>NC_092742.1:55639841-65639841 GCF_047496795.1 Chiloscyllium punctatum
AAAAGGTATCTGAATGGGTACGTGAATAAGAAGAGTTTAGAGGGATAGGGGCCAAATGCTGGCAAATGGGGCTAGATTAATTTAGGATAGCTGGTTGGCATAGATGAGTTGGACCGAAAGGTTTGTTTCTGTGATATACATCTCTATAACTCTGACATCTATTGTCTCATTAGCCATCTTAAGATACTATCATAGCATCATACTGTACAGATGAGGCCCTTTAGCCCATCGAGTTTGCAAAAACAAAAATAACTACTCCAAATCTATACTAGTCCCTCTTTCTAGCTCTTGGCCTATAGCATTGAATGTTATGACATTTCAAGTGCTCATCTAAGTACTTGTTAAAGGTTATTTCCCAACCGCAAATACCCTCTGTAGCAATGCATTCCAGATTCCCACCAAACTCTTGGTGAAGAAGTTTTTCCTCTTATCCTCTCTAAACCTCCTGCTGTGCACCTTTAAAATTATGCCCCCTGTTATTGACCCTTAAATTAAGGACAACAGGTGCTTTCCATTTGCCATTTCCGTGCCCATATAATTTTATCCACCTCAGTCAGGTCCTTCTTAGCCTTCTCTATTCCAAAGAAAACACCAGAGCTTTTTATCCTCATAGCTAAAATGCTTCAACCAAGCCAGCATCACGGTGATCTCCTCTGCATCCCCTCCAGTGCAATCATACCCTTCCTATTGTGCAGTGACCAGAAATGCACACATTATTCCAGCTGTGAAATAACTAAAGTCTTGTAGACCGCCAGCATAACATCTCTGCTCTTATATGCCATGAATGATATCTCATATGCCTTCTTCAGGACCCAGAGACTTATCAACCCAGAACTCAAACAGTTTGTTGAGCAATAGGTTCCCATTTGAACAGCTTCCACTTTCCTTCAATGGTGATGTTTTCTGTATTGTCTTTAATGAAGACAAAAGGATATTCATTGATCACATATCTTTTATAGATAGGTATAGAAACTCTTGGGTAGTTTACTCCCATAGTATAATTTATTTGTTCCAATTAACCTAATTTTATATTCTAAACTGACAGTCATCTTTTCCTTAAGTTTGATTTTTTTTCATAGAGTCCTAGAGATGTACAGCATGGAAACAGACCCTTCAGTCCAATCCATCCATGCTGACCAGATATCCCAAACCAATCTAGTCCCACCTGCCAGCACCTGGCCCATATCTCTCCAAACTCTTCATATTTATATACCCATCAAAATGCCTTTTAAATGTTACAATTGCACCAGCCTCCACCACTTCCTCTGGCAGCTCGTTCCATACACGTACCACCCTCTGTGTGAAAACATTGCCCCTTGGGTCTCTTTTATATCTTTCCCCTCTCACCCTAAACCTATGCCCTCTAGTCCTCTAGTTCTGGACTCCCCCAACCCCAGGGAAAAGACTTTGTCTATTTATCCTATCCATGCCCCTCATGATTTTGTAAACCTCTATAAGGTCACCCCTCTGCCTCCGGGGAAAACAGCCCCAGTCTGTTCAGCCTCTCCCTGTAGCTCAGATCCTCCAACCCTGGCAACATCCTTGTAAATCTGTACTGAACCCTTTCAAGTTGCACAACATCTTTCCGATAGGATGGAGACCAGAATTGCATGCAATATTCCAACAGTGGCGTAAACAATGTCCTGTATAGCCGCAACATGACCTCCCAACTCCTGTACTCAATACTCTGACCAATAAAGGAAAGCATACCAAACGCCTTCTTCACTACCCTATCTATCACTTTCAAGGAGCAATGAAACTGCACTCCAAGGTCTCTTTGTTCAGCAACACTCCCTAGGACGTTACCATTAAGTGTATAAGTCTTGCTAAGATTTGCTTTCCCAAAATGCAGCCCCTCACATTTATCTGAATTAAACTCCATCTGCCACTTCTCAGCCCATTGGCCCATCTGATCAAGGTCCTGTTGTAATCTGAGGTAATCTTCTTTGCTGTCCACGACACCTCCAATTTTGGTGTCATCTGCAAACTTACTAACTGTACCTCTTATGCTTGCATCCAAATCATTTATGTAAATGACAAAACGTAGTGGACCCGGTACTGATCCTTGTGGCACTCTACTGGTCATAGGCCTCCACCACCACCCTCTGTCTTCTACCTTTGAGCCAGTTCTGTATCCAAATGCCTCGTTCTCCCTGTATTCCATGAGATCTAACCTTGCTAACCAGTCTCCCATGGGAAACCTTGCGAATGACTTACTGAAGTCCATATAGGTCACATCTACTGCTCTGCCCTCATCAATCCTCATTGTTACTTCTTCAAAAAACTCAATCAAGTCTGTGAGACATGATTTCCCACACACGAAGCCATGTTGACTATCCCTAATCAGTCCTTGCGTTTCCAAATACATGTACATCCTGTCCCTCAGGATTCCCTCCAACAACTTGCCCACCACTGAGGTCGGGCTCACCGGTCTATAGTTCCCTGGCTTGTCCTTACCACCCTTCTTAAACAGTGGCACCATGTTCGCCAATCTCCAGTCTTCTGGCACCTCACCTGTGACTATCGATGATACAAATATCTCAGCAAGAGGCCCAGCAGTCACTTCTCTAGCTTCCCACAGAGTTCTAGGTTACACCTGATCAGGTTCTGGGGATTTATCCACCCTTATGCGTTTCAAGACATCCAGTACTTCCTTCTCTGTAATTTGGACATTTTGCAAGATGTCACCATCTATTTCCCTACAGTCTATATCTTCTATATCCTTTTCCACAGTAAATATTGATGCAAAATACTCATTCAGTATCTCATTTTCAGCGACCCCTCACAAAGGCCACCTTGCTGATCTTTGAGGGGCCCTATTCTCTCCCTAGTTACCCTTTTGTCCTTAATGTATTTGTAAAAACCCTTTGGATTCTCCTTAATTCTATTTGCCAAAGCTATCTCACATCCCCGTTTTGCCCTCCTGATTTCCCTCTTAAGTATACTCTTACTGCCTTTATACTCTTCTAAGGATTCACTCGATCTCTCTTGTCTATACCTTACATATGCTTCCTTCTTTTTAACCAAACCCTCAATTTCTTTAGCAATCCAGCATTCCCTATACCTACCAGCCTTTCCTTTCACCTTTACCGGAATATACTTTCTTTGGATTCTCGTTATCTCATTTCTGAAGGCTTCCCATTTTCCAGCCATCCCTTTACCTGTGAACATCTGCCCCCAATCAGCTTTCGAAAGTTCTTGCATAATACTGTCAAAATTGGCCTTTTTCCAATTTAGAACTTCAACTTTTAGATCTGGACTATCCTTTTCCATCACTATTTTAAATCTAATATAATTATGGTCGCTGGCTCCAAAGTGCTCCCCCACTGACACCTCAGTCACCTACCCTGCCTTATTTCCCAAGAGTAGGTCAAGTTTTGCACCTTCTCTAGTGGGTACATCCACACACTGAATCAGAAAATGTTCTTGTACACACTTAACAAATTCCTCTCCATCTAAACCTTTAACACTATGGCAGTCCCAGTCTATGTTTCGAAAGTTAAAATCCCCTACCATGACCACCTTATTATTCTTACAGATAGCTGAGATCTCCTTACAAGTTTGTTTCTCAATTTCCCTCTGACAATTAGTGGGTCTATAATACAATCCCAATAAGGTGATCATCCCTTTCTTATTTCTCAGTTCCACCCAAATAACTTCCCTGGATGTATTTCCAGGAATTCCCTCCCTCAACACAGCTGTAATGTTATCCCTTATCAAAATGCCACTCACCCTCCTCTCTTGCCTTCCTTTCTGTCCTTCCTGTAGCATTTGTATCCTGGAACATTAAGCTGCCAGTCCCCCTGAACTTCTTCAATTGACTGTGGATGATAAATCCTCCCCTTGGACTTTTAATTCATGACAGGGATAAGTATTCTGAAAATTCCCTTTAAAATGTCTCTCACTGGTTCACAACTGATCTATCTCCTCGTCTAACATCCCAGTTCACTTCAGCTGGTCCAAACGTCATGCCCAAGTATTGACATTTTTTAAACTTTAAAATGAACAGTCTTAGGCCTATTCTTTTCTCTTACAAACAAAATGTAAAATTCAACTATATTACGATCAGTGCTACTTCGAGGTACTTCTGCTTCAAGGTAATGAATTAATCGTATCACATTACATTGCACCAGAAGTGAAATCATTCCAGGCCCAAACAATATGTGTGAATTGACTAATGATGAGCAAGAAGTACCATTTTTTAACCAAGTGTTTAATGGCAAGGTGAAAGGTTCTTAATAATGAGTGACAAAACATCTTTAACATCTTATTATTTCCTAATATCACCTCATTGATATACAGTCTACTATTCCCGCACCCACCAATTAGAAATTAGATGGTGACATTTCAGGACAGGAAAGTCAACGTGACCTGATGACGCCAACTCACCACAAACTCAACTTGATATTGATCTTGGAAACCAATCACTAGCATCTCAGGGCACACTGCTTGAGCAGTGACAACACATAACCCTTCTCTGTGGAGGTTGGCATTGAGCACATACCATCCTCACTACATCATAGCAGGTCTCTAAACTATTCACAGTATGGTTCAACACTTCACTGCTGAACTTTAGAATACATTGGCACCTTTCAATGAAATTTTGCTGCAAGGGTACTTTGCACACAGAGACAGGCATCCAACTCAAGGATTTAATCAGGCTACGTTTCGTAGATCCTTGTTTGCTGTCATAGCATTGACTCACTTTGTGCCTACTTTGATGCCTACTGCATCCCTGCTTTGACTTTTAGTGCTTTTGGCCTCTAAGCCAGTGCTTAAGACTCTCAGTACTTCTGTTTTGCTTTGCTGTTTAGTGCAGACATAAAACCAGTCAACTTGTCATGGTAGTCAACTATGATCAGTCAAGGGAGTGGACATGTTGTTCTATGGGCACTGAGTTATATCAATCTCACGCCTGTAGCATGTGTCAATAGCCTAAATGGCAAGCACATGGCATGTGCACCAACCAAATGGCCATGCATCAAAATCCTAACCTTAAGGGAGCATTTTCAGTCTGGTCAATGGGGGCTGCTGTCAGTCAAGGGGTCCTGGTGCAATAACTCATGGGAATTGTCTAGTCTCAGGCCAGGAGTTTGGAGATGGTCAGTCGACCACTAATGGTGGATGCAGTCAAGGATGCAGTATCTCTTTAGTCTGGGAAGTGGGCTACAACCAGTCCTTCAGATCTAGTGCAAATAATCAGGGATTCAGGGTAAATCAGTCAAAGAGCTGTACACAGATCAGTTATGAGTCTGGTCAGTCATCAGTCAGGACTGTCCAAATTGACAGGGAAATGGGCAATGGTCAATCCTGCAGATCTGAATAAAAGTAAATGGCATTGTCAGGTGTATCATTGTGTTGGGGAAATAAGTACTGGGGTTTGGAGGCACCAACTTGGGATGAAGAGGTACAAAGATATTGAAGGGGTAGAAATTCTATGGACAAGGAGGATAGACATGGTGTATAGGAGGACATGACATACTGCAGGAGAGGTTGTTATTGGTGGTCACCACAAATGGCCTTGAAGGGGAGACTGTGCAGCATGTTGGTGAACATGACTAAACTATAGGACCAGGATTTGCAAAGCAATGATGAAAGTCACAGATGTAATTCCAGGTAGTGTCTGGGAGCATGTGGAGGATCAGTACTGATGGGCTGACCAGAGTGTGCCAAAAAGAAAGGAAAATTCAGATTCATGGGACTTTAAATGCAACATGCATTGCCTTCCATATTCAATCAACTCAAAAATGAACATTGTAAAACAAAAATGGCCACAACCATATTGAGAGTGGATGGAGTCAGTATCTTATTTTTGTCTGAGCATGCGGGTTCTACTTATGAGCAATGTAAGGCTCTTCAAGGAGCAATTGCATTAATTAGGCACTTTGATGTTACAGGTTGAAGTCATCTGTAATCATATCTGGCATGAGAAATGACCACTGTGTCAAACTGTGTGGAGTACAAATTCTGCTCACAAGCAATCCAAACCACATTATTGGTCAGTACAGATTGAGGTAATCATCTCTGTAATCCAGTCAACCTTAAAAGTAGCGTCTATTGGCCACAAAGCACAAAGATACTGCAAGATCTCAAAGACTGCAAAGGAGCACAGAACTGTTTCCCTCACCTTGAACTGTAATTATTCACCAGCATGCTTTTATATGCAAATATGCCTTTTGTGGGTCATACGAAGATGGGAGGACAAGGTGTAGTACTCATGCTGCACTTAAAATCTTTTGCTGGCTGTCTGCAATGTGATTGTTTTAATGCTCAGAATAATGTCAAAGTTACATATAGAGACATTCCATGGCCCTTCTTTTTAGAATTCTCTGTCCCACTGTATGGAAGAGCATGCTAAACCCTCACTTGTGAGTGATATAAATTCTAAATGCTCACATTACTAATGTTAATTGCAAGCATGACTGATGGACCCAGCCACAGCAGCATTTACTGTCACTGTTGCTATGATGCAACAAAGACACAGATAAATGGAGGACGAAAAGTTGTGCCAACAAGTCCAGAATCAGCACCAACCTCCAGCAGATGCTGAAAACTGTCTAAGTAAAGAGCCTGCAGCCGAAAGTCCCCTCAGGATGTACAGGAGGACCGCTGCCCCACTGAAGCCAAATGCCAACTCATGGACACCTCTTCCTACCGCCCCCTCAACCATGACCCCACCCCCAATGACCAAACCATCATCTCCCAGACCATTCAGAACCTCATCACCTCAGGAGATCTCCCACTCACAGCTTCCAACCTCATAGTCCGGGAACCCCGCACTGCCCAGTTCTACCACCTTCCCAAGATCCACAAGCCTGACCACCCTGGCCGACCCATTGTCTCAGCATGCTTCTGCCCCACTGATCTTATCTCTGCCTACCTCGACACTGTCCTATCCCCCCTAGTCCAGGAACTCCCCACATATGTTCGAGACACCACCCACGCCCTCCACCTCTACACCAATCCCTCTACACCTCCATCCACCATGACCAGAGCCTCCAAGCCCTCCATTTTTTCCTATCCCAACGTCCCCAACAGTACCCTTCCACTGACACTCTCATTCATTTGGCTGAACTGGTCCTCACCCTTAACAATTTCTCCTTCAAATCCTCCCACATCCTCCAGACCAAAGGGGTAGCCATGGGCACACGTATGGGCCCCAGTTATGTCTGTCTCTTTTTTGGCTACGTAGAACAGTCGATCTTCGGTAATTACACCGGCACCACTCCCCACCTCTTCCTCCGCTACATTAATGATTGCATTGGCGCCACCTCATGCTCCCGTGAGGAGGTTGAGCAATTCATCAACTTCACCAACACATTCCACCCTGATCTTAAATTTACCTGGACCATCTCTGACACCTCCCTCCCCTTCCTGGACCTCTCCATCTCCATTAATGACGACCGACTTGACACTGACATTTTTTACAAACCCACCGACTCCCACAGCTACCTGGATTACACCTCTTCCCACCCTACCTCTTGCAAAAATGCCATCCCGTATTCCCAATTCCTCCGCCCCCACTGTATCTGCTCCCAGGAGGATCAGTTCCACCACAGAACACACCAGATGGCCTCCTTCTTTAGAGACCACAATTTCCCTTCCCACATGGACAGAACGCCTCTGGTGCTCACCTTCCACCCGACCAACCTTCACATAAACCAAATCATCCGCCGACATTTCCGCCACCTCCAAAAAGACCCCACCACTAGGGATATATTTCCCTCCCCACCCCTTTCCGCCTTCCGCAAAGACTGTTCCCCCTCTGTGACTACCTGGTCAGGTCCACGTCCCCCCTACAACCCACCCTCCCATCCTGGCACCTTCCCCTGCCACCGCAAAACCTGCGCCTACACCTCCTCCCTCGCCTCCATCCAAGGCCCTAAAGGAGCCTTCCACATCCATCAAAGTTTTACCTGCACATCCACTAATATCATTTGTTGTATCCATTGCTCCCGATGCAGTCTCCTATACATTGGGGAGACTGGACGCCTCCTAGCAGAGCGCTTTAGGGAACATCTCCGGGACACCCACACCAATCAACCACACTGCCCTGTGGCCCAACATTTCAACTCCCCCTCCCACTCTGCCGAGGACATGGAGGTCCTGGGCCTCCTTCACCACTGCTCCCTCACCACCAGACGCCTGGAGGAAGAACGCCTCATCTTCCGCCTCGGAACACTTCAACCCCAGGGAATCAATGTGGACTTCAACAGTTTCCTCATTTCCCCTTCCCCCACCTCACCCTAGTTCCAAACTTCCAGTTCAGCACTGTCCCCATGACTTGTCCTACCTGCCTATCTTCTTTTCCACCTATCCACTCCACCCTCCCCCCGCCCCCGACCTATCACCTTCATCCCCTCCCCCACTCAACATTTGTACTCTATGCTACTTTCTCCCCAACCCCACCCTCCTCTAGCTTATCCCTCCACGCTTCAGGCTCTCTGCCTTTATTCCTGATGAAGGGCTTTTGCCCGAAACGTCGATTTTACTGCTCCTCAGATGCTGCCTGAACTGCTGTGCTCTTCCAGCACTACTAATCCAGAATCTGGTTTCCAGCATCTGCAGTCATTGTTTTTACCTAGGAGGACCAGATTCGAATGTCCTTGATGCAATTTCCCCCAGAGGAGTGAGGAACAATATTGCTACATACTGATGATGTCCTGGATACTGTCACAGAATTATGCCAACTTGCTACATAGGACCTGCGATATGAAGGAGTGGACAGCTTTCCTATTCCAATGGCCACTACTAACCTTTTGTGCAACTGGATCCTTCTAAGGAGCTACTGGGTACTTGTGTGGGATTGCTCAATTCTTAAATGACAAATGTATCAAAGTTTTTACTGATACAAGTTGTGCCAGATCACGCCACTCCATCTCGTGTGAAGTTGCTGTTGTAACCCAGGGAGTAAGCTGTGGCAGCATAGCTGGTTTCCCCATGTTCAAGGTGTGGTGCACTGAATGCAGTTTGCGTTAAGAGGGCCATTTCATTGTGCACCTGCTTCAACATAGAAAAGGCTTCGATTCTATCAATGTACAAGTCATCTGTGATCATCAGTACCACATTTGGAAGTCTCTGCCAGTTACCTTGGGAGCTGTCATGATGCAACAGGCCAGACAGGATTTGACTGATACCTTGTTCCAGTGATAAAGCCATGTACAGTGATCAGTCGCTGACTGTAAATTTGTTGCTACTTGAAAGATAAGTGGTCCGTTTTGGTTCCAAAATACAAATAAAGCTTCTGTTTATTTGTTTATTATTCAGTCTGCTATTGCTGAATAAAAGTGAATAACTTGAACAATTTGAAGGTTGCCCTATTTTTGATGGTTCCACACTGAACAATTACAAGAATTTAGGCTATATAGGCCATTAAGGTAAAAGATAGTAATGGCTTTGAAAGGACTATAAGATGTGATGAGGCTAAGGATAGGTAAGCTGCATTGCTTACATCCTAAATTGTAATAGATGCGAGATGGCATCCTTGTATGTGATATGAAATACCAACTATTCCAACTATGTGTCCTGGGAAGCACTAGATTGTGGTTGTTCTCCCACTAGATGCATGGTAATGGGCAACTCTGGACTGCCAACACTAAACTGGATGTATGATTGGACTTCGAACATAGCACTGACACTGAGCATCCTGGGATATCCTGGTAATGTAAAATCACACTGCACCTTGCCGACAGCAAGGGGGAGAATACAATGAGTGGGACGCCATAGGAACTTTGTTCTTAGGTAATGAGCTGAGTTTAGGACAATAGTGCAAGAGAGCTCAATAAGTCTCAGGGAAAGAAATCCTCCATGAAACTTGCCAAAATGACAATTAGTTGATTCTGCCTCAAATCTGATTGGTTCCAGAAAGTGTCTATGAACCAAATCTTTTGCTTTTACACTATTTGAACAATTACTATCCATTTCTCACAAAACTCCTTTACAAAAAAATCTAGAAATAATAAATGGATCACTAGATATATCAAAATTATGAGAAAAATATAATCACAACTTAAAGACTAGAGTTTTAACCTACTTCCTTCCTCAAACAGTGATAATGGGCATTAGAGTGTAGAGCACTGCACCCCAGCTAGCTGTAAGATTTACAGAAGCAAATCAGTTTATCAATAATGCTCCTGCTAACCAAATTCAAGTCCCATAGCCAAAACTGTAAAGATTAGATATCACAAAGATATTTGATTCCTTTTTTGTTTTTGAGGACAGCAAAAGAAAGGAAGTGTGGATTAGTCAGTGAATCTGTGAATTCTGCTCAGTGAATTCTGCTATGCGTTCTGTCATAAACCTTGTAAGTATTTCCATAATGTTTGAACAACTATATTCAGAATGACTAACATATCCCAGTTTGTTTTTGATGGGTAATGTGGTATAAAAACATCTTTAACTGAGCAACAAATACTTATTATGTGTGTTGTCATTTTATGTTAAGACCTGTAGTTAATTAACTGTTGATCTGAATCCCATAACAGCATTCACACAGGGCCTGCTACATTTCATAATTGGCTTGTGATTTGCTAGATATGGTAATATTGCTGGAGAAATGCCTAAAGACAGCCGCTAACCTAAAACATTTTGACAGTATATTATTCTGGACCACTGAATCTGTAGGCTATTAATCTTGAAATATTGAAAAATATTTAAGGTAATTGTCAGTAACTAGCTACCATATGATGCAGTTGCAACAATATATTAATTAATCTAAATTATGTAAAAGATGATTATATAGCAACTTAAGAATGACACGAGAAATGCATCAACTCTAGGGCAAAGTTCAATGTTCACAACACAAAATAGACACTAATGGAATCACCACCCTCTGATCCTCTTTCATAGTGTTCCCCCATGTTGGGGTTGAGCATGATTAATTGTCAAAGTAATCAGGGAGATCAGAAAGAAAGATCAGGATACTTGAAATTTAAGATTCCATGAATATTCTACAGTTTTAAACATTTTCTATCCAGTTTCTCTCAGTGGACCCCAGCTTGATTGACAGATTGGAGGCCTCTTAGATGGAAAGCCTGCTTTACAAGGCTACAGTGTATGAGACCAGCTAGGTATAGTGGTGGAGTCAGAGAAGTTGTGGAATGCATTAGAATGGTGGGAAGTTATGGAAGGTGAGTACCCGGTTGTGTGAATGGTTGAGGAGGTGATGGTCAAGAGAGGATTCAGTGCTTGTCAGCAGGAAATGGTACATGGTGGGGAGAGGGGATTTGCAAGAAGTAGTGTTCACAGGTGGGTCTGTCTTCTGATGTTGGTTATAATGGTAATTGATGGATGAGTGGAGCAGATAAATTGCAGGAATGATGGTTAACTGGCTGGTTGGGTCTAAAAGAAGCACTCCTAATTCCAAAAGCAGAATTGCAAATACAGTCACCAGATGGATTCTGGTCTTCTCATCTGCACCTTCCAGGTTAATGCCTGAGAAACCCAGACTCAAAGATATAAAAATAAAATTATTTCAACTGAAAGCAGATGGCCTCAATATAATATTTAAATGACAAGCCACTTGCGTCAGTTTGATTAGACCTTATCACTTGTCCTAGTTTTTTTTAATGCTGGAAGTGGAGAGATTTGAGTTGGGAGTCTCAGATTTTTCCATTTTAATCTCACTTAATTGAAACCCACTTAGCTGCCAGCCCTGCTGAGCTTTTCCAGCAACTTCTGTTCTTGTTTCAGTTATGATTTATATTTTTATTTGTAAAAGTGTGCTTTATTCATAACTGACCTATAAATTCAGCACAAAATAGTTCAAGTCAGACAATATAGGAAATACAACTTAAAAAGTCACATTTTTCACTTGAGCATTGTTACGTGTCTCCATCTAAATGCAAAAATTGAATGCTTACTGATATGACTAGAACTATGTACATACAAATACAAACTGCAAGGCGTTCTATGAGTTAACAGCCCTTTGGCACATTATGACAGAAAGGCCTAGGCCTTTCTCCCCTGTGGCTTGGTGGTGGCTGTGCCAAGCTTTAGTGCATGCCTCAACATATAGTCCTGGACCTTGGAATATATTAATATTTGGTCAAAGCCAACTCTTTGTACTGGAAGATCAACAAGTTTTGAACAGTCTGTGTGGAGTTTGCACATTCTCCCCGTGTCTGTGTGGGTTTCCTCTGGATGCTCCGGTTTCCTCCAACAGCAGGTTAGGTGAATTGGCCATGCTAAATTGCCGATAGTGTTAGGTGGATTAATCAGGGGTAAAATGTAGGGGAATGGGTCTGGGTGGGTTGCTCTACGGAGGATCGGTGTGGACTTGTTTCCACACTACAGGGAATCTAATCATCATCAGACCAAAGAGTGTCTTTCACTTAATTGATGGTCTTCCAGGCACAGTTGATATTTGTCTTGGTGTGCATTCTAGGGATCAGACTGAAGAGTTCAGAGTCCTGCCTCACAGGGCTGTACGGAACAAACATCAACAGAAGCCACTACATCTATTTCCAGACCCTATTTTCAAAAGCACATTGCAGAAAGGAGTGTGCAGTTTTCTTGTCACTAGAGCAGATGTCTCGTAGAATGTGCATGGTGGTGCAGAGAGTCTGGGTAAACATGAAAGATCTGACAGTGAGTGCTTTTCCCACCACCAGCTAAGTAACGTTTTGATGCTCATTCGAAAGTTCTAGCAATGAAGAATTAGGTCAAATGACTTTGATAGTATATTTAGGAAACCATCTGAGAATTTAGACTGTCTCCTTTCCTTGTAGAACATTGAGGATATTATATACTGATTACTGCCTGATGGACTTGGGACAAAAGTGTTTTTCTTTGCAAACCTTTCCCTAAGGGACAGGTGATATGACATGGTCCAAGTACTTGGAGTGGTCTGTAGCATCTTGGCCCAACCTATCCTTCATATCGCAGAGGATGGGTAGAAGCTCAGGCACTTGGTCTTTGCATACGTGGGCCTATGCATAGCTTGATACAGTCCATTACTTTTGGAAATATTTGTGAATTCTGGTGTAGCTACAAGGTGAAGGAAGTAATATTATGACTGAAAACAAAAATTGCTGGAGATCACAACAATTCAGGCAGCTTCCATTGAGATAAAGTATAAAACATAAAGCTAATGTTTCGAGTCTATGAACTACAGATTCTAGCATCTGCAGTAGTTTGCTCCTAGGGAGTAATATTTGCTATTATCTAATAATTAATAAATGGGTAAAACAATCAATGTTAACTGACAGTTAGTTGCTGCCAAACAAATCATGTTAGGGAGCGTAGGTGGAGTTCAGAATAAGATCTTCTGTATGCAAAAAAATAAAAACAATTTTTTAAAAATTTGGAGTTAAAAATTTGAGGAGGTTTGCATCAACAATTTATTTGTACAGTGCCTTTAATGATCCAAACTTGGTTGTGATTATTGGAAATTTACCTTGAAAGGCAACTTTTGTTAATTCTAAAAAAATTATATAATTGCCAAATTCTAGTAAGTTACGTGCCTCTTTCATCCTAGAGAAGCCAGCTTGTGAGTGCAGTGGTGGTAAAGCTTTACCTTAGTCAGCAGTCTGTGTTTTAAGAAAAGAACATGGTTCTTGGTTGTAAAAAAATTCCTGTCAAATGTGTTTTCCTTATCAGTTCCTGCATTGTAATGTCCTCCTGTCTTTAAAAAAGGTTTTTTTTGGTGTCTCTTTTTTTTAGAAGTGGGTCTTCATTGCTGTAAAAGACACAAGTTTTAACTTGTCAGATGTGTAGCTGGAGTTGTGTACCACATTTGCCCTTTTCACAAAATGAATTATTTTAGAAATGTTTAAAATTTCTTTAAGCTCTAAGTTATAGAAAAATGCTCTTTTACCATCATAACCCTTCATTATGAGTGTATTTCTATTTATGGATTCCTTCATAGAAGATCTCATGAGTAAAATTGAAGATATGTGCTCCAGAGTCAGCTGAATCCTGAACTATTTTATTGGCAGCTTTTGTCAATGGCCATTGCCTTCCACTTTTAGGAAGGGTGAGGAAAAAAGTTCCAAATGTAATTCAGCTAGAAAGAGAATCAAACTCATGTTGTTGTCATTATTTTGAACCATACACTATTCATCTAAGCTAACCAGTCACAATAAGTGTGTTATTGATCTGCATTGATCAATCAGATCAATTAAAATCAATCTATCTCTGCCTTAAAAATATTTAAAGACCCTCTCCTGCTTTTTCAGGAATTGATTTCCAAAAATCTTATGACTTACTTTGATTAAAAATAATTCTCTTCTTCTGTATCTAAAGTGACCTTTTTTTTAAACCAACAGCTCTTACTTCTAGATTCTCCCACAACAGGAAACAATTGAAAAATAACCCATTTCAGCTTATCCTGTGTTTCCTGTTAGCTAGCCAATCTTCTATCCATGCCAATGCATTGCCAACTATACAGTGGATTTTATTTCCCATAATAGCCTTTTGATGTGACATTAAATAAGATGACTTCTAGAACATAGAACATAGAACATAGAAAAATACAGCGCAGTACAGGCCCTTCAGCCCTCGATGTTGCGCCGACCAAAGCCTACCTAACCTACACTAGCCCAATAACCTCTATATGCTTGCCCAATGCCCGCTTAAATGACCCTAAAGAGGGAGAGTCCACCACTGCTACTGAGTATAGCATTTTTACCAGTTCCCCTTCATCCACAGCAAACATGACTTTAATAAATTAATTTGGAATGATTTCTCTTTCACAAAAGCTTGTTGACTTTGTCTGATAACCTTGATCTTCTCTGAGTGTCCTTTAATAATAGCTTCTAACATATTCCCAAGGACAGATATTAAGCTAACTAGCCTATAGTTTACTCCTTTTTGAATAAAGGAGTTATATCTGCTATTTTCTAATCTGAAGAAGCCTTCCTGAATCTGGGCAGTTTAGGAAAAATAAAAGCGTCAACTATCGCACTAGTATTTTCTTTTAAGACTGTAGGACATCTCAGCCCACAGCTCTAATATCAGTACTGCTCCCTGGTGACTGTACATTTCTTGACTTCATCCCTTCTTTCTATATCCTGATATATGGCTATTTCTAGGATGCTACTTGTTTCCTTTATAGGGAAGACTGATTCAAATTACCTGATCTATTCATCTGTCTATCGGACCCATACTCACCTTCTTTTGTACTCCAAATGTTTCTTCCTCATTAACATCTTAATCATTCTTATTTTTAAAAAATTCTGTCCAGTCTTCTAACCTGTCACCATTTATGTACAATATATGCTATTTGCTTTCCGGTACTTTTTTTTAGTGTGCTGCAAATGGTGGGTCCATTCCTTGGAATTTTGTTTTCCCACTGTATTGTAACTATTCTGTGTGTTTTGAAATACTACCTCAAGTGTTTGTCATTGCATCTCTGTTGATCTACCCCTTAAACTAATTTGCCAGATCACTTCAGCTAGCTCTGCTTTCATATCCTCATAATTACCCTTATTTAATATTAAAATAATAGTCTTAGACCCACCTTTCTCTCTCAAATTGAATGTAAAATGACATCTTGAATGGCAATTTTGATTGAATCAATGATCAATCCACCAGTGTTTACTGTCTCAAATTTCACTCAGCCTTTCAGGGGTTGCACTTGACACTACTGAACTGAGAGTAGGTGCAGTCCTGTTATAAGAAGACAGGTCAGACATACGGAAGTCAGTGGGTTAATTTTCCAAATGCCAAACAATGGAAAGAGAAACCCTGGGATTGTGAGTGCCTCTTGAGCATTCAAAGTATATGTCTGTCACAGATATAGGGATACTTGTTATAAACTTTTAACCTTTCTGGAAGAATTGGGAATTAATTAACAAAGTTGATAGAATGTATTGTTTACTGAGGGCAAATTGAGTCCAGAAGTAAGGAGGTCATGCTTCGATTATGTAGGCCGCTGGTGAGAGCAGATCTCAAGTATTGTGTATAGTATTGATCTCTTTATTGAAGAAGGGATGTAAAAGCATTGAGCTGTTCAGCAAAGGTTTGCTGAACTAATATGTGGAATGAGCAGGTTATCTTATGGTTGGATAGGCTTATAGAACATAGAACATACAACATAGAACAATACAGCGCATTGTTCGGCCCTCGATGTTCCGCCAACCTGTGAACTGTTCTCAGCTCGTCCCCCTACACTATCCCAAAATCATCCATGTGCTTATCTAAGGATTGTTTAAATCTCCCTAATGTGGCTGAATTGACTACGTTAGCAGGTAGGGCATTCCACGCCCTTACCACTCTCTGCCTAAAGAACCTGCCTCTGACATCTGTCTTAAATCTATCACCCCTCAATTTGTAGTTATGCTCCTTCGTACACGCTGACATCATCATCCTAGGAAAAAGACTTTCACTGTCTATCCTATCTAATCCTCTGATCATCTTGTCTGTCTCTGTCAAATCCCCTCTTAGCCTTCTTCTTGCCAATGAGAACAGGTTCAAATCTCTCATCCTTTCCTCATAAGACCTTTCCTCCAGACCAGGCAACACCTCTGCACCTTTTCCAATGCTTCCACAGCCTTCCCAAAATATGGGGACTAGAACTGTATACAATATTCCAAGTGTGGCCACACAATATTTTGTATAGTTGCAGCATGATATTATGGCTCCGGAATTCAATGCCTCTACGAATGAAATCTAACACACCGTATGCCTTCTTAACAGCACTATCCACCTGGGTGGCAACTTTCAGGGATCTATGTACATGGACTCCAAGATCCCTCTGCACATCCACACTACCAAGAATCTTTCCATTGACCCAGTACTCTGCCTTCCTATTATTCTTCCCAAAGTGCATCACCTCACATTTAGCTGCATTGAACTCCATTGGCCACCTCTCAGCCCATTCTGCAGTTTATCCAAGTCCCCCTGCAACCTGTAACATTCTTCCAAACTGTCCACTACTCCACCGACTTTAGTGTCGTCTGCAAATTTACTAATCCATCCACCTATGCCTGTGTCTAAGTCATTTATAAAAATGACAAACAGCAGTGGTCCCAAAACAGATCCTTGTGACACACCACTAGTAACTGGACTCCTGGCTGAATATTTTCCATCAACCACCACTCAGTGCCTTCTTTCAGAAAGCCAGTTTCTAATCCAAACTGCTAAATCACCCTCAATTCCATGCCTTTGCATTTTCTCCAACAGCCTACCATGTGGAACCTTATCAAGTCCATGTATACCACATCAACTGCCCTACCTTCATCTACATGCTTGGTCACCTTCTCAAAAAAACTCAATGAGGTTTGTGAGACATGAACTGCCCTTGACGAAACCATGTTGACTAACTGAAATCAAATTGTTGCTTGCTCGATGATTATAAATCTTATCTCTTATAATCCTTTCCAAAACCTTTCCTACAACAGAAGTAAGGCTTGCTGGTTTATAATTACCTGGGTCATCTCTACTGCCCTTCTTGAACAAGGGCACAGCATTTGCAATCCTCCAGTCCTCTGGTACCAAACCTGGAGACAATCAAATATCAAAGCCAAAGGCTCTGCTATCTCCTCACTAGCTTCCCAGAGAATCCTTGGATAAATCCCATCCAGCTCAGGGGACCTGTCTACTTTCACTCCTTCTAGAATTGGTAACACCTGTGCGTAACTAACTTTGATCCTTTCTAGTCTAATATCCCATACTTCATTCTTCTCCTCTACAATATTCTCCTTTTCCTGAGTGAAAACCGATGAGAAATGTTCGTTTAGCGCCTCTCTGATCTCCACAGGGTCCACACTCAACTTCCAACTTCTGACTTTGACTGGCCCTAGTCCTACCCTAATCATCCTTTTATTCCTCACATACCTATAGAAAACTTTAGGGTTCTCCTTTATTCTATTTGCTAAAGACTGCTCATGTCCTCTCTTTGCTCTTCTTAACTCTCTCTTTAAATGCTTCCTAGTTGATCTGTAACTTTCCATCGCCTCATCTGAATCAGCTTGCCTCATCAAAACATAAGCCTTCTTCTTCTTTGTAATAAGAGATGCAATTTCTGTTGTAAATCACTGTTCCCTTACCTTATCACTTCCTCCCTGCCTGACAGGGACATACCTATCAAGGACACACAATACCTGTTCCTTAAACCAGCTCCACATTTCCATTGTCTGCATCCCCTACATTTTGCTACCCCATTCTATGCATCCTAATTCTTGTCTAATCACAATATAATTGCCCTTGCCCCATTGATAACTCTTGACCTGTGTCATGTACCTATCCCTTTCCATCGCTAAACTAAACGTAATGAATTATGGTCACTCCCTTCAAAGTGCTCACCTACAACTAAATCAAACACCCAGGCCTGGTTCATTACCAAGCACCAGATCCAGTGTGGCCTCCCCTCTTGCCTGCCCTTCGACATACTGTGTCAGGAAACCCTCCTGTACACATTGGACAAAAACTGATCCATCCAACATACTAGAGTTATAGCATTTCCAGTCAACTTTCGGGAAGTTGATCACCCTGTTTCTTTCACTCCTACCAGAATAATTTTGCTAATCCTCTCTTCCACCTCCCTGGAACTCTGCAGAAGCCTATAAAAAACTCCAAGCAGTTTGACCTCTCCTCTCCTGTTTCTAACCTCGGTACACACCACCTCAGTAGACGAGTCCTCATCAAAAGTTCTCTCAGCCACCGTTATACTATCCTTGGATAACATGGTTACGCCTCCACCTCTTTTGCCACCTTGCCTGATCTTAATGAAAGATCTAAACCCTGGAACCTGCAACATCTATTCCTCGCCCTGATCTATCCATGTTTCCGAAATGGCCACAATGTCGAAGTCCCAGGTACGTATCCATACTGCAAGCTCACCAACCTTATTTTGGATACTTATGGCGATGAAGTAGACACACTTCAAACCACTTCGCTGTCTGCCAGCAGATTCCTGTGATCCTGAAATCCTGTCCCTGTCCTTCCTACGCTCATCCTCCTGTGCACTGCAACTACACCTCCGGTTCCCATCCCCCTGCTGAGCTAGTTTAAACCCACCCGAATAGCACCAGCAAATTTCCAACCCAGGATATTAGTACCCCTCTGGGTACTAATCTGCTAGATTTTAGAAGAATAAAAATCTACTGGATTGAAGCATATAATATCCTAAGGGATCTTTATTGGGTACATGTGAAAAGGTTGTTTTTGTGGGAAAACTTTGAACTTGAACTATTGTTTAAAAATTAAGGGCTGCCCATTGAAGAAAGAGGTAAGATTATTTTTCTCTCAGAGCATCATGAGTCTTTGGAGCTGTCTTCTTCAAAAGATGATGTGGACAGAGCCCTTGAACATTTTTAAGGCTTGATAAGCAAACGAGTAAAAGATTATCAAGGCAGGTAGAAGTGTGAAATAATCAGATCTTGTTGAATAGCATTACAGCCAATGTGGGGGGTGGGGGAGTGGTGCATGTGGTCTGCTTGTTCCTAATTTATAGGTTAATTTATTCATAAGTAAGAAAACCACAGATGAAAAGTAGGATCAAGAACAACATTTGCCTAATAAAGTGCCAAAACCCTGAGGATCCACTTAGAATCTTGGTGAAGCTCAACTCACCTCATTTCTATGCAGCTTTTAATTCTCCTCTCCCTCTCCAAGAAACTAGATACTGTCAATTCCGGACACGAAAGTCTGAGTGGTTGGCTGACAGTTGAAGCTCACTGATTGCCTAACCTGGCCTTCAACCAACTGTATCTTCATACTCTCTGAACACTATCCTTCTCCATCCACTGGCCGCACAAGTCAGCTTCGGCAAACCACTAGCATCACCATATCATCATGCCTACTCTCAACCACTTCAGCCGCTTAGGATTTCACTTTGGAGCTCAGGGCCACCGACAACTTACATGCCTCTGCCAGGACACCTCACATGCAGGGATAAACACATACATCGTATGCAACGAATGCTGAACTTGCTGGCGAAACTCAGCAGGTCTGGGGGTATCCGTCAGAAGAAAGCAGAGTTAACATTTTGAGTCTGGTGACTCTTCATCAGAATGGTGAAGAGTTCAATTCTGATGAAGAGTTACAGAAATTGAAACATTAACTCTGCTTTCTTCCCACAGATGCTGATGGACTTGCTCTATTTTGTCAGCAATTTCAGTTTTTGTTTCACATCTCCGGTGTCCACAGTTCTTTGTTTTATTTTAATGCATCTCATGCATCTGCACAGGATACATCATATGGCTCTGAACTTCATTTCTTAGTCCTCATTCACTTTGCAATTACTTGGAGGTTCCCAGCCTCTGCTCCTTGCATTGCAATTGTATGCAAAGGAAGGGGCAGGTAGATCGTCATGGTTCAGGAGCTTGACACCATTTAGGTCAAAGCAACCTTGCATAGTTTGATTGGCACTCCATTCCTAACCATTTACTCCTTTCAACACTGATGCACAGTGGCAGTAGTGTGTACTATCTACAAGATGCATGCATGGTACTTTTCTAAATTCACAATGATGACCAGGACAGAGGCAGGGACAGCAGATGCATGGGGCCACTGCCAACTAAGTTTACCTTCAAAGCCACTCACAATCTTGACCTGGAAATATATCACTGAATAGATGTAAGTTTACTTGCTGAGGTGAAAGATTTGTTTTCAGACATTTCATCACCAAACTAGGTAACATCATCAGTGAGCCTCCGGTGCAGCACTGGTGTTATGGCCCGCTTTCTATTTGTGTGTTTAGGTTTCCTTGGATCAGTGATGTCATTTCCTGTGGTAATGGCATTTCCTGTGGTGATGTCATTTCGTGTGGTGGTGTCACTTCCTGTTTTTTTTTCTCAGATGGTGGTAAATGGGATCCAAGTTAATGTGTTTGTTGATAGAGTTCCGGTTGGAATGCCACACTTCTAAGAATTCTTGTACATGTCTCTGTTTGGCTTGTCCTAGGATGAATGTGTTGTCCCAGTCAAAGTGGTGTCCTTCCTTACCTGTATGTAAGAATACTAGTGAAAGTAGCTTTTGGGGCTAGTTGATGTTCATGCACCTGGTGGCTAGTTTTCTGCCTGTTTGTCCAATGTAGTATTTGTTACAGTTCTTGCAAAGTATTTTGTAAATGAAATTAATTTTGCTTATTGTCTATATAGGATCTTTTAAGTTCATTAGCTGCTGTTTTAGTGTGTTGGTGGATTTGTCCCAACAAACTGAGACACGCAAGAGAATTCCTAGAAATATGGCATATCTACAAACACATTGACTTTGACCCCATTTATCACTCCCTGAGAAAAAGAACAGGAAATGACATCATCAACCCAAGGAAACCTAAACATATAACTAGAAAGCGGCTCATAACACCATTGCTTCATCAGAGGCTCACTGATGAATTACCTTGTATGGTGACGAAATGTCTGAAAACAAACCTTCCAGCTCAGCGAACAAACTTGCATGCAGAACCTCAACCTTAGCTAAAGCCTTCTCATAACTCATTAATATATCACTGTCCCTTCACTGGCTTCCGGCTAAAAATCCTGGAATCCCATTTGTAACAGCATTGTAGGTGTACCTTTATGAAATGGACTGTAGCAGTTCAAGAAGGCAGCTCAGCGCAGTTAGGGATATGCAATAATAAGTGTAGCAGCTAATGATGCCCACCTCCCCTGAATGATCAAAACAAAAATAATGATCGGTCAAATGGTACTGTTCCTGTCAGCCAAGGGAGTTGGCCCTGGTTTACCCTTTAGGTCAAGTGCAACCAGTCTAAGGATTACGGTATGTTAGTTAGGGTGCTGTGGAGACATCAGTATAGTGATGTGGGCCCCAAGTTTTCTACAATGAGACAAAGAGAGTGACTGAGTATGATGACAGTGGATAAGAGCAATTAGTAGTAATGCAGGAACAGGAGAGTTGGTGAGCTGTTGTCTGTGAGTGTAGGATGTTCCGAATCAGGAGGATTTACTGACTTGGGAGGATGAGGTTGGTGTGAGCTATTTAGCAGACATGATACATGCAACAGTAAGAGCTGTAGTCTATGACTTTTGGTGAGTTGAATGTTCTGTGGCAAACTTAGAGTGAGTGCTCGCACTGTGAGTGTGAAGTAGCAAAAAGAAGATGGTGTTACTTACTCCTGTGGAGTGCAGTTCTTTCTGCACTGCTGTGAATTGTGTTTCATCTGGAACACAGCACTGACCCAGGCTGCTATCTTGATCCAAATTGTTTGGGTCTTGTCCTCCTCTCCACCATCCCATTCGCAAGTACCTCAAGCTCCTTGTCAGTGACCAGAGAGGCTAACCTACCTTTCTATCCTTTCTTTGGGGATAATTATGCATGACTGCTGGGTGAAGGGCAGTTCCTGGCTTGTAGTATTTGAAGTGGTGTAAATATGGCACCAATGGATGGCATGAATGTTGCAAAGTCCCAAGAGTGGTGCACATATTTACCTCTTCCGTCACACGATACTCTGAAATAGTCATTAAAGAGCCCAGATGCATAATTGATGAGGTGAAGAACAGAAAATTATATAGGCCATGGAGGACTGAGTGCTGTGAATTACACTTGAAAATTTTCCAAAAAATGGGAAAATGCAGCCCTTCAAATCCATTATAACCAATGTAGATAAGCACTTGTTCAAATTCTCACCAATGCCACAGGCATGACACTTTGTGGACTAACAGTTCAATTCCAATAACAATAAATTATATCCCTGATGTAAATAAATTGAGCTCCATATACCATTTTGGTAACTCTAGCAGGCACAAAGCCAGAAAAGAACAGTTGGATTCTAACAGAAACCAATTTGAATGTAGTCCAGATTCCATGTGGGATCAGTTTGTTGCAGAGGCAAGCACTGAGGAAGCAGATGTGGCTGACGTAGGGAGTCTGTTTCAGGACATGGTTGAAGAGCTTCAGGGCGGAGGAGATGACCTGGGGCTTGCAGTGAGAGAGAGACTCACTGAGATCTTTGTAGAGAGAGAAGGAGAACTTCTACAAGGTAGGCATTCTTGCAAGAAGATTCACAGTAAGATTAAAATCAACTAGGTGAAAGTGAGGACTGCAGATGTTGGATGAAGGGCTTTTGCTCCAAACGTTGATTTTCCTGCTCCTTGGGGATGCTGCCTGACCTGCTGTGCTTTTCCAGCATCACTCTAATCTTGACTCTGATCTCCAGCATCTGCAGTCTTCTCTCTTGCCTTTCTAATAGAAACCTACTACCAAAGCTAGAATGCCAGACATCTAAGACACCTCCTACATTTACTTGTGAGTACAAACAATCCCTCCATTAAACCAGTACGATAGCTGGATTCAAAATCCACCCAGGTACTTACAGCAAGTCAGGAAGGACATCCAATGGAAGTATGTACTATTGCTACCAAAACTAAGGGCTAGCAGCTGGCTGTGGTGTTGGCAGGATATATACTTATTGGAGCATTATCCACAGTTGCCTAACCAACCAATACCAGAATACCATCCTCAGACCTACCTATGAGAATGCTGTAAATGCTTCTCCAGACAACCAACTAAAATAGCATAAATGTCAAATGTATTACAAGATTAAATCATTTGCTTGCTTGCACCAAACTAAACTTTCTGTGAAAAAAAGAGTACAGTCAAATTCTGAAGAAGGTACAGAATACCTTTTACCATTTAAGTATCACAGTCGCTCCAGAGATTGGATTGGTTTCAAAATTATCTCATGCTCTCACTAAACAACAGTCAGATATAAAACGTTACCTTAAAATCTCAATGACGCCTTTAGGAGCAACCACAGACTAGAACAACAGAGAAACACTCATTCAGGCCCAAATACATTGGGGGAAGAGAAGAAAAAGACTTCCTAAAGTCACTCAATAATAGACAATACCCTGATCTACAACTTCATCCAAATGAATATAGCAAGGTAGGTATCACTATACTGTATATAGGTAGGTGTAACTAAAGCCTGTCCAGGGGAAATTGCTCTCCTTAACAAATCACAATACATAACATTGTGGGAAAACTTTAAAAAATATTTTTCTGAAATTGGAAAAATAAAACTATCAGCTCAAAGGTCCCAGCATTGTCGGTGAAGAAGTGAAATCATTAGTCTGCATAATAACCCCGAGAGAGTTCAGCAAACATTAATGTTATCACAAGGGCAGGAAGGGGAACTACTCAGGATGACAAACTGCTTCAACTATTAGAGCCTATGAAGGAGAATCCACCAGGATATCCATAAAAGTATTCTAATGAGAGCCCAACTACTGGCATGATCCTAGTTAAGTTGCCCAAGGGAAATCAAGATGTACCCTGAGTCACAACTGAGTATAACTTGTAAATGAAGCTCACAAGCGTATAGTTCAAGCACATTGTAGTGTCATGACATTGTTATGAAATTGGCCTCCTTGTATTGGTGGCCAGATGTGTTTGAAGCACATAAAGCAAATATGGTAAATTGTAAACAGTGCAAATTAATTTAATAATATCATTGTTTGTTAAACTCTCACTATTGCCTCCTGTAAAACCAACTAAAGCAATTCAAACAGCAATTATTGATCTTGTTGGCCGTCTTCCTCTATCATTGTGATTTAAACATGTCCTCGGTTGTGTTGATTGGATGCATTTTCTTCTGCTGGCTCGTGCCCACAAAAACTATTTCAGAAAAAAGCACTCATTTGCTTTGTTTCAGTGGTGCATTCACAACCCCAGCTTTCGATCAGAGTGGAGCCTTTGTCTTCAAGATTTTCAGAGATGATTGCGCACACAAAGATGTTGCCAGGGTTGGAGGATTTGAGTTAAAGGGAGAAGCTGAATAGATTAGATTCCTTAAAGTGTGGAAACATGCTCTTCAGCCCAACAAGTCCACACCAACCCTCTGAAGAGTAGCCCACCCAGACCCATTTCCCTCTGACGAATGCACCTAACACTATGGGCAATTTAGCATGGCCAATTCACCTGACCTGCACATCTTTGGACTGTGGAAGGAAACCGGAGCACCCGGAGGAAACCCACGCAGACACGGGGAGAATGTGCAAACTCCACACAGCCAGTCGCCTGAGCCTGGAATTGAACCTGGGACCCTGGTTGTGAGGCAGCAGTGCTAGCCACTAAGCCACCGTGCCGTGACTGGGGCTTTTTTCCCAGGAGTGTCGGGACTGAAGGGTAGCCTTATAGAGGTTTATAAAATCAAGAGGGGTACGGATGGGATAGATTGACAAAGTATTTTCCCTGGGAGCAGGGAGTCTAAAACTAGAGGGCATAGGTTTAAGGTGAGAGGGGAAAGAGCTAAAAGGGATCTAAGGGACAACTCTTTCATGCAGAGGGCAGTGAGTGCATGGAATGAACTGCCAGAGGAAGTGGTGGAGGCTAGTAAAATTGCAGCATTTAATAAGTATCTGGATGGGTATATGAATAGGGAGGATTTACAGAGATATGGGCCAAATGCTGGCAAATGGGACTAGATTAATTTAGGATATCTGGTCAGCATGGACGGAAGGATCAGTTTCCGTTCTGTACATCTCTATGTCTCTATGAGGGAATTGTGATAAAGCACAGGACTTTATGTCCTCTGCAGTTGGCAAAACTGTCTAAATATAAAAACTAGGAAACCATAAAAGCAATTGGCCATCTGCTGAAAATCAGGGAAATCAATGAACTGCCATCAGACCAGAAGTGTGAAAATCACTTAGCAATATGTCTTCATTTGCATCAAGAACAGTATTTCCTAAAACTCCAAATTATTTTATATATAGGTTGGGGTGCATATATCACTTAACCATGATGTGGAGGTGTTGGTTGGACTGGGGTGGACAAAGTGAGAAGCCACATGATAGCAGGTCATAGTCCAACAGATTTATTTGAAATCCCAAGTGTTTGGAGCATTGCTTTACCTGATGAAGGAGCATCATTCTGAAAACTTGTGATTTCAAATAAACCTGTTGGACTATAACCTGGTGTCATGTGACTTCTGTCTTCACTTACCCATGGTTCATTTATTGCCTTTAAACATTCCCAAGAGAGATACATGAGATCAATCAGAGGATATAGGCAAGAATAATTCACAAAAGCACTTAGTAGGAAAGTGGGTTCAGGAGAGAAAGTTTGAAAAATAAAATCATGTCAAGTTGAAAATAATGAAATTCATTAGTCTTCACCAATCATCCAAATCGCAAACAATTTATTCAAGCTATCTTAGATAATCTGAAAAGGTGACCTGAAGATTATAAGAATGAGAACCTGTGGAAGATGATGTAGATTGCCTTCCATGACTCAGCTAGGAAGTCAGAAGTGGAAATGATCAAATGATGGTATTACCTTTTTACTACAGCTTTTGGCAATACCTCAGAACTGATTTCACAAGGATTTGTGAACATGACAGGTAAAATGAGTGGGTTACTATAGCAAATGGGAAGAAAGCACTAGAATATGAACAAATCATCCAAGTCTCAGGAACTGAGAGAGAGAGAAAAAACTAAAACCATTAGCAAAGCTAGGTCTTGGTCGAAAGAAAATCTGTGATGTTGCTGTTTTACATCAACTTTATTTATCCTTCTTCTCACTACATTAATTTCTACTCTGTGGAAAGCATAGTTCAAATATCCAAACTCAACAGATAAAGAACTTTTTTCCGAACCATCCTTCCCACAATGACTTGGTATTTCTGTTGCTAATGCTATAATAGTTTCTAGAAATTGCTAAATGCTATTCTGTTGACACATCAAACTTCACCAAGTTCCACTTCCTTTCATCATTATTTCAATAGCAACACATTTGGTAAATCATAATCCAGTTGAACAGAGTCAGCATGATTTCATGAAAGGGAAACCATGTCTGTGAGATTTTTAAGTTAATCTCAAACAGAATGCATTGAGGGGAACCAGTAGTTGTGTTGTATTTGGAATTCTAGAAAGCATTATATGACATGATGGCTTAATGGTTAACACTACTGTGTCACGGCATCAGGAGCCCAGGTTTGATTTCAACCTCAGGTGACTGGCCATGTGGAGTTTGCATGTTCTCCCTGTGTCTGCATGGGTATTCACTGGGTGCTCCAATTTCTTCCCACGGTCCAAAGATATTCAGATTAGGTGGATTCACCATGCTACATTGCTCAGTAGTGTCCATGGATGTGCAGGCTAGCTGGATTAACCACAATAAATATTGAATGGGGTTCTGGGTGGGATGCTCTTCAGAGAGTCAGTGTGAACCCAATGGGCCAAATGGCCTTTTTCTACATTGTAGGGATTCTATGATTCAACAAGATACCTCACAGAAGGCTAAGTTATATGATAAGAGCCCAAGGGTGTGGAGGTAATATATTGGCATGGATAGAGAATTGACCAGTGGGCAGGAAACAGCCATTGGAGATAAAATATTCGTTTCCAGGTTGGTGACCCATGACCATTGGAATTCCACTCAGTTTAGCGCTGGGACTATTTCCAATGTATATTAGTGACTTGGAGGGAGGAATTAAATGTATTGCAGCCACATTTGCAGACAACACAAAAATAGATGGAAATGTAGGTTACAAGAGGGATACAAACAGTTTACAGAGATAAAAATCACACAACACCAGGTTATAGTCCAACAGGTTTAATTGGAAGCACCCTAGCTTTCAGAGCACCACTCCTTCATCAGGTGGTTATCAACCACCTGATGAAGGAGCAGCGCTCCAAAAGCTAGTGTGCTTCCAATTAAACCTGTTGGACTATAACCTGGTGTTGTGTGATTTTTAACTTTGTACACCCTAGTCCAACACCAGCATCTCCAAATCAAGTTTACAGAGCGATGTTGATAGTTGAAGTAAGTGGGCAAAAAGTTAGCAAATGGAAAATAACGTGGGAATATGTGAAGTTGGTCTCTTTGGAAGAAGAACAAAGGAGCAGAGTATTATTTAAATGGAGAAAAGCTGCAGAAAGTTGCAAAGAGACTTGTGGTACCCGTTCACAATCTCTCCCCTCGCCTAAGATGTGGTTCAGATTAAACCACTATCGATCAACTCTCTCTAATGGCACAATAACCGTATGGCCCAGTAGGAGTATGGCAACTTTAGCTTTATCTTTAACTAATTGGAGGAGAATACTGTTCAAATGAGACCTTCAGTGGAATGAGTGAAATGCACTTTTTGGGGCATTTATCCTGCAACATATAGTTCGTCATTTTGTCTCAACCTAATAAGTGGAATGCAGTTTTTTTCACTATATGTTACAAGCTACTTAAAAAATAATTTTGCCCTTGGTTGACTATGAACAAATGACCCCACTTGCAGGGTTGTTGTGCATTCATTAAAAACCATTTGGTAAATGACAAAAGTAAAAGCTAAATACTGCAGGTAATTGACCATAAATATGCACATTTACTTGTGCATTTCTTGTTTTGTGAGTAGCACTCTTGTGTCTCTGGATTACCAAACCTAGAAATGCTGGTTGATTCAGTGTCCGATGACAGAAGTTACTTAGCTAGCTAACATTACCACAAACTAGCACAATTGTATTCTATAACATTTTGGAATGATGAAATATTTGATGATTTGCTTTTTTCTCCTGAGACTAAAGATGCACTATAGTTATTCTTATGATTAAAAACTCATTGTTCCATGAAAACAGCATTCAATGTCACACTTTTAGCATATGGTATTTTTAAAATAATCTGTTATGTAGAATCAGTTAAAGCAATTTCCATTTACAAGCAGAGATATAACTGTGATTCAGCCAATTATTATAGTTTTAGGAATAGCGCTCAGAAGATTATTTCTTTGATTATTTTTTTAACAGCCACAAATAGGAGCATTACCTCAGGGTTTCCTTTAATACCTCTGAAGCCTAATATTTTACAAACTACATGTTAAATTTGGAATTGCTGAGAGATTTTGAGCTGAATTTTTCATGCTAATCAACACACCTCAGAAACTGCTGTCTCCCAAAATGTTTTATAGATTACAGAAATGAGATTAACCCTCAACAACTGTAATAGAATTTTCACACTAGGTTTATTTATAGCAAAGTAAGCATTTTCTAGGGTTGGAAGGAGAATAGCTTTGGCAGTCTGCCACACGCCAGTAAAACCCTTTATGTGCAATTCTTTTCTTGTCCTTTGTAATCTGTTTTTTGGTGTATTTTAACTAGATTGAACTGTCTCATATTATGCATTATTTTGTGAATTAATATGTGAAGTTTAAACTTTGTGTTTTTACTTGTTTTGGTATAATGGATGCTTAATAGGTGATAAAGATTTTGAAGATCAAGATAAACTGAATCTACAACTTGCAACTTTTTAGAGTTAACTAAAATGAAATGTTCACCATCATTTTCTTTTATTTACACAAACTATTCTACTTGTTTCTATTTCAGAGATTTTATTTCTTGGATTTTAGGGACTGGGGAAAAATATCTTTCATACAATAAATAACATAATACACTTATTTATGTTTTATAACATGATATATATGCTTACTTTATTGGTTGATTTTAATACACAGTATTAAACAGATTTGTATTTACATTCAATCACATAATGACTGCAACATGAAAGCAGTTTGATCCAGATATTTGCTCTGAATTGTATGAAAAGTCAGAAAGAGTGAGTGGAATGGATTTTCAGAAGAGAAATCCAGAAACAAAGATTTCCTAGTGATTGTATTGAAACTAGAATCATAGAATCCCTACAGTGCAGAAAGAGGGCATTCAGCCCATCAAATCTGCACCCATCCTTCAAAGAGCATCCAATCCAGACACAGCCTCCCCTACCTGTTACCCTGTATTTGCCATGGCTGCATATCTACCACACCTACCCTATGAATCCTTAGACACCATGGGCAATTTAATGTGGCCAGTCTGCCTTACCTGCACATCTTTCGAGTATGGGAGAAAAGCAGAGCACCCAGTAGAAACCACATTGACATGGGGAGAATGTGCAAACTCCACCTTAGGCTGGAATTGAACTCAGGTCCCTGGCACAGTGAGCCACCATGCCTAATTCTGGAATGCCTTTCAAATGTCATTTCAGTAGTTGCAAAAGTTGGCTGGACATGGATATGGTAGAGTTGAGGACAAGGGCATGGTGGAGGAGACAGAAATCATGGAGCTGTGAGGTGAATTGGCCAATTGTGGTGGCCTGATTCCATGGAGATAAATTTGCTTAACCGAGGGATACATTCCTCCCCTCCTGGTCCCTAAGCAGTGCAACAAAAATATTTACCTCAAATCAGGCTCTTTGCACCTTCATTTACCAGTAGGCATTCCTGTAGTCTGGAAATCCCAGCCTAAGTGCGTTAAAAAGATTTTAGTAATCCACCTGTTTTCTGAATGTGGATTGGTGGCCCATGACTTGTCCTACTTCAATTACAATTGGAAATGATCTGGTGGAATTAAGTTGAAAATTTTAACATTTTTAACCCAATCAATCCTTGGAGATTGCAAATCAGTGCCGATATTTGTCCTGTGAGTAAATTTTTTTATATTACTTACAGTGTGGAAACCGGCCCTTCGACCCAACAAGTCCACACCGACCCGCAACCCATTTCCCTACATTTTACCCCTTCACCAAACACTACGGACAATTTAGCATGGCCAATTCACCTAACCCACACGCTTTTGGACTGTGGGAGGAAACCGGAGCAAACCCATGCAGACATGGGGAGAATGTGAAAAATCCACACAGTCAGTTGACTGAGGCAGGAATTGAACCTGGGTCTCTGCCGCTGTGAGGCAGCAATGCTAACTACTTTGCCACTGTGCTGCCCACAATATTTAGTAGTTCTAATGCCACAAGCTCTCACAGTTTCCATTCCCCTGGTCTTGGCTGCAACTTCAATCACTAAATCAGGAATACTTTCTGGATTTTTAGTTGCTAATTTTTGTAAATAAAACTTGCAGGTGCTAAAATTTTCTGAGAAAAGAATAATAAATAATTGTAAGAGGCAGTAGAGAGTGGCTGAAACTATGAATAGAGGGAGACCACTGTCAGTACCTGGCTAATTAGGCGTGTTGCACCCTGAAGATCTATTTGCCTCTCTCCCACCAATTTCCTACCCAACAAGACCCTCCTGTTTGCCAGGTTATCTGTTTTCTTTCTACTCTCCTATTCTCCAAGACCATTCACACTTCCTCTGGATACATATTCATCTCTTTATTTATACAAATAGCATTTCCTTTTAGTTTGTATCATCATCCTTTCTTTTCATTTAGTCACTCCTGCTGTCCAGACTATCTTCCTCACTGCCCTTTATCTGTGCATACCCAACCCATCATTTCTCCGCCCTTCTATTTGATTATAAACTTTAGTAAAGCCTCCACTGGGAGATAGATGGGAGGAAATATTGCAAATAGGTCAGGAGCTGCATTTGCTGATCCTTCTACCCTTGCGTCTACTGAGGCCCTTAAGTGGCCAAGTAATGGCAGGGAGAAACCTACTTCAAGTGACTTTCGCCAGATGGTTGGTGTTGAGTGACAACGGGGACATCCTTTGAGTATCCCTGTGCCCTTTGAAGACACACTTCTGGCTTGATGATATCAGGTCCACAATTGAATGCCAGCCTGCCAGTTTGTGGCAACTTGGCAAAGATTTGGTGCATCAGTACAGCTTTTGTGGTATGAGTGGGTGGTGAATTTAAGATGTTGAACCTGGCCAACTCTGTTGAAGTAAAGAGCCTACATGCATCAACACAGATCTCTCAGCAGGTTGAGAATACAGATTTGTTTGCACAAAATGAAGATGAGCCAGGCCAATATCAATAGATTCAGGGCATGGCCAAAGAGCCCCCTTGGGCACCCCACCACCCCCTGCCCTGCCTGCTAACACTCCTATTCCTGATGAAGAGCTCATGCTTGGAATATTGACTGTCCTGCTCCTTGGATGCTGCCAGACCAGCTGTGCTTTTCCACTGCCACTCTTCTTTGACTCTGATCACCAGTATCTGCAGTCCTCACTTTCTCCAAAACAGGAGAAATGGCCTGACTCAGAAATTGATGATTTTGCAAAAGTAAAATACTTATTTACATAAAGCAACCACCTTCTGTGATGGAAATCTATTAGGTTAAAGGATTCCAGATGTTGTTATGGGTGAAGGATAAGCTCTTTCTCAAAGAATGCTGACATCAAGTATGGATTTCTCGTGAGATTGCCACATGCTTGATGCCATCAACCTGTTAAATCAAACTGTGGCCTGACTGAGTTGCAGTTCACAACGTAACCCTGCTCCTGGTAAATATGCTGACATACACATCTGATTGGTTGTGGAGAATCCCCCTTCCCTTTTCTAATTGGTCCAGCTTTCCCACTTGGTGGCTGCTAACTGCTCAGCTGAACCTTGGCTTGTCATGTTGAACTGAGAGTGATGGGAAGAAAAGTTGTCTCTTCCTTTTCCACCTCCTTCAACCTGGTAGAAACTGTAAAATCCCCTCCTCCAACAATCTTCCCATCCTCACCCGAAAACCCCCAGCTCAAATCTGATGCTGTTGTTGTTGGACTGCAAAGCTTCCAGTTAATCCATTGAATGTGGGACTTCCTTCCGGAGTGGTAATAGAAGTTTACCTTAAGCCAAACAACATCCCACTGTGTATGTAATGGCTGTGGACCTTTTTTGTGCAGGCTCCCATTTGACCTTTTAGTCAGTAGTGGGAAGAGTATATAACACAGCATTCTGTAAAACCCAGTCGATAAAGGCAGGGTATGTCACCTCAATGGAACTGATGGACCACATGCTTTCTCTTCATAGAACATAGAACATTACAGCACAGTACAGACCCTTCTGCCTTGTTGCACCCACCCATGGAATCAAGCTGAAACATATCTATCCTACACTATTCCATTTTCATCCATATGTTTATCCAATGACCATTTAAATGCCCTTAAAGTTGGCATGTCTACTACTATATCTGTAAGGTTTCTGCAAAGGTTGTTTTCATGAAAATGGTTAAGCAAAACCTGATCATAAGCGCTGTAGTGAGGGTAGAAAGCAGTTTAACCCGGACTGAGGTTATGTCTTAGTTGATTAATCACTTGATCATCTTACAGAAAATGTTCTTGAAGAGTATTGGTCAGTAGTTAACAGAGGATCTTTGCCTGACTTAAGTAAGTCAATTATCTTTGTTCAACATCAATTTGCTGGGATTTAGTCTTCAAAGATGGGGAAGGAAAACTGAAAGGAAAGTACAACTTGTGGATCAGGAATTTTCATAAAATCAGGTCATATATTGATAAATTGTTAACCGAGTACCAGGTTTCAATATGTGGTGCTTTGCAAGGATGTCTTGGTAGCAACCTATGTACTCAGTTACTAACTGGTACTAAGCATAACATCGCTGTCATAAATGTTGAAAATCTGCTCCTGAGTCCCATGGTTTTTTTCTCACAGGATGTGATGGGTTTAAACAGGGTGATACCTCACTTGGTGAATTCCCTTTGATAAGAATCTTTGGTTATTATCTCCTACAAAAAGATTGAGCATTTCAGGGTAAATCTTGCATGTCCCAAATAATATGGAAGAACTGACACATGAAATGCGGGTATGTTAACTTAGAGCAAGAGACTTTTGGGCCCAGTAATTGCTGCCTGGCAACGTAGACCTTTATATCTGGTTTGAGACTCCTTAACCGCAGGGCACTACGAACAATTAATTGTACAAATATTGTTTTTAGATGAAAAATGTGCTGTGCCTAGTGAGGGCAAAGTGAGAATGGAGAGAGTGTCTAATGTGCTTTGCCTTAGTGGAGATGTTAAGTTATTTTTAGCATTGCTCTACAATTCTACCATTGTATGAGATGGCACTCAGTGCCACTTTGCTATTTCTAGGTGCCATTCCTGGTATACTTGCTGGCATGCACATTCCAGTCTGAGCCTTTGAACCAGTTTCCAAGGAGATCTTGAACGATGCAAGATGTTTAACTTGGCACCATTGAAGCTCTTCTGAACTTTTATGCATATCTTGTCTGAATGCTCAGTGTAAGTAGCAGTACTCAGGTATAAATCCTTAAACATGGAAAGGTTGGTGAAACATGCAGAGCAATTTCTTCATGTGAGTGAGCTGAGCACTTTCTTTCTTGTGTCATTGAATCCCAGTACTGAAGGCTGAACTATGTTTTTAAAGGCTGCTCTCCCGTTTCCATATACTCCAACAATTTACACCAGTTTTACAATGGATTTAGTTTGCAGGAAAACTACAACATAAACATTTCTTCAGACATCTAGGGAACACAAATAGTTTTTTCCTTGGTGTAAGAGTGAAGATTATGAAGAAGAAATTCATTGGTAATTCAACTGGTTCCTGATAAAATGTCTTCAGTACTCATGTTAGGTAGGACAAGACGTCACGTTGTGTGATGGTGGATAAATGCATTGTGGAATGAAGATGTACATGGAGGTGCTTATGATTCTACAAACACTTGAGTGATTCTAAGTGTTGCAGTCTCCATTTTTAATATGTTCCAGTGCTACTGTTCTCCTTTTGAATGGCAGGAGAAAAAAATACTTTCTTTGTGTGTTTCAAACTTTCACTGTTGGGACTGATGAAAATTGAATTACTAGAGCTATCAAAGGCATGAAATCTAAGTTATGCTGTGAGTGAATTTGTGAAATTTTTACAGGCCTGATATTGATGGCTTACTTTCAATGTAAAAGTGCATTCTGCTAACAAGCTATACAGGAAAATATCAAGGTCAGATGCAAAACAACCTAAAAGGCAGAGAGGAAAATCAAGACAGTGTGCTGTTCTTCACCACCTTCACATATCTTACAGTGGTTTGCTACAGATCATTCTGTGAAATACATGTTGCAGAATTATGTGGGACACTTCATAGTACTAATGTTGTAGAGAAATAAATTGCTTACTGGCTCTTTTCTGAAATGATGTATAAAATTGAATATGTAGCAGACTGCGGAATGTGACCAACTCTGATAAGGCAATGCAGTTGCTGATTACCACATACCCTGGGCCTAGTGCCACGTTGCTAATCTGGTTTGGTCTGAATTAATTTTACTGAATATGTAATGACCAGAGAGAAACATTTTTGTGGTGGTTTTAAATCTTAACACTAAAAGATCATGCTAATTGATTATCAGACGTTAATCTTCAAATTTGGAACTCTGCTGGAACCTAGCTCTGTTTGCTATTGTATAATCTGTGTGCAATGACATCATTTATAAAATTACAACATTGTGTGAATTCGAGACATGGTTCAAATCGATCTCTGTTTAAAAGCACTTTGCTTGGTCTACAGGGAATTTTGACATTTTTGGCAAGAAAGAGGAAAACTAGTTCGAGGCAAGAGACCTCCTTTCTCAGTTAAATGTGTTCTGGTTGATGAAGGAATGACAGCAAACTGGAGTATAAATCAAATCCATAAATGCCATATTCATTAATTGTAGCAGAGCATTCAATTTTACTCTGAAGTGGTTGCATGTTTGAACTAAATATGTGACGTCTGTTATAATCACTAAAGCTTGAAAAATGCCCTTGAACGTTCATAATTATGAACGAACTCGACAGGATAATTTTAAATGAATTGTGTGGAAGAAGTACCTTGCTGGCTGGTTGTGCATTTCCTCTTGTTTATCCATTAAATTCAGAGACTTCTGCTTGAACAGTGGTATGATATCTATTTATAAAGGTCATACGCCCAATGGTAAAACATGGCCAGCAATGAAGTCACAAATGTGTTATGTATATTTGTTCCAACAATTGTAATAATACCATAATGCTGAAGCTTTATGTTTAACAATAAAAGAACTGAGAAATATCCTAATTCTCAATGATTTAGGAACATTATCAGCAATGTGAAGTTTTGGACTATATTTTCGCTGTTAGCATAAAGCATGACCTGGCACAGCCCAGGGTTATCCTTCAATGTTCACAAATACTTTCTTGTTAGAAGAGGCAACTGCTTTGTATGAAATATAAACCGGCATTTCCACAAGATTCTTTGGCTTGTCTCCATGGGATAAGAATAGACTGAGGAAAGAAAATAGCTTTGAGGAAAGATGAATGAAAGAATTCATTAAACCATTCTCCATCCACTTGGTTGAGATGAAGCCTGCTCCCAAGCCTCTGCCAGATATACAAAAAGAGCCTGGGATGATTGAATCTCTCTGCCATCATCACCAGTGGAAATGTACCTCATTCATTTCATTTCCTGATATTCCTGAGGTCCTTTTCTTTCTTGATGGTCATCTCAGAGTTTGTGGAGTAAGACGTTCAGTGACAGATCTGGATCTGAGCACTACATTTGTAAAATTTGCTCATTGGATGTAGGGATTGTTAGCTAGATTGACATTTACTGCCCATCATGTCCTTGAAAAGGTTGTGGTGAGGTGTCTCCTTGAACTACTGTAATCCTTGGGGTATACGAACACCTACAGTTCTGTTAGAATGCATTTCAGGATTTTGTTCATGGCTATGTCACTGTTATGGACCATCCCAAATCCTCTTCAAATATATCAAGGAGATAACCTAAACACTAACTTTTTCTTATTTAAAGACAAGTGTAAGGTACTGTGTTCTAGATGTAATCCAATTGTAATTTGCTTACATTCCAAGTAAAGCACACATTATTCTGACTCTACAGTTAACATTTAAACAAAAGGAAGAAGAATTGGACTAACTTTAACTTTATTGGAAAACTTAACAGAATAATAGTTTATTTAACAGCAACTGTTCCAGTATAGTAACACCCCATAAACACGTCATTGGCACAGGGAATCTCAGTAAAATAGATTGTCTCTCATGCAATGTTTCTCCGTCCAGGAGGAAAGAACATCAAGAGAAAAATTCTTGCAGAAAAAACTCTAGCATTTTAATGTAGAAGGGAGAGATGAATGGTAGCTTCAAAATCCCAGGACATAGGACTGTAGATTCAAAGCAGAGCATAGGCTGTGACTTTCCAGTTTGGTGCTGAAGTATGAAACACAGTGCCTTGGATTGTGTCACACTTGCCATGTCTATGACAAGTTTTCTGGAATGATTATCCACTGTTCACCTCTTTTTACATTTGTGTTCAGGAGAATTATGTGTGGATGGCTAGCTGAAATTCTCACCCTTACCACTGGCAGCTTCCAGTGTTGAAGGTTCTAGTGCCAAATTTAAGAGTCGCTATGTTTCCCTTGACTCCTTGCTGCAATCATCACTCTTACCCGCCCCTGTCCCTAGAGATATCTGCCAAGCAGCAGAATGTGGCTTCCAGCTTTCATGATGCCTCTACAGGTGCTCTTCCCCAGCCCGCTCTGGCCAAAAGTCTTCCTTTATGAAGGGCGAATGATGTCTTCCCCTTAGAAACATTTGAGGGAGGAGGTCAGCCCCTCTGATGTTCAAACATACGGTGGGATCCAGTGCACAAAGTAGATAAACATTCTTCTGCCCTTCTTCTGCAATGGTAAGTGCCACTATGTTCTCACTATAACCTTGCATTCACGGGGCCATCAGTCTAACACTGCCAATATCATAAGCATGCTGTTCTCAGCATTACATGCTTGAAGTAATATCAGGACTCATGCACCCACCTTATGCTGTTAGTCTTTTAATACTTTCTGGGCACAATGCTTTCTACTGACTGAGGAGGGTCACTAACTTGACAAGGTTATATATCAAGTAATCTTGCATTTATTCTCATCATATTCAACTCTTCTTTTGTTGCAGTGTTCAACTGGCACACAATGTGAAGAAGAGAGCTCTGACTGGTTGCAGCCTTTTTGATCTCTCTATTCTCACCTATGAAGATGACTCAGTGCAGCTAGCAGTTGAGGACCTAGACTGATCCTGCACTGATGGAAATGGAAGGACAGGCAGAATTCAGTGAGCAACATTCTTGTCTGCACTTCTCAGATTGTCAGCCACTCTCTTATATTCCATGACATAAGGGTTCGTACTTCTTCACCAAATAATTCTCTCTTTTGTCTCCCATGTGTTAATGATCTACAGAGAGTGAAATGGAAGAGGCCCCAGAGGTTGCCCAAACAAATACCTCTGAGGACAAAACCAGTGACACCTCAGAGGATGTGCCAGCAAGACCATCTCCTGTGCCTCCACCAGCTAAGGGACTGCCACCTCAGTAGGTGGGTATATCAGCTAGAGTAGACTCACCAACACCATCTATTGAGTACATCTATCAGACGTATTCACAGCCTGTGGTGCTAGAAAGACTTATAGCCTCTGACACGCATTGGGCTCCCAGAGACGAGGCCCCTGCTGAGCCCCATACAGAAGTGCATCGGTTCTTGATTACAATGTGCTCAATCAGTATGGAGAATGTAGGAATAACATACAGTGACACTTGATGTCATCACCTGATTGGAGGAAATTGTCCATGTTGTACCTCCTGCAGTGGCTTAACTACCTTCACAGTGGCAGCTGCCTTGGAGAGCCAGATCCGTCCAATGCTCAGTGGAAGTAGGCAAAGCACACCTCAATATTCTTCACAAAAAGGTGAGGGTGAACTGTTAGGATTTGTACACCTCACTGATAATGAGAGCTCACGCTCCGAGAATAGAGTTGCAGGTAGATAGGATAGTGAAGAAGGCGTCTTGTATGCTTTCCTTTATTGGTCAGAGCATTGAGTACAGGGGTTGGGAGGTCATGTTGTGGCTGTACAGGACATTGATTAGGCCACCTTTGGAATATTGCAAGCAATTCTGGTCTCCTTCCTATCGAAAGGATGTTGTGAAACTTGAAAGGGTTCAGTAAAGACGTTGCCAGGGTTGGAGAATTTGAGCTATATGGAGAGTTTGAATGGGCTGGAGCTGTTTTCCTTGCAGCATTGGAGGCTGAGGGGTGACCTTAAAGGTGATTTATAAAATCATGAGGGGCATGGATAGGTTAAATAGACAAAGTCATTTCCCTGGGATGGGAGACCAGAACTAGAGGACATAGGTTAGGGTGAGAGGGGAAAGATATAAAAGACACCCAAGGGACAACTTTTTCACACAGAGGGTGGTACGTGTATGGAATGAGCTGCCAGAGGAAGTGGTGGAGGCTGGTAGAATTACAACATTTAAAAGGCATCTGGATGGGTATATGAATAGGAAGGGTTTGGAGGGATATGGGCCGGGTGCTGGCAGGTGGGACTAGGTTGGGTTGGGATATCTGGTCGGCATAGACGAGTTGGACCGAAGGGTCTGTTTCCATGCTGTACATCTCTATGACTCTAATACGCGGTCACTGCAATGCTACAGTATAGGATCCTATCATTGCATAAGACTATAGGAAGACAACACTATGAGACTAATGACATTAAGGATGTAGCAGACTTGGGGTGGCTTTCTCAGGTTGAGTGTTCACTGATCATCCTTCTCTTTAAAGACAGGGCATGCCAGAAAAGGTAGCCCTCTGTGAGCCACTTTTCATGAAGTATGCACTGTTACACAATGCAGTTGCACCCAGTTAACACAGAGCCTAGCAATCTCTCAGCTAGGCTTCTTACCTCAAAGTTATCACATTACAAGCTGACAGGAAAAATTGTTCAGTTTCAAACTTTAATTTCAAATAATATTGCAAAATGAAACACTTCTCAGTCAATGAAATGTGTTGGATAGAGATTGCAGCAGCTTCCCAGACAGCTGGTCCATAATAAACAGCATCGTAATCAGCATGTGCATGCAGTTCAGTCCTGTTAGATGCGTGTGGCTGTGAGATTTTTATGTGCCACTCTGACTCAGCAGACAATAGCCCTGCTGTCTTTGTGTCTGTAAATCCTGGGCCATCTGACTCTCAGCTTCCTCCTCAGAGAGATCTCCCACACCTCTATCTCTTCCTGGCCTGAGACCTTTTCCCCTCTGTAGAGCCAGTGTGGGGAGAATGCAGCAAATAACTTTGGTGTGAGCATTGGCCTCTCCCTGTTGAAGCCCACACAATGTTGTAAATATGTCAGTGTGAAGACTTTTGATTGCAGCAGTGGCATGAACCAAGATTTGACAGGATTGCCCTGGGTGTCTTGTTTGATGGCAGTGAATTTTAAGAAACAATTTTTTTATTTATTTCGATGGCACTTAGGCTGTTATGAGCCTCTGCACCAATGATTAGTTTTTATTTGTAACCCTCAGGTTTTCCAATTTGTCAATGTAAGTTGCTGGGAAGAAGGGGTATTGAAGCATGCCTGGTAGATCAAAGCACATGAAAGTGCTCTGTGCCCACACCCATTAGCCACACACCTGCATCTGTGGACACAGCCACAATGTTTTGTGTTGCTCAATGATAAAAGATTCAACGCTCAAGATAAATTGTGACAGCAGAGACATGTGCCAGCTGACTAACTCTTTTCTTGAATGCTCTTCAGATATACACTGATCATAGCATTAGATTGTTCTATAAAGCCAGATGGTTAACAACCAGTATGCCCAGAGATGTCACTAACCACATTTGCTGACACACGATAAAAGCAAATTACTGCGGATGCTGGAATCTGAAACCAAAAAAGAGAAAATGCTGGAAAATCTCAGCAAGTCTGGCAGCATCTGTAAGAAGAGATAAGAGCTGACATTTTGAGTCTAACTGACCCTTTGTCAGGATTTTCGTTTGTCTCTCTCCCCCTGTCCACCTTCACTGCTTTCCTTTTCTCTCTCAGCTTTGACAAACATCCTAGCAGATGCTGCCAGACTTGCTGAGATTTTCCAGCATTTTCTCTTTTCACATTTGCTGACACGATGTGACTCCATGACAATGATTGTAAGGAACTGCATTCAGAGTTAGGTTTACAGCTGTGTGCCAGCTGTTCTACGAACATCTGCTGTTACCACACTTGGTGTACCAAGTGTTTCACCCAGTCATTTGTGACCAAAGGTCTGTGCAACATTTTTTGTTAGCTTAATTTTTACCTGACTCTCCACATCCCTACCCTTTAGCCTCATCAAATGCTTTAAATGGATTTAGATTTAAATTGGTTCATCTGAAAGGATTTGGCCATTCCTGCTCGCCTAGCCATGACCCACTCCTCCTCTTCCTCACCCACCTGCTCTATGACATTTCCCTTCACATGTTGCTTACACAAAACTTTTCCCTTCAGTTAAACAACTTCTTTTAACACTTAGCTTGGGCTCGATCTGGTTCAGTGCTTAATGAAGCAGGTGAAGTGACCTGGGAATTTAGAGTCAGCGAGATGTATAGCATGGAAACAGACTCCTGGGTCCAACTCATTCATGCAGACCAGACATCCCAACCTAATCCAGTCCCATTTGCCAGCACTTGGCCCAAATGCCGCTAAACCCTTCTTATTCATATGCCTATTTAGTTGCCTTTTAAATGCTGCAATTGTACCAGCCTCCACCACTTCCTCAGGCAGCTCATTCCATATACACACCACCCTCTGCTTGATAGTTTGCCCCTTATGTCCCTTTTACAATTTTACCCTCTCATCTTAAACCTATGTGCTCTAGTTCTGGCCTCCCCCACCCCAGGGAAAAAACCTTGTCTATTTACCCTATCCATGCCCCTCATGATTTTGTAAGTCTTTATAACGTCACCCTCAGCCTCCAGGGAAAACAACCCCAGCCTATCCAGTCAGAGACACAGTTGGACATTTCTGCAGCTGGCAGCGGAAGATCAGACTGGGTGTTGCCTCCCTGGTGCCAGGATTGAGGATATCTCGCAGAAAGTATGGAATATTCTCAAAGGAGAGTGGGACCAGTAGGTGGTCGTTGTGCACATTGGAAGTAATGACATAGGAAGGGAAAAGGATGAGCTTGTAAAGGGAGAATATAGAAAGTTAGGCAGAAATTTAAAAAGGAGGTCCTCAAGGGTAGTAATATTTGGATTACTCCTGGTGCTATGAGCTAGCGAGGGCAGGAATAGGAGGATAGGGCAGATGAATGTGTGGCTAAGGAGCAGGTGCAGGGGAGAAGGGTTCGCATTTTTGGATCCTGATATGTTTTTAACAAATTCTCATTCTAGCAGGGTGAGCACCACTTGTTAGACCTTTAGAATTAAACATTTAATAGCAAGGACCCCTTAAGTAGCCTGGTATTTAAGGGTCTTAATTGGTATCAGGTAGGAGGACCAACTTGCAATGTCCCCACTGCTGATAAAAGACCAGCAATGACAGGAAGGGCAAGAGCAGGCCTCCATCTCTTAGCAAACACCGATTTTTTTACATATCTTTCTTTCCAGAATGTTCCCTGGGCCCCACAAAATCTTGGCTATTATCTCAAACAGGAGTCAATCTGGAAGGAATGATGTAATGGACTATCACCCTCATTGGCTATTAACAATTGTGATGAAGCTTTGAACAGAAGTAGACAGAATGTATAGCATAATTCATGACTTCATCCAAATTCTGTCGGAAGGAGATTCTACCATCTGGATAGATAAAATTGTATTCTACAGCCTGAGGCATCTCAAAACATTATCTGCATTTGTTTTGTGCTGCAGAATTTCACGTTTAGGAGAGGTCATTCTGTTCAGCTAGAGAAACAAGATGATCTTTCTACAGTTGTGGCAGAGCAGAAAGGAGAGGAGGAAGATGGTGAGATGCCAAGAAGACTGATGTATCAATCTTTATTGTCAGGATTTTTATCTGATAGTAAGACTTGGGGCATCATTTTAATAATCCTGTTATCTTCTCTGTACTACTTCAACCCTATTAAAAACACATTGTAATTAGTCACTGCTAGCTCCGCTTCTAGCATAAACGTCAATCTTCAACATTTCACAGGGAGAATCAAGCTTTGGGGCCTGGTCTATAAATTAGTGTTTGCTGACAAAAATGGTCAGGACCCTGCAGGCTTCTATCACAGTTCCACTGCAAATCAAATGAATTGCAATTGCTTGCAATAAACCTGAATTTCTACACTAGGCAGTGGCCAGGATCTGTTTCACTAGCATTAAGATTTGGGCATATAAAACACAGAGCAAGAGGGAAAAATGGCTGGTGAGGAGGAAGGAATGTGAAAATGGGCTGGAATGAAGACCAAATGAAGTAGGCCAGATAGTCAATGCAATTAAGATGTTTTAAAGTTTCTCCTTATTGTCACACTCATCACTTGGAGAATAATATGAAAGGATGGAAAGATTTGTAAGAATTATAGATATAAGGTAATTTCATGATCTAGCTACAGACCCATATTTTTGACAACATCTCCCAAATCCATGACTGAGACCATCTAGAAAGACAGGGGTAGGAGAGGGTATACAAACACCACCAGCTGCTGGGAGCACATCATCCTCATTTGAAAATACATCAACATTCTTTCATTGTTGCTGTGTCAAAGCATTGACATTTGTATATATCAGCACTGTTAGAGTACCTTCACCATATAAATGGTTCAAGGTTGTGGCTTAGCACTTTACAGCATTCTGGAATTAATAATGAGTTCAACACCTTCAAATTGTGAACCAACTCCCATTTCTTCCTTTTCTTTTAGCATTACTTGTTACATTCTCTGTCGCCATGTTGTCTCATCCCTCCCCCTCGCCTCAATGGGACTGTCTGTTCTTTCCAGTCTGGCAGATGGACACACCATTGTGTTGCCACTCTCACATTCAGATCACTTAGTCTGAACTATCTTTTCTCCCACAGCCACTCTACACCACACCACCACCCATCCACATCAAACCTCCCCCCTGTACCAACTATAGCATAAATGCTGCCCCCTCCACACTTCACTTCACCTCTAATGAACAGTCATCTTAGATTTGAAACATTAGCTTGCTCTCTCTCTGTAGATGCTGCCTGACCTGCTATGATCTTCAGATTTGTTATTTTCAGTCATGAGAGATATTTATTGGCCTTACCTCTTCTGAGGTTCACGGAGAAAATTGAAGCTTGTTACCACACCTGTTCATACCACACATAGGGCATTTAAACCTGGATGTAATTTGTTGGAGGCAGTTGTTCAGGTATATCTGTACTTGGAGTTCTGTTAATAATTTGATTGAGAGTATAGTAATAATATGATCCTTTTTATCTCTCTTGGTAACCACAATTTATTGGCATTTATTAGTGAAAATATATTTGCTTTTCCCACTTAGAGTCATAGAGATGTACAGCATGGAAACAGACCCTTCAGTCCAACCCGTCCATGCTGACCAGATATCTCAACCCAATCTAGTCCCACCTGCCAGCACCCGGCCCATATCCCTCCAAAACCTTCCTATTCATGTACCCATCCAATTGCCTCTTAAATGTTGCAATTGTACCAGTCTGCACCACTTCCTCTGGCAGCTCATTCCATACACGTACCACCCTCTGCGTGAAAAGGTTGCCCCGTAGGTCTCTTTTATATCTTTCCCCTTTCACCCTAAACCTATGCCCTCTAGTTCTGGACTCCCTGATCCCAGGGAAAAGACTTTGCCTATTTACCCTATCCATGCTCCTCATAATTTTGTAAACCTCTATAAGGTCACCCCTCAGCCTCTGACGGTCCAGGGAAAACAGCCCCAGCTTGTTAATCCTCTCCCTATAGCTCAAATCCTCCAACCCTGGCAACATCTTTGTAAATCGTTTCTGAACCATTTCAAGTTTCACAACATCTTTCCGATAGGAAGGAGACCAGAATTGCACGTAATATTCCAACAGTGGCCTAAACAATGTTCTGTACAGCCGCAACATGACCTCCCAACTCCTGTACTCAAATCTCTGACCAATAAAGGAAAGCATACCAGACACCTTCTTCACTATCCTATCTACCTGTGACTCCACTTTCAAGGAGCTATGAACCTGCATTTTAAGGTCTCTTTGACTTGCAAAGGTGTCTTTATAGAACATTACAGAATGAAGTAAATGTAATCATATTTTTTAATTATTATGAATGAAGTTTTAGATTTTGCAGCATTTTGTCCTCGTTTATGCTGTACTAAGCTCAATTACTGAGTTCCCCATTTAGAATAGCTGGAAGAGATTATAGACAGGCATCACTGTTAGGATGCTGATAACATGACAGTACATGGCACTGTTGGCACCTTGACAACAAGTATTGAGCAACACTGGTTGACTGTGGCTTGCACTGTCAAAATAAACTTGTTCACTTCCAGAAGTCTCACAGGCAGAAACAATAACAGCCACAAGCATGAACAACAGGTATCACCCAGTCCTGTATATGAAAAATGCTGGAAGTAATGAAATGTCATCATGAGAACATTGGCAATTCACCAGATTTTGTGGATAGTGTTTGAAACGATTTTTGACTAGCTTCATCATATTGCAATCACTGTGTTGTGAAGGTTATTTATATAGTAAAATAAAAACTGGCTTTTAAGATACATCCAGGATGCACTATAATTACTTCTGTGAGAAGTCAGACATGCTATATCCCCTAGTGCAAAATGATTTTATATTTAACCTAAGGAAAAGCATTAGAATGTGTACAATATCCCTCAGCCATTTCACAAAATGTATTTCCCTTACACTTGCACAAAGGAAATAGTCAAGTGTCACTTACGAATATGGCTGTACAGACAAGTATTAATATTTTCATGTACCACATGATGTATATTTTTTAATCATCATCTCTCCTGTTGATGTTTGGCCCTGGACCTTTGATTGGCCAGATAGTTGTTATTTTAGATTCCATTGAGTTTGTGTATGGGGACCGTAGAATTCCAATCCTTGCACATTCTGAAATTGTCCTTGTATTGTCCAGGAAATTGAATTTCCCACTGGACAATTCCTCTACACTTTAAGCCCTCTGAAAGTCTCCATTTAATTCGGAAACTTTGGAAGTCTCCAAAAATTAAACAAAATAGTTACTTAGGAAATGTTAAACTATTAAATACATGATCTAACTCCTGAATAACTATTTAACAGACTTACTTTACAACCCCTTAACTATACCTCCCTCAGTCCACTTACATCCCCCAGACTTTGATCCCATAGCCATCCCCAGCCAATCCCATCCCGGGACCCGATAAAACCCAGGGATCCACAGCACCCATCGGGGACCTGACCCCTTGACACATCCCATCCTGGGGACCCAACACCCCTGCCTTACTCTGCACCCAAACCCTCCTCCCCAAGCTTAACTGGAACAGATTCTCTGCCTGACCTACCCTCCTCTCATACTGGGTTTGATCCTGGCCCCTCATTGATCCCCCTCCCAACACTACAGGACACAACCTGACAGCCCCTGTTGGACTGAGTCTTTCTGGAACCTCATTGGACTTGACCCAACTCCTTCTGCCCTCACCACTGGTAGACACAGAGACCCAGACCTGAAACCCAGCCTCCCCACACTAAACCCTCAGCCCTACCACGAGCACCACTGACTTGTCTCAAACACCCACCCACTACGATCTACCATAAATATTGTATTTTGCCACTTTGTACCCTGGCATCCCACCTACCTGACATCCTACCTGACTGACCTGGTACCCAATCTCCGAATTATCTGACATCCTAACCTGAGAAACCAATCCCCTTCACAGCCTTCAGCGTTCCCAGCTGGCATGCTACTTACCTGGCACTCTATATATCTAGCACTCTGCCCTTCCAGTAATCTAGCATCACGCTTACTTATCTTTAAGACTGCTGTCAAATTGGTTGTCAGCATCTTTACATTTCAGAAGATGGCAGCTGACTGCTGTGTAAAAGGAGCATGACAGGTCTACTCTCTGAAAGAACCGTCAGAATTGAAGTATCTCCCCACATTTCTGAGGGAACCTTGAGTGGAATATTTTATCAGAAATGCAGAGTTCTCTACTTTTGCAAAAATCAAGAGAAAATCCAGCCCTCAGTTGGTTATTGGATGGCATCACACTTCACATCAGATTTACAAGATACATGATCGTAGGCTGGGAGGCAGGAAGACAGATAAAAAAGACATTGAAATGTGTTGGAAATGGAGCCTAATCAGACCGACACATTATCAGTGACAAGAACTTCAACAACAGGATTGATTTGCAGGGAACCAATTGTGGCAATTAAATGCTTGATTAAAGGCTACCTCCTGCCCCTACCAGATTTTTACCAGTTTCAACAGGGGTCACTGCTCAGTGGGAAGACTGCCAGGCAGGTTCCTGGCAGAAGGCTCTCATTTATGCAACTTAATAGCTCATGGAGAGTCACCTGACAGCCATAGATATCAATATGGCTACAGCATCCCTACTAGATGATGAAGGACTCCCATCTTGAACGCTGGTGACCAGGACCATGCCTGCAGTATCAACTTTAAGCGTCCCTTCAAGATTCCTCGGGATTGTCTCACCCTCTCTTGAGTCCTGAAGCTTCAGTAGTTGTTACTGTTAGTGATGGTGTGGCTGTCGGTGTGCTGGTCCTCCAATTCGGCTGACAACTTTTTGAAGTGGGTCAAAATCCTCAACGGATGGCAATCCCACAAGCAGTCTCTTAATTGGCTACTGAATGAAAAACATTGCCTTTGTAAATTGGAGATAGTTATGTGAGGGTAATAAATGTCACTGAACTCAGCCTAAGAACTGAGTTTGATACTCTGGGGATGTAGGTTCAAATACTACTCCAATGACTGGTGAAATTTAATTTAAAAATCTGAGATATAAAGCTAGCCTTAGTAATGATAAACATAGCAATGATCGTCAAATATTTGCTGTCTTAATGTCCTGTTACCTTTCCATATGTCTGAGTGGCAAGACCTCTCATCTCATGGTAAAATTCACATCCAGATTTCTGGATGGATTCCTGTAACATAGAATAGTTTATCTGACCTGTAAATGTATCTGACTAACCAGGATTATGAAAATGGCTTTAAATTCAGTCATGTGCTGTTCCATTACAGTGTTCATGATTGACACCTTCTAATGAGCTAGCATTTATGTTTTTGTGGAACCTGACCATTCATTTCATGTGCCAATGATAAAATGTTTCGATTTTGTTTCGACACTTGAGTACATCTGCACTTTCAAGCAATAATGCAGTCTGTTGTATGTTACAATTTTTTTTGAAATTCCTGGTTCAGTTGTAAATCACAAGTAGTTTGGTTGGCTAGATAAAAGGAGGAGGTTTTGCTGAAACTATACAAGGTGCTAATCAGGCCACACCTAGAACACTGAGAGGAGCTTTAGGCCTCTTAACTAAGGAGAATTGCGACTGTATAGGACATTGGTTATACCACTATTGCAATATTGCATACAATTCTGGTCCCCTTCCTATCAGAAAGATGTTGTGAAACTTGAAAAGGTTCAGAAAAGATTTACAAGGATGTTGCCAGGGTTGGAGGATTTGAGCTATCGGGAGAGGCTGGACAGGCTGGAGCTGTCTTCCCTGGAGCGTCAGAGGCTGGGGAAGTCCAGAACTAGAGGGCATAGGTTTAGGGTGAGAGGGGAAAGATATAAAAGAGACTTAAGGGGCAATGTTTTCACGCAGAGGGTGGTATGTGTATGGAATGAGCTGCCAGAGGTTGTGGTGGAGGCTGGTATAATTGCAACATTTAAAAGGCATTTCGATGGGTGTATGAATAGGAAGGGTTTGGAGTGATGTGGGCCGGGTTTGGCAGGTGGGTCTAGATTGGGTTGAGATATCTGGTTGGCATGGACAGGTTGGACTGAAGGGTCTGTTTCTGTGCTGTACATCTCCATGACTCTAAGTATTCTGGCATTGGGGGCAGTCCACAGAAGATTCACGAGGCTGATACCAGGTATGGACTGACTGACTTATGTGGAGAGTTTCAGTAAGTTTGGCTTGCATTCATTTGAATATAGAAGAACGAGAGGCAACCTTGTTAAAACATACAACATTCTTAGGGAATTTGACAGGATAGATGCGAAAAGATTGTTTCCCCTTGTGGCAGAGTCTAGCACCAGAAGGCATGATGTCAGAATAATTTATCTGAGACTGAGATGAGGAGGAATGTCTTCGCTGAAAGGGTAGTGAATCTGTGCATTTATTACTGTGGGGGTTATTGAGGCTAGGTCATTAAATATTGTCAAGGCTCAGATAGCCTGATTTTTAATAAGTAAAGGAATCAAGGACTATATAGAAAAAGCAGGAAAATGGAGTTGAGGATCATCAGATCAGCCATGATCTCATTCAATAGAGGAGCAGAATTGATGGACTAAATAGCCTACTACTGCTCCTATATCTTATGACCCTACCTGTAGTATTTTGTGTCTTAGATTTGACTCAGTTTGTAAACTGATGGGCAATTTATGAGACATAATGAGCAATGTTATAGTGATAATGTTCAGAAAAATTTCTCACCTCAGCTTAGTGTCAATCTTTAAAATGCAAAGGTTATTCTATCCAACCATCATTGACTATAAATTCTCTGCATAAGACCATTGTCGCTGCGTCCAGTACTAAACAATCTAAAAAGGCTCAGGGTAAATATGCAACATTGGATCACGCTATTTGTTGTAGGGGAACACACTAAATCATTATTAGCAATTTATGAGTCATCAGATCTCATGCTCAGCTTCTTATATTAATAACCTTACACAGACAAAGCTATGCAGCAGATTCTACAACCTTCTCTAGTAACTGTACCAAAGGTCTTCATAATGTCAATAAATTTTCCAGTAATTTTTACATTTGCTGAACTGTGAAATCACATTGATTTTTCTGTGTTGCATAAAGCAAAACATTGAATGATGTGCCTCAGTAATGTGCAGATTAGGTAATGCAATTCAAATTTGGTGACTAGGAGAAGAAAGACATTATGGCAATTGCCGCAAAAAGATTTTTCGACCTCTTATTGATAATGCATAATAAGTAATAAGATTCTCAGATTATTTCTTACAAAATAGTTGGAAAACTTGCAACATTGTAAAATCAATGTTATCATATTTATACATGTGCTGAGTGTTTTGTTACTTTTCGTTCTAATCAGTCAATCACAGAAATTGCTTCATCTCCACTGTTAATATGTTGAAGCCAGTGGAATGTTCTTTCCAGTTAAGTATTATAGCTACATCTGAGACATAATTGAGTTGTCTCTTGTATTCCTCAAGGGGAGACGACCAAGTATACAGAATCCAGGTAAGTCAAAAAAGGCTTTGCTGCATTACTCAACATGGAGTCCAACCTCTGCCTCTTCATTCCCAGTGTCCAATGAGTGTCCACTGCCCTGAGATATTTTGTTGAACATAATGACTGCTGAAAAATAAACATGTTTCTTGAAGCAAATTAATGTTGACGTTCAGGAAACTGCAATGTCAAACTTGTAATGTTTCGGGCATTTTTCTTTAATTTGATTTAGTCTTGTGGTGAGTCATTTTAAAGGTTACTTAGCAGCGGTTCATCAATTATTATGATGCGTGGATGGTACTGTTTATCTTGGCACTACGCATCTCACATTGTCAGACCAACAAGTATTTAATTAGGTGACCATGTTTCAAGCGAGCCTGCATTCACTTCATTTCAAATTGGTTGTAAAGTGGAGAGCTTTTGTTTACAAGTCATTTCTTGCTATTCTCGGAATAATGATTTCTAGTTAGCTTTTGCCTTACTTTCATTTCTGGGGAGCAATTTTCACCTGCAAGAGTCAGAAAGTTGAGAATCGTCTTTGGAAAGCGGATACTTTAAAATTTTCAAAGCTGGCCCCAACCCCCTTTTTGGTTTTAGCAGACATGAGGCAGGCAACCACTCTAGTCTCACAAGGTTATTGATATTAAAACCTTTTATGGAAGCTATGAGGCTCCATTCTGACCAATATTTTATTTTTAAAGCATAGAGACCATGATTCTCAGGGATCAGGATTTGCAGCAGGCAAGATGAGACAAGAAGGGAAAGATTCATAAAGTAAACTATGGCAGCACATGGGGTGGCATGGTGGCTAGCATTGCTGCCTCACAGCACCAGAAACCCGGGATCGATTCCTGCCTTGGGTGACTGTCTGTGTGGAGTTTGCACATTCTCTTCGTGTCTGTGTGGGTTTCCTCTGGTGCTCTGGTTTCCTCCCACAATCCAAAGATGGGCAGGTGAGGTGAATTGGCCAGTTTAAGTTGCCATAGTGTTAGGTGCATTAGGCAGGGAAAATATGGGGTGGGTAGTGGGTCTGGGTGGGTTACTCTTCAGAGTCTCAGTATGGACTTGTTGGGCCGAAGGACCTGTTTCCATACTGTAGGTAATCAAATCTAAATGCTTTTGTTTCATGGCTTATGGACCAGAAGGAACAAGAATGCTTCCCCAGGTCCAACAGGGTTAGCTGCATACAGCTAGAGACCTGTGAATGAACAAAACCACCATTTGAGTCTCCCACAATGTTTGATTCTGGTTTGTGGAATGTACATCTCAGCCCCCCACCACAATATTCAGGTTTACCTGACATCTACTCCCTGGCTTGTTCAATATGCAGCCATCCTTTTATGTAGCTGTCAGATAGGAACCTGATGAAGATGCCTGGTAATTGTTTTATGCAGGACCTCAGGGAAAACATTATTTATAGATTTCCTTTTACAGTCTGTCCACCACCCTGAATCTCTTCATAAACCATGAATATATTGGAGCAATACTGATTTAGCTTCATGCTCTCTTATGCAAACCTACTGGACTATGAAACTCACACAGGATAATCAGCTTTTAAAAATTACTTGAAAAATCTCATTTGACACAGATTTGTTTTTTACTAACCCTTTATCATCATTTGAATGGGCACTTCCATATCAAATGAAAATTCTTGACGAGTGTCTGGTGGGGAGCCAGTAGAATTGTTTGCAATAGATCTTCCTTCCACACTAAAGAAGTCTGCAGACACTTTGTATAATTGTCTGGGCACTATGGCCACCGTCATACACATACAGTAAAGGAGGTAACTGGTACATGGTCTGCGCTGAAACCACTGGATTACTATGGGCTTGCACAGTTGTCTGATTTTCTATAGATCAGAGAGAAAGGACAAGCTCTGGGGTCTCTGCAAATTCAGCTATTCTTGTCAGACTCTCCATCTATCTGAACTGAGTGTGTCTTGCAGGTTTGAACCACAAATGAATAGTTCTGCATTGGCAACTACTTTCATACCAGTGCAAATGAATTTCCTAATTTTCTGTTGCCGTTGCTGCAAGTTACACATGTGAGGACTCATAAAAACTATGGTTTTTTATGCATCTCCAAAGTGCTTTCTTGAGAGGTGGTCTTAATAAAATTGAGTAGTTTTACATCAGCAAATGGATGTCAATACTGTTGTGATGCAAAATAGTAGCCCCTAGGGTCTTCTCTTAACTCTAAACCAGACTGATAGCATTACATCAATCCAAAGTGAAACATAGCTGAAATTTCAGTACAGTGCAATGAGAGGAAACACTTGCAAAATATTCTTATATCTCATTATTCTGGCACTTAAGCTATCTTGTGATAGTTATCTGAGGGAAAATAGATTTTGAAATGGTTGCTGTTTATTGGATACAAGTTGTCCCTATAAATTAGACTATGTTATCAATTATCACTTATGCTGTACTGAGCAATTGAAGATAAACAGACCAATCTAAAAATGAGAGCTTATATTCAGTACTTCAATTGGTAAGCAATTCTCAATCACTCCAGTACATTAGAGCAGAGTCCTTTAATACACTACTTATATTTTCTGCTACCGCTTGAGTGACAACACTTTGATTTCCTTATCCTTCTCCTGCTTTCAAACAGTTGCCCAGAATGAAGTAGCAGTGACAATTTCCCTGATGTTTGGTCATCTGTCAATACTATATCTAGCTGTTAAAGTCTTCAGTTGAGTGAATTCTTATCAATAACCAAGTTCAGGCTAACTGATTATAATTTTCTATCTTCTGCTTTCCTTCCTTCTTAAACAGGGCTGTTACATTAATTATTTTCCAGTCCTCTGGGGCTCTCACTGACTCCAGTGATTCCTTAATGGTCATGACCAATGCATCCACAATCTCCTCAGCCATCCCTTCCGAAATCTGGAGTGTCATCCATTTGGTCTGGGTGATTTATCTATCTTTAGACCTTTCAGTCTCCCCAGCACCTTCTCCCTCGTGATAGCCATTACACTCACCTGTGCCCCCTGAGTCTCTTGAAGTTCTGGTATCGTACTTGTGTCTCCTACCAGGAAGACTGATGCAGATACCCATTGTCCTGTCCTTTGGAAGTGAAATTTCCAAGTAAAACTCATGCATCTTGTCACCTTGATTGGAAATGCAAAGATATATTAACTACAACCCACTTACATCAAAAGATGCAGCAAATACAATTTGTATAGAACTGTCAATGCATTGACTCAGGAGTGAAGATGATTCAGTACATTGAGGGTATATATTTACACTAAAACTGTGAAGAGAGTGCAAGGTAATTTTGCTTTACATTGTTAATGCAGATACATTATTGAGTAAATGCACCTTACATCTTGATTTGTGCCCCAATTGACAACAGAACAAAGTGAAATGAGACTCTCTGGAAGAGGAAGGCTTACTCAGCTTCACTTCATAATCAGTTAATTCAGAAATTACATATCACAAACTGGTTCAACTTGCACTAAAATTCAAGCAATCATGTAAATTCACTCATAGGTATTAGATAAAATTAACTAAGTAACTGATAATTTCTTTGACTTATGGAAGATGTTAGAATAATGTTCTACCAGAAGAAGGCTGCAGCCATTTTCTGAAGCCCCGAGTGGATTAAATGTCAATCAAACAGTTAACTGCCTGCTCTCTGATTTTCTTGGGCTTGGAGCAGAGTCCTTTCTCAAGAGTTGCCAGGAATTTAGAGGGCTTGTACTGCTTCATTCCTGGCTGTGCAGAACAATGGCCACTGCTGGGCGAGGCAGGCCAGGCCCCAACAAGAGGTAGATATTGTTTCGACGACACAGGGTCTCTTTAAGTGGCAGCAGTCCTATTGACAAAGGACTGCCTCCCCAATTCACAAGCCTGTAGACTGGCTATTACTGAGCTATGCAGAATTCTCCTCCATCACAAATGGAATATCATCAGCAACAAGAATCAATCTCTTCAATGTGCTTCAAAATGCCATGGACAAGAGCACAGAACAGGGAACAGTACAGCACAAGAACAGCCCCTTCAGCTCACTATGTATGTGCCGACCATAATGCCATTCCAAACTAATCCTATTTACTTGTATATAGTCCAAATCCCTCTATTCCTTGCCTGTTCATATATTTGTTTAAATGTCTCTTAAATGTTGCTATTGTATCAGCTTTTACCATCTCCCCTGGCAGTGCATTCTAGACACCTACCACCCTTTGTGTAAAAGCTTTCCTTGTCTCCTTTAAACCTTCCCCCTCTCACCTTAAATCTATGCCCCCCCCGCCCCCAGTATTTGACATTTCCACCCTGGGAAAAAGATTGTGACTATCCACCCTGTTTATACAGCTCATAATTTTATATACTTTTATCAGGGCACCCCTTAGTCTCTGACGCTTTAGCAAATTCAATCCAAGTTTGTCCAACCCCTCCTCATAGCTAATACAAGAAATGTGTCCCTGAATTCCACTGTCCTGATTTAATTCTAAGGAGTAGAGAGATAGGTATCCCACCTCTTTCCTTCCTCCTCACCTTTTAGTCCACCCTGGGGTGGCAGAGGTAGAAGTTAAATTCCATCCTGTGTGTGTCTATCTCACAATGTGCCTCCCAAAATGACATTATCTTTTTCTAAGCTTTTGCTCACATGCCTTATCCAGTAAAGCTTGATTAAGCCTGAATTAATTATTTTTGTGGTTCCTCTTCTTGGATGTATTTGACAGAACCTAGAGAGTTCTTTGTTTGTGTTCTTAATCCTGTATTTATAGGACAGAATGTCTTCTTGTTGGTCCTTGATGCCTCTGGGGAGAGTTACCTTGCTCCAGAAGTGGATTGCTGTTGGGAAGTTTTATAAGGAAACTGCAACAGTATATATGCCATGAATCAGGAAAGAATTCGCCTAATCTTTTTTATTCAGTTTTAAGCTTCCTCCCCAATTTCCTGCACCTTTTCAATCAATGTGGTTATTTGTTTTTCCCCATAGCTGCTGGATCATTTTGAATTGATTACATCGTCCTAGTTCTAAACGAGTCAACTTTGTTGTTCATATTAATTGGGCTCAATTTTGGGAGATTGGTTCATAAGAAAATAATCAAAAATAACATGATTGGATATTGTCTCAAATATTTGCCCTTCACTATTACACCTCTCACTCAGCCCCAGCTGATTGTTGAGTGGAAATTGATGGCGATTTTTTTCATATTTCATGGTTTTCCACCTGGGAAGTGGTATGAAGTGGTGGAAGGATTAACAGGCTAATTAACAGTGCAATACATACCACAGGAATCACTGTCAACAGGCTCCATAACCTACATAATGAGGATGGGCCACCCACAGACAGAATAAGACAGAGAGAGAGTTTGAATCAAATGGGCACCTCATGCATTACATAAGGTACTATATTGCTAGAGGACAAAACCAAAGGTCTTTTAGAAGATATTAAGGCTCAAATCTTCTAATAAGAAAATGGTGATTACCACATCATACAGTGGAGTTATGTGTCGAGCCCTTGGGAGTTCCTGATACAGTTGACTCTGCACAACTTGCTCAGAGAGTTGAATTTCCAATGGGCATTTACCCAGGGATCTGGAACATTTAGTAAGTCTTCAACTCTGAAGTAGAGTCCAAGGTTTGGCAATGTTAGCCAGGAAATTGTAAAGAAATCAAAACTTACTTGAACTCTTAAATAAGTGTTAAATTGAATTCCCTTCAGCTGACTCAGCACTGAATCTGCTGTGGCTATACCTCTGAAATCTCACAGAGTGTCCTTGACCCAAAACCTAAACCTCCATTAATCAAAAACCTACCCCATATTCATCCTCCAATTTCCTACTGACCTGACACACCCTGATCGACTTGACCCTCCCTGGTACCAACACAGCCATTCTGACCCATCATCTGAACACAATAATCATCCTCAACTTTCCCACTGGCCCCCATAGAGCCACAACCCCCGCAAATATTATGACCCCACTGACCTCCTGAATCTGACACTCCCTGATCAAATCCAACATAAAATCTCACCCTCCAATTCTCTCTTCCAACTCCCATTCACTGACTGTCCCATTTACTCATACCTGACACCAACACAACCCCCAATTCCGACAAGCCCCAACATAGTGACCTGCCCTAAACCCTTACCTACTTACCTGCAAACCTACCCCATTACCATCTGGCTCTATACACCCTCACAACATCTGGCACTCAACTGTCTCCTGATCTCCCATCCAAACCATCCCACACACACGCTGCTTGTGTCTCTCACTCACCTGGCACTGTATCCCCAACCTGGCACCCCATTTGCCAACTCAACCCCTCATGCAACACATTCTCCACCCTCTCACACAACTGGCAACTTACAGCCATCTGCTACGCCTTCACTAAACTTCCCTCTGTAGCTGTCAAAATAGCTTATGGACTTTTAAAGCACAGAATAGGACAATTAATACTGAACAAGAGTATATGGTTTCAGTGTAAACCCTCTAGAGTGCTTGCTGCGAGGATTTCTAGATTCGTCTGCACAGCTTCAGCTGGAAGGTTCCTGGCTCAGAGATTTAGCGGAAAAACTATGTAAGTCAGAAATATTTACTCTGATCATATCGAAACAGAGATTCTACCCCAGATCAGATGATTCAAACCTAAGTGTTTCCTTTATCTTATTTTTAAGTACTGCTTCTTATGGAAATATGGTAGTTTTCATCATCTATTTCCTTCCTCAGTTCTTTTCTTGGTGATTGAAGACAGTGGACACTTGCTATTTTTCAACCAACTGTTAACAACATAGATGCTTCAGTGGCAAGTGCCAATGACACTTAAATGAAAGTTAATTCTTATCTGATGTCTGTATGCAAACAGTTCCTTGAACAGTTCTGAAATAATCATCAGCAGAAATCATGGTCAAAGTTTTCATGGAATTATTGGGATCTGTGGAGCTTCCAAAATGGTGAATGGAAGCCAGATATGGCCTGTTTAAATCAGAATCATTATTGTCACTGGGAGAAAGGGGGCATAGCAAGATTCACACATGAAAGAAACCAAAACTCAGCAGGGCCAGTTCTGAGTTTAAACAGACCCCATTTTCACAGTGGCAAGGGTCTTAAGCCATACTGTGGGAGTCATGAGTTTATGGATTGAGTATAAAGGCTCTTGTAACATGGACAAGGTCTGTGTAACTTCCACGATGTGAAGTTATCTGCAACAACTTAAAAATGAATGAAAAGGGTGAAATGTCCATGAATGTTTCCAGAAAATCTGTTGCGTACAGTTGAAATTGCTGTTGTCGACATTTCTGAAAGGGGTTCTTTATTGATGTTTGGTTGATTTCCAAAAGCTACAGTTACTCCACAGAGAGCTCTGAGAGCACAGTTTGGTGGGCAGGTCAAAGAAGCTATTAAAGGATTCGCTACCTTTAATGTGGAGTTATTAACTGAAGTTTGTTTGTATGAAACTAAACACTTACCTAAAAGGTTTGAATGGGCTTTTATAAATGGAAGTTTTATTTTTGAATATGATGATGACTGTATTCTGGAAATGTTCTTGCAGACTAGAAAGTGGCAAATGTAACCTTGCTATTTAAGACTGGAGGAAGAGAGAAAGTGGAGAACTACAGACCTGTTAGTCTGACATCAGTATTAAGGAAAATATCAAATCGTTAATAAATGATATAATAAGTGGACATTTGGAAAAGAATTATAACATTGAGCAGAATCAGCATGGATTTATGAAAAGAAAATCATGTTGACAAACATGTTTTTGAGGGTATTATTTGTAGCATTAATAAAGGAAGAACAGTATTTTTGAATTTCAGAATATTGTTGACCAAGTGCCACATAGGAAATTAGAAAATTCGCGCACTTGTGATAAAGTAAATATACAACAGAGTTAAGAAATGGGCTTTTTTCATGACTGACAATTCTTACTAGTGGACTTCAGCAATGAATCAATGCTAGGCCCACAGCTATTCACAATCTATATTCCTAAATTTGCTGATGGCACCAAACTGGGTGGGAACGTAACTTGTGAGGGGAATGCAAGGAGGCTTTCAGAGGATTTGGACAGATTATATGAATGGGCTAGGACACCCAGATGGATTTTAATGTAAATAACTGAACCAATTCACTTCAGTAGAAAAACAAAATATTTTTTGAATGGTCAGAGATTGGGAGGTGTGTGTGTGCAGGGGGAGTGTCCTTGTCCATGAGTGGCTCAAAACTAGCATAGAAGCGCAACAAGGAGTTAAGAAGGCAAATTATGTGTTAGACTTCATAATGTTGGTATTTGAATACAGAAGTAGCAGTGTCATGCTGTAATTATCTAATGACGTCTCACTTGGTGTACTGTATCCCATTTTGATCCCCTAATCTAAGGAGAAGTAAACTTTCCTTGGAAGGATTGCAATGGAAATGCACCAGATTAATCCTTGAGATGGCAGGATTGTCTACAGTCATAGAGTCATAGGATCATGCAGCACGGAAACAGACCCTTTGGTCCAAACGATCTATGCCAAACATAATCCTAACCCAAGCTAGTCCCACATGCGTGTTCCTAACTCATATCCCTCCAAATCCTTCCTATTCGTGTACTTATCCAGATGTCTTTTAAATGTTGTAATTGTGCGCACATCAATCACTTCCTCAGGAATTCCATTCCACACATGAATCACCCACTGTGGAAAAAGATTTTCCCCTCTTCTCTTTTTTTAAAATTCTCTCCGCTTACCTTAAAAATGTGACCTCATCTTGAAACTCTCCCATCTTAGGGAAAAGACATCTACCATTAACTCTATCTACACCCCTCATGATTAAATAAACCTCTATAAGGTCACCTCTCCACCTCCTACATTCCAGTGGATAAAAGTCCCAGCCCATTCAGCCTCCCCTTATAACTCAAACCTTCCACAACTGGCAATCTCCTCTGAACCCTCTTCAGTTTAATAATATCCTTTCCGTAACTGTTTTGAAGAATAAGGGTTGACCTCATTGAAACTTAGAGAATTGTTAGAGGACAGGACAGAGCAAATGTAGGTAAATGTTTCCTCTGCTGGAGAGTCCCAAATGAGGGAATTTATCTCAGGATAAGAATATTAGGAAGATTAGGAAGAATTCTTCATTTAGAGAGGGTGGTGAAGTTTTGAAATTCTCAACACAAGGTTTGAGGAAGCTTAAGTTGACAGAAGAAATTCCTCCTTTTCTCAGTTTTGGGGGTTATCTCTTCATCTTATGAGTAAATGCATGCGGGTGAGTCCTTTCAGTGGTAGTGGCCTATTATAAATATCAGGTAACCACGGGGAGGGCCAATCTTTGGCAAAATGTCCTCTTCCCTCACAACACCATGGCAGATTCTGTCTGTTCCACTGAGGGTTGGAAAAGTTGAGTTACCTCTGCCTTGACAAGAACTACACCCTTCATTCCTCCAGACAGGTGGTACCCTCTGAGGCCCCTGTATTTTAATAAGGCTCATTTTCCCTTTTTTTTTCTCTCACTGTTAACCTTTCCCATGACAGAGCCTATCGCCTAAGGATCCACACTTTTGAATACGTATTACCCAAGGGGTCAAAGGCTTCACAGGCTTTCTTACATGTGGAATGTTCTGTTAGAGTTTGCAACCAAATGCTGCACTGTTTCTCATCAGGATTGTTTCTCTACTGAGTCCCAAAAACAATTAAAAACTGGTTCCAGAGATGAGGGGCAAATGCTGTCAAGTGTTCCCCTTTCCTTTGTCAACATTTATTCAATGTATCTCAGGATTTCTTTCATGATATCCAATTGCTATCAGTATTGCCTTCTCTATATGTCCTAGAGATCCACACCACCCGCCACACCCCACCCCCCCCACCCCCCTCCCCGATCGAATCAGGCAAGCAAAAGCCTCACCTCCTCTGTTTCGAGACCATGGACCCTTCTCTGATGGTGTGTGGCAGCCAACAGCTCATGAGGATCATTGTTTGATGAAAAGGATAGGTATATCTGTAGAAAAATCCAGTGATTATGTTATGACTTAAGGGGCATCATACTGCATATTCCTATCATACAATCCTGTTTGGACTGTCTGAAAGAACCTCATTGAGTTTACTGAAGGAGGTTGCTATAGTGCCCCAGCTTGTCCTCTGGTCCCGAAGGGATTCATGAGAGTCTGCAGGGAATGGTCCTTATGACCTCCTGTCCCAGAGGCATCGAAGCATAAGCAGATCAGGCACATTGGATGGGGATGATAACTCGATAATATAGCTGACTGGTATAGAAGGATACAGAAAACCTTTATCTCAGTATGGTGGAGAGGCACTGAGGTTGGGATTATAATCATATTTCCTGCCCTGATCTGAATAGCATACGACTTTATCTTCAACTAACCTCCAGTCATGGTTGCCCCTTTCAGCTTTGACTTCTGTTCAGGTCCGAAAGCATAGGGAAATCCTTTCTGGCTGAAAAGCTGTCATTTCGAGGTATCAATTTCTTATCAACATTTAGAGTGATCAGCATTGTGCTTGAGGCAGGACTTTAAATGCTGCTTGAAGATCTTTAAATTTACTTTAATTTTTGACTTCTGCACCTGCCTCAGCGCCTTCTTGGCATTTCTGTTTGCTGTCTCACATTGATTTTGAGAGGTAAACTATCATCTCCCGATTGGCAATCTCTAGGGATTTAAGTTTTCCCTTTAATTCCATGTTTTTCATTTGGAAAACTGCTCTTTCCAGGCTGGCAACATCTAAGGCATCAAGCTCACATTTTCTAATGTTAATTAACTTATGTCAGAATTTCTCTGCTTTAACGCATGCTTTATGTACAAAGTTTCCACAGAAAGACAACAAATTCCCATCAGCCCATCCTGTTTTGGTACTCGCTTTCCCAAGGACTTCCTAACTTACTCCATCGAATGGTTGGTATACCAGGACTCGTAACATCACAAGTTTCACATTAATGAATAAGGAGTTTTTGGTTAACTTCACTGTCCTCAGCTACTAAAAGAACAACCTGCATGAAATAAGTGAACTATTTATAATTATTTTCAGCTGCTTGTTGCACCACTAAATTTACCACAAATTTTAAAATGCACACCTTAAATTGAAAATGAATATGAATAACACTTTGCTCATCTTTGCACTTGTGAATATAGCACTTGCTGCAAATCCAACTAATACAGTTATCAAAATAGTGAACCACAAGATAAGTGAAGAAAATATAACCAGCCTTCACTACCCTGTCTACTTGTGCTTCCATGTGAAGAAACTATGAACTTGCACCCAAAGTCTCTTAGTTCATCCACATTCCTCAGGACCATGCCATTAAATATACAAGTCCTGTCCTGATTTACCTTACCAAAATACAACACTTCACATTTATCTAAATTAAACTCATCTGCCACCCCTCAGCCCATCGACCCAGCTGGTAAATATCCTGTTGTTCTCTGAGATAAACTCTTCACAGTCCACTACATCACCAATCTTGGTGTCATCAGCATACTTACTAACCATTCCTCCAATATTCACATCAAAATAATTTGTACATATGACTATCCCTAATCAGTCCTGTGGGAATTTTATATTAATGTCATTCGGAGATGGTCAGTGCATTATTTTGGATGTACCTGTGTTCTAGATATACTTTCTGATCCATTCTTTTGTATTCACCCATTGTATCCAATTATATAGCAAAATCTGGTAAAAATGTGGACAGCAACCTGTTTCCACTTCTAATTCATATAAATTAGAACCTTATGTTATTATCCAGTAGAATACAAATATGAGTTAATATCACCACTATATTACAGCAAATTTTGAACAGCAAAAACTGCAGCTTATATTGTCAAAACAGCTTTATTTTCACCAGGATGCTTCAAACTGTTCACACTATGTCTGAGTTACGCTGTTCTCAGCAAAGTCTATTGATTGATTAATTATGTTAGGTGCATTATGACAGTGGACTTGTTGGATAATGATCAAGAGGTGTTGCATGCCCAGAATATTTCATTATATAAGCTGTCATTGGCTACTGACAATTTTATTGAAATTGATGGATGAGCTTCACGATACTTTTAGATAAACTCTTTCATCCCATTTTTCAGAATTTTTAGCACAGTAATTGTCATCACCCCAAAAAATGTATACTTTTCATACCCCCAACAGCAATATTTTAAAAACGTTATTTAAGTTGGTACAATTGCAACATTTAAGAGACATTTGGATGGGTATATGAATAGTAAGGGTTTGGAGGGATATGGGCCGGGTGCCGGCAGGTGGGACTAGATTGGGCTGGGATATCTGGTCGGCATGGACGGGTTGGACCGAAGGGTCTGTTTCCATGTGTACATCTCTATGACTCTATGACTCTAAGTTTTTTTTAAAAAATGTAAGTTCACTTGTCATTTGTTCAGAAAAAAATTGGGAAGTTTGCAACAGTGAAAGGCTTGAAATACAAGCTTTGATGTGATCTCATGCACTTTGGAATGAAATAATTTTTGATTATTCATAATAATATGGTTGAAACAATTTCATGCAAATTACATATATAAAATTGGTACACTTGCCCTTTGCAAATATGCCAAATTTTAGGTCAGTTCATAATCAACTTGTTCATACTCAGACAGATGGTGTCCCTGCTGCAAAGAGTAGGGTCAACAACATGTGTGTCTGTTAGACCCCATGTGTGCAGTGGAACTAATCCTCCCTGTTTTCCAGTTGTCTTGATTATTCTTGCCATTGGAGAAAGAACTATGACTTTGGCATCATTGCTCTGAGTAAGATATGATGAGCAGGCAAGAATCAGCTCAAAGAATAAAATGGAGGTTACACATGCTTCTGGATGACTAAATCTGAGGAAGAATTCCAACCCATGGAATTCATTTCACCATTGAAAAACAGGCTAGTTGACAGTGTCAGCGAGATCATCTGTGAGATATGTGAATGTCTCATGACCCTATGGCTCACTCTTACCCAGAAACTGTACACCACAGCCATCAGTGCATATGCTCCAATCCTAGAAGCAAAAGATATGGCCAAAAAGGAATTCTACTTCACTCTTGGTCATCCATTTTCCTGTGTCACAGAGGGAGATACTTCTTGGTAATTTTAATATCAGAGTTGAGAGTTCAGATCTCTGAAAAGCCATGATTGATAAGGAATATGTAGGGAGTACAAATAGAGTCCTACTTCTGACAAAACGGTCAAAACATGCATCCTATTTTTTTAAACAGACAAATGCAAGACCTCATGGCAACACCTTTGCTCTGAACACTGGCACCTACTAAGCTGCATCATGGTCTGAGTGAGGGACCTCTAGAATGTTCATGCCCCCTACACAAAGCCAGAAGCCAATGACTGCTAGTCAAGCCATCACCAAACCTGGTCTACCATCTCCATCAGCCTTGTCCCAAAAAAAAACAGCAACAGCAGAAGCATTGTCACAGGAGGATCAATGACAATGGACTCAAGGGCTCTGCAAAGAAAGACCTGCTCATAATCACTCTGACGATGCTCAATGAAGAGGATCCACAGTATGTCCACAGTGCATGGTTTGCCCTTACATCCATTATAAACAGTGCTTTCGTGATGACTTTGGGTTTCTCTACCAGGAAACATCAAGATAGGCTTGACAAGAATGACCATGAGATCCAAGAGCTATCAAATTGCATGTACAAATGGAACCTGACCTGGAAATACCACAAAAGATAAAAGGAAAATAGACAGCAAATAAAAGCCAAGTTCCAACAAAAAAACTCATTACCTAAAGAACAGATGATGGATAGAAAAAGTGCAGGAAATTCAGCAACTTGCAAATAGCCACAACATGCATGGATTCTTCAGTGCAATCAAGGCTGTCTATGGCCCAAGCACCCAAAGGTCCCACTGAAAGCTATGAAAAGAGAGCATAAAGAGCATTGGAAGGACTGAGACCCAGACCTTGATATGAGATACCCTTGATCACATCCCTCACAGCCTGTTCCCCACCACCATCTCAGCACAACACCAACAACATATGAGTGGTCTGTCTGATAGCTGAGAACCAACAATTGCCATTGGCACAAATGAAATTTCCACTAAAATGCTTAAATTCATCAGAGAATTGGCATAAATATATAACCTCATCTGCCTCATTGAGGAGGAGGACAGCATGCCATTGGATTTCTCTGATGGCATAGTTGAGACCATCTTCAAGAAAGGAGATAAAACTGAGGGAATTAACCACAGAACATCTTCCTGCTGGTCACCACAGAGAAAGTCATTTTAAACATTCTCCTCAATCCCCTTCTCTCAATGACCGATGAGTACCAAATGGAGTCAGTGGCAGATTCTGTCCACCAAGAGGCACATTGACATGATCTGTATGATCTTCACAGCTAGACAAGTCCAAACAAAGTGAAAGTAGCAGCAGAAATCTTTAAACATGGCTTTCTTTGACCTCACAGAGGCCATCAACTTTGTGAACTAGCAGTGTTATAGAGCACCCTCCTCAAACTAGGCTACTCATCACCAAACTCTGTCTGTTGTGTGACATACAAGCTGTGATGCTGTTCAGTGGCTCCACCACAGACCCACTACTAGTGGAAGCTGAGATCAAGCAAGGCTGTGTCATCACACCAATGCTCTTCTTCACTTCTCTCACCACAATAGTCCACCCTAAATCCACAAAACTTTCCCCTGGGATGTTACTTCTTTGTTGAATGAGTACAAACTGTTCAAGCAAAATGGTCACCAATCTTGAACCAAGACCACCCCAACATTTGTCATTGAGCTGACTACAGATAACATTGTACATGAGTTCATTCAGAGTCTTGAGGTTGAAACTTACCAGAAATTGGTTAAGTGTCATTTCTGGCAGCATCACAGAGGGCTTCTCTCTGCATGCTTTAGCAAGTTTTCTTCTGCAATCTTTCCAGGCTTGCCTTATTACCTATGCCCCATGCCCCTACGATGTCTGCTCATCATATGCTCCCAGGATTCCTGGCATCAGCGACATCTTTAAAGACCAGTCAGCCACCCAGTCAAGTGTTGGCAGTCCACAATTTCCTGCATGGTTCATTTCATTTGCCCTGGGTATGTTGGGCAGAAGATATTTGGCACCTTACTTTGCCAATGGAGACATGCTAGATGGGGGAATTCTTGGGGTAGCTGCCCATGGAGCATGCCCCTGGGATGTTGGAGATTATGGAAGTCCAAAGTAGCAAGTGTCGAGTTGAAGTCTCCAGATAACTATTCTGATTTTCATCAACTAGTTTCAATGCAATGGGTGGGAGATGCGAAACAGTACATTAGTGAGGTGGGATGATGTCATCATGAGGATGTTAAGCTATATTAATAGGTCTCTTGCTGCTCACTGGTGAGAATCCAGTCTCACTGTTCAACATTTGATTGGAAAATAGATCCTTTAGCTCTCAATGTCAGAGAGCTCTTCAATAGTCATCTCACAAAGTTCTTCAACTTTTTCACCAATTCCCTTGTTGTTCAGGGACTGGGAGGATTCTGCCCATGGTTATTTCTTTCAAAAATCTGGCACACACATAATGATGGACTGTATGGTTAAATGATTCCATATGTGTGGTGCTATAATTATATTGTCGGTAACAGATGGTAATATTGATGGAAACAGTGTCCCTTCTATTTTGATTTGGAGATGCCGGTGTTGAACTGGGGTGTACAAAGTTAAAAAACACACAACACCAGGTGATAGTCCAACAGGTTTACCATCAAGTGGCTTCTTCATCAGGTAGCTCCTTCATCAACCTTGTATTTTGAACATTTTCTTTTCTCCTTCTGAGCTGGCAGACCAGATGTATTTTTCCAGCATTTTCTACTTTAATGTGTAGTTGGATCAATAGGCTTTTGTGTTTTCCATTTCTCGGATTCTCTGTTATTTCTCTTTGAGAGCATCTCTAAGTCCTGTAACAATTCATAAACACTTAACTTCTCTAATGCTTCTTCTAATTTTTGACTGAAATGGTCCATTAACTCACACAACAATCACACTATTTATATTTCCTCTCCACTTTCTTGTCTGTATATTTTTCCTTCTCCACCCTCCCTTTTATCCAACAATAGTAAAAGGCCTGTTTACCTTCCAACTTTCAGGTTGGAAGATGGATCACACATGAAACATTAATTGACCTACTGGCCCCACAAATCCAGACTGACCCTTTCTATGCTTCAGCATTTTGTTTCTGTCTCACAAAGAAAATGTTACAGCCCAAATATTGTAATCAAAATTGGAATCACAATGACCAACTCTGATCAGAAAGAAAAGTTCCTGCTTACTTGAATATGAGGTTTGGGGCCAAATTTCTGATGGAGGATGCAGAAATCTCTCACAGGAAGCAATGAATTGAATTCGTACAGCAGCCAGACTCCCTTTTTATGTCAAAAGCTATCATATTCTACATGGTGTTCATTTTCTCAAAGTTGATCATTCAGAATATTTCTTCAATACACGTGTTCCTGTCTGTGCTGATTTGTATTCAAAATCAGCTTTATAATAGAAAAAGGTCCATAATGAAATAGAAAAAAATTAAGGATTTTCTGGGCATTGAAGATTTTGCAAATGAACTAGATCTAATAAAATCAACAACTGTTGCTTCATGAGAGAGAGAGAGAAAACCATTTAGTTGTAAAAAACTTCAAAATGATACTTTTGTTCTTAAAAGCATGCTGCAAAAGGATTTTTAAAGCTTGAAAGTTCTGGACTAACCATGAAATACAAAAGAAAAGGCTGTAAACATTCTGCAGGTCAACATCTCCTTTGTAGAAAGGTAAATGGTTGGGTTAACACTTCAGGTATAACTATCCAACACAATTTTTTTTTACTTTTTAGCAAGTGTCACAGTGGGTGCAACTGAATCAGTACTGATTTGTACTTTTTTTTCCCTTAGTATGACTCACTGTTCAATGCAAAACATGCTTACTCAGATGCAAACCTTAATAATGCATTTTCAGCAAAAGAGATGTCAACAAAAGGGAATTAAAGAGTTAGTAAAATCAACTTCTCAACAGTTCGGCTTATGATACAAAGCTAGTTGGGAAATTAGGATGTGAGGTTGACACAAAGACTGCAAATGAATCTAGAACTGTTAAGTGAGTGGGTAGCATGATGGTAAAGAGAGAATGATGTAGGAAGATGTGAAATTATTCATTTTAGTAGAAAAAGTATACAAGAAGAATATCAGATAAATGTTAAGGTTCAGAGGGAACTAAGTGTACTTGTACAAGGAACACAATGTTAACATGCAAATATAAGAAGTAATTATGAAATCACATGGCTTATTGCTCATTATTACAAAAAGGACTGGATTGCTAGCAAAAGCAAGTTTAGCTATGAATGTACAGGATTTTAGTAAGCTCACACCCAGAGTACTATATGCAGTTTTGGCATCCATAAGGATATAATTTCCTTGAAAGTTCTATAGCAAAGATTAATTTGTTTGGTTACTAGAATGAAAATGTTGTCCTATAATGAGATGCTGAGTAAATCGGATTTATAATTTCTAGAGAATCGGAGGTGATCTTGTTGAAATAGACAAGATTTTGAAGTGTAGCCACACTGGGTTGCTTTCCCTCGCTGGAGAGTCTTGAACATAGGTTACAGTATGAGGACAAAGAGTGGATCATTTTTACTTAAGATAAGAAGACCTTCCTTCAGTTTTGCATATTCCGTTGTTGAATACATTTAAGGCTGTGACAGATGGTATTGGTCTCTTGGGAAATCACCAGAAATGGGAAATGGGAAATGGAGAGGAAAATGGAGTTAACACTGAAGATCAATTATGCTCAAACTGAATAGTGGATCAGGTTTGATGGACCATTCAATCTTTTCCTATTTCTTTTGTTCTTGTCAGTGCATAAAATCAGTAAAAAAAAATCAAATATTGCTTTATATTTCTCATAGGCAAAAATGGGTATTGCAGATGCTGGAGATTAGAGTCAAGATTCGAGTAGTGCTGGAAAAGCACAGCAGGTGAGGCAGCATCTGAGGTGCAGGAAAATCATCAGGAAGGGCTTTTGCCCGAAACGTCAATTTTCCTGCTCCTTGGATGCTGCCTGACCTGCTGTGCTTTTCAGTACTGCTCTAATCTTGACTCATATATTTATCATAGGTTGTTATAGAGTCAAGGAGTCATAGTGATGTACAGCACAGAAACAGACCCTTTGGTCCAACTTGTCCATGCCTACCAGATATCCCAACCTAATCTAGTTACCTCAGATTACAACAGGATCTTGATGGGCCAGTGAGCTGAGAAGTGGCAGATGGAGTTTAATTTAGATAAATGTGAGTTACTGCATTTTGGGGAAACAAATCTTAGCAGGACTTATCCACCTAATGGTAAGGTTCTTGGGAGTGTTGCTGAACAAAGAGACCTTGGAGTGTAGATTCATAGCTCCTTGAAAGTGGAGTCACAGGTAGATAGGATAGTGAAGAAGGCATCTGGTATGTTTTCCTTTATTGGTCAGAGTATTAGTACAGGAGTTGGGAGGTCATCTTGCGGCTGTACAGGACATTGGTTAGGCTAACTGTTGGAATATTGCGTGCAATTCTGGTCTCCTTCCTATCGGAAAGATGTTGTGAAACTTGAAAGGGTTCATAAAAGATGTTGCTAGTTTGGAGGATTTGAGCTGTAGGGAGAGATTGAATAGGCTGGGTCTGTTTTCCCTGGACCGTCGGAGGCTGAGGGGTGACCTTGTGAAATCATGAGGGGCATGAATAGGATAAATAGACAAAATCTTTTCCCTGCAGTGGGGGAGTGCAGAAGTAGAGGGATAGGTTTAGGGTGAGAGGGGAAAGATATAAAAGAGACCTAAGGGGCAACTTTTTCACGCAGAGGGTGGTACATGTGTGGAATGAGCTGCCAGAGGAAGTGGTGGATGCTGGTACAATTGCAACATTTAAGAGGCATTTGGATGGGTATATGAATAGGAAGGGTTTGGAGGGATATGGGCCAGGTGCTGGCAGGTGGGACTAGATTGGGTTGGGATATCTGGTCGGCATGGATGAGTTGGACCGAAGGGTCTTTTTCCGTGCTGTTCATCTCTATGAGCTGAGAATGTGTTGCTGGAAAAGCGCAGCAGGTCAGGCAGCATCCAAGGAACAGGAGAATCGATGTTTCGGGCATAAACCCTTCCTGAAGAAGGGCTCATGCCCGAAACGTCGATTCTCCTGTTCCTTGGATACTGCCGGACCTGCTGCGCTTTTCCAGCAACACATTTTCAGCTCTGATCTCCAGCATCTGCAGTCCTCACTTTCTCCCTGTACATCTCTATGACTCAATGTCTCTAATTGGCTGATGGTGCATATGTCACTATTGCATATTAAAACAGTGTGAGACAAATGATCAGGGTCATAATCAACTTTCACAGCTACAGGCAATGCATTAATGTCCAGGACTATAGTTAGTACTGCAGCCAGTAAATGTACTCTGACAACTCCTGGAAAAATGGGGTCTCCTTACATATCTGAGAATCTTTGCACCCATATGTTTGCATGAGGTAAGGCCTCCTACCATTTTTTACATCTCTGAGCAATTGCAAATTCTAGAACTCTGATGATCCTCCCACTACTCACACCCCTCTTCCCACAAGCACAACACGGTGTATCAATTGAAAACAGTCAGAAGTTTGCCAGAGGTCTCTGGGCAAAAATCTGCTTTTGACTCACCAGATTACTTTCACATTTATTAATGCCAGTTCCAGCAGCCACAACTCTCTAAGCAGCTTAAAGGCAGAATGCTAGCATCCAACGAAAGTAAGATATTTGGCTGAGCAGCTGATGATTCCTCTAACGATCATTGTAATGGTTATGATTGTTCACATCATCATTTCTGCTTCAGAATGCACAAAGAGGATTCCTGGACTGTAGAAAACAGAATTTTGGTCATAAAACCAGCACAGGTGGCTAATTCGCAGGCTGAAAGTGTGTGGCCTCTGATTTTAGGCTGGTGTGCTGAACGCCTAAGGAAGCTACAGTACAAATTGGCATTGCACAAATACGTCATGCAAAGAGGGAAAGATGATGGTATGTGCACTCTATCCATTTTAATGCTGTTTTTTTAGAAGTAAAATTTTCTGGTCACTGCACGCTAGGAGAGACATGATTGCACGAGAGAGAATGCAGAGGAGATTTATTAGAATGTTGTCTAGAATGGAGAATATGAGCCTTGAAGAGAGGCTAAATAAGCTCAGGTTGTTTTCTTTGGAGAAGACTGAGCAGGGTCCTGATAGAGGCATATAAGATTATGAGGGGCATGGACAGGGCAATAGGAAGCAGCTGCTCCCCTTCATTAAAGAGTGAATAATAAGATGGCATAATTTTAAGGTGAAAGGCAGGAGGAATGTTTGGGAAAAATCTTTTCATTCAGAAGGTGTTTGGGGTCTGAAATGCACTGCCTATGAGGTAGTTGCAGTGGGAATCTCAAAACCTTTAAAGAGTACTTGGATGAGTTGTTTTGAAATGTCATAACATCCAAGGCCCCAGGCCAAGTGCTGGAAAATGGAGTAAGTACAGTGTTGAGCAGATTTTGTTGCTGCAGATTCAACAGACTGAAGGGCATCTTTTGTACTATATGATTTTAGTTGCTACAATTCTATTAACTCAGAGTTTGCGATTTGGAAGACTTTTTTAATTACAAGCAGAGTATAAAATATAAAGATATAAATAGAAGTTATTCTAATAAACTATCCTTTATTTATGATGTTAAGACTCGTATCAAAACACAATTGTGTTTAATTAGATTGAATACAAACATGGAGGAGAGAATGAGGTCTGCAGATGCTGGAGATCAGAGTCGAGAGTGTGGTGCTGGAAAAGCACAGTAGGTCAGTCAGCATCCGAGGAGCAGAAAAATCGACGCTTCGCACATAAGCTCTTCATCAGGAATGAGGCTTGTGGGCCATGGGCTAAGAGATAAATTGAACGGGGGTGAGGTTGGGGGAAAGGTAGCTGAGAAAGTGATAGGTGGATGAAGGTGAGGGAGAAGGTGATAAGTCAGAGGGGAGAGTGATGGACAGGTCAGGAGGGTGGTGCCGAGTTGGAGGCTTGGAACTGAGATAATGTGGGGGGAGGGGAAATGAGGAAGCTGTTGAAATCCATATTTATACCGTGTGGTTGCAGGATCCCAAGGCAGAATATGAGGTGTTCTTCTTCCTGGCATCGGGTGGTAATGATTTGATGGTAGAGGATGCCCAGCACCTGTATGTCCTTGATGGAGTGCGAGGGGGAGTTGAAATGTTCAGCCGCAGGCAGTGGGGTTGATGGGTGCAGGTGTCCCAGAGATGTTCTCTGAAATGATCCCGCAAGAAGGTGTCCTTATCTCCATGATGTAGAGGAGACAACACCGGGTGCAACGGATGCAATAGATGACATTGGTGGAGATACAGGTAAATTTCTGATGGATGTGGAAGGTTCTCTTGGGGCCTTGGACGGAGGTGAGGGGAGTGGTGTGGGCGCATGGTAAAGGTACTAAGGTATTTTCATTGGGTGGAGTCCTGTTGGCCTGCCCAAATCTTTTCCAAGGGCAAGCAAGGGAGCTTAACTCGGTAAGAGGCCAAATGTCAGTTTCCTGACCGTGAGTTAAACTGTTGCTCTTCAGTTTTCAAAGCTTTTCAGCTAGGTCAAGTTTCCTGGCCACAATTGAAGGGAATCTCTTTCGCATTGCTTAGACTATTTTGACCTTTATTGACATCCCAGCCTGCTGGAAATGTGTTCACAAATGCAATTTTTTTTTAACCAAAATTAGGAAACATGTCCATGTAAAACTTGACTATGTATAAGAGGTGTGCACCTGTTGGGGTCTTCTGCTTCATCCAACCTCTGGAGAGTAAAAACTTGTGCACAGAATCTTGACTCCCTCAGGAAAAAGCTGTTCTTTTGTGCAAATGCTCACAGTGTTAGGGCTGAATCTTTTCCATTGTTAGTCAGTCAAGAGAAGGCTCACTCATACTCTTCTGTCATCTTGTTCTTTAACATTTATAGTGTTAGGGTTAGAGGATCAATGAGACCATTAGTGTGCTCATATGAGGCAGCCCCACTGACTGATTTCAGCTAAACTGTCCAGTGTGGGCAAGTGGAGCTCAACTAAAGAGGGAGAACATTTTAGATGTGGGATTAAACTAAAGAGGGATCAACAAAAAGGGAGATGGTTAAATAAAAAGACAACTTGGGGATGAAACCATTATGCAGATTGAACCTTCCAATATGTAAGGGCTGCCTTGCAGGAGGTAATGCAGGGCGAATAGTTCACATTGTTGTGTTTGAATCAAGTGCACAAAACAATGTGAAGATCAAAAATACATGTATCTTGCGTGTGGCAGCACAAAGAAATGGGGAAACCAGTCATAGGTTATACAGGATACACCCCTCCTTGTACAAGTGGCAGCAGGTTGGACTTTCACCCAAGTTAGGAGTAGCCTGATAAAGATTCAAAGGTAACGGTGACTATGACAATATGTACATCTCAATCCTGATTTTTCTTCACAAACCAATAATTCCATTCCAGATGTGGGAACCACTGAAACCAGCAGCTGTCTTAGCATTGGTAAGCCTGGGATAATTATGAACGAGAAAGAGAAACAGAAGGAGAAAACAAAAACAGAATCAAAGACATGAGGCACAGGCAGCTGTAACAGTGGAAGAAGAAAGAGCACATGAAGAGTAGGACCAGGATCTCCAGTGTTGTCAAACAGTCAATAGTGACTGGGCTTTACAAAATGTATTGGATTTGCCTTCAGATGAGTGAAGAATAGAGCTAAGACATATTTGCATTATTTCAGAAGCCGTAAACTACATTGTCTCCTCTTGCACGTAGATCTGCTGCTGCACAGCTTGGGGCACAGTACTATAATTGTGGGCCTGAAGCTCACAGTAGCATTGACCTTCCTCATCATCAACTCCTTTTAAAATGCAGCTGGCAACATACAATTAACAGTGTATAAAGATTTTTGTGAGTATGGCAAAGAATATAGTTCAACCATTTCACCATATACCCATTCACAGGTAAGTTGCCTAAGCCATGTGATTTTTCAGCTACTGCTGGGTTTCCTCAGGTGCACAGTGCAATGTGGTGCTCAGAACTTTCTGGCACCATCCAATCAGATTCCTGAACTGGAAAGGATATCACTCCGTCAATGTCCAGGCCATTTGTGACCCCGGATGACAATTCCTGAACGTGTGCTCCTACTATCTAGGAGCTGTCAGATGACAGTGTTCTATGCAACTGCCATGTTTATCAAATGTTTGCACTCTCACCCTTACCCCCAAAACACACATGCACACATCTCCTCTCACTCCCCTGTCTCACACACCACCCCGCCCCCAACCCCACCACCAAATCATGCCCCCCCCATTCGTGCCACCTCCCAGTGCAAAACATCGGAAAGATGTTGTGAAACTTGAAAGGGTTCAGAAAAGATTTACAAGGATGTTGCCAAGGTTGGAGGATTTGAGCTACAGGGTGAGGCTGAACAGGCTGGGGCTGTTTTCCCTGGAGCGTCGGAGGCCGAGGGGGTGACCTTATAGAGGTTTACAAAATTATGAGGGGCATGAATAGGATAAATAGACAAAGTCTTTTCCCTGGGGTCGGGGAGTCCAGAACTAGAGGGCATAGGTTTAGGGTGAGAGGGGAAAGATATAAAAGAGACCTAAGAGGCAACCTTTTCACGCAGGGGGTGGTACATGTGTGGAATGAGCTGCCAGAGGATGTGGTGGAGGCTGGTACATTTGCAACATTTAAGAGGCTTTTGGATGGGTATATGAATAGGAAGAGTTTGGAGGGATATGGGCCGGGTGCTGGCAGGTGGGACTAGATTGGGTTGGGATATCTGGTCGGCATGGACGGGTTGAACCGAAGGGTCTGTTTGCATGCTGTACATCTCTATGACTCTATGATACTGAACAGTACTACAATACTGCTCACACATTGTACATTTGTTGATACGGTCTCCAGTATGAGGATTGTTTGCTGCATCCTACACTACCTAGCTCAACAATACTGAGGAAGCCAGGACAGCAGTAAGACGAGATGGACAGACCTGAGATAACCTAATTGTGGGATAGATGCATAACCCTTTAAAGGTGAGAGGGTTCAGGGAGTGAAATGGTGACATTTGGCTAGAGGGCTGGAACATCCTACTTCCCATCAAGATAATTTGATATTTTAGCCAAATGTTCAAATCTAAAGAGTTTTAAGAAATGTGGCAGCATGAGAAAGCTCATCCACCCCCAGGGTGAAGTCACTTCTGCCATGATGCTTAGTGTCAGAAAGGAAAATTCTGCCCACTGTGCCATTGCTTCTGTAACGCGACTATCTCTCTACTTTAGCTCTCTCCACTGCACAATTTAAAATGAGAAAAATGAGTCGGCATCAGTTCATCAATCATGACACTATAAAATGAGCAAGTCAACTTGAATATAGAAAATTATGATCCAAATAATTTGTGTGTAACAGAGCTAGTTTATATTGAAAGAATTCTTCGTTCTCGCTCTGAAAAAGACTAAGATGCAGAAATATGCTGCAGGATGTATGTTGTCATCAGCAGAGGAATCTTGATCACACTACTTGATAAAGAAATGCACAAAATGATGTTAATTTGGTGACAAACACAAGCAGTTACCATGGGGACAGAAAACTATAATATTCTGAGCTTTTCATAAAAAGGTCAGTGATTGTGGCATTGGAAAAATTACTGAGGCAGCTGACAGTACGATATGCATGATTCTAGACATTTGTATGCATGTCAGTTCTCAATAAACACAACAGTCTATACGTCTTGTCTGTAGTCTAACAAATTGCTGGAAAAGATCCATCAATATAACAATATGCTTGAGCACATTTTTCAAAATGGACAACCGGAGTAAAATAAAATAGAGCTTGAAGAGATGCAGCAGTTAAGGAAAAGTATCAATTGTCTTTGATAATTTATTTCAATATTCAAAAGTACAGTTTCACAATAAAAAGACAGAATGATGTAATTAATGCCTAGTAATGTCTTTGTCAATTTAATCTTTATTTACAAGAAAGATGACGCTGGAAAAGAAAGTAGTGAAAAAAGATAAATACTGAACTATTTATTTGCTGTATTTCAATGATCATTTTCAAAATGCTTGCTTTCTGTGTGAAGAAATGTATCCAAAAGTGTATGGCGATGTTAACTAATTCCAAAAACAGGATAAAGGCCATGAAAAGACCACACACACAATACTTCTTCATATTTTATTTTGAATAAGACTTAGTTTCAGCCACTGTCGACTTTGAAGAGTGACTAAAGTAACCATGAGATAAAGAATTGTAGCGGGCTGGTATCTCGATCTTTTGTGTTCCTTCATTACCTTATGTCTTAAGCCTAAGTCAATAGGAAAGAAAGACAGCTATCAAGCCAGCAGCTCCCAGGAACAGCTAATGGAACTTCCAAATTATTCGAACAACCATATTCCCAATCCTGGGATTTTCTGTCCTGGTTGGCCTATTATACGAATGAGGACATTCTACAAACTGCTAACTAGTGTAACCAATGTTATTAATGTTGTGGTTCTGTTCGCCGAGCTGGGAATTTGTGTTGCAGACATTTCGTACCCTGTCGAGGTGACATCCTCAGTGCTTGGGAGCCTCCTGTGAAGCACTTCTGTGATGTTTCCTCCGGCATTTATAGTGATTTGTATCTGCCGCTTCCGGTTGTCAGTTCCAGCTGTCTGCTGCAGTGGTCGGTATATTGGGTCCAGATCGATGTGCTTATTGATTGAATCAGTGGATGAGTGCCATGCCTCTAGGAATTCCCTGGCTGTTCTTTGTTTGGCTTGTCCCATAATAGTAGTGTTGTCCCAGTCGAACTCATGTTGCTTGTCATCTGAGTGTGTGGCTACTAAGGATAGCTGGTCATGTCGTTTCGTCGTATAAATGCCAGAGGAAACATCACAGAGGCACTTCACGGGAGGCTCCCAAACACTGAGGATGTCACCTAGACAGGGGACAAAATGTCTGCAACACAAATTCCCAGCTCGGCGAACAGAACCACAGCAACGAGCACCCGAGCTACAAATCTTCTCCCAAACTTTGAATGTTATTCATGCTGAAGCAACATTGGATTAAATGTTCTCACATGCAGTTAAACTGCTTTTTTCAAGTGGATTCATGGATCATGATGACTTTTCCCATGCAATCTTCCACTCATCACCTCATTAATTATGAATCTGGGCTTTTATGGTGCCCATCATATGCAATTGCTCATCTGGAGGGCTAGAAGTGCTCACCACTGCCAGGATATCGTGACATTCATACTGCTGATGCCATGTTTAACATGGACATGATGTATGCAGTATTGGCTGTACTTATGACTTAAGACAACATCTATTCCTGAATTTTAGCAATGCCTTTTTTTTTGTTTTCTGAGCAAGATGATACACAGTTAAACTCTAGACATTTTAAACTGATCAATACCTTGAGTGGTAGAACAGAATTTGTTTGGAATGAAATTAAATTTGGCAGTTTTCATAACTTTTTGAATTACCAAATTACATTTCAGAGAATAAAGTCACAAATAAAATCCAACTGTTGAATTGTTTTTAATTAGCCAATTCTTGCATTTTTCTTCTTGTAAATTCCAAAGGTTCTAAGTTGTTTTATATGTTCAAGTGACATGCTGAATGAAATATTTCTTTTTGTTGTTGAGGTAGCTTCCTTCTGAACTGTAACAATTCTTTGATAAAGGAACCTTAATTACTGACTTGGGTTTGATTTAGTTAAATTAGTCTAGTATCAAATCAGGAAGATTCCTTTTGTAAATTAGTTGATTTTCAGTTACAACTTATAATCACCATGTAAGTATTAAACTTTTTAGTGAAAATTAATTGGCAATCCATTTAAAGCGGGAAACTAGTGTAATATTTTTCAGTTCAGATTTTGCCTTCTGGCAGGTTATCCCTTTCCATAGCAGATAGATCCCCTGATTGACAGTGCAGTAGTCACTCCACAATTCCTCATCATGATCTGACTCAGTTTCACTCGAGCCATCATGCATTGACACCTCAGGTTCTCCAATACTGGATCCACCAGACTTCTGGCCTCAAGCAACTCCCTTCTCTGAAAGTGCTTTCCAACTACCAGCTCAACACCATAAGTGTGGCCATTTGTCAAGCCATTTGATGGTTCTGTGGGTTTAGGATCCTATTCTGTATCTTATTTCAACCTCTGATATTCCAATTTTTGAGGAATGCCTTTATACCACTTAGAAGGTCCATGCATTCAGCTCTGCGATCATTAAATGTTTTCCTTCTGAGTACTTCTCTCTAAGTCCTCTTATACTCCACCTTGAACTCCTGGCTTAGGCTCATGTGATACTGCATTGACCTGGAGATCTCCATCAGCTGCTCATATTGATGATGACCATTAAAATTGTGAGATGTCAAAGCAGGCAAGTGACTTTAGCCCAATATGGGCTCCCTGGTCACCCAGAGACCTCTAGAGGAAGTGGATTGTCTGGTATTGACCTCAGTAGTAACAGGACACAGTGCATTCTTGAACTCACAAAGGTCTTCAAAACGTTCTTGCAGGTCATTCACATTTGTGACCAAAAGTTTCAGACAGCCAGAGAGTTAGTACATGATTGGTTTGTCTGTTTCAATGTTCCATGTCAGATACACAGTGATCAGGGGCACACTCTGAGAGCTAATATACATCAGCTGGTGTGGTAAACCCAAGGAGGTAGACCACATTAAGGACAGGGCCAGCTTCAATGATGAAGAATATGGTGAATAGCCTATGAATGAGGATGGGATGCTAGTAAAAGTATAAACCAGTTCTGGAAGATACTCAGGACACTGTTTCTTACTTTCGGGAGACAAGGCACACAGATCCTTTCAATTATTGTTGAATTATTTCTTCCTGTCTGTAACCCTTTGGGTGGTAGGGGGTAGTGCTGCTCGTGGCAATGCTGATGACCTTACAAATCTTGTGAAGGATTCTGCTCTCAGAGTTGTGAATGGCCTGCAAGGACTTTTTGAAGACATTTGTGAGTTCAAGAATGCACTCAGTCCTGTTACTACTGAGCTCAATACTCGACAATCCATTTTGTCTAGCGGTCTCTTGGTGACCAGGGGGCCCATATTGGGCTAAAGTCACTTCTCTGCTTTGACATCTCACAATTTTAATGGTCATTATCAATATGAGCAGCCATCCCAGGTGAATAATACAGTGCCTGATCAGGGCAGTTGTTGTTTATGTTACATAATATCCTGTTTGATCATGAACTGCTACAACACATGACACACCAGGCTGTCAGGAAAAATGACTTACTTCACCTCTCTCTTTCCTTGTCATGAACCAGCCAATAGAGTACTCCCTGATCATCTCCCTGATCATCCTCCAGCTCCTCCACAGTTTTTGTGCCTTTTTGGATTCCCTCATCAACTGGCACTGGCTGCATGGATTTTGGGTTCTCTCGTAATGAAGAACTAATACCCGTGTCAATCAGCTAAAGCTGTCTGTGATCCTCTTTGAAGAGAGATGGCAGAAGTCTGTAGGAAAAGGGGTTGGAAATCTGGGCATTCAAGGAAGGAGATGTAACAAGTTTCAGCTGGAGGGTGCAACGGGAATTTCACATACTGGGGCCCAATTCCCTGTGATGCTACACGAAATATCACATCTTATATGTGTTTTCCCATCTACTCCTGGGGGTGTTCTCGGATTTTGTAGGAAAATCATAAAGAGGGCCTGTCAATAGAGAATAATTTTACTCAACCTTCCTCTAGTAATGAGGAACAAGGAATCCATTTATTAGGCCAGGACCAACCACTCAGATTTTCTCACAGGCAGGAGTAAAGGTGTAACTCGTTAACAAAGTGCTCCAGGTACTGTACTGTTGCTCAGAAAATTGGCACTTCTATACATTGGCTTTTAAACTAAACTGCAGCAAATAGGCCAAGACAGTCTTGCAAGAGTCTTCTCAAATGTTGAGCTGAAATGAATATATTGCCCAAATATTCAAAGAGGGACTGGAAATTAACATCACTTAAAGCTTTATCCATTGCACATGTGACAGTGGAAGGGAAGATACAGAGCCCAAACCACTTCTCATGTATTTTGAAAGTCCCTTGGTGCTTGTTTAGAATACTGTCTTTTCAATGTCTCATTTAGTAATGGGTGACTGCTTATAATTATGGACCAAATCGAGACTGCAGAAATGCTATGCACCTTCAGAATTTGTAATGCTTCCTCAAACCTAGCTAGAGGGTAAGTGTCCTTATGACCCTTTATATTGAGTGCCCAGCAACCAACACAGATCCTCAGTTTTCGATCTTGCTTTCTCACTAGAACTATGGGGGGAGGTGTATGGATTTGATGACTCTCAGATGACACCTTGCACCATATCCTCTCCAGGTTGTCCAGGATATCCCCTCTGTAATGGGGTGCCATCCAAAGATTAGGAGCCTCTACTGGATGATCAAGTTTGATCACAACCCAGCTCAAAATAGGCTACGTCCTCTAAGTTGAAAGTGAGGACTGCAGATGCTGGAGATCAGAGCTGAAAATGTGTTGCTGGAAAAGCGCAGCAGGTCCGTCAGCATCTAAGGAGCAGGAGAATCGGCGTTTTGGGCATGAGCCCTTCCTGCCCGAAACATTGATTCTCCTGCTCCTTGGATGCTGCCTGACCTGCTGCGCTCCTACCTCCTCTAAGCCACCCCCACTTCCCCAGTGTTTAATCTTTCTCATTGTTCTTTATCCACCTTTTTACAATTTGGTTCATCAGTAAATTTAGAAGTTGCATTTTTGATTCCAAAATCTGAATCATTAATATACTTGATAATTATGAATGGAAACTGCAATGATTCTGTGGGACCCCATGTTTCACCTTGTCTGAACCTTTGTTCCTACAGTCTGTGTTCAAATCTTGCACTCAACTGGTTATCTATTCTAATACTTGCCACTGACATTGCATACTCTGCCCTGGATTTTCATGACATCAGTGAGGCTGTTTGATGCAGGAGAAATAATTGAAATCATAAATTCTGCTGCCAAATATGGCATTTCCCGATTCTTCAGGGAGTGGAAATGGTCTCAGCTCAGGATTCACATGTGCATAGTTTCCAGAGGTCGCTGGCCATTTAAATCATCAGTTGCTTCCATTTCTGTGTGATTTTGGTGAGGCTATTCTTGAAGTGTGCAGATTAGATGAAGTAAGGGCAGATCTGAACCTTGTGTTTTGATAGCAATGGTCCCCTTTTGGAGAAGTAAGACACCCCTTTGGGTTTGGTACCAAGACACCTTTGAGGGAAGTAAAGATCCCTTTGGGAGAGGTAAGGTATCTGCTTTAGAGATGTCAGGTGTTCCTTGGTATTGTTAATAATAAACATATGTGTAAAAGAACTGCATAATCTGATTTTGATTATTAAACTTCCAAAAAAATTCACAAAGCTGCTCAAGAACTGTCAAGCTGTTGAAGAGATCTTTCAATACTATCAAAATATTTAAAAATCCAAGTGTTCTAACATTTGAAAAAACAGATTTGTGAGATGAAAGAATGATTGATTTCTATTTCCATTGCTTTAGTTGGGTGGGGATGAGTAAATGGTGGCATACTGTAATGTGATTGGGCTGGGTCCAAGTCCCACCAGACCAGCTTATAGAATTTAGTTTTATAACTGTATCTGGAATATAAAGCTAACATCAGGAATGGTGTCCATGAAGCTATCATTGATTTCATTAAAAAGAAGCTCATCCAGTTGACTAATGTTCTTGAGAAAAGGAAATCCACTATACATACCTGGTCTATCCTGTATGCAACTCCAAACTTGCAGCAATGTAACTGATCATTATTTGTCCTCTGAAATGGCCTAGCAAGTCACCCAATTCAAGGGTAGTTTAGGGATGGCCAACGAATGCTGTTCTCATCAGTAATGCCTGCATTCCATCAAAAAATGTTTTAAAAATCAATCTGTTTGTTGACATTCGCCTAAGGATGACCTTTTTTTTAAATTAACTCATGGAATGTGGCTGTCCCCAGCTGATCAGCATTTATTGTCTCTCCATCGTTGCCCTTGAGAAGGTAATGGTGAGCTGCCGTCTTAAAACGCTGCAGTCTACATGCTGTAGCATGATCCACAATGCCCTTAGGTGGGGAATTCCAGGATTTTGACCCAGTGACAATGAAACACATTCCGTACTTCTACCACCATCGGGGTGAAATATTGTTTACTCAGATTTCCTCTAAATTATTTGCTCCTCACCTTAAACCTTTCGACTCTGGTCTTAGACATGTCTGCTATGGGGAAAATAGCCTCACTGTCTATGCCTCTCATAATGTTGCGTACCTCAATCGAATCTACCTCAGTCTCCTCTGCTCCAGGGAAAACAAACTTTCCTCATAATGGAGTTTTCATATCAGGCATCATCCTGGTGAATCCCCTCTGAACCCTCTCTAATAGAATTGTATCCTTCCAATAGTGTTGCAAACAGAACTGCACAGTTTTTGATCTGTGGCCTAACCAATGTTTAATCAAGTTTTCATAAGATTTCCTTGCTCCTATATCCAATGCCCTTTCTAATGCAGGTGAGCATTCTGTTAAACTGTCAAAAAATTGACCAAGCTGCACAAGAACTGTCAAGCTTTCGAAAGGATCTTTCAAGACTATCAAAGTATTCAAAAGTCCAAGTGTTCTAATATTTGAAAAAGAGACAGAGTAAATGGTGGTATACTGTAATGTGATTGGACTAGGTCCAAGTCCCACCAGACCAGCTTACAGAATTTAGTTTAATAACTATATCTGGAATATAAAGCTAATATCAGGAATGATGTCCATTAGGCTATCATTGATTTCACCACCTTTTCCACCACGCTATGCTGACACCTTCAGGGATGTATGGGCTTGTACACCAAGGTCCCTTTGTTCCTCAGTATTCCTCAGAGGGATCTACCATTCATTGGGTATATCCTTGCCTCATTAGACCTCTCGAAATGTATCACCTCACACTTATCAGGATTAAATTCCACCTGCTGCTGTTCTGTCCAATTTGCTAGTTGATCAATATCAGACTGGAGCCTGAGACTGTCCTCCTATCAACAGTACCACCAAATTTGGTATCATCTGCAAACTTACTCATTATACTTTCTACATTCACATCCATGACATTAATATATATAACAAACAGCTAGAATCCCAGCACTGATCTCTGCACCACCAGTCACAGGCTTCCAATCACAAAAACATCCCTTCACCATCACCCTTTTCCCCTTTTTAGGAAGGCAGTTTTGGAACTAACTTGCCTTAGATCCCATGGGTTTTTACCTGTTTGACTAGTGTTCCATGTGGGACTTTGTCAAAGACCTTACTGAAGTCAATGTAAACTACATCAAGTTCACTGCCCTCATCAATATATTTAGTCAACTTTTTAAACAAAAACCGATTAAATTAGTTAAATAGGATCTCCCTCTGATAAATCCATGCTGACTATCCCTGATCAATCACTGCCTTTCCAAATGTTGATTAATCCCATTCCTCAGAATTTTTTTCCAATAATTCCCCTACCATTGACAAAGTTAAAAATAACACAACAACAGATTATAGTCCAACAGGTTTATTTGGAAGCATTAGCTTTCAGACTGTAGCCCTCTCACCTGATGAAAGGGCAACGCTCTGAAAGCTTGCCTCCAAATAAACCTGTTGGACTATAATCTGGTGTTGGATGAATTTTAACTTTGTCCATCCTAGTCCAACCAGCTCCTCCAAGTCATGCCTACTATTTGATAAGACGAACAGCTCTGTAATTACTTGGACTACACCAGCTACCCTTCTTCAATAAAGAAACCACATTAGCTATCCTCAAGTCATCTGGCACTTCACCTGTAGCCAGTGAAATATAAAATATCCCTGTCAGGGCTCCAGCAACCTTCTCCCTTGCCTCCTATAGCAGCCTGGGATACATCTTATCTTGGATTTATACACCTTTATAACATCTATTGCCTCCTCTTAATATTTTGTAGGACACCAAATTCCTAACTGAAATCCCCAACTACAATTTTTTTTTGCCTTTGTGAATAGAGATAAGAATTATACATTTAAGGCCTTACCCATGTCTTCTTGGCCTCTCACCAACACACTCTTTTCCTGGTACAGATCAATCTGTTATAACGCACATTTCATCAACACAAATTCACTGCAACATGACTGACGATTTGGGGATGCTGTTTCTATAGTGTGAACTTTTAAAACATGTGTTGAATGTAACACGATTACACTGCCAACAATTTAAGTGCTGTTTCTAAAGCACGATTTTTCCTGTAACGTGGGGTTGTACAAGAATGCAACCATCACGTTATGGGAGAACTGACTGTAATTCTCTTACTTTTAATACACTTATTAAAAAACCTTGGAGTTGATCCTAATTGACAGAGATATTTTGTAGCCCTTCTTAGTCCTCCTAATTTATTTTTAAGAATCCTTCTACACTCTCTATACTTCTGAATGGCCCCCTCTGCTTTTAATGTGCATTACCTGACGTGCGTATGCTTTCTTCTTACTCTATCCAACTCTCAAAATCCCTTGGCATCCAGGGTTCCCTGAATATGATGCCCTTGCCCTTTACTCTTAGGGGGACATTCTTGGCCCTGAATATTCACCATACTGCTTTTAAAAGATTCCCTACTTTCCAAATGCAGTCTTACCAGCAATTTGCTGCTCCCCGTCTATGTTTGCTAGATCCTGTCTAATGATATTGAAATGGGCCTTCCTGCAATTTAGATACATTTCATGCATTATCCTTTTCCCTTTCCAAAAGGACTTTGAAACTTACAGAGTCAAGGTCATTATGCTCAAAATGTTCACCTACTGAAACTTCAATCACTTGATGGGCTCTGAGACAGATGGTATTTGTCCTTCGCACAAGTGGTTGTCTTAGTCCCATGTATCCACCATCTTCCAATATCCCTTTGTTCCCTTTTCCTACAGCAGCCAGTCTAACCTATTCTTAAATATGAACATGGTCTTAGTTTGTCGATTTGACAATGATTGTTGTTTAAAAATCTCAGTAAAGGGACAGTTTACTCAGCATACTGTTTATATTGTGGGAAACCCCAATGCACAACCCAAAGTATTTCACCACTTTTGTAGTTGCATTAAATTTACTAGGAAATACTGAAAATGCAGGGGATCAAAATCAAAGCAGAACTAAAGTAGCCATATGAAGGGCCCTAGAAAGTCATTAAATGCCTGAATCATAGATCCATGCACTAGCAGGATCTGCAAATCCCTATGATTCATTAAATGCATACATTTTTAGAATCAGATGCTTCCACCATCAGCTTAATGATCCACCACATCTGCTGAATGTATGAAACACATTCATTTTACTATTTTTATATATTGTGGGGCTGGAACTTCATTTGACTGATATCTTTCCTGGCAAAGGCTCTTCGCTTCCTGTACATGATCTCAAAATGTGTCCGCCCTATTTCTGCTAGACTCTGGAGTGAGCCTGCCAACAAGAAAAGAGAATTACTGCTTAGAGAAGAATAGAAATTGTGAACATATTAGTATCTTGAAATTCTGCAGCCTCCTCATTACTGCCTGTTTTGCATGTTAATTATTCTTTTTTAAAACTACACTCACGATGGTAACACCCACCTGAAAAATTGACTCTGAAGCTGTCATGCAATCCTTAGTCATAACTGTTACAAATCTAAAGTCAATCAACTGCCACAAATACAGCTTGTATGTCGTTTTGTGGAGGAGGAAACAGCTCAGTGAACCTGCATCAAATTTACATATGTGAATGCAATGGGAATGTGTAATATGACCATCTTAAACCTCATCTTCAATGTTGTGCACCTCCAGGAAGGCTATTTCCTCAATACGGCAAAAACAAAGAGATGTTTCCATTTGTGATGGAGACCAAAACTTAGGATCATAAAGATGAGACAGTGACTAATGTATCTAGCTGAAAAATGTGTTGCTGGAAAAGCACAGCAGGTCAGGCAGCATCCAAGGAAGTGAGAATCGACGTTTTGGGCATAAGTCCTTCTTCAGGAAACATGTTAATTATTCTTAACTAATGTATCTAGTCAAGAATTCAGGGAAACATCTTTTCTCAGAGAATGCTTATAATGTGGAGCTTATTACTTCAGGAAGAGATTGAGATTAATAGCTTAGGAACATTTAAGGAAAAGTTAGAGAAGTACATGAGGGAGAAAGGAGTAGAAAGATATGTTCTGAAAACAAAAAATGCTGGAGATCATAACGGGTCAGGCAGTATCCATGGAGAGAGAACAAGCTAACGTTTTGAGTCTAGATGACTCTTCGTCAAAGCTGAACTAAAGTATGGAGGGAGCAACATTTTGCTATAGTGGGGTGGGGGGTGGGGTGGGGGTGGGGTGGGGACTGGGGGGGTTTGGAATGCTGGGGAAGAAAGGATGTTGATAGTTCAGATTAGTGAGACAGGTAGGACCATGTTGTGTCTAACTTCCAGACTGGAAAGAACAGATAGTCTCACTGGACTGGGAGGGAGGGGAGTGAGAACATTTTCATAGTGTGAGATAATTAAGTGAAGCAGAGGTTACAGTGGATCATAAACTATAACATTGACCTATTGGGTTGAATGGCCTGATGTTAATGCTGTATCTACAATGAAATTTTATGTAAATGAATCTTGAATGAATTCATACATTCAGTTTTTTTCTATTGCCCTTGCAGAACAGCTACACAGGAAAATTGATCCTGTCATTCTGATGTGGATCAGGTGCAGTTGATTTTCTAGTTTAAAGATGGGCTAAGGAATAGATTAACATGTCCAGTGCAAGCATGGCATTATAATTTGTTTCATTCCAGTGTACATTATAATTGAATAAAGGATGCAGGAACCATTCATTCCAGCTGTTTGTGTTAGTATTAGGATTCTTGATGGATGATAACTTTAACTTGAAGACACATTCATCAATGAGAGTGAATGAATAGTGGCATGACTGCAGATCTTGACCCTGAATCACTTAGAAACATATTAAACTTCAAGACATGGAAGAATTGTATCTATTTACTTTTCTATATTTTTGATTGAGGACTGAAATAGGAAAATAGATGTTTTAAAACTATGGATTATGGAAGAATTGCTGCACTTTTAAAAAGCAAGTTAATCAAACTCATTGTGATTAGTATTTACACTGCTGTTTGTTCAACTGTAGGTGAGATTGATTGCAGATAGGTTGGCACCAGAGTTGTGTACCAGGAGAAATTCTGTCCGCAACAAGTAGACAGTTGGTTCATGGAATTGTGACTATGGTTAATGACAAAAGCCGTCATCCTTCCAAAAACTATATGATTGGCCCCTGGATAGCTGAGGAGCTTGTAGGTGTGACCGATATTGCCAGGAGCCTTCAGATCTTCGGAAGGGAATGTAGATTGCCTCTCTGCAGTAGAAAATGCCTGAAGTTTGAAGAAAGTCAGTTATCTTTTCCCATTGGTTTTTGTAAGCTTTTGCTTTTAGCCAGTAAGACATATAGACTTTGTAATTTGTGAAGCAGTAGCTCCATACCTCCTTCAAGGAAGTGAAAAGTACTTGAAGAAGAGAAATTGAAGAACAGCTATTTCCTGGCAAGTAAAAGAATCACCTCAATGAAGTTGTGGACAGGGACCATTGAACTGGTTTCCCAGTTCTGTCTTCCACCCACAGCACCATATTTTTTGCCTGTATTCTGGGGGGTATTTTTATAAGGGGATTAAAGTTTAACTAGTAGAGTTAAAAGTCATCAGTTCATAATTATTTGCCTGTAGCTAGAATCTATCTTTTGAAATAAATAGCAATTCTTGATAAGTTCAGCAACCTTGTCTGTGCTTTCCATTTGAGGAGGAAGTGAGGACTGAAGATGCTGGAGATCAGAGCTGAAAATGTGTTGCTGGAAAAACGCAGCAGGTCAGGCAGCATCCAAGGAACAGGAGAATCGACGTTTCGGGAATAAGCCCTTCTTCAGGAAATGTCGATTCTCCTGTTCCTTGGATGCTGCCTGACCTGCTGCGCTTTTCCAGCAACACATTTTCAGCTGTGCTTTCCATTCATCTGGATACAAAAAGACACGTAAATTGGAGAATATTGTGTACTTTGATAAAATCTTTAAGTGTTGTGATGACCCCAGGAATAGTTGGGCTTGATTTCTGGTGAGAAATGATGTTTTTTTTTAAAACTCAATGACAGCGGCTGTAAATTCAGTGGCTATGTGGGGCGAGAGAGTGAGAGAGAGAGAGAGAGAGAGAGAGAGAGAGAGAGAGAGACAGTCTGAGATGTCACTCTAACAAAAGCAAAAAACTGAAAATGTTGGAAATCTGAAATTAAAACAGAAAGTACTGGACAAATCCAGCAGGTCTGATCGCATTAGCTTCTTCAGAACTGCATGAACTTGTTCTTCTGACACCCTACCCTTCCTCTGCCACCGAAACCCACAACCCAACAACTCCTTGGACACCTTCCCCATCTCCGCTTGACCTGACATTCCCTTCGCAGGACCTGACACTCAACCTTGCCAGATCTGAGTGAAATAACTCGACAGAGGCTGGTATCCCATTACCAAATCACCCTGTATTTACACGTGGAACATCCTTGACACTGATCCAGCTTCCTCAGAATGAGTTCTCAGAATGAACAGGATGTCTGACACTCCTGTTCTTACCTGTCAGCCAGGGCTCCCTGATTGGACCAGATTAACAGTCCTAATCAGGGAACTCACATTCTGTGAGGTCCATCTGGCTGACATCATTCCATTCACTACACTGATGTTTCCTGCCCGCCCCAACCTGCTTTAAGCATCTTTTCGCTTACCTGTGTCATTCACACCTTGCACGCTGGCACTCTAACTACATGCCACCCTAACACACAGCTGACCTGGCACCATATATTCTTAAGTGATTGTGTAGGTGTGATTGCCATTCATTAGAAAATCTGACCCATTATAATATCCAATGAGATCTTCTCTCCTCAGGGATGTAGGTTCAACCTATTCAACCTTTCCCCGTAGGACTATGTGGGGATGTGATTGACTTGTGGCATTATTGTTAGACTAATAATGTAGGGACTCAGAAAATGCTCTGCGGTTCCAGGTTTGAATCCTGCCAGAGCAGATAGTGTAATTTAAAGGCAATTAAAACAGAAATTGCAATTAAGAGTCTAATGATTGCCATCAAACTTTGCTGATTGTCAGGAAAAACCCATTTGGTTCACTGATGTCCTTTAGGGGGGGAAATTTGCCATCCTTATCTGGTCTGACCACCTGTGTAGTGGCAAGACCATCTCTTTATGAAATGTGAAGTCTAGATTTGACCTACTCACTGTATTGGGTCAGTGTGAAGCCCTGGGACAGTATTGACAGGCTCCCTATTCTGTACTTTCCTCTTGTCATCAAATCTGCAACAGACGCTGCTTGAAAACAGTACACCTCCTTTGAATTTTCATTCTCCTTCAAAGAATACCTAATGAGGTACTTTAATTGGACATATTGTGAGAAAAGTAAGATCTTTGTCCAGCCCTCCTACATTCCTAGTTAACACTGCTGTGTTGGAATGGTATCCAGAAAATAATACACTAGCTAGTGCCACGATTAATGTGGCTGAGACCAACTTTGTTACTAATGAGGTATAAGGGCAAGAATTCAACCTTTGGTAGGATCAGTAACTTTGTAGTTTATTGTTGCTTAAGGAATAAGTGATATATCAAAGTCCTACAGTTTTATTTCTAAATTAGTTGCAATCTGATAAACTTGTTAACTGGCAATGAGTAGAAAAACAAACTGCAAAGCTTTGCTGTCAACTGCAAGAGACATTGGAAATGAAAGGCAGACATTGTTCTCGGTTATGACTCAGTTTTCCACTCAAAAGATAAGGTCACATGATTCTTGACTGACTTTTATCACAACACTGGAAGCAAGTGAAAAATTGATGTGATGGAGTTCATGCATCAGAGTCCTTCTGGGACTGGCCTGCTCACCACAATGTTGTCTTTTCTCTTGTCTTCTGTAAAAATAGTCACTCAAATGCCAGCAGATACCTAGACTTGTGTGTAACTTCCCACACAGTTGAAACTTGTATCGCCTAAATAGATAAGGGCAGAAGATTAACATTTTGAATTGTATATGACATATTTTTCTCATTAAATAAAGGTCTGCATAATTGCAAAGGAGTTGCAACATTATTTTTGACATTTCTATGTCTTTATCAATCCTGTTGTATTCTCACAAGACCTTAGGGAAAAATGTCTGAAGAGAATTGCAGAAAGTTATTTTGATAGATTTCCTTTCAGGTGGGAATCATTTTGTCATGTTTTAATATCATTGCACTGAGCTTAGCATCTCATTTGCTAAAACATCACACTGGACTTGTAATCCAAAAGTGCAGGCTAATAGACTGGAGAAATGGGCTCAGATCCCTTATGGCAGCTGGTGTATTTAAATTTAATTAATAAATCTGGAATATAATGCTAGTGTTGGTGATGGTAACCATGAAATTATTGTCAATTGTTGCAAAACCCATTTGGTTCCCTGTCTTTTACAAAAAAGAATCACTGTCCTTACCTGGTGGGTCTTACATGTGACTACAGATCTGCAGCAACACTGAATTGCCTTCTGAAATGGCCTAGGAACCACTCTGTATGAGACAGTTAAGGATGGGTAATAAATATATCCTTGGCAAGAATTTTAAAAAATCATAATTTAAAAAGTTACATTTGCAGTTGTCTGCTAGTTTTTAATCATAGAGCAATGACTTCTTAACCTTAGTGTTGAAAACTCAAATCACAGCTTGATTGTCATTTGCATTCAGGTGTACTCTGCTGATCTTTTAGCTGTGTTGCTATTCAGAAAGACATAAAGCTTCTGCTTGGTAGAAGCAAGGGTAAAGCTCCAAATGAGCTTTACTGCTTATAGGAGCTACTCCTGTTGTCCATTACCAAGTAATCTTGGCAGCAGCTACGGAGAACCTAAGGCTGATCCATTCCCTTCACTGAACAGGGAAATGTGATTATGAGAGACAGCAACAGAGGGGTGTCTTGGGAAAATATAATGAGAAAAGGGGCCCATCTTTCAGGGATTGAATGATGGAAATTTGAACATTTAATTTGTAATAGTCATTCATTATCCACCTAATTTACAAATCATTATGCAGAATTAATATTGTATGATGTAAATCTGTATACTTTATGTCCTCTGAGGTATTCAGATCTTAACAGAAAGTCCTTGACATTAGTAGTTCCAGTGACTGATGCAGATTATTTCTTTTCATCTGTAACTAAATCAGATCATGCACTCATCTGTCCATTCATTTCTTTATACTGATTAGTTAACTGAGGTTTGTACTTTGTAGATTGTTTGCATGGTGTATCCTTTGTAGAACTGCCATACTGACAATCACCCTGTGACAGATTCCATGCACTATATTTTTACCACAACTTTGGCTTTTCAATCTACTTGTCACTTAATAAGTGCTGAATCATGCTACCACTGCTTTTTATATTTTACTCCAAGTCACAATTTAAGCAATTTATTTAAACAGTTCTGAGACAAATCCAAATAAGATCTAGTTTCTTTCACATACATCCAATTTTAGAAATTCCCATGCTCTTGATCAAAAGTCAATTTTATTTTATTTAGAAATATACATTGTTAGCTGAATATGGTGGTCCATTTGGCATTTGTGTATTGTTAAATTTACTTGGTATTTATTGAATGCTTTTGTTTTATTCACTTTATGCTGCATTAAAACATACTGTGAATAAACTTAATTTCTCATGCACTGCATGATGTCTTTACATTGACATGTCTGATAAGGTATAATAAGAAATTAATTCAGTTGAAAAACCAGTTGAACCCAATAGAACATGTTGATACAGACCTCGTTTCATATCCTATGGTTCTTCTGCTGCTATCTGTTTTTTAAATCTTCATTGGATTTGATGTGGAGGTGCCAGTGTTGGACTGGGGTAGACAAAGTCAGGAATCACAAGACAACAGGTTATAGTCCAACAGGTTTATTTTGAAATCACAAGCTTTCAGAGTGCTGCTCCTTCATCAGATGAAGTGCCAACAAGTTGCTTATTGGTTTGTAAAGTTGTGACCAGTTGTGGATGCCAGAGACCATCAGTCTGACAACAACTACGTCGCTTCTGAGTAACTGAACAGCTTGTGGATGTGAATGACACCGGCAGGAACCTTCAGAATACTGAAAGGACTGTTTAATAGTCTCTCTAAGCCTGAAGAAAGCTGATTTATTTTCACACACCAGTTGTTGTAAACTATTGCTTCTAAACAATAAATCACATACTTTGTAATTTGTGAACGAGTTGCACTGTAGCTCTTGTGAACAAATGACAGAACCTGAAAGGCTAGAAGGAAATACCAGTGAAACTTGTGAATGACTTCTGTCTGTCTTGTTTTGTATATTCCAGAATAATGCTGCAGTACAAGCAGTGTGTTCATTTCTGAGTATTATTGTTTTTTAAATTCACTTTTCCCTCTGGGAGAGGAACAAATTGAACATTTCATCAAATCCTGAGGACTGGTACTATTGAGCTATTTTCCCATCCTTTTTGCCCATTCACCCACAACACCATTTTTTTTTATCAGTGTATGTCTCAATGAGATGATGTGGAGATGCCAGTGTTGGACTGGGGTGGACGAAGTCAGAAGTCAAATGACGCCAGGATATAGTCCAGCAGTTTTATTTGAAATCATAAGCTTTTAGAGCGCTGCCCCTTCTTCAGACGCTGAGAGAGAGAGAGAAGAGCACACAGCAACAGAATTTATAGGCAGAGAGATCAAGTGCAGAGAGATCAAATAATCATACAACTGTTGTAAGTGGAGTGTCGAATAATAAGTCTCTGCAGGTGACCAAGGGTGTTAGGTGGTGTGAGTAAAGAGTCAATAGCTGAATAACAAGTGAAGGGATGACCTATGATCCAATTAAATGAAGCAGAGACATAACAAAAAATTAAAAATAAGGTTGTGCTGGAGACAAACTAAATGACTGGAATAATAAGATAGGTATATGAGTCGCATACTGAGGGTCTAACCAAAGTAATAAGTAATTCAAAACTGTATAAACTAATTGAGATAGAGAGATGATCATTTACCAAGGTGATGGTGTCAAAACAGGACAGTAAGGAAGATTTTGTAGATACAGAACAGTGTGGTGGGGTCACACGCAGTGTGACATGAAGCCAAGATGAGGCAGTCTTTATGGGTATGGACCTTGGCTATCAGTTTCTGTCTTTAGTATTTTGAAGGATGCCCTCATAAGAACTCATTGATCGCCAGTTCTGACATGCCACAGTGAAAAACCGCAACAACCTCGTCAAAAGGCGGACACAGGATATGACTGACCGATACTTCTCCAGGGCAGAGAGACTGCACCATGTTCTTCGCAGCCTTCAGCATGTCATCGATGATGGTGAGCATCTTGCCAAGACCATCTCTGTGCATCCACTTCTCACCTTCAAACAACTGCCATACCTTAAACAGACCATTGTGCGCAGCAAACAACCTAGCCGTCAGAACAACCGCAATCACAACACCACACTTCCCTGCCACGGCAACCTCTGCAAAACATGTCAGGTCATTAATATGGATACTACCATCACACATGAGAACATCACCCAACATGTACATGGTAGTTACTTATGTGACTTGGCCAATGTTGGCTATCTCATGTGCTGCAGGCAAGGATGCCCTGACGCATGGTATATTGGTGAGATCATGCAGAAGCTACAACAACAGATGAGTGAACACTGCACATAACAATCACCACACAGAAATGTTCCCTTCCAGTCAGGTAATACTTCAGCGGGCAAGGACATTCAGCCTCTGATCTTCAGGTAGGCATCCTCCAAGGTAGACTTCAAGATACACAACAACACAGAATCACCAAGCAGAAACCGGTAGCCAAGTTCTGTAATGATGAAGACGACCTCAACTGTGATTTTGGATTCATGTCACACTACGTGTGACCTTACCACACTGTTCTGTATCTGTAAAATCATATTTTTCCAGGCATTTGGTTTGTCTCCAGCACCACTTTACTTTTAATTTTTTTATAATTATCTCTCTGCTTTATTTAATCCGATTATAGGTCATCCCTTCACTTGTTATTCAGCTGTTGACACTTTAGTCACACTGTCTGACACACATCTCTGACCTGCAGAGACTTATTATGCGACAATTCACTCACAGCAGTTATATGATCATTTGATCTCTCTGCCAATAAATTCTGTGTCTGCGTACTCTTCTCTCTCACTGCACCTGAAGAAGGGGCTGCACTCTGAAAGCTTGTGATTTCAAATAAACCTGTTGGACTATAACCTGATGTCGTGTGACTTCTGACTTTGTCTGTCTGTGTTTAAAAGGGGATTTATTGAGTTATACGTTGACAGTTAATGCTGTTTTAAGGTGATTGGAGGAAGATATAGGGGAGATACCGGAGATGGGTTCTTTATGTAGAGAATGGTGGGTGCATGGAATGCACTGCTAGTGGTCGTAGTAGGGTCAGAGACATTAGGGACATTTAAGCAACTGCTGGACAGGCACATGGACGGCTATAAATTGAGGGGTATGTTAGGTTGGTCTTAGATTAAGATAAATGCTTGGCACAAAATCGTGGGCTGAAGGGCCTGTACTGTGCTATACTATTCTATGTTGTATGTTTACCTGTGTTGAGAATCTATTCATTTTTAACAATTAATAGTTTTTGTTAAGTGCAGAAACCTAGCCCGTGTTCTCTGTTATCCTGGGTCTGTCAGCAGACGAATTGAGGACTTGATGTACTTTGATAAAATGTTTAATTTTTGTCATGACTCCAGGAATAGTGGAACTTAATTTCCAGCATGCTATTTCAGTGAGATGTTACAACAATAAATGCTAATGATCTGAGTACATTTTTATTTAAATAAGACATACAACTGAGGCATAACTGTTAATATAATGAGTGGTATACATAGGTCCTAACAGTTATGGCTTAGGCCGTGTTATCTGTTTTCAAAATGCCTGTTTAATCTGGAACTGGACAACATTGTAGAAGACCTTCTCTATGATGCTGTGAAATCTGTCCATTGATACAGTACAGAATAGATCAACCTTTGACCCTTCTCTACTACATATACCCTTTCCTGCAGTTACAGTATTGAAATTATTGGATCAACTTCCATGAACATGCTGATGATACCTACAATTACTTTGCTGCCTTCTTTATCAATTAGCTCGCTACCACATTCTCAAATCACCAGAGTAATGTCAAATGCAACACATGCCTAAGCATTGCTCCAGCTGAATCTTAACAAAATTGGGCTTCTATTTGCACCTTGTCCTTGAGTACATCGATTTTCTTTTAGCTGCTATCACAATCTCAGTAAGAAAGTGCTTTTACCAGTGTCCCATTTAAATCCGAGCCTGACTTTCTACCTTGTATCTACTGCTTTGTTAAAATTGCTTTCTTGCACTTCAGTACATCGCCTATCTCTCTCACTACTTCTTCTTTGAGTAGGAGAATTCCTTGTCCATTCAACCTCCTACCCAAAATTCACAAACCTGACTGTCCCCATCGACCCATCGTCTCAGCCTGCTCATCCCCCACCAAAAGTATCTCTGCATACCTTGACACCGCACAGATCATCCAGTCCCTGTACACATCCATCCACCATGACAAAGGCCTCAAAGCCTTCAATTTCTTCCTCTCCCGCGGACCCAACCATTACTCTTCCAATGACACACTCAGTTGATTGGCTGAACTGGTCCTCACCCTTAACGATTTCTCCTTCGAATCCTCCCATTCCTCCAGACCAAAGGAGTAGCCACGAGCACCTGTATGGGCCCCAGCTATGCCTGCCTCTTCGTCAGCTACGTGGAACAGTGCATCTTCCGGAGTTACACCGGCACCATTCCCCACCTTTTCCTCCGCTACATCGATGACTGTATTGGCCCCACCTTGTGCTCCCACAAGGAGGTTGAACAGTTCATCAACTTCATGAGCACCTTCCACCCCGAGCTCAAGTTCATCAGGACCATCTTGGACACCTCTCTCCCCTTCCTGCACCTCTCCATTTCCATTTCTGGCGACCGACTCAACACGGACATCTACTTCAAACTCACCAAATTCCACAGCTACCTGGATACACCTCCTCTCACTCTGCTACCTGTAAAAATACTATCCCTTATTCCCAAATCCTCCGCCTCTGCCGCATCTGCTCCCAAGAGGACCAATTCCACCACAGATATTTCCCAGAATGCCTCCTTCTTCAAAGACTGCAATTTCCCCTCCCCCATGGTTGACGATGCCCTCCAGTACATCTCCTCCACTTCCCACACCTCCACCCTTGAACCCCACCCCTCCAATTGCAACAAGGACAGAACCCCCCTCCCCCCCCCCCACCCTCGGACCACACCTTCTACCCCACCACCCCACCAATCTCCGGATAGAACTCCATTTCAGCCACCTACAGTCAGACCCCACTACCAGGGATATATTTCTCTCCCCACTCCTATCTGCATTCTGGAGGGGCCATTCCCTCTGCAATCCCCTTGGTAGGTCCACACCTCTCCCCCTCACCAACCAGCCCTCCACTCCCGACACCTTCCCGTGCCACGGCAAGAAGTGCAAAACCTGCGCCCACATCTCCCCCCTCACCTCTGTCCAAGGCCCCAAAGGATCCTTGCACATCTGACAGAGATTTACCTGGACTTCCACACACGTCATCAAACTCTAACAACCCAACGCCTGGTGAAAGAACGCCTCATCTTCCGCCTAGGGACCCTCCAACTACATGGGATCAATGTAGATTTCACCAGTTTGCTAATTTCCCCTCCCCCACCTAATTCCAGATCCAACCTTCCAACTCAGTACCACCTGCTCTGTACTAACTGTCCATCTTTCTTCCCATATCCATTCCACCCTCGTCTCCAAATTATCATCATCACCCCCCACCACCTTCATCTACCTATTACCTTCCCATCTACCTTTCCCCAGTCTCACCCCCTCCCTCCCATTTATCTCTCAGCCCCTTTGGGCCATTCCTCTCATTCCTGAGCTTATGCTCGAAATATCGACGCTCCTGTTCCTCGGATGCTGCCTGACTAACTGTGATTTTTCAGCAACATGCTCTTCGATGCACTCCTGGTCTTGATTTGTCTAATGATCTGATGACCTCCTCACATAATTCTCCACAAGCTTTAGTTCATGTAAAGTGCTCCAGCTCATATATTCGCTTGTATTCATTTTCACATTCCTATTATCCTATTCTCTCCACCTCATTAGCTTCTCAAATCTCAGAAAAATGGTTTCAATGTTCTTGTCCTGGTTTCCAAATCTGTGCAGACCCTATCTCATCCTTAGGCAGGAATGGGTGAAGGTATGTTTAAAGCCCAATTTTAAAAGTTCAGATGACAATGAATAGTTTACACAATCTTCTGAACCTCCAGCAGTCTGATGCTTTTAAATTACTTCACTGAATAAAAACTTCCATAAATTGGTTGGTCCTATGCCAGAATCAAAACAGTACAGGATACATTAGCAGGCTATCAATTGTTGCAATAAATCACATTAAGACCCGTCCATTGCCCTTGGAGAAAATCATTGTCAATTTTCCTTCTACACATCCACAAAAAACATGATTCATTTAAAATTAATCCTTTTAACGTACTTGCAGGTTAGACTTCAGATGGGCTGTATTACATTGACTCCTGCCTTAAGTGTGTATAATTTCAAATGACAAGCACTGATGTACATAAGTTTTATAATCTTGCTTTGTATAGTATCTTTGGATGACATTAGCAGCGCAATAGCTGTTGTAACAAAATGGAAATTAAATGCCATTGGCAGGATGGTCAAGGGCTTACTTCATTTGGTGTCTCTTTGGCTTTAGGCTCTTTATTGAAGCTGGTCGATCTCAGATGAGCTTCATTTGATTTATTAGTAATGATGTGTGAATTTGTCTGTCGAGTTTGTAATGAGAACTAGACATCCCTGTTGGTGGCTGCAGATTTCAGCCTCCACTGGAGCTCAGAAATTGCCAGCCATGAGTTATAAGATCCATTATTTCTCCCCTTCCACACCTACTTGCTTCAGCAGAGTGGATTAGCTGGTAGGCTGCTGACTTCACTGCAACTATAAAAGGCATTTATCATATTCAGCTCGACTCATGTTTTCTGGAGCAGAATATGGAAAGCTTTTGTATTTTTAATCCTGTAAGACTGTAACAATTTATTGATGCTCATGTAATAAATATAATGGATTGTGATGTGGTGCTTATATGTTTGCTGGCTGCAATCAAAGACCAGCATTGTCATTTGAGTCTCAACATTTCTGCAAACCAGGCTGTAATACTCAGTCAAGATTGGAGAGCTGTAGTCAAAGAACATGGGTCTTATGTTTTAATAGATACAATTGTTTCCAAAAATCTTTATTTTTGCAAAAATCAACCCAAAATTCCATAACGACTTATTCATTCAAAGATTCCTGTCATCATCTTTAAATTTCTAATGTGTTCAAAGTAAAGCATTGGGCTTAATCTTTCCCTTTTTTTGATTGGGTCTGAATTGCATAATTTTGTGGAGGTGTTCTTGCTTAACATGCTCTTATCCTGTCTTACCAAATGCACCTCAGAAATTGCCTACCACATGCTATGGCACTTCTTGTGCCAACTTCTGCCCCATCTCAGCACATGCTGATCCCAGAACAACTCACTGCATCCTAGGTATCCCGAAATTCATCAGCATTGCACCATCTTTAAATGCCCATTGTGCACCCAGACAAGTACTGTTGGTCCAGAACTACCTTGCATGGTTGTCGACATTTGCCTGAACATGGCAGACAGGAGAATTTGCTGTCCTGGAGGTCCTGCTGTATGGAGTGGTGTTGATGTAGGACTTTCTCTTCCACTGGAGGCAACTACATCAGACCACAGCACCTTCATTCTAGCTTACCATCTGTTTTAATGCACTCTCAGCCAGGAGAGTTTGGAAGGATGGCCAGAAGTATAGGAAGTTAGTCAATGTCCTTCTCTACTCCACTATTTTAAGTGCTATCATATTCTCTCCAATACTTTACATTCACGCACTCTGTACTACTGTACCCACTTCTGACAAAGGCTCATGCTCTACTATTCTCACTAATGCCTCTGACTTAGAGTCATAGAGATGTACAGCACAGAAACAGACACTTCGGTCCATCTTGTCCATGCCCACCAGATATTCTAAGTTAATCTAGTCACATTTGCCAGCACTCGGCCCATATCCCTTTAAACTCTTCCTTTTCATATACCCATCCAGATGCCTTTTAAATGTTGTAATTCTATCATCCTCCACCACTTCCAATGGCAGCTCATTCCACATATGCACCACCCTCTATGTGAAAAAGTTGCCTCTCATGTCCCTTTGAAATCTTTCCACTCTCACCTTAAACCCATGCCCTCTAGTTTTGGAATCCCCCACTCCAGGGAGTCTATTAACCCTATCCATGCCCCTTATGATTTTATCAATCTCCATAAGGTCATTCCTCAGCCTCCGATGCTCCAGGGAAAATAGCCCCAGTCCATTCGGCCTCTCCCCATAGCTCAAACCGCCCCCAACCCTGGCAACATCATCGTAAATCATTTCTGAATCCTTTCAAGTTTCACAACATTCTTCCTATAGCACAGAGACCAGAATTACAAAATTGGTTTAATGTCCTGTACGGCCGCAACACAACCTCCCAACTCCTATAGTCAGTGCACTTATCAATAAAGGAAAGCATACCAAATACCTTCTTCACTATGCTATCTACCTGTGATTCCACTTTCAAGGAACTATGTACCTGCACTCCAAGGTCTCTTTGTTCAACAACAGTCCCCTGGACCTTACCATTAAGTGTATATATCCAGCCCTGATTTGCTTTTCCAAAATGCTGCATCTCATATTTATCTAAATTAAACTCCATCTACCACTGCTCAGCGCATCCCATTGTACTCTGAGGTAACCTTCTTGGCTATCCACTACACCTCCAATTTTAGTGTCATCTGCAAACCTCCTGACCATACTTCCTATGTCCACATCCATTTAGTTTATATAAATGATGCAAAGCAGTGGACCCAGCATTGATCCTTGTGGCACACCACTGGTCCCAGGCTTCCAGTCTGCAAAGCAACCCTCTACCACCACCTTTTCCCTCACTCACTCCAACTCCTGACATCATTAAAGCTGGATATCCTCTGCCCATCCTACTCAGTCAATACCAGCACCAACAACAAAGACGATCCAGTTTAATTTTTCATAACGCCTACCTGTCTTTCTTCTACGAGAAAACAGACCACAATAGAGCAGAAAGACTCAAGACAAGTGGCATGTTGCCCAACATTTGCCTCTTTACCCTTTTTGAGGAGAAGATTGTGACTGTGACCATCTTGAGTGGAGCCTGGACAAGAATCAGAAGCTGCCATTGAGATTTACAATGAGAGTTGCCATTGCAGCATTAACATTCAGAAGCATCCTATAAGTGCTTCTTAGTTGTGCCATTTGGTTTCTTAGAGGATGGCACATGTCAGATGCCAATGTCTGTCGAAAGGGGTGGCCATGGAGTGTGCCCTGAGATGTTGGTGACCAGTTTCTACCTTGGAGGTCATCTGGAGCAAGCATTGAGCCACATTGACCAGGTACACGCTCTGGTTTTCTTGTTCAGTTTTCCTGACGTTGAGCCTGTTTGGAGGGTTTGGTAAGATGGCAGTCTCAATATTAATGAGGTGAGTTGTGACATTTACAAAACATATAATGTGCTTTAATCCACATCAACTGGCATCTCACAGCTGGCGTGTCACTTGTGAAAAGTGCAAAACATGGAACATCATCATCTCACGACCCTGTCACCTGATTCTGCCACACATCTCACCAAAGCCCATGTCACTCAGAACCCTATAAGATTCTACCCATCCATTCATTTTCAAGATACAGCAAGATATGTACAATAGTACTCCTGGATTTAACCAGATGATTTTTGACAGCCTTCTACCCCGGCAAGTTTTTTTTGAATGGTTCAGTTTATATTTGATGTTAGAGTTGTTAACTTATCAAATATCCTAAGAGCAAACTGCCTTGCCACAATTGTCTTGATTTCGATAAATGAAATCAGATTGGAAGAAATATGATTTGAATTAAACTTGGAATATCTGGTTAGGTTATGAATTTTAGAATTTTAAACTCCTCATTGAAATTTGTCCCTATCTTAGTAAAAAGTAATTAGCAATTCGGCTAAAATTTAATTGCAATTAAAATGTATCAACAGTCGCTTGGCATTTTTTGAGTGTTCTGAGAAAGGAGACAAGCTATCACAGTTTTTGGTGTTATACTCATCAGTAAGATGCACATTTCAAAGGAGCAGCAATGTATGCTGTTTGAGAAAAGAATACTGATTGGTCAGTAAGTTGGCTTTGATTAAACAAGACATGGCCATGGAGAATGGGCCAGAGAACTACTTTCTCCCATGCAGTGTCTAATTCAAAAAAAGGGTGATGTGTCTGGACATGCAGAGCAAGAATTATAGCTGGGGGAAAGACAATTATGATGTGATTAGGCCAGATTTAGGATGGATAGGATGGGGAAGAAGACTGCAGGGGATGGGCACAGTTGAAATGTGGAGCTTATTCAAGGATCAGTTACTGCGTGTCTTTGATAAGTATGTACCTGTCAGGCAGGGAGGAAATTGTCGAGCATGGGAGCTGTGGTTTACTAAGGAAGTTGAATCTCTTGTCAAGAGGAAGAAGAAGGCTTATGCTAGGATGAGATGTGATGGCTCAGTTAGGGTGCTTGAGAGTTACAAGTTACCAGGAAAGATCTAAAAAAAAAACTAAGAAGAGCCAGGAGGAGACAAGATAAGTCATTGGTGGATAGGACTAAGGAAAACACTAAGGCCTTCTATAGGTATATCAGGAGTAAAAGAATAACGAGAGAAACATCAGGGCCAATCAAGCATTGTAGTGGGAAATTGTGTGTGGAGTAAGAGGAGATAGGGGAAGTGCTAAATGAATATTTTTCATCAGTATTCACACTAGAAAAAGGCAATGTGGTTGAGGAGAATACTGAGATACAGGCTACTAAACTAGATGGGATTGAGGTGCATAAGGAGGAAGTGTTAGCAATTCTGGAAAGTGTAAAAATAGATAAGTCCCTGGGCTAGATGGGATTTATCCTAGGATTCTCTGGGAAGCCAGGAAGGAACTTGCTGAGCCTTTGGCTTTGATCTTTATATTGTCATTGTCTACAGAAATAGTGCCAGAAGACTGGAGGACAACAAATGTTGTCCCCTTGTTCAAGAAGGGGAGTAGACACAATCCTGGAAATTAAACACCTGTGAGCCTCACTTCGGTTGTGGGTAAAGCATTGGCAAGGGTCTTAAGAGATTGGATTTATAATCATCTAGAAGGGAATAAGTTGATTAGGGATAATGAACAGAGGTTTGTGAAGAGTAGGTCGAGCCTCACAAACCTTATTGTGTTCTTTGATAAGGTGACCAGGGTAAAGCAGTTGAAGTGGTGTATATGGATTTCAGGAAGGCATTTAGATTAGATTAGATTAGATTAGATTACTTACAGTGTGGAAACAGGCCCTTCGGCATTTGGTAAGGTTCCCGACAGTAGGCTATTGTACAAAATATGGAGGCATGAGATTAAGGGTGATTTAGTGATTTGGATCAGAAATTGACTAGCTGAAAGAAGACAGAGGGAGGTGTTAATGGGAAAAATTCATCCTGGAGTTCAGTTGCTAGTGGGGTACTGCAGGGATCTCTTTTGGGTCCACTGTTGTTTGTCATTTTCATGGATGAGGGCATAAAAGGATGGATTAGTAAACTTGAGGATGACACTAAGGTTGATAGAGTTGTGGATAGTGACGAAGGATGTTGTAGGTTACAGAGAGACATAGATAAGCAGCAGAGCTGGGCTGAGAGGTGGCATATGATGTTTAATGCGGAAAAGCATAAGGTGATTCACTTTAGAAGGAGTAACAGGAATGCAGAGTACTGGGCTAATGGTAAGATTCTTGTTAGTGTAGATGAGCAGAGAGATCTCGGTGTCAAGTACATAGTTCCTTGAAAGTTGGCACCCAGGTCAATAGGGTTGTTAAGAAGGCATATGGTGTGTCAGCTTTTTTTGGTAGAGGGATTGAGTTTTGGAACCATGAGATAATGCTGCAGCTGTACAAAACTCTGGTGTGGCCACATTTGGAGTATTGCCACATTTTAGGAAGGATGTGGAAGCTTTGGAAAAGGTTCAGAGGAGATTTACTAGGATGTTGCATTTTATGGAGGGAAGGTCTTATGAGGAAAGGCTGAGGGACTTGAGGCTGTTTTCGTTAGAGAGAAGAAGGTTGAGAGGTGACTTAATTGAGACATACAAGATAATCAGAGGGTTAGATAGGGTGGACAGTGAGAGCATTTTCTCTCAGATGGCGATGGCTAGCATGAGGGGACATCACTTTAAATTGAGGGGTGATAGATATAGGACAAATGTCAGAGGTAGTTTCTTTACTCAGAGAGTAGTAGGAGAGTGGGATGCACTGCCCACAACAGTAATAGACTTGTGAACTTTAAAGGCATTTAAATGGTCATTGGACCATTTAATAGTGTAGGAAGATGGGCTTCAAATTGATTCCACAGGTCAGCGCAATATCGAGGGCCGAAGGACCTGTACTGTGCTGTTATGTTCTATGTTCCTTCTGCCTGCAGAGAACAGGTGTCTGTGCATGAATAAAGGTAGCATCTAGAAAATGTAAGTGCGCCGCACTGTGAGTCTGACTCATAAACTTAAAATGATTGTTTGTGTCATTCCTAGCACACTCAGGATTATTCTGCAAGTGATGTTGGATCATAGAATCACATCTAACATCGTGAGTTATACAAGCATGGGTTGGTTAAATATACAAATAACCAAGGGTAAGTGCTGTTTGATTTAGTCCAGCAACCACTGGAACATGCAGCCTATGTAACCAGCATTCTACCTGTGTTGCAATTCAAATGCCATTTTACTTCTTAAGATTTGAGTTCCTGTCACCATAACATGAAGGTCACGTGTCTATCTTGTGACAGATTAATATAAAGTCACTTGAGTTTAACTGTGGGCCGGATTTGTAGAAGATCATATCCCCCTGAAAAAAACTATTCTATTTTATCTTGAATTATACAAGACAGCCTTTTCAACACTTGTCAATATTATTTGGTTTCCCATCTGTTTTTCATATGTCTTCAGTACCTGGAATATTGCTCCTTAATAGTTTATTGCTGTTATGGAATTGGGTTTGCTAAAGGTATTTGCTTGAGTTCATTACTGTCAATCACTACTTTAAACATTCTAGTTGCCTGCTTCTTTTATTGGAATTGACTCCGATAGCTTTAGATCTTTTAATATACTAGTGAGACACTGGAATATGAAAACAAAGTAGCTTGTGATCTGGCTTGGATCTTTGGGTCTTACTCCTTAAGTCTTTCTGGTTTGAAATCACATGAGGTAAGATAGAAATTTGATTGCAATGTAAGATGCTTTATTCCATGGTAGGAGAAACATAGAAAGCATGGAGTATATTGAAAGTCATTGGACAGAATCAGCTGACTATGAACTGTTTGAACTAAATCATGTTTTAATACTGGCTCTCTTGGGTGGAGTTGGGGAGGGAGATAATTCTTATTTAAATTGGGAAGATTTATTCACCATGTCATCATTTAATCCCATTTCTTCATTTTCATGTTCTATGCTTTAATTTATAAAGTCCAAAATTCCATCTGCCTTTTTAATAACTTCATTTATCTTCACATAGAATTATGCATTTAAATCCTTACTTATGTTAATACACAACCTTCAATGCATCAAAGGCATTAAATCTCACCATTGTGTGTAAAACTGGCAGTAGTAGATTAGCCTCACACCATGAAAAGGTACATGAGGTAGGTTTATAATAGTCTTAAAATCTGTCAATTCTATAATATTCCATTTAGCCCCTCTATTCCACTCTCCTCCATGAAGTCCCATCGCCTGACATGATGTCTTATTCATTCCCTGTTATGCCACATTCATCCCCTTAATGACTAATTCTCCCCCTCATGTGATGTTGTTGTCACACTCCTTCCCACTCATACCCTATTTGCTTCTTCACAATGTCCCCTTCATCCCTTGTGATTTTCACTACAACTCCATGTTGTCCCATTTTCCCCTCATGATATTGCACTGTCCCCCACAATGCACCATCCATGCCTACAATGATGCCCCACTCAGCCACACCCCATAACATAGTGTCACTTGGAACCACCTCTAACTCTGCAATAATCCACACACTTGCTTCCCTGAAGTCTGATTTCTCTATTGCTCCACTACTACTCAGTCAGTGGCTGCTTTCAGGCCTTGTCTGGGGACAAGATTGCCATCTCTCAATCAGCAGACTACATGTGCATTCTTGAGGTCATTGTTGCCATTTAAAGGAAAACAAGATAATGTACCAAGTCCACCATGGACCTAGAAAGCCAGTGTGCTTGACATGTCACATTTGATGCTTCAGTAAGGGAATCAACAAGACAAAATATTGACTTGATCTTGCCTTTACCAATCTGTTGCAGATCAGTCTATCATGATTGTATCAGTTCAAGTAAAAACCATGCAGTCCATGAGGAGATGAAGTCCTGTCTTCACAATGTGGATGCCCTCAATCCTATTCTGTGGCAGTACCACTCTGCAAAATTGGGCAAACTTTGAACATCTCAAAACTCGGTATTTATGAGGGTCTTTTGATCATCCATTTGCAGCCAAATTGTATTCAGTTGCAATCTGTAATCTCATGGCCAGGCTTATTCACTACTTTGTCATTATCAAATCAGGAGATCAATCTTGATTCATAGAGTCACAGAGCTATAGAGTCATACAGCATGGAATTAGACCCTTCGGTCCAAGCAGTCCATGCTAACCATAATCCCAAACTAAATTAATCTCACTTGCCTGTGCAACGCCCATATCCCTCCAAAAGTGTTTTATTCAATATCTTTTAAGTGTTGTGACTGTACTTGCATCTACCACTTCCTCTGGAAGTCCACACACACCACTCTCGGTGTTAAAAGTTACCTGCATATATTTTTAAAATCTTTCTCCTCTCACCTTAAAAATATGCCCCCTGGTCTTGAAATCATTCACCTTAGGGAAAAGACACCTGCAATTCATCTTACCTATACCCCTCATGATTTTATAAACCTCTAGAAGGTCACCTCTCAATCTCCTACACTCCAGTGAAAAATGTCCCATGACATCAAGGCAGCAGTTGACTGAGTGTGGTATCAAGGAACCATGTCAAAACTTGAATTAATGGGAAATGGTGGAGGGGAGGGGGTGTGGTGGAATATCACTCCATCAGTTAGAATCATACCTAGCGCAAAGGAAGATGTTCGTTGTTCATCCTCACAATATCGCTGCAGGGGTTCCTCAGGGTAATGTCCTAGACTTAGTCATTTCAACTACTTCATCAATGACCTTCCCTCCATCATGAAGTCAGAATGGGGATCTTCACCGATGATTGAGAATGTGCAGCACCATTTACAACTTCTCAGATACTTTATAGCTAAACTTTATAACAAATGTACAACCAGACAATGACCATTTTCAACAAGACAGTATCTCATGTATTCCCCTTGACATTCCGTAGCATTGCAAACCCTAGTCTCATCCTTGGGGTTACCATTGGTCAACACTTCTTACACAAAGTTCTGTTGTGCTGATTCTCAACTTTGTCCATTATATTTGATATGGACTGCTCTGGGCTGGTACATGTGTGATTCACACTTAACACCCCAGTTTCCTAACAATGTCCTCTAATAGTCTTACATTATTTCATCTATTATGCTAAATCAGACAGAACATAAATTCTGAATATATATACTAAATGTTCACCTGTGTTCAACTTTTATTGTATCATCTGCACATTAATTTCAAATTATGAGTAATAGGCCTTGCTGCATATTTAGGCAGCACCAAAAGTAGAACAGTTAACTTCTGACCAGATTATTGGCAAGTGAAATCCTTGCACTTTCTGCTCTTCCATTTTTTTAAGAAACTTATTTTTTTTTTGGCCATGCTAATGAATGGATGGATTACTTATTGCCATGAGAATGTAATGATTTTCTCTGATACGACTGGAAGCTGTTTCCCACCTATACGTTTGTTAAGGAGCAGTTATCAAAGAAACTCATCTGAACTACCAACCTGTAAAAGCTTCATGGTGACAAGAAATTGCAATAGTATGTAAAGGGCAAAATGTGTAAGAAAAAGAAATAATCCTGTAATCCTTGTTTGTGAAGAAAGTGCTGTGAGATTATCTCTAAGATGACTAGATCTAGATGTATCTCTTGATTATGAAAACTTACCAAACTTTGGGATAGATCGTTTAATAATTATACATTTGTTTGCTTCAGATATTCTACTGAGCTGTATAAATGCCAAACTCTAAAAATAGGCTAATAGCAGAAATGGCTCAAGGGAGACATGTGCTGTAAGGAATACTAATGATAGAATTGATATCATTACCTAGTAAAAAGATACTAATCCTATTTGTTCCATTTGCTGTCTTTTTGCTTTTAGGGTTCAGCCAGGTAATGAAGATACTCTGTTACATATACTACACACATACTGAAGTATATTTGCAAAGGTGAATGTCATCGCACTTGAGTTATACTTCACAGATGATCCATACATGTGTGTTAAACAATGTTATTTGCATGTCAGTATTACAGAAGTGCTTTTGAATAAAAGGCACTCCTTTATCTTCAACAGTTCTCGTATCTGGCTTACATTCAAATGAAACCTCAGTGGTTGACTCATAGGACACAGGGATAATTAACTGAGACCTGGCTTATGTTGCCAGTGAGAAACCCTTACTGTGAGACACAGAACAAGGTACAATTAGCATTATCTTACCACAAGGACCAGGAGGGTGGAAGTTATTGGCTTTCTCAAAATGAGGCTCCTCTACATTGATCGAATGGGAGGTGCCTCTAAATATGCCTGAGAAAAGGCATTGCAGAGAACACTGGCACCACAGTAAGATAGAGAGTGGCTCACAACCTCAGAGGAAGGGGAAGGAGCAGCATTCTGAAGTGCGGTTGTTGGTTGCAGCTATAAAGCTATTCACCAGAGAAACCAAAAGCAATCTCAGCCAGACTTGCTTCATCTGAAGGGTCAGCTTGCAACATTGAATTCTTCCCATGATGACTCCTGTGGAAAGACTTTCCCCCACAGCAGAAAAAATCTACTTCCCACGGGCACAGGACAAATTATCACATATACTAGCTTTAGCTTCTTGTCAAGGACACTATTGCCATTCACTAGAATTTAGCTGACTAGAGTCAATGAGATAATCCAACAAAGCGGTGATCATAACAATAAGTAGTTCACAGAAACTATTCTTTAATTCAAATGAATGGTATAAATGTCACTCTAGCATTCTGCTATGCACCCAAGTGAATCTCTTTGAACACTAAAGATATTTACCTCATTTGTTTTCTATTACTTTGATGTCCTGCTATCCTCAAGGTTTCAGCAGGCTTGAGGTAGACTGCTTGTTCAGTTCATAGAGAGACATGAGTTAAGTGCTGAAATAGGGTTCACCTTAACATGGGAAGATTATGAAATTTCATTCATTTTTTGAAATGTTTATCCATGGAGATGCTGCTGATCCATCACTAGCAAGGCCAGCTTTTGTTATTCATCCCTAGTTGATGACATGGGTTCAACATGTATGTCAGCTCAGTGCTTAGTGGAATATGATATCTTATGCTGTTCGTAGCTTTTAGTGGTCATCTCAGCAAAGACATGTACTTCTGTCTCTTACTGATCTTCAGAGCTTCTTCTTGCATTGAGATCAGGGTGGCTCCAGTGGCATCCATGTCTGCTGGTTCTTTGCACTCTATGTTCTCTTGTCCTGTAATGAGTTTATTTTTGGAGTTCTGTGATTCATTCCCTGCACCATTAACAGCCAGTAGCAGCAGTGTACGTCATGTACAAGACACACTGCAGAAATTCACCAAGGCTCTTTAGATATGCTTTTGAAACTCACAACCTCTTTCATCTAGAAGGACCAGGACAGCAGATACATGGGAGCACCATGACTGGTGATATTGCCCTCCAAGCCAGTCATCATCCTGACTTGGAAATATATCACAGTTTCCTCACTGTCGCTGTGTCAACATCCTGAAAATCCCTCCTTAATGATATTGTGAGCCTACATACAGTACATGAATTGCAACGGTTCAAGAAGGTAGCTCATCACCATCTCCTCAAGAGCAACTAGGAATGTGGAATAAGTACTAGCCCAGCCAGTGACACCCACATCCAGTGAGTGTTTGAAAAATAAAATTCACTTGGGATGGAGGGTAGACATTTGAGGAAGGTGATTGTGAGGTGGAAATTTGATGTCTGAGTGTGGGTATGGTCTGTTGAGGTGGAGATTTGAGGAAGAGTTTGGAGAGGAGGAGCACGTCCAGCTGCAATGCATGTTACTCAGAAGAGTGCTATGCCAGTGATTGCTAGTGGGGTGAGAGAATGACAGATGCCAACTGAAATTTTGAGGAAACTCACCTTCCTGGATGAACATGTTGAGAAAGAGTTGCTGAAGTTGAGAAATTTTTGTAACAGACTATGGATCTGACTTGATGTTGGCAGTGGTGCCTGCTTGTGGTTGTATTAGCGAATTGCTACTTCCAACTTTAGTGCACTGTGGTAAGGAGCTGTGCTTCCATTAAGAAGTGATGTGAAAATGCTAAACCAGCTATTCTATCAGTTGTGCAAGGAAGGATTTGCTGCACACAAAAAAAAACTTAAGAAGCCATTTTACTCACTGCAGTCTCTTCATTTCAGCAATTTGAGTTTAAGAAAGTAAATGAATTGCTGGATTCTGCTTTTCTAGAAAGAAAATGAAGGGAAATGATACTTGAAACAGGGCAATTATTGCTTCATTTCTCCAGATACATTTTTCCACGCCAATAGTTTGGTAACAGTTTCCATAAATAGACTATAATAGTTTATGAACAGTGTGCTATGATCAAATGAGGAGGGGTGATCATCTCTCCAGTTTCTAATCTGCTCTTGGTCAGCGCAACAATATTTTTGTTTCCTTTTCAGTAAATAGAAACACAGAATCACAAAAGTCTGATGGTGCAGAAAAAAATCATTTGGCCCATTGTGCCTTCACCTGCTCTTCAAAAAGTCTCATTATCTAGCTCCAAATCCTTGACATTATTTTTTATCCAAATAATTATTCAATGCTACCTTGAATGCCTCAACTGAAACCTGCCTGCAATACATTTTCAGGTAGTGCATTAAGTTTTAAGATAAGGTGCAGCAGATTTGGAATGGATTTTAGGAAATATGTTTTCACCCAGAGGGCATTGGTATCTGAAACTCAATGCCAAACAAGGTGGTAATAGCAGGAACTCTCATGATATTTAAGAATTATTTAGATGAGCACTTGAAAAGCCAGAGCATACATGGTTACGGTTCAAGTCCTACAAAATGGGATTTGAATAGACAGATGCTTGATGACTGGTGCCAATACAATGGGCCAAATGGCCCTTAATTGTGCTGTTAAATCACTATGACTCTGTTTTTATCCCTTTCCCTTTTTAAATAAAGGGTTTACATTGACAATTTTCCAATCTCCTAACACCAGTTCGTCCACTACCTCTGTAGCTCCCCAATATTATTGAGCTATTCATTCTCTAACAAGCCAGTGTTCACTTTGGCCTCTCTTCCTTTTCATATGTTTAAAGAAGGTCTTGCTGTCCATCAAAGTTACCCTCAAAGTTTATCTTGTCACACTATTACTGTTTAAAAACCAACAAAAGATGACCAAAATATTCCAAATCCTCGAGCTTACAACTCAATGTTGTCATATTGTACATTTTTACTTTCAATTTGATGCCACCTCAACTTCCCTTGTTAACCATAGATAGCCTATCCATTCCTGGAATCCTACTTTCCAACTGGGATATATTTTTCTTATGAGCCATGAACTGTTTGCTTTAACCTTTGCCTTTGTTCCTCAACCATCTTTGTTGCTAAAATCTATTCCCAGGCCACTTCACTTAACTCTGCCCTTATTTAAGTTAAGCACGTTTGTTTGATTAGATTAGATTCCCTACAGTATGGAAACAGGCCCTTCAGCCCAACAGGTCAATTCCGACCCTCTGAAGAGTAACCCACCCAGACCCATTCCCCCTATTTACCCCTGGCTATGGGTAATTTAGCATGACCAATTCACCTAACCTGCACATCTTTGGACTATGGGAGGAAACCGCAGCACCCGGAGTAAACCCATGCAGACACGGGGAGAATGTACAAACTCCACACAGTCAGTCACTCAAAGCAGGAATGGAACCTGGGTCCCTGGCGGTTGTGAGGCAACAGTGCTAACCACTGAGCCATGTTCCACCATGCTGACCCAAGTTTCTTCCTCTCAAACAGAGTACCAAATTCTGCCATGTTATGGAGAGTTAATAAACCTGAGAAAATAAGAAAACATAGCATTAACAGAGATACACAATACAGGTGTCTAAACACATGCACACTACAGAAGGTAGCAGTTTGAAGTTTATAAAAGATCTTGAGTTGTGAGAGGAAAACCTGGGAGCCAATAGCCCAGATATTCCAGTGGGCAGATAATTGCTGGACTTACATGTCAGAACTTTGCAGAATACCAGACACAGCAGATGCTGCGTAAATTGCCTGGGAATTTGAAAATTCCAACGGACAATTGTTCTGCATCTGGAACCCTCCAAAAGAAAACCCTTTAACTTCAGTGGATTTGGAAGGCACAGCTACAGTTAGGGTTAAAAAATTTAACTTCTATGTCACTATTAAGCTGACATTAATCTGAGAGTGATTACTTCTCCTTGGAATTTCTGGGTCAAAGGTTTAACAGTTGGCTTGTTTCCTCTATTGACCTTGTGAACGGTGGTTGGTCCAAATTGTCCATTCACTAGTGGATTCTGGGTAATCCAAGATGGAGAACGGGAAAACTTTGTGGCTGTAAGAGCTGCTCCTTTTTTTGAGGTATTTTAGGTGTTGGAGGTGATTTCCTCAAATTCTAGGAGCAGCAATTACTGTTTTATATGCTGTTGCATTGTTCTGGAACTTTGGGGAAAAAAAAGTCAAAACACCAGCAATTTAAAAGGAAGGAGACCAGACAAAGGAAACACATGGTGAGGACAGTGCAGGAGAGAAAGAGAGAGAGAGAGAGAGAGAGAGAGAAAACGAACCTGCACAGTTACCGCCTTTGCTGTTTGAATTCGTGTATCGCTGGACATTGGAGTGCATCTGGGAAAATTAACAAACAGTGAAATTCACAACTAATCTTGGAGGAACTATTGGGCGAAGTTCACAGCACAGAATCAGATAAGTTAATTGTTGTTTTAAGCTTGTCCAAGAGAAAGGCTGCAGTAGTGGGTACAGTGGATTCTTTCTTGATTATATGTGTTTGGAGATAAGTTTCTTGATTAAACTTAAAATATAAGCCATAGCTATTAACTTAGCTGGGGCAGTGTTTGTAGAGGAATAAGACAGTCTTTATTTTCTGGGTCTGTAGATTGTGAAGGAGCAAAAATGGCCTTCTTGTCAGATGTTGGAGTTTAAACAGAGTTTAAGGGTTACTACAGATTATATCTGCCATAAATACTGTTGGATGCAAATCTTATCAGATCAAGTGGATCGATTGGAGAGACAGATAGAAGCAATGAGGAATTTGCAACAGCAACAGTATGTGATGGATGGCAGTTATAGGAAGGGGAGAAAGTCCCAGATACAGTCACATAGATGGGTTAACTCCAGGAAAGGTGAGAGAGGTCGGCACCTAGGGCAGGGGTCTTTTATGGATATATCCATTTCAAACAGGTATGCTGTTTTGGAAAATGTAGGGGGTGATGGATTCTCAGGGGAATGTACCACGAACAACCAAGTTTCTGGTATTGAGACTGGCTCTAATGCAACGAGGGGTACGTCGGCTTCTGTCGTCAGAGGTACAGACGTTTCTGTGGCCAGCAGAGAAAAAGCAGAATGGTGTGTTGTTTCCCTGATGCCAGGATCAAGGATGTCTCAGAGAGGGTGCAGAATGTTCTCAAGGGGGAGAGGGGCCAAAAGGAGGTCATTGTCCACATTGGAACCAACGACATTGGAAAGGAAAAGGTTGAGACTCTGAAGGGAGATTACAGAGAGTTAGGCAGAAATTTAAAAAGGAGGTCCTCAAGGGTAGTAATATCTGGATTACTCCCAGTGCTACGAGCTAGTGAGGGCAGGAATAGGAGGATAGAGCAGATGAATGCATGGCTGAGGATCTGGTGTATGGGAGAAGGATTCACATTTTTGGATCATTGGAATCTCTTTTGGGGTAGAAGTGACCTGTACAAGAAGGACGGATTGCACCTAAATTGGAAGGGACTAATATACTGGCAGGGAAATTTGCTAGAGCTGCTTGGGAGGATTTAAACTAGTAAGGTGGGGGGGGGGTGGGATCCAGGGAGATAGTGAGGAAAGAGATTGATCTGAGACGGGTACAGCCGAGAACAGAAGTGAGTCAAACAGTCAGGGCAGGCAGGGACAAGGTAGAACTAATAAATTAAATTGCATTTATTTCAATGCAAGGGGCCTAACAGGGAAGGCAGATTAACTCAGGGCATGATTAGGAACATGGGACTGGGATATCATAGCAATTACGGAAACATGACTCAGGGATGGGCAGGACTGGCAGCTTAATATTCCAGGATACAAATGCTACAGGAAAGATAGAAGGGGAAGCAAAAGAGGAGGGGGAGTGGCATTTTTGATAAGGGATAGCATTACAGCTGTGCTGAGGGAGGATAGTCCTGGAAATATATCCAGGGAAGTTATTTGGGTGGAACTGAGAAGTAAGAAAGGGATGATCACCTTATTGGGATTGTATTATAGATCCCCTAATAGTCAGATGGAAATTGAGAAACAAACTTGTAAGGAGACCTCAGCTATCTGTAAGGAAATAGGATGGTTATGGCCGGGGATTTTAACTTTCCAAACATCGATTGGGACTGCCATAGTGTTAAAGGTTTAGATGGAGAGGAATTTCTTAAAGTGTGTACAAGACAATTTTCTGATTCAGTATGTGGATGTACCTACTAGAGAAGGTGCAAAACGTGACCTACTCTTGGGAAATAAGGCAGGGCAGGTGACTGAGGTGTCAGTGGGGGAGCACTTTAGGGCCAACAACCATAATTCTATTCGTTTTAAAATAGTGATGGAAAAGGATAGACCAGATGTAAAAGTTGAAGTTCTAAATTGGAGAAAGGCCAATTTTGACAGTATTAGGCAAGAACTTTCGAAAGCTGATTGGAGGCAGATGTTCGCAGGTAAAGGGACGGCTGGAAAATGGGAAGCCTTCAGAAATGAGACAGCAAGAATCCAGAGAAAGTATATTCCTGTCAGGGTGAAAGGGAAGGCTGGTAAGTATAGGGAATGCTGGATGATTAAATATATTGAGGGTTTGGTTAAGAAAAAGAAGGAAGCATATGTCAGGTATAGACAGGATAGATTGAGAGAATCCTTAGAACAGTATAAAGAAAGTAGGAGTATACTTAGGAGGGAAATCAGGAGGGCAAAACGGGGACATGAGATAACTTTGGCAAATAGAATTAAGGAGAATCCAAAGGGGTTTTACAAATATATTAAGGACAAAAGGGTAACTAGGGAGAGAATAGGGCCCCTCAAAGATCAGCAAGGCGGTCTTTGTGTGGAGCTACAGAAAATGGGGAGATACTAAATGAATATTTTGCGTCAGTATTTACTGTGGAAAAGGATATGGAAGATATAGACTGTAGGGAAATAGATGGTGACATCTTGCAAAATGTCCAGATTACAGAGGAGGAAGTGCTGGATGCCTTGAAACAGTTAAAAGTGGATAAATCCTCAGAATCTGATCAGGTGTACCCGAGAACTCTGTGGGAAGCTAGAGAATTGATTGCTGGGCCTCTTGCTGAGATATTTGTATCATCGATAGTCACAGGTGAGGTGCCGGAAGACTGGAGGTTGGCAAACGTGGTGCCGCTGTTTAAGAAGGGCGGTAAAGACAAGCCAGGGAACTATAGACCGGTGAGCCTGACCTCAGTGGTGGGCAAGTTGTTGGAGGGAATCCTGGGGGACAGGATGTACATGCATTTGGAAAGGCAAGGACTGATTAGTGATAGTCAACTTGGTTTTGTGTGTGGGAAATCATGTCTCACAAACTTGATTGAGTTTTTTGAAGAAGTAAAAGAAGATTGATGAGGGTAGAGCAGTAGATGTGATCTATATGGACTTCAGTAAAGCGTTCGACAAGGTTCCCCATGGGAGACTGATTAGCAAGGTTAGATCTCATGGAATACAGGGAGAACTAGCCATTTGGATATAGAGCTGGCTTAAAGGTAGAAGACAGAAGATAGTGGTGGAGGGTTGTTTTTCAGACTGGAGGCCTGTGACCAGTGGAGTGCCACAAGGATCGGTGCTGGGCCCTCTACTTTTTGTCATTTACATGCGAGCAATAGAGGTACAGTTAGTAAGTTTGCAGATGACACCAAAATTGGAGGTGTAGTGGACAATGAAGAGGGTCGATTACAACAGGATCTGGACCAGATGGGCCAATGGGCTGAGAAGTGACAGATGGAGTTTAATTCAGATAAATGCGAGGTGCTGCATTTTGGGAAAGCAAATCTTAGCAGGACTTATACACATAATGGTAAGGTCCTAGGGAGTGTTGCAGAACAAATATACCTTGGAGTGCAGGTTCATAGCTCCTTGAAAGTGGAGTCGCAGGTAGATAGGATAGTGAAGAAGGCATTTGGTTTGCTTTCCTTTATTGGTCAGAGTATTGGGTACAGGAGTTGGGAGGTCATGTTATGGCTATACCGGACATTGGTTAGGCCACTGTTGGAATACTGTGTGCAATTCTGGTCTCCTTCCTATCAGAAAGATGTTGTGAAACTTGAAAGGGTTCAGAAAAGATTTACAAGGATGTTGCCAGGGTTGGAGGATCTGAGCTTTAGGGAGAGGTTGAACAGGCTGGGGCTGTTTTCCCTGGAGCGTCGGAGGCTGAGGGGTGACCTTATAGAGGTTTACAAAATGATGAGGGGCATAGATAGGATAAATAGACAAAGTCTTTTACCTGGGATCGGGGAGTCCAGAACTAGAGGGCATAGGTTTAGGGTGAGAGGGGAAAGATATAAAAGAGACCTAAGGGGCAACGTTTTCACGCAGAGGGTGGTACGTGTATGGAATGAGCTGCCAGAGGATGCGGTGGAGGCTGGTACAATGGCAACATTTGAGAGGCATTTGGATGGGTATATGAATAGGAAGAGCTTGGAGGGATAAGGGCCAGTGCTGGCAGATGGGACTAGATTAGGTTGGGATATCTGGTCGGCATGGACTGAAGTGTCTGTTTCTATGCTGTACATCTCTATGACTTTAGTGTTAGATTGTGATACCATTGGACCGAGAGGGACAGGTGGAGAAAGAGGAAGTGTCTCCCAGTTCTTGTTTACAAACCCATGTTTCCTTGCTTCTATTTTGCTGTCTCAAGTAGCTATTGATATAGTTCTATTTACATATTCCAGAGTCTGCTTGTTGTCCTTTTAAACTGGCTAAGTGGCAAAGTCAGTCTGTCATCTTTCAAGTGCAGTTATCATGTAAGTGTGAGTAAAAGAAGAGATGCAAATTATTTGATGCCTCATTGAGTTTCAGAGCATCTTGATTGTAATGTCAATTCTGAGGCAGCTGGTTTCATATATTCCATGTGGGTTGTCTGGGCTTGTCAGGTAATCACAGCATCCACTTTGATTAGTGTTGTAGTGTCCTTTTTTTAAGCCTATTTTTGCTGCATTTTAGTATCAGATTTTAAAATCAAATAATAAATGTTGAGGATATTTTTAAGCAACCTGTTCAGAGATGTTATTCCACATCACTGAAGCAGGTAGGATTTTGATGCAGGTCTCTTAGTCATATGTGGAGGTGCTAGTGTTGGACTGGGGTGGAAAAGGTCAGAAGTCACACGACACTAGGTTATAGTCCAAGACATTAAGCTCTTTCATCAGATGAAGTGAAGGGAAGCGCAGGCACAGAGTTTATAGACAAAGAGATCAAAAGATTGCACAAATGGTGTGACCATAAGACCATAAGACATAGGAGCAGAAATTAAGCCATTCAGCCCATCGAGTCTGTTCCGCCATTCAATCATGACTGATCGGTTTCTTAACCCCTTTCTTGCGCTTTCTCCCTGTAACCCTTGATCCCCTTGACAATCAAAACCTACCCATCACAGGCTCAAATATACTCAATGACTTGGTCTCCATATCCTTCTGCGGCAGTTAATTCTATAGACTCATCACTCTCTGGTTTCTCCTCATCTCCATTCTAAAAGGCCTTCCCCTTACTATAAGGCTGTGCTCTCGGGTCTTAGTCTCTCCAACCAATGGAAATATCTTCCCAACGTCCACTCTGTCCAGGCCATTTAATATTCTTTCACTTTCAATTAGAACCCCCCTCATCCTTCTAAACTCTATCAAGTATGGACCATAAGTCCTCAAATGTTCCTCATATGTTAAGCTTTTCATTCCTGGGACCATTCTCATGACCCTCTGCTGAACACCCTTCAGGACAAGTGCATCTTTCCTAAAATATGGGGCCCAAAACTGTGCACAAAACTCCAAATGTGGTCTGACCAAGAGCCTTATCGAGCCTCAGAAGTATATCCCTTCTTTTATATTCAAGTGCTCTCAAAATAAATGCCAACATTGCATTTCCCTTCCTAACTACTGACTCAACCTGCAAGTTTACCTGGACTATAAGAGAATCCTGGACTATAACTCTCAAGTCTCTTTACACTTTGGATTTCTGAATTTTCTTCCCATTTAGAAAATAGTCCATGCTTCTTTTCTTTTTGCCAAAATGCAACACCTCACATTTTCCCAATTGTACTCCATCTGCCGCTTCTTTGCCCTCTCTCCTAACCTGTCCAAATTCTTCTGTAGCCTCTCTGCCTTCTCAATGCTACCTGTCCCTCTACCTATCTTTGGATCATCTGCAAACTTAGCCAGAATGCCCTCAGTTCCTTCATCTAGATCATTACTATATAATGTGAAAAGTTATGGTCCCAACACTGACCCTTGTGGAACACCACTAGTCACTGGCTGCCATCCTGAGAAAGAGCCTTTTATCCCCACTCCCTGCTTTTTGCCAGACAGCCAATCTTCTATCCATGCTAGTATCTTACCTCTAACACATTGGGTTCTTCTGTTATACAGCAACAACCTATGTGGCACCTTGTCAGAGGCCTTCTGGAAGTCCAGGTAGATGATATCCACTGACTGTCTTTGTCTAGCCTGCTTGTTAGTTCCTCAAAGAATTCTAGCAGATTTCTCAGGCATGTCCTCCCCTTGATGAAAGCGTACTGATTTTGCCCTATTTTACCATACACTTCCATGTATTCAGAAATCTCAACCTTCACAATGGACTCCAAAATCTTACCCACAACTGAGGTTAGGCTAATCAGCCTGTAATCTTCCATCTTTTGCCTTACTCCCTTTTTAAACAGGAGTGTCACATTAGTGGATTTTCCAGTTCTCTAGGACCCTCCCTGACTTTAGCGATTCCTGAAAGATTACTATTAACGCCTCCACTATCTCTTCAGCTATCTCCCTTAGAACTCTGAGGTGTAGTCTATCTGGTCCAGATGATTAATCCACCTTCAGGCCATTCAGTTTTTCTGGCACCTTCTCCATGGTGATGGCCACCATACTCAGCTCTGCCGCTGACTCTCTTGAACCTTTCGTACTTGTATCATCCGACGTGAAAACTGACACAAAGTAACTATTCAGTTCCTCAGCCATTTCCTTGTTCCCACTACCATCTCTCCAGCATCATGTCCACTTTTATCTCTCTTTTGCCCTTTATATATATAAAGAAACTTGTACAATCTTTCTTTATATTACTGGCTAGCTTACCCTCATATTTAATCTTCTCCCTCCTTTTTTCTGTTTTTGTTGCCCTCTGTTGGACTTTATAAGCTTCACAATCCTTTGGTTTCCCACTGCTCTTCGCCACATTATATGCTTTCTCTTTTGCTTTTATGCTGTCCCTGACTTCCCTGATCAGCCATGGTTGCCTCATTCTCCCTTGTACTATACTTCTTTTTCCTCTAGATGAATCTCTGCTGTATCCTCTGAATTACTCCTCCCAGAAACTCCCTCTACTGCAGTTCCACTGTCTTTCCTTCAAGGCATCTCTCCCAGTCAACTCTACCCAGCTCCTCTCTCATGCCTCTGTAGTTGCCTTTATTCCGCTGTAACACTGTTACCTTTGATTCTATCTTCTTCCTCTCAAATTGCAGAGTAAATTCAATCATGTTATGACCACTGCCTGCTAAGGGTTCCTTCACCTTAAGCTCCCTTAACAAGTCTGCCTCACTGCACAACACTAAACCCAGTATTTCCTGTTGTTTCGTGGGCTCCACCAAAAGCTGCTCCAAAAAGCCATCTTGTAGACATTCCACAAATTCCTTTTTCTTGCTCTACACTACCAATCTGATTTTCCCAGTCCACCTTGCATATCATAAGTGGAATGGTGTGGCTTAAAGGTAAACATTACCACTGCACCACAAGCAACCTAACAATGAAAGTTGTATGTTAAAGGTCCATTTCACTACAATTTCACTGCAAATGTTTATTGTGCTTTGCATTTAGGTTAGCATATCTCCAATCTAATAGGTAAGCTTGATTGCAATAAATTGCCTAGAGGAAAACACATGTAATGTTCATCACAGGAATACTACAAACCATTTTGCACAGGCTAAAATTACTGCCCAGAGTTATTTACAAAGGACATATTCTTAGACTTGAGCCCCAAACTATTTGTTATCATGATTAAAGTTTGTAAATATATTTTAGTGACTATTTTGATGAAAGCGATGTTTCATTTTACACAAAACCCCTTTAAAAATTAATACAGGTCCTCTCTGGGTCTCAAGCAGGTTCCATCTGGAGTCTGTCCGCAATTTAAATTGTATGCATGTCAGAATACATGTCAGTTCAATGGAAAGTAGTTGTTAATAATTACAGCAAATGGTTGTAGGTCGGGTCTTTAAAATTATAAAAATGTATGGAATCACATTCACAAAAATGAGCATTCATAAGTAGGACATTTGTAAACCGGGGACTCTCTATAATTCCTAATATAATTTAAAGCTTCAGACGTGGTGGCTCAGTGGTTAGCACTGCTGTCTCACAGTACCAGGGTCCCAGGTTCGATTCCAGCCTTGGGTGACTGTTTGTGTAGAGTTTGCAAACTCTCCCTGTGTTTGTGTGGATTTACTCTGGTTTCCTTCCACAGTCCAAAGATGTGCAATTCAGGTGAAGTTGCCCATAGTGTTGGGTGCAATAGTCAGAGGAGAAATGGATCTGGGTGGGTTACTCTTCGGTGGGTTGGTTTAGGCTGAAGAGCCTGTTTTCACACTATAGGAAATCTAATCAAACAATGTCTATTGTATCCATTCAGCATGGCAACACAGGCAAGCCTAGCATTTATTGGCCAGTCCTAACTTCCATGAGAAGGCTCATCTTCTTGAAAACTGAATACTATGCTTGACCAATTGTGGGTCTGGAGTCACAGATAGACCATACCAGGTAAGGACATAACATTTGAGTAGTTTTGGAAATGTTTCATTGCTGGGTACGTTGAAGGCACGTACAAACCTTTAAGAGAGAGAGAAAGCTGTTTTGCATTGAGAGCTTACAAGTACCTGTCATATGACTAACTAGCAGTCCTAGAGTGTACTGGAAAATTGAAAATATGTGACATTTGGCTGTGAAATGGATACCTAGGTTGACAACAATTAGAAGTTAACCAACCAGTTTAAATTATGCCCCAGGATACTAAAACCAATCGCATTTGAATTTATTGTTTTGCCAACATTGAACCAATGCGACGATCCAATGTTGGGAGTATAAACAAGGCAAGCAGTTTGAAAGTCTGATAGAGTAACTTCCATTTAAAGCACTTTCTATCAAAGGTACCTTTTCATCTTCAAAGTAAAAAGAAAGAAGATGACACAGGGAGATCTTGGGCTGGAAGGAAAAAGCCATTGATGATGTTTGCTGCTGTATGGTTTCGAAATTAAGTTGATGTAATTTTAATAAGTGTTTTATTGGAACAGTATATTGTGTTAGAGTTAGAATAGGTAATAAGCAACTAAGCTAAAGGGGGACTTAGAGTTGTGAATAGTTGTTGTTTAATGTTCACTTTTAGCATTAAAGAAAAGATTGATATTATTTTCTTTAGGAAGTGGAATTTGTGAGTTCTCTGTTACTCATACTTTCACAGATTACAAGATGAGATGAGTTTTTCTGGCTGTTTGGTTTAATTAACCCAAAGGATTCACCACTGTGTTGTAGCACAATATAGTTTGTGTTGTTATTAAAATTAACAGCAATATGATTCTGCATATGTGATTATATATAATGTATAGGATATAGGAAAATCATTCTGTTTGCCTTTTGGATTGAATTTCAATTTGTGATATTTAAGAAATAGTTGAGAAATAGTTCTGTGTGAGAGAGATGGAACTTCATGATTCTGCAAACTACAAAATCTGTTTTCAAATTTTACTCTCGTGATGGCACGTGGTTGGTAGTTCTTCAGTTGAAAGCATTAGCTTTTTGCTGTCGTATGTTGCATAATGCATTATTGATCTGTAAGTATTCTTGTTTACTAAGTACAGGACTGTATTCTATCACATATCCATTTGAAGTAGGTCACTTTTGGTATTGTCCTTTTCAGTTCTATCCTGTTCACCTGGGCTTCAGTAACAAATAGTCTGGGCGAAAGTGAGGATTGCAGATGCTGGAGATTAGAGTCAAGGTTAGAGTGGTGCTGGAAATGCACAGCAGGTCAGGCAGCATCTGAGGAGCAGGAATATTGACATTTTGGACAGTGTCCTTCATCAGGAATCAATAATAAATAATCTGTCCTATCTGATGACACAATAGACTCATAGATCCAGTTTAATTTCTAACTTTTGCAATGCAAATCAGCTACACATTATCATATGACAAATCTTGTAGATTCTGATTGGTGAATACATCAGATTTACATTTCAAAGATTCCTATTAGCTACTTATCACTCACATTAAAAAATGGCTGAGATTTTTACCCTATATGATAGCATCCCTATTGATTTTGGTTATATTGTGGTTTAATTTTAAATAGATTTCATGATCAGTTTTAACTTGGCTGATCAACTATAAAGTTGACAATAACTTCAATCATCTACCTAAGAAAAATTAGTCAGTATTTTTAATCTTTAGATTGTAGAAGCTTCATATTCTTTAACATTCTTAGGTCAATTATATAGTTCCAATACTTATCTGGTTAATAATGCAAAGATCTAGTTGAACATTTCTCAGTGAAATGTGATATCCTCTGCAAGTTTCATCCTATTGTCTGGTGCATCTTGTTACCTTGTCACTCATCATGAAAATTTGTTGTGGAGTCAAAGAATATTTAAAAGGACATAGTAGAAACATCCATTTCTAGGGCATATACTTAAAAATACTGAATCATAGAACTTGGACTTGATGCTGCTTTTGAATTGGGTTTCTGTAAAGGACTAACTCAAGTCAGCTATAAATCCTACAATACAAAGGAGCTGTTGACTTCAGAAGCGGGTAGAGTCAGGCTGAGCAAAATATATCAAATATTAGCCTGATTTACCATTTCAATTTATGCTATAAAGTGCATTGCACATTTGCTCAGTTCAGCAGGAAAAGAACAAGTCTCCAACAGATTATGTTTAAATGGAAGAGGATAGATTGCTGCGGGAAAAACAGTGATTAAATAAAGTTGAAAGTAAAGAATGTAGTTGCAAATACAAAGAGATCATGGGACTAAATGAAGCAGTTAAAATAATAGTCAAAAAGAAACAGACAGAAAACCAAGAATGCCAAAAAAAATGGAAAAACAAGCAGGAAATAAATAATAACAGTGACATAGGAACAGAATAACAGGTAGAGATATGCCAAGAAAGAAGAATGTATCAGAAAGGACCGAGTAACAGAAAGGAGAGAATACACTTCATTGAGCTTATAATCATGAGGAATGCGGTAGTGACCCCTCAGTAATTAGGTATGATTAATGCATAATTTAAATAATTCTTGTTGAGTACAATTCATTACAATTGCCTGATATTTTGTTGTGAGTGTGGAACAGAGTCAATGATTTAATTATTTGATTTAATTTGGTAATGTACTTTTGCATGGGAAATAGATGCTTTGAATAATCTAGAATGACAGTCTTCTCTTCTCATGTGGAGCCCGATCAATTTGGAGACAACAATTGATAGTTTCTACAGGTGTAAAGACACACTGCTGCAATTTATATTTTATTTCGACTACACAGCCCTGGACTTGCAGCCCACCAAATTTGAATGTGACAGTAAAGACTCCAGGTACCAAATGTGGTCAGGACTTCCGTGTCACTTGCTGTGTCAATACAATTGTCATTAGGGCGGCACGGTGGCACAGTGGTTAGCACTGCTGCCTCACAGCGCCAGAGACCCGGGTTCAATTCCCGCCTCAGGCGACTGTCCGTGTGGAGTTTGCACATTCTCCCCGTGTCTGCGTGGGTTTCCTCCGGGTGCTCCGGTTTCCTCCCACAGTCCAAAGATGTGCAGGGCAGGTGAATTGGCCATGCTAAATTGTCCGTAGTGTTTGGTTAGGGGTATGGGTGGGTTGCGCTTCGGCGGGGCGGTGTGGACTTGTTGGGCCGAAGGGCCTGTTTCCACACTGTAAGTAATCTAATTAGCAGGAAACAGAAGACAGTGGAAGTGGAGCAGCAGAAGATGGAGAAAAGTGGCTCCATGCAGCATTTGTGGAGCATGTATCCTACCACGTACTATCATCCTTCCACACAAAATAAACAGGAATATAGACCATACGTAATTTATTGAATTGCACGTGCAAATTCAATTTGGAGGCTTATTGTAGCGATTACTGTAAATAATTCCAAGGCAGTCAAGATTAGGAATCAAATATAACTTTTTTAAGGTCTACAGGAATTGCAGGGAAAGGTGGGGAACAGTAGGCTTCGTATTAAGGGATGAAGTGTCTTATCTGATTGTGAGATTATAAAGATGAGAAAGAAGGCCCATGAAGACTTCATGGATCGAATTTGGAAGTAGAAGGAGTTTAAAATGATGGTGAGGTTTGTGTGTAGACCTCCTTCAATCAGTTGTCATGGTAGATTCCAAAATGTAGAGATTAGATCGGAATGTAGTCAAAATAAAGTAGCTTTAATTGGAAATTGTAATTTTCACATAAATTGGCTCAAGATGGCTAACACATGTTAGAAAGTTAATGAATTCCTTGAGTGTGGTGGGTTTTCCTCCATAATGAATAGGATTTTCAGATATCAGCATTTCCCTCTGAGTCATCACAAAAGTCAATTGGGTATGCTCCAGGGAGTGTTAATTGACTACAAACAGGAAGATGTGTCCCTCAGACAGCTACCAGTTAATCTGATTGGCAAGCAACTCTGCAGTTATAGCAGGAACAGTGGCCAGAACTGGGTCTACAGCTGTCCCCACATTCTCCATCCTGGAGTTCTGGACCAGGTAAGTTCTGGAGATGTCATGGCAAGAGTGGAGGTGAGGCATTGGTTGAGTTGGAGAGACAAATGGCTTCACAGAGAGACTGAGGTGCTCAGAGGGTACAAATCTTGGAGGGAGTGCCTGATGTGGAAAGGGGCCTCTTGAGGGACATATCTAACCCAACAAATCCTGTGCCCAACCAAAGTCATTAACATCCCTTCAAATCCATCAAAGTTCCTAAAGTCAAAGTAAAATATTGCAGACACTGGAAATCTTAAACAAAAAGAAAAACATACTAGAAATACGCAGCTGAGGAGAGAGAAAAACAAAGTTCGTGTTTTGTGTCAAATACGACTCTTCTTCAGATATATTTCTAGCAGTTCTTGCTTATATTCCTGTTGAGACCGCACTCCCCATAATGATTCGGCAGGATTAAGTCAAGATTATCGAGGGTAAGCTGTGATTAAAACTGCTCCATTTGATCCTAAACACTGCAGAACAAAGTATAGTATAAAGTCAATTTGGTATTTTAAGGGTGGGTAGTTGAGTAAAATTGTATAAAAATCATCAGTAATGTCCTGGTCTTTCCTGAAACCTGCCTTTAAAAGAACTGCTTTTTCTTTTTGGGAAATTTGTGAACTGTTTGCTCAGTAAACAATGCAGCAGGCATATATTTAAATTGCGATGCAATGCATAATGATAGCATACACATTCCTGGGAACCCTGGAAGGAACACAAGCAAAGAAACTCAAGGCTGCGCTAGCCTTGGATGCAAGTAATAGTGCCATACCTGCCCTAGATCTCAGCTCTTGATGCTGTTGCAGCAAGCAACTCATTTAAACCATTGGTTCTCTGTATTTGCCCTCCAAAAGGAGTTAATTTTCTATGGAACCCAGATATTCCTGCTAAATCTGTTCTAATATGATGTGATACCCTGTACTGGCAACATGTTGTATTTTTGTGTCTGGGTGACTTGGGATAGGATGCTGCCACCACTTCTGTTCCTCGGCCAGTCTAACATGTTGGAGAAAGTGAGGACTGCAGATGCTGGAGATCAGAGCTTAAAAATGTGTTGCTGGAAAAGCGCAGCAGGTCAGGCAGCATCAAAGGAACAGGAGAATTGAGGTTTCGGGCATAAGCCCTTCTTCAGGGATAAGGACGGTGCAGCAAGCAGGCTAAGATAAAAGGTAGGGAGGAGGGACTTGGGGGTGGGGCATTGGGAAAATGATAGGTGGAAGGAGGTTAAGGTGAGGGTGATAAGCCAGAGAGGGAGTGGGGGCAGAGAGATTGGGAAGAAGATTGCAGGTCAAGAAGGCGGTGCTGAGTCTGAGGGTTTGGACTGAGAAAAGGTGGGGGGAGGGGAAATAAGAAAGCTGGAGAAATCTGCATTCAACCCTTATGGTTGGAGGGTTCCTAGGCGGAAGATGAGGTGCTCTTCCTCCAGGCGTCATGTTGCCATGGTCTGGCGCTGGAGGAGGCCAAGGACCTGCAAGTCCTTGGTGGAGGGGGAGGGGCAGTTAAAGTGTTCAGCCAGGGGGCAGTTGGGTTGGTTGGTGCGGGTGTCCCAGAGGTGTTCTCTGAAACGTTCCGCAAGTAGGCAGCCTGTCTCCCCAGTGTATAGGAGGCCACATCAGGTGCAGCGGATGCAGTAAGTAATATGTGTGGAGGTGCAGGTGAATTTCTGACAGATATGGAAGGATCCCTTGGGGCCTTGGAAGGAAGTGAGGGGGGAGGTGTGGGCGCAAGTTTTGCATTTCTTGCGGTTGCAGGGGAAGGTGCGGGAGTGGAGGTTGGGTTGGTGAGGGGTGTGAATCTGACGAGGGAGTCGCAGAGGGAGTGGTCTTTCTGGAATGCTGATTAGGGTGGTGAGAGAAATATATCCTTGGTGGTGGGGTCTGTTTGGTGGTGGCAGAAATGACGAAGGATGATACGATGTATCTGGAGGTTGGTGGTGAGGTAGGTGAGGACCAGTGGGGTTCTGTCCTGGTGGCGATTGGAGGGGTGGGGTTCAAGGGAGGAGAAGCGGGAAGTGGAGGAGATGCGGTGGATAGCATCGTCAACCACGTCTGAGAGGAAATTGCGGTCTTTGAAGAAGGAGGCCATCTGGGTTGTTCGATATTGGAATTGGCCCTCCTGGGACCAGATGCGGTGAAGGCGAAGGAATTGGGAATATGGGATGGTGTTTTTACAGGGGGCAGAGTGGGAGGAGGTGTAATCTAGATAGCTGTGGGAGTCAGTTGGTTTATAGTAAACGTCCGTGTTGAGTCGGTCGTCCGAGATAGAAATGGGAGGGGAGAGGGGGTCTATGAAGGGGAGGGAGTAGTCTGAGATGGTCCAGGTAAATTTGAGGTCGGGGTGGAAGGTGTTAGTAAAGTGGATGAACTGTTCAACCTCCTCATGGGAGCATGAGTTGGCGCCGATACAGTCATCGATGTAGCAGAGGAAAAGGTGGGAGATGGTGCCAGTGCAGCTGCGAAAGTTGGACTGTTCCACAAATCCAACGAAGAGGAAGGCATAGCTGGGGCCCATGTGGGTGCCCAGGGCTACTCCTTTGGTTTGGAGGAAGTGAGAGGAATGGAAAGAGAAGTTGTTCAGAGTGAGGACCAGTTCAGTTATTCGAAGGAGGGTGTCAGTGGAAGGGTACTGGTTGGTACAGCGGGATAGGAACAAATGGAGGGCTTTGAGTCCTTCGTGATGGGGGATGGAGGTGTACAGGGACTGGAAGCCCATGATGAAGATAAGGCGTTGGGGGCTGGGGAAGCAAGAATTGTGGAGGAGGTGGAGGCCGTGGGTGGGGAGTTCTTGGACTAAGGGGAACAGGACCGTGTCAAGGTATGCAGAAATGAGTTTGGTGGGGCAGGAGCAGGCTGAGACAATGGGTCGGCCGGGGGAGTCAGGTTTGTGGATTTTGGGCGGGAGGTAGAAACGGGCGGTGCGGGGTTGTGGAACTATGAGGTTGGAGGCGGTGGATGGGAGATCCCCTGAGGTGATGAGGTTATGGATGGTCAGGGAGATGATGGTTTGGTGGTGGGAGGTGGGGTCATGGTCAAGGGGGCAGTAGGAGGAGGTGTCCGCAAGCTGGCATTTGGCCTCAGCAATATAAAGATCGGTGCACCAAACTACCACCACGCCTCCCTTGTCTGCTGGTTTGATGGTGAGGTTGGAATTGGAGCAGAGGGAGTGGAGGGCTGCACGTTGCAAGGGTGAGAAGTTGGAGTGGGTGGACAGGTTGAGGCAGTCAATGTCGCAGCGGCAGTTGGCTATGAAGAGATCGAGGGTGGGTAAGAGGCCAGCATGGGGTGTCCAAGTGGATGGGGTGTGTTGGGGGCAGGAGAAGGGGTCGTCAGAGGGTGGGCGGGAGTCCTGGTTGAAGAAGCAGGCGCGGAGGCGAAGGCGGCAGAAGAAATGCTCGATGTCTCGCCCCGTGTTGAATTTGTTAATCCGGGAGCGTAGGGGGATGAAAGTGAGGCCTCTGCTGAGGACTAATCTTTCATCCTCAGAGAGGGAGAGGTCTGGAGGGATGGTGAAAATACGGGAGGGCTGGGAACTAGGACCTGGTGTGGGGCTGGAGCTGGGAGTGGGAGCGGGGTTAGGTGTGGGGGCAGAGTTAAGTTTGGGGGCAGGATCGGCGTGGAGGCGGAGATTGGTGTGGGGACGGAGACGCATGCGGTGTGGACATTGTGCAGGCGAGTGACGTCACTGGGGGCAGAAGTAGATGTGGCGACGCCAACACCGGGAGCGGAAGTGGCTGTGGCGAATGCACAAACGGTGTTGTTCCCAGTGGTTGTGGACGCTGCGGAGGCCGTGAATCTGTCGACGATGGTCTTCCTGGCAATCGTGGAGGCGGTTGTCTGGGCGGCGATCGTGGAAGCTGCATGGTTGGTGGGGGCAGAAGTGACGTCATGGTTCTCGGTGGCGGTTGCTGCAGTGGCCGCGTGGTTAATGGCGCCCGAGTGCTTCCGGAGGCCGATGGAAAATTCTGGAACGGTTGAGGAATCCAGAGTGTGGGGGTGAGTACATGAAAGTTTTTGGTACTTACTATCTTTAATTTCCGATATAGCTAGGAAGAACTGTTTGTTTAGTGTATGGACTCTTCTGTGGATGAAGAAGAGTAGAGGTCCCTTACAGGTCTGTGAGAGTGTTGTCCTGAGCTGGGGTAGGGCTGACTGCAGGGAATGTAGGTAGCTGCGCATGGCTGCAAGCATGGAGCAGAGGATCCGGAAGGAGGTCTGTTGTTGGAGGCTTTGGATTTGTTGAAGGTATTAGTTGTCCTGGTTGGGTCCAAATTTTGTTGGTCTGAACGTATCCATAGTCCATGCGGGGTCAGTCGGTTCTGTAGACAGGTGCTGAGGAAGGAGATGTGGCTGTGGTAGTGAGAGGTCTTCAACACCTGTCTACGGAACCGACTGATCCCGCACGGACTCCAGACTACATTCAGACCAACAAAATTTGGACCCAATCAGGACAACTAGTACCTACAACAAATCTGAAGCCTCCAACAACAGACCTCCTTCTGGATCCTCTGCTCCATGCTTGCAGCCATGCGCAGCTACCTACATTCCCTGCAGTCAGCCCTACCCCAGCTCAGGACAACACTCTCACAGACCTATAAGGGACCTCTACTCTTCTTCATCCACAGAAGAGTCCATACACTAAACAAACAGTTCTTCCTAGCTATATCGGAAATTAAAGATAGTAAGTATCAAAAACTTTCATGTACTCACCCCCACACTCTGGATTCCTCAACCGTTCCAGAATTTTCCATCGGCCTCCGGAAGCACTCAGGCACCATTAACCACGCGGCCGCTGCAGCAACTGCCACCGAGAACCATGACGTCACTTCTGCCCCCACCAACCATGCAGCTTCCACGATCGCCGCCCAGACAACCGCCTCCACGATTGCCAGGAAGACCATCACTGACAGATTCGCAGCCTCTGCGAGGTCCACAACCACTGGGAACAACACCCGTTTGTGCATTCGCCACAGCCACTTCCACCCCTGGAGTTGCCGTCGCCGCATCTACTTCTGCCCCCAGTGACGTCACTTGCCTGCACAATGACCACAACGCATGCGTCTCCGCCCCCTCGCCGATTTCTGCCCCCCCACTTAACTCCGCTCCCACACCAAACCCTGCCCCCACTCCCAGCTCCAGCCCCACACCAGGTCCTAGCTCCCAGCCCTGCTGTATTTTTACCATCCCTCCAGACCTTCCCCTCTCTGAGGATAAAAGATTAGTCCTGAGTAGAGGCCTCACCTTCATCCCCCTACGCTCCCGGATTAACAAATTCAACGCGCGGCGAGAAATCGAGCATTTCTTCCGCCGCCTTCGAGTCCGCACCTATGTCTTCAACCAGGACTCCCGCCCACCCTCTGACGACCCCTTCTCCCACCCCCAACACACCCCATCCACCTGGACACCCTGTGCTGGCCTCTTACCCACCCTCGATCTCTTCATAGCCAACTGCCGCTGCGACATTGACTGCCTCAACCTATCCACCCACTCCAACTTCTCACCCTTGCAACGTGCAGCCCTCCACTCCCTCTACTCCAACCCCAACCTCACCATCAAACTGGCAGACAAGGGAGGCGCGGTGGTAGTTTGGTGCACCAATCTTTATATTGCTGAGGCTAAACGCCAGCTCGCATACACCTCCTCCTACTGCCCCCTTGACCATGACCCCACCTCCCACCACCAAACCATCATCTCCCAGACCATCCATAACCTCATCACCTCAGGGAATCTCCCATCTACCGCCTCCAACCTCATAGTTCCACAACCCTGCACTGCCTGTTTCTACCTCCTGCCCAAAATCCACAAACCTGACTGCCCCGGCCGACCCATTGTCTCAGCCTGCTCCTGCCCCACCGACCTCATCTCTGCATACCTTGACACGGTCCTGTCCCCCTTAGTCCAAGAACCCCCCCACTTACGTTCTGGACACCAACCACGGCCTCCACCTCCTCCATGATTTTTGCTTCCCCGGCCCCCAACGCCTTATCTTCACCATGGACATCCAGTCCCTGTACACCTCTATCCCCCATCACGAAAGCCTCAAAGCCCTCCGCTTCTTCCTTTCCCGCTGTACCAACCAGTACCCTTCCACTGACACCCTCCTTCGACTGACTGAACTGGTCCTCACTCTCAACAACTTCTCTTTCCAATCCTCCCACTTCCTCCAAACCAAAGGAGTAGCCCTGGGCACCCACATGGGCCCCAGCTATGCCTGCCTCTTCTTTGGATATGTGGAACAGTCCATCTTCCGCAGCTACACTGGCACCATCCCCCACCTTTTCCTCCGCTACACCAATGACTGTATCGGCGCCAACTCGTGCTCCCATGAGGAGGTTGAACAGTTCATCCACTTTACTAACACCTTCCACCCCGACCTCAAATTTACCTGGAGCGTCTCAGACTCCTTCCTCCCCTTCCTAGACCTCCCCATTTTTATCTCGGACAACGGACTCTACACGGACGTTTACTATAAACCGACTGACTCCCACAACTATCTAGATTACACCTCCTCCCACCCTGCCCCCTGTAAACACGCCATCCCATATTCCCAATTCCTTTGCCTTCGCCGCATCTGCTCCCAGGAGAACCAATTCCAATACCGAACAACCCAGATGGCCTCCTTCATCAAAGACCGCAATTTCCTCTCAGACGTGGTTGACGATGCTCTTCACCGCATCCCCTCCACTTCCCGCTTCTCCACCCTTGAGCCCTGCCTCTCCAATCGCCACCAGGACAGAACCCCACTGGTCCTCACCTACCACACCACCAACCTCCAGATACATCGTATCATCCTTTGTCATTTCTGCCACCTCCAAACAGACCCCACCACCAAGGATATATTTCCCTTCCCAACCCTATCAGCATTCCGGAAAGACCACTCTCTCCGCGACTCCCTCGTCAGATTCACACCCTTCACCAACCCAACCTCCACTCCCGCACCTTCCCCTGCAACCGCAAGAAATGCAAAATTTGCACCCACACCTCCCCCCTCACTTCCTTCCAAGGCCCCAAGGGATCCTTCCATATCTGTCAGAAATTCACCTACACCTCCACTCACATCATTTACTGCATCCGCTGCACCGGATGTGGCCTCCTATACATTGGGGAGACAGGCCGCCTACTTGCGGAACGTTTCAGAGAACACCTCTGGGACACCCGCACCAACCAACCCAACTGCCCCGTGGCTGAACACTTTAACTCCCCCTCCCACTCCACCAAGGACATGCAGGTCTTTGGCCTCCTCCAGCGCCAGACCATGGCAACACGATGCCTGGAGGAAGAGCACCTCACCTTCCTCCTAGGAACCCTCCAACCACGAGGGATGAATGCAGATTTCTCCAGCTTTCTTATTTCGACTCTCCCCACCTTTCCTCAGTCCCAACCCTCAGACTCAGCACCGGCTTCTTGACCCGACCTCTCTGCCCCCACCCCCTCTCCGGCCTATCACCCTCACCTTAACTTCCTTCCACCTATTGTATTCCCAACGCCCCTCCCCCAAGTCCTTCCTCCCTACCTTTTATCTTAGCCTGCTTGGCACACCCTCCTCAGTCTAACAGGTCGTTCAGTAATCTACGGTGGAAAATGGACCATGAATAAATATGAGCAGAAGAAGCACTTGTCTTTCAAAACAAGATGTGGTTTATTACATAACACTAACCACATGCTGGTTACATCAGCTATCATGCCTACTCACAATTACTAACATGAGGTAGAGAAGACCTTTGTATACTGGAGTCCAACTGGTTCTCCACATTGAGGCCATATGACCTCATTAGACTGGATGGAGCTCAGCATAGCTAAAACGTTAACTCTTTCAGAACCATTCCCGATCTGAGAAGATTGTGCAGACTGAGAGATGCCACTACAAGCTACCATTTCTACCATTCTTTCTAAACCGTCCCACAAAATCCTCAAATGTCAGACTGCAACATCGAATCAAATGAATGGGTAATACATAAGATTGTGTTAGTCGTATAACTTTACTTTGATTCATTCTCAGGATGGTGGAATTACAGGCAATGTCCCAGCACTTTTATTTTAGAATAATTTATCGGAAATGTGTACTGCAGGCCAGACCAACATTTATTGTCCATCCCTAGTTCCCTTGGAGAAGATAGTGGTGAGTTCATTTGTTGTAGGTACACCCACAATGCTGTTAGGGAGAGGGTTCCAGGACTTTCACCTTGCAATACTGGAGGAACAGTGCTATATTCCCAAGTCGGAATGGTGATTGGTTTGGAGAGGGACTTTGAGATGGTGGTGTTCCCTTGTATTTGCTTCCCTTGTGCTTCCAGATTTTAGTGACTTTTGGAAGATGCTGTTTAAGGACACTTGTTGGATTTCGGCTTTGCATCATATAAATGGTACACACCCTTCTCCTGTTTAGGTGTGAAGCGATTAAATTTTGAATATGGTAGATGTGGAGGGAGTTGAATATGGTAGGTGGGGAGTGCTCTTACGTAGGTTGCTTTATCTTGGATGATATCAAGCTTCTTGAGTATAGTTGGAGCTGCACCCTTCCAAGCAAGTGTAGAGTGTTCCATCACAGCGCTGGCTTGTGCTTTGTAGATGGCAAAACAGACTTTGGGGAGTCAGGCATTGAGTTACTCACTGTTGTTACAACATGGCAGTGAACCCCTGTATTAATTAAACTAAGTACCCCGAAAAGTTCACCTTGCTTTGTAACCTGATAAAATATGAATGACAGAGAACTCCAAAATTCTCCTATTTAAAGAAAATAATATCAATTTACTCTTTAACTCCAAAAGTAAACATTAAACAACAACTATTCACAACTCTAAGCCCCCCCCTCTCTTTGCTGCTTATTACCTGCCTCCAACTGTATAAGAATATACTGTTCCAATAAACACTTATTAAAATTACATCAACTTCATTTCAAAACCACACAGCAGCTGTTGTTGTTGGTGTTTTTCTTCTTCTGGCTGAAGATCTCCCTGGATTGTCTTTCTTTTTACTGCGAAAATGTTTCAGATGAAAACGTACCTTTGATAGGGAATGTTTCAATGTCTTGGGCCTCTCTCTCTCTCTATGGCAGTTGCTCTATCTGATTTTCAAAATGCCTGCCTTTTTTTATATCCCCAACATTAGATTATCTCATTTGTTCGATGTTGGCATAAATAAATTCCAACTCAATTGGGTTTTAGTATTCTGGGGCATAACTTAAACTGGTTAAATTCAAATTGTTGTCAAAACAACAACCAACTCGGGTCTCTATTTCACAGACAAATGTTATATATTTTCAAATTTCCAGTACACTCTGAGACTGCTCTTGTAAGCTCTCAATGCAGAACAGCATTCACTTTCTTAAAGGTACACTACGTGCCTTCAACTTCATAAACTGTAGTATTTCTAATGTCTTACCTGCTTTTGTATGTATATTCATTTATATGGTATTTATGTGGCTAGCCTAAATTAGTTTCTGGTCAATGCTAACCCTTAGGATGTTGACATTAAGGGATTCAGTGACGGTAATGCCATTCAATGTCAAGGGGAAATGGTTAGATTCTTTCTTGTTGGAGATGTCTGGGACTTAGGTGGCACAAATATTACTTGCAACTTGTCAACTCACATCTGGATATTTACCAAGTCATGTTGCATTTGGACGTGAACTGCTTCAGTGTTGTTAGGGAATCTTGGTGGTACATCTGAATGAGTTATTTTTTCACTTCAGAGATGTCAGTCAACCACATTTGTGTGAAACTATAGTCCCGCACAGGATAGACTTGGTAAATGCAGCAGTGGTTTTTCTTTGAAGATCATTGATGAATCATTTGGTTCACTAATTCTGACAAGTCATTTTTACTGGTGTCATTGTATTATGTGTGATGAATATTTCAGCCCAGTATATGTAAATTAACAAAACAAAATCAAGCAATGAATGCCTCAATCTGCTTTATGCATAATTTGTAGGCTAAGATGAATGAAAATTCACATCATATCTTAATGCTTGATTATGATCATTTTCAGATATTCTTCATTGATACTTCTGTGATTCTGTTTTTATTATAATTAATGTACATTTACCTGATATTGATCTATCCAGCGAGTGCGATGCATATGCTGATGTCAGTGAATTCATATTCAAAAGAATTTTTGCTCCCTAAAGACATCTGCTAGAATTATAAAGTCCCTGCACCTGTGTTTGTATACAGCTCAATGCCACATCAGCAAACTATCATCAGGACAAGCTAAACAGCAGTGTTTTAGCAGAAGGTGCAATTAGTATGTCAGTAGATGGCATGGGTCTCTTAATTGCGCTAAGTGTAATTCAGATGTATGTCAGATACAAAAGGGTTGTGTATACCCAATGCTCGTTAAACTTGAAGCTTTGAAGGAACAGATCTTTCCTCAGCAGTGTTGAAGCCATTCAGTGGAAAGTATGTACTTTTCCATTTTCAAAAAGAAAATTGCATAGTATAAAGAAATATTCTCGTGCAAAAATTGGGAACAAAGTTTTGGAGTCCAAATGTGGGCATTTGTAAACCAAATCAATCTATTTCCACAACTGTATTGAATAACCTTAGGTTGCACATAGTATTAGCAAGATCATAATCGCTGTTTAATATAACAAAGTGTAACTTTAACTGTTGTATAACATTTTTAAATTATCTTTCACTTCTGCTCCTGCTGGTGTCCCAAAATTAATCATACTTTTAAGGCTCGTTCAGCATCCTCACCCACAAAACTGGACAAAGCAGGTTAGGCACATGGTCCAATCATTTGGTTCTGTCCATCCAGTGAGGTTACCATCACATATTAAACAGTAAATGGTACACTGTTACTTCCATGTCTCTTTCACCCTGTTTACTCTAAATAGTCTTAAGTTATATTCCACCTCTGTGTAGCTATGTTGCTGTGAAGAAACACCAGTGTTAACAAAGGTATAAATGCAATCTAATTGATAATTTTTAAGTGAATTGTTGACATATCAAGTATACGGACCACTGCAACAAACAACCAGAACTGGCCACTGGAAACAACGGAAACGAAACTAAATAAATTCTAACCAACACAGTAGACCAGCTCTTCACAGGAGGCTCCACAGCACTGAGGATGTCACCGACAGAGGGGATGAAATGTCTGCAAACCAACTTCCCAGCTTGGTGAACATACTTAACAACTACAACAGGTACTGAGCTACAAATCTTTACACATTACCTTGAATAGAACGTAGAATGTAGAACATAGAATATTATAGTGCAGTTGCAGTGCAGTACAGCCCCATTGGCCCTCGATGTTGTGCCGACCTGTGAAACCAATCTGAAGCCCATCTAACCTATACTATTCCATTTTCATCCGTATGTTTATCCAATGACCAGGTAGATAGGATAGTGAAGAAGGTGTTTGGTATGCTTTCCTTTATTGGTCAGAGTATTGAGTACAGGAGTTGGGAGGTCATGTTGCGGCTGTACAAGACATTGGTTCGGCCACTGTTGGAATATTGTGTGCAATTCTGGTCTCATTCCTATCAGAAAGATGTTGTGAAACTTGAAAGGGTTCAGAAAAGATTTACAAGGATGTTGCCAGGGTTGGAGGATTTGAGCTATAGGGAGATGCTGAACAGGCTGGGGCTGCTTTCCCTGGAGCGTCGGAGGTTGAGTGGTGACCTTGTAGAGGTTTACAAAATGATGAGGGGCATGGATAGGATAAATAGACAAAGTCTTTTCTCTGAGGTGGGGGAGTCCAGAACTAGAGGGCATAGGTTTAGGGTGAGAGGGGAAAAATATAAAAGAGACCTAAGGGGCAACTTTTTCATGCAGAAGGTGGTACGTGTATGGAATGAGCTGCCAGAGGAAGTGATGGAGGCTGGTACAATTGCAACATTTGAGAGGCATTTGGATGGGTATATGAATAGGAAGGGTTTGGAGGGATATGGGCCGGGTGATGGCAGGAGGGACTAGATTAGGTTGGGATATCTGGTCGGCAAGGACGGGTTGGACAGAAGGGTCTGTTTTCATGCTGTATATCTCCATGACTCTATGACTATGTGGCAGCACAGAGGGAGCTGTGAGAGAGTTGCCCTGGGAGTCCTCAACATTGACTCTGGACCCTATGAAGCTCATGACTTCAGGTTAAACATGGACAAGGAAACCTTTTGTTGGTTACCATTTATGCCCCCCTGTGGCTGATGAATCAGTACTCTTCCATGTTGAACTACACTTGGAGGAAGCGCTGAAGGTGGCAAGGACGCAAATGTTTTCAATGTCCACCGCCAAGGTGGCTCAGCAACAGCACTGCTGATGGAGCTGGTCGGGTCCTAAAGGACATAGCTGCTAGATTGGTTCTGCGGCACCTGGTGGGAACAAGAGGGAAAATATATTTGACCTCATCCTTAACAAGCTGCAGAACTATCTGTCCATGACAGGATCAGTAAGAGTGGCCAGCATATGTCCTTGTGGAGATGAAGTCCTGAGTTCTGAGTTCCTCAATTCTGAGGCAGCGTCACTAGGCCTGAAACATTAACTTTGATTTCTTTTCACAGATGCTGCTAGACCTGTTGAGCTTTACCAGCAACTTCTGTTTTTGCTTCTGCTTTACAGCATCTACAGTTCTTTCAATTTTTATTTTGTCTTGCTTGAGACTAATCTTTGAGAATAAACATTGAGAATAATCTCCACACTGCTAAATAGGATAGACTTTGAACAGAGTTTGTGAGAAGATTTGTAGCTCAGGTGCTCGTTGTTGTGGTTCTGTTCACTGAGCTGGGAATTTGTGTTGCAGACGTTTCGTCCCCTGTCTAGGTGACATCCTCAGTGCTTGGGAGCCTCCTGTGAAGCGCTTCTGTGATCTTTCTTCCGACATTTGTAGTGGTTTGAATCTGCTGCTTCCGGTTGTCAGTTCCAGCTGTCCGTTGTAGTGGTCGGTATATTGGATCCAGGTCGATGTGCTCATTGATTGAATCTGTGGATGAGTGCCATGCCTCTAGGAATTCCCTGGCGGTTCTCTGTTTGGCTTGTCCTATAATAGTAATGTTGTCCCAGTCAAATTCATGTACACCAGAACTGCAAAAAGAGGAAGAAGAACACCTATACAATGTATTCACCAAAAACGAATACCCCTGCAATTTCATCAACAGATGCCTAAGGGAAAGACAATGGAACGAGGACATGCCACAACCCAAAGGACTAGCCACACTACCATACATCAGGAGCATTTCTGAACTGACAGCCAGACTACTGCGACCACTAGGACTCATAACAGCACACAAACCAACAGCCACGCTCAGACAACAACTCATGAAGGACCCGATACCCAGCATGAGCAAAACCAATGTAGTGTACACAATCCCATGCAAGGACTGCACAAAACACTACATAGGACAAACAGGAAGACAGCTAACAATCCGCATCCATGAACACCAACTAGCCGCGAAACGACACGACCAGCTATCCTTAGTAGCCACACACGCAGATGACAAGCAGCATGAATTCGACTGGGACAACACTACTATTATAGGACAAGTCAAACAGAGAACAGCCAGGGAATTCCTAGAGGCATGACACTCATCCACAGATTCAATCAATAAGCACATCGACTTGGACCCAATATATCGACCACTGCAACGGACAGCTGGAACTTACAACCGGAAGCGGCAGATTCAAACCACTACAAATGCCAGAGGAAAGATCACAGAAGCACTTCACAGGAGGCTCCCAAGCACTGAGGATGTCACCTAGACAGGGGACAAAATGTCTGCAACACAAATTCCCAGCTCGGCAAACAGAACCACAACAGACTTTGAACAAATCTAGCAACTAAAGATTGGGCGTCCATGAGGCACGGTGAGCCATCAACAGAATTGTACATCAGCACAACCTGCAACCTCATGGCCTGGTATATTTGAAATAACTGCACCGAGGCCAGCATCCCATCACCAAGTTACTGTTTATTTAAATGTGTTTAGTACTCAGGCTATGGCCAGCCAGTTCGGAGTCAGTTCCTGAAGTGAGGAGACTCTGAATCCCCTGTTTATCTTTTTTCCCCTGCATTCCCAATGTACAGCAGTAGTGCTTATTTTCCCCACATCACATGTGGTGCTGTGTGCAGCATCTCTGTAAAAAAGATGCCATCGTCTAAGAACTCTATTCAATATTTCCACCATGAAAGACACTCACATGGCCAGTGAAACATCAACAAGCAAAGCCTGATAAGGCTAATGTCTATGTGGCAAAAGTAAAAGTGGAGGGTCTAAATCAAAATAAAGTTGGAAGGGAAAATAATCTGGTGTCTTTTTTTTTAGCAGCCATGTTGTGTGTGTGCAGCTGTGAGACACAGTGAAAAACGAGTGCATAAATCTTCATTCATCTTCCACTACCAGGAAGAAAGGAAACACCTGAGTGTCCAGTGAAAAGCAGTGCCCTTCTTATCAAAGGGCAATACTGCATGATCAAAATGCGAAAGTGGAGGGCAGGGAGTAAATCAAAATAGAGTTGGAGGGAAAATAAATTACTCCACACCCTGCAGTGTCCACCTCTCCCTGAAAACCTTGAGGGCGTTGGTGTTCTTCTCCAAGGACATCCGGGCATGGAACTGGTCTTTTTTTTTCATGGAGACATCGATTAATCAATTAATGACCATCACCAGTTTCCCTCAGGCTTTAATTATTTCTCTTATTAACAGATTTGTCTCTTCTCCTTCAAAACATTTTCCAATGTAGAAACAAAAAGAACTAGTGCAATGAATCTGGGGAAATCTTTATTGCAGAGGGCTATTGAGACTGGGTCTGACTATTCCAAGGCTGAGATAGACATATTTTTAATCAGGAAGGGTTTTGCAGATATGGCAGACAAGTGAAGTTGAGGTTTATCAGATCAGCCATAATCTCAGAGAATGGCAGAGCAAACATGTAACCAAATGGCCTATTTTTGCACCTACATTTTATGGTCTCAAAATATCCAGCAGATTAAAGGTGCAGAGCGCCTGTCAGCTTCTGTGAAATCAGCAGACAGCAGTAGCAGCATCAATGATGACTGTTACAAACTCAAATCAGTCAGAATCAATGAAAACGGTTGTGAGGACCTGGTCTCACCAAAATTGGAAGGGAAAGAAAACATCTGGATTATAATCACATAATACCACAGTTGACACCCAGTATGAATTACGTCTCTTTGAGAATGGGTGAAATAGTTTGTATTTGAAACAAAAATTCTAGGCTACGAAGCTAAAAGAAGCCTTCAACATTATAGTAAGCTAACAAACATTGATATGATTATTTTCAAAATTGGCAAAAGCTATGTGAAAAATCTTTGCAAAACCAGGACACTTGTTTAAAAAAAGGGGCAAATAACTGTACAAATTCACTAATGAGTATGGAAATCTCAAAGATTGAAAAAGAATTTATTAAAAACAATGTTTTGAAGCGGAAACCAAATTTTTATTGTTCAATTGAAAATATTTCTTTAACAAGCATTGTCAGGCTGACACAACTTTTTTCAATGTTAATTGGCACATAAAGCCCAGCCAGGAATTCTCCGAAGTGCCAAAATGTGTGTGAAAATTACAATGGAGGGGAAAATGGCAGAAAAAAAATTAAGTTTTCTCCATTTTGTGTAAAATTTTAAAATGCAGTATTTCTTTAAATTAAAGTATGGCGTACTGGCTTTTATTGGTAGAGGAATTGAGTTCCGGAGTCCTGAGGTCATGCTGCAGTTGTATAAGACTCTGGTGAGGCCGCATCTGGAATATTGTGTGCAGTTTTGGTCGCCATACTATAGGAAGGATGTGGAGGCACTGGAACGGGTGCAGAGGTAGTTTACCAGGATGTTGCCTGGTATGGTAGGAAGATCGTATGAGGAAAGGCTGAGGCACTTGGGGTTGTTTTCATTGGAGAAAAGAAGGTTTAGGGGTGACTTGATAGAGGTGTACAAGATGATTAGAGGGTTAGATAGGGTTGACAGTGAGAACCTTTTTCCACGTATGGAGTCAGCTATTACAAGGGGGCATTCCTTTAAATTAAGGGGGGGTAGATATAGGACTGATGTTAGGGGTAGGTTCTTCACTCAGCGAGTCGTAAGTTCATGGAATGCCCTGCCAGTAGCAGTGGTGGACTCTCCCTCTTTATGTGTATTTAAGCGGGCATTGGATAGGTATATGGAGGATAGTGGGTTAGTGTAGGTTAGGTGGGCTTTGATCGGCGCAACATCGAGGGCCGAAGGGCCTGTACTGCGCTGTATTCTTCTATGTTCTATGTTCTATGTTCTAAAGTATTTTATCAATTTTTTTTACAAAGATGAGGATAATTCTGCAACATTCAGAAATTTTTCATTTAATTGGAATTTTGGAAGATTTTTGAAAAAAGAAAATAAAGTAGAAGTTAAAATTTGACAGATGTACCATTTTGCATACTGTTGGGGGAGATGGCTGTGCAGGGGAAAGCAGTGGGAACCAACTGCATAGAACCATGTGTATGTATGCTGTGTATAAGGGGAGGAAGAAGCACAGCAGGGCTATAGCGTAGAGAATTCAATTGTAAGGGGAAGGGACAGGTCTTTCTGCTGCCACAAAAGAAACTCCAAGATAGTACATTGCCTCCCTGGTGCCAGTGTCAGGGATGTCACTGAACGGCTGCAGGGCACTTGGAAAACGAAAGGCAAACTGACAAGAGATTGTAGTGCCAATGACATAGGTAGAAAATGAATGAGGCCCTACAAGCATTATTTATTTGATTGATTTATTATTGTACCTAAGTACAGTGAAAAGTTTTATTTTGCATGCAATACAGACAGATCATGACTTAAAAAGATCATAGGGTCATTGAACAGAGCGAGGAATACAAGGTTACAAAGAAGATGCACAAAAAGCAAGATCAACATTAGACTTGAAATTTGAGAGGTTCATTCAGAAGTCTAACAAGAGCAGGGGGAAAGGAGCTGGAATGTAGATTAAAGAACAGGGCCGAAAAGGTAATCTCGGGGTTACTTCCAGTGTCACTTGCTAGTGAGTGTAGAAATAAAAGTTGGTACAGATGATTGTGTGGCTGGACAGATGGTGCAGTAGGGAGGGATTTAGATTTCTGGGACATTGGGATTATTTTTGGGGGTGATGCTTGTGCAAGGCAGATGGGTTGTATCTGACCCAGAATGGAACCAGCATCCTGACTGGGAGGTTTGCTGGTGCTTTTGGGAGGGTTTAAATTGACATGGCAGGGAGATGGTATCCAGAGATAATGGTCAGCAGGAGGGCATGAACAGCCAAAATGAGAAGGCACAACAAGTGATACAAGAAGGCATAAAAATTACAATCATTTAAGTCACAAGGAAATTTGGAAAAGTTAGGTGGTATTTATTTTATTGCTAGGAGTTTGATGAACAAGGCAGATGACTTGGAGCACAAATTAAAACATTGGGGGATGGTGTCACTGAGATAATTTGAGGGGGGAAGCTGAATTGGCTACTCAATATTTCAGAAAATGGGGTCTTCAGATGAGACAAGACAAGTAAAAGAGGAGCGGATGTTGCAATATTGAGCAGGGAATCAATTACAGCATTAAAGAAAAATGGCATCTTAGAAAGCTCCTCAAATTAAGCCACATGGGTAGAAATAAAAAAACAAAAAGGAGCATTCACATTGCTGGGAGTGAATCCTCTAACAGTCCAAAAGTATTAGATGAGCAGGCATTTAAGCAAATTTCAGAGAAGTAGAAAAGTAGTAGGGTAGTGATAGAGAAGATTTACCCAAAATTAACTGGGATAGTAATAGTGTGAAAGGTTTAGAGGGAGTAGAATTCATAAAATGTATCCACAAGAGCTTTTTGAGCCAAAACATAGAGTCTTGGACTTAATTTTTGGACTGAATTTTAAGCTGTGCAGAAGGGGCCTCATTCCTTTACTCTGCATTCAGGCTGGCGTCTGGGGTTCGCCAATTACTGTGGTGGTCTCTCTTCAGCAGGCTCTCAAACTTGAAAGACCCGGAATGCCGCACTAGGGCAACTTGGCTGAACAGAGAGCACTGAACTGAACTCACTGTTTATAGCTTGACCAGCGAATCAGAACTTATCTCCACACAGTAATCATCACGACCGCCACCAATGCCTGGGCGATTCTCTCTCTTGCTGGTGGAACAATGGCCACCTGTACCTACCCACTCGGGCAGTATCCCCAAGAGAGAAAAAGAGAGATCAAGCTGCTTATCCTGGCCAGCACTCCTCCTTGAGTGGGCAATTGAATCGCCCGGATCACCCTTCGGCCCTTGACACTGGAATTATAGTTTGGGATCTGCTGTGAACTCAGCCAGAATTGGTGTACCAGAAGGAGCACAGATGGACTCAAATGTGAGTTCAAAATTACCAGTGAACTTTATTATAGAAAAAAATTCAACTTGCCCAATCTGGACAATACTTTGATGAAACTTATACTCTATACTATGATATAAATATAAGAAAACTGGAGCGGACACAACGTAAATCTTTAACCTTACACAATTTATAGGGTACTTACACTTTAAGAATTACACAACCACCCTCCCCCCTATGCCTAACCAACTACTCCAGTGTCCCAGACCTGTAAAGGGTTCTTATGTCTCAGAGGGACTTGTTGCTGGTCCGGTGAGGCTCCCTCTCTGCCTCGGGTGTTGTTGCAGACTTCTGAAGTCTGAAGTTGCAGGCAGGGTCGATGTCTTCAGCCCCAAAGGATTGGTGTCCACGGACATAGCGAGCTCAGAGGGAGGAGAGTGAAAAGGAAAAGAGCCCCGATAGCAGGCCCGGCTGCCCCCCTCCGCCACTGCCCACCCCACCCCCACACTTTGCCCTTGTGATTCCAAAGGGCCAGCCAGCTCTGCCCCTTAGATAATTCTATTTGACAAAGCTTTTCAACAATCGTGGAAACAAAGGACTTCATAGAACCTTCCAAACTGTTTTTGGATTAGAGTAAATTATTATCCCATTAACTAGATACGCTCCATTGTTCACAGTTTCAGAGTTCATTACCATTTCTATGCCTATCCCTTGATATGATGTCTGGTGGGTGCTGTTTTGTTGGTCAAATTGTCTCATACCTCTGAGGATCTCTGTTCCCAGAAGGTGTGTCCTTATTCTGGTAGTCCTGCTGGGAAATCCTGCCTGCACAGATGCCAGGTTGACCAGTATCTCACAAAAGGCCATTTTCTTTCAGTCTTTCCTTTTAAAACTGGGGATTGCCCTGAAACTGCTACAGCTGGGCAAGTAGTTGAAGTGTCAGTGGGGAAGGATTTTACAGACAGTGATCACAACTCTATTCAATTCGTGGATTGTAATGGACAAAAGTAATAATGGGCCTAAAATTAAAGTTCTCATCTGGGGGAAAAGAGTGATTTTAATAAGATCAGATATGATTTAGCCAGAGTTGACGAGGAGCAGATAATTTTAGGTAAATCTGTGACAGAGCAATGTGATACATTCAAGAAGGAAATAGGGAGATTACATGACCAGCATGTTCCAATAAAGATAAACGGTGGGACGAACAAATCCAGTGAACCCTGGATGTCGAGGGATAAGGAGATATAGGAAGGTTTATGGTAGATAGCAAGGTCTCTAAATAGCAGAAGCCCTGGAAGAGTACAAAATGTGTAAGTGGAAAGTTGATAAAGAAATTAGGAGAGCAAAAAGGGGACATGAAAGAATAATGGCTGGCAAAATATTTTTAAAATTCCTTAGTTACTTTGCAAGTACATTAAAGGTAAAAGGCTACCTAGGGGAAGAGTTGGGCCCATTAAGGACCACAGTGGAATTCATGCATGGAGCCAGAGGACGTTGGTAAGATTCTAACTGAATTTCAGAATAAACATTTGTGTCACTGTTCCCTAGTGAGAGGGATGATTTAAGTCTACAAATCAGGGAAAAGAAATGTGAGACAATTAAATAAATTAGCATGGATAGTGACAAAGTTCGGGCTGGTCTGGCAGGCTTAAAAGTAAATAAATCTCTGGGGCCAAATTAAATGCATCCCAAGCACTTGAGTGAGGCAAGGGACGAAATAGCAGAAGCACTGGCAATAATTTTCAATTTTGCTCTGGCCACAGGAGAAGTGCCAGAGGGATGGCAGCCAGCCAATGTGCTATTGTTATTTGAGAAGGGAGGGAATGGGTTAAACAGGTCAGTCAGTCTAACCTCAGTGATAGGGAAATTATTGGAAGTAATTTTGAGGCAATTAATCTGCACTTGGAGATTCATGGATTAATCAATAACAGTCAACATGGTTTTACTAAGGGGTGGTTACGTCTAGCCAATTTGATTGAATTTTTCAAAGTGGTAACTAGGTATGGAGATGATAGCAAGCATCTGCACTTCAGGAGGTTTGATAAAGTCCAACATATGAGATTGATGAAAAAAGTAAAGGCCCATGCAATCTAAGGACATTTGACTAATTGGATTCAGAATTGGCTGAGTGGCAGGAAGCAGAGGGTGATGATGGAGGGTGTTTTGTGATTGAAGTCTGTTGTTAGTGTGGTTCCGCAGGGATTAATGTTGGGGCTCTTGCAATATATATAAACAAGTTAGACTTGAATGCAGGAGGATTGATCCATACGTTCGTGAAAATTAATGGGGAGGTAAATAATGAGGAAGATAACCTGAGAACACAGGAGGATATAAATGATCTGTTCAGATCGTCTAATCAGTGGCAGATTGAATTCAATGTGGATAAATGTGAGGTAATGCACGTTTGGGCACGATAAACAAAGCAAGAGAATACATGATGAATGGTAGGGAACACCAGCAATGGAGATACCTATTGGTAGCTAGACAGGTGGATTAGACAAGTAATTAAGAAGGCATACGTGAAACTTGCCTTTATTAGACAAGGAAGACAATTTAAGATTAGGGAGGTTAGGTTGAAAGTATATGAAATCCATATTATCGGGGGATGTGATTGCACTGGGAAGGATGCAAAAGAGATTTACCAGGATGTAGCCTGGGCTGGCAAGTTTTAGTTAAGAAGCGAGTTTGAATAGATAGGGGTTGTTTTCTTTGGAGTAGGGGCAGGCATGATTGATATGTATAGAGTTATGAAAAGCATAGTCAGGGTCGACAGGAAGGAACTTTACCCTTTGATGGAGGGATCAATAACCATGTGGCATAATATAAGGTGAGGGCCAGAGGTTTAGAAGGAATGAGAGGAATAATTTTTCACTTGGGATGGTGAAAATCTGGAACTCACCGCCTGTAAGGTTGGGAGAGATAGGAACACTCATAAGATTTAAGAAGTATTTTGATGCACACTTGTGATTCCAAGGTATACAAGTCATGGGACAAGTGTTGGGAAATGGAATTAGAATAGCTAGGTAAATGTTTTTGACTGGCACAGATTTGATGGCCAAAGAGCCTTTTTCTATTTTGCAGACTTCTATGTGATGATGCTGCTCCTTTAACAAGGTTATGTTCGATTAGATTAGCTTGTTACAGTGTGGAAACAGGCCCTTTCGCCCAACAAGTGCATACCGATCCTCTGAAGAGCAACCCACCCAGCCCCATTCCCCTACATTTATCTCTTCACCTAACACTACGGGCAATTTAGCATAGCCAATTCACCTAACCTGCACATTTTTGGACTGTGGGAGGAAACCGGAGCACCGAGAGGAAACCCACGCAGACACGGGGAGAATGTGCAAACTCCACACAGACAGTTGCCTGAGACAGGAAACCTTTTCTTCAGAGAGGTCATAAAGCAGAGGTTCTAATATATCTGGAAATATCTATTCGATAAAGCTTTTAAGTGTTTTGTTTTTAGAAACACTAGTTTAATGAAAGGGAAGTGGCCAGTTCTCCAGTTCAGGGTTTGACTTGGTTTTGTTTTACCAAGCTGTTTTGTTTGCATTTGCAGCTGCTGGTCAAGTTTTAGCTAGAAACCAGAGGCTGCTGGGGACCCAAAGAAGCTGTTCCATGTCGACCCTCTCTCTGACATCTCTCCTATAAGAACCTGTGTTTGATTTTACCTTTTTTGCCAAGGGGGGTGTTTATGGGGATGTCGCAAGTATTTGGAACAGCATCATTAAGTTGCGATAGAGTTGATTGGGTTTTCAGATAGGGTAAGTTATTATAAATTCAGTTCTCTCTTGTACATGTTTTATTCCATAGTCTGTAAATAAATTCTGTTTTGTTTAAAATGGAGTGGTTGGGCCAGCTGCATCACTCCTGGAATATTCAAGTTACACCTGTTTAAAACAACCAGCAAAGTTAGGGTCTCAGCTACTTTCTTGAGGTGTTTTGAGAGAGTCTGGCCTTGTCCATAACATCTATGACTCAAAACTTTATTGGCAAGTCATCATTAGCAATTCATCTCTTTATCCAGTAATTAAAGAATTATTTACAATCTTTGGAAAACCTGTTGAAGAAGATTCAATATTTAGTACAATTGAAATGACTGAATAATTTGAAACACTGAGCATTAAAATCAGCAACACCTAAAAAATACTCCTGCAACAGCTTTCAAGTAAATCAATCTTGTAACAGAGAACTGCAAGTTCCAGGTAGAACATTGCTCAATGCAAAAGGAATTTTGTGAATACTCTTAAAATACAGAGACCATTACTATTTGAAACAGATCTATGTCATCGGAAACTAATACTTCTGAGCGGATTTCATGCTTCCACTGTTAAAATTCTAAAGCATGCCAAATAAACTCAATTAGCTCAGAACTCAAATGCCAGTGATCAGCATAACTCTCCACAACAAGAGGATAACTCCGTAGTCCACAAATCTGTGTGCTGAACCTTAGCCACTTCAGATTAATTACATAGGTATCCAACAATTTTTCATGACTGAGTGATCAAAAGATAGTGTTGATTTTATTGCTTTGGAGGAATTATTCAATTCGAATAATTCGAATTATTTTCGAATCACATGCATCTTCAGAATCTGATTATTGGATACTCTTGACACCAGAACCAGCAGAAGTTAGTGGTAAACTCCTGATACAGTTAATTCAGCTGTTTAGAAGACATAGTAAAAAAAAAAGCACAGTCAGTTTTACTGTCTATGATTGAACCTGACAAAATGATGAGGTTATTCAAAAAGAATACAAGTAAGGCTAACATGTTCAAGTACTTCATCACAGTATTGAAAGAAGATTAATTCTTTCAGACACACAATTGTCTTCTCTGATACAGTTTATGGAAATGAAAGATTCCCCAAGGGAAACAAATGTTCAGCAGTGAACATCAACACTAGAACACATGCTCAGCAAAGAGCATCCCGGAAACAAACGCTGCACCAAAATTCCAGTCTGGCAAAAAACTGAACCTGAATGTTTCATCTGCAAGCAGCAGACATTCAACCCAACCAAGCCGTCAATCTTTTTTAATACCAAAAGCTCTGGGGGAAATGGGCTTGTGATAAAACTACTTATTTGAAACAATTGTATCAAGATATTAAAAACCAGAAAAAAAAACTTGGGGGAGATGTTGTTTTCGGCAATTAGGACCTGAGTGGGTTTACTGGCAACATGGGATTAGCTCCACCCAATATCTCATAAATGATTGTTCCTAATGAGAGCTAGCAAGAGTTGTTAGAGATCTCTGCTTGTTTTCAGTAGTGTGTGAGAATGCTTTTACAGCAGTAATGCAAATTACTTTTAAGCCTGATGTCTCATGTGAAACTGTCATGTATCTCAGATGTAATAGAACTAGCTACTAATTAATACGGGACAAACCTAATACATTTAATCAAGATTGACCCTATCTTGTTCCTAAAATATCATGAGGGTATCATTCTCCACCACTGTATAAATAGCCCAGACTAATACCAAAAAGAGAGATTGTTGGCAGTGAATCTACCTGAGACATTCCAGTTGATTCAAGCATAAATTAGCATATATAAGACTGAATGCCTCCGAGTTTAATTTGGAACTGGCTTAGCTACACATGTATAGGTAGATTCCTTCACTATGATGAAACAGCACAGTCCCATTAATCCTGGACCTTCTAGTCTTGGCTATTCTCATGAAATAGGAAATTATTTATACTCACTCCTCACAGGACGCAGTGCTGCAGAGATCCACCTTTTGCAGAAGATCATCAGACTTCAGTAAGGCGTTCGACAAGTTTCCTCATGAAAGGCTGATTAGCAAGGCTACATCACATGGAATACAGGGAGAACTAGCCATTTGGATACAGAATTGGCTTGGAGGTAGAAGGTGGTGGTGGAGGGTTGCTTTTCAGACTGGAAGCCTGTGACCAGTGGTGTGCCATAAGGATCGGTGCTGAGTCCACTGTTTTTCATCATTTATAGAAATGATTTGGATGTGAACATAGGAAGTATGGTTAGTAAGTTTGCAGATGACACCAAATTTGGAGCTGTAGTGGACAGCATAGAAGGTTACCTCAGCGTGCAACAGTACTTTGATCAGATGGGCTAATGGACCGAGGAGTGGCAAATGGAGTTTAATTTAGATTAATGTAAAGTCTGAGTTTTGGAAAAGCATATCAGGCAGGACTTATATACTTAATGGTAAGATCCTGGAGAGTGTTGCTGAACAAAGAGACCTTGGAGTGTAGGTTGATAGTTGCTTGAAAGTGGTAGGTAGGATAGTGAAGAAGGCATTTGGTATGCTTGCTTTATTGGTCAGAGTACTGAGTATAGGAGTTGAGAGGTCATGTTGTGGCTGTACAGGACACTGTTAGAACACTTTTAGAATACTGTGTGTAATTCTGGTCTCCGTCTTAATGGAAGGATGTTGCAAAACTTGAAAGGGATCAGAAAAGATTTAAAAGGATGTTGTTAGGGTTGGAGTTTTGAGCTAAACAGAGAGGGTGAATAGGCTGGGGCTGTTTTCCCTGAAGCATTGGATGGTGAAGGGTGACCTTGTTATGGTTTATAAAATCATAAGGGGCATGGATAAGGTGAATAGTCAAGACCTTTTCCCAGGTTAGGGGAGTCCAAAAATAGATGGCATAGGCTTTAGGCCAGAAGACAAAAGCTTTAAAAGGGATCTAAGGGGCAACTTTTTCATGCAGAGGGTAGTGCACGTATGGAGTGAGCTGCCAGAGGAAGTGGTGGAGGCTGGTACAATTACAACATTTAGAAGGCATCTGGATGGGTGTATGAATAGGAAGAGATTAGAGGGATATGGGCCAAATTCTGGGAAGTGGGACGAGATTAATTTAGGATATCTGGTCAGCATGAATGAGTTGGACCAAAGATTCTATTTCTATGCTGTACAGCTCTATTACTCTATGACTCTATGTGACAGCTTGGAAGGTTCTAGTTGGAGAAAAATTAAGCTCTATTCTGGCTATGACTGCCACAGGGAACACAGTCTAGACTATGCTATGAGAGCACACATCATTGTAATGACCTCCTTTATAAAGCACCTCTTCCTCATGTACTCTTCATGCCAGGAGAGTGCTCTGAAGACCTAGAATGGATTAAGCCTTATCATAGCTCTCCTGACCCCCAGTCCTGCAGCAACTGACTCTGCGCAACATTCCCTTATCTCTACTTCAATTCCTCGGCCAAACCAATGGAAATTCTCAGTGATGACCAGTATTCCCTTTCTTCTGGTAACTCTTATAAGATGTTCAATAATATTAGGCAGTATTAAATAGAATTGCCTCCATTGTGTTTGAATGTTTATAATCTTAGATGTGGAATCTATTCAAGCTCTCTTAAAATAGGTGCAATCTGTCATTTTTCAACTCACTGAGCCAAAATCTCTCTTTTGAATGCCTACTAATTCTGTATTTATGTGGGAATGTTCATTCTCGGGGAATACCTTATGTTTTAGTGGCCTATTCAGAACAGGGCATCTTGTAACTGTGTTACCATTTTTCTATATGTGTTTTTTGCATTATAATGACCAGATATAGTTGGTTGAATGATTCGCCTCTACAGTAGAGGCAAATAACACTATTGAGCAGCATTTCTGCTATTGACATTAATTGTTAGAAATTGTGAATATCTTTGTGAGCAACTTGCTCACCAAGCTTCTCTAAAATTAGCACAAATTGAACTTGCAAAGATGTACTTACAGGAGTTTCCTCAAATCTGTTTCTGGGCTCCGGTTCCCAGCTTTGGCAATGGGCCAACGCTTTGACGACAGGTTAACTCAGCAATTTAGCTGTTGTCTTTTTTGTAATTTTATATTGCCAAAGAATAGCATGACAATTAGGCTGTATCTCTTGGATCCTACTTTTGTTGGATTCATTATTTTCCTGACTGCTGGACAGCCTAACTCTCCCTGACAAATGATTTGATTCTGCAAAGGTTTTTCCACATTAAATTCAATACTCAGGTGCCAAAGCCAGCAATAGGATAATGGATTGTGACTCATTCCAACCAGTTTATTTTTATTTATGATACCCACAGAGAATTGTGTAGCATCATTATCTGTAAATCAAAATGGCATCTTGCAGAACCATCCAGAATGATGAATAATACTTTTCTGTAACTATTTGTTGTATGCTGTGATTTGAGAATCAATGTTGAAGGGAATAATTGGTAAAGCATTTTTCCTATTGTCCCTCAGGATGAGTCACGAGATAAGTGAGCTTGCCTTTGAATTATACCGACATCAATGTGATACAACAGTGCAAGGTGCTCATATCAGGTGTTTCTGGAACTAATGCTGGAAATCTGAACTGAAAATTGATTGAATTGAATTTATTAGCTGTAAATTCATTGTGTAGGTAGATGTTCTCCACATTTATGCATGCCATGATTTTAAATTGTCATGGTTTATCTTGACAAAGATGTCTGAGGAATTGACCGGTGTTGACATATTACTCATCAGATTGCATGAAAGTTGAGTTTGTTTACTTTTCCTGTGCTGGGCCGTTGATGAAGACTGTCCAGATTATTTTGAGAAGAAGTAAAAACTGGCACCATGTGAGTATTATACTATAACCCCTAGTTTGGTTTCATACTGCAATCTTGTGTTAAATTACTGACTACCTGCACAATGATTTGAATACACTGTGAAATGCTAAAAGGAATCCTGCAGGTTTAGGACTCAAGTGCTGATTAGGAGCAATTTTCTTGAAGTGAAATGGTGACAATACTATGGCTTTAAGAAATGTATTTTGTCCTGGTTGTCTTTATGAAAAGAGGTTGAGACAAAGGTACTGAGCGGTCTGTTCAGACCAATAAAGTAAACAGCTTGTGAGGCATTGGGTTTTTGTTAAAGTTGAAATGATGAAACAGCATGAAGGGGTTGGGGTCAAGGTCCTGTAGAACCAGGATTTTAGTTTAACTTTCAGTAGTTGTTGTTGTTTGAAAGTTGCTATACATCTCTCCCTGCTATAGCAAAATGCTTGAATTATCTCTCTCTCAGAATTTTCTCTTGATGTTTTTTCCTCCTGGACTGGAGAAACATTGCATGTGAGACAATCTATTTTATGAATTTACCTCTGCCAAGGGTGTGTTAATGGGATGTTACTACATCGGAACAGTTGCTGTTCAGTAATTAAATAATCTATTATTCTATGAAGTTTTCCAATAAAGTTAAGTCATTCCAATTCTTCTTTATTTTGTTTGTATCTTAGCTATAGTGTAAGAATAAAGTGTGTTTTGCTTCAGATCTAGTAGTTTGATCAATCCAAGTACATCCGGAACACAATGCCTTACACTTGACTTTAAAAATAAGAAAATATTGGGCAGAAACTGAACTGGATTGGCAACATAAATGCTATAGTTACAAAAATCGGCCAGAGGTTGGGAATATTGCAGTAAGTAATTTACCTCCTTTCTCTCCAGTGCCTGTACACCAGCTACAATGTACAAGTCAGCAATATAATGGAATGTTCTGCACTTGTCTGGATGTGCGCAACTCAATTAATGCTACGAAATTCAACAACATCCAGGACAAAGCCATCTGCTTGATTGGCACCACATTCACCACCTTCAACGTTCACTCCCTCCACCACCATTGTGTGTACTATCTACAAGGTGCACTGAAATAACTCATGACATGTCATTCCACAGCACTTTCTAAACTCTTGACCTCAACCACCGAGAAGGCCAATGGGATGCAGATGCATGGAAACATTATCATCTGAAAGTAACCCTTTAAGACAAAACACTATCCTGACCTACAATTATATCACTGTTCCTTCACTGTCACTGGTTTAAAATCTGGGAACTTCCTTCCTAATAGCTAGCCGAACCAGTGAAACCCACTTCCCGTGAATGAATTCAAAAAGGTCACATGTAGGCTAGACCTGGTAAGGACAACAGATTTTCTTGTCTACAGGATGTTAATGAACCAAATGATAGTTTTATGGTCACCAATGTTGTCTTTATATTTCAGATTTATTAACTAAATTCAAATTCCACTAAATACTAGGATAGGAGTTTTACCCATGTCCCCAGAATTTTTGTCTGGGCCTCTCAATTACTCATTCAGTGACATTGTCACTTGACCATGGCTTCCCCCAAAAGTGGGTGCTGCTTTGTTTGCTCTCATTTTCTTGTTTGTCATCCCTCCTCCAGACCACTAATTACTAAGACAGGTTATTGAATATTACAAAATGTAAAAGTTGGAACATATTATAAAACATAATCTCTGACAGAATCATAAGAAGCACATGAATTTACAGGATGGCAGCAGGCCCTTTGGCTCATTGTGTCCAGGCTGGGCTGATGAGGAGCCAAGAGAAAATCAGGACTACAAATGCTGGAGATCAGAAACAAAATGTGTGGAAAAAGCGCAGAAGGTCATGCAGCATCCAAGGAGCAGGATAAGGAGTCATCCAGTCTTAACCCCACTTACCAGTCCTTGGTCTGTAGCTTTGTGAGTTACAGCACTTTAAGAGTATATCTAAAATAAATACTATCAGGATTTCTGCCACTCTTACCTTTTCAGGTGGTAAGTTCCAGATACCCACCTGAGCACCCTCTGGTAATTTTTCTGTTCCTCAGATCCCTTTTAATTCCCCTACCATAAATCCATATCCCTGGTTATTGACCACTAAGAAGAATGGGGCCATTCATTCTATTTTTTTTCTTGATCATCTTTCCATGCCTAGAGATGCACAACACAGACAAAACACAAGCTTCCAATTGTCTCCATATCTTGTTTCCTCCGGAACAAATTGCTAGTTTGTCACCAGGGATTACAGTTTGAGGGCCAGCACTCCACATGGAGCATAATCAATCAGGAGGCTCTCCTGGCACCTGTAATCAAGTACAGTGGAAGGATTTACAAAGAAAAAATGACCATCAATCTGTCTGCATTCTGAATTTACCTCTGCCAAGGGTGTGTTAATGGGATGTTACTACATTGGAACAGTTGCTGTTCAGTAATTAAAAAATCTATTATTCTATGAAGTTTTCCAATAAAGTTAAGTTATTCCAATTCTTCTTTATTTTGTTTGTATCTTAGCTATAGTGTTTTGTGGCCATCAAGTTCTTGGGTGATGTTTAAACCCAGACTCAGAGGTCAGGACACTACCCATTCTGTCACAGGATCTTCCCTGTGCTATTTATACCCTTGTAATTTTATACATATCAATTAGGGCTCTCTTCAGCCTTCTCTGTTTCAAAGGAAATAACCCTAGCCTGTGTATAAACATAAATTGATTTTGTTGTTATCCAATCTTTCCTCATAACTAACATTTTCCAGTCCAGTAAAGATTCTCGTAAATCACTCCTGCACCCTCTCAAGTGTGATTGCATCTTTCCTGGTGACCGAAAATACACAAAATATTCCAACTGTGGTCTAACTATTTTTGTACAGGTCCAGCTAAATCTCTCAGCTCTGATAACCTATGCCTCACCTGTGTAAAGTAATCATCCCATATACCATCTTGACTATCTTAGGTACTTGTCCAGCTATCTACAGGAATCTATGAACATGCATTCCAAGGTCTTTCTGTTCTTCTGCACTTCTGAGTATCTTATTGTCCATTGTGGATATTGCTTTGTCTTTGTAGCCTTTCTGAAAAGCATTAATATTCTTTGAATTAAATTCCCTGAACCTCTTTGTTTTGGAGTAGAATTCATTTAGCAATGCAAAACTCAATTAATTATTGTCCATTTTCCTCTGCCTTCCAAATATGCTTACTGATTTCAACTTTACTTTCTCTTTTGAATCTCCTCTTAGGTTTCCATCCTTCAGTAGATTAAATTACTCCCCCTCCCCCCACTCCCCCACCCCACTTCCCCCCCTCCGCGCCCCCCCCACCCCTCCCCCAACAGCACTGGCGAAGCCCTCTGAAAGGACATTAGTCCTTGGTCCCGTTGAAATGCAATTGATCTGACTTATACAGGTCCCACCTTCTCGAGGATCAGTCCCATTGCCTCAAGAATCCAAAGACCTATTAGAAGAAAGGTAAGTCATTATTTGAGAGAATAAATTAAAGGAGATTGTATCTTAACAGGTTAAGTTTCTTTAGTCAAACAGACAGTTTTGTTTGTTTAAAATTTTCAGAAAAATATATCATCTTAAGCAGGTAAACTGAGTTTTTTTTAGTGGGCTCGCAAACTAGATAGATTTTAAATAATCTGCTTGGCTATTCTGACAATTGTAAAAGTTTATAGACTCTTGAAAAGAGAACTACTTTCTCTGACTTGTATTTATAGAGCACCTTTCAGAACAATAAGATATTTCATATGACCATTTAAACATTAACAGCAAAAGGAGTTTTACCTTTGGAGTTACCAGGTCTATGGTTTACAGTGAATATCTGAGGAGCTTTCCTTGTTGTAAATCATTTTAAATTATCTGGTAAAATTTATCTGTTAAACCTATATATGCCTTCATTAGAATATTTTGTAAAATCATGGTAGATAAGAGCTTACTTATTAGGAAAGTGATGCATTAAAGAACAAGCCTGGTATTAATCTGCGTACCTACAGCTTGACAGCCCTCTTTGTCAGTTAAATTACTATTAGTTGAAAGCAATCTTATTGCTTATTCTGTTCGCCTCTTCCTGACATTTTTAAAGACTTTCATGAGGTAAAATTTTGAGAACTGCAGACAGAAATAAAATGAATGAAAGAAACCTGTTAACATAATGGTTAAACCACTTACTTCACAGCCTGAACATTCAGTAATTCTGAACATTGTTTCAAGGTGCAAGCCATGTTTATCTATTCTGATAAAGCAACTATTGAGTTAGAGAAACAGCTTTGAAGTCTATGGCATTTTTATTGGGGTAAGACTTTGAGTTGCAATCCAATCTTTGGCAGCGAAACTGTTTGGTTAATTGCCCACATATGTTTTCCAAGATTATTTTTGAGCAGACTGCTTAACATACAAGTAGGACTGGCAGTAAGTATCCAAATGCTGAGTTGGTGCCTTCCTGTAAGAAGTGAATGTGTTAAGTTGCCCTTCCTCATAGTATTCTGTGCTCTGCATTTCCCATCACAGCTCCACTCTTGCAGTTGTACATTTAAAATGGCAGTCTGAATAACGATATTTGGTTATGTTTGCATAGTACATCAACTAGATGTCTTTTTGAGATGAGTTGAAGCAGATTTGTATGAACAGATGCTATGGATAATTAAATATATTTCACAAATTCTCATATCATTTTCATGTAATGTAGCCAGTATGAAGGGGTTAAATATGAACTGCTTTTTGCACCATCTTTTCACCCAATGGAAATACAGTTAAGCAATGGCTTTGATGGTTGTAATTACTTAATAATTACAGATTGTGCTATTTATGCCTAAGATCAGTGGATCAGTAAGATCACTTGGATCTGTATTTAGCTAGCACTGGAACTGCTATGGGTTGACCAACATTTTAGGTCAATCCACAGCAGATGGATAGCAGCAGTTCAAGAAGACAGCTCACCACCACCTTGTCAAGGGCAACTGGCGATGGGAAATTAATGCTGGCCAGCCAGCAAAGCCCACATCCCATGAATAAATAAATAGAAATTTCTGAGTAGGCTACTATGATAATATATATCACACAATAAAGTAGTTTGAATTGGCTGAATAATGAAAAGAAATGATTCAAAAGAAAGGTTAACTTTTGATTTAATGTTACCTTTATTCTGGTTATATGGAGGGCAATAAACTCCACAGCAACAAGACAAGTGCTTGAAATTTTTATGCTTTCATCTGTTCCAAATCTGTAACTCTGGTGGAAAGACTGTCTACCTGCTAAAAGGTAGACATTTTGCCTCCAGATGTTCCCAGGAGGTAATAAGAATAGACTTCCCTCTTGTGGAAAAATGACGACTATAGTATTCCAAATTATTCCGCAGGTGTCTTAATATAGGGCTATCATGATCTTAACCTGCCAACATAACTTGGAAAGAATTTCTGCTCAGACAAGACTTCAACTGAGGATTGTGAAACAGTTTCTTCCACAATTGCAAAATGTCCTTGATTCCCCATAAACGTCAATGCATGTAAAACCTTGAGACATTTCAGTAATTCTCTGACTAAGCTAGTCTCAATACATAACTGTTATGCACACCAGAACTGAAATGTGTCACCCTTGTTCTCTCATAAAGTCTTAGTGGCAATCAAATTGCCCAGTAAAGTTGCAAATGTAACGAAAAGCCTTTCTGTTTTCCCATGAAGCTCCTTTATATCCTGTCCATACCTTCAGCAGGTTTTGGGTTCTCTCATTAGCAACAGTGCTTCCTGGTTAAAATTCCACCCACAGAATATTCTGATATATCTTCATAAAACACTGATGTAGCCCTCTGCTGGAGTATTGTGTCCAATTCTGGACTTTAGCTTGTAGAGATGTTAGAGAGGACGGATAAAACATTTACAAGTTTGGCTCATGGATGAGGCATTTCAGTTCTGAGAATATATTGGAGATACTAGAGTTATTCTCCTTAGCTACAGGAAAGTTGGGAGGAGAGGGGAGGGGTAAAGATAGGTAGATGGGGCAAAACTATTTTGTTAGTAGAAGTGTCAAGAGCCAGAGGACACTATTTAAGGTGCTTAGCAAAAGAAGCAACAGTGACACTTTTATTTTACTAGTAAATAATCAGGATGTGAAATGTACTGCCTGCAGGTGTGGTGAAGCAAATTTAATTGTGATTATCAAAGTCAATAAATACCTAAACAAAAAAAAATGTTAGACTTCAGAAAAAGAGTGGGATTCACATAATTGCTTTGGTAGAGAGCAGGTCCACACACAATGGATAAAATAGCCACAATCTATCGAATAACCATTCTATGAATCCATGAATCTATACTTCAAGAAAATTAAACCTTTCTGCCTTAGGAAAAGGGATACAACAGCACAGGAAGTGTGTAGCAGGAAATGCTCCATCACTCTGCCCAATGATGTTGTAAAACGATGTCTGGCTACTATTCTGAGATTTTGTGGAATTTTAGGATATATTGGTGCAAATAAGAAATGCTCAAAGCCAGGAGTCTCCTTCTCTCACACCTTCTGAAGGCTTCTCAAGGTAAAAGGGCAACTTCTCACAGGTACTTATAAGACATCCAAAAAATTGTTACTTCTCCCTTAGTGAGCTGGCTAACAAATGATATTCCAATCCAAAAGTGCCAGTTATGAAAACAAAATGTGATTAGCTCTGATCTATATGGGTTGTTTGCACCTATAGCTTTCTACGGAGAGTGCGACCTCAACAAGATTTCAATTTGTTTAAATTAATATTGGTTCTGGCAATTGAAACTGAAGATGACATGTCAAACCACAGGATATGATCACATTGCTATCTTGACTTTAAAATTAACAGTTGTCTGTTTGAAGATGCTGGCATTTGCTATTGATTGCTACTTATGGAACTAATGTTGCTGATGGAAGCAATCTGATTGTGTTCCTTATGTCAGAGTTAGGCATGCTGTACATAGCCACTGTGACCTTACTACCAATAGCCGCTCCTGTAGACACTAACCTCTTAAATTCAAATTTAAATTCAATTCAATTTAGAACCTTCACCTGAATCCTATCATTACTTCTTTTCTCCCCTCCTACTAAATTGCCTTAAAATGCACTTCTTTGATTCAGCTTTCAAATTTTAACAGCTTTGACCCTTGCCACCTCCTTCTCAATGCGCTCCAAATCCCTTCTCTAAAGTACACAGAAATATTTTATGTTAGGCATATTGGGAAAAAAAATGCAAATTCTTTATGTTGAATTTCTACTAGAATGCTGACTGCTTTATTCTTTACTAACCCTTTTCCTCCCCCAGTTATCTGCACACTCCTTTTCCAATATCTGAAGATGTTCATTCACTGCTGAATTACTGATGCGTGAATATACAGTATTCAGGAATTTTTCCTAGTAGCTACTGTTCATGAGTGATCCTTGATTGTGATATCTGTGAGAATATCAAAACTAAAATATAACACTTAAATTGAAAAATTTCCAGAAGGAATCAGAGCATAGTGATCAGGAATGGGAAACACATTGTCTGATAAAACTATTGATTATACCTTCTGAAGTCAGCTAACTGAGAACAGAGTGTGGCTCAAACCTGGATTCCTTTCAATCATATAGCTCAGTCACTTGCAAGATAATCTAGCTGACAAACTGCATTCCCAGCTTGATGCAACAAAAAAAAGGGAAGATTGGAACTTAATATGGTATCTTCATGTGCTCATGATTCCCAAAGCATTTTACAGCCAATGAAGTATATTTGAAGTGTCAGTTGTTATGCAGCAAACATAGCAGACAACTTTCCAACATATACAGCCCTGTGATAATCTGCTTTTGTGATGTTGATTGAAGGATACATTAGCTGTTTGTCGACATCCTTTACACGCACCTGAAAAAGCAGAAGGCAATTAGTTTGAAAAATGGCATCTCCAACAGTACAGCGCGCCCTCAGCAGTGTTCCCTCTAATTTTCTTACCGAGTATGCAGCTTCCCAGGTCTGAGTGTGGCAGTGACTTCTGGAACTGGAGGTCAATGCTGCAATTGACGTGCCAATGCCAAGCACCATGCACAGACATACAAAGACCATCTGTACACACATGCATTAAAGCAGTTTAAAGGGTATGTTGCCCCTCAGTACTACAACGAAGCATGAGGCTCTGAAGTGAGATTTGAACTCTCAAATCTTCTCTCAGAACCAATATGAAGTATATCAGATCAGCTACATTTGACACATTATTGCCAATATGGCACGTCATGTCTGATAAAAATAACTATTTCAAGAATAATGAACCAAAATATGTACTGTTGTGATGCCAATAGCGTGGGTTCAATTCCTGTACAGGCTGAGTACCATGAAGGACTCTCCTTCTCATCCTGTCCACTCATCTGAGACATGATAATCCTTAGGTTAAATCACCATCAGTTGTCTCTCTCTAATGGGAGTGCATCCCTGTTGTAAAAACTAATATGAAAGTCAAATTCGATATACTCTGTCCAGGAACCATTTATGCAACCTTCCATATTTAGAAGAATATTGTCTAATGAACGTATATGAGTGGCGTAAAAATAGATCAGATTTCTACATTTCAAAGAAATAACGAGGCTGTTGGACAAAAATCACAGCATGATCTTAAGCCTGTGAGGTTTCTTTGGATATACTATTAAATATTAATGGAACATTTGTAAATGTTCTAGGAAAGATCAATAGGATTTATCTACACAACACAAACCAGATGGAAACATTAAGTACATGAGTGTAAAGAATGGTTTCTAAGAAATTTGTAAGGTAAGAAATGAATTGATAGAATAGAACATTTTAATGGTATTGTTGGATTGTGAAATTGGGTATCTTATCTTACTCAGGAATAAAGGGATACATTTTTTGTGAATCTGCAAGGGTTATCAAAGGAATCTACAACAAAGAATTACAAGTAGGTTACATAAAACAAGTGGGTTATCAAACAGCATGATTATGGAGCTCCAAATAATCATGTGATACATTATATTAGCATTATAGGCCGAATTTTCTCATTTTCAGTTAAAGTGCTTTAGCGAGAGAGATTTGTATCAGTTGGTCCACCATAGCTTGGAGCGATTTTTATCACACAACTTTCTGCTCTTCATCTCATTAATTGCGCAACAGCAGACATGTTTTTGGGTGCATTTCTCGGGGAATCACGGAGCTGCAATGGCAGAAGTGTTCACACCTTCTTGCTTTCACATCCCTAGCATGATACCTATTAAGGGGAGGCAGTGGAGCAGTGGTATTGTCGCTGGGCTAGCAATCCAGAGAGCTAGGTAATGTTCCACGCACGAGGTTTGAATCCAATATGGCAGATGGTGGGATTTGAATTGAATAAAAATCTGGAATTAAAAATGAAATGATGACTGTGAAACCCAAAGTCATAAAAGCCCATTGGATTCACTGAGGTCTTTTATGAAGGAAAACTGCTGTCCTTACCTGATTTTGCCTACACGTTGACTGCATATCTACAGCAATGCGATTGACTTGTAATGCCCTCTGAAATAGTCCAGCAAGCCATTCAATTGCACCAACTACTAAAAGGAAAGAAATAAATAAAACCAAACAGACCAGTTGGCATTGACTAAGGAATTTGAATAGGCGATGGCAAATTTAGTCCTGCCAACCCTGCAAAGTCCTATTTGCCAACATCTGGGGATTAGTGCCAAAACTAAGAGACCTCTCCTGCAATAGCCTGACAAACTCATACTCACAGGATGGTGAGAAAAGAGATAAATCTAAGGCTGGTATAGTTGAGAAGAGGAACAAACCAAGTAGTCAAGGCAGGCAAGAGTAAAGCAGAGAATGAGATAAGAGTGATATATTAAACTGAATTTATTTCAATGCAAGAGGCCTGACAGGTAAGGCAGATGAACTCAGGGCATGGTTGGGAACATGGAAATGGGATATCACAGCTATTATAGAAACATTGCTCAGGGAAGGTCTAGACTGGCAGCTTAATGTTCTGAGTATAGATGCCAAAGAATGGGTAGAAAGTGGGGTATGAAAGAGGGGTAAGTGACATCTTTGGTTAGGGATGAAAGTACAGCTGTACTTAGGGAGGATATTCCTGGAAGTACACTTAGTGAAGCTATTTGGGTGGAACTGGGAAATAAAAAAGGGATGATCACTCTATTGGGATTGTAATTTAGGGATTAGGGACCCTCCCCACTCTATTGGGATTGTAATTTAGGGACCCTCCCCCCTCTTCCCCCCCCCCCCGCCCCCCCCCACCCCCCCCCCCCCCCCACCCCCCCAATAGTCAGCAGGAAGTTGAGAGAAAAGAAATCTCAGCTATCAGTAAGAATAATAGAGTTCTAATGGGGGTTTTAATTTTCCAAACATAAACTGTGACTGCCATAGTGTTAAGGGCTTAGATGGAGAGACATTTGTTGAGTGTGTACCAGAAAATTTTCTTATTCAGTATGTGGATGAACATTGCAGAAAATGAGCAAAACTTGACCTTCTCTTGGAAAATATGGCAGGGCAAGCGGTTGAGGTGTCAGTGGTGGAGCACTTTGGGGAAAGTGATCATAATTCTATTAGTTCTAAAATAGTTATGGAAAAGGATATACCCAATATAAAAGTTAAAGTTCTAAACTGGAGTAAGGCCAATTTTGACAGTTTTAGGTAAGAACTTTCAAAAGTTGATTGGGAGAAACTATTTGCAGGTAAAGGGATGGTTGGAAAGTGGGAGGCCTTCAAAAATTAGATAACTAAAGTCCAGAGACAGTATGTCTTAAAATGCATAAAGGTGGATAAATCCCCAGGACCTGATCAGGTGTGTTCCAGAACTTTGTGGGAAGCTAGGGAAGTACTTGCCAGGCTTCTTGCTGAAATATTTGTATCATCGTTAGCCACGGGTGATATGCTGGAAGACTGAAGGTTGGCTAATGTGGTGCCATTATTTAAGAAAGGTGTTAAGGAAAAGACCCAGAACCAAAGACCAGTGATGCTGATGTCAGTGCTGGGTAAGTTGTTGGAGGGGATTCTGAGTGACAGGATTTATATCTATTTAGAAAGGCAACGACAGATTAGGAATAGGTAACATTGTTTTGTGCATGGGAAATCATGTTTCACTAATTTGATTGAGGTTTTTGAACAAGTGACAAAGAAGATTGATGAAGGCAAAGCAGTGAATATTGTCTGTATGGACTTCAGCAAGGCTTTCAACAAAGTTTCGCATGGTAGACTGGTTAACAAGATTAGATCACATGGAATCCAGGAAGAGATAGCCATTTGGGTACAAAATTGACTTGAAGGTACGAGACAGAGGGTAGTAGGGGTGGGCTGTTTTTCAGACTGGAGGCCTATGACCAGTGCTGTGCCACAAAGATCAGAATTGGATCCATTGCTTTCTGTCATTTATATAAATGATTTGGATGTGAATATAGGAGGAATAGTTAGCGAGTTTTCTGATGACACCAAAATTGGTATAGTGGATATTGAAGAAGATTATCTCATGGTACAACAGGACCTTGATCAGATGGGAAGATGGGCTGAGGAGTGGCAAATGGAGTTTAATTTAGATAAAATGAGATGTTGCATTTTTGTAAGGCAAACCAGGGCGAGGTTTCTACTCTTGGGGAGTGTTGCTGAACAATGAGACATTGGAGTGCAAGTTCATAACTCCTCGAAAAGGAATTTGCAGGCAGACAGAGTAGTAAAGAAGGCATTTGATACACTTACCTTTATTGAACAGTACATTAAGTATAGGAGTTGGGATGTCATGTTATGGCTTTATAGGATATTGGTTAGGCCACTTTTGGAATGCTGCATTCAGTTCTGGTCTCCCAGCTATAGGAAACATTTTAAACTTGAAAGGATTCAGGAAAGACTTACAAGGCTGTTGACATGGTTGGAGGGCTTGAACTAGAGGAAGAGGCTGGGACTATTTTCCCTGGAGCATTGGAGGCTCAGGGGTGACATTAAAGAAGTTTATAAAATCATGGTGGTCATGGATAAGGTGAATAGCCAAGGTCTTTATCCCAGGGTATGGGGAGTCCAAATCTAGAGGGCATAGGTTTAAGTTGAGAGGGGAAACATTTAAAAGGGACCTAAGGGGCAACTTTTTCACACAGAGGGTGGGGAATGTATGAAATGAGCTGCCATTGGAAATAGTGGATGCAGACAATTCCAATATTTAAAAGGTATCTGGATGGGTATATGAATATGAAGGGTTTAGAGGTACATGGGCCAAATGCTGGCAAATGGAACTAGGTCATATTGGGATGTCTAGTTGGCATGGCCAAGTTAGACTGAAGAATCTGTTTCTGTGCTGTATGACTCTATGACTCTTAATGAGGTACCTTGGTACCTAAGATGGCACCGTGAGTGGCAACTTGTAAACTTTCCACTGTGCTCATGTGAGTACATGTGACAATAAAGGTAATTGAATGTCATGATAATAAAGGAAATGTCTGAGGGTCCTGTGTGTCTCTCGTGCCCTAGTGAGCGCCTACTACACCACCCAGTCTCCCGGAGAAGAAGGGGCACCTGGAGTGAAACAGAATCTCTCCTCCTCCTCTCCTCACCTTGACAGTGATGCTTAGCATCTTATGGTAGATTAGCTGAGTCTAGGAACGTGGCCTCCTTTTTCGGTCAGCAGGAAAAAAAATGCTGTCCTCTCCACCACAAAGTCTATGGATACTTCATAAAGTAGTGAGTTATCTTTAATCTGGGCAATTTCCTCTGGTATAACACTGGAACACCATAGTGTGAGCTCACTGAAACAGAAACTAAAATTGCTAGTGAAACTTAACAGTATGTGTGGGAGAAAGTAGAGTTAATACTTAGAGTCTGGTGACTCTTCATCAGAACTGATAGCAGCTAGGAAAAAGTGGATTTTTGCTGTAGATCAGGTTGTGGGTGGTTAGGGGATGGGAGGTGAGAGGATAGGTGGTGATGGAGCCCAGCGACACAGAGAGATATGAAAGGGGTAAGCAGACAGGGGATTATTGATGGTAAGCCAGCACAGAAGAGAAGCTGAGTAAGTGATAATGAGAGCTGGGAGTGGGTGAGAATGGGTTGGCTGTGCCAAAAGCAACCCATGTCATGACAGAATAAAGTGTGGGTGTTACTGAAAATCATGGAAGGATAGAAATAGTTTTTAAAGTTATTGAACTCTGTGTTGAGTCCCAGAGGCTGCAGGTTCCCCAAGTGGAAATAAGATGCCGTTATTTGGGCTTGTGCTGCGGGTGGCTAGAACACTGCAGCAGGCTTGCGAACATGGTAGTATGTTGAAGTTGCAGGCAACTGGAAGCTCAGGATCATTTTTACAGACAGTTAGGTATTCTGCAAAGTGGTCATTCATTCTGCATTTTGTATCCCCAGTGCAGAGGAGATCATACTGTGAGCAGCAAATACAGTAAACCAGGTTGAATGAAGGGCTTTTGCCCGAAACGTCGATTTCGAAGCTCCTTGGATGCTGCCTGAACTGCTGTGCTCTTCCAGCACCACTAATCCAGAATCTGGTTTCCAGCACCTGCAGTCATTGTTTTTACCTACCTGAATGAAGTACTGGTTAGCTGCTGCTTCACCTGGATAGTATGTCTAGGGCCTTAGGATAAGTGGACTTTCTGGGCTTGCAGGATCCAAGATGGCACGCAGATGGAGTTTAAATATGGCATCAGCTGTATAAAGGTTGCAAAACCCAACAGCAGCAAGCGCTTTCACGTTTTTTGCCATACAATTCCATAATGTGCAAGGAAATGGTCAGGTGTATAATTTCTGAGATGAAGGGTTGAAGATTGTGTGAGAAACATTGACATGAGTCATGGGGAATTGGCTGCCTTTAATCTCACTTGAAAAATTCTTCACCAAAAATAAGAAAATTTAGCCCATAATATTATTGTGTCTAGAAATTTGTTTAATGTGTTGAAATGAAGCCTTTAAAAAAGCCAAGGATGGAAAGAAGGAATAATTGAGCTAGCAACCAAGAAGAGACTGGGTGACAAAACATTTCTCTTTAAGAAAGAATGAAATCATCCAGAAAACTAATGAGTGTGCAGATTTCTTTCAGAGACAGAAGCAGATCTTTCAGAGAGACAAGTCCTAAAAGAGCACCTATGCAACTTATCAGTTTCCAGAATAGGCAGGGCAGAAGAAAAGATTTCCTAATGCTTTCAAAGTTTACAACAGAAAAACTCCAGAAAGCTGAGGTTTTAAAGTGTCTGAAAGGAAGGTATCCAGCAAGACTGCTGATGCATGAGTTTGAGAAACAGCTATTAAGCAGTGAGTGATTTGTGTTAGTAGATTGTTTAAGGTTCTCATAAAGAAGATAGCATCAAATGAATACAGAAGTTTACATTAAAAAAAATAAGTACAGCTGTAACAACTGAAAAGGAACTTTAAAGTGGAAACAGATTGACCCTTGAATGAGGTTTGAGTATCTGTAAAAACATTGCTGAGGTTAAGAATCTCTTTATTTCTAATTTTTGTATCAGATCACTTCAAATAGTTCTTATAAAGTATTAAAAAATGCTTTGTTTCCTCATGTGTGGAATAAACATTGATGTTATCTTATTACATATTTTGACCCCCTCTTGTAAATATGTTCAGTGACTGACCACCATGATATTTTGCAACAATATCTGGTCAATCAAGCTAGGTTTCACTCTAGATTCACACTTGTCTGGTATTGTCATCAATTAGGATCATAGCACTGCATCCCTAAACAAGCTGTTCCAGTATATGTACAACACTGACATGTAACCAGCAATATGGAAAACTATAACATTAACTGTTAAAAGCAGGATAAATCCAATTTGGCCAATGGCCACTCTATCAGTCCACACTTGACCATCAGTAAAGTGATGGAAGGGATTGTTGACAGTGCTGTCAAGCAGCACTTTCTCAACAAAAATCTGCTCACTGTGTTCTGCCAGGGCCACTCAGCTCTTGACCTAATTACAACCTTGGTCCAAATATGGACAAAAGGGCTGAGATCAAGAGATGAGGCGAGGTCATGTGCACTCAGCATCAAGATTGCATTTGTCTGATGGCTGTGGTTCTTGGAAGTATATGAACTCAGTCCCCGAACATCTCTGTTGGAATTCTTCAGTATAGTATCCTATGCCCACTATCTTCAGCTTCTTCTTCACTGATCTTCCCTCCATCTGCAGGTCAGAAGTGAGGAATTTGGCTGATAACTGCACAACAATTAATCCTAGTTGTGATTTCTCAGATAATGAACAGCCTGTGACCATGTACAGGAAGACCTGGTCAAAATCCAGGTTTGAATATAAAGTGACAAGAAACATTCGGGTACCAGGCAATGACCATCTCCAATAAGAGAGAATCTAACCATCTTTTGTTTCATATTCCAAGGTATTACCAACATTGAATCCCCCAATTATCAACATCCTGGAGGTTACCATTGTCCAGAAACTGAAGTGAATCAGCCAGATAAATAAACGTGAGCAGGTCAGAAGCTAGGAATCACGTAGTGGGTAACTCAGATCCTGTCTCTGAGTGCCAGTCCACTATCTACAAGGCACATGTCAAAATATCTTCCATTTGCATGGATGGATGCAGCTCCAACAACTCTAAAGAAGCTCAATACCATCTGAGATGAAGCATTCCATCTGACAAGCTCCCCATTCACCACTTTCAACATTCACTCTCTCCACAATTGAGACAAAGTGGCTGCAGTATGCGTCATTTCAAAGGTCACTGCAGTAATACATTCAGGCTCCTCCCACAGCACCTTCCAAACGTGCAATCGGTATCATCTTGAAAGGTAAAGACATGGGAATGCCACCACCTGCAAGTTCCCCTCCAATCTAGAAATCATTGAAGCCTTATTGCTGCTTTTTCACCATTGAGGGTTCAAACTTCTGAAAATTCCTCATAGCATCAGTTTGGATGCTCCTATTCTAGGGACTGCAATGGTTCAAGAAGGCAACTAATCTCTACCTTCTCAAGGTCAATTAGGAATAGGCAATAAATACTGGCTTAGCCAACAGTACCCACATCTTATGAATGAATAATACATAAAGGTATCTATGTTGGTTGAGGGATGAATGGAGCCAAATGTCTGTGCTTCAGAATATTATGGGATATTTTATGTCCATTTGTGTCAGGCAGACCTGGCCTTGGGTTGCACTATGCATCTACACAGGACCTCACTTTTGTTTCCTGCCATTGGGAATGGCAAGAAAATCAGGCAAGTTCCTTGTGCAGGTTGGTGCTTTGACCTCTCAGCCTTACAATATTCTCTGTGCCTAAGAAGTTAATTCTATCCAAAGATAAGTTGTTAGAATGTTCATCTTTGAATATAATTGTTTTCTGTTAATCTCCTGCCACAAACTAGTACAATCAGGCAGAGTTCTAAAGCTAATTTGTCTCACCCACCTCATCCTCCCAAGTTACTACCCTTTCCACTATACAGGAGGTGGGGTGGCATGGTGGCACAGTGGTTAGCACTGCTGCCTCACAGCACCAGAGACCTGGGTTCAATTCCTGCCTCAGGCAACTGACTGGATGGAGTTTGCACATTCGCCCCATGTCTGTGTGGGTTTCCTCCAGGTGCTCCAGTTTCCTCCCTCAGTCCAAAAATGTGCAGGTTAGGTGAATTGTCCATGCTAAAATTGCCTGTAGTGTTAGATGAAGGAGAGTGGGTCTGGTGGCTTGTGGGTTGGTGTGGACTTGTTGGGCTGAAGGGCCTGTTTCCACACTGTAAGTAATCTAATCTACATAGACATTATGTGAAACTCCAAGGATACCTTTTTGACCAAGCTTCTGTTCCTCCCTATTAAAGTCCTTTTCTTTGACTAGGTTTCATTATTTATGTCTGAATTTGTTCCTGTGAAGTACCTTGGGAAATTTTAGTGATGTTAAAGCTGCTATATAAGTACAAGTTGTTAATTGATTGATTGTTTGATTTAAAAAAAAAACAGGGTAGTGGTGAAGTGTTCAATCTTTGAACTGGAAAATCAAAATTTTTGCATCAGTGCTTCCTAGTTGTGAAATTCTGCCCACGTAGTACTGCCTTCTGCCAGCAAATGGAGCTGTTGCACTTTATAAATGAATAATTCAGTGCAGAACTTTAGTGGGGGTGTGGGACACCTACTGCTCCCTGTGAATGGCATGACAGAGTCAATCTGTTTTTGCTCAACCCCCGTATGAAGTTTCATGTTCATTGGATAAACGAAAGTACCTGTGTTATGAGCAAAAATTAGTAACTTGCAGTTTTGTTATAAATATTGATTCCTAATTTGTTTAGTTTCCAACATACTTCTCACTAATTTATGTCAATTTATTCAACAAATTTATTGTGTACTTAACACAAGTAATTAGTGAAATTTTAAATGCAAGTATATTTAACTCTTGCCTTCTGAATAAAGAGGAGCTCCAGATGATTGACACCACAATTGCCATGACTTGCAGATAAGCTTTAAAATATTAATAAAACAACAAATGATAGATTAAATTTCTGCATGCAATGCATCACATCATTAAGTCTGAAATTACCAGTAATTTAATCTTTAAAGGAATTATACTCATGGGGGTTCCTTTTATGAAAAACATATAATGTTTTTATGCAAAATATTGTCTGCCTTGTACAATTAACCACTGTTTTGAGCTGCAAATGACTGCTATTCATCATCCTCTGGAGATGTTGTCTCACTGTTGTCACTGCCCATATTTAGAAGTAATTGGTTTATTTGTTTCTGGATAATTTCCCTCCTGCAGTCCCAGATAGGCATTTGGAAATTGTGTTTTAATTTTCTGGCAACTTTCAGGTGACAGTGACCAAATGATTTTTCACATGATTAAACTGCTGGGAATTCCATTTCAGTGAGTCAATTGGAGGAGTGAATTAAACAACAAAATGGTTTTCATGGTAAATGATAATTACAGTAGTGTTAAGACTGCTGCAATTCAATGTGAATATCCAATGTTTCATTTACAATTGAATAAGCTTCTTTGAAAGCATGAAAATTACTTCATCATCTTCAAGCCTGAGGAACAATTTATGCTTGTAATTGCAAACCATTATATGCTATTAATTTTTAAGTTTTAAAATATTTCTTCCATTCATTAGTTTTTCTATTTTCTTGTTTTGCTGTTTCAAATGACCTGATGGCACCTGTAATTATGACTTTTGTATGTGCCTTGAATGATTTAATGATTTTGCAAATTAAATAAATCAATGATATAATGTACCTTTTGTCTAAGGAACTGAAAATCAAATCGTTAATGGACCTTAAGTCTAGAACAATGTAAGGATTAATTGGTTAACCTCTTCTGGTCACATAATTAGCTGTTAAACTGCTTTTTTTTTAATTGATGTTTTTGAAGCCGCAGTATTTTACTGTATCAGAAAACATACCACATTGCAATGTGTTTTGAATTTATTCAATAAGAAAGCTGAATTCAGAAACATTTCACATATGTAATGGTTTTACCAGGTTATTTTATTTCATTTCACTCGGTACAGAAGTGTATGGGCCCACATTCTCCAGGAAACACTGCCTTGTCCTCAATAAATAGGCAATGGCATGAGACTGATTGTTAAACAAAGTCTCATAAATCAACCCTTGCTGAATCCTATGAACAGCTGGTACTCTCGGCACTGAGTCTATAGAAATTACAATTTAAAAATATAAACATAGAAAACATGAGAGATAGATCCCACGGAAAAAAAATGTTAACATTTGAGGAACTAATCCTTTGTTAAAACTGATCCAATAAAGCTTAAAATAATACTATCTATATTATTATTATTATTATTATAAACCTTATAAATCAGACAAACTTTTCTCCTTTCACGTGTTTACACGTTTGGTGTGTACTTCTAGCCTTTTTGATCATTTCAGACATCTCGTATTTGTTGTTTTTTACCATTATCCGTATGATATGATTTTAGACTCAATGAAGAAAAATACAAGCTTAGTGTGCCAAAAAGGACAGAAGAGTAATGTCACAGGTTGTGTCATTTATCATGGTTCTTTTTCAGGATTTTGATCATGAATTGTCAAACTGTAGGATGTTATAATTTCTTGGAATATGATTCATGACAAAAATAAAGAAAACTATTGCCCACATTTGCACTGTGAATAGAATAGTTGTAACAGTTGTGGCAGTGTGCTTCTCCTTTCCTGGCTAGGGAAAGGTAACGTTTCCAATATACAAGGCATTGAGTTCAAGACCCTTCCAGGACCTGAGCACAGAGATCAAGACTGACACTCCAATGTAGCACTGAGGGATTGTTGCACTATCAGAAATGTTGTCTTTGGGTGAGATAGAAATCAAGGTCTTCATAGAATCCCTACAGTGTGCTAACAGGCAGTAGGGGTCAACAAACCCTCCGTAAGGTATCCCACCCAAACCCATTCCTCATTACTCTACATTTACACCTGACTAATGCACCTAGCCTACACATCCCTGAACACTATGAGCAATTTAGCATGACCAATTCACCTAACCTGCACATCTTTGGATTGTGGGAGGAAACTGGAGCATCTGAAGGAAACCCACACAGACACGGGAGAATGTGCGAACTCCACATAGACAGTCACTCAAAGCTGAAATCGAACTCGAGTCCCTGGCACTGTGAGCCACCATGCCGCCCCAAAGATTAACCAGTTATCTGCCTATTTGATCTACCATGTCTCCATTTCTTTAAGAAGTGCAAGGATTATCCCTGGTGTTGAGCCATTGAGGATAACTAATGTCACCAAAATGGATGAGCTGTTTATTACTACATTGCTGTCATAGCAGTTTCCTGTATACAAATTCTTTGTATACTGTTGTATATTACAACATAGAATATAGAACAATACAGCGCAGAACAGCCCTTCGGCCCTTGATGTTGCGACAACCTGTGAACTATTCTCAGCTCGTCTCCCTACACTATCCCAAAATCATCCATGTGCTTATCTAAGGATTGTTTAAATCTCCCTAATGTGGCTGAGTTGACTACATCAGCAGGTAGGGCATTCCATGCCCTTACCACTCTCTGCGTAAAGAACCTGCCTCTGACACCTGTCTTAAATCTATCACCCCTCAATTTGTAGTTGTGCTCCCTCGTACAAGCTGACGTCATCATCCTAGGAAAAAGACTTTCACTGTCTACCCTATTTAATCCTCTGATCATCTTGTATGCCCCTATTAAATCCCCCCTTAGTCTTCTTTGTTTCAATGAGAACAGACCCAAGTCTCTCATCCTTTCCTCATAAGACCTTCCCTCCAGACTAAGCACCATCCTGGCAAATCTCCTCTGCACCTTTTCCAGTGCTTCCACATCCTTACTGTAATGGGGCGACCAGAACTGTACACAGTATTCCAAGTGTGGCCGCACCAGCGTTTTGTATAGTTGCAGCATGATATTGCGGTTCCGGAACTCAATCCCTCTATTAATGGAACCTAACACATCATATAACTTCTTAACAGCACTATCCACCAGGCTGGCAACTTTCAGGGATCTATGCACATGGACTCCAAGATCCCTCTGCACATCCACACTACCAAGAATCTTTCCATTGACCCAGTACTCTACCTTCCTGTTATTCTTCCCAAAGTGCATCACCTCACATTTAGCTGCATTGAACTCCATTGACCACCTCTCAGCCCAATTCTGCAGTTTACCCAAGTCCCCCTGCAACGTGTAACATTCTTCCAAACAGTCCACTACTCCACCGATTTTAATGTCGTCTGCAAATTTACTAATCCATCCACCTATGACTGCATCAAAGTCATTTATAAAAATGACAAACACCATTGGTCCCAAAACAGATTCTTGTGACACACCACTAGTAACCGGACTCCTGGCTGAATATTTTCCATCAACCACCACTTGCTGCCTTCTTTCAGAAAGCCAGTTTCTAATCCAAACTGCTAAATCACCCTTAATTCTATGCCTCTGCATTTTCTCCATCAGCCTACCATATGGAACCTTATCAAAAGCTTTACTGAAGTCCATGTACACCACATCAACTGCCTTACCCTCATCTACATGCTTGGTCACCTTCTCAAAAAACTCAATGAGATTTGTGAGACATGACCTGCCCTTGACGGAACCATGTTGACTATCTGAAATCAAATTGTTGCTTGCTCGATGATTATAAATCTTATCTCTTATAATCCTTTCCAAAACCTTTCCTACAACAGACGTAAGGCTCACTAGTCTATAATTACCTGGGTCATCTCTGCTGCCCTTCTTGAACAAGGGCACAACATTTGCAATCCTCCAGTCCTCTGGTACTAAACCTGTAGACATTGACAACTCAAATATCAAAGCCAAAGGCTCTGCTATCTCCTCCCTAGCTTCCCAGAGAATCCTTGGATAAATCCCATCTGGCCCAGGGGACCTGTCTACTTTCACTCCTTTTAGAATTGATAACACCTGTGCGTAACTAACTTCGATCCTTTCTAGTCTAATATCTCGTACCTCATTCTTCTCCTCTACAATATTCTCCTTTTCCTGAGTGAACACCGATGAGAAATGTTCATTTAGCACCTCTCTGAGCTCCACAGGGTCCACACTCAACTTCCCACTTCTGTCTTTGACTGACCCTATTTCTACCCTAATCATCCTTTTATTCCTCACATACCTATAGAAAGCTTTAGGGTTCTCCTTTATTCTATTTGCTAAAGACTGCTCATGTCCTCTCTTTGCTCTTCTTAACTCTCTCTTTAAATCCTTCCGAGCTGATCTGTAACTTTCCATCGCCTCATCTGAACCATCTTGCCTCATCAACACATAAGCCTTCTACTTCTTCGTAGCAAGAGATGCAATTTCTGTTGTAAATCACTGTTCCCTTACCTTATCACTTCCTCCCTGCCTGACAGGGACATACCTATTAAGGACACACAATACCTGTTCCTTAAACCTGCTCCACATTTCCATTGTCTGCATCTCCTGCATTTTGCTACCCCATTCTATGCATCCTAATTCTTGCCTAATCGCATTGTAATTGCCTTTGCCCCATTGATAACTCTTGACCTGTGGCATGTACCCTTTCCATTGCTAAACTAAACATAACTGAATTATGGTCACTCTCTCCAAAGTGCTCACCCACAACTAAATCAAACGCCTGACCTGGTTCATTACCAAGCATCAGATCCAGTGTGGCCTCCCCTTTTGTCGGCCCTTTGACATACTGTGTCAGGAAACCGTCCTTTACACATTGGACAAAAACTGATCAATTCAACGTACTAGAGCTATAACATTTCCAGTCAATGTTGGGGAAGTTAAAGTCTCCCATAATGACCACCTTGTTCCTTTCACTCCTACTCAGAATAATTTTGCTAATCCTCTCTCCCTCCTCCCCGGAACTCTGCGGAGGCCTATAAAAAACTCCAAGCAGTGTGACCTCTCCTCTCCTGTTTCTAATCTCAGCCCACACTACCTCAGTAGATGAGTCCTCATCAAAAATTCTCTTAGCCACAGTTGTACTATCTTTGACTAACAAGGCCACGCCTCCACCTCTTTTCCCACCTTGCCTGATCTTAATGAAAGATCTAAACCCTGGAACTTGCAACATCCATTCCTCGCCCTGATCTATCCATGTTTCTGAAATAATCACCACATCAAAGTCCCAGTTACCTATCCATGCTGCAAGCTCACCTACCTTATTTCAGATACTTCTGGCGTTGAAGTTGACAAGCTTCAAACATGTTTGCTGTCTGCCAGCAGATTCCTGTGACCCTGAAATCCTGTCCCTGTCCTTCCTACTCTCATCCTCCTGTGCACTGCAACTACACCTCCGGTTCCCATCCCCCTGCTGAGCTAGTTTAAACCCACCCGAATAGCACCAGCAAATTTCCCACCCAGGATATTAGTACCCCTCTGGTTCAAGTGAAGACCGTCCTGTTTGTATCAGTCCCACCTTCCCCAGAATCAGCCCCAATTATCCAAAAACCTCAAACCCTCCCTCCTGCACCATCCTTGCAGCCACATGTTCAGCTGATATCTCTCCCTATTCCTTGCCTCGCTATCATGTGGCATGGGTAACAATCCAGAGATAATAATTCTATTTGTTCTCGCTCTCAGCTTCCACCCTAGCTCCCTGAAATCCTGCGTTACATCCCTATCCCTCTTTCTACCTATGTCGTTGGTACCTACGTGGACAATGATTTGAGGTTGGTCATCCTCTCCCTTCAGAACCCCAAAGATACAATCTGAGACATCACGGACCTTGGCACCTGGGAGGCAACACACCAACCACGAGTTGTGTTTGTTCCCTACAAATCTTCTGTCTGAGCCTCTAACTATTGAGTCCCTAATGACTAACACTCTCCTCTTTTCCCTCTTTCCTTCTGTGCAACAGGAATGGGCTTATGAGAAGTACAGAACTTTCTCTTATTAATTTGTTGCATAGGTACAAGAATCTTTAATAAGGCTGCTTTTCACTAACAACCCATAAAGGTCTTGAGATTATGGATTATGTATTGCCTTTTCAAATTTGCAAAACCATAAACAGAGATTCTGAAACATAAAAGCTGCTCACATTCTGTCTCCATTATAATAACATATATCAAATTGCTATTAGATGTCCCACTGTAAGGCTTCATAACAGAACAGTGGAAAGCAACATCCTGGGAATGCGTCTCCAATTTTCATTTGGATGTTTGATTCCAGTAGGTGAGGCTTGATACCAGTGGAGTCCAATCATAATGCTAGCGCTGAAAGTATTTTCAACTGACCTAGCAGTAATGATAAAATAAAAGGTAGCTAAGGAAGTAATCATTTGAAGATTTGTCTATATCTGTAAATGCTCCCAAGTCTGCTGAAATAAAGCAACGTAATATGAATACCTGTCAGAGTGAAGGTGATATGCTCTCTGGTTTCAGATTGATCTTGCACTATGGCAGACAGACTGTAATAATATAGACACAATACTGAATCAAGTGTGTGCTTCCCAGGAAAAGGGGAGTTGTCATTTATGACTCAGATATGGCTTTTATTCTCTCATCATCTTGGCATATGTTCTACAGATTTTGAAAGTTAAATTACTTAGTAGTACTTGAAGTTTTGGCTCTATTTGATGAAGACAGCCTTATAATCCAGGATTGACGTGTAACAACATGGGGTGAATGTACATAGCAAAATAAAGTTGCCATTGTCCCAAAGGACCAGACGGCTGCTCTGGGTCCTACACCCAGAGTAGAGTATGGAGTCTTCTCTCCATTACTAACTGTGTTGGAGCTGTCCCTGTCCCTGTGTAAGAGGTTATCCAAAAATCAAACAGGACTGTTTGGTACTGAGCAAAGCTGTGGGCTGTTTCTTTATGCCTTCCGTCAAAGTTGGACTGCTCTTTCTGCCAGACCATTGGTATGGAGCTCCCCTTACATGCTGAATGCCATTTGACTTGAGGAAATAGTTGAAAAGCCTGCTGGTGGCCCGATGTCTGTGGCCAACACACCGGGAGTTTGTGTATTGCAAAAAAATGCATGGAACTTTTCAATTCTCATCTCTCCGGATTTGACAAATGAACTCTGTGCATGTCCAACCTCTTTGGATGGGCATTCACAATGATTAAAGCATTGAGCCCATGAAAGGAACGGCATAATCGATGTGCAAGCAAGTCCAATGCTTACCCAGGCATTCCCAGAAATGGGAGGGAGGGGGCTGCTGGTGGTAATCTTTGTCCTTGTTGGCACTCTAGGCACTGCCCTACCAATGTTGGGATCCAAACCTGGGGAGGGCCACCATATATACCCTCTCATTAACATTTTAAATTTGGACCCCTGGATGACCCTGCTAGAGTTCAGCCAGTATCTGATGGTGACCTTTATGCGGGAAAATCACTGTTGTTCTCCATAATGATATGCTGTTTTCTGCAGTGATCTAGTCTCGTTGGGTCCAGAAAGGTTTCAATTCTGGTTGCAATGGCCCTTTTGCTCACCCCATCATCACCATTTCAATTTTACCAGGACCAGATTATTTTGTGCCCAGAGTCTGATACCATCAGCGGTGACCGGAAACATGTTCAGAAAGTTTAAAACCAGAATGGACTCTTCTAATGGAGGCACCACTGGTGGTGTATCAGCTGGTGGGAAGCTGCTCAAGGCATCTGCAATTGCCACTCGGCCTCCTGGACAATGTTCCAACTTTTAATTGTATGCAGTCAAAATTAGAACCCCTCGCTGAAGTTGACTTGAAACTAAGGGCGGCATGGCCCTCTCCTTCTTAAGTAGCCCTAGCAGGAGTGTGCGGTCTGTTACTATCATAAATTTACATTTGTAAAGGTATTGATGGAATTAACTCACACCAAAGATGACCGCCAAACCTTCCTTCTCTATCTGGGTGTATCTTCGCTCAGCATCAGCCAAAGCCCAAGAAGCATATGCTGTCAAGCATTCCTCTCCACTTGGCCACTGGTGAGCCAACACTACTACTGTGGCATCACTTTTCAGCACTACATCTTGCTTAGGATCGTAGTGTGCCAACGCCTTAGCTGATGATAGATGCTTCTTCACTTCCCTAATGGCTACATCTTGGCTACAAGGCTGACCCTTTTTCAATAGCAGATGTAAGGGTGCCAGGATAGAGACCAAGTTTTGTATGAACTTTCTGTAATAGTTCAACAGCCCAAGGAAAGACCTAAGCTCTGTTACAGATTGATACAAGTGATTGTCCTCACTTTATCTTCCAATGGGTGTAACCTGGACTTGTCGACTCTGCAGTCCAATGAGGTCACTTCAAGTGCCTGGAACACCCATTTTTCACTCCTAACGTTTACACCCACCTTGGTGAAACATTTAAGCATTATGTCCAAGTTCTCTAAATAATCTTTATTGGTCTTTCCTGTTATCCAAATAAATGGTGACCTGAGCTGGACTTTGTAAGATGTTCTCTATCATCCATTGAAAAATGGCACAGGTTGATAATATCCTAAAAGCTTTCACCATCACCATTCTGCAAATTAGACTGGTTTGATGATTCCTTCGCTTTCCAGCCTCCTGATTTCTGCCTCTACTTTTGCCTGTAAGGCAAATGGCGCTGAGTGGGCCTTTCAGAATTGTGGAATCACTTCTTGATCGACATGTAAGGCCGCCCTGGCCCCTTTGATAGTCCCTCGACCTTCCTGAAAAACTTCCAGGTATTTACTCAGACAGCCATTTTCTATTCATAAAATGCTGAGCCAATCTAGGCGAATCTCTCTCAACCCATTTCACCCCAGCAAGCTTGGGCCTGAACTTTTTACTATAATCAGTTATAAATGAACCAGCTGCTTCTCATAAGAGCACGGAATAAAGTTGTATCCTTAATCTGTAAGGATTCCCTGGTATAGGTTCTCAGCCTGGCCGACATCTTACACAAAGATGTGGGTTGGAGTCCAGACCGAATTTTGTTAAAGTCATGCAGTCACTGATGCGGCCATGCCAGTATCAACCTCCAGTAGATCTGGGTGATTATTTAACCAACCATTTATTTTGATTAGTTCTGATACAGATGTTGCTCGGCAACTTAACTGTTCTAAGCCAGAGGTGTGCACTATTCTGGATACTGGCCTTTGAGTTCTCTTACTCAGTTCAGGCCTAGTGGGACCTTTTTGCTGTCTTGAGTACACATACTGGCAGCAACTACAATGACCTGCCAGCTCAGATGCTTGAGAAAATTTTAACTGTTTGGCCAAGGCTTGGCTTTATTTTGTTATTTTCCTGTCGGCTGCTTCATTCAGGATATGTCCTGAGTGAGGCTGTGCAATTGTTTTCACTCACATGGTGTTCCCCAAGCTCAGTTGGCCTGGGAGAGTGTCCACTTCTGCAGGAAAACCCTGTAACTCATAAGCTCCACTTGCTGTATTTTCTAATGACAAAGCCAGTGTAGTGCCTGTTTGAAGTCCAGTTGGGCTTCAGCTAGTAGACACTTTTGTATGGTTACTTCATTAAACCCACAAACCTAACTGTCTCTCCGGATCTCATTTAGGGTTAAACCAAAATCACATGTCTCTGCCAGTCATCTTAACCTCATCAAAAATCTTGATATGGAATCCCCTTGTTCTCAAATTGCTGCGTAAAACCGATAGCATCTCAGAATTAGAGGAGGCTTGAGGTGGTAATATTCCTTAACTAAATCTGTCAACACTTGAGAGGTTTTAGTGTCTGGTGCCTCAGGGAAAGTTAGGCTTCTATTAAAAGAACAAACTGTCAAGAGAATTACTCATTGCTTTTTGTCTGCCCCCAATATCATTTGCCCAGAAAACGTGAAGCATCTTTCCACGTATTGGTCCTAGTCTTCAACAGTAGGATTGAACGAGTCAAGCTTCCAAATAACTTCATGATTACCCTAACTCAAAGATATCTGTTGCAAACGAATCTCTTCAGTGATTTCTTTCATTGCCACTGAAATAACTCCATGAAGGCCAGTATCCTGTCACCAAGTCACCCTTTATTTACATGTGTATAGTACATGACACTGACACAGTTAGCACAGAACCGGCTCCTAGAATGAATGGAACTCCTGACACTCCTGTTTATAATATTTTATTAAACAAATTACAAAACAATTTACAAAAAACAGTTAACATTTACAGCTGTATACAACAGCAATTTTACAAGGGAGAGGGGCAGCAAAGCCAGGCCCCAAACACTACCGTTCAACCAGTTTACAGGGAGATGAGGACAAACCTCAAATCCCAGTTTCACATATAAAAAGACATAGTGGAAATGACATTTGTACATAAAAGTACAATCCAGTTACGTAAAAAAGTGCATACAATACAGACCCAGTAAGCGCCCATCCCTCCCACCTTCCGACCACTCTAAGGCAGCCCGCCCCTACCCACCTTCCGGCTCTCGGTCCGCCCCATGCCCCTTCCAGTTCTCGGTCCGCCCTGACACACCTTTCGACTACCTCTAGGACAGCCCGCCCCAGTACCCACCCAAGGTGACAGCGGGCAGGATGGCCTACCCACCTTCCGGCTTCACTAACCACCCTCAGCACCTTTCGACCACCTCTAGGGCAGCCCACCCCGGAACCTGCCCGGGGTGACAGTGGTCAGGATGGCACTCCTGTTCATTTTTTTTCTTTTTTGTTCTTTTTTTGTCTTTGTTGAGCAGAACCTCTGACACTCCTGTTCCTTTTTTGTAAAACCCCCACACGACCGCCTAACTGCGGTAGTGCTTATTTTTTCCCCAGCACCCATATTGTGTGTGTGCAGGTGTGAGACACAGAGGTAAAAACAATGACTGCAGATGCTGGAAAGCAGATTCTGGATTAGTGGTGCTGGAAGAGCACAGCAGTTCAGGCAGCATCCAACGAGCAGCGAAATTGATGTTTCGGGCAAAAGCCCTTCATCAGGAATAAAGGCAGTGAGCCTGAATCATGGAGAGATAAGCTAGAGGAGGGTGGGGATGGGGAGAAAGTAACATAGAGTACAATGGGTGAGTGGGGGAGGGGATGAAGGTGATAGGTCAGGGAGGAGAGGGTGGAGTGGATAGGTGGAAAAGGAGATAGGCAGGTAGGACAAGTCTGGACAAGTCATGGGGACAGTGCTGAGCTGGAAATTTGGAACTAGGCTGAAGTGGGGGAAGGGGAAATGAGGAAACTGTTGAAGTCCACATTGATGCCCTGGAGTTGAAGTGTTCCGAGGCAGAAGATGAGGCGTTCTTCCTCCAGGCGTCTGGTGGTGAGGGAGCGGCGGTGAAGGAGGCCCAGGACCTCCATGTCCTTGGCAGAGTGGGAGAGGGAGTTGAAATATTGGGCCACAAGGTAGTGCGGTTGATTGGTGTGGGTGTCCCGGAGATGTTCCCTAAAGCACTCTGCTAGGAGATGCCCAGTCTTCCCAATGTAGAGGAGACCACATCGGGAGCAACGGATACAATAAATGATATTAGTGGATGTGCAAGTAAAACCTTGAATGGATGTGGAAGGCTTCTTTAGGGCCTTGGATAGAGGTGAGGGAGGAGGTGTGGGCGCAGGTTTTACAGTTCCTGCGGTGGCAGGGGAAGGTGCCAGGATGGGAGGGTGGGTTGTAGGGGGGCGTGGACCTGACCAGGTAGTCACAGAGGGAACGGTCTTTGCAGAAGGTGGAAAGGGATGGGGAGGGAAATATATCCCTGGTGGTGGGGTCTTTTTGGGGGTGGCCGAAATGTTGGCGGATGATTTGGGTTATGTGAAGGTTGGTAGGGTGGAAGGTGAGCACCAGGGGTGTTCTGTCCTTGTTACGGTTGGAGGGGTGGGGTCTGAGGGCGGAGGTGCGGGATGTGGACGAGATGCGTTGGAGGGCATCTTTAACCACGTGGAGGGAAATTGCGATCTCCAAAGAAGGAGGCCATCTGGTGTGTTCTGTGGTGGAAATGGTCCTCCTGGGAGCAGATACGGCAGAGGCGGAGGCATTGGGAATACGGGATGGCATTTTTGCAGGAGGTAGGATGGGAAGAGGTGTAATCCAGGTAGATGTGGGAGTTGGTAGGTTTGTAAAAAATGTCAGTGTCAAGTCAGTTGTCGTTGATGGAGATGGAGAGGTCCAGGAAGGAGAGGGAGGTGTCAGAGATGGTCCAGGTAAAGTTAAGGTCAGGGTGGAATGTGTTGATGAAGTTGATGAATTGCTCAACCTCCTCGCGGGAGCACCAGGTGGTGCCAATGCAGTCATCAATGTAGCGGAGGAAGAGGTGGGGAGTGGTGCCGGTGTAATTACGAAAGATCAACTGCTCTACGTAGCCAACAAAGAGATAGGCATAACTGAGGCGCATACATGTGCCCATGGCTACCCCTTTGGTCTGGAGGAAGTGGGAGGATTCAAAGGAGAAATTGTTACGGGTGAGGACCAGTTCGGCCAAACGAATGAGAGTGTTGGTGGAAGGGTACTGTTGGGGACGTCTGGAGAGGAAAAAATGGAGGGCTTGGAGGCCCTGGTCATGGCGGATGGAGGTGTAGAGGGATTGGATATCCATGGTGAAGATGAGGCGTTGGGGGCCGGGGAAACGGAAGTCTTGGAGGAGGTGGAGGGCGTGGGTGGTGTCTCGAATGTATGTGGGGAGTTTCTGGACTAGGGGGGATAGGACAGTGTCAAGGTAGGAAGAGATGAGTTCAGTGGGGTGGGGCACTCCTTTTTTTTTACTCCGTTTCTTTTTTTATTTTATAGCCAGCTCTCAGAGTGAACAGGATGTTTGACACCCCTGTTTTTTTCCCCCCAGCACCCATGTTGTGTGTGTGCAGGTGTGAGACACAGGCACTCCTGTTTATATCTGTCAGTCAGGACTCCCTGATTACGGAACTCATATTGAATGAGGTCCACCTGGCTGACCTTGTTCCAATCACTCCACTCCAACATGAGGGCTTGGAGGTAGCAGTGACCATACCATCAAGAGGGAAGTTGTGGATATTGTCCCCACTACCTGTTTTAGTCCAGGGTGGAAAAGCTAGAGGGTGGCCTTCCTACCTAGAGGCCAATTGAAGCCTGTAGGTGGCTATTCTATTCATTAATTTGGTTCATACAATAAAACACAGAACTGATCTTGGAGAAGTAATATTTAATAGATGGTTTCTATCAAGTTTTTAAACATATCAATTAAAACCATTGCAAAGACCATCCCTTTGGAGAAGATATTACAATATCAAATAAATTAAGAAATAAAATGAGTCCATGTATCTTGTGCTGTATTTATGGAAAGGTCTGTACAGTTGCTTAACAAAAATGCAAATTCCAGCAAGCTCATGTGATGCGCTGTCTTGTCTGACCAGTAGGTAAATTTGTGAGTAATTAAAATCAACTGGTCTAGCTGATCCTGCCTTTAGCTATTCCATTAGTTAATTATCTCCCCACTTGGTGTTAAAAATTCCTGTTCAGTGACACCAAGAGTCAAAGGAAGGAGCTAAATTACTTTAATTATTGAGTAATTGCACACAGCGATGTTAATTAAATCTTGATCAGTTTGACTAAGTGAATTGATTTCTCTCACTTAGAATGCAAACCACAGAGAGACAAGCCATTTCATAGTTTAATTAACATTACCTTATCACATCCCCAACATACTAAACAGACATAAAACTCAGTTAGGTCTCAGTGATATTTTTCTCTTGTTTCCATACGATGTCAGCAATATTTGCTCCATCACAGTTACAATATATATATAAAATATGTTGTTTAACTTTAAGGTTGTATCCTTTGTCATTTCCAGAAGGTGAACATGTAGCACATTATTGTGTTCACATTTTCCTCCTGTGAATGCAGGTCATTTTTCTTAACACAGAGGGCGACACTGGCTTGGCCCAAGTGATCAATCCCAAAATGAAATAAAAATGCTACTTTTTTAGAGGGGCACAACCAATAAAAACTCAAAGGAAACATTTCAAGTTGATATAAAGCATTGTTCACATTCTCCTTTAAAGGCTGCAAAAAGTGCAGCTCAGTTTTATAAAACAAAGAACAGAAATGCGGAGACATTTCTTCAGCCAGAGAGTGGTGAGCCTGTGGAATTCATTGCCACGGAGTGCAGTGGAAGCCGGGACGCTAAATGCCTTCAAGGCCGAGATTGATAGGTTCTTGTTGTCTAGAGGAATTAAGGGCTACGGGGAGAATGCTGGTAAGTGGAGCTGAAATGCGCATCAGCCATGATTGAATGGCGGAGTGGACTCAATGGGCCGAATGGCCTTACTTCCACTCCTATGTCTTATGGTCTTATGGTCTTATGGATATTGGAGATCTCAAATAAACAAAAACAGAAATTGCTTGTGAAACTCAGCAGATCTGGCATCATCTGTTAGAGTTTTAGAGTCATAGAGTCATAGAGATGTACAGCACAGAAACAGACCCTTTGGTCCAACTTGTCTCTGCCGACCAGATATCCCAAACCAATCTAGTCCCACCTGACAGCACCCAGCCTATATCCCTCCAAACCCTTCCTATTCATAAAAGATGCCTTTTAAATGTTGCAATTGTACTAGCTTCCACCACTTCCTCTGGCAGCTTATTCCATACACATACCACCCACTGCATGAAAAAGTTGCCTCTTAGGTCTCTTTTACATCTTTCCCCTCTCACCTTAAACCTATGCTCTCTAATTCTGGACACCCCCAACCCAGGGAAAAAACTTTGTCTATTTATCCTATCCATGCTCCTCATGATTTTATAAACCTCTATAAGGTCACCCCTCAGCCTCCGACGCTCCAGGGAAAACAGCCCTAGCTTATTCAACCTCTCCCTATAGCTCAAATCCTCAAATCCTTTTATGGCAACATCCTTGTAAATCTTTTCTGAACCCTTTCAAGTTTCACATCTTTCTGATAGGAAGGAGACCAGAATTGCACACAATATTCCAACAGTGGTCTAACCAATGACCTGTACAGCTGCAACATGACCTCCCAAAGTCACTCTTTGTCAAAACAGTTCTCATGAGGGTCACTGGACTCAAAACATTCTTGTTCTCTAATGGTTCAGATCTCAAATACATTGCCAACTGCGTTACCCCCTTTTCATTTTTTTTCTAATTTCACTACTAGGTCAGAAGTAGAAAAGAAAATAGCAGAAAGTATTTATAGAAGCTGTAGCAAACAGAATTTCAGCAGGAACTGTTGAAGGAGATATATATATATATATATATATATATACAGAGAGAGAGAGAGAGTACACACACAAAGTCCTGGAAGTTATGTGCAAGTATGGAGCACAGAAAGTGCTATAGGTGAAGCAGAGGCTGCAAACATTAAATTTCAAAAACAGGAAATGTTGGAATGAATGGTCTTTTTCTAAAGTTCTTGAAGTTTGACTGTATCCTCTCATTCCCATTTGATGCAGTACAATGGCTCAGTGGTTAGCACTGCTGCCTCACAGCATCAGAGACCTAGGTTTGATTCCAGCCATAGGTGACTGTCCATGTAAAGTTCTCCCCATGTCTGCATGGATTTCCTCCAGGTGCTCTGCTTTCCTCCCATAGTCCAGAGATGTGCAGGTTAGGTGGATTGGCCATGCTAAATTGTCCATAGTGTCCAAGGATGCGCAAGCTAGATGAGTCAACCAAGGCAAATGTGAAATTACAGGGATGGGGTGGGGCTGCTGGGTGTGGGTGGGATACTCTTCGGAGGATTGGTGCAGACTCAATAAGCCGGATGGCCTCTTTCCATGCTTCAGGGATTTTGTTAATAGTGGTATCTAAATTAAACAAAATTTGCATTTGCATTTGCAAGTATTACTGATTGTATCTGATATAGGAAGGTGGAAAAGCTAAACAAACATGTCATAATCCAGAACAACAGACAAATGTTAAAGAGTGAATTTCACTATCAGATTTTTTTTTAAAAACGAAGAAATAAATGAACATGGTAGGGTAAATTGTATTAAAATGCAATGGAAAGTAATTGTCTTATCAGAAATATAAATCATGGAATCATAGACTCCCTGTCATATGGATGCAGGTCATACGGTCCATCGTCTCTACACTGCCCTTCCAAAGAGCATTCCTTGACCTATCCCTGGAACCTTGCATTTTCCATGGCTAATCCACCTAGCCTGCACATCCCAGAACAGTATGGGCAATTTAGCATGGCCAGTCCACCTAAACTGTACAGCTTTGGAATGTGGAAGGAAGTTGGACCTCCTCAAGGAAAACCATGCAGTCATCGAGAGAATGGGCAAACTTCACACAGACTGTTGCCTGAGGCTGGAATTGAACCCAGGTTCCTGCCATTGTGAAGCATCAGTGCCAAAGGTGTTTGCTGCTTTTTTAATAGAAGGTCTATCTTGTTTTGCAAAGTAACTACCTCTGATCCTGACCGTCCTTCCCCTCCTCTGTCACTCACAACATCCCTGCCTACTGCCAGATCTGATGGCCCCTAGCTCATGGCTTGGTTTCCTCTGCTCTGGACCTGTCATACTTGCCCTGCTGCTGGATCTGACACCCCCTTACCCGTGATTGGACCTGACTCCCTTCCTCTTTCCCAGGACCAGACATTGTACCGCCTCAACAACCAACATCCCCTCAACCCACTTCTGGGACTCAACACCACCCCTCTTACCTGCTGGATCCTTTATCTTCCACCAACCCCAACGTAACTTGAACACTCCATCACCTACCTGATCATTCTACTTAACTGCTACCTTATCCAACTGGCACCCTACCCCCCAGGAACCTACCGCTATCCACTTGGTGCCATAACTATCTGGTAATGGATTTACCTGGCACCTAGCCCCCAGCACACCTGACTCCTTATCCTCTTGGCACTATCCTCACTCTTTCTGTTTGACAAAGTTACTGGCTATGATTCTGGGTCTTTATATTCCAGCTGACTGCTGTGAAAAGAGGGTATAGAGTCATAGAGTCATAGAGATGTACAGCATGGAAAAAGACCCTTCGGTCCAACCTGTCCACACTGATCAGACATCCCAACCCAATCTAGTCCCACCTGCCAGTACCCAGCCCATATCCCTCCAAACCTTTCTTATTCATATACCCATCCAAATGCCTCTTAAATGTTGCAATTGTACCAGCCTCCACCACTTCCTCTGGCAGCTCATTCCATACACGTACCACCCTCTGCATGAAAAAGTTTGCCCCTTAGGTCTCTTTTATATCTTTCCCCTCTCACCCTGAACCTATGCCCTCTAGTTCTGGACTCCCCGATCCCAGGGAAAAGACTTTGCCTATTTATCCTATCCATGCCCCTCATAATTTTGTAAGCCTCTATAAGGTAACCCCTCAGCCTCCGACGCTCCAGGGAAAACAACCCCAGCCTGTTCAGTCTCACCCTGTAGCTCAGGTCCTCCAACCTTGGCAAAATCCTTGTAAATCTTTACTGAACCCATTCAAGTTTCACAACACCTTTCCGATAGGAAGGAGACCAGAATTGCATGCAATATTCCAACAGTGGTCTAACCAATGTCCTAACCAACAGCTGCAACATGACCTCCCAACTCCTGTACTCAATACTCTGACCAATAAAGGAAACTTCCAAAATGCCTTCTTCACTATCCTATCTACTTGCGACTCCACTTTCAAGGAGCTATGAACCTGCAATCCAAGGTCTCTTTGTTCAGCAACACTCCCTAGACCTTACCATTAAGTGTATAAGTCCTGCTAAGATTTGCTTTCCCAAAATTCAGCACCTCACATTTATCTGAATTAAACTCCATCTGCCACTTCACAGCCCATTGGCCAATCTGGTCAAGATCCTGTTGAAATCTGAGGTAACCCTCTTTGCTGTCCACTACACCACCAAATTTGGTGTCATCTGCAAACTTACTAACTGTACCTCTTATGCTTGCATCCAAATCATTTATGTAAATGACAAAAAGTAGAGGACCCAGCACTGATCCTTGTGGCACTCCACTGGTCACAGGCCTCCAGTCTGAAAAACAACCCTCCACCACCACCCTCTGTCTTCGACCTTTGAGCCAGTTCTGTATCCAAGTGGCTAGTTCTCCCTGTATTCCATGAGATCTAACCTTGCTAATCAGTCTCCCATGGGCAACCTTGTTGACCGCCATATAGATCACATCTACTGCTCTGCCCTCGTCAGTCTTTTTTGTTACTTCATCAAAAAACTCAATCAAGTTAGTGAGACATGATTTCCCATGCACAAAACCATGTTGACTATCACTAATCAGTCCTTGCCTTTCCAAATACATGTACATCCTGTCCCTCAGGATTCCCTCCAACAACCTGCCCACCACAGAGGTAGGCTCATTGGTCTATAGTTCCCTGGCTTGTCCTTACCACCCTTCTTAAACAGTGGCATCATGTTTGCCAACCTCCAGTCTTCCGGCACCTCACCTGTGACTATCGATGATACAAATATCTCAGCAAGAGGCCCAGCGATCACTTCTCTAGCTTCCCACAGAGTTCACACCTGATCAGGTCCTGGGGATTTATCCACCTTTAACCATTTCAAGACATCTAGCACTTCCTCCTCTGTAATCTGGACATTTGCCTTCCCCTGAGGTCCTGCACTACAGGATTACTGTCAGAATGCAAGTAAGGCCTTGCATTTCTGAAAGGACCGTGATCAGAAATACAGAACTTCCTGTCAGAAATACAGAACTTCCTTATGTTGAGAGTGTGGTGCTGGAAAAGTGCAGCAGGTCAGGCAGCATCCGTGGAGGAGGAGAATTGACATTTTGGGCATAAGCCCTTGGCCCAAAACTTTGATTCTCCTGCTCCTCGGATGCTGCCTGACCTGTTGTGCTTTTCCAGCACCACAGTCTCGACTCCAATCTCCAGTATTTGCAGTCCTCACTTTCTCCTAGAACCTCCTTATGGCCTAGAAAAGGAGTGGAATGGCAACTGTAAGAGAATGCTACTCCTCTGAAAATCTGGCTCAATTCACACCACAACAATTCAGCATTTTCACTCAACCAAGCTGCTTTACTCTCACATTCCCCCCTCAGCAAAATCCTTGTTGTGTGCCAAGACTGTAACTTAGTTGGATTGCCGTATAACTTTAAGTAATTGGATGATTTTTTTGAATGAGATTCAATGTAGTAGGGTTAATGTCCTCGCTTGCTTTGAGGACGTCACAACATATTTGTCTTTGTTTGCCACGCATCACGACAGTGTTCAGTAATCTGTTGTTGTAGAAGAGGCCAGTGTGCATCAGGGCTCCTCATTTCATGTGTATTTGGTCAGTGAGAAACTGAAACAAAATATGAAAGGATATTAAGTCGAGGACACTGGCTTTTAGTGGCAATGTTGCTAGACTAGTAATCTAAAGGCCGAGAAGAATTCTCCAGAAAATCTCACCGTGGCAGCTGGGAAATTTAACTTCAATTAATTAATAATTTCGGCATTAAAGCTAGTCTCTGTAATGATGGACATGAAACTACCAGATTGTTGTAAAACCCCATCTGTTTCGCTAATGTTCATCAGAGGAAGATATTTGCTGTCATTATCGAGTCTGGCTGACAGATTTTGACAGTATTAGAAAAGAACTTTCAAAAGCTGATCGGGGGCAGATGTTCGCAGGTAAAGGGACGGCTGGAAAGTGGGAAGCCTTCAGAAATGAGATAACAAGAATCCAGAGAAAGTATATTCCGGTCAGGGTGAAAGGAAAGGCTGGTAGGTATAGGGAATACTGGGTGACTAAAGAAATTGAGGGTTTGGTTAAGAAAAAGAAGGAAGCATATGTAAGGTATAGACAGGATAGATTGAGTGAATTCTTAGAAGAGTATAAAGGCAGGAAGAGTATACTTAAGAGGGAAATCAGGAGGGCAAAAAGGGGACATGAAATAGCTTTGGCAAAGAGAGTTAAGGAGAATCCAAAAGGTTTTCACAAATACATTAAGGACAAAAGGATAACTAGGGAGACAATAGGACCCCTCAAAGTTCAGCAAAGCGGCCTTTGTGTGGAGCCGCAGAAAATGGGGGAGATACTAAACGAGTATTTTGCATCAGTATTTACAGTGGAAAAGGATATGGAAGATATAGAAAGTAGCGAAATAGATGGTGACACCTTGCAAAATGTCTACATTACAGAAGAGGAAGTACTGGATGTCTTAAAATGCATAAAGGTGAATAACTCTCCAGGACCTGATCGGGTGTACCCTCGAACTCTGTGGGAGGCTAGAGAAGTGATTGCTGGGCTTCTTGCTGAGATATTTGTATCATCAATAGTCACAGGTGAGGTGCCGGAAGACTGGAGGTTGGCAAATGTGCTGCCACTGTTTAAGAAGGGTGGTAAGGACAAGCCAGGAAACTATAGACCAGTGAGCCTGATGTCGCTGGTGGACAAGTTTTTGGAGGGAATCCTGAGGAACAGGATGTATAATGTATACGTATTTGGAAAGGCAAGGACTGATTAGAGATAGTCAACATGGCTTTGTGCATGGGAAATCATGTCTCACAAACTTGATTGAGATTTTTGAAGAAGTAACAAAGAAGATTGATGAGGGAAGAGCAGTAGATGTGATCTATATGGACTTCGGTAAGGTGATCGACAAGGTTCCCCATGGGAGACTGATTAGCAAGGTTAGATCTCATGGAATACAGGGAGAACTAGCCATTTGGATCCAGAACTGGCTCAAAGGTCGAAGCCAGAGCGGGGTGGTGGAGGGTTGTTTTTCAGACTGAAGGCCTGTGACCAGTGGAGTGCCACAAGGATCAGTGCTGGGTCCTCTACTTTTTGTCATATACATAAATGATTTGGATGCGAGCAATAGAGGTACAGTTAGTAAGTTTGCAGATGACACCAAAATTGGAGGTGTAGTGGACAGCGAAGAGGGTTACCTCAGATTACAACAGGATCTTGACCAGATGGGCCAATGGGCTGAGAAGTGGCAGATGGAGTTTAATTCGGATAAATGCGAGGTGCTGCATTTTGGGAAAGCAAATCTTAGCAGGACTTATACACTTAATGGTAAGGTCCTAGGGAGTGTTGCTGAACAAAGAGACCTTGAAGTGCAAGTTCATAGCTCCTTGAAAGTGGAGTCACAGGTAGATAGAATAGTGAAGAAGGCGTTTGGTATGCTTTCTTTTGTTGGTCATAGTACTGAGTACATGAGTTGGGAGGTCATGTTGAAGCTGTACAGGTCATTGGTTAGGCCACTGTTGGAATATTGTGTGCAATTCTGGTCTCCTTCCTATCAGAAAAATGTTATGAAATTTGAAAGGGTTCAGAAAAGTTTTACAAGGATATTGCCAAGGTTGGAGGATTTGAGCTACAGGGAGAAGCTGAACAGGCTGGGACTGTTTTCCCTGGAGCGTCGGATGCTGAGGGGTGACCTTATAGAGGTTTACAAAATTATGAGGGGCATGGATAGGATAAATAGACAAAGTCTCTTCCCTGGGTTGGGGGAGTCCAGAACTAGAGTGCATCAGTTTAGGATGAGAGGGGAAAGATATAAAAGAGACCTAAAGGGCAGCTTTTTCACGCAGAAGGTAGTACGTGTATGGAACGAGCTGCCAGAGGAAATGGTGGAGGCTGGTACAATTGCAACATTTAAAAGGCATTTGGATGGGTATATGAATAGGAAGGGTTTGGAGGGATATGGGCTGGGTGCTGGCAGGTGGGACTAGATTGGGTTGGGATATCTGGTTGGCATGGATGGGTTGGACAAAAGGGTCTGTTTCCATGCTGTACATCTCTATGACTCTATGACTCTATAAGTGGGTGAAGATGTTTTAGCTATGACTGAATAGATAAGAGCAGAGCAAATTAAAGAGCATTCATACTGAGCTTGGCAATGTAACAATGGTGGAGGATGTGTCATTACCAATGTTAAAAATGGAGGAGGTTGAGGATGAATAATGTTAAATGCTCTTAGTCTCAGAGATAGGGATCACTGAATTTAGTTAAAGTCTTTTCAGTGTTGTGGCGAGGATGAAAATCTGAGCAGAGAGGTTTAAACATGAAGTTGTGAGACAGATGGTCACTGGTGACAAAACATTCAAGGACTTTGTAGAGGAAAAGGGGACTGATGATTAAGAGGGGTTGAGATTGTTCTATTTTGAGGAGTGACAGATGATGCCTTTTCTGAAAGGCAATGCCTGAAGAAAGTAAATAATTGACATTATATGCTAAGATGGTAGTCAGGAAGGGATGATGGTCAGTGGTATAACAAACATGGGATCCAAGAAATAGACCTATGGATGTGATGAACTTATTGACAGCATGGACAGAGATGTGAATACAGTTAAAAAGAGGTTCATGGTAGAGCTAGGGAATGGTGGCCTTTGTTTGATTTAGGTTGGTGGAAAACCTGGTAGTCTAGTGGTTAGGATTTGGCACTCTTACTGCCACAGCCAGGGTTCGATTCCCGGTTAATGAATAGGGGTTCAGTTCTGCTAGTTTATCGTGGTGACAACATTGCTGACCGATTTTGGGGACAGTACGGTGGCTCAGTGGTTAGCACTGCTGCCTCACAGTGCCAGGGACCTGGGTTCAATTCCAGCCTCGGGCAACTGTCTGTGAGGAGTTTGCACATTCTCCCCGTGATTGGGTGTGTTTTCACCAGATGCTCTGGCTTCCTCCCACAGTCCAAAGATTTGCTGGTTATGTGAATTAGCTAAGCTAAATTGCCCATAGTGTTCAGGGATGTGTAGGTTAGATGCATTAGTCAGGGGTAAATGTAGAGTAATAGGGCAGAGGATTGGGTCTAGGTGGGATACTCTTCAGAGGGTCGGAGTTACCTTGTTGGGCCAAATGGCCTGTTTCCATGCTGTAGGGATTCTATGATGAAAAGACAAATAATTCTAATGCTGCAGTGGTAGGTAAAGACACCCTGATGGTAGATAAAGACACCCTGATTTGGGGCAAATAGTAAAGATTACAATTAGATAGGTTAGAAGGTTCGGTATTATGAAATTACCTTGAGAGCAAATTACTTCTGCAATAAGCAAGGCTTCTCCCCGTCTCCAGGAGTACAAACCTTGCTCTCCCCTCCTACCCTGTGACAAATCACAATCCTCATTGGACCAATGTTTGTCCTCCATCCCAATCCCCACGGTGTCCCTACTTAAAACAAATCTGGCATCCTTAAACAGCAACTCAAATGCTTAGCCAATGAGAAAGAAGATCCCCCTTTCCTCGACATACTGAATGTCCATTTATGCCTTTTTGGCAAGGTGGTGGCAGAGTAAGACACTCCAGCCAGAGCTCCCGTATTCGCCAGTTCCTTTTCCTTTGTCTTTCTTTTTTTCCCCTTCTTACAGCACGTTTTTTCCTCACCAACCCCCACCCCACCTCAACTTTTAACTATTTATACTAATGGAGGTGAGACAAAGGGAGACAGGTGGTGGGCCATTGCATGGAACAGGGAGCACAGCAAGTGTGGGCCAAGTCCCAGAGTGGGAGCAGAGCGAGTGTGGGCCGAGTCCCAGAGTGGGAGCAGAGTGAGTGTGGGCCGAGTCCCAGAGTGGGAGCAGAGCGAGTGTGGGCCAAGTCCCAGAGTGAGCAGCAGAGCGAGTGTGGACTGAGTCCCAGAGTGGGAGCAGAGTGAATGTGGGCCAAGTCCCAGAGTGGGAGCAGAGCAAGTGTGGGCTCAGTCCTGGAATGTGGAGCAGAGTGGGTGTGGGCCGAGTCTCAGAGTAGGAGCAGAGCCAGTGTGGGCTCAGTCCTGGATTGGGGAGCAGAGCAAGTGTGGGCTCAGTCCTGGATTGGGGGGCAGAGTGAGTGTGGGCTTAGTCCTGGAATGGGGAGCAGAGTGAATGTGGGCCAAGTCCTGGAGTGGGAGCAGAGTGAATGTGGGCCAAGTCCTGGAGAGGGAGCAGAGCGAGTGTGCGCCGAGTCCCAGAGCAGGGACCAGAGCGAGTGTGTGCCAAGTCCTGGAGTGGGACCAGAGCGTGCGTGGGCCGAGTCCCGGAGTAGGGAGCAGAGCAAGCATGGGCCGAGTCCTTGAGCAGGAACACAGTGAGTGTGAGCCGAGACCTGGAGTGGGAGCAGAGTGAGTCCATGCTGGCTTGAGGGATGGATCAGGGACGGAAATTGAGGACAGAGAGGAAGGCCTCAGTAGAAAAGGTGCATAACTTGAGTCCTTTAAAGACATTTTTTATTCTCATTCTGGACTTTCAAACTCTGGACTTGTAAATTTTTAAGTTCCCATGCTTGTCTATATTTTCTATTTCAAATCTATGACAACATTTAAAGTATCTGTACCTAGGGACCCTGTACCTGAGATGGCACCGAGGAGTGACATTACAAATTTTTGATTGCACTCATTCGGGTGCATATGACAATAAAGGCTATTCTATTTTCTTTTTACTACTGCCAAACATAGCAACCTCCACCATGAGTCAAAAACTCAGTCTTTGTAATGCATACTAACTCTACTTATGACAATGTTTTCTCATCCATTTTTGCCTCAATACTTGTTCTTTTTTGGACCTTTCTTCATAATCCAGTCCTCTCTCTCTTTCTCTAGTATACTTTCCTCTGCCATTGATATTTCTCCTGACTCAGAGGGATATAAATTACTATTAACATTAACCTTAGTGATTTGACTATGTACTCATTGTTTACCATGATTCTACTGGTCATGAAACTATTTAAACAAATCGGTTAGTGACTTTGTTGAAAAAGCAATCAAAGGTCTGTTACCTGATTGGATGAAATGTATTACTTGATTAAACAATAATAATATATAAACACACTGTCTTACGTGAGTTCTTGAAGTAAATGAAGTAGGAACTCTAAGTTTCATGAAAGAATGAACATGAATGAAGTAAAACTGAAATTGAGTTATTATTCAGAGGTGACAGAGCAGCTAATCTATGCACAGAGGAATTTGCACAGATCAATGACCCATCAATATATTCTGAAGAAAAGTAATACTGGACTTAAATTATTCACTCTGTTACTCTCCACAACTGCTGCCCAACCTGTTGACATTCTCCAACACTTTTGATTTTAAGCTAGATTATCAACCCTGTTTCAGTGAGATGTGAGGAGACCATCCCAGGACCAGACATTGCACAAAATGAAATGTTAAGCTGATAAAGCTACAACATAGGACTACTTGCATTACAAATAGCAGAAACAGCATGAGACAAAAATCGCTAAGTGATCTCACAGCCAAGAATCAGATCAAAGTTCTGCAATCCTGTTCCAGTAAGTTGTGAATGGTTGTGGACAATTCAACAACTGACCAGAGGAGGAAACTTTACAAATATGGCACAGTGGTTAGCACTGCTGCCTCACAGCGCCAGAGACCTGGGTTCAATTCCTGCCTCAGGCGACTGACTGTGTGGAGTTTGCACATTCTCCCCGTGTCTGCGTGGGTTTCCTCCGGGTGCTCCGGTTTCCTCCCACAGTCCAAAGATGTGCAGGTCAGGTGAATTGGCCATGCTAAATTGCCCGTAGTGTTAGGTAAGGGGTAGATGTAGGGGTATGGGTGGGTTGCGCTTCGGCGGGGCGGTGTGGACTTGTTGGGCTGAAGGGCCTGTTTCCACACTGTAAGTAATCTAATCTAATCTTCATCCTTGATGATGGAGAAGGCTGGCACCACAGAACAAAAGACAAGACTTATATACCTGCAGCCATTTTCATCAGAAATGCCATGTATATGGTTCATCTTAACTTCCCCTTGAGATCTCAGATGCCAGTTGTCGAACAGTTTGATTCACTTCATGTGAAACCAAGAAATAGCTGAGGACACTGGATATTGCAACGTTTATGAATCCAGAACAACATCCCAGAAGTAATAATGAAGAGTTGTTCTCCAGAGTTGGCCGTGCCCCAGGTCAAGCTATTGCAGTCCAGCTAAAACACTGTCATTCTACTCAAAAATACTTGTCTGGTATATCCTGACCACAAAAATCCAGTACAAACAATTTCCACCTATTTAGTCTACTGTCTTTTTCATTATATAGTTTGATGCTGCACTCTGTGTTTGCGTACAGGACACTCTGGTGAAAAAAAAGGCAAAGTCAAAAATGATCTTCAAGCTTAGGCCTCAATGTAACACTATTTATTTTATATTAATACTAAATACTGTTACAGATGGTATTCATAGACATAACAGGCATTGATTTTTTTAATAACAGTTATTAAAAAAGTTTTTTAATAACAGTTATTAACTGGTCTACCTTCACGTGTGCATGTCGGAATACTTTCAAGACTCTCTCGTTTTAGATTATTGCTGAAAATGTGTTGTTGGAAAAGTGCAGCAGGTCAGGCAGCATCCAAGGAGCAGGAGAATCGATGTTTCGGGCATGAGCCCTTCTTCAGGAATCAGCCCTTCCTGAAGAAGGGCTCATGCCCGAAACGTCAATTCTCCTGTTCCTTGGATGCTGCCTGACCTGCTGTGCTTTTCCAGCAACACATTTTCAGCTCTGATCTCCAGCACCTGCAGTCCCCACTTTCTCCCATTTTAGATTATTGTCTAGTCTAGTGTAGATTGGGGTAGTTTACAATTTAGTGTGTGTTAACTCTATCCACATGGTGTTATTTATGCTCAATTATTTATGGCTCTGTGTCCTCATTGCAGGGATTCTCCAGGGTCCTGAACCCCTTAAAAAAACACCCAGTTGCTGGCTTTTGTTCGATCAGAAATTCAGTTGATCTAACAACATGACCATTTGCCTTGAATGGGTCGTACTAACCAAATGATTTTTGATTTTTTAATTTGCAATTTATTAGCAGTTCCATCAGGGACAGTTCTGAGGAGAGCAGGGTGAAGTGGTAAATGAGTTGAACTGTGAGAAACTCTGGATCTTTCATCAGCAGATTTTATATGGTCTGAATGATTGGGTGTACCTCTCCATTGGACTGAGGGTATCCAGCAAACCTGTGATATGTTGAAAGCCAGGTGTCATTACTTCAAACATTTCAGTGGTCCTACTTCCAGTTTTTTTAACCTCGAACCATTTTGAGTGGTAATTGAGCACAATGAGGTGAGAACAGCCTTCATACATGATCAGGTCCAAGCACAATCAGGCTTAGAGTTTATCAGGAAATTCTGCTGGAATGAGAGGCTCCCAACATTAATTTGTGTGGATGGCACATGTATTACAATTGAGCACAAAATCCTCTCACTGTTTTGAGATCCCTGGCCATCAAATAGCCCAATGAGCACTAGCCTTGCACTTGGATAGGCCAAACTGTCTTTGGTGAATTCTCTGAAGAATGCCATTCTGCAACAAATAGGATTTTGTTATTGAAAACCAGTAAACACTCAAGAATGGAGATTTGCTCCCTGTGTTTGAAGTAAATCTTTCTGACATGGTCTGCAAACAGAGTTCCATCCATTCTTGGGTACAGTACTCATATATAATAATGCACTGAGAATCCTTCTTTTATTTCTCATAAATGAGTTAAATTTGTTTCTCAAGATTGGCCAAGATAGAGAGCTTGTCTGAGCATATGATTGTACTGCACCTTAAAATTGTACTTCATTCTGATGTCATTGTTGTCAGATATGAGTACATCTGGAAAGATCATATAACGACATCTGATGCTTGCCTTGGACGTACTGAGAGTCATAATTCTAAAGTGAAAGCATTGTACTTGAGGAGGCAATTTTTACTAACTTTTTTAAAATCCAGCAAAGAAAGTAAAGATTTCCAAATGGTTACAATCATGACTTTGAGGTCCAAAATCTAATCAGAAATGTTTTCACAGGCCATATGACTGCTTAAGCCTCTTTCTGGATGACTGTGACTCCAGCAACTCTTAAGAAGATTGACGTAATCCAGGATGATGTGCCTGCTTAATTGGAGCACCATCCATTACCTTAAACATTTAAGTACTCCATCACTGATGTGCAGTAGTGTACCATATAAAAGTTGCAATGCAACATTTACCAAGGCTCCTTCCACAATACCTTCCAACACTGTGACTCCTGTCACCAAGTGTGATAAGTGCAGAAGACGCGGGCATGTCACAACTTTCAAATTCTGCTGTAAGGTACACACCATTTTGATGTGGAACTATCTTTGTTCTATCATTGTCAATAAGTTAAAATCTGAAGCTCCTTTCCTGACAGTGTTGTAGGCATTCCTATATCAGATAGCTGACAGCAGTTAATGAAGATGGCTGGTCATCACCTTCCCAAAGGGATGAACAACAAATGTTGACATTGCTCACAACCTTCGCAACAATAAAAAAAAGTAAATGTCCCTCTGGGTCTTCAACTGATTGGCGCAGACACTAATTGGAAATGTCATTAGTCAATACAAATTAATACATATGTGAGACACAGATGTTATTTTATTTGCTTATTGTTGTGGAAATTCCTCATGGTAAATCCTGAATGTACAATAGAAAAAAGTAAGTGCTATAATTATATTTGTCCGTCTCAGAAGATGAGATAATATGGGTTCTGCCAATTTGGGGGCCCCATCCCACAATAGCTTGGATCTCCTGCTTTGTCTCTTGGCCATCCATATTGTTTCAGCTCAGAGCTTACCTCATGTTTGGATCCATATTGAAACGATTATGCTAATAATGTCCAAAATGTGCCAGATCTCCCGCTGGTATTTTAATGCTCCTTAATGCACAAAGATTAAATATTTGACTTCTAGTATGATTTGAGTTTAGCAGAAGGGGTTGCCGTGTGGTTTAAGATTTTCCTTCATGTCCAGGACGGACCAATCAACAACATGTACTCTTTCTAATTCTTCTATATATGTTGGCTTCTGCTGGAATAATCTGAAACATGTTGTGTTACAACCAGTCCCTGGGAGGTTTCAGTTTCAGATGGAATACCTCAAACTATTAAGCTCCAGGTGAGGAGGGGTGATCAGATGCCCTTGGTTGGTTGCAACAAGGTTAATTTGAAAAGGATCCCTGTCCTGTTGATACCTTTCTCCCAGAGCCAAATGAACTTATGTTTAAAAGGATCCAAATTCATTAGGCTTTCCTAAATTAACAAAAAGTGTTAAGTTTATTCATTACTAAACACAAGAAGAAGCAGCAACACAACTCATATACATGGAGATTAGAAATAAGAGGTCAATCCAAGAAGGTTAAAAAAAAAATTAAATCTATGGATCATACTTGGAATTGTTCATGAAGAGTGGATACTTGAACACTGTGACTGTGCAGTGTAGCATTTAATAATTCAACAGTCAGCATCAAGAGTCTTGGCTTTGTAGGTTGATTGAAGCTCTTTTGTTCCAGTTCCTTTGGCCGTGGCTGGCTGGCAGCACTCGGCATGAGAGATATTCATTTTCTTTTTGTACCTGCAGTACAGGGGTGTTTAAATGGCTGTTCTCAGAGATTTGGCCCTCATGAGTTGATACACTACTCAGACATCAGCCCCCTAAAACATAAGGACCAGTCTTACAATTGATTAACTCCTTCTTTAACCCCTTGAAGGCCAAACCACAAAAAATCTCCAAGACATGGTGGTTGGGAGGAGATTGGGATTAAAAGTTTTCTAGTCAGTGATGCCCATATCACATGAATGGATAATGAAAAGTACTGCCACCAATCCTTTGTTTTGGTGCCAGTCTAAGTTACTGATGCCTGTGGAGAAGGAAGCCCATACAAACTCTTCGGCAGAAGAGAGATTCAATTCTTATAAACAATGAATAGGTTTATTACATATTACTTAATAGCAACTCAAAGCACAGATGAGATACATAATTATCTCTCTTGTGACGTCAGGCTAAACTTAAGAATAAGTATACATGGCTATTTTATCTATACACCATTAATGCTAAGAACTGAAGCTCTATACAGTGAACACATGTAGAATTCATACGACACGCAGACTCCCCTCCCAAACTCAGTTCTTCATTTCCTGAGGGGGCGGAGTTTATCTTGTGATGTCTATTAAAGCTTTAAAGTGATGAATGTCTTATACAACACTAATCAACTGTACATTAACTTATAGAAGCTTGAAGCTGCAGCTATTGAGCAAGAATTGGTTCAAGCTAAGCTGGGCTGTGGCCTGCCTCTCACATTGAACAGTGTGCTATCTAAGTTCACTGTTGAGGAATGATCAATTAGGGCAGGTTGCTGAGGGTTGATGTTACATGTGATAATACATAAATACTCACCACATAGCTTTCAAAGTACGTCATGAAAAGAAGTGGAGAAATGGGTAACAGGAAATTTCTTACTTTAATTGGCACTGTTACATTTGCCTAATGGAGTGTATGAGAATGATTATGGAGGTGTTCTCACCAAGGTGTTGATTGGAACATTACATTTCAGTCTGTGCTTGATGATCTTTTACTTTGTGGACTTGCTTCAGAAAGTGCAAAGGCATCATCTAGTGGTAGAAAACTGGCTATACAGAGTAAATATGGGTCTGCCTTGGGCCTCAGCTGTGGATTTAAAAAAAAACTTGATGATGTTTAGCTCAGCCAAACCAAACAGTTAGCTTGAGGTTGGCTCAACCCTTACCAGATTTATTTTCCGTATGCTTGGTTTGTCTCTTTGACTGGTAAACTTTTAATCATGATTTCAATCAGTTTGCCTTGACTTGCATTGATCTCTTGTGACAAAATAGCATTACATATTTGAAATGCCATTGTATGGGGTAATTCTAAAAGCATGGAGAATAAGATATTGGGTAATTGATATCAATCATTCAAAAACAGTTAGGTGTTATCCAGCTGAGCTGAAATTATGGACTGAAAATATTGTACCAACAATTGGTCGCTTGGTGTTGATTAGAAAAGCTTACACTCTCTCAATATGTTATCTCCACTGCACTGTTATGAGTTTGTTTAATGAAACATTCCATTGACCTGGTATTCATTGTTTTTGGAAATATTTGCTACAATTCAATAAGACAGTGTACATATCGAAACATTTGAAATCTTATTTGAATAAATTATTCCCTGAACAATTTTTGCCATTATCTGCCTTTGTTGTGGTTATTTGTTAAAATCCTGAATTGAATCTCACATACTGATTTTAGTGGCACTTTCATAGTATAGCATTGGCACTTCAGCTCTTTAAATCTCTCTTTCGAAACCCCATTTGCTGATACAGTGTACTGTTGACCACCTGTCGTACAGCACAGTGACAGATGAACTAAGCCTTATCCTCAGTCAATGCAGATGGACTCTGAGTATGTCATCAAGCAAATTATTGATCCCAAGTGATTAAACCTTACGGAACTAAAGGATCCTTGTTTGGAAAATGCTTTGCTGCAGAAATTTCAGTGAAAATGGGTGCCTGAGCTTCTCCTTTCAGCTTGTTGTCAATATTGTATGAAATCTGGTACTAACCAAACTCACGAAACTCTTTCTCTCTGGCACATGACTGCTTAATGTTAACTTATTCTCAAAATTAAAAATGCAAATGTTACCCGAAACCAAATTCAGTGACCTTTGCACAGATGTATTGAATGATGTGCTATAATGTTTGACCCTAATAGAAATCTTTTCATAGTCTTATTTTCATTGATTTTAAAATCAATGTGAATGCTTAGATAAATATGACTGTGTTTTAGTTCTGGGCTCTTAACCTACTTGATAAGTGACAAAGCATCTTTACAGACAACACTAGCCAGAAACTTTGAAACCAAGAATATTGAGAGTTGATGTGCATGTATTTCTGTTGTATAGCTTACCCCTCTGGATTAGCAGAATCAGGGAATTTGGTCTGAGGCTGATGAAACAACTTGATGTCTCTCAACAGCCATTTCTGACTTCCCTGACACAGCTGGCATAATGTTGTCCATGATGTGCATGAAGCAACATTGCAGTTCTATTGTACAATTGCTGAAAGGCAATCAAAGAATATTGCTGGATTCATATTCTGTTAAAATTGAAGGACAGGTGGCCTCTGATGAACAATGGATGCAGTATTCACTATATATTATTGACCTCTGGGAAAATTCCACATTTACACCTTCACTCAGGGTCAGATTTTGCTCTGACAAACAATTATTATCAATTTACAGCTGTAACAAACTTTTCCTGTGGTTCCTGAATAATGTGCCATTATAATTAGCAGACTTATAAATCTCTGCAAGATGACTTTGTGATATTGAAGCTTGATGGCTGATCACTTTAGTTTGTCTTCAAAAGGCTAACCTGACCTCAGTGTACTGCTCCTGGTAATTCTAATTAAGGAAAAATGGCTTGTTGCCTGTACTGTACCAGAGAATTAAAGATGGGCCAATTGTAGGATGAAGCCACAGCACAGGTGGAGTCCATTATTGCTATTTGATCACAACATCACTTACTTTGAAGGAAATTTTTTTTTACCAACCGCTTGGTTTCTGCATCCATCTGTCACTAGCGGCAACATTATGTTCATGCATTGCCAACAAAAAGGAGTGGGGGAGGAGTTAGTCTGCTATTAGTGAGGGCGTTGAGATTTCAGAGAAAATGAATCATGAAATATAAACCCTTCTCTGCCTCAAGAATAGTTGTCAAAATAATTATGTCTATGTTAGTGTCTCCTAGACAGCCCTAACTAGATAATTTATGCAGAATTTCTAATTTGCTAGGCCCATCTGTGTGTGCTATGATCGGCCTGTCGTTTGGAGAACTGTGTGAATATATTTTTGCAGCTTTTGAAACATTGTGATTTGAATGCTGAACTCTTCATGAATATGGGATGCCCACAAATCATGTCACTTGGTTAACATAATTAACCCACATGTATGAGCTTATTACTGGAAGCCTTTTATTGATATCACTCATAATGAGCTCCACCTTCTGCTATACTTGGATGAGTGGGTGCCATATAAGAACTCATTCCTCTGCTGACCAGCCAATATCTTTGAATTGCCACACCCTTAAAACTCAATACAAATTGATACAGTTGATTCAAGGCAGTTAAACATATTCATATGTTAACTGCAATACAGAATGTCCCTCTCCATCTACCTGATTGCCAGTTCCTGATGCAACTAGAGCCACTATTGATTGTATATGGCTGGGAGGGAATTGTGCTGGGAATCCTCAGTGTTGACTATGGGACCACGATATCTCTTGGAATCAATTCAAATATGGGCAAGGAAGTCTTCCACTGAGTAACACTCAACATACTCTTTTTGATGTACCACAACCAGGAAGAAGCACTGAAAGTGGCAAGAGAAGAGAATATACTCTGGATGTGGAACTTCAATGGCCATCACAGGAAGTGGTTTGGTGGACTTATTGTCAGGCTAGCCCAGTCCTGAAGAATGCATCTACCAAACTGGGCCTGTAGCAGATAGTGAAGGGACACATACAGAGCAAAGTCTGCTTGACCTCATCTGCAGATATCTATCCATCTGTCACAGATGCATCTCTCTCAGGTAATGTTGCTAGAAGTGATCATTGTATAGTCCTTGTCAAGAAGAAATTCGATCTTCACACTGAGGACATCTTGAATTGTGTTTTGTGGCACTACAACTTCATTAAATGGGACAAATTCAGACAGATCTATCAGCTCAAAACTAAACGTTCATGAAGCTCTGTGGATCATTGTAGCAGCAGATTTTATTCAATATAATTTGTAATCTAATGGCCTTGTTTTACCATTGCCATCAAGCCATGAGATCACCATTGGTTTAACTATGAACATTGGACAACATGCAAGGAGCAGCACCAAGCATACCCAAAACTGAGGTATCAAGATTGGTCTAGCTTCAACACAGGACTACAAGCATGCTAAAATTATGTCATAGATAGGGCAATGTCATCTCAGAATAAACAGATCAGATCAAAACTTGCAGTTCTGAAACATCCAGCCATAAAGTTAACAGGAACTGCAAGCTTCATGACATTCCTCACTTTGATGACGACGAAGTATAATAGGTTTGTGCAATAAACAAGGATGAAGTGTTTGAAATCATCTTTAGTCAAAATTGCCATGTTGTTGATTTATCCCAGTCTCCATCTGCAAATCCCAAATGCCATTCTTCAGGCAACTTGATGCATTCCACATGATATCAGGAATGAGCATAGTGCATTGGATGCAGCAAATGACTGAGAAGTATATTGCTGGTCTTTCATTATCACTGAGTCAACTTTCTTGAGATCCCTACCTAATGACAAGTAAATATTCCTACACCAAAGGATTGCAGTGTTCACAGAAAACTGTGCCACCACCTTCTGAAGGGTAATTAGAGATAAGCAATAAATGTCACCAGATATGTCTCACATCTCCAAAATGAACTAAGAAACGTCTATCACCATATTTGACACTCACCACAGTCATGCCAAATTATTTAACCACTGGGCAGAACATTCCCCACTGTTGGTATGGTGGGAGAAAAGTCTGAAAATAAGGTGAGAATTTTAAAAAGTCAGAGTCTGCTGTTAACCACTTATTCCCCCACCAGTCATGGTCTTTTCAAACAAGGTTGGGAGTGGGGATGGTTGTGGGTGGTGGTAATTGATTGAATTGGAAGCTGATGTATGAACAGTTAATAGTGATGCAGTAGCAGAAGTAATGGTGAGGTGTCCCTGGTGAGCAAGTTAGAAGTGCTGAGGGCAGGAAGGGTAGTGGACTAGAAAGATGAGGTAGCTGAGATTCGTTGAATGAGCATGATACATACAGTTCATGTGGTCCGTGAACCTTGAGGAGATGTGTGTGCAGGGACTGAGTTAGAGTGAGTGTGAGGTGGAATTTACCCTTGAGAAAGCAGTAATTAATTGACCCTTTTGAGGCACTGCTGGGCACCACTTTTGATGTGGGTCACAGCACTGACTTGTGTTGCTATTTGAGACCAGGCTAACTGATTTTACATGGAAAACACAAAAATATGCAGGAAGACAAGTGGTGAGGATGATACAAAGAGTCTGCAGAGGTATATAGAGATTAGGTGAGTGTGCAAAGACTTGTCAGGTGGAATATAATGTGGGGAAATGTGAGGCTTTGCACTTTGGCAGGAAGAATAAATAAACTTGAAAGTTATTTAAATGGAGAAAAAACTGAAGAAAGCTACAGTACAGGAGGATTTGTGAGTCCCCAGATGTAGATCACAAAAAGTAGGCATCCAAATTCAGCAGGAATAGAGAAGGCAAATAGAATGTTAGCCTTTATTTCAAATGGAGTATATAAATAAGGAAGGGTCTTTATAAAACTATACAAGGCACAAGTTAGACCACACTTAGAATACTGTGAACAGTTTTGGTTTCCTTATCTAAGGAAGCATATACTGCCATTGGAAGCAGTCCAGAGAAGGTTCACTAAGCTGCCTTATGAGCAGAGAGATTGAATAACCTGGACTTATACACATTAGAGTTTAGAAGAATGAAAGGAGAACATATTAAAACACATAAGATTCTTAGCGGGCTTGATAGGATAGGTGTGGACTTTGATGTATGAGGGCAGAATCTCACAGTGGGAGGTTACCCAGTTAGGACAGAAATAAAGAAGAATTTCTTCTCTCAGAGAATAATGAATTAGTGGATTCCTTTACTGCAGAGGGCTGTGGAGACTGGATTGTTAAATATATTCAAGGTTGAAATAGACAGATTTTTAATTAGTAAGAAAATCATGGGATTATTGGGAAAGTGAAGTTTCAGACTAATGCGTATAGTATTACTTAATTGAACATCAGAACAGACTCGACAGGCTAAATGGCCTAACTCTACTATTATGTGTTGTCATCTTATAGGCTTATAGTGTGGTGGCATACTGTCTTTAGGCTGCCAGCAAATGAAAGGACTGCTATCCTTACACCACCTCCTATCAGTACTTCCAGATCCTACTCCTGCTGACGCTTTACACTGTGATACCTTTAAAATTCAGCGTCAAGCACTACATCTTGAGAGGTAGTCCTTGGCTTGCTGTTTTGAAGTGATTCTGGATTAGGGTGGTCAAGAATCTGGTTTCCAGCATCTGCAGTCATTGTTTTTGCCCTGTATTTGAAGTGATATATAGCTGGGTTTTAAATATAATGTCAAAGGTGTGTAAGTTGGAAGTCTCGCCAGTAGCAAGGGCCTCCACCACATTGGAAAAAGCAGAAGATTGTGTGAGAAAATTCACCTCAAGCCAAGGTGGACAGGACATCCAATAATTACAAGTAGGAAAACTTAGCCCTGATGTTTCCAAAGAATAAATAATGGCTCAACAAGTGGTTAGCTCAGTTCTTTCAACCGACCACAATACAAAATGCATTTTAGCAAAGGAATGTTTCAACCTCTTGAATCCCGTGATTTTTAAGAGCAGACACGAGACAGACTTTGAGTTTTGAGTTAAAAGAAAGAATTAAGGTTTACACTCTAAATGTAAATGCAATAGCACTCACTCTCCATGCAAGATTCACACACACAAGAAAAGCTGATTGCAAAAGATGCATTTAAATTACTCAAATCAAAAATCTCACTTTTATCATCACTTATCAAGGTTGTTGCTATATCACATTTCAAGCTGGATAAATTAGTTGTTAGTTCACCTAAGAAAATTGTACTTGGAAGCTTCTGGCTTTTCCAATTGAGGTTGTGGTTGAACCCCTATAATGAAGGTCGGATTCTTTGGTAAAATAAACTTGCTCGATTTCTGTTAGTGGGTGAGTTTCTAGGCAGCATTCTCCCTTTTTCTGGGTAAGATGGCAAATCTGGGAGACCAGTTCTCCCAGTTTCTGTGGATATATGGACATCAATAACTGTTAACTTCACAAATAATCTGTTGCATTCTGATATCTCTTGCATATAAAGTTATGGAGTCATAGAGTCATAGAGATATCCAGCATGGAAATAGACCCTTTGGTTCAACTCGTCCATGCTGACCAGATATCCCAATCCAATCTAGTCCCACCTGCCAAAAATTCCTCCAAACCCTTCCTACTCATATACCCATCCAGATGCCTTTTAAATGCTGTAATTGTACCAGCCTCCACCACTTCCTCTGGCAGCTCATTTCATACACGTACCACCCTCTGTGTGAAAAAGTTGCCCCTTAGGTCTCTTTTATATCTTTCCCCTCTCAACCCAAAACAATGCCCTAGAGTTCTGGACTCCCCCACCCCAGGGAAAAGACTTTGTCTATTTATCCTACCCATGCCCCTCATAATTTTATAAACCTCTACAAGGTCACCCCTCAGCCTCCGACTCTCCAGGGAAAACAGCCCTAGCCAATTCAACCTCTCCCTATAGCTCAAATCCCCAAAAGGTGACATTTCATTGACTTCCCAGAGTCATAGCCAGACATTAATTGGTCTCTGTTAGTACAGAAAACACAAAAACGATCATTTCAAATACCAGTGCCTTTCCCAAACATGCTCTGAGTCCATCTTGTCAAGGTAAATTGTCCATATTCCATGCTTTTTTTAAAACATAAATTCGTCTATCTTCAGCATATGTTCAGGAACAAATAACAGACTAGAAAATCCATAAAAGACTTTTGAAAAGAACTCTTGCCTTTTCATCTTCCCATTTCTCTTCTTTCTTTATCAAAGTTTACCTTTATTTTATTTCTGTTGAATATACTGTTAATGGTATCAAGGACTCATATCTGAGACATCAGTCCAGGGAATCAACCAAAAGTGAAACTGAGATTTATTCAAGAATAGAAGACAACTCATCATTTAACATTACACAAGTATCTGAAGAAAGCCACATGATTAGCTTCATGTGTCTCATTTTAATATTTAATATTTATGGGAGATATATCTAGGAATCCTTAGTACAGAACGTTTTTCTCCTGCATTGCAACATTCCATAAAAACATTGAAGCTATGAAAACTAAGGGAAGTAGATCAGGAAAATTCTGGGTTTTTGATGCCTGATTTGCTTTGTGTTATCTATTCTCAGCAGGTTTGGTGCTGAGGATTGTTAAACAATACCTTAGGAAGGAAAATGTTAGCTCTCTTCTCTCCTCCTATTCAGTGATATTTGCTGGAAGTTGTGTGTACTGTTATGTTTGTGTCTGTAAGGATTCTCAGTGAGGACAGATTGTCGTTTTGTTGTCATTTTTGCTGTGCTTGAACAGCTGGCTGATACTGTCTAAGTTTAGACATCAAATTGGCATTTATATGAGATACTGGAACCAATAGGCAGACAGGGATCAATTCCTTCTGAACAGGAGGGGGGAAATATGAAGAACAATTCCTAAATATATTTTCTACCACCCCAGGAATCCAACATTGATACTTGAAAAGCAATGGCTGTCGCCTTGTTCGATGTGTGGAATGAAGCCTGATTGCATTTAGTTGCCAATTGTTTTACAGAATTCTGAGGAGAAATCCCAGATATCAACATGTATTTTAATTTCAGTATTTGTTAAAATAATAATATAATCTATTAATTACTGAAAACAAAATTGCATTTTTAAAAATTGTTTGATCTTTTATCCCACCCAGTGCGAGTAATTTGATTCTAGAAATCCAGCTAAGTCCCCAGCAAGCCTGGATGTGGATTATAATTATGTGTAGATCAGTGACGACTTGAGATCTCACTTAGGTAAAAGGCTTTTTTTCTCCCTAATGTGTGCCTCAGAGATTATACAGTGATTAATGTACAAAGGAAACAGATTTTCATGTCTCTACAAACCATTTGCTTTTAATATACCATCAGTTAATGGTGTTTGTTTAGATGAAATTGTAAGGAATTAGAATTTACAAATCCTCTCATTTTGCTCTCCATCTTTTTGAGTTTGTACTTCACATAATAGATTTGCACATGAGCCATGTAGTCGAGTTTAAATTAAAATCTTTGAAAAGAGCTAATGAGCTGGTTGAACAAAAACAGAAAGGACTAGAGACATTCAGCATCTGGAGAGCAAGAGTGAACACACGCATGTGTAACACTCCTTGGGATATACAGAATATTGCAGATAAACAAAATTTGTATTGGCCCAGAAAGGTAAGTTAGCTCCTTGGTTAGCCAATAGGGACCTGGAAATATGAGTGAATGAGGTGGTCGAAAGATAGGGAGCAGTGTTTTTTTTATGCTGACCAGTAAAGGAGGTCACATCACCAGACCCAGCTAACCTGGGTCGAGATAACAACCCGGGTCAGTGCAGAAGCCTGGGTGAAACAAAGCAAAGCAACGCAGGAAGAAGATTAATGTCTTTCTGTGCATCCCAGGATTATGTTTTCTAACATTCACTCATGGGATGTGGGCATCACTGGTTGGACCGGCACTTAATGTCCGTCCCTGGTTATCCTTGAGAAAGTGCTGTGTTCTTGAATCACTGTGGTCCATGTGCATATGCTGTAGGTAAGTAGTGCCAACATCTTCTCTCTGTGACCTCACACCCACAGGGTTACGGCTCACTCTGCCCACTGCTCTTACCAAGGCTCGTGGGTTTTAGTTCGCAGTATTGCATGTATCATGTTCATTCAGCAGCCCTCAGCCATGTCTTTCTGCCAAACCTCAAACCCGTTCTGTCCTCAGTGCTTCTTACTCACTCAATGGGAGACAGTATCATCTCTCCTGATTGTGCATCACCACCAACAGCTATTCCATCCACTGTCATCACACTCACTCTCTCACCTTTGGCCCACCCTCTGAGCTGATGTCTCCACAGTACCCTGAATCTTTTAATCTCAGACTGGTTATGTCTGACCTGTGAGACAGATTGTGGTCAACCTCTGGAATGAAATGATATGAGTCCCTCTGCTAACTCTGAGGATGCCTCCTGATTGAACGCTCTTGACTTCAATAAGGATTGGTTCATGGCCATTTGGTTGAAGCACAGGGCAGTATGTTTGTTACACAAGCTGCTGCTTCATTGTACAGCTGTAAGATTGACATGGTCCACCCCATTAAATAAAAACAAAATACCTAAGCACTTTACAGCCTTTAGACTCAATATTGAATTTTACACTTCTAAATGGCATGGTGGCTTAGTGGTTAGCACAGCTATCTCATAGTGCTAGGGACCTGGGTTCAATTTCAACCTGAGGTGACTGTCTGTGTGGAGTTTCCAAGTTGTCTGTATGGGTGCTCTGGTTTCTTCCCATAATCCAAGGACGTGCAAGCTAGGTGAATTAGTTGTGCTAAATTGCCAATAGTGTTAAGGGATGTATTAGTCAGAAGGGAATGGACATGGGTGGGTTACTCCTTTGTGGACTGAATGGCCTGTTTCCACTCTGTAGGGGTTCTGTGATTTTCTTACATTCTCCCATTTCCACATCCTTGAAATGTCTTTTTTGTGTCTTGTGAACATTGCTCGCAGCAGAACAGACCCATTTTCTTTTTTCACACCTTTATTTACACACATTTTTCATGTATATCCCTTCTTTCCCACCATTAGCACTCCCTTTGTCCTTTGCTGCAGGCACCCTCACAAACTGTTCTATCTGTTCCTTCCCCAGCATAAAAACGACCATTTCCAAGCTTGTTTCGGTTCTGGAGACGAGTCATATCAAAATGTTATTTGTTTCTCTCTCCACATGCTGCCATACCTACTGAGTTTCTTCACACTTTCTGTTTTTATGTCCACCCTCTTAACTGTTCACTGCTGCCTCACCCTGGGCATTAATGAACAATGCAGCCACAGGGCTTACATTGTCATTGAAAAATGAGCAAGCACTAAGAAATGAAGCTAAATGGTAAAAATGGATTCTGCGTATTTTCATGAGATGCATGTATGTTCCTGTGAGCAAAGTGAGCTGGCAAAAGGATGTGTATCCTAAACGCCCATGAGCTTTAAAACGAGGTTCTGAAGGCTGATGTGGTTCATGATTTGGTTCAAGAGCAGAAATGATGACGCTTTACAGCTGATGGTTTGTTCATGCTCACTTGTGTGGATAAAGGACGAAAGAGAACAGTGTCCATGGAGCATGCAGGAATGTTATAACGAGGTCAGGGCTGGATGATTAAAGCTCTGATTTTCATGCCCAGAACTGGCTCTGCCTGGTTTCTCAGGGAAGGAGAGAAGAATTCAAAGCTATTGTGTTATTTATAAGATGCAAATGCATGGAAAGGAAACCATCTCTGTTCATTAGCAAGATTCTGACTTTCCTGCTAAACCTTGAGGGAAAAATCAGAAACAGTTTGTTTGACGTCACAAAAAATTGATGTTTTAAATTTTCACTGTGTTTTCCAACTTTCTCTGCATTTCCCTTGACCTGCAAGGGAATGGAGAATTCACCAAAATAAATGTTCTGTTCAAACAGTTCAGAAGTATAACAAAGATATTTAATGATAACTGGAAACTTCAGTCAATGGAGAATCATAATCACTGTAGCCATGATGTTCTGGTCCATGTTGGTGATGAGATTTTGGCCAGTAGGACAACGCAATTGCAGGAGGTATTGAGAGGAAAGAAAGCAAGGGACATCAGAGTGTTGAGATCACTTGGACTTGCGGAGGACCAGGCTACAGTTGAGAAACCAGAAGTCAGCTAGTAGGAGCAGAAATGAATGGCAAGGAAAGCCAAGCAAATTGATGACCTCAATCTGTCACAATAGCTAACAAAACATAGGTCTGATCCATTTAAAAAAATGACAGAGAAGGTTCTAACAATCTCCAATCTCTGGTCAGCAAGTGACAGAAGGAGGTAATGAGAGTGTCCCAGATAAAGTCCAAAGAGGATGTTACAATATGCCTCCCTAACTGCTCTGTGGGGAGTGACAGGCATGTCCTGGCTCCTGGGAATCCTGTTTCAAGATATTAGGTACAGGGGAAAAGTATTTTTTGTAAATATGAATTAGAATTCACGAGGGATCAAACAGGAATAGTGACATAATGTGTGCCAATAGCTGACAGAAATCTGGAAAGTAAGCTCCCAAAAAACTGTTTGAAAAGTAAAACAATTCATATACGAGGTTCAGGAGGGAGAACAGTCTTTAGGGAGAAATAATATACATTATTTATTACAAACCATAAAGAAAGTTATGGCTAAATTCATTTTGCTTTGAATTCTATCAGTATATACTCTAAACATGTTTGTAAAAACTGAACAATTTGATCATTTTTCTGGTCGCTGTTAATAGTTGATTGATCATTTTTTCTTATCTACTTTGTAATTGAAGCTCATTTCCAATTGGTTCATGTTTAAATCTCATTAAGTTTGTGACACAATGCTACTTTTTGTGTCAATGCAATTTCTGCCCCATTGACATGAAATCCCTTTCAAGAGTAACGTTCTGAAGCCAAGACTTTTATTTTTGTGGCAAGGCAATTGACACTGAAACTGTCAGCTCAAAGTTCAAGTAAAACGCAGGGCTAAAATCTGGTCAATAACCAGCAGGTGACACTGTAGTACCACAAACTGTATCACAGTTCCTTATAATACTTGTAAGATTGATTCAGTGTGAACAGGCATTTGACCATTAAGAAATAAAGTGTTTATAAATTATAGAAAAAAAGACATGATTTTATAAAATGGGGTCTGTTTAGTGTCCTGTATTGTATAGGTATTCCACCCATTGAGCAACAGCAAAATTAAAACATATCTGTACTCGGTTCACTTTGGGATGGATTTCTGTTTAGATAACACATGTCAAACATTATTGGTGAACGGGGCTTACATATTATTTTTCCAGTCAAGATTTGGAGTTGAGCTTGTAGACTCTTGTAGAATCTTTTCAAAGTATTATTTTGTCCAATTGTTTTTAGATCAGCCATGTATCATTTCACAAGCAGCAAATCTGTTTTTATATTTATATTTAGATGAGAAATACCAAAAGGCAGTACATTTTAGAACTCGCTCAGCGGATATATTAGTTTTATCTTTTCAGTGGATGTGAACATTGTCAGCAATGTCAGCATTTGTTCACCATCCCCAGATACACTTGACAGCAATTAAGACTCAGCCATGTACTACGAGTCAAGAGACACATGTAGGCCAGCATCATCTGATTTCCTTCCTTTAAGTACCTAAAATCATTAGATTTTTACAATAATTTGTGATAGTTTCATGGATGCCATTACTGAAAGTAGTTTTATATTCTATAATGTGTTCCAGCTGCTGTGGTGGAATTTGCACCCACCACTCCCTACATTCAGTGATGTTACGCTAACAACTCCCTCTGTAAAATCAGGTAGAGCACGTACATAAAAACCTATCAAGCAACTAAACAATTCAAGGCTTTTAACAGGAATGATCATTAATTACTGGAGTTTTGAAGATGATCTTCAGCTTCCCTTTTGGTACATTTTTAAGGTGTTTAAATTGCTACTCAATTGATCAATTACTGCTTGTTTCTTGAAGAGTTGTACTAAAATTAAGACTTGTTAGTAGATTGTTATAATTTCCTCATATTGTGTTTTCTTTTGCTGATGTGATGAATGTATTATATTTGGGAGTGATTACAAAACTGTAAACTAATGTAGATTAATGTAAGCGAGATAGTAATCTAATGTAGGTGAGATTATACATTGGCAGCTCTAAACATTTTAGTTTTCAGGATTAAGTCATGGTTCAAAATCAGTCTAGGCAGTCCATGTTTTTCTATTCAGTTTTACCTGTTGCTTTTAACCCTTTGGATCTTTTACTGTACTGACTCTGGTTCCCACTCCTAACATTCTTCAATTCAAAAACTATTGGGCACACTGAAACATGTAGAGATCATTTCCAGTTACAATGATTAAAATTCAGATTTTGTAAATTTTCAGTAGAAACATGAGTTTCACTACTGACCATGGTTGACTCTCAAGTGGCACATTCCCAATCTTGGGTAACTTAGTCAAACCACATTTAAATGTTTTCCTGAAAAAGGAAGAGAAAATTGTAGAACAAGTCAATTCAGGATGTTCTTGCATTATTTCACAGCTAGCTGTAGGGTGTTATTGGCAGTTGTTCTGGAATGGGTTCCATACCTATTCCTGGGGCATGATGGTGGACAAAATGCAGAGGAATCTCCATTCTGTGAATATCCTCTATAACAGGGTATAGTTCGTCTGAACTCAGGTCACTATGGAGACAGACTGACAACCCTAATGGTCCCAAATTGGTACTAAATTGTACAAATAGACAACCACATTCGACATACAAGATATTGCAGATACTGGAGATCTGAAATAAAAACAGAAAATTCTGGAAGTATTCAAGTGGTCTAGGTCTCAAGTCACAGGTCAACTTTTACACAAGATTGGCTTTTGCACAGGGATGTACGGTAGATTGATTTTGTTTCTCATTGCTGAACTGAATTGAGACATTGTTTGATGGCTGTATTATAAATCTGTCACAACAAGCCTTTTCTGCTGATTGTTTGGTGCACTACATTCTGTAATCTCACGCTTGTGTTTTACAATCCTGAGGGAGCCATAATGACACAATACATGCTTAATACAATTATATCATGGTAATGTTATGTGGTTCATGATCTCATTATGACGACTTTTATATACCTTATTCATTGAATTTGAGAAAATAATCATAGAGCAGGTTCTGCAATTTGTTTTAGCACCAAATAATTCACATTTATATCATTTCTTTGAGGTAGAACTTGTCAGAGCATTTCACAAAGAGGAAAAACTGCATTGTTAGAAGAATTGACCAGAAAGTTAGAAAGAGAAGAAGCAAAATGGGAGGGAGGGAGTTTAAAGGCTTCAGATGATCAGATTAACTCAATACAAGAATTTTCCTGATTGGCCAACTGCCATGGTAAAAAGTATTCTAAATTAAAAGATTTTTCACTCGGCTATACTGATATCGGTGGTTGATTATGAATCGCAGAGCAAAAAAGACTAAGAATTTCTTTGGAAATACTCCTGCTTCATCTTCATAACTTTGCTATGAACACATGTAAATGGAAACTGCTCAGTGCCTACTGTCTATTGGGAACAGTTCTAATAGCATTCCTGCTCCCAGTGTGTTGAGGCATAAGGTTGAAACTCATTTCCTCCTTTTGTGCACTTCTAGAGATAGCACTGATTGTAGCATGCATAGAAATAGTTGAAGAAGATACATGTAATTGGTAGTGGTGTGGGCATTTGCCCAGACTCACAGGAACTCTACGACTACCAATATTAGTACAGCCAATTTCATTCATTCAACAGTAACACTAATGTTTTAAGGATATCCACCATGTTTTGTTTTAAATAATATTTGTTTCTTCTTAACTAATTAACTTGGTAGATACCTTACACGTTAAAATAAATTGTGTTATCTAAAATATATATTCCAATAGAAACCCACACAAATGTTTGGGCTACATTCCTGAAGTGCCAAACAAGTACCATAATATGAACACATTTTAATATAAAACGCCAAAATAGATGTGGAAATATGCAATAGAATATATAGCAATGCTTTTTCACTCAAATACAAAATTGTTTTTCTGGAGGTGGAAAGTTGTGGATGTTCTTCCAATTCATCCAGATGTTAAAGTTGAGGGACACCAGACAGAAATTCCCCTGCTTTGGAGGTGGAAGATTGATTTCGATTTTCAATCCTAATTCTAAGACTCTGTCCAGATCCTCCAATATATTGGGACATGTATGGGCAATTGAGTTGCACTTAACAGAGCTATACTTTTGCTACTCAGTTTAGTTTTATCAGCATTGCATTGAATTCAACACAGAGTCCAATCAGTGAGATCCAAAGCTCCTTGGATATCCAGTCTGCAAAATCATAATTCCTGAAACCCACCTATGGTAGATATTGGATGAATTGGCATGATATATGTAAGAGCAAAGAATAGCGGGTGGGAGACATGGGGCAAAATGTAACATCATTTGAATGAGTGGCATAGAGGACACAAAGAGTCCCTAGAGTATTGGTGGAGGGATATAAGGTGGCATGTGTTAGTATGAATTCGGAATGGTGAGTGTCATGGTGAGGGAATATGAGAATTGAAGGCTGAGGGGGTGCATTTTATATTTTGCACTTCTTCAAAAATTCGAACCCTGAATGGAGCTCTGAAGCTAGTCTTCACACCCAGAATCCTCTTCATTCCTGGCCCAGCCTTGCTCCCCAAGCACACCACTACCTGGGAATCAAAATCCAACTTCCCGGTCACTTTCTCCTGTATTGGATTTGCAGATCTGAGAAATGTGTGTTCTAGATCATCATCCCTGTGTATGAACTTGATTGAGTTTTTTGAAGAAGTAAATTTTGAGGAAGAAGAGAATTTTTGAGGGCAGAGCAGTAGACATGATCTATATGGACATCAGTCAGGTGTTCAACAAGATTCCCCATGGGAGATTGGTTAGCAAGGTTAGATCTCATGGAATAAAGGGAGAACTAGCCATTCGGATACAGAACTGGCTCGAAGGTAGAAGACAGAGGGTGGTGGTGGAGGGTTGTTTTTCAGACTGGAGGCCTGTGACCAGTGGAGTGCCACAAAGGTCGGTGCTGGGTCCATTTTTTTTTATCATTTATATAAATGATTTGGATGTGAGTGTAAGAGGTATAGTTAGTATGTTTGCATGTGACACCAAAATTGGAGGTGTAGTGGACAGTGAAGAAGGTTACCTCAGATTACAACGGGCTGAAGAATGGCAGGTGGAGCTTAATTTAGATAAATGCGAGGTGCTGCATTTTGGGAACGCAAATCTTAGCAGGAATTATACACTTAATGGTAAGGTCCTAGGGAATGTTGTTGAACAGAGGCCTTGGAGTGCACGTTCATAGCTCCTTGAAAGTGGAGTCGCAGGTAGATAGTATAATAAAGAAGGCATTTGGTATGCTTTCCTTTATTAGTCAGAATATTGAGTACAGGGGTTGGGAGGTCATGTTGCAGCTGTACAGAACATTGATTAGGCCACTTTTGGAACATTGCATGCAATTCTGGTCTCCTTTCTATTGGAAGAATGTTGTGAAACTCGAAAAGGCTCAGAAAAGATTTATGAAGATGTTGCCAGGTTTGGAGGATTTGAGCTATAGGAAGAGGTTGAATAGGTTGGCGCTGTTTTCTCTGGAGCATCGGTGGCTGAGGGGTGACCTAATAGAGGTTTATAAAATCATGAGGGGCATGGATAGGATAAATAGACAAAGTCTTTTTCCCTGGTTGGGGGAGTTCAGAACTGGAGGGCATATGTTTAGGGTGAGAGGGGAAAGATATAAAAGAGACCTAACTTTTTCATGCAGAGGGTGGTACATGTATGGAATGAGCTGCCAGAGGAAGTGGTGGAAGCTAGTACAATTGCAACATTTAAAAGACATCTGGATGGGTATATGAATAGGAAGGGTTTGGATGGATATGGGTTGTGTGCTGGCAAGTGGGACTAGATTAGGTTTGGGTATCTGGTCAGCATGGACGAGTTGGAACAAAGGGTCTGTTTCCGTGCTGTAAATCTCTATGACTGCATTACTGTATGACTAGAGTGCCAAAAGGCACTCTACCTTCAACAGCTACTTTCAACACTCTGGCACTGCAAATGAAATGAAAGAAGACATTTTCTCTCACTCTGAATGCTGGAGTTCAGTTACTGTTTTAGGGAATTAGAAACATGAAATTTCTGCTAACCTTCAATCACAAGAATCTCAAAATAACAGCTCAATTGCCAACATCAGTACTACCAGTACCATCACCAACAGCTGCAATACTATCTTATCTGCTTTCATAAAAAATGCAGACAGATACTTTTTAAAAAACTTTTGCCTTTCTAGACTCACTACTTATTTCAATTCTAGGTGTGTGTTGCACTAATATTTCTTCTCATATCTAGTAATTAGTAAGCTCACTATTTCTGACAATTCAAGAAAACCTAGTTAACTTCATAGAATCCCTACAGTGTGGAAGCAGGCTATTCTAATGAACAGTATCCCACCTAGACCTACTCTATCCCTGTAACCCAGCATTTCCCGTGGGTAACCCGCCAAGTCAACACATCCCTGGACACTTTGGGCAATTTAGCATGGCCAATCCACTTAACCTGCACATCTTTAGATAGTGGGAGGAAACTGGAGCACCCAGAGGAGACCCATGCAGACATAGGGAGAATGTGCAAACTCCTCACAGTCACCTGAGTTTGAAATCGAACCCAGGTCTCTGGTGCTGTGAGGCAGCAGAGCTGACCATTGATCCTTGGTGCCACACATTCATGGCTTCTTGAAACAATCTAAAAGGTCAACTTACCTCTGCCAAAAGATCGCTAACCTCACTTAAAGTGTATTTCTCCCAAAGGGCAACAGACCTCCTCTGCCATGTCCTAGAACCCCAGATTCAAGGTGATATTATGTCTCTTCAAAAGGATGCCCTGCTATCCAGGAAGTTCAGACCTTCTCCTTCCACGTGCAATCTGTTAATATTGTGTTCCACGCACCAAAATCAGGTGAGAATGAAAGCATCTGTTGATTTATATGGCAAGGTGACAGTCTAGTGGTATTAATGCTGGATTGCTAATCCAGAAACCCAGGTAATGTTCTGGGGTCTTGGGTTCGAATCCCACCATGGCAGATGGTGGAATTTGAATTCAATATAAATCTGGAATTAAGAGTCTAACATTCAACCATGAGGGAAACACATCCAGTTACTAGTGTCCTTTAGAGAAGGAAATCTGTCATCCTTAGCTGTTCTGGCCTAAATATGACTCCAGATTCCCCAGTAATGTGGTTGATTCTTCACTGTTCTCTGGGCAATTAGGCATGGGCAAAAAATGCTAGCCTAGCCAGCAATGCTGTCATCCTGTGAATCAGTATTAAAAAAGGGCAGTTCATTCCCCAAAACATATGTGTAGAAAAAGAGAGCACTCATTTTACCAATCTACTGAATTGCTTTAAGGAGGTAACTTGCTGTGGATAAAGGGGAATTTATGGATTTACTTAGATTTCCGGAAGGCGCTTGATGTTATTGTGGAAAAACTCATGATGTAAGAAGTAAGATTTTGGCATAGATAGAAGATTGGTGGCTAACAGGAAGCATAGAATACGTATAAATGAGTTTTTTTGGTTTGGTGTAATAAGATGTTATAAGTGGTATGTCACAAGAATCAGTACTCAGACCTCAATTGTTTACAATTTGTATAAATGATCTTGATGAAGGGACAGAATATATTGTTGCCAAATTTGCCTGTTAACTCAAAGATACATAGGAAAGTACATTGTGATGCAGACAAAGAAGGTTATAAAAATGTATTGATAGGTTTCATGAGAGGGTAAAGATCTGGAAAATGAAGTGTGATGTGGAAAATATGAAATTATCCATTTTGCAAAAAGAATTAAATCAAAGTGTATAATAAAAATGATAAGGGAATGCACAATTCTGGGATATAAAGTGATCTGGATGTCTTCATTCAATGAATCACAGAAAATTAGTATGCAGGTACAGAAAGTGTTTAAGAAAGCTAATACAATGTTGCAACTTATTGCATTATAAAATACCTTTTGAAATATATATCACTGCTAATCCACTGACATTCTTCTTAGAATGCTTTCCCAACCTGCTTTAGACAACCCCTTTTCTTCATCCCTTTATCAATTATTGAGTCATAGAGATGTACAACATGGAAACCACGCCAACCAGATATCCCAACCCAATCTAGTCCCACTTGCCAGCAACCGGCCCATATCCCTCCAAACCCTTCCTATTCATATACCCATCCAAATGCCTCTTAAATATTGCAATTGTATCAGCCTCCACCACATCCTTTGGCAACTCATTCCATACACGTACCACCCTCTGCGTGAAAAGGTTGCCCTTTAGGTCTCCTTTATATCTTTCCCCTCTCACCCTAAACCTATGCTCTCTAGTTTTGGACTCCCCGATCCCAGGGAAAAGACTTTGTCTATTTATCCTATCCATGCCCCTCATAATTTTGCAAACTCTATAAGGTCACCCCTCAGCCTCTGACGCTCCAGGGAAAACAGCCCCAGCCTGTTCAGCCTCTCCCTGTAGCTCAAATCCTCCAACCCTGGCAACATCCTTGTAAATCTTTTAGATTAGATTAGATTAGATTACTTACAGTGTGGAAACAGGCCCTTCGGCCCAACAAGTCCACACCGCCCCGCCGAAGCGCAACCCACCCATACCCCTACATCTACCCCTTACCTAACACTACGGGCAATTTAGCATGGCCAATTCACCTGACCTGCACATCTTTGGAGTGTGGGAGGAAACCGGAGCACCCGGAGGAAACCCACGCAGACACGGGGAGAATGTGCAAACTCCACACAGTCAGAGGCGGGAAATGAACCCGGGTCTCTGGCGCTGTGAGGCAGCAGTGCTAACCACTGGACCCTTTCAAGTTTCACAACATCTTTCCGATAGGAAGGAGACCAGAATTGCACGCAATATTCCAATAGTGGCCTAACCAATGTCCTGTACAGCCGCACCATGACCTCCCAACTCCTGTACTCAATACTCTGACCAATAAAGGAAAGCATACCAAACACCTTCTTCACTATCCTATCTACCTGCAAAATTGCCGTTATTTAAGTTGAGAACACTGGTTTGAGACCCTGTTCCCCACCCCCACACAGAGAATCCTTACCTAGCTCTGAGACCTCCCAATAGTCTTACATCATTACACATTATTAGATGTAAAATAATCTGTTCCAGCACTGATGGCTTCCTTTATTAATAATGTTAACCCACCTCCTTGTCCTTTCTGCAATTCTTCCAGAATGCCAATCATCTTTGAAGGTTCAGTTCCCAGTCTCTCCAGGTGGGTACTCTTATGAGGGAAGGTTGAACAGGCGAGGTTTGTGTCCATTAGAGTTTACAACAGTAAGAGGTGACTTGATTGAAACATATAAAATCCTGAGGAGTCTTGATAGGGTAGATGTGGAGATGTTCTTTCTTATGGGCGAACCTATAACTTGAGGTCACTTTTTAAAAATCAGGGCTCATTACTTAAAACAGAGATTGGACAGCATTTATTCTTAGCAGGCTGTGAGTATTTGGAAATCCTGAAAGAAAAAAGAACAAAGAGAACAAAGAACAATACGGCACAGAAATAAGCCATTCGGTCCTCGAAGCCAGCGCTGACACATTTTGCCTTCAGTATTAAAACTGTCTTCACTACAGGATCCATATCCCTCTATTTCCTTTCTATTCATGTAGTTGTCCAGGTGCCTCTTCAATGATGTTATTGTGTCTGCTTCCACCATCCCCCTTGGCAGCACGTTCCAGGCACTCACCACCTTTTGTGTGAAACACTTGCCTCACATAAGTCTTTTAAACCTCACCCCCCACCATCTCCACCACACCTTGAACCTGTGTTCCCTAGTAATTGACCCCTCTACCCTGGGAAAAAAAAACCTCATACCTTCCATTCTACCCATGCCATTCACAATCTTATAAACTTCTATCAGGTCGCCCCTCAACCTCCTGCATTCCAGTGAAAATAAACCCCAGTCTAGCCAAGCTTTCTTCATAGCTAAAATTTCTCGTACCAAGCAATACCCTGGTAAACCCTTTCTGTAACCTCTCTAAAGCATCCACATCTACCTGGAAGTGTAGTGACCAGAAGTGTACACATATTCCAAATGTGGCCTAACTGAAGTTGTATAAAGCTGCAGTATTACTTACCTGTCTTTATACTCAGTGCCCCTTCAAATGAAGGCAAGCATGCCATAGACCTTTTTCTAACTACCTTATCTGCCTGCACTGCCACCTTCAGTGATCTGTGTACCTGTACACCCAGATCTCTCTGCATATCAATACTCCTAAGGGTTCTGACATTCACTGTAAAGTTTCCACATGTGTTTGACCTTCCAAAATGCACAACCTCATATTTATCATAGAATCCCTAGTGTGGACACAGGTCCTGGATGAAATGCCATCTGCCATTTTTCTGCCCATGCTTCCAATTGACTAATATCCTACTGTATCCTCCGACAATCTTCCTCACTAACCACAACTCAACTAATCTTTATATCATCCACAAACTTCCTAATTAGACCAACCAGGTTTTCCTCCAAATCATTTATGTAGATCATGAACAGTAGAGGTTCCAGCACTGATCCATGTAGAACACCACTAGTCACAGCCCTCCATTCCAAAAAGCATCCTTCCACTGCTACCCTCTGTCTCCTATGACTAAGCCAGTTCTGTATCCATCTTGCCAGCTTACCCTGAAACCATGTGGCTTTACCTTTTGTACCAGTCTGCCATGACGGATCTCCTCAAAGGTTTTACTGACATCCATATAGACAACATGAACAACTTTTCCTTCATCAATCATCTTTGTTACCTCCTCAAAAAACCCAAGCAAGTTACTGAGGCACAACCTCCCTCATACAGAACCATACTGTTTATCGCTATTCAGTCCATTTGTTTTTAAATGCTTATTGATCGTGTCCCTGAGAATCTTTTCCAATAATTTCCATACCACTGACGTGAGACTCACAGAACTGTAATTTCATGGATTATCCCTGTTATTGCTTTAAACAATGGGACAACATTAGTTATTGTTCAGTCTTCTGGGACCTCACACCTGTGGCCAAAGAGGATACAAAGAACAAGGAACAATACCCTCCACCACATTTTCCTCTTCCATACTAAAACTGTCTTCACTTCCAGGATCTGTATCCTTCTGTTCCCTTTATATTCATGTGTTTGTCCAGGTGCTTCTTGATTGCTGTTATTATGTCTGTTTTCACCACCCCCTCTGGTAGCACGTTCCAGGCGCTCATCACTCTTTGTGTGAAAAACTTGCCTCACGCATCTCTTTCAAATGCACCTTGAACCTGTGTTCCCCAGTAATTGACTTTTCCAATCTGAGAAGAAGCCTCATTCTTTCCATTCTATCTATGCTATTCACAATCTTAGAAACTTCTATCAGGTCATCCCTCAAACCCCAGCATTCCAGTGAAAACAAATCCAACCTATCCTTTCTTCATAGCTAACATCCCCAGTACAAGGCAACAGTCTTGTAAACCTTTTTTGTACCCTACCCAAAACATCCACATTCTTCTGTATACAATATTCCAAGGGTGATCTAACTAATGTTCTATAAAGATGCAGCATAACTTGGCTATTTTTATGCTCAATGCCCCTTTCAATGAAGGCAAGCATGCCATCAGCCTTTTTTACTACCATATCTACCTAAAGATGTCTGTCAATGCTCCAGCAATTTATTCTCTTGCCTTCTTCAATATTCTGGGATAAATCCCATCAGGACCCGGGGACTTACCTATCTTAATACTTTTTAAGATGCACAACACCTCTTCCTTTTTAACAGCAACTTGGCTTAGAAATGCAATACCCCCCTTTCTTGAGATCATCCTCCATCAATTCCTTCTCTTTGGTGAATACCAATACAAAATATTAATTTAAGACCTCACCTACATCTTCTGGCTCCACATATGCATTCCTTCACTTCTCCTTGAGTGGCCCAACCTTTTCCCTGCGTTCACTCTTCCTTTTTATATAGGTATAAAAAAACCTTAGGATTCTCCTTTATCCTGTTTGCTAACAAAGGTTGAGGAAGCTGAGCCCCTTAAATATTTTTAAGGCAGAAGTAAGTAGATTCTTGTTAAGCAATGGGGTGAAAGGATACTGGGGTAGGTGGGAATATGGATTTGAGGTTAGAATGAGATCAGCCATGATCTTATTGAATCGAACAACAAACTTGAGAGCTGTGTGGCTTTTACACGCTCTGAATTCATCTGGTTGTACGTATCTATGAAAATGGTACGCACATATTCTGGGGTGCGGCTTTGGATTGTCAGGCTCATCTGTGACTTTTACTCTTGCAAAAGTTCTGGTCATAGAACTTTTTTACTGCATCTTAGCATGGATCTGGAGATCTGGATGTATAGATATTATTATGGTGGCATGGTAGGTGTAGGGATAAAATGTGGTGAATGGAGAATATTTATTGCCATGAGTTGAAACTAAGTTGGCATAAGGGCTGGAAAAAGACTATGGGGTGGGCAGAGATACATGAGTTGGCATGGAGGGAGCGAGGGACCATTGGGTGTGGGTGGCAGAGGTGAGGGAGAGTGGGGGAGGAAGAACTGGGTTAGTAGGGCATGGGCAGGTTGGGGAAATATTCTCTGGTTTTTCTTCATGAATTTTGGACATAGTGCCAGATCTGCCAGTCAAATGTTCTTCTCAGTTCAGCCTACCCCTGGAACCTTCTTCACAATTTCTGGGCTGCCAGAGAACTTGACCACCACTGGAACAAAAATGCAAACTTCCATGCCACCTTTTCCTGCATCCTTCCAAAATCTCCAGGTTTATCCAAGCTCCAGGATTGATGACACTTCTGATGGAATTTTCCCAGCCTCTGAGCAACATGAGCAACATTAGCAACTTCAGAATATCAGTGAGATATCCACTGAGGACACCTTGATGGTGGACTCAATGAATGCCATTTTCCAACTGAAGTGTTGGACAGCAAGTTGAGATCTATATGGGAACATGTGGGGGATCAATGATGATGTGCTGTCCAAGGACTACAAGGTGGAAATAGTCATGGAAGTTTAGTGGGGCCATCGGATGGCCAGGATGAGCCTGTGACTACTGGTGCCAAGTGTGACAGTGTTCCCTTCCATGTTCTCTAAACTCCTAAATGTGACCAATGAATGGAAAATGGATGCAACTGCATCCAGAGTGGACAGAAGTAGAGTCTGTTTTATGTCCCAAAAAACTAACTTCACTTTTGAAAGAAGAGTGACCCTTCAAGGGAAAGTAGCATCAATCAGACACTGTCAGAGTACAGGCTGAAGACATCTGTAATCATTGTACCTTGCATGTGAAATACACGCAGTATCCAACTGTGTGGGATACAAATCCAGGTCACAAGCAATCATGATAATTGAAGATAGTTATCTCTATGAACCAGAAATCTTAAAAGTAACACCCATAGGACACAAAACAAAGAAAAATTAATGCAAGACTTTACAGGCTGTCGAAGGAATTGGAACTAATATCCTTTCACCTTGAACTGCAATTATAATGCAACAACAAGCTCTTATTCACAATAATGCCTTTTTTTGGGTGATGAGGGACTGGGAGGACAAGGTCTCAGTACTCATGCAGGACTTACAATCTCAAACTGTCTCTTTGCAACATTACCGCTGATGCATTCATTGGAATGAGGTGCAATGTTGAAGTATAATGTCGAGGTATTCCATGGCCTTCCTTGTTGGAGTACTGCATGTCCAACTGTACGGGGGAATATGCTAACCTGGCATTTGTGTATGATGCAAATGCTGATAGTTCGCATTAGTAAAGATCTGCTCTGTTTCTGATATTCTCCACACAAGGTCATTGGAAGTGTGACTGATGGATCCAGCAGCTGAAGGAGCAGAAAAGTTTATGAGGAACAGATGCTTTAGCAAGCCCAGGAGCACCACTAACATCAAGCATCTGCCAACAGTATCCACATGAATGGCTGAAGTCTTCCTCAGGAGTACAGGAGGCTCACAGTCTATCATTGTCAATGTCATTTTCTCAAGATAATAAGGCACAGTGTTGCTGCAGATTGGAATACCCCAGGATACTGACACTGATATGCCAACTCCAGGAGCTGAAGAAGTGGGTGGCCATCCTATCCCGGTGGCTATCAAGGTGACAGTTGAGTTGAACTTTTATGCAACTGGCTCCTTCCAACAATTTTCAGGAGACCTGTGTGGCATCTCTTAATCATCTACCCACAAATATACCAAGGATGTTATCGATGTAACTTGGGCCGGATCACATTGCTTTATTTCATTTCCCTGTGATGAGGTTAGTATTGCAGACTGGACAGGTAGGTTTTGACAACATAGCTGGCTTCCCTCATGCATAGAACTCTGTAGGCTGTACAAATATTATGCTGAGAGGGGAATGCCATAATACAGCCACATTCACCAATAGAAAATGATTCCATTCCAAGTCATCCGTGATCATTGGTGTCACATCTTACAAGCCAGCACTAAGTACCCTGAGATGCCTCTAACCCTGAGAACTCTCAGTAACTGGTTGTTTGAGGAGCCAGATGCTTTACAAGGATGATTACTGAGAGATTAGGGCTATCCCCTGTGACCATGACCGATAGCACACAATCTCCTGACTGAGGCCAAGTGTTGATACAATGCAGCCCTTTATTCAATGTGGGCCATAATGGAGCAGACAAGTGGTCTCCTGAAGTTGAGGTCCTGATGTTTGGATTGGTCTGGAGGATCTTTAGAGTACAATCCAGGCAGAGTGGGCCTTGTAATCCTCGCATTCTATGCTCTGCACAACTAGTGCAGGCAAAGAGGGGGTGTGATTGAGGCTGACAAGCTGGGGTTGTCTTCCAAGAAAGAGAATTAGGATATTGATTTGGAGGAACAGTATTTTCTGCATGTTGGGGTCTGCAATATTAGATACTACAATCCACATAGGACTTAATTAATACTCAGTTTCAATAGATGAGAGAGAGCTGGATGCAGCGATTGTTCATTGACTGAAAAGTAGTTGCTTGACAAGGAAGCTATCATGTCTGTTCTGAGAGACAAATGCAGCTTCACTTTGTTTGTTTTCTGTTAGCTTTAGTTGCTTTTGAATAAAGCTGGCTGTTTTGAACTACTTGAAGCCTTTAGTTGTTGCTGGTCCTGGACTTGCTGTTGCATCTATTCAGTAAAAGTGACTGGTTTTATTTGTTCAAAATCTTTCCTGCATGTGATGGATTCACTTTGATCAATGATAAAATATTGCAGTGATCAGTTGGAAATGAACAGCAGTGACTTCAAGAGAGATGTAATGTGGAATGTAGCTGAGGACAGATAAGATGTGTGGCTTGGTGCTTAAGTATTGATTGTTGCAGTTACATGATGTTGCATGTGCAGTGAAGTGTCAGCCATGCCACCCATGTGTGCTGAGAAGCATTGTTTTGTAGATACTGATCAACTAATGTACAGGACAAGGGCAACTCTGGGCTGCCAACTTTAGATGAATGCACAGCTAGGGTTCAAAGATGGCACCAGCACCAAGAATCCTGGGATTTCACAACAGTGGTGGATAGGTCTGCTTATGGTGAATGGGAGAATTGGACTAGAATCAGATCAGTCAGGTGCAATAATTAATGAAGTGAATTTTGGATGATAGCTTGAGAAAACTCACAATAACCCATGGAGAGAAGCTGACATCCTGATAAAAATTACACAGAACTGACTTAGAGTCATACAGTCAGAGTGTCCTACAACATGAAGACAAGCCCTTCGCCCCAAACTGGTCCATGTTGACCAAAATGTCCATCCACGATAACCCCGTTTCCCTGCACTTGGCTCACATCCTTCTAACTTTTCCTAACAATATATTTATCCAAATGTCTTTTAAATGTTGTTACTGTACCCGCCTCAACCACTTTTGCTGGCAGCTCATTTAGATTAGATTAGATTAGATTACTTACAGTGTGGAAACAGGCCCTTCGGCCCAACAAGTCCACACCGCCCCGCCGAAGCGTAACCCACCCATACCCCTACATCTACATCTACCCCTTACCTCACACTACGGGCAATTTAGCATGGCCAATTCACCTAACCTGCACATCTTTGATACGCTTACCACCGTCTCTGTAAAAGAGTTGCCCCTCAGGTTCCCTTTTATTCCCCTCTAACCTTAAATTGATGCCCTCTAGTCCTGGATTCCCCAACCGGGAAAGAAAACTGCGTGTACTCACCCTACCCATGCCTCTCATGAGCTTATACACTTCTATAAGATCCCCCCTCAGTCTCCTAAGCTCTAAAGAACAAAATCCTAGCTTGTCCAAACTTTCCCTATAACTCAGAACATTGAATCCTGGCAAAATACTTGTAAATTGCTCCTGCATGCTTTCCAGTTAAATAACATTCTTCTTATAGCAAGATGATCAAAACTGAACACAATACTCCAAGTGCGTCCTGTACACATCAACGTCCTGTACAACTACAACATAACTTCCCAACTTCTACATTCAAGGCCTTGTCTACCTGTGACAATTTTCAGAGAACTGTGCACCTGAACTCTGAGGTACCTGTCCCATTACACTCCTTAAGACCCTACCATTCAACATGAAACTCCTACCTTGATTTGACTTTCCAGAATGCAAGACCTCACACTTTTCTCTATTAATCTCTATTTGCCATTTCGTGGCCAACTTCCCCAGTTGCTCCAGATCCTGCTACATTTTCTGATAACCTTCTTCACTGTCTACGATACCACCAATGTTAGTGTCATCTGCAAACTTACTAATCATGTTTTGTATATTCTCATCCAAGTCACTGATATAGGTAGCAAACAGCAGTGAGCCCAGCACTGACCCCTGAGGTGCACCACTAGTCACAGGCCTCCAGTCCAACAAGCATCCTTCTACTATTTTCCTCTGCTTTCCGCCACCAAGCCAATTGTGTATCCAACTTGCCAGTTCTCTCTGGATTCCATGCAATCTAACCTTCTAGAGCAGCGGACTACCATGTGGAAACGTATCGAAGGCCTTATTGAAATCCATATAGACTACGTCTACCATCCTACCGTCATCAGCCTTCCTGGTCACTTCATCAAAGAACTCTAACAAATTTGTGAGACATGATCTCCCATGCTGATTTTTTCTAATCAAGCCCTGTATTTCCAAATGCATGTATATCTTATTCTTGAGAATTTTCTCAAATAAATTACCTACTACAGATGTTAGGTTTACTGGTCTATAGTTCCGAGGTTTTTCTTTGCAGTCCTTCTTGAATAAGAGCACAACATTCACTACCCTCCAGTCTTCCAGGACCTTATCTATGGCTAATGATGATGCAAATATACTAGCAAGGTCCCCTGCAATTTCTTCTCTAGCCTCTTGCAGGATTCTTGGATATATCTGGTCAGGACCAGGAGATTTATCTACCTTCATACATTCTAATACATCCAACACATCCTCTACAGTGATATGGACTGTCCTCAAGATATCACCACTAACTTCCCCAAATAAGACTGCTGGTAAGACTGAGCCCTTTGTCCTCAGGATCTGCTTGCAGTCTCAATAGTAGCCTCTATTCACTTGGCTTGCTGTGTTCTTCCAACCTCCTTATTGCCCTACTTTGGATTCCAGCACCTGCAGGTTTTTTGTCTCTATTCACCCCTGGAACTGTTGGGGTAACAAAGCTACCAACCAATCTAGGGCAGGACTTCCCACTCATAACAAATTGACACAGCCCTCAACACGTTATCTTTGTAGGGAAATTAGACTTTTCTCTGGGTAATCTGTCTCTGTAAAATTCATATGCTGATGCCTGAAAGCATTGGAAACGTAAATAATACCGTACCACTAAACTAAAAGTTGGAGGTGTTTGTGTTATGAATTTCCAACTTTGCCACCTGAATTAATGTTTGTTCAGGCCTTGAGCTGACTACAAGCTCTGCTGTAGCACTTTGCTTTGATTCTGTTTAGCGTGTAAATGGTTGCTTTTCTTCTTGATCCTCCTGTGTGCCTCAACAAATAGCTTTTCTATTTTGAAGCAATAAGTATAGATTTTGTTTACTTTGCTTAACTGTTTTGTTTGATTTTGCACATAAATGCATAAGAAAACAATGCAATGTGAAAACTTTTTAATTCATTCTGAAATAAATATAAAAGCTTATAAATTTAATCAATCAAAGACGAGAAAAACATCTTACAAAATCAGTAGACTTGAAACTATGATAAGTGAAGTACTGTTCTAATTCAGATAGTCTAATTCTTTCTGTACTCTGCTCCTTAATAACAATTGTGAAAAATGACCCTGTGCCTGGCATCCTCCAGTATTTTGGTCTAATTTTAAATCCGTTCAAATGCGTGAGGTTGAATGAATTAAAATCAAGTCTGTTGAGTCTGTTAAGTTTGTAGACAGTGCTATTTAAAGTATGAAGATGGCCTGTATGTCTGTAAAACACTAGCTATTGTACAACAGCACCATTTATAGTCCTAAAAATAAGAAAACTTCAGAGGTCTATTTGATTCTACTTTTGTGTGCGAGGATGTGAATTTTTAAGTGTGGTCATCTTGACAAAAAGATAATACCAGAATGTGTCATCATCCCCAAACAATTGTTGCAAAAACTCTACTACATGGAACTCAAAACCTTTGAGTTTCAGTAAAGATGACAGTAATAACTGCTTATAATTGGAAGTAAAGTTGAAAAAATAAATCAGGCCTTTGAAATATTACCAACAGTTGTGTTCCCCACAAATTTGTTTAGATTTTGATGTAGAAGTCTCAGGCTTAGGTTGTGCTGGCCCTTTAATTTTTTTTTGACAAGATGTGAAACATTTAAAATATACTTAGAGCATTTCCTGCTGCTAAATCCTGGCAGATTACTTGTAGTCTTATCCACCAAAGCAAAAATGCATTGCAAGTATTTGGATATTAAACCTTTGGAGGACTGTCTTTTCAGGAGAGTAATCATTGGTATTAACATTCATGATTTTAACAGGGGAACTGATCACAGCTGCATTTGAGCTTGGGGTATGTATTACTGTATTGTTTAAGAAATGCGCTCATTTAAGGTATTAGTGAAGATTAATTAGGCATGGACTAATATGGATTAATATAGTTTCCAATCACAAATTTCACTTACTTTTATTCAGTAAAATATGCTAAGATTTATTTCATTTTATTAATCCAATTAAATAGAATTATAAGGAAATAGCTTTCTAATGTATATACAGCTTATTATGAGGACATATTTTCACAAAGCTGGAATGAATGAAATAAATCAGGTTAACAGTTTTATTATGAGTTTTATGATTTAATGAACTTTAGATGTTGGTGCTATGGGGAACCTCCTTTATAACTCCCAGACATTGTCACCATGGTGGTAGTGGACAGCCTCAGAACATGAACTCAACATAGAGGAGCAGAATTTTCTTTCTGTTGACAGATGTGTTTTGTTTGTTTGTTTTGCTTTATTCCAAACCTGCTCTTTAATTTCAGCTATTGTTTCAAAATAATGTGATAACCCTTTAATAACTTTATATGCTTCCATGGCAGATTTAAAAAGATCAAACTCCTCAATGTATTTTGTTATTCATGAAAATATTCTAAATTAAGCAAGACAATACAGATCAGTGCCAATTACAAAAGAAAAGTAATTTTACGCTATTTATCCATTCAAATTTAAAGAATGTGGTTGTTTGCTTGTGCAGTATGAAAACCCTGATCTCTACATTCTAAAAGTTGGAAAAGTCTTTCAGTACTGTAAGAGTTAAGTAATTGAATGGATTGTGTCATCTTATGGGATGGTGAGGTGCTGCAGTGCCAGTGACAGATTAAAAGTGGTTAACCTGTATCCTATTCGCATTACTACCTTCATTCCAGAATGAAACTAGCATTACAACAAGTCAGTCTGCACTGTGCAAAATCTTCCCAAGCTGCATTCGTCAAACTCATACAGCATCCCATTATGCTACATCAGGCATAGGCCTCAAACAACTGAGAAGTTAACTGAGTTGCTACATGAATCCCAAAGCAGTTCTTACTTAGTACAGATAATATTTGGATGACACTTATACAAAGTGCTTCATCAAAATAACAGCCCTCACCTCAATCACAAGATATGATCAAATGAACCAGTGTCTGTAAATAATAATCAAATTGTAGAAAGAAAATATAGCAACAAAATCCAGAAATTCAGTGACTGTCTTGCATTCTTCTGTAAATAGCATGCTGTCAGCTTCAAACATAAATAACAGATGTGTCATGCAAATGGGAAGAAAATTAAGCATGAAAATAAGCGAGAGGAAAGAGGGAGAATATTTTTATGACATTGTCAATAATTCTTTATTTGGGTTTAAATAAATATGTAGAATTTTAGTGTCAACCTTTTTTACTATAGGTACTTCCTAGCATTTTTCTGTTGCTCAGGGCTCAAGAGAAAGAGGAAAATTACTGAATGGTTGCAGATTTGTGCAGCTGAGAGCTTAAAATGGAGATGAGAGAGTAATTCCACTCACTTCAGCATTGGAAACTTGATTTCTGAGCCTGGATTAATTGTGAACATGACAATAGTGATGGAGTCTATTTGATGTATTACACAGTGTCAAATGTCGACAGCCAGTGAAATCAAAGTCAGCACAGAAAGCTTAAGTCTGTTAGCGTTCTTATACTGAAGGGAACATTCCAAGAGTGGAGTTTAGTTGGTGACATTCAAAACAAAGTTTAAATGCTTATATTTACATTAGCACTTGCAAAGTGCCTTTAGTGTGAAAAATGCAGAAGACATCTAATTTCCCGTGAAAAAAAATGAACAGTAAAAATTATGAGTTCAATTGAGAAGTATATTGTATAGAAACCATTTTCTATTGCATAATCTTTTGAGAAATCTGATTTTCTCTATTTTTATTCAATTTCATGCAAACCCTTTCAGTTGGGAACAAGGAATATTAATGTCACAGTGTCTCTATCAGCAGCACAAGGGTTTGATAACAGTTATGCTTTTATTGGAACAAGATAGTCAATGTCAATTCCCCTATGTCAGGGAACGGAATGCTCCATTATTATGAAGCTTCTTAACTACCAACACTGTTGAAAAATTCTGAAGCTCATCCCAAATATGGCAAGTACTTAAGTTGCTAACCAGATCTCCAATTTAACTCTTCTGCTACCGCACTGACATGACACAAATTACAAATAGTATTTGCAAACTGATTTTTGTGAAAAATGGAATTATATTTAGCTAGTGCTCTTCATGACCTCAGGATATCCTCAACTGCTTTATGCCTAAATAAAAGTACTGTTGAAGTATGTTCACATTTGTGGGAATGTAGGAAATGTGACAGCCAATTTATTTCCAGTAAGTTTAAATAAAGAACATAGTTCAGATGACCAGATAATCTGCATTTGTGATCCTGATTGAGAAATAAATATTGGCCAAGATATTGGAAAGAATCCTCTGCTCTTCTTCAAAATGAATGCTTTGAGATCTTTTAAATTTCCTGTTGCTCAAACATTTGCGGTACCTTCCTGGATAATCTGAGGCAGTCTAAACACTTTTCATGACTGAAGTGACAGCTTCAGGCTCAATGTTCAGTGAGAAATTATCAAACCAAGGTAGACATTATGCAGCAGAATGGCTTGGATGTGCTCTGTATCAGCATCAAGCTTGCATGGTGAACAAATGACTTGAGCCATACCCAACTATCCCACGTTTGCAAAACACGCAGCATGTTGTTCAACACCAGATATAATTTTGTTAGTGGCCAACATTTGCTGAATCACCCTGAGCGTGCAAAGAATTATGTTGACAACCAATATAGTATTCTCAATTGGGCTTGTAGTGTAGCACACTTGCAAGTATTGGAAGCTACATATATTAATATATAGGATCTTCTCCTTTCAGACACATGCATATTGTGCCAAGTTCAACTCAACGAAACAATAATAGCTATTCACTGACCAATCAGAGTCAACCCACCTTGTTTAAAATGTAAACAAAACATGGAGCCTATCTGTCAGTCATTATTAACTGATGAATTCCCCATGGCAACACCTTTATCAATCTGAGTTCCCCTGTTAACAAATCACCAATTTATTTTCATACTGTATAAATGTTGATTTCCCCTACACTGGTATTCATGAATTATCCTCATGAGCGTAAGATAAAAGCTTTAACAGAACAATCTTTTCTTCAGTTATACTCAGTTTGAGTAACAAATGATAAGAAAATTGAATGTTGAAGTGCGACAATTAGGAAATGAGAAAATGTAACTGAAAAGACAAAGTTTGAGGTTTTAAAGTCAGCAGAGGAAATGGTAGGATGAAAACGTTTATAGAAGTGGCTTTTCATAGCTTTTAAGTGCTCCAATCACCAGGAGGTGGGAATGGTGGAGTTATGTATGATATGCTAAATTGAGACAAACTTGTATCTATGAGGGGATGAGGCTAGAAAATACAAACCAGACCAGTCTGATCACCAAAGATGACACCACTGCTCATTGCGTTAGTAAGAATAAAAGACACAGATTCAGCTCTACATTTTTCAGGAATAGATGCAACTCCATTGGACTGATACAGAAAATGTAAATAATCACATAGTATCATTAGGGGTGACACGTCTCTTTCAAATTATCATCATCTATTGCCACCATCACTGAACCTAGACAACCAGTTAAAATGGATACATAATTAATTTGCCAGATAATTATTCTCTGGGAAACAAATAAAACAAAATAGACTTCTATCTGGTTTTATATCCATTTTGTGGTTTTTAAATGGTTTTTAAATAGTTGGCCTTCCCCTAAATGACAGGTGGGTGAGACAAGTATCCTTCAGGCAGATGCTGAGCCTTAGCTGGAGTAGCTGGGAGCTGCCTGACAGTGAGTGTAAAATTTGGTAAGATGCAAGTGTCATGCCTAATTGACACAAGAGTAGAGATATCAAACTGCTTGATTAGATTCCCTACAGTGGAAACAGGTCCTTCAGCCCAACAAGTCCACACCTACCCTCCAAAGAGTAACCCATCCACCTCTGATTAATGCACCTAACACTATGGACAATTTAACTTGGCCAATTCACCTGACCTGCACATCTTTGGAACATGGGAGGAAACCGGAGCACCTGGAGGAAACCCACGCAGACACAGGGAGAATGTGCAAACTCCACACAGAGAGTTGCCCAAGGCTGGAATTGAACCTGGTGCTGTGAGGCAGCAATGCTAACCACTGATCCACAATGCCACCACTGTTATTCAACAGTTTTTCCATAAATATCTTACTAAGAGATGTGAACTGATTGATGTCTCTTCCTTCATCTTGACCGTGGCTTTGCAGACTTTGGGCATCCCCTACCATGGTTACATTGAGCTCTCCCTAAGTATCCTCAATCACACTTATCATTGCCTGGGGTTTCTGGGTATTTGTGACCTGATTAGTACTCTAGTAGAAGTAAGGAAATGAAGGGGTTGAGTTCAATGTTTTAAGGGATATCCAGCCGCTGTTGGAAAGCAGGTTTGGTGGCTGCTGTTGATAACACATTAGAAGGGGCACAGAGTCTTTGATCTGGCTCTGCATGCTCCAGGTGTATCATCCTGTAAAGGATCCAGCGTTGTTCTATACAAGATAATCAGACCATTATTTTACCTGCCCAAACCAACATTCTTCTTGAAGGCTGTAACTGGTCAATATTAGGCCTTGCTGCACATGTAGCAGAGCTGTCATTTGATGTAGGTCTGGGAGCCACCCTCATCACTGTGAGATAAATAGGTGAAGATACCCATGCAAGTCAATAATATTAGCGACAAAGATGTTAACCTTCAAGAATGTCCATAGGTGTCCTTAAACCTGCCACAGTCATGGACAGTGGACAGACTGGACGAGACATCTCTAATCTCATTTCAAAAGAAGACATTGATAAATTGGAGGAGATCCACAGGAGGCAGCTTATTTCTATTTTCACTAAGTACAAGACAATCTTCAGTGAATATAATGATGATGATAGGTATTGTGACCAGGTAAGCCTCAGGATTGTGACCATAATTGTCTGTTTAGTGGACGAGTGTGGGTCTGAACATTTGAGCCAGCGTGGCACAATTGAACCCGCTAATCATGCACGCATGCACTGAGGGCTGTGTGGAGTTTCTGGAACAGCAAGTTTTAAGCAGTGGGTGATAACCATGATGAAAGGCACTTAGCATGGGAGCTAAGCAGTTCTCCAGGACCTCTCACAGTAGGTGGTGATGATGACAGATGGCAGCTACAGCAGTTGATCAGATTCTCAATGGAAAGTAAGGTAATGTTTGTTGGGAAGTGAGCTGATGGAAAGGCACAACAGACAGACAGAAAAATTCCTCACCCATTGGAACCTACAGTTTTATTTGAAAAGTGTAGTATAAATAATTCCTTGTCTTTCCTTGATTTCCCTTAGTGTTGGTAATGGCCTGAACCCAGAGGAATAAAGATCCTTGGACCTTGCACTTATTCAAATCTTTGTTGCCCAAACTAAATTATATGAACTAAAAAGTCCTTTTAATTTCTGAAACAATGGCTCTGTTCACTGATTAGCAGTTGGGAATCTTTAGCTGGAAAGTAATGGCACAATATGCCCAGGAATTAGATGTATTCAGAACAGAGTGCATGATTACATATGACCAAATATTAAAAGAATAGGTGAAAGAACACGCATATTCACAACCAAATGAAATGGACGAAATGTTGCTCATAAATTAACCACGCTTGAAAAAAATCAAATTCCCTCATGAGCTTGGTAATACTGCTAACATTCAAGATTTTTCAATGATATTCAGTGGGACAGCGAGGCAAGTACAGTTAAGCCACAAACAAATCATTAATGATCTTATTGAATGATGGCACAGCCTCTATATATGAAAGGACCTACTTTTTACAATTCATTCACAAGATGTGGGCATTCAGTTATTTTGAAAGTACTCAGGAAGATTACTTTCAAGTTGTCTTCTTGAACTGTTGCAGTTTATGTAGCATAGGTATGCCCACAGGGTTATTGGGGAGGGAGTTTAAGGATATTGATTAGCAGTAATGAAGGAACAGTGTCTATGTCAGAATGGTGGGTGACTTGGAGGGGAGGTTACATATGGTGGTGTTCCAAAGAATCTGCTGTCTTTGCCTTTCTAAGTAGTAGAATTTGCAGTTTCGAAGGTGCTGTTTCAGGAGACTAGGAGCACTGCTGTCGTGTATTTTATAGATGGTGTGCAGTGCTGCCACTGTGAGTTGGTGGTGAAAGGAATTAATGTCAAAGGTGGTGGATCGGGTGCAAATCGAGTTTTGGGCTGTTTTGTCCTGGATGGTGTTCAGCTTCTTGAATATTGTTGGAGCTGCACCTATCCTGGAAACTGGACAGTATTCCATGACACTCCTAACTTGTACCTTGTAGATGGTGAACAGGCTTTGGGAGGTTGGAGACTCTTGCTTTTATTTCATTTTTATCCAGCGTTTGATTATGCAATATTCTAAATTCAAATCCCCAAATTTAAAATGACAGTGCAATGCGATACAACTCATTTCCTCATGAGTTTGAAAATAGGTAGAGTTTCTGCTTGCTTTGGCTTAATGGTGAAGCTCTTGGCTTTGAGTCAGAAGGTCATGGGTTTAAACTACTGCAGAAACTTGAGCACATAATTGAAGTTGATAGTTTAACACAGTGCTGAGGGAATTCTGCATTGTCAAAGGTGTGCTCTAAATGAAGCATTGAACCTGTTTCCTACAGTGGACTTACGAAATCCCATGATAATATTTAAACAGTAATAAGGGAGTTGTCCTAGCCAATTTTTATCAACGCCACTAAAGCAGATTGTCGAGACATTTATCTTGCTGTTTGTGGAACTTCACTGCAAGGGGATGATAGCACAATGACAATGTTACTAAACTAGTAGTCCAGAGATGTAAACTCACATCCGACAATGGCAGCTCAGGAATTTGTATTCTGTAAATGATACAAACCTGGAATAAAAATCTAGTCATGAGAACTGTGGGCAGAATTTTCCCAGGCTCTGACTGTCGTGGAGAATAACAGCTTATTGTCTCTTATTGTGAACAATAAGCTAGTTAGAAAATATGGCAAGATAAAAAAAAATGAGATTCTCAACTTCAAGAAAAAGAAGTCTGATTTTCCACCTGATGTTTTAGATGAGAATCTAGCTAGTGAGTGGCGAGAATCTATTTTTATGTATTAATATCACATTATTGCCTTATGTCACCTCATTGATATGACACTTGTTATTTTATCAGGCAGTGCAGAGAAGTGGGATGGCACCAGTTCCTGACGTGAAAGTCTGAGCAGGTACCTGGCTGCTGTTGCCCTTCAATACCTTATCTAGGCCTCCTTGTTGGCCAGCATTCCCCAATACCCGAGGACATATTCCATGGGCAGTGCATTACTGGCTCACTCAGAACTTGAAGCCTTACAGTACTTCTGTTTTGTATTGCCTTTTGGCTCAGGCACAAAGCCAGGCAGCTTGTCATGGTTTTTAGCAGCAAGCAGTCAAGGGAGTGGACATGCTGCTGTTCAGCACCATGTTTCATCAATGTCACACCTACAGCATGTGCCAGCTCCTTGTGTGGCAGATCCACTGAATATGCTTCAAAGTAATAGCCATGTCTCAGAGTATAAGGGTATAATCCTCAGACAAATCCCGGGTTGTTAGTCAGAGAGTGTTGCCAATCAGCCAAGAACATTACCTTATCTCGGTTCAGGCACTTGGTATATTCACAGTCCAGAATTCTGTACCATTGCAGTCCAGGGAGTGGGCCGCAGTCAATCCTGCAGTTCCAGTGCAACCAGTCTGGGGATTAGTGTTAAGTTATTAGGGAAGAGTCACTGATATCAGTCAATGGTCTGGTCACTTCTCAGGGAGTGGGGCCATGGTCAGTTCTGGAGTCAGTGCACTGCTGTGCCTGGATCTATTGGTCCTGGTTCCAATGAGCCCATGTGGAGCATATCAGAAAAAAGAAACTACTCCTTTGTAATGTGAGCAATCACAGCATGCACAAATGACAGGTTGTGTGGTCATTGGGATATATCCAGTAGAACATGGAGTACACTGATGAGGAGAGTTGTGGGATATCTGTACATTGACCTTTGAGATAGTAAGGTAAAAACAATGACTGCAGATGCTGAAAACCAAATACTGGATTAGTGGTGCTGGAAGAGCACAGCAGTTCAGGCAGAATCCAACGAGCAGCGAAATCGACGTTTCAGGCAAAAGCCCTTCATCAGGTAGTAGATAGTAGATAGTAGACAGTAGACCTTCCAATACAGCACAGGCCATGTTGTGCAAATACAGAAGGAGATTATAGGTCTGGTAGGATTGCAGAAATGTTGATCCTCTCCAACTCCTCAACTTCCACATCACCCAAGAAAGACAGGATTGCATGCATGCACTTATCGGCAAATACATACAATTCAAGGTGAGAGGAAATCAGCACTGTGCCCTATGAGATTTGGATTATCTTTGTGAATTGTGACCAGTGGATGAAACTTCAAAAGTCTCCTGTAATTACTTCTGCCTCACAGAGAAGACTATGACTAATTTGTAATGACTAATGACTTGGCCAAGTTTGTTTGTGTTTGATGTAGTCACAGCCATAACTCTGTGATTACAGATGTCATAAGCCTGTAAGTACTTGATCAACAGAATTGCCCCTTGAAGGTCCTCATATCGCTCACAAATAGAGCCCAAGACCTCAGACTGAATAAAGCACTTACACCATGCACTCTGGGTTTGGTGGCAACTAATTTTAATTTCCTTTGCAGTTAAGGATGGAAGAGAACTCAGACAACGCTTCTCAGAGTGAGCTGTAGGCTCAGCCTGTTAATCCAGGTGGACCCGTTGCCCCCACCAAAGCTTAATGTTCCTATCTGCCTTGTATCCTGGTTGATCTCATTACATTTGAGATTCTATGCGTTCATACTCAATTCTTTTATGCAGTTTTATGCAACTAGCTGCTTCCAAGGATCCATTGGGTACCTATGTTGAATCACTCAACTCCTAACTTAACAATGCTTGGAGGCTGTTTCTGATGTAATGTATGAAAGATGATATGACTTTACTTTATTTCTCTGTGATGAAATCACTGTTACAGTTTGACAGTAGCTTTGATTTATAGTTGACTTCTCTCAGGTGCAGGGTGCTATAAACTGTACAGACATCACAACAGAATGTCATAGCATCAGACAGCAGTGTTCATCAATGAGAAAACATTGCATTCAATCAATGCACAAGTCATCTGTAATCATTAGTTGCACAGCTTGGAGGTCTGTGCCTGATACCCTGGAAAATGCCATGATGCCTCTATTCTTGATAAACTTCAGGTCCCTTGTGTGTTTCAAGATCCGAATGCCTTACAAGGATGATTGCTGGGAGACAAGGGCTCCCTCCACTACCATGGCTAATGACTCTGTTACAGAAATACCTGTCTGAGGCTGAATATGGATATAGAGCTCCCATTCTCTAACTAGGGCCATGGTGGAGCAGACTATGCTTGGACCAGACAGGATGGACCTTGCAGTGCAGTCTCGACACACAAACTGTACACAACTATTAAAAGTTTTAATAGTTTTTTTTAACACCTTCAATAGTTCTGGCTTTCCAAATTTGCTTTGCTGAAACTGATCTGTTGTGGTCCCATCTGTTCCATACATTCCAAATTCTGGACAGTAGGGGGAGCAGAATAGGATTTAATGGAGATAGCTGACTGGCTGACTCCATGAACTGTATTAGCATGAAGCCTGGGCTGTCCCCAACTCATCCTCTGCAAAAATTGGAAATTACACAATTGGGATCAGGCACCTGATTTTCGGGGGAATTTGTCATTTTCATGACAAGTTTGGACCGATGTATTTAACACACAACTCTTAACACTCAGTATTTTTAATTCTTTGTGAGCAGATAGTGGTTTAGTGATTAGTAATCCAAAGGCCCAGGCTACAGCTCTAGGGCAATGGGTTCAGATTCCATCACTGTAACTGATTGAAATTAAATGCAATGAATAAGAATTCTGGAATTGAATGCTAGTCTCAGTAATTATGACTATGCTAACTAAACCATCTGGTTCACTAATCTCCTTTATGCCATTCTTACCTGCTCTCCAGATCAATAGCAGTTTGGTTGTTCTTAACTGCCTTCTGCAATAATCCAACAAGCCATTCAGTTCAAGGTTCAGGCAACAAACGATGGCTTTGCTTATGGCAAAAAAACAAAATGCTCTCTGACATGTCCTAGCCACTCATTTATATCAAAACTGTGATGATGGACTGCAATAGTGCAATAAATCATTTTACTATCTCCTTCTCAAGGGCAATTAGGGTTAAGCAATAAATGCAGCACTTGACATGCTGCACACATCCTACAAATATGAAAATATGAAAGAAATTCACTAAACCCCAGTTCATCTTATTTGAATGCAACTAGAATTCACATTTTAAAAAAAACTTATTAAAAATTTGTTTAATTATGTAGACTATGATACTTTTGGTCAGAATTCACTTGCTGCCCTTTGATGATAGGCTAGTAATGACACAATTCCATTGAGATCAGCTACTTTTCATGTACATGTATTGAATAGCTTCTTTGAATCTTTACAGAGCAATTATTGTGGATTAGCTGTGATGTACTCAAGACCAATATTCAGCCTGCAGTACAAGCTACCAAACCCATGTTATCCAAAGCAGATTATTTTATTTTTATCATTCCTACCTCTAATACCAAAAATATTTATGTAACCTTAAAAAATATTCAGACTAAAATAAGATTGTCTAGATATTTACTTGATTCACATTTACATCACAAGAGCACAATATTAGAGGAAACATGCAGCCCATAAATAAGAGAAAACATTCTCCCATGCATTATAAATAAAAATGGTCAATTTATATTGAAACCCATTATATTTAAAGGTTTCCCAATTTTAGTTACATTTTCTCTCTTTTTTCCAATCACCAGTACACTGGATTGATTTCTAATATGCATCACTGACAGACCAAGAAAAATTTATTCTTGGAATATCCAGCTGTCAGAAATATTTTAAAAAACATTTGATACCTTGCATGTTTGGCAGAATTTTGAATAGCATGACTTAACTTTTTTAATCTACCAGCATTCAAATTTTTCAGTAAGCTTTTGTAAAACAGAATAAATTTAAGGGAGATTTCCTTGTCAGGTAGTGAATACATAAACACAAATTGCTATTGAAAGATCATTGCTTTGGGAAATTCTGCTCTTTCAATGCAATAAATCTTACTCTCTGTGAATGCCAGTGCATCATTAATTCTGTACAGCTTCTGAAGGGTTAATGTTTTTAAATATATGTTGGTCCCCAGAGTTGCTTTAATATCCTTCCCTTGTGCTTCCATTAAGGGCATTGGATGCCAAAAAATGTGATGCTGTTACTAATAAGGAGTAAAAGACAGCGTTGACAAATTGTACCAATCGTATGATGCTATGCAAATTTTAGTATAACATTACTGCTCATGCTTATTATTGGGTTTCTGTAAATTTTGGGCTCCTATTTCAAAAAAAAAGCTTTTGGTGCCACTGTTCTGAATCCTAAGGCTCATAATACTCATAGTACATGGAGTGGTACTTCTAGCTATACATTAGATGGTCACCTTTGTTTGGTTAATCCGCTGGTAATACTATTGTGGCTAATAATCACATTTTATTAATAAACTCTATTTCAACTTGTCCATTTGGAGCTGAGTGAAAAGTTCAGAATGAAACATCCTGCACTTCCAAAATGTTACTTTCACAATTTCCATTACTGGATTTTTACTTCATAAAAATATTTTTGGAAATGTAGGAATTGAAATGAAGTTATATTTTTATTAATTCATCATTGTAATATTATGTTTCTTTGAGTTGCTATAAGCAATGGTAAATATTTCTTATAATATTAGACTCTTTTATCACTGGAGTTTAATTTTAAAAAGCAGTTCCAAGCTTCCTCCAAATGAATGCACTGTTTGTTTGTATACAGTAGTGCCACACTGGCCCTATTCCAGAAAATGCCTTGTGATCAATTTTTAGTAAAAAGATGCTTTAGTCTATGCAATACTAAACACATTGTTCAAAAATGTTGCTTGCTAAAGATATTATCTCTTAACATGAGCAGTGTAAAATTACGTATTTAAAATGACAATTATTTTAAAGCTGTTGAATATGTATAATCACAAATTTCTTTCAGCTTAAATTGATGTAATGTTGTGACATTTTGGTGCCTTTTGATCCAATTTCAAATATACTTATTCCCTATGTGGGAAAGATTTAAATATGAACATGCCTGAATACAAATAATGTACATAATTTATGAAGTACATGTCTCTCGGGAACATGACAGTTCAAGTGTCAGATTCATCCTGCTGACAATACATACTCACGAGCAGTATACAAAGTGAACCCTGTCTATGGTAATGGACTGAACATTGACCTATTGATTGAGTGGTACAAGACATCATACAATATCAGCTGGGTCTTTCAAATTTCATTTGGTGCGTGACATGAATTAACCTCAGGAACCTTGCATGTGCATTTCTATTTCTGATGGTTAAGTTCTAGATAATGTTCAGACATGTTAGTTTGCTAGTCAAAGTAAAAATTATTTTCAGAGCAGCAAACTGTGCCAAGTTTAAATAACTATAGCTGTCAGTTAATAACGCACAACTATGTCAGCTTTATTAGTGTGGTGTGATAATAGTTGCACAGCCAACTTTTCATAATTTTTTAGTTATGCTTTTAATAGAAATACATATGAAGTAAAAACTAAATCACTTGAGTTTTTTTCATGTTTACAGTAATAGTGTTAGTGCAGCTTCAAGTGCTTACAAAATTATATTCAAATTCTCAACGCTCTTGGATAAATTACTATTAGATTATTAAGATTAGTATGTGTAATTGTAAAGGAAGACAATGAGCTGAAAAACAATGCACTCAAAATAAATTTGTAATTATTATGTGCATAATAAATTACACTTGCAGAAAAAAAAATAAAATCACACATTTGGACTACAATGCAAAGGAGCCATCAAAATAAAACAAAAAAACATCAAAGTCAATTCAATAACACAACATGCTAGTTGTGTGTGCTGTTTCTATGAATTGAGAGACTTGGATCAATTGTCAGCCTCCTTGATTGTCATTACTGCGCTACAGATGGCATTTTCATTTTTTATTTAAGCCATTAATTGCCGCTTTGAATGGAGTTTAGGTATCTAGTCAACAGAAGGAAAATGTATGAATTGAGCAAAAAGGACTCCAGCTCATAATTTGAGCATTGTTTGATGCTGAATGAGGTTGCCAGATTTACATTGTCTGGTATATAAACTGAATTAATGCAAAGATATGCAATGTTAAAAAATATACTACTAAAAATGATGACAATCTTGACATAAACATATTTCTGGTCTTTGAAGGATTATAATGTATTGAATAAAAAGTTAAGTCGTGAATAAAATTCATTTGGAAATAATGCAGTGAAGTGGGAAGAAATCTGTAATTTTGTTGAATTTACTTTATTGTCGTAAAATGTAAGACAAATTAATAGTACAAAACCATATGTCAACTAGTTAAATTGACTTTTTAATGGGATTCCTATACAGAGTTCTTTTTATACATTAATATATATCTGAATAAAAATAAACTGCGATATTTTATGCCGATGGTTTACTCGTATTTGTATTCAAACATATTTATGTTTTATTCCTTGTGCTCTGATTCAAGGATTAGACCATATTTTTCAAATCTATTTTAGATAATATTTTGTTAAAGTTGTAGATGTTAATTTAGCGTGTGCCTTTTCTACAGAAAAGTTGGTTATGAATTTTACATTAAGTATATCATTCTGAATGTACAAATTAAGCTTGAGTGCTAAATATTTAGACAATACATTCTTACATGTGATAAATGGAGCCTGTGCAATCAAAAGGTTTACTCAATCATTTCTAAATTTAGGTAATTCACACTGATAGCTCCTTTACTATCAAGTTGAAGTTATTAATAATTAAAAAAGGGTTTCTGTTACCAGCAATCACTTTTTCAAAGAATGTTAATTATTCAGACGAAACTGAAGTTCATGGTGAATTAAAAATAAGCACACCAAAGTGCTTTTTAAAGCGTCTACAGTTGCACACTTGACACATAAAATAAAATGTGATATAATCTTACTTTAGGTCATTGGGTTATGCTGTTGATTCAAAATATATTATGACAACTTTCTTAAGAGCTGGCTGCTAATAATTTTGGAGAGACGTTTTGCTCTGTATTGAAAGTTTAAAAACGTATTACTTTGCTAAGCTGTCATTTATTCACAATAATGGTAAAATAATTTTTCTTTGACATTTACAAAGAAAATCATAACCATTTGTCTGATTAAATGAATGTTTGGTAAAATCCATACAAATACATAATCTTAAGCAGAACTTTGTCTTATCAGACTTGCTCTGTGAAGGACCCTGTACATTAACGGTATTCTGAAATTGTGCACTTTAAAATAGCACCGTTTCATTCATGCGTTTGAAATATACATAACTGGCATTCTTAATGTGCTTGGATGTACCATACTTGGTTTATTAACTAACAGTAAAGAGAAATTCCTTAATAAAATGGAGGACCTTATATGACAACTGCATTTTTCATTAGTTCAAGAAAATGTTAATCATGCAATTCCAAGTCTAATCCTTTTGATATCGTCAGGTACCTCCTGTTCATGGGTTAATTGCTTTAAAAGCGGAGGCAATATTCTAAGCGTTGGGCTGTGTCACCTTTTCACAGCTGTTACCATTGAGTGACAACTAAATCCCATGTGTAAGATGTGGAAAAGCTCAGTCTCCAATTGGGAGAAAATTTATGTAAACTGCAATCCCTTCAGTATGTGCGGAAGTCATAGACTTTCTTGATTTACCCTGCTTTTCCCAGAAAGCTCTATTGTTTGCCTTCCTAAGTCTCATCAACCCTTTGTAGCAGAATATCACAGCAGCAGCAGATAGCTTGAAAAATATAAATGCTATCATAGTGCTGATTAATAGCAGTGCTTATGAGTCAAGTCAGATAACAGTGCAGCTCTCCACTCAATTTCAGATACTGCTAATGGAATCTGTCTTCTCCAATTGTAATATGAGAAGGGCTAATTTGCTATGGAGCTTGGAGCTGTCACCAGCAGGGGATTGTGGGGTCAGATGGGAGCTGCCAGGTTTTTGCCCTGCAGCTTGTATCTCTAGCTTTGAATAGAGCAGCCCCCTGCCTGCCAGTTAGCTGATAGGCCGCTATGGGGTTTATGCCACCTCATACAATAGGAAAGGGTTGCGCAGACTGACTTTTGTAATTGTGAAGCTGGCTCATATTTCGGGAGCTACTGTGCTGCGTAATTTCTAATAACTGGTTTTAACAAATGTCAGATTATTAAAAGTTTTCTCAATTACAAAAACTCATAAAACATTTGAATTGATAAATCTGTCTCTTGTTGAGTTTTGCCACTGGAAATAGAGCTTTTTTTTTCATGTGTGGCATTATACATTCACTTCAAAACTTGAATGCTTTTAGTTTTCTCTGATTTCAGGCAAGAAATAGGGCCATATTTACTTGGTAATACACTCAATTAAACAGTGTCTGAATTCAGAAATGCCACACAAGTTTTTTTTAACTTGTTAAGAACTAGATTCTACTATTAACAGGCAGGATAGAAACTTGGTTTCTTAATGTCTCTGAAAATAATGTTAATCAGTGACGACCTAATAACGTAGGTGATAGATCTGAGCAGCTGCCTCTCAACAGGATGGCTGTAAGCTTAAGTCCCAGGTTACCTGTCACTTGAGCCTGCCTGCTTTTGTTGGGAATTGGCTTGGTGTTTCTTTGCTCCACTGTTAGTTGGAGTACATCATGGACATTCAAGTCTTTTAACTTAATGAGGCCCATTAGTCTCAACCAAAGAGCCATAGAGACCACATGATTGAAACTAAATTCTCATTAATTTACCTACATCTTGAGATTCTGCTATTAGCAGACCATAGCTTGTTGATTCAAGATTTATAATCAACAACTTATGTTTAGAAAATTTTCAGAGCTGAAAAGCATGTCAAGGCATTTCAGAGGGATAATCGGAAACATGGATGCAAAGCTAAAAAGGAAGATATCAAAAGGAGAACCAAAAGCTTTGTCAAAAAGGTACCATTTAATGTGGAATTTAAAGGATGAGGGGATGTGAAGGCGGAGTGATTTTAGGAAATGATTTCAGAAAGTGAGGTCTTGGCAATGATAAGGGCATTGATTGAGTGAGCTTTTGCATTGGAAATGATAATGGACATTTAAGATATTGAAAGATGGAATGTTGAACATGAAAGCATTAGATTAATCAAATGTGGAGGTGACAAAAGTATTGAGAAGTGTTTCAGCCACTCATGGACTGAGATAGAGTGGAGATGGATGTTATTTGTCTTTGTGATAATTCAGAGATGGGAAGTAAGTGTTCTTTGTGATGGACAGGTTGTGTGGTTGAGCTTTAGCCCAGTGTCAAATAGAATGAGTTGTAATCAATCTGGTTCACCAGAAAAGTGGTCAGACCTGAGATAAAATCAATATTAATCATATGGAGTTAGTGGCAAAGGTTAAAGACAATAATGCATCATGGTCACAACCAGAGAGGGTTTGAGACTATCATTTGAGACATTGTGATGCTGCAACAGGAGCCAAAAACATGTCACATTTAATAGTGTGGTGTGAGAAATATTGTCATGGATCTGGTAGGTGATAACACTTTCAATTACTTTGGCAAGGTAAAGCACATTGGAAATGAACAATATTTTGGCAGGAGAACCATGGTTGACATTTTTGAGAAGAGACAATGAGATGATGGTTTTGAAAGGAAGAAGCTGGAATGGCCATTGGTTTGGAGAGAAATTGATTGTGGTAGTGTAGAAATAAGAAAGATGTGCATTTCCATAGCACTTTCGGCAACTACCAGGCACTGCAAAGCACTTGACAGACTATGAAGTATTTCTTGAAGCGTTGTCACTACTATAATAGGAAACACATTAGATAATCTGCACAGAGCAAACTCCCACAAATAGTAATGAGGTAGATTATCTGGGTACTGTAAATTGTGATTTTGATTGAGTAATGGTTATTAGGCAGGAAGCTAGTGGTAAAACCTATGTTCCTCCTTGAAATAGTGCCAAAAGATCTTTCACATTCAGACAAGTAGGCAGGTAGCACCTATGAAAGTGCAGCCTTGCACTGAAGAGTCAACTTTGACTTTAGTGCTCAAGCACTGGAGTGGGTTTTGATCCCAGAGCCTGAGGACTCAAAGGAGTGTGTGCTAACCAACTGAGGCAGGTAATTTCTAGGCACTGTTTTTATTTGCTGGTTTGTGGATGCTTTTACCTAAATTCTATGTTCATATTCGAATATATTTGGGGTTTTTGTTTCCTCACCTTGCCTTTCATGCTGATATAAAGAATGTGGTTGTTACACAACCTACAATGGCAGGAATTGAAATTACCTGATTTGTTTTCTCACAGCCACATCCCATGATCAAGGACAGTCAAATGCATTTTCATTGAGTTATTTTCCATGCTCTCTTTATTCACAGAGGCTGCATGAACAACATAATCCATCGTGAAAGCAGCTTTTTCAGTTCTCCTTATCTATTCCTCTCTTAAGTTCTTCCCAGGCTATATGCAGCATTCCTCTGCCAAAACTATAAAATGTGATCTTCTGGCTTTTTAGCTTTGAATTAGCTGCAAGGAAGTACCTGATGATAACTTGTGTCTGATATTATCTTCCTCTGAGGGAGTGCTTGGATGACAAATAGTGTCTCTTTTGATGACAAGAGCAAGGAAGTTGGTGGAAGTACTGACAGTGGCATGCGTACAGCATGTACTTTGGGTGGAGAATTTCAATGTCAATCATCAAAAGTGGCTCAGCAGTAGCACTACTCAGCACTACTAATCGAGCTAGTTAAATCCTAAAGGAAAAATCTGCTAGACTGGAGCTGCGGCATGTGTTGAGGGAAACAACTGGAGGGAAAACAATATTTGGTTCCATCCTTACCAATCTGCTTGACAGAAATGGGTCTGTCCATGACACTATCAGTAAGAGTGATCTCCACTCAGTCCTTATGGAGACAAAGTCCTGCCTTCACATTGAGAATACCTTGTGTTGTGTGGCACTATTACAGTGCGAATGGGACAAACTTTGAACAGGTGGCTAAGGGATTGGTGTGGGAAAGAGGGATTCCACTTCATGGGGCACTGGAATCAGTTTTGGAACAGGGGGGATCTGTACCGTTGGGACGGTCTCCACCTGAACCGATCAGGTACCAATGTTCTGGCGAAGAGGATAAATAGGGTGGTCAGTAGGACTTTAAACTTCTGAGTTGGGGGGAAGGGAAAGTGAAAGCGACAGGGAGTATGGAGGTAAATGGAAAGATAAGCAGCAGGATAGCATGTTTCCAGGCGGATTTAAAATTGAGGCAGACTGAGAATGCAGAAAAAAGCAAGGATAACTTAGGACATATGACTTACAACATCTCTAATAAGGAAGTTAGCATTAAGGCACTTTACCTGAATGCTCGTAGCATTCATAACAAAGCCGATGAATTAATGGCACAGATAATAGTGAATGATTATGATGTAGTAGGCATCACAGAGACTTGGTTACAGGGGGGTCAGGACTGGCAGTTAAACCTCCATGGTTTTTCGACTTATCGAAAAGACAGAGAGGTGGGCAGAGGGGGTGGGGTTGCCTTGTTAGTTAAGAACAAAATTAAATCTATGGTATTGAATGACATAGCGTCGGATGATGTGGAGTCTGTGTGGGTGGAATTGAGGAACCACAAAGGCAAAAAAACCATAATTGGAGTTGGGTACAGACCTCCTAACAGTGGTCAGGACCAGGGACGCAACATGTACCGGGAAATAGAGAAGGCATGTCAGAAAGGCAAGGTTACATTGATCATGGGTGACTTCAATATGCAGGTGGACTGGGTAAATAATGTTGCTAGTGGATCTAAAGAAAGGGAATTCATGGAATGCTTACAGGATGGCTTTTTGGAACAGCTAGTCATGGAGCCCACAAGAGAGCAGGCTATTCTGGACCTAGTGCTTTGCAATGAACCAGACTCTATAAAAGATCTTAAAGTAAGGGAACCCTTAGGAAGTAGCGACCGTAATATGGTAGAGTTCAGTCTGGAGTTTGAAAGGGAGAAGGCGAAATCTGATGTAATGGTGTTACAGTTGAATAAAGGTAATTATGAGGGCATGAGAGAGGAACTGACTAAAATAGACTGGAAGCAGAGGCTAACCGGGAAGACACTAGAGCAAAAATGGCAGGAGTTTGTAGGTATAATTGAGGACACTGTACAGAGGTTCATTCCCAAGAAAAGAAAGATTAACCGGGGAGGGATTAGACAACCTTGGCTGACAAAGGAAGTCAGGAAATGTATTAAAGAAAAAGAGAGATCCTATAAGGTGGCTAAGAACAGTGGGAAATCAGAAGATTGGGAAGGATACAAAAGCAAACAGAGGATAACAAAGAGTGTAATAAGAAATGAGAGGATCAAATATGAAGGTAGGCTAGCCAGTAATATTAGAAATAATAGTAAAAGTTTCTTTCAGTACATAAGAAACAAACGACAGGCAAAAGTAGACATTGGGCCACTTCAAACTGATGCAGGGAGCCTAGTGATGGGAGATAAGGAAATAGCAGGAGAACTTAACAAGTACTTTGCGTCAGTTTTCACAGTGGAAGACATGAGTAATATCCCAAAAATTAAAGGGTGTCACGGGGCTGAGTTGAGTATGGTTGCCATTACGAAAGAGATAGTGCTAGAAAAGTTAAAAAGTCTTAAAATTGATAAATCTCCTGGCCCCGATGGGATACACCCTAGAGTTCTGAGAGAGGTTGCTGAGGAAATAGCAGAGGCATTGGTTGAGATCTTTCAAGAGTCACTGGAGTCAGGAAAGGTCCCGGATGATTGGAAGATGGCTGTAGTAACCCCCTTGTTCAAGAAAGGATCAAGGCAAAAGATGGAAAATTATAGGCCAATCAGCTTAACCTCGGTTGTTGGTAAAATTCTAGAATCCATCATTAAGGATGAGGTTTCTAAATTCTTGGAAGAGCAGAGTCTGATTAGAACAAGTCAACATGGATTTAGTAAAGGGAGGTCATGCCTGACAAACCTGTTGGAATTTTTTGAAGAGGTAACAAGTAGGTTAGACCAGGGGAACCCAGTGGATGTGGTCTATCTGGACTTTCAAAAGGCCTTTGATAAGGTGCCACACGGGAGACTGCTGAGCAAGGTGAGGGCCCATGGTGTTCGAGGTGAGCTGCTGGGATGGATTGAGGATTGGCTATCTAACAGAAGGCAGAGAGTTGGGATAAAAGGTTCTTTTTCAGAATGGCAGCCGGTGACGAGCGGTGTCCCGCAGGGTTCGGTGCTGGGGCCACAGCTGTTCGCATTATATATTAATGATTTGGATGAGGGAACCGGGGGCATTCTAGCGAAGTTTGCCGATGATACAAAGTTAGGTAGACAGGCAGGTAGTACTGAGGAAGTGGGGAGGCTACAGAAGGATCTAGACAGGTTGGGAGAGTGGTCCAGGAAATGGCTGATGGAATTTAACGTGAGCAAGTGCGAGGTCTTGCACTTTGGCAAAAAGAATATAGGAATGGACTACTTTCTAAATGGTGAGAAACTTAATAAAGCCAAAGCACAAAGGGATCTGGGAGTGCTAGTCGAGGATTCTCTAAAGGTAAACATGCAGGTTGAGTCTGTGATTAAGAAAGCGAATGCAATGTTGTCTCTTATCTCAAGAGGGTTGGAATATAAAAGCAGAGATGTACTACTACGACTTTATAAAGCTCTGGTTAGGCCCCATTTGGAGTACTGTGTCCAGTTTTGGTCCCCACACCTCAGGAAGGACATACTGGCACTGGAACGTGTCCAGCGGAGATTCACACGGATGATCCCTGGAATGACAGGTCTAGCATATGAGGAACGGCTGAGGATACTGGGATTGTATTCGTTGGAGTTTAGAAGATTAAGGGGAGATCTAATAGAGACGTACAAAATAATACATGGCTTTGAAAAGGTGGATGCTAGAAAATTGTTTCTGTTAGGCGAGGAGACTAGGACCCGTGGACACAGCCTTAGAATTAGAGGGGGTCATTTCAGAACGGAAATGCGGAGACATTTCTTCAGCCAGAGAGTGGTGGGCCTGTGGAATTCATTGCCACGGAGTGCAGTGGAAGCCGGGACGCTAAATGTCTTCAAGGCCGAGATTGATAGGTTCTTGTTGTCTAGAGGAATTAAGGGCTACGGGGAGAATGCTGGCAAGTGGAGCTGAAATGCGCATCAGCCATGATTGAATGGCGGAGTGGACTCGATGGGCCGAATGGCCTTACTTCCACTCCTATGTCTTATGGTCTTATGGTCTTATAGGTCTGGCAACTCAAGACTGGGCATACATGAAGCAATGTGGGCCATCATCAGCAACAGATCTGTACACCAACACAATCTGTAACCTCGTAGCCCACCACATTCCCTACTTAACCATTGCCATCAAGCCAGGGGATCAAACCTGAGTCAATGAAGAGTGCAGGAGAGACATGCCGGGAGCAGCATCAGACATACCGAAAAATGAGGTGTCAACAAGAGTAACATGCATGCTAAACAGTATAAGCAGCAAGTGGTAGAGAAAGAAAGATAAGCAATTCCAGAACCAATGGATCAGATTTAGACTCTGCATTCCTAGTTATGCGTGCTGGTGGGCATTTAAGCAACTCACTGGAGGATGAGGTTCCACAAATGCTCCTATTGCCAATGATGAGGGAATCCCAGTTCATCAAGTAAAAGAATAAGGTCAAAGCATCCATAACAATCTCCTCCAGAAGTCCTCAGCCTCACTCAAGCCAGTCTTCAGCCAATTTGACTCACTCCATGTGATATCAACAAATGGCTGGAGGCATTCGATAATGAAAAGGCTGTTGTCCGTCACTATATTCTGCCATTTCAGAATAATGCTCCAGAATTTGCTGTTTCAATACAACTACAATCCTGGCATCTACCTGACAATGTGGAAAATTGCCCAGGTATGTCCTGTAAACAAAAAGCGGAATAAATGCACCCTAGCCAATTTTCACCCCATCAGTCTTCTCTCAATAATTGTAAAGTGATGGAAAGTGCCATGACTAGTGCTGTCAAGCAGCACTTCTCTATCTAGAACCTGATCACTGATGCTCTGTTTGGGTTTTGCCAGGGCCACTCATCTCCTGCCTCATTACAGCTTTGTTGGAGTCATGCATGGCACAATAGTAGAGAATTGTGGTTATTGGAGATCAATCATCTCAGCTCCAGGACATCAATGCAGGAACTCCTGAGAGTAATATCTTTGGCACAACCATCTTCAGCTGCTCATTAATGAACCTCCATCTATCATAAGGTCAGAAGTGGGATCTTTGCACCATTCACAATTCCTAAGACATTAAAGCAGTCCATGTCCAAATGCATCAAGACCTGGACAATATTTAGGCTTGGACTGAAAAGTGACAAGTTACATTCACACCTCACTAATGTCAGGTCATGACCATCTCCAACAAGAGAAAATCCAACCCATGTCATGTGACATTCAATAGCATTACCATCACTGAATCCCCGACTATCAAAATCCTCGAGGTTACTATTGACCAGAAACTGTACTGGATTAGCCATATAAATACAATGGCTGCAAGAACGAGGAATCCTGCAGTGAGTAACTCACCTCCTGATTTCTCAAAGTCTGCCCGCCACCTACACGACGCAAGTCATGAGTGTGACGGAATAGTTCCCACTTACCTGGACAAATGCAGCTTCAACAACATTCAAGAAGCTCAACACAATCCAAGACAAAGCAGATTATCGTCGTTGTAGCTGAGGACCAACTTCAGAATACTACCATGGCTTTCTCATTGGCCACCTGCTACAGTATAAGTCAATTAAACCACCCTGTAACTGTTTCTGTGTGCTATAAGGTGGAAAGATGATTTTGTTATGGAGTGTAGAGATAAGCATCTCTATCACATGCTCATGTGCAATTAATGTTTGTCATTTTATTACACTCACCCATGTCGTACTACTTGTGGCACAGTGCTACTGCCTCTCTCTCATCTGTCAACATTTGCACTAAAGCTGGAAAATGAGCAATGAAACTCATTAGCTGATGCACCACCATCTCATTGGCCTTTCAGCACACTAGCAGAACCTATGTGTCTCATCACTTTTTACTAAAGACTTGCATGGGGCAAAGTCATCACCATAAATGTAATTTTGGAATGATCACCTCACGTAAATATCAGGCACACACATCAGGAAAAACTTTATTGATCACACTGAGCAACCTTTAAAATTCAGGTCCTTTTAATGCTGAACTCCCTCCATACTGCATTCTTCCTGCAAGCAATAGATGATCACAGCTTTAGGAAATCCCATCTCTATCTGTACCTAGCATAGAGAAATGTACGGTCAAGGGGCTGCTGTTTGATATAAAGCTTGTCAACTCTTCAAACGACAGGCCACTGTGTAAGGGGGATATGCTTATTCTGAAGGTCAGATTGGATATTTCCAGCCATCTAATGGAAAAGCTTTCCATGAGCTAATAACAGCTACCCATCAAGATCTTAGTGGAACTTTGGGCAAAGAAGGCGTGTCATGACACAAACAAATCATTATGTTAATCTCTGCAGCCAGGCACAGAGCCATGCAAGGGCCAGAAGAGGAAATTGGTCAGCCCCCAAGCCTATCTATAGTGTAGTAGAAGATACCTCTGAGGAGGAACAGCCTGGAACCTCAAAGGGTTCAATATCAAGGTATTCTACCACACCATTCACCAGCACCAGTAATATGTCTAGAGTAGGCTTTTGGTCATCTACTGGTTAACACAGCATTGGTATGGGCCTACAGCTTGAAGAGGAAAAACTGTCAAGGTCTCCAACTCTAAAGCATTGTCAAAGAACAGGGGCCTACTGAGTATGGTACAGATGAAGGCCCACTAATCTCAGCCATTAATGAACTGACGGTGATACAGACACAACCACTGGAATGTCTGGCAGAGTTGTCAGAGATTATGTACATTCTGGAGTGAACAGCAGTGGAGTCTGTCCATGTTCTATCTGACATGGCTCTGACAAGCAAAAGCATGCCTGCTCCCATGGAGTGGGTACTGGCTGCTGTTGCAAGTCAGCTTCAGCAGAACTGTTAATATCTGCTGGATAGGCACAGATCTTCAATCCACTGCTTGTGATGCATTCATTTAATGGTTCATCAAAAGTGAACCTAGGGATCTTGAATTCCCTCCAGGTGCCCCATATCCTCAAAGGTTGAGGAGGTGGAACAACAGCAAGGTACCCATCAACTGACATCTCAGGACACTCAGGAGTGCCCTCCACCCTTTCTCCTCTGTCAGGGACCCAATGCCCGCATCATCTCTGGCCTGCAACCTTGGAGCCTCCAAGCCCTAGGCCACGAGAAGGATGTCACTAATTTGAAAGAAAGTGGAAGAGAATCCACCAGGCTTTCACATGCTCAGCTATGGCTGCCAAAGTGGAATTACATTGCTGCGCAAGGCAAAGAAAGATGACTCTTCTGGAGACCCTGTCTGCTCCAACTGAGCAGTTCAGGGAATGAAAGCACATCTTTAGAAGACCAACCAGATCAATGATGACCCAGGTGAATGTAGGTCATCCATCAATCTAAAGATTTTGCATTGAGATCATCAGCTAGACCTTTTTGGGGTACTTTTTGGTACCCATGAGCCTGCACTGGAGATGATGTTGAAGGTAGGGATTGACCATTTGGGAAAGCTGGGAGTTGTTCAGAATGTTCCCTTAATAATGGATGTACACCTGCGGGAATCTGTTGGGTGGGAAAACTTCAGAAGGACATTAGATGATTATATAAATAGAAGCAATGTGAAGGGTGATGGAGAAAAAAACAGGAGAATAGCTCTAAGTCATGATATTCATTTCAAGAGTCAGTGGAGACACCACAGGCCAAACAATCCCTTGCAATTCTCACTTCCATGATTCCATTAATTCTCTCTGAGACTGAAGGAATGAAATCCAGTTTTTTTCTTTCAATCACAGGATGAGGCCATCGCTAGCCAGATCAGCATTTATCGCCCATCTCTAATTGCCCAGAGGGCAGTCAAGAGTTCAGTGCATTGCTGTGTGTCTGGAGTCACATGTAGGCCAGATCAGGTGAAGATGGCAGTTTCCTTCCCTTAAGTATGTTAGTGATCCAGATGGGCTTTTCCAACAATTGACTTATAGTCACCATTAAAATCTTGATTCTAAATTTTATTGAATTCAAATTCCACCATTTGCCGTGACAGGATTTGAACCCGGGTCCCCAGAATATTATTCTGGATTAGTAGGCCATTGACTACCCTAATGGATGACTGGCAAATGATACAAGGCAGATCTGAGTCGCTTATATATGCAGTTGATAGCCTCTTGTACCTGTGGGAATCAAGCAAGAATTGGAAATTTAATTGTTGGGCAGCTTGGTGGATCCATGGTGAAATGGACAAACGTTACTGTTTTTCTATAAAGCGTTTAGGTAACTTCACAAATGCTCTTGTGTAATGCTGGTTCGGTGATGCCACACAGATCTCCAATTCATAGAGTCATGGAGATGTACAGCACAGAAACAGACACTTCAGTCCAACTCATCCATACTAATCAGATATCCGAATTTAATCTAGTCTCATTTGTGAGCATTTGGTCCATATCCCTCTAAACCCTTCCTGTTCATGTACCCATCCAGATGCCTTTTAATTGTAATTGTACCAACCTCTACCACCGCTTCTGGCAGATCATTCCATTTATGCACCACTCTCTGCTGGAAAAAGTTGCCCCTTAGGTCTCTTCTAAATCTTTCCCCCCTCACTTTAAACCTATGCCCTCTAGTTTTGGACTCTGCTAACCTGGAAAAAAGACCTTGGCTAATCACCCTATGCATGCCCCTCTATAAAGTAACCCAAATCAGCCTCTGACAATCCAGGGAAAATAGTACATTTCATTCAGCCTCTCCCTGTAGCTCAAACCCTCCAACCCTGGCACATCATTGTAAATCTTTTCTGAACCCTTTCAAGTTTCAGAACATCTTTCCTATATCCTACACCAGAATTGAATGCAGGATTCTGAAAGTGGCCTAATGAATGTATTGTACAGCTGCAATGTGACTTCCCAACTCCTATCCTAAATGCTTGGTGGTCCATGAAGGGGTGCATACTCCATACCCCAAGACTAGTTCTCCCTTTTCTGATGCTTCCCTATGCAAGACATTTATGTTTTTTTATCTTCATGTTACTTGGCATACAAGTGCCAAATAGAACAATGTGAATTTTAAAGGTTTGCCCTTCGTTATCTACTGTGATGCAGTCCTTAAATATTGAGATATCAGATAGCCAAACAGTTCAGTCAGTGTTGCTAACTTGCATATGCAGAGGCCTGAATGACCCACCACCAACATGAGTACTACTGGTAAATCTTAGTTTCACTTCTTGTGAAGGGTTAGTGATTGACTGGACATGATGGGAGATAACTTTGTATGTTTACACCTTATCGTTTTCCTTCAATACAAACTCATTCACACTGTACTCGCACAACCTACATTTCCAGTTTTGGACTCAATTACTTCTTTTGTCAGAGGGCGGAAGGTGTTATTCACTTCACTTCCTTGCAAACAAACCTGGAGCTCCTTCCGTTTATGTTTTGGATTCTCAGAATCACTTTTATGGAATTTGTGCATTACTTTTTTTGACTACAGTATTTCCCACTCTACCCTTATTCTTTTAAGCATCATCTCTCTATGGCTGGCTTTACCAGTTCCAATTTTTTTTCTGCTCTTTCTTCAATCTCCCTATCATAAAATCAGCCCTTTTAGTATTTTCCTTGAATTCCCTGCTCTCTCCGGGATTCTACTTTCTTAGAGACCCAGATGTCTGGATCTTCAGCCTCACTCCTCTGCTCATTCAGCTCCATTGCCTTTTCTCCCTCCCATGTTGCATCTCACTTAATTTCCAGCCTCACACCGTTCAATGTGCCAATTGCCTGTATTAGTTTGATTTTGTCCTTTTAATCCCAGTTTAATTTTTCCATTCCCCAGGATCCTTCAAATGTCCCCTGACAGCAATACCATTTAAGTTGCTTTCCCTTCTTCTCCTTTGTATCCAACCCACCCCACCTTTCAGTAAACGTCTTTTATTGATGCCCCTTTTTGGTTTCACCCCCATTTAAGCTAATGCTCCATTTAAGTTCATCCCCCTCTTAAACTCAGGCACATTTGTCTCCCCCAATCAGGTTAATTTGAATGAATCAATCTGACTGTCTTGATTGTACAAGCTAATGCACCCAATCAACCTTCATCTCTAACTGTAATAATCCTATTACAGTAAATTCAATGACCATTGAATGTGCTTTCTCCTCAATTGTTAAACATGGAGAGCAATCACCCCAACACTGGAAGCATTTAAAGAAGCCAGAATGTGTATGAATATGCCTTCTCATGATTGTTGAACCTTGAGAGCCTTCAATGCTAACACTGAAATGTTTGTGAAATAAACAGCTTATTAGCAAGTTTTGAGATTTGTAGCTCAGGTTGGGGTTCCGGATGTAAGTTTTCTCACTGAGCTGGAAGGTTTATTTTCAGATATTTCATCACATATTAGGTAACATCATCACTGAGCCTCTGGTGAAGCACTGGTGGTATGGCCCACTTTTTATTTATGTGTTTAGGCTTCCTTGGGTTGGGCCTGTAGTGATGTCATTTCCTCTGGTGTTGCCATTTCTTGTTCTTTTTCTCAGGGGTTGGTAAATGTGATCCAAGTCAATGTGTTTGTTCATAGAGTTCCAGTCGGACAAAAAGAGACACGCATGAGAATTCCTAGAAGCATGGCAATCGCACTGGAGTTCTATCAACAAACACATTGACGAGGATCCCATTTACCACCCCTGAGAAAAAGAACAGAAAATGACATCACCACAGGACACTACCTCACCAACCCAAGGAAACCTAAACACATAAATAAAAAGTGGGCCATACCACCAGTGCTTCAGTGGAGGCTCACTGATGATGTTACTTAGTATGGTGATGAAATGTTTGAAAACAAACCTAGCTCAGCGAGGAAACTTACATCCTGAAACAGCTTATTTCTGAAGCAGCTGAATAATGGATTAATGGTTTGTTCAGCAGAGCTGGGAGGAAGCAATATACCCTGGCTTGCGTATTTAGAGGTGGGCTTGTGAGCATGTTCATTTTTGCATCCCCCGTGAATATAATTCCAAAGGTGTTGGATCTTAATGAATATTCATGATTTTCTAATAAATACAAAGCATCATTGCTAATATGGAAGTTGGAAAAGCTGACCTGCCTGAAAACCTTTGAGAACTTAATACCAAAAGTTTAATTCACTGCTGGGAAAATTGAAATTTTGATTTCTTCCCAAATAAGTTCCCCTCACATCTTTCTAAAAGTCCTATGCATGCCCTGGAAATTGTGTCCCTGATATCTGCCAGGGACAAAAGTCTTTGGAACCTGCTTTACTTTAAAAAGAATTTAGTCTCAACTGTTCATGATTGACTTTAATTATGTTTTAGTGTAGAAAAGATAGCATTGCAATTCACAATTCCGGCCATATCCCATTTTTAACAATTAAGCAAATTATGAAATGTTCACAATAACTACTGATTTCATATACTTGGACTTTTCTCCAAACCACTCCAGCAAAGTTGTTACCTTTTTAATTGTTACCTATTTGTTGCACTAATTAGTTTATTTCTAATTTCATTAAAAGTAATATCTCCTGGTATTGGTTATTCCATTTCCACTTCAGCTCAGAATCATGGATTCACTGATGCTGGATTGATTAATTTAATGTTGGATAAGGAATGCTGGAAATACAATATTTTGGGTCCTTTGTTAATCCTCAATTAATTAGATATCTTGTACTGAAACTGAAAGGTGGAGGGATTAAGTTTGTGTATAACTTAAGTGATATAGCAAAGAACTTTTCAGACTTGATGACTATCTCAGTTACTATGGTGTAGCTGCCATTGCAAAAATCTGTTAACCCTATGTGTACTGAATTGTTTTGTATTTTCACATATTTTCTAATATGCTACTACTTATTCCTGGACCATAATGTATTTTGTACATAAAAGCTCCTGAATGCTTATTATGAAAGATCTGTGTTGGATGGCATTGTAGATTACATCACTTTTCTCTGAAAAATAGTCTTTTGGTACTTTCAATTTGGCTCCTGTTTCATACATGATCACAGAGTAGAGGGTGTTCATAATTCACATTACTTTAAAGAGACCAATTATATTCATACATAGCAGTGAATGCTATGAGCATCCTAAAAAGCCCCATAAACAATTTTTAAGAAGCTTAGAATAGCATCCCAATGAAGCAGGTCATTCAGCCCATACTGACCTCCAAACAGCATCCCACCCAGACCTACTTCTATATTTCCCATGGCTAACTCACCTAGGCCTGCACATCCCTGGACACTAGGAACAATTTAGTATGGCCAATCCCCTTAATATGCACATCTTTGGACTGTGTTGAATTGTAATTTTTTTTGTTTTAATCTGGATAGATAGTATGGTTGTCATTGATATGAAAATGGCATTTTTGCTTTGAATTAAAACAAAACCTCCAAGATTGTATTCTAACCCTGGTGAGCACTGGGGAGTTATATGTTGCGAATGCTGATCAGTCACATCTGGTGATAACCAGATCCAGCTGCTGGCTTTGTTCTGATCTTGGATGACTCCAGGACAACTTAGACATTGTTCATTCTGCAAGAAGGTGTCATACAAAGTTTGCGGTAGCAGGAAAGCTCAATTAGTCTCTGACCATTCACATTTAACTTCCCCAGGCCATGATGTCTGAGGCAGGAGGGATATGATTCATGGTCTATATTCAGTCTCACACTGACATCCCCCAGGGGGCAAAGATTTTCTGACTTTGGGATTCTGTGTCATTGAAGTTATCTTTTGCCTCTGCAGGGGACCACAGAGTTGGAGCATGGATACTCACTGAGATTAATTGGCCCTGTTTGAGTTGACACGTGGATAAAGACAACAGATTATGAACTATTTATTTTTTCTGTCATTGACAGGAACGAGGTCTTAACAGTGAAGCCTGCATTTTTCTCACACATTTCCTTATCCTGCCAGATGAATGCATAATTTATTTCTTTCAGGGATTCGCACTTACATGCAAACATAAAAAAAGAGCATTCAGCCCCTCCACCATTCAGTGAAATCATGGCTGCCTTGATTATAATCTCAAATTGCATTCCAACCAAACCCTGATAATCCTTTACTCCCTTGCTTAACAAACAATTATCAACATTTGCCTTAAAAATACTCAACAACACTGTTTTCTGCATGTTTTCAGGAAGGCAGCTCCAAAGGCTCTCAGCCATTTGAGATAAACATATTGCCTCTTTCCTGTTTTAAATGGTGATCTCTGACCTTTAGAAGAACTGGTGACCCCTAGTTCTGGTTTCTTTCACAGGAGAAAACATGTCCATATTTACCCTGTTGAGAGCCCTCAGGATTTTATATGTTTCCATCAAGTCACCTCTTACTCTTCTGAACTCCATTGGATACATACATAGTCTGTCCAATCTTTCTTCATGAAACAACCCACATGTTCCAGGCATTTGGCAGATAAATCCTCTCTGGGCTGTCTCTAATGTATTTAGGTCCTCCCTTGAATGAAGTGACCAGTAGTACACACAGTACTCCAGATACAGTGTCACCAATGCCTTCTATAACTGAGGCGTAATCCCCCCACTTTTATTTTCAACTCCCCTCACAACACATGATAATATTTCCTAATTACTTGATGTATTTGGATATTAGTCTTTTACGATTCATGTGCAAAGACACTCATCCTTCTGCATTTCATAGTTCTCTTAGCCTTGACCATTTAGATAATGTGCATCTTTTTATTTTTCCTGCCAAAATAGACAATTTCATATCTTCCCACATTATACTCTATTTGCCAGATCTTTTCATACTCACTTAACCTATCCATATATTTTTGTAGCCTCCTTATGCTCTTCACAACTTAATTTCCTATCTCTCATTCCATCATCAGCAAATTTGGTAATTATTCCATCCCTTCATCCAAGTCATTTATGTAATTTGTAAACAGTTTAGGTCCAAGCACCACTCCATGTGCCACACCATTCATTGTATCTTGCCACCCTGAAAAAGACACATTTATACTTATTCTCTGCTTCCTGCTAGCCAGTGAATCTTCTATTCATGTCAGCATCCTAAACTAGAACTTTTATTTAGCTTTATTACAGCACCTTCGCAAATGCTTTCTGGAAATGTAAGTATAGTACATCCAGCAGTTCCCCTTTATCTACAATACGCATTACCTCCTCAAAGATGTTCGATAGTTTGGTTAACATGATTTTCCTTTTACAAAACCATGTTATTCTGCTCAATTATCTTGGATTTATCTATATGCCCCCACTATGAATTCTTTAATGATAGTTTCCTCTTTGAATAAAGGAGTTACATTTGTTATCTTCCGATATCATGAGACTGTCTCCAGATCAAGGGAGTTTTGAAAAATTAAAATCAATGATCTCATTAGCCTCTTCTTTTCAGATCCTATGTTGAACTGGCCACTTGACAGCCCATAGTTGCCACAATTCACTTATTATCACTTCGCTGCTGGTTTTATTTTTACTAAGTTCCTCCCCCCATTCCCTGGATTATCTCTGCTTCTAGGATGTTACTTGTACCCTTTATAGTGAAGACTGATGTAAAGTAACTTCAATTCATATACCATTACCCTTGGTGAGTCAAGTCCCTTGTAGATTAGCTGTGTTCAGCCATTAAGTTCAATGCTGAGTAGTTCTGAAGAAGATTCATATATAGGTTGTATCATTAACTATGACACAGTCTTCCCTGAAGAAGGAGGAGGGAAGTAAAGATAATCAGAAAGGCTAGCAGTGGATAAATGCCCACTGCCTTCCTGCCATCTCAGAAATTCAGTTCTGAGTGGAACAGTCCACCTTTGAGTTTTCCAACCTGCTGCCAATTTAGAGCTTTAAGCAGTGATTCCCGATTGGTAAAATGAACAGACCTTCCATGCTTACTTGGTGGGGACTTCAGTCTGCTGTAATCTGAGGGTGACTGAGAACACCGATGGGGTAGGGCAGGAGTAGTTGCTGAAAGCCATCTGCCTGTCCTTGCTTCTGCAACTCCTGAGACCCCTCAACTTGCAACCCTCATCCTGCAATGCAACAACCACCTCCCACCCCCGGCTACTCATCCCTTGTCTGCTGCTCCAGGACTTTGGCATTATTGTGCAGATAGCAGCCTCAACATCTGAGGCAGCGCTACGATACACGGCAGCTGCATGCCCCTATTTTGACAGTTCATGAGAGTTAGTACATTAATCTTGCACAAATTGATGCAACAAACCGCCCACCAGCTGACAATTTGGGGCTCTGATAGGTGCAAGGTTGGCTGGACTTTCCCATTGGCGGTAGTGGGGTGTAAGGTGTTGGGGTATTCTGCATGTTGATACCTGCCAGTGCATTTCAAAATTTGATCAGAAATTCATAGCCATTGTTTCCCTCTCCAAAGATAGTACCAAACCTGCTGAGTGTTTCAAGAATGCTTTGTTTATAGTCTGTGCCACTGATAGGCATTATTGCCCTGTTAAAGATCTTCTGTGAATCCAATGCACGTAGTCCTGATGTTCCAGCTTGTTAATTAAATAGCAAGTTTGAGAAGATTTGTAGCTCAGGTTGAGGTTCTGGATGTAGGTTTGCTCACTGAGCTGGAAGGTTCGTTTTCAGATGTTTCGTCACCCTCCTAGGTATCATCTTCAGTGAGCCTCCGGACGAAGCACTGCTCATGGTTCTTGCTTTCTATTTATATGATTGGGTTTATTTGGGTTGGTGATGTCATTTCCTGTGATTATGTCATTTCCTGTGTTGATGTCATTTCCTGTTCATTTTCTCAGGGGGTGGTAAATGGGGTCAAAGTCAATCTGATTGTTGATAGAGTTCCGGTTAGAATGCCATGTCTAGAAATTCTCATGCATGTCTCTGTTTGGCTTGTCCTAGGATGGATGTGTTGTCCCAGTCGAAGTGGTGTCCTTCCGCATCTGTGTGTAAAGATGCTAGTGAGAGAGGGACATGTTGTTAATTAAATAGCTGGCAATGTTTAATTAATTTGTTTGCCTGATGCAATGGATTCTGTCCTCTTGAGCAGACACTCTGAACCTGCAAGAACTCATTAAGCAGATGGATTTGGTTGTGCCTTCCTAGTCAAATGCTGCCCAACTGTGGTGGGCAGTGACTGACCACTGAGAATGCTGGTTCCTTGCTGTGGCATCCTGCTGCACCCACTCTCTACACCAATCTAGTTCAGCATATCACTCATGATTTAGTTTCCTGTGTTGGCTTAATGCTCTGCCACAAAACTGGAGTGTCCTCAAAAAGAACAAGCCTGAGGAAAATGTGTGGAGACACTGACCTGTCACAAAGCCCATTAATGATTTCCCTGATTGAGTCTAAAGGAATTCAAAACTTAACATTTGACAAAGACTTGGTTGCAGGTGTTGCCACAGAGATAACATGTTCAGGTATCAGTCCGCCTATTCATTTGACTCTAGATGTTTTATCAAGATTAATTAAATAGGCTGTAACTCTGTGAGTATCCACAAGGCAATGAAGATATCTACCCATCGCTTGTAGGTTGGTACCTCAATGCCAGGGCCTACATACTGCATGTACTGAACTTCTAAATGACAATGAATACTGTCCAAGAATTTAGTCAAACAATTTCTCAATTATTGAGCCTTCACTCTCCAATATTAACAATCTACTATCATCTCACACCATGTCTGCAAGTAGAGTGGATTCGCAGACATTGGTCAGTGCTTCCATTAGATTAGATTCTCTACAGGCTCTTAGGCCCAACAAGTCCACACCAACCCTTTGAAGTAGCCCACCCAGACCCATTCCCCTACCCTATATTTACCTCTGACGAATTCACCTAACACTATGGACAATTTAGCCTGATCTGCACATATTTTGGATTGTGGGAGGAAACCACAGCACCCGCGCAGACAGTCACCCGAGGCAGGGATTGAACCCGTGTCCCTGGCACTGTGAAGCTGCAGTACTAACCACTGAGCCCCATGCTACCCTTAATGCTGCTCTAGGTGTTTGCTGCCTTATTTGCTGCTTTGCTTATGCTAGCAGCCTGGAATACATTTCACCTGGATGTGGTAATGTATCCATTTTGAAGCATAGTAAACTGTTAAAGTTTCCTCTCTCATTACATTTACAGCATCAAACATTTTGAACTCCTTTTTTTAAACTAGTAGGATGCAACTAAATCAATGCAACTGAACTGAACAATTGAGACGAAATATAGAAGGATGGTGCAATCTATCTTGTCAAGCACTGTGCATATGTTGAAGATGGTAACCAAAGCTAACAAATTATAGTCTTAGTCACAGTGGAAGTCATATTAGACTTTGACTAGTGCCACTTTGATGCTTGGAAGAGGATGGACATTGGAATGAAGGGAGGCAAGTTGGATGTTTGATAATATGGGAACACCATGAAAGGACTAAATAATTCTAAGGACCATTGCCTCTCTAAAATCACTTAGAACAGAGTCCCCATAACAAATGTCCAAGGTTTGGAGCTCTACATGCACTTGCCAGACAGACCTTTGGCTAGTTTCAACATGGAAAGGATTGAGAACTTAAAACAGTTTTAGGACCTTATTGCTACAGAGCAGTCTGTTTCCACACCAATAATTCTATATACTGAAGGAATGCACCAGCAAGGGAATGACAACCATTAGCTCAGATGATAGATCTGACTCTTGTTTTTCTGTATGGCATGTAGATATCTCTGGCTGGACCATTATTTATTGCTATCCTTCAATACCGTGAAGAAAGAGGTGGAAAGTTACCTTCTTGACCCATCAAAGTCCCTGTAGTGTATTTATGACCACAAAGGTTTTTGGAAGAAAGTTCCAAGATTTTGATCTAGCATCAGGAAGGAACGGCAATATATTTCCAAGTCAGGATGGTATGTGGTTTGGAGAAGAACTTGTAGCTGGTTGTACTCCGATGCATCTGCTGCCCTTATTGTTCTCAGTAGCACAGGTCATGGGTTTGCAAGATGCTTTTAAAGGATTTGTTGCAGTGTATCTTGGCCATGGGTATGCACTGCTGTTAATATGTGTTGGTGGTGAGGGGACTGAGTGTTCTAGATGATAGAACAAGTGTCAATCAAACGAGCTTCTTTTTCACAGATGTTTTTAACCTTCTTAAGTGTTATTAGAGCTGCATTCACCCAGATAAGTGGAGATTATTCCATCAAACTGCTGACTTGTGCCTTGTAAATGGTGGACAGGCTTAGGGAGTCAGGAAGTAAGCTTCCTGTCACAGAATTCCTAGCTTCTGGCCAGTATATTTAAGGTTTCTGGTCAATGGTAACAACAGGATATTGATATTGGGAGATTCAGCAATAGCTATGCCATTGAATTACATGGATTGATGGTTATGTTCTTTCTTGTTTGAGATGTCATTACCTGGCACTTGTGTGGTGCAAATGTTACTTGTGACTGATTAGCTCAAGACTGGGCTTTGTTCTGTTTTGCTACAATACCTGAGGTGCCCCCAATGGTGCTAAACAACCATCAGTGACATCCCCATTTCTGACCTTATGATGGAGGAAAGCCATTGACAAAACAGCTGAAAGTAGTTGGACTAAGGACACTACCCTGAGGAGCTCCTGCTGTGATCTCCTTGGGCTGAGGTGACTGACCTCGATTAATCAATAGCATTTTTCTTTTCGTTATGCATGGCTCCAGCCACTGGGGAGTCCCCAAATCCACCCAACCCCAACTCCCCACCAACCACCCCCTCCACCACCCCGATTCTAAATGACTCTTGTTTTGCTTGAATTCCTTTATGCCACAGTTAGTCAAATGCTGCCTTAATGTCACCCTCATCACAAATTTCTCATTGAGGCTATAGATTTCCCACCTAGTCACGCTGCTTTTACATTCCAACCCTCTTAAGATAAATGACAACATTACATTTGCTTTCTTAACCACGGACTCAACCTGCAAGTCAACCTTTAGAGAATCCTGGATTAGCATTCTGAGATCACTTTGTACTTTGACCTTAGGAATTTTCTCACCATTTAGAAAATAGTCTGTCCCTGTATTATTTTTTCCAAAGTTCAAGACCTCCCATTTGTTCACTTTGAATTTCATCAGCCATTTCCTGGACCACTCTCCTAAGTTGTCTAAATCTTTCTGCAGCTTCTCCACCTCCTCAGAACTACCTGCCTGTCCACCTAACTTTGTATCATCGGCAAACTTCACCAGAATGCCCCCAGTCCCTTCATCCAGATCATTAATATATAAAGTGAACAGCTGCGGCCCCAACACTGAACCCTGCGGGACACCACTTGTCACTAACTGCCATTCTGAAAAAGAACCTTTTATCTCAACTCTCTGCCTTCTGTCAGACAGCCAATCCTCAATCCATCCCAGTAGCTTACCTCAAAAACCATGGGCCCTCACCTTACTCAGCAGCCTTCCATGAGGCAACTTATCAAAGGCCTTTTGGAAGTCCAGGTAGATAACATCCATTAGGTTTCCCTGGGCTAACCTACTTGTTACCTCTTCAAAGAATTCTAACAGGTTTGTCAGGCATAATCTTCCCTTTCCAAATCCATGCTGACTTGTTCTAATCTGACACTGTACTTCCAAGAATTTAGAAATCTCATCCTTAGCGATGGATTCTAGAATTTTACCGACAGCTGAGGTTAGGCTAATCGGCCTATAATTTTCCATCTTTTGTCTTGGGTCTTTCTTGAACAAGGGGGTTACAACAGTGATTTTCCAAATATTTGGGACTTTCCCAACTCCAGTGATTTTTGAAAGATTACAACCAATGCCTCTGCTATTTCTTTAGCCACCTTCCTCAGAATTCTAGGATGTAGCCCATCAGGGTCAGGAAATTTATCAATTTTTAGACCTTTTAGCTTTTCTAGCGCTTTTGTAATGGCTACCATGCTCAACTCTGCCCCTTGACTCTCCTTAATTGTTGGGATATTACTCGTGTCTTCCACTGTGAAGATTGACACAAAGTATTTATTACGTTCTTCAGCTATTTCCTTATCTCCCATCAATAGACTTCCTGCATCAATTTGAAGCAGCCCAATTTCTACTTTTACCTCTTGTTGGTTTCTTATGTATTGAAAGAAACTTTTACTATCATTTCTAACACTACTGGCTAGCCTACCTTCATATTTGATCCTCTCCTTCCATACTTCTCTCTTTGTTATCCTCTGTTTTTGTAGTCTTCCCAACCTTCTGATTTCACAGAGCTCTTAGCCACTTTATAGGTTATCTCTTTTCAATGAAGCATTTCCTGACTTCCTTTGTCAGCCATGGCTGTATAATACCCCCACCATCACCCCCCCACCCACCCCAGATGTGGCTGTGTGGAATTTGCATATTTTCCCCATATCTATGTAGATTTCCCTGGGGTGCTCTGGTTTCTGCTCACTGTCCAGGTAAATACAGGTTCCATGGATTGGCCATGGTAAACATAGGAGCACAGAGATAAAGTAGGGAGCTAGGTCTGGGTGGGATACTCTTCGGAGGGTTGGTGTGACTTGATGGGCTGAATGGCCTGCCTCCACACTGTCGGGATTCTACTCTGCTTGACATTGCCAAGTATTCATAATTACACAAGAACAACCCCTAGGAAATGCAAAAAAGGAATTCCTGTTGAACAGGTGATCATATTATTTTTCTACCTGCACTATCAATCAAAACAATCCTGCGGTTTGTACTTTTAACTCTCATGATTAGCTTCTTCAAAAGGCCTCAATACCTTTCCATCTACGTCACTAAAATGTATTACTTGCACGGTCCACGTTAAGGCCCTTGCAACAGCCAAATTTGGTTTTGTTTAAACTCAGCATTAGGCTAAAATTGTCCTGCAAAGTTTGGATTTTGCACCTGTATGAATCTCCCCTGTGCTGACAAAGATTGGCCCCTTGTAAAATGAGGCTAGGATTTCCACATTTGTGTAAAGATATCATTTTTAAAACTCTTCCTGACACTGCAAACTTCTGGCCTTTATTCCTTTTAAGCTTGGGTATCAAAACTTAAAGTGAATGATTTGCAAAGGATGTGGATGAGCCACATCGATGGGAGTTCTGCTAATTATAGATCTTGGCTAAGAGAACCCCCAAAGAAATTCCTGACATCAATTCCTTTGAAGTAAGTTTAGATAATGTACAGAAAATAGAAATATTGCCAGTTAAAAAAGACACAGTCCATTTGGCTATCTTCCCACTGAGGGAAAACAAATATAAGTCATACCTTCATGGTTATGCAGAAGATTATTAAAAATGTGTTTGTTGTAGATGTCATGAGGCAACAAATTTTAATGGCTATCCTTTATTTCAATATGAAAATGGTAGTGCTATTTGTTCTCATTTGGTTGCTAGGACACCTGTGCACATTCATAGATTAATATTGTGGGGCAAATGTAAAAATGTGTTTATTGAAAGCCATTAAGAGGATTACAGACTAAAATGGCTTTTTAGCTCTATGTATATAATTAAAAGTCTTGCATCTAGTGCATGTCTGTACTGCATAAAAAATGCATCATACTTGAAACTATCACATATGCAATTTATATGATACACTTGGTTTAACTATTAAATTCATTAAAAGGGACAAATAATTTAATTAAATAGTGTTGATTGCCTGACATGTGACTAAGTGCTTAAGATGTAATAAGAAGCAAAAAATTCAGAAAGCAAATAGGAAAGAAGAAATCAATGAAATTGCAAAAACCTTACAAAAATTTCACTAAAATATGTACATACATAGAATACAAGGAAGAAAATTGGGGCCAGTCAAAGCGCAAAATGCTGCATCTGTTGTAAATCTGAAATAAGTACATCTGCAGAATTTAAAGATTTTATTTGATGTATTACTGCTGTGTGCTTCCAGCATTTCCAGCAAAATAAAAACTGGAGTAATTGATCAAAAGTATGTAACAGCAACATCTAAAACATGGCAGCTGATGGGTGTCGCACCTTCAAGTAGAGTACATGAGGGAGACAATGGTCCAGATTTTGCAGTTGGAATGACAGCACAATTGTCAGTATTTGGCGTCATAATCGGGTGAAACTGACAGCAAGTTGGGATATCTGCAGTTTAACATGGAAATCCAGAAGCTGCTGTCTGTAATTCTGTGTTGCTCCAAGAGTGTATTATTGAAGTCCTTTTAAAAGGAAATCTCAGAAATCACTGGTTTTAATGTGAAACTTCCATTTCTTATGTTTTAGTTTCTCTGCAACAACCTTTGAAAAACTTGCAACTGTGATTGTAATTTAAAGTTACAATCCGTGGCCTGTGCAGATGAACAGTCATGCAATAGCCTGTGAGGAGCAGTGCGGGCCTAGTTTTGTAATTCATAGAATGTATGAATGGTCAGCAAAATATTTTAAAGGAGCCATGTACTGAGAAAACTGGTCAAACAAAACAACTACATTTCAAAGGGAACATCAATCATAATTAGTGTTGGACAATCTCTCAGATCCTGAAACAATAGTTTTATATTTTTAAAATGTCAAATCTATTCATTATATTTTTTTAAATAATAATTTATAATACAAACATATTAAGATATAAGTTGAGAATGGGTATAGGCCACTCCACCCCTCAAACCTACTCCACCATTAAATAAGATCATGATTGACTTGAATGCAGATCTCCTATCTTGAACAAGCTTCCCTCCCATCCATCCAACCCAAACTTTGGGTCAGTTACATGGGTGACACCTTTGTCATCACAAAACGGAACAAATTAGAGGAAACATACAACACAATCAACAATATCCTGATAGGTATAAAATTCACAAAAGAGGATGAGAACGACAACAGACTCCCATTCCTTGATGTGACAGTTAAATGTAGGGTTAACTGAGAGATTCAAACCAGCGTCTACAGAAAAACAACAAACACAGACCCCTCATTTAATCATGACAAAGTTTCCCGCTACTAAGGGCGTTACAGAAAGAATAGCCACTCTTCAGATAGGGTTAGAAAATCATGTGGACATATGGACAGGTAGTCTGTCTACCTTCATTGTAGTGGCTGGAGTTAAAATACTTAACTTCAAAAGCAATCATCCCAACACCCACAAACAGAGCTGCATCAAGACATTATTTCAATGAGCTACATCACACTGCAGTACCCAAGAGCTACAAAAAGCAGAAGGAAAGTACCTATACAATGTTTTCAAGAAAAATGGACAAACTGCCAATTCCTCCGAAACAAACCCAAACAAGCAGACACCACGCAACCAAAACTATAGCCACATTACCTTACATCAAAGACATATCAGAAATGACTTCAAGACTACTCAGTATTATGGTATTATGGTAGTGAGTTAACTTACATACTCATCATCAATCTGAGCTACAAACCTTCTCAAAATTCGCAAATGTACAGCTCTCATTCAGGGGTCAGAGTGATCACATTCAGAGATGGCCTTGCAGGTCTGTCAGCTTTGAGGGGCAGTCAATCCTGGGGGCTCTGTTCACTGAACTTGAACAGGGGTTTTCAGGGACCACTGGTGTGCTGGACAGAGTTGGGGAAGTCAGTCATGGGGATTGAAGGCAGATAAGGAGGGGACAGTATTTGTGAAAGGAGGCATCTCAACATATGAGTTCCTATTGCTCTTAGAATCTCCAAACTGTGTGCCAAATGGCTTGGGCAGAATTAATGGCACAGATAATAGTGAATGATTATGATGTAGTAGGCATCACAGAGACTTGGTTACAGGGGGGTCAGGACTGGCAGTTAAACCTCCATGGTTTTTCGACTTATCGAAAAGACAGAGAGGTGGGCAGAGGGGGTGGAGTTGCCTTGTTAGTTAAGAACAAAATTAAATCTATGGTATTGAATGACATAGCGTCGGATGATGTGGAGTCTGTGTGGGTGGAATTGAGGAACCACAAAGGCAAAAAAACCATAATTGGAGTTGGGTACAGACCTCCTAACAGTGGTCAGGACCAGGGACGCAACATGTACCGGGAAATAGAGAAGGCATGTCAGAAAGGCAAGGTTACATTGATCATGGGTGACTTCAATATGCAGGTGGACTGGGTAAATAATGTTGCTAGTGGATCTAAAGAAAGGGAATTCATGGAATGCTTACAGGATGGCTTTTTGGAACAGCTAGTCATGGAGCCCACAAGAGAGCAGGCTATTCTGGACCTAGTGCTTTGCAATGAACCAGACTCTATAAAAGATCTTAAAGTAAGGGAACCCTTAGGAAGTAGCGACCATAATATGGTAGAGTTCAGTCTGGAGTTTGAAAGGGAGAAGGCGAAATCTGATGTAATGGTGTTACAGTTGAATAAAGGTAATTATGAGGGCATGAGAGAGGAACTGACTAAAATAGACTGGAAGCAGAGGCTAACCGGGAAGACACTAGAGCAAAAATGGCAGGAGTTTGTAGGTATAATTGAGGACACTGTACAGAGGTTCATTCCCAAGAAAAGAAAGATTAACCGGGGAGGGATTAGACAACCTTGGCTGACAAAGGAAGTCAGGAAATGTATTAAAGAAAAAGAGAGATCCTATAAAGTGGCTAAGAACAGTGGGAAATCAGAAGATTGGGAAGGATACAAAAGCCAACAGAGGATAACAAAGAGTGTAATAAGAAATGAGAGGATCAAATATGAAGGTAGGCTAGCCAGTAATATTAGAAATAATAGTAAAAGTTTCTTTCAGTACATAAGAAACAAACGACAGGCAAAAGTAGACATTGGGCCACTTCAAACTGATGCAGGGAGCCTAGTGATGGGAGATAAGGAAATAGCAGGAGAACTTAACAAGTACTTTGCGTCAGTTTTCACAGTGGAAGACAGGAGTAATATCCCAAAAATTAAAGGGTGTCACGGGGCTGAGTTGAGTATGGTTGCCATTACGAAAGAGATAGTGCTAGAAAAGTTAAAAAGTCTTAAAATTGATAAATCTCCTGGCCCCGATGGGATACACCCTAGAGTTCTGAGAGAGGTTGCTGAGGAAATAGCAGAGGCATTGGTTGAGATCTTTCAAGAGTCACTGGAGTCAGGAAAGGTCCCAGACGATTGGAAGATGGCTGTAGTAACCCCCTTGTTCAAGAAAGGATCAAGGCAAAAGATGGAAAATTATAGGCCAATCAGCTTAACCTCGGTTGTTGGTAAAATTCTAGAATCCATCATTAAGGATGAGGTTTCTAAATTCTTGGAAGAGCAGAGTCTGATTAGAACAAGTCAACATGGATTTAGTAAAGGGAGGTCATGCCTGACAAACCTGTTGGAATTTTTTGAAGAGGTAACAAGTAGGTTAGACCAGGGGAACCCAGTGGATGTGGTCTATCTGGACTTTCAAAAGGCCTTTGATAAGGTGCCACACGGGAGACTGCTGAGCAAGGTGAGGGCCCATGGTGTTCGAGGTGAGCTGCTGGGATGGATTGAGGATTGGCTATCTAACAGAAGGCAGAGAGTTGGGATAAAAGGTTCTTTTTCAGAATGGCAGCCGGTGACGAGCGGTGTCCCGCAGGGTTCGGTGCTGGGGCCACAGCTGTTCGCATTATATATTAATGATTTGGATGAGGGAACCGGGGGCATTCTAGCGAAGTTTGCCGATGATACAAAGTTAGGTAGACAGGCAGGTAGTACTGAGGAAGTGGGGAGGCTACAGAAGGATCTAGACAGGTTGGGAGAGTGGTCCAGGAAATGGCTGATGGAATTTAACGTGAGCAAGTGCGAGGTCTTGCACTTTGGCAAAAAGAATATAGGAATGGACTACTTTCTAAATGGTGAGAAACTTAATAAAGCCAAAGCACAAAGGGATCTGGGAGTGCTAGTCGAGGATTCTCTAAAGGTAAACATGCAGGTTGAGTCTGTGATTAAGAAAGCGAATGCAATGTTGTCTCTTATCTCAAGAGGGTTGGAATATAAAAGCAGAGATGTACTACTAAGACTTTATAAAGCTCTGGTTAGGCCCCATTTGGAGTACTGTGTCCAGTTTTGGTCCCCACACCTCAGGAAGGACATACTGGCACTGGAACGTGTCCAGCGGAGATTCACACGGATGATCCCTGGAATGACAGGTCTAGCATATGAGGAACGGCTGAGGATACTGGTATTGTATTCGTTGGAGTTTAGAAGATTAAGGGGAGATCTAATAGAGACGTACAAAATAATACATGGCTTTGAAAAGGTGGATGCTAGAAAATTGTTTCTGTTAGGCGAGGAGACTAGGACCCGTGGACACAGCCTTAGAATTAGAGGGGGTCATTTCAGAACGGAAATGCGGAGACATTTCTTCAGCCAGAGAGTGGTGGGCCTGTGGAATTCATTGCCACGGAGTGCAGTGGAAGCCGGGACGCTAAATGTCTTCAAGGCCGAGATTGATAGGTTCTTGTTGTCTAGAGGAATTAAGGGCTACGGGGAGAATGCTGGCAAGTGGAGCTGAAATGCGCATCAGCCATGATTGAATGGCGGAGTGGACTCGATGGGCCGAATGGCCTTACTTCCACTCCTATGTCTTATGGTCTTATGGTCTTACATCTAAATCAGTTTAAGGTATGTAGGGTCCATGTAAAGACATCCCATTGCCTCCTCCCTGAACTTATTGGGGGGCTTCATATGTCTGAATGTTTTGCTGACAATATTTAAATGTGGTGTGTATGCACTGTGACCGCTAAATGGTCACATTACTGAGGAGTTACTTTGTTGGTCACATTACCCACATATGGGCTCATTGGAACCATCTCCAATGGATCCAGGCAAGAAGTTATTGTCATCTCTGTGACCATTGCATTAAAAGCATCCAAAGAAATGGATGAGGAACACATGCATCTGGAAATCCCAGACCAGCTTCAACCTACAGTGCCTGTGTAACAGTCTCTGAATGCAGCAATTCCAGCGGAAGGTGCTATCATAATACCCAGAAGACCCTGAGTTAATATGCAGAAGACCCTGAGTCATAGTCATAGAGATGTACAGCACAGAAACAGACCCTTCGGTCCAACCCATCCCTGCTGACCAAATCCTTCATCTTTCTTGTAAAAATACGCAGATGAGAAAAGCATCCTGGCGTTATAGTCTATAAAGAAGTAGGAATCAGAATGCCATGTCTTTACACCCAATGTATCTCCACCTTCTCCTGTGACCACCAAGAGTCCTCAGCATAAGCTTCCCATCCTGGTGAGGTCTGGGGTGGTTCCTTGCAGTACAATACAGAAAGAAGGCATGAATTAATCCTTAGATGCTTTGCTCCAGAGAGCTAGAGGATACAATGAGGCCATGTGATGGACAATGAGGATCTATGAGAAACGCTGCATTGTATTGAATAGGAAAATGAGGACATTCATCAGAAATAACATCAGCTTCACCATTCTACAACACAGTATTGTTGGTCAGGCAAGGCTCATTTGGCAATTGCTTTTGATGGATTTGAGTTGCAAGACATCAGCTTTCACTGGCTGTAAATGTTTTGAAGCTGCAAAGATCAGAATACATGTTTAATCCCAATTATAAATATGATTTTTTTCTCTCTTTGCTTTTCCTGTTATTTAACAAAAGTTATGGTTGCAAACCATTGGAAGCCTTCACTACATCTGCTAACCTGTCATTGAATCATGACAAAGTTTCCTGCAACTAAGGGTGTTTCAGAAAGAATAGCCACTCTTCAGATAGGGTTAGAAAATCATGTGGCCATATGGACGGGTAGCCTTTCTACCTTCATTGTAGTAGCTGGAGTTAAAATAACAATCAAACAACACAGGTGATAATGAAAAGTGAACAGATATTTACAGAAAAATTCCAATTTGGATGACCTTTCACATTTGCCAGCTATCTGCCTTCTTTCACCTTTCCTCCCATTCTGTTTAGGTTCAGTCTCAGAGTCTGCAGCTGGGGAGGAGGGAGCCTGTCTTATCATGGAGCTGTTGGCCTTGGAGTTTTCAGCAGGTGAACCCAGAAGCATTTGTGGTTTGAAAGTCGAGACAAGAGTCCTGGCCAGAAACAGGCTCACCTTCTGCTGCTTGAACATCCACAGTGGCAATGGTCATATGTAGGGTGGTGGTGGAGTGGCTAGGTCTGGAGTGGCCTGACAGGAGGTTTCTGAGAGCCTTGCATATGGTTCCCCTTCCACTGGTGCCACTACTTTGTCTCCATGTGAGGAAGGGGCACCAGGATTGAGGTCAAGGTCCCTCAACCCCCTGTTGCCTTTCAGTTGGTGCTGAGCATATCCAGCAGACGATGAGAGTGCTGGGCTTGGCTTTCCATAGCACCCACCAACTGTCCATGGAGACAGCCAGATGCATGCATGCCAGTGCCAAAACAGTACAGATGGCATCAATGGATTCCTCCAATCTTCAATTCAGTTTCCAAAATGTCTCAGACAAACCTGCCTGCTGATTCTGTGTCAGCCTATGCAGTTTATTAATGGTTGACACTATGGGGTCATCTCCTGCCTGAGATTAATTAGATGTCTGGTTTCTGGCAGTCTTCTGATTGCCTGCAACCTGGGGCATCTCTTCCTCAGCCACCTGTGGAGACATGGGCAGCGATGTGGTCACCAAAATACTCTGAAGTCTAACTGAGCTAAAGCGCCCAACAAGGTGTCAGTATCTGAGCTGGTTGAGGTTACACGAGATAGCCTTGTTGGTGCTACTTCTGAGAGATTGGTGTCTTCTTCCTCAGACATGAAGGAGGAGGTGTTGGCTGCTCTCTTCAGAATGGCTCTGTGCAGATACTGCTTGAGGCAAGAGACAGACTAAGTTGTGGAATAGGGGTAGAAATTTAGCCATGTTACATATGCATTCACAGCAGTGATAATAAGAGAACAACACGGCACCTGACAATGCACCCTACTTGTTTCCAGGACATAAATGTCTCAGCATCACCACAAGTGGTCTTTATCCTCTCCCACAAGCTTACGGATCCTTTCCTTTTAGGAGGTGATCAGATGAACACTAGGCACCCCACTACCTATCCTGTCCCTCTCAATTGTCTTATGGGTCATTTTCTCCTAAAGTAAGAGAGTACAAGGATTAAGTAAAATGACAATGGCTGGCACAACTGTTAGTGTTGGTGCAAGTTGGGGAAAGATGATGACAAGGAGTCTTCAGTGAGTGAGTAGGAAATGTAGAAGACGTTTAAAGTTTGGGAGAATGGGGTGGGTGAAAGTTATTGAGGGAACTGCCAAGTAGTGAGAATGGTAGGTCATGGGTCTTGAGAGAAGATGGGTGGAGTAGCAGAGGGTAAGTGCAAATATCAGATTGAAGATAGTGGCACTTAACCTGGTAGAGCGCAAAAGATCATTAACCTCTTTGTGACAGCACCCAGTATTCCTCCAGGTCATTGACATTGCACTGACCTGGGTGGAAACTTCAGACTAGGCTGGCAGGATCTGATGGTGTGGTCTCCTATGGAGAGAAATGTCCTCCTCTCCAGCATGCCAACCACCAGGACATCCAGTTCCATGTTAGCAAAGTGGGGTGACAACTTGCTCCTGTTGTTGATCTCTGGGGCAATTCTTCCCACACCAGTGAAAGGCACATCTTGGCTGGCAGTGTTTGTTCTAGCATATAGCTGAGCTTTAAATATAGCACTGCCAGCAGGAATCAGAGAAAGCCCCAGGAACAGCAATGCCTTTGGTCTCTAGACCATAGGATGTAGTGTATAGGTAATGAAGTGAGAAGCTTAAATGTGGGTGAGAAAACACACTGGAGCATATAGTGAGAAACCTTTCATAAAACTCCCTGAAATTGATCCACCCAAATCTTGAGAAAATTCAGCTCACAATTTCTACCAGTCCAGATATAGTGCAAAAGGGTAACCGTGGGACTGTGTTGGGAAGAATAATTTGGACTGTTCTCTGCTATTCTTAGCTCTTAAATTAAAATAAGGAACATCTACTAAAAAAGGTGCAAGTTTTCTAATTAATGAATTCTGACATTGCCTAATTGCATAATACAAAAAAACAAGCAATGATGATTGTTCATTTAGCAGGGACTTTGCCCGGTTTTAGGACCATGAATACAAATGAGAAAAAGAAATGGGTTTCTTTTAAAGATTTCTAATCTTTCTCATTCAATTTCTCTCCCTGCACCCTTCCTAGCAATATGATGCACTTGCATGCAGTAACACAGAAAAGTCTGCCTCAATATCACCTGATAATTAGTGGTAAATCTAAGTTTCCTTAGATCAGCAAGTTAGCGACTGTTCCTGCAGCTGGCTGTGTTTACTGAATGTGATCAGATAAAAACTTCTCCTTCATTAGCATCAATACAGAGAGTAAGGCTGGGACTGCTGTTGACTAATAGTTTTAAAGGGTTGCTGTTGACATATAAAGAATAGATGATTTTGTCTGTATAAATCAAATTCACTTGTTGTATGAGAATATATCTGCAAAGAGCAATTGAAGCAAAATGCTGCAGTTTTTGAGCTCTCGGATCATGGGTTGCCACAATCCACTAGCAGACACTCAGCCATTCTGAAAATCTTACTGTTTCCTGTGCTCCTGAAACCTCCAGGCTGAAGAGACCTCTGTCTTTCACAGAAACATGTGGAAGAAAAGTGCAGAATGTACAAAATATAGGCATCAGTATTAGTAATGAGAATGTGGACTACATTCATAAGGTCAAAACATGTCACAAACATTTTGCAAAAACATTAGGTGGATGGCATTGCCAGAGGTAACGCCCAAACCTAGATGCATCTATTTGATTTTCTTTTTCTCCTCTCGCAATTCCACCACCATCATCCTTTTCTTTAATTTATTCTTTCGTGGCTGTGGGAATCACTGTCAAGGCCAGTCTTTGTTGCTGATGCTGAATTGACCTACAACTGAATGTCTTGCTAGGTCATTTCAGAGGACAGTTAAACATTAATTTCTATGGATCTGGAGTCTCATGTAAGCCAGATCAGGTAAAGATGACAGATTTCCTTTGGTAAACGATATTAGTGACCCAGATGCATTTTTATGACAATTGATGATAATTTTAAGGTTGCATTATTTTTTGAGGTTTCAATTCCAGATGTTTGATAATTGAAAAATTGAACCATCCAACACAATGGGATATTGTAGTGATTGAAAACAGGTGGATCTTATTGACTGCGTGATCCCTTGATTGCGGTTGTTAATCTGGGCCAATGAGGGAGCCCTGGCTGATAGATATATATAGGAGATGCAGAGTTTCTTGACTCTGAGATGGGTGGGCACAGCCAGTGTACTGTGCACATATAAATAAAGAGAGAAAATGAGTTCTGCAGATGCTGGAGATCAGAGGCAAAAAGTGTGGCCATGGAAAAGCATGGTCAGTCAGACAGCATCCGAGGAACAAGAGAATCGACATTTCGAGCATAAGCTCTTCATCAGGAACCTCGACTTTCCTCCTTCTCGGATGCTGCCTGACCAGCTTTTCCAGGCCACACTTTTTGACATGTAAATAAAGTGACTTGGTGACAGGATACTGGCCTCTGTGCAGTTATTTCAGATATGCATCCATCTCCTTAGAGCTTTAGTCTGGGTCTCTGGATTCTAGTCCAATGACATTACCACTATACCACTTCATTCTTACTCCATTTTGTAGCTTACAATTATGCAGCAGATGATGAGGGTGATAATGTTGGAGATTTTGGCTAAGTATGGAATTGATCTGCATTTATCAGCAATGACTATACAGCATATGGAAATGAAGGGCTTATGCTTGAAACGTCGATTCTCTTGCTCTTTGGATGCTGCCTGACCAGCTGTGCTTTTCCAGCACCACACTCTTGACTATGCAGTATGTGCTTTGTTTCCTGATAGTGTCTGACTCGTTTTATTGGGCACAAAATAAGATAAGTTCCTTAGAGTATTACAGAACTAAAATGGTTCGCCTGAAAGTTTATAGCTTAGTACCCTTCAGTGTTTTGGCATGTATATAGTGATTTGTGAAACTCTGATATGCCATCAATCTCATCCTTTATGTCCTGAATATTGGAACTTCATCATCACACTGGAAAATACGTAGGCCCAATTTTAGCCAAACTCAGCCATCAGGACCTTGCACTTTAAAACAAACAGGCCGATTTTGTGGCAATGTGCCATTTTATTTGGGTAAGGCATGCAGTCCACACAATCAGAAAAACTTTAGTGTGAAATAGTTTCCTAAACTCTTTGTGTTATTCACAACAAACATATGTCTAAATGTTAAATCTGAACTACAAAAATAACAAAGGTTTTTGCTCTCTTACCTCTGCTCTGAGTCAAATCAAATTAAGCAAAAGCTTCACTCTGGTTTCATTTGTTTTCTCAGTTGGAAAACATTTGCAAAGGAAAAGAAATTAATCTTCTGTATTTTAAGTGAATTACATGTCAAGACATTAACATACTTTGTTGGTGTTCCTGGCTGTGTCTTCTATCACTGTTTTGTGCAGTTTAACAAGTACTTCAATTCAGATCAGTGCCTTAGTCCTCCCTTTGACATATGTTCTATGAGAAAGCCCAAAGCTGTCTAACATTAGTGTTAAATCCATGTAAAGTAAGATGAAGAGCCACGTGGGGGAGGGTAGAGGTTAAGTCATTCTTTTTGTTCTGTCCTGCAGTATTTCACTTTATATGGACGTTACTCTAATAGAACTTTTGAGTACCCTGTATTTATTTTGCAAACAGTTATTATAGACACTTCCTAGAAATGAGACAAATCCAAAATATTGCTGCAAAGTGAGTAATCCGTTATGAAATAAATATGTTCTCAGTAATGAAACATTAGTTGCGACTCACCGTATTTCAACAAATTATGAATACTGAATTCAAATGATCAATTGAACAGAATTGAATATTTCAAAATTAAAGGAGTAGCTTCATTAGGAAATGCAACAAAATAAAATAATGTGTGTTTTTGTATTTCTTTTGGATATAGATTTTTGCAGTAATTCTATGTCGTTTTGCAGAATTCTACATTTCCTGTTTGTCCAACCATACCTTGTTATTTTTTCTGTACAAAATAGTCATGATAAGTAATAATGATGTACCTCCTATGTTAATTCTTATTCTACTTCCCCCAGTAGACTGAGCACACAGGTTTAAATTTAAAAGAAAGGGGTCTGGATGTTGGTAATTACAGGAGAATAATAACTCCACACTAATCTTTTCTCTAGTTGAGGAGGAATAAACCACATGATTAGCTTGCCTTTTAACACAAGGTAATATTCGTATTGCTGCTTACTTACACTTGTGATTTCCTTTCAAAAAGAAGTCTTGCAATTTTCAGTAGCCTCCACTTTGCTTTAAAATCTCCATGCACATTTTTATGCCACACTCTTGAATTGTTAATGAAAAATATAATAGGTCATTCAAACAATAGTGCTTTTGATTATTTTATTATGACATTTAATTAATGGCAACCTGCATTAATGAATAAAGTCACTCGGGAGTCCTTCAGGGCTTCCTAAATAGTGACCAAAAGCAGCAGGGATTTTTTTTTAGTTGTATGCTCCCAATCCTCAAGTACTGTATAGAAATGCTCACTAATGAAGAGGGAGGGATAGAAGCTTGTCTACATTCAAAGATCACTGGTGAGTCATGCAGCAAGAAAAGACCCCTTACTAGGAATAGTCACAGTTCCGAGGCATTGTACTAGCAAAAGGGCCTGATCAAAGGTCTCCCGTGGAGCTTGCATGGTTCCCTTTCATAGTACAACCATAATTAAAACTACTAACTCTCTTTTAAAATGCTGCAGGATGCCATGTAGGCATCTGTCTGGAGTGTCCTTTGTGATGTCATCAGCTGTCAAGGACCAATGCAAGAATGCTTTGAGCAAAATGCCAGTCATGAAGGTGCTTGTAGACAAGGGTCCTGCTAAGGTTTGACAGGAGCCTTGACTGCGTAATTCTTGCTGAATTCGCCTCTTGCTATTACGCTGTCAGCTGCCAGTAAATAAAACTCAAAGGGGCGAACTGAAGTTTTATTACCTGATCCAAGAGGCTTTGTTCGCTTTGGCATCACACAGGGGAAGCTCTCGCCCCTCTATTATTTGTATTTGAAGACGTCCATTGGAGCCTGCAGAGTCTGGACAGAGTTCAGAGCGGGACCTTTTGAAGAGTGTCAATAGTTGTAACAGTTCAGCTGTTAGGAAGAAGAATAAATGGAGAAGCTTGTTAATCCCCCTTTGGCTCTTCTAGTGCCTTTTGCCCTTTTATCACAGCCCTATTAGGCTCGTACTCATCTCAGGTTAAAAAAAACATGAATTGTCGTGGTTAAGTACTAATTGGGGAAGGCCATAAATCATTAAGTTCAGGAATTTTCTCTGACTGGAAGTCAACTCTCCACAGGAATCAGGAGAAGACCGGAGAGACTACTTAGAAACAACAGTGCATTTGTGTTTAATACAGTATAAAGAAATACCAGCTGAAGAGTTTATAAGTTGCCCATGAAGAATGCCAACAATAACTGTTCCCCACAGAATCATTACTTATGTAGTTATAACTTATACTGACAGCATATCGAACAGAAATAGGTAAATATTAATAGTTTCTATTACTCAACAATTAAGGGTAAAATAGACCCCTAATTTGGTTAAGTTAGGTAGAAATTTATTAGGCTTATTCATATATTTTTGAACAAACATGGTGCATACAAATGTCAGTCTGACTGATCTCAGAGTACGGCAAATACCACAAAATCTGTAGCTAAACTAGGATTCGATGTTGCTTAGGATATGTATCATTTGCCAAAGTAATTGAAAATCAGGATCCAATATAATTGATACAGTTCCTTCTTTGACTACTCAACATGAGGGTTGATTGCCATTTGATACCAAGTTATGATTAATGCTCTCATGATATTTAACACTGGACAAAATGGAGATATACTATTCTGTTAGATTCTTGTATTTGTGAAGTTAAAAATCACACAACACCAGGTTATAGTCCAACAGGTTTAATTGGAAGCGCTAGAATTCGGAGTGCCGCTCCTTCATCAGGTGGTTGTGAATATTTGTGAATATAGCAAATACATTAGTGAGTTTTGAGAAGATTTGTAGCTCAGGTTGAGGTTCTGAATGTAGGTTTGCTTGTGAGCTGGAAGGTTCATTTCCAGTCATCTCGTCACCCGACTAGGTAACATTTTCAGTGGGCCTCTGGGTGAAGCACTGCTGATGACTCCTCCTTTCTACTTATATGTTTGGATTTCTTTGGGTTGGTGATGTCATTTCCTGAGGTGATGTCATTTCCCGTTCTTTTTCTCAGGGGGTCGTAGGTGGGTGTCTAACTTGATGTGTTTGTTGATAGAGTTCCAGTTGGAATGCCATGCTTCTAGGAATTCTCGTGCGTGTCTAAGTTTGGCTTGTCCTAGGATGGATGTGCTGCCCCAGTCGAAGTGGTGTCCTTCCTTACTGTATGTAAGGATACTAGTGAGAGAGGGTCATGTCATTTTGTGGCTAGTTGATCTTCATGTATCCTGGTGGCTAGTTTTCTGCTTGTTTGTCCAATGTAGTGTTTCTTACAGTTCTTGCAAGGTATTTTGTAAATGATATTAGTTTTGCTTGTTGTCTGTATAGGGTCTTTCAAGTTTATTAGCTGCTGTTTTAGTGTGTTGGTGGGTTTGTGGGCTACCGTGATGCCAAAAGGTCTGAGTAGTCTGGCAGTCATTTCCTGTATGTCTATGATGTAGGGGAGAGTGGCTAGGGTTTCTGGACTAGTGGTTTGACTGCTTATTTGGGTTTGTTGCTGAAGAATCAGTGGACTGTGTTCATTGGGTACCCATGCTTTTTGAATACACTGTATAGGTGATTTTCCTCTACTTTGAGTAGTTCCTCTGTGCTGCAGTAACAAGTAAATCTTGGGCAATTAAAATTAAACATATTAATCTTTGTCAATAAAATGTTACTTAGATAAGGTTTAAAATGATTTTAAGATTTGCTGTGTCAAACAATATTTTCAAGGTATTATACTGAGACCTCAATGACAATTGTAAAAATTGATTGATTCAGAGCTCTGGTTAACATGACAATTTGAAAATCTCAAGAATAGGTTGCAGTTTCTGGCCATTTTAACATTCAGAAAGGGAGTTGAAATACAACTAAAATTTTCTTTACAAGGAGCATCGGAGGCTGAGGGGTGACCTTATAGAGGTTTATAAAATCATGAAGGGCATGGTTAGGATAAATAGGCAATGTCTTTTCCCTAGATTAGGGGATTTCAGAACTAGAGGGCAAACATTTAGGGTGAGGGGGAAAGATTTAAAGGGACCTAAGGGACAACTTTTTCACGCAGAGTGTGGTGCATGTATGGAATGAGCTGTCCAGAGGAAGTGGAGGGGGAGACTGATACAATTACAATATTTAAAAGGCATCTGGATGGATATTTGAACAGGAAGTGTTTAGTGTGATATGGGCCAAGTGCTGGCAAATGGGACGAGATTGGGTTGGGATATCTGGTCTGCAAGGACGAGTTGGACTGAAAGGTCTGTTTCTGTGCTGTACATCTCTATGACTCTATGACTCTTAAATGCAAGAATCATTCCCTAATCAGAGAACTTTATTGAGGATATTTCAAAGGCAGCATCTTGCTTTCTGTAGTTGCAGGACCAAGAAGCAGATAATGAGCCAATATAAATTACATTATTGCACCTAACAGGTTGCCAATTAGGCTTTCTCTCAGTTCAAAATATGTTTAACCACCAGATTGCCAAAACTGTAATCTCATAACAGTGCAGTAAGAGCAACAGGGTACCTAGGCCTGAGGGCAATCTATAGATCACCTTCTTAAGCAATAAGATTTAAAGATTGGAAAACACATACTGTAATGATTAAGAGATTGAATAAAAGTGGGTGTATTCAATTTGTAATCAGGTAAAGAAAGAGAAATAAATTGGAAGAAAGAAAGATTGGATTAACAATTGAGAAATTGTAACTAATGGGATGCCACAGGAAACACTGTTGGGTGCTCAACTATTTACAACCTATGTCAATAATTTTGATGAGGAAACCAATGTATGGTAGCTAACTTTCACAATGACATCATGAAAGATAGGAAAGTAAATTATCAAGAGGAGGAAGAGGATCTGAAAAGGGACATAGGTCAGGTAAATGGGCAAAAAAGTTGATAGTTGGGGTACTATGCTAGTAAATGTGAACATGTCCGTTTTGGCAGAAAGAATGATAAAGCAGTGTATTATTTAAATGGAGAGAGATTGAAGAACTCAGGGATTTGGGTGTCCTGGAACATGAATCACAAAAAGATAGTTTACTACTAAGTGATCAGGAAGGCAAAACGACTGTTATCACATTTTGCAAAGAGCATGGAATACAAAAGCAGGGAAATTTTACTACAGCAGTAAATGGCCTTGAGGCCACATTTGAAGCATCGTGTACAGTATCGATTTCCTTATTTGAAAACAAAGTACAGTAATTGCTTTAACTGCAGGTTCAAAGAAGGTTGACTTGACACATTTCTGGGATGAAGGGCTTATCTTATGAAGAAATGTTGTACATGGCAGGCCTATACACATTTGATTTTGGGAGATTGAAAGGTGATCTCATGGAAATATATACAGTTTAAAGGGGATTGAACACTGGAAGGATGCTGCTTCTCTGCAGAAGTGCAAGCTCAGGGGTATGGTTCAAGTATAACAGTTCTCCCTTTTAACTTATTTTTCTAATCAACCTGTTCAGAGATGTTATTACACACCTTTGCAGCAGCTGGGAGTTAACCCAGGTCTCTCAATTCAGAGATAGGGACACTACCACAGCACCACAAGAGGGCTGCTCCTGGTTACCCTTTAAACACAGATGTGGAGATTTTTTTTATTTCTCAGAGGGTCATTAGAATATGGAATTCACTTACTCGAAAGATATTGCTTCTGGACCTTTTCATTTAATCAATGCAGGGTTAGATAGATTTTTGATGTAAAGGGGACACAAAAAGTTATGGGGTACACACTGGAAAGTGGAGCTGAGACTATAACCAAATCATTCATGAACTTATTGAATGGTACATTAGGCTTGAAAGGCTAAAACCCTACTTCTGATCCTAAACCCTATGTTCCAATGTCAACAAAGAGGCAAGAAAGAGACAGAAAAGTAAAATAAGCCAATTCACCAATGCGTACTTTTCAAATTTCTTCCGGAAATTGTACATCTGAAAGAATGCTATGCCACACCAGTAATAGTTAATTTTCAATGCCAGAGAAATTGATTGGAAGATACACAGAGGGTGGTACGTGTATGGAATGAGCTGCCAGTGGAGGCTGATACAATTACAGCATTTAAAAGGCATCTGGATGGGTATGTGAATAGGAAGGGTTTCGAGGCATATGAGCCAAGTGCTGGCAAATGGGACTAGATTAGGTTAGGATATCTGGTCGAGTTGGACGAGTTGGACCGAGGAGTCTGTTTCTGTGCTGTACTTCCTCCATGACTCTATGACTCTAAGTCTTTAATACGTCATTTTGTCAAATGAATTTGCACTTATAATGTCAAGGCTTTAAATTTTTGTGATGAGGTTTAATGTGGTATAGTTTAATGAGGTATTTTATGGTCAAATGCAGCAAGATCATTAAAAAAAGGGAAGGTTGAGGTTTTAATATTGCTTTTGTAATATAACCACATTTCTTTTGCAAAGCTAACAATACAACTTGAATGGTAACTTTCAGATAGTCCTATTCAACTGTTACGCTGCCTGGAGCTGTTGTGATGTTTACCTATAAATATTACATATATGTTTCTTGCTAATTTGATAATAATTTCTGGGTCAATGTTTCTGAAATGGCTTGAGAATACAAAATGAGCTTTAAACTAATTTGGTTATTTTATATTAATTCTCAATTTCCTGGAGGCTTTTTCTATCCTTCACTCTCACACTAATTGAGTTTCAGAGAGAAAATGGGTTAGTTTGAATGCAGCTCTGACTATCAGGGAAATTAAGCAACTTCAAGCACGACATAAACGTAAAGGAAAGTTACAAAATGTAGCTGATAGAGTGATAGAAATTGTGAACAAAAATAAATAGTTACACTTATATCGAAGCTTTCATGACCACCCAAGTGCTTTGTAGTTAATGCAGTAGTTTTCTGAAGTGCAGTTGCAGTTGTAACTGCAACCAATTTGCACACAATCTCCCACAGGTAAAATGAGATAATGACCAGATAATTTGCTTTTGGTTGACTGCTAAATTAATATTGACAAGTGCACCAGGGATGACACACCTATTCTTCTTCAAAATAATGCTATGGGAACTTTTATGTCCATCTGAGAGAACAGATGAATCTTATAACATCTCATCCAAAGATCAACAGCAAACACCATACCGTGTTAAGCCCTGTGCTAAGAATGAATAATATAAGATGTACGAAAATGAAACATGCAGTGGTAAAAGAATGAACCGTATTGATAACTGCAAGAAATAGAGATGATTGACCAATAAATAAAGTTGCCATAGTCCAATAGGCTTTCGATCCCATTACAGAAAGACATCTGTTGGTGGTTTAACCTGAGGGTCAGCACACCTCAAGCAAGAGGAGTGGTTGAGAAGGAAAATCCTTCATGGTAACCTCAGCCAGTGCAGGGATTTAACCCACACTGTTGGCATCATACTGCATTGTAAACCAACCACCAGCCAACTCAGCCAATCAACTACAAATTGGCTGATGCATACATAAAGAGACTAATAGGGATAGTCAGAGACTGTTAGGCAAATGTGAAGGGTAAACATATTTACATCCCCACTGATGGAACAGATTAGATGGAAAATATGCATGACAAGCATGTTAAAGAGACAAAAGAGTTATTGCTTAGTTCATTGGCTGGTTGGCTTTTTTTTTGCCAGGCAGAATGATACCAACAGTGTGGGTTCAATTCCTGCACCAGCTGAGGTTACCATGATGGTCCTGCCTTTTCAACCTTGACCCTTGTGTCTGAGGTGCGGTGACCCTCCGATTAAATTGATCACCCGTCTTCTCTCTCCCATGAGAGATTGGAATGTTTGTGATCTTACTGCTTACATAGTTGAGCAGATTGAAACATTTTGATCATCACCTGAGTCTGGAAGGAGTAAGAATGTTTATGATGAAGTTCAAATTCCACAGGAAGTGGATATTTGGGGCTCACCAACACAATAAGGCTGATGCTGGAAGTCACTAACAATGGAGCACTCACTGTCACCTTTCATCGTGCTGGAACTTGAAAGTGCACAATAGGACAAAAATGGCTGTGACCACATGGCATGGGTGGCCTAAGTGACTCAACTATGAAGGCAATTCAGCAACACACACCATTCAAAGTGTTTTTTATAGGGGAACAATGTTAGTCATATGTCATGCAAGATCAAACACACACAAATACAGACTGCTTTTGAGCATTGTGCACAAATACAGTTTAAAATTAAGTTTCTTTGGAATTATTCAACATGTTCAAACTGATTTTTGCACAATTGATCCTCACATGCTAACGTTGTGCCACATGCTCACCCTACCTGCATATTTCTGACAAGACAGAATGAAATGAAGATAGCTCTCTTTGAACAGAGCACCTCTTGGTATCCTTATGCAGAATGTATCAAGCATTTCCAATAGAAATAACCAGGTGCATAAAATTCCATCGCCACTGTCACCTTCACATCTTGCAAGTTACTCCTTGCTGAATTTCAGTTGGGAGAAATGTTCTCTGAGTAGCCTTGTCTTCACACTAAAAGCCTTTTCCCACTTCCTCTTTCTTCTTTCTTCAGCTTATCCTGCTCCATCTATCTTTTGTTCATTCACCATCTTGGTTGTATTGTGAAGAGTCTGTTCTTTGTACAGAAACCTTGAAGTAAGCAAAACCCCCTTTAGCACTTGCCACAGCAATTTCTAGGTTTTTGTATATAACCAACATTGACTAACCAGGGAGTAGTCAATGATAATTGAATAGGGTTGGGGAGCCTTCCTTACATTCGTAACAACTGTGTGGGTTAAGGGAAAGTATGGAGTAAACTCCAAAATGAGTGTCCAATAAACATCGATAATGATCAGCATCATGATTGACCTATTCAGTAAATGTCTGATGAATTTCTGTATGTACGTTAACACCTACTCCGAAGTAGTGTTTAATGCACTTTATCCTACAATTGTGAGCTCGTGCACCAATTTGAAGCTCTAAGATTGCTCATAATAATCAAGAAAACCAGGAGTTAAAGGGCTGAAGTTTTCACCTGCTGTGTTTGATTAATCTGATTGGTAGTAATGCAGATGGCACACAATGTTAGCATGTCGAGGATGAGTTGTGCAAAAAACAGTCTGAGCATGCTGAATGATTCCAAAGAAACTTTATTTTTAACTGTATTTGTGCACAATGATCTATATCATTTGACAAATGACCGTGACATGAAAATGGTTCGACGCATCCAGGTACGGGCAGGTATGCAGTTAAACTCCAACATTAAAAGCTTGCAATCTGTGATGTTCTATTCCTACATTAGCTTTGCAAACATATCATCTGCCTACCTGACTCACCATTAAAATATTGGATATTGTTATCCTTGCAGAAATGAACTATATATAGTCAAGAGAAAATTAAATAATTTCTATTCCAATCTAGCAACTTCTGACTTCATTTGATTTCAATTGATTTATTATTGTCACATGTACTAAGATACATTGAAAAGTATTATTTGCATGCTATCCAGACAAATCATACCTTACATAAGTATGTCAGGGTAATAGAACAGAATGCAGAATACAGTGTTACAGATACAGAGAAGGGGCAGAGAAAGATCAACTCTAATATATGAGAGAGAGCTGCTCCTAAGTCTGTTAACAATGGCGAAGAAGCTAATCTTGAATCTGTTGACATTTGTTTTCAAATTGCTCTATCTTCTGCCTGATGGAAGAAGGTGAAAGAGAGTATAACCTGGGTGGGATGGGTCTTTGATTATGTTGGCTGCTTTTCCAAGGCAGTGGGAAATATAGACAGAGTCAATGGATGGAACGCTGGTATTAATGACTACTAGCCAATATTTTTGGCACCAGAATTTAACCATTTCCAATGTGCAGTCTGATTCCTCAAGCTTTTAGTTTTCATTAGAAATGTCAAAATTTAAAGATATTTTTTAGTTTTAAAATTTTCTGTTTACATTTTTCTTTCTGTCTCTTTTTGTCTTTCTGTTAATCCAATCTTTCTGTTCCTCTTTGATTTTGTTTTCTAATCCTGAATCAGCATTGAATTCTCCCATTTTATTTTACACTTCCTTCTCAATAATAGCAATGTAAATTTCACAGTCCTTCACACTGGTTGGTTATGAACATTATACAAATGCCTGCCTTATTCACTCTGGTCTCAGGTGCCCTATTTCCCTCACTGTTTGAGTTTTCAACAATTTGCCACACAAAAAGCTAAACATGCACAGGCAAGTCTAAACAATGGCAGATACCTCAGCAAAACTGTTCCAATAAGAATTTTAAAACTTCTGAGTATCTCAACTCTGATGAAGGTTCCTGAAATGTTATCATAAATATTATTTGCAAGCTTGAGTTCTAAAGGTGAACAGAATTATGGACAGCTTTAATTTGATTTCTGTCCCTTTATAGTGTGTGCCAAGAAAGGAGGCATAATTTCAATTTCATTTTTGAGTTCTGTCAGTGGTGTAAATTTTTTTTACATACAGTTAAGTGAGACTTTACTAAAAAAAAACCCTTGGGGTGAATAGTTCAATTCTATAGTAAGCAACGATAAGAGAAATATAAGGGCTGAACCAATGACACAGAGAGACAGTGAAAAAAAGTTGGGAAGCATCCTGAAGGTTAGTGCAAGTTTTTTTTCCAGAGAGAATAGGTCCACAACATCAGCATTAAAGTGGTGTTGGAAAAGCACAACAGGTCAAGCAGCATCTGAGGAGCAGAAAAATCAACGTTTCAGGCAAAACCCTTTCATTATGAAGGATCTTACTGCTCCTCAGATGCTGCCCGACCTGCTGTGTTTTTCCAGCACCACTATAACCTTGACTCTAATCTCCAGCATCTGCAGTACTCTGCATGCAACAGGGAGAGCCTTTTTCCAAGTATGGGGGTGGCAAACACGAGGGGACAAAACTTTAAAGTGAGGGGAGATAGGTATAAGACAGATGTCAGAGGTAGTTTCTTTACTCAGAGAGTAGTAACGGTATGGAATGCTTTGCCTGCAACAGTGGTAGATTCGCCAAGTTTAAGTACATTTAAGTCGTCATTGGACAAGCATATGGACGTACATGGAATAGTGTAGGTGGGATAGGCTTCAGATTAGTATGATAGGTCAGCGCAACATTGAGGGCCGAAGGGCCTGTACTGCGCTGTAATGTTCTATGTTCTATGTTCTATGTAACATCAGCAGTGCAGTTTAGCTATCTCCAAAGCAGTTGGATAGAAGAAAAGTGGTCCCACATGGCTTAGAAATTAGAAAAACAAAAGCTCCAGAAACAGAAGATTTTGAGGTGTTAAAGAGGAAGGCATTCGATAAAGTTGCTGAATGCATAAACTTAAGAAATTTAAGGAGTTTTAAGAACTCATACCAAGGATTATAAAAACTAGAAATGCTGAAGAAACTCAGCAATATCTGTGGAGAGAGAAACAGAATTAATTTTTCGAGTGAAATATTGACTATCCAACAATAAAGAACATTTTTAATATCAGTGATATAACAAGCCAGCTAAAGCAGTTTTGGTTTGTGAAAATGATTGGTCTGTTGCTTCATCAGTAACTTTTACAATTGGACTGAACGAGCTGTTCCAGGGTCATCCACAAGGTTATTATTATTAAAGAGCTTTTAGAAGTCGACTAATCAACTGGAGTCAACAGGTTTGACAATTATCCTGCTAAGAATGCCATCAGTTCACGGGTATTCTTAACTGTTTTGCAAGAAAAAACGCTTTTGCTGGTGTTACAGGAAATCTAATTTTGCCAAATCTTTTATCACTATCAAACACTTTTCAGAGAATTTGGTAGGAAGAACAAGAAGAGGCAATCAAAAGAAAAGCTACAATTCCAGAGGGATTGGAGGAACATTGGGTACAGAAGTACAAATCTTTGAAGTGGTAGGGTATGTTGATAAAGTGGATGCTGAAGCAAACAGGATTTTGAGTTTTTTAAACTCATGTCATAGAATATAAAATAAGGTAAAATATAATCCTGTCCAAAACACCAGCTCAGCTTCAATTGAAGTATTGTGTCCAATTCATGGCATCATACTTAAAGAAGGATGTGAAGGCAGTAGAGATGGTCTTGATACAATTGATGAGAATGACTTTGGTACGTGTAACTTCATTTACATGGTTAGATTAGAGCTTGTTCTTGTTGGAGAAGTGAATATTAGAAGGATTTGGTGTGTTCAAAATCATGAGGAGTATGGAGAGACAAGGGAGGCAGAAACTGGATCACACAAGGATTCAGAGCTACAGGATATCAATTTTACATGATTCACAAAACAAGCCACAGTGACATGAAGAAAATTGACATGCATTGAATGTTTAAGGTCTGAACTGCACTGCCTGAGAGTGTTGTGGAGGCAATTTAAATTGAGGTTTTCAAAAGAGAATTGCATGATTATCTGAACAGAAAAGTTTTGCAGGGCAATATGGAAAATGCAAGGATTATGGGATGTGATGATTTGCTTTTGCAGAGTCAGCATGGATGAAACTCCGGAATGTAGGGACACAGTTCTTGAGAACACCCATCGGGAAGAGGAAGTACATAAAAGGAACTGGACACAGTAATGGCAGTGATCTCAAGGCCAAGGACAAATTGTATCTCCTGGAAATGCCTGTCAAATGTCTGATTGGAAATGTGGCTCTGGGATTGGGTTCATCAGCCACACAAGGACCCACATAACCAGTACTGTGGAATTTCCTAGGGGGACAATCATATTTATTAGTGAGTGATTGCTGATGGTGGACATGGTGGATTGAATGGCCTGCTTTGGCTCCACAGTAACCATCCAATGATTTTATGATTCAATTTCTCTGAGATGAATTGATTCAGTTTTTTATGTTTGCATCTTCACCAGATAAATATAATTTTTGGATAGATATTGGCTTATGGACCTCCTATTATTTTATTTCTCTTACTTAGATTAGACTCCATACAGTGTGGAACAACAAGCCCACACTGACCCTCCAAAGAGTAACCCAGTCAGAGCTATTCCCCTCTGACTAATGCACCTAACACTATGGGTAATTTAGCATGCCCAATTCACCTGGCCTGCACATCTTTGGACTGTGGGAGGAAACCCATACAGACATGGGGAAAATGTTCAAAGTCCACACAGTCACCCAAGGCTGGAATTGAACCTGGGATGCTGGTGCTATGAGGCAGCAGTGCTAACCACTGAACCACCATGTCACCCTTAGGGTGATCCCTTTCTTTACAGATTCCACAGACAAATTCTTGCAGCTGAGGGTATAAGAGGGGACACACAGCTCACTCATACACTACATCCAATAGCTCTAGACAACCTCATTTAATCAATCTGGTGAAGATTCTGGTTGAGAAATTCCTGCACTGTTTCCATAACTGAAGCATGCATCAGAAAATGTCATCCAAAATATGCTTTTAATTGTCCTCAAATATTCACCAGTGAATTAAAATCTAACTATAGCTGACTTAAAATTAGCAACTGACATAGTATTAACTGAAAATTGCAGAAGAGAGTTCAAAATGTCCACAACTCTTTATATGTAAATATGATCTTAACTTCACTCTTAAAACATACTGTTTAGAAAATAGATGATTTACCAATTTGGATCTTGGATAACCTTATACTCAGAACAGTTTTGCCCATTTATTTAAATAATATGTTTTCACAATTTTATGCACCCATTTGCTCACTGTGAGTCAGCAGGGTTAACCACTGAACCACCGTGTCACCTGCTTTCACACTGTAGAGATTCTAAGATTCTACGTTCCTATTTCTAACTCTAATGTTTCATTTATCTTTGTGTTGTCTGAATACTCTTATATGACATTTTGTTTGATCATTGGTGTGGTTAATGAAGCAAAGCAGAGTTGAAATCCAAACACAGATCCTTGTGGGCACCACCAACCACATCCTACAGGTAAAGTGCCTGTCTATTATTCCTACTCTTTGTCTTCTTTCACTCAGCCAATTTCCTAACAAGGTCAATAAGTTGCTGTCAATTCAATAAGCTCCAGCTGTAACTAACTGTAACTAAATACTCCATGTTAGGGGCTTCAGTGATCTGTTATCTAGCAGTTCATATAAATTACATTGTCAAGCATTCCCCTTTCAATTACTTTAGTCACATTTTCAAAAAATTGAGTTAGGTTCCTCAGGCCATGACAAATCCAGGCTGGCTGATCAGTCAAAAATTTTCAGTCTCCAGGCAATCCACCCTTTTTTTTTAAAACGAGTGACAGAGTCATAGAGCCATAGAAATGTACAGCATAAGAAGAGACACTTTGGTCCAACTCATTCATGCCGACCATTTGCCAGCACTTGGCCCATATCCCTCTAAACCCTTGATATTCATAAACCCACCCAGATGCCTTTTAAATGTTGTAATTATACCAGACTCCACCACTTCCTCTGGCAGCTCATTCCATACATGCACCACTCTCTCCATAAAAAAGTTGCCCCTTAGATCCCTTTTAAATCTTTCCCCTCTCACCCGAAACTATTTCACTACAGTAGCTTTCAGGCTAATTAGTCTATAATTTCTCAAGTTCTCTCCCCTACTGACTTAAATAACATAGTGACAACTGCGATTTTCCAATCTAAATGAATGGTTCCTAACTCAAGAAAACTTTGTAGGATCATAGTTATGACATCTGCAATGTTCTTCCTTTTTTCTTCAAAAACCTGGGATGAAAACCATCTGATTCTGGAAGTTTGTCACTTTTTTCAGCCTATATCTTATTTCGTTATCTTAATTTTGGTGAGTATCTATCTTTCTTCCAATCCTAGGTTCTTTGTGAAACTTGGCATGTTATCATTTTCTTCTACACTAAAAACAAAGTAATTATTTAACATGTCTGCCTTTTCCATTGTTTTTGTAATATCTCTATTGTCAGTTTTTAAGGGGCCCACATTTCTCTTCATCACCCCTTTTTCCTATCATACTTATAAAGGAATTTGTGTTCATTTTAATTTTCCTTGCAAGTTCCTTTTTACACATTTTTCTGTGGCTGTTATAATTTGTTTTATCCCTTTTCTTCAACCACAAGCCAGCGTATATATAGTTGTTAGAAGAGGGGTGTGACTAACTGGAAGGAGGGGCCAGCAGTGGTCTCCATGGTTTTTGCAAGACCAGGAGCAGCAATCCTGCTTCGGCTTGTTCATTAGAAATTAAAAATAAGATTGTTTACCTGTTTGTGGGTGACCTCTAGTGGTGTCTTTAAGCACCACTGTTTAAGCCGCTATGGTCTGGAAAAAGATCAAATTGAGCTCCACCCAGTTAAAGACAAATGTTTGGCAGGGTCAAGAATGGTGTTAGGCCTCTGATTTGCATATTCAAGTCACGAAATGCTTGTTCTAAGTGAAATCTGGAAATATTTGGCTTACAACTTGGCAAACAATGCTACTCTAAGGAAGAACAAATGCAAAAGATCATAATCTGAAATTGATATTCCAAATCCCACTTTACCCAAAAAATGAGTGAGCCAGTGATCAATGTGAGATAGGAGAAAGTGAGGACTGCAGATGCTGGAGATCAGAGCTGAAAATGTGTTGCTGGAAAAGCGCAGCAGGTCAGGCAGCATTCAAGGAGCAGTAGAATCGACATTTCGGGCATTCCTGAAGAAGGGCTCATGCCCAAAACGTCGATTCTCCTGCTCCTTGGATGCTGCCTGACCTGCTGCGCTTTTCCAGCAACACATTTTCAGCTCATCAATGTGAGATATTCAAGCTCACTTGCAGAAAACCTCCATATGGCACTTTTCTGTTTCCTTATAGTAATGTATCATGGTGTGTGATCTCAATGAAGTGGAAGATTGAATCTATCTTTCATCGTTATGCTTCACTGTGTTTTATTGGGTCATAATACTTATAATTTCTTCAGCCATAGCAACAGCACTCTCTGTGACTGCCAATATCTTCTAACTCTAGATCTGCTTGGTGCACTAGTGATGTTCTGAGGAAGATAATCTCCAAACCTGTTGATTCTGTGTTCAAAAAGCACAACAGGTCAAGGCAAGACTGAAGCCTCTTCCAAACATGTTTGCCTGTTCATTGGACTCAACAGGCTGAGAAAATGTTTAGCTATCTAGGGTTGAATTTTAACCAAAAAAGAAGTGTTAATTTCAGAAAGATTTTAATGGAGGGTTTCCCTCCATGAGCTCTAGCAAGTTTGCTCACACAATTCTCTGCTACTCAATTTATTATGTTGTACCATGCCACCATGGCACTATGCTCATACTATCATGCACACACCAGCGGCAGGTGGACTCACCATTGCAGCACCATATTTATAGCCAAACTATAGGCAAGGTCATTCATTGCCAGCTATAATTAGATCTTCACAGTATAAGTAGTGGAAGGAGAAGAAGAAACAGCTACTGACAGCAAAAATGTAGCACAAGTGACACTTCACAGAAAATAAAAATGAAGCTACAAGTGCTCCCCTTCCTTAGCACCATATATGTTGGAATCCTGTCTGAAGGTGTCACAGTCACTCAGTGGTTAGCACTGCTGCGACCTTGGTTCGATTCCAGTCTGTGTAGAATTTGCTCATTCTTCCTGTGTCTGCATGGGTTTCCTCCTGGTGCTCCGGTTTCCTCCCACAATCGAAGGATGTGCAAGTTTGACGGACTGGCCATGCTAAATTGCCTGTAGTGTCCAAGAATGTGCAGGCCAGGTGGATTAGCCATGGTAAATGCAGGGTTACAAGGATAGGGTAGGGGGTTGGATCTGTGTGGGATGCTCTTTGGAGGGTAGGTGTGTACTTGATTGGCTGAGTAGCCTGCTTCCACAGTGTAGGGATTCTATGATTCCATGACTCTTTTCCTAATGCCCAGTATAACATAAGTTTGTCATTGTTCAATGTGGAAGCATCACCTGTTGGAAAGTCTTTAAACTATTGACAATGTAGCTTTCATCGGCCCGTATGAAAAACAAAGAAAAATCAAATCAAAGGAGGCTGCATTTGCTTCTGGGAACAAACTGGGACTGATTGCCTTTCAAACAACAACAATTTTACAATCAGTAAATGATTACTTTACCCAACTCACACTTATTGAAAGTGAGTGTCAAGGAAATCATATCTGGCTTCTTATGTCTGATGCTGCATCATTGTATTAAGGTAAAAGTGATATTCCTCACGTTAAGTGTCCTCACCATCCTCAGCGGAAGACTGCTGCTGCTCTCCCAACTCTTCAGTATCATCACATCCCCACTATGACTGGGCATAACACAGCATGTTAGGAATATTGGCACACTCTGACTGGACTGTCCTGCAAGCCTTCTCAAGACTGATTCAAGCAATGGAATCTCACCTTCAGATGTTGTATTGTCTGCAACATGGTGGAGGGAATGTGCTGCACTGTGTCCATGCTTGGCCTCAGTCAGGAGATTGTGCAACAGCGTCATCAGTAATGGTGCAGAGGGTAGCTATTCTCCCCCAGTAACCATTCTTGTGAGGTGTCTGGACCTTGAAATGAAGCAGGAACATGGGAGTTCTCAAGGACATGGGCATCATGGCATGTTGAGGGTACCTGGCACAGACCTCTGAGATGTGGTACCAGTGATCACAGATGATTTGTACATTGATAGAATGGAATCCTTTCCTGTTGAAGCCACATTGTTAAGGCACTCTCAATGCAATGAGTGTACAGTCAATAGCACACCACACTTTGGGGAAGCCAACTATATTGGCAAAGCCTCCTGCCTGGGCTGCAGGATTGATTTTCTTTCCCAGGGGAGCAAGGTGAGGTAGTGTGATCTGGTAGAGGCTGCATCAGGAACAGACTTGATAGATTTGTGGGTCAAGCATTGAGAGGTCTCTTACGGATTCTTGGTGCAGTTAATTCCATATCAACCTGCCAACCGAATAGGATGAACACCAATTCCTTTATCTCACAAGTCCTGCTCCAGCAATTGGATAATTCTGCGGCTGTGTCCCAAGTCATCTTCAATCTGTGGAGGCAATGCACTTCACTCACTCACATCCTGAGGGGACCTTCAGCTCTGACTCCTTCATGTGGATGCCATTCTGCAGCTGTTGAAGGTTGCTGCTAGTCCAGGGCATCTGGTGTATTAATGAAGAATGTAGGGGTTGCTACCAATAGAATATGTCTTGAGATGTTGGGAAATCCTGGCCAAGGTGAAAGTGCAGGAGGAAGTGGTGAGCTGGAGCTGCTGGGTACTCACTCAGACTGCGTGGTTGGAATTGCCACCGTTGAGTTTCTCTCCACTGCTTGGAAAAAATAACAAACTGCATGAAAAAATGAGGTCATGATAAAATGTAGATGTATGCACATAGACCTCTTGCTGCTCATTCGCAAGATTCTCATCTCACCAGAAAAACCCTGGGTGGAAAATTGGTTCTCATTTCCTCAATGTCAAGAATTTTATTGTTTTTGATATCACTATCTTTTCCCATCTGTTGCGTACATTATCCAGGGCCTGGGAAGATTCTGTCCAAACTTCTCAGTTTTCTCATCAGGGTGACAATGGTGTAAATAATGTTCAGACTACTATTTTCCCTACACATGGGAGATGTTACAGACATACCAAAATGACAGGCAGAAAAGGATTAACTGGCCCATCAAACCTGTACCACTATTGTGATATCTGGAGCACCATGATTAGACACTCCCTACTACCAACAACCATAGAATCTACTATGCAAGGAGTTTTTAAAAAAGTGAAGACTAATTATTGGGGGGGGGAAACATTGAAAACATTCTTCCCAACTTCCTTCAGGGGACTAATTGATCTTGGTAACATTACTTATGTAACATCCATCTATTATGACATGGGAATAGAAGATGAAATTAATCCAAATCAGCCTCCCTATCCCTGGATTCATAACACAGTAAAGTTAAAACATTCAATGACTCTCAAAATCATTCAATTGTTCCTTACCAGACTTTAAGAATAGCAGATATCAGAAACCAAGTTTAAAACTGAACCAAAATTAATATTTCATTATTAATAATGTAACTTCAGCAGAGAATAGATAAACAAAAGGCAATTTATTTAACATCTATGATTAGAGTCATATAGTCATAGAGATGTACAGCACGGAAACAGACCCTTTGGTTCAACTCGTCCATGCTGACCAGACATCCCAACCCAATCTAGTCTCATTTGCCAGCATTTGGCCCATATCCTGCTAAACCCTTTCTATTCATATATCTGTCCAGATGTCTTTTAAATGTTGTAATTATACCAGCCTCCAGCACTTCCTCTGGCAGCTCATTCCATACATGCACCACCCTCTGCGTGAAAAAGTTGCCCCTTAGGTCTCTTTTATATCTTTCCCCTCTTACTCTAAACCTATGCCATCTAGGTCTGGATTCCCCAACCCCAGGGAAAAGGCTTTGTCTATTTATCCTATCTATATCCCTCATGATTTTACAAACCTCTATAACACCACCCCTCAGCCTTCAACACTCCAGGGAAAACAGCCCCAGCCTATTCATCAGTGTCTCCCTATAACTTATATCCACCAACCCTGGCAACATCTTTGTAAATCTTTTCTGAACTTTTTCAAGTTTCACAACATTCTTCCGATAGGTAGGAGATTAGAATTGCACGCAATATTCCAAAAGTGGCCTAACCAATGTCCTGCACAGCCACAACATGACCTCCCAAATCCAATACTCAGTGTTCTGACCAATCAAGGAAAGCATACCAAATGCCTTCTTCACTATCCTATCTACCTGCGACTCTACTTTCAAGAAGCTATGAACCTGCACTCCAAATCTCTTTGTTCAGCAACACTCTCTAGGACCTAACCATTAAGTGTATAAGTCCTGCTAAGATTTGCTTTCCCAAAATGCAGCACCTCCCATTTATCTAAATTAAACTCCATCTGCCACTCCTCAGCCCACTGGCCCATCTGATCAATAGTCAAGAGTGTGGTGCTAGAAAAGCACAGCAGGTCAGGCAGCATCCAAGGAGCAGGAAAATCAAAGTTCTAGGCCAAAATGTCAATTTTCCTGCTCCTCGGATGCTGCCTGACCTGCTGTGCTTTTCCAGCACCACACTCTTGACTGTAATCTCCAGCAGCTACAGTCCTTACTTTTGCCATCTGATCAAAATCCCATTGTAATTTGAGGTGACCTTCTTTGCTGTCCACTGCACCTCCAATTTTAGTGTCATCTGCAAGCTTACTAACTATATCTCTTGTGCTCACATCCAAATCATTTATAAAATGACAAAAGGTAGTGGACCCAGCACCAATCCTTGTGGCACTCCACTGGTCACAGGCCTCCAGTCTGAAAAACAACCTCTACCACCATCCTTTGTCTTCTACCTTTGAGCCAGTTCTGTATCCAAGTGGCTAGTTCTGCCTGTATTCCAGGAGATCTAAACTTGCTAACCAGTCTCCCATGAGGAACCTTGTCAAACGCCTGACTGAAGTCCACATAGATAATGTCCACTGCTCTGCCCCCATCAATCCTCTTTGTTACTTTGTCAAGAAAACTCAATCAAGTTTGTGAGACATGATTTCCCATGTACAAAGCCATGTGGACTATCACTAATCAGTCCTTGCCTTTCCAAATACGTGTAAATCCTGTCCCTCAGGATTCCCTCCAACAACTTGCCCACCGCCGATGTTAGGCTCACCAGTCTCTCGTTCCCTGGCTTGTCCTTACCATCTAAGTCCAACCATCTTCAACTAGAACCTTAACGCACACACATAGCAGTTAAGGGAGAAATTAAAAGGGGTGGCACACTGTTCCAGTGATTAGCACTGCTGTCTCACAGTGCCAGGGACCCTGGTTCAATTCAAGCCTTGGGCAACTGTCTTTGTGGAAATTGCACACTCACCCCATGTCTATGTGGGTTTTCTCCAGTGCTCTGATTTCCTCCCACAGTCTAAAGATGTGCTCATTAGGGGGATTGTCCATGGTAAATTGCCTATAGTGTCCAGAGAATATGTAGATTAGATGGATTGGCCACGGGAAATGTAGGATTACAGGGATAGGGTTGGAGGGGCGGTGGGGGGAGCGGTGAATCTGGGTTGGATGCTCTTTGGAGAGTCAGTGTGGACTTGTCGGGCCAAATGGCCTTTTTCCACACTTACAGGGATTCTGTTTTAAAATTATAATTTGCCAGTTCAACGGTTTCATGATGGGTAGCAGACCTTCAGAAATCCTTGGTTTATAGAATTGCTCATATACAAGTAAACTGTAGGTCTTGCTTGAATTCTGAAGTCGCCAATTTATGCAAACATGTCCAGTAGTCTTCCAGGATTATTGAGAAATTTCTTATAAAGAAATATTTTCTTATCAGAACAACCAATAAGTCAACAACTCTGGTGAAAAACCAAACAGAGAGAGCGAGCAAAACACTGCACTACTACCCAGAAGCTGGATACACACTCATGGCTTCAGAACGCCAGTCAGAACTGGTTCACTTTTTTCCACTCTTTTACCAAAATTCTCTGTGATTGGCTGGTCAGCACCAATCTGCCTTTGATTGTTCTTCACCATACAACCAGTTGTCAGTTCTCAGCCATGAAGATCTTCGTGCTGAAATGTCTGTAGTGTTCCGAGAACAATAATTCACCTACAATCACTTTTCCAGGCCAGTTTCCAGAAATAAACATTGGTTTATTTACTCTCGTATTTTGCAAAACAATCTGCCATTCAAAGCCTAAAGTACAATTCTCAACTTCAGCTCACAATTCCAAACTAAAAATGAGGAAAATAAAAATAACGCAATGTAAGTCTCAACAAAGATTTGATTTTCACCTCAGGCATTGAGAATTGAAAACATTTTATTTCTATAAACTGTTATCTTTCTTTTCACTTTCATCTACATCTACATACACATCGGTGTAGCTCAGATGGTAGCAATAACACCTCTGAGTCAGAATGTTGTGGATTCAAGTCCTGTACTGCCACTTCAGTACAGTACTGAGAATGTATTGCACTGTTAAACGTGCTGTCTTTCAGATGTAATGTTAAACCATGGTTCTGTCCACCCCCTTAGATGGATACAAAAGATGCTGTGACATTTTTGATGAAGAATTATTCCTGGTGTCCTGACCCCAACAGCCCTCAACAGCATCACAACAAATCAATAAACCAAAAGAACTGTGAATGCTGGAAATCAGAAACTATAAAAGAAAATTTATTGCTGGAAAAACTTATCTCGTCTGGCAGCATCTGCAGAGAAAAATTAGAGTTAACATTTCGGGTCCAGTGACCCTTTTTCAGACCATTCTGGTCCCTGGTCACTCTGATTTCTCTCCACAGATACTGCCAAACCTGCTATGTTTTTCCAGCATTTACTCTTTTTTTAGTTTCTGATTTCTAGCATTCACAGTTCTTTTGTTTATGTGATTTATTGTGATTTTGTTGAGGGATAAATATTGGGGTCAGGAAACTAGGAATAATTCTTCATCAAAAATGTCACAGGCTCTTTTGTATCCACCTGAGAGGGTGGATAAAAATAGAAATTGCTGGAAGAACTCAGCAGATCTGACAGCATCTGTGGAGACAAATTAGTTAAAGTTTCAGGGTCCAGTAACCCTTCTTCAGAACATTCTGGTCCCTGGTCACTCTGATTTCTCTCCATGGATGCAGTCAAATCTGCTGAGATTTTCCAGCAATTTCTATTTTTGTTCATAATAAATCGGTTGTTATTGCACTGCAGCATATAGGAATTTGTTCTGTGCAAATTGGCTGCTATGTCTCCTGCTTTACAGGTGGTCTCACTTCAAATACAGTACTTCATTGTCTGTGAAATACTTTGGAATAACTAATCGTCATGAAAGTAACAATAGAAATGAAAGATTCTTTTCTTTTTAGAACTGATAAAGAATATCTTCATTTTGTTTTTTTTTAAGAATTAAACTAATACTACAGCTGGATGGAAAACTGCACACTGAGTGAGCAGTTGTCAAAACATAAAGAGATGTGTTTCATTCCAAGAATTTTTAAATGTTTTGAGCAAGACGTTCAATGAAAACTTTCTAGAAAGTTTTACAAAATGTACTACTATCTCCTTCACCATACTGTGCTACTCTTGAAAATTCCAGAACAAAGCAAACAACTGATAGCTAAATATGTTTTGCAGTACATTTTGAAATTATCCATTATAGCCTAGTGCTGAACATTATTTGTTGGACATTGTTTCTGTGCATTACTCTGCCCAAATCAAGGAATGTTCCACATTCATTCTAACACATTTAAGAAATTGTTTTAGCCTCCTTTTGGCAGAAATTGCTCACATTTTTGTGTTTACTATCTCAGCAAACCTGAACAATGTGGGCTATGGTGAATCAATTGGGAAAGTATGACAAGATTAGAAAAATCAGATTCCCATGTCAAAAAGGAAAGTCTGATTTTTCCAGCCAAGAATGGAATGACAAAATGAGAATCTCTTTAGCGAGAAACAAGTGGTTCACTTGCATTCATTAACATCTTGTTATTACCTAATCTCATTTTATTTATATGCAGTTTGCTGTTCAGGGTGGAGAGAGACTGGACAGTAACAATACCCAATGTGAAAGTCTGAGGGGTACCTGGCAGCTCCAGCTCTCCACTTGTTCCTCCCAGCCTTCATCTTGACCAACAGTCACTAACAATGAATAATGGTTGCTTGCAAGCTCTGTTCAAGGTGGTCAATATTCAACACACTCCACCATCATGGCACATTACTGATTCACATTGAATATACACTTTAGAGCTCATGGCACTTTTCATTGCAATGCTGCTTGTGAGATGTTTTACATTTGGAGACAGCGCAATGCAACGGGGTGCACCTCAGGCCTTTCCACTTGTTTTCTTAGCTTACTTGTGCTTATTGTGCTTACTTGGATGCTGACGCCATCTTTGCCTTGCCTTATTGCTCATTGCTACATCATTCAGAATGTACAGGTTTGCAATACTTTGGTCTTGCTGTGTGTCAGCAGCAAGCACACTTGATGGCACTTCAACCAATGGTCATGTCTCAAAACGGGTCTCACTCAGAGTTGTCAGTGAAGGGGCTGCTGACACAGACAATGAAGACAGCACCTGATCTTGGTCCAGGGGCTTGGACACATCAGTCAGCTGTTTGAGATGAACAGAATTAAGGATTCCATAACGTTGCAGTCAACAGTCAGTCTGGAAGTCCAGTGCAACCGGACAGGAGCTGCACAGAGATCAGTCAGATGGAACTGTCCTTCCAAGTTGGTCAGTGGGAATTAAGTTATGGTCAGTCCTCTGGGCCTATTCACTGAATATCAAAAGGGTTGTTAGGGGCTGTTAGGGTCTGCAAAGGGAACTGTAATTATGAAGGGGGCAACTCGACATACAAAGATTGGAGCTGATACAGCATGGGTTAATGTGGGAGAGTATGGAAGTAAGGTCATTGATGGACACCACAGCCTGGCTTTGGTGTGAAGAGCAGTGCCAGACAATGCATGATTAAGCAGTACACCAAGAGCTCCGAAAGTAGAGTGATGAAGTAAATGGAAGAGTTGGAAGGAAACGTGCAAAAGCTCAAACCTGATGGGGTCATCAAAGCTTTGCAAAGAAGCAGAGGGATTCAGGCTGGAGGGACGGGGAGGTCCACTCGGTTAACAGGCTGAGACTGTGACTTACTCTGCTGAGCACAATGCATGTTGCCTTTAATCCTTCTGAATAGCAAATGTGCAACATAAACGAAAAGTGGCTGCCACCAGCCCCTGAGAAGGCAGGCTAAATGTCTCTTTCTGTCTGAAGATGTAGGTTATAGTGAGGTCCTTCAAGATTGCATTAATCGAGCACTTACGCAGTACCTACTGAAAACACAGAAGTCTGTACATGAGTCTCATGCAGTAACTAGCTATCAAATACAAATTCTAGTGGGCACTATGGTGCAGTGGTAGTGTCCCTACCCTTGAGCCAGGTGTTTCAGATTCATTTCCACCTGCAGCAGAGATATGTAAAACCATCTCTGAGCAGGTTGATTAGAAATTGTCTCAAATCCAAATCCTAGCCACAAGCAATTGTGGCCATATCATTAATGAAGTTCAAATAATCACAGGCGATATTCAAAATGTCACCTATGGGCCACAGTGGAGCTGATTCCTCTCACCTTGAACTGTAAGTATTTGACAACATGTTTCAATATGCAATATTGGGAGTAAGGGATGACATCTTTTCAGTAATCCTACTGGACTTATAATCATCTACTGTGTTTGCATGATATGGTTTGTGCTGCATACATCAGAATAAAGTCCACTATGTTAAAGGCCCATGTATAGACATCACATGACCCTCCTTGTCAGAATCCTCCATTCCCCACTGTATGCTAAACTGTCATTTGTAATTGATGAAAATATTGATTGCTCATAGTCCTAAGGACCTGTTCTGTTTCTAATATTCCCCACATATGTTTGTTAGAACAGTAACTAATGGATCCAGCCACAGAAATAGCTATTGTCACCTTGGCCATGGTGCAACGAAGGCACAGAGAAATTGAGGAGAAACAATTGCATTAGAAAGATCAAGATCAACAGCAATTTTCCAAACACCCTCCGCGGGAAGAAGTTAAACATAAAGGTCATCTCAAGATGCAGCTTAGGTATAGGGAATACAATCTCTGCTGTTCTTGATGCCATTTCCTCGATGTGAATAAGGTGCAGTATCTCCACAGCCTGTGGATGTCCTTGCACATCATCACAGAACTTTGCATCAGCTGGCACAGGACTAGTGAACTGAAATCTAGCCAAATGATTATCAATATGATAACTGCACTGCATTTTTAAGCAATAGGCTCCTTCCAAGGATGCGCCACGGACTGTGTGAGATCTCTCAATTATCCATCTACAAATGTACCAAGTCTGTCACAGAATGTAATTTGTGCCAATCACACCTCTTGTTCTCGTTTCGCTGTGAAATATTGCAGCCCGAGCAGGAAGCTCTGGCAACACAGCTGGCCTTCCTCTGGAACAGAGCACTTTCAACAGTACACACATCACATTGAGGAGGCCATATCCATGACTAGATTACTTCATCAAAAGAAAAAGCTTCCATTCAGTAAATGAATATCTTAGATGCCTGCGCCAAATACTTTGCTGGCTGCCATGATGCTTATACCTTGCTAACACTCAGGTTCCTGCTTCATTTCAAAGGCCAGATGTCTTACAAGGATAGTTACTGGGAGACAAAGGCTGTGCTCTGCAACCATGGCTGATGACTCCTCTACACAGCCTTCTGACTTGAGGCCAAATGTAGACAAAATGTAGCCCATTCTTCCACCAGGACCATTACGGAACAGATGATATAATAACTGCAAGAAAAGGTTCCAATAGTTGGGTCAGTCTGGAGAAGCCTTATGGTATAGTCCAAACAGTGTGCCACATAATATATTCATGCTGCAGTCTGAACAGCGAGGAGAGTGGCACCCCCTTCTGAGGAAGAAGATGAGGACATTAAGTAGGAGAAACATCACCTTCAATCCGATAGAGAAGTACAACTTCAGACATAACAAGTCAGGCAGGAATTCAATTAAACTCGCTTTGAATAGATGTGTGTTTGGTGAGAGCATCATTCACTAAGTGTATGTTTGTTGCTGGTTGCAATTTCAGCATCCCTGGTTCATTCCAAGAAGCAAATTATTTGGCTGGTTTTTTTTTAGTTTTCCTATTATTCAATAGAAGTTAATATTTTCAACTGATTGAAAGCTTTAGCTCCCATATTGAACAATGACAAGATGTTATTGTTATGGTTGGGCATTAGGGAAAGAGTAGCACTCCTTCAGGCAGAGATCTAACATGGTCTGGTGTTTAGGGCAGGTAGCCAGTGTAGCTTCATATTTGAGGTTGTACTCACTATGACAGCCCATTTGATGGTGATGATGTAAAATTTAGGATTGTGAGCTTGTACCCCAACGAAGCATCACCCGTGCCACCTATGTGCCCCTAAAAGCTTTTCTTTTTCATTGCCCTCTGACAATACGTACTGTGAAAGGCTATTCCTGGCTGGCAGCTTTTGACAAAGTGCACACTGGGATTGAGATATAGTGCTGTCAGAGTCTCCTGACAGTGGTGACCACATCCATCATTGCTGGGAAGCACACGATAGCACAGAATCAGTATCATCATGTTGTGGTAAAACTGGGTGAGGTTCGCAGCAGCGAACTGCATGAGATAACACTAGATTCATAGAGAGAAACTCTCTACGAAATGCCCAAGAAATTATTCAAAGCCAATTTTGGTACAATTCAGCCCCAGGTCTATTTCCTCTCTTACAGTATGTGATAGCAACAAGACTTGAATATTTCATCCATTCTGTCCCCACAGACAATCTTAGCATTTGAACTCAATCAGAAAGTAGTGCTGAACCATCATAAACATAGAATCTCTCCGGTGTCGAAGCAGGCTATTCAGCCTGTCGAGTCCACATGGACCCACCAAAGAGCAACCCAACCAACCCCTGTAACCCTACACTTTAACATGTCCAATCCAGCTAAATTGCCCATTTTTGAACCACAGGAGAGAACTGGAGCACCCGGAGGAAAGCCTTGCAGATACAGAAAGAATGAGCAAGCTCCATACAGACAATCATCCGAGCTTAGAATTGAACCTGGTAGCTAACACAATAAGACAGCAGTGCTAACCACTGTACCACCGTGTCACCATGCCACCCCTATCAAAATATCAGATTGCAGTTCACAAAATGATGGTAGATAATAAAGTGACATAGTTTCCTACACTATTGTGGCATCAGTGAATAACACTTCAAACCAAAGTAGAAATCTTGCTGCAACTGACTGATATCACAGGATCATTCTCTGTAAGATGTCAACAGTCTTTCTTGCCAATTAGTGCTTGCACTATTACCAGTTACTGAGTTTCACTTTTGTTTTTTATATGCACTCAGCAGTTTTTTGTTGCTGAAAATATGAACAATGTGAAGGAAGAAAATCATACTGCTTATCAAATAGATTGAATTTCATGGGTAAGTGTAACTTCTAAAACCTGCATCCTATAGGTCAATAAATTGCTACCTAATTACAGTGCATTGTTTTTTAGATATTACCTCTTTCTGAGTTAAATTTTAAATCTGGAAACCAATGAAATATAAATGATTATCACTGAGCATTCAGCTATTTAACATGGCAGTATTTGTCTTTCAGTGTCACTTTAGCAATACCAATACTTTATATTAAACAGAAGTGCTGTGTAGCACGTTCATGTCTTTTCATTGTCGGACATGGTCAATCTTAACATCCTTATCCACTCACCGACACAAAGTGAATTTCCAATTTACATATCATTCTTATCAGATTAAGTGGCAAGGTTTCAAAGAATTATCCATGTCACTTTTCTCATTATTCAGACATATGTGAGTAATGTTTTCCATAGCTTGGTTTTGCAAAGCACATATCAGAAAGCAAAGCAACGCTTCATCACCACTGCCACCCTCCCCCCAACCCCAACCCTCAGCACTTTCACCTGTCTGCTATTCCAGGGCTGACTGATAATGACCCCTCAGAGAATAATGTTTCCCCTGAAACACCATTAATAAGGTACCAGATTCTGTGGTGGCATTGACACACCTGGGACATGCAATATTCACCGTAAGTATATCTTAATGAAATCCCTGGACTCTCTGTGACCCACCCACAGTGTCCATTCTTTGCTTATTTCTGTATAGAGGGTGACACCTGTGACTTTTATGAAGGAAGGAGTTGGAGTCTTTACACACTGCTGATTCATTGCAGTCTGCAAGCAGAATCATGTGTTCCTTGTATCTCCCAATACAGACCTGGTTTCAACACCACACTAATGAAATGCTTATCAGACCTTTGAATTTTATGCGGGTACCTGAGCTGTTTGAGCAGATGGCTGATTCACATTGGGGTGGACAAATTGTTTTTCACTGTAGACAATAGTATTCCCAGGGTACTGAAAATGAATTATCAATGCAACCAAATAAGTTGTCAAAATTTCAACAAGCTGAAGTTTGCAACCAGTAGAGGGCATTGCTGACAAGTGATTTGCTAGCAATATTAACCTTTTTTAAAAAAAAGAATGTTGGGTACTGCAGATTTGTGGTAGCATGTCTTGCATACTTTTTTTTCATTCATGTGTGTGAGTTGAAAGAAAACCTGTGGATAACTATCTTTTTTTAAGTTGCATCATGCAAATAATCCTTAGTCTTTTATTTATTGTACCCGCATGGTTGGGTTTTGAATGAACAATATTTCACAGACTATTCAGCAAGCAATGTGGAATTTTAACTGGATTTACAAAAATCCTGTTTTTTTAAAAAAGTCAGTAATCTGTTTGACACAGAGGTAGTTACATGGATACAAGACTCTGTTTGGGGCATTCACCAAACCATTATCTATTTTAGTATATTTCAGTAACTCAATTTACATCAACTTTCAGGATTATTAGACATTTAATTCTAATAATATTGAGTTAGTAAAATGTAACAAATGATTATACAATGATGTGTACCAGTAGACAGTGGAATCTATCACAGGGTCTGCCTCACCATGTAACTCAAACACAATTAAATCTGTTCTGCACCATTTATGTCATACGTCATCAGGTAGGTCGTGAGAACTGTCTACTTCATTATTTAGATTTGGTTTTAAAATGCCAAACACTGGATTTGATATATATCTAATAGAAAATATGTTTGTCACACCGCCTAGCTGGATTTTTAAAGTGAACAGCAATACATAAAGGATTAATAATATATTAGAATAGTCTGATGTGCCTAATTCAGTAAAATATCTGTGTTTCTTCTAATTATTTATTGGAAGCCAGTGGCCTAGTGATATTATCATGAGACTATTAATCCAGAAACTCAGCTAATGTTCTGGGGACCCAAGTTCACCCATTTGGTTCACTAATGTCCTTTAGGGAAGGAAATTTGTCATTCTTACCTGCCTGGCCCATATATGACTCCAGATCCACAACAATGTGGTTGCTAGTCAACTGCCCTCTGGGTAAGTAGGCATGGGTAATAAATGCTGGCCTAGCCAGAAGCACCCACATCCCATGAGTGGATTTTAAAAAACATTGGAATTATGATGTTGCAATTGCATTTCTAAAATTTGTTAGCAGTGCAGACTTACACAAAAATAAATTCATCTATTCTGTGTTTACTGTCCTGCCCTCCAAAAGATATTGTTGACTCTTGTTAGGGTGTAGTTCAATGTGCACTCACCATGAAATACCTCACCCACATAACCATTCTCCATGTGCTCTCTTTATTTTGAATGCCACCAGATTGTTGAGCAATGAATGAATCAGGGATAAACACAATCCAACTTTCATTCAATTATTACACTTGCTAAGTTCCAGCACAGATCACTATTTAACTTTTTCATAGCTCAGGGTTGCTGAGATCAGTTTAAGCATTTGCAAATGCTTAGAGTTTAACAAAAGTCATACCTATATTAATTCACTTAAGATGATTATTCCTTGTCTACTCTTAAGTATTGAGCTATATGGATTCATTTTTCCTTCCTGTGTTGATCTACCTGTTTCTTCCTTGAAGTGGATTGGTCTTCAAAAAGAAGATATTGTGCAAATCAAGTTTCAGGATGGGACCACATGGTGAACAGTTTCCAATCAGAAAATGCTTCAATAATCAGAAATAGAATAACAAAAGCCTTAAATAGTAGAATAGTAGATCAAGGCAAGGTAGTAGATGCAATATATTTGGATTTTCAAAATGTTTTGAGAAGTGCCTCACTTATGCTTAGGATCAGAGCATGTGGGGTTGGATTTAACAGTTCCCCTGCTGACAGGTTTGGAAGCAGGAGCACATTAAATCCATCAGGTGAACTGCCTATTGACACACTGCCCCTTCACAATTTTACCAGTAGCAGCATTGGCTCAAGGCAACCTGTCTACCATTGATCCAATTGTAGCCCTTAAGTGTTTAAGTACAGTAATATACTGTATAAGAGATAGTCACTGGGAAATCCAATAGGGAATTCAGGAGAAACGTCTTTACACAAGGTGTGGCTAGAAATTGGTGTTGGTGTGATTTGCATGGATGTATTTTAGGGTACACTGAATGAACACATAAGACAGAAGGAAATAAGATGTATTAATGTGCTTTGATGGAGAAGACTTATATAAAACATTAACATTGACATGTCCCTGTTAGCTAAATGCTATGCTAGGCATGTAGGGAAAGGTCAGGAAGGTTACTTGATGTCTGATCAGAGGGAAACTTTGAGGATGGTTTTGAAGGAGTGGAAAGCGATAGCAAAGTTGAGAAAAAGAAGCTGAGGATGGGACTAAAGCAGTTAAATTGTCTGCAATCAAAACTAGTACAGAAAGAAGGTGATGAATAGAAAATCAGAGTCAGAAGAATTGAGGATATGTCAGAATAGGGTTACTAAGCAGCATAAAGGTTATTTACTGATTTTAATTTTAATATGTTGATGAACAGAGTCAGTAGAAGTTGAGAGAAGCTGTTAGTGTGGGAAATAGTATTAAGTACACTTCATAGTGATGGGATCATTTTTAAAAATTCTCACCTGGAATGTGGTGACACAGGCAAGTTCCAGTTGCCTATTTTTACTTGTTCTTGAACTTAGCAGCTCTCTGCAGCATTTAGGAGTCAACCACATTGCTGTGGGTTTGTTATAATATGTATGATATTAAGGTTATTGGAGAATTGAATGAGTTTTATAACAATTGATGGTTATACATAGCTTTGAATTTCAGGGTTTTGTTTAGATGGAATTTAAATTTCATCATCTGACACAGTTGGATTTGAACCCAGGTCCCCAGAATATTCAGTTGGGGTTCTGGATTACTTGTTCTGTGACATTATCACTACTTCACCACCTCCCTATTTTTAAAATCAAATTAGGGATATAGGAAATTAGTTAGGACAGTCTAGAGTTGAGCCAACTGGTCATGAGAATGTGGAAGGAGAGCTATGAGATGAGACTGATGATTTTGATTTGGTGAAAATAGTCTGGGTGATAGATAGGATATGGGACTTGAAGCTGGCTTTAGAGTTAACAATTATACTCCTGATGTGCATTGTTGAATTCAGGCTGAGAGAATGGCCAGGGTAGTGAGTCAAATCAGGTGTCAGGTTAGATAATGTTGGATTATAGTTCCGGAAGATGGCTTCAATCTTGTTGATGTTAAGTTGGAAAAGATTCTGATTCATCCACAATTTTATATTGCATTGCAATTCAAAAGCTCGATTTGTTAATCCGTTCATCCGCAATCGTATTCAGAAGCATGTTCGTTTATCATTCCGAATCAAATCTTTTCAAATTGCTGATGTACCTGTTTTATAAATACAAGATGGCGCAGGATTAACGTGGGAGGAATTTAGAAACAAAATGTTTAATTTCCCTTCTCAGAGTGGGAAACGATGTCGCAGATTGATGGCGTGAATAACCTTCCTAGTTTGCAGTGACTTTAAAATGAAAGGTGCACTCCAAGTCTTACTAATTTTTTTGTGGATAATTTCTTCAGTGTTCAATAATGTTGCAGGACTATTGTAAGGCACATTTCCTGAATCAGTTCTCAGATACAAAATACGGGTTCAATTTTTATTTCTTTAAAATATGGAACAAGACAACTCTGTTTATGTGATGTCTTTCAACAAGTTTAATTCTGTTTGTAGATTAACGTTGGAAGTAGCATTTCCACTCAGTTGCAGAGCGGGCATTAAGCAGACAAGCCGCTCATTGTTTGTCCAGCTCCCAATCTTTCTCCCCTCCACCACCCCTTGCATTAAGCCCTAGGTGGCATTCTTTACATCTGACATCACAGCACTTTCTGTGAGGTGGTTTATCTGACAGGATTTGCTGGGAGACCATCTGAGGTGTGCGGAGCAGCGAGAAAGAACAAAACACTGTTGTGAGGCGGGCAGTCAGGGAGATCTGCAGCGATCGGGTGACTGCTACGTATTCAAGGCGTGTAACCGAAGATCATTAGAAAGCATCAAAGGAAATTAATTGGGAGGGAAACATGAAATGCTGCTTACATGTTTTATCTTCTCAGTGCTTGCAAAAGAATTCACTTTCAGTACATAGATGGTCAATTTATGACCAAGCCCATTCTAATTTTTGAAAGCATCATTTGCTTCTGGGGTGGGTCGCCCCGACTTGTATTTTAAACGATCATTTCTTTTGATATTTCCTAACCTGCTGTCGCCGTTAGCTCTTACGGGTTGCCTCTTATTTTTTTTTAAAATACTGCTACAAGCAGACACACAGCAAAAGATTGGCGATGCAGGTTGTGCCGTGGGTTTTTATTTTGATGCTTTGCATTGTGGCCTGAGATAGTGTTTGTTTATGTGGGCAAGAAGTTAAATCCGTTGTGGAATGTGAGAGTTTTGCTGCGGGACGCTCTAAGTGTGCTTGGATTCTCTCTGTGGCTATGTGAGACTCTGGACCAAGAAGCCTCGTGGGTAGAATTAAAGGATGAGGGGCACTACATTTCCAAATTTAATGAATCGGGTCAGTGACCCAATGTACCTATATTTGGGCACTTTGTTGAGCCCTGCCAGAACCAGGCTTTTTTTTCGCTAGTTGGAAAGGACTTAATAGCTTTTAACTCCCAACGTCATTCGCCACTGTGATTTGTAAATGTATTCCTTCAGTGTGGCTGGGGTAAAATCCTGGATCTCCCTGTCTAACAGCATTGTTGGGATATTTACATCAAATGGACACCAGCCGATTATGAAGGCAGCATATCAGCAACTTCTCAAGGGCAATATAAATAGGCAATAAATGCTGGCCCAGCCGGTAACGCCCACACTCCCTGAATGAATCAGAAAAAAGAAACTGGTGAGTTGATATAATTTATCAGATTCTAACCTCCCCCACCCCCATCCCCCACTTATCCCACAGCCATGTTTTATCACTTAAGAGTGCATGTGTTTAAAGCCTACTGTTGGCAAGAATTTCAAGCTTGGAAACCAAAGATTCTACACAAACAGTTGTGTGTTCAGGAGGTCAAAGTTATACAATTATTTCAGTAAGGGTACTTTAGGCAGCTTGACTCCATCTTGTGTCACTTACATTGGCTGCTAAATGGTGACTATGAAACATGTGGGTCACTTCAAATCCTTTGCGGTTCCCTTTTTCCAGGAAGCACGTTACCCTCCAATCTCTGACTGACTCAGGGCAACAAAATGCCATGAAAAGACTAATAGAGATAGCTACCTCCCAGAATCACTGCGATAGTATCTCACTGTGCTGAATGGTTGGTCTGTTCATACATTATTTTAAGAATTTTTCACAGGATGTTGGTGTCACTGCTGAGACCAACATTTGCTGCCCACACCTTGAGAAGGCAGTGGTAAAGCATTTTCTTGAACTACTTCAGTCCACAGTGATTTAAGGAAGAGAGCTCTAGATTTTTGATTCAACCATACAGTTCCAAGTTAGGATGGTGAGTGCCTTGAAGGGGAACCTGGAGGTGTTGGTGTACCCATGCATCTACTGGCTTTGTCCTTTTGGATGATTATGTTATAGAATTCAAATAGACTATAAAAGGAACATTAGTGAGGTACAGTTGTTCATCTTATCTTATATGTTGTTAGTGTTGCCAGTGTTGGGGACAGTAAATGCTTAAAATGTTGGTGTTGTAAGAGTTGCATTTATCCAGGCAAGTGAAGAATATTTCATTGCACTCCATCACTTAAAAGGTGGGTTCTCAGCTTTTGACCTGCGTGGGGTCTTAATATTTATTTGGCCAGTCTAATTTGGTTTCTGGTCAATTTAAACCCCAGAGAATACTGGTAGTGGGGATTCAGTGCTCATAATGCCATTGAATATGAAAGAAAAATGGTTTGATCACTCGTGTTTTAGACAGTCATTTCTCAGCAATTGTTACTGTCCACTTATCAAGCCAAGCCTGAATGTTGTCCAAGTCTTGTTATTTATGGATATGATCTGCTTCAGTATCTGAGGAATTGTGAATGGTGCTGAACATTGTGCAATCAACATCCCCACTCCTGACCTTATGATGGAGAGAAGGGGATTGACAAAGCAGCTGAAGATGATTATATGTAGAACTACCCTGAGGAACTCTTGCAAAGATGTCCTGAGATTGAAATGCCTGACATCCAAAAATCTCAAGCACATTATCTTGTGCCATGTATGGCTGCAACAATGAAGAGTTTTCTCTGCAATTTCCATTGATGTCAATTTTGCCAGGGCTCTTAGCTGCTACAGTTGGTCAATTGCTGCATTCATGTGATGGGCAGTGACTGTCAACTCCTCTTTTGAGTTAATCGCTTCTATGTTTGGACCAATGTAAATGCCACCAGGAGCTCAGTGGCACTGGCAGAACCCAAACTAAGCATCAGCGAGTAGGTTCTCACTGTTTAAGTGCCACTTGATAGAACTGTATATCAAGTACTGACAGATTCCATTTTTTTTGGAGGTAAACAATTGTATTTATCCTTTTGTATTTATTAGAAAATGCTTCCAGTTGAATCAGAAGATACGTGGATTAAATAAGAAACTGATGGAAATGCCAAAAAATAGTACTAAATTCAAGGGAGTAACGTAACAATGGTAACTTTAAGTCATGAAACATAGCCTTTTATGGTGGTATTATCAACAGACCATTCATCAAGAGATCCAGGTAATGTTCTGGGGACCTAGGTTCAAATCCCTTCATGGTACATGGTAGAGTTTGAATTCAATTAAGATTGGAATTAAGAATATAACGATAACCATGAAATGATTGTCAAAAAATCCCATCTAGTTCACTAATGTCCTTTAGTGAAGGAAACTGCTGTTGTTACCCAATTGGCCTACGTGTGACTCCAGACCCACATCACTGTGGTTGATAATATGATTGGGTAATAAATGCTGGCCTAGCTAGTGCCCCCCACATCCCGTAAGTGAATACAAAAGGTAAGTTGTAAGGGATAATTCTGAAAAACAACAAGTTGTAACCATGGCAGTTGTTTGGACAAAGCAGTTTTGTGAGTCCAAGTGATAGGTGTAGTTGTCAGAAATCAGGTGAGGGATATAGCATACAAGCAACAAAACTGTATGCAGTCCATAGCTAAGTCTCAGGAATAAAAATAAGTACTGAACACCAACTTTTGTGAAATATGCTCTCGTGAATGTTAAGGGGGTTCCTCAACAAAACCAATGTAATAGTGAATATGAAAGACCCATGCACAGTAGAATGTATCAGTCAGTTGAAGCAACAATTATGCACTTGGTCTTTGCTCATATATTTGTATTGTTAATTTCCCAAAAATACAGATTATAATTTGAATTTGATGCATTTGAAGAAGTGTTTGATGCTGTCACATTACTCAAAATCTAAGATATCCATTATAAGCATACAAAAGAAATCAATTTTCTTGAACCGCAAGCAGTTGGATAACCTGTGAAAAGCATAGTTCAAACATTCAGAGAGGGAATCCTTTGACAGGTTGGAATTCCTGTCAATGTACTGTCACTGCATCAAAATCATGGAATTCCCTTTCTAAGGTATTGTGGGTATCCTGGCTCCAAGAATTTCAACAAGGCAGTTCATCATCACTTTCTTAAGGGCAATTAGGGATGGAAATAAATGGCCAATGATGGCCAAATCCCAGGAATGAAGATTTAAAAATAACTTGTGTTTAATAGCTATTTATAACATTTGATTAATTGGTGAGAAAATATACATTTTGTCAACATACAGTTTTTCTTCTTGTACTCATCAGGACAATGCATTAGAACTTCAACATTAAGGTAAAATAACATGTATACATTATTTCTAGAATTGAAAGTACAGTTTAGTTGGCAAGTGTAGATTGATAAGTGCACCAGTTATTTATGACTGATGGTTAACTGCCAACTTTCATTTAAATTTTAAACCAAGCAAGGAATTTGATGCTCTCAGAGTATGTTTTTGACAACCAATTCAGCCATGGCAGTGTGGCACACTTGTTGTACTGCTAGCTACATATTTGATGTGAAAATCTCTTGTTCTTTGCAGACTGAAAGGACACGTAAATGCAGCTCATCATATTCAAATTGACAAAACAGATGACAGCAATTCTCTCTGATTCATTTTTTTGGACAATGCCTTGATCTGTCAGAGCCAATCTTCCTGATTTAAAATTTAAACAAAGTTTGACAGTTATCTATTAGTTACCATTAACTGTCAAGTCTCTTCACGGCAACAATTCTACAAATCATAGACTGATGTTAACAGAGCTCCATTCTTCCCTATATGTATATGTTGTTTCCCCTTTACATTGGTATTCTTGCAAATTGTCCGACTGAGTGCAAAATAAAAACTTGAATAAAATAGTCATTTTCAGCAATATTCAAGTCCTTTGACTGCCAAAACAAATTTAATTAATTCTTGTCTTTTATTTTATCTGCATAAGTCAATGGATGAAAATAATTTCTTCATAAAAATGTAACTAAACTTATACCATTGTTTAATTAATTACTTTTTTAACAAATGTACGCTATTTCTACATTAAAGTCAATTTGATTTTCTTTTTTAAGAAAATGAAATTACTCTTTTGAAGGGATAGTATTTTCCAGTACTAAAAAGCAATTTTGTTTGTTTCCAGGACATTTAATGACAGACTGTTAGGCAAAAAAAAACTAACATATAATTATGAAGCATCCTTCATGTTTTCATAACATCAACAGTTTTAAGTAGCTTGAACATTTGCAGAATTGGAGTGATTTAAAATATTACACACAAATAGCCTAGGATGGGAAGGTTTAAAAACAATGTAAGAGTTTGAAATAAGTGATTTTTATTACTTTTTAGCCTGAGAATTAAGTAACAAATTGTGCAATTGTGTTATGCTTTGTTCTGATACGAAATTTTTTATTTCGGTCATCTTAGAACCACACAAGTGAAGTAAATAATCTCTGTAACATAGCTCATATTATAATGGAAATCAGATTATGATTTAACATTAGATAACGGGTGTGATTATTATTTAAACTGTGCAACTGTGAAACTAAGCACATTTCTAAAATTATGAAAGCTGCTTCTCATGAATCAAGATATATTGAGACCCCAGTTGGGGACTCAGTGGTGAACATTCATTCACTTAAAACTGCTATAGAGTAATAGTGTTGTATAAAATGAAAACAGACCCTTTGGTCCAACCTGAACATACCAACCAGATATCCTAAATTAATCTAGTCCCATTTGCCAGTACTTAGCCCATACCCCCTCAACTCTTCCTATTCTATGCCCATCCAGATGCTTTTGAAGTGTTGTAATTGTACTAACCTCCACCATTTTTGCTGGCAGCTCATTCCATGCACACCCCACCCTCTGCATGAAAAAGTTGTCCCTTAGGTCCCTTTTAAATCTTTCCACTCTCACCTTAAACCTATGTCCTCTAGTTTTGGGCTATCCTCCCAAAACTATCCATGCCCCTCATGATTTTATAAACCTCTATAAGGTCATCCCTCAGCCGCCAACACTCCAGGGAAAACAGCCCCAGCCGATTCAGTCTCTCCCTATAGCTCAAACTCTCCAACCCTGGCAACATCCTTGTATTTCATTCCTGAACCATTTCAAGTTTCACAACATCCTTCCTATAGCAGGGAGACCAGAATTGCATGCAGTATTCCAAAAGTGGCCTAACCAATGTCCTGTACAACTGCAACATGACTTCTGAACTCCTATACTCAGTGCACTGACCAATAAAGGCAAGTATACCAGACACCTTCTTCACTATCCTGTCTACCTGCGACTCCACTTTCAAGGAGCTATGAACCTGCACTCCAAGGTCTCTTTGTTCAACAGCACTTCCCAGGACCTTACCATTAAGTGTGTAAGTCCTGCCCTGATTTGCCTTTCCAAAATGCAGCACCTCACATTTATCTAAAGTAAACACCGACTGCCAATCCTCAGCCCACTGGCCCATCTGATCAATGTCCTGTTGTATTCTGAGGTAACCTTCCTTGTTATCCACTACACTCCAGTTTTGGTTGCTGTTAAGAGTTTGAGCTCTGTTGTAGGGAATGAATGTAGAAGGGACCATTGGAATCATCAGGGGAAAATCAGATTATAATTGAAACAGAGGAAGAGATAAACCATAGGACAGATCAGATCACTGAGAGTAGCTTTGGATATTAGTTATAAAGAGCTGGCGCACAGATAATGGGTTGATTGTGCTTTTTAATGTTGTGAATATCAGTGATTCAATGAATATTCTCTTCCAGCTTTATATCAGGAGCAGAACAAAGCCAGTATTTAGAAATAGCAAACCAACAACAACAGTACAAATCAAATCTAACACAGAAAGTGGACATCAATTGAAACAGAACATGGAAACTGCTTGAGCTTAATAAAAGTAGGATCACTAGAAATATGTTCATGCCTTATTTGGATAAAACACATCCGCATCCAGAAATTATTGCATCAAAGCAATGAATGAGCAGACAACAAAAAATTGGTTCTCTGTATCATCAAGTCATGCTTGGCATCCTGGGGCTATCAGCCATGCTGCATAAGGATGTTGCACAGTGGATGTAAAATTGGCAATATATGTAAACTGGTCGCTACAGTAAAATCAAAGAATCATAAAATAGTAATAACACAAAAAGACACCATTGTGTCATGTAAAATCAATTCTCCTAGTCCCATTTCTCCCCCTTAGCTGTACAAAGTTTTCTTTTCTGGTGCTTATCCAAGTTCCTTTAAAAAGTGATGATTGAATCTGACTCCACCACATTCTCAGGAAGTGCATTCCAGATCTTAAGCACTCACTGTGTAGAATTCTCATATGTTGCAATTGCTCCTTTCGGCAGTGATTTTTTTTTAGTGCCCTCATGTTCCTAACCTTCATAATAATAACCTCCATCTACACTGTTTAGACCCATCATGATTTAAATATCTCCATGAACTCTCAACTTCTGTTCTTCAGAAAGCACAGCCCGAGCACCTCTATTCTATTGACCTAACTAAAGACCCTACTCACTGGAGGGTCCCCTTAGTCATTTCTCTTTAAAGCCTTTCTAAAGTGTTGAGCACAGAATTGGACAACAATACTCTATCTGAGGCTAAGCCAGAGTTTTATAAAGGTTCATCATAACCTCCACACTTTTCTATGCCCTATTATGAAGCCCATGATTAAATGCCTTTTTAATTGCTATCTCAACCTGTTCTACCTCCTTGAATGATTTGTGCACATTTTCCCACCAAATCTTTGAATTTCTGTACAAACTATAAAATTGTATCCTTCATATACAGTTCTTTTTCTCATTCTTCTGACCCACGTGTATCACTACACTCTTCTCTGCATTAAATTTCTTCTGTCAGAAGGTAAAAACAATGACTGCAGATGGTGGAAACCAGATTTTGGACTCGCGGTGCTGGAAAAGCACAGTTCAGACAGCATCAGAGGAGCAGCAAAATCAATGTTTCGGGCAAAAGCCCTTCCTCAGGAATAAAGGCAGAGAGCCTGAAGGGTGGAGAGATAAGCTAGAGGAGGGTGGGGGTGGGGAGATAGTAGTATGGTGTACAATAGGTGAGTGGGCGAGGGGACGAAGGTGGAAAAGAAGATAGGCAGGTAGGACAAGTCATGGGGACAGTGCTGAGCTGGAAGTTTGGAACTAGGCTGAGGTGGGGGAAGGGGAAATGAGGAAACTGTTGAAGTCCACATTGATGTCCTGGGGTTGAAGTGTTCCGAGGCGGAAGATGAGGCGTTCTTCCTCCAGGCGTCTGGTGGTGAGGAAGCGGTGGTGAAGGAGGCCCAGGACCTCCATGTCCTCAGCAGAGTAGGAGGGGGAGTTGAAATGTTGGGCCACAGGGTGGTGTAGTTGATTGGTGCGGGTATCCCAGAGATGTTCCCTAAAGCACTCTGCTAGAAGGTGTCCAGTCTCCCCAATGTAGAGGAGACTGCATCGGGAACAACGGATGCAATAAATGATATTAGTCGATGTGCAGGTAAAACATTGATGGATGTGGAAGGCTCCTTTAGGGCCTTGGATGGAGGTGAGGGAGGAGGTGTGGTCGCACGTTTTGCAGTTCCTGCGGTGGCCGGGGAAGGTGCCAGGATGGGAGGGTGGGTTGTAGGGGGGTGTGGACCTGACCAGGTAGTCACGGAGGGAACGGTCTTTGCAGAAGGCGGAAAGGGGTGGGGAGGGAAATATATCCCTGGTGGTGGGGTCTTGTTGGAGGTTACAGAAATGTCGGCGTATGATTTGGTTTATGCGAAGGTTGGTAGGGTGGAAGGTGAGCACCAGGGGCGTTCTGTCCTTGTTTCCGTTGGAGGGGTGGGGTCTGAGGGCGGAGGTGCGGGATGTGGACGAGATGCGTTGGAGAGCATCTTTAACCACGTGGGAAGGGAAATTGCGGTCTTGAAAGAAGGATGCTATCTGGTGTGTTCTGTGGTGGAACTGGTCCTCCTGGGAGCAGATACAGTGGAGGTGGAGAATTTGGGAATACGGGATGGCATTTTTGCAAGAGGTAGGGTGGGAAGAGGTGTAATCCAGGTAGCTGTGGGAGTCGGTAGGTTTGTAAAAAATGTCAGTGTCAAGTCGGTCGTCATTAATGGAGATGGAGAGGTCCAGGAAGGGGAGGGAGGTGTCAGAGATGGTCCAGGTAAATTTAAGGTCAGGGTGGAATGTGTTGGTGAAGTTGATGAATTGCTCAACCTCCTCGCAGGAGCACGAGGTGGTGCCAATGCAGTTATCAATGTAGCAGAGGAAGAGGTGGGGAGTGGTGCCGGTGTAATTACGGAAGATCGACTGTTCTATGTAGCCAACAAAGAGACAGGCATAGCTGGGGCCCATACGTGTGCCCATGGCTACCCCTTTGGTCTGGAGGAAGTGGGAGGATTCGTGGGAGAAATTGTTAAGGGTGAGGACCAGTTCGGCCAAATGAATCAGAGTGTTGGTGGAAGGGTACTGTTGGGGACCGCGGGAGAGGAAAAAACGGAGGGCTTGGAGGCCCTGGTCATGGTGGTTGGAGGTGTAGAGGGATTGGATATCCATGGTGAAGATGAGGTGTTGGGGGTCAGGGAAACGGAAGTCTTGGAGGAGGTGGAGGGCGTGGGTGGTGTCTCAAACGTATGTGGGGAGTTCCTGGACTAGGGGGGATAGGATAGTGTCGAAGTAAGTAGAGATGAGTTCAGTGGGGCAGGAGCATGCTGAGACAATTGGTCGGCCAGGGTGGTCAGGCTTGTGGATCTTGGGAAGGAACCAGCATCTGCAGTCATTGTTTTTACCTCGTTGATTTTAACCTTACTGCAAATCCTCTTGCAAGGATGCCTTCCTTGTAGAAGTTTTCCTCCTCTCTCTACAATAATCTCAGCGAGTCCCTCTCCCACTGCAACTCCCAGGTCATTTCCTCTGCCCTGAAGCTCTTCAACCATGTCCTGAAACAAACTCGCTACCACAGCCATATTTGCTTCCTCAGTGCCTGTCTCCGTAACCAACTCATTCCACACGGACTCCGGACCACCTTTAAACCAGCAGAGTTTGGACCTGAACAGGACAAACAGTACAGACTACAGATTCAAAAACACCAGCAACAGTTCTCCTTCAAGGTCCTCCACTCCATGCTTGCAGCAATGTGCCGGCACCTAACCTCTCTACAGTCAGCCCTGCCTCAGCTGAGGGCCACACTCTCTCAGAATTGCAAAGGACCCACTCTGTACTACATCCTCAGGAGAATTCATACTCTCAACAAACAGTATTTCAACTCCATCGCAAACATCAAAAACTGTAAGTACAAACAAACTTTTATCTACCCACCTCCATAACCAGCGCTCCTCAAACATTCCAGAAGATTCCCCCGGCCTCTGGAATTACTTAGACTCTATTAGCCATGAGGCTGGTGCAGCTGCCGCCCCCATCATGGCCACTCCCACAACCACTGCCACCCCTCACAATTCCTCATACATCACACGTGACATCACCTCCACCCCTCACATCATCGCTGATGTCACACGCTCAGTGACTTCCGCAACCCCTACTGCCGTGTCTACCACCAATTCCGCCCCCACCAACGCCACTCACCTGCAGTCTGCTGACATGCCCCCCACAGACCCCACTGTCACTATTCCCGGCCCCCAGAACCCTGAGGGGAACACCACCCCTGCTCATGACTCCACGCCCATTCCCCCCACCATCACACTCACTCTAGTTACTGACTCCGCCCCCACTCCCAGTTCCACACCCACACCAGATCCCAGCTCCCAGCCCTGCCGAGTTTTCACCATCCCTCCAGACCTTCCCCTCACTGAGGACGAATGAACAGTCCTAAGCAAAGGACTCACCTTCATCCCCATCCGTCCACGCATCAATGAATTTAATACACACCGTGACGCGATCATTTCTTCCGCCGCCTCCGCCTCCGAGCTTACTTTCACAATCAGGACTCCCGCCCACCTTCCGAGGACCCCTTCGCCCACCTCCAACACACTGCATCCACCTGGACACCCTGCGCTGGCCTATTACCCGCCCTCGACCTCTTCATTTCCAACTGCCGCCAGGACATTAACCGCCTCAACCTGTCTACCCCCTCCCTCACTCCAACCTCTCACCCTCAAAATGCGCAGCCCTCCAATCCCTCTGCTCCAATCCCAACCTAACCATCAAGCCAGCAGATAAAGGGGGCACAGTGGTAGTCTGGTGCACTGACCTCTACACCGCTGAAGCCAAACGGCAACTCGAGGACACCTCTTCCTACCGCCCCCTCGATCATGACCCCACCCCCATCACCAAACCATCATCTCCCAGACCATACAGAACCTCATCACCTCAGGAGATCTCCCACTCACAGCTTCCAACCTCATAGTCCGGGAACCCCGCACTACCCGGTTCTACCTCCTTCCCAAGATCCACAAGCCTGACCACCCTGGCCGACCCATTGTCTCAGCATGCTCCTGCCCCACTGAACTCATCTCTACCTACCTTGACACTGTCCTATCCCCCCTAGTCCAGGAACTCCCCACATACGTTCGAGACACCACCCACGCCCTCCACCTCCTCCAAGACTTCCGTTTCCCTGGTCCCCAACGCCTCATCTTCCCCATGGATATCCAATCCCTCTACACCTCCATTCGCCATGACCAGGGCTGCCAAACCCTTCGTTTTTTTCCTCTCCCAATGTCCCCATCAGTACCCTTCCACTGACACTCTCATTCATTTGGCCGAACTGGTCCTCACCCTTAACAATTTCTCCTTCGAATCCTCCCACTTCCTCCAGATCAAAGGGGTAGCCATGAGCACACGTATGGGCCCCAGCTATGCCTGTCTCTTTGTTGGCTACATAGAACAGTCGATCTTCCGTAATTACACTGGCACCACTCCCCACCTCTTCTTCCGCTACATTGATGACTGCATTGGCGCCACCACATGCTCCCGCAAGGAGGTTGAGCAATTCATCAACTTCACCAACACATTCCACCCTGACCTTAAATTTACCTGGACCATCTCTGACATCTTCCTCCCCTTACTGGACCTCTCCATCTCCATTAATGACGACCGACTTGACACTGACATTTTTTACAAACCTACCGACTCCCACAGCTACCTGGATTACACCTCTTCCCACCCTACCTCTTGCAAAAATGCCATCCCGTATTCCCAAATCCTCCACCTCCACCGAATCTGCTCCCAGGAGGTCCAGTTCCACCACAGAACACACCAGATGGCCTCCTTCTTTCGAGACCGCAATTTCCCTTCCCACGTGGTGAAAGATGCCCTCCAACGTATCTCATCCACATCCCGCAACTCCGCCCTCAGACCCCACCCCTCCAACTGTAACAAGGACAGAATGCCCCTGGTGCTCACCTTCCACCCTACCAACCTTCGCATAAACCAAATCATCCGCTGACATTTCCGCCACATCCAAAAAGACCCCACCACCAGGGATATATTTCCCTCCCAACCCCTTTCCGCCTTCCGCAAAGACCGTTCCCTCTGTGACTACCTGGTCAGGTCCATGCCCCCCTACAACCCACCGTCCCATCCTGGCACCTTCTGCCACCGCAGGAACTGCAAGACGTGCGACCACACCTCCTCCCTCACCTCCATCCAAGGCCCTAAAGGAGCCTTCCACATCCATCAAAGTTTTACCTGCACATCCACTAATATCATTTATTGCATCCATTGCTCCCGATGCGGTCTCCTCTACATTGGGGAGACTGGGCGCCTCCTAGCAGAGCGCTTTAGGGAACATCTCTGGGACACCCGCACCAATCAACCACACCGCCCCGTGGCCCAACATTTCAACTCCCCCTCCCACTCTGCTGAGGACATGGAGGTCCTGGGCCTCCTTCACCACCGCTCCCTCACCTCCAGTCGCCTGGAGGAAGAACGCCTCATCTTCCGCCTTTGAACACTTCAACCCCAGGGCATCAATGTGGACTTCAACAGTTTCCTTATTTCCCCTTCCCCCACATCAGCCTAGTTCCAAACTTCCAGCTCAGCACTGTCCCCATGACTTGTCCTACCTGCGTGTCTTCTTTTCCACCTGTCCACTCCACCCTCCTCCCTGACCTATCACCTTCATCCCCTCCCCCACTCACCTATTGTACTCTATGCTACTTTCTCCCCACCCCCACCCTCCTCTAGCTTATCTCTCCACCCTTCAGGCTCTCTGCCTTTATTCCTGATGAAGGGCTTTTGCCCGAAATGTTGATTTTGCTGCTCCTCTGATGCTGCCTGAACTGTGCTCTTCCAGCACCACTAATCCAAACATTCATCTGTCAGAGGTCTATCCACTCCTTCCTCTTGTCTATGACTTCTTGAGGTTTATCAGTATCCTCATCACAGTTCAAAACATTGCCACTTGTGTCATTAGGAAATATTGAAATTGTACCCCTGTGCCCCCAAGTATATATCCCACCCTGACTCCATATGTATGGCCCTGAATGACATAGCGTCAGATGATGTGGAGTCTGTGTGGGTGGAATTGAGGAACCACAAAGGCAAAAAAACCATAATTGGAGTTGTGTACAGACCTCCTCACAGTGGTCAGGAGCAGGCATGCAACATGTACCGGGAAATAGAGAAGGCATGTCAGAAAGGCAAGGTCACGGTGATCATGGGAGACGTCAATATGCAGGTAGACTGGGTAAATAATGTTGCCAGTGGATCCAAAGAGAGGGAATTCATGGAATGCTCACAGGATGGCTTTTTGGAACAGCTTGTCATAGAGCCCCCAAGGGAGCAGGCTATTCTAGACCTAGTGCTTTGCAATGAACCAGACTTTATAAAAGATCTTAAAGTAAGGGAACCCTTAGGAAGCAGCGATCATAATATGGTAGAGTTCAGTCTGCAGTTTGAAAGAGAGAAGGCAAAATCGGATGTAATGGTGTTACAGTTAAATAAAGGTAATTATGAGGGCATGAGAGCGGAACTGACAAAAATAGACTGGAAGCAGAGGCTTGCGGGGAAGACAGTAGAGCAAAAATGGCAGGAGTTTGTGGGTATAATTAAGGACACTGTACAGAGGTTCATCCCCAAGAAAAGAAAGATTGTCCAGGGAGGGATTAGACAGCCATGGCTGACAAAGGAATCAGGAAATGTATTAAAGAAAAAGAGAGATCCTATAAAGTTGCTAAGAACAGTGGGAAATCGGAAGATTGGGAAGGCTACACAAACAAACAGAGGATAACAAAGAGAGTAATAAGAAAGGAGAGGATCAAATATGAAGGTAGGCTAGCCAGTAATATTAGAAACGATAGTAAAAGTTTCTTTCAATACATAAGAAACAAACGACAGACAAAAGTAGACATTGGGCCACTTCAAACTGATGCTGGAAGCCTAGTGATGGGAGATAAGGAAATAGCAGGAGAACTTAACAAGTACTTTGCGTCAGTTTTCACAGTGGAAGACAGGAGTAATATCCCAACAATTAAAGGGAGTCAGGAGGCTGAGTTGAGTATGGTTGTCATTACAAAAGAGATAGTGCTAGAAAAGCTAAAAAGTCTTAAAATTGATAAATCTCCTGGCCCCGATGGGATACGTCCGAGAGTTCTGAGAGAGGTGGCTGAGGAAATAGTGGAGGCATTGGTTGAGATCTTTCAAGAGTCACTGGAGTCACGGAAAGTCCCGGGTGATTGGAAGATCGCGGTTGTAACCCCATTGTTCAAGAAAGGATCAAGACAAAAGATGGAAAATTATAGGCCAATTAGCCTAACCTCAGTTGTTGGTAAAATTCTAGAATCCATCATTAAGGATGAGGTTTCTAAATTCTTAGAAGAGCAGAGTCTGATTAGAACAAGTCAACATGGATTTACTAAGGGGAGGTCATGCCTGACAAACCTGTTGGTATTCTTTGAAGAGGTGACAAGTAGGTTAGACCAGGGAAACCCAGTGGATGTGGTCTATCTAGACTTCCAAAAGGCCTTTGATAAGATGCCACACGGGAGGCTGCTGAGCAAGGTGAGGGCCCATGGTGTTCGAGGTGAGTTACTGGGATGGATTGAGGATTGGCTGTCTGACAGAAGGCAGAGAGTTGGGATAAAAGGTTCTTTTTCAGAATGGCAGCCGGTGACGAGCGGTGTCCCACAGGGTTCAGTGTTGGGGCAGCAGCTGTTCGCATTATATATTAATGATCTGGATGAAGGGACTGGGGGCATTCTAGCGAAGTTTGCCTATGATACGAAGATAGGTGGACAGGCAGGTAGTACTGAGGAAGTGGGGAGGCTGCAAAAGGATCTAGACAGTTTGGGAGAATGGTCCAGGAAATGGCTGATGGAATTCAACGTGAACCAGTGCGAGGTCTTGCACTTTGGCAAAAAGAATAAAAGCACAGACTACTTTCTAAACGGTGAGAAAATTCGTAAAGCCAAAGTACAAAGGGATCTGGGAGTGCTAGTCGAGGATTTTCTAAAGGTCAACATGCAGGTTGAGTCTGTGATTAAGAAAGCGAATGCGATGTTGTCACTTATCTCAAGAGGGTTGGAATATAAAAACACCATTGTGCTACTGAGATTTTATAAAGCTCTGGTTAGGCCCCATTTGAAGTACTGTGTCCAGTTTTGGTCCCCACACCTCAGGAAGGACATACTGGCACTGGAACGTGTCCAGCGGAGATTCACACGGATGATCCCTGGAATGGTAGGCCTAACATATGAGGAACGGCTGAGGATCTTGGGATTGTATTCATTGGAGTTTAGAAGATTAAGGGGAGACTTAATAGAGACGTACAAGATAATACATGGCTTGGAAAGGATGGATGCTAGGAAATTGTTTCTGTTAGGTGAGGAGACTAGGACCCGTGGACACAGCCTTAGAATTAGAGGGGATAAATTCAGAACAGAAATGCGGAGACATTTCTTCAGCCAGAAAGTGGTGGGCCTGTGGAATTCATTGCCGCAGAGTGCAGTGGAGGCCGGGACGCTAAATGTCTTCAAGGCAGAGATTGATAGATTCTTGTTGTCTCGGGGAATTAAGGGCTACGGGGAGAATGCGGGTAAGTGGAGTTGAAGTGCCCAGCAGCCATGATCGAATGGCGGAGTGGACTCGATGGGCCGAATGGCCTTACTTCCACTCCTATGTCTTATGGTCTTATGGTCTTATATCTATCTTCCTCCTGTTTGCAAACCTACTAAACCTATGTTTGTGAAGATTTTAGGATATCCATAGATTTGTAATGTATAAATAAGTGCAAGTTCTCACTTTATGCCATAATATCGCTGAAGTACTCATAAAATACTGGAACAAACAGATATAGCTTCCAGCATTTCACAAGAATGTGGTAATGCCACATAATGTCTAAAGAAACTGCAGAAATCCCATGGAAGTGTACCAGAAGGACAATCATTTTGCTTTAGCTCAGTTTCTTTGCCTGTTATTATGCTATCAGCACCATATACTGGAGAGCTCATTAGATGCTAAAACTGACAATCCGCAAATTTTGCTTGTTGTGGCTCCTTAACTGACACTTACTGCTGTTTGCAGCATGAAATTTATTGACAAGTTGCAGCAGGTGCCAATACAAAAAAGGGCATTCCAATTTCTGTCAGTGGGAAGCAAAGCCATGTGAGTTGAAAGGTAATGCTATTGCAAGTACGTTATGTCATCAGGCTAGCCCTGCATGTGGACAAATCATGCAGGTTATCACTGTCTCTGTTGAAATATATGAAGTAATATATATTTGTAAGTTGCATCTGCAATATGCATGTAAGGCATGGTTGCAGTGGTAGTAATGGCTTTTACATAGCATGCGTGATATATATTTTAAACTATTCTATATGTGGGCATAAGTTTTTTATTCATATCCATTTATTTTCTGAGGGATATGTTGAATTTGTTTTGGCAAGTGTCCGTCACCGGGTGAGTCACGATATAGGAAACCGAAGGAGGGTATTACGACAATTTTAGTGAAAACTGGATCCAGCACAGTGGATAAAAGTTGTTAGATCTAGCCCTCCAAATTTCAGAACAAAGTATTTCGAATATTTTAGGGCAGAAAATTTATTTTAAAGGTAGCATTGTCAAATTGGATCTTGGTATGTCAGCATGAACTTTGATGTATAATGGGTGAAGGGGAAGGGCTGGAGAGTTTGGCTTGGGCTGTGAGAAGGGATAAAAGAGAATGTGTAGGAAAGACTGCACAGAATTTAATCAATCTTTAGTGCAAAGAAAATGTGGGATGTCTGTTTGCACCCCAGTATCTTTCATCCCGAGCATTCTACTATGGCTTTGTCTGCTTGCTCTTCTAACATCTCTCAGCTCCGTCCTCATACATGACCATTTCCTAGTCCTGCTATGTATTGTCCTCCATCCCCTATTACATGAATAATCAGTGAGAGAGAAAGTAGAATTGCAGAGGAATCTCTGGGTAGATTAGGCTGCTGTCAAAGTTCACAATATGAAAGGAAGGATCATGGGGGCTAATGTTGAACAAGAAAAGATTGCTGGTAACTAGGCGGTTCTGATAGGAATGAGAAGAGAGCTCTGAATCCTGCTGTAGGTGCAGCAGTAGCAGTAAGAAGTTAAGGACAGTTTCCAGTAACAGATATTTAAAAATAAATTACGTAGTGGGAGCAAAGTTAAAATTTGAGGACTTTGTACTTTTCACATCTAGGATATAGTCAGCAGCAAGTTAGATCTATGGAAATACATGCAGGAAATACATCTGCTAGAGTTTGTCGCTAGTCCTGGGCTTGCTGCCACATCTGATCCTCTTCCATTGTGTAAAGATTTTATCTTTTTCTGTATTTTTAATTGTGGACAGAAAAAGGAATAAGAGCGTTTTAAAACCAAGCATTATGGAAATTTAAAAGCAGGTGACTGATGCTCATTGTAAGTGTTGTTTACAGTGCTGTTTGTTCATCAAAGGGGGAAATCTAGTTGCAAATGAACTGGAACCAAGAGTTAAGTACAAAAGAAGATTCAGCCAAAACAAAAAGTAGCCACGTGGCCTGTGGAATGGCGAGAAGTTGTCAAAGGCCTTCTGCCTGCCAACAACTATGTATTTGGCTCCCAGGGTAGCCGAACGCTTTGGATTTGTGAACAGTTAAGTCAGAAGCCTCAGACCTAGGGAAAGAAAAGGGTTGTCCTTTCCTCTGCAGTAAAAATCACCTCAAGCCTGAAGAAAGTTTGCTAGTAGCTGTGAGCTCTTACTTTTAACCAATAAATCAGAGCCTTTATCAGTTGTGAACCACTGACACTGTGTTTTCTACAAACAAGTGAAAGTACCTGGAAAGGTAGATCAGTGAAAAGTAAGTCATGACAAGTCATAAGGATCATCTCAGAGAACTCTGTGGTCAGGAACTGCCTTCCTAGAATTTCTCTCCACCCATAACATCCTTTTTTTGATCTGTCTATTTCCGTCTGTGTATATGCAGCAGGAGTTTTATAAGAGGGTTAGAGTCAGTGTGTCAACTGTTCATAATTGTTTATTTGTGGCTAGAGTACATACATTTGTAATAAATAAAAATCTTATTAAGAAACTTGCTCTGTGTTTTCTGCCAACCTTTGTCTAAAGGATAGGTAAATTGGGGAATGTTCCATACTTCTGTAAAATCTTTAATTTCTGTCATGATTCCAGGAATAGTGGGACTTGATTTCCAGTGAGGTGTGACAATAGCGTAGTGATAATATCACTTACTAATAACCAAGAACCCCAGGCTTATGTTCTGGGATTTTGGGCTCAAATCCCATTGAATTGAATTGTTGCAGGGTCCCGAGGTAGACCAATGTGGATTTCAGCAGTTTGCTCATTCCCCACACACCCCACCTTATCCCAGATCCAACTTTCTAACAGAGCACCACCCTCTTGAACTGTCCATCTTCCTTCCCACCTATCTGCTTCACCATCCTCTCTGACCTGTCACCTTCACCCCAACCTTCATTTCCCTATCACACTCCCAGCTATCTTCCCCCCAGCCCCACACCCCTTCCATTTATCTCCCAGCCCCCTTGGGCCACTCCCTCATTCCCGACGAAGAGCTTATGCCCTAAAAGTCGACTCTCCTGCTCCTTGGATGCTGCTTGACCGACTGAGCTTTTCCATTACCACACTCCTCGGCTCTGATCTCCAGCATCTGCAGTCCTCACTTTCTCATAGTTGATAAAAGACTGGTCTGATGATGAACATGAAAACAACATCGATCTTTATAAAAAGCCATCTGGTTCATTAATCTGCTTTAGAGAAGCAAATCTAATCTAGCCTTAAGTGATCCCAGCAATATGGTTGATCTTAACTGGACAACTGTGATGGGCAAAAAATGTTGGCCTACCTAATGATGCCTATATCCTAGAAATGAATTAAAAAAATTAAAATCAACCGAGATCACTTGGTCACCCATGTATTCCCCTCACCCTCCCCCACCCACCAACTCCCCCACGCCCACAAATCCCAACCTAAATTCCTTGTCCTTTTCTACCTGGCATTTTCTGAACAGCCCATCACTACTGATCCCTCACATATTCCCAAAGAGCACTTAGAATTATGAATGAAACTCTGATCCTTGAGCATACCTGAACTCTGTACCAGCGCTGTGATGCATACTCCATCCCTGACATAGCAATCCTGATCTTCCCATGCACTGTCAGCACCCCCTTTACGTATCACATTCCTTGCTCAAAACCCACTGATAACCTGCACTTCCACCTCAGGACTGACCGTGACCCGATCCTAAATGTATTGAGATGGAGCAGCTGACTCTGACTACCCTGAGCAATGGCTGATTGTGTCCAAGCCCATAGACGGTGACACTGACCTTGACTAAGTGTATGGGACCTCTGACTGATAGCAGCTCCTGTTGACTTGATTGAGGACTACTACTCTTACACTTTGAGACAAGGCCATTTGGTTGTTGTGCATGCAGTGCTTGCTGTGTAGGCTGCTGGCATATGTTGTCACTGTGATATTGACATTACAATGTTTCATATAGTGACTTTTCCACTTCCTTAATTGATCACTGCCAAAAACCATGACAAGCTGCCTGCTCTCAACGACAAGGCAGACAGAAGCATTATGAGACTTTACGGTCTGGCTGAGGGGTCAAAGTGCCAAAAGGTAAGGCAAGGCGGTGACACTGTGAGCATCCAGATTGGAGCAAAGTAAGTGACCACTAAGAGTCATAGAGTCATTGAGATGTACAACACGGAAACAGATCCTTCGGTCCAACCCATCCATGCCGACCAGATATTCCAACCCACTCTAGTCCCACCTGCCGGTACCCGGCCCATATCCCTACAAACCCTTCTTATTCATATACCCATCCAAATGCCTCTTAAATGTTTCAATTATACCAGCCTCCACCACTTCCTCTGGCAGCTCATTCCATACACGTACCACCCTCTGTGTGAAAAGGTTGCCCCTTAGGTCTCTTTTATATCTTTCCCCTCTCTCCCTAAACCTATGCCCTCTAGTTCTGGACTCCTTGACTCCAGGGAAAAGACTTTGTCTATATATGCTATCCATGCCCCTCATCATTTTGTAAATCTCGATAAGCTCACCTCTCAGCCTCTGACGCTCGAGGAAAAAACAGACCCAGCCTGTTCAGACTCTCCCTGTAGCTCAGATCCTCCAACCCTGGTAACATCCTTGTAATTCTTTTCTGAACCCTTTCAAGTTTCACAACATCTTTCCAATAGGAAGGAGACCAGAATTACATGCAATATTCCAACCAAAGGCCTAACCAACAGCCCAATATGACTTCCCAACTCCTGTACTCAATACTCTGACCAATAAAGGAAAGCATACCAAATGCCTTCTTCACGATCCTATCTACCTGCAACTCCACTTTCAAGGAGTTATGAACCTGCACTCCAAGGTCTCTTTGTTCAGCAACACTCCCTAGGATCTTACTATGAAGTGTATAAGTCCTGCTAAGATTTGCTTTCCCAAAATGCAGCACCTCGCATTTATCTGAATTAAACTCCATCTGCCGCTTCTCAGCCCATTGGCCCATCTGATGAAGATCCTGTTGTAATCTGAGGTAACCCTCTTCGCTGTCCACTACACCTCCAATTTTGGTGTCAATCTGCAAACTTACTAACTGCTCACATCCAAATAATTTATGTAAATGTCAAAAACGTAGAGAGCCCAGCACCGATCCTTGTGGCACTCCACTGGTCACAGGCCTCCAGTCTGAAAAACAACCCTCCACCACCACCCTCTGTCTTCTACCTTTGAGCTAGTTCTGTATCCAAATGGCTAGTTCTCCCTTTATTCCATGAGATCTAACCTTGCTAATCAGTCTCCCATGGGGAAACTTGTCGAATGACTTACTGAAGTCCATATAGATCACATCTACTTCTCTGCCCTCATCAATCCTCTTTGTTACTCCTTCAAAAAACTCAGTCAAATTTGTGAGACATGATTTCCCACGGACAAAGCCATGCTGACTATCACAAATCAGTCCTTGCCTTTCCAACTACATGTACGTCCTGTCCCTCAGGATTCCCTCCAACAACTTGCCCACCACAGAGGTAGGCTCACTGGTCTATAGGTCCCTGGCTTGTCTTTACCACCCTTCTTAAACAGTGGCACCATGTTTGCCAACCTCCAGTCTTCCGGCACCTTACCTGTGACTATTGATGATACAAATATCTCAGCAAGAGGCCCAGCAATCACTTCTCTAGCTTTCCACAGAGTTCTCGGGTACACCTGATCAGGTCCTGGGGATTTATCCACCTTTAACCATTTCAAGGCATTCAGCACTTCCTCCTCTGTAATCTGGACATTTTGCAAGATGTCACCATCTACTTCCCTACAGTCTATATCTTCCATATCCTTTTCCACAGTAAATACTGATGCAAAATATTCATTTAGTATCTCCCCCATTTTCTGTGGCTCCACACAAAGGCCGCCTTGCTGATTATTGAGGGGCCCTATTCTCTCTCTAGTTACCCTTTTGTCCTTAATATATTTGTAAAATCCCTTTGGATTCTCCTTAATTCTATTTGCCAAAGCTATCTCATGTCCCCGTTTTCCCCTCCTGCTTTCCCTCTTAAGTATACTCCTACTTTCTTTATACTCTTCTCAGAATTCACTCGATCTATCCTGTCTATACCTGACATATGCTTCCTTCTTTTTCTTAACCAAACCCTCAATTTCTTTAGTCATCCAGTATTCCCTATACCTACCAGCCTTCCCTTTCACCCTGACAGGAATATACTTTATCTGGATTCTTGTTATCTCATTTCTGAAGGCTTCCCATTTTCTAGCCGTCCCTTTACCTGCGAACATCTGCCTCCAATCAGCTTTCAAAAGTTCTTGCCTAATACCATCAAAATTGACCTTTCTCCAATTTAGAACTTCAACTTTTAGATCTGGTCTATCGTTTTCCACCACTATTTTAAAACTAATAGAATTATGGTCGCTGGCCCCAAAGTGCTTCCCCACTGACACCTCAGTCACCTGCCCTGCCTTATTTCCCAAGATTAGGTCACGTTTTGCACCTTCTCTCGTAGGTACATCCACATACTGAATCAAAAATTATCTTGTACGCACTTAAGAAATTCCTCTCCATCTAAACCTTTAACAGTATGGCAGTCCCAATCGATGTTAGCAAAGTTAAAATCCCCTTCCATAACTACCCTATTATTCTTACAGATAGCTGAGATCTCCTTACAAGTTTGTTTCTCAATTTCCCTCTGACTACTGGGGGGTCTATAATACAATCCCAATAAGGTGATCATCCCTTTCCTATTTCTCAGTTCCACCCAAATAACTTCCTTGGAAGTATTTCTGGGAATATCCTCCCTCAGCACAGCTGTAATGCTATCCCTTGTCAAAAATGACCCTCCACCTCCTCTCTTGCCTCCCTTTCTATCCTTCCTGTAGCATTTGTATCCTGGAACATTAAGCTGCCAGTCCTGCCCATCCCTGAGCCATGTTTCTGTAATTGCTATGGTATCCCAGTCCCATGTTCCTAACCATGCCCTGAGTTCATCTGCCTTCACTGTTAGGCCCCTTGCATTGAAATAAATGCAGTTTAATTTATTAGTCCTACCTTGTCCCTGCCTGTCCTGACTATTTGACTCATTCTGTTCTCAGCTGTACCCGTCTCAGATCGATCTCTTTCCTCACTATCTCCCTGGGTCCCACTCCCCCACCTTACTAGTTTAAATCCTCCCAAGCAGTTCTAGCAAATTTCCCTGCCAGTATATTAGTCCCCTTCCAATTTAGGTGCAATCCATCCTTGTACAGGTCACTTCTACCCCAAAAGAGATTCCAATGATCCAAAAATGTGAATCCTTCTCCCATACATCAGCTCCTCAGCCATGCATTCATCTGCTCTATCCTCCTATTTCTGCCCTCACTAGCTCATAGCACTGGGAGTAATCCAGATATTACTACCCTTGAGGACCTCCTTTTTAAATTTATGCCTAAGTCTCTGTAATCTCCCTTCAGAATCTCAATCTTTTCCCTTCCAATGTCGTTGGTTCCAATGTGGACAATGACCTCCTTCTGGCCCCTCTCCCCCGTGAGAACATTCTACACACTCTCTGAGAGATCCTTGATCCTGGCACCAGGGAAACAACACACCATTCTGCGTTTTCTCTGCTGGCCACAGAAACGTCTGTCTGTACCTCTGACTACAGAATCCCCTAACACAATTGATCTCTTGGAAGCTGACTTACCCCTCTGTTGCATTAGAGCCAGTCTCAATACCAGAAACTTGGCTGCTCGTGCTACGTTCCCCTGAGAATCCATCACCCCCTACATTTTCCAAAACAGCATACTTGTTTGAAATGGGTATATCCACAAAAGACTCCTGCACTAACTGCCTACCTCTCTTACACTTCCTGGAGTTAACCCATCTATATGACTGTATCTGAGACTTTCCCCCCTTCCTATAACTGCCATCCATCACATACTGTTGCTGTTGCAAATTCCTCATCGAGCAAGAGAGTAAGGTTAGAACCCTGAGCTGCAAAATGACCTAATCCGTGAACTGGTTCCCCACTCCCCACCTTGAGCAAAGTACCTTTGCAGCAACATTTGTATTGTTCACTCGTGGGATGTAGGTGTCTGTGGCTAGACCAGCAGATATTGCCCATCCCTACTTACCAAAAGAGCAGCTAAAATCAACTACATTGCTGGGAGTCTGGAGTCACATGCAGCCGATACCAGGTGAGGATGGCAGATTCCTTCCCTAAAGGACATTAGTGGACCAGATGGGTTTTTCCAACAACCAACAATGAATTTGTGATCATTGTTAGATGCTTAATTTCAGTTTCTTTATTGAATTCAAATCCCACCATCTGCCATGGCAGATTTGAATACCTAGAATATTAGCTGAGTTTCTGGATTAATAGTCTAGCAATAATACCACTACACTATTGCCTGCCTGCATTCCAATGATAAATGCTCCAAAATGCAGCATTGAATGCAGAATCATAGGCTAAGTGGGTCAGAGGTGTGCCATGTGGAGATGTGGTGAGACTGGTGCATGTCTGATGCTACGATCCATGGATATGGGGCAAGTGTGGCTATGTCCATGGAGATATTAGTGCTGGATGTCCAAAATGGAGGTCTGGGGGAGGAAGCAGCAAGTTGGAGCCACCAGGTGTTGGCGCTCTAACATCTATGTTGGGGACTATCATTGTCTACTTTCTATCTGGCAAATGGGAGAATGAGTGCCAACATATTAATGATTTGATATTAGTTACTAATGAGGGTGATATTAAGTGATAATTTCTGTTAAAAGACTCACTCGTGAGAATCTTAACCTTGACATCCAGAACTTCAGTAAGGCAATCAACAAGGTTCCTCATGGTAGACTGGTTTGCAAGGTTAAATCATATGGAATACAGGGAGAACTAGCAATTTGGATACCAAACTAGCTCAAAGATAGAAGACAGAGGATGGTGGTGGAAAGTTGCCTTTCATCTGAAACCCTGTGACCAGTGGAGTGCCACAAGAATCTGTGCTGGGTCCATTGCTTTTCGTCATTTATATAAATGATTTGGATGTGAACATAGGACGTATTAGCATGTTTTGAGAAGATTTGTAGCTCCGGTTGAGTTTCTGGATGTAGGTTTGCTTACTGAGCTGGAAGGTTTGTTTTCAGAAGTTTTGTCACCATACTATGTAACATCTTCAGTGAGCCTCCGGGTGAAGCACTGGTGATGTAACCCGCTTTCTATTTATATGTTTGGGTTGGTGATGCCATTTCCTGTGGTGACATCATGTCCTATGGTGATGTCATTTCATGTTCTTTTTCTCAGGGGGTGGTAAATGGGATCCAAGTCAATGTGTTTGTTGATAGAGTTCCAGTTGGAATGCCATTCTTCTAGGAATTCTCATGCGTCTCTCTGATTGGCTTGTCCCAGGTTGATGTGTTGTCCCAGTTGAAATGGTGTCCTTCCTCATCCATATGTAAGGATACTAGAGAAAGGGGGTCATGTCTTTTTGTGGCTAGTTGATGTCATGTATCACAGTGGCTAGTTTTCTACCTGTTTGTCCAATGTAATGTTTGTTACAGTTCTTGCAAAGTATTTTGTAAATGACATTAGTTTTGCTTGTTGTCTGTATAGGGTCTTTCAAGTTCATTAGCTGCTGTTTTAGTGTGTTGGTGGGTTTGTGGGCTACCATGATGCCAAGGGGTCTGAATAGTCTGGCAGTCATTTCCAAGATGTCTTTGATGTAGGGGAGGGTGGCCAGAGTTTTTGGACATGTTTTGTCTGCTTGTTTGGGTATGTTGCTGAGAAATCGGCGGATTGTGTTCATTGGGTACTCATTTTTAGCAGAGGCAGTAATGCAGAGACTCGAACAAACAGCTCTGCCAACCATCTAATCCAAACTTTGGGTCAGCTTTGGATGACACCTTTGCCATCACTAAACGAAACAAATTAGAGGAAACCTTCAAGACCATCGATAATACCCTTACTGGCATAAAGTTCACTAAAGAGGAGGAAAACAACAACAAACTAACATTCCTAGATGTCACAGTAGATCGAACAGCCAATGGGGAACTTCAAACCAGTGTCTACAGGAAAACAACACAAATGGACTAAATATTGAACTACAGAAGCAATCATCCCAACAACCAAACTAAGCTGCATTAGAACATTATTTTAATGAGCCAACACACACTCAGCACAGAGGAACTACACAGAGCAGAGGAAAATCACCTATACAGTGTATTCAAAAAAAATGGGTACCCAATGAACACAGTCCACTGATTTCTCAGCAACAAACCCGAACAAGCAGACAAAACATGTTCAGAAACCCTAGCCACTCTCCCCTACATCAAAGATATCTTGGAAATAACTGCCAGACTACTCAGACCCCTTGGCATCATAGTAGCTCACAAACACATCAACACACTAAAACAGCAGCTAATGAACTTGAAAGACCCTATACAGACAACAAGCAAAACTAATGTCATTTACAAAATACTTTGCAAGAACTGTAACAAACACTACATTGGACAAACAGGTAGAAAACTAACCACTGTGATACATGACGTCAACTAGCCACAAAAAGACATGACCTGCTTTCACTAGTATCCTTACATACAGATGAGGAAGGATACCATTTCAACTGGGACAACACATCCACCTAGGACAAGTCAAACAGAGACATGCATGAGAATTCCTCAAAGAATGGCATTCCAACTGGAACTCTATCAACAAACACATTGACTTGGATCTCATTTACCACCCCCAAGAAAAAGAACTGCAAATGACATCACCATAGGAAATGACATCATCACAAGAAATGACATTACTAACCTAAGGAAACCCAAACATATAAATAGAAAGCGGGCTACACCACCAGTGCTTCATCTACAGGCTCACTGAAGATGTTACCTAATATGGTGATGAACCGTCTGAAAATGAACCTTCCAGCTCAATGAGTAAACCTACTTCCAGTAGGAGGTATAGTTAGTAAGTTTGTAGACATCAAAATTGGAGATGTAGTGGATAGCAAAGAAGTTACCTCAGAGAATGGTAAGGTCCTGGGGAGTGTTGCTGAACCAAGAGACCTTGGAGTGTAGGTTCAAGTTTCTTGAAAGTGGAGTCGCAGGTAGATAGGATAGTCAAGAAGACATTTGGTATGCTTGCCTTTATTGGTCAGTGCATTGAATGTAGGAGTTGGGAGGTCATGTTACAGCTGTACAGGGCATTGGTCAGGACTTTTTTGGAATAGTGTGTGCAATTCTGGTCTCCCTGCTAAGGGAGGGATGTTGTGATGAGTTCAGAAAAGATTTACAAGGATGTTGCCAGGATTGGAGAGTTTGAGCTGTCAGAAAAGGCTGAATAGGCTGGGGCTGTTTTCCCTGGAGCGTTGGAAGCTGACGGGTGATCTTACATAGGTTTATAAAATCATGAGGAGAATGGAAAGTTTATATAGATAAGGTATTTTTCCTCAGGGTGGGGGAATCCAAAACTAGAGGGCATAAGTTTAAGGTGAGAGGGGAAAGATTTACAAGGGACCTAAGGGCAATTTTCTCACGCAGAGGGCGATGAGTGTCTGGAATGAGCTGCCAGAGGAAGTGACAGAGGCTGGTACAATTACAACATTTAAAAGGCATCTGGATGGGTAAATTAATAGGAAAGGTTTTGAGGGATTTGGCCAAATATTAGCAAATTGGTCTAGATTTATTTAGGATATCTGATTGGCATAGATGAGTTGGACCAAAGTGTTTGTTTCCATGCTGAATATCTCTATGACTCTATAACTCTAACTTGGTTGGAAAATGAGATGTGTTTGTCTAATGTCGAGAAGGCCATCAATTGACATCTCACCTACTTTTCACAAATTTCTCCCTTTAGCCCATAACGTTCAGGGACTAGGAAGATTCTGCCCAGTGTCATTAAAGCAGAAAAAAAATCACAAGGTACATTAAAAACATTAATCAGATAAAAAGCCACTTAACACCAAAAACATTTGGAAATTTGGAGATTGGCGAAAAAGGGTGGTTTGAAGAGGATCTTAAAGGATGAAAAATTACATGCATATTGGCATATTGGCATTTCTGGCCAATGCCATGAAGTCAGGATTTAAGCTGATTGTGATTTATTTATCTGATTGATTCGAGAATTTGTGACCATAGAATGAAAAGTGATGTGGTGCAGGAGGGCTGAGATAGCATATTAAGGTTGTGAGCATGAATCATACCAAGATCTTTGTGGAAGTTTCACAGGCACAACTGAAAAAAAAATCTCTATTTCATTTTATTTGTTTCTTTGTTTTTATAAAGTGAGATGAAGAGATGGGGTGCGAATTAGAGAGGGATTCTGGCACTTGGGATTTAGAAAACTAAAGACACAAAAACCAATGGCAAGACTTGGGTTGGGGGTTTCACAAGAAGCCAGGGATGAAGAAAACTTGTTGGAGTTTCAGAAGGGCTGGAGAAAGGAGAGAGTCAGAGACAGAAAGCGGAGAGTGATGGAGAGAATTGAAATTAATGTCAATCAGTGAAGACAGCCTATGGGTGACTAGGGTTTGACATTGGATAGGATACAAGCAGCAGATACTTAGATTAGTTATTATGGAGGTTGGCCAGGAGAACATTGGAAGTTGAGTTTGGTGTTGACAAATACATACATAGCCAATAGAGTGAAGCAGGGAATTCTTGTGATGAAGATAATATCAGCTAATAGAAAGATGTTATCTCACAAAAAGTGAAAACAGCAATTTTTTTAAAATAGCAAGTAATTACTGACTGACCATTTGTAATTTAGATACTTTTTAAAAGCAGATAAAAGACTGTGAAATTTCATCCTGACCTCTGAAGTCAACAATGCGATACGAATATTTATCTCATTTACAGTGAGGTTCTGAAAAGCTACTTGTGATTTTCAATATTATCGTTAGCAGATAAATGTCTCGGAAACCACATTTCCAAACAGCTGTAGGAAATTTGCCATGTTGCCCAACCAAAATATGGACATTATTCTGCGCATGACCTTCTTGTATAAAGAAGCACTTAATAGCTTTTTATACAAACACCATACCTTCAGAACAAACCAATATTTTGATTCTGCTGAACTTAAATTATTCTTCTTTGGTGCAGAGAAGCATATTCCATCTACTTTGGAAAAAATACTGATGGTAGTACACACACTGATGAAAGAAAAAAGCCACCAGCGATCACAAGCCACTTAATGTATGAAAGCTTAATCAGCACTTTGAGGAGTAATGCAATGATGAGAAGCTATTGCTTTTAAAAATAAAAGCATCAAAGTTTTAATGAAATTCTGTTTGGATCAATGTATCATAAAGAGCATCCAAAACTGCTTAGGAGATCCTTCAGTAGAAATGAGAATGGATCTTCAGGATTTAGTCAGTAAAGCCTGCCTGTTTTGACCTTATGCAGTCTCATATTAAGTCTGCTGTAAGTCTATGAAAGCAGTTTTTGTTTGGCTAATGCGTGGGATTGCGGCCACCATTAGACAGTACTGCTACTAAACTTTAGTATGCATATAATTGACTGATAAGAGTACAGCATCAAATGGCTAAGGGACAGCTATCATAGAATTTGAAGATTTGTTCTTCTTTGCATTTCATTTACATCTCAAGCCATATTGGAGATATAGCTGAACAAAGCTGCAGCAGCTTAAACAGTGATTAGATCTGAGTGGCTTGGATTTTCACTGAAATTGCTACGTTTTTATCCCATGTATTCAGAGAACGGGTGAAAAATGATACCTTGGGTAAACTTTATTATTGAGTGAGGCAGTTTGGTGCATTAAAATCTGTCAAAATATGGTATTACTCAAAAACCTTTGGCACTGTTAGTGTCAAGGGTTAGATGAAAATAAAGTCAGGAATAGGACAGGATGCAGCAGTACAGCTTTGATAAGAAAACCTCCAACCTTGTCCTGCTTTAGCCAGTTACCTTTGCCACAGCAGAAGCCTCATGTCCATGAGGACAATTAATATTTCCATTCATCCCTCAATCTGCGGAAGATTTCAAAAGGAACATCATTTTGTTTGATACAAAAGAATTGTTTCTCGATTCTGAATGGTGTCACCTTGACACAATATTGGGTCATTTACACCTAATTTGAAATTCTGCTTCTTACATCAAATAGCGTACAATAGGATTTGCAGATTTTGAGTTATTGAACACAGAATTAAAAATAATGTATTGGATTCAAAGCATTGTGGTATTAGTTACATGTAGCAAAGTAATAATAGATATACATGGTATTGGTGGACAAAATAATTTTTTTTAAAAACACCCTCCCGCACTAGAAGAGAAATAAAATCCATTGTTGGGAATAGCGTTGCATTAAAATTAACCATTATTAAAAATTAATAAAAGAAGGGAAAACCCCTATAAATAAGTTCAAAATATTTCAGCTGCATATTTTTAGCAAAAAAAATCAAAAGACATCATGAAAGCATTTTTTACTTAAATCTGTAGCAAATTGAAATGCATTCTTTAATCATCTAAATAATAGCTTAGGAAACTGCTTTCAAAAATATAAATTCAGGCCACACTTCATGCAGGTAATCTTTGTAAGTAGGATATTTTTAATTAACCCAGGTACAAAATTAACTAATTGAGAATGATCTGTGCAAGTACCTTAATGAGGAACCATATACCATTAACTCCTATGAACTTTAAAAAGGATGGGTGAAATATCTTTCTTTTACATGAGGAGATCATCAAATTTAAGCAACAATATCACAACATTAAGTATGTAACAGTCAACTCGAGTTAGACAGCTCTGGAGTGTTTTCTTTTTACAAAAGGAATGTATTATTATCTGAGAAGCATACTCTATAAATTGAAGCAATTTCAGAATAACTCATAATCTCATACCTTGCCATGAACACACAGCATGAATTCCTAACATTAGAAGCCAGAGGGGATGTAATTTTTAAAGATATTGTATTCATCTGGAAAAGGTAATACTGAACATTCATATCAATTGCATTTGTTTGAAATATTAAGCAATGTGCATGCAAGAAACATATAATTTCAGCATGATAATTACCTAGTTTATTGGTGTATCTGTGGATTAAATTCTAGCCCTATCCGCACTGTATAATTATTACCATATTTCAAATGAAATTGCTTTAAAAATTTAACATTTCTATCTCTGGTGGAAAATTGTGCATTTGTAGTGCAAAAATGGTTCTGGCTTAAGTATAATTTCTAGATATTTACATACTTAACATTAGTAAATATTTACTAAGCGTCCTTACCTGAAAGAATAAACATAACAAGAAAAACTGTTAGGTGAAGCTCTGAGCTTTTGTTCAAAGAAGATTCACTTAAAACATTAGTTAAAAGATTTTGATTATTATTCTTCTTTCTGCCCTTTTCCTTCCTCGTTTTTTCCATTTTTTTATAACCTAACAGATGGAATAATTCCGAGTTGTAAATTGTGACATTTTAAGATTTTTAAAATTCTGGTAGAAGTTGAAACAGTTCCAGAAAAACATTTGTGACTTTCAGCCAATGACAAGTTTATAAATTGACAACAGTAAGTAAAACGTAAGTCATATCTCAGCCTTCAGGAGAGGAAAAGCAAAGTGAGGTGGGGAAGAGGAACTGCTCCTTCTGCATTAACAAAATATATTCAAAGTAACCTGGTCATTCCTGCAGAAAGTGTAATTAATCACCCACATTACTGGGACATATCACTGGCATAAAACAATGCAAATTAACAATGCTTTTTACAATTTGTATGTTTGTTAAGTTCCAAAAATGTAAAGAATGCTAGAGACTGGGAAAACAAAAACATTTATTTCAGTTTTATTTACAATCTCTGATCTTGTGTGGATGCACTTTTAATCGATTCTCATACTCCTGTCAGAAACAATCTAAAAGTTTTGTATCATTATCTGAAGGTTTTTTCAGCATTTGAAAGTAACAGAAGATTCATCATGAAAGCAGAAAATCCTTCCAGGGTTATCAATATACTGGTAAGAATTATATTTCAGCTATTTTTACAGCTCCTTTGGTCTGATTTAGTACAGGAAGTTCTGCCTGAGGAAAGCATTCCAAAATAAAGGTTGCTTCTGCTGTACTCCAATGGCAAAATATTGTGCTCACAGCAATTGAATATGACGGTTGCTATTTCTGATTTGCTGTTTTTCATTACCAAGGCATGATTCTTTCTCAGAACCATAACTGTTTATACAGAGTGCTTCTCATTCAGAGGAATAGACAGATGAACCATAGGAATACAAAGGCAATATAAATTTATTTTGATAATATATTAAATTGTACTAACTATAAGATCTTTCATTTATATTTGATGCTTTTAAGTTCCGCGAATGAATGTCATTTTACTGCAATGGTTTCAGAATGAAACCTTTCCTTAAAATACACAAAACTAGGTTTTATTTTTTGCGCAGATTCGGGATCATAAATATATTGCAACTGGGTATTTTAGAATGTTTTGAATCACAGACTGAATAAAATAGTAACTTTTGTATGTGCCAGTAAATTTGAATGATCTTGGTATTACCACTGTGAATTAAAATGTACATCAGTCAAATAATGTGTTCATATTAAGATGTTTTGAATAAAATTTTGAAATATCACAGAACATAGCTTTTCATTTGACAAATCTTAGTTGCTTCAAGTTTGGAATATTTTGAACCATGCAGATTGATCAGCTAGGAGAAAATCCTTGTCAATCCACATCCAGCAGATGAACAGTAGGGTGTCTGAGAAAGATCAAGACAAATAGCCTGCCTATCTTTGACATTCGGAAATCCTATTGGACCTTTTGATCAACAAAAAAAATGAAGGAAAAATATTTTTAACATCAGCAACAAATTTTTGAAATATAACAATTCTTAAATAACGTAGTGTGGGATTGTTTAAAATGCCAGTCCTGACCTTACAAGGAGAAAGGTATCAAAGTATTTTCTTTTATTATGTTTTTTAATTCTATGCAATTTTGAGAATGCCTGATGTTTTTATTTTCATTTTTATTACCCAAACAAATTAAAATGCATTCAATTTTTTCTATAAATTCAAAAGTTAATCATGTGATCAGCAATGTCTATACTTACTATTTTTGAAGGACAAGATTAATCCATAACAAACTAATAACTAAGCTTATTTGAAAAACAGCATATTGGGCCAGTTTTGAGGTGATAACTGAGTGAACAGTACTTGCTATTCATTATGCTTACCAAGGTCCATGCCTTTAATGCTTTTTTGAATGGCAACTTAGGATACTTGGAGAGGCTTTTCAAGCTGCTGCCCTCCATAAGCATTTGGGATTCGTTTGAACACAGAAAGAACAGCTTGCCTCCCCAACCAAGAATCCTTCTTGAGCTACACAGTGTCTAAACTAGGAAGTATTCATTAGAATTTTCAATGTGAAATCATGTGCAGAAAGCAAACGAACGATGATAGGGAAAGAAAGAAGAAAGAGGCGGGAAGGATATAAAAGTGACTTAAAGAAACGGTTGACAAATACATCGACTTGGACCCCATTTATCACCCTCTGAGAAAAAGAACAGAAAGTGACATCACCACAGCAAATGACATCCCTGCAAGAAATGATATCACTAACCCAAAGAAACCGAAACATGTAAATACAAAGCAGGTCACGAACACCAGCGTTTCACTGGAAGTTCACTAATGATGTTACCTATGCATGGTAAGGAAACTTCTGAAAACAAACCTAGCTCAGCGAGCAAACTTACATTCAGAATCCCAATCTGAGCTACAAATCTTCTCAAAACTTGTTAAGGAAAAGGTAAGCAAAATTTTTATTTTAATTTTTCTAACAGATACTTTAATTAAAATTAAAGGAGAAAAAAGGAAAACAAGAGTCTTCAGAGACATATACACAGGTTAACTGAATGGGCAAAGATTTGGCAGATGGAATGTTTTGTGGGGAAATGTGAGGTTTTGAAGTTTGGCAGGAAAAATAGAGGAGCTGAATATTATTTAAATGAGGAAAAACTGCAGAAAGCTATAGAACAAAGGTATTTAAGAATTCTCATTCATGAAATATAAAAGCTAGCATGCATGTTCAGCAAGTAATAGGGAATGTAAATGAAATATTGACCTTTATTTCAAAGAGAATGTGGAGTATAAAAGTAAGGTTGTTTTGTTAAAATCTATACAAGGCAGTAGTCAGAGCATGGCTGGAATACTATAAACAGTTTTGGTTCACTTGGCTAAGGGAAAATATATAGGCATTGGAGGCAGTCCAGAGAAGATTCACAAGGTATGGAGAGACTGACTTATGAGGAGAGGTTGAGTAAATTGGGCCTGTACTCATTGGAATTTAAAGAATGTAATACTGCCTTATTGAAACATGCAGGATATTTAGAGGACCTGTGGGAGACTCTAGGACCAGAGGGCCTAATCTCAGAAAAGTGGTCATGTATTTAGGATAGGGGAACTGGAGATTTATCTCCCAGAGCGTTGTGAATCTTTGCAATTATTTAGCACAGAGGGCTGTTGAGACTAGGTCATTAAGTACATTCAAGACTAAGGTAGGCAGATTTTTAATAAGTAGGTTAATCAAGGGTTATGCGCAAAAGTCAGGAAAGGGCAGATGACCATTATCATGTGATCTTCGTGAATGTTAGAGGAGACTCAATGGACTGAATAGCCTACTTCTGCTCTTCATCTTATGGTCTGATGGAGAACCCACATTGAATTGAATTAAATTGATTTGAATTTGTTGTCATGTGTACCAAGGTATAGTGAAAAGCTTTCTCTTGTGAGCAATACAGGCAGATCTCACAGTTAAATAGCATAGATAAGTAAGTAATAGGTAACCAGTGCAAAAACCAAAACACAAGTACAGGCGAATATTGAAAGTTTGTGAGTTCATTCAGTATTCTAACAACAGTAGGGTAGAAACTGTCCTGCATCTGTACCTCCTCCCCAATGGTAGAGGTTGTAGAAAAGCATTGCCAAGGTGGGATGGATCTTTGAGAATGCTGGCGGCCTTTCCTTGACAGTGGGCCTGGTATAGATGGAAGGTTGGCCTTTGTGATTGTCCAGGCCGAGTATACCACTCTCTGTAACCATCTCCAATCTTGAATGGTACAGTTGCCATACCAGGTAGTGATACATTCAGACTGAATGCTCTTGAAAGTTGGCAAGGGTATTCACTGTTATGCCAAATTTCCTCAGCTGCCTGAGGAAGAAATTACATTGTTGGGCCTTTGTAACAAGTGCGTCCACAGGAAGAGTCCAAGAAAGCTTGTTGTTGATGACCACTCCCAGAAGCTTGACAATCTCCACTCGTTCCACCTCTATGCTGTTAATGTGTAAGGGGGGCACGAGCAATATCCCGCCGAAAGTCAATAATAAGTTCCTTGGTTTTTCCGGCATTGAGAACTAGGTTGTTCTCAGTGCACCACTTTTCCAGGTCTTCCACCTCCTGTCTGTAGTTTGTTTCATCGCCATCTGAGATTCTACCAACTGTGGTGGTGTCATCAGCAAACTTGTAAATGGCAGTAGTCTGGTATTGGGCGATGCAGTCATGGGTATACAATGAGTACAGTAAGGGGCTGAGTGCACACCCCCAGGGGGCTCCAGTGTTGTGTGTTAGTGAGGATGAAATATTGTCCCCAGTCTTCACTGATTGTGGCCTGTGGGTCAGGAAACTGAGGATCCACCTGCAGAGAGTGGGACTTAGTCCAAGATCACTAAGTTTAATAATCAGTCTCAAGGGGATAATGTTTTGCAGTTGCAGGTTTTCAGTATCAGAGAGGTTGTTTGTAAAATTTGAAGACTCCTTGTGTTAATAAATAAATCACTGCACTTGCTTGAGAGCATGTTGCTAGAAAAGCACAGCAGGTCAGGAAGCATCTGAGGCGCAGGAAAATTGATGTTTTGGGCAGGAGCCCTTCGTCAGGAATGAGGCCTCATTCCTGATGAAGGATTCCGGCCCGAAATGTTGATTTTCCTGCTCCTCAGATGCTTCCTGATCTGCTGTGCTTTTCCAGCAACGCGCTCTCAACTCTGATCTCCAGCATCTGCAGACCTCACTGCACTTGCTTGCACAGCCTCTAAATTTTTCTGGTTTATCTGGTGAGTATATAATGTGTAAGTACCACAACTTCAAGCCATTCAGGTTTTTGAATACTGAATGTCTTAGTGCGGTATCAGTGTAGTGAGGTTTGAGCTAGGGAACTCCATCAGTTTTCTCACATAACTTTACATTGCTTACCACACTAATTAAACACCATACCCCAAAAGGACTGCTATCGCACCATCTTGTACTCACTAGTGGTGACAGGAAACACCCCAGTACTACATTTAAATCCTAGCTGTGTACCAGTTCAAACGGTGTGAAGGAAGAACTCTTTACAGTTCCTTGCCCTAGAGATGAATGACTGAGCCAGGTTGGCACCCTAATTTCCTGACAGGGACCTGGAGTCATGGTGAATAGAATGGTGGAGAAGAAGCTATCCTCTTTTTACTAGACTGCTAGAACACACCACAGCACAAGAGCCCACACCTGGGACAGTGTAGTCTCCACTGTCTGGAGAAATGCCCAGAAGCATTGGTCACTGATCTTGGATCTCCACAAAGGTATATGCCACTGTCTTCACTCTGCTACCTCACACTCCACTGTTGCTACTGCACCCATGTCCCAACAAGACTGATGGCCTACCATTCTCACTATTGCATGCAGCATCCTCTTTCAATGACTCTTACCCATCTGATCCACACAAACTTCTAGTCTTCTGCACTTCCTACTCACTCACTTTGGACATTTCTCGTCATCTCTCCCCCATTGGCATCAACACTAACAGCTGCTTCAGCCACTTTCATCTCACACAATCCCACTGTTTATCTCATTGCTGGAGTAAACATCCCATTATAGGATAGAGAAGGCCAAGATGGGGGTGGGGGCAGTGTCTAACATTCATCTGTTTACTCCCTGTGAGGAGAGAATCCATGAGCTCAAAAACCATTCATGTGTGATGCTGAGATCTCCATGTCCTGGTAACCAAGTAAGGTCCATTGTCAAGTGCTGTTCTTCTCTTCCATTACCGCAGCTGTGAAAGTACTCCTAATATGGCCAAGTTTCTAACCCTATTCTGCAATTCATTCTTACTCTTGCCTTTTGCAGGCACCAACAGCATCTATGCAGTACCCGAGCAGCCCCCGCAGCCAACATTTTCTCCTTCATCTCCGAGGAAGATGACACTGAACACTCAGAAAAAGCACCAACAAGGCTATCCCCTGTACCCTCCACCAGCTCAGATACTGACACCTAGACAAGACTTTTATCTCATTTAGACTCAGGAGCATATCCGGTTCACATCACTACTACAGCTCTTGTAGCTGGCAGAGGATGAAGCAAGGAGAAAGTGAGGACTGCTGATGCTGGAGATGAGATTTGGAAAGTGTGGCGCTGGAAAGGCACAGTAGGTCAGGCAGCATCCAAGGAGCAGGAGAGTCAAAGTTATGGGCATAATCCCTTCATTAGGAAGAAGCAAACCAGATTGTTGGCACTCAATGGACTGCCAGAGAGTAGGCACCTGCTCAGCTCCAGACAGGAGAGAATTAGAACCAATGACATAGCAAAGGAAAAGGATGAAATTCTGAAGGGAGAATATAGAGAGTTAGGCAGGAATTTAAAAAGGAGATCCTCGAGAGTAATAATATCTGAATTACTCCCAGTGCTGTGAGCTAGGGAGGGTAGGGATAGGAGGATAGAGCAGATGAATGCATGGCTGAGGAGCTTGTGTATGGGAGAAGGATTCACATTTTTGGATCATTTGAATCTCTCCTGGGGTAGGAGTGATCTGTACAAGAAGGACGAATTGCATCCGAATTGGAAGGGGACTAATATACTGGCAGGGATATTTGCTCGAGCTGCTCAGGAGGATTTAAACTATTAAGGTGGATAGTGAGTGGGACCCAGGGAGATAGTGAGAAAATAGATCAATCTGAGACTGGTACAGGTGAGAAAAGAAGCAAGTCAAACAGAGCAGGCAGGGACAAAGCAGAGAACAAGGCAGGACTAATAACTTAAACTGCATTTATTTCAATGCAAGAGGCCTAACAGGGAAGGCAGATGAACTCAGGGTATGATTAGGAATATGTGCCTGGGATATCATAGCAACTACTGAAACGTGACTCAGGGATGGACAAGACTGGCAGCTTAATTTTCCAGGATGCAAATGCTATAGGAAGGATAGAAAGGGAGGCAAGAGAAGGGGGAGTGACATTTTTGATAAGAGATAGTATCACAGCTTTAGTGAGGGAGGATATTCCCAGAAATACATCCAGGGCAGTTATTTGGGTGGAGGGAAATTGAGAAATAAATTTGTAAGGAGACCTCCGTTATCTGTAAGAATAATAGAGTGGTTATGGTAAGAGATTTTAACTTTCCAAACATAGACTGGGACTGCCATAGTGGCGAAAGTGAGGACTGCAGATGCTGGAGATCAGAGTCAAGTTTAGAGTGATGCTGGAAAAGCACAGCAGGTCAGGCAACATCCAAGAAGCAGGAAAATTAATGTTTCGGGCAAAAGCCCTTCATCAGGAATGAGCTCATTTCTGATCAAGGGCTCCTGGACAGCCATAGTGTTACGGGGTTTAGATGGAGAGGGATAAGTGTGTAGAAGAAAATTTTCTGATTCAGTATGTGGATGTACCTACTAGAGAAGGTGCAAAACTTGACCTACTCTTGGGAAATAAGGCAGGGCAGGTGACTGAGGTATCAGTTGGGGAGCACTTTGGGGCCAGTGACTATAATTCTATTAGTTTTAAAATAGTGATTGAAAAGGATAGACCAGATCTAAAAGTTGAAGTTCTAAATTGGAGAAAATCCAATTTTGACAGTATTAGGCAGGAACTTTCAAAACTGGATTGAGGGCAGACATTCACAGGTAAAGGGATGGCTGGAAAATGGGAAGCCTTCAGAAATGATATAACGAGACTCCAGAGATAGTATGTTCCTGCTAGGGTGAAAAGAAAGGCTGATAGGTATAGGGAATACTGGATGACTAAAGAAATTGAGAGTTTGGTTAAGAAAAAGGAGGAAGCAAGGTATAGACAAGATAGATTGAATGAATCCTTAGAAGAGTATAAATGAAGTAGGATTATACTTAAGAGGGAAATCAGGAGGGCAAGGAGGGGACATGAGATAGCTTTGCTAAATAGTTAAGGAGAATCCAAAGGGTTTTTACAAATACATTAAGGAGAAAAGGGTAACAAGAGAGAAAAGGGCCCCATCAAAGATCAGCAAGGCAGCCTTTGCGTGGAGCCACAAAAGATGGGGGAGATACTGAACGAGTATTTTGCATCAGTGTGGAAAAGGACATAGAAGATATAGAATGCAGGGAAATAGATGGTGACATCTTGAAAAATGTCCATATTACAGAGGAGGAAGTGCTGGATGTCTTGAAATGCATAAAGGTGGGTAAATCCCCAGGAACTGATCAGGTGTACCCTAGAACTCTGTGGGAAGCTGGGGAAGTGATTGCTGGGCCTCTTGCTGAGATTTGTATCATCGATAGTCACAGGTGAGATGCCAGAAGACTGGAGGTTGGCTAATGTAGTGCCACTATTAGGGAGGGTGGTAAGGTCAAGCCAGGGAACTACAAACCAGTGAGCCTGACCTCTGTGGTGGGCAAGTTGTTGGAGGGAATCCTGAGGAATAGGATGTACATGTATTTGGAAAGGCAGGGACTGATTAGGGATAGTCAACATGGCTTTGTGCATGGGAAATCATGTTTTACAAACTTGATTGAGTTTTTTGAAGAAGTAACAAAGAGGATTGATGAGGGCAGAGTGGTGGACATGATCTATATGGACTTCAGTACAGCATTTGACAAAGGAGACTGATTAGCAAGTTTAGATCTGATGGAATACGGGGAGAACTAGGCATTTGGATACAGAACTGGCTCAAAGGTAGAAGACAGAGGGTGGTGGTGGAGGGTTGGTTTTCAGACTGGAGGCCTGTGACCAGTGGATTGCCACAAGGATCGGTGTTGGGTCCACTACTTTTCATCATTTATATAAATGATTTGGATGTGAGCATAAGAGATATAGTTAGTAAGTTTGCAGATGACACCAAAATTGGAGGTGTAGTGGACAGCGAAGAAGGTTACCTCAGATTACAACAGGATCTTGAGCAGATGAGCCAGTGGGCTGGGGAGTGACAGTTGGAGTTTAATGCGAGGTGTTGCATTTTGGGAAAGCAAATCTTAGCAGGACTTATACACTTAATGGTAAGGTCCTAGGGTGTGTTGCTGAACAAAGAGACCTTGGAGTGCAGGTTCATAGCTCCGAGAAAGTAGAGTCGCAGGTAGATAGGATAGTGAAGAAGGCATTTGGTGTGCTTTCCTTTATTGGTCAGAATATTGAGTACAGGAGTTGGGAGGTCATTCTGCAGCTGTACAGGACATTGATTACGCCACTTTGGAATATTGTTTGCAATTCTGGTCTCCTTCCTATTGGAAGGATGTTGTAAAACTTGAAATAGTTCAGAAAAAATTTACAAGGATACTGCCACGATTGGAAGATTTGAGCTATAGGGAGAGGTTGAATAGGCTGGGGTTGTTTTCCCTGGATCATTAGAGGCTTAGGGGTGACCTTATAGAGGTTTATAAAATCCAAGGGGCATGAATTGGATAAATAGATCAAGTCTTTTCCCTGGGGTGGGGGAGTCCAGAACTAAAGGGCATAGGTTTAGGGTGAGAGCAGGAAGGTATAAAAGGGACCTAAGGGGCAACTTTTTCACTGAGGGTGGTACGTGTATGGAATGAGCTGCCAGAGAAAGTGGTGGAGGCTAGTACAATTGCAACATTTAAAAGCCATCTGGATGAGCATATGATTAGGAAGGGTTTGGAGTGATATGGGCCAAGTGCTGGCAGGTTGGACGAGATTGGGTTAGCATATCTAGTTGGCATGGACGAGTTGGACCGAAGGGTCTGTTTCCATGCTGTACATCTCTATCAGTCTAAATTCCTGGTGTCAGCCATTAGTACCTTCATCAAAATCATATCTGAAACAATAGCAACAACTTGGCTTGTTGCCAACACTTGGGAAACTGGAATGAAGGTTGGAGGTGTCCACCAATGATATGTTTACCATCCTGGCATCAAAACATAGCAGCCTGGATCCTACCTCCTACCTTCCTTTCTCATCTATACAACATTCAAATAAAGATAAAGGATTCTGGGTCTCTCCTGCACTTTTTGATCAAATCTCTGCATTGTTGGAAGTCAAATCTGTGCTGGGTTCCCAAACGTGCTGTTCTCCATGATTCTAAAATTCTAATTGCTGTAATTAGGCACAATGTAGTGGACACAGAGACAATCACAGCTTCTGTGCCTAGATCCACTGGGGATATCTGGGCAAGATCAGTAAAACAAAAGAGCTCCTCAGTAATGTGATCAGTCAGTAGTCACAGCTCACACAAATAATATTTAAACATTGTCATGTCATCAAAATAGTGAACACTAGGTCTCTGACAAGGTGGACAATGGGATGCCTCTGCACAGACGTTTATGTCATAAACTGATTCAGGTGTATGCTGCACAAATCATTTGGCACACCTATAGTAGGAGGAGATTATAAATATGATACGAAGAATGAGAACTTCTCCAGCCACCCTGCCTCTCTCATATTCCCCAAGAAAGCAGCAATACCTTTGGGATAATAGTGTGCAAACTCTGTAGTGCAGAGTGATTTTGAGGTGAGCAGCTCCTGGATCCTCTGTGAACTATAATGTGAAAAGTGTTTATAAATTGTGAAACTTAGGTGAAACTTCACAGCTTGCCTGACATTACTTCTGATTTACAGCCATTACTAGGATTAATTTTTATGTTCAATGAAATGGTCAAGATTGCTTGTGGCCAAGACGTTTAGGAGTAATTGAGGACTACAGATGCTGGAGATCTGATGAAGGGCTCATGCTCGAAACATCGATTCTCCTGCTCCTCAGATGCAGCCTGACCTGCTGTACTTTTCCACCACCACACTCTCAGCCAGGACTTTTAGTCAACATTGTTGGTCAATGCATGAGATTCACATCTAGATTACAGGTTAACAACATCTGCAATGTGTGAGTGTCTAGTTAATGCAATGCCTTGAAGATCCTCCCCCAAACCTTCATTCCTTTTTTGACTTACTCTCTGTGACAACCTCATTTCCTCATTTGGTTTGATCTTCCCCATGTACCCATTCTACCCTTTCAATTAACTGCTCATCTCCCAGTTTCACCCCCTGAGAACCTGGCATGCAACTTAATTATGCAAAAAAGAAAACAGAAATTGCTGGCAAAATTTAGCAGGTCTGACATCATCTGTGAGAAGAAAGCAGAGTCAATATTTTGAATCCAGATCAGTTCTGATGAAGAGTCACTGGACTCAGAATGTTAACTCTGCTTTCTTCTCACAGATGCTGTTAGACCTTTTGAGTTTTGCCAGCAATTGCTGTTTTTGTCTGAGATCTCCAGCATCTGCAGTTATTTGTTTTATTTTAGTTATGCAAAAACTTGTTACCCAATTTTCTGTCCATGATGGTGACCATTGATGATCATTCCTTGTCTGATCATCGTTCACAAACATGACAGGTTATATGGCTTCACATCTGTGCTATAAGGCAAGGCAAGACAGAAATATTGTGAACCTTGAAGTTTTTGATTGCAGCATGGTTGTTCTAAGAAGCAAACTGAAGTAGAGATGTTTTAAGCACTCAACTAAGTGCTAAGGGAACAAGCTAAAAGCCCTGAGATACACTTGGTTCCAATGCATGAGATGGGCATCTGCACCTGGCAGCAGCATTGGAATGAGCTCGAAACTGTTGTGTTGAAGTGGCAAACTGTACTGTAAGTGAGTCTGAGATATGCAATGATGATGTAGGGATACTGAAGCTTGTCCAATGCCAATCTCAGTGGGTGAAGGATGCAAGCAATCACTGTCCATGGACCATGCCCTGAGTTAAGGCAATGTTATCCAAGGTGGATACCCAGAGAAGACATGATGAGCTGTCTAGTTTTACTCCATTGCCTGGGCAAATAGCAAGCTACATATTAATGAAGCATAATTAGGTAATAAATATATCTTAATTAATGCAAGTAAGCCCTTTGCTGCTCACTCGTGAGATTTTTCCAGAGCATTAAAACCTCATGCACAAAATTGCACTTTTTCTTCTCAATGTTGAAAACTTCATTTTGTCCAATCTTACTGTATTTCCCCAAATGACTTACCTTTGCCCACGTTGTTGAGGATCTGGGAAAATCCCTTCCACCCTTTTGTTTGTTGTTGACTATATCATTACCTGAATCTACAATAGAATGGCATGGTTAATTTGCAGTGTTTAGATTAAATCATGTGTTTCTATTAGTTTGTGGATACAGTATAGATTTTAATGACACATATTGTCTGTCTATATATATATGAATGAGTTCCAAAAGCAAGTTAATGCCAAATTGACCCAAAATGTGTTAGTTTCAGGTTTTACCGATTTCCAGGTTTTGCCAAATGGAAACTATTTTGAATTTAGATACTTTGATAAATATCAATATGCTTATGCAGAAGAACCACTTTTTTGTGTACATTGTTCAGAATGACCTGTTATAATTGCTCTGCAACAACTTGTGAGGAGAGTTTACTGATTCCCATCTGTAATTGGAACTAATGTCCTGAAGATGCTTTCATAACATTTATTTAATATATATTGTCGCTTGTATCTATGCATAGTGAAAAGTGGAGAATGCTGCCACGTTCTGATGCCATCTTGGATTACAGAATAAAATGCTGAATAAATTAATATTAAATTGTTATTACTAAAACTGAAACCTCTTCAAAAGTTCATCTTTCCCTGTCCATAGATGACTACTTCTCTGCTCCTCCAATCGCCACTATTCGACGTTGTCCATGGGGTCATAGAGTCATTGAGCCATGGAGATGTACAGCATGGAAACAAGACCCTTCAATCCAACTCATCCATGCCAACTGGATATTTTGAATTAATCTAGTCCCATTTGCCAGCACTTGGCCCATATCCATTTACACCCTTCCTATTCATATACCCATCCAGATGCCTTTTCAATGTTGTAATTGTACCAGCCTCCACCACTTCATCTGGCAGCTAATACCATACATGCACGACCCTTTGCATGAAAAAGTTGCCCCTTAGATCCCTTTTATATCATTCCCCTCTCACCTATGCCCTCTAGTTCTGGACTCCCTGACTCCAGGGAAAAAACTTTGTCTATTTACCCTATCTATGCCCCTCATGATTTTGTAAACCTGTACAAGGTTACCCCTCAGCCTCCGACTCTCCAGGGAAAACAGCCCCAGCCTGTTCAGCCTCTCCCTATAGCTGAAATACTCCAACCCTGGCAACATCCTTGTAAATCTTTTTTGAACCCTTTCAAGTTTCACAACATGCCCAACCAATGTCCTGTACAGCTGGAACATGACCTCCCAACTCCTCTGGCGATATATTCCTTTTCTGCCACCATGAGCACCACTGCTTCTGTGCCTGTCACCTCTAAGCTGGAGCTGGTCATGCTGCAGGGACCCCACACCTCCTCCAATATTAGACGTCGACTGACAACTCCTGGCTCGGTGTTGACTAATGGGGCCCTGGCTCATCTTCCAATGTTGTCACCTGAGATGGAGAGGGGATGGAAATATATGGGACCCCAGCCTCCTGCAGGAGGACATCAAGAGCAGATCCCCAGGACAACCAAAATAAAAATCACTGAGCTGGAAAGACAACAAAGAAGCCATGTGATGTGGCAGAATCTGCATTATCAGCCATGAGCTGGCAAGCCCCGCACTCAGGAGACAAATACTGCTGATTCTGCTATCCTCAGCTTATAAAACTAATAAATAGAATCTGACTGTGGTAGTGGGAGATTGTAATATTCCTGATTAAGCATACATTTTATTCTCTGTTGAGGATTAGAGACGATATACTAATCTTTCGTGCTACAAAAATACAACAAAAACATGGTCTTTGTATGATATTTAAGTCTTTTGTGATAATGGTGAACCCATTTATTCATGAGTAGTTAGAATGGGCTTTGTAAAGATTAGCTATGGTTCAATACCATACGCACTTATGCCACAAAGTTTTGGGTGCAAATCTAACATGAGAGATTTGAAGATAAACACTATTCTGCTCCACCAGTATAACACCTGGACCACCTATTTTGAAGTTGAAACTAAATTTATTGACTTTCTGATCTGTTGTAAACTCATAAATATAAACATTCCATCCTTAACATTACTGTTGTTCTCCTTGGCACTTGACTGCAGTACTGTGCTTTCTTGAAATTGATGCATTATATCACTATATCACTGTTCCAAATGACTGATTTTTAAAAAAGTATCATCACAGAACTGTGCCTCATCGATCTCCCACCAGTCTAAAATACAATTCCTAAAACATAAAATATACTATACACCTTTCATCACAACTATAAGTTACAATTTAGATGACTGATACAAATTCACAGATATGCTGGCAGTTTCCTTAACACAGCTAGCAGCACATTCCGTTGAAAAGTCCTTCAAAACTCTGAGTTCCTTAGGTAGAGTTCAAATGCCTGTCTCCATGCAGGTTTTACCTACTTATTCTCCTCCAGCAGCCGGTCCTAACCAACTCTGGTTAGAATGGCCAGCTCTGGTGAATTGGACCCTTCAAAAACAACAGAAGCAGCAGCAATAACTCTATCTTTCCTACCCAGGCTCCCAAGTTCAACCTTTGGGTTTTCTTCTTTAACTGATTGACACACAGTTCTCCATATCTTGCCTGTTCAAAACTCCAACACCCAAAGCATTTTTTATGGCTCTGCCTTTTGTCTGCTTTCATTTCCATGGCAACCTAAAGTCACGATTCATTTCTAGAAACTTGAAGCTTTAGGGCTGCATTTTCCCATTTTTGTCAGTTTTTCTCTGAGTGCTTTTCAGGGCACCCAGTCCTCTGTGCCTCATTCCACCTTTTCTCACACAATCTTCTGCTCATCGGTTCACTAATTGTGGAACTGGCCTTTTCTGATGCCTATGTGATGAAATTGTGCAGCAAGAGAGATGGAAGTGCTCACTGCTGCCAGGACTTTATGACGTTCACACTGTTGGCCCCATATTTAGAGCCGAGCTGCACACCACTTCAAATGTTGTGAGCTCAGAAGTGCCCTTTACACTGTGGTGCTCCTTCATTATCCCTAAGGAAATGGCCCAGAAAGGCATGTTCGCTCCTCGGTTCACTGACAGGGACCTGGAGGTGCTGGTGGATGGAGTGCTGTACTCTGAGGCTACGCCACTAGTCTCAGCCACACTGGATTGAGATAGTTTCTCAGATCATTGGGGGGCCCTGGGTGGACTACAATGCACAAGAATACAGAAAGAAGTTTAATGATCTTCAGTGCTCTAAAAATATAAGTGCCACCATCTTCTCTCCACTACCTCACATTCACAGGCCTATCACACATTTCAGCATGATTACTGCACATATCTCTCATCAACTCTCATTACTATCTCAACTTATTGCATGCATCATGCTCACTCAACAACTCTCAATCACTTAATCCTTGCAAACAACTGACTCTCCTCTGTGCTTCCTACTCACTCCTTGGGGAGATCACACCACCTCTTCTGGTGTTACATCACTACGAACTGCTCTCTCATTCACTTGCATCATACTCAATCCCTCCGTCTGCATCATTGCAGGAAAACTTCACTCAACACCCCAGACTGACGCCTCTACAGCACCCTTACCTATTTGCATCTGACCTGCAGGACTGACTGTAGCCAACTCGCAGGACTGCGATTGGAAGAGCTCCTTGACTGACAGTGATGGTACTTCCCTATTAATCATATACCACTGTCACCTCACCAAGGACTGGCCCCCAAGGAATTTCACACAGTTGTTTGGTTGAAGCACATGAGAGTTTGCTGTGTAAGCTGTTGGCACATGCTGTTGGTGTGGCAGCAATATTAACCAGTGCTTTGCAGCAATGTGTCCACTACCTTGACTGTTCAGTCCTCTGAACCATAATAAGCCTCGACTTCTTCCCAAATACTAAAAAGTGAGCCATACAGGCTGGTAGCCCCAGTAAGCCCAAACTGAGTGAGTGCTTAGGAAGTAAACTAAAAGCTATCAGATGCATCCTGTGTAGATACATGAGATGCATGTGTCTCTCTGACAGAAACATGCAAATTACATGTGTCCTTGGGCTCCAAGTGAAATGCTGAAGGATGGGCGTGGTTAGTGAGTTGGTGTGAATGCTAGCATGATGATGTGGTGAGGCTGGCGGTTTGGCAGTGCCCATTTACAAGGACAAAGGGTGGTAGAGGACAGTGCCCCTCAAGCTGCTGCCACCACATTATTGCTCTCTCATGATGAAGACTGGAAACTGTATAGAAATGCGATGAACTTAGCTCATAATGAAATGCAAATGCATGGGAATAAAGTAGCTGCCACTCATAGCAAGATTCTGGATTCACCTTGAGAGGATGCCAAGAATCGATTTTGCTATTTTTGCAGTATTTGACCAAATTTCTCATGATTACACGGACTGCTCAACCAACAGAAAATTCCATTCTTACTTTCAGTTAGGGACTTTATGGAAGAGCAACAAGTTCAAGATGTCTGTACAAGCAACAGCTCATGTGTGTTTCCCCACTGCCCCATGATTTAATTACATTTAGAAACACTGGGATGAATGTTACATGCTCCTGTATGACATGTTCTTGATGGACGCCCATGCAAAATAGCTCTGTTTCTTAGAAGCAGCACCTGCTCAGACATCCCCACATATTAATTTATTCATATGTGAATAAATTAATAAAGGTCATACCATAATACAGATGGTGCAGGCAGGTGGGTAGGAATGGGTCACCTGTTTAAGGTTGTAAAGACCAAGAAGAAAGGGGAGCACTGTCTTCAGGTCCTGACATTCAGGCATCAGGCGCACCCCCTGAAAGATAGTCAAACCCCTTCATTTCTACCTGTTTGCTGTCAAAAACTCACACTTCCCAATCCTATTGCAACCGTTCTGAAGTATTTAAACCTTTCGTGTCCACTACCCCAATGTACTCACTCTGTGGTCCGCTGGGACATCTTGTAACATTGGTTGTAGTCCTGGTAGTGTCCCCAAAGAGCTCTTTGCACCACTCAGGCTACTGGAGCTGCCAGTCAATTATATTCTGGGTTCTGAGGGTGTGTTTCCCCTTCCTCGGAGGGGCAGATGTCTCACTCCCTGCCACGTCAGACCATCACAGTCCTACTGGGCAGATTACTTCTTGGTCAATCATTTGCCAACCATCTATCTTTCCTGGGACACAAGACATCAATTTCCCACCCAAACCTCACTGCCATAAACTATTGAAGTTCACCTGTTCTTTCTTTAAGTTTTGGACACCAGTTGAGTGCCTCAGGTTTTGGTTTAGGGCTAACAATTTGTTTGCTTTCACACAGACACTGGAGCTCATCACAAAATATCATGTCTTTTCATAGTGTGTTCATAAGATGGAGAAAACCTCAAGCAGTCAAATGTCAGTTTTAACACATTCAGTGTCACTTTACAGCTTCAAAAACAAAACACGTGAGAAAGGAGTGAGAAAATAGAGCCATTACCTTCAAAGATAAGTGTGAGTACTCCTGCCTCTGTTAGCAATCCACTAAGTCTGTTTATTGCTTGCATGAAAAAAAGTTCTCTTTTAAGCAAAACCAAATTAAGAAGGTACAATGTTGCCACGAAAGTAACATTACATTTTTTGGTTGTGTCTCTGTTTATACTTAGCAATGATAATAGATTTTGCTACCTCACCATGACTCTACCAAGTGAGGCAAGTTCTAATCAATTGCCTCCAGGCTTCCTGACATTTTGATATGTGGCCCAAAAGGGCAGGCATGGCTTTATGTGATGCCTGATGTGGAATTATCTTGGGATAATGTGTGTGTAGATGTGATATACTGTAGGTGAAGCAACCGTAATGCAGAATGCACGATAAAGATGCACTAAGAACAGGTCACAGACTTGCTGAATAACACTGACATCACTAATACATGGTATTTAATATAGCTCAGGACAGTGAGAGCATACACTGTGTCACTATCGAATTAACCTTCTTTACGCAAAGCGCTGACACTTGCTCCATTGAGAAACCAACTTTAAACATACAAATTAATGGAATGGCCAAGCAAGAGTTATGTGCAGTACATGTCAGAGAAATTGAAAAGGGAGTAGAGAAAAACATAAGGTTATAAATTTGAACATTCAGATTATATGGTATTAACAAGACAACAGAAGCTGTTAGGAATGTTAGCATAGAATTTCTTCATTCTTTATTTGTAACTGGATAAAGGCTCCAGTTTGTAACACAGTTAGCTGTAATAAATCTGGTAACAACAACATTCTGGAAAATATCCAAAACAATCAATTCTGACATTTAATTCGCAATGGCTTGTACAATTAAGGGGCATAAAGATTATTGTTTTAGGCATAGCTTTAACATCTTTGTAGATAACCTTCTCTGCATTACTGTTTTGGGACCAACATAAGCATAGCAAAGCAGTGAAATTGCTTTGCAACACTAAGTGGCACAGTGACTCAGTGGTTAGCACTGCTGCCGCACAAAGCTAGGAACCCGGGTTTGATCCCAGACTTGTGCAACTGTCTGTGTGGAGTTTGCACATTCTCCCTGTGCATACATGTTTGCACATTCTCACAGGGAGAATGTGTCTGTGTGGTTTTCCTCTGGGTGCTCTGGTTTCCTCCCACAGTCCAAAGATGTGCAGGTTAGGTGAATTAGCCATGCTAAATTGCCCATTCAGGGATGTGTAGGTTAGGTGCATTAGTCAGGGGAAATGTAAAGTAGTATGGTATGGGAATGGGTCTGGGTGGGATACTCTTCAGACGGTTGGTGTGTACTTCCCACATGTTAGGGATTCCATGAAATTGATGTAAACCAGGAGTAAAGGTAATGGATTGCAGGATGTGAAGTGGCATAAAAGCAAGACAATTGTCAGATTAGATTTTGGTGTTAATCTCTAAGTGCAGAAAGAGGCCATCAAGTCCACACTACACCAATCCTCTAAAGAGCATCCCACCCAGACCCTTACATTTACCATGGCTAGACCACTTAGCTTGTACATCCCTGGACCACTACAGACAATTTATCATTGCCAGTCCACCTAACCTGCACATCTTTAGACTGTGGGAAGAAATTGCAGCACCTGGAGTAGAGGCACAGGGAGAGCAGGCAAACTCCACACAGTCAGTTACCCAAAGCTGGGATTGAACCCAGGTCCCTAGCATTGTGAGGCAGCAGTGCTAACTACTGAGCCACCATGCTACCCCAAATTGTTAGAGAGATCTTAGTGGAGAGGGGAGTGCAGTGGAAGGGGAGAGGGAGAAGACAGTGATTAATCTTGTGACTGAGCTCAGTAACTGTAATGTGAGGTGTCCTGCATATCTTGTATGGGTGCAGTGTTTTGAAGCTGGTGATGTCTGAAAATCAGATATTTTTAAACTGCCAGACATGAATTTTAATTATTATACAAGTAAACTAACTGACTGCTTGTCAGCTGGGTGTGGCATTGACGTAGTCAATCTCCCATGAGTTATTAACTTGTACCTATCTTTTCTTGTGATCCAATCACCTTTGACCCAGCTCAGTCTGATCCACCTGACCAAAACCAACCAAAACTAACTGCCCCAAAACTGCAAGACCCGAAATCCTACACAAACTCTGTCTCAAGATGTCCAGATTTGAGATCCTGTGTGTTGTCCTTGAACCTTGTTTTCTCTAATAAAAACTACAAAGAAAAGGTTCTATATCTAGAATTGTAATTTCACATACAGAAATAACAGCTTCTGGCTTGCCTGCAGCAATATAATCTAACAGTGGGAACTCTGCAATTGGCCTGAATACCCCTCAACTTTAGGGAAAATCAGTTAAAGTTCCTGATCCTGGCAGTTATTCAGTTCAGGAAGTGTACATGGTAGGACATGACAAGAGTAGAATCAGGCTCAGTTGTAATGGTCCTTTGATTAAATAGGCTGTCAGCACTAACTCACAAGACACGTAGTTGAAGAAAAGGAACTTGGACAAAGTAATCCAAGCCACAGCTGCAACTGGGGCACCTGTAATCCAATGGTTTTATGGGAGCTGATAAAACTGATACAGAAAATTAATAGTCAGAAAATGAGCAAATGATACTGAAAGGCCAATGTCTCTGAATTGTTTTGAACACTTAATTTTCAGCTTACTTCATTCAAATGGACTTTATGACTACTTATTACTAAATTATTTTGTTGGTCATTACTGAGATTCAGGGCTTTAAGGGTAGGTACAAATGAAAATATAATGTGAAGCATATGTTGTTGGGAGCCATTTAAATGCAAACTGAGAATAATAATGAAATTGAAAGAACTGTGAATCAGAAACAAAAACAGAAGTCACTTGAAAAACTCAGCAGGTCTGGCAGCATCTGTGAAAAGAAATCAAAGTTAATGTTTCAGGTTTGGTAACCCCCAGGGGGCACCCAGGTCCACTCTTTCTTTATTCCCAATACTCCTCCCCCTCTGCCCCCGGCCCTATGGTACTTTTCCCTGCAACCAAAGAAGGTGTAACATCGGCCCATTTACCTCAGTATCCAACAGCCAAACATAACTTCCAGGTGAAGCAGCACTTTACCTGCACTTCTCACAATCTAATCTACTGATTTCGCTGCTCACAATGCGTTCTCCTCTACATTAGGGAAACAAATCATAGACTGGGTAAGTGCTTCATAGAATATCTATGTGCTACCCGCAAAAAAGACCCAGTTACCTGCCACTTTAACACATCACCCTGTTCCTTGGCCAATATCTGTGTCTCAGGCTTGCTGCAGTGCTCCATTGAAGCTCAGTGCAAGCTGGAAGAACAACGCCTAATTTTCCACTTGGGGATCCTGCAACCCACCGAAATCAATAACAAGTTAAATAGTTTTAAGGCCTGAATTCCCCTATGTCCTGGTCCCTACCTCACACACCAAGCCTTGTTATCACACAGTCTGCTGTTACATACTATCCATTGTTGTACCACTAACCATCTCCATTAACAGCTAATCACCCTTCCAGCCAGCTCATGATCGATGCCTTTGTCTGTCCAACTATTCTCTCTTTTTGGGCTCAATCCCTACCTACTTGTTTACTCATTACCCCCTCCCCCCCACCCTAACTTCTGCACATAAACCAATATTTTCCTAACTACCATCAGTTCTAAGGAAGGGTCACTGAACCTGGAACGTTAACTTTGATTTCTCTGCACAAATGTGCCAGACCTGCTGAGTTTTTCCAACAATTTCTGTTTTTGTTGCTGAAAATGACAATGTTGGGTTTTAGTTTAATTTACCAATGGTGGACAGGGAAAAGCATAGTAAAATCTTTCCTCAGGATAAAATAGAGGTGTGGTAGAATCTACGAAATAGCCAATTATATGTTGTCAGTAAAAAGAATGGGTTTAATAGCCTGAATGGAGTTTTCTTATTTTCTTACCGTCACGGAATCACAGAATTGTTAGAGCACAAAATTCAGCTGATCATACCTGAGCATGCTCTCAAAATGACCAATTCATCTACTGCAATTCCTCTGCCTTGACCCCATAATCCTGCACATCTTTTTTCAGGTAGCAATCCAATTCCATCTTAAATACTTCCATTGACCTGCCGCCACCACCACATTCTCAAGCAATGCATTCCCCATCTTAACCACTCACTGGATGAAAAGGTTGTACCATTTCCTTTGTTTCTTTTGTCAATGACTTTAAATTGGCAAAAAAAAATCTCAATCCTTCCACCAGTGAGACCTGATTTTTCCTAACTATTCTGTCAGACTCCTTATGATTTTGAAAACTTCGACCAAATCTTCTCTCAACCCTCTCTTCTCTAAAGAAAAATCCCAATTCCTCATTCCTGGAACCATTCTTGTGAATCTTTTATGCACTCTCTGTTTTGCCTTTGCATCATTCCTAATGTGTGGTAATGCAAAACTCCAATTGAGATCAAAGCAATTTGTTACACAAGTTTAGCATAACTTCCTTGCCTTGGTACTCTATGCCTCTGTTAATAAACTCCAAGATACTGTAGAAAAACAACTTTGGTTGCTGTAAATCAGAAACAAAAACAGAAATTGATGAAAAAGCTCAGCAGGTCTGGCAGCATCTGTGAAAAGAAATCAGAGTTAACTCTGATTTCTCTTCACAGATGCTGCCAAACCTGCTGAGCTTTTCCAGCAATTTCTGTTTTTGTGCCAAAGATACCTTATGTTTTATCAACCACTTTCCTCTCAGCCTGAATGATTTATGTGTATATACACCTGGTCCCCTCTACTCCTGCACTTTGTTGTACATTGCTGCTCCATATTTTTCCAACCAGAGTGAACCACAGTTTTCCATTTTGAAGTTCATCTGCCACTTGTGTGCCCATTCCAACAAACTATCTGTCCTTTTGAAGTCTGAGTTACTCTCCTCACAGTTCACAAAGTTTCATTTCATCAACGTACTTTAAATTCTGCCATGAACACCAAGGTAGACAAGCAGGAGGCTGGAAGAACACAGCAACCCAGGCAGCAGGTTATTTATCTCAATAATTTAGATATCATGGAATACAGGGAGACCTAGCCATTTGGATACAGAACTAACTCAAAGGTAGAAGACAGAGGATGGTAGTGGAGAGTTGTTTTTCAGACTGGAGGCCTGTGACCAATGGAGTGCCACAAGGATCGGTGTTGCCATAGTGTTAAAGGTTTAGATGGAGAGGAATTTCTTAACTGCGTACAAGACAATTTTCTGATTCAATATGTGAATGTACCTACGAGAGAAGGTGCAAACCTTGACCTACTCTTGGGGAATACGGCAGGGCAGGTGACTGAGGTGGCAGTGGGGGAGCACTTTGGGGCCAGCGACCATTATTCTATTCATTTTAAAATAGTGATGGAAAAGGATAGACCAGATCTAAAAGTTGAAGTTCTAAATTGGAGAAAGGCCAATTTTGACGGTATTAGGCAAGAACTTTTGAAAGCTGATTGGAGGCAGATGTTCGCAGGTAAAGGGACGGCTGGAAAATGGGAAGCCTTCAGAAATGAGATAACAAGAATCCAGAGGAATTATATTCCTGTCAGGGGGAAAGGGAAGGCTGGTAGGTATAGGGAATACTGGATGACCAAAGAAATTGAGGGTTTGGTTAAGAAAAAGAAGGAAGCATATATCAGGTATAGACAGGATAGATCGAGTGAATCCTTAGAAGACTACAAAGCAAGTAGGAGAACACTTAAGAGGGAAATCAGGAGGGCAAAAAGGGGACATGAGATAGCTTTGGCAAATAGAATTAAGGAGAATCCAAAAGGTTTTTACAAATATATTATGGACAAAAAGGGTAACTAGGGAGACAATAGGCCCCCTCAAAGATCAGCAAGGCAGCCTTTGTGTGGAGCCACAGATAATGGGGGAGATACTAAATGAATATTTTGCATCAGTATTTACTGTGGAAAAGGATATGGAAGATATAGACTGTAGGGAAGTAGATGGTGACATCTTGCAAAATGTCCAGATTACAGAGGAGGAAGTGCTGGATGTCTTGAAACGGGTAACGGTGGATAAAACCCCAGGACCTGATCAGGTGTACCCGAAAACTCTGTGGGAAGCCAGAGAACTGATTGCTGGGCCTCTTGCTGAGATATTTGTATCATCGATAGTCACAGCTGAGATGCCGGAAGACTGGAGGTTGGCGAACGTGGTGCCACTATTTAAGAAGGACGGTAAAGACAAGTCAGGAAACTATAGACCGGTGAGCCTGACCTCGGTGGTGGGCAAGTTGTTGGAGAAAATCCTGAGGGACAGGATGTACATGTATTTGGAAAGGCAAGGACTGATTCATGATAGTCAACATGGCTTTGTCCATGAGAAATCATGTCTCACAAATTTGACTGAGTTTTTAAAGAAGTAACAAAGAGGATTGATGAGGGCAGAGAAGTAGATAAGATCAATATGGACTTCAGTAAGGTATTTGACAAGGTTCCCAATGGGAGACTGATTAGCAAGGTTAGATCTCATGGAATACAGGGAGAACTAGCCATTTGGATACAGAACTGGCTCAAATGTAGAAGACAGAGGGTGGTGGTGGAGGGTAGTTTTTCAGACTGGAGGCATGTGACCAGCGGAGTGCCACAAGGGTCGGTGCTTGGTACTTTACTTTTTGTCAATTACATAAATGATTTGGATGCGAGCATAAGAGGTACAATTAGGAAGTTTGCAGATGACACCAAAATTGGCGGTGTAGTGGACAGTGAAGAGGGCTACCTTAGATTACAACAGGGTCTGGACCAGATGGGCTAATGGGCTGAGGAGTGGCAGATGGAGTTTAATTCAGATAAATGCGAGGTGATGCATTTTGGAAAGCAAATCTTAGCAGGACTTATACACTTAATGGTAAGGTCCTAAGGAGTGTTGCTGAACAAAGAGACCTTGGAGTGCAGGTTCATTCCTCCTTGAAAGTGGAGTTGCAGGTAGATAGGATAGTGAAGAAGGCATTTGGTATTGAGTACAGGAGTTGGGAGGTCATGTTGCAGCTGTACAGGACATTGGTTAGGCCACTGTTGGAATATTGCGTGCAATTCTAGTCTCCTTCCTATTGGAAAGATGTTGTGAAATTTGAAAGGGTTCGGAAAAGATTTACAAAGATGATGGAGGATTTGAGCTATAGGGAGAGGCTGAACAGGCTGGGCCTGTTTTCCCTTAAGCGTTGGAGGCTGAGGGGTGACCTTATAGAGGTTTACAAAATTATGAGGGGCATGGACAGGATAAATAGGAAAAGTCTTTTCCCTTGGGTCAGGGAGTCCAGAACTAGAGGGCATAGGTTTAGGGTGAGAGGGGAAAGATATAAAAGAGACCTAAGGGGCAACTTTTACACGCAGAGGGTGGTACATGTATGGAAAGAGCTGCCAGAGGAAGTGGTGGAGGCTGGTACAATTGTAACATTTAAGAGGCATTAGGATGGGTATAGGAATAGGAAGGGTTTGGAGGGTTATGGGCCGGGTGCTGGCAGGTGGGACTTGATTGGATTGGGATATCTCGATGGCATGGAGAGGTTTGACCGAAGGGTCTGTTTCCGTGCTGTACATCTCTATGACTCTATGCTGGGTCCACTACCTTTCGCCGTTTATATTTATGATTTGGATGTGCGCATAAAAGGTATAAGTTAGTAAGCTTGCAGATGCTACCAAAATTGGAGGTATAGTGGACAGCAAAGAAGGTTACCTCAGATTACAATAGGATCTCGATCAGATCGGCCAATGGGCTGAGGAGTGGCAGGATGGAGTTTAATGTAGATAAATGTGAGGTGCTGCATTTTGGGAAAGCAATCTGAGCAGGACTTCTACACTTCTTGGTAAGGTCCTAGGGAGTGTTTGTGAACAAAGAGACCTTGGAGTGCAGGTTCATAGCTCCTTGAAAGTAGAGTTGTGAGTCGATAGGATAGTGAAGAAGGCATTTGGTATGCTTTCCTTTATTGGTCAAAGTATTGAGTACAGCAGTTGGGAGGTCATGTTGCAGCTGTACAGGACATTGGTTAGGCCACTGTTGGAATATTGCGTGCAATTCTGGTCTCCTTCCTATCGGAAAAATGTTGTGAAACTTGAAAGGGTTCAGAAAAGAATTACAAGGATGTTGCCAGGGTTGGAGGATCTGAGCTACAGGGAGAGTCTGAACAGGCTGGGGCTGTTTTCCCTCGAGCGTCGGAGGCTGAGAGGTGAGCTTATCGAGGTTTACAAAATTATGAGGGGCATGGATAGCATATATAGACAAAGTCTTTTCCCTGGAGTCAGGGAGTCCAGAACTAGAGGGCATAGATTTAGGGTGAGAGGGGAAAGATATAAAAGAGACCTAAGGGGCAACCTTTTCACGCAGAGGGTGGTACGTGTATGGAATGAGCTGCCAGAGGAAGTGGTGGAGGCTGGTACAATTGAAACATTTAAGAGGCATTTGGTTGGGTATATGAATAAGAAGGGTTTGTAGGGATATGGGCCGGGTACCGGCAGGTGGGCCTAGAGTGGGTTGGAATATCTGGTCGGCATGGACGGGTTGGACTGAAGGATCTGTTTCCGTGTTGTACATCTCAATGACTCTATGACTCTTAGTGGTCACTTACTTTGCTCCAATCTGGATGCTCACAGTGTCACCGCCTTGCCTTGCCTTTCCTTTTGGCACTTTGACCCCTCAGCCAGACCGTAAAGTCTCATAATGCTTCTGTCTGCCTTGTCGTTGAGAGCAGGCAGCTTGTCATGGTTTTTGGCAGTGATCAATTAAGGAAGTGGAAAAGTCACTATATGAAACATTGTAATGTCAATATCACAGTGACAACATATGCCAGCAGCCTACACAGCAAGCACTGCATGCACAACAACCAAATGGCCTTGTGTCAAAGTGTAAGAGTAGTAGTCCTCAATCAAGTCAACAGGAGCTGCTATCAGTCAGAGGTCCCATACACTTAGTCAAGGTCAGTGTCACCGTCTATGGGCTTGGACACAGTCAGCCATTGCTCAGGATAGTCAGAGTCAGCTGCTCCATCTCAATACAGTTTAGGACCGGGTCACGGTCAGTCCTGAGGTGGAAGTGCAGGCTATCAGTGGGTTTTGAACAAGAAATGTGATAGGTAAAGGGGGTGCTGACAGAGCATGGGAAGATCAGGATTGCTATGTCAGGGGGTGGTGGTTGTTAAACGCAGTCACCATCACGATGTCCTCTATGGGATGGAGTATGCATCACAGCGCTGGTACAGAGTTCAGGTATGCTCAAGGATCAGAGTTTCATTCATAATTCTAAGTGCTCTTTGGGAATATGTGAGGGATCAGTAGTGATGGGCTGTTCAGAAAATGCCAGGTAGAAAAGGACAAGGAATTTAGGTTGGGATTTGTGGGCGTGGGGGAGTTGGTGGGTGGGGAGGGTGAGGGGAATACATGGGTGACCAAGTGATCTCGGTTGATTTTAATTTTTTTAATTCATTTCTCGGATATAGGCATCATTAGGTAGGCCAACATTTTTTGCCCATCACAGTTGTCCAGTTAAGATCAACCATATTGCTGGGATCACTTAAGGCTAGATTAGATTTGCTTCTCTAAAGCAGATTAATGAACCAGATGGCTTTTTATAAAGATCAATGTTGTTTTCATGTTCATCATCAGACCAGTCTTTTATCAACTATGAGAAAGTGAGGACTGCAGATGCTGGAGATCAGAGCCGAGGAGTGTGGTAATGGAAAAGCTCAGTCGGTCAAGCAGCATCCAAGGAGCAGGAGAGTCGACTTTTAGGGCATAAGCTCTTCATCAGGAATGAGGGGATGGCCCAAGGGGGCTGAGAGATAAATGGAAGGGGTGTGGGGCTGGGGGGAAGATAGCTGGGAATGCGATAGGGAAATGAAGGTTGGGGTGAAGGTGACAGGTCAGAGAGGAGGGTGAAGCAGATAGGTGGGAAGGAAGATGGACAGTTCAAGAGGGTGGTGCTCTGTTGGAAAGTTGGATCTGGGATAAGGTGGGGTGTGTGGGGAATGTGGAAACTGCTGAAATCCACATTGGTCCACCTCGGGACCCTGCAACAATTCAATTCAATGGGATTTGAGCCCAAAATCCCAGAACATAAGCCTGGGGTTCTTGGTTATTAGTAAGTGATATTATCACTACGCTATTGTCACACCTCACTGGAAATCAAGCCCCACTATTCCTGGAATCATGACAGAAATTAAAGATTTTACAGAAGTATGGAACATTCCCCAATTTACCTATCCTTTAGACAAAGGTTGACAGAAAACACAGAGCAAGTTTCTTAATAAGATTTTTATTTATTACAAATGTACTCTAGGATTTGAGCTATAGGGAGAGGTTGATTTGGCTGGGGATGTTTTCCCTCGAGCGTCAGAGGCTGAGGGGTGACCTTATAGAGATTTATATAATAATGAGAGGCATGGATAGGATAAATAGACAAAATCTTTTCCCTGGGGTCAGGGAGTCCAGAACTAGAAGGCATAGGTTCAGGGTTAGAGGGGAAAGATATAAAAGAGGTCTAAGGGAAAACGTTTTCATACAGGGTGTGGTACAAGTATGGAATGAGCTGCCAGAGGAAGTGGTGGAGGCTGATACAATTGCAACATTTAAGATGCATCTGGTTGGGTATATGAATAGGAAAGGTTTGGAGGGATATGGGAAGTGTACTGCCAGGTGGGACTAGATTGTGTTGAAATATCTAGTCGGCGTGGACGAATTGGACTGAAGGGTCTGTTTCAGTGCTGTACATCTCTATGACTCTATATGTATCAGGAAGAGCAAGAATCTCAACTCTGGAGAATTCCACAACAAACCTTCGTCCAGTTCAAAAATAATGCATTAACCACCACTCACTCTTTCATGTTACTTGGCCAAATCCATGTAGTTCCTGTCTCTAATCCTGGTAGTATTTATGATCAATTGGGGGAAACAACATTTTGCTATGATAATCAAGTGTCAGTGCAGAAATTGGTTTGACGTAAAAAATTGTTCAGTGATTATGATGGTATTACCAAACACCACAGCCTATATTAGGAGAGCTGTCATGTTGGAAGTTGTTGTAGTTTCATGATTCCAGTAATAGATTTTATAATGATCCAATTCAGCTTTGTTATGAATATCATTTTCTCGAGTACACTGTCACAGTTTGATCGTTTCTTCAGTGCACTTGCTTCTTTAGCAGAAACTCACTCACATGAACTCTAGTGGTACAACCCAAAACACAGCCTATATTTTGTTTGCATTGGCTTGAATATTCAATGAAGTAGCAATGACCATTGGGTGGCAGGTTGGTGAGGTGGATCGGGGCTAGTCAAGTTGGGTAATGAGGTGGTTGAGAAGGGGCCTAATCTGGTTAAGTCAAGGTTGTTCGCAACGTGCATGGTATTGACTCACCAACCAGCTCACATTTGCAAAATTTGCAATGCAGTGTCTGAAATTAGACATAGTTCTATAATTATAAACACTTGCTGAATGATCCTGAGTGTGTAAAGTGTTATTTTGACAATCATTTTAGGATTGTCATTTGGGCGCACATGGTGGTGTACATTTATATACCTGGAGTTACATTGATACCTAGGTCCCTGTTCTTTGTCAACAGAAGAATATATACATACACCAAATCTGTTTCAACAAAATAAGTGACAGTCATTCTCTGGTTTGCTTCTTGGGACAACTGCTTGATCAATCAGTGTCAACCTGCCTGATTAAAATGTAACAAAACTTGGCAGTTCACTGTCAGTTTTCATTAACTAGTACATTCTTCTTGGCAATGCCTCTACCAATCCGATTCTACTTGCCAACCATCAGGATTCTCCTAGCTTACTGTATAACTTGTTTTCCATTTTACTTCGGTATTTCTCAGAAATTATCCTCAGAAGGACAAGATGAAAAGCTTCTACAGAATGTGTTTTGTTTAGCAATACCTAATTTGGCATTCAGAACGCATCAATTTTCAAACATGTTTTCAATTTATTTTCATTTAAATTAACTCCAGTCCTATGTATCATGAGAGACGTGATATGCTACTTCACTTAAGAAGGTGACACTTCATTCCAACTGTGATGTACCTAATCCAGAGCTAAATGATCCAATCACATTGAATATTATCTAAAGGCTGATCTTTAATATCCTTCAGCAACATAATGGCCAAGAGATCTAGTTTCATTATGCCAATTTGTTGGGAAGTAATGAGCTTACTGAGACTCTAATATGGAGGATCTGAAGTATACATCCATTTGTGGCTTGAAGTATGCTACCTGTCATTTTAGAAAAGCATGTAGGCATTGTATTTCTTGAAAGTTCTTAGAAAGACATGGTTTGGGTTAAGTAAGGTTTTTCTGATGCTCTGAATATCTAAAACCATTTTGCTGAAATCTATATTGGTCTGCATTTGCATTTTCATTTGGTGCCAGACAGATGTAGTTGTAGATTGATTACACAGAAAGGAGAACAAAATGTAGGTTAAGCTGTCCTTGAGATATTCAATTCAAACCCACTTGCAGGTTTATACTTATGATAGAGATAAAGTAATGTGGAAAGTAATTTTTCATTTCCCATGTAATTTTTGATTTGCTACCAAGCAAGGCCATATGTGCTAAGTGTGGCAAATATGGTGCGTTTTTAAATCTGTAGTATTTTTTCTAATTCCCTATTTTATAATGTGCAATGCTGCTATGTTATAATTTATGCATGATGTGACTGTGTGTACTCCTGGTTGTTTGAATTAAGTAGATATCAAACACATTTCTTGTAATTATTGAGTGACTCTGTTTTTAACATTCAAAAAGCAATGCTGCTTTTCTGCATTAACAATATTGTTGGGTTCCTAGGTCGTCTTCCCCTCCTTCAAAATAAAAACTACATCAGCAGATAACCGCATCTCTCAGACCTGTACTGTTTTGAATTTTTGAACTGGTAAATACATCCTAATGTAATAAATAATTTTCACTGTACATAATTTTAAAGAAATAAGAGATTTTTATAAACAGACATTATTCTAATTGTCAAGCTAAAATTCATTTCCAAAGTAGAATGTAATTGAATATTTTTGTCCCTATCAAATTAAAGAATGACAGGAAAATGAACCAATTTTCTGTGGCATCAAATTACAGTACATTTTCAACACTGTTCATATTAGGTGTGATAGGATCAGGTGTAACGTACAGTTTCTTCTTCATTACCTTAATAATTTGGGTTAATCTCAGCAGCTCAATAGCTCACATGGTAAATAAATGTTTAAGCCTCAACCTGAACTAATATTCTGAAACATTTCCCTTGATTAGATGAGCTTTTCTGAGTTCATGGTCAATCAACCAGAAAAAACACAAGCAGCATTAGAGTGTTCTATCTCTTGGAGATGGGCAAATCCAGCAATAGGGAAGCATTGTACTTTCAATAAAATAGTCTACTTTCTTTGTTTCCACTGTAGCCACAGAAAGTTTCAGCCCAGATATTCTGATGGGCAGATACTCACTGGGGCAGCTCAGACTGGAGTGGCACATTGGGCTCATGCAGAATCCCAGAACTCATCAAATTCTGAGGAAATTGCCCAGGAAATTGAAGGGTCTAGTGGACAATTCTCCTGTGGTTGAAACCCCCTGAGAAAGGCATATAATGCTGGAGGGTTGGGACAATTCCACTTCTGTTAATGAGTTACCCATGAATAGTTAAGACAATTAAAATCTTAATTCAATTCCTGATTAACGACATTAACCATATGTAGCCAAATATACTCCCCCAACCCTTTACACCCAGGATCGCTGACAGCAATGCCCATCAATCCCCATAACCAGAGCTTCTCAAACCAGCACATGACTCCATTGACCCTTTAGATATGATACCCCTGCTGCCAGTGCAGGAAGCCCCAAAAGCTCCCGGTGATGATGATGACTTGAATTACTGAATTCTTGAATTTGCCAGTAATTCAGAGTAGGTTGACAGGGTGGTAATTGGCTGGATAGGATTTGTCCTACTTTAAACACAGATCAGATTTTAAACTCTGCTCATATTTTTTGATGTTAACACTGGGCTTCCTACTTCTCGCTGGCAATTCTGATCCTGCAGTATGCAACGAAACTGAAAACAACACAGTTCTCCTGTAATAAACATTGTCAGGAGAAGGCAACCTACGTTCCTTTTATAGCAGTCAGTGGGTCATATCATGAGTTTAAATATCCAACAGTATGGCCTGCTGATGGGAAAGTGTAAGCATGGAAGGCAGGTTTGGGAATCAAGGGGAAAACCTCTGCTGGTTAGTGTCATACTAAAGGAAGATAATTAAGGTTGTTGGAGAAAAATCTTCTCATTGACAGCATATTGCTGCAGGAGTTCCTCAGGGCAGTGTCCTAGGCCCAACCATCTTCAGTTGCTTTGTCAAAGACTTTCCCTCCATCATAAGATCAGAAATGGGGATGTCAGAGCATTATACAATTCTCAGCACCATTCATTCTCCTCTGTAACATAGTTAACTTTTCCTCAGTTCAGAGTGACAAGTCTTCTCCTCACAAACAAATGAAGCCTTGCAGATTTCTGCCTCCTGACGACAATGTGTCCAAGTTATACCTACTCTTTTGTAAAACAAATAAATAATTTTACCAACTTAATTGATTAACAAGTCAACTATTAGGACTCCTTTTGAATTTTGCTCTGTGACAGTTTTGATATTGTCTCTCCCTTAACCTTTCTTTGACCTGCCCTCTGTGTCACTGCCCCCTCCCTTTCAATATCATAAAACCCAAGAAGAGTCATATTGGACTTGAAATATTAATTCTGCTTCTCTGTCCACAGATGCAACAAATCTGTGGAGGTTTTTCTAGCACTTATTGAGATCTCTAGTGATGACAGACTTGTACTTATATTTAACTGAATTAACAACTTAAAGGGACAATGGAACAAAAATCAAAACTTCAATTGAAACTTATTAAGTTGTAAGTAAAATATAATTTTGAGGCGAGATGATGCACTCCAGCCCCTGAAGTGCTCTCTCGTGATTTTTTAGATACTGAAGCCAAGTGTGTTCATGTGCAGGAAGAACTAATAACATTCAGATTGGGCTGACAAAGAATATTTCTGCAAGTCCCAGGTAATGAGCATTTTCAACAAGATGGAATCCAATTATCTTTCCTTAATTTTAATAGCATCACTATCGCTGCAAACACTACTATCAACATTTTGGCATTTGCATGATTAGAACCTCATCCATCACCTTAAGCATTCACCCCCTCCATTAATGATGCTCTGTGGCAGCAGATTGTACCATCTACAAGATCTACTGCTGTAATTCATCAAGGCTCCTTCAGCAAAACCTTCCAAACCGATAACCTCTACCACTTAATAGGACAAGTGAAGCATACATATGGGGCCACACCAACTTTGCATTTCCCTTCAAGCTACATACTATTCTCACATGAAACTGTATTACAATGCAAAGTTTGTGAGAAGATTTATAGCTCGGGTGCTCGTTGTTGTGGTTCTGTTCACCGAGCCGGGAATTTGTGTTGCAGACGTTTCGTCCCCTGTCTAGGTGATATCGTCAGTGCTTGGGAGCCTCCTGTGAAGCGCTTCTGTGATCTTTCCTCCAGCATTTGTAGTGGTTTGAACCTGCCGCTTCCGGTTGTCAGTTACAGCTGACAACCGGAAACGGCAGATTCAAATCACTATAAATGCAGGAGGAAAGATCACAGAAGCGCTTCACAGGAGGCTCCCAAGCACTGAGGATGTCACCTAGACAGGGGACGAAACGTCTGCAACACAAATTCCCAGCTTGGCGAACAGAACCACAACAACTGTATTACAATTTCTTTACTATGACTGGATCAAAATCTTAGAACTTGCTCCTAACGGTATGTGGGTAATATCTACATGCATAAATAAATTAAATAATACAGTAAACTGGCAAGTGTGGCACCTACACCTCCCCAAGACAATGCTAATAAATCCTCATGATAAAAGTTGATGTATATGTACCTATTGTGCCTATTTTTTAGCCAAGACTATTCCTCACTGTCCCTGTAAGCTTTAGAATATGGTGTATTCGTATATATGTTCTATCCTACACAGCATTGCACAAAGTCCATGAAGGCTCGACTGATATTGGGCTTTATTACTTCAGTGGCACTTCCTAACAAAAAAGGGATAATTTTCCTTTGAAGCATTGTATGATTTTAGGAGCTTGATACTATGCTAAACATTTCCATTATTTTGTGCGATTGAATTTAGTTTTAATTGAATTTGGTTACTGTGGAAAATTGTTAAGTAGATATTTTAATTTTGATGATTATCACAGCAATGTTCTTACTGTGTACTTCATTTTGGCAATGGTTATGTGGAAGTTCCTAAAGTGCAGAAATACTTCTGTTAGGTGATTCAATGGATGGGGCTGAAATGAAAATGCAACTAAATGGATCCGAGGATTAGCTGCAAGGTCTTGAGCTACTTAATCGCTGATCTTGATCTACAAGAGCATCAGAAATATTATATTGCATTTGATAACATTGGTTATAAAAATGACTCTTTTGTTCACTGTAGAACAGCTAGGTGAAAGAAATCATTTAGAGTTCCCTGTAAGAATGAGCTTCTACTGTAAGACTATTATCATGTCCTAAAGGATCTTTAGGCTATCATTGAGTGCATAATTCCGGATCTGAAGCAGATCTATTACTGTAGATAAAAATGGACATTTGGCGAAAATTAAGGTATGTAAATGCACATCAAGTGCTTTCCATGCTACAGGATATTGAATGCTTTTGAATCTATCTCCTTCATCAAGGTAGGTTGGCAAAACATGATATTGAGCAAAAGACTATACAGTCATGAATTGTACTCTGAATTAACTGTTGCTTAGAACTTTGGTCAATTATATCATGCAATTTCTTAAATTATAATTAGACAGGAAAAGAAAAACTAAATCAACGCGAAGTTGGCTATGAGGGGGTTATCACAGTTTACTGGATTCTTTCACTCTCCATATGCAAGTTAGTGAATCATGTGTTGTGTGAAATGAAACATTGTATATGGCTGGCAGTTCACATATTATGGCTAAGAATGAGACTTAAAGCAACAAAAACAGAAATTGCTAGAAAATCTCAGGAGATCTGGCAGCACCTGTGGAGAGTAATCAGGGTTAATGTTTCAGGTCCAATGATCCTTCTTCAGAATTGATGGTAGCTAGGAAAAAGTTGTTTTTTACGCAGAAGATAGCGTGGGAGAGGGGTAAGGAGTAAACGATAGGTGGACATAGAGACCAAAGAGAAAAAAGAACAGTTGGGTAATGGAGTGGATAATGGACAAAGGAGTGGAAAATGATTAGCCTGGGAGAATGAATGGCTAGAAACATGTTGTGTGTAATAGCAGAGCATGTGATAACAAGGCCTGGTGTGTGGGGGTTGGGGTAAGGACATGGGAGAAGGTGCCTCAAGCCCTAAAATTGTTAAACTCAACATTGAGTCCAGAAGGCTGTAGAGTTCCAGAAGAAAATGAAGTGCTGTTCTTCCAGCTTGTTCTGAACTTTGCTGGAGCACTGCAGTAAGCCTGTGACAGAATGTTGGCCAGGGAACAGGGTGGTGTGTTGAAGTGGCTGGCAACTGGAAGCTCAGGGTCTTTTTTGTGGGCAAAACATAGGTGTTCTGTGAAGTGGTCACCCAGTCTAAGCTTTGTTTCTCTGATGTGGAGGAGATCACATTGTGGGTAGTGAGTACAAATAGACTAGATTGAGTGAAGTGCAGGTAAAGCACTGCATCGCCTGGAAGGTGTGTTTCAGCCCTTAGATACTGAGAAGGGAGGAAGTAAATGAGCAGGTGTTACACCTTCTGCGGTTGCAGTGGAAGGCGCCATGGAGGTGTGGGGTGTGGGGATGTATTGGGAGTGAAGGAGGAGTGGACCAGGGTATCAGGGAGGGAATGGTCCTTGTGGAAGACTAGCAAGGGTCATTTGAAGAATGGTCACTGGATCCAAAACGCTAACCCTGCTTTCTCTCCACAGATGGTGCCAGACCCTGATAAGATATTCCAGCAGTTTATGTTTTTGTTTCAGATTTTTAGTAGTTCTTTTTTGGGCTTTTTTTGTGTCTAATGAAACCTAAAGACTGTGCAATCTGCATTTGAATATGAAACTGAATAGATCCAGTTAAACATAACAATTTCCCTTTGGGACATGCAGACTGGTAACATACAATTGTTCCAAAATACCACAAAATGTGAGGTAGTGGGTTAACCTGTTCTCATGTTGTAATTTCTTTTTTTTTTAAAAAAATTCTTTAGGGCACGTAGTTCACTCTCTACCAGGGAAAAGTAACAATTTTTCTCGAAGAACACAACTAGCATTAGTTATAAGAACAATAATTTGTATGACACCATGTTATACTCCAACAGTTTATTTCAAATCTCAAGCTTCAGGAGCACTGCTCCTTCCCTTGACAAAGGAGCAGCGCCGGAAAGCTTGTGATTTCAAGTAAACATGTTGGACTATGACCTGGTGTTGTTTGACTTCTAACTTTGTCCACCTCAGTCCAATACTGGCACCTCCACGTCATAATAATTTGTATAACTGAAATGCGTTTTTTCCCACATAATATTCAGCTTGTATTATCTGGAAAGAAAGTTAAGCAAGTAAAACTTTCTCGTGCATTAATAATTATGCGGAATTAAGCACCGTAAACTCTACAACCCGGCTGGGGGTGGATAGTGGGCTGATGATCTAGGTGCTATGTTTACAGTGTCTGGAAATAGCAATCGAAACCCGGTGTGTGGTATTATAGCTCTGGAGTGAAGAACATATTCATCTCATGACCTTCATAATTTATTGGCAGTCATGAGATCCGGAGGAATTACGCCGTCATTCTTGTTTACTGTCTCCACACTGAAAACTTTAGATTAGAAATTAAATATGAGCAATGTACAATTCGTTGATCAGCGAAATGTACATTGTCTGAATAAGTGATTCCTTTTGCAGTCATCATGGAGATTAATCTGGAAAATATATTGTTTTCGGTGGAGGCGAAGAGTGAGAACAGTGTTGTTTCATCTAGTATATTTTGAAGAAATTTACATAATTACATTGTAGAAAGGGTTTGCAAGAGTAGTCTTTTAAGAACAGCAAATGACTATGGTTTTTACTTGCTTTTTGTTTTGTCTGCATATTGGAGATTTGGGTTAAATTACTTTTATAAGACATCCTGCTTGCTTTCCTTAGAAGCTATTGTCACTTCCTACCTGCATCTGATGGTAAATATCGGAGCAGCACGCAAAGGATGAGTCACTCCAGAATCAAACGTATCATGTATCATTATGCAGACATCAGGATAAGTTTCGATTTCTGTGCATCTGCAGAAAGGTGAGGAAGGTGTATAAACTCCTAACCTGTTAAAAATAAAACTGCTGAAACCCATGGTTATAAATAAGAACAGAATTTAAAGAGAATGGTAAATACTGAATTTGGAGTCGCTCCCATTTGTTAAATGCTTGGCACCAGAATTACACCATCGTACAGCAGCAGCCTCCACTGTTAACATTCAGGAAACGCGGCGGATATATTCAAACCGATCATTCACATATCGAACTAAGGGTGATTGGACTGCCCCAGCACTGTGTGATCAATTCAGTCAGAAAATAAAGATGCTGAGAAGATAACAAGGTATCCGCAGCAATGTTATTTTAAAACGTTTCTTCATGTCTCATAGGTTGGTAGCTTGTTTGCCAATTGAGGGTGCTGTTTAAATTCAGGATGTTTTTCCGCCTATTTTATCACTTCTACAGCTGATTTCTGACTTCTGAGATTGTTTTTTTTGATGCGGCCGCACAAGTGTTTGACTGCTTTCAAAACAGTCTTACTGCAGTCATGGGTGGTCCGGTAGGTCTGCCCTGAGGGCAGGAAGATAAGGGAGAACAGCCAAGAATATAGCAGTAAGCAGGAGCACCTGGGCAGGATGGAGGGTGAGGGCAAGGTCCACCAGATCACAGAGACAGCAGGACCTGCACCCTTGAAGATTACAATTGTCTTTAACTTTAATACCACAGACTGCGTAAGGTGACAAGAGTGACATACACAAATCCACGACCAGGACTTTATTGAGGAAGTGTAACTTTGGAGCAATATCTATGTTTCTTTCCTCTGTAGGGGTAGTGAAGCAACACGGGGACAGTATTAAGCTTCACTTGTATTCAAAAGAGTACTGATGGAGGGTTGCTTTTCAGACGGGAAGCCTGTCACCAGGGGTGTTCCACAGGGATCAGTTCTGAGTCCTCTTTTGTTTCTCGTCTAGATTCTGAATGAGAATATACAAAGCATGGTTAGGAAGTTTGCAAACAATACCAAAATTGGTGGCATAGTGGACAGTGCAGAAGGTTTTCTAAGATTACAAAATGATCTTGATCAATGGGTCAATGGGCTGAAAAAGGGCAGATGGAGTTCAAAAACATGGATAGGCTAAACAGACAAGGTATTTTCCCTGAGTTGGGGGAGTCCAGAACTAGAGGGCATAGGTTTAGGGTGAATGGGGAGAGATTTAAAATGGACCCAAAGGGCAACATTTTCACACAGATGGTGGTGTATGTATGGAATGCGCTGCCACAGGAAATGGTAGAGGCTGGTACAATTACAACATTTAAAAGGCACCTGGATGGGCAAATGAGTAGAAAGGGTTTAGAGGGATATGGGCCAACTGCTGGCAAATGAGACTAGATTAATTTAGGATATTTGGTTGGCGTGGACGAGTTGGACCGAAGGGTTTGTTTCCATGTTGTACATCTTTCTGACTCTATGACTCTAATCTGGATAAATGTGAATTATTCCTTTTTGGTACAACAAACAGGAGTAGGACATCTCCAATTAATGATAGGGCCATGGGTTGTGTTGTAGAACACGAGTTTGTGTCACATATATTCAGTGTGGTTAAAAAGGTGCTTGGCTGGCTTTCCTTCATTAGTCAGTTCTTTGAGTCTAGGAGTTGAGTTTGGGAAGTCATATTGAGGTTGTACAGGATATTGATGAGGCTTCTTCTGGAATACTGTGTCTGGTTGTGGTTGACCAGTTATAGGAAGGATATTATTAAGCTGGAGAGGGCTCAGAAGATATTTATCAGGATGTTGCTGAGTATGGAAGGTTTGAGTTCTCAAGAAAGGCTTGATTGGCTGGGACTTTTTTCACTGGAGCATAGGAGATTGAGAGGCAACCTGATAGGAGTTTATAAAATAATGAGCGGTATAGATAGAGTTAATGTTAGTTATCTTTCCCTAGACTGGAGGACTTTCAAGACTAGGGAGTACATATTTAATTTGAGAGGAGAAAGATTTTAAAAAGCACATGAGGGGCAAATGTTTACGCAGAGGGTAGTATTCTAGACTAGGCCAGGCCACTCAAAACATTCTTAAGCAGGCAGCCCCAAACCATAACTTTGCAATTTGTTTTGGTAAGTGTACAGTGAAAAATACCTGAATTACGTTAGCTAGGTTGACTACCAGATTTGAAAACAGACAAAAATTTATTCACAAAGTTAAACAATGAAACACAAAGAACAGAATAAAGAACCCCTACAGAACTCAATCTATCCAACTAGACTTAATTATGCTGTTCTGAATATACACAAAAATCCCGATAAAGCAAACCCCCTTTAAAAATCAGTATAAATGGGATACATGCTTACAGGTTGAAGTTGAAGGGCAGAAAAGAGAGAGAAAGTTTCCACACAGCTCCATGTTGAACCTCCCAGTTCAAGACTGAATTAAAAATTGCTTAGCTCAGCTAGAGAGCTAACCACTCCCCTTTCATTATCCAGGTCACTTCTAAAACATGACCATTTTGGCCTGAAATCTCATCTGTTTACGTATAAACAAAAGGCCTCTCAAAATCCTTTTCACCTCTGTACCAGAGCCCAGCCTGGTCCAAAACCCCTCTGAAAAAAATCAAGGACAGAGTATCCTTGAGCCAAGGAACAGCTTTTAGAAAAAAAAGGGACTAACTTTATGACAGTAGTTTGCATGTGGAATGAACTTCCTGAGGAAGTGGTGAATGTGGTTAGAATTGTAACATTTAAAAGACATTTGGATAGGTACATGAATAGGAGAGGCTTGGAGAGATATGGGCCAGGAATAGGTGGATGGAATAATTCAATTTGGGATTAAGTTCAGTATTGACTGGTTGGACTGAAGGATCTCTTTCTGTGCTGTATGACTCTGTGACTTCCCTCAGTACTGTCTTGTTGGCATATGTGATCACCTTCACCTACCTGGTAGTTTTCTGAGTGGAAAAAGATTTTACTCCTTCAATTGCCTAGATTGTATGCGAGGATGGACATTACACCATGTCAGTCAGCAGTCATGAGTCATTCATCCTGTACCAGTCAAATGTGCCTCATTTTGCTCAGGCTGTCATGTTATCCTTTTGCTGGCGGGCAACTACCTTCAAACTTCATGCCTCCTGTCAAGTTCCAGGTATTGCTGAAAGATGACCTCTAAGGAGATCCATGTTATTGTCAGATGCTTCACTAAGCATAGTCTATGCCAAATAATATTTCTGCTACTGAACAACCCAAGGGGAGGTTTGCAGTGCCCTGTTAAACTGCTTTCCAAACATATCATCATCTCCTGCTTGTTCCATAATATGGGACCCCAGCCTGGTCAGTAAGAAGTTCAGCAAGTGTCCCACAGTGCCAAAGCTTTTTGAGAACAGCATAACAAAACCTGAACCATACACTGCATCTCCTAATCAGCAATTTCCTGCAATCCTCTTATTCTGTCATCATCTCATAGCTTTTCTTCAGTCTAGCCTGTCAGTCTTAACCTCACTACCAAATATAAACTTTAACACCAAAACAAAATAATATATCAAAGTGATCCATAGCTAAATTGTATTGTTAAACAGTTCACTGAAATAACTAAATGTCATGTTTTGCAACTTGTGTTTTCTGTTCTCTGTTGTCTAACCAAATGTCCTTATAAAGTGTTTCTCCAAAGGCTACAATGTAGGAGGTAAATGTTTGCTGAGATTCTGTGAAGAACTATGGATGGCTATGCCTTGATGATCTTGAGTGGCCTCTGCAATATGATATGCAAGCTTTCTCCCTCACTGCCTTGTGCATCTAGCATTTCCTGGTACACCAAACCTCTGCCTTTGTCAATAGCCTGGCATCATGAAGTTTGCATCTGAGTCTTCTGAACCCCTGTGAGTTGGACCTTGAAGCATTATATTCCTCTTTCCTAAGTTCCTGCATACTTGAGGTTTGTGATTCATCATTGAAGACTCCCTTCTGTAACCTGGCCTCTAAAATATACATGGTGTCACTCTCTAAGCATGCAGTTCTTATGTTCAGATTGAGAGACATTGTATTTTCAGGAATTAAGGCTGCCCTGGTCTTCCAGAAGTGGCAAAGGTACTGGGTTGGGATGTCTGGTCAGCAAGTGGGCGAGTTGCATCGAAGGTTCTGTTTCCATGCTGTACATCTCTATGACTCTACGCAGCTGATAAAATGAGTTGTAATTTATTATGTAGATGTGAAGGGTAATGGAAGCCTAAAAATAAAATAATGATATAGTTTGAAGAGTCTCAGAGAGATATCTCCCCAAATGCTGCTGCACATCACTGCCATTTATTTAACCCCCATGTTAGCAAGTGTGTTTTCTTCCATAAGCATCTCTGGGATATCTGGTCGGCATGGATGGGTTGGACCGAAGGGTCTGTTTCCATGCTGTACATCTCTATGACTCAGTCTGCTTGACCAAACTCCTGGCAGAATTGAACACCATATCATCTTGCAAGAAAGAAGGAAGCGTGTTCGTGACATTCCTTGATGTGTTTGGAGAATGTACCTACCACAGTAAAATGGTTTATATGGAGTTTTATACTGAAGATGTGAAGTGTGGCAAATTGAGCTTTATAATGGTATTGAGTGTGTATAGGTAAAAAGAAGAATATGGAATGGTGTATTGGTTGGAGGAGAGTGAAAGGAAGCACATGGAGAAGTATTGTAATTTGAGAATTTTGAGCAGACAGCAAGAAGGCATTTCCATTACGTTGTAAAAGTTAAACTTTTTAGTATTGTAGGCATGCACAGCAGCAGACTGAACTTTTGTATCAAACTCCTATCAATCACCTGTTCCTGTTGGGATGGAAGTATTGCCTGAAGGACTTTTTCCTTCCAACATTGTAAAATGTGGTAGGGGAGAAGGATGTCCCTCCTATCCACTCACCAGACCAAGGCCCTGGGAACATTAGAGAACTTGGGAGCTCTGTTTGGATATCTTCCAAGATTCTTTTCCCAAGTTTTACTGCTGTCTGCCGTCAGAGTGCCCCTCCCCGTTAATAGGTGCTGTTTTTAGTGGCGTCAGTGAAGCTTAATTTCCCACTCCCCAAGTAGGCACACAGCCAACAGATTGCGCACTTTTTGCAAGCAGCACATTGGAATTACGATAAGGTCCAGCAGTAATTTCTAATGGTCCCCAGGAACTAGTAATAGGCACGCACTGCTCCCTGCTCACCCATTTTCAAATGTGATCAACTTTCTAAGTTGTGCTTTTTTTTGTTTCTAAAGAACTGATGGTACAAAGTCTAAAAACAGGACTAGTGATTAACACAGGGGATAAAACATACCTGTGAATGAGATACAAACCTGCAATTAAATTGAAGAGCTCAAATGACACCACAAAGTAAAAAGAGAAGCTTGAATTGTACGCGACTGTAGTTTGATTCTGATGCATTATCCCTTCTCATAAACTTGTCTATTTATATAACAATTGTTCCCTTACTATTCTCACCCCCAGCACACTCATTATGGCTGTAGTGTTGAGGTAAAATGAGCCACTATTATTGGGAGATTTGATTTGGTTAACAGCAGGTGCTGTAGTGAGACAAAGCAGTTTTTGGAACTAGTTATTAGTTTATGTGAAATTTACTATACATCAAAAAGCACCGAAAAGAGAAATAAAATATGTCATTTACATTATGACACACAGTGATGAAGCAACACATGAAATAATCTCTTTATACAAACATAAATGTGAGAATAAAAGTCCATTAGACCTGACATGGACACAGAGATTGCAATGCACAATTATTCTGAGCCTTGTCCTGTCGAAATAGGTAGCTTTCAAACTTTGTACTGACTACTCATTAATGTGATTGTAGGGTGCAGCCCTGAGTGAAACATGTTACTGACTGGCTGTATGTTCAGCAGGTGGACCAGGTGGCTAACACACAGCTAATCTGCACTTCAGGCAGCTTATACCCTTTAACGGGGATAAAAACCAAAAAGTGCTGCAAAGACTCAGCAGATCAGGCAGCATCTGCCGAGAGAAATAGAGCTAACATTTCAGATCAATGATCTTTCATCAGAATCTCTTTCAGCTGAAGTGTCCTTCGAGTACAGCAGCTGCTACAACCGGGTCAGACAGGTTTTGGACTCTGGAAGGGGAGTGTTAATTATGCAATGGAGCAGAGAGATGCCTTTCTAGCTTTCAGATGTAATGCTGGAGTCCTCAGTGATTAAATACAAAATGAACACAAAGGCCATATTCCCACATGGAGACAGGAGATGCTCAAAGAACTCTGAAAAGGGAATGGCATCAGGTGGCTATAGACAACAGTTCACACAATCTCACTCTGAAGCCTTGGCAATAGTAGCAGACAAATGTCAGTGATCTCACCTATATGGTTCAGACCAGTGATTATGTCTTCAATCTTCAACTCCTACTCGCCACATCTACAACCTTTCACACTGCTTAATGTGCCATCACTGAACCATTAACAATCAGAATTCACTCTCACATTCACACACTTGAAATGCTGCTAGTCTCACAGGAGCAAGTTTTGCTGTTTTAACATTGCTCCAACCAGGCCAACTAAAGTAATAATAACCCATGGTGCTTTGTAGGAGCAAATTACTGCAGATGCTGGAATTTGAACTGAAAAACAAAAGAAGCTGGAGATCACAGCAAGTCAGACAGCATCCATGGACACTACCTGACCAGCTGTGCTCTCTCACATTTTTGTTTTCAATCCATGGTGCTTTGCCTGTTTCCAAGTCCTTTATTCCCTCTTCACCCATTTTAACCCTTCCCCTAATGTTCCTCAGGTACCAGAATTGGGAACAATAGTCATGGTGAGGTCAAACTACTGTATAGCTTAACCAAAACCTTTTGGCTTTTGCTCTATGCTTTTAATAATCAGGTCCATCAAAGCTAGGATTTATGTACTGTTGTGTACTTCTACGGACAATTGCACACAATGTGTTTGTTCTTTTTACAGAAACAGCTCTGCTTCACTGAATCTTGACTCTATGTAATATTCAGACAGCAACATTTGAAAGACTCAAACCTCATAAACACTGAAAACAACAAGCCTATCTGCAACTTGAGAATATCAAGCAGCATTTAAAACCCATCTTTTATAACAGAAATGGTGGCAAATGCAATGATAGACTTGGAGAACCAACAACTGATGCCAAATCTCTCAGCTTCCATTGCAACGCAGGCAGAAGCCACACAACATCTCATTGCTGCAGATGTTCAGATTGAAGTCATGATATCAATGTTTAATGTTATGAAGGAGGTCACTGGTGAAAGATAAAGGGTCATCTAGATGAGACAAAAACAGTCTTTTGAAAGTTCGTAAGTCGTTGGTATTCTCCTGAAAAGGTGATAGATAGCAGAGTGCTTGAATATTTTTAAGGCCGAGGTGGGTAGATTTTGGGGTAAGAAAGGTGGTGAATGGCTATCAGGAGTGGGTGACAATGTGGATCTGTGGTTACAATCAGCTCGACAATAACTGTATTGAATAACATATCAGGCTGGAGGGCCAAATGGCCTATTCCAGTTTATGCTTATAACAAGGATATGGAGCTCAGAAATCAAAGGGGCATACAATCTCTGTCAGCAATTCAGCAATCAGAGCTGCAGCAGAATACGAGGATTACTGAGGTACAGAGTTTGTTTTAGCTCAATCTTATTGTCCGCTTTTGGGATTAATGCAGTCAACCTACTGCCATTGCTACCAAACCACTGCCTTTGCTGTTTCCTGTCAGCTAGTCAATGTGACTGCTCCACCCACACTGCCGTGATGCAATGAGAATCCAGCACACAAGGCCCAGAGCTGCTCAAGAGCTTTTTACAAGGCAATTTGAAGTCTCCTTCAATGAAAGCCTTCCACCACCATGCCAGGAACCACTGCAGTAGGAGTGCTAGACCAGGCAAAGGTTTCTGCAAGTTACACACAGAAGTAATGCATAAGGATTAGTAGCTGAATTATGTATGAAATTGAAGTGGGAGATGGCACGGGTCAGGGTGACACTAGTCATACAGACACACAAGATGGTTGCTGAGCCATAAGTTGGCCACTTGACACACAAAATGGCCACCGGACCACAATATGGAGAGAGACAGCAGAGCAAACACAGATACTGCCTGGACCAACAGAATGCCAGCACAATGCACTCACAACCTAGTTGACTAGTTTAAGGCGGGTGGGGAAGAGAATACACATGAGTAGCATATACAGCCTGTCAAAGTGTCCAGCCAACAACTTTGATAGAAATGCTAACAGTTTGATATGGACTCAATACAAAGTGCTATATCCAGGGATGCAGTAATCATCCTTCTCAGGAAGAGTGATTAGCGCCCATTACTACAGCAATTGACCTCCATGCACACATTGAAACTGACAATGTCTGCACTGAAACGGACAACGACCGTGCTGAAATTAACAAAGGCTGCGCTGGAAGTGACAATGCCTGCATCAAAACTATCAACGATTCTGCAATGTTTACAACAAATGAACTATGTTACGGAGACAATAACCTCATCTCTGATCTATCATATCACAAAATATATAAAAGTGTCTTGACATGTGCTCCGGGTTGAGAGAAGAATTGCAGCTGACCACTTTGCTGTTTGGTGTTTTTCTCTCGCTGGAGCTCCGGTGTTTCTTTGTGCAATAAACTCTGTCATTGAACCCTGACTCTGACTGCGAGGCTGGGGATTTTCCCCACAACAAAATATTGGTTAGTCCTTTTGATAGAATTGACTTGCAGTGGTTTGTTGTGGAAATATTGAAGGATAAAATTGCCGTATGATGATAACTTGGTTGGCTCTGATTCAGAACTTTAGCCAAGAGGATGGCATGATGTCCAAAGCAGATGGGAATTGAGCAGCAGTGATGATGCCACCTTCCCACCCATCATGAAGCTGACCACCCATAAGAGAGAGGGTGGGTTAGCATCTAACCCAGCAATCCTCTCACCATATGTAAATAAATAATTAAGGGTCAATTGATCTTGTTTAAAGTTCAATAATGCATTGCTCATGATAGGATTTGTGTGGGCAGCCAGGCAGGAGTGAGCAGCCCATCATTTTTAAAAGTTATTAAAAATGTATGAAGATGGGGAGTACTATCTTAAGATGGTGTCCTTTGTGGTTTGGAGCTCAGTCGGCTCTGCAGAAATTGTGCTCAATCTCAGAATGAAGATCCCCAGTGTTACCTGGATCAAGAGTAAATGAACAGTAATACTCTGGGAAGATTTAGGAACCAAAGGGATGGAGGTATGAGGTTTGGAGAGGTGTATCTTGAAGTCCATGCAGTGAGCATGAGTATAGAATAGTATGTTGCTTTCCTGGTACCAGAATTAAGGACATCTCAAAACATTCAAAGCACACTGTTAACGGGGAGAGTGAGAAGCCAGAAGTTATTGTACACATTGTTAGTTATGACATAGTTAGGGATAAGATTCAGGCTTTACAGAGTGAATATAAAAGGTTAGAAAGAAGATTAAAAAGCAGAGACTTAAAAGTAGTAATCTCTGGTTTAATCCTGGTGCCAAGCTTGAATGAGGGAAGGAATAAAAGGATAAAGGAGACAAATAAATGGATGAAGAGTTAGTGTAATGTTCATGGATTCAGTTTTTGGATCACTGGGATGTCTTCTGGGACAGAATAGACCTGTTCAAAAGGATGGGTTCCACCCAAACTGAAAAGGGACCAATATCCTAGTGGGGAGGTTTGCTAGTTCTATTAAGGGAAACTGTAAACTACTGGGGAGGTGGCGTGCAGGGATCCTAATTGACAGAGTAAATATAAAAACAGATGAGGATGGTTCTGAATCTGAAAACGAATTAATTGAAAAGATAGACAAGAGCAAATTAGAGAGCAAAGTAATTCTGAGGAATTAAACTGCATTTATTTCAATGCAAGGGTCTTACAGGTAAGGCTGATGAACTCCGGGTATGTTGGGGGACATTGGATTGGGACATCATAACTATTGCAAAAACTTGGTTGAGGGATGGTCAGGAATGGCAGCTCAGTGTTCTGGATTTCAAATGCTACAGGAAGCATAGAAAGGGAGGCAAAAAAGGAGGGGTAATGGTGTTTTTGGTTAAGGAAAACATTACTGATGTAACTAGAGAAGATATTTTTAAAACATCATCCAGTGAAAATATATGTGTTGCAATTAGAAATAAGAAAGAAATGATCACCCTGATTGGATTGTACTGTAGACCTCCCAGTAGTCAGAGGGAAATTGTGGAACAAATATGTGGAGAGGTCTCAGATATATGTAAGAATGATAAGGTTGTTATAGGTGATTTTAATTTTCTGAACATTGACTGGGACTATTATAGTGTTAAAGGATTAGATGGTGATGATTTTATTAAATGTGTTCAGGAAAAGTTTCTTTATCAATATATAAATGTTCCTGCTAGAGAGGAGCAAATCTTGACCTTCTCTTGGGTAATCAGGGCAAGTGACTGAACTGACAGGATGGGAACACTTAGGGTCTCATGACCATAATTCTATTAGTTTTAAAATACTTATGGAAAAGGATAAACCTTCCATAAAAGTTAAAGTCTTTAATTGGAGTAAGGCAAGTTTTAATCCTGGTACCACCTTCCTCATCAGCTTTCCGAAGTTGATTGGATTAGGTTATTTGCAGGTAAAGAGATGTCTGATGTGGAAGGCTTTCAGAAGTATGATAAGAAGAGGGTTAACAACAATAACTAGGGGGCATATTTTTAAGGTCAGAGGAGAGAGTTTGAACAAAGATATGAGGGGCAAATCTTTTACACAGGGTGATTTAAGTGTGGAAAAAATTTCCTGAGGAAGTGGTGGATGTAGTCACAGTTACAATGTTTAAAAGACACATAGATAAGTATCTGAAAAAGAAAGGTTTGGAGAGATATGGACCAGGAGCAGGTAGGTGGAACTAGTTTAGTTTGGGATTATGTTCAGCATAGACTGGTTGGACTGAAGGGTATGTTTCTGTGCTTTATGACTCTATATACTGTATAACTTCCCTTCTCTGCTGCCCCTGCTCCATCTCTGTTTTAGCTACAGACCAAAAGCAACTCATCCCTTTACTGGGTGCAGGCTTTGTCCTCGTGGGCCTTCCAACTTCAGTGACCTTGCTGTCTGGATGCAGAGCCATTCTATTGAAAATCTAAAAGTGCATTACTTGCTGTACCTGCTGTAGCAAAAGAAAGTCAAACAGAACTTCACTTGGAAGTCCAGTACTGATTCCTCTAAATTAAGCTGGTAGGTGTTTCCTGTACAACTGATTACATGTCTAATGGAGTGTTCTAGTGTCACATATCAGATACTAGTTCAACATTAGACTCTGAATGATGTTAAAGTCTTTGCATTCTTCATGATTCTGGCACATATAGTTAGGCCATTATTGGGCCAACATAATCCTCTTACTGTTAGGGTGTGCTGACTGGGTCACACCGTAAGTAAGAGATATTTTCTGAACATTTTCTCTGTTTCAGGCTTCTACAGCTTTAGCACCAGTGGTGCAATAGAACTAATGTCATAGCCATAGATTTTAGTAAATTTGCATAAATATTGGAAGAAATGTGAGATTTATGTTTGAGTCAAAGATTCATTGGAGTTGTTTCAGTCAGGTGTTCTCAATTTGTTTGGGTTTCCTTTGAGTATGAACATTGTGGTGTGTAATAACTCATTCAACATAGTTCTATTATTGTACAACTACTGGTTCAAAATCCAGCATCTGAAAGAAAGAAATAATTGCATTTATATAAGAATTTTCACAGCTGCTGGTCATCTCAGTTGTCAGGTTGGAAAATGTGAGATTTATGTTTGAGCCAAAGATTCATTGGAGTTGTTTCAGTCTGGTGTTCTCAATTTGTTTGGGATTCCTGTCGAGTATGAACATTGTGGTGTGTAGTAGCTGTCATACAACATAGTTCCATTACAACCAAGGAACCATTTTTGAAATATAGGTCCATAATTTTCTTCAACTAAACATTTTGAAGAACAAAAATCATTGTCTTTAATCTCTGCCAAAAATTCATCACTAACTCCATCCCTATTCAGTCACTGAATCCTATGATAAACCCATGTCCTGGAAATGTCTATATTTTCTTTGGTGCAGTGTTCTTTTCAGACTGGAAGTATTCTGAACAAAGATTAATTGATTTGCTAATCATGGCATCATTAGCTTCCAGGAAATTCCTGGAATTTGGATGCACAGAAAAGTGGGGCAGGCTGGTTGGAGAACCTCCTCAAAGACCTGGTAAAAGTGGGTAGGCAATGGACCTACGGTGTGGTTTGTGATTCCTGACTGCTTTCCTCTCTTCCACAGCTCTGCCTGTTCCTGGGATTCTTTCTTTGGAGAGTGAGCACACGCTATTTACCAGTTACCACCCAATGCCTGGAGAAGAATGCCTCATATTTTGCCTTGGGACCCTGCAACTACACGGGATAAATGTGGATTTCAACACCTTCCTCATTTCCCCCCCCCCCCACACATTATCCCAGTCCCAAGCCTCCAACTCGACACTGCCTTCTGGACCTGTCCAAAACTGCCCCTCTGACCTATTCTCCATCACATTCATCTACTGGTTGCATTCCTACTACCTCCCCAACACCCCCTCCCCCTCCCATTTATCTTTCAGCCCTGACCCACAAGCTTCATTTCTGATGAAGGTCTCATGCCTGAAACGTCGGTTCTCCTGCTCCTCGGATGTTGCCTGACAGGCTGTACTTTTCCAGCACCACACTCTAGGCTCTTTACCAGTCGCCTAGAAGCTTTTAGAGAGAGGCCGGCATTGTAGTGGCTGTGGTTCATTATTTCCTCCACAAACTCCATTTTGATTTAGTTTCCCCCACCAGCTTGTTCCTTACTTTTTTTTGTTATTGTTATGCTGCCTCTAATGGCCAGTGCTTGTGATTAGTCAGTTGGGTGATTAAGTAATCTAATGGGGGGTTATCAGAATTTTTAAAAAGGCAATTTCAGCGGTTGGCTCAATCTATGTTTTCTGTTTGCAATTCAGAACACAAAGAATTCTTGCAAAGAAGAAAAAAATCAAGGCTGTGTCCAAATTGAACTTTTTTCTCTTTGGCAGTTTTCAAACAGAGCAGACTGTTGAGGTAGGTCATTGAAAATAAAACAGAGAATGTGTTACAGAGTATTGAAAAGTTGAAAAAAGAGCTGAAGACAGGAAAAGCAATAGATTGTGCATTGGACAAGATCAATGCTATCATTTCAGTGTTGTCAGAGCCCACTAGACTGTTTAAAGTGTCAGAGAAGGGAGTCTCTGGAGATTCTGTGCCATGAGGACTGTTGGCACCTGAGTGAGAGGAGGCTCAAAATCATGTACCTCATCAGTGGTAACCGTGCATGGAAAGTTTGGATGAAATCCTGTTGTTGATGAATGTGAATCTAAGGCTAAATGATTGAGTGGGTAGTGAGAGATTCCATGCAGTTGAAGTCAAGTTTGGGAAGATTACGATACTTCACATAGTCTTACAGTTGAACAGAAAGTAAAATGAGGGCGTATAATTATGTGAGGTGTATCCTTGTTGTATCAACATTTTAAAGTGAGATTTGTTTTTTTTTCAAAATATCCTCCACCTGTTAATTGACTCTTTAATTATGTTGATTTTAGTTGGTTGGTTACAATGAAGGTTTTTACAAAGTGCAATATTTTCTAACAATTCCCATTGACTTCATGGGGATTCCTTCCTTATAAAAGTTATTGACCTCTGCAGATCTCAGTGACTGTAAGTTGAATTTCCATCCCAATTTAGGATCTGCTATGACCCTTAGAACACAATACCCCCATGTTGTTTTAACTTTGAAGGTTGCATTATAGTAAAATTTGCTTAAATTTTATTAATATACAGTGTTACTGCATTCAGAAATGCAAAAGTGAATCCATCTACAGCAGTTTTTTAAAAGACTGCAGCATAACAACAAAGATCCCTTTTTTAATAAATATTTTTATTAATAACTTTTTCAAATCTTTTACAAAGCAACTATGTATTAAAAAATACCAAAATACAAGAAGATTATGCTGTACAAGTAGTACAACAACGTCACATCACAATACTATTAATAATAAACTACCTACTATTCTACCAGAACAAACATATCTACTTAAACTAAATTACAATCAAATTAAATTAAGATGAATTCAAATTAATTTAAATTAAATTAAATTGCATTACTCTATTTCACTCACCACACCTCCACTGAAGTTCCCATCCCTAGGGGTAGCAGTCATTGTACCCGTATTTTTTTTCGTCCAGCTTACCCCTCCCAGGGCCTCACAAGCGCCCAAACTGATTCCCACAGCTATATCACGGCCCTAAATAATATTGCCAATAAGTCTGCGTCAATATAATTTAGAAAGGACCACCACATCATGTAAAACTGCTCTGTTTTGTGGTGCACCATATTTGTGAGGTAGTCTTGGGGGAGATGCTCCATCGCCAGCCTGCGCCACCCCATAAGACCTAGGGGTTTTTCCGACGTCTAATTCATTAAAATGTTCTTCCTCGCACAGTGGGTAAGAATGTTACACAGTGTCTTCCCGTGTTCTCCCAGAGAGACCAAATTTGGCATCCCCAGAAGAAGAAACACTGGGTCCACTTTGACTTCAATCCCCAGGATTTCCTTCAGCTCCTTTGCTATGGCACTCCAGTATTTCTGGATCTTGCAACATTACCAAAAGCAATTTGTGAGAGGGCCTATACTAATTCTACATTTGGGACATTCTGGAGACGCTCCTCTCTTGAACTTAGCTAGCCTCTCTGGTGCCATATGAGCCCTGTGTAAAATCTTGTGCCTGTGCATTGTTACATATTGTGCCTGTGCATTGTTACATATTGAGATTTTGCTTACATTTTCCCATATATCTTCTCATGCTTCCAATGAAATATCCTCTCCTAGCTCCTGATTCCAAGTCCTATGAGTTTCTCCACATCTCCTAAGGCACGTCATTTCTGTAAATGATACAAAGTACAAACTGAAAGAGCACCGTGTACAGGAGCACACTTTTCTCCACGTCTGAATTGTAAGGCTGAGCCAGGAGCGTGGTCTTCCTCTGTATATAATCCCTTATCTGAAAGTACCGGAAAAGGTCCCTATTAGACAATCCATATTTCTGACTTAGTTGGCCAATGACATCAGGACCTCCCCCTCAAATAAATCTGCCAAACAAGAGATTCCCTTATTCTCCCATGCCTTAAAATCTGAGTCCATTGCCCCAGGTTTAATTCGTTGGGTTCCTGCCAACGGGGTAAATGGCGAGATCTTCAGCCAATTGCCCTCGCCTTGCCTCATTGTCTTCCAAGCTTTCACTGTATTTAAAATGATTAGGCTTTTACACTGCTCAATCCATGAATAATAGATTAACTCAGCGACATCTTGACTGTGAGGATTCAACACCAAGCCAAATCGACTCCGAATCCACCCGTACCCGATCACCAACATGTGCTAAGAGGCCGCTTATTTGATATCTCTTAAGGTCTGGAAGGTCCACCTCCTCACCTCACCCTGCAGGAGTTGCCATTTAGTAAATTTAATTAGGGGGCATCTGCAACACCAAATAAAGGAACCTAGCCAACCATTGAGCCTCTGTAATACTTGTCTAGGTAGCAACAACGGGAGCATTCTCATGGGGTACAACAGGCGAGGAAGAACATTCATTTCAATCTGGGCTATTCGGCCTAACTATGATAACGGTAACCACCCCCCCCCCCCCGCCCCCGCCAACACTGCAAATCCTGTTTTATTCCCTCCAGTAATTATACATAATTAGCTTTATACAGCTGGTGGAAGGCAGGGGTAATAACAATTCCCAAATATAAGAAATGTTAGATGGCAATCTAAATGTGAACTGCATTCCACCCTTCAGATCATGCACCTCCACTAATTCCCCTGCGGCATGGCTGCCGATTTTGTGAAGTTGATCCTGTAGCCCGAAAACTGCCAAATAAATAAATGTTTTGAATCAGTCGAGCAACAAACTCCTCCGGATTGGCCAAGAACAAAAGCACATCCTCAGCATATAGGGTGATCTTATGGTCCCCCATTCCCACCCTTGGCACCACTTTTTCAGGATCCTTCCTGATAGCCAGGGCTAACAGCTCAATTGCCAAGGTAAATAACAGCGGTGAAAGAGGAAACCCTATCAACTACCTCTCCCAATATTAAAAATATCCAACTTGGTGCCCTTTGTGATGACTGCTGCCTCATGATCATTATACAACACTGCCACCCATCTGGCAAAGGCTCCCCGCAGACCAAAGCACTCTAGGACCCCAAACAGATATGGCCATACTATCCAGTCAAACACCTTTTCTGCATCTAGGGAGACCACCAAACCCCAGATTAATCTTTGCTGGTATACCTGTACTATGTTCAGTACCCTCCTGGTACTGTTGGAGCAGCGATGATAAAACCCGTCTAACTTTCTTTCATAATTTAGGGCAACACTTCTTCCAACCTTAGGGCCACCACCTTTGACACAATTTTAAAGTCTACATTCAACAACAGTGCAATTGGTATGTATGAAGCACATTCTTCGGGGTCTTTCCCCTTTTTTGAAATGAGGGAGATATTAGCCTTCGTAAGAGAGGGCGGAAGACAATCCTTTATATATGAATATATACATCTCCAAAAGTGGCTCCACCAACATATTTATGAATTCCTTATAAAACTCACTCGGGAATCTATCTGGCCCCAATGCTTTGCCACTCTGCAGCTGCTTTATTGCTTCCTGCACTTCCTGTACCATTATGGGCGCTTTTAAAAGGGAGACCTGTTCCGCGTTTATACTGGGGAGGTCCAGGTTCTCAAAAAAGGACTGTATTCTTGCTGCACCATCTTTGCCGCCCTCCGACCAGTATAAGTCTGCAAAGTATTCCCTAAATCTAACAGAGGAAGTGGTGGAGGCGAGTACAATTTCAACATTTAAGAGGCATCTGGATCGTATATGAATAGGAAGGGTTTGGAGAATATGGGCCAGGTGCTGGCAGGTGGGACTAGATTGGGTTGGGATATCTGGTCAGCATGGACGAGTTGACCGAAGGGTCTGTTTCCGTGCTGTACATCTCTATGACTCTATGACTCTATGTTCTTCCAAACAAACCAATAGCATAAAGAACATGTCAATTCACGTGTGGCACTTGTGTGGGTTGGAATAAAAATTAAAGTCTCTTCCATTAGGGTAGGGATGTTTCCACACATCCACTAATCCCAGCTCCTCCCACAAGCCCACCAACTGTCAAGTTTGCGAGGGCATACCTGCAGGGCCCCTTGGCATCCTGTCTACCCTGGGATCCATTAGACAGTTAAAATCCCCTCCTATGATCGTGCGGCATACCCCAAGAATCATTAATTTAGCAACTGCATCAACTAGAAATTTAAGAGGGTGCGCTGGGGGAGAATAAACATTCAGGATGCCATACTCTTCTCCATGTATTTAAGAATGATGAACCATCCATGTTCATCCTTAATTTGTTCAGTTACCTGGATGGGAGGTTCCTTCTTACCATTATAGCCACTCCTCTACTCTTGGCTAAAGGAGGAGAAGAATACCCTATCATAACCCCCCTGCTGCAGTTTCAGATGTTCCTTATCAGTTAAATGTATTCTTGCAGTAGGGTGATGTCAATCTTTCCTTCCTAAACCTTGACAGCACCTTCTTTCTTTTAATAGAGAATAGTTCCCTTTTACATTCCAGGTGCATTATCTGAACAAGTCACTAGCCATGGATATCCAGGGCAGCCCTTGGTTTCCCAAGAGGAGGAAGCATATCTGAGGTGCGGCGAGTGAAAAGACATCAACTCTATAAAGTCTAAAAACTACTCTTATAAAAACTGCCACAACTGAAAAACTAACCACTACATTTAACTTAAACAAGCACCCAAATAGACCCCAATTCACTAGAGATCTCTCCCCTTGCCAATCCTCCCAATCCTTGCTACCATCCTGGCTCCTTCCAGCTGAGGCTGTGCCCTAGTCCCAGGCAATACACAGATAAAGAAAACATGTTATTTACATTTTGAGAGTTAACAATGGGCACCCACCCCTCTTCTCCATACATCTTAACCACTGGTATAGCCACCCCCAATCAAAAAACAAAATGACAGCAGCAAAACAAAACCCCGGACAATAACCAACTGACCAAAATCTTAAATAAATCAGGTTTTACACCAAGACAGTACAAAATCTATAAAACCGATAACCACAAAAAGGGGAGAGAGGAGAAACAAAGGAGCAGAAAAAGTCAAGAAAAGCTGTACCATTGTCCATAACAGTGACCCTTGCCCCACACCCCCCCCAACCCTCCCCCTCCAACCCACCCAACTCCCAACCCGGGTCCTTTATTTCAAAGAGTTAATAAAGTCTTTTGCCTTTTCTGTTGAATCAAAATTATATACCATCCCTCTGTAAGCGAAACGCAACGAGCCAGGTACCTCAAGGAATATTGAATGTTCAGATCCCTTAATTTTCTCTTAACTTCATTAAATGCCTTTCTCTTCTTAATAATAGCTCCTGAGAAGTCTTGAAAAAACATTATTCTCGAGCCTTTGTATATTAAAGCCTGTGGATCTTTTCCCAGTCTTCTTGTTGTTTCGATCACTAACTGTTTTCCTTTATATTGCTGGAGTCACACTAGGACCAGGCGGGGGCGCGGGTCGGGCCCGAACTTACACATTGCGATCCGATGGGCCTGCTCCGCACTCACCAGGCCCGACTCCACCCCAGCCCCGGGAACTTCGGGAGCCACTTCTTCAGGAAACCAACGAGGTCCTCGACTTCCTCGACTTTCCGGTGTTCGGATCCTTCCTCCTGAGACCTCCGCCACATTCTCCAATCCCGCGGTCCTCTGCTCCACCATTTCTATTCTTCGGTCCAGTGTTTGAATCTCCTGCTCCTGCTTTCTCAGCATGGCAGATATTGGCTCCATTGCTGCTTCAATCTTTTCTCAGAGTTTGGCAAACTCCGAGAGTAAATGCTGCTGCCCCATTAAATCCAAAGGGACCACGCCGGGGATTTGAGCAATGGCTATGGGCACCCCCGACTTAGTAAAGGAGTGCCCTGCCTACTGTACTCCTTTCACCCCTTTTCCTTTATTCGCCTTCATCCTGATCTTAGAGCTGTCAAAACACAATTCTAGCTCCAGATGTTCAGTAACTTTCTCTTACCGATTTTTCTCCTAGGGGTGGTTAACGAGGAGAGGGTAAAGGTCCACCTTGCTGGGGGCATGGCACAGAGCCCAGCACAGCTAACCACTCACACTGCCACCATCTTGGACCTCCAATGACCTCTTTCTTAACTTCGACTGAATGTGCAAGGAAATTTCATTTGTACTATGGCGGAAAGTGAGCAACAGGTCATAAATTATATAAAGAAAAATAGCCTTGCCCTGAGTAAATACTTGATCATCCTTTACTTCATTAACACCTACATATTCTATCATTTTCATATTTGCAAGGTTTTTTTTATCCAAGTGCATTACTGAGCTCACACAATTCATCACTGAAATACACAGTTCAGTCTGTGGAGTTTATATGTGCTGCTTTTTGCAGTTTGAACTCATTTGTGGCTTCTCATACACAATGCATGACATTTGTACAGAATAATAGAGTCTTGAAGCAGAATGCAAGATTGAGATAAACTCACCTGTGGAAGCCCATTCTGGAAACTAGTCTTGTACACTTATTAACAGTCAACTATGAATCAAAGATTTGAACCATTCAGCACTGGCCTGGAAGTTTTTACACATTTTCAGGTCTACAATAATGAAGCTGTTTTGAATGTTGCATTGTGCAATTGAAATTGAGGTCTGAAAGGGCTAACCTCATTATTATGGAGGAAATGTACAGTGAACTCTAATGAATGTACAATAGATTTTAATGAATGTTCTGGTTTGTATACTACATACTGAAATATACATTTACTTATTTGATATTAGAAATAAAATTATTGTGCAGCTTTATGAGGATGAGTGATTAATTTTCAGCAACTTGCAGGTAAGAGATTGTAATCAAAGGAAAGAATAGATCCTGTCATATTGAAAGGTGTTGTTCTGTGCTATGTTGGGACACAGGGTAACACAGTCAAACAGTCTTTCCTCCGAAGGAAGTGAAAAGCTTGCAGACACTAATCACAGCTAAGGCTCTGCAACTCAATAATTACCCACTGTCTCATCATAATCCCAGCCTAAGCTCTGACAATCCATCTGGGACCCTTGTCTCTTGTCTAGTGTGCCACGTAAGAATGAGAGTGCTTTAGTTATTGGCTCTTGTTCTCCTAAAAGCCCCTGGAGTAAACATCCATGACAGCCTTCACGTCCATCCTTTTTTCTCCTTAAACTGTTTCTCAATTATTATGTTTAAATTTGTTGCTCCAATCAAAGTTGCCTGCAACATCCAAAATCTGCCCAGCCTTGCCATCTACCAACAGCTACCAAATTGGGCACTAATTACAAGTTCTAACTCATTCCAAACACTCACATTTTATCAATTAGTTAATAGGCTAAAGAGGGTCTTATTGTTGCAGCCAGGTCATTTGGAAGCTTGAAGCTTCTTGATGGTGAGAATGTGAAGAACAGCAGCGTTAATATCTGTAATTAACCTTGCGAGTTCTGTGCTGCTGAGCTGGGGATAACCCCTATTTCATCCATATGTCTTTTTTTTTCAGCTGTCATAACTATGTTAAAATGACAATATTTCTTATTTTGTTGTTCATCAAAAAATGTTACAAAATGACATTTTCCAGCTAAGTTTTTAAAATCACCACAGTATATTGTTAAATCGTTGAAAATGGCTTATTTTACATTGTTTGAGCTGCATAACATTTTTAATGTTAAATTTAACAACAAAAGCTGACAGTTTAGTCTAGAAAATTTGAAACATGGAGAAAAGATAGGCTTACTTTAGAGAGAAATGTGGCTGCAAGCCAAATGGCTAAGACAACCATTAACATTTTCATTAGACTCTCCAAAACAGCATTTATTTGTACAGAATAATATATAATTATACTTTAAAATGTCAACTATCCTAGGTTGTTGTATTTAAACAAAGAAATATGATTTCATTATTTTCTACTTAGTTGTATTGTCTTCTGTTACAGATTTTTGTCAAGGTTTTGTCTTCTCATGGAAGAGAAATGTTCAACAATCTAAAAAAAAACTTTCTTCGTCAATTCAAAATAAATTTGATTTATTTATAAATTCCTCTGTCCTTCATCATCACCGTCCAGACAAATATATGTTTATATTGCTTTTGCAATCGCTTACACAATAGCGCTGATCAGTTTAAGCAGTTAGACATCAAAGCATTAGGCACGGTATACAAATCATACCATGTTAAAGCAAACAGATTTGGCTACAGAAGCACATTTCATATAGTAATCGTATTCATCTTAAAAAGTTGTTACCCTGTTGTTTATAATTATATTGTCTATCCGGATGATTATCAGGCATACATTTTTGACTGTACATTGCCCCAGTTATAAAACAGGTGGAATGAGGGGACATCTGTCTGAATATTGAATACATTGCTTCTTCCCATCTGTTGTAAAGTTAGTGATGACTCTGCTTGGCGTCAGTTATCCTTCTCAACATACAACTAGGGTGCCATATGCCCTAAATGTTGCACGTGCCACCCAGATGACTGGTCTGCCTCCCTCTCAGCTTGAGCACCTGCACCACAACAAGGGGCAAGTGAGGAAATTGACGTCCGGGCACGTGCTGGGCACAGTAGGTGACATTCAATACAACCACAGAGGACTGTTGAATAAGCCAATTGCAGAACAAACTGGCTGAGTAGAGCATGCTGCCAATCAAATGTACCAGGGTCCACCTTACAGGCTCACAACTGAGAAGATTTACTGAACATGTTGGTTCATCATTTCTAATCCTGTCTTAGCCCAGCATGGCTTAGTGAGAGTTTCTGTGACAGACAATGAGCACCTGACAGCTGGGAGCTTCTCATGTAAACATGGGCTGCAGATCACTCATAATTAAAAAATATTGTTTGAAAAACTAATTAATTTTCTGTATTTGACCTTTCCTCTGAACCATGACAAATGTACTGTACCACTAACTATAATTAAAACATTAAACACATAATATTGAAGAAATTAGTCCTCTATCAAATTTTATATTATACCAGATTTGCTAGTTTGTAGAAAACTGATTACCATATCAAACTCTTTTAAATGGGTAGTTTGTGATGAAACCACATAAGTATACTACAACTAAAAGGCTAGTTAAACATTGAATGAGTATTTGCACAGTTATTAACATTCTAGTAATCTTTGCAGTTTAGCACAGTTGCTATTGTATTGTGAAAGCTAAAGTAAAATGCAATCTTTTGTTTAGGCACGTGTAATATCTATAACTGAAAAGTGACACGTCTGCAGAAACACTTTGAAAAAAAGAATCAAGGCTACTTCAAGAGTTATTGTGCTTGGTTCTGAAATGTTAATAGTTCACAATATTTCAGCATTAATTTTCACTTGGGGCTGCAAATTGTGCATGTGTTCGGAGGAGGGGTTGGCCAGGCCACCTAGCCCCTGTGATGTTTTTGGCATCTGATTTAGCCCATTTTAACCCTTGGGATTTATTTTAATAAGATTGACAGGCTGGATTGCTACCCATGTGACAATTCTGCTAGACCGCCCATATGACGCACACTACTTTTGGCGCAAGTCCTGATTCTATTTAAAGCAAGGATGTGTTTTTTGAAAGTAAACATTTCCTGCTTGAATTTATCTTCCAGCTGTGAAGCTCATTTTCAGAAGACAGATGGGTGAAAGAGCTGCCCTTTTGCCATCTCACACCAATGGCTTTCCACTCACCCCACTCCCAATCTCTTCACAAAAGTGATTTTCAAATGCCTCTTCGATGTCCCAGTGGAGGAATTAAGAATGAGGATTTGCAAAGGCGTCACCAAACCAATTCTGTAGGAAACCCAGATAGCAGAGTCTGGTAGAAACAGTGCCACCAGAAACACAATGAAGAGAAAGTAATACAGAAAGACTTCAATGACCTTCTTGCAAAAGCTCTCCTTCATTGTATTACAGAATAATACAAAGGGAGGTCTTTTAGGCCTTTGAAAAATTTATACAATGAGTTTCCCTCTTCTGGTCCATTCCATATGATTCCATTCAAAGGATTTATCCAATACCCTTTAGAATAATATTATGGAGTACCTTTTCACCAGACTTTCCAGATCACAGAAGCTGGCTGTGTACATTTTTTCAAGCTCGTATTGATCTGGCTCATTCGCAAATTACGTTAAATCCGTGTCCACTGGTTACTGACTCTTTTTCCACTGGAAACAGGTTCTTCTTGTTTGCTAACTCACAATCCTTCAAGTTTTATAATACTTTTATGTCAAATCTCACCATAATTTTCTCTGTTCTATGATGAACGACCCCAGTTTCTCTAATTTCTTCCAATAAGTAAAGTCTTTCATGTCACTACTATTCCAGTCTCTTAAGTATGGTCCCCACACTGAGCACAGAATTTCATATGACACCTAAAATATCCTTTGTAAGTTTGAACATAGCTTCTTTGCTTCAATGCTCTTTGCCCTTATTAATAAAGTCAAGGATCTCAATGACTTTCTAATGGCCCTCTGAAACCATTCTAGCAATCTTTGAGAAGATTTTTAGCTAAGATGATAAGTATGTAAGATAGCTCGCTGAGCTGGAAGGTTTGTTTTCAGATGTTTCATCTCCATGACTAGGTAACATCATCAGTGAGATTTATATTTATTCTAGTATACTATATATTCTATTTATAGAGAGCTGGGACATACCACCAGTGCTTCACTGTAGACTCTCACTGAAGATGTTACCTAGTCATGGTGACAAAGCATCTGAAAACAAACCTTCCAGCTCAGCGAGCTAACTTACATGCTTACCATTCTAACAACTTAAAATCCGATAGCTCAGTGGTTGGCTCTGTTACCTCACAATGCCAGGAACCTGGGTTCAATTCCACCCTTGGGCAACTGTCTGTGTGGAGTTTGCACATTCTCCTCATGTCTGTGAGGGTCCTCTCTGGGTGCTCTGATTTCCTCCTACAGTCTAAAGATGTGCAGGTTAAATGGATTAGCCATGGAAAATGCAGGGTTACAGGGATAGTGTCGGGGGTGGGATGCTGTTTGGAGGTTTGGTGTGGATTCAATGGGCCGAATGGCCTGCTTCCACACTGGAGGGATTCTATGAAATAAATGTATGTGCACCGCAAACCTCTCATTCAAGTAAATCATTTATAACTGTACCGTATCATTTATATTGTCATGGGAGGGGGCAAGTGGCAGTTTGCTGGGCAACTGGTTTGCAATGCAAAGTAATGCCAACAGCATATGCTCAAATCCTGCACCAGCCGAGGACTTCCCTTTTCAACCTCAACCCGTGTCTGAGGCGTGGTGACTTTATCTCTACATTTTCTATTGCCCCTCCACATCCTTCCTACAAAAATCAAGCATTTCATACACCTTTCTGTGCATTAAATATAATCTGCCATGGGTCTACCCATTTCACCAATCTGGCTATATCCTTCAAAAGTCTCTTTCAATGCCGTCTATTTAAAACATTCACTATAACCCTTTCTGTATATTCTGCAATCATTCTGGATTACCACTAGACCATGAGCCCAACTTTCCTTGTCAGCCTCATTTTGCTGATTTGGCTCAAACTTATCAGAAATCAGCAAAGTGTCATTTTTGAGTGACTTTATGGAGGTTTTCTCTCCGGGAGGTCCACTGGGTTTTCTCATATTATTATCCCAGACCCACCTCATTAATGCGTACCTTGCTTCTATGGCGCCACACATGTCCAATTCTCCGACTTTCTATAGATGGAAAGCTTCATCACTGCCAGAATAATCTGGGATCCTTGCTGCTGGCACCATGTTTAAAAGGGTTTTAAGGCTAGTCCAGAGCTGTCAGTCCCGAGCTGTGCTGCATGGTTTATGACATTTACCGTTACTAATAAGGAGCTCCACTGTGCAGTCAGGGACCTGATGGAAATGGTTGTGAAGAGGAAAGCCACAATACAAGACCCTGCCAGCTGGATCGGAGGTTGCCATCCAGGTCAGCACAGTCTCTACAATCCAGAGAAATTCCCAACAATACTGTAAGAGAGTCAATGTCCTTTATTACTCAGCAAAGGTAAGTATCATCAGCTTCTTGGAACTGTTCTGACAAAGGATCACTGGACTCAAAATGTTGATTCTGTTTCACTCTCCTCAGAAGTTGTCAGATCTGCTGAGTTTCTCCACCACTCTACATTTTTGTTTAAGAAGCATTGTTCTTTGCTCTGCCCCTCTCCCGTTAGCGCCACTGTGAATGTGTTCAAAACAGACCACAACTTTTACCCTTCGTTTGTTCTCTCTTTTGTCTCCTGCGGGTACAAGTGATATTACCACACTCTCCATTGTCAAGAGATCAAGACATCACAGATGCTTCAATAGAATGCACCAGTCAAGCTGCCTTCTGCACTCTCCACCAATTCTGATTCCAGCATCTCAATGGGAACATTACCTAGAGTCCTTCGCACATACTGATGAGTATGTCACAGCCAGGTTTCTCCAGGCAGGGAAAGACCTCATGATGTTAGCAGTTCAGAAGCTCATTGATGTGCGCAAGCAGACATCAGAGCAGCAAATACGCTTTTCAGGGACACTGGGCAACCTGGCACAAAGTCTGCAGGACTGTCCCAATGCCATCAGAGCCGTGTTGCCTCAAGCATGTGACTGTCTGGCTGCCTACATGGACAGGTTGGCAACTGCCAAGGAGAACCTGACCTAGCTGTCTCAGAATCTGCTCGATATGCATGTAGACCTACACTCCATTGCGTTAGTCCATCTGGTGCTCAACACCAACAGCAAGATAGTAGAAAGATGAGTGATCTTGAGCCCCTTTCTCACTAGGAGATAGGGTAGTGCCAGAGAAGCAAGTACATAAAGGCCCCCAGAAGACCCTTTGTAGGACCCTCCAGAGGTAGTCACTTTGAGCCCTGTGAGAGTTCAAGCTTAGATGTCACATGACACCCGACTATAGTCAAATAAACCTGTTGGACTATAACCTGGTGTTGGGTAACTTCTGGCTTTGTCCACCTCAGTCCAAAACCATGACCTCTACATCATGGAGTTCAAGCTGAGGAGGACACATGCATGTGTGGGCCCTCTCGCCACAAACACCCCGGGGGTCAACTGACAAAAGTGCCAAAGCAAATGACTCCACTGTAGGGCAGACACTCTCCACCCCAGGACTATAGTGAGACATTGTGGGAAGAAAAGAGAGAAGATCTTGCAAGGACACATCAGTGCCATGTGTGACAATTCATCATAAGTACATTCTCACATTTGTAAATATATGCTCTCTTTTCTTTATGAGCTGTGTGAGTGACTATCTAACCACAGCTATAACAAGGGGGCATAGCTTTAAATTAAGGGGGGGTAGATATAGGACTGATGTTAGGGGTAGGTTCTTCACTCAGCGAGTCGTAAGTTCATGGAATGCCCTGCCAGTAGCAGTGGTGGACTCTCCCTCTTTATGGGTATTTAAGCGGGCATTGGATAGGTATATGGAGGATAGTGGGTTAGTGTAGGTTAGGTGGGCTTTGATCGGCGCAACATCGAGGGCCGAAGGGCCTGTACTGCGCTGTATTCTTCTATGTTCTATGTTCTATGAAGGTATAGAACCTAACCATCTTCATTGTTATATTGTGGTCCTAGGTGCAAAGAGAGCAGCTCCTGTACCATGCAGAGGTGAAAGAAACTTGGAAGGTGATTGTTTCTTTGGCAACTTGGGTTAATCTTTCCATGAATGAAAACATTGCTTATGCATTATAGCCATCAGTGGGATTGATACCTGATGCTGTGTGATGTGGTCAAGAGTGCTTGAGGCAAGGATTTGGACTTCACACAGGAGGTTAATGCCAAAGGTTCACATAGCATGTCGTGCTCACAGGTGTCTTATACTTGTACTATATGGGTGTTTGTGAAATGCTTTTGCCCTTTGAAGAGCCTCACATTGCATGAAATTGAAGCTCCCCAAGTTACACAATGAAATACTTACCCTGCCCACTCCAAGGGTGGTCACAGCCATTTTCAACTCCATTGCACAGTAGTTATATACAGCATAAGGTAAGGAAACAACAGTCTCCCCTCAATCAGTGAATTTCACACTCAGCCTTATACTATTGGGAAATGCCCCCAAAGTACACATTCCCTTATAAAAGCAAAATGCTGCAGATGCTGAAATCGGAAACAAACACAGACAAATTTAACATTTCCAGTCCTGTATGACTGTTCTGAAGAAGAGTCCTTACTGGCCCTGAGTGGTTGACTGACCATGAGTAAGACCAAAGGCCCTGTTTTGGAGACTGCCTTGACTTATTGTGCTGAGACTCCTGAAGGGTGTCTCCATTGACTTAACTGAAGTCAACTCCCCTTAGATTTTGCAACATGCTCACTCAGTTGAATCATGTGCAGCATCTTTGCCATATATAAGTGAGATTGATAAAGCACAGTTCCAAACAACAACGTGTCTATCTGCTTGATTGATGACAGCTGACAACCATGACAAACTGTTTGGCTTTGCGTTTGAGTTGAAATGCAAGGCAAGACAAAAGTACCGTGAGCCTTCAAATTCTGGCTGAGGGGATGAAACAAAAAGTATAGGAAGGCAGAGATCTTGTGAGCATTAGAGTGGGCACAAAGTGCCTAAAAACAATAAGAGAGCAAGCAAGGAGCTCTGACATGCACCCTGGTCCAATCCAAAATATCCTGGCAGCAGCATTGTAACAAGAGATGCCAGTATGCTTCAAGTGTGGCAGTGAAGTGCAGACGTGTACTATAAGTGGATCAGAAGTGTGCCATGATGAAGCAGTAAAACTGGCATAAGTTGACTATAGATAGGTGAGTGAGACCACTGCTCATGGAGTATGTCCTGAGATGCTGGTGTCCAGTCAAGACGGAAGTCTGGCATAGCAAACAGCAATAATTTGCCTTACAAATGAAGAATTCTTTGTGTTATCTATCCAACAGATGGAGAATGGGAAACCACACAGTAATTAACAACATTGTCTCTAAACTGCATAGCTGCATATGTGTGCAGTGGCTGCAAGAATCTGTACTTGGCAATGCCATTCACAGAATTGAATCCCAGTTCCAGATATCACTGTCACACACTAATCTCAGATGTCAATGCAGAAGATAAAGAAATTATTGGGCATGATGGTAAAGAGGTAAGATTAAGTACAAACAACACTATTAATGAGGGATACTCCCTGCAAATTGGGTTTTTTGCCACTCCCCAGCAAGAATTCTGACTCATTATCCAAAAATTGATTGGAAAATGGGACGTTTTGATCTTGACATCAAAAAGATCCTCACTGGATATCTTACCCAATTTTCCCAACCTGCAGGGACTGTGAAAATTCTGCCAATTGAAGCTATAGACAGTCATCCAGAATGTTCTAGTTTTGGATAGCCCTCTTTTCCCCTCAGTGGGAATGTGCCATCACAGTGACTGAACCATTTCTTCTCTGAAGGAAATTGCTAATTCATGATTTATGTCCTAATCTTTGAATCAAATCCAAGCCAACGACATCACTTTGCAATTCATTAAATTTAACACTCGTTCAGTCAGATATATTCACATTTGCTTTTTTATTTGTTCTTTTCCATATCTTAAAACTTAAAAATATTGTGATCACTGCATCTCAAATGCTTCCTCACTCAAACACAATTATCTTGCCATACTTTATTACCCAGAAACCAGATGCAGGACTGCTTCCATTCTCATTGGGCTAGAAATACATTGATCAAAAACTTATACAACCATAGAGTCATAGAGATATACAGCACAGAAACAAACTCTTCAGTCCAACTCTTCCATGCCGGCCAGATATCCTAAATAAATTTAATGCCTTTTTCCAGGATTTGACCCATATCCCTCTAAATCCCTCCCACACATATACCCATTCAGCTGCCTTTTAAGTGTTGAAATTGTACCAGCCTCCACTACTTCCTCTGGCAGCACATTCCATACACACACCACCCTCTGCATGAAAACATTGCCCCTTAGGTCCCTTTTAAGTCTTTTCCCTTTCACCTTAAACCTATGTCCCCTAGTTTTGGACACCCCCTCCCCGGGAAAAAGACCTTATCTAATGACACTATGCATGCACCTCATTATTTAATAAACCTCTATAAGGTCACACCTCAGCCTCTGACACGCCAGGGAAAACAGCCCCAGCCCATTCAGCCTCTCCCTAAAGCTCAAACCATCCAACCCTGGCAACGTCCTTGTAAATCTTCACTGAACACTCTTGTAAACATTTCAGAAATTCCTTTCCTTCTTTACCTTAGCACAGTTCTTTTCCAATTTTATATTAAGTTAATTCTCACCATTATGCCCCATTACCACTGATCAGTAATGCTTGCATCTTTCTCTGGTTTGCCTTCAAATTGGCTTCTCTATCTTCTTCCCACTGTTTGCTGACCCAACAGCAGACCACTTCTTTCACGTTTCTTAATATAACCAAATAAATTGTTTTTGAAACTTCAAGTAGATCCTCTCTTTCTTGAGATGCAAATATATCTTTTATCAATACTGTCATCCAAGCTCCAATTCTATTTCTCTTTGCCTAACCTTCCCAAACATCTAGAGGCCATCACTCCTATATTTGAGTCAGGCTTTTGTGAATGGCAGTGACATGGCTGTATTTGTGCCTGAAACTGATCAACCTCATTTATCCCACTCCATTTACTCACATACACTTTAACCCTTGTCCACTGAATGAGTTAATCCCCTGGTGACTTTGGAGTCAGGCCTATTGAAGTGGGGCCAATTCATCATGTGCAGTAGAAGTGATCCCAATGCCCCAGGCATTGGAAAACTCCCTCTCACACCATTCCCACAACCTGTGTTAACCTAGATTATCTTACCCCTCATATACCCAACTGCATGTATCTGAGAGTAATCCTGCAATTATTAACTTTGAAGCCACGTCTTTTAATATTAACCTTCCTTCTTTTTTTTCTGTAGTTAAGATGTCATGTAAAGTCATGGAAAGGAGCAAAACTGGAGGAGCAGTATCCAATGTATCAGTCCCCACACAAACAGAGGAGTGTGGAAATGATTGGCTTTGGCTTAGTCATAAGTATCTGGGAAGGAGAAGGCGATAACTTATCCAAGCGCAGTGCTCAGATATTATTTACTTCCATTCATTCATCTCAGCAGAAATGGAGCATTCCTTCACATTTCTAAATGCTTTCTTGAAAGTTTCACCTATTTGTCCAGCTTCACTTTGTCTCTCATTCTTGCCCTCTTTTCTCTTCCTGCTCAGCAGCAGGAGGGTCATATAGAAGAAAAGACATCTCAAAGATGATCTTCCTGAGGAGGCTTTATCTCAAGTTCCACTGTTTACTTGAAGCAGCTCCAATGGCATTCAGCCATGTTCAAGCATGCAGCTCCAATGGGCAGCAGGAGCTACTGGTGGCAATAGGAGCGCTCAGTGGAGGTGCAGTCCTAATTCAATCTCTTGCTAAGAAATACACAGTTGAATAAGTTGTGAGCCCAGCACCAAAGGGAAAATGTTTGGAATCACACAAGCAGCTCTGCAAAGTATGACTGGAGTGTTGAAGAATCTATTTCCAGCCTGGATGGTGTCGTCTCCATGACAGTGCCATACTGTATTCCAGCTTAGGGAGCATAGTCTGTTCCATGTTGTAGTCATATATCATACCAGTAGAACATGAGGTAGAACTTGATATGGGTTGCTGGATTAGTGGTGCTGGAAGAGCACAGCAGTTCAAGCAGCATCCAGGTAGCTTCTGTTTGTGGGGTGTGAAGCTGGCGCAAAAAATACCATTTTAACATTGAGCAGCCTTTGCACAATTAACATTAGAATTCACCCCACAGTTAAACTGGTGGGGTCCATTGCAGATTTCTAAACATTAGGACTCTTCCACATGCAAATTAGGGATCTATCTAAGAGCCCCTTTTGAATGTTCATCAGGGTTAAATGAGGTAATCATAAGCTGTGGAAGAATATAAACCAGAAGTTGCAGCTCACCATTTAATTCAAATAAAGTCCAAGTCACCCTTTGATCAAGGATGGGTTCTGAAGTAAGAATTGCCCACTGGGCTTTGATTTTGCCAGTGGAGCATTGATGGCTCACTGTTTGCTCAGCTTATAAATTTGATGGAAATTCGAAAAGCTGCCAGACAGATCCTGAACTACAGATAGATTGGCAGATTGAAAAAACAAGAGAGAGTTTGAAGGAATCCAGTGCCATCCACTCTTCTTCATCCTGCCTATGAGGAAAGTCAGCCTCGTGCACCTGTACACTTCCAATGTGTCGCATTATTGATGTTCCCTGTGGCAACCTCAAAAGTTCCAGTGGCAAAACTTTAAGGGCAACTTTGACAGCCATAGGCATAGAGGGTCTCCCAGCAAGTAGCAGGTCCTATTCAGTAGCTTGTCTCATGAAGGCAAGCCTACTGATGAATTAATTTTGAGAGAGCCCCAAACAGGTTTTTCTGAGCCAGAACATCACATGTACTGATGTGACGTCCAATGAACTAGACTGTCAGCACATTCACCACCATCAGCTTCATCTGCTGGTTTCTAAGCTGAAAATCTCCTTCCATCCAGGATGGAGAGATAGGAAGGGCCTTCAGAATAGACAGACAAGGCATACTGAGTGTGATAATAGCAGAAAATTCTATTTGGAGAGTGATCGATAAGCTGCAAAATCTCCTGTAAAAACAGATAACTAAAAAAATTCTCTGACCTATCAGCTGCACATGCGATCCCTTAACTTTAATGGAAAATATTGTCAATTAAGATGTTGATTGGTGTGATTAGAAATGGGGAATGTTTAAAGTAATTTTAAACATCTACATGTGCCATTCCAGGCTGCTGGTCTGAGTTAAACTGGAGTTTTGTTTCTTTTAATAATGGAGATATTTGTGAATCTTAGTAGAAGGGAGCTGCATGTAAACAATGGTGAAATGTCAGGATGAAAACAAGGTTATTACTAAACTCAATTATAGTCCGTGTGCACAATGGAGGGCTGTACATCCGGAGTTTCGAATTCACCAGTGAGGGTATGACAGAGATGCCACCTAGTCTGCAAATCTGCATCACCTGCATTCTACAATCATCAATAATAAAGTTTATCAGTGTCCTTAGTTTCAATACAGAAGGCACCTTCTAAACACCATAAGCAATGTATTAAGAAGCAGCCACCTAAGGAAATAGCCATCACCATATTTCCTGCTGCAGCCATAGTGAGATGCAGGAATGATATTCAGTTCCTGAATGCCCACATGTTATAATGTCCCCTTTGACCTCTTTTCGCAGCCTGTACAGGTCTTTGCTGTCTTCCCTGCTGCTGCCCCTCCTCCTGATTTGAGAGCCACAATGCTAAACCCAGCAGTGTTCCCATGTTGAACAATTCAGAACAAGCAAATTCTGTGAAACAGTTCTTGCTGCCCCCACCCCCCAAATCACTGCACCGAACTCTGCCAAAACAGCTAAAATTACAGACAGATAGCACTTCAGCAGCCTAAGTAATTAAGCAAAGACTTGCTTTGATAGGAGGGAGGATTCCTTTCAATACTGCTTGGAAAATCTGCTTAGGGATTGTTCTTGGCATGATTTGCTGGGCGGATTAAGGAATTGACATTTTAGCCGTACATGGACATCAATTGAACAAAGGGGCCCTGCTTCAAGCGTAGGACCCTTTATGATCATATTGAAATGACGCCTAAACTTGTTGGAGGCTGCTGGCATGGATAGCTTTCAATGTGGTATCACACATTTCCTGCTGTATTTCGACTACTGCACACCTATTTTGGGCCTGGAAATCACAGGAGATGCATCATTATCATTTTCCCTTCATCCCCAAAAGGACCATTCTTAAAATCATTTGGTTCTGCATTGTTTGTGTCATATAAATGATAGTAACAATAAAATAAAATGAAATAAATATTTTCTTTCAAGAGATCAAGTGAACCCTTAGAGGAGTATAAAGGCAGTAGGAGTATACTTAAGAGGGAAATGAGGAGGGCAAAGAGGGTACAGAGCTTTGGCAAATGGGGTTAAGGAGAATCCAAAGGGATTTTATAAATACATTAAGGACTAAAGTTTAACTAAGAAGAGAGTAGGGCCTCTCAAGATCAGCAAAGCAGCCTATGTGTGGAGCTGCAGGAGATGGGGGAGATATTAAATGAGTATTTGGCATCAGTGTTTACTATGGAGAAGGACATAGAAGATATAGAACGTGGGGAAATAGATGGTAACATCTTGAAAAATGTTCATGTTACAGAGGAGGAGGTGTTGGATGTCTTAAAATGCATAAAGGTGGGAAGTTAGGGAAGTGATTGCTGGACCCTTAGCTGAGTGCAGAGTGGTAGACATGATTTATATGGACTTCAGTCAGACATTCAACAGGGTTCCCCATAGGAGACTGTTTGGCAAGGTTTTTTCTCATGGAATATAGAGAGAATTAGCCATTTGGATACAGAATTGGCTCAAAGGTAGAAGACAGAGGGTGGTGATGGACGGTTGTTTTTCAGACTGGAGGCCTGTGACCAGTGGTGTGCCATAAGGATCGGTGCTGGGTCCACTGCTTTTCATGATATATAAATGGTTGGGTGTGAACATAGGAGGTATAGTTAGTAAGTTTGCAGATGACACCAAAATTGGAGGTGTAGTGGACAGTGAAGAAGGTTACTTCAGAGTACAATTGCATCTTGATCAGATGGGCCAATGGGCTGAGGAGTGGCAGATGGAGTTTAATGTAGATAAATGTGAGGTGCTGCATTTTGGAAAAGCAAATCAGAGCAGGATTTATACACTTAATGGTAACATCCTGGGGAATGTTGCTGAACAAAGAGACCTTAGAGTGCAAGTTCATAGTTCCCTGAAAGTAGAATTGCAGGTAGGTAGGATAGAGAAGAAGGTGCTTGGTATGCTTTCCTTTCTTGGTCAAAGCATTGAGTTTAGGAGTTGGGAGATTATGTTGCGGCTGTACAGGACATTGGTTAAGCCAATAGTTGGAATGATGCATTCAGTTCTGGTCTCCTTCCTATTGGAAGGATGTTGTGAAATCTTGAAAGGGTTCAGTAAAGATTTACAACAATATTTCCAGAGTTGGAGTCTTTGAGCGAGAGGTGGAGCCTGACAGGCTGGGACTGTTTTCCCTGGAGCGTTGGAGGCTGAGGGGTGACCTTATCGAGGTTTATAACATCATGAAGGGCATGGGTAGGGTAATTAGATAAGGTCTTTTCCCTGTTGTGGGGGAGTCCAGAACGAAAGAGCATAGGTTTCAGGTGAGAGGGAAAAGATATAAAAGGGACCTAAGGGGCAACTTTTTTCACACAGAGGGTGGTGCATTTATGGAATGAGCTGCCAAAGGAAGTGGTGGAGACTGGTACAATTACAGCACTTAAAAGGCATCTGGATGGGTTTGGAGGGATATGGGCCAAGTGCAGGCAAATGCCACATCACTTGCCCTTCACTCCTTCCCAGAACATCTTGACAACAAGAACAGCTACATAAGAGTCCTGGATTAGTGGTGCTGGAAGAGCACAGCAGTTCAGGCAGCATCCGAGGTGCAATAAAATCTGCAGTCATTGTTTTTACCTACATAAGAGTCCTACTCATTGACTACAGTTCAGTCTTCAACACTATTATCCCCTCAAGATTGATTACTAAACTTAGGGATCTCGGACTAAGCCCCATTCTCTGCACCTGGATCCTCAGTTTCCTGACCCACAGGCCACAATCAGTGAAGCCTGGGGACAATATTTCATCCTCACTAATATTCAACACTGGAGACCCCCAGTGGTGCGTACTCAGCCCTCGACTGCACTCACTGTATACCCATTACTGTGTCACCAAATACCAGACTAATGCCATTTACAAGTTCGCTGATGACATCACCATAGTCGGTCGAATCTCAGATGGCGATGAAACAGATTATAGACGGGAGGTAGAAGACAGTAAGACATTCGACAAGGGTCCCCCATGGGTGACTGGTTAGCAAGGTTAGAGCTCACGGAATACAAGGAGAACTAGCCATTTGGATACAGAACTGGCTCAAAGGTAGAAGACAGAGGGTTGTTTTTCAGACTGGAGGCCTGTGACCAGTGGAGTGCCACAAGGATAGGTGGTGGGTCCTCTACTTTGTGTCATTTACATAAATGATTTGGATGCGAGCCTAAAAGGTACAGTTAGTAAGTTTGCAGATGACACCAAAGTTGGAGGTGTAGTGGACAGAGAAGAGGGTTACCTCAGATTACAACAGGATCTTGACCAGATGGGCCAATGGGCTGAGAAGTGATAGATGGAGTTTAATTCAGATAAATGCAAGGTGCTGCATTTTGGGAAAGCAAATCTTAGCAGGACCTATACACTTAATAGTAAGGTCCTACGGAGTGTTGCTGAACAAAGAGATCTTGGAGTGCAGATTCGTAGCTCCTTGAAAGTGGTTTGCAGGTAGATAGGATAGTGAAGGAGGCGTTTGGTATGCTTTCTTTTATTGGTCAGAGTATTGAGTACAGGAGTTGGGAGGTCATATTGCAGGACATTGGTTAGGCCACTGTTGGAATATTTCATGTAGTTCTTGTCTTCTTCCTATTGGAAAGATGTTGTGAAACTTGAAAGGGTTCATAAAAGGTTTACAGGGATGTTGCCAGGGTTGGAGGATTTGAGCTACATGGAGAGGCTGAACAGGCTGGGGCTGTTTTCCCTGGAGCGTCTGGGGCTGAGGGGTGACCTTATATAGGTTTACAAAATTATGAGGGGCATGGGTAAGATAAATAGACAACGTCTTTTCCCTGGGGTGGGGGAGTCCAGAACTAGAGGGGATAGGGTTAGGGTGAGAGGGGAAAGATATAAAAGAGTCCTAAGGAGCAACTTTTTCACACAGAGGATGAGCTGCCAGGGGAAGTGGTGGAGGCTGGTACAATTGCAACATTTAAAAGATATTTGGATGGGTATATGAATGGGAAGGGTTTGGAGGGATATAGGCCAGGTACTGGCAGGTGGGACTAGATTGGGTCGGCATGGACAAGTTGGACCGAAAGGTCTGTTTCTATGCTGTACATCTCTATGACTCTATGACTCTATGACCTGGAAAAATGATACACTGGGAACAACCTAGCTCTCAATGCTGGCAAAACCAAGGAACCCATTACTGACTTTTGGCGAGATGTTACTCACACCCCTCCTACACATTAACAGCACAGAGATGGAATGAGTGGACAGTGTCAAGCTCCTGGGGGTGGTCATCCACAACAAGCTTTCATGGACTCTTCATGTGGACGCACTGGTTACAAAGGCCCAACAAGGTCTCTTCTTCCTCAGGCAGCTGAGGAAATTTGGCATGATGGCAAATACCCTTGCCAACTTTTATAGGTGTGCCATTGAGAGCATTCTATCTGGATGTAGCACTACCTGGTATGGCAACTGTACCATTCAAGATCAGAGATGTTTACAGAGAGTGGTGAACTCAGCCCGGACAACCACAAAGGCAAACCTCCCATCTATAGAATCCATCTACCAGGCCTGCTGTCAAGGAAAGGCCACCAGCGTTCTCAAAGATCCACCCCACCCTGGCAATGTTTTCCTACAATCTCTACCATCGGGGAGAAGGTACAGAAGCCTGAACACACGCACCAGCCAGTTTCGAAACAGTTTCAACCCGACTGTTGTTAGAATACTGAATGGGCTCACAAACTCTTAGTATTCACCTGTACCTGTGTTTTTGTTTTTGCCTGTGTTTACCTTTTATTTACTTATCTATGCTACTTAACTCTGTGATCTGCCTGTATTGCTCGTAAGATAAAGCTATTCACTGTGCCTCGGTGCACGTGACAATAAATTCAATTCAATTTAATTGAAATTGGACTAGATTAGGTTTGGATATCTTTTTTTATTTCAAAAATAAACTTTATTCATAAAATTATTTGCACCTCTATACAATTGGTCATGCCATTCTTGTGCACACATTACATTGCTTTACGTACTGACATCGAAATTTATTTTTCCTATAGACAAGTCTGTACATTTACTATTCAGCTCTTCTGCTGAGGCATCAGCGAAGCCCAAATGACTGGGTGGGCTCCCTGTTCTTCTTAGGCAGGCAGATGTTACACGGTGGTCTTTCCCCACCACGCCTTGGCGGCAGCTGCCCCAAGCTTCAGCGAGTCCCTCAACATGTAGTCCTGGACCTTGGAATGTGCCAGTCTGCAACACTCAGTCAGGGTCAACTCCTTCAGCTGGAAGATCAACAGGTTTCGGACAGCCCAGAGAGTGTCCTTCACTGAGTTGATGATCCTCCAGGCACAGTTGATGTTTGTCTCGGTGTGCGTCCCGGGGAACAGACCGTAGAGCACGGAGTCTCGCGTCACAGCGCTGCTTGGAACAAACCTCAACAAATACCACTGCATTCCCCTCCAGACTTCTTCTGCAGAGGCACGTTCCAGAAGGAGGTGTGTGACAGTCTCATCCTCCCCCAAACTGCTTTGAGGGCAGCATGCGGTGCGGCAGAGAGTCTGGGCCTGCATAAAGGATCTCACAGGCAGAGCCCTTCTCACCACCAGCCAAGCCATGTCATGGTGCTTGTTGGAGAGTTCTGGCAGTGAGGCATTCTGCCAAATGACTTTGACAGTCTGCTCAGGGAACCGCTCGACAGGATCCACCCTCTCCTTTTCCCGAAGGGTCTCAAGGACACTACGTGCTGACCACTTCCTGATGGACTTGTGATCAAAGATGTTTTTCTTCATAAACTTCTCCACGAAGGACAGGTGATACGGAACGGTCCAACTACTTGGCAGCGAGGCCAGACCCATCCTTCGCAACACCGGGGACAGGTAGTACGTAGTGACACTTGGTGTTTGCGTACCGGGGATCCATGCACAGCTTGATGCAGCCACATACAAAGGTGGCCATCAGGGTGAGGGTAGCACTGGGTGTGTTTGCTCCCTCGTTGCCCAGATCTTTATACATCGAGTCCCTTCGGACCCGGTCCATCTTTGATCTCCATATAAAATGGAAGATGGTCCGGGTGACCACAGCGGCACAGGTTCTGGGAATAGGCCAGACCTGTGCCACGTATAACAGCAATGACAGTGTCTCACACCCCAGGTTTTTTTCCCTGTGCTGGAGAGCGACCATAGCTTCCACCTGCCCAGTTTCTGCCTCACTTTGCTGATACGCTCCTCCCAAGACTTGGCGCACACCCCAGCCCTCTGAACCAAATACCCAGCACCTTCAGGTGGTCGGTCCTGAGGGTGAAGGGGATGAAGGATTGGTCGGCCCAGTTCCCGAAGAGCATGGCCTCAGTCTTGCCTTGGTCTACCTTGGCTCCCAAGGCCCGTTCGAACTGGTCACATATGCACATCAGTCTGTGCATGGAGAGCGGATCTTAGCAGAAAATGGCGACGTCATCCATGTACAGGGAGGCCTTAACTTGTAGACCCCCGCTGCCAGGAATTGTCACCCCGCTCAGGCTCGTATCCTTCCTGATTGCCTCGGCAAATGGCTCTATGCAGCACACAAACAAGGCAGGAGAGAGAGGTCAGCCCTGCCTGACTCCAGATCTGACTGGGAAGCTATGGGCGGCACGGTGGGCGGCACGGTGGCACAGTGGTTAGCACTGCTGCCTCACAGCGCCTGAGACCCGGGTTCAATTCCCGCCTCAGGCGACTGACTGTGTGGAGTTTGCACGTTCTCCCCGTGTCTGCGTGGGTTTCCTCCGGGTGCTCCGGTTTCCTCCCACAGTCCAAAGATGTGCAGGCCAGGTGAATTGGCCATACTAAATTGTCCGTAGTGTTAGGTAAGGGGTAAATGTAGATGTAGGGGTATGGGTGGGTTACGCTTCGGCGGGGCGGTGTGGACTTGTTGGGCCGAAGGGCCTGTTTCCACACTGTAAGTAATCTAATCTATCTGATTCCCACCTATTGATTGAGACTGCACTGACAATGTTGGTGTAGAGCAGTCTGATCCAATTGCAGATTCACTCCCTAAAGCCCATTTTGGAGAGAACATCTCTCATATACGTGTGTGATATCCTGTCAAAAGCTTTCTTCTGGTCCAGGCTGATGAGGCAGCTGTCCAACCCCCTGTCCTGTACGTGGGCGATCATATCCCTGAGGAGTGCGAGACTCTCAGTGACCTTCCTGCCCGGTACAGCACAGGTTTGGTCAGGGTGAATCACGACCCCAGAGCAGACCTGACCCGGTTGGTGATAACCTCTGATAAAATTTTGTAATCCACACTCAATAGTGAGATTGGTCTCCAATTTCTGATTTAGGACGACTTGGACAAGTTGGACTGAAGTGTTTGTTTTCATGCTGTACATCTCTGTGACTCTCTGACTCTAAGTATCACCCCTTAAGAATGTATTTTAATCGAAACAGAATTTAAGTGACATGTAATTCCACACTGAAGTCAAAATACCAACAATAAAGCAAACAGGTCTGAACCTGGAAAGGTGTTATGTGCAAAAGATTTAATCTATTGAAGAAGGCACCCCGGTATTTTTGTTCTCACTTGGATTATGATAATATGTAATTTAAACTGCCAATCCAGGAGTCATTAAAAAATCTTTTTCAAAAGCTGCATTTAAAATTGATCATCCTGAAGATATATTTCTGGATAATAGTGGAATTCAACCCTAAAAAAAATGCAAGTTACAAATTTGTCTGAAAGCAAATTGATTAGGAGATGAGGATATAGCAAATGTCTTCCTCATTGTAATAAAAACAGAAAGTTCTGGAGAAGCTCAGTGAGTCTGTGAAGAGAGCAACAGAATTAATATTTCAAATGCAGTATGACTGTTATCAGACTCAGAACATGAACTCTGTTTCTCTCTCTCCACAGGTGCTGCCAGATCTGCTGAGCTTTTCCAATACTTGCTGTTTTATTACAGGTTTCCACTACCCACAATATTTTGCTTTTATTTCAATGGCCTGGGTGGTGGATTGGATGCCAAAGAAATGGAGTACTTCATTCTAAATGGTATCCACACAAGCAATTGTAAGTGTGTGAGTGATGCCTGAATTACTATTTCAATCATCCATCATACCCAGACTAACCACATGGACACCTATCATTTGTGGCAAGGCTTACACGGCATAACGGGCTACAAAGTGAAGCCAAACAGAATCACGGGCAACAGTACATCCCCACACAACAAGCTCAATGCAATCTACACTCACTTTGAACAGAAGATCAGTGTAATGATGTCACCTATTCCAATAGCCTTGGATGCACTTGTACCCACTATCACCACCACAAGTGTTAGATTGGCCTTCTTGAACATTAACCCATGGAAAGCGCCTGGCCAGGATGGAGTCCACAGTCATGCACTCAGATCCCGTGTGGACCAGCTGGCAGGAGTATTTACTGACATCTTTAACCTCTCCTTACTATGATCTGAAGTCCCCACCTGTTTCAAGAAGACCATTATCAGCTGGTACCAATAAAAATTCACACATTGTGCCTCAATGATTACAGACCGATGGCCCAGACCTCCATAATTATGAAGTGCTTCAGGAGATTAGTAATGGCTAACATCAACTCCAGCCTACCAAATTACTTTGATCTTTTGCAATTCACCGACCTGTGCAACTGGTCCATGGCAGACACCATCTTCCTGGCTCTACACTCATCCTTGGAACATCTGGATAACAAGGACACCTATATCAGGCTCCTACATATTGACTACAGCTCCACTTTAAACACTATCATTCCAAACAAACTCAGGAGGCTAAGGAAATCTGGCATGTCTACAGGACTCTTAGCAATTTCTATAGATGTGCCATAGAAAGCATCCTATTTGGATGCATCACAGAATGGTCTGGCAACTGCTCTGCCCAAAACCACAAGAAACTACAGAGAGTTGTGAACACAGCCTAGTCCATCATGCAAACCAGCCTTCCATCCATTGACTTCATCTGTACTTCCCACTGCATCCCACTACATAATCAAAAACCCCTCCCACCCTGGTTATACTTTCTTCCACTCTCTTCAGGCAGAAAGTATAAAATTTGAATACACATATCAACAGATTCGAAAACAGCTTCTTCCCCGCTACAATTAGACTTCTGAACAAACCTGTCATATGTTAATTTTGATCACTCTCTCTGCAATATCTCTGTGGTTGTAACACCATTCTGCACTCTGTTCTACTACTCTGATTAACTTTGTATAGTATGATCTGCCTATATAACATGCAAACAACACTTTTCACTGTATCTTGGTATATGTGACAACAATAAATCAAACTTAAACTCATATTCAAAGTCAAATTTACATTACAATACTTCCATTTAGAAATATATTCCAAGGCTAGCTGTAACAATTTAGATTGCATATCGAATAAAATGATTAGATCCATAAAGTTAAGTCATGATATGTTTGCTTCTCTGCTTAATCAGTGAAAAAGATTAACTTAATTCTTGGATTATTGAATTAAGTTAGCTCTTATTCAGGAAAACAAATTCTTTTCGTGGTGACTTTAATCATCAGTCTGGATTCGTTCCGTAGACTCCTTCTCACCTCTAATTATATGGTTATCTTCTGATTTTGTTAAATCCAGTAAATATCTTCATTGTCCTGTAGACAATACTACTTTATAGACTGATACATACAAAATACATCAATAATTAGGCTCCTTAATCTGCACTGTTGGGTAACACGTTAGCTTTTGTCCCGCTGAGATATTATGCCATGTAATTTATCTTAGAACTTGTGAAACTAGTTACACATATGGCAGGCAACTTCCTTGCCAAATTTTATTAGGGCTAGAATCTGTAATGTTCAGCACTGAGTCCATTTTCCTTTAATGTTTTATAACACTGAGCACAATTTTTACTGGCATGTGTAAAATGATTTGGAACTACAAGGCTCTTAATGTTTTAACAAGGACTGAATTGTTCATGTTAATAATGCATTGTTTTTTTTCTGGAGTGTAGCAGAATTCAATAACTCTTTAAAAATATTTTAACTGCATGTCTTTATTAAATAAGATAAATGTTTTGATAGATTTACATTTTTCAGATGAGATAGATAGAGTTTATAAAGTCTGCAATTTATTTTATTTCTCTTTTGTTTATATTAATGGACATATTGAAGTGATGATAAGCAAGTGTTATTTTATAAAAATATAAATCAAATGTTGAGTCACATGCAGCAACGTTTGGATAAAGAATTAAATGTGGATCTTGGTTCATTCCCTCTGAGCTGTGTAGCAACTTCACAGCAGAGACCCGGTCATTAATGAATTTTATCTTATAAATGAGAAAACCAAACAATAGGCCTTGCTTGTATTAATTCAGAAGACCTAGTGACTTGTAGGCACACTTCTCCCTACAGTGTGTCATTCATGGAATTAAACAATACAATTGTCCATATCTTTCTTGGACACCGTAGTGATGATATTGAATTTTAATGCAGAAAGATTAAAGTTGCTCACATACAAAAACTGAAACTAAATGTAATTTATTTACCACTGAATCACTATTTGATAAAATTAAGCTTTTCAAATTTATAACTAGCATGCAGTTTAGATAATCGTGAATGTCAAAATGATCAGTCAACCTGTCATGTAAAGGAAGACTCTGACAGAGATTAAGAAATCAAAAACTCCATGCAACACATCATTTCCTAAAGGATCCTTTAAATGTCAAAACAAACTCAAAGAAAGGGGAATTCAGACTGGTGCCGAATTAACTAAGCACTTGTTTGTTCAGGAAGCTATTAAATGCCAGAAAATGTATTGTGCACAAAGAATATTTAATTACAATTTCTGTATCTTAATTTCTTGTTCCTGAACATATCTATGATGGCAGTGATGTTATCTTCCTGGGAACAATGTCAAAGTTTATTTTAGGCTCAGCTTTAACAAGTTGACTGATTCTTTTCTTTCAACTTAGTCATTGCCATTTTTAAAAATTGTTGCCCTTCCATGGAGCTGGCACGAACACAACGGACTGAACACCCTCCTTCTGCGCTGCAACCATTTCATAAGTCTATGTTTCTAGGATGAACTTATTCTTGCCAGCTTGCGTAATTGTATCTATTATAACCCCAGCAGAGCCAGGCAGACTCCTTTCCACTGGATGTGATATGGAGTTTAGATTAGATTAGATTAGATTAGATTATTTACAGTGTGGAAACAGGCCCTTCGGCCCAACAAGTCCACATCGACCTGCCGAAGCGCATCCACCCAGACCCATTCCCCTACATTTACCCCTACACTAACACTACAGGCAATTTGCATGGCCAATTCACCTAACCTGCACATTTTTGGACTGTGGAAGGAAACTGGAGCACCCGGAGGAAACCCACACAGACACGGGGAGAATGTGCAAACTCCACATAGTCAGTCGTCTGAGGCAGGAATTGAACCCGGGTCTCTGGCGCTGTGAGGCAGCAGTGCTAACCACTATGCCACCGTGCTGCCCACTGTGCCACTGTGCCACCCACCCACCGTGCCACCCACCCACCGTGCCACCCACGGTGTCAAGTCTGTCAAGTTAGTTATTCCCCTGCTACAGCATTTAATTCTGACCTATGGATACTCCAAAAATGGCAGGTAATGTTTCCAGCCCCACTCCAGCCAGGTAGGGTATTCGCAAAAGCAGTGGTGCAGTGGTAATGTCACTGCATAGTAATCTGGAAGACCCAAGCTTAAACGTTGTGGTGAAATCTCACTACAGAAGCTGGAGGAATTTAAATTCACTTTATAAACCCGGAATTGCAACTTGCCCTTGAAGTACTGACAATGAAACTATCATGATTTGTTGAAAAATCCATTTGGTTCACCAATGCTCTTCAGGGAAGAAAATCTGCCATGTCCAGTTGGTCTACCCCACCTTTGACTTCAGATCCATAGCAATGTGGTTGATGCTTAACTGCTATTGAAAATGGCCCAACACGTCATTCCATTCAAGAACATTTCGGGACGTGCAAAAAATGCTTACTTTGCAGCAACATTCACATCCCATTAAACTATAAAATGAAGAGAAAAGATAGATGGTTTAACTTAACTTAGTGCATCAATAGATAAACACACTGCCAATTGTATTTCTCATGAATCAAAGATTTCATTTGAGTACCTTTATAATTAAACGTGTCACATATTTTTGGAATTTGAATATGTTTTCTTTATCTTGTGGTGAAATTTTATGCCCAAATGATTTGTCTATTTTCTATTTAAAGCTGACATCCTTATCCTAGGATGAATGTTTATAGTTGACAAACATAATTGGAACCTTTTCACTCCACTACACACTAAATTGAGGGATATTATGGGTGATAACAATTTTAGATTGTGACATTTTTATTCAAGTGTCAGTTAATATTAAAACAGGAAATACAGGTCTAAACTGTATTTCTAAACTAGTTTCTAAACTGCTGATTTATATTTCAGACTATAAGCAATTTCTACAATTTTAATGGCACAACTCTTTCAAACCGACAAAGTTCTCTCCTCAGAAAGGCCTTTCTTATCTGAAAAGATCTTAAATGCAACTGCAGCAAAATTTTGACGATGGTTGGCATTGGTTAGTGAGCTTTCTTCAAATCTTTGTTGAGATTTTATTGTCTATGCATACTCTGAGTTTTCAGGTTGATTGACCATAATATGTTGCTAACCAAGTTTGTAAGATTTGTCACTGTCTCAATTATTCTCTTCTTTCCCAGCTTTTCTATCTTGTCTTTCAGGCCAGACCTAGGGACAACTAAAAGTCTTCCCAGCAGATGTTGAATTGAATTGAATTATCTACTTCAAACTGATATTTAGAAATATATCTAAGAACAATAGAAACATCTTTGGAATCTTCTAGGATCTGTTAACCAGTCAATCATTTAATGGCCTGCAAAATGCAGCAAATTTCTTCTGGCACATTTAAGGTTTACTCGTCAAAGCTATAGACTTACTTCAGCTGAAATCAGTGGATTCCACTTAATATATACAATTGTGTTGGGCTTTCAGCTCCGTCAATTGTCCCAATTTCATACGATAGCCTCACCCTTACCTTTGAGAGATTCATTTCTGACTTGTTATCTTGAGTGACTGCAGAGATCTGCAAAGCTCATGAAGCATCAATGCATATCTGACACTTGCATTCACTTGATGCCCTCTTCCAGCAGTGATCACTCTAACAACCACAAACCATCTATCACTTTTAGACCTGATTACACCAACCTATGTTATGATGTAAAGTGAGTCATCAGGATCTTTGGCTGACATCTCTCCAGTAGTCCTCTTTAAAGGCATGTTTTTCTTCTTTCCAGCTGAACACCTGCATCCAAAGTGTTTCACTTTCTGGCAGTTTGAGCACTACTTCCCTCATGCTGGACATGCTTTTCTTTCTTTTATGACTCTATGTAATATCCTTCACAATGTTCACCTTCTGTCCTATAACCTTGGTCTGGTTTCACTGCAAATTTCTTCTTTTTTTTCAAAGTTGCTGCTTCAATTTGGCCTGGAACAGCTTTTAGCATAACATAGTCATCTGTTCTCCCATTAATATTCTCTAGCTGATTGTTGACTACCTCGGAGATTGCTTGAGAATATGTTTCTACTCTATCAGTGGAGAGTACGCTGGAATGGCAAGATCTCTTATGCCTAAGACTATCTTACCTCTGATGAAGCTTTCTTTTAATTGTCCAAGCTCTCAGGAATCAGCTAAATGTATCACTGCAGTGATGTACAAATCAATTATCTTACTCTCCCCTTGAGCTCACAGATTGAAAACACACTGTTTATGAGTAACATTAATATGAAGTTTAACATATGTCTTCAAAGCGTATAAAATCTTTGCAGTCTGGTTTTTCTTCTCCTCAAAGAGTCGAGGTTGTAATACGAATTATAGCATTCTTTCTCCAGCCCTGACTGTAGGGTTATTACTCTTATTTATTTCAGTTCTTTTAATTAATTCTGTAGTTAGTTCTTGAATTTGCCACTGAGAGTGGAAAATATTATAATTCTGGCTCATATCTTCTGTCCTTTTCAAATTAGCAGGGAATAGAAAATGCACAGCCATTTTGATGCATCCAGTAATTCAAAAGTTACTGACTTTTTTCTTTACTTCATTCTTGATGTTGCTTTCAGAAGTTGACTCTCTTACAGCTTGAAGAGCCCATACAATTTTAGCTATGCCATTCTGAAACTGTAAGTGAAGATTTTTAAATAGGTGTCACAAGACTACAGAAGTAGATGTCACATGACTGTGCAAAGTTCTCCAGTGTACCACTTGCAATTGCATTTCTCCAAATAACAATCATTACTGATATTCTGGTTAAATATATATGGCATTTACTTTTGAAAGAAATTGAATGTAGAATGTTAGACATTTTACTTTTACTCTACTTTTAAAATTGTAGAGTAGTGGAAGTCTAGATCTGGAATTACATAGTTTTTAAAAAAAGCTCCCAGCATGCCTATCATTGTCTGTGACTGGCCTGGTCAAACATTATAGGTTTTAACTCTAACACCCTGCTATCTGACAACTTTCAGCTTTTAGTTATAACGACGTGAATGCTATTTTATGTTAAGACCAAATTACTTTGTTTTAAAGTTTATAAATGAACAAAATTACTTTAGGAAAAGCCATTATTTAGTATGTAATTATTTTTAAAAATGTTTTAGCCCATTATTTGATTAATAATATTTTGATAATAAATCTTTGTACAGATTTAATTATCAAACTGATTATGAATAGCCTCAGCTGGTCTAAGACATTTTATGTTTCCTCCTGCATATTTTGAAGTTCACTTTCACTTGCTATGAGTCTAATATAAATTAGGTACACTTACAAAGCTTCAGTCACCTTTTATTATAATGGCATTGCAAGAATCTTAGCTGAGTGTTGTGAAGACTGAGGAGCAAAATTGAATAATGACCAATGCCTGTACCGATTTTTTCTGGTGCAGGCTACATGCAAACTTTGTGCCGTGACCTATTTACATCATAGTTGCAGGCAGTCCAACACTAAACGTACTGCTTTATGGCTGTATGCCTCATTATTGTGCTCAGTTTTGTGTGAGGATACCACTATATAAACTAAGCCTTAAAGGGGAGCTTCAGTCTGGGTGGAGCAGATCATGGTGGGGACTTGGGAGAGTGGCAGATATAGACGAATCGTGACTTATGGCAGAACAATGTAGAAAGTATGTCCTAAGGTTCGTAGATACAATACTTGTCAACTTGGATGCAGAAGTTGAATAGGAGGAAAACATTTATATATTCACAGGAGATTACAACTTCCAGATGAACTTTCAGGAGACAATGGAAACATATACCGATCACTGTCAATGTATGCAACATAACTCAAAGAACATGGATGTAGTGACAGAAGAACTTCAACAACCTGACACAAGTAGTCAAGGTTAGTGAATTCATCTTCAAATGGCATATTCTACCATCTGCGCCATTATCATCAGGTGACCCACACCTCCATCAATCACCTACTGGCTATCACAATCAATCAAACTTAGAACTCTCATTCAAATCATCATCTCACTCTCTCACACTAAGCACAGACTCACATCGATACTTCCTAGCTTACACTGCTGCCTATTAATGCAACTGCAGCCAAATGATGCAAACCATATTCCTCTATAGACTGCTCTTATATGACAAAATACCAATTAACTATTCCCAGCAACACCTAATTGACGAGGTGGACATAGATACATGGTCTTACCTCAATGGAGGAGATAGTGTTCATCATCATTGGAGGGGCCATAACAGAGGTTGGCCAGTGACACAGTGGAAATTATTGAAGATAACTATCTGCTCATACTCAATCCTCCTTCTCTCTTCGCAATTCCCTATCATTGCACAAACCCTTCTAATTTACAATTTGGAGGTGAATTAACAGCATACCACCAAGGCCTGGTCTCCACTTCCAGCACATCATCGTCAAACACTTCCGCCAACTCCAAATAGACCCCACCACCAAGAACATCTTCCCCTCCCCCACCCCTCTCAGCCTTCAACAAGGACTGTTCCCTCCCACAGTCTTTGGTTCATGTCACCCCTGCCCTGAACCCTCAGGTATCTACCCCTGCAACCAGAAAAATGCAAAACCTGCCGTACACCACAACCCTCACCTCTATCCAGAGCCGCAAACAGTCCTTCTAGGTGAGACAGAGGTTCACCTACCTCTCTTTCAACCTAGTTTACTGCATCAGATGCTCCTGATATGGTCTTCTCTACATCGGGAAGACTGAACGTAACTTTAGGGAACGGTTCACCGAGCATCACAGTAAGGTCCGCAAGGACTGACCGTACCTCCCAGTCACTGCCCATTTCAGTTCCCCCAATCACTCCCTTTCTAACATGACCATCCTTGGCCTCCTCCATTGCCAAAACAAACCACAGCGCCTACTGGAGGAACAGCACCTTATCTTCCGCCTGGGTACCCCACTGCTCGGAACACTCAACAAGAGTTCTCCAATTTCAAATAACCTCTCTCCCCATTTCGCAACTCTCTTCCCAGACCCCCCCCCCCCCCCCCCCCCCCCCCCCCCCCCCCTTTCCACTGCTTACTGCCAACAACCAGATTCATTCATCCCATTAACCAACCAGGTCATACTCTCTATCTGTCTTCACGTATCCCCACTTCGCCACTCTGCCCCACCTCCCCCTTTATCTCCAGCTCCCCCCACACCCACCGTCAGTCCTGAGGAAGGGTTCCACCCAAAACATCAACTTCTACACCTCCTGATGCTGCCTGGCTTGCTGTGTCCTTCCAGCCTCCTGCCTGGATACTACAGCCAGATATCTATAACATGCATTGATAAAATGTTTGCACAGTTCCATTTATAACATGCAAAACACAAATGATCAAGGGACAGTGGTAGTTTAGTTTAAGTTTCGTAGAATAGTTCTTTCAGTTCAAAAGAATCCTGGCAGCAATGCAGTTTGGTAGGTTTGTAGAATCTCTTGGTTGTGATGCTTCACATAAGTGCCTTGGCTGTCAGAACTGAAAAGGAAGCCAAGCTTTCAGAACTGGAAAGTAGTCTTAAAACTGTTTCAGGTGTCCTCAAGGGAAAATTGGAAAGTGTCAATTAAGTACAAAATCAAAGATTGGCATACGGATATTGCTGCGAAACAAAGGTTGAATCTATGTTTTTGCTGTTTTTGATAAGATCTTTACAGATATATAGGGCTGTTTTGTTTTCTTTTGAGTAAGAATTTTGTATTTCAGTGTTCACAAAACCTTAGTAGCTATGTGCACATGTTCAGTGACTAACCACCAATTGCAAAAATAAAAGAAGATCTGTCAATCCAGGTTTCATTCTGGCATCTGACTTATTGGAGTTATCTTCAGCTGGGGTCATAACATGATATGGAGCATGGCCTGCTGTCCTCTCTTAGAATAATATCATTCAACTTTCTACCATCATCACTCTGTCAGCTAATCGGTAAGACTGTGTTCACCGATGCCAAAATGATGTAACTGGTACCCTTAGGACTAAATCCTACATTCTTTCCCAGCTGAAAGTCAGTAGCCTTACACTCATCATGTTGTGGGCATTATGCAGGAGCACCAAGAAAAGTAAAAGAATATAGAAGACTGTATTTATTGTGTTCAGTTCAGATCACCTCATTAGAGGAAAGATTTGGAAGCTTTAGAGAGGGTTCAGAGGAGATTTACCAGGATGCTGCCTGGACTGGAGGGCATGTCTTCTCAAGAAAGGTTGAGGGAGCTAGGACTTTTCTCACTGGAAACAAGCCTTAAAACTTGTGCTTGAATACACAGACTTGATAGAGATGGACAAGATGTTGAGAGGCACAGATAGAATGGATAGCCGGAGACTTTTTCCCTGGGCAGAAATATCTATCACAAGGGGGCAGAATTTTAAGGTGATTGGAGGAAGACTTAGGGGAGATGTCAGAGGTAGGGTCTTTACACAGAAAGTGGTGGATGCGTGAAATGCATTGCCAGAAGTTGTAGAGTCAGATAGATTAGGGACATTTAAGCATCTCTTGGATAGTCACATGGAAGATAGGACAATGAAGAGTTTGTAGGTTAGTATGATTAGAGTAGGATAAAAGGCTGGCACAATGTCGAGGGCCAAAGGGCTGTACTGTTCGTTGTCCTACATTCTAAGACTGGCACAAGGGGAATGTGCAATGGCAATTTTGTCTGGAATTTTGAATGATTGCTTTGATAAAGGTTGTTAAAACTGTGGTGTTTTGTGATGCTTGTTTGTCATAGGGGATTGAATTGTATGGAGATTAGATAGGCATTTCTACGACTGCAAATGAGACAATAGGTATGTTTTCACCTGGTGCTTGGGTCAAGAGTCGCTACAGGAAATCCTGAAGGGGGAGCGTGAACAGTCAGTAGTCTTGTTCTGTATTGATACCAATTACATAGGCAAAAAGGGGCATGACATCCTAAAAGCAGAATGTAAGAATTTTGGGAGCAAGCTGAGAAGTAGGAGCTCAATAAAGGTGATTTGAGGATTACTACCAAATGGTGTGAGCAGGAGGGATTCAGATTCCTGGGGGTTTGGGACTAGTTCTGGGGGAAGTGAGACAAATACACCTGGTTAGGACCCGGACTGATGCCATGGGGTGAAGTTTTGCTCAAGTGGCTAGAGATGGTTTAAACCTCCTTGGCAGGGAGATGCACAGGCAGCACAGTGGCTCACTGGTTAGCACTGCTGCCTCACAGCGTCAGGGACTTGAGTTCGATTCCAGCCTTGTGCAACTGTCTATGTGGAGTTTACACATTCTCACCATGTCTGCATGGGTTTCCTCCAGGTGCTTCAGTTTCCTCCCACAGTCTAAAGATGTGCAGATTAGGTGAATTGGCCAAGCTAAATCGCCCATAGTGTTCAGAGATGTATAGGCTAGGTGCAGTAATCAGGGGTAGGGGATAATAGGATAGGGGAATGGGTATATTTGGGTTACTGTTTGGAGCGTTGGTGTGGACTTGGGCCAAATGGCTTGTCTCTACACTGTAGAGATTCTATGATCTATGGTGAATCAGACAAAGAGCATTCGAGGAAAAGAAGAAATGATAGAAAGAGAAATAAGAAAAGTGATAAGCAGAGTATTCAAAGGCCAGAATCAAACAAGACCAAAGTACAAAATAATGGGAATGAAACAAAGAACTTTAAAGAAACAAGCCTTAAAACTTGTGCTTGAGCACACAGAACATTTGAAATAAAGTCGATGAAATAATCTTACAAATGGATGAAAGTATAAGATCTAGTTGGCATTGTGGAGACGTGGCTTCAAGGTGACCAAGGATGGAAACTGAACTTGCAGAAATATTCAGTATTTATGAAAGTCAGACAAAAAGGAAAAGGTGGTGGTGTTGCATTACCTGTTAAAGAGGATATAAACACAATATTGAGAAAATATACTAGCTCAGACAGTGTAGAGTGTGTGTGGGTAGAATTGAGAAATATCAAAGGGAAAAAATATTATTGGGTTTGGTATATAGATGACCAAACTGTACTGGTGATGTTGGGAATAATATTAAACAGGAAATCAGAAACACGTGTGGTAAAGGAACATGTGTAGTTATGGATGACTTTAATATGAAATAAGTGACTCGAATTAATCGCAATACCATACAGGAGGAACGCCTACACTTTATATGGGATGGTTTTCTGCAATGATACATTCTGGAACGAACAGGAGAATAGGATGGATATTATGCATTGGGAAATAAATTGTTGATAATGTAATTGTGAGCAACCCCTTGGAAATGAGCAAGCCTAATATGATAGAGTTCTTCATCAAGATGTAGAATGAGGTAGTTCATTCTGAGACGAAGGTCCTGAATCTTAATAAGAGAAACTATGATAGTGTGAGTCATGGATTGGTTATGATGGATTGGGAAATGTTACTGAAAGGAATGACAAAGGATAAGCAATGCCAAGCATTCAAAGAGCAAATAGATGATCTACAAAAAATAGTTTATTCCAGTCTGGTGCAAGAGTACAAAAAAAAGTGACCAAATCATGACTTACAAGGAAGTAAGAGACATAGATATTGGCAAGAAAAAACATCAGGCCTGAGGATTGGGAACAGTTTAGAAGGCAGAAAAGGAGGAGCAGGAATTGATTAAAAAGGAATAAATAGTGTATGAGACTAAGCGTGCAGGGAACATAAGAACTAACTGTAAAAGTTTGTCTTGGCTTGCAAAGAGAAAAAGATTGGTGAAAGCTAATATAAGTCCCTTAAAGTCAGTAACAGTGAATTTATAAGTACATATCTGGTGAACTAAATTCATAATTTGCTTCTTCAGAGAGGAGACCATGAATAATATACCAGAATTGGTAGGATCACAGGGTTTAGTGAGAAGGAGAAATGGAAGCAATCTGCATTAGCAGTAAAATGATTTGGAGAAATTGATGGGATTGAAAGCTGATAAATCCCACACCCTGCTAAGCTACCTCCCTGTACTTAAGGAAGTGGGCTAATGATAATAGGTGCACTGGTATTCATCTTCCAAAGTTCTGCAGACTCCATAACAATTCATACACTGGAGGGTAGATAATGTAACCCAAATATTTAAAAAGGGAGGTAGAGAGAAAACAGGGAATTATACACCAGTGAGCCAGATGCTAACAGTGGGGAAGATGATAGAGTCCTTTATCAAGGATTTTATGGCAGACCACTGTGAAAAAAAGTGATAGAATCAGACACAGTGATTGTGAATTAACAAAAAGGAAATTGTGCTTGATAAATCTACTAGAACTCTTTGCAGATGCAATTAATAGAATTGATCAGGGGGACCAGCGAATGGTGTTTTTGTTTGGACTTTCAGAAGGCTTTCGACAAAATCCCACATATAAGATTAACATGTAAAATTAAAGTGCAAGGAATAATGGGTATTGGGTTGCAATGGATAAAAAAATTGGTTAGCAGACAGGAAACAGGAATAAATGGGCTTTTTTTTTCTGAATGACAAAGGCAGTGACAAGTGGGATGCTACAGGGATTGGTATTAGGAACCCAGCTATTTACAATTTACCTGAATGATTTAAATGTGGGAACTAAAGGTAATATCTCAAAATTTGCAGATGACACAAATCTGGGTGGAAGGATGAGCTGTGAGGAGAATGCAGAGATGTTGCAGTGCAATTTGGAAAGGATAAGTGAATGGTCAAATGCACAGCATATGCAGCATAATATAAATAAATGTGAGATTATCCACTTTGGTAGCAAAAGCAGGAAGGCAGATTATTATTTGAATGGGTGTAAATTGAGCAAGAGGAATGTTCAACGAGACCTGGGTGTCCTTGTGCATCAGTTGTGGAATAAAAGCACACAAGTGCAGCAGGCAATAAAGAAGGCAAACTACATCATGAGTACAGGAACAAGGATGTCTTGCTGCAATTATGCAGAACAATGGTGAGGCCACACCTGGAATATCATGTGCAATTTTAGTCTCCTTATCTGAGAAAAGATGTTCTTGCTACAGAGAGAATACCGCAAATGTTTACTAAATTGATCCCTGGGAAGGCAGGATTGATGTATGAGAAGAGATTAGGATGAAGTGGGGGGATTTCGCAGAAACTTATAAAATTATTACAGAACTAGACTTGTTAGATATAGGAAGGATGTTCCCAATGCAGGGGGAGTTTAAAGACAGGAGTCATAGTTTAAGGACTGAGATCAGGAAAGAAAAATTCTTCACCCAAGGGATGGTGAGCCTGAGGAATTCATTATCACAGAAAATGGTTAAGGCTAAAACATTATTTATTTTCAAGAAGGAGGTGGACATAGCTTTTGTCACTAAAGGGAGCAAGGGATATAATAGGACAGTGGGATGAGGGTATTGAGCCTAATGATCTGCCTTGATCATATTGAATAGCATAGAAGGCCCAAGGGGTTGGGTGGCCTACTCTATTCCTATCTTCTATGTTTCATTGTTACCATGTCGTCAAAAAGAAAATGTGATGGTTCCCCCATACTAAATGGATGGTAAAATGTTGGACTGTTGTTGAATGGGAAGGTTGAGTTGTATTCAATAGTATTATGATGAGCTGAACCAATCATGGACAGCCCAATCAGAAAGAAAATATATCGATTGTTTTCTTCTTTCCTCTTTCTTAACTGATTTCCATAAACTAGATGCTGTCATGCCCTCATGATGACTGTGAAGGATGCAACAGATCATGATGAATCATGACATGTTGTGGAAATTACTTTAGGTAGCAAGCATTGTTTAAACAACCCAATGGTTTGTAAATGACATTTTGTGACTCATATTGTATGAATACTGTCTGCACGTGTGTTTTACGCCAGAGACATGAGCCATAGGGGCAGGGGAAAGCACTTGGTCCCTAATATTCACCATCTGGTCTTTTCTATTGACTCAAATACTAATGGTACAGCAGATGACATGGAATAAAGGCTTTGTGATTGCTGCTTGCATGCTGGACAGTGAACTCCATGATGCTCACAGTCATCTGTACATTGAGAGAGTAGAGCATTTTACAGTTTGTCTTCCTGTGTCACCTTTTCTCATTCTTCTGGTCACTCTGCAGGTCCAAGAGTACGGAAACTACCAGGTGCACGACTGGGAGCCAGAGGTCTGAGCAGAACCCTTGATGTGAGTATTAAAGCCTTCACCACAGGCCATACTATTCATTGAAGAATTCAGCAACTTAAAAAGCAGTACAAACAATCAATTACTTCTACTAAGTCAGCAACAACCAATAGAAAGCTAATTTGTACATTATCTATTATTGATAATTAAACAGGTAAACGTTGCAAGGCAAACTTATGTTTTGCTCACCGTTTGAAATGTGAATGAAAGAGCATTTTTTGATTAATTGACATGTTAATCAGGCAAGAATCTATTTCCTCCAAAGTAAATGAAATGGAAAGGAATAGTTCCTAATTTATTCCATAGGTACAATTTGTCTGTACATCTTCCGGTGAACTTGTGAAATTCGCAATTAATCAGGTAAACTCAGGACAATAGAAAGTTTGTACATTATATTAACTCCTTCACAAGAATTGCAACATAAAGATTTTACTCCTTGCTCTGGAAGTGCGGTTCATCAGGTGATATCTTATTGTTTTGCATGGGCACAAAGGCACGGTGTAAAATAGCATCTGAAAATTTTAAAAAAAGTTATAATTAGAACAATAAAAATCCTATGTAATTTTTAGAATCAGCTATAGGATTAAGAGTACAGTTAGGAGTAAAGTGTACAATTAGGACAATTAATTGGGAACGATTCGCATGCATATCGAATATATATGATAGCTATATATTGTAGTTGTGTCCGTGTATACAGGTAGTTTTTTTTCAATCAAATAATAATTAACCTGCGCTCAGGGATACGAGTCTTGTTCCTTAGCAGATATCGCCTAAGGAATTAACGCAAAAGGCAACAAGGCAGGTTACGTTGGGTTTTGGGGAGCGCCTGTGCTCTAATCCTATAGTTCCACCTAATTAATTTCTCTTCTATGGAGCAGCATTTCATGATTGTATCTTGTTTGAAGGAGATTAAGAGTCGCACACTTCATTAGCAAGGTGTAAATGATCGGCGCCCCTCTCCATCCACCTGCCTAATTGGGTTAATGAAGTGTCTCTGCGGAATATGCAGTAGAAACAAACCTCCCAATCCTCCCAGATTTACTGCTCTGAAACATCCAATACTACAACTGAACAAAGACTACATATCACCTATTAGAGATCGCAAGCCTTCTTTCTAAACTTGATTTAAGGGAACGTAGCTGATGTTTACTTAAATTACTTCAAACTGCGTAATGAATACCTTGAACTGATTGCAGAGCCATTTAAATCATATTTTCTTCAAAGGCAGGATAAGATGCATCAATCTAATAGTAATTAGTATCGGTATTAAATGTTTTATTTGTTAAACATCCATTTGCTGTAGAATTGACATTTGTTCAGTATTGCATAGAGTCGCAGTAACGAACGGAAATCATATGAGGGAAACTATATTTTGAATTGAAGGAAATACTGAATATTCAAGCTAGTATCCAATAAATTCAAAATGTAAAATTAAAACGTATGTAATATGTCATAACTAAACGGTCCTGGTCAATACCAATGTTAGATTTAAAGAAAATGATTTTACACTGAATGAAATATCAAATATGTGTGTCTTTCAAAATAAATTCATGAGACCGTATGGTATTCTATTCAAAGTATTATGGCTAAAACAATATAGTTCAGATGACCCCTCCCTCTATGTAGAACACTGCAGTCAGTACAAAGAGAATTGTCTAATAGTAGGCAATCTGTGTAATGTTTATTGTCCAATGGGTGAAATTTCTGTTTTGACAATTTGAATCAAAAATAACGTTTCTAGAGAAAAAAAACAAAAGCAAATTGTTTTTCCACTTTTTATTGTTTATTTAGGAGACTCAACATTCTTAGACATAAACAACAAATAAAACCCGGGCTCGATTAAGGACATTGGATTTAAATTGCAGTAAGCTGATAACCAAGCAGAGGGTTTTAAATCCAGTTCTTAACCGCTCCCACTTTCTGGGTGTTTAGAGAGAAAATATTTTACCATACACCATTAGAAGCTTGTAATCCGCCATCAAAGTACGTTACATCGATTTACACCCACGGATAGGTTTTAATAGAAGCTCGCAGATTGAGTGAGTGAGTGAGAGTATGTTTATAATGTGAAGCAGGTTTTGTTACTTTCGGGGCGTGTGCTGTACACTTCCAAAACCTGATCAGTCGAGGGATTTTCTAAGTGGGTTCAGCAAAACACCATCCTGCTCAGGAATGAACATCAATTCTCTAGAATGTAAGCTGTTCTGTCCTAAATTCTAATGTCTCCTAATGATGTGGGTTGTGTTAGAAATCGGGGCATTTTCCCCTTTGGTTTGATGGGCAAACGAGGACATTTGGTGAGACAAGTCACTTGGATCTCAATTTATGGAGATGTGCGAGGGTGGGGTTGCTGAGGCACAGTACATCTACAGGAGGACCATCTTTAGCAGAAAATGACAACACTGACCGTGTCCAGCATGATGTGACAGCGGAAAGGTCTGGGATAGTGAATCCTTGCACCCAGAAAGTTCCTGGCGATGCGTCTAGAAAGACCGCCTAAATCGCCAGATTACCGTTTGGACAGACAGAATCGGTGTCACTCATTTAAAATCGAAAGGGTTTTTTTTAAACTGGTAATGCTAAAATGCTATTGAATTTATTCTGAACAAATATAGTGTCAGTTTAATAGTTTGCAGTGTGTTAAAAGTCGGAGTTATGATTATAATTACACATATCGCCCCAAAAAACCCCCGTTTATTTTTGCTATTAGAGGATACATGTTAAAGCAAGTGGGATATTATGCTTACTCACGGCCTGTGAGGATATTAAAGGTACTAGGTGGTTTAATCTGAATGTCGGAACGCCTAGTCCTTTCCAATCCCTTTTAAACCGCAAACTCGATTAAGGATCAGTATTTTCTGGTCTCAGAAACCAACATTCATATCCTTTTTCAGTTTGTACAATGCATTGCGAAATGTGTCATTGCTGCGCTATTTAATCGTTAATGCTTTGTATAACTATTACGGAAAACAGTTTTGCAATGCATGTGTACGCCAAATTTCTGTTGTGTATCTTGAATAGAATATGTTGAATTTACTCTGGGATTTTAAAATAAAACATGATCCAGACGATATCAAACAAGAATCAGCTGCTCATGCCCATATTTAAAGCAATGGGCAATGCGGCAAAGATCTACACCAGGAATTTCAAAGTTAACGGAGCGTTCGGGCGAGACAGGGGCCCGAATGGAAGCTGGAATGGACCAACTCAAAATACGAAGCGGATCGGACTGGAAGTGTTTCTGAACTGTATCTGATTGCCAATGCTCGATAAGTGACGAATGTAGGTTGTATTAACAAATGGACGAATAGAGAATACTGGGATCTGAACATTCCGTAAAAATATCAAAACCTCAAAACGAATAAAGACACTTGCTTACTAAGAATTATGTAGCATATTAAATCTAGGAACGGACGGTCAAGCAATATTTTAGCTTAACGGATTCATTCAGGGTAAAAATGTGTTGTGTAAGGTTATAGCTGAAAACTCAACATTTAAACGCTTGAATATTATTCGTTTGAGACACGGCCATGAACACTGAAGCAATGCAGCAAACAAACCTTGTCCATATTATGAATCTATTAGTGGGCAGCAGCGCTTTCATTGCAGTCGCTGTATTTCAGGATTACAAGTGATACCATCAAATCCCGAATGGGACTTCTAGTTTTTTTTTAAATTTAAAAATAATTGTGTCTGATAAACTCAGTTAACTATTGAAATAATGTACTTCGTGTATTGATTGCGCGTTTCTACAGGCTGGGTGGTTTTGTTCGATGAAAAAGTTGAAATTATAATTTGCTAAATGCACTGGAGCCACTTGTGGCAAATCGATACAGTGAGCAGCGGGCACCGCCTGTCAAATAGGACGGTGAGAGACGCCAATGCCTGTAATGTGTAGAGCAATCAGTTAGACCGAGTGCAGCTTCACCCCTCCCAGCTTTGAGAGCACTGACCAGATTCGCAATTAGCATCCTGGTCCCATTCCTGTTTGTTAATGAAGAAAAAAAAGCTTCTCGATTATGTTCTAAAGTTTTGAAGTTTAGTTGCGATTTGGGTCAAATCATTAAAAACATCTGCAGAATGCGGCTGGTTCACATACGCGAGTCTTTTGTTTTTGGAAATGTTCAGAATAAGACCAAAATCCCCCCCCCCAAAAAAAAAGTCACCATTAAGAAGTCCTAACTGTTCACAACAGATAAGCATTGGAGCATGTCTGTATTTTTGCAAACTGCTGTATGTGCGTGTGTGAGAGATCAGGGACTGTCCTGGACTGTATTGTGCACCAATTCACCTCGACGTGCCCCTAAACGCTTGTTCAAATGACAGCGCGAGCCTTGCGTTGACTTCCCAGTTCTTTGCGTGTGCTAATTTCTGACCAATGTGACTGAAGTGATCATGTTCAATATTGTGAAAAAATAAAATTAAAGAAGCAGTATTGGTACTTAAAGACATCATCCGTTTGCAAAACGCGTCATAATAAAGATAACCGAGAAGATGTGTCCTGAGCACGCCCCCCCCCACCCCCCGTCCATTATATTTCAATGTTTGGTGCAATCAACAAATATCCCGTATTCAACAGTGAGTTTAATTCTTAAACTTAAGGTTGGACCTAGCGAACAATTTGATTGCCCGTTGCTGTCAATTTGTTGTTCCTGTTGTTTAAACCTGTAATGTGCTTCTCCGTGGAACTTCCACCGTCTATATGTTTTACAGGAACAATTGAGGTTTATTGTTGTCTGAAAAGATGCTGATGACCGAATCTAAATGTTTCTGCAAATGTATCAGGTGTTAATGTGAGCGGACTGTCCATTCATCCATAACTCTTGTCTGGTGCTGCCTTTTTTTGCATCGGATAATGAACAATTGGGAGCAGCGATCACACCTTTGAAATTGCAGTCTTGATTCCGCTCCTGGTGCTGACTCTGCTGCGGTGGATTTCTGGGTGTCGACCAATAACACCTAATGTAAACGGACAGATTATTTGTAGGTATCAAACTAAATATCGACTGGTATATAACTTACATCAAATTAGCACAGTACACACTTGAGTTTTCATCGGTGTTTCCTGGTGTGTTAAAAGAAGCTAGGAGCTACGACAACACCGCAGTTCTGTGCGAATAATTCTGCTGACGGGTCACTTTGAATTCAACGACAAAATGTAACCTCGTCAATATTGTAGATCAAGTGAAGAAGAAAAGCAACATTCAGAGTTAGATTCCATGATATACCTGTCCTTGGAATGGTCGGGATTACCGCATTTTTTATGGCATGCCTACAATTTGGAAGTAGGCCATTCGGCCCATAGAGTCCACGCCAATCCTCCTATCTACCAGACCCACCCCAGTCTGTACATTCTTGGACATTGTAGGCAATTTAGCATGGGTAACCCACGTAACCTATGCATTTTTGAACTGTGGGAGGAAACCGGAGTACCCAGTGGGAACCCACACAGACACGGGGAGATGTGCAAACTCCATACACTCACCCGAGGCTGGAATCGAATTCGCGTTCTTGGCCTTGTGAGGTAACAGTGTTAACCACTGTGCCGTCCCATTTAATTAAATAGGAACATATTTAGATTCTAATTCATCCACCAATTTTTAGTTCAAAGGTCCACATTCACAAGGTTGGACTGAGCTGCCTTAAGCTTTACCTTGTCTGTCGTTGAGTTTTGTTACTTTAAAGACTGAATCATCGCAGCTCGGCTTGCGCCTGGTATCACTGGCATCTCTTGCTGGATTAATAGCGTTAATGTATCATATGTAACTTTCTTGAAGAGGATCATGTACCATGTTAATCTTAGTGTCATTTGAACAGCTGAGATCGTTATTCACTCTAGTTAAAGATAGCACACGGACTGCTGGTCAAATTACTTCCCACAGTCGCTTCTCGCGGTGATGTATTATCTATAAAATACCAGCAAAAAAAATTGACCACATAACACGAAATGGAGAAGATTTGACAGTTCATGTTAAGGCTTGCAAAACAAAGACACTGTTCGTGCAAATTATTGTGCTGAATGAATCAACTCCGCAAACATGGGGTCAATGTTTCTTCGCGTTTGGTAGATATCGGGACAAATGATTCCAAAGTAATTTACTGTCCTGAATTATAGTGAATGACTTGTTCAACCCTTTCAACCGGGAGCATGTTAAAGGCTGAGCTTGTGTCCAATACATAGGCTACGTATTTTGGGTTAAATGGTTTGATTTCGGTAACGAGGGTGTGAATTATAAATAGAATGGGTGGGGTCCTAAGCATCATTGCCGAAATTGGAACATGTTGATGGCTTCGCTTTGATATTAACCTGTGTGTAGTCAGCTGTGTGAGCGAGACGGCTATGGTCAGCTCGAGTGAATAACACTAATGAAAAGAGAAACAAGATGAGAAAATGAAGGAAATCTCCAGAATTTCTCCTGTTGTGTATGTGATAAAGTGTGAAATGTTAAGGCAGTTGACCAGCAGCTGGTCGACTTTCTCGTCTGGGTCAGTTCTAAAACATTTTAGGCAGTAAAATCCTCCGCTTCCCAACCCGTCATAGGAATGCGCAATATCACTATTGTCACCAAAATGATCAACGATGTGAGATAATGTTTAAAAGTGATAACAGAAAACGGAGAATAATGTTTGAATGGAGGCTGATGTCCATGATTTGTTTTTCGCTGAATGTATCAGTTTAGAAGTTGTAAGATTCTGTTGCCTGTACTACACATATTCAAAAAAAAACACAATAAAACTTTAGATCGGGCAAATGCTAATTTTCTGAATTCCAAAGATGCAATTACTTCTAACGTGACTGATTCCCAGAAGGACCAATTCCGCAATGAAATCGCCTTGATGTGAGGCACAAGTAGAGATTAAAGGGCAAAGACTCGATTCTTTTGGAATTCTAATTTCAACCGCCATTGTAATGATCCTGTGACGATTTTACAGCCTGGAAGGTTCTATATAAATTAAGTTGTTTTTATCACAGCAGTCAGCGGCTAGATATCAGTCAATAAATGGGAACCGGATATCACGCTCAGCTGAAACGATGCTGTAAAATTTGAAACCCAAAGATAAACAGCCATGCATACACCACAATGTACTGTAAACAAATATATCTGGGTGCACCAGGGATGCTACTTACCGACTGGAACGACAAACGTACAGACAACGCAGTGCGCCGGGGTGTTGGTGTGGGGGTGGTGGGGATTGGGGGGTGAGGGGAGGAGCGGGCAGGGAGAAGGGGAATCTTCCCACAGAATACAATGAAGTTTTTTTTTGCCACATAGATTGTTGGAACAGAGTCGGGGTGTTTTAATATGGAAATAGACAATTGCTTGCGAAAGAGGAAAGTGACAGAGAACTGCCTTAGACTAAATGGTACAGTTGGATCTTTTTAAAATATAGACTTGCTGGACAGAACGGTCTGTCACTGATGTAATATTCTCCAGATTTACACGGTCATGATGCCCACTACCAACAAAACAGGCCTTTTGGATGGGAAATACTGATTAGCAGCAAAGTAAGTGGGCGTTCCACTTGCCTGAGGTCAAGTTTGCAGTCATTCTTCTCACTGAAGTTGGTTTAACTGATTCTACTGTTAAAAGGGTTTAATTAGAAAAGCCCCTCGGATTGCCTAGGTCAAAAACTGAACGGTGTTAATCGAAAGGTAGCATTTAGCAATTCTTTTCAAGACACTTCCCATAATTGTCCGCCCTTTCCTTAACCAAGGCGTCAGTCTCAAATATGCCGAGCTCAAAGTTAAACTTGAAATTACAATTGATAGCGAAACAATTCCTGATTCATAAATCATTTCGCAAGTAAATCAAATCTCCGAAATAACGGAGTGGCTATTTATTTGTTATCGATATATGAAGAACGGTGTGTTCTATGCTCTACTTCTGGTGTTCAGTCTCCATATTGGGTAATAATAAATTACAGTTAATCTAGCAGATATATGTTCTCCGAAGAATGACGGTTCAACGTAAGAAGGGAACAGGTCGGTTTTTGTGGGAAATAGTCTGTAGTTCGAACGGAGCAAATTACACAAAGTTCTTTGTAGATCTGAATAGATGAAAGATTCTGAGACAAGGGCTCTTTAATTAATTAATATTGTCAGCAGTCCGATTTACTTTGAATGCTTTCCTTAGAGTGTGTGAGTAAAAAGGTCATGATTAACAATCCCCTTCAGGTCCGAAGGGTGTTACTTAAACGCGTGTTTTATATGTTGGAAGTCAATTGAATAAAGCGGCCATTGCGCAGTTTTCTGTGCTCAGAAATAAAAGCTTGCTCAGTGACTTGGGATCTTAGTGTATAATGCATTTAAAGACGAGTGAGCCAAATAGTTTTTGGTATCTTAGTCCAAACAAAATAATTTAAAACGGTGAAAATGGCTGTACTGTGAGAGCTGAAATACACTAGTAGCTGTAACACCCTTTGAATATATTTACCATCTCTCCACATATTTTTGATATTAGTAACGTTTGCACCAATCCAAGTCTTCTCGCAGTTAGAAGTGAGACTGAGACGTTGAGATTGTGCATTAAGTTATCTTTCAAAAAGAATAAAATCGGCATATATTGGTGTCCTGTCGTGGTGGATGAGATATTCAGGCGCTCATAGGAACCACGCCAATGTTTGCAGTTGTGTTTGCAACAGATTCTGCATTTCCATCCAATTACATTGTTCGCATCCAGACACTTGATATGTGCTGTCACAATCATGTAATTCAAGAATAAATTTAAGTCTCTGCAAAACGTGTTAGCAAATATAGTACGCAGGTTCATACTAAATCCGCTTTAATCAGCCACCAAATTAGGAGAGTAACAGCATAATGGGTGGGACCAGGATGGATGAGCTGGGCAGCTAATATTAACCAGTTCAGCAGCAAAAGTGATATTTATTATAAAGAAATGATCGAAATTTCACAAGACCTTTTATCTATCATAAAATAAGCACTGTACATAACCGAATATTTATATGAATTAGTTGGACAATAAATATCTGAAATGGACAAAAGTTCACGTGTAAAAAGCACAATTTATGAATCAATTTATATCTTACCTACATTTACATTGAAAACACTTACAATACCTAATAAAAAGGAAAATAGGTGGTAGAGACTGGAATCCAGATCAAGCCCCGTCATTTTTACACTAAGAAGAAATACAAAAGTATCCTGTACATAAAAAAATCGATAAAATTTCAGAACTTTCAAGGAAAATAGACAAGTAAAGCGCCTAGCGTTTGTTTAGCTTCAGAAGTTGCAGGTTTGAGTATGTATATATTATATGATATATGTATACACACACTCTAAGTCAGGCATCGTTTGTGCATCAGTTGCTACAAGAATTTGTCTTCTTCTCATTTTAAAACTTATAAACATAACAGCTTATATCTGTGCCTCTAAAATGAAAAAACAAAAGGAAAATAGACGTGGTACAGTGCAAATTTTCGCCACTCTAACAGATTGGCTGCAAGCTATAAAAGCACATTCTCACCCTCATGTCTTATGATGGGAGTGGAGGGGTGGGGGCTGGGGTTTGGTGGGCAGAAGGGAGGGAATGGAATTCCTGAACTGACATTATTTGGTAAACTAATGGACCCCAATGGCAGACTCGAAGTCATGCAGTTTTGTACACACCCACTAAGTGCCATCGAGCCTCAGGATTTCCACTTTATTGAATATTGTTTCAGATTTAGCCGTGGAAGACAAATCAAAATTGTGCTAGAATGACTTTAAAGTAGTCGTCCGTATCTGTGGACTCCAGTATGGTTGATGTTTATGCATATATATTACTTTATTAACACCTGCAAACAAAAGAACCAACTTCTGAGCACCTGACCCTCAGTGGGGTCAATACAACCGGCCATCTTTTAAGCTATTGGGTTCATAAGGACAAATAGTTTGAGCGCCCGTGTGAAAGATGCAGCTAGAGTCACGAAGTTTCACAGTTCAGCTTATGTTTGAAGGCGCTCATTTCAAACAATGGTGGGTACCTATTCCAACAGAATTTAGCTCCATTTTAAACAACAGCAGAACCATGCCCACCCCCTCCCCCACCGCTCGAGTTCAACAGCGACAAAGGGTTCACACACTTGCATACAGTATAGCAGATCATACTTGCTTTGAGTCTAGCACAAATAAAAACACAGATGTACCACTGATATAAGACACACATTGATTGTCTCTCAGAACTACATATGGAACCCTTATAAACATTTTTTTTAAATAAAGTAGTGCATCTGTGACACCAATCGCACAATTCACACAGCCCTGATGGTCCTTTTGTTTTGTTTTTCAAGGCCAACTTTAAAATGGCTACATTTGGAATGATTACAAATATCGTCCTGTCCATTCCAAAGGTTTAACCGGATGGTTGGCTACAAGAACTGGAATGACGGTAAATCATGTGCTCTCCATTCCAAAGGTTTAACATTGGAATGATTTGTCCAATTTCAAAGAGAGTCCCAACACTTCACAAAACTTGAAACTTCCACGAAGATGTTTGATCTTTGTAATCCAAGCAGTCAGTATTAAAGTTGAGTTTCCATGAGGCTGTTTGGTCTTTATAATCCAAGCAATCGGTGGAATTAAAGCCTAATCCGCCGGCAGGGTAGCCCTGGGCAGAGAGGGAGGCCGGAGACTGATTGAGGTGGCCTGCAGTGACCGCATTAGTGCCCATGGGACTGAGCGCCGTCCCTGGGGCTGGGAGCTGGTGATGCATCGGGGACAGGTACGAACCGCAGTCCATTCCCCCGAAGTAGGACGTGGATCCGGCGTATCCCTGCGTGTAACCCGAGGCCTGGGTGTAGTTCATGGGGTAGGAGCGCTGCATGCAGGACGAAGACGTGGACAGACAATCGGGGGCAATCGGAGAAATGGACGCGGGGCTCCAAATCGATACCGGGGCGCTGCTGCTCGATATGACCGTCGCTGAGGTGCTGGAGGGCGGTGTGAATTGACCGCTTGCCCCGCTCTCCGAGCTCGGCTCCCGGGCTGGCGAGCTTTTCTTCTTGGTGGGTCGAACTTTATGCTGCCCTCCGTTCTGCTGCTGTTGCTGCTGCTGGCGGCACTTTGCTCGACGGTTTTTGAACCAAACCTTTAAAACAAAACCGGAGGAAAATCAGTTCAACTCTTACAAAAAAAACAGCCAAACCTGAAACCAGTGCAGTGCAATGGCTGTATTCTGTTAGCAAGGTTGTAGCAAATCACTTTAATGTAATATTATGTTTTTTGTATTTCACGAAATTCGTATCTTAGCCAACAGGGAATTAACCGGCCCCTTCAATTCGAGAGCTGTTTTTGTGGTCAACATTATCTCGAACGTTAGTCATAAGGAAATAATATAAGGAACTTTTTTTATCTGGCCTCTCTTCAGTTCTCCTTTTGCAACAAGAACGCAGGAAAGTGTGTTCTGTTCGTACAAAACTTTACACGGAAGTAACATGTTTGACTTGACAAGTCTTAAATCCACTGTTTTGTTTGGAAATAATCTCAAAGAGTTTACGGCTTTTCGCTCTCAATCCCATTCAGAGAAGCTCAGAGCCGGGCCCCTGGGCTCGCTGCGGGTCATGAACTAATTTCCCGGCGGAGTCTCCCACCCTCTTCCCTCAAACATCCTCCCATCCCATTTTTTCAGTTCTCTCTCTCTCTTTCCCACTCTCTGGGACGAGCGGGATTCGCGCGTACAAAAGCTCGGAAGCCCCGGTGCAGTTGTTGGTGTGGTGCAGTGTCCCGCTCACCTGCACCCTGGACTCGGGGAGGTTGATTTTGAGAGCCACCTCTTCCCTCATGAAGATGTCCGGGTAGCGGGTCTTGGCGAACAGCGCCTCCAGGACATCCAGCTGCGCCCGGGTAAAAGTGGTTCTCTCTCGCCGCTGCTTCCGCGGAGTAGCTTCAAACAGAAAACAAGCCGATCGGTCAACGTATTCGGTTGTGAACGCGAGGGAGAAAAAAAAGCTTTCAGTTCGAGGTGAAAACGCCCCGCATTTGGAGTCGAAACCTAAACCCAGGAGTCACTTCAGGCAGGACCAGTCAACTGGGCGCGCTCCCAGGGCAGAAACGTTTCTCTCTCTCTCTCTCTCTCACACACACACACACACACACACAATACACACAAGCAAATCCTTTCCGTGGCTTTGAAACTGGAATGAGGTCATTCTGTTTCCCTGAATTCCACTGATAATTCCCGTTTAAAAGCAATAACCAGATGAAATAATCGGCACGTTCCGTCCCCTGGTAAAGTACAAGTTTCAGCAAGTACTTACAGGGGTAGCCGACCGAGGGATGAAGGAGATCCATGCCCGAAGTAGTCAGACTCAGGCCGTTCACTGTGTATGGAGGTTGCTTGAGATAAGACATCATGCTAAAGTTGGTTTGAAGAGCAAATCTGCGAGAAACGAGAGAAAAATCCGGAGTCCGTGTCCTTTGGGTTCTCGGCTGAGTTTGCAGAAAGGCCTCGGTTTAAACCTACTCAGAGGAAGAGAAAAGGTTGATGAGAGGAGGGATCTAGAGGAGATGTTGTATCTCCGATCACTGGAAAGTATCTGATTCCTCAATAGATCTCAGCCTGTCTCTTTAAAGCATCCGGGGACCCCCAGCTGTCTTTTGGACCCAGGGATGGAGACCAGATAAATATGTCCCAAAAAACGTGCTACACCCATTCATAAAGTACGCCTTCCACATAACAAAACCCCAATGCTTGAAATGCACACAGCGCATTGTTAGCAATGCAATTTGCATAGATCCCATTCGTTAGCACCAATCTGTTATCACGCTAATTGGCTCAAACAAAACTTGATTGTGGACCATTTGCAGAGACAATGAGTTGCTGGCCCGGGAGGGAGAAAATCGACAAACTACCGATAACAAAGAGTTTATGCACAGGGAAAAACAAAGACGCAATGTTAAAAAAAAGAGGTTCCTGTGTAGGATTTGCAACCGGACGCTAGCGAAGTTCTCCGTTTTATTTGACGGTGTTTTACACAGGAAAACCGAGCTGAGAATACACCTGTTTGAATTGGAAGGCAACATTTAATGAGACGGAGCACAACGCCTCAGCTCGCCGAGTCAATGAAGTGTCGAGGTTTCGCGGTACAGAATATCCACCTTAGTGGTGGGTTGCTCGGAGACAAAGCCAACAAGTCGCAATTCTCAATGGGGGAGGGGGGTAGAGAAACATCGCCGGGAAATCAAAACTATTTGTGCTCAATTGTATTGCACCTGAATGTTAAAAAAAACCCAACATGATTGAAAGAAGAGTTTTAGTGCCCAGTTTACACACACTGGGATCAGATTCCTCAGTTGATTGAACAACTTTGGTCTAAAACGGTTTCCCCGCGGAAGTCCTATATTGTCACCTGATCAATTCTCCAAGAAATACTCCAAAAATCTCCTGCATCACAACAACAATGAAAATATTTTACTTGACTTTAGAATAAAAGTGGCGGCACCTGATTTGCGCCTGGCATCTTACTTTGAGGAGACGATGTTTAGGAAGAGCGAGCACACCTTCAAAATGGCGGAGGTGAGGGTTGCAATGACCAAACTTCTCATTACAAAACAAAAACTAGGCAGTCGACACATTCAGACGCTGACCTATTAAGTATAGCAGACAGCACTCTACATAGCGTTTAGTGGGTCCAGCCCGTGTTAAAAGGGGCTACTTGCAGAATATATATAAAAAAAACCAAAGCTGCAGAATAAGCAACATGACCCTTGGTGCAGTCTCAGACTTCAGCCCGTGTAACCCAATGCTGTATCGTTCATTCATTCGATTGCTACTATTCACCGATAGAGAAATAAAACACAAGCGTTGCCAGTTTCAAGTACAGGCCCTTACCTAAAACAAAATGAATTGCAAGTTGCAGCCTTCCACTCCCGACCCTACTGGCCGTACCTGCAAGGCTGAAGCCACGGGGAAATTGCTTCTCTTGCTGACTGCTAGAGAAGTGGAACCAGTTATATAGAGAGCGGGTCGAGTCTGTCGGCTTCCCAGCACAATCTGTCACTTTTTGAAAGAATCCTATCTACCAGTTGCTCGGCATTCGGTCGATCGTAATTACCCCGCCGAGCATGCGGCCGAGAATTAATTATAATAAATGTTTTCTTGATAAATTAACGAGATAATCCGGGTGGCACACGTTCCTTAATTACAGGACGCTGCAAAAACTGGGATGGCGAAGAACGCTTTCTCCCTCATCCCTGCTGCATTTGTTCTGATTAATTTTCTGCTTGATGGAAATGAAACAAAGCTATAGAGTCGAACTGTGTTTATTAAAAAAAAACATCATTAACCTCATATAGGGCCCGGCCCTGCAACCTTGAGACTCGTGGGATTTCGAACAACTAGCATTTACTTTCATATTTGATATAGTATTTGTAACGTGTTAAGGCCGCTGCTCTATTGCCACAATTTGAAATGAAGCGTGTTTAAACGATGATGGTAAGTTATTTATTTCAAACTGCACTTAACCCTTCCTCTCGTCATCTCCTAACCTGTACGAAATGCAAAATGATGAACAGTTTTGAATTTAAGGTTTACTGTAATTAGAGTTGTTCAAAATTTTTCGTTTGAATACGCGCTGTAGTTACGTGTCCGCAAGTTTCCAAACTTGTTCAGGGCTTACAGTTCCACGTTCAATGTACATGCAAGATAAGCTGGTGAGATGTGAGTGACTTTGCGAAATGCGGCACCCGCTCAAATAGAATGAATGATGGATCTTGCTGTTTACAGGTTTAGATACTCTTGATGACTTCGACTCTACATTTACAGCGACAAGCTCTCCCGCTGGATAAATCTTAACGGAAACGTTTTCAAGATTCTTGCAATGAGGTTATGCAATGAGTCATTTAAAATCTTAATTTATATTTGCTTGAGGGATAAAAACGGATCTGACTAATCCAACCGTTTGGGCATTAAATAATATTTCGAAATTAGTCAAAAGGTTAAAGCAATTATCTCACATGAGTCTAAGTATCAGGAGAAACTAAACGGCAATTAGAAAAAATACTGACCTTAATTTCAAATATTTAAATGTGATATTCGTACGTACGTGAAGCTGCAGACTAATACTGACTGGTTGTTTAGTTAACATTTCAACTTTAGCAAATAAAGCTGGTTTTTAGGTTTCAAAGACTTCTTTATAAATCTAGAAAATATCATTATATTAATTTTAAAATACGTATTCATTTATATATAAACTTCAGCTTCTTTGATCGAAATATGTTATTGTAGGTTCCAGTTTTTACCTTAAAAAAAAAGACAAGATCCCTTAAACTTTTACTGCATGGACCAAGTGCTTCCGGAGCTGAGTCGAACACTGGAATTGTTAAAGCTATTTTGTAAAATTACTGAACGCAGTTTTTGTTTTGGTGGAAAGTTTGTTGGAAACTCAAACCTTAGGTTTCTTTTTTTTAAAAAAACTATCCGAAATTTAAATAGATTTTGAACAAACCGCTTTGCATTGAGAAAAAAAAATCAAGTAGTTTTATATTCACGTCTAGAATTCGAGCGGAAAGCAGCGGAGGTTTTGTTCAGCGAGGTTTCTTCTCGGTTAGGTTATTGATCCGACCCTCTGCCAGGAAAGCTGTTCGTCAATAATTGGGAAGCGATCGATCTCATTCCAGTTTATTTGAACTGATAAACGACTGGCAATAAACATCTGCAGCCTCAAATGAGGATGTGATTGCAGGGGCAGATCAACGATATCAGGAAAAGAAATCGAGAGAAATCCACGCCTCCCCAATTATCCGTGTTTGAACATTCATGGGGATGAGGGGAATTTACTGGGATCCAGTAGCAAACCCAACACGCGCGAAAGAAAACTGTTCGCACACGACTGAGCAAGTTAACAATTATAAGCCACATTTATTGGAGAAACTAGCAAACGAGCATATACTACGAAAACACAGGGCGAGACTTTTACTTATTTCTCTGCCATTTCATCCCCATCCAATCTCCCAGAACTCAGAGTGTATGTTCTTCAAAATACAAAACAAGCACCAAGATTTCAGACTGGTCAGAACTGCCTTTGGACTAAAAAGCACAATCGTCAACAAGCCGATTATACGAAAAGTCTTCTACTGCACGAATGACCACATCAAGCGGGATTCACCCCAGGGTAGATGTTTTCACACATTTGATATTCTATAGGAGGTCTTGCGCAGAGTTTGAAATCAAACACCCCATTCGGTACGAACATATTAACTAAGATTTTCGACCACAGAGGAAGGTTAAGTTGTGTTTTGTTTTGAAAAGAAACTCACCTGTTTTACAGTGCTTAGGTCGAAGGAAAACCCCAAACAAGTCAGGCTTCCCCGATCCTGGCGGCCTTTGTCCCTGAAAGCAAATACACAAGAAATAGGTGAGAAGTCTCCAGATTATCGATTGGCAAAATCTTTTCGTGTACAATTGTTCCAATATCAGCGAGCCAAGTCAGACTCTGGCTATTTTAAGAAGAAGATGGGTGAACCTATTTAAAGCAGGTCTCTGATGTATGGAAGTGGAAATGATCGAGATTGCTGAGTTGTGCTGGTCTCTCTCTCTCTCTCTCCCCTTTCTCTGAGACTTGCTGAGAAAGCGCCTCTCTGGTAACTTTTTGACGCAAACTCCGCAGCCAATAGCAAAGGGAGAATGATTGACACATCTCAGCAGAACCAGAGTGAGAGAAACGCTGCTCCGAAGGAGAGAGAGAGGAAGAGAGAGAGAGAGAACCAAAAACAGGGAGAAGTAACCCCAAAGCAGAAAATGAAGGAAAAGAAAAACAAGTAATGGCAGTTAAAATTTAGTAGCACTGAACAGGAGAGAGCGAGAGAAAAAGTGAGAGAGAATGAAACACTTTGAAAGCATTCACATTCACCGGCCAGAATAACATGGAGACAGGCAGAGATAAACTAGGATTAAAACAAACATAATTAAAACAAGACGTATTAAATGACAATTCGGGACTGAGTTAAGAAGACAGATGGACAAGCAAGAATCATTTAGAAGGACATAGAAAAGGCATAAAATCACACCTACCGAGGGGTGGGAAGCAGGGAGAGAGGGAGAATAATTATGAAGGTATTAAACAGAGGGAGCAATCAGGTTAGTGATTTTGGGTTGAACCAACAAGAGAACCGAGTATGAATAAGACTAACCCGGAGTTACACTAGCAAGAATGCCACAGCGAGAAGGCATTAAGTAGAATAATTTAGGATAACTGACGCAGGGAATAAAAACAAACCCGGCTACAACTGTCATAGGGCCAGAGAACAACCAGTGATGAACCAGAGTGTGAAGAATTCATAATTATACAGGGAACTATGCAACTGAAGGTAAGACAACATCATTTAATATCAATAGAAAAGGCAGACTAGATTCAAGGACAAGTATTAAAACAAACGAAAATATAATCATAATTTAAACAACAGTGCAGTAAATTAGGGGTTGGTAGTTGGTGATAGATAGATAGACAGACAGACAGAAATCTCGAATAACACCACTCCAATTAAATGAGTTTTATCAGTGCGATTAACCTGTGGCCTAGGATCCAATTTCCGTGCTTTGAAGTAGAAACAATCTTTCGAGAAATACGAATAGCAGGCCTAGCACACGTGGAGAATAAAGACTTCAAAATCAGACCAAGACTGAATTAGCGATACTAAAAAGGGAAATAACAACACTCTAAGTCGATTCACTTGGCCGGGATAACCCGTTGTTTCCGCACATCTAGATGTGCGTGCGGCATTTCATTGCACCTCACTTGCAGCGTCCATAATGGAAAAATAACTACACCCAAGTCGCCCAAATATTGCCTGAGAGAAAACAAATTTTTCTTAAACGCGCGCTTAAAGCTCGCAGATAGACTGAAGGGAGAATAATCAGATTTTTTTTGAAGACTGGAGACAATTAGTAATTTCAAATAAATCAGAAACTCTTTGGTTGCGGAAAGAGTGCAACTGGAGCAAGAACCGAGATCAGTCAGAAGGGGGAATGTGAATTCTAAGAGGAAAATGATAGAAAACTGGTGAAAATGTTGATCAACGTTAAGGTGTGCCCAATCCAAATATTTTCATGTACAACTGTGCAAGTGGTGCTACCACTTTGTGGTCAGTACCGTTTTTAAATGTTCCGTTTAAGAGCACGGCCCACCATGTGTAGCAATAATCCGGCTTCAAGTAGTTTACAACAAGACTCAAAAGGAATCATATTAACAGATATCATCAGTTTTCTTAACCCAATATAGGTAATTGTTTGAGATGCCGCTGGCTATCAACAACAACACCCACAGTTACACGACTCCTAGTGTCAACAGATGTCTTAAAATGAGCTCTTCTCTGGCAAACAATTAAGGAGAGAATGGCAAGAACAATTCAAAGAAATACCGAATGGATTGAAATGGACTAATTGCAAAGTTAAGAGTAATGGATTTCTAGGAAATAGAGAATGGCAAAGGCCATTCATTCAAGCTACCACCAATTAATCTCAGTGAAACTCCCCATCTCGCCCACCCCCCGCGTTTGGCTTTGCAGACTTTCTGCTGTAATGTTTCAATGCGAATGAAATTGTTGTGAAATTCGAAGGAAACTGGAAGAGCAACATCGACTATTTTTTTCTCAATAACTATAAAAGCACAACAGCGCCACACTGGTCAAAACACTTAGGTGGCCGAATCAAGCGCAAAAAAAAATACAAAACTTCACAGATTCAAAATTGGAAACTTTGCAGAAGCCATGCTTCAAGGCTTCAACCATGCTGTTGAACTGCAGGCAAAGTAAATGTTTAGTTTTAATGTCCGTGCCTCATTCCTTAACGAAGACACAGCCAGACCCGAACACAAATCACATTCAGCAAGATCCTCAGTAAGAATACACTAATGGCAGAGAGTAGAATTTTGGGAAAACTGATTCTCTTAAGCTGATGACAGAAGTCAACATATTTTTGCCAGATCGGTGGCGTATATTAGAAATGATTTGCTGTACGATTGTTTTATTGTTAATTTTTAATAATTTCGACAATCACTTTCCGTGATCTTATTTTAGAAAACCCGTTTGAAGTGTTAATGGAAACGACACGTCAGTCAGCACTGTCTAGATCGAACTACTGCTACAGTTAATATGGATTGATATGGTCTTTTATCGAAATTTAACATGTTTATCGCATTTTCTTTGCCCCGGTCAAGTTATTTTGCAAAAGATCCCCTTAGCAATCAGTTGCGAAATTATTCGAGGGAAGGTGCTTATTTGTTTCTGTTGCGTATTGTATGTATCAAAGAGACATATAGTCATTCTGTCAGAAGTGGAAAATGACCGCGCTGAGGTGTATCACTGGTTCAATTTGAATTCGTTGTCGTTCTGCACCTTGAATGATGCCCGCACGATAAATCGCCTTCGTTTTTGGATGTGACGGACCACAGTAGATTCCTTGAAATTAATTTATTTATTTTAAACAAGATATGATCGTTTTGTCGCCCCATGAAAGGCATTACAAGAATAAATTTTCTTTGAAGTGCTTTATCTCTTGCATTTCGAATGAAATTATTTACATCAAGAAAATAACTCAAAGCTTGATAAAAGTTAGACGTTGTTCCAATGCTTCCTCAAACCTCTATACAATTGATGTTCTGAGTGCAATATTTCTACGAGAAAGGATAAACCCAATCATCTGAAATCTATTGGATTTTAATTGCTTTCTCTTTACTTTTAAGATATTCGTTTTACTTAAGTTAAAATTTTAAGAGTTGAGCTATAAAAATAACAGCCTGAATGCTATTGGAGCACTTTTTTCCATGTCGATAAAAGTATTGCGAACTGAAATGTTGAATTGTCAATTCAACTTACAGCAAAATATGAGACAAGTATTTTCTTAAAGACCAATGGCTAGGTTAAATGAAAACAATCCTGTGGAAGCCTTGAAGAATTGACCAGCTTTAGCTAAGTCTTTCTGTGATATAATGGGTCACAAGGTTGCATCTTCTAAAAACAAATTGGATGCTAGTTTTTGAAACTTAAAGAAGAAACATTGCATTAATGGGCGATTGAAGAGTTTACACGACCGTCAGTGCTTTACTTTCTGAGTAATAGATCTGATTAACTGCTCATGTTCATGTTCTAGGTGTCAGCAAATTATTAGTGGGTTGGTAAAGTGACATTAAAACAAAACTGGGGAAGAAGATCTCAGCATTGTACTCTGGAGCGAAACAAAAAGCTAATCTAAAAACGATCATTATTTGAAATGTTACACGTTGAAAACTCGCAAGGTACTGATCACCTACACATATGTAGTGAAATATGTATGACCCGCTGATATTCAACTTATAAATCAATATTGCAGCACACTGCACTGGGCGGCTGATTTGACACCTACATACACAGCCTGATCCGCTTGCTTTTTTAATACAAATCAATGTTACAACAAAGCAAAGAAGTGGCAACATAGAATGAAAAAGGTGTTTTACCCGGTGTCTTACACCCTGTCAATTGTAGTTCATCGGACGATTTACTATTACAGTTGCTAACCTTCTGTCCCACATTACGTCAAATTGATAGTTCAGTTTCTGAATAGATACGACCGCATTTGCCCAGCACCTTTTATATCGTGAAGCCAAGATGTGCTCTTTAGAAAACAGACTGCACTTCCTGAACAGAAGAAATGTGGGAGGAGTCGTATAAATCAAAGAAAATCTGGATAGTTTAGTGTCTAAATATGTTATCACCACACAGACAGTCACGCAAAAACTCAAAGAAGGCAAAGTCATCGAACATCATTCGATCACAAACAGCAAAATCAATTAAACCGGCCTCTTATTTCTCCCCCTATAGTCACACGTCAATATATTGTTCTAAGTTGGTTAGTACAAGTATATCACGAGTTTTAATTAGCAAGGAAATCTTAAAGACCTCCCACCTCACCTGGAGTGGAAAGGAGAGTCGTGAACTGTGAGATTCATTTCCCAAATTTCGCAGGAATATCTCGAAAACCAGTCGTCAAAGCAAATCAAAACAGAATAAGCGAGGGTTGGGGGATGGGGGTGGGGGTGGGGGTGTTCGTGGTGCTGTACTGTATGACTACTTTCAAAGGGCAGTGGCGAGTGGGGGCTCGGGAGCATCAGCCAGGAATCATTTTTTCATTGCTTTTCATCGGGTTAAAGTTCTGTTGTGAACAGCGCGGCGCTGCAATCAGCCTCTGACTCAGTTCTGGAGCAGATGACTGTTTTCCAAATTATACAATTTAATCCCTTCACAGCAGCGAGCTGCCAACAGAAAAAAGAACGAAACACGAGCTGAGTGGAAAAAATAGCAATCTAAACCAGATCCAAGTGTGTATGTGTGCGTATGAGAGAGAGAGAGAGAGACTTCATTCGCTCTGTCACTTTATCCCAGTACTTTCTGCAGTCTTATCACCTTTTGCCAATTTCATTCTTGTCCTTTGCCAGTTTCCCATTTCCATGACTCTCTTGGACAGTTATTATCTTTGAACTGCTTTTGAATATTTTAACCCTTTCAACGCGAGATGCCGCTTTTACACAAATTCATGTCAATTTTTGGAGATCTCTGAAGTTGGGGATTTGTAAATTGGACTATCAATAAATCTGTGTTATATTTACCTGCTGTTAATAAGACACCGTGGAATCGATGCTTATAGCAGTGCTCGCACGCACCATATTTCGCAAATAAAAACAAACCACCGCCAATATTAGTAATCTGAAACAAAACAGGAAAAGGCTGAAAATGTATCTTAAGCCGATGACCTGTCAAAAGGTTGTCTGTTTCTTCGCCACAGCCGCTGCCCGAACTGCTAAATATTTCCAGCCTTTTATTGCCTCTTATCTCAACTTTTTAATGTTCCAATATGTAGGAGACGGATACTACTTTTGTGAGTCAAACTTTTTTTTATTTTACCCATCTATACCAGAAACCGACCAATCGCTTAAAAAGAACAGACGTTGTGGTGTTGCTTTAAAACAAAGCAATGCGGCATTTGAACGGAATCCACTCAGTGTGGTGGTGGTCTGTGGATGACTGGTCCAGCAAGGCTGCAACACCTGGAAGCGCCCTGCAGTTGGCTGCCATCTGTACTGTCCCTCTCCCTCCCCAGTGCATTTGATCGGAGCGATTGCAAATATTTAGCCACAGACATCACAAGCGGAATTGGGCTGGAATCTATGAAAGATGGGCAGTGATTGAAATTCACTTTTGACATGCCTTCGGTCGGAACATTTACAGTTGAGCTCCAGAAAGCCCTTTAATTGAAAATCTGCTGTATTTCAATAGCATTGCAACAGAAGATGATTACATACTTCATCCAAACGCACACACAATTGCTGCTAAGATCGAAGATGCCCACCGAATACGCGAAGGCATTTGTTTCAATATACTGGGTTAACATGCTAAGTGTTTGCTGAATTTGATTTTACAAAATAGATCCACTGGCAGTCAATAAATAACCAGGGAAGTGGCAGATAAAGCGGTGAGCACATCTGATACACAAACATAGAGTCTGAGAGAGATTCCTTTTACAAAGATAGACGAGTTAGAATATCTGTGATGTCTGTAGTCCCGATAAAGAAACTTGGACAATATAATAACTGCTTTAAAAATATCTCTGCGTTACTATTGTTCTTGAAAAGAAGATAATTTAAAACATATATCCAGAGTATGTTAGACTGAAGCTTTTTTTTATTGCGTTGAGTTACCGTCTGCATGATAGAATGCAAATCATTCTGCTCTTTTTAAGTGTTGGGAATGAAAGTGACATATCCGACAAGACTCATGGCCGGCAATGGGAAATCCGATACATTAAAATGTATTCAATTTAAACCTCACAATAGATTTGTGGCTGTCTGTGCAAGTTGTTACAATTTGAAATCTAGACAGAAGAGAGCGCAACAACAGCAGCAGTCGAAGCTGGGGTCTCGGCAGAGACAATTCTTCATGAAATTCGGATTGTTTATACTCAGTTTTACCAGGTTCTCTAACACAGAACACGTTCGTTATCCGTACGTTCGCTTTTTCCCACCCCCACCTCCTCCCTTCTCTCCCAAGTTCGTCTTTACTGTAATAGCGAGAGATCACAGCTCTGGGAAAGTTATCTTCCTGAGTATTATGTTCGATCAACATTAACATTGTAAACAACTTATGAATGATGCAAAGGGAGCCTAACCTCACATAATACCGGCAGCAAGCATGTTAGTTAATACATAACAAAACATTCGAGGCGTCGTTTGCATGATCTCTGACTGGGAATTTGTTGTCCTATCTGCTAAGAGCAATAGCTGGGAGTACCAATAATCCTTACAGTTAAAAAGGCGAGGAACACAATCGATTCGAACGTTGCTTCCATTGGTTACGATGGAACTATTACATTGAGAGACTCAGTAAAATCACCATACAACTAAAGCAAAGTTTCTTAACAAGTCACAGTTTATGAATTACATTTAAATCTGCATTCATAATACATCTTTAGAGTCAGATCAGCAATGTGGGACTTTATTTGGGTTTTGGCGAGTAACTCCTCCTCATCACGGGATCAGGTTACCTTTACTATTAAAACACTGTAAACTTAATCCGACCTTCGGCTAATAAAAATATTTGACGGGGAACAAAGTATGACTTCGATACATAATTCACGCTTGCAGACGTGGAGTTACACGCACCCTGCAGATATGAGCAAAATATAGCAACGGAGTTCACAATGAGGACAATTCTCAATCAAGTTTGATTCAGCTTCATTTCAGATAAGTTCAAAAATAATCACAGAAACTGAAAATAAATATGGATTGTGTACAATAAGACAAATAGATGCTTGGTTTAGTATTTATTTCTGTTAAATTAAAATGAGATTTAAACTAAGCCACGAAGGCTAAGATTCCATTGCATTACAGTAACGGGTGTGAGTTTACACTGGACAATTTTTAGAATTCAAATATCATATTGACAAGATTCGTAAATCACCTGGAATGATTGTAAATTTTCAGGACATTATCCAGATACAAGAAATTGAACTAAAATGTTAAATTGAAAGAACACTTATCAGAGACAGATCCTCTAACTTCTGACTAGTCTAGATGGTGTACAGTGTAGAGATTAAACTTATCCCTCAGGTGACTTACCACAAAAATACACAGCCAATCTAACATTTCCTGTGCATTATTTGTGGTGTAACCTTTTATATTACTCGAACAGAAACTTGTACAAAGCGATCTATTAAAGCTTGTGCAATCTTTAATTTAAATCTTTCTTGGCGTCATAACAGTTTACAAAGTGTGAGACTATATTCCTCCGGCACTTCCATATTATTAAACAAAAGTGCAATTTCTGTGAAGCATATCATGAACGAAATTGTATAGTCCTTGAAATCAAATTTTCCATTTTCTTAGTAATTGCTTTAGATGGACGTTTGTTAATTGTCATTAAAATATTAAGTAGGTGGAACAGACGAGGATAAATGGAAAATATCCTTACCCACCATCCCAATAATTGCAGGCTTTTAAACAAACGCTTGCAAAACATTCATTCAGGACATTTGCTTGTATTCATGTCTAGAAACTCGGAGGACTTGTCGCATTATCAGATTAAAGTTTAGGCGTGGCATTTAAAAATTGCCAAGCCTCTGAGTGTTTCAGTGCATTTAAAAAAAATATTAAGTTCGAGGCAGAGTCACCGGTGAAACAAATATTATTACAAAGAATTCTGATGTGCACTACTCTGGTAATTCAAACTTCCCGAAAGTTTAAAATCATCTGAAAGCCACTTTACTGTACAATTTTACTCGTATTACTTGGACTTAAATATTAAAGGAAAATGTGAAATATCCTGCACACATTCACTGTACTTAAATGAAACTCTTCAACAACAGAAAAGTTGAATACAGCGCTTGTGCACATTTTAATAAGCATTTTCATTATTTGTTTTGTACATGGATATTATTATAGATTGGGCTAGCAACTGAACGGAGACAAAACAAACTATAAATGAAATGTAAAAAAAAGTCACAACTCAACAAACAATTGTTTCATATTAATTGTCACCAAAGTTGAAATGTGCAGACACTTGTATGTATATAGGTATCTAACTGTAATAAAATCTATCAAATGCAAGGCAATACACAGTAGTCTCATGTTTAATTCATGACATCAAACTAGCTTTGACTTCCTATTGCCCATACAACAATTTAAAATTCATTGTTTTTTAGAAAATACAAATGCATTTATTTTGCACACTTTAACTATATTATTCGCATCACAACAAAAGTTAACTTCAAAACATCACTGTAAATGCAAAATCTTTGCTGAACAAAGCACAGGGATAAGGAATATGAGTCTCACTTTAATCCTTGAAGCCTTCCATTTTCATTTGGAACTAGCCAGATAGTAATGTTTATTAAAATGTAACACTTGCCCATGCAATGATATTCTGTGAAACTTGAGTGTTAATTGATGTGGAGTATACAGACAATATCCAGTGTTTTTCAACACCAGTGATTTACATTGTAACTGAAGAGATCGATTGGTGTGGTATTTCAGCACATAATACAGACAATGCTATACCTTTTAAATGCCATCTTCTCCTTTCATTGAACAAGAATCTCTGAATTTTAGGAGGATGGAATTTGCAGCACGAACAATTTCCAGATCTCTTCTGTGTGTCGAGAAAGTACTACCCACAATAATGCACTTGTTAGCTTTCCCTCTTCTTAAGAATGTAGTAACACTCAAGCAGGAACAGGTCCCTTAGCTACTCAAACCTGGTCTACCATTCTTGATCATGGCTGATCACATGTCTCAATGTTATTTTTCATTACCCTCCCTATATTCCTTGTTGGCATTAGCAACTAGAAATTTATCAGTCTTTGTTTTGAACTTATTCAATGACTAAGATTCTACAGTTCTCTGGAGTTGAGATTTCTAAAGATTTACTTGGATGAAAAAATACCCTTCCACATTTCTGTCTTAAAGCAGCTGGCCACTTATTCTGAAGATTGTGTCCCCGGTCTCGAACCCACAGCTCAGAGAAACATCTTTTTGCACATACTTTAAGAATTATATAAACTTCAATGAGACCACCTCTCATTCATATAAACACTAGAAAATACAGGCCAAGTCTCTTCCATTATTTCTCATAGCACGTTCAAGGAATCAGTTTGTTGAACATTTGCTGTGTTCCCTGCATGGCTGGTACATCATTCCTTATGTAAGGGGACTACACACAATACTCCAGATGCAGTTTTACTGAAGTTCTGAATAATTGAAACAAAAATCTTTATTCTGATAGTCAGATCATCTTGCATTTGCCTTCCTGATTGCTTGCTGCACCTGTCATGTTATCTTTCAGTGACTCATGAGGAAGGACAACCAAATCCCTTTGGATATCAATGCTTTCCAATATCTCATCATTTAAGGAATAATCTACATCTGCATTCTTCCTACCAAATTGAATAAGCTCAGAGTCATTCACCTTGTTTTCGAACTGCCATGCTCTTGTCTATTCTTAGCCTGTTCAAATCTTCTTTGAGCCCTGTTTGCACCCTCATTACTGTTCATTTTCTCACCTAGTTTAATATTATCCAAAACCTTTGAAATATGACATTTGGTCACAGACTGTGATGGTTAACAGAAATAAAGTAGTATGTAGGAGTAATGGGCCATTCACACATTGACAAGCTGAGACTGATCAGGTACTGCATGTGGTTGATCTCTATTTTCTCTCCGTTAACCAACACACTAAGTATGTACTTAATCTTATTAAGTGATTTTGTGTATGAGACTTTATTGAAAGCCTTCTGAAAATCCAAAATGCATCACATTTATAGCTCTTCCTTATTTATTCTGCTTGTAGCATCCTCAAAAATAGAATTGTCAGATATGACATACCTTTCATAAATCTACATTGTCTCATATTTTGTAAATATCCAGCTATCACGATGTTCACAATAGATTCAAATATTTTCCCGACTATTCATGTCAAGTTAACAGGTCAGAATTTCTTGTTTTCTCTCTCCCTCCTTTCTTAAATAGTTGGCTTACATTTGTAATCTTCTATTCTGCAGACATTACTCCAGAATTCATAAAATGTTGAAAGATCACCAATGTACCTATTATCTCTTTATCAACCTCTTTCAACAATCCAGGATATGGAAATTTACTCTTGGGGCAGGTTTGTCAACTTTAATTCCATTGTCCAGTACTACTTTTGTTCTATTAATACCATTTTCTTTCAGTTCCTCATTCTCATAGACCCTTGGATTCCTATTATTTCAGGGAGATTCTCGTATCTTGCTCCCTGAAGATGAAAAAATAATATACTATTGGGTAAAAACCAATAAATATGAATTTTAAATACAAGCAAGAAGAATCATGTTTCCTAATTTACTTTTGCCTCGAAATTAGTGTTCATAAATATTCCCTTCAATCATAAATTTTGAACATAAATAGCATGTCATTTATGTAGTATGTGAGATTGGAGGTTCGTCTTATAGAGCTAGCTTATTGCTCAATGATACTCTGGCACTATTAACTGGTAAATTGAAATTTAAGGGACAAAACCTTAGTCCGGTTGGGCTAAAGTCATTAACTCTTGCCCCTTCAAGTTTGAGAACCAATTATCTAAACATTTACTTTTTATACCCTCAAAGACAGCAATGCTACTTAGAGTCATAGAGTCATAGAGATGTACAGTACAGAAACAGACCCTATGGTCTAACTCGTCGATGCTGACCAGATATCCCTACCAATCTTGTCCCACTTGCCAGCTCTTGACCCATATCCTTCCAAACCCTTCCTATTCATATACCCATCCAGATGCCTTTTAAATGTTGCAATTGCACCAGCCTCCACCACTTCCTCCGGCTGCTCATTCCATACCCATGTCACCCTCTATGTGAAAAAGTTGCCCAGTAGGTCTCTTTTATACCTTTTCCCTCTCACCTTAAACCTATACCCACTAGTTCTGGACTCCCCCACCCCAGGGAAAAGACTTTGTCTATTAATCCCATCCATGCCTGTCATGATTCTATAAACCTCCATAAGGTTACCCCCTCAGCCTCCAATGCTCCAGGGAAAACAGCCCCAGCCTATTCAACCTCTCCCTGTAGCTCAAATCCTCCAACCCTGGCAGCATCCTTGAAAATCTTTTCTTAACACTTTCAAGTTTCATACCACCTTTCCGATAGGAAGGAGACCAGAATTGCACACAATATTCCAAAAGTGGCCTAACCAACATGTTGTACAGCCGCAACATGACCTCCCAACTCCTGTACTCAATACTCTGACCAGTTAGGCAAATTACCCATGCAATAATCTGTTACTTTTCATGAGATTATGTGTTTCTATTTTTGTGTTGGAGAACCTCCACAGGCATCTTTCAGTTTAGGAGTATTGCAATATTACTTCATTTAACATATGTATCTTGCAAACTAGTGAACCAACAACAAATTTCATGTGAAATCCATTAATGCCACAGGTTTCTCAAATATGGATTATTTTTGTTCTCCATTTGTGTCTGCACGGTGTGTTTTATTTATTAATTAAATAATTTTCTGAGTAATATTGGCTAGCTATTAAATGGAATCCCTTTGCTTGCAAACCCAAGTATCCTCAAAACCTTTCAGAAATTGTGCAACTTTGAAGCCTCAAGTGCATTTAAACTACTGAAGGAAATTCCAGTATTTTTAATGCATGTCACTTACATACCATTGTTCTGAACTGGGAAGAGGAAGTATGTAATAACTGCCACAGTGCTTAAGCCTGTTTAGATATCTCCAAATAAAAAAATGTTTATGTCTTAATATTTCAAATTTGAGAAAATGCAACACTAAAATGCACATAATTAATTAGATGCAGAGAGTTGGTTGCATAGTGGCATGGTCACTGAACTAGTAATTCAGACACCCAGGCTAATGCTCTCACCTGGGCAGATAGACACATTTGAATTCAATTAATACATCTGAAATTAAAAGCTAACCTAATGATGACAATGAAACCATTGTTGATAGTTGTAAAAATATATCTGGTTCACTAATGACTTTTATGGACAGAAAATCTGTAATTTTCACTTGATGTGGCCTATGTACGACTCCAAACTGATCTGCACCAATGTTGTTGGCTCCGAAATACCCCTGAGAATGGCAAATGCAAGCCATTCAGTTGTATCAAATCAATATAATATCTAATGAAAGGAATTAAATTGGATGGACAGCTCAGCATTGTCCAAGACACCAGAAATGAAAATAGCACTCATTGTTGATTCTGTAAAGTTCTCCTTATGAGCATCTGGGGGCTTATGCAAGGTTGGAAGAGCTGTCTTTAATATTAGCTTGAGCTAATAATTCTCACAAAGTCATACCTACAGCCAACTCTTCAACGTCACCATCACCGTTTCTGGATATACCTTACCCAACAGTAAGACAGACTCAGCAGAGGTTGTAGCACAGTGACATATAGTGGAGGGGGAGGGGGAGGGGGAGGGGGTGGGGTGTTGCCTCTTTATTGATTAAGGACCCAATGAAATCACATTGCATCAGGTCAAACATGGGCCAGGAGATCCACTGAATATTACCTATCCCCTCATTATCCTCCTCCAATGCATAAGTTTTCTGCCACATTGAACACTTTTGAAGGATGCACTGAGGTTTGGAAGGGCACTGAATGTATTCTGGGTAGGGGCTTCAATGCCCATCACAAAGATTAGCTTGGCAGTACCATTATTGATGAAGTTAAAGGACATAGCTGCATCTCTGGCAGGTATTGAGGGAACCAGCAAGAGGGGGAAACCCATTTCAGGTTGTCTTCACCAATCTTTGGTTGATACAGCTTTCTATGAGAGTATCAGTAGCAACACTATAAAACTGGACTTAATAGGAATCAGAAAGACCTAGACCAAAGGAAGATGTTTGCTTTTGTTCGAGGACAACCACCTAAGGCACACATCATCACTCCAGGAGTTCATCAAGGTTGTCTGCTTTACACAACCATCTTCAGCTGCTTCTATAAGGTGAGAAATAGGGATGTTTGCTGATGATTACCATATGTGCAGCATTATTCATGAATCTTCTTATACTGAACCAGAGCACAGCAGGTCAGGTAGCATCAGAGTAAAAGGAGAATCGGACTTTTGGGCATAAGCCCTTCATCAAGCTTATGTCCAAAATGTTGATTCTCCTGCTCCTCGGCTGCTGCCTGACGTGCTGTGCTTTTCTAGCACCACACTCTCAACTCTGATCTCCAGCATCTGCAGACCTTACTTTCTCCTCCCTTAACCAGAGCATGTCCAAATACAGCAAGACCTAGACAACACTCAGGCTTGGACTTACAAGGGGCAAGTAACATTCATGTTGCAGAGGTGCCACACAATGACCAGCTCCTTTTCAGAATCTAACCATTGCCCCATGACATTTAATGGCATTACCACTTCTGAATCCCACAATAACAATATATTGGATGTTACCATTGATCAGAAACTGAACAGGATTGGGCTATATAAATATTATGCCAATAGTAATGGGTCAAAGGCTGAGTTTTCTGCTGTGAGTAACTAAGCTGCTGACTACTCAAAGCCTGTCCAACTTCTACAAGGCACAGTCAGGAGTCTGATGGACTTCCTTCCATTTGCTTGGATGAGTGCAGCTTGAACAACAGTCAAGAAGCTCATCACCATCTAGGGAAAAGCAACTCACTTGATTAGCACTGCATGCACCTCTTTCAACATTTAGTCTTTCCACCACCAATGCATAGTAGCAACAATATATAGCATTTACGAGATGCACGCACTTTCAACAGTTCTTTCAATCATACCTTCCAAATCTTTAGCATCACCACCTGAAAGTACTGCTCCAAGCTACATACCATCCTTCCTCTTTCACTGTCACTGTCACTGGATCAAAATCCTGGAAATGTTCCCCCACTTCATCCAGCATTGTGGCTGCCCCTGTACATCATTGACTTCAGCAGTTCAAGAAGGCAGCTCACCATCACCTTCTGAACAGCAACTAGGAAAATAAATGCTGGTTTTGTCAGCATTGCCCACAACCCATGCACATAAAAAAGTCCACAATATTCTGCAAAACTATAATAGATAATACAAAACCTTAAAAACATCAATTCACAAATATGATTTAAGAGTTGTCAGAGGCACATTTTTAAGATTGCATAGGAAATGCAGCACTCAGAGACCTGATATAAGTATATTTGTTCTTTAAAGTGACAACTTATTCCCAGAAAGCACTTTCAATATAATAACAATGTCCCGGAGTGCTTCTGAGGAGCATATCCTGCCAAATATGGAACCTCACCAAATAAGGGAATACTTTAGATGAGATGACCAAGGGCTTGATCTGGAGGTAAATATTGTAGTGTCTTAAAGGAACAAAGTGAGCTAGACAGGCTGCAACACATAGGGAGGGAACAACAAAACTGTGGCAGCTGAATGCATTGCCATCAATGATGGAGTGATAGAAAAATGTAGATAGTTCAAAAGGTTGTTTGGTTGGAGGTGATTACAGAGATAGGGATTAGTAAGGCTCTGGAAGGAGTTGAAAATGATGATGGGAGTTTGAAAATTGGGACATGTATCAGTGACTGTCAGAGGTATTGGATGAACAGGGGTTAGAACCCCTGTTAGAACCCCATCATTTGGGTGATCTGAAGTTTCTGGAGTATGAACTATGAGAAGTCAGCCAGGAGTGCATAGAATATTCAGGTCTTGATGCAAAAAGAAATGGATGAAATTAGCTGAGGCAGGGACAGATCAAGCGTTGCTATGGGGGTGGAAATAGGCTGGATATATGTTGGGAATTCATCCCAGGGGATTAAATATTCTCCAAGTTTGCAAACAGCCAGATTCCACGTAAACACTTAGCAAACTTTTTCAAGAAGAGGGATATTAACTAGAGACTGGGTCTTTGGATGAAGCCACAGTTGTTTGCCTTCTCATTTTTCAGTTGGGTTGCTGGCCAGCAGACTGACAATATGAAGATGGGCTAAGAGGTTTAGTGGTAAAGTTTGGTGTCATCAGTGCATGCAGAAAATGATGTTAACGGCAGCATGTAGATGAACAATAAAATGAGCCAAAGATAAATCCTTCAGGGTTATCAGATGTATTCCAGTAAGTGTGGAATGAGTGGCTGTTACGGGTAATGTTTTGGGTATGATTGGATAGTTAAGAATGGAACCAAGCATGTGCAGTCCCAACCAACTAGAAGAAGAAAGTGTGGCCAACTGTGTGCCAAAGGTTGCAAGTGGGGAAGAGGATAAGGAGGCATAGTTGATCTTTGTAATAGTCAGTTGTGTTGGTTTTATTTGTGATTTTGTGATGGGCTGTATTGTTACTGTGACCTATGAAGGGGTTCCAGTATTCATGTACCTTATACAGTGTACAAATCAACAGTATACATTTTGAAACAATGTACATCAAATACTTTTAAAATTAAAGCAGAAGTCTCTAGATGCATAAAATCCATAATAAAAACAGAAAATCCTGGAAAAACTCAGTATTTTAGAAATTAGAAACAGAGTAACTATCTTGATTTTAACGAAGAGTCATATTCAACTCAAATTAGCTCTGTTTTCCTTTCCACAAATAATGCCCAAACTCATGAATTTTCTAAGCATTTTCTTGTTTTTATTTAACAAAATTACCCAATTTTCCAAATGCAGCTTGAGATAGATTGCCAGAAAACGTGAAAAGAACAATGATTTCAGCTATTGTAATCCATATACACTGCAGTATTATGATTCCAGTTCTTTCCATTTTGTTTTGGGGGTATCTATTTTTCTGTGATGAAATTTATTTATGTTGTATACTACAGAGCTTCATATATAACTTTTTGTGTTTTGTTTTAATGTAACTCCCAGTCAGTCTGTTTATTTTTCACCTTGCCAATTGAATTTAAGGGAATCAGTTGATTTGTTTACTTCCCAAAATAGTTTCTGTCAGGTATCAAAATTGAGCTTAATACAGCAGAAGCAAATTTGTCATAATTTCAAGTATATTCTGGTTTGGAGAGTAGTCAGATTGATTATCACATAATCCACAAACATAAATTGCAATGGGAGCAAGACAAAAACCTTTACCAATGCAAATATGACTTGGAAAATACATTTACGTCTGGTTAAATGTGCAACGCATTTTCGTCAATAAAGCTGAAATCATTGTTTTTATCTATAATGTTGACATGCAAAAGATAATTTTATATAACATATAATTTTTGATATTGCTACATGCTGCTCTATTTCAATGTTGAACCATTTATCTTAAATCATACATAGCAATATAGTTCAACCAGGAGAATGTAATCAACAATTATCAGAGGAAATGATGAGATGACAACTCTATCTGATAAAAGAACCACACACCCTCTACTTCATCTTATTTTGCAAACTTCACTTTCTACATTTCACAATTTCTACATTTTTTTTGATTTTCTTATTTTGGGAACATGTATTATCTCATTCACATCATAGAACATGTGATAAGAGACAACACACTCTTTTATCCCATCAAAGTAAAATTCTGAATCTTCTATTTTGACTTTGTTCAGATTTATAAATTTTTTGCTGCTAATCCTGCTCCAGTATCTACAGTATAATTTCATTATTTGAACATATTCTATTATATAACAAATACTTATAGCTTAGTTTTAAAACCAATATTTAGTGCAGATGATATATTTAATAAAACATTTAACTGTAAATGTTAAAATTATATTCCGAGTAAACATTACTAGTTAGGGAGAATTTGCCTTTATTTCAGCATTCTAAGCTTCACATATGAGGATTTTGTTTTTACTAAACAATGTTTTGTTTAAAACCACATTGTCTCACTTACTGTCTCTGGTATCTGACTATCTGTGTATCAAATGTTAGCATACTTACCAATCACAATAATGAAGTCCGTGAGTCATAGATTTGTAACCTGCAATATCCTTTCATGTTTCAGTTCTTAGCTGGATTACTGGCCTTCACATTTCAGTAAATGAGAGAGTGCTTTGTGCTTCAGTAAGAAAATTAAATCATTAAAAGCCCAAGCAATAGTTCTGGAGATATAAATAGATGAATGCATGACTTGTTTTTAATTTTATTTCAAAATATTATATGGAAGAACATCAAATAAACATTTCAAGCTTTGGTCCACTAAGAAGTTTCTTACTACTGACATGTCTAGTTTATGTTACTATGTTATGGCCAGCCAGGGTTTTACCTTATTGGTGGGATAGAGATCCTGCACAGCTGACCTAGTTAAATTTCCCCATTTTAATAAAATATATAAAAAAAAGAAAAGAGGATGCAAAAGTCATAAAATCATAATTAAAATATGTAATTGTAGTAAAGGAGGGGAGAAGAACATATTTTTTAACGATGTGGGGATTTTAAAAGGTCTTGGTTTGTAAAGTATAAATCATTTAGTTAAAAAAGTATCAAGATCAAGCTTTATTCTTTATTAAGCAATGCTTACTTCTGCTGATAAAGACCAGTCACATTTTAATTATCTAATGCTCTTTGCTATAGTTAATTCTTATTTTCATCAAATATGGTTCTATTCATATTCAATCAATCAATGTAGAAATACTTATTTGTTCAATGCCACAAATTGTTAATGCAATGCTGATTTCCCAAGTCATTCAATATTTAAAGTAATCTATGTGTCAGTTATAAATATCATTCTGTGTCTTGGCTGTATGTCATTCATTGCATTCACTTTGTTGATATGCAAGAATTCCATGGATTTGGACATATAACATCAACATAGGACTATGATCAACTTAAAAACATTTCATGACAATACAAAATGCTACAATTTCCAGTTGACTAAGGTAAGCATCTTCTAGAATGAAGAGTTTAGGAATGATCTATGGATGTTCAGCTAATTCATGGTTGTTAGATTTAGAATTGGAAGAATTAGAATTTAGAATTAGAAGATCCTTTATTGTCATATGTAGTCAAGTCCAGAAGTGCAGGAGTGACAATGAAAATTTTACAATGTTGTTTCTCATGGTGCCATCTTAGGTACAAAGAACCTTGGTACAAACCTTAGACACAAAAAGAGGAATAAAAAGAAAGAAGCTGCATTACCTTGCGATGTTATCACCACCCAATGAAATATGGTTCAATCACACATTGCTCTGGAACTGATAGTAAATATGCATCATTTCATGAATTTTTCTCACTGTTTCTGTATTATTCTACAGAGCACTCCAATAATCATAAATTATTCCAGTGCATTCAATTCTATTCACAAATAGCTTCTCTAATTTTTTTTTGACAGATAACTCTGGCTTTTAATACTCTCTGATTGATCATGATCTAACTCATCCTCACAGAAAGGCATTTACTAATTGCTGTATATTGACCTAATATATTCTTTATCACATATGTCCATTATCACAGCTTGACCTATTTGTTTTTGGTCACATGTTGACCACTAATGCAAATGCCCACATTGGTCCTTTTAAACAAACAATGGCTTCAATTAGACTATCATTACATATTATTATCAAATGAAACATAACTGCAGATTGTTCTTGTGATTTTGAGAACTGAGTAATTTTATATTATTTAGCTTTTTATTATCTATAAGTTGATCATGCATGAATTAGTCTAATATTAATCAGTATAATATAATAAATTATTTATGTTCTTCATAGCTACAATATAATCTAATATTTCATAGCTTATACATACATACTCAAGATGTAACTACAGTCATTCATTCTTCCTCTATGGAAATCAGAAATTGCTCCTAAACTAATCATATTCCTAAATTGTTGTGGATACCTGTTGCATCTTTTGCAGCACTGTTATTTTTTATACTCACAATAGCTCTTATGGGCAGAATTTTCTGGGCTGCACTATGACTCAGCTAACCAAAATTGTACATGGGTCAAGCGTGAGTCAGAATGTGGCAGAAAAGTCACCCAGATAATTTTATGGGCCCTCCTACCTGCAAATTCTTCTCCATATTGATCCGAGTCACATTTTTCTAATGTTTAAATTGTGTAAGTGAAAAACAGGTCTTATCCCATATTATTGTTGGCAATTGATCATTATCTGTTCATGGTCACACATTGATCACACAATTTTCATATTTATAGAATAATACAATTATGTCATAATAACAGACTGATCCTAGTGACCATAGTAGGAATAAATGCAATTATATTCATAGTCACAGATTCATCCTATACCATTGGTAATCACAATTGATCCTATATTGTTTACAGTCACACATTAATTTTCTACTCTTCAAAGTCACACACTGAACCAAAACCTATCACAATCACAAATTGATTCCAAATAGCTCATCTTCAACGATTGATCCTATATTATTCATTGTCATAAATTGATCCTACATTGCTCAAAACCATACATTAATCACTTATGGTCCATAACCATGCATTGATCTTACACTGTTGATAATTACAGATTAATCCCTTATTGCTTATAATCAAAGATTGATCTCATACAGTTCATTATCACAGATTGATCTCTTGCTGATCATTGTCAAACATTAATCACTTACTGTTCATAATCACCCATTTGTTATAAACACAAGTAATCACAGATTGATCCCATAGCAACATATTGATCCTAAAATGTTAATAGCCACATATTGATCTAACATTGTTCATCATCACACATTGATCCTAAACTGTATTAGTATTAGTTTGATCCTTTACTGTTATATTATTTCTATGCTGTTCAGTCACAATTCACCAAATTCTCACATATCTTTGGACTCTGAAGGCTGGTGAACTGTTTAAATTTCATTCTTAATATATTCTTTCTTGGATCTTTCCGGCATTTTGAATCCAAGCTAACAAGATTCACCGTCAATTCTTGGAAGACAGTTTGAGAATTTAGCATCAAATAAAATTTTTCCTCGTCTTACAAACATGGATGTAACAATAACCTTCACTTCTACCACTTATGCCAACAAGCACTGCACATCAACTGTAAAAACCTGACAGACAGTTTGGCAATTGTTTCATCAGTAAAAGTCCCAGTTCAAAGTAAGGCAACATCATGCAACACTGCCAATTTGTCTACATTTTTTGCCAAGTGAAGAGCCATGTTTGTGTCAGTCACTGATCTGTCTTGTCTCGCTCTCCGCGGCTATGGCAGACTTTCTCAACCATCCCACCAAGTGTGACTCTGTCCATCAATGGTTCTATAGCCACTCCCCTATAATTAGACAAAGTCAACACAGCAGTCATTCAATGTAGGGCCAGAGTACCTGAGGCTGTCAACAATTCCAATTTGCAGACTTAAAAAGCATATCTTCTTCTTTCAATAAACAAGTTACCAGAAATACTATTTAATTTACTGTAACAATTCTGATCAAACTGATAACTTGAACTTGTGTTTTCAGTTACCCAAAACTCCTGCTAAGAAGTAAGAGCTGACACTCAGACAGGCTGCACTCAGGAGCCAGTAACCATGCTTACTGAATCATTTGCTTAAGAATGTGCTGGCTCACATACAGAACTCACTGAAATGATGAAGAAAATGCATGAGCAGTACTAGTTTGGCTGGGATAGTGGGGAATCTCAGACAAGACTGCTGGTACTCTGCATGCAATTTCTAAACATGTACACTTTATGGCAAATGATAGACACCCCCAATGGAACATAAAGGTCCTGGGGTGTAAATAAGGACTATAATAACGTGACCCTGTTCAGAGACCTCCTACTGCTCTGAAATGGCAATTATAAATCCAGCTGTTTTTCAGTTCTACGTTAATTAAAACCTTAAATAATACAAATACCTAAAATTCTAAATTACCCAAATTGCACATTGCTTGCATGTGTATGCAAATGTGAATGAGTGAGAGAAGCACACAAGAGTGAATATTTGTGAGGAAGGAGTGAAGTTGGAGAAAAATTAATTAAAATAGTATAAGAATATAATCAGGCATGCCATGGAGTACATGTTATCAAGCAATTTAATACTTAGGAAATTTGTTGGCTCAATAATACCAGTAACATTTGCTTTACTTGCAATTTTTATTCAAACCCTAAAGTACCAAATTTCACAGTATGTATTTTCATGGTGACTACATATTTTCATATCGATTTAACTATTTGCAGGTGTTGTAATTCAAAATGTTCAATTGTAAAACACATGTTGGGAAATAGAGAACTATTTGGATTTTTAGTTTCATACACATTTTCATTACACCATTCAGAAGATTTGTACAAGTCGATATTCTAGGCCATATTTGCTAACTAGTTAACAATAAGGAGCTTTAATGGGCAGCTCATTTTCAGGCTAAAATATAGGCTTTTGAGAGTTACGCAAACTATATAATTAATCAGCATGCAAGTGATTTTTTTTGTTGAATGGTCACATCCCTGGTAATTGGATTCAGGCCAAGGCAGAAAAGAAAAGCTTTTTTTTCTAGTTATGTGAAAAATCCTCTAGGCTCTATTTAGTTGACCCCCTCCACCCCCTTTCAGGACTGTGGTCACATTATTAAGCCACTCTGTACAGCTTGGAAGAGACCTAATGGAAACAATTCAAACGGACTTTCCAAAACATCTGGCTGAAGCTATGCAAGGAAATGTGGAAAATGAAGTGACTACTACAAAGCCCAATAATGGGCACTTGGAATGCAATCAGGTGGATTGCTGACACTGCTTGATTCTCCTGTTCGAAACTAAGCAATGAAAGTCACAAACTGCCATACTCCATAAACTGTACGACATTCACTCCAAGCAGAGAGCTGTATGTGGCTTAACTAGTTTTAATCAGCTCCATAGCAACAGTAATACACATATAAAACAGCAAGACGTAAGTGGGCCTTAGTCCAGCAAACACAAGATGGTACTTAACAATGATCTCTTTTTGGCTTTTTCAAATGGGAAAATAAGCTAAATGCTGTTACATCAACTTAATTGGGTGGAGAGTGCCAGATAATTCATTAAATGGTCATATAGTGTTAATTAGTCCACACATAAAACATTTGAAACATCCATTATTGTAAAACATTTTAATCTGTATTTTTTTTATTCGTGAGATTTTAGGTGAAAATTTCATGTTTAAGTTTTATCTTAAAAAGCCAAACACAGAAGGTATGTGACATTAACTAAACTACTTTAAATACATTCTTTTACACATTGTGTTTTTTGCATTTATATATACTTCCTGTAATACATGGATTTTGCATTAGAGATCTATTATTTAGCTTTATCCTGAAAAAGAGCAGAATAGCTGTCTGGTTGATGCTATCATGATTACATTCATGTATAATCCATCCTGCACATGGTCTTTGCTTTATACAGTGACATATTGTCAATCTTTCCACAAACGTATGTGCATATGGCATCTGTTCTTTCAACATCACCAAAGTCAATGTAGCAAAAATTAAAAATAACATAAAAAGTTGCCTATAACTAAATGTGACTATCCATAACTTTATAGCAGACATTGAACAAAATCACTGCCTGATCTGTCTTGAAATCTATATTGATTCTTGTCAAATGGTTAAAATTTGCCAAACAGATAATATTTTAGGACTGTATGGTAACATGACAAGCATATTAACCATTCCTACGATTAAAATTTATAATTGTAATTAGCAAATAAAATAACAAATGATTGAAAAGGGATAAATCAAATTTCACTTAACATTATAGCTCTCCAAAGTAAGATTTAGTGAACAATGCTAACAATATGACATGTAGGATAATATAACAATTGGCTGGAGTATTTCACATATCTGAGGGGTCTGCATGATTGCAGAAATACTAAAGGGAATATAAGTCACATGTACAAAGCTTCATTTTTTTTAAATATTCGCTCTCATTAGTAAAATTCCTCACTTAAATTGGGATCTTTATGGATAAGTACTTCATTTTGGAAAACTGACTCATTTTAGCATCATAGATGCATAGCAAGATGCAATACATATCAAAAATAACTTCATTTTATTGCATATATTTAATATGCTTTGCAGATTAATTTTGTTATTGTGTATGTTGAAGTTCTGTTTATTTCTTCTTGCACTTCCCTGCAATTTTTCAACTGCATAGTCAATTTACAGGCAGGCTACAGAATGCCAATTCCATGTATTTGCAATAAAATCAGATACTGGAATATTTCTTACTGCAGCCACTTTAGGCTTTCAAGGGGGCTTACAAGCATTTTTGCAGGACCAGCTGATTTTCACAGCTACTGCTTAACTTAATGCCAGTCAGTGCTGGTATTCCACTCCATTCAGACCATTACTGGACGACACTTCCTCATGAGGTTCATTAGTCTGTCTAAGTTTAGAATGCAGGATCTGTATAAAGCATCTCAATCCCTCCTATATGCTTTCCTGCGAACATTCTCTGATAGCTAGAATAAGTTGAAAGGACTTGTTGGATTCTGAATGTCACAAATCACTGTGGCAATAGAAGTTTTCATTAAGGGTGGCCCCACTTTGTGTCTATTTGTAATTAGTTTCAGTCAACAGTACAGATATACTAGTGTTGTTATATTTACAATAGTAGACTGAAATATAGATAAGCAATCCTAGAGGTTTTACAGCTCAGAAAGAGGTCCTTCAATCCATCATGTCCATGCTAGTCATCAAATATCCATCTATTCTAATCCTGTTTTTCAGCACTTGTACAGCGTTTTATGCTATGGTACTTCAAGTGCTCATATAAGTACTTCTTAAATGTCAGGGGTTCCTGCCTTCACCACCCATTCAGATAGTGAGTTCCAGATACCTGTAATCTTCTGTGTGAAAATGTTTTTCTTCAAACCCCTGCTAAACCTTCCTCTCCTTATCTTAAAACTGTGGTTATTATACTAAGGGGAAATATTTCTCTTTATCTGCTCTGTCTATGCCTCTTAGAACTTTGTACACATCATTCAGATTCCCCTCAGCCTTCTCTAAGAAAAATACTCCCATCCTATCTTTTCTCTCTTCATAACTGAATCACTCCAGTCCAGATAACATCCTGATGAATCTTTTCTACACTGTCTCTAATGTAATCACATTCTTTCTCTAGTATGGTGATGACCAGAACTGCACACAGTACTCTAATTTTGGTCTAACTAACATTATATACAGGTCCATCATAAACTTCTTGCTTTTGCATTCAATGTCTTGACAAATAAAGTCAAATATCTCAACCACTTATCTAGCTGTCCTGCTGCTCTCAAGAGTCTATGGATATGCGCAATGTGTTCCATTTGAACCTTTGTGCTTCCTGGGATCCTATCATTCACCATGTACTCCCTTTCTTTCTTAGTCCTCCCACAATTCATCACCTCACATTTTCAGGATTAAGTTCCATTTACCACTGTTCAGCCTTTCTGATCAGCCCATCCACATCATCCTGTCATCTAATGCTTTCTTCTTTGCTATTCACCATACCAGCAATTTGTATGTTGTTTGTGAACCTATTAATCATACCTCTTACATTCTTGGCTAGAGCACAACACATAGCAAAGGATCCAGCATTGAACTTTGTAGTATGCCACTGGACACAGGTTTCCATCACCCTTTGACCATCACCCTCTGCTTCCTGCCACTATGCCAATTTTGGATCCAGTTGAACAAATTGTACTGGACCCCAAAGGCTCACAGCATCTTAACTCGTTGACCATACAAAACCTTATCAAATTCTTACTGAAATCCTGCAGAAGATTACAGCAACTGCAGTACGCCTATCTACCGACCTAGTCACCCACTTGAAAAGGTCAGTCAAATTTGTTAGACATGATCTCCCATTACAAAGCCATGCTGATTATCCTTGACTAACTCAAATGGAGATTAATTTTGTCCTTCAGAATATATTCCAATAAGTTCCCCCCCAAAGATTTTAGATTCACTGTCTTGTAGTTTCTTGCTTTATTCCTACTACCTTTCTTAAACTGTCACCCCTGTGGCAAGAGAGAATTTGAATGTTAATGTCAGAGCCTCTTCCTTCCCTCCCACACTAGCCTTGGGTACATCTCATGTGAGTCTGGGGACTTATCCACTTTCAAACTTGCTAAAGCCATTAATACCTCCTCCATATCTATATTAATTTGTTCATGAATATCACAGTTTCCCTCCCTGATTTTTATACATTGTGTCTATTCTGTATACAGATGCAAAGTACAGACTTAGCACCTCACCTGTCTTCCGACTCCACACACTGATTGACTTTGGTCCCTACCACCCCTACTCTTTGCCCGGATATTCTTTTGCCCCTAATATACTTAGAAAAATATGTCCTTCATTACATCATAGATTGGAAAATATATAATATTCTGGAGGGGTGTCAGGCAGCCAAGATATCTAGACCAACCTGTCCTTCACCAAGGTACCAGCCTCATTCTCAAAGAAGGCCTACTAAGGACTTAGCCATGCCCACACCAATCTCTCGAAAGTCATTCAGTGTATTAAATCCAGTTCTGACCCCGATGCTGTGTAATAAAATCATATATACTATGCAGAAGTCAGAAAGCAGCAAAGTTGTGCCAACATCTCAGCAGTCCAGTTAGCAGGCTCCCTTGACTACCTAGGGTATTTATTGAACAATCTCAAGTAAAAATATTTAGTTGGAGAAGAGCTAGTTTCAGAAACATTAGAAATGAGCAATCAGTGGCCTTTGAAAGAAATTATTCAAATATAGACTGGTCAAGCTTCACAGGGGAAAGGAAGGGCAACGAAAGCCCAAAAATCCCTGAATGAGAGAGTTAACAGTAGGTAAAGCAAAAAAAAGACATATAACTGACGTCAGCTTGATGATTCAAAAGCGAACCTGACTGAATATAGAAAGTAGACTGGAGACATGATAAAGGAAACAAGAGAGGGCAAAGAGACAGCATGAAAATAGATTGATAGCTAAGATAAAAGGTTATCAAAGGTCTTCTACAGGCATATTAACATAAATAACTTTGTCAGAAGCTGAGGGCAATAGCGATTAAAATTTATTGGCAAAATTTATTAAGATGTATTGGATGAGGCACTAAATAAATATTTTGCATTCGTGTTTAGCAAGAGAGGTCTTTACTAAAGCACCCATAAATAAGCAGATTACCTGGATACTGGGTAAGATAAAAGCAAACAAATTGGACATAATAAGAATATTGGGAGATATTAAATTGGATAAGTCAACTGGTTTGGATGGGATGCATTCTTAGTTGCAAAGGAAAGCAAGGTTAGGACTTACAGACATAGTCGTCACAATCTTCCAATCACGCCTGGTTATAGGGATAATGTCAAAGTATTGGAGGAGTACACATTTACAACTTTGATCTAATAAAGTTAGTGGGAGAATCCTGACACTTAGAGACCAGTTAGTTTAACATTAGTAGTGGGTAAGAGTTTAGTGAAAATAATCTTGGAGAAAGTGGCATTCACTTGGATAAGCTTGAATTAATAAAGAAGAGCCATTCAGAATTAATTAGGGACAATTGGAATTGACGAGCTTGGATTGAACTTTTTCAAAAAGAAGACAAAGAATTGGATTGAGTGCAGTTGATGTATATTTGGGCCATCAAAAACATTTGATGAAGGAGTATAGTCTGGGCATTTAAAATAAAATTAAAGCTTATGGGATAAAAGGGGTAGTAACTACATGGATACAAACTTGTAACAGTGACAGAAAACAGATTTTCAGTGATTGACTTTTTTTTTTGGTCTGGAATAAGGTATATAACGGAGTTCCCCAAAGTTCAGTTCTAGGATCGCTGCTATTTTGACTCACATTAATGGAGGAATGTTGAAGTTTGCAGATGATATGAAACTCAGAAGTCAACACTGAAGATGATATGTTGGTGCAATGGACAGAGACACAGGAGAAGAAATTTAACACAAAAACGTATGAGGAACTAAAAGGAACAGAAAATACTGGAGAAACACAACAGGTTTGGCAGCATCTGTGGCAAAATTAATAGAGTTAATGTTTTGAGTCTAATATGACTCTTCTTCAGAATTCTTTGAGTCAAGAAATAGTGGGCGGCATGGTGGCTCAGTGGTTAGCACTGCTGCCTCACAGCGCCAGGGACCCGGGTTCAATTCCTGCCTTGGGCAATTGTCTGTTTGCACATTCTCCCCGTGTCTGTGTGGGTTTGCTCTGGTTTCCACCCATGGTCCAAAGATGTGCAGGTTAGGTGAATTGGCCATGCTAAATTGCCTGTAGTGTTAGGTGGATGAGTCAGGGGTAAATATAGGGGGGTAGGTTTCTCTTTGGAGGGTCGGTGTGGACTTGTTGGGCCGAAGGGCCTGTTTCCACACTGTAGGTAATCTAGTCATATCAGACTTGAAATATTAAGTGGAGTTTCTCTCTCCACAGATGCTGCTGGACCTGCTGAGTTTCTCTCGTACTTTCTGTTTTCACTGCAGATCTTTAGTTTTACAGCATTTTGCTTTTATTTGACCAATCTATGTTAGAGATACAACTTTAAAGATAGCACAGGAAGAGATAACCCAGAGTTGTTTACTATAACTCTTTAAAGGTAGCAGAACAGATCAATTAATCATTCATAAATAGAGACTAGAGAAGAAAAGGCAAGTGGTTTTAATAAACCAATAATAAGCACTATCATGTCCAATTCTGGGCACCATCCTTCAGGAAGAACATCGTGAGTTAAAGAGATCATAGAAGCAATTTACATGGAAAGTTTCATGGAAAGTTTCATGGATGAAAGATTACAGTTACAAGACTCAAGAGAAGCTGGGCTGATTCTCTTAGAGAGGGTGAGTTAGTTCAGTTGGTTGGACAGCTATCGTCCTAATACAGTGTGATACCAACAGTGAGGTCAATTCCGACACTGGCTGAGGTCACTGTGAAGGTCCCACCTTCTTAACCTCATCCCTCACCTGAGGCACCTTAGGTTAAACTCACCACTCGTCATCTCTCTCTAATGAGAGTGCAGCATTATGGTCCTCTGAGACTTTGGCAACTTTACCTTAGAACTGAGAAAGCTAACAGGAGATTTGATAGAGGTGTCTGAAATCACGAGGAAGATAGGTAGAGTAAGTAACAAGAAACCTGTTGACAATGACAGGACACAGATTTAAGGTGGCTGGCAAAAGAATAAAAGGCATCCTGAAGAAAAGCTTTTTTAGTACAAGTAATCACAATTTGGAATGTGTCTTCTGAAAGGAAGGTGGTATCAATTCAATAATAACTTTGAAAAGGAAATAAGACAGATATTCGATGGAGAAACAATGGTCAGGATATGAGGAAGAAGTTAGGATGTGGGATTGAATATGCTGGATTGAAAGAATTCTTTGAAAGAGCTGGCACAGACTTAATGGGTTGAATGGCCTCTCTTCATGGTACCACTCTATAAGTCTATATGCCTGCACAATCAATAAGACAGCAAAGTTCTCAAAAAAGATCCTCCACAACCTTCTCAGGGTAATTAAGAATACACAACTAATGCATCCACAGACAAGAATACAAATAAACTTTGCAGAGGGCATATAAGAAGCCAATTTTACTTTCATTACTTTACACAGTGGGGGATAAATTGGGGTAGGAGGGGTGTGCAAGGAGCGCTGCATCATCCAATTTAAGCATCAATAGGGTAAGCTTTTGAGAAATAATTTACAGGTGTTATGAGAAGCATCCTATCATACACCATTGCTGAGCCTGCGAGACTAGAGATGGAAAATAATAGTCATAGAGTCATAGAGATGTACAGCATGGAAACAGACCCTTTGGTCCAACCCGTCCATGCCGACCAGATATCCAAACAACGTTCTCTCTCCCATAATTCACATAAACTTGCTATTTTGAGCTTGAATACTGCCTCGTTTGTATTTCTGTCTGTGGTATAATATTGTGCTTTTAACAACAATTCCCATGAGACACTCCAATTTATCAGTGAAGGTCTGGGCTTGGCAGTCTCCCTTCACTATTTTTGCTGAGTAGGGTAATCACTATTGTGGATGATACACTTCCTCCACAAATGTCTCTTCTGAATATTTTGTGGCCTTTTCTTCCTCACTGTAATGCTCTATAACAGTGATCATGAGATTTTCTGGTGCAACATCATTGAAACCAGTTGTTACAAAGGATCAAAGTGGTCCTGCATGTCATTCTAGTTCTTGCTCCAACTAGTCTGTATTGAACTGTCTGTTGATCAGAGCTGGGCTTTTATCCAACGGCCACTGGTGACTTCCTGTCTTTAACAAAAACCGAAATCTGCCATTTCGGCAATTTTTAGTCACTGCACATGAATTTCGGTCTCCCATTTTAACAGTCAAGGCATGAATTAATGCTTCCCTTCAAATAATGATGACGGAAAATATAGGACTGGCATACCCATGGTATGCAGGCTGCAGTGGGAGAGTCAATGATTCATGCACTATTAAACCAAGAAGGACAATTAAAGTTACAAATTACCAAACAGTCTGGTGATGGCAAAATTATTCCTATTGCATTTCTCTAATTCCATTCTGATGCCTCAGCTAGGAGCAATGGAATCAACATTGACATAGGTGGTTATGTTTTCATTTAATAGCTTTGTTTTTTTCAACATTCTATTTCCTCTCATATGAGGAAATTTCCCTTGGGCACAAAATTGTCTGTATTCCAATAAAAATGTCCCACATTGACTTGCAGAGTCATATTCTACGGGATCACATTTCATACTTTTGTGAATATGAAAGCGGGGTGTGATTGGGAGCAATTGCAAGCTGACAGTTCAGAGCATGGCAGTGCCTCATGGTGGGAGAAAGAAATACCATTTATGGCCCACATTGGTAGGGAAGCTTAAAAAATACGATTTCAAAGCAACCTAAGTCATTTTCTTTAAGAATGACAGATAATATTTCACACAGACAAAAACGTTCTATGATGTTACTTTATGATTTTGACCAAGCATTTGGAATTTGGAAAATGTGTGGAGAGAATCTATTCTTGTGTACTGAGGTGAAAGGCTACAAATAAGGAGGACTGGTTACAGGTGAAGTCCTATTGTTATCAAACATCACCTTGGAGCATCACCTTGGGTTAAACTTTTGGATTCCTTTTTGTCAAATCAGTCTTAAAAGTGAGTATTTTATAGTTCAGCTAACAAAGTTGAGGAAGTTTATGCACGGGTTTCCTTCGAGTACTCTGGTTTCCTCCCACAGTCCAAAGATGTGCTGGTTGGTTGGATTGGCTGGGCCAAATTGTCCATAATATCCAAGGATCTGCAGGCTAGAATCGCACATCCAGAGGAATGCAAGGTTACAGGGATGGGGGTGGGGGGTGGTGGGGTGGGGGTGGAGGTGGGGGTGGGGGTGGAGGTGGTGCTGGTTCTGGGTGGTATGCTGTTGGGTCAAATAGCCTGCTCCCTCACTTTGGGGACTCTATGATTCTAAGAAATGGTTCTTCCTTCAGTTGAGAAGTGTTCAGTTACATATTTTATATATGACTAGAAACATGTAAGTCAGAGTGGGCATCACATAACTCCAGTTTGCTGGTTGGTCCTATTGAACACTCAGCACTGACATCTCAGGGCACACTCCAAGGAGAGCGGCCACACACACTGTCTGCCCACAGACATTAGCATCTGACAGCCTCACTCCACTATCACTATGGCACATCTCTAATCCACTTAGAGCATCATTCTGCATGTCAGTGCTATACTTTCATTTAAAGGTTGGTGCAAGAATGTTTTGTGCAAGGGGAAGCCACTCATCTCATGACTTGGATCAGGCTGCATCTCAGGGCTGTTCACTTCTTCCCTTAGTGTTTACTCACTTTGTGTGTATTTTGATGCTCACAGCATCCCCCTCTTACTTTATCTTACTTTTTGCCACAATCTCCTCTTAGCCAGACTTAAAATCTCACTATACTTCAGTCTTGCCATGTGCTTAATGGAGACACAAAGTCAGGCAGCTTATCAAGATTTTCAGCAGTGATCAGTCAGGTGAGTGAACATGTTATTGTATGTTACTGTGCTATGTCAGTCTCGTTGAATAGTATGTGATTTCATCCTGTTACAAATATACTTTGTGTGCTTCAAACAAATGGCCATGTTGCAAAGTCTATGAGATAGTCTTCAGTCAAGTCAATGGAGGCTTCTTTCTGAGGGATCCTGGTACAGTAAGTGAAGGGTATAATTTGACCTTAACCGAGGGGCTTTAACATGATCAGTCACCCGCTTGGACTGGACACAGTCAAGGGGTCTGTTTCATTACAGTCCGGGGAGTGAGCCATGTGCAGATCCTGCAGTTCAGTGCAAACAGTCGGGGCATTTGCAATATGGTCAGGAAATTGCGCAGAGTTCCTTCAGGGATCTGGTCAGTCGTTGATCAGGATTGTCCGTCCAAGTCAATCAGTGAGATGGGTCATGGTCTTCCTAGGGGTCCAGCTCATCCAGGGACAGTGCTGTGTTAGGGAAAGTTGGAAAACTTATTTGACATTTAAAGGATGACAGTCCTTGGGAGGAATTGCAGTCCTGTGGCGTTTGGTGGTTAGTGGTGGTCATTCAACTTGGGTACTGTGTAGTATGATGATGGACGTGACTGAACTGTTGAGTAATGATTAAAACTGCAGATGTAATTCCAGGTGGTGTATGGGAACATGTGGAAGATTGGTATTGAATATTGGTGTGTGTGCCAGGAAGAAAGTTACATTAAGATTTAGAGGTCCTCTTGATTATTGGCCTGAACCTAAGACTCTGCATCAAGCACAATCTTTATTACCTTCCATACTCAGTTGACACCTAAGTGCACACTGCAACCACATTCGAAGTGAGAATCAGTGTTTCTTTTTCTGTGAGGCCCTTCAAGGGCCAATTATTCAGCACATTCACAATAATATAACAAAAACAGAAAGTGCTGGAGAAACTCAGCAGTCCGGAAGCATCTTTGAAGAGAGAAACAGAGTTACCCCTTCAAGTCCAATCAGTTCTGAAGAAGAGTGATATTGGATGAAAGCATTAACTCTATTTCTTCCTACACAAATGGTGACAGACCTGCTGAGTTTTGCAACACTTTCTCTTTTTGTTTCAATTTTCCAGTACTTGCAGTATTTTGCTTTTACTTTCATAGTGCAAGTTGAAGTTGAAGTTACCTGTAATCATAGCACCATTCATATGAATTGTATGGGATGCAAATTCTGGTTACAAGCAATCTTAACCATATTATTGGTCATTACAGATTGAATATAGTCATCTGTGAAGCAGAATTAATCACAGGTGACCTTAAAAGTGGGAGCTGTGAGACACAAATCACAAATATACTGAAAGATCTACCAGGCTTTGCAATGGTATGGAACTGGTTTCCTCTCACCTTGAACTGTATATATTCACTGATGTGCTTATATTTACAATATTGCCTTTTTTGTGCAATGAAGAACTGGGAGATCAAGATTTCATTACTTATACAGCATTATTAATATCCTACTGTCTCTTTTGTGCTGCATTAATTGGAATAAGTTCCCCATGTCAAAGTTCCATGTATACTCATTTCATGGTCCTCCTTGTCAGAATCCTCCATATCCCACAGCATGGAGGTCTGTATTAAATTTTTATTTATGTGTGATGTGAATACTGACTGCTTACATTACTAAGGAGATGTCTTGTTTCTGATATTCCCCTCACAGGGTCACTGGAAGCATGATTGATGGATCCAATCAAAGCAGGGGTTACTGTCTCTGTAGTGGTTGGACAATGAAAGAGCAGAGAAATTGACTAGGAACAAATGCACAAGCAAGACTAGAAGCAGAAGCAACCTCGAGGGGCTGCGAAACACCTCCACATGAAGAAATAACAGCTAAATGGTACCTCAGCATGTACCATAGGTACATGACAGCCACAGTCTATTGTCCTTAGTGCCATTTTCTCCAGATGAGCAAGGATGCTGTGTCAAACTTTTAGGCAACTGGATCCTTCCAAAGATCCTCTGGGGACCTGTGAGGCAACTATCCATTCTCCACCCACAAATATATCAAGGCTGTTATCTGTGCCACATTATACTGTTTCATCTTGTTTTCTTGTGATGAGGTCAGTGTTACAACCTCAAAAGTAGGCTCTGGCAACATCGGTTGGTTTCCCCCAGAAACAGGGAACCAGACATTGTCAACACGTGTCATTGAGAGGGCCATTTCATAATGTAGCTGAGTTTATCAATAGAAAAGGATTTCATTCCATCAATGTGCAGGATGTTTGTGATCATTGTTACCATATCTGAGAAGACTATGTCAGATGGCCTTGGGGTTGTCATATGATGCCCATATTCTTAAGAACTTTCATGTTCCTGTTGTATACCAAGGGCTAGATGCCTTTTGCGAGGGTTGCTGGGAGACCACCCTCTGCGACCATGCTTGATGACTCCATATTGCAAGCCCTGACTAAGGCTGGGGTATTGATAAAATACAGACCATTCTTCACCAGGGTCATGAAGGAGCAGCCAATAGACATGCAAAAGATAAGATTCTGATGGTTAGATTAGCCTGGGGACACCTTGCATTACAGTCCAGAAACAATATATAAATGCAATTTTTTTTATTGGGTGAGAGGGCAACTCTGAAATAAGTTATCAGATGGAGGACTGAAAACTCACAATAAGTTTCAAAGAGTTGGTTAAAATTCAATACTGTTCCTGTCACTTTATCATTGAACAGTTGTGACCCTGAAGACATTGTTAACCATACCTTATGCCTCCAATTGTCTCTTGTCAGTAATCCAACTGCCTGGCTCCATTTGGATGGATACATATACAATTATTACTAAAGAATGATGTGCATTGACTTCTCTTCCAGTGTTTGCATTGTTACCTTTGGATTCCTGAGGATTTCTCCTTGATATATTTCAATTTTTCACTCATATGCTGTCACTCCACAATTCTCTGAATGGTCAAAATATTACCCTGAGAAATGCCAATTCAGTTTGAATTGGAACAGGCACTGTGTGTGTATTTTCTTTCTGTATTCAAATAATAGGGCTCTGGGCATTAATACATGTAGTTTCTAGTACATTCAAGTGCACAACACTGCAAGTTCAGCTGATAATCTCAAATTGGTCGTCAGCATAAATCTTTGCACACTCATAAATATTTTGCAAATATTGTTCAATTGTAGAATCAGACTTAAGTTGGATACTGTGTTTTGGGTTTTGCAAATGTGGGCTATTTTGGTATGGTCATTGAACGAATCTGCTGTTGGATATGATTGCTAGTCTTTGGGATGGATAGCCGATATACCTAGCAACATACTACCTCTGAAATAAATAGACATGTTCACATTACTCATTTAGTGATAAACAGAATGTCTTTTGCCTTAATAGCAACATTTTGTTTGTGGTAAATTCCATTCTGTACTATTGCATTGTAGCAGTGTGAAGCTAGTTTCACTTCTTACATAGATTTTTGAGATACTTTACCATTCCAGGGTAATATGAGGCAAACTGGGCATATATCAGAACCAGAAGTAACAACCTTAATATAGTTCATGTGTTTACATGATATACAGTGAGAAATGATCTGATCAGGGTCACCATTATCCTGCAGGATGGCTTTGATACACCCTATTTAGCTTACACACTGAACAAGTGGCTTGAACCTTATTTGATTTCCATGGCAATGCCTCAACTAATTACAGTGCACTTACCAGTAAATCAGATCTCTCCTCTCATATGTACAAACATTGCTTTTCTTTCATGTTGCCATTCTTGTGAATTGTCCTGACCAGTGCTACACATAAAGCATTTGGCAAAAATATCTTTTTTTCTGCATTGCTCACGTAAGTTTTTCCACTGCTTCTCTGTGATGTGGTTAAAGTTCACCAGATTTGTTAATTTACAAAGCTGAAAAATTCCAACTGAAGTTTCTTTTTAGCATATCGACTACTTTGTCAAATTCATCAATATTTATATTCATTCCTACATTTCAAATTATTTGCCAATCAAATATTATCTGGCTCACATCAGTTCACTGCAACTCCTCACAGATCTGCCCTCCCCAGCTCTGTGAGATTAATGTTATCTGACTTGACAAGTGGCGCATGGAACAATTAAGTTCTAGTGCTGGCACTCGTTAATCTGCAGATTTTGTGACTTAATACTTGTTTTGACTTTTAATTACTTACAATGCTTAAAAAACAGGGAAGATCCTTTTCAGATACTTGAACAGTTAATTACAATTTCACATAAAATAGACTATGAGGTGATGTAGAATCAATCTGATCAGAAATTTCCTTGTTTGATCTTATAGAGTCATAGAGTCATGGAGACGTATAGTGCGGAAACAGAGCCTTCGGTCCTATAAGTCTTGATTTTCAGTCTTGGCAGATATTGTTTCATTACCAAATATGTTGATTCATTAAAAATAGTAAAGTAACATCTGATAAACTAATATGTTTATATAACAGGGGTACTAGAGGACAACAAAAGTAAACTCGGTATTACAATTTAGATTAGATTTTTAGATTACTTACAGTGTGGAAACAGGCCCTTCGGCCCAACAAGTCCGCACCGACCCGCCGAAGCACAACCCACCCATACCCCTAACCTAACACTACGGGCAATTTAGCATGGCCAATTCACCTGACCTGCACATCTTTGGACAATTTAAACATGAATATTTTTCTAAGGAAGATACAATGTCTCTGAAGATGTAGATATTGAAACACAAAATGGAGATACCTTTTAAATAATAAGCTTCAACTGAAGATGACATGCAGTTTTCAACTTGTTTCCTTTTCATTAACAAAGTATTATAAGAATTCCTCAAAATATTCTCATAAATAAAACATAAATGTCAGAAATGGAAAAATCAATATAAAATTAAAACATTAAATGCTAGGATAATAGTTTCTGCAGTGGAAAAATGAGCATGTTTCCATATGAAGGAGTGTCTTTGATGATATAGATGCTCCATTAATGCAAATGCTATGTGGATGCATTGCAGTCTTGCCATGTAACAATAGCAGGGATAGTTATGAACAGTGCTGACAATATTTATATTTGAAAAGTAGTTCTTTTTTACTCATGTAGTGATTATTTATTTGATATTCCAATGCAACATTCAATGTGATCAAATGGAAACATTGAAATATTAAGCCCGTCGGTGTACATTATTGTTTCTATACTACCACAAAGAAATATGAAAGGTTCTGGAGTAAGGAGCCTGAGAGACTAGATAGGTTAAGAAGGTTAAGCAACATCAGACAACCAATAAGCATGCTCCTACTCCACTGAGAACCAATTCACACCATCTTAGCATCAGTTCCTACACAAAATGCCAAAGACATTTGCTCTTTTCCTCATCAGGATTAAGCAAACCTGGACCAAACAAGAATCACACACAGTCAGACCCACCTTAAGTTATAAAGAGATGGTGCCACTTCTCTCAGAATCATCTAACAGCTTCCAATGCTAATTTGCCAACCGAAAGTTGTGAGTTAAGTGGAGCCTTTGTGCTTGTCAAGAGCTCTTTGCTCATAAATATAGGAGTTTTGCATGGATTTGCCTAAGCACACTTGGAAGAGTCAACGCTTTGAATTAGATTAATCAGAACACATCCTGAGCATGCTGTAAGTTAAAGCAATTTGATTAATTTTACACAAATGTTAAAATAGATTTGGCAGAGTGAATCGACATTGAGCTCACCAACATGTAAGATATAAACAAAGCTTTTGACATAAACAAAATTAAAAATACCAAGACATGAATCATAACAGATAAGAAATGTTTAGCTATAGTATAATTTATTAGAGTAACAGGTACTAAGAATTTTCATTACTTTTCGTCTTCTTCTGCCAAATATATCTCACAGTGACGATGAGTGAAGCATATTGTTCAAAGAAATTAAAGTTCTTTAAACATATTTATGGTGTAGGCAGTTTTATTTTAGCAAAACACCAAACATTCCTGGCGAGATCTTAAAAATGAGTTTAAATTCATTTAGAATCATCAAATGCCTCTAAAAATGAAAATCATATTTGATGTTAGTCAACTATTATCCCAGAGAGAAATGGAATGCTAGATAACATCCATATTGTAAGAGAGGATAATAATTTAACAGTACAGTATTTCACTGAAGAAAGTTATTTAAAGAAATTGCTGAAATGTTTAAATATTTTACACATTTATGACTAAAAGCTTCAGATAACTCACATTTTTAAAAAATGCTTTCACTTTTGGAATGCCTTATGTCATGACCTGGTAATTTCAGAAATTAATAAGAATTCATGTTTTAAGATGGTTGAATCACAATTCTGAAAACTGAAGAAATTCACTACTTCTTGGGAAGTCTTGTGACTAGGCACCAGCCTGTGAAGTAACATTGCTACGTTTTAGTCTCATGCTACTTCCATCTTTTATCCTTTTTAATTAGAAGGCAAATTCTCAGACTGCTTGGCCTAATCCCTGCACAGTCGAACAAAGCCCAGCAATGTCTTTGAACGGTGTTCAGCCGGGCAGCACAAACCCTAGTAACTGATGGCAGTAGGGGCAGGATCCTGACCTCCATCCCAGCCATTCTTCACCAGCTCCTGATGCTCCCTGCCCCTTAGAACTTTGTTCCTTGCTCTTCTGTTTAAAGCCAGAAAGACAAAAGGCCAAGACAATGTGGGAAACCTATAGGATTGGCTAGGTAGGGAGGGGGAGCAAGTGGCAACTGGGCCAAAGCAAATGGAGTTTCACAGAAATGGACACAGTGAGGAGAATTGGATCACCAGATTATGTTTCTAGTCTCAAGAAATTTCTTCACACCTCACTAAATCTTTTCATTGACAGTGCTACTTTTTAAGAATTGTTGCATTCCCAATTACCATAGGGGTGCTCAAGTAAACACCCAAACCCTATTTAGAAGACCAAAGTACCATATGTCTTAATACTGCTCTGAGTTGATTACCTTTACATTGAAGAAGCTTTATAAGCATCTTGTTTCCTGACACTGCATTCAGAAACAATTGCAAACAAACTGGTTATATTAATGCAAATCAGCAGCCACCCAGGGCTGCAATGCAAGGATTGGCTGTCTGGCAGAGTACAAACTACTTTAGAACCAAAAGTATCACATGCTTCATTAAGAATATTTTACAAATGTTAGCAAATTCAGATATATACAATAATAAGTGGGCTGTAACCACATCACTGAGGTAATTGATCCTGCATATTATTAATCATATTTTGACTTGCTTTTCTAAACTTTGACTCGTTTCGATGATACAACTGGAAAAATATACTTCTACCCAAGATCTCTCCTCCACCTCTTGTCAGAATTATATATGAACCAAATAAAGCCAATTCCATTCCCACTTCATGACCTTCCTGGATTTTTAAAACATATTGGGATTTGAATCTATGATTACATTCATTTCTAATTATTTATAATGACTGAAATTTCAGTGTTCACTTTCATTTTATGGTGTTGCAGAATTTTTGCTAAATTGTCTCTTAATTCCTTCCATTACACAAGTTTTTCAAAGAAAACTATGGCCTTACGATCCATTCTGTCTGTATTTGCTATTTTCAAGACTCCCTCTTGCAGTAATTGTCTCTAAGGACTGATTCTTATACCCTCAAGGTGTCTACTTTTCAGATCATTGAAATTTAATAAAAGTTATACTTGGCAACTGCACAACAAATCATTCCCTCTGGGACTGCTTAGTGAATTTCCCAAAACAGGATATTTTTGGATCAACAATATGCTTTAGTAAAGATCCAGTAACAAAATTACATCCTTACGTAAAAGGTATATCAACCTTCTCAAAACCTTTCTGTCCACAAAATGCGATGTATGTGTGATTTGTGATCCCAATCTATCTCCTCATTTGTTTGACTATTAAAATCTATTCTGGATTCTCCAAACAGTTGATTTGTGAAATAAAACTGTTGATACCATTTTACTAATTTTAAAATGATCCACCCGAGGCCAATAAAATTCTGAAACTTTATTTGAAACAAGAAAATTTGAAACAAACTTGAGAAAGTGTTGTTTTTCAAATTGAATATTATTTTTCTACTTATAATTAATGACACCTCCCTTCCAATTTTACACCCTGTTCTTACACAAAAGGCAAATGTATGAATAGACACACAATAAATAAATGGATCTTTAAAGATATTTTACTGAATGATCGTTGTTATTAACTCTCACTTTGTTCCTAACATAGCTGCTGATACTTTACACTATTGCTAATGCTAACTTTAAATATATCCATCAATGGAAAATTAATTTTGGTGGTATTTCTGTGGATGTTATGCTCCTTGGAAAAATTTGTATATGCTCTATTAAAAATCCCTTTGATTTGATGTCAGCATTGCGTTATTATCATTTTCATGTCTCAGATTGCTCTGGAAACTTTACTGTAAGATTCACTTATGGATGGTTAGCCTATATATAAAGCGACATCACAAGTTCTGCTCTGTCACATAGTAGCCACAACTACTTTCTTCTTGAAAAACTTAATGCAATTGGCCACTAGTTAAGGCTTTTTGAAGTAAGCAACCAGCCCATAAATGACCAATGACAGCTTTTCAGACAGATCTTTAATCAATTGCCTTTTGATTTGATTGAGCCACCTCTTAAAATGTAAGAGCTATATTAGCAGTGTGCATTGTATCCTCTGTTATCATAAATTGAGATGAATCGCATGCTTTGCTATGCATGCCTATAACTTCACTGTATACAGAAAGGCAGTTTACACATTTTCTGATCATCCGGTCAATTGCTGAACTTGTCTTTCAAATGGCTTGATATTTTTCAGATTTTTGTCATTGAGCAAATGCTTGCAAACAACGTTCTTAATTTTATCTTCAAAATATTCTAATGTGGTGTGTTACTGATATCTTAGGTGGGCAGCAACATATGTCTCTGCAGCAATGGCATGTTTATTCAAACTTTTGGGAATAAGGAAATTAGTGGGATTGGAGGGGAGCATTTTTGTGTCATTCATGAAATTAGTTGCGCACCCTTACCTTCCCTTCTCTTTGTTTTTTTTTGCTGAACTGTTGCACTTGGTTTGTCTTTTTATTGCCCACGTTTAGATCTTGTCAGCTAAAGTTTGTCTTCACTTGTACTTCCAGTTTGGGTAACTCTGACAGTGTTTTTAAAAATATATTTTAAATCTCCCACACCATGATTGATTGCACTAAGTAAAGTGACCTCTCATTTTTGAACACATGCTGCATTTCTATGACCCCATTCCCTTTCCATCTCCCTTAACCCCGCTCATTTTAGCAATATCTGATGCCAAAAATGCCACAGTTATTCTTACATCCAGCAGTGTTAGGGAATTAATTCCGGCACATATATTGGATAATATCTTCTCCTTATAAATTTGAAACATGTATAGGCTTGCCCGAATGTGGATGGATGTATTCAACTTCCTGACTCACTTCCAGTAGAAAATTCCAGCAGGAATGTCAAACAGAATAGCTGCAGTCTGTTTGAAAATGCGTATAGAAAATGTGAAAAATCTGGCATACTTCTAGTTCAAACTAATTAACAGTAACAGAAGCCTGTACAGTTTAATTCAAAAACTGGCTGTTTGCTAGTTTAACCCATTAACGTCTGCATTACACAGCTGTCTTTCTTTACATTCAGTTCTTACCCTATTATAAATTTGAGTGGAGATCTGCCATAGTTAATCACTGTTCTGAAAATCATCACAATTCATTTGTGTGTATTTTATTATGATACCCATGACGTAATAGTAATACAAAAATAAAAATCTACTCAGTGACTTCCAAATGAAGAAATTACTGACTAGATTTCACTTTTTATAACTCTTTTATTGATTATGATTTGTGTTAAACAGGATTTAACAGCAAATTTCTGTTGTTACAAACAATAAATTACAGATGGAGTAGCAGTAGAATAAAGACTGTTTCCTGATACTACAAGCATTTTTATCACCACCTCCATACACTCACAAATATGACACTGTGTGAAAACTGACAGTCTTTCCTATATGGTCTGTGGAACTTTAGAAAACTTGTTTTCCTCATTCAATGGATTTGCATCTCAAGTCACCCGAATCAATAGCTCAACTGTTTCTCAGTTCCCTGGGACAGTCATCACCCAAACATTACAATCCTGAAGAACATCCTTGACTAGGTTCGTAACAATCTTGATAGCACAGGTTCCCCAGGAACTCCTTTTGTAAATCTTGCTAAACAGCCTGGTTGACTGTAACAGAACAGATGTGTTACAATGTAATTGTCCAAATCATAACCTTTGCTCTCATTATATCTTCAGCTTTCTGTTACCTTTAATTGCATTATGTAAACAGCTCAACGTAGGTGTGCTTTCTTCTCCCTGCTCAGCTTTTTGCTTTTTTCTTTTTTGGCTACATTACATTTGGTCTGGATCATAGCCTCTTTCATGATGGCACTGTTTCCAAGTTAAGGGCTACTGGGTCACCTGCCCAGTACTTCCTATTATCCAAGATGCCTTTTTAGTTGATGCAACCTCTTAAAGGTTTGTTTCAGATGTGCTTTTAACAACAATGATGGATCGTCTAGTCATTTGACATAAAATACACATTTCCTTCTTGGACTGTTTCCAGGTCAAAGGCTGTCATGAGGAAAGAAAGCTTTAACACAGTAAAAACCTAAAAATGCTAGGAAATCTCAGCAGGTCAACCAGCATGTATGAACAGAAACATTTCAGGACAAGGATCTTTCATCAGAACTGAAGAAAGATAGAAATGGAAGCGTTTTTAAGGAGTATGAAGCAATGAGAACAAAGGTGAAGTTCTGCAATATGTTGAAGGTGAAGAAGATTAAATTTTTAATAAAGTATTGCATGATGCAACAGCTAAGGAGATTGGTAATGGACATTGCAAGAAAGAAAGGTTGTGTCCAAAATTAGGTGTGAATTATATAGTCATACAGTCATACAGCATGGGAACAGACCCAATGGTCCAATCAATCCATAATCCCAAACTAAACTGCTCCTGGCCCATATCCCTCCAAACCATATTGCAGAAGAGGACCAACCAATATCCTGTACAACTTCAACATGACTTCTCAACTCCTACACTTAAAGGACTGAGCAATGAAGGCAAGCATACCAAACGCTAGTTTAACCACCCTTGTCTATACATGACACAAACTTCAAATAATTATGTATCAGCACCTCTCGATCCCTCTGATCCACAACATTACCCAAGTCTAGATTAGATCGGTGCTGGAAAAGCACAGCAGGTCAGGCAGCATCAGAGGAGCAGGAAAATCGACATTTCGGGTAAAAGCCCTTCATCAGGAATAGAAGCAGGGTGCCTGGAGAGTGGAGAGATAAATGAGAGGTGGGGTGGGGGTGGGGAGAAAGTAGCATAGAGTACAATAGGTGAATGGGGATGGGGATGAAGGTGATAAGTCAGAGAGGAGGGTGGAGTAGATAGGTGGGAAGGAAGATAGGCAGGTAGGACAGGTCATGAGGGTAGTGCTGAGCTGGAAGGTTGGAGCTGAGGTGAGGTGGGGGAAGGGGAAATGAGGAAACTGGTGAAATCCACATTGATGCCATGGGGTTGAAGTGTTCTGAGGCGAAAGATGAGGCGTTCTTCCTCCAGGCATTGGGTGGTGAGAGTGTGGCAGTGGAGGAGGCCCAGGACCTCCATGTCCTTGGCATAGTGGGAGGGGGAGTTGAAATGTTGGGTCACATGATGGTGGGATTGATTGGTGCGGGTGTCCTGGAGATGTTTCCTAAAGCGCTCTGCTAGGAGGCGTCCAGTCTTCCCAGTATAGAGGAGACCGCATCGGGAGCAACGGATACAATAAATGACACTGGTGGATGTGCAGATAAAACTTTGATGGATGTGGAAGGCTCCTTTAGGGCCTTGGATGGAGGTGAGGGAGGAGGTGTGGGCGCAGGTTTTACAATTCCTGCGGTGGCAGGGTAGGGTGCCAAGAAGGGAAGGTGGGTTGTTGGGGGGGGGTGGACCTAACCAGGTAGTCATAGAGGGAACGGTCTTTGCGGAAAGCGGAAATGGGTGGAGAGGGAAATATATCCCTGGTGGTGGGGTCCGTTTGGAGGTGACGAAAATGTCTTCGAATGATGTGGTTTATGCGAAGGTTGGTAGAATAGAAAGTGAGGACCGGGGGGTTCTGTCCTTGTTACGGTTGGAGGGGTGGGGTCTGAGGGCGGAGGGGCGGGATGTGGACGAGATGCATTGGAGGGCATCTTTAACCACGTGGGAAGGGAAATTGCGGTCTCTAAACAAGGAGGCCATCTAGTGTGTTCTGCGGTGGAACTGGTCCTCCTGGGAGCAGATACGGCGGAGGCAGAGGAATTGGGAATACGGGATGGCATTTTTGGAGGAGGTAGGGTGGGAAGAGGTATAATCCAGGTAGCTGTGGGAGTCGGTGGGTTTGTAAAAAATATCAGTGTCAAGTCGGTCGTCATTAATGGAGATGGAGAGGTCAGGAAGGGGAGGGAGGTGTCATAAATGGTCCAGGTGAATTTAAGGTCGGGGTGAAATGTGGAAAAGGAAGGTTGCTTGGAAGCACTGCATTGAAGATTGCATCATCAGAACTGATGGAAAGGGTTGGAGAAATTAATTGTTATACCATAAAATCCTTTGCTATTTAAACTGTTCTGGCCTCCATCTTATCACAGACCTACTCTGTCTTGTCACCTGTCTTGTGATTCCTGTCTTGTCACCTCTTCAACTAGCTTGAGAACATACGTTTTTATTTTCCTTCACTTCTGATAATAGTTCATTAACTTGAAATGTTAGCCAGATTTCTTTCCACAGATCTGTTGAGATTTTTCAGTGCTTTTTGCTCTTATTTCAGATTTTCAGCAGTATTTTGCCTTTTTTTCTATCATCGTAGAGATAGCTTTAGAAGTGTATTTGAAGACAGCAAATTCTGAATATCAAAAGCACTTTAATAAACAACATATTACATGTTACACAAAAAACAATAGTTCAGCATATTTACAAAACAAGCTTCATTAAAGAACCTGCAGTATTATTTCAAAATCTTCCAGAAGCCAAAATACTTATCTGGCATAAGACATTGCTACTGTTCCTTGTCCTTTAAATTCTCGACAAGATATCTAAACTCATGTTGTTTTCACCTGCAGTTTGCTCAATTCTTCGTGTAAATGACAGTCACATCACAGTCCATCAAAACAGCTTCTTGATTTTAATCTTCTCTTGAACTCTGGACTGTGGTCTGTGGTCTGTACAGATGATTTTGCACTCTTAATCTTGCATTCTTAAAAACAATATTTTATTATATTTCTACAGTCATGATCCTGGAGTGGAATTGTGATGTGTCATAATTCATTTGGGCTATTTAACATTTTCAAGAGCAGCATTGATTGCTGCCAAGCTATCTGCCTTCTGGGTACTAGAAGCTGTCAATTAGAATCCAAGGGGGAATTACTACCTTCATATTGTACATCCTTTGGTGTAGTTTGTTCATTTTCCTATTGAGTAAAATACACTTTAACTGGTTTAAGAACTTAATTCAGCTTCTGTTAACATTCAGCTAAGAAAACATGATATTCCTTTTTACTCAGTTTACAAATTGTCTTTTTTCCCTCCTTTGCATTTGAACATTTTCAAATGCCTTTTTAGCAAGAGTGACTGTGTTATCATTTTGAAATTTCATCTTTCATTCAAGAACACATACCCTTCCTCATGGCCTTATAATCAGGCACTGGGCTCAAGCTAAGAAATTCAGGTGTACTGCAGCATGTTTCATTCAGTGTTTTCTACTGCCAGAGAACAGACCTCAGTAAGATAAAGATTGCAAATTTTATATGATTACTTCATATGCCATGATACTGTGATGTCATCATGAGCACGTTCCCAAAAGGTAGATCACACGTTCACTGTGAAATGTAACACAACATTCAATTTATCCATAAAAAAGCAATTCCATATAGATATACATTGTGTACGTAGTGTAGTGCCTGATTAGCCCTGGACTCAGTTTTCCACTCTCCTATAAAGACAGAGGAGAATGAAAGAGATTCACAGTCAATGAGCAGGTAGAAAACTAACACAACAATTCATTGGACTGAGAGAACTAGTCAGAAATCCAGTCACAAAAAGTTGGCTATTCCAGTTAAGGTTTCAAAGGTATACAATCAGCCCAGATCATATGAAGTCATTGTTAATCATGGTGCTGTATTAACTGAACCTAGCTCAGACCAATGTATATCACACCAATCATAGCTGCAGAAAGTGAGGAAGGAAATGATGATGATGATGTATTCATACTGAATGTCAGTAACAAGTGGGAAGACAATCAACTTGTCATTCAAGAGCAACCAAGAATAAGACATAACTCTTCAGATGGGCACACAATCACTAGGAGAAAGTGAGGACTGCAGAAGCTGGAGATCAGAGCTGAAAATGTGTTGCTGGAAAAGCGCAGCAGGTCAGGCAACATCCAAGGAACAGGAGAATCGACGTTTCGGGCATAAGCCCATTCCTGAAGAAGGGCTTATGCTCGAAACATCAATTCTCCTGTTCTTTGGATGCTGCCTGACCTGCTGCGCTTTTCCAGCAACACATTTTCAACGCAATCACTAGATCAGGATGAGCTGTCAAACCTATATCAAAACAGTGATTATTAATCTTAACTGTTGATATATTTAATTCATTCTCAGGATGTGGGCATCATTGGTTGGGCCAGTATTTATTGCCTATCCCTAATTGTCCAGAGGACAGTTGAGAGCCAACCACATTGTTATGTGGTCTGGAGTCACATGTAGGTAAGGATGGCAGATTTCCTTCCCTAAAGGACATTAGAGAACCAGATGAGCTTTTCAAGGTAATCAACATTGGTTTCATGGTCATCATTAAACTCTTCTTTCCAGATTATTATTGAATTCAAATTCTACTATCTGCCATTTTGGAGATTTGTACCCAGGACCCCAGAACATTACCTGGGTCTCTGGATCAATAGTCTGGTGGTAATACCACTAGGCCATTGCCTTCCCTAACTATATAATTGCTCAATGAACAACACGTGCCTACGTACACAATGTATATCTATTTGGAATTGCTTTTTTATGGATAAATTGAATGTTGTGTTACATTTCACAGTGAACGTGTAATCTACCTTTTGGGAACGTGCTCATGATGTCATCACTGTATCATGGCATATGAAGTAATCATATAAAATTTGCAATCTTTATCTGACTGATGTCTGTTCTCTGGCAGTAGAAAACACTGAATGAAACATGCTGCAGTATACCTGAATGGCTTAGCTTGAGCCCAGTGCCTGATCAAGTGCCTGTGATTGTAGTGTATTTATGGAGATACAAGGTATTGTAATAAACATTTGTTTCATCCTTTAGTACTATACAACCCACATCTCATCCTTAGCTTATGGGAGCTAACACAAATACCTCAGTAAACTATGCAACATCACGTCATAGTGACATATCATGCCATTGATGCTCAATCTGATGTTAATTCTAACATGATCTTCTAAAGCCTGCAAATTGTCTTGTTACATCTGTTTCAAGTCTCTAAATGTCAGCTCCTCTCTCTTAACAAAGGCTCAAACCCTAAATGGTGCCAATGCCAACCTCCCAATCAAAAATAACAAAAATAAACTTGAACTCATAGCCCAATCTTCTGGTTAGTATGAAAAAACTGCTACTGAAAAGAAATGACCTAATGACCTTAATCAGATTTTTCTGACCAAACCTCCAATGGAGGATCCCACAAAGCTTCATTAGCACAGGAAACTCTAAGAAAGCCATAAGGAGATTCTGTGCAGAAGCCATGCACCCAATTTCATGGCAGTAACTGCCACATTCTAGAAAGGGTTTACATTTCCCAAAGTTTCTGAATGTGCTTGCAAATGGGGTTATATGAGTGAATTTTAGATTACAATTAGATTAGATTACTTACAGTGTGGAAACAGGCCCTTCGGCCCAACAAGTCCACACCGATCCGCCGAAGCGCAACCCACCCAGACCCATTCCCCTACACCTAATACTATGGGCAATTTAGCATGGCACATTTTTGGACTGTGGGAGGAAACTGGAGCACCCAGAGGAAACCCACGCAGACACGGGGAGAATGTGCAAACTCCACACAGTCAGTCGCCTGAGGCAGGAATTGAACCTGGGTCTCTGGCGCTGTGAGGCAGCAGTGCTAACCACTGTGCCGCCCAAATGGGTGGATAAGATCCAAGGGTAGATAGAGTGTGGTCCTGGAAAAAGCGTGGCAGGTCAGGCAATACCTGAGGAGCAGGAGAGTCAACACTTCAGGCAGGACCTTTAATCAGGAGTGGGAGGGGGGGCTGAGAAATAAATAGGGGGTTGGGGCTGGGGGAAAAGTGGTGGGATGACGATTGGTGGATGCAGGTAAGGAGTGATTTTGATAGGTGTCCAATGCTTGGAATATAAATATGTAAGTGGATGGGGTGTGGAGGACAAATGGTTATGCAGATATGGCAGCAGCTGGATAGTAGAATTTGATTAGGGTGGTAAGAGGCTAGGGTGTTGAGGCTGGGTCATGTGGTTCAAGTGTGCAGTCAGGTACAGGGGGGGCTTTGACATTCCAGAGACTGAAAGATCTGGGCCTATGTTTGTTTAAATGCTGGAAAATTACAGTGAATCCATCTTACAATCTATTGGTCCACAAGCATCCACTCTCTCTACTACCAATGTCCAGTAACAGTAGTGTGTACTATCTACAAGATGCACTGCAGAAATTCACCAAAGATCTTTAGCCATAACCCTCCAAACCCATAATCACTTTCATCTAGAAAGACAAGGGCAACATGGGAACACCATCACCTGCAAGTTCCCGTCCAAGCCACTCGACATTCTAATTTGGAACCATTTTTTATTAGATTAGACTAGATTACATTACAGTGTGGAAACAGGCCCTCCGGCCCAACAAGTCCACACCGACCCGCCGAAGCGCAACCCATCCATACCCCTACATTTACCCCTTACCTAACACTACGGGCAATTTAGCATGACTGTGGGAGGAAACCGGAGCACCCGGAGGAAACCCACGCAGACACGGGGAGAATGTGCAAACTCCACACAGTCAGTCGCCTGAGGCGGGAATTGAACCCTGGTCTCAGCCACTGTGAAGCAGCAGTGCTAACCACTGTGCCACCGTGCCGCTCACTAGGGATGGGCATTAAATGCTTGCCATCTAGCAACGCCAATGCCTCATGAGTGAAGAAAAGAATTCCATGAATTATTTAGTGTTGTACCAACCAATACTTGTATGTCTTAATATTTTAAATTATATTGCTTCTGATTTGTACATAATTGCCAATCAAGCGGGCTGCTTTGTCCTGGATGGTGTCAAACTTCTTGAGTGTCATTGGATATGTATCCATATAGGCAATGGTTCAGTATTCTATCCCATTCTTGACTTCTGCCTTGTACATTGTGGACAAGATTTGGGAAGTCAGGAGGTGAGTTACTCACCACAGTATTCCTAGCCTCTGATCTGCCTTTTGAGCCACTGTGTTTATTCTGTGAGTCCACTTGAGTTTTTCATCAATAGTAAGGCCCAGGATGTTGATAGTGGGGGATTCAGGGATGGTAACACCATTGAGTATCAAGAGGTGTGATTAGACTCCCTCTTATTGGAGATGGTCATTGCCTGGCATTTGTGTGGTGCAAAAGTTACTTGCCACTTGTCAGCCCAAGCCTGGATATTGTTCAGATCTTGTTAAATTTGAATATAGACTGCTTCAATATCCGAGGAATTGCACATGGTACTGAACATTGCACAATCATTCCTACTTCTGACCTTATGATGGAGGGAAGGTCAAAATAACAAATAAAGCAAAGCCTATCTCATAAGATTGCCATGCATTCACATTATTCCATTTGCATGACATGCAAACTTAGTTTTTCCAAAATGGCTTCCACTTTGTCAGATCTTTCACTTCCTTATCCAGTAGATTTGGTGCTTAAGTCACCTGCAATAACAGGTCCACTTCTTCTGAGTTATCTGGCAACAGTCGTCAGCTGAACAACACATTGACTCAAAGTTTCTTACCCAGGTTCACAATGGGCATGAACTTACCAGGCATTCCTTCAATTGATACTTTTAATAAACCTGATCAAATGGTCTGGATGGCTCTGGCAAAACTAGTGTGTAGCAATGGAATTATCTAATTTTCCATCTCAGCTCTAACCCTTCAGCTTTCTATTGTTATATTAACACACATCCCCCTGTAAACTTTCTCTGTTCTTCTCCCACCGAAGCTTCCTCACCTTTGGACATCCTGGCTTTAGTCTGTTTCTTAATTTCATTCTTGTTAGTACTGTTTCCAGGTCAAAGATTATTTGGTCACATGTACCAGTATTTCATTTTACAATTGATGAAAATTCTTAAAAATCCTTTATTAACAAGCTTATAAACAATTACTAGACCTTCCAAAGAAAATACAGTTTTTCCTTAAATGTACTATTCTGAGGTCAAACATCATCACAGTATGTCTGCTTGTAATCCAATATTTCAATATTAATTCTTTCATCTTTCATATTTCTGGAATTGATAAAGATAGACGAGAAATGAGATGAATTTAGAAATTGGCTAAATCCTGACTTTGTTTGCATTCCTACTCTTTGAATTAAGCTACATGTTATATATGTCACCTAGAAATTAGCCATATATAAAATTAAATTATCCTTCTTGATAAAACAAACTCCCCAGTTAAAAGAAAAGGGTTGCATTATATAGTACCTTTCACAACCTCAGTGTTTTACAGTCAACGTATGTAATGGATTAGTCAAATGTTTGTAAGTGAAATGTATGTCAAATAAGAAATAAATGATCAAATCATATATTTTAAATATTGATGGAGGGATAGGTGCTGGTCAGGAAATCTTCCTTAGCTCTGTTCAAATAGAATCTTTTACATCCATTTGAGCAGGACCCATTACCAAGGTTTAATATCTCACCTGAGAATGCAGCATTCCCTCAGTCCTCCACTTAGCTTCAATTTTGGAAAGGAGTTCGAAACAACAACCTTTAGATCCAGATACATGAGTGTTAGCACTGTGTCAAGGCTAACACCTTAGTGTAGAGTATGTGTGCATGTAATTAACATTCAGGTAAGTAATCATGACCCAAAACATTTCCAGCTCCTTAAACTTTAGCCACATACTGTGTATACTAAGAAAACGTTGATACTCTTACTGACTTGTGCAAATTAAAAGAAATAACTGTGACTGTCTGAAAAGAATCACATGTAATAGGTACTACATAAAAATAAGTAAACAATTGTTATTGATAAATACAAGTAGATAGAGTCATACTGCAAGGAAACAAACTTTTTGGTCCAACTTCTCTCCAAACCAGGTCTCCCAAACTAAACTAATCCCATTTTCCTGTGTTTGGCCCATATCCCTCTCAGCCTTTCATATTTATGTACCTATCCAAATGTCTTTTAAATTCTGTAACTGTACCTGCATCTACCCCTTCCTCTGGCAGTTCATTCCATGTATGAACCATCCTGTGTGAAAACGTTACCCCTCACATCCCTTTAAAATCTGTCTCCTCTCACCTTATAATTATGTCCTCTTGTTTTGAACTTCATTACCCTAGGGAGAAGACTGTTGCGTTTACCTTACCAATGCACGACATGATACAATAAATTTCTCTATGGTCACCCCTCAACCTCCTAAGCTCCAGGGAAAGTCCCAGCCTATACAGCCTCTCCTAATAACTTGAAATGCTATGCTTTGAATTCAACATAGTATATGTAATTTATCTTGCTGAACTGGTGTCATTTTCTAAGGCCAATTTTCTCAGTGAATGTGTGATTTATTCAGATTCATGTCAAATTCAGATACAGTGGGATTCCTTTCATAATGCAACCTTTTTCGTTAAAAGATCAACATATTTCAGAAACTAACTGATTAACTATTGCTGATAGCATAATAAAAATGCAAATTAAAAAGGACAAATACTTGAGCAAAAATTGCCAACCAAATGATAATGTTTGCATACAACTTCATGCAAGAATTCTGAAGTATAGGGGATGCCCGATTTACAACGTCTGGCTTACAAACACTCATACTTACTAACAAAATTCCAAACAAAGATTTAATTTTAAAGATGCAACATATGAACACTTCCCATACTTACGAACAACTGCTATACATTGACTGCATTATGCTCTGACTTGTGTACAAATCAACTTGCAAACGACCTCCCGAATGGAATCCCTTTGGAACCCACGACTGCCTGTACACAATTTGCCAAACAATAAAAGACCTGAAACTACTTTTTTGGTTCAGGTACACAATCAGCAAAAATAAAAACTGTATGTTTCAAGTAATAGATCACAATCTATTGCTTTTTGAGGTCTACATTCAATCTTGAATGGTCAATAGTCAAACTTACAGTTAACTTTATTACCTGTAAATAGAAATATTTCCAAAAGGTATACTTGGAAATAGACTGGCAAGGTATTTGAACAATGGAACTGGTTTTATGCAATCATAGAAATGTTTAACCTGGAGCCTTGGGCTCAAAATGGCAGGGCTGGAGGGAATAGTGCACCTTGGGTGCACTGAAAATGAAAGGATTTTGGCTTGGTATAATGCGGATCTTGGTGTGAAAAGATCATAATCAAAGGCTGCTGCTATTAAATTCCAGAAATCTCAGTTACACCAAAATCAGGTGATTTCAGGCTGTGCTGCACCTAAATTGTGTGGCTTAAATCAACCATTATTACTTCCATAAATCCAAGAAACTCACAGGAATTTACTTCTTATATGGAGGTGCAAATAGACAACTACACTGCAAATGATTTTGCAGATCTAGCTTGTAAGTGGCATGAATAATTGAAGAAATTAGTATAAAACAAACACAAAGCAGTTAGGCACATATTTCCTTGCAAAAATGCATTGCTTATTCCCTATGGTATACCAAAAAGTTTTTTTTTAGATTTTAGGCCAACATATTGCAAACTCTATTTTTATTCTCAAAGTATTGGGGTTATATTCAAGGTCAAGTACTCCCTCAAGGAAGACATGATGAAAGGGTCATAAAATATCCTCTCCTCATTGGAACTATGTCTATCTGTATCCTCTTAAATCGATACTTAGTTTGCTATAAGAGTGCTTATACTATCAGTTTTTGAAATGGACACATGCCATATTATTAGCTACAGACCTTATGTATCATCTAAGAAATTCTGATAACATGGCTGTAATTCTTCATGCTCATTGAGCATGGGATGGAGCACGGGAATAAGAATATGCAATTCAGCCTACCAAGTCTGCTACACCATTTAATAAGATCATAGTTTATTGAACACTTTACCAAGACTATTTCGATAACCCGTTCTGACATTAGGAATCAGAAATTGATCAATCTCGCCTTTAAACATACTGAAAGATTATATTTCCACAGTTCTCTGGGGTACAGATTTCCAAAGATTCACAATCTTATGAGTAAAGTCATTTCTCCTCATCTCGATCTTGTGGCATTCTCCCTTATTTTTAAATTCTGGCTTCTGTTTCTAGGTTCCCTGACAAGGGGAACCAATTTATATACATCTACCCTGTTTATGCCTTTTAGGGATTTATATATTTCAACGTGACCACCTCTCAGTTCTTCAAAACTCAAGAGACTACAGACCCAATTTACCTAATCTTTCTTCATGGAACAGTCCTGCTACTCATGGGAACAAATCTGCTGAAACTTGGTTGCACTCCTGTGGCAATAAAATCTTTCCTGAGATAAGGAGACAGAAATTGCATACTCAAGATGCAGTCTAACCACGCCTTTACACAAATGAAACAAGACTTCATTATTCCTGTACTCAAATCCTCTTGCAACAAAGGCTAATATTCCATTAGCCTCCCAAATAGCATTTGGAAAAAATACAAAAGAATTGCTGATGCTGGAAATCAGAAACAAAAAACAGCAATTGCTGGAAAATCTCAGCAGATCTGGCAGCACCTGTGTACAGAAATCAGAGTTAACAATTTGGGTCTAGTGACCCTCCTTCAGAACTGATGGTAGCTAGGAAAATGTTGGTTTCTATGTAGAAGAGAGGGGAGAAAAAGGGATAAGGAGTAAACAATAGGGGAGATACAGCCCAAAGAGAATGAAGGACAAAGGATGGGAGAATGATCAGCCTAGGAGAATGAATAGCTGCTAATGGAGACTATTCAGAGCTAACAACGAGTTATATGTGATAGCAGACCATGTAATAACAAAGTTAAAAATCACACAACACCAGGTTATAATCAACGAGGTAAAAACAATGACTGCAGATGCTGGAAACCAGATTCTGGATTAGTGGTGCTGGAAGAGCACAGCAGTTCAGGCAGCATCCAAATAGCTTCGAAATCGACGTTTCGGGCAAAAGGTTATAGTCCAACAGGTTTAATTGGAAGCATTAGCTTTCAGAGCGCTGCTCCTTCAACAGGTGTTTGTGGATTTGTAATTTTGTACACCCCAGTCCAACACCGTCATCTCCAAATCATGTGACAACAAGAGTGTGTTGCTGGAAAAGCACAGCAGGTCAGCATCATTATGAAGAGCTTTTGCCTGAAACGTCGATTTTCCTGCTCCTCGGATGCCTCTTGATCTGCTGTGCTTTTCTAGCAACACACCCTCAACTCTGATCTCCAGCATCTGCAGATCTTACTATCTCATGTGATAACAAGGCCTGGTGTGTGGGACTTGGGATTAGGACAAGGGAGAAGGTGCCTCAAGCCGTAAAATTGTTAAATTCAATATTGACTCCAGAAGGCTGTAGAATTCCCAAGCAGAAAATGAGGTGCTATTCTTCCAGCTTGTGCTGAGCTTCACTGGAACACTACAGCTAGCTTGGGACAGAGATGTTGGCCAGGGAATAGGGTGGTGTGTTGAAGTAGCAAGCAACTCGAAGCTCAGGGTCTTTTTTGTTGCATAGGTGTTCCATGAAGCTGTCACCCAAACTATGCTTTGTTTCCCCAATGTAGAGGAGGGCACATTGTGAGCAACGAATGCAATAGACTAGATTGAGAGAAGTGCAGGTAAAATGCTGCTTCACCTGGAAGCTGTGTTTGGAACCTTGGACACTGAAGAGGGAGGAAGTAAATGGGCAAGTGTTACACCTTTGGCGGTTGCAGGGGGGATGTACCCTGGGGCTGTGGGGGGATGTTGGGAGTGAAGGAGGACTGGACCAGGATGTCCCAGAGGGAACAGTCCTTGTGAAAGTCTAACAAGTGAGAAAGGGGAACATTTGTCTGGTGGTGGCATCCCACAGATGCTGCCAAACCTGCTGAGATTTCCCAGCAAATTCTGTTTTGTTTCTGGAAGTGCTCTGTATCTGTTCACCTTCAGTTAATTATTTTCAAGGACACCCAAATACCTTCACCCATATTTACTTTCCAACATTTTGCTATTTAAGAAATACTCTGATATACCAAAATGGATAACCTTACATTTTTTCTACATTATATTCTATCTACTACATTCTTGATCATTCATTAAACCTATCCAAATCCTCCTGAAAACATTTCACATCTTTCTCATGACACATATTCCTGCTTAGATTGTTTCATCTGCCATTTGTAAATATTACGTTTGGGTCCTTTATCCAAATCATTGATAAATATTGTGAACAGCTGTAGTCCAAGTATGGAACTTTGTAGTAGCCCACTAGTTACAATCTGTCAACCCAAAAATGACCCATTTTTCCTGACTTTGTTTTTTGTTGAACAATTCCTTATCGCTGCCAGTGTATTGCCTCCTGCACCATGTGCTTTAATCTTGTTAACCATCCTCCTGTGGGGGAGCTTACAAAAGCCTTCTGAAAACCAAAATATACTACATCCACTGAGACCCCTTTATCAATTGTGTTAGTAGCATCCCTAAAATCTCTAATAAAGTTTGACAGTATTAGGCAAGAACTTTCAAAAGTTGATTGGGGCTGCAAAACTTCACAGATAAAGGGATGGCTGGAAAATGGGAAGCCTTCAAAAAATGAGATAACGAGAGTCCAGAGACAGTATGTTGCTATTAGGGTGAAAGGCAAGGCTGGTAGGTATAGGGAATGTTGGATGATTAGAGAAATTGAGGCTTTGGTCAAGAAAAAGACGGAAGCATATGAGGGTCAGGTATAGATAGCAGAGATCGAATGAATCCTTAGAAGAGCATAAAGACAGTATGAGTACACTTAAGAGGGAAATCAGGAGGACAAAAAGGGAACAGAAGGTAGCTTTGTCAAATATGGTTAAGGAGAGTACAAAGGGATTTTATGAATACATTAGGGACAAATGGGGAAATAGGGAGAGAATAGCGCCCCTGAAAGATCAGCAAGACAGACTATATGTGGAACAGCAGGAGATGGGGGACATGTTAAACAAGTACTTTGCATCAGTGTTTACTGTGCAGAAGGACATGGAAGATATAGAAAGTGGGGAAATAGATGATGACATCTTGAAAAATGTCCATTTACAGAGGAGGAAGTGCTGAATGTCTCAAAACACGTAAAGGTGGATAAATCCCAGTACCTGAACAGGTCATAGAGTCATAGAAGTGTACAGCACAGAAACAGATCCTTTATGTCCAACTCATCCATGCTGGCCAGACCTCCCATCCCAATCTAGTCTCGGCCCATATACCTCTAAAAACTTCCTGTTCATATTCCCATCCAGATGCCTTTTAAATGTTGCAACCGTACTAGCCTCCACCACTTTACAAATATATTAAGGACAAAAAGGTAACTAGAGAGAGAATAGGGCCCCTCAAAGATCAGCAAGGCAGCCTTTGTGTGGAGCTACAGAAAATGGGGGAGATACTAAATGAATATTTTGCATCAGTATTTACTGTGGAAAAGAATATGGAAGATATAGACTGTAGGGAAATAAATGGTGACATCTTGCAAAATGTCCAGATTACAGAGGAGGAAGTGCTGGATGTCTTGAAACGGTTAAAGGTGGATAAATCCACAGGACCTGATCAGGTGTACCTGAGAACTCTGTGGGAAGCCAGAGAAGTGATTGCTGGGCCTCTTGCTGAGATATTTGCATCATTGATAGTCACAGGTAAGGTGCCGGAAGACTGGAGGTTGGCAAAAGTGGTGCCACTGTTTAAGAAGGGCGGTAAAGACAAGCCAGGGAACTATAGACCGGTGAGCCTGACCTCGGTGGTGGGCAAGTTGTTGGAGGGAATCCTGAAGGACAGGATGTACATGTACTTGGAAAGGCAAGGACTGATTCGGGATAGTCAACATGGCTTTGTGTGTGGGAAATCATGTCTCACAAACTTGAAAAAGTAATATAGAAGATTGGTGAGGGCAGAGCAGTAGATGTGATCTATATGGACTTCAGTAAGGTGTTTGACAAGGTTCCCATGGGAGACTGATTAGCAAGGTTAGATCTCATGGAGAACTAGCCATTTGGATACAGAACTGGCTCAAAGGTCGAAGACAGAGGGTGGTGGTGGAGGGTTGTTTTTCAGACTGGAGGCCTGTGACCAGTGGAGTGCCACAAGGATCGGTGCTGGGCCCTCTACTTTTTGTCATTTACATAAATGATTTGGAGGTACAGTTAGTAAGTTTGCAGATGACACCAAAATTGGAGGTATAGTGGAGAGCGAAGAGCGTTACCTCAGATTACAACAGGATTTGGACCAGATGGGCCAATGGGCTGAGAAGTGGCAGATGGAGATTAATTCAGATAAATGCGAGGTGCTGCATTTTGGGAAAGCAAATCTTACCAGGACTTATACAATTAATGGTAAGGTCCTAGGGAGTGTTGCTGAACAAAGAGACCTTGGAGTGCAGGTTCATAACTCCTTGAAAGTGGAATCACAGGTAGATAGGATAGTGAAGAAGGTGTTTGGTATGCTTTCCTTTATTGGCCAGAGATTTGAGTACAGCAGTTGGGAGGTCATGTTGCGGCTGTTGATTAGGACATTGGTTAGGCCACTGTTGGAATACTGCATACAATTCTGGTCTCCTTCCTATCAGAAAGATGTTGTGAAACATGAAAGGGTTCAGAAAAGATTTACAAGGATGTTGCCAGGGTTGGAAGATCTGAGCTATAGAGAGAGGCTGAACAGGCTGGAGCTGTTTTCCCTGGAGCGTCGGAGGATGAGTTTATAGAGGTTTACAAAATTATGAGGGGCATGGATAGGATAGATAGACAAAGTCTTTTCCTTTGGGTCGGGGAGTCCAGAACTAGAGGGCATAGGTTTAGAGTGAGAGGGGAAAGATATGAAAGAGACCTAAGGGGCAACTTTTTCATGCAGAGGGTGGTATGTGTATGGAATGAGCTGCCAGGGGAAGTGGTGGAGGCTGGTACAATTGCAACATTTAAGAGGCATTTGGATGGGTACATGAATATGAAGTGTTTGGAGGGATATGGGCCGGGTGATGGCAGATGGGACTAGATTGGGTTGGGATGTCTGGTCGGCGTGGATGGGTTGTACCGAAGGGTCTGTTTCCATGCTGTACATCTCTATGACTCTATGACTTCCTCTGGCAGCTCATTCTGTACATGTACCACGCTCTGCGTAAAAAGGTTGGCCCTTAGGTCCCTTTTATATATTTCCCCTCTCACCCTAAACCTTTACCCCCTAGTTCTGGACACCCCTACCCAGGGAAGACACTTTGTCTACTTATCGTATCCATGCCCCTCATGAATTTATAAACCTCTATAATGTCACCCCTCAGCCTCCGATGCTCCATCCCAGAACACAGTGGGAAGCCAGGGAAGTGATTGCTGGAACCATTGCTGAGTTATTAGTATCATTGATAGTCAGAGGTGAGGTGCCAGAAAACTGGAGGTTGGCTAATATGGTGCTACTATTTAAGAAAGGAGGTAAGGAAATACCAGAGAAATATAGGACGGTGAACCTGACATTGTTGATAGGCAAATTGTTGGAGGGAACCCTGAGGGATAGGATTGACATGTATTTGGAAAGGAAAGGACTGATTAGGGATAGTCAACATGGCAAATCATGTCTCTCTAACTTGATTGAGTTTTTTGAAGAAGTGTTTCAAACATTTTTTATTTTTTGAAAGCTTTTATTTTTTGAAAGAGGATTGATGGTGGCAGAGCAGTGGACATGATCTGTATAGACTTCAGCAAAGCATTCAACAAGGTTCCTCATGCTAGACTGGTTAGCAAGGTTAGATGACATGGGATACAGGGAGAACAAGCCATTTGGATACACAAGTGATTTGAAGGTAGAAGACAGAGGGTGGTGGTGGAGTGTTGTTTTTCAGACTGGAGCCCTGTGAGTAGCGGTGTGCCTCAAGGATCGGTGCTGGGTCCTCTACTTTTTATCATTAATATAAATGATTTGGATATGAACATAGGAGGTATAGTTAGTAAGTTTGCAGATGACACCAGAATTGGAGATGTAGTGGACAATGAAGAAGGTAACCCCAGAGTACAACGGGACCTTCATCAGATGGGCCAATGGGCTGAGAAGAGGCAGCTGGAGTTTAATTTAGATAAATGTGAGGTGCTGTATTTTGGAAAGACAAATCAGGACAGAACCTATATAGTTAATGGTAAGGTCCAGGGGAGTGTTGTTGAACAAAGACTTTGGAGTGCAGGTTCATAGTTCTTTGAAAGTGGAGTCATAGGTAGTTAGGATAGTGAAGAATACATTCGGAATGTTTTTCTTGATTGGTCAGAGCATCAAGTGTTACGAGGTCATGGTGCGGCTGTACAGGATGTTGGTTAGGCCACTTTTAGAATATTGTGTACAATTCTGGCCTCCTTCCTAATGGAAGTATGTTGTGAAATTTGAAAGGGTTCAGAAAAGATTTACAAGGATGTTAGAGTCAGAGGGTCATGGGGATGTACAGCATGGAAACAGAGCCTTCAGTCCAACTCGTCCATGCCAACCAGATATCCCAATCCAATCTAATCCCACTTGCCAGTAAACGGCCCATATCCCTCTGAACTCTTCCTATTCATATACCCGTCCAGATGCCTTTTGAATGATATAATTGTATCAGCCTCTGCCACTTCCTCTGGCAGCTCATTCCATACACGCACCACCCTCTGTGTGAAAGAGTTGTCCCTTAGGTTCCTTTTATATCTTTCCCCTCTCACCCTAAACCTATGCCCGCAGCCCAGGGAAAAGATCTTGTCTATTTATCTTATCCTTTCTGTTTGGATTGGAGGGTTTGAGCTATAGGGAGAGGCTGAATAGGCTGGAGCTGTTTTCCCTGGAGCTTCAGAAGCTGCGGGGTGGCCTTATACAGGCTTATAAAACCACGAGAGGCACAGACAGGGTAAATAGACAAGATCTTTTCCCTGGGTTAAAGGAGTCTAGAGCTAAAGGGTATAGATTTAGGGTGAGAGGGGAAAGATATAAAAGGAACCTAAGAGGCAACTTTTTCATGCCGAGAGTAGTGTGTGTGTGTATGGAATGAGCTGCCAGAGGATGTGGTGGAGGCTGGTACAATTACAACATTTAAAAAACAAGTGGATGAATATATGAATAGGACATATTTAGAGGGATATGCACCAAATGGGACTAGATTAATTTAGGATATCTGGTCGGCATGGGTGAGTTGGACCAAAGGGTCTGTTTCCATGCTGTACATCTCTATGACCATCCATAAGTTTGTCCATTCATAAATGTGTGCTGGCTTTGCCCAAACAAATCATTTTAATTCAATCTGCAGGAATCAGTCCAGAATACTTTTAGTTTGCTTAATGTCTGTCTTGGGAGAAATGTTAGAATTCAATGTAAAGAATGTTCCAGGAGAGCACTTAGAATTACATGACATCATCAATCACAGTCAATATGCCTTCATGAAGGGGAAATCATAACTAATCAATTCATTAATTATTTGAGGAGGTAACGAGCAGAAGAAAGGGAATAGAATCAGTGGATTTAGATTCTCAAAAATATTCAATAAACCACTGCACATAAGGCTACTTAATAAGATAATAGCCCATGGTGTTGTAGTGTATGTTACATGAATAGAAGATGAGCTACCTAATAGAAGATAGATAGCTGTGATAGAGGGGTTATTTTCAGTACGGTAACTGATAACTAGCCACAGGGATCAATGGTGAGGCATCAATTATTTACAATATATATTTTTGGCTTAAATAGAGTATTAAATACATTATTGCCAAGATGACACCACAAAGGCTTCAGAGGGATATATATGGGTTGTCCTAGTAGGCATAAACTTGTCAGAGGGAATATATGGGAAAAGGTGAGGTTATGCACTTTGGGAGGAAGAATAGAAAAGCTGAATCTTATTTAAACAGAGAAAGACTAAAAAAAGGTGAAGAATTTGAAGTTCTCATGATGAGACATAAAATGCTGGCATCTATGTTCAGCAGCTGATAAGGAAGACAAATGTATTATTGGCCTTTATTTCAAAAGAAAAGGAGTATGAAAGTCTTTCTAATACTAAGGTACCAGTCAGCCCACACCTGAAATATCCTGATCAGTTTTGGTCCCCTTATCTAAGGAAAAATATACTAGCATTGGAGGTGTACTGGAGAAGGTTCACAAATTTGATTCTTGGTGTGGAGAGATTTTCTTCTAAGGAGAGGTTGAGTAAGTTGTAATTAACTTACTCATTGGAGTTTAGAAGAATGAGAGGAGATCTTATTGGAAGACGTTAACTTATTAGGAGTATTAACAGCGTATATGTGGAAAGGTTATTTTCCCTCATGGGAGAGTCTAAGACCAGAGGGCATATGATTAAATTCCCTACAGTATGGAAACAGGCCCTTCCACCCAACAAGTCCACACCGACCCTTTAAACAGTAACCCACCCAGACCCATTCCCCTAATTAATACCCTAACACAATGACAATTTAGCAAGGCCAATTCACCTGACTTGCACACCTTTGGATTGTGGGAAGAAACTGGAGCACCCGGAGGAAACTCACACAAACACGGGGAGAATGTGCAAACTCCACACAGTCGCCCGAGGTGGGAATCAAACCCAGGTCCCCGGTGCTGTGAGGTAGCACTGCTAACCACTGAGCCAACGTGCCACCCCATTTAAGACAGAGAGAATTTTTTTTCCTCTCAGATGGCAGTGAATTTGTGGAATTCTATTCTGCAGAGGACTGTTGAGGCTAAGCCATTAAGTCTATTCACGACTGAGAAAGACAGGTTTTTAATCAGTGGAATTGAGTAGTCCAATTAATCAATCAGTCTCATTGAATTGCAGAGCAGATGTGATGGGCTGAATGACGTACTTTTATTCCTAAATCCTATGGTCTTTGAATTTGAATTTAGCAACCAATGCATTACTATCTGTACAGATGCCTCCTTCAAAATTCTGGACGTAGACTATCAGCTTCCAAGAGCTTATCAACTTTTAGGCCCATTAATTTCTCGAGTACAACTTTCTTCCTAATACTAATTAGATGGGAGATGGGAAGGCTGTTAAAATGACATAAGTTGCTGTTGGTTGGTGCCTGATTTCTTTTCTGACGATGCAGATTTGCTGGTGGCAGGAATGTTGGAAGCTGGGATATCTGCTGGGAGATCTGCTGGGAGGCCAGTTGAGCCACTTTGTGGCTAGTTAAAGATCACTTTCCACCTCTTGCATCAAGAGGGCACACCAGCTCATAGGGACAGGTCAATGGGATAAATCTGGAGGCCTCCCAGCTTGTTCTGGGGAGGGAGCATTTGATTGTGGCATTCCATGGTCCACAGATATTCCCCTAATAGCAATAGCCATTCTTACAGTAACATGCTTCTGGTGCTCAGCAAATTCCCCAATGAGTTAGACCTTCCTGCCTAGCATCCTAGCATCCAGCAACCCCACTTGCTTTTCTTCTAGAACATTTGACTGTTGAGATGCCTGCTCACTGCATCTGCAGTGGTACAACCAATTCAGTAATGGCACCACGATGGCCTGTTGATTGGACCGACAGCTTTTAGAGGTGGATTACTGTCCTTAGTAGATGGCAGTCCGAACAATAAAATGTTTTCTTGTGTCTTTCTGCTACTGAAGTAGGGTTGCCTCCCACATTTTGTGCATGGTACCTGAAATTTTGCCTTGTCCACAAAATGCAACTTCATATCTCCAATTTAGGAGTCTAGGTTATTAATAGGTGACCATCGAGGTAAAAACAATGACTGCAGATGCTGGAAACCAGATTCTGGATTAGTGGTGCTGGAAGAGCACAGCAGTTCACGCAGCATCCAAGTAGCTTTGACATCGACGTTTCGGGCAAAAGCCCTTCATCAGGAATAAAATTTTATTCCTGATGAAGGGCTTTTGCCCGAAACGTCGATGTCAAAGCTACTTGGATGCTGCCTGAACTGCTGTGCTCTTCCAGCACCACTAATCCAGAATATTAATAGGTGACCAATAGTGGTCTCAGCATTACTTGCTGCTGGGCACTACTTCACAATTTCTGTCAGTCAAGAATCTTCCCTTAACATCTATGCTTTTTCAGTTTTGAATTATCTTTCAATTGATTCTATCTCAGGATTCCTGATGACATGCACCCCAACCTTTAATCTCTTTTGCACTTATTGATGGTTTTCTGAAAGGTGAATATCTTTTTAGATGTCTATTTTCTTTTTTGAAATATAGTCTCCATCTCAAGATGTTCTGTTACTTGGCTTTTAACAAAGATTCCACGTCTTTCCTACTTTTTGACATTAAGCTCAAGTTAGTGATTTTTGGGATTTGCACCTCAGGTTGATGGTAAGTATGTAAGCTAGCTTGCTGAGCTTGAAGGTTTGTTTTCAGGCGTTTCATCACTATGACTGGGTAACATCATCAGTGAGAGTCTCCGGTGAAGCTCTGGTGGTATGTCCCACCTCTCTATTTATAGGTCTCGGTTTCTCAAGGTGGCTGATGTCATATCTGGTTCTTTTTTTCAAGGGAAGATAGATAGGGTCTAAGTTGATGTGTTTATTGATGGAGTTCTGGTTAGAATGCCATGCCGTTAAGAATTCTCGTGTGTGTCTTTTTTCGCCTGCCCTAGGATGTGTGTGTTGTCCCAGTCAAAGTGGTGTTCTTCTTTGTCTGTATGTATAGAAACTAGTGATAGTGGGTCGTGTCTTTTGGTGGTCAGTTGATGTTCATGTAGCCTGGTGGCAAGTTTCCTGCTAGTTTGTCCAATGTAATGTTTTTTACAATTCTTGCATGGTATCTTGTAAGTGATGTTAGTTTTGCTGGTAGTATCTATTGCTCAATTCTGTAGTCTCATACATTTGTGACTCTATCTTTCGTTTTGAAGATAGGAGTTATATTTGCTGTTGGCCAGTCCTCCAAATTCACAATTAGTTTATATTCTGTTAAGTTTTTCAAGTTTTGAAAGCTGTTGCCATCTCTCGTTTTTTGTTGTAAGTTATGTCATGATACATCATTGCACAAGATTGACTTTATATTGCATCGTATGTTGAGGGCAAACAATGAAAAAATTTGTTAGTGTACAGGGCTCACTATTAACTATCTGGAACAACAAATGTATCTATTATCTACCTTACTGGGACAATACAATTGCCTTATTATTCACAGTACCCTTTTATAGTGAATAAAATCCCAGGAGTCAACTATACTCCAACCCTATCATGGAACACATTAAGCTTATAACTCTAGACTCCAGACCTAATTGGTTTAAATTCAAAATCTGTCATTATTAGAAAAAATGGAAGATAATTGTAGAATCAAAACTGGAATGAGGTTATCCTATTTTCTTCAGGGTATTCACTTTGTGATGATTGTATAACATTTAAACTGTAAGATTAATTAATACAATGTTTCAAAGATTCTGTTACCAGCATTGGTTCAGTAACTAAACAAACAAATAAGGAAGCTATTATCTATGCAAAATTTGTTGAATCATCTGATATAGATTGTTGGCATTCATCTTTTCTTTCACCCAGTTTATCCCTTTGTACCAACTTCCCACTTCTTACGTACTATCCTTGGATTCTTTGTCTTTGTCTCAGAGGTTACAAACACCCTGTGTTTGTCCATATTTGTCTCAGAGGTCTCAAACACCCTGTGTTTGTCCATATTCCAGCCCAATTGCATCAAGTAACCTCTACTTCTGACAAATAAAGTTGTGACTCCTATTCATGGTATTCTACCAACTGAATTAACTTTAGACGTTACTATCTTATTATCCTTAACATTGTAACTTTCGCAGTGTTAAGCAGAATGAGGCTGTTGGTATTGCCTTTCTTCCTCAATAGGAGCTGGAGTGAAATTGAAGTAGCATTAATCACTACTTGATTGGTGTGTAGAAAAGAGGGATTTTGGACAAAGTCTTGCTGGATAATTGAAGCTAGAGAGTTGTTATATGTGTCGGGGTTGGTGGGGTGTATGCTAGGTAGGAGTTTGGGAAAGTACTTCAAGTGCTTTACTTGTCCCTGACTTGTTCATTAAACCAGTCATGAATGCTGAGCTTTGCTAGCTCATTAGTGAAGACACAATATCACAATATTTTACACTGGAGAACAACAACAATGTGTATCTATGGAGCCACAGGGTCAGTTAACTCAGTTGGCTTGTTTGTAATGCAGACTAATGGCAACAGCATAGATTCAATTTTTACATTGGTTGAGGGTTACCATGAAGGTTCCACCTTCTCAACCTTACTCCTTGCCTGTGGTGTGGTGACCCTCAAATTAAACTCACCACCAGTCATCTCTCTTTAATGAGAGAGCAGCCCTATGATTCAGGAGGAACTTTATCTTTTTGTTTATATAGACAATTTATTCTAACAAAATGTCATAAAGAAATTTACAATAAAATTTGACACTGAACCACATAAGGAGATCTCAGGACAGTAAGAAACGTAAAAAGAATGAAAGGTTTTGGAGGAATGTAAAGAGCTTAGGGCCTTGTGTATAAAGATATAACTGCCAATGATGGAGCAATGTAAATTTCGATGGCAACAGACCAGAACTGGAGGAGTGCAGATACAGAGGGTTGGTGGAAATTACAGCAAAAGGCAAGGCCATGGGGGAACTAGATAGAAAAGATGAGAAATGAAAATCAAGGCATCGCTAACTTGGGAGGCAAAGTTGGTCAGCGAGCACCACAGTGATGGATGAACGAGGACATGAGTAGCTAAGCTTCAAAAGTTCTCTTAAAAGGATTGAATGTTGGAAGTCAGTCAACAGTTTATTGGTATTGTCATGTCTAGAGGTAACAGAAGTATATCTGAGAGTTTTATCACTGGGTGACAAACCAGAAGCTTTCATGTGCCAGCTCCCGATTGTCATCTCTACCCTAAAGATTGTCTCAAAGAGCTGTAGGAGACGTTAAAAGAAAGTCAAAATCTGAATTAAAGAATTAAATTTTTTTTTAATGAAAGAAGCCTCTGTGCACTTTCCACCTCTACAATACAAAGATTGCAAGGTCATTAAATAATTGAAATTCCGTTCTGAAAAAGGGTCATTGGACTTGACACACTAAGTCTGCTTTCTCTATAGATGCTGCCAGAGCAGCTGAGTTTCTCCAGCAAATTGAAAGGACATAAGTTGTTCTGGACCTTTTTTAGCTGTATGCTCTATCTGGTTTCTTGGATCTCATTGAATCTGTCACCTAATTACGGCCAAAGGAACAGAAAATGTTGAACAAGCATCATCATGAAATTTAAAATCCCAGTTCTTGTGCCAGATTCTGAATTTACTAATAAAATGTCAACCACATCTTGATATCTTAATAACTGCTCTTTCTTGGAACAGAATTTATGGTTAAAATCAAATATGATGTGTGTGCTCTTGCTGATGTAGATTTTCAAAAACACTAAATTAGGATTGAAGATGAAATATCATTTTTAGCTCCTGCACCCTGATATTTGAAATATAAAAGAGTTTGTCACCTTTAGCAGAGCTTCTACCCAACAGGAAGGACTTAGCCATTTCAAAACTTCTGCCATTCTGCCACCCAAATCCAAACTGTATGATCTACAGAACCATGTTCTTACATCATTGATCCAGCGCAGTGTAACATCAGTCATACTTAGCTTCTGTACAGCAGGTTAAAGCCCAAGTAGTGGCAAATTGAAGGAAACTATAGCCTGTAGCAAAATTCTGCAGCTGGGGACATCTGACCAGTTCAACTGGTGGCTTGAGAAAGGCACAGAGAGACAAAAGCAGCTGTCTTTATTCAAAGCTCAGGCTGCTCTAAGTGAATGACCTGAGCCTTCTGCATACAACCCAATGTCCTGATTAATTACAACTAATATGCTGTGATATAGAGAAACAGCAATGTTATCAATAATCCTTTAGCTCTGTCTTGCAATTTAAAATGACCAAAATTGTTGATAATCTGTATAACAAAATCACCTGCAATAAAGGATATGCATTTATTTAAACTCTGATACTGGCCTGAGAAGTTGTGTACTCTTAAAATTGATATACTGAAGGTTATAACACTTCGTAATTAAAATTCAATCAATTAGCCATTGTATTACAGAAAACACCTTAAACACAAGTTGTTGAAAAGTATGAACTAATGTTCAATAATCAGCATGCATGCAGCTTTAACTTCTGTCAGCTTAATTACTATTCACAATTTGCTGCTTAAGTGAATGCCATTAATCCAATTTGTTTTACACATTTCTAAGGAACAATGCATGACCAACCAGGATTCATCTAAAGCATACTTTAATATTTTGGCAAGGAATGCTGCTTCTGTTCACGCTTTTCACCACCAGCTTTTCCTACGGGTGAGGACAAAAGAAAAAGAAGGACATTGTCCTCTTGATTAAGTAAGAGCTCATTAGAAAGAGCGGCAAGAGCCAAGGCCTGCATATGTATGAAGAACATAATCTGATCTTGCAACATACTGAAAAGGGAAAATGACAAGTGCTAAGGGTTCATTTAATTACTTTAAGTGGTTCAAGGCTGTTGGGGTAGAAAAGGCAACTGAAAGCATATAGTTGTACAGTACATCAGTTGCAAAGGACCTGTAGGATTCACTCCTTCCACAATAGTATTTTGTTCTTGTTCACATGAATGAAATGAAAATATGATGAACGTTACATCTGCAGTTGTATTCAACAAATCCATAAATGTCTTTTCTGAAAAAATACAATGAACTGATAAAGCAACGCACAAAAGCATTAGAAACACAATAATTACAAAATCAAGAACTATAATGTATGGAATTTAAAAAATTGAATTTCAATCTATTTTGAAATTAAACCTATAAAGATTATCATGACCCTTTAATTCTGGCTTTGTGTTCCAATAATTGAAAAGCAATTGAATACACAGCCTTTATATACATTATGCTGCACCTTAAGTAATTGGCAGTAAAATATTGCGACTATATTGACACATAATCATGCATTTTACACAATTAAATGTCCACATATTATATATGATTTCTGCACTGCATCATCTTTGAGTATTTTCTCTTCTATTGTTCATGTTTAATTTTCTTATGGCATTCATCATTTCTAGCTGAGCATTTGAGTGGATGCAACCTCTGATCCTCCTGCCTTCACTTTCACCATATCTATCTCACTCACCTACCCATACAAACATACACAAATATACATATTTCAAAAAACTAGCCAAAAATATCATAGGGCCTATTTTCCTCTCTTTCTGTCTGTCTGTCTGTCTGTCTGTCTGTCTCTCTCTGTCTCTCTCTCTCCCTCTTTCCTGGTCTTCCCTCATTTCCTCGGAGAAATGCCAGGTCTTTAGGAGAACCCACATTCTACCAGGTTTGCAGTGTGCAACATCTCTATATCCCTCCCTCATTCTCCATGACTCAGAGTACCTCGTATTTTTTCCTAACACCCCTTTCCATCGTCATGTTCCTGCCAATATAATTTTCTAACAAGACATAAAAGAGTTTTCCACTTGCAGGGATTAATACTTCTGATTACTATCAGATGTTACAATTGAGATAGAGAACTTATTAGCTATGGAAGACTGGACATGAATCCACACAGCATGTTGGAGAACCAATCCACAGCATGTGTAATGCTGTGAATCAATACATTGTCAACAACAAAGAATTTAGAGCAGATCAGTTAGAAAACAATTTTTTTAGGTAATCATTTGAAAAGTGTTTCACAGTAATGCAGTGAAAAGGGTTATGTGGATTCACTATTAATAATGGAAGCACAAAGTGTTCTTTGGTCTATCAGGGGTCATGGAATATCAAGTGCACTAATAAGGAGAGACAATAGATTTTCAAGTCATGTTTTCAAGTCTAATGACTTTCACTGTAATGTGAAATGCTACTCCCTTATGTATTGTATTTGAATAATTTGGTCTTCTGTATTTTGCATTAATTTGTTGTCATAAATTTGCTGACCACATGTAGTTTCAAATATTCTATGCCCAGAAGATGGTATGATAAGATATCATGAATATCATGGTGATTTTAAGAATAGGTCAATTACCTAGTCTATTTTTCACCTATTCGTGGTATTCCTCCACATTTAAAAGGGTGTAACACAAAAGAATAAGAATTAGATTCAAGCCACCTGCATAACCTGTCACAAGAAAGTGCAGTGGAAGTATTATGTGTCAATGAATGGGAATAATTTGTCTATTATAAATGCCATCTTTAGCTTTGCGAGCCATCAATGTCAATGACTTTTACTTCTTCAATTGAACATATTGAATGTTCCTCCACTGAATTGATTTCCTATAAAGGAGGTGCTAAAATCTAGAGCAGTTCTTTTCACCTAATTAATAAACTATGAGGAGATTAATGGCAAAATTCTTGATTAACAAAATTCTTTCAAGAGGTTTATTATACATATACTTATATTAAAATAAACTGCAAAGCTTGACATAAAATTCAGACAAGCACTTTAGTAATGTGGTTTAATGTTAAGTGTGGATAAAGCTGCCTTTTTGTACTTGTTTTGGAATTCCTACAGTGAACTGTAGGTGTGAGATTTGCTGGTGATTTATTAATTTTACTTTCCATCAAAGTGTCACCTGCAGGCACAAATATGTAGGCCTACAAAAATAATAATCATACAATAGAATAGAGCATTGTATTAATTCCTGCAAAGGGTGCCAGTCATTCCAACAACATATATAACTGACACCACTCTACTCAGGAGCTCTAATAAGCACTGCTCCCTAGCATTATAATTAAAATTCAAAATTAAAAATTTTTCTCATACTTTGAAAGTCAGTACTACATCCAGCGGAAAACATTCACCAAAATATTGCCAAGCATTCAGTCCCCTGCTGTCATGCAGTACACTCACCCGATGGTTCAAGCAAGAAAGAGATTAACCAGGCAATAATGTACAAAATAATTCTCAATTAGGTCTCTTTAATTCATGAATAACGTGTGGTGCACAACAGCTTCATGGATGCGAACAGGAAAGTCTGGTCACTTCATAAGGGCTTATTAGCATTGTCACAGAACTACTGATACCAGGCTACAGCCTTCAGGAGCACTGGTGCCACCCACACGTGATGTTTTGTCTGTCTCTGCCATGGTGCCAGCAGGGAAATATTGCCCCATGTTGTCTGAAGCCTTCAGAGTTATGGCCATTTTTGCAATTCAGACAAGAATTTTAAAAATATATCTGCTGTCATCAAAGCCTCACGTTCAGTTAAATCATGGGAGGTGAAAATAGGTCAGTGCTGATCCTTTTCACCCTCATCGCCACAGGTGGTTTTTTTTCCCAACAAGAGGGTATTTGCTGCTTAAGGGGAAACACTATTGATGGCAAAATTAACAAGTTATCTTATCAACTACCATAAGCCTTAAAGTCTAATTAATTTGGAGCTGATCAATTGCCTTGAATGAAGCATCGATTTCTCCAGCCTTTCAGGATATGAGATGTTAGCTTCAGTTCTTTTGTACACAAGGAAGCTAGGACAGAGCTTTACAAAGATGCTGAGCTAACTCATTTACCTATCTAGATTAATCAACCACATTATCTTTAAACATTCTTTAATACATATTTATTTCAACGGATTAAAACAAAACAAAACAGAGCTTTTCAACCTCAGAGTCAGCTGATCTTCAGGGTGAACGGCAATGTTACTGGAACGAACTTATCTCTTAAATCCAGTTGGCTGGCCTTCATCTTCAGATGCTGACCTGAAAAAGGTCAACTGCTCCTTTTTGTAAACAGCTGCTTGACGGTTCTGGGCAAATGGACAGATTTCTACAAAATTCTTGTGAAGCTAGATATCATTTTGTACACCTTTAATTCTCTTTTGCTGTATGGCAATTGGATGCTTGGTTCAAGGTGCAAACAGCATTAATACCCATTTTAAACTCTTAGCAGGTAAGTAAAATGATTCTAGCATTTCATCAGGTAGGACACGGACACCTACCTTGCCTCTGAATGGTACTTTGGGGATAGAAGACAAGAACCGTATCAAGCCAGTATAAAATCACTCATTCGGGCCTTTTAACATTTGATAAAGCAAGATGAGCTCAGCAGAGCTAACTCCTTACTAACCGTAATGGAATACTCTGCACATGAACAGTTTATGCAGGAAACAGAAAATACCTTGGGAGACCATATTCAGTGAAAACTGTCTCTAATCAATCAGAATGGGAATTCTATAAATACATATTAACTAAAATGCAATTGCTGTCAATTTTGTGAACATAAGAGACCAGTATCTACAAATTTAAAGGTTGCTTAGAATAATCAAATGACACAAAAATCTATTCTTTATGCTACTTTAAACACTTTATTTCTTGTAAAACACATTCTTTATCTAAAGTGTGTACTTTACTATTGATAGAGCTTGCACTGGGGGAGCAAAGAGCTTTTCATTTCATAATTTAAATTGAATTCTTTTTCTACAAAGCTACAGATTCTAGTTTTATCTTCTTTCACTCTGCTTAGTTTTCTCATGAAAGTACAATTCCTGAGCTAATCTGTTTGTCAACTCCAATGGGCTACTCTGTCGCTGTACAGAAGCTCTTTATTGAAACGGAGCTTGCACAAAGTCTTGTTATATTTGTAGGGTCTCACTACTAACAACCCCTGCTCCTTCAGCAAGAGCTTATTCCAATGTAAATACTTGCATAATGTTATGAACCATTGTTTGGCTTATATGAATCAGTCACCACTTCGATGCATTTAAACTTCAAACATCTGAGAGAAAGCAGAGATCAATTCTTAAACTGTCTACTTATTAACTTTCAGATTTGAGTTGATATTACTGAAAAAATTGGTATGAGCTACCATAAAGTTTACAATGAAATCAATAAAGACCGCAAAGGGAAATATTATCAATATATATAAAGTAAATAAGTTATATTCTGTGTTGTGCAAATTATAAGATAGGTTAGGTTATATTTGCCTACATCACAACAATCATCACACTTCATGGTAGATGCATGTATGCGAAGTGCTTGGAAACATTTCAGAGAGGCTTCCATTTCATCAGCATACTGTTTGTTGCATTCAATATCCACATCCTCCATCACTGGCCAGCTGTGGCTGCAGTATGTATCATCTACGATATTAAGTGGAGCAACTTCTCAAGTTTATTTCAACAGCTGTTCCCAGTTCTGTAAACTCTGTAACTAAAATACACAACGGTAGAGCACTTCAACGCTGTAAACTATTCCAAGCTCTTTATTCACATAGAAATCCAAGAATATCAAAATCTTGAGACAATTCATAACTCCATGTTAGACACCACATCCAGACATTAACTTCTTTGTAATTATTTCCTCATCTATAGGTTAAATCTAGAATTCCTTACTAGGTCTATTGTTGGAACACCAAAACTTAAGGACTGCAGTAGTTAAAGTTTAGGTTATCATCATCTTTTTAGAACAACAGGGCAATATGTAATAAATTCAATTTTTGCAGCATTTCCCACATCTCAAGAACAAATAAACATAATAAGGTGCCACATTGATGAAGCCTTCCTCCAACTGGAGAGATATTCATTTTATTTTTTTCTCCTGCTTTCTTTCTCCTATTTAACTTTTTAAAATCCCAATTGCATCTTCACCAAATTTCTTAGTTTTTGTTGTGGAGAAAGGGTGATGAAATGAGGGGAAGTGGCTGTGGGGACATAGTCATCTCTCCAGGAGTTGCTTTGTGCACTGTGGAAATTAAGGTTTTATCACTTCTTCTAAACTGATGTTGTTACATGCCTTTATTATCTGGAATTGATTGTCTTGCAATTAATTTTATCTTCACTTCAGACCATTCTTTCTCAGCTTGTGTTTTGCCCCCAACAGCACCTCTACCAAATTCCCTACTATTTCTCCTCCTTTGCCAGCCAAAATGAGCAACCATTCCCTGTGGGTGATGCAAACTGTGGCATCTGTTGAGACTATGGTATACAACTCCGATCTAGTGAAAAGCTCAACGTGTTAACTTCTGGGCCACTCCATTTTACCAAACAAGCAACTATTAGATACCTGTCACAACATTTTAAAAACATTTTTCTGCACTGTCTGAGGATATCTAAAGTTGCAATTCAGTCATTTTCATAATTTAAATCTTCAATCTGTGTATATTGCCATGTTTCTCCATATCCTGAACTATCAGAGGACACCAGCCCAGTAAGCAACAATGTAATCCTAAATGCTCCTTGATTTGCTAATCTGTATAATAATGGAGCATCATTTAAAATGAGACAAGCTACTACCTGCTGTTTTCTCACTTGCTCTCTTTTTTTTCTCTCAATTTAAAATTCTGTGGCTTTAATGTTGCTCCTGCCAAATTAATTAAACCATCAGTTTTCATTTCCAGTAGCTTCACTAATGTTCCCACCTGAAGGCTTTTCTGTGGACTGAACTGTGATTATTGATGCTTAGTATGTCGTTTTCCCTGATAACCAGTTGGTCTCTTGGGTAAGGAAACCCCAGAAGGGGCTTTCCACAATGAAGGTGCTAAATTCTGTTGACAGGTTCAATTTTCTTGGCATAAACCTCCCCACCTCCCCCATTAGCTGGGGGCTACCTTCTTTATAACTGCTTGATGGTACCACAAATCCACATGGTGTAGTATTAGCCCGAAGAAACACTTGACTATTTGCATGCAGATTACAGCCAAATGAGTGCTTAATGAGTGCATATAGATGACAGAGGAAGCACCTGATTGCATAGTTACTGCAACAAAAACACTGGGGAAAGCAAGGCCTCAACTCTATTATCATTACAATACAATCAAGTACAGCAGTCGTGGTGAAAAAAAATCCTTTCTATTATAGCTGCTTGCCTCATTCTAGCCTCTGTAGGTCAGCTGCAGGACTGATAACCTTTCCTGCAGACAAATACATTTCGAATTGGCTCATCTAATTAAAAGCTCAGGGAGATGTTGAAAATACCAGCACATTTAGTCGAGCAAATGAGTACTCCTTCCAACTAATGAAGCCAATGTGGTATGTCGTTACTGTTTGCTCTAGGAGGAAACTGACTCACTTAACATTTCAATAGGTTAATCAATGGACAAATTAAAAGGAGAAACTGGCTAACTCATCAGAAGCCAGCTTCCAAAACAATTAGTTCATCACACCATTAGCTACACTTTCTAAATACAGGAACTGTGTATTGATGAGTCAAGGTTACGTTCTCTGCATATGGAACAAAACTCTTGGTTTAGTTCTTAAAGCAGTTTGCTTTTACTGTTACTTCTATTCAATATTTTAGGATGAAGTAGTTACAAAACTGAATGTGGTGAGCAGCTATACATGTATACCCTAATTCAGAGAATGTAAAGTATAAGATGTATTATTGTTGCACATAATCATATAAAATGTTTATTCTTTCATATATTTTTATTGTAGAAAGAAACTTGGATTATTAGCTTAAATAATGGATCCTCTTGCAATAGTTAGCATTGTCTCATATTGACTATAGTTCAGTTTGATTTGGATTTTCTGAAATCCCTAGCTTCCTCCAAAGTAAACAGAATAGTTAAAAAAAAACCTATCCCTCGTGGTGACATCTCTCATTAAACCTTTCAGCAAATAAAAATTCATTAGGCAGGATTTCAGACACAGATGCCTATATAGCAAACTCCAGATCTTGTAGGTGACAACTACTGTTCATTCAGGATTACAAATCTTTCCAATATGTGTACTATTGTCAACTGCTGCTGCAATCTATGAAGGCATATTAAATTCTGGCAGAGATATACTGGAAACAATGATTCATCTATTTCTGCAGTTTATTTACAGAAGACTTACAGGCAAAATTGTACTTGGCTTCAATATGTTTTTCTAAGTTAAGTAATTCTCAAAGCACAGTTTGAGGCATTAGAAAGGTTAAAACTACTTTAAATGTACATCTATACGCTTATAAATGCTCACATTTGCTTGCCCTCTGGAATAATTTAGTAAGTAATCTTTACCAAAAATGTACAATCCATGGTGTGAGGTAATATCTGTTAAATTTTTAACATTTTAGAAGTATAAATAAAATGGGAAATTTTCCCTAACTTTCTTCATTTGTTTTATGTTTGCTGTCTGATGTTTGGGACCATGGAAGCTAAGCCCAAGCCCATTCTTGATTGACATACATATACACACACCACTATAACCTAGGTCTGGATGTTCGGGTAAGAAACAGGAATTGAGATGGCAAACTTCCTGATCCAGCAGACCTTCCTCATTTTGAAAAGACACCGCCTGGAATATTTTTTTCTTTCTGGAGGCTGGAGTCAAACCAAGACAGGCAAGGTCTGAGGTAGGCAGGTGGTGAGTCTAGCAGCTGGACATACTACCTCTGTTTACTGGGATACATGATGCTGGATATCAAGCTGTCAAAGCCTCTTAGTGCCAGGGAACCAGGTTCAATTCCAGCCATGGGCGACTGTGTGGAGCTTACACATTCTCCCTCCATTTACACATTCCTCCGGGTACTCCGGTTTCCTCCCACAGTCCAAATATATGCAAGTTAGGTGGATTGGCAATGCTAAATTGCCCTTAGTGACCAGGGATGTGCAGGTTAGGTGGATTAGCCATGGGAAATAGAGCGAGATCCAGAATTTTGATCCAGGTTCATTGAAGAAGTAACAATGTATTTCCAAGTCAGGATGGTCTGTGACTTAGAGTCATAGAGATGGAAATAGACCCTTTGGTCCAACTCATCTATGCTGACCAGATATCCTAAATAAATCTAGTCCCATTTGCCAGCATTTGGCTCATATACTTCTAAACCCTTCCTATTCATATACCCATCCAGATGCCTTATAAATGTTGTAATTGTACCAGCCTCCACCACTTCCTCTGGCAACTCATTCCATACGCGCATCACACTCTGTGTGAAATAGTTGCCGCTTAGGTCTGTTTTAAATCTTTCCCCTCTCATCTTAAACATCTGCCCACTAGTTTTGGACAATAGACCTTGCCTATTTACCCTATCTATGCCCCTCATGATTTTATAAACTTCCATAAGGTCACCCCTCAGCCTCTGACACTCCAGGGAAAATAGTCCCAGTCTATTCAGTCTGTCCCGTTAGATCAAACCCACCAACCCTGGCAACATCCTTTTAAATCTTTTGTGAACCCTTTTAAAACATCATTCTTATAGCAGGCAGACTCCCAGAACTGAATGCAGTATTCCAAAAGTGGCCAACTAATGTCCAGTACAGCTGCAACATGACTTCCCAACTCCTACATACAATGCACTGACCAATAAAGGGAAGCATACCAAACACCTCCTTCACTATCCTATCTACCTGCGACTCCACTTGCAAGGAATTATGAACCTGCACTCCAAGGTCTCTTTGTTCAGCAACACTTCCCAGGACCTTACCATTAAGTGTATATCTGAATCCAATATCCGATCTCTGATCTCCGATATCAGGATTCTTAGCAGAGGCAGTAATGCAGAGACTTGAACAAACAGCTCTGCCAATTATCTAACCCAAACTTTGGGTCCACTACATGGATGACACCTTTGTCATCACTAAACGAAACAAATTAGAGGAAATCTTCAAGACCATCGATAATATCCTTATTGGCATAAAATTCACTAAAGAGGAGGAAAACAACAACAAGCTGCCATTCCGAGATGTCACAGTAGAGCGAACAGCCAGCATCTTCAGGAATATGGATTAAATATTGAACTCCAGAAGCAATCATCCCAACACCCACAAACGAAGCTGCATTAGAAAGTTATATCAATGAGCCACCACGCACTGCAGCACAGAGGAAGTATGCAGAGCAGAGGAAAATCACCTATACAGCGTATTCAAAAAGAACGGGTACCCAATGAACACAGTCCACCAATTTGTCAGCAACAAACCCAAACTAGCAGACAAAGCCTGTCCAGAAACCGTTGCCATTCTCCCCTACATCAAAGACATCTCGGAAATGACTGCCAGACTACTGAGACATCTTGGTATCATGGAAGCCCACAAACCCACCAACACACTAAAACAGCAGCTAATGAACTTGAAAGACCCCATACAGACAACAAGCAAAATTAATACCATTTACAAAATACCTTGCAAGAACTATAACAAACACTCCATTGGAAAAACAGGCAGAAAAGTAGCCACCAGGAGACATGAACATCAACTAGCCACAAAATGACATGACCCACTCTCACTAGTTTCCTTACATACAGTATGATGTTCTCATACTGTGAGAACACATCCATCCTCGGGCAAGCCAAACAGAGATACGCACGAGAATTCCTAGAAGCATGGCATTCTAACCGGAACTCTATCAACAAACACATCGACTTGGATCCCATTTACCACCCGCTGAGAAAAAGAACAGGAAATGACATCACCACATGAAATGTCATCACAAACCCAAAGAAACGTAAACACATAAAAAGAAAGTGGGTCACTAACACCAGTGCTTCATTGGCGGCTCACTGATGACGTTACCTAGTGTGGTGACGAAATGTCTGAAAATGAACATTCCAGCTCAGTGAGCAAACTTACATACACAGATGCAAAATACTCATTTATTATCTCCCCCACCTCCTATGATTCCACACATTGGTGGCCTTGCTGATCACTAAGGGGCCCTATTCTGTCCCTAGTTACCCTTCTGTACTTAATTTGGAGGAGAATTTGGAGGTTATGGTGTTCTCACATCTTTGCATCCTTTTAGATTGTAGTTATCATGGGTTTAGAAGATGCTATCTAATGTGCTCAATGAATGTCTGCACTGGGTCTTACAGAGAGTACCCACTTAGCAATTATTTTGATCTTGAATAATTTGCTCTTACTCTGAGGCCAGTTTTTTCCTTTACATGTTCATGGGATGTGGACATTGTTGGCATATCTCTAATTGTCATTCAATTAAACAGCTTGCTGTGCTATTGCATGGATTGCTTCCTAGTCAAGCACATTGTTGTATGTTGGGAGTCGCAAGCAGACTGTAGTGACTGTAATGAGGTCAGCCAGGTGGATTTCCTCGAAAGCTTCTCCATCTGTTCTGGAACCTGTGTCCTCTCCCTCTCATCAAGCAGTGAAGATACCTCAGAGCCTGAGATGGACACGGCAGATGTCACTGTCTTGATACCTTTGTCACCCGACGAAGAGAATGAGTTTTTAACCAAGATGCTCCAGATGCAAGAGGTGAGCTAATATGCATTATACACCACCCAGGTTGGAGACAGAGTTTGAGTAACCTGATCCAGTGCGAAAACACCTCAGTGAAAGCCACAAAAACAAAGAACAGGTCTCCGTATGTAAAGATGAGGCTGGAAGGCTCAGTTAGGACACTTGGGAGTTACAGGTTAGCCAGGAAGGACCTAAAGAGAGAGCTAAGAAGAGCCAGGAGGGGAGATGAGAAGTCTTTGGCAAATAGAATCAAGGAAAACCTTAAAGATTTCCATAGGTATGTCAGGAATAAAAGAATGACTAGAGTAAGATTAGGGCCAGTCAAGGACAGTAGTGGAAAGATAGGAGAGGTGTGATATGATCATTTTGCATCAGTATTCACACAGGAACAAGACAATATTGTTGAGGAGCATGTTGAGATAGACTATTAGACTAGATGGGATTGAGGTTCAGAAGGAAGAGGTGGTAGCAATTCTGTAAAGTGTGAAAATAGATAAGTCCCTTGGGCTGGATGGGATTTATCCTAGCATTCTCTGGGAAGCTAGGGAGGAGATTGCAGAGTCTTTGGCTTTGAGCTTTATGTTGTCATTGTCTACAGGAATAGTACCAGAAGACTGGAGGATAGCAAATGTTGTCCCCTTGTCCAAGAAGGTGAGTAGAGACAACCCTGGTAATTATGAACCACTGAGCCATACTTCGGTTGTGGGTAAAGTGTTGGAATGGATTATAGGACATCAGATTTATAATCATCTAGAAAGGAATAATTTGATTAGGGATAGTCAACACAGTTTTGTGAAGGGTAGGTCATGCCTCACAAACCTTACTGAGTTCTTTGGCAAGGTGACAAAACAGGTGGATGAGTGTAAAGCGGTTGATGTGGTGTATATGAATTCAGTAAAGTGATTGATAAGGTTCCCCACGATAGGCTATTGCAGAAAATATGAAGGCACGGGATTGAGGGTGATTTAGCAATTTGGATCAGAAATTGGATAGTTGTTAGAAGAGGGAGAATGGTGACTGATGGGAAATGTTCATCCTGGAATTCAGTTACTAGTGGTGTACTGCAAGGATCTGTTTTGAGGCCACTGCTGTTTGTCATTTTTATAACTGACCTGGATGAGGGCATAGAAGGATGAGTTAGTAAATTTGTGATGACACAAAGGTCGGTGGAGTTGCAGACAGTGCACGTTACAGAGGGACATCGATAAGCTACAGAGCTGGGCTGAGAGGTGGCAAATGGAGTTTAATGTGGAAAAGTGTGAGGTGATTCACTTTGGAAGGAGTAATAGGAATACAGAGTACTTGGCTAATGGTAAGATTCTTGGTGGTGTGGATGAGCAGAGAGATTGTGGTGTCCTTGTAAATAGATCCATGTAAGTTTATAGGGTTGTTAAAAAGGCGTACGGTGTGTTAGCTTTTATTGATAGAGGGATTGAATTTTGGAGCCACGCGGTCAAGTTGCAACTGTATAAAACTCTGGTGTGGCTACACTTGGAGTATTGCTTACAGTTCTGGTCGCCATATTATAGGAAGGATGTGGAAGCATTGGAAAGGGTCCAGAGGATATTTACCAGCATGTTGCTTGGTATGAAGGGAAGATCTTATGAGAAAAGGCTGAGGGACTTGAAACTGTTTTCATTGGAAAAAAGAAGGTTGAGAGATGGCTTAATAGAGACATACATGATAATCAGAGGATTAGATAGGGTGGACAGTGAGAGTCTTTTTCCTTTGATGGTGATAGCTTGCACGAGGGGACATAGCTTCAAATTGTGAAGTGATAGATATAGGACAGATGTCAGAGGTAGTTTCTTTACTCAGAGACTAGTAAGAGCATGGAATGCCCTGCCTGCAACTCACCAACTTTAAGGGAATCTAAGTGGTCATTTGATGGACATATGGATGATAATGGAATAGTGTAGATTAGAGGGACTTCAGATTGTTTCAAAGGTTGATGCAACATCAAGGGTTGTAGGACCTGTACTGCACTGTAATGTTCTATGTTCTACATCCTCGAATACAGAGGGCGGGGATATAGTGATTGTAATGATCTCAGCCAGACTGACCCCATAGCCTTGGCTGGACTGAAACCCTATATTGGGGATTGAGCGTACAACATTGGCTCTGGCTTCTTATGAGAAACAGCTGGTTCAGTTCCCACTGATTGTAGTAAAAAGCTCAGGCCCAAGCTTGATGGGGCAAAATTGGGTGAGAAAGATTCACCTAGATTGGCAACATTTTTTGATTAGAAAATGGTTGCCTGAGTGAAGTCCTAATTAATATCCTGACGGTTTTCAGGAAGATCTATGGACTATCAAAGTAGACAAGGCCACTTTACATGTTGACCAGGAAACAATTCCATGATACTGCGAGTTCTGCCCAGTGCCATTTGCCTTGCAGGCAAAAGTAGAGACAGAAATCAGGAGATTGGAAAGCGAAGGAATCATCAAACTTGTACAGTTTGCAGAAAAGGCAGCAGCACCGATCATAGCGATCGTGAGCCCAACAGGTCAGTTCGTTTTTGTAGGGATTTTAAGCAAATGGTAAACTGCTTTTCACAGCTTGATAAATACTCAATCCCTTGCACAGAGGATTTATACACAAAGCTGGCAGGGGGTCTGTCCTTTACGAAGCTGAACATGAATCATGCGTCTTTGCACTCGTGGTTAAATGAGGATTCCCAGAAGTATGCTATAATTAACACCCACAAGGGACTGCCGTTTGGGGTGTCATCAGCCTGTGCAATTTTTCAGCAATGAAGGGGAACACTTCACAAAATCTACTCCAGGTCACTATTCACCTAGATGACATGGGAAGGAAGATTTTTCGGTCAGTAAGTAAGTTCCACGAGTACCTTTATGGATGTACATTTGTAACAATAATAAGCCACAAATCCTTGCTACATCCACTTAAAGCCAACAAGGCAGTGCCACCCATAGATTCAGGCCACATTCAGCAGTGGGCTTTAATATTAAATGCATTTAATTTCAAGTTGGAACACCATCTGGGAGACCAAGTAGCAGATGTGGACATATTGAGCTGTCTCCCACTGGCAGATAGACCACCAGTGGTGCTGCCCCTGGAAGAATCAGTCATAGTTTTAAATTTTCTAGACACACTTCCACTCACATCTGACAATATCAGACTTTGGAAGCAGAAAGATCCAGTTCTGGCAAAACTGAAATAGCTGGAGCTGATGGGAGAAACTGAAGGGCCATCTCAAACAGAATTGAAATCTTTTTGGACTCGGAGAGACCAGATCACAGTAGAGGACAGCATATTATTATGGGGAGCAAGAGTGATTGTCCTGAGTAAAGATAACCGCCAGATACTGGCTGAACTCCACCACGGCCTTTCAGTGGTTTCCAAAATGGCAAGAAATTATATCTGGGGGTCAGGATTGGATGCAGACATAGCCACATTGGTGGGGCAGTGTCCAGAGTGCCAACAAAAATAACAATTTCCACTAGCAGCTCACCACATAGAGACATAGAGTCATAGAGATGTACAGCACAGAAACAGACCCCCCGGTCCAACTCATCCATGCCCAACGAGATATCCCAACCCAATCAAGCCCATCTGCCAGCATCTGGCCCATATCCCTCCAAACTCTTCCTATTCATATACCCATCCAGATGCCTTTTATATATTGCAATTGTACCAGCCTCCACCACTTCCTCCTGCAGCTCATTCCATACACGTACCAGCCTCTGCATGAAAAGTTGCCCCTCAGGTCTCCCTTGTGTCTTTCTCCTCTCACCCTAAACCTATGCCTTCTTGTTCTCGACTTCCCCACCCCAGGGAAAAGACTTTGTCTATTTATCCTTGCCCCTCCTGATTATATAAACCTCATAAGGTCAAGCCTCAGCCTCCGACACTCCAGGGAAAACAGCCCCAGCCTGTTCAGCCTCTCCCTGTAGCTCAAATCCTCCAACCCTGGCAACATCCTTGTAAATCTTTTCTGAACCCTTTCAAGTTTCACAACATTTTTCTGATAGGAAGGAGACCAGAATTGCATGCAATATTCCAACAGTGGCCTAATCAATGTCCTGTAAAGCCACAACATAACCTCCCAACACTTGCACACAATATTCTGACCAATAAAGGAAAGAATACCAAATGCCTTCTTCACTATCTTATTTACCTGCGACTCCACTTTCAAGAAGTTATGAACCTGCACTCCAAGTTCTCTTTGTTCAGCAACACTCCCAGGACTTTACCATTAAGTGTATAAGTCCTACTAAGATTTGCTTTCCCAAAATGCAGCACCTTGCATTTATCTATATTAAACTCCATCTGCCACTTTTCAGCCCATTGGCCCATCTGATTTAAGATCCCATTGTTATCTGAGGTAACCTTCTTCACTGTCCACTACACCTCCAATTTTGGAGTCATCTGCAAACTTACTAACTATACCTCTGATGCTCACATCCAAATCATTTATACAAATGATGAAAAGTAGTAGACCCAGCACCGATCCTTGTGTCACTCCACTGGTCACAGGCCTCCAGTCTGAAAAACAACCCTTCACCATCATCCTCTGTCTTCTACCTTTCAGCCAGTTCTGTATCCAAATGGCTAGTTCTCCCTGTATCCCATGAGATCTAACCTTGCTCATCAGTCTTCCTTGGGGAATCTTGTCGAAACCTTACTGAAGTCCATATAGATCACATCTACTTCTCTGCCCTCATCAATCCTCTTTGTTACTTCTTCAAAAAACTCAATCAAGTTTGTGAGACATGATTTCCCGTGCACAAAGCCATGTTGACTATCCCTAATCAGTCCTAGCCTTTCCAAATACATGTGCATTCTGTCCCTTAGAATTCCCTCCAACAACTTGCCCACCACCAAAGTCAGGCTCACTGATCTGTAGTTCCCTGGTTTTTCCTTCCTACCTTTCTTAAACAGTGGCACCACATTTGCCAACCTCCAGTCTTCCGGCACCTCACCCGTGGCTATCAATGATACAAATACCTCTGTAAGAGGCCCAGCAATCACTTTGCTAGCTTCCCACAGAATTCTAGGGTACACTTAATCAGATCCTGGGGACCTATCCACTTTTATGCGTTTCAAGACATCCAGCATTTCCTCATCTGCAATATGGACTGTTTTCAAGATGTCACCATGTATTTCCTGACATTCTTTATCTGCCATGTCCTTTTCCACAGTAAATACTGATGCAAAATACTCGTTTTGTATCCCCCCCATGTCCTGCGGCTCCATACAAAGGCCTCCTTGCTGATCTTTGAGGGGCCCTATTCTCTCCCTAGTTACCCTTTTTTCCTAATGTATTTGTTAAAGCATTTGGATTCTCCTTAACTCTATTTGCCAAAGCTATCTCATATCCCCTTTTTGCCCTCCTGATTTCCCTCTTAAGTGTGCTCCTACTGCATTTGTACTCTTCTAAGGATTCACTCGATCTAGTCTGCCAATACCTGAAATATGCTTCCTTCTTTTTCTTAACCAAACCCTCAATTGTCTAGTCATCCAGCTTTCCCTACACCTACCAGCCTTTCCTTTCACCCTAACTGGAATATATTGTCTCTGGATTCTCGGTTTCTCATTTCTGAAGGCTTCCCATCTTCCCGCCATCCCTTTACCTGCAAACAACTGCCCCCAATCAGCTTTTGAAAGTTCTTGCCTAATACCATCAAAATTGGCCTTTCTCCAGTTTAGAACTTCAACTTTTAGATCTGGTCTATCCTTTTCTATCACTACTTTAAAACTAAGAGAATTATGGTCGCTGGCCCCAATGTGCTCCCCCATTGACACCTCAGTCATCTGCCCTGCCTTATTTCCCAAGAGTAGGTCAAGTTTTGCACCTTGTCTAGTAGATACATCCAAATACTGAATCAGAAAATTTTCTTGAACGCATTTAACAAAGTCATCTCCATCTAAACCCTTATCACTATGGTACTCGAGTCCACGTTTGGAAAGTTAAAATCACCTACCATAACCACACTATTATTCTTACAGATAACTGAGATATCCTTACAAATTTGTTTCTCAATTTCCCTTTGACTATTCTGGGGTCTATAACACAATCCCAATAAGGTGATCATCCCTTTCTTATTTCTCAGTTCCACCCAAATAATTTCCCTGGATGTATTTCCAGGAATATCCTCCCTCAGTACAGCTGTAATGCTATCCCTTATCAAAAATGTTACTCCCCCTCCTCTCTTGCCTCCCTTTCTGTCCTTACTGTAGCATTTCTGTCGTAGAACATTAAGCTGCCAGTCCTGTCTATCCCTGAGCCATGTTTCTGTAATTGCTATGATATCCCAGTCCCATGTTCCTAACTATGCCCTGAATTCATCTGCCTTCCCTGATAGGCCCCTTGCATTGAAAGAAATGCAGTTGAATTTATGAGTCTTACCTTGTTCTCTGACTTGTCCCTGCCTGCCCTGACTATTTCACTCGCTTCTGTTCTCAACTGTACCAGTCTCAGATTGATCTCTTTCCTCACTATTTCCCTGGGTTCCCCCCCCACCCCCCCCACCTTACTAGTTTATATCCTCCTGAGCAGCTCTAGCAAATCTTCCTGGCAGTACAGTGGTCCCCTTCCAATTTAGGTGCAAGCCGTCCTTCTCGTACAGCTCACTTCTACCCCAAAAGAGATTCCAATGATCCAAAAATGTAAATTCTTCTCCTGTACACCAGCTCCTCAGCCATTCATTCATCTGCTTTATTCTCCTATTCCTGCACTCATTAGCCTGTAGCACCAGGAATAATCCAGATATTACTACTCTCAAGGGCCTCCTTTTTAAATTCCTGCCGAACTCTCTGTAATCTCCCTTCAGAATCTCAATATTTTTCCTTCCTATGTCATTGGTTCTATTGTGACCTGCTGGACCCTCTCCCCGTTGAGAACATTCTGCACCCTCTCTAAGACGTCCTTGATCCTGGCACCAGGGAAGCAACACATCATTCATGATTTTTCGCTACTGACCACAGAAACATCTGTCTCTACCTCAGACTAGAGAATCCCTGAACATAAACGTTCTCTTGGAATCCAATGTACCCCTCATTGCATTAGAGCCAGTCTCAATACCAGAAACTTGGCTGTTCGTGCTATGTTCCCTGAGATTTCGTCACTGCCTATGTTTTCCAAAACAACATACTTGTTGAAATGAGGGTAGCCACAGAAGACTCTTGCACTACCTGCCTACCTTTCTTACCTTTCCTGGAGTTAACCCATCTATGTGACCGTATCTGTGACTTTCCCCTTCTTATAACTGCCATCCATCACATACCCTTGCACTTGTAAATTCCTCATTGCCTCTAACTGTCTCACCAACCGATCCGTTCGATATGATAGGATTTGCAACCAAAGACATTTATTGCAGATATAATCCGCAGTAACACGGAAACTCTCCCTAAACTCCCACATCTGGAAAGAAGAGCATATCACTCTACTAAAGGCCATTTTTGCTTCTTTCAATCTACAGACCCAGAAAATAACACTAGCACATTCCCCTAGAAAACACTGCTCCAGCTTAAACTCATACTTATGGTTTATGTTTTTAAGTTTAATCAAGAGACATATCTCAATATAACATATAATCAAGAAAGAACCCACTGTACTCACTACTGCAGCCTTATTGTAAGGCCACACTTAAATTATTTGCTGTTTCTATGCTGTGACCTCTCCCAAACATGTTCTTCCAAGATTAGTTGTGAATTTCACTGTTTGTTAATTTTCCCAGATGCACTCCGATGTCCAGCGATACATGAATTCAAACAGCAAAGGCAGTAACTCCGCAGGTTCACTGCTGTGTCAGTTAGCAATGTGGGTTTCTCTCTCTCTCTCCCCCTATCTCTCTCTCTCTTTCTCTCTCCAGCACTGACCTCACCATGTGCTTCCTTTGTCTGTTCCTCTCCCTTTTAAAAGTGGTGCTGTTTTGATTTTTGTTTTCTCCAAAGTTCCAAAACAATGCAACAGCATATAAAACAGGAATTGCTACTTCTGCAATTTGGGGAAATCACCTCCAATACCTAAAATACCTCAAAAAAAAGGAGTAGCCAGAAATATTCCCCATCTTCTATCTTGGATTACCCAGAATTTATGGGAACAGCTGGGTAAACTCTGGACTCTATTACACGTTGACTATGCAGGTCCTTTCATGGGCTCAATGTCCTTAGTCATTATGGATGCCCACTCAAAGTGGCTGGATGTGCAAAGAGTTTGTTCATCAGACACGGGGACGATGATAGAAAAGCTGCATGTATCTTTGGCAACACAGACACTCCTGGAAATATTGGTCACAGATAACAGGCCATCATTTACCAGCAGGGAATGGAGTTAAATGCTATTTGACATACAGTAACAGCTCCATGCTTTCCATCATCCAATGGTCTGGCAGAAAGAGAAGTCCAAACTTTGAAGGCAGCCTTAAAGAAACAGCCTACAGCTTAACCAAATACCAAACTGCCCTAGTTGCTATTTGATTAGAGGACCACCCCTCAGGTAACTGCAAGGATAGCTCCAGCAGAGTTGCTAATGGGGAGAAGATTCTGTACCAAGTTAACTATGACTTGGGGGGGTGTTGGACAGATTAAAGCATTAGTAATGCTGGTGCCAGGCACAGGACCCCGTTAAGCAAGAGAGAGAGGTTTCTTCAGGAGACAGAATTTGCTGTAGGAACCAGGGGAATGGCCCTGCATGGGTAAGAGGTATGGTTGACGTAAGGTCAGGTCCAGTGATGTATAAGATTTGGGTAGGTGTGACAGTCCTGCACAAGCACGTGTACCATATGAAAGCTGCAAATTCACAAAAGGTGCGGGAGCAAAATGCATCCGGCTCTTTAACAGCCTCTACAACTGTTCCAGAACCTGTGGATTCTCCCTGTCCATCAAGCTGTGAAGATACCTTGAAATCAGAGTTGGACACGGCCATGTCATCGCCTCGATGCCTTTGCCACCTGATGGGAATGAATTTCCTCCAAGAAGCTTCAAGTGCAAGAGGTGAGCATCTGTGCATTACATGCCACCTCTATCCGAGGCAGAGGTGGAGGAACTTGACCAGGTACAAAAATGCTAGGAGAAAGTGAGGACTGCAGATGCTGGGGAGCAGAGCTTAAAAATGTGTTGCTGGAAAAGCGCTTTTAAAAATGTGTTGCTGGAAAAGCGCTTTTCCAGCAACACATTTTTAAGCAGGTACAAAAATGCCCCAGGAAGAGCTACAACAAAAAAACAGCTTATGTCCTTGGACTCAGAATGGAGGGATATAGTGATTGTAATGAGGTCACCCAGGTGCAGCTCATAGAATATGAGTTCCCTGATTGGAACAGATTGACAGTTCCAATCGGGGGAACCCTGGCTGACAGATAAGAACAGGAGTGTCAGGCATCCTGTTCACTCTGAGAGCTGGCTCTGAAGGAGATGGATCAGTGTCAAGGACTCTCGATGTGTAAATAAAGCATGTTTTGGTGGTGGGATACCAGCCTCTGTGAAGTTATTTCACAGACCAGACCAAATAAAGATGGTCGGTTTCCTTTCCTGTATCGCATGAGGGCCAGACCAGTAAATGGTGGCCTGTTTCTCCCACTGTGTCTTTACAACAATGATGATATTTTCAGCATCACATTACTGACACTACCTTTCGATTCTAGATTTTATAAGTTGAACTTAAATTTTGCTGACAGATGTGATGGTACTTGAGCCCATGCTCCTCGTGCATTAACCTGGACCTCTGGATAAATAATCCAGCAGTATTGCCAATGAGCAACCAACTTCACCTTTTCCATCCTGACAGAGGAATATTTGTTGTTTCTTTGAACAATTATTTGGAGTCCATAAATAGAACTAAAAGCTTTATGGATATTGTATTAAACTATAGGCCACAGTTTTCTAAATGCTTGTAACCAACATTGAACTTGACTATAATTTTGTTTTCCAGGCCAATTAATTGCTAATATATGAGTTGTTTGTGAATAGTTTATGGTTTTTACAATTATTTAACACAATTTTTAAAAAGTATTCTCATAAGTTAAAATACCAACAATATGTGGAAAGCAGATGGATAATAATTCACAATAGTGTCTTCATCTTCTTTCGTTCTTAAAGTTATCAACGCAACTTCATAGAATGATTTTCAAACACAATCCACAATTTTATGCTTTGCTTTCATGTAAATAATGCAACAGCTGAACATTATCAGTAAAGAACCATGTTTCCTATTACTCAAAGAGACACCTTTGTTGATCAACAGCAGTGTTTAATTGCAAGTTGAATAAGCAGAAAGATCATGGTTAATAAGTAATAAATAAGCTCATTATTATGCAGCTTTATTCTTCTTGGTTTTAAGCTTATTTCATAACTGGCAAAACATTTTTTTATTAACTTCAAATGAAGATATACTGACATTGATGATAATTGGCCAACGTTTTTAAAAAACTTTTTAAATGAAGTTTATGTAAACAGTGAAACAGAGCATCAATTTGAAAGCCATTTAAAGTTTCATAACATTACAACATATATATGCCGTTGTGCTGAATTTTGCCAAAATTAACACCTAGTCAATTTCTGCTAAGTTTCATGGATGGTTTCCCTCTGTGAGCATTAGCACATTTTTTCCCACTACCTTCCCAAACCAGTCTCATTTCCATGCACTATGTATCTGATGTGCCCTGTTCATTGTATTTTCCCACTTGTCACGGGCAGAAATAGTGATGAATGCAAGGACTTCCACAATTTCTAGTGCCATGCCATCATTATAGCCTAGCTGTGGACCCAGTCAAGCACTGACAGTCTACAACTGCCCTTCATCGTCCCTGTCATTTGCCCCAGACGTGCCAGACATATGGAAATTGGCATCCTGATTTGCTTATGAGGACTCAGACATCCTGGTGGATGAGCGATATGCGAGGTTGCTGCCCATAAAGCATGCTCTGAGGTGTTGGCACCTGGTGTCCATGCTGAAGGACGAGCTGGAGTCGCCAGGTTACTGCTCTGACTTTCATGTCAGGAAATGTTCCATCTAGTTTCCATCCAGTGAGTGAGAGAAGGGGAACTGCATATCAAAGAAGTGAAATTATGTAAAAATGAGGATCTTACTGCCTGCTAATGCATGCAGATAGGCCTCTCAATACTCACTAGTGAGAAGCTCTTCCCATGTTTCAACACTTAGCTGGAAAATAGGACGTGTTATCAACAAAGTTGGGAGCTCCCTAGCTGACTTATTTCTCTCAGCGTTCTTGCCAACCGCTCATGCCATTCTCTGCCTGGAAAGATTCCTCCCATTGATAATGTTTGAATGTTCATATTGTACATGAATGGTTGACATTTAAAATGAGAATGGTGAATTTAGTCCTAAATCTGATCCCCCTAATTTTGAGGCTAGGCCCTCTTGCCCTAGTTTCACCTCCCAGTGGAAACATTCTCTCGGCTTCTATCTATTCCCTTCAGAATCTTATATGTTTCTACAAATCCCCCTCATTCTTCTAAATTCCAACAAATATAATCCCAGTCTACTCAGTCTCTCCTCATAAGCCAACCCCCTCAACTCCATTATCAACCTTATGAACCTTCTCTGCATCCCCCCCCATCCCCCAGTGCTATTGCATCCTTTTCCAAGCAAGGAGACCAAAACTGCACGCAGTACAACAGGTGTGGTCTCACCAGCACCCTATACAGATGCAACATAGCGTCTCTGCTTTTAAACTCAACCCCTTTAGCAATGAAGGACAAAATTCCATTTGCCTTCCTAATTACCTGTCATACCTGCAGACCAACCTTCTGTGATTCATGCACAAGGACACCCAGGTCCCCTGCACAGCAGCAATTTATTTTACTATTCACGTAATAGTGCTTTTTACTGTTCTTGCTACCAAAATGAATAACTTCACTTTTAAGATTGTACTCCATCTGCCAGACCTTTGCCCACTCACTTAAACTATGTTCCTCTGCAAAGTTTCACAGTCCTCTGCACACTTTGCTCTATCACTCATTTTAGTGTCATCTGCAAAATTTGATACATGTTGGAGCTCTGTATCTTGTCCTTCCTTACGAGTTGTCACTTTGTGTTGTAGTATTTCATGTTTGAAACAATCACAAAAATAAAGATAATGATAAAATCAACTAAATTTTAAAACTCCATTAAATATTTGCTGTACAAATCAGGAGATCAGTTCTGTTTATAATTGTTCATATCCTATGAATTTTAGTACATTGACATCACAAAATATTTACTTTAGCAGAACAATGTACAGTTCTGCACAGTGGAAATAATGTTTAAATGTTTTCAAATAAAACTCAGCTTATTTTGTTCCCTTCTCCCATATTAGCTCTAATGAATTGATTCAACTTCCCCAAATAAACTAACTGTAACAATATACTCTTTAATAACAGGCTTCTGATTTCTATTTTGGGTTTGCTCATTGGAAACTGCAGAAAGAAGCCCACTCTACCAGGTAACTGAACTTTTATCGACAAATTTGTGAAAACACATGTTTCTCATTTTTGCCTAGAAAGATTGCACCCTGTTATGATCCCAGCCAATGTCATTACCAGTCAGATCAGATCCCAGATAGATATCTGGTTTGATAGGTCATAGAAACTAAACAAACACATGTTTTTTTCAAGCTGTGGGTCTTTTCCTTACTCAAAAGTAAAAGAATTCAATGTCTGGACTTCTGAACTGGAGCCTAGTGCATTACTGTTTACCATTTCACTCAAAGTTTTCCCAGAGTAAACAGAAACCCAGTACTGTCCAGGAGGTCCTTCTCTCACACTATGCTTTAATAGACATCACTATTGGTACAAAAATACTTTCAAGTTAATCAAGTTAATCACTTCAGATGCACGGAAACCCCACATGCAACTTCTTCAAATTCAAAATTTCAAACTCAATAATAAACAACATATGACACAGCCTGTGAACATCATTCCAATTGGCTGGTAATGAATATTCAAGTTTTGGTCATGAATATAAAGGAGTCCACAACCAAAACCTGATAATCTCTGAGAACGTAACATCAAAATTTGAGCTGGATTTTTGCTTCCTACCAAATGAAGTTCTCCTCACCTTCTCTTTGAAAAATTCAGGAGATTCAATCTAAGGACTAGCCAACTTACAATGCTTTTTGATTTGATTTGATTTATTGTAGTCATTTGTTCTTAAGTACAGCGAAATGTTTTGGTTTGCAAGCACTACAGGCACATCATAACAAACAAGCACATACAGATGCTTAGGGCGAGGCATACAAGGTTACACTGCACAGGAGGTGTGCAATACAAGATCAACGTTATTTGAGGTTAGAGAACCTCAGGAAAGAAAATGTTCTTGAAGCTGTTGGTGCGTGTGTTCAAGTATCTGTATCTTCTGCCTGATGGAAGAGGTTTAAAAAGAGCATTATTGGAGTGGGAGGGGTCTTTGATGATGTTTGCAGCAATTCTACAGTAACAAGTTGTGTAATGGTGTCCATGGTTGGAGAGGTGGTGGTAGTGGGGGGGGGGTGCGTGGTGTTGCCGTCCACAATGTCCTGGGCTGAACACACAATTTTCTGTAGTTTCCTACGGTCCTGGGCAGAGCAATTGCCGTACCAGGCCGTTATGCACCTGGCTAGAATGCTTTCTGTAATGCATCTGCAAACGTTAATGAGATTCCTTATGGACATGCCAAACTTTCTAAGCTGCCTGAGAAAGAAGAAATCACACAACATCAGGTTATAGGCCAACAGGTTTATTTGGAAGTACTAGCTTTCAGAGTGCTGCTCCTTGATCAGTTGCCTGGATTAGAAGTAGCACTTTTCAAGCTAATGCTTCCAATTACACCCGTTGACTATAACCTGGTTTTGTGTGATTTTTAACTTTGTCCACCCTAGTCTAACACCAGCACCTCCACATCATGACAAAGAGGAGTTATTGTTGTGCCTCCTTGACCATCACATCTACATGGGAAGTCCAGGGCAGATTGTTGGTTATTGCCACTCCTTGGAACTTGACGCTTTCGACCCTCTCCACCTCAGCTCCATTGATGTGGCTGGGACCATATCCTCCTCCTTTCTTCCTGAAGACAATGATCAGTTCTTTTGTTTTGCCAACATTGAGAGTTGTTCTCACTGCACCATTACACTAAGTACGCTATCTCCTTCCTGTATTCTGACTCATCATTGTTTGATATCCATTCAACTATGGTGGTGTCATCAACAAACTTGTAGATGGCATTTGTATGGGATTTGGCTATACAGTCATGGATGTACAGGAAGTACAGCAGGGGGCAGAGAACGTATCCTTGTTGAGGATTATTGTGCAGAAGGTGCTGTGGTCTATCTTCACCAATTGTGGTCTGTGGGTCAGGAAGCTGAAGATCCAGTTGCAGTTTTGAGATTAGTCTAGTAGGTTTTGAAGGTGGAGATGTAGTCAATGAATTGGAGGCTGACGTTGGTGTCCTTGTTGTCCAGATGTTCTAGGGATGAGAGTAGAGCTCAGGAAATGGCATCTGCTGTGAACCTGTTATGTTGATAAGCAAAATGCAGGGGATTGAGGCTGGCTGGCAGGTTTGAGCTGATCTGGGCCATGACCAGCCTCTCGAAGTACTTTGTGATTATTTTGTATTATGTATGAACAATTAACCTATCTTCTGACAGATTCCTTTAGGACCACAGAAAGGAGAATGATGACTCTCAATCTAATGACCTTAGTGAAGGTGAGTCGATGTCGAACAATATTGCTCAGCGTGCAGATGCATTCACTTTCGGTTTCTCCAGCTGCTACAACTCATGAGGCCTGCAGGCAACTGGAGAAATTAGAAGGAAGGTAGATATGGAGTTTGCAACTTCAACTTCCTTAATGGATCATGACTATTAAATTAATGTTAGAACCTTTCTGTTTTGCATATTCAAGCTGCCAATGTTATAATCAACGACCATTGCGGTTTCACAGAAAAATGGATAGAATTGCCAAAGACTGGGAAAACATTCCCAGAATTCTGTTGTCTTTTGTAATAAAATAGAATTTGACTTAATTTGTCATTATAAACAGGGGCACAAATGTGACCCTACATGATTGGTAAAAATCTCAGAATCTTATTTAAAGTTTGACTTTTGTCAATTATTGAATTGTTTGTCATGCAATTACTGAAGTTCACTGTTTTTTCAAAACACCATATAGAACTTCAAAACACCATGTAGGTGGTTTCTCTAAGGTCCAAGTAAGTAATCATCTACTGAACTGTACTGTTAATAAGCATCTCAGATTCAATTCTGGTTCTATGCTTAAGTGTGAAGTTCCGATTAAACTACAGAGGAGGAAATTACTAAGACTCCCTCCTTTAATAAGTATGTACGGAACTTAGATGTGAAAAAGACAATTCTCCCTGGCTGTATTTCTTTCTTCTTACCAGCTCTCCTCCATGGTTGAATGACTGATTGACATTCGATGTGTAGGATCCCGTATAGAACTAGCACATGGTCAAGGATCAAAGGACTGTTATGAAAATGTCATAGCTTAAGTCCCTACTGTCAGGAAAGCAGCAGTAAGGAGGGAATATCATGTAGGAAAACTGGATAGAAGAAACAAAGCTCTCTATATCCTAACACTCTCTAAATGCCAGAAACCCACTACCCCCTGCTCAGTGATCTGTACTAACATTTGGTTTGCCATTGCTTCAAAATTAAAATTCCCAGCTCTATGTTCAAATCCCTCTATTGCATTGCCCTGTCATATCTCTGCACTTTTTTCCTGACCTAAACTATCCAAGAACTCTACATTTCTCTAATTTTGACCTCTCATGCAACCCTGACATCCTTCAACTCATGTCCATGGCTGTTTTTCAGCTGCGTCTGGAGGTTCATTCTTACTTTCAGTAGAATTAAAGTCTAGAATTGGAGTGCTGTCTGTTCTATTTGTTAACACCCAAGTGACAAAGAGGAAAATGATCCACCAAGTATTTTTTTTAATGTAGAACTAAATACGGAAAAATTAGAGAGAAATATGATTTGTTATGACCAGACCCCAAAGTGAGGCTCTCCAAGTTACTATGCTTCCAGACAGGATACCCCAGGTTAAGTTCCCAAGTGAGAAGGAATGAACCGGCTCCTTTCTTTTCACCTACACCATCACTGGTTGCAACAAGATTAATTTGAAAAGGATCTGTCCTTTGGGGATACCTTTCTCCTAGTCTAAATGATGTTAAGTTTTAAGAGAGGCTGATTTAACTAGGCTTTCTTGACTTAACAGAAGATTGAATTTGTTAGTTACTAATGTGGAAAAAAATGCAACATACACAGATTAAGAATACAAAGTGAGTCTGAAAAAATACAGCTAGAAGATACATTGATCAGTCTCCCTGGGTAATTCATGAAGAATGTTTATACATGAACTGTTGATTTTGAGATTCCTGGCTTTGAAGTTAGTTGAAATCCTTTTGTCCTGGTTCCCTTTTTATGGAGGTTGGTTGGCAGCATTCAGATCGAGACCATCCTTCCATTGCTTTGTTTCCTTTTAATTGTAGCTAAATAACTTCTCTCATTCATGAAGCTATATTGTCCCTGCAATGCAAGGGTGACTAGTAAATAGTTCTTCAATTATGACATTGAATACCTAGAACATGATCGGAGGCTAAAATGCAAACCTTTGTCCTCTCACGCACCTTCTTCCATTGACACCTCCATTGACATAGATCTGACTTGCAGTGAGTTTTTAACCCTTTGTATATTCCTGTAAGGGAAAAATATTAAAAAATGTCTATATTGGCTTTTTGTTCATGGAAGGATGGTCAACCCCCTTATTATCTGTTTGATCTGTCTCTCTCTTTGAAGGTTCCCTAATATTCCACAGGTGTGACATTCCATATATCCCACAGAGAACTTTGCCAGAGAGCATTGAATTTACTGCCACAGTCCTCTTTTTAAAAATACCTTTGGAATCTAAAGTTAAAAAGCGTTCATAGCACTTTAGGATCATCTGTCATGCTAACAGATTTTCAGGGTTTAGAATATCACTGAATTTTATCCCCCTCAGTTCAAAAAGCCAATAATCTGGATTTTGAATGTTAAATGGAAACCTTTCCAATTTTCTTTGTCATCTTTATTCAGCACAATTCTATATCGTAGGAAGAATTTTCATCTGTAACTCAAGGTTGTCTGTTCAAGCACAGTCTACAACTTGAATACATAACATGTTTGATACTGGTGCAATACCAAGGGACTGTTACATTATTAGAAGTCCTGAATACCAATTTCACTGGTCTACATAGAAATTTCAACCAACGACACAGCAAATTCATTAACTTGTGGTTCATCATTAGCTTTCTGTGGCATATTGCTGTACGCAAAACAGCTGCTGAATTGACTGCACTGCAAACAGTTGTGTGTGGAATGTTGCTGAGACATATATTATAAGGCACTACATAAATACAAGCCAGTCTTATTTTGTCCATTAGACAATTCAAATAAGTATGTTTAATGCAAAGTATTAGAAAATACTGTCAAAGAAACATTGTTTCTAATAATAAAGTCCATTTGCCTTCATTCTGAAAAGAACCTGTCGACAGAAGGCAAGTATCAATTTGGTTTACATGTGAGGTGAAGCATTCTAAAGGGGTTACTGTTTAGTTTTCATCAAGGATTCTTCTAGCGACTACAACAGACTTATCTAGCATTATAATAAAATCCACATATAATCTTCTTGTAAACATCGGGTTGTGAGGGGAATTTTAAAAAGTCAGGATAGCTTGATTAACACCTCAGCAAATTTAAAAAGAAGAATAGCACAAATTATTGAACCGTTATCCTTTGCATAATTATGTTCATCAGGATGAGAAATGTTAGCCATTGGAGAAAGAACATATTCACTTTCAAGTTTTCAGGGTAAAGCACTTTCAAGTCAGGCTTTTTCTACTCCATTCTAACAATATGCCTAACACCAGCCTCTCAAAAAATGCACCAGCATTTTACCTTTTCTGATTTTCTGTATGAATGATCCTGTATTCTGTGAGAATACAAATTTCATGTCAGGTTTGGGTAGTATATAAATACGTTAAGGACAAATGGGTGAGTAAGGAGAGAATAGGACCTCTCAAAGATCAGCAAGGCAGTCTATGTGTGGAACCACAGGAGATGCAGGTCATACTTAGCAAGTATTTTGCATCAGCGTTTACTATGGAGAAGGATATGGAAGGTATAAAATGTGGGGAAATAGATAGTGACATCTTGAAAATGCCCAAATTATAGGGAAGGAGGTGCTGGATGTCTTAAAATGCATAAAGGTAGATAAATCCCCAAGATCTGACTGGGTGTACCCTGGACCTCTGTGGGAGGTGGTAGTGATTGCTGGGCCCTTTGCTGACATACTTTTATCATCGATAGTCAGAGGTGAGGTACCGGAAACCTGGAGGTTGGCTAACATGATGCCTCTTTTTAAAAAAGGTAGTAAGGAAAAGCCAGGGAACTATAGACCGGTGAACTTGATGTTGGTGGTGGGCAAGTTGTTGGAGGGAATTCTGAGGGACAGGATTTACAAGTATTTGGAAAGGCAAGGACTGATTAGGGATAGTCAACATGGTTTTGTGTGCGGGAAATCATGTCTCACAAACTTGATTGAGTTTTTGAAGAAGTAACAAAGAGGATTGATGAGGACAGAGCAGTAGATGTGATCTATATGGACTTCAGTAAGGTGTTCGACAAAGTTCCCCATGGGAGACTGGTTAGCAAAATTAGATCTCATGGAATACAGAGAGAACTAGCCATTTGGATACAGAACTGGCTGAAAGGTAGAAGACAGAGGGTGGTGATAGGATGGTTGTTTTTCAGACTGGAGGCCTGTGACCAGTGGAGTGCTACAAGGATCGGTGTTGGGTCCACTAATTTTCATCATTTATATAAATGATTTGGATGTGAGCATCAGAGGTATAGTTAGTAAGTTTGCAGATGACACCAAAATTGGAGGTGTATTGGACAGCAAAGAAGGTTATCTCAGATTACAATGGGATCTTGATCAGATGGGCCAATGGGCTGAAAAGTGGCAGATGGAGTTTAATTCAGATAAATGTGAGGTGCTGCATTTTGGGAAAGCAAATCTTAGCAGGACATATATACTTAATGGTAAGGTCCCCGGAAGTGATACTGAACAAAGAGATCTTGGAGTGCAGATTCATAGTTCCTTGAAAGTGGAGTCGCAAGTAGATAGGATAGTGAAGAAAGCATTTGGTATTATTTCTTTTCTTGGTTGGAGTACTGAGTACAGGAGTTGGGAGGTCATGTTGCGGCTGTACCAGACATTGGTTAGGCCACTGTTGGAATATTGCATGCAATTCTGGATGTTGCCAGGGTTGGAGGATTTGAGCTATAGGAAGAGGCTGAACAGGCTAAGGCTGTTTTTCCTGAAGCATCAGAGGCTGAGGGGTGACCTTATAGAGGTTTACAAAATTATGAGGGGCATGGATAGGATAAATAGACAAAGTCTTTTCCCTGGGGTGGAGGAGTCCAGAACTAGAGGGCATAGGTTTAGGGTGAGAGGGGAAAGATATAAAAGGGACCTAAGGAGCAACTTTTTCACGCAGAGAGTGGTACGTGTATGGAATGAGCTGCCAGAGGAAGTGGTGGAGGCTGATACAATTGCAACATTTAAGAGGCATCTGGATGGGTATATGAATAGGAAGGGCTTGGAGGGATGTGGGCCAGGTGCTGGCAGTTGGGTCTCGATTGGGTTGGGATATCTCGTCAGCATGGACGAGTTGGACCGAAGGGTCTGTTTCCATGCTGTATGTCTCTGTGACTCTGTAACTCTAGTTCCACTGTCTAGAACTTGGCACACAGTCTTAAATGTTATGACATTTTCCAAGCATTTTTCAACTGCTTTCCATTCAGCCTGCATTCCCTGATAATCTTGTTTACCTCAATCACCTCAATCAAACTGCTCCATCCCAGCCAACATCTGGTGAATCTCCTCTACATCCCTTCAAGAACAATCATATCCTTTCTATAGTGCAATGACCAGATCGGCACACAAAACTCTAGCTGTGGCCTTGCAGCACCAACATAACCTTCCTGCTCATATGATCTATACCTCGACTGATAAAGGCATGTGTCCCGTATGACTTCTTAACTATCATACTAACCTGTCCTGCTGCCTTCAGGGATCTGTGCACAGGCACCCCAAGGTCCCTCTGCTCCTCTGAGAATCCTGGTATCCAACTATTCATTGGGTACTCCCTTGTCTTGTTACTTCTTCCAGAATGCATCACCTCACATTTATCAAGGTTAAATTTCATCTGCTACTGATCTGCTCATCTGACCAATCCGTCCATATTTTCCTATATCCAAAGACCTTCTTCCTCACTGTCTTTCAAGTCAACCTTCCCATCATTTGTGCAACTTACTTTTCATTCCCCCCACCAGCCTCACACATTTTCCTATTTACCGTTCACATACACCACGCAAAATAAGGAATCTGTCACTGACCCCTGTGGTACGCCTCTAGACACCAGCCTCCAGCCATACAAACAGCCTTCTGTCACTGCCCTCTGTCTCCTGCCATGAAGACAATTTTGGATCCAACTTACCACATTACACTTTTGTTCTCTTTATCAGTCTTCCATGTGGGACCTGGTCAATGGTTTTGCTGAAATCCACAGAAACCATATCAAAGTCACTGCCTCATCTGCACACCTGATCACCACTTCAGAATTCAATCAGGTTTATTAGGTATAACCTCCCTCTGATAAAGCTATGCTGACTATCACTGATTAAACTTTGCTTCAAGTGGAGATTCACTCCTTCAGAACTTTCTCCAATAGATTCCATCCCACTGATATCAGACTCGCTATATTTCCCTGGTCTAACCCTAACACCCTTCTTTAAAGTGGAACGACTTTAGCTGTCCTCCAGTCCTCTGGCATCCCCTGCTGTGGCCAGAGAGGAATTAAAAAATTATAGGCCCAGTAATTTCTTCCCTCATCTCTCATAGCAGCCTGGGATACAACACTTTTGGAACTGGAGATTTGTTCACTTTTAAGCCCGCCCAATCCACCTATCCTTCCTCACTCCCTGTCAAACTACTCAGGACCATCACAGTGACTCTTCCTGAATTCTGTATCTATACCCTCCTCCTTCTCCATGAAAAGACTGTACTTTTGTAACCCCTACAAATGCCCTCCAGCTCTATGTATAGATTGCCCCCAAGGTCCTACTCTTTCCCTGGTTATTCTCTTTCCCTTGATAGATTATTTTGAGATTGACCCTCATCTTACCGGCTAGAGTTTTTCCATGCTCTTTGTTTTCCTAATTGCTTTCTTAAGATTTCCCCCTGCAATTTTTATACTCTTCTGATTTGCTCCCTCAGTATCTGCCAAAAGCCTCTCTTTACCTTCTTACCCAATCCTGAATAATTCTCAACATTCAGGGTTCTCTGGGCTTGGTGCTCCTACATTTCAACTGAAACAGGACATTTTGGTCAGTACACTCACCAGTTCTATTTTGAAACAACGCACCCCCACCCCACTCCCACTGTTCTGCCACATATTTACCCAGAAGTAGCCATTCCCAGGCTTCTTTGGTCAGATCCTGCCTTATTTTAATAAAGTCTGCCTCTCTCTAATCCAAAAGTATTGCTGACCATCTTTGTTTTTCCACAACAAATATAAAATGTATGATGCTGTGGTCACGGTCACTAAAATGGGCTCCCATTGCTACCTCAAACCTGTTCAGTTGGAATTAAGTTAAGCACTGCACCATTTTTTATTGGACCTTCTCCATGGCTCATATAAAAAATCTCCTGAATGCATTTCAAGAAATCTATCCCATCTAAACTCTTTACATTATAACTATTCCATTTATTGTTGGGAAAATTGAAATTCTCTAATATAATTATCCTATTATTGTTTTTACACATCTCAGTTAATTGTCTACATATCTGTGCTCAAGTGCATACCGACTGTTTGGGGGTCTATAATACACTCCCAATGTGACTGACCCCTTTTTATTTCTAGCTCCACCCAAAAGTCTGATTTGAAGATCCTTCCAAAATACTGAAGTAACTAATACCTTAATAATGTGAAGTCATCTTCTCACTTACACCATCCCTTGTCCTGCCTGAAGATCCTATACCCCGAAATGAGGAGTTGCCAGTCCTGCCCCATCTCATCTCCATGATCATAACAATATCACAATTCTAAAGATTCAAAAGAAGATATTTTTCATTATTCTTTCTGAAAAAAAAACCTGCTGTCAAAGCTTTTCACCTTGCACTCATCAGGACAGAATTGCAAGAATACCAAACCTCAAAGGAAACAACCCTTTTAATTATGAGAAAAGTGCATTGATTGGTTGGAAAATGTATGAGGGAACAACTAATTGCCAAGAATTTCTTAAAAAATTAAACTTGGCATGCCAAGTCCTGTTGTTTAAGACATCGTAGGGGAAAACCCCAGCAGATGGCTGCCCCTCAAGATTTTATTTGGTTGAAAAAGGCTCAATGCATGGACTTATTTACAAAAGACAGACGTTTGTGTGTGATTATATGTAGCTTCTAGAATGCTTAAGCAAGCCCCAGTTAATATGACTGATCATCTATATTTCAGTAATTTAACATTTAAAATGTCATGTGAGCCTCGGTGAGAAAACTAGAATGAAGAGAAATAAAGTTCTGCAACATTAAAAAAAAATTAAAGTTTGTGAGTGCAAAGAAGGGAGAGAAATAATTATGCTGTGGGTTCTGAACTGACACTGAAGTTCCTTGTTAAGTTCCAGTGATGTACCATTCACTAACGCTGAGTATGCTGAACTGTGTCACAAGAGGCCACAGTGAAAAAAACGTTCCCTTTTTCTGCCTTATGACTCTCATTCTAGCAAAGTGACATTTCTGATTATGCAATATTTTTCTAATCCTAGCCAAAAAAATAAAAGCCCTCTGTCTCTGCTTAATGAAGTTTTTTTTTGTACAATCTGGAGAACTGAAATCACGCTAATCTTTCTTGCTCCAGTGTGCGGTTGTTGAAATTCTCAGCTCTGATAAATTAAGCTACTTATTAATCTAATTACCGTATATTCATCCCAGAAACTTTCATGTGACTTGAAAAGGCTATTCCACCTTTTTCCTTCTCCAACAGAAAGGGCTAAACCTTGCACCAATTAAGATAATTTTGATGTAATGTTTTAACTACCAGCTCTCTTTAATCACCCAATGGAACAAGGATTGATGGTCAACCAACTGAAAGCAGAAATGTCGTGCCTTTTCTTTGATTGTTAAAATCAGTCGAATATGATGGAACTGAACTGGGCTGTAAATTTTAAACTGGTAAAAATAACTTCAAAATTAAGGGAATTGTAAAGTATATAACTATAATATTATACTTCTTTAAAAATTCCTTCATAAAAATTAATCATACAGAAGTTATGTAGTCAAAAGAATGCTTGAGTAGAAAGTGAGAATGTTGGTAATGAAAGAAACACTTCAAAGGAGTTTCCTGAAATATCTCTGTGAATACCTCTCTACATCATTTAACTCTCATCTGGAAAGGTTCTGAAATTGAGTGATTCATTGAAGGCTGCTGACATCTGTGGAACTGTATTCCTGTACGATTCAACAACTTTACAACAGGTGAAAGAATAAGAACAGAGAAAAGTTCTTCAAAAGGGTACTTCCTAAGCATTGTGAATGTGCATTTACATTTGAATAAAAGCATGTAAAAATGAGCTAGTTTGCTAAATCTTTATCCCCCACGTAGGGTTCATATGCAATCTTTCTGTCTAAAAGTTCAGAAGCCAAACAATGCCTGCTTCCATATTCTTCCAGACCTAACATTGAATGAACCCAGCCATAACTCTGTACGTGTATGGGTTTTGAGTGAGTTAAGATCAGGCTACCAACAAGTCACCAACCATGAGTTGATACACATCGGAATGGTTGACTCTGTACTACAGCTGTTCCATCCTCCATGAAAGGGAATTATTCAGCTCCGATGCTTGCTTGCACCACTCCAGATTCTTCTGGGAACTAGTCAGCAAACTTGATGAAATTGAAGTCAGCTGATGTGGAAGACAGCCCTTTAATACATCAGCTTCTTCTGTGTGGAATGTGTGGCAAAAATTGTAAATACGTTTAAGATTTTGACAGTGCACAGACCAAATCTTTTTCACATCATCGCTAACATTCTGAGGTTAGTACTGAGCTTAACTCAAGGAAGTCTGCATGTGCATTGGATTCTTACACCATTGTGGAAAAATATTCTGTGATCTTGAAGAAAGCATTGTCATTGATTACAATATAAATCAATCGTAATAGTGTACAAGCAGAATTGCTTCATTGAATGAATCCAAAGACCATGAAACTCTGAAATATTACAATTCTTTGCATGTTTCATGCCAGAAAATATTTTCAGAGGATATGCTATACATTTAAACTGGTTGATTTTGTAAGCAATCGGATTGTGAGAATATGCTGCATTAATCTTCACAAAAGTTGGTTAATAATACATTATATGTATTGTGACCTTGTTACACAACAGTTTATATTTGTGAAAAATATATATGCCGTCAAGCAGAAATATCACCATTTTTGTGTTCCCTTCTAAATTACACACTATCCTGGCTTGAAAGTATATTGCCAATCCTTTATTGTTGCTGAGCCAGTGAACAGTGAACAATTTCAGTGAACCTTATCTTAAATTGATTTTTGAACAGTATTTCAGAAATTTTGATATTAAAAAAACAAACTAAATATTACTGGGAGCTGGCTTGTCCAAATTGCTCGTCATCTAATGTCATTTCACCACACTGAGGAATAACTTCAAAGCTGGTGACAGCCATGCATCATCTTGACCAAATTGTTGTTATTAATGTAAGAGTATTGTCAGACGTATTTCAACTTTCTAAAATGGACATTAGCAGAATATGAACTGCCTCCAAAGTGATCCCAGGGACTTACTACCTCATAACAGTCACTGATCGTTGGTACTTTCTAAGGGGTGGCTAAAGCAGCCTCTATTTAAAGACAGTAGACCCCTTTCAGTATGTAAATTACAGTTTTCTGACTTTATAGAAATAATTTAGGAGTGTTTGGCTCTGTGCTGCGTGCCCTCCAACAAGTTTCACACATGAGGGAGTAAGCAAAATAAGTTTAGTGCAAAGACAGTGCCCCCAAAACTCATGAGCCATCGTACCCTGGCCTTAACTTTTCTTACTGCCTGCCCAAAACCAATATTGGACTGGATTGAATCCAATGAAATGGTTTGGTATCTACAAAAGGCAGCAAGACCTTAAAGTGGCTCAGGCCTCTTTCCCCCCTGCAATGAGAAGACTCTCAACACTTTGTCGGTTAGCTACAATCTGTGTTGCATATGAATAACAATGTAAATATTAGAAGGTAGAAGCCATTTGACCCATGAATTATGCTCTGCTATTCAACTATATCATGGCTAAGCTTGCGCCTCAACACCCCATATCTTTTAATTCCCTTTGGACCCAAAATTTTATTAACCTCTATTTAGACTATTCCTAATGACTGAGAAATTAATGTTTTTAGGATCATAAAGATTCACAACTGTTTGCATAAGAAAACAAAAGGCATCCAGGTGAAATCCAATCTGTTTCCAACCAATGTCTAGGCATTTTTTAGCAGGGGTTGTAGGAACAATGGTGGATCCTTCCTGTCCTAAATTGGCAGTGTACTTGTGGCTTTCAATCTGATTGAGATTAGTCAATTCATTATTAATCCATGGTTGAAATTTGAGGCATTCCTATTTGATGGCTCAGTATTGTCAACCATTCACCACCTAAATAATCAAGTAGTGCTGCTTAGTTTTTAAATGTTCCTGGAACTTACTTTGATGGTGAGACATGTTGCAGCCATTATGGAGGTTTTGCAGTAATATTTGATACAATGAAGTTGTAAATTACAAATCAGGGCAAATATTGCAGAGTGAACATTTATAATTTAGTCAGAGATGTCACTTATTGCAAGATGAAAGTTGAAACTCCCTATTAGAATCAATCTTAAATCTCTGCCTTGGCGGTTATGTAAAAAAAGCGCAAATACTGTAGTAATTATTAAACCTGTGTGGATTGCTATCTCGATGTCCGTCTTTTTAAATGGTAATGTGGTATCAGCAGCTGCAGACGCCGTTGATTTCCCTATTAGTAAACAAGTGCTTTGGAGACCTGTGTGAGACACTTTAAGCCCACTACTCCCCGAAGTGCTGTCAAGCTTAACTACTAATCCATGGTATTTTAGAGCACTGGAAATTCATCTTTATAAAACCCTAACAAAAAAGAAAGAAGCCTGGAGGGCATGAGCTCCCTCTGGTGAGACAAATGACATGTTCATTTATTAATGAAACAATAACCCTGGAAGGAGGATCAAAGCATGTTCCGTCCTCACTTTACAATCCCCAATTTTCTGAGGCCAAACCATTTAATTGAGTCATGACAATGAAATATTTAATTGTTAACATTAAACAAACTTTCAGGTAAGGAGCAGGGAACGAAAAAAGGCCTTTCATTGCAAATGAACAGCATCTTAGTGGCTATTCCACACAAAACACGTGACCTGAGGACAAAACTGTTTTAATTATGTCAATGAATACATAATTATTGCATTTATTAGGAAAATCTCATAAGAGAGTAGTTTTGATTTTGCTGTCCTATTTACTGCATCTTAATTACTTTTCAATTATTTTGCATATAAAAGCATGTTGCAAATTGGCACAAACCCCATTTTAAATATTCAGAAAAAATTTTTTTACTTTGTTTTGTTTGATCAAAATGCATGTAACTACTTCCATTGAGGCACAATCATTTCTGTTTTAAGAATTTTTTTCTCTTCACTGTGAATTGGCTCTGACCAGTTGACTTTATTGTTGAAAAACATTTTTGGTTTCAGAATTACTGATACAATGGTTGCATTTAATATTTTTGTAGATATGAAAACATTGTTTTCTTCACAATGTTTGTCTACGGATTATTTGCTGCCAATCTCACCATGTTATGGAAATACCTATAAAATTTTCACATTGAACCAATTGAATCAAATAACTGGACAGTTTGATAACTGGATAAGGCTTTCCAGTATTCACTATGTATGGCATATCTGTGCAGATTGGATAAACAACAGTGCTAATTCTAAAGTTACCAGGAAATCGCATTAGTCACTCTGTCAAGTACAAGCATAAAACAAACCATTTTATAATCAAAATTAACTTCCACTCAACTAATTCAAATACAGAGCAATGCGATGTGTACCTGACTCTTCTATGGGGAATGCTGTGATATAAAATTTGATCTTTTATCACAATGTTTACCTACCTTGTAACACAGTGAAATCTAGTTTGTCTAGACCTTTAGTTCACCATAGATATATTTGATTGGAGACTGCATAGCATTTCAAATCCTGGTGGTTTACCAATTACAATGCTGCGAGTCAGAAATATGATTCAGTTTAGTCCTGGTGCTGTTTGTCTGCATTAATCTGGAAAGGCATCTTTGTAGAATTCTGTAAATGCATTCTATCGATGCATGTCACACTTCTATTCTTTCATCCCAAACAGTTAATTTAGCATCCAGTCATGCTGGTAATCCTATGTCATGACACTCTCTATTCATCTCTGATTCAGTGCTGACAACAGCTTCTTATGAAGATAAAAACAGGTAAAGGGTATTAGAGGAGAGGAAAAATCCAACAATGTTCTGAGGCTCTAATGCTATGTTTTGGGCCTTCATGTTTCTCTGTAATAACTTCTGTAAATTGTGAAGTCAAATCATGTATCAATTGCCAATGTTATTACTTAACATTTGTTTCAAATGGGATCCTGTCCTAGTGTTTCAAACGTGTTATGTGTGAGCGGGAATTTTAACTTCTGGTGGGCCCTGGATTCTTCATGAAGCCTCAGCCTCATTTATATTGGCCAACCAGCTGCCAGTCTGAAATTGGCATAGAGTCATAGAGTCATAGAAATGTACAGCATGGAAACAGACCCTTCGGTCCAACCTGTCCATGCCGACCAGATATCCAAACCCAATCTAGTCCCACCTGCCAGCAGCCGGCCCATATCCCTCCAAACCCTTCCTATTCATATACCCATCCAACTGCCTCTTAAATATTGCAATTGTACTAGCCTCCACCACATCCCCTGGCAGCTCATTCCATACATGTACCACCCTCTGCGTGAAAAAGTGTCCCCTTAGGTCTCTTTTATATCTTTCCCCTCTCACCCTAAACCTATGCCCTCTAGTTCTAGACTCCCCGACCCCAATGAAAAAACTTTGTCTATTTATCCTATCCATGCCCATCATAATTTTGTAAACCTCAGGCACCGACGCTCCAGGGAAAACAGCCCCAGCCTGTTCAGTCCCTTCCTGTAGCTCAGATCCTCCAACCCTGACAACAACATTGTAAATCTTTTCTGAACCCTTTCAAGTTTCACAACATCTTTCCGATAGGAAGGAGACCAGAATTGCATGCAATATTCCAACAGTGGCCTAACCAATGTCCTGTACAACCACAACATGACCTCCCAACTCCTATACTCAATACTCTGACCAATAAAGGAAAGAATACCAAACACCTCCTTCACTATCCTATCTACCTGCGACTCCACTTTCAAGGAGCTATGAACCTGCACTCCAAGGTGTCTGTTCAGCAACACTTCAGCAACCTTACCATTAAGTGTATAAGTCCAGCTAAGATTTACTTTCCCAAAATGCAGCACCTCGCTTTTATCTGAATTAAACTCCATCTGCCACCTCTCAGCCCATTGGTCCATCTGATCAAGATCCTGTTGTAATCTGAGGTAACCCTCTTCGCTGTCCACTACACCTCCAATTTTGGTGTCATCTGCAAACTTACTAACTGTACCTCTTATGCTCACATCCAAATCGTTATGTAAATGACAAAAAGTAGAGGACCCAGCACCGATTCTTGTGGCACTCCACTGGTCACAGACTTTCAGTCTATAAAACAACCCTCCACCACCACCCTCTGTCTTCTACCTTTGAGCCAGTTCTGTATCCAAATGGCTAGTTCTCCCTGTATTCCATGAGATCTAACCTTGCTAATCAGTCTCCCATGGGAACCTTGTCGAATGCCTTACTGAAGTCCATATAGATCACGTCTACCACTCTGCCCTCATCAATCTTCTTTGTTACTTCTTCAAAAACCTCAGTCAAGTTTGTGAGACATGATTGCCTGCACACAAAACCTTGTTGACTATCCCGAATCAGTCCTTGCCTTTCCAAATACATGTACATCCTGTCCCTCAGGATTCCCTCCAACAACTTGCCCACCACCGAGGTCAGGCTCACCGGTCTATAGTTCCCTGGCTTGTCTTTACCGCCCTTCTTAAACAGTGGCACCACGTTTGCCAACCTCCAGTCTTCCGGCACCTCACCTGTGACGATCGATGATACAAGTATCTCAGCAAGAGGCCCAGCAATCACTTCTCTATCTTTCCACAGAGTTCCCTGGTACACCTATTCAGTTCCTGGGAATTTATCCACCTTTAACCAATTCAAGACATCCAGCACTTCCTCCTCTGTAATCTGGATATTTTGCAAGACGTCACCATCTATTTCCCTAAAGTCTACATCTTCCATATCCTTTTCCACAGTAAATAATGATGCAAAATATTCATTTAGTATTTCCCCCATTTTCTGTGGCTCCAAACAAAGGCCGCCTTGCTGATATTTGAGGGGCCATATTCTCTCCCTAGTTACCCTTTTGTCCTTAACATATTTGTAAAAACCCTTTGGATTCTCCTTAATTCTATTTGCCAAAGCTATCTCATGGCCCCGTTTTGCCCTCCTGATTTCCCTCTTAAGTATCCTCCTACTTTCTTTATACTCTTCTAAGGATTCACTCGATCTATCCTGTCTATACCTGACACATGCTTCCTTCTTTTTCTTAACCAAATCCTTAATTTCTTTAGTCATCCAGCATTCCCTATACCTACCAGCCTTCCCTTTCACCCTGACAGGAATATACTTTCTCTGGATTCTTGTTACCTAATTTCTGAAGGCTTCCCATTTTCCAGCCATCCCTTTACCTGCGAACATCTGCCTCCAATCAGCTTTCAAAAGTTCTTGCCTAATACCGTCAAAATTGGCCTTTCTCCAATTTAGAACTTCAACTTTTAGATCTGGTCTATCCTTTTCCACCACTATTTTAAAACGAATAGAATTATGGTCGCTGGCCCCAAAGTGCTCCCCCACTGACACCTCAGTCACCAGCCCTGCCTTATTTCCCAAGAGTAGGTCAAGTTTTGCACCTTCTCTAGTAGGTACATCCACATACTGACTCAGAAAATTGTCGTGTACACACTTAAGAAATTCCTCTCCATCTAAACCTTTAACACTATGGCAGTCCCAGTCGATGTTTGGAAAGTTAAAATCCCCTACCACAACTACCCTATTATTCTTACAGATAGCTGAGATCTCCTTACAAGTTTGTTTCTCAATTTCTCTCTGACTATTGGGCAGTGTATAATATAATCCCAATAAAATGATCATTCCTTCCTTATTTCTCAGTTCCAACCAAATAACTTCCCTGGATGTATTTCCAGGAATACCCTTCCTCAGCACAGCTGTAATGCTATCCCTTATCAAAAATGCCACACCCCCTCCTCTCTTGCTTCCCTTTCTATCCTTCCTGTAAGATTTGTATCCTGGAACATTAAGCTGACAGTCCTGCCCATCCCTGAGCCATGTTTCCGTAATTGCTATGATATCTCAGTCCCATGTTCCTAACTATGCCCTGAGTTCATCTGCCTTCCCTGTTAGGCCCCTTGCATTGACATAAATGCAGTTTAATTTATTTGTCCTACCTTGTCCCTGCCTGCCCTGACTGATTGACTCACTTCTGTTCTCAGCTGTACCTGTCTCAGACCGATCTCTTTCCTCACTATCTCCCTGGGTCCCACCACCTCTTCATATCCCCCCCCCGCCCCCCCCCCCCCACTCCCCCACCTTACTAGTTTGAATCGTCCCAAGCAGTTCTAGCAAATTTCCCTGCCAGTATATTAGTCCCCTTCCAATTTGGGTGTAATCTGTCCTTCTTGTACAGGTCACTTCTACCCCAAAAGAGATTCCAATGATCCAAAAATGTGAATTCTTCTCCCATACACCAGCTCCTCAGCCATGTATTCATCTGCTCTATCCTCCTATTCCTGCCCTCACTAGCTCATAGCACTGGGAGTAATCCAGATATTACTACCCTTGAGGAGCTCCTTTTTAAATTTCTGCCTAACTCTCTGTAATCTCCCTTCAGAGTCTCAATCTTTTCCCTTCCAATGACGTTGGTTCCAAGGTGGACAATGACCTCCTGCTGGCCCTCTTCCCCGTGAGAACATTCTGCACCCTCTCTGAGAGATCCTTGATACTGGCACCAATGAAACAACACACCATTCTGCTTTTTCTCTGCTGGCCACAGAAACGTCTGTCTGTACCTCTGACTATAGAATCCCCTAACACAATTGATCTCTTGGAAGCTGACGTACCCCTCGTTGCATTAGAGCCAGTCTCAATACCAGAAACCTGGATGTTCGTGCTACGTTCCCCTGAGAATCCATAGGCTGCACAGCAGATGAAGCTCAGGCAGCTGCCTAACAGTACTCAGTCAGATTGGAACAGGGATGGAGCAAGGTTTACCAAGGTCATATTGCCAATACACAACCCACTTTCTCTTACTTCTTTCTAAACACCAGTAGTACTACTGTCTTCAAGTAACTGTGGAATGAGTGTATGTTAGTCCAGTGATAGATTGCTAATAAAATAAACAGGCCCTTAATACGATCCATCATTTGTCTTACAAAAATTGACAATGGATCGTTTTCAAAGCCAAGGTATCATGAAGGCAAGGTAACATGAAAGGAGAAAAGAAAAACTTGCCTTTATATAATGTTTTTCATGGTCTTATGTTGTCATAGAGTCATAGAGCCATAGAGATGTACAGCATGGAAACAGACCCTTCGGTCCAACCATGCCGACCAGATATCCCAACCAAATCTAGTCCCACCTGCCAGCACCCGACCCATATCCCTCCAAACCCTTCCTATTCATATACCCATCCAAATGCCTCTTAAATGTTGCAATTGTACCAGCCTCCACCACTTCCTCTGGCAGCTCATTTCATACCCGTACGACCCTCTGTGTGAAAACGTTACCCCTTAGGTCTCTTTTATATCTTTCTCCTCTCACCCTCCTAAAGTGCTTTATAGGCAATGAAGTAATTTTGAGGTATAGTTACAAACTTAATTCAGAAACATGGCAACCAATCCCCGCACAGAAACCACCCACAAATAAAATGTATAATGGCTAAATAATCTGTTTTCAGTGATGTTGATTGAAAATTAAAATGTAAATATTGGCCATATGAGCATATGGAGATGACTTAAATAAAATCAAACTACAGTGGAAGCTGGATATCTGAAATAAAAATAGAAACTCAACAGATGTGGCAGCAACTATGGGGAGAAGGAGAATTTCTGAGCTGAATTTTTTTTTGGCTAAATGTCAATTTTGTTGTTTCTTTCCATGAATGCCAGCAAAGTTTCATGTGCTATATTAATAACATTGCCTCATTAGCCACTTACCATGGCCATATGGTGCCCATCTTGTCCAATGCTAGCCATAGTCTATTAATCATCGTAGTAATAAGAACCCGTCACTGCCTGAATGTCCCAGAATGGACCGCCATCCGTGTCACTGTGGCCATCTCTAAAAGGCTGTTGTGTACCTTGACAAGTACTGTCTATATGGAGCTGCCCTGGACATAGCAGATAAAGAGAATTTGCCACTCCGCCTTGTGGGGGGATCCTGGAGACCCTGGTGGATGCACTGGGGCAGACAAGACATCTCCTCTTCCCTATTGACTGGCAGAGGAGGCCATGACACCACATTATGGCACCCTAGTATGATGTTGCCACCTGGGTCAGTGCAGTCTCAACCACCTGGAGGACTGCCTAGTTAAGAAGAAAGTCAATGTCCTTCCCAGCTCTACTAGGATATGTGCTACCACCTTCTCTCTGCTATATCACAATCCCTCAACCTCTGCTATTGTACTGTACATCACAGCTTGTGCTTGACCACTGTCATTGCTGTCGGCAGCATCTTCCCTCACTCACTCTCATCCACCCATTCCCCCATCCTAATTCTACATGACCTTTGCACCACCAACCTACTCCACAAGAACATAGGCCCACTTCCCTCCACCTGATCTGATGCTGTTGAACCCAGTATTGGGTCCTGAAGGTTGTAAAATGCCCAAGCTGAAAGTGATATGCTGTACCTATAGGTTGTGTTGTGTTTCACTGGAGCACTGCAACAGACCTGGGACAGAAATGTTGGCATAACAGCAAGATAGTGTATCAAAATGACAACCAATGGGAAATTCAAGACCATTCTCACAGACAGAGTGCAGCTGTTGTGTAAAATGGTCACCTAGTCTGCATTTGCTCTTGTCACTATAGAGGAGATGCATTACAATAGGCTAATTTGAAACAAGTACAGGTAAACTTAATACACTTGGAATATTGGATAGTGAAGAGAGGGGAAATGAATGTGCAGTTTTACACTTTCTGTGATTTCATGGGAAGGTGCCATGTAGATCCCAACCCCTCGCTCCAGAACAATAGAGAGTTCCCCTTGCCCTCACTTTCCATCCAACAAGATTCTGCATTCAAAGGATCATGCTCTGCCATTTCCATCACCTCCAGCAGGATGTCAGAACAAATGCACCTTCCTGCCTGTCCACTCTCAGCATTTCATAGGGACCATTTCCTCTGTAACATCCTGGCCCACTCCTTTGTCACTTCTAACACCTAACAGAAATAGTGTCAAGATAGGAAGAAGTAAGTTCAGTGTGGCACGAACAGTGTGGAAAGATGGGTCTACCAGGCAGCTCAATTTGTGGATTTTTGGAAGAGGTAAAATGGAAAATAGTTTGCTCTTCATTGCAACAGTGCCATGGGATCTTTTGTATCCACATGAGATAATATGAGTATTTGCTCAGTATTGTCAGCCTAGATTATTGTGTTCATACTCTGAAGAACCACTTGACACGCACACTCCAAGGCAACAGCACTGCCAACTGAGTCTCAGCTATATCATGTGCACCATGGCAGCATTTTAATTGTGCAAAATAGATTTTATATCTAAAAATATGGCCAGTTACTATTGAATTTACAACCATTTCTGCCTGCAAAAGAATCCTGCTACATGAATCCTCTGGATTGTAATCTCTCTCACAGATTGGTGGTATGTAAATTAATAAGGTGACAAATTCCATAACTGGAAGGAAAGACACAGATTCTTTTGAAACAGAATACCTGCACAAACTATTTCCAAGATGTGATGGAACTATTTTGAAAACTGAGCCACAGAAAAGATGGATCTTCACTGAAATATTCAGAGATGTGTTCTAGCTGCATGCCTTAACACTTCAAAGTTAGTGTCCCTAAATCAGAAACTCCTTTTGTTCTACGCCCCACTCTTGGCCCCAGATATCCAATTTTCAAGGTCAATAATTGGTAATTGATCTTTCAGCCACATAAGCTCTTACCTTATAGAATCCCTTCCCTAAACTCTATTCCTTGTTAATTTCTCCTCATGTTTAAAAACATTACGTAATTCTATCTTTCCAACCACATGTTGGGACACCTCCCTGACTTGATTCATTCTCCACTATGTGAAGCACTGAGAAATGGTTTATTATATTAAATATGCTATACAAATTCAAGTGACAGATGAACATGGCTTCTAGATAAGAGAGGAAAACAGACAAATAAAAAAAACTAAAGAGAAGATTTTAAGGAATGCATTGTCAAACATTACACAGATTTTGAAGTAATGATATAAATATTGGTTTTAATTTGTAGGTCTTTACTGACATTATTTAGGAGTCAAAACATCAATTTACTTCACACTTATAGAATGGTGTTCAACATTCTAGCTTTTCCTTCATTGAAAGTAGTGGTATTGCAGAGACTTGGATGAAAATTATGTCTGGTAAGAGCCGATGCCTTGAACTAGAGGAGAATAGTGTGCTATTAGGTTAAATCAACAATTTATACTAATCCTTTTTTACACGGTTCCAATTTTAACATGCTTACCTGCATGAAGCATTGACCATCACAGGCATTGATTTACACAGTAATCATAATGTGTTTAATTTAGAAGGCAAATCCCTAAATAGATCAATAATCCATTACAGGTTAATTTGAAAATATGTATGGGCTACAATATGACTTTTCAACAATCATGCTTAAAGAGGTATACACATATTTGTGTGCCCCATCAGTGAAACTTGGCAGACTTTTAGATAAATCAAATGCCTCACGGCAGGATGTTGAATTTGGTTAAACGTCAGTATAGTAATTTAACTTCTAAGAATTAAAGTTTGTTTCATTTAAATTCAGATGAAGATCCTTGGCCTGCTCTACTGATTGATGTGAAGTTCACATCAAAGCCATTTAGAATGACTTTAAGACCAATATGAGAATTATCTGATAAAGATAATGGTGACATCTGGTTGTAGCCTATTAATAGGGACACAGAGAAACTAGAGCACAGAATGAGGACATTCATCTCAATGTGCCAGTTGAGGAAGAAAAATTGCCCATTTTAGTCCCATCTTCCAGCACCTAGACCATAACCTTGCAGATCAAACCATTTAAGGTGCAGGTACCTTTCAAGTGAGTTAGAGTTTCTGCTCCTCCACCAAACCAAATTCCATAAACCATCACCCTCTTAGTGAAAAAGATTTTTCTTCTAATCTTTTTACCAATCACCTTAAATTTGAGCCCCCGGTGACTGACCTCTCTGATGGGGGAAGTAAATCTTTTATGTCTAACCTATTCAAGTTCCCTATAATTTTATGCACCTCAGCTAAGCCACCCCTCAGTCTCCTCTATTCTGAGGAAAACAATCCCAGCCTGAAACCAATGGTTCCTGATAGCTACAATTTTCAAGATCACAAGACAATAACATGAGCAGAAGTGGGCCATCCAACCCATCGAGACTGCTCCACCATTCAGTGTGGGATCATGGCTGATCTGATCTTCCTCAACACCACCTTCCTGCCATTTCCCCAATAACCCTCAATTCCCTTACTGATCATAAGAATCTCTCTCAGCTTTAAACATACTCAATGATCCATCCCCGACAGTCGTCTCCAGTAAAGAATTCCACATATTCAATACCATTGGTGAAAAGGAATTCCTCCTCATCCCTTTTAAGTGTGTGACCCCTATTCGGAGACTAAGCTCTCTGGTCCGAGACTGTCCCACATGGGGAAATGATAAATGCACTCCTAGCCTGTCAATATTCCTGACGAAGAGCTTACTGCTTGAAAGGTCAGCTGTCCTGCTCCTCAGATGCTGCCTGACCAGTTGTGCTTTTCCTGCACCACACTTTTTACTCCGTCAAGTCCCCTTTGAATCCTGCATGTTTCAATAAGATCACCTCTCATTCTTCTAAGTTCCAAGTACAGGCCTAACTTACATAACTTTACTTCCTACAACAGATCCTTCACAAGTAGTAGCAGCCTAGTGAGCTTTCTATGGCTTCCAATTCCAGTATAACTGTCCTTTGATAATGGGGCCCAAAACTGTTCACAGCATTCCAGCTGTGAGTCTGACTCATGCATTGTATAGCTTTAGCAAAACCTCTACTTTTATACTCCAATCCTTTTGAAATAAAGGCCAATATTCCATTTGCCTTCCCTATTACCCACTGAACTTGGATTCTGGCAAGTTTCTTGTAAATCTTTATACATGCTCCACAGAAATTATGTCCATCCTGTAATGTGGCGATTATAACTGTGCACAAAATTCCAGCTGTGACTTATCAACTGTTTTAAACACTTTCAACATAATATCCCTGCTTTTGTATTCTATACCTTATCCAATAAAGGATTACCTACCTGTCCCATTACATGCACTCCAAAATTCTCTTCCTCTATGCCTTTCAATATCCTCCTGCTAATTGTGTATTTCCTCAATTTGTTTGCCCTCCCCAAATGCACTTCCTCACACTTCTCCTGGTTAAGTTCCATTTGCCCTTCTCCACCTAAACCAAATATAATTGAGTAGACAGCAATCTTCCTTACTATTACCATCCCACCAATTTGTGTGCTATCTACAATTTCCCAATCCTGCCTCCCACATTTATGTCCAAATCATTAATATATAGAATAATCAACAAGTGACCCAACACTGAACCTTGTGGAACACCACTGGGAGCCACTTTTTGTTTACAAAAGCATCCGTTACCTTTAGTTTTCTATTGCTGTGCCAGTTTTGGATTCAAATTGTCCATTCCATAGGCTTTTACTTTACTGATCAGTCTGCATGTGGGATCTTGTCAAGTGCCTTAGTAAAATCTATGTAGAGACAACATCCTTTGAACTACACCTCAAAGTGTTCCAATAAGCTAATAAAACATAACTTTGTCTAATAAAACTCTGTTGACTTTAATTGATTAATACTTGCCTTTCTAAATAATGATTTATCCTGTTTCTCAGAATTGATTCCAGTAGTTTTCTCAACAGCAAAGTCATGCTATCTGGCCTATAATTTATTGACCTAGCTCTTGCACCAACTTTAAACCAAATGTTCAAAGACTTCCAATCCTCTGATGTCTCACCTTAAACTAGTGAGGATTGGCAAATGATCCCCAGGGCATCTGCTATTTTCTCCTTGATTTCCTTTAACAAGGAAAGGTAACCAGGGATACAAATCATCTGGTCCTGGCAATTTATCCACTTCAAATGGTCCTCATTATCAGTCTTAAATATGTGACCCTTTACTCTGAGATTATGCCCTCTGGTCAAGAAGAAACAACCGCTCCACACCTACACTGTCAATGCACCTAATAATTTTATATGTTTCAAAAAGGTCACCTTTCATTCTTCTAAACTCTAATGAGTACAAGTCCAAACCACTTAATCTTTCCTCATAAGAAAATCCCTCCATTCCAAGAATCAATCAAGTGAACTTTCTCGAGACTGATTCTTTCAGCACTTTTATCCTTCAATAAAGGGACAAAAACTGTCCCCAGGATTCCAGCTGTAGTCTGAGCAGTGCTTTGTATAGTTTTAGCTGTACTCCTTACTTTTATATCCTATTTCTTTGGAAATGGAAGCCAGCCAACAGTCTATTTGCCTTTCGTATTATCTGCTAAACTTGTATGTTCATTTCCTGTGATTTATACACAAAGCCCTCTCAGATTCTTCCATTCTGCAGCTTTCTGTGGTCTTGCAGAAAATGTTCAGCTCTTCTATTGTTCCTGTCAAAATGTATGTCCTCACATTTTCTCACATTACTAGCAATATTCTGGCAATAGTACTGAAGACTTGTACTCCAGAATTTGATTGACCCCAAGCCAAGCTGCTCTAGTACAGTTCCAACACTGGCATCTACCCAACAATGTGAAAAATGGCCCAGGTATGTCCTGTACATGAAAAGCAGGACAAATCCAACCCAGCCAATTGCTGCCCCATTAGTATCCACTTCATCCTCAATAAAGTGATGGAACATGTCATCAACAGTGCTAAAAAGAAGCACTTGCTCAGCAAAAACCTGTTCGTTGACTCCTTAGTTATCCACAAGCATCCACTCCCTCCACCATTGATATTCAGTGGCAGTAGTGTGAACTATTTATAAGATGCACTGCAGAAATTCACCAAAGATCCTTAGAAAGCACCTTCCAGACCCATGTCTGTATCCATCTAGAAGAATGACAAGGGCAGCAGATGTATGAGAACATCATCAGCTGCAAGTTCCCCTCCAAGCCACTCACCACTCTGACTTGGAAATATATCGCCATTCCTTCACTGTCACTGAGTCAAACTTTTGGCCTAAGGACATTGTGGGTCAACCTACAATGACTGCAGCAGTTCAAGTAGGTAACTCACCACTAGCTTCTCAAGGGCAACTAGGGACAGGCAATAAAAAAGATGCTGGCCAGCCAGTGATGCCCACATTCCATGAGTGAATAAAGAAAACATCATATTTCATACACAAGCTTTTGTCCACCAACCTAACATGTCCATATCGCTTTGCAGACTCATTGTATCATTCTTATTCTTGGCCATAATACTTTGCTCATCCAAGTTTTTATTATTGATTGTAAATCATTGTGGCCACAGCGCTGGTCTCTGTAAAACTTACAGATTGCTAGCCTGAAATTACCCGCTTCATTATAACTCTCGGACTTCTGTTAGTCATCCATTCTAATAAGTTATCTCAACATCACGGGCTCTTAATTAGCCTAACATGTAGTACCTTTCCAAACACTTTTGTTGAACTCCAATTATATCACATCTACAGATTTGTCTTTATCTTCTCTGTTTGTTACCTCTTCAAAATACTCTAATAAATCTTTCAGGCCTGATTTAGCCTTTATGAGCCAGGTTGACTCTACTTAATTTTATTATGCATTTTCAAATGCTCCTTCAGAATAGACTCTAACATTTTCCCAATGTAACTAACACATTGTTTTTTTTTGGTTTCCCACCCTTTTTGGAATAAGGGGATACATTGGTTGTTTTCCAATCTTCTCAGGTTCCTCCTGAATCTAAGGATTCTTGGAAAATTACTACAATTCACTATGTCTGCAACTTCTTTTAAATCCTGGGATGCAACTCATCAATCCAGGTACTTATCAGCCTTTAGCCCCATTAGTTTCCAGATATATTTTCTCTCGTGATAGTTATTGCATGTATTTCCTCCAACTACCCCCTCCCCCACCCCCACTACCTCCTTGGGCCCCTTGAGTATTTATTATGCTTATGAAAACGATTGGGGAGGGTTTAAACTAATGTGCCAGGGGAACGGGAATCAAATGAGGAGGTTAGTAGACAGTAAGAAGGTAATAACTAATGCCTGAAAGGAATTAGATAATGAAGTCAGTGTGACTAAGGAGAGGAGGAGGCAGGGACCAGATGATGAATGCAAAGGGACATTTGGTCTGAAGTGCATTTGTTTTAATGTGAGAAGTGTAGTAGGGAAGGCAGATGAATTTAAGGCATGGATTAGTATCTGGGAGTGTGCTGTTATTGCTAGCACTGAGACTCGATTGAGGGAAGGGCATGATTGGCAACTAAATATCCCAGGACATAGATGCTTCAGGTGGGATAGAGAGGGAGGAAGAGGGATGGAGGAGTTGCATTACTGGTCAGAGAGGATATCACAGTGTGCTGAAGGAGGGCAGTATGGAGGACTCAAGCAGTGAGGCAATATGGGCAGCTCAGAAATAGGAAGAGTGTGGTAACAATGTTGGGATTGTACTACAGGTCTCCCAACAGCAACTGTGAGATAGAGGTACAAATATGTAAGCAGATTATGAAAAGATGTAGGAACAACAGGGTGGTGGTGATAGGAGGTTTTAATTTTCCCAACATTGACTGGGATTTGCTTAATGTCAAGGGTTTAAATGGAGCTGAATTTGTAAGGCAACTAAATAAGTTTTAGAATACTCATGGACAAAGACGAGAGTGGTTCTAAAGGAAGAGTGCTAAATTGGGGAAAGGCCAACAATAACAAAATTCAGCAGGAGCTGGGGAATGTGCATTGGGGGCAGCTGTTTGAAGGTAAATCCACATTTGATATTTGGAAGGCGTTTAAAGAGAGGTTGATTAGAGTGCAGGATAGACATGTCCCTGTGAAAATGAGGGATTGAAATGGCAAGATTACGAAACATGGATGACAGGTAATATTGTGAGACTCGCTAAGAAGAAAAAAGAAGCATATCAAAAGTCTAGGCAACTGAAAATGGACAAAGCTTTGAAAGAATATTGGGAAAGTAGGACCAATCTGAAATGAGTAATTAAGAGGGCTAAAAGGGGTCATGAAATATCTTTAGCAAACAGGGTTAAGTAAAGACCCAAAGCCTTTCATTCATATATAAGGAGCAAGAGGGTAACTAGCAAAAGGGTTGCTCCCCTCAAGGATAAAGGAGGAAAGTTATGTGTGGAGTCAGAGAAAATGGGTGAGATTCTTAATGAGTACTTTGCATCGGTATTCACCGAGGAGAGGGATATGAAGGATGTTCAGGTTAGGATTGGATGTTTGATTACTCTAGGTCAAGTCGGCAAAAGGAGGGCGGAAGAGTTAGGTATTCTAAAAGGCATTACGTTGGACAAGTCCCCAGGTCCAGATGGGATCTATTCCAGGTTACTGAGGGAAGTGAGAGAGGAAATAGCTGAGGACTTAACAGACATCTTTGCAGCATCCTTGAACACAGGTGAGTTCCTGGAGGACTGGAGAATTGCTAATGATGTCCCCTTACTTAAGAAGGGCAGTAGGGGTAATCCATGTAATTGTAGACTGGTGAGTCTGACGTCAGTGGTAGGGAAGCTGCTGGATCTATTTATATTTGGAAAAAAATGGGCTTATCAGTGATAGGCAATATGTTTTTTGGAGAGAAGATCATGTGTTACCAACTTAATAGAATTCATTGAGAAAGTGGCAAAATTGATTGATGAGGGCTGTAGATGTCATTTATATGGACTTCAGTAAGGCATTTGATAAGGTTCCCCAAGGTAGGCTGATGGAGAAAGTGAAATCGCAGGGGTCCAGGATATACTAGCTACATGGATAGGTAACTGGCTGGGCAACAGGAGGCAGAGAGTAGTAGTGGAAAGGAGTTTCTCAAAATGGAGAACTGTGACTAGTGGTTTGTGATATATACATAAATGATCTGCAGGAAGATATAGGTGGTCTGATTAGCAAGTTTGCAGATGATACTAAGATTAGTGGAGTAGCAGATAGTGAAGGGGAATGTCAGAGAATGCAGCAGAATATAGGTAGATGGGAGAGTTGGGCAGAGAGATCCAATTCAAGAGCGAATTATACAGTAAATGGAAAAGCCCTGAGGAAAATTGATGTACACAGAGATCTGGGTGTTCAGATCTATTGTACCTTGAAGGTGGTAATGCAGGTCGATAGAGTTGTCAAGAAGACGTAAGGCATGCTTTCCTTCATCAGCCAGGGTATTGAGTACAAGAGTTGGCAGGTCATGTGACAGTTGTGTAGGACTTTGGTTCAGTCACATTTGGAATACTGCATACAGTCTAGTTGCCACATTACCAAAAGGATCTGGATGCTTTGGAGAGGGTGCAGATGAGGCTCACCAGGATGTTGCCTGGTATGGAGGATAGTAGCTATGAAGAGAGGCTCAGTAGATTAGAATTATGATCATTAGAAAGACAGAAGTTGAGGAGGGATCTGATTGAGGTCTATAAAGTTGTGAGAGCTTTGGACAGGGAGGATAGCAAGAAGCTTTTTCCCAAAGTGGGGGACTCAATTACTAGGGGCCATAAGTCCAAGATGAGAGGGGAAAATTTTAATGGAGATATGCATGGAAAGTTCTTTACACAGAGGGTGGTGGGTGCCTGGAACACCTTGCCAGCTGAAATGGCAGAAGTGGGCACGAAAGTGTCATTTAAGATGAATATAGACAGATACATGAATGGGCAGGGAGCAGAGGGATACAGATCCTTAGAAAATAGGTGACAGGTTTAGATAGAGGTTCTGGTTTGGCGCAGACATGGAGGGGCAAAGGGCCTGTTCCTGTGCTGTAATTTTGTTTGTTCTTTTCTTTGTTCTTTGATTAATGTCCTCTATCATGAATTGACACAAAGAATTGATTCAATTCCTTTGCCATTTCTTCAGTCTCATTCTCTAAGTAGCCTAAGAAGCTTTTGTGTCTGTTTTTATATTACTTGCTAGTTTACCTTCATACTTTATTTCCTTCCCCTCATTTTTTTTTGTTATCTTCTGTTGAGTTTTCAAACCTTTCCAATGCTCTCATTTGCCACTACTTTTTGCCACAATGTATGTTTTTCCTTTGAAGTTGATACAATCCTTAAGTTTGTTCATTAACCATGGTTAGTTTATTGCCAACCTAGAATCATTCTTCCTCATTGGGATATATCTTTGCACTGAGTCATGAACCAGTTACTTAAATATCTACCATTGTTTGTCAACTGCCTTTCGACTAAACATTTTTCACAATGCACCGCAGCCAACTCAGCCCTCATCCCTACGTAATTACCCTGATTTTTTGTCTTGCATCATCCATTCCCTTTTTGAAGACAGAGATAAAGTTCACAGTAAGAACCTTGTCCACATCTTCACTACTCACACACATTACCATGTACATCTCTGATAGGCTTTACCCTTTCCTTAGTTATACTCTTGCTCTCAACGCACTGTTAAAATATTTCTGGGTTTTCATTTACTTTAAAGTCATAGAGGTGTACAGCACAGAAACAGACCTTCCAGTCCAACTCTTCCATGCCGACCAGATATCCCAACCCAATCTAGTCTCACTTGCCAGCATCCGGCCCATATCCCTTCAAATCCTTCCTATTCAAATAACCATCCAGATGCCTCTTAAATGTTGCAATCGTACAAGCCTCCACCACTTCCTCTGGCAGCTCATTTCATACATGTACCATCCTCTGTGTGAAAAAAAGTTGCCCCTCAGGTCTCTTTTATTTCTTTCCCCTCTCACCCTAAACCTATGCCCTCTAGTGCTGGACTCCCCAACCCCCAGGGAAGAGACTTTGTCTATTTATCCTAACCATGACCCTCATGATTTTATAAATCTGTATAAGGAGACCCCTCAGCCTTCGAAACTCCAGGGAAAACAGCCCCAGCCCGTTCTGCCTCTCCCTGTAGCTCAGATCCTCCAACCCTGGCAACATTCTTGTAAATCTTTTCTAAACTCTTCCGAGTTTCAAAACATCCTTTCGATAGAAAGGAGACCAGAATTGCATAAGATTTTCCAAAATTGGCCTAACCGATATCCTGTACAGCCACAACATGACCTCCCAACTCCTGTACTCAATACTCTGACCAATAAAGAAAAGCATACCAAATGCCTTCTTCATTATCCTATCTACCTGCGACTCCACTTTCAATGAGCTATGAACCTGCACTCCAAGTTTGTTTGCTTTGTTCAGTGACACTTCCTTGGACCTTGCCATTAAGTGTGTAAATCCTGCTAAGATTTGCTTTCCCAAAATGCAGCACCTCACACTTATTTAAATTAAACTCCATCTGCCACTTCTCAGCCCATTGGCCCATCTGATCAAGATCCCTTTGTAATCGCTGTCCACTACACCTCCAATTTTAGTGTCATCTGCAAACTTACTAACTATCTTCTTATGCTCACATCCAAATCATTTACACAAATGACGAAAATTAGTGGACCTAGCACCGATCCTTCTGGCACTCCAATGGTCACAGGCCTCCAGTCTGAAAAACAACCCTCCACTACCCTCTGTCTTCTACCTTTGAGCCAGTTCTGTATACAAATGACTAGTTTTCCCTGTATTCCATGATATCTAATCTTGCTAACCTCTCTTGCTAACCTTGCCCTATTCTCTCCCTAGTTACCCTTTTTTCCTAATGTATTTGTTAAAGCATTTGGATTCTCCTTAACTCTATCTGCTAAAGCTATCTTATGTCCCCTTTTTGCCCTCCTGATTTCCCTCTTAAGTATACTCCTACTGGCTTTATACTCTTCTAAGGATTCATTCGCTCTATCCTGTCTATGCCTGACATATGCTTCCTTCTTTTTCTTAATCAAACCCTTGATTTCTTTCATCATCCAGCATCCCTAGACCTACCAGCCTTCCCTTTCACCCTGACATGAATATACTGTCTCTGGACTTTCATTATGTCATGTCTGAAGGCTTCCCATTTTCCAGCCGTCCCTTTACCTCCAAACATCTGCCCCCAGTCAGCTTTTGAAAGTTCTTGCCTAATACCGTCAAAATTGGCATTTCTCCAATTTAGAACTTCAACTTTTAGATCTGGTCTATCCTTTTCCATCACTACTTCAAAACTAATAGAATTATGGTCGCTTACCCCAAAGTGGTCCCCCACTGACATCTCACTCACCTGCCCTGCCTTATTTCCCAAGAGTAGGTCAAGTTTTGCATCTTCTCTAGTAGGTACATCCACATACAGAATCAGAAAATATTCTTGTACACACTTAACAAATTCTTCTCCATCTAAACCTTTAACACTATGGCAGTCCCAGTCTATGTTTGGAAAGTTAAAATCCCTTACATGGAAAATTTTTTCATGTCCTCCCTTTGTTTTCTTAATTTCCTTCTTTATTTCATTCCTGCACTTCTATTTTCCTCCATGTTTTTGTGACAACCATAGATTTTCTTTCTCTACTTCTTCTTACCCTGTATGCTTCTGGATAACTAGAGGTTTCTCAATTTGGCTGAATCAGTATTTTTTCTCTGTGGGAGCATGTTGTTTGTAGAATCTCACCTTTGTACGCCATGATTTTCTTCCAAATAATACAGCTAGTCCAACTTCATCAGATTATCTCTCAACTTCGTAAAATCTATCTTCCACCAATTTAGAATTTTTAATCATTTGACCTTTGTCCTTTTTCATAATGATGTATACCTATATAGGTAATGATCAGTATTACCAAAATGGTCACGCAATGTTACTTTATTTCCAAGTACTAAATCTGGAACTGCATCCCTGTTGAAGGGGACAGAGGGATAAAGAGAGGGATCAGGATTAGAACGCAGTAGCTTCCATAGTTTAATGAAGTGTGAATGTTTGGAATGAGTGTATATATACTTAGTTAAATGATGCCACTTGGTCTGCTAGCCAATAATCTGAGATACAGAGTTAGGTGATCTTTTCCCAGAGTATGCAACTGAACTCTTTGTGGCCTGTGGTCTTCACCATTGTCTTCATGATATCATAAGTGGTGATTAAGGGCAGATCTTTGCACAACCTGTTAAGTTGATGATCACTGGATCAATGTGGTCCAAAATAAAGCTATCTGGAGTAATGAGGTGAATCTTTTGTCATGACTCTGAAAGTAATGGATCCAAGGAATGGAATCTCCTAGTCATAGTGCAGTCATCATTTACCACATCCATGGATACATACAGTGTGTTAAATGAAAGGATATTTGTAGCTATACCTGTATTCAGTTTTGCATATAGGTTACACAAATTCTTCTTCTGTAGGCATATAATCCATATAACCAATATGCTCTATGCTAAACATCTACACATTTTGTGCATCAATGCCCTGGTCATTCTTACCAACTGATTGAGTAGCATGGTTCGATATTTTGAGGATTTTGTCTTGATTGTCTTGTTTGGTATATGCTCTTTATTGGGATGCTGTACTTATCTGGTCTCTGGCAGTAGTTAGCGTAACATCAAATCACTTATTTTGACTTCTGATGTTTGCATTTGCTCTCCTCTACTGAAGTCCTCTGATGCCACATGCCTTGCATACAGCATTAAAAGCCTAGTAATTTCTGGGCACATGTATGAGACCACACCATCCACCTTGATTATCAGGCTTGTCTGTACTGTCTATCATGACAGGATTGGATGCATTATGCATAGCTTGTAGACTCTGTCTATCAACTTGTATGGCTTTGGATTTGGCCCATTTTGCAATAGTAATCTTTGGGATGACCCAAGATATCTTCAGGAACACTTCCACTGGGGTACATACTATCACAACCTCAATTATTTTGTTTACCAGCTCTGCCATGAAGTCAAATTTGTTTCTGTATGAATTATCAATGATCTCCGAGAGTTGATACCTAAAGGATATAAATTCCAGATAGTGTATTCTCATGGTAAACATAACCTATAATGTATCTGTGAATATAACCATATTTTATCTGGATTTTAAAATGGCCTCTAAACAGGTCTGACTTGTTCAGTCTGTAGAGACCATCACTGTCATGACAATTTTAAATTTGATGCTTTGTTTATCAGGTTCAGAAATATTGAGGACCAGAAAACACAGCTTGATACATTGTTAGAACAAAGTAAATCCAGGGAGAAGATCTGCAATTAAGTCTTGCAAATATGTGTCAGAAAAGTTCTGACCCTTTTTGCAGGGTTTTAAATGTTATCTGGTCCTTTTGACAGTTATTCAATGTTTTAATTGTATTGACCACCACTATGATTTGTTAGGGGCCCTAATGCCACACTTGGTCGAATGCTGACTTGATGTCAACAGCTGTTACTTCTCCTCTGGAATTCAGCCCTTTTGTCCATGTTTGGATGAAGGTTGTAATGAGGTCAGGAGCTGAGTGGCCTTGGCAGAACCCAGTCTGGGCTTAGGTGAGCAGGTCACAGCTGAGCAGATGTTGCTTGATGGCACTGTTGATGACACCTTCCATCACTTTACTGATGATAGGGAGCATGTCAGTCACCCTATAGCACATGGACTGCAACACTTTAAGAAGACAGCTCACCACCATCTTCTCAACAGTAACTAGGGATGGGCAATAAATACTGACCTGCCAGCGATATTCCACAAGTGAGTTGAAAAACAACATAATTTATTCAAGCTAAATATATGTCTCCAGTTCTATGAGGCTAAGTTTTGTTAACCCATCTGCAATGACTCTAACAAGTGCAGCCAGGTGGACATTATAGAATAGGAGTTTCCTGACTGGACCAGATTAACAGCCCCAAACAAGGAGCCCTGGCTGACAGATATAAACAGGAGTGTTCCTCAGTCTAGGGATTGACTTTGAGCTGGCTGGTCACAGTCCACGTACAGGGCTCAAGAAAAAACAGGGATCTCAGACATCCTGTTCACTCTGAGAGCTGTCTCAAAGGAAGCTAGACCTTTATCAAGGACTCTCCATGTGTAAATAAAGAGTGACTTGGTGACAGGGTACTGGGCTCTGTGCAGTTATTTAATGATGTGATACTTTGTCAAGATTCATATTGATAACTTCCATTGCAGTAGCTTTAATCTTGAGTTCATCGAAATATTTCATTAGATTAGTCAAACCAAATAAAACCAAAAGAACTGTGGAAGATATAAATCAGAAACAAAACAGAAATTGCCTGAAAAGCTGAGCAGGTCTTGCAGCATCTGTGAAGAGAAATCAGAGTTTACGTTTCTGGTCCATTTCTGAGGAAGGGTCACCAGGCACGAAACATTAACTCATATTTCTCTTCACAGATGCTGCCAGACCTGCTCAGTTTTTCCATCAATTTTGGTTTTGTTCGTCAAACCACATGTTGTGTTTCAAGAAGGGCAAGAAGCCAATGTGTTTAACAACAGCAGGAAGTTTCTTTAAGGAGATATTCTCTCTGCAAGGCAGCAAGCTAAAGTGAATTGTTTCAGCCAATGACATCTTCACTATGTCACATGATCAGACACAATTTGACAGTCCAACTTACTTAAATAAATATACACTGCAAGATCAGCCCTTTACAAAACTGTCTCTCTCCTTTACTCATTTTACGACTGCTCATAACACATTCCTGTGCTTTTTTTGTACTGTTTTGTTTTTACTTGTTAGTGAGATGTGGGCATCACCTGCAAGTACAGCATTCATTGCCTATCCCTAATGATCCTGCAGAAGATGGTTACTGGCTTCCTTCCTAAGCCAGTACAATCTTTGAGGTGGTCGTGCACCCACAGTGCCGACCGGGAGGGAATTCCAGCATTTTGACCCAGTGTTCCTGAAGGAGCAGTGATACATTTCCAAGTGAGAATGGTGTGTGGCGTGGAGGGACGCTTGTATCTGCTGACCTTGTAATTTTAAGTGGTAGAGGTCACAGGTACGAAAGGAACTGAGGAAGCCCAGGTGAGTTTCTCCACTTCGTCCTATAGACAGTACATACAGTTAGTATTGTGTGTCAGTGGTGGAAGGAGTTTAAATTGGCAAATGGCTTGTAAATCCTGCTTTGTCCAGGATGGTGTTGATATTCTTGAGTGTTGCCAGAGATGCAATCATTTTGATGAGCAGACAATATTCCATCACATTTCTGATTGCCCTTTGTAGATGGTGGACAGGTTTTTGGGTGTCAAGAGGTGGGTTACTTATTACTCCTGACCTGTTCTACAGCCTTAGTATTAATCTGGCTGGTCTAGTTCAGTTTTTCATCAATGGGAGGTCCCATAATTTGCTGGTGAAAGATACAGCAATGGTAATGCCATTAGTTTGACACACTGCCTGGCACCTGTGAGGTGCAAATGTTATTTTCTATCCTTCAGACTGAGACTGAACCTTGGATATGGAACATTTCAGTCTCTGAGGATTTTACTCTTCAATGAACATCCCCACTTTTGAACTTATGATAAAGGCAAGATGAAACAGTTGAAGATTATAAGTCTTCAGATACTACCCTAAGGAAATCCAAGGAAATCCTGCAGAGATGTATTGACACTGAAATGACTGGCCTCCAACAACCACAATCATCTTGTCTTGTGCTGATATGACACCAAGCTGTGGAGGGTTTTCCTTCTGATTCCTATTGACTGTGGTTTTGCTCGGGCTTCTTGATACCATACTGGCTGTCTTGATGTTAAGGGAAGTCAATCAGTTTGGTGGTGAATGTCTTGGGTTCAGCTCTTCTGTCCATGTTTGGATCAAGGCTGTCATAAGATCAGGAGCTGAGTGGCTCTGGTGGTTCACAATCTGAACATCAGTGAGCAGATTATTACTGAGTAAGTGGTATTTGATGGCATTGTTGAGGGTCTTGAAAAGTTAACTTTTTCTCTCTTCAATGATGCTCCAAGACCTGTTGATTTCTTCAGCATTTTCTGTTTTTATTTCAGATCTCCAGCATTCATAATACATTGCTATTATTAGGTAAATCTATGGCTACTTCTGCAGAACAAGTCTTCAATACCATTGCCAAAATGCTGCCTGGGTCTCTTGGCTTTGCAGTATCTAGTGTCTTCAGCTGTTTCTTGGTATTACAGAGTGAATTTAAGATTGCCATCATGTGGTGCTGAGACTCAGAGGTTTGATCATGCAGTCAGCACTTCTGACAGTAGATGTTTGCAAATTCTTTGGCCTTTTCTTTTAAACTATCCTCTATGCTCACCCATCATTGAGGATAGGGATGTTTGTGGAGCCGACCCCATCCCTGGTTAGTTGTTTACCATTCGTGTCACCATTCATGACATGATATGGCAGAACTGCAAGGGTAAGATCTGATCTATTGGTTTGGGGATCAGCTATCTCTGTCTGTTTCATGCTGCCTCTGCCATTTGCAGCAGTTCTGTCTTGTAGCTTTCCAGGTGGACTCCACATTTTTAGGTATAGCTGGTGCTCCTTTTGATATGCCTTCCCGTACTCGCCATTTAATCAGTGTTGGTCTCCTGGCTTGATGGCAATGATAGAGTGATGGATATACTGGGTCAGGAGATTGCATATTATGGTTGAATACCACTTTTGCTGCTGCTGTAGGCCCACAATGCCAAATGGATGCCCCAGTTTGAGTCTTTAGATCTGTTTGAAATCTATCCCATTCAGAATGGAGAATCTGCTCAAAGTGAAGATGCGACTGTTGCCACAAGAACTGTGTGATGGTCACTCCTCCTGAAAAAGCCTTTATAGATGTATTGGCAAGAGCTAGATTATTGAGGATGAGGTAATATTGAGGATGAGCTGCAGACCCAGTCTAGCGGTTATCTCTTTTAGCACTTGGCCAGTGAACGTGCTGAGAACCACTCTTCATGATGGACATCAAATTTCCTCAGAGTACATTCTGTGCTCTTGTTAGCTTCAAAGCTTCTTCCAATTGGTGTTTGATGTGAAGGAGTTCATCAGCTGAAGGCTGAGGGGTTGTGAGAGATGATAATCAGCAGAAGGGTTTCAAATCTTGGCCTGCCACTTCCTTGCTCTACTAAAGCAAATTGCTTTGTTTAGATCAATTTCTCTACTGGGGTTAGGAAATTCAAAAATATTTCATTTGGATTTACTCTGTACATTCTTTGTGATGCCAATATTTACATAAAATCATTATTTTGATTTACTGGCATAATTCTTTACACTTTCATTTGAAAACAAACATTTACAAATAGCTTCTTTTACAATTATTCCATTAATTTGAGACAATTACTATTCTTTCGTAGCTTCTACTATCTTGTATTTTTTTTAGCTGTTTTAGTTTTCACTCTGATCTACATTAGCTTTTCCTTATTTGAGTTTCTATGTTATTCCTTCTTACAAACTTATACTTATTCTTTTGCTTCATTGTTTAACTGTGATGACGTTAAGTCTTTTAACAGCATATTGACTGGTAAACAAATTGTTATATATTCCAATTGTCAGCAGCATAAACATAATGTTAGATTATGCTCATATTGACACATGCATAGTGTAAGTGAACAGGTAAACTAAGCCGTCAGAAAACGCTGTTCGTGACACTGTATCCATGTGAATTGCTAAACGAAAGAACTACGACAACCAATAGTATGATCTCTCTCAAAACATCTGCATCCATCTGACCCTGGCCTTAACCTTTAAATCTATCTTTTCATATTCATCTCAAAAGACCTTGTCAATGGCCAAGGAGACTCATAAAGAAGGATCCTTCAACAAACAAAAAGGTACAGAGGAAATTCAACCCAAATTAGGTGGCAGGAGATAATACAATTTGCTCATTTTTATTCTGCTGCTCAACCTGGGGTTGAATTCATTTCACTTTATCTTTATTCATGTTATTTAAACATTAGATTCATTAGGATTTTGAACTGCAACAGATATGGAGAACAAACTAGTTGCCAAATTTATCCAACATCTGTTCCCAGAAGGGACAGACATTTGCCAACTTCACATCATGATATATTTTCTGAATTGCCTTCAAAGACAACCCATCAGGTTATGAACTGTTTGATCAAACTTCTCATTAATCAAATGAAACATTATATTGGAAGTATCAATATTTAGACAAAAAACTTTAAATGTTCATTAAGTGACTCATTTGCACACAGTAAAAGAACAGGCAGAGAAAGGCATATTTTTGTCCGATTATTTATTAAAAGTAGAAGACAAATCTTGGTTTGCTCAGCTTTTGTACTTGTGTACAGAAGTTCAATAAACATAACGCTATTGAGCTCATGTTCCATTTTCTGTGATGAATAATGTGATTCGTCCACTGTGAATTAATGAAATTGTTGTGCTGAGGAATTATGCTTATGTTTCTTTATTTAAAAGAATACATGAATGGGGAGAAAAAAAATGGAAGTGGCAGAAAGGAATAAGTTACCTGTTGAAATTGAAGGTTGAAGATGAGCCTGTGCTGAGCAAGTAGGGGCCTTTTGTTTGTCCATCTGGTGATTTGGTTACTGTCTCACATTGGTTAGGAATCTGTGTTGGGAAGGGAGGAAATGAAATGCCAGGTCAACTGGAATCAAAATCCCCTGGCACTGATTTATTAATTTTTCAAAGACAACTGTCCAAAAAAATACACGTGCCCAAATCTTCACTATGACAATCCATTCTGAAAGTGATGTGTTTTTATTCACCTCATCTGATTCTTATCTGATAATGTAATTTCTATGTTGCCAATAATTTATATACCTTGTGTTTGTGATTTTGCTTTAATTAAAATACATTCTGTATTCTGCATGGCATTTTAAACATACCATTTCAAACAGGTGGGATGTTAAACTGCCATTTTGAATGGAATTATGTACTGTCTAAAAGGTTCTAATTTCAACATTTTCTATTGAATAATTTGGATTTGATTCTTACTTAACAATCAGTGAAAACCTGAATTTTAAAAGAAAGTCACAAAATATTAATGTCAAAATATACTTTTCTAGTTACCATGAAATACGTTGCAAAGTGCCTTCCTGACCTGGTTTGAAATAACTGCTGAAAGTGCCACTGAGTCAATCAGTACTGGCCAGAAGTCACTTCTTCACAGATATAATTCTGGTAGGTTTAATCAAATGAATTCTAGAAACATTTTTTTAAAAAAATCAAATATTAAAAAATTCCTTCCTCTAAACTACAAACTATTTTGGAATACTCTATGAACAGATTGTGAGTCAATGCTCTCAGCCTTAATGATACAGTACATATTTAAGTATTGAAGCATAGTCTCCAATGTACCTGCTTTTTCAACAAACTGGGTGAACAACTGCAGCTGTCTTCCGTGTACAATGGTGTGTCTAATAAAAAGCGGAACAGTTTGCAAACATTCAGCTGTCCTGCGCAACTGCTCACTATGACCTTCTTTGGCAATCATCTGCAAGGCAGTCACAAATCACTAATGAGCTGTTTTTGTCTTTAATTGCTTACTTAATTATAGCGAATTAACATAAGAACATTTCCAATTATTAACATAATTGTATTCAGAGATGAAATGTTGGTATCTGTCAATCTGCTCATCTATAATAAGGAACTTGTTTACAGAAAGCAGTTTTGTTTTAAACACACTTTCCAATCTGCAACCAAAGCCTGCAAGGCCTCGCTCTGGCATGTGCCATCAAGTCTTTCAGGTCATGTTGAGAAATGAACTTGATGAACAACAAAGACATGTGTTTTAATCCAATGACTACAGTAGCCAGTAAAACCCAATTTGTTTGCTAACTGAAGAAATTATCAACAATGGGAATCCAAACCATATAATTTAGATCCTCATTATATTTTTCTTATAATGATCACATATAATTTTGACATATGCACTGTTAAACAAGCATAAAACAAATTATGCACTTAAATAAAATGAGAGGAAATACAGAGTTTATAACTCTTGCCATGGTGAACTCTAAAAATATTTTTCATCTCTGCTATTTTGTTCAAACAAGAGAAGCTTAAAAGAGATGAAACTGATCTTTGTCAGTTTCATGAGTGATGACAGAGTGACACCCTGCTTCACATCACATCTGATTTTTTTCCAATGGTGTCACTCATTTCAGTTTTACTGGCATTGATAAACATCACTCTGAGAATGGTAGAAATATTATAAATGTATCAGCTGATAAATATACCAGTTCTGGTTCATAACAGTATCAAATGCTGATTGTAGAAAGCATTCCTCATAGAAAGAACACCAATGGAAGACTGAAATACATCGTGAATAGTACGTCTTTGACCAGCCACATAAGGCTGTGCCAGTAAATACTGGATTACCACCAAATAGCACATCTTACTAACTCTCTAACCTAGAATGATGCAGCTGCATATAAAATGTCTATGTAACCCGTAAGTAGCGTTATTGGATAAAGTGAAGCCTTTGTTTTTTTAAGCATCCAAATCATTTCCTTTCAGGCATGCAAGGTATTAGGTCCTAAACCTTATGTTTCCTCAGTTAACTGAGCCTCAAATAGTAAACTCAGCCCAACTCTGTAAAACCAGATTTGTTTGACAACACGATTTAGGGGCTATCTATTCATGTACCTTGTACAACTAACTCCACTGTTAAAGCTAGAATCATGAAAGAGTCATTTCATGTAGCTGTTAAATTCTTCTCAAATCTCCTTGCAAGTAACGAGTAAAAAAGCTCAGTGTGTAATGCCAGCTAATGTGGTTTATGGAAGAAAATAGTATCAGCCTATCTTTGTAGCTATCTAAGCCAGGATAATGCTTTTAGCCTTTATACTTCAACCAACTCGATTTTCCCAACCCTCAGCCATGTATCTCCTAAAATCCTTTTCCAAAGAGTTAAATTGGATGTGAAATCTGTGCTCAGCTATGAGTTGTCTTTGTTCTTGGTCTTGCAGGCAAAGCTTTGCCACTGCATCACTTTCATCGACGTCTGATTGAGCTTGACAGTGTGACAGCGAGGCACAGACGAGCAATTCTGCACTGAATGAGAGTCTTTTTCAGCCAGGCAGCAGCCTACTCAGTGTCTGAGAAAAGGCCACAACAGATGTAGAAAGAAAACCTTCTCAAGGAAGAAAAAGCGAAACTTTGACGCAATTAAATTTGAAACAGAGCTCCTTCACTCTAGGTGATCTTGACCAGCTCACAATGGAAGAAAAGCTGATTGATAAACTGTGTATCTTAAAGTTAAATAGTGGGAAATTGATAGAAGAAAAGGAAACTGGAATCCTACGGCCAATACTTTCGCAGATTAATGTCATCAAGAAATGACAAATCATGTGCAGAAGTTTCTTCCTTATTGGAAATATTTAATGCAATATAAATAATTTGCGTTTCCATTGGGGAAGATAACTGGTATTTCTTACAACCCAGGTTAGGTGCGAGTTTGAGTTTTGTTTTGGTTAAATGGAGTAGGGTTTTAGATCTGCTTCAGTTACCATTCTAGGATTAGAACAAACAGGAGAATATAGCAAAAATGTAGATATAAAGCTGAGTGTGCCATTCTACATTTAAATAGTTTTTGAAGTAACCTTTTGTAGATACTAAAATATAATGTGTTGTTTCACTGCTACTTTACACCACAACTGTTTTAAAAAAATATGTACACTGTTTTTACATGGGAATAAAATCTTCTGAGCTACAGTTAGAGAAGAAGTATTTTACAGTTAATGAATGGGACATTGCTTTGTGGGATATATATGCTGTCAACTTGCTGCACTTCTGTCCAGCAGACTCTCTGTACATCCATGATGCTAAACTGCTAATGGCTGGACAGACGGGAACTGAAAGTATCTCAAAGTAGCTCTTTGTGTCCCTAACAGGATTAAAAGTTAGCCCTGTTGGTACAAACAAAACTTTTGTATTTTTGTGCCAAGGTGAAAAGTTTCCCATGTGCGTGTGTTAAGGTCCTCTTCCAAATACAATTTTGTTGATGTTCTGAAATATATGGTTATAAAAGTTTATTGTATTTTTGTATAACTTCACTGTATTTGGTAATCAATGATAACATTAATGGTTTACTTGTAAATTAGTTCATTTTCATGCAGTGAATTATTTAAGTGTAGCATGCTTAGTATTGGAAAAAGCATTTCAGAATTGTCTCAAATTAATCCATTTGCCATTTCAGTAAGATCTGTTTTGATCATAAAGCTCTGATAAGGCAAGAGTTTTAGAAAGAATTCTCAGGATGAAAATACTGGAATATTTCTTATACCAATGCTATGTATATGTTATACTTGCTGTGTTAAGGACTATCAAAGCTTACAACAAAGCAAAGCTGGAATAAAAAAACCTACTGTTAGTAATAATGGCAACAGAACGAATAGATCATCACTAAAAAAAAGACTTGGTTCACTGATATTGAAGAGAACCAGGGGTCCGGGGGCTGAGTTGAGTATGGTTGCCTTCACAAAAGAGAAGGTGCTAGAAAAGCTAAAAGGTCTTAAAATTGATAAATCCCCTGGCCCCGATGGGATACATCCTAGAGTTCTGATGGAGGTGGCTGAGGAAATAGTGGAGGCGTTGGTCAGGATCTTTCAAAAGTCACTGGAGTCAGGGAAAGTCCTGGATGATTGGAAGATCGTTGTTGTAACCCCTTGTTCAAGAAAGGATCAAGACAAAAGATGGAAAATTATAGGCCAATTAGCCTAACCTCGGTTGTTGGTAAGATTCTAGAATCCATCATTAAGGATGAGGTTTCTAAATTCTTGGAAGAGCAGAGTCGGATTAGAACAAGTCAACATGGATTTAGTAAGGGGAGGTCGTGCCTGACAAACCTGTTGAAATTCTTTGAAGAGGTGACAAGTAGGTTAGACCCGGGAAAGCCAGTGGATATGGTCTATCTAGATTTCCAAAAGGCCTTTGATAAGATGCCACACGGGACGCTGCTGAGTAAGGTGGGGGCCCATGGTGTTCGAGCTACTGGCAGGATTGGCTGTCTGACAGAAGGCAGAGAGTTGGGATAAAAGGTTCTTTTTCGGAATGGCAGCCGGTGACAAGTGGTGTCCCACAGGGTTAAGTTTTGGGGCCGCAGCTGTTCACATTATATATTAATGATATTGATGAAGGGACTGGGGCATTCTTGTGAAGTTTGCCGATGATACAAAGTTAGGTGGACAGGCAGGTAGTACTCAGGAAGTTGGGAGGCTGCAGAAGATCTAGACAGTTTGGGAGAGTGGTCCAGGAAATTGCTGATGGAATTCAATGTGAGCAAATGCGAGGTCTTCCACTTCAGAAAAAAGAATACAAGCATGGACTACTTTCTAAATGGTGAGAAAATTTGTAAAGCTAAAGTACAAAGGGATCTGGGAGTGCTAGTCGAGAATTGTCTAAAGGCAAACATGCAGGTTGAGTCCGTGATTAAGAAAGCGAATGCAATGTTGTCATTTATCTCAAGAGGATTGGAATATAAAAGCACCGTTGTGCTACTGAGACTTTATAAAGCTCTAGTTAGGCCCCATTTGGAGTACTGTGTCCAGTTTTGGTCCCCACACCTCAGGAAGGATGTACTGGCACTGGAGCGTGTCCAGCGGAGATTCACACTGATGATCCCTGGAATGGTAGGTCTAACATACGAGGAATGGCTGAGGATCTGGGATTATATTCATTGGAGTTTAGAAGATTAACGAGAGATCTAATATAAACTTACAAGATAATACATGGCTTGGAAAGGGTAGACGCTAGGAAATTGTTTCCATTAGGCGAGGAGACTAGGACCCGTGGACACAGCCTTAGAATTAGAGGGGGTAAATTCAGAACAGAAATGCGGAGACATTTCTTCAGCCAGAGAGTGGTGGGCCTGTGGAATTCATTGCCGCGGAGTGCAGTGGAGGCTGGGACGCTAAATGTCTTCAAGGCAGAGATTGATAAATTCTTGATGTCACAAGGAATTAAGAGCTACCGGGAGAATGCGGATAAGTGGAGTTGAAATGCCCATCAGCCATGATTGAATGGCGGAGTGGACTTGATGGGCCAAATGGCCTTACTTCCACTCCTATGTCTTATGGTCTCATGGTCTAACCAGCTACTCTTACCTGGTCTGGGCTACATGTGACTCCAGAAACACAGTAATGTAGTTGATTCTTAATTGCACTTTTAAGTGACCTATCAAGATACTTGATTATACAAACCCACTGTGTAAAGGAATAATAAAATTACAATTGGGAGTATCAACATCACACAAAGAATTTATCTGGTCATTACCACCTTACTGTTTGTTGCAGTTTGCCGAGCGCAAATTAGTTATCGCATTTCTTACATTGACTAAAAAAAAATTACTACGTTGGCTATAATATGCTTTGAGACATCAGCTGGCTAAGGGAAAATGTAAGTCTTTTTATTTCTTTAATTGCCAGCTTTGACATAGGCATTGAATTTGGATATAATAAATGCACACTCAGCCCAATCAAACAAGCAAAGTCTTTCCTACCAGGGAATTTTTATACAAAAATTGAGAGAATAATCCTGCATACAATTGCTTGACACAGTTGTACTTCCAAAATTGTACTTTTCAGCCAACGTACCAGATTCCTACATTACAGCCCTTGGAAACATCCTGAACTACTGGCAGAACAAATCCACCACAGGGAATGGCACAGTGGCACAGCCGGGACAAAATTATCCTGAACGTTGACTCCAGATCCCACAAAGTCTCATAATGTCAGGGTAAGGACAGGCAAGGAAATATTCTGTTGATTATCTTTCATCACACTTCCTTTGTCTCCAACATGTACACCACTTGGCACATAAAGGCATGAAATGTACTGTGAGTGGTGAATTCAATGTCCATTAAGGAGAGTGGCATGGTTGCACCACTACTTACCAAGTTGGCAGAAACTTGATGAATATAACTGGCACACCGGGCCTGGGGTGGGGACAAGCTCCAAGAGAACCAATATAAAGGGGAAAACATACTCAACCTCATTGCCACCTGTCTTTTGCATCTGACCATAATGATATTGGTTGTCGTGGTCACAACACAGTGCTTGTGGAGATAACATCCTGCCTTCACACACAGGAACCCTCCAATACAGTACCACTGTGCCAAATGCAATGACTCAGAACAGATTTAGCAGTTCTGAACTTTGTATCCACGAGGCACTGTGGACCACAGTAACAGGAGAATAGACCTTGACAACTATTGATTTTAGCATCACTTAGATCTATATGCATACAGATGTAGGTATAGATATGTATATAAACATAGCTTCTGCTGTTTGGCAAACATGTACTCTATACATAGATTCACCCAGCTGGCACCTAATTTTGTGGCACAATTTATAACTTGTCATGCCTGTCTCTCTACCAGGAAAACATTCTTAAGAATGAGGTGCCAATCTGATGCAATTTATGATAAAATCTATTCATGTATCCATTTTTGAACTGGCAGACTGTTAAGCCTGTAATATTTAAGCCCACAGCATTCCATTGCTAGCTACATTTGGTTCTGTTTAGTTATGAGGATGGGAGTGTATTCATAGTCCACCTAGAAAAATTCAAGAGTCAATGAACAGCAGTTTAAATATCAGTTCACTTTGGTCAGTGGCCAAAGGCATTCAAAGCAGAAGGTTGCTACTTTTGGGTTGCGGGTAAGTCAGAAGGGAGCCTTTGCACAGCAGAGATATTATGGTTAGCAGTCTCCAGATAGTCAGGACTTGGCAAAAGTCCTGAGGAACTGAGAAATGACAGAAGCTCCAACTTGCATGTTGGAGAGATTTAGGAATCTATGGCTGGGAGCCATAGACAGCTCAGTGCAGCTGAGAGTAAAATGAAGGAAGGCCATGACCAGTTATTGGTTGGTGCAGATGAGAATAACTCAAATTCAGCTAAGACCAGGTGCAGTGCTAGCTTAGTGAAGTTAACTGTCTGCAAAAGAACTGGAATTGGAACATGACGAGATGCTGGAGTTCAGCTTTGAAAATCTAGAGAGGTGCATTCCCAGGAAAAGAGATTGAAGCACAAGATGATGAGCAGTGGGTGAAGCAGTCCAAATGGAGCAGGATTTGAGGAAAATCAAATGTTTGATCTTTAAAAATGAAAGCTCGATATTCCTTGTGAAGGTAGCAATGTTTCAAAGACTGGGAAGATTACTGAGAAATGTATGAGATCTGTCTTGACAGCATTTGCTATTTGATGTGCTCAATGCTGTGGTTTGACCACAGTTTGTCTGTTAGCTCATTTTGGAGATAATTCTGGATGTTGCTGTTTAAATTGTATATAAACAAAGTGTTGTTTTGTTTCTTCAAAATCATCGAATCATAAGGCTTTATTTGCTTTTTAAGTAACTGTGATTTCAAACTTTGTCTATTAAACAAAAAAAAAGTTGCATGTTCCTAACCAGATTGTAACATAAATTTGGCACTTTTCTGGGATCACAACATAAATTGAGGGCTTGTCTGGGAATACATATCCACAGTCAAAGCAAATGCTGGGACTTGCTGAGGTTAAAGTTGATAAAATCTTCATGTTGAATATAACTCAAAAGCAGAATAGATTTGTTTATTGCTCTGACTTTTCTGGAGATGGAGGATTTATCCCTAAGTTAATTGAAAAAAAAATCAAAGGATAGGTTAATTGCATGAGAAAAATTGCAATTAAAAACAGGGGCTAAGCAAGCTGTCATAACTGAGGCGATAAAATTGAAAGTGAAAAAGGAAAAGTTAATTCAGAAAGCAATGTAGTTTAGATAGTTTCATCTACAAATGAACTAATTTGAAATGGATAAAGAAATTAAGCAAAATAAAAATGGAAGGAATTGTGAATGCTGTAAATCAGAAACAAAAATAGAAGTTGATGGTAAAGCTCAGCAGATCTGGCAGCATCTGTGAAGAGAAATCAGAGTTAATGTTTTGCATCCAGTGACCCTCCCCCAGAAGGGCATTTCTTCACAGGTGCTGCCAGACCTGCTGAGCTTTTCCAGCAACTTCTCTTTTTGTTTGTGTAAAAAAATGAAACCTCTTGAATTAAAAAAAGAAATTAAAAACTAAAATACAAAAGAGAAATGCAAGAGCTTGAACTTGAGATCCAGAGAGAGAAGTCAGCAAGGGAAAAATAGGGATAAACATGGGGAGTTTCAAAAGGAAAGATAAATTAAACAGCATGATCTGATTAAATGAGAAGTTAGGTTATATGGTTTAACAGAGGCTGTTCCAATCCATAGTATAGAGTATAATCCATAGTATAAATATGATGTTAAGAAACTAGTATGCTTTCACTGTTATAAAACAGGTATATAAAAGCAAGTTATTGGACATGGAAGGCGGCAGGGTGAAGGGAAATGTTGGTGTAGTGGTAATATCACTGGACTAGTAATCTAGAATCAGGCTAATGACCTGCGAATCAAGGTTCAAATCCTACCATGGTGGATGGTGAAACTGAATTCAATAAAATCTGAAATAAAAGCTTGCCTAACAGTTATCATATAACTGCTGGATTCTGGATTAGTGGTGCTAGAAGAACACAGAAGTTCAGGCAGCATCTGAGGAGACTAAAATCAACGTTTCGGGAAAAAGCCCTTCATCAGGAATAAAGGCAGAGAGCCTGAAGGGTGGAGAGGTAAACTAGAGGAGGGTGGGGGTTGGGAGAAAGTAGCATAGAGTACAATAGGTGAGTGGGGGAGGAGATGAAGGTGATAGGTCAATCGCCTCCGCCTCCGAGCTTACTTTCACAATCAGGACTCCTGCCCACCTTCCGAGGATCCCTTCACCCACCTCCAACACACTGTCTCCACCTGGACACCCTGCGCTGGCCTATTACCTGCCCTCGACCTCTTCATTTCCAACTGCCGCCGGGACATTAACCACCTCAACCTGTCTACCCCCCTCCCTCACTCCAACCTCTCACCCTCACAACACGCAGCCCTCCGATCCCTCTGCTCCAATCCCGACCTCACCATCAAGCCAGCGGATAAAGGGGGCGCAGTGGTAGTCTGGCGCACTGACCTCTACACCGCTGAAGCCAAATGCCAACTCGAGGACACCTCTTCCTACTGCCCCCTTGAACATGACCCCACCCCCCCATCACCAAACGATCATCTCCCAGACCATACAGAACCTTATCACCTCAGGAGATCTCCCACCCACAGCTTCCAACCTCATAGTCCAGGAACTCCACACTGTCTGGTTCTATCTCTTTCCCAAGATCCACAAGCCTGACCACCCTGGCCGACCCATTGTCTCAGCATGCTCCTGCCCCACTGAACTCATTTCTACCTACCTCGACACTGTCCTATCCCCCCAGTCCAGGAACTTCCCACATACGTTCGAGACACCACCCACGCCCTCCACCTCCTCCAAGACTTCCGTTTACCCGGCCCCCAACACCTCATCTTCACCATGGATATCCAATCCCTCTACACCTCCATCCGCCATGACCAAGGCCTCCAAGCCCTCTGTATTTTCTTCTCCCGACGTCCCCAACAGTACCCCTCCACTGACACCCTCATTCGTTTGGCCGAACTGGTCCTCACTCTTAACAATTTCTCCTTCGAATCCTCCCACTTCCTCCAGACCAAAGGGGTAGCCATGGGCACATGTATGGGCCCCAGCTATGCCTGTCTCTTTGTTGGCTACATGGAACAGTCGATCTTCTGTAATTACACCGGCACCACTCCCCACCTCTTCCTCCGCTACATTGATGCCTGCATTGGCGCCACCTCGTGCTCCCGCAAGGAGGTTGAGCAATTCATCAACTTCACTAACACATTTCACCCTGACCTTAAATTTACCTGGACCACCTCTGACACCTCCCTCCCCTTCCTGGACCTCTCCATCTCCAATAATGACGACCAACTTGACACTGACATTTTTAACAAACCCACCGACTCCCACAGCTACCTGGATTACACCTCTTCCCACCCTACCTCCTGCAAAAACACCATCCCGTATTCCCAATTCCTCCGCCTCCACCGTATCTGCTCCCAGGAGGACCAGTTCCACCACGAACACACCAGATGGCCTCTTTTTTTAGAGACCGCAATTTCCTTTCCCACGTGGTTAAAGATGCCCTCCAACGCATCTCGTCCACATCTCGCACCTCCGCCCTCAGACCCCACCCCTCCAACCATAACAAGGACAGAACGCCCCTGGTGCTCACCTTCGACCCTACCAACCTTCACATAAACCAAATTATCCGCCGACATTTCCATCACCTCCAAAAAGACCCCACCACCAGGGATATATTTCCCTCCCCAACCCTTTCTGCCTTCCGCAAAGACCGTTCCCTCCGTGACTACCTGGTCAAGTCCACACCCCCCTACAACCCACCCTCCCATCCTGGAACCTTCCCCTGCCACCACAAGAATTGCAAAACCTGCGCCCATACATCCTCCCTTACGGCCATCCTACGCCGTAAAGGAGCCTTCCACATACATCAAAGTTTTACCTGCACATCCACCAATATGATTTATTGTATCCATTGCTCCCGATGCGGTCTCCTCTACATTGGGGAGACTGTACACCTCCTAGCAGAGCGCTTTAGGGAACATCTCCGGGACACCCGCACCAATCAACCACGCCGCCCTGTGGCCCAACATTTCAACTCCCCCTCCCACTCTGCCGAGAACATGGAGGTCCTGGGCCTCCTTCACCGCCACTCCCTCACCACCAAACGCCTGGAGGAAGACCGCCTCATCTTCCGCCTCGGAACACTTCAACCCAAGGGCATCAATGTGGACTTCACCAGTTTCCTCATTTCCCCTTCCCCCACCTCACCCTAGTTCCAAACTTCCAGCTCAGCACTGTCCCCATGACTTGTCCTACCTGCCTATCTTCTTTTCCACCTATCCACTCTACCCTCCTCCCTGACCTATCACCTTCATCCCCTCCCCCACTCACCTATTGTACTCTATGCTACTTTCTCCCCACCCCCACCCTCCTCTAGCTTATCTCTCCACCCTTCAGGCTCTCTGCCTTTATTCCTGATGAAGGGCTTTTGCCCGAAACGTCGATTTTACTGCTCCTCGGATGCTGCCTGAACTGCTGTGCTCTTCCAGCACCACTAATCCAGAATCTGGTTTCCAGCACCTGCAGTCATTGTTTTTACCTATCATATAACTGCTGTCCTTTGTAAAATGATTTTAGTTTACTAATGCCTATGAGGAAGCCAATCTACTACCCTTATTTAGCAAAGATCATTTCCAAAAAGACTAAATTTAACCATTACCCCTTGCCATTCAGTGGCATTACCACTGTCAATATCTAGGGGAGGGGATTACCATTTGTCAGAAATTAAACTGGACAAGATAAATAAATACTGTGGCTACTAACTATGCCTTCTATGGTGCAGTAGCTCAATGGTTAGCACTGCCACCTCACAGCACCAGGGACCTGGGTTCGATTCCAGCCTTGGGTGACTTTCTGTGTGGAGTTTGCACATTCTCCCCATATCTGCATGGGTTTCCTCCCACAGTCCAAAGACATGCAGGTTACATGGATTGGCTGTGCCAGCCATTCAATGATATGTGGGTTAGGTGCATCATTCAGGGGAATGCATCTGGGTGGGTTACTCTTTGGAGGGTTAGTGTGGACTTGTTGGGCCAAATGGCCTGTTCCCACACTGTAGAGATTCTATGAAATCACTTATGTAAATGATAAACAAAAGAGAGGACCCAGAACTGATCCCTGTGGAACACCACTAGTCACAGGCCTCCAATCCAAATAGCAACCCTCCACTATTACTTTCTATTCCCCCAAACTATGTCCACCATCAACAAGACACAAATCAAGAGTGTGATGCGATTTCTCAGGATGTGTGCAAATCAAGAAGCTTGACACATTCCATAATAGAGCAGCCCATTCAGACTCATATAGCATAGAAACAGACCTTTCAGTCCAACCAGTCCATGCTGAACATAATTCCAATCTAAATAAGTCCCACCTGCTTGCTCCTGGCCCATACACCTCCATACCTTTCCTCTTCATGTATCTATCCAAATATCTTTTAAGTGTTGTAATTGTACCCACATCCACTATTTCCTCATTCCACATGTGAACCACTCTCTGTGTGAAAAATATAGCCCTCATGTCTTTTTTAAAATCTCTCTCCTCTCACCTTAAAAATGTACCCTCTGATCTTGAAAGCCCCCGTGCTACCTCTGTCTATACCTCTCACTATTTTATAAACTTCTAATGAGCCAACCCATCTATTACCTTTAACATTCACTCCATTCACCACTGACATATAGTGGCCACTGTGTATAACATTGACAAGGTGCGTAGGAGTAGGTCACCTAGACTCTTCCAACAGCACCTTCAAAACCTCTATCACCTGGACAAGATCACAAGTCATACAACACCAGCTTATAGTCCAACAGGTTTATTTGAAATCACAAGCTTTTGGAGCACTGCCCCTTTGTCAAAGAAAGAGCAACCCTCCGATAGCTTGTAATTTTAAATAAACCTGTTGGTCTATAACCTGGTGTTGTATGAATTCTGACCTTATCCATCCCAGGCCAACACCAGCATCTCTATTTTCTAGAAGGACAGGGCTGGCAGATGCATGGATACACCAACTCCTGCAAGATCCCCTCCAAGCCATGCATCACCAGCTGTGCCTACATGCTAAGGACTGCAGCAATTCAAGAAGGCAGCTGACCATCACCTTCTCCTGGACAATTAGGGATCAACAATAAATGCTGATCTAGCCAGCAACACACAATTCCCAGGAATTTCTTTTCTGAACTACTTATAGAGGTTTCAGAAAAGGAAATGGCTAAAACAATGGCAATGGGACAAATGAAATATTTTCCTTTTGTAAGTACAAGAATTGGAGGTATGGTTCAGGATAGTTTAGAAATTTTCAAGGAAGAATTCCCTTAAGTGATTCATTTATTTGGAATCTGAAGAAGAAGCATTCCCTTACACCTCCAACAAAACAAATAAACATGTTAATATCCTGTAATTCACATGCATTTCAGTTGTGGATGGTGGCTGACTGATATCCCAAAACTCTGCCTTCTAAAAGGGACATTTTCAGGGTGGCAACATGTAACAAGTGGAGTGCCACAGGGATCAGCACTGGGCCCAATTATTTACAATCTACATTCATGGTTTAAATGAGTGAAGTGAATTCATGTTTGCAGATTATCCAAAAATAAGTGCAAAATAAGTGGTGAGGATGGCACAAGAAAAGTCTGCAGAGGAATATAGACAGGTTAAATGAATGGGAAAAAAAAAACTTGACAGATGGAATATCATGTGGGGAAAATGTGAGGTAACGCATTTTGGCAGGAAGAATAGAGGTGCTAAACATTATTTAAATGAGAAAGATTGCACAAAACTGCAGCACACAGCGATGGGGAGTGGGGGGGATCTTAACATATAAACAACAAAAAAAATCTAGTACACAGTGCAGCAGTAATACAGATGACACATGGAATGTTGACCTTCATTTCAAAAGGAATTAAAAAGAGAGACATCTTCCTGAAACAATACAAGACCCAATAAAACCACACTTTAAATACTGCAAATAGCTTTGATCCCCTTATCTAATGAAAGGTAGACTGACTTTGGAGGCAGTCCAGAGGAGATTCAGTATATTGATCTTGGACATGGAGAGATATTCTTAAGAGGAGAGGTTGAGTACATTGGGCCTGTACTCTTTGGAGTTTAGAAGATTGAGAAGTGAACTTTATTGAAAATATAAGATGTTTAGAGACCTTGACATGGTAGATGCTGAAAGGTTGTCTTCCCTTTTGGGAGAGGCTAGGACCAGAGGATTGGGGTCACCCATTTATGACAGATGAGGAGGCATTTCTTCTCCCAGAAAGTAGTGAACCTGTGAAATTCTTTGCCACTAAGGGTGTGGTGGCCAGGTCATTAAGTATATACAAAGCTGTGATAGATTTATAATCAGTTAGAGAACCATGGTTTTGAGGAAAATGCAAGAAAATGGAGTTGAGGATTATCAGATCAGCCATGATCTCATTAAATGGCAGAGAAGCATCAATGGGCTGAATGGCCTAGTTCTGTTGCTGTGTCTTATGGTTGATGATAAGATTTGTATTTTAAATTATTTGATGAAAAGAAAAGTGTAAATACAGAATATTCATGAGATTTATTAACAGGGTTGCTTGTATAAAATTTAAGTTACAAAGTGACTTAGTGAATAGAATTGTTCCTGTGGGACTGTTCCTCATTTACCCATAGAAGGAGTTAATTTGGTACTGGAAATGATTTGGAAGGTTTGAAATTTTTGGCCTGTCCGGAGTTTCAAGACAGCAATGGATATAGAACTGGCTCAAAGGTAGAAGACAGGGTAATGGCGGAGGGTTGTTTTTCAGACTGGAGGCCTGTGACCAGTGGAGTGCCACAAGGATCGGTGCTGGGTCCTCTACTTTTTGTCATTTATATAAATGATTTGGATGTGAGCATAAGAGGTACACAGTTAGTTTGAAGATGACACCAAAATTGGAGGTATAGTGGACAGCGAAGAGGGTTACCTCAGATTACAACAGGATCTTGATCAGATGGGCCAATGGGCTGAGAAGTGGCAGATGGAGTTTAATTCAGATAAATGCGAGGTGCAGCATTTTGGGAAAGCAAATCTTAGCAGGACTTATACACTTCATGGCAAGGTCCTAGGGAGTGTTGCTGAACAAAGAGACCTTGGAGTGCAGGTTCATAGCTCCTTGAAAGTGGAGTCACAGGTAGATAGGATGGTGAAGAAAGTGTTTGGTCAGAGTATTGAGTACAGTAGTTGGGAGGTCATGTTGCGGCTGTACAGGACATTGGTTAGGCAACTGTTGGAAAATTGCGTGCAATTCTGGTCTCCTTCCTATCGGAAAGATGTTGTGAAACTTGAAAGGCTTCAGAAAAGATTTACAAGGATGTTGCCAGGGCTGGAGGATTTGAGCTATAGGGTGAGGTTGAACAGGCTGGGGCTGTTTTCCCTGGAGTATCGGAGGCTGAGGGGTGACCTTATCGAGGTTTACAAAATTATGAGGGCCATGGATAGGGTAAATAGGCAAAGTCTTTTCCCTGGGATCGGGGAGTCCAGAACTAGAGAGCATAGATTTAAGGCAAGAGGGGAAAGATATAAAAGAAACCCATGGGGCAATGTTTTCACACAGAGGGTGGTATGTGTATGGGATGAGCTGCCAGAGGATGTGGTGGAGGCTGGTACAATTGCAACATTTAAGAGGCATCTGGATGGGTTTATGAATAGGAAGGGTTTGGAGGGATATGGGCCGGGTGCTGGCAGGTGGGACTAGATTGGGTTGGGGTATCTGGTCAGCATGGATGGGTTGGACCGAAAGGTCTGTTTCCATACTGTACATCTCTATGACTCTAAATAGTAATATCCTTGACTGCTCCTAATTGCCTGGTATTCTGAGCCAATGCTTATAACGCAAGATAGGCTTAACTGGAAAAGATAACTAGCCCACGACCAAGGAAAGTTAGCACTAGAAATACGGGAATGTCACAGATTGCATAAGGAACTAAGGTGACCATTAAGTATTGGTCACAGGAAGTAAAACACTTGAAGAAAAGCTTGAGTTATCTAAATGGTAAACTTGTAGAAGGAGATTCAACAAAGCTACCTCTGCAGTTTAAAAATTGATGAACTAAAAGTATCAGAAGTCTCTATGAAGTCTGTTGAAAAATACTTTGAACTGAAAAAGAAATTAATGATGAATCAGAGCAGTGTTTTGAATAAGAATTAAAAACCAAAAGATGATGCAATATGGAAGAGCAGATCTGGACTTTAAAAGCAGCTAAGGAAAATTTCAAGGAACAGAATGAGGAGCTGACCTGATTAAATTAAGGGAGTCAAAGGAACACTCAACAAGCATGGAGGAAAAATATTGAAATGAACAGTGACGTTATCAAACTTTTGCAAGATTTCTCTGAAGATAACTCTGAAGCAAAGGCAACTGAACTGATGACAGCAGTTGCAAGGCTCATTGAAAGAATAAATAAACTTGAAGAGAATAAACAGATTTTTGAAGGAAATTGAGAAAGAAGTGAAAATGAACAGTCCAATTTTGAAGCCTCAATGGAAACACAATGAATGTGTGTAGAAGGCTATGGCACATTCTTCAGATAAACCAGAAAATGACTTCTGTAAATGGAGCAAAACTTTCTCAGTCCAGATTTATCCATCTGGTGTGAATCAAAACAACAAAACAATGAAATATTATGGAGGCCAAATTGAGGAAGATAACTTTCAAGTTGGTTGTCTAGTTGGAAACTTGTACTTTCTGTATAAGCCTAAAGGACCATTGATGTCATATTTCTACCAACAGAGAAGAGTAAGAAAAAGCTGTCATTTTCTGTATTAAAGTTGAAAAAGTATGACTACATTGATTGCTCACCTCCTAGTAGTTCAATCTCTTTTCTTAGGATTGCATTCCTCTGAATTCATGAGGCTGCAATCTAGCTACAGAATAATCACAGCCTTTGTGCAGACAACTAGCTTCACTAAGTTGGCACAGCACTGGGGTTTATCTTAAATACTGTCTTTGTCAGCTGCACCAGGCAATTATTGCTTGTGGGATTCTTTCATACCATGCTCAGCTGCACTAAGCTAAGAATGGGTCCGAAGACTTCTACAGAGGCTAAATTCTCTCTAACATAGAGTCATAGACTCATAGAGATGTAGATAATGGAAACAGACCGTTCGGTCCAACTTGTCCATGCTGACTAGATATGCTAACCTCATCTAGTCCCATTTGCCAGCACTTGGCCCATATCCCTCTCGACTCTTCCTATTTATATACACATCCAGATGCCTGTTAAATGTTGCAATTGCACCAGCTTCCACCACTTCCTCTGACAGCTCATTCCATACACGTACCACCCTCTGTGTGAAAAAAGTTGCCCCTTAGGTCTCTTTTATATCTTTCCCCTCTCACCCTAAATCCATGCCTTCTGTCTCTGGACTCCCTCATCCCAGGGAAAGGACTTTGTCTATTTATCTTATCCATGCCCCTCATGATTTTAAAAATCTCTGTAAGGTCACTCCTCAGCCTTTGATGCTCCAGCAAAAACAGCCCCAGCCTGTTCAGCCTCTCCCTATAGCTCAAATCCTCCAACCTTGGCAACATCCTTGTAAATCTTTTCTGAACCCTTTCAAATTTCACAACATCCTTCCAATAGGAAGGAGACCAGAATTGCACACAATATTCAATGTTATCACTTTCACAGTTCCTCACATATTCCCCACAGCCTCAACTGTCTGGAGACTGCTAACTACTACGGCTTGCTGTCTATAGCCACTGTCCTCTGTTCTTAAACACTTGACTGACTAGAAGTCCAAAGGTTGCAAAATTCTGATTTAACTTCAGCCAACTGACTAAAACTGACAGGCCCTTGAACATTTGTTCATTTACCTTTGAACTGACCTCGATAACCTTTCAACACACTCCAAGAGATTCCTGCTTTCATTATTAGTCAGAATTAAGAATACTTAGCAGTGCAACATCTGTGCTCAAACATTATGTCACTTAAGCCAAAAAAATTCACAGATCTCTAAACATACTGTAAAATCAATTAGATGGCCTCATCTGCGATTTTAACATGCTTATGGAACAAGAGTACATGAATGCCCAAGAGAATTGGTGCCACAAAGATCTGCACTCATGTCACAACCAGTTATGAATGATGATAGATAATTGAAAACTGACCTGAGGAACAGAGTTCTTCAGTATTCCCATTATCAATGCTGATGAAAACCAATACATGAGCCCAAAAGATAAGCGCTTATGTCCAACTTCAGCAAGACATGCCAAGTGGATGACCCATTATGACTTCTTCCCAAATTTCCACCTAAAAACTGAATCAGGCTTCATATAATTTGATTCACTGCAGGTGAAATTGGGAAATGGCTGAGCACATTGCATGCAATGAAGGCAATATCCTGATTCTAGTAAGGACTTCTGCACCAGAAGTAGCCGCACATTTAACTACATTGTCCTGGTACAGCTGCAATGCTGACATCTACCTGATGATATGGAAAATTGCCTAAGTATATCATGTCAACACAAAGCATAACAAGCCAATCCGGTCGATCACTTTCCCAATCTAATAATCAGCAAGAGATGAAAATGTTGTTGACAGTGTTATCAAGTGATATTTATTCACAAATAATTTGGGTACAATACTGTTTTGTTTCTGCCATTATCATTCAAACTCAGACCTCATTACAGCTTTGGTCAAACAAAGACAGAAATGTTGAACTCCAGAAGTGAAGTGAGAACAACTACCCTTGGCACGAAAGCAACTTTTGACAGAGTGTAATATCAAATGAACAAATTAATTAGATGCAAGTGTAGGTTGTTTGGTCTTCCAAGGCTGATCTGCCAAGTAATGAGATCATAAGTGATCCAACTGTGGCTTCTCCTTTCCTGACTGATGCTTATACTCTTTGACTTCCTTGTCAGTCAATAATCTATTTAACTCAGCTTTAAAAATATTCAAAAATCCTGCCTCCACTGTTCTCTGAGGAAGACTCCATAGATCTTAAGAAAAATAAGTTCCCTTCATCTCCGTCTTAGATAGGAGACCCTTATTTTAAACCATGTTGTCTATAATTTTGGTCTTCCCAACAAGGGGAAATGTCTGCTTAACATTCATCCTGTGAATTTGCCTCAGGATGCTATATGTTTCAATAATATCACTTTTCATTCCTTTACAAAACACAGTTCCAACTTGTCCAAGCCTTCCTCTTAATACACACCCTTCGTTCCAGGGAACCAGTTAAATGATTCTTCTGTGCACTGGTTACATGCTTCTTAAATAAAGACGCCAAATCTATTCAGTACTCAGATATATTGTCACCAAGACCACATGTACGACTGTAGAAAAACATCCCTACAGTTATATTCCATACCCCTTACAATTAACAACAATATTTCCAACCATCTGCTAGACCCTTGTGCAACCTTTCAGGGATAGTAAATGACTGCAGGCCAATCAAAATTAGGGATGGGTACTAAATACTGGCCGAGCTAGCAAAACCCACATCCTATGAACGAATAAAAACAAAAGCACCAGGACACCTAGATTCCCTGTACCCAGAATTGTTTTATACTGACATTTCTCAAATGTGTCCACAGCATCATCAGCTCCTCCTCACTCCCAAATCAATATGTGCTATCGCTGTGAATTCATTGCTGTTTCGGTAGACAATTTGTTTTATTTTGCACAATTCACTAAGTGTTCATTCTGGCACTAATGTGGGACAGTTTTTCAAATTAGCAGTAAATTATATTTGAAATCATTTTGTTTTACTAATGTACACAAAGGGCCAACATGTGTTCCATGAAATTAAATAATTATATTTTAAAGAAATGAGAACTCTACCTTGTTTAATTCTTGCAGTGCTGGTAGAGAAGAGGCCCCTGGTTCTGAGCTACCCAGATCGGTCCTACTCTTTCTGTTGAACTTTACATGCACATTGGATACAACTGTGAAATGACCCCTACTGAAGCATTTACACATAACACTTATTTCCTGGCTCTAATATATAACAACATACAATAACATACCCAATGATATCTAATCCTTTTCTCCTATATAGGCTTTCTGACATTCAGCCACCCAGCTATCTACCCTGCAACAAGGTCATTTCAACTTGAAACATCAACTGTCTCCATCTTCTGATGCTACCTAACCTGGAGGATTTCCAGCATTTTTTGTTTTTAATTTGTATTTCCAACATCAGCTTTTATATTACTACAACATATTAATGTTTTGTTCAGACAACAGGAAAAATCCTTATCAATTGTCTGTATTTTACAGAACTCCTTGAGGGGGAACTAGGCATCAAGGCAGCAGCTGAATATGGTCTTAAACACGAGGGCTTCTGTTTAAAAGCCTGATGTACTACCAACTGATTAATTAATTAAAATTCAGAAGCCAAGATAGTTACGTTTGGATTGAAAGAAATAAAGTTGCATTGATATTACTTTCTATTGTAGTAGAATCATGAAATTTATATAAAAGTCATCCCTGTTAAAATGTTGTACTGAAGCAGAATGTTTTCTTCAGAAAAGATAAGAGTTTTGTTCACTTATTGTACTAATAGGATGTCTTCCATGGAACATTTCATGCTTCTTGAGTGATTGCCAGTCAGTGATATATGTTTAAACCACATAAAACCACATTCTGAAGAATAGTCATATGAAGTTTTAAATTTTAACTCTATTTCTCTCTGCAGTGATGCTGCCAGACCTGGTGGGTTTTTTTTCCAACAAATGCAGCATTTGCTTTACTACATTTGAAATTCTATGACCCTGCAATTTACTTTATTGCCTTCACAAATATTCCAGCAATCAGATTTGTAACCTGCAGTTGGCAAGTGTGATGCCTTTGGTTACAATAACTTAGTTCAAGAAGACTTCGTACTAATTGAGGCTCAAGAGTAGGAGACTCTCAGAACTTGCAGCGATTGCAGTGCAGTTACAAAATAAGACCTTAAACTGAAACAAATTGTTTCATATACTCTGTAGTGGAAGTTTTACAAAATGGAAGCTACCTCAATGCGAATTTAAGGTAGAATTCTAATTTTGAGGTTCAATGCCAGTTCTAAATGTTCTGAATCTGTCTCACCTGGTAAATAATATCATCTGAACCTCTTACTAACATTAGTGCTTTGATTTTATCAAATGTTATTCACCACCATTCCAATCCTATCTCTAAATTATTTTTAAAATTACAGCAGTAATTATTGCAGCAGTGGCTTCACTATGAAACTACTTGAAAGCACTGCAGGTTATCTTAATTTTATAAATTAGGATTCTTTAATAGTCCTCATGTCACTTAGAATACCACCATATCAAAAAAGCTACCTTTAAATGTTTAAACACACCATCTTCTCTGACCACGTAAAATCTTTTATGATCCAAGTTAAATTTGATCTAATCGGTATGCTGTCTCATTTATTCACACACTACTTACTTTCATTCATTGCTTCTGTAGAAAATGAATACAAAGGACATTTTAATTCAATTTTGCTGCAAACATTGATTGAATTGTTGTGCTTTTAGTACATGGCTTAATTTCAAAACATGCATTAAAAATACTATCACAAACATGAAGAACTTGTATTCCTCAACAGCACAAAGCGTTATCTCAGTGCACTTCTCAGGGTGCTGGATAGGCTGTGTATAAGGGCAACCATCCATCTTGAAAAAAGCTGGAATAGGCACCAAAGCAGTTGGGTTACTTTGCCATGTTACAGTATGGTGAGTGGCTGGAATCCAGTTTTTGAGCAAGAGTCCTTGCTTCTGATCAAGGCGGTAATAATCGCAGGGTCAGATGAAAAGCCTGAACTGTATGGAACATAAAATCTTCTTGTTCCTATCATCAACGTCTTCTGGCTGGATTTTCCTATGGGCTTTGGCTCTCCAACATTGGGTCAAAATGTGTGTCCCAAGCTCACACTTGTCAGCAGTGACATGGGTGTTGCAATCAGAATTGGCCATCTTTAAGCTCACAATCTAAGCTTGCCAACTCTGGCTGGACACAGTCCAGGAGGTTTTCACAAAAAATGGAAAGCTGGCAATTTGGCGTAAGTGGATTCCAGGGGAGCTTGAGAGGGGAAAACAAGTCCTTGGAGAAAAATTCCTGTGATAAACATTCCGGCTTCTACAGAGTGGGAAATACATCTCCTTTTACTGTCTCAAGAATTCAACATTGTCCAATCAGTGTAGCTTTGTTTAAATCAGGAACAATGCAGGATTTCATCAATCTAACCTGAGGCTCATCTAGGTAACGGTTCCAATCCTGTTTGGATTAAAATCCCATGAAGATCAATATTTTTCTTTTCCTGAAATACAATCCCATGAAGATCAAATTCTGCTCCAAATGATAAAAAAGAAAATCATTCCACCTGTTCTGCAGATTTATGTTTGTTTTACATCTTGGCTTTAAAGCTTGGATTGTTATACATTGTTAGTTTCTCCTTACTGGTGTTTTCTATGGAGTTGTATGGACCACATCTTAAATTTGTCAGTGGAATTTGTTTCGCATTCCACCTGCAATGTAGGAGGTAGACTAATTAGAACATAGAATATAGAACATAGAACAATACAGCACAGAACAGGCCCTTCGGCCCACGATGTTGTGCCGAACATTTGTCCTAGCTTAAGCACCTATCCATGTACCTATCCAATTGCCGCTTAAAGGTCACCAATGATTCTGACTCTGTCACTCCCACAGGCAGTGCATTCCATGCCCCCACCACCCTCTGAGTAAAGAACCTACCCCTGACAACCCCCCATACCTTCCACCCTTTACATTAAATTTATGTCCCTTTGTAACACACTGTTATACCCGGCGAAAAAGTCTCTGACTGTCTACTTTATCTATTCCCCTGATCATCTTATAAACCTCTATCAAGTCACCCCTCATCCTTCGCCGTTCAAATGAGAAAAGGCTTAGCACTCTCAACCTATCCTCGTATGACCTATTCTCCATTCCAGGCAACATTCTGGTAAATCTCCTCTGCACCCTCTCCAAAGCTTCCACATCTTTCCTAAAATGAGGCGACCAGAACTGCACACAGTACTCCAAATGTGGCCTTACCAAGGTCCTGTACAGCTGCAACATCACCTCACGACTCTTGAATTCAACCCCTCTGCTAATGAACGCTAATACACCACAGGCCTTCTTACAAGCTCTATCCACCTGAGTGGCAACTTTCAAAGATCTATGAACATAGACCCCAAGATCCCTCTGCTCCTCCACCTTACTAAGAACCCTACCGTTAACCCTGTATTCCGCATTCTTATTTGTCCTTTCAAAATGGACAACCTCACACTTGACAGGGTTGAACTCCATCTGCCACTCCTCAGCCCAGCTCTGCATCATATCTAAGTCCCTTTGCAGCCGACAACAGCCCTCCTCACTATCCACAACTCCACCAATCTTCGTATCGTCTGCAAATTTACTGACCCACCATTTGACTCCCTCTTCCAAGTCATTAATAAAAATTACAAACAGCAGAGGACCCAGAACTGATCCCTGCAGAACTCCACTTGTAACTGGGCTCCAGGCTGAATATTTACCATCTACCACCACTCTCTGACTTTGACCGGTTAGCTAGTTCTCTATCCAACTGGCCAAACTTCCCACTATCCCATGCCTCCTGACTTTCCACATAAGCGTACCATGGGGAACCTTATCAAATGCCTTACTAAAATCCATGTACACTACATCCACTGCTCTACCCTCATCCACATGCTTGGCCACCTCCTCAAAGAATTCAATAAGACTCGTAAGGCAAGACCTACCCTCACAATTCAGTGCTGGCTGTCCCTAATCAAGCAGTGTCTTTCCAGATACTCATAAATCCTATCCCTCAATACCCTTTCCATTACTTTGCCTATCACCAAAGTAAGACTAACTGGCCTGTAATTCCCGGGGTTATCCCTATTCCCTTTTTTGAACAGGGGCACAACATTCGCCACTCTCCAGTCCCCTGGCACCACCCCCATCGACAGTGAAGACGAAAAGATCATTGCCAAAGGCTCTGCAATTTCCTCTCTTGCTTCCCACATAATCCTAGCATATATTCCGTCAGGCCCAGGGGACTTGTCTATCCTCAAGTTTTTCAAAATGTCCAATACATCTTCCTTCCTAACAAGTATCTCCTCTAGCTTACCAGTCCATTTCATACTCTCCTCTTCAACAATACAGTCCTTCTCATTTGTAAATGCTGAAGAAAAGTACTCATTCAAGACCTCTCCTATCTCTTCCGACTCAATACACAGTCTCCCACTGCTGTCCTTGATTGGACCTTCCCTCGTTCTCGTCATTCTCATGTTTCTCACATACGCATAAAAGGCCTTGGGGTTATCCTTGATCCTACCTGCCAAAGATTTTTCATGCCCGCTCTTAGCTCTCCTAATCCCTTTCTTCAGCTCCCTCCTGGCTATCCTGTATCCCTCCAATGCTCTGTCTGAACCTTGTTTCCTCAACCTTATGTAAGCCTCCTTCTTCCTCCTTACAAGACATTCAACCTCCCTCGTCAACCAAGGTTCCCTCACACGACCATCTCTTTCCTGCCTGACAGGTACATACATATCAAGGACATGTATCTGTTCCTTGAAAAAGTTCCACATTTCAACGACATCCTTCCCTGACAGCCTATGCTCCCAATTTATGCTCCTCAGATCCTGTCTTGCAGCATCGTATTTACCCTTCCCCCAGTTGTAAAATCTGCCCTATTGCACGCACCTATCTCTTTCCATAACCAAGGTGAAAATCACAGAATTGTGGTCACCATCACCAAAATGCTCACCCACTAACAAGCCCATCACTTGTCCCAGTTCATTATCAAGTACCAGATCCAATATGGCCTCCCCTCTGGTCGGGCAATCTATATACTGAGTTAGAAAAGCTTCCTGGACACACTTCACAAACACCGCCCCGTCCAATCTACTTGATCTAAAGAGCTTCCAATCAATATTTGGGAAGTTGAAATTGCCCATGACTCCTACCCTGTGGCTTCTGCACCTTTCCAAAATCTGTTTCCCAATCTGGTTCTCCACATCTCTGCTGCTGGTGGGGGGCCTATAGTAAACACCCAACAAGGTGACTGCTCCTTTCCTATTTCTGACTTCAGCCCATACTACCTCCAAAGGCAGATCCCCCTCGAGAGGCCTTTCTGCAGCTGTTATACCATTTCTAATTAGAAACGCCACGCTCCCCTCCTTTATTACCACCCCCCCCCAATCTTACTGAAACATCTGTAACCAGGAACCTCCAACAACCATTCCTGTCCCTCTTCTATCCACATTTCCGTGATGGCCACAACATCGTAGTCCCAAGTACCGATCCACGCCTTAAGTTCACCCACCTTATTTCTGATACTCCTTGCGTTGAAGTATACGCACTTGAGCCCATCTCTGTGTCTGCAAGTATTCCCTGTCAGTGCTACCTTCTCCACAGCCTCCCTACATTCTGGGACATCCTGAAAAACAGCTAACCTACTTGCTGGACTACAAGTCTGGATCCCATCCCCCTGCCAAATTAGTTTAAACCCCCCGGAAGAGTGCTAGCAAACCTACCTCCCAGGATATTGGTGTCCTTCTGGTTCAGGTGCAACCCGTCCTGCTTGTACAGGTCCCACCTACCCCAGAATGCAGTCCAATTGTCCAAATACCTGAAGCCCTCCCTCCGACACCATTCTTGCAGCCACGTGTTCAACTGCACTCTCTCTCTATTCCTTGTCTTTCTGTCATGTGGCACTGGCAACAACCCAGAGATGACTACTCTGTCCGTCCTAGCTTTTAGCTTCCAGCCTAACTCCCTGAGCTCCTGAATGATCTCCCCATCCCTCTTCCTACCTATGTCATTGGTGCCAATGTGCACCACGACTTCTGGCTGCACACCCTCCCCCTTAAGGATCCTGAAAACACGGTCCGAGACGTCTCGGACCCTGGCACCCGGGAGGCAACAAATCATCTGACAGTCTCACCCATGTCCACAGAACCGCCTGTCTGTCCCTTTAACTATAGAGTCTCCTATAACTAGCACTCTCCACCTCTCCCCCTTTCACTTCTGGGCCTCAAAACCGGACCTCGTGCCAGAGACACGGTCACTGCAGCTTACCCCTCAATTATTTCAAATTCTTCAATATTGTGCTTTCTGTTATGTTTGAATTATTGGTGAAATCAAAATGTTGACTTTGCAACCAAAGATTCATTCTTGTATGAAGTAAAGGAGGATAGTTCAGGCATTTTTCTTGACCTTTTCCTGTCTTAAATCACCTCAGTATCTATTGCCACATTGAAATCATCATAAGTAGTTGTTCACTGCACTGTGTTTCAATCTGACTCAATTTAGTTGCAGCTGGTCCCATTGTCTATCTAGTTATATCCTATTGTGATGATACTATGGTTTTAAGAGATGCATTTTGTCCTTTTTTGTATGAAGTGAGTTTGAGACAGAGGTACCAAGCTGCCTCTTCCAAACCAATAAACAGGTTTTGAGGCCCTGTTCTTTTTAAGTTGGAACAATAGAAACAGGGTGAAGGGGTGGAGTCAGGCTCCCACAGAGCCAGGAGTTTAGTTTAGCTTTCAGTTGTTGGGGTTTTGAAGTTGGCTGTGAAAGCAGTTATACTGGTCTCTCTGCCACAGCAAAGAGCTTGAGTTCTCTCTCTCTGCCAGAATTTTTCGTTGGTGTTCTTTTCTTCTGGACCAGAACAATTTTGCATGTGAGACAATCTATTTTAATGAATTGGCCTTTGCCAAGAGTATGTTTATGGCATGTTACAATATTTGAACAGTTGTTGTTTAGTCTTTAAATAATTATTATTCTGTTTAGTTTCCCAATAGAGTTAAAGTTATACCAACTCTTCTTTCTTTTGTTATATTTTAACTGGGTATAAGAATAAAGTTTGTTTTGCTTAAATCAGAGTAGTGTGACCAATCAAATGACATCTGGATCATAGCACCTTACACTTGCTTTTAAATAAGATAAAAGTCAGTGTCTAGGCTATCTTCCAGAGATATGTGAGGAGGGTTAGTCTGGCCCATAATACTATCAAATTGTGTAGGCAGCGTGATTGTTGCCTCAGTTTAGCACTTCATTTTGAACTTTGCTGCCACTTGAAATAAATGAATTCTCTTCAATTTTGATAGCAGCGGAAACATTTCAGCCAAACCACTATATTCACAGCTCTCCATCTCATTTACAGTATGAAAGTTTTTTTATTCCTACTCAGCTGATGAGATTCTGCTTTTTGTTTATATTCTGCCATGTGTTTATGGAGTCCACAAGGTTTTCAACTGCCTTTTCCTTGATCTTTTGTTGTTTAACCCCTTCTAGCTTTTAAATGAGATTGAGGTTAATTAATTATCTTCTACTCAGAAAAGAGAATTTTTGCTTGTGAAGTTTTTCTTGTATTTCGAGTCCCCTATGTTGGAGAGGTGCTTACAGCACATAGAAAAAATTAACTGCAATGTCCCCTGGATGACGTAGCTGACCATCTGTAAGATATAAGTGGTGTATTGCCAACTGAGGCTCTCTTTCTGAAAATACCATAACATTTGCTTCTATATCTAACTTAAAATTTGACAAAGACTTATTGACATAAATATCTGTATGTCAAAATATTTGGCCTAGGTCACTGATTTCCTTCAGTAAAACTTTGGGCTTACTTACTATTGGAACCTCTGCCTTACTTATCTGGTTTTTATGCATATATATTCAGTCTTTCAGGCTTTTCTGTGGCTGTGTCATACTTTGGCACATTTATTGAAAGAGATCTACTTTCTTACATGATAAATATTTGTTTTGAAAGTTGGACACTGTTCCTGTCTGTGAGACTTTCTTTTAATACACAGCATTGGCAAAGAGTTTAGTGTGTGGTGTCTGTTCTACTGCTGAATTGGCTTACTTGATGTGTAGTTTGAGGTTTTGTACCTTAAGCAATGAAAAGATTCTATTAATCTTCTGAGTCAGGTTTTTTATACTCTTATTAAGATTGAAATTCTGCTTCACTTACCATCTGAATGACTGTCTCTGGAGATAGGACCTCTTTGAAAAGTAATAAATCTGACAAAGGTTCATCAGTACTACCTCCAACATTCTAGTCACTTATGAATTCTGATTATAAATCACTATAGTAAATATCCAAAATAGCTTGTATGAACTATTAATTAGTGGCACGGTGGCACAGTGATTAGCACTGCTGCCTCACAGCACCAGAGACCCGGGTTCAATTCCCGCCTCAAGCAACTGACTGTGTGGAGTTTGCACATTCTCCCCGTGTCTGCGTGTGTTTCCTCTGGGTGCTCCAGTTTCCTCCCACAGTCCAAAAATGTGCAGGTTAGGTGAATTGGCCATGCTAAATTGCCCGTAGTGTTAGGTGAAGGGGTAAATGTAGGGGAATGGGTCTGGGTGGGTAGCTCTTCGGAGGGTAGGTGTGGACTCGTTGGGCTGAAGGGCCTGTTTCCACACTGTAAGTAAGTAATCAAACTCATACCATGGACTTAACCATGACTGCAAATTTGTGTTAAGTCTTGCCTTTTCTTAACTTTTATTGGCTCTGAAGTCAAAATGATTATCAAAAGCTTTCAATACCTCTTCATTTGTCTGATGTTTAAGTTATCACTTGGCAAGCCATAATATCATCTGTTACACTTCCAAAACTGTAAACTTCTTTGTTCAGTTTCAATTTTAATATCCAGTATAGAAGTTACTTTATACTTCAAGAAATGTTTCCTTCAGGATGTACAACTTTCTGTTTTATTTGATCTATCTCTGATATTAAATACTCCTGGCAATAACAGAGGGCCAAAAGATAAATTTTGTGCATTCTGGGAGCGGAGACCTGGGCAAATTGCTAACCAAGTCACTTAAAGCAGATAAGCATTAGGCAACTTAAAGAAGTTTAAGCTTCTGGTCTAACACAGAAATGTTTTGCAGACAAGGAAAATACAGCAGACCCTTGCAGAGAATCCAAAGTAGAGGGAACATCTCCACTGCTGCCAGAAAGCATGGGGAACATGTAGCAAGGAAACCCTGTATTTTCACTGTGAAGCTGTGGGAAGACTCCAGTATCACACTGAAATGTGGGAGAACTGCCATTACTGCAGATTAAAAATTTGTTAAAGAACATAAAATGCCTAAACAAATTAGGAAGCTGTGGCATCAGAAATAGTTTTGCTCAGGGTGTTTAATTTCAGAGATGGATTGTACACTATTATGGTGACACCCATGAGGGTTGCAAATTTTTTTAAAATTATATCTCTGTCAGTCTGTATGACTGCATCATTTAAAGGTTTCCCATTCTGTGCATGGGATTATTGATTTTGTATCATGCGATCCTTGATAAGTACTGTATTTGGCTCATCAGCTCAAACTGGATTTGGGACAGCTACCCAATATATGGACCCTATATATGTCTCCATTGAAGCTGCAGATGTCTGTTACTGAATAGATATTCTGTCTCATGTGAAATGCTTTCTGAGGTGTTCTCTGAAATATTCCTCTCTAGTGGATATTACCAAGGGCTTCTGTGTGTTTCACTAATGTCAACAATCAGCAGTACTCGATTCTCCTGAATTCTTAAATTATCACGTCTGAGTTGGAACATTTTAGAAATCATTCCTTTCACCATTGTCCATGTTATGTGGCTGGAGCCCACTATTCTATGTAGGTTCCCTCAATTGCAAAGTGAATTAGTATGGATGAGCACATCACCATTCTGGTCTAACTAGAAGACTGCGATTGAGTAAACAATAGAGTTTATTGAGTTACTAGAAATGTTTACAGATTACATGACAATGAGCTACCTAATTACAAAGAGTGTCAGGAGCACACTAGCCCAGGTATGTTTTCTACAAAGCTCCTTCTTTACTCTGACTAAACCCTCTTGATACCATCCCATTGTGCAGTGTTTATTGCATTCAATTCCCTATTAGCTTTTTTTAGTACTTTTCAGATCCACATCAACACTTACTGAATAGTGCATTCAGTTTGCATATAGGAAGACCTTAGAGATGAAATAAATGACTAGAAAGTCCATTTTCAGTGTTGTCAGCTGCAAGATCAAAGTTGGTCAGAACACCAAAGAACTCTTCTGTTCTTTGTCTTGGAGGCATGGATCTTTGGGATCTACTTGAGATTATTGTCCCTGATTTGCAAAATTGAACCAGGCAAGTGTCACCATGATAGCTGGTCCATTAGAGATGTTGTTATACCTAGGGACTTGAACCAGAGTTCCCTGACTCAGATGTCGGGACACTACCACTGCACCACAAGAGTTAGTGTTTCAGATACTATATGGTACTCAGATGAGATAACATATGAAACACTGCGTAGTTCACAAAGATGTGGAGGTGCTGGTGTTGGACTGGGATGGACAAAGTCAGAAGTCACATGACACCAGGTTTATTTGAAATCACAAGCTTTCAGAGCGCTCTCCTTCATCAGGTTAAGTGACATCATTTCACCTGATGAAAGAGAGACCCCTGAAAGCTTGTGATTTGAAACAAATCAGTTGGACTACAACTTGGTGTCATGTGATTTCAGGGCTTATTTCACATAGGAACAAGTGATCTGGGGGAGAGCAAGGTCAGTTATCACATGAAGCAGTAGGAAGATGAAACTACCATTAGCTATTAAGGTTAAATCTGTATCTCCAAGTATTGTTCTTTCAGCCTAAAAGGTCACTACAGGTGCTTTGGATGTCCAGCAACAACTCCCTTCCATATTAACAATGACCACATTTTGGAGAGATTCCTAATTTAAGCCTCACAAAATGATACAAGTTAAAATCAGTCCCAATGTGGGAATTTCTGTTAATGAATAATTTGGCTTCTATTAATTAAGGATGCCAGTGACAGCAAGCCATTTGTGAGTGATTAAGGGACATAAAAGACCTCTTTACCTGTGTTGACTAGGATTTCCAGTTCATATGCAAGCTTTGCACATCAGCTTGAAACAAAGCTGATGCATTAAGATGACTCACTGCAAAGGAGAATGGGGGAACAAGATGTATTCAATAAGAGAATCCCCAATCCCCCACTCAGATTTGTCATTGCCACTGTTGCAGCTGTCGATCTTCTCATGGAACTATCAGGATCAGGCATCTGTGGCCCTTTTGAATTTTAAAATCGTCTGTGCTTTTTTAAGCGGATGCTTCTCTGTTGATGTTCCCTTTTTCCATCCAACATGAATCAGCGGTTCCCATGTCAGTCTGCCGGGTGTCCAACAGTCTTTCATATACCCTCCATCCTTGGGAACCCATTAAATGACATGCTTTTTTTCTGGCCATTTATTGGCTGATACTTTCAAAGTTAAGGTGTGCATGTCTGGGACACGTTGCATGGTTCAGGATGTGACTGGTCTCGATGTCAAGTTTCCAAACTCAGAACAGAAGTCCTTCACTAGAAGTGGACTCTTCTAGCAACTTTCCCCCTTCCTTCTGAGTGTGGCTCTTCAGACTCTCGTGGCCTGTCTGCAGAGAATTTTCTCCTAATGCTGACCAGCACTTCGCACGCTCCCAGCATTGCATCCAACATTCGCGATCCCTCTATCTTTTCTGATGTACAGTTTACCAGAAAGTCCAATGCAGCAATCCTCTTGTGCAGTTTCCCTTTAAGATAGGGTCTTCCTTTAAGTAGGGCAAGTTGACTCCAATATGGCAAACAACACTGTTGAGACTTTTCGCTGTATGCAGAGTTTGTTAGCAATGTAAAGAAATGGAGATCAGTGTAGGAGAAACCCCAGCTAGGACTACAATCATTCATTCAATGAATTTTGAATAATGTCTTTCTTTATCTAAACAAGAAACACACGGCATGGTGGCTCAGCACCAGGGACCCCGGTTTGATTCCAGCCTCAGACGACTGTGTGGAGTTTGCACATTCTCCCCATGTCTGCGTGGGTTTCCTCTGGGTGCTCTGGTTTCCTCCCAAAATTCAAAGATGTGCAGGTCAGGTCAATTGGCCATGCTAAATTGCCCATAATGTTCAGGGATGTATAGGTTCGGAGTAAATGTAGAGTAATAGGGTAGGGGAATGTGTTTGGGTAGGACACTCTTTGGAGGATCAGTGTGGACTTGTTGGGCTGAAGGGGTTGTTTTCACACTGTAGGGATTCTATGATCAAGGCATAAAATTGTGACTTCTGCCCATTCCAGTGTGGGTCATTTGGATATTCATACAAGCTCAGGTCAGAATTCAAATGACTGTTCAACAGCATTTATTAATTGATTCAACATGATGGTCAGGCGAGTGAGTAGTGTGGCCTGTAATACGTAGGTTCAACCTCCTAGCAAACCATTAACACATGACAGTTGAGGCCACAGTTAAATCAAAGCTTACCTCAGAAATGGTTCACTATTGGAGCTGCACTCCATCACATTTCTGACTTATGCCTTGAAGACATCGGAAAACCTTTGGGGAATCAAGAGATCAATCATTCGCTGCAGAAATACTCAAACTCTGAACAGCTCTTGTAGCCTCGATAATTGAGTGGCTGGTTCAGTCAGGCTTCTGGTCAATAGTGACCATCAGAATGTTATTTCATGATATCAAATTGAAACGTGCATTTTTCACATGTTCAATTAAGTACACATGGATATAAAGTATACTATCCTAATATGCCTGGGTAATCAAATGATAGCTAATTTTCTTTATCATATTTTTATACTTCATCAGAATTCCTAGGTTCATAAGATATTGTACATTTGGATACCTACTGAAATAATTACAAATTATACACTAATCAATGCGTACAGGACAGACAATTTAACCACAACATTTCAAATACAGACATGATAGTACGAGCAGCAAAATTGCCAGTGTCAAGTGTATATTATTTCTGATGTTCATCTGCTCCAGATCTCATTACTCACCCAACCAGTAGGAATTAATGCTCCACTAAGAACTTCAGTGACCCAAAATGCACAATTTCAAATTACCAATTAATTCCTGAGTATACCGTTCTTGAGTTTGGATACAGCTTTTCTCCTTAAATGAAAATAAGAGCACTCATGTTTAGATGAATAAAACATAATAGTATATGTACAACAAAATTTTTCATTCTGAACAATTACCTATACATATATATAATGTACATATGTTTTTCATTTTTATTTGAGATTTCTAACATAGGTTTAATATCCATCCTTCTCTAGCAATTTTCCAGCCCTGCACAGATGTAGCTTTGCAACATGTTCATTAGACATATTACAGAAACAAAATGCATGGTCATAGAGATGGAGCAAACTAAACAGATTAACGCTGGCATATAGCAGCAAATACTTTCTCTCAAACATCAAGCATTTCATGAATAATATTGCATTTAAGAATATGTGTTATTTTGTTATAGGTACAAGTGCAATTTAAAATGATCATCTTAAAAAATATTATTTATGAAGAAATTTCCGTTTCTTCATTCACAGCACATACAAATGAACTGGAGGAAAAGTCACTTGCAAAAATTAAAATAATTGCAAAGGTCTGTCATTTGAGATAATGCTCTAATTTTAATATTGTTATTATTCATGTCTGTATTTGTTGCAGATTTATTCATAAACTGGGAAAAGGGTAAGAGTGCTCCCAATCTTGGTGTTTACATTACAACATACATTTAGCACATCACACAGGAGGCTTTGAATCTATCAATGGAAGATTACAAAATCACTGAACACAACAGAACTGTAATGAAATCTTAGCTTTATAACTTTTGTATATCTTAGTACTTGAGAAATAAAAACTGGATTCAACACAATAGTTTTCATTAAACATCATTAAGGACTGGTCTTTAAGAAAAAATTAGAGACTCATAGCAGTGAGTAACTCATCAGCTGATTCCCACAGTCTGTCGACAATACACCAATCAGGGGTATGATGAAATAGGTTCCCCGTGTCTCCAAGGCCAAAAGAAATTTTTTATGAGACAGTGCATTCACTGCTTTAAATATTAATTCCCTCCAACACCACCACAGGATAACTGCAGGGTGTGGCCTCTTCCAGATACACTGCAGCAATTCACAAAGCCCTCCTTGACAGCATCTACCAAGCTCTCTATTATTGAGAAGAACAAGCATACCAGTCCATGAGGGCAGAGTTGGGACTCTGCTACTATTCCTTCAATGCTTTTGGGTCAAAATCCTGGAGCTCCCTTCCTGGTAGATATATGGGTACATCTTCCCTACATTAGTTCTTAGAGAAGGGCAAAATTCCTTAGTCAAAGTGTTGTGAATCTTTTGAATTCTCTGCCTCAGAAGATTGTGAAATCTCTATCTTTGAATAGATTTCAGGCCAGTTTAGACAGATGTTTGATCTGTCAGGGAATCAAGGGTTATTGGGAATGGGTAGGAAACTGGAAATGAGACCCAAGGTCAGCCATTGTCATGGTGAATGGTGAAGCGGGATCAACAGGCCATATGGCCTACTCATGTTCCAATTTCTTGTGATCATATTCAAGAAGCAGGCTGAATACCTGGGCAGTTAGGGATGGGCAATAATTACTGACTTTGTCAGTGATATTCGCAAGCCAAGAATGAATTAAAATGACAAGCAGAATTTGGAAAGAATGTTAACCATAGCAGGTTGATAAATGTCAATTGAGGAGTTTCACATTTATGAGCTCACATTCAGATATTTCCAGGTTAATTTCCTTTATTGAACACAAATCTTAGTTGCTCCAATGGATAAGTAAAGCACTGGGTAAAAAGGTACCAACTAGGAAAGCATTATCTTTGATCCCAGCCTTATGCTGCCTTTGCTGACATCAGTTGAATGTTATAATTAGTTTCAATACTTCTAGCATGCATTGGGGAAACGTCAAAGTTCACTGTCTTGGTCACTATTATAAGCTAACCCATCCCCCTTTTCCTATTGCCCCTGTTTGTCACCTGGGGTAGAGGTAAGTGATAGGCATAAATGACAAGTAACAGACGCAAAGAAACAAATGTCCTAATGAGTAAGGGAGGAATTTGCTGATATTGTAAAATAGAGTTCAATTGATCCTATTAATTATTGAGGATTGGCATGAAGTTTGTTTGCAGGTATTGAAAACTTAAGTCATCTTTAACTTTTAAGTTCTGACTACCTTGATTCCAAGCTTGTAATATGCTTAATGTGCTGTAACAGTGCTATAGTTGTCTGGACAAAAAACTTAAGATGCTACTGTAGTACGGTTATATATTAAATTGATAAAGGTAAAGTTTTTGTAAAATTTGTAATGAACATGCCATGTGATCTGGTGGTGTAGAAACTAAGAAGTTGACATAGATGAGATTATTGTCTCATTTGTTGTGTCATTAAAAACTAGCTATCAGAGACGATCAAAAACGTCATAAGGCCACCAAGAGACAACTGGCTAATTGCTGCACTTTAAGACAACAGGTCAGCCTATCTGACAACTGGCCAATTACTGAGCCTCAAGAAGGTGGATTTAACCTATTGGATAGCAATCATGTGAGGAGCAAGAGCTGTTCCCTGTCAGACTAGCGAGCTAGCTAGCTCAGGACCATGTATATTGATCAACTGCTTGGAGACTGGAGGGAGAGAACTGTTAACTCCCTCAGTTTTGACTCTTCGACAAGCGTAGACATCTATGCACACATAAACACTGGATTACATTAGCTAGATCAAGACAAAGTAGACTGATCAGTTAATTAAGATTGGGAGGAGAGATCTGATTGCTCCCTTTATTCCAACTCTCATCCAAGTCCAGACAACCTTGCACACATGGACACAAGAGTATAGATTTCATTCTCAGTGCTGGATAAATATAATATGCGTAATCAATAACTTGGAATCTTGAATTGTTGATCCTCAGAGTAAACCTCTGCATTAAAAGGGAGATAGTAACTTTCAAAATGCATTATTTTAGTAGACTAATAACTATCCAATAGCTTATCTCTTTTGGGATTGCATATTTGCAGAAATCAAATGAGGATAGGATTGAACACAGCAAAGATGAGATATCGTGCTGGTTTTTAGGCTTGTACATTAAATATGACTATTTTGGCAAAGTATTGAAGGGGGATTTCAGTGCAAATCAATGCAGAGAGAGATAAAAACCAAAATATAAAATGTCCAAAATCTTATCACCTACTTAGTAAAAAATATTTATTGTCATGATATGAAGTAGTTGACCAAAATCAATGAATATTGACTGATCAATAAAGATGTGCAGACAACTTACATTTATATAACACCGTTACTGTGAGAAATTATTCCAGGGTCCATAATAGGTATGATATAAAGAAACATTTGACATCTCATCATGTATGATAATAGGGCAGCTAATCAAAAGCATTAAGGAGCATTGTAAAGAAAGGAAGAAGAGCAGAAAGCTTTAGAGAGAGACTTCAGGAGCTTAAGACATTGACAGTGGAGGCCATGGACACTGAAGGTAGAACAATCTCACTTCCAAGTGACACTATTGCTGTCTGAGCATTGTTGATTTTGGATCTTGCTATGATACCACTGTGGAGCAAATTGGGGAATCAAGCCCAAGAATCACCTCACTTGGTATAGGGATAGCACCAGCCACTTCACCAACCATGCTAATCAACCCCTAATGGAGAAATGGAGACAGTAAAATGAACATGAATTAAATACTTAAGCTCTAGTTTTGTTGGTCTTTTACAGCACATTAATGTCAATACATGAGAACAGTACACACAACTTACACATTATCTCATAGCTTATCCAGTTTATTGATTGGCTTACACCTAATACCATGGCAAGGCCCAAGAGTCATTACAGTGTGTGTTACCTGATGCCAACTGTTTACTTAATGCAAATTACTATAATTTAGATTCAGATACATTTTCATTTTAACACGGTACTTAATAATTGTGAAGTACTGTGTAAAAATTACATCTACATGATAATAATTTTCACCAAGTAAAGTGTTGTCTCAGGAATTCAAATCCTGACCTATGATTCAATTATCAATGAAGCGAATGCACGCCCCAGTGCCAATGAATCAACTGAAGACAGTGAAGTTCTGAATATAAAAGACATTAGACACTCACCAATAATATTACCATAATGTCAAATACGAACTCTTATCCTTTAAAGAAATATTCGGATGACAGGGATATGGTGTCAGAGATGCAATATGACAGTGGCTATAATACTGGACTAGTTATCCAGAGACCTAGATTTGCAATCTGGAGACATGAGCTTAAGTCCCACCAACATAGCTGAGGAACTTAAATTTATTTAATCAAATTAAATTGAGAATTAAAAGTTGACATCACTAAGGTTAGTCGTAAAATTACAGAAAAAGAATAATTGTTCTTTAATAATGTTCTTTAGTGAAGGAAATTTACTAGCCTTACCCAATCTGGTTACTAAAACCACTGCCATGTCAGTGACATTTAACTATCCTCCGAAATGGACTAACAAAGGCACTCAGTTGTATTTTACAGCTCAGCAAATCCTTTTTGAGGGAGCAATGATCAATAAATGGTGATGCTTACATCATGTGAATGAATACTAAAAACCACTGAATCTGCTGATGGCTACATAACATAAAGTTAAAATATATAATATGAACGATTCCTCAGCATTTGGAAATGCATAGTCTCAACCGTCATAACAAATAAGTCCACAACTCTTTGCTCTCACTGATGGAGGCAACAGCAGTTGGGCAGGGTAGAGAGCTTTATGGAAATTGTCCATCTCAAAAGTGCAGTTCACCACCAAAACAATCCCATAATAGCTGACTGATTTAGCAGGTAAAAATGAACTCCCATTCTAATTAATGTAGTTTCACAGGATCTAGCGATGGTTAGTCAAACTAGGTACATTCCTGTCCACTGCCCTTGGACTACAAATCATGATGGATTTGGCACAGTTTAGGGACTGGTGTTCTTACTCAGAACCTGCCTATGTAGTTACGCAGACAATGACCATTAGGCAAGACGTTCCAAAGTAGTTCCACATTTTTCATTCTATTATTTTTGTTTAATCAGATGGAGGTATAGAATTATGGAGTGATACAGTTCAGTAGGACCTATTTGGCCCATCTTGACTGTGCAATTTCTTTGAGAGAACTATCGAATCAATTCCAGTCAACCTGTTCTTTTCCAATTATCCTCCAAATACAGATTTTTCAAGCATGTATCCAATTTGTTTTGAAAGTAACAGTAATTCTGTTTTTGCCAATCTTTTAGGCAATGGATCTAATCATAATAATTCACTGCAAATAATTCTTCTCACCTCTCTCCACAGTCCATTTGTCAATTATTTTAAATCCACCTTCTTCATTGCCATTTCTCTTGCTGGTGGAAACATATAATCCTCATCTACCTCCAACAAAATATCTCAGTTTTGCAGATCCTCTGTTTAAATCTTTCCTTAACCTTCTCCGGCTTAAGAAATACAACCCCAGTTTTCTCCCCACATAACTGAACACTCTGGTAGTATCGACATCTTGACAATTTGATATCTCAGGATGTACGGGAGTTGAATCTAATATAAACCATAGTCCCTTTCCATCAATCCAAATGCAGCACAGACTTCCACAAGCATATCATGTAATAGTGTACATCTCGTCATTTCACACAGGAAAAAAAAGCAAGGTTCTTCTTTCTAGCAAAACCCTTTGAACAAAATGCTTTAAAAATCAGAAAAAAAATCAAAGTAGCATCTTATGATTGACCTTGAAATGATGTTAACCCTAATAGTGTATAATATTACTGCTAAAACAAAAAAGATCGATTTGCTGTGTCTCTTTTCTTAAGTATCTTTGAACGACAACATTAAGGGAAGAAAATGTGTAAAGAAATGAAGATTAAGTCTCAGTCACAACAGGTCAATAAATTGCATCAGCTAAATTGGATTTTATTGGTAAGTACTCTCCAAAGCCTAGTAAAAATTATCTGAGAACATAATACTGCAGCTCAGTGGTTTCTTTTAAATCTACTCATCTATAATGGATCCAGACCTTTCATAATGCAATTATAATGCAATTAATTTTGTAGATACTTTACTAGTTGTGGCCTTTGACATTCTTCTTAACTTTTCAGGTACTTCTTCATTATAAATAGATTGCAAGGACTTTCTAACCAACCATTAGCTTGGTCCCCTTTATATAACTAGTGCTGCAATCTTACTTCAAGGCAAAGACCAACCATCAACCAGCGAATCCAATTAGTCAGAAATTGTCTCAAATTGCACCCTTCTGTCGTGCATAACTGCTTAAAAACCTAAAGCAATTCAAATCCTGAAGAAACAAAATAGATGAGAAAATTCTGCATACTAAAGAGAGTTCTGGGCATAAGCCAACTGTGCTATCAAGTGAGAGAATGAAAATGTCCCCATGTGAACAAATGCAATACTAAATTTCAAAATGTATGATATTTTATTTTTTACTGGCCATACAATTAAATTTGTATGAAATTCCCCCTACTATACATTAACATGCTTGAAGCCTGAGCTAAATAAAAAACTTTTAAGTAAATTTAAGAAATAAGATTTTAAACATTTATGTTGAAATTCACTGGACCATATTAATTTGTTTAGTAAAGGTTATTTTTCAATAAATTCAAATTGTTTGACTGGAAAAGGACTTTTTTTTATTACCAATGTCACATTATGTAAAACTTGCAGTACAGAAACTGGCCATTCGGTTCAACTGGTTTCTACTGAACACAAGTCTCATCCTAGTATTTTTTTATGTAACACTGTAAGCACAATCTTGAATTCCTTTTTCTCCCCCCATCTGTTTATCCAGCTTTTCCTTAAACACATCTATTCTATATTTCACCTCAACTATTAGTTCTGGTAGTGAGTTCCACATTCTATCTATTTTCATTTTTAGTAAAGATGCTACTTTATTAGTAACTATATGATAATTATGGAATCATAGAATACCAACAGTGTGGGAGCAGACCATTTGACCGTCTGAGTCAACAGTGAACTTCTGAAGAGCATTCCACCCAGACTAGCCCCATACTTTTTTCCTGTAACCTTGCATTTCCCATGGCTAATCAATCTAACCTGCACATCTTTGGATTGTGGGAGGGAACTGGAGCACCCACAGTAACCTCACACAGACACGGAGAGAATGTGCAAACTCCATTTAGACAGTCACCCAAGACTGGAATCAAACCTGGTCTCTTGGTGCTGTGAGGCAGTAGTGCTAACCATTGAGCCGCATCGCCATAAGAAGTTATGGACACTAGTTTTGGTCTCCTCGCAAATGATAACACGAGTCCTATGTCTACATAGCAAGCCTTTTCATTACTTGAAAGACATTGTAACTCAGCAAAGAATCCCAATCTGTTCAATCTGTCCTGATAAGTATTAACTCTCAGCTCTGGTATTGTCTTGTAAGTAATGTTGCACCCTCTCCAGGGTATTCAAATCCTTCCTGTTATATGGAGACCAGCACTACACACAGTATACCAACATTGATTTATCAATCTTCCATATAAGGTTAATATAAGTCATCATTATAGAATCATAGAGCTCTACAGTGCAGAAAAAGACCCTACAGCCCATCACTCCCAAGCCGGTCAATAACAACCACCTAACAATTCTAATCCCATCTTCAAGCACTTGGCCCACATGTGCCTTGGCATCACAAGTGCACAGCTAAATAATTTTTAAATGGTAAGAGGGTTTTTACCTCTACTCATCTGAAATAACTGCACAGAGGCCAATATCCTATCACCTTTTAGTAACTTGTGGCCAGCCAACTCGCAGTCAGTTCCTGAAGTGAAGAGATTGAATCCTCTGTTTCTGTCAGCCAGGGCTCACTGATTAGCCCAGGTTAACAAACCTAATCAAGGACCTCCTAGCCAATCAGATTCATCTAGTTCCCATCACTACAATACCATTATAGATGCATCCAGATTCCCTCTGGGTGAAAACAATTTTCCTCACATCCCTTCTAAATCTTACTTTATATCTACGTCACCTGGTTACTGATTTCTTCCCATACCAAGGGGAACAGTTTCTTCCTGTCTTCCCTGTCTATGACCCTCATAATTTTATACATGTCAATCATGTCCACCCCTCAGTGTCTTCTGCTCTAAGGAAAATAAGTCCAATCTCTCTTGAAGACTAAAACTGCCTAGCCCAGGATACATCCTACTAAATCTCCTCTGCACCCTCTCCAGTACAATCACATTCCTCCTATCGTGTGGATTCCAGAACTGCACACAATACTCTCGATGTGGCCTAACCAACATTTTGACTTTTCAACTTGAATAATTTTTAAAAGATCCAAAGTCTTTTCTTTGCCTTCTCAATGGCATTATTGGCCTAGGCTACAGGTTTTGAAGAACTGTATTTGCACATTCCTGTGCACCTCTTTTCTATTGAAAATCAGGTTCGCAAAAGGATTATGTGGCCTCTTCTCTTTCCCACTTGAATAGACAACAATTAACAATGAAGACATGTATCTAGATTGTGCCTTTAATGTAATAAAACATTTCAATAAACTTTATAGGACCATGTAAATACAAAATTTGAACCCATGCCACCTATAGTGATCTCAAACAAAAATGCAATGAGGTTTTATTACAGTATTGGTACTGACATTTGAACATTATAATCACAGGCACTCGCATGTCTGGGCTCAAACTAAGTAACTGAATTTGCCAGCATGCCAGCCATACTGCAAGAGAGCAGAGCTCAGTAAGATGGAGATTGGTTTTAACATTGACGTCATGAGGATTCCTTAAAGGCATAAGGGAGGTGGAAAGATTTAAGAAGGGAATTCTAGAAAGTAGCACAATGGGCGGCACAGTGGCACAGTGGTTAGCACTGCTGCCTCACAGCGCCAGAGACCAGGGTTCAAATCCTGCCTCGGGCAATTGTCTGTTCAGAGTTTGCCCGTTCTCCCTGTGTCTGCGTGGGTTTTCTTCGGGTGCTCCAGTTTCCTCCCACAGTCCGAAGATGTGCAGGCTAGGTGAATTGACCATGCTAAATTGCCCGTAGTGTAAGGAGCATTAATCGGGGTAAATGTAGGGGAATGGGTCTGGATGGATTACTCTTCGGAGGGTTGGTGTGGACTTGTTGGGCCCAAGGGCCTGTTTCCACCCTCTAAGTAATCTAATCAATGCCAGATGAGTGCACTGCCCCCAGTATTAGCACAATTTAAATTAGTGATGCTGAAAAGGCCAGAATTAGATGTTTAAGTTGTGGGTTTGGAGGAGATGACAGAGAGAGAGAAGAACAAAACACAGTGGGTTACATAAACAAATATGAAAACATTAATATCAAGGCTTTGTTTAACTTGGAGCCTTAATAGAACAGGCAGGATGGTAAGTGAATGGGACTTTGTATGAGTTAAGCACAGGAGGTAGAGATTGGCTGACTTCAAAGTTTATGGAGGATAGAAAGTGGGAGGCCACATAAGAGAGTGTATTGGAATAATCAAGCCTAGTGTTAACAAAAGTAAGGATGTGGGCTTCACAGCAGATGAGCTGAGATGGGGCAAAGTCAGATGGTGTTATGGATATGGAAAGAGGATGTGTGATGGAAACTCATGTCAGATTTAATTATGACAAAATTGTAAAGACTTTGGCTCAGCCTCAGACAGGAGACATTTTCAGATAGACAGCAGGCGACACTGGATAAGAAATTGAGGGTTTTTTTGGCAGGGAGTGAAGATACTATCCCAACAAAGTGAAAACCCATGTCAGGTAGAGGGAAAAGAGGTGATAGATCTGATTCTAGGTTGAATGTGTGTCATGATCATGCACTGAGCAACCCTAATACACAAGGTTCCATTGTATGATGGTAACTTCAGACCCTTTGCAATTTTTATGCAGTCAGATGGCTTTGGAAGGCACTGAAGGAGATGTGGTTCCCACCAATTCAGGGATATTACGCACCAAGGGGATGCTTGTTTTGGAGTCAGGGTCATTCGGGTTTTGTTCTGAAAAGGCAAATGACTATTACTTTGACGAGCATTGCGAACATATTCAGATGCATTAGAGTTCTTTATCTAGTGGATTGAAGTATGTTGAGTTCCAAATTTTAATATGTCATTTGTACCCTGCAGTTTTAACTTTACTTTGATTGATAGGCCATTCATCTGGTTAGTCTTTGAAGTAGTGGAAAAGGTGTTTGATTTCTTTTGATCAGTCATCTGATCAGCCTTTTAAGTATTGGAACAGATATTCATCAACTCTGGAGGTTTTGTTGACACAGTTGTGCAATGGAATTTTGTTATGAATGGCTAGCTGAGCTCCACATTAATGGATTGAGCTCAATATGGGCTAGTGATACAGCTGAAAAGGGAGAGAGTTTGTTTATTTTGACAATTTATGACTACTTCAGTTTTAATTGGAATTACTATGATTGAGTGTTTTATTGATAGCTTGAGTTCAAAACTGAATTAAAAATGTTTAATAGATTTTTGAATGACTGTTTGTTTTGACAGTTTCACAAGCTATTCTACTGTTATTACAAGGTTTCTTAAGTTGTCCATAATAGATATCGGGTAACTGAGAATGAGAAAATTGGAAGGGGTAAGAAAGTAATGGAATAGATTTAAGGATGGATAGGATTGTGAAAGGGTAGAGGTATATAAATGGCGGTAGTATTTGAAGAATTAAATCACAGTTTCAGGAAATTACCCAAATCATGACTCTTGTCTCTTAAAGAAAAATCCAGTTCAGTGGCTTTGGTCTTGCCAGTAAGCTGAACAATTCTGCTCATCCAATATTAGATGTCATACAAGCAGAATGACAATTTAGAATCAGTGGAATAGTTGAGAGAGACAATGGTGAAATAGTGCTGAGGACATCAGTGAACAAATGGAAACAAATGGGGTCTGATGGTAGTGCTGAGGGACAGCATGTAGATGGGAAATAGAAGGCAGCTAAGGGTAAATCATTGGAAAACACCAAAACTAATGGTGCAGGTCATAATCTAGCTGACATTTGATCAATAAAAATGGAACTAGATAAGTTCAACTAGATGATGGTAGAAAGGGATGGAGGAGGATGGAGAATATAAAACATACTGTTGTCTGGAAAAAGATAGTTTACTCCTGAAATAGGCTTCATTTATAATTAGGTAGCAGGGGGATGGGAACCTAAATTACAGTTCCAATGTACAGGTGGTTGAGAGTAGTGAGGTCAGAAATAAGGTTTCAAGGTCACAAGAGAGCACCGGCAAGCAGGAAGGTGGTTTGAAGTGCGTCTACTTCAACTCCAGGAGCATCCAGAATAGGATGGGTGATCTTGCAGTGTGGGTTGGTACCTGGGACTTCGATGTTGTGGCCATTTCAGAGCAATGGATAGAGCAGGGACAGGAATGGTTGTTGGAGATTCCGTGATTTAGATGTTTTAGTAAGAACAGAGAAGATGGTAAAAGAAGGAGAGGTGTGGCATTGTTAGTCAAGGACAGTAATATGGTGGCAGAAAGGATGTTTGAGGACTCGTCTACTGAGGTAGTGTGGGCTGAGTTTAGAAACAGGAAAGGAGAGGTCACTTTGTTGGGCATTTTCTAGAGGCCTCCGAATGTAGAGGAAAGGATAGCAAAGTGATTCTGGATAGGAGCAAGAGTAACAGGGTAGTTGAAATTTAACTGAACAAATATTGACTGGAAATACTATAGTTTGAATACGTTAGTGGGAATAGTTTTTGTTCAATGTGTGCAGGAGGGTTTCCTGACACAGTATGTAGACAGGCCAACAAGGGGTGAGGCCACATTGAATTTGGTACAAGGGAATGAACCCAGCCAGGTGTTAGATTTGGAGGTAGGTGAGTACTTTGGTCATAGTGACCACAATTCGGTTATGTTTACTTTAGTGATGGATAGGGATAGCTTTATACCGCAGGGCAAGTTATAGCTGGGGAAAAGGCAATTATGATGTGATTAGGCAAGATTTAGGATGGAGAAGGAAACTGCAAGGGATGGACAGAATTGGAATTTGGAGCATATTCAAGGAACAGCTAGTGCATGCCCTTGATAAGTATATACCTGTCAAGCAAGGTTGAGCAAGGGAGCTGGGGTTTACTAAAGAAGTTGAATCTCGTGTCAAGAGGAAGAAGAAGGCTCATGTCAGGATGAGACATGAAGGCTCAGTTAGGGTGCTTGAGAGTTACAAGTTAGCCAGGAAGGACCTAAAGAGAGAGCTAAGAAGAACTAGGAGGGGACATGAAAAGCCGTCAGCAGACAGGACCAAGGAAAATGCTGAAGCTTTCTATAGGTATATCATGAATAAAATAATGACTAGAATAAGATTAGGGCCATTCAAAGAAAGTAGTGGGAAGTTGTGTGAGGAGTCCGAGGAGATAGGAGAAGTGTTAAATGAATACTTTTCATCAGTATTCACTCTGGAAAAAGACAATGTTGTCAAGGAGAATACTGATATTCAGGCTACTAGACTAGATGGGATTGAAGTTCACAAGGAAGAGGTGTTAGCCATTCTGGAAAGTGTGAAAATATGTAAGTCCTCTGGGCCATATGGGATTTATTCTAGGAGCCAGGGAGGAGATTGCAAAGCCTTTGGCTTTGATCTTTATGCCATCATTATCTGCAGGAATAGTGCCAGAGACTGGAGGATAGCAAATGTTGTCCCTTGTTCAAGAAGGGGAATATGGACAACCCTGGTAATTATAGGCCAGTGAACCTTACTTCAGTTGGGGGTAAACTGTTGGAAAAAGTTTTAAGAGATTGGATTTATAATCATCTAGAAAGGAATAAGTTGATTAGGGATAGTCAATACAGTTTTGTGAAGGGTAGGTCATGTCTCATGAACCTTATTCAGTTATTTGAGAAGGTGACCAGACAGGTGCATGAGGGTAAAGCTGTTGATGTAGTGTATAGGGACTTCAGTAAGGTATTGATAAGGTTCCCCATGGTAAGCTACTGCACAAAATATGGAGGCATGAGATTGAGGGTGATTTAGTGGTTTGGAATAGAAATTAGCTTTTGGATGTAGGTTGCTGATCTTGAAGGTTCATTTCCAGATGTTCCATCACCCTACCAGGTAACATCTTCAATAGCTGAAAATATGTTGCTGGAAAAGCGCAGCAGGTCAGGCAGCATCCAAGGAGCAGGAGAATCGACGTTTCGGGCATGAGCCCTTCTTCAGCAATCTTTTTTTTGGTGAGTGATGTCACTGGGGGCGGAAGTGGCTGCGGCGACGGCAACCCAGGGGGCGGAGGTGGCTGTGGTGACGGCAGAAATGGTGTTGTTCCTGATAGCCGTGCACCCCGCGGAGGCCGCGAATCTGTCGGCGATGGTCTTCCTGCGGATCGTGGAGGCGGTTGTCTGGGCAGCGATTGCGGAGGCTGCAAGGTTGGTGGGGGTGGAAGTGACGTCATGGTTTGCGGTGGCAGCCGCTGCCGCAGGCACTGCAGCGGCCGCGTGGTTAATGGCGCCTGAGTGATTTCGGAGGCCAATGGAAGATTCTGGAACAGTTGAGGAACCCAGAGTGTGGGGATAAGTACATGAAATTTTTTGGTACTTACTATCTTTAATTTCCGTTATGGCTAGGAAGAACTGTTTGTTTAGTGTATGGACTCTTCTGTGGATGAAGAACAGTAGAGGTCCTTTACAGGTCTGTGAGAGTGTTGTAGGTGAGCCGGTGTAGGGCTAATTGCTGGGAATGTAGGTAGCGGCGCATGGCTGCAAGCGTGGAGCGGAGAATCCGGAGGGAGGTCTGTTGCTGGAGGCTTCGGATTTGTTGTAGGTACTGGTTGTCCTGGTTGGGTCCAAATTTTGTTGGTCAGAACATATCCAGAGTCCATGCGGGGTCAGTCGGTTCTGTAGACAGGTGCTGAGGAAGGAGATGTGGCTGTGGTTGCGAGTCTGTTTGAGAACGTGGGTGAAGAGCTTCTGGGCAGAGGAGATGACCTGGGGTGTGCAGTGAGAGAGGGACTCACTGAAATCCTTGTAGAGGGAGAAAGAGAGCTTCTTCAAGGAAGGCATCCTTGCAAGAGGATTCACAGTAGGTTAAAATCTTCTAGGAGAAAGTGAGGACTGCAGATGCTGGAGGTCAGAGCTGAAAATGTGTTGCTGTGACCTGCTGCGCTTTTCCAGCAACACATTTTCAGCTCTGATCTTCAGCATCTGCAGTCCTCACTTTCTCCTATAACATCTTCAATAGGCCTCAGGTGAAGCACAGGTGAAATTCCTGCTTTCTATTTAGATGCTTGGGTTTCTTTGGGTTGGTGATGTCATTTCCTGTGGTTATGTTATTTCCTGTGGTGAAATCACTTCCTGTTCCTTTTCTCAGGAGCTGGTAGATGGGGTCTAACTCGATGTGTTTGTTGATAGAGTTCCGGTTGGAATGCCATGCTTCTAGGAATTCTCGTGCATGTCATTGTTTGGCTTGTCCTAGGATGGATGTGTTTGCACAGTTGAAGTAGTGTCCTTCCTCATCCATATGTGAGAGAGGGTCATGACGTTTTGTGGCTAGTTGGTGTTCATGTACATCAAAAACACTAAGATAGAAGAGGATGAAATAACGGTCTCCTTTAATGTAACAGCCCTGTTTACATCAATCAACATTAACCTGGCCAAGGAAACACTGACTACATTATTAGAAGACCTAAAGACACATACACCAAACACCACTAACTTCATCAACAAGGACAGTATCATCAAGCTAGTGGACCTATGCCTTACCACACACTTCACCTTCAACAACAAAACCGACAGACAAACCAATGGAACACCAATGGGATCACCGATATCAGGTTCTTATCAGGGGAACTTCAAACCAGCGTCTTCAGGAAAACAACACATATGGATTAAATATTGAACTACAGAAGCAATCATCCCAACACCCACAAATGAAGGTGCATCAGAACATTATTTCAACGAGCCAACACACACTGCAGCATAGAGGAACTATACAGAGCAGAGGAAACTCACCTCTACCGTGTATTCAAAAAGAATGGATAATGAATAGGTGAATTGGCCATGCTAAATTGCCCATAGTGTTAGGTGCAGGGGTAAATGTAGGGGAATGGGTCTGGGTGGGTTGTGCTTCGGCGGGTCGGTGTGGACTTGTTGGACCGAAGGGCCTGTTTCCACACTGTAAGTAATCTAATCTAAAGTAAGTAATCTAAAGTATCTAATGAACACAGTCTGCAGATTTCTCAGCAACAAACCCAAACAAACAGACAAAACACTACTCCAGAAACCCTAGCCACTCTCCCCTACATCAAAGACATACAGGAAATGATTGCCAGACTACTCAGACCCCTTGGCATCATAGTAGCCCACAAACCCACCAACACACTAAAACAGCAGCTAATGAACTTGAAAGACCCTATACAGACAACAAGCAAAACTAATGTCATTCACAAAATACCATGCAAGGATTATAACAAACACTACATTGGACAAATGGCAGAAAACTAGCCACCAGGATAGATGAACAACAACTAGCCACAAAAAGACATGAGGCAAAAGTGAGGACTGCAGGTGCTGGAAACCAGAGTTTAGATCAGAGTGGTGCTGGAAAAGCACAGCAGGTCAGGCAGCATCCGAGGAGCAGGAAAATCGACATTTTGGGCAAAAGCCCTTCATCAGGAATAGAAGCAGGGAGCCTCCAGAGTGGAGAGATAAATGGGGGAGTGGGGCTGGGGAGACGGTGGCAAAGAGTACAATAGGTGAATGGGGGTGGGGAGGGAGGTGATAGGTCAGATAGGAGAGTGGAGCGGATAGCTGGGATGGAAGGTTGGCCGGTAGAACAGGTCATGAACACAGTGCCGAGATGGAAGGTTGGAACTGGGGTAAAGTGGGAGGAGGGAAGTGAGGAAACTGGTGAAGTCCACGTTGATGCCCTAGGGTTGAAGTGTTCCACCTGCCCTCTATTTCTGATGAAGGATGTTTGCCCGAAATGCCAATTTTCCTGCTCCTTGGATGCTGCCTGACCTGCTGTGCTTTTACAGCACCACTCTGAACCTTCAAGCTCAGTGAGCAAACCTACAGCCAAAACCTCAAGCTACAAATTTTCTCAAAACTCGCTAAGAAATTGGCTAGCTGAAAGAAAGCTGGTGGTTGATGGGAAATATTCATAACGAAGATCAGTTACTAATGGTGTACTGCCAGGTTCTGTTTTGGGGCCACTTCTGTTTGTCACTTTTATAAATGACCTAGATGAGGGTATAGAAGGAAGGGTTAGTAAATTTGCGGATAACACTAACTTCAGTGGAGTTGTGGATAGTACTGAAGGATGTTGCAGGTTACAGCGGGACACAGATAAGCTGCAGAGCTGGGCTGAGAGGTGACAAATGGAGTTTAATGTGGAAAAGTGTGAGGTGATTCACTTTGGAAGGAGCAATAGGAATGCAGAGTACTGGGCTAATGGTGAGATTCTTGGTGGTGTAGATGAGCAGAGAAATCATAGTGTCCACGTACATAGATCCCTGAAAGTTGCCATCCAGGTTGAAAGGGTTGTTAAGAAGGCATACGGTGTGTTAGCTTTTATTGTAGACGGATTGAGTTTCAGAGCCATGAGGTCATGTTGCAGCTGTACAAAAGTCTGGTGCGGCTGCACTTGGAGTATTGCCTACAGTTCTGGTCACCACATTATAGGAAGGATGTGGAAGCTTTGGAAAGGGTTCAGAGAAGATTTATTAGGATTTTGCCTGGTTTGGAGGGAAGGTCTTATGAGGAAAGGCTGAGCAACTTGAGGCTGCTTTTGTTAGAGAGAAGAAGTTTGAATTAATTGAGACATATAAGATAATCAGAGGGCAGTGAGAGCATTTTTCCTCAGATGGTGTTGGCGAGCATGAGGGGAGATAGATATGGAACAGATATCAGAGGTAGTTTCTTCACTCAGAGAGTAATAGGGGCATGGAATGCACTGCCTGCAACAGTAGTAGACTCGCCAACTTTAAGGGCATTTAAATGGTCATTGGATAAACATCTGATGAAAATGGAATAGTGTTGGATAGATGGACTTCAGATTGGTTCCACAGGTCAGCACAACATTGAGTGCCAAAGGGCCTGTACTGCGCTGTAATCTTCGATGTTGTTTGTAACTTTGATAAGCACTGTTCAGTACCAGGGCAAGGGCGAATACCTGGCTGGAGGGATTCCAACGTGAATTGCTGAAAGATCAATACAGATTTGAGAAACAACAACGAAGGACTATGAAGAGGAAAGGAAGGTTGGAAATATTTGCAAATACGCATTCTCATGAGTTGACTTTTTTTTCAGGCAGGATAATGACAGCATTGAGAAAAAAAAGAGGTGCAGTCCCTGAACAGAGATTTATTAATAGCATTAAATAAAAATCTAAAGTAAAATTCATTTGACATTTCCACAACTCCTGTGCAAGATAGCAAATGTCTTCCTGGGTTGAATCTGTTTTTTGCCAAAGTGTGAGTTATGTTGGGACTTTTAGAGGGATACTCAACATAAAACCAAACAGGATTCCTCACCGTACCTCACCTTGTTAACAATCTATCTGCCCCTATGTGTGTGTCTGACCTTTTTCTAGCTCCATCTTACCATGAGCTGTTCCTGGAACAACTCACTACTCATAGCAGATAACTACCAAAAGCAGTGTACCTGCACCATCTATAAAAGGCTGCTGTGAACCTGAACAAGTGTTAGCAATTCAGCTTGCTCCTCACTAGTAGTGTAATGGCACAGCAGGCACTAGCCATGCTGCTCATGGCACATAACTGGCAAGGCTGACACTCCCTCACGCATACAACCTCATTTTCTCATCCCTGTCACAGTTTAACCAGCCGGCCATGCAGTCTACCTGTGCATAGCTACATCCCATCTGAATACCCCTCTGAGTCACCTCTACCTGTTCTCACTGTCTGTTGTAGCTCCATTGTCCATGACACAACTGAGCTCTCTCTATGATTCACAAGGGGCGGGGGAACTTACTCCTCCCAATGTCCTCATCCTACTTCTCAGAACACTGCTCTTGCCCTCCACTTCCTTACCATACAGTACATTGGCTCATTGCCTGTTCCAATTGTACAGATTATATCATGCCAGAGTGACGTGGCACACTCTGTCTAGAGTATACTGGAGGGCATCTCCAGAACACGATGACACGAAAGTCGGTGGAGTTGTGGACAGCGAAGAAGGATGTGGCAGGTTACAGCGGGATATAGATAAGTTGCAGAGCTGGGCAGTAAGGTGGCAAATGGAATTCAATGTAGCTAAGTGTGAAGTCATTCACTTTGGTAGGAGTAACAAGAAGATGGATTACTGGGCTAATGGTAGGCTACTTGGTAGTGTGGATGAGCAGAGGGATCTTGGTGTCCATGTACACAGATCTTTGAAAGTTGCCACCCAGGTAAATAGTGCTGTGAAGACGGCATATGGTGTACTGGGCTTTATTGGTAGAGGAATTGAGTTCTGGAGTCCTGAGGTCATGTTGCAGTTGCATAAGACTCTAGTGCAGCCTCATCTGGAGTATTGTGTGCAGTTTTGGTTGCCATATTATAGGAAGGATGTGGAGGCATTGGAACGAGTGCAGAGGAGGTTTACCAGGATGTTGCCTGGCATGGTAGGAAGATCGTATGAGGAAAGGCTGAGGCACTTGGGGCTTTTCTCATTGGAGAAAAGAAGGTTTAGGGAAGATTTGATAGAGGTGTACAAGATGATTAGGGGTTTAGATTGGGTTGACAGTGAGAACCTTTTTCTGCGAATGAAGTCAGCTGTTACTAGGGGACACAGCTTGAAATTAAGGGGTGGTAGGTATAGGACAGATGTTAGGGGTAGATTTTTTACTCAGCGGGTTGTAAGTTCGTGGAATGCCCTGCAGTGGTGGACTCTCCCTCTTTATGGTCATTTAAGCGGGCATTGGACAAGCATATGGAGGTTATTGGGCTAGTGTAGGTTAGGTAGGCTTTGGTCGGCGCAACATCGAGGGCCGAAGGGCCTGTTCTGCGCTGTATTTTTCTATGTTCTATAACACTCCGAGCAGTATAGAGCCACATGTCCAGATGCCCATTGTCTGCTCCACCATGGCCCTGCTCAAAGCCTGAGTGCTGCCTTATCTGTGGTCCACATCAGACACAGGGCTTTCCAATGGTATCATGAGGTAGGCTCACTGTCGAGCCCTTTTGTCCTCAGTAACCAGCCTTGTGAGGCACTTGGACCCTGAAACATGAGGTACACAAGAGCACTCGAGGCTGAAGGAGTCAGGGCAACTGCCAGGGTAGTAGGCACACACCTCCAGAATGTGGTAACAGTGATCACAGATTCATCTGAACACTAATCAAATGGAACCCATTCCTGTTGGCATTGTGATACAGCTGTCTCAGTGCCATACATGTGCAGTCAGTTCGAACCCGTACCTGGGGGAATGACACCGATGTTTCCGAATCCTACTTCCCAGGCTGTGGCACTGACCTCGCCAACAGGGAACAAAATGAGCCAGTGAGATCTTGCACAGTCGGCATCTGTCACTGTACTGATTAATTGGTGGGTGCACCAATGGGATCCCACACAGGTCAGTCACTGGAAGGAGCCAGTCACGTTGAAGTTTAAAATGGCTGTCAACTTCCCAGTCATCTGGTGACGATAGTCTCCCACCCATGCAGCCCTCAACACACTCCATTTAGCACAGTTACATCACAGCATCCAGGACATACAGCCTCTGCATTGACACTGAGCCATGCTCATCCCCAGGAAACAGAGTCAGATCCGAGAATCTCTGTGACTCTTGTGGACCCCATACATTCTGAGGGGTCATGCTAATGAGACCTCTTCCTGAGCCGAGGGCTTCTCTTCCTCTTCAGGTCTGCTGCTGCTCCTGGACTTGCCATTGGCGCTGGTCCCCTCACATTGCCCTTTACCTTCTTAGGAAGGCTGCCACAGCAGCAGGGCACAGGACTCCCGGTGGAAATGATCCATGTTGAGAATATAAAGTTCTGAGGTCTCAGAAGACTCTTCGGTGATGTACCCTACAGATTAGGGCTGAATACACTTCTCCATACAGTGAGATATGCTGCACTCTGATAATGAAGGATGTCTCTCCAACATTTATCCAGGGTCAGTCTCTGAATATGATGTGGAGGTGCCAATGTTTGTCTGGGTTGACAAAGTTAAAAATCACACAACTGCAGGTTATAGTCCAACAGGTTTACTTGAAAGTATATACTTTCAGAGCACTGCTCCTTTGTCAGGTAACTAGCTACCTGATGAAGGAGCAGTGCTCCAAAAGCATATACTTTCAACTATACCTGTTGGACTACAGTCTCTGCATATTCATTGCTGAACATAGGCTTGCAATATACAGTAGTCATTAGCCCACTAATGGATTTCTCAACTCGCCCAGAGGAAAGTGAGCATGTTGGACTGTTTCATCTCAAAAGTGAACTTGGGCACAAGGGAGAGGGTATTGGGATGTATAAGGAAATCCGGGAGCAGCGGGAGACAGAGTGGAGGTGACATTGGGGACCAGGAGGTTGCCGAGAAGGTAAGGACTTGGTATATTCCTGATGAAGGGCTTTTGCCTCAAACGTCGATTTTCCTGCTCCTTGGATGCTGCCTGACCTGCTGTACTTTTCTAACACCACTCTAATTTTGACTCTAATCTCCAGCATCTGCAGTACCCACTTTCGCCTAAGGACTTAGTATATATTTGGACAGCGGCTAAACCCAAGATACAACATATGCAGTATCTCCCTCCCAGCACCACCCTCCTCCAAACAGAAGAAATGGGCTCTAAAGGTAACTTTTTCTTTTTTTTCTTTTATATATTTAAGTGCATTGTTTGGTACTAGTTAGTTGAATAAAAGCTAAGGCTTACAATGGCAGGGGTCCTCAGACCTGTAGCATGCGCATCTTGCTTGATGTGTTCAGCCCTAATCTTTAGGTTATGTCACCAGCCACATCCCTGACTCTTGCTCTTGCAGGAAGTGTGTCCAGCTGCAGCTGTTGTTTGACCACATGACAGCTCTGGAGCTGCGGATGGACTCACTGTGGAGCATCCATGATGCTGAGGAGGTTGTGGCTAGCACATTTGGTGAATTGGTCACACCGCAGGTTAGAATTGTTGAGGGAGACAGTGAATGGCAGAAAAAGAATAGGAAGGCAGTGCAGGTGTGCCCTGCAGTCATCTCCCTCCAAAACAGATATACCATATTGGATATTGTTGGGGAAGATGGCTCACCAGGGGAGGGCAGCAGTTGTCAAGATCATGGCACAGTGGCAAGCACTGGTGTTCAGAAGGGCGGGAAAAAGACTGATAGGGTCATACTCATAGGGAATTCTTCTGTAAGGGGAGTAGACAGGCAGTTCTGTGGTTGAAAACGAGACTCCTGGATGATATGTTGCCTCCCAGGTGCTCGGGTCAGGGATGTCACCAATCGGCTGCAGACCATTCTGAGAGGGGAGGGTGAACAGCCAGTTGTTGTGGTACATATAGGCACCAATGATACAAATAAAAAATGACGAGGTCCCGAAAGCAGAATTCAGGGAGCTAGGAGAGAAGTTAAAGAGGAGGACCTCAAAGGTAGTGATCTCGGGATTGCTACCAGTGCCATGTGCTAGCCAGGGTAGAAATGAAAGAATAGGCAAGATGAACATATGGTTTGAGGGATGGCGTAGGAGGGAGGGGTTCAGATTTGTGACATTGGGACCAGTTCTAGGGAAGATGGGACTATTACAAATTGGATGGTCTACACCTGAACTAGACTGGAACAAATGTCCTTTGGGGAGGTTTTGCTACTGCTGTTGGGGAAGGCTTTAAACTAATGTGGCAGGGGGCTGGGAACCAGAAGAGAAGACTAATAGACAAAGTGAGGTGGAAACGAGAGATTGTAAGGATAATGAAGTTAGCATTACCAAGGGGGAGACTAGGCAGAGAACATATGAACGCAAAGGAACTGGTGGTCTGAAGTGCATATACTTTAATGCAAGGAGTATAGTGGGTAAGGCAGATGAACTTAGGGCTTGGATTGATGCCTGGGAGTATGACATTATTGCAATCACAGAGACTTGGTTGAAAGAAGAACATGATCGGCAACTAAATGTTCCAGGGTATATTTGCTTCAGACAGGACAGGGAGGAAGGTAAAAGGGGGGGAGGAGTTGCATTGCTGGTCAGGGATGATATCACGGCTGTGCTAAAGGAGATCACTATGGAAGGCTTGAGCAGTGAGGCATTATGGGTAGAGCTGAGAAATAAGAAGGGTGCAGTTACATTGTTGGGGGCTCCCAACAGTGAGTGTGAGGTAGAAGAACAAATAGGTAAACAGATTATAGAAAGATGTAGAGGCAACAGCATGGTGGTGAAGGGGGATTTTAATTTTCCCAACATTGACTGGGATACACCTAGAGGTTAAAACAATGACTGCAGATGCTGGAAACCAGATTCTGGATTAGTGGTGCTGGAAGAGCACAGCAGTTCAGGCAGCATCCAAGTAGCTTCGAAACGTCGATTTCGAAGCTACTTGGATGCTGCCTGAACTGCTGTGCTCTTCCAGCACCACTAATCCAGAATCTGGGATACACCTAGAGTCAGAGGTCTGGATGGGGCAGATTTTGTAAGGAAGTTTTTTAGAGTAGTATATCATTAGTGCAACTAGGAAAGGGACCATATTGGACCTGGTGTTAGGGAATGAGCCAGGCCAAGTTGTAGAAGTTGCAGTGGGGGATTTCTTTGGGAATAGTGACCAGAATTCTGTAAGTTTTGGAATAGTCATAGACAAAAATGAAAATGGTCCTAAGGGAAGAATACTAAACTGGGCCAAGGTCAATTATATCAAAATTCAGCAGGAGCTGGGAAATGTGGTTTGGGGCAGCTATTTAAAGGGAAGTCAACAATTGATATGTGGGAGGCTTTCAAAGATAGTTTGAAGAGAGTGCAGTATGGGCATGCCCCTTTGAAAACAAGGGCAAGGAAAGGCAAGATTCGTGAACCGTGATGACAGGAGAAATTGTGTGACTAGCCAAGAGTAAAAGGGAAGCATACATAAGGTCCAGGCAGCTAAGAACAGAACAAGCTTTGGATGAATATCAGGAGCGTAGGATCAATCTTACACAAGGAATCAAGTGGGCTAAAAGGGGTCACGAAATAACTTTAGCAAGCAGAATTAAGGAGAATCTCAAGGCCTTTTATTCATACATAAGAAGCAAGAGGGCAACTAGAGAAAGGGTTGGTCCACTAAAGAATAAGGAAGAAAGGTTGTGTGTGGAACCTGAGGAAATGGGGAGATTCTGAATGATTACTTTGCATCAGTGTTCAAGGAAGAGAGGGACATAATGAATCTTGAGATTAGAGACAGAAGTTTGTTTACTCTGGATCACATTGACATAGGAGGGAGAATGTGTTGGGTAGGCTGAAGGATATTAAGGTGGACAAATCCCCAGGACCGGATGGGATCTATCACAGGTTGCTGAGGGAGGCAAGAGAGGAAATAGCTAGGGCCCTGACAGATATCTTTGTAGCATCTTTAAACACAGGTGAAATGCTGGGGGACTGGAGAGTTGCTAATGTTGTTCTCCTGCACAAGAAGGGTAGTAGGGATATTCCAGGTAACTACAGACCAATGAGCTGGATGTCAGTGGTGGGAAAGTTGCTGGAGAAGGAACTGTGGGATAGAATCTATTTATATTTGGAAGAGAATGAGCTTATCAGTGATAGGTGACATGGTTTTGTGCGGGGGAGATTGTGCTGTACCAACTTAATAGGGTTCTTTGAGGAAGTGACAACGTTGATAGATGAAAGAAGGGCTGCAGATGTCATGTACATGGACTTTAGTAAGGCATTTGATAAGGTTCCCCTTGGTAAACTAAACTAGAAAGTGGAGTCACATGGTGTGTAGGGTGTTCTAGCTAGGTGGATAAATAACTGGTTGAGCAACAGGAGACAGAGAGTAGTGGTTAAAGGGAGTTTCTCAAAATGGAGAAAGGCTACCAGTGGTGTTCCACAGGGATCAGTGCTGGGGCCACTGTTGTTTGTGATATACATAAATGATGTGGAAGAGGGCATTGGTGATCTGATCAGTAAGTTTGCAGATGACATGAAAATTGGTGGAGTAGCAGAAAGAATAGGGGACTGTTAAAGAATACAGAAGAATATAGATAGACTGGAGAGTTGGGCAGAGAAGTGACAGATGGAGTTCAATCCAGGCAAATGTGAGGTGATACATTTTGGAAGGTCTAATTCTACAGCGAACTATCCTATAAATGGAAGAGCCTTGGGAAAAGTTGATGAGCAAAGAGATCTAGGTGTTCAGGTCCATTGTACCCTCAAGGTGGCTGCATAGGTGGATAGAATGGTCAAGAAGGTATATGGTATGCTTGCCTTCATCAGATGGGATATTGAGTATAAGAGCTGGCAGGTCATGTTAAAATTGTACAAGACTTTGGTTCGGCCGCATTTAGAATACTGTGTACAGTTCTGGTCGCCACATTACCAAAAGGATGTGGACGTTTGGAGACAGTGCAGAGAAGGTTTACGAGGATGTTTCCTGGGATGAAAAGAGGTTGAGTAGGTTAGGATTGTTTTCATTAGAACAAAGGAGATTGAGGGGGGACCTGATTGAGGTCTACAAAATCATGAAGGGTATAGACAGGGTGGTTGGGATAAGCTTTTTCCCAGGGTGAGGGATTCAGTCACGAGAGGTCACGCATTCAAGGTGAGAGGAGAAAAGTTTAAGGGGGATACATGCAAGTACTTCACACAGAGGGTGGTAGGTGCCTGGAAGGCATTGCCAGCAGTGGTAGTAGAGGCAGGCACGGTAGATTCATTTAAGGTGCATCTGGACAGATGCATGAATAGGTGGGGAGAAGAGGGATACAGATCCTTAGGAATTGGGCCATAGGTTTAGACAGTGGATTTGGATTGGCACAGGCTTGGAGGGCCAAAGGGGCTGTTCATGGGCTATAAATTTGTTCTGTCCTTACTGACTGAACAATGCAAGTATGGCTTCCACTGCACCCAGCAAGTGGATCAGCTAGGTGTCTGGATGGTCACGAGGGGTTAGCAAGTGTCAGATCTTGGATTGTGCCCTGAGATGCTATTTGCTGCTGTGCATCAAGGCGGCTCTTCGCAGCCAGCCAGCAATGAGAGGAATTCACCAGATAGTTGCTCTGATTTTCAATGTGAGATTTCACGATGTTGAGCTTATTCAGTGTGTTTGGAGGTGTGTTTCAGCATTCACAAGGCATTTAACAAAATGTATTTCTCTTTAATTGGCAACTTACCACTGCCCAGCAAGAAACTGTCTTTGCTGCATAAAAATTACATATAGGGTACAATGGAATGCTCCCACCAGTGAGATAGGTCTTGTCAGACTTCTCATCCAATTTTAGAACACATCTTGCAATATTCCATGTTACTCATGCATCTATTAGATTTACCCCATACGTTTTGTCAATGTCTACCTCTGTATTCACTATCCCATCAAATTTTATGTGAGCCACAAATTTTGAAACTGTACTTCCAACAGTCAACTGTAAATCATTTATGTAAATGGTAAAGAACAGCACAGCCAGCAAATTTCTCGTTCAAATGTTTTTATTGTGAGCAACCAGTTCATTCAGTTTACATGCTGTTTAAATCATTTTGCACAGATGCTTATATCCTTTATTTATCAGGAAACAAATCCTGGTGAGTAGCTTCCAAGTTGCTGCATGACCATGAATCTACACAGCTTAGCAGGACTGCGGGTCCTGGCAGTGCCAAGCTGAGGAACTCCCCTTAGCACCCACGCTCCATCTTCTATACTGTCTCCAACTTGTTATACGTTCTGCTACTGGTCTCGTGGCTCAAATGTTTCAGACATGGATCGACAATGTAATATTTTTCAAAACTAAAATAAAAATCCACATCTACTGCATTACCTTACCATCTACTGCACTTCCTGTTACTTTTTCAAAAATTTCAAAATTTGCCAAGTACTACCTCGCATTTTGAAACCTGTGCCGACAACTCTGTTGTATTTTGTGTTTCTTGAACTTCATTTATTATATTTTTGAGTGACAATTGCATTTCTTTCTGATCACTGACATTAAGCTGATTGGCCTTTAGGTCCTCAAACCATTCAGTCACCTCTTAAATCAAGGAATCACAATAGCAGCTTCTTTTTTCATGGCTCTTTTACTTGTGAACTTTAATCACTGTTTATTATACAAACACAGCTAATCTGAAATCAAGCAAAATAATGAAGAGACACTGAAATACAATGATGTAGCAACAATACATATGTTTAAACAAAAGTAACAAACATCAGATTACATAAGAACAAAGACATAATTTTGGGATAGCACAACACCCCATTGGATCACGCTATCTGGTTGCAAGAATCACACTTAAAGTCGTTCATGCGCTGACAGGATTTATACCCACTCTTGTGAATGTTTTTTAAAGCAGGCAGCAGAGGCTGAAGCACAGCGAATTGAAGACTAATGCACAGAAACAAAACCAGAAAATGTCAGAAAATCTCAGCAGGTCTGTGGAGGAAACATTTCAGGTCCAGAGACCCTTCTTCAGAACTGGTTCCAGCACCATTTTGGTAAAGCTATGCAACCCTTCTGATTCAGCCAAAATTCAGACTGCACTGTTATATCTCTAATTGCTAAAAGTCTTTTTTAAAAATGACAGCAAGTCTGTGTCTCCCAAAACTCATCTTTGTCCTCCTCCTATTCCCAATCTACATGCTGCACATTTCAATAACAACTACTGGTTTTACCAATGTGAATCAGCCAATTGAGAACAGAAAATTTATTCTATCCAAAGTCCACACAAGACTTGAGCTTTCAGAAATGCTCATCCAAAATACCTTACTGTTTTGCTCTGCTATGCACCGTCCCCTCCATTGATTTATCAATGTGGAAGCACCTTCAGGCATTCTCTGCACTATCATACACTATTTTTATTAAAATCCTCCACCTTACCATCTTTCACATAATTCTTCTTCCAACCCCTGCTTGACAACTGATTCTTATTGTAAAGGTGCCTGCAGGGGTGTCTTTTACTATATCAAAGGTGACATATAAGTAGCAAGTAATTATTCTTGATGTTACTGACTGGAGGAATAGAATGTTGGTCAGAAAACCAGTTCAGCAACAGGATATGTAAACTTTGTGAATGGAAGAGCCAGACCCTGTCAGTGAAGAAAATCTTAAATGCCTCAGATGATCGGCATTTGGCAACAAAAGCAGTTCAATAAAACAATAGGTATATAATGAACCTAAAGTGCAAGCACTGATTGCAAACGAGCAAACATGGCAATTACCAGAGAATTTATTCAGGGAGTTTTGCAGAAAAGCAATGACACTGTCATTTCAGTGTATAGCAGCTATGAAATTAGTAATGCTTGGCTGTATTAGCAGAGAGATAGAACACAAATCAGAGATGATGTTGCTATTGTAAAAGGTATGATTAAATATCATCTGGACTATTCCTTACTGAGTCACCTGCCATACTTTATGTTGACAAGAATACTGCAACCATATTCATAGAGTGAAATTTGTGGAGGTTTATTTTTCTTAATTTATTTTAATTTTAGTTAATTCATAGAATTTGTTGTCAAGCAAGGATTGGAAGAATTATATGAGAAATAGTAAGATGGAGGATTTTAATATAAGAATACGATAGTACAGAGAATGCCTGAATTTGCAACATTGATAGAATTGTTGGAAGGGATAGCAAACAGCAGAACAAAACAGGAAACTACCTGAGATGAATATTTCTGATACTTCTAGTCTTATGTGGACTTTGATTGGAAGAAGATCAATGTGAAAGTGGGGGATTGCAGTATGTTACAGTGCTATGTCAGTGTCAGAAATGGTGCATGTGCCTGCAGCATACAAAACACACACAGAACCTGTGCATGGAGAGCATGGTGATGTGTGAATAGGAAAGGGGAAAGGGTCATACTTAGTGGGGTTAAAATGGACTTTAGTCAGTCAGGGGGTACCACCAGAGTCCCAGTCCAAAGCCTGAGCCATTTCTAGGGCAAGGTTTGGCCACGGTCAGTCAAGTAGCTTTTCCAATGTAAGTCCAAGAATTGGCTTTATTTCACTCCAGGCATTGGGCTATGTCAATCCTGAAAATCATCAGTTTGGCCCTTACTAGTCAGAGTTGTTCTGCAAATTCAATCCACTGGCATGACCATAGTCGGTTGGGATTATCCTGCAAAGTCTATCTAGGGGATAAGTCACAATCAGTCAGGGGAGAAAGGTTCTTACATAATGTGGAGAGGAACTGTTGAAGCCCCAGTTATGTCATCATTGAGACTGTGGGCAGTTCAAGTCTGGGGACAGGCCTAAAACAAAAACAGAGAATGCTGAAGAAACACAGCAGGTGAGGCAGCTTTTGTAGAGAGAGAGAGAGTGAGAAACAGAATTAACATTTTGAGCCCAGTATTTAAAATACTGAACTCCAAACATTATCTCTGTTTCTCTCTCCACTGATGCTGCCTGATCTGTTGAGTTGTGCCAGCAATTTCTGTGTTGGTTTCAGATTTCCAGCCTCTGCTGTATTTTGCTGCACTTGCCTGATTGCATTCACAAGCTGAAGGAATAGTCACAGTCATAGAGGATAATGGAAGAGTCGGCTGAGATCTGGTAGGATAGGGAATTGGATGGTCTTGAAGGAGAGTTGAAGCAAATCATGTCCATTTTGGCCTTCATATGGGGAGGGTGTAGAGCCCACAAGGCCATCAGCACTTCAATAATGATAGGTGCCCGGGGATAAAATGGGCACATTGAAGTCAACATAAAAGGGGCTCAACCAAAACTTGGGGAGGGTCATTGGGAAACATGAATCATGATTTTGTTGGGAAGGTGAAAATTGGGATAAAATTTGTGGGTCACTGCGGCCAATCTGCAACTCACTGCAGTGAATGCAAATTCTAAAGCTTACCAAATTGCTCTGGACATCAACTGCTCAATAAGCTTTCAATATCGACAATGCAATACCTAAAGTGGGAGGACAAGTAAAAATTGTTTTGAAAGATGAGGGGTTGTGTGTTGAAATGTGAGGCCACAAAAAAGTGCTATTCAACTGATTACACGATGCTATCTATCTAGAATCAGAGAATCCCTACAGTGTTGAAAGAGGCCATTCAGCCCATCAAGTCTGCACCAACCCTGTGAAGAGCATCCCATTCAGACACAGCTTCCCCACCCCACACCCTCGCCCCCTCTATGGCAGGGAGGACTTGATTCAAGAACTTCTGGCCCAGTGATATGGATATTGCCTTTGCACCACAATACTCGTTTTTAAACTTAACTGGCATGTCAATCTCTGATCTACCAATGTTGACCTGATTTGCTAAAGTTTGACGTGAAAGCACTATGTGGCCTGACTGTCGTGTTGTGATCTCTCATCAACAAGAGACAATGGAGCAAGGCACAGTCACAAAATCCCTCACCTTCCAACACCAGGTTATAGTCCAACAGATTTATTTGGAAACACTAGCTTCCGAAAGCTGGTGCTTCCAAATACAGGGCAGCCTTGATTACCCCAACGATACGGGCAGGGAGTATTTTGTTTGGTTAATCAAATGTTGAGATAACACAGTTTACTCAAGCTTCGGAACCTGAGATCTTGTTCAGATAATCTGAAATTCGAATAATTGGTGTTCTGACAACCGAGGTTGCACCTGTTGGATAACCTGTTGGACTATAACCTGAGGGTATGAGATTGTTAAACTTTGCCCACTCCAGTCCAAGAATGGTTCTTCCACAGCAAGCATAAAGACAGCAGCTGCCCTTCACCTCTTTACTTGTGGATCACTTTGGACAATGACCATGGACATCCATGGCATTACATGGTCCTAGCCCGTAATCACATCCTGGAGATCACTGATGTTTTCTTCGTATGTTCTCATCCATTCAACTTGGTCCCCTCCACTTGGATAGACAATGAGCTGAAAAGTACATAATTACCACTGTCGGCTTTGGCAAATATGATGCCAACTAAGCTTCTCACTAGCGCACTTTAACTTCAAAATGTAAACCCCTGGCCACAATTTCAGATATCAGGTCCCAGGAATCAAAGTTACATAGACAAGTTAAACAAGTAGACTTTGGAGTAGAATTCTGAATTGATCTACAAACAATTTTGATAATTAGGAAGTGTTTGACGACATCGATGAATTAAAATTATGCATGTGTTCAATAACTGGAAGATATTATGTAAAGATTAGAAAGTAATAAAAATGAGTCAAGCTGAGTAAACTGGGATCAAGGATTAAAAGATAACATTGCTGTACTCTTGCCATAGGGCTGCTTCCTCATTAGAGGGTAGTGGTGGCTTAACCTGAGGGTCACCATGCCTCAGGCAAAGGGAGAGGTTGAGAAGGACAGGATTGAACCCATATTGTTGGTATCATCCTGCATTGCAAACCAGCCATCCAATCTAACTGACCCGCTATTAAGGATTACAATGAGAATGTGGACATCTGGAATTGAGATGAACTAAAAATGACTTGAAGAGGCAAATTACTTTTTCCTGCCCTTATCATCGTGTTAATCTCTGTTCTACTTATTTCCCAAGGAAAAGAGAATGAAAACAAGCGTACAGAATAAATTTCCTCACATCATGTGGAACTCACCTGTGGAAAGTGGAAATAAGTTTGAGAAGTCACTAGTTTGTGAAGCACAATCAAATGATATTTAATTGTACCTGAACATAGCTCTGCCAATAATTTGTAATCAACTGCAAGACTCATGTTTATTCATTACCTTCCACCCTCACACAACAAATATAACTCTTCATACAAGCAAAATGTATGAAATAAAAACATCCAAATTATTTTATTAAGACTGCCATTTAATCTGCCAATCCATCTCTGTGAGGAAAAGACATTTGATGTAACATCACACTTTCTTCAAGGGTCTCAGGGTAGCCTTTCTACCTTCTTCACAAAATTTCAAATCATTTTTGAACCTTTGAGTCTTATTTTGCTGAGTTTGCGTGGATGAGCCAGCTGCTGCTCTACCATGGCCTTGTTGCCTCAATTAACTTTTGTGCCCAAGATTCAAAGCTTTGCACAGATTCTGCCCTCTCCTTCTGAACGCTCTGATCCCTCAGTTTAAAGCTGTTGCCTTCTTTCCTTGTATCGATTGCATCAACTATCAATTCCAGACTTTGGTGGCATTGTTGCTGAATAGAGAAGGCACTGAGGAGCCCGGTTGCCAGTTTTGAGCTTTCTTTCAACAATCACTTCACAGATGATGAAAGCAGGATTACTGGCTCAGCATGAGACTCCTAGAAACTGTGGTGGCAGGAATACCTTTGTTCATCGTTCTAAACAGCTAATTTACGTCTGCTTAGATTGCTCCATAGATCAGTAAGTGAAAGTTCACGTTAATCAAGTTCCAGTTCCTCCCAGAATATGCACATCCCAAAGGGGGATCAAAAAAGAATAAATTATCTGAGGTGAGAAGTTGGGCAAATCATGATTGAAATAACCCCCAGATAACCAGAAATATTTGTAGAAAGTAATAATGAAGAACCAATCCCAGTAGGGATGTATCATAGTTTTAAGTTATAATATCAGTAAATAAAAACAATGAATGATATATAAACCTCAACACGGGTTAAAATCTTACTACATCACAAGTTTGAAATAATTATTTTTAACTCTTTCTTCTGAAATGCAAATCTTCATATATTACTTCATATTTCCTTCCAGCTTTGCCCATAAGCAGCACAGAAATTAAGTGAGCCTATTGCTATAGGCAGTTCTGATTCTACCATTGCACTCCCAGTGAAATCTTAATGCTGTTAGTATGTTAATGTATTGAATGTTTCCTGCTTTTATAGACCTGTCATGAAACTGCATTTCTTCAAACACCAAGATACCATGTCACAGAATTTCAAATATCTTTCTTCACTGCTCCACTCCACAGCTACTCTTTTCATGTAATAAAAAACCTCACAAAACTTTATTGTCACAGGCAGACTCTAAATTGCAGAGCATTTGTCTTGGGATTACACATTTCTACTTGTATCTTCTGCGACCAGCAGGTAATTTCAGAAAAAAATTAAATGAACCTTGAATAAACACGTTACCTACAGTCAAATAAGTATAGCACCAGGGATGGTAGGGATTCCACAGCAATTTTCTGCTATTCAATTGATGGCACATCATAGGATATAACTGAAATCTATATTAGTTAAAGGCCTACATGTAATTGATAGTAACAGGTCAGAGTTTCCTGAATTCCTCAGTTAATCTTCTTAGTTAGTGATTCTTCTTTTTCCTTCCAATTGCCTCTTCTCCTCTCTTGAGAGTCCTGGCTACACACAAAAAGAGCTGGGTGTTCCCTAGTCCCTCACTCGAGTGGCCATTATGCACAACTGTCAATAACAACTGTTGCAAAGCTTTATATTAGGACCAATCCAGTTTTTGGCATTGTCGTATATGTACACTTACATCTGATGTTTAAGCTATCCAGAGAGGAATCCTGGCTAATTTTCCCTCCCTAACCAAAGGCAGCTGTAGCTCCTTTACCACTCTCCCAGCCATGTACAATAACCTGTGCATGTTTTGGATAATATAGCTCAGCTACTCACTCAGTAATTTGCTGAGAAAATTAGTCTTATTGACTGATGCTATCCATTTTATGTAGAAATCTTAGGATAAGAAATTATTTTGGATTAGTGGTGCTGGAAGAGCACAGCAGTTCAGGCAGCATCCAAGTAGCTTCGAAATCGACGTTTCGGACAAAAGCCCTTCATCAGGAATAAAAGGGCAAAAGCCCTTCATCAGGAATTTTGCTGTGCTCTTCCAGCACCACTAATCCAGAATCTGGTTTCCAGCATCTGCAGTCATTGTTTTTACCTCTAAGAAATTATTCTGCCATTCGATTAATGTATAATTAAGTGCATGACTTTATGGTAACTGGGAAAGTCAAATTTTATTGTTAGATGGAATTTATTTTGTTTTGGATTTCTTTAAACCTGCATTTTAGGGATAGTATTTTATGCTTCTATCCGTATTTCATGAACATGACAAAATCGTGTCCCTTGAACATGGATGATATGCTGAGAAACTGGCTTTTCCTCTAACCAGATTCCAATGTTATTAACACATAGCAAATATAAACTCTCAAGGATTTGTTCAGAGTGGATACACCATACGGTTTAGTGGAATGTCTAAACCTGGCATTTTAAACAGTTTACAAATAAAAACCAACAGGAAGATGAGGTCATTTGCTCTCCAGGATATTAATATGAAATTTTAACAAAATCAAGGGAATTTACTTTGTTTTTAACCTATTGGATACATCCCATTACTACAAAGAAGTTAAACTGATCGATACATGTAGTGTTTCTTCTGAAGTTGATTTGGAAATAAATTACTTTATCACAAGCATTTCTTGTGTGAAACCTGAAATTCTTTATACATTTCCAACGGACCATTCAATTTAATACACTCCAGTTTTTTTACACTGTACCAGCAAGAGCCACGACGTCTAGTATTCCTTTGATTTAAGTACTGGTAGTGCCATTATTAGCAAAGCTCAAAAGAAGCAGAAAACTGGCATGGTTAATTCAGACTAATTAGTATGGGGGGAGCTGAGCCTTGTACTTCAGAGGTTCCCATGCCCTTGCATGCCTTTACCTGATTGCCTTGTCCAGAAGCAAACCCAGGAGGCACTTCCAATTATATCATAACCTCTCAAAACACCAAGCCACTCAAGGCTAATTTTATCCTATTAAACATACTGAAGGATTCAGGGAAAAATATCCCTTCGTGCACCAATTAGCAGTTGCTTCAGTGAACATCTCTACAATCCTTTATGTTACAGTATTCTTCACTCGTCCTTTCCTTTTTATGCCACAGAGTTAGATTAAATACAACATTGACTGCCTTTTTGACAACCTGCCTATTTGAGTTTTCACTTAACTCTCTTGCCAGATAATTCCCTATTTTGCTCGTTACCCCCACCCCCAGAGCATGCAAATTAAGAAAAAAAAGTTGGAAAACTGCAGCAGTTTCACACAATTACTCCCTTTTGGGGATGTCAGCATGTCATTGTCTGTCACACAATTGGTTTTATGCAAATGAGTTGACATCTAAACAAGAAGCCCCTATCTCTGTTTGGGCCAATTTTCTTAATGATTTTGCAAAGCTTAATCTGTTAGCGTAAATGTTTAGTTCCATTAGCAGTTAAAGACTGAGAGTCCACAACTCATTCGACTGAGAGTAAACAAAGATTTTACGGGAGAGCAGAGGAACAATGGCTAAGCTGCTGAAACAATTTTGTCATCAAATGCTGAGAGTTTACATGCTGATTATTTTCCACCCACTACCACTTTAATGCTGTTCAAGATAACGACCCCCCAATGTCACATTAAGACTAGTTTATTTGTTTTCCCACCTCTCTGACCAGTCCTAATGGTAACACTGGTGTAAACTCCTCTCAGTGAAATGAACTGCAGCAATTGATATTCAGTTTTTTTTCAACCATTTTAAATGTTTTATAAAACCCTGTAAGACAGTAGTTACATTTATAGAGGTCCCACATAAGAGTTTCAGTAAATCTTGTTTTCCCCTTAAGGCTTTCCTAAGAGCACTTCTATTAGATTGAAAAATGATAATTGACTTGTTTAATTAAAATGATATAACAAATCCTTTGTTGGTAACAGCTAATTTTTTGCACCTCAATAACAGTCACAAGGGACATTGCTTTATAACTCCAACTCATATCACTAATCTTTTATTTTCTCTTCAATGGTATTCATATGCTTCAAATATGATTTATATCTTGGAAAACCAAGCATGCTCAGTTTAAATTGCTTTGTTTAGTTTTGAACTAATTTTTCACACTTGAATAATTTTGATAACTTCTTAATCTCCTTGCAATTATTATTTTTATATTTACATTATAGCTAATCAGTCGAGCAAGCAACAATTGACTGAGTGTGTTCACATATCCAGGTTTGGTCTGTATAGCATAATAATGAATTGTTTCAGTAATCTTTCAAGTTTTCAAATCATGCAAATATTTTCAGTAACTTTCCAACACAATATTATCTCAGAAGAAATGAAAAATGCACATACATATAGCAGCTCCTGCACTGATTCTGTACTCTTTTTATTACATAAGAATAACAAGGCAGAAATACAGGGTGAAGCATCAATATTTGCTTTGTCTTATATTTGGCAAGTGTTGTGAGATCAGCTTGAGGAACTAATTCAAGTTAATTTGTCTATGACTGACTCCTGTTGCTGGTGCAAACAAGCTTTGTAAACTATAACTCAGTGCTTTTTACCCCACATTCATCTGGAAGAGAATCTCGTTGCAAACTGGAACTTGTATTTCAGCAGTGATAACAATTGTAATCATTTCCTGTGTGAGATAACAATTCACCTAATTATATTTGGCTTGTGTTTATTTAAAATCAACAGTCTTATAGAAAAGCTTACTTCAAGGTGTTTTTATTTCAGATTTTGATGCGGCATTTTGCAAACACCTAGCTAAGGTAAAATAGTTGATCTGTTTAAATAACATTTGTTGATGTTTTCTTCTTGTGTTATTAGTTTTAAAATACAGAAGAGACTTGAGCTTTGGTGTCCTCTTGGTAACTCTGTTTAATTGTTGAGATAGAATTACTATCAGTGAAGAAAGAAAATTGTTCCATTATGCAAGGTTTGTTAAAATTTGTTTTACAAATTGCTTAGAAAGAGCCTACTTAATATTTTAAAGTTTCAAGGCCCAATTACCCAAGCTGAAGTCAAATTAACTCAGAAAGATCTTTACTCTTTTGTGAGACACTTCTTTCAAATCAAAAGGGGTGGCATGGTGGTGCAGTGGTTAGCACTGCTACCTCATGGCACCAGGGTCCCAGGTTCAATTCCAGCCTTGGGTGACTGTTTGTGTAGAGTTTGTACATCATCTGGTGGGTTTCCTCCCACAGTCCAAAGATATCCAGGTCAGGTGAATTGCCCATAGTGTTAGGTGCATTAATCAGAGGGGGGTGGGTTACTCTTTGGAGGGTCGGTTTGGGCTGAAGGGCCTGTTTCCACAGTGTAGGGAATCTTAAAAAAAGCTTTTGCATTGGTATTTTGGCAAACTGACTATACTGTATGCTGCTCCCCAAAATAAAGCATTTATCAGAAAATCCAGTAACAATGATTATAATTTGAAAAGTAAAGCATGACTAGTCATCATGTTCAGACAAAATCAAGCACTCATATTTGTTGATGCCCTGTAGCATGGAGAAGGCTAAGAAATAATTTAGAAGCTGGATTTATTAAAGCAACATAAAACTGTTAAAGTAAACTGTTAACATACAGAGAAAAAACAATAACTGAAGTTGTATATTCATGAAAGCAACATTTTAGTTGTTACTTTTAAAATAGTGCGCAAAGTACAAACCTCTTATTTTATAAAGCAAATAACTTGCAAAGGCATTACAGAGATATACTGATCCACTCAAAAGATGCACTGTTAATCATACAATATACTCGTGAAAGTCAGAGATTGTAGCTTCACACATGAATACCTCCACAATGCACAAGTTTGGATTGATTTTCAGGCTGTTACATGATAAATGAGCATTGCCTTGAGGAACCAGAGGGTACTAATGTTAGTGCATCCACACCCTAGCAACTTTAGGACACGAGGGAAGAAAAGTGGCAGAAAGCTACATGAATCAAAAATGATGGGCTTTATTTTGCTGGTCTCAAGGTTGAAACAGAGAAACAGCGGGGTAGCTGATCAAGGATGAGTCCGGAACATAGTCTTGTCACCTGCAAGGTTTCACAAGAATGGGCAGGAAAGCAAATCAGCTGATAATGTACAGAATTAAAGCTCCAATTAGGGACAATTTCAATTACCCACGATCATTTCATTGGTGTAACCACCTTATCCCTGTCTGAACAATTTTCCAGAGGACTTTCTACTTGGAAAAATAGAGCTTTCCAAGATGAGAACTGATACTTTGGGATGAATTTTCCTATGTCAAGCAAAGTGTTTTGTTAAATGTGATTTATGCCACCCAGCCTGCATAATTCACTGTGACTTCTCTCACACAATGTTCCACTTATCAGCTCATTAATTTTGCATCTGGGCTGTACAGTATCTGTCTTGTGTTACTGAGAGGCAGCAGACAGAGAAGTGTGCACCATTGCTGGAATCTTCTGTCATTCACACTGTCGTTCATCATGTTTAAATTCCAGCTACACATCAGTTCAGATGCTGCCATCCAGTCATTGTCTTTTACACTGCAGTCCTGCACTGTTATCCCCAAGAAAATGGTTCAGGAATGCTAGTGGTGGAGAGGAAGGCAGTACCAGCAAAGTACCAGGCTATCAGACCCAGTCAGTCTGGACCCAGATAGTAGCCTGGCTCAGCAGTGTCTTGGGTGAAACTCACTACACAGCACTACAGGAAGCAAGTTAATGATCTCTTGTGCACCGTAACCATTTTCTCTCTCCTACCTCATACTCACAGTGCCATCACTCACTCTAATTCTCACTCTAACCACTTCACGCTTTGCATGAAGTTCATGGAGTACAACTCTCATGGTTGTACTCATCATGTCCGCTTAGAGATTCTCATCTATCTCATCCTCTAAAACCACTAACTCTTCCTGCCTTCTGCACATCCTACTCCATCACTGGGGGCACTTCCAAACTCTTCTCCTCATTCCTCACCACTAACTGTTCTTCCTTGCACTTCCATCAGACTCAATCCCTCTCTTTGTCTCAATACAGCAAAAAAGGATCCACAACAGCCAAGAGGGTGAGGGGAGGTGGGGATATGGCGGAAATATGGCTCCTCGTGCCACGTGAGGGAAAAGTCTTGGATTTGGTTGAAGAAGAGCATGCCTGCCTACAAGGGGAATGGTGTAAGGGCCTCATCTATCCTAATCGGAAACATGAGTCGCAAGTGGACATTTAGACACTGATGTGTTGTACGGAGTGAATTAGTTGTTGGTTTTAACAGCTTGTAGGAACAAATGGAACTATGTGGTTTTTACCTATTTGATACACATGGCTTTGTAACTTTTGACAATCTGCATTTGACAGTGCTGGCATCAGGTGTCTTTGAGTTAAAATCTATCTAGCAACAGCTTTTATTACTGTCACAAACTGTCACAGGACTGAGAGAAGGACTTCATCCTCCGAACAATGTCAGCCAAGAAAGGTCTCTCTCTTTCTCCCGCTCCTGTGAGTGGAAAAGAAACAACATTCTAAGACTCTGAAAAGAAGAACTTCTAACTCAGACAAAAAATACCAGCTTTCACTTGCGTGTTCCACCAGCTCAGGGACTTTCAGCAACATGGGACTCTAACCAGATTAGATTTGGGAGTACAATCTGGTGAGAACTGACATATCTCTGCAGCTGGTCAAAGAAGAAGCTCCTAACTCTCTAGACACTCAAAGGACTACTAGACACCATGCACCTGCTCAGGGCCAGGCAGCAGGCAATCAAATGGACTTGACCATTAATGGCTTCTTCAAAATGCACAGACTAGCATAGGGACAGCAGGGAGGCATATCTGAGGCAGTTTGCACAAATAATATCAAGAGTCCATCAGAATTCAAGACCTTGCTAGCTTCCACATGAATGTTTCTGGCTGTGTCCATGGAGAATTTGGACACTGCTATGCAGTCCCAGGTCCAGCATACTGAGTATCTGCACAGACCTGCACACTATTGCTGTAACCAATGGGGCTTAGTATCAAAAGCAAGGAAAATGTGGAGCACAAAGGATCTGCAGCTCACCCTTTCTCTCACGGGAATAGGGATGTAGCAGAAAGCACCCCTAGGGAGGAAGAGTCATACACAGAATCTCCAAAAACTTCCTCTCAAAATGCTCCAGAGATAGTGGGCTACTCCACCGCCAACCTGCCAGTTGTGTCAAAACCTGTGCAAGTCCAATCCAAGGATGGTGAGCCTAACATCTCCCTCCACAACAGCCAGGACTGCACTTTGACATAAAGGGAGAAAAATTAAAAAAATACCTTACTGAGGGCACATAAGTGTCACAGATAACACAGCATTATAAATTATTGCATACTTTTGAAAATACATATGCATTTTCACTCTTAAACTGGCTACTCTGGTATCTTTGTTGTTGTTAGAGCTGGTGAAGTCACACGAAACGAGCAGCCCTCTTCAGATACCCCATGGATGACACAAGTTATAATGGCCAAACATTGCTCATCTCTCACTAGTAACAGACTCCTGGACAGCAGACAGTATAAAATGTTGAACTATGGCATTGATAACTGCAGCCAAGGCATTGCACTTTACTGCAGACAACACTGAGGCTACCTAATCTTAGTGCCATGTTTTATTAGTGCACTTTTACATTGATTGCTGTTTTTTCCCTAATGGTCAATAAAGCATGGTATGTATAGATACTTGAAAGTGGAATCACCCAAAGACATCAAGCATGTAATCAGATGGAATACAAAATATTTATTCAGCAACAGGAAAGGTCCAGGGATGCAAAAATAACTCAGTACACAGATTTTTTTGCATTAAACACGGACTGTTTGCTGTTTTCATTGCTCCCAAGTGTGGGCACAGCATGTCAAATTGATACTGAGATCCATCTCCAGGCAACAGCTATGGGTTTGAAAACCATGAAGCCATTAGTGCATTAAGCTAATGAAAGGAGCTGCATAACGATTCCAGGCCTAAAGTCATTGTAGGATATGGCCATCCAAGTGTTGGCTTCCCACATGCACATTGCTGAATTAGTTCCTTCATCCTGATAATAAAATGGTAGACCCTCAGACAACGACTAAAATTGTACTACTTAGTAAAATGAGGCATAAAGGGTCATAATTTTTTTTGCAAAATGTAAAGTGAAGGAAGAATAAGAGGGAGGCAATGGCCCAGTGATATTACCACTGGATTGTTAATCAAGAGACCCAGATACTGTTCAAATCGTGCCATGGCAGATGGTGGAATTCAGAATTAAGAATCTAATGATGACCATGAAACCATTGTTGACTGTCAGGAAAAACCCACTGAGTTCACTAATGTCCTTTAGGAAGAGACACTTCTATCCTTACCTGGTCTCATTAGCATGTGACTCCAGAAACACAGCTATGTGGTTGACACTAAATTGCTGACTGGGCAATTAGGAATGGGTAATAAACGCTGAACCAGTGAGCAATGCTCTCATCCTGTGAATGAATAACACATTATTATAAATTATTATAATGTCTTTAAATCAAGTCATGAGATGTTCTTTCAAACTGAGAAAGCCTATGCTCACTTTGTGTCCCAGACCTGTTCAAGGAATGTCTAATTAACACAGTCAGAGCATATAGATTCATTCACAAAGGAACAGGTTTCATTCTGGTGGCGTGACTTTATAGTTGATTTCTTCATCTGAATCTGGAGTAAGCTGATGTTGGACAGATTAAGACCCAGACAGAAAGTAAAGCAGAGAGACTCAGCATCAGTCTATTTCAAAGGATTTGGAAGAAGTTATCTTAAATAGGGTGTTGCAATCTCTTACCCATAAATTTCACAAATTTTCTGCACTAATTTATTTTGGATTCAATCAATGGAACAATATTTTATAAGGAATCTTCATAAATCAGTTATTCTATTTACAGTCATAGAGTCATAGAGATGTACAGTACGGAAACTGACCTTTCGGTCCAACTCATCCATGCCGATTAGATATCTTAACCAAATCTAGTCCAATGTGACAGCACTTGGCCCTTATCCTACTAAACCTTTCCTGCTCATGTACTTATCCAGATGCCTTTTCAATGCTGTAATTGTATCAGCCTCCACCACTTCTTCTGACAGCTCATTCCATACATGTACCACCTTCTGTGTGAAAACATTGCCCCTTAGGTCCTTTTATATCTTTCCCCTCCCACCCTAAACCCATGCCCTCTAGTTCTGGACACTCTCCCCGCCCCCAGGGAAAAGACTTTCTCTACTTATCCTATCCATGCCCCTCATGATTTTATAAACCTCTATAAGGACACCCCTCAACCTCCGACACTCCAGGGAAAACAGCCCCAGCCTATTCAGCCTCTCCCTATAGCTCAAATCCTCCAACCTTGCAACATCCTTATAAATCTTTTCTGTATCCTTTCAAGTTTCACAACATCCTTTTGATAGCAAGGAGACCAGAATTGCACACAGTATTCCAACAGTGGCCTAACCAATGTCTTATACAGCCGCAACATGACTTCCCAAATCCAATACTCAGTGGTCTGACCAATCAAGGAAAACATACCAAACACCTTCTTCACTCTCCTATCTACCTGCGGCTCTAATTTCAAGGAGCTATGAACCTGCACTCCAAGGTCTCTTTGTTCAGCAACACTCCCTAGGACCTTACCATTAAGTGTTTAAGTCATGCTCTGATGAGCTTTTCCAAAATGCAGCACCACGCATTTGTCTAAGTTAACCCCCATCTGCCACTCCTTAGCCCATTGGCCCATCTGATCAAGATCCCATTGTACTCTGAGGTAATGTTCTTCGCTGTCCACCACACCTCCAATTTTAGTGTCCATATTACAGAGGAGTGGGTGCTGGATGTCTTGAAATGCATAAAAATGGATAAATCCTCAGAACCTGATCAGGTATACCCCAGAACTCTGTGGGAAGCTAGGGAAGTAATTTCTGGGCCACAGGTATCATTTGTATCATTAATAGTCACAGGTGAGGTGCCAGAAGACTGGAAGTTGGCTAACATGGTGCCACTATTTAAGAAGGGTGGTAAGGAAAAGCCAGGGAAGTATCGACCACTGAGCCTGACATCGGTGATGGACAAGTTGTTGGAAGGAATCCAGAGGGACAGGATTTACATGTATTTGGAAAGGCAAGGACTGATTAGGGATAGTCAGCATGGCTTTGTCTGTGGGAAATCATGTCTTACTAACTTGATTGAGTTTTTTGAAGACGTAACAAAGAGGATTGATGAGGGCAGAGCGGTGGACGTGCTCTATGTGGACTTCAGTAAAGCCTTTGACAAAGTTCCCATGGGAGACTGGTTAGCAAGGTTAGATCACATGGAATACAGGGAGAACTAACCATTTGAATACAGAACTGGCTGAAAGGTAGAAGACAGAGGGTGGTGGTGAAGGGTTGCTTTTCAGACTGGAGACCTGTGACCAGTGGAGTGTCACAAGGATTAGTACTGGGTCCACTACTTTTCGTCACTTACATAAATGAGTTTGATGTGAACTTGGAGGTATAGTTAGTAAGTTTGCAGATGACACCAAAATTGGAGGTGTATTTGTTACAAATAGAAACAAATGAACTATTTGCAAAATGCATTCATTTTTTCCTTATGCAAATACCTTTATTCAAATATTTAATCATTGAAAATAAATTATTTCAATTAAACATAGATTAATTATTCAGAATTAATTGATAACATTCAGAACATTTGTCATCTAACTTCCTATTTCTATTTTCATTACTTTAACCAGTGGAGATTAAAGTTAGTTTTCCATGAATGAAAAGCAGCTTTAAAACAAAAGTACTTAATAATGCAACAGCAGAATGATCCAATTATGATTTTCTAATTATTGGTTTTTATTGAAGAAGCAATGTGTTAATTTCCTCTATTCCAAAAGATTTTATATTAAGAGATATTTCATAGCAATTCTACTACATTCTATCAAAAGCAGCTCTGTTCTTCATTACTGTCCTAGAAGTGTAAACCATTTTATTTAAGTTTGGTTGATACCATTTGTGAAATAATGGATGGAAAGGGGTACATACTAACAAGATCAGAATTCGCCATTCAGCTCTCTCTGCCAATTAAAAAGACCATGGCTGACCTGAGTGTATACTCAAATCAATATTTTGACCCATTTTGATGACCTTTCACTCCATTGATTATCAAGAATCTATCCACCTCTGCCTTTAATATATTCTAAGCCTATCATCTTTACAGGAAGAGAATTCCAAAGACTCTAGATCTCTGAGAGAAGAAATTTTGCTTCATTTTGGCTTCCAGTGGGTGACACCTGATTTTTAAATAGTCACCCCTTAATTTTAGATTTTTCCATTGAAGGAAACATTCTGCCCATATTTACCCTTAGTATTTCAGTCAAGTCACTTATTACTCTTCTAAACTTCAGCAGGTACATGCCTAGCCTGTCTGATCTCTGCTCATGAGACAACCTGCCATTCCAAGCATGAGTCTGGTAAATCTTCTTTGAATTAGTTCCAATGCATTTACATTTTCCTTTAAACAAGGAAACCAGTACTGTACACAGTAATCCAAATGTGATCTCACCCCCCTGGATAAGTGAACCGAAATCTCTCCACTTTATATACAATTCCTCTTGCAATACATGATAACTTTCTGTTATCCTAGTCACTTGCTGCAACTGCACATGATCTTTTTGTGATTCGTGCACTTGAAAATCCAGTTGGGTCTGGATCTCAAAGCTCTGCAAACTCACTTCACAAGGTACCTTATCCGGGTATTGGGAAATATCTCCTTAGATATCTGCTTTTGCATATCCACAGACTATTCTTCAACTAATTTACAAATTCACTTGAAACTGTATTCATGGTCTCATAATTTCCTTTTTTAAAACTTAAAAGATGTTTTTGTAGCCACTTCTCTCTCCCTCAAATTAAACATAAAATTCAATGAACTTTTGTTACTATTGCCTAAGATATCTTTATGAAGAGATCATTGATTAACCCTATATCTCATTACAGAATAAGGTGTTTTATATGATTGTGCTAAACATTAAGCCATTGATATAAATGACATTAATTGATACTCTTTTGATTTCCAGGACACCATCCTTCGCAATTATGAAATGAAGGTCTGTAAATATTGCTAATACTGCATTGTTATTAAGCCTGGCAAGATAAATGTAATTGTTTGTTCTGAAAGCTGTAAAAACAAGAGTCTTGTGCAGATCCAGTAACATTCAAAAGCTCCATTTGAAAGCAAACCTACATATTTGAATATATGTGAGTTTGCTGGTGTTTTTCTTTCATTTTAAATATGTCCTCCTCATTGCTAATGTAAGAAAAAACATCTGTTTGGTGGTCATTTATTCTCAGTCAGAATTGCCATCTTTTACTGTGTCACAGGGACTCAGCAAAGGGTTTCAATAGGTCTTGATTCTGCAAATAATTAATTAAGTGCTTTGGAAAACTAGCTTTAATTATTAATTGATCCACAGCAAACAAAAACAGTCTTGTTAGTCTGCATTTTTGAAATTTCTGGAATGACTATGTAAAAAGTTAAGTGCTGGAAAAGCACAGCCAGTCAGGCAGCAGCTGAGGAGCAGGAGAGTCAACGTTTCAAGCATGAGCACTTCATCAGGATGCTCCTCAGATGCTGCCTGACCGCCTGTGCTTTTCCACACCACACTTTTCGATTCTGATCTCCAGCATCTGCAGTCCTCATTTTCTCCTACTTAAAAAGTGAGCTGCCTAATTAAACCTGAACAGATGATAACTGCATTTTCTTCTCCATCCAGTTAAACATAAGCCATATTTTGTTTTGTTTATAATAACATACACATTTACATCCATTTAGCATCTTAGGAAGAATCACCATTATTACACAGGCCAGAAGACTGCTACTGATGTACTATGTTAGATCTTTCAGCAAGAGTATATACTGACATCACATTATCTAACATTCAGTTCTCCTTATGAGAGTGAGTTCACTATTAGTCATGGCATTGTACTCTCATTTCCCACATCAAATGAATAAGTTCTCTAACATTCACGTCTGTCTCATTGTTAACACTGTAGTACTATCTTTTTCCCTGGTAAGCTGTGATGTCTTTTAAACATTACAAGTTTGCTTGCCATTGGGTTCTACTTGTCAACTGTTAAGAATCTCCATCACAACTCAAAGCATTACTGTGTACATGGATAAGCAGTATGTTCAAAAGTCTAAAACAATCTGCACTATTGGGCCTGCTCACCATCTTGCACATGCTATAGTTCTATGACAAATCTACTGATTCAGAGATGGGGTTAGATCTTGGCTGGATGGACTGACATTGATGCAAATCTAATTGCAACCAAATTTAATGACCTCAAGAGTTTGCTATGGGGAAGGTGAAATGCTGACCAGGAGAAAATTAGAATAAGAGTTGAAAAATGTGGTGCTGGAAAAACACAGCGGGCCAGGCAGCATCCGAGGAGCAGGGGAATCGACGTTTCGGGCATAAGCCCTTCTTCAGGAATGAGGCTGGTGTGCCAAGTGGACTGAGATAAAAGGTAGGGGGGAGGGAATCTGGGGGAGGGGTGCTGGGAATACGATAGGTGGAAGGAAGTGAGGGTGAGGGTGATAGGCCGGAGAGGGGGTGGGGGCGGAAGAAGATTGCAGGTCAAGAGGGCGGTGCTGAATCCGAGGGTTAGGACTGAGATAAGGTGGGGGGAGGGGAAATGAGGAAGCTGGAGATATCTACATTCATCCCGTGTGGTTGGAGGGTTCCTAGGCGGGAGATGAGGCACTCTTCCTCCAGGCATCGTGTGGCCAGGGTCTGGCAATGGAGGAGGCCAAGGACCTGCATGTCATTGGCGGATTGGGAGGGGGAGTTAAAGTGTTCAGCCACGGGCAGTCGAAAATCCTAGTTGAAAATTGGAATAATCAAATCTGGAGGTAACAAAGGCATCAGTGAAGGTTTTAGCAGCAGATGACCTGAAGCAGAATTAAAATCAATCAACATTACAAAGGTGAAAGTAGATAGTCTGACAGTGCAAATAGTGGTCAGAAACACATTCATAAGTAAACACCATGTTAAAGCTGCAAGCAGACCTGCCCAGTTTAAGCCAGATGTCAGAGATGGAGATGATGGTCTGGTTACAGATTTGTAATGGGTCCAAAGACAGTGACTTCAGTCTTCCAAAGAGTTAGTTGAAGAAATTTCTACCTGTCCAAATTTGGATGTCAATCAAACAGTTTGACAAATCAGGAACAACCAAATGGTCCAAAGAAGTAGTAGTCATGTGGAGTAGAATGCCATGGCAATTTGGATTAATTTTATATTTTCTGAAGATATTGTCAAGAGGTAGTATTTGATAAGAAATAGAAGGAAATCAACAGTCAATATTTAGGGACTCCAAAAGGTAACAATTGGAAAGAGAGAAAGATATAGGTTACTCCGGCTACAATTGGATAGATAAAGCTGTTGGAGGAGGAAGGTGTGGTCCACTCGTTGAAGTCAGTAGACAAATCGAGAAGAATGTCTATCGTGGTCATAAGAATAATGTCAATGAATAATGGTGAGCTTCATTACTCATCATCAACTGTTGTTCTCTAGATGCTAATTGAAACTGGAAAAGGGATGTAGACCATAAGACATAGGAGCAGAAATTAGGCCATTCAGCCCATCATGACTGATAAGTTTCTCAAACCCATTCTCCTGCTTTCTCACCATAACTCTTGATCCCCTTGATACTCAAGAACCTATCTATCTCAGGCTTAAATATACTCAATGAATAGGATTCCCTACAGCATGAGAACAGGCCCTTCAAGTCCACACTCTGAAAAGCATCCCACCCATCCACATCCCATTCCTGTAACCATGCATTTCTCATGGCTAATCTATCTAGCCTGCACATTCTTGGATCCTATCGGACAATTTAGCATGGCCAATCCACCTAATGTGCATATCTTTGGACTGTGGGAGGAAAACCACACAGAAACAGGGAGAATATGCAAACTCCACACAGTTGCCCTAGGCTGGATTTGAACCTGGGTCCTTGGTGCTATAAGGCAGCAGTGCTAACCACTGAGACACCATGCCACCCCTGGGTGAATGGAGTCAGTGTCAGTTAGACCAAAAGAAATAGGAACAGGAGTAGGCCAATCAGCCCCTTGAATCTCACGTCCACATTCTTACACTTTCCCCATTACTCTTGCTTCCCCTACTGACCAACAATCTATCTATTTCAGTCTTAAGTATATAAAAGGACTCTACTCCCACAGCTTTCTGTGGCAAGGAGTTCCAAAGTTTCACAACCCTCTGAGAGAAGGAATTCCTCCACATGTCAATCTTAAAATGGTGCCCCCTTATTCTGAGATTATGCCCTTCGGCCCTCAACTCTCCATGAGTGGAAATATCATTAGGAATCCTATACGTTTCAATGAGATCACCTCTCATTCTTTTTAAGTCCAGTCAGTAGAGTCCAAAACTGTTTAATCTTTGCTTTTAAGACAATCCCTCCATACCACAGATTTTCCCAGTGAATCGTCTCTAAACTGCCTCCAATGAAGTGGAATCTCATAACTCAGCTCCTGACCTCATTACAGGCTTGGTGCAAACATGGACAAACAGCTTAATTTCAGAGGTGAGGTGAGAGTGACAGTCCTTGGCATCAAAGCTGCATTTGACGATGCATAGTATCAAGGAGCCCTTGGAAAACTGAAATCAATAGGCATTGAGGGCAAGCTCTCTGCTCATCCATGGCACACAGGAAGATGGTCACTATTGTTGGAGGTCAGTCATCTCAGCTTCAGGATATCTCTGCAGGAGTTCCTCAGGGTAGTGTCCTTGACCCAATCATCTTCAGATGCTTCATCAATGACCTTTCCTCTATGGTCAGAAGTAGGGATGTTCACCAATGATTGCACAGTGTTCAGCATCATTCACGACTCCTCAGATACTGCAATAAGATCCGGACAATATCCAGGCTTGGGCTAACAAGTGGCAAGTAGCATTCACGGACACAAGTTCCAGGCAATTACAATTCCCAGTGAAGACAATCTAACCACCATCTCTTGACATTCAATGGTGTTACCATCATTGAATTCCACACTATCAACAACTGGTTACCACTAACCAGAACGCAACTGGACTCACCATATAAATATGGCGATTAAAAGAGCAGATGAAAGGTTATGAATACTGTGGCAAGTAACACACCTCAGGCCTCCTCATAGCCTGTACTCCATCTACAAGGCACAAGTGTGATGGAATAGTCCATATTTGCTTGGATGGGGGAATCCCCAACAACACTGAAGAAGCTTGACATCATCCAGGTCAAAGCAGCCCACTGGATTGGTACCACGTCCACAAGTATCCATTCCCGCTACCACTGACTCTCAGTAGCTGCAGTGTTTACCGCAAGGTACACTGTAGAAATTCAAATGCTGGCTAAAGGAGTCTCATCACTTGTAATGCTGTGGGAAGAGGTGAGCATTCTGACATATTAGTATTCTCCTTTTTTAAATTTGATCCGCATCAATCACTTAACTTTTCACTGAATTCAGAAGGGGGAGTTTGTGACCTCATTGGCTATTTCTGTGATATTAATTAGGGTCATGATCAATTGTTTGATAACTGCTGCTCAAAGGTAAAACAAGTTCTTGAGTTTTCAATAGCAAGCTCGACAATAACTTAAAGTCGATTCGGCAGTTCTCTCTGTGCTTCATTCCTATTCTGAAGCTGGACAACTTACAGACAGGATACAAAGGACTTAGAACAAGACTGTTATCATTGTCTTATAAGGGTCTTGCAATTCGAGTGGGAGGAAATAAGAACAACCATGGACATTGTCCAAAACATCAACATGCCAAAACAGAGGCCACAAGAATTTCACATCAGCTGAACTGGATTGCCCAATTCAAGCTGTCTAAACCAGTGTTCTTCTGAGAACTACGCCAAGGAGCTCATTCAGATTGGGTCCAAAGGAAATGTTTTAAAGATAATGCCAAAGCCTCCGTGGAGATCTGCTTTATTAACATTAACACATGGGAATCAGAGACAAAATGGCAATCCACCACCAAAAATTGTGTAACAACATTCCAATCAACAAGAACAGCTGCTAAGAGAGAATGGTAAAAGAGATGGAAAAAGGGAACAGCTGCTCATGCCAACTTCCCACCACCACCTCTACTAGCCAACAACTGGTATACTCATTGCCAGGGGCCTGTAAGGTTAACACAGACTCTGAAAGCATCTGAGAACCTACAGTCAATGGCAACATCTCACTTCCAGCCAACCATCAGCAAGGAAGGATTATCTTTGACGTGAGAGATTGACAATGGCGATAATGCTATTTAAAATGTATCAACAAACCACTTGATATCAAACTGCTCTAAGTAGTTAAGTAAAATTTTGAACTGCGATATTCTTGGAAAAAATTGGAAATGGGGAATAAATGCAAATCTTGACAACAACATCCAAATCCTGAGAATGAATGAGAAAACACGAGAAAATATCTTTGGAGAGCTATGTGACAATGATCAGATTATGTTGTTTTTCTGAAATGTTGATTGAGGTATACATTTTAAACAGATAGTAGGGTTATCCTCCTTGCTCATCTTGAAAATGGGGCTACAGGATATTTCATGTCCAACTAAGGACAGCCTTGAAGTAATATCTTATCTGAAAGACAGCATCTTCGAAAGACTCCATCAGTACTACTCTGCACTGTCAGTTTTAATTTCCATGCTCAATCTCTCCAGTGGGACTAAAACTCAATTTTTTGACTGAGGGGAGAAACAGAGAGAGCGAGAGAGAGGCTGTCAGCAGAGCTAAATCTGACGACCAAAACAAGAGAACTAACTTCAAAGCACAAATACTAGGAAGCCTTTAAGTGCACAATAATTAGATAAAATTACAGGACAGGGGAACATGACTAGATGAAAAGTATATATATGAAAAGAAAGATTGTAAACACTGAAAATCCAAAATAAACTTAACAAATGTTGGAAATACACAATAGGTCATCCAGCAGCTGAGACAGAAAGATGGCTTAAGACCTTGCGTGTGATCATTCAAGAAACTGAAAAGTAAACTCTGATAAATCCAATAATAAACATTTAAAACTTTTTCCCTTTAAACTTGAAACTGACACTCACCAGCTGTGACTCCAGCCGGGTTATGGAGCAGCTGGGGCTATGCCCAGCAAGGAACGTTAGACTCAACCAATCTGTTAGAGCCATTCAGTTCCTGAACAAGCTTTCTGGGTGCTGTGTAGTTGAAATGAAATCTCACAAAAATACCTCTTTAAAACAGTGTTGCATGTTCACTTTTTGATCATTTATGAATTAGTAGAAACTCCAATAATTAGAGTTGCCATCTTGCGTTGGATTTATTCCTGCGAGATGGCTTGAATGACTTCATACCTTCAACCACTCCATCCAGCGAAACACCTTTATTCCCACCAATGACAATATTTTAATAAATAATAAATGTGTTCAAAGGAAACGAAAAAGGACAAAATTTTCAACCTAACTTCTAATTTCAATTTATGCAAGGGATGTTAAAAGGATACATTCAACTTTATGGCACTGAGCTATTGAGAACCTTCATTTATTGAGATCTTTTACTCATGCACCACACTGTTTCGCAAATTGGGAAAAAAATGGTTAATGGGGATATATGATTACTGCAGTGATGTTGCTATTAAAATCATCACCTTGAATTCAGTACTGTTATATTTATACAAGGTTCTCTGTTTTCTCCTATACAGTCACTTTCACAAACTATTGATCGCAAACCAATAAGAGGAATGAATTATCCTCTTTATTTATGCACAAAAATTTGACTTCAACATTGCAAGCACTTGCCCTTGATATAAATTAATTATGCCATTAGAGCTCCCATTTAATACCAGTTATTGTAAATGTAGAGAATGCAGTAAGAAATCTGTCAATAAGATAGATCTGGACAATCTATTTTATGCGAAGGAGACAGTCAATTACTATGAAAATTAGCTGTTTCCACCACGATATTCCCATTTGTATAAAGCAGTAACTGTAGCGATATTTGTAAGGATCTCTTATACAAATATTTATTTAAAATACTACACTGGGGGAAGGGAGGGAAGGCAAACTACTCAATGGCATTTTTACAGAAACCTATTTGCTTTATATTTATGTACAGTACTTTGTTCTAGGAAATGTTTCAAGGAATAAAAGATAAAAATAATATTCAGCTTTGCAACTATAACAAGAAAATAATAATTTCAGCGACATGTTCAAAATGCCCTGCAATTAAAATCATTTTACATTTTTTAATCATCTGAAATCTTCTTCAAAAACTATTTAAAATGTCTTATAATATGATGAAAAACTGGTGTCTTATTTACAAATCCTTAAAGTCAAACCATTGCAACTACCGAATTCAGACATTTAGCATTGTCGACACCTCTCTGCCAGTCTGCCAATGCTGTTGCATTTGCTGATTTTATTTCTGTGTGCATAAATCCATTGTTCCACTTGTATTTTTGTACTGTTAAATTCCTTTGTCACCTGTGTATTCTATTGCTTTTGACCTTTAATTATACTCCAAAACTTGCAGAAATAAAGTTTAAAATGCTAAAAAAAATGCCCTTGCCTGCTGCATCTGCAAGCCACCTTTCTCCTCCAACACTCTAATTCAACATCTGAACGAATTTTTTTTTGTCTGTGTGTTCCAAAAGGGCCGAATTCGCTAATTATACATTGTGAAAGGAATTTGCTTCAGTGTAAGATGATCCTAGCGATATGCTAATCCCCTTTTCTGCTTGCTGCTGCCTGGAGCCTGTGCTTAATATTGTTTTTTTCACTGTACAACAATAAAAGTTCAGGCAACAAAGAAAATAAATGGGCAGCTAAGAAGGTGCAGCTCCAACACATGGCAGGCCATTTTTCTCCTCTCCTTCTGGCTGCTCTTTTGTAGGCAAGTGACAGAATACAGCGCCTCGAAGTCAAAAGCAGAAATCCTGCAACTTAGTGTGACACACTGGCCCTCACACTGAAGATCTATGAATAGTCAGCATCAACAGACAAAACGGAACTAATCTTTTGTGACAGATTTATTCGTTTTCAGGGAATGGTTTGCTAAAGACTCAATGCACTCCAAGCACATGCATCAACAATGGAGACCTTCTGCATGAAAACACTTGTCAGTCTTACAATTATCCACCTCCTTTTAAAAAAGCAAAATCAGTTCTTAATTATTGTAAACATTGAATGGTTTCAAAATGATATCACCAAAGTTTACAAGTTGATTGTGCATTTCTACCTCCTAAAGTAGTTGCATGTACAGGGTTACACCCAAGGTACAAGCAAATGACAATGACTGACATTTGCATGTTTTTTTAAAAAAAGCTTGCAAAAATGTTGTTTCCCTCCATCTGACATAACAATTTAAAGTCTGCACCAGGCCAGAAGCAAAAGTGTGAGTTTGTAATGTGGCCTCAGCAGCTGCAGCAGTGCCATTTAAAATTCAGCTTACTCGCAGGAAGAGGGCTAATCCTACCCCCATAATTCCCTACAGCCAAACTGTCCCCCTCCTTGACTGACAGTGAAATGCAAAGACACTACCATGCTTATCTCACACAACCAGATGGCGGGCTTGGATCAATGCACACATGCCACGATCAATGTGAGCGATAAAGAATTAGGAAAACAGTACTACATGCTCCCAGAAAGCTTGTACACTGCATAATTATTTTATGATTCTACACATGGTTACATATGATACTGAAGTCGAGGAGGAAGGTGATAATGAGACTGACAGAAATAATTTTTTACTTGTACTTTAAAACACTGCGAAAGCTAACAGTTTGGCATACGGTAGTCAAACTGCCTTTCCATCAAACTTATCAAATGTTGAAGGATGTCGCAGGACATCTTTAAGCCTCGTGTTAAAGGTTTATGTTTTTATATTTTAAAAATGAACCCAATATTGATTATGTTGCTATAATTAAACATCATTACTTCACTGTTAAACGCAAATAATGCCACTGAAAAGGAACCTTTAACACTCTGCACACAAGGAAGCTTCGAAGGTTGCTGTTCCTGGGCGAAAGGACATCCACAAAATGCTGTGATCGCTGATTGTAGAACTTAGCTCCTATCCAATTGTAGGCATATAAAGCAGTTGATTCTCGTTTTATCTGAAAGCTGTTTATTGTGCAGCGATACGTACAAACGGGATGTTCAATGTGTTTTTCTTCCCCCAAACCGTGCATTCTCTTTCATTTAATCCCACCACCAATATCAACACTAGAACCTATTCCAACCACAACTTTTATCTTAAATAGGAACATTCAAAATTCAGTTTCAGGTCCTAAACCATGATCTCGAAAAACGCTGTGCCTCTCGCTGCAATTGTAGGCAGGTGCGAGGCTGTACAACATGAAAAGAAATCGCTGCCTTTTGCATAAATGCACTGTTGGCAAAAATAAAAAAAAACAGGTAATTAAGCTATTATAATAAGTGAGTGCCCTCAAGCTGGTCTACCTGGTTTTACAAGATTTGTGTGCATGTGTGGGAGGATTCCGGAATGGAGTACTCATCTCCTGTGGCTGCCACAAGCCGAGCGGTAAAAATTTCTCGGTTAGCTGATATCCACGTGTCATTTAACTCCAGCGCAAAAAAAAACAAAAGCGGGGAGTAAAAGAAAGGTAGCACTTATGATATTTTGACTGGGCAGGGCTGGTTAAAAGTCATCGAGGAATTGCAAAAGAAGGAACGTTTCTGGTGGCCTCTCCACCAGCCGCAAATGGATTCTATCGACTGGCTGCAGTTTGTAATGCAGTTTCAGGGAGGTCAAACATTTGTCCTTTACAACCAAACAAAACATTTGTGTTAAATGTAAAAGCAGTTATAACGTCTTGAACTAATGCAAGCTTATGTGCTAAGGGCCATGTAGACAGAGGGCGCCACCAAGAGGATTCTTTGTAATGCTTGTCATTTCAATTGCAATAGTTTGAAGATCACAGAGAAGTGATCCAGGCTGTTTAAGAGAACATCAGTCAGCTGAGTAGAAATGTAATCGCTTCCCTTTTTGCAGATTCTTTTTACAACTCTAAGATCACACAAGCTGCAGATCCTAGAAACGTGTGGGAGCATGAAATTTAATTTTTAAAAATTCTTGCCTAGGGGTATATATGGGAAGATATGTCTACAACCTGTAACTCAATGGCGAATAATTACGACATGAGATAAGTTTCATTCCTGTTACAAAGTCAGAACAACACATTTTCATGAAGATTGTCACATAGAACAATTGAACAACTGTGTTAATATCACAAAACAAGCTAAGCTTGAATTTTCTGTAACGTTGCACAGATTGTGCGAAGTCAACCTTGGTCTCATATCAGCTTTTGTTTTAATGCCATGAAGTCAGGGGCTGTTAACAACAAATCTGTGCTCTGCTTCCTTGGGGTGCTTCATTGTGACATACATTCACCAAAATACAGTCAGCTCTGACAAAGGGTCCCTCCTGAAAAAGCTGCCCTTATTCTTCAGATGCTGATTTATCCATTCTACATTTTTAACCTGCTTCTTTTTATTTCAGATTTAGTGTATTGATTGTTTTAATAAAAAATACAAAACAAATTAGCAGCTTATTCCTGGGTCTCCTTCCAATATATGGAGAATTGTGTCTAACTCACTGCACTTTAGGAACAATGTCAAGTTCTTGGAGAAGATGCAGAGGAGCTTTACAAGAAGAATACCAGGGATGAAGCGTAAGGCTATCCGTTCTGTGCAGAGATTAAAGAAGCTGGGATTCCTCTCCTTAAAGCAAAGAATGTTTACAGATTTCATAACAATGTTCCAAATTCAGAGATGCTTTAATAGAGTAACTGAAGGGAAATGTTTCCTTCCATCAGGATATTCAATATTGAAAGGATAGAGGTTCAAGATAATTAAGAAATGAACAGGTCTGGGACATTCAAAGAAGAATTGAACATATATTTGAAAAGAAAACAATTGCAGGATGTTTAGAAAGAGAATAAATCTTTGAAAAAGCAGTGGGTCAACTGGCCTCTCTTTCTGCTGTATGATTTTAAGTATATAATGTTGTAAATTACTGTCTCAAACATTTCCTATGTTAAACATTTCAAATTCCAATAACTTTCTGCATTGCGATTTGGCTAACCTCCACCATCATTCTCTGAATAATAAAGATAAATTAATGACCCCTTAACTTTCCCACCAAAAGTCTTTGCTAACTGGTCTGTCAGGTTTTTGTTAAGTCTGAAAAACCTTGTTAGATCTCTTAGTGTTGGATGTAGTCTCTAAAGTCTCTTCTCATTCCTATAATTCTCCATCCGTAGCAATATTCTGTATTCTGTTTGCATTCTCAAGCTTGCTGATTCAGTTAATCTTGATCTTCTGTTTTGTACAGAGAACTCTCTCTTGCTCCACAATCATGCAAAAGGATATACAGCTAACTGTTTGCATTCTTGCAACTTTTGTTTGACTGGAATGTTGTGTTGTTAATGGTAGCCTGCTCTCTGTGCAAATGGAGAGGCTTAAACACTACCTAATTTTATTTATATGGTGCTCAGCAGTATAATCAATACCGGAGAGCTGACTGTATGAATTGAGGTCTGCATAATTTACACATAATCAAAATTAGTTAGGATATTGTTTTAGCTTTATTTATATAACCAGTGTTGCAACTGATGATTTGCTATAGTTATCGTAACATTGTTTATAACAAGACAGAAAGAATAACACTTACAATCAGTGGATATTTACAAGTAGGTTTTTTTTCTTTAAATGCAACCGTGGTGACTGGCAGTGCAGGCTATCAAGCTAACTTTAAAATGTATATATTATAATTTACTTAGACTTTACTTGTCAATCAAAAAATATTAAACTGCTCTAGAATTAACCGTTTGGTACGCGTGTGTTACATAGTCAATAGTCTACTTACATTTTAGATATACACAGTGGCTCAGTGATTAGCAATGCTACCTTATGGTGCCAGGGTCCTGGCACATTCTCCCCATGTCAGCATGGGTTTTCTCTGGTGCCATGGTATCCTCCCACAATCCAAAGATGTACAGGGTAGGTGGATTGGCCATAGTGTCCAGGAATATGCAGACTCAGTAGTCTAATCATGGGAAATGTGGGGCTATAGGGATGGAGTGAGTCTGGGTAGGAAGCTATTTTAAGGGTTGGTGTGGATTTGAAGGGCTGAATGGCCTGCTTCTGCACTGTAGAGATTCTTTGATTTTCCTTAGGGTAAAGCTGACTACAGTTAAAATGTTGAAAATATTTGGTTATGAATTTCAAGTAATGCATTAATAGACGTTTGAATAATGGTTAAAATTAAACATCACAATTTTCAATCCTTATGCTTATTGCCATTTATAACAATTGAGTTATGTATAACTATCCATTTCTTTCTCAGATTAGATACTTCAGCATACACTGAAGTTATTGTGCAGTTAAACTGTAATGATTCCAGTTTTGCTGCTTCTCAGCATCCTGATTGACAGAGAGATGTCTGTCATTTGCTCCTTTATCACATACCTGTTAAGCTTGACTAGGTTTACTAGGTTTTTTCAGCCAGATCAATTCTAACAAAAGCTGAGTTAGCTTCAGAGTTTGACAGGTAGCTAATGGCTTAGTTTGAAAGGTATTTTTAAAAAAACTTTCATATCAGTGACTAAAGTGTAAATCTCCTCATTCCTTGATGGCAATACAGTGTTTCTGTTTTGGTGTAAATTTCTTTTAATACCTCACAAAATTACAAACTTAGATAAAACAGCAGAAAGCCAGAACCTGGAGTGGGTCTGGGATAATAACTAACAAGTCCACTTGTGAGAATTCTTGCAATGACGCCATGAAAAATGCATAAAAATGAAATAAATCTAAAAGTAGAGACCAACACTGTCTCTCCTCTCTGCAATTGATACCATTCAATGTGGTAGCTTTAATAAAGTAAGTTGTAAAATACCAGAATTCATGCATCACTATTGCTATGATCAAAAAATCTAGATTACAACTTACATGTATACAGAATTCAAGCATATTCACATAAAAACAAACATCAACACGTTACTCCTCACTAGAACATTCTTTCAGCCACTACTCAGAACAAGCTCACATATATTGGATTCTGCAAGCTGTTAAACCAGCACATTAAGGCATTTATTGTAAAATTAAGTTAAGGCAAATATCTCAAGACTGGTATGGCACACACACTACAGTGGATGTGTTCTACATCTTAACTGGACTTATACAATATTCTTCTCCAGATTTATTGAAAACGTGTCATCTTTTGCTGTTGGTTTCTGTAGCTATGTATTTGAAAGATTTAATCATCCTTGTGTAATCTCTGTGACAGTTGCAACACCAGGTGTATGCATGTGCAGACCATGATGCATAGGTAATACAGAGAATATAATGGCCTTGCAAGAAGGGGAAGCTGGATTTCACTTCTTGGGGTGAAAGGGATTATGAAGAACTAAGGTGCAATTCAATCTGAGAAAATTATTTCCCAAGTTAAGAAAAAGAATTCTTTAAAATCTAGAAAAGCATGAAAATCATCCAATATTTCAATTCACATTTAACAAACCAACTTCAACAGAAACGACAGGTAGGATGGTGCTTCCCACACTCAGTTAAAGTGCTTGTCAAGTGAGATTCAAGGTATCCAGTCTGTCTTGGCTGGGAGTGACTTTTCTCACCTGATCTTCCGCTCTTCAACTCATTAGTTGTGCAATTAGGCCTTGAGCACTTTTCGCAGGGAATTGTGCAACTGAGAGGAAGAGATATTCACCATTGCTGGGATTTCCCAGCATTCATGGCACTGGGACCAAATTTAAAGTTCACTTTAAAGTTCACTATACTTCACTTCATATACTGCAAACCAGGAATTAATCCTCACACTTCAATGTTTGAGCCACTACATTTAGGAAATAGCTCGGAAGAAAGAAAAGCTCATTCCAGCTTCAAGGACAGGGATCTGGAGATGTTGCTGGATATGTTGGAAGAGAGTTTGGCATGGCAGCTCAGTGGTTAGCACTGGTGCTTCACAGAACCAGAGACCTGAGTTTGATTCCAGACTTGGGCAACTCTTTATGTGGAGTTTGCATACTCTCCCTGTATCTGCACGAGTATCCTCCCACAGTCCAAAGTTGTGGGAGATGCCAGTTTTGTTGTCAGATATTCAACCACATTCCGATGCTCCAGGGATTTGTGCTCTTATTGAACAGCCGTGACTGAAGCAATGGCTAGCAGCAGGGCTGAAAACATGGAAAGCAATGCTGTGCTCTGAGGTAATCTGCTTTCTCACAATCTCTTTAGATATACAAGTTGTACATTTCCACCTGCAAAGATTCAGTGCATAGCTCTCGGCTTCCCCCCTACCCTCTTATTCTAATTCTTTGAGGTAACCAAGAACTGACACCTGGCCAGTCAGTGGTTCAGAAGCAAGAATTGGAAGAGGAAGAACAGACTGATGATCAGGAAGATTGCTCTAGCCCAGAAGTGGGAAGATTGGAAGTGGGAAATGAACTTAATTAAGCACCCCTCCGCCTTCCTGCAGTTGTCTGAAATAAGTTTTTGGTTAGAAGGCCTAAATTCTACTTTCCCAGCCTGCTGCCAACTTGGACCCATAAGTAGTAACCAGTTTCTCATCCCAACTGGGCTGCAATTATTTTAGCTCCACACAGGATGAGAAATAGTTGGTCTATCAGGCTAGTTGTTCTCTGGGAGAAAGGTCCCTGGAATTGCATCAGTCTGTGTGCATTCCAGAGACTGTGCCTAGCACCAAGGATTGCTGCTGGGAACTATCTCCTGCTCCACATTGCCTGCAATTCAATGCCCCACAAGACCCTTCTCCCAAACAACATGTACATTTCCTTTTCACATCTTTCACTCTGGAAGTCCTGAGGAGTGTCGCAGTCGCAGATACAATGGCACGCTAATGGCCTCTGATTGTCTGGTAGCTGTTGGCAACCAAGACTTCATTGTCCCAGGCCCTAATTCCAGTAACAGCAACCAATCAGCAGGCTCTCTCATTACTGTAGACCACGTGTTAAGTTATCCACTTTCTGACTTAAAACGTGAAGGTTTTAATTACTCTCTTTCAGTCTCGCACTTAAAGTCACTAGCTTAGGTGCTAATGCTGACACTATGTGCATTATGAAGCATTGCTTAGAGATGGAATTTGTACTTGGTAAGACACAGGGCAGACAGAAAAGATAGCACAAGTTCCAGCACCCTGGAGGAAATGGTCACAAACTAATTCTGGTACAAGGTACTCAAATAAGGACGTCAATGGGATGGTATCCAGGAGACATCTGATAGATAAGCACACAGAAGCACAGAAATGCATCGTCAGGCCTACCAGAAAGGAGCATGGAGAAACCTGGCACAGAATTCCACAAGGTTTTGTGCAGAACTTAGAGCCTGTCCTTTCCAATGTGGAAATGATGGTTGATTTCATTGACAGTTTCCAACAGCTTACTTTCTTAGACTCCGGTCCTGCATGGGTTAATGGGCACAAGACTCCACCACTGGTCCTGATCCACCACAATCCTTTTAATTCCAGCCTAGCTGCCATCTCAGTATTGAAATCCTCATTTAATGTAAGCTGAGTAGCAGTTCAGAGCTCCAAGACACTGTACAGGATCAAATGGAAACTGATTGGTACAAGAAGCAACACCACTGTTAAAGACAAAGATGGTAGAACACTATTCACAGATGCAGGCTGTAAGGTGAGGAGGCTAGAATACTTTAGGAGATCCTAAAGTGGCCCAGTACTAGCTCTACATTCAAGTTTAATGAATAAAAGACACCTCAGCTGATAAGGAGAAATTGTTAGACCAGAGGTTCAAAGAGCCATGGGGAGCGTGAAGAACAAAAATGCACTTGGATTTGATGGGATTCTAGTGGTAATATTGAAACATGATGAGAAAATTATCTTGACAATGCTCACAACTTGCCCAACATGATCTGACCTGTGGAGGAAATCCCTGATGACTGGAGGTGAGGAGTAATTGTCCAGCTGCCTAAGGAAGGGAACCTCAACCATTTCAACAACACATGAGCAAAACATTATTGATGTTTGAGACCTGAAATTGGAAATAGAAAAGCTGAAAATATTCAGGAAGACTGGCAGAATCTCTAGGGTGAGAAATGGAGTTAACATTTCAGAACAATGAAAAGCCATTGATTGATTGGAAATGTTAATTGTGTTTCTCTCTCCACAGAAGGTGTCAGACCTGTTCAGCACTTGTTGTTTTGCTTCCATTAACACACTTGCTGATCAAACCATGATGCAGCATTTGCTGGTTGATAGCTTGACTCCCATGGCAGTAAAAGGCATCCAATGTCTGGGAGTCACAGTGAAGATTTCATCAAGTCCAGCTTGCTTCCCCATATGTTCACTTTGCTTCTGATCCTAGTTGCCATTACTAGCACTCAAAGTGACTTCCAGCATCACAATTTGTCCTCCAGCAGATCACAAGGATTGCTCAAGGAAGGACCTAAGGGATAGGTAGAGGCATTGAGGAGCCCAAACCTGCTGATCTCTCTCAGCTCACACCACTAGCACTCTGCCAGGGTCCTTCCTATTGGTACTAAACTAGCCAACACAGATTGCTGCTACCAATGCCAAAGTGGTGGAACTTTTACAGCCAGAGCTATGTGAGGCCATCTATAATCTTTCTCTTTGAACATCAACAGCATTCATCAGCCATGCTGCAGCTATTTGGATAGCAATGCTCAGGAACACTAGGACAGGCAAAAATATGCAGAAGTCAAGTACTTAGGGAATTAAGGGTGATTAGTTGACTTTTACATGGAATAATGGAAGTTTGATTGATAAAATTGGTTTGGAATATAGCTTTTGTAGGGTCTTTCATTTCAGCATTGTGGTCAAGAGGTGTCTGTTGTTTTCAATAACAGAAGGAACGTAAGGTGTGGAATAGTTGCAGAATGGAGAATTTGGGTTGTTTTTACTAGTGCCACTATTGAATAGGCAGCAACTGGTCAGAAAAGGATCTGCTTTGGTCGTCTTGTTCCTTCTTTCTCATCCTGCTCTTCACCTGCTCATCATACACCTGGTGGTGAGGACAGCCCTCATGATGGAAAGCTTGTGTAAAATGCAGCAGACCATATCAAATTGAGAGATATGCTCTGGAGAGTACTGTAGGGCTCTTCCACAATGGTACAAGTAACAGAAATGTTGCTTAAATATTCCCTACTCTGTTCAATAATATTTAATGTGCCAATATGTGTCTTATTAATAGAAACTGCTCATGAGTACCCATATCACTGGATTCACTAACTAGGTAGGCTACGAATACCCCATGTTGCCTATTAGTCATTCTTAGGTTTGTCATACTGACTGAAATATTGATGGTACAATGGACTGGCACTTTACTGCTACCAAGATACTATGCTTAGACCTGTATGATTTTCGGAAATGAGTGGTGCACCAGCTGGACAGTGAGGAAGTTAGATCTTTTCTGTTGTGGAACATCTCTGGAGTTACAAACCTGCACCATTGGGAAATCTGTTATCCTGGTGGAGGCAAGTGCTCACCTGCCTGCTCCTGTTTGGAGAAAGTGATACTCCCCTCTTTGATTACAGAATGTCTGTTATCTCCATTAAGGAGCAGCAGATGGTGAAATGTGAGATAGCGGAGATACTGCTGGCTCTGACCTGAAAGGAGTTTGATATGTAGAAGTTGCATGTTCTGGTAATCTTTACAGTCACTGACAATGCAACCCTGACCTGGCTTTGTGATTGAGTTCTGCCTGCAGCAAATGACAAATGTCAATGAGCATTTCACTTCAGTGGCCAATGCCCACTCTGTTCCTCACTGCAATGGAGAAATGTTCCCCAAAGACACTTGAAGGATATCATCTCCTGATGAGTACCCTATTTCACCTCCTTAACTTTCTTTCCTCTTTGAGTAGTTTATCCTCCCCTGCATCACCTTCATGCATTCTCCCCAACATGCTGCAGGCCAGGGAACATAGAAACTACAGAACCCATGGTGGAGAGCAAATGATGTGAAGAGAATCCTTGAAGTGAGAATCAACGGCTTCACTACATCCTACCTCACTCCCTGTAGCCTTCACCAACATTATGTAGCAGCACAAATGTCCAAATTCTCCTACTAACACAGCAGCAGCCAACAGAATTCACATAACAACTAATCAGAAAGCAGTTGATGATTCCTTTAAATAGTATTGGTGGTGGGGATGCATGTTCAGCTATGTAAGGTTAAGAAGGATCATTGGCTGGAAGGTTGAAGTTGAGAATGGAACTGCTGTAGCCAAATCTGCTTTATAGGTTGAGTGATATTTTGATCCGTATACTGTACATACTTCAGCTGAATACTCAATCCCTCAGCTCAACAACTTAACCAAAAATGGCATCTGTTGTGGCCAATACCTAAAGTATGTATGCATCATCTTGCATCTACTAATCTTAGCTCCAAAACAGCCCCCACAGTGTTGAAAACAAAAGTAATTTACTGTCAATTTTCAACCTGGAAATTAATGTGTGAATTATAGTTCTGCCTATAGCAGACATATGTTTATTGTGAGTTAACTGGTTTAAAAGTAGGTTTTGCTAGAGAATTTCAAAAACTATTTTCGTCAGGTCATTTCATTAATGTGTTATGAAGAATGAGATGAGAAATTAGTAGATAGTGCCTCAATTGTCATGAAAATAGTAAGTTAAATAATTGTATGTTTATTCAAAAGCAATGCATTCTTTTGTTTTAAAAATAGGAAAAAGTATGAATTCTAAAACAATTCATAAAACAGTTGCCACACGACAAAGCTTGTGTTATTCCAAGATGTTTATATTTACATCTATCACCATAAAGCATGGCTTATAGAAGTAACTTTGTTGAGGTATTGGGGGTGGTGGAGTTGGAATAAAGTTTACTTTTGTGAAAAAGAACTAACATGATCTGGAATCTTACCCTAATCCTTGTTTTGAGTTTACTGGTGTAGATCGGATTAGTAAGACTTACCTACCACCCACCAAACATAACTTCTAAAACAACTCAACAGAGTCTGTGTAGTTCAATACACATGGACCACTGTACTATATACAGAAAACAAAGCACTGAGCTTTCGATATACATCTCACATGAATGTAACACTGATAAAATGTTTCTATTTTACAAAGTTTAAAATAGAGTATGCAGATTATCTGAAATTCTTTATTAAAAATCTAATGATAACGTTTTTAAATTGTGGTTCTTTGCTGCTGTGTCCTTCTTAAAATGTTTCTATATCAATGTACATGTATTTTTTAAAAGCATAAATTTCCACAGGATCCACAATACTCCTGTCTTCCTTTGGCAATCATATCATTTTGTAAGATGCAATTTCATTGAAAAGTTTTGAACAAATGCCACACTTTGTTAGAACAGCTCTTACATGCACAGCTGTCTCATTAAATAATTGGAAGTCAGCAAAATGTTCTCAGAGATGAAATCTTCTGAGTTGTAATAGATAACATGATGGAACATTAAGTCATGCTTTGTAAGCAAGGGTAGACAGCAAATATGCAGGGAATGAAGTTGTGTTGTGGATGAAGAAAATCTGAATGAATTAAGGAAAGTTTTTACATGAATTAAAGGAAACATACCAAGTTAAAGTCAAGATATTATTGTGAATGAATGCAGGAGTATTGTGGATTCTGTGGAAATTTATGTTTTAAAAAATACTGAAACAGGTACATTGATACAGAAAAAAATTAAGAAAAACACAGCAGCAAAGAACCACAATTTAAAAACATGATCAATATACATTAGTGCACAGAGTACAGGAGAAATATAAAAATCAAGGGAGGGTTTAATTAGCTTGTTAAGATGAGAGAGTTTTAAAAGTGTATGAGTTAGAATCAAATACAGCACGGGCTATATTCATATTCTATAGATTTCTGATTGAAACTAATATGTGAATTTTACTCAGGTTTGCTAGCTACATGATTGAATACAGTTGCACACTTGCACACAATTTCTCTCAAGTTGTCATCTCCTCCCTTCATGGAGCGAAATTGAGTGCCAGTCCCCATACCGTATAACATCTATAATGTCAGGGAAATAACAACACAGTACAGGCATAATGGCAATAATAGCGAATGTCATTTTCTAACTGTTGTCTTAGGACAAATATTGACAGATTACCATAAGCAGTGGAGATGGTGATAGTGCTAATACCACTGGGTGAATTATCCAGAACCCCAGGAAACGTGAGGCAGAACTATCATGTCAGATGGTGAAGTTTGAGTAAAATCTGGATTTAAAATCCAGTTTAATAGCAACTATGAAAGCATTGTTGATAGTGGTGAAAACTCTCTAAGTCACTACCATTAGATCATAAGATATAGGAGCAGAAGTAGGCCATTCACCTCATTGAGTCTTCCCTGCTCTTCAATGAGATCATGGCTGAATTGATAATTCTAACCTCCAATTCCTGCTATTTCCCTATAATTCTTGATTCACTTACTTAATAAAAATCATTTTATCCTCAGAATTGAATATATTTAAGGACCCAACCTTGACAATCTTCTATGTCAAAGCATTCCTCCAATTCACTATTGTTTGGAGAAGACGTTCCTCCTCTTCTGCCTTAAATGTGTGACTGCTTCTTCTGAGATGATGCTCTCTGGTCCCATACTTTCCCACACTGAGAAACAATCTTTCCATATCTGTCCTGTTAAGTGCCTTAAAATCTTGTGTATTTCAATAAGGTCACCTTTCATTCTTCAAAATTACAACAAGTATTTACCTAACCAACTTAACCTTTCCTCATAAGATAGTCTGTCCATATCTAATAGCAGCTTAATGAAGCTCCCCTAGCCTCCAATGCCAGTATATCTTTCCTTAGATAAAGTGACCAAAACTGTTCACAGTATTCCAGTTATGGTCTGACTAGTGTTTTATATAGTTTTAGCAAAACCTGCTAATGTTACTCCATTACCTTTGAGATAAGTCCAACATTCCATGTGCTTTCTCTAGTACCCACTGTACTTGGATGCTAGCTTTTTGTGATTCATGCAAGAGGACTCCCAAATCCCTCTTTTCTCTAGCTTCCTGTAGTTTTTCTCAACTTAAATAATATTCAACTCTTCTACTCTTCCTGCCAATTGTATAATGTCACATTTTCCCACATTACCTTCCATCTGCCAAGTTTCTGTCCACTTGCTTAGCCTGCCTACATCCCTGTGCAGACATTTTGTGTCATTTTCATCCCACTTGTCATCCACAAATGTGGCTATTGTTTACTAATGCCCTTCTTGGAAAAAAATCTACCATCCTCATGTTGTCTACTCCAGACCCATAGCAATGTGATTAACTCTTCATTGCCCTCTGACATATCCTCATAAACCACACAGTCATAGCAAGTCATGATAAAGCCTAAGAAAAGAAGTGAACCTGTCATCAACCCAAGCATTGAAATGACACTGGTAAACAAAGTCTTTTTGACACTGCAAAATCCTCCTTGCTAATATCTCAGGGTTTGTGCCAAAATTGGGAGAGCTGTCTCACAGGCCAGTCATGCAACAGCCTGTCAAAGTAATACTCACAGAATCATAACTTACAGGCAATATCACAAAACTGCCATCACCATCCTCTGCTCTGTCTTATACGTCTGTTGGGAACGACCCAGCAGAGGTGGCACTGCAATGGTATACAGTAATAGAGTCATAGAGTTATCCAACATGGAAACAGACCCTTCAGTCCAATTCACCCATGCCGATCAGATATCATAACCTGATTAATCCCATTTGCCAAAATTTGGCCCATATCCCTCCATCTCCTTCCTATTCATATACCCATCCAGATATCTTTTAAATGTTATAATTGTACCTATCTCCATCACCTCCACTGGCAATTTGTTCAATACATGCAAGACCCTCTGCTTGAAAACGTTGTCCCTCAGGTCCCTTTTAAATTTTTCTCCTCTCACCTCATACCTATGCCGTCTAGTTTTGGACTCCCCTTGACTATTCACCTCATCTATGCCCCTCGTGATTTTATAAATCTCTATAAGATCACATCTCAGCCTCCGACACTCTGGGGAGAAAAAGCCCCAACCATTGGGAGGGAGTTTAAAATTGACTTTGGACCCTATGATGTGTCATGGCAACAGGTCAATCATAAGCAAGGGAACCTCTTGTTGATTACTATTTACCACACCTCACTAGGCTGGTGAATCAGTATTTCTCCATTCACCACTTAGAGGAAGCACTTGAGTAATAAGAGCACAGAATGTCCTCTGGTTGGGGTACTTTAATGTCCATTAGCAAGAGTGGTTATTTAGCATCACTACTGACTGAGCTGGTCAAGTCCTATAGCACAGAACTGGATATGCAGGTGGTGATGAAGTATTGAAGAAGAAGGTAAAGTCTATTTGAACTTGTTCTTAATTTATCTGTCACAGATATGCCCTTCCATGACAGTATCAACAGAAATGACAACCACACATTCCTCATTTGCACATAGAGGATACAATCCATTTTGTTGTACAGGACACCACCATGTTGCTTTGAACAGATCAAACAGACTTTGAATGTTAATAGTTTTACTCTGGCTTGGTAAACTTTACACAATCAACCTAATTGTCAGTTTAAAATCTCAACAAAGAGTAATTTCAGATCACGGAAGAAACTTAGTCAACTTTACCTGTTATAGTCTGGGTCCTGGAATGAAATGGCCTCCATTCTAAAACTTTTCAAACTGACATATTATCTCAGGATGGAACATATCTATAAGTACATTATTACTGAAACAATGTTTTAACTTTATTAAAATCAGCACTGAAATTCCTAACTTAATAATTCTACAACATTGTTATCTAGATAACAACGTTTCTATAATTGCTTTTTAATATTTATTGTAATAACCAATTATAAGTTACATTACAGAGATGAATATTGTATCATAGAATACATAACACTCAAAGACAAATACATCACTTATACAGGCAGTGACAATTCTAAAAACAGAAGCATTTATTGCCCCTAATAATGGGTGGTAGCTATAGTGAATAAAATATATTTATAACATGACTATTCTATTTTAAATTAATATACAATGTTTAAATCCACCTTAAAAAATCAATTGGCTATTCAAATAAGTATACTCACAATCCGATATAATCTTTTTAGAATGTTTTTGTCAGATCCTTTCAAAGGGGACTTAGTCTTAAAGTTAACCTATTGAGACCTAAGATGGCCAATCTTTCTCCCTGTTTTAGAGTATATGTGCATTGCCTTTGAGGATCCAGTCTTTCTGTGTGGCAGAAAGAGAGAGACTTCCATTGTTCATTGTATGTCTACAAAAACAAATATTATCACTTAGCTTATACAATCTCTCTTTATAAATTCCTATGGTTTAATTCATTTATCATACAGGTGTTTGGCTATTTTCCAAGAGTAATGCCTCCAAAGTCCTTAGCATTTCTATATCGTGTTTTGTTTTAGCTTTTTGACATGTATTCAAATGTTGCATATAGTGCATTTTATTTCCATTAACTGTTATCAACTTAATTAACGCCTTAATTTTCTCATTAAATTGGTTTCTTCCTTTGTGGCTACACATTGTGGTTGAATACAAATCCTGCTGATCATTCCCAAAGCCTCAGTCTGCCCAACGTTCTTTGTAAGTGATGGAAATGCATTAGCTGCAACCTTACCAATCTGTGGAAGGTGTCTGATGGCATTTTATATGGACAAGTTGGTCACTTAATTTGAAGAAAATGTTTGTTGCTAACTTATGTGATTTATCTTGTTTCTGGATTAGTGGTGCTGGAAGAGCACAGCAGTTCAGGCAGCATCCAAGGAACTTCGAAATCGACGTTTTGGTCAAAAGCCCTTCATCAGGAAAGTCGATTTCGAAGCTCCTTGGATGCTGCCTGAACTGCTGTGCTCTTCCAGCACCACTAATCCAGAATCTGGTTTCCAGCATCTGCAGTCATTGTTTTTACCTCATTTATCTTGTGCCAATTTAAATACTGTAGTCCCTAAGAAATTAATGCTTTCCTTGTATGTTAGGGCTCCAAGGTTAATTTAGGGTTGATAATTATTAATGCCATCGATGAATTCTTCTAATTCTGCTTCTATAATAGTTCAAATATTCCACATGTTAACACAATACAGAAGCCACTGTTACTGCATGACTGCATCACCAGTGAATGAGTTTGTGAGAATGAGAAAGGAAACCTGAAAACCAAAATGCAGACCTGAAAAATAAAAAGACAGCCCTTGGAAAAATGATTTGTGCCCTTACTTCACCACTTAGCTGATGTAATATCAGGATTAAAACTTTTAGCAATATCCCAGTGGATTCAAAATATATGAATTGTAAATACTTTGCTTCTCTAAGTTAACCTTTTCCATTAATATTTACAACTATTTAATGCTGGTAGAATAAAGGATCCCTGTTCTGTAATTTTTGTGCAGTCTGTATGCTTGAATCACCCATAACTTGTAAGTATCCTGTTCAACAATTTAATATTTACAGTTGTCTATCAAGTCACCCTGAATTATTTTCTTTCATTAAAAAAAACAGAACCTATTCAATCTTTCCTGATAGTTTTAATCCTCACTGATGGTGTCATCCTTGTACATTTTTCTTTACCCATTCTCCAGTGTTTGCATGTGGTGAATTTTAGGTAAAAACTAGGTGGTGGATTTTAGCAAACATTGGCTAAGTATTAATGTCTGGGAGTTTCATAGGGAGGGATCTCCTCACTGATCCCTAGAAAATTTGCTCATGCAATTTTATATTGCTCACCTTGTAATGCATGCAGAACCCCTCCATGGTGCCGCATTTGCTTTAATATATACTTGCTATTGGTAGACGTACTTGCCACTGGTAGAACCTTCCAAAATTCACATCATCAATGTCATATTGAAAGTCCAACTGTACAATAGGTCAGCCACGAATAGCCTAAGCAGTATACATAATAAGAGAGAAATGAAAAACAGTGACACTTGATTGAAAATAGAAATTCACATTAGTAAATGACTGGCTATGTTATATAAGCTACAAGAAACAAGCTACACAGGCTAACTTCTTAGTGCAATACCATGTTAGAACCTTCTGTAGAGCAGTGCTATTCTTTCCCAAATAACATAGAACAACTAACATGGACAAAGAAAATTACAGTACATGAACATGCCCTTTGGCACTCCAAGCCTGTGTCAAACCAGGTCCTCTATCTAAACTTGTCAGCTCTTTTTTAAGGATCTATATCCCTCTGTTCCTTGTCCATTCATGTATCATGCCCGTCTCTACCACCTCCGCTGGCAACACATTCCAGGCACCCACCACCTTCTGTGTAAAGAACCTTCCACACATATCTCTCTTCAACGTTTCCTCTTTCACCTTGAACTCATGACTCCCAGTTAATGAGTCCCCTACTCTGGGAAAAAAACATTTTGCTATCCAACCGGTCTATACCTTTCATGATTTTGTAGAACTCAATCAGGTCCCCCCTCAACCTCTGTGTTTCTAATGAAAATAATCCTAATCTATTCAACCTCCTTTCATAGCTAGTGCCCTCCATACCAGGCAATGTCATGGTGAATCTCCTTTGCAACCTCTCCAAAGTATCCACATCGTTTTGGTAATGTGGCGACCAGAACTGTATGCAGTATTCCAAATGTGGCCGAACCAAAGTCCTATATGGCTGTAACATGACCTGCCTACTCTTGTACTCAATTCCCCATTTCCGATGAAGGAAAGCATGCTGCATGCCTTCTTGAGCTCTCTATTGACCTGTGTTGCCATTTTCAGGTACATAGAATATAGAATGGTACAGCACAGTACAAGCCCTTAGGCTCGCGATGTTGTGCCGAGCATTTATCTTAATCTAGGATTAAGTTGACCTACACACCCCTCAATTTACTGCTGTCCATGTGCTTGTTCAGCAGTCATTTAAATGTCCCTGATGTCTCTGACCCTACTACCACCACCAGCAGTGCATTCCACACACCCACCACTCTGCGTAAAGAATCTACCTCTGACATCTCCCCTAAACCTTCCTCTAAGCACCTTAAAATTATGACCCCTCATGACAGCCATTTCTGCCCTGGGGAAAAGTCTCTGTCTATCTACTCTATGTATGCCTCTCATTACCTTGTACACCTCTATCAAATCAACACTCTTCCTTCTTCTCCCCAGTGTGAAAAGCCTGAGCTCACTCAACCTCTCTTCATAAGTCAAGCCCTGCAATCCAAGTGGCATCCTGGTAAATCTCCTCTGCACCCTCTCTGAGGAACTAAATCCTTCCTATAATGAGGCAACCAGTATTGGACACAGTATTCCAAGTGTGGTCTAACCAAGGTTTTATAGAGCTGCAGCAAAACCTCGCAGCTCTTAAACTCAATCCCCATGTTAGTGAAGGCCAAAACATCTTCTTAACAATCCTATCAACTTAGGTGGCAACTTTGAGGGATCTATGTACGTGGAAAACAAGATCCCGCTGTTCCTCCACACTGCCAAGAATCCGGTCTTTAACTCTGTATTCAGAAATCAAATTCAACCTTCCAAAATGAATCACTTTGCATTTATCCAGGTTGAACTCATCTGCCACTTCTCAGCCCAGCTCTGCATCCTGTCAATGTCTTGTTGTAGCCTGCAACAGCCCTCAACACTAGCTACAATACCACTGACCTTTGTGTCATTGACAAACTTACCAAACCACCCTTCCACTTCTTCATTCAAGTCATTTATAAAAACTACAAAGATTAGAGGCCCAAGAACAGATCCCTGCAGGACACCACTGTCATCAACCCCCAGGCGGAATATTTTCCATCCACTACCACTCACTGTCTTCTTTCGGCCAGCCAATTCTGTATCCAGACAGCCAGATTTCCCTGTATCCCATACCTCCTAACTTTCTGAATGAGCCTACCATGGGGAATCTTATCAAGTGCCTTACTGAAATGCACATCCACTGCTCGACCTTTGTCAACTTGTCTCGTCCCATCCTTAAAGAACTCAGTTAGGTTTGGGAGGCATGACCCACTCCTCATAAGGCCATGCTGACTGTGTTTAATCAAACTATGTTCATAATAGTCCTAAATCCTATCTCTCAGAATCCTTTCCAGTACCTTGGTTACCATAGACGTAAGACTATCTGGTCTCTAATTACCAGGGATTTCCCTAAAATCTTTCTTGAACAGAGGAACAAAATTCACCTCCTTCCAATCATCTAGCACTCCTCCCATGGAGAGTGAGGATGCAAAGATCACCATCAGTGGCACAGCAATCTCATTCCTTACTTCATCTCGTAACTTTGGATGTATCTGGTCCGGTTCTGGGGACTTATCTATCTTGATGCTTCCCAGAATTTCCAGCACATCCACTTTCTTAATATCAATCTGTTCAAGCCTGTTAACCTGGTCCATGGTGTTCTCACTATCAACAAGGTCCCTCTCTCTAGTAAACACTGAAGCAAAACACTCATTTAGTGCCTCCCCTTCTCTTCAGATTCCAGGCACAAGTTCCCTCTACTATCCATGATTGGCCCTACCCTCTCTCTAAACATTCTCTTATTCCTCACTTAAGTGCAGAATGCCTTTGGGTTTTCCCTAATCCTTCCCGCCAAGGCTTTTTCGTGCCCCATCCCAGCTCTCCTCAGTCCATTTCTGAGTTCTTTCCTAGCTACCCTGTAATCCTCTAAAGCTATGCCAGATCCTTGCTTCCTCAACCTTAAGTAAGCTTCCTTCTTCCTCTTGACAAGAAGCTCCTCTTCTCTTGTCATCCAACGCTCTTTCACCTTACCATTCCTTGCGTGTCTCAGTCGGACAAAGTTATCCAAGATTCGCAACAATTGCTCCTTAAACGACTTCTACACTTCTGTTGTGTATTTCCCGTAGAACAATTGTTCCCAATTTATACTCCACAGCTCCTGTCTAATAGCAGTATAATTTCCCCTCCCATAATTAAATACCTTCCCATACTATCTAGATTAGATTACTTACAGTGTGGAAACAGGCCCTTCGGCCCAACAAATCCACACCGCCCCGCCGAAGCGCAACCCACCCATACCCCTACATTTACCCCTTACCTAACACTACGGGCAATTTAGCATGGCCAATTCACCTGGCCTGCACATCTTTGGACTGTGGGAGGAAACCGGAGCACCCGGATGAAACTCACGCAGACACGGGGAGAACGTGCAAACTTCACACAGTTAGTCGCCTGAGGCAGGAATTGAACCCGGATCTCTGGCGCTGTGAGGCAGCAGTGCTAACCACTGTGCCACCATGCCGCCCATCTGTTCCTATCCCTCTCCATGGTTATGGTAAAGGTGAAGCAGTTGAGATCACTGTCACCGAAATGCTGTCCCACCGAGAGATCTGACATCTGGCCTGGCTCGTTGCCTAGCACAAAATCCAATATGGCCTCCCACCCACTCACCAACCTCCAGGCGGGATACTTTTCATCTACTACCACTCGCTGTCTTCTTTCGGCCAGCTAATACTGTATCCAGACAGCCAAATTTCCCTGTATCCCATCCCTCCTAACTTTCTGAATGAGCCTACCATGGGGAACCTTATCACCTCACCCAGTCGGCCTATCTACATCTTGAGTTAGGAATCCTTCCTGGACACACCTGACAAAATTAGCTCCATCCATATCATCTGCATTAAGAATGTTCCAGTCAATGTTGGGGAAGTTGAAGTCACCCATAACAACAACTCTGTTACATCTGCTTCTATCCAAGATTTGCTGTCCAATGTGGCCTTCCATCTCTCTGCTGCTATTGGGGTTGGTGGTGGGGCATTTATGTAAAACACCCAATAAAGTGACTGCTCCTTTCTTGTTACTGACTTCCACCCATACAAACTCAGTAGACAAACCCATACAGACTCACTAGACAAACCCTCCTCAACAACCTCCTTTTCTGCAGCTGTGATGCACTCTATAATTAACAATGCTACTCCCCTCCTCTTTTACCCCCCCTCCCTGTTCTTTTTAAAAGATTTAAACCCTGGAACATCCAACAACCATTCCAGCCCCTATGAAATCCATGTTTCCATTATGGGCACAACATCATAGTTCCAAGTACTGATCCATGCTCTAAGTTCATCACTCTTATTTACTGACACTCCTTGCATTGAAACAGGCACACTTTAACACATCCCTTTGCCCAATCGCCTGTGTATACTTTCTGACAGACTCTTTGCATTCTCTTTCTATCCGTTCAACAACTACCCTTTCCTCTGACCTGTAGCTCTGGTTCCCATCCCCCTGCCAAACTAGTTTAAACCCTCCCACCTTGTTCGCATCTGTGAAGCAGCCTGTCTGACTTGTTGTGCCTGATACTGCACCAGTCCATTCTGCTGAAGCTGACGTTGCTCCCACTGAATGTTTTCATTATTCTCCTCCAGTTGTGCAGATCACAACCTGCAAGGATTATTTGGCACACTCTGTAAGGAATATCGGAAACAGAACAAGTTCTATGTGATTTGAGTAGTTGCCATTTACATTAAACACAAATGGCAGTTGAGCATAGTCCTTGATATGGTGAGGCATGGAGAGCTCTGATAAGGAGGGTCGTGGCTGCCTCAGCAAAGATCATTGAGATGCTAGAGCGTGTTCCAATACATGCAGCACAAACCTTTGCCCTCAGTTTCATGGGAAATTGTAATATAGCAGGGTGACTGAAACCTTGCTCCGCCTTACAGTCATCTCGTCATCACACAAGAAAGATGACATTGCGTATATGATTACATTGGCGAATGCTTACAGTTCAAGAAAAAGAAAACCTGCTGTGTGCACTTATGCAGTCGAAAATAGCATGGATTGTCTTCATGAATTGTGACCCAGAGGTGCCATTTTTAAAGGGTGTCTGTGATTATCTGTGCTTCAAAGAGGTGACTGTGATCAATCTGTAATGACCAATGACACAGTTCTGTTTGCTTGTGACCACAATTTTCAGCCCACACAATTGGATACTGTGCAGTGTGCTCTGATAACAGATGACTTCAATCTATACTGGGAAAGTGCCTAATTAAACAACTGCTCCTTGAAGGGACTCATATCACTCACAAGTAGAGCCTGAGGTTCTGACAGAGAAAAAAATTGTTCCATCCACTCCAGATGTGGCCATAACCATTTTCCATTTCCATTGTGCATTTGCGATTCAGATAAGGATGGAGCCCAGGTCCTGCTGGCCAGAGAGTTACAGACTCATGCTGGTAATCCAGGAGCCACCCCATCCCTTCCTACTCCTTCCTCGCACTCCCTGTCAATGTCATCTGTTCTGAGATTTCACACTCGGCCAATTAACTCTTTCATGTAAGTCCTCATCTCCTAATATTACTCCCAATCCTTAGCTCTACAGTTTAGCTATGCCAACTATCAAGTTGCACTGTGCCCATATCAAAGACAGAGTGGTGGTGACCATCGATAATCCATCTTCACACAATAGCCCACGTACTTTAATACACTAATATCTCCCATTCCTATAAATTGTATTGTCCCCATTACAATTATTGTCCCTTCTGCATCCCAGCAGGCTCCTCCAATCCCCACAAATGACTTCCCCAACCACTCTACTGAATTGGTGGCTCCTGATAATGCCACTTTGTTGTCAGTGAACAGGACCTAAAGAGTGAATATGACCCAACCCTGACCAACTGGAAAGATGCGCAGCTTCAGCTGAGGAGACTCAGGACCCTGACTGATAATTGATATCTGTGCAGCTCCCCACCTGACAAATTGCTAATCCCCAGAGTAGTTGCAATGACAAGGTTCCCCATGGGACACTGATTAGCGAGGTTAGATCTCATGAAATACAGGGAGAACTAGCCATTTGGATACAGAACTGGCTCAAAGGTAGAAGACAGAGGGTGGTGGTGGAGAGTTGTTTTTCAGACTGGAGGCCTGTGACCAGTGGAATGCAACAAGGATCAGTGCTGGGTCCACCACGTTTTGTCATTTGGATGTGAATATAGAAGGTATGGTTAGTAAGTTTGCAGATGACACCAGAATTGGGGTGTAGTGGGCAGCAAAGAAGGTTATCATGATCAAATGGGCCAATGGGCTGAGGAGTGGCAGATGGGGTTTAATTTAGATAAATGTGAAGTGCTCCATTTTGCAAAAGCAAATCAGAGCAGACATATACGCTTAATGGTAAGGTCTGAGGGAGTGTTGCTGAAAAATATAAACTTTGGAGTGCAGGTTCATAGTTCCTTTAAAGTAGAGTCGCAAGTAGTTAGGATAGTGAAGAAGGTGTTTGGTATGCTTTCCTTTATTGGTCAGAGTATTGAGCATAGGAGTTAGGAGGTCATGTTGCAGATGTACGGGATGTTGGTTAGGCCACTTTTGGAATATTGCATGCAATTCTGGTCTCCTTCCTATAGGAAGGATATTTTGAAACTTGAAAGAGTTCAGAAAAAATTTACAAGGATGTTGCAAGGGTTGGAGAGTTCGAGCTAAAGGGAGAGGCTGAACAGATTGGGGCTGTTTTCCCTGGAGCGTCGGAGGCTGAAGGGTGACCTTATAGAGGATTTTGTAATCATGAGGGGCATGGATAGGGTAAATGCACAATGTCTTTTCCCTGGGATGGGGGAGTCCAGAACTACAAGGCATGGGTTTAGGGTGAGAAGGGAAAGATATAAAAGGGACCTAGGGGAGAACTTTTTCACGCAGCAGGTGGTGTGTGTATGGAACGCGCTGCCAGAGGAAGTAGTGGAGGCTTGTACAATTGCATTAATTTAAAGGCATCTGGATGGATATATGAATAGGAAGGGTTTAGAGGGATATGGGTCAAGTGCAGGCAAATGGAACTATATTAGGTTAGGATATCTGTTTGGCATGGACGAGTTGGACCAAAGGGTTTGTTTCTGTGCTGTACATCTCTATGACTCTATTACTGACCATAGCCCACTACCTGGACTGCAATGTCACAGAAACCCTGACTGCCCCCAAGAAACTGACTGACTCCAAATCTCTAGTCTAAAATGAGATGCTGCCCTTGGCTTACTGTGGGAACATTCACTGACTGATGTCAGTTCCCACCTTAACTTGACTGATAACCGTTTTCCTTAGACTTTGACTTTGAGACATGACTATTTGGTTGAAGCACATCCACAGTGTGCTGCTGGCATAAGCTGCAGCTATGACATTTATATAAACAGTGCCATACAACAACATGTCTACTGCCTTGACTGATCACTGCTGATAACCATAAAAGGCTGCCTGGTTTTATTTCTGTGCTAAATGGAAGGCAAGACAGAAGCACTATAGGCCTTGATGTTCTCAATGAATTAGCAGAACGCTAAAAGGCAAGGCAAGACAGAGAGGCTGTGAGCATCCAAGTATGTGTGAAGTGAGTGAATGCTAAGAAAGTAAGCCAAGACTCCTGATGTATACCCTTCTCTGCTGCAGAAGTTGTTGCTTATCTCTATGTGTTAAATGGCCTGGCAGTAGCACTACAATGAGAGGTGTCATTTTGCTCAAAAATGCAATAAAAAAGTCATGAGTTGTATTCTAAGTGAAGTGGAGACATGCAATAATGATGCGCTGAGGCTGTTGATGTGACTGATTTCAGTCTCTGTGATTGAGTCCTTGCCCATTGACAGTACATTGAGATGTTCAAACTGCTGACCAAGATGGAGGCCTGAAGGAGCAAGCACAGAGCTGGGACAACCAAAATATCTGCTCTGACTTTCCTTTTATAGTCTGTCATCTACTTTCACTCCACTGCCTGAGAGAATAGGAAATGTCATATAAATAAGTTGAGATTAGATACATGTTGCTGCTCACTAATCAGATTTTCATTTCACCATTCATTCTTGGTGAAAAATCAGACTTTTTCTCAACATCAAGAATCTAATTTTTCAAATCTCTTCATATTTTCCCAGCTGACACTTAATTGTCCATGTCCTTGAAGGGCTGGGAAACTTCAACCTATATCTATTTACAACATGGACAGCTGAAATGTTCTCATTGTGTTCAGTGCAGCTTGTTCAGGATCCTATACAACTTTAACATAACTACTTCAGTTTATAAATTTATTCCCCTAAAAATTAATCCTAGTATTTTGTTGGCAATTTTAATTGCTTTGTCAATTTGTTTTTAATGATTTGTTCATCTGTATCCCTCTGTTCCTTTGCACTTTTAGATTATTGAATTCTGCAAAAGTAAGCACAGCTGGTGATCATTTGACCCATCAAGTCTGTATAGCTCTTTAAACCACAATATAGTTAGTCCCATTCTTTGGATTTCCCCATATCTCTGCAATTTCCATTTTCCTTCATGTATTTATTCAATTCCCTTTTGATATCTTACTATGCCAATGTCTGTACTGTTTCTTCTTCTCAAAGTGTATGATGAGGAATTCATCTCATTTAAAGTTCATATTAAAGGTGTTAAATTATGTACCATTGAATGCTACACTTTTGGAGTAGCTGTCTTCCAGAGAAAATGCTAACCAAGGCCCTATCTGCTTATTCAGGTGTCCTGGTCAACACTCAGCCCAATATCTCATTTTCCTTACATTTGTGGAACTTCAACATGCATAGCTGAAAATGTGTTGCTGGAAAAGCGCAGCAGGTCAGGCAGCATCCAAGGAACAGGAGAATCGACGTTTCGGGCATAAGCAATTCTTCAGGAAGCCCTTCTTCATTCCTGAAGAGGGGCTTATGCCTGAAATGTCGATTCTCCTGTTCCTTGGATGCTGCCTGACCTGCTGCGCTTTTCCAGCAACACATTTTCAGCTCTGATTTCCAGCATCTGCAATCCTCACTTTCTCCTTCAACATGCATAGCCAACTTTATTGTTTATGAAGTAGCAACTCCACTTTTAACTTGATTTATTGACTGTGATTGACTTTTAAATGTCTGAGAGTCAACAAGATGTAAAATAAATGCATGTTTTTTATTTAACCTTCTGGAGTTCTTTCCCTGAACCTATTCATCTCACTGTTTGTATCCGTATCCATAAAAGCCACTTCAAAACCAAACATTTTAATCATGCTTTTCAGTTAATTCTCCTCATTATTCAACTATCAGTCGGTCCAATTTCTTCAATGTAAAGACTTAGGACTAGAGAGATACTAATATTACCAGTTATTAATTTTGTTACTTATGGCTCTGCCTCATTACAAAACCTTCTCAAGCCATACTGAAAACAATGGACTCAAAATGAATCCATAAAAAGTATCTATGATGTCGTTACACTCATAAAAAGTGATCATCAAAGATATGAATACTGATGTTATACATCCTGAACTACTGATTCCTGCTTCTCACATTGCTAGAGTAGCAGTACACTGAAGTCATTCTCACTGTATCGCACTATTGATCTCAGCACAGGTGGTGAGTTCAGCTGTCAGAAAAGTACATGGTAAGGGAACATGAGTGGGTAGTGGGACTGATTGTCATGATCAGACTGTTAATCACAATCTATGTTTTGGAGTACACGGATATGGAAGGTCCTAAGGCACTATGTGAATGAATAGCACATGAGTTCTTACCTTGTTTTGTGGCCAATATTTATTCCTCAATCAAAATTTCAAAAAAAATTTGTTTGTTGTTTCTGGATGTTTGTTGTGTACAGATTAGCCGATACCTTTTCTACACTACACTAGTGACTACTCTTCAAAATGTATTCCATTGGCTGTAACGTTCTTTGAGTCTGGTGGTCATGATATAAATACAAGATTCTTTACTGCATTTAAATTATTCTTTTTTAATATGCTAAATAAGGTGCATTCCAGCTTGTTGCATCTGAATCTGATGAACTGAGGCATTACTGTAACTTAGATACAGTTGTGGAGATTATGGTGCTGGTTAAGCACAGCCGGTCAGGCAGCTTCCGAGGAGCAGAAGAATCAATGGTTTGGGCATAAGCCCTTCATCAGCAATGAGGATCTTATTCTCCTCCTCCTCGGATGCTGCCTGGCCAGATGTGCTTTTCCAGCTCCACACTTTTCAACTCTGATCTGTAGTCCTCACTCTGTCCGAGATACAAGTTTAGAGTCATTTTTTTGTTTCGAGGTCTAAACAGTTTAGAAATAGTGTTAAACATCAAAAGTACCTCAAAAGATTAAGTCCAAGTAGAAGCTCGGTTCTCTGTCTAATACCAATCCCAACAATTATTCACAATTCCACGTTTAAATTTAGGCAGATTGAGGGAAGAATCTAGAATGGAAGAGGAAAATGATGAGTCAAAATAACAGAAAACCATTCAGAAAACATTTTAAAAATGTTAAAAAGGATCTAACTGCACACCAGGCGTTACGGAGGCTGAAGGAGAGGGAATATTAAATATTGAATCACAGATTGGATACACTATAGGAGGCTGTTCAGCCCATTGAGTCCATATCAGGAGCAGGAGCAATTTATCTCGCCCCAATCCCTCATACTTTCCCCATAAACCTGTATATTGCCTCTTTGTACAGGATATTCCAGATGCTGAACACTTATTTCACCAGCACTAAAATCCTCATCTCACTTTTTGTCCTTTTGCTGATCACATTACATTTCTGTTGTCTGATTCTCACTCCTTCCAGTGTCATACCTCTGTAAGACCTCTTATGGTTTTGAACACCACTTAACTTCCTCTTAGCCTTCTTTTCTCTAAGAGAGCATTCCATTAACAAGGCAGATGCACCCAAAGGGAAAGAGAAACATAGATGCAAAAAAAATCTACATCTCGAAGTTGGCATTATGGCACAGATCATAGCTGACTGAGACCATCCCGACATAGGGCAAACCCTGCTGCAAGTTCATCACCATGGGTATTTGGTTCACTGCTGAACCACAGATCCCGATGACATTCATGTTACTAACTGGCAAATTACATTTGTAATCCTGACAAATGTTCTTGCAAAATGAAGAGTTGATAACTCTCTCATATATTTCTTTATGAGGCGCTGCATAAAGAATGGTTTGCCATGAATGAAAGATTTTCGAGTCCAACAGTTAATCAGCCATTTTATTTTACAGCGATAACTGAGAAATGTAATTTGATCTCCTTAGGAAAGTGATGCCTGATCATGGCTATGTTGGCCAAAACAAGGTCATTTCACCTCTATGAATACATCCAGAGAATATCCAGTAATAGGGTCCTTGGGTTGATCTACCTGGCAAAGCTTCTTTCATCTTTTCCCACTGCAATTATGGAATGTTATATTGGAGGCAGGTTGAAATCAACCCTCACAGGAATGTTAGTTTTGCATGCTGTCTGTAATGGCACTCTGCTGTTTACACTAGCTGCGTTGCAGCTCCCTGATCTAGCTGGAAGTTGTTAGCAAGACAGGAAATTAAAAATAGCAGCATGAGTGGACCATGTTATGGTATCAAGCCTGTTTTGCCATTCAATTTCGTGTATGGCTAACCTTGGGCTTCAACTCCACATTTCCCCTCATTTCCCATATCTCTTGATCCCCTGAGAAACCAAAAATCTTTTTTTTATGAGCTTTAAATGATGGAGCATTCACAACCCTTGAGTAAAGACTTGCAAAGGTTCACAACACTAAGTGAAAAGTATTCTCCTCCTTCCAATCCAAAAAGATCCTTCTTTTGTCTAGAGACTGTACTCTGTATTTAGAATACTAGCAAAGAGCAACAGCAGTATCTACCCTGTCAAATCCCTTTAGAATCTTGTATGTTTCAATGAGTCATCTCTCATTGTTCAAAACTGCAGAGAATATTGGCCCAATTTATGCAGTCACTCATTATTGGACAACATTTTCATTCCAGGGACCACTCCCATCTGCTTTCACCATACCACCTTCAATGAAAGTACAACCTTCCTTAAATATTTTGACCAAATCTACATACACTATTCCAGGTATGGTCTTTCCAAAACCCTGCACAATGATAAAAAGAGTTTTCCATTTCTGTGCTGAAATCCCCTTGCAATCAATGCCCTCATGCCATTTGCTTTCCTCATTCTTACTGTACCTGCATGCTAATTTTGTGTGTTCCTGTGATATGGACATCCAGGACACTGTGAACATTATCATTTACAAACTTAATGCCTTTGCAAAAATATTCTCTTTTTCTGTTCTTACAAAGAGAACAGTCTCACATCTCTTCACATGAAATTCCACCAGCCATTTTGTTTTTCCCTCTCATTTAAGCTGTCTGCACCTCCTTGCGATCTCTTTGTGGGCGTAAAGCTAAAGTTTCCATTTAGCTTTATATCATAAGCAACATTAGAAACAGTGTTTTCTGTTTCTTTGTCCAGGATATTTAGTTAAAACCACAAGAACCCCAGAAAGAGGAGTTAACACAAGCATGAATAGATGATTTGGTATGTTGAGCCTGCCTTTTGATATGATCATGGCTGATCTTGAGCATCAACTTCAAATCCCTGACTTAAGGAATAATTTTCCTTGATTCCAATGACACAAAAATTCACTCTATCCCAGCTTATATATATTAAATGATGCAGCGTTTACAACTCTTCAGGATACAGAGTTTTATAATTAGCAAACCTTTGAGTAGAGTAATTTATTCTCATCTATTTCTGAAATAACTGCACAGACGCCAGTAACCCAGCCCTCTTTATTTACATATGCACAGTACACTGGCAGTGGCCAACCAGCTCAGCATCAATGAGGAGATTCTGAATCTCCTGGTTTTTTTTACCCCCACACTACCGCCTAATTGCGTTTTTTTTCCCAGCACCCGTGTTGTATGTGTGTAGGTGTGAGACACAGTGAGAGACACAAGGTGCACGAATCTTTATTCAAATTTCCACCACCAGGAAAATAGGAAAACACCCGAGTGACCAGTGACAAGCACCGCCCTTCACATCAAAGGGCAATGTGTGTGATCAAAACAGTGAAGGGGAGGGCAGGGATCAAATCAATATAGAGTTGGAGGGGGAAATAATGCATTCCACTCCCTGTGGCACCCACCTCTCCCTGAACAACTCCAGGGTGTCGGTGGACACTGCATGCTCCTTTTCAAGAGACACCCGGGGTCTAACATATCTTCTGGTTACTTTTTTTCTTTTTTCTTCTTTTTTTTTAATCTCTGACACTCCTGTTTATATTTTTTCTTTTTTAACTCCCACACTACTGCCTAACTGCGGTAGTGCTTATTTTTTCCCCAGCACCCATGGTGTGTGTGTGCAGGTGTGAGACACAGTGAAAGACACAAGGTCTCTTTTTCAAGAGACACCTGGGCTCTAATGTATCGCCTGTTTTTTTTTCTTTTTTCTTTCTTTTGTGCAGTTGTGAGACACAGTGAGAAACACAAAGTGCACGAATATTTGAAGGGGATGGCAGGGATTAAATCAAAATAGAGTTGGAGGGGGAAATAATGCATTCCACTTCCTGTGGTGCCCACCTTTCCCTGAACAACTCCAGGGTGTCGGTGGACACCATGTGTTCCTTTTCAAGAGACACCAGGGCTCTAACGTATCTCCTGGTTTTTTTTTTCTTTTTTTTTAAATGCTGTGTGGTCAAGACAGTGAAGGGGAAACACTCCTGTTCATTTTTTTTCCTTTTTTTACCCCCACACTACCGCCTAACTGCGGTAGTGCTTATTTTTTCCCCAGCACCCATGGTGTGTGTGTGTAGCTGTGAGACACAATGAGAGACACAAGGTGCACGAATCTTTATTCAATTTCCACCACCAGGAAGATAGGAAAAACACCCGAGTGGCCAGTGACAAGCACCGCCCTTCACATCAAAGGGCAATGCTGTGTGATCAAAACAGTGAAGGGGAGGGTAGGGACTAAATCAAAATAGAGTTGGAGGGAGAAATGACGCACTCCACTCCCTGCAGCGCCCACCTCTCCCTGAACGACTCCAGGGTGTTGGTGGACACCGCGTGCTCCTTCTCCAAGGACACCCGGGCTCTAACGTAACCCTGGAAGAGGGGCAGGCAGTCGGCCCTAACGACCCCTTCCACGGCCCGCTGCCTGGACCTGTTGATGGCCAGTTTGGCCAGGCCCAGGAGCAGACCCTCGAGGAGGTCTTCGGACCTGCCCTCCCTTCTCCGTACCAGGTGCCCGAAATCTCCTGGTTATATCTGTCATCCAGGGCTCCCTGATTGGCCCAGGTTAACAAATTCAATCAAGGATTTCATAGTCAACAAGATCCACCTGGTTCCAATCACTACACTTCCACGCACCGCCCCCACCCCCCCCACCCCCCCAACTCCACAAGACCATGGATGTAGGCCTGATGTTTCTCTTGTAACTTTTCCTTCAATGTTTTCACTCCAGGTCCAGTTCCTCTGACTCAGATTCTAACATTAGACCATAGCCCGTTTCTTGCGTCCAGAGCATTTCTTCCTCTTCCTCCAGCAGTAACAGTACGAGGCTGCATCCATCTCGGAATCTGAAGTTTCCTCGACACTAGACAGAGGGGGAAAGCCCACGGTTTCTGACAGGCCTCTGGCTGTTCTGAGGAACCAGGTATGTTTTGCTCTTTTTCCCTGTTTGTGAGGTAAGAGCTTTCAGGTTCCACGTGTTTGTAAGAAGTATCACCCACCTGAGCTTTGTAAGTCACGGGACCTGACCTCGTGTCAACCTTGTCTTGTACCCATAGAGGGCCATTTCTGTGTTTCTGGCATCAAACTTTGTCTCCTGAAGTAAATTGCCTCTCTTGCTTAGGGCAGCATGTGGCCAGCATTGGTGTTCCTGCTGCCATTTCACACTGCCCCCCCACCCACCCCCAGGTCTGAGCATATCAGATTTAACCTGGTGTGGAGTCTTCTCCCCATCAGTAATTCTGCTGGGGCTATCCTTGTTGTTGCGTGTTCAATTATCCGATAATTGAACTGGAACCAGGACAGTTTGTATTGAGTGACACTATGTAAGGTGTTTCTTTAAGCTGTCTTTAAAGTTTGGATCGTTCTTTCCACCAGACCATTGGACGATGGATGGTATGGACCTATACAAACATGCTGAATGCCATTCAACTTCAGGAAATTCTCGAATGATGACCCATTGTACATAACCAATACTTCCAGGAGTCTGTGTATCACAATGATGCTCTCAGCTTTTCAATCATCATGCCTGAGTTTTCTGAATGAACACTATGCATCTCCAACCACTTGAATGGGCATCCACAATGACTAAGGACATTGAGTCCATGAAAGGACTGACAGGGAGGTGGGCAGAGGGGGCAGGGTTGCCCTGTTAATTAAAAATGAAACTAAGTCTACAGCAATAAATGATATAGTGTCAGATGACGTGGAGTCTGTGTGGGTGGAGTTGAGGAACCACAAAACAAAACCATAACGGGAGTTATGTACAGACGTCCCAGCAGTGGTCAGGACCAAGGACGCAAGATGTTCCAGGAAATAGATAGGGCATGTCAGAAAGGTAAGGTCATGGTGATCATGGGGGACTTCAATATACAAATAGACTGGGTGAATTATGTTGCTGGTGGATCCAAAGAAAGGGAATTCATGGAATGCTTACAGGATGGCTTTTTGGGACAGCTTGCAATGGAGCAGGCTATTCTAGACTTAAGGCTATGTAACGAGCCAGACTTTATAAAAGATCTTAAAGTCAGGGAACACTTAGGAGGCAGTGATCATAATATGGTAGAGTTCAGTCTGCAGTTTGAAAGAGAGAAGGCAAAATCAGCTGTAATGGCGTTACAGTTATATAAAAGTAATTACAGGGGCATGAGAGAGGAACTAATGAAAATTGACTAGAACCAGAGCCTAGTGGGGAAGACAGTAGAGCAACAATGGCAAGAGTTTCTGGATGTAATTGAGGACACAGTACAGAGGTACATCCCAAAGAAAGATTACCTGGGGGGTGCTTGGGGATTAGACAACCATGGCTGATGAAGGAACTCAGGAAATTAGAGCCTATAAAGTGGCCAAGATCACCGGGAAATCAGAAGACTGGGGAGACGACAAAATCAAACAGAGGATAACAAAGAGAGAAATAAGGAAGGAGAGGATCAAATGTGAAGGTAAGCTAGCCAGTAGTATTAGAAATGATAGTAAAAGTTCCTTTCAATACAAAAGAAACAAACGAGAGGCAAAAGTAGAAATTGGGCTGCTCCAAATTGAGGCAGGAAGGCTAGTGATGGGAGATACGGAAATAGCTGAAGAACGCAATAAATACTTTGTGTCAATCTTCACAGTGGAAGACATGAGTAATATCCCAACAATTAAGGAGAGTCAGGGCAGAGTTAAGTATGGTGGCCATCAGAAAGGAGAAAGTACTTGATAAGATAAAAGGTCAAAACATTGATAAATCTCCTGGCCCAGATGGGCTACATCCTAGAGTTCTGAGGGAGGTGGCTGAAGAAATAGCAGAGGCATTGGTTCAAAAATCACTGGAGTCATGGAAAATCCCAGAAAACTGGAAAATCACTATTCTAACCCTTTTTTTCAAGAAAGGATCAAGACAAAAGATGGAAAATTATAGGCTGCTTAGCCTAACCTCGATTGTAGGTAAAATTCTAGAATCCATCGTTAGGGAAGAGATTTCTAAATTTTTGGAAGTGCAGGGTTGAATTAGAACAAGTTAGCATGGATTTAGAAAGGGGAGGTCATGCCTGACAAACCTATTAGAATTCTTTGAAGAGGTAACAAGAAGGTTAGACCAGGGAAACCCCGTAGATGTTATCTACCTAGACTTCCAAAAGGCCTTTGGTATGGTGACTCACGGGAGGCTGTTGAGTAAGGCGAGGGCCCATGGTGTTCGAGGTGAGCTATTGGCATGGATTGAGGATTAGCTGTCTGACAGAAGGCAGAGAGTTCGGATAAAAGGTTCTTTTTCGGAATAGCAGCTGGTGACAAGTAGTATCCTGCAGGGTTCAGTGTTGGGGTCACAGCTGTTCACTTTATATGTAACTGATCTGGATGATGAGACTGGGGACTGATGATACAAAGTTAGGTGGACAAGGCGGTAGTTCTGAGGAGGTGGGGAGGCTACAGAAAAATTTAGACAGTTTAGGAGAATGGTCCAAGAAATGACTGATGAAATTCAATGTGAGCAAATGTGAGGTCTTGTACTGAGAAAATTCATAAAACCAATGTACAAAGGGATCTGAGAGTGCTAGTACAGGATTCTCTAAAGGTTAACTTGCAGGTTGAGTCCGCGGTTATGAAAGCAAATGTAATGTCATTTATTTCAAGAGAGTTGAAATGTAAAAGCAATGAGGTACTACTAAGACTTTATAAAGCTCTGGTTAGGCCCCATTTAGAATACTGTGTCCAATTTTGGGCCTCACACCTCAGGAAGGACATACTGGCACTGGAATGAGTCCAGCGGAGATTCACAAGGATGATCCCTGGAATGATAGGCCTAACATACAATGAATGGCTGAGGATCTTGGGATTGTATTCATCAGAGTTCAGAAGGTTGAATGGAGATCTAATAGAAACTTACAAGATAATGCATGGCTTAGAAAGGGTGGATGCTGGGAAATTGTTTCCGTCAGGTGGGGATACTATGACTCATGGGCACAGCCTTAGAAGTAGAGGGGGTAAATTTAGAACAGAAATGAGGAGACATTTCTTCAGCCAGAGAGTGGTGGGCCTCTAAAATTCACTGCCATGGAGTGCAGTGGAGGCCGGGACAGTAAATGTCTTCAAGGGACAGGTTGATAAATTCTTAATCTTGCAAGGAATTAAGGGATATGGGAAGAGAGCGGGTAAGTGGCATTGAAATGCCCATCAGCCACGAATAAATGGTGGAGTGGACTTGATGGGCTGAATGGCCTTACTTCCAGTCCTATTTCTTATGTTTTTATGGTCTTATGGCATAGCCAACATGTAATCGAGTACAGGCTTTATCCGGCCATTCCCATGAATGTGGGGGTGCTGGTGGTGGCAATTTTTGACACTGTTGGCACTCTGGGCACTGTCCCACCAACATAGTTATGTTGGCATCCAACCCTGGCTATGAGACATAACTCCTTGCCAACACCTTCATTTTGGAAACCCCTGGATGACCTCGTTGGAGTTCAGCAGAATCTAACGGCAACGTTCACTCAGAACAATCACTCTGGCCCTCCGTAATAAAAAGCTGTCCTCTACGGTGATCTGATCTCACTGGGTCCTGAAAGATTTCAGATGTGGTTGTAATGGTTCTTTTGCTTCCCCCATTACCACCAGCTGTTTTAGTTTTGTCAAAACCAGATTCCTTTGTGTCCACAGTCAGATATTATGGGTGGCATGGTGGCTCAGTGTTAGCATTGCTGACTCACAGCACCAGGGTCCTGGGTTCGATTCCTGCCTTGGGCGACTGTCTGTGTGAAGTTTGCACATTCTCCCCGTGTCTGCGTGGGTTTCCTCTTGGTGCTCCAGTTTCCTCTCACTATCCAGAAATGTGCAAGTCAGGTAAATAGGCCATGCTAAATTGCCCATAGTGTTATGTGCATTACTCAGGGGTAAACATAGGGTAGGGGATGGATCTGTGTGGGTTACTCTTTGGAGGGTCAGTCTGGACTTGTTGGGCTGAAGGGCCTGTTTCCATGCTGTAAGTAGTCTACTCTAATCATTGTCAGCGATGACCAGAAGCATGTCCTGGAAGTTTAAAACCAGAACAGACTCTTCCAGAGGAGGCACCACCAGTGGAGTATCTGCCAGTGGGAGGCAGCTCAAGGCATCCAGATTAGCCACGTGGCTTCCAGGATGATGATCTGCTGAGAATAATGGCCCACCACTGAATTCAACTGGGAGTTACGGGCAGCACTGCCTTGTCTTCCTTCAGTAGCCCTAGCATGGATCTGTTACTATGACAAATTCCTGTCCATAAAGATATTGGTCGGACTTCCTCACCTCAAACATCACTGCCAAAACTTCCTTCTCTATCTGGGCATATTTACGTTTGGCATCAACCAAAGACCAGAAAACATCAGCTGTGCCTCTCCATTGGGAACACTATCAGGCATTCCGCGCCATTGGGAATTGGTGAGCCAACACTACCCCAGTCCTGCACATGTCACCTCTCGCTTCGGATCTTAGTGGGCTAACACCTTAGATGATGATAGCTGCTTTTTCACTTTCCAAAAGGCTATGTCTTAGCTACGTGGCCATTTTCCAAGGCTGACTGCTTTTCAATAGCAGGTGTAAGAGTGCCATGATGGAGCCCAGGTTATGTGTGGATTTCCTGTAATAATTCACCAACCCGAGAAAAGGCCTAAGCTCCGGTACAGACGTCGGAGCTGGGACTCCTTTGACTACCAGGTGTAACCTGGTTTTGTCAACTCTATAAACAAAGTAGGTCACTTGTGGAAGCCTGCAACACACATTTCTCTCTCCTGAGGCATACCCCTCCCTGGGAGAAACGTTTAAGCACTATGTCCAGGTTCTCTAAGTGCTCTCTATTGGTCCTCCCTGTTATTAGTACACTATCCAGATAAATGGCAATCTGCAGCAGCCCTTGTAAAATGTTCTCCATGATCCCCTGGAAATGGGTGCGGGCTGATGATACCCCACACGGCAGCCTTGTGTATTGATATAAACCCTTATGGGTATTAATTGTAGCGTACTTTTGGGACTACTCAAGTCTTCACAATTGCAGGTAGGCGTGGCTCATGCCCAGTTCACAGCACCCTTGCCAATTTTGTGTACAAATCCAATGAGTATGATGTGAGGAATTGGGTATTTATCCAGCTGTGAGAAGCAGTTTAGGCGAATCCAGCCGTCAAGTTTCGCAATCAGTACAACCGGTGCTGCCCATTCCTCAAAGTGGACTGGTTTGATGATTCCTGCACTTCCCAACCTCCTGATTTCTGCCTCTACTTTTGCCCGTAAGACAAATTACACTGGGTGTGCCTTGCAGGATCATGGAATTGCTTCCTGGTCAACATGTAGAGCATTTCAGCCCCTTTGATAGCCCCGAACCCTTCCTGAAAAATTTTAGTGTATTTCACCAGGGACTTCACTGAGGCAACCATTTTGTAATCGAAAAATGACCCAATCCAGATGAATCTTTCACACCCAAATCTGCCTCAATAGCCTTGGGCCTGGGCTCTTTACCACCATCAGTGATAACTGCACCAACTGTTTCTCATAGGAGACCGGAACCAAAGTCATACCCTTAATCTGTAATGGTTACCCAGTGTATGTTCTCAGTCAGGCTGTGGTCATACACAAACTTAAGGGTTGGAGTCCAGAGTGAATCTTGTTGAAGACAGGTTCTGCAATCATAGATACTGTAGCGCCAGTATTAACCTCCATGAGAACTGGGTAACCACTTAACTAAACATTACTGGTACTGATTTGGATATAGCTCAGCAATTTAATTGTTCCAACACACATGTAGCTGAACTTTCCAGGGTGTGCGCTCTCCTGTATACTGGCCTATAAGTTTTCTTACTGAAGTCAGACCTTGTAGATCTCCTTTACTGTCTCGAGTCCGCAAACCAGCAGTAACTACAATGGCTTGCTGGCCCAAATCCTGAAGAACAGTTTTAGCCACTTGGCCAAGGCTTGGCTTTGTTGTGGGGTTCTGCTGTGGGCTGACCTAGGGTCCCTCTGCTCAGGATATGGCCTACATGAGACTCTGTGATTGCCTACACTCAAGTGGTGTAGGTGGACAGGTGAAGGTGTCCACTTCCATTGGGATGCCCTATAACTCTCATGCTCCACTTGCTGCATTTTCTAATGATAAAGCCAGTTGTAATCCAGTTGGGCTTGAGTCAGTAGGTGCTTTTGCATGGTTACATCACTAATCCAACATACTAAACAGTCCCTTAGCACCTTATTCAGGGTTAACCCAAAATCACATGCCTCTGCCAGTCTTAACCTCATCAAAATTTCCGATATGGATTCCCCCAGTTCTCAAGTAGTTGAATAAAGCATCTCAGAATTAGAGGAGGTTTGGGGTTATAATACTCCTTAACCAAATCCATCAACCGTTGGAAAGTTTTAGTATCTGGTGTCTTTCTAGGAAAGTTAAACCCCTTATAACTGAAAATGCAGCAGGTCCACAAACAATCAGAAGGATTACTCATTGCTTTTCATCTGCCCCAATGTCATTTGCACAGAAAGAATATATCAATATTCTTTCCATATACTGGACCCAGTCATCGATGGGAAATTGAACAAGTCAAGCTTCCCAAATAAAGGCATGGTGCCAGAAATGCTTACCCCAACCCCAAGACGACTTTTGTGAATGGATGTTCTTCAGGCATATACTGTTTCCTCTCTTTGCCACTGAAATATCTGCACAGAGGCTTGGATCCCATCACTAAGTCACCCTTTATTTATATGTGCACAGTACATTGACTATGGCCAGCCAGCTCAGAGTCTGTCCTGAAAAAAGGAGATTCTGACTCTCCTTTTTTTTTAACTGCCTAACTACAGTAGTGCGTAATTCTCCCCCGCACTCATGTTGTGTGTGTGTGTGTAGATGTCGGACACAGTGAAAAACAACAAGTGTGTAAATCTTTATTTATATTTTACCACCAGGAAGAAAGGAAACACTCAAGTAGCCAGTGACAAGCACTGCCCTTCTCGACAAAGGTCAATGCTGTGTGATCAAACAGTTAAGGGGAGGGGAGGGCAGGGATTAAATCAAAATAGAGTTGGAGGGGGAAATAAAACACTCCACACCCTGCATTGCCCATCTCTCCCTGAAAATCACAAGGCATCTCCTTTTTTAAAAATATTTTATTAAACAATTCACAGTTTACAAAACAATTACCATTTACAGCTGTATACAAAGAAACAGCAATTTGACAAGGGAGAGAAATGGCAAAGCCAAGCCCCAAACCCTGACATTCAACCGGTTTTCAGGGAAATGAGGACAAACCTCAAATCCCAGTTTCAATCATTACAAACAGTAACAATGACATTTGTACATATAAGACAGTACAATTACATAAGAAAGAGTGCATACAATGCCGTCCCCAGAAAACCCAGCAAGCCCTTGCCATCCCTCCCACCTTCTGGCTACTATAAGGCAGCCTGCACCCACGCACCTTCCGGCTTTCGGGCAACCCCATGCCCCTTCCAGTTCTCGGTCCGCCCTGACACACCTTTCGACCACCTCTAGGACAGCCCGCCCCGGTACCCGCCCGGGGTGACAGCGGTCAGAACGGCCTACCCACCTTCCGGCCTCACTAACCGCCCTCAGCAACTTCTGACCACCATCTCCTATTTTTTTTTTCTCAGAGCCAGCTCTCAGAGTGAACAGAACCTCTGACACTCCTGTTTTTTTTTACTTTATTAAACAAATTACAAAACAGTTTATCAAAAACAGTTAACATTTACAGCTGTATACAACAACAATTTCACAAGGGAGAGGAGCAGCAAAGCCAGGCCCCAAACCCTACCGTTCAACCAGTTTACAGGGAGAGGAGGACAAACCTCAAATCCCAGTTTCACATATGACAAGACAGTGACAATGACATTTGTACATAAAAAGCCAATACAGTTACATACAAAGACAGTGCATATAATACAGACCCGGCAAGCGCCCATCCCTCCCACCTTCCGACCACTCTAAGGCAGCCCATCCCTATGCACCTTCCGGCTCTCAGTCCACCCCATGCCCCTTCCAGTTCTCGGTCCGCCCTGACACACTTTCGACCACCTCTAGGACAGCCCATCCTGGTACCCGCCCGGGGTGACAGCGGTCAGAACGGCCTACCCACATTCCGGCTTCACTAACCACCCTCAGTACCTTCCGACTACCATCTCCTATTTATTTTGTTTTTTTGCTCAGACCTAGCTCTCAGAGTGAACAGAACCTCTGACACTCCTGTTTATATGTGTCACCCTGGGCTACCTGATTGGCTTCGGTTAATAATCAAGGGTCTCATAGTTAATCAGATCCACCTGGTTCCAAGCATTACAAGTTCTAAATGATAGGCCACTTATTGAAACTTTACACCCATATTTTAGATTCCCTGATCAGTAGAAACAATTTCTTAGAGCTTACCCTGTTAAGTCCCTTCTAAACCTTGTAAATCTCACTGAGATTGCCTCACATTCTTCTACATGCCAAACAGTATGCGAACACACAAATTAGGAGCAGAACCAGGCTATTTGGCCCTTTGAGTCTGCTATACCATTTAGAACCATGTGTCTGTATTCTGATTCTATATTCAAATCTACTCCTATTAAGCTTTGATTCCCTTATCCCACAAGAATATACCTACCTGCACCTTAAAAAGAATCAATGACCCCACCTTACAGTCCCCTGAGACAGAAAATTCCAAAATCCTACAACTATCCTCTCACCTCTGTCCTTAAAGGGCAATCCCTAGTTTAAAACAGCATCCATTAAGTCTGGGCTGCCCACAACCTTCCCACGTTCATCTTGTCAAGAACCTTCAGAATCTTATAAACTTCAATTGGATCATCCCTCAATTTTTAAAACTCTGGTGGAAAAATTCTCAGCAGGTCAGGCAGCATCCAAGGAGTAGGAGAATCGACGTTTCAGGCATGAGCCCTTCTTCAGGAATGAGGAGAGTGTGCCAAGCAGGCTAAGATAAAAGGTAGGGAGGAGGGACTTGGGGGAGGGGCGTTGGAAATGCGATAGGTGGAAGGAGGTTAAGGTGAGGTTATAGGCCTGAGTGGGGGTGGGGGCGGAGAGGTCAGGAAGAAGATTGTAGGTTAGGAAGGTGGTGCTGAGTTCGAGGGTTGGGACTGAGACACGGTGGGTGGAGGGGAAATGAGGAAACTGGAGAAATCTGAGTTCATCCCTTGTGGTTGGAGGGTTCCTAGGCGGAAGATAAGGCGCTCTTCCTCTAGCCGTCGTGTTGCTATCATCGTCTGGCGATGGAGGAGTCCAAGGACCTGCATGTCCTTGGTGGAGTGGGAGGGGGAGTTGAAGTGTTGAGCCACGAGGTGGTTGGGTTGATTGGTCCGAGTGTCCCAGAGGTGTTCTCTGAATCGTTCTGCAAGTAGGTGGCCTGTCTACCCAATATAGAGGAGAGTCACGGAGGGAATGGTCTTTTCGGAACGCTGATAGGGGAGGGGAGGGAAATATATCCCTGGTGGTGGGGTCCATTTGGAGGTGTAGGAAATGACGACGGATGATACGATGTAAATGGAAGTTGGTGGGGTGGTAAGTGAGGACCAGTGGGGTTCTGTTCTGGTGGAAATTGGAGAGGCGGGGCTCAAGGGTGGAGAAGCGGGAAGTGGAGGAGGTGAGGTGGAGGGCATCGTCGACCACGTCTGGGGGGAAATTGCGGTCTTTGAAGAAGGAGGACATCTGGGTTGTTCGGTATTGGAACTGGTCCTCCTGGGAGCAGATGCGGCGGAGACAAAGGAATTGGGAATATGGGATGGTGTTTTTACAGGGGGCAGGGTGGGAGGAGGTGTAGTCTAGGTAGCTGTGGGAGTCGGTAGGTTTATAGCAAATGTCCGTGTTGATTCGGTCGTCCGAGATAGAAATGGAGAGGTCTAGGAAGGGGAGGGAGGAGTCTGAGATGGTCCAGGTAAATTTGAGGTTGGGATGGAAGCTGTTGGTAAATGCCGCCGCATCTGCTCCCAGGAGGACCAGTTCCAATACCGAACAACCCAGATGGCCTCCTTCTTCAAAGACCGCAATATCCCCCTAGACGTGATTGACGATGCTCTCCACCACATCTCCTCCACTTCCTGCTCCTCCACCCTTGAGCCCTGCCTCTCCAATCGCCACCAGGACAGAACCCCACTGGTCCTCACCTACCACCCCACCAACCTCCATATACATCGTATCATCTGCCGTCATTTCCGCCACCTCCAAACGGACCCCACCACTAGGGATATATTTCCCTCCCCTCCCCTATCAGCGTTCCGAAAAGACAACTCCCTCCGTGACTCCCTTGTCAGGTCCACACCCCCCAACAACCCAACCTCCACTCCCGGCACCTTCCCCTGCAACCGCAAGAAATGCAAAACTTACGCCCACACCTCCCCCCTTACTTCCCTCCAAGGCCCCAAGGGATCCTTCCATATCCGCCACAAATTCACCTGCACCTCCACACACATCATTTACTGCATTCGCTGCACCCAATGTGGCCTCCTCTATATTGGAGAGACAAGCCGCCTACTTGCGGAATGTTTCAGAGAACACCTCTGGGACACCCGGACCAACCAACCCAACCACCCTGTGGCTCAGCGCTTCAACTACCCCTCCCACTCCACCAAGGACATGCAGGTCCTTGGACTCCTCCATCACCAGACGATGATAGCAACATGATGGCTGGAGGAAGAGCACCTCATCTTCCGCCTAGGAACCCTCCAACCACAAGGGATGAACTCAGATTTCTCCAGTTTCCTCATTTCCCCCCTCCCCCCACCTTGTCTCAGTTCCAACCCTCGAACTCAGCACCACCTTCGTAACCTGCAATCTTCTTCCTGACCTCTCCGCCCCCACCCCCACTCCAGCCTATCACCCCCACCTTAACTTCCTTCCACATATCGCCTTTCCAATGCCCCTCCCCCAAGTCCCTCCTCCCTACCTTTTATCTTAGCCTGCTTGGCACACTCTCCTCATTCCTGAAGAAGGGCTCATGCCCGAAACGTCAATTCTCCTACTCCTTGGATGCTGTCTGACCTGCTGCGCTTTTCCAGCAACACATTTTCAGCTCTGATGTCCAGCATCTGCAGTCCTCACTTTCTCCTGGAAAAATTCTCAACCTGCCCAATTTTACTTCATAAGGCATTCATCACAGTCAAGGTATCAATCTAGTAAACCTCCTCTGAACAGCTTGCAGCACATTTACATCTTCCTTAAATAAGGAGATCAAAACTGTACTCAATGTTTGAGGTGCATTTTCACCAATGCCCCGTTTTGCTGAAGCAGAACATTTTTATATTCATATGCTTCAGGTATATTTGAGGGTCTCTGGCTGGTGATTTGCACATCCTGCACTGTTTGGGAACTTCTCGCAGTCTGGATGACCATGTTTGGAGGAGGTGCCTCCAACTGGATCAACTTGAGCTCAGGGATTCGAAGCAAAAACAGAAAGTGCTGGAGAAACTCAGCCAATCTAACAGCATCTGCATATTCATGCTCCATGGAGTCTCTCACACTTTTCCAATCGAAGGTTGGAGGACAGATTGCTGGACTATTGTGTGAGTTTGTAAGGCCTTTTGCATGATGGCAGCAATTTGAGGCTGTAGTGAGGCAGGCACGGATCTTATGGATTCCAACTGCGTTCCCTCCTGCAGCACTGAGGTCTTGGATGATTCAGTCTGTGCATCAATGTAAACTGAAACAATCTCTTGCTACTTGACCAGGGCTGTGTCTGCAATTCTTCTCATGGAGTAGACTATCACATCTTGAATGGAAACAACTGGTTCTGAGTTCTTTTTGAAGCCCTATGCCAAGTTGTAGATGAAATCTTCCCTCCACCTTGACAATGATAAGTGGTTGTCTGGCAAGGCAGCCAGTACACCAAGTATTTCTGGTCTGCATTTTTCTCATGTCACCACTTCAAAGTCTTTACGTGAGCCCTCGGTAATAAACCCCATGATCATCTGCTCCCATTCCCTTCTCAGGGTATTTCTTGAGAGCCAGATGTGCTGACTTCACCAAGGAAACCCACTTCCTTCTCTTCACTGCATAGACCAAGGTCTCCAAGATCTTACAATCCTCTTTTCCCTATTGCATCATTTTGGGTTCTTGCTTTGCAGCTAGTTCCTGCAGAGACAATCAGTAGCAGCTTCCTTCAAACAAGTACAGGCCTGCTTTAGGAAAGGCATGCTGACTTTAAGAGATGTGGACTATCTGGAACATGTGCTAACCATGGTAATCTCTGAGTCCCCTGTTTAGCATTCAGCTAGCCAGCAGCATGGGTTGCACTTGGCTGAAAGCTGAGCTGGAAGTGAAGACATTGAATGATGTATGGATCCATCAATAGCACTGGGCGCAAGCTCATCATAAATCATTTGCTATCATAGGAACACAGGAGCAAAGCAAAATTTTCAGTAATATTTCAAGATATGATCACAATTATCATGGTCAGTATACAGTGATGATTTTATAGAAAGCTTGAAAATTATGAAAGAAAAAGGAATAGGGTGTCAGGGTTAATGAAGAAAGGTGGAAAATTTCAGCAACTTATAAACAAACCTTCTGAACACTAGTAGTGAGCAGTTTAGCCAAATAGTTTCTTTACTATATGCTCTATGTAATTCTACATAAGTTAATTTAGTGGTAATCAACGTTTAATATCGGTTCTGGAAGATATTAGCTAAACAGTGCTTGAGATTTCCCTCATTTCCAATTATCCCTTAAAACAGCAAAGTGCTCACGTGGAGCAATATTTCAGTCAGATATTTTCCTACATCAAACAACCAGCAAATATGGAATAGAGACAATTGATTGATTGCAATCCTTTCACTATCAGAGCACATCAAATATCTATGTTAACAAAATAAGCACTTAAAATAATAAACTGAATTTGTTACTATCATAACAAAAGGATGGAAAATCTTTTACCAGAGGTCAGCATGATATTTATAACTTTATTATATTTAGCTAAGAATTGAAAATAGCTTTCAAATACATGGCTATGTGGTATATTTGTCAATTACATAGACAATGTTAATTCTGACAAGCTTTAGCCTGTCACAATCCTGTGATGATATTTAATGTTCCCTAGTGTTAATATGTGCCTCAAGCGCAGTTGTGTCTTATGCATGATCAAAGGGGGATTGCTTAGACAGTATGATGTTTTAGGTTCAGATAAGAGGAGAAAGGACTAACTGAAGGTGAGATATCTTGTTTTATTCTCCTTGATTTCCTGAGGATTTCAGACTTCAAATCCCCATTGAAAATAAAGCAAAATGCCAGAACATTAAAATGATCGCTATCAACATATTATCTGTTGTGGCAATATTAAGCAAAGAAGAGTTAACTTTAATCACTTGCTGTCAATGTATCTCACCTTGAGGAAACAGACTTGCGTTAGGAGCCCTGGTCTGTCACATTCTTCTCAAAAATTAAGAAAAGAGCAGGTAATAACAGGGCACTTTTGCTTAATGAAAGCTTTTTGTCACTATTTTGCTCCAAAAAAGCTATTTAGTGAAATTTTTTTAATGTTTGTATGATCTAGGAATTAGATGCTACAGGCTGCCTTGATAAAAATGTGTATTTAAAATGTAATATTATACAAAAATGTAGTTATAAAGGAGCATTGTAGCCTGGTCAAAAAGCTGCAGCATTCTTTGAAGAAGTTGTAATGCAAGGACCTTATTGTGCTGTAGCCTCCAGTCATTTCTCTGAACCAGAAAAGCAGTGATGAAGTGCCAATACTGTTGCCCCTTGGCAAAGCCGCTGGATATTTTCTGCTAGAGTGGACAGGGAAATAGGAATTTGTGTTAAACAAATCTGTTGTCTGGGGGGCAAAGACCTAACAGTGAACCTCTAAAACCTTTTGAAGGCTAACTGATGCTTTGTCCAGGACCTTCAGTTAGCATGGGTATTCAGGAAACCTTCAGATATTAATCCCTGCCTTCAGTGCAGGGCATCGCTAAAGGAATGGACCTGCTGACTCTTCTGCTGAAAATTGGACTCATCATAGTAAAATTTGGCATGTAAGGATTTGTATGATAAGTAGAGAAATAGTCATTATTTCAGGACAACTTAGGCTATAAAGTTATGTTACATGTTATTCTACTTCATATTTTACAAAGCATTGACACCAGTAACGTATTTTTAAATTACTTAATTAAGACAATGCCTTATTTAAACTAATGTAACATCACTTTTTAAACTTGCCCCAATTCCTTAACATGCTGTGCTGAAACATTTAATATTCGCAAAAGGACCTGCTGTGGGCTTTGAAAGGAAGAAATCATACGGGCACTGTTTTGGAAAGATTATGAATCCCAACAATGTGCAGAATCTATCAGGATCTTCAGGTAATATTAAATTCCTGTTCAGTTTGGGTTGCTGCGAAATTAAGGCTTACAGCTCTGCACTGAATATTGAGAATATTGAGGGGTGGGGGCGGGTGGTGGAACTGTTAGTCCACTGGAATTGTAAATTTGACTACAATTTTCTGACCATTGGCTTCGGCAGGATACACCCCAATCTCTGAAGTGTACTGTTATGGACGAGGCCAGAGCACTCAAAACATTCTTAAGCAGGCAGCCCCAGACCATAACTTTGCAATTTATTTCGGTAAGTGTACAGTGAAAATTATCCAAAATAAGAGAGCTAGGTTGACTACCAAATTTTAGAACAGACAAAAAATTTATTCATAAAATTACACAATCAAACACAAAGAACAGCACAAAGAACCCCTACCGACCTCAGCCTATCCAACTATACTTAATTATGCTATTCCAAATATACACAACAATCCCAATAAGCAAACTCCCTTTAAAAAAACAGTATAAATGGAACACATGCCTACAGGTTGAAGATGAAGGGCAGAAAGAGAGAGAGCTTCTAAATAGCTCCCTGTTGAACTTCCAACCAGTTCAAGACTGAACTAAAACTGCCTAGTTAGAGAGCTGACCATGCCCCTTTTACTTATACAGGTCACTTTGGCCTGAAGTCTCATCTGTTAATATGTAAACAAAAGGCCTCTCAAAACCCTTTTCATCTCTGTACCAAACCAGACTGATTGGAGCCCGGCCCGGTTTATTACCCCTCTGAAAAAAATCAAGGACAGAGTCTCCTTGAGCCAAGGAACAGCTTTTAGAAAAAAAGGGACTAGATTTTTGACAGTATTGATCACAAGCAAAACTCCCAGTGGCTAAACAGAGTTACACATATAATCTCAAAGTATAATTTTTACAATTATTCACAGTCAATAGACACCTCCAGAGCAGTTTAGAGAAATATTATCCTCTAAAACTGTTATTCCAGCATTTAATTCGACAATATTGTAAAACCATGGCTCTGTTCCAAATTTTGATTGGAAAACAATACCACAATACCACAAATCATTTGAACTATTTTTGGTTTAAGTCAACAGAACATTCCAAGTTAGAAAAAACTTGGATTTTGGGTGTGATTTTTGGGTGTCAAATCCTTCTTTTGGCATTTATTCCAGCAGAATCTTCTGTCTTTTTTTTCCTAATCAACCAGAATTTCTACTGTTTTATCTCAGATTAGAATCACATGGGATTCCACTTCATACTACCCAGTATCCTTATGTGTGACATTGTGTTACACATGGATACATTTGTATCATTATCAAATAACTAAAACATTTAGTTACCAAATGAAAAGTTTTAAAAAGACATGCACCACTTTGGTCTGAAAGTTTTGAAAATGCAGGAGGAAACTCTAGGTAGTTCATAGAGATATAGCAGAATGGAACTATTCATTTTGTTTGTTGATTAAGGTTATTTAACTTATTACTGCACTGCATATTTAATTAGAACTGTTTTATTTAACAACATGCTGTTCTCACTGAAGGTTAATTAATGGACCGTAATGAATTGTACATTGCTTTTTCAATTTAAGCTTGCAGAAATTCCATTTGTAATGAACAAATTATAGTTTCATTTTTCTTAGGATTACAGCCCTGACTCCTGAATTTCCTTTACTTCATATGTAGATTGTATATAATGAACATTCAAAACTGTTAGACAAGAAAATATTCCCCAATCCATGCAGTATATTTGGTATTAATGGTATCATTTTGCAGATACAGAACAATTTAGCCAGTGAAATAAATAATTAATTTATTGTTCTTTTGGAGAATAATTATAATTCTAGGTTATATCATTTCTTCTGTTTAGATTTTAAAAAGTCCACATTCTTTCAACACTTATAATTTCCTGATAATTTAAGACCTAACTAACTTTGCTGACTGTCACAAAAAGGTAACACCATCATTGAGATGATCAACCATTAGAAACCTTTTGATGCTGGTTATGTGAACTACAGTGAGATTAATAATGGTGTGGTGCTAATTTTAAAAAGAAACCCTGAATTTTGGACTAGACACTAGCTATTGCTGAAATGGAGACAGATGAGTAAGATTTGCTGGTGAAAAGAGAAGCTAAAACCATGGAGAGTACAAATAGAAAATTATGTCACAGAAATACCTAACACGAGTAATAGAGGGAATCTGTAGAAGATACAAAAAACACATGCTTTAAAAATAGAGCAGAACTAAGGCATAAATATTACTTCACTGTGTCAGCCCATAACATATATAAAAAATGTCCCATTTTGAGATATATATACCCGGCAAAATGTGGCAGGACAGTGATGATGAACCCACCATAACAGGTTGTAAAACCTGAATTCAACAGAAAAATTCTGGAATAAAAATCTAGTTTTAGTAGCAACCATGTAACCACTGTCAATTGTCGTAAAAAAAATCTGGTTCTCTGAAGCTCTTTCAGGGAAGGACATCCTTACCTGGCCTGGCATAAAGGTGACTCCACACCCACAGGGATGTGGTGACTCATAATAGCCTTCAAGGCAATTTAAGAAAGAAAATAATGTTGGCCCAGCCAACAACATGCACATGTGGGCGGCACGGTGGCACAGTGGTTAGCACTGCTGCCTCACAGCGCCAGAGACCCAGGCTCAATACCCGCCTCAGGCGACTGACTGTGTGAAGTTTGCACATTCTCCCTGTGTCTGTGTGGGTTTTCTCCGGGTGCTCCGGTTTCCTCCCACAGTCCAAAGATGTGCAGGTCAGGTGAATTGGCCATGCTAAATTGCCCATAGTGTTAGGTAACGGGTAAATGTAGGGTGGGTTGCGCTTCGGCGGGTCAGTGTGGACTTGTTGGGCCGAAGGGCCTGTTTCCACAGTGTAAGTAATGTAATCTAATACAAACAAAAAAAGAGTAAAACCACACAGGATTAACAGAGAAATGGTAGCAATAATGGTGTGTGCAAGCAAGCAAAAACAAGAAGGCAATGAAAACTGACATGATGTATGACATGGAACATAATAGAGATCTGAGCAATATGGGCTATGTCAAGATTTATAGTGGATTAAGGCAAGAAATCCAGCAAAGCCTTTCTCAACATGAGGAGCATCTCGCTCATTCCAGATATGAGACTAGAAAATTTCTCTGAACTGCTTTCAATGCCTTAATGTTTGGCGTTAAGGATGTTGAGGAAATATTAAATGCATTGTTCCCCCTCCCGCTATCCCCAGAAAGGGTTGGCAATCAGAGAAATCAATTGATTTGATGAGAGGTCATATTTATTACTCTGACATCACTTAGAAATTCCACAAAAAGTTTGAAAACCCTTTAAATAGGGTATAACTTTTTATGGAATTTCTAATTGATGTGCAAGTAGAAAATAAAAATTGTCATCAAATCAGTGCAACCTGAGATGGAGCAATGAATATGAATCACAGTTGGAGGACTTGCCCATTATTCTGCAAGTGATGGCAAATGCTAATAATTTATCATCAAAACTCCCATAAATTCTGGGCCAATGTCCCTGAGCATGCAGGCAAGGAACAATAATAGGCCTCTCGGACCTTTGAGCCTGCTCTGCCATTCAATAAAATCAGAGCTGATCAGATTTTTACCTCAACTTTACATTCCTGATAATCTTCCATCCCCTTGGTAGTCAAGAATTTATCTATCTCTGCCTTATAAACATTTAAAATTCTGCATCCACTGCCTTTTGAGGAAGGGAATTCCAAAGACTCACAACCTTCCATGAGAAAACATGTTCCCTCATCTCTGTTTCAAATGGGCACTCCTTATGTTTAAACTATAACCCCTTCTAGTTTCTTCAACAAGAGGGAATATCCTTTCAACATCCACTCAGTCAAGTCCCATCATGATCTTATATTCAATTAAATCACTTCCGACTTTTCTAAACTTCAGAGTATATAGGCCTGTCTAGGTTTTACCCATAACTTTATCTGCTCATTCCAGGGGTTAGTCTAGTAAACCTTCTCTGAACCACATTAACATGCATTCCCATGTATTAACATTTGGTGTTGAAAATATTAAGGAAATATTAAATGCCAAAGTGTGTTAAAATTTAGGTGCCTCCTAAACTGCAAGGAATCACAGACTTTTGCTGACCTGTATTCCCAGGCAGGGCTTCATTAAACAATTACTTAGTTAGTGTGTATAATAGTAGTAATGACCATCTGGATTGAAATCAGTTATTGGAGATACAAGTTGTATCTGCAAAACATCTCAAGACCATACATTCGTAATTTCTAGAGGAGCCAAAATCTTCACATGCCCAGCTATTCAGATAAGTATCTGTCTCAGTAAACCAGTAATCAGAGCAGGACTTATACACTTAACGGTAAGGTTCTGGGGAGTGTTGCTGAAAAAAAGAGACCTTGGAGTGCAGGTTCAAGGTTCCTTGAAAGTAGAGTTGCAGGTAAATAGCTTAGTGAAGAAGATGTTTGTTATGCTTTCCTTTATTGGTCAGAGCATTGAGTACAGGAGTTGGGAGGTCATGTTGCAGCTGTACAAGACATTGGTTAGGCCACTGTTGAAATATTACATGCAAATCTGGTCTCCTTCCTATTGGAAAGATGTTGTGAAACTTGAAAGGGTTCAGAAAAGATTTACAAGGATGTTGCCAGAGTTGAAGGGTTTGAGCTACAGGGAGAGGCTGAACAGGCTGGGGCTGTTTTCTTTGGAGCATCGGAGGCTGAGGGGTGACCTTATAGAGGTTTACAAAATTATGAGGGGTATGGATAGGATAAATAGACAAGGTTTTTTCCCTGAGATGCGGGAGTCCAGAATTGGAGGGCATAAGTTTAAGGTGAGAGGGGAAAGATATAAAAGAGACCTACAGGGCAATATTTTAACACAGAGGGTGATCCGTGTATGGAATGAGCTGCCAGAGGAAGTGGTGAAGGCTGGTATAATTACAGCACTTAAAAGGCATCTGGATGGATATATGAATAGGAAGGGTTTAGAGGGATATAGGCCAAGTGCAGGCAAATGGCACTACATTAGATTAGGATATCTGGTCAGTATGCACGAGTTGGACCGAAAGATATGTTTCCATGCCTTACATCTTTATGACTCTATGACTCTGGTAGCATCAGGTTGAGTCTGGTGCACTCTTAATTTTGAAGCCATCATGATGTATCTGCTGACAGCCCTTATATTCTATCTTCAAAGAGTATGATTTATGTGTGCTTTTCACTGTTGTACTAGTGTTTCAGAATCTTCTTGACGATTAAGCATATGGTCATTTGGGGTGGGGAAATATCCTTCATACAATTTTGGAATGTTATATGTATTTGAAAAATGACTGTGAACAAAACCTTAAATAAATACCATCCATTTTCCATTATTTTCTTGTTCTCACTTGTATCTACTTTAGTAAATCCTCAGAACAACAGGAAGCAAAGGTGAGAATCTATTAGCAATATCACGCGTGACAGGTACTTACAACCATAGGTTAAGAACATCCTAAAATATTGAAGTACCTAATCCTAGAGTTCAGGATAAAATGCTACAAACAAAACAGAAAAAAAAATTGGGAAAAAATAATAAATGAACAATTGAGTTCATAAAAGAAGCAAGGCTTAAAATGTATGCTACAAATCAAACACTTCCCAATATTTGTCTTCCTTATGACAAAATTGAGTGATAAATCAGTTTTATGAATGATATATTAAAGTGCTATCACACCTCCCTGGCTTATTAATGCTCTTTTCAGCAGCTGTCTGTTTTCTAGCCTAAAGCCATCACTTTTTTTTCTGGATAGATTAAGTGATCAAATATCAGTATAATCCCCAGAAGGCATTATGTCATAACTGTATACTTACAATGTTTGTTAAAATAACACCAATGAAAATCCTCAGTAAGAATTCTGTGTAGCTGTCAGAAGCAAAAGAAAAATACTGAGATGTTTCATTAATTAATATGTTAGACATTTTAAATTGAAATCAAATCGCATCTTTCAGAAAACAAATGTTTTCAGGCACTTCATAACAGGTTAAAGGACCGTAAGCAGGAACTGAGAAAGTTGTTACAGTAAGTTAAAGAGGTAATTTGAGGGTGTTTCCTATAAGTGGTAAAAGACAAGACAAGATGAACAGGGTTGGCGAGAGAATTCCAGAGTACATAGAGTCAGTGGCTAAAATCTTTGTAAGTAATAAAGGAGCAGAGAATAGCAGACATACACAAGTGAGCAGAGCATGTGTGTGCTAAGGAAAAGGCCTGGAGGAGATTGCAGAAATCAAGTGTGAATAAAGAAAGGCCATTGTGCGATTTAAAAATATCAGAAATGATTCTTAAGTCATAAATTGAACAGTGAGTAGGAAATAAAGCTCTGAAAAGTCAAAGGTGATTACTTAATATAAATATGGTGTATGTCAGCTTACAAACAAGAGAATTGATTAGGAATTTATGGAGCATTGAGATCAGAGTCAAAGTAATTGAAAAAAAATCAGTTTTGAGTTAGTGAAGGTCTAGATATCCTCGATATAAATCTGGTTGTGTGAGCATCATGGACTGCTAACTGCTAAGGAGGTTGAAATGTATGTCATGTTAATGGACTGGATTTTGGGTTTGACTCTAAGCTCGGGGCCATTAAAGACAAAAAGTGCACTGCAGAAGTAATCAAGGAGCAAACAGATGGCTGATGTAGGATCATGGGCTGGAATTTGACTGGCCTCAAAATGCAACTTCAGAATCAAAGGGGGCTATATAATTAGAAGGGATTGCATTTGGGATTTTACAGTCGGCAATCCACCAGGGCTTCAATGAGATGACCAAACTCATGTTCAATATGGTGGTGACAAAATGCGTTACTACCTCCATGCAAAAAGTCAAGTAAGTGACCCACCGAGTATCGAGCCTTTGCTGAATTTCCCTGATCATCAATCGCTTGCATGTGTCATCAAGACTCTTCCAAACCAGCCAGTGCATTCATTGACAGGAAGGATTTCCACTCATTCAAAGTGTAACTGAGCTGTAACCATCAAAAGCTAATCCTTCAGAAGTATGCATAGTTTGCTAGAAGAAAGCACAATGCCTACATACCATCAAAATCCCATTTAGGGGGAACAACTTTTCCAACACCCTGTACACCTTTGGAAAGGGAAACTAGGAGAGAAAGGCTACCCACTGAGAACATGTCTACTCACAATGATGAGGATCCATGCACAATGCCAAGGGCAGATCTGCCACTGACAATACCAGTGACCACTGAGCTGGCCATTGAGCTTCTGAAGATGTTATCCTGATTTCTTGGTCAGTCAGATAGAGTTCTTCAGTTTGCTCAGCTGGAATCTCAAGAAATGTGATGCAGTCTGTTGTGTACTTTACCAGTCACCAAGTGCAGGGGAAGTACCCACATGCACAATTGTGAAGCCAACAATCTCAATGGTTAATCCTAAGTAAATTTCTTCAAGCACTTTAAGAAAGCAAGTTTATAGCTGCAATCTTACAGGGTAGCAAGGCTTAGAATTAGAAGTAGTTTCAGTTTAAAATTTATTTGGTGTAAACCAGAAATGAAACCTGACATTTTCCTATGCAAATCACCTGTGACTTCCAAATACAGCTGAGTGCTCCTCTTAATTCTCTGATCCATGCTGTGACAGATGAAATTCCCACATAATACCTGCAACTGAACCCTGGGATCAAGATGTTTGGCCTCCAGTTACTACAACCCTCTTTCTTTGTAGTCATATGATGTCAAACAGTAAAGTGATTTCCCACTGATTCCCAATGACTGCAATTTTTGCCAATGTTCTTTCCTGCTGCAATCAGTCAAATGGTGTCTTGATGTGAAGGGCAGTCACTCTCACCTCACTCCTTTGTGTATGTGTCAACCAGGCTGTGATGAGGTCAGGAGCTGAGTGGCCACAGCAGAATCCAAACTAAACAAAATGTGCAGGTTATTGTTGTGTAAATGCCATGTCATACCATGTCAACTATACCCTCCATCACTGTGCTGATTAGCAAAAGTATACTGAGGTAGCATTAATGATCCTGGTTGGATTAGTCCTTACTTTTGTGGAGAGAACATAACTGAGCAATTGTTCATACTTTTGTAGCTGTACGAGAACAGTTTAACTGGGGGCATAGCTTACTCAGGACCACAATCTTCAGTATTACTGCTGGAATATGTCAGACCCCAAGACCTGTATAAGACCATAAAACATAGCTGCAGAAATTAGGCTATTCAGTCCATCAAGTCTGCTCCGCTATTCAATCAGTTTCTCAAACCCATTTTCCCGCTTTCTCCCCATAACCATTGATCCTCTTGACAATCAAGAACGTATCGATTTCTGTCTTAAATATACTCAATGACCTGGCCTCCACAGCCTTCTGTGGCAATGAATTCCATAGATTCACCACTCTCTGTCTGGAGAAGTTTCTCCTTACCTCCATTCTAAAAGGTCTTCCCTTTACTCTAAGGCTGTGTCCTTGGGTCCTAGTCTCTCCGACCAATGGAAACATCTTCCCAACATACACTCTGCCAAGGCCATTCAGTATTCTCTAAATTTTAATTAGATTCCACTTCATTCTTCTAAACTCCATCGAGTATAGACCCACAGTCCTCAAATGTTCCCCATATGTTCAGCCTTTCATTCCTGGGACCATTCTCATGAACCTCATCTGAACACACTCCAAGGCCAGTACATTCTTCCTGAGATCTGGGGCCCAAAACTGGTGACAATACTCCAAATGTGGTCTGACCAGAGCCTTATAGAGTCTCAGAAGTACATTCCTGCTTTTATATTTAAGTCCTCTCAAAATAAACGCCAGCATTGCATTTGCCTTCCTAACTACTGACTCAATCTGCAAGCTTACCTTGAGAGAATCCTGGATGAGATCTCCCATGTCTCTTTGCACTTCAGACTTCTGAAATTTCTCCCCATTTAGAAAATAGTCCATGCCTCTATTCTTCCTACCAAAGTGCATGACCTCACACTTTCTCACCTTATACTCCACCTGAGATATTTGTATCATCAATAGTCACAGGTGAGGTGCAGGAAGACTGGAGGTTGGCTAATGTGGTGCCACTGTTTAAGAAGGGTGGCAAGGACAAGCCAGGGAACTATAGACTGGTGAGCCTGATATCGGCGGTTGGCAGGTTGTTGGAGGGAACCCTGAGGGACAGGATGTACATGTATTTGGAAAAGCAAGGACCAATTAGGGATAGTCAACATGGCTTTCTGCGTGGTAAATCATGTGTCACAAACTTGATTAAGTTTTTTGAGGAAGTAACAAGGAGGATTGAGGGCAGAGCAGTAGATTTGATCTATATGGACTTCAGTAAGGCATTCAACAAGGTTCCCCATGGAAGACTGATTAGCAAGGTTAGATCTCATGGAATACAGGGAGAATTAGCCATTTGCTGGCAGGTGGGACTAGATGGGATTGAGCTATCTGGTCGGCATGGATGGGTTGGGCATGCTGTACATCTCTATGGCTCTATGACTCTATCTGCCACTTCTTTGCCCACTCTCCTAACCTGTCCAAATTCATCTGCAGCCTCACTGCCTCCTCAATGCTACCTGTCCCTCTACCTGTCTTTGCATTGTCTGCAAACTTATACAGAATGCCCTCAGTTCCTTCATCTAGATTGTTAATGTATAAAATGAAAAGCTGTGGTCCCAACACTGAGCCTTACTGAACACCACTTGTGACTGGCTGCCATCCTGAGAAGGAGCCTTTTATCCCCAGTCTTTGCTTTCTACCAGACAGCCAAACTTCTATCCATGGTTGCACCTTGCCTCTGAAACCATGGGCCCTTATCTTACTCAATAGCCTCCTATGCGGCACCTTGTCTAAGGCCTTCTTGAAGTCCAGGTAGATAACATCCACTGGCTCTCCTTGGTCTAACCTACTCATCACTTCTTCAAAAAATTCAAGAAGATTAGTCAGGAATGACCTCCCTTTCATGAAACCATTCTGACTTTGTCTTATTTTACCATACATTTTCAAGTATTCAGAAATCTCATCCTTCACAATAGATTCCAGGATTTTACCCACGACTGAGGTTAGGCTAACAGGTCCAAAATATTCCATCTTTTGCCTTACTCCCTTTTTAAACAGGGGTGTCACATTAACATTTTTCTAGTTCTCTGGGACCCTTCCTGATTCTAGTGCTTCCTCAAAGATCACCACTAACGCCTCCACTATCTCTTCAGCTATCTCCCTTAGGACTCTGGGGTGTAGTCCATCTGGTCCAGGTGATTTATCCACCTTTAGGCCATTTAGTTTTTCTAGCACCTTCTCCTTGGTGATGGCCACCATACTCAGCTCTGCCCCCTCATTCCTTTGAAATTTTGGGATATTTCTTGTGGCTTCCACCATGAAGACTGAAGCAAAGTAATTATTCAGTTCCTCAACTATTTCCTTGTTCCCCACTACTATCTCTCCAGTGTCATTTTCCAGCAGCCCACTGTACACTTTTGCCTCTCTTTTGCCCTTTATATATCTGAAGAAACTCTTACAGTGTCCCTTTATATTACTGGCTAGTTTACCCTCATACTTAATCTCCTCCCTCCTTATTTCTTATTTTGTTGCCCTCTGTTGGTCTTTGTAAGCTTCCCAAACCTCTGATACAATCTAATGCCTTCAGCTATAAGCTGGTATTACTGATGCTGAGAACTTCAGCAATTGATTGAGTGGAGCATTCAGTCAGCACTTCTGTCTGAAAATGTTTGCAAATACTCCAGTCTTGTTATTTGTGCTAAGTACTGATATTCCGTATTATTGAAGATGGGAATATTTGTGAATCATCCTCGTACTATACTGGGAGTCTGCCCAGTTTATTACTTTACCACTTTTTTGGCACAATTTGTTGTAGGTCAGGAGTAATATGTAGACCAGACCAAGTAATGGTAGCAGATTTCCTTCGCCAAAGGATATGAATGAATCTGATAGGATTTTACACTAATTCAATATTTAATGGCCATCATTACTGAGTCTAACTTTATATTCCAGACTTCTTAATTGTATTCAAATTCAATCAGCTGTTGTAATGGGATTTGAACCCATTTTTCCAAACCTTTTTCCAAACTTTTAGTTACTTGTCCAGTAACACTACATAATGTACAAGTAAGCTGGAGGTATCTTTGTGAAGTTCATCAGTGATTCCCCTCAATCCTCTTACCAATGCAATCATTCCTCATTCTACTATAATTTATGTTCCAATACATTTTAGCAAGCCAACATTTTAAATAAGATTTAGAATAATTTTCAAAACCAAAATAAGATAGTGTAAGAAACATATGCATATTAAGTCTGTATGGAAGTAAAATCAAACGTGAGCTGTACACTGACCCAGATGTAGAAACTAAACAATTTGTAATGCAGTTATACAATCATCATTTTACATTTTGGTGTGGCATTATTATGGGGAACAAACAAATACAGGAGTAATAACCTGTTCTCTCCAAAATGTTGATACATGGTAGAGGGTGAAGAAGATCTTTCAAATGGATAGATAAAACTGACACAAATTTGTTATACCAAGATTATATTGGTGACCTAAAGTAACAGTTTGATCATTATTATAAGCAAGAAATGTTGTGATAACCATTAGTTGAGGCTGACCTTACTGCTAAAATTCATAACTTTATATATTTTAACAGTAAAATTGCTAAATTTCAGGCAAATATGGCAGTATAAATATACTTATGTTCAAGGTTATTAGTGTAAGTAACAATATTTAAAAAGACTAAAGGCACATTATAGAAAGTTAGTCTGTTTAGATTTTTGCTGGTAACATCCAGATTCTTTGCAAATTGTTGAATACATGTGTTAGCAGTTGTGTCTTTTATTATTTAATAAATGACTGTAGCTTGTTAGATAGCATACAGCGGTTTTATTTATTGGAAGCACCGAAGACAAGGTTTTAGAGATATTCATTTCACTACCTTGAAACCAGCCTGGCAACATGCAAGTCTTGTATTCACAATTAACAAAGGTCTGTGAGGAACTTTTGTGTTATTGTAGAGTAGTTCTAATAGAAACGAAAAATGTCTAAAAGCAAAGAGCATTCTCCAGGATAAAACAAACAGTGAAGTGAATATTTCTCTTTCATCTCTGGATCCCCATTGGGCTTTCATTTTTTCCTTTATTTGTTTTATGGCGACTGCACACTGTGAGAACCTCATCATGCTACAGACCAGAATTGATTAGTTGGATTTATTCCAGTTATGTCTATAAGTGTACTTCCTTATTCTCATTCGGCTGATGGTGTATTTGTGGAGCTTTAAACCTCAATCGCCATCCCCATTCAGCTCCATATTTTTTGTACTGCGCTGTGCAAAGTACAAAAAAAGATTTCTTCCTCGTATTTTGACCAGAGTAATTTCAGTACAACCCACAATATTATCTTTGTAAAGTTCAAATAAAACAATGTCAAGACAAACAAAAAGAAAACTGTCACAGTTAGAGTTAATGAGATCCCCTGTACATTATTTTTGTTATCATGATTATAGTATTTGGAATTCAGCTGGGAAGTTTGACGATTGTCAGCACACAATTTTTTTGTAAAATTTATTCATGAGGATGTCACTGGTTAGACCAGAATTTATTGCTCTATCCTAATTGATGACATTGAGAGTCAGCCACATCGCTGTGGATCTGGAGTCACATGTAGTCCAGACCACGTAAGAATGGCAGTTTCCTTCCCTCAAGGACATTAGAGATCCAAATGGGTTTTCCCAACAATTGACAATGGTTTTGTGGTCATTGTTAGTATATTAATTCCAGATTTTTATTCAATTCAAAATCCACCATCTGCTGTTCAGGATTTGAACCAGAGTCCCCAGAGCACTATCGGTGCCTCTCGATTAACTAGGAGTAGGAGAAAGTAAGGACTGCTGATGTTGGAGAGTCAGAGTCGAAACGTGTGGCGCTGGAAAAGCGCAGCAGATCAGGCAGCATCCGAATAGAATGAGAGTCAATGTTTTGGGCATAAACCCTTCATCAGGAAGGTGGAGGGGCAGGGGACTGAGAGATAAATAGGGGGGTAGGGGGAAGGTAGGTGAGAAGGTGATAGGTGGATGCAGACGGGAGGTAATTATGATGCGTCAGTGGTGAAGGTGGTGCAAATAGGTGGGAAGGAAGGTGGTCAGTTAGTACAGGTCAAGAGGGTGGTGCTGAGTTGGAGGGTTGAATCTGGGATGGGGTGGGGGGAAGGTGAGATTTGGAAACTGGTGAAGTCGATGTTGATGCTGTGTGGCTGGAGGGTCCCATGGCAGAAGATGAGGCGTTCTTCCTCCAGTTGGCGGGTGGGCCATCCAGCAATAATATCACTAGGCCATCACCTCTCCACAGGCCACTGTTCTCTGTTGGTGAGTAGATCAAGCCTCATTCTCAACTACTCAAAATATGAAATCTTAGCAAGTGCAATAAACCAGTTATATTTAATACACTGAATTAAACTACTTCAAATATCATCTGGAAAATGGAATATTGCTTCAAACTAGGCAAAAAGACTGTTTGAAAAATGCATGTAAAGATTTTGCACTTTACTTTGAAAATTATTATTTGATTTAGTGTATCGACAGCTGTTAAATGCATTGTCATCTGAAAAATAATTGAAATGAAAAGTTTTGCTATTCAAATTCTAGGATAATAGATTAGAAAAATAACAAGCCACAATACTTCATGAATATAATAAAAAGTTTATTGATGCCCTCTTAAAAAATAGTGGATCATAAAAGATACCATGCAATCATCTATTTGAAATTAACTTTGTGAGTTCTGTTCCTTGATAAAATGAATTAATCAAGACCTTCTACTTCAACTGGAAGCATGAAATTTTGACTGGAGGTGATTTGCAAAGAATTTCAAATTGATATTTCTTCTGTATCATACCTTTATCCAGGCCTAAAATCTGAATGTCAGAGGAAAGAATTGTTGCCCTAGTCATCAATGTAACATTGAACTGAGTATGGCATCAAGTATTCCTAGAATTTCTGAAATCGGTGGAGGCTGTGAGGGCAGTGGGAAGGATTTTCCAGGAGGGCGGTAGTTATGCCTTTTGATAAGATATTTTGCTTGTCACAGGCTAATCATCGCAATGTGAAGGCACCACTAGAGAAGTTTTTCAGGAAATTGTCAACCATCTTTAGTTGTTTCATCAAATAGCCCTCCATCTATTAAAAGATAAGGACTGTTGGCTGATCACAGTGTTCAAGTCCATTCATAATTCCTCCTGTATTGATGAAGTGTATGTGAATTTACAGCAGTAGCTACATAAAATCTAGATTTCTATTAACAAGTGACCAGCAACAGATAAGCCAGGTATGTGTTTGCTAATGCTTCACACAAAACAAAGCATAAGCTGCTCCTCCAAGACCTTCAAAAACTAGTAGACTTGCATTGTCTGCAGCAATTCTCAGGAATCATCGTTCAGTCGAATCTAGCCTTAATCAATTTGTGCAAAGTGCCTGACAAAAATGTCACAGAAAGAAACATCTGTGCTTGAACTTGAGTTGAAATAAAAGTAACAAAATATAGTTGCATAAAAGTTCGATCAAAATATGAAGAATTAATAGCTTCAATGGACTTGCTAAGTAGGTTCTAAATTTTCTGTCCATGGTACAGTAAATCACCTTCAACCAAATATTCTTGTTATACAAAACATCCAATATTCTTTTAAATGTAGGACTTCTCATAGCATTAAGAAAATTGAGCATGATTTCTGCTATCAAATATAAATAGTCAACTAATTTGCATATATACGTTTTATTTGCAGCCTGTATTTCTCATTTCACTAGGGCTACTTTAAAGAACTGAACCAACCCAAAGCAGCCCACAGATACACCACTTGGAGCAATGGTGGAACTGCATTATACTAGGTATTAGCATTCTGCACCAGTCTGAGACATATTAACTCCACTAATGGTTACACCAACAAAATGATAACAACAGGAAAGAACATACCTCATTCACAACTCACTTTTTAATTTGTCAGATATCACGCCTCAGACTAAAGGTTTCTCCAAAATGTATCTTTATTGGTTTTGAAATGAACAAACGTTTCTCTGCAGAGAAATGCCATGGGGCCAATTATCCAATCCTTCAACTGCAACAGCTCTTTTATGTTAAACGTATCTTCCTTTAATATCGGAGCCAGCTCACTCCTTATTACAACCACAGAACATCTGCAGCTGAATATGCAATCAGTTCCTTCTGACAGTAAAATAACATGCCACCTTAAACTTGAGAATCATTAGCTAAAGACACCACATTTAAAAATATAAAAACCATCAAAAGCTAAATAATAACAGGCCTTGTTTAGTAAAGGTTATTTACTTCATTATGAACCAATTCTTTGGCTACTTTATTCTTAATTAAAATATCATAGCATCAGAAAAATTAGAATTAAAAGTGGATTGGGATTGGGCAGAAGAAATTCTGATTTCCTTGCCTGATGAAATCCAGGTGGACATTTGATGACTCCATTCCTACCATCATCTACACAATTCTAATTTTAAAGGACACCCCGCCAAAACCAGTAGAGGACTTTTTAAGTATGCACTGGGTTTCTGATTAAGCTATTGGGTTTAACTGTTATTTTTGCCTGAAACCTGAGCAGAGAAACAGTAGGGGCTCCATATCCATCTACACCTGTTGGCAGTAGGAGCCAGGGGTATAAACTAACCAGTTTTGGTTGCCACAACAAAACAGTGAGCTTCTCCTGAACCATTGTAAGACATTTCATTACAACAATATGGCAACCACTTCCAACAGCTTTCCTTACCCTTTTTGTTGGGATGTTGACAAGTGGCATTCTGATGAAGATTGCTGACTCAAAACAGATGGTTCCCCTACTGCTGGTTTCGGCTGTGTTGGGCATTTACTTAGTCACTTTCCAACTCAAAAGATAAAATCAACTCCAACATTGCTGTGCAATCACCATCATTGATTACTGTCTAATCCTAAAAGCCCATAGGAGAGTAGCCAAATCCTGGTTAACAGGAGAAGTTCAAGACAGTTGTAAGATTTGAGAACAGGAAGTTTACAATGATACCAAAAAGAGTTGTGACTCTGACAATTGGGATGGTTTTAGAGTACTGCAAAGCATGGCCAAGGATTTGGAAACAGTACATGAGAGTTAAATAGCAGGAAATACATAAAAGCTTCTATAGTATTGAAAAAGAAGTAACAGCCTGCTAGAAATGAATCTGGGTCACTTAGAGGTAGAAACAGGGGACATTAGAGTGGGGAATAAGGAAATAGCATCAAACAAATAACTAGGGTTGAATTTCCCCAACTTCTGAACAAAATGAATAATGGCGAGTCAGTTGGGAAAATGTGGTGAAATGAGAAAAATAAGATTTTTGATGCTGTGAAAAACCAAGAATCCAACCAAGATTTGAATAGCAAGTTGAGAATCTCAGTAGTGAGCAGCAAGAAGCTGATTTGCAAGGACTTCTATTTTGTCAGTACTTAATTTCGCCTCTAGCTCACCAGTTACTCATCTGGGCCTCTGTCTAGAACAGCAAACCCTGCACATCTCAGTGCATAGCCATGGGCTGTGACTATCTGCAGTCTCAGTCAGTCAGGGCTGTCTTCCCAATTCGGAAAATGGGGTTGGCCACGGCCAGTCCTGAAGATCTATTGACATATACTGGCCTTAACAAATCATCATGACACATGTCTGACCCACTTAGAAAGCAGTCTTTTACGACAATGCTTCATTGTGCACCACACAAACACCTTTCATTGTAATGTTGCGGCTGGATCCTTTGCACACAGGGACAAACATACATCAGAGCAGAGTGCACCCTGGGGCTCTTTGCTGGCTCTCTAAATGTGCATTCAATTTGCACCTCCTTGGATACCTGTAGGATCTCTGTCCTGTTTTGCTGTGCCTTTTTGAACATGATCACTTCAATCAAATCTCACACAGTTACAGCATTTCTGTCCTGCCTTGCCCTGCCATGCCATTAAGTGTCGATGTTGGCCAGGCTGTTTGCTATACTTGGCAGCGATGATCAGAAAATGGGGTGGACATATTGCTGTATGCTACAGTGCCACAGTAATCTCACACCTCCGCCCACTACATGTGCATCAACCATGTGACTATATCTCAAAACCTAAGGTGAGTAATCCTCGCACAGGTCACTGAGGAGTGTCTTCACTCTGAGGGCTCCAGCTCATGTAAATCAAACACATCGTCTGACCTCAGTACAGGGACTTGGTTCAGTGATTCAGCTGTTTGGAATGTTCTGAATCAATGGGTCCATATTATTACAGTCCAGGGTGTGGGCCACAGTCAATGCTGGAAGTCCAGTACAATCAGTCGAAGGATTAGTGACAAGTCAGTGAAGGAACTGCACAGGGATCAGTCAGGGGTCTATTCACTCATCAGTCAGGGCTGTCTTCCCAATTTGGAAAATGGGGTTGGCCACGGCCAGTCCTGAAGATCTATCAACTGACATTCAGTTGGGGTTATCAGGAATCACTACTGAGGTGGAAATATTGGTGAAGTCAATAGTGGGGATTAGAGGCAACATGATGGGATGCAAAGGGGATAGTAATTGTGAAATGGGCAGGTCAACATATAAGGGTGAGAGACAATTGAGTAAAGGAGGACAATGAGTACTGTGAGAGAGATCATTGACGGGCCCACCAATCCGCAAGTATAGCGCATTACTGTGCTTGACTGTACATAGGCCTGGGGTTTGGGAGTAAAGTGGGCAGATGAGCAGTTCATTAAACAGGTAACATGTGGAAGATCAAAGCGGATGGAGTTGCTGTGGGGTAGGGGGATGGGGGCGTGGGACAGCAAGGCAGAAAGAAACATGGATATTAGGGACAGGTCACCAGATGGGGAGGCTGAGTCCGTGATTCACTTTGTGAATCTGTACCTATATTGTCTTCCATCCTCATCCAAGTGGTAAGTGTGCAATCAAAATCAAAAATGTCTGCCACCATACGCAGACTCCATGGGCAGTGTAAGTCATTTTTATCTGAGGGTGGTGCTGCCTCTTTTGAAAGGGCAGTAGCATTGATATGTCACAGAGTACTCATGAAAGATGTCTGTTAATACATCGTTCTGAATGTGAACATCATTTCATTGATCAACTGTCTCGACTAAAGATCCTGGTCCCAAGCAATCTTGACCACACTATCCAACAGTAGAAATGAATGCTTTTAATGGCTGCTATGTTTCTGATATTGTCCACAGGGGGTCATGGCACCCTCCCCAGTGGATCCAGGAAGAGAAGCTGAGGTTGTCTTAGTGTCTGCTGCACTAAGAACTGCCACATGGCTGGATGAGCAACACATGCATCTGGAAGCCCAGGACCAGCATCAGCCCACAACAGATGTGAGGCAACATCCTTATGTGGCAAAGATTCAGGGAACGACAGTCACTCATGTTCCATGGAATGCCATCCACTGTAAGAGGGGCAATGTTGCTATACTCTGTCCAGGGACGGAGGTCAGAATGCTATACCATAAGGCCCAGTGTTTCTGCAATGCAACACCTTTCTCCATCAGGATCAATAAGGCCATCGGTGACCCCTCCACATCAGGTTTCCATGCCAAGCATGTCATACCAGTATCAGTTGATCATTGGAATCGCTGCTCCAACAACTGCATAATTTGACAAAGCTCTATGAAGATCACTGAGAATCTGTAGGAGCCACAGATTGTGCCAAGTAGAAAATGAGGGCATTCTTTCAAAGGAACATTGCTTTCAGTAACCTACAAACGTGCAGAAATGTCAGCCAAAGTAACTGAGGTAGGACTTCCCTGTAAACCTTGTTCAATGAAACTGAATTGCATGAAGTCATCCTTTATTGTCTGCAAGTGTTTTGATGTTGCTGATACCAACATCAGGGCAGCATGGTGGCACAGTGGTTAGCACTGCTGCCTCACAGCACCAGAGACCTGGGTTCAATTCCTGCCTCAGGCAACTGTCTGTGTGGAGCTTGCACATTCTCCCTGTGTCTGCATGGGTTTCCTCCGGGTGCTCCGGTTTCCTCCCACAATTCAAAGATGTGCAGGTCAGGTGAATTAGCCATGCTAAATTGCCTGTACTGTTAGGTGAAGGGGTAAATATAGGGGAATGGGTCTGGGTGGGTTGCTTGTCGAAGGGTCGGTGTGGACTTGTTGGGCCGAAGGGCCTGTTTCCACATTGTAAGTAATCTAATCTAACCATTGATGTTGAAGATCAACTAGGAGAAAGTGAGGACTGCAGATGCTGGAGTACCAGAGTTGAAAAATGTGATGCTGGAAAAACACAGCAGGCCAGGCAGCATCCGAGGAGCAGGAGAACCGATGTTTCAGGCATAAGCCCTTCCTCAGGATGCTGCCTGGCCTGCTGTGTTTTTCCAGCACCACATTTTTCAACATTGATACACACACACACACACACACACACACACACACACCTTGGTTTAAAGCACTCGCCTTATTCCATTCAGGTTCACAATCAATAAAAAATATGGTGTCTTACAGAAGTCAGTGTTCATTAAGGTTTCAAAGAAACCAAAACCCCAAAATGTTCAAGGACTGGACAATAAGCCACTTGATGAAAATGATTCTAGTAACTATTTTATAAATAAAGTGACAAATCTATATAGAAGAGAAGACAGATGATAGACAACCAGGATTCACGCCAACAAAAAAAGGAACAAGGGTATTTGTCATTAAAGAATACGTGTAAGTACAAAAGCTTATGTATGTATGGGAAGGTAAAATCTACCATCACAGAATAATGGAGTGTTTAAACGAACTAGAAACTGATAGAAATGATACAAGGGTATTTCAGATTCTATATCGGAATCAATTAAATGGTCAGACATGATAAGAGCTTGTCAGCCAGGTCCCTAATCAAAAGAGGAGGGAAAGTATAAAGAAACCCTTTAGGATATATGGATGACATGGATGAAACTTCATTGTAAATATGTCATCTCATTTTTAAAAAATGTTCACTTTTCTTCATCACTTGTGCAAGCAATTGTCATTTCATTCAAAAGATAACAATCCTTAGCATCACTCGATGTTCCAATCATGTCCGAATGACAGCTATCCTTTCCATGGCACGCATCTTAACATTAAACTCCGTCATGATTGAACAGGGGAGCGTCTTCAAATGTTCAGGACCTTTCCTTGTTTTTATTTTTTGGATGTTGCAGTGACTTCTGTCTCTACTCTATCTGGTCCTTCTCTGCTCTCTGACTGTAGCAATTCACTCTTGTCTTCATTGTTAAACGGCTCTCTGATATACTTTACCCCATTGTTTCTCTACAGCTTTATTGTTTGAAGAGAATGTTGCCTTTCTTGCTGTTTGAACAACCACAGCTTGTAGCTATTCTTTTCTTCTTGGTCATGGATTGGCCATAGTAAATTACCCATAGTGGCCTGGGATATGCAGGCTAGGTGGATTAGTCATGGGAGATGCAAGGTTACAGGGATAACATTGTGGGGTGGGATGCTTTTCAGAAGATTGGTCTGGACTTGATGGGCCAAAAGGCCTACTTCCAATCTGTAAGGATTTTACAATTCTTATTAGAGAGCGCCTTAACTTTCTTATGTGATGCTCTCATGTTGCTTCAGGTCTTCTACTTCCTGGAACACTCTTCGTACCATCTTTCCTTGAGTACATGATTTTTAATCTGTTTTTCTATTTTGATATTGTCTTCCTTATTGTTTTTATACTGTCTTATTTTCTCCATCAGATCTGATATTCCATCAGCCACCTACTTCTGATGTTTCCTCCTCATTTTCTTGTACACCATCTCAGTTGTTCACAATTACATTTGCTGTTTCAATCTCTCTCAATGCCTTTCTGTTGTTTCCTTCTCATTAATATCTAGCTCTGTTATGTCATGAAGTCACAACTCATGTTTGATAATAACTTGCACAGAATATTTCTTCTCTAAATCTTCCTCTTGCAGTTTATCTCTTTTCATTTGGTCTTTCATGGGATTACTCTCTGGAGTCTTCAGCTTAAACTTTATCTTCATTACAGGTTTTGACCTGAATGGATATCAGCACCCAGCAAAGTGAAGACAGTTTTGATGCTGTTCTTGACTTCTCATTGATCATGTTAATAAAGGCATATAAATGACCAGCTTAAATGATCACTCATGGGAAGTTAAAAATCAAGAATGTAGATAGTTTCAGGTATAAATATAGAACATAGAACATTACAGTGCAGTACAGGCCCTTTGGCCCTTGATGTTGCGCCGACCTGTGGAACCAATCTGAAGCCCATCTATCCTACACTATTCCATTATCATCCATATGTCTATCCAATAATCATTTAAATGCCCTTAAAGTCGGCAAGTCTACTACTGTTGCAGGCAAGCTGTTCCACACACCCCTACTACTCTCTGAGTAAAGAAACTACCTCTGACCTGTATCACCCCTCATTTTAAAGCTATGATCATCACCATCCAAGGAAAAGGCTCTCACTGTCCACCCAAACTAACCCTCTGGTTATCTTGTATGTCTCAATTAAGTTACTTCTCAACCTTCTTCTCTCAAATGAGAACAGCCTCAAGTCCCTCAGCGTTTCCTCATAAGACCTTCCCTCCATTCCAGGCAACATCTAAGTAAATCTCCTCTGAACCCTTTCCAAAGCTTCCACATCCATCCTATAATGTAATGACCAGAACTGTACACTATACTCCAAGTGCAGCTGCACCAGAGTTTTGTACAGCTGCAGCATGACTTCATGGCTCTGAAACTCAATCCCTCTACTAATAAACACTAACACATTGTATGCCTTCTTAACAACCTATCAACCTGGCTGGCAAATTTTCAGGGATCTATGTACATGGGCATCGAGATCACTTTGCTCATCTGCATTCCTGTTATTCCTTCCAAACTGAATTACCTCACATTTTTCCACATTAAACTCCATTTGCCACCTCTCAGCCCAGCTTTGCAGCCTAACTGTGTCTCTCTAGAACCCACAACATCCTTTGGCACTATCCACAACTCCACAAACCTTCATGTCATCTGCAAATTTACTAACCCATTCTTCTATGCTCTCACCCAGGTCATTTAGAAAAATGACAAACAGCAGTGGCTCCAAAACAGATCCTTGCCACTAGTAACTGAATTCCAACATGAACGTTTCTTACAGCTAGCCAATTTGTGATCCAAACCACTAAATCACCCTCAATCCCATGCCTCCGTATTTTGTGCAATCGCCTACTGCAGGGAACCTTATCAAAACTCCTTACTGAAGTCCATATACACATCAACTGCTTTACCCACATCCACCTATTTGGTAAAGTACTCAATAAGGTTTGTGAGGCATGGCCTACTCTTCACAAAACTATAATCATCTTATTCCTTTCTGAATGATAATAAATCCTATCTCTTATAACCTTTTCCCAACACTTTACCCACAATTGGAATAAGGCTCACTGGCCTATAATTACCAGGGATGTCTCTACTCCCCTTCTTGAACAAGGGGACATTTGCTATCCTCCAGTCTTCCAGCACTATTCCTGCAGAAAATGATGCCATAAAGTTCAAAGCCAAAGGTTCTGCAATCTCCTCCCTGGCTTCCCAGAGAATCCCAGGATAAATCCCATCTGGCCCAGAGGATTTATCTATTTTCACACTTTCCAGAATTGCTAACATCTCCTCCTTGTGGAGCTTAATCCCATCTGTTCTAATAGCCTGTATCTCAGTATTGTCCTTGACAACATTAGCTTTTTCCAGTGTGAATACTGACAAAAAATATTCTTCCCCTATCTCCTCTGCCTCCATGCACAACTTCTCACTGGCCCTAATCTTACTCTAGTCATTCTTTTATTCATGATATACCTATAGAAAGCTTTAGGATTTTCCTTGATCCTGTCTGCCAAAGACTTCACATGTCCCCTTCTGGCTCTTTTAGCTCTCTCTTTAGGTCTTTCCTGGCTAACTTGTAACTCTAAGTGCCCTAACTGAGCCTTCATGTCTCATTCTAACATAAGCCTTCTTCTTTGTCTTGACAAGAGATTCAACTTCTTTAGTAAACCATGGCTCCTGTGCTTGACAACTTCCTCCCTGCCTGATAGGTACATACTTATCAAGGACCCGCAGTAGCTGTTCCTTGAATATGCTCCACATTTCAATTGTGCCCATCCCCTGCAGTTTCCTTCCCCATCCTATACATCGTAAACCTTGCCTAACCACATCATAATTTCCTTTCCCCCAGCTATAATTCTTACCCTGCAGAACATACCTATCCCTATCCATCACTGAAGTAAACATAACTGAATTGTGGTCACTATCACCTATCTCTAAATTGAACACCTGGCCGGGTTCATTACCCAGTACCAAATCTAAGGTGGCCTCGCCCCTTGTTGGCCTATCTACGTATTGTGAGAAAGTGAGGACTGCAGATGCTGGAGATCAGAGCTGAAAAGTGTGTTGCTGGAAAAGCGCAGTAGGTCAGGCAGCATCCAAGGAGCAAGAGAATCGACGTTTCAGGCATAAGTCCTGAAGAAGGGCTTATGCCTGAAATGTCAATTCTCCTGCTCCTTGGATGCTGCTTGACCTGCTGTGCTTTTCCAGCAACACATTTATCTACGTACTGTGTCAGGAAACCCTCCTGCACACATTGGACAAAAACTGACCCATCTAAATTACTCGAACTATAGTATTCCCAGTCAATATTTGGAAACTTAAAAGTCCCCCATAACAAATACCCTGTCACTCTTGCTCCTATCGAGAATCATATTTACTATCCGTTCATCTACATCTCTGTAACTATTTGGAGGCCTATAGAAAACTCCGAACAGGGTGACCTCTCCTTTCCTGTTTCTAACCTCAGTCCATACTACCTCAGTAGACGAGTCCTCAAACATCCTTTCTGCTACCATAATACTGTCCTTGATTAACAGTGCCACACCTCCCCCTCTTTTACCATCCTCTCTGTTCTTACTGAAACATCTAAATCCTGGAACCTGCAACATCCTGTTCCTTTTCTATCTATGTCCCTGAAATGACCACAACATGGAAATGCCAGGAACCAACCCATGCTGCAAGTTCACCCATCTTATTCTGGATGCTCCTGGCATTGAAGTACACACACTTCCAACCAACTTCTTGCTTGCTGGTACCCTCTTGAGACCTTGAAACCTTATTTCTGACCTCACTACTCTCAGCTTTCTGTATACTGGAACTACAATTCAGGTTCCCATCCCCCTGCTGAATTAATTTAAACCTTCCCAAACAGCATTTGCAAACATCCCCCCCCAGAATATTGGTACCCCTCTGAAGACATCTAAATGTTTGTAGATGTCCCACCTACCCCAGAAAGAGCCCCAATTATGCAGGAATCCAAAACTCTCCCTCCTGCACCACCCCTATAGCCATATATTCAACTCCTCCCTGTCCCTATTCCTCACCTCGCCTCGCTAACATGTGGCGTGGGCAACAAACCAGAGACAACAACTCTGTTTGTTCTAGCTCTAAGCTTTCACCCCAGCTCCCTGAATTTCTGACTTAAATCCCCATCTCTTTTCCTACCTATGTCAATGGTGCCTATGTGGGTCATGACTTGGGTTGCTCCCCTTCCCCCTCAAGGATCCTGAAAACACTATCCAAGACATCACGAATCCTGGCAACCAGGAGGCAACACACCAACCATGAATCTTTCTCATTCCCACAGGAACCTCCTGTCTGTACCACTAACTATGGAGTCCCCAATGACTAATGTTCTGCTCCTCTTCCCCCTTCCCTTCTGAGCAACAGGGACTGACACTGTGCAAGAGACCTGTGCCCCATTACTTACCCCTGATAAGATCCCCCCCAACAATATCCAAAACGGGATACTTATTATTGAGGGGAACAGCCATAGGGGATCCCTGCACTGCCTGCCGGTTCCCTTTCCATCCACTGACGGTAACCCACCTACCTTCTTCTTGTACCTGAGATGTGGCTACCTCCCAGTAACTCCTCTCAATAGTCTCCCACCTCCCGAATGATCCAAAGTTCATCCAGCTCCAGCTCCAGTCCCCTAATGCGATATTCAAGGAGCTGGTGTTGGGTGCACTTCCCACAGATACAGTCAACAGGGACACTAATGGTGACCCTTACCTCCCACATTCTGCAGGAGGAACACTCAATTGCCCTAACCTCCATTCCCACTATTCTAAATTCCCAACGAGCTTACTGAAAAACTAAAAGAGAGGAAATAAAAGACTCCTCACCTTACCAATCCAAAGCAGAGAACCTTTTTTTTGGGTTAGAGGAGGAGGATGGGTGGGAGACACTACCTAAGTAGTGTTTCGGATAAAGTAAATGTTCAACTACGTAATCTCACTTACACAGCAGTCTCATATCCACTCCTGCTCAGCGAGCACTCGCCTGTACACAAGGTAAGTTTGTATTCTGTTAATTTATCTTCCCGTCAGGGCTCTGGTTCTCGCTGTCACTCCTCCCATTGCAAATGCCGCTGAAAAGAATATTAAAAGACCATATAAGAGCCTCCCAGTGGATGATTCCACCACAATGAGTCATATTTATAATAGTTATAAATGCATCAGGTTTAAAATTAGATTAATATGCATATTGAGAGCGATATTTTAAAATCATAAACTAATTCTTCAACAAAACAAAATCACTGAAGTTGAGCAAATTATATTATATAAAAATTACAGTAATTGATAACCATAAAGTTTAATTGCAAGGATCACTAAGTTTGTTTCTTAAGTTTCACTTGAGGTGTGACAGCCCTCAGGTTAAACCATTATAAGTTCGCTCTCTCTGATAAGAGAGCAGCCCTATGGTCCAGTAGGACTATGGTGGCTTCACTTTTACTTTTTTTAAATGGTCTCAGGGCATCCCAAAGTGCTATACAGCCAATGATGTAATTCTGACATCTGGTAGTTTGCATAAAGTATGGCTACTAAGGAGCCTCATAAACAAATGGGAAAAATAAATGCATAATTTGTTTTAGTGGCAGTTCTAAGAGATACATGTTCGCTGTCTTTGTCTCTTTACATATCTCTTTATTTCTTTTTTTCTCTGGCTAATTTCTTTTTCTTTAAAAATCACACAACACCAGGTTATAGTCCAACAGGTCTAATTGGAAGCACACTAGCTTTCAGAGCGACGCTCCTTCATAAGGTGGTAGTGGCGGGCCCTCCACTATCACCTGATGAAGGAGCGACACTCCAAAAGCTAGTGTGCTTCCAACTAAACCTGTTGGACTATAACCTGGCGTTGTGTGATTTTTAATTTTGTACACCCCAGTCCAACACCAGCATCTCCAAATCATGACTTCTTTTTCTCAGTTAACCTTTCTTCGTCTTTTTTAAAAATTCTGGCCAGTTGTACTTGGTCAATAATGATACTTCCTTCCCTGAGCCTCAAGTGTCTAGCCAATTCTTCAAGAATCCCACTGTCTTTACTACTGAGCTTACATTAATCCCTGTTTACTCTGTTACATCCTGTAAATTGAGTTTTTGCAACTGTTTAAGTTGTCAAGAGTCAAGCCACCTTCCTAAACTCAGCTTAAGCCTCAAAGATACTCATATTGATTTTCCAATAAAATATGACAAATGCAGAGCTGCAATATTGCCTGTTAAAATGTTGGAATGTTCATTCCAGTCTCTCTGATCATATGCAAAACTTGCCCCATATTTGTTATGGGAACCACAAATGAAAACAACCAAATTTACTGAATAGCACTCCAAGTGAAGAAATTACCAAAAACATTATTTTTTGTAGCTTTTGTTTTAACATGAATCAGAACCAACACAAGAGAATCAGACAAATCTTATTTCAAATAAAAAGATAAAATTCTCTTTAGATAATTGATACAACAAAGATAAATAGTACACACAAGCAACCACATACTCCACTCAAATGTGGTACCTCATGCCACATGCATATTCCCTTTGAGGTATATGATTAGCACCAACACAGTAGACAGCTACCAGCCCTTCTCATTCAGGTCATGTCAGTCTTTTTTCATGGTTATCTTTAATATTTTGTTTCAGTGAACTTGAAACCAAAACTGTTAAGCAGACTTGTGATTGATGTTCTGAAACAGCTACTCTTAGAGTCGTAGAGCTGTATAGCACAGAAACAGATCCTTTGGTCCAACTCTTCCATGCCGATCAGATATCTTAAATTAATCTAGTCCCATTTGACCCATATCCTTATAAACCCTTTCTGTTTATATGCCCATTCAGGTACCTTTTAAATGCTGTAATTGTACGAACCCCCACCACTTCCTCTGACAGCTCATTCCATGCACACACCATCCTCTGCTTGAAAAACTTGCCCGGTACGTCCCTCTCACCTTAAACCTATGCCCTCTAGTTTTGGACTGCCCTGCCCTGGGGAAAAAAACCTTGTCTATTTACCCAATCTATGCCCCTCATGATTTATAAATCTCTATAAGGTCACCCTTCAGCCTCTGACACTTCAGGGAAAATAGCCTCAGTCTATTCAGTCTTTCCCAATAGTTCAAATCCTCCAACCCTAGCAACATCTTTGTGAATCTTTTTGTACACTCAATAATATAAACAACATTTCAGAAAATATATTGAGAATAATTTGCACTGCCCACTCGGTTCAACCCACTTGCCAGATTTTCACTTGTATTGAAATCTTCAGCAAAGTAATATAATCATTATTAAGCCAAATCAATTATGTACCATGGTCAACACAGCTCCAATATTTAATGAATGAAGTTTTCTCACATAAAATGTTATTAATGCTCAGAAAATATTCCTAAAAGGGAAGAAGTCAATTGTTTGACTAGCTGAACAGTAACTTTAAAAAGTCCAGTTTTCATAAATCATGTTAATTCTTCTTATGAAATGGTTATTCTAGAGCAATAACTCCATGCATAAAGAAGTCATTCTGGTAATCACAACTCTCCACGTTCCTTGGCAGAAAATGAGGAGATATTATTCAATTATTCATTGTTATAGTCTAATGTAAAATCATGGGCTGAATTTTTCCATTTTCAGTTGAAATGTTTTGTGATATGAGATTCATCATACCTGTCCTGCCAGACCTCAAAACAACAGTTGTCACATAATCTTTTACTTTCCATCTCATTAATTATGCATCCTATGCTCCTTTCTCAGGGAATTGTGTGGCAGGAAAGGCACACTATGCTCGCCATTGCTGGGATGTTCTGCTGTTCATGGTAAAACTAAACTGCATGCTACTACAGACACCGCAAGTCAGGAACAATCCTTCACATTGTTGTGCTTGACCATTGTTGCTAAGGACTTATTCCCAGAAATGTCCAATAGGGATCTGGAGGTGCAGGTGGACATGGTGGTGGAGAGGAGGGCAGTGCTCTATCCTCCATACTGTCAAAGCATGCCATGCCACTTGAATAAGCCATTCAGGATCATGTCAAAGCTATAACTTGGGTAAAACATGATGCAAGACAGCTTGGAAAATGATGAGTGGTGTCTGCACTGCACAAAGGTAAGTGGCACCATCCTCTCTGCTGGCCTCACATTAACAGGGCTACCACTCCATTGAACTCTCCCACTGCACACTCCTCTCACCAAGGGTCATGGACAAACCTCACTGTTGCATGCAGCATGTCTACATGGTGATCGACCTCAGCCTCCCAAATTATTAACCCTCCCTGATGAAGGGCTTTTGCCTGAAACATCGATTTTCCTGATCCTCGGAAGCTGCCTGACCTGCTGTGCTTTTCCAGTACCACTCTAATCTTGACTCTATTAACTGTCCTTGCCCTCTGCACTTCATACTCACTCACTGGGCTATATCCCCACTTCTTCTATTCCTGCTCCATGACTAATGGCTCTTCCAACCACTTCTGTCATAGTCAATCCCTCCCTTTGACTCATGAAAGGAAAGGTTGTCCTGCAGCTTGGTCATGAGATCCAAGACTAATGGGAAGCTCAGAAACATGAGGCAGGAAATGATCCCTTGGTCTCAGCCATTAATTACATTGTGCAGACAGTTACAGGAACAGCAGGCATGTTTTTCAGAGGCAGTCAGTAAACTGGAACGAAGGATGAAAGCGTGCTCCAGCATTTATTAGTACTAAACTGGATCTGGAATACTTTTAACTGGCTGTCTCATGGAGAGACTGATGTCAACCACAGAGAGCCAGATCACCTGTTAAATATGTTCTCCATTGCTCTAGCCAGAGGAGCTTGGCATTCATCTGATGACAAGAGGAGGAAGAGGGACTTTGGTCTCACTCTGGGTGCCCCTTCCTCTCAGGGAAGCAGGCACCCATTGAGAGGAGGAAACACACAGGACCCCAGAAGTGTTCCATTCAGGCAACTCCAGTTATGTCCACCTCTCTCATGCCCTGATGGCAAAACCTGCAAGAATTACAACAGAACCTATAATGGGTAGATATTTGAAAGTGGGATCATCCAAAGATAAGAAACATACAATCAGAAAGATAATGAAGCATTTATTCAGCTACAGAAATAATTGCAAAACTAACAAACCCACACATGCTTTACATGCAGCAGGGGCTGCTTACCCAGTCACCAACAAAATGTTAAACAATTGAAGGAGGTCAATTATGTTGTTAAGTTTCTCATACTCAATGATGCATTGCTCCATAGTACTGTCTTTCACGTCCTTCCCAGTCAATGTCCTGATCCCCATTCTCATCTTCATCCCCAGAAGATTCATGTCGACCACTGCACCACCTTGACCCCACCTCCATTTGCTCTGCATATTGCACATTTCCTGCTTCCTCAGTTCCAATTATAAAGGACGTGGGGTGTCATAATGATGTGGAAGTGCTTTCCGGGCTACACTGTGGGGTTCCTAAGGGGAGGCCACGGCATTGAAATCTCATCTTGACGAAGCCTCTGCTCTTTATAGCCTATGGCCCTGGTGGAAGTGTAAACAGTTTTTTTTTTCATTCTGCATCAGTCTGCGAGTTTTGTAAAGCTATCATCATCCATATTTGGAGAGGATAGCCTTCATCTCCAAATAGCCATTGCTGTATGGCCGGAGGACTTTGGAAGGAGGCAGGAACCTGAGAGTACTTTAGTGTGTAACGTTGTTGGAAACTCCCAGAGTATTTCAAACTTCCAAATCCTGACATCGATGGTGACAGCTAATTTGAGCATTGATGGAGTGAAAAGCCTTTCTATTGATAAACGTTGCAATTTGGTGATAAGGTGCCAACAAAACAACATGGGTGTACTCACTAGCATCCAGCACCTGAGGGAGGCCAGTGATGGTGGAGAATCCCACTGCACAAGTTGCTTGACTTTCCCCATTGTGATGAAAGACATGAGAATAGCTGTGATCTGAGGAAATGGCATCAGTTACATCCCAGATATATCTGTAGCTCGAGGATTGAGAGCTGCCTCACAGGTCCCCAATCACTTTTTGAAAGAAGCCATTGGCATTAAAAACTCAGGGCATTGTTTTCCTTGATGGGTGCTGGGCTAGAATGGTCACCCAGTCCTCCTGAGCACAAGTCCTGCTTCAGCAAATGAAACAGTTTACTGATAACGCCGAGGACATCTTAATCTGCACCTGCACTGTCCTTCCGAGAGCCGGAACGAGGGCTGTGGCTGCAGGGTCACATCACTCACCTCCACCACTTTGGGAGATTGTCACCCCCTGCGTCTCCCTCTGGAGGCTCTGCAAAAGCCATGGGCGGTTGCTGACAACATTGTAATTGCTCTTTCCTTCAACATTGTCTTCATATTTAAAGCAATGCCATAAGGACTCCAGCCACAGCGATGCTTATGTTAGATACATAAGCAGAAAATCTGTGTGCAATGTCAGAAAGGATAGCATTTCATTTAATGGCACAATTCTACCAATGAAGCCTCATGTTATGTTTTGACACAATGCGACTGAGAGGTTTGCCATGGAGGTCAATGGCATGCCTCGGTAAGGAGCTCTATGGTATTTGATGTATGTTGCACAGCTGCAGTGTTCATTCTACAATAAGACAGAGGAATTCTGGCAGCATGCCACTGTGATAGCCCACTGGTCCCAAACAAAGTCATACTTAAATATTGCAGACCATATCTTTGAATACTTACATTTCAGAGTATGAAAGTGGCAGCCTCAAAATACCAACTTTCACTGTTAGCTGTGGAATATGTTTCAGAAATTCGAAGCCCGGGTGAGGTTTTTAAATGAGCTTGTCTGACTACATTAGTTTGGCTAACATGAATAAGAGGCAATTAATGAAAGCAATGAAACATTCATGACCATAATTTTTCATGTTCATTTGCCAGATTTTTGCCATTCACTTAACCTACCTCTATCCAGCTCTAACATCCTTTTGTTTTCTTCACAACTTACTTTCCAATCAATTTTTGTGTCATCAGAAAACTTGGAGATCATACCTGTTGTCCCTTCATCCAAGTCAATTATATAAATTGTGAACTGTTGATATCCCAGCACTGATCTCTGTGACACACCACTCAGTATGTCTTGCCTGTAAAGGACCCAATGTACTTACTGTTTGGTAGCCAGCCAATCTTCTATCCATGCCAGTATGCTGCTCGCTACACCTCGAGCTTTTACTTGCCATTAAAAAAAAATTGATGTGGCGTTTTATCAAACACCTTCTGGAAATCTATTATCAGTCCATCCACCCTGATGTCCATACCTTTGTTACCTCTTCAAAGAACTCCATTAGATTGGCTAGATATCATTTTCCATTCACAAAGTCTGATTATCTTGAGATTATCTAAGTGCCCTGTTATACATTCTTTAATAATAACTTCTAGCATTTTCCCATGACAGATGTCAAGCTAACTGGCCTGTAGTTTCCTGCTGTCTGTCTCCCTTACATCTTGAATAAAGGAGTTACATCTGATATCTTCCAATCTGATAGGACCTTCCCAAAATCTAAGATATTTTTCACATTTAAAATCAATATATCAACCATTGAACTAGCCACTTGTTTTATGGCCCTAAGATTAGGTCCTATGCATTTGTCAGCCCATTGCTCCAACAATTTACTCAGTATTACTTCCCTGGTGATTGTACATCAACTCCCACTTCTCATCTTCACCAAATCATTTCCACAACTGGTTTCCTGAATTTAGGTCATCCCTCTCTATTACGAAATTGTCATCATTAAGTAACAAGGCCACAACTGTAAGAGTCATCTAGACTCAAAATGTTAGCTTGTTGGCACTCCGTGGATGCTGCCTGACCAGCTGTGATTTCCAGCATTTGTTGTTTTCAGTACAAATTGCAGCATCTGCAATAATTTGCTCCTAAACTGTGTTTAATCAACTGCGACATCACTTTCAGGAATGCTCATCCTAAAGAAATTTTGCTGTTTCCACCAACAGGAATTCCGGTAATCTCTTCTATTGTATGTATCTCCATTGCTTTTCATTTCACTGTGAGTGTTCGACAAGGGGTTTGCCAAAATTCGCTTCCACAGCTCTTTCAGCAACTGTCAATGACTCAGACTTTACCCCACATGGGTTTCAACTCAAGTTTTACCTTTCATGTTTCAATTCCACCCAGGATTACAAGGATCTCCAGGATATAGAACATTCCTTGCTGTTCCTGCCGCATCCTGCGATCCACGGAGTGCCATGTGATGTGATATGTACACACTCGACTCCACTCTGCAGCAACCTCGACTCACTCTCTCTCAAAGCTGTGCCGTTCCCCTGTTGACACTTCATCGAAGTGTCATCTAACTCAAAATGTTGGCCTGCTCCGTCTCTTCATGGATACTGTCTGACTTGCTGAAAGCTTGTTCTACTTTCAGTACAGATTCCTGCATCTGCAGTAATTTGCTGTTATACAACTCTTAGATTTCCTAGCTTCCTATCCTTCCTGAATACCCTTCAATATTCAGGACCCTGTCCATGTTACCCTGCAGTCAAGTCTCTGTAATAGCTACCAAATCACACTTACCTGTTTCTATCTGTGCTCTCAACTCACCTGTTTTGTTTTGAATGCTAACTGCTTTCTCCAGAACTCCATGGATTGGCCCCTTGTTAATCCCCTGACAATTATAGAACAAATCCCCAGGACTGATCATGGTTGATATTCCCCACCCCAGACAGCGAAGTTATGCACTTTGTAGGGAGAAGAGAGGCATAGACTATTTTCTAAATAGGGAAAGCCTTATCTAACTTGAAGTGTGGGACTTGAGCGTCCTAGTTTAGGATTCTCTTAAGCTTAACATTCAGGTTCAGATGGCACTGGGGAAATGGCTCTGGTCAGTTTGCATTTGAAATATTGCAAGCAGTTTTGGGCCTTAAATCTAAGAAAGGATATGTTGGCATTGGATGGTGTTCAGAGGAAGTTTACAAAAATTATCCCAGGAATGAAGTGATGGTCATATGAGGAGTGGTTGAGGATATTGATTCTGTATTCGACGGAGTTTAGAATGATGACAGGGGCTCTCATTTAAACTCTATCACAGAATACTGAGAGGCCTGGATAGAATTACCACTCATATCAGAAGCTAGAACCTGAGGCCACAGTTACAGTGAATAGATGAGCCTTTCAAACTGAGATGAGGAGACATTTTCTCAGGGTAGTGAATCTGTGGAAATCATTGCCACATCCAGGGCTGTGGCAGCCAAGTCAATGGGTGTCTTTAAGACAGAAACAGATAGGCTCTTCATGGATCAAAGATAATGAGGAGAAGGCAGGAGAATAGGGTTAAGAAACATATCGTCCAGGTTTGAATTGTGGAGTAGACTTGATGGTCCGAAAGGCCTAATTCTGGACGTACATCTTATGAATTTGTGGTCTTATGGCAGGACAAGACTCATACTGAGAATCGCCCAACCCCTGAACCAATGCTCCACAGCTCCCTGACTTTCATACCTCTAATCTCAAGACTGTTTACACTTGGCCAATAGGATAGATTATATCCTTGCCTCCAGACTATGAGGACACAGATCTCAGGATGCTGGTAAGACAAAACACCTGTCTGACCATGGCTCTCTCTCTGTCCTGGAATCAGACAAGGCTGACTGTCTGACTGTGGTAGCACTCCCTGATTGACTGCAGCTCCCTTTTGAGTTTCAGACATGACCGTTTGCTTGAAGCACATGCAAGCTGTCTGCCCATGTAATTCGTTGGCACATGCTGTTGATGTGACATTGACATAGTATGGTGTCACACAGTGACATGTCCACCCACTTGATTGTTCAGTGCTCCCAACTATGACAAGCTGCATGCCTGTCCTTCTGAACTAAAAATCAAACATGACGCAAAGACTACCAGCCTGTAACTTAGCACTGAAGAGCGTAAGCACTAAAAAGCAATGCAAACCACAGAGACTTGCAGAGATGCATCCTGCGTACAAGGAGGAGATGTGTGTCTCCCTGTGTGCAAGGCCATTTTGCAGCCACATAAGTCTCCCTGAGCTCCAAAGTATAGTGTCAAAGTTCTGAATTGTTGTGTTAGCTGGTTTGAGAGCAGCCATGTTGCTATGACAGGACTGGAGATTTGCTGATTCTGATTAATGTGGATGAAGGATTGAGGATAGTGGCCATTGACATTGAGGTGAAGATAGCTTTGAGTGAAGGACAGGATAAGTGAGCAATAAGCTGCAGGTACCAGTAAACCATTCGAATTTTCACGTTTTGCATCGGCGTTGTCTAGTTCTCAGGTCAGGAGGATTGTAAGGGGCACATAAATGTTTAGCTAATAATAAGATGCAAATACATGTAAATTATATAGTTGCCACTTCATAGTAAGATTCTGTAGCCAACACTTAAAGCTTAAGGGGAAAATCTGGAATTTTTTTTCATAGTCAAGATTCCAATTTTTTTCATTGATGATGTTTTTTTTCCCAGTTTTCTCACCTATTACCCATATCACTTCATGGAGGAGAAGAGTCCACCCTATGGTTTTGATTTTTACTTATACTTACAAACTCAGAGCATGATAATAGACTTTTCCAGTAAACTAAACTGCTAAAACTTGATCCATGACAAGAACACAGTTTCATCTTCCTTGTGTAAATATTTATACTTCTAATGCATGATTATTGATCATACGTGAGATAGAATGACAGCCATACTAATTTAAAAGTCAATACCTGTTTCACTGCCTCCTAAATACAGAGTGGAACAATGCAGGGGAATCTGAAAGGACTTCTGAAATGTTGTAATTTTAAATTGGCTGAAGTTGAATTGAACATTTGTAAATGAAAGAATCTGAGAAAAATTGCAGTAGATGTGGCTGAATCAAAATCTCATTTGTTGATTACCTGAAAGCCATTGCAATGAATTGTTGAATGGAATGTAATACTCTGAAATAACAATGGGAATGTTGACATCCTTCTTTCATATACAAAAACAAAATAAAATCACACAAAAAATGTAGATTATAAACTTTATTTGTATTTAACGCTATTTCGCACAATAGTAATATTGGTCACCATATTATTTATGCAAATACGTCGATAATGATTTTAATGATGCCAATACTACTGAATGGCATTTACAAAGCCTGTGGGAAACATTTCAGGCAGACACTAGAGAACTCCCCCACCTGCAAATGGATGACAGCCAATTTGTTGGCTAATATTATAGCCTTCTGTCCTGTTTTCCCCCTCACTGTCTAAAGCACTGTAAGTACAACTGACAGGCCTGCCGTACTACACAGCCAGATACTAGCATATAATGAACTTGTTGTTTGGGTACAAACAAGTCCAACCAACAGAGACCTGCATCTCAAGGCTGTCAATCACAGGAAGGGCAAGGAGCAAAGAGTTTTTATGTGACTGAGAGATGCTGCTTAGGGTGCAGGAATCTGAGCTCGCTGACAAGATGCCCCTCTAAGGATCTGTGCATTACCTTGAGCCAACAGAAAGCTTAAGTCCTGGACATGAATCTGAAACTGCTGTCAGGGAAGCCCTGTCAAAAAGCTGGCAGCCCTCCAAGAAGCTCAGACCAATCTTCCAAACCAATTCAAACATAGGCACCAAAAAGTTTGTCACTCTTTTCCGCAATAATCCCACCTTTCCTTTAACAAAAAAAGGTTTATTTTTAAGCAGAATATTTTTAGCTGATGAAATCAAAGTTGTCTATTTCTTCAAGCACTTTTCATTCTTGAGACAGGATTTTATACTCTAGGACATGAAGCTTGCTTCAGTGAAAAGCAGTGTATAGATTAGGGGACAAGAAAATGTATTACAAACCAAACAAAGTTAATCAGAAAATGAGGATGTAGCAAGTCCTTGTGAAGCTATGGAAATCATGCCATTTTCTCAGTCACTCAACATGGCCTTCCATACATCAGAAAACACAATGTTTATGCAAAAATGTGGCCAGTGATTTTATTGCGAACATAAATAGTGTCTTTCATTCGTCACTAAATATCAGGAACACATAGGCAGCAGTCGACAGAATCTGCATTTAGAATCAGGTACTTAGAAATACATAATTGTGCCAAAATTTAAAGTTAAATGGCTTTTGACAGTGAGATAATGTGTTAAAAACAAATCTGCTGGGCTAATGGAAATCAAACAATCAGAAGAGTCTGTGAACTCCCACGAAAAAAAATGGCAATTTCTGGTTGAGAAGGGGTTAAATCCAAACACCATTATATTTTTCCTCCAGATGTAATGCAATCCGTCAGCCATGTATAATACAGCATGATATTATGCACTTTAATATTTTTAGCACACTTCTGCATAACTAGATGCTGGGAACGTATCACGTAAGTGTTTAAAGTCCTCACAGTATCATTGTTTGTGCAGCTTTGAGCTACTGCTATGCTTGTTTAAAATGTAAAAAAAACATTTTGCCATGGATGTCATTCCAGTTGGATCATCTTGAATGAATCTGCTTTAATTAGAATTTTCTGCATAAAGTAAGCTGTGATTGGTGACTGCGATCATCTGGTGACACTGAAGGAGCCGGCACAGCAGTAAAGCACATCTGTTACCCAGGAACCCAAGTGATCCGTTAGTGTTCAAAGAGTAGACTTGATAGTAGTCCGACATAAGCATTCTGGTTATCTTGCTTCTTGCCTGTTTTGCATCATTTTTAATTCGCCTGTTATCTACATGCAAGTTTTCCTTTGTATGTATAACTGTTTAACCCTTTCAGTTACACAGTGGCTTATCAGTACAGTGAAACAAGATATTCACTGGGTATAGTAGACGGTATCACAAATCCAAACAATGATGTTCCACAATAGTGTAAACAAAAAATTATTTGCATCCCCGCAAAAATAAAAATCCCTGAATATTTCTGTGTCCAGAAAAGTACCAGGCAAACAACGGTCCTGGAAGAAACAGATTAGACACACAGTCCGATGGATGTGTTCCAACTGTTCTTTCATTCGTGATGGAAATGTTGAGAGAGCTTTTGTGCTCATGAGTTATAGAACTATCACATTTAGACTAACCCACCATCATCATCAGCATCATCTTTGTAACATTCTTTCAATATTTTACTTTGAAATCATGGAAAATGCAAAATATTACCATTCTGTTGTTATAATTCATTGTAAATCAGTATTACGCAGCGTCATCAAATCATTTTTGCAAATGTTATTTGATGAAAAGGATGTGATTATTTTAAATTTCAGTCAAAGTTCATTCAATATCTTGCCAATCCATAGAACAGTCAGTAATTTTATTCAACTGATCTGAGATATGCTAGCTTACTGCTATCAGGGTGTTTGATGTTCCATATTACTGTGACGGGAATAATTTACTGGATTTATTTTTGTTCTCATAAGCATTCATATCCTAGTAATTTTAACTTCTATCACAAGCACCATTCAACTAAATATCACTGGATGATTTATTGGATTTATTTGGTAAATAACCAATTTTGCTCTCAATGTCTTTTTTAAATCTAAATAATGTGAATTTCACCTCTTTTTTTCTCCATATTCAACCAGATAGGCATCACACATTTATTTTCTAGGTGGTTAATGTTCACTATCCTTTTAATCCCAGTAATTTGAGATTTCCAATTCCATGTCATTCAGACATGAATACTAAATTATATGTTACTTGACGGCTTATGTTTACTTACAAAAATCTCCTTGTGTTGTGTAGAGAAGGAACAATGCTGGGAATGTTTTATGAAATGTAATACTTAAGCGTCCTGAATGGAATAACACAAGTAAAGTTCAAAGAGTTACAAAACTGTTTGGAACTATGAAACTGAGCCAATTGGATGGAGTTTTACCAGTGTCATTAAATACTTAATCCTGCATTAAGTTTGTTTGATTTTACGGTACATTATATGAAAGGAAAGAAATATTCACACGGAATGATGAGGGATTGGGGTTGCAATAATGGAAGAATGAGTTGTATTTATATCATGCCTTTTGCAACCTCAGGTGATGCCTAAGTGCTTTACCTTCAAGGATGCACTTTTGAAGTGTAGACACTGTTGCAAATTAGGAAATATAGCAATTAAATTGCTGAGAATAAAGTGTCATAAATGTACATGATAATGGCCAGAGGTGCTGTTGATGAATCAACATTAGTCAGGGCAACAGAGATAACCCACCAATCTTACTCAGATAGTGCCATTGAATTTTCTACATCCATCTGACAAGGCAGACATTGGTTTAACAGCTTATCTAAAAGATCTACAGCATTTCTAACAATGCAGCACTCCTTCAGTGTGGCACGAGAAACTCGGCATGTATTTTGTGCTTAATCTCTGGGGTGGAGCTTGAACCGATAACCTTCTGACTCTGAGGCAGGAAACACATGGTTATCATATTAAGAGTGGGATGGATTGACAAGAATGAAGTGTTGTACTCAGAAAATAATGCATCTGGTTTTCCAGAAGATTATCCTTCTGAAAATACAATGAAAATCATATATTGTACCATATGCACAATAAACAAAACTATCACATCAACAGTAACTCATGCTTATATAAAAACTGCCTTCACAATTTCAAAACACAGAAATAGAGTTTTAATTCTCACACAAACTTAATCTGTCATTTGCTTTTTCTAACATCATTTAATCTGTTCTGATTAAGGGGATATGATTTCGAATTTGAAAATCGGCATACATTTACTTGAAAAGCAGTCACTAATATCACTGACTACATTGTGATACAATTAAATTATACATTGGCGTATATCTCAGCAGCTCAAAGGATAATATATGGAGCATTTAACAAAAACTGATTAGCGGAAGCAAGATACAAGTATTTCATCTTTACATAGTAAATCAATGTCATTTCACTGGCTTACATTATTATTATTATAATTTGCCCTGATCCTGTCATGACCCAAAACCTTTGTTTCCCCATTCGCAGGAATGATCTAATTTATTAAGGTCTTCCTTGCTATTTTTGACATCAAAGCTCTCTGATTCTGATTACGGCTGACAGAGGAAATAAAATCAGACTGTCAATATTTTCCCAAGTAGAATTTAGACCCACTTGTCTTAGCAATAAAACAAGGTGTTTATCTTTTTTTTGAAAGTAATCATTTTAATGTTTGCAAAGGCTTAGAAAAATGTTTGTAAATTAGCTACGGAAATGAACGGTTAGATAGTAACTTCCATTTGACAGAGGAAACATTATGCCAAAATATTAAGGGACCATTCTAAAGGATGCCAGAGAAGAAGAGAGTGAGGAAGAGGGGCACATAGGAAGAGAGAGTATATTTGGAGATTAGATGTAAGATAAAGATCACCTTTCAGACAGCAGCAGTGTTAGGTTTGGTTGGTTAGCAGTGGACTGGGTTAGAGGTGGGAGGGTAACGTGATTGAACACAAGATTTGGCCAATTTGAAATAAAGGAGGCTAAGGTGGGAACTGGAGAGCATATTTTCCGAGCCTGAAGACCAACTTGTGAATTGCATGGTTGAATTTGGAGTTCATAGATGAATGACAGAGATTCCTGGGAGTTAATGGAGGCTGTCCTCCAAAGCTCAAACTTATTGGGGATTCATTACCCTCTTAATCTCTCTCCCACTGACTCTGTCACTGCTATCAGATGATAAGCTTATTTTTACTGTCTTAAAGTATGAGTAGTCTGAGAAAAGCCTGATGGATGTGCACAATTTTCTATTTTGACACTTGGTAAGGCTGCCTATGGATAATTATGAAATCCTAAGCCTGTAGCTCATGATTTTTTAACATTTTTGTTTTGATACTTGGGGATGCATAAGTAAACTTTTAGTCAAAAGTCCATTGAGCAGTCTTTAAAATTTAGCAAGATTCATTTATTTGGATAATGTTTCAGCATTCCCAGAGCAGGATTTCTGACACAGCAAAAGAGTTAAGGGTAAAATTTCTGCTGCTGAGACCTCGCACAGGGCGTTTCCCCATAAAAGTATGAATTTAAAATTCCAATGGCATAACTCTTGAACACTCATCGAATTTATGAAGTAGAACTTTAAGGCTATATTCATTTGATTTTCTGAAATGTTCACCCAGCAGGTGAGGCTCTAGGTTAGGAGCATAGAAATGGAAAATCTATTCATGTGCTTAAAAAGCGCAGATACAATCTTAGCATCACAATATCTTCACAGAGAATGTTGAATTTGCTACAACTGAAGCAGATGTGTGAATAAAGTCCAGAATAATCCAAAGGAAAAAATGGATAGCTGATTCAATGCTGAGGAATCTGCCCTTAAAAAAAAAGAGAATTGGTTCATTGGGCACTGTCCTCCTCAGAGGTATGCTGTCCATGCTGGCTTGTGGGGGGGATGAAAATAAGCATTGACAGCAACAATGAGGAAATATTATTATAGTCTGAACAAGTTTGCCAAAGGAGGTTTACTGTGATGGTAGTTCTATAATTCTATATTTCAGCAGTTGCATCCTGTGCTTGGACACAGGATGTTTGGAAAGCCTTTCATCTTTTTCACCCAGTCTCAAGGCAGTGCAGATTACTCTCAAGAAATACTTTTAATGATGGTTCATTTGTCAGAAAACCAAGCAGCTCACAGCCTCAAATCACAATGGATGTGATGCAAGGAGGGGATATTATTCACACAATGATGAACAGGCACAAGATAATGGCACCACTCTTCCATTATGATCCTCCATTAACAGTAGTTCTCAAAAATTACTTTTCCTGGAGTCGACAGTTAACAGTGTAGCTCTCCACTATTTCAAACCATGTTCTAAATGCCTTCTCTCTCACTCCAGCCAGTCTTCTTGCCCACCTCTAGTAGAATGTTTCAGCCCTGCCCTCATTGTAAACCTTTTTTTATTCCTGATGAAGGGCTTTTGCCCGAAACGTCGATTTCGCTGCTCATTGGATGCTGCCTGAACTGCTGTGCTCTTCCAGCACCACTGATCCAGTATATACTCATTGTAAACCTGCTTTCCAAAGTTATCTGTATATTCATCTAATATCTGGCAGAGAATGGAAGTGTTGAAGTGGAAATCAGTGAGACAGTTCTTAGGTTTCAGATGATCAATTACCATAGCTAGAAGTTCAAATCATGAATGCAGTAATCATGGATCTGGAGTTCCAACAGAAGAGACAAGAATCAGATTTCACCAAAGCACTAATTTATATTCCCATTATTAATATTATAAAAAGTGGAGAAAACTATTTCAATAAAAAAATTGATGTAAATCATGAAAGAAGAGAATGGAAAGAAGATCAAAAATGTCCAGGCCAGATTTCTGTGGAGCCAAGCTGGTCAGAATACCTTTAAAATTGGTGGGTGAGATTCAGATGTGGAAATCCTATCCTTATTTCAAGCATGTCCTATCTTTGCTAGTGGGGTGAAAGGACTGGGGCATGAATCAGATAGGAATTCTAAACTCAGTATGGTGTTATAAAATTATTGCTAATTTTATATGAAACTTAAACATGCCTTTTGAAAGGTCTTAATCCAGGCTGAGGGAGTCACAAATTTACAAAATAGGCATAATTGCTAGTGAACGATGGCTAGAGTATGTTTACTTTCATAGTGTAAGTTTATTTAAATCCTCAGCCCTTTAATAATGAGTGGTTTTCCTCAAGGCTCTGGATTCGTGGTTTTCATGAGAAATTTTAATAGACATTTGTCAGAAAAGAGTTTTAAGGATCAAAGATAGAACTGAGATCCAGATCTGCCTTTATCTAATTGCATGGTGGAAGGGACGGGATTGCCTATTTCTGTTCTCAATGTTCATAAGCTTCTGCAAAACTCATCTTATTGCCTGAATTGGGTACCACAAGTTGAGAACTTCCCAACTCAGCAGATGTACCTCAATATAAAAGGGTCTGTTACATATTACCTTCACTGCAGGGGCAGGATCGAACTGGGCCTATTGACCCCAGAGGGTGAGTGTTAAGTTGATATTTAGAAGGGCCATCTCAATTCTGTCTCAAAGGACCATATCATCTACTCCTGCTCCTATTTCTTATGGTGTTGAGTTCTTAATTCCACAGTGTAGATGCAAATGTATCTTTAGAAAGACATAATTATAAATGACCATGCAAAGGGACCTGATAGAGTTTTAGCATTTTATTTACTTTGGGAGCTAAGATTGGACTGTATATTTCAGTTTACTATAACATAACCAGTAATGATTTACTTAAATTGAGATTAACTGATCCTTTGGGAATTATAGTAAAAAGCTTTACTGAGTAGCTGTGATTCTTTTCTTTTGTTCATCAGCAGTCCAGCTCTAGCTGCTTAAATTGGAGGAAGAGTCATTCTGTATTGGACAATGATAAATGTATTTTACCTCTACTTCAACATGCTTCTTGAGGCTTATGAGAAGGTGCATATGGTGAAGATTCCATTCTCCAGCATAAATTACTAAATGAACCAGCCAGCCTGTGTGCTGCAGAAATGCTGTAGTTGAGAGAATGACAGTCAGCATGCTATGTAAACAATAGTATACATTCGTGCAATGAGTTGTACAATGACGATGTAACTATTGACAATGATAAATAGCTATTATAATATTGGTTCACTAAATAAAAAGGTATGTTCGGAATAATTTTTTTCAGGATGTCTGTATTACAAAATTCACAATTTTTCAACATTGATTCATTTTTTGAAGTCATTGATAAAACTCCACCATGAAATCTGACAAAGCCCGTCACTTCTAGCAACATTTATTCATCGCACCCCTGAAAGTCAACAGCACCTCTCCCTCCATCAACTGATACCCAACCTCTCACCTGCTGCTGGACCTGGCACCCTTCCCACACCTCCAGGACCCAACACCTCCCACGTCTCATGCTAACTGATGCTAAATCACCTGCCCATTCCTAAACACTCTGTCACTTACTTGCTACACTTCCCAGCTTGTGCCCAGCCAGTCCAACTACTTGGCACCTTACCTTAGATCCACATCCCATCTGTCTAAACTCCAGAGAGAATCTTCCATCTCGGAACACTTCAACCCCAGGGCATCAATGTGGACTTCACCAGTTTCCTGATTTCCCCTCCTCCCACCTTACCCCAGTTCCAACCATCCAGCTCAGCACCATCCTTATGATCTGTCCTACCTTCCAATCTCCCTCCCAACCTATCCGCTCCACCCTCCTCTCTGACCTATCACCTGCATCCCCACCTCCACCTACCCATTGTACTCTTTGCTATCTTCTCCACCACCCTCCCATTTATCTCTCCACCCTGGAGGCTCCCTGCCTTCATTCCTGATGAAGGGCTTTTGTCCAAAACGTTGATTTTCCTACTCCTCGGATGCTGCCTGACCTGCTGTGCTTTTCCAGCACCACTCTAATCTAGACTTCAGACAGAATCAGTCCAATTTACTTAGCATCAGAGCTGTCTCCTGCCTTGAACTGAAACCTTGCCTGGAATTCAAAAACTCTCAAACTTATGTCCTTCAGTATTCCTTTCCTCTTAAAAGGATTTAAAACACACACACACAATTGGAGCCACCCGATGATTAGTTTCAGCTTATTTGATTTTCTATCCTAATCCATTTACCCTCTTGGTGGCATCCTGCACAATCACATTAGATTAGTTACAGTGTGGAAACAGGCCCTTCGGCCCAACAAGTCCACACCAACCCACTGAAGCGCAACCCACCCAGACCCCATTCCCGTATATTTACCCCTTCACCTAACACTATGGGCAATTTAGCGTGACTATTAGCAATTCACCTAACCTGCACATTTTTGGACTGTGGGAGGAAACTGGAGGAAACCCACGCAGACACAGGGAGAATGTGCAAAGTCCACACAGTCAGTCGCCTGAGGTGGGAATTGAACCCAGGTCTCTGGCGCTGTGAGGCAGCAGTGCTAACCACTGTGCCACCGTGCCACCGACATGTTGTGCTTCCTTCTAGATCTATCCCTCAATTAAAATAAAGATCAGTAATATGGTCCAGATTTGGAGTTTGCTGTCTCTGGTATTAGTATTTGCATCTAGCCCAGACAATTAGGGTTCAAACTGGCCAACGCTCTTACCTGAAGACAGTTTGGGTAGGTTCACTCAAGTTCTCAATGGGTTGGATCACAGTATATCAAAGTGCTTACAACTCAATACAAATTTGAATCTGCATTATTGCTGCTGTGAGTATGAATGAGCTAGGAGAAAAAAAATTATCATACTGATGGACTACATTATACTAACAGAATTTGTGATTAAGATGCAGATGTCAAATAGAGCGGATGAGCTTTACTTCATATTCAACATGCATGACATTTAGCCTGGCTGTACTGGCTGCTGGGAAACTCTATCGTACACATTCCCCAGGACTTAATATTTAAGATGTGAATAAAGAAGGAACAAACCAAATGAAATGAAATGAAAGAGACTTTGGTACTGAGTAAAAATAAATTGTTGAGAAAAAGCCCCTCAAACTTGTTTGCATCATTGTGAACAACATGTTAAACCAATAACTGAATAAAACTGAGCAGAATGATGCAGTAGAAGTAGAAACAAAGTATTTCAAAGTTCCTCACAAAACAAATATTAATCATTGAAAGAAAGGTTTGGATGGGTCAGCACAGAACGTTTTTCAACTCTACCTGGGTGCAGCTGTCACTGATAAATATTTTCATAGTGTACAGAGAGAGAGAGGGAGTAGATGCTGTCCAAGAGCACAGATGCCACAGGCAGTGAAGTGCTGGCAAGTCTAGTGTATCCGGTTTATTGTGCTGGCCATAACACAGTGCACGATGAAGCTCAGGTTCACCAAGGGCATGGTGACTAAGTAATGCAACCTGGTTCATGAAGACCTATAGCCTTAATCAAGCATTTGCAATCTACTACCACAGGCACTTTTCAAGTAACCACAGAGGACAGTGCAGCTGTTAGTTGCTGTGTCATTTAAAACTGCATTAATCAGATAATGGAAGCTCTGTTTTGTCATGCACCCACCTGCACTAATGGAAACTTTGAGACTTTTTCCGTTAGTGGCGGTTTTTCCAATGTCTTTCTTCAGTTAATTATATGTGCTTGCACCAACTGTAATATGGAGGGCAATAGGTCCATCCTGTGAGCCTCATCAGTAGACAATGCACAATATTAAATGATGCACTATGTTTTCATTCAGAAACAAAAATACTATAGATTTTTGAAGGAGAAGGATCGATGGAAGCTGGGCTCTTTGGAGAGATGGGCTATGTATTGTATCTGTAGTTGATGACATCTCTGCAGAATTTCCTTTCCCCAGCAGAATACAGATACAATAATGTGAATAGCTCCTCACTCAACTGATATTTGAAGTTGTATAGTAACACTTCAGAGGGACTTTTGATGTCTTCAAACTCATCCTTCTGTATTAAATCAAATCTGTTCTCATTCATTTTAACACCTTCTTCAGGGGAATTTCACAATGATTTGTAAACCTTATCACATTTCCTTTGACAAAATTGCAGTATAGGTTAATTCACAAGTTGAATTGTAGATACTAGAGAGGAAAAACAAGTCCTTTCCAGCATTTTTATCACACTAATCAACTCAGCATGAAGAAAGGGGAATTTGGCAATAATAATCTTAACCATTTCAAATGTTAGTTTAAAAAATCATGAATTTTAAATCGCAATATTCTCTCACATTGATACTGTTGATATGTCACATAAGGAATGCAACATTTTCCAAGTGGTCTTTTAAAAAAATAATCATTTCACAAACTTCTGGATTTCCTTGAAGTTTCTCACTTACTGGAATCAGTGTTTAGAGTCAGAGAGATGCTTATCCACTTTCTTTGTTTTGTCAGACTCTTTGCCCTTGTTGTATGGTGGCTGTCTGTTCAGTGCCACCAAATGTATTATTTCTTTTGTTGATCACACTATCACTTGTCATCCTCACATCCCTGTCAGCTGATTTGGCTTTACAAATTGAATGTTCAGCTTTTACAACAAAGTCATGCTCTTTCTTGTCCACCCCCTAACTGATTGCTGACATAAAACATGAAATATACACACAGAGTGTCATAGCAGCTGGCTGGGCATGAAAAGGATTCTTACAGGTGTGATAGGATTGGCTTGTTTTCTAACATTTTCTCCATTAAATTCAAGTTTCATGGAGTCAACTAGAGAAGCTGCTTTGTCAGTTTGAAAGCTAGCATGCTCAATTTAGTGAAATATGTGAATAGTGAGAAATTGCTGGGGGAGGAAAGGTATTTATTTGTATTTGCATTGGATGTTGCTCAGAATAATGTGGGTAGAGTGTAGTTTCAGGATTTTTTTCTTAAACATCAATCCTGTAGAACTTTGATTGTCACTTTCCTAGTCGATTACTGCTTACTTACATAAAGTACATACTTAACTAAATAAACAGCTATATTGGATTTGTTATGTTTAGGGCAATACAGTGTTTGTTCTGTGATCGTCAAATCTTTAAAAAGAAAGCTGTATCTATTATCCACAGTGTTATATTCAAATGTGCCGAGTTCGTTTTTTTCATTCACAAACCAAATAAGTAGTGCTCCATTATAAAAAAAAAGTCTGTACCATATTTCATGCTCAGGATTATTCTAAATGTAATTCGCATTATGTTTCCTTCATCATTGCAAATCATTTTTATAAAGGAGAAAGGTGAAATCTTTAGGCCATGGGTACTTAATATTTTAATCAGTCACGTCTAAAAATCATTACCTCATCAAGCCTGCAAGGCACCTAAAGATGTATTCAGATTTACATAATATACTCTGCAACTTAGTAAGAAATCCTTTAGGGTGCTTAGAACAAATATGTACAAAGATATACCTAATCCAATCTCATTTCAGCCTTTGCTCTTTTAAATCTGTAAAATTAATGAATCACGATACTATAAATTACTGTGCACTTCATGGCCATAATTTTGTTACTTTTAACCTAATTTTTTTTCAAAATTGCCTATAGGCATATGTGCTAATGAACAAGCAATAATGAAAAAGTTGAAAAGATGTCTTACTTTACAAAGAAATGTAAAATCCTATTAGTAAGATCAAATACATGCACAGATATTCTTAAGAAATGGATAATTCAAATAAAGAAGAAACTGTAAGGCTAACAAATCAATTGACAATGCATTGAATGTAATCACCATTGTACTCCAGGTCACTACATGGGATTAAACACATGGGTTCAGAAAATGTAAGTGGATGCAAGGCTCTGTCATAACATTAAAGCAAAAGATACATTATACGAAACGGTTACCTTATGACAATGATTTTTATAGTGGTTGCTCAAGCATATTTAGTTTCCTATAAAATTGAATAACTACTATCTTATAGTGTTTCAGAAAGATAGGAAATTATAAATTAATGAGATTCTTGGAGATATTTCAGTAGATGAATTTTGAACATCTTTTCCTGAGCATTTTCTTAACAGATCATATGCTGAAGTAAAGAATTACATTTTTTTAAAAAATATTAATATTTGAGCTTTAAAATCCACAGCTCTCTCAAGGTACAGAGTATCTTCAAAAGAAAGTATAATTTGTCCTCTTTTCCTTTAATCTTACAAGACTACTTCAGTGCTCACATTTTACAGTTTTCCTGCAGTAAAAATGATAATTTTCATTTGAAAAGTCAACCGAAATATTTACCAGCCACACAATTGCTCAACTCTCTTTGGTTTGGGCTCAGATTTAAAATAAAGAGTTGTGGATATTAGGACTAAGGAGCTACAGAATGAACACTCCTGACACAGACACTGACTTAGAGGGAGCACTTAACAGCACATTTACCGATTTACAAATTTCCATTAATTTAATAGATGAGTGATCATGGGCAATGTACAATTCCTTAGCACACACTCCAGAAGATCAAACATCTGCATCTGGGGAGAACAAGTGGAAAATATATCTTCTGCTGTCTACTAGACAGGGATCCTCAGCAAAAGTAATTGAGGCTAAGTTAATTGCTTCAATAGCTAGCTGTTATGTATAAAATGGCCTGATAAAATGTACCATAAGACCAATGTTTCCAGTGTTTCATCATCTCGACAAAGGAGCAGAAAGCAGAGATGTGTAAGGTGAGATTTTCCCAGGATTTAACTAACTTTATCCACCTGTAAATGAAACCATGTAAATGAGCCTGTGTAATATTTGATTCATTTAAATTAAGAAAAGTGGGAGTATTACTTGTGCTATAGCCTCCTTTATTTTTCAATGCTAACTGTGTCTAAGTGATCCACACCCAGGATTACATCTCCTGCCATTTGGATTGCAAGGATTGAATGAGGGAAATGTTAAGATTGCTAAATAACATTATATTTTATTTGATATCCAAGGGACCAATGAATCCTATGGTCTTTGTGTATTTTGGTCCCTCATGTGATATGATGTCCCTCCCACAATCATGCTGTGATACTTACGTTAGTTTCCATAATATAAGGGTGGAACGTGAGTCATGTAATACTGAATAATTCAATGAACTTTCAGTTCAATGCCTGACATTCACACATGTACACTACACTCACAAGCACTTGCATGTCTGGGTTCAATTGAAGCAACAATTCAGATGTACTGTAGCAAACCTCCCTCAGCATGTCATACTGTCACAGAACAGAGCTCATTAAGTGGAAACTGAGAGCTTTATAATACCACGATATGGTGATTACTTCATGAGCATTTCCCTTAAAGATGTACCACTCATTTGCTGTAAGACATAACACGACTGTCCCAATCTCTGTATCTTCATATTAATACTCCTTTTAAAAAGAAATCCCAAAATCATTTTCTCCCCCAGGTACGGCTCTGAATGCTTCCTTCAATTGCTCATGGCCACTTACCTGTCTATTTCCGTTTGTATGGGCCCATAGAAGTTACATTGGTATTATAAGAATATTGTTGTTATTATTGCTTATTTAAATGAAGTGAATCAGAAACAAACAGCATCGAAAATTAAGTCGAGTTAAGGTTTTCTGGGGGAAGACAAAACTCAAGAATCTCTGCTGTGATCAGCCTTGAACCCTGTTTACTACTTACTTCACATTCGCCCCAAACCCACCTCTAAACAGATTTCCACTCCTCGGACTATTTGTAGAAGACATGAAAGATTTCCCAATATATACTCAAATTAAAAATGAATTGAATTTCTATCCCACAGTCTAGTCAGGTGGAGGGGTAAATGTAATGGTAAATTATCATTTCAGTTAATCTGGAAACCAGCTTAAGTTTCAGGTGAGCTGGAGTACCCTGCTGTCAACAGCTGAGTTGAAGAGGAGGGTTTGGTTATAACAAATATTATACAAAATTCAATTTAGAAGCAATTTCAGTGTAGTATTTTATTCAGTGCATGTATAATTGTAATGCTAACATTGATAACAATGACAAATGAAGACATTTAGAGAGAAGCAAAACCTCTGCAGCAAAACCATCAACACAATATCAATTGTACCTTTATGAAATCTTCCCTGTAGTTCTTTTAACATTGAAGAATTTGGCTTAGATTTTTCCATTTGTGCACATGTTCTAGTCCACACATAGGAAAGGTTAACAGCTACACAGGGAACACTTGCAGTGCAAATTTTGCCAGAAGGAGGCAATTTATTCAGATCTATACACATAGATTTTCAATGTAAAAGGATTAGAGGAGCAAAGAAAATTGACCATATCTCTAGGTTACAGGGGAGGCAATAGATTCTAAGAAAGAAAACACTTGATTGTTTTATGTCTCCACTGAACCACTACTAGATTTTTTTTTCTCTCTCAGATACAAACACCATATGCATCACAGCCAGAGCAATGGCAAGAGATTCACATTGCGTCACAACGTGTGTCATTTCACAGACTTTCCTTGCATCCATATTGCTCAGTTCATCCCAGAATGGTGGGAATATAAATCAAACGATTCAATAAAAGTCAGAATTATGCACAATTAGAAATATATTTCAGCAGGAGAAAGTACTAATTTGTGTAGTGATTCGCCATGCTTCTGTCAAGTGAATATCAAACATTTAAAGTGTTAAACATAACATTGCATTCACCTTATTTCAATCAGAAGAATCAGTTGAGTCTTATGAGTTCAGTAAGTGAAGAAGTTACCACGATGTTTGTGTATTTAAGTAAGTCAGAGATCAGCAGTCAGCACTACTTCATATTTCCCGCATGAATTGGATGTTTATTCACCACAACAGTTATCAAGGCTTCCCCTTTAGTGCAACAATGTGTTTAAATTAAACCAAGGGCTCAATATGAAAAGAGTGCTTTGGCCCTCTAGGAGAACATACAAGAACAAACTGGAATAGGTTATCATCATCTGCAGGGATGATTAAAAGGTACAACACAAACTGCTAAGCTGTGCTTTTGCTAACTTTTCCATAAAACAACTAGAGGAGCAATTTGGTACGTTAATAAGGCAAAAATACCATTCGAAATACAGTGAACTCAATTACGATTGAAAAATTATAACCCCATCCAAATCAATGCCCAGATGCTGTCAAGTTTGACTGATGAAAGTGGTGAAAGATGCCTGTGCTCTTTGCCCAGGTGATTCTGAAGCACACAAATAAATTGAGACATGAGCAGCAAGGCCTCCATGGGAGGAGTTGTCAATGCTGCAGTCTGGAATGTACACTGCTTTACACCCATCTCAGCATGGGATGAGAAATATTGGATTTTATTTTCTGCCCTGCGCAAATAAAAATTAGGAAGACAGAAAGCTGGAATGAGGCCCTTGCTTCGTCCTGGTGAAGCGTACAGAGTCAGTGGCACAAGTGTTTGGAGCTGCCGTCTCTCTCCAGAGGCTGCCATTCATTTCTGTGGGAAAAGGGCTGCTTATGTGATGATTGTTTCTGCTCAAATTAACAAGACATGAATAATAACAAAAACTAATGCACCGCTAAGTGTTTGAACTTTTATGCTGATCCCTAATACAGCAGTCACCTATGAGCCTTTTGCCGACTGAAGGAAAGTGATGGGGCAACAGGGAGGCAGACAGACAGACAGAGAGAGATGTAGTGTGGCACTGTTCACCTTCACAGTCAGCAGCTCAGATCTGAGCTTTACATCTGTTTGTGTAAACATGGGGTTGGCGCACTGTTTCGCACTGGTGACAGCTGAAGACAGCATTTCTCACTGTTTTTTTTCATGACTCAGACCCAAAAGGAGATTAAAGGGACATGCAGTGATCTGCATTTTAATTGAATGATCGTTTGCCCTAAGCTGTAAACTCCATAAGTTAAAAAATGAATAAAGGCAGCATACCATGATGATTTCACTTCAAAAAGCTTGTCTTCATTGACGTAATCTGCATACAGTGTTTACCAACAGTGTTCAGAAGACATACAACCATTTTATACTCTGCCTTTTCAAGTGATTTTGGTACATTAGTCCAGAATAATCATTAGGAAAATTGCACCAAACTTATGTAAATGTTTTTCTTTCATCTTTCAATTAAGTAATACTACTTAAGATTTGCTTACTTTTCTTATTGGGTAGATATTATGATGGACTTTAACAAATCCCTGCATAGCCTTAAAAGTAAGATTAATTAAAAGCAGGATACCCTTGTTAAAAAGTTGATCTACTTGCTTCAAAAGGTGCTTGAAGCAATCTGGAAGCTCAGAGGAGACACTGAAGATCAGGGTTGTTTTGAGTCCCTAAGTATCAGATGCATGGATAGGGAACAGACAGTTATCTAGTGATAGAATTAAGTATCAGTCAACCACATGCCATTCGGCACTCAGCCACATTGACTTGATTTCAACAGTGAGTATGGCCCTCAATTTCAACCCCTGCAGTCCAGGGGACACAGACTTGAAAAGCCATATCAAGCAATAATTGATTCAGCCATTCCCTGCCAGATCTGGCTGAACTACATAGAGCACTCTCAGTACTGCTGTCACCTGCTGAATTTGTTCATTGTTACAGGATCATCCTGAAATGCAAAGATAACATCCAGCTTCTTTTCTCTACTGCATACTGTTTCTTGAACCCCTCATCCCAATAAGAGTAATGAGCTCATGGAGTTCTTTATCTCTAAAGTTCTGTCTATCCAATCAGCCGTCGCCTCCATGGTTCTTCCTTCCTTTGACCCACTTATCCAAATCTTACTAAATATTCCTTTTTTCTCTGGTCCTAAACACATATCATTCTCTAGTCCATCTCTCCTCATGTTCTCTTCAAGCTCACCTTGTCCATTAGAACCACCTCCTGCTCCTTTGACCCTATTTTTGCTAAACTGTTCATCACCCAATTTCCCTTAATGGTCCCCACTTTAATTGATATTGTTACTGAGTCTCTCTCTCTCCAGGTTTTGCTCATCTGTTCTTCAAATAGAATCATAGAATCATAGAGTTGTACAGCAGGGAAACAGACCCGTCACTCTAACTCATCCATGCTGACCAAATCTCCTAAATTAATCCAGTCCCATTTGCCCATATTTGGCCCATATCTCTCTAAACCCTTCCTACTCACATACCCATTCAAATGCCTTTTAAATGTTGTAATCATACTAGTCTCCACCACTTCGTCTGCAGCTCATTCCATATACCTACCACCCCTGTGTGAAAATGTTGCCCTTAGGTCCCTTTTAAATCTTACCCCTCTCACCCTAAACCTATGTCCCCCACCCTGGGGAAAAGACCTTGTCTATTTACCCTATCCATGCTCCTCATGATCTTACAAACCTCTATAACATCACCTCTCAGCCTTCAACTCTCCAGGGAAAACAGCTCCAGCCTATTCAGCCGCTCCTAATAGCTCAAGCCCTCCAAACCTGGCAACATCCTTGTAAATCTTTTCTGAATCCTTTCAAGTTTTACAATATCCTTCCTATAGGAGGGAAACCAGCATTGCATGCAGTATTCCAAAAGTGACCTGACCAAAGTCCTGTACATCTGTAACATGACCTCCCAACTCCTATATTCAATTCATTTTCCAATAAAGGTAAGCATACCTAACACCTTCTTTACTAACCTATCTACCTTGGATTCCACTTTCAAGGAATTATGAGCCTGCACACCTGGGTCTCTGTTCAGCAACACTCCCCAGGACTTTACCATTAAGTGTATAAGTGTATTTGTCCGCATCATTTTCCTCCTCAGTGTGACAGCTCTTACCTAGTTCCTATCTTACCTACGTCATTGTAAGCAGAGAATCATCTGCAATGGCTTCTCTTTCACCTTCTCTGTCATTACACTAGATACCCGCAGGATCCATTCTTTTCATGTCTTCTTTCTCATCGGCATGCTACTGTACAGTGAAAATAGTGTTAGTTTTCACATGTACACTAATGATACCCGACTATAGCTTAACTATCACTTCTCTCAATTCTCACATGGTGTCTTTTCTTTCTATACATCCAGTAATGCATGAGCAGAAATTTCTTCCAATTTAATATTAGATTACTGTTTAGGTTAGATTACTTACAATGTGGAAACAGGCCCTTCGGCCCAACAAGTCCACACCAACCCTCCGAAGAGCAACCCAACCATACCCATTCTCCTACATTTACCCCTGCACCTAACACTAAGGGCAATTTAGCATGGCCAGTTCACCTAACCTGCACATTTTTGAACTGTGGGAGGAAACCAGATCACCCGGAGGAAACCCATGCAGACACGGGGAGAATGTGCAAACTCCACACAGACTGAGGCGGGAATTTAACCTGGGCCTCTGGCTCTGTGAGGCAGCAGTGCTAACCACTGTGCCACTGTGCCACCCAAATATTGGGGTAATCAAAATCATTGAGATGAATTTTCATGGTCCGTGGACCGAAGCTGGAGTTAGGTGAGTACAGAAACAAACAACAGCTTCTCAACCTGTTCCCACCTGCACATGATTCTACAGGAACTGAGTCTATGACAGAAATAGTTACCTGCCTGAACCCAATTAAAACCCCTTCAGAGTTTAATTAAAGACACTTTCCTAATGCTGCCTTTTCCACCTGGCACACCAGGAAAAAATTGTACCAGGAGGCTGTCAATGAAATGATGGCGGCTGCCCAGCAGCAGACAAATTCCCCATCATCCACTGAGTTTCCATTCGACATGGAAATAGTCTTTCAAAAAACTGGCCATGGACAGCATCAGTGCCAGCTCTTGACACTCACTGGTTTGCCACATTGACTCAAATGCAAATGGTACAGTAGACTGGCACAGAATGAAGGCATCGTGACTACTGCAAATGTTCACAAATGGGCTGCATATTGAGGGAAGGGAATCTGTTTCAGTGACTGCACCTCTCAGAGTTGACAAACATCACATGCAAAATGACCTGTATACTGTCAATGGAACACTGCATTGTGCTGAAAAAAACCTGCAATCACAACAATGATGCATATTCACTCCATCTGCTTCTTCCTAGTAAGTGAGAATGAAATATATTCAGTTGACTTAAAATACAGATACTAAGAGATCATCCTTATGGAACAATAGGCTCCAAACTCGATGATGTTCCAAATATCATCTGATCTGGCCTGAAAGGAATCTGACACGTACAGGTTCATGGCCACAGTCACTGTCACAACCACTGACAACGTTGAAGTTGGCCCACTCTGACACTGAAGTTCTGGCTGTTGGCAGATTCATTTGAATGCTTCTTGTTGTGCTATAGTCCAAGGAGATTTCTTATGATAGTATCTATACCAGGGAACATGCAGTTTGTGCAGAACAGAGCAAATTCCTCAACTGTTGCAACACGCCATGTAAATGTTAACAACTTTGCTGAACTCTAGACATCACTGAGTACTTTTACAGGAAATTTAAAAAGTAGGAATTTGAAAGAGAGTAAAGTTGGCAACAGGAAGTAGAAAAGTTGCTAGGGAGATTGGATGACAAGAGAAACAAAGCCAAGCATCAAATATGCTTTGAATGCTAACCAAAAAAACAAATTAAGAGTATTAGTATTAAGCAACCTCAACAGAAAGATGTTCTGAAGGCACAAATAAGGACAGGTGATTACAATCTCATTGCCATTATAGAAGCATGGCTGAATGGTTTCCAGGACTGGAAACTGAACATTCAAGGATGTTTGATGTTTAGGAAGGGCAGACAAGTCAGTAAATCAGATGGAGTTGCACTTATAATAAGAGATGAAATATTTAAAAGTGAAGATCTCATATTGGAAGAACAATGTGGAATCTGTTTGGTTGGGGCTGAAAAATAGCAAGGAGCAGGAGACATTGTTGGAGTTAGTCTTAGGCCATAAAACAACAGTGTAGTGTGGAGCATGGTATTAATTAAAAAATGAGAGAAGCATGTAACAGAGGCAACACAGTTTTTAAGATAACTTCAACCTGCATGTAAACTGGGTAAAGCAACTGAGCAGTAAAGCTGTGGAAAACAAGTTTGTGGAGTCTGTTTAGGGTTGGTTTTCTAGAGCAGCATGTTGAGGACCCAATCAGAGGACAAAAGGCTAATTAACAATTTTGTTGTAGAATAACATTGAGGGATGAGTGATGACAATATGATAGAATTTTACACTATATCTGAATGTGAGGTAGTTAAACCCAAACAAGGGTGTTAACTTTGGATAAGAGAAATTACAAAAGGCATGAGACACAATTTGGCTAAGGTGGATTAGGAAAAGGCATTACAGAGGCAATACCTAGTCTTTAAAGAACTATTACATAGCTTACAACGACTATACATTTCTTTAAGGTTCAAACACTCAAAACATAGTCAACTGTGGGGGAGTTATGGATTGTGTAAGATTTAAAAAAGACATAGAATGTTACCAGAAATAATAATAATTCTGATATTTTGGGAGATTTTTAGAATGTAACAAAGGACAACCAAGAAATGATGAAGAAAAGGAAAAATATAATATGCATGCAAGCTAATCAAAGAAGAACACACCAAAAAAAATTGCAAAATGCTTCTGTGGTTTCTCTGCACAAGTAAGAATATTATTTCTCTTGTTTGAAGACTGTTGATCTGTGGCTCATTTCTCCACTGGAGAGACTTTTAATTCTTGGCTATCCTGCATAGAGGATGGCTTTCCTTGTAGACATTTTATGTCATGGTGATCTAATTTCAATCTTTCTTCTGTTTGAAACCTAGAGTATCCAAAGAGGTCTCATATTGGTTGCCACTTGATGGTTTGGTCAATAATGTTTTATTCTTGAACAAGTGTTTACAAAGCAGTGTTGCCCCAAGACGTTATAGACTTATAGAGTTCATACAGCATGGAAACAGACCCTTCAGCCCAATTCGTCCATGCTGACCAGATACCCTAAACTGATCTAGTCCCATTTGCCAGCATTTGGCCCATATCCCTCTAATCCCATCTTATTCATACACCCATCCAGATGCCTTTTAAATGTTATAATTGTACCAGCCTCCACCAGGTCCTCTGGCAGCTCATTCTATACATACATCACTCTCTGAATGAAAATGTTACCCCTCAGGTCCATTTTAAATCTTTTCCCTCTAGTTTTGGATTCCCTTACCCAGGGAAAAAGATCTTGGCTCTTTACCCTTTCCATGATGCTCAATATTTTACAAACATCTATAAGGTCATCCCACAGCCCCCAACAGTCCAGGAAAAAAAAAATCCCCAGACTATTCAGCCACTAACAGTAGTTCAAACTCTCTAACCTGCCAACATCCTTGTAAATTTTTCTGAACCCTTGCAAGTTTCACAACATCTTTCCAATATGAGGGAGACCAGGATTGAAGACAATATTCCAAAAGTGGCCTAACCAATGTCTTGTACAGCTACAATATGACATCCCAACTCCTATACTCAATGCACGGACTGATGAAGGCATCTGTGCTAAATGCCTTCACCATCCTGTCTACCTGCAACTCCATTTTCAAGGACCTATGCATCTGCACCCCTAGGTCCCTTTGGAGAAGTCAAGATATATGTGCAGACCCTTGCAAAAAATTCACGTTTTCAAGTTTTTTTATATGCAATACAATTTACTGAAACCTATTGCATTCCTATGCTTCTGAAAGTTATTGCACACATATCATATAGTGTCATCTTTGCAGTTTACAATGTAGCATCCATTTGTGATAGCTGGACATTGTCTGTATCTATGAGCCATTGTTACCCTGAACTAACACTTTAAAAAAAAATTAGGCTTGTCCTCTGTGTAGGCATGTCACATATCTTTAGAGTGTCCATGCCATGTAAAGTTAACAGACTATTGCTATTTTGAGGGGATGTTAGTCACGAGCTATGTACTAGTCTTTTCTGATTTCTGCTTCCAAACTTAAATCTTCCATGAACAATAAAAAATATGACAATGTTAAATCAAGAATTCCACCAATAATTGTCTTTTATGAATTCTGACTCCAAATCATCATACTCACAGTTTTCCACTATTCTGTAGAGGTTATTAATAAATTCTCTACAGTCTTCTGGAAACAGAACTCTTCCACTAAAGTTTGTGCATTCAAGAATTTTATTTGTTCTTAAATAAAGTAATTATCAAAAGCTTTACAGATATCGTCAAGAGATGAAGTACTCTCGTGGGTGTTTTGACTGTTAACTTACATTATCTATAATCAGACCTATTGAATGCAATAGCATATTCATTCATTCAGCTTTGGTCTTAGCATTTCATTTTGGGGTAATATAGTAAATTTTAAAAAATGTTGCCACCATGAAATGTAATCTTGTGTTCTGTATTGTCCATCTCTGCCCTGAATCTTCTCAGAAATATTAAATACTTCTCTATTACTTGTCAATGTGCTGATTAATGTCAACAACATAAAGTTGTCTAAAATCTGTATCATTGCAATACTGTTTATAATCTGCTGTCTTTTAAGCTTTTATTCTTGCATTTACCCTTTTACATTTTAAATTGAAGACTAAAACCGATTACATTCTGTACCACAACAGTGTTACAGTATTTCCTTTATTTGTCATGTTTTAAAACTCTATTCCTGTAATATTGTGTTGAATTCTTCAGTAAAGTTTTAAGGTGTATCACTGCCTATTCATAATAACTTACTTCCTCCATAATTTTAAAATCTGTTTCTTTGTAATACTACATTTCTTCACTGTTTACTGGGTTATTCTGTCTTTTCTGGGGTTTTTCTTCTCCCTTTTATAACAAACAAAATTATGGCAATCTGCTTCTTTGATGGTTTCCCCACTATCTGCAGAAGTTGTAGTTTTCCCACTTCTGTCCAAGTAAAATGGATGCTTTTCTGCTTTTCATGGTTTAAAACACCAAGAACTTCTGTACAATGTTTTAAACAAAAAGTATTCTAGCTGCAATTGTCGATCGTTCTGCCAAAATAAATTATCATGTTGCAGCCCCTATAGATCTTTAAATTTTCCTGAATTTTCTTCTTCTGCTGGACTCTTTCGCTGGGTTTATTTAAGGTTACTGTTTATCATCTGAAATCAGCCCTGAAAGTTTACCTATTGCCTCGGTCTAAATTTCATTGCTGGCTTTTTCTATGTTCATTGCTGTTGAATCTTATGAATACTAATGCCGATAGTGGTGATGCTCATTATGAGAGATGAAAATTCTCTTTTACACTCTCTTCCTTTCCCTTTATGATTTTTGTACCATTTTCACATAGTTATTCAGTTTTCCCTGAAGGATCTCATACTACTTCCTGGCTGCTTTGGATGTTTCTTACAGAACCTCCATCGCTAAGGAGACCTGTATTTTATTTTCTATGCTTTTCTCTCTCTTCCTTATCTTACAATTGTATTCAAGGACTTCTTATCAGCTTCTGAATGAAGTTTTGCTTTTGGAGTGCTAACTTTATTTTTTGTTGTTGTTGCTGCCATACCTACTGCCATCTCTCACTGTTGACAATCACTGTTATTCACCAAATGATTATTTGTATCTTCTTAAAGCAGTAATACTCTTAAAGTGGTAAGCAAACTTACCATAAAGTTTTCCTTTGCCTCTTGGTCTCCTGGATTTCTTCTGCTCATGTTGAGGACCAGATTCACATTGCTGCAGCAATGTGTCATTTTCCAAGGTGACCATATCCGGTAACCTGTATCGTTTGCCATTTTAAAGAACATATGGTACCAGGCATGGGTTCTCTGAAATAGTTATTTGCCACAAATGCTAATTTCCCTTTCCTTTGTCTGAGGCATAGTTAGTGATTTGTTGCAGATATTACACACCGTAGGTTTCTTCAGAGGGACATAGCAAGACGGTTTATTGCAGTACCAATAGTAAGTAGTATAGTGAAATAGAAACTGGATTAGCAGTAAGTTTGTTCAGACATTTTTACTTGGACCTTAGGGAGCTGTTACAGATATATCTGCTACCTCTGAGAGCTAAAGCAGAATTCCTTGTCTCCATCCACAAACTGTTTCACATCAATAGAATGACTGCAACCAAATGTAACATGAATATTAACCGCTACAGAACCATTATCTTACACAATACTGCTGTGCATATCTAAAAGAATGCTAGCTGAAGTACTGAATGCCAAAATGGCAAAGGTGGTATCAAGTCAGCATTACACACTGAATGACATAATAATCTGCCTCAGCTGTATGATTCCGGCAGGCAGACTGTGTGAAATAATGGCCTGACCAAAATACAGTCAGGTCCTGCTCACACCAAATGTGTGCATGCACAGCACAGATAAAATTTTGGGGACAAAACATAACTTACGCCACCAGAAAGTTAAAAAGGGTGTTAAGCAGCCAAACATTGCCATCTCAGTGTTTACATATCATGTCATAATTTCTCATTGTTTATATATGTGCTGTTAATAAGGGAAAACTGAAATCAGTTATATAAAATTAACTTTATTGGTTAGATTCATTATCTGGAGTAAAATAGTACATCATATATATAGTGACAGAAGCCCAGTAGCTAACAGAGAAATGGACAACTGAGCTTTATTTATATAATATTAAAGTTCATCATTATTATAATCAGTATTCAATGACTTAATTTATGTACTAATTATTTTTAATTGCAAAATACCACGGGAGGATTATGTGTGGCCACTTCTAACCTTGGACACCAGTAATGTCATCCAATATGTAACATCTGTGACTCCTCCCTTAATTATTTGTATAATGAGTTTGAGCAGTTTCGTTCAGCTACTAGTGGGAACAAGACTCATCAGGCAAAATAGCCTTTAATCCAACAAAATGATACCAGGGAAAATAGCTGTACAATAGAATGCTCAAATGCATCCAAGATTTGCAGATCAGAAAATAGGGCTGGGATTCTTGCCACTGGCTCCTGCTAACCTTGTAAATCAATTCCCAAACAAATTGGGTAGTCCTGTCTGTACAAGTAGAAGCATTCCAGTACTTTGTGTTGGTAAGTTATGGAGTTTGAGTTGGTTTAGCTTCAGCAGTAACCTTTGCTTCTGCTTATAGGGCCTGACTGTTACTAACCTGTGTCTGAATTCTCTAGGTTTAAGTAGATAGGATGTGAATCAACATGGAAAATGTACTGAATGTATATCAGCCAAATAGAAGCATTATTTTGGTGGAATTCTCTCCATATTGTTATAGAAACTCTTCTTAGCACAGTTGTACATTTAAATAACAAACACTAGGAAGAACTGCCTAAAAATAGATTACAGCATTACAGAAAGAAAAGTAAACCTATAGTAATGATCCAGGAGTAGGCCATTAAGCCTCTACAACTTGTTCTATCATTAACTCAAATCATAGTTCATCTGTACCTCAACAACATTTATTCACCTTTGATTCATATGTTTGATATCCTTCTCAGGCAACTCATTGTTATCTCAACTTTGAAAATGTTACTAGGCGGTCTGGAGTTACAAATTATGTCTTAGTAATCTTTAATTCAATTGGCCGATTTAATACCTGAGACTTTTGTTTAGGAGAAAACACCTTTACATAACGAGGGCCCTATATTAAGAGGACTGCAGAAGCCACCTGAGCTGCGAGTTAGCCGAAACCTACAGAGAATGACAAAATGGATGCCTCAACAATATTCCTAAGGAATTGAGTTGGATGACGATAGTCGAGGTTGTCAACAAGCAACAAACATATTATCTTCTAAGAATGGCCCACACCAAAAGGAAACTTACTGAAATCTATTCTGCAAAAAGGGCGCTGAAGGCTCCTCTCTCTCTCTCTTTCTCTCAGCCTCTCAGAGGATAAGACTTGATGAGAAGCAAATCAGAGAAACATCCATTCACCAAAAACTCAAAGACATCTACAAATTTTGCTACAGCTGAGGATAGAAGTCATTGATTAAAAAGAAGTCTCAAGTTCAACCTAACACCTCAAGAACTGCACGTTCTTTTAATCTTCCTGTTTGCAGTGGGCACTTGCCTCTTTTTAAAAGTGAGTGAGTGTGAGAGATATCATGCTTTATTATTTTTCTCAGGGTTAGTCAGGAAATAAAAAAATATTTTCTTTTCATTCAAGCATACGTTATCATTGGCTCCAGAAATTTGAACCAGCAAATTACGTTTTAATTGAAATGTGATACAGCCACATGCTAAAAAGAGTTAAAGCTCTTCGTGGGGGTCAACTGAGTGGGTTAAAAAGAGGACAGAGCTGAAAAATGTGTTGCTGGAAAAGCGCAGCAGGTCAGGCAGGATCCAAGGAGCAGGAGAATCGACGTTTCGGGCATAAGCCCTTCTTCAGGAATGAGGAGGGTGTGCCAAGCAGGCTAAGATAAAAGGTAGGGAGGAGGGACTTGGGGGAGGGGCATTGGAAATGCAATAGGTGGAAGGAGGATAAGGTGAGGGTGATAAGCCGGAGAGGGGGCGGGGGCGGAGAGGTCGGGAAGAAGATTGTAGGTCAAGAAGGCAGTGTGGGATACCCGCACCAACCAACCCAACCGCCCCGTGGCTGAACACTTTAACTCCCCCTCCCACTCTGCCAAGGACATGCAGGTCCTTGGCCTCCTCCATCGCCAGACCATGGCAACACGACGCCTGGAGGAAGAGCGCCTCATCTTCCGCCTAGGAACCCTCCAACCACAAGGGATGAATGCAGATTGCTCCAGCTTCCTCATTTCCCCTTCCCCCACCTTATCTCAGTCCCAACCCTCAGACTCAGCACCGCCTTCTTGACCTGCAATCTTCTTCCCGACCTCTCCACCCCCACCCCCACTCCGGCCTATCACCCTCACCTTAACCTCCTTCCACTTATCGTATTCCCAACGCCCCTCCCCCAAGTCCCTCCTCCCTACCTTTTAGCTTAGCCAGCTTGGCACACCCTACTCATTCCTGAAGAAGGGCTTATGCCCGAAACATTGATTCTCCTGCTCCTTGGATGCTGCCTGACCTGCTGCGCTTTTCCAGCAACACATTTTTCAGCTCTGATCTCCAGTATCTGCAGTCCTCACTTTCTCCTAAAAAGAGGACTGCCCATTCATTCCTCGTCACCTATTTGTACTAAAGTTGGAGCCTCAGATGCTATGTTCCAAGAGCCTAAATAAGAATTGGAGTGGGAAAAATAAGTAATTCTTTTAAAGCTGTTTAAAAGAAAGCAAGAAAATGTTTTCTTGGATCTGCAACCTTTTTTTGTTCATTCACAGGATGAGGTGTCACTGGGTAGCATTTATTGCCCTTCCCTAATAGCCTAGAGGGAAGTTAATAGTCAATCACATTAAAGTGCAAAGATGTCTACATTTGATGTTATTCCTTTCAAAGAGAAGGACAAGTTAACTTTTGAACAATTAAAGGTATTCTCCTGGGAAGAATTGGAACAAGTAATAGCTAAATACTTAAAAGTGAGTTCTGCCCAAAAGCCAGAGAAACAGAAAATGCGAAATGTGTAGCAAAACCTTAAGGAGGTGGAGACAGAGGGCAATTACACAGATAAAATAAAACTGTAGCAGATCAGGAAATTAGAAGTAGAATTTCAACATCAAAGGATGGAAAGTGAATTTTAGGAAAGGGAAGAAACGTCCAAGGAAGGGAGAGGAGAAGGACAGGATGGAAAGGGAATGTCACTGAGATGGCTTGTGCTGAGAAGGCAGAATTCCATTGAATTAAGGGAACCACCTTTAACTTAAATTTAAGAGCTGAGATATTCAAGATCACTCATTCATTCCACAGGTTTGATGAGAAAGAAATGGACATCTTTTCATTGTTTTTGAGAAGTTAGAACAGCAATTAAAGTGACCAAACCAACAGCAGACACAAAGCAGGCTGACAGAGAAAGCTCACAAAGTTTACTCCCTCTTGCCTGAGGAGTTTGTAAATGACTAGGTGGCAGCAAATGGGCCTGTTTTCAGTGTGCAACAGTTAGTGCCAGAGGCGTACTGGCAACAATTCTTTACTCTCGAGAAAAAGCCTGACCAGACATAGCTGGAATTTGAATGATTTAAGTAGCTCACTTTTGACTAGCGGGTTCAGATACTTAAAATTGGGACCACATATGGAAAGACGTTCCTCAAAGATTCAATAACTCAATACCATTTCTAAGTCAGATGAAACATAGTAGAACATTAGGTGGGAGGACCCAGACAGGCTGCCATTCTGTCTGATATCTATGAGTTAACAAACAGACCCATAAACTCAGGGACACTGGAATGCAGAAACTTTCACAGTGAAATACAGGAGAGGTTTAGACCCCAAATATCCCAGAGTTTTGTGGCAGAGAAAGGAAAGCCGGATAACAGGTGACAAATGGCAAAATCTGAATACCCCCTGATGGCAGTAAATCTTCCAGGGTACGAGGTACAGGCTCAGAGAAAATCATTCCCAAAAATAAGGTAAGAAAGGAAAAGAAACATAGTCCACAGGGTGAGCATTGATGAAGATGCCATGGGGATTCCAGTGAATTAGAAACAGAATTGCTTACTGGGAGATCAAAAGAACAACAGGAAGCTTCAAAAGGGGCAAACAGGTTGATGAAAAGTTAAATGAGAATGAGGTGCAGGATGCAGACCTGTGAGGCAGACATCAGGTAACCTCCCACCATCACCTAGAAATCAAATTTGGAAAATGCCTGAATATATTACATGGATTAAAAAACTGGGCAGTGAAGAGTTAAAATTCAGAAAGGTTCCACAGCCAGGGAACAAGTCTGGGTGTCATTTCCAAAATAGGTTTCAAACCCAGGTTAGGACAAAGAGAGTGAACATGTGTCCATAATTTTTGCATTATTTCATATAGAGCTCATAAAAAAATGTTCACTGTAAACTGTGTTTCTCATTGGATGGAGGTGTTGGCAGACTGGTAAAAATGGGTCAGTGAATAATAAAATTCTTTATTCAACTTTCATCATCTGATTTTAAATACCTGGAACCTTTCATGGATTAAACCAGTTTTTCCACAAATACATTAAGGAGAAAAGAGTAACTAGGGAGAGGATAGGTCCCCTTAAAGATCGGCATAGCTGCCTCTGTATGGAGCCACAGGAATTGGGGGAAATACTAAATGAGTAATTTGCATCAGTGTTTACTATGGAGAACAATATGCAAGTGAGAGAACTTGGGGAAATGAATAGCAACATCTTCAAAAATCTTCTAGGAGAAAGTGAGGACTGCAGATGCTGGAGATCAGAGCTGAAAATGTGTTGCTGGAAAAGTGCAGCAGGTCAGGCAGCATCCAAGGAGCAGGAGAAATGACGTTTCGGGCATGAGCCCTTCTTCAGGAATCCTGAAGAAGGCCTCATGCCTGAAACGTCAATTCTCCTGCTCCTTGGATGATGCCCGACCTGCTGCACTTTTCTAGCAACACATTTTCACATCTTGAAAAATGTCCGTATTACAGAAGAGGTGGTGCTGGACACCTTCAAACGCATACAAGTGGATAAATTCCCAGAACTTCATCAGGTATACCCTCAAACTCTGTGGGAAGCTAGGGAAGTGATTGCTGGGCCCTTTCTTGAGATATTTGTATCATCTACAGCCACATGCAAGGTGCCGGAAGACTGGAGGTTAGCTAACTTTGTGCCACTATTTAAGAAAGGTGGTAAGGAAAAGGCTGGAAACTATAGACCGGTGACCCTGACATCAGTGGTGGGCAAGTTGTTGAAGGAGATCCCAAGGGACAGGATTTGCATGTATGTGGAAAGGCAAGAACCGATTAGGGATAGTCAACATGGCTTTTTGCATGGGATGTCTGATTAACTTGATTGAATTTTTTGAAGGAGTAACAAAGAGGATTGATGAAGGCAAGAGCAGAGGACATGATCTATATGGACTTCAGTAAAGGCATTTGACAAGGTTCCTCATGGGAGACTGGTTAACAACGTTAGATACAGGGAGAACTCGCCATTCAGATACAGAACTAGCTTGAAGGTAGAAGGCAGAGGGTGGTGGTGGAGGGCTGCTTTTCAGACTGGAGGCTTGTGACCAGTGGTGTGTCACAACGATTGGTGCAGGGTCCACTGCTTTTTGTCCCTTATGTAAGTGATTTGGGTGTGAACATAGGAGGTATAGTTAGTAAGTTTACAGATGACATCAAAATTAGTGTAGTGGACAGCAAAGGAGGTTACCTCAGAGAGTACAACAGGATCTTGATCAGATGGGCCACTGGGCCAAGAAATGGCAGATGGAGTTGAACTTAGATAAATATGAGGCTCTGTATTTTGAACAGATAAAAGAGGGCAGGACTAATACACTTCATGGTGAGAACCTGGGGTGAGTTGCTGAACAAGGATGCCTTGGAGCACAGGTTCTCAGTTCTTTGAAAGTGGACTTAGAGTCATAGAGTCATAGAGATGTATAGCATGGAAACAAACCCTTCAGTCCAACCTGTCCATGCTGACCAGATATCCCAACCTAATCTAATCCCACCTGCCAGCACCCGGCCCATATCCCTCCAAATCCTTCCTATTCATGTACCCATCCAAATGCCTCTTAATTGCTGCAATTGTACCAGCACATCCTCTGGCAGCTCATTCCAGACACGTACCACCCTCTGCGTGAAAATGTTGCCCCTTAGGTCTCTTTTATATCTTTCCCCTCTCACCCTAAACCTATGCCCTCTGGTTCTGGAGTCCCCGACCCCAGGGAAAAGACTTTGCCTAGTTACCCTATCCATGCCCCTCATAATTTTGTAAACCTCTATAAGGTCACTCCTCAGCCTCCGACGGTCCAGGGAAAACAGCTCCAGCCTGTTCAGCCTCTCCCTCTACCTCAAATCCTCCAACCCTGGCAACATCCTTGTAAATCTTTTCTGAACCCTTTCAAGTTTCACAACATCTTTCCGATAGGAAGGAGACCAGAATTGCACACAATATTCCAACAGTGGCCTAACCAATGTCCTGTACAGCCGCAATATGATCTCCTAACTCCTGTACTCAATACTCTGACCAATAAAGGAAAATATACTAAATGCCTTCTTCACTATCTGCGACTCCACTTCCAAGGAACTATGAACCTGCACTCCAAGGTCTCTTTGTTCAGCAACACTCCCTAGGACCTGACCATTAAGTGTATAAGTCCTGCTAAGATTTGTTTTCCCAAAATGCAGCACCTCACATTTATCTGATTTCAACTCCATCTGCCACTTCTCAGCCCATTGGCCCATCTGGTCCAGATCCTGTTGTAATCTGAGGTCACCCTCTTCGCTGTACACTACACCTCCAATTTTGGTGTCACCTGCAAACTTACTAACTGTACCTCTTATGCTCACGTCCAAATCATTTATGTAAATGACAAAAAGTAGAGGACCCAGCACCAATCCTTGTGGCACTACACTGGTCACAGGCCTCCAGTCTGAAAAAACAACCCTCCACCACCATTCTACCATTCTTCTACCTTTGAGCCAGTTCTGTATCCAAATGGCTAGTTCTCCCTGTATTCCATGAGATCTAACCTTGCTAATCAGTCTCCCATGGGGAACCTTGTCGAATGCCTTACTGAAGTCCATATAGATCACATCTATTGCTCTGCCCTCATCAATCTTCTTTGTTACTTCTTCAACAAACTCAATCAAGTTTGTGAGACATGATTTCCCACGCACAAAGCCATGTTGACTATCCCAAATCAGTCCTTGCCTTTCCAAATACATGTACATCCTGTCCCTCAGGATTCCCTCCAACAACTTGCCCACTACTGAGGTCAGGCTCACCGGTCTATAGTTCCCTGGCTTGTCTTTACCGCCCTTCTTAAACAGTGGCACCACTTTTGCCAACCTCCAGTCTTCCGGCACCTCACCTGTGACTATCGATGATACAAATATCTCAGCAAGAGGCCCAGCAATCACTTCTCTAGCTTCCCACAGAGTTGTTAGTTACACCTGATCAGGTCCTGGGGATTTATCCACCTTTAACCGTTTCAAAAGATCCAGCACTCCCTCCTCTGTAATCTGGACATTTTGCAAGATGTCACCATCTATTTCCCTACAGTCTATATCTTCCATATCCTTTTCACAGTAAATACTGATGCAAAATATTCATTTGGTATCTCCCCCATTTTCTGTGGCTCCACACAAAGACTGCCTTGCTGATCTTTGAGGGGCCCTATTCTCTCCTTAGTTACCCTTTTGTCCTTAATATATTTGTAAAAACCCTTTGGATTCTCCTTAATTCTATTTGCCAAAGCTATCTCATGTCCCTGGTTTGCCCTCCTGATTTCCCTCTTAAGTATACTCCTACTTCCTTTATACTCTTCTAAGGATTCACTTGATCTATCCTGTCTATACCTGACTTGCAGGTGGACAAGATAGTAAAGAAAGCATTTGGTATGTTTGCCTTATTGGTTAGTGCATTGAGTATAGGAGTTGAGAGATTATGTTGAGGCTATTCAGGACATTGGTTAGGTACTTTTGCAACACTGCATTCAATTCTAGTCTTCCTGCTACAGGAAGGATGTTGTGAAACTTGAAAAGGTTCAGAAAGGTTTTACAAGGCTGCTGCAAGGGTTGGAGGGTGTGAGCTATAGGGAGAGGTTGAATAAGCTGGGGCTATTTTCCCTGGGGCTATAGAGGCTAAGGAGTGACCTTACAGAAGTTTATAAAATCATGAGTGGCATGGATAGAGTGAATAGCTAATGTATTTTCCCCAGCATGGGGAGTCCAACACTAGAGGACTTAGGTGAGAGGGGAGAGGGAAAAGATTTAAAAGGGACCTAAGGAGCAACTTTTTCACATGGAGTGTTGTCCATAGATGGAATAAGCTGCCAGAGGAAGTGGTGGAGGCTGGTACAATTACAACACTTAAAAGACATCTGGATGGGTAAATGAATTGGGAGGGATCTGAGCCAAATGCTGGCAAATGGGACTGGATTAATTTAGAATATCTGATCGGCATGGGTGAGTTGGACTGAAGCATCTGTTTCCATGCTGTACAGCTCTTTGATTCAATTGTAGTCGAGATGGCTAATGATAAAGTTAAGGAGTTGGTGTTAATATTTCAAAATTCACTAGAATCTGGATATGTAGCATTTGACTTGAAAACATTTTTTCGGTATTTTTAAGAAGTTTATTTCTGTTTATTTTATCTCTATTCAGGAACAGGGAAGCAAGAAACAGAATGCTATAGGCTAGTTAGCTTGACATGTATCATGGGGAAGGTTTCGGAATCGATCATTAAGTAATAGTTACAGCTTACTGTTGTTAATGACTATGGAAATGTCTCCTTCCATTGCCACTGATTTTTACCAGTGTTAGGGTATGCCTTGCATTGTGATGAGGATTCCAGGTACACATTTACTCCCACAACTAGTTGGGGCCCCTTCCTGGTCAGGGTCGTCAGCAACTCTGCTTGCAAGAACAGCCCTGACATCTCGATTGCCACTCACCTGGTCCTGGCCGGGTGACCCCAATGAGCCAGTCACTTTAATTAAAAGATTGTCAACAATGCTCCTGATCCAGGGCCTGCTACAGACTCAGTAATTGCCACTGTTCTCAGTAGCACTGGCACTGAAGAGTTGCAGGCATTCTGGTCAGCATCCTGTCTCGGGGGGTGTGATAGTTAGACTTTAGGCAGCTAAACGCCTGAGCCACACAAAATAATACTGTGACTTCTGGGACAAAAGTGGATTCTCCCCTTACCTCCCAGGAAGTGGACAGGACCATTGCCTTCTGTTGACCCCAGTCTTACAATGCAATGTGTCGTCAACTTTCAACTCGTCTGTGCATTTCTGAAAGTCAAGCTTAAATAATGCAGAATTCACCTTGTTTTAAAAGGCAAATTGTTTGTAGAACTGGGCTAAACTTTATAATGATTTCTATCCTTGGAAGATTTACTCGATATTTCCTAATAAATGAAATAAGTTGTTCACAGTGTAAGTTATTATCATTCATCTCCCATGTCTTGTGGCCTTTTTGCATTCCAATCTTGAAAGGATTGGCCAGACTCCACTTCAGGGACAGGTTATCATTTGTCACAAAGCAATTGGAGAGTTAGACAAGGAGGTAATTGCACCTTATTCATGTGTCCCTATGTTCCAACAATTAAAATGAATTAGTGAAAAATTGGGAGGCTCTGAAATAGTATACCTGGTTCTCCTACTCAAGCCCCCTTTAAGCAACGCTACATGTCAGGCAGGACACAGCCTTGCCAAATTGATTCTTACATTTAAACCTGGAACTCAGTTGACAATCTCAGTGGATCTACAAGGCTGATGTCGGAAATTACGATATTAAAGTGATAGCAATAATCACAGTTCGGAATTAAAGCAGTGAACTGCCAACAGAAAGTCAAGAGAACTTTTCATCTGATCATTTTATATCTGAGCTGTTATACCTGACACTGGGCAACAAAAAATATTCCAACTTCTTCAAACAGTTTCTAATTGCATTTTCAGGACAAAACATGTTACATTAAGCAGTTAACTATAAAAGCAACAAAATGTGATGCTACTGGAACAGAGGGTGGTGTTTTTCCATAACTAAGATTTCCATTTACCTTTTTGAATGGGATGACAAAATAATATGCAAATAAAATCAGAGGGTTTTCAAGATTAGAAAGGGATTCAAATACACTAAGTCATGATTGTCAATCACTAACTCGAATTAAGGGATATAGATACAAGACTTAAAAGCAACACTTCCCTCTAGCTCTCACTCTGATCAAGGTTTTGAATTTTTGCCCAATGCTAATGTTCATCAAAACAAGACTGCCTCCAGCCTGCTGTCATCTGCAAGTACAAGAGTAACCAATATAGTTTTTATAAAACAAAACATAAAATGGGTACTAGCACTTCACAGTTTTCTGATATTCATATTATTACAGCCTTTTATTACTGTAAATAACAAGCATCATTTATTTCTCAAATATTTTGCACTGCTCCATTTTAATACAAGCTCAAATGTGGTTAGCCAACAGCATGGAAAATCAATTGTTCTGCACCTCTGATACAGGCATAAAATGAGCGCCTAAGGCTCAATATGGTCGTCAGTATGTCTGGTCTAAAAGTGCATGAAGTTCTTCCTCTGTAGATGTGCAATGAACATTTCAGAAAACTCAGTCTAATTTTAAAGTAATATCATGTTCTGATATACCCAAGGGAAATGAGGCAAAAGTTAGTTCATTCATTCAAATGAAAATTCTGTAAATGTCTTTCAGAAAATAATAATTTGGAATACAATTCAGGAGTGATTTAAAATATGATATTTTGTGTAGCATGCTTTTAGAGAAAAGTATTTGCCTGGAACCTATGTTTTCCAATGCTTTCCAGTCTTATAGTTTCTCCGGTGAAATGTCTGCATCTGTTAGAGATTGTTCATAATTCTGTTAGTACTATGCAATGGAACTGTAGGATGGCAGAAAGTGAATTGAATGAAGTTAGTACTTGTTAAGTAAGAAATGACCAATGTTCCTATGCATTGTTCAGCAAGTGCACTTCCTTTTGAAGAGAATGGAATGAAAGGAAAGGGACTGGAGGAATTAAGGCATAGAGCTCTGTTTTAAAAGTAGAATAAATAAACATGTATATAAAAGTAAGATAAAAGGCAATGCAAGAGAATAGGACATGTAATTGCTTTCTATAGCAAAGACCCCAGCATTGACACAAGTGACTGAATGTCATTCTCTGCGTTGTGACTCTGAAGACCTTTGCTGCATTTTGGGAAGTAGCTAATATTGCACAAAGGCTAGCTTATTCTTAAAAAATATGTTAATACTGGAACTTAGAAGCCAGCCAACTCATAGATGTTTGCTGGGCAATACCTTGGATGAACAACACTTTAAATTTAAGGGATCAAGCATCATACAAAAGAACAGAATTGTGGTAAAGATGATAAAACAAGCACACATTGTATGAATAGGAAATAATATTGCTGTTTTTGTGCATATAAGCATAGTTTTTCCAAAGGTTGATTGCAGCTTTGTTGAGGTGATGTAAATGTAACCTTGTGAGTCTATATAGTCAGCAAGAGGTTTGTACATGACACCATTTTTATGATGGGAATAGAAATGATATAGACATAGACCATTGTTCATGCAATGTTCATTCCCCTGTCAAATAAACATAAATATTTCTTCCTTCAAGCAGTAGGTTTTCTTCCACCACAACATATTTGGCCCATGCCCCAGGTTGCCACTAGGACCTGAAAAAAGCAAGTAGGTTTTCAGTTTATTGTCTCAGTTGACAATAGACATCTCAGCACTGCACTGGAGTGTCAGCAAGGTTGTGTGTACAAGTCATGGAGTGTGGCTTGAACATTCAGCCTGCTGATTCAACAGCAAGAAGGGAAAATAATTCTTCAAATCAGCTCAGAAATAATGTTGCAATCCTGCATCTTAAAATTTTCTAAACTCAACAACAAGTTCAAATTATTATTTCTGCCTTTTTATTCAAATGCCAGTTGTTGTTGAGGTATTTTTTTTCTATTTGACACCTCCTCAACATCTATCTTTTCTTTCCGGTACAATTGTTCTTTCCCATTCTGCTTTCCCTACTTCTGCACTTGCTTAAAATCACATATATTTTCTGATCCTAACAAAAGATCTGAAATTTTAACTATGTTTGTCTCTCTCCACAAACTGTGTCTGAAGTATTTAGTATTTATAGTATTTTCTGGTTTTGTTTCAGTGTTCTAGCTGCTGTCATCTTTGCTGCAAAGTTAGACAAAGACAAATCTCACCTCAGATCTAAAGATTGAGTATCCTCATCTGGCGCACATCACCTTTAGCGGAGGGGAAATGGGAGCCCTGAGTTTCCCATGAAATGCTGACTTAATTTCAAACTGGCAATGTTTCTATTTAATGAATATCCATGGAAGATAAGTACATGGTAAATGGGCTACAATTGACAAGGTGTTCTCAGTGACACACTGTTGACTGAATTTCTCACACTCAGTCTGATAACAAAAATTGAACTAATTTCACTTGTCCAAGTTGTTTCTGCTATTACAGCCTCCATTCAATATCATCCATCATTTCAGCATTCTTCCCCACAGAATTAATTTCTTCCTATCTCAGCTGTACTTTTCCCTCAGATGAATTTTTCTCTCCTCTTGTCCTGACTGTTCCCTCCAACCTAACTTCTGACACCCTGAGGGCAGATTCTTATCAGCTTGAGCACTGGGGCCTCGGCAAGATATGGGTAGAATTGGGTGAGTTGTTCAGTGAACCACTTCTCAATGTTGAGATCATCTCACTGTGTCTTAGCACATGGCGTGATTCTCGCTAGATGGACATAAATTCCCAACTCATGCTCATTATTGTTTGTTGATAGCCAACTCACAACAGGTCATGAACTTACTAAGTTCACCATATAAACTAGTAATCGGAAAAATGCGACATGGAGACGAGAGAGAGTTCTTGGTGGTTTCAATTTATTGTTGCTCCAAAAGACCTCCATGTTGGACACCATCGAGTCATTATGTCGAGCATATTTCAGGGATACCGGCTACATGAACCCCACACCTATGTGCCAACCTTGATCATCCAGTTACAGGATGTTTCTGCACTTCAGTGCTGCACTTGAGCTACACTGGTAACTATCATTGTAGTGCTGCAGCAAGGACACTGTGCTCAGGAACACGCACCCAGCTCATGAACTGGACCAGGCTGCATCATACATCTGAGCTGTTCACTCACTGTCATAGCACATACTCACTCTGAGCTTACCTGGCTGCTCACACCATTCTGCTTTGAACTGCCTTGCACTGGCTTTTTGCAGTATTCTCCTACAACCTGATGCCAGGCTCATGGTATTACCACCTTGCCTTGTCATTAGCACTGACACAAAGCCAGGAAATTTGTCATTTTTGACAGCAAACCTCACTCTGGTTGCAGGAGATGGCCTTGACTCAGGCAGAGTAAGTCAAGGGCAGCCACTGTTAGCTGTCCAGGCCCAGCCTGGAGTGGTCAGTCAGGATTGTCTCCTCATAAGGGGTAAGGAGCCGAATACTGGGCAGTACACTATCCACCTTGGCTCTTTCTGCCCTATTGTAGGCTGGTTTGCTCCTAGAATGAGAGAGAGAGGCAGGTGTTGTGCAAGGTGAAAGTGGGTGGCACGGCCTGTACTGTTGGTGCAGGGGAGGAAGTGTCCAAGTGAGTGAGTAGGCAACGCAGGGGGCACACAGGGTTCCTGGTGTCAGAAGTTGGGCTGGGTGAGCGGGCATGTTGCAACAGTGAAAGTGGTCGAGCATGAGCTTTGGTGAGAGATGGGTCCAGCAACAGAAGCAAAATAATTTCCAAGTATCAGAGAGAAGATGGTGGTTCATAGCCTGGTGAAATGTAGAGGACCCTGAGCTTCTTCTTACAGAACTGATTGTTCCAAATGGCTGAGACTGCTCAAACCAGATTGGCAATATTAAAGCAGGCTGGCATGGTCTGGTCCTTGAGAAGTAGTAGTTCTACCTGTGTGTACTGCATCCAGCAGGACCTCCAAAACCAGGCCCAGAAAGCCCCTGGCACAAACATCAGGAACTATGCCCCTCAGGAATGCCAATCAATTCTGGGATCTTCAGTGAAACATAGAAAATAGAAGCAATTTGGCTCTTAAAACCTGTTCTGTCATTTATTTTGATCATGGCCATTCATCCAGTAGCTTTTCCCCATATCCTTTGATCCCTTTAGCCCAGCTGCTATATTCAACTTCTTCTTGAAATCACGCAACGTTTTGGCTTCAATTGCTTTCTCAATTCCTCCAGAGGTTCACTGCTCTCTGGGTGAAGAAAGTTCTTCACACCTCTGTCCAAAAATGGTTTACCCCTTATCCTTAGATTGTGATTCCCTGGAATGGGCTCCCCTATCATCAGGAACATCTACCTGTCCAGTCCTGTTAGAATGTTATATGCGATCTACGAGATATCCCCCTCATTTTTCTAAACGCTACAAAATATAACCCTAAATGGTTCAGCATCTCCTCATATGTCAATCCCACCTCTCCAGGAGTCAATTTGGTAAATCTTCACTGCACTCCCTGTTTTGCAAGAACATCTTTCCCCAAATAAGGACACCAAAACTGCACACAATATTCCACATGTAGTCTCACCAAGGTCCTGTATAATTTCAGCAAGACATCCCAAAATGTAACCAGATCCTCTCATTACGAAAGCCAACACAAAATTTGCCCTCTTGACCACATGATGTACTTGTCTGCTTACTTTTAGTGACTAGTGTATGAGGACACACAGGTCTCATTGCACATTCCCCTCTCTCAATTTATAGCCATTCAAATAATGAACCACTTCCCTGTTTTTTTCTCCCAAAGTGGATAACCTCAAATTTATCCACATTTTACTGCATTTGCTATGCATTTCCCACTCACTTAGCCTGTCCACTGAAGCATCTCTTCATCTTCCTTACAGTTCATCCTTCCATCCAGCTTTATGTGATCTATGAACTTGGAGATATTACATTTAGTTCCCTCATCTAAATCATGAATATATACCAAGAATAACTGGGGTCTCAGCATTGTTTGCCGTGGGAATTCCATTACTCACTGCTAGCCATTCAGAAAAATACCTGTTTATTCCTACTCTTTGTTTCCTGTCTGCCAACCAATGTTTTAAAAATACATTTCAGTACATTACCTCCAATCCCAAGCACTTCTCTTTTACACTCTAATCTCTGAGTGGGACTTTGTCAAAAATCTTCTGAAAATCCAAGTAAACCACTGGCTCCCTTCATCAACCCTACTAGTTGCATGCTCAAAGAATTCCAGTAGATTTGTCAAGGATGATTTCCATTTCACAAGTAAGTCCTTGCTGACTTTGTCAAATCCTGCCAGGTATTTGTTGTGAGTCAGAAACCGTGCATGGTAAGATGGAGCAGAAATCAGATGTGATAAAGTTAACTTGGCAAGTTTGGTAAATTATGACAAGTCATTTATTTTGACCATTTAGTCTGATGGTGAGAAACATTTCACCACACCCGCTCCAACTCACACTTTGCCAAAAAAGTAAGATTCAGTCATATGACACTTTAATCATATCCAGTTTACCACTTCCTTTTCATCATAAATAGCCAGTCCTTTAATCATATCCTTTTCATTTCTTGCACTTCTGCTCTCAACTCTTTCCCTCCCTCCAGAATTCATGATAGACATCTATTATCCTCACCCTGCACCAACAAACCTCTATATCTAATGTAACATCTTCAACATCTTAGGCATCAAACATCTCACTATTCTCCTCTTCTTTCACTGCTGAAAATGCACTATTCCTGGCATTCCTTCTCTGGGATACTCAAATTGCTGCTAACCCTCTCTCCCTTTCATCTGACATCTTCCCACAGGAGATCTAACACTTGCTTCTTTTTAACCTCTTCCTTTACCAGTTCTCCAGCACTCCTTCCAGTTGAGACAGCAATTTATCTGTATTTCATTGTATTTACGATGCTGCATTCTCCCCTCATAATGTAGATATTTTATCATTGAACTGTTCAGAGATGCAGCTACACACCTTTGGAGCAGGAGGGTGTTGATCAGAGATAAGGACACTAACACTGTGCCACAAGAGCCTAGTAGGTTTTTCACTGTGTCATCAGCAATTCATTCAAATGTTTCTGCCTGGTCACAACGTAATCTCCTTTATACCGGTGAGATAAATGCAAATTGGATGACCACTTTGCAGAACAGATTCAGTCAGCAAACATGACTGAACTTCTAATTATTTGTTATTTTAACTCTTCATCCAGCTCCTTCTCCTGATCCCATTTTGACTCTGACCTCAGCATCTTGTACTCTTCCAATGAAATTTAAGGACCGATACCTCATCTTTCAATCAGACAATCTTCCACACTGCTACCATTTTGTCAGGCAAAAAGTCTTGATGACCTCTTGGTTATTCCATTCTCACATCTTTACTTTATCTGTCCCTTTTCCATCTCCTTTTACCTATCATCGCCTCTGCCAAATAATCTTTCCTACATTCCACACTTCCCACTTCATTCTTGCTCCCCTCTCCACTTTACCTACCTCTGTACGTCTTTGTAACTTGCTACATTTCTAACCTTTTCCAATTCTGGCAAAACCAATTAGCTCTGTTTCGTTGTCCATAGATTAGATTAGATTACTTACAGTGTGGAAACAGGCCCTTCGGCCCAACAAGTCCACACCGCCCCGCCGAAGCGTAACCCACCCATACCCCTACATCTACATCTACCCCTTACCTAACACTACGGGCAATTTAACATAGCCAATTCACCTGACCTGCACATTTTTGGACTGTGGGAGGAAACCCACGCAGACACGGGGAGAACGTGCAAACTCCACACAGTCAGTCGCCTGAGGCGGGAAATGAACCCGGGTCTCCGGCACTGTGAGGCAGCAGTGCTAACCACTGTGCCACCGTGCCGCCCACTGCTGAGCATTTTCAACATTTCTTGTTTTTAATTTTAGATTTACGGCATTTTCCTTTTGTAGTCAAGAAATAACTTTTGGGTGAATCCTCCCAAAAAAAAACTGCTGAGTCTTTAAAATCAAGCTTTTCCTTTCACTTACTGCCTAGCATATTTTATATGGGTGTGATTGTCGTTGGGTGATAATGAGACAGTAATGAAAGAAAATGGGACAGTTGACAGATCAGCATGTCATTATTGTTCCTTTTAAATACACCCATCCACTTTAGGGCAGGTATTTCCATTGGCTGCAAATTACGGTGGAATATTGGGTGGGTACGAAAATGGATAGGGATCCAATATATCCCACAGCGACATTACCCAAAAATCATGAGATTAAAAAGAGCTTTTGTGTTTCTTTTTTCAAACGTTAAATACATTCTGGAAACTTTACGTGCCAGCACATGCATAAGTATCCATAAAAAGACTTCGTAGCTCGCTAAACTAAAATCATGCTAAATTTTAACCAAATGATTGACTTTAGCTTTCATAAAGGCAGTAAGGTTTCTTTTACAAATAAACAGGCTGGAAATCATAGGTGTGCTCATGTGTGCAGAAATGTGTATATCCATAGAGTTACCAGCTCAATCCCATTAAAATGCTTCATTAGGGTTTGACCAAATATCATAAGTAGCTTCTTCTCATTAAACACTGCATGAGTTCCTTTTGAAAATAAACATGCTGGGAATTAATCATCCATGAATTTCTAATGACTAACTTAATTACTTAAGACAAGTAAATTAAATTTAAAAACTAAATATGGTGTAAGAGATTACAAAGAGAAAATTGTACCACATTTTCCATTAAAGAGTCACATAGTTACATGGAATACGATGCCCTGTCAATAACAAGGAATTTACTCAAATAAAATACAGGATCAAGCACCAAATTTTCCTGCATGCAAAATTTTCACAGAAGGTAAGGACAAGAAGAAAAAGGAAGAGGAGCTGTAATGATTAGGAGGACTATTACAGAGAGAGATGATGTCCTGGGAGGGTCAAGAACAAATCTATTTGATTAGCTTGAAGAAACAATAGAGGCAACATTGCATTAATTTTCTGTATGCTGCAGGCCACCAACCAGCAAAAAAGATGCATAGGAGCAATATGCACAGAACTTAGAGAGATCTACAAAAATACAGAGTTGTGATAATGGGGGACCTCGCTTATCCTGATATAGAATGGACTTGGAATAGTGTGAAGGGCAAAGAGTGTAGGATGGCCATTCTCATAGGTCACTAATAACAAACACATTACAGCACACAAAGGTGGTGTCATCGCATACAGAGATGATGTCTTCACACGCAGTGGTAATATATTCAAGTTCAGACATCACAATTCAAATTGGAAAGCATCTAATTGCACGTGACCAAGGATACAGCTGGGAAAAAAATTAAGACTGACCCAGTTTTTCATGGCTTTGTTGGTTTGAAGCTGCTTCACTGAAGAAAGGAATGAAAACAGACTGGTACTTCATTTAGATAAGTTTAGTAAGATTAAAATCTCATTTAAAGCCATCGAATACTGAAAAATTCCCAGACCAAATAAAGTAGGATTGTCTGATATAAAATTAGAGCACTTTGCACACCTGTGTTCAAGAAAGGATGCAAGGAAGTGTTCAGCAACTACAGGCATCACTTTAACCCCAGTAGTGGTCAAGCTATTAAAGACAACTATCCAAGAAAAAAGTAGTAATCATTTGGATAAGTGAAAGTAAATTAGGGAAAGGGATTTTACAGCAAGTTCATATTTAACTGATTTGACTGTGTTTTTGATGATTTAGCTGAGATGTTTGATGAGGGCAATGTGATTGAGGTGTAGGATTCCAAAAAGCACTTGGCAAAATTTCACATAATATACTTGTCAGCAAAGTTGAAATCCATGGGATGAAAAGGAAAGTGGTAGCAGGATTAATTAGGAAGTTGACTGAGTGACAGGAAATAGTCATTGGCTGAAGGTATAAAATGGGGGTCTTTAGGGGCCACTGCTAGGAAGATTGTGGGTGGCACAGTGGTTTAGCACTGCTGCCTCACAGCGCCAGAGTCCTGTGTTCACTTCCCACCTCAGGCAACTGTGTGGAGTTTGCACATTCTCCCTGTGTCTGCGTGGGTTTCCTCCGGGTGCTCCAGTTTCCTCCCACAGTCCAAAAATGTGCAGGTTAGGTGGATTGGCCATGCTAAATTGCCTGTTGTGTTTGGTGTAGGGAAATGGGTCTGGGTGGCTGTGCTTTGGCAGGTCGGGCTGAAGGGCCTGTTTCCACACTGTAAGTAATCTAATTGTCTGTTTTAATCCAAATTAATGACCAAGATGAGGGCATTTAGGGAATCTTTTTAATAATTGCAGATTACATAAAACTTTGGAAATTAATGTGAAGCTTAAGGAAGATATTGATAGATGTGAAGATAAAAACAGTGTAAATTTCTAACTGATGTCACTTGTTGTGTATACCTCAGAACAGTTCTCCAGTCTGGCCAGGATGTTCGTTTCCAAGTAATACTGTATTTTTACTAAATTTTCCCTCTAGGTGGTGGAATTGGGAGACTTATCACAATATTTAATACAAACAAATGTGCAGTGATAGATTTTGTTGGGAAGAGTGAAGAGAGACAATATAAACTACGAGATGTAATTCTAAAGCAGGTGCAGAAACAAAGACTCGCATGTACATGTAAAACAGTGATTGAGAAATTAGCTAAAAATAGCATTGGGAATCCTGGGATTTTTAAATAAAGGCATCAAATACAAAAGGAAGGAAGTTATAATGCTTATTTATAAAACTCTAATTCAGCCTAAACTGAACTATCTGTTCAATTCTGGCCACTGCACTTTAGGAAGAACATGAAAGCTTTAAAGAAAATGTGGAAAAGATTTACAAAAATTTGAATGATTTTATTGCCATGAGTATTTTACAGTGAGAAAAACAGTAAAGTACAGTGAAAAGCTTTTCCACTGTTGCCACGATCTGGCACCATTTTGAATAACTTTAAGAATAAGAAAAGAAATAGAAAGGAATGGCTTAAAGACTGTCCATCAGTCCTAAGCCAGCTCATCATTAACAACACCTGTGCTGCCCTCCCTTCTCCACCACCTCACCGTCATCTACACTGAACCCAACCAACGTTGAAGTTGCCAATCTTCAGGCACCATCTTTCACCACTGGGCCAAGTCTTCTCTGCTGCCACCTCGTCACCACCTGCAGCAGACCTGCCAATGTCAGAGTCACATCCCTCGCCGCTGGGCACACCTCAATGTTGCTGTTGTGCCCTTCCTCACCACTTTGCTGCCGCCAATGACAAAGTCACTGGTCCTCAGGCACCATCTTTCACCATTGAGCCTACACCACTGACAGCCATCAATTCCAATGTTAGGTCCTGCGCTCGCCTCAGCAAAGTAACTCCTTTGCTGCTGCCATAAGTCCATGCTGGGCATACATGAGTCCATGTTAGGGGACCTCACTGCCACCAGTACTATCCAATCTCTATTCCTTATATCTATCGGCCTTGCCCTTCACACTAACAGGAACATACTGTCTCTGAACTCTCGTTATCTCATTTTTGAAAGCCTCCCATGTACCAGATTGCCCTTTACCTGCGAACAGCCTCTCCAAATCACTGTTTGAAAGTTCCTGTCTGATATCATTAAAATTGACCTTACTCCAATTTAGAACATTAACTTTCAGATCAGGCCTATTATTTTCCATAACTGTTTTAAAACTAATATGGTCATTGGTCCCAAAATGCTCTCCTACTAACTTCTCATTACTTGCCCTGCCTTACTTCTCAAAAGAGGGTCAAGTTTTACTCTTTCTCCAGTATGTACATTCACATATTGAATAAGAACATTATTTTGAATACACTTAACAAATTCCACCCCATCCATGTCCTTTACGTTGTGGCAGTCCATTGGATTAAACTATGGGTTGGATAGTTTGACCTTATTGAGTGTGGGCAAGCACAAGTTGGGCCAAATGGCTGCCAATTATGATAAACATTCCATTGTTATATAAAGAATATATGGGGAAACTGACTTCCTTTGCTTTTCCTGTGATTTGGTGCTGGAATTTGTTATAATTGCAAAACATACATAGAAAAATAAAAAATTAACTGCACCAGAGACATTGTTATTTATTTCACTCTTTATGGATAAGAGAGAGCTGCTTCTTATTGAAGAAGCCTCTCTCCTAGTTTGGTACTTATATTTTTAAAACCTATTTCAGATTATATAAAAGGTAAATTCCAATTTTAATTTGAATTGCAACAACTGCTTGAAAATGTACAATTGTCAGAGGGTATATCCTGGTAATATGTATGATAATTTAGACATATGAAATCTGATCAACTATGTTATATATGCTAAATATGCCTCAGTGACATGTACTTAAATTAATATCCTAAAACAAATATTGTATTCAGTAATCAGATGACCAAAGAACATTTCAACAACTAACTTGGTTTTATCTTGCAAAAGTGCAATAATGACATCATAACCAACACGCTTTCATTACAGATGTTAAACCTACTATAGTATCAAATACATTGGCAACCAACCCTTGTAATTATAGCTACTCTTGGCACTAAAATGGAGTAACACTCAACACTTCCTAGCATTTAGCTGGAAAGCATATCATAGATTCATTTCAAGCCAATAATCTCATCTTAGGGGTCAGAGAACAATTAAACTACTTCTTTTTACTTGTACTTTATGATTTTATCAAACATTTTTAAAAAATACACTGCCATGTGCTTAACCACAGTTAACCCTTTTATACATAAATTAATTGCAACACTAGTATATCTATGTCAGGTAAAAAACATTCTGAAAAATAAAATTATAATTTACATTTATTTCTATTGCACTTATAGTGAAGCCCCTTAATTGTAACTGCTTGCACCAACCGCATTACCAAATCAGATAAATCCTTAAAGTCAACACTATCAATCCGAATCTTTATGGTCCGTTGAAGATTATTGTTTACATTAGCTCACTATGTATCATGTTTTTTGTCTTGCGGCCTACAGAAGTCACAGCTAGGATATGAAAATATTCCTGCAAATTGTTGAATTATGGCATAGATTCCAAACCAGACAGCTTTAAGACAGTTTTATGGCATTATGACATGTGATATTCCAATATAAAGATACCCATCTTCCCACAATTCATGCTCTCTGTGTAATGGATTCAGCGTAGTCAGTTGGTTGTGTTTACACAATGTACAGGAATACAAATAACCATAGAACTCAGGCTATGTTGTCTGTCATATTATAGCATTGTAAATATTGTTGTATATAAATGTCAAGATAGCTGACTCAAGAAAAGCTTGAATATCTGTGGTATATGTTATGTGAACTGATAGAAAACCACAAAGTACATCCTGTTGGCAGCAGTTGGGCACTAAAGACCAGTTGTGACAGCTAGTTAGTGGCAACAAGAAGACACTAAAAGGTGAAAAGGTCACTGCAGTGTGGCAGTTGTTAAAAGTATTTCTCTCCTCAGCCAGTCATCAATCTGTCTGTGTTCAAACATGAAGCTATAACTACAAAATGTTAAAATACTAAACCAAGACCAAAGGTTACAAACCTGCACCAAAGCACAGTGAGTATTCTATCTCTCTCTCTCTCTCTACCTTTAGAAATAATGAGAGGCTGCAGATCGGTTTTTTTGTAAATGAAGTTTTAAATAATTCTAAAAACAGCTCCAAAGTACTTCTAGAAAAAAATACAGCTTCTAGAAGCTGCATTAAAGAAGCATGACCTGTGTCCAGACATTGATCGATTCCACCATTTACTTTTTCCAAATTGGCATGATAATAAAAAGAAAGCCAAAGTGGCATTCTGACTTCTTACCCATGACAGGCACAAACGCGCTGCAACTTTTAAGGGGAAGGTATAAAACAATAACAAAAGACAACAGGTAAACTATACTCCAACACAAGTTCTTGCACTGACATTTTAAGGAACGTAAAGAACTCAATAAACCTGGAAAACAAATACACAGCAATGGGTTGACATCCCATTAGCACTTCTGTCAGAACTTCAGTTGTTCGAAAAAGAATCAATCCTTCTAGATCAGCAGATAACTGACAAATGAATCAACAGCCAGTTAAATTTCTCACTTTGGATACTATGTCATAAAATGAATAAAAATCTCCAGAATTTCTTATAATGGCCACAAAGATCCTAACAAAATTTTTCAGAGTTCAACTAATCAATTTAAGGTTTGAGTCAATTTCAGGATACATAGCCTTGAATTTGTGTCATACTGCCATTAGCCAGGTGAAATGCTCAACCAGTTCATAGTCAAATATCAATGTCAAGGTAAGTAATGATTTTGCCAAAACTAACTTTGAATTGGTCATTTCCTCCATATCCATCAAATCTTTCAGAGAAACACTTGTGGACAAATCCAAATATTATGCCATTAATGCTCTGCTTGAAGTTGGATGTAGGGAACCATCCAACATGGCACCGGATATGGTCGACTCCTTGTGTGCTCCTGCAGGCAGATCTAAATTTCCTATTTTCTACAATTGTTCTACAATCTTTAAACTTAATAGCATACTTTTTAAAAAATTACTAATAACTTTTGTTTTGCCGCTGTTTACATATTATTTACTTTTCTATGCTATTTAACTCTGTGATTTGCCTGTATTGCACGCAAGCCAAAGCTTTTTATTGTGCCTCCGTATGCGTGACAATAAATTTAATTTAATTCAGTTCAAAGTTTAAATCAATTGTGGCAGGCCAGCAGCACCTGCAAGTGCCTGACTCTGCAACAACTATTGCAGCCATATATTCAGAGGAACATCCAACTCTTTCATGCGATGTAGTGTACCTCACCCATCAAGACAATGCTCAGTATTTCACGAAACATACAAGCTATAACTACAAAAGGACAATGGGCTAAATTGTGTAAGAAGTGCAATCACGCAGAGAAAAGCAAAGTACAACACAAATGCTCTGCTGTAGCATAAGAAGAAGAGCCAATAAAGAAATAATGTCAAAGTAGTTTCCAAAATTCCTGTCATGGCACAAGAGCATTCTAACAAAGTCCATGAGGCAACAGCAATAAAACAAACTATCACAAAAGCAGAAGGCATTGCCTCGATTGAGTGATTTATCCCAAAAGAACTGGACAATATGCACTAAATACCAAAATCAACACCAGTGCAAGTGCAAATATCATCCTTATATGGTATCTTACACCAGATGTACTTAGGAAACTGGCACAGTGTAGTGTATTCCACACAAAATAGGTTAACTGCTTACAAGTCAGGCATCCCATGCATTAGTATTATTTGTCTTAAATGCCAATATGGATTCTCAAGATGGACATGTGAAATGGATGTATTCTCTATTATCAGTCTATTGCCGTGTATGGATCAACATATTTTTATGATTCACAAGGTGACAAATCCATCAGATACAAGGTCAATGATTCCAGACACCAGCATCAATCACATATATTTGATCACAGACAAGCAGAGCAGATTTAGCAAGCTACATCAGATGACCAGTTGCAACAGTTCAAAAAGATCATCAGTGGGTGGCCAGTATCTTTCTTTGGTCATTCAGGGATTAACTAGACTATCAAGATTGTAATCTTTGAACGTCAAACACATTGTAATTCTGCCAGTTCCGTGTCAAGGCATGCGTGACCACATACAAAAAGGTCAGATAAGTGCAGAAAAACATCAAGAGATTGGCATTTAAACCTATGTGTGAGCTCAGCAGTTCACATGTAAAATACAAAATTTACAAATAAACCAAAGTAAGAGCAACACAAACAGAAATTACTGGAAAAACTCAGCATCTGGCAGCATCTGGCATATCTTCTAATGTAACATAATTCTGATCTAAAATATAATTCTGATCTCCCCCACAAATGTTGCTAGACCTGCTGATTTTCTCCAGCAATTTCTGTTTGTCGTTCAGATTTCCAGCATCCACAGTTCTTTTGTTTTTTTTGTGTACGAGGAAACCAGCCACACTATTCATTCATATTTGTAGCTGTATGTTCAGTGAGCTTTGTGAGCAGTGGGACTGACTACTTCATTCTAACCACAATAGGTTCAAGTGTCAAGGAATTCTTGATGGCTGAGTTTCTTTATTTAATAATTCTGGGCCAAGAGGACTCAAGCAGGTTTCAGTCAGTCTCATTGATAATGTAGCACCTTGGCTGCATGTTGTTTGAGGGATTTTAAAACAAAATGAACTTTGTTTCTTGTCACAGAATTTAACTGATACAGGTACTGATTCTGAATAGTAAACAATTTTGAACTGTCCAATTTAACCAGGTGTAGAAGACCATCTGAGATGAGCTATGGATAAATACTCAAATAAAAATGATTTTCAGATTTTAATTGGTGGAGTATACTGCCCTATAAAGCTAAAATTTGAATACTTGAACAGCATTAGTGAAGCACGAGCAAGGTCAGATTAAAATGAAAAATGTTCATCCCATGATTCTATGCAAATGTAGTAACATAATCTTTGGGTACTTAATGCAAACACCTGCAAAAGAGCTGTTTCCATTGTATTTATTTTACAATGCACAGGATGCAAATGGTATGCTGAGAATTTGTGAAATGTTGAAAATACCAAACTAATGAGAAGATTACAGCAGGATTCTTTGTAACATTAAAAAGACATTTAGCATTCCAAAAAACTCCAAATGAATAAATGAATGCTGACCCAAACAGCAGGTTTTCAATGCACACAGCTTAAAATTCAAAGGCCACTTTGTCAAGGGATCCAAAATTTAAAGTTCATTAATAAGCTTGATTCTGGATTGCATAGAATCCTTTCAAATGCACGTACCATAATAGATGAACAGTAACTTATGCAAAGTTCTCATTAAGCATCTCCTTCAGTGGTCACAATGATTGAAAGAGGAGATTAAAAACATATGCTGTGTCTACCTATTCTTTTTGCTAATTCATCATTAGCCTTAATTCCTATATTTGTAATAACTCTGATTAACTATAAGAGCGAGCAACATAATAGATATTCATGAAATAATCTTATAAATTATACAATCTGATAAACAGATGGACTATACAACACCATACATTTTACCAATCACTCATAATTCATCCTGTTAGTTATCATCGCATACAGGATTTTTTTTTACCTGAAACTATCCATTGAAAACATACAGAGTACATATATCGCCTACAAAATAGTTATGGAATTGCAATATTTTTTGCTACATAGAGCTGCTTGTTCAAAACTTTAAATCATGTTAAATTCTTATATCGAAGGAAAGACTTGTGTTCACACTTTTTGTACCATTTATAAATACATTAATTTGATGTAGTGTTCCTCAGCTCTGATTATAAGAAGAAAGATTTATATAATGAAAAGTTTTAAGATGAGAAGTTAAATTCAAATGATAATGTCTTTCAAGGCAAATATAAAAATGGTTTGTTTTTTTTAAATCATTTTTAATACACCCTTGAACATATTTTTGACAGCATTTCACATTAGGTAGTTATTCTAGATATTCTTCAAGTCTTCAAAATTAAAATTAATCTGCTGAAACTTGCTATAAATATCCTCAATAAATATCTGTGGAATATTAAATAAATATTTGCTTACTTTCTTTGAACCATGTTCTTTAGCCATTAGAACTTTTGAAGTTGGGAATGTGACTGACTGGATGGAATAGTTGGGTGTAGATGTTGTGATATGAAACATTCAGGAATACCAAGCAGAGTTGACCATTCCATCTCAAATCCAGTTCATTAATTTGTTGTCTCCAAAATAATTCTAGCAACAATATCATTGACAGTATTCATAACACCAATAGAAAGATCAGGCTAGAGTCTTTGCAAAGCACAACAAAACAGAAAAGCCAACTGCCTGAGAAGAACAACTATGAAGCAAAACAACACTGAAGTAATAGTATAGGGCAAATGAAGACATGCATAATCCTGACATAAGTTAGCATTACACACAGGTTGTGTTAATGTTCACTGCAGGCAATAAACCATCACAGGCAATAATAAGACAGTTGCAGAAAGACAACAGTAATGATAGAGTGCTCATAGTCCAGGAGATTCATAGATTAAACAAAGAATTATATGTTTTTTGGAGATTATTTGTCATTACTAAGCCTGAGGTTAGTTCAACCAGTAATAGGAAACTCTGGGCCAGCGAACAAAACTGTGCCACTATTATCAGCAGGACGAGGTAGTGCACTCTTTTACAAGTCCTAATCTGTTATTTAAGTTGTTTCTTGAATTGATCATTGCTCCTTTTCAATTCATCAGAGACCAATTTATTACCGAGACCCAGATGCCATAACACCTAACCACCGCTGGTGCTTCAAATAAAATCAGAAATGGACAGGGTTCAAAATGGAAGAACATCAAGTCCTCAAAAGGTTGTAGGGATGGAGGAAGACACAGAAATGAAGGAGGCTATAGAAATATTCAAAACAAACTAGAATCTTCAAAATACTACATTGGCAATAGAGAACCAATATGAGTCAATTAATAGATGATGATTGGGTGAAACATGTACTATAAAACTTTCTATGAACGTTGGAGAGCAGCTGATAGGAGGCTAACTAAGAGAACATTAGAAAATTGAGTCTGACAGTAACAGAAAGATGGGTGAGGGTTGCTTATGGATTTAACATGGCCATGCTAAAATCTTTATATTTAATGATTATGGATGTTTCTAAATCCTATGTTCCTACATTCTTAATTGTGAAGAACTTGTACTTGGGAACGGAAGATTTTTAAATCCTTTTAAAATAAACAAAACCCAGTTAATACTAAATCCAAAAACTATTTGCTTCCATACTTGTTTCTCTGTTTGTATTTATATAACAACTTTTGAATTTACCACTTTCCAAGCTGCTTCTCAACTAAAGAATCACTGGATGTAGGTTTGCTCACTGAGCTGGAAAGTTCGCTTTCAGACATTTCATCACCATACTAGGTAACAGCATCAGTCAGCCTCCTGATGAGGCACTCGTGGTATAGCCCACTTTTATTTATGTGTTTAGGTTTCCTTGGGTTGGTGATGTCATTTCCTGTGGTGATGTCATTTCCTGTTATTTTTCTCAAGGGTTGGTAATTGGGATCCAAGTCAATGTGTTTGTTGATAGAGTTCTGGTTAGAATACCATGCTTCTTGGAATTCCCATGCATGTCTTTGTTTGGCTCGTCCTAGGATGGATGTGTTGTCTCAGTCGAAGTGGTGTCCTCCCTCATCTGTATGTAAAGATACTGGTGAGAGTGGGTCATGTCTTTTTGTGGCTAGTTGATGTTCATGTATCCTGGTGGCTCATAACAGGAAACCAGAATTAACCACTTATCAGACCCTGAAGATGACTGTTATGGTGAAGAGAATGGAGAAACCATAAAGAGAAATATATTATCAAAATAAAAATGAACTTGGGAGATCAACAAAGGTTAGTGGGTGATATAGAAGGAAGGAAAGCTTTAGCAGGGTACATTAGAAATTGAAGACACTCACCTACATGTGCCATCTGCTTTCCAGGCTTTAACTTCTGTAACAATTACCAGATAAGTCAAATCCCAAGTTTGTAATGCTAGTTACCAGGTAGGTATGTACTGTAGTCAATTGCAAACAGCAAGCCCCTGCAAAAAGCAATGAGAGAAATTATCAATAAATTTGTTAGACTGAGCCTCCAAAGAGAGCATAATAATAACAACACAGGGATCTTTTACAACTTTCGCCTGAAACCTCATTTTAACATCTCAGCCAATAGATGCCAACATTACCTTAATACTGCACTGAAACACCTGCCAGGATTAGTGGTATGAACTTGTAGGTGGCTTCAGAGCTCTGTTGTATGTAAAGTTTGATTTGGGAAAGGAAGAGGTTTGGTGGTGTTGGTGGGGAGAGATTACATGGGCAAAACCCAGACACCAATCAATAGGTTGGAATCTTGAATTTCAGCTCAGTTATGGCTATAAATTTTTATTCCACTGTTGTGCGGCTTCAAGTTGCGTAGTCACTGTGATGCTGATCTGCATAATGCAATCTCAACTACATTTTTGGGGACAGTATGTAGAAATGCAATTTGGAAAGCTTAGGTGCTAAGATAGCTGCACAGTGAACCAAGAGTAGCACCCAGATTTAATGATCCATCACTATTGTTATTGTTACTGTGGTGAGAAGCAGGATGGATATACCTTAACCCAAGAATGGGAACATCACCACCACCTGCACGTTCCCCTCCAAGCCACTTGCCATCCTGTCATGGAAATATATCACTGTTTCTTCAGTGTCACTGTGTCAAAATCCTGGAATTCCCTCCCTAACAGCCATGTAGGTGAACCAATGGCACATGGACTTCAAGAAGCAGCTCATCACCACCTCATGGGCAACTGGGGATGGGCAATAAATGCTGACCAGCTAGCAATGGCAACTTCCATTAGGGAATAAAAAAATAGAAACTTGCAACTCTCACTTGTGTGTTCGGAGATAATTGAGTCATTAGGCAGCCAGAACATTAAGCCTTATCCTGAATGCAATGTATGAGGCAGTTTAATGTCATGATAAAAAAAAAGTGGGTATTTGCTGATCAGTGTACATCATGTAGTTTAAGCTCTCACTCTTCCCCATCCAACATTCAGCAACACTTCACACCTCACAATCACCACTTGGGGCAACATTACTTTCTTCGTTTATTTTGTGCACTTTCATGACTTTCCCAATTCTTCATCTGCTGTTACCATTCATCCCAGTTTTTGGACAACATTCAACCATTTATTGGAGGGTGATTTTAACACCCAAAAATGTGTGGGCTTGAGTCAGATGGAAAAGTGAAAAATGTCAAAGACAAAGCCCATAACAGACCTCAAACTCACCCAGTTCCAGTTTTATGTGAGGCAGAGCACAGGTAATCAAGTGAACCACTGTCTGGAGGTGGGTCAGACATTCTCTCTTAATGTATCTTCACACATATATTGTTATCCATTCAGTGAGGGGGCGGAGGCCCATTGAACCATATCAATGCTCCTTCCATGGCCAACAATTACTGGCATGGGACCTGAACCAAGTTTCTGGTTCAGTGATAGTGTCTCTACCATTGCACCACAAAGTCAAGCATTGAAACTTTTTAAGGAACCTGAATTTTAACAAGGTTTTTATTTTAACAATTGTTAATGTGTTTTCCCTAACCTAGGAAACCCAGCTGGCAAATGGTCTTGAGAAAGGCTGGATCTGGAGTGTGTGTGACTTTACCACACTGCTCAAAGGCCAGGAGAAGCAGGAGTGCTTACTCTTTTCCCAATGAACTAGCCCTGTCACACCCACCCTATCCAACGTCCAACCTACCTCACATCCACAATCTCTCCTGATTCCCACAACATCCCACACTCTGTCTTCCCACTCTGATCTGTAACCTTCAGCAACAACACTCTCACCACAATCTGTCAGCTTCTTCCTCCCACCTGCCACCTTTACTGACCACTACTGACCAATTTGTATCTCCCCAGCCATGTAACATCCCCCATCGTTATCATATCCGCTGCCTGGTCTAATATTTGTGCTACAGCCTTTGCATTACTGTCAACAAGAGGGATACTGGGGGAGAAATTCAAACTCACCCGGGAGTTAAAGCTCCACAGTGTTCAACAAAACCTGAACTTCAGAGATTCCCAGTCATATCAGCTGCTCAGTTAGTTGGTTCCTTGTAGAAACAGATAATGTAAAAGGACAGGAGCATGGGTGAGAATGTCATGGAGATCCACATGCTTCCAGGTGGAAGGTTTGGGAACTACAGGCAGCTAGTGACAAAATTACAATATCATATTCCTTTGACTTAATTTTAACGGATGAACTATAAGGGTACTGAGTAAATAATTAAGATGTCAGAACCAATTCTTAACCATATATTTAGTGTTCAGGTGCTTTAAGCATATAACTATGAATGAATATCTATGAGGATGATCCTTAATGAAAGCACGGTCACAGAATTTGCAGCAGTCCCCCAATGCAGGTATCTGCACATCGAACGATCCAGTGACAGAGTTAGGCTTTCACTTCGTGATTCAGAATTAATGGGTAAGGGAAGAGCAGACACTTGTGACACAGTGTGCTATAGAAAGTCCAGATTCAGGATGGGAGGAGAAACCTTTACAAGCTCAACACAGCTGGACAAAGATACTGAACTCTATAGACTATGGTTATGGAGGAAAATATGAGGAGGCTCAACAGCAACCTATCCAACTACTAACAGATGTGTCATACATACAATAACAGAGTATGGAGGAATCAAATTTGATTGCTAGTGGATTGGTGGCACAGGGAATTACCATGGAGAGGACAACCACCTCAACTGAGTTTTAAATGCAACTGTAAGAATGCAAACAAGCCGTTAGCATGGTTGTGCAGATTCTGAATGTGAATATGGTTGTACCAAAGAATGGCAAATAATTTACCTGCGGCCTTACAATGTGGACACTATTCTCCAGCAAGTTGTTGTGTAGTAGAGAGCTAGGAATGATTTGGCACTTGCACTAAAAACAGCAAACAGGGTCACAGAAGTCAGGATTCCACCATAAAGTTCCTCACCATTCACACCTCCTTCAGGTAGTATCAGGGATGCTGCCTTTTTTCTAAGTCTGCCACTGTAAAGATGGAGCAGTCTGTGGGGATGCCCTGACAGACTCCAAAACCAGACAGCATCAGCTAAAAGCACGTCGATAGTCAGGTAAGACTCTGAGCAGACTGACCAAGTGTCACAAACTGAAACAACAATTGCTGGAAAAACTCAGCAGCTCTGGCAGCATCCAAGGAGAAACAGTTAATGTTTTGAGTCCAGTGACTGATGAAAAGTTTCTGGACTCAAGACTCAATATGATGCTTTCTCCCCAGATGCTACCAGACCTGCTGAATTTATCCACAATTTCTGCTTTTCTTTCAGATCTCCAGCATCCACAGTCTTTTTGTTTTATGACAAAATGTCATATTGTTCATGTTCTCTTCCTTATTGATTGCTGAGTATCCCTTCCACATTTTGACTCCTATTGTATCCTTTCACTCATTTTATGATGAGCTTGCAATGGACATACATCTGGATGAAGGACTGTTTCTCAAGACAAGATCAGAAATGTTGAGCTTTTCCACTAGCTTTCCTCCCTGGTGTGCAGGACACAGAACACCATTGTAATTCTGGACACACTTGCTGGGAAAGACTGTTAGGCATCTCAAGGAAAAGAATTGAGGGAAGTGATTATTTCCAACATGTGTATCAAGGTTCAGTCTTCTTCCTGAGTACTGTAAATACCTCTGTCCATTCTAAACACTTACAACCACTTGGCGTGACTGTGACAGCGCCAGCCTATGGAAGCAATGCCCTTCTGAAAAGACAAGTAGTTTCTATTCAAAAGGTTCTGCAAAGTCTGTATTGTGGCAATAATTCGCTGCTCAGTATTTGTCAGAAGGAACTGAATAAGCAGCTGTAAAAATTGAACATTTTTAAAATTTGGGCTATTTGAAGTTGATAGACCCCCATGAGGTGCACCTGCAACTCAACTTGGTTTCACTGTTCACTTTGCTGAACCTATGGAGACCCATGCTGGGTCTTCAAAGAAGATTTAGATTCTTGAGGAAAGGGCCTTATTTGCATTCAATTATCCCTGTAAATGTATGAATTGCTCACTGCTTACACTAAAAAGATTGCAGCTGCTCAAGTGAACAAGTAGCTTGCCAAATGCACCTCAGTAAAACCTGGAGGTCAACATATTGGAGTCATGTTGCTGTATGAACGCTAATATTCTTCTACAAACGTAACTACACACCTGGGCCATTGTGCCTAACTCCAACACACCAACCAAATTCCCCACCACCAATCAAGTATGTCTGACGGTGGGGCTAAGAATGCTATTACAGTGTAAAATTACCACAATGGCTGAGTGACAGACAATTTGACTGTTAACACCAAAGTGGTGATGGCATTACTTTTTACAAGAACATACAGCGGGCCAGAAAAGTCCAAAAAGAGGGCAAATTTATTAAGTACACATAATGAGTACACCCATGATGCAACATACATGATACATCTTTATTTTTAAAAGATGCATTGACAAAATATCTCAAGTTTTTCAGGTTACTAACCATTGCTTCATGAAAACACGCATTTCCCTCAGTATTTTATTATAGAATGTTTTATTTTAGTGAACCTAAAATAAAATCCCCACCCTGAACACAAAGTAAGATGCCTGAAAAATCAATAAAAATTTGCAACAAATATATGCCTTGTTTACTCAAACACTTTGTAATTCCACATTTATAATTCCACACACAAGTTGCCACAATAGTGGTTTCTTTACACAGAAACAGAATTCATTTTATGTACTTTACAAAGAGGACTGTCCAAGCAATATCCACCATCAAGCTAAAAGCAAACCAACAGAATTATGAAACGACACACAATCAATAAAGGGATCCAACCCAGCAACTGCATGGCACTAAAGCTTAGAAATTGCCGCTTTCTATCATCAATAATATATCAACATTCAGACAAAGGCAAATAAGAGAATTCTCTCCAATTTTCAACGAAGGGCATACTGTATAGAAATTGAACTAAAGTAGAAAGTAGGTGCGAGTTATGTTATGTTTATATATAGTACACACAGATGCAATTGTTTATTTCAAAATCAAAGGCACAATAATTTCTACCCGAGCATTTGCCGAGAATTGTAGCTGTGTTATCTACAATTACAGATACCAATTCAGAAAGCCCCAAGGAATCATCGTAATTATCTCGTTATTTATAGAAATTACATTGGATATTGATATTTGTAGCCTACCTTCTGAACATTTCCTGACAAAGGTTGCAAAGTGGAGGTTGTTCATTTCTGCCGATTCAGGAGGGAGACTAGATTTTTTTTTATTATACCACCAAAGAACATAAATGTTAAAAGACCAAACATTGATCCCAATGAACAAGACCCATTACGCTCCTGGGGGAACACAGATGTACTTCTCAGTATAATGCCAGGAAATGCCGAAATTTATTTATTAATGCCCACCTTTGCTGCCCTAATAGATTGACTGTGCCAAGAAATTGACTTATGTGCGCTACCAAAATTAAGTCCCATCAGTGGCATACTACTATTTGAAAAGACTATTATTTTCAAAGATATGATGGGCGGCACGGTGGCACAGTGGTTAGCACTGCTGCCTCACAGTGCCAGACACCCGGGTTCAATTCCTGCCTCAGGCGACTCTCTGTGTGGAGTTCGTACATTCTCCCCATGACTGCGTGGGTTTCCTCTGGGTGCTCTGGTTTCCTCCCACAATCCAAAAATGTGCAGGTTAGGTGGATTGGCCACGCTAAATTGCCCATAGTGTTAGGTGAAGGGGTAAATGTAGGGGAATGGGTCAGGGTGGTTGCGCTTTGGCGGGTCAGTGTGGACTTGTTGGGCCGAAGGGCATGTTTCCACACTGTAAATAATCGAATATATTCGTTTCTCAGTAAGGGCTTACTTGCCAGAAAATGATTTCCTCTTGTTTTTGCTTCTAGGTAATTCATTGGACAACTAAGGGAACAGCGTGTTTATGCAAACTGAGAGACTGCTATTATCCAGAAAATTATATGAGGGTGATAGGAAATGCTACAATTATCAAGATGGCAGCAACAACATGAACAGGGGCAAGGCACTGATCTCGTACAATGTTAAAACTGCTACAAATCAGCTAGACTATTAAATATAGCATCACAGTCCCAAATTTGAATGGCACAATTTAATAGCAGTTTAGTGTGTTAAAATGAAAATGACACTCCAAAATAAAAGTGAAGCTAATGGATATGCAAACTACACACAAAATATTGCAATGGATATCATCTAAAGAAGCAAATAATAACTAACTGTTGGAATGTAGAGACAGTGTGAAGGGTAACATTTGTAAAAGAATCATTCAATAAGGTGGAAGAAATTAGTGTGTTGCTATAAACCAAGCTGGGGCGAAGGGCACCGTGCTATTGTGGAGGACATTGCTAGCTATTTAAGAGGTTACAACAACTTAATAGTTTGTCTTTTCTGTAAATATTGACAGTGGGATGTCAGCCTTTACTGTTTTTATAAAGAAAATCAGACAACTTCTGAATGCAGAAACTGGTCCTGACCAATGAACATCTTCACATTGCCCTTCTTCCAGGCTGCAGTAGTAAGTAATTACAATAACTCACATCTCACAGTTATATGAAGGGGTGCCTGATACATTTATGCACAAAGAGGAGAACACATGGCCATTTCTCTTTTCAAAGTGTAGCTAGCAAAGCAAGCCCATGGTTTTATCGACCTAACAGATATTTTTGAAATAAATTGTGATGATACTATGGGTATAAGAGGCATATTTTGTCCTTTTGTTTTCTTTTGAAGATAGCTTTTGAGCCAGAGTTGTTAATCTGCCTCTTCCAAGCCAATAAAGTAAGCAGCTTGAGGGGCCTTGGGTCTTTTTTAAGTTAGAACAATAGAAGCAGCATGAATGGGTGGAGTCAGGTTCCTATAGAATCAGGGTTTTAATTTAGTTATCAGTTGTTGGGGTTTTGAAGTTGGCTATGAAAGCTGTTATACGTATCTCTCAACTACAACAAAAAGCTTGAGTTCTTTCTCTCCACCAGAATTTTTTCTTGATGTTCTTTTCTCCTGGACTGGAGAAACATTGCATGTGTGACAATCTATTTTACTGAATTTACCTTTGCCAAGAGTGTGTTAATAGGATGCTACTGCTTTGGAACAATTACTATTTAGTCATTAAATGATCTGCTATTCTGTTAGGTTTTCCTGTAGAGTTAAAGTTATACCAATTCTTCTTTCTTTTGATGTATTTTAATTGGGTGCAAGAATAAAGGGTATTTAGCTTAAGGCCAAGTAGTGTGACAAGACAAATTACACCTGGAACCAACCCCCTTCTACATGCCTTTAAATAAGATAAAAGTCAGGGTCTAGACTATCCTTCAGATATTTAAAGGGAGGTTTGGTCTTTCTCCAGAACAAAATATACAATATATCTTCTTGTTATCTAAAAATAGCACCTCTTCAATAGATTGCTTCAAAATGAGCTTTACCACATTAAAAAAAGTCGATCAGCAGCTAAAAATATCAATTACTAACAGAGAGAGATAGCAGCAGATTAGGAAACAGCAAAAATGCAAACTCAGCTCTCCAAGGTATTCCTGATGAAGGGCTTATGCCCAAACTGTCGATTCTCCTGCTCCTCGGATTTTGCCTGACCTGCCGTGCTTTTCCAGCACCACACTCTTGATTCCAAAGGTAAAACCTAACCCAGAAACTGGTAAACAAAAATGCAAGGGAAAGAGTGTGAGCAGGGAAAAGAAAGAAAGGCCAGTCACACTTGAAAATACAGAGTCTATAGGGAAGGAGGCTGTATAGGAAGCAACTGAATGGACCACAATGTAACACTAGAGATCCCAATGGGAATTAAGGAAAATGACACAAAGACCAGAAAAAGGAAGGTAAGGAACTGTAAAAGAGGAAGTTCTTATTCTCATATCAAGCATTGCCTCATCAAAATTAGGTTCTATGAATCATAATTACAAGGAACAGTGGAAGAGCAAAAAAAACAAATTTAAAGGGGCCACAGAATCAAGAGTTCCTTAGAATGTATTTGTACTGAACTGAACAACTTTAAAGAAATCCAGTGAAAGAGTCAAACAAAAGAAGAAAACTCTGAAATGCTAGAGGTTTGAAAAGACTGGAACAAAACAATTTAGCCACAATTTTGAGGGAAGATTTATAAAGGTTGCAGGCAGGAGCCTTATTCCAAAGTTTGTAAAGTAGGAAGTGCTTGGTGTCTTAGATCATGAAAGGTGGGAAAGAGTCAGTTTTGCCAGGAAGAAGTGGAAAATTTCCAACTTTTCTACAAAAGGCAGGAAAAACCTAGAAATTAGGTAGTCACTATTTTGATTGTTGAAGAGGCAGGAAAACCCTGAAAAAGAAAACATAAAACTCAGTAAGCAGCACAAAGATACAGATGTTAAAAACCTGACAGCAGTAAAAAGGTAAAACTTCCATCATCCTACCGGACTATAAGACTGTTTTCCCATTAGATACAGAGAGAGAGAGAGAGAGAGAGAGAGAGACTAGTAACTTACCTTAAGAGTCACCATGCCTCAGGCAAGGTGAGAGATTGAGAAGCTGGGACTTTCATGGTAACCTTAATTGGTGCAGGAATTGAACCTGTGTTCTTGGTGTCACCCTGTATTGCAAACCAGCTGTCCAGCCAACTGTCCCCACAAATGGTCAATGATAGTTGTCAATACAGAGGGTAGCTTTATATTTCAGCTGCTCTTGGATATGAGCCCATGAGCCCAGGGTTACCCATCCAGTGGTATTACCATTAGCTAATATCCAAGCCCTTGAAAGCACTAACAAATAGAATAGCCAGTAATACAATGTAACGTTTTATTGAATAATTCAATAGTATCATATCATAATAGCCATGACTTGGAGGAACCAGTGTTGGACTGGGATGGACAAAGTTAAAAATCATACAACACCAGGTTATAGACCAACAGGTTAACTTGGAAGCACTAGCTTTCGGAGTGCCGCTCCTTCATCAGGTGGTTGTCAAAGGTATTAATATAGTCCGGCAATATCCTTTCAAAAAGATAACTCAGGCATTTATCAGTGAAATAGTGATGTAAAACATCTAAATTTATGTAAATGAACACCCTGATAACCTTTAAGTTTGAGACCAGTGCCAAGGTCACTATCCTATCAGCCTAGTTCCCATAGCTGAAAAAGAGAAGCTACAGCCTGCAGACATGATAATCCATGACATAGGTGAAATAACTGTCAAGAGCAGACAGATATATGACAAGTCACACTACAACACAAAAGTGTATGAGATTTGGAAATGCTTATATAGATTGCAATCAACACTCACTTTTGAGTCAAGGAGCATGTTTGGAGCTTAACTTCGTTCAGAGAATAGAAACAGTTCAACAGCCTCCAGATAACAACTGGATCTGAAGTATTATTGATCAATCTCATTATAAATTCATGACAGAGCCCAAAAAGAAAAAAAAGAACCTGTTCAGGTCACACACATGGACATAAACGATATAATTTATATGACAGAGAAGAAAATGCGGGACCAGCAAGAAAGACTAACCAAATTCAACAGGAACAAAACACTAACCAGGATTGTTCTACCATTCACTAGTACTGTGCTGAATGATCACCATGCCAATTGTTCTGTGAGTTAGCCATCTACACTTACTTTGAACATTAACAACATTTCATGATTATAAAAGTCTTGCTAGTGCACGACCAAAGACTAATGACTCCAACTTCTTTTGGGGAAGATATATTAGAAAGGATACACCTGGGCCATTGAAACAATGCCAGGTACACAGCCATCACTGTGGTGGCCAGTGATTCAGGAGAAACCAATCTTGGTTAGTGCTCTATTCCAGTTGAATTTGGTTAGTCTCTCTTGCTGGTCCTGCATTTTCTTCAGAATTCATCATTTAAAAACATTTTAAATTATACAGGATTGTCAAGTCTGGAAAACGCACTATCAGTGAATGCAGCTCAGAAGCTAAGACTCATAAAAGTTTGTAAGAAGAAGCAAATACTGAGAGCAAGAATGATCATCACAGCATGCTTGAGCCCATTCAGGAATTTATAATAGTTCTGTCATCTGAAAGAAATATCAATCTGTCGGTGTGGACTTGTTGGGCGAAATGGCTTGTTTTCACACTGTAGGGATTTGATGATCTTCCATGATCTATGCTGAACAAACTGGTACACCAACACCAGTGAGAGTAAATACTGTATGAACTGTGTACCATTTGCTAATTTCCTTCAGGAAAGGAAATCTGCCACTTTGCTAACACATGACTCCACATCCACTGCAATGTGGTAGGCTCTTACGTACCCACTGCAATGGCCTAGCAACCCACTGTGTTCAAGGGGTACTAGGGATGGTCAACAAATGACAATCTCACACCCACATCCCAGGCAAAAGTAAAAAGCAACCATTATGAAATGTTAGTTTCTCAAAAATATCAGTTTCTCGCACTTAGTCAGGCATGCCACACTCAACATTTTGCTCACACAGTGTACACAGCCATTAAATAAGCTGTAGCATGACATTTGTGTGCCACCTACATTAGAAGCAATGGGCATTAGTTAACAGTGTATAATAAATTTTGGCACCATTTTATCATTTAACAGGTTTGGCACTTCGGTAAGTCCACAAAGACCCTTTAGGCATCAGTCAGTGTAGCAAATGGCAAATGTCATTCCTTTGTAACTGTCTACAAAATTTAAATTATTATATTTACAAAACATTTTAAAGCATTGACTCCTTGAATCTTTGGACTCTTTAAATTTGCTCAAATGTATCTGAATCAATATCCAAGGCAAGAAATGGCTTTTCTTCATTTATAGGAGTAGGTCTTTAGGCATAATCCTACTTTATATCGCAAAAGGTTAATAGAACTTTCTGAATTGTAAGTATACTTCAAATTTAAAATGGAGCCACATGTACATGGAAACCTGCCAGGTATGTATTCTCTTCAAATTGCATACAGTGGTGGTCAAATTCATTTCTATGTAAGTACAGATCAATAAAGTGTATTTATAAAATTATAATCTATCAAGAGATTGTCCCATTGACAATGATACTGCTGCTTGTAGCAACTATTATCCACATGTAAATACAAGGAATGTAATCTCTCCATTTACTGCATCATCATTTTATAGCAATTTATAGGAATGGCATAATTTCAAAAAGAAATTGTAATGTTATCATATCCTACCATCGCAAATTCAGGAAAACCCACTGAGCCTGATATTCAAGATCACTGACACGAGCTGGTACGATATTCTTCTCTGGGTCACACCAGAGAAAGATTTAAAATGACATTATATCTCATTTTTGAATTAAGCACACCATAACCTTACTAGCAAATATCAGCACTTACTTTGGTAATTATTCTGAAATTAGTTTGAAGCTGGCGAAAATAAAAATTTGAGGGCAGACCACCATCCATTCCTGAATTAATAGATTTTGACACTTCTGCTTTGATAACACTTCTACTGAAAGCTCTCTGAGTGGAAGAGCTATCTTTTAGAGATGATAGAAATCTGATGAAAAGTGATGTATCCCAGGAGCATTTTCCTATTGCCATTAAGTTAATTACATTCTCTGCATTTACTTCCATATGAAGCACTTCAGTTTATAACACTCCTGCTCTTCAACTGAGAGGAGAGCAATCTTATGAATCACCTTTAGTCATTCTACATCCACAGTGATTAAAGCTGTTTCTCCAAAATACAACTGCACACAGTCCCAAATAAAACTTGAAAGGGAATTTATTTTGTAACCAAATTATCATTTGTTAAATGTAGTGAACTTTCTTTCAGTAGAATAGACTGTTAACCCTGCAGTTGTTTGGGGCAATAGTTTCCTTGTACAATTGCCACATTTGCTTAATTTTCTGTCTTACCTTTAGGAAGTTTGAAATAGGATCAGATTCATTCAGAATATGGGAAAAGGAGAAGTGCTGCTTGCTACCTTATTTCCATGCTGACTTAGGGTACAGAATACTCAAAGTTTGTTTTATGGAATATGTTTCTGGTGGTTAAACTCATTCTTTGCCATGACAAGTGATTAGGTTTTTAAGCACAATCGTATTTTGTTTGGTAACATTGTGTACAATCGTTTCTAATCAATGTTTCTATGTATTCCACACATGTCCTAGCTTTCCTTAGATCAACAAAATTGCAAAATAAAAGCAACAATGAGCCACACAGTTCTGTGGATATATAATTGTAAATTATTAGCTCTCATGTTAAGCTGTGATTATATGACATCTTCAGACTGGAACCTGTAACAAAATAAAAAGATTCACGCCCCTCCACATGAACATTGTTACGTCAGTTAGAATATATTCAAGAGTCAAAATCTCAGGATGCTGAGGTTAAGAGGACATTGGAACATTAGAACATTGGAACTGGCAACAAAATGTTAATAACCACTATATATCTGAGTTAAAGGTGCCTGAATTAAACCTACTGGAAGAACCTAAGCAACAAGCAGATAACAGCAGCACTACAAACTAAATGATGGACTAAAGGAGAGGCAGTGTCTTAAAACCAAATGATTCTGCTATCTTGATAATAATACCGTAAAACTGTGAGGAGGAATGTGTACTATAACATAAATGTTTACAAAGATAAAGCTATTGCTGTTATGAGAAATGAGAGAACATTATCTTGTCACAGTAGACTAATATTCTGCCTATTGGGAAGTAGACCAGTTGACTTCAATGACCACAAGCTGATTCTGTCAAATGCCTAAAAGGGACAATTCTTCCGTTGTGACATTCCTGACGTAATCACGAGTGACATTGGTCCTCAGTTCAAGTGAAGAATTCAGTCACTTCTTGAAAGTTTGGGAAATTCCACATCACACTGTCCCCAATCAAAGGTGAGACAGAAACAAAAATCACTAAAGAAATCATGAAATCAAGCAAATCCAGCTGATATATACAAGGCAATCCATGACTGGAGAAACACACTGACTGATCGCATGAAAAGTAATTCAATACAAAGACTAGTGATACACCGCAGATAAAACTACTCTTCTAATAGCAAACAAGGCCTATTGAAACCAGAAGTAATAATAGGTAAGAGAAAAAAATCAATATGAAATGGCAGAAATCCAAATGTTATTAAGACTTCTAAATAATTGCCAGAGTTGATATTGGACAGGCAGTCAAGGTGTAATCATTCAACAATGTGGGCGGCACGGTGGCACAGTGGTTAGCACTGCTGCCTCACAGCGCCGGAGACCCGGGTTCAATTCCCGCCTCAGGCGACTGACTGTGTGGAGTTTGCACGTTCTCCCCATGTCTGCGTGGGTTTCCTCCGGGTGCTCCGATTTCCTCCCACAGTCCAAAGATGTGCATGCTAAATTGCCCGTAGTGTTAGGTAAGGGGTAAATGTAGGGGTATGGGTGGGTTGCGCTTCGGCGGGTCAGTGTGGACTTGTTGGGCCAAAGGGCCTGTTTCCACACTGTAATGTAATGTAATCTAATCAATCAAAAGAAAAGCCAACTCAAGGGCAGTGCAGAGCAGGTGTCACCTCAATCATACAAAGTGGAAGTGAACAACCACTGTTGCAGCAGCAGGCACGTAACACAACTGTCAAAGCTGATCAGGGAGGAGGTAAATGTACTCCCTATGTACAGAACACACATCAGACCTAGAGCTCATTAATAACAACAAGTGACACAAGGATGACACTCACTGGTGAAGCAACATCACCTAGTAAACAGCCAATGGCAATATGCAGTCATACGATTAAGAGAGCACCACAATTTAAGGATTGTACATAATGATTGCACAGAATGATGGAAATAGTAAATTGATAAGGCACAAGAATGGTTGTGTATACAGTTCATAACTTAGATAACTAAACATGTACATGACAATACCTATTTTGTTTCAAGAAGGAGAAGTTTGGATTGAACTATAACCATCGACAAATGTCTATTCTAGTTTGATATAGTAATGAAGCTTCACTTCAGTGAAGTCCTCATGTTGAGCACACTGCTGTGTTGCACACTTGAAACATGAAGAAAACCAAAATGGCACATGATAATTCAAATGCAGACTCACTATGGACCAGGCTTTACCTCAACACAAGTCATTATTATCCAAGTATAATACCAACTGAAACTCTGTAGCATTGTCAAATACAAGTTCAAGACATTTGGCTGCATCAGGAAAATGACAAACCTCGCTCATACAAAAACCACAAAGATTGGAAGAAATTCTACAATGCCCTGAAATCAGTTTACAGACCCAGTCAACAAGTTACCAGTCAACCAGTCAATGACCCAGTCATTACCAATCCTCAGTGCTGACCAGTCAACACTACTCACAGAAATTTATAAAGAAGGAGAGCACAGCACTTCAACCGTAACGTCATTTGGTCTTCATCAATCAATGAAAAACAATTGACCAACTACCAAAGGGTGGGTGTTATTAACAACCTGAATTCTTAATGGCATTTCCACACTGTTGACAACAGCAAGTGCAATCAACTACTGTCCAGCAACAAACCTCCAGGCCTGATACTATTGAAGCTGAGGTTCACATGGCTGAAAGTATGGTTCTGGTAAGAAGCTTACTAAACTCTTCCAGTTTGTGTGGAAGCAAGGAACCATCTTACAAGAATACAAAGATACTTTCAATATCCATCCATGCAAGCAAAAAGGAACTCACCAATCCTGTAACAGCCAGAGGAAATCTACTCCTTTCCATCACCTGCAAAATCCTTGCCAGTATTTTTCTGAATCACTTAGCGCAATATCTTCTCAAACAGGATTTGTTACTGAGTCAGAGTCAGTGTCATTCCAGAAAAGGTTCAGGAAACACTGGTGTAGTGTTGACAGTTAGACAGATCCAGGAGGGCTGTCAACATAGAACACAGACTGCTACACCACCTGACCAAGACCTTTCACACAACCGGTTGTGAGATTCTTTGGAAGTTAATGGAGAGATGTGTCTGCCCTGAGAGATCCAACACAGTGGTTTTACAGTTCCATAGCAAGATACTTGTATCTATCCTGGATAATAATTAGACTTCTAACCCATTCCTAGTCACTAATGGAGTTACACAGGACTACATGCTAGCACCAACCCTCTTCAGCAGGTTTTTTTCTCTGCTAGGCATTTGAGGTGGTGATCCAGGCATTGAAATCAGCTGCTTTATCTGATATAACTCCAGACAAAGATCAAAGTCTGTAAGATTCTGCTTCACAATTTCCTCTTTGTCAACGTGTATATACACTAGCTGCTGATTTAGAGTTGGATATTGCCTAGACTTGATCTTAATGGACATGACAACTTCAACATTGTGATCAGGACAAAGCAATCTGAAATAATGTACCAGCTTGGTTCACAAAAGCCCATGCTGACCATATGGTTTCAGTCTATGTCAGCAATGGGTAAGTTTACTTATTTCATTAGCACACTTACAAATTGGCAATGTTGATGGCAGCAGACATACAAGAATTGTTAAAGCCAAGAGCAGCCTTTGCAGAGCTAGAACATCCATCTGGGAATGAAGTGGAGCAAGTCTACCTATCAAACTTAAAGTCTCAAGAGAAATGATCCTGTGCACTTTGATTTGCACATGTCAAAGTTGGACCATATGCCAGCTTTATGTCCATAGTGTCAAGGAGTTCAACCATACGCAATTAAACTGCCTTCAAACCTTCTGAAGACAGAAAGTAAATACCAAATAAGGAGATATTCACCAAGCTGACCAGCATCCCCACCATACTGAACTAGTCACAACTGAACTAGATTGTAAACTCTGTCCACCAGTGGGAGGCCTAGGGACATTATCACTCAATTATTAATCCAAAAACTCAGCTAATGCTCTGGGGATCTGAGTTTGAAACTCGTTATAGCTAATGGTGGAATTTGAATTTAATAAAAATATCTGGAATTAAGAATCTACTGAATACCATGGAACCATTGTTGAGTGACCACTGCATAGTTCTTGTGGAGATGAACTCCCACTTTCACATTGAGAATACCATCCATTGCGTTATGTAGCACTGTCACTGTGCTAAATGGAACAGACTTTAAACAGATCTAGCAACTCAAGCCTGGGCATGTATAATGCCCTGTGAGCCATCAACAGCAGCAGAATTATACTCCAGTACAACTGCAACCACGTGGCATGGCACACCCCCCACTGAACCAATATCATCAAGCCAGGAGATTGACCCTGATTCACTGGAGAGTGCAGGAGAGCATTCCCGGACCAGCATCAGGCATACCTAAAAATGAGGCGTCAACCTGGTGAAGCTACCAAGCAGGACTACTTGTGTTCCAAATAGCAGAAGCAACAAGTGATACACAGAGCTAAGTGATCCCACAACTGACAAATCAGATCTAAGCTCTGCAGTCTTGCCATATGGAATCATGAATGGTGGTGGACAATTAAACAAGTCACTAGAGAAGGAGGCTCTCCAAATATCCCCATCCTCAATGATGGAACAGCCCAATACATCAGTGCAAAAATTAAGGATGAAGTATTTGCAAAAATCTTCAGCCAGAAGTGACAAGTGGATAACCCATTTCAGCCTCCTCCAGTGGTCTTCAGCTTCATAGATGTCAGGGTTCAGCCAATTCAATTCAGTCCACATGATGTCAAGAAACAGTTGGAGGCACTGAATAGTGTGAAGACGATGGGCTCTGACAATATTCCAACAACAGTGCTGAAGCATTGTGCTCCAGAACTTGCAATTTCCCCTAACCAAGCTCTTACAGTACAATTACAACACTGGCATCTACCTGACAATGTGGAAAATTGCACAGGTATGTCCAATACATAAAAAATAGGACAAATAGCTGCCCCATCAATCTACTGTCAATTATCAGTAAAGTAATGGAATTTTCCTCAAAAATCTACCAAGCAGTACCTGCTCAGTGTCACTCAGTTTGGGTTCCACCAGGGCCACTCAGCTCATGACCTCGTTACAGCCTTGGTTCAATCATAGACAAAACAGCTCAATTCCAGAGATGAGAGTGACAGACCTTGACATCAAGGCCGTATTCAACAGAATTTGACATCAAGAATCCCAAGCAAAACTGGAATTAGTGGAAATCAGTGGGGAATTTTTTTTCTGTTTTGAGTCATGCTTGGTCCATAGGAAGATGGTTGTAGTTTTTGGAGGTCAATCATCTCAGCTCCAGGACATCTCTGCAGCAGTTCCTAATGTTCTAGTCCCAACTGTCTTCAGCTGCTTCATCATAAGGTCAGAAGTGAGGATATTTGCCAATGATTTCACAGTGTTCAGCACCATTGTGACTCCCCAGATACTGAAGCAGTCCATGGTCAAAAGCAACAAATCTATACAATATCCAGGCTTGGGCTGACAAGTTGGAAGTAACATTCACACCACACAAATGCCAGGCAATAACCACCTTTAATAAGAGACAATCCAACCACTGCACTTTCATATTCAATGGTGTTATCATCACTGAATCCCCCACTAACATCATCATGGGGGTTACCATTGACCAGAAACGCAATTGGATGCATCACTTAAATACAATGGTTACAAGAGCAGGTCAGAGGCTAGGAATACTGCAGCGAGTAACTTTCTTCCTGACTCCCCAAAGCCTGTCCACCATCTACAAGGCACAAGTCAGGAGTGTGATGGAATACTGCGCACTTGCCTGGATGGGTGCAGCTCCAACAGTACTCAAGAACTTGACACCATCCAGGACAAAGCAACTTGTTTAGATAGCACCACATTCATAAACATCCATTCCCTTCACTATCTATGCCTTTATTCCTGATGAAGGGCTTTTGCCCGAAACGTCGATTTCGCTGCTCGTTGGATGCTGCCTGAACTGCTGTGCTCTTCCAGCACCACTAATCCAGTATTTGATTTTCAGCATCTGCAGTCATTGTTTTTACCATGCTCAGTAGCAGCAATGTGTACTATCTTCAAAATGCACTGTAGAAATTCACCAAAGATCCTTCAACAACAGCAGCTTCCAAACTTGTGACTACTTCCATCGAGGACAAGAGCAGCAGACAAATGGAAACACCAGCACCTCCAAGCCACCCACCATTCTGACTTGGAAATATATCACCATTCTTTCACTGTCACTGGCTCCCTAAGGGCTAAGGGCAGTGATTCAAGAAAACAGCTCTACCCCACCTTGTCAAGGACAGAAGTGATAAGCAAAAAATGCTGATTCCGCCAGTATTGCCCACTTCCCATGTGTGAAGGGAAAAGAAATGTAGCCAGAATGCCTGATACTCATTTAACAAAGTGTATCATCTTATGTAGAGCTTGGGACTGAGATAAATTCTTACGGCAACCCAAGAAAGTGCAACAAGGACACTCTGAAGGCTTTTCTTAGGAATTTTGCTGTCAGCTCATATCTTGGAAGAAATTTACCCAGTATTGCAATATCTGGCACAAATTCAATAAAAAAAATTATGTGCCTCTTGCAAAAACAAGCCCATATCAGAGACAAAGTGAACCCAGGAAAGTGAATCCTGAGCCAACAGCTTGTCCAAAACTCAATCATCTATGGCTTATTGTCCTAACAGCAGCAGGACATCCCAGACCCAAATCGGCCTTAGCATTCACCTACATGTCCACCGGAACTCTTCATCCACATGGGTAAGATGATCATAAGAGTCTCAAAACATTAATAATAGCAAAGAAGGAAACACAATTCCCATTAACTATGATGTATCAACTTTTATATATCAGTAGATATTTTACAAGATTCCTTATGTTGCTTTAAATGTTAGTTTGATGCTATGTTAACCTTTACACGATTCGTTATTATGGCTAATGTGTGTAACAACATGAGTGAAACTAAAATATCTATTCGGCAATCAGACTTGCCTGTTTAAACGAAACAATATCTGAGAATCAGGAAAGCAATTCTTAACAAATGTTTGGTAAAAATGAACTGTTAACATGACTGATATCTGTCACAGTAATGCAGAATGGTGAACATCAACAAATTTGTGTTTACAGTAATACTAATCCTAACCACCTGCTCAAATATTACCAGAAACAATTTCATCATATTTATAATGCATCAGTGCTTTCAATCCAGAATCTTTGTCTTTTATATGCACAGCTGCTTCAGTAAGTGTTGCTGCCATATGTATACAGAGGACAAGACTAGCTTCTAATTGTATTTATTAATTTACAATTTATAACATACCTAAAAAAATCAAGACCACGAACCATTTCCAGTTATTTGCACTTCATCAGGTCAAAATATTTTGAAACGTTTTTTGCAATTAAAACCAGTCACCCACTCAAGCCTGTTTCGCTATTCAATGAGATTATTCAATGACCTAAATGCACACACTTACCTTCCCCCATATCCTTTAACACATTTTGTTAACAAAAAATCCATCAACCTCAGATTTAAAATTAACATTTTTTTGAACATTAACTGCCGTTTTCATAGTGTGCTACATATGTCTTCCACCATTGTGTGACATAATGTTTCCCAATTCCCCTCCTGAAAGATCTAACTCTTTACTTCTCTGTGTTGTCCTTTAGTTCTAGATTCTCCAACCAGTGGAAGTAGGATGGATGTGGAACAACTATCTGTTTCCCTTAATGTCTTAAACTTTAATCATCCAATCCATTAACATTCTAAATTCCAGAAAATACAATTGGATTTTGTGTAATCTCTCCTCATAACCTTTGGAGTCCAAGTATCATCCTGGTATGTATATGCCGAATTCCCTCCAGGGACAATATAACCTTCCCAAGATTTGATACCCATTGCTTTTCATTACCACATGGGCAGAATTTTGTGGAAGCTAATTGGGTGTGTGTGGAGAGAGGGGAGTGGATTGTGTTTTTGGTAGGAGCTCCAGTAAAATTCTTTGAGTGTCTTTTTTTGCCACTTATACCTTAGTCCATGAGCTACCCATGACTTAGCAGGAAGAGAGCAAGGACTTACCGCACTGAGACATTTAAATGGTGAACTGAAGACCATTTTTGGGCATCGCTTGTCCAGGATTAAATTTTTGATGGTCAGAAGAAATTAGCAACAGGCAGGAGGCTTGGCAAATCTCAAAACTACATATCTGCTACTCTGTTCATTTAAAACTTAGTCTTCTTCCCAAGGTAAATCACTTCATTTTTCATATTAAATTTACATTTCAGTTGATCTTGTGTTCAAACTCCTGATGTACTTCCTCTTCACTGTAAAACCTCATTTGCTGGTACACCACCCCTCGCTCACCACCATTCCAGGGCCCCAAACAGTCATTCCAGGTGAGACAGAGGTTCACTTGCCTCTTCTCCAACCTGGTTTACTGCATCAGGAGCTCCCGATGTGGTCTTCTCTATATTGGGGTGATCAAATGTAAACTTAGGAAACGGCTCACTGAACATCACAGCCAGGCCAGCAGGGACTGACAGGACCTCCCAGTCACTGCCCATTTTAATTCCCCTTCCCACTCCCATTCCAACATGACCATCCTTGGCCTCCTCCATTGCCATACTGAACCAAACCGCAAATTGGAGGAACAACACTTCATCTTCTGCCTGGGCATCCAACAGCCCGGAGGACTCAGCATTGAGTTCTCTAATTTTAAATAACGTCCTTTCCCATCCCCCGACTCCCTTCCCAGCCCAGCCCCTCCCTCCTATTCCTCTCTGTCACCAACCAGATTCATTCCTCCCATTAACCAACCAGGTCATACCCTCTACCTGTCTTTGCCTATGCCCACTTCACCATCCTGCCCCCACCACTCCCTTTATCTGCAGCTCCCCCCCACACTCCTCTACCGTCCTGGAGAAGAGTTTCACCAGAAATGACAACTTCTCTACTTCCTAATGCTGCCTGGTTTGCTGTGCTCTTCGAGCCTCCTGCCTGTTTATTTTGGATTCCAGTATCTGCAGTTTTTGTCTCTAATCTTATTTGTTTTGACCACAAAATTTTCAGATTGTACCTTTCCTAAATTTGAGTCCATATCATTTGTGAGGGTAAAGGACCCAAACACTTTCTACCAACTGATCCAAATTCTTCTTTTAACTAATAAAGTAATAAGATATAAACAGAAGCTGCTGGAGAAACTCAACATTAAGGCATCAGAAACAGAATTAACATTTTCAGTCTAATATGACTTTCATCTGGAACTGAGAAGTGAAAACGTGATGCGTTTTCTGCTGTTGAAGAAGGTGGTGAGATGCAAGTGGATTAGCTGGTAAGGTCAGGGGAAGGTTAAAGGTGTGGGAGATTTAAATCAAAGATATAATAGAACAAATGTAGAGGGCGTGGTAATGGGCTTTAGAGAAGCAACAAAGCCTAGATTATAGAGTACATGTTAATAGATAAAATAAATGGATAAAATCAAATCAAATCGTGGTTTAACAATTAAACTCATTGTAGTCCATGGCATAATTCTCATGCATTATGACTGGTTACACAACAGTACTGTTTTCCATGTCATACAGTCAATCATAAATCACAAAAGACTGTTGGATAACTTGCAACGGTTCCTATCTTTTATAAAACAACTCACTGACAAATGAGAAAAGTAGTCTAATTGTCAGGTTGTGACATTTCGCCTACTGGAATTTGTACTGGGGACTCAACTACGCACATTTAACAACTAGCATGATGGGATAGAGAACCACATATCTAGGTTTCCTAATCTTACAAAGAAAGGCAACATTATAAGCAATGTCAATTGAAGCATAGAATAACAAGGAGAAATTAACAGATTGTAAATGAGTAAAATTGTGGCAAAGAAGGATTTCACTGCCGGCTAAGTTTTATATCATCCACTTTCAGCTTAAAATGGATAGATCAGAATACTTTCCAGAATCAGGTAAAGTCTGCAGTGGAATATTAAAATACAAGGGACTAAAGGTTATGGTGCATCCATAAAAATCAATGCTTAGACTGTATAAGAGGCAGGTTTTCTGTTGTGCTATTTGAACTTTGTCATAAGGCACTATCCCTATCCCTAAAAAGGTGCCCCATATTCATCGAACACTCCCAGCATATTAGTTAGCTGGAAAGAAAATCAGAAATTGCTAGCAAAACTCAGCAGGTCTGGCAGCATTAATGGGAAGAAAGCAGAGTTTAACGTTTGCAGTCCAGTGACTTTTCATCAGAACCATTTGCAACTATAGAAAGAACTACTTTTTCCCAGTTGCTAATCGTTCTGGTGAAGAGTCACGGACCTTAAAATATTAAACTCTGTTTTCTTCCCACAGATGCTGTCAGACTTGCTGAGTTTTGCCAGCAATTTCTGGGTTTTTCTCATATCCCAAGCACCCACAGTTTTTTGCTTTGTATTAGTTCGCTAGATGTTTTGCCTCCAATGATTATCATTGCTGGGGCTGCAGCCATTTGTCAAGAAAAGGAGCCAGGAGTTGGATGATGTGTAAACCTGTGGTTTCTCAGCACAAAACAGAATAATTAAGAATGTATCAAAAAAAAGGCATTAGTTATGAGTAGAGATGTTAAAATGGGGATTGGGAAAAAAAATGGTTGTGAAAAGATTGATTGCATGTGTTCAAAATCATGAGAACCTTTGATCAAGTAAACTTGAGAAATCATTAGTGAACTGATATACTAGAAAAGTTAGGATCACTACCAAAGAATGAGGACAGACCAGAAGCATTGTTTTTAAAGATATGCAGTTGGACGGGTATGAGCTACTTCATATATAACCAAATAGCTTATCAACATTGTTGGCCCAAGTGAGTTGAGTCAACTACACCATCGAGTCTTGCAAGTTCACTGTTCAAAGCTTGATGGCTGATTATTCTGTTGGGCGGCACGGTTGCACAGTGGTTAGCACTGCTGCCTCACAGCACCAGAGACCCGGGTTCAATTCCCGCCTCAGGCGACTGACTGTGTGGAGTTTGCATGTTCTCCCCGTGTCTGCGTGGGTTTCCTCCGGGTGCTCTGGTTTCCTCCCACAGTCCAAAGATGTGCAGGTCAGGTGAATTGGCCATGCTAAATTGCCCGTAGTGTTAGGTAAGGGGTAAATGTAGGGGTATGGGTGGGTTGCGCTTCAGCGGGTCGGTGTGGACTTGTTGGGCCGAAGGGCCTGTTTCCACACTGTAATCTAATCTAACAAATAACACGTGGAACAGAATTCATAACAGCTTTTTAAACAGCAAATAAATAATATTTGAAAAGAAAATAAAAGCTACAAGGAAAGAGAAGGTAAATGGGATAAATTGTTGGAAAGTTGGCTCAGGCACAAAGGGCTGAATAGCCCCATTCCAAAATCCATTCTTACCTTTGAGTGCTTGTTTCTTTCTAACTCAACTGAGCTGCTCTGAAATTACTAAGGATGTATATATTACTTTCTCAGTTCTGTCAGTCAGTGATCAGTGAGCCATCGTGTTGAGCATAGGTTTGGAATATAGATCTGGCTAAATATGCATATAATTAAATCAATCTTCCTACTATCAGAAGGTTGAATAATTATAAGTATAAACTAGAAACAGAATCTGACTAATAAGAGTCATGATACGAAAGTTACCAGGCAATTATACTTTGAGTCAAGTATAGGTTAGAATGAGATGGGCATAGATTTCCCAGCATTTATTAGAGAAATCTAATTGCACTGCAATCAAACATTTGCTTTGAAGGGTTGAGCTTTCTGTAGTAAAGTTAGCATCAATATTGTTGCTTGTTGAGTCCATTTTTTTTCCTCAGCACTTTTCAGAGCTGCATGATCCCATATTTTATGATTGTTATTAAATAAGCTCTTTTGAATGTCATGGCTTTCAGAATATGTCAAAATTGTAGGATGAGAAAGATCTTTAGTATGATCACTATCGTCATATTAATATTGCAGTTAATATGTGCATGCTTATTACAAGTAATGTGATTAATTTAATATCTGGCACTACACAAAAGAACATGAGATTGGACACAGTGGGAAGATTAAAACTCAAAAGACATGTTCATGACTATTAGCACTAAAAACTATAGATTACTTTAGTTCTGTTTACATTCATAAACTAACAAGATACATCAGGAACAAAAATGTTACCCAGGTACATCAAATACAACTTAAAGCATGTATTTCCTCTATTTGTAATGCTTGATTTGCCTTTAAAGATCACAGGGATATTTTTGCTTTGATAGATAACTGGAGGCAGCCCAGCATATATGAGTGATGAGGATTCAGTCTCCATGGATTATGCACATGGACCAAATTGTAAAGAAATGCAAACTTCTTTGTCCGTATAGCCTCCTCAGATTTTAAAAAAAGCATATTTCCAAATGTAATGCTGCATCTGGAGCATGTATGGAAGAGCAGTTTGTGCCAGCTGAAGATGTGCACGGTTGGAGCAGCTTATGCTGCCTTTATCCTGTCTTCACAGGACCAAGGCTGGAGTGCTGCTTTCTGTCTGATAGGCTGATACAGAAAGCATAGGAGCATGTTTGGCAATGCTCCCAGATCATGATTAAGTGTTTTCTGCTAGCTTACTGTCTATCCTGATATGCCCTTGATCATTTCCCTTAATATATCCATTAGCAAAAAATGCACCAAGAAAAACAGGCAAACAATTACATTGCATGAGCATTTTGCTTAATAATTTAACAGATTGTACGTTTTGCTGTGTTTATTGGCATGGGAATGTACATTTAGGAAACACAAGCACACATTTTGAATTTAAAGAGAGACCAAAAGCCCCAAATTTGTTGATTTTGTAAGCTGTTTCCCCTCCCCCTGCAATTTGCTCAGAAATATAATAACAACTGTGCAAACTTGAAAGGGTTCAGAAAAGATTTATAGAGATTTTGCCAGGACTAGAGGTTTTGAGCTAGAGGGAGAGGCTGAATAGGCTAGGGCTATTTAACCTGGAGAGTCAGAGGTCGAGGATGACTTTATAATAGTTTATAAAATCATGAGGGACATGATCACACCTTTCTTGGCTGTGGACTTTTCCCTGACTGAATAAAGTCCCCTTAACTGGAATAAAGACTACTCCCCTTATAATTTCAGACTCAGCCATTTAATTATGGGCAGCACAGTGGCACAGTGGTCAGCACTGCTGCCTCACAGCGCCAGAGACCTGGATTCAATTCCTGCCTCAGGCGACTGACTGTGTGGAGTTTGCACATTCTCCCCGTGTCTGTGTGGGTTTCCTCTGGGTGCTCCGGTTTCCTCCCACATCCAAAAATGTGCAGGTTAGGTGAATTGGTCATGCTAAATTGCCCGTAGTGTTAGGTGCAGGGGTAAATGTAGGGGAATGGGTCTGGGTGGGTTGTGCTTCGGCGGGTCAGTGTGGACTTGTTGGGCTGAAGGGCCTGTTTCCACACTGTAAGTAATCTAATTGACACAGTATGTTTTCCACATAAGTTGCTGGTACATGTTGTAGGTGTGATATTGATGTAGCATACTACCCCATACAGCAACATGCCCACCCCTTTGACTGATGAGCTTCCTAGCTGTCCATCTGCTCTGAAAGACAGGGAAAAACAGGATTGCTGTGAGTATCCAAAGTGAGTGAGCTCAAAGAAAACCAGCTAAGACCCCTCGGATGCAACCTATTCTGATCCATGAGATGGATGATTGTCTTTGCGGCTAAAGTGGCTTAGTAGCAACATTGAAATATTAGGTGTCAGTGAACACCAAAGTACATAATTCAAGTGCTGGACTGCATTTTAAGTTAGTCTGAGATGTTCCATAATGATGTAGTGAGGCTAGTGACTTCCATGGTTGATGGGTACAGGTGGATAGTGCCCATGGAACTTGCCCTGAGATAATGGCAAATGCAAGCCAAGTTGAAGGCCCAGGGACGTGCAGATGCCAGGTTATCACTCTGACATTCTCGTTGGGAATCTTCAGTGTCTAATGTCTCTCCACTGTCTGGGAAAATAGAAACCTGCATATAAATAAAGTGAGATTAAGCAAAACCAAGATGTTGATGCATACAATTTGGCTCCTCACCACTCATTGGCAAGATTCCCGTCCAGCGGTAAAACCCTCAAGCAGCCAATCGGACAACTTCCCCTCGTACATGAAAAATCTCTTTTTTCATTCTCGCAGTATTTTCCAACTTTCTCACCAGTGCTCAGATTGTTCTGATGCTGTGAAAATTCTGTCCCCAGTTTTAATAATAATGACAATGAAACAACCATCAATATTCAAAAAACCCATCAGGTTCAGTAAAATCCATTAGGGAAGGAGATCTGCTATTCTTACTTGGCCAGCACTGTGTGTGGGCTTCAGATGCATTAGAATGTGGTTGCTTCTTCACTGCCCTCTGAAATGATCGAGTTCAAGGGCAATTAATTCTGAAGACTCTGTTTCTCTTTCCACAGAAGGTGCCAGACCTGCTAAGTTTCTCCAGCATTTTCTCTATTTGTTTCAAGGCTAATTAAGGATGGGGAACAAAAGCTGTCAGCAATGTTCACATCCCATGAAAGAATTAAAAATAACTTTGGAGACACGTGTAAGATTTCCGGTTCAAGATACAGACATTTTACACACATTTTCTGAGTTTTTTCTATCGGAGAGAAAACAATAAACAGTGAATTACATCAAAGAATGGGTAGTAAAAGTCTCTATCCAGTGTGCTAGGTCTAAATTAATGTTCAAATCATAATTCTACATGAAAAAATTTAATTCAATAAAACCAACATGAGGAGTATCAAAATTGGGCAATATCGCATATAATGTGAGAGATTATGAGATTATGAAATCTGGCTGGAAGATTGGAAGAAATGAATATTATTTAATTGAGGGGAAAAAAATGCAAAAAGCTGCATCAGAAAGTATCACAAAAAGTATCCAACTTCAGCAGGTGATAGTGAAGGCAAATGGAATGCTGGCCTTTATTGCAAAAGGTGTGGAGTGTAAAAATAAGAAGGTCACCCAGGGGGATCTTGTCATGAGGAAAGGTTGAGTAGGTTGGTCTTGAACTTATTAGAATTTAGAAAAATGGGGAGAGACCTTACTGAAACATACAAGATTCTAAGATTCTAAGACCAGAGGGCATAATCTCAGAGTAAGGGATCACTCATTTAAGACAGAGATGAGGAGTATTTTGTTCCTGCTCAGAGGGTTGTAAATCTGTGGAATTCTTTTCCACAGATGGTTGCAGAGGCTGAATCATTAAATCTATTCAAGGTTGAGATGGATTTTTAATCAGGAAGGGAATCGAGCGTTATGGGGATAAGGCAGGAATGTGGAGTCGAAGCTCATCAGATTAGTATTGATCTCATTGAATGGCAGAGTGAGCTTGATGGGCCAAATAGCCAACTTCTGCTCCTACTCTTTAAGGTTTTATGTGCACTATTGATGATATTAACATGTTTGTGACTTTTTCCTTTTTTTTCCATGTAAATACATTATTGAGTTTTGAGTCAACTGTTCACCTTGCATTTCACAAATGGTTCTTTTCTTGTCCTTCTACATATTTTAGCAGCTAAATTCATGTGAAATTGAAAATACTGTCATAAGGATTTAGAAGCAGGATCATTGTCTGTTCACCTTAAGGAAGTATTGCCGAAATTCCATGAATCTTTCTGCTGTCAAAATGAACAAATAATTCATTGGTACTGTAGACTTAAGGAATTTGGGTGAATGTTCAGCCTATTAAATACACTTGAAATCAGGGCATACATGAACTCATCAGTCAGATTCAGCAAGTTAACTCTTCTAATGTAAAACTCAAGGCAAAATATTTTCGGACTATCTTCATAACACACTTGGCAACACTCACTTTGGTATGCTAATAAGCAAAGAGGCCTGCAGTCCTGGTATTTAATCAGGATGTGAAATGTATCAAGAGCTCAGAGTCACGTATCCCTAAATTTATCACTCAAGCTTCTCACAGATAGAATTTTTTTTTGTGAAAATACTGTTTTTAAACAGCTGCCCTTTAAGGAATAAACCTACAGAGAGGGTATGTGCTATCACAGTTAGCCCACAGGCAAATCCTAGTGAAGTCATTGCATTCCCGTAGGTACTTAAAGATAACCAGTGTTCTCTTCCACTAATGTTAAGCTTTCATCCCAAAGACCACATACACACTTGGAAGGTTAATGTGAAGTCTCAGTCCAGCAGTATAATTGAAGCTAATATGACCTGAGCAATTTTTTAATGCTTGGGTCAGCTTTAAACTGGCATTCTTATTTTAAAGATAATAGTGGTAAATAACTGTGTTAAGCTGTGTTAATCCGTGCAAAGGTACACAAACTAATTTTAACCACCTTAATTATTGGAAATGACTTCTTAAGCTACTAAAATTGTTCACTGGTCCATTGGAGTGCAATGAGAATGGAAATTTACAAACTACATACAAAACCTTAGCAGGAAACTTTAGGGACATTCTAAGACCACTTTTTTTTCAGTAGGCATTTGGGATTTATAAATTGCACAGAATAGGGTCGATTTGTATTAAGTGTGGCTACTAGAAGCTAATATAGCTTTAAAATACAGGTTATTAGCATGGATAATGATGAAAACCTCACTATTTTTGCATTATAAATGCAGCTATCAAAATCAGAATTCCATAGAAATATTCACCGGATGAAAATAAAATTTTGTTTCAAAACTTGTACTTCCACTTTAAGAAATAATTCAAGATAAAAGAATGTTACCTGTGTTTATATCACACTTTTCCCAACCTCACAACTTCCTAAATCTCTGGACAGTCAATACATTACTTTAGAAATGTTGCAATTAAGGAAAGACAACAAGTAACTTTCCTACAGCAAATTCCACAAGACAGCAATACAAGAATTAGCAGATCCCATGTTTTAGTGGTGTTGGTTGCCAGATAAATATATGGGATAAGTACACTTAAACCTGGGATTTTCTTGGGTATCATTGTGTTGATCATAAAGTACAAAGTTAAAAATCATACAACACCAGGTTAAAGTCCAACAGGTTTATTTGAGCACCAGCTTTTGGAGCTCTGCTCCTTCAACAGGTGATTGTGGAGAATAAGAAGCTAGTGCTTCCAAATAAATCTGTGGGACTATAACCTGGTGTTGTGTGATTTTTAACATTGTACACCCCAGTCCAACAATAGCATCTCCAAATTGATCATAAAGTACTTTGCTTCAGATTTCAAGCCCAGATAAATTTTTACCCAAATTTGCCTACATTCATTATTCAAAACATTCAGACAAAAAGTGAGAGTTTGCACTTTCCATGATAGGATTTAGTACATTTTTCAGTGCCCTGCTATTTATGAGTTATTAACAAACTGAATAATGGAAATGGCAGTTTTGAAACATGATTTTCTTAAATATAATTTCCAAATTGGGAAGCAATTGTCAATGAAGCAAAATGCAATGATGAATCTTCAGAACTTCTCAAGTAGGTTGTGTATGTAAATATTACAAAGTCCAGTACACCAGTTCCAGAAGAAAATTGATAAAGTTATGTGTACCCATGATGCCTTGACTGTTATCGATAAATGCATTATAGAGAAATCATCTATTTCTGTGAGACAACTCACGTGACCAAGAAAACAAGCATTCAGGTGAATTCAATGTTGACTGTTGAGGAAAACTGGTGTGAGTCACAAGTAGAAATAGGATATCATTAAAAAGACAAGAAAATAATATAAGGCATAATATCAACAAAGATATTCAATGTATGAAAATGGAAGAAAGGCATTGTTGACAACCCATGTAAAAAAGCACTCTGCTTCCACAGAGAAATATTCATTAGTACATCAACAAGCAAGTCAGAAAAAATGAAACTAAGTATTGTAAGTGCTATTGTGGAGCAAATCAGTTCCTTAACTTACCTGATAGCAGAGAGAGTTTACTGAAGGAAGCAATTGTCACACAACACATCCACACATTGTCATCCACACTGTTCATCTTTAAAAATAAAACACATATGGAATAGGAGGAACGTGATGATGGAATTATTAGGGAGCCTAGATAGGTGAAAGAGTGGATAAGAAAGTCAGGAAGTTGGTCAAAGTGGATAAGGTAAGTATGTAGTATAGCAGATGGGTAAAGTAATTAAATGGTAGAGTAGGAGGCAGACGAGGTAGTCAGGTTGGGAGCTCATCTTATTGAGAAAGGGATATTTGATTAGTGGGAGTTATTTATGTCTGGTTGGTGAGGGCATGTAGAAAGAGACTATGTTTGGGAAGGATAGTCAGTTTGGGCATATCAGCGTGAATAATTGAGAGGTCATTTGAGTAGTTACCTAGCAGTTAGACTTGAAAATTTTTTTTGTGGATCATTTGCTGGATGACTATTCAAATAAATCTGACAGATCTGTCCAAAATGGCCGATTCTAGATTAGAGTTAGTGACTTTCACAGACAATGCCAGGGAATAAGAAAATTGCCCATCCGCAACTTTTCAGGAAATTCTTATGGATGTCAGCAGGTCAGTGTTTTTATAGAGTCCTAATGTGCATCATGAGTCTCATGACTGGTGTCTAATGGTCCAGAAAATGTGGGATGATGCATTTTTTTAAAAAAAGTAACCCACAATAGCAGAAGGTCAAATTACATAAACTTTCACACTGAAATTTAAATAAGTGGAAAAAATTAGTGTTTTCTTGATTAATGTTTGATTATTAGGGAAAATCCAGGGATTAAACTGAAATAAATTTAAATCAGAAATATTTCCACATAAAACCAGAAGATGTCAGCGGTGTGAAAAACAAGTGCCTTTTTCTCCCTTTCAATTTCCTTTAAATCAGTAATGGATGCATTATCATTTTTTTATGTTCTCCACCCAAGTAAACTAAACATCAACAAAAATAGAGTTAATAATGTATATGTAAACTTAGGTATTAAAGTAATACTGCAGCATAAAATATCATGACTATGATGAGTAATCATTTTGTTTAAACTTTCTGCTAGTGTTCCAATTTGGACTAAGCCATATCTGCATTTATGAGATTGAATGTGTAAAATGTACGGGTGCAGTGTCATTTAGGACACAAAGTATCTCAACAATTGTCCTTTTATATACAGTACTGAGTTCACAGTCTTTGCTCTACTGTAATAGTTAGAACATGAAGGAAAAGATTTAAATGGCTTTGATCTTCGGGAAAGCAAGATCATTGCTTGCCCAGCATTATGTCTCATTGAGGCAGGTAGCCTATAAGCTTGTGATGCCTGTTCATTTACATGAATGGTGGAAGCAGCAATCTACTGGCTGGCTGCATTCTTAATGAGGACTCATGAATCTCTGAAAGAAGAGCTCCTTCAGATATATACATATTTTGGAAAAGCTAGGGTTGTTCACACTGGAAAGGAGTAGCTTAAGCATGAGACTGATTGAGGACTTCAAAGTCATGAGGGATCTGGATATGGTAGATGGGGAGAAACTGTTTCTACTGGCAGAAGAAGTTAGAAACAGGTAATATTGATTTAAGTTGATTGACAAGGAGAGCCATTGTGAAATGCAACATTTTCTCAGTAAGTAGCCAGGGATCTGGACTGTACTGCCTGAGTGTGTGGTGGAAAGAAATTCAGTTGCAGTTTTCAAAAGAGAACTGAATCATTTTTTGAAGAAGAAATATTTTCAGGACGAACTGGAAAACGCGGGGGAGTGGTATGAAATGAGGTATTTTGCTAAGCGCTGGCAGGGACATAATAGGTTAAAAGGCTTCCTTTTGTATTTTTACCATTCTATGACTTCATGATTCTGCAGAAGTTGAATAGTCCCAGGAAAGTTTTGGTGGATGGTAGAGGACTGCACATGATGCCAAAGTGAGGGATCCTAGGGCTTCGGATGAATTGCTGGATGCCTTGATGTTGGAGGTGGTCAAAAGAAAGAGCTCAACCGGTTTCTGTGGGTTGGGGGAGTTTGTGGACAAGAGATCTGCAACATCTTCCAGGAGTGATTTGAACTAGCTAAACAAGATGACTTATGTACACAGTCTGGTCCTCAGGACCTAGGCGAAATACCAGAAAAGGTTCAATGAGTAATCATGGTCAGAAAATTAGGGTTGGATTAAATTTTCATGATGCAAGTCTGCCCAACTGGTTGGAGAAACAGTGGGAAACCCTTATGACTTTGAGGGGGAAGACCTGGCCAAATTAAGTAACTGTCAGGTGCCTATCTGGCTTTGGAACTCAGGGTTGGAAAACCAATCATTCAAGAGCTGCTGGCCAATAAGAGGCACTGAGGGTCAAAATGCTGGAACTTCCTTCCTAGCAACATGATGGGTTATACCTATGACAGATGAAAACTGTAGCAGTGAAAGAAGCTGTTCGTCATCACCATCTCAAAGGCAATTCAGGATTAGCAATGCATACTGAAAATACCAACCATGTGCACACGAAAGCATGTCAAAAAGTTGCCTCCTACAATTTAGCCTATGGAGACTAACTTAAAAGACATAAATGATCTCCCTTTCATTTTCATATATTTTGCCTTGTATGAATATTTCCAATGTTCTTTGAATTCGTCTCTCCATAGTTGAAGAAAGGCAGTGATAATTTACAACTACATAGTCCTTCTGATGACTTCTTGATAATCAACAGTGTCTAACTATTTACTTCTAAAGCATAGTACTGTTACAATGTAGGAAATGTAGCAAACAAATTTTCCACAGTAAGTTCACACAAACTGTAAGTGTTAATGACAGATAATCTGTTTTAACTGATATCACTAAACATTAACTTGGCACACAGTAGAAATTCCTTGTGCACTTCTGCAAAATGTTGTCTCTTATATCCACATGTAAGATCAGTTTTAATGTTTTGTTTGTAAACATCTCTGACAGTGCATTGAGATGTCATCCTCAATGATGTGCTCAAATCAATGGAAGGGAGCTTAAGCCCAAAACCCTCCTAATTCAAAGTTAAGTGTGTGGCCACTGAGTAAAGGGTAACACGTTAACAGATATTTCACTGCTGAATAACATCTATTATCATTCTCACCAACATCAGCTCTGACCTGACAAAAGAAAGTGTTTCAATTTTCACTTCAAGTTGTTGAGAAATCTTACCATCAGGAACTTGTACAATTTTAAAGTACAAGCAGAATTTTGTTGTTAACCAAAACATTTGCTAGGCTTGGCAGACATCAATTAATATGGTTAAATAACCAACTGTGCCCTTCTACAAGGTTTCCCCTTCATTTTTCTTAAAAGTATCAGGTAAAAGTATGCCTCTGAAAGAGGTCAACCTTTTTTGTAGCATTTTCACAGCTTTCCAAAATAACGTTCACTTTAAAGGTGTACAATTGTAAACATACAAATAGTTACAATTTGGAAGTGCCAGTGTTGGACTGGGGTGTACAAAGTTAAAAATGACACAACATGAGGTTATAGTCCAACAGGTTTATTTGGAAGCAATAACTTTCGGAATGCTGCTCCTTCATCAATGACAACCACCTGATGGGTTATACCTATGATAGATGAAAACTGGAGCAGTGAAAGAAGCTGGCTCGTCATCACCACCTCAAGGGCAATTCAGGATTAGCAATATACACTGGAAATACCAACCTTGTGCACATGAAAGCATGTTAAAAAATTGCCTCCCACAATTTAGTCTATACCCTTATACACCTTTCCTATCCATGTATTTGTGAAAATGTCTTTTAAATGTTTGATAATGTACCACCTCAACCACTTCTGTTGGCAGCTTATTCTGTATGTATACCACCCTCTGTGTACAAAAGTTGCCCCTCAGGTTCCCTTTTATTATTTTCCCTCTAACCTTAAACTGATGCCCTCTAGTTCTTGATTCCCCAAACCTGGGAAAAAGACTGAGTGCATTCACCCTATCAATACCTCTCATGACCTTATACACTTCTATAAGATTCCCCCTGTAGCTAACGATGATGCAAAAATATCAGCCAGGGACCCCGCAATTTCTTCTCTAGCCTCTTGCAGATTCTTGGATATACCTGGTCAGGACCGGGAGATTTATCTAACTTCATACATTCTAATGCATCCAACACCTGAACTCTCTGAGACATTTGAGTGGCACTGTGTTGCTTATGTGTAATTTCACCAAATGTTTAGCTGAAGGGAAAATCAGAAAGCTTGTGTGCAGCAACAAGTTATTGCAGATGCTGGAATCTGTACTGAACACAACAAATGCTGAAGATCATAACGGGTCAGACAGCATCCAAAGAGAGTGAGCAAGCTAACGTTTCCAGGCTGGATGACTCTTCATTAGAGCTGAAGTGTGAAGGGACAGTGTTTGTGTTATAGTTTGGGGGGGAGGGGGGGAGCACGGGAGGTTCGCTGAATCTCAGTGCAAATTGGAGGAACAACATCTCATCTTCAGATTAGGTACTTTACAGCTTTCTGGACTCAATACCATTCAACACCTTTAAATTGTGAACATTTCTATCCTTTCTTTCAGCTTGTTATCATGTCCTCCCTCAATCCACTTACCATCCTTTCAAGTCTGCAGGAAACACACCATTATTCTGCCATTCTCACATTCCTATCACTTAAGCTGAACTAGCACCCTACGCCAACTACCCCCAGTTACCACTCTCCCCAAACTATAGCTTAAATGTTGTTCCCTCCACATTTAACTTCAGCTCTGATGAAGAGTCATCTTAGACTCCAAACGTTAGCTTGCTCTCTCTCCCAGAATGCTGCCTGACCCATTGTGATCTCTAGCATTTGTTGTTTTCAGCTTGTGTGCAGCTCCTGGTTTAGAAGAACTGATCAACAAAAATGGTATGAGCATGAATAAAATGGTCAAAAAGGTCAAAGTAAATTTCCAGCAGATAAATATTTCTATATTTTCAAAACAAAATCCTACCCTTCCCACCCTTCATTTCTCTAATTTCTATTTAATTCCCAATTTACTCCACTTTCATTAAAATTTCCCATCTTCCCAATGCATCTGCGATCAGATTTTATGAAAGATCAGTGGTCAAATTTCTATAATTTCTGAAAATAATAAATGACTTCAGCTAAATTAAATTCAATTTACATTATGCCTCAGAATTTATTTCTGCTACCCTTCAATTAATCTGATACTTCTCTTTTATGTCTTATCAAAGCTGCAATATCCACATTGTACAAAGCATTCTGAGTGAGGCTGTACCAACTGTTTAGAAAATGTACTGGGATACTTCACTATTTTGACTTAATACTGTTCTTTTAAAATATATCAATATCGGGTTCATTTAACTCTCTGCCACTAAGCATTTTGTAATAGCTTCAATTTATTGTCAATTGGACTCCTGAAATCTTACAGTTTCCATACTTTTCTCTCCCCTATTTAAGAAAAAGTTCTTCCCCAGATTTTTGGTCCCCATGTGAACAGTTCAAAACTCTTTTCAGAATAAAAGGCTTTAAGTGATGTTGTGACATTCTCAGAAGATTAAGCAAATTGTTTCCTGTGCAAAATATATTTATATTCCCTATTTCAGCAGTAGGATTTTCTACATGAATTGCAAGGACCAAATGACATTCATTCTATTCCTCCAGTTTTCCTTTTGAAATTTAGTAACTGTCATTTATACAAGTCAAACTGAACAACATGAATTTTAGCCAGTTAATCCTTCAAGGACTGCAGTGACTTACTTGGAACAGTTTAAAACTGACACAGACTGATAATTTTCTATAGAGTTTGCGATAAATGGATTGGACTGTTTGTCACCAGTTCATTCTATAACATTCAGTGCGAGATTGTTGGAGGCACTTCATTTGTTTATTTTCCCTTTGCATGGATCAATCACATATGTCAGTTGGCCTTGGTATTTTCAGAATAGGAAAAGTATTGAGGACAAGGCAGACACAGGCTTAGAAATTCAATAGCATCACAGCCATTTTTAGGCATTAAACATCTGCCTAAGGGTGCAATGTAGTTGACAACTGAGTGTATCACCTATTGTATTGCATTCAGCTGCTCAAAACACATCTGGGGAACAAGCTAAAACAATTTAAGCTGCTCATACAGCTTACTTACTGGTGTTTGGGTTGTTAGTTACCTCTGGCTCTTTAGTTGGCTATTCTCTGTGTTGAAAATGATAATACATATGACTGTTTTTCACCAAGTCGAACGGCATGAACTGTTGTAAATTTGCTTCCAGCTGGGTAGTTTATATATGGCAATGCTTGTGGTAACTCCCACAACATTAAAAAAACATAAATATGTCCTATCAGTACATCAAACATACATTGATTACAACTAACGTTATGTACAAACATTACATTCCTCACACACATTCATGTCTAGGCTCATATTAGGTTATTACAACAGAGGAACTTACTTCCAGCAGTGTCATGCATCAAATGATCTAATCAAGATGATGTGCGAGATCTTTATTCCCTCAGTTCACATGCTAAGATGCAGTGATGATATCATGAGCAAGCCATTTAATGATAAACTGACACTGACCATACTGACATATCACGACACTAGCTATCATAATTCAACCTACAAGCCAGATCATGGTCCTGGGTATCAACATCAATGGGAGGTGACAAGAGTTAACCTAGTTTGCTATTCACTGCTTTATCTGGAATCTGGAAGAACTCTAAATCAGGATGAAGTTTTTAAATCACATTCCCAGCGCACAGAGGACTGAAGATTACATGTTGTATGCTTCTCAACAGCCTGAAAACATTCCAAATAACAAGAGATATCATTTGCTGAATCTGCAACTATTCTTAAGTTCCTAATAGCAGTCATTTATCTTGTGCCACTTAATTCCAACAAGGCTGTAAGATCAGGAGCAGCAAATGATAACAAAGGATAGCCACTGTGTAGGAAACTGCAATGGAAGCTCTGCAGCTCCATCAGAAAAGACAACACTGCTGTGTTCATGAAGCTAACTTCTTGTTCCAAGCTGCACTGCACCATCCCCTCATTGTGAGCAAGCTCATTTCCACCATTTCCTAATGCACACCCATTAACCTGCTACAATAGGTGTAGCATAAAGTTACTGCTGTCAACAGGGCAGCTAATGGCCTCACAGAAAGTGATGTCAGTCCACATAACTCAGTGTAAGTACATCCTCCAAAATAGTTACTGAGGGATCTTTTTCATTTTTGCACATAGTGAAAATTGTTAGAGGAACAGTTTTGGTTACCAACACTGCTCCAGGCCCCCATTTCCAAACAGACTCACAACATGATTGTTGCAGTCCAATAAAAACAAATTTTCTTTAAAGCAACAGGAACAACACCTGATGAACTTTAGTATTGGCGTGCAAATTTCATACCAAAGTGAGCTGCACCATGTATAACTGTAAAGAAGAATGACAGAACAGCGCATCAGTATGAATCATAGAATCACTAGAATGTGGAAACAGGACATTCGGCCCCTCAAGTGCATACTGGCCCTCTGAAGAGAATCCCACCCAGACTCACAACCCTATCATCCCACCATGCACTTCCCATGGCCAATCCACCTAGCCTGCACATCCTTGGACACGACAGAAAATTTAGCATGGCCAATCTACCTACCCTACACAACCTTGGACTGTGGGAGGAAACCAGAGCACCTGGAATACACCCAGATAGACATGGGGAGATTATGCAAACTCCACACAGACAGTCACCTGAGGGTAATATCAAACCTGAGTCCCTGCCACTGTGAGGCAGCAATGAGTGGGCGGCACGGTGGCACAGTGGTTAGCACTGCTGCCTCACAGCGCCAGAGACCCGGGTTCATTTCCCGCCTCAGGCGACTGACTGTGTGGAGTTTGCACATTCTCCCTGTGTCTGCGTGGGTTTCCTCTGGGTGCTCCGGTTTCCTCCCACAGTCCAAAGATGTGCAGGTCAGATGAATTGGCCATGCTAAATTGCCCGTAGTGTTAGGTAAGGGGTAAATGTAGGGGAATGGGTGTGGTTGGGTGCGCTTCGGCGGGTCGGTGTGGACTTGTTGGGCCGAAGGGCCTGTTTCCACACTGTAAGTAATCTAATCTAATCTAACTGCTGAGCCACCATGTCGCCTCTAATGTACAATTAAACATACACAAAAGAACTATAGACAGAATCAGGTGTCAATCTAAAGATAAAAATCATACAACATCAGGTTATGGACCAACAGGTTTAATTGGAAGCATTAGCTTTCAGAGCGCTGCTCCTTCATCAGGTGGTTGTGGAGGTGTCCACAACCACCTGACGAAGGAGCAATGCTCCAAAAGCTAGTACTTCCAATTAAACCTGTTGGTCTATAACCTGATGTTATGAGATTTTTATCTTTGTACACCCCAGTCCAACACCAGCATCTTCAAATTAATCCAAAGAGATAGAGAGCATTCAGTTATTCCGCAGATTAATTGTGTAAGGTCCATCATGCAGAGTACAAGTATATAACCCAAAAGATGGAAACAAGTAGGGGGAAAGAAAGACAGACGCTGGTATCCTGTGTCCTTGTTGTGGTGGAGATGACCCCATTGGCAGGAGTGCTGTCTACCATAAACCCAGTCTACCAATACTGTCAGAGGAGGGGCTATTTTAAACAGTAGGCTGCAGTGAAAGCTCATAAAGGAGACTAACTATCAAGAGCTAGGAGATACCAAGGGAAACATCTGGAAGCTGATATTTTGATGAATGGCCAGAAAACAAATTGTAAGTGGATATGGAAGAAGGCAGTCTTAATCTCTTGGATACAATGCAGTAGTTAAGACTGGATCTGTTTTGACCATTCACAGCTCCAGAGGCATCCAGGTGAGAGGTACATCTGACCATGACTCTCCCTAGAAAGAGAAAGAAATCATGGAAATACTCTACAGCGTTCATAACTGAAATTGTTTGCTACTCATCTGAAAAGTTTATTTTGATCTCCAACTCAGATACAAGGTGGACAAATTGTATAAACAAGAGGAATCAGAACACATAATGTCAAAGTTCCCATAGTTCTTCATTGGTCTAGAGAAGCTGACCATGCCTTATTGTATTTAGTCAAGATTAGATGCCAAACCAGTATCTCTCTTCATCCCAAGAAAGGTCCCACAGCATTTTCCATGGAAGACCACACAAGGAATTGAGCTGATGCTGCATCAAGATGTTATAGCATTGATAATGCAGCCTACCAGATAGTGTTTAGGGATGGTTCCAGTTCACTAACTAAATGGCTCATAAAGTATCTGTGTAGACCTCACACAATTGAACAAAACTGTTAAAAGTGATGTTCATTCCATGACATCTGTTACTGAAAGTTTGGTAAAGCTTGTGAGAAGCTCCAGCATTTATCACACTAGGTGCCAACAGGTTCTGACAGCTACCTTTAGATGGTGAGCTGTTGACAGTATTCATTACACTGTTGGGAAGGTACTCCCTCAATTGGTTACCCTTTGAATTGCCTCTTCACTGGAGTTCTTCCAAAGCCGAATGAACATCACTAGGGAAAGGTTAGAATGACTGGATTAGTGGTGCTGGAAGGCTAGAATGAGTCAACTGCCACATGGAAGACATGCTTATCCATGAGCAGGAACACAATACTCAGCTACAGACAGTAGCTTTATAAAAACATAAGAACTAGGAACAGGAGTAGGCCGTCCAGACCTTCAAGCCTGCTCCAACATTCAATAAGATCCTGGCTAATCTTTTCATGGCCTCAGCTCCATTTACCCGCACTCTCACCGCATCCCTTAATTCCTTTATTTTTCAAAAAAGATCTGCCTTAGCTTTAGAAATGTTTACTGAAGCAGCATCAACTACTTCCCCAGGCAAGGAATTCCATCAATTAACAACCGTCTGGGTGAAGAAGGTCCTTCTCAATTCAGTCCTGAGCCTGCTCCCTCTACTCTTGAGGCTATGCCCTCTTGTCCTAGCTTCACCTGCCAGTGGAAACATCCTCTCTATGTCTGTTGTCTATTCCCTTCATACTTTTATATACTTCTATAAGATTCCCCCTCATTCTTCTGAATTCCAATGAATGTAATCCCAATCTACTCAGTCTCACCTCATAAGCTGATCCCCTCAACTCAGAAACAACTAGTGAACTTACTCTGCAGCCCCTCCGGTGCCAGTATATCCTTTCTCAAGTTAGGAGACCAAACCTGCAAACAGTACTCCAGCTGTGGCCTCACTAGCACCTTGTACAGCTGCAACGTCATCTCTCTGCTTTTAAACTCAACCCTTTTAGCAATGAAGGACAAAGTTCCATTTGCTTTCCTAATTACTTGTTGTACCTGCAGACCAACCTTCTGTGATTCATGCACAAGAACACCCAGGTTCCTCTGCATAGCTGCAACTTTTTACCATTCAAGTAGTAATCCTTATTGTATTAAGTCAAGACTGGATGCCAAACCAGTATCTCTCTTCATCCCAAGAAAGGTCCCACAGCATTTTCCTACCAAAACGTATGACTTCACATTTATTAACATTGTATTCCATCTGCCAGACCTTTGCCCAGTCACTCAACGTATCTATGTTCCTCTGCAATGTTTCACAGTCCTCTGCACACTTTGCTTTGCCACTTATCTTAGTGTCATCTGCAAACCTTGATACCGTACATGTGGTCCCCAACTCCAAATCATCTATATACATTGTAAATAGTTCTCACAGGATCCGACAGGCAGAGCTCGTGCTTAATCATTTTCATAAAAATAATTTAAACTTAAAGTTACAATTCACAATTTGGAACACACTGTCTGTTCATCAGATCATAACAGACCCTCAAAAGACAAAAGCTGTTAGGGACTTCACAACATTACAGAGCTTAAAAGGCTTTATGGGCATGAACAATCAGTTAAGGAAGCCCTCCCTATTCTGGTGTCAGTGAATGAATCAATGTGGCCTTACTTAAGTAGAACCGATGAAGGGCTTTTGTCCGAAACGTCGATTTTGAAGCTACTTGGATGCTGCCTGAACTGCTGTGCTCTTCCAGCACCACTAATCCAGAATTAAGTAGAACCCACCTAGTGCTGGGATGAACAACAGCAGAGGGCACTCAGATAAAACAAGCACATGCTTAACATCATTTGAATGTTAGCTCAAGACCCTCCATTCACTATCACAACAAATGCATCATCCATCAGTCTAGGTAGCATATAGCAACATAAAAAGAAGGGAGACTTGGGGTGGTGTAATTGGAGGTGTGTCAGTAAGCTGGGGCTAGTTATAATTACAATAAGTAGTTAATCGTCTAACATTTTCTGAGTAACTATTTAATTGACTCCAGTGAACCCCAAAGAATTTCCAATTTAAATGGAGACTTTCAGAGGGCTCCAGTGGTTCAAAACACAAAGCATGAAACTTCAGTTGGAATCCAAGTAGAGGGATCTGAATCGGAAGCAGTCACTGCGGAATGTGATGTGATTGTGGAAGTAAATTCTGCCAAATGCTTCGGCAAAAACTAGGTGCAACAACAAAATTAATGATGGTGAACAAAAAAAAGATTAGAACAGAAATCCTGTCAAAGAGAGGAGAAGAACGTCTTCAAGGTGGGTGTGCCAGGAAGGGATGTTGCTGTGAGTTAAATACTATTAAAAAAAACAAAAAAAACTGGATTCTGAAAACCTGAAACTAAAACAGAAATAGCTGGAAATACTTTGCAGGTCTGACAGCATCTGTGGAGAGAAAGCTGAGTCAACAGTTCAGGTCCAGTGACCCTTCTTCAGTTCTGATGCTGCTAAACCTGGTTAGTTTCTCCAGCTTTTTTCTGTTTTGCGATCTTCAACTTAGAGTCATAGAATCATAGAGATGTACGGCATGGAAACAGACCCTTCAGTTCAAATCGTCCATGCCGACCAGATATCCCAACCCAATCTAGTCTCACCTGCCAGCACCTGGCCCATATCCCTCCAAATCCTTCCTATTCATATACCCATCCAAATGTCTCTTAAATGTTGCAATTGTACTAGCCTCCACCACTTCCTTTGGAAGCTCATTCCATACACACACTACCCTCTGAGAGAAAAAGTTGCCCTTTAGATCTCTTTTACATCTTTCCCCTCTCACACTAAACCTATGCCCTCTAGTTCTGGACTCACCTACATCCTGGGCAATTCCTTTAAAATCAACTATGAAGAGTCCCTGTACACAATGCTCAACACTTTGGAAACAGCTATCTGGCTAAATCCAGGTCATGATATTCTACACATTTTAACAAATTGTTTACTATAAACAGTAGAAGCAACTCCCTCCTTTCACGCTCCCACATTTTGCATGAAACAATCCATATTGGCCATAACACAATGTTTTTAGTTGTATTAATTAAATATATGTAACAGTTTGGATTTAAAGTTCATTTTAAGTTGATTTTTTTAAAGACTCTTGCTCTCATATGTTAAAGAATTTGCTTTGCTGCTCCCGGTTTCCCTGTCAGTCACACTGTGGTAAATCTCCCGTCTCCAGTAAAAAAGATTTCACAACATTTCCACGTCCTTGGTTAGCTATATGCAGAGGAACCTCAATTATTCAAACGACACGAGCGGGGAGTATTTTGTTCCGATAAACAAATATTCGGATAATTGAATGCCAGATAACACTGTTTAGCCAAGCATTGGGACCCTGTGATATTATTTGGATAATCTGAAATTCGGATAATTGATGTTTGGATAATCGAGGTTCCTCTGTATATATATCTTGATTTGGGTTTGGTTAACCTCGAAAAGAACAGATTGCTGACTTCTGATAGCTCTTTTGTTTTCTTATTTATCCACAGGACAAGGGCAGTGCTGGCTAGGTCAACATTTATTGCCCTTCCCAATTGCCCAGAGGGCAGTTGAGTCAACCACTTTGTGGGTCTGGAGTCACATGTAGGCCAGACCAGGCAACAATAGCAGTTTCCCTCCCTAAAGAACACTATTGAGCTACATTGGTTTCTGACAATTGTCAATGGATTCATGGTCACCATTAGAAGCTAATTCCAGATTTTTAACAATTCAATTCAAATTCCACCATCTGCTATGACAGGAATCAAACTGGAGTCCCCAGAATGTTACCTGGGTGTCTGGATTAACAGCCCAGCGATAATATCGCCACGCTGTTGCATCGACTTTGGCCTTTTTAATCCTACCAGATCATAATCATTGTGGGTTTTGCAGCAGTCGGTACCTCGCTGGTTGTGAACACATTCGTGTTCAGGCTGTGTTTAAGAGTCCATATGCTCTACAAGGCTGGTTATGGGCGGCAGGGGCTATCCACTGCAATAGTAGCTGTTGACACTATCATGTAACCACTAACTGAGGCATATGCCGTTAGGTGACAATTTTTTGTCTTTGCAATGTATGGCCTACATATCTCGCATCACACTAATCCTGAAATTTATACAGCACATTATTCATCTGTGTAATAGATCTTTTTGGTTTGATGGTCTGCATCCTGGGAGCAGTGAACGCCACTTTTGTTAACACTGCACAGTGGCAGCATGAAATAGCTGGTTTCATCTGTGGCTCAAATGTTCATTATAATTTATTTTTCCAGATAGTTTTGGTTCACTATTACTTCTCTTATCGCTCCAGTTTTATTGGGTTTGCAAACAAATGTTTGCAGATACCTATGTAATTGTGGGACCGCGCATAGTCATCAGCTAAAATGGCTGATTTGCTTATTTTCAAAATGTAACAGTCTTCTAGCTGTGGCACACTCATATTCAGCCTGTGTTTAAGAGTCCATATGATCTACAAGGCTGGCTACTGGGGGCAAGGACTATTCACTGCAACAGTAACTGTTGACACTATCATATAACTACAAACTGAGGCATATCACAGATACAATGCCACCCATGTTACTACCAAGGCTATGGCAGACAGACAATATGACTGCTGAAGATACGGTTCGAATCTGACGTAAACTGAGTACAAAGAGTGACCATGTTAGGGCCTTTTATGAGCTTACAGGACATAAAGCAAAAATTGTCTGATCAGTGTAGTATGAACATGGACATGGATGGCTTCGATATCTGAGGAGTCATGAACGGTGCTGAACATTGTGCAATCATCAGCAAACATCACCACTTCAGACCTTAAGGTGGACGGAAGGTTATTTTTGAAGCAGCTGAAGGTAGTTTGATTGGATTAGATTAGATTACTTACAGTATGGAAACAGGCCCTTCGGCCCAACAAGTCCACACCGACTTGCCAAAGCGTAACCCACCCAGACCCATTCCACTACACCTAATACTACGGGCAATTTTAGCATGGCCAATTCCCCTAACCTGCACATTTTTGGACTGTGGGAGGAAACTGGAGCACCTGGAGGAAACCCACGCAGACACGGGGAGAATGTGCAAACTCCACACAGAGAGTCACCTGAGGTGGGAACTGAACCCGGGTCTCTGGCGCTGTGAGGCGCTAAGTTGGGTCTATGACATGACCCTGAGAAACTCCTGCAGAGATGTCTTGCAGCTGAGATGGCTGACCTCCAACAACCACAACCATCTTCCTATGTGGCAGGTATGACCCCAATCAGTGGAGAGCTAGCCCCCATGATTCCTGTTTTGCTATGGCTCCTTGATGCCACAATCAGTCGAATGTAGCTTTGATGTCAAGGGCTGTCACTCTCACCTCCCCTCTGAAATTCAGTTCTTTTGTCCATGCTTGAATCAAGGCAGTAATGAGGTCAGGATCTGAGCAGCGCTTGCAGAACCCTAACTGGGCATCACCGAGCAGATTATTGATCATCAGGTGTTCCATGCAATGTCACGAAATGGTTAGAGTCACTGTTGATGGCAACTTACATCACTTCACCGATGATTGAGAATAGACTGATGGTGTAGTAATTGACGGAGTTGGATTTTCCACATTGTCAGGTAAGTGCCAGTGTTATAACTGCTCTGGAAGAACTTGGCTAGGGGTGTAGTAAGTTCTGGAGCACAGGTCTTCAGTGCTATTGCTGGAATGTTGTCAAGGCCAGAGCCTTTGCAATATCCAGTGGCTCTAACTATTTCTTGACATCACATGGAGCGCATCAAGTTAGCTAAAAACTGACATCTGTGATACTGAGTACCCTTGAAGGAAGCCAAGATGGATCACCCATTTGGCACTTTGTGCCAAAGATTGTTGTGGCTGTTTTGTTTGGATGAATTGAGCTCCCCCATCATTGAGGAGGAGGATGTTTGTGAAGGGTCATCCTCGAGGGAGTTATTTAATTGTTCATCACCATTCCTGACTGGATGTGGCAGGACTGCAGAGTTTAGATCCAGTGGTTGTGGGATCCCTTATTCTATCATTGTGACACAATATATCCAGATCTCTAGAGGGTACGTTTTTGTCTGGCTTTATTTTCCTCTTGGATGCCTTTTTTTATTGTTTTCCATTCTCCTTCCATCAAAGCGTTGGATTTTGCCCTCTCTGCCCATTGATTTTACATTGAAGAAATCCTATCACCTTCTGAAGACTTCAGTTTGTCCTTGGTTGCTTATGGTACAATAAATTACAGCAACAGATTATGCATGAACTTGAAAAATTCTCTAGTTCTCCCTTCACAATTACTCATCCTGTGGATACTACCTAAATACTTAGTTAGCTTTCAATTGTACCAACTCAAAATAATTTTTGTTTTAATTTTTATCCGAAGTTGCCAGCATGACTTTGATTACTTTTATGTCAGTTTCTTCTTGGATTATGTTAGTAAATTGATCATTTAAAATAGTTTTCTTGCTCTTCAGATCACAATAACTATTTTATCAAGCAAACGTATACAAATTGAAAATTGTGGTGCTAGAAAAGTACAGCAGGTCAGGCAGCATCTGAGGAGCAAGAAAGTTGACATTTCGGGCATAAGCCCTTCATCAGGAATGTTGAGGCAAGGAGGGGTGTGGGAAGGGGGCTGAGAGGTTAAATAGGAGGGTGGGGGGTTAGAGGGGTAGGGGGGAAGGTAGTTGGGAAGCCAATAGGTAGATGCAGGTGGGGGGTGATTGTGATATGTGAGAAGGAAGATGGACAGGTAGGATAGTTCAAGAGAGCAGTGTTGAGTTGGAGAGTTGGATCTGAGATGAGGTGGGGGTAGAGAAGATAAGGAAACTGGTGAAGTTGATGTCGATGCCTTGTGGTTGGAAGGTCTCAAGGCAGAAGATGAAGTGTTCTTCCTCCAGTCGTCAGGTGGCTTTGATTTGATGGTGGAGGTGGTCCAGGACTTGCATGTCCTTGGCAGAATGGGAGGGGGAGTTGAAGTGGTCAGCCACAGCACAGTGGGGTTGTTTGGTGCATGTGCCCCAGAGATGTTCCCTGAAACCTTCCGCGAGTTGACATCCTTATCGTCCTTCCCCTACCTCATCCTAGTTCCAACCCTCCAAATTTGCACCGCCCTCTTGGACTGTCCTACCTGTCCATCTTCTTTCCCACCTATCCGCTCAACCCTCACCTCCAAACTATCACCATCAACCCCCACCTTCATCAACCTATTGCCTTCCCAGCTACCTTGCGCCCACCCCCACCCTCCTGTTTACCTCTCAGCCCCTCCCTCCACATTCCTGAATAAGTACTTAAACCTGAAATGTCGATTCTCCTACTCCTTGGATGCTGGCTGACCAGCTGCGCTTTTCCAGTGCCACACTTTTCGACTCTGATCTCCAGCATCTGCAGTCTTCACTTCCTCTGAGTCAAGTGTATATGAATAATTAGGTTCTTCAGTGAATTTTAACCCTTATGTTCGTTATTTCAGATGTTACAAGTCACTTCCATATGTTTTGGCCACTATCCTAGCATCATGCCACACGTTCTTGACTTCCAGGTGAACTAATTGAAAGATCAGAAGGGAAGGGAGGCGCTGTATAAAGTTTCTGACTATTTCAGGATGGTAACCAAACCATCCATTTCTCTTCACTTTATAAAGCGGTTCATGGGCAAGGATACACATATCTCAAGACAAAGCTTTCAATTAATAAGTTTCATCTAAACTTTCCTTTTGCTTGATACATTCCATTTAACTGTACCCAAGATGAGGTATTCCCATCCAAACTTTAGATCAATTTCCTGTTTATATCTTTTATTCAAAGTGGGATATCCAATAATTCCAATTTAATCAAATTCAGAACCTCTGGAGAAACTTCAAATACGTTATTAATATCGTTAAAAAATAAATCAAACATTATTCTGCTTGATATTCTTTCTCAAAAGAAATTTTCAAATGTATTTTGCTAGGTTATGCTCAACCATTCCTTATTTTGAAATGACCCAAAATTTAAATATGGCCACACCACCTTGGGATTTTTATTTTATGATGATGTACAGCTCAGCAGTGTTGTTAGACTGACAAATGGTTAATTTATTTCATCCCAAAACATACACTTCCAGTTTCTGACACAAATTAAAACCACCTTGGCTGTTTTGCATTGACATTTGATTTACATTCAAATTTTAAATTTGTTTGTCCTCTTAAACTTCATATAAACTTTCTATTGAGTACATGAAAAAGCAACTTATCTCAAGTTATTTTATCAATCCCAATTTCAGAAACAATTATGTCTAGGCTTGCTGATTTGAAATGGTGCTTTTACATTGGAGACACAATTGATCACAGTCAGTGTAGGGTTCTCCCATTCTCAAAACTTTATCTCAGAAAATAACAAATGGTCTGACTGGTCAAGGCTAGTCTGTGAAAGGCAAAGTCTTTAGTCTGAATTTGACGCCTGCAGGTGAGACTCCCGGGTGTCTTTTTGTGGTATCAGTATTCATATGACACTAAAAACCTATTTACAAACACAATTATAAAAGCGTTTGTGACTCTGATTAGGACCCCAATGATTTAATAATGTCCAATCATATCTATAAATTTAGAAATTTAAAGTTTTTTTAATTTCCAAAACCACACATCTCATGCTATTAAGTTGTGTCTTTTCTTTTTAAAAATTCTGTTCAGCAGTGAGCTTTAATTTCTTGTTGTTTTTCAAGGTGTGTTCAAATTCGTGAAGTTGCCACAAATCTTGCTACACTCGCAACTACTTACAAACAAAAAGAACAAAACTCTATTCAAGGCAGAAGGGTTAGAATGCAGCATGATGTCTAAACCCACTAGTGGAAGGGATTCTCTCAGTTTTTCCAATTCTAAATTCAAATGGGAATCCTGCCAAGACATCAGTCTCATTGTTATATTTGGGGGGAAAAACTGCTGCTTCCACAGCCTGTACTAGCACAGCACAGAAACTGAGCAGCATTTCAGATCATTGTCAAATTTGTTTAAACTGTCTTGACTTCTTTCAAAAAATTTTGATGTTTTTGAACAACACCCTGTTTTAGCAATGACTTGACTTGAATGTAAAGTAGGTTGAGCTACAGGAAGAGGCTGAAAAGGCTGGGGCTGTTTTCCCTGGAGCATCACAACCTTATGGAGGTTTATAAAATCATGAGGGGCATGGATAGGATAAATAGACAAAGTCTTTTCCCTGGGGGTGGTGAGGGGGGGGGGGGGGGGGGAGGAGGGGGTGGGGGGTAGAGCAGAACTAGAAGGCATAGGTTTAGAGTGAGAAGAAAAAGATTTAAAAGGGACCTCGGGGGCAACTTTTCACGCAGAGGGTGGTGCATGTATGGAATGAACTGCCAAAGGAAGTGATGGAGGCTGGTACAATTGCAACATTTAAAAGGCAAAAGGATTGGAGGGATATGGGCCAAATGCAGCAAAATGGGACTAGATATTGTTAGGATATCTGGTCAGCATGGACAAGTTGGACTGAAGGGTGTTTCTGTGCTGCACATCGCTATGACTCGCATTGTAACTGTCATGGAATCTCCTGGCAAATACACCGATTTTCACCAGGGCCCTTTTTATCTTCACTGGGGGAAATGGATTTGTGAAGGATTCTGATGTCCTCTGTAACTGTGCTAAGTCTTTTTCTGGATTAGTGGTGCTGGAAGAGCACAGCAGTTCAGGCAGCATCCAAATACCTTCGAAATCAACATTTCAGGCAAAAGCCCTTCATCAGGAATAAAGGCAGTGAGCCTGAAGCGTGGAGAGATAAGCTAGAGGAGGGTGGGGGTGGGGAGAAAGTAGCATAGAGTACAATGGGTGAGTGGGGGGGGGGGGGGGGGATGAAGGTGATAGGTCAAGGAGGAGAGGGTGGAGTGGATAGGTGGTGCCCAGTCTCCCCTTTTAACCCTACTGCGAATCCTCTTGCAAGGATGCCTGCCTTGAAGAAGTTTTCCTCCTCTCTCTACAAGAATCTCAGGGACTCCCTCTCCCACTGCAACTCCCAGGTCATTTCCTCTGCCCTGAAGCTCTTCAACCATGTCGTGAAACAAACTCGCTACCACAGCCACATTCGCTTCCTTCAGTGCCTGCCTCCGTAGCCAACTCATCCCACACGGACTCCAGACCACCTTTAAACCAGCAGAGTTCGGACCCGAACAGGACAAACAGTACAGACTACAGATTCAAAAACACCAGCAACAGTTCTCCTTCAAGATCCTCCGCTCCACGCTTGCAGCAATGCGCCAGCACCTAACCTCTCTACAGTCATCCCTGCCTCAGCTGAGGGCCACACTCTCTCAGAATTGCAAAGAACCCACTCTGTACTACATCCTCAGGAGAATTCATACTCTCAACAAACAGTATTTCAATTCCATCACAAACATCAAAAACTGCAAGTACAACAAACTTTTATCCACCCACCTCCATAACCAGCGCTCCTCAAACATTCCAAAAGATTCCCCTGGCCTCGGAACCTATTCCACCATTAGCCATGCGGCTGATGCAGCTACCACCCCCACACTGATCGATGATGTCACTTCCGCCCCCATCATGACCACTCCCACAACCACTTCCACCCCTCACAATTCCTCATGCATCACACCTGACATCACTTCTGCCCTTCACATCATCGCTGATGCCACATGCTCAGTGACTCCCGCCACCCCTACTGCCGTGGTCACCACCACTTCCGCCCCCACCAGCGCCACTCACCTGCATTCTGCTGACGTGCACTCCACAGACCCCACTGTCACTATCCCCACCCCCCATAACCCCAAGAGGAACACTACCCCTGCTCATGACTCCACCCCCATTCCCCCCACCATCACACCCATTCCAGTTACAGGTTCCGCCCCCACTCCCAGCTCCACACCCACACCAGATCCCAGTCCCCAGTCCTGCTGAGTTTTCACCATCCCCCCCAGACCTCCCCCTCACTGAGGACGAACGATCAGTCCTCAGCAAAGGACTCATCTTCATCCCCCTCCGTCCATGCATCAATGAATTTAATACACACCGTGACGTCGAACAATTCTTCTGTTGCATCCGCCTCCGAGCTTACTTTCACAATCAGGACTCCCGTCCACCTTCCAAGGACCCCTTCGCCCACCTCCAACACACTGCATCCACCTGGACACCCCGCGCTGGCCTATTACCTGCCCTCGACCTCTTCATTTCCAACTGCTGCCGGGACATTAACCGCCTCAACCTGTTTACCTCCCTCCCCCACTCCAACCTCTCACCCTCACAACGTGCAGCCCTCCAATCCCTCTGCTCCAATCCCAACCTCACCATCAAGCCAGCGGATAAAGGGGGCGCAGTGGTAGTCTGGCGCACTGACCTCTACATCGCTGAAGCCAAACGTCAACTCGAGGACACCTCTTCCTACTGCCCCCTCGACCATGACCCCACCCCCCATCACCAAACCATCATCTCCCAGACCATACAGAACCTCATCACCTCAGGAGATCTCCACCCACAGCTTCCAACCTCATAGTCCGGGAACCCCGCACTGCCCGGTTCTACCTCCTTCCCAAGATCCACAAGCCTGACCACTCTGGCCGACCCATTGTCTCAGCATGCTCCTGCCCCACTGAACTCATCTCTACCTACCTCGACACTGTCCTATCCCCCCTAGTCCAGGAACTCCCCACATACGTTCGAGACACCACCCACACCCTCCACCTCCTCCAAGACTTCTGTTTCCCCAGCCCCCAAAGCCTCATCTTCACCATGGATATCCAATCCCTCTACACCTCCATTCGCCATGACAAGGGCCTCCAAGCCCTCAGTTTTTTCCTCTCCAGACGTTCCCAACAGTACCCTTCCACCGACACTCTCATTCGTTTGGCCGAACTGGTCCTCACCTTTAACAATTTCTCCTTCGAATCCTCCTACTTCCTCCAAACCAAAGGGGTAGCCATGGGCACATGTATGGGCCCCAGCTATGCCTGTCTCTTTTGTTGGCTACGTAGAGCAGTTGATCTTCCGTAATTACACCGGCACCACTCCCCACCTCTTCCTCCGCTACATTGATGACTGCATTGGCGCCACCTCGTGCTCCCGCGAGGAGGTTGAGCAATTCATCAACTTCACCAACACATTCCACCCTGACCTTAAATTTACCTGGACCATCTCTGATACCTCCCTCCCCTTCCTGGACTTCTCCATCTCCATTAATGACAACTGACTTGACACTGACATTTTTTACAAACCCACCGACTCCCACAGCTACCTGGATTACACCTCTTCCCACCCTACCTCTTGCAAAAATGCCATCCCGTATTCCCAATTCCTCCGCCTCCGCCGGATCTGCTCCCAGGAGGAACAGTTCCACCACAGAACACACCAGATGGCCTCCTTCTTTAGAGACCACAATTTCCCTTCCCACATGGTTAAAGATGACCTCCAATGCATCTCGTCAACATCCCGCACCTCCGCCCTCAGACCCCACTCCTCCAACCGTAACAAGGACAGAACCTTCCACCCTACCAACCTTCGCATAAACCAAATCATCCTCCGACATTTCCGCTTCCTCCAAACAGACCCCACTACCAGGGATATATTTCCCTCACCACCCCTTTCCGCCTTCCGCAAAGACCGTTCCCTCTGCGACTACCTGGTCAGGTCCACGCCCCCAAACAACCCACCCTCCAATCCTGGCACTTTCCCCTGCCACCGCAGGAACTGTAAAACCTGTCCACACCACCTCCCTCACCTCTATCCAAGGCCCTAAAGGAGCCTTCCACATCCATCAAAGTTTTACTTGCACATTCACTAATATCATTTATTGTATCCGTTGCTCCTGATGCGGTTTCCTCTACATTGGGGAGACTGGGCGCCTCATAGCAGAGCACTTTAGGGAACATCTCCGGGACACCCGCACCAATCAACGACACCGCCCCGTGGCCCAACATTTCAACTCCCCCTCCCACTCTGCCGAGGACATGGAGGTCCTGGGCCTCCTTCACTGCCGCTCCCTCACCACCAGACACCTGGAGGAAGAACGCCTCATCTTTCGCCTCGGAACACTTCAACCCCAGGCCATCAATTTGGACTTCAACAGTTTCCTCATTTCCCCTTCCCCCACCTCACCCTAGTTCTAAACTTCCAGCTCAGTAACTGTCCCCATGACTTGTCCTACCTGCCTATCTCCTTTTCCACCAATCCACTCCATCCTCTCCTCCTTGACCTATCACTTTCATGCCCCCCCCCCACTCACCTATTGTACTCTATGCTACTTTCTCCCCACTCCCACCCTCCTCTAGCTCATCTCTCCACGCTTCAGACTCACTACCTTTATTTCTGATGAAGGGCTTTTGCCCGAAACGTCGATTTCGAAGCTACTTGGATGCTGCCTGAACTGCTGTGCTCTTCCAGCACCACTAATCCAGAATCTGGTTTCCAGCATCTGCAGTCATTGTTTTTACCTCTGTGCTAGTCTTTTGCCTGCCAGTTCTGCCTCTGTCCTTGCCCGGTCGAGGGTAGCATTGCATGCCAGCTTTGCCTCACTCCATGCGGGAGGCGAAGCAGAGCTATATGCAATTTTAGTTATGCTGCAGCACCAGCTGGAATCATCGGAAAAACGGTTTTCATCCTCACTACAAAAGGCTAAAGGCACCTGACTTCGCTTTTGTGGACTTCTCCTGACTGCCTGCTGTTTGTTCCAATTATTGACTTGGATCCTATTTATAATAAGTCGATGGGAAGGGATGGATGGATTGAATCCTGTTAGGATTTGTAACCAGCCATTCTTGGAGTCTGGGAAGAAGTTATGAATAATGGTGGCAGATGAGCCAGAGTCCACTATCATGGATTGTGACAAAGATGACTATTAATATTATGGACTTTAGAATCTTATACTCATCATATTGGATAAGGGACCCTGTCCCTCCTTGGGAGGCCAATGGGATTCAGAACAGATAATGGATGTTAGCCAGGGATTTTAGGTTACCGCTGCAGTTAGCTCCAGAATGCCCTCTCTGATCCTCATGGCCTCTATCACACCCTCCGCACTTGTCAACTGGGCTAGGGTAAGAGGAGGAGCTGGGAAGTGGGACTGTTCTCCTTGTCAGCCTCTTCCTTTCTACAGCAACCATCAGTGTAGTGACCCAGCAATGTTGGGTAACCTTTATTCGCAAGGATTGAAGTGACGCAGATTTAGGGCTTAGCAAGGTCCTCTATATCCTTGCTATCTTAGGCGATGTAGACATTCAAGGAAGGCTATTATAGATCAACACACTGTGTTCACTGTGAGTGCCGAACTGTTATGGTTTTGGAAGTCGCTGCTAAATACAGACCTAAGAGATCCACACACCACATAAAAAAAGACAGTATTAATGCAAACTTGTCCCCAGTCTGTATTAGCAACACACAAGGTTGTCCTACTTTTTCACATGGAACAGGGCAATACATTTCAATTCTCCAGTGGGCCAGTGAGCAAATTTCAGAAAGAGTTGTCCACTCACCACAAGAATAAACTTGATCCCTTAAATGTGTCTTTCTGATTAAATACTATTAAAAAGTGCCAAACAGAAAGGTTTAATCATCAAGCCAAGTTTTGCCTTTTTGGCTAGGAAGCAGAGCTGTCTCGTCTCAGACCACGTGCCGTTACTCCAATCACAGACTGGATCTCTATTAGCTGCTGGTAGGCTCACCAGTAAACCTGCAGCAACACACATCGGAGAGAAAGGGCCTCTATTAGGAGCAGCAGCTCCTTTTCTTCCTGGTCTGTGATCCTTCTTGTTTAAAAGGTATGTAATTATTAATTATGGAAACCCAACAAATGAGCTCGTAATTCATCTACCAGTAGACATTGGGCCATGTGAAATTCTGTCATGTGTGGTCCAAGGGCCATAGGTAGCCACCTCTAGCTTAACAGATCAATTCATTCCAAGCCTTTTTTTATTCATGGGAACACCCACGTGGTGCAGATTGATGATCAGAACCTTTTCAGAAAGAACTTGGGGACCCTCAGTCTACACCCCCAAACCCCCCATTTGGTTTCTCTCCCTCCTCTAAGCAGATCTTGTGGCAACAAACATGACATCTCTGCAAATGCACTGAGGATTTCAGTGGAAGACTGTTTGATACTAAAGCTGGTGGAAATCAATCTCCTCTTCGCCCAGTATCCTTCTAATGTCATCCTGCAACTTCTTGAGCGGGCCTTTGGACATTGTGTCACAGCTTGCTTCTTTTACATTGAGGGAGCGTATAGCTTGGAGAATGTTAAAAATCACCACTCTGGTTCACTCGTGTGAAATCATTTCTCAGTCTGTCACAAGGATAATGTCAGGTCCAGCTCTTCCCTCAGGCCCCTACACCTCAGCTGGCCAAAGGGGGCTCTGTGTGGTGGTGACCTCCTCTTTAATCTTCACAGCCTCAGTTTTTACTATGGCTCAGGTAACCACACGAACCACATTGCATCAGTGCACAGGGGAGGCAGGGACTTACTTTCAATAACACTTCCATAACAAAGTCTGAAATCACCCATGACATAGCCCTCGCAATTTCTGTCCCACGATGTATTAAGGACACATGTTTCACTAGGGGAGATTACAGCTATTGTTTTCAATGATGGCTAGTTATTTCCAGAGTTGAGAGATTTTGGCTCTATAGTGAATGTGGTCTACTTTGGGGGAGGCATCACTTCTGCTTCACAAGACCATAAAACACCAAAGCAGATGTAGACAAATTTGATAATCCTCAACTCCTGCCTTATCTCAAATTCCCTCAATTCCCTTACATAAAAAATCTATCTCAGCCTTGAAGAGACTTAACAACCTAGTCTTGACACCCTCCTCAGTCAAGAATTCCGATGATTCCATTCTCAGATTTAAAAAAAATAGTCTATCGCCTGTACTCCGATTAGGTCGTTCAGCCCTCGAGTCTAGCACAAGGACAAACAACCGCTTTGTATCTATCCTGTCAAGTCCCATAAGCATCATGTGTGCTTCAATAAGGTCTCCTCTCATTCTTCTATGGCCCAATGAGTACAGACACAACCTATTCAACCTCTCCGGAGAAGAAAATCCCTTCATACCCAAAATTATACCAAAACATATAAACTAAAAGCGAGCTACACCACCAGTGCTTCATCCAGAGGGTCACTGAAGATGTTGACAAAATGTTTGAAAATGAACCTTCCAGCTCAGCAAGCAAACCTACATCCAAAAACAACTTCGTGAACCTTCTCTGGATTTCCTCCATTGCCAGCATATCTTTGCTTAGATAAAGGAACCAAACTGTTTTCAGTAATCCAACTGTGGTCTGACTAGTACCGTGTCGAGTTTTAACAAAACTTCCTGTTCTTATCAGCAATACATAAAATGACATCACCAACCCAAGGAAACTTAAGCACAAATAGAAAACAGAACATAACACCTGTGCTTTACCTGAAGCTCACTTCTTTTTAAATATTTTGCAGGTTTCGAAGAAATCACTTGTCATTGTTAAACTAGACTGTGAGACACCTCTCCCAATTTTGGCCCAAGCCTCCACTGGTTAGTCACGAGGTCTTTGCAGGATCGTTGTCTTTGCTGTTGGCATTTACATTGCCTTAGTCAATGCCAGATAGTCTATCCATTTTCATTCCTTTTATCAGATCCAATAGTTAGACTCAATTGAGTGGCCTGCTAGGCTTTTTCCAGAGGATATTTTAAGAGTCAACCACACCGCTATGCATCTGGAATCACACAAGTAGTCCAAATTGTGCTTCAGTACTTCCCTACATAGATTTGTGAACCAGGTAGGCTTTTCCAACAAATTGGTAATGATTTCATGGCCACCATTATGCTAGATTTATTAACTAAATTCAAATTTCAACATCTGCCACAATAGGATTCAAATCACTATTACCGATACATTAGTCATGGTCTCTGGATTACTAGTTCAACAATGCCACAATGCCTCTTCTTTATGTGCATCACACCAGCTACCAAAAATGATGTGAATGATTTTGATATGTCTAAATGCGATACATACTTCATGCATTTTCTGTAAGATTGCAGTGACACCTAACTATATTCATGCAACCTAAAATTCTTTTCATTAAAACAATTTTATTTAAAACATCAATTCAGATACATGCATACAACTTTAGAAAATGCTTTAGAAAATGTTAGGGACCTTCTTTAACAACTCAGCAAAAATTTACATATCACTGAAATTTTAACTTCAAGAGATTTAAACATTGCAAATTTTAGAAGATCAATTTCCTTTTACACAGGCTTCAAATAAAAAAGATTTCAGTTAAAACTAAAATAACCGAACAGTTAAGTTTACAATTTAAATGCTCAAAAGTCAGCTCCAATTGGCAACTCCAACAGAAGATCACCTGCAGAAGCATTAACCCGGTTTCTCCCTTCACAGATGTTGCTTGGCTTGAGTATTTTCATTTTTGTGATTTTAAAAATATAAAATGACAGCTTTTTAATTAGTTATTTTTCAACTATTTGATTTCACGGTATTAAGTTTCCCATACAATTCATGCTCCTGTTTTTGATGTGCTTTAAAAACTGGAATAGCTTTTAACCTTATACACCTGCTATACTAGTTAACGCGAAGCTACAAGTTTTTTTTACCCATTGTGGTAATTTTTGGAATAAATTAAAGCAGGTATTTCAAAGAGAAATTTCAATTAAAAACATACTTTCCTCAAAAGAAGTGCAGTTAAACTGACTGTCGTTATCAAAACATGCCATCTAAAGGAAGGATGTGAAATTACAGTGCTATCAGTGGAGGATGTTTGGAAAATTGCATAAGCTTAATTTCTTTTCCCTAACTTCTTTGTGACCATTTCAGACCCCTAGGTAAATCATGTATACATGTTAAACATTACTATTAATTAACACTTATACTCAATTTATTTATAGTTTCAGGTTTTGGTGGCATCAAAATGCATGTTTCCAAAGTAACCAGTTTGATCTTTGTGTAGAGTACACATTGTGTAAATTCCAAAATGGATTTTAAGCAAGCTGTCTTAATAAATTATGGATTATTTATAACCACAATAAATTATTCCTTTAGTAAAATATAAATGGAATACTGTGCAAAATTGCTGATCACCATCTGATTATACTCAAAAAGGACAGAAGAAAAAAAATCTGATTATTGTTGCTTTAATTCTTCATAAATAAGAAAAGTTGGCAATTCAGATATTTTCAATATTAAGCTGAATCAAGCCAGAGTCCCAACAGGCATCTGACATAATACCTCACCAAAGTCAAATTGAATAAGGCTTGATGGGTGCAAAAAGAGAAAATTCAATAAAATAGTATTATCCTGTTCATCACAATCTCTAGCTTCTTCTAAACATTAAAAGAACAATCACTGATTGAACTGCTAAAGATCAGGGCCATTGAGACTCCCTCAATAATATGAAAAATATGATACAATATTTTAATAGCCATGAAAGGTCTTATTAAATTTGATAGCTATAATAAAATAGGGGTGAATGTTATTTGAAGAATTGAGTGTTTGACTCACGAGTCAATAACAAATTGTAAAGGACTGCAAACCACTCAACTTTTTCATGTTTTTTTTGTTAGTGACTTATGAGACAAATCAGATAAGAGACACATAGCTGATAGTGTTAAATGGTTCAATTTTAGTACGTGGAAATTCATGTTTTGTAGTTTACCATTTTGGCTAAAGATTTGTATTGAAATTAAAAGGTAGGATGGAACTACTTAACAATACAGTGGAGTAAAGTGTAGAAATAATATTTTTATTTGAACACCATGAGGACAAGGAAAATAGATGATATAATGGACAGGGACAACAGATGCAAGGTTCTGCCAAATCTTTACCAGCAATATCAAATGATTACCATTTCATAAAAGTGTGCATTACATAGGATAATAAGCCTTACATACGTATTTTGTCTGGCCCCAAAATACTCCAATAAGGTTGAGTGAAAAAAAATTCTACGTCCTTAAAAAGTTAGGAGTTTAAATATATTTGACCAACAAGTATATCGGACATAACTTGGAAGTCAGGTTATCCAAAGTAAAAAGACAATCTTCTCATACGGTGAGGTGCTGCATTTAAATAAGTGACTGTAATCCCCAAGTCAAATGAAATTCCACCACAATTTGAACAAGAAACTTTGGATAAAAATAGAACTGTTATTTTCACATCTTAGGAGGAAGAGTTGTTCAACCACAAAATCGTGGAACACAGATTTACTTGGCTGAGACAAAGCCAGCACCAAGAAAATCGTCTAGAGTGCCAGTTTTAGATCAAAAGGAAACATGGACTCAAAAAGGATACAAGAGCTTATGGAGTGTCAGGTTTAGGTCTCATGTCAAAAACAGCAGCAGCTCTGAGGTGCTATGTTAACTTAAAAGATCAGACAGTAACTGCCATAGTTATCCTTTATCTGGAGGGAAGTAAAGAGTACAAATAGCACCATACTGCAATGGAGACCAACTTCTTTCTCCCATCAAGCAGGCTTTGCAACACACAATTTCTGAATTAACTTGTATTCTAACTGAGGCATCACAGAGCAAATCCCTTCCAGTCCATTACAGGAACCTATCAGCTGCAGAATCCATTGTGAATTCTCCAGATTAGGGAGATCCAACTGGACAAAGCCGTGTAAGCTTGGCAACTGCACTTCAATTCTCTGAAGCACAGATTGGCTAATGAAGGGATGTACGTGTAACCCTTTGACACATTTCCACAATAAATATTGTTGAAGACCAAACACGCTGGAGAAGTTAAAGTGTAGCACTTCATATTTTGAACAATTATTTAGAACTGCAAACACTGTGTGCCTTAAGTCAAATATATGGAATTTTGCAGAATAGAATAAATTATCCCATTAGCCCCCTTACTCTCCCTTTTCTCTTCCAAACGTTCAGAGTTGATTGTCCACTTCACTTACAAAGTGATTATGGATCTTGGTTCCATGACTAACTCTCAGCAAATTCTATACCCTAACAGCCCTGCGAATTACAAAAACAATTTGTCATCTTATTTTTAATACCAACTTTAAATTTAGACTACCTTATATCTTACATCCAAGGTTCACAGCCAGAGGTCATTTTTGGAGCTGAATCTTGAACTTATTTTTTGCAATTTGTAGAATGAAGAAAATTGACCAAAGCTCTCTTGCTCTTCTCAATAAAATGAACTTGCATTTGGATATCCAACTTGAGAGAAAAACACAGTAAAATTATTCACATAGGTACGAAAAAATTAGCTACTGATTCAAAGGAGGCATTTACAGAACAGGAGGGTGTGTATATGGTCTCAAAGCAGAAAAAGAAGTCTAGAGACAGAATCCAAGAGTATGGGGTCTCAGAAAAGCTTAAGACAGGCAAGAATGATGGAGGAATGGTGTGGTGACAGGGCACAAGAGTTCAGAATTAAATAAAGTACATTTGGAGCAGAGGAGTAATTTTAGGGATGGGGAAAGCAATGAGGAAGCCAAGAAGGTGGGTGGTGGTGGTATAGAACTTCATGTTTGAAAGAATAAAAGTAGCAAAGCTTGGAGAACTAAGGTTTACAAAGATAATGCTGGGCAAGGGAGTATTAGAATAGTCCAATCTCATAAAATTGGTGGTGGGGGATTTCAGTATGAGATGTGTTTTGTTAGGTTTTTGTCATGTTTATAGTGCATAATATTATTTGAGATGGGAGCAAGGGATCTTTGTGACAGAGACCATAGCACAGGAGTTAAACAGGATACAACACTTGGTATGCAACATTACAGGGCAGGTGATGTGATCTGGGCCAAAGACAATGCCTTTTGTCTTGCCAGTGTTTTTTCCAAGTGGATAGTAGGCAGCTGGTGGGTGTTGTCAATGCTGGAATACTGTATATGGAAGCTGGTGAAGGAAGAGACAGGTGGCAAGAACAGATTTTAAGGCATAAGTATTTTCTCCTTAAGTTTTCTGGTACTTAACAGCATGCATGCTATTCTGAGAGAGATAGAGACAGATACTGACACACACACACACAGAAAAGACACAGATACTATTGCAAGTGCTGTCTTATATCCTTATTATTAAATCCATGCTTGAAAGCATCATGGTGTTTGCAATTTTTTCCACACATTGAAAATCATGTTATCAAGGTTTAACTGATGTCAGACCTCATTACTTAAAGTTATTCAACTTTTGGTACCTGCACATAGTTTCAAGCTAAGGGTTCCTGGGGATCAGCTTAATAAATATTCAAACCCCAAATGGGAGGTAACAGTTTTATACCATATTCCCATTCATTCGAAGTCCTTTAGGCTGGAATAAAATTAAGTTCAAATTAAACTTCCAACAAAAGTAATAGCTTAGCTTCAGATTCAACAGTTTTGAATAATGAATAAACTTTACTGCTAGAATTACTGCATGGTCTACTGGGTCATGAATGGCAAATGGGCATATGTTACAAGCCTCCACTGCATTACTCCACTAGCTAAACATACTTGTTGCTAAATGTCTGGAAAAGGAAGTGTAATATATGGGAAATCAAACACATTATTGAACAAAATAATTTCAAAACTATTGATTTATCAGAATACTCAAAAAGTACCTCAGTGGGTTTACCTTTCTTTCCTATTTTGAGTTTTCCTGACTTTGAACAATTAGACCTGCAGCCTCTAAGAGGTGGTTTGACTTATATAATGAAAGGTCATACCTGTTTGCCCAATCATATGACTAAGGTCGTTTCAGATTTAAATATCTTTCGTCCTTAGCATTCAAGGATAATTAAAATTTAACATCTCATCTTTCCCCACATACAGATAATAGTATCAAGGATTATTGACAATAATACAGAAATAAAGAGAAATACTTCAACTACTCTGTATACTGGGGCATTTGCAGTTTAATCATGAGGAAGTAAGGTTTACAATTTTACGAGTGGAGGAATTCTGCAGCTTTCCACTGATCATTTCCAATCTTTCACTCTTCATATTCCAGAAGAAATATTGCACAGCATGCACACACAGGAGATAATTACAACAATTACAACTGCTTGGGAATGATGTAAAATCATATTCTAGAGTGTGAAAAAGGATCAGTACAAAATGTAAAAATTACTGACCTATTGTTTGTAGTACTTCTGGTCACACTGATAGGCAAGATTTATTCAGAGAACATTCAAATGATTGACAAAATAAATTTGAGGTCTGTTGAAATGACTGATATTTATAGCAAAAATAATTAAAACTCACTAACTTTAAGAAAAAAAATTCCCCATATGTTAAGAGCAATGACTTTCAGAATGCTCAATTCTTCTATCTCCTCTAGCAATGTTGTTATTAGCGTAACAGAGAACAGTAATAACACCAGAGATGTCAAAGGCATTATGTATTTAATTGAGCACGACTTGCAGTAGCTCATTAATACTAAAGCTAAGTTAACTTACATAGGAATGGCATAACAGAGACACATGACAATCGCCTCAACCCTCACCCCATTCCCTGACAAACAAAATAACCTATGAAGCAATAATATGTTCAATATGCTGAGGCACCTGCTGTAGCTGTTTAATCAAAGACCTGTATAAACAAATATACTATTAATATAGTGTTACATTTGTGTACAGTAAGAGCAAGTGAATCCATTATACCTGGATAAAACACTGTACATTTTCTTCAAACAAGTGTTTATAGAACTGAGCTTTAAATTTATTATTCAGTGCTTCAACAACCTCCCTGATTGTATTTAATTATGAACAGCAATTTTGTTACATATGGACACTGAGTTATGTTAGTAGCTTCTGATAGGTTCAGCTCCAGATAATCATTAGAGCATAAGTTGTGCAAAAATATTATTGTGTTTAACTTGGATTAACTCAGCCTGTTTTTCAATGAAACAGTTCAATAATGGCTGCTTTTTAGTGAAGTCACAAATATCCCAAATATATTTGTAAATGGCTATGTAACAGGGGTTGGAATGCCCTGTATTTAAAGCTTCTGAAGTTTGAAACAACCTAAGCCCAAAAAGTCCAGCGTATCAAGCTTCGAAACTGTACTCAGATTTCAAAAAACCAAGGATTTCAGCTGAAGTGGCGACCAAGGCGTGCTGATCTGTAGTCAGACCGTAACTGCACGAAGGCATGAAGGATGTTCTTGTCAAGATTAGTTAGATGCTCTCCAGAACAGACCTGCTTTAGGTTGTCAGGTGCTACAACCAGGAGATTACAGAGTGCATGCAGCGTGTCAAAAAGTTGCAACACCAAGGGAATCTATATATAAAAAACAAAGAGAAAAGTGCAATTAGCTGTTGTAATTCAAGAGAAATTGCATATTTAGTAAAAGCAGCTTTAATCTGAAGACTGCAAAAGATATGCACCAAATAGGAAGACTAATAGTTTGGGTAGACGTTTTCTTATCCCATTCCCCACATCCTTCCCCTGCCAATTCCCAAAAATAAACGCACAGTAGAATCACTGGCTGGAAGTATAAACTTATCTTGATTAGTTGATGACTAAGTAAGACAGAAATGCATAAAAGAGAGAATGCAATGGAAAACACGGAACTCTCATGATGATTTGGAGGACCTCTTTTCTAAAAAAGGGCAAATTGCACTTGTAATACAGTATAATTCTGCTACTTAACTAATAACTGTACTGTGTTCAAGGTGCAAGGGCACAATGCAAGTCAAAGTGGGATGTATTTTTCTCTCAAGCTTCATTCTTATGATGTAAATTGCATTAAAGTTAGGTTGTTTGGTCAGAAAACAAGAAAAAAGCTTTGGTTAATTTCAGATTTTCATCTATAAAAAATGTGATGCCTGAAGAATTGATGTACCATTTTTGAAAGCTGACTTAAGGAGATACAAATGGAAAAAATGTTTACAAAATGAGAATATTTCAGAAGAGTTGCTTGAAAATTGCAAGAGCAAGAAGTACTCTAAAGAATGACATCAAAAAAACAAAGTGAAAACAATTTCTGTCATGTGGTCAGAGTTGAAAAGCTATAGACCAAAGACAAAGTGGACAGTAGCAGAGACAGGAGTTTGACCTCACTATTGCTGAAGGTCACAGATAGGCTATGTACGAGTTACAGTGAATGACAGAGGATAGTACAAAAAACAGATGAGCATGGCATACCAGTACCAATCTCCTGTTAGGAGCAGCTTACAGGAGATTTGTAGAAGTTATATACAGGGCAAGTTTGTAACCTTAGAAAAGAAAATCATTAGATTTTCAACAAAGCATATTTCCAATTACACAGGGCTTCAAATTCCTTTAGTGTACTTACAATGACAAAAATATACTATAAATAGAAGAAAATTTAGCATTTATGTTACTTCAATACAATAATGTAAGTATCCATGCATAATTATTTACTATCGTTAGCAAGCCTCCTGCATCAGTCTGACATCATAGACCATCTGGTCATAGAAATACAGAAATGGTTCAATTAACTTGCTGAAAATAGGGCAAGTCAGCCTGATCCTCAATTCTGAATGTGGATTTGCTGAATAGCTGCATGGTTATATTTAACTACTTTACATTAATGATTTCTAAGATGCAAACAAACAGATGTTTGGATTAAAGACTTAAGGTTAACCAAAATTTTAGGTGATAACATGTATACTTTTAACAACACTATATTACTACATAATGGATATTCTATTCTATTAGTCCTGACAAATTAAAAAGGAACCTTGCAATTTAGCATTATTCGGTGAGATACAGCCCTGACTACCAAACTGTTTAGCAACAAAAATTCCAATCAAATCAATGTATATTTATATTTATTAATATGGAAAATTTAAGACATTCTAAATCTAAACATTCAGTTCGCTAAAGTATTATTTACTATTCAAGGCTGATTTTCTATTAAATTAATATTTTGTTGAGGGAGAGATGATACATCAAAAGCAAATCAGAAAAATAATGGACCCATTTAATACTTTTAAGTCACAATTGTTTCAATTTGCTACCAAAAAGGCAAGAAAATATTACATAATCAGCAGAAAGACAGTGTAAAGCAACAACAGTACAAAGCAGTGTTGCAATAATGTTAATATTCAGAGCATATACAACACCTTAAATTCTTTGGCACACTTCCGATATTCAGCTACATCACAGATAGCCAGCATACCACCCATTGAACTGTAAGTATACTGCTGAAGGTGCTCATGAATTAGACGATGGAAGCGAACTCCGAATTCTGTTAGAACAGTATCCACATTCTTTCCATCCATCGAATTTCGATTTTTTTCTACTTGCTTTCTGACATAGCCACAGACTTTGACACAAGCCTAGCCAAAAATGAAATGCGACATCATTACTGTGCGCTGTAGTATTATACTAAGCAGTGAAAATGCGATATTGCATTTTAGGCTAAATGCAATTGCTTCAAAACTGCAAGGCAACTAAACATTGTGTCACCTGACAGTTGCAAAGTTTATAGTACAAACAGATGAACTTTCAACTTGTAACAATTTTCTTCAACCTCTACACACCCTACATATAACCTCTACAAAATTACTCATGAGCCAAAATGAGATTTATATTTTAAACAAAAATATTATCCATAATTTAGTTTTAAATGTTATATCTTCATGGGATAGGTACATCAACATTAGTATACAAAACATTCATCCCAGATTAATAAAGACTTCGGAAGCCTCTTTACAATCAAACTCCTGCTGAGATTGGTCATTTGATGTATTTCTAAAACAGCTGCTCCTATGGAAGATACAAAATGATTGCAATACAAGCAAAACACCATCACTGTTGGGATCACTGCCGAATATACAAACCTTTGGTGTATCTATGATATTATTATTGTACATGGACCAAACCTTGACAAGTCAATCGATTATACCAGCTTTCTACATTTTTCAATCACTTTGTTTTCTGTATAATGTGCGGCCATCTCAGGGGTCTCAACCGTAAAAACTATGTTATGTAGTACTGGGCTCAAATATCTTTCTTTTGTGACAGCTCCTCTTGAGATCTTCTCAAAGACTACTTTTTGATTTTCACAAGCCACTTTTTGGTTGCATTGTGACTGCAATCCCAGAATTGAAAATCATCTTGTACCTCTTATGAGTCAATGACTGTTTGCCACACTGAACACTTCTGACCATCCTATACTTTAACTGGCAGCAGGCTTTTGAAAGTTATATAGCAGAATTACCGAGTTTTTCCTTGCAAGTCCACAGCCTAAAGGCACGAACAGCAGATATTCTGCAAACTTTAGGGATATCTCACTCCTCATGCCTTGATACAAATGATCAATTATCTTTCTGGATTTTGTAAAGTGTGTAAAACTAAAATCAGCTCCTTAAATGCAGTTCTATGCAATTTGGGGTTGTATGAACACTGCATAACTTGTTTGGATACACATTTGTCTTAGTCGGATGATTACGTTTCAAGTTGTATTCCAGGAATTAAGCACATAATATAGATCTAATCCAATTCATGGGAGAATTATATTGATAGAGATGCCACCTTCTAGATGAGATATTAAAATGAAGTATGTTGAGCTAACTGTTAAAAGGGATCGTGTGGTTCACTTCAATATGTAGATATTTTTTCCAAGCCAGCATTCTGCCTCAATCACTTAAAAGCAGATTCATTGTTTGTGGAACCGTTCTACATACAAATAGATTGCCATTTTTTTGCACAGCAGTGACCCGCACTTCAAAAAAATTTATTTAATGAAGTCCTTTGGAATGTCCTAATGATGTAACAATGCATTATCAAATGATAATTTATCAGAAATTTAGAAAGTGATGTTAGAAAAAGAGGCTAAAGATAATAATATAGATTCAGACTGAAAGCTATGCATGAAGATAAGAATTACTGATTTGTAATCAGTAAAAATTTTCAAAGCAATCATTTGGCACATTTGGGAGAATTAAATGTAGCATTTTATGTAGAATAAAACTCTGATAGTATAGCGTGATTATATTTTACATATTTGCGAAAAAGTTTTGGATACATACATTAGTATATTGAATTAGTACGTTGTTTTCATCTTCTGGCTTGAAGTCTGTCTTTTTTTGTTCAACGCTCAGGATATGCTTCATATGTCCAATCATACAATTCAATGTCCTTCACAAAACAAAATTTTTTAATGTGGCATATTCCAGTTATTTCATTTTATGCTGGTACAGAACTAGGCAATTTTCTTAAAAAATGCAAAGAAACAACATATAGACATCACAGAGGTATAGTGTAAATTGCTTCAGGGTAACCTTTGAAATATGAATATCTACAGTTTTTGAAAGGCTGACTATTGCATTGGATTATATAATTTATTATTGTACAATCAGAATTACACCAGAGATTAAAGTGAATCTATGTCAAGACCACTGCTCCTGACTACTTTCATTCATGATCTAGTTGTACATGACAAGGAAAGGTTTCATCTGCAATCTTGCTAACAAAGATAATGAATCCAGGGCTATAAATTATGCTCAAATATGGATATCAAGGGATTGGACTGCTCACAGGCAAGTTGAGTTTAAATGGCAAACTGCAATATCATATACATATATACGTTATATACATAATCAGGGGAAATCATTAGAGCTGGCAGATATTGACTTGCTGAATTCCTTTAAGAAATGGACCAGTTTCACACCGGAGCAAAGATCACTTTGTATAACACCGCATAAAGTTATCGGTGCTAGAGTGATCTGGACTGGTTCCGATTGCCAAAATGCTCATACAGGTTTGCTTCCAAATTGAGCTGGATTCTTAAATCTAGTTTTCAAATCACCCAGATCTCATAGTTTCCGGTGGGGTGAAACAGTGCACATACTGCAAATCTCTAAAAGCTGAATGGAGTGTTAGGTTGGATGAACAAGAGATATTTTCCTATCAAGCATGTAAGAGAACATCAACTATAATGGAAAGACAGAGAAGTTGGGTTTGTTCATAGCCTAGAGAAAGTTAAGATTTAATAAGAATGTCCAACTTCAGTCAAGGGTTTTGATAGGACCATAGGACATAGGAGTGGAAGTAAGGCCATTTGGCCCATTGAGTCCACTCCGCCATTCAATCACGGCTGATGGGCATTTCAACTCCACTTACCCACATTCTCCCCATAGCCCTTAATTCCTTGTGACATCAAGAATTTATCAATCTCTGCCTTAAAGACATTTAGCGTACCGGCCTCCACTACACTCCGCGGCAATGAATTCCACGGGCCCACCACTCTCTGGCCGAAAAAACGTGGCCACATTTCTGTTCTGAATTTACCCCCTCAAATGCTAAGGCTGTGTCCACGGGTCCTAGTCTCCTCGCCGAACAGAAACAATTTCCTAGCGACCACCCTCTCCAAGCCATGTATTATCTTGTAAGTTTCTATTAGATCTCCCGTTAATCTTCTAAACTCCAATGAATACAATCCCAGGATCCTCAGCCGTTCCTCGTATGTTAGACCTACCATTCCAGGGATCATCCGTGTGAATCTCCGCTGGACACGGTTCAGTGCCAGTACGTCCTTCCTGAGGTGTGGGGACCAAAACTGGACACAGTACTCCAATGGGGCCTAACCAGAGCTTTATAAAGGCTCAGTAGCACATTACTGCTTTTATATTCCAACCCTCTTGAGATAAATGACTACATTGCATTCGCTTTCTTAATCACGGACTCAACCTGCATGTTTACCTTTCGACAATTCTCGACTAGCACTCCCAGATCCCTTTGTACTTTTGGCTTTATGAATTTTGTCACCATTGAGAAAGTAGTCCATGCTTGTATTCTTTTTACCAAAGTGCAAGACCTCGCATTTGCTCACATTGAATTCCATCAGCCATTTCCTGGACCACTCTCCCAAACTGTCTCGATCCTTCTGCAGCCTCCCCACTTCCTCAGTACTACCTGCCTGTCCACCTAAATTCGTATCATCGGCAAACTTCGCTAGAATGCCCCCAGTCCCTTCATCCAGATCGTTAATATATAACATGAACAACTGCGGCCCCAACACTGAACCCTGCGGGACACTGCTTGTCAACGGCTGCCCTAACGAAAAAGAACTTTTTATCCCAACTCTCTGCCTTCTGACAGACAGCCAATCCTCAATCCATACCAGTAGCTCACCTCGAACACTATGGGCCCTCACCTTACTCAGCAGCCTCCAGTGTGGCATCTTTCAAAGGCCTTTTGAAAGTCTAGATAGACCACATCCACTGGGTTTTTCCCTGGTCTAACCTACTTGTCACCTCTTCAAAGAATTCCAACAGGTTTGTCAGGCATGACCTCCCCTTACTAAATCCATGTTGACTTGTTCTAATCCGACCCCGCTCTTCCAAGAATTTAGAAACCTCATCCTTAATGATGGATTCTAGAATTTTACCAACAACCGAGGTTAGGCTAATTGGCCTATAATTTTCCATCTTTTGTCTTGATCCTTTCTTGAACAATCGAGTCAATGAAGAAAAATTGTTTACATTAGCAGGTAAGTCAGTAACCAAAGGATAATAATTAAAAACCATTGGGGAAATAACTTGCAGAAAATAAGGTGCTGTCTTTTGAAAAGATGATATATAGGCCACTATTATAATCTGGATTACTCTGCCCAAGGAGGGGGTGAAAGCAGATTCAACATTAATTCCTAAAAGGTGAACTGAGTAAACAGTTGATAAAGAAATTGTAGGCCATTGGACAGAAAGCACGGAGTAAGACTAACTGGGACCACTGCTTCCAAAAGCCAGCACAGGCATATTGGGCTAAATGACATCTACAACCTTAAATTACGAAATGAAGTTACATCACTGCAACACACATACAAAAATCCTTGTTAACATCCTAATGAAAATATACTCAACATGTATTTTCCAAAACTTTAGAATCTCCCATTTAATTGGATAAAAGGTTTTCTACAGTAGACAAAGATTTTTTTTGCAGGAGAAAAGTGTTTACTTAGGGATTAAGCAGCTCAATGATGACACTGTTTATTGAAAAGCTGTATCTAACAGATGCCTGATGGATGATTAACCAACCAATAATGAGATGCCGTATAGACAGATGAAAAACTGTGGGATTTAATGACATCCCTGATATGGCATCTTGCAATGAATTTATATTTACCTGTCAATTCCTGTATCCAGTTTAACTTCCATCTGTTCAATCACTTCTTTCTTTTTCTGTAGACACTCAGTCAGTTTAGGAGAAGAGCTGTAGATACAATTATTAACCAAACATCAACTTAGTTTGAATGAGGAAAAATGAAAAAGATAGATAATTAAATAGATAAATACACAAGTTTTCAAAAAAAAGCTACTGAAAAGCTTTTTGTTCTTGCAACTTTATGATAAAATACATTTCGGATTTTGAAGCCTAATGATTTTTCACAATGGAGCATTAAGGATGTTATTTGACAATTTACTCCATATCAATTCAATTAAGATCCAACCAAAGGTTTTCATGCAATGCGAATGTAGTCCAAATGATTATTAGCATAATCAGAGATAGACCGAAGTATTTGTGCCAATTAACAAAACTCTCTCACCTTAAGAGTGGCATGAGGTGGTCGTTAAACTGTTTGTCAAACAAATGAAAAATCGTATTTGCCTGTTGTACAACATCTAAGAAGTAAAGAGCTCCGGTTTTGGAATCTGTTGATGGGATTGCTGAAGGAAAGATAGATAACTTGCTCTCAGTTTTTAAATCCTGACATAGGATAAATCATCATCAATCATTAATTACTTTATTAATCTTCTGGTTAACAGAAATAAACTGGCATTGTAACCAAATTCAAAAAATACAGGCAACTACAGACTCATGAGGCTAATTTTAAATCACTACAATGATAAGAACCAATACGCACATGTTAACATGGCTTCAGAAATGAAAGTTTCTACTCATGCTTAAATTTTTCAGGAGAGATAATTCAAGTGAAATGGTAAAGCCCAATGATATGGCTTACCACACCAGCAAGTCATGCTTGACAAACTTGCTGGCGTACTTTGAGCCTGTAACCAGCAAGGAAGATAAGGAGGATCCTGGGGATGTTGTATATCTACACTTCCAGAAGGCATTTGACAAGGTGTCACATAAAACACTGATCCAGAAGAGGGCTTAGGGTAGAAGATCAGCTGACTGACAAAGCAGAGGGTCAGGAAAAATGGATTCTTCTCTGGAAGGTGAACTGTAACTAGTGGGTTGCCGCAAGGTTCAGTTCTTAGACATTAACTATTGACAATCTGTATAAATTATCTGCAAGCATGTAAATGCAAAGTTCACAGATGATAATAAAATAGGTGGGAAAACAGGTAGTGATGAGGAGAAAAGGGTTTAGATGGATAGTGTTAGGCTAGGAGAATGGGCCAGAATCTAGCAGATGGAGTTTAACGTAGGTAAGTATGAGATTGTCCATTCTAGCCGCAAAAATAAAAAGGGCAAATTATTATTTAAATGACAAGCAGACTCAAAGTGCGTCAATGCAGAGGGATCTGGACATCTTTGTGCATGAATTGCAGAAAGTAGGTATGCAGGTGCAGCTTATAATAAGAATGACAAATGGAATCCTGGCATTTATTGCAAGAAAAGTGGACCATAGAGCAAAGAAGTGTTGTTACAATTATAGAAGACATTAGTGAGACCACTTCTGGAATATCATGTTCAGTTTTGGTCTTCTTGAGGAAGGATGTGGTGGCACTGGAGGCAGTTCAGAGGAGGTTCACAAGGTTGATTCCAGGGATAAAAGGGCTGTTGTACAAGGAGTGGTTGAATAGCTTAGACTCGTACTCTCTGGAAATCAGAAGAATGGGGAATGGAGGCGGGGTTGGGGGGGGGGGGGGGGTGGAATCTGATTGAGGTCTACAAATGCTGAATGCAATTGATAAGGGGGAATCATCTGGTCAACATCCACCTTATGGGACGGTCTTGAACAAGAGGACATAGATATAATGTGAGAGGAGGTAGGTGCAAAACTGAGACGTGGAGAAACTACTTCTCAGAGGATGGTGAATCTGTAGAATTCACCGTAGGAATTCAGTGGAGACAGAATCAATCAATAGATTCAAGAAAGAAACAGATACATTTCTGATGAAAAGTGGGATAAAGGGAGTTGGGGAGCAGGCAGGAAATTGCAGTTGAGATCAGGACAAGATCAGCCATGATCATATTAAATAGCAGAGTGGGCCTGAAGAGCTGAATTGCGTACTCCCACTTCCCACGCTCCTATGTTAACCACCCCACCTCCCCTGCAAAAGGCTTTTGCTAAATTGTAACCTTAACAGTGGTGCCCTGCACCCTCACCACTGTTGTCCTGCAAGGAGGTGTTCTCAGCCCCCTACTGTAATCCCTGCACACCTGCGACTGTGCAGCCAAATTCCGAACAAATACCATCTATAAAAGTTTGCTGATGACACCACCACAGTAGGACGGATATCAAACAATGATGAGTCAGAATACAGGAAGGAGACAGAGTGCTTGGTGCTGTGGTGCAATGATAACAAGCTCTTTCTCAATGTCAGCAAACAAAAGAACTGATCGTTGATTTCAGGAAGGAAGGCAGTGGACATGCCCCTGTCTACATCAACGGAGCTGAGGTGGAGACAGTCAAGAATGTCAAGTTCCAAGGAGTGATGATAACCAGCAAATCTGACTTGGTCCTTCCACATAGATGCAATAGTCAAGAAAGCATAACAATGCCGCTTCTTCTTCAGGCAGCTTAGGAAATTCAGCATGTTCATAAGGATCCTCATCAACTTTTACAAGTGCACCACAGAAAGCATTCTATCCGGGTGCGTAACGGTCTGGGACGGCAACTATTCTGCACAGAATTGTAAGGAACTACAAAATGTTCTGCGCACAGCCCAGATCATTATGGAAGCCAACCTCCCATCCATGGACACCATTTACACTTCTCATTGCCATGGAAAGGTGGCCAAAATTGTCCAAGATCCCTCTCACCCTGGCAATGCTCTCTCCCAACCTCTTCCATCAGGCAGAAAATACTGAAAACACATGCCAACTGGTTCAAGAACAGCTTCTTCCTTGCTGTTATCTGACTGCTGAATGGATCGAACTTCAAATACTGATCTTGCTTTGCGCACCTCCTGTGCCTCGCTCTAAGCACCCAATGATTTGAATGTCCCTGTTTGCTATGAGCTGCCTGCACTGCTTGCAAAACAAACATTTTCACTGTATTTAGGTACCGTGACTGGAATAAATCAAAATGGAATTTGTTATTCTCAAAACTGTTGGAATGCAGTGAGATACTTGGAACAGCTAAAAGTGGCTGACCAGTAGTAATTTGGGCTTTTTAAAACTAAAGAAAGAACATTTATGTCATATGATTAAGAAGAGTGAAGATGATATCAAAAACAAATAGGCATTTATCCAAATGAATGGAGATTTTGGAGTTTAGAAAATAAATGCTGGATATATTTTCATTTACAATGTGTTAGAGTCAGAGATGTAGAGCACGGGAACAGATCATTTGGTCCAAGTCATCCATGCCAACCAGATAACCTAAACTAATCTAGCCCCACCTGCCAGCACGTGGCCCATATCCCTCCAAACCCTTCCTATTCATTTACCCACCCAAATGCCTTTTAAATGTTACAATTGTACTAGTCTCCACCACTTCCTCTGGCAGCTCATTCCATACATATCCCAAACTCTGCATGAAAAAGTTGCCCCTTACGTCTCTTTTATATCTTTCTCCTCTCACCTTTAAATCTATGCCCTCTAGTTCTGGACTTCCTTACCCAAGGGAAAAGACTTTGTCTATTTATCCTGTCCACGCTCATGACTTTGTAAACCTCTACATCTTTCCGATAGGAAGGAGACCAGAATTGCATGCAATATTCCAACAGTGGCCTAACCAATGTCCTGTACAGCCGCAACATGACCTCCCAACTCCTGTACTCAATACTCTGACCAATAAAGGAAAGCATACCAAACGCCGCCTTCACTATCCTACCTACCTGCGACTCCACTTTCAAGGAGCTGTAAACCTGCACTCCAAGGTCTCTTTGTTCAGCAACACTCCCAAGGACCTTACCATTAGGTGGATAAGTCCTGCTAAGATTTGCTTTCCCAAAATGCAGCACCTCACATTTATCTAAATTAAACTCCATCTGCCACTTTTCAGCCCATTGATTCATCTGATCAACATCCCGTTGTAGTCTGAGATAACCTTCTTCACTATCCAATACACCTTCAATTTTGGCGTCATCTGCAAACTTACTAACTATACCTCTTATGCTCACATCCAAATCATTTATATAAATGAAGAGGAGAAGTGGACCCAACACCGATCCTTGTGGCACTCCACTGGTCACAGGCCTCCAGTCTGAAAAACAATCCTCCACCACCCTGTCTTCTACTTTTGAGGCAGTTCTGTATCCAAATGGCTAGTTCTCCCTGTATTCCATGAGATCTAACCTCGCTAACCAGTCTCCCATGGGGAACTCTGTCGAATGCCTTGCTGTAGTCCATATAGATCACGTCCACTATTCTACCCTCATTAATCCTCTTTACTTCTTCAAAAATTAAGATACTTACTTTTCTATAGAAAAAAAAAATCTCTGGTCCTAACGTGGTTGATTCCAGAGCATCGTACATTAGTTTTGGTAAGCACAATAGTAAACAAATAGAACCAGTTCTTCTATAACATAATGATTGCGTTCACGTGCAAGTGCGCATTATTGAAAAATTGCACTTTAGAAACAGTGCTTAAAGTGTTGGTGATGTAATCATGTTACAGCCAACACATTTAAAAAGTTCATGCTTTAGAAACAGCACCCCCAATTTGTTAACCATGTCATAGCAAAACACGAGTTATAGCAGAATAACCCGTAAATATGTTCCAGTGATTTGATTCTATTGGTAGGCGAAGTTTTGTGAACTGAATATTCCCTTAGCATTTGTTTTATCTCCAACTTCTTTTTGGGTTTTGCCAAGAAGTTTTTTGTGAGAAAAATATTTTTGAATTATCAGTTAACTTGAAAGGGTTCAGAAAAGATTTACAAGGATATTGCCAGGGCTGGAGGATTTGAGCTACAGGGAGAGGTTGAACAGGTTGGGGCTGTTTTCCCTGGAGCATCGGAGGCTGAGGGGTGACCTTGTAGAGGTTTACAAAATTATGAGGGGCATGGATAAGATAAATAGACAAAGTCTTTTCCCTGGGGTCGGGGAGTCCAGAACTAGAGGGCATAGGTTTAGGGCGAGAGGGGAAAGATATAAAAGAGACCTAAGGGGCAACTTTTTCACGCAGAGGGTGGTATGTGTATGGAATGAACTGCCAGAGGATGTGGTGGAGACTGGTACTATTGCAACATTTAAGAGGCATTTGAATGGGTATATGAATAGGAAGGGTTTGGAAGGTTATGGGCTGTGTGCTGGCAGGTGGGACTAGATTGGGTTGGGATATCTGGTCAGCATGGACAGGTTGGACTGAAGGGTCTGTTTCCATGCTGTACATCTCTATGACTCTATAATGATAAGGATGATGCAACAATGAGGGTTACCTAATTGCTGCATAGGATTGCAGTTCATTTTCTATCCTTATCTCTCCCCCCATCGGCAAAGAATCAAGAAGTGTTGTTACAGTGCAGAAGGCGGCCATTCAGCCCATTGTGTCAGCATCAGTTCTAAGCATTCTGACAAATGCTAAACCCCTGCCTTTTCTCCCTAACCTTGCACATTAGGAGAGGTTATGGCTCAGTGCTATTATTGCAAAATCATTAATCTAGAGACTCATAACATCTGGGAAGCCGGTTCAAATCCCACCAAAGGCAGTTCGAGGAATTTACATTCATCAAAAAATCTGGAATTAAAAATCAATCAGGAAAACCCATCAGGTTCACCAACGCCCTTCCTCACCTAATCCGGCCTACACATGACTACATACCCACAAACACAATGTGGTTGACTCTTAACTGCCCTCAGGGCAATTCATCCCATGAATGTTTTACTTAAATAATTATCTTTACATTCAATCATCCAGAGGCATCTTGAATGATTCAACTGAGATCAATCTCAAAGGCATTTTAAGGCAGAGCATTTCAAACCGGAATTCAATGCTGAATCACCTGCAAAGACTCCCCGCCCGGCTTACTCTTGTACTGGTTATGGTATTGTTCACCAAGGACCTATTTTTGGCAGTCTCCTACTTCTCAATGACACGTTGCCCTTCAACAGTATCATATGAAAGCACAGCGTCAGCTTTTACACATATGGTGACACTGTCTCACCAGCACCTCAATCCCCACTTCACTGTTCTCAAGTTGCTTGTCAAACATTCAGTACTGTCTGAACAGAAATATATACAAAAAGTCATTGTCTTTAGGCCCAAAATGAGCTCTATTCCCTCACCAATGACTTCATGTCTTACCCTAGTACCTGCCTGAACCTGAATCTTTATGTTACACGCAATATGAGATGAGCTCCCAACCCTATATCTGCACGACCTATAAGACACCGACTTACAAATCATCTGACTCCACTCCTCCCCACCCTAGTTCATCTCGCATCTGTGCCTTTGACTCACCCAATGCCCTGCCAAATAATTTTGCCTCAGAGCAATACATAGATAAGAAATAGGAGAACAAGTCTCAAGTACAGGTCTGGGGTACCTATTTCTATAGCTTCCAAAAACCATCTCCTATCTGTACCTTCAGTTTTCCTCACCACATGGTTGTTGCTGTGAATTCAGTTGCCAAGGCTCTAAGCTCTGGAACCCTTGCTAAATCTGCACTCTCCTTGAAGATGTTCCTTAAAATAGACTTCTGATCAAGGTTCTGATCATTGGTCTAATATGTGCATATGGAATTCAGTTTCAATTTTATTTGTTAACACTTTTATGATGTATTTTAATATGTTGAGATGTTTTCCTATGTTAAAGGTACTAGAGAAAAACAAACTGTTGCTGTTGATTTTAGACATCAAGAGGTGAGACCACATAAGGATTTAAACACAAGGCTGAGAACTTATTAAATTTAAAATCAAACTGGTAGATACCAGTTGTTAGTGGAGATATGAGGTAAAGATAATTGTAATTAGAGCATACAGAATGCAGAATTTCAGATGAGTTGCGATTTTGGATGCATACAACATGGAGTTTGTCACTAGAACATTTAAATAAACAAATCTTGAAGCGACTTTCACGGTGAATAAAAAAAAAGTACAGTTAAGTTCTGAATTTTATTGCCTTAGATTTTCATGGGCTGAAATAGGATTTAAAAAGACAGACCAAGCCATGGACTTGAAATAGCCACAACAACCATGTTACTAGTCAGGCTGGTCACGTTTCATGAAACAAGTGTTCATAGAATCCCTACAGGGTGGAAACAAGCCCTTCGCCTAACATGGCCACATCGACCCTCCGAAGAGTATCCCACCCAAACCCACTCCCCCACCCTATTACTCCACATTTACCCTTGACTAATGCATCTAATCTACACATCCCTGAACACGATGGGCAATTTAGCATGGCCAATTCACCTAATCTGCACATCTTTGGACTGTGGGAAGAAACTGGAGCACCTGGAGGAAACCCAGACACGGGGAGAATGTGCAAACTCCACACAGACAGTCGCCTAAGGCAGGAATTGAACCTGGGCCCCTGGCGCTGTGCGGCAGCAGTGTTAATAAACAAAAACAGCCAAAACTGAAATTAATATTTCATTCAAAGGCAAAGAAGCCAGTCATGTCGGCATTACGGAGATGTGACAAGAACCTCAATGACCAGTTACACTGTTACTCGCATGCTCAAGAAAGAATCATTGCAATTAAGTTTGAAGACATGTTAGAACTCTGACATGTTAGAAGCTTCTATTACAGGAAATCGCTTGAGTAGTGAGAGGGGGTGTAACTTAAAATGCAGCACTGAACACAGGCTGGGAACTCATGTACTGTCTAACCTGGAGACAAAGCACCCACTGATAACGCAGATTGAAACATCAGAACTGCATGTAGGTTTGCTCGCTGAGCTGGAAGGTTCATTTCCAGATGTTTCGTCACTCTACTAGTTAACGTCTTCGGTGGGCCTCCGGGCGAAGCACTGCTGATAATTCCTGCTTCCTATTTATATGTTTGGGTTTCTTTGGGATGGTGATGTCATTTCCTGTTCTTTTTCTCAGGGGGTGGTATATGGGGTCAAACACTATGTGCTTGTTGATAGAGTTCCGGTTGAAATGCCATGCTTCTAGGGAGTCTCGGACGTGTCTCAGTTCGGTTTGTCCTAGGATGGATGTGTTGTCCTTCCTTATCTGTATGTAAGGATACTAGTGAGAGGGTCATGTTATTTTGTGGCTAGCTGATGTTCACATATCCTGGTGGTTAGTTTTCTGCCTGTTTGTTCAATGTAGTGTTTGCTACTGTTCTTGCACAATATCTTGTAAATGACATTAATCCCCCCCAAAAAAGTCATTTACAAAATACACTATCAGCAGTGTTTCTCCCAGAGGCCCACCAAAGACCCTAGTAGGGTGACGAAACATCTGGAAATGAACCTTCCAGATGAAAATGGCTTCAGGTCACAGATTCATACAGCATAGAAACAGGTGTTTTGAACTACCATGTCTATACTAAACACCAATCTCATTTTCAAAAGCTTATCCTGCAAAGACACCCAAAAGATACTAAACTGGAAATACATCCAGGGAAGCTATTTGGGTGGAATTGAGAAATAAGAAAGGGATGATCACCTTATTGGGATTGTATTATAGACCCCCCCCCCAAATAGTCAGAGGGAAATTGAGAAACAAACTTGTAAGGAGATCTCAGCTATTCGTAAGAATAATAGGGTGGTTATGGTAGGGGATTGCAACTTTCCAAACATCCACTGGGACTGCCATAGCATTAAAGGTTTAGATGGAGAGGAATTTCTTAAGTGCGTACAAGACAATTTTCTGATTCAGTATGTGGATGTAACTACTAGAGAAGGTGCAAAACTAGACCTACTCTTGGGAAATAAGGCAGGGCAGGTGTCAATGAGGGATCACTTTGGGGCCAGCGACCATAATTCTATTCGTTTTAAAATAGTGATGGAAAATGACAGACCAGATCTAAAAGTTGAAGTTCTGAATTGGAGAAAGGCCAATTTTGACGGTATTAGGCAAGAACTTTCGAAAGCTGATTGGAGGCAGATGTTCGCAGGTAAAGGGACGGCTGGAAAATGGGAAGCCTTCAGAAATGAGATAACAAGAATCCAGAGAAAGTATATTCCTGTTAGGGTGAAAGGGAAGGCTGGTAGGTATAGGGAATGCTGGATGACTAAAGAAATTGAGGGTTTGGTTAAGAAAAAGAAGGAAGCATATGTAGACAGGAGAGATCGAGTGAATCCTTAGAAGAGTATAAAGAAAGTAGGAGTATACTTAACAGGGAAATCAGGAGGGCAAAACTGGGACATGAGATAGCTTTGGCAAATAGAATTAAGGAGAATCCAAAGGGTTTTTACAAATATGTTAAGGACAAAAGGGTAACTAGGGAGAGAATAGGACCCCTCAAAGATCAGCAAGGCAGCTTTTGTGTGGAGCCACAGAAAATGGGGGAGATACTAAATGAATATTTTGCATCAGTATTTACTGTGGAAAAGGATATAGAAGATATAGACTGTAGGGAAATAGGTAGCGACATCTTGCAAAATGTCCAGATTACAGAGGAGGAAGTGCTGGATCTTTTGAAACGGTTAAAGGTGGATAAATCCCCAAGACCTGATCAGGTGTACCCGAGAACTCCGTGGGAAGCGAGAGAAGTGATTGCTGGGCTTCTTGCTAAGATATTTGTATCATCGATAGAGACAGGTGAGGTGCCAGAAGACTGGAAGTTGGCAAATGTGGGGTCACTGTTTAAGAAGGGTGGTAAAGACAAGCCAGGGAACTATAGACCAGTGGGCCTGACCTCGGTGGTGGGCAAGTTGTTGGAGGGAATCCTGAGGGACAGGATGTACATGTATTTGGAAAGGCAAGGACTGATTTGGGATAGTCAACATGGCTTTGTGGTGGGAAATCATGTCTCACAAACTTGATTGAGTTTGTTGAAGAAGTAACAAAGAAGATTGATGAGGGCAGAGCAATAGATGTGATCTATATGGACTTCAGTAAGGCATTCGACAAGGTTCCCCATGGGAGACTGATTAGCAAGGTTAGATCTCATGGAATACAGGGAGAACTAGCCATTTGGATACAGAACTGGCTCAAAGGTAGAAGAATGGTAGAATGGTGGTGGAGGGTTGTTTTTTCAGACTGGAGGCCTGTGACCAGTGTAGTGCCACAAGGATTGGTGCTGGGTCCTCTACTTTTTGTCATTTACATAAATGATTTGGATGCGAGCATAAGAGGTACAGTTAGTAAGTTTGCAGATGACACCAAAATTGGAGGTATAGTGGACAGCGCAGAGGGTTACCTCAGATTACAACAGGATCTGGACCAGATGGGCCAATGTGCTGAGAAGTGGCAGATGGAATTTAATTCCGATAAATGCAAGGTGCTGCATTTTGGGAAAGCAAATCTTCATACACTTAACGATAAGGCCCGAGAGAGTGTTGCTGAACAAAGATCTTGGAGTGCAGGTTCATAGCTCCTTGAAAGTGGAGTCACAGGTAGATAGGATAGTGAAGGCGGCGTTTGGTATGCTTTCCTTTATTGGTCAGAGTATTGAGTACGGGGGTTGCGAGGTCATGTTGAGGTTGTACAGGACATTGGTTAGGCCACTGTTGGAATATTGCGTGCAATTCTGGTCTCCTTCCTATCGGAAAGATGTTGTGAAACTTGAAAGGGTTCAGAAAAGATTTACAAGGATGTTGCCAGGGGTGGAGGATCTGAGCTACAGGGAGAGGCTGAACAGGCTGGGGCTGAGGCGTCGGAGGCTGAGGGGTGACCTTATAGAGGTTTACAAAATTATGAGGGGCATGGATAGGGTAAATAGACAAAGTCTTTTCCCTGGGTTCAGGGAGAACTAGAGGGCATAGGTTTAGGGTGAGAGGGGAAAGATATAAGAGAGACCTAAGGGGCAACTTCTTCACGCAGAGGGTAGTAAGTGTATGGAATGAGCTGCCAGAGGATGTGGTGGAGGCTGGTACAAGTGCAACCTTTAAGAGGCATTTGGATGGGTATATGAATAGGAAGGATTTGGAGGGATATGGGCCGGGTGCTGGCAGGTGGGACTAGATTGGGTTGGGATATCTGGTCGGCATGGACGGGTTGGACCAAAGGGTCGGTTTCCATGCTGTACATCTCTATGACTCTATGCATATTATACTGTCTTTCTTTTTGTACTGAACATTGGCACCAAAATTAAAGCTAGAGGCAATCAAATCAAGTTCAGCCAAAATAGGGGCTTGGAAAGAATGCTGGATGATCATTAATTTAATTAATTTTTTTAAAAGCCTTTACTATTCCACTGAGAAACTTCCATACATTGAATTATCAAATAATGAAAATTACCTGCAAGTCCAATTTCTAGAGCATAGTCAATATGCTCAACACACAAGTATTCCACGAGAATAGTAAATATTCGAAAAGCATTCTTTGGTAAATCAGAAGAATCAGACAGCTATAAATAAAAAGTTAAGAATTAGCAAAAATAGACACTGCTTAACATAACAATTATACTGAACTGCTCCAGTGAAAATCATCCCCAGAATAATCACCTGTAGAAATTTTAAAATTGAAGGACTGCAAGGCATCAATATTTGAAAAAAACCATCATATAGCCCAAATCTCAACAATACAGTACAAGGAACATTATTCTTTTTTGAAGAACATTCTTACCCTGTGACACCTCTCAAAGGCCTGTCTGGTCTCCTGCAAAAGATTGACAACTACCTCCTGTGACAGAAATGTTTCACCATGCGTGTCAATACTTGGCCCCAGTGGTAAGTTGGTACGTTGGCGAATTCTCTCTTTTAGATCCTGAATCCTACAAGATACACACCCATTATTTCACAGAAACATCTAAAATTTACAAAGATTAACAACTGTACTAATTTGAAGAGGACAAACATGTATAAAAGTATACCATAAGCAAAAGGCCCTCTGGCTGTCAGTGCCTCAAACTCTTTTACTTACACACACACGCACAGTGTAAGGTTCCAAAGTTTTCATTGCATATACGAATTTTCACAATCATAAAATTACTTAAACAGTTTTGCTCATAATTATTTTACCTCTTTACAAGAAAATGGAAGCCATCTAGGAGAGGATGTAACAGCATGGTATTTTGCCAGCCATAGCATCTGATATTTTGCAATAATGTTATCACTCAGGCAATCAGGAAATCTACAAGTTTTGATTCTGCTTTTTAAAAGAACAGATGTGAATATTTCAGAAAACATGAAAGAGCTGTTTCTGTAAACAGCAGAAGATTGAGACAGGACTCAGTAAATGTTTCAAAGCAGGATGCTATGAAATTTTGCCAGAATTCCAAAATTCCAATTTTTGTTGGGAAAAAGCCCAAAATTGCACAAGGAATCAGGTTTATCCTAACCAAGTGAAATGGGTCAAGAAATAGGAGAAATTTGAGCCAACTTTGATTTCTTCTGCACAAAAGTGGCATGGTGGCTCAGTGGCTAGCACTGCTGCCTCATAGCACCAGGGTCCCAGGTTCGATTCCAGCCTCGGACAACTGTCTGTGTGGAGTTTGCACATTCTCCGTGTCTGCATGGGTTTCCTCTCAGTCCAAAGATGTGCAGGTCAGGTAAATTGACCATGCTAAATTACACATAGTGCTAGGTGCATTAGTCAGAGGGAAATGGGTGGATTACTCTTCGGAGGGTCTGTGTGGACTAGTTGGGCCGAAGGACCTGTTTCAACACTGTTGGGAATCTACTCTAATCTAATCTAAACTCTGAGCTGCAGAGCATTTAAAAGAGACATTTGTAAGTAGAAGTAATGTCAGTAATTCTGATCATCATCAAAATCAATGAATTTGTTCAAAACCTACAAAGCTTTGGGCTGACCAGAACAAGAATTAAATAATTAAAATTAGTGAGGTAGACAGTATTCTGAAAAATTAATGATCCTAGCCCACATGTCAAGATGCTCAGACATTAAATATTAAATTCAGAATTTATCTAGTAACTAACTTTACTTCAGTTTATTTTAATATTTTTGGGTGATGTTTCCAATTGAATTTTATAAAATAAACAAAAACCCTTCAAAATAATTCTAGTAAAATTAAAACATTCAACTTAAAATATTCTTCAAATTGTAAATTCTTTCAAAACATCTTGGAACTGACTTTAATGAGATGTCAAGCAATTTCTCCCAATTTTTTCTGTCCAATAGAGTATAACATTCAACAGACTTGAAAGTAAATTTAAAATAAAATTATCCATGATAACATCTTTAATAGTGTTAACGATTCAGAAAACAGATTAGACAGTTTCAAGCTAGTTTATATGCATGTGATTCTGACATAAGTAATTTAAGAGGCATCACTATAACATTTACAGAATGATAACGTACAGACAATTCTACCCAAAATCAAGTGAAGCATTCTGAAACAGAGGTGACAGGTTGGTAAAAGTGTGCATGAACCAAGGTGTAAAGAGGATCGTTTTGCCAAAGTGCATCAGTGGCTCCAAATGCAGACTCATTTTCAGCATGGTTTTGAAGTGCTGCAAATATTAGGGAATCATAAAAACAAAAGAGGGAGGGAAGTATTTTGCCCTTGCTGAATCAAATACATTTAACTTTCATCTAAAAGGAATTCTTCCATTCAACAAATAGCACACAGAGGTTAATGCAGGGAAACAAACTTCAATGTATGCAGTTAATATACACACTTGAGCAACTAGACAACTTTTTAAAAATCAGCTACAGTAAATTACAAATTACTTTCTTCACACTTCACTGTACTGCATTTCCAAATGCTTCTTCAAAGCACTGTACCTTAAATTTAATTATGTAATCATATAGATATACCAAATATTACAAAAGGGGGCATAATGATGAAGTGCACCTGCTGTGTATTCAGGTCATGGTATTTAATTAGATAAATTCATAAATGCTCTCATGTACAGACAAGCTAAGCTGGTTTCTAGACTCTTCTGTGAAATCCAAATTGGATGTCAGGCCTGAAGCAAACTCAGTCACCAAAGTAATCATTAAATTGGCACTGTAAATGGCTGCCCATCAAAGATAAGAAACCTTTATTGTATGAATCTGACAAATTGTTTGATTATGGTATAAATTAATTGAGTAATAAGCATATTAACAAAGAGCAAAGGAAGGGATATGTAGATCTTTATAGATTTGTTCCATAAATGTAATATATGAAGCTACTCAATTTTTTACAAAAATTCATTCATCAAATGAGGGCATTGCTGGCATTTATTGCCCATCCTTACTTGCCCAGAGGGTAATTAAGAGCCAATCACATTGCTGTGGTTCTGGAGTCAAACGTAGGCCAGACCCACAGCAATGGGTCATCATTAAAAACTTTACGTTCAAATTTTTTTTTGAATTCATGGTGGGACCTGTAAAGGAAATTACATTTGATAAGAATAAGGAAATTAATCATTGATGTGACAATAAATAATTTCCACAATAGGTCATTTGAGGAACATGGCATGAGTAGGGAAATGCAATCACCAACTATTCTTTTTGAGTGACCCACTACCAATTGCTTTCAATCTATGAATAGGACCCAGTTTAATAATCATCGGAAATTGAATTTCACACACAGTTTTGCTACAGGCTTCATAAACTGATTTATGCTTGATTTGTCAATGAGGCAATTTGATAAGATATGTACTATTACAGCTTGCTTCAAAAAACTAGATTACTTTGAATTCAATTATGTTGATAAGGATAGAAAGAATATCTATTGCGCACTATAAACTTTAGAAAAAAATATTTTCAGCATTTACAGTTTTGAAATCCCAAACATTAAAATTCTTTCAGGAGTGAAAATAAATAAGTAGTTTGAACAAAGTAACCTTTGTTTCTGTAATCAATGATTGGTTATGTCTTCAGGAGAAACTAGTCATATCCAATGATTCCTCTATGATACCTTCCTGGATGCTGTGCATGGGTGTAACATGCAACAACAAAACATCTTACATTTATATAGCTCCTTTAATGCAATAAAATGGAGCATGGCATTTCACAGAAGCACTATAAACATATAACAGAGTCATAGATGACAAAAAATTTGATGGAAGACACAAATTTAAGACAACTTTTAAAAGGCAGAGTAGGAGATGGAGAGACAGAGAAGGTGTGTACATGTGCTGAGGCAGTTGAAAGTACAGGCACTAATGGTAAATCAATTAATATCAGGTATACAAAATAAGCCAAAATTTGAGAAGTGCATATATTTCCAAATTGTGATGTTGAAGGAGATAGAGACAAGAAGGGGCCAAAGCCAAGGAAGGTTTTGAAAGGAGGTCAGCAAGCATGGGGCTGTTGGGATTTGATGCAAGACATGGGCTCTAGTGCTTGAGAGTTCAGTCGATGAACAAAGGCATGAATGAGGACTTCAGCAGTAAATGAGCTGAGGTATGGGTCTAATCGGGCAGGGTTAGAGAAATGGAAATTGTCAATCTTAGTGATTATGTTAACATGAAGCGCACATTGAAGTTAAATGTGACGCTAAGGTTGTTTAATCTAAGGCAGTTGCCAGGAATAGACAGGGAGTTGGAATAGAATTTGGAGTTCAGACTGCTTTCAGCCTTATTAATACTAAATGGAAGTAAATTTTTGCTCTGCTAGATGTTGTCAAGTTACCTGAAAATGCAACTGTGGAGGTGGCATGAGGGGTAATGGTGAGGTGGGGCTAGATGTCATTAGTGAACCTGTCAGAATTACTAACTTTCTTCCAGATTCTGTCACAGGGATAGCAGATATACAAGAAAAGGAAAGGACAAAGGAACATGCTTCTGGGGACTCCAGAGGCAACTGCGTAAGAGCAAGTTATTGCAAGTAATAGTTTCAATTCAATTAAATTCATAAAACTGTGTGGCAGCAGTCCACTCAGCTACATAACAGTGATGCTGGAATTGGTTAACCATGTCAAAGGTTGCAGACAGTTCAAAAAGATTGAGGAAGGAAAGTTTATGTTTGTCAAGTCATTTAGGATATAAATGTTGAGTTTAATAGGAGTTTTTTGGAGCGGAAAGGAAGGTTAGATATGAAACCTGCTAAAGTCAAGAATTTACAAATTATCCCATTTAAAACAATCCACAAGAATGGTTGCCTAAAATTTATTAGTAGCTCACACTGAACTGGCCACTTTGAACAAAACATTGCAGGGAGAATCAAATTAGTCATGTCAAGACTTTAATAAGTATTTCCTGCTTTCTCTCGTTTTTGAAATGCAATATTTAATTGTAACCTCTGTCCCTTAAGTTTTGTAGCCATTGGGGTGACTCTGCACTCTCATTTACACATGCTTGAGATGCAACTATTGTTTCCTTAATTGCCTCATTAGCGTATAGCTTCGGCTTTCACCATTGCCCCTTTTATCATTTAACTTCCCCTTTCTACTATCTTATCACAAACCTGTTTGCTTCCCCTCCATCCCCAAACATGACCTGGAAATAGACTGCAAAGTACTCTTAGTCCTAACTAAGGGTTACCATCCCTGTTAAATATTTCAAGTACCTCAGGTTTTATTTCAGATTCCTTGAACTGAAGAATTTTGCATGTGTCAATTTAAGTCAGTGATTAAGTCAGGGCTAAATTCTCAATGCTAATAGTCTCACACAACACAACTGGTATCTTCATACACAAACAACATTCAATCTGAAAATTGAGAAAAATCAAGAGCTTCTGAACATAAAAAACAATTAAAATATCAGAAAATATTAATCATGGTATTTTATCAAAACTTTATATAACTGCACTTACCCTCCAGATCCATAAGACCGTTTTTGATGATTTTTGGAATCGTAGTAGCGTTGTAACACCATGCTACTCCTAGCTTTCAAGTATCCTGTCTCAATTTCGATATAATTTTCCAGGTATGAAAGGAAAATGCCTTTGATCATCTTTGCCAGAAATGTCTGTTTATCAGTACCAAGGTCAAACTCTGCTAACTTGCTTGCTAAACTTGTAGTCCTGTAAAGCAGAGACATCACAAGAAATAATTATTTATTACCAGCTCCCAACCCCCTGCTAATAATGTACAACTAAAATCCTTAGTCGCATTTTTTAAAAATGTCACGTTGAGTTGACTTTCATGCTTCCTTTACATTTATGAAAAAAAACGACCTGAGCTTGCCACATTAGTCAGAGACAACAGTTGAAGTTTAAGTCCACGATCTGTGAATACTGCCATGCTTGTTTTAATGTAAACCTGTACCTCACCATTTGAGGCACAGCATATTAGTGTACTGTCTTGATGTGGTGCAATAAATAACCTATAAAAAAAATATGCCTTGCAAGAATCTGGTGCTTGGTTTTTCTTCTCCAATCATATGTAATACGCATCAAGAAAAATTGAAGAAGAAATCCTGTTAAAATGTGCAAATTCAAAAACAGTTTACTGATTTATATGCTAGGAAACAACAGCTGGATGTATAGCTGTCATGGAAGTGTAATCTGTCATGGAACAAAGAGACCTAGGAGTGCAGGTTCACAGTTCCTTTTCAGTGGAGTCGCAGGTAGATAGGATAGTGAAGGCAGCGTTTGATATGTTTTCCTTTACTGGTCAGAGTATGGAGTACAAGAGGAGTTGGGAGATCATGTTGCGGCTGTACAGGACATTGGTTAGGCCACTGTTGGAATATTGTGCGCAATTCTGGTCTCCTTCCTATCAGAAAGATGTTACATAGAACATAGAACAAAGAAAAATACAGCGCAGTACAGGCCCTTTGGCCCTCGATGTTGCGCCGATCCAAGCCCACCTAACCTACACTAGCCCACTATCCTCTATATGCCTATCCAATGCCCGTTTAAATGCCCATAAAGAGGGAGAGTCCACCACTGCTACTGGCAGGGCATTCCATGAACTCACGACTCGCTGAGTGAAGAACCTACCCCTAACATCTGTCCTATATCTACCACCCCTTAATTTAAAGCTATGCCCCCTCGTAATAGCTGACTCCATATGTGGAAAAAGGTTCTCATGGTCAACCCTATCTAAACCCCTAATCATCTTGTACACCTCTATCAAGTCACCCCTAAACCTTCTTTTCTCCAATGAAAACAACCCCAATGCCTCAGCCTTTCCTCATATGATCTTGCTACCATACCAGGCAACATCCTGGTAAGCCTCCTCTGCACCCGTTCCAGTGCCTCCACATCCTTCCTATAGTATGGCGACCAAACCTGCACACAATACTCCAGATGCGGCCGCACCAGAGTCTTATACAACTGCAACATGACTTCAAGACTCCAGAACTCAATTCCTCTACCAATAAAAGCCAGTACGCCATATGCCTTCTTTACCGCACTATTTACCTGGGTGGCAACTTTCAGAGATCTGTGTACATGGACACCAAGATCCCTCTGCTCATCCACACTACCAAGTATCTAACCATTAGCCCAGTACCCCAGCTTTTTGTTACTCATACCAAAATGAATCACCTCACACTTACCCACATTGAACTCCATTTGCCACCTTTCTGCCCAGCTCTGCAGCTTATCTATATCCCGCTGTAACCTGACACATCCTTCCTCACTGTCAACAACCCCACTGACTTTCGTATCATCCGCAAACTTGCTCACCCAAACTTCTAGCCCCTCCTCCAGGTCATTTATAAAAATGACAAACAGCAATGGTCCCAAAACAGATCCTTGCAGAACACCGCTAGTAACTGCACTCCAAGATGAACCTTTACCATCCTCTGTCTTCTTCCAGCCAGCCAATTCCTAATCCAAACCTCCAACTCACCCTCAATGCCATACCTCCATATTTTTTGCAGTAGCCTACCATGGGGAACCTTATCAAACGCCTCACTACAATCCATATACACCACATCTACCGTTTTACCCTCGTCCACCTCCTTAGTCACCTTCTCAAAGAATTCAATAAGGTTTGTGAGGCACGATCTGCCCTTCACAAAACCATGCTGACTATCCTTGATCACATTATTCCTATCCAGATGTTCATAAATCCTATCCCTTACAATTCTCTAAGATTTTGCCCACAACAGAAGTGAGGCTCACTGGCCTATAGTTACTAGGGTTATCCCTACTCCCCTTCTTGAACAAGGGAACCACATTTGCTATCCTCCAGTCTTCTGGCACTATTCCTGTACACAACGAGGACATAAAAATCAAGGCCAATGGCTCTGCAATCTCCTCCCTTGCTTCCCAGAGAATCCTAGGATAAATGCCATCAGGCTCAGGGGACTTATCTATTTTCACCCTTTCCAGAATTTCCAACACCTCTTCCCTACATACCTTAAAGCCGTCCATTCTAATTAATTGTGACTCAGTATTCATATCGGCAACAATGTCCTGTTCCTGAGTGAATACTGACGAAAAGTATTCATTCAGCGCCTCCCCAATCTCTTCAGCCTCCACACGCAACGTCCCACTACTATCCTTGACTGGACCTATTCCTACCCTAGTCATTCTTTTATTCCTGACATACCTATAGAAAGCCTTTGGGTTTTCCCTAATCCTACCAACTAAGGACTTTTCATGTTCCCCTCCTTGCTGCTCTTAACTCTCTCTTCAGATCCTTCCTGGCTACCTTATAACTCTCAATCGCCCCAATTGAACCTTCACGCCTCATCTTTACATAGGCCGCCCTCTTCCCTTTAACAAGGGATTCCAATTCCTTATTAAACCACAACTCCCTCACACGACCCTTTCTTCCCTGCCTGACAGGTACATACTTATCAAGGACACTCAATAGTTGCACCTTGAACAAGCTCCACATATCAATTGCACCCTTACTTTGAAGCCTACTTTTCCAAGCCACGCATCCTAAGTCATGCCTCACCGCATCATAATTTCCCTGCCCCCCAGCTATAACTCTTGCCCTGCAGTGCACACTTATCCCTCTCCATCACCAGAGTAAAAGTCACCGAATTGTGGTCACTGTCCCCAAAGTGCTCACCTACCTCCAATTCTAACACCTGGCCTGGTTCGTTACCTAGAACCAAATCCAGCATGGCCTCACCTCTTGTGGCCTGTCTACATATTGCGTCAGCAAACCCTCCTGCACACATTGGACAAACACCGACCCATCTAATGAACTTGAGCTATAGCTTTCCCAGTCAATATCAGGAAAGTTAAAGGCCCCCATAACAACCAGCCTATTACTTTCACTCTTCTCCTGAATCATCCTCGCAATCCTTTCTTCTACGTCTCTAGGACTATTAGGAGGCCTGTAGAAAACTCCTAACAGGGTGACCTCACCTTTCCGATTCCTAACCTCAGCCCAAACTACCTCAGATGGCGAGTCTTCATCCATCGTCCTTTCCACCGCTGTAATACTATCTTTGACAAGCAATGCCACACCCTCCCCCTCTTTTACCCCCACCTCTGACCCTACTAAAACATTTAAACCCTGGAACCTGCAACAGCCAATCCTGTCCCTGTTCTATCCATGTCTCCATAATAGCCACAACATTGAATTCCCAGGTACCAACCCACACTGCAAGTTCACCTACCTGATTTCGTATACTTCTTGCATTGAAGTATACACACTTCAAGCCACTTTCCTGTTTACAGGCACCCTCCTTTGAGATTGATGCCGTGTTCCTAACCTCCCTACACTCCAGGTCCTGCACCCTAAAGCTACAGTCTAGGTTCCTATGCCCCTGCAGAGTTAGTTTAAACCCCCCCAAAGAGCACTAGCAAATCTCCCCCCAAGGATACTGGTGCCCCTCAGGTTCAGGTGTAGACCATCCTGTTTATAGAGGTCCCACCTTCCCCAGAAAGAACCCCAGTTATCCAGATACCAGAATCCCTCCCTCCTGCACCATCCCTGTAGCCACGCACTTAACTGTTCTCTCTCCCTATTCCTCGACTCTCTATCACGTGGCACGGGTAACAAACCAGAGACAACAACTCTGTTTGTTCTAACTGAGCTTCCAACCTAGCTCCCTGAAAGCCTGCCTAACATCCTCAACCCTCCTCCTACCTATGTCGTTGGTGCCAATGTGGACCATTACTTCGGGCTGCTCCCCCTCAAGGACCCAGAAAACACGATCAGAGATGTCACGTACCCTTGCACCTGGGAGGCAACATACCAAACGTGAGTCTCTCTCGCCCCCACAAAACCGCCTATCTGTGCCCCGAACTATCGAGTCCCCAATAACTATTGCTCTGCTCTTCTCCACCCTTCCCTTCTGAGCAACGGGGACAGGCTCCGTGCCAGAGGCCTGAACTCCATTGCTTACCCCAGTTAAGTTCCCCCCCCCCCCCCCACAAGTATCCAAAACGGTATACTTGCTCTTGAGGGGAATGGCCGCAGGGGGTCCCTGCACTGGCTGCTTCCTCCCAGTCCCCCTCACTGTCACCCATCTATCTGCCATCTTTGGAGTTACTACTTCCCTAAAGCTCCGATCTATGACCCCCCTCTGCCTCCCGAATGATCCTAAGTTCCTCCAACTCCAGCTCCAGTTCCCTAACACGGTCTTGGAGGAGCTGGAAACTTGAAAGGGTTCAGAAAAGATTTACAAGGATGTTGCCAGGGTTGGAGGATTTGAGCTATAGGGAGAGGCTGAACAGGCTAGGGCTGTTTTCCCTGGAGCGTCGGAGGCTGAGGGGTGACCTTATAGAAGTTTACAAAATCATGAGTGGCATGGATAGGATAAATAGACAAAGTCTTTTCCCTGACGTGGGTGAAATCCAGAACTAGAGGGCATAGGTTAGGGTGAGAGGGGAAAGATATAAAAGAGACCAAAGGGGCAACTTTTCATGCAGAGGGTGGTATGTGTATGGAATGAGCTGCCAGAGGAAGTGGTGGAGGCTGGTACAATTGCAATATTTAAAAGGCATTTGAATGGGTATATGAATAGGAAGGGTTTGGAGGGAAATGGACCGGGTGCTGGCAAGTGGGATTAGATTGGGTTGGGATATTTGGTCGGCATGGATGGGTTGGACAGACAGGTCTGTTTCCATGCTGTACATCTCTATGACTATGACTAAATGGGGATGAACAGTAAATGCCTACTTTTATAAAATAATATGTAGAAGCATATATAATAGTTTTCTTCCTATATTTCTTTATATCAACTTTCAGGTGACTCTTTACAAAACTGAAAAGCTTAAATACTTCCATTCTTGCCTCAATTTTGAACTTTAGGAATCAGACTCATGGACCTCGGTATAGTTTCCGATAGCCAAAAGTCTCTTCTACCTCAATAACCAAAACTGACCGCAGTACTGAAAGTGGTGACATCTAGAAATAATTCAACTTGAGCAGGATATTGCTGCACCTGGAATTAAAATTATTTCTGAGACATTCCAATTGCTGTGTTTATTGATGCTCTGCATTGTAGAGATATATTGAGTGTCAAGTTTACCAGTCTCTTTCCACTCCATGTTTTGCTAATTTCAGTAAAATTCAATGTATGCAGAGTACAAATGTTGCCCATTTTTCTTTGCAAATTACAGTACAGTACACTTATCCATACTAACATTAGATTAGATTACTTAGTGTGGAAACAGGCCCCTCGGCCCAACAAGTCCACACCAACCCGCTGAAAAGCAACCCACCCAGACCTATTCCCCTACACCTAACACTACGGGCAATTTAGCATGACCAATTCACCTAACCTGCATATTTTTGGACTGTGGGAGGAAACCGAAGCACCCGGAGGAAACCCATGCAGACTCAGGAAGAATGTGCAAACTCTACACAGTCGCCTGAGGCGGGAATTGAATCCGGGTCCCTGGCACTGTGAGGCAGCAGTGTTAACCACTGTGCCACCGTGCCGCCAGAAACTTTATTTTGGCATTATTCTGCCCACCTGTATATAATAGTCGCTTTCTGTTTATGCTTTGCTCTTCCAGTTTGATACAATCTGAAAATTTTACAAATGTATTTCTAGTTTGAGGTCAAGACAAATTATGTAGATAGGAAATAGGACTATGAAATCCTCACTTCTACCCAACCATTTCCATCCAAACTGACATTTGTCCCCGAATGTTTATGTATTATTTTCCATCCTTCATTCAATACCTTACCTATTCTCAAAATTTCCCATGCATTCGCAGAATATAAGAAATCTCTTAATATTTATAAAGTGTCTTTTCATCATTTCAGTACACCATGCTGCAGCATTTTATACAATTTACTTGAGATGTCACTTGCTCATTAAATGGTCCAAGTGACTGGTCGAGCAATATTTCACGTTGAGTTATGTCGAGTGCATTACACAGTTAAGCATTAAATGTATGCCTGGTAAGCAATTCCATTATATTACAAAAGACCACAGCAACACTGTCTATTTCATTGATGCCTGAGACATTTTTGTCACTTTTGAAATTAGAAACTAACAGCTTGCTCAATGACAGTATTTTTTAATTGTCAATTGTAACAGATTAGAGCTTCCCAAATTTCCTCCTGACTCTTAAAACGCTGGAATATATACTATTCAGCTTTTGACGTGTCAAGTCAACACTATTATCAAGTTGTACCAAATTCAAGGCTTGTTTTTATTTTTCAGTTCCATTATCTGCAAAATCTGATTTCAGAATCCACATTAGCAGCTTAGGATTATAATAAATTTCAAGCTGTGTGTAAATTTATAAGTGATGCTAGGAATAGGACAGTGTCAATTCTCAATGCAAATGCATCATTCAAACTCAAAATTTGCTTAATGTTTACTTTAATCAGGTCAGTTTCTTCATTTCAGTATTGCAATTCTTCAGTGTTTTTTTTACTATATATGAGGAACTGGACTTGATACCTAATTACTTGCCACCTAAGAGGGATCGAATTTCAGAGTTGGTGTATAAGAAATACAATACAAACGTTAAGTCACCCATGCCAGGAAAGAACCAATGTGCAACGTACTGGCCATTACAAGGGAATTGAGGTCTCAAACACAACTCGCTCGGCTGAGGAGAGCGCAGGATGTAGTTCATATTTACCACTTTATCCCTCTTGCCTATTCTTTTAAGCTTTACAATAAATTCTCCTCTAAGCCACCATGCCATCCTCTCAGTTCCCTGGCTACACTGTTTTAACGTTTTCAATGGTAGAGCCTTATTTCAACCACACGTAAGAGGAGGTATTTATGTTGCTGAAAATCAATTATCAGTATATTTCCTTTCACCTTTCAAATAGTTTTCTTAAACCAGTCTTCATCATGTTGTGCTCTTTTTATATAGTCAGACCTTGACTCCTAGCTACAGTGTAACTCCATCCATTGATGGAAATCACTGACTGCAAAAGACATTTGCTTTTAAAATTCTGGGATTTTTCACTCTGAATGCTTAAGAACTTAGGTTGTTCCAGGAACAAAAATGTCTTAATCAAATCATTGTATGCAGAAAAATGGTTACCGGTTATTTTCTTAAAAAAAAAAGGGCAAAAGGGAAATAGTTTTAAGAGAACTTTCTACAACAGACAAAAAATAAGTTATTTATTTCCTTGCACATTGAAAGTTTATGTATTGGTTTGATTAAATGTGTAATAGAGAAACTGCCATTGACAAATTTTGAGCTTACTTCCCACATAATCACCTTGAAAATAATAATATGACACAAGTATTGCACATTGAGAAATATTCATTATACAGGTCAAATGAGTGTTTAGAAAGTGAACATTCTCACTGTAGTTGAAACAACTGCTCACAAATTACAAGACGAGAAAAACAAAGGAAAATTCTGTTCACCTCAACAGATACAGTATATCAATCTTGTCACTGGCAAATTGTAATTCAAATCAAAATGAGATTAAATATTTTGTAAGTTGTTACTCTATAAAAACTAAATGTAGATTAATACACAGTGATTAATAACTCAGCGCCTCCCTAACCCTCATATCGCTCCCCATTATACACATTGGAATTCATATTTTAATTTCTTGAAGTCAATGACTGAGACTTCAAACTTTTTTTAAAATGATCTATCAATGCTGGTTACAGGGCCTGAAACAGAAGCAGGAGTTTCTTACAGTTAAAAGATGGCATTATTGGTAACATCTTACCTTGTATACAGATCGTACAGATTCTTTAGGTATTCTTCTGCATCAGATTTTTTACATTCTTCTAAGCGATCTCGGATAAAACTCTAAACAGGCATAGAATGGACAATAGTTTCTAGCACTCAAGTTGAATATTGAATCTGCTAACAGTTAGTGACAATAATCTGACTGCAGCAATCGCATCGCTGGTGAAAGTGCCCAGCGAATAATAACCTCTGCAGTAGAAATATTAAAATGCAATCACAAACACTAGCAAAATGTTCATTATGGTGAATTTACATTTTAAAAACAAATTAAAACAAGTTAAACCCCTTAATGATAATCATGATAAATCAGGAAGTCAGAACAAGCAAGGGCTGGCTATGAGTCACAAGAGAATTGGCTCAAAGATCAAGATTCCAAGACTGAATTTATAAGTTGTTTGATATTTACTGTTTTTAAACTGTAGCACATCCTTTTTTTTTAAAAAAAAACAGGATTTGTGAGAAAACATAGTTAAATGGCATGCATTAAGCACAGCAAGTATAAGACATTGTGATGAAGTAGGAGCCAGTGTTTGGTCCTCAACACAAACACCATTCCATGGTCTCTGACAATTCACAACCTTGGCATTTTACTTGACCTTGCACTCAGGTTCTGACCCCATATCTTCTCACTCAGCAAGATCACCAATTGCTAGCTGATTTTCACTACTGCCTTAGCCGAAACCCTCACCCAAACTTCTGTTACCTTCAGTCTTCACTATTCCAACACACTCCTGCCCAGCCTCCATATTATATCCTTGCAAACTGGAGGTCATCCAAACTTTTGTAGCTTACATCCTAAGTCAGTCCACTGTTTATAGACACTCCTTAAAACCTATTCTTAGCCGAACTGTTGGTCACTTGTCCATACTTCATTGTCAACTTTTCTAATACTGAAAATCACTCCTGTAAACCATTGGGATATGTTGCTACATTAAAGATTTGTAAAAAGGTTGTTATTATGGCATTTAATTTAATATGACAGAGAAGTTAAAGTAATTTGGAGTGACAAAATTAAGACTAAAGTTCTTTCAGAGTTCCTATCAAAAAAATTAAATGAATATTCTTTTCAAATTAAGCAAAACAATAACCAACGTTCATATAAATTGCTGTTTTCACACAATAAAACATACCAAGCCACTTCAGAAGTGCACTTTTAAACAAAATACGATACCATGGCCCATAAGGACTGTTGACCAAGAGTTTCATCGTAGGGATTGCTTCTAACAGCATTTTAAAAGAAGACAAAAGTGGAAAATATGAGATGCAAGAAGGATTAAACAGTGAATTCAGAAGCTTCGGGCCTAGACAACTTAAGATATGACCACCTCCAGTGGTGCAATGATAAAACCAAGGATTTATAGGACCGGACTGGGGAACAGAAACTTTCAATACAGTCAGTTCTGATAACGTGATAGTTCCATTCTCATGTGATCGCGCGTTAAGAAAATTCACAATAGCCACCCCATTTAAACTAATCAGGCCTGAATCACATTATAATCTAGGAGAAAGTGAGGACTGCAGATGCTGGAGACCAGAGTTGAAAAATGTGGTGCTGGAAAAACAGCAGGCCAGGCAGCATCCGAGGAGCAGGAGAATCGACATTTCGGGCATAAGCCCTTCTTCAGGAACCTATACAGATAATAAAAGTTCACATTCTACAAATAACAGTCTAAAGTTTACAATTGTGTTAAAGCCAAATTGCGTTGAAGAAACGTGTTAAAGCAGAACTGACTGTAGTTGTATGCAAAAACTTACATGGAAGAGTGAAGCCTTAAAGGGATTTGAGATCAGCAATGAGATTTAAAACAGACACACTGCTAGAAAGGAAGCCAGTATAGGTTAGTGAGTTTGATCAGTGAATGGGATTTGCTGTGAGTTACAAATGGGCTGAACAGATTAGCATGACCTCAAAACTTACGTAGGGTGGGAGGATGGAGGTCAGCCAGAGCAACATTGGAAGACTCAAGCCTAGAGATAGCAAAGCCACGCATGAGGGTTTTTGTAGCAATGTACTCAAGCAAGGAAAGAACTGAGAGATGTTATTAAAGAGGAATTGTATATTCTTGATATGGTACAGACATGCAGTCAAAAGATCATCTTACAAAACCTAAGTTAAGTAATGATTTATTGTTGTCATTGGGTTGGTGCCTTAAATTATTTTTCCTGGTATAACAGCACTCAAGGCAATAGAGGGCTCATATCTGACAAAAAATAAACAAACAAATGGCATGGTTGACAAGCTAATGAAATTGATGTAGTATGCATGGACTTTCAAAAGTATTTCAGAAAGCATCACAAAACAGATCCATCAGTAATGTTAAAGTTCCGAGAGTAAGTAGTACAATAGCAGTACGGAAATAAAACTGGCTAAGCAACTGGAAAGATAAACAGTCAACTTTTTATTCAGACTGCAGGAAAGTATAGAAAGGAATCCCCAAGGGCTGATTTTAGGATACTGCTCCTCTTCATGTACAGTAATAAACTAAATTTTAGTGTAGAAAGCACACATTTGCAGATCATTAAAGTTAAGATGAACTGTTCAGGTGATAGACCTAAACTTCAAGAGTTGAAATGACAGTCAAAATTGTAAATGGGATTTAACACAATGAAGTGCATTGTGACTAATTTGATAGGAAAAAGGAGGAGCAACACAAGAGAAAGGTTTCAATGCTAAAAGGGTGAAGAGAAGTTGGCTTAATATGCAAAATCTTTGAAGATGACAGAACATGAGAGGAAGCAGTGAAAAAAAACGTGCAGGATTTCAGGCTTTACAAATAAAAGTGCAACAAGGATGTTATGATAAACTTGCTTAAAATACTGGTTCAACATCGACTAATATGCTGCATCCAGTTTGGGGCTCCGCATTTTATGAAGGATGCGCAGTTTGAAGATAGATTGAAGGTGGTTTCCTTTAGAGAACAGAAGACTAAGAAATGCGCGAAACTGAAGGGGCTCTGGTTACAGTAGAGAAAAGCAGTTTTCACTGCCAGAGGAATCGAAAAATAAAAGAGACAGATTCAAGGTGGTTGACAAAACATGCATACAGAGCGGAGGTGGGTACTGCAGATGCTGGAGATTAGAGTCAAGACCAGAGTGGTGCTGGAAAAGCACAGCAGGTCAGACAGCATCTGAGCAGCAGGAAAATCGACATTTAAGTCAAAAGCCCTTCATCTGGCATGAGGAAAAACTCTAAAAATTAAGTTGTTAAGATCCAGAAATCACTACCAGAGAAGGAAATGGAGGTAAAATTAATTGAAATTTCAAAAAGAGAATGAATAAATGTGGAGTGAGAAAACGTCAGATGAGGAAAAGGCAGGTGAATGAAACTAGAGGAGTTGACTATGCAGACAGCCAGAGTAATCGTCCCCTTTCTATGCTTTAATCTTTCTATGCATTCACAGAACCACGAGTAGAAAGTCAAACTGCTTGGATTTTCCCTCGTTAAAGAACACGAAATTTTATCTGCAATAGTAATCCTTTTACCTGAAGTTTAATTTCAAAAATGTTTTGTATCAGTTTGGCCATCACATTCTCTGGGCTACTGAAGACTTCACGAACTTCTTTATTTACTCGTTGGCATAACGTGGCTGTATCTTCAAATAAATCATTCCTGAAATATGAAACCTGCACAGACAAGATTTTAACTACACTACAAAATCAAAAGATTACGGTATTACAGCAAACATAGTCAGAACTTCAAGAACACATTTTGTATGTATATAAATAAAACTGTTGGACATTTAATACAACGAAACAGAAACAATTACACACAAAGAGGACTTAAAACAGATTACCTCCTGGCACTGTTTTATATACACATCCACACAGTGAGCATACCCCTGGAAAAAGAAGATAAATTGTATATTTTAATAAGTGTAAATGAAGAGGAGATTAAATTGTAAAGCAAATATTCTATTTAAAGAATCAGATTCTTAGTGTTTGATTGTCATAGCTTCCAATGAAGAACAAATAACTTTTCATTTTTTATTTTTAAAAAATGCATTGTGAACACTATATCCATATTTTAGCAGCACCTACTAATATGTATCTCTCACACTTCCCACCTCGCTCCCCCTCATTACACACATACACAGTTTTTTCTCTTCCGCTAATGCTGCCTGATCCACTGAGCGCTTCTTTCATTCCCTATTTCACAATTTCAGCTGCAGGAACTTTAGCTTTTATAAATTTGAAGTAAACCTCAAATAAAAACAAAATGCTGGAGAAACCCGCCAGGTGTGGCAACATCTGTGGAGAGAGAAACCGAGTTAACATTTCAAGTCCAGTACAATTCTTCTTCCCAAAGAAAGGTCATTTTAGACTTGAAGCATTGACTCTGTTTCTCTCTCCACAGATGCCAACAGTTCCAGCATCCACAGTCTGTTGCTTTTAAGCAGATATCAAAGTCTGACACAAACAGGTAAGTGAGAGGGAATGAAAAGTTTGAAACACAGGTAAGGTTGAATCAGATAAGAGACAGAGGAGACTGAAATTAATATGATAGACACTGAAATGGTTAGGGAAGTGTAGCAGTCATGATATTTAAGCAAATGGAGTAAATTAAGTCAGTAAGAGTCTGAAGAGAGAGTGGCAAGTAAATGAAATTGAGACAAATTAAGAAGAGAAACATGAAAACTTGTGACTGAAACAGTTGAGATACATATAGATATGAAATCAAATCTCAAAGAACAGATATTTATAGAAAAAGAAACATAGTTAAAGGGAGGATGAGGCAACGATGGCTGACAAAAGTAGTCAGGGACAACATAAAAGCAAAAGAAAAGGCATGCAATATGGTGAACATTAGTGGCAAGCCTTCAAAAACCAGCACAGGACAACTAAAAAAAGCAATAAGGGGTAGAAGATGAAATATGAGGTAAGCTAGCTTGTAAAATAATAGAAGATAAAGAGTTTTGTCAGAAAATAAGAAAGGCAAAAGTAGACATTGGACTGCCAGAAAATAAGGCTGGATAAGTATTAAATGGGGACAAAGGAATGGCATAGGAAACAGAGGGATTTTGCATCAGTTTTTCCACAGTTGAAGACACCAGCAACATACCAGAACTTCAAGAGAGTTAGAGGGCAGAGGTGAAGGTAGTGGTTATCACTAAGGACAAGGGGCTGGGAAGTTCAAAGGCTTGAAGGTGGACTACACGCCAGATTTTTGAATGAGATTGTCGAGGCATTGTTGATGTTGTTTCAGGAATCACTGAGTCAGGGAAGTTCCAAGGGGCCTGGAAAATGGTTAATGTAACACCACAGTTTAAGGGGAGAGAGGCAGAAAATAGGAAACTACAGGCCGGTTACCTGATCTTGGTGACTGCTAAGATTGTAGAGTCCATGACTAAGGGTGAGATTGCAGAGTACTTCTAACAGTAGCGAACCTGCAGTTACTGCCTTTGCTGTTTGAATTCATGTATCACTGGACATCGGAGTGCATTTGGGAAATTTTACAACTAATCTTGGAGGAACCTATTTGGGAGAGGTCACAACACAGAAACAGATAAGTGAATATTTTAAGCGTGGCCTTGCAGTGAGTCTGCAGTAGTGAGTAGAGTGAGTTCTTTCTTGATTGCATGCTATATTGAGATATGTCTCTTGATTAAATTTAAAAATATCAGCCATAATAATTAATTTAACCTGGAGTAGTGTTTTGTAGAGGAATAAGACAGTGCTATTTTCTGGGTCTGTAGATTGAAAGAAGCAAAAATGGCCTTCAGTAGAGTGATATGCTCTTCTGGTAGGATGTGGGAGCTTAGCGGGATTTTAAGTGTTACTGAGGATTATAGCTGTAATAAATGCCATTGGTTGCGAATTCTATCAGATCGAATGGATTGGATGGAGACACAGCTACAGACAATGGGGAATTTACAACAGCAAGGGGACATGATGGATGGCAGTTATAAGGAGGAGGTAAAGTCGCAGATTTAGTCACATCGATGGGTTAACTCCAGGAAAGAAAGGTAGGCAGGTGGTACAGGAGTCTTCTGTGGCTATCTCCATTTTAAACAAGTATGCTGTTTTGGAAAATGTAGGGGGTGATGGATTCTCAGGGGAACGTAGCACGAACAACCAAGTTTCTGGTATTGAGACTGGCTCTAATGCAACGAGGGATATGTCGGGTTCCAAGAGATCGATTGTGTTAGGGGACTCTCTGGTCCAAGGTACAGACAGACATTTCTGTGGCCAGCAGCAAAAACTCAAAGGTGTGTTGTTTCCCTGGTGCCACAATCAAGGATATCTCAGAGAGAGAGTGCAGAATGATCCAAAGGGCGAAGAGGGGCCAGCAGGACATCATTGTACACATTGGAACCAACGACATAGGAAAGGAAAAGGTTGATATTCTGAAGGGAGAGTACAGAGAGTTAGGGAGGAATTTAAAAAGGAGGTCCTCGAGAGTAGTAATATCTGGATTACTCCCGGTGTTATGAGCCAGTGAGGAGGATAGAGCAGATGAATGCATGGTGTATGGGAGAAGGGTTCACATTTTTGGATCATTGAAAGCTCTTTTGGGGTAGAAGTGACCTGTACAAGAAGGACTGATTGCACCTAAATTGGAAGGGGACTAATATACTGGCAGGGAGACTTGCTAGGAAAATTTTCTGCTTGGGAGAATTTAAACTAGTAAGGTGGGGGTGGGACCCGGGGAATAGCAAAGAAATAGATCAATCTGAGACAATTGAGAACAGAAGCAAGTTAAACAGTCACGGCAGGCAGGAACAAAGCAGAGAACAAGGTAAGACTGATAAATTAAACTGCATTTATTTCAATGCAAGGGGCCTAACCGGGAAGACAGATGAACTCAGGGCATTGTAAGGAACACGGGACTGGGATATCATAGCAATTACAGAAACATGGCTCAGGGACAGACAGGACTGGCAGCTTAATGTTCTACAATAGAAATGCTACAGGAAGGACAGAAAGGGAGGCGAGAGAGGAAGGGCAGTGGCATTTATGATAAGGGATAGCATTACAGCTGTACTGAGGGAGGATATTCCCAGAAATACATCCAGGGAAGCTATTTGGGTTGAACTGAGAAATAAGAAAGGGATGATCACCTTATTGGGATTGTATTTTAGACCCCGGAATAGTCAAACAAATTTGTAAGGAGATCTCCGTTATCTGTAAGAATAATAAGGTAGTTATGGTAGGGGATTTTAACTTTCCAAACATAGACTGGGACTGCCATAGTGTTAAGGGTTTAGATGGAGAGGAATTTGTTAAATGCATTCAAGAAAATTTTCTGATTCAGTATGAGGATGTACCTACTAGAGAAGATGCAAAACTTGACCTACTCTTGGGAAATAAGCAGGGCAGGTGACTGAGGGGTCAGTGGGGAAGCACTTTGGGGCCAGCAACCTTAATTCTCTTAGTTTTAAAATACTGATGGAAAAGGATAGTCCAGATCTAAAAGTTGAAGTTCTAAATTGGAGAAAGGCCAATTTTGACAGTATTAGGCAAGAACTTTCAAAAGCTGATTGGGGGCAGATGTTCGCAGATAAAGGGACTCAAAGTTTGGGAGAAGATTTGTACCTCGGGTGCTCGTTGTTGTGGTTCTGTTCGCCGAGCTGGGAATTTGTCTTGCAAACGTTTCGTCCCCTGTCTAGGTGACATCCTCAGTGCTTGGGAGCCTCCTGTGAGGCGCTTCTGTGCTGTTTCTTCCGGCATTTATAGTGGCCTGTCTCTGCCGCTTCCGGTTGTCAGTTCGAGCTGTCCGCTGTAGTGGCCGGTAGAGACAGGCCACTATAAATGGCGGAAGAAACAGCACAGAAGCGCTTCACAGGAGGCTCCCAAGCACTGAGGATGTCACCTAGACAGGGGACGAAACGTTTGCAAGACAAATTCCCAGCTCGGCGAACAGAACCACAACAACAGATAAAGGGACGGCTGGAAAATGGGAAACCTTCAGAAATTAGATAATGAGAGTCCAGAGAAAGTATATTCCTGTTAGGGTAAAAGGAAATGCTGGTAGGTATAGAGAATACTGGATGAGTAAAGAAATTGAGGGTTTGGTTAAGAAAAAGAAGGAAGCATATGTCAGGTATTGACAGAATAGATCAAGTGAATGCTTAGAAGAGTATAAGGCAGTAGGAGTATACTTGACAGAAATCAGGAGGGCAAAAGGGGACATGAAATAGCTTTGGCAAATAGAGTTAAGGAGAATCCAAAGTGTTTTTAGAAATACATTTAAGGATGAAAGGGTAAGTAGGGAGAGAATAGGGCCCCTCAAAGATCAGCAAGTCAGCCTTTGCGTGGAGCTGCAGATGGGGGGAGATACTAAACGAGTATTTTGCATCAGTACTTACTGTGGAAAAGGATGGAAGATATAGACTGTAGGGAAATAGATCTTGAAAAATGTCCATATTACAGAGAAGGAAGTGCTGGAAGTCTTGAAATGCAAAAAAGTGGATAAATCCACAGGACCTGAACAGGTGTACCCTAGAACTGTGGGAAGCTAGGGAAGTGATTGCTGTGCCTCTTGCTGAAGTATTTGTATCATCGATAATCACAGGTGAGGTGTGGAAAGATTGTAGGTTGGCTAACATGGTGCCACTGTATAAGGTGGCAAGGACAAGCCAGGGAACTATCGACCACTGAGCCTGACGTCAGTGGTGGGCAAGTTAGTGGAGGGAATCCTGACGGATAGGATGCACATGTATTTGGAAAGGCAAGGACTGATTATGGATAGTCAACATGGCTTTGTGCAAGGGAAATCATGTCTCACAAACTTCATGAGTTTTTTTTTGAGGAAGTAACAAAGAGGATTGATGAGGGCAGAGCAGTAGATGTGACCTATATGGACTTCAGTGAGGCATTCGACAAGATTCCCCATGGGAGACTGGTTAGCAAGGTTAGATCTCATGGAATACAGGGAGAACTAGCCATTTGGATACAGAACTGGCTCAAAGGTAGTAGACAGAGGGTGGTGGTGGAGGGTTGTTTTCCAGACTGGAGGCCTGTGACCAGTGGAGTGCCATAAGGATCGGTGCTGGGTCCACTATGTTTCATCATTTATATAAATGATTTGGATGGGAGGATAAGTAGTAGTTAGTAAGTTTGCAAATGACACCAAAATTGGAGGTGTAGTGGACAGCGAAGGAGGTTACCTCAGATTACAAGAGGATCTTGATCAGATGGGTCAATGAGTTGGAACTGGCAAACGGAGTTTAATTTAGATAAATGCAAGGTGCAGCATTTTGGGAAAGCAAATCTTAGCAGGACTTATACACGTAACAGTAAGATCCTCGGGAGTGTTGCTTAACAGAGAGATCTTGGAGTGCAGGTTCATAGCTCCTTGAAAGTGGAGTTGCAGGTAAATAGGATAGTGAAGAAAGCATTTGGTAAGCTTTCTTTTATTGGTCAGAGTATTGAGAACAGGAGTTAGGAGGTCATGTTGCAGCTGTACAGGACATTGGTTAGGCCACTGTTGGAATATTGTGTGCAATTCTGGTCTCCTTCCTATTGGAAAGATGTTGTGAAACTTGAAAGGGTTCAGAAAAGATTTACAAGGATGTTGCCAGGGTTGGTGGATTTGAGCTATAGAGACAGGTTGAATAGGCTGGGGCTGTTTTCCCTGGAGACTGAAGGGTGACCTTATAGAGGTTTACAAAATTATGAGGGGAGTCCAGAATGAGAGGGCTTGGGTTTAGCATGAGAGGGGAAAGATACAGAAGAGACCTAAGGGGCAGTTTTTTCACATAGAGGATGGTACATATATGTAATGAGCTGCCAGAGGAAGTGGTGGAGGCTAGTACAATTGCAACATTTAAAAGGCATCTAGATTGGTATATGAATAGGAAGGATTTGGAGGGACAAGGGCCAGGTACTGGCAGGTGGGACTAGATTGGGTTGGGATATCTGGTCGGCATGGCGTTGGACAGAAAAGTCTGTTTCCGTGCTGTACGTCTGTGACTCTATGACTCTAAATGCTTGGTAAAATAGGGTTAGGTCAGCGCAGCTTCATCAATCTATTAAGATTCTTTGAAGGAGGTAACAAATTAGACAAACAATCTATTTGGATTGCCAAAGGGCAAGGTGCCATAGAGAAGATAAGAGCCCATTCCATTAGGGGCAAGGTACTGGCATGGAAAGAGAATTTCCTGACTGGCAGAATGGGAATAAAGATGCCCTCTTCGGGATGACAACTGGTCACTGGTGGAGTTTCGGATTGTTCAGTGTTGGGAACACAACTATTCACATTCTCTCTCACCTGTCATAAACCACCACAGTAATAGTAATCTTTCATTATCACCAGATTAGGTCACTGTTCTGAAAAGACTGTCTGACCTTTTTTTTTAATTAAACCACTCAAAAAGTCACCAACTCCACGTGCCACTATTTTAAAATCCAAACTTTATAATCAAAAACCTTTCATTGAAGTGCTTAACTTAAGACGTGTGAAAGACTGGAACTTTGGCATTTCATGCTCAGTATAGGTCTGAAATACCAGGCTAGGTTGTGTACTGAAGTACAGGTACAGATCTTGAGCCAATGACCAATTTGCTTAGTGCTAAGAGTTATCACTGAACCAAGCTGGTACGTTAGATTTACTTGCAATTTTGTTTATTTCTCTCTTTACCTCCTGAAAACCACAGTTCATGCTTGGCAACAGGATGTTGCAAGGTGGGAAGAATGAGGAGAGTCAAGATTTTAAAAAACCCACATGTTATGATTCAAAAGTGGGTGCAAGAGTAGAAAGATCTGGAAATACATGTGCATAAATCATGAAGGTGCATGAAAATGCTTAAAGAATGTAGGAAAACGAATATTAAAGCGTGCTAGTGAATAATATCTTACTTTGTTGAGACACAACATTTTAAACAATTTGATGATTAAATTTTATTTTTGTTGTATTTGTTCTAAATTTACTTATGGTGTTTTGATTTAAGCTATTAATTAATAGGTTGACAACTTTTTCATCACAAGATATTTTTGACTTTATATCAATGCAAAAGTGTTCGGAGCTTAAATTCATTGTTATTCTAGCAATGAATTCACTATGGACATTTTAAACTTTGCTTTTAAACTTCTTACTGTTAAGATTTGGCTCATTTAGCATTATATATAGATGGTGGTGAGCACATTCATGCAAGTGTATACATAGAATTGTGGTTCATGCTATTAGAGAACAGTGCTGAATTAGCATTGTAACTAGTTACTGCTGGTTTTGTGTTGTTATAAGAAGCTATTATACTCAATTCTCAACAGCACAGCAGTAAGCTTAGAATCAGACAACTCATTTGTAATCTTCTAGAGATAACTTTCCCTTCCACCTTTTACTAAAGTTGGCTATTATTCTTTGCACTTGATTCTATTCAGGTTTTTCGAAATAAGCATTCAAGGTATATTTTTAAATGAACCAAAAGCAGAACAGAATTTTATTTCGTTATCAGATGAAGTGACTTTTCAGAAGTATTTAAAAGAACTTAATTTTCAACAATAATTGCTTTTTGTAGTAGGGATAACATACAAATTAAGAGCAGAAATAAGGAACTCAACTCTGAGCCTGTTCTACCATTCAGTAAGATAATGGCTGATCTGTTTATTTCATATTACTGCCTGCCCCCTTGCACCTCCTTGCTTATTAAAATATCTTTCACCTTCAGCCTTAAAGATATTCAAGGATTCTGCTTCTGAGGAGAGCACCAAAGACATGACCCTTTGTATGAAAAGAATCTTTGTTTTTGCCTTAAATGGTCAATTCCTTATTTTTAAACAGTGACCCCTAGTTCTAGGTTACAAATGGGTATCAGCATCTATTATGCAGGAGTAAATCAAACAGCAACTTCTGAATGTGCAAGTTAGGAAGTTTCTGTTTCAGTTGCTAAGCTCCGCCAGAAGCTTTGAGATAGTAAGGCATTTGACAAGGTTCCCCATGGGAGACTGATTAGCAAGGTTAGATCTCATGGAATACAGGGAGAACTAGCCATTTAGATACAGAACTGGCTCAAAGGTAGAAGACAGAGGGTGGTGGTGAAGGGTTGTTTTTCAGACTTAAGGCCTGTGACCAGTGGAGTGCCACAAGGATTGGTGCTGGGTCCTCTACGTTTTTTCATTTACATAAATGATTTGGATGTGAGCATAAGAGGTACAGTTAGTAAGTTTGCAGATGACACCAAAATTGGAGGTGTAGTGCACAGCAAAGAGGGTTACCTCAGATTACAACAGGATCTGGACCAGATGGGCCAATGTAGAATGGGTTGGGATTTCTGGTTGACATGGGCGGTTTGGACCGAAGGGTCTGTTTCCATGCTGTACATCTCTATATTAACCCACTGGACAAAGGAATGGAGGGCATTGTTGCTGAGTTTGCTGATGACACAAAGACTGCTGGACAGACAGGTAGTGTCAGGAAGTGGGAGGCTGCAGAAGGCTGGAAATGTGGGCAAAGAAGTGGCAGATGGATTAAGTCCAAGATTCAGCACTTTAATGGGAAAAATAAAGGCGTAGATTAAACTGGGAGACACTTCAGAAATCTGAAGCACAAAGTGACTTGGTAGCTCAAGTTCAGGATTGTCTTAAGATTAACGTGCAGGTTTAATTGGCAGTAAGAAAGGCAAACAATGTTCGCACTGATTTCCACAGAGCACGGATATACTAGTGAGGCTCTGGACAGACCACATTTGGAATACAGTGAGGAGTTTTGGGCCCCATATTCAAGGATGGATGTGCTGGCTTTGGAAGTATTACATAGGAAGTTTACAGAATGATCACAGAAATGAAGGGTTTATCATATGAGGAGCAGCTGAGGATTCTGGATGTGAATTCAGTGGAATACAGAATTGCAGCAAAAAGGCAAAAGGAGGCAACAAAATGAAATAGCTAACTTCGTTACAAGGCACTCAAAGATTTCCTAATTGCTTTTTCCCATTGAATTTTTTTGCTTCTCCAAGTTCAAAGTATGAAGAGAAAATAAAGTTACACACATCAAATCATCTCAATTAACTTTACCCATGAGCGTCTTTTAATGCTTTTACCAAGTTTAATTCGGTCTCAAACATTTATGCTTGAGGTCATTACTTTTGCCAGTTCTGACACTCCAAGCTGCATTAAAGAATAAACTGGTGCAATTTGAGCAGTCACAGTTGACGAGATTCCAAGCAATGAAATGAAGGAAAGAGAAAGGAGGAGAAAGAAAAAAGAGAATGAGACACCGACATGTCACGGATGTGTAATATGCAAAGCCTGATGAATGCTAATTACCGTCACAAATGCTGCTTATTTCACTTAAGATATTTCAACAAATATTAAGTAGACATGTTGATAAAGTAAAAAGGATCTGTTGAATTCCAACACTGCATAGATTTTTCAGTTTCAACTTTCTGCTCCACAGAATGAGGGCTTAGTGGACACGGATAAAATGAATACCTTAAAATGAAGTAAAACTGCTGCAACCTCATGCATCCTGGAAATTTCACCTCTTCTCTGTGCATTTGTAAATTCCTGAATCAACTGGCATTCCAAGTCATGATATTTACCTACAGAGATCACAAACCACATTTTACTTTACTTGGTACTCAAGATCTAATAATTATAAAATCATTAAAAGGAGTAGCAAATTCAGATTTTAGACAGATAAAAAATGGCCAAAACATGCAAGTTCCATCAATCGTAACTTGATATCGTATTGGTTGCTCCCGATGCGGTCTCCTCTACATTAGGGAGACTGGATGCCTCCTAGCAATGCACTTTAGGGAACATCTCCGGGATACCCGCACCAATCAACCACACCACCCCATGGCCCAACATTTCAACTCCCCCCTCCCACTCTGCCGAGGACACGGAGATCCTGCGCCTCCTTCACCGCTGCTCCCTCACCACCAGACGCCTGGAGGAAGAACCCCTCATCTTCTGCCTTGGAACACTTCAACCCAGGGCATCAATGTGGACTTCAACAGTTTCCTCATTTCCCCTTCCCCCACCTCACCCTAGTTCCAAACTTCCAGCTCAGCACTGTTCCCATGACTTGTCCTACCTGCCTATCTTCTTTTCCACCTATCCACTCCACCCTCCCCCACCCCTGACATATCACCTTCATCCCCTCCCCCACTCCCCTATTATACTCTATGCTACTTTCTCCCCCACCCCCACCAGCTTATCTCTCCACGCTTCAGACTCTCTGCCTTTATTCCTGATGAAGGGCTTTTGCCCAAAACATCGATTTTACTGCTCCTTGGATGCTGCCTGAACTGCTGTGCTCTTCCAGCACCACTAATCCAGAATCTGGTTTCCAGCCTCTGCAGTCATTGTTTTTACCACAGAGATTTGCAAACCAATTTGTTTTAAAACAGTTGGACATCTCCTCAATTTGTCATCAATCTATTATTGTATTTTACCATTTCTTAAGACATGCTGGCAGAACAATGGTGACTGAACCATATTTTAGAACATGTCAAATTGAGGTTTTCTGTAATAGCAACAAAAAGAGTCAAAATAACTCACTTGCAATTTTTGACTTCACTTCTGCAAACCTAGGAGTGAAAAAAAAAACATTAATTTAAGATACATCGCAAAAGCGAGAGTCATATCCTTTACTCTTTATTCAATATCTGGATGTCTGCAGAACACTGAAGAGCTATTTATGATACATGCATGTATAATCTATAAATGACAATAAGATCTACATACTCAAAAATTAAAATTTGGATCCATAACTGATCTCCTTATCTTTAATTCACACATTTAAAACAAAGTCATGATCTCACGAGTGAAGCATTTGATTTTCAATGTATCATTGCACTGAACCCAGAAGCGTTTTATATGAAAAGGGAAAGAAAAAAAAGAGCACTTCATTGTGGTGTATAGTTACTTTGTTAACATGGCTTACTTCTTAAATCCTCTTCAATTAGGGTCAAAATATTTTCATAAGTAAATCACTTATAAATTTCAAACTGCCACTTTCAAGTTTTCAAACAAGCTTCTACCATGAATTATTGGCTCACCTGTCAAAGGGCAGTTCTTGAGCAATAAGGTGCAACTTCTGAATGATATCGGCTGCTTCTTTAATCTGAAGGAAAAATGTGACATTCAACCATGAAGTTGAAGATACTTTTGATTTTTTGAAGGAGAGAGAGAAGAAAAAGATTAAATTATTAAACTAGCATGTAGAATTTAATGATTTTCTAGTTTGCACTTCCAAAGTTAGCAAAGAATATAATTTTGATTGGTCAAACTGAAGTATAATTGAGACATTAAAAATAAAACGAAAGCTTGGAAACTAAAAACAAACAAATAAACGGCACAGAGACTATGCTAGTTATTCATGCTCTTGTTTTACCAAACTAACTGGCCAGCATATCATTCACAAGTTGAGCATCATCAATATATAATAATTTATAGAAATTGTGCTGGCTACATAAAGGCACTGAGTTGGCCAGTGATGCTATATTATTACTCTTAATTTTTGAACAAGAATAAAAAGCACATCAGCATTTTAACTTGTAATTTTGCCTCAAAGTACTGATTTTTCAATGTGAGAATTAAGAGTAATGTGCAATACTGGTTGCAATTAGCTTCCTTCAAAACACTACACGTTTTTATAAATCCGCTTCCTTGTAATCATAAACTTTGAATAAATGAAAACAATGAATATTGCAGAGAAGGATTAAACAAAATATAATCCAGTTAGTGATGTTGACAGGGGAATAAATTAATCACCATATTATAGCACTGACTACACTTTCCCCGAGTACTTTTTTGGCTAATGAAAATCATGAGAAAGGCACAATAGAAATGCAAGTCTTTCATTCTATAATAAGACGAGTGCAGAACTCCTAATAGGACTATGCTAGAGCAAGTTTTATGGAAAGATAGAACTATTTAAAGTTGCAACAACTACATAATCTCATTACACTTTATTCTCAATATTATTTGCTGCCATTTAGACTGCAGGGTGCTAAGATCTGTGAAAAATGTACCACATTTTTATTCTAGTTCATATTACCACTAAACAATACTAGAATTGTACTCAGATACTAATTAATCACCCATGACATTGTACTGAGAGAAAAGACAAGTGCAGTATTCAGCTCAAGGTAGGTAGGTAGAAGGTAGGTAGTTAACTTGATCATCATACTGCAGGGACAGAAGGAGCATGAGGTTAAGGAAAATGGTATGAGGTAGGGATACAAGACAGACAGAGTCACAAAATGATGCAACCCAAGAATGGCAGAAGTGGGACATTGAATCATAGTCCTTTCCTGTAGTGGTGAGGGGAATAGCAGGAAAATCAAAAGTAGTGAGCGTGGAAATGTTTGGAGGAAAAGGAGAAAAATGTGTCACGTGGTATTAGATCAGAGCCTATTTCCTTGTCAATGGGAGAAATGCTGGATTTCTACAACTGGTGAATCTACAACTGTTGCAGGTAATGTGTTCCACACCCTGACCGCTCTGAGTAAAGAAACTACCTCTAACATCTGTCCTATATTATATATATATATAAAATCCCTCAATTTAAAGCTACGCCCTCACGTGCTATTGATCACCATCCCAGGAAAAAGGCTCTCACTATCCACCCAATCTAACCCTCTGATTATCTTATATGTCTCAATTATGTCATCTCTCAACCTTCTCCTCTCTAACAAAAAACGTCTTAAGTCCCTCAGCCTTTCCTCATAAGACCTTCCCTCCATACCATGCAACATCCTAGTAATTCTCCTCTGAACCCTTTCCAAAGCTTCCAGATCCTTCCCATAATGTGGTGACCAGAACTGCACATAATACTCCAAGTACAGCCACATGAGAGTTTTGTACAGCTGCAGCATGACCTCATGCTTCCGAAACTTGATCCCTCTCATAATAAAAGCTAACACACCGTATGCCTTAACAGCCCCAGCAAAATGCCTGGACATTAGGAAGGTGAGTGTTTATGGGAGCAAGAGTCAGAGAATGGAGAAGACAATGGGAAGAAAGTGGATGCAGTTCAAATGGGTGGGTGAACATTCTTCATTGAAAGAGGGTGGACAATTATTTCTGCTCTTTAATGTTTATAGGTGGGGGAGAAATGGTTAGCACTCTTAGATCTGTAGTGACAAGGGTTTCACTCCATCTTAGTTCGGAAATGGGGAAATTTTTCCCTGTATTGTGAGTATAGGCAGGAATGGTCTACTCTTATTGAGCTTTAGCTGTTTCAGGCAGGGATGGAGCTTTCACATTTGAAGAAATTGGAAAGTGAACAACTGAACTTAGAGAGTGGAATGAGGAATGAATGCATGGATTACTGTGGCAGGGAGGGGGCAGATCTTAAAACAGTGTGCATTAAGTTGAACTTTATGCTGTTAGGCAAATGGTATTTAGGTACAACTCTGCTTGCCATTTCTCCTGATTATTTTTTAAAATGGCATGTTCTTCTTTGTTATGAAGCAGAGTCAGTGCTTTAGTGATTTCTAATTATTAATCTTCCAGCAGTTACTTCCATTCTACTGCTAAGTGCTTCCTTAATGAATGCCAGAGAATGGTTCTTGTCATTTCAGTTAACGATGTCAATTGTTAAAATAAGTTGTATGGTTTATTTTAAACAGCCATTGGAGGGATTACAGTGAATGAGGAGGCATACTTCAAACTCCAAGATATGCATTCTTAAACTTTATGCTAATAGCAACAAGGGAATGGACGTTAGGCGTTTTTCCTATCATACTAATTTAACCACAGTATTTATATGTCCAGACATACATAGAATTACTTTATTGCTTGCAGCTGTAACTGACTAAAGAGCTTTAAAATTCAACTATTGAACTGAATTCTAGATTTTGCTTTCTAAAATTTAAAAAAAAAACTTTTCTTGGAGCCAATTTATTCCTCACTTATGCAGCTGATTCATTTTTATTAAAATTCTTTAGCCACACAATAGAATTCAATTAAAGAATAATGAAACAATGGGGGGAACCTTGCTTCTTTATCCATGTGAATATGAATAAGCCATGAGCCAAAGGTCTTAGCCTAATTAGTAAAATTGGAAAATAAAATTTATAAAAAACACTAACAAATGCTTTATCAGCACTCTGCAGGTTACCATTTTTAATTCACATTTCTGAATAATGAAACAGTTAGACTCTTTGAAAAGTTAAGGCTCTGTGGTTTGAAGTCTTACCGGGTAAGTCATAGTAGCAGTTTGTAATTAGATAGAAACACTGCTTACTGCTTTGAACCATTTTTATCCTGCTGACAGTGCTTACCTTTTCTGGATTTGTGAAAACATCTGACTTCAGTTCTCCATCCAGAAACTCATTAAAGTATTTCATCAGTTTCTGTGCCTCTACAGCCCGTTGCCTTGGTGTATTTACGCCTTCCAGTTGGTCTCCAAGGTGACAAACTTTTGTTGCTACATAGCTGATATGTTCATCCAACTCTTGGAAATGCTGGAAAGCAATCTATGGGCATGAAAATGAAGCATCAAAATTAGGGTTACTCATGCATTAGGGCATTATCCAAATATTTCATTTTGAAAGACACTAATAATTAATATTTAGGATACAGTGGTCCTAAAGAATTAAATAGCACACTAACTTTACTCAGTTTTTCATCTTTCCAAAAGTAAATCCAGGAAGCATATTATCCTCTGACTTGTGGTTTTGGGCTACAGATTTTACTAGAATTTAGCTGGTGCTCAATTGGTCAAAGCTTCAAAAGGATAAAAATCAGTCTCCATTCTAATTTTTACCACCATACTGATGCCCAAAGGTCGAGCTCAAACTTAATTTCAAATTGCTCATATATGCCTGCAAAGCCCAACATAGCACAACACTACTTATCCCTAAATGCTGCATGCTTCACAATTTGCACCATCCACTCTATCTGTAGTATCTCTCACTCTATCCCATCCCATACATCCACTAAAACAATCCTCAGTAGTTGCTAAGCCTGATTTTGGTTCAGTTGATCACACTCTCACCCAAGCTATGAATCTTTGTTCTTCACTGTGGTTAACCTAGACTGTGGTTATCTTTCAGAGTGCTACATTATGAGAAGTACATATGGGAGGCATAATCAAGTTCTAATTTTTCTGATCAGGTGAGTTTCATGACCCTGCCCTGTTACTTAAAGAGAATAGAGATTCCCCCCTTACCTGCATCATCATCATCACCAAAAATAGATCAGTAAATTTAACTGGTGGTTTGTGAAATGTGAGAAAAGTGGTTGGATTCCTTTTTCATGCAATAACACTTTAAAGTGATTCACTGAATCACATCTCCTCTAAACCTTCTGTCCTTTAACTACACAAAATGCAAGTTAACACTGAATGAGAAATGCAAGTTTATAAAACTGAAGATAACATTTCTTTGGTATGTTGTTCAAGCTACTGAAACTACTCGATCTACTGAAGAGGAGAAACTTAGTAAAATCACAGAACTTCAAAGATTCCTTAGGACATGAACTCAAGTGCAAAAGTTTTGCCCAAATTTGGCAGAGATTACAGAAACTGAGATAGTTTTTTTCAACAAATGTTGCTGGAATGTCAAGAAAAATAGCTTTTGACAAAATCAAACAATTAGCAACCTTTTTAGAAACCTTAGCACATTGCGATCCATGCCTAGTGACTATACATCTTCAACAAGATTGAGAGCAATAGTATTTCAAGTAATGGAAGGAGTAAAATGCGAATCAGTTTACTATGCTCAAAATTTCTAACAGGCAGAACAGGGTTAGGTTACAATTGAGAAAGAAGGTTTAGCAGTACCATGGGCATGAATGTTTCAGGTAATGGGATGGGCTCACAGTTCAACATTGAAACTGACTAGAAACTTGGTCACTGAGTCAATAGCAATTGGCAAGATGCAGCCCAGCAATCAGTAGTTCAAATGACTACAAAGATGTGTATGTGGAAAGTATCAAAACAACAGCAGAATCACTTTCAAGGTTACCATTGAGTGGAACACAACATGATGATATAGACTTCACTGAGAAATAACTAAACACTTACTAGCCACTGAAAGAAATTTGCTACAGATTCACAACGCTCACCGTCCTGAATTGGAAATATATCACAGTGTTATGTCAAAATGCTGCTGGGAAGGGAGTTTCAGAAATGTGGCTCTGCCTACAGCACATGACTACAGCAATTCAATACTGCAGCTCATCATCTTCTAAAGGGCAAAAAGTGCTGGTGCAGCCAGCAATATCTATATCCCATAAATTAATTTTTAAAAACAAGAAAAACACTGTTTGGACAGATGGCTAGGCTGCGTATCTAACAATCCAATACTAAGTCATTACTGTGAACAACTCAGACATCTGCCATTAATGATTTGCTAGTCTTTAACAAAAGATTAGTAACACCCAGGGTTCTTTGACTTGAAATTCTTCAAAAACGTTGTCATCACATTAGGGAATCACAAAGTGTCACATGAGTATGCAACAGCCAGTCTGGCAGCCAGACATCACTCACTATATACAGGAAGTAACTGATAATTGGATTCCATGTGCTGCTAACAGCCAAAAGGAAAAAAAGAAACATTACCTTCACCTTTTCCATTCAAGGTACAGAAGGACCTAAGAAACATTTTAGATTAGATTAGATTAGATTAGATTACTTACAGTGTGGAAACAGGCCCTTCGGCCCAACAAGTCCACACCGCCCCGCCGAAGCGTAACCCACCCATACCCCTACATCTACATCTACCCCTTACCTAACACTACGGGCAATTTAGCATGGCCAATTCACCTGACCTGCACATCTTTGGAGTGTGGGAGGAAACCGGAGCACCCGGAGGAAACCCACGCAGACACGGGGAGAACGTGCAAACTCCACACAGTCAGTCGCCTGAGTCGGGAATTGAACCCGGGTCTCTGGCGCTGTGAGGCAGCAGTGCTAACCACTGTGCCACCTTTGAATTTTACATGAATTCAAAGGGAATATCTTCATTACTAGGCAAGTTTTGGGAAGATTTGTAGCTCAGGTTGAGGTTCTGGATGTAGGTTTGCTCGCTGAGCTGGAAGGTTCATTTTCAGACATTTCGTCATCATACCAGGTAACATCTTCAGTGAGCCTCCGGACGAAGCACTGTTGATGATTCCTGCTTTCTATTTATATGTTTGGTGCTGACATTTCCTGTGGTGATGTCATTCCCTGCGGCTGAGCAAGGAGTGGAAACAATACAAGCATCACCAAAGGAATCAAAGGTTTGAAATCATGCTCCAAGTTACCAATCCTCATTAATAAGGATGAGTTATCACCTTCAAAGTTATTGATGAACAGGAAATTAAATACAACTGCCATCTGTGAATCAGATGATTAAGCAGAGAAAGCTGGAAGGCAGGACAACTGTCACTTAATGTGAAGAAAAGAGATATACAAAACACGAAGTAGAGAGTTCTCACAGAAGATTCCATGGGCTTCAAATCATGCTCAATGGAGACTAGCCCCTAAAATAAAATCATACTGAGATTTCTCAGACAGCAAACCAGAAAGTAAAATGCGTCAATATTCTTGTTAAATTTGATAAATATGTATCTGTTTCATAATTACAATGAGCTGAAATATTAAACTTTTGCAAATATGTAAATAGGAAACCATGTTAAAATATCAACCTTTTTTTCACTTGATAGGCAATTTGGTTTCAAATTTACTGGGGTGAAAACAGTAAATTTCTTCATTGCTCAGCAGGAATTTCCAATGCCATTATCTCCTCAATAAACATCAACCTGCTTCCCAGTTTAAATTTCTGATACTTTAGTTGCATTGCAATTCATATTCAGGTGTATAAAAATCCCAATTATTTCCCTGATAACAAATATTCAACTTTCCAACCCTTTTCTCTCCTTGTATTGTTTTCCATCACTGCTCACAAAAACACTGAATATTCAAATATTAGAAACACTCAGCAGATCAGGAAGCATCAGTGAGGTTATGTTTCAGTTGTGGACTATTCACTAAAACTGGCACTTTACATGTCGCTCTCTACTGAAAACAAAAAATTGGCAAGAGAAAATTTTTGATCTCTAAGAATCAAAGGACATGGGGAGCAAACAAGGAAGTGGAAGCGAGGCAGATCAGTCACAATTACAATGAATGGAGTAGTACGCTTGACAACCACATGACTTACTCCTGCTCCTATATCTAACATTGTTAACTGTAGTGAAATAGTTGGAGAACTCTGATAAATATGACTTCTTATCTGCTTCAGTACAAAGTTGGATGGAGATGCAGCACTAAAACAAGTCATTTGGCCAAACCTCACTGTGATGGCATTATTATAATAGCCATGTTTAAGAGGCATCTTGACAGATACATGAATAAGCAGAGAATAGAGGGATTTGGACCACATGGAGGCAAAAGATCTTTTTAGTTTGGAAACACCTCATGTGTCAGTGCATGTTTGGTAGGCTGAAGGACCTGTTAGAGTCCTATGCTGCTCTTCGTACAAGCCTTTTCTCACACTTCTTCATCTAATTCTCTCAACAATATGTTTCACGTCTTTCCTTCCAAAAATTACACATTTCAATTATAAAACACAACATGAAAAGTATATCCAAATGTAAGAAAGCGCAAATGCACAAAAAGGAAAAATAAGTGTCAAGACACATACATTGTTTTTACCGTCACCTGCATTTTGGAAACCTCGATATCAATCTAATTTAACAGCTTTCTGTAAATCTGTACAGAAAAAGGATCTTGAATGTGATGCAGAAAGCATTTGATATTCATTGCATGTTAAACAGCAGGCATCTGAAATCTTTGGTTTGAACTATCAAAAATCCATGCTTTCTATTTTTAAATTAAACTTATGTTCTATTGCAGAACTCTTCAGATATGGCAAAGATTATAATGTTATGCATTATGGTTTACATTTTTAAAAGTGTAAGGAAATGAGACCATAAAATTGAATGTTCAATCTGCTTAGATTTCTGTATGGTCTGCCCTTTCCATGAATATTTTTTCACACTAGAGAACATGCTTACTGGTTAACTGATTCTGGTTGGTTTAGTCAATTGAACTGAATAAGTTACTAAATTACAATTACAAGTACACCACTAGATTTAATCCTGTAGCTGCAGCTAATCTCGAAAGCAGGCCTGTCCATTCTCGACAATATTGATTCTTTTATGATTGGTGCTTAAACAACTCAAATGAAAAATCTTTAAAGATCATAACCTTTATAAAATTACTTTTGAGTTTGTGCACAACAGAAATTCATTGAAGCGTGTGGATACCAGAGGTAATTAGGAATTCAAATATATAATTATGTGAAACCACGGAGAAAACGTTATCAAAAAGTAATATTTTGTTCATTGGGGAACTGAGCTAAAAGGCAAGAATTTGTACAAGGTCACAGTTAGCATTTTATGTACAATTTGGACAGTGTCTTCTATTCCCCAGTAGGATATGAGCACTGCCAGCTGACCAGCATGTATTGTCCACCCTAGCTGCCCTTCTGGCAGTCTTCATGCACTGTTGCAGTCCATGTGCTGTAGGCCTATCCACAGTGCCCTTAGGGAGGGAATTCCAGAATTTCACCTAGCAACAGTGAAGGAACAGCGTGATATCTCCAAGTCAGGATGGTGAGTCACTTGGAAGGGAACTTACAGGTGGTGGTGCGCCCATACATCTTCTGCCCTTGTCCTTCTAGATAGTCATGGGTTTGGAAGGTTCTTTCAGAGGATCTTTAGTGAATTTCTGCAGCACATCTGGTACATAATACAATCTGCTGCCACTGAACGTTGATGGTGGAGAGAATGGATGCTTGTGGATGTAATGTCAATCAAATAGACTACTGTGTTCTGGATCATGTCAAAATTCGACTGTTGTTGAAGCTGCACATGTCCAGGCAAGGGGGAGCATTCTATCACACCCCTTGCATACGATGAACAGGTTTTGAGCAGTCACAAAGTGAGGTTCTCACTCCAGTATTCCTAGCCTCTGACATGATCTTGTAGACACTCTCGTATGTGGCAAGTCCAGTTGAGTTTCTAGTCAATGGTAACCCCAATGATGCTGATAGTCAGGGAATTAGTGATTATTACCACTGAAGGTCAAAAGGTCATCCATTAGATTGCCTCTTCTTGGAATCAGTTATTATTTGGTGTTTGTGTGTCGTGAATGTGACTTGCCACTTATCAGCCCAAGCCTGGATATTGTCCAGAACTTGCTGCACTTGAACATGCTCTGCTCCAGTGTCTCTAGAGCTGTGAACAGTGCTGAAATTTATACAATCATTGGCACATATCTCTACTTCTGACCTTAGGATGGAGGGAAGGTCATTGATGAAGCAGCTAAAGACAGTTGGGCCTAGGACACTACCCTGAAGAACTCCTGCAAAGATATCTGGCAGCAGAGATTACTGGCCTCCAACACCTGCCATCTTCCCATGTGCCAGGTATGACTTCAAACATTGGAGAGTTTTCCCTGATTCCCATTGATTCCAATTTTGATGGGGCTCCTTGATGCCGCACCCTGTTGAATGCAGCCTTCATGTCAAGGTCTAACACACTCAGCTCATCTCTGGAATTCTGCTGTTTTGTCCACGTGGAAATAAGGCTATAATGAGGTCAGGAGCAGAATGGTCCTGGCAGAACTCAAACTGGGCATTACAGAGTGAGTTATTATTAATCAGGTGCTACTTTACAGCATCTTCCATCACTTTACTGATGTCTCAGAGTAGACTGATGGAGCAGTGATTGGCCTGGTTAGATTTGTTCTGCTTTGGTGTTTACAGGACATACTTGGGGCAATTTTGCACATTGTCAGACAGATGCAAATATTTTAAGTGAGTGGCATGTTCTGCAGCGTTCCAAATGCCAGAATGTTGTCAGGGCCCATAGCCTTTGCAGTCTCACTGCTTTTAACTGTTTCTTGATATCAAGTGGAGTGAGGTAAATTGAAGACAACTGGTTTCTGTAATGCTGGGGATGACTGGAGGAATCTGAATGGATCATCCACTTGCCCCCTCTAGCTGACTGTTGCTGCAAACACTTCAGCCTTACCTTTTGCATGCTGCTCCATCTTTGAAAATGAGGATACTTACATTGCCTCATATCCCGATGAGTTGTTCAACTGTCCACCACCATTCATGACTGGATGTGGTAGGACTGCAGAGCTTAGATCTATCACTTGCTGCTTATTATGTTTGACATGTTTTGAGGCTGCACCAGGTTGACACCTCATTTTTAGTATGTGGGTACTGCATCTGGCATACCCTCCTGCACTCTCCGTTGAACCATGGATGATCCCCTGGCTTGATGGTAATGGTTCAGTATGGGATACTCCAGGCCATGAGATTTCAGATTGTACTGGAGCATAATTCCACTGCTGCTGATGGCCCAGACTGTCTCAGGATGTTTAGAGTTGTTTGAAGTCTGTCCCATTTAGCATAGTGATAGTGCCACACAACATGTTGGAGGGCATTCTCAATGTGAAATCAAGACTTTGTCTCCATAAAGGGCTGTGTGGTGGTTAGTCTTACCAATATTGTCATGGACAGATGCACCTGCAGCTGGCAGATTGGTAATGATGAAGTCAAGTATGTTTTTCTGCTCTTGTTGGTTCCCTCACCACCTCCCTCACAACCTGTCTAGCAGTTAGCACCCAACCAACTCAATAAGTAGCACTGATGCTGACGCTATCTTGGTGGTGGACAGTGAAATCCCCCGCCGAGAGTATATTTTGCACTCTTGTCACTCTCAGTATTTCCTCCAAGTGTTGTTCAAGAAGGAGCAAAACTGGTTCATTAGCTGAGGGGGGATGGTATGTGGTAATCAGCAAGAAGTTTTCTTGCCTATGTTTAATCTAAAGCCATGAGACTTCATAGGACCCAGAGTCAATGTTGAGGATTCCCAGGGCAACTCCCTCCCAACAGTATACTGTATCGCCACCCTGCTAGGTTGTTCTGCCAGCAGGACAGGACAAATCTTGGGATATCGTTATAAGGTATATCAGGCTGTTGCTTGACTAGTCTGTGAGACAGCTCTCCCAATTTTAGCACTAATCCCTATATGTTAGTAAGGAAAACTGTGCATAGTTGATAGGTCTGTTGTTACTATTGCCTTTTCTGGTGCCAGGTAATACATCCAATTTTATTTCTTTGTTGAGACTTTGTAGCGACTGATAAAACTGAGTGGCTTGCTAGGCCATTTCAGAGGGCAGCTGAGAGTCAACCACATGGCTGTGGGTTTGGAGTTACATGTAGGCCAGGCCGGACAAGGATGGCAGGCTTCCTTCCCTGAAGGACATTAATGAGCCAGATTGAGTTTTCCTACAATAAACAATGGTTTAATGTTCATCAGTAGATTCTTAATTCCAGATGTTCTTAATGAATTCAAATTCCACTACCTGCCATGGTGGGATTCAAACCCAGGGTCCCCAGAACTTTAGCTGAGTTCCTGGATTAATAGTCAAGCAATAATACCACAAGGCCATCACCTTCTCTCAGGACAGGCCACACAATTAAGAGTACAGGTTCACCAGAATGGTTTCAGGAAATTTGCCGTGAGAAGAGAAGATACAAGAACAATTCCACTTGTGTAAAGAAGTTTAGAAGTTTAAAGCAGCTTTTCTTAAAACTTTTTCATAAAGTCCTCAGGCAAAGATGATTTCCTCTGGTTGATGAGTCAGTAGGAAGGAATCAATTAAAAATGTCATTAAAATATTGAGGAGAGATTACCACAAATTTATGAGCATAGAGTTACTGGAGCATGAGTTGCTCTGCAGGAGGGAGTAGTTGAAGCAGAGACTATTCAATTCATTAAAGGGAAAGATAGAGAGAACAGGCATATAATTTGGATAGCTCAACAAAGTGCCTGCACAGACATGATAGGTTCAAACTCCCTGCTACAAAGATGGAGACTGAATAAACTATGAACACCAAACTCAAATTGTCGATCTTTCACCTGTATAAAAGCCAATGTCACAACTCTGTCAATACGAACCTTGCAAAGCATGTTGAACTTCAACTAATATGCTCATTTTCAAAAATCTCTTGTTTTTACATCATTCTAAAACAAAAAAAATTCTGCAGTGAGCTACGATAATAATTGGGATATCCATATAATACTCTAAGGACTGTTTTTTTTATTTTTGTGTTTTTAAAAACTGTGGACTGAAAGAGAAAACACTTTCAAAACAAAAAAAAAAATCAATCAGTCTTTGAAAGAATAGCTGCACTTTTGAAAGCACAAAACCAAACAGCCACGGCAGACAATGTAAACAAGTGTTTGAACAAGCAAGAATTGAAATTCAGACTGCAGACGATCACTCCAAGGATATGTACTGATGCAGCTCTTGTAGGCAACAAGATTGACCTAGAGACCTTTGCTTTTCAAAAATTTTGAGATTGTTTCCCAGGTGGCTGGGCTACTTTGAGATGGAAACAGACAGTGAGAGAGAGGGTGAGAGAAAGAAGTGTGCAGATCTTCCCCCAACCCAGAAGCTACCTGGTGTCTGTATTCAAAACTCAAATTAAAACAGGAAAGAAAACCATTACCTTTCCAGTGACATTTCCTTTAAACTGTGACTTTGAAATGATAAATCAGATACTTTTTCCCCCAAGTGAATCGGTTACTTCTTACAAAATGGTAGCAGAGAGAAAGATCTGAAACAAGCAGTCTGGCCAAATGCATAACAACCATCCCAACATTAAAACTGAGAAGCAAAGACCACACCTCTAACACTCCATGTTTTCTATCTCCACAATTAATCTATTTGGTGAGAGATAGGCTCATAATGCTGTCACACAGAATGATTAGTCGCAAATCCTTCCAGCACACGGAGGAAATAAGGAGGTAGTGATATTCCTGGTCAGCCATATGATGGCAGATAGTTAGTCTCCAGCAACATTATCTAAAGCTTCAGGTTAAGACATGCATGTAACCAAGTACATATTATTGACACAATCACTCACTGAGTGATCCAGAACACACCACCACAATGTGGCTTCAGAGTAGGGAGATCAACAATAGACATCTCACCTTTAAGTCAGCCTCAAGATTGTGAAGAACACCAAATTACTACTCTAGGTTACTTTTGTCGATCTTAGAAGCTTATAGAGTCATAGAGATGTACAGCATGGAAACAGACCCTTCAGTCCAACCCGTCCATGCCGACCAGATATCCTAACCCAATCTAGTCCCACCTGTCAGCACCCGGCCCATATCCCTCCAAACCCTTCCTATTCATGTATCCATCCAAATGTCTCTTAAATGTTGCAACTGTACCAAACTCCACCATTTCCTCCGGCAGCTCATTCCAAAGATGTATCACCCTCTGAAAAAGTTGTCCCTTAGGTCTCTTTTATATCTTTCTCCTCTCACCCGAAATCTATACCCTCTAGTTCTGGACTCCCCAACCCCATTTACCCTATCCATGCGCCTCATAATTTTGTAAACCTCTATAAGGTCACCCCTCAGCCTCCAACGCTCCAGAGAAAGCAGCCCCAGCCTGTTCAGCCTCTCCCTATAGCTCAAATCCTCCAACCCTGGCAACATCCTTGTAAATCTTTTCTGAACCCTTTCAAGTTTCACAACATCTTTCCGATAGGAAGGAGACCAGAATTGCATGCAATATTCCATATAGTGGCCTAAACAATGTCCTGTACAGCCACAACATGACTTCCCAACTCCTGTACTCAATACTCTGACCAATAAAGGAAAGCATACCAAATGCCTTCTTCACTATCCTAACTACCTGCAACTCCAAGGAGCTATGAACCTGCACTCCAATGTCTCTTTGTTCAGCAACTCTCCCTAGGATCTTACCATTAAGTTTATAAGTCCTGCTAAGATTTGCTTTCCCAAAATGCAGCACCTTGCATTTATCTGAATTAAACGCCATCTGCCACTTCTCAGCCTATTGACCCATCTGATCAAGATCCTGCTGTGATCTGAGATAACCTCCTTTGCTGTCCACTATACCGCCAATTTTGGTGTCATCTGCAAACTTACTAACTGTACCTCTTATGCTCGCATCCAAATCATTTATGTAAATGACAAAAAAGTAGAGGACCCAGCACCGATCCTTGTGGCACTCCACTGGTCACAGGCCGCCAATCTGAAAAACAACCCTCCACCACCACCCTCTGTCTTCTACCTTTGAGCCAGTACTGTATCCAAATGGCTAGTTCTCCCTGTATGCCATGAGATCTAACCTTGCTAATCAGTCTCCAATAGGGAACCTTGTCGAACGCCTTACTGAAGTCCAAATAGATCACATCTACTGCTCTGCCCTTATCAATCCTCTTTGTTACTTCCTCAAATAACTCAATCAAGTTTGTGAGACATGATTTCCCACGCATAAAGCCATGTTGACTATCCCGAATCAGTCCTTGCCTTCCCAAATACATGTACATCCTCCCTCTCAGGTTTCCCTCCAACAACTTGCCCACCACCGAGGTCAGACTCACCGGTCTATAGTTCCCTGGCTTGTTCTTACCACCCTTTTTAAACAGTGGCACCACATTTGCCAACCTCCAGTCTGTCTGCACCTCACCTGTGACTGCGGCATGGTGGTACAGTGGTTAGCACTGCTGCCTCACAGCGCCAGAGACCCAGGTTCAATTCCCGCCTCAGGCGACTGACTGTGTGGAGTTTGCACGTTCTCCCCGTGTCTGCGTGGGTTTCCTCTGGGTGCTCCGGTTTCCTCCCACAGTCCAAAGATGTGCAGGTCAGGTGAATTGGCCATACTAAATTGCCTGTAGTGTTAGGTAATGGGGTAAATGTGAATGCAGGGGTAGGGGTATGGGTGGGTTGCGCTTCGGCGGGTCGGTGTGGATTTGTTGGGCCGAAGGGCCTGTTTCCACACTGTAATCTAATCTAATCTAAACTAAACTAAATATCCCAGCAATCACTTCTCTAGCTTCCTCTGTTCTTCTAAACTATATTTTCCCTGCCAACATGAAAGGAATGTACTTCCAGACATGATCGGATGGGAAACGCCTCAGCTTATCAAGAGTGAAAACCAAGACAAAGGCACAGCATGTCCTCACCAGACAATTCCTAATATGTTGATGTAAGTTACAAGCAGCAATTCACCAGCAGTTTAACATGTGTATTCAGAAGTTTTAAAGTAGATGAAAGTTCAGCAAAAAATCTGTCAGAGATCATCACATATTACTGGCAAGGAACAATTTCTCTGTGGTACCTGTGGCAGAATTCAACTTCGTAGAATTGACTTGTTCAACCATCAAAAATAGTGCAGATGACATTATTTGATCTCAAATGAGGTTACAATCCCAACATCTTCCTGTCACGTCAAATGACATTATTTGAACAATAAGTTAGAGGGGAGTCACTTACCATCTAGATTTTAATATTGTTAGTTTAACCCCAGTAATGAAAATATAAACTTATCTTCCACTTCTAACTGATTACTGCTTATCGCTGGCACTGTACCTTAATAGCTTTTCCTCGGCAGTTAATATATAACCATCTCCCTGTGACAATCAATGACATTACTATCACTGAATCCCCACACTGAATAACCTGGGGGTTACACTGACAGAACTGGAAAAGCCTTATAAATACGGTGACTGGGAATTAATGGGCAAATAACTCAGCTTGATTCCCTAATGTCTGTCAAAATCAAGTGTGGTGAAACACCCTCCACCTGCCTGGATGTGTGCAGTTCCAACAATATTCTAAAACCTCAAAACCATCCAAGCCAAAGCCATTTACTCAATTAGCACACCATTCACACCTCTTCAAAATTCACACCCTCTAACACCAACAGATACTGACAACAGTTTGTACTGTCACAAAGCTGGTCCCTTTTTTCTAAAAGCTGTTCCTTTTCTCAAGGATACTGTGTCCTTGATTATTTTTTCAGAGGTAAAAAAACTCTCCCGGCTCCAAGGTGACTAGCTTGGTACAGAGACTAAAGAGTATTGAGGGGCCTTTCTGTTTATATATAAACAGATGAGACTTCAGGCCAAAGTGGTCATGTTTTAGAAGAGACCTATTTAATGAAAGGGAAGTGGTCAGCTCTCCAGCTGAGCAGTTCAGTCCAGAACTACTTAGGTGTTCAGCTGTATGGAAACAGACTCTTTCTCTCTCTCCTTCAGCCCTTCTAACTTCAACCTGTAAGCATTTGTTCCATTTTTACTTTTTAAGGGGGGTTGCTTATTGGGACTGTGGTGCATATTCAGTTTGGATAGACTGAGTTCTGTAGGGGTTATTTGTGTTTCATTGTATAATTTTGTGAATAAATTTTTGTCTGTTTTAAAACCTGGTAGTCAAGCTAGCTAATTTACTCCAGGTAATTTTCACTGTACACTTATCAAAACAAATTGCAAAGTTATGGTCTGGGCAGCCTGCTTGAGAATGTTTTGAGTGGTCTGGCCTAGTTCATAACAGTACTATCTACAAGATACACCAAGGCTCCTTCAAAAGCACTTTCCAAACCCATGACCTCTACCCAGGACATGGGAACACAACCAACTGCAAGCTCCCTTCCAAACCGCACATCATCTTGAATTGGAACTCTCTTGTGCCATTTCTTCATTGTCGTTGGGTCAAAGTCCTGGAGCACCCTTTCTAACAGCACAATGGATGTCGTTTGACCACGTGGACTGTAGTAGTTCAAATAGGCAGCTCTCTATCACCTTCCTCAGGACATAAATACTAGCCTGGCTAGTAATGCCAGCATCCAGTAGCTATTAAATAGTTTGCTGATTATTGCATCCTACATTTTTATTACCATCACTTTGACAGCAGTGGCATCAGATATTAGTCATGATATAGAGTGTCAGTGTTGGACTGGGGTGGACAAAGTTAAAAAATCACAACACCAGGTTATAGTCTAACAGGTTTATTTGGAAGGACTATTTCAGGTGATAGGAGCAGTGATCTGAAAGCTAGTACTTCCAAATAAACCTGCTGGGCTATAATCTGGCATTGTGTGATTTTTAACTTTAAATCAGAAACTAGGATACTGTTTGGATTGACAGGTGTGATGTTGAAACTGTAGGCAGAAATGCATTATGGCAATCACTTTCTCTATGACAGACCACTAGATTTAAGTCTTAGAAATCATGAATATAACAAATGAAGGTGTTACATTAAAGACCTTACTGCTTACAATTACGGTGCTACAGGAGTTCAATAAGCAAAAATAATTTAAAACTGAAAACAAAGAATTGCAATTGCACAGTTCGTGCCAATGCTTGCTATATTCAACAAATAATCAGCTTTATTTATTCTACTTCAGGTACACATGCAGTGATTTTTTTAATGAAAAGTATAAATTTTAAAATTAAATCACTTTCAATCTGGTTGGTGTAAACGCACCGTACTTTAAAATACAGCATTTTCAATCTGAAAATCCCCATGATACTCCACTAACCTGGTTGCTTTTCTGTAATTCTTGAACCTTCCTGGCAAACTCCTTGGCTTCCTTTTGGCATTGTTGCTCCAATTTTTCCACTCTCCTTTGAATGCGTTCATCCAACATCTTCAGCTCCTCAATGTGATTCACAAATTCTTCCAAAAGCCTATTGCATAAAAGTACATTCACCTAATGTTAAATACCAGGGTTATACCACCACATTAAGAATCACTGCTTCTTCCACATTTTCTCAGTCTGGTTGTGGATAAATGAAACATCATGGCCCTGACTGCAGCTTGGCTCATGAGTGGCAAAACAGTGCTGCATCCCTCAACAATGCGTCTGGCTAAATTAGCCACAATCTACCTCAACTAAATGACAACAGTGGCAGTTAGCCACTATAACTACACCATACACCTGTCTCCCCATCAGTGCAACTCAAACTTTACAATTCACCAAACTGCAGCCAAATCTCCCTATCTGCTAGATAACTCTCCTATTTTCTCCTTGATCGTCTGTGTCATAATTCCTCCATCAGAATTCAGATTACTAAAATCAAAAGTGGTCTCTTCTACAATTATGAAATGAAACATCTTCCCTCCTTAAGCTTTGTGTCAGTGTTTGTCGTCATCTCGACCATTCTCGCTAACATCAATCTTATATCTTGCTCAGTGGGGTTTTCCACTCTTTAATCAATACTATTTACCAACTCATTGCCCTATCCACACAGTTGCCTCTGGAATTCCTCAAGTTTCTATCCTTAATCCACTCCTCTCATTAAAATATCAATTCTTAGCAAGGATATCCAAGGCTATTCAGTCAGCTTTTAAATCTATTCTGATGACACCCAAGCACAACCTCTATAGGACTACACTGCCTGCACTGTTAAACTGCGTATCCAAAAGATGGCTTCATGGGAGCTACAATTTGTTTCAGTTAAACTCTCGCAAAATCAGTCATTATTACCACAACTTGCTAAAATCTCCACACTTTTTGTCAGTGATTTCATCCTTGTCTTTTGCCAGTATCTCACAGCTGGAATTGTTTCCAAACTTGACATTTATTAGTTTCCAAACTGTGTTCCTGTCTCCAGGACTTCTTTACAAAAGCATCCCCTGCACCTCCGCCTCACTGTAGTTCATCCACCCTGCTAGACTCGACTATTTTAGATTATCTCATGACTAGCCTCGTACCTTCTCCATGCTGCACACACTTTCGGTAATCTAAAAATCTTCTCACTGCATCATACACTTCAAATCCTGTTTACCCATCACTTCCAGCCTTGCTGAACTATACTTCCTTACCATCAATTTAAACTTCTTACGCTGTGCTGTTTTCTTTTTATCCCTCATCCCCCTCTATCTAACTTCCTTTTGCTCTACAAGCTCTTCAGAAATCTGTCTTTCAGACACTGACTATTCTGCATCATTTCCCTCCCTTTCTCTCTCAATAATGGCTTTGTCTCAGCCTACTAGTCCCTATACTTTAATAAAACTCCATCATGAACTCTTTTTCCAACTGCATTATTCCCAAAGAGCCATTTTTGGTTATCACTTATTCAGCTTCCCTTCTGTCCTGGCTTACCATCAATAATCTCATCAGCCTATCCCTTTCATATCTCTCTCACTCTGGGCTTCATCAGCACCCATTTGATCACTACCACCACCTCTTCCAATTCTGCTTCCCCACCCTCCTCCTCATTCACCCTCACCCCTCCCAACCGTGACCATCAATACCACATTTTTTCAAGCTGCTATCACCAGAAATCTTGGGGGTTTTTGTTGGATTCTCTCTTTTTGAAGATGGCCACTGTCTTGTTTTAGTGACATGCATTTTACTTGCCACTTACCAGTCCAAGCCTGAATGCTATTCAAGTCTTGCTGCTTAACTATCTAAATGAGTTCTGAATAGTGAACACTGTACAATCGTTAGCAAATATCCACACTGCTGACATTTTCATGGAGGCAATGTCATTGAAGCAGCTGAAGCTGGTGAGACATGGCTGTGGTAGCAGTTAGTTCAGGGTAGTATGCGGACACTATAACGATTAGTCTCCAAAAATAGCAATCATTTTTCGCTGTGCTAGGTATGGCTCCAACTAACAATGTTCTTCCCTCCAATGCCCACTGATGTCAATATTGGCAGCACCTCTTCACGTCAAAATCAGCTGAATGCTGCCTTGATGGCAGGAACGTCTTCTAAGGCATTTGCATCCTTTCTTAAATAAGGAGACCCAAAATCTACACAATATTCCAGACGCAGTCTTACCAATGTTCTATATAACTGCAAGCAAAATACCCTTAGTTTTATATTCCATTCCTTTCACAACAAGCAAAATTCCATTCAGAAAAACAATAAGTTAAAATAAAACTACCCTCCAGTCTGCATTTACATATACACATCTTTGAACACCAGATGGCACACTATGGTATCAAAACCACTAGCTTATCAAAACCATAAGACATAGGAACAGAAATTAGGCCATTCAGCCCATCGAGTCTGCTCCGCTATTGAATCATGGCTGATAAGTTTCTCATCCCTGTTCACCCGCTTTCTCCCCGTAGATCCTTGGGAATCAAGGGTTATCTATCTCAGTCTTAAATATACTCAATGGCCTGTCCCCCACAGCTTTCTGTGGTAATGATTTCGATAGAGTCACCACACTCTGGCTGAAGCTTCTCCTTTATCTCCATTCTAAAAGGGTTTTCCCTTTACTCTCAGGCTATGCCCTCAGGTCCTAGTGTCTGCTACCAACGGAAGCATCTTCCCAACATCTACTCAGTCCAGGCCTTTCAGTATTCTGTATGTTTCAATTAGATGTCCCCCCAATCCTTCTAAACTCAGAATATAAACCCAGAGTCCTCAAACGTTGCTCATATGTTAAACCTTTCATTCCTGGGACCATTCTCACGAACCTTCTCTGAAAATGCTCCAAGGTCAACTGATCCTTCCTAAGATGTAGGGCACAAAACTGCACACAATATGCAAAGGTGGTCTGACGAGAGCCTGATAGAGCCTCAGAAGTACAGCACTGCTTTTATATTCAAATCTTCTCAAAGCAAATGCCATCATTACAACTGACTCTCAACCTGCAAGTTTAACTTAAGAACATCCTGGACTAGAACTTCCAAGTCTCTTTGCACTTCAGACTTCTGAATTTTCTCCCCATTTAGAAAACAGTCCATCCCTCTATTCTTCCTACCAAAGTGCATGACCTCACACTTCCCAGTTTGCTGCTACTTTGCTGACTATCCTAACCTATCTAAATCCTTTGGCAGCCTCCCTACCTTCATTATCCTATCTGTCTCTCCACCTATCTTTGTATCATCCACAAACTTAACCATAATCCCCTCAGTTCCTTCATCTAGATTGTTAATGTATAAAGTGTGCGTGTCAAAACACTGAACCTTAAAGAACACCACTTGTCACCGGTTGCCATCCTGAGAAGGATCCTTGCATCCCCACTGTTTTGTGCCAGACAGCCAAGCTTCTACCATGCTAGTACGTTGCCTCTGACACCATGGGCCTTTATCTCACGCAGTATCCTCCCGTGTGGCACCTTGTCAAAGGCCTTCTTGAAGTCCAGGTAGACAACATTTACTAGTTCTCCTTGGTCTAACCTGCTCGTTACTTCCTCAAAGAATTCTAGCTGATTTATCAGACATGACCTCCCCTTGATGAAACCACACTAACTTTGCCTTATTTTACCAAACACTTCCAAGTATTCAGAAATCTCATCTATCACAATGGATTCCAGGATCTTACATATGATCGAGGTTAGGCCAATTGGCCTGTAATCTTTTGTCTTACTCCTATTTTAAACAGGAGTGTCACGTTAGTGATTTTCCAGACCCTCCCCGAGTCTAGTGAATCCTGAAAGATCACCACTAATGCCTCCACAATCTCTCCAGTATCTCCCTTAGAACTCTGGAGTTTAGTCCATCTGGTCCAGGTGATTTATCCAACTTCACGCCATTCAGTTTTTCTAGCACCTTCTCCTTGGTGATGGCCACCCTACTTAGCTCTGACCCCTCTGTCACTAACTTTTGGGATTACTCATGTCATCCACTGTGAAGACTGACGGGAAATAATTATTAAGTTTCACAGCCATTTCCTTGTTCCCCATTACTGTCTCTCCAGTGTCATTTTCCAGCAGCCAAATGTCCACTTTTGCCCTTTATATATCTGAAGAAACTCTTACAGTCTTCCTTTATATAATACTGGCTAGCTTACCCTCATGTTTAAATCTTCTCCCTCACTTTGTCTTATCCTCTGTTCATTTTTGTAAGTTTCCCAATCCTCTAGTTTTCCACTGTCCTTCACCACATTATATGCTTGCTCCTTTTGATTTTATGGCATCCCTGACTTCCCTAGTCAAATACTCTGATGTCTTCCAGTTTGTCATTGCGTGATCTAAACCTAGCTACATAATGAACCAGAATCAAAAACAACCATCAGATTAGAATGGTATTCATAACACAGATTTCTCTATTATACTTAAAACTATAGCACACAAAGGAATTACACCATCCTTGAAACAGTTTAAGAGTTGAATGGACAACTTCCAATTAATAGATAGTACCTTTTTGGATCAAAAGCTTCTGCACCACCTTTGGAACCTCCACCTGGTGTCCTCCATGCCAGACGTTCAATATACTCATCAACATCAAAAGGTTCCTGGAAACAAAATAAACAACTCTCCAACAAAACAATTTTGAATTGTCAAGTGCATTATACGTGAATAAAATAACTGCACAGCTAATTAGGAAAAATTGGACACAAATTATTCAGAGAACTTCCAGTGCATCAGCAAATATTGATATTTTGATGTTTGTTTTCTATTAACGCAATATTATCAAACCAACAAGAGAGGTTACTTCTACAGAGGTCAACAAATAACATCCTTCTTATACAAAAATAACTTTAATTTCTTATTGTGTCATTTGTTGGAGTAATATATCCTAAGGTGCTTCACAGGAGTGCTATAAAACAAAATTTGACCATAAACTGCATAAAACAAGGACAGGTGACCAAAAGCCTGACCAAAGCTAGGTACTAAGAAGCATTTTAAAAAGAGGGGATATGGGGGGAAAAGGGCAGAGACACAAAGGGTTTAGGCCTGTTATTCCAAGTTAAAACATACACATCTCAGTTAACTCAATTTTATATAGGTAAATGTAAGTGACTTGTATTCAATAGCTGTGCAGGTGAAAATGTCTGCTTTCATGATTTTAGATAAATAATTTATGTTCTTCTGACATAGGCATAGCATGAAATCAGCATGGTGATTAATGCTTCACATTCATCATTTCTCCTGAATAGGACCTAGGGTTCATGTCACACTATGGGTGACCCCACTGCACAACACAGACACAAGCTTGTTTTCATATGCACACATATACACCTCTGCACACTCACTGACACACGCACCTTCTCACACATACCCCATATCACGTGCACACGGACATGCAATCTGTCGCTCCTGCATATGCACACATATAAGCTTAAGGGGTGAATTTGTTTTTGCAGAATTACATTTAATTTTGCTCAAAAGCTGCATGAATCTATGCAAAACTCTAAACCGATAGAGAGTTTTGTCAGTCTGACGTAGCATTGGGACACAGACTTCACTAACACCCTTTGTTTAAAAATCTGAGCTTTCTTGAGAATGTAATTTAAAAGTAGTGCTGGGATTTACATATCAAATAACAGAGACCAGCATAGCCCATTATAAAAGATGAAAGTTTTAATCTAAGATTGCTTACTGTATCACATCTCCACAAAGGCGGACTGCTTTGGCTAGAAATTGTGAGCATGATCTTTACCTCCACAATCACCAGATGAAGGAACTGCACTCCAAAAGCTAGTGCTTCCAAATAAACCTGTTGGACTATAACCTGTTGTGATTTTCAACTTTGTCCATCCCAGTCCAACACTGGCACCTCCAAGTCATGGTATATATTTTGTACATCAAGGTTACTTCACACTTTCATTTCAGTTTAACATAAAAACAAAGGAATAACTAACAGCAACACCAAATACAATTTTGCACAAAAATTTTCATGCTATTGCTGCAACATCTGAACATTACAAGCACAAAATAAATATAATTTACTTTAAATTGACCATTTATAACTCTGGACATGGAAATTACAAAATTTTACTGCAATTTCTATCCACTTCAAATCTTGCCCACTGAAACCTTTCACAGAGAAGTGCTCAAGTGGCATAGCTATCTCAGTTTCTCAAGGCACTCAATGGAACCTACATCCCATTCCTTTGGGTACATAACAACCTAGAATTGTCATGAAAACTGTTGACAAGATGGGTTGTGTAGTTTGCTGACCCAACACTTACCCAGCAGAGGCTGAATGCCAGCCCTCTAACACCACCTCCTACTTCCCCACTCGGGACTATGACTTGCTGTTTAGTGATGGAGTAATCATTTTAAAAATTTTTTGACCTTTGGGTCTTTGTGCCACAGCCTCCAATCTAGTTTCCAAGCCCAGACCTCATCATCTCCCCAAGCACCACTAACAGGACTGCACTACACAGACCTATTGCTTCTGCTATTCTTGCCCCTATTTTGACCGTCTTTTCATTCTTCTCCATCTAGCTTTTGCCTAGTTTCTTATTTTAAAATGGTTCTACTGACGCCCTCTGCTACTTGAACAGTTTTCCGGCTCTAACTGCCACTTTCTCATCATGATATCAAAATCATTGACACTATCATTGCCCAATAAGATAGTCTGACAGTCCTTTGCTTCTTTCAAGTATTCAGGTCCATCCAGTCACCACCAACCAACTCTGCCTCGGTGAACTTGTCCTCACTTTGAATAAACTCTAACTCCAAGTACTTCCTCCATTGTTGGAGAACCTGCATGGGTCCCAGGCATAGCTGTCTTTTTAACTGATGCTGTGGTATACTTTCTGTTCCAGCACAACTATGTCCAGTCATCATTTTTTTTTCGATTACCATCTCTTTTAACCTTGTACAACCACTCCTTTCAGCATTTAGTCTCGCCTGCCTCTCACAGATCTCCAACTCTGACATCCATTGCCCAATTCTTTGCCTGTGTCAAAGCACTGGTCACGTCATCACTAACTTGCCCCTTTTGATGATGCAGATGAGTCTCTCACAAAAGATGCAGCTTGAGCTTTGATTTTTTTCCCCAGCATTTTCCCATTTGTCTGTTTGCCTATGCAGGTGAGAACTAAAACCAATTTGTGCGTTTGGCAGTTGCAGTGAATTAATAATTTTATCTTTATTCAACAGAATTATTGAAACACAAACCCAAAATAAAAACAGCAAAAGTTCCTTCCTTCAAAGGTGCAATTAAATTCTATGTAGAAAGAAAATTGAAAAGGTTTCAAAGTTGTTAGAAATTAGTCAGCCTACTTGTAGTTGCCAACTTAGCATGCTCCACTAAGATATCATTTACACTGCTGGCTAAAACCTGAGCACATAGAATGATATTAGGGTGTAAATCAAGGCTAAGGAGTTAAAGTGGCAGCTTTTAGATAAGACTGTAAATAGGAGAACATAAGTTCTCTTTATCTTCTATGGATGATATTAAAAATTAATTTGTATTACCTTGACAATTCTTTTCAGGAGATAGCTGGGATTGAAGTGCTTTCACTAAACAAGTCATTCACACTTCAATTCAAAATAGTGTCAAGATAAGAGTTGGATGTGAGGCATCACTATAAATGCCTCAGTCTGTGGCAGAGGAGTTGTCAGTCATTTTCATGTGGTACTTAACCTATAAATTATATAGTGATAAACTATCACAGTAGACCTCAACATGAAACCACAGCAATCATATTTCTGGAAATTTATACAATAAACTCCCATTCAAAGGGGGACAAATTCGCAAAAGGTAATGGCAAATTACAGAAAACTGCAAAAGTACTTGGCAAAAATAATAGATGTTTCAACTATCCTGGGAGTAAATGCAATATGGAAAGTATAGAGGATACAATTAATTTGTTAAATATATTTAGGCAAAACTTATTACTCAGTACTCAGCAAAACCAAATACTAAGGGCAGTATTACACAGCAATACCAAATTCACAACTTGGGTTTAGGGGATGAAATATAGAAGGTGGAGTGCCATCATAGGCAGAGCATTTCAGTGACAGCAATCATGATTTTGAGCTTTAAAATGGTTATGAAAAACTAACAAGAGAACAGAGGTAAGATTTGTAAAATTGACTTTTACCCAATCAGGCAGTGTATTTGACACAGATTGAAAACAGCCTAATAAATAAGTCAGATCAGTGAAAGGTATTCAGGGAAGAAATAAGGATGGCGCAGAACAAACGTGGTCATTAAGAATGAAAGGAGAAATCTTGATCATAATACTACTGCCCACTCCTCCATTCTATCAGAGGACAAAGCAAAATAAAGCTTGTAGATATCAAGAGCTCAATACTGCAGAAAGGAGTATACACAGATGAAATTAAAAAAGAAATGCGGATGTAGCGAGAGGGTATGAAAAGAAAAGTAAGCAAAATCAAGGGAAACCAAAGATTCTTCATCTGTGCAAGAAGAACAAACATAATTTGAGACGCAAAAACTACCTTGACTATGGAGGCCCAAAACATGGACCCGTTCTCAACGGATATTCTGGAACTATTTTCACAAAAGAGAGTAACATTTATAGTTAAGAAGCATTGAAATGGAACAAACATAATGAGAAGGAACAATTAAGCAATTCAGTCTCCTGGAAGGTGGATAACCACAGGCCCAGATGATGCACATCACAGGCCACAAAGAGAGATGAAGTAGCAACAGTCTGACTATCACTTTCTAATCCACTGGTGACAGCCTTAATGTCAGAAAACCAAAGAACTGCACTGTTTAAAGAGGGAGGAAAAAACAGCCAAAATATCGACAGGTCAGTCAACCTAACTGAATGGAGGGCAAGTTATTGGAAAGAAATTAGAAAGGCATGAAATAATCAAGTATAGTCAGTATGGATTCTTCAAGTGAATGGTCTTGACAAAGTGGACATAGAATGTATGTTTAATCGTGCAGACAAACCCAGAATTAAAATTGAGAGTCAAACAGACAGAAAAGGGAATTTATTTTCTTTCAGAGCTTTGAGACACTTTGGAACACCACCACAGAATGCAGTAGAGGTAATGTCACTGAATACTTTTGAAAAAGGTGCAGAGAGATAGATTCTTGTTGGCAAGGGAACCAAAGATTATTGGGGATAGATGGAAATGTGGAATTCAAACACATAAAACAGCCATAACTTAATGAATTGCAGAGTCGAGTCCAAAGCACAAATGGCCTATTTCTTGTCCCAATTTGTTTAGTTGTATGTCACAGATGGTCACTGTTGACTAACTTGATCAATTTTTGAAAGTAGGTCAATGAAGATTATGCGCGTGATGCCATCTCCATGGATTTCAGAAAGGACTTCCAAAAGGTTCCGCATTGACAGATTGAATGGAAAACTGAAACTTCATGGAATGAGTGAAAATGGCAGGTTGTATCCAAAATTGACTCAGTGCAGGAAAAAGAAAGTATAATTTTGACAGGGAGTTTTGTAACTAGAAGGCTTCTTTCAGAGTGGTACAGTATTAGTCCTCTGCTGTTTATGCCAAAGATCAATTCTTTAGACTTGTATGTAGTGGATGTGATTAAGAAGTTGGCGGATAGTACAAAAATTGACCTTGTCATTCATACCAAGAAAGTTAGACTGCAGAAAGCTAATAGATTGGTCCTCTGTGTAAAAAGGTGACTTCAGAAGTGGAACGATGCACTTACAGTAGCAAATAAGGCAAGGAAGTAAATGACAAGTATAAGATTAATGTGAAGAATATATAGAAACACCACAGGGACCTTGGAGATCACATTCACGAGTACTGAAGATATGGAGGCAGGTAGATGAGTTTGTTCAAAAAGGCATGAGATACCTTCCTTGTGACAAAGTCACTCAGTATAAGAACAGGGAAGTTATGTTAGAACTGTAAAGAAACTAGTTAAATCTTTATGGCGCTAGGTACAATTCTGGTCATATTACTGGAAGGATGTAATTGTACTAAAAAGATGTTTGAGAAGATTACTCAAATTAAAATTGTCCAGTTCTACCAAAGATTGAATAGACTAAGGTGGTTTTCTTTGGAGGCTAAGGAAAGATTTAACAGACACACACAAAACTGCAGAGGGACCTGGATAGAATAGTAAAAATATGCCTGTTAGTAGAGAGATCAGTAACAGGGTCTTTAAAATTAAAGAAACTGTTGAAGGATTAGAGGGGATCAAAGTAATATTTCAAAAAAATAGTGAGCATCTGAAACCCCCCTGTCTGAAAAGGGTGGTAAAAGAAGAAACCCTATTCATAACTAAAAATACTTAGAAATGTGCTCAAGCTGCAACTTACTGGGTTATGGATGGAGTGGAACAATAGAATTAAGACTGGATTACTCTTTTTTATGCTGGCAAAGTTAAGAATAGGCCAAATGGCCTCTTTGTGATCTAGGCATTTCCTTGGTTCATACAATGATGCTACGCAGCTCAGCCCATCATTATAAAAGTTCTTCAAAAAAGTACTAACCTATTAGACCATAACCCAGCACATTCTTTCAAGATGAGATTTTGTTTGGGAAATGGCAGAGAACATCTGCTCAATTTTAATTTTAATATTGTTTCTTCCAACCATATCACTCAATATATTCCATCTAAGATTGCATACAGAAAACCAGTACCCTTCTCCATTTCGGCTACTGAACCAGTCAATAGCAGAGGCCTTGAATTAATTTATTCAGATTTATCCTGCCAACGAAGAAAGAAATAATCTCTCCTCAGGATCCCCAGTAACAGAATTTAAAAAACAAGATGGGAACAGAAGGCACAAGCCTAAATTTTTGTTTGCCATGACACCACTTGTTGAATATTCTAATGTATCATCATAAGACAGAAGCTAACCATTTGGCTTGACAGTCAATTGCATTGCTACTGCTGAATCACCCACTATTAACATTCTGGGAATCTTTACTCGACCAGCCATATGAATTCTGTGACTAAAAGAGCAGGTATTAGGTTGGGAATCCTGCAAGAAGTAACTCTCAACTTGATGTCCAAAACTTGTGTAGCATCTACAAGGCACAAATCAGGAGTGCTCTCAACTTATCTGGATGAGTTAACATGAGGCAATCTTTCAAGATCAGGGACAATTTGTTTCACTTCAATGTTATAGGTTCTACTAACTATGCCTCATGCAAGGTAGGTGATGCTCGATGGCTCAGGCAGAGGGATGTTGGAAATCTCCCCGCTCTCTGTGATGCCTCAATAATGCTTCTACATGCTCCTGACAAAAATCCCATGAGAACCTTCTCCATTTTAGACATTCACAATCTAAGACCCTCAATGAGTCAAGGGCATGTTTGATCTCTACAGGGGGCTTGTTTCCACTGTACTTCTGGGAGTCTCTAGCTATGACCAAGTTCCAAATTGAATAGAATGAAAACCAAATAACTACAGATGCTGTAAATTAAAAACAAAAATAGAAATTGCTGGAAACATTCAGCAGGTCTGGCAGCACTTAAGAAGAGAAATCAGAGTTAAAATTTGGGTCAAGTGACCCTTAGAATTCTGAGGAAGGGTCAATCAACCAGAAATATTAACTCTGATTTCTCTCCACAGATGCTGCCAGACCTGTTTAGCTTTTCCAGCAATTTCTGTTTTTGTTCCAAATTGAACAGTTACTTCAAAATGTAGTATCAGGCACATAAATGTTATGCCCTATCCAGTGGAGCTCTTTTTGGGCGATTAGTGTCTCAATATTGGACAGAATGGTTTGGACAGGACACGGTTAGTGGACCACCTTCCTTCAGGTTTGATGGGATCTTGCTGAGGGAACAATGACAGTACTTTTTCATTGCTTTGAGAAATGTGCTGCAGGTTGCCCAAATCTCTGATGAAGTGCAGGCATTACTGTTGCCCAGCAAAACATCGCTTACAGACATTATCTGTAAGCAGTCTTTTTCTCACTTATCTGAAAACTCAACTGGAACACTGGGGAAGATGAAGAATTCTGGCATCTATGACTTTTTCATAAAGATGCAGCCCAAGATACAGACTACATTCCACAGGCCTGGATGAGTGCAGCTCCAATAACACCCAAAAGCTCAACAACATCCAGGTCAAAATGGCTTGCTCGATTAGCACTCCATCCATTAAATTAATCATTCACTCATTTCACCATCAATGCATAGTGGCAGCAATATACACCACATCTAAGATGCACTTCAGCAAATTACCAAGCCTCCGGAAACAGCACCTTTCAAATCCTTGGCCACAACTACATTCAATGCCAAGGATAGCAGATACATGGAAACACTACCAAATTCCCTTTGAATGATAGGCAACAAGACGCTTGAGCTCAAGCTTGTCAACTGAATGTTGCTCCATAAAGTCAATACCCAATCTGCATTTAGTCTTCTCATTGTGGAGAAGACCACATCATAAACAGTGAATACAGCACATTTAATTGGAAAAAGGACAAGCAAATCACTGTTTCATTTGGAAGGATGTAAAGGTCTTGCAACAGAAAGGGAGAACATAAAAGGGCAGGTGATGTGCTTTAAATGAATCAATTGAAGTAAAGTACATGCAGATGGAGTGAACTATTACAGAAGCAAAGAGGGTAAGTGACTAGGCAAAACAACAATGGAGCAGCACCTCAATTAACGTTTCTGATCAGGTGACCCTTCTTCAGAACTGAAGTAGTTCTGAAACCCAGTTCTGAAGAAGAGTCACCTGATCCAAGATAGTAACTGATTTCTCACTACATCTGCAGCCAAATCTGCTGAGTTTTTTCCAGCAATTTCTGTTTCCAGCATCCACAGTTCTTTTGGTTTTTATTTAGCACCTCAATTCTTTGGCAAAGCAGTTGGGGGTGTCGTTAAGCTGGCTGTTTGCTGCCTGGCATATTGGAAGGCCTTAAACCAATCTCCAGTTTAACAAGGAGATTCACAGAGTTTTGAACATTTTTCTTCAAAAATATTATCATGGACCTGATCAGTTAGACTGAGCATACCAATCAAAAAGTGATGCCATGGATCTGGTATATGTACTTAAGCATGAGGGGCTGACACTAAATGGCTTCAGAGATTGAACGTTACAAAGAAAATAAGTCAAATTTGAACAAAATATAGTTGAGTAGGTCTGGATCAGGGTACAATTTTCTGAGAGCTTTTCTTGAGGGATATGTTTAATTTTCATTCTCACTAATTTAATGATTGAGCAATGCAATCACATAGTAACAATACCTTGAGTATTTGTCATAGAAAAAGTGAGGACTGCAGATGCTGGAGATCAAAGTCAAAAAGTGTGGCGCTAGAAAAGCATAGCAGGTCAGGTAGCATAAGCCCTTCACCAGCATCCTGATGAAGGGCTTATGCCTGAAACGTCGACTCTCCCACTCCTTGGATCTGCCTGGCCTGCTGTGCTTTTCCAGTGCCACACTTTTTGTGTCTGTCAAAGACCAGACAGCATGACAACAGACCCTTCGATCCAACTCATCCATGCCAACCAGGTTTCTCAAACTAAACTAGTCCCAGTTGCCAGTGTTCGGCCCAGCTCTCTCTAAACCTTTCCTATTTACAAACCTATCCAAATGTCTTCTAAATGTTGTAACTGTACCTACATCTACTACTTCCTCTGGCAGTTCTTTTCATAGACACACCACCCTCTGTGGGAAAAGGTTGGCCCCCAGGACCCTTTTAAATCTTTCCCTTCTCACCTTAAATATATGCCCTATAGTTTTGAATTCGCCTACACTAGGCAAATTCTGTACTGTTCCCCTGCTCTCTGCCCCTCATGATTTTAAGCCTCTGTAAGATCACCCCTCAACTCCAGGAAGAGAAGTCCCAGTCCATTCAGTCTCTCCTTATAACTCAAAACCTCTAGTTCCGGTAACATCCTTGTAAATGTTTTCTCCACCCTTTTCAATTTAATAATATAATTTCTTTGGCAGGGTGACCTGAACTGTACACAGTACTCCAAATGTGGCCCCAATGTCCTGTAGGGCTGTAATGATTTTTGGACTGAAAAAATTCAATACCCTTGATAACCATCAACCCTCCTTTAAAATTGAAAATCACACCATGGATGGAAAACATCAATTTTCTCAACACCACAATATTTAAATTGGCACAAGAATGCAGATATAAGCAATAAAAACCTGACTCTTCTACTGATAAAAAGCCATCACATTGAACACACTCACCACAGACGAGAGGAGTCACGTCAAATGCCTATTTGTCACAAAGCTGGAATATTTTAATCAAGTAATTACTTCCCCATTCACAGCTTCACAAATCTCAGATTTAAATTGACCATGTTATACTTTGTACAGTGTATATACACCTACTCACTTTTACGTAGATATTAGTTCCTGAACGTGCAGCTACAAGTTAGAGATTTCCCATTCATTTTAAGTAAAGATAAAGTTGCCATATTATTGCCAGACCATTGGGCTGCTCTCTCATTAAAGAGAGATACGACTAGTGGTGATTTTTAACCTGAGGGTCACTGCTCCTGACGTGAAGAGCAAGGTCAAAAATGCAGGACCTTTATGGTGTGGTAATTGAATGTTTCTGTAGACAATTTAAAAACATCTCCAGTCCCCTCACAGCCTCCCTTCAAGCACCCGAATCCCTTCGAAAGCTTCAAGTGGCCCCTGGCTCTTTCACAAGCTCCACTTCACTTCCAGTTGTTCACTTGAGTCTGCTCTTGTTGTCCCCATTTCCTCCAAAAAAAAAGTACATTTGGTCCACTCAGCCATCTTCATCCAATCACAGATTATTTTTCTGCTGGGTTTCTTTTCCAGGGATCTGTACTGGGACCTCTGTTGTTTGTGATATATGTAAGTGACTTGGATGAAAATGTATATGGGTAGGTTAGTAAGTTTACAGATGATACACAGATCATGGAATTGTAGAAAGTTGTCAAAGGATACAGTGGGATATAGATCACTTGCAAATATGGGTGGAGAAATGGCAGATGGAGTTTAATCCAGTCAAGTGTGAGGTACTGAACTTTGAGATCAAATGTTAAGGAACAGTGTACAGTTAGTGACAGGACCCTGAACAGCACTGATGTACAAGGATCTTGGGGTTCAAGTCCACTGCTCCCTGAAAGTGCCACTCAAGTAGATAGGGTGGTAAAGGAATGCTTGCCTTTATTGGTTGAGGAATTCAGTACAAGAGTCAGGATGTTATGTTGCAGCTTTATAACACTCTGAATAGGCCACACATAAGAATATTCCATTCAATTCTGTTCACATTACAGGAAAGATATGGAGGCTTTGGAGAGGGTGCAGAAGAGGTTTACTAGGATGTTGCCTGGATTAGAGGGTATCACCTGTAAGGACAGGCTACAAAAACAAGGGATGTTTTCTCTGGAGCAGCAAAGACTGAGGGGAAATTTGAAAGAAGTCTATAAAATTGAGATGCATAGATAGGGTTGATGGTCAGGATCTTTTTCCTCAGAGATGAAATGTCTAAAACAAGGGAGCATGCATTTAAGGTGAGATGGGAGACGTTCAAAGGAGATGAGCGGGGTAAGTTTATTTTTACAATGAGTGTGGTAGGAATCTGGAATATGGTGCCAAGGATAGTGATGGAAGCAGACACAATAGCAGCATTTAAGGGACTTTTAGATAAACACATGAATATGTAAGGAATGGAGGGATATTGACCAAGGACAGGCAGAAGGGATTACTTTAATTTGCCATCATCGAGATGTACAGCAGAGAAACATACCCCTCGTTCCAACTCACCCATGCCGACCAGATATCCTTACCTAACCGAGTCCCATTTGCCAGCACTTGGCCCATATCCTATTCATGTAGCCATCCAGATGTCTTTTAAATGTTGCAATTGTATCAGCCTCTATCACTTCCTCTGGCAGCTCATTCCATACACATACCACCCTCTGCATGAAAACGTTGCCCCCTAGGTCCCTTTTAAATTTTGCCCCTCTCACCCTAAACCGATGCCCTCTAGTTCTGAATTCCACTACCCCAGGGCATCACAACATCGTAGGCTGAAGGGCCCCTTCCCACGCAGTACAGTTCAATATTCACCTGATGACTAGAGGAAGAACGCCTCATCTTCAGCCTTGGGACCCTTCAACCACACAGCATCAATGTCAACTTCACAACTTTCCTTATCTCCCCTCCCCACCTCATCCCAGGTCCAACCCTCCAACTCAGCACCGCCCTCATGAACTGTTCTGCTTGCCCGTCTTCATTCCCACCGATCACAGCCACCCCCCCCCCCCCCCAACCCCGCAACTACTTATTGCCATCTCAGCTACCTTCCCCCCACCCCTACTCTATTTATGTCTCGGACCCCTTCCCCCGCCACTCCCCTCCACATTCCTGATGAAGGGCTTATGCCGAAAACATTGACTATCCTGCTCCTCGGATGCTGCCTGACCTGCTGTGCTTTTCCAGCGCCACACTTTTTAACTCTGATTCCCAGCATTGGCAGTCCTCACTTTCTTCTATGTTTTATGCTTATTACTGATAGGTGTACTAGTGAAGCAGCCTGTGACTGGAATCTGTACAAGATTGTTTTCTGAATTAATACATTGAAAAACCAACTGGAAGACAGGTCATCTAGACTTGGTATTGTGTAATGAGAAAGAAATAATTGGCAAACTAGCTGTGTGGCGCCTCTCGGGGGAAAAGTGACCATAATATGATAAAATTCTTCATTAAGAAAGAGAGTGACATAGTTAATATTGACACTATGGCCTTAAAGGTAAATAGAAGGAAATGTGATGATAGGATGCATGAGCTGGCTCTGATCAATTTGGGAGCATTACTTAAAGCAATAATGGTGGATAGGCAATGGCAAACATTTAAGTATGTATGGAGGAATTGTAACAATCATTCATTCCTGTTTGATACAAAAATAAAATGGAAAGGTGGCTGGCCATGACTAACAAGGAAAATTATGGATAGTATTAGATCAAAGGAAGGGGCATACAAATTGGCCAGAACAGCAGCAGACCTGAGGATTGGCAGCAGTTTAGATTTTACCAAAGGAAGACAAAGCATTGATTAAGAGAAGAAAAATACAGTCCAAGAGTCAGCTTGTGGTGAACACACCAAAGTGATTGTGAAAGCTTCGATGTGAAGAGAAAAAGATGTGAAGACAATTGCAGAACCCTTACAATCAGAAACAGAGGTAGTTATAATGGGGAACAAAGAAAAGACAGACCAATTAAATACAAAAACAAAAATTGTTGAAGCAACTCAGCAGGTCTGACACCATTTGTTAAGAGAAAGCATAGTTAACATTTTAAGTCCCTTATCCCTCCTTCATAACAATCAAATACATATTTTGGCTCTACCTTCACAAAGGACAGAAATACTATCCCATTCATCTGGGGAACACAGGATCTAAAGAGAGAGCAAAAACGAGCACGAGAGCAAGAACTGAAGGAAATAAATATCAGTATGGAAATTGTGTTAGGTGAACTGATGGAGTTAAAGGCCAAAAAATCCCCAGTGCCCAACTATTTATACTGCAGAGTACTCAAGGCCCTAGAAATAGGTGGTGATCATCTTTTCAAGATTCTAGGACTTCGGAACAGTTCTTACGGATTGGAGGGTAGTTACTGTAACACCATTATTTTTCTTTAAAAAGAAAAAAAAAGAGCTAGAGAGAAAAGAGTGAATTTTAGGCTCTCATTTTTCTCTCTCTACTATCTTCCGTATAGGTTCACACACCCCTGCCACTTTTGTTTAAACTTCGTCAACCACATGAGCAAACACTCTCCTAGATCAGTTACAGTCTTGCCCAGGTGCAACCTATCCAGCTTGTACTGTTCCAACCCCTCCAGAACCGATCCCAATGCCCCAGCAATCTGAAAACAGCTCCCCACCGACCCCCAAACATTTCTCCAGCCACACATTCATCTGATCGTGTGTACCAAAGCTTAGATTTCAGAAACACAACTAGTTAATTTTCTACCAGCTCTTAATTTTGCCAGGCAAATACTTCTAGTTGAAAGATAGGGTTCTACGCAGAAATTAAACAGGTGGAAATTTTAAATTAGCATTTCCCAAGCAAGTATCGAGTAATAAATTGTTTTCCGTTCTTCTCAATTAGATCGGCAAGTACATTGAAAAACAATCTAAGACTGCTGGCTTTTGTTTGGTGCTCTGACACTTCACCACATAAATTGCGTCATTGCTGCACATGCTAATCTAACTCATCAATAACCTCCTTAATGTTAAATGTAATTGTGATCACGTTGAACATTTAAGTGTAAAATTCTCCTCCTTCATAATTAATATCTGATTCAATGAAAGCATCATATACAAACCATTTGTTTCATGCAGACTGACATAATTCAGATTTCTGAGATCTTATATTAAAATACAGCTGCAAACATACATTCTAATAGACAACTCACCTTTAAATAAAGACTAATTCCTAAACAACATAGTAACAATGATACAGATGGATTTGTAAAAAAATTACAATAAATTATTTTTAAAATACTTGAGCAGAAAGTCTAGTATTACATTATGTCAGCTACATATTTAGGAATGTTTTAAACTGTAAAATATTTGTTTCCAACTAGTAGCTGCAAAGACAACAAAATGTAGTCTTAAAGTTAACAACATGATGCACAAAATGTAGCCCTGAGGAAAACAGTCTAACATGGTTTAGCATAACTGAAGTTGTATCGAAAGCATGACAGGAGAAGGGAAGGAGAATCCTACAGAATATCACAAGATTCAAACATGGGCCTGAAGTATAAACTGGATTTAGACAGTCATGGCGCAATTAAAAATGCTACAAATAATGAGGTCAGGCAGCATCAGAAAGAAACAGTTTTAACAGTTTGGTCTGTTCACATTCATCAGAACAGGAAAAGACTTGCAATATAAAAGTTTTAACAAACCTGTTAATTGGGCACCTGTTAGGAAAGGGGAGCATTGGGAAAAGAAAAAAAGGAAGATTTGTGATAGGGTCGAAAAGAACAAAGTGTGGAAGAACAGAATCAGAGGATAGAAACTCGTCCATGCCAACCAGGTTTCTCAAACTAAACTAGCCCCGCTTGCCCATGATTGGCACATATCCCTCTAAACCTTTCCTATTCATGTATCTATAACAAAATGTCTACCAAATGTTACAACTATACCTGCATCTACCACTTCCGCTGGCTTTATTCCATAAACGCACCATCTTGTGCAAAAAAGTACCATCAGGTCCCTTTTAAATTTTTCCCTTCTCACCTTAAAAAATATACTCGCTAATTTTGAAACACCCCTACTCTAGGGAAAAGACCTTTTCTATTCACCTTATCTATGCCACTTGAGAGTTTATAAATCTAAGGCCACCCCTCAAACCCCCACACTCCAGGGAGAAAAGTTCCAGCTTATCCAGCCTTTCCTTATAACTCAAACCCTCCAGTCCCAGCAACATCCTGGTAAATCTTTTCTGAACCCTCTCCAATTTAATAATATGTTTACAATAGCAAGGCGACCAGAACTATACACAGCAATCCAGACAGAAGAGCTGGTGATATGAGGCCACAAGGGCTTACACATGAAGAAAAGATTTTTCTAGAATTTACCAAAACTTGCAAAGAACAGGGGAACAAAAGGGTAGCACAAGTTAAGTTTTTTTTGAAAAAACCAACAGGACTGTATTGGTTAAAAATTTCAGGATCTGGGCTTTGTTAGCTAAGTCAGCGTTTGTTACCCATCGCTAACCGACAGTGAGAAGGTGGTGATGAGCCATCTTCTTCAACCATTGCAGTCCATGTGGTGCAGGTAAGAAGACCACAAGAACTAGGAGCATTAGTAGGCAATTCAGCCCCTCGAGCCAGCTTAGCCATTCAAGACAGTCAAGACTAATCTCAATTCAGCCTCAACTCCACTTTCTTGCCAACTCCCTATCGTACTAATTTAAAATCTGTTTATCTCTTCCTTAAATGCACTGTGTTTCAGCATCCAATGCATTCTGGGGTAGTGAATTCCACAGATTCATGACCCTTTGCAAGAAGAATTTTCCTGTCTTGGTTTTAAATCTGCTATCCCTTTTCCCAACATTGTGACCTCTACTCTAGATTGCCTCACATGGGGAAAGATCCTGTCTTTGTCTACTTTGTCAATTTCCTTCAGTAACCTTCACACCTCAACTAGACCACCTCTTATCCTTCTAATCTCCAGAGTGTAAAGGCCTAAACTGTTCAACCTCCTACAATACTACTCAAAGGGGAAAAGTACTGACAACAGTTCTGGAAATCAGATGTTACAACTATAAAGAAACGATTTAAAATTATGTCTTTCATTGGAGTAAAAAGGACTATAATGGAGCAACCAGAATGATTAACTAGAGCACAATAACATTTTCCATTATTGTGGTGAATCAGTAAAACAGGGCCAAGATTCAGGATCATGAAAAGTTAAGAGGGTGCACTTTCAATGCCTAATACTAGAAATAGCAGTCAAACTATTAACATCTGTACAGAAAGCATAACATTTTAAACAAATTGGATAAATGCAGGTAAGGGAATCGTAACAGCTCGTTTAGGCTTAATGGGTCGAATTGCATCTTCTGCGACTCAATAGTGACAACTGACTTGGTTGAAACAACCTCAGTATAATAAATAGCATGGTCCTTTGTCATCTCATTAACTGCTGCACACTACAACCAACAACTAGAACGTTACATTCTTACAGTGACAGCAATCAATTAAACCCGTCTTCGTGCCTAACATTTCTGACAGTCAGCCATTTTCCTAAAATATCGAAAACACGGAGGCACCCGAGATAAAGCAGACTCGGAGCGAGCATCGACAAAGGAGCGGGGGGGGGCGGCAGCGAACACGGCCCTACCGCAGCAATCAGCACCGGCAACCCACCTCGAAAAGTTCCGCTGTAGCAGCCATATTCCGTCCAATATCAGGAACCGCTCACTATCGCCTAGCCCAGCTGCCTACATACTGAGTAGGAATGCAATACCAACCCAGAGGAGGATGCTGCTGAGTTGGGATGAGAAGCTAGGGGCGTTAGACTCCGCTGGCGCTGTCAACCGCTCCCTGATCTACACACCCGATACCTGCGCCATCTTCCTACCACCGGAAACTGCGCAGTGAGGCCCTGAACCTGCAGCTTCTGCGCAGCCGGGTGCTGCCCTCTGACCCCGCGGGCTGGCAGGGCGCAGGCGCTGTTTGCTCAGTCCGGTGCGAGGTTGCTTGGGACCGTGTTCCCTGTGGGAATTGTCAGGACAGTCACGGTATAGTTCCTTCTCCTTTAACAGCAGCCTTGGGTTAAAAAAAAATGAGTGTTCGTGCGATTTGGCTGCTGGGGCTCGAAAAGGGAACAACATCTGTGAAATTGTCGAGGTAACGATCTGAAACTGCAAATCATCGTTAGGATATGCCCTTCTATCTAATACCCAGTCCCCACAGTAAAGGACACGAATATTATTTTATAATTGTTACATAATAAAGTGCTTTAGCATGCTATCTTGCTCAAATAAGCAATATATCGTGCAAAGCATCGACAAAATAGTAAGGAGTACTGGCTACTTGTTAATTTTCTCGGGGGAAGCGGAACTGGGAAAGTTGCATTCTGCATCTCAGTCAGGAAATAGCTTTATTTTAGTTAATTGTTTTTAATCACTGATTTTTCTTCACAAGCAATAACAAGAGAGCTGCCTCTTTGGCAGTTTCCTGACCTAAAATGCTCAATTTCACCATAATTGGGCGGAGAATATTAATCGAAGGTTTCTGCCAGCAGTTATGAAGGTCAATATCTTACTTGTATTATATATAATGCTTTAAACATAGAGAAATAGCCCAACTTGATTCAAGGGGGCGTACTCCAGACAAAAATTGACACTGAGCCAAACAAGGAGATATTAGGATGAAATCCTAAACGTTGTGAAAGAGGAAGGTTAAAACAGAATCTTAAAGAAAGTGAGAGGGGCAAAGGAAGGGAATTCTAGACGGTTACCACTAGTGAAGGGAACAAAGAAGAGGGCAGAATTGGAGGAACATAGTCATTGGAAGAAAGTGAAAATGGGTGTACATTGATATTGATTCACTTACAAATGTCTATAAGTTCATGAACAATGCAAGTATTGAAAAATCACATTTCATATTACAGATCAGTTTGGATAATGATTGGGAGTCTTTTCTCACTATATACATATGCTGTAATTATTAATAACAGATATTTGTTTTCATTGTACAATTCAACATACTTGCACTTGAGTAAAGAAGTTGGGGATGATATCATTAGTAGCAAATTAGAAATGTTCTGGAATAGACTTTGACCTAATGCATACTTTTTATTATGAAGCTGTTCCTGAAAAAAATATTTTTCATTAGTTTAAATTAAAGTAAAGCTTTTGCATTGTATGCTGTACTATTTGTTTAGCTTGCTTAAAATGTAAGCATAGATTGTTTATAATACTGAACAGTACAGTAGAGCTTTAGTACATGACTTTAAAAAATGTGTTCACTAGCTGTTTTGAAGCCCATGTGATAAAAGGGGAAGTAGTATCATAAATTCAGTGTTGACTGAAGAGCATAAAATGGTGGTTAATGGCTATTTTCAATATAGAGAGAAGTTCCCCAAATTAGTACCATGACCACTCCTATTTTTGATATGCATTAGTGGTTTGGACTTGGGAATAAAGGACACTATTCAGAAATTTTTAAATAGCACAAAATGTAGAAACATTGTAAAAACTAAGGGTGAAAGTAACAGATTTCAAGAAATTATTGAATGGTTGGTGGAACGAGTGAACATATGACAAATGAAGTTCAATGTAGAGAAGTCAGATGTTGAGATTTGTGTTTGGAATAATATGGGAAACATGCATGCCAACTGGCTGAATTATAAGTGCATTTCAAAGGAAAGACCCTTTGGTGTTTATACGCACAAATATTTGAAGGTGGTAGAATGGTTAAACAAAATGCTGAATGGTGAGCACTTTGATAAAGCAAGTGTGATCCTGAGCTTAAATAGAGGCTTAGAATTTAAAACCTAGGATGTTATGCTAAACTAAAAAGTAGCAGATCCCAAGCTCGAGTCATGTGAGCCAGTAAGGGTACTAAACAAGACATAAAGACTTTGTAGATGGTACAGAAGAAATGTAGAATAGTTTCAGGAAATTGAGATCACATTATATGGAAAGTGTGTAGAGATTGGTTTAATTCTTCTGAGAGCCCATATTGTGTCTTTTTATTAAACCTATTTTTCTAAACAAGCTGTTCAGAGATGTTATTGCACACTTTTGGAGCAGTTAGGAATTGAACCTGGGCCTCGTGGTCTAGGTATAGGGGACTATCACTGTGCCACAAGAGGGCCATCTGGAAGTACATAGACCTTAAGAAGACACTTGATACAGGTGTTAAAATATGGAAGGATTTAGATTGGAGTAAATAAAATGAAAACTTTTGAGGAGTTGGTGACATAAGGGCATAGATTTAAAATAATTGTCAAAAGAATCAAAGGTAAGTTGAAGAATTTTGTTTCATGGAATTAGTGGTTAGGATTTGGAATGGACTGTTTGGTAGAATAGTAGATACAGATTCAGTGGTAATATTCGAAAGTAGCTGGATCAGTACTTGAAGGAGAAAGAATCGCAAAGATGTGGAAAAGAATGGTACCAACTGAAAGAGCTTCACTCAGCCAGTTATGCTATACTATCTATGATTCAGTTGGTTAAGAAGCAAATAATTGACATTACAGCATCATTTCTGAGTTTCCTCTAGCAGCTTTTTCCATACATGCACCAACATCTCTATGAAAAAGTTGCCCCTTAGGTCCCTTTATAAAAAAAAAATAAATTTTTAATATTACATCTATTATTTGTATTTTGCATAATTTCTTCTGGCGCCTAAAGCACTGTTTTAAATAAACTGCTTGTAACACGTAGAATGGATTGATTAACTTAGAAAAAGAGTAACATGCCTTTTTTTCTAGACGATATCCAACTGTTGAAAAAAGAGCCCGAAATTTCAATGGGAAAAGCTATACAGAGCTACCAGAAGACAAGATCTTCCTCAATGCACTGTTAACAGAGCTTGATATGACTGAACTGGATAAGAACTTTGTGGAGCACAGAGATAGTTGTTGCAGAATAAACAGGACATCTGTTTATGAAATTGCAATAGGAGATGGTGTTCTTTGGCCTGTTCTTGTAATGACACAAAATGCTATCCTCTATGCTTGTCTACCTTTAGTCGAACAGTCTTTGACTCCCCGTCCGCCATTAATTTCTCTACGTGGAATATCCCCTGCATTTGCTCTACTATCAGGGTTAATGACCTTTTTAAACATGACACAAAGAAGTGAACCAGAAATTACTAATAAAATGACGCAGATCTCTGCAATGTTAATGCACGCTTGTCCGTTAGGGACTCCAACAGATACTGACTTTGGATTGATGCAGACACTGTCTGGCAGCTTTGTACCTCAGAATCCGATGTCTTCAGTGCAGGCACAAAAACAACCAGCTTGGAAGCCTGGTATATACAAAGGAAAGCCACAAGTTAATGTCTGTGTCACTGAACAGATTAGATCTATGCAATATGACAAGAATGACGTCATTGACGTATGGCAGGAGTATGGAACTGTAACATGTAAGGTGAGATTCATTAACACATTTCCACCTAAAATAAGGGACGCTATGTTGTATTTTAAAATCATTGTGCATTTTTAATATGGGACTTTATAGATATTGATGCCTTTTACATTTATGTTTTGAATTTTTGGAGAAATCACTTTTGCTGAAAATTTAAACTTCAAAATGTTTCTGCTGAATTCTAGCAGCCATTTAATAACTGAAAGAATATGTGTTAAGTTACATCTACATGTTTAGTTTCATTAATTAAATTTCCATTATTATTGATAGCATTTTTATTTTATTGTATTTCTAAATTCTTTGGTTAATTTTGTCTGACAGCATCACTTTCACCCAACACGTGCCTGTTTCATAAGAGAATGCTGTTTTAGATTAGATTTAGATTAGATTAGATTTCTTACAGTGTGGAAACAGGCCCTTCGGCCCAACAAGTCCACACCGCCCCGCCGAAGCGTAACCCACCCATACCCCTACATCTACATCTACATCTACCCCTTACCTAACACTACGGGCAATTTAGCATGGCCAATTCACCTGGCCTGCACATCTTTGGAGTGTGGGAGGAAACCGGAGCACCCGGAGGAAACCCACGCAGACACGGGGAGAACGTGCAAACTCCACACAGTCAGTCGCCTGAGGCGGGAATTGAACCCGGGTCTCTGGCGCTGTGAGGCAGCAGTGGCAGTCTTGCTTTCAAGTGAGAACACAATGGACACAATTTTCTAATATATATCATAGATATTTCCTAATCAACCAGTTCAGAGATATTGGTTCACTTCTGAATCATGTGGGACTTTAACCACAACTTCTTGATCAAAGATGGGGCACGACTACTGTACCACACGTGCCCCCCCCCCCCCCCCCCTCCGATAAATCATCAAAGTGTGATGTGAGCATGTAATATGATGACTAGCACAACACCATTCCCTCCTCCAAGAAACCTCATCCAACTGCTCGGTTAATCAGTTCATTGGGAGCTAACAGGCAGAGCTAGGGTGGATTTCTGGGTGAATCACACAGCTGCTGATTTCTGAGTCCTAAAGCCCACTGGTCTAACTTTCTGCTTGGGGCGAATCCAGCAGTGAAAAGGCAAATCTTTTGTCTTGTCCCTCGACCAAAACAGCAAATGAGCCAAATGTTTGTTATTTTTGTTTCCCGCCATGTTTATAACAATAGCTACATTTGAAAAATAAGTCATAGGCTGTAAGCATTAAACTTAGTATTTTTTTCTATCTATGGTCTTTACTAGATCTTGGAAGTTTGTGTTGCATGATGATTCTTTTCTTTTATTTAAAAAAAAAGCTTGGTTTTGATCATATGTTTTTTTTTTCTAACTTGCTGTATTTGTTCCAACTTAGTGCGATCTAGAAGGAATACTGCCCACTGTTACAGTAAGCCTGAATCTACCAATCAATGGCTCTCCTCTACAGGATATTCTTGTGCATCCGTGTGTCAGTGCCGTTGATTCCACTATCCTCACATTTAACAGTGTTGATGATGTGGACGATTCATTGTTTAATGGACCATATAAATTCCCTTTCACACCACCATTAGATGTATTCAAACTCTGCTACTACACGTCCCAGGTCAGAATATATTGTTTTTATTGAAATTCAAACAAAAAGAATGTAGTGAATTTTGATCACATCTTTTTTGTACAGCTATGTTTTTTTGTAGAAGATTTGTTTAAATAATTTTCATTGAAGTTGAACTGTATTTAGTTTGTCTTAGATTATCAGTTTCAGCTTTGATTCCTGTCCTCAGGTGTCAACACTGGCTCCATGTTAGCCCTTCAAAATCAGATTGCCATGGGTTCAAGGTAATGCTAATGGGGAAATACTGAGCTATTTATCACTTTGCTGTTTCTGGTTCCTACTGTGAATAATTTGGCTGTGGTTAGTTATATTATAACAGCGAATATACTTCAAAAGTATTTCATTAACTATGAAGTGTTTTCGTGCCATCCCGAGGACACTAAATAAGTTTATTTTTTAATTCTCTTTTAACTTTCTTCCTCAACTAATTAATTGCAAAAGTGCGGACGCCCTCAGTATAGGTTATGTTTTGGTGTTAGTTACTTGTCTTTGATTTTATTTTGGTGTATATTATTCTGACATTTTGTAACAAGGTTTGTTTAAGAAAAAATACACGCAGATTTATAGCTTTGGATCAAAACATATGTACATTGTTCTCAGAAGCTGTTAGATGTCATGGGCAGATCTTGATACAGCTAAAGACTGGCCATCAAAACCGGACAATTTTTGTGGTCCATTTTCTTGCACCCTACTATCTATGCTACTCGCTACATCGTCAAAATCTAAATGTTATGCTATTAATTTATCTGGAGGAAGAGAAGGTTGTACATATCTGGTTTTTCATTTGGTTTCTAGCTTAATTGACTCATTAAAATGGGAGTTGCTTCACACCTACTATGTCAGAGACAATTCTGACTTATCCAAATCTTAATGTTTGATTTTTCATTATTGTTGGAATCAGATTGTGATTGAAATACAATTACCTTCTCAATCTGTATATGATAATTTCTTAAATACATTCCGAATTGGAACTCTTACAGCCCTACATAAAATGTTACCGCTGGAAGAAAATACTTTTTGAAAGCGATCTGTAAATTGGAGCCTCTGCAGTATATTTTAGTGACTCATAGGCTACATGATATGGTTTTTGATTCAGTGCCATGCAAATAATATGCTGCATTTTGTGGTATATGAAATTCTAGGACCTTTGTTACCAGTGAAATATTCTTGTCTATATAAAGCAACTTTCCCTATCAATATTTGTAAATATAACCATTAATTCAAAGATTAATAACTATACAACTCTTGTAACAAATGTTCTTAATCATTATTTGTTCATTGTGTAATTTGTTAGCCTTCAATGATGTCGCCTTCACCACAAAACAGTCAATAATAAACCAAATAAACCAATGTTTTTTCAATGTGAAGATCAAAAAAGCAAATTTTTGATGTCATTGAGACTATCACTATATATTGCACAGTACAAAAGAAATTTGATTGAGAGGAGTTACACATTTTATAAGATTTTTATTGTCATTATATTTTTACTTCATTTTACTGCATCCATTGACTTGTTTGAAGTTTTCAGAATCTTTCAATTTAACAAAAAAAAATTCCAATTTGATTTGAATAGAAAGACTAGATTGTTATTCCTTCTCAAATCAAATGGTCATCTGAATCAATATAGTTAATTTCAATTTAGGAGTTGGAGATTAGTTAAGTATTATTGACCTACCAGTTTGTTTGCAGGTACCGATCCCTCCAATTCTTGGTTCCTATCAAATGAAAGAAGAGGAGCAAAATTTAAAGATTACAGTTAATCTGAAACTACATGAAAGTGTCAAAAATGGATTTGAATATTGTGAAGCACATATTCCCTTTTTCAACAGGTAATATAGGTGACAGCATCAGAAAGAATTTGTGTGCTAATATTTTCAAAATATTGGGGAGAACAGATGAGGTAAATAGAGAAAGCACTATTTTCACTAGTTGAGGATTATAGGACTAGGAAACATTGTCTAAAAATTGGAAATCAAACCTTTCAGAAATGAAATTAAGCAACAACACAAAAGATGTATAAATTTTGAGCTTACTTAGGCAAACTGCAATTTATGCTACATTCATTGATTACATTTCCATTATTCAAACATAGATTCAAGTTTTCTTTAAAAGTTATTCTTTATGGATATGGCAATCACTAACACATTGCCCATTACTCATTGTCCTTCAGAAGATAGAGGTGAGTCACTGCCTTGAACCATTGCAGCCCCACCTGCTGTAGGTGCTCCCACAGTGCTACCAGGAAGGGAGTTCCAGACTTGGATGCAGAGAAGAAGTAGTAATGCAGTTTCCAATCAAGCTGGTGTGTGATTGGCAAAGGAGCTTGCAGAAGTTGTTGTTCCCGTGTGTCTGTTGTAAACATGCTGTTGGAGGAGATATGGTGTGTTGCTGCAGAGTCTCTCATTTATAATATATACTGCTGCCAGTAGGGGCTATTGGTGGAGGGAGCAAGTGTTTAACATGGTGGACGGGTACCGAGCAAGCTTTGTCCTGGATGATGTCAAACTTTTTATGTGTTATTAAAGCCACATTCATTCAGGCAAGTAGAAAATATATGAAGTTACTTGTAGATTATCCATGATCTCATTCAATGGTGAAATAAGCTTGAGGGGCAAAACAGACCTGTTCCATTCCGATGTTGCAATGAGTACTTTTTCATGAAAATGAGATCAGTAATAATATTAGCTTAATTTTCAGTGATTGGACCATAGTCCTAGGGGAGGCCAGAGGAGGTGCCAGAAAGTTGGCACAGTGGCGCAGTTGTTAGCACTGCTGCCTCTCAGCGCCAGGGACCCGATTTCAATTCCAATCTCGGGTGACTGTTTGTGAGGAGTTTGCACATTCTCCTCGTGTTTCGTCCAGATGCTCTGATTTCCTCCCACAATCCAGAGATGTGCAGGTTACGCGAACCGGCCAAGCTAAATTGCCCATAGTGTTCAGGGATGTGTAGGTTAGGTGCATTAGTCAAGGATAATAGGGTAGGAAAAAGGGTCTGGGTGGGTTGATCTTCGGAAGGTCGTTGTGGACTTGTTGGGTCGAAGGGCCTGATTCCACACTGTATGAATTCTAAGTTCTATTCTCAGAGTCAATGTTGGACTTCTGCTAGGTTGACAAACTAACAACAACTACAGTCTTGTCAGCAGATTTGATATCAAAGTTAGTTTAACTAATAGAGAATAGAGTGCTACAATTTCAGAAGGAGATAGGTTAAAATGGGAGAGGGGTGCATGGAAATTGAGATGGCAAATTCCACAGTAGCAGTTTTCACTAAAGAAGAAAAGATAATGGACGGTAAGACTAATGGATGGTGGAAAATTGTATGCAGTATGGTAAATCGTCCAGAGGAATGTGGTGTCCACAAGTTTGATCATTTACTTTGTGGCACATTTGATTTCTAGTAAAATGGAAAACTGCTGAGTGATCTTTATATGAAAAAATGGGGCAGTCGATTACTGAATGAACTGGATTTTGTGAAAAGTGAATTTAGAAGCTCAGATTAGTATTGTTTTGGAAAAGCAAGACTAGCACAGATGTAAAAACATAAACTACCAGTAAGACATTTGCACTAAAGTATTACTGTATTAGCATATTCAGTTGCAAGTGAAGAGATTTTACTTGCTGTGCAGTCACATTCTGAAAATGTAACTGAAATATAAATCTCATAGGAAGAGTTTCATCTGTTGCACAATGTAGTCATGTGAATTTGTTTTCTGGATGAATGCCTTTTAACTTGTGCATTTTCCTTTCCATATGTAAAAAGACAGGCTATACAGACTGTTCTTTCAACTGTTTGTTTAAGGTATTTACTTTGATAAGTTAAGTGTGTAGTTAGAACCATTGCAAACAAGAATAACGTTTAGAGATAACTGTTACATTAGCAATATTGACTCAGACCCAAACTGTTAAATAGTTTTTAAAATTATTTTTACACTTGAAACAAATAGTCATTCAATCAGTACAAGATTATTTGCAGCCACTCTTCAAGCATGGTGATTCTTTTTGAATTCGATTAGTATCTATTGTCCTCTACACACAGAATATTAGCTTTTCATTTTGCAAAGTATGATCCTAATAGTCTTTCATTCTGTTCTTACTACTTGAAACTTGGTTACGTGGCCCAATACTGCGTTTTACCATTGTCTGTATGGAAAATAAATGCTTACAAATCTGCAAACACAACTATTAAAAGTTTATTTTCTCTTTAGCTGTTCCATACCTTCCAGTATTAATCAAATTTCTTTCCTGCTGTTTTCAGCGTTTAGGTTAATCATAGTAATGTTTTTGGCCACAAAGGCTCCTTCTAGTCCTGGGTATTGATCCTATGCTTTGAACTCAATTATCTTTCTTGACAGCCTGTAGAACATTTTTCATCTTCAAGGTAGATTACATTATGATTTTCATTAATATCAAAATTAATCAATTGAATTTTTTTTCACATGAAAAATAACCTAATGTTCTGGTACTTGCAATGGAATAGTTGCAGAAGTGAAAACGTCCGAAAATGTAGTTCCACTTGAAGGTGACTACTCTTATTTAGGTCAATATTGCTTTAAATACTTTTTTAAAGACAACATTGCAAAATTCCACTTCATAAAAAAAATTGAGATTTAAGTTTTGGGATTCAAAGGTAGCATGCTATATCATCACCTTTTCATAAACAATCTATTACAGCTGTTATCAAAAGATAGAATATTATTTATCATTCTTGGATTGCAGAAAGCAGCATAATGTGCCACTGGCCCTAATCAGCTTTAGTGTAAAATCATTGGAAGATCAACAGAGATCAATTCAAAACAGTCGATTATTGAGGATTAATATACTTTGATTTATTTTGCTTCGTTACATGAAGTTTGTGTGTTGGCCTATTTCTCTGTGATTTAATTAATGGCACATTTGTTCCTAAGTTTAAACATATTATTCCTGAAGGAAGATAAATATTAAATCGTTTGAAATCAAGAAGCATGTATGAATTAGAAGTCTTTCAAAGGTACCTAGTTATTCAATTCTCTCTATTTCATTACAGGGGTCCAATAGTACATGCTGAGTGTAAGGTGAACCATGGGCAACTGGAGGTGTCACGGGAGAAAAGCTTGCTGGTCTGGGTCCTCGGTTAGTTTATTGACTGTTCCATTTCACTTAAATTTGATTCATGAAGCAAAATATCTTTTGTGTAGTAACAGATTGTAATGATTTTCCCAATGTAATTACTGCAATTTCAACTTTATTAATAAATAAAAAGTCCTTTCTCTAATTGTGTAATATACGACATACATTCATGGCTGAAACTAAGATGCATTTAATTGTGTGTTATTCATTCAGTAACCAGCTTTTCCTATGGCCAGACAGTCTTAGTTCCAGCATATGGAATTTGGGTGTGGGGATCCTGCGGAATCCTTTCATAGTAGTCTCTGAAAAAATTGCCCAGGAAATGTCCTGTCCTCACCCAACAGCAACCTTCCCCTAACCCTCAAACCATCAACCCTAACACCAGGAAGAGAACTGTCAGGATGGAAGTAAGGCTCCACATTTCTGAGGGAATTCCAAGGAGAATTTCCTGTCAGAAATGCTCCCTTTTGCAAAGAAGAAGGTTAGTGTGCCAATCTACGTGAGATTGCCACATTTATCAGAAAATCTAGCTTAATATGTAATAGTGGAAGAAAATTGCTAAAATGTTAGGGATACCTTACTTTTCATTTGCAGCAGTCCAATGACTTTGAATTGGTCTGTATTATATAGCAATGACATCAATGTCACTATTAAATTACACATTTATTATTCACAAAATGCCTGCGTGTTAACATGAAGAGGGAGATTATCAGTGAGGAAAGAAGTAGATAAATTGTTCAAACATAAATGGAGTTGTATGCTCTGGATAGCTGAGCAGGATTTTGGCAATACTTTAATTTTTTCTAGTCAGGGAAGAGAATTGTACCTCTGGATCCTCCTGTTAAATTATACAAGTGGCAAATGTCTTCATAACACACCTAAAAGTGTATTGATTCCAACTGCTTCAACAATTGTATTAATTATATTGTAATGTTGGAATATATTACTTTGTCAAGTAATTGAATGCATTAATACTAAATCAGTGTTAATGAACCAGTTTGTTTCATTTTCCATCAAAAAAGTTCATAATGATTTATCTCATTGCAAAGATTTATAATTTGACTGGTTTCTTACATATTCCTAATGTTTGATTCATAAAGGTTACTAATAATACACAGGTAAATCTATGTATTCACCAACCAGAGATTTCACATTGGCTAACTGCTTTAAAATTCAGCATGAAACAGCATGCTTTGGGAAGTTGAAGCTGTTTTGCTCTTTATTGAGCTGTAAAGTTACTACAAAGCTTTGAAGTATTTGCCTTCACTTTTGAAGGCAAATAGATCATGTTACAATGAACGTTAATTTTGCGGATCAATTATTTTGGTGAATTAGTAAGAATATGTTCTGTAATATCAAATATTACAAAATATTCAATGCATTTATTATTATGAGTATGTTTCAAATACTGTTTGCTTTATTCCATTTTTAGGTCAGAAATTCCCTAAATCTTTGGAAGTATCTTTAACTGGTATTGTAATGTTCCCTGAATTTGGCATATCAAACCATTCAGCACAGCTAACTGATCCATTCTGCACTGGCCTTACTGCATATGTTAAGGTACGTAGATTGGGATTTACTTTGACAGATAATTATCTCAGCCTGTCATTTGAAGAAATGAAATCTTAAAATGTATATGCAGTCAAACTATTTTAGACTGTGGAAAAATATCTTTAAATGGGACACTGTTTGCAGGGTGCCCTTCTCAATTAACAACATGTCTTATTGATAAATTTGTAATTGCCACAACTCCTCTTTAAATAGTGAGAATAAAAAGATCCATGTCGGAAAAATTGCCATAACTATTAGACAGATTGACTATCAATTACAGTCTATTCATGTAGCTGGTGACCGCAATTCCATTTTAAATAATTCTGTGCTGTAAATACTCAAATCTACTCCTACATCAAGTAATTAGAAGTATGTAACCTTTTAAATATTGATACTCTGCCAACTTCAGGTAGTCCAGCCTCCTGAATTTAGAAGTAAAATAATGTTCAGGTTAAACTTTGAGTCATAAACACATTAAATACTGCTAGTAGCTGGATTATCAAAACTATTTTTTAAAATAATAATCAGAATTTCAGAATGGCAGTGACTAGTGAGGGTCAATGTTGGGACAACAACTATTAATTTTATAAATTAACCATCCGGACAAGAAATGAGAGCATTGTTCCTAAGTTTGCAGATGACACAAAGATAGGTGGAGGGGCAGGTAATATTAAGGAAGTAGGGAGGCTCTAGAAGGGCTTTGACAGGCTAGAGGAGTGGACAAAGAAGTGGCAGATGTAGTACAAAGTTTGAAATTGTGAGGTAATGTACTTTGGTAGGAAGAATAGAGGCATAAACTATTTTCTAAATGGATAAAGGCTTTGATAATCTAAAGCAGAAAGGGACTTTGGAGTCCTAGTTTAGGATTCTCTTAAGATTATTACACAGGTTCATTTGGTAGTCAGGAAGGCAAATGCAAAGTTAGCATTCATTTCACGAGGTCTAGAATACAAGGGAATGGATATATTGCTGAGGCTTTTTAAGGCTCTGGTCAGACCACATTTGGAATATTGTGAGTAGATTTGGACCCTGTACCAAAGGAAGGATGTGCTGGCATTGGAGGGGGGTGCAGAAGATATTTACAAGAGTGGTCCCGGGAATGAGGAGTGATTAAGGATAAGAGACAATCTGATTGAAACTTATGGAACACTGAAAGGCCTGGATAGAGTACACATGGAAAAGATATTTCCACTAGTAGATAGTAGGACCCAAGGGCAAGCCTCAGAATGCAGGAACCACCCTTGAGATGAGGAGGATTTTTTTTTCCACCAGCGTGCTGAATGTGTGGAATTCACTGCTGCAGAAGGCTATGGAGGCCAAGTCATTGAGGGCCTTTAAGGCAGAGACAGATTCTTGTTTATTAAGGGGATCGAGGGTTATGGGGAGAAAGCAGGAGAATGGCCTAATTCTGTTCCTATGTTTTATGGTCTTAATGCCAACCAGTTAATGTAATTTAATTTCCATCTAAATGTTGATTGTTATAAGCTCTGACTAGTTATAGCTATTTTCCAAAGTACATAAAATGTAACAAACTACATTTTGTGGACTGCAGCTTCATACATTCATGTGTTAGGTAACCATTTGAATGGGGTATGTCTGTAACAGAGATGAATACTTGGGGTCAATCGTTCTGTTATCTCTGGTTTTAACAATTTAGTTTACTATTGTTTTCCTCCCATGTTTTGCAAATGTTGGACAACATAACTTAGTCTCTCATAAGATGTCAAAGGATATCAAAGTGACTTAATTTACAGTAAGAATTAAGGATGTTATAAGATTATTTCAAATATTTAATAGAGATTGCTTAACTTTCAAAAACCTTAAAAGGAAATAATTGGACAATATCAAATAGCAAAATAGTAAGCACAACTATGCTTACTTTGACAGAAAAATAACTCTTTGAACAGTGCAATGAGCTAACACATATTGTTTTATTCCAGGAAATACAGATTTATTTCTGCATAATAATAGTTATACTTATGAGTTTTGTGCATATTTTTTACATTTGTTCAGTGTAGAGGACAAGATATAGCTTCATGAGAAAGGGCTGGATAAAAGTGCCATTCCATTCCATTCCTCCTTGGAAACCTGGTATGGCACAATGGTTGTGGCGGTGTACTTTAAGGTTGTCTTAGGATAAGGAAACAAAGTATAATTTATTAATGGAAATCTAATGATGGTTTAAAAAAACTCATTTTGGAATAGGTTACCAAAATGTAATTCTTGCTTTTTTTATTTAAATCCTTCATATTTTGTAATACTAATATGGAAAGCTATGTTACTTGAGCAAGAGATAATTGTCTTATCCTGAAGTTAGCTTGGTGTACTGGATGTACTGTCCAGCTGATTTGTTGATGTCTAAATTTCAAAGGTGCTTCAACTTCAGTTCACCCAAAAAGAAACTTATTCTGTAAGACGATAGTTGGGTTTTTGTAAAACCCCGCATTATAGAAAAATCGCATGTTAGAAACAGCACTTAAAATGTTGGTGATGTAATGGCGTTACAACCAACACATGTCTTAAACGTTTTTGCTTTAGAAACAGTGTCCCAAATTCATCAATCGCATTACAGTGAATTTGAGTTAACAAAACATGCATTATAGCAGAACGACCTGTAGTTAGAAAATGAATGGAAATTTTTCAGAAGTTTTCAATGACAATTAAGTCATTTTGCTCTAAAGCTATTTGTTAATTTTTCATTTTCTTAATTTTATTTTATATCTCCAGCTTTACTTTCGAATACCAGATTATACACTGACAGGTTGTTATGTGGATCAACATTCTATACAAGTGTATTCATCAGCAAAACCCAGAATCATCACATGTAAGGTTCTACATTTTCTTATATTGTTTGATTTAAAAATGTTTTTAATTGTCTGCTAGCCAGAACAGATTGTTTCCTGCAGGGGTCAGTCTTGCTTGTTATGTAGCTGAAAGCAGTGGACTCTAGTACAGTGAGGTGAAGATTTGCACGTGCATTTCCCTCATGATGTTGTTATTCTGGTATGTGATATGCAATTGCCTGATTCAACTCAAAAAATGTTACTAGATTTAATCATGATTTAATTATTAAGGTAGGCAGCTTTTTGATCTTTACTTCTCCACTTCTCCAATTTGTAAACCTTTTAGCTTTGTTACTGTCCTTGTATTATCATGCACATCATTATTGGCTGTCCATTGAATTGAGAATGATGTTTACACAGAATTGAAAGTGTCTGCCAAGGTTTTTGTGTCTGGACAAGCCTATTCTCAACCCACAGATCTTTGTGCACATGGGACAAGACGTCCTACATAGTGAGATCTGGAGAGCAAGATTCGCTTCCTTTTCTTTCCTTCTCTGCCAAAGCTCTGCATTGTTGTTGTGACTCAGAGTGATACAACTTAATGGTCAGGTTGTTAATATTGAACAATTAGTAGTAAGCACCATAAGTGAGGGCCCTCTTGTAGTACAATGGTAGTTTCCCTGCGTCTGGACTGGGAGGCCCAGATTGAAGTGCCAGCTGCTCCAGAGATGTGTAATAATATCTCTGAACAGTTGATAGCAAAAATAGTAAGCAGATAGTAGAAGATCTTCAAAGTGTTTTCAAATATTTTATTTGCTTATTTGAGAGTTGAGAAAAGAGCATCTGTCTGGGAAGATTCTATTCAACCATTCATACAAGTTTGTAGTGAATACTGTGGGTACACTGGCATGGAGTATTGTGTGTACAAGATGGGAACCATGTGATGAAGATAGCTGTCAGTGGGGCTTTCGGTTATTGGGTCAAGACATAAAAAATGGAAATGATCAAAAGTGGCCTGAAACGAAGAACATAATAATACAGCAGGCGTCCAGAGAGTCAGTAGAGCCCCTTCTTTTGTTGATTACAGCTGAAATTTAACATCAACTCTTCAAGTCAACATCCCTACATATTGCTTTCTGAGTACTTTATCAATATCTTAAACTGTAATATGTCACAATCTATTACTGAGACTGGAAGGTTTGAGTTATAAGGAGAGGCTGGTTAGGCTCTGATTTTTGACGCTGAAGTGTGGAAGGCTGAGGCTTATAGAGGCTTATAAAATCATGAGGCCTTTAGATAAGGTGAATAGCCTAGGTCTTTTCACCAGAGTGGGGGTGGGGGGGGGGGTCTAAAACTAGAGGGCATAGGTTTAAGGGGAGCGGGGAAAGATCTAAAAGGGACTGATAAGCAATTTTTTCATACAGAGGGTGGTGCCATATGAAATAAGCTGGTGGTGGAAGTAGTTATAATTACAGCATTTAAAAGGGCAGATACATGCATAGGGAAGGTATAGAGGGATATCGGCCAAACGCAGGTAATAGTTCAGTTTAGGTCAGCATGGACCAGTTGAACCGAAAGGTTTGTTTCCACGTTGTATGACTCTATGACTCTGATTCTATTCAAAGTGTCCAGTCCATGGAAATTGGGAAAGCAGGAGTTTTGGCTGAACACTTACAGAGGGATACTTCAAGAAGGATACTAGCATTTGTTTAACATTCCTCTCACTGAACCTGAATGATGGGTCATTGATAAATTGATGAAATTTCTCTGGCACACAAAGATGTCACTGATTCACATTCCAGGTCTCACTGCACTATAGATGAGTGATTATGACAACTAATCAGTACACTCTTAAATTCAGTTAACATGAGGATGTCTTTCTTACCGACACTCTCTGCCATACTTTGGATCAACTGCACCAGCTTAGCTTTTTGCAATGTTGGAGCTCCTCTTCAATGGTCGCCTTTTGAGAAAAGTAGTTTCCAAAGTAAATTAAGTGCTTAATGTATTTCAGAGTCTCCCCTTCACATAGATGGGCGATGGTGGAATATTTAACTGATCAGGTGTAAGTTGATATAAGTTTTGTTTCTGCAAGTTTAAAAAATAAGTCAAGTTTCTTTTATGCAGAATTGAAGAGATTGATTTGCAGCAGACTTGCAAATGGACCTTTGCAAATTGTAGGACATGTTTGTCTGTGCTGTTCAGTTTGGCTTTGGCATGGAAGCAACTGAGGTGAAAGAGTTTTCAATCAAGATTATATTTATTACTTAGACCAGAAACCTTTGATCTTTGAGTTGAATAGCACTGTCAGGTAGATTGGAAATAGTATGACTATCACACAACATTGTTGACCCAAGGCTGAATTCAAAGCCATCTATTTCAGGTTTCTCACTCAATACACCTCAAAAGCAGCATTGACATACCTGTGCTGTTTGAGCTGTCTAACCGTATCTTTAGTATCATGTACCAGTTCCAATGAGACAGCTTGCTTCAGTGATCTGTTGCTTGGTCTTTTGAGTTAGTCACTGAGATAACACCGCCATACCTAGATGGAATACAGACTGACACATAAGTAACCTACCAATTCATTGTAACTTCATAAATTCCATCTTTTTATACTGCTGTATTTCTATAGAGTACCAATTACTTTTATCAAAAAAAAAGTTATAATCAGTGTGAGATCTTGTGTGTGTTAACTCTGAGCGCAACACTATTAAAACATTTAGCTGTTGACTTGAGTATTTTCTTTTGTTTTCCCAGCCAGGGAACTACTTTCTTCTGAGTACTACATCTGGAACTCCAAAGGTGATGCACCCGTGGCCAGCAGGCCATTAGTATCCTTACGAAATTGGGAGTGAACATTTGAGCGAAATGTTTCAGAACAAAAAGCTTTTTTCAAAACAAGATACAATAGTTAACTATTCAGTTATCTATTTTAAATTGTATGAAACAAAAATATATTCTAATTATAATGGTAAATTTTGATCAAGTGATGTACCAATGATAAGTATTGTAAATATATTAATAAAACATGAAAAATTTGCCTGAGTGAGCCACAGTACTTATTACAAATATGATGATCTGTAACATTTTGGAGAGTTCTTTCTTGACCTGCTATCTTGAATACATTGAATAAAGGATACTGTGCTAATTCCACAGCTAATTCAAGCAACCATTATTGTCAGTGTTGGGAGCTCCAGTCTCAACATCATACTGCCTTACTGCCAACAATTTACAGGTCGACCCTGATTCCGCAGTGTACTGTGGTCCAAACATATACCCTGGTAGCAAGGACCAGGGGGCTGCTGGAAAGGTTTGAATGGGTTTGCACCTGTCTGCAGTTTGATGCTTCCGCAGTAGGTCTTGGAACGTATCCCCTGCAGGTACAGGGGGACGACTGTAGTTAAATAAGCCAGGACCTGAAACTTTGAATTTTATATTCTTCTTCTCACTCTACCCCAGTTGTAGTGTGACAGTTACCGTCTCAGCAGAGATTAGCTATTTTAGAACATGGAGTGAACCTGGAGCTTTACAGGTAATTATATTTCAACTAATCAATTAGTAAAGTGAGTTTTTCTGGTCAATTTTTAAAATGGTTCATATATAATTCACTGTCTAAATAAACAGTAAAGAAAAAGGTATTCCTTTCATGTACTGTTAAAGTTTGATATTTCAGTTCTGCATTGTACAAAAGTAGTATGCAACAAACTTTTTCACCGAGAAGCAATAGATTGCTCAAACTGCAGTTCACAGACCACACATTAGATCAATACTTGTATAGTGTTTGACCAATCCAAACAAAGGAAATTGTTTGCTCTGCATCAAAGAAATTTTTAAAAAGTCACCTGTTTTCTTTTCTCTCCGGTTTTTTTATTCTGAACTGACTTCCCCCAGTATACTCATTACAAGCACAAGTTTATTTCTGAACTCTACAAGTGTTGTTCCTTAGCTTACTTTCAAATGTTGTGCTAAAAGGTGTCACAAATAGCTGCCTCTGCTGTTTCTTCTTCCCCGTGGCAAAGCTCTACTCGCTCATTACTTGATAGCACAGACGATACCAGAAACAATTTTATTTATTTGTGGAATTTAGGCTTCACTGGCTGGGCCAGCATTTATTGCCAATTCTGAGTTGGTGAGCTGCCTTTTTGATTTGTCACAGGTAGACCCACAATGCTTTAGGCAGGGTTTGCCAGGCTTTTGACCCAGCAACACTGAAGAAACAGTGATGTATTTCTACGTCTAAATGGTAAGTAGCTTGGAAAGGAACTTGCAGGTAGTGATATTTCTATGCATCTGCTCTCCCAGTCCTTCTATCCAAATAAGCTGCTATCAAACATTTTCCCATTGTCAATATTTAGTGACATTAAAAAATATATCCAACAAGTATGTTTTGACTTCCTTTCTTCCAGAACAGTTGAAAGAAGAGGAGCTTTCAGTGAAAAAAACTACTTGCAGAGTTAAGCTGTTCCTCATTCGTGATATATTAACGAATGAATTTAACCCTTCACCATAGCTAAGTGATCATTGCACAGTTTGATATTGAGTTGGCATCTTAACAGATGTTACTTTCGCCCATTGTACTGCAAAGGCTGCAGACTGTCATAGATAAGTGAACATTCACGAGTCACGCAATTACTGCCACTCCAAGCAATGTTTCCTCTCCACCAGTTGTCAGATGACTTGACCATCATCTTGTGATGAAAAGAGAACTGCAGTGCACTACGTCAATGTTTGTCTTCCAATCATTTGTACTGATTTCATAATAGCCTCAAGTCTTTTTAAAAGGTCATATATGAGACAAAATGAACACATTTTAAATAGCCCATGCTACCCACTTTCACCAAATAGTTACTGTTGTTGCAAATGAATATACTTACCTAAACACAATTAACATGTCATTCCCCACTATTCTAATATCATCCCCTATGTCATCAAAACACATTTTAAAGTTCTTTTTAATTATACACAAATACCCTTAATTCTGAGCAGCATGTGAAAGGGAATTCCTTTTCCTGAATCTGCATTTCAGTACAATTACATTTTGTATCATAGGCCTAATATAAATTAAATTGAATATTGCTTTAAATTTGCTGTGTTTAGTCTTTTTGTGTGGATTAGAAATGGTAGACTATCAATAACATGGCAATATAGGTATTTTATTAACACACTCCAGTCTTTTGTAAAGAGATGGATTAAGGAGTGAGATTTGAAAGCCAGATGAGTTCTGTGTTAATTTATTTTGAAATATTTCCTCCATAATAGTCACGCCTCCAGAAAAAAAAGTGAACAAATGAGAAGGCCGATGCCATCTGCAGGTTCGGCTTACCCTCCATCAGGCCTCTAAGGAAACAAAGAAGGCAGGAGCGAAGCCCATACTTTTTACCTTTTGTGGTCAGCTGATCCCACTGAGTTGCTTTTGGTCATGTCTGGAAATCTTCTACTTCAGAAAGGTTTTTTTTTGAAGGCTGAGTCTGTTTCCAGTTTGGTAGGTGACCTGTTTTGTGTTTTCAGTGTGTCTGGGAACTCCTTAGTGTAATTAGTGACCTTTGAACTCTGAAGCTAATCCTGAGCTGTTTTGTATTCCTTACCCATCTTTAAGGCTGGTCTTCTCTCTTTTTCAGTATCCGTTGCCACAATTAAAGAAGAAACAGCTGCATTTCAAAGGGATTCCGATTCTAGAAGCTTAATCGTGATTGACAAGGCCTTCTTATTCTAGGCAATAAGAAAACTCTGGGAGTCCTTTCTTCTGCTGAAACTTCAATCATTTTCAAAAATTCTCATTTGGATTTCATTCTATTCCTTTTATAACTATTCTGCTATACAATTTTACAAAGTTGAAAGATGCTTAGTATTTGCAGTATATATGAATTGCATTCATCCCAAGATTGGTGCCAGACCTATATTGTTGATGGGGAGGAAGCTAAAATCCATTTAGCTTCACAACACGGTTATAAAACATTGTGCAAATCCTGCAGACGGTCTTCTGTCACAACACTTTTATCTGTGTACATAAAAGTAGCTTGCAGCATGGCATTCTATAAGCTAAAATGTCCAGGAAGTGTGCACATTAAAGCTACTGTTTTAAGCATTTTCACGGCTTTTTTGTACAGAAGCCTGCATTTTAAAAGATACTTTGTCATGTTGAGAAGTTGTAAGTAGATTAGTAAATGAATTCTGGAGCATAACCTTGTTTTTTTTAACTCAACTGTACCTATTCAGTAATTATATTTAAATACATCAGTTTTGGTTGTTGTAATATGTGTTTTATGTTAGTATCTGAGACAAATTAACATTAACAAAAGTTAAACTTGCTTTTATGATTAAAAAGATAATCTTTCTTTTTCTCCCTCTTCTATCCCAAATCACCACTGCCATCATCAAAGCAGCAAAAGAAATCAATCATCTTCTAATGTAGTCAGATCTTCAGTATTTAACTAACGTGATTATTTCTTGAGCTTCAGGTGTATTCTTCCATAAGGGTTACTGGGTAGTGTCTGTTGTGAAAAGGCTGATAGATATTTTCCCTAATCCAGGCAAGGAGGGTAATTATCAATCATAAAATGCCATGCCACTGCCCCAACCAATTCAGTGTTGGACTGGCATAGAATAACAAATGGAAGTGAATTAATTAAGTGAGCTATTGACACAATAAATAAAAACGTTCAACAGAACATATTTTGATAAATTCATATGTTCAAGCTCCAACTGAACTAATTTTTTTAAATTATATGTCAGGACATCCAAGATCATTCTTTTTCTGCTAAGTTTTTAGTCAGCATGAATGAATTTAGTGATATGAGTGGAACATATATATGATTGCCAATTTTATGGAAGAACAATACTTGCATTTTGAATTAATTGACAAACTTTGTAGACAAATTATTTAAATATGAACCTATTAATTTCCTTTTGTACAATGATACATCTTAAGTCTCTGGCTTTAGTAATTTTCACGGTCTTAAAATTTATAACCTAAATCTTCCCTATCATTAATGTAGTACAAAACTTGGAGTTGCAATTGACATACATAAAATTGTGGTAATATATACCCTTTATTGAGATAAACCATGGGGCCATTATATTGTCTGCAAACTATTTATATGCGTTCAAAATTAACTTTGAAATAAAACTATTCTCAGTGAGGCTGAAAGGTATTGCTGACCACAAGGTGAGACCTTGCATCAAAGACTTAAATCAATCCAAATGTCAATAATGTATTCATGATTTGGAGATGCCAGTGTTGGGCTGGGGTGTACAAAATTAAAAATCACAACACCAGGTTATAGTCCAACAGGTTTAATTGGAAGCACTAGCTTTTGGAGTGCAGCTCTTCCACAGCCACCTGATGAAAGAGCGGCGCTCCGAAAGCTAGTGCTTCCAATTAAACCTGCTGGACTCCAACTTGATATTGTGTGATTTTTAAGTCAATAATCTAAATTATTTCAACGATGAACTCCACCATTTCTAAACTATTTTAATTCCAAAAAGCAAAGAACTGCAGATGCTGGAAATCTGAAACAAAAACAGAAATAGCTGGTGAAACTCAGCAGGTTTGGCAGCATCTGTGGAGAGAAAGTAAAGTTAAAGTTTCAGGTCACTTACAGCTCATTTTGAAGAGGGAAAGAGCAAATAACTTCCAAGCCACCTCTTAGTTCTCCATTATCAGTTGGCTTGACTGGTCTATCTTTCCATCATCATCCAGTCAAATCTTTCCTGTTTGAAGATGTTTAATTCTATCGGCTGACTTGACATAAATGTTCCTCATGCATGAACTTTATCTTCCGTGTCTTGATGTTTGGTCCCCATATTACCCTGGCATGTCATTTCCAGGACAGAGTATACTGCATGCCGTGCTGCTTTCTGAATAAATACCTAATGTCCAGATAGAATTTTGTCAATATAAATATTTAATTATTTGCATCTTATTTGTACCCCTTTTCTAAGCCGCCAGTCAAGCTGTTCCTCTCTTCATAAAATTCTTAAATACTCAACCCTTTCCTAATCAAACCCAATCAATGCTGTTACCACCTGAACATTTTTTTTTGTTTAATCCATGTTGTACATATCCAACATCTCTAAGGAAATTAGGACTAGCTCTGGTGGGATTAGAGCTACATAAAACCATCCGAGAGCACACTGAACAAAAAAGCCTAAATGTGTACCTCTTGATGTAGCTTCTATGTGGGACTTTTCAATATGCAAAAGTTGATTCGCGTCCGATCGTACAATGGCATTATCCACAAAAAGTACAAATTCACAACAGCTCAACAACGTAAAATAAGATGTATTTGAAAAAGGAAGACAGTTAACAAAGATGTTGAAAAACAATTAACATTGTTCAGATTTCAGGGACCTTTTGGGATTACATCTTAAAAGCCAGCAAATCAGATTTGCAGCAACTGAAAGTGAAACTGATACTTCCTTTACGAAAGTTTGCAATACTATCCAATTCGAGCCATCGTCCAGTCAGTTTGTTGTATTATCAGGTTAGAATACATGAAGGAATGTTATCTGTTTTCACAAAGAGGACCGCAACTAAAAGAAAAGTTAAATGTTAGCTGAATTCTGAACCTTTTAACCTGGCTCAAGCCTGTTGCTCCCTGTTATGCAAATACCTTAAAATCCCCTTGTTTAGTTCAGTGGAAATAATTTTTTGAATGACAGGTTTACTTTGTGTGGATTCAATTGGTGATTAATCCCCCTTTGATCTAGGGTATTTTGCTAAACTACCAGTTACCTCTTCTGACAGAGTGCAACTGAGATTAGGGAGATCATTGGAATGCTATCAGGGTGTAGGTTTATTTTCCATAACCTCTAAGAGCAAGGGCGAGGAAAGCAATCTATTTGTAGGATTTGATGCTGTGCGGCGTTGTCAATGGAGTCAGGAAGCTGATTGTATTTATTTTAACACTGCAACTGTTTTTTCACACAAACAAGGCAGATTTTTTGTTAACATTGCACATCCTTGTTGATTGGGCAGTTATGTCAACACTCAAACCAATTTGGTGAAGGGAATAATGTTCCGTGTTCATCTCAAACATAAAACTGTCAATGTATCCCTTTAGCCTCATCAAGAAGTGAGCAGATTTCCCCTTCAAATAGCTGTCGAGTTGATGTAAAAGTAGCACGGCGAAGATAAAGGTTTTAACGAGTTGAATAATCAAAGTCTGGATTGTAAAACGTGTTTCGTGCATGCATTCCCGTTATTTTCACTTGCAGTTTATGGATAACGGCACAACTAACGCCATCCTTCATTCCACTGTCACAGACATTCAATAAGCATTGCCTTGTAAAACTTTTATTTAAAGAGATCTTGATTTCTCAATTCCAGTTTTAATTCCTTTTCCACATTAGAGGAACTGCAAATTTCTAGCTGAGATTTGTGTCATAAATGTGTGAATTGCCAATTTTGCTAACAGGCGGTTATAACATATTGAATGACGAGAAAATGTTTGAAATATTTAGCTCACTGACAACATCCAACTCTGTTGAAATGATTTCTGAGAATTTGTACCTAAAAAAAAATCAAAAAAATCAAAAAAAATAAAAAAAATAAAAAATCAAATTATTTTAAAATTTCAAATTATAATATTTTTAAATATACCTACAATGCTAAGATGTTTCTTTCTGTGAATTAGCTTTGTTTGAATCAAAGAAGCAGCTGTAATGTTAAAATATGAACAAGCATTAATGCAACTTTTAAAAAAAGATAAATTTGAGAAACAGTAAACCAATGGTAAATTGTCCCATTTCTTGTTAGATAGATTTTCCGAGTTTTTGTTGCACAAAGCATGTTCTGATAATGTATATGTATTATTGTATATATGAATTCTTTATCACAGCCAGACTCCAGGAAAGGCAATAAACACTGGCAAATGAAGGCTCGAGGACACTGACCTAAGTTATTTTTGTACACCTTCACGTTATTTATTGTTATAGGGAAGCACTGGGAAGAGGCATTTCCTAGTTCCCTGCACCATTCTTTTGCAAAAATAGATGATGGAATATTAAGCAGCTGGAAAGAGGAATACACCTCAAGAAGGAAAATTATGATGTCCACACAATGCACATCATGGCAGTTCATAGTAACGTTAGCAAATTCAAGCACAGGCTGCATGGCTAAGAAAGCAAAACATAAGAAAAAAAATGTTGCTGTTTAATTAATTTCTGCTGAAGTCATTTCCCACTTGTTACAGGACTGAATGATGACCTCTCATATGTTTTTTCTTCACAGAATATACACAAGGCAATTTATGTCCTGAACATTATCCAACTCATTCCATCTCTTGTACCGGAAGAGGCAACAGCTAAATCTAAATTTGAACAATTGCTCAGAAAAAAAGATAAATAAGCAGGAGGAGGAGGAAAGCTGATCATTCACAAATTTTAGATGCTTGTTTATTCCTTCTGTGTGATGTCAAAGAATGAATAATTTGTTGGTATTTTTGATATGTGAATGTATTACATCAGATCATGACTGGTAAGAGAAGATTATAGCTGCTATTATTATGTACTGTAGATGTATAACATTTTAACAGCTGTGTTTAAAGGAATAACCATGTAAATGAGTTAAAACATAAATTGCTGTGGTGAAGCACAGAGGTTAGATAACAATCTGATCTCATGTGAAGGCCTTTTTTTCCCTAATTTAGGTATGTTTAATTTATTAATTGGGGTGATTTATGAATTTGTATTAACTTACACACACACTACAGAAATTGAACCTTTATGTTACCGGTTACAATGACAAGAATTTGTGATGCAAGTAAAAGTTTATCAAATATATGTTTGGGTGGAAGCGATTATTTGCTATATGGAAGATGCCAAGTATGTAGGAATTACATTAGAATTATTTTTATAAAATCATTTTATTTGAATGTCCTTGATTTGTATTCAATATTCAATGGCATTTGTAATTATTCAAAGTGCTTGAATGTATCACATTAAAGAAAGTAAGTCTTCACTGTAGTTTAAATGAATAACATTTACATAACACTTTTCAGATTCGTAAAATAATTCAAACTGCTTCAAAACCAATCCATTGATTTATTCCATTTTGTAGACAAACTTGAAGCAAGTTTTCTGAGCAGCAAAATCCTATACATATCAATGAGATAGATAGGTGGCCAGCTAATCTGATTTTGTAATTATAATGGAAGAATGAACGGTAGCAAGAGCACTAAGAAAATCTTTCTGCTTATGTTCAGATTATGTTGTTAGATCTTTTGCATCATTTCAATTCGATCCTAGTTTCTACTCCATCTAAAGGAAAACACTTTAGATATTGCACCATTCCTTCAGCACAGCATTGACATACCAGATTTACGTGCTCAAGTTTGGAGTGGAGGTTAAGTCCATGATTTTCTGATTTAAATGTCACAGTGTAATCAAATAGTCAAGCTAATGCTGCACCTATTCTGAATAAACATTGCATTGAAATAAAATAATTCTTCAGTTCCATTCAAGATAGCAGCTTTGAAACATTTGTTTGTCCTTTCTGTTGTGATATAGTGCACTTTGCTCAGTTTACAGTTAAAATTAGGTACTTTCCCCAAGAAATATACTTTGCACTTTAGGCAGCATTTGCAACTGTTAACTCTGGAAAGGTTTCCTCAGTCAGAGGGCAGAATTGTACAAAGACATTGGACATAATTTGTTAGTTTCTTAAATGACTCATCATGGGGATTAGAATATCGATGAATTACATCTTCAATATGTTACATTTGCAATTGAAATCACCAAACTTTCCAGTCTTCTGGTAACTTGTCGACAAATAAAACAAGGTAAGAGTTTAGAATAAGAAATTCTTACATTTAAACAATGTTTCGTTTCGAGAAATAGAACTGAACTAACTGAATAAAGATATCACTTAACATTTATTCTAATGTAATCTTTACTCCGAGTAAAATGTCAAATAAAGTGATGGAGTAGATTTTTACAAAAGATATCACAATGGCAATAAATGGGCTAAACATTAGTATTGAAAAACCGCCTTCAGTTTTGTTCAAGAGCTGAATTAAGATGATTGGTGCTTGATCCCAACAGAGGCATTATTGTTCGCAACATCTTCTCACAAAATCATGTATTTTCTAATTATCTTTAACATAGTTTGCATCTGGCAATGTTACAATATTTGAGATTCTGAAGAGAAAAAAATGAAGAAGTGCAAAGAATTATGATGCATGTATAGTCATGATTTACTCCTGTGTTAAACTGTGATTGAATTCTAACAATTTAACAAAAGTTGCTCATAAAAAATACATTTGGAATTCTGTGAAGATCTCTCATAGGAAATCAGCCAAAACACACAGAAATGCAAAGTCTAATAAGACTCTCAGCAATTCTTGATTCAAACTAGCAATATGTGATATAAATAGCATGTAAAATTGGAGGTGTTTTAGAGTTATGTTTGTAAAGGCTAAACTAACATTCACATTTTAATAACTGCACATGGTATCAAATCATCCAAAATGTTTGTTTAAAATATCATTTTGGACTAAAGTGTTCAAAATATTATTTTTGCTTCTATGTTCATGAACCAGCATTTTAAGGCTTCATTTGAAAAGTTTATTTCAGGAACAATTACATTTCGAGCTTTGAAAGGCAGTTCTGTAAATGATATTCCTTTTAGTTGACTGCAGTTGATCATTCCAAATAACACTGTTTCCCAAGTAGCATGCATCAATCTTTTCTTTCACTAAACATATAGGATTCAGTTTTCTTCCTTCACATTTTAATGTCTCCAGTTACACGTTGTTTTTGAAATCCGCACACAAACCCATAGATTATGCCTCATTCTTAAGCTCTCAGATATCATGTACCAGGCCTTTCAGCAAATAAAGTCATCAAAATGACAGCAAGCCAAATTGAGAGCCAAAACTCTAAATCACAAAATTAGTTTCTATTGCAAATAGCATTACAAAATTTGTAAAATTTTTGAAAATAGTTAATGATATGTGATCTTTAAAAAATAGTTAATATATAAATACAAATATGTCATCAACACCCAAATTCAATTATTTTAATGTGAAGCACATTATTGCCACATATAACCTTGATAGGCAGTATTTGTGTTAGAGATCACTTGTCATATCCTGTCATGGGTGAAAACATTGTTTACCCTTTTTTAAACTTGGTTTCACAAGATTACTTCCTAATGGATGTGGTTACTTTGAATCTTATCAATTTCCATTTTATCACAACCACATAGAAATGGTGTTAGAGAGTCAGCACAGATCATTTATAAGAGATCTAACCTGACTAGATTTCATCATTTTTAAAAAGAAAGATGTATTGGCCTCTCCAGTGACTGAAATGTTTGCTGTTTGTTTCATTTATAATTAGAGCCAGATAATTGACAGTGAGTGACAACTTGTAGTAGAATGCTGATGTATTACTGCATGTTTTTGTATATATTGAAATCTGTCATTAAATCTTAAAAAGGGCCATTGTCACTTAAACATTCCAGCTTGAAAATCTTGGATTTCTGCAAGTTCCCGTCAATTATAGAATCATTACTGTCATACAGCATGAAAACGAACCCTTCGGTCTAACTCATCCATGCTGACCAAATATCCCAAAATGCCAAGGTTCCATTTGCCAGTATTCGGCCCATTTCCCTCTAAACCTTCCTAGTCTTAGAAGAGATACTTTTTAAATGTTGTAGTTATTGCAAAAGTACTACACATAGGGAGAAGCCATTAGTAAATTTCACATGAATTAAATTGGTGTAGAGTTTCAAGACTTAATTTGAATTTTATCACAGAAATTATTCAAGACCATCCCAGCGGCAGATTTATATGGCCCCTTGTTTATAATTGTGCCTCTTTTAAATATCACTTGCAAACCCCACTTAACTATTTGTGGAATTGAATAGCAAATTGTCTTCTACTTTAAAAAAAACCCTAAAAATGGCATACCGGGAGTGACAAATACTGTTAAACTCTGCATGGTTGCCAGTTTGCCATCTGTCCTTGATGGCAGAATTCTGCACCAGTCTTGTCTGTCCTCTAGTGGCATATTTGTGGCACTGCAGCATGCAAATCTCAACTCCAACAATTTACAGGAAGAATCTGCTTGTCACCACCTTTTGTTAAAATAAATACTTCAGTTTCAATGACATCATGGAATAATGGCCTACACGAGTCAAGAATTTCTGGATTTTAAACCAAATATTTTTGATAACATAGGGCACTCAATAAAAGGTCAGTGACTAAAATAATAGTCACTGCTATCCATACCACAGTTAAAGTGTCATTAAACCATGGCTATCATTTGTTATACTATATAAATTAATATGAAACATAATCATGTACCTTGAAATAAACAGGATTTATAGGTATGTTGCATCTCTTTTCAGTTTCTGTCACATCTTCTGGACCATTCCATCAAAGGTGGTTAAAAACCTGAGGAAAAACATCTATCATCATATAATCAGTTGTAATCGCATTTGCTTTTCATACAGATTTGACTTCTGATCCCTCTCCATGAAATTGCTATGGGAATCAGAGCTAATTTCCAAAATAACACTCCACTAAGCATTGCTATAAAGGTGTGCTATTCAGAAACAGACTTCTTTCCACTCCAAGTGTTTTAACCTTACTTCCAATAATTCCTGACTCCGGTCGGGACTTGGTACCCTGACCACCAGTTGCCTCTCTCTCTACCTCATCCAAAGTGTTCAGAATGGTAGGCAGCTCTTGGCCATTAAAATGCAATAAATGTTGTAATTGTCAGATAGTATTTTGCATACAGATATGGTGCAAGTCACTTTGGAGATTTAATAAGGAAACATTGTTGATAAATCCCATTTTGTTCTCATTCATATTTTAGCAGGTGGCATTGTACAACTACTGGCAACTGGAATTCTAGATGATTTTTTCTTCCTGATCCTGGAACTAGAAAAGCCTTTGCCGGGTTTTAGTCATGATCCTTCAACTTAGTGCAGAGTGTAGATCAAACATGGGACCCGAGTCTGTATGGTTCAATGCAAAGCCTCTCAGTATATTGATTCAGCATGCCATCGCAATGCTAAATAATGTTTTATTTTTAGCTAACTTCTGTTTGAGGACCACTTAGATTTACATTTTTTAAAACTTTGCTTAAAGTTGGAATTACACCTTGTAATTTATTGATATTGATGAATTTGCCTTAATTCCTGTTTCTTTTAAACACACCCCTGAAGGAGATGCTGTTGAACATAAATCATGATCTGGTGCTCATTATAAAAGCCGAAGGGGCAGAAGCTTGTTTGTATTGTGCTTGTTTTTTTAGATGCACAAAGGCACAACATATGCAAACTTAGCAGTGAGTTGCCCCACACAGATTTAGTAGGGGATCACCTACTTGCTCTGGTTTCATCTTATTGTACTGCTATAAAGTGTCTACAGATGTTTTATACAAATATATGTTTGAACAGTGAAATAATAATGCAAATTGCTTTTTTCTGTTCTAAAAGCTTCAGCACCCACTGTGAGTGCCAACTAAGAAAACAGCTTAGAGACTGGGCTTAGATATAAAAATGTCCAAAGTGACCTCTATGAATGCAACCTGCCATTTGATAGTAAAAGCAGAATATTATAGATGGCTGAAATGTGAAATAAAAACAGAAAATGCTGCAGATTTTCAGAAGATCCAGCAACACCTGTGGAGAAAGAAACAGGGTAAACCTTTTGAGTCCAATCCAAGTTCTGAAGAAGGGTCTCTGGACTCAAAACACTTCTCAAACATCTTTTGATTTTATGACAGTTGATAAAGATACTGTCACAATTTAACACATTATGGTAGATAGCTGCTGACCCTCAATGAATCATGCCTTTTAAACAAAAGATTACTTTTATTTAAATCTCTTTAGAGTTTAACATTAAACATTAGTATTTTTAACACACTTTAACATTTAACATTAGTATTGTTTTTCTGGATTTCCAGATTGTCATGTTTCTTTCCCATCTGTAATGAAGTCTTATCTTTTCTAATGTTTACAATCCATTCAGATTGATAGGATCCAATGCCAGGTCCATGTTCTTTGATTGTTTGGAGATGGAGGTATAATTACTCATTCCATCATTATCAATGGAGTTACGCAGGATGAAAAAGTCTCTTTTCTGGTTGTCTTGGATATCTAGGTGGTCCAGGCATAGATCTATATCTGATCACTGACGGTCAGAAGTGGCTCATGCAGTGGCCTAGATTATCAGGATCAGGCTACAACTTGAGCTTACTCAGATTTCCAGATCTTGGACACAAAAGTAAATAGCTAAAAAAGATCTGAGCATTTATCCTGACAAAGTAGATGAGACAAGACAGACAAATATTTACATTATAGACAAGCATTGATAGCTACAGTTATATTAGCTGCAGATTGAAACTTGTTAAAGACTGGAAATGCTTGAATGAAATCAAGTGGATTGGACAATGGACAATGGATATTTTCCTCAACCTAATTCTCTGAAATCTCATTACTAAAGGTATTCAGGCACCTAGTACAGCACCATCATTTATTCTTTTGCTTTAGACCAAAGACTCCATGAATCATCAAGATGGCAACATTCTTTGACTAAAACAATACAAAAGAGCTTATACTCTATAATTTTCTATTCAATAGAATTAAGTGGTCTTGATTGAGAACATGAACTTTGCATTTAAAACTGCTTATAAGAATCTTTTTATAGGCTACGTTATTTTTCAGTTGTAATATTTAGTGGAAATATAGAATCTTGGATATATCTGTTAAGTCCTAGAAAGCCACCCAAATATTACGTTACAATCATTCTGATATGATGTGCAGGTGTCAGTGTTATACTGAAGTGGAGAAAGTTAAAAATCGTACAACACCAGGTTATAGTCCAACAGATTTATTTGGAAGAAGCAGTGCCTCGAATGCTAGTGCTTTCAAATAAACCTGTTGGACTATAACCTGGTGTTGTGTGATTTTAACATCATTCAGATAGTAGTGCATTAAAAAAAAAATCAGCAGTTATTGACTGGAACATTGTATTAAAAATAACAACTGGCTATAATTACTCACTGAATTAAACATCACAGGAGTTTCTAGAGTCTGCATTTGCACAGTTAAATATGAAAATTAAGAACTTGTGCCCAATTTGCCCTGCTCCTCCATATTATTCAACAGTGGAAACTCTTGGTCAGATTTGGCATTCAATGTAAGGGAGGGCATCTGGTTGTGATGCTTACCAACTAGACAAAGATTGCACTTACCAGTAAACGTTACGGCTTGTCTATTAAGGTAAAAGAAAAGTTTCACCTCCTGGCACTAAAAATTTACAATTAAAAACAGATAATCTAATTCCTTAATTATTAATACCTTTAAAATTAAATTTCTGAACATTTTTCTTCCTATTTAATTTCTCTAAGTCCCACCTTCCTTTCATCTACATTGTTCCATATTCTGAACATGATTAGACAGAGAATATTTAATCCAATCTCATACTGCTTGGTTTGGAACTTGCACCTCTGAGATTTCTTCACTCTATTTGAAGAACCTATTATTTCTTGAACTGTTTAGCCAGATCCCAGAGAGTGCTGTGCTTAAAAATTTCTCTGGTAACTGTAAATTGCAACTCAAAATTCCGTGAAAGGTTTGTGGATAGCTGTAAGAATGATAAATGGCAAGCTGTGTTCCTTCACTGCTGATCACAAAGTCCAGACCATTTATTTTCAAAATAATTACACCCATTGTCATTGTATCTAATCCTGAGGTAATTCTTAATACTAAGCCACAGCTTTGCATAGAAGAGCATGTTGTCAAATATTTACAGTTTAAGGAGAGAAGGTATTAGCTTAATTTTCTTGAGCAGTCTTGGGTTGATTTTATCAATTGTTACCTGCAGGTGAGACCTTTAACATCACCCGCGATTACTTAGAGTCATAGAGCCATAGAGAACTACAGCATGGAAACAGACCCTTTAGTCCAACTCGTCCATGCTGACCAGATATCCTAACCTAATCTAGTCCCATTTGCCAGCACTTGGTCCATATCCCTCCAAACTCTTCCTATTCATAGACCCATCCAGATGCCTTTTAAATGCTGCAATTGTACCAGCCTCCACTACTTCCTCTGGCAGCTCATTCCATACATGCACCACCCTTTGCATGAAAAAGTTACCTCTTAGGTCCATTTTATATCTTTCTCCTCTCACCCTAAACCTATGCCCTCTAGTTCTGGACTCCCCAGCCCAGGGAAAAGACCTTTTCTATTTATCCTATCCATGCCCTTCAGGATTTTATAAACCTCTATAAGGTCACCCCTCAGCCTCCGACGCTCTAGGGAAAACAGACCCAGCCTATTCAGCCTCTCCCTACAGCTCAAATCCTCCAACCCTGGCAACATCCTTGTAAAGCTTTTCTGAATTCTTTCAAGTGTCGCAACATCCTTCTGATAGGAAGGAGACCAAAATTGCATGCAATAGTCCAAAAGTCGCCAAACCAATGCTCTATACAGCCGCAACATGACCTCCCAACTCGTGTACTCAATACTCTGATCAATAAAGGAGAACATACTAAACACCTTCTTCACTGTTCTGTCTACCTACAACTCTACTTTCAAGGAAATATGAACCTGCACTCCAAAGTCTCTTGGTTCAGCAACAATCCCCAGGACCTTACCATTAAGTGTGCACATTCTGATCTGATTTGCTTTTCTAAAATGCAGCACCTCACATTTATTTAAATTAAACTCCATCTGCCATGCCTCAGCCCATTGGTCTATCTGATCAAGATTTCATTGCACTCTGAGATAACCTTCTTCACTGTCCACTACACCTCCAATTTTGGTATCATCTGCAAACTTACTAACTATATCTCCTATGTTCACATCCAAATCACTTACATAAATGACGAAAAGCAGTGGACCCAGCACCGATCCTTGTGGCACTCCATTGGTCCCAGGCCTCCAGTCTGAAAAACAACCCTCCACCACCACCCTCTGTTTACTACCTTTGAGCCAGTTCTGTACCCAAATGGCTAGTTCTCCCTGTATTCCATGAGATCTAACCTTGCTAATCAGTCTCCCATGGGGAACCTTGTCGGATGCCTTACTGAAGTCTATATAGATCACGTCCACCGCTCTGCCTTCATCAATCTCTTTGTTACTTCTTCAAAAACTTCAATCAAGTTCGTGAGACATGATTTCCCACACACAAAGCCTATCCCTAATCAGTCCTTACCTTTCCAAATATTTGTAAATCCTGTCCATCAGGATTCCCTCCAATAACTTGCCCACCACCAATGTCAGGCTCACTGGTCTATAGTTCCTTGGATTTTCCCAACCACCCTTCTTAAACAGTGGCACCACGTTTGCCAACCTCCAGTCTTCCAGCACCTCACCTGTTACTATTAATGATACAAATATCTCAGCAAGGGGCCCAGCAATCACTTCCCTACCTTTCCACAGAGTTCTCAGGTACACCTGATCAGGTTCTCGGGATTTATCCAATTTTTTGCATTTAAAGACATCCAGCACCTCCTTCTGTGTAATATTGGCATTTTTCAAGATGTCACCATCTATTTCCCCACATTCTATGTCTTGCATGTCATTCTCCACAGTAAAGACTGATGCAAAATACTCTTTTAACATCTCCCCCCTTTCCTGTGGTTCCACACATAGGCTGCCTTGCTGATCTTTAAGGGGCCCAGTTCTCCCCCTAGTTATCTTTTCGTCCTCAATGTATTTATAAAAACCCTTCTCCTTCCCAGGAATGATGATGATGCATTTGCAATGACCAATGACAGAGTCATCACAATTGCTTCAAGCCAGGTTTGTGTTTGACAGTTAGTTACTGCATACGATTCACAAGTAGAATTCTATGACTACAGAGATCTTGAACCTGGACTGTAAAAGTGTCTGATTAATGGATTTGCCCTCAAAAGGCATCACAATGTTCACAAGTGGAGTTCACACATTCAGACAGAAAAAAAACATTGCCCAATCTGAATGTGGTGGGAGCTATTTCTCATTTTCATTGCACATTTGCGATTCAGGTAAGGATGGAAGGCAACACAGTTAGTGCTTCAGAGACTAAGTTGCAAGCTCAGCCTATCAATTTAAGTGATGCCTCCAAATGTTCCTTCCTTTACATTCCTTCCTGCTTTGTCCAAACTGTTGACTCCATCAGGTTTAAGCCTTCACCCATTCCCAACCAACCTTTTAAATTAGATTAGATTCCCTACAATGCAAAAAGAGGCCCTTCGGCCCAACAAGTCCACACCGACCCTCCGAAGAGTAACCCATCCAGACCCATTTCCCTACTCCCTACTAATGCACCTATCACTATGGGCAATTTAGCGTGGCCAATTCACCTGACTCGCACATCTTTTGGACTGTGGGAGGAAACAGGAGCACACGGAGGAAACCCACAAAGACACGGGGAGAATGTGCAAGCTCCACACAGACAGTCGCCTGAGGCTGGAATCGAACCCGGTTCCCTGACGCTGCAAAGTAGCAGTGCTAATCACTGAGCCACCGTGCCACCCAAATTAACTGTTCATCTCCACACTTCTACACTTGATCCCCAGATGTAACAACTATTATAATGTACAGTTCATCAAAGTCAGGGAGTTGGTGACAGTTAATGACCATCCTCTCACAGTAACCTGGGCTCTCCAGAGCTCTATCATTTCCCTCCTTACATTTTGAGTTGCTACAGCCCCCTGAACCTGTATACCTCAAGACTCTGGACAGAGATTGGATGATCTTGACTGATTGTGGCAGGACCAACGGGACTTGATTAAGGATGACTCTCTTTAGACTTTGAGATATGGCCTTTTGGTATAAGCACGTTCAGTGTATTTGCCATATAATCTACTGGCACATGCTGAACATTGATATAATGTGGTGCAGTACAACAACATGTCTAGCTCCTTGACTGATCACTGCTGACAAGCATAACAAGCTGCCTGCTTTGTATCTGCACTAAAAGGCAAGCTAAGACAGAATTACTGTGAGCCTGTAAGTTCTGAATGATACAGCATTGTGAAAAAGGTAAAGCACATCAGGGGTGCTTAGAGAATCAAACAGGTGAGTGAATGCCAAAAGATTAAGCCAAAAGCCCCGTGATGAACAGTTCCAATTTATGAGACAGGTGCCTGTCCCTGCAATGAGGCGTGGTAGCAATTTTGCAATATGAAGGGTAAGTTAGCCTGAAAGTTCAGTATTGGAGTGGTGCATGGTATTCTAAGTAAATGAGAGTGTGGCATGTTAATGTGGTGAACCTGGTGCTTGACTGATGCCACTCTCAATGGACACATTGTTGTCCAATGTCATTGCAGCTCATCACTGTCCCGAGTTGTTGGGGAGCGATAGACATGCTAAAGGCCTGGAGAAATCACCAGCGTTTTCACAGCTGCCAGATAACTGTATACACGTTCATGTCAGGAATTGGTGCCATTGAGATTTTCTCCACAACCTGGGAAAACAACAACTTACCTATAAATAAAATGGAATTAGGTTATGTTGAGATGTTAGTGTATTCATATAGGTCCCTCACCACTTAATAACAGAAGTCTCACCTAACAGTGAGAAATTTGGGTGGTACATCAAATCTTTTGTACCTCTCTACATCAAGAATCAAATTTTTCCATTCTTACCATATTTTCTAGACTGGCTTGCCATTGCCTATATCATTCAAATGCTGGGAAACTTCCACCTATGGTTTCCACCGTGGATTGCAATAATGTTCTGATCCAATGAATTGTAAATTTAAGGCATTACCAAAGACAAACACTTTGTTATTCTCTATGTCCAATTTCATCTTCAATTTTCTCAGTGAAAAACTTACATATTAATAATTGTGTCATTCAGGACCAGATTAGTGCTGATGAAATTATGCATTCCTGCTATTTCACATTGGAAACCATTCTTATTAAAAATGTTAATCCATTATTATCCCTAAATCTAAAGCATAGAGTGCTTTCATACTTTTTAACTTTATGTTTATTTGCCTTGTCAAGGGTTTCCAGGTAACCGTTCCACCAACCAGCCCTGCACACTGATCCAATGCAGCATAATTGAATGAATCAGTGATCAAGATAGTCATGGCCTGATTTAAGTTCTCAGCAACTATTTTCATGCTATTCATTTTCATTGTTATCACCATCAGAGTCATGTCAAATATTCAATTCATGGTTTTCATAGAGTCATTCATTATGGAAAACAGACCCTTCAGTCCAACTAGTCCATGCCAACGATGTTCCCAAACTAAACTGGTCCCATTTACCTGAATTTGGCCCATATTCCTCCAAACCTTTCCTACTCATGAACTTATCCAAATGTCTTTCAATTATTGTAACTGTACTTGTATCCATCACTTCCTCTGGCAGTTCAATCCACACACGAACCACTCTCTGTGTAAAAAATTGCCCCTTTTTAAAACTTTCTACTCTAACCTTAAAAATATACCCTATCGTTTTGAACTCCCCCACCCTAGGGAAAAGATCCTTGCTATTCACCTTATCTATCCCATCATGATTTTATAAATCTCATTAAGGTCACCCCTCAACTTCCAGTGAGAAAGGTTCAGCCTATCCTTATAACTCAAACCCTCTATTCCTGACAACATCCTGATAAATCTTTCCTGAACCCTCTTCAATTTAATAATATCCCTCCTGTAGCAGAGCAACCAGACTTGCACAAAGTATTTGAGAAGAGGCCTCACCAACATTCTGTTCAGACTCAGCACGACGTCTCAACTCCTATACTCAATGTTCTGAGCAATGAAGGCAAGAGTGCTAAATGCCTTCTTATAACAACCCTGTCTACCTGTGATGCAAATTTCAAAGAACTATGTAAATAAACCCCTAGGTCTCTCTATTCTACAACACCACCCAGGGCCCTACCATTAACTGTATAAGTCCTGCATTTGTTTGTTTTACAACAATGCAATCCTTGTATTTGTCCAAACTAAACTCCATCTGTCACTGCTCAGCCTATTGACCCAATTGATCAAGACCTCTTTATAATCTTAGTTAACCTTCCTCACTGTCCACCATGCCACCAATTTTGATATCATCTGCAAACTTACTAACCTTCCATCCAAATCATTTGTATAAATGACAAACAAAAGTGGATCCAGCATTGATCCTTGCGGTTATAGACCACCATTCAAAAAAAACAACCTTCCACCACCACCCTCCATCCCCTTGAGTCAATTTCATATCCAATTGCCAAGCTCACCTTGAATTCTATGTGATCTAACTTTACTAATTAGCATCCTATCTGGAATCTTGTCAAAGGCTTTCTAAAGTCCAAGTAAACATCTACTGCTCTGTCCACATCAATCTTTTTGATTACTTCTTCAAAAAAGTCAATCAAGTTTGAGAGACACAATTTCTCTCACAAAAGCTAGGCTGACTATCTCTAATCAGCCTTTGCCTCTCCAAATGCATGGAAAATCTAATCTTTCAGAATCACCTCAAGCAACCTGCCCACCACCAATGTCAGACTCACAGATTAATAATTTCCAGGCTTCTCCTTATAGCTTTTCTTAAATAAAGACACAAAATTAGCCACCCTCCAGTCCTCCAGCACCTCATCCATGGTTATAAATGATACAAATATTTCTGAAGGGACCCCACAATTTCTTCCCTAACTTGCCACGCCATCCTGGGATACACTTGACCAGGTCCCAGAGATTTATCCAACTTTATGTTTTCTAAGACCTCCAGCACTTCCTCTTCTGTAATGTGACGTGTTTTCAAAACACCAATATTTATTTCCATGAGTTCTCTAACTTCCATTTCCTCACAGGCGACTGACTGTGTGGAGTTTGCACGTTCTCCCAGTGTCTGCATGGGTTTCCTGAGGGTGCTCCGGTTTCCTCCCACAGTCCAAAGATGTACAGGTCAGGTGGACTACCCATGATGTCCAAGTATGTGGAGGCTAGATGGGTTAGCCACGGGAAAGGCAGGGTTACAGGGATAGGGTGGGAGGTGGATCTCAATGGGATACTTTTGGAGGGTTAGTGTGGACTCAATGGACTGAAGTTACTTGCATACAGTTCTGAAATATTGTACCTCTAAACTTTTTAAACATTTTCCTGATAAATACAAAAGCCTCGTTCCATTTTGGTTACAGAAGTAACCCAAGTACATATTTCCACTTCATCCTTCCATTGCTCTCTGTAAATTCGTTCACATGGTTCAACTTCCAACAAAAAACTGTTAGCAATCATAGTTAGAGAACTTGTGGCATAATTCAGTTATTTCACATCAGAAGCTCCCAGAGGCAGTACCTCTGTCAGGAAAAAAAAAGTTATTTATCTTCCCACCAGCAGAGATCAAAGTTAATCCTCCGCTACAATGTTGAACCACAACTTCTCAACTCACTGGAGTAGGAAGCAGGAATCAGTCTATCATTCACAAGTGTTTATCAGGATTTCTCAGTTCTGTATAAACATTAATTTCCTCTTTCCAACTTACTATGCTTACAGGTTAAAACCAGCTGTTACATCTGTGCTCTAATGAGAATCCCTATTATCTCTTGAACATGTCATAAGAAGTCTATTCTTTTACAGCATTGTCATTCCAAACATTGGTACGTGCTTATCAATACAAGAAAGCATTATGAATTATGTATATGTGCATATCTGGGTATGAGTGTATATATTCACAGAGATAATAATTCACAGCTACGTCTGGAGTACTGTGAGCAATTTTAGAAAATATAGTATTTCATTGGAGGCAGTATAGAGAAGGTCCACTAAGAATGATGTCTGGCATGAAGGGATTGTCTTATGAGCGAAGGTTAATCAGACAAATTCCACTCACTGGAATTTAGAAGAATGAAAGATGATCTCATTGTAACAGGGTAAATGCTGAAAAGATGGTTCCCCACATGGGAATGGTCTCGGACCAGGGGGCATAGTTCCAGAATAAAGGAGCACCAATTTAAGACTGAGATGAGGAGGAATTTCTTCTCTCAGAGGGTTGTGAGTTTTTGTAACTCCTTGCCATAGACAACTGTGTTGGCAAAGTCCTTGTGTTTTAAAGAAAATTGCTTTTCCGAAATTGCTGGAAAATCCCAGGAGGTCTGGCAGCATCCCATGGACAGAAATCAGCATCAATATTTTGGGCTGAGTGACCTTTTTTTCAGAACTAATGGTAATTGGGAAAAAGTTGGTTTTTATGCAGAAGATAAAGGGGGTAAGGAATAAACAATAGGTGGATGTAGAGCCCAAAGGTACAGAATAACAGTTCAACAGGCAAAGGAATAGATAACGGTCAGCCTAAGAGAATAAATAGCTGCTAATGGGGACTATTCATAGCTAACAATGAGTTGTATGTAATAGCAGACCATGTGCTAACAAGGCCTGGTGTGTGGGGCTTGGGGAAGGACATGGCAGAAGGTGCCTCAAGCCCTAAAATTGTTAAACTCAATATTGATTCCAGAAGGCTGTAGAGTTCCCAAGCAGAAAATGAGGTGCTGTCCTTCCAACTTGTGCTGAACTTTGCTAGAGCACTATAGCTAACCTGGGGCAGGGATGTTGGCCAGGGAACAGGGTGGTGTGTTGAAGTGGCAGGCAACTGAAAGCTCAGGGTCTACTTTGCGAACAAAAAATGGAAGCAAAATTGATAAATTTTTCTAACTCTAGACAAGAGAGGGAAGCAGCAGCAATTATATTATCAATATACCAGAGAAAGAGTTGTGGGTAGAGGCTGGAATAGGACTGGAACAAGGAATGCACCATGTACCCAAAAAGACAGGGTATAACTGGAGCCCATGCAGGTACACATGGCCACACCTCTGACCTGAAAAAAGTGAGAGCAGTTAAAAGCTAAGTTGTTCAGGGTGAAGACAGCCAGGGGGAGAAAGGTCGTGGTAGGTGGGGATGGTTTAGGCCTTTGTTCCAGGAAGAAGTGGAGAGCCCTGGGACCATCCTGCGGGGGATGGATGTGTAAAAGGATTGCATATCTATGGTAATGAGGAGGCAGCTGGAGCCCACAAACTGGAAATTCTGAAACTGACATAAAGCACCAGAAGAATCACTGACAAAAGTGGGAAGGGACTGAACAAGGGGAGAAAGAAACCGAGTCAAGGTAAGAAGAGATGAGTTCTGCGGGGTAGGAGCAGGCAGAAACAAAGGGTCACCAGATGAAATGAGATTAGTGACCATTGTGGACAATGGCCTGATGTTCCAAGCTGAGGTCATGGTCCACAGGGAAATAGGGGAAGGAATCTGAGAGCTGTTGAGGTCAGTTCACCAGATAAAAACAGCACCACCCTTTTCAGCAGGCTTTGTAAGAAAGTCAGGATTAGATCTGAGAGCAAGGAGTGCAGTCAGGTCTTGGAGAGATAGGTGGGAATGAGTGAGGGGGCCAGAGAAATTGAGGTGACCAATGTTATGAAGAGGCCAAGTGCAGGTAAAAGGCCAGAGGGAGTGGTCCAGCAGGAGGGAGGGTATAGGAGGTGGCTGAAGGGGTCTCTGGGATCCTAAAGGGGCCTTTGAGTTGCATCTCTTCGGGTACTATCTCCACCTATCGGTTACTCCTTATCCCTCCCCCATCCTATCTTCTGCGTTAAAAAACAACTTTTTCCTAGCTACCATTAGTCTGAAGAAGGGTCATTGGATCCAAAGTGTTAACTGATTTTTCTCCACCAATGCTGCCAGACCAGATGATTTTTTTTCCAGAAATTTCTGTTTTTGTTTTTGATTTCCAATATCACAACTCAGATACCAATAGCCTTCCAAATCTTCCTCCCCTCCCCTTCCCTCTAACTCCATCCCCTCTTCCATTGCCTTCACCTCTGTCCCCATTTCCTTGGACAAGAGTCCTCCCCTGCCAATGCTGTTTCTTTGGATAACTGAGGAATAATATGTAGATGAGTAAAAGAAGGAAAAGACTTCTACGGTTCATTATGGACCAGTTAGGATTGTATTTTGTACGATTGATTTCCAACGTCTCAATCTTATAGTACAGAGTCACTGTATCAGAAGGTAGTTTTTACGGCATCCCATTTAAAGAATGGGGCACTAGGGAAATACAAATGATATTCTTTACATGGAGCTTATGACCAGCTTAATCTTTTAATATTTCCAACAAGTTATAAACTTTTTTGGTCCCTGTCACCTGCACCAATACATAAAATACTAAACATTCTGTCAGAGCTATCGGTTTCATTGCTATTTCTCTTCTTAAAGTTCATCTGGAAGTCTGTTTCCCACAACAGTATCCTACTGTTTGCATGAGTTTATTCAAATCTAGTGAAACGTACTGGAACTAAGACCAAAAGCAATCATTCAACACAAGGTGAGACCCGGCTGACTTTCTGCTTGATGGACTTCCTGAACTAGAAGCTCATAAAGAAACTTGATTGAAAGAAGCCATAAAGTGATATTTAAACTAAACAAGCCTTTTTTATTAGAGAGGTGAATTTCTGATTGAAAACAATAAATGTCCTGAGTTTTAAGTTTAGGTTCCGTTTTACCACATATACATTGGGAATATAATTTCACATATGTATAAATGTCCACTGACAGGTGCATTGTATCCATTTCTGTGCAGGATAGGAGAGGCTTGTTTGCTGTGTAACTGAAGAACTAAGCACTGGGTGCAGGTGCCACTTTTGATTCAATCCAGACACCCTCTTCACAGGATCAGCAGCTCAATAGGACAACAGCAGAAGTGTCCATGAAGCCAACTTAATATCCAAGAAAAAGTACCCGATGTTGGGAGAGGGGAATTCATTTGGTCTCACTAAGGTGCCCTTCAGGAATATTACAAATTAGACTGGTTAGTGCTAGCAAATTCTTTCAATGCACTGGATGTGGTGTCTGCAAGAATTAATTGTTTCTGTTATAGTTAAAGCCATGGTGCACAATGGAGGGTAAATGTTTCCTCCCTCTGTGGAAGCTTTCTCCTGTGTTAGTTGTCTGTTTCTGTCTTATTCAGAGCACTATAGCAGGTAGGTAGAATTGTTTTTAGGTTTGATCCTGTTATGACTCATTTCTGGTAATTATATGTATTATATTATTACATGATGTCTTTTAGAGTCATACTGTCATAGGGATGTACAGCACAGAAACCAACTTTCGGCCAACTAGTCCATGTTGACCAGGTATCCTAAATTAATCTAGACCCATTTGCCAGCACTTGGCCCATACCCCATTGGGTGGCACGATGGCTCAGTGGTTAGCACTGCTACCTCACAGCACCAGGGTCCCAGGTTCAATTCCAGCCTCGGGCGACTGTGTGGAGTTTGCATATTCTCCCCATGTCTGCCTGGGTTTCCTCCCACAGTCCCAAGATGTGCAGGTCAGATGAATTGACCATGCTAAATTGCCCATAGTTTTAGGTACATTAGTCGGAGGGAAATGGGTCTGGGTGGGTTACTCTTCGAAGGGTCGGTGTGGACTTGTTGGGCCAAAGGGCTTGTTTCCACACTGTAGGGAAGCTAATCTAATCTAAACCCTTCCTGTTTCTATACCCATCCGATGCCTTTTAAATGCTGTAATTATACCAGCCTCCACCACTTCCTCTGGCAGCTCATTCCATACACACACTACTTTCTGCATGAAAAGGTTGCCCCTTAGATTCCTTTGAAATCTTTCCCCTCTCACCCTAATGCAATGCCCTCTAGTTGTGGACTCCCCACCCCTGGGAAAAGACGTTGTCTATTTACCTTACCAAGCCCCTCATGATTTTATAAACCTTACTCACCACCCCTCAGCCTCTGATGCTCCAAGGAAAATAGCCCCAGCCTAATCAGCTTCTCCCTATAGCTCAAACCCTCCAATCCTAGCAACACTCTTGTAAATCTTTCCTGAACCCTTTCAAGTTTCACAACATCTTTCCTGTAACAAGGAGATCAGAATTGCACACAGTATTCTAATAGTGGCCTAACCAATGTCCTGTGCAGCCGCAACATGACCTCCCAACTCCAAGGCGAAAGTAAGGACTACAGATGCTGGAGATCAGAATCAAGATTAGAGTGGTGATGGAAAAGCGCAGCAGGTCAGGCGCATCCGAGGAGCAGGAAAATCAATGTTTCGGCAGGAGTCCTTCATCAGGTATCATTCCTGATGAAGGGCTCCTGCCCGAAATGTCAATTTTGCTGCTCCTCGGATGATGCCTGAGCTGCTGCGTTTTTGCAGCATCACTCTAATCTTGACACCCAACTCCTATACTCAATTCTCTGACCAATAAAAGCAAGCATACCAAATGTTTTCTTCACTATTCTATCTACCTGCATCTTCACTTTCAAGGAACTATGAACCTGCACTCCAAAGTCTCTGTTCAGCAACACTCCCCAGGACATTACCATTAAGTGTATTAGTCTTGCCCTGTTTTGCCTTTCCAAAATGCAGCATCTCACATTTATCTAATCTAACCTCATCTGCCACTCCTCAGCCCATTGGCCCATCAAGGTACCATTATACTCTGAGGTAACCTTCTTCAGGGTCCACTACACATCCAATCTTGGTATCATCTTACTAACCATACCTCCTATGTTCACATCCAAATAATCTATATAAATGATGAAAAGCAGTGGATCCAGCACCGATCCTTGTGGCACACTGTTTAATCAGTGTGAGTTGCTGAAGGAAATCTAAAAAATGTAATAAAGAAAGAAGTGAATGTGTAACTCTGTCCGTGAAACTCTCCGTCACCAGAGGTCATACAAAATATACCATGAGCTACTGTGATCCAGCCCTTTATCTTATGAAGAAATGTTCTATGAAAAGTATCTCCAAAATTTTAAAAGTTCACCAGATAAAACTCTGAGGTTTCATCTCCTCACCTCTTCCAAGCCACCAGCTTCCATCATTTTAATTATGTGTACAAGTAGGTAACTGTATAAAAATGCTCTGTGAAATTATGGGTTTTATAATAAACATCCCAACAAAGTAATGAGGATTTTTTTTTACACAACATTAGTTGGACCACAGCTATATTTGGAAAGTTGCTGCTATTAAATGAAGTTGTCTAAAACTGCAATAAGCAAACAGTGAACTGGGATAGTGTCAGGAATGGGACATATAATCCTTGAGATATGTGATTGTCTCCATTGAAGCAGAGAAGACAGAGGAAATTTAATTTCTTCTTATTAAGTATGTTGATAAAAATGAATTACAAAACATTTCATCTGTTGGTGGAATCAGTGGTGAAGGTCCTTCTGTTTAAAATAATTACTGAGAGGAGGATATTAGGTAAATTTAGAGGTTTGTTAGAGCATGGAACGTTTCACCGCAGGGAGTGGTTGAGGCTGCAGCTTGTAAGTGATGATGCAGAGATACAAGGATAGAGTGAGCAGTGAGGTTAGTTTTGAATTTCCTGAGAAAAATGTTGAATATTTTCTATGAACATTTCTGATATTATAGTGTTTGTTTGGCAGTTTTTTTGTAGGATGAGATACAGAACACATAATGAATGATTCTATTAAAACCTAGCAATCTTGCTGAGTCATTTGTTAATGGCTTAATGAAACTCTGAAGAAATTCAACACACACTAATTGTACTGTTGTATAAAAAGAACATTGTTCCAAATAGAGCAATTTATCAAGGCAAGATGAGATTTAATGTTCTACCTTGCAGGTAGAGTGAAAATGGCATTTCAGCCTTAATAGCATTGAACTCATTTGGAATATGACAGACTTAGAATGAGAGAGCAGAGAAAACTAACAGCACCATTCACCTAGCACACAGAGAAAAGTTAGCAATTGCTGAATTCAGAAATTCAATCGAACATCATCAGATTCACATATGATGCTAAAGCTAGAAAGGGACCATTATAAATGAAGATCAGGCTTTCATTAAGAGCATCTGAAAATTGCATGAGGGTCTATACCTGAAAAGAATACTGTTCAGAAATGAGCGCCTCAAAAAGTGGAGAGTGAGATTGACCAGGATCACTGGGAGAAGACAAGGAATGAGCAAGTAAGTGACATATTTGATGGCTAAAGAAGTACCCCATTGCTAGAGAAATTATCCACTCAGTACGCTGCTAATTATCAATTTTGTCTGCAGTGTTGCAGAAATAAAAGTGAAAAATCAAAACATCTCTCACATACTCCCAGGGTGTTGAGGTCCATACTCTATTCTATAATTGTGTTTTACATGGTAGTCCCAAGAAAGAACAGTAAGAGACCTCAAAGCAATACAAAAACCATGAAAAATTAGATGGGAAACCCATGTGGGGAATGACGTAAGAAAGCCCCTCTGGGACTTTGGGTACTATTACAGGAATGGGGTGTCACCCCCTCTTTCGAAATGTAATAAACTCATATTATCATCTTCTAAAATTACCCCATCACACTGCCTGAAGATTGTTTGGGTAGTGGATTCTTAATTCATGAAAAACTTCAATACATATAAAGTGTACAATTGTCCATGAGCTCAGAAAATGCAATTGACACTTCCCAGTACTTTTCTGCAATGATTCAGATTGTCCAGCAGGGGTCAGAAAATGTCAATACAGGTAACATATTATTTTCATTGACCTGCCTCTTTTTTTTGCCACAAAAGGTCCCAGCAAGCAAAGTTATTCTGTGATCGTGTATTCCAGCATGGATTTATCCGATTCCTCTGTCATCAATGATGTTCACAACATTTTTGAGGTTTCTGCAGCTTTTCACTAAAAGTTGTCTCATGAATGGTGTTACGTAATTCACTGGGAATTCTGGATGACTGGGAACAAGCAAAACATATGGGAGACATTCACACCCAAAGAAATGTAGTTGTAATTATACTGAAACATTTAAATTTCCTTTAAATCACTAATAGTTAATGCATTGAATTGGATTTGCAGTGAGTTGGCAATGAGTATGACAGGCTGAATGGCTTCCTTCTGTACTGTAACCATTCTATGATGTTATAAACAGCATCAACATATTAAAAATATTGTCGAATGATGAGCACAAATAAAACCTGTCACAAGTTAATTTCAAAGATTATCCTGCCCAACAATCAGCTATTTACAGGAGACTATAATGCACATAAAAATTAGACAGGAATAATTCATTGGTGGTGACTCATCTTCCGCCTTACCAACTTGCCAAAATTCTCAAACCACAGAGTGGAGGCCAATGCTGGGACAGCAGGAGGCCCTGGGCCAACAGCAACAATGAAGGCCTGGAAAGAGACGTGAACAGGATGGTGACTGGGCCAGTCATCAGGGCCTTGTGGAGAGCAGTGTTGGGTGTTTAGTTTGTAAATTACAAAGTAAAAACCTGAAATGGCCTGGATTTTGGGAAGACTATCACCTTCCCCTGACTTAATTGAGAGAAGTTAAGAAGAAGAGGGGCAAGGGCGAGGATTGACCATTAAATTCCATCCAAAGAATCAACTATCAACATGTTAGATTAGATTAGTTACAGTGCGGAAACAGGCCCTTCGGCCCAACAAGTCCACACCAACCTGCCGAAGCGCAACCTACCCAGACCCATTCTCCTACATTTACACCTTCACCTAACACTAGGGGCAATTTTAACTTGGCCAATTCACCTAACCTGCACATATTTGGACTGTGGGAGGAAACCAGAGCACCAGGAGGAAACCCATGCAGACACAGGGAGAATGAGCAAACTCCACACCGTCAGTCGCCTGAGGCAGGAATTGAACCCGGGTCTCTGGCGCTGTGAGGCCGCAGTGCTAACCACTGTGCCGCCATGCCACCCACTTGCAAGAGAAATTAAAATGAAAGCTAAAAAAAATCCCTTAATATTATTGATGCAACTGCAGTAAATAAATCATATTTAATTTTCTTTATTGCTTGTTTTTTTTTGTCTGTGTCATCTCGTGTCAGTTCTGTTATCTTATTATCCATGCTATAATCTCTTCTCTTGAATTTATCATGTTCTAATCACTTTGCACTGTGGTTGAAAGGGTTTATTTGAACCTCAGCTGAACTAGTTTCTCAGTGATCACATTAGGAGAGTCTTCACGGGGGCAGCAAATAAATTAAGAAAGAATGACTTGGAATTCTTTAGCACATTTCATGACCTCAGTATATCTTAAAACAAATATGGAGTACTTAGTCACTATTGTATTCCAACACAAGTACATCCAAGCTGTCATACAAAACACAACCAGACAATGTCTTCTTCAATTCATATTGACCTCAGAATGGTAACTCTAGTTCTATCTACACAGATGCTGGAAGACCTATTGAGTTTCTGCAGGACTTTCTGCTTTTTAATTACAGATCTCAAACATCTGATGTACTTTGGTTTGATGATGGACATCTCCACACCAGGTCTTGTTTACTCAACTCTCAAATGGCCCACGTTCTAGAGGAGGACAAAGAAAACAAATGGCAGCATTGACATCAAGAATCTTGGTACCAATTTGGCCCTCAAATTGCATCATTATTTACATCTCAATGCCTTAATGATGAGGCAGAGTACAGGCAGAGAGGGAAAGTAAGGGAAGTGAATCCTGAAATTCGGATCTGACAACTTGATGTGACATAAACTCCATGTGCCTGAAGAAATGTGGGTAGAGAATTGGCCTGTTCAGCCACATGAAGACCCACAGCAGAAACGCACAACCCCTGAGAATACACAATTCTCAAAACAATGGACAGCCAACAAATAAAACAAAATAAAATGAAAAGGTGTCCAAAACTTGGGCCAAGTAGTTGGATTTTAAAGAATGTCTTAAAGGAGGGAAATGAGGTAGCCAGACAGAAAGCTATAGGAAGAATATTCCCGATCTTAAGGCCTGGGTAACTGAAAGTCCAGAGATCAGTATGCTCAAGAAGCCAGAATTAGAGTAGAATAAGAGCCAAATATTGAAGGAATATATGATATTTTAATGTGTTTCTATCCAGATATCAGTAGAAATCAAAATTTACAAACCAGCTTGTAAAAGAGCAATACATAGTGCAACGTAAGACTGAGTTCATAAGTGATTATGTATCAGAATATATCAGTATGCTGATTACCATATGGCTATTAAGTTCCAGCAGGGACCTGGCATAAGTAATTATAACGCTTTGCAGTGAGGTGCAACATTAGTTAGCCTCTAATGGATAATCACACTATTAAGACAATTTTGATAACCCTATACTGCAGTATCAGTGCAATTCTCCGACATTGTTTTTGCATTACTCAACTAGGAGGCTTGTAAACAGATGGATTGTTCATGGTGCTGAAACATAAGTTGAGATCAAAGAGAACCCACCCTATCAACGACATTAACCTCCTGTTCACCTTCCTTTCTTCATTTACCGTCAAAAAAAACATGAATTTAGTTGGATAAAAGAACAGAGCCAACTTTTATTTTAATTCTAATTACTATGTAAATAGAAAAGCATTTACCTCCCTTCAGTTTCAATTTCTGACTCACAACTGTCCCACTAATTACTTCATGCCACAAAGAAATGAAAAACTGTGATTGATAGAAACACCATGGATCTATGTAAATTAAGTCTTTTAAATTCTGATAATAATGGCAGGAAATTTTGTGGAATGAATAGAGACAGATTTTAGATTTCACTCACATCTGTTTGGGAAGATAATTACTCCTCTGGTCTATTTGTTTCCACTTTTTTTTTATAAACATGCAATTTTGAATATCTCCAATATGTGTCATAAAGAGGATTATTTCTGATGGATGTCAAATCAACAGTTTGGCTTAAATGTAAACAATCAGAATTTTGCTCGATGAGTAAATGTGACGAATAGTTAAGTCATAAAGAACAACTAAGTGCTAAGTCCTTCGCGGTTGTGAATTAGTTGATCTCAATGAGCTGGTAGGGGTGTCACAAATAGCCTCACTCCTACTCTTTGGTTAGGAGGAGAAAATTGTCTCCAGTGCCACTCTGATGATTCTTGTGTGTCTGTTGAATTTGCATATTTGTGGATGTTAGTTGAGAACAAATTACTACTGGCCTCATGATCCCTCTAGTACAATAATCTTTCATACACTCACCATCAAACCTCACATATGAAATATGTCCACTTTTTTTATATGGCAGGGGCCATATAATCAACTCCAAAAACAAGTGATTTCAGAGAGCAGAGGGTTGGGTGGAGGATGAAAACGAAATGCAAAATCTATTGTGGACTCAGCTACCTTTTTTGGACTAGGATGTTGGGAAATAAGGAGAAAGGGACATTGTGCTACCTACCACAACAATTCCTGTCCAATTACCAGCTGATATTTGTAGCACTGCTTGGTTGATTATCAAAGGAAAAGCCACAGTTGACTGTAAAGAAAGCAACTCAAGGATAAAAGGAAACATAGCTCTTTTTAACACTAATTTTCAAAATGAGAAATGTACAAAATATGCTTGTTTCTGTTTAATAATGTAAACTTAATTTATATAATTTAATTCTTCAACTACAGTGCTGTCAGATGCAAATAGTTGGAGAAAGGAAATGACATCATTATGTGGGTCAATGTGTGGATGTGAAGTAATATATTTTGCACTGGAGCAATATAAAACTACTATAAATAGTAAGTAAAATTTCTTTCCAACTTACTTCAAAAATACCATCAAAACTAAGATTTTTTTTGCACCAAACTTGCTGATGAAGTCCAAGCTAAAACCTCCAAGATGTTCCTAATGGATGCTGTTGATAGTCTTTCTTTTCAAACGGCTAGAGTGTGGTCAAAGCACTTCCCACAATGATGATCAGTAGGAAATGACATGGCATGGCAATAATGAGGGAACAGAAACAGGCGTCCATTAGGACATCTGCCTTGAAGGAATACAGCTGTTCTCACACACCTGCTAACCCTGTTCATAGAGGTGTGAAGAGCCTGTGTTTAGAAAGTGCTGCAGAAAATGCCTTAGTGACTTGATGTAGCGCATAATGTAACTAGGACAGATTGCAGTGATGGTATGCTAGCGGTGGTGGAGTTGGATGTTTATGCTGGTGCAACATGTACCAATTATCTTGACTGGTCTGACCTTCCAATGTTGAGATTTTATTTCCCCAGAAGGAGGGCAGATATAATGATTTTGTCTTTGTTTGTTAATCATTTTGTCTACAAACAATATATCTCAAAAACTAATCAATAGCTTGTGACAAAACCTGATACAAAGATATGGTATGACTTCATGAAAAACAGATTTGTCAAAATAGTTTTTTAAAAAATCTGTTAATATTGGTAGGTAATTCAAATTCATTTTTTTAGAATGCTCTGGGTTACTTTGTTTAAAATGATGTTGATTATTTTAGATTGCTGTGCATTTGCTCAACTGCCACTGTAAAATTTGTCATAGCTATCAAAATGTGAAGAGTTTTCAGAGCAGATTGTTGGATGTAGATTAAGGTAAAGCCCCCTCAGTGAAATAGAAGCACAAGGAAAAGCCTAAAGAAAGAGCCCTATAATTGGAAGAAGCTTATATATAGATTGATGGGACTGGGCATTCTACTACATACACACTTAATTTGTCACTTCTGTCAGTGAAGGTAATATTCACACTTCTGTTTGTTAGCTTATTTGTCCAATATATCTTAAAAATAAATGGATAGATTTCAATAAAACCTGGTACACTAACATGATAATATGTATGATTGTGGAAATCGCTAATGGTGCCTGCACAACAGAAATAGAGGAATACTTATAAAATCATGCAAAAATTCTGTTTTATGGTATTTTTAGAATAAAGGAGTTGTTTCATGATTGTAGTATGGTATAATTTGCAAAGTGCTCAGAAGTAAATGTGTAACAGTGAATGCAAAAACAGAACCCAGTGAAATATATCTGCCTAACTTTGCTCAATGTACATCAGCAATTTGCAAAAATCCACTTTGGCGCAGTCATTCAGAAATGTAAATAGGAAACGTGAGAAAAGTTCAACATATCCCACAAGACCACAATAATTCATTGCTTTGAGTTTAAAACTCAATAATTTTGATTCCAGAATAACTCTGTAAATTCACGTAGAAAACATGAGCAGGGCTGGAGGATAACAATAGTACAGTAAATCCAAGTGTGGCTATTTACATAGTTAGGGAGAAATAGTGATGCTGTCTAGTGAGGATGAGAGAGGAAGCAGATGGAGATGATATAGACCCTCTGTAAAATATGCTGTTTTTAAAAGATCATATTTAAGCGTTTCTGGGAAGCTGTGTGAGCAGCAAACAGAAAGGAAACAGAAACAAAGTGAAAGATTGAGAGTTGAAAAAGCCTGCGCAATGTTAAAATTTATGAAGTGTTATTAGACATGCCCTTTGATAGTGACATAGAAACATACAAAATAGAGGCAGGAGTAGGATATCTGGCCCTATGAGCTTGCTTTGCCATTCAATTTGATCATGCATAATCATCCAAATCTATACCCTGTTTCTGCTTTGTTCCCATTCTCTTTGATCCCTTTAGCTCTAAGAACTATATCTACTTTTTTTCTTGAAAACATTTAACTTTTGGCTTCAATTGTTTTCTGTGGCAGAGATTTTCACAGACTTACCGCTCTCTGGGTGAAGAAACTTTGACTCATCTCAATCCGAAAATGGCCTACCCCTTATCCTTAGACTGTCACGGCTGGTTCTGGACTCGCTAGCAATCAGGAACATCTTTCCTGCATTTGCTCTGTCTGGTCCTGTGAGAAATTTTAAAGTTTCTCTGATATTCCCCCACATTCTTTGAAACTCTAGTGAATATCGTCCTAACCAATCCAGTCTCTCTTCATACATCAAACCTGCCATCCCAGGAATCCATCTGATAAAACTTTGTTGAACTCCCTCCATAGCCAGGACATCTTTCCTCAGAAAAGGAGACCAGAATTACACACATTACTCCTGATATTCCTGCTCCTGCACTTGAAACCTCTGGCTATGAAGTTCAACATACTATTGGCCTTCTTTACCACCTGCTGCTCCTGGATGCTTCTTTTCAGGAACTGGTCTACAAGCAGATCTCGCTGCATTTCCCCATTTCTTGGTATATCAGCATTTGCATAAGAATCTACCTTCCTGACTTTTGTTTTCAAAGTGGATAACTTCATATTTATTCACTTTGTACTTCACCTGCCATGCATTTGGCCACTTACACAACGCATCCAAATCATACTGAAGAACCTCAGCATCGTCCTCACACTTCACCCTCGCATCCAGTTTGGGCCATCTGTAAACTTGGAGATTTTACATTTAGTTCCCTTATCTATGTAATTAATATATGTTGTGAATAGCCGGGGTCGAAGCATTGACTCCTGCGGTACCCAACTAGTCACAGCCTTTCACTCAGAAAAAGTCGCGTTTAATCCTAATCTTTGTCTCTTGTCTGTGAAACAGTTCTCTATCCATGGCAATACATATGACCAATCCCATGTGCTTAAATTTTATATGCTAATCTCTTAATCTCTCTCATGCCCCTTATCAACAGCCTCCTGAAAGTCTGAGTAAACCACATTCACTGGCACCCCCTTATTGAATCTACTAATTACACACTTGAAATATTCCAATAGATTTTTCAAGCATGATTTCCCTTTCATAAATTCACACTGATTATCTAATCCGCTTACTCTTTACCAAGAGCTCTACTCTTCAATCTTTTATAATGGACTTGATCATTTTCTCTACTACCAATGTCAGGCTAACCAGCCTATAAATTCCTTATTTTCTCTTTACCTCCTTTTTAAATAGTGGAGTTATATTAGCTACGTTCCAATCCATAGAAACTGCTCCCGCATCTTTACAATCTGAAAAGGGAACCACAATGCATTCATTATTTCTAGTGCCACTTCGTTAATTACTCTCAGATGTAGATTATCAGGCTTTGGGGATTAATTAGTCTTTAATCTCATCAAATTTTCCACACTATTTCCTTACTAATATTAACTTCCTTCAGTTCCTCTCACTAGCTTCTGTCCTCCCCAAGATATTTTAGACATTATTTGAGGGCCTTGTGCAGATCGAACCAAAACATTTATGTTATGAGTCTACCATCTCGTTGGTACCCATTATAATTTCCCCTGTATATGACTGTAAGGGACCTACAATCATTTTCATTAATCTTTTTTTTCTTCACATACCTATAAAAGCTTTTACAATTGGTTATTTTCTCCATGTAAGTTTATCTCATACTCTATTTTTGCCCTCTTAATCAATTGTTTCAGCCTTTTTGTTGAAATCTAAACTGTACCCAAGCTTCAGTTCTGCTGCTCATTTTTGGCCAATTTGTATATCCTTTCCTTGAGATTAACAGTATCCATAATTTCCCTTTCTAGCTATGGCCGGGACACCATTCTCATTTTATTTTTCATCAGACTGGAATGAACAATTGTTGCACTATCTCCAAGCACGCCAAGTGCTTGCCATTGCTTTAAGTAACATTTCCCAATTTATCATATCCAGCTCATGCCTCATACCATTATTGTTCCTTTATTTAGATTCAGCACCCTAGTCTCAGAAAAAATGATGTCATATCCATCTTATTGTAGAATATTCAGGTTAATCTCCCCTTAGACACCTTGCACACTACTTTGCCAATTATTATTTTCTAATTATATAATACCCTGTCTAGGATTATTGGTTATGTAGTTGGTTCCTCAACATAGTGCATGAGATGGTTTTCTCAATCAATATCCTGGAAGTGCTCCCATATTGCATTGTTCCTGATTGGATTTGCCAAATCTATATGCTTATTAAAGTCAACCCTAATTATATTTGTAGCTTCATTGCTTGCATCTCTAACTTCCTGCTTGAATGCCCTTTCAGACACTACCACAATTGGGGGTCTATAAATAACAGTTACTGTTGTTTCCTGCTCCTTGCCGTTCCTAAACTCTGTCCTTACAGGTTCCATTTTGATTGGAAATCTACGGTGGAACAGCACAGGCGTCAGTTTATTATTCTACTTATTGTACAACATTATACTAGGAAGAATATTAATTTTGATGTTTTATGTTTGTTTCATCCAAAAAGTCATTTCGGCTTTCAGTTTTACTTAAGATTATGTACCTATGTACATTTGTACCTAAGAATGTGCTGGGAATGGTGACTTTGTTTCCTTTTTACTGTACTCCTGTATCCCTGTACTTGAGTAGACATGACAATAAAATCTAATTCTAATTCTAGTTTACAATAACACAATCTATAGCCTCTGTTTTAAAATTATATTCATGAGTAACTCTTGCTCTGAAAATCCCCTTCATAATTTAATAATTTTTATTTTTTTTCATCACCTTTAACATTTATATCCAATAATTTCTTCATTTGTGTTAAGGAAGTTAAAAGTTTAAGTTGGATCTGAGAGAAAAACTTCTAGCTCACACTAATAATCATTATTTGTATTATTGTGATAAAAATTGTATCACAAATAATATTGTGGTTTGACTTTTGAAGTTATTAATGAGACTGCCAAATTTCTCTTACAATCCCAGAGAAGCCAGCCAAATTTATGTTAAAATCTGGTTAGAAGCCAATAACATATTTGTCAAAAATAGGCCATGTTTGAATCCTCAGGTGCTTGTTCAGAGAATAAAGCCACAAACTTCCACATTTCAAACAAACAAAACAAACTTTAACTAGACAAGGCTAGAAAAGTAAAACCACCTGCTATATACAACACAACTTAAATCTAACATCCAGAATGAGCTAACGAGGCAACAGACAAACTATAGTCAAAACTCCCAAAAGGCACATTAAGTAGCAGATGACAGATCCCATGGATTTCTCAGCAAGATGTCCAAACATTAATGGTACTATGTATCATCATATCTCATTAAACTTTTGCCTCCTTTACAAGGAATTCAAATGCTTCATCTTTGAATATTTACTCTTAAAACTCGCTCAAAGCTGTGGGCAGTATCAATGACTGCTCACCTTCCAATATTTGAATCTCTCTTTCTCTGACCACTTCTCCTTCAGTTTCAAAGCTACAATCCAACAGATACTGATGGCACAATTCCAGCTGTTTCACAGACAGCTAGTTTCACTAAGTTGATCATGCCTTTTGGTTTCCCTGAACTCCATGCCCCCAGCCACACTAAGCAAGTACTGCTTCTTGGCTTCCTTTAGCCCCACTCTCAGATCCCAAATGATTCCTGAGACTTCAGTGAGCCTCCAGCTCCTCACAGTAAACAGCAATATTTTAGCTGCATGGAGCCACTTTCTTAAGTTGCTCCTGTCTCTCTCTATCGTTCTCTTCAACTCCGAGCCATCACATTACCAGTTCCTTAGGACTTCTCCCAAGCCCAGACTGCCTGGAAACTGCTGACAACAGCACCTCCACTCCCCACATCTAAGCGCCTTGGTGACCAGAAACCCAATGAGCAATCTTTGGGTTTCTGTTTCTTCTGCGTCCAACCAATTGACAGGTTTCTGTGGATTCCTCTTTCACTCCCTCTCCTGTCCCAAAATGTTCCTTTTTGTGCCAGTCACATCAACGTATATACACCATTTTCTTTTCCCTCCACAGATTTAACGACGCATCAATTCAGCATTAACACACCCCTCCATTCCTGGTTAATTCATGTTTTTCATTCCCTCTGGTCCATTATCATCAGGCAGTTTTTCTTTCACTATATCCATGTACTCTGGTACTCACTTTTAGGATGCAGTTTAATCCAGGCAATAGGGGTCTTAGCCATAGACTGGAGAGCTGGCAAGGGCCCTACATGACTTCCTTTATAAAGGAATGCCATATTAAATGCCAACAAATACGTAAGTGGCCTGTGGTAGGCCTTTGCCAGAATCATGGAGCCCAGAGGAGAAAGCCCATTGACCAACCACCACCAATAGCTACCAGCCTGTTAGATGCTAATAGCTGTCCATTGATGGTAGTGCCATCAGAAGTAGTTGGCAGTGCTACATTGTACCCACCAGAGATCAGGATCTACAAGGCAGCCAGGCCACAGGTACAAGAATGGGATTTGCAAGCAGGGAGATACAAGATGGGTCCAAAGAAAAGATAGGTGTTTGCTGTCAACAGGCTGCAGCCCTTTCCAAAGTCAAGTCTCACAATTAAGCTCTGAATACCTGATAGAGAGAGAAACCCTGGGAGCCCGAAAGTAAACCCAACAGATTTTGCTTTTCAGGCTCCATGCAATGGTAACTGACCTGCCCTCTGCTGGTGGCTGGACAAAATCCTTAAGTGAGTACTTAAGGGCCTCAGTCAGCATAGGCAGGAAGGCAGACTATAGGCCTTCCAATTAGATTGCAGTCCATCCTCAAACCTTCAAGAGGGGCATACATTCCACCCATTAAATCTCTTCTCTTTGTCACCCACCTCCCTGGTGTGTAAAACTTCTCAAAACCTTCTTCAACGGTGTTTTTGTTTCTGATGTCACACCCAATTGTTCGGTTATTTGCTCTTCTTGTCACTTTGTGAAGTGCTTTGAAATGCCTTTCTGTAACTGGGGAGAATTTTAGAAATTTAGATTGTTGGTTTTCTATTTTTTGCTATCTGATTACAGGATTGAATTGCACTGGAAGGTGAAAGACAAACTTGTATTTTTATATTCAAATTGTTTCAGTGGAACCACCTCTTTGTCCTATATTAAGTCCAGAAAATAACCTCCATTTTAATCTTTGAAAACTGCAAATATTTGTACTAGGGATGCTCATTTGAACAGGCAAGTAAATGAACTGCAGTCCTGGGTTCAATCCAGCCAAGGCAGATGGGATGAAAGTGCTCCCTGTTGGTTGCTAACATTGAGAATGGAATACCTTAATCATCTCAGATCATATTTCCTTTAGATTTACACCATCATAAAACTTCACCTTCATTGAAATCATGACATAGATGAAACACTGAATGATTTTACTGATACAAATTCAGCAACATTGTTTAGATTGAACAAAAAAGTTGTTTTACATAGCTCCTGGCCGCCAGTTCAAAACAACACTGGCAGAGGCATGAGAGCAGATTGCACTTAATGGCTGGTGCAGAAAGACTGGCGATCAACATAGGCAATTGGAAAAAAGTAAGGAAATGTTACATCGATAAGAAGAAAAATATATGGAGGATTAAAAAAAGGATTCTTTCCCAGTGCTAACCATGCAGCTTTAGGATGTGTGAACTAATCATAGGAAATTTCAAGCAGGTCTTCTCCATGGCACATTGCCAAGGAAATAAATCAGTGACTGCTCAGCTACAAATATTTGGGAGAGATTCCTCATGCAGCTCTGGGGTGTAACTAGCAGGTCCAACAGGCTTTAATAAAAATCAATACTTCAAAGCAACATCATTCCAAATAAACCAGTTACATTACTCTTGGTGTGATTTATAATACATCAGGCATGTCTGACCAGGGGAGGAGGAGAGATTCAGCAACCCTCTTTCCAAAAGCCCTCTTGGCTTGTTACACCAAGTAGTTATCTTCCTTTTTAGCATGCAGCTATATCACACACGTCAAAAATGTAGTTGAGTGAATCAAATTGACCAGATCAATTACAAGACTTACTTGAGTGAAACAAGGAAACATTTTATTACCAGCCAACGGAAGAAAAAATAATAAAACACAACATTAAGAACACAACAAATAGTCAATAACTTTAAAAAAAGAATGGCATATGCATGAAGAATAAAGGCTATGTAGTTTAAAATTGCTTTGAGTTCTTGGTGTAAGATTTTTAACCTGACACCACAATTGTTTAATTATTGCATTGCATCCTCAGCCATGACAACGTTTGTAAGTATCTTTGAATTCTTAGTCAACGGCTGTTCCCAGAATTTGCTTTATCACTGAGTGTTGTCTTCTAAGAAGTTGACAGAAACAATGTGAGAGAAATTTTGTTAGTAAAATTCATTATTCCTGCTCTCTGCTGTGCCAAGCAGCTACTGCAATATGGGAGATCTTCCCAGCATCAATTGGAAAAATAGGGTGAGATTTGCAGAAATTAAATTCTTACTGTTGAGAAAAATTGTCTAACTTTTCAACTAAGTTTTGAACAGGAAGGCAAGAATCTCATAAGCAAGTGGTGAGAGGCCTATTTGCATTCAATTGCATGTATTAGCCTTTTATTAGTACCTGGTCTCACCTCATTGATATGCAGTTTTCTATTCTCCCTCTTGTCAGATCAAAACAAGATGAAGAATTACTGCCATAAAAGTCAGAGTGGGTATCTGGTGTTGTGCCTGTGCCTGTTAACTCTTATATCTAGCAAAGAACTGCGAGTTGACTCATAACAATAATAAACGATATAGTATAACAATAATACTACAACAACAAAATACGCCATAAACTGACAATTTATACTATAAATCTAATCAACTATCTTGTGCTTTAACTTAACTCTGGATGATCATATACCACCACACTTGATCTTGACCTTGATCCAAATGGACATTCCTGATGAAGGGCTTATGCCCAAAACGCCGACTCTCCTGCTCCTTGGATGCTGCCTGACCTGCTGTGTTTTTCCAGTGCCACACTTTTTGACTTTGATTCACATGGTGTTGATCGTCTGATCGTCTTCTCCCTGTGGCCGCAGCAGTTTCTTTTCTTCACAGTGGTTGGTCTCAAGTTACTGCCCCTGAGGATGGTGTTGCGGTGATTCTTATATTAGAAGTCGTTCCAACCCCTTTGGGAAAATCTTTAGTGTCCTCCAATAGATCGATCAGAGCTCGAGCATCCCAATCAATCAGACCCAACCAGGCGTTGACATGTCAATGGCAGGGTGGTCTTTGGGCATCCATTCCTGGAGGTGTTAGGTGCACATAGGTCAGGTAGTCTCTCTAAATAAGGGTGCGAGGCACCTCTGTGTTTGGCAAACAACTCGAGGTCCCAATTGCTCTGGGGATGGCCTTCCAGCTGATTAATTCAATTCCAAATTCGAGGCTGTATTGCATTGTCTGCAGCTGCTGGGTCAATTACATACTATCTGTCTATTGTTGCAGCCTGTCTGGATTCTGCAGCATATTTATTAGCGCAGTCACTTTGGTCAAGGCTTGTCTTAATTTCCCAGCATTGCTTGTTTATTGTCCATTTTTCATAAATCCATCATAAACCCATCATTTTGAGCAGCTTGTCTGACCACACTGGTACCCAGTTCACTGCTAGCTCCTCTGAGCCTCCATCTTTAATAGCATTCATCAACATCTCAGAGCATGCTCAATGCACAGCGACCACTGACATCCACTGTCTGGTTCTGCATGGTTCAGCACTACAGAGTGCACCATCACTTTTTATTGCAATGCTGCTACCAGGACACCTCATGTGCATAGGGACAGCCATGCAGCTCATGGATCAGACCAGGTGCATCTCAGGGCTCTGAGCTCCCTCTCTTAGCGACTATTTCAATGGTCATAGCGTCTTTGTCTTATCTTGCCTTACTTTGCCTTTGTGTGCTTTGTCCCCTCAGTCAGAGCATCAGTTAGAGTCATAGAGATGTACAGCACAGAAACAGACCCTTCAGTCCAATTTGTCCATGCCAACCAGATATCTAAATTAATATAGTCCCATTTGCTAGCACTTGGCCCATACCCCTCTAAACGCTTCCTATTCATGTACCCATCCAGATACCCTTTAAATGTTGCAATTATACCAGTCTTCACCACTTCCTCTGGCAGCTCATTCCATACACGCACCACTCTTTGTGTGAAAAGTTGCCCCTTAGGTCCCTTATAATTTTTTCTCATCTCACCCTAAACCTAATCCCTCTAGTTCTGGACTCCTGCAACCCATGAAAAAGATCTTGTCTATTTACCCTTTCTATGCTCCTGATTATTTTATAAACCTCTATGAGGTCACCCCTCAGCCTCCGACTCTCCAGGGAAAACAGCACCAGCCAACTCAGCCTTTCCCTCCACCTTATACCCTCCAATCCTGGCAACATCCTTGTAAATTATTTCTGAACCCTTTCAAGTTTTACAATATCCTTCCTATAGAAAGGAGATCAGAATTGTACATAATATTCCAAAAATGCCCTAACCAATGTCCTGTACAACTGCAACATTACCTCCCAACTCCTGTACTTCTGTTTTGTAGTCTGTGCTAAGGAGGAAAACAAAGTCACAAAATGTAACAGTTGTCAGCAATGATTATTTGAGGGGATGGACATGTTACTGTACGGCGCTGTACTACATTAATCCCACAGATGCAGCATGTATCAACAGCATTCATGGCAATCCTACTGAATGTACTTCAAATAAATGGCCAAATCTCAAAGTCTAAGAGGAGTAGTCTTCAGTCAGGTCAAGGGACACAGCATTGGATTGGGGATCCCTGTACAGTAGGTTAAGCACAGTGTCTGGTATTCCTCAACGAACTTGGACAAAAGGCTGCTTGAAGCAGTTGGGATCAGGGGATCCATTCCTCCTTTGGGAGTATCTAGAACTAGGGGTCACAGTTTAAAAATAAGGGGTCGCCTATTTAAGACAGAGATGAGAGTCTTTGGAATTCCAAAGCCATGATCTTACTGAAGGGTGTACCATTCTCTTCTTTGCATTTATGTTCTTATGTATCACTGCAGTCAGGAGAATTGGTCACTGTCAGTTCCGTAGATCCATGCACTTGGTCTGGGGATTCACGTTGAGTCAGGGGTATGCTCACTCATCAGCTGGGGCTGTCTGCCCAACTTGGTAAAATGGGGGGAGGGGGAATGTTATGGTCAGTCCTGGGGGTAAGCACTGCTGTGCTAGGGAATTGAGGAAGTCAATGCTAGGGATTCAAGCATGCTGCGGTGCAGAGGGGCCCAAAATTGTGAACTGGGAAACAATGCATAAGGAGGGCAGAGACAATCATGAACAGAGGGCATGGGTTACTGTGGGAGAGGGGCTTCTCAGTGATGACTACTATTCTGGCTTTGACAAAGTACAGCACAATCATTGACATGGCTAAGCTGTGGGCCTCAGGGGCAAATGTTGGGAGATGAAAGCTAAAATGAAACAGTTGGATGGGAACATGTGGAAGCTCAGTACAGGTAGCCCCTGCTATCCAAAATAAGAGCTTTCCCAGGATACCTTTCATAAGCTGAAAATGGTGTAAAGCAAAAGTGCATGATTTATATGGGAAAAAGCAAAATTCCTCTTTGGATTCATGAAAACAGGTACTAATGTAGGTCTTTCATAAAAGCGAAATTGCATAAAATGAACATTCGAAAAGTACTGATGTGTTTGTCAGGGAGTGTCAATAAGAAAGAAACAAAGTTTCGGGTGGACTCCAGGCTGAACCTATGACATCACTGTGTCAAGGGCAAATAGTGTTGCCTTCCATTCTCATGTGACTCATAAACATGCAATGGAAATGAAAAATGGCAGTGAGCACACCAGAACTGGATGGGGTCAGTGATTTGTTTTCTGTCTAAGCACACTTGTGAGATGTTTCAAAGGGCAATTATATTAATCAGGCACTTACACAATACAAATTGAAAACATCTGTAATTATACAACATTACAGCACAGTACAGGCCCTTTGGCCTTCGATATTGCGACGATCTGTGGAACAAATCTGAAGCCCATCTATCCTACACTATTCCATTTTCATCCATACCTTTATCCAATGACCATTTAAATACGCTTAAAGTTGGCGAGTCCACTACTGTTGCAGGCAGTGTGTTCCAAGCCCCAACTACTCTCTGAGTAAAGAAACTATCGCTGATATCTGTCCTATCTCTATCACCCTTCAATTGAAAGCTATGTCCCCTCGTGCTAGCCATAATACCCTGCATGTGAAAGGCATGCAGTGTCCAAATGTGTAGGATACAAATCCTGGTCAGAAACAAACAATGTTGACTATGTTAAAGTGTAGGCATGAACAATTTTGCATTTCTTTCTGTCATAACTATAAAACATTTGGCTCATCGTCTATCAGGAATAAGTTTTCATATTTAACTTATTCTAGGCATCGAAACCATATCGTAGAATCAGATTTGTTGATAATGTTTTCAAATCGGCCAAACTGAGTTATTCTCTGCCATAAAATTTGGTGGAATTTGCTTTCACTGACTGTACTACTATTCACTTTTGGAAATCAAGCAATTGCTCACTTATTTCAATATATCATAAGTGTCCTATGCTTCATTTTGCATGCAGTTTATCAGTTATTAAACAATGTGCTGGAAAGTGAAAATAGAAACTTAGACAAAGTCAAAGAGTTTTACAATACGTAAAGAGGCCCTTCAGCCCATCATATTCACACTTGTTTTTGAGTACCTATCTGCCCTAGTCCCATTTTCCAGCATTTGGCTCATTATCTTGTTTACTTTGGCATTGCAAGTGTACATCTAAATACTTTTTAAATGTGGTGAGGGTTCCTATCTCTACCACCCTTTCAAGCAATGAGTTCCTGGATTGTGCAGCTCCAACAACACTCAAGAAGCTTAACATCATCCAGAACAAAGCCATTACTTGTTTGGCACTACTTCCACAAACATCCACCCCTTCCACCACTGACTCTCAGTAGCAGCAGTGTGTACTATTTACAAGATGCACTGCAGAAATTCACCAAAGATCCTTACACAACACCTTCCCAAACCAATAATCACTACCATTTAAAAGGACAAGGGCAGCAGATACATGAAAACATCACCATCTGCAATCTCACCTCCAAACCACTCACCATCTTGACTTGGAATCATTCCTTCAGATTTGTTGGGTCAAAATTCTGGAATTCCCTCAGAGCATTGTAGATCCAAATAACAGCACAGGGACTGCAACAGTTTAAGAAGGCAAGGTAAAAACAATGACTGCAGATGCTGGAAACCGGATTCTGGATTAGTGGTGCTGGAAGAGCACAGCAGTTCAGGCAGCATCCAAGTAGCTTCGAAAGGGCTTTTGCCCGAAACGTCGATTTCGAAGCTACTTGGATGCAGTTTAAGAAGGCAGCTCACCACCACTTTCACAAGGGCAACAAGGCATAGGCAATAAATGCTAGCCAAGCTAGTGACACTCACATCACATAAGTGAATGAAAAAAAAGAGAAACTTCCCCCTTTGTAGAGGGATCAATAAAACAGTGGATAAAAGTGTAGTTGAAAATGGGATTTTTCAAAAGAGAAATGAATAAGGTGCAAGCTAAATATTTACCCATGAGAATTAAATACAGGATATCCAAAGCTAGTATACTCTGAATGACTAAGGATATTGATAAGAAAATTGGGACTAAAAAGGAGGCATATAATGCACACAATACCAATTTGAATTTAAACAGCACCTTATAGACAGTAGAATATCCAAGGAGCTTTAGTGGAGTCTAATCAAACAAAATTAACTATGAGCTACTCAAGGAGCTTTTTTGGCAGTTGGCAAATGCTTAGTCAAAGATATAGGTTCTAAACACCACCATAAAGACAGTAAAAGTAGAGACAGAGAGCTTCAGAGAAGGAATTGCAAATCTGAGGCCTTGGTGGAGTGATTAAAATCTGACATGCTCAAGAAGCCATAATTGGAGGACCACAGCTAACTTGGAGTGTTGTACAGTTGGAAGACAACATAGACTTAGGAAAGGGTAAGATCATGAAGGGACTTGAATACAAGGATGAGAATTTTGAAATCAAACAGTTGTTTAACCAGGAACCAAAGCTGATCTGAGCACAATGGTGATGGATGAATGGGGCTTGGTTTGATCTGGGACAGGGTCTGCAATATTTTGGGGTGAACAGATTTCAGAGAGTTGACCATAAGAAGCCAACTAGGACTGCATTAGAATAATAAAATCAAGAGCTAGGTGGGGGGAGGGGTTTCAGCAGCAGAACTGTTTCAGTCTCAAAACCTGGTAATACTATGGAGATAGAAATAGGTATTGTTAGTGAGGATTCTATAATCAACCCTTGCATATCAGGTGATACCTGCAATAAAACACTTCATACAATATGTAACTCAAGCCTAATTATTTAAGCTAAATGGTAATATGAAACCTTTCACAGTATGCAATCTACAGTCAACGTATTAAAGATTGAGACCAGTTGGTGGTAAATGAGAGAACAACTATAAGCTTCATTCAGCCAAGTTATTTCTTCTGAGGCCTGTCCAAGATTGTTATGGTGTGATTCCCTGGGCTTCCTACACATTATAACAAACACAGCATGTGCTCAGATCTCTATACCAGGCAGTGTTAAGTGTAAACTGAAGCTGTCCATGCCAACAATACCCCTGTGGATTTCAGCACCTGTGCCCTTTTCACATTTGTAACCAGTAATTACATAGTGATGCCTGTCTTATCACAGCATCTACTTGATTATTTATGGCTCTTTTACATAAAATTTAGCTTGCATACACTGAAAAATAGCAGTATAAAGGTTAGGATTTATCATTATCATGTAATTCCCTTTAACTACATGAGATAAGGAAGAACTGTTGGTGTGAGGCTAAGGATTCCATCCACATTATCATAACATCTTTTAAATTACAGTTTGCAATTTTAAAATGAACATGAATATTGCTCTTTGAAATTATTAATGTTTTGTTATAATCAAATATTATAAACAAGAAAATTAGCAGAGTTATTTCAAATCTTTTTAGCTTTGTTTACCACCATTTTTCAGGTTGTCAAGCTGTGCATGTATTCCATTATACACTAGGATATATGTCCTGTTGATAGTGAATCGACTTTGGGATGACAGGAAGTGACTCATGCACTGTGGAATAGCAAGTATCAACCTGCTTTTGCAGTTGGAGTTGAGCTGGATTCCAGTCAATGACGACCATCCTGAGGTATGTTCAGAGTGCAGCACTCAATGTTGGTTGTATCATTGAATGTGAAGGATAATAACCTGTGTAATCATACAGCCCACTTCTGGTCTTATGAAGGAGAAAAAATCATTCAAGAAATCCAGAAGTGTTTGAGACTAGAGTGCTGGATTGAGAACTACCTTTTGCAATGTCTTTGAATGGCTGTAAACTGAAGGGTACTTCTGGCAGAGGTGTAAATCTGATCAAAAAATTAGGCTGTTTACACTCATATTCTGGATTAGTGGTGCTGGAAGAGCACAGCAGTTCAGGCAGCATCCGAGGAGCAGTAAAATCGACGTTTCGGGCAAAAGCCCTTCATCAGGAATAAAGGCAGAGAGCCTGAAGGGTGGAGAGATAAGCTAGAGGAGGGTGGGAGTGGGGAGAAAGTAGCATAGAGTACTATAGGTGAGTGGGGGAGGGGATGAAGGTGATAGGTCAGGGGGGGGAGGAGGGTGGAGTGGATACGTGGAAAAGAAGATAGGCAGGTAGGACAAGTCATGGGGACAGTGCTGAGCTGGAAGTTTGGAACTAGGGTGAGGTGGGGGAAGGGGAAATGAGGAAACTGTTGAAGTCCACATTGATGCCCTGGGGTTGAATTGTTCCGAGGCGGAAGATGAGGCATTCTTCCTCCAGGCGTCTGGTGGTGAGGGAGTGGCAGTGAAGGAGGCCCAGGACCTCCATGTCCTCGGCAGAGTGGGAGGGGGAGTTGAAATGTTGGGCCACAGGGCAGTGTGGTTGATTGGTGCGGGTGTCCTGGAGATGTTCCCTAAAGCGCTCTGCTAGGAGGCGTCCAGTCTCCCCAGTGTAGAGGAGACCGCATCGGGAGCAACGGATACAATAAATGATATTGGTGGGTGTGCCGGTAAAACTTTGATGGATGTGGAAGGCTCCTTTAGGGCCTTGGATGGAGGTGAGGGAAGAGGTGTGGGTACAGGTTTTGCAATTCCTGCGGTGGTAGGGGAAGGTGCCAGGATGGGAGGGTGGGTTATAGGGGGCGTGGACCTGACCAGGTAGTCACGGTCTTTGCGAAAGACGGAAAGGGGTGGGGAGGGAAATATATCCCTGGTGGTGGGGTCTTTTTGGACGTGGCGGAAATGTCGGCGGATGATTTGGTTTATGCGAAGGTTGGTAGGGTGGAAGGTGAGCACCAGGGGTGTTCTGTCCTTGTTACGGTTGGAGGGGTGGGGTCTGAGGGCGGAGGTGCGGGATGTGGACGAGATGCATTGGAGGGTATCTTTAACCATGTGGGAAGGGAAATTGCGGTCTCTAAAGAAGGAGGCCATCTGGTGTGTTCTGTGGTGGAACTGGTCCTCCTGGGAGCAGATACGGCAGAGGTGGAGGAATTGGGAATACGGGATGGGATTTTTGCAAGAGCTAGGGTGGGAAGAGGTGTAATCCAGGTAGCTGTGGGAGTCGGTGGGTTTGTAAAAAATGTCAGTGTCAAATTGGTCATCATTAATGGAGATGGAGAGGTCCAGGAAGGGGAGCGAGGTGTCAGAGATGGTCCAGGTAAATTTAAGGTCAGGGTGGAATGTGTTGGTGAAGTTGATGAACTGCTCAACCTCCTCGCGGGAGAACGAGGTGACGCCAATGCAGTCATCAATGTAGCGAAGGAAGAGGTGGGGAGTGGTGCCAGTGTCGGAAGATCGACTGTTCTACGTAGCCAACAAAGAGACAGGCATAGCTGGGGCCCATACGTGTGCCCATGACTACCCCTTTGGTCTGGAGGAAGTGGGAGGATTCGAAGGAGAAATTGTTAAGGGTGAGGACCAGTTCAGCCAAACGAATGAGGGTGTTGGTGGAAAGGTACTGTTGGGGACATCGGGAGAGGAAAAAATGGAGGGTTTAGAGGCTCTGGTCATGGCGGATGGAGGTGTAGAGGGATTGGATATCCATGGTGCAGGTGAGGCATTTGGGGCTGGGGAAACATACACCAGTGGCTCTCAACTTTTATATATCCATGAACCAGTAAGGTTGGGCAGAAGACCCCTGTGGACAACCCGCCAGTCCGACCCAATTTGTTTTGTTTTGCTACTGTAAAGAAGATACAACAGAATTCATGAAAACGATCATAGTGTTTTGATGAGACATCAATGAGGTGATGTCTGATAATACAGAGAGCTTCCACCTCATGTCAGGCTCCCCAGTCAAGAAGTACATCCTCACTGCTTCCAGCCAATTCCAAAATTCTAATCTTGCAATTGTACAATCTATTAGTAATGGAGCGTGTTTGTCGAAGTATATTGTTGTTACTCAACATTTGCTCAATTTGAGTTGCACATGTGGGAGCCAGTCTGGTTGTGTGGCATCATGCAAGTGGTGGGGTGAGGATTTTGACCTGTTCCCTAATATGGACTTGTTTGTCAGTGCCATGCATTCTGAATCAGCACAGGTTCACCTTGAGGAAACCTATCAACTATGATTGGTTAATGGAGCACATTTTGAGAACCACTGCAATTCTGTCAGGTGCTTCCCAAACTATCCCTGACGTTGCATAGAATCTCCACAGAAACAGTATGAAAGCTTCTTTTCCCATTACTCTGTGTTCCAACCAAAGTTACATAAGAAGGCTGAGTATAAGATATAAGAGAGAGAGAGAGAGAGAGAGGGAAAGACTAATACTAAATGTACTTAATGGATTAATATTTAGGTCAGAGTATTTTAGCCCTCTAGCCTTATTTACATGCTGTCAGCTGCATGACTAAATTAACTGGAACATAGGAGCAAGAGTAGGCTATTCAGCCCATTGAACCTTCTCCAGCAATCTAGATTATGGATGATCATCTACCTCATATTCCCCAGGCTATTCCCAAAATCCTTGATGTCATTGGTAACTAGAAATCTATCAGTCTGTGTCTTAAACTCACTGAAAGACTGAACTTCCCCTGCTCTTTGGAGTAGAGAATTCCAAACCATCACCTGAATGAAGATGTTCCTCCTTGTCTCAGTCCTGAGTGGTTTGCAATTTATTTTGGGATTGTATCTGTAGGTTTGAGATCCCATAGCCAGGAGAAATATCCTTTTTGCATCCATTTCATTTTTCCAAGTTTCAGAGAAACAAGCCCAGTCTCCTCAACTTCTCTTCATAGGAAGGTCCAACTATCCCAGATCAGATAGGTGAACCTCCACTGCACTCCCTGTTTGGTGAGGATATCCACTTTTAGGCAAGGTACCAGAACTGAAAAGTTAGCTGCTGGCTGCCGGGCAAGGGAAACAGTTTGTGTAGCTGAATGTCACCAGCTGTTAGTAAAGGAAGGGTCAGCAGAAAACAGTTAACAGATGGTCAGGGGTTTTCAGGTCGGAAGATGAAATTGCAAATTTCCTTGTGAGACCCGACCTATATATCTGGGGCAGGTTTGTGTATTATGATGATCCCAGATGATAGTAATATTAGACAAGTCAATCCCAAGGTGAAGACTAACTTGATTAACCCAAGTATTATTTTGCAATTTGTTTACCAGGACAGTCAGTCATTGAGCATATGCACAAGAGGTTGCCACTGTACTTTTAACAAAGGAACATTAAAATTTATTGCATACAAAAGATGTATTTTACACTGTATAAGACGTATTTAAAACCATCTTATTTCAAATATCAGAAAACCATTTTACTCTCAATAACAATCTCATAGGTACGCAAACCTATCGGCTCCTGTCTCCATTTCAAATTTCCTTCTTTAGATTGCATAGCTGTACCTACTTCCTTTCTGGCAAAATTATGAATTCACTTTATGTTATTTCTTTACTTAACATCTGTTCATATGAGACTTCAACAAACTGCTAACACAGTAATCTTACTCTTCAACATGTGTTCCATAAGACCATAGACAAAGGAGCAGAATTAGGCCATTCGCCCTACTGAGTGTTCTTCACCATTTGATCATGGCTGTTATGTTTCTTAACTCCATTTTCCTGCTTTCTCCCCATAAGCTTTGATCCCCTTACCAACCAAGAACCTACCTATCTGCACTCCATGACTTCACCTCCACAGCCTTCTACAGCAATGAGTTCAGAGATTATCCAGCCTCTGGCTGAAGAAATTCCTCCTCATCTCAATTTTTAAGTGTCGTTTCTTCACTCTGATACAGTTCCCTTGAGTCCTATTCTCTCTTACTAGTAGAAACATCTTCTCCACATCCATTTTATCCAGGCCTCTCAGTATTCTGCAAATTTCAATGAGATCCTGCCACCATCAACCTTCCAAACTCCATCAAGTACAGAACCAGAGTCCTCAACCTCTCCTCATATGACAAACCCTTCATCCCCAGGATAATTCTTATAAATCTCCTCCAGGCCCCCTCCAACCCCAGCACACTCTTTCTTAGATATGGGGTCCAAAACTGCTCACAAAATTCCAAATGCGATCTGACCAGAGCTTTACGCAGCCTCAGATGTATAACCCAGCTCTTGTATTCTAGCCCTCTCAGCTAATGAAAGCTAATGTTGCATTTGCCTTCCAAACTGCCACTTGAAGTCTGCATGTTAACCTTAAGAGAATCCCCAGCTAGGATTCCTAAGTCCGTTTGTGCTTCAGATGTCTGAAGCTCTTCCCCATTTAGAAAATAGTCTACGCCTCTACTCATTCTAGCATTACACTTTTCCACATTATGTTCCATCTGCCACTTCTTTGTCCATTCTCCTAGCCTGAAAAAGTCCTTCTACAGCTTCTTCACTTACTCAACACTATCTGTCCCTCTACCTGTCTTTGTGCCATCTGCAAAGCTACTAACAAAAACCTCAGCTCCTTCGTCCAGATCATTAATGTATAACATGAATAGTTATGCTCCCAACATTGACCCCTGTAGAACTCCAATCACCAGCTGCCATCCTGAAAGAGACACTTTACTCCCACTCTCTGCCAGTCAGTCAATCTTCTATCCATGCCAGTACCTTGCCCCTAACACTCATGGGTGCTTATCTTATTTAGCAGCATCCTATGTGTTTGTCAAAGGCCTCTGTAAATCCAAATAGTGTTCACTGGCTCTCATTTGCTTAACTTGCTCATTACTTTCTCAAAGATTCTAACACATTTATCAGGCATGACCTCCCCATTTCAAAGCCGTGCTCACTCAGCCCTAGTTTAGCATGCACTTCCTGCATTCAACAGCTCTGTAGGATGTCTTCCTCTCTGACACATGAAAGCATTCTGTTTCTGGAGATTTCCTCTTACTAACTTCTAACCCACTCAGGACCATTTTTCTTCCACCCTGACTGTTTGGAAACTGATAAATTGCGCACTGATGTCACATGGGTTTTCTCTCTGAAAGAAATCTGCACACTCTTTGGCCTTCTGGATGGTCTGTCTTTCTTTTCAAAAGATAACTTGTTCCCATCTCTGCCTCCCTTAGGAGCCCTTCCAGAGCCCAATTTTCTTCCTCTCTTCTACCCTTGTTTTTGAAAGCACTGAATTATTCACATCATTTTTTTTGTAAACAAATCATTTAAATGCATGCAAACTCAGCCAATCCAAACTCACAGAACTCAAAATCTAAAATGAAAGTAAATCTATGTTTCTCCCTTCTTGATACAAATGGAGAAATACAAATCAAACATAAAACTGGACATGGTTCTGTCTACTTTAGAATCCCAAGTTTCCAATTAAAAATGATGATATACTATGAAATTTCACTTACCTATAAGGCATCTAGTTAGTTTATGTAGGCATCTCCTCCGCTTGTAGATCTAAGTGAGAATTAAATAAGAAGTCAGCTTTAAAGGGATATGTTACCTTCTGAGTTTTAACACCCGGTGGAGTTAAAGTCAACCACATGGAAAATCTTTTGTGCTCACACTGGGAAGTGTAAAGCCAATCCATGGCTTCAAGAACACATGATTGTTTGATATGTTTTTCATGGAAAAGGTTCCTGACAGCTCAGAAAATTTTCCCTGTGGCATATTATGCAAGGTGAGTGAGTTACTACTGGACACTGGACCTTATGCTTGTGTGCTAATTAAGCATTTTCATCATAACCTGCCAATATTTAAATTCACAAACGCATTGCCGAAATTCACTAAGGGCTTCATTGCAAGTAATGTTATAGTCCGTTCATCTATGATTTTGTCATTTTCCTTCATTTTAGTAAGATTTCTGTACTTCAAATATGGGAAGGGGGAGGTGACAATCTATTATCATAAGCATTGGACTGAACAGCTATCAAGAGATGCAGCGGGACATAGTGGAGGGCAGATTGTAACACTGCACTAATTTACAATACTGGGAGTCAAATTATTCAGACTGAGAACTATAGATGGATTTTGTTTAAAGAAATGATGATAGTTCATAACATCAGGAACATTTTGAATACAAACATCAATTCTTGCTGCAAAAAAAAAGTGAAATAAGTCTATGAGCCCTATGGCCAATAGCTTTTAAAATTTCCTCCAAACCAATTGTCTACAATAAATTCACCTCATGCAGTAAATTATTTGATAATCCACAGATGCCTTACAGTTATACTAGCTATTTTAGAAAAGAGAACTCTCCTGTGAAGTTTTTATATTTTCACAGAGTACATGAATTAATAGAAGGCTGTCTAAAAATTGTTTTCACACATTAACTAACCTTCCAATATTTCATCATTAGTAACTTGTAACTGGAATAGAAACATCATTTTTGAATGTATGCTCTAACGCTTCTGGCGCAATGCTTGAACTTCCAAAATACATTCTATCTTCATTGTGTATTGATCCATCAATCGGCCACAGTTAAGAGCACCACTTTAGCTCAGCGGAAGTCAGATAGTAATGATCACTTCAGCAATATTATAATACCATATACAACCCTGAAATTCTTGGGACTAGGAAGGACAAAATGTCTGGTTGCTGTTCTGTACCACAAGACTACAATCAACTTAGTTACACCAAGACTGCAATCCACTTGCATTGGTACTTTCAATTACAATAGCTAGAGATTTCTGCCCACTCTCCTACTTTCATGCCTAGATCCAACAAAGCCTAACTCTGTTGTGAGTATCTGTCCAACATCAAGTCATGAATTAGTCATGACTTCTTTCAATATTTTTTCTTAACTGTTCACAGGCTGTGGACATTGCTGACTTAGCCAGAATTTATTCTCTTTGGGAAGGTGACTGTCAGCTGCCTTCTTGAACTGCTGCAGTCCATATATTGTGGATATAGCTACAGTTTCAGGATTTTGGTGTTAGTATTGTTGAATTCATTGCAAATGATGTAATGTAGAAGAATTGACAATGGCTGACCATAGGAAAAAGTGTGCACCAAGATTTTCAAATGCTGCACCAGAGACCTTGGTGGAAGACTCTGGAAAGGAGAGATGTCCTATATTCTCACACAGTGCCTAAGTGCATGCAGATACATGCTCAGAAGTGAATGGCAAGAAGTAGTGGAAACGTAAATAGCCAGGGTGTACTTCCAAGGACCAGAATTGAATGCAGGAAGAAGTTCAATGATCTCACATAAATTGTCAATATCAGTAAATTCATCTTCAAATGTCATATCTTACCATAAGGTAGATGCTTTTTGAGGCCTAACAAGTCTCATCTACTGCTCAATTCATCACACCAGCACCACCTACCTACCATCAATCCTATCAATCCAGACTCGTTCCTAATATTAATGTGCTATACGTCACCCTCAAGCATTTAGTATTGTTGCAAATATCTTCATCTGTACTGTTCAGCTCAAAAATGATATCTCCCAACCAGATCATCAATGGTTAATTGTTAAGGATTAATTGGGCATGGCACAAGCAATTGAAGGAAAATATTTATAAAACAGACTTAGTGTAAAAACAGCCTGTTTTGGTTGGGAAAGACCTTGCCTTGGTTTGGGAACAGAATGCTTTGCAGCAACACTTGGTTTTGTTTGTGGTTACCAAGTATAGAAGAATGCTTGGGAACATACTCAGAATAGCAGTACAGCACATAATTTCAGATTCAGAATCATATTAATATGGAAGACTTTTCCCAGCTCATGGTACCTTTCACCATCAGGACCTTTCTTTATCAGACGGGGTTCACAAGAGGCGGACATGGACTTTCACCTTCAGACTCGGGTTCATACCAAGGAGTGTGAGATAGAGCTCCAAGTGCCAGCCATCACCCAGGAGTCCCTGGGCAGAAGGCAGTGAAAACTGTCTGTTGAATATGTCTAAAGTAGTTTAAGCTAATAGATTCACTCATTTGTTTGCATTTATCTAAATTAAAACAAGCCAATAAATTTGCTTTGTATCTTCGTATTCATTTTGATCAGAATTTAAAGAACTCATTAGACAGTGTTTGAACAATGTTTACTTAGTGCTGAGAGGAGGATCTGAGTGAAATGTTCAAGAAGAAAACAGAAAGAAGACAGAGGGATGAGTTCACTAACACCTTGGCTGGAGTGCAGGATGCTGCTCCCACCACTTAAACATGACCAAAGCATTCCATGCCGACAGCCTGTTTATCTTCTAGTATCAGTGAACCATCCCCAATTGTCGTGGTTAAATGCTTTCTTTATCTAACTAACAAATTTATGATAGGAGTAATGGTTTAATTGGCTTTAGGTTTGGAAAGCTGTGAGAAGCAGCGGTCTTTAATTGAAGTTATCGTGTCACTGACATATTTGAAAATGCGATTTGTAGGTCGGATAATGGAAAAGTTACAGTGATCAGCAGGAGCTGTACTGGAAATTGTAGAATTACACGATGGCAATTATGAGAGAAATCTTGATAGACTTTCGAAAGAGGTTACAAAAGGAACAACTGAGTTAGAAACTATCTGCAATAAGTTAGCTTATGGTGCCCATTTGTATGCTTTACAATTGGATAAGGAAAATAGAAAACTGTAGGAATTGGTAATAGAGCTGCAGGATAAAAATGATTGCCATCAGGAATGCATGGTATCCATTGTGTATAATGGGGAAAAGACTGCAGGTAGACCCAATATTGCGACAGGATATTGATGTTGAAATCGATGATGAAATGGACTTCACCCTCAATATTGCAAAATTCAAAACATGCCAGAAAAATTTATGAACAGACAGCAGCTGGGACTGTTATCTTGAAAGACAAGGCAAGGAACCTTGAAAATGCATTTAACAATGTTTCCACAACTGTTCCATCCCTGTGTAGTGACACAAAGCCAGTGTGTAATGTCACCCATGAACTGGAAGGGATGGACAAAGGAGAAGAAATACTCAGCACAGTTAGAGATGTGATCAACAAGCTCCTTTTCCCCAGTAAAGTTAAAGAAGCCTCTGTGAAAACTGAATTGTATTCACAGAGAGTCCCCATGACAGTTACATGGAGAGCGTCTCTTATACTCAACTAAAATCAATACTAAAACAAGTAGTCTGAAAGCATCATCGCTTCAAGACTTGCAAATCTTATTTCATTCCAAAGTTTAAAAAAATGCTCTTTTAAACTGCTGTACAAAAATGTTGTGAACAAAATGGTTTAGCTTGTTCAAAACAGAGACATTCAATTTGAACTCTAATTTAGATTGAGAAATGTTTTGTGCATATACTTGTATTGTTTCTTTTTGAAGGTCGTCTTAAAAGAAAGAACTAAGAAAGGTTTTCTTTAAGACAGTAGAAATTTTAAATGCCAGCTTGAAATAATCAAAGAATTTGACAATTTTTTGATTAATGTACATGAAAGCAGGACATTACAATATTTGATTACTTGGGTCCTGTCCCTCCAAAAACTGGCAGAGTTAACTCTTTCTGTTAACAATTTTAAATCTTCTCACATACCTTCTATGTGGTGAGATGTGTGATTCTGGAAATTATGAACCCGTTGGGCTTCTTTCTGAAACACAGTGGATTTTGTGGGGTTTTTTTTGTATTTTTGAATAGAGTTCAATAACACAGCAAGGGAGCTTGAAGTCTTTTGGAAACAAAGTCTTCAAAATCAGGACAATCCTGAACTGACTACACTCACTTGTTTTTTTTTTCAATATAAGAACACTGTGTAAAACACCAAGTCTGATGTAATTGTTTCTGAAATTAGGATTGATAAAATGACTTGATATAAGTTGCTCATTCAAACATGCAATGGAAAATTCAATTGAACTTTGAATGGAAAATAAATTTAAATATTTAAAATTTAATTTAAAACAAGAGCCAACAGAAACAGCCGAGGTGGTTTAATTTGTATCAGGAAAAAAGTGGGATAGATGGTTTGGGAAAAAAATTAATTGACCACTAGTGAAAGCTGTTAGCCCAACAATGCTGCAGAGGCTGTACTCAAAAGAATCTTTAGTCTATTGTTGTCAATTCTAAATTTGGAATAATTTTAAAAGTAGAGAAGTTGAGTCTAATCTAGCATGTTACGTTTGAGAAAATTGAATGTACTTTTTTTGTAAGAAAGACAAAACAAGCAAGTTTGGTAATGCTTGAAACCACACAGTAGTAATGTTTGTCTCTTTTAAAATTATTATGAAAACAGGCAGTTTTAAAAAAAACTGGACAGAGGGTTTCTCCCAAGTTCTTGAATCAGTTATGATGGTAATTCATGGGGCCACACTTAGGATAAAGGTATAGTAACAGGAAAAAACAGTGACACAACATTAAAAATGCAGATGGGAATAACTCAATTAGGTAGTGAAATGGCATATATCCAATAAAATTAAAATGTAGATAAAAGTCAATAATTAACAGTTGTCTTTTGGAGATATGTGAGCCTTTGCTTACATGATATTTCTAAAGGGAACTGAATTGGTTGATTTGGCCACCAACCACATTGGGACCAGTCAAGGACGATACATAAGCACCCTCCACCAACTTTTGATGTTTTAAAAAAATTACCTGAAAGTCAAGAATGCATGGCATGATCTTGAGATATGTGTCGAAGTGGTTGTTACATGTGAAGTAGCTAACATGTAGGAATGCAAGGTGAAAAGGCAGTGAGGAATAGATCTCAGATGTACACCTACTTAGATTAAATGATAATGCACTGATATACAATTCATGAACAAACTAAATGAACAAATCAATAAATGTGGTTTTGGTGAGAAGGAAGTAAAAATTACAATTGGAGACCAATGGTGGAAATGCTGAAGAAATATCCACAAATGCATAAAAGTGAAGGAAAAACCAGAGAATCGATTAAGTCCATGCATAACTTGTCACGAGCCAATCTTCAACTTTATCCCATGTATAATCAGCTTGTGACTACTGAACAACATGTATTTGCTTATGTAAGATCTTAATCATCTGTTTTGAAGGTATCAAGGGATGGAATGCAATGCTAGGCTCAAGAATGACATCTCCAAACCAGATCATCATCACCAATCTCCAATAAAGAGTTAATTGGATATGGCAATAGGCATTTGAAGGAAAATACATGTAAAACAGGCTTACTGGACAGCAGCCTGTTTTGGCTGGCAATGACCCTGCCCTTGATGGGGAACAGGCTGTTTTTGCAGTGAAACCTGGACTTACCTGTAACCAGACCATTAAAGAACCCATTAGAGGCCCTCTTGTATCCTGAGACCTGCGTTCAAGTGCCATCTGCTCCAGAGATGTCCAATAATATCTCTGAATAGGTTGATTAAGCAATACGTTAAATGAAAAAAACCCATGAGACACCGACACACCCATAACTCAAAGTTTTGAGAGACTGGCAGCTAGCTATCCAGCAACAGTATCAGTCAAACTTTTTAAACACAACTGACATTCTTCCTTCTTTCTTGGAGCAGCACGGTGTCTTAGTGGATAGCACAGCTGCCTCATAGCACTGGGGTATCCAGGTTCGCTTCTACTCTTGGGTGACTGTGTGAGGTTTATACATTCTTCCCATATTTGCGTGGGCTTCCTCCCCCAGTCCAAAGATGTGCACATTAGGTGGATTGGCCATGTTAAATTATCCATACTGTCCAGGGATGTGTAGGTTTGGTGCATTAACCATGGAATATGCGGGGTTAGGTGTTATGTCAGTAACACAATAACTTCAGGAAAAGGGGGTGAGACTTGATGGGATGTTCTTTGGATGGTCGGTGTTGACTCAATGGACCAAATGGCCTGCTTCCACACTATAAAGATTCTATGATTCTTGCAGTAGAAATTATGCTGACTTGGTGACTCAGTCATTAGTACTGCTGCCTCACTGTGCCAGAAACCTGGGTTTGATTCCATCCTGAGGCAACTGTCTGTGTGGAGTTTGCACATTCTTGCCATGTCTGCATGGGTTTTCTCCAGGTCCTCCAGTTCCCTCCTACAGTCCAAAGATGTGCAGGTTAGGTGGATTGCCATGGTAAATTGCCCATACCGTCCAGGGATGTGCAGGCTAGGTGGGTGAGCCATGGGAAATGCAGGGTTACCGGAATGGGGTGGATTTAATAGGGAATTTCTTTGGAGAGTTCTGAGGACTAGATGGGCTGAATGGCTTGCTTCCACACTACTGATTCTATGAAATTGGAGGTGGAGGTCAAGGAACAACAACAGAAATTAACAGCTGGAGGAAGGACACAACTTTATTTTTAACTCCACTGACAAGATGATACTGGCCATCATCAGCCACATACCTGACATTACTTCTTCATCTTACTGTTTGCTCATCTCTCAGTCTCTACTGATTTACAAATCAATAATGTGAGTACACACTTCTTAATTTCTCCTCACCTAAGACCACAATGGAACTCTTCTTTGTTCTTCATTTCAGATAATTAAGAACTAGAACACATGGAGGTACTGGGGAGAAATTGAAAATGGGCAACTTCATCACTGGATTTCACAGTTTGCAGGCACCAACTCAGGTATTGTCATTGTACCGAATTTAGAAGTTGGAAGGAGTTGGAGAGTACTCCATCATACTCCTGATTTGTGCCTTGTAAATGGTGGCTAGGCTTTAGAGAGACAGGAGGTGAATGGCTTGCACAGCATTCTTAGCCTCTGATTTGCTCTTGTCATCACAGTATTTATATGGCTGAAATAAAAGTAAAGAACTGTGGATACTGGAAATCTGAAACAAAAAAAATTGGAGAAACTCAGCAAGACTGGCAGCATCCATAGAGAGAAAAATGGCAGTTTTGTTTTGACTCCAGTGATCCTTTGTATTGGCAACTAAGAAACAGTTGGGAGAGGGTAGTATTAATGCTGATGACCGAGATGGGTAAGAGTAGCGGGACAGGGTGTTGATGGAATGAATACAATATATGGAGATGGTGCCCAGAGAGAGAGAGAGAGATAACGTGAACAATCAATGTAATCTGCCAAATCACACAAGGCAGATCAGAATCAAAAGACATGAAGTCACAATTACATAATGAGGGACATGTCAGGAAAGTATGCCAAGTCAGCACAATAAACCACTTTTACCACACAAAGTTCCTGTTTGACACGAAGCCAAGATTATTTCAGACCTCTTCCATGTCCATGGGAATGATTTATTTTGTCTGATTTTACTATCACTTCCAGAATCCGTCAAGCGAACGGTGGCACAAATCTAAATGCTATTTTATGTTTATTGAGGTCACCAAAGGAGATAATTCAGGATGAGGGACTTTGATTTACTGCTAAACCATTCAGGGACCCATGTGACAAGTGGAGAAAAGATCACTTCACAATTTTTCTTGCATTCTCACACAAACATGGTCAGAATGCGCAAACTCCACAGAGAAATATAACCGTACCGTACAAACAATGATCCAGATAGAACAAACAAGATCTATAGCCACAATGCAATTCCTTACAGCAACACTTCTAAGTGTAATTATTTCAACACCGATGAACAATATTTGGGGTTGGAGAGTGAATTAGGCCCCAAAAATCACCTGAGAAAGTTCAATCACAGGGACGACAAATCAAAGAAAGAAGTAAAAATACAAATTGCTGGAGATACACAGTAAGTCAGGCAGCATCTGTAGAGATAAAGCAGAGGTTATGTTTTCCAGTCCAGTGACCCTTCTTCAGAACAATCATAGGTCGCCCCCGTAGCTGGACAGTCAGAATTTCCAAGGAGCTGTTTCAATTAGACTTTGATTCTTTCTTGTGCTTGTTGTACATGGACTCATTTAAAAAGTAATATTTGAAAAGAAAATTTAGCCAGAGAAAATCTCAAGAGATGTTCTCAGAAGAAAATGATTTATCCCTGCAAGCGAATCTATCTAGTTTTCATCGACCTAACTTTTCAGAAGTCAAAAAGCTTCTGAGAAAACAGGATCAAAAATGCACAGGACAGGAGGCAAGCTACAAAGTGCTACATTAAAAGGTACAAGTACAGGGTCAAATTCAGTACCTCATGAAAGGTATATAACCAAATAGCCGTGAAACTCCATTGCATCCAGAATAAAATCCAAACCAGTATCCAAACAGAAGACTCTGTTCAACCACTCACTGTGCACCATCTAGATAGTGGTAAATAATATTGTGATGTAACATGTCTGACTTACACACAAACAAAGAACAAGAACAGGCCACTCACCCCTTTCAGCCTGTTCCACCATTCCTACCACCTCTCTCCTTTTTTGAATAAAGGAGTTACTTTTCTAATCTAAAGGAACCTTCCACACATCTGATGCTTTTTGGATAAGTAAAACTAACTATCAATATCTCACCAGATAATTCTTTTAAGACCCTACAATGAAATCTATTCGGACGTGCAGACTTGTCAACTCACTGTTCCGACAACTTATTCAGTATATTTCCCTGGTAATTGTAATTTTCTTGAGTTCTTCACTCCCTTTCAATACCTGATAGAGAGCTATTTCTGGGATGTTCCTCGTATGCTCTCTGTGAAGACCAATATCAAAACCAGTTCAGTTTGTCTACCATCTCTATACACTTCATTACCGAACTCCTCAGACTTATTTCCAAAACTCCGACAATTACTTTTTTAACTTTTCTTTTTTTAAACATCTGAAGAAACTTTTCCTGTTTTTATGTTTTTAGCTAACTTGCTCTCATAATTTTTCCCTCATTGATGTCTTAGTGATCATTTTGCTGGTTTTCATATCTGGTCCAATTTTCTGGTCTGCCACCTATCCTTGTACAATCACATTTCTTTTCTCCAAATTTGATACTTTCTTAAATGTTTTAGTTAACCACATATGGCAGATCCATCCTTACAGTTCTTTTTTTATTGGAATGTATGCAATGTGTGCTTTCTGGAACATCCTCTGAAATGTTTGCCACAGCATTTCTATTGACCTATACTTTAACTTAAGCCAATTCACTTTTGCTAGCTATGCTTTCATGCTGTCATAATTTCCTAGTTTAAGCTAAAAATCAGAGAGAACCTACACTTCTCTCCATTTACTCTATGTAAAATTTAATTATATTATGGTCACTAGTGCCCAGGGCCTCTTTCACTATGAGATCAGTAATTAATTCTATCTCATAGTCTACTATAGCATACCGTTGCATTAGTACCTTAACATGCTGGTCTACAAAATTGTCTCCAAAACATTCAAGGAATTGTACTTTTTTCCATCTTATTTTGCCAGCAAATATAGGTAAGTTAAAACGCCTCCTGATAATTACAGTACTCTTTTGAAAAGTTATTATTTCTTCTTTGATATCACGTCCTACCATATGGCTACTGTTAAGGGGCCTGCACACAACTATTACAAGTCACCTCTTGTCTTCATCATTTCTCATCTCTACCTAGACTGTTTCTATATACTAGTTTCCTGAACTTAGCTCATCCTTCTGTATTGTGTTAATATCATCTTTAATAAGTTGAGCCATTTCTTAACTTCCTGACTTTTCTAAATGTCACACACCCTTCAATATCCAGGATACACTCCAGGTTATCCCACAGCCACATGTCATTTATGACCACTAGATTGTATTTATCCCAATTTTACCACTAGTTCATCTATTTTGTTTCAAATGCTACATGCATTGAATTACAGTGCTTTAAGTTTTGTCCTGGTCATATCTCTATTCTTAGATGCTAATCTGCTTAGATTTGTACTCTGTCCCTTCGTGTCATTGTTTGTTTATCATTTCTCACATTAATTCCTACCTCGTTTGCCTTCCCCTCTTTTTGATTCACAACTTCCCAAATTTGGGCCCTTACTTCCCTAGTTATATGGTTTGCAAGAACACCAGTCCCTGTACAGTTCAGGTGTAGACACCCAACGGTACAGATCCCACTTTCTTCATTTTAATGTATCTTTATACCATTTATTCTAAATTTGTGTGTGTGAAGACACATAACGATTAACATGTAAGTATTTCTGTAGTCATAGTGACTCATTAGAAAAAAAAACAGTATTAGAGAGGTAGCTCTTGGAGGCTAACAAGGATTTGGTTCCATTGGGAGAATTACATGAGCACAGAATAAATTGTTTACTGCATTTGGCTTCAGTTATAAGATTCTGGAAACTATATTTCCTTTCCTTGGAAAAGCATTTTAGTTTCAGTTCAAGGTTTGCAGAAGTTTGGACTGAAGTTGGGGATGTGTAAGGAAGTTGCTCCTGATAAAGAAAGATAGCCCACTTCTTAACAGTTCCATCTGAATGGAAGGAGTTTAGTTTTAAAGTTCCAGACCAGAAACATTTGGTTAAAACCCTGAAGAGGTTATTGAAAAGCTCAGTTGAATGAAGACATAACAAAGAAGCTATCAGATTCTGAGGACAAGGAATTGAACTCACAATACTCTTGAGATCTATGGATGTGCTAGAGAAGGAATTTCTCTCCAGTGAGTTTGATGTATTCTATTTTATTTTCATTTCTTTTACATAAGCACTTGTTTTATTCTAAAAACCAAACCTGCAGTTTTGCATACTTGTGCTTCGGTGAACAACTACCTCATTAAAATCAAAATATGACCTTTCAAGCCAAATTTCAATCTTGGATCTGACTTGTACAGTGGTAACATCAGTTGGGTTCGTAATAACAACGAATGGATGAGTTAATAACAGTAGTTTCATCTAGCAAAGCTGCTGCCAGAAAGGAATATACATGAAGAGAAGCAAAGTTAGATAAAGGAACAGATATTAAATAGCAAAGTGATATCAGGACCTAAGGAGAAAGAGAATAAATTTTACTGACGTATACTGCAAGAAGAACTAAAGTTGAAAGAAAGAGCCACACACTACAGACCAAGAGAATGGCTGCAATGGGCAGGAATAGACAATAACTAGGACTAAAATAGGTACAGGTACCCACAGAAGAATAGAGAGTGAAGTGCACAGAAAATAGGACATAAGTAAAGAAGGAAAGCCAGTGAGAACATAACTACTTGACAGATGAAATTGCTGAAAGCAAAAGTCATGGAGTAGAGCAGAAAATAGACAGTTCTCAAGCTGGCAAAATGAATTGAATTGAATTGAATTTATTGTCACATGTACCAAGGCATAGTGAAAAGCTTTATCTTGCGAGCAATACAGGCAGATCACAGAGTTAAGTAGCATAGATAAGTAAATAAATAGGTAAACAGCAGCAAAAACAAAAACACAGGTACAAGCAAATGTTAAGAGTTTGTGAGTCCATTCAATATTCTAACAACAGTAGGGTATAAACTGTTTTGAAACCAGCTGGTGCATGTTCAGGCTTCTGTATCTTCTCCCCAATGGTAGAGGTTGTAGAAAAACATTGCCAGAGTGGGATGGATCTTTGAGAATAATGGCGGCCTTTCCTTGACAACGGGCCTGGTAGCTAGATTCTATAGATGGGAGGTTAGCCTTTGTGATTGTCCGGGCCGAGTTAACCACTCTCTGTAACCGTCTCCGATTTTGGATGGTACAATTGCCATACCAGGTAGTGATACATCCAGACAGAATGCTCTCGATGGTGCACCTATAAAAGTTGGCAAGGGTATTCGCCATCGTGCCAAATTTCCTCAGTTACCTGAGGAAGAAGAGATGTTGTTGGGCCTTTGTAACCAGTGCATTCACGTGAAGAGTCCAAGAAAGCTTGTTGTGGATAACCACCCTCAGGAGCTTGACACTCCACTTGTTCCGCTGTTAACGTGTAGAGGGGCATGAGTAAAATCCTGCCAAAAGTCAATAATGGGTTCCTTGGTTTTGCCAGCATTGAGAGCAAGGTTGTTGTCAATGCACCATTTTTTCAGGTCTTCTACCGCCTGTCTGTAGTCTCTTTCGTTACCATCTGACATTCTAACGACTATGGTGGTGTTATCAGTGAACTTGTAAATGGCATTAATCTATTATTTGGCGACGCAGTCATGGGAATACAATGAGTACAGTAGGGGGCTGAGTACGCACCCCTGGGGGGGCTCCAGTGTTGAGTATTAGTGAGGATGAAATATTGTCCCCAATCTTAACAGATAGTGGCCAGTGGGTCAGGAAACTGAGGATCTAGTTGCAGAAAGTGCTTATTCCGAGATCACTAAGTTTAGTATCAGTCTTGAGGGGATAATAGTGTTGAAGGCTGAACTGCAGTCAATGAGTAGGATTCTTAGGTAGTTATTCTTGGTGTCAAGATGTTCCAGGGAGCAATGAAGGGCTAGTGATATGGCATCTGATGTGGATCAGATAGTTCAATAGGCAAATTGAAGTGGTCAAGAGTAGTGGGAGACTGGAGTTGAATAGTGCCATGACAAGCCTTTCAAAGCACTTCATGACCATCAAAGTTAGAGCCACAGGGGGTAGTCATTGAGACGTGCTGCATGAGCCTTCTTAGACACATAGATGATGTTGGCCCTCTTGAAACAGGCAGGGACAGTGGCCTGCTGCAGAGAGAGGTCGAAGATGTCCAAGAATACCTCTGCCAATTGATCTGTGCATGCTGTGAGTGCACGCCCTGGTTGTCCGTCTGGTCCCAACACTTTCCTTGGATTCACATGAAGGAAAACAGATCTGACCTCTGATGCAGCGACTGTTGGTATAGGCTGATCAGGACTTGTTGGAATAGGTGTTACCTCTCCAACAAAATTCTGCTCAAAGCGAGCATAGAAGGTGTTGAGATGATCTGGAAGGGATGTGTCATAGTCTGCTTTGTCTCTTGCTATCTTGCTTAGTCTCTTTTTAGAACCTGTGATGTAGTTCACTCCTTGCCATAGTCACTGGGTGTCTATCTAGGTCTCTTGTTTGAGTAACTCTCGATAGCAGGGCAACACATGGGTATGGGTAGGTGGTCAGAAACCCATGGTTCTACGGCATCAAAGGTGTTTCTGAAAAGCAAATTATTAGTCTGATGGCAAATAACAAGGTTAGCACTGGAATGAAATTGAGCTCCAGCAGCTGAGGCGAGATAAACTGAGCAGAAATTACTGAACATTATGAGGATACATCATTGGATAGTTTGTGAATGGATCAAAATAATAATAAATAGAAGTGTATTTTACAGATATACAAATAAATATTGCTAAAACATAATAAACAGAAAAATAAGAACATTATTTCAAAAATTATTCATCATTTTGAATGATTTAATGATTTTCCTGGTCACTTTTGTGCCTGACATAAGCCAGTTTACTTGCTTGAGCTGCTTCTCAATATACCAGACTTGAAATCCTGAGCCATTTTCACTCGCTTCTTTGTATATGGTTATTTTTGATAGTGCATTTGAAACTGAAGCTGATATCATCTAATGGAGTTTCTGATATTTTGATTCTAAATATATCCATAATCTGTTTGTTTTGATCATTACTAACATCAAGTAAGTTTTGATATATTGTCAACTGAAACTTTAAGACAGGAAATGTACAAAGAGGTATTGAAGAGTAGTGCAAAATTCTTGAAGGATTTGTCAGTTGAAGGATATTATAAAACACCAGGAAATGAAATATCAATGTATGTAAGTAGGCACAGGATTAATGGGTGACAGAACCTAGTGCGGTGAGGTTATGGGCAGTCATGTTTCAGATGAGCTGAAGTTTATACAAAGCAGAGAATGGAGCATTGACCATGAGGTCACTGGATTGGTTAAGTTTGGAGGTGAGGCACAAAGGCACAGATAAGATTTTTGCAAAGTTGAACTGAAGCAGGTTCACAGATGATTGATGTTACAGGGGTGAAATTAGGCAATCTTTGTGATTAAGTCAAGTCAATAATTGGGTCAGGTGTTTAGCTCAAGAACAAATATGAAGCAACATTAACACAGTCTGGCTGAAGCTGAGACAATGGCCACAGAAAGCCAGCAACCAGTTACTAAGACAGTAGAAATATGCGGACTGTGCTTACTATGTAAAACTGATGGCATATTTGTTGACCTACATTTTCACAAATACCTGTAATTTCCCAAGGGTGCGTTGTTCATTCTTTTGGAATGCAGCCAACAGGGGACCTATGCATTTCCTGTATTCTTAAAATTAAAGAAAACTTTAGAAATCTCCGTAAAACCGATTACGGATAACAAAAGCAGGCGAATGAGACCAGTACTATCTTCATAGCTAATTATTCTCCATTAGGGTTATTTCTTGAACTGTACTTGAATGATAGAGTAGGTTTGTGAACAGATTTGTAGCTCGGATGCTCGTTGTTGTGATTCTGTTGGCTGAGCTGGGAATTTGTGTGCAGACATTTCTTCCCCAGAAGCGCTTCACAGGAGGCTCCCAAGCACTGAGGATGTCACCTCGACAGGGGACGAAACGTCTGCAACACAAATTCCCAGCTCGGCGAACAGAACCACAATAATGATAGAGTAGGCTGAAGAGGCTGAATGGCCTTTTCCCAATTAACGCGTTTGCTGGAATGATTTTTTTCTTCTCCGAAAAAATGTATCCGATTTTAACTGTTTCCTCCACAAGTGGCAAGACTGTCTTTGACCCGCGGTGTATTTACATTTTCTGCTGGTATCCAATAATTAAGTGCATTTTGTAAAGACGCACTTCGCCGTCAAGCGGCGTCTGTGAATCTACGCTCAGTTAAACTTTACGGGATACAGATTTTAAAATTTATTTTATCTCGGCCATGATTTTACCCAGTGGGATATTAGCATTATCCGCGGAAAAATATCTTTCCATTGTTTTAATTCAGCACTTGACACATTTATCGTGAATGTTTAGCGGAGAGGGCCCCTTTGGATGAATATCTGCAAGCTTGCGTCCCGCAACGTGTTTCAGAAACAGCGAATGTTTTGATTCCGGTGAATCGGTGTCAAAAGCACTTTCTGTCAGGTCACAGTGATCATCCCGCATTCGCATTTCCAGCGCCTTACGCTGTTTTACACAACTGGGCCGACATCTTCAACACCAATTGAGGACGCGATGAAAACGCTTAGGTTGACATTGCGTGGCATTATCCGATGTGCACGTCGTGTGAGGAAAAGGCTCCGTTCTGCAACAACGTCAATTTTAAGACATGATTTGGAACAGCCGGTGTCGGACTGGGGTGGACAAAATTAAAAATCACAATACCAGGTTATAGTCTAAAAGGTTTATTTGGAAGCACTCGCTTTCGAACCACTGCTTCACCTTCAGATGATTGTGAAGCAGGATCATGACACATAATTTATAGCAGAAGAGTACAGTGTCATGCAGCTGAAATGATATATTCAATATAATATCATATTCAATGTATCATTTCAGCTGCACGAACTAACCTTTTGCGATAAATTGTCTTATGATCCTGATGAAGAAGCGCTTCGAAAGCTATGCCTCCAAATAAACCTGTTGGACTATAACCTGGTGTTGTGAGATTTTTTAATTTTAAGCCAGTTTCTTTTATACTTGACAGTCGTCCAGCCTTAACTACAACAGCTGTGCAAAGATACACTTCACATAAAAAGGCAAATGATAAAACACGTGTTTCACTAAAATCAAATAAATGCTAACTTTGGATTTGAGACTGACAAAAGAAGATACGAGAGCACGACTCACAAAAGTATGACGAAAAGAAAGGCTCAGTGGAGGCAATATGGCACTTGCAACGAGGGAACGTCTAAACCATTTCCCAAAGGCTAAACTCACACAGAAGACATGAGTCAAAAAACAGAAAGACTCATCAGACGGGGGAGACTAATGTTTCTTTAAATGGATGATATTGGACTCAAAACTACACAAATTCCTGTTTTGTTTGGCCGTCAAACTAAACACCATCCCATCGCGAACTCACACCAAACACAGTTTCCGGACCAGTCTCGGCGTCGGTCAAAGGTCAACGTCGTAAAACAACAGCTTCAAGGAGAGACGGGAAGCCGCATTTACGACGGTTATGACGTACGCGGGGGGCAGCGGGGCCGCGCGGCAGCTTCACTTTACGACAGTGCCTAGGTTGAGAGTGGAAACGGCCTCGAGTGACTGGCTGTATGTGGGTGCCGCGAGTGGCCGGCTTCTCCGTCTCGGTAACGAGTTGATCTCTCCCCGCCCCCCTGCCTCACGCTTCCACCCTGACTGTGTGGGTGTCGGGCTCTGCCTGACAGCTCCCGGTCCTGTGCAGCGTGGCCTGGTGTGGTCCGGTCGGCTGCGGGATGTGTGAGTGCTGAGGGCGGGCGGTGAGTTCACCACCTCCCCCCCTCCCCTCCTTCGCTACCCCCGCCCTCCCCGCTCCCCGTTCTCCCGGTTAGATCGTTTTCTCTCACCCGCTGCCTTTGGCCCTCATGCCGACGCTGCGTTTCTCCGCTCTTTAGGATGTCTGATGTACCGCCCGGGCCTAGCGTGCTTTCCCCAGCCCCCACTGACATCTCGCCCCTCTCCGCTACCCTCAACCACTCGGGAGCCTACGGCAAAGTCCCGGGGCCGCAGCCAGGAGGGGGCGGCGAGCAGGAGGAGGAGGAAGCGGCTGCTCTGGACGGGGCTGACCAGGAACGCAGCGGGGAAGGCGGGCCACGTTCGGCGAACAGCGTCGGAAACTACCCGGAGCCCAACCGAGCCAAGAAGGGCGTCCTGCACCTTCACCACCATCATCACCACCACCACCACCAGCAACAGCAGCAGCGGCTGCTCAACGGCTGTGTTATAAGCCCCGAGCTCCACTACAAGGCGGAGTGCAAAGGCCGCCTGTCCTGCGCCGAGGCCGCAACCGCCGTCGAGTTTCATCCCGGACTATCACTGCCCGAAGGAGGCAGGAGGAAAGCCGACGGCAATTATTGTGAGAGTCCCAACGTGAATCATGCGAACCAAAGGACTGCCGAGGCGGCCGGCCCTAATGCACTCAACCCCAGTGATGGACTCGATCGGATTGCTATCAGCCCAGATGATGATGAGCAGTACCGTCTGGCCGCCTCGATAGCTGATTGTAGTTTGCACCCGGAACAACAGCCCGACAGTATACGATATGTTGGCTATGAGTCAGAGTTGCAAATGCCAGATATAATGAGGTTGATCACGAAAGATTTGTCTGAACCTTATTCCATATATACATATAGATATTTTATTCACAACTGGCCACAGCTTTGTTTTCTGGTAAGTCTGGTTTGGGTGTAGGGAGCTATATATCATACATAAATCGAAAGCAATGCTTTTAATAGAAATGTTGGTATAATATCCAGAATGTAACACCTTTTTGTAAGGATGGAAAATTAGTTGCAAAGGAAAGGTCACTTTGGCATATTGCATGCTGATTCCCACACTTTCATTTGCTATCAATAGTTGTCATGCTAATGAGTGCAATTTTATTTTTGTAAGCATCTAGGCTTTAAGAACTTGCATTACAAAAGAATGAATTTGCCATGCTATTTATAGTCCTCAATGTGACGAATAACCTTGACTTTGCAGTTCTGTGAAAGACTAGATGAACAGTTCAAAGGCTTGTTTTAAAATCCTTTGAAACCCTGTGGTGTATTACTAAACGTACATTTGCTATACTGACTATTTTTTTGAAAAGTAACTCTTATTAATGCCACATCTTCTAGTGATGACTTGGATTGCTGTAGTTACTATAGACAAAGCTAATAACTTAAAAATTGTTTCACTTTTCGGCCTTTCTGCTTTTACCTGAAACACAGCTGTGAACAGTGAGATGATGTGAATGTTTTTGATTCAATGCAAAACAAAAAGTATAATCTTATCAGTTACTTTAGTGACTGCACGATGAAGACTTTCTTTCAGTTTCTTTTAGAGCAAGCCAAAAATGTGGCATCTACCTTTCTCTACCTGAAAAATACTTGTTTCTTTTTAGCATAGAGTTGTGATTTTTCTTGGGAGGTTGATAATCTTTTGAAAGCAAGCTGAAACTTTCAGTTAATAACTTAAATGATGACACACAAGATTTTGCATTTAAGACCATTCCTTCAACAAAAGACTATTGACTGTTGACAAATCTGTGTAGAAAAATGATCTTTTATGCCACAGCACAGAACATTTCCTGTTTTTCTTTAGCACAACCCAAAACACTGTTTACAGCTATGCTTTACACTCTTGTATAGATAGATATTCAATTCTTTCAGAACCCGTCCAATGTGATTTTTAACTCCTGGAAGTTTACTTCTAATTCTTTTTCACCCTGGGAACTGTTAAACTCAAGAATTTCTTTCACAGTGAGCTTCATTCTGATGTTTTTACTGTTGTACCAAGCAAGGCCATTTAAACATCTTTAGAATTCCACATGAATTCAGCATTTTTTTATCCAAGTGAGAGCCTCACGCATGCTCCTATGTGCTGAATCACTGAACTCACTGCCTATAGGTGCTGTCTCTTCCCTGGATTCTGAAAGCTTAAGTTGCCTGAGAATGTCAAGGAGATCTCAGAAGTTTTGAAAGTGTTTGGGCAAGAGGTTATGATCTGAAAACTTCCAATTCCCAACGTCGAACCCAGAAGGCTTAAGGTGTGAAGCCCTTTGGAAAGTCTGCCAGTGACTTTGTTGTCTGATAAATTTTGTTTTTTTTTACCTGATTCATCCATGACAATATGATATTATGCATCTTTCCCAATGGATTACACTGTGTGTCCTTTTACATCCTGACATGAGTTGAGCAAGACTGAATGTGTCCAGTCTCTTCGCTATCTAATTCAACTTAGTCAGGGATTCATTCATGACCAACTTTAGAAGAGGCCATGATTAGGTTTGAATTGTACAGGAAGAATTTCAAACTCTCCAGGCTAAGAGCCTTTGGTTATCCCCAACACATCCATAGCTTAGGGTATGCTGATGACTGCACAGTTGTAGCCCACATAGCAAGGCATGTTAGCTTATCATTTTCTAACATCTTCCTGATGAGAGTTATTGTTAAAGACTTTCAAGATTTGTATAAAGATTTGTAGCTCGGGTGCCAGCTGTCATAGTTATGGGTATATTTGCTGAGCTGGAAAGATGTTTTGTCCCTTGTCTCGATGACATCCTCAGTATATTGGAGCCTTTTGTGAAGTGCTGCTGTACTGTCTTCTGGAATTTGTTGGTTCAGTTTCTACTACTTCCAGTTGTTCGTTGTAGTGGCTGGTATATTGGGTCTGGGTCGATGTGCTTGTTGATGAAGTCCATTGATGAGTGTCATGTTTCTAGAAATTCTCTGGCAGTCCTCTGTTTGGCTTGACCTATGATTGTTGTGTTGTCCTAGTCAAATTTGTGGGTTCTTGTCATCTGTGTGTGTGGCTACTAGTGACAGCTGGTTGTGGCATTTATAGAGTCATAGAGATGTACAGCATGGAAACAGACCCTTCGGTCCAACCTGTCCATGCCGACCAGATATTCCAACCCAATCTAGTCACACCTGCCAGCACCCAGCCCATATCCCTCCAAACCCTTCCTATTTATATACCCATCCAAATGCCTCTTAAATGTTGTAGTTGTACCAGCCTCCACCACATCCTCTGGCAGCTCATTCCATACACGTACCACCCTCTGCGTGAAAATGTTGCCCCTTAGGTCTCTTTTATATCTTTCCCCTGTCAGCCTAAACCTATACCTCTAGTTCTGGACTCCTCGACCCCAGGGAAAAGACTTTGCCTATTTATCCTATCCATGTCCCTCATAATTTTGTAAACCTCTATAAGGTCACCCCTCAGCCTCCGATGCTCCAGGGAAAACATCCCCAGCCTGTTCAGCCTCTCCCTGTAGCTCAGATCTTCCAACCCTGGCAACATCCTTGTAAATCTTTTCTGAACCCTTTCAAGTCTCACAACATCTTTCTGATAGGAAGGAGACTGGAATTGCATGCAATATTCCAACAGTGGCTGAACCAATGTCCTGGACAGCCGCAACGTGACCTCCCAACTCCTGTACTCAATACTCTGACCAATAAAGGAAAGCATACCAAATGCTTTCTTCACTATCCTATCTACCTGTGACTCCACTTTCAAGGAGCTATGATCCTGCACTCCAAGGTCTCTTTGTTCAGCAACACTCCCTAGGACTTATACATTAAGTGTATAAGTCCTGCTAAGATTTACTTTCCCAAAAAGCAGCACCTCGCATTTATCTGAATTAAACTCCATCTGCCACTTCTCAGCCCATTGGCCCATCTGGTCCAGATCCTGTTGTAATCTGAGGTAGCGCTCTTCGCTGTTCACTACACCTCAAATTTTGGTGTCATCTGCAAACTTACTAACTGTACCGCTTATGCACGCATCCAAATCATTTATGTAAATGACAAAAAGTAGAGGACCCAGCACCGATCCTTGTGGCACTTCACTGGTCACAGGCCTCCAGTCTGAAAAACAACCCTTCACCACCACCCTCTGTCTTCTACCTTTGAGCCAGTTCTGAATCCAAATGGCTAGTTCTCCCTGTATTCCTTGAGATCTAACCTTGCTAATCAGTCTCCCATGGGGAACCTTGTCGAATGCCTTACTGAAGTCCATTTAGATCACATCTACTGCTCTGCCCTCAATCTTCTTTGTTACTTCTTCAAAAAACTCAATCAAGTTTGTGAGACATGATTTCCCACGCACAAAGCCATGTTGACTATCCCTAATCAGTCCTTGCCTTTCCAAATACATGTACATCCTGTCCCTCAGGATTCCCTCCAACAACTTGCTCACCACAGAGGTCAGGCTCACCAGTCTATAGTTCCCTGGCTTGTCTTTACCGCCCTTCTTAAACAATGGCACCACGTTTGCCAACATCCAGTCTTCCGGCACCTCAACTGTGACTATCGATGATACAAATGTCGCAGCAAGAGGCCCAGCAATCACTCCTCTAGCTTCCCACAGAGTTCTCGGGTACACCTGATCAGGCCCTGGGGATTTATCCACCTTTAACCATTTCAAGACATCCAGCACTTCCTCCTCTGTAATTTGGACATTTTGCAAGATGTCACCATCTATTTCCCTACAATCTATATCTTCCATATCCTTTTCGACAGTAAATACTGATGCAAAATATTCATTTAGTATCCCCCCCCATTTTCTGTAGCTCCACACAAAGGCCGCCTTGCTGATCTTTGAGGGGCATTATTCTCTCCCTAGTTACCCCTTTGTCCTTAATATATTTGTGAAAAACCCTTTGGATTCTCCTTAATTCTATTTGCCAAAGCTATCTCATGTCCCCTTTTTGCCCTCCTGATTTCCCTCTTAAGTATACTCTTACTTCCTTTCTACTCTTCTAAGGATTCACTCGATCTACCCTTTCTATATTTGACATATGCTTCCTTATTTTTCTTAATCAAACCCTCAACTTTTTTTAGTCATTCAGCATTTCCTATACCTACCAGCCTTCCCTTTCACCCTGACAGGAATATACTTTCTCTGGATTCTCGTTATCTCATTTCTGAAGGCTTACCATTTTCCAGCCGTCCCTTTACCTGCGAACATCTGCCTCCAATCAGCTTTCAAACGTTCTCGCCTAATACCGTCAAAATTGGCCTTTCTCCAATTTAGAACTTCAACTTTTAGATCTGGTCTATCCTTTTCCACCACTATTTTAAAACGAATAGAATTATGGTCGCTGGCCCCAAAGTGATCCCTCATTGACACCTCAGTCACCTGCCCTGCCTTATTTCCCAAGAGTAGGTCAAGTTTTGCACCTTCTCTAGTAGGTACATCCACATACTGAATCAGAAAATTGTCTTGTACGCACTTAAGAAATTCCTCTCCATCTAAACCTTTAACACTATGGCAGTCCCAGTCGATGTTTGGAAAGTTAAAATCCCCTCCCATAACTACCCTATTATTCTTACAGATAGCTGAGATCTCCTTACAAGTTTGTTTCTCAATTTCCCTCTGACTATTCGGGAGGTCTATAATACAATCCCAATAAGTGATCATCCCTTTCTTATTTCTCAGTTCCACCCAAATAACTTCCCTGGATGTATTTCCGGGAATATCCTCCCTCAGCACAGCTGTAATGCTATCCCTTATCAAAAATGCCACTCGCTCTCCTCTCTTGTCTCCCTTTCTATCCTTCCTGTAGCATTTGAATCCTGGAACATTAAGCTGCCAGTCCTGCCCATCCCTGAGCCATGTTTCTGTAATTGCTATGTTATCCCAGTCCCATGTTTCTAACCATGCCCTGAGTTCATCTGCCTTCCCTGTTCCTTCATCGAGATTGTTAATGTATAAAGTGAAAAGTTGTGGTCCCAACATTGACCCTTACGGAACACCACTTGTCACCAGTTGTCATTCTGAGAAAGACCCTTTTATCCCCACTCTCTGCTTTGTGCCAGACAACCAAGTTTTTGTCCATGCTAGCACCTTGCGTCTGACACCATGGGCCCTTATCTTACTCAGTAGCCTCCTGTGCGGCACCTTGTCTAAGGCCTTCTTGAAGTCCACATAGATAACGTCCATTAGCTTTCCTTGGTCTAACCTTCTCGTTACATCTTTAAAGAATTCTAGCAGATTTGTCAGGTATGACTTCCCCTTGATGAACCACACTGACTTTGCCCTATTTTATCATACACTTCCAAGTATTCAGAAATCTCATCCTTCACAATGGATTCCAGGATCTCACTCCCAACTAAGGTTAGGCTAATCTGGCTGTAATTTTCTGTCTTTTGCCTTACACCCTTTTTAAACAGGGGTGTCATTTTAGTAATTTCCAATTCTATCACCAGTAATGCCTCCACTATCTCTTCAGTTATCTCCCTTAGAACTCTGAGGTGTAGTCTATCTGGTTTGGGTGATTTATCCACATTCAGGCCATTCAGTTTTTCTATCATCTTCTCCTTAGTGTTGGCCACCATACTCAGTTCTGTCCCCTCTCTTGAATTTTTGTGATTTTACTCGTGTCTTCCACTGTAAAGACTGACGCAAGATAATTATTCAGTACCTCAGCCATTTCCTTGTTCCCCACTACTATCTCTCTAGTGTCCTTTTCCAGCAGCCCAATGTCCACTTTTGCTCTTTATATATCTAAAGAAACTCTGTCTTCCTTTATATTACTGACTAACTTACCCTCATATTTAATCCACTCCCTCCTTATTTCGTTTTTTGTTACTCTTCTGTAAGCTTCCCACTGCCCTTCACATTATATGCTTTCTCTTTAACTTTTATGCTATCCCTGACTTCCCTCGTGGTTACCTCATTCTCCGTGTACCATGCTTCCTTTTCCTCAGGATGTATCTCTGCACTGTCTCCTGAATTCCTCCCAGAAACCCCTGCCATTGCTGTCTTTCCTGCTCGTTAATTCTACCCAGCTCCTCACTCATGCCTGTCGTTGCTTTTATTCAGCTGTAATACTATTACCTCTGATTCTATCTTCTCCCTCTCAAATTGCTCGGGTCTCATCCTTTCCAAATTTGCATAAGTAATTTAGATGAAAAGAACAGATATAGTTGCTAAATTTGTTGATTAGACAGAGGAAGATAAAGGATTATAGATAAAGTTTGTGGGCAAAGATTTGGCACATGGCATGTAAGTGGGAAAAATGTGTAATTTTCTATTTTGGCAGGAAGAATGAAAGAGTGCAGTTATTTAAATGGTGAAAGGTTAGAGGGCTGTGAGAATCATTTGTATCGGGGTTACCTAATGCAGGAATTGTGTAAGGTTAGTATTCAGGTGCAGCGGTAGTTGGGAAAGCTGATAGAATGTTATCGGTAACTGTGAGAAGTATTGATTACAAGAGTTGTAAGGTCATGCTTTAGTTGCTTAGAGTATTGGTGAGACCACATCTGGACTATTAGGAGAAAGAGAGGACTGCAGATGCTGGAGATCAGAGCTGAAAATATGTTGCTGGAAAAGCGCAGCAGGTCAGGCAGCATCCAAGAAGCAGGAGAATTGACGTTTCGGGCATGAGCCCTTCTTCAGGAATGAGGAAAGTGAAGAAGGGCTCATGCCCAAAACGTCGATTCTCCTGCTCTTTGGATGCTGCCTGACCTGCTGCGCTTTTCCAGCAACATATTTTCACATCTGGACTATTGTCTAGAGTTCCTTTACTTAAGGAAGATTTAACTGGAACTGGGGATTTAAGACAGGTGAGTAGCAATCTTTTCTCAGAGTAGTGAGTCTTTGGAACTGTCTTCATCAAAAGGCAGTGGAAGCAGGCGCTTTGAGTGCTTTTAAGGCAGGGGTAGACAGAGACAGATCCAATAAAATGGGTGTTATGACAGCAGGTGAGACTGGGAAGGCAACTTAGTCATCTTCATCCATAGGATTTGCTGAAATGACCTTTGCACTGATCAGAGCACTGCAAATTGATTTTCCTTCTCTCGATACTTTCTTCTATTTGCTGGAGGCACTGGTTCCCACTTATAAATGTTTTATATTTATCAATTAAATTCAACAGCTTGTAGCAACCAAAAAGAGGAAATAAATTTTACTACCTCCATGATTGAGATACCTTTTACTCCAGAGAAAACAGCTCCTGTTTTGCTCCTCCCAATCAGTACAGCTACCTTGAAGCCAAAAACATAGTTGCTGGCAGAGAGAGGGCCCTTATCATCAATGACTGGTCTGTTGACTGCTGATCCGTCAGCTTTAATTGTCAGCCAAAGCTCCCTTCACACAGCCCTTTGCTTCAACTTGTCTGCAAGTCAGCCTGCTGCTCCTGCTTGATACAGTACAGCAGTCCATCAACGACCTTTGTTTTTTAAAAGTTATTTTTTCATTTCAGTGGACAAAGGTACAACAAAATAGATAGTTTTACACTTGCAAAATTCCTGTCCTTAGGACAGATCCTCAAATATCTGTTGCTTAAGAACTACTCTACTGAGCTACCCAAAGATAGAAATCTCACAGCCTGCTAGATGTTATCTTTGATTTGAGGGACTGATGGTTGTGACTAAATTGAAAGTATATGTAAATTGCTGGGTTATCCAGGAGTGTTTTGAGCCTTGGATGATAAGAGGGGATATTAAAGAATAGGTGTTGCATCTCCTATGTTCACATGGAAAAAAATGTTGTGTGCAAAGATGACTGAGAAGGGTGTCATAAAGGGGAAAAGGCTGTAGTGAGAAAGATGTGTTTGGCATCATGCTGGAGAAGTTTACAATTGTAGAACATGATCCATTTATGGGGCTGTTGAGGCAGAAGCTATCCCGACTGCCACCATTTTGTCTCCTTTTCTTTGCATGTCAGCCTTAAGTTTTTTGTTTTGCTGTCAGACAGCAATTGTTTATTATTGTCATTTGAATCTCCTCTGTACCCATTTTTTGTTTCTTGTCCCATTACTGCTTCCTTTGGCTGTGCTGCAACTGTTCTATCATGTAATGTCTCCTGTCTTGTTTCCTATGTTGGATCTTTCCTTAATCCACCCTCCGCTTTTGCACTTTAATAAAAGCTGTTAAATTTCTAATTTCCCAATTCTGATGAAAGGTTAGGCCTGAAACTCGACTTTTTTTCTTCCCACGGATGCTGATTGACCTGTGGGTGTTTCCAACATTTTGTGTTTAAATTTAAAATTTCCATCTTTCTGAATGTTTTGCTTTTGGATTTATTTTTAAGGTACTTTTAATTCTCTAATAGTTCCCATGGTGCCCCTCCGTGCCAAAATCAGACAAAATTCAATACTGAACCACTTGAGACAAACTTGGGACAGGAGACCAAACGTTTGGTCAAATTGGTAGGTTTTAAGGTGTGCCTTAAAAATGAAAAATGAGGTGGAGCGATTTGGGAGTTAATTCCAGAGCTTTGGGACTAAATCAGCTGAAAGTATGTCTGCTACTTAGATTAGATTAGATTACTTAGTGTGGAAACAGGCCCTTCGGCCCAACAAGTCCACACCGCCCCGCTGAAGCGCAACCCACCCATACCCCTACATTTACCCCTTATCTAACACTACGGGCAACTTAGCATGGCCAATTCACCTGACCTGCACATCTTTGGACTGTGGGAGGAAACCGGAGCACCTGGAGGAAACCCACGCAGACACGGGGAGAACGTGCAAACTCCACACAGTTAGTCGCCTGAGGCTGGAATTGAACCCGGATCTCTGGCGCTGTGAGGCAACAGTGCTAACCACTGTGCCACCGTGCCGCCCAATCACTTGTTGAGTGATTGATTAAAACCAGGGATTCTTGAGTCTCGAAGTAGAAGACAGCAAATATTACCGAGGGCTGTTGACCTGGAGATGTTAATCCAGGAAAGGGGGAGTAGCATCATGCATCAAATTGGAAACTAGGATAAGAATTTTAAAATCGTAATGTTGCTTAACCAGAGTTTAGTGTTGGTCAGCAGGTACAATGGTGATGACTAAACAGAACTTAGTAAAAATGAGTGTAGTCCCGTTATTCCCCCTCAGTCAAAGCAAAACGCTCAGAGACACAGTATAGTTTAACCTCTTTCACCTTTATTCTGGGCCCTGGAGGGAAAGACCACAACTGCCCAAGTGCACAGGGACATGAGTTGTCAGCCATCTCTCTTGAACAGCAGTTTCTTAATGAATTATATAGTCATTTTACAGGGTGGAGTATTGAGGTAAAGCAACACACATTAATTGGGTGACTGTTACAATCAGCGGGTGTCAGTAGTAAAGATTAAGCCATCTGCTGTTGCACAATGAATGTTCTTAACTGGCTTCACATAATGATTACTTTTCATTTTGTTAAACTGACCTTACATCCTGAATGGTTTCAATATTGTTAAATGGTTCTACATAATGAATGCTTTTCCACCTTGTTAACTCATTACTCTTGCGTCCAGCACTCCATTGTTAACTGAAAGTGCTTACCTAATCTGAGTCCTGCTCAACTGAACCTCTTGTTTCATAAAACACAGAGCTCAACTCTTTCCTACCTGCTTATACCCTATACATATTCTCATTAGGACACAGTGGTTTGGATTATATGGATATGATTACAGAATGGAGAATATGGTATGTGTCCATGAGTATATTGGAATATTCAAAGTCATAGTGAGGATTTTAGCAATGTTCGAAATAGCACTAGGGCATTCATCCCCTTACGATTTCCTATGTTATTTCATAAAATCATGAATGATCTGCCCCAGGTCTCGATGATTCTTTTGTACTAGCTTCTCCTAGCACTCCTCTCTAAATATTTTCAGAGATCTAGCTTCCATAGCTCTGAGATGTAGCATTCCAGAACTGTGATAGGAGTTTCTTCACTTACCAGTTTTAAGTGAGTGTCCTTCTATTCTGTAACTGTGTCCCTTAGTTTGAGATTTTCCCACTGGTGGGAATATCATCTCAACATCTACCCTGTTCAACCCCCTCTGATTAGTTTTGGTCTTAGCAATATTTGACTAAAAATGTAATACTATACTCATGAGACTAAGAGCTTTGTGTAACTTTTATTAATGTACATCCAAATTTATATACTTTTTTGTTCAGACTGTTCAGAATTTAATATTGAATGGGTTTGAGAATACGTTTCTAAATGCAATCGTGTTGTACCTGATTTCTTGATTTAGCAAAAGTGACATCGCACATTTAAATGCTTTTTTAAAAAAATGTCAGCAGTACTGATTGCGCAATTAAATGCAGGCCTGTGATATTGTATTACAGGTTTTATTTGGAAACAAAGTTGTTGTTCTCTGGGTAGTATGGTCACATCCCTCCCAATTAAGATGATTTCTAGCTGCCATGAACTCGTGTGGTCTTTGTAGTGGTACTCACCTGAGTGATGATGAGTGAAATCCTAGAGTACTTTACCCAACAACAACAGTCTTTAGAATTTGAAGAACTAGCTAGGTCACTTTGGCAGGCTTGAGAATAGATATTCCAGAAGGAAAATCCTCTGCTTATTCTTGTTATTAGTTAGGAAAATCTGAATGTGAGTTGCATTATGTTGGAATATTGCGTGCAATTCTGGTCTCCTTCCTATTGGAAAGATGTTGTAAATCTTTTCTGAACCCTTTCAAGTTTAGCAAGGATGTTGCCAGGGTTGGAGGATTTGAGCTATAGGGAGAGGCTGAACAGGCTGGGGCTGCTTTCCCTGGTGCATCGAAGGCTGAGGGGTGACCTTATAGAGGTTTACAAAATGATGAGGAGCATAGACAGGGTAAATAGGCAAAGTCTTTTCATTTTGGTCAGGGAGTCCAGAACGAGAGGGCATAGGTTTAGGGTGAGAGGGGAAAGATATAAAAGAGACCTACGGGGCAACTTTATATCTGGTTGGCATGGACAGGTTGGACCGAAGGGTCTGTTTCCATGCTGTACATCTCTATGACTCTATGTAGTACTACTAATAATGATTCATGTATAGTGGAAAAACCATGGCTCAGAAAAACTAAAGTTTGCAATTTCTCCAATCTACTCTCATTACAACTTCAGAACTTACTTATCATTGTCCATTTCTCTAATTTTAAGTTCGATTCCTGCGTGAATTCTCTTAATTATATTAACAATAATGTTCTACTAATCATACATATTCCTTGTTAGTTCAGCAAATCTCTTACTAATAACTTTGCAGATGGCACCAAAATTGGAGGTGTAGTGGACAGCAAAGAAGGTTACCTCAGATTACAACAGGATCTGGACCAGATGGGCCAATGGGCTGAGAAGTGGCAGATGGAGTTTAATTCAGATAAATGCGAGGTGTTGCATTTTGGGAAAGCAAATCTTAGCAGGACTTACGCATTTAATGGTAAGGTCCTGGGGAGTGTTGCTGTACAAAGACCTTGGAGTGCAGGATCATAGCTCCTTGAAAGTGGAGTCGCAGGTAGATAGAATGGTGAAGAAGGCGTTTAGTATGCTTTCTTGTATTGGTCAGAGTATTGAGAACAGGATTTGGGATGTCATGTTGGTTAGGCCACTCTTGGAATATTGCGTGCAATTCTGGTCTCCTTCCTATCGGAAAGATGATGTGAAACAGGCTGGGGCTGTTTTCCGTTGAATGTCGGAGGCTGAGGGGTGACCTTATAGAGGTTTACAAAATCTTGAGGGGCATGGATGGGATAAATAGGCAAAGTCTTTTCCCTGGTGTCGGGGAGTCCAGAACTGAAGAGCATAGGTTTAGGGAGGGTGGGGAAAGATATAAAAGATCCCTATGGGGCAACATTTCCACGCAGAGGGTGGTACGTGTATGGAATGAGCTTCCAGAGGAATTGGAGGAGGCTGGTACAGTTGCAACATTTAAAAGGCATTTGGATGGGTATGTGAATAGCAAGGGTTTGGAGGGATGTGGGCTGGGTGCTGGCAGGTGGGACTAGATTGGGTTGGGATACCTGGTCGGCATAGACAGGTTGGACCGAAGGATCTGTTTCCGTGCTGTACATCTCTATGACTTTATGACCTGCCAAAGTCTTGTTTTCCCATCTTATTTTGCCTGTAGATTACTAGCTCCATTCCTTCATATGCTGATGTTTAATCAGGATCAATTGGCATCTTAGTTGGGAATCTTTTAATTCGATAGGTAGTGTGGAACTGGAATCACACTTGATCTGTACTCTATATGTGGTAGATTTAATAAATCTGTTGAGTTTTGGATGCTATTTCAGCTTTTGCCAATGCCAACTTTTTAGTATTAGCCACAAATTGGATTTTAGTAACTTTGCCGTTACATGTTGTTCTAGGTAAGATTTGAGCTTTTTTTTGAATTGACATAACCACTATGGAATTTTACCCTTAGAACAAAGAACATTACAGCACAGTGCTGACCCTTTGGCCATCGATGATTCCACAGGTTGGCACAACAATCTGAAGCCTATCTATCCTACACTATTTCATCCATATGTTTATCCAATGACCTTTTAAATGCCCGTAAAGTTGACGAGTCTCCTGATCTGTGGTCTGATAGGTTTCAGCAATTGTTTGTGGCATAGAGCTCTTGTGAAAAATGCACATAAGGTTGGTTAAATGCCAGGTTAGGTGAAGCTTTCATTTCTGTTTTCCTTCCCGTTCCCACAATGCATCATTGTCAAAAACCCACTTTGCACATCAGTATAGTTATTTTAGTGAGAGATTGGAAATTGACCAATGTTGATAGCTTCAGTTGTTCTTTGTGTTGTCCTCTGATGCATTGGCATGCTTCAATTCCTAGAGACCAGGAAAGAAAATTGGAGAGGAAGGCATAACCAGCAAAAAGAGCAATCCTATTGCTTAGTGACTGTTAATACCAGCAGTACTGGTGAGATCCAGTGGACGTGATCGGTTTGGATTTTCAGAAGGTCTTTGATGAGGTGCCACACAGGAGGCTGCTAAATAAGTTAGGAGTCCATGGTGTTCAGGGCAAGGTACTGGCATGGATGGAGGATTGGCTGACTGGCAGAAGGCAGTGAGTCAAAAGGTGTGGTGCCGGAAAAGCTCAGCTGGTTAGGCAGCACCCGAGGAGCAGGATGACTGGCTGTGCTTTTCCAGCACCACAGTTTTTGACTCTGATCTCCAGCAACTGGCGTCCTCGCTTTCTCCTAGAAGGCATTGAGTGTGGATAAAGGGGTACTTTTCAGAATGGCAGCTAGTGATTGGCGGAGTTCTGCAGGAGTCAGTGTCAAGACTACAAATACTCATGGAGTATATACAGGTAGACAACCCTTTATCCAAAAAGCTCCAAAGTCTTTTCTCATTAACAAGGTTGTTTGGCATGCAAACAGTTAACCCAAGTCGATACCCACTCAATGCATGTCACTCAGATGTGACACGGGGGTGTTGGAGGTGGTGGGGGTGGCGTGGCGTGGCCCAGCACTGGCAGGCCTCTATTCTGTTTCAAGGCCCATATTACTCTCAGTTACTTATTCTGAAATTCGAAAAATTCTTAATTCCGAAAACCAGCTGGTCCTGAGCATTTTGGATAAAGGATTGTGCACCTGCATTAGCAATCTGGACAAAGGAACTAAGGGCATTATTATTGAGTTGGCAGTTGACATAAAAATATTTGGAGGGACAGGTAGTATTACGGAAATGGAGAGGCTGCAAAAGGACCTGGACAGGCTGGGAGAGCGGGCAAAGAAGTGGTAGATGTAATACAATGTGGGGATGTGTAAGGTTATGCATTTTAGAGGATAAAGTCATAGACTGTTTTGTAAATGGGGAAAGGCTTCAGAAATCTGACTTGGGAGTTTCAGTTCAGAATTCTGTTAAGGTTAACATGCAGGTTCAGTTGACCGTGAGGAAGGCAATGCAATGTTAGCATTCATATCAAGAGGACGACAATAGAAGAACAGAGATATGCAGCTCAGACTATATAACCTGTTAAGAGCACATTTGGAACTTTATGATCAGTTTTGGGCACCATACCCAAGGAAGGATGTGCTGGCTCATAAGAGGTGGTCCATAGAAGATTTACAAGAATGATCCCAAAAATCAAGGGCTCGTCATATGAGAAGCGATTGAAGACTCATGGTCTGCACTTTGAGTGTAGAAGGATGAGGGTGGGGAGGGGGGTGATGGGGGATCCCATTGACATTCTCAGAACAAAAAGAGAGTAAAACAGTGTTGAATCTGGAACTCATTACCCCAGGAGGCTGTGGAGGCCAAATCACTGAGTGTATTTAAGACAGGGAGAAGGAGGTTCGTGCTTAGTAAGGAGATAAGGAGTATGAGGAGAATCAGGTTGAGAAACATATCAGCCAAGATCAAATGGCAGAATAGACTCCCATAGGCTGAATGGCCTAAGTTGGTTCTGACAACTTATGGTCTTATGGAATGTTCATTAATTTCAGTAATTAGTTCTACTTCATTAGTTCTACTTCACTATTTGTCTGCTTAAAGAAAAATAAGGCACCTCTTTCCAAAACATTATACCATGCTGTGGCAGATATAGTTGCCCAAAACTTTTGAGGGAACTCATTTTAATGTTTTAATAAATTTTTTTTTAGCCTTGAGAAAAATCTACTATTAGCTTGGTTCCAGCATACATGGACAAGCATACAGTAAAGAAACTCTGACTGCCCATTTAGCTCGGTTTACTCTGCTGCCTGTGTCTTAAATTGCACCAAAATACGGTTCAGTTTTCATCACTGTGCTTATTGGCCTATTTTGTCTCCCAATCCATCAACACTTCAATTTGAAAACATTCATCCCCGTTTTCAAATTTTTCTGGCCTCACTTTGAATTGTCCCACAGTTCCACAACTTTCTGTGATACTGGCTTTTTCAGCATCAAGATTGGTGTTCATCCCATCAGCTACAAAAACTTGGAAGCTTGGAAATTCTCTTCTTCAACCTCTACTCCACTCTTCCTTGCTTTCCTCCTTTTCAGGCAGTCCATAAAAGCCAGCTCTTTGATCAAACCTTTGGTTTTCTGCCTTAATGTGGTTCAGTGTCAAATTTTGTTTAATGCCCCGTGAAGCACGTTATAATATTTTGTAATACTAAACATTCAATATAATTGTTTTACAGAATAAATGGTGGATTGTAATTGAAATACATGTTCTTATTAATTTGTTTTATGAAGTTATTTAAACCTATGTTTCAGTAATATTGAGAGATCATTTTCAGATCTCTTGTTAGGCAGCTCCTGATGGCCGCGTACGATTTGGTTCCTCACTAAAAATGACTGCTGTGGTGACTTGAGTCTAATGCCCAACCTACAGTCTCTGTCAGAGATGGGGCAAACAGTGGTTGAGAGAATGTTGGAGGGGGAAGGGGGGGAGAATGCCTGGGTTTCCCCTGCATTTATTTCACTGTTGTGCTTGACTTGGCTGTGAAGCACTGTGGGGAATCCTGAAGAAATTCAAGCTATTATATAAATGCAACCTATTCTTTTGAACAAACAGCTTTGAAATTAAAAAGATGGTACATACAATTTTTAAGAAACTCCCAACTAATTAGATATTTCCAAATAATGTTCTAAGAATTGTTACTTGTTAATTCACAGGGGCATGGGAGCAAGGGAAAGAGACACTAATTTATTTTTAAAACATTAATGCTAGAATAGGGTTTGAAGAACTAGGATTTCTTTTATTTTTCCAAATGCAGCAATGTTGTTGAATTTGCTTCAGGTACTATCTTCCAGATTGCAACAGCAGTTTTCAAAAAGGGACTAAATGTCTACTTAAAAATGAGGAAGGAGAAATTTAAAGGAAACAGCAGAGGAATAGAGTTAAGTTGAAGTTCTTTCAAAGACCTAGCAGAGATATGACCGGCAGAGTGTGTCCTTCTGTGCTCGATATACATTAGTAAAAATGAAATTCCTGTCAACATTGCCTGGAATTTGTCAACATATGGAACCAACAAGATCATTCACTATTTTAGAAAAAGATTTTACCACACCAGCAGAAGTCAATGTAGTCCTACAATTAAATATGGTTGTAAATTTGATCTTACTGCATTTAGAATTTCTACAATATAGTTCGAAGCCCTTGTCCTTTAACAAAAGAGACCTTGGAGTGCAGGTTCATAGCTCCTTGAAAGTGGAGTCTCAGGTAGATAGGATAGTGAAGAAGGCATTTGGTATGCTTTCCTTTATTGGTCAGAGTTGAGTCCAGGAGTTGGGAAGTCCTGTTGCGGTTGTACAGGATATTGGTTAGGCCACTGTTGGAATATTGCATGCAATTCTGGTCTCCTTCCTATCGGAAAGATGTTGTGAAACTTGAAAGGGTTCAGAAAAGATTTACAAGGATGTTGCCAGGGTTGGAGGATTTGAGCTATAGGGAGAGGCTGAACAGGCTGGGGTGTTTTCCCTGGAGCGTCGGAGGCTGAGGGGTGACCTTATATAGAGGTTTACAAAATAATGAGGGGCATAGATAGAATAAATAGACAAAGTCTTTTCCCTGGGCTCGTGGAGGGCATAGGTTTAGGGTGAGAGAGGAAAGATATAAGAGGGACCTAAGGGGCAACTGTTTCGTGCAGCGAGTGATACATGTATGGAATGAGCTGCCAGATGGTGTGTTGGAGGCTGGTACAATTGCAACATTTAAGAGGCATTTGGATGGGTATATGAATAGGAAGGGTTTGGACGAATATGGGCCGGGTGCTGGCAGGTGGGACTAGATTGGGTTGGGATAACAGGTCGGCGTGGACTGGTTGGACCGAAGGGTCTGTTTCCATGTGTACATCTATATGACTCTGACTCTAAAACCAAAATATTATTGAACTGAAACTCCGGGCTAAAAAGTAGACAAAATGAATTGTGAACAAAGCAGAGATATTAAGCGTGCAGAAACCTATTCCTGCTTGATTAGAAGTATTATTATTTAGAAGTTTAAAGAAAAACTGAAAATAAAGTAGCAAATTTAGTGTCAATTCACTTTGCAGTTATGCATTTTAACATTGGTGAGAAGTCTTAATAAGGCTATCTAAATTTATAGTTGAGTGTGTTGCTGGAAAAGCACAGCAGTTTAGGCAACATCCGAGGAGCAGGAAAATTGATGTTTCAGACTGGAGCCCTTCATCAGGAATTCCACCAACATACTCAACTCTGATCTCCAGCATTTGCAGACCTCACTGTCTCATGTCTAAATTTATAGTTCATTCTGTTCCTGTACAGTTAATTCTGCTATAACAAGAGTTGGCTTAAATGCAGTTGAAGAATTTAATCTGTTATTTATAGAACGCAAGCTTTCCTTACCTGCATTAATCATTCACAATTCATACAAGACCGCAACTATCGTGTTTTATCAGAGCCAACTGTATTTAAAAAAAGATTGAAAAGTTCCTGTAGTGAAAATAAGTGTACCCTGCATATCTACACGTGGGACATTTGGCCTAAAACTGCATGAAATGGAGGAAAAGTCTCTGGGAAAGATCTGCACGCCTCGAGTGTCCTCTCCAGTGAGAATCTGAAGTCAAGCGCAACAGTGAAATAAATGCAGGGGAACCCAGGCATTCTTCTCTCTTTCCCCCCCCAAAATTCTCTCAACCACTGTCCCATCTCTGACAGACTGTAGGTTGGGCACTAGACTTGAGTCACCACAGCAGTCATTTTTAGTGAATTACAGTAAGCAATTGTGCAGAAGTTGCCACAAACAGCAAGAAACTGGCCCATTTAAACTGTTTTGGCAGTCCTATTTGAAGGAAGAAAATTGATTACGACAACCACCGGCTTGTCTTTGAAAAAGCATCAGATCTTTTACACCCACTTGAACAAGCGGAGTAATGGCTTATTTAACTTTTTGCACAAAGGAGCCCCACCCCTCAAGAGAGTAGTACTTCTATTCATATCTTCCACTGGTGCTTGAACTTGCAGTTTTCCCACTGAGAATGTTAGCATTGAACTGTTAAAGGTTTGCATGTTCTTTCACTATCTAGAAAAAAGATCTATCCCATCAAAAACATCACAAGTTGAGTAAGGGTCTTCGACTCTGTTCATTTCTGGAAAGCATAATATATTTCGAAATTTAGAGAATGCATACTGTTGTGACACTTTGGATTTAGTATTCTGAGCCATATAAATGAGGAAATAAACCAGGGAAAGTGTGTATTTTGAATCTAAAGATCTTAATAGGCTAGAATGATTTTCAACTGCAAATAAGAAAAATATCCAATACATATCTTGCATCATTGCATATGTATGATGCACTATGTATAAACTCTGCATTCACTGTGGCAACCTGTATGTATTACTTTGGTAATACCTCCTCCTTTGTGACCTGATGCCAAGAGTGATAGGGGAAACAGTATTATAAGGGATACAATTACCACCACATTCCTTTCTAAGATACATTTTGTTGTGGATTTTACAAACATGGTTTGTTCATCATCACTGGGTCAAAATTCTGTGCCTGGCATCATCATGGCTTTATCGCTGCCAAAGGGACTGATGTGGTTCAAGGTGATGGCCCAACAACACCTTGGAGCAACTAGGTATGGGCAATAAACAAAGTCTTGATAGTGGAACTCTTAACCTTAAGAAGTAGAAATTTCCATTGAAAGCACAGGACCATGAGGCCATAATAAGGCAATGTAATGTAGATTTTATATTAAGAGGCACAGAACACAAAGGTAATGTTTTTTGTTGGAATATTGCTGGCAATGAGAGATGGCTGGTGTTAGAGAGCTGTTTCTACAAACCTAAAAGATCTAGGATGTTAACCTGTTTCCACTGGATCATAACAAGAACATAAATTGAAGATAATCCAGAAGTAAAGGTCAGAAAAAAACGAATTTAGAACATGGAATTCTCTGCCATAAAGTTATGTTGAATTATGGTTCACAAATTATTTTAAAATCTATGGTTGCTTGGAGGAATATGCTGTGTTATAGATCTTTTTAAATTCTTTCATAAGATAGGTGAATGATTGACAAGGTGCTTATTCATTTTCCATCTCTAGATGTACCAGAGAAGGTGGTGTTTAGCTGTTTTAGTGAATCCCTGAAGTTCATATAGCGTGGGTATATTCATAGTTTATAGCAAAGGAGTTCCAGGACTTCAATGTAGTGACAGTGATAGTCATATTTACCCAAGTCAGTATCGTATGTGTGGCTTCAAGGAACGCTTGCTGATGGTGTTCCTATGTAATTATTGTCCTTGCTCTTTCAGATGGTAGAGTGTATTAGTTTGGAAGATGATGTTGAAAAAAAGGAAATGAGTAAGGATGTAGGATTTAACTCTGTGGCTTGTGCAGAGAAATAATCTGATGGATAAAATGCCCTCCCTCTTGTCTCCTAATACTCTATAAAGATCCTAGTGCAATGCATATTCTGTGTTGGTGTTTCTAATTATGGAGATGCTTTAAGTAACCTTAGAATACAAAAAGTAAAATTGACCTCCTTTCCTAAATGCAGAAGATAAACAGTCACTGGACTCTGCTTTCTTCCCCCAGATGCTGTCAGAACTGCTGAGTTTCACGAATGTTTGTTTTTGTTTCAAAACTATACATTTTTTTTTTGTGTTTCAATGATGTTGTGAATCATATCTTCAGAAATAATTCAAAATCATTTTCAAAATAAGGAATCTATCAGTTTCTGCACTGAGGGTGGTTATTGCAATGATATTCCATATTAAAATAGAATCATAAATGTAAAAAGTAAACAATGCACTATTTGTGATTGCAAAGGTTTGCTGATCTGTGAAGAAGTATCTTCTACTTAAGAGGTAACCCAGTCATACTGGAGGTTGAGTTCTCTTTCTATCTAACAACAGACAGGATCAGGAGTGGGCTATTTAACACTCAAACGTGTTCTGCCATTTATTGAAATCCATTATTTAATTCCAAATCACTTAATTTCCTCTATATACCTTTGGTTAACCAAAGTTAATCAATCTCTGACTTATAATTAATGATTCATCTTACATCAATTACCATTTTCAAAAGAAAGTTCCAAAAATTGTTTGATTCTGATGTCCCCTTGCAAGTCCTTTTCCTATGCGCCTTTTGTATCCCTTACTGTTTAGTAATGTTTTGATCTTTATAGCTGTCCCAGGTGCCAAGATTTATAAGAGTTTCTGCATTTGTGCTTTCTTCTTTTAGTTTATATTTTGTTCCTTACCTCTTAACCGCTTGAGGTTTTATTTGGCAATGTGAGTTTTTAAAAGGGGTGTAATCTAGTTCAATATCATTTTTTGAAAGACCTTTACTGATCTGGTTTTATGCATCAGATTTATAAAATTCAATTTGAGTGGACTCTGTCATCCCAATGAAGTCTTCCCCTGCCCCAATTTCTGCATTTGCTCAATCTTTTCCGCAGATCAATTAGCCAAGTATATTTGGCTCCCATTTCTGACCATGTTACAGATATGGCTACTATGCATTGGCTCCAAGTTGAATTTCAAACATGCAATTCATTAAATTTGTTCTTTATATTCTGTGTTTGGATGAAGAATGCTTGCTCAGGCCACACAACCAAATGTTTCACTCAGATTTATTTCTTTCTTTTTGCTTTAATTAATTAGCTTTTTCTTTAATTGTAATAGCTAAAGCAAAGTGCACTTTCTGATTACTACTGTTTTCCTTTTTTGTTTTCAAACAACCTATGCCACCTTTTTCACCTGATCTCTTCTCCAACAGTTCACAGTATTTCCTCACTATTCTCCCTTTCCATAAGGATCCAAGGATTCAGGTGGAGTCCAGCACTAATACTAGTGTCCTATAAAATGGAAGCATCTTTCCTAATCTACTTACAGGTCCACGCATTCACGTTCTTGTATTGTTTATCCCCATTTAAACTTGCTGTTGGCTCTGGTCATTACAAGGAGATTATAACCCTTGAGGTCTCCTAATTTAACTGCAATTGCTGGGTACTTTTCAAAACAGGATCTCTTGCCCACAGCTCCCGGTGTTCTTGGTTCCAATATGGATCTTAACAACTCAACCTTGCTTTCTTATCAATATTGGTTCATACGGCCTGGAAATAGTCCACATCCTGGTGTTAGGCTCGCAACATGCCATGTGGCAAGTAGGACTCTACATCTTGCTTACCAAGGGTGTGATCTGTCCCCTTAATTATTGCGTTCAAGAATTGCTAAATTTTGCTCTCCCTGTCTCCCTCCTTCTGACAATCTCTCAATCCAAAGTGTTATGATCTACATTTCAGCTGACCTAGGAGTCTTATCTGCAAAGGTAGGAAGTTCAGGTAACTGTTGGTCATTATAGAAGCAATTTGGATGAGAATATAGGAGGCATGATTAACAACTTTGCAGTGGATCCCACATTTAGTGGTATAGAGGACAGTGAAGATGGGTGATCTAAACATACAACAGGATCTTGGTCATTGGGCCAGTGCATAGGAACGGCAAATGAAGTTTAAGTTAGATAAGTACAAAGTGTTGCGCTTTGATAAGACAAACCAGCGCAGGATGTACACAGTTCCCCTTAGGGCCCTGGGGAGTGTTGTCGAACAGAGAGACGTAGGGGTGCAGGTGCATTGTTCCTTGAAAGTGGTGGCATAGGAAGACAGGGTAGTGAAGAAGATGTTTGCTATGCTTGCTTTCATTGGTCAGAGCATTGAGTATAGACGTTGGGATTGTACAAGACATTGATAAGGCATGTTTGGAGTACTGGGGTGTGTGTTTGCGTGTGCGTGTTCCGATGGTTAGAGGACACATGAATACGTACGTGAATAGGAAAGGGTTACAGGCTTATGGACCAAATGCAAGCAAGTGGGACTAGTATAGTTTGGGAAATATAGTTGGCAAGTTGCACATCTCTGATATCAAATTAACAGGTGTATAGGTTACAGACTTCTACTTGCAGCTTTTCTTAAAGAAAGGCACAACATTAGCTGTCCTTCAGCTATCATGGTGACTGTTATAATTTATAAATCAGTGTGACCCGTTCCTTGAAAATAAAGTAAACTACCAGTGAATATATATTAACCATAATGTTCAATTAGTAATCAAGTTTCATGTCAGAATTGAGCCTGAATCTCAGTAAAAAGATCTCAGAATGGTCATGACATATTGTTGTAAGTTTCACTTGTTCCCTTTAACATGGAGTCTATAGTAGGACCCAGTTTTTAATATTGCTTATACTCCACGGAAGATTCTACACTCTATTAACTTTATGGCCTCTATTGATCTCCTATTTGAGCATGGGCCAAGTCCCTTAAATCGATCAATTTAATCTGTTTCAACAAATTCACTTGACGGCAAGTTCCACATTGGCACTGTACAAGTTAAGTACATATCTTCTAAATTATTTAGATAATCTGTTTGTGGTGATATTGTACTTATGATACCAGCTCGGGACTAATCCACAATTGGTAACAGTTACGCCACATACAGCTCATTTAACATCTTCATAACTTATGTACTTGTACCCTGACAAAACACTAATGGAATAAAGAGAACCAACTTGATGAAAGGTAGGTTGTCAGCCAAAGAACAGATCAAATCAAAGCATTTCCATTGATCCTATTTGTTGGTTGGGAACTTGGGGTCAGGTCTACTGACAGATAATAAAACAACTTAAATTGCCTCAGGCCTCAATATAAGGATTACAAGAGATGATATTCCAGAGTTGGGAAACTGAACACACAGACAGGAGATGACTTGTGAAGGTGTTTTCGAGACACCTCACTTATGGCTGTAGATGATTTTAAAAAAACCCTGCTCAGGGATCGCTCAGTTTCCTACCTAGCTTCCCACAATGTCCTGGGCTACACTTGAACTTGATCAGAAGTGGGGACGTTCACTGATTGCATAATATTCACTATTTGCAGTTCATCAGATACTTAAGCAGTCTGTGTTGAATATCAGCCACACCTGAACTTCAAAGTGCAAAGGGACATTTACACCACACAAGTGCCAGGCATTTGAACTGGAACGCACTCATTTTTGGGCCCAAGAATAATGTGTTGTTCAATCCATTTTCTAAGTTTTCTTTACATTCAAACAAATAGGTCGTGCAACCTGCATTGTTCAGAGTTTTGATTGCACTTTGCTGCTGCTTATTCTCCGATCATTATCGTTTCAAAATTAAGCACTCAGCTGATTACTGATTTGGTTTTTAATGCAATGTTTATTGGTACAGTAGGATCTCTATTAATTGGTGTCCACTTGTCAACCAATCCACACACTACTCTCATGCTGTAGAAATGTAATTTTGTCCCTGAATTGATACTCTTGTATAATATCCTGATATGTGTAAGATGAGCAGAATGTGTCATTTTTCAACAGTATTTTGGGAAAGGCATAGAGGAACAATGCTGTTTATTATTGGTCAGAGGGATAAGTTGGTTTTGAACAGATCAAAGTTTGTGGTCATTTTTTGAGAGAAAAGTCATCAAGTGAGGATGAAGAAATGCTGTAGACATTTAAAAGTATTTTCAGATATAGAAGTGGTGTTTGGCTTGGAGAACCTAGTTTTTGTTGCCTTGAGATGAGGAGGAAGATGCAGTTTACCATGACAGAGGAAGTGTGAGTGGCACTGTAAAAGTGTGAATTGGTTTAACATTCTACAAAAGATGTAGCTATAGCATAAATGTAGCCTCATTCTGGAGTCAAGGGCCGAATCCAACACATGAAGAACAAAATTTTCTTGGCAAAATTTTTATTTGGCAGTTGTTTTGGCCTCAATTTCTGAAGTGGTAGAAACCCTTGTAATATTAAAGTATTTAGATGTGCACTTGCAAGACCAAGGCATACAAGGCTATGTGCCAAGGGCTGCAAAATGAAATTAGAATAGTTAGGCATTTGTTTTTGACCAGCGCAGGCTTAATGAGATGAAGGGTTTCTTCTATGCTGTAGACCTCAGTAACTCTAAGTGCGTTCCATAATAATTGTACTAATATTGAAATTCTGTGCATGCTTCATGGAGTCAACATTTGTCATGATTACGAACAGAACATTATGGCTAATGTATATTCACTGTTGTTTAATTCATTTTCAAGGAGATGGTCACAACTGGTTTATAAGTTATAAGTCACTGTGATTGAAACATTTTCTTTGTTCAAATAAATAGCTTAAAAATCAGTCATTCGATGTAAGGTTGCACAGCTCACCAGCCTTTTGATTGAATGGTCCATTTAAAGATGTTCGGTCCTTTTTATTTTGAAAAATAACTGACAGTAATGCTGAGTATCTATGTACTATTTGTCTGCTTGTTTAATTCCAGTTGGACAATCAGTAACAATTTACCCAGAATTCAGTAATTTAAGTGGAATCAAATTTCCATAATGATGTTGCTCTTGGTGAAACTCCAGTACTATTTGCTCTTTTCTGTGTACTCCTCCTCTTTCGTACTTTTTCTCTGTTCTCTCACACACCCCTCTCCATTTCTCTCGCTTCCTCCTGGCAGCAACCCCCAGCTTCCCTACTCCTCGTGTCTCAAAAACATCTTCACAAGTCATCTCTTGTCTCTGTGGATCAATGGAAATGCTATGATCTGATCTGTACTTTGGCTGACAATCTACCTTTCATCAAGTTGGTTCTCTTTATTCCACTAGTCTTTTTTCAGGGTACAAATACATAAGTTATGAAGATGTTAAATGAGCTGTATGTGGCGTAACTGTTACCAATTGTGGATTAGTCCCGAGCTGGTATCATAAGTGCAATATCACCACAAACAGATTATCTAAATAATTTAGAAGACATGTACTTAATTTGGCACTGTACGTTGTGGAACTTGCTGTCAAGTGAATTTGTTGAAACAGATAAAATTGATTCATTTAAGGGACTTGGTCTATGCTTAAATATGAGATCAATAGAGGGCATAAAATTAATAGTGTAGACTCTTCTGTGGAGTATGAGCAATATTAAAAACTGGGTCCTACTATAAAACTTCATGTCAAAGGGAACAAGTGAAACTTACAGCAATATGTCATGACCATTCATAGGACATTTTACTGAGATCCAAACTCTCAATTTTAATATGAAACTTAATCCAATACAATTGTGCCATTTAAATAGTTAATATTCATTGTTTTTAATTTAAGAAAATGTGCCATGTGTATTCCTTTATACATTGGAGATGCCTTTATTCCCATTCACCGTTTCCTGCCCATTAGGCAATTCTCTATCCATGCTGAAAATGTGTTGCTGGAAAAGCGCAGCAGGTCAGGATGCTGCCTGGCGTGTTGCGCTTTTCCAGCAACACATTTTCAGCTCTGATCTCCAGCATCTGCACTCCTCACTTTCTCCTAATTCTCTATCCATGCCAATGTTCTACCTCTAACACTGACTTTTGTTTTATGACTTAACATTTTGTGAGATGCCTTATCGAATGTCTTCTGGAAGTCCGAATACAACATAATCTACTGGTTCCCCTCTATCCACTCTGGTTAGGATTTCTCCAAAACACTCCATTCTTGACAGAGTCATAGAGACATAGAGATGTACAGCACAGAAACAGACCCTTCAGTCCAACTCATCCATGCTGACCAGATATCCCAACCCAATCTAGTCCCACCTGCCAGCACCCAGCCCATATCCCTCCAAACCCTTCCTATTCATAGACCCATTCAGATGCCTTTTAAATGTTGCAATCATACTAGCCTCCACCACTTCCTCTGGCAGCTCATTCCATACATGTACCACCCTCTGCGTGAAAAAGTTGCCCCTTCGGTCTCTTTTATATCTTTCCCCTCTCACCCTAAACCCTCTAGTTCTGGACTCCTGCACCACAGGGAAAAGATTTTATCCATTTACCCTATCCATGCCCCTCATGATTTTATAAACCTGCTATAAGGTCACCCCTCAGCCTCTGACACTCCAGGGAAAACAGCCCCAGCCTATTCGACCTCTCCCTATAGCTCAAATCCTCCAATCCTGGCAATATCCTTGTAAATCTTTTCTGAACCCTTTCAAGTTTCACAATATCCTTCCAATAGGAGGGAGACCAGAATTGCTTGCAATATTCCAACAGTGGCCTAACCACAGCTATAACATGACCTCCCAACTCCTGTACTCTGACCAATAAAGGGAAGCATACCAAAAGCCACCTTCACTATCCTGTCTACCTGTGTCTGCACTTTCAAGGAGCTTTGAACCTGCATTCCAAGGTCTCTTTGTTCAGCATCATTCCCTAGGACCTTAGCATTAAATGTATAAGTCCTGCTTAGATTTGCTTTCCCAAAATGCAGCACCTCGCATTTATCTAAATTAAATTACATCTGCCACTCCTCAGCCCATTGGCCCGTTTGATCAAGATCCTGTTGTAACCTGAGGTAATCTTCTTCGCTGTCCACTACATCTCTAATTTTGGTGTCATTTGCAAACTTGCTTACTATACCTCTTATGCTCACATCCAAATCATTTATATAAATGACGGAAAGTAGCGGACCCAGCACCGATCCTTGTGGTACTCTTCTGGTCACAAGCCTCCAGTCTGTAAAGCAATCCTCCACCACCACCCTCTGTCTTCTACTTTTGAGCCTTATTGACTGACAATCTTTCTATCCCTAAAACTTCTTAGCTTCTTTCTCTGTGATCTTAATGATGCATGTTGAGCTGTCATGTTAACATTTGATTGACCTATAATGTTTACTAGATGGAGATGCACCACTTTATTCAGCAATTTTCAGAAAGCCTGGATTTTATTTTCTGTTCCTCCGTACTTATTTTATGAGCCAGGTCAGACCTATAGAACAAAGTCGTCTCTAAAATACCAACAAAGAATCTGGCCTTTCACCCCAGCTCCTATTGAGCAAAATGTTTAAAATGTGGCAAAAAACTGGCAATCTGTTGGAAAGGCCAGATTGGTGGATAGTATAGGCATTTTTAACAAAAGTCCATTTCTCTAATAATAAAATTAAAACACGGTTAGGGCAGAGAAGAATGAGTGATCACTCAGTCAACTTAGATTAGATTAGATTACAGTGTGGAAACAGGCCCTTCGGCCCAACAAGTCCACACCGACCCGCCGAAGCGCAACCCACTCATACCCCTACATTTACCCCTTACCGAACACTACGGGCAATTTAGCATGGCCAATTCACCTAACCTGCACATCTTTGGACTGTGGGAGGAAACCGGAGCACCCGGAGGAAAGCCAGCTTAACAGTAGAAAGAAAGACACAAAATGTTCAAAATCATAAAACATCTTTGTTCTCTACCTACTGGCTTTATAATTTTGGGGCAATGAAACATGACCCCAGCATGACATGCGTTTGTCATCATGTTACAGTGTCACATCAACAGGTGATAAAAGCGTGTTGGTTACCAACATTCGTGTAATGAGGGAAATTTAGGAATTGTCGACGTATTGCAAACTTCAAACTAGTGCTTTGCTGGCCTACAGCAGTGAACTGCATTTAGTTAATTCACCCATTAGGCAAAGTTTTTCTTTGAGAAGTCCTAACCAGAGTGGATAGAGGGGAACCAATAGATGTGTTGTAATTGAACTTCCAGAAGGTGTTCGATAAGGCATCTCAAAAGATTACGTCATAAAACAAGAGCCCACAGTGTTAGAGGTAGAAGATTGGCATGGATAGAGAATTATCTAATGGGCAGAAAATAGCAAGTGGGGATAAGGGCGTCTTTTTCAGGTTGGTGCGCGATGGCCATTGGGGTTCAACAGAGATCAGGGTTAGGAGTATAGCAGTTTACAACATAAAATGATTTGGAAGACTGAAGCAAATGTACTGTAGCAAAATTTGTGGATTATCCAAAACAGGTGGAAAAGCAGGTTGCAAGAGGGATACGTGAAGTTTACAGAGAATTATTGATAAGTTAAGTAATTGGGTAAGAAGTCAGCAAGTGGAGTATGATGTAAGAAAATGTAAAGTTGATCATTTTGAAAGGGAGAACTGAAGAAAAGTACTATTTAAAAGGAGGACAAAGAGTACTTTTTAAATGGAGAAAAATAACAAAGTTGCAACATGAAGGGTCTTTGAGGTACTCGTACACAAAACACAGAAAACTAGCACACGGGTGCAGCAGGTATTCGGGAAGGCTAATGGAATGTTGGCCCTTACTACAAGAGGGTTGGAGTATAAGAGTAGAGAAGTCTTATTGCAGCTGTACAAGGTGCTGATAACTCCATATGTGGAGTACAGTGAGCAGTTTTCTGTTCTCCTTATTTAAGAAAAAAATGTCATTTAATTAGCAGTTCAGAGAACTCTGTGTAGGGTAATCCCTGGTATGGACGAGATTGGCTTGTGAGCAAAGGTTAAACAGGTTGTGACTCTAATCGTTGTACTTTGGAAACATGAGAGGTTATCGCATTGGAGCAATTTATTCTTAAGGGGCCTGAAAGAATGCTTCCTCTCATTGGAACATCCTTTCTGATTGCTCCTCGTATGATGATGAGTCTGTTTGTCGTCTAAGTGATGATGTTGTTCTTAATGCTGTTACATGGGGAGTTTCAGAACTTTCCCTCATTGAAGGAGTGGCAAAATATTTCCAGGTCAGGACTGAGCATTCAAGGGAAATGCAACAAATGTTGAAAACTTTACAGGAATCATAAATTTCCATTGAACAGTGGTTGAGTAATGAGAATATGTAAATTTAGAATTAATACTAAATATATTTTAAAAGTTCATCATGCAAAAGATTATTGGAATAAGAAAGGATACTACCAATGTTTACAGAAGCTAAGAGGGAATGAAACGAGCATTTGAAGCATTTTTTGAAAAGCTTTTGAGGAAGTGCAAGATACTATGAGTCACTGGCTAGGTTGAAGCTAGAGTATTATTTTCAATTCTGGGCACCATGTCAAAGCCATGGAGACAGTGCAGAGATTTAGAACATAGAACATTACGGCACACTACAGGCTCTTCGGCCCTCGATGGTTTCACAGGTCAGTGCAACAATCTAAAGCTCATCTAACATATACTATTCCATAACCATCCGTATATTTATCCAGTGACCATTTAGATGCCCTTCAAGTTGGCGAGTCCACTGCTGTTACAGGCGGGGCTTTCTACACCCCTACTACTCGCTGAGTAAAGAAGCTATCTCTGTCATCTGTCCTATATCTATCACTCCTCAGTGTAAAGCTATGTTCCCTTGTGTTCGCCATCACCATCCGAGGAAAAAGACTCTCACTGTCCACCCTATCTAGTCCTCTGGTCATCTTATGTGCCTCTATTAAGTCACTTCTTAACCACCTTCTCTCGAACGAAAGCTGCCTCAAGTCCCTCAGCCTTTCCTCATAAGACCTTCCCTCCTTACCAGGCAACATCCTAGTAAACCTCTGCATCCTTTCCAATGCTTCCAATCCTTCCTATAATGCGGTGACCAGAACTGTATGCAATACTCCCAAGTGTAGCTGCACCAGAGTTTTGTACAGTTGCGAAGTGACCTCATGGCTCAAAACTCAACCCTTCTACCAATAAAAGCTAACACACAGTGCGCCTTCTTAACAATCCTATTAAGCTGGGTGGCATCTTTCAGAATGATACCAGTTATGTGGAGACATAAGAACATCTGGAATTCTTCTACATTGACCAGAGAAAGTTATGGGGAGGGTCAATGGAAGTGCTCAGAATTATGAGGGATTTTGATAGTTTGATTTTTTTTTAGTTTAATTCGGTTGGTAGAAGGATCAGGAATTTGAGGACTTGGTCAAAGGACCCGGGCAGAGATGAGTTTTTTTTTTACACAGCATAATGGTCTGGAATGGATTGCCTGTGAGTGGTGGAAGCAAGTCCTATGACAACTTCCAAAGAAAATTAGGTAAATATTTGAGTCAGAAAAAAAAAGTAAGCTGTGTGAAAAGAGTGCAGAACTTACATATATTGAAGTTTTTTATTTGTTCAAGGAATGTGTTGCTGGTTAGGCCAGTATTTATTGCCCATGCCTAATTGTCCTGGAGAAGGTGGTGATGAGCTACTTACTTGAACTACTAAGGCCCTTGATAGTCCACCCACAATGCTGTTATGGAGAGTGAGTTCCAAAAATTTAACCTAGTGGTACATGCTGTAGTTGAGAGTTGGGATGATGTGTGAGACTTGGCGGGGAACTTGCAGATGGTTCTGTTCCCAAATATCTACTGTCTTTGTCCTGTGGCGAGTTAGAGATCATGGGTTTCAAAGATGCTGTTGGACGATCCTTGGTGACTTACTGCTGTGCATCTTGTAGAAGATTCACATGACTGATACTGTGTGCATTGGTGAAAGGAGTGAATGTTGAAGGTGGTTCAGATGTCAATCAGGTGGACTGCTTTGTCTTGGATGGTATTAAGCTGCTTCAGTGTTGTTTTTGCTGCACTCTTCCAGGCAATTTCTCCATTGGACTATTTCCTTTGTAGTAGCAAAAGGAGGTGAGTTATTCACCTCAAAATTTTTAAACTTTGACCTGCTGTTTCAAAATGCTGGCACATGCATGATGGCAGCCTTTTATGATCTTTTGAATTTTAATCAGTTTTGATCTGGTGAATTTTAATCCATGAATGGAGTTGATGTTAGCTCTACCACAGAGACAAGCATTAGTGTGAAAATAGGTGTGATTACAAAAACAATCTATATCATAGCACATCCCTGGGTTATCAAAGAAAATTTTAGTGAGCCAAATAGAGTGAACACGTGACCTAAAACCTGGTTAAAGAACATGGTTTTAAAGGACTTTTAAAAGAGGAAGAGTAGCAAATAGATTTAAGGAGCGAATTCCAGAGTTTAGGTCTTTAGCTGCAAAGACTCTAATAATGTAGCCAATAAAATTGAACTTTGTGTATCAAGCAAAATATCAGAGGTTTGCTTTAAGATCTTTTGTGGTTGGACCAGATGAAAGGTTTTGCATGCCATGAGGTAACTTCACCACTCAATCATTCTTCATTACAACTCCACTTGATCCATTGGCGTGTTTTTTTAAAAAAAGTTGATGTTGAAAATTTGGCACTTTTGTTTAAATCTCAACAAATTTGCCGTAATAATTGAAAAGACATAGGCCTCTGCTGATTGCTGACTGCTGCTAGTGAGGTGCTGAAAGACTGAGGGTTGGCAGCATTTAACAAAGAAAGGTGGTAAGGACATGCCAGGGATCTATAGATGGTGGCCAAGTTGTTGGAGGGAATCCTGAGAGGATTTACATGTATTTAGAAAGGTAAGGACTGATTAGGGATGGTAAGCATGGCTTTGTGCGTGGAAAATCATGTCTCTCAAACTTGACTAAGTTTTTTGAAGAAGTAACAATGAGGGCAGAGTGTTTTACGTGATCTATATGGACTTCAGTAAGGCGTTTAACAAGGTTCCTCATAGGAGACTGGTTAGCAAGATCAGATCTCATGGAATGCAGAGAGAATTACCCATTTGGATGTAGAACTGTTTTGAAGGTAGAAGACAGGGTGCTGGTGGAGGGCTTCTTTTCAGACTGGAGGCCTGTGACCAGTGATGTACTACAAGGATCGGTGCTGGGTCCACTGCTTTTCATCATTTATGTAAAACAGTTTGGATGTGAACATAGGGGGTATGGTTAGGAAGTTTGCAGATGATGCCAAAATTGGAAGTGTAGTGGACAGTGAAGAAGGTCACCTCAGATTACAATGGGATCTTGATCAGATGGGCCACTGGGCTGAAGAGTGGTAAATGGAATTTAATTTCGATAAAAGCGAGATGCTACATTTTGGAAAAGCAAATCAGAGCAGGACTTATACACTTAGTGGTAAGGTACTGGGGAGTGTTGCTGAACAAGGAGACCTTGGAGTGCAGGTTCATAGTGAAATGTTAAAGGATTAATTTCTTCCGCTGACACGTAAGAAATTGGACGTCCCAGGGGGTGTGTTTTTTCAGTCTTGCTGGCAGCATGTGACAATCTAATCTCTCACTGTTTTAAGGAATAACCTAATCGCACATTGTTTCTGGAAATAATCTAATCACTTTACACTGGTTTTGGGTGGTGTGTGATTGAGGGAGTGGCAGGGGTTTGTGTCTTGCGTGCATGACTGACTGTGATATAAAACCCTATATAAAGGGAAGACGGTTTCCTTGTTCGGGGAGCCTTGCTTGACACTCCCTGCAAGCATCACGACAAGTGTTAAGTGATCCTTCACAAGCTTGTACTTGTTTAAATAAATCGTGGCTGTTCACACATGTTGGCATGTTGCAGTTGCATCAAGCGTGTAAGAATCTCAAGAAGGGAATCTAACAATAGTTTCCTGAAAGTGGAGTCACAGGTAGATATGATAGTGATGAAGGCATTTGGTATGCTTTCCTTTATTGGTCAGTGCATTGAGTACAGGAGTTGGGAGGTCATGTTGCAGCTGTACAGGACGTTAGTTAGGCCACTGTTGGAATATTGCGTGCAATTCTGGTCTCCTTCCTATTGGAGAAACTTGAAAGGGTTCAGAAAAGATTTACAAGGATGTTGCCAGGGTTGGAGGATGTGAGGTATAGGGAGAGGCTGAACAGACTGGGGCTATTTTCTCTGGAGCTTTAGAAGCTGAGGGATGACTGTAGAGGTTGATAAAATCATGAGGGGCATGGATAGGATAAATAGACAAAGTCTTTTCCTTGGGCTGGGTGAGTCCAGAATTCGAGGGTTTATGGTGAGGGGGGAAAACTATAAGGCAACTTTTTTTTATGCAGTGGGTTGTGCGTGTATGGAATGAGCTTCCAGAGGAAGTGGTGGAGGTTGGTACAATTACAGCATTTAAAAGGCATCTGGATGAGTATATGAATAGGAAGGGTTTGGAGGGAAATGGGCCAAGTGCTGGCAAATGGGACACGATTAGTTTGGGAGATCTGGTCGGCATGGATGAGTTATACCAAAGGATCTATTTCCCTGCTGTATGTCTCTATGACTATAAACTACATTGCTTTGACCATTGCTGCACCTCTACCAGATCAAATTATTTATCAAATGCAAAATTGAATCACGTAGAGAAGTTCTGCATACCAAATAAAAGCTCTTTGAACTCAATGAAGTTTTTTAAACCTTTCAAAAATTACCACTTTATCAGTGAAAAAACATTGCAGCCTGACATTGAAAGGGCATCGAAGCCAGTGTACTTACTCACTGAAATGGATCTGTCAATACAGTTAACTGCTTGACTGTTGAATGATGTCCCAAATAATTCTTAAGCTTATTTTTGTTTGGCAATAATTGTAAAGCAGTTGCTTTGCTTTTATCATTTTTTTAAAGAGGTATATATTGGTGCATTGTTTAGATTCTTCCTGGTGGCCTTGGTTGTGCTGCTGTGAGGACATGAAGGTTCTGCCTAAGTAGGATGTCCTAATCTAGCCTGTTTGGCTAATGGAATCTTTGGCTAATGGTTCAATTCCCGCCTCAGGCGACTGACTGTGTGGAGTTTGCACGTTCTCCCCGTGTCTGCGTGGGTTTCCTCCGGGTGCTCCGGTTTCCTCCCACAGTCCAAAGATGTGCAGGCCAGGTGAATTGGCCAATCTAAATTGCCCGTAGTGTTAGGTAAGGTGTAGATGTAGGGGTATGGGTGGGTTACGCTTCGGCGGGGAGGTGTGGACTTGTTGGGCCGAAGGGCCTGTTTCCACACTGTAAGTAATCTAATTATAGTAATTAATTATAATCCCCATCAGCTGCTTTTATTTTCTAAAAGGACATAGATGTCTCAGGAAAAGTCAGCAATTACTGCCCACCCTAATTATTCCGAAGGTGGCGAAGTTACAATCCATGTGTTAGGATACTTCCACAAATAGGGAATCCCAGGATTATAGCATCTTGATCATGAGGAATGGCAATCTATTTTGAGTGTTTGACTTGAAGATCTTGAAGGTTTTTTTCCCCTGTCTGTACCTTCCTTGCTGTTCTAGGTCAAGTTTGGGAGTTGCTGCCAAAATGTTTTGGTGAACTGCTGTAGTGCTTCTTGTATATAGTACACGTTGCAGCCCTGATGTGGTAAAGTGAAGGTTTGAATGGGATGCCAATTGCGCAGGCTGATTTGGTTTGGATAATGTTTCCCAATTGTTATTGGAGCTGCACATATCTATTGCAGCCCTAACTTGTGTTGGAAAGACTACAGAATTGCAAAATGAGAAATAAGTCACTTGTCACAGAGAATATCCAACCCCTGAGCTGCCCTACTAGACACTATGGTTGAACTAATTGGTTTTTTGGTCAACTATAAAGATAGATACCAGTAACGGTCATGGAGTCATCAACATGTACAGCATGGAAATAGGCCCTTCGGTCAAATGCCTTGTGATTGATGCAATGTCTTCATGTCAAGTATATAAAATAGCAGTGATATGATTTTGAACAGAAGCATTAAATCAATCTACAAACTTTACACAAACTTCTAAATATGGAGTTATAAAGTCACATGTACAGCATGGAAACAGGCTTTTCGGTCCAACTCGTCCATGCCGACCAGATATCCTAAATTAATCTACTCCCATTGCCAGCACTTGGCCCATATCCCTCTGAACCCTTCCTATTCGTATACCCAACCAAATGCCTTTTAAACGTTGCAATTGGAGCAGCTTCCACCAGTTTCTCTGGCAGATTATTCCATTCACGCACCACTCTGTGTGAAAACATTGTCCCTTAGCTCCCATTTGAAACTTTCCCCTCTCACCTTAAACCTATGCCCTCTATTTCTAGACTCCCTTACCCCAGGGAAAAGACCCTGTCTTTTTACCCTATCCATGCCCCTCATGCTTTTGTAAACTCTGATGTCACCCTCAGCCTCCGATGCTTCAGGGTGTTCTTGTGGAATTTATTATGTGACAAGTTTTAACTAGTACTGAGTTCAACTGAATTTAAACGTTCAAATTAATAGTCATTTTCCAATGCATTGATGATCTTTTAATTCTTGGTTGACTATGTAGGAGTAACTTGTTAACAAAACAAGTGTGTATAAATTTTGTTTAATATTCTGTACTTTATGTATTAAGTTAAACAATCTTGTGATTTGTTTTCTGTAGGCTATGGTTGGAGAGGAGTGTGTGGGTGCCATTGTCTGCAAATTGGACATGCACAAGAAGATGTTCAGGAGAGGGTATATAGCGATGTTAGCGGTGGATTCCAAATACAGAAGAAAATCCATTGGTGAGACTTGTAATTTCAAATTAGCAATGCAATTTTATTAAAAGTTGACATGCAACATTCTTTTCATGAAGACTAATGTGTCAGTCTTTGAGATCACCTGAATAAAGCTAAGGGAGTTTGTGATTGAAGTGGGTTGTTCTTCACACTTTTACCTCCATTTGTTGTTTCTTTTCTGTCCTCCAATGTAACTTTTTCAGAACTCTGGCTGCCTTAACATAGTTCATTAACCTTCTTCTCATTGATCCACTTTGCCTCCTCATCCCTGATGCTTGAATTTTTGAAAATTCTTTGTCAAATTCTCCCTAAGGCTTTGTGCCTGTTTCTTTCTCACCTCCAGTCTAAGAGACCTCTGTTTCTTGAAATGCAGCCTTCTTTTCACTTACTGTCCCCAAGATTAGCAAGTGACAGCTAGATTTTCAACTGCATAGGTTCCCTGCTCTGTATTTCTAACCTTGACATGATTTGCCTTTCCATTTCCTAATTTATCCTCCTTTGCTTGTCTATTTTTTCTTTTCATTTCTATGAAGTTGCTTGGGATGTTTTTCAGTGCTAAATACACCACATTCAAATTTCTGTTTGCATTTTCCCTCTCCTCCTTCCGTTTCTAAAATGATGTTAAATATCATTATTCTTGGTATCTTTTATCTCCATTTACTGAAGTTCATTGTATTAATATCAATAATAGCTTATCAAACAGAAATGTGTTTTAATGTAAGTAGCAGCAGTGATTCTTTTTTGATCTATTTTAATTTATGTTAATTATTTTGACCTGCCCCCTTCCCTGATTTTGAATCTTGTAGACCACAGGCTTTGTGGAGTTGGCAGTTAGTTACTTGTTACAGAATTTGTAGCCTCTAACATACACACATAGGGCTCAAACAGTTTCTGGTCAGTTATAACCCCTCCCCAATGCCGAGCATGTTTTTGTTTTGTATGGGGTTTCAAGGTTATCCTTGACATTCAATGGTATTAACATTAGATTTGTCATTGTCGGACACTTGTGCATTGCAATGCTACTTACCATTTAGCTGCCATGATCTTTTTGCATATGGGCACTGATTGCTTCAGTACCTGAGGAGTTGCAAATGGTACTGAACACTCTTCAATCATCAGGAACCATCTCCAGTTCTATTCTTGTACTGGAGGGAGGTAATTGATCAAGTAGCTGAAAGTTGTTGGACCTTGGTGACTACCTTGCCATATTTGTCTCTGCCCAATGAACCAGAAGGCCTGGGTTCAAGTCCCATCTGTTTGTTCACTGTTGCTGAGTCAAAGTTCTGGAACACTCTCCCTGTCAGCTTTGTGGTTGTAGCTGCCTCTAATGGACTGTGGCAGTTCAAAAAGGAAGGCTCACCACCTGCTCCACAAATCTCTCAACAGATTGATGAAAAGTATCTACCCTGCTATGTTAGACCTGTTGTGGTGCAGTGGTAGTGTTGCTATATCTGGGCCAATTGTTCCAGGTTTAATTTTGGATATATAAGTTACTTTTCAAGTGTGCATTTGAAATGACTGTATGCTACTGCATTATTTTCCAGGCACAAATCTAGTGAAGAAAGCAATTTATGCCATGGTAGAAGGCGACTGTGATGAGGTACAAAATGCTGCATCTTCCGGATTGCTATATTTAGACCTCTTTGATTCACTAGCGCTAATTTTGATATTATTAGTTTTGCAGTTCTATTATATTCCTCTCTTCTTTAAGTATTAATTTCTCCTGAAATCCCAACTTCAGATGACCTTGCTGTGACCATTGACTTGTTCATTGATGATCTATTATCAAATATGACCATATCTTGCTCTTCTGTTTCCTGAAGTCCTTGATCTAATTGACCAAGAGCTAGTAAAGTTTAGTAATTGTAGTGAGTCAGGTTAAATTACATTCAAACATTTAATTCAAATTGTGAAATGGTAGGTCATCATTCTCCATTGGAGTTAAAAGGGCGCTTCATTCTGAAAGTGTGTTTTCACTGAGTTAACTATCTGTATTTGTGTAGATATTATCCTTAAGGACCTATCAAGTCATGTTGTTGCTTTCTTATAAGCAGCTGCACCAGCTTGTGAAGGTGGGAGGATTCACAAAACAGTAAATTCAAAAGTTGTGAGATGAATATGAAGACTGCAGCAATTTGGGTAAAAATAACCAAAGTGGTTCAGAAAGGATGAAAGGGCTTAACAAAGATAACAACAGGCAATTAGTAACTAAAGTGATGCCAGGATAAAATTTTAAAAGGTTGACTGCACTATAACTGCAAAACATTTGAAATAGAATAGAATAATTATAGCTCAGAGTTTGATCTAATGCCCATTATGGAGAAGTTACATATTGGGAGTTAAATATTCCAGGATTCTTGCCTTTTTTAAAAGCCATAGGCAAAGTAGAAAAGAGATTGGAGTGGGTGATGGTGTGTAATCCCTCAATAAAGGATGAGATAAAGACTGTAATGAGAAATAATTTGAGTGTCATGGTATAGAATCATTTTGAGTGGAGCAAAGAAAAGTCAGAAGACACAGATGAGGTTTGCTGTAGGTCGTTTGATATTACAGCGCTATAAATCAGGAAATTGGAAATGCAAATAACAAGGCTAATACATTAATCAAGTTTTTTAATGATTTAGACCAGGCAATGCAAGTGTTGAGGACGAGTTCAAAGAATCCACTCAAAGCAATTAGTTCTTCCACATGATGTAGAAAACTATAATGCAGGCTATCTTAGATCTAGCATTTTACAAGAGGCAGGGTTAATTTTTAACCTTGTAAAGGAGGTCATGAATGATTGTGATATGGTGGAATTTATATTCAGCTAGAGATTGACAAGGCTTTAAATCTAAACAAAGTAACCCAAGAAGATACAAGGGATTTTTTTTTAAGCTATAGTATATTGATCGTAGATAGCAATGATAAACATTAGAAGAAGTTACTTATAATTGGCAACATATGTCCATTGAAAAATAAAATTTCCGAAGGTAAAGTGACTATCTCTGGCTAGCAAGTAAAATTATAGGGTAGTATTAGATTAAGTACGGGAGTTATAATGAAGAAGATTGAAGTCTTGGAGGTTTATAGAATTCAGCAAAGGGTAACCAAGAAATTAGCTTGCAGTTGCTATTACAAAGCCAAATTAGACACTGAACCACTTGGGTTACTGGAGCAAATGTCAAAGGCCTGATTAAGGAGTGTCATAAAGAAAGCATGAGAGGAGGTGAGTTGGACAGAATTCCTGACCTAAAGTCTTTGACAACGAAAGGCACCGATATCCAACAAGCTTTTAAAATTGAGAATTCTGGAGAGGCCAGAATTAAATGAGCTGGTGTTTTACCGACTTATGGGTCTGGAGGAGACCACCGGGAGGGAGGACAAGGTCATGGAGGATTTTGAACTAGGATGACAAGTTTGAAATCCAACATATTGACCAAAGGTTAATGTTGCAAGTGCAGGGCTGTGGGTGTGAGGATGGACATACAAAGCAGAATTTTAAATGATTCAAAGTTTAGAGAATATATAATCTGGAGACCAACCAGAAGGGCGGCTTAATCGTAATGTCAAGAGGTAACAGAGACACAAGGGTTTTGGCAAATGAGGTGAGGCAGCAGTAAAATTGGATGATGTTAGAGTTGGTCAGAAGCTCATTTCAGATTTAACTAGACACCAATATTGCAAATGTATAGGAATGAAATAGAAGATGAGTTGACTAGCAAGAGAAAAACCGATTGTAAAATCTTAAAGTAAGCAATTAGCAAAAGTAAATTTAGGTCCCTCAGATACAAAATTTAGAACACTCGTGGGCAATTTTAAGAGTGGAAAAATGAATGCAGTTGTCTCATTTGAGCTATAAAGGTTCCATGAGAACCCCACTCCTTCACCTTTCATGAGGAGGGGCAGCTGATAAAATGTGCAATTGATGTGGGAAGTATGAGGTCTTTCTGTTTCAATTCAAAGAAAATGATTATTTCACAAATAAGGAAAGAAACTAGGAATTAAAGTGCAAATTTAGGTGTCTGGTTTTTATCATGAGGGAACTAGAATAGTCTTGTTAGATCTCTCAAAGCACAAATTTCAGTTCCGAGAACTGCATCTTGAAAAAAGGATGAGGAAAAATATACTAGCATTTCTATTCTTTTAGTGACCACAGGAAGTCCCATTGCTTTACAGTCAATGATGTACTTAGATACTGTTGTAATGTAGCAAACATGGCAGCCATTTTATCTACAATGAACTCTAACATCAATGTGATAGCAGATAATCTTTGATTTTGATTCAAGCAATAAGACTGACTAGGACACACAACACTCCCTGCTGGAAGGTTCACCAGAAGGAAGTGAAGGCTAAAATGATTAAATAATGAGGACAAACTATATAAAATTTATTTTTAGTCCTTTGAGTGTAACAGATTATTGGATGATCTAAACAAAATGACTGAAGTGATAAAATCATGCAACAGAATAAATAAAGGAAATAATCCTAAAATTGAAACCAGACCCTTTAGAGGTGAAACCAGGAAGTATTTCTTTATACGTTTTGTATATAAATTTGATACTGTTTCCTTTCTCACTCCTCCCTGCATGAGCATTTCAGAACTGAAATGGATAGATTACCTTAAGTACTAGTATCAAGGGATATAAAGCACATGGGATAAGCTACCATGATCTATTTTAATGATGAAACTGGTTCACGTGATAAATGGTCAACGCTTTGTTTATATGTTCGTTTGGGATTAAAGTTTTGATGCAAGAGGGAATCTGAATAATTATTCAATGTTTAAACTAATAACTTTTAACATATGATTTAATCAGCATCTCTACAGAATATATCAAATGCCCAATAAAATGCTCACATGCAAACTTTTATTGTTTGATGTTTGTAGAATTAGGAAATGTAAATAGATAAACTAAACTTTGGATATTCTAATAGATTTCTCTTTCTTTCATAAATATAGGTTGTCCTGGAAACTGAGATTACAAACAAATCTGCCCTGAAACTCTATGAAAATCTTGGATTTGTGAGAGACAAAAGGCTGTTCAGATATTACTTAAATGGAGTGGATGCACTGCGTCTTAAACTGTGGCTACGTTAGAGAACTACAAAGATCGAGTTCAAAATTGAGTCCTTTTAGCACGCACTGCAATTTTAAAGAATTGCTTTGCAACAGGACTCTTGATTTCCATGCAGCTCTTATCTGTCTGTGTCTCATTGAGTGTCACATACATTTGTTGCACTATGGCATGGCGCAGTTGTGCTAAATAAAAAAGGAATTTTTTCTTTAAAAATTGTCAAAATATTCATGGATGAATTGTGGTACAAGAAAGAGAAACAGTTGTCCTGAGATGCATCGTTTCAGTGAAGTGAGGAAAGAAACAAAATTGCATGTCATTTGCAGTAGACAACATCTCAAATGACTTATTGGGGGAAAATGTTTTGTGGCTTCCAGAAAGCTTGTATGTTGAGATTTCTTCATGCACTGCAACAACGTTTCAAACAGAAATTTGCCAGATTAAATACTGAACTCCTCAAAGAGTGTTGATTCTATTATTCAGATTTTATTTTTCATATTAAATTTTCCAGTTAATGATTCTTGGTACGTCAGTGACAGAAGAAAGCACATGTTAGAAGTTGTGGGTGTCTGTGTGAACGTAACAAGAAAATAACATTGCACAGTCAGTGCCTGTAGAGATCCACATAGTGTCTCATTCCTAGTTTGATTGCATGCTTTTTTTCTTTCCCAGACAATCTTGGCAACAACGCTTTTACCTTTATTCGAACTATGATTTTGATTGGGAGTGACTACAGTTTTTTGATTAGGTTTTTTCTCTCTCGAGCCAAAACAAAGCTATCCTTGCTTTAAGAGGTATCTGGCAATTGTTTTCAGAGAACTGGGACTTTGTTTTGGAAATGTGTATAGTAGCTGTTGTTTGTAAAACCCTTAGTACGCAGCTACATTTGCTGATTCTATATAATGCACCTTTCTGGTTTAAATTGACTTTTTTTTTAAAAAAGTGGCAGATTGTATGTTTATATATGATTTTAACTAAAAATCTATTCTGATTTTTGGAAGCTGTGAAAGGCTGGATTTTAAAAATGATTGGGACACATTTTATTGTCCATTTAAGTATGCAAGCAGGTTAGCTGCGGGTTCCTGACCCCATCTGGTGCAAAGGTTAGCCCTTTCGAAAGTAAGTTGTAAATTCTAAGTGCATAACACTTAATTTCAGTTCAATATCTCTATGCCTCCTGCAGCTAAACTCTTTCTTTCCTTTTGGAGCTAATGAATGCTTTCACCCTTGAATACATGAATACTTGGGTCTATCCTGCTTCACATGGTTCAAAGTCACTTAATCTGCCTTATTTCTCAAAGGATAGATGGCACTGAGCAATGGATTTGATACTTTCGTCAGTTTACAAATACAAAGCATCAGATGGAGATTGGAGAGCTAACTTTATGGAGTAAAACCTTGGGTTTAGATAAACTAACTTGATTACTTTGCCATACAGTTTTACTGGAGTTAAGGGTAGTAAATGAGATTGGGCAACTGTTCAGTATCTGATTCATTTCTATGTTGAATGATTGGGACTTCTATTTAGTCAGTAATTTCATCGCTGAATTTCACCGCTGACCCTGCTACTTCTCTCCAAATGAGCAGGACAAAAGCTACAGGAAAGGGTTAAATGGAAATTGCAATGTTTGTAACTTTGTAAGATGCAGTAAAATAAAGTGAAAAGTGGTTTTAAGAGACTGAAATTCTGTGGTGTAAAAAAAATTTTAATATTTTTGATAGAATTCATGCCATGTCACACCAGTAACCAAGTATTATCCCAATTATTTCACAGGTTAGAATACACCATCTTGAGGGATTCTCTGTTTTATTTCAAAGGAAATTTTAAAGTGACTGCAGAATCTCAAATTGTGAAATGATACTCCAAATAACAATTTGTTTTATTGTACATCTTCGGAGAATGTGACATTTACCAAATGTGCCCATAGAGTAAAGTTCGATGTGAAACTCTATCTGGTAGTTTTATTTTATGAAACAGAATTTTTTTTCGACTATTGTTCCTTACACAGTTGCCTCTCACCATAAAGCTATATGGAACAGTAGTCATTTATATAACCGGTTATGGTTCATTGAAAGCCATATAAAATCATTCTTCCACCATGTAGAACTACTTGATTCAATCTTTCTAAAATCCTCAAGTATGACATATTTCATTACAACTTAAATTGTAAAATTTCCAAAGGCAGGAAAGTGGAGGTCTAATATTTATCAATGTTTGCCTCCACTGTTTTACTGTTGTACTATGCAGTATGTACATATGCTATAAGAGTACATTTTTCAACAGAAAATCTTTTGAATTTTGGCAATAAATAACTCCTATACCTCAATGCTACTGGATGTAATAATGTTCAAATTTGACATTTATGTACTGAAGCAGTTTAAAATTTTAGTAAATGGTTTCCAAGGAAATACATCTATTTGCACAGTATTTTTAAATTTATGCACACAATTCAGACCCAACCTCTCTAACCTACAACCCTCTGAGATATTGACATGCCTCCAATCCTTAAAAAAACTATTTCAATCATTCCAGCTTTGGTAGCTGAGCCTTCAGCTATCTAGGCGCTCGCTTCCCTCCCCATTTCTGCCTCTCTACCTTGCATGTAGCGTCATAGAGATGTACAATATGGAAACACACCCTTTGGTCCAACCGGCCCATGCAGACCAAATATCTTAACCTAATCTAGTCCCACCTGTCTGCACTTGGCCCATAACTCTCTTAAACCCTTCCTATTCGTTTACCCATGCAGATGCCTTTTAAATGCTGCAATTGTACCAACCTCCACTACTTCGTCTGGAAGCTCATTCCTCTGCATAAAAAAAGTTGCACCTTAGGTCCCTTTTTATATCATTCCTCTCTCACCCTAAACCTAGTTCTGGACTCCCCCACCCCAGGGAAAAGACTTTGTCAATTTATCTTATCCATGCCCCTCATGATTTTATAAACCTCAATAATATCACACACTCTGGGGGAAGAAAGCTCCAGCCTATTCAGCCTCTCCCTATAGCCCAAATCCTCCAATCCTGGCTACATCCTTGTAAATCTTTTCTGAATCCTTTCAAGTTTCACAACATCCTACCAATAGGAGGGAGACCAGAATTGCATGCAATATTGCAACAGTGGCCTAACCAATGTCCTGTACAGCTGCAACATGACTTCCCAACTCCTGGACTCAGTACTCTGACCAATAAAGAAAAGCATACCAAATGCCAACTTCACTATCCTATCTACCTGTGGCTCTACTTTCAAGGAAGTATGAACCTGCACTCAAAGGTCTTTGTTCAGCAACACTCCCTAGGACTTCACCATTAAGTGTATAAGTCTCTCCTTTAAAGACACCTGGTTCTTTGATTAAAATTGCTTTATCTAACTCAGTGCTATATTTTGTTGTCTAGTGGCTCTGTGAATTAATTTGTCATTTTATTCTATTAAAGGCACTATATCAGTTGCTGAATTAGAATATTGTAATCATGCAGCAGAGGATGTATCCATTCAACCCATCGAGTCCACACCAACCCTCTGAAGAGTATCCCACCAGACCCAAATACCTGCTATATCCCTATAACCCTGTAATACCCATGGCTAACCCACCTAGACACTATGTGAAATTTAGCATGGCCAATCCACCTAACCTGCACATTTTTGAACTGCAGGAGGAAACCATTGTGCCCAGAGGAACCTCGTACAGGCACAGGGAGAATGTCTGTATCCAGCTTGTACAGTCACTTGAGGGAGGAATCAAATCTGTGTCTCTGGTACTGTGAAGTAGCAGTCCTAACTACTGAGCCATCATGGTGCTCTTTTGTAAAATCAACTTGTCCCACTCTCTCCTTTCCTCTCCTCCCCTCACTATCTTCCATGTAGCATTGAAATATTTTTCCCCCACTTTGTATATATCCAATTCTGTTTTAGCCCCTGCACCTACTTGGCAGCGCTCAACCTTGGTTTGATATCCACCCTAAAGTGTGAGGCCCAGTTTTGAGCAAAATAGGAACTTGCAATGAGGCTTAAACTGATTTATAAATGTTTAGCATTACTTCATTGCTGTTGAACAATATGGCTCTGAAAGGGTGTAGGTTTGCTTGCTGAGCTGTCGGTTTGATATCCAGACGTTTCATTACCTGGCTAAGTAACATCATCAGTGGTGACCTCCAAGTGAAGCGAAGCTGTTGTCTCCTGCTTTCTATTTATATGTTTGTCCTGGATGGGGTTCCTGGGGTCTGTGGTGACATCATTTCCTGTTCATTTTCTGAGGGGTTGATAGATGGTATCTCGATCTGTGTGTTTGTTTATGGCATTGTGGTTGGAGTGCCAGGCCTCTCGGAATTCTCTGGAATTCTTTGCTTAGCCTGTCCCAGGATAGGTGTGTTGGCCCAGTCAAATTGGTGTTTTTTTTCATCCGTGTGTAGGGCTACGAAGGAGACAGGGTCGTGTCTTTTTGCAGCAAGCTGGTGTTCGTGTATCCTGCTGGCTAATTTTCTTCCTGTTTGTCCTACGTAGTGTTTGTGGCAGTCCTTGCATGGAATTTTGTAGACGACGTTGGTTTTGTCCATGGGTTGTACTGGGTCTTTTAAGTTTGTTAGTTTTTGTTTGAGAGTGTTGGTGGGTTTGTGTGCTGCTAGGATACTGAGGGGTCTTAGTAGTCTGGCTATCATTTCTGAAACTTCTTTGATGTGTGGTAAAAGAAGTTTCAGAAATGATAGCCAGACTACTAAGACCCCTCAGTATCCTAGTAGCACACAAATCCACCAACACTCTCAAACAAAAACTAACAAACTTAAAAGACCCAGTACAACCCATGGACAAAACCAACGTCATCTACAAAATTCCTTGCAAGAACTGCCACAAACACTACATAGGACAAACAGGAAGAAAGTTAGCCAGCAGGATACACGAACACCAGCTTGCTGCAAAAAGACACGACCCTGTCTCCCTCGTAGCCCTACACACGGATGAAAAAACCACCAATACGACTGGGACAGGCTAGGCAAAGACATGCCAGAGAATTCCTAGAGGCCTGACACTCCAACCACAACGCCATAAACAAACACACAGATCGAGATACCATCTATCAACCCCTCAGAAAACGAACAGGAAATGACATCACCACAAACCCCAGGAACCCCATCCAGGACAAACATATAAATAGAAAGCAGGAGACAACAGCTTCACTTCACTTGGAGGTCGCCACTGATGATACCTAGCCAGGTAATGAAACGACTGGATAGCAAACCGACAGCTCAGTGAGCAAACCTACACCCTAAACCTCAACCTGAGCTACAAACCTTGCATGTCTCTGAAAATTGCCCAATTTGATTTATAGTGTCCTCGTTGTTATTCCTATCAAACATTGCATTAAACTTATCAATCATGTAATCTGCCCTATTTTCACTACTCAATCCAAGTCCTTCCATTATTATGCTCATCAGTGCTTGCTTATTACATTACCAGGATTTGTGCAAACTTTGGCTTTGGTGCATAAGATTTCAATGTCATTAATGTTATTAAAAAGAACAATGGTCAATACTATTAACTCCTGAGAAACATGACTGGTGCTTCCCTTCAGTTTAAAAAGAACACCACCACTACCCTCTGCTTTCTGTTCCTTGATCTTTCATATCCCCACAGCTACTGTTCCTTTTAAGCCTGTGAAGTGTTGATGACATTTGAAAATTTGTAGGGATTCTATGTTTAGGTAATAGAGGAGTTGTCCTTCCTGCCAAAATCAGGGCATTTAATTAAACCATTCCTTGACTTTAAGTTCCTGAATAGTGAGTTATTTCTTCCTACCATTAGAAATTCATATTTTAGAAAGAAGTGAGAAAAGAGACTTGTGTATTTGTATCAGTCGAAGTTAATCATTTGTGCATATAAGGTTAAGTTTCAGGGACATTGTTAGTGCAAAACAAAATGTGAATTGCATTTCCTCTGTTTCTTTAGCTATTATACTCAAAACTGCTTTAGTGCCTATAGATAACTTTTTAAACAGTGCAGAAATGTTTGAAGACATGAGAAGCTTATGGAAGAAATCAGTATAATTTCACTTTGGATTGTGTTCTTAATTCATAAACTGAGAAGCTAGTCAGTGATCCAAGAGACTTTTCAGTTGCTGAAGTAGCAACTGAAGATGATGGGAATATAGATGAAGAATTTGATTTTTAAAAATTGAGATCCCTATTGTAATGAAGTGAAGCCAGACTTACAGTTCAGGATCTATAACTAAACTTCCCAAAATCCATACTAATGGGCAAACTGAGGCATCCTAGTTAGGAATTGGTCAATGTAGTGTCACTACTTTCTCACTCAACATATTGGGAGTCTAGATGAAGTAGTTCTGTAATCCTCTTTGCATCCTCACTGTCCACTGGAGGGTGACAAATGTTCTTCTGTTGGTCAAGAAAGGAAATAAGGATAATCCTGGGAATTAGAGACCTTACGTCACTGGTGAGCAAAGTATTGGAGAGGATTCTGAGAAACTAGGATTTACAAGTACTTAGAAAACCATAGCTCGATTAGAGAGAACATAGCTTTGTGAGGGGCAGGTCCTGCCTCTCAAATCTTATTGAGGGTGTCACAAAATGCATTGATGAAGTTAGAGCAGTGGATGTGGTATATACATGGGTTTTAGCAAGATGCTTGATAAGGTTCGCCATAGTAGGCTCAGAAAGTAAACCGAATGGCATACAGGGAAACCTGTTTGTCTGGATACAAAATTGGCTAACCCACAGAAGATAGAGGATGGTAGTATTCAGCCTGGAGTTTGGTGATCAGTGGTGTTCCATAGGAATCAGTTCTGGGACCTCTGCTCTTTATAAATTATTGGATGAGGAAGTGATCCAGTGGATTAGTAAGTTTGCCAATGACATAAAGGTTGGTAGAGTTGTACGTTGCACCAGACATTGATAGAATGCAGAACTGGGCTGAGAAGTGGCAGATGGAGTTCTTCCTGGAAAAATGTGAAGTTATTCACTTTGGAAGGTTGAATTTGAATCCAGAATACAGGCAGGTTAAAGGCAGGATTCTTGGCAATGTGGAGGAACAGAAGGATCCTGGGGTCCACATCCATAGGTCCCTCAAAGTTGCCACCCAGTTTGATAGGGTTGTTAAGAAGGCATATGGTGTTTTGGCTTTCATTAGCAGGGGGACTGAGTTTAAGAGATGCGAGGTTATGCTGCAGCTTTACAGAATATTCAATTCAGTTCTGGTTGCCTCATTATAGGAAAGATGCAGAAGCTTTAGAGAGTGTGCAAAGGAAATTTACCAGGATGCTGCCTGGACTAGAGGGCGTGTCTTATGAAGAAAGGTTGAGGGAGCTAGGGCTTTTCTCATTGGAGCGAGGAAGGATGAGACGTGACTTGGAGGTGTACAAAAATTTGAGAGGCATAGATAGAGTGGATGGCCAGAGACTTTTCCCCATAGCGGAAATGTCTGTCACGAGAATTTTAAGGTAATTGGAGCATGGTTTACAGGAGATGTCAGAGGTAGGTTCTTTACTACCACTGTGGGCAGTGCATTCCATGCACCCACCACACACTGTGTAGAGTCAGACGCAATAGGGACATTTAAGCGTCTCTTGGATAGACACATGGAGGATAGTACAAGGAAAGGTGTGTAGGTTAGTCTGACCTTAGAGTAGGATAAAGGGCCACCACAACATAGAGGGCTGAAGGGCCCCTACTGTGCTGTATTGTCTGTGTTCTATGTAAGTGACCAAGCTACTGAAGTCTAAGTAACTGAACTTCTGGGTATTGATAAGCAATAATAGTGTCTGCAACTGAAATTCTTCGTCAAAACAGCATTTATTTCTGAATATAAACATATTTCATTCTTCTTAAAGAGTGTCTGTTTAGAAATACATGGATGGAGAATATGAAGCAAAAACTAAAGTGCTGTGCTTAAAAAGTTGCCTGTACTGACCATCTGCCTTCTGGTTTCTCACAAGCAAGCAGAGCTCAAACACAGCTCCACAACTAAATTATGAATTCATACTGGTACTAACGTCTATTTTTATTTCACTGCCTCTTGTGTATTCTACAGCTTATTTCTTTGCAGCTTATATAAATTGCAAGTCGGTTATGCACTTTTAAGTAAATAAATGTTACAAGGCGATGATTCTTCACCTGATACATGGGGAGTACGGATGGGTACACTACCAGTACTATTTTCCATCTCTCATTATTTTGCAAAGCTGGCTATCAGACTGCTATCAAACATTCAATCCTTACCTCAATGGTAAAGAGTGTATGGAAAAACATTCAATTGTGTTGTCAAGTTATGTTCTGTGAAGAAATGGAACGGCACTATATACCTTCTGGATTCTACACCACAGTGCATATGAGTGCTTAAAAATACCAAGATATTGTTCTCTATTGTGGGTGGACTTTTTTTTTAATTTTTGAAGGGTTGCATCTCAGCGTGCCACACCACAAAAAAGTGCAGCCAATTATTATTCTAACAATTTCTTATTTCTGAAATACCAGTTCTCGAAGCTTGTTTTAAGAGAATTAAGAATTTGATTGGCAAACATCTAGATTATCTTACGAACAAAAGAGAAATTGCTGATGGCAGTTCAGTATGTATTAAGATTTTCATTTTAAATGTAACTTTATAATTTTAAGTTCATAGAATATATTTTCAATAAAGTACCCAAATCACTTGAAAGCTTTCAATATTTGTATGTTTATAGTGCTGTATATCAATCCTCGAGGGTTTGTATAAATATTTATCAATCCTTAGTATCATTATGCTTGAGATTTTAGCTGTTCAGTGGAACATTTATTCTGCATTTACTTGTGATAGGAATTTAAATTTTTAGAACTTGTAATTTAAAACTTAAAAAGTAAAGTTGCCATAGTGTTAGCAGACCAGAGAACTGCTCTCTCATTAGAGAGAAACAACTTCAACCTTGCTTTGTTTTGAAACTTGTGATGGTTTTAAAGAATTTGGGTGTCTTTTAAACTGTCCAAAGAATGCTAAGTGGCTGCATTTCTTTACTTTTTAAAATGTGACTTTTTTCCTATTCCATTTTTTTGATCCTTAGAGGGCACTATGAAAAAGGCACACTATGCTTGTTTTGTATACAATCTTTCAGTTATACTGTGAAATGCAATGTATTTCAAATGCTACTATCTTGCTTGAGAAGTGGCAATGTTTTGAAGTAACCCTGAAAGCCAGATAAGCTAAAGACCATTAGGTGTAGAAGAGGTAAATTATACAGGGTATGTTATTTTTTGCGGTTTGTTGGAGCTGTGTAGAAGCTGGAAGAAAAAGATCAAACATCTGTCGAGCGTTAGGTTCAGCTTTTGGAACATTCTTGAGTACAAATTGTGCTCTCTAAAATGTCATAACAGAGCACACTGCAAATAATACAATAGAAAGTGGCTCACTTCTAGTGATCCTACTCCTGGACCAGGGCCCTGGGTTCAAGTCCCACCTGCTCCAGACATGTGTAATAACATCCCTGAACAAAGTTAAAAATCTAACAACACCAGGTTATAGTCTAACCCGTTTAATCAGAAGCACACTAGCTTTCGGAACATCGCTCCTTCAGCGGGTGATATTGGAAGACTCAATCCTAAAACACAGAATTTACAGCAAAAATTTAGTGTGATGTAACTGAAATTATACATTGAAAAATACCTTGATTGTCTGTTGAGTCTTTCATCTGTTTGAATACCATGATAGTTACACTTTCATGTGTAAATCACAAAACCTTTTTTTTTACAGCAGGCGCCACAACCTTGAAATTCAGATGGAGTCCACACTTTCAGCCTGCACTCAGGATACAGCAGTACAATTACACGACATTGCCAAACAGACAAGGCAACAAAACTACACCATGTACATACAAACCAAGAACAAAAAACTGGATAAACTTGGCATTCTCACCAGTAATAGCAAAGCCCACCCTGGAACCACAGTAGACAACATTATCACTGCGGGGAAATGTATTATCAACTTAGCGGACCACACCCCTTGACCGCAAGAGATTGAAGTCCTGAACAGGGGTCTCAACCTCTGCCCCACCACCAAAATGGACCTGTTGGTTCTGGCAGCAGACACTGAGAAGTTCATCAGACGAATGAGACTCCGGGAATTCTTTCAACATGCCAGCAGTGATCCCAATAAGCCCACTGATGAACTGGAACAGTCATCACAGGGATCTGTAGCGGAGTGACCAAAGAAGGTGTCAACTTAGACCCCACTGGAGGGCCGCTGCCCTGGGCTTGACATGTATGCTCAAACCGTCAGGAAATATATAAATGCCAGATTCCTCAGCCGCACCCATAAGGTAGAGCAAAACATCACCCATTCACAGCACAATGTCATCCAGGCTCTCAAAACCAATCACAACATTGTCATCAAACCAGCAGATAAAGGAGGAGCCATTGTCGTTCAGAATAGAACAGATTACTGCAAGGAAGTGTACCGACAACTGAACAACCAGGAACACTACAGGCCACTACCAGCTGATCCGACCAAAGATCACACCCAAGAATTAAATACACTGATCAGAACTTTGGATCCAGTCCTTCAGAGCTCCCTACGCGGCCTCATCCCACGTACTTCTCGTGTAGGCGACTTCTACTGCCTTCCAAAGGTACACAAAGCCAACACACTGGGATGTCCCATTGTGTCGGGCAATGGGACCCTATGTGAGAATCTCTCTGGCTATGTGGAAGGCATCTTGAAACCTATTGTACAGGGGATCTCCAGCTTCTGTTGCGACACTACAGATTTCTTACAGAAACTCAGCACCCACGGACCAGTCGAACCGGGAACATTCCTCGTCACAATGGATGTCTCAGCACTCTACACCAGCATCCCCCACAATGATGGCATCGCGGCAACAGCCTCAGTACTCAACACCAACAATTGCCAATCTCCAAACACCATCCTACAACTCATCCGCTTTATCCTCAATCACAACATCTTCACCTTTGACAACCAGTTCTTCATCCAGACACATGGAACAGCCATGGGGACCAAATTTGCACCCCAGTATGCCAACACTTTTATGCACAGGTTCGAACAAGACTTCTCTATGCAGGATCTCCAACCAACATTATACACCAGGTACATTGACATTTTCTTCCTCTGGACCCATGGCGAGGAGTCACTGATAAAACTACACAGTGACATCAACAAATGTCATCCCACCTTCAAACTAATCATGGACTACTCTCGACTATCTATCTCATTCTTGGACATGTGCGTCTCCATCAAGGATGGACACCTCAGCACCACACTCTACCACAAATCCACAGACAACCTCACAATGCTACACTTCTCCAGCTTCCACCCAAAACATATTAAAACAGCCATCCCCAATGGACAAGCCCTACGCATACACCGGAACTGCTCAGATGAGGAGGAACGCGACGGACACCTGGAAGTACTCAAGGATGCCCTCACAAGAATGGGGTACGATGCCCAACTCATCGACCGCCAGTTCTGACGTACCACAGCAAGGAACCGTAATGACCTCCTCAGGAGACAGACACATGCTGCTGCCGACAATGTACCCTTCGTTGTTCAGTACTTCCCAGGAGCTGAAAAATTACACCATGTTTTTCGTGACCTGCAGCACATTATCAATGAGGATAAGCACCTCACCAAGACCTTCCCCACACCTCCACTACTTGCCTTTAAACAACCGCCAAACCTCAAACAGATCATTGTTCGTAGCAAGCTGCCTGGCTCTCAGGGCAACTCCATACAACCCTGTCACGGTAGACACTGCAAGACGTGTCAGAGTGTGGACATAGATACCACCATTATACGTGGGGACACCTCCCACCTTGTACATGGCAGGTACTCATGTGACTCAGCCAACGTTGTCTATCGTATAAGTTGCCGGCAAGAATGCCCGGAGGCATGGTACATTGGGGAAACCGAGCAAAGGCTACGACAACGGATGAATGGGCACCGCACAACAATCAACAGACAGGAGGGTTCCCTCCCAGTTGGGGAACACTTCAGTCGTCCAGGACATTCAGCCTCGGACCTTCGGGTGACCATCCTCCAAGGTGGACTTCAGGACAGGCAGCAGAGAAAAGTGGCCAAGCAGAGGCTGATAGCTAAGTTCGGTACCCATAGGGAGGGCCTCAACCAGGACCTTGGGTTCATGTCACATTACAGGTGATCACCATTGCACTACACACACACGGACACACACACACACACACACACACACACTCACAGGCACTCCTATACACACATACACATGGACACACATACACACAGATACCCACACACACACTCCCACACTCTCACATGCATCCCCTCTCAGACTTAAGACACTCTGTACATGCACACACACATACACACACTCTCTCTCTCTCTCACAACCCCCAACCCAGACAGACAAACAAACAGACACACACACACACACACATTTTGTGGGGTGAATTTGTACTTGCAGGGTTACATTGTACTTTGCTCAAAAACTGCATGCATTCATGTAGAACTCTGAGCTCAAAAACTTCATGAATTTATGTAAAACTCCGTTATCTCACTTTTTAGATTAGAATCAATCTAAACATCATGGCATAGACAGAGAACACAGGGGGCCAACACCTTCAACATATTGTCTAGCTATCACCATTGTTAACAGCTAACCCAAGAATGCAACTTTTTTAAAAAAAGGTTTTGTGATTTACACATGAAAGAAGTGAAACTATCACTGTATTCGAACAGATGAAAGGCTTAACAGACAATCAATTTTTCAATGTATAATTTCAGTTACATCACACTGTAAATTTTTACTATAAATTCTGTGTTACAATCGAGCCGTCCACAGTCACCTGATGAAGGAGCGTCGCCCCGAAAGCTAGTGTGCTTCCAATTAAACCTGTTGGACTATAACCTGGTGTTGTGTGATTTTTAACTTTTTTTTTAAGTTGCATTCTCAGGTTAACTGTAACAATTGGTGTTAGCTAGACAATATGTTGAAGGTGTTAGCCCCTGTGTTCTCTGTCTATGCCATGAGGTTTGGATTGATTCTAGTCTAAAAAGTAAGATAACAGGGTTTTACAAGAACTTATGCAGTTTTTGAGCAAAGTACAATGTAACTCTGCAAGTACAAATTCACCACACAAAATATATGTGTGCACGTGGGTCTCTGTCTGTCTGTCTATGTGTGTCTGTCTGGGTTGGGGGTTGTGAGTGTGAGAGAGAGTGTATGTGTTTGTGTTTATGTGAGTGTAGAGTGTCTTAAGTCTGTGAGGCGGTGTATGTGAGAGTGTGGGAGCGTGTGTGCTTGTCTCGGGTGGGGGGCTGTGAGTGTCTGTGAGAGAGGGTGTATGTGTGTGTGTGCATGAGTGTAGAGTAGTCTCAGTCTCTGTGAGGATGTGAGTGGGTGTCTGTGTGCGTGTCTGTGTATATGTGTGTCCGTGTGTGTGTAGTGCAATGGTGGTCACCTGTAATGTGACATGAACCCAAGGTCCCGGTTAAGGCCCTCCCTATGGGTATTGAACTTAGCTATCAGCCTCTGCTCACCCACTTTTCGCTGCTACCTGTCCTGAAGTCCGCCTTGGAGGATGGTCACCCGAAGGTCCGAGGCTGAATGTCCTGGATCGCTGGAGTGTTCCCCAACTAGGAGGGAACATTCCTGTCAGTTGACTGCTGTGCGGTGCCCATTCATCCGTTGCCATAGCCTTGCTCGGTTTCCCCAATGTACCATGCCTCAGGGCATCCTTGCCTGCAACGTATAAGATACACAACGTTGGCTGAGTCACATGAGTACCTGCCATGTACAAGGTGGGAGGTGTCCCCACGTGTAATGGTGGTATCCATGTCCACACTCTGACATGTCTTGCAACTCCTACCATGACAGGGTTGTATGGAGTTGCCCTGAGAGCCGGGCAGCTTGCTACGAACAATGATCTGTTTGAAGTTTTGCGGTTGTTTAAAGGTGAGTAGTGGAGGTGTGGGGAAGGTCTTGGCGAGGTGCTCATCCTCATTGATGATGTGTTATAGGTCATGAAGAACATGGCGTAGATTTTCAGCTCCTGGGAAATACTGAACAACGAAGGGTACTCTCTCAGTTGCAGCACGTGTCTGTCTCCTGAGGAGGTCATTACGGTTCCTTGCTGTGGCATGTCGGAACTGGCGGTCGATGAGTTGGGCATCATACCCCATTCTTGTGAATGAATCCCTGAGTACTTTCAAATGCCCATCACGTTCCTCTTCATTTGAGCAGATCCAGTGTACGCGTAGAAGGCTTGTCCATTGGGGATGGCTGTTTTAATATGTTTTGGGTGGAAGCTGGAGAAGTGTAGCATTGTGAAGTTGTCTGTGGGTTTGCGGTAGAGCGTGGTGCTGAGGTGTCCATCCTTGATGGAGTTGCATGTGTCCAAGAATGAGACAGATAGTCAAGTAGTCCATGGTGAGTTTGATGGTGGAATGAAACTTGTTGATGTCACTGTGTAGTTTTCAGTGACTCCTCGCCATGGGTCCAGAGGAAGAAAATGTCAATGTACCTGGTGTATAATGTTGGTTGGAGATCCTGCATAGAGAAGACGTCTTGTTCCAACCTGTGCAAAAAAACTGTTGGCATATTGGGGTGCAAATTTGGTCCCCATGGCTGTTCCATGTGTCTGGATGAAGAACTGGTTGTCAAAGGTGAAGACGTTGTGATCAAGGATAAAGCGGGTGAGTTGTAGGATGGTGTTTGGAGATTGGCAGTTGTTGGTGTTGAGTACTGAGGCTGTTGCCACAATTCCATCATTGTGGGGGATGCTGGTGTAGAGTGCTGAGACATCCATTGTGACGAGGAATGTTCCTGGTTCGACTGGTCCATGGGTGCTGAGTTTCTGTAAGAAATCCGCAGTGTCACAACAGAAGCTGGGGATCCCCTGTACAATAGGTTTCAAAATGCCTTCAACATAGCTGGAGAGATTCTCACACAGGGTCCCATTGCCTGACACAATGGGACGTCCCGGTGTGTTGGCTTTGTGTACCTTTGGAAGGCAGTAGAAGATGCCTACACGAGAAGTACGTGGGATGAGGGCATGTAGGGAACTCTGAAGGACTGGATCCAAAGTTCTGATCAGTGTGTTTAATTCACGGGTGTGTTCTTTGGTTGGATCAGCTGGTAATTGCCTGTAGTGTTCCTGGTTGTTCAGTTGTCGGTACACTTTCTTGCAGTAATCAGTTCTATTCTGAACGACAATGGCTCCTCCTTTATCTGCTGGTTTGATGACAATGTTGTGATTGGTTTTGAGAGCCTGGATGGCATTGCATTGTGAATGGGTGATGTTTTGCTCTACCTTATGGGTGCGGCTGAGGAATCTGGCATTTATATATTTCCTGATGGTTTGAGCATACATGTCAAGCCCAGGGCAGCAACCCTCCAGTGGGGTCTAAGTTGACACCACCTTTGGTCGCTCCTCTACAGATCCCTGTGATGATTGTTCCAGTTTATCAGCGAGCACATTGGGATCACTGCCGGCACATTGAAAGAGTTTCCGGAGTCTCATTCGTCTGACAAACCCCTCCGTATTGGTGGTGGGGCAGAGGTTGAGACCCCTGTTCAGGACTTCAATCTCTTCCGGTCGAAGGGTGTGGTCCGATAAGTTGATAATAGACTTCCCCACAGTGATGATGTTACCCACTGTGGTGCCAGGGTGGGCTTTGCTATTACTGGTGAGAATGCCAAGTTTCTCCAGCTTTTTGTTCTTTGTTTGCATGTACGCGGTGTAGTTTTGTCACCTTGTCTGTTTGACAATGTCGTGTAATTGTACTGATGTATCCTGAGTGCAGGCTGAAAGTGTGGACTCCATCTGAATTTCAAGGTTGTGGCGCCTGCTGTAGAGGTAGTGCACGAGATGATTGAGGAGTTTACAAGACGTGCGGTGGCGAAGTCTCTCTGCGTAATCTGTGTTGTAGGCCGATTTGAGTGGGTTCGTGATCTGTCATCCTTTTGGGATCTTTCCTGCTTGCCTGCATTCCTGTAGAAACTTGATGTCTGTGTCGATATGTGCAATCTTCTTGGAGATCCTCTCCACTTTAAGTCAGCAATTAGTGGTGTCGATAGTAGTCATGGTACTCGTACAGATGAAAGATTCAACAGACAATCAAGGTATTTTTCAATGTATAATTTCAGTTACATCACACTGTAAATTTTTTCTGTAAATTCTGTGTCTTAGGATGGAGTCCTCCACTATCACCTGATGAAGGAGCGATGCTCTGAAAGCTAGTGTGCTTCCAATTAAACCTATTGGACTATAACCTGGTGTTGTGTGATTTTTAACTTTGTACACCCCAGTCCAACACCGGCATCTCCAAATCATCCCTGAACAGGTTGATTAGAAAAATAGTGTAAATACTTGACAGGTCTGGCAATATCTGACCTTTTCACCAGAGCAGAGATTTTCTGTTTGTAGATTTGAAAATGATTGTCACAAGTTGATGCCAGTGTTTTCTTCAAAAGAAAATAAATGTTTCATCATGTAATGTCCATCAACCTTCGCTTCCCGTTGGAGCTCTGTATTTAAAATTATACAGACCAAACAGGATTTAGAGCAGCAGGATCAGCTTTAAATCATACTGCCCTCAAAAGCCTGCCGCTTTGCTGCTGGTGTTCTGTGCATGTTCAAAGCTTAGATATGTGGTCTAAAACAAAATGGAGTTGAGGTTGGCAATCAGTCACAGCCTTATCGTGCAGCATGTTCAATGAGCTGAATGACTTATTCCTTTTTTAGTAGCTATTGAGACAGACACATTCACACGTACCTAGATTGCACTGGTTTCAGTTTCACATCTTATAATTTCTGCAGAACAAATGCCTTTTCTTGGGCTCAGAGCAGTGAATGTTCCATTTTATTTGTGTAGTTTTTTTTGTGTGGTGGCTGCAAGATCTGGATGGTAAGAGTACAGCCTGTTCTTGTTTGTCAAAGAAAGGCTTCTTCTATCAAATTACCCATTAGTCATTTGGACAGCTGGATTGCAAAGCAGAATGACCCCAACCATGTGGGCTGAGGTCACCATGAAGGACACTCCTTCTCAATCTCTTCCCTCACCTAAGATGTGGTGACCCTCACGTTAAACTGCCATCAGTCATCTCTCAAAGAAGAGCAAGCCTATGATCTGATAAGACAATGGCAACTTTATGGACCTGAGTAATGCTGAAAAATGACACTTTTTGCCAAATAATTTTGTCTTGTACTCATCAGAACAATTTGTAAGAATACTAACTCAAGGAAACAAACAACATTTATGCTGCATTAAAGGAAAGCCTGATTGGTAAAGGTGAAATCCATTGATAATGATTACTCAAGTTATTGTCCTGGGAAATGAACTAGCTGTTATCTTTTTGTTGATTTGTTGCACTGATTTAGTAGCAGGGTTCCACAGCTTAAATTAAGCAGAATGCGCCAACAGCAGCAGACAGTTTATTTTTTGAAATGAAAACACATGTAGTTTGATAGGTCATTGCTAATTACTCTCACTCATCATATTGGTTCTTACTTTGTAGTTGCACACTAATGTAACAGTTTCTGTACGGTTAGACAAAGAAATGCAGACCTATCATTTTACATGGAATAGTGATTCAAATAGATGAATCTACAGAATACAGTTCGCTCCTAATAATTTAAGTTTGATTTTACTAGCAAAGATTTTAATTATTGAGTTATTTGAATTTAGAAATGTGAATAATTTGATACCTCCAGCTATGAGAATACCATCAATTGAATTGGGCATCAGTGATATATAGTTGTAGTCATTCTCCTTCCGAAAGCAGTGTTTGAAATTCTCCAAAATATTCTATACTATTATGGGTTCTCTATTGTGGTCATGGCTATACTTTTATGCAACATGTCCACTTATCAATACAGTTGCTTTTGGATTATAAGGGAATGATCATTGTTTCTTTTGATTTGTTCACAGGATGTGGTTATCGCTGTCGAGGCCAGCCTTTATTGCCGATCTCAAATTGTTAAAAAATGGCCGCATCCTAAGTCTGGAGACACATATAGGCCAAATCAAGCAAAAATGGCTGATTTCCCTCCCTAAAGGACATTTGTGAACAAATGGGTTTTTATGACCAGATTAGAGTGGTGCTGGAAAAAGGCAGCATCCGAGGAGCAGTAAAATCAACGTTTTGGGCCAAAACCCTTCATCAGGAAGGGCTGCAGTGATGAAGAGCTGATTACTGATGAAGGGTTTTTGCTGAAACATCAATTTTCCTGGTCCTCTGATGCTCCTGACCTACTGTGCTTTTCCAGCACCACACTAAACTTGACTCTAATCTCCAGCGTCTGCAGTGCCACAATTGACTGTGATTGCATGCTCATTAGGTCAGCTCTTTATTCCAGATTTTTGCTGAAATCAAACTTCATTATCTGTTCTGATGTGATTCAAATTCATGTTCCCAAAAGCATTGGCTCTGTATTGCCACCCAACTGCTTCCCATTCCCTATCATCTCTAACTCTTTCACAGTCCTCTGTTTAGAGTTTGAGAGTATAATTTGGCAGTTGGTTATGTAGTTTAAATGAAATGGAAAAATTCTTTGCACGTACACATTTTCTTTTGCAATTTTCACCCTGTCTAACCGCACAGTTTGGTTTCGTTTTGGTTGAACATTTGGTGGCACAGTGGCTCGTGGTTAGCACTGGTGCCTCACAGCGCCAGGGACCCAGGTTCGATTCCAGCCTCAAGTGACTGTCTGTGTGGAGTTTGCACATTCTCCCCGCGTCTGCGTGGGTTTCCTCCAGGTGCTCTGGTTTCGTCTCACCATCCAAACATGTGCAGGTCAGGTGAATTGACCATACTAAATTGCCGGTAGTGTTAAGTGCATTAGTCAGGGGTAAATGTAGCGGAATGGGTCTAGGTGGGTTACTCTTCGGAGGATCGGTGTGGACTTGTTGGGCCAAAGGGCCTGTTTTTGTATTGTAGGGAATCTAAACTAATTTTCCCTTCAGTTTTGTGGTACTGAGGCAAAAAAGAGGGTGGGGACAAAATGCTGAACCAAAGTGGATATGAAGAGGAGTGATCAAAAAGTTGATCAGTGGTGGGTTTTATGAAGTGTTTGTGGGACATGATTTTCCAGTGGTTATTATCACTAAACTATTAATCCTGAGTCCCAGGTAATATTCTGGGTACCCAGGTTTGAATCTTATCATGGCAGATAGTGAAATTTCAGTTCAATAGAACACTGGAATTAGAAGTCTAATGATGCCCACGAACCCATTGTCAATGTGTCAGGAAAAGCCTATCTGGTTCAATAACGTCCTTTTAGGGAAAGAAACTGACACTTTACCTGGTGCCACATGTGAGTCCAGAACCATAACAATGTGATTGACTCTGACTCTAAGCTACCCTCTGGGCAATAAATGCTGGCCGAGCCAGTGATGCACACATCCCATGAATGATTTTTTTTTAAAGGAGTAAAAGCATGACTTTGAGGAATAAATTCCAATGTGAGTGTTCTGAGCAACTGAAAGAATAGCCACAGATGATAGGTTGTATGAAGTTATTTTCAATGTTGGCAGCTAGTATATAAAGATTTGGCATTGGTTGGCAAAGGATACAGATGTGAGGAGTGGTATGCCCATAAAGGCATTTAAATGCAAAATTAGAATTTTTAACCTGGAACTGGGAACAAATGTCAGCAAGAACGGATGAGAAATGCACAGCAGTGTTTTGGATAGGCTGGAGTTTAAAAGATGAAAGGCTACCCATGAATACATCAGAATAGTGGAGTTTGGAGTTGATCAGAGCATGAATGATGAGCTATATTATGGCAGTGGAAGTAGTTTTTATGATAGAGTTCACTGAATAATGAGCATTATTTTCCACTCCTCAATTATAACCACGATCTCCAATTCAATGGCTATCTTGAGCATCACTCTGGAGATCAAATTCTTAATTAATGTGCCTCAGGATTGAATTCTGACCATTTTAGTGATTGCCATCTTACTGCCATATTAGCAAGAAATAGCAATGGTGAGTGAGAAGAAACCTTTTGCCTTCTTGCTCTCAGCATATCTGGAACAATGCTTTGTAACTAAGCTTCAGGGGAATATTAGCATAAGTTACAGGCACCTTGGAGGTGTTGGGGTCTCAAGATTTTATTTAGTAATGAGGTTCAGACCACTGAAAACAGATTGTAAACGTTTTCATATCTGTGACAAATAGTCTGTTGTTTGGAGGGTACTATATTAAATTCTTTATTACAGCTAAGGATGAGTACTTCTATCTGATACATTGGAAGTTGCTGTTTCAAGCCAACCTGAGTTGCGGAAAAAAATAATAGGCTATTTTTGTACGAGCCTTTAAAGATAAACTTTATACACTCTACAGAAGCATATATGTGAGTGCATGCATAACAAATAGATGAAGCTATAGATGGTTTCCTACTTTTATGTAAAATTCATCACTGTTTTATTGCACTGGCTTTTCTATATCTGAAGTGTATTAATACCAGTTATGCTGACAAAGCCCTCAGCCTCTATGGTCCTAAATATTCTATATATCCTACATAAAAGTTTGAATTTTTAAGTGTTTCCCAGTAGATTAGGATGACAATACTGCACAAAAATGTTGCTGATAACAAAATCCAGAAATGAAGCAAGAATATTAACTGCTGACATTGAAGAATGCTCTTGTGCTATGAGGTGCATACCTTAAACTGCTTTCAATCATCATCTACCTCAGCAAGATATGATCTATTAGTCCCAGGATTGAAGACAATCTGGAGCAACAATAATAGAAGTAAGATGTGTTATCTTTGGCTCATACACAATTCAGTGAACATTATCTGTATGTAGTCTTACCTTTAAAATAAAAAACTTGCATTATTGTGTCATCTATCTTTGTGTGATTGGTATATTTACACCTAAGAAATGAGTGTACCATCATTGCAGCTTGTGATTTCTGAACATTTTTGATATTTAAGTACACAACCTAGCATTCTGGGAGTATGTTATTGAAGATTTGTCTGCAGAATGTACAAGTCTCAATCCTTCCACATATAGATGAAAAGAACTTACCATTTTCCGGGGGAATCGCACCTTGCTCCAGTCAGCAAGCATAATTGCTAGTAAAGCTGTTCAAATTTGGGAGAATTTGCTAATAAAAAGTCTTAATGACATCAACGACAAAAATTAAGCATTCCAGGTCTCAGTCATTAGTCTGACAACAAAACCTATCCATTTTGGGAGATCAGGAAAATTAGAATACTGCAGTCTGACTGATGAAGAAGAATTTATGAAGTAACAGCCAGAAAAAGTCTGTAAAAGGTTAACGCTCACTATTTGCTTAACTTTGGCAATTCTTAATGTTTTTTTCTACTGTTGAAATACTTACTTTGTGGACAGAATTTACAATTAAATCAAGAAAGAGCACAACTGCTCTTCCAGTACAGTCACCCAGTAACCAATATCAACTAAGGCAGGTCTTGCAACTCAGCTAATTTAATCCTAAAAAAGAGCTGGAAGCAACTTGTCTATGTCAAAAGCTCCAGATAAAATTAGAAAAGATGCAAAATGACCATAAAATGTCCACCCATCGGCTTTACTTTAACATCACACTGCACTGTTTTCTAATATTGTATACTTGCAACTAGATAAAGAAGCTATTTATATTACTCGAGGTAATGAGACCTCCCAAACTGAATGCATCAAGTCATCTTAAAAAGCCAGATGAGATATAGTCAACACTCATTGAGCTTCACTCATAATTGATCATGTTCAGAATTCATGTATTTAAGAAAAGCAATCATTGCTCAATCTACTACTAGTTGAAGAGACAAGATATGTGATTGCAGTTTCATGGTGGCAGAGCTGGCAGTCAGAACAACTGGGCTTGTGATTGAATCCAATGGAAGACTTGCAACAAGATACCTTGGACCAGTCCAAAAGGTAGCATCATGGGGGAGTACTCTTACAAAGCAAATGCATGTAAACAGTAATGCTAAGCCCTTGGAATTTGTCTACCCCATCTGTAATTTCGCCACCATTGTTACAATGGAAAAAGGAGACAAATCTAGAAAGCATATAAACTTTTAATGTTATATGCAAGACTTGTGATGCCAGAAAATGTTAGAAGCACCTATAAAGAATGTAAAGACCAGAATGAAGGGTCAAACAGTACAAATAGCCACTTTCAAAAGCCAAATGGATACAGTGATCTAACCTGCCATAAATGTACAAAACACAGTCACGATAACCCCTAAAAATTATTTAGGCAAGCGGTATAATCGTGATGAGAATGGTCAGGCCATTGACACAAAAAGTGAACCAACGTTCAGTGCAGTAAGCATCAAAGTATGGTACTAATAAAAGTGTTTACACTTGTTATGATCAGTCCCTGGGCAAAGTTCTTTAACTTATTATGGTTCCAGATGGGATACCTAAAATTATCAAGCTTTTTTTCCTTTCATTTTCTTTCACCTCACTCTCTTTAATAGCTGCTCAGCCCCCTTGGTTGGTTACGAAAAGGTTAATGGACAAGAATAATCACCCCCCCCACACACCACCACCATCAATGCTACCCATACGCACGCACACACACACCATGGGAGCTTTCTCCCAGACAAAAATTCATTCATGTTTTAAAAGGGAGCCAATTCAACCAGACCCTCTTGAGATAACAAAACAGTGAGTTTATTAATTACAAAATGCATCCATACAAATTAAAAATAAGAATTCAGTCAAAAAAAGTTAAAAGATACACAGGTCAGTCTCTGGGTCATTTGAAGAAGCTTGGATAGTTTAGCAGTCAATTTGGGATTCTTGGCTTTGAATTAACTTTCAGGGTTGCTGACCTTCTTCTGTTTTCTTTTAAACAGTGAGACAATGCTTTACTTACAATGCAGGGTGACAGAATCTACTGGATGGTTCTTTGACTGTGATTGTCACAGCACACTAGGTCAATCATAGGTTATTACATGAGCATCTGAGACTGTTACAACATACGACCAGCATTGAACCTCATTTTTAACCATGGTCCCTGTCTATTCTTGAAAATGGAAAAATAAGCAAGTTGTTCACCTAGTCTATTAGATTCCCTACAGTATTGAAACAGGCCCTTCAGCCCACACTGACTCTCCAAAGAGTAACCCACTTCCCTCTGACTAATGCGCCTAACACTATGGGTAATTTAGCATGGCCAATTCACCTGGCCTGCGGGAGGAAACCAACGCAGACACAGGGAGAATATGCAAACTGCACACAGACAGTGGCCTGAAGCTGGAATCGAACCTGGGTCTGTGGTGCTGTGAGGTTGCAGTGCTAACTGCTGAGCCATCATGCCACCCCACAGTGTTTTGTCCTATCATATGCACAGCTTAAGATTCTCACAGTGGTTTGCAGTTCAGTTTTTAAAAAAAATTAGATTTATCCTTTGGAAGTTTCCTTAATACCTTCAGCTGTGACATTCCAGAGTTCTTCCTCAGACAACCACTGAGCTTAACGCCCATAGTCATCTTTTAGCTGTATCTCCATTTGTACATAAAAAACAAAGTTGGAATGAAAACGTAGATATGTCTGAGCTGATCTGGATTTATGATCCATGATCATGACACACTGCTCAGATTCTATGCCAACAGATAGAGGGACAGCACAATTTGTATGAAAAAAAAATACAAAGGTTCTTCTACTTTGCATACTGAAATATACGTACCATAGAATTACCAATGATAATTTGACCAGCCAGTACTTAACTCTCCTACAGTGGATCTGAGATTCCACATCTGGGATCCATTACACTCAAGGTCAGCACAAAAATTTATCCGAGTCACCCTGAATAGTTACATTCTGGATACCAGAAGTCCAGTGTCTGACATTCTACTGACATGCAAGGATCTGTCTTTGGTCGGAATCCATGGTATTGTCAAGACCATGATGAGCACCAGAGTCCAGAAGGCCCACAATTGGAGAACCTAGGCTTACAATGGAAAAGATCCACTGATGCTGCAAAGCAGATCAACAGCCAATGGGTGACACAATACTGTTCAAACTAAAAAATGTATATCGATTCTGGACTTTTAAGTTGTATTGCAAGCAACATATATGTCACTGCTTGATCAAAAAAAGGGAAAGGTGAATGATGCCCGTGGCTGGCACGCAGATTGCAAATTAGCCAAGCTGAAATTTGGACAGAAAGTTGAGTATAATATCAAAATGTCAACACCTTGAATCCAACAGAAATTGTCAGCATATGCTCAGGACCAAGACCATATCAGGTATGAACACAAAAATGACATAACACTGCGGAAACTCAGATACTAAATAACAGTACTGCCACAACGAGAAACACTGACCCATCCTCTTATGTATCCCTATTCATCAGTCTTCAGACATACAGCAGTCTTCAGCAAAAATTACCAGAAGTAAGGTTGTACAGAAAAAACAAACCATGATACATTTCGGAAACATATCAATTTATTGCTCTAATTATTTTATTTTATTGTCATGTAAATAGTTTGAATTTGTACTGGTAAGCATTTGTTTTGGGAAGAAAATGGATGTTGTGTTAGGCCATGCAGGTAGCTTGAGGGATTGCCATTATAGTTATAAAATATAGACTATCAATATTTTATGTCCTGATTTTAATACTCGGGACTTTCACCAACTGAAATAGCTTCAGAAAGAATAAAGCACTTACTTAACAATGGCTGCAGTGATCACCTGGCAACAGATTAGGCAGAAGTCCCGTATCCTTCCAAAAGTAAAACTATCTAAAATCAAAACCTGATTTCTCACAATTGCAACAAATCACTTCTATACCACTTTTGACAACAGTAATTTGTCTATGTTAGATAATAATGCTGCCTCTATGACAGTTGAGAGTGTGGTGCTGGGAAAGCACAGCAGGTCAGGCAGCAACCGAGGAGCAGGGAATCGACGTTTCGGGCATAAGCCCTTCATCAGGAATGAGGCTTGTGGGCTGGGCGGTGGGGGGAGAACTGAGAGATAAATCGGAGGTGTGGTGTGTTTGGGAGAAAGGTAACTGAGAATGCGATAGGGAGAAGGCGATGTGTTGGAGAGGAGGGTGGAGCGGATAGATGGGAAGGTGATGGACTGGTCAGGAGAGCGGTGCCAAGTTGGAGGTTTGGTACTGGGATAATGTGGAGGGAGGGGAACTGAGGCAACTGATGAAATCCACATTGATCCTGTGTGATTGCAGGGTCCCAAGGTGGAAGATGAGGCGTTCTTCCTCCAGGCGTCGGGTGGTAAGGGTTTGGCGGTGGAGGAGGCCCAGGACCTGCATGTCCTTGGCAGAGTGGGAGAGGGAGTTGAATTGTTCAGCCATGTGGAGATGGGGTTGGTTGGTGCTGATGTCTCAGAGATGTTTTCTGAAATGATCTGCAAGTAGGCATCCTGTCTCCCCAATTTAGAGGACACCACATCAGGTTTTATGAATACAGTTAGGTGACATTGGTAGAGGGTGCAGGTTTTGCACTTGCACCTGATTTTTCCCCTCCCTCCCCTTCCTGGACCTCTCCATCTCCATCTCCGTCGACCAACTAACCATGGACATCTACTACAAGCCCATCGACTCTCACAGCTACCTAGACTACACCTCCTCCCACCTTATCTCCTGTAAAAACACCATCCCTTATTTCCAATTCCTCTGCCTCCACTGCATCTGTTCCCAGGTTGACCAATTCCACCTTAGAAAATCCCAGATGGCCTCCTTCTTCCAAAATCGCAATTTTCCCTTCCCACATGGTTGACAATGCCTTCTAACACATCTCTTCACTTCCCGCACTATTGCCCTTGAGCTCCATCCCTCCCAACACAACAAGGACAGAACCCCCTTCCACCCCACCAACTTCTGCATATATCGCATCATCCTCTGTCACTCCCGCCACCTACAAACAGACCCCACCACCAGATATATTTTTTGCTCCCCACCTCTATCAGCATTCCAGAGAGACTATTCCCTCCTCAACTCCCTTGTCAGATCCAGGCTTCCCCACAACTAGCGCCCCCAACTACCCACCAGCTCAAACCCCACTCCCGGCATCTTTCCCCGCCACTGCAGGATGTGCAAAACCTGCGCCCACACCATCCAAGGTGCCAAAGGACCCTCCCACATCTGACAGAAATGTACCGGTACCTCTACCAATGTCATCTCTGTATCCGTTGTACCTGATGTGGTCTCCTCTACTTCAGGGAGACAGAATGCCTTCTTGCGGATCGTTTCAGAGAACATCTTTGAGACACCTGCACCAACTAACCCCACCGCCCTGTGGCTGAACACTTCAACTCCCCCGTCCCACTCTGCCAAGGACATGCAGGTCCTGGGCCTCCTCCACCGCCAAACCATTACCACCCGTTGCCTGGAGGAAGAACGCCTCATCTTCCAACTTGGGACCCTGCAACCAAGCGGGATCAATGTGGATTTCAACAGTTCCCTCATTTCCCTTCCCCCAAAATTATATCAGTCCCAAACCTCCAACCTGGTACCGCCCTCCTGACCTGTCCATCACCTTTCCCATCTATCTGCTCCACTCTCCTCTCCAACCTATCACCTTCTCCCTCACCTTCATCTACCTATCGCATCCTCAGCTACCTTCCCCACAATACCTACAACCTCCCCCACCCCCCCAATTTATCTCTCAGACCCCCACACATTCCTGATGCAGGGCTTATGCCCGAAATATCGATTCTCCTGCTCCTCGGATGCTGCCTGACCTGCTGTGCTTTTTCAGTACCACACTCTCGACTCTGATCTCCAGCATCTGCAGTCCTTACGTCCTCCTCTGCCTCTATGATAGGATCACTTAGGTAGTTATTTATACCTTTCAGAGTAGAGCCCCTTGCTGGCTTACAAAACAGTAACAGAGAAAATGCAGGAGATTGACAATAGTGTAAGTCAAAGTGCCTGAACCGGTGCAGACACAATGAGTTGCAAATCCTTGTTCTGTGTAAAAATGATTCTATGTGTGGAAAACTAATGAGCCAGTATTGGTACCTCAGACAAGTTGAATTTTCAAATGGGTCTCTAGTGAGAGAGATTGGGCTTGAATTTTAAAAATTGAGAAGCTCCATGAAATGACAACTTTGAAAAGTGTCATGAAAGGACAGTAACTCAGATGGGCTTTCATGAGAAAGCAACACTTAAAAAGGCATCTGTTTTTCATACAGTTCTTCATTTACAATAAACTTGTAGTTTCAAAGAGAGCAGCCATAAATGCAAGTTACTTGTTTGCATTGCAGTACATCTAATGCAGATATACAGTCTGATTCCTGGTGCTGTGCAGGACCCAATATCTGGTCCTAAACCAGGGACAGCATCCAACATTCAAAAATGCCGAGTAATCGTCTGGAATTCTTTGGTGAGCCCCCTTGTGGTAATTTAACATGATCAATTTTAGGTCAGATAACCTGGATTTTGATTGCAGCAATGACGGCAAAAACTGTTAGCTTTCACTTGTTGTTACCCCATTGAAACCGACAGCAACTCCTGTTGTCTGCACATGCTGTTGGTGAGTTAATACCCACCCAGTGAAAGTGGTGAAGCAAGTGGACAATACTTGAGCCGATCTGCCACATCAGTAGATGACTTAGAAGCAATAACACTACCAGTCCACAAAACAGGGACAGCTATATGAATTATTTCCTCCCCATTTATCCTCTCTTTTTGGCAGATACGATCCTACTACAGGTGAACCTCGATTATCCGAACGTGATGGGCGGGCACTATTTTGTTCGGATAATCAATTATTCGGTTAGTTGATTAAATGCCTTTTCTCTGGGGCTTGGAGTTTTCTATTAAGTCTGCTCCCTGTTCAGATTAGGCAGCAGCAACTGCGCGTGAGCCTCCCCGTGCCCCCCAAACCCGTCCAACACTGCTCACCCCTCAACACCGCCTGCCCCCCAACCGCATCCAACACTGCCACCCTGCCTGCCCTCAACCCCATCCAACACCGTCACCCGCCTGCCCCAACACCATCCAACAACGCCCCCCGCCTGCCCCCAACACCATCCAACACAGCCTCCCCGCATGCCTCAACCCCATCCAACACCGCCCCACCACCAGCCCCCAACACCATCCAACGCCGCCCCCAGCTTGCCCCCAACCCAATCCAACACCGCCCCCGCCATCCCCCCAACCCCATCCAACACCGCCCCCCCACCTGCCCCCAAACCCATCCAACACATCACCCCGCCTGCCCCCAACCCCATCCAACATTGCCCCCCCGCCTGCCCCAACCCCATCCAACACCACCCAACGCCTGCCCCCAACCCCATCCAACACATCGCCCCGCCTGCCCCCAAACCCATCCAACACTGCCCTCCGCCAGCCCCCCAACCCCATCCAACACCGCCCCCTCCTGCCCTCCAACCCCATTCAACACCGCCCCTCCGCCAGCCCCCCAACCCCATCCAACACCACCCCCCGCCTGCCCCCAACCCCATCCAACTCCGCCCCCACCCCATCCAACACGTCCCCCCGCCCTTCCCAATCCCATCCATTACCACCCCCCACCTGGCCCCCAACCCCATCCAACATCGCCCCCCGTCTGGCCCCAACCCCATCCAACACGTTCCCCCGCCCTTCACAAACCCACCCATTACCACCCTCCGCCTGCCCCCAACCCCATCCAATACCGCCCCCTGCCTGCTCCCAACCCCATTCAACACTCCCCCACCTGCCCCAACCCAATCCTACACCACTCCCTGCCTGCCCCCATCCCCATCCAACACATCCCCCCGCTTGCCCCCAACCCCATCCAACACGCCCCCCCGCTTGCCCCCAACCCCATCCAACACGCCCCCCCGCCTGCCCCCAACCCCATCCAACACCACCCCCCCGCCTGCCCCCAATCCCATCCAACACCGCCCCCAGCCTGCCCCCAAACCCATCCAAAATGTCCTCCGCCCTCCTTAACCCCATCCAACACGTCCCCCGCCCTCCCCAACCCCATCCATTACCATCCCTGCCCTCCCCAACCCTATCCAACATGTGCCCCCGCCTGCCCCCAACCCCATCCAACACCACCCCCCCGCCTGCCCCCAATCCCATCCAACACCGCCCCCAGCCTGCCCCCAAACCCATCCAAAATGTCCTCTGCCCTCCTTAACCCCATCCAACATGACCCCCGCCCTCCCCAACCCCATCCATTACCATCCCTGCCCTCCCCAACCCTATCCAACATGTGCCCCCGCCTGCCCCCAACCCCATCCAACACCACCCCCCCGCCTGCCCCCAATCCCATCCAACACCGCCCCCAGCCTGCCCCCAAACCCATCCAAAATGTCCTCTGCCCTCCTTAACCCCATCCAACATGACCCCCGCCCTCCCCAACCCCATCCATTACCATCCCTGCCCTCCCCAACCCCATCCAACATGTGCCCCCGCCTACCCCCAACCCCATCCAACACGCCCCCCGCCTGCCCCCAACCCCATCCAACACTGCTGCCAGCCTGCTCCCAACCCCATCCAACATGTCCTCCGCCCTCCTTAACCCCATGCAATACGTCCCCCGCCCTCCCCAACCCCATCCATTACCATCCCTGCCCTCCCCCAACCCCATCCAACACCGACCCCGCCTACTCCCAAAACCTCGCCCCTGCCTGCCCCAACCCATCCAACACCGCCCCCCGCCCACACTCCCAAGCCCAGCCCCGCCCACTCCCATTCCCCCCATCCGTCCCCACCTCCATCCCAGCATGCCCCCACCCTCTCTCCGGGGCAGCCGGACTGGACACCGACAACAAGCCTGCTGCTGTTGCTACTGCCTTTTGGGAGGTGAGTCTCCAAATAGCGTGCGTGCACGCGCACACACACACAATCACACACACGCGCACGCGCACACACACAATCACACACACGCGCACGCGCACACACACACACACACAGACACAACTTTTTACTGCAACTTTTTGACAGGTTCCACCTTTGCCCTGTATAGGACAATGTTGGAGAGATTATCTGGGGAAGGAGGGTTTAGGGTGTCAAACACTTGTGTCAAACTCCAGGGAAAGTGTGGGGAGGGGGAGAAGGCGATGGGAGGTGAGTTATTTAGAGACGATGCCAGGACTTCTCAGCAGCACTTTTAATCTCTGTAAACAAAAGACACAATCAGTGTTGGACACACGTCTCTGATGTAATGTTTCTGCAGGGACCTCGAGATCTCTTCAGATAATCCGATTTTTGGATAATTGGTATTCGGATAATCGAGGTTCCTCTGTAATATGCCATCTTTGATGAAGTGATTCCTTTAGTTCTATTAATATGGTATGTAATGCAATGTAAAATGTTTTACTGCAGCATCCTATTCCATTAGCATTAGTTTGAAGCTCACCATTCCTGGAGCTTTTTCGTAGCTGCAAAATCAGCAGGAGCTGACCAATTAGAACAAAGAATAAAGAATAATACAGCATAGGATCAGGCCTGTCAGCCCTCCAAGCCCTCAATATATTCTGCCCTTCCAGACTAAAACTTCACTCACAGGATCTGTATCCTTCCATTCCCTTCCTATTCATATATAATCGTCCAGGTGTTTCTTGAATGCTGCAGTTGTGTCTGCTTCCATCAGCTCCACTGGCAGTGCCTTCCAGACACTCATCTCCCTTTATGTGGAACATCCTGCCTCACACATCTCTTTTAAACATCCCCCCTCACACCTTGAACCTGCTCCCCCCTGTAATTGATCTCTCCACGCTGGGAAAAATCCTCATACTTTCCATTCTATCCATGCCATTCACAATCTTCTTAAATCCTATTCTTAACTCCCTTCAACCTCCTGCGTTCCAGTGAAAACAAACCCAGTCCATCCAAGCTTCCTTCAGAGTTGCAATCCCCCATACCAGGCAACATCCTGGTAAACTTTTCTGTACCCTCTCCAAAGCATCCACATCCTTCTCTTAGTGTGTTGACTAGAATTGTACATAATATTCCAACTGTGGCCTAATTTAAGTTCTATAAAACTGCAGCATAACCTGTTTATCGTTCTATTCAATGCCCCTTCCAATGAAGACAAGCATGCCACAAGCCCTTTTTAATACCTTGTCTACTTGTGGCATATATAATGGCTCTGTACTGCTGTTTCAATGTTCAAATGCAAATTCAGAACTGAGAGCTGACTGTTTTGAAGCTGTTCTTGATGATAAAGTAAGGACAAATTGACTATATTAAAAAGAAATTATATTTGTGCAATGTACAGTGGACTGAGGTACGAGCATCAGGGTGGTAATGCTAACAGTGTTACTGTGATTAAGGCAGGAAATTCTAGAAGTACTCACCAGATTGGGCAACATCTGTGGAGAGAGAAACAGTTAACAGCTTGCATTGCACTGGCCAACTGCCCAGAGAATCTAGCTACCTTAACAGCATGGATTTCCCCTTTCCTGACAACAACTAGTACCAGATCAGGGGTCCTCTTAATGTCCAACAAGAAAGTACTTCCAAAATTATGGCATACACATGGCATTAATATCAAATCTGGAATTTATGAATTTAAAAATACATCCAGTATTTTTAAAAAGTTAGAATAGTTGTTTGACAACACAGAAGTTGAATATTATTGAAAAAGACACATTTTGATTCAGTTTTTTTGTTTTGTACTCATCATGGCATTTAACAACATTTAATACTACTAGAGTGTTGCCATGGACAATGCACCAGTTAACATGATGACTGATAGTTAACTGCCAAACTTTAAAGTTAGACCATTTCTGATTTTCCAAGGCATTGCCCCGAGGAATGAGCCATGGAATACCTGTTGCCGATTTTGTTAAGTTGAAATGGAGCAATGTGTGTTCATGTTCTTTCTGTCTGTAAAGAACAGGGCCTAGTATGTTAATATATGTAGTTTCCAGTGCACAGTGTGCCAAACTGCAGGACCGACTGCCAATCTTAAATTGGTTGTCAGCCTAATTCAGTTTTTTGATGAATGAAAGATGAAAAGCTTCAACAAAGTGTGGCTTCTAGCAATACTCAAAACTCACAATGAGGAATTTGATTTTTTTAGGATTAGTGACACTATTTACCAGTAATTATGAACTTAGCATGCTATTAAAAATCCAATTATACCTCATTCAACTTTTCTAGGGGCTTTTACTGCAAAACTAGTTGTATAAAATGACATGATTTCGACTTGTTTACAGTTTGAGGGTCATCAGGGTGTCTCATGATGAAAGGTGTTACTAAGTTATGGCAAATGCTTACAATTCCACCATCATTTCTCCCTGAGCTACTGTTTCAAGTTAATGATTATCAAAACTACAAAACTTTGGGCATATGACAGATTTTAAGTAATTACAGAGGCAGAAGGGAAAAGAGAGGAAAGAACAAAAGGGAAAAGAATAGAGCAGTCAGAGTGGGAACTTAAGTGACATGCTCACAATTACAGACTGAACAGAAGTGCTGTGCTTTGCTGTGCAGCCACGTAATTTGCATTTTGTCTCCCCAAATTAGAAGAAAATGTATCCAGGAGCAGAGATTGATATCCTCAATTGAAATGTATTTGTAAATTTTACCTAAAAGGTACCTTTTACCTAAAAGGGATATATAGACCTGAACAGTCAGGATAAGGAGGTAAAGGGGTAGCTTGTATGTGAAAATGCTGTGGTAAAGAGTGTGACTATTAAGGAAGATTGAGTAGATCAGTGCTTTTGTACATCATTCCATTTGGCTTAAAACAGAAATCGTAAAAGATCAGCTGAAGTGTACATGTTAAGGTGTAATTAAAATTGTGATGAATTAACAGATAACTATCTATTGGAAGAACAGTGATAATGTTGCTGGACTGGAAATCCAGAACTCTGGACGAATGCTCTGAAGACATGAGTTCACATGTCAACATGTCAGCTGGGGAAATGTAAATGTAATAAATCTGGAATAAGTAATTAATCTCATTAATGATGATCATGCAAGTACTAAACAGTTCCAAAAACTGAACGAATAGCACATTAGTTGAAACTCTAGAGCTTTTACTAAAAGTGAATCAATACCATATCAGATTTTAAATTAGTTCAGGTTCTGGAGATTCATTAGAGATTCCATGGTGCTATATATAGAAAAGTGGAAAATTCACCCAGTGCCTTGGTCAGCAGTCCTCCCTCAGCCAGAAGTATTTTGAGTTGTCACTGAAGGGAGATGATGTATCACTCTCATTTCTCAAGTAGACAGTGGCGAATCCGGTTCCACTTCAGAGGCTTGAGCCTACAATTCTAAGCTGACGCTACAACACAACATGAAAGGAGTACTGAACAGTCAATGTTAGAATCATTTGAATGGGATGTTAAACCAATATCCTGTATGTGCTGTCAGATGAATGTAAAAATTCCTAGATGGCAATATTTTGAAGAAGAAAGGTAAATTGTCTCTGTCATCTTCGCTAATATATGCCTTTTGTTCAGTTTTGGGCACTGGGAATAACAGAATCTGGAGACAATGATGGGAAAATAAAGATTTTGTAGGAGAGCAGGCATGATCTTATTAAGTGCTGGAAGAGACTGAATGGATCACTTGGTCTATTCCTGCTTCATTTATTTATAATCTTAACGAATATCACTGAAATAGATTATCTGGTCATTCTGAGATGTTTTTGGGAGCCTGCTGTACACAAAAAGGGTGCCATGTTTCATACATTATGTTGCAGGAGTTTCCAGGTATGTCGCCTATCCTCTGGCCCTAATCCACAGAGAGTAACCAAATGGAAATCTTGAGAGTATTTGAACTGGCCTTTATTGCGTGCTACAGCAAGGGTCCCTGAATGTCAGACACTGACATGCTGGAGACCTCAAGCAAAGGATTAGAGTTTGTTATACTCTCAGGTTAAGTTACAAGAAATTAGCATATCCCAATTAAAAGGCATAAAACTATCTGAATGCAACTAATACTATCAATTAGGGTTACATCGTGTATACAACTAATCCATCACAACATGGGTATATCTATCTAGTTGTAATATAAGGCTGGTGTGAAGGCACATACATACTATCAAATCTAATCTTACTACTAGTTACAAGTTGTTCTTCATGTGACGATTTATGTCTAGCTTGTGTATATCAATTATCTTGTCCTGCATGATGTCCCTGGTGTTTTAATGACCTCTTTCAAGGTTATCACTTCTTTCCTATCTCTTAGGCAACTTGACATCAGAGTTAATAGTAGGATACAATCAATCCCTTATTATTTCAATTGGCAACTTGTATTTCTGTGTCCTTGTGTGTTTATTCACAGCTAGCAACTCGCAGCTCGCTACTGTGTGCCCTTTACTATAACACTGCAAGATAGTTTTATATAATATATTTTTATTATTTTACAACAACTACAAAACAATGCAATTCAAGACAGTACAAAAATAGTACAAAACTAAACCCGTATAATAAAAAACATATAAACATATTCCCCAACCCACCCTCCTATATGAATGTATAAACATATATAGAGAAGTATAAAATTTTAAGAAAACTAAACCAGCTATTTAACTAACTAAATAAATACCTAACAACAAACAAATAAATAGTAATAACTCAGCCCAACCAAACAAAACACTCATACATTCACAGTTCCTCCTCCCTGGATATTGGACTCATGAAACACAATCGTTGCGGCTATATAAAAGCCCTTGTTAGTGTGACAGATAAATCTGTGTCCAGGTATTTCAAAAAGGGTTGCCATGTCTTGTAAAAATTCTCAGTTTTGTGGTGTACCATCTTTGTGAGAAAATCCAGGGGAATATGCTCCATAACAATCTTCCGCCAACCCGACAGGCCGGGGGGGGTTTTTCTGATATCCAACCTAGCAAGATATTCTTCCTTGCACAGAATGTAAGAATATTGAAAAGTTTTTCCTTATGCGAGTCTGCAGGAAATACAATGGGTAGACCCAAAAGGAACGAAATAGGGTCCTTCTCCACCTCTACACCTAAAATCCTATCCATTGCACCCACCACAGCGCTCCAATATGTTTGAAGCCTGTCACAAGACCAAAGACAATGGGTAAGAGTACCCGTACAGACCTTGTATTTGGGACATGCTGAAGATACCCCTGGTTTAAATCTTGACAAACGGTCTGGGGTTAAGTGGACCCTTTGGAGAATCTTCAACTGTAAAGCATGGGTCCTATTGCAAATTGATATCTTCCTTGCATTCTCCCAAACATCCACAATGCCTCTGAAGAAACTTCAACACCCAGCTCTCTTTCCCACATCTTGCAGAGTCGATCAGACTCATCTGAGGTGGCACCCCCCAAATGGTGATATAGAGTACTGACAGAGAGTGTACTCTTAGCCCTTAGTACCCCTCTTTCTATGTCAGGTTTGTAGGGATCAGTCAAAAGTGTGGTCTTTTTTTAAATAAAATCCCTAACTTGAAAAAAACGAAAGAGGTCTCTGTTAGGTAACTCGTACTTCCGTACTAACTGATCGAAGGACATCATTACATCTCCCTCAAATAAATCACCCATGCAAGATATACCCCTAGCTGCCCAGCGTTTAAATCCTGAATCTATCATACCTGGTTGAAAACTCGGCATACCCACTAAAGGTGTAAACAAAGATGTTTTGCCAATATTACCTTCCCTCTGCCGAATTGCCCTCCATGCTTTAACAGTATTGATGACTATTGGGTTATGGCAATATTCCCTAACTGTCCTCACCTTGTCCAAAAACAGCAAACTGGTAAGGGGGCACCTTGCCTGGGAGACTTCGATATCTAGCCATATTGAAAGAGGGTCCCCACAAACCCAATCACTTACGTAGGTCAAAAGCGAGCTTAATTGGTAATTTTTAATGTCCGGAAGGTCTATTCCCCCCAATCTGTGAGGCAACTGCAGTTTGGCTAATTTAATGAGGGGTCATTTATGGTGCCAGATAAAGGAGCTGAACCAACTGTTCAGTCTCCTGAGTGTTTGTTTATTGAAAATCAGGGGGACTATCCCTATAGGGTATAGCAAATGAGGGAGAATACTCATCTTAATAAGCGCTATCCAACCCAACCATGAGACTGGAAGTGCCTCCCATCTTTGGAGATCTTGTTTAATTTTTTCAAATAATTGAGTAAAATTGGCTTTGAACAGCCAATCCAGAACTGGAGTAATGAATATGCCCAAATACACAAAACCCCCCTGTGACCACCTAAATGGGAATCTATAGTCACTCTCAAGACCCAACTCTTTCGTAAGATCACCCATAGGCACAGCCTCTGATTTAGCAAAATTAATTTTATACCCTGAAAAAGCGCCAAATGCGTGAATGCATTGTATCAGGCAAGGTACTGAGACTGCTGGATTTGTCAAGAAAATTAGAACATCATCTGCATACAGCGAGACCTTATGTAATTTTGACCCCACTTCTGGAGCTGATATATTGAGATCCCCACGAATGGCCTCTGCCAACGTTCAATCACCAACGTTAAAAGTAATGGTGAAAGGGGACAGCCCTGCTGGCTGCCCCTAGAAATATTAAAATTGCTTGATCGTACCCTGTTGGTAATGACCACAGCGAGAGGTACACTGTCGAGAACCTTTATCCACCTTATGAAAACTTCGCCCAGACCAAACCGGTCTAGAGTATAGAAAAGATACGGCCACTCAACTCGGTCAAATGCCTTCTCTGCATCTAAAGAAATCACCAATCCCTGTATTGCCTGCTTGAATTACATTAAGCAGCCTCCTAACGTTATTGGAGGATCTGCGACCCTTTATGAAGCCTGTCTGATCCTCTTTAATAATAGAAGGTAACATAGTCTCCAGCCTTAACGCAAGAGCCTTAGAGAGGATCTTAAGTCCACATTTAAGAGCGAGATGGACCTGTATGAAGCACAGTCTTCCGGATCCTTCCCTTTTTTAAGGATAAGTGAAATATTGGCCTCTCTCAGAGATGGTGGGAGACAAACATGACTGTATGAATCATTAAACATATTCAGCATCGGGCCTGACAGTATACTTATAAATTCCTTATAGAATTCACTGGGAAGTCCATCAGGACCGGGCGCCTTTCCACTCTGAAGCTGCCTCACGGCTTCCTGCACTTCTTGCTCTGATAATGGGGCATTGAGAAAGGACTGCTGTTTGGGAGTCACACCCGGGAGTTTCAGATCTCTAAAAAAGGATTCCATTTTGGCCTGTCCTTCTCACAATTCTCAGACTGATATAACTTAGAGTACAATCACTGGAATGCCACATTAATCTTTTTAGAATCACATGTTAGGTTCCCAGACTCTTCCCTAATCACTGTAATGGTTTGTGGGGCACTTCTCTTTCTGACAAGGTATGCTAAGTATTTGCCTGGCTTGTCACCATGCTCGTATAATCTTTGCTTTGCAAAAGCCAGCTCCTTCTTTCCCGTCTGCGTGAGCACAGAATTTAGTGCAGACCACAGTGCCATAATCCTCTGTAGTTTGACCACTGAGGGTCTGTCAAAATAGGCCTTCTCGGCTGCCTTCAACCGTGCTTCAAGGAGACGTTGCTGCTCACCCTTCTGCCACTTCCTACTGGTGGAATATGAAATAACGAACCCTCTGGCATAAGCTTTGGCAGTTTCCCAGAGAACAGATGAGCTATCAACTGAGCTTATGTTGATGTCTAGGAATGCCCAAAATTCCCTAGAGAAATACTCCACAAACTTGCTGTCCATGAGAATAAAGGGGTCCATTCGCCAGTACCTTGAATCCACTGTAACATCCTTAATTTTAACCATGAGGTACACTGGAGCATGTTCAGAGATGGCAATATTCCCAATCGTATAGGATGCCACCAGATCCAGGGTTACCGCAGGGGTCAGAAAAAAATCAATCCTCGTGTGACATCTGTGCGGATTGGAGAAAAACATGAAATCCCTACCTGTAGGGTGGAGACACCTCCAGACATCCACCAACCCTAATTCCCCACACAAACCCAATAACTGTTTAGTTTGTGCAGAGGGTATCGAGGGACCTTTAGGCAACCTGTCTACTGCGGGTCCATGAGGCAGTTAAAATCTCCCCCTATAATGATGTGTCGAGACTTGAGACTTATCAGTTTAGAAAAAGCATCTACCAAGAATTTAAGTGGATGAGCTGGGGGACAATAAACATTTAAAATGCCATATTCTTCCACATTTATCAAGGCTTTAAGAATTACAAACCTCCCGTATGTGTCTTTAACACATTCCAACAATTTAAATGAGAGATTTTTCCTTACCAATATAGCCACTCCCCCACTTCTGGTATTAAATGATGAAAAATAAACTTGGTCAAAGCCATTCTGCTGTAATGGCTTTGTCATCCAAATGTGTCTCCTGTAACAAAGCAATATCCACCCTCTCCTTTCTAAGACTCAAGAGTACCTTCTTCCTCTTAATTGGTGAGTGACTTCCCTTGATATTCCAGGCACACCATTTAATCAAATCATTAGCCATAATCTTCTGCAATTACATTTAAATTCCAGAGAGGAGGAACCCGAACCACAAATTGCTGAGTCTTAGTGTCGCATGGTCCACTAAATATAAAAACTACATAAACTAAAACCACTACATTTAACAAACATACAAAATTATTAAAAATAAAAAAACAACAAAAACCAGAAAACAAACCAACATATAAAGCGCCAATAGCGCTGAGTAGAGGAACTCAGCCCCTGCCTGGAGGGGGCAACTACCCGTCCTGAACTGCCCGTAAATAGGCATCTAACCATCCCAACCACCTTCACTTCTCCCAGCTAGAGCCGCATCGCAAGCACAATCTAAAAAGAATAAACACCGCATAGAATATCAATATGAATAAAAAACATTCTTTCATAAAAAAAGGGGGAATAAATACCCCACCCATCCTTTGGTATGTCCTAACTTAGAAATTTAAAATGTACATCTTAACCACCGCCAGACATAGTTTGAACCAAATTATTATCAATAGAGGTAAAAAAACAGGGGGAAAAACAAAGCTCCAACCAGATTTCCTCCATTTCTTTTACAGAATGATAAACGCATACCCAAGCAACAATATTTATACATACTGCAATTGTTTAAATTAGGTTAGTTTGTCCACAAAGTCTCTTGCTTTCTCTGATGTGTCAGAGATGCATGGATCCATCTAAGGTGATCCGAAGCACTGCCGGATATCTCAGGGAGTACTGAATCCCAAGCTCCTTCAATCTTCTCTTGACACCATCATACAATTTTCATTTCTGGATCATCGCCGCTGAAAAGTCCTGAAAAAACATGATCTTAGACCCTTCGTAAATTAGGGCCTTTGGATCCTTCCCCTGGAGTACGGAAGCCTCCATGACTCTCTCCTTATCCCGGTAATGATGGAACCGCACCAGGAAAGGAAGAGGGCATTGACCCAGACCCGACCTCCGTGCTGCGACCCGGTGAGCCCTCTCTATCTTCAATCCTCTCATGCCAGTCTCCAAGTCAAGGAATTTCGGAAGCCAATCTTCAACAAATTCCGCAGGCCGCTCACCTTCCTTACACTCAGGCAGACCGATGATCCGAATATTTTTTTTCCTGCCCCTGTTTTCAAGATCATCTACTTGATCACGCAAATTATAAACCTGCGTCTTCAGGGCTTGGATCTCTTCCTTGAATGAACTGGCATCAGCTTCCACCACTGTGACCCTGTGCTCCACCTCATCCGTCCTCTTCTCCAGGTCTCCCAGCTGCTGCTCATGCTTCTGCAGCATGAGAGAGACTGGCGCCAGCTTCTCTTCAATCTGTTTCCCCAACATCTCGCGAGATTTTGAGAGCTGGTTCACCAGGTCCTGGAGAGTAATCGGCTCCGAGGCTGCTGCAGGCTTAGCTGCAGGCCCGGCCTCAGATGCTCCTCCTCCCTTTTTAGGCATTTCTGGACAGCTGAAAATACAGGTAAGTCAATTTTTAAATGTTTCTTGGGGCTCCACAATCTTTCCAATGCCCAAGAAATCCTGATGATCTGGGTTGGATGGGTTAAATGACTGTCCTGCTCCTGCTGCGATGCGAAGCTCTGCAGTGTGATCTTCTCAGATCGCCGCCATCTTAGATCCCATCTTAGATGCAAGATTCTTTTTAACCCTTTAACATTACAACAGTGATTATACTTACTCCATTGGCTGGGTAGCATTTTGGTTATCTGAGAATATAAATGCAGTTTTGACTTTATTTTTTCCCATTTGCAATTTGCTTTATAGTGTTTGAAAAGGAAGTAAGCATTTGCCATAGAAACACTACAATAAGAACGGATTAGAGGTTTTTGTATGCATAGTAGTCAAATGGAACCCAAACAGGAAAATTATTAACAAGAGATTGGTTTATGATTACTTGGAACTCTGCCAAGACCTACAGGAGCCATGAGCTTACATATAGAACTGAACCCTTCGAGCCAGGCTTTGTTAGTGAACGTGAGTTATTTGATGAACCCCGAATCAAGAGTTTATGACTAGGTACAGCATCGATATGTTAATAATTATAGAGTACTTCTATTTATTACCAGTGAAATAACCCATTCTTAGAACGTGGCAATTAGAATTAAGTCAATTTTTATTTTTATGGGTATAAAATAGGAATTCAGTTCTATTGATCCCCAGTTGAAGCAATTATTCAATTGTGTAAATCAAATTTTGCTTTCTAAGACCATTTCCTCTGACTATTATGAGTGTGTTTGCAATCAACAGTGTTTAAGCCATACAGATCAGATTAGAAGTGCTGTTCTTTAATGGTAGGAAAGAATTTAATAGCTCACTTAATCTATTAGTTGCACAGTAAGTAAGTGTTAATGTTCAAATGAGCTGTGGTATAAGATTGGCTGAGTATTTGATGCACACAGCACTTCTATATCTCAAATGGACAATGACAGCCATCACCATGAGAAGTAACATTCAGCAAATAATCACAAACTTGCAACATGCTGTGATTTGTAGCAAAGTTTAATTGAGGTTAAGAGAGCTATCGGAAACTTTAATGCTTCTTGGATCAATTTTTCTCTCTTTTACCCTTGAGATGTTGGTGAATTCCTTTATTCTAGGTTTAATAAATAGAGGCATAGAGTACAAAGGCAAGGAAGTGAAGATGAACATTTATGAAACTCTGTCTCAATCATAACTAGATAATTATGCCCCATTTTGAGCACTGTACTTACAGAAGGATGTGAAAACTGTAGAAAGGGTTGTTAAGATGGTTCCACATTTTGTAATGTTTATGGACTTAAGTTTGAAAGATCATGGATGGCAGAATTGTCTTTCTTTGTAAGATAAGAGTTCATTGAAATTGTTTTTAACAAAGCATTTCTTGGAAGGAAGCCATGTGGTTCCAGGTATTGCTAAACTTGTCTGCCTGAATTTACCACTGATTTGATGGTTGTTCTATTTGAGCGTGTTTTGCAGGCATGGAGGTGGTTTTGGATGTTTCATTGGGGAAGCTTGCTGAAAGAAAATAGTTGCTCAGCTCATGTCTCCTATTTATGAATGACTTGTGACACAAATCAACGTGAAACCCAATTGGGCTTTTGAAGAAAAACAGGAAGATTACTTGATTCCCTATTTCCTGAGCAACCTGTGACTGCCAAATTCCCAGAGACAACTGCCTATATTTGGTAATACACATCTAGCAATACCAGAACATCAGTCTGACAGCAGTCTGAACACTGCAAACACTATCCTTTGTTTCCATCAAGAACTAAGACTTATTGGCTAAATATTTTTCAGCTTAATGTGAATCTCTGCAGGGAGAATCTATTTTCTTCTTCTATCATATTGTCAATGGGTTTGTGTTGCAGCGTTGGGGTTATTTTGAGAAATAAGTATTTATATTGTGATATTATAAACTATATATATCAAGCAATTTGGCACCTTTTGGAATAAATTTTATTTTACAATAAATTAAGGATTTTGTATGTATTAAAGAAACCCAATTGATCTTTTTATTCTAAGTCAATAGAGGAAATATATGTTTGGTTACATAGTGAACTGAGTAGAACAATTAAATTTATGTTGTGGCACATGAAGTAGTGGGAGAAAGACAGTGCTCTGTTTCCATCACAGTTGTAACGAGGTAGAAAAAAGATTCACAAGTTCCAGGATGAGGGACTTTAATTGTGTGAAAAGTTTGGAGAATTTGGGGATGTTGAATGGATTATTGAGTGGAAATTTGATAGACATGTTCAAATTAATGCAAATAATTGACAAAGTAGAGAGAGAAAAACATTCCCATCTGCAGATGGGTCAAGAGCCAAAGGGTACTGATTTAATGTGATTTGGAAAAGAATCAACAATGACGTGAAGAATGTGTTTTTTTAAATGCAGAAGGTGGTTACCATTGAAATGCACAGCCAGAGAGTGCAGTGGGCAGATATTCAGTCCTGGCTTTCAAAAGGGAACTGGATAAGCACCAGAAAAAAAGTAATTTCCAGGGCTACAAGGAGAGGGCAGGCAAGTAAGACAATTAACTTATTCTTCCAGTTAGCTAGCCCAAGGTGTCTAGTATTTTGTCCTACCATCTGATCTTCAGAAGCTTTTGAATATAGCAAAAATTAAAGTGGTTGAGCTTTCTGACATGCCTCTGTTTCAAACTGCGGGTCTTGCATGTATAGAGCAGAGTACAACCATTACTCTTTAGTAATTCAGGTTCATAAGTAGACTTTTCTTCATTCCCAAGCTGATATTTTAAGTATGTTGAAAGCTGTCCTTGCTTTAACAGTTCTTCTATTCATCTTATTATTAATATCGTCAGCTTGAGAGAGCATGCTTCCGAGCTCACTGAATTTAGTCCACTGCTGACAAGTTTTGATTATGCACTGAAACCTTCATCTTGTGATATACTTTCCTGGAGCAGGCTCGTACATTTCTCCATTTGTCTTCATGCTGGTCATAATATTGTACATTAGGAAACAAATCAATGCAACATTGAAAGTGTAGCTCTGAACCAGAGTTGTGCACAGTCATCAGCTAAACAGGAAATTGCTGCATACCTCCTTGGAGACTTTGGTCATTGCCTAGAGTCATTTCAGTTTGAGCAGCTTTCGGTCCATCAGCTGATTCTGATGCCATGATCAGTATTGTTGAATGCATCAAAGTGCATGGCAAAGAAAAACATGCTAAAAAGGGTTGGCACTGGCAGGCCAATATATTGGGGTAATATAAAAAAATGATCATTATTCCAGGGGTCAGTGTCACCCATGGCTTTTGTTACACAAACATCCTGCTTATCTCTCTACCTAGTGATGACATAATTGATTAGATACCAATATATAATGGAGAGTGCATCCAAAATATTATATTGCGATTATGGAGGTGGAAAACTATGTTGGTGATAAAGGGCACATATTCAGCACACGTTTCAGCAACTGGAGACCATTATTGTTACAATTGCCAACTCCTTTCTTTTTTTCCATAGATCATTCATCTTTGAGTTCATCAGAGTTGAATCTTGTTGGAATGTGCACCGTGAGGAGAGTTGTTTTTCTATTGCTGTAAGGGGTGTTTAAACACCATCAGACCCTTGGAAAGCAAGTTAAATCACTGACAAAATAGTGGACAACAACAAAGCTTACACAGTGTTGCAGGCAAGAGGGAAAGCTAAGTTATTTTTATGGTCCTCCTCTTCTGTTATAAGCAGGCGTGTTTTTTTTTCTTATTTATGTTCCCTTTGAAACAGACAATGGAGTGTTTCCCCCAACCCTCTGTTTCTGCAAGCCAATTTAAGAATGATACACAGCAAATTCTTTAGGTTAAAACAAAGCAGTGTTTTAATGATATATTGAGAACCCGCTGAAGATGCTTATTGCAGTACACACACAAGCACATGCACACAGACTTACGCACAAAACACACCCACACACACATTCACTCAAACATTTTAACACATGCACGTACACATACACTCACTCAAACATACACTCACACATACATAGAAAACACAAAAGAAATGAAGGGTAATAAATTTTAATTTAACAATAACAATAAAATATTACTTCATGTGAAGCAGGGTTTAGTAAGTCAATATTCAGTGAAGATTCTTGCAGTGGGCTGTTCTCATTGAATCTTGAATGTAAGTGGACACTGCTGTAAGCATAGCAATATGATTCCTGTAGTCAGAAAATTAGTTCACTTGTCAGGCAACACAACATTCTTCCCAGAAATCAGTTTTCAAGAGCAAGCTTATGACTAGAGGCAGCCTTTAGCTGAGGCTTGAAGCTGTTGGGTTGTTTCCTGTTCCAATGGTTCAGAGCACTATAATTAAAGCTATTTGAAAGCTGGAAGTTTCAATCATGTGACAGATGCCTGGATCAGGCAGTTCAACCTAACAAAGCAGTTTTGAGGTCACTGGTTGTTTGTTTAAAAGATATAGCTGTGGGTTTGGTTTTTGCACAACTTCACACATAACAAGGTTTGAAGACTGTCCCTTTATTAATTATTAGTTCAGGTGCAGAGATGGAAAGTCTGTGCCTTCACTGTCTCACTGCATTTGCAGTGGCCCTGTAGGTGAAGAACAGGAACTGCCAGAAGAGTGATGGATTTGTTTGCTGGAAGTTTCTGAAAATGTCTATACTTCAGCTCGCATGTACATTCTATGGTTAGTAGCAGCCATTATAAGTCTAGGATGACAATTTTAAAGATAAATAAGAGAGTATGGTTTTTTAAATGAACAACTTGGATTCTCTTTCATGTTTTGCAGGTGTGAGACCAGCTTTGTAATGTTCTTCATTTTCATAGCCACTCCAAAGTGATTTTTAACCTGGTCCAATTTCTTTGTGCTGTCCCTCCTCAACTAGACAAGTCCAGTTGATGTTAACAATTTGGCATTGTAGCTAGCCTATTCTTTTCTAACATGAGTAGCTCTTCTCAGTTCGGTCAGCTGTGATAGTATCCATAAAGGTGTTTACGTCCCATTTGCCAATATTGACCTGTGTCTCGTTGACTTTCTTTTCTGAGATGACTTATCACTATATTGCAGTCCACGTCAGCTGTGGCCTGCTGGCTGGGGAAGTGAAGGAAATAATGTTAGCATACTTTTTCTAGCTGCTTTCTCATTAAAGAGAGATTAGCAATATAGTCCTGAAAAGGGTTGTTTGATCATTAAGGAGTGGCCAATTTCCACTTCTGCTTCTCTCCAGTGAAAACTGACCCCATGCTCTGAGCCACCTGTGTGCAGTTTTACAGCTCCAGCTTCTAGTGAATCCATATCTGCTGCTACACCACACTCCCGTCACAACAGGACTTGTGACTGATAGATGATAGATAGTGGATGAATGAGTCTTGTATGTGAAATGGATTATGGTGATGGAGTGTTGCATCATCATAAGCCACACTCTCTTGTCCTTACATACTTTATCTGATAGCAGGATGAATCTAGATAGCTGAAGGACAGAGTGGGTGACCAGGATGTCATCTATGTCTCGTCGAGCTCTAGGTGTTCCATGGTGATGGCTCACCTTCAAGACCATGGGTCCTTAGGTTGGTTCCACCCATGAAATCCACTGAAACTAGTCTTCACATGCCAGGGTTGCAAATCCTTAAAGTTGCCATGGATAGGAGATGTGACAGTTACCTTCACCTAGTTTGCCCTGCCCATCGAAGTAGTTTATCAGGGAATTGTGCATTCTAACAACTATTGGAGCCACAGAGAGGAGTTGAGGGAAAGTGAGGGCCAATGCAGGGTCAGCCCACCTGAAAGAGTGTAGCAAGCCCTCCTGTGAGAGGTACTACTGCTCCCTTTTACAGCTCACAAGCAGATAGTCATCATTTAGCACTTACATGGAGCAAATGTTACATGCAACAATTAGCCCAACTCTGAATGTTGTTCAAGTCTGGCTGCATATGGACACAACATGATCAGTCTGAAAAGGAGTTGTGAATGGAAGTGTCCACTGTTGAATCATCAGTGAGCAGCCCCACATCTGAAGTAATGATGGAGGGAAGATCATTAATAAGGCAGCCAATGATGACTGAGCCTTGGACACCTCCCTGGGGAAATTCTGGAGTGATATCTGGAACTAAAATGTTTGGCTTTCAACAACCACAATCATATTTTCTTTGTGCTATAGCTTTGACTCCAACCAATACATAATTTTCCCTGATCCCCACTGACTTCAATTTTGCAGGTGCCACACTTGGTCTAAAGCTGCCTTGATATTAAGAGCAGTCACTCTCATACCTTCACTTTGAGTTCAGCTGTTTTTAAGGAAAACAGCTGACATTGCAGATGAGCATTGCAAATAGTAACATATGGTTTGAAGAAACCAAACATCCTGCATCACGTCCACCAGGTGGAGGTATTTTAATGTTTTTAATGTTTAATTTGGAACAGAGGTACTTTGAGATTTATTGTGGTGGAATTATTAAAGACTTATATCTGTTGCTAGAGCCAGGTAAAGTTAGTACTGCAGTAAAGTGATCAAATTAGACATGACCATAATTGGTCTGTAGTATTTTTCCACCATAGCATAGACTGTTATAACTTACTTCCAGTTTACAATATTTCAAGACAGAAATTTTAATGTATTGAGCAACCTGCATTGCAAACATAAGATTAGTATCATGAATTATTACTTTTAATGTTATAATAATTATTTACAGAATAATTTTAAATTGAATCAATCTAGTTAAATCAATATCGTTTATAGTAATTGATGATTGACAATGTCAGTTTTCTTCACATGCTTAAACTTTTTTTTAGATTCACTAGTGGGATGTGGACATCACTGACTGGTCAGCATTTATTGCCCATCCCTAGTTGTCCTTGAGATGGTGGTAGTGAGCACCTTTCTTGACTACTGCAGTCGATGTGCTGCAGATTGACCCACAATGCCCTTAGGAAGAGAATTCTATGAATCTGACCCATTGAAAATGAAGAAAAGACAATATATTTCCAAGTCAGGATAGTCAGGGACTTGGTGGGGAATTTTCAGGTGGTGATGTTCCCAGGTATCTGCTGCTCTTGCCCTTCTAGATGGAAGTGGTCATGGGTTTAGAAGACGCTGTATAAGGATTTTTGATCAATTTCTGCAGGGCATCTTGTAGAGGGGATGGATGCTTGTGGAAGTAGTATCAATCAAGGGCTGCTCTTTCTGGATGATGTCGAGCTTCTTGACTGGTGTTGGAGCTGCACCCACACAGGGAAGTAGAGAGTATACTTGACTTGTGCTTTGTGAATAAACTTTGTAAAGTTTAAAGGTGAGTTATTTACTGCTGGATTCCTAACCTCTGACCTGCTGCTATGGCCAAAGTATTAATATGACTAAAACAAATCAAAGAATTGCAAAGGCTGAAGATCTGGAACACACAAAAACAGAAATTGCTGGAAAAGCTCAGCAGACCTGGCAGTGTCTGCGAAGAGAAAAACAGTGTCAATGTTTCAAGTCCAGTGATCCTTCTTCAGAATGGTACAATTCTAATATTTCTGTTAGAGAAATAAACCAATCAGCCCAATGAGATACTTTATGTTTCACACCACCTAATATTCTTTGTCCAACACTTACCATGTGAGTAAATATCTTAGCATATATCAAAGTAAAATCTCCAGAATGCAAGTCAAGCCCATGCTTATCAGTTGCATACAAGAAGGGATAATATTTAACATTATAAAATATTTAAACATTTTCCCAAATACTTTTCTTTCATTTATTCCTTTGAAGTGAATAACTGTGAATGCTGACAGCAGTAAACTGGGAAATGGTTCGAGACTAAAGATCTAAAGCTCCTAACTTAAGACTTGCAGGTTGTGTAGATACTGAATGATTAAATTCATGTTTCCTGCATTTCCAATTATAGTTGCAAGTTAATTTTCTCTCCTTCGTTAACATCTATTCCATCTGAATAGTAGTAAAACCAGTGCAAACTACCACACTCAAACAGAAGCCACCACTATTCTACTGCACTGGGCACTGGGGGGGGCGGGGAGAGGGGTTACTGAGTGACAGTGTGAGGGAGCTGGATTAACATCGGTAGGGATACAGTCAGTAACACAGGGCCCTGCGGTGGGGGGGGGGGGGGCGGGGGTGGAGAGAGGGGTTACTGAGTGACAGTGAGAGGGAGCTGGATTAAGTAGCGTTAAATGTGAAACCCACGTTACTCTGCTCAGTTTTTCAAACTCAGGTGATATGTTAAATGGGCTGTTTATTTTTAATTGTTCAGTTATGGGTAATCCAAGATGGAGGACAGGAAAAAATTGTGGCTGCTCTTCTTTTGAGGTATTTTAAGCATTGGAGCTGATTTCCTTGATTTCAGGAGCAGTAATTGCTGTTTTATAAGCTGTTGCATTGTTTTGGAACTTTTGGAAAAAAGAGCAAAATAACGGGACTTTAAAAAATGAGGAAGAGAGACAAAGGCAGAGACTACATGGTCAGAGTGACAGAGAGAGAAGGAAACCTACACTGGTCTGGCACAGCAGTGAATCTGCACAACTACTGCCTAAAGAGGGAAAGTATACTTAAGAGGGAAATCAGGAGGGCAAAACAGGGACATGAGATAGCTTTGGCAAATAGAATTAAGAAGAATCCAAAGGATTTTTACAAATATATTAAGGACAAAAGGGTAACTAAGGAGAGAATAGGGCCCCTCAAAGATCAGCGAGGCGGCCTTTGTGTGGAGCCACAGAAAATGGGGGAGATACTAAATAAGTATTTTGCATCAGTATTTACTGTGGAAGATATAGACTGTAGGGAAATAGTTTGTGACATCTTGCAAAATGTCCAGATTACAGAGGAGGAAGTGCTGGATGTCTTGAAACGGTTAAAAGTGGATAAATCCCCAGGATCTGATCAGGTGTACCTGAGAACTCTGTGGGAAGCTAGAGAAGTGATTGCTGGGCTTCTTGCTGAGATATTTGTATCATCGATAGTCATAGGTGAGGTGCCGGAAGACTGGAGGTTGGCAAACGTGGTGCCACTGTTTAAGAAGGGTGGTAAAGACAAGCTAGGGAACTATAAACAGGTGAGCCTGACCTCGGTGGTGGGCAAGTTGTTGGAGGGAATCCTGAGGGACAGGATGTACATGTATTTGAAAAGGCAAGGACTGGTTTGGGATAGTCAACATGGCTTTGTGCATGGGAAATTGTGTCTCACAAACTTGATTGAGTTTTTTTGAAGAAGTAACAAAGAAGATTGATGAGGGCAGAGCAGTAGATGTGATCTATATGGACTTCAGTAAGGCATACGACAAGGTTCCCCATGGGAGACTAATTAGCAAGATTAGATCTTATGGAATACAGGGAGAACTAGCCATTTGGATCCAGAACTGGCTCGAAGGTAGAAGACAGAGGGTGGCAGTGGAGGGTTTTTTTTCAGACTGGAGGCCTGTGACCAGCGGAGTGCCACAAGGATCGGTGCTGGGTCCTCGACTTTTTGTCATTTACATAAATGATTTGGATGTGAGCATAAGAGGCAAGTTGCAGATGACACCAAAATTGGAGGCGTAGTGGACAGCGAAGAAGGTTATCTCAGATTACAACAGGATCTTGACCAGATGGGCCAATGGGCTGAGAAGTGGCAGATGGAGTTTAATTCAGATAAATGCAAGGTGCTGCATTTTGGGAAAGCAAATCTTAGCAGGACTTATACGCTTAATGGTAAGGTCATAGGAAGTGTTGCTGAACAAAGAGACCTTGGAGTGCAGGTTCATAGCTCCTTGAAAGTGGAGTCACAGGTAGATAGGATAGTGAAGAAGGCGTTTGGTATGCTTTCCTTTATTGGTTAGAGTATTGAGTACAGGAGTTGGGGGTCACGTTGCAGCTGTACAGGACATTGATTAGGCCACTGTTGGAATATTGTGTGCAATTCTGGTCTCCTTCCTATCGGAAAGATGTTGTGAAACTTGAAAGGGTTCAGAAAAGATTTACAAGGATGTTGCCAGGGGTGGCGGATCTGAGCTACAGGGAGAGGCTGAACAGGCTGGGGCTGTTTTCCATGGACCGTTCGAGGCTGAGGGGTGGCCTTATAGAGGTTTACAAAATTATGAGGGGGCATGAATAGGGTAAATAAATCTTTTCTTTTCCCTGGGGTCGGGGAGTCCAGAACTAGAGGGCATAGGTTTAGGGTAAAAGGGGAAAGATATCAAAGAGACCTAAGGGGCAACTTTTTCACGCAGAGGGTGGTACGTGTATGGAATGAGTTGTCAGAGGATGTGGTGGAGGCTGGTACAAGTGCAACATTTAAGAGGCATTTGGATGGGTATATGAATAGGAAGGGTTTGGAGGGATATGGGCCGGGTGCTGGCAGGTGGGACTAGATTGGGTTGGGATATCTGGTCGGCATGGACTGGTTGGATCAAAGGGTCTGTTTCCATGCTGTACATCTCTATGACTCTATTTCAAATATTTATGGACATCAGAGTGCATACAAACTCATAGTCAATCTATTTAGCCAGAACACCTTGCATCTGCTGTGGCCAACAAGTGAGATTTAAACTGAGTTTCCAGTCCAGAAGTAAGGACTCTACCACAGTGCCACAAGACTCTTTGTCTTCACAAGTTTTGTCAAAATACATTCTAGAAAAGGATTACTCTGAGGTAACATATTGGAAATACTCAGCAAGTTCGCTTATTTCTAGCATTTTCGGCTTTGGTTTCAGGCTTCCAGTATTTTGCTTTTTATAGTTAGATAATGTTGGCTTTAGGTAGGGAAAATAATTCGAAATTATTCAACCATGATGAGTAAGAGGGATTAAGACACTGTGTTGCTTATGTCAGAATCCTATGCATCTCATACCCCAAAGAATGGAATATTGGCTAGAATTATAGAATTATTATGAATTACAAGCTTATAAAGAGATTACTGTATTGAGAAAACAAGTTAATTCAACGGTGACACAAATGTTTGCAATCGGAAATCTAAGAAAATGTTTAACTCTCCACCCACCCCAACCCCCCCCCCCAAAAAAAAATGAAACAAACTGAACTTGAAAATGGTCATCGTTGGAACCAAGTAAATCAAATTGCATGCAAATATTGACGCTAGACCTTTCTCTGAATCGATTAAACAAATGAAAAAGTTGGAGGTGAAGTGTTGCGTGACAGAGCAGTTATAGTATGGAATCATAATGCTGCTGCTCTTTCCCACGAGCTGTGGGTTTTATACTCCACTTGGCTGTCAATGCTAATTGCCTGATTTCCAGAATACAGTAACATTGCTGCTCAGCGGCAGCCAAGGGAATAGCCCTGACGCTTATCATGCTAAGTTAAAAATCACACAACACCAGGTTATAGTCCAACAGGTTTAATTGGAAGCGCTAGCTTTCGAAGCACTGCTCCTTCACTGGGTACCTGCCAAACTGCGATCTTTCATAATGTCATTCAGATAACCTCAAATTCAAACCACCCTCTAATAAAATTCCGAAAAAAACGTTCCATTACAAAACTTCGCCATCTTGCAGTTGTTCGGTTAAAAAAAGAGTTTCATTGACAACAATCACATTTCGAGTCAGAATTAAAACACATATATGTGGCTGAGTAAATGAATCAAACCCTCCCTGGGTCAAGTGGGGGGGGGGGGGTAGAGGACCTGTTCTCGATGTCAACAGAAGACGGTTGGGTCGAGACCGTGACCAGGCGATTAAACTTGTATGAAGGATTAACCAATTGGTTGCAAAACAAAATCTTTCCAGCCAGTTTCCCCAGCTCGCCGGCCATGAAAAGGTGAGTGTAAACAGGCAGCTAGAAATCAGCAGCGTTTCAACACTCAAGAGGGTCAGCGCTAGGCAGTCAGGAGGAAGGTCCGGAGGCACACACGATGCAGGTACATGATGGGAAGGGGGCTATCTGAGCTGAGAGTCAGGGTCTGGAAGGGTTGTACGTCTGACCGCAGCGAGGAGCAATAGGTCGGCGCAGCCATCGATCGGCGCTCCTTACCCACAGAGCAGCAGCAGGGGACACCGGGGAGATGCACAGAGACTGAGAGTTGCAGTCATTGAAGGCCATTAACCTGATGAAAAGGCTTACCGATAAAGACCGCTCCTCGGAGATGTTGGGATATCAGCGGTGTCCGAGTTGGAGAAATGGGGACCAACTGTGGCATTCAACTTTGATACCATATGGAAATTCGGAGACCGCTGTGGGATAGCCCAGTTAGCGGCCTTCTGTATGACTGTGTGCTCACAGATACCGAATAGCAGAGGCAGGCCGATGCTTAGGTTTTGCTAAGGATCAAACCAGTCGGGTTGATAGGGTGTTGGAGTAAGGGGCCAGGCTGGATTCTCCCAGGTGTCGTGGATAATACATGTGGCTATCAATTTTCATACAGAACAGCCTGAGTCATCCAGAATGGGACTTCCTCTCCACTTGCTGAATATACAGCTAGTTTGTGTATTGCAAATGTTTCTAAGGTTGCAGAAAGCTGTCACTCTTCACATTCTCAGGTAGAGGGTGTGCAAAGCTCATGTCATTCCAGAGTCATACTCATAGAGTCATAGAGATGTACAGCATGGAAACAGACCCTTCGGCCCAACCCGTCCATGCCGACCAGATATCCCAACCCAATCTCAGTGTTCACTGAGGAGAGGAACATGATGAATCTTGAGATTAAAGATAGAAGTTTGATTAGTCTGGATCACGGTGGCATAAGTAGGGAAGACGTGTTGGGTAGGCTAGAGGTTATTCAGGATGGATACTCTTTGCTACCTTCTCACCCCCACTCGCCCATTTATCTCTCCACCCTGAAGGCTTCCTGCCTCGATTATTGATGAAGGGCTTTTGCCTGAAATGTCGATTTTCCTGCTCCTCGGATGCTGCCTGACCTGCTGCGCTTTTCCAGCAACACATTTTCAGCTTATCACTGATAGGCAACATGGTTTTGTGCGGGGGAGATCGTGCCTTACCAACTTAATAGAGTTCTTCGAGGAAGTGACCAAGTTGGTAGATGAAGGAAGGGATGTTGATGTCATATACATGGACTTTAGTAAGGTGTTTGATAAGGTTCCCCATTGTAGACGAATGGAGAAAGTGAAGTCACATGTTGTGCAGGGTGTTCTAGCAAGGTGGATAAAGAACTGGTTGAGCAACGGGAGACAGAGAGTAATAGTTGCAGGGAGTTTCTCGAAATGGAGAAAGGTTACCAGTGGTGTTCCACAGGGGTCAGTATTGGGGCCACTGTTGTTTGCAATATACATAAATGATCGAGAAGAGGGCACTGTTAGTATGATCAGCAAGTTTGCAGATGACACGAAGATTGGTGGAGTAGCAGAAAGCATAAGGGACTGTCAGAGAATACAGGAGGATATAGATAGACTGGAGAGTTGGGCGGAAAAGTGGCAGATGGATTTCAATTCAGACAAATGTGAGGTGATGCATTTAGGCAAGACTAATTCTAGAGTGAATTATACAATGAACAGAAGAGCCAAGGGAAAAGTTGATGGGCAGAGAGATCTGGGAGTGCAGGTCCATTGTACCCTGAAGGTTGCTGCACAGGTGGACAGAGTGGTCAAGAAGGCATATAGTATGCTTGCCTTCATTGGACAGGATGTTGAGTATAAGAGCTGGCAAGTCATATTAAAATTGTACAAAACATTGGTTCGCCCACATTTAGAATACTATGTACTGTTCTGATCGCCACATTACCAAAAGGATGTGGACGCTTTGGAGAGGGTGCAGAGAAGGTTTATGAGGATGTTGCCTGGTATGGAAGGTGCTAGCTATGAAGAGAAGTTGAGTAGGTTAGGTTTATTTTCACTGGAAAAAAAGGAGATTGAAGGGGGACCTGATCAAGGTTTACAAAATCACGAAGGGTATAGACAGTGTAGATAGAGATAAGTTTTTTCCCAGGCTGAGGGATTCAAAAATGAGTGGTCACACTTTCAAGGTGAGAGGTGGAAAGTTTAAGGGGGATACACATGGCAAGTACTTCACACAGTGGATGGTGGGCATTTGGAATGCGTTGCCAGCAGAGGTGGTAGAGACAGGCACGGTAGATTCATTTAAGATGTCTCTGGACAGATGCATGAGTAGATGGGGAGCAGAGGGATACAGATGCTTAGGAATTGACCAACTGGTTTAGACAGTACATTTGGATCGGTTCAGGCTTGGAGGGCCGAAGGGCCTGTTTCTGGGCTGTAAATTTTCTTTGTTCGTTGTTCTTGTTCTAATCTGGTCCCACCTGCCAGCCAATATCCCTCCAAACCCTTCCTATTCATATACCCATCCAAATGCCTCTTAAATTTGTGGCTGGCACGGTGGCACAGTGGTTAGCACTGCTGCCTCACAGTGCCTGAGACCCGGGTTCAATTCCCGCCTCAGGCGACTGACTGTGTGGAGTTTGCACGTTCTCCCTGTGTCTGCGTGGGTTTCCTCCGGGTGCTCCGGTTTCCTCCCACAGTCCAAAGATGTGCAGGCCAGGTGAATTGGCCATGCTAAGTTGCCCATAGTGTTAGGTAAGGGGTAAATGTATTTGTAGGGGTATGGGTGGGTTACGCTTCGGCGGGGCGGTGTGGACTTGTTGGGCCGAAGGGCCTGTTTCCACACTGTAAGTAATCTAATCTAAAAATGTTGCAATTGTACCAGCCTCCACCACTTCCTCTGGCAGCTCATTCCATACACGCACCACCGTCTGTGTGAAAGAGTTGCCCCGTAGGTCTCTTTTATATCTTTCCCCTCTCAGGATTCCGCCTAACTTTCTAGGGACTTGGGTTTGAATCCCATGTGAAGTAAAAGCTGGAATCCTTTTTGACAGGGAGATTTGCCATCCTTACCTGGACTGGCCTACTCCTAACTCCAGAATCACATCATTATGACTGACTCCTAGCTGCTCTCTGAAATGGCCTAGCAAGTCACTCAATTGGAACAAACTGCTACAAAGTCTAAAGAAAGGAATTAAACCAGACAGACCACTTGCATTGACTTAAATGTCAGAAATGATAGCAGCAAAGCCAGTCATATGATGTCTACAATATACTCTGAATGGACATTTGGGGGTTTGTGCCAAAATTGGGAGAGCTGTTTAGTTATAGAACATAGAAAAGCACAGCACTCAACAGGTCCTTTGGCCTACGATGTTGTGCCGAGGTTTAATCCTAATGTAAAATATAGTACCTACGCGCCCCCCAACTCACTGCTAACCATGTGCATGTCCAGCAGTCACTTAAATGTTCCCAATGATTCTGCTTCCACCACCACAGCTGGCAACGCATTCCATGCGTTCACAACTCTCTGCATAAAGAACTTACCTCTGACATCTCCTTTATACTTTCCTCCTAATATCTTCAGAATATGACTCCTCGAACGAATCAATCCTGCCCTGGGGAAAAGTCTCTGACTATTGACTCTATCTATGCCGCTCATTATTTTGTATACCTGTTATGAAACAGCCTAATATTCTGCAAGGGATGATTGCATGAGGAAAAGTATGTCTCAGATACCATCATCATTCCACCGGCAGTACAGACCCACCAGAGGTAACAGCATAGTGGTACAGTCAGAAGGGAGTCGCCCTGGTAGTCCTCAACATTGACACTGATTTGGTGGGGTGGGTAACACCAGCAGTTAGAACAAGTGTCAGAATAGTCTTGGGGAATGGACCCTCATGAGCAGTCCCAGTATTGATAGCCAATGTACCAGAAAATATTATTGGCATGGACTTATTAAAAGGTACCACCTTGCAAACCCCACTAGGCAAATTCTCTTTTGGTATACGTGCTGTGACCATTACCGTTGGCAAGGCAAAATGGAAACTCCTCATTATCCCTCCGCCCACACGGGTGGTTTCAATGGAACAGAATCGTATTCCGAGAGGGCACAAGGAAATTGGGGATACTACATTGGGCTGTTAGCTGCAGGCATTGTGACACATGCAGTATCTGTGTGCAATAGACTGTGAAGAAGTCTGATGCAAGTTGGCGAATGACAGTTGATTATCGCCAACTCAACAAATACTGTCCTTCACTGTCAGTGGTTGTGCCTGATGTGGTCACTATTATAGAAAGTTTGGCACGGGGCCAGATGCGTGGTTTGCCATTATTAATCTAGCAAATGCCTTCTTTTTGATACTGATAGCCCCAGAATCACAAGTGCAGTTTGCTTTTGCATGGGAGGGTCACCAATATACCTCCTGTTGGCTACCACAAGGATACAAACAAAGCCCACCCTTATGCCATGGGCTAGGAGCAAGGGACTTTGATATGTGTCCACTGCAACCAGACATTCATGTAGCACATTATATTGATGACATCTTAATTCAGAGACCACGGTGGCAGAAGTTCTAGTCACACCGGTGCAAAGGCTGAGAAGTGAACCCAAAGAAGATACAGGGACCAGCATAATCAGTGCAGTTTTTGGGCATTCAGTTGTCAAAAGGGAATAGAGTTATCCATGAAAAGAAATGGCTTTTGAGTTTGTTCACCTGGTGGGTATTCAGCTATTTGCACATGGAGTTTGGCAACCCCTTCCTTTCCCTTCTTGGCTCGATCAGTAGCAAGACTAAGGCACACAAATTTATAGGTCTGCTCGGATATTGGTGCAGACATATACCTCACTTGACCATGTTACTAAGACATCTATATAACATCACTCAAAAGAAAGCACCGTTTGAATGGGGCAATGAAAAGCAGGAAGCATTTATGGCCGCTAAAGAGGCTGTAGCATTAGCACTGCCCTGGCTCCCCAGATACCTGGCTTCCCCTTTGAATTACAAGTATTAGTAGTGCAAGATGTAGCCACATGGAGCTTAGGGCAGAGACAGAAGGGGAAAGCAATACCTTTGGGTTTCTGGTCCAGAAAACTGACTGAGGCAGCTACACGTGGAGCAGGAGAGTCAATGTTTCGAGCATATGCTCTTCATCAGGACGTGTGGTGCTGGAAAAATGTTGCTGAACTGCTGTGTTTTTCCAGCATCAAACTCTTCAACTCTGATCTCCAGCATCTACAGTCCTCAGTTTCTCCTGAGGCAGCTACATGTTACACACCATTTGAAAAGCAAATTCTGGCCTACTACTGGGCTTTAGCAGAGACTGAAGGGCAGATGGGCAAGGACAAAGTGTTCCTCATACCTGAATTACTAATTCTGACATGGGTGTTATATGACATAATGACCCACAAGGTCAGTACAGCCTAACAAAGCTCCATTGTAAAATGGAAATGGTACATCACTGATCGAGCCAAGAAGGGAAAGGAAGGGGTTGCCAAACTCATGTGCAAATAGCTGAATACCCACCACATGAACAAACTCAAAGTTCTGACCTGACCATGCCTGCATCTCCCGTTCAATTGGGCCTTCCATTCAAACACTGCCTGTGGATACTCATTACTGTGCTTGGTTCACTGATGGATCAGCCATCTGGAAGAAGGGTTCAAGGTGGTGGTGAGCAGCTATACATAATCTCTCCACACAGGTGGTTATCCATAGTGAAGGAGATGGAAGAATGAGCTAGTATGCCGAATTGGCAGTTGTGGTCCTAGCGCAGGAAGAAGAGAGTCAGTGTCTGCACATTTGTACTGACTCGTAGGTGGTGGCCAATGAGATGGCTGTATGGATGCAAACCTGGTAGTTACATGACTGGAAGTTTTCTGGAAAGCCCCTGTGGGGAACAGAACTGTGGAAACAAATATGGGTAAAGGCACAGCATATAAAAATTGCTGTAAACCAGTGGATGCCCATATGAAGGATGGTTCTGAATCTGCTGATCACAACAATACAGTAGACAGAATAGTAAAAGCCAGAACAGTTGAAGATGCATCCCAAGAGTATCACATTGGAAATGGGCTCCTGAAAAGTGAGGATGTTTAGGGTATCATGGCATTCACATCACTCCGTCACATCTTGCCAATCAAAGACCCATTTCTGCATGGTCTCTGGTTTCTGTCAGTCAGCCAATCTTTGCCCATGCAAAATATTACCCCAGAGACATCAACTTTTATCTTCAGCAATAACCTTTCATTAGTGGTAATTTTCTCAAGTGGCACCTTATCAAATGCCTTCTGGAAATCCAAATATAATATGCCCCTTCATCAATGATGCTTGGTAGCCTTCAAAAAAAAATTCCAATAAATTGGATCAACACGATTTCTTTTTGTCAAAACAACACTGACTCTTCTGGATAACTTTGAAGCGTTAGCTATAGTCTCTTTATTTATTGATTTTAATAACTTCTCCAGAACAGACCTCAAGATAATTGTTCTATAGTTTCTTTTTTGCACTTTTCTCATTTTTTGAGTAGAATGGTTATACTTGCTACTCTCCAGTCTGATGGAATCTTTCTTGGATCTAGGTATTTTGGAAAATTAACACTGTTGCATCGAATATCCCATTAACAACCTCTTTCAAGTCATTTAAATAAAGTCCATCTAAACTGGGAGTTTTGATAGCTTGCAGCTCCATCAGTTTACCTAGTACCACTTCCCTCATGATTGTAATCTTGCTAAGTTCCTCTCTACTTTCGTCCTCCTGATTTCCAGCTACTACTGGAATATCTCTTGTATCCTCTAAACAAAGCAAAATATATGTTTATTTCATCTGCCATTTCCATTTTCTATTCATTTATGGGATGTGGGCTTCACTAGCTGAGCCAGCAATTATTGCCCAACTCTAGTTGTATCTCATTGAGATTAACTGATTTATTGAACTGCAGTAGTCTATTTGGCATAGCTCCATTCACTCAGGAGCACTGAAAGAAAGGCAGCATATTTCCAAATCAGAACGATGTGTGGCTTGGAGCAGAACTTTCACATGGTAGTTTTCCCATGCATCTGCTGCATTTGTACTTCTTGATGGTGGCTTTTTTTTTGTTCAAAAGGAAATGTTGCTGTGGTAGGATTATTGCAGTTGTGTAGAATTTACATTATGTAATAACACAATGCAAAAAAAGACTGAAGACAAATGTCAAATAGACAAGAATAAGGCCTCTTGTAAGCTCTTTTATAATGTCACTGATCTTCAAACAACACTTCATTTATAGGTTGCAATTGAATCAATAGTTAATAAACTCCCATTCAAATAATAGATGTTGAGTCATTACTTTTGTTTTGTCTTACTTATTCCTGGCTACATGGTGATTCAGTGGTTAGCACTGCTGAATCACAGCGCCAGGGATCCAGGTTTGATTACATCCTTGGGCAACTGTCTCTCTGTGTCTGCGTGGGTTTCTTCTGAGTGCTCTGGTTTCCTCCCACAGTCCAAAGATGTGCAGGTTAGGTCGATTGACTATGTTAACTTGCCCATAGTGTCCAGAGACATGTAAGTTAGGTGGATTAGCCATGGGTAATGCAGAACTACAAGGATAGGGTAAGGGGGTAGGTTTGGAAGAGATGCTATTCGGAGGGTCGGTGTGTACTCAATGGGCCAAATGGCCTGCTTGCACACTGTAGGGATTCTAAGAACTGAAATTACCAGCATGGTCAAGCCTCAGATCAGTACTGACTTGTAGATCTGTTTTTACCTGGTCAGTTCATTTTTACATTTTGAAATATTAGAATCCGCTCAACAGGGAACTTGCAAACTAGCTCCTAATGATAGTTGACAGCCTACAACATCAAATGCTCTGGTGAAAATGAATTGTTTAACCAGCAGCATAAAGTTCAGTTCTTCTCCTGTTTCATCCCCCATCACTGCCACAAAATATATTCAATCTGTCAGAATTTTGCTCACTCACTTAACCTATTTGTATCTCTGCATTTTCCTTACCTGTTCTTCACAACATGCTTTTCTCCCTTTCCCTAGTGTCATCTGTGAATTCCTTCTCATATTACATTCCCCACCACTGCGTTAAAATTCATGAAGAATTTAGTAGCAGTTTAGTAACGACATAAACATAAGAGTAGACTTTGTAAGAATTTAATGTTTTCCAGAAATTCAACTCTTTTGTGCTATCATTCTGTATCAAAAAGATGTTTAATTCTCTCGATAATGTAGTGAATACATGCAGTAGCTTGGGTGTCTCTGAGCTTTACAGACCAACACTATTTGTGCTACTTTAACTGAGCTGGAACATGGTAGTACCATAGAAAGACATGTGTTAGTGGTATAATGAGTGGACAAAAATAGACGAAGTTTGGACTTCTGATGATATCCAAATATATGTGTTTGGATTTTAATTGGGAAAAAGAAGCACATTGTTAAAAGTAGTGTCTTCTGTCACTCTCACCAGCCTAGATTTTGCAGTAAAATAAACATTGAGGCTGGAATCAAACCCAGGTCCCTGGCACTGTGAGCCAGCAGTGCTAACCACTGAGCCACCCGTGCTGCCTCAATAAATGCATCAGAGTGTTCTTGTGATACAGTAGTGGTGTTCCGACCTCTGGCCTAAAAGACCTGAGTTTAAGTCCCACTTGTTCAAAAGGTTTGTCATAACACATCTGAACAGGTTGATTACAAATATCGATATGGACCACATATTTAGTAACTTGTCAAGAATTGAGAGGACATGCCTAGCAGGGGATGATTGAGTGAGACTGCAGATATTTTTTCTTTAAGACAGGGAAGAGACAATGAACAGCTCATTGTTATCGACAGACTTACGATGAAGGTTGAGTTGTCATTGAAGTGCAAAAAGAGGGTCATTGATGTTGTGCTCAATTGTGGTTATGATCGTTTCTCCATCTAAGGGACCTGTGGTTGTGGCTGTGTTTGAGATGACACCACCTACTCTGAAAATGACTGGAGCAGCACAAGGAACAATATGTGTAGCAATGCAGATCGCTGCAACCGAAAATGGGGGATGGGATGGGCCCAAAGGGGCCATCTCTGAACTGATATTACAGAGGATCAGCTTCCTGAATATATCAGATCAGTAGTGGCTCTAACAGTTACGTCTGTCACGACAGATAAGAGTTCTGCCTGAGTTGTATGCATTCCTAGATGATGATCTTAGGTCACAAGATATAAGGGGACATCTTATATCTGTAGCTGTCAAGATGACAGTGACCTTAGCCTTTCTAATATCTGGTGCATTTTAGGAGTCAGCAGCACTTCCCACTTGGCAGCTGGTACACATTTTAAGAGGGCATCAGATTTTGTTGCCTTCAGTGCAGGTACAACCAGTCAGGTACAAGGAAGTTTTTGGGTTTGTCTGAAATGCTTATTCCCTCAGATGCAGGATATGATCAACTGCACCCATCAGGAACTTCTTGTCACAACTTAAGGCAAGGAGGTAGGACATTATGATGAAATGCCAGTTTCTCAAAACAAGTGTCATGGTAATAAACATGGCCCTTTTCATTCTTTTCAAGTGGAAAGTGCATTTTAACCAAGCTTGAAAATCTGCAGCCAGGTGAATCCCACAGTGATGCTGCCACTGCCTCTCTGTCCTCTGGTGAGAGCTCCTCAGTGATTCCTCCTGTGGCTGGAACAGATATGGAAGAGGCAGGCTGCTCAAATGAGTACCCCAGTGCCCGATGTACCCCTTTTCAAGTATGTAATGTGCATCAGTGTGCTGTGCAGCTATATTTGTGCAGGGACAGTCTTAGTCACAGGGGCATGAGGTAAACATGTGCCTCAGTCAGAGAAGCGAAGGCAATGTCTTCAGAAGATTGAATCCCTTGAGTAATAGCCCCGTAAACTTGGACCATATTCGGTTCTGAGAATCCTGCCAAATAACTGGGCTTACAAAATTATTCTCCCAAATGTACGTTGCTTTGATTGAGCCCTTTGCTTGAATGAGGGCTGTCACTGGGCACATATCTTCTCCTAAGTATTGCATACTTTCAAGGTTTCCATCCCAGAGGATGCAGTGCCTTAAGATCCTTATAGTCTGCAGCCTAAATTGGTATATTACTAACTGTAGTATAAGGGTTTGTAAAGGATAATGTGTGAGGGTGTGCACCTCTCATAATGATAATGTCACAGGTCACATGACTGACAGATTGGAAGGGAAAATGATCATAGTTTCTGCAAAGTAAGACTTTGTCAGGTATGCATTTAGTATATAATAAACTTGTTTTTTGAATATGTTAATGTCTCACTAACCATTCTGAAAATAGGCAGAAGTGGGTACTGCAGATGCTAGAGTCAAGATTAGAGTAGTGCTGGAAAAGCACAGCAGGTCAGGCAACATCCAAGGAGCAGGAAAATTGATGTTTCGGGTGAAACATCAGGAAGAACATCAGAACCTTCATCAGGAAGGGCTTTTGAAAATAGACAAACCAACATGCAATGTGATGGCAGCAGCAATAAATCCAAAGCACTGGAAATTCAACTTCTAAGCATGAGTAACAGTCAGACCTGAAAAAGTGGCGCCCAAAGTATCAAACTCAATAGCAGACAATTGGGGAACTCTAAAGCTGCTCCGTAGCCAAAGTGGAGGTTTGGAAAATTAGCTTTCAAAGTCATTCAAGGCTGTGTCATAGCAGCAAGAGTGATCTGTGAAGAAAATCCTGATCTAGCAATCACAGACTTGAAATCAGAGAACCAAGAAAAGTCTGTAGATCTGGTGAGAAGCTCATAAAAAGAGTTTTAAAAGGGTGGATTCTAATGGCAAAATAGGCAGACATCACTTGAAAAACCAGAATGCAGGTAAGGGCAACTTAAACTATAATCCCTGCAGTCAAGATCCCAACTCAAAGCAACAATGGCAAAGGAGCAAAGAAAAATCAAATGAAAAGCTACTCCAAATATGTGATATTCCAGGGAAAGGGAGGGAAGGAATAGAGTCATACAGCATGGAAACAGACCCTTTGGTCCAACTCAAACCAGACATCCCAGTCTGACATGATCCCATTTGCCAGCATTTGGCCCATATTCCTGTAAACCATTCCTAGTCATATACCCATCCAGATGCCTTTTTAATGGTGTAATTGTACAAACCTCCACCACTTCCTCAGGCAACTTGTTCAATACATCCGCCACCCTCTGTGTGATAAAGCTACCCCTCGGGTCCTTTTTAAATCTTTCCCTTCTCACCTTAAACCTATGTCCTCTAGTTTTGGACTACCCCCACCCTTTGCTTGAATGAGGGCTGTCACTGGGCACATATCTTCTCCTAAATATTGCATACTTTCAAGGAAAAAAATACCTTGGCTATTCATCCTATCCAAGACCCTCTTGGTTTTATAAACCTCTATGAGGTCACCCCCTCAGCCACCGATTCTCCATGGAAAAGTGCTGTAGCCTATGCAGCCTTCCCCATAGCTCAAACCCTTCAGTCCTGGCAACATCCGTATTATTGAAATAAATTAAAACAAAGCAATCTTTAAGAGTTTTTCTTGATTTAAAAAATAAATACCAAGTCCAGATGGTAGTTACCCCAGGGAGATAAAGTGATCGCAGCAGGATGAGCAGTTTGGGAAAGTTTCAAATACTGGAAGGAACATTTAAAACTTCAGGCAGAGCAATGAAAAGCTTAGAAAAATGAAAGCTAGACTTATACTACATGAGAAATCTGGACACATGGAAGGACCAAATCAAATTCAAAACTGGTGGAAACAAACTTTGAGGTACCAGGTTACTTCAGATTCGACAATAATTCTGAAGCTGAACAGGGTAACACAGCACTTTATTCCACTGGAACAGTAGTGATAATGTTATTGCAAGTCAGAGCATTAATGAGACCTCGGATAAACTTGAAAAGGTTTTAAAAGCCTTTGATAACTATTTCAGCCTGACGAACATAAGATTCTGCAAAGGGCCAAAGTCAATGACAGTTTCCAGAGACAAATGGATGCTTTTAATGAATTATGTTTACATACAGATTGAAGCATGCAAGAAGGGAGAACTAACAGTGGAATAAATATAAAACAGCACTGTAGTCAGTGTTGCTGATGAATCTTTATCAGATGTGTCTTTACTAGACAAATGTGTGGTGATGCATTTAGGCAAGTCTAATTCTAGAGCGAATTATACAATGAATGGAAGAGCCTTGGGAAAACTTGATGGGCAGAGAGATCTGAGAGTGCAGGTCCATTGTACCCTGAAGGTTGCTGCACAGGTGGATAGAGTGGTCAAGAAGGCATATAGTATGCTTGCCTTCATTGGATGAGATATTGAGTATAAGAGCTGGCAAATCATGTTAATATTGTACAAGATATTGGTTCGGCCGCATTTAGAATACTGTGTACTGTTCCGGTCACCACATTACCAAAAGGATGGGGACGCTTTGGAGAGGGTGCAGAGAAGGTTTACGAGGATGTTGCCTGGTATGGAAGGTGCTAGCTATGAAGAGAGGTTGAGTAGGTTAGGTTTTTTTACTAGAAAAAAGGAGATTGAGGGGGGACCTGATTGAGGTTTGCAAAATCATGAAGAGTATAGACAGGGTGGATAGAGACAAGCTTTTTCCCAGGGTGAAGCATTCAATAACGAGAGGTGGAAAGTTTAAGGGGGATGCACACGGCAGGTACTTTACACAGAGGGTGGTGGGCGTTTGGAACGTGTTGCCAGCAGAGGTGGTAGAGGCAGGCACGGTAGATTCACTTATGATGCGAGTGGACAGATGCATGAGTAGGTGGGGAGCAGAGGGATACAAATGCTTAGGAATTGACCGACAGGTTTAGACAGTACAGTTGGATCAGCTCAGGCTTGAAGGGCCGAAGGGCCTGTTCCTGGGCTGTAAATTTTCTTTGTTCTTTGTTCTATGTAACCTAAGGAAGACCTCACCTCAAAAGTGCAATACAGCTGATGGAATAAAGAAAGTTTCATAAGCAGAAGTGGGTGTGAGATTGTGTTCAAATAATGACCGAAATCAATGAGTGACCAAAATCGCCTCTTTTATTCAGCAATCATAGCACAATTTCACGGTGGCAATAGAATCCCGAAATACAGTTCGTACAAGAGCCCCTTTACACACAGTTCTTACATATATCAAAATTCCATTACCATGGTGTTACATTTTTCGTCTATAGTACACACAGATTTGAAGGGCGTCTATCCTGGGAGACAGGAGATGAGTTAAAACATATACTAAGTGCTGGATGTTACTTCTGATGGGATTAAGGGTGTCTGTCTGGTTTGCTTGCATAATCAGGAGGTGTTAGTTCTTTTGTCCTTTAAATTAGTAAATGTTAGTAAAAGAAGAAAGGATATTAAATTGATTACTGCAGCTGCATTGTGAGATTTATTTAATATTTGTCGGTATGAGTTTCATTCATTCATGCAATTTCATGCCGCTTAGTGTCTGAAAGAGATAATGGCCCAGTTAAAGAGTATTTAACAGGTACTTAATCTGTTCAGGTCCAGGAGATGGTTAGTAAGGGCTGATTAATATTATAATGTTTCATGGAGACTTGATGGATATGGTATTGTTCTGTATACTACCCTTATCCAGAGGTAAACACTGCTTGTAGCAAGGGCTGATAAGGTGTGAAAATGCAGTAAAATATAGCGAGCTGGTGATTGAGTTAATAAAGATAATCTATAATACAATATCTCATAACACAATATCTCACAAGGGAAATACTGAAAGGTAAGTAAAACCTTGGTGCAGGAAGCTTCCAGTGGCCATAAAGTCCATTAAATGCAGGAATATAAAAGAAACAGAAAACTAAGTACAAAGGAACAGGAAAGCGAAAGGTGCTACAAACCCAACAACTCCATGGAAACAAACCAAACCATAGGCATGAACAGTGTCCAGTAAACATTATAGAAAGCTTTCTGTGCAGTAAAAAATGGTCATTCTGTCAAGGTGTACTGAAGTAAAACCTCTATCGCCTCATGGTCAATATAATGTTGTTCTTGCCCTGCTCTGAGGGTGCAGCTGTCACTGCAAAATGGCAGATTTCAGTGAGGTCAATGTTACTGAAGTGAAGACATCTCAAACATTTTTTTTCATTAGGATTGTCTTCCAGCTACTTGATCTGCCTATGTGATCTCTGTTCGTTCTCCATGCTGTATTCCAAGCAGATTGTCAACTATTTCCACCAATTTATCATGTTTCTGTGAAATGTTTTGGCTTGGTTCAGTTCAACAGAAAAACTATAATTCCTGATCAAAGAAGTCATCAAACACTAAGATTCGTTCGGTCTTAGTTCTCATCAAACTGCGCCGTGACTGTCTGGTATTATCCATCCAATATGCCAAGGAATCATTGCTGGAACTGTTGCTGGAATTGTTCCATGTTGTTGGATTCTTCATAAATTGTTTACTTATCCTGAAGTGGTTATTATTATCCGCATTATCATTTATGAAGAGCATTGGTGAAATAAAGTCATTCCATGGATTATCTAAATTAAAAAAGGAGAATTAAACAAAACATAAATAGTTCATAATTCTATTTAAATGGAACAAGATGTGCTTTTGAACCTTTAAATAATGGGCTGTAGATTTTCTGCTCCATTGTCCATATCTAGTGTTTAATTCCTGGAAAATAAAATTAAAATTGGGGCACAGATACACTAGGCCAGATTTACAGTGCAGGTTTGGGAGACTGACAAATGGCCTATTTGAGCAGGAGGGAAGCTCAGTGTCGCTGGAGACCTGCCTGCCTGGTGCCAACAACAAAGGCAGACAGAAGCCATGTTGGCAGTTGCCTAAACCTTGCCAATTAGTGTGGGCAGTTCCTCAAAGTAGAACATGCTGGAAAGCAGCCATGGACAAGAGGGTAAGAACAGCCCTAATGTTAGCTTCATTGGACGCACAGAATAAATTTAAAAATGAATGTCAAGCAGTCTATGGAAGGGCACAGCTGAGCATATGCAAACCACAGCCAAGTTTGTGTCTTTTTTACCACCATGCTCCCTCTGGAATTACGAGTGAATTATAACTCTGCCAAAAAGGTCAAGCATTTTTGATCCCTTTGTAATCTATGATAAAGGATAGAATTGATGAATGACTCTAAAGGCCTGGATTAGTGGAGAACAAACAGCCCAGATTTGTCAAGAGTATATCATACTTGACTAAGTTCCTTGCACATTTTTGAGGACATTACAGGGGTGTGAAAGGAATATAGTGGATGTGTTGCATGAATTCTCAGAAGGCATTTAATAAGCTGCCTCATAAGAAACTTGATCCAAATAGCATAGGGCAAGCTGTTAAAGAAAGTATTGGCACTTAAATAGAGAAGTAGACATGCAGTGAAAAGCCAAGAGCATAAGGAAATTTTTTTTAATTTTCAAGATGCAAATGCTGGCATGTCCCAAAATCCCTTTCCTGGAATCACCCATTTACTAGTCATATAAATGATCTGGGCACAAGGGAGACATTTGCTGATATCTTGACAACAGGGCACAGATAGACAACAGAATAGTGTGAATAAGTAGTTCAGGAGGAGTAAATTGGGAAAGCAAATCTTCCCTACATGTTAAAATTTTCAACCGGGATTTTGCAAGCAGGACTAACTCCATAAACTTCAAAAATGGCAGAAGTACCCAGGTGTAGAAGCACATTTCTGAGAGCTCCAATTTTTGCCAGGGGGGAAATGGAGGTGGGATATAAACTGTTACATGAAGGATACTCAGCGGAGTCTTTTGAACATAGTGCTGAGTTTAGATAGACCCTATGTTGGCTGTTGCAGGGCCTTAACCAACAGTGTGAGAGTTTCAAATTATAGAGTAATTATAAACATTCTTGAAGGGCAGATAAAATTGATTAATTGTTGAGATCTGAAGTTAATTAAATCCACAGACCTTTGTAAATGAAAGATAAACAGGCTGGAGTGAAAGTGAAAATAAAAGTCTGCTGTATTGCTTTGATTGGCAGCTCAGGTGGTGTACCAGCAGTTTCAGTAGTTGTTAGTTGACATTACCTTAAGGACACTTTATGAATTCTTGGTTGATTTCCAAAAGGGACAACTACCTCAGCAGGGGATTCCAATTTGCTTAAGGCATTAGATCATTTAGGATTAGCAGTCTTTGCAGAGTTATGAACATAAGGTTTTGTTTTGCTTTTATAAAATAACCTTGTTCGGGCAGTAATTTTCTTTCCTTTATTGGTCAGAGTATTGAGTACAGGAGTTGGGAGGTCATGTTGTGGCTGTACAGGAAATTGGTTAGGCCACTGTTGGAATATTGTGTGCAATTTTGGTCTCCTTCCTATCGGAAAGATGTTGTGAAACTTGAAAGGGTTCAGAAAATATCTACAAGTATGTTGCCAGGGTTGGAGGATCTGAGCTACAGGGAGAGGCTGAACAGGCTGGGGCTGTTTTCCCTGAGCATCAGAGGCTGAGGGGTGACCGTATAGAGATTTACAAAATTATGAGGGGCATGGATAGGGTAAATAAGTCTTTTCTTTTCCCTGGGGTCGGGGAGTCCAGAACTAGAGGGCATAGGTTTATGGTGAGATTATAAAAGAAAAAGATAAAAGAGACCGAAGGGGCAACTTTTTCATGCAGAGGGTGGTAAGTGTATGGAATTAGCTGCCAGAGGATGTGGTGGAGGCTGGTACAATTGCAACATTTAAGAGGCATTTGGATGGGTATATGAATAGGAAGGGTTTGGAGGAATATGGGCCGGGTGCTGGCAGGTGGGACTAGATTGGGTTGGGATATCTGGTCGGCGTGGATGGGTTGGACTGAAGGGTCTGTTTCCATGTTGTACATCTCTATGACTCTATTAGTGATTGAGATTTTCTTTTTTTTAAAGATTTGAATTGCATTTCGCAAATGAGATATTTTTGCTATCAAGTCTGTATAATGATAGCTATATTATATTTTTAAAACTGAATTTAATTTCACCTTGGCATAGCTCATGAAGGCTGACCAAGGTGGATACAGGGTGTGTTTGCATGATGGCATAAAGGGCAATGGGGTAGGGAGAGGGTGAATGGCATGAGTTGGCATAAAGAGGAGGGTCCATGCTGGTATATGGGGATTTGAGTTTGAATGAGTTAGCATGGAGGACCATGAGGGGTTGATGAGGATGTAAGTAGTGTGGTCTTCAGGACGTAGAATCTTATAACTTAACAAAGAAATGAGTTTGCACATTCTCCCCGTGTCTGCGTGGGTTTCCTCCAGGTACTCTGGTTTCCTCCCACAGTCCAAAGATGTGCAGGTCAGGTGAATTGGCCATGCTAAATTGCCCATAGCGTTAGGTGCATTAGTCAGAGGGAAGTGGGTCTGGGTGGGTTACTCTTCAGAAGGTTGGTGTGGACTGGTTGGGCCGAAGGGCCTGTTTCCACACTGCAGGGAATCTAATCTAATCTAATCTAATTTCAATGAAACAGGCCTTCTAACCAGATCATCTTGACATTCAACCATTCCTACGCTCTACTTCAGGGCTTGAAGTCTGCTTATATCTTGCACTTGCAACTTTAGAACCGAAGTTGAAAAAAAATGAATAAAGGCAAATGAAATTCCACGTTTTACTTTGAAGCAATGAATATACTTTAAAATCAAATTGATGCCAAATTTAGAAAAGCAAGTGGTTAGGTGGCATTTAGGTGCTGATGTTACTGCTCTAGTGATCCAGATATCCAAACTAAAGCTCTTTTGAGAGGAGTTCAAATCCCACCTTGTCAGGTGACTTTAAATTCAATTCATAATTAATACGTCTGGAATTCAAAAGCATAGTCTTAGTAATGATGACCTTGAACTTACTGGAATATTGTAGAACAAAACATCTAGTTTAATAATGCCTAATTTACCCTGTCTGGTCGACATATGATTCCAGATGCATCGTATTATGGTTCACTGTCAAATGCTAAGCAAGCCATTCAGTTGTATCAAATCACCATAGAAAAATCAAAAAGGAATAAAATGGAACACACCAAGGACGTAGGTGCCAGAAATGACAAAGACATAACAAGTTCAGTCAACCCTTTTAACAAAGAAATATCTGGAGACCTGTGTCAAAATAGGGGCAGATGTCCTACGGGCGAGTCAAGCAACATATTCACACTCACTAGCTCATACCTTAGATTAGATTAGATTAGATTACTTACAGTGTGGAAACAGGCCCTTCGGCCCAACAAGTCCACACCGAAGTGCAACCCACCCATACCCCTACATTTAACCCTTCACCCAACACTACGGGCAATTTAGCATGGCCAATTTGCAAGACCTGCACATCTTTGGACTATGGGAGGAAACCAGAGCACCCAGAGGAAACCCACACAGACACGGGGAGAATGTGCAAACTCCACACAGTTGCCTGAGGTGGGAATTGAACCCAGGTGAGACAGCAGTTGCATCATTCCTGGTTATGTCCTGTCCCACTGGCAAGATGGGCCCACAACAGGTTGGGAGTGAGTAGCACTGCCTGTACTCAAAATTGACTGGATCAGGTTAAATATCAGCAAGTTTACTGCACCCTCTCAGGTAATGAATCATTAGTCCTCCATGTTGAACACCACTTGGAAGAAGCAACTAGAGTAGCAAAGACGTTGAATGTACTTTTGATGAAGATTCACCAGACTTGAAATATTAACTCTGCTTTCTCTCCACAGATGCTATCAGATCTGCTGAGTTTCACCAGCAATTTCTGTTTTAGTTTCAGATCTCCAACATCTGCAGTTCTGTTTTAGTTCAATGAATGTAATTAGTGGGTGATTTTATGTTCAAGAGTGAGTCCATAGCTCCACTGCTGATCAAGCTGTTGATTCCTCTGGTGATGCATCCTCATCCATCTACCTGCTAGATGCATCTGTCCATGCTGATATTGGTAGGAATAACTGTCACACACTCCTTGTTGAGACCAAATCCCATCTTCATACTGAGCATTTTCTCTATCATGTTCGGAGGCATTCTCATAGCTCAAAACTGGGAATTTATGAGGCACTGTGAACTACCATCAGCAAATGAATTGTATTCAGCCACAATCTATAATCTCACAGTCCAGTATATCCCTCACTCTACCACTGTTGTCAAAGCAGATCAACTCTGGATCTGTGAGGATTGTAGGAGAACACATCAGGAGCAGTACTGAAAACCAATAATGGTGGAAATCACAGCAGGTCAGACAGCATCTGGTGAAGAGTCATCTGGACTCGAAACGTCAGCTTGCTCTCTCTCCATGGATGCTGCCTGACCTGTTGTGATCTCCAGCATCTTTTGTTTTCAGTAATGATTCCAGTATCTGCAGTAATTTGTTCTGACATCAGGAGCATTACTGGGCTTAGCTAAAAGTTAAGTGGCAACCTGATGAAGCTACAATTATTACTCTTTTAGCATTATTACTAAAACAACAGGTGTAACATAGAACAGACAGAGCAAGACAACCCACAACCAAAGGATCTGTATATCTATGTATGATAAACTGATTCCATGAATGAGAGGTCATCCTCAAAGGTAGTGGATCTTCTGATTGGAATAGAAAATATTCAGGGGCAAACCAATTAAAAATGTTAAACCCGTTATCATTGTTAATATGTTAAAGAGAAAAATATTATTTTCATGGTTGCAAAAACCATCACAATGAAATACATTCAGGATTATCATTTGTAAAATGTTGAAAGACTATACTCCATGGAGGGGAACATTGAACATGGAATGGTTTATTATTAGTTGTAACTGAGCAGCATTTATAAGTCGATTGGATCAGTATTTGAAAATGGAAAGTATGAAATGATACAAAGAACAGGCCAAACTAGGATTAGAACAGATAATTTAATTGAAGAATTAGCCCACAAACACAAACAATGGGGTTAATGGCTAAGTTCTAGCCAGTAACTTCTATGGGCAGAATCTGAAAGGGGTCTGAGTGCTTGGAATATGAGAAAATTTATGGCAAAATCGAATGAGTAATCAGTGAGGCCAATTTTGAAGTTAGGAGTATTTGGCTTCCATCTGTTATATATTTAGGTTTATTACTACATACCTCTAGACCAGATGGGACTTGATCCCAGACTCCTAATGTAGAGATAGGGACACTACCACTACACCATAAGGGCCCTCACCTCATCTTTTATGCTCTTGGTATTCCAAGTCCCTCACCAGGTAGTGACGAATTGCCAATTAAAGAGGATTATTGTTTGTTAAGCACCTTGTTAGTGGACCAATCTGGGAGTTGTGATGCCTACAGGGTTCACAGGAAAAACAATCAGGAAGGGGATTTAAAGATTTGGGAGATCACCAACACATTGAGATGGAAGCAGAAAGCCATAGGGGCAGTGGAGGTATTCAATGAGGTTAGTGAGGTTAGTTACAGCGAAAAAACTCTCTCGGCCTTACAGCAGGAGGTCCTCCAAAATCCTTGGTGCAACTTGGACTTTGCAAATAAAAATTTAAGGTTCAGCCCTCTCAGTCTAATTCTTCAACACTTGATATGAAGCAAAGAACACTTGTTTGAATGATTTTCATTCTGTGTCAATTCTTTCTCTGTAATACGACCATCTATTTCTACTTTGATCTAATGATCTCAGCCCAGCATTTACCACTGCCATCCTGCATAATACTTAGGTTGATTACCCATCAACTTTCAAAGGAAATAATCCTATTTAAAGAGTTAATCCAGGTAGTTACAGGCCAGTGAGCCTGATGTCTGTAGTGGGGAAGCTATTGGAGGAGATACCGAGAGACAGGATTTATTCACATTTGGAAGTGAATGGACTTGTTCGTGATAGGGGTCATAGTCATGTCTCACCAACTTGATTGAGTTTTTTGAGGAGATGATGAGAATGATTGATGAGGGAAGGCCATGGATGTTGTCTACATGGACTTTAAATAAGGTAATGGATAAGGTACCTCATGGCAGGCTGGTACAAAAGATAGTCTCATGAAATCCAGGATGAGCTGGCTAGATGGATATAAAATATTAATGGCGATAGAAGACAGAGAACAGCAGTGGAAGGGAACTTTCTGGAATGGAGATAAGTAATTAGTGGTATCCGGACGGATCAGTGCTGGGGCCTTTGTTGTTGTAATGTATATAAATGGTCTGGAGGAAAACGTAGGTGGTCTGATTAGTGAGTTTGCCGATGACATCAAAATTGGCAGAGTTGCAGGTAGTGAGGAGGATTGTCAAAGGATACAGTGGGATATAGACAGATTACAGATTTGGGCAGAGAAATGACAGCTGGAGTTTAATCCTGACAAATGCAAGGTGATAAACTTTGGAAAATCAAATTCAGGTATGAATTATACAATAAATGGCAGAACCCTTAGGAGTATTGGGATACAGAGGGATCTGGCGTACAGATCCACAGATCCCTGAAAGTGGCAACGCAAGTAGGTTCGGTGGTCAAGAAGGCATACAGCACACTTACCTTCGTGGGCCAGGACACTGAATGATACAGCTGTATAAAACATTAGTTAGGCCATATTTAGAATATTGCATGCAGTTGTGGTCACCACACTACCAGAAGGTTGTGGATGCTTTGGAGAAGGTGCAGAGAAAGTTTATCAGGATGTTGCCTGCTCTCGAGGGTTTTGGTAATGAGGAAAGTTTGGATAGACTCAGATTGTTTTTAATGGAAAGATGGAGGCTCGGCGGGACCAGATAGACATCCACAAAATTAAGGCACAGATATGGTGGATAGTCTGAGGCTTCTTACCAGGGTGGAAAGGTCAACTTCAAGAGGGCACAGGTTCAAGGTGAAAGGGGAAAGGTTTAGCGGAGAAGTGCAAGGAACATTTTTCACACAGAGGTTCGAGGGTGTCTGGGATGCACTGCAAATGGAGATAGTGGAAGCAATGTTCGCAACTTTTAAGTCATATCTTGATGCACACATGAACAGAAGGTAAACAGAGGAATACAAACTGTGAATGGGCAATAGATAATGGATCTAAATAAGGAGTAGGAATCGGCGCGGCTTAGTGGGCCAATAGGCCTGTTTCTGTTCTGTAGTGCATTGTATTGGTATTAAGACAGGCCACAAAGTAATTTTGAGGAATGAAAAATGAAAACTAAACAATAATGGCCTAATTTCTCACCAATGTGAACCAAAGAACTACAGAAGGACAGCAGGGTTAGAGGCCATGTAGCTACAGATTTTGAAATCTCAGATCCAGGATGATGACCTGCTCACACCAAAGACAACTTATTCCTAGAAGTGAACCTGAACTTGAAAAGTTGTTCAAATTTGATCACATTTCAAATTATGTGGTTTTCAAAAGTCTTGTGCTTCTGTAGGAAGAATTACATTCACCTCAATATTTGTTTTGACTGCTGTATTTGTCAAAAGATTATATATGTGTGAGGAGATGTGCTTTGTATTCATGGACATGCAAACCCTTTTTATGTACAGATAAATAGATAAATTAGCCCCCCAAAATGACCCACAGTTTGGAAGTAGGAAAATGGTCTAATATTAATAGAAAATATTATTCAAAATACATTTCTGTAAACACAAAATATTTTGAATCATGACTTGAAAAATGTCAAGCTCTTCAAAATGGAAAGTTAGGCCTGATGACAGTTAGGCCCAGAATTCTTCTTTTTAATAATTCATCAGCATCTTTACAGTTAATCCAAAGAATAACTTAGTTACCATCATCTTTACTGAATGTTTCATCATGTGCTATTGCAATATAGCATTGATCTTGATGACTGTTATTTTGTGCTGCTTCCCTTGCTTTTTTAGCTCCGACATCCTTTATTTTCTCGTTACTATTGCCAGTCTCTAGGGCAAGATTCCTCTTCAGTTCTGTCTGTTCCTGCAGGTGGATTGCCTGTAAAGAAACAAGTAAAACCATGATCAATAATTTCATTCGATTGTGAAAAAATATTCAATAAAACTTTATGTTGGAAGCTGAATACAAACCTTAGGCAAAAAAATAAGATTACAAAGTGAATCAAAACTTAAAGGTTATGTTACATAGGAATCTCTTCTGGTGTAGAAGTGACCTGTACAAGAAGGATGGATTACACCTGAATTGGAAGGGGTCTAATGTACAGGCAGGGAGATTTGCTAGAGATGCTCGGGAGGATGTAAGCTATTAGGGTGGCCGGTGGGGGGAATTACCCAAGGAGATAGTGAGGATAGAGGTCAATCTGAGACTGGTACATTTGGGAAAAAAAGCAGGTCAAGCAGTCAAGACAGGCAGGAACAAAGCAGAGAACAAGGTCAGACTGATACATTAAACTGCATTTACTTCAATGCAAGAGGCCTGACAGGTAAGGCAGATGAACACAGGGCATGGTTAGGAACATGGACTGGGATATCATAGCAATTATAGAAACATGGCTCAGGGATGGGCAGGACTGGCAGCTTAATGTTCCAGGATACAAAACTATAGGAAGGATTGAAAGCTGGCGGCGGGGGGGGGGGGGGCTGCAGAGAGGAGGGGGAGGGACGTTTTTGATAAGGTTTAGCATTCCTGCTGTACTTAAGAAGGATATTCCTGGGAACACATTCAGGGAAGTTATTTGGGTAGAACTGAGAAATAAGAAAGGGATGATCATCTTATTGGGATTGTATTATAAACCCCCTAACAGTCACGGGGAAATTGAGAAACAAATTTGTAAGGAGATCTCAGTTATCTGTAAGAATAATAGGGTAGTTATTGTAGGGGATTTTAACTTTCTAAACAGACTGGGGCTACCACAGTGTTAAGGGTTTAGATGGAGACGAATTTGTTAAGTGTGTACAAGACAATTTTCTGATTCAATATATGGATGTACGTACTAGAGAAGGTACAAAACTTGACCTACTCTTGGGAAATAAGGCAGGGCAGGTGACTGAGGTGTCGAGGGGAGCATTTTGGGGCCAGCGACCATAATTCTATTAGTTTTAAAATAGTGATGGAAAAGGATAGTCCAGATCTAAAAGTTGAAGTTCTATATTGGAGGAAGACTAACTTTGACGGTATTAGGCAATAACTTTCAAAAGCTGACTGGGGGGCATGGGAAACCTTCAAAAATGAGATAATGTGAGTCCAAACACAGTATATTCCTGTTAGGATGAAAGGAAAGGCTGGTAGGTATAGGGACGCTGGATGACTAAAGAAACTGAGGTTTTGGTGAAGAAAAAGAAGGAAGCATATGCCAAGTATAGACAGGATAGATCGAGTGAATCCTCAGAAGAGTATAAGGGCTGTAGGAGTATATTTAAGAGTGAACACAGGAGGGCAAAAAGGGGACAGGAGATAGCTTTGGCAAATAGGGACTTTATGAAGACATTAAGAACATTAAGGACAAAAGGATAACTAGGGAGAGAATAGGGACCCTTAAAGATCAGCAAGGTAGCCTATGTGTGGAACTGCAGGAGATGGGGGAGATACTAAACAAGTATTTTGCATCAGTGTTTACTGGGGAGAAGGACATGGAAGATGTAGAATGTGGGTAAATAGATGGTAGCATCTTGAAAAATGTTCATATTACAGAATAGGATGTGCTGGATGTCTTGAAACACATAAAAGTGGACAAATCTCCAGGATCTGATCAGGTGTACCCTAGACCTCTGTAAGAAGCTAGGGAAGTGATTACTGGGCTCCTTGCTGAGATATTTGGATCATTGTTAGTCACAGCTGAGGTGCTGGAAGATTGGAGGTTGACTAACGTAGTGCCACTATTTAAGAAAGTTGGTAAGGAAAAGCCAGGAAACTATAGACCAGTAAGCCTGACATCAGTGGTGGGCAAGTTGTTGGAGGCAGTCCTTAGGGACAGGATTTAAATGTATTTGGAAAGGCAAGGACTGATTAGGGATCATCAGCATGGCTTTGTGCATGGGAAATCATGTCTCATGAACTTGATTCCAGAACTAGAGGGCATAGGTTTAGGGTGAGAGGGGAAAGATATAAAAGGGACCTAAGGGGCAACTTTTTCATGTAGAGGGTGGTAAGTGCATGAAATGAGCTGCCAGAGGAAGTGGTGGAGGCTGGTACAATTGCAACATTTAAAAGGCATTTGGACGGGTATATGAATAGGAAGGGTTTAGAGGTATATGGGCCGGGTGCTGGCAGGTGGGACTAGATTTGGTTGGGCTATCTGGTCAGCATGGACGGGTTGGACCGAAAGGTCTGTTTCCATGCTGTACATCTCTATGACTCTAAGTAACAAAGAGGATTAATGAGGGCTGAATGGTAGATGTGATTTATATGGACTTCAGTAAGGCGTTCAACAAGGGTCCCCATGGTAGACTGGTGAGCAAGGTTAGATCTCATGGAATACAGGGAGAACTAGCCATTTGAATACAAAACTGGCTCAAAGGTAGAGGACAGAGGGTGAAGGCCTGTGACCAGTGGTGTGCCACAAGGACCAAGGATCGGTGCTGGGTCCACTACTTTTCATCATTTATATAAATGATTTGGATGTGAACTTGGAGGTATAGTTAGGAAGTTTGTAGATTACACCGGAATTAGAAGTGTAGTGGACAGCGAAGAAGGTTACCTCAGATTACAACAGGACCTTGATCAGATGGACCAATGGGCTGAGAAGTGGCAAATGGAGTTTAACTCAGATAAATGTGGGAGATGCTGCATTTTGGGAAAGCAAATCTTCGTAGGATTTATACACTTAATGGTAAGGTCCTAAGGAGTGTTGCTGAACAAAGAGACCTTGGAGTGCAGGTTCATAGTTCCTTTTCAATGGAGTTTAGATAAATGTGAGCAATGGAAAAGCAAATCTTAGCAGGACTTATACACTTGATGGTAAGGTCCTAGGGAGTGTTGGTGAACAAAGAGACCTTGGAGTGCAGGTTCATAGTTCCCTGAAAGTAGAGTTGCAGGTAGGTGGGATAGTGAAGAAGGCATTTGGTATGCTTTCCTTTATTGGTCACAGCATTAAGTATAGGAGTTGGGAGGTCATGTTGCAGCTGTACAGGACATTGGTTAGGTCACTGTTAGAATATTGCTTGCAATTCTGGTCTCCTTCCTATCAGAAGGATGTTGTGAAACTTGAAAGGGTTCAGAAAAGATTTACAAGGATATCACCAGGGTTGGAGGATTTGAGCTATAGGGAGAGGCTAAACAGGCTGGGGCTGTTTTCCCCAGATCGTTGGAGGTTGAGAGGTGACCTTACAGAGGTTTATAAAATCATGAGGGTAATGGATTGGATAAATAGACAAAGTCTTTTCCCTGAGGTGGTGTAGTCCAGAACTCGAGGGCATGGGTTTAGGCTGAGAGGAAAGATATAAAAGGGACCTAAGGGCCTTTTTCATGCAGAGGGTTGTACATGTATAGAATGAGCTGCCAGAGGAAGTGGTGGAGGCTGATACAATTACAGCATTTCAAAGGCATATGATTGGGAAGTGTTTAGAGGGATATGGGCCTAGTGCTAGCAAATGGGACTAAATTAGGTTAGGACATCTGGTCGGCAGGGACGAGTTGGATTAAACAGGTTCTCTCAGCTTTACTGCAGGGTTATAACATGTTTGCATCTCAGACACTGAGGGTAAAGATAGGAAATTATTGTACTTTTGCCAATGTTATAGATTTGAATTCTGTGTATCCCATGTATCGCTAATAAGTTCTGCATAAAACGTTGTTGAAGAATATGGTTCCAATACTGAAAAAGGACAAGATCCTAGATCTAGATAGTATGCACGCAGGAAAAGTATATAGTTGAGGCACTATTTAAAAATACAAAAAAAATCATAGAACATAATTACAGAGACCAGTGGATAGTTAAATATTGATCCATAAAATAGGAAAAGGAAGAATGAACAAATCCTGGGATCTACAGACCAGACGCATGAAGCACATTAACTCTTTCCAAAAGTAGTGAGAAAACATCATCTAATGGCAGCAAATATAATAAAGTATCAATGTGGATTTCAAAGGCTAACTAGGCGAAAGTGAGGACTGCAGATACTGGAAATCAGTCAAGATTAGAGTAGTGCTGGAAAAGGGCTGCTGCCCGAAACATCGATTTTCCTGCTCCTCGGATGCTACCTGATCTCATGTATATCTGACCTAATTTGTTAAAGAGCTAACTGCATCAAGCATTAAAAGTCATTTATTTGCACTTTTAAAAAGCCTTTGATAGCATCACATATGGTAGCATAGTATGGTTCTGATAAAAAATAGAATATATGGAGCAAGAAGACAAAAAACTGAACAGATAGTAAAACTCTCTTTAAAATAAAGTTAGAAAGCAGTGAGTAGGATTAAAGAGTAATTATTCACAGGGATGTAGAATCCATGAGTTGACTTCCATCCATCTGTGCTGGAATCATGGTCATTCAAGATTTATGTCAATGACATGGGCTTGGGCTTCAGTAACTCAACATGAGCACAGCTAAAATTTGCAAATGACACCAAAACTAGTGAAGAAGGGACATGTACAGAGTAGTGTAACTAATACTGAGGGAGAATACAACAGAGTAAAAGAAGACAGTAGATAAATTGCAGTCTAAAGAGCAAATAAACATGAACATTGATAAAGGTGAGGCAATGAACTTTAGGAGAAAAAAAACAGAAAAAATGGCTACATTTTTAAAGTAAGAGACTGAATGGTGTTCAAGAGCTAAGAGATCTCAGGATGCATGTAAACAATTCATTAAAATAGTGCCATAGACCAGCAAATCGACGAAAACTGTAAACAAAGCACTGGAATTTATTTCTACAGAATTAAAATCGAAAGTCCTCAAGTTATGTTCATGTCAAAACTACTGTGGTCGCACTATTAAAAAGGCCACTGAAGAAAGTGCAAAAGCAATTTACGAAGAAGGTACTCAAGGTGAAAGATTAGTTGTAGGGACCAATTTAAAGAGTTTTTTTTCCCTTTTGAAAAGCTGAGAGAAGACCAAATAAATTATATAAATTATAAATGGGTTGGGCAAATGGATGTGAAGAGAATATTTCCACTTGTGGGAAAATACAAACTGAGGTCATAAATACAAGATGTTTGCTAATAAATCCAGTAGGGAAATAGGAGAAAGTGGAATTTGCTGCTCCAGAAATGGTTGCACCAAATAGCTCAGAGAAAACAGATATGTCAAAGGGATAAAATGAAATAGATGAAATGGGAGAACATTCATGGAAAGCACAAATGCTAGTTTAGACTAGCTGGGCTAATGACCTGCTGCTGAATGGTATATTCTATACAAAGTTTATTTTAGGCTAATTCCTAAATCATAAGAAAATCTGCTTTAGTCTGTTGCTAAGCTGAGGAATGGAACTGTTAATTATTGGCTTCTTTTTATTCCAGAACAGTTTAATGTAGAAACAATTGTGCAATATGTTTCTGATTCAGTAGAATTCACCCGACAGGCAGTCCCTGGATTATGAACAGGTTCCATTCTTGAGATGTTTGCAAGTCAATTTGTACAGAAGTCAAAACACAATTCAAGACAATTTAAAGTAGCCACCTTTAAGGACAGGAAAGCCTTATATATTAGAATTATATCCCTGTCTGGGATCACATTCACATAGAACATAGAACATAGAACAATACAGCACAGAACAGGCCCTTCGGCCCACGATGTTGTGCCAAACATTTGTCCTAGCTTAAGCACCTATCCATGTACCTATCCAATTGCCGCTTAAAGGTCACCAATGATTCTGACTCTGCCAGTCCCACAGGCAGCGCATTCCATGCCCCCACCACTCTCTGGGTAAAGAACCTACCCCTGACATCCCCCCTATACCTTCCACCCTTCACCTTAAATTTATGTCCCTTTGTAACACTCTGTTGTACCCGGGGAAAAAGTCTCTGAATGTCTACTCTATCTATTCCCCTGATCATCTTATAAACAAACCTCTATCAAGTCACCCCTCATCCTTCACTGTTCCAATGAGAAAAGGCCTAGCACTCTCAACTTATCCTCGTACAACCTATTCTCCATTCCAGGCAACATCCTGGTAAATCTCCTCTGCACCCTCTCCAAAGCTTCCATATCTTTCCTAAAATGAGGCGACCAGAATTGCACACAGTACTCCAAATGTGGCCTTACCAAGGTCCTATACAACTGCAACTTCACCTCACAACTCTTGAATTCAATCCCTCTGCTAATGAACGCTAGTACACCATAGGCCTTCTTACAAGCTCTATCCACCTGAGTGGCAACTTTCAAAGATCTATGAACATAGACCCCAAGATCCCTCTGCTCCTCCACCTTACTAAGAACCCTACCGTTAACCCTGTATTCCGCATTCTTATTTGTCCTTCCAAAATGGACAACCTCACACTTGACAGGGTTGAACTCCATCTGCCACTCCTCAGCCCAGCTCTGCATCATATCTAAGTCCCTTTGCAGCCGACAACAGCCCTCCTCACTATCCACAACTCCACTAATCTTCGTATTGTCTGCAAATTTACTGACCCACCCTTCGACTCCCTCTTCCAAGTCATTAATAAAAATTACAAACAGCAGAGGACCCAGAACTGATCCCTGCGGAACTCCACTTGTAACTGGGCTCCAGGCTGAATATTTACCATCTACTACCACTCTCTGACTTCAACCGGTTAGCCAGTTCTCTATCCAACTGGCCAAACTTCCCACTATCTCATGCCTCCTGACTTTCCGCATAAGCCTACCATGGGGAACCTTATCAAATGCCTTACTAAAATCCATGTACACTACATCCACTGCTCTATCCTTATCCGCATGCTTGGTCACCTCCTCAAAGTATTCAATAAGACTCGTAAGGCAAGACCTACCCCTCACAAATCCGTGCTGGCTGTCCCTAATCAAGCAGTGTCTTACTCATAAATTCTATATGTACAAGCATTCAATAATCTGACAATTTTTAAACTAGGGACTGCCTATATTTACCTTTCTGAATTTTAGCATCAATTCTGGATAACTAGTGTAAAAGTAGCTTATTTCCTGGTCATCCAGTTTTTACAGCACAGAAAGAGGGCCCTCTGCCCTTCCACCCATTTGGCAGTTATATGGCTCAATTGCACCAGATTTTTATTGCAGTTTTTTTTAACTACTGAATTCACATTAGGATTGGAATATGACCCCAGGGCATTAGCCTGGTCTCTACATTACTACTGTTTTCTCAATATGGTCCATGGTCAATTTTCAATAATTCAGCTTTGACTTGAACTTGTTCCAGATAGGTCTGCCCACCACCTGCTTTCAGCTGCTCAGACCTTTTGCTCCACCTGAAATCCTTCTGCCATTATCATCAGACCTACTACCAAATCTGGTCTACCTCCTTCATACCAGTGCTCAACACTGCAGCTTATCCACCTCCAGTCTCATAGATATTCCTGTCCATCCTTCTTCTGTTTCCTAAAATCCATTACATATCTTTATATAGTCAAAAACATTACTCTTTAACTTGCTACTGTGACTAGCATTATTGTGTATAGACTTTCTATCACTTAAATTGGGGCTAGCTGACAAGGAAGATTAATCTTGTACTTGTATGCTATTCCTAAAATGATGACAATGCATCTGAGAGAACTGAGCAACCACCCTGATTTCTATCTACTGCATTGCAGACATTTAGCTGTAAAACCAGACACACAGACACTTGATAGTTAAAACAATAACTGACCTCTTGCTGCCTTCTTTGCTTTTCATATTGTATTTTTTGGATTTGTTGTCGTCTCCTGGAAAATTGATTTGCAATTTCTGCTTGTACTTCTTGTGCCTTTGAGAAGAAATACAGGTTATGAAAATGTTATCAAAATATATTCTAGAGAACATTATTAAGAAAAATATTCCTCTGTTTCAATTTGTGAAGGTAGTGTTAATCTCAGTATGTAATATTATAAAACATAGTAGAGTCAGAGGCATAAAGCTGGACAGCATAGAAACAGACCCTTCAGTCCAACTTGTCCATGCCAATCAGAGATGCCAAAGTAACCTAGTCCCATTTGTCAGCATTTGGCCCACATCCCTCGAAACTTTTCCAATTCATGTACCCATCCAGATGACTTTTAAATGTTGTAATTGTATCAATCTTCACCACTTCCTCTGACAGCTCATTCTATACACGCACCACACTCTGTGTGAAAAAGTTGTCCCTTAAGTCCCTTTTAAGTCTTTCCCCTCTCCCTCTAAACCTACGGTCTCTAGTTTTGGACACCCCGACACTGGAGAAAAGAGCTTGGCTATTCATCGTACCCTTGCCCTCATGATTTTATAAACTTCTGTAATGTCACCGCTCAGCCTCCGATGCTCCAGGGAAAATAACCCCAGCCTATTCAGCCTCTCCCTATAGCGCAAGCCCTCCAATCCTGGCAACATCCTTGTAAACCTTTTCTGAACTCTTTCAAGTTTCACAGCATCCTTCATATAGCAGGGAGGCGAAAAGTGGCCTAACCAACGTCCTGTATAGCTGCAACATGACCTTCCAACTCTTATGCACTGACCAGTAAAGGCAAGCATACCAAACTCCTTCTTCACTATCCTGTTTACCTGCAACTCCACTTTCAAGGAACTATGAACCTGCACTCCAAGGTCTCTTTGTTCAGCAACACTCTACAAGACATTACCATTAAGTGTATAAGTGCTGCCCTGATTTGCATTTCCAAAATGCAGCACCTCCCATTTAGCTAAATTAAACTCTATCTGTCACTTCTCAGCCTGTCAGCCCATCTGATCCAGAACCCATTGTACTCTAAGTAACCATTTTCGCTGTCCACTACACCTCCAATTTTGGTGTCATCTGCAAACTTACTAATCATATCTCCTATGTGCACATCCAAATCGTTTATATGAATGACGAAAAGTAGTGGACCCAGCACTAATCCTTGTGACACTCCACTGGTCACAGGCCTCCAGCCTGAAAGACAACCCTCTACCATCGTCTGTCTTCTACCTTCAATCCAGTTCTGTATCCAAATGGCTAGTTCATAGAGTCATAGAAATGTACAGCATAGAAACAGACCTTTCGGTCCAACCAGTCCACGCCAACCAGACATCCCAACCCAATCTAGCTCACATCCCAACCCAATCTAGTCCCACCTGCCAGCACCCGGCCCATATCCCTCCAAACCCTTCCTATTCATATACCCATCCAAATGCCTCTTAAACTTTGCAATTGTACCAGCCTCCACCACATCCTCTGGCAGCTCATTCCATACACATACCACCCTCTGCGTGAAGAAGTTGCCACTTAGGTCTCTTTTATATCTTTCCCCTCTCACCCTAAACCTATGCCCTCTAGTTCTGGACTCCCCGACCCCAGGGAAAAGACTTTGTCTATTTATCCTATCCATGCCCCTCATAATTTTGTAAACCTCTATAAGGTCACCCCTCAGCCTCCAATGCTCCAGCGAAAACAGCCCCAGCCCGTTCAGCCTCTCCCTGTAGCTCAGATCCTCCAACCCTGGCAACATCCTTGTAAATCTTTTCTGAACCTTTCCCTATGTTCCATGAGATCTAACATTGTTAACCAGTTTACCATGTGGAACCTTGTCAAACGCCTTACTGAAGTCCATCTAGATCACGTCCACTGCTCTGCTTTCATCAATCTACTTCATTATGTCTTCAAAATACTTAATCAAGTTAGTGAGACACAGTTTCCCATGCACAAAGCCATGTTGACAATCCCCAATCAGTCCTTGTCTTTCCCAAATATATGTAAATCCTGTCTCAGGATCCTCTCGAACAACTTGCCCACCACCGATGTCAGGTTCACTAGTCTATAGTTCCTCATTGTTTCCTTATCAACTTTTAAAAATAGTGGCACCATGTTAGACAACCTCCAGTCTTTCAGCACTTCACCTGTAGCAATTTATGATACAGATATCTCAGCAAGGGACCAAGCAATCACTTCCCTAGCTTTCTGCAGAGTTTGAGATTACTCCTGATTAGGTCCCAGGGATTTATTTCATCTTTAAGTGTTTTAAGATGTCCAGCACCTCCTCCTCTGCAATATAGACATTTTTCAAGACTTTGCTATTTAGTTCCTCAAGTTCTCTAGCTTCTATAAACACTGATGCAAAATACTTGTTTAGTATCTTGTTTAGTAGATGTTCTTTACTTGTTTAGTAGATGGGAATCGTGAGAATACTAAAAAAAAAGCTGAGAGAATGAAAATAAATTGGGGTTTCAATTTCAAGTAACTACTTCCTGAATTCCCCATAAGCTTAAATGACAACTTCAAATTCTCACTATTAAGTGGTTTCTGTCCTAATTGCATGCATTGCTATCCCACTATTAGTATTATAATCCCAGATGATGTTACTGTCAGTCAGATCCTAGTCTGAAATCTGGCTTGATAGATTATGTGTTTTTTTAAATAACTGAGGTGGCCTTTCACTGAAACACAATCACGCAATGCTGCATATCTGAATTTAGCAATAAAACAGAAGTTCATTACACAAAAGAAATAAAGGTAAAATAGAATAAACCAAACTGTTTACACAAAACACAATTTCAAGGCTTTTCAAACACGTAGTAAAGTATAATCTCAATTATCCTTACACTATCACTTTACAGTAGTCAAACAGCAGACAGAGTTCTCTTCTCTGTCACAACTATAGATTTGACTTGATTATTTTTTGCAGTTCCTAATCTTTAGAGTTTGCTAGTTTTTTTAATTGACAACCAAGCTTAAACATTCTTACATTCAAATAATCTCTTCAGGGTTTTATCCAAACATTTCTGGCCTAGCACTTTCAAACTGAGCCCTTTTACTCACATAACCTACATCTTATAGTTCTACACTAACTCCTTTCTCTAGGAGAAACTGTTTCTTACATTTAACTTAAACTAGGATTTCAATCAATTTTTCATTTTTTTGAACCAATAGCAAGTTAATACTTTTCACTATTCATTCTGTCCAAACTCTTACAAGGTAAACAAATTCCCACTGTTTTTCCAGAAACTCTCACTCTTGCAGGTTTAAAAGAAAAGATGGGTTCAGAAATGCTGACAAGTTAAACTTTAAGCTCCCTTATATACACAGACTCTCCTACGTGGCTTCAAAACTTGGACTACATGTAGATGATATCTCAAGACCTTTGAGAAGTATCATCAATGCTGTTTGAGATGGATTCTTAGCATCAGTTGGGAGGACTGGCATGCTAACATAAGCATCCTTAAAGCAGCTAAAAGTATCAGGATCAAGGACATGATCATCTGAAACCAACGCCGGTGAGCTGGGCACATGTTTAGGATGCCTGATTTTTGACTGCCAAAGTAAATCAGTTTTGCCTAGCTCAAAGAAGGCCCTTGAAACAGAAGATGTCAAAGGAAGCATTTCAAAGATTCATGAAGGCTTTCCTCAGACAATATGACACTGATATCAATGCATGGGAGACCCTTATTCAAAAGAAATTGATTGGGAGGAAGCTCTTGTATAAATTCTTTCAGGACATCCATTGGCAAGACGATGTGCAAAAAGAAACTGGAGAAACCAAGGGTCAATTCTACCTCCCAGGAACACCTACCAGATGTGTGGTCAGACAATCAATGCTTTGCTATCCATCTGATTATACCCTTGATATCTTTGGGTGATTCCCACTTTCTAGTGCCTATACATTTCAGGTTGAGTTAACAATTAGGGAAAATGCAGCAGTAAGCCAGTGCACTAAAAAAAGCAAATTAGACAGAGTTTTACCAGACCATAGGGCTGGTTTCCCATTAGAGAAAGATAACTTGTGGTGATTTAACCGAAGGGTTACCATGCCTCAGGCAAGGTGAGACATTGAGAAGGACAGTCCTTCCTGATAATGTCAGCTAGTGCAGGAATTAGACCCATGCTGTTAGCATCACTCTGCATTGGAAACCAGCCCTCCAAGCTATCCGAACCCTTAGACAATAAGATTGAATGGCATTGAGGTTAAATAGCTCTTAAGGTTTCAGTTGGCAAAGGATATCTGATTGTCCAATGAAGTCTTTCATTATGGGTAGCAGTTTGAGAGCAATCCGAAGCTATCTCCTTTTGACTCTTTTATCAACAGTTAGCCTCAATGTTTCAGACTGCTAAGCTAACCTGAAATGTTTGTGCATCCCGCATGACAGTGTTGAGCTTGAGAGAGGCACTGCTTTGTGCAGCTTTTCTACATCGACCAATTAGCAATGAGGGAGAGTGGACATACTGTACATTTCACAACCTTGAACAGCTGTGTAATCCTTACACATTGCATTTAGCCTCAGTGTTGATCATATTAAATTGTAATGAGTAAAGTGTAAAATGTTATGAGGGTCATTCCACCTGAAATGTTAAGGCTGATTTCTCTCCAAAATGCTGCCAGACCTACTGAGCTTTACCAGCAATGTCTGTGTTTCTGATTTACAGCATCCACACATCTCTTCCAGGCATGCCCACCTTGAAGAAGTTCTGTTCCTCTCTCTGACTTTCCATTCCAATCTTCTTTCTTGTCCACCACTAATTTCACAGTCATTAATTTCACTGTCACTCCTCGTGTTTGACAAGGTATTTGCTAAAACCCGCTTCCAAAGCCACATCACATTTCTCAGTGACCGCCTCCAGCAGATCTGAGGAAAGGTCACTTGACCAAAACGTGAACTCTGATTTCTCTGCTCAGATGCTGCCAGGCCTGCTGAGCTTTTCCAGCAATTTCTGCTCTTGTAAAGTATAATGCCTTGGTTAAAATCTACAATGTCATGGTTCAAGACTCCCTGATGTCTGATGCTATCTGTAATCGAGGAGTCAGTTGCTTATGAAAGATTAACAATGCTTGGCAATTGCAACTTCTAACATCCAGGGGATGTCTGAAGGGGCTGCTCATCTCTCACATTTGCATGACTGCACTAGGTCCTTTGATCCAGCTTACTGAATGCATGTGGAAAAGCCGCCTGCTCCTCCTGTGCCTGTCTCTGCAGGTTGATCTAGCCATTAATGGCTGAAACCATGGGATCACCTTCTGTCTTGGCCTGAGCAGCTTCCTGTTCTCCTGCAGACTCTGTGTGCTTGGAACTTGCAAAGTTTCTCCCCCTGTGTCAGTGATGTGCTCACCAGGTTGTGCTCCTGAGAGTAACCTAAAGAACCCACTGAGGTGAAGTCGCTGAGGGTGTAGGTGAAAGCCTTGCCACTACCTCCTCTGAGGATTGAATGTCTTTCTCCCCAGTGCTGGAGATGGATCTGAGATGTCTAGCATTAGCCTCTTCAGGACAGATTTTTGTTTGATGATGCTAGTAACTGCATTAGAGAAGAGAGGCAATTAGTTGTTTTACAGGGGTAAATGCTGAGTTAGCATTGATGGCAATGAGAGAGCACTGCAGCATAGCAGAATGAAAATTACTGTTTAATTGCCCATTAAGGTCTCTAGATAAGAGGCCATGCTGTTCTCCAGCCAGCTCAAATATTTTCACCTCATACAGTGTGAGGAATCCAAGTGTGCCACTGTCTGTACTCCCCATCCCAATCCCACCTTTCGACATGTTTGTGGGACAGTCTTTCCTGCAAAGAGACAAAGGAAGGGATCACGTTTGATGGGAGTGGATGGAAGAGCAGTTCATGGTGATGCAGAAGCAGGAAAGACAGTGAAATGTCTCCAGTGAGTAAGCACAGAGGGCAGTGATTGGTGGTTGTTTTGGTAGGATGAGGTGGGTGGAAGCCCTTAAATGAACATGATGTGTAATGAGAGCTGTAATCCATAATACTTGGCGAGAGCCATGTGTGGTACCAGAGTGAGAGTGGTGACTCTCTGACTGTGAGGGTGCAGAGAAAAGATGGCACTTGTGGAGTGCAGAGGATCATTCACCTTCACCCTGCACTTCTGTGCATTACATTTCACTGAGGCCACAGCATTGACGCAGGGCTCTATCCCATTCTAGGCTGGCTTTGTCTGGTAGCATTACCTCTTTTGATAGATAAAGCACTGCTGTCCTCTCCACAATCCTATCCACTAGTATCTCCAGATCTCCGTGAATCAAACAAAATACCAGCTTTCCTTTCTGGGCCATGTCCATTGTGGTGATGGCTAAGAAACATGAAGCACAGTTCCTGGCTTATAACATCTGAAGTGATGTGCAACTGGGCTTTAGCTGTGTCTGCAGCATGAATCTGGAAATTTTCCAGCAGTGGTGAACACTTCCACCTCTTCAGCTGTGCAATTCTCTGAGAAAGTCAACCAAGAGCCTGGATGCTTAATTAATGAGGTGAAAAGTGGAAAAACAAATTTGAGTCAAGTTGCTGTGAATCATGGTTAACAAAACACAAACTCAAATTGGGAAATCCAGCCCCAAATATCCATTCATAGGATTTGCCGATTTCCTTTTAGACCTCAAATTCCCCCAGAACCCAGGACTGGGAACTAGCAAGTGCCAACCAACAGAGTACAGAGGGAGCCCACAGACCCCATGGTGACACCTCCATGACAGGCAGCAACCCACTACTGGTACTAGCTCAGGCCAAAGCCAAGACCCACTTCTCCAGAGCTGATCTTCAGCTGCCTACTGAGCGGTACCACTGGCTACTGCACCTTGCAATGTTTGCCACGTCAAGCCAGTTGAGGCCAGAACCGCACCACAGTCGACACTCTGCAGCTGGCCATCACTGACCGAGACCATCCTCCCCCCAGCTCCAGCTGTCTAAAGCAATGACAGCAGCTCAACAATCTGTTGGGAGGACTCACCAGATCCCGGTGCAAAGCTATATCCAACATCCAGACTGTGCTGCTGGACAACCGAGCCAGGTAAAGATCAGGAAAAGAAACGCAGGAGAAAAGGGAGCTGTGATTGGAGGAACCGGAGCAGGGATGAGGGAGACACTGAATCTGTGGGTGGAATCGGGCCAGTATCTTATCAGTGTTTATCAGCCAGTATCTGAGAGACGCCTTACCTGGTGGCAGCCTGTTAAACCTGGATGGCAAAGAAACACCATGTGAAGGACAGTTCCTGGCTTATAACATCTGAAGTGGTGTGCAACTGGGCTTTAGCTGTGGTGCTTGCAGTGGTGAACGTTTCTACCCCTTCTGTGCAATTCACAGAGAAAGTCAACCAAGAACCTGGATGCTTAATTAATATGGTGAAAAGTGGAGTCCCCTGGAATCCAGACTCCATAGCCAGCAGTTCTGTGCTTCCTTGGCTGCTGGTGGAACATCACTCTGGAGTCCCAAGAGAACACAGTGATGCGGTCAGGTGTTCCTTGGGTTGGAGGTTGTGAGAAAAGAGAAACAGAGATGTAAATTGCAAAAGTCAGGATCTCGTTCCCAGCAGGCAACCTCCTGCCTGACGTCCACTTCTCTAATCAGGCACTTTGATACCTGATTCCTGTGCATGAGGACTACTCCAGGGTTTCAAACTGTCCATGGATTAACACTACTGTGAATGTCACATGATGCCAGGCTTGCCTGCAGCTACAAGTTAATCCCAAAGATGGTGGGTTAAGTCTCTCAGTGGTCACTTAAAGGTCTTAACTGGTTACGGAGCAGGAAGGTCGAAATGCATCTTCCCATACAGAATGTGACGCTAATGGAGGCAGGAAATGTTTGGGTAAGTTCCTGCTCTACCTACTCAGCTCCACGCACCTTGGGGGGATGGAAGATTCAACCTTGTGATTGGAAGAGCAGCTCATCACAGATTCTGTCTCCTGCACTCGTGGCTCTTTCAATCAAAATGCAGATGGGTGATCGTCCTTCAACAGTTTGCCTCCGTCATTGAGTTTTTGGTAGCGGTGTACAGATTTTCCAATGGCAATTTGCCAATCACGTCCATGGAGTTTGAATCCTGCTCCATGGCCCAATTTGCCCAACCTAGTGAGTATTAGCAGCATTTTGCCTTTGTGCTCCAATACTCTTACGGTTACTCCTTTCTGCATTGTGTTACCAATAACAAATTCTTTCTGGAACCTACATCTTGGCAATTTACAGTAGTCGGATTCTTTGTTTTTAAAACTGCACCCAGAGATTTTATCACCTCTCAACAGGACATGCATTGGAGAACACAACATTCAGTACACCATGGAAACAACAAAAAAGTCCAATCCAAGTTATTCTTCTTTCCTGAAGTTTTACCTAGAAAGTGACACTGTCACATACATGTATATCTGACAAATCCCACATGAAAATAGTCATAGCTTTGTGATTCATTGGTATTCTCTATAACCTTAAACAATACCGTTGTAAATCTCTTTGTGCACAATATGAAATGTATTCCTAAATCACCAACTTCTGATGGAAGGTGAAATGATAAGTGCTAAACAAGTTGTATTGTATTAAAAAGCTGAAAGATTTGCCAAAATTACTGAAAATCAGTGCAAAGAAAGATAAACTGAACAAGCTCTCCACAAGATTCAAAACTTTATGTAACAAATATTCTCCATTAGATCTCACAGAATACAGGGAGAACTAGCCATTTGGATACTGGCTCAAAGGTAGAAGACAGAGAGTGGTGCTGGAGGGTTGTTTTTCAGACTGGAGGCCTGTGACCAGTGGAGTGCCACAAGGATCGGTGCTGCATCCTAAACTTTCTGCATTTACATAAATGATTTGGATGCGAGCATAAGTGGTACAGTTAGTAAGTTTGCAGATGACACCAAAATTGGAGGTGTAGTGGACAGCGAAGAGGGTTACCTCAGATTACAACAGGATCTTGATCAGATGAGCCAGTGGATTGAGAAGTGGCAGATGGAGTTTAATTCAGATAAACGCGAGGTGCTGCATTTTGGGAAAGCAAATCTTAGCAGGACTTATACACTTAATGGTAAGGTCCTAGGGAGTGTTGCTGAACAAAGAGACCTTGGAGTGCAGGTTCATAGCTCCTTGAAAGTGGAGTCACAGGTAGATAGGATAGTGAAGGCGGCGTTTAGTATCCTTTCTTTTATTGGTCAGAGTATTGAGTACAGGAGTTGGGAGGCCATATTGCAGCTGTACAGGACATTGGTTAGGCCACTGTTGGAATATTGCATGCGTTTCTGGTCTCCTTCCTATCAGAAAGATGTTGTGAATCTTGAAAGGGTTCAGAAAAGATTTACAAGGATGTTGCCAGGGGTGGAGGATTTGAGTATAGGGAGAGGCTGAACAGGCTGGGGCTGTTTTCCCTGGAGCATTGGAGGCTGAGGGGTGACCTTATAGAGGTTTACAAAATTATGAGGGGCATAGATAGGGTAAATAAGCAAAGTCTTTTCCCTGTGGTCGGGGAGTCCAGAACTAGAGGACATAGGGTTAGGGTGAAAGGGGAAAGATATAAAAGAGACCTACAGGGCAACTTTTTCATGCAGAGGGTGGTACATGTATGGAATGAGCTGCCAGAGGAAGTGGTGGAGGCTGGTACAATTGCAACATTTAAAAGATATTTGGATGGGTATATCAATAGGAAGGGTTTGGAGGGATATGGGCTGGGTGCTGGCAGGTGGGACTAGATTGGGTTGGGATATCTGGTTGACATGGACGGGTTGGACTGAAGGGTCTGTTTCCGTGCTGTACATCTCCATGACTCGATGAGTCTATGAGTTGGTTAGTAAGCAGCACAGTTTAACACCTTTCATCTTTTTCTGACATTGGTTACTTTGCAAAAACTGAGTAATTTCAGACTGTATCTTTGATTGAAATATCTTTTCAGGACCTGTGTCCGAATTAGTTTATTAAGCATTGTTATCATATACAGTGGTGTCAATGTTATATGATCTTCTCAAATACTCAAAAAAATTCAATTTCTATTTACCTTAGCAAACATTAAAATCCCATTCAGTCCATAAAAGATGAGGGTTGGAGCTGAGGGGAGCAGTATAAAAGGTTTGGATGTGTCTTGATTATTGTAACATAATAAATGAGACAGTGAGTGAAACAGAGCAGTGTTGAAGGCAAGTTGGGAGTGGAATGAAATAGTGTGAATGGCAAGGATAAATATGAAACAGAGTGATGCAAAGGTGTCATGCTGGTTATACTGCTCTGCTCCACTCACATCCACTCCTGTGGTACTGCTCCTTTCCTGTTCTGGACTGGAATTGTGCAGGCAGGGTGTGGGAGCAGACTGCTTTCTGGCTCAGGCTAAAGTGTTGAGCAGTGGAGCTTCCACCTCTTGGTGGGAAGAATTCCCACCACAAAGCTGCTAGCCCATCAGTCCTGGTCATGCCAAGAGCTCAGAAGGCCCACTGGATCTCACAGTGAGATAAGTCAGGTGTTTGGGGCCACAAGGGTTGAGCCACCTTAGGGAAGGCAAGAAGATAGGAACTAAGATATTGTACTAAGTTCAGAGAGACACACCGCCAGGTCCCAAAATCCCTGAATATAGCACCCCATTTCCTTCACACACTTATAAAATCTTTTTTCTACAAATAGCCTTTCCTTTCCCAGCCAAGTGTCCATGCAAACTATATAATGGCATGGGCAGCATATTATTTTGGTCAAGTCTAACTGACCTTTGCTTACTCATTTAAAATCGTACTCATTTAAACCTAATATATTACAGAAATGGTTAGGAAGGTTTTAGGCTAACTACCTGATTTGTGTTACATGCGACCCTCCAAACACCCATTAGGGGCACGTCAAATCCAGTCTCTAGCTTCAACTTTTATCCATTTTGGGCTGAATTGACTGCCTCCTTCACCAAGCATTAAAATCAGGGGTGAGCCCATGTGAGTTTGGCCAGTTTACCTTGTAATCATTTAACGACTTTAATTGACTGAAGCTATGACTTGTGCTCCAAATGAGAGGAGCCCCTAACTCCGAGAACTGGAAGCCAGTAAAATGATCAGCAGCTCTCTTGTTCCAGTATCACTGAAAGGAGTGGCCATGGCTGGCACCATATTGATTTCCCCAAACAAGAGAAATCAGGAGGACAGAACATGCTGACTGTGTGTCTTTCTGTGGAGTTAATCTAGCAGGGCTTGGCAAGAGGGTTCCTGGATTGGACAGAGCAGGCAGCAGGGGAAACACAGGTTAAAGTCATTCTTGTCAAGGGGCTTCCAAAAAGTCTTCAAGAACGATAGGGTGGAGTGATGAGATGTCGTCAAATTCAGCTTTACCTTTGTACTATCTAGTCACTGTCTAGACTGAGGTATGCCTTATGATGTGTCCCATGAAGGAAGTGTTGATGCAAATTATATAATGTTGGAACATCAAAATTTCTGTTCTTTTCTAGTTGTAAAACCTGTCCACATTATCACCATTGTTTTGACTCTAATATAATATAGTCGATGCATTCAATTAATGTGGAATAATTCACCTGAGTTTTGCATGCTCGTTGCCTTCCTTCAGATTTCTCAGAGGTGATCACTGTACCGCAATTAATGGGTTCAAGTTTCTAAAATACAGAGAACGAAACAAATATAAAATATTTCAGCTGACATTTAACTTAATGACAGGCAAGTAATTGGTCAGACCTGTACTAAACAACATGACCCATATAAATGTTGGCCGATAATGAATATAACTCTGATGTCAGCAAAACTAAAATTTCAGCTGAAGAAGGTGACTTCTCACCAATTGCTTTTTTGAATTGATAGTTACGTTTTTTTCAATAATGTGGCCTTAATATAACATAATGGTTGTTTTTAGTTGTGAACTAACATAAAGGGAATTATAATAATTGTAAAGAAATGCTATAATTAAACTACTGTATAGTGATAGTATCCCACCTTTGTAAAATTGTATTTGGTCTTAGTTTGGTTTGATTGGGGAAGAAGCTAGTTCATGCTAATTAACCGGTGTTAATTCATGAGAAATAATCTGACAGTTTTTCTTGTGATGTGGATGAAATTGTATATTTGTATCCCTGAGTTTTTTTGTATCTAATTCGGTCATTTCTTCGACAACGTAATGGTTGTGTTCTTGTGCGATCCTGCACAATGTAGAAATAGTGCAATAAAAATAGCACTTAAAGTGCTGGCGATGTAATTGCATTATAGCCAACACATGTTTTAAAAGTTCACACTTTAGAAACAGTGTCACTATTCATCAATCGCTTTAAAGCCAATTCACATTGGCAAAACACGCATTACAGCAGAACGACCTGTACAATAAGTAGGGTCAATAACAAGATCACATCCTCTTCTCTTCAGCTACAGTGTGCTGCATATATATTGAACTATGGCCTCTGCCTCAAATGCTGCATTAAGTTGCAAATAGTGGGAAGCTCACTGGGCCACTCAAATATTCTCATAATAAATGAGGCCTCAGCCCAGAGGCTCCTTTCTTTATGAAATTGAAGGGTCTGTTGCTGAAATTTTAATCTAAGTTTGTATTTGCTTTAAGATATACAAAATGACATTGAAAAAGATAGCAAAGGGATTATTGTTGACTATTTGGGAACTGATTTTCCAAATACACACTTTCACATGCAAACTCACCTGTTAAAAGTAATCACTTGAACAATTACCTTTCTGAGCATAAAGGTGCAAGTACTATTGCTGGAGAAATTAACGTGAACGTCTAAAATAGTGTTGTGAAATACCACTACCGTTTTGACAGTGATTGCACTTTAATGTACTTCAATGGCTGTTAAATGCTTTGAGATCATTGATAATTATGAAAGGTGGCATATTCACTTTGTAAAACAGTAATATGGCTAATGAAATAATTGCTGGAAAAGCGCAGCAGGTCAGGCAGCATCCAAGGAGCAGGAGAATCAACATTTTGGGCATAAGCCCTTCTTCAGGAATGAAGGGCTCATGCCCGAAACGTCAATTCTCCTGCTCCTTGGATGCTGCCTGACCTGCTGCGCTTTTCCAGCAACACATTTTCAGCTCTGATCTCCAGCATCTGCAGTCCTCACTTTCTCCTAATGAAATAACAGAACCTATTAAAGGAGCATAGAGTCATTGAGTCATAGAGATGTACGGAAAACCACGTTAGGGAACTGGAGCTGGAGCTGGATGAATGTTGGATCATTTGGGAAGTGGAGGGGTTATTGTGAGGAGTTACAGGGAGATAGTCACACCTCAGGTGCAAGAAAAAGGCAGATGGGTTAGAGTGAGAGGATGGAAAGGAAACCGGCAGGCAGTGCAGGGAACACCTGTGGCTGTTCCCCTCAATAACAAGTGTACCATTTTGGATACTGTTGAGGGGGACAACTTACCAGGGGTAAGCCATGGGGAACAGGTCTCTGGCACAGAGTCAGTCCCTGTTGCTCAGAAGGGAAGTGGGGAGATGAGCAGAGCATTAGTCACTGGGGACTCCATAGCGGTGGGGACAGATAGGAGGTTCTGTGGAACTGAGAGAGACTCACAGTTGGTGTGCTGCCTCCCAGGTGCCAGAGTTCGTGATGTGTCAGATAGTGTTCTCAGGATCTTTGAGGGGGAGGGGAAGCAGCCACAAGTCGTGGTCCACATTAGCACCAATGACATAGGTAGGAGGAGAGATGGGGATTTAAGTCAGAAATTCAGGGAACTAGGGTGGAAGCTTAGTGGGAGAACAAACAGAGTTGTTATCTCTGGTTTGTTGCCTGTGCCATGTGCCAGGGAGGCAAGGAATATGGAGAGAGAAGTGTCAAACACCTGGCTACAAGGATCATACAGGAGGGAGGGTTTCGGATTCCTGAATAATTGGGGCTCATTCTGGGGTAGGTGGAACCTTTACAAATGGGATGGTCTATATCTGAATCAGAGGGGTACCAATATCCTTGGGGGAGGAGGGGGGGTGGCGAAATTTGCTAATGCTATTCGGGAGGGTTTAAACTAATTCAGCAGGGGGGATGGGAACCTGAATTACAGTTCCAGTATACAGGAGCTTGAGAGTAGTGAGGTCAGAAATGAAGTTTCAAGGTCACAAGAGCTCACCACCAAGCAGGATAGTGGTTTGAAGTGAGTCTACTTCAACTCGTCAACTCCAGGATCATCCAGAATTAGATGGGTGAACTTGCAGCATGGGTTGGTACCTGCGACTCCAATGTTGTGGCCATTTCAGAGACATGGATAGAGCAGAAACAGGAATGGTTGTTGCAAGTTCTGGGATTTAGATGTTTCATTAAGAACAGAGGACATGGCAAAAGAGGGGAAGTTTGTCATTGTTAGTCAAGGACAGTATTATGGTGGGAGAAAGGACATTTGAGGACTCATCTACTGAGATAGTATGAGCTGAGGTTAGAAACAGAAAAGGAGAGGTCACCCTGTTGAGAGTTTTCTACAGGCCTCCAAATAATTCCAGAGATGTAGAGGAAAGATAGCAAAGATAATTCTGGATAGGAGCGAGAGTAACAGGGTAGTTGTTATGGGTGCCTTTAACTTTCCAAATATTGGCTGGAAATACTGTAGTTCGAGTACTTTACTTGGGTCCGTTTTTGTCCAATGTGTGCAGGATTGTTTCCTGACACAGTATTTAGACAAGCCAACAAGGTGCTTTGGATTTGGTTCTGGGTCATGATCCTGGCCAGGTGTTAGATTTGGAGGTAGGTGAGCACTTTGGTGAGCACAATAGTGACACAATTCAATTAGGTTTACTTTAGCGATGGAAGGGATAGTTATATACCGCAAGGCAAGAGCGATTGCTGGAGGAAAAGGTGATTATGTTGCAATTAGGCAAGATTTAGGATGCATAAGGTGGGGAAGGAAACTGCAGGGGATGGGCACAATTGAAATGTGGAGCTTATTCAAGGAACAGCTATTGCAGGTCCTTGATAAGTATATACCGTCAGGCAAGGAAGAAGTTGTCAAGCGTGGGAGCCATGGTTTACTAAAGAAGTTAAATCTCTTGTCAAAAGGAAGAAGAAGGCTTATGTTAGGATGAAACATGAAGGCTCAGTTAGCGCACATGAGAGTTACAAGTTAGCCAGGAAAGACCTAAAGAGAGAACTAAAGAGCCAGGAGGGGACATGAGAAGTCATTGACAGGATCAAGGAAAACTCTAAAGCTTTCTATAGGTATTTCAGGAATAAAAGAATGACTACAGAAAGATTAGGGCCAGTCAAGGATAGTAGTGGGAAATTGTGCATGGAGTCCCAGGAGATAGGGGGAGTGCTAAATGAACATTTTTCGTCAGTATTCACACTGGAAAAAGACAATGTTGTCGAGGAGAATACTGAGATACAGGCTACTAGACGAGGCGGGATTGAGATTCACAAGGAGAAGGTATTAGCAATTCTGGAAAGTGTGAAAATACATAAGTCCCCTTGACTGGATGGAATTTATCCTCAGATTCTCTGGGTAGCTAGGGAGGAGATTGCAGAGTCTTTGGTTTTGATCTTTATGTCATCAGGATGACAGGAATAGTGCCAGAAGACTGGAGGATAGCAGATGTTGTCCCCTTGTTCAAGACCCTGGTAATTATAGACCAGTCAGCGATATTTCGGTTGTGGGTAAAGTGTTGGAAAAGGTTATAATCATCTAGAGAGGAATGAATTGATCAGGGATAGTCAACACAGTTTTGTGAAGGCCAGGTCATGCCTCACAAACCTTAGTAGGTTCTTTGAGATGGTGATCAAACAGGTGGATGAGGGTAAAGCAGTTGATGTAGTGTATATGGATTTCAGTAAAGCAATTGATAAGGTTCCCACAGCAGGCTATTGCACAAAATACGGTGTTATGATGGCTAATTTTTTCTTAAGGGGGGAGGAGTTATGAAGATGTGGGTATACCTTTAAGAGAGTTAAAAGCAGCAGAACTACCATACCCAGCACCAAGTGTACTCAGAAATGGTAACAATGTAATACTGGGTTGAACCACTCGATTGTTTTGTTGCTTGGAGACAAAAGCAAATTTGAATTTCGCCAATATCAAACTCCAATCAAGATTGAATTGAGCAGATTGACAATCTTAAAAGCCAATGACACAATCCGATGCTCTGGAGTGTAAGACTGGGCAAAATTGAACAGTTGAGAGGAGAACTGCCACAGCTCAGCATGTAAACAGACTGTTTGAAAATAGCTCTCTCTCTTAAAAGTACCTTTTCATTCAGTAACCTGTAACACAGAAATCCCTAACAAGATGAAAAGAAGACACAGAAAAATCTACAGCTGCCTGGTTTTGAGATATGAAGTGTTGTTTTTGTAAAATTTAATTGGGAGTTTTATCGGACTAGTATCATAGAAGGGAAAGTAATAGATAGGTTAGAGAAAGAAACTGTAAATAGTGGTTAGTTAATTATTCTCTGTTATACTTTAAGAAATAAAGTTGTTAATTTTTACTTTATATAGTTCTTGGCCACTCAGATTTTACAGATTACTGCATGGGATAAATCTTTCTGTGTTGCTGGTTTTTAAATTAAGCAGGAGAGTGTACCCTGTGTCATAACAATGGAGGCATGGGATTGAGGGTGATTTAGCAGTTTGGATCAGAAATTAGCTAGCTGAAAGAAGACAGAGGGTGGTGGTTGATGGGAAATACTCATCCTGGAGTTCAATTACTAATGGTGTACTGCAAGCAATATTTCTGGGGCCACTGATGTTTACCATTTTTATAAATGACCAAGCTGAGGGCATAGAAGAATGGGTTAGTAAATTTGCTGATGTCACTAAGGTCGGTAGAATTGTGGATAGTGCTGAAGGATGTTGCAGGTTACAGAGGAACATCGTAAGCTGCAGAGCTGGGCTGACAGGTGGCAAATGGAGTTTAATGTGGAAAGGTGTGAGGTGATTCACTTTGGAATGAACAACAGCAATAAAGAGTACTGGGCTAATGGTAAGATTCTTGGTAGTGTAGATGAGCAGAGAGATCTTGGTGTCCATGTACATAGATCCCTGAAAGTTGCCACCTAGGTTGATAGGGTTGTTAAGAAGGTATTAGGTGTGTTAACTGTTTTTTGGTAGAGGGATTGAGTTTTGGAGCCATGCTACAACTGAACAAAACTCTGGTGCAGCCACATTTGGAGTATTGTGTACAGTTCTGGTCACGTTATAGGAGGGATATGGAAGCTTTGGAAAGGGTTCAGAGGAGATTTAGTAGGTTGTTGCCTGATGTGGAGGGGACGACTTATGAGGAAAGGCTAAGGGACTTGAGGCTGTTTTCGTTAGAGAGAAGGTTAAGAGGTGACTTAATTGAGACATATAAGATATCAGAAGGTTAGATAGGGTGGACAGTGAGAGCCTTTTTACTCGGACGGTAATAGCTAGCATGAGGGGACATAGCTTTAAATTGAGGGGTGATACATATAGGACAGATGTCAGAGTTAGTTTCTTTACTCAGAGTAGTAGGGGCATGGAACGCACTACCTGCAACTGTGGTAGAGTCACCATCTTTAAGGGCATTTAAATGGTCATTAGATAAACATCTGGATGAAAATGGAATAGTGTAGGATAGATAGGCTTCAGATTGATTCCACAGGTCAGTGTGACATCGAGGGCCGAAGGGCCTGTACTGCACTGTCATGTTAGATGTTCTACATCATGGAAACGGACCCTTCGGTCCAACCTGTCCATGCTGACCAGATATCCTAACTTAATCCAGTCCCATTTGGCAGCATTTGGCCCATATTCTTCTAAACCCTTCCTATTTATATGCCAATCCAGACACTGTTTAAATGCTATAATTGTATCAGCCTCCACCACTTCCTCTGGTAGATCACCCCATACTCACACTACCCTCTGCATGAAAAAGTTGCTTCTTAGATCCCTTTTAACTTTTTCCCCTCTTACTCTAAACCTATTCCCTCTAGTTCTAGACTTCCACACCCCTGGGAAGAGATTTTGTCTGTTTACCCTATCCATGCCCCTCATGATTTTATAAACATCTATAAGGTCACCCTCAGCCTCCGACAAGGAAACAGCCTCAGCCTATTCAGCCTCTCCCTATAGCTCAAACCTTCTACCTCTGACAACATGCTTGTGAATCTCTTAGGAACCCTTTCAAGTTTCACAACATCTTTCCTATCGGAAGGAGACCAGAATTGCAAACAGTATTCCAATAGTGGCCTAACCAATGTCCTGTACAGCTGCAACATGACCTTCCAACTCCTTTACTCAATGCTGTGACCAATAAAGGAAAGCATACCAAACGCCTTCTTCATTATTCTATCTAACTGCGACTTCACTTTCAAGGAGCTATGAACCTGCACTCCAAGGTCTCTTTGTTCAGCAACACTCCCCAGGACATTACCATTAAACACATCCTGCTCTGATTTGCTTTTCCAAAATGCAGCACCTGACATCTATCTAAATTAAACTCAATCTGCCACTCTTCAGTCCATTGGCCCATCTGATCAAGATCCTGTTGTACTCTGAGGTAACTTTCTTCAGTGCTTATATTCATATAATCAGTCGTAACATGTTACATTGTGTTCAGCTATATTTCTTCTTTCATAGCTTGGATACAATTTAATATGAAAATATCAGATAAATCTAAGAAAGTTGTGTAAAGGATTGAAGAGCTGAAAATTAAAGAAATCCAAACAATGGACTGCGAGTCCACTTTGAGTCTGGACTGTTTTCAATTCAGCCAAGAAACACAGGGTACCCAGTTCTCTTTTAAGTTGCACTTAATCCTTATCCAGTTTAGAAATTGTGGACCTGCAAGGTTTTAGAAGTTTGAAGAAGTTAAAATCCAAAATTAGTACCCCTGTTAACTTTAGCTACTTCAAGAAAGTGAGTATTTTTAGGAACGAGGATTCAAAAATTATGTATGGCCCATAAATGTAAGTAAAAAGGTGCCACCACATGCATAATGACTATGTGGTATAACAAATCTTTTCCAGCAGCCTACTTCGTGACATGACAGCAGTTATTAACACTGACCATTCACAGCTCAAGGTGAGGTCCCTTGTTCAAGTACTGTGTGGATTGAAAGTCATAGTCTGAAAAATTAACTTCTTTTTGTCCCTCCTCAAGAATGTTACCAAATCTGACTATTTTTCATATTTGCTGTTTTTCAGTAGATTCCAACATCTGCAGCATTTTGTTTAAGCCATATGGATTGTTATTTACTCATCTACTTGGAGAAAGGCAGTGGAATGGTAGTAATGTCACTAGACTTGTAATCCAAAGACACAAACTAGTGTTCTAAGAACATGGGTTCAAATCCCACTACAATGCACGGTGCAATTTGACTTCAAATTAATAAATCTGGAACTAAAAGCTAGTTAAATGGTAACAATTTGTTGTTACAAATACATCTGCTTCATTAGTAATGTTCTTTAGAGCAGGAAATCTACCACCCTTACCTGGTCTGGCCTACATTTGCTGCCAGAACCTTTGCAATAAGATACTAAAAAATAGAAACCAGATAGACCATTGGCATTGACTCTGGCATCTGAAATGGCAACAGCAGACTTTGCAAACTGCCCCTTGTTAACAACTGATAGCTTGTGCTAAAATTAGGAGAGAAAGTGAGGACTGCAGATGCTAGAGATCAGAGCTGAAAATGTGTTGCTGGAAAAGCGCAGCAGGTCAGGCAGCATCCAAGGAGCAGGAGAATCGTCAGGAGAATCCTGCTCCTTGGATGTTGCCTGACCTGCTGCGCTTTTCCAGCAACACATTTTCAGCTAAAATTAGGAGAGCCCATCTACACACTATTCAAGCAACAGCCAGACATTCTCATCCTCACTGTCTCGTGCCTTGCTGTAAATGTGTCAGATATTACCATTCCCATTCCTGGGCGTATCCTGTCCCACTGCCAAAGGTGATGCCACAATGGTACACAACTGTGAGTCCAGACCCCCATAAAGTTTCATAATATCAGGTCAAACATGGACAAGGAAACTTCATACTGATGAATCAGTAGCTCCCCCTAGCCTCCTGCCATGTTGAACATCAACTGCAAGAAGCAGTGAGGGCACAGAATGAATTCTGTTTGTGGTAACTTCAAGAGTGGCACAGGAATGTCTCAACTGATCGACTTGACAGCGTATGCCCTGAAGGAGACAGATGCTCGGCTGGGGTTGCAACTGGTGATAAGAGATGCAACAACTTGAACTCAACCTCACTAAAGGTAAAATCACCACTGTCTTATCAGACCATAAGGCTGCTCTTCCATTTCAGAGAGACAACTGGTGATGGTTTATTGAGGGTCATCATGCCTCAGGTGAGGTGAGAGATTGAGAAGAAGAATCCTTCATGGTAATCTTGGCCACTGCGGGAATTGAACCCACAGTATTGGCTGCCAACCGAGCCAACCAACTCCCTTCATCTTCACTACTTTACTTGTCATAGATGCACCTGTCCATGACAGTACTAGTAAGAGTGACGACTGTACAGTTCTTGTGGAGACAAAGTCTCATTATAACTTTGCAGATAAACTCTATTGTGTTATGTGGCACTACCACCATGTTAAAATGGATACATTTTAAAGAGCACCAGAAACATAAACTTGACTGTCCATGGGGGACTGTGGGCCATTTGCCATGGAAAGATTGTTTTCAACCACAACCTCATAGGCTGGCTATCCCTACACTCTATCATTACCACAGAGTCAGGGAATCATGTTATGGACTAGGCCAGGCCACTCAACACATTCTTAAGCAGGCAGCCCCAGACCATAACTTTGCAATTTGTTTCGGTAAGTGTACAGTGAAAATTACCTGAATTAAGTTAGCTAGGTTGACTACTAGATTTTAAAACAGACAAAACTTTATTCACAAAATTACACAATGAAACATAAAGAACAGAATAGAGAACCCCTATAGAACTCACTCTGTCCAAACTAGACTTAATTATGCTGTTCCGAATATACATATCAGTCCCAATAAGCAAACTCCCTTTATAATCCAGTATAAATGGAACATGTGCCTATAGATTGAAGTTGAAGTACAGAAAGAGAGAGAGAGAGTTTCCACGCAGCTCACTGTTGAACACCTCACCAATTCAGGACTGAACTAAACTGTTCAGCTAGAGAGCTGATCACTCCCCTTTCTTTATACAAGTCACTTCTAAAACATGACCACTTTGGCCTGAAGTCTCATCTGTTTACATATAAACAAAAGGCCTCTCAAAATCCTTTTCATCTCTGTACCAAACCAGACTGATCGGAGTCTGGCATGGTTTATGACCCTTCTGAAAAAAATCAAGGACAGAGTCTCCTTGAGCCAAGAAACAGCTTTTAGAAAGAAAAAGGGACTAGCTTTGCCACAATCAGCCCTGATTGAATGAAAAATGCAAAGGACATGCCAGGATCACTATCAGGACCCAGGGCCTTTGCTGTTTCCAGTAATTTCAGCCATTCTTTGATATTATGTGGAGTGAATTGAATTGGTTCAATCGTCAACGACTTCTGGAGGAGACCAGATGGATCAAATACTTGGCACTTCTTGGTAAAGATGCATACAAATCCTTAAGCCTTGTTTTTTTACTGTAATGGGTTAGACTCTACCATTATTGAGAATGGGGATATTTGTGAAGCCTCCTCCTCCTATTAGTTGTTTAATTGTGTACCACCATTCATAACTGAATGTGGCAGAACTGGAAAGTCTCAATCTTATCTGTTGGATATGGAATCACATAGCCCTGTCCATTGCATACTGTTGCAGCTGTTTGGCATCCAATAGCTTCACCGAGTTGACACCACAATTTTAGGTATGCCAGGTACTGTTCCTAACAGGCCCTCCTGCAAAAAAATCAGGGTTGGCTCTCCAGTTTTGTCATAAAGCTCCTAGAATCATACAGCACAGAAACAGACCTTTTGGTCCAATCAGTCCATGCCGACCATAATCCCAAAGTAAACTAGTCCTTCTGCCTCTGCCTGGCCCTTATTCCTCCAAATGTTCCTTATTCATGCACTTATCCAAATGCCTTTTAGATGTTGAAATTGTACCCACATTTACCACTTCCTCTGATAAACTGCACATTTATCCAAATTAAACTCCATCTGTCAAGATCTCTTTGTAATCTTAAGACAACCTTCTTCATTGTCCATTATGCTGCCAATTTTGGTATCATCTGCAAACTTACTAACCATGCTTTCTATATTCTCATCTAAATCATTTATATAAATGTCAAATAAAATCAGACCCAACATCCATCCCTGAGGAACAGGCCTTCTGTCCAAAAAAACCTCTCTCTATCTCCTGCCGTTAAGCCAATTTTGTATGCCACTGGCAAGCTCACCCTGAATCCCATGTAATCTAACTTTTTGAATTAGGCCACCATGTGGAACCTTGTGAAAGGCTTTACTAACGTCCAAGTAAACGGTGTCTACCACTCTGCCCTCAACAATCTTTTTGGTTACTTCCTCAAAAAACTCAATCAAATTTGTGAGATATGGTTTCCCTTGCACACAAGCATGCTGACTATCCCTATTCATTCTTTGCTTCTCAAAATGCATAAAACTCCCATATTTTGGAATCACTTCTAACAACATGCCCACCACTGAAGTCAGACTCACAGGTCTATAGTTTCCAAGATTCCTATATTCCTTTTTAAACAAAGGCACAACGTTAACCACTCTCCAATTACCTGTCACCCTCTTGGTAGTTGTTTACGTATTTCTGAAAGGGGCCCTGTAATTTCCTCTGTAACTTCCCACAATGTCCTGGGATACACTAGATCAGGTCCTGGAGATTGACCCATCTTTGTATTTTCTAAGACCTCCAGCACTTCGTCTTTTGTAATGTTGGTTTCCAAAACATCCATATTTATTTCTCTGCACTCTCTATTGTCCAGTTCTTTCTCCACAGTAAAGACTGATGTGAAATATTCATTTAATATCTCTCCCATCTCATGAAGTTCAACACAAAGAAAACCTCTTTGATCATTAAAGATACTTTTCTCTCTCTCTAGTTGCTCTCTTAATGTACTTGTAGAATCTCCCTGGATTATCCTTAACCTTATCTGCCAAGGCTATCTCACATCCCCTCTTTGCCTTCCTGATTTCCTTTTTAGGGATGCCCTTGCACTCTTTGTACTGTAATCTAGAAAAATAGGTTAATAACAAATACAAGATCAGTCTCAGAAACCTTAGTTACGACCCTGTTTGGACTAAGGAGTATACATGTACAATTGGAGGAGTCTTCCTGAGAACCTCAGGGCCAGGAGCATTCTCCATTGAAGCAGTTGAGTTCAGGCTGTAAATCTACACAGCTAGCAGTGAAAAGGATTGACGTTGAAACTGCACTGCACTTTTCAACATCTTCTGCAGCATTCCAAGATTTAAAAAGTCATTGGGAGAGAGTGGCACATGTCTGAGATTGGGGTGATGTTGGGGTGTCAAGTGGGTTTCTGGCAGTCAGAGGGGTGGTCTGGTGTCTGTGCAATGTCAGTTTAAGTACTTGAGAAGGTCACTTCTACCATGAGCCAGGAGTTACACAATGTTTAGTTCTATTTGGATAGAAATGGAATACTGTGCTCATGTGCTTTCTGTAGCCATGTGGCCTATGCCATAATCCATATTCACTGCAGGCAGCCACCACACAGGCAGATCTAATGAAGACAGAGGGCAAGAAACATTGTCCTAGATACTCCAAATACTGTTGGAACAGATTCAACTTACGATAATCCTGTTAAACATTACCCATTTACTTGTTGCAGATTTCTCCAGCCAATATTCTGAGTCTGGTCTGGCGTGAATGCATCCATTGGAGATAACGAGAGAGAAGTCCAACCAATGTCAGAGTAACATTACAGATCAGGACATGCCGCTTTTTTATGACAATGATGTCGTTTTTCTGGTTTTGAGGTGTCGGTGTTGAACTGGGATGTACAAAGTCAAAAATCACACAACACTAGGTTATAGTCCAACAGGTTTATTTGGAAGTCGAGCTTTCAGAGCACTGTTCCTTCATCAGGTGGTTGTGGAGTATAAGATCATAAGTCACAAAATTGTGTGTGTGTGTGTAGTGCAGTGGGGTCACCTGTAGTGTGACATGAACCCAAGGTCCCGGTTGAGGTCATCCCCATGGGTACTGAACTTGCCTATCAGCCTCTGCTCGGCCACTCTGCGTTGTTGCCTGTCCCGAAGTCCGCCTTGGAGGATGGTCACCCAACGGTCCAAGGTCAAATGTCCCAAACCGCTGAAGTGTTCCCTAAATGGGAGGGAATACTCTTGACTGGCGATAGTGCGGTCTCCATTCATCCATTACCGTAGCCTCTGCTCGGTCTCACCAATGTGCCATGCCTCAGGGCATCCTTGCCTGCAGCATATGAGATAGACAATGTCAGCCAAGTCACATGATTACCTGGCACGAAGATGGTGGGTAGTATCCCCACATATAATGGTCATATCCATATCGACACTCTGACAGGTCTTGCAGCAGTTGCTATGACAGGGTTTTATGGTGTTGTCCTGAAGGAAGGGCAATTTGCTGTGAACAATGATCTGTGGTGGTTTAAAGGTGAGGAGTGGAGGCGTGGGGAAAGTCGTGGTGAGGTGCTCATCCTCATCGATAACGTGTTGCAGGCTGCGAAGAATATGGCATACTCGTTCATTTCCGGGAAGTACTGAACAACGAAGGGTACCCTGTCGGTTGCAGCTCGTGTCTGTCTCCTGAGGAGGTCATTACGGTTTCTCGCTGTTGTACATCGGAACTGACGATCGACGGGTTGAGCATTGTACCCCATTCTTATGAGGGCATCCTTGAGTACTTCCAAGTGCACATCACATTCCCCCTAATCTGAGCAGATCCTGTGTATGCGTTGTTTTAGTGTGCTGGGGATGGCTGTTTTAGTGTGTTTAGGGTGAAAGTTGGAGAAGTGTAGCATCGTGAGGTTATCTGTGGGTTTGCGGTACAGTGAGGGGCTGAAGTGCCCATCCTTGATAAAGATGCATGTGTCTAAGAATGAGACAGATAGTAGAGAGTAATCCATGGTGAGTTTGATGGTGGGATGAAACTCGTTCATATCACTGTGTAGTTTTATCAGTGACTCCTCGCCATGGGTCCAGAGGAAGAAAATGTCATCAATGTACCTGGTGTATAGTGTCGGTTGGAGATCCTGCGTAGAGAAGAAGTCTCATTCAAACTTGTGCATGAAGATATTGGCATATTGGGGTGCAAATTTGGTCCCCATGGCTGTTCCGTGTATCTGGATGAAGAACTGGTTATCAAAGGTGAAAACATTATGGTCGAGGATAAAGCAGATGAGTTGTAGGATGGTGTTTGGAGATTGGCAGTTGTTGGTGTTGAGTACTGAGGCTGCTGTCGCAATGCCATCATTGTGGGGGATACTGGTGTAGAGTGCTGCAATGTCCATTGTGACAAGGGGTGTTACCAGTTCGACTGCTCCGTGGGTGTTGAGTTTCTGTTAGAAATCTGTAGTGCCGTGACAGAAGCTGGGGGTCCCTGTACTAAGAGAAAGTGAGGACTACAGATGCTGGAGATCAGAGCTGAAAACGTGTTGCTGGAAAAGCGCAGCAGGTCAGGCAGCATCCAAGGAGCAGGAGAATCGACGTTTCGGGCATGAGCCCTTCTTCAGGAATTCTTGAAGAAGGGCTCATGCCCGAAACATCGATTCTCCTGCTCCTTGGATGCTGCCTGACCTGCTGTGCTTTTCCAACAACACATTTTCAGTCCTTGTACTAAGCATTTCAAGATGCCTTTGACATAGCCAGAGAGGTTCTCACACAGGATTCCATTGCCTGATACAATGGGATGTTCTGGTGTGTTGGCTTTGCGTATATTTGGAAGGCAGTGAAGTCACCTACACAAGAAGTTAATGGGATGAGTGCACGTAGGGAACTCTGAAGAACTGAATCCAAAGTCCTGATCAATGTGTTTAGTTCAACAGTATAGTTCTTTGGCCGGATCGGCCTGTAATTGCCTGTAGTGTTCCTGGTTGTTCAGTTGTCAGTACACTTCCTTGCAGAAATCTGTTCTATTCTGAATGAAGAATGCTCCTCCTTTACCTGCTGGTTTGATGGCAATGTTGTGATTAGTTTTAAGAGCATGGATGGTGTTGTGTTGTGATCGGGTGAATGTTTTACTCTACCTTGTGGGTGCGGTTGATGAATCTTGAATTTATATATTTCCTGACAGTTTGAGCATACATGTCAAGCCCAGGGCAGCGGCCCTCCGGTGGGGTCCAAGTTGACTCCTTCTTTGGTCACCCCTCTATGAATTCCTGTAATAACTGTTCCGGTTCCTCGGTGGGCTCATTGGGATCACTGCTGGCATCTTAAAAGAATTCCCTGAGTTTCATTCGGAGTTCTGTACCTATGGGTATGGCCTCAACCAGGACCTTAGGTTCATGTCACACTACAAGTGACCCCACTGCGCTACACATTCTCTCACACATACGCACACAAGTGCGTGCACACACACACACACACACACACACAAACTTGCGTGAACTAGCACAAGCACACAAACTCCTATAGACCCATACACTCACGCAAACCCTCTCTCATACACAAACTCTCTCTCATACACTCACACATATACACCCCCTACACTCACACCCACACCTGCACCCTCTCACAGACTTATATCGCTTTACACTCATATGCATACGCATACACACACTCTGTCACAGACACTCATACACCAACCCCCTCCACACACACACACATATAAGATTGTGGAGCAAATTTGTACTTGCAGAATTACATTTTATTTTGCTCAAAAACTGCTTGAATCGATGTTAGATTCTGTAAATCCCTTTTTTGGAAATAGAATCTGTCTGAACATCGGGGCACAAACAGATAGACTATAACCTCACACTTTCAATCCATTATCTGAGCTGACATGGCATTTATTGTTAAACTTCACTTGAGAATGTAACTTTAACTTTCATTTACACATGAAAGAACTGAAACCAACATTGTCATTCTAAAAGATGAGAGACTTAACTAACAATACAAGTCATTTTCAATATATCATTTCAGTTGCATCACACTGTAAACTTTTGCTATAAATCTTGGGTCTTAAGATCTTACACACCACAACCACCTGATGAAGGAGCAGCGCCTCGAAAGCTTGTGCTTCCAAATAAACCTGTTGGACTATAATGCTGTATTTCAGGAGTTAAAGGCCCCAAAATCACTGACAATGACTGAGGAGAAAATAAATCTATAAGGTCAGAGAGGTAATGTGCCAGGTGGGGAACAGAAGTAAGGTGCCAAGTGAGTAAGAGATTATAGGGTGTCAGGTGGGTGTAGGAGATAGGCTGCCAGGTGTATATGGGAGGTAGGATGCTAGATGGGTACTGATGGTAGGTTGGGAGGAGGTAAAAACAATGACTGCAGATGCTGAAAACCAAATACTGGATTAGTGGTGCTGAAACAGCACAGCAGTTCAGGCAGCATCCAACGAGCAGCGAAATCGACGTTTCGGGCAAAAGCCCTTCATCAGGAATAAAGGCAGTGAGTCTGAAGCATGGAGAGATAAGCTAGAGGAGGGTGGGGGTGGGGAGAGAGTAGCATAGAGTACAATGGGTGAGTGGGGGAGGGGATGAAGGTGATAGGTCAAGGAGGAGAGGGTGGAGTGGATAGGTGGAAAAGAAGATAGGCAGGTCGGACAAGTCAAGGAGACAGTAACTGAGCTGGAAGTTTGAAACTAGGATGAGGTGGGGGAAGGGGAAATGAGGAAGCTGTTGAAGTCCACATTGATGCCCTGGGGTTGAAGTGTTCCGAGGCGGAAGATGAGGCGTTCTTCCTCCAGGCGTCTGGTGGTGAGGGAGCGGCGGTGAAGGAGGCCCAGGACCTCCATGTCCTCGGCAGAGTGAGAGGGGGAGTTGAAATGTTGGGCCACGGGGCGGTTTGGTTGATTGGTGTGGGTGTCTCGGAGATGTTCCCTAAAGCGCTCTGCTAGGAGGCACCCAGTCTCCCCAATGTAGAGGAGACCACATCGGGAGCAACGGATACAATAAATGATATTGGTGGATGTGCAGGTGAAACTTTGATGGATGTGGAAGGCTCCTTTAGGGCCTTGGATAGAGGTGAGGGAGGAGGTGTGGGCACAGGTTTTACAGTTCCTGCGGTGGCAGGGGAAAGTGCCAGAATGGGAGGGTGGGTCGTAGGGGGGTGTGGACCTGACCAGGTAGTCACGGAGGGAACGGTCTTTGCGGAAGGCGGAAAGGGGTGGGGAGGGAAATATATCCCTGGTGGTGGGGTCTTTTTGGAGGTGGCGGAAATGTCGGTGGATGATTTGGTTGATGCGAAGGTTTGTAGGTTGGAAGGTGAGCATCAGGGGCGTTCTGTCCTTGTTACGGTTGGAGGGGTGGGGTCTGAGGGCGGAGGTGCGGGATGTGGACGAGATGCGTTGGAGGGCATCTTTAACCACGTGGGAAGGGAAATTGCGGTCTCTAAAGAAGGAGGCCATCTGGTGTGTTCTGTGGTGGAACTGGTCCTCCTGAGAGCAGATACGGCGGAGGCGGAGAAATTGGGAATACGGGATGGCATTTTTGCAAGAGATAGGGTGGGAAGAGGTGTAATCCAGGTAGCTGTGGGAATCAGTGGGTTTGTAAAAAATGTCAGTGTCAAGTCGGTCGTCACTAATGGAGATGGAAAGGTCCAGGAAGGGGAGCGAGGTGTCAGAGATTGTCCAGGTAAATTTAAGGTCAGGGTGGAATGTGTTGGTGAAGTTGATGAATTGCTCAACTTCCTCGCGGGAACACGAGGTGGCGCCAATGCAGTCATCAATGTAGCGGAGGAAGAGGTGGGGAGTGGTGCCGGTGTAATTACGGAAGATCAACTGTTCTACATAGCCAACAAAGAGACAGGCATAGCTGGGGCCCATACGTGTGCCCATGGCTACGCCTTTGGTCTGGAGGAAGTGGGAGGATTCAAAGGAGAAATTGTTAAGGGTGAGGACCAGTTCGGCCAAACGAATGAGAGTGTTAGTGGAAGGGTACTGTTGGGGACGTCTGGAGAGGAAAAAATGGAGGGCTTGGAGGCCCTGGTCATGGCGAATGGAGGTGTAGAGGGATTGGATATCCATGGTGAAGATAAGGCATTGGGGGCCGGGGAAACTGAAGTCTTGGAGGAGGTGGAGGGCGTGGGTGGTGTCTCGAACATATGTGGGGAGTTCCTGGACTAGGGGGGATAGGACAGTGTCAAGGTAGGTAGAGATGAGTTCAGTGGGGCAGGAGCATGCTGAGACGATGGGTCGGCCAGGGTGGTCAGGCTTGTGGATCTTGGGAAGGAGGTAGAACCGGGCAGTGCGGGGTTCCCGGACTATGAGGTTGGAAGCTGTGGGTGAGAGATCTCCTGAGGTGATGAGGTTCTGTATGGTCTGGGAGATGATGGTTTGGTGATGGGGGGGTGGGGTCATGGTCGAGGGAGCAGTAGGAAGAGGTGTCCTCGAGTTGGCGTTTGGCTTCAGCGGTGTAGAGGTCAGTGCGCCAGACTACCACTGCGCCCCCTTTATCCGCTGGCTTGATGGTGAGGTTGGGATTGGAGCAGAGGGATTGGAGGGCTGCGCGTTGTGAGGGTGAGAGGTTGGAGTGGGGGAGGGGGGTCGACAGGTTGAGGCGGTTAATGTCCCGGCGGCAGTTGGAAATGAAGTGGTCGAGGGCAGGTAATAGGCCAGCGCGGGGTGTCCAGGTGGATGCAGTGTGTTGGAGGTGGGCGAAGGGGTCCTCGGAAGGTGGGCGGGAGTCCTGATTGTGAAAGTAAGCTCGGAGGCGGAGGCGACAGAAGAATTGTTCGATGTCACGTCGTGTATTAAATTCATTGATGCGTGGACGGAGGGGGATGAAGGTGAGTCCTTTGCTGAGGACTGATCGTTCGTCCTCAGTGAGTGGGAGGTCTGGAGGGATGGTGAGGGTCAGTTGTCGGGAGTAGTATTTGAATGCAGCAGGGCCAGACTGGGTGGGAAGATAGTACCTGCTCAAGCAGGCTGGGGCTTTAGGCAGCATTGGTGGAAGAATATTGGGTTCAACAGCAATCGTAGAGTCAATGATGATTTTGGGAGAAAGTTGATAGTTACCAAGGGCTTCAAATCGGTTTTATTCTCACCTTTCCAGGGCTTAAATGAATTTGAACCCTCTAAATTCTCTGAGATTAATTTATTCTTTTGGAGGGATCCAGACACAGGGAAATTCCTCACTGGAAAATTTAACTTCATGGGCAATTCTCAAGGGTTCAGTTGCATTGGGGATTCTGTACGGTCCTGACACACAACAACTGTCCATGCTGCTCCAGCAACTCACTGACCATCAAATATTTAGGCCAATGTAGTGCTGTAACAAATCTATCTGCTTTTCCTGACTTACTTTTCAGGTACTTCAGGGCAGCATGGTGGCTCAGTGGTTAACACTGCTGCCTGGGTTCAATTCCAGTCTTGGGCAACTGTCTGTGTTGAGTTAGTGCATTCTCCCTGTGTCTGTGTAGGTTTCCTCCAACAGTACAGGAATATGTAGGTTTGGCAAATAAGCCAGGGGGAATGCAGGGTTATAGGGTGGGGGAGTATCAGATGCTCTTCAGAGGGTCAGTTTGGACTTGATGGGCCAAACAGCCTGCTTTTACATTGTAGGAATTCTATGAAGTCAGTTAGAACCCTCTAAAGCCTGCAGTTGTAATTCAATTGGGAACTTTTTCAAAGAGTTCCAGACCAGGAAATTGCCCATCAAGTTGCATGTTCTAATCCCACTTTCCATTTTCTGTACAATTCCCATATATTCAATTCTACATGCTCCAGGGGAATATTTTTTAGTGTACATCCAGCCTCCAACTGTCCTCACTCCTGAACATTAGGGCAGTCATTTCTCAGGACCTGACATCAGCTTGAATTTCTATCGGTTCTTACTTAATTAATTTAGAACTGACTCAGCATGTTGGCAGCTGCAAAGCAGTTTAATTTAAATAGTTCTCACCTCCAATTTGCGAGGAGGATGTTTTTTGATGATGCTCCTTTCCCCATCATCCAAAGGGCTTTCAAATGAGAAGGCGTGAGGTACTTGAAAAATGAAAACATGAAGAAAAACAGAGAGTCATACAGTTTTAACAGCATGTCCACATGGTCATCAAGCATTATGTTGCATGTTCTAATCCCACTTTCTAGCATTTAGCCTATTGTTTTGCACTTGCATTTCAAGTGGAAATCTAAATACGTCTTAAATATCTTAATGTTTCTTACATGAACCATCCTTTCAGTAGTGAGCTCCACATATACACAATCCTCTAGGTGATTTATTTTTCTTTCAAATCGCCTTTAAACCTGCATACCTTAAATCTGTGCCCCCGGTTGCTGCCCCCCCCCCCCCCCACTAAGGGGAAAGATTTCTCCCTATCAATGCCCTTCATAACTTTGTACACTTCAATCAGATCCCTCAGCCATCTCTGCTCTAAAAAATACAACTCCAGCCTATCCAGTCTCTATTCACAGCTGAATCACTCTATTCAGCAACATCCTGGTGATCTCCTTCACACAGTCTCTCGTGCAATCACATCCTTCCTACAGAGTGGCGACCAGACCTACACACAGTACTCCAGCTGCAGCCTAACTCATGACCTCCCTGCTCTTATCATCAATGCCTTTACTAATAAAGGCAAGTATCCTATATACCTACTGAACCAGCTGTCTTGGGGTGGCTCAGTGGTTAGCATTGCTGCCTCACAGTGCCAGGGACCTGGGTTCAAGTTCAGCCTTAGGCAACTACCTGTGTGGAGTTTATACGTTCTCTATTTGTCTATGTGGGTGCTTTGGTCCCTTCCTCCCACAGTTCAAAGATGTGCAGGTTAAGTGGATTGTCCAGTGTCCAGGGATGTGTAAATTAGGTGGATTAGCCATGGGAATTACAGGGTAGGAGGCTGAGTCTTGGTGGGCCACTTTCTTTTTATTTCAAAAATATACTTTATTCATTAAAATATTTTGATGATCTGTACAATTAGTCATGCTATACATACATAAACATTCCATTTCTTTGCATATAGAGATCGAGTAATCATTCATATAAGAATCCAGATATCCATATGTTTAGCTGAGGCGTCAGCACAGCCCACTTACTGCGTGGGCCCCCCGTTCTTTGGCTGGCAGATGTTACACGGTGGTCTTTCACCACCGCGCCTTGGCAGCAGCTGCCCCAAGTTTCAGCGCGTCCCTCAACACGTAGTCCTGGACCTTGGAATGTGCCAGTCCGCAACACTTAGTCGGGGTCAGCTCCTTCAGCTGGAAGATCAACAGGTTTCGGACAGACCAAAGAGCGTCTTTCACCAAGCTAATGATCCTCCAGGCACAGTTGATGTTCGTCTCGGTGTGCATCCTGGGGAACAGACCGTACAGCACAGAGTCCCGCATCACGGAACTGCTCGGGACGAACCTCGACAAATACCACTGCATTTGTCTCCAGACTTCCTTTGCGTAGGCACATTCCAGAAGGAGGTGCGTGACAGTCTCGTCCTCCCCCAAACTGCTTCGAGGGCAGCGTGAGGTGCAGCACAGAGTCCGGGCGTGCATAAAGGATCTCACAGGCAGAGCCCTTCTCACCACCAGCCAAGTCACGTCTTGGTGCTTGTTGGAACGTTCTGGCGATGAGGCATTCTGCCAAATGGCTTTGACAGTCTGCTCAGGGAGCCACTCGACAGGATCCGCCCTCTCCTTTTCCCAAAGGGTCTCAAGGACACTTAATGTTGACAACTTCCTGATGGACTTGTGGTCAAAGGTGTTTTTCTTCATAAATTTCTCTACGAAGGACAGGTGATATGGAACGGTCCATATACTTGGAGCGTTCCGCAGCAGTGGGGCCAGGCCCATCCTTCGCAACACCGGGGACAGGTAGAACCTCAGTATGTAGGATCCACGCACAGCTTGATGCAGCCACACACAAAGGTGGCCATCAGGGTGAGGGTGGCATTGGGTGTGTTTTTTCCCCCGTTGCCCAGAGCTTTGTACATCAAGTCCCTTCGGACCCGGTCCATCTTTGATCTCCACATAAAATGGAAGATGGCCCGGGTGACTGCGACTGCACAGGTCCTGGGAATAGGCCAGACCTGTGCCACATATAAAACAGTGACAGTGCCTCACACCTGATGACCAAGTTTTACCCGCGATAGAGAGCGATTGTAGCTTCCATCTGCCCAGTTTCTGCCTCACTTTCTTGAACGCTCCTCCCAAGACTTGGCACACGCCCCAGCCCCTCCAAACCAAATACCCAGCACCTTCAGGTGGTAAGTCCTGACGGTGAAGGGGATGAAAGATTGGTCAGCCCAGTTCCCGAAGAGCACGGCCTCACTCTTGCCTCGGTTTACCTTGGCCCCCGAGGCCCATTCAAACTGGTCACATATACACATCAGTTTGTGCACGGACAGCGGATCCGAGCAGAAACGGCGACATCATCCATGTACAGGGAGGCCTTAACCTGCAGGCCCCCACTGCCAGGAATAGTCACCCCTCTCAGGCTCACATCCTTCCTGATGGACTCGGCAAATGGCTCTATGCCGCACACAAACAAGGCAGGAGAGAGAGGGCAGTCCTGCCTGACTCCAGATCTGACTAGGAAGCTATCTGATTCCCACCCATGGATTGAGACTGCACTGATAATGTTGGTGTAGAGCAGTCTGATCCAATTACAGATTCCCTCCCCAAAGCCCATTTTGGAGAGAACTTCTCTCATATACGTATGTGATATCCTGTTTCAGGCTTTCTCCTGGTCCAGGCTGATCAGGCAGGTGTCCAGCCCCTTGTCCTGTACATAGGTGATCGTATCCCTGAGGAGTGTGAGAGTCTCAGCGATCTTCCTGCCCGGTACAGCACAGGTTTGGTCAGGGTGAATCACCGACCCCAGAGCAGACCTGACCCGGTTGGCTATGACATTTGCCAAGATTCTGTAATCTGCATTTAATAGTGAGATTAGTCTCCAGTTTCTGATTTCCTCCCTCTCCCCCTTCTGCTTGTAGATGAGGGTGATGATGTCTTTCCTCGTGGATTGACTCATGGTACCTGCCCGAAGCATACTGACATACGCCTCCAACAGGTCCTGGTCAATCAAGTCCCACAGAGCACAATACAACTCAACTCGCTTCCAGGAGTTTTATTCTTTTCGAAGGACTCGAGGGCCTTGGTCAGCTCGTCCAGAGATAGCAGCTGGTCCAGTCTCTCCCATGTTCTGTCATCTGAGACCTCTGTGATTGAGGACAGCAACGACTGGGAGGCCGCGCTGTCGGCTGGCTTCGAGTCATACAGACTGGCATAGAAGGATTTGCCGATCCTCATGACGTCAGCCCGAGTCTGGGTGGGCTAGTGTTAGGAGGGGCTTGGGGTGAATGGCCTGTTTCCACATTGTAGGGACTCTATCCTACCTTCAAGGGTCTCTGTACCTGCCACATCAAAGTCCCTTTGTTTGTCTGCACTTCCTTGGGTACTGGCATGTCACTATATCGAACATTAACAGCACAGAAATCAATGACCCTTTTGACCACGAGAAAAAAAAACGCTAAAGTAATATGTAAATCTGGATAATAATGTAAAAAAAATGAAATACACAAGGAAACTGACAAATCCTTGGGCTCCCTGATCCAATGGAAATTATATTCAACGGTGGAGACAAGTTCATGGAACTTGAAAGGCAGCTCAATGGAAAACGTATTTGCACAAATAGTTTCTCTTGTAAAGGGCTGCTCTTCTGTCCAACAAAATAATGGAACTAAATAATCTGGGGATTGTGCGAAGCAGTTTTACGAACCTTTCGCTTATCTTGCACTGTGAAAATGAAACGTTTCAGAGAGCGGGGGATACTGCAAATCCTGACTGAAGTTTTATATCGCTGGAAGCCCCCTCTCCCCCAGCCCGCATTGCACCTACTTTGCCTGAGGCTGGGGAGGGGGCGAGAGCCATTTCGCACCTCTTTCAGGGGAGGAAGTTCGCTTCTTCCGAGCAAAGAGGCTGCTTTCAGGTGGCCGTGTGTCAGCCAGTCCCCGGCGGCCACAAGCGAGCAGCTTGTCCGGCGACTGCCATGCCGTTGCACTCCGGGGCAAATACCCGCCTGGCATGCAGGTACCGGCCTCACCCGGATCAGCTTGTGCTGGCCTCTTGACCATCCTGAACCCATCTTCACCGTTGCACTCTCCAAAGCCTCGGAGCACCTCTATGTGTGTGTGTGTGTGTGTGTGTATTAGTCGCCAGCCTTAGATTGTCTTGGAGATTTCCATTGCAATGATCAACTGCAATGGAAACTTCCCCGGGGGAGGGTTTCTGTTACCGAGGTAACGCCCCTGTTACACACTCACCAGCTCGGGTTAAAGAGTGAACGTGCCCAGTCAAGTCATTGAGCAACACAGCACGCCCCGAGTCTTCTACCAACTGGAAAATGTTGGAATTCAGTCATGCCTGGCCTGCAGACACTGACAGGGATTAATCAGCTCTGGATAACATGTTGCACCATGCCCCGGACCTGGTTACTTTGTTCATTACTGTCTTTATTTTGCCAACGAAAGATGCATTGAAAGAGGTAAAGGGCGGGTCGTATTGTGACAATGAAATAAAGTACTGCAGATGCTGGAGATCTGAAACAAACAAAAATAGAAATTGTTGCGGAAACTCAGCAGTTCTGGCAGCATCTGTGGAGAGAAAGCAGAGTCATGTAGTCATAGTTAACATTTCGAACCAATAACTCTTCTTGGTCCCGTCCCAATGTTACTCAGCAGATTTCACTCCCCCATCTTCACCTTGGCTCACTATGCTCACCTCTGAGAACATGACATAAACTATCAGCAAGAGAAGACCATTCAGCCCTCAGAGTCTACTCTGCCATTTAATGAGATCATGGTTGATCTTCTAGCTCAACACCATTTCTCCACACTATCCCCATATCGATGTTTTTAAGATGTGAAAATCTATCAATCTCAGTTATGAACATAATTAACCAGCAATTCCCCCATAGCCCAAAGGGAGAGAGAATTTCAAAGATTCACCACTCTCTAACTGAAGAAATTCCCATCTCGGTCCTAAATGGTGTGCCCCGGACTCTAAGATTGTGCCCCCGATTCTCGCTTGCATTTACATTGTCAAGGTCTGTCAGAACCTTGCGTGTTTGAATGGAATCACCTTTTCTTCTTCTAAACTTAAGGGAATATAGGCCTAGTTGATCTTGTCTTTTCTTACAGGACTAAACCATCATCCCAGGAATTAGGTCCGGGATCCTTTGTTATACTCCCTCAATGACAAGTATATCTTTCCTTATCTAAAGAGACCAATACCATGTACAATATGCCAAGTGTGAACTCACTAATGCTCTGTATAATTGTGTGATGATGCTGCTCCATAAACAAGGTTATTTTTCCTTAATTTTCTTTCAGATAGGTTGTAAAAGACACAGACTCCAAAACATCTAAGCTGAAGGGTTTTAGGGCTAATTTGATTAAAGCTAACAGATACTGCCTCAAGCAAAAGGCTTTCAAATTAAAAGAAACACATGTACAATGAAAGGACAGTGGCCAGTTCTCCCAGCTCAGCTTCTCTCTGGTTTGGTTTGGTTTTAGCACAGTAGTGTTCTGAAGCTGCTGGACCCAAAGAAGCAGATTCAGAATGGTCCTCTCTCTCTGACTTCTCTCCCGTAAGACCCTGTGTTTGATTTTTCCTTTAGTGCCGAGGGGTGTTTATGGGGATTGTTGCAAGTATTGGGAACAGCAGCATTAAGCTGGGATGATGTGTTGGGTTTTCGGATAGGTTAAGTTATTCGGTATTCTCTTTTGTTTGTGTTTCATTCAGTAATCTTGTAAATAAATTCTGTTTAAAACTACATGGCTTAGCCAATTGCATCCCTCCTGGAATATTCATGTTACATCTGCTTAAAACAACTAGCAAAGTTAGCATCTGGGCTACTCTCTTGAAATGTTTCGAGGAGTTCGGCGTGGTCCATAACAATTGCAGCAAGACATCTTCACTCCAACACTCAAATCCTCTTGTAGTAAAGATGAATATGCCATTTGTTTTCTTAATTGCTTGTTAACTTCTAACAAAGATTACCTGAGATTTTTGTGCTCCTTATTAAATTATAAAATAGATAAAGCACTGCACTTGGCCTGTTGAGACAATGCTGTCTGTCTGAAAGAGTAATGTAATTAATTCCACTCTTTTCCCTGTAGCCATTCAAATTATTTTCCTGCAAATAGTAAATAACTTTCATTTTGAAAGCTGTGATTGAACCTGCCAATCTGTTCCAAATCATAACCCTCTACTGCATAAAAAAGGTTTCCCTTAAATTCCCTTTGATTATTTTACCAGTTATCTTAAATCAGTGTCCCTTCAACCAATCGGAGCAATTTGTCCCTATCTATCAAGACTGTTCATGCATTTGAACATTTTCATCCAAACAACTCTCAGCCTTCTCTAAGAAGAATAAGCCCAGCTTTTGTATCATGTAACTGAAATCCCTCATCCATGAAACCATTTGCATAAATCGTTCGGATTCCCTCTTTAAGGTTCAGTTGAGATCAATCCCGTATATATAAAGGTGCATAACAATTTCCTTGTTTACTTCATGCCTCTATTTTAATGATCAGGATCTTTTGTGCCTTTTTACCATTATTCTTAAACTTGTTCTGAATTCCCCAATCAGAGGAAATAGATTTATTATACCTGTCGGCACTGAATTGCTTTGACATTTTAAAGAGCTTGATTGGACCATTGTTTAAGCTTCTGAAGTCAAAGAAATGCAAACCACGTTTATGTTTCTTGTCTTAATAATGTAACCCTACTGTTTCTGATATCATTTGAGTGGCTGTTCACTGTATCCCCTCCAACGTCTCTTTTTAATCCTCAATGCCAAAAATTGAATATAGTATTCCTACTGGAGTCTGTCTAATGTTCTAGAGACTGACCCTACGTTTCTCCAGCTTTGAATTCTATCCTAGTTTGAAATAAAAGCCAACATTCTATTTGCCTTATTAATCACTTTTTTGTAAGTGCCTAGCAGCTTATATTCATTTTTGTTCATTTTGTCTCTTTGCTCTTAAGTTTTAGTTATTATAGTATGTTATTTTTAATTTTCCAGCCATTCTTAAAAATCAGTTTTATTGTTTCTCCTGTTACTTCTGCTTCCATGTGTTATGGTAAGATAAAGGATGGGCAATAAATGCTGGCCCAGCCAATGACGCCACACTGCATGAACGAATGACCAAAAAGTCCAAACAGATCTTCTTCCACCTTTAACAAAATGAAACAACAGTTGCCTTGTTGAGAGTAGCTTAGGACTCCTTTGTTATTCAATACTTTTTTCAGAATGGTATCAGGCTTGCTCCCATGTTGTTTGGTAATTCCAACATGCACTGCACATTCAACAATGGGTCTCATATAACTATTTAACTCATAAGATACATTATGATGCTTAAGAAGACATTGTATGTTATGTCTACTCTTTATATGAATTTATTTTCCACTTATCTTAAAACAGTGTCCTCTGATTACCAGACAGTCATTAAAGTAAAAATAAAGCATAAAACAACAAAAAAGATTGTAAATTATCACAGAACCCCTCCAGTGTGGAAACAGGCCCTTTGGTCCAACAAGTCCACACCAACCCTCTGAACAGTATTCCACCCAGACCCATTCCCCTGCCCCATTACTCTACATTTACACCTGACTAATGTACCAAACCTAGACACTCTTGAACACTATGGGCAATTTTGCTTGGCCAGTTCACCTAACCTGCACATCTTTGGATTGTGGGAGGAAACCTGCCCAGACATGGGTAGAATATGCAAACTCCACACAGACAGTCACCCGAGGCTGTTATTGAACCCAGGTCTCTGGCATTGTGAGGCAGCAATGTTACCACCAAGCCACCATTATGCTCCCCTGAATGAAAACAGTTATTCTACACCTACTCCAGCAAACTATGGTGGAGCAGAAATTCAGGACCTTAGTGACCTCAATTGTCACAGAAAAGGGTTGTCCATGCTGTTGTTTGGGGCTCCAGCTTTGGCTGCAGCTGGAGAAGAGAAGGTTGGCTTTGATGGAGGTATTCAAATTCCTGAGGGGTTTTAATGGAGTAAATAGGGAACATCTTTCCTTAGTGGAAGGACCAAGAACTGGAGAGCCCAGAATTGAGGTAAATACAAAAGAAGCAATGGTGACATGAAGGAAGACCTTTCATGTGGTGAATGATTAGGATCTGTAATGTGTTGCCTGTCAGTATGGCGAAAACAAATTTAAGTGAGATTCTCAAAAGGAATTTCGAATATTATCTGAAAAGGAAAAATGCTCAGGTTTACAGGGAAAAGGCAGAGGAGTGACACCAAATGAATTGGTCCTTCAGAGAGCAAGCACGGACACAATGGACCAAATAACCCCCTTCCATAGAAAAACCATCATGATTCTTTATCTTGATATCCAGTTATCCTTTGGCTGGGACAACAGGGAGCATTAGAAAATTGAAGGCTGATTTCAACTATGTAGAATAATCAATTAACTTTCTAAAATTGACAGAAGAAATCTATGTATTCATAGCACCATTCTGCATAGAACTGGGTATCTGAACTCAGCTTGCCTGCAACAGCGCTTTGAAAAGGCAATCTAATTAATCCCATTTCCCACTGTTCTTTCCTCGTAGATCAATTAATCTTTCATTTGGCATGTATGCACTGGCCTTTCAAAGATTTCGTTTGAATCTACTTCCAACACCCTTTCAGGAAACATATTTGTGATCACCACAACTTTCAGAGTAATAGAAATTGTCCTCATCTCCTCCCATTTCTGAGGATTGTTTTGCCAAATATCTTAAGTCAGTACTATGTGATTATTGATCCTTCCATCTGTGAGAACAGTTTCTCCTGATCTATCAATACCAATGTGGAACAGACATTCAGGACTCTAGAGGGTTTGACAGTTACAGAAAGGTTATCCATGGCTTGATTTGGGTTTCACATTTACCAGCAGCATGTGAGAGAGCTTGGTTACTGTTTCCTGGCAGAAGTAGAAAAAGACAGGGCTATAGGTAATCGAATTATAGATAGAGTCATAGAGTCTTGGAATGTATAGCACGGAAATAGACACTTCAGTCCAACTCATCCATGCCGACCAGATATCCCAACCCAATCTAGTCCCACCTGCCAGTACCCGGCCCATATCCCTTCAAACCCTTCCCATTCATATACCCATCCAGATGCCTTTTAAATGTTGCAATTGTACTAGCCTCCACCACTTCCTCTGACAGCTCATTCCATGCACATACCATCCTCTGCGTGAAGAAGTTGCCTTTTAGGTCTCTCTTATGTCTTTCCCCTCTCACCCTAAACCTATGCACTTTAGTTCTGGACTCTCACATCCTAGGGAAAAGACTTTGTCTATTTATCCTATTCACACCCCTCATAATTTTGTAAACCTCTATAAGGTCACCCCTCAACCTCCGATGCTCCAGAGGAAACAGCCCCACCCTATTTAACCTCTCCCTATAGTTCAACTCCTCCTACCCTGGCAACATCCTTGTAAATCTTTTCTGAGCCCTTGCAAAGTTTCACAACATCCTTCCAATAGGAAGGAGACCAGAACTGCAGGTAATATTCCAAAAGTGGCCTAACCAATGTCCTGTACAGCCATAACATGACCTCCCAACTCCTGTACTCAATACTCTGACAAATAAAAGAAGGCATACCAAACGCCTTCTTCACTATCCTATCTACCTGTGACTTCACTTTCAAGCTATGAACCTGCACTCCAAGGTCTCTTTGTTCAGCAACACTCCCTTGGACCTTACCATGAAGTGTATAAGTCCTGCTCAGATTTGTGTTCCCAAAATGCAGCACCTTGCATTTATCTAAACTAAACTCCATCTGCCACTTCTCAACCCACTGGCTCATCTGATCAAGATCCCATTGTAATCTGAAATAACCTCCTTCGCTGTCCACTGCACCTCCAATTCTGGTGTCATCTGCAAATTTACTAACTATACCGCCTATGCTCACATCCAAATCATTTATATAAATGATGAAAAGTGGTGGACCCAGCACCGATCCTTGTGGCACTCCACTGGTCACAGGCCTCCAATCCAAAAAACAACCTCCACCACCACCCTCTGTCTTCTACCTTTCAGCCAGTTCTGTATCCAAATGGTTAGTTCTCCCTGTATTCCATGAGATCTAACCTTGCAAACCAGTCTCCATGGGGAACCTTGTCGAATGCCTTACTGAAGTCCATATAGATCATGTCCATTATTCTGCCCTATCAATCCTCTTTGTTGCTTCTTCAAAAACCTCAATCAAGTTTGTGAGACATGATTTCCCACACACAAAGCCAAGTTGACTATCCCTAATCAGTCCTTGCCTTTCCAAATACATGAACATCCATCCTTCAGGATTCCCTCCAAGAACTTGCCCACCACTGAGGTCAGGCTCACCGGTCTATAGTTTCCTGGCTTGTCCCCTTTTTGCCCTCCTGATTTCCCTCTTAAGTATACTCCTACTGCCTTTATACTCATCTAAGGATTCACTCGATCTATCCTGTCTATACCTGACATATGCTTCCTTCATTTTCTTAACCAAAATCTCAATTTCTTTAGTCATCCAACATTCCCTATACCTACCAGCCTTCCCTTTCACCCTGACAGGAATATACTTTCTCTGGATTCTCGTTATCTCATTTCTGAAGGATTCCCATTTTCTAGCCATCCCTTTACCTGCAAACATCTGCACCCAATCAGCTTTTGAAAGTTCTTGCCTAATACTGTCAAAATTGACCTTTCTCCAATTTAGATCTTCAACTTTTAGACCTGGTCTATCCTTTTCTATCACTATTTTAAAACTAATAGAATTATGGTCACTGGCCCCAAAGTGCTCTCCTACTGACACCTCAGTCACCTGCCCTGCCTTATTTCCCAAAAGTAGGTCAAGTTTTTCACCTTCCCTAGTAGGTACATTCACATACTGAATCAGAAACTTTTCTTGTACACACTTAGCAAATTCCTCTCCATCTAAACCCTTAACACTATGGCAGTACCAGTCTTTGTTTGGAAAGTTAAAATTCCCTATCATGACCATCCTATTATTCTTACAGATAAGTGAAATCTCCTTACAAATTCATTTCTCAATTTCCCTCTGACTATTAGGGGGTCTATAATACAATCCCAATAAGGTGATCATCCCTTTCTTATTTCTCAGTTCCACCCAAATAACTTCCCTGGATTATTTCCAGGAATATCCTCCCTCACTACAGCTATAATCAAAAATGCCACCCGCCCCCTTGCCTCCCTCTCGGTCCTTCCTGTAGCATTTGTATCCTGGAACATTAAGCTGCCAGTCCTGCCCATCCCTGAACCATGTTTCTGTAATTCCTAAGATATCCCAGTCCCACATTCCTAACCATGCCCTGAGTTCATCTGCCTTCCCTGTTACGCCTCTTGCATTGAAATAATTGCAGTTTAATTTATCAGTCCTACCTTGTTCTCTGCTTTGTCCCTGCCTGCTCTGACTATTTGACTCGCCTTTGTTCTCAATTGTACCAGTCTCAGATTGAAATCTTTCCTCACTATCTTACTGGGTCCCACCTCCTCCCCCCCCCCCCCCCCCCCACCTTACTAGTTTAAATCCTCCTGAGCAGCTCTAGCAAATCTCCCTGCCAGTGTATTAATCCCCTTCCAAATTAGATGCAACTTGTCCTTCTGGTACAGCTCACTTCTACCCCAAAACAGCTTCCAATGATCCAAAATTGAGAATCCTTCTCCCATACACCAGCTCCTCAGCCATGCATTCATCTGCTCTATCCCCCTATTCCTGCCCTGACTAGCTCATAGCACTGGGGGTAATCCAGATATTACTACTCTTGAGGACCTCCTTTTTAAATTCCTGCCGAACCCTCTGTAATCTCCCTTCAGAGTCTCAACATTTTCCCTTGTGTACAATGGTTCCAATGTGTACAATGACCCCCCTCCCCCTTGAAAACATCCTGCACCCTCTCTGAGGCATCCTTGATCCTGGCACCAGGGAAGCAACACACCATTCTGATTTTTCACTGCCGGCCACAGAAACGTCTGTCTGTACCTTGGACTAGAGAGTCCCCTAAGACAATCAATCGCTTGGAACCCCTCGTACCTTTCATTGCATTAGAGCATGTCTCAATACCAGAAACTTGGCTGTTCATGTTACATTTCCCTGAGAATCCATCACTCCCTACATTTTCCAAAACAGCATGCTTGTTTGAAATGGGGATCGCCACAGAAGTCTCCTGCACTACCTGCCTATCTCTCTTATTTTTCCTGGAGTTAGCCCATCTATGTAACTGTATCTGAGACATCCCCCCCCCCCTTCCTATAACTGCCATCCATCACATCCCCTTGCTCTTGTAAATTCCTCACTGCCTCTGACTGCCTCTTCAACTCTCCAACCAATCCATTTGATCTGAGAGGATTCGCAACCAATGGTATTTATTGCAGATATAATCCTCAGTAACCCATAAACTCTCCCTAAACTCCCATATCCAACAAGAAGAGCACTTTACTAAAGGCCATTTTTTGCTTCTTTCAATCTACACACCCAGAAAATAACACTGTCTTATTCCTCTACAAAACACTGCTCCAGGTTATATTAATACTAATGGCTTATATTTTAAGTTTAATCAAGCAACATAGCTCAATAAAACATATAATCAAGAAAGAACCCACTCTACTCACTACTGCAGACTTATTTTAAGGCCCACGTTTAAAACATCCACTTCTCTGTTTCCGTTCTGTGACCTCTCCCAACAGGTTTCTCTAAGATCAGTTGTGAATTTCACTGTTCTTTAATTTTCCCAGACGCACTCTGATGTCCAGCGATACAGGAATTCAACAGCAAAGGCAGTAACTGCTAACTCTGTCAGTTGCACTGTGGGTTTCTTTCTTTCTTTCTTTCTTTCTTTCTTTCTTTTTCTCTCTCTCTCTCTCTCTCTCTCTCTCCTGCACTGACCTCAACCTGTGCTTCCTTTGTCTGGTCTTTTCCCTTTTAAAAGTGCTGTTGTTTGGACTTTTTTCTCCAAATTTCCAAAACAATACAACAGCATATAAAACAGTAATTGATGCTCCTGGAATTCAAGGAAATCACCTCCAACACCCAAAACACCTCAAAAAAGGTACAGCTGTTACAGCCAGAAATTTTGCCCATCCTCCATCTTGGATTACCCAGATAGTGCAGAAATTAACGGAGCCTTGAGTCCTAACTCCTAACGGAGCCTTGCCTTAACAATCCAGGACAGGTCTTCAGACTCCTTTTCCAATTGCAGCCAGCGACTACATTTCCAAAGTCACTCTCCTAAGGTCCCTTTTGCCATTGTCAGAGCATTTGCAGTCTGCAGCACTCTCTGTCTCCTTGAGGAGAAGGATCTCCTACTGCCTAAAACTATCTGAACAACCTTGCACGATCTCCTGTCGTACCTGAGAATCTGCAAGCCTTCTAGTCACATCATCAAGTTGAAATACATCCTACTGCTACCTAAAGGCACAGTACACTGTGACATTTTCCCAGTGACACCATGTGGTCTTTGCCTCTCCCAGTCTGTGGTACTGAGTAAGAACTGATTGGCTATTTCCTGTTGTCTTTGAATTGTTTTGGGTCTATCTAGTGATTAACAGGAGACAATCCACTACTGCAGAACATCTATAAAAGAGGCACTTCTCATAAAAAAAGCATTGTAGAATAATAATAATTCACCAAAGATCCTTATAGAGCACCTTTCAAATCCACAACCACTTCCATCTAGAAGGACAAGGACAGCAGGTACTTGGGAACATCACCACCTGCAAGTTCTCCTCCAAGTCATTCACCACCCTGATTTAGAAATATACCACCGTTTCTTCACAGTTGTTGGGTCAAAATCCTGAAATTCCCTCCATTGTGGGTCAACCCAAAGCAAGTGGACTGCAGCGATTCAAGAAGGCAACTCACCACCACCTTCTCAATGGCAAATAGGGGTGGACCATCAATGCTGACCAAGTAGCGACACCCAAGTCCCACAAATGAATAAAAATAATAATTAAAACTCTATCTGATACAAATGATTACTAAGCTCTGAGGGAGCTGGTACAGATGCATTTGGTCCCTCCAAAAGCTAGAACCCCCTTCTCTCCACTCACAGACTGTAGAATGGATGGAGCCAACGTAACATGATCATTAATCCCTTCAGAACCATTATCTTATATAACATATATCTCCCCTTTAAGAAGTGCAGACTGCCTTTAAGTGGTATCAACTCATTCTGTTTTCCTGCCCACAGTTCCACTCAAACTGACTGCACTGCCACTAACCAGCATAGAGAGTGCTGGCTGTGTGTCAGTCTCATTATAATGGACTAACACAATTTCACAAACATTAACTGGAGCATTTAAACAGTAGTCAAATAGTCACAGTGTAATCTACAAATGACAAATCAGGACACTTTTACATGTGCTCTATCAGTCTTTTATTTTGATTGTGTTAGAATACAACTGAATGCAGTAACAACAATCAAAAGGAAAAAAATGTTCTTTTTAACCAAAGGCCATATCATTAAATAAATAATAAAAAACCCAATGCAAGGACCTTTACAAAAACTTTATTTGACATTAACACCCATTCCCATGTAATTTTATAAAGTTTAAATTGCAATGATGTTGTTTTTAATAATTGATTGTGTCATACTTATATTGTATACCATAGATCTTTGCTTCAAAAAGTAATACTGTCATAATAGCATACTATTTCACACAACTAAATTATATTCACAGAATATACATCTTCGTGCATTTTAAAACTTAGCTGCTTTTAAGCTAAAGGAATTGAAACTGTTCCGTTTGCTCTACTTCTGCTCCGAGTGTGGACACTAGATTCTGTGGTGTCTTCTGTTTGATCTTCATTCTTCTTCTCCTTTAATCTGTTAATAAACCTTAAAGTTATTTCATCCCATTCTTCAGGAAGAAGCATGAGCAGGAAGCCAATGCATATGATAGTCGTGGCAGTCAATCTCACCATACTAAATATCACTTCGTGCTTCATAAGGTCAACAGCTGTGTAAAAAAAGATAACTCATTATCAATAATGCAAATTAAACAGTCTGACCTGGAACTTTATATAATTACAGAAAACCATATGCAAATTAACAGTTATTCAGAGAAGCCTCAAAGTTATCCCATTGTTTCCGTCTATCCTAATTAAAAATATGAAATTTTACACCTAACATGGTTGAACTTGTCACCTGAACAAAACCAGGCTGAAGAATCAGATGTGCTGTTTTATAAAATTGTAGAATTCTGGAAATCACCATAGCTGGCTTTACCACTTTATCCTCTACTAGTAAAATGGGGATTGCCTTAAAACAGTAATTTTGTGAATACATCCTAAAGGATGAAAATTCATGCCTGCAATCCCAATAGTTGATCATTAATTTTTTTTTTCAAGTATCATGAACAGTAAATGCCTGGTAGATGCAGCCAGAGGTAAGCTTCTCTGATACCATGGCAAACTTAAATGAAACTAAACGTGCCTGCAGAAGAAAAGAACAAACCAGCAGTTTTATTGTATTTTTCATATCTTCAGAACTTCCAAAAGCGATTTGCATCCAATTCATTCCCAGTTCTTCTTTGAAATAGTGCCTTTGGATCACCATCCACCTGAGCAGGCCAATGGAGCCTTTGTTTACTGTGTCATCCACAAGACAGCACCTCAAACAATATAAAGCTCCCTCAAGCACTGAACTGGAGTGTCAGCCTTGATTTTTATCCTCCAGCCCATGAATGGGATTTGAACCCAGAACTTTCTGCTTCAGAAACAACCAATCCACAGCTGATCCAATGTAAACAATGAATTGCCAGAGGCCTTGAGAATTATTACACCATAACTCACAACGGATCTAAGGATAAACCTAGAAGATGAAGGTTTTGCAGTGGTGTATAAGATGTTCCAAAATGTACTTGATAAAGTGACACAGAACAGGCTTCACAGCAAATCTAAAGCTTGTAGAATAAAAAAGCAACAGTGGGAGAGTGGATATAAAATTGAATGAATGAGAAGAAACAGAGGGTAGTGGTGGATGATTGTTTCTTGGACTGGAGAATGGTCTACATTAGGGTTCTTCAGGGGTTGGTCATAGAATTACCGCTCTGCTTGATGCATATTAAAGCCCTTAGACACTTAAATACAGGCACATTTTCAAAACTTACACTTGATATAAAGTTTCAATATTGGAGTAAGGAGGATAGTAACTTCAAGCAGATATAGGCAGGATAGTTAATTAGGTAGACAAATAGCAGATTAATGTTAATGCAGAGATTAGTCAAGTGATTTTTTTTGGTGAGAAGAACAAGGAGAAGTAATAGGAAAGAAAGGGTCTAATTCAAGAACAGAAAGGCTAGGGGGTGTATGTGCACAAATCAGTGAAAATGGTGAAGCAATTTGAGAAAGTGATTGAAACCCCCTTTTTATGGTATCCTGAGCTTTACAAATAACCACATTGAGTACAATAGCAAGGACATTACAATGAATCTCTGTAAATATTAGCTAGGCCTCAACTGGATTGTTGTGTCCAATTCTGGACACCATGTTTTTGGAAGGAAGTGAAGGATTCATGCAGAAAATATTGATGAAACTGGTTACAGAAATGATGGCCTTCAGCGACATGGCTAGATGGGAAAAAGCTGGGGCCATTCTACTTCATGAAGATTGAGGGGGGAATCGGATAAAACGCTTCAAAACCATGAAGGATCTTGATTAGGTACTGAAGAACTGGCTTCATTAGCAAGAAGGCCAAAAACCAGTGGACATTGATGTGAGGTAAATGGCAAAAGAACTGATATTGACATGTGAAAGCAGGCTTTTTTAATGCAGTGTATGTTTAGGATGTAATCTGAGAATGTGGTGGAGCCAGCTCTGATTGTGGTCTGAAAAGGGAATTAGATAAGTACATGGTGACAAAAAAAGTCCAAGGCTCCTGGAAAGAACTAGGGAGAGAAACAAACTAATTTATTCTTGAAAATAGCTAGAACACACATGATGGGTTGCATAGCCTCCTTTTGTATATAACTATTCAATGATTCTAAACATAAATGCTGAGAATTTTTGAATTGAGTCAATCATAACAGATTGTCACAAGCTTTATAATGGGTAGTTGAAGGAATATCAGCTTGATGCCAGAAGTATCAATTAAAGGAGACATTTTGCATTACAACAGTTATGCTTGAGAGCTATTGGAGTTAAAGAGGAAGGGGAACTTACTGCCCTAAAGATGCACTGGGACTGTATGTCTCTGCATCCCTTGATTGGCCAGTGATGGTAATGCAAGAGCTCACTTTTAAGATATATGCAACTTTTTATAAAGTCAGCAAGCGTCATCCAATAAGGTCAAGAGCATCCTGATTCCTCCCATTGTTCACCCCAGAACTGTCTTATCATCACCGAAGGTTAGTTTAAGTATGTGGATTTTCAAACCCAATTTTAATGTTACTCACAATTGTGTTCAATTGCATCAAGTCTCAATGTGCTGTATGACTTACTTGGATTTTTTGGTTTGGCGTCAGTGCATTGATCTTGTTACATGTTTTTGGCCATTTTGCTTTTTGATTCTGGAAACTGAGCTCACCCAAACTCCACAAATAACATGTGATCATAAGTCACTGATAGCTATTGTACACTGTTCTGGTCTTCTTACATGAAAAGGATATACTGGCTTTGGAGGCGGTGCAGAAGAGGTTCACCAGGCTGATTCCAGAGATGAAGGAGTTATCCTATGAGGGGAGGTTGAGCCACCCGGAACTGTACTTGCTAGCATTTAGAAGAATGAGAGGGGATCTTGTAGAAATATATAAAATTATGAAAGGGACAGATAAGATAGAGGCAGGCATATTTTTTCCACTCGTGGGTGAGACTAGGCCTAGGGGATATGGCCTCAAGATTAGGGGGAGTAGATTTAGGACAGAGATGAGGAGGAACTGATTTCCCAGAGAGTAGTGAATCTATGGAATTCTCTGTTTAATGAAGCAGTAGAGGCAGTTTCATTAACTATATTCAAGACACAGTTGGATGGGTTTTTGCATGGTGGGAGAATTAAGGACTATGGGGATAATGCAGGGAGGAGGAGCTGAGACGATGGATAGATCAGCCATGATCTTAATGAATGGCGGAGCAGGTTTAATGGGCCAAAAGGCCTACTCCTGCCTCTATGAAACTATGAAACTATTCAAATAGTACTGGCTGAGATACCTTTTTTTAATTCACTGTCATTAATACCAATTACAGAGGAATCTCGATTTTCCGAAGGACATGGGCGGGGAGTATTTCGTTTGTTTTTTGAAAAGTCTTGAATTGAGTCAACCATAACAAATTGTCACAACTTTTATAATCAAATTCTGGATAATCGAATGCCAGATAACATTGTTTAGCGATCTTGCTGGATAATCTGTTATTTTGATAATAATCCGAATGTCGGATAATCGAGTTCCTTTGTATAATGGCGTTACTTCTGTACTAGCTGAGATTGCAACTTACAATCATTGTAAAGAATAACAGATGTATATAACAGCCATTTATTTGATCTGAAACATGGGACCCAAGGAAGGTGTAATGGCTCAACGAAAAATAAGGGGGAATAAATAAGCATAGGTAGACTAGAATGTGAAAATATGAGAAGCGCGATGGATTTAAAAACATCTTACATTCAGAATTAGTTATATCTATTACAAGTGGATTAGAAAATTACATAAAAGAGTTGTGGAAATTTCACAGGAATAAATATAACTAGTACTTGCAAGAGCTTCGCAGTTTTCATTGGGTTTTCCCAAGGGAATAATAAACTAATGGTGTAAAAGATTGAACATCATTGCAGCTACTAAATGGAAACACCCAGTAACCTTGACTCAAATGCTTTCAACTGGGAATACTTGATACAATGGAATAAAAACAGGTGGGTGATTCACTTAACTAGAATTTCACCCAGTGATGGCAAAACTATCTGCCAATGTTTTGTCACAAGTGTAAAACCTTTGTAACCAAGACATATGGGCAGTACCTTATTTGTTTTAGGAGGCATGGTTAGTAAGTTGGCAGATAACACCAAAATTGGTGGTATAGTCGAGAAGATAGTGATGAAGATTCTTACAAAGAGAACTTGATTGATTAGGTCAATGGGCTGAGGAGTAGCAGGTGGAGTTTAATTTGGATAAATGTGAGTTATTGCATTTTGGGTAAACAAACAAGGGCAGGACTTGTACAGGTGATGCTAGGGCTCTGGGTAGTGCTGTCAAACAGAGAGAAATAGGGGTTGAGGTACATAGCTCTTTGAAAATTGCATCATAGGTAGACAGGGTGATTAAGAAGGTGTTTAACACACTTGCCTTCATTGTTCAGACTATTGAGTATTGGAGTTGAAATGCCATTTTGTGGTTGTACAGGACATTTTGGAGTACTGTGTACAGTTCTGGTCACTATCCTATAGGAAGGATATTATTAAATTGGACAGGGCTCAGAAAAGATTTACCAGGATGTTGCTGGGACTGGAGGATTTGAGTTATAAGGATAGGCTGGCACTTTTTGCACTGGAGTATAGGAGGTTGAGAGGTGACCATGTGGAGGTTTATAGAACAATGAGGGGCATGAATAAGATAAATAGCAAAGGCCTTTTTCCTAGGGTGGGGGTTTCAAAACTAGGGGCATATTTTTAAAGTGAGAGGAGAAAGATTTTAACGGGGCCTGAGGGACACCTTTTTCACACAGAAGGTGGTTTGTATGTGGAATTAACTGCAGAGGAAGTGGTAACTACAAGTACAATTACAACATTTAAAGGACATTTGGACAGGTAAATGAGCTTTTAAGGAATATGGGTCAAATTCAGACAAGTGAAACTAGTTTAGTTTGGGAAATATGGTCGGCATGAACGAGTTGGAATGAAGGGTCTGTTTCCATGCTGTGTGAATCTATATCTATTTAAACATTGGAGGTGTCATCTGTTAGAGACCTTTGCTGCTTCTTCCAAGGAAGACCATCTAAGCTCCATGCCAGCCAAGGGGTGGAAAGGTGGCCAGCATGTCTTCCCCTATACTCAAGATCTGGGAGGAGAGCTGATCACTAGCAGCTCTCACATTCAGCAGCATCAAGGAAATGGCTATGGTGGCTGCAGGACCCCTGGGACTGTGGAGTACCCAGCACAAGGAGGAGTAATAGTGGGATTCTTGGGTTGGGTACAAGAAGGGGTCAGTAGCAAAGTTGGGGGAGTAGCTCCCAGTATGCACTCCTTTACTTGATGTTCAGTTCCTTAATGTGACACTGATCTGGGATCCTCCCATCCCCCATTGAGGTGTCAAGCCGCCACAGGTTAACAACTATTGTTAACAACACTGTATGATGACAGGCCTGGCTGCAGCTGGATTAGTCTGAGCTATAGAAGGCTATGTCGCTTAAGTTTTGATTAATTGACCTCAATTGTCAGCAGCACAGGAAGGTTGATCATGGTGGAGGCAGGAAGGCAGCGAGGTTTAGTTACAGCACCACCCTGTCTCATCAAGTGTCCCACCTCCAAGCTATCCACCTTGGGCACAGAAGTTTTCACTCTAGGAAAATAATTTGGCAATTTAAGTCCATCATGAAACAACAGAAGAGCAACAGTGAGGACATATATTACCTGCATTTCCAGGGACACTCAGGACAGTTCCAATAGAAATGAGTATAGGATATGTTAATACAACACCAACGTTCACAAGAATATTGAAGGCTGTATAAAGAAAGAAAATGAGAAGGACATTTAATTTCTTATAAGTTATTTTCAACACTTCCATATGTAGGGAGGATGACAATATAACAAGTTGTTTGTGGAGACATCAATTATTTTATTGGCTTAATTGATAGCGACTTATCTTCAGAAACTGTATTTTTTAAAAGTGGGGTGGTTATCAAGCAAACAAGCCCAGCCAGCGTTGTCACCTGAGCAAAGTAAGATTACTGAGGGTCAACATTTATTTTCACAAAGAATATAGAGAACAACAATAGATGGCTGGAGTCTTGCCCAAGTCAATACTAACTCCTTCTCTTATAATCTGTATGAATTTGTTTCTCTCCATCAAAATATTTTTAATTAAATGTAGATCTTAGTTAAAACATATTGTTATTCTTATTACAAAATCTGGGGCCAATGAGGTGAACAGCATTACCATAATGAAGAGTAAATCAGACAGTGACTCCTGGTGATTGCACAGACAGAGTTGAATAAGGATATCAGGCAGTTACTGCTTAAAGGTCCTTGCTCTTCCATAATTGCTGCTACGACAGTATGTCAGCAAGAGACTCAACATTGAAGCCCATGAAGGATGTAACTGTGATATGTACCAATTGGTTTTTCACTAAATAAATCAAAAGGTTAGGACTTGCATGTCCAATCATGTGTAAGTGGATTTATAATAGTGTTCGGTCTTAATTGCATAATTATTAGAAAACAGCTGCTTTGACTTTGATCTTTACGGAGTTTTGAGAAGATTTGTAGCATTGATCTTTACCTTTAAAAGTGCACTGTCACATTCCTACAGATATTATTTATTGTTAGAAGCTTGAGGGTGTAAAGATTAGTGATATTAGTCAATATCTTATCCTGATTCTGCACTCTAACTGCTAGTTTAGATATTGCAAGTCTTGTGAACACCTTGCCTCTGTCTCTACTCAAAGGGATCACCATTCAGCTTCCAGTTCAGCTGCTTTTGACTTTATTCTTCAGTGCAGATTTGGTGGTATCGCTGAAGGAGGTGCCGACATAATTCTTTCAGTCAGATAGGAGTGATGCTGGACGTCTGCAAGAAGTGATCTGGATTTTGCTGGAGAAGAGGAGGCGAGCTGTCAACAGAAAGCGCACAATACTACCTTCAGAGACCTCTCTCATTTCCTCCTCAGCCAGTCATAGCTGCAAGTAACAATACCTTGCCAAGGATGTAAGCACTGAATTATGGCACTTTCTCAAATTGGACATGTAACTCCAGAGCAGTGCCACAGTGATGTTTATGCCTCATGACATTTCCAGGTAAGGGTGAGCAACATCACCAACACTGCAGTTTCGCAGCTGTTGTGGCATTACTGAGATTCCTATATACAATGAGTAGGGAATTTAATGATACAAGAATAAGTGGAAATATAGGTTGGCAGGGAGACACAGAAAGGTTGCAAAGAGATACAGGTTAAGTGAATGAGCAACAAGATGGCAGAAAAAAATAATGTGAGGAACCATGAGGTTATTCACTTGCGCAGAGCCAAACATACCAACTGTACACATGACTAATGATAGATTGAAGACTCAGCCAAATGTGGACTGATCTGCAGTGACAGTGATGCTGTGTGTAGGAACATCCATTGATGTCCTCAAACAATGGGTACATAGTCTTGGCTGCTGAAGGGGAGCTCCACAGGACTCTCAAGAGTCTGTCTTGTGATTCATGGTGATCTGTTGCATTTTCCAAAACTTGGCAATATTGAGGCCACAGCCTTAGCCACCAAAGTATTGATGATCACTTCAAGAGGAGGAGGAAAAGAAGGAGGATGAGTAAGAAAGAGATAAGAGGAAGAAGGCATCACTCTGGATGGACTATAGTGAGTTTCTCATCAGACTCCACTTCCTGTGAAAAAACATTCAAATAACAGTTGTTCCACAGTTCTGAAATTCTCTATCTTCTATTTTGACCATCAGAGAGTTCTCATTGGCCAAACTCCTGAAATAACAGGCATCTTAAACTAATCATTCTACACAAGCTATATCCAATACTTCTGATCAACAAGAATGAACTATTCACCCTTGTGTTTTCCTTATTGCCTGTCTTTCCAGTGCCTTTAATTGTGCTAGTCTTCCTATGCAGTGGCTGATCAGAGGTTTCTTCTTGTCTTTTATTTTCCCAGTGCTTCCTCTGGCTTGCAAGAGGTACAGGGAAGCTGGTTCAATTATAAAATGCCTCTGATTTAGTGATTAAAAGTCACAGCTTACAGAAAACTACTGAAGGAAAAATGAACTGTTTTTCTTCAAGTTTAAAGTGGGCTTTGACTATTAAAAACAGAAAGAGTGCACCTAAGCTGATATAGGTCTGATCACTCCTTATATCTTCTTTCCCATCCTTGAGTTATTTAATTACCTGACAGACAATAACACAGTTGTTGGCAGGCAAAAGGACCTTGTCATCTATAACTGGTCACTAGTCCATAGACCAATCAACATCTGCTTGCCAACTAAGGCTCTATCTGTAAACAGAATCCTTTTGACTCCAGGCCATCTGCAACCTGTTCAAGCAGCTGATTATTCAATGCTTGCAATGAGAGGCCGGTTACTAGCTTTTCAAAACATGAAACAGTCCTTGCAAAACACTAAACTTAAAAAATTACCTTCCATTTTAACCATTTTCACAATTTTAAAATGCACAAAAATGAAAAGAAACAGATTGCAATGCCTAGCCAGGCAGCAGATTTTGTGTATCTGAGAATATAAATGTATAGGGAACAGTTGGGTAGGGAAAATGGAGCTGGGGGTAGGGTGAGTGTGTAAATAGGTGTACAGTTACACAACTTTTGACTTGCATTTCATTGCAGACAGCAGGATGAGGCTGAAGAGGGATCTGAGGAAATATATTATACAGAAACATACTATCATTCTATATGTTTTCAGTGAGGCCTATAGCCTCCAGGACTGCTGCATCACTAATTCAGAGCACTCGTGTCATGAAACAATGTGTACATGGCTTTTGCTGCTGAGGAGGAACTCCACAGGACTCTCCAGGGTCTGACTTGTAATTCATGATGATCTGTTGCAAAGGGCTGTGTACGTACCGCTGTGCCTGTGGCTTTCCATCTCTTATGGGCCACCTTGTACAGCAAGAGAGAGGAAAGATAGTGAGTGAGTGTGTTGCAATATAGTTGGCTGATGTGCTTGACTTCGCTGAGTTGAGCTCTTGATGTGGGGATATCAGTAGTGATAAATGTGTGAGTGTGAGATGAAGCATATGAATGTCTGGCATGAGTCTTGATTACTGGAGATTGTTGATGAGTAAACAGTGAAAAGTGATGATTGTGGTATGCTGGTTAGAAGGTAGCATTTACAAATGCATTGACTGACTTGGACAACTTATAAGTGGTCATTGAGCCTGTCTTGGCACTGTAGGCAGATACTTAAGTCCATACATTGATCTTTGTGACCATCTGCTCCTACTCCTTTCTGTCTGTTTCAGCCCTAGTTACCTGCAGAGAAAAGGCCTCTCTCCACTTTGTGTCTCCAATACTGCATTAGTAGTGCTGAGCACCTTTTTCAATCATGATTGCTCATTACATGATTGCTCCACTTTCTTCCTTCTGAGAAACTCTTCTACAATCAACTCCAGCCCTGCAGCCAAACTGCATCTCTCTTTCAGCTAGCATTAAGAAATTCAAGCTACTTAATTGAAACTAGCTTTACAGGTAATGCTGAGCATGCAGAGAATCAGCAGTGCATTTAATGTTGGGCCAAGTGCCACAATCAATGGCCATGAACTTACTGCTAATGGGCATTTTCTAATTTTTCACATTTCAGTCAGGATTCTTCAACCTGATTAGAGGTGGAGCATCAGTTTCTCGATGAGACAAGTCCCAGATCCATAATAGAGGGAGCTATACTGTTTCAAATGTTAGTATCTGTAAATCACACTACAAACATTCATAGAAAGTCTGTGGAGAGCTGGAAGTGAAATGAACTGTGAATGTTTATTTATTGTTGATCACCAAATCCAAGCCAATAAGAATAAATAAGACCAAGGCAAGACCAAAGATTTGCAAATCTGCAGCCAGTTTTGTGGATTTTCATTGAAGGTTTGAAAGGAATGGCTGAAATCAATGATAGTTGAGCTGCCACCTGCAAGACCATTGATGTAAGAGGACAGGGCTAAAGGATTGGGGTCATATAGTGAGACATTCCCATTCTTAGAGCCTCATTTAACCTAACAGTCTTTTCACACAGCTTCACATGGTCTCACAGCTTCTCTGGTCAGAAAACAATTGTTACCTAGGATTTGTTAAGAGCATATGATTTTATTTTCTGCATTTTTGGTTGTGAACTGAAATGAAAGAAAGGACTACGTTAAAAGCAAGCACAGTAGAAGGAACTTCTTCCATTTTTAAAAACAAGTCATGGAAACTCATCATATATGGTGTTAATGTTGCTGCTTTGTTCAAGCAGAGGGGTATGCTGTTATATATAGGCCACTATCAGAAAGGAGCATGCAAAATGAGCTTCAGCCAACAATAAATAGCTGATTGATTTGTGTAGTTGTGACTGTCATGGATACCAAAGGCCATCAGTCTGACAACTCTGTTGGTTCCTGGACAACTGAACAGCATGTGGTTGTGATTGATACAGTTAAGAAGCCTGAATATATCTGGAAAGGAAGGTAGTGCATTTCTCCAGAAAAAAAACAGATGAAACTAAAGAAAGCCAGTTGTTTTCCCTGACATCTGCTGTTCCTTTTAATCAGTGAGTCGGGGACTTCATAATTTATTGACCAGTCGCTCTATGCCTTCTGTGAAGCATTGAAAGAACTGAAGGAAAAGAGAATTATAAGATTTAGGAAACAAAAGGAACACCCGATTGAATCCTGAGGACTGGTGCTTTTGACTTGTTTCCATAATATTCTTTCCCCTTTATCCACCACCTCCATGTTACTTTGATTGTTTGTGTCTGTCAGAAGGGAGTTAGAGTTTTAACTAGTGTAGTTATATCTTGGTAATTCATAGTTGTTTACCTGGGGTTAGAATCTATTTGTTTGTAATACTGTACATAATAATTCTTGTTAAGTACAGAAACCTGGCCCATGTTTCCTGTCAATCTGAATCTATCAAACAAATAAAGTAAGAACTTTGTTTGTATTGATTACAAAATGTATTTAATGATCCAGGAACAGTGCACTACCCAAACAGATTCCAGAATTTTAAAAATTCTTTTAACAGATGTGGGCTTCACTGGCTGGGCAAGCACTTATTTATATTTCTGGTCATGTTTGAATATGTGTCCAAATGGCATGATGTAGGTACGTTCAGACTTCTATAAAAGAGGGGATTACAAAAGTGTTAGTGGTTTCATTCTAAGTAAGATAATGTATAGCTTGGAGGAAATTGGTGGGTAGCTTTGTGAAGATTTGAGGCAGTGTTCTTTTTAAGGGGACCATGGAACAGACCTGTTACATCATACCATCACACACTCACCAACACACCCTGATAACACTCCAAAGGATATTTGACCTACAGTGTTTGTCCATAGAAGTGAATTAAGAAGCAACTGTGAATTGAACATCCACTTGTCAAATAGAATCACAAAAACTAAAAAAAAAGTAAGAATTCAAAAACTGTCTTCTGAAAATGGAGAATTTGTATTGTCACAAAGCTAGTCCCTTTTTTTTGCTAAAAGTTGTTCCTTGGTTCAAGGAGACTCTGTCCTTGACTTTTTTCAGAGATGTAATAAACCGGGCCAGGCTCTGATCAGTCTGATTTGGTACAGAGATGAAAAGGATTTTGAGAGGCCTTTTGTTTCTATGTAAACAGATGAGACTTCAGGCCAAAGTGGTCGTCTTGTAGAAGTGACCTGTATAATGAAAGGGGAGTGGTCAGCTCTCTAGCTGAGCAGTTTAGTTCAGGTGAGGTGTTCAACAGGGAGATGTGTTGAAACTCTCTCTCTTTTTCTGACCTTCAACTTCAACCTGTAAGCATGTGTTCCATTTATACTGGTTTTTAAAGGGAGTTTGCTTATTGGAACTGTTGTGTATATATCTGGAACAGCATAATTAAGTCAAGTTGGATAAGTTGAGTTCTGTAGGGGTTCTCTATTTGGTTCTTTGTGTTTCATTGTGTAATTTTGTGAATAATGCTTTGTCTGTTTTAAAATCTAGTAGCCAATCTAGCTAACTTAATCCGAGTAATTTTCACTGTACACTTACTGAAACAAATTGCAAAGTTATGGTCTGAGCCACCTGCTTAAGAAGGTTTTGAGTGATCTGGCTTAGTCCATAACAGTATGTAGATAGCACCTAACCTGCACTCAGGTCATTCCATTGTTCTGCATAGTTAGTTTATTTACTTTATGGGTTATCACTAATAAAGGTCATCAACCCCCACTCATTAAACTTTGTTTCTTTTTGCACAGACACTGCCTGACTTGATGAGTGTTTCCAGCATTTTCTGCTGAAATAATTTTAAACTTGAAAATATAAATTTAAACTTAAACAGGAAAGCTTGAAGTCACTATGTTTTGAATTCTTGACAAGCTAATGTGGAATCTTCAGCCAGGATTGGATACGTTCAGGAGTTCCTAAATGATGAAAAACATGGTTGTGCTGTTGTTATGACCTCTCAGGTTAATTGTTCAATATAAATCTGAGATTTAGTAAAAAGTAAAAAAGTTAAAACGTCGCACAGTTAGAAGGTTCCAGCTTTATGTATATATGATGGAAATGCATTGGCTGTACAAAGGCTGTTTGGAGTAATGGCTTTTTGTATATACAAGTGTGTGTCATTTAATTTGATTTTGGAAACAGATTGGACTATAACAACTTTTTTCACTTTGTTCAAGTGTGCTCAATGATAATTAGAGCTCTCTAAAATTGCACTGTCTTATGTATTGACTCACAAAGTCTTATTCATGAAAAGTACTATGAATGGACAATTAAAACTTAAACGTCATGAAGTAAATTGTAATTCAAATGAAATAGCATTGGTTTGTTATTTCAGGATACCAGTAAAGAACCAAATAGTTATCTAAAAAAGCATTGAAACCACCTACCTAACCAAAGGCCAGCCACACCGCAAAGGTATCCCCAAGGTAAAGCAGAGAATGAGGACCAGTACTCCACTTTCGTAAAGTACAGTATAACTGGTGCAGATGATATGAAAATTAAATTGAAGAAACCCAGTGTAGAAATGAAATATGCAGCTTCTCCAAAGTTTGCACTTCCAAGAAACATTTTAAATAAAACCTGGAAGAAATATAAGAAAATCAATATGAAGATATCTGTAATGTGTTAAATTCACTAAAGACAACTGAATATGATTTATTTAATAACAAAAATAAATTGTAATCTAACCATTTAATCAAACAAGGTCTTAAGTACAGTTATAATATTTGCATTTATCATCTAAGTACACCTTTGCTCCGTACATCCAAGTCATTGATGGAAACTGTAAAGCACAGCACAAACCCCCGCAGGACTCTACTTATCTCTACATTCTGCCAACCAGGCAAAGATCCATTTATGCATTTTGTTTGTTTTCTGCCAGGCAGCCAGTCTTTATCAACGCTAATATATAACACCCTGCACCATAAGCTTTCATTTTCCGTAATAATGTTTGATGTGGTACTTTTTCAAATGCCTTCTCGAAATCCAAGAAAAGTACATTGCATCTAAGGCTCATCTTTATCCACAGTGTATCTTATTTCTTCAAAGAACTCCAATACATTGGTTAAACATGATTTCCCTTTGACAAAACCATGTTGACTCTTCCTGGTTATATTGAGTTTTTCGAAGTGCACGGGGAAAATCACTTTAATGATTAATTCTAACATTTCCCTTTGACAGATGTCAAAATAACTGACTTATGGTTTCCTGTTTTCTGCCTCCCTTCCTTCTTGAATAGCGGGTTATATTTTCTATTTTCCAGTCTGATAGAACCTTTCCTGAATCATCTACTACCTCATTATTTGCCTTTTTTCAGACTCGAGAATGAGGTCCATCTCCAATCAGAAACGTGTCAGCCTGAAGCTCCATCACTTTGTTTAATACCATTTCCCTTGTGTTTGCAATTGCACTAAGTTCCTCTCTCCTTTCTATCTCTTGAATTACAGCTAATACTGGAATATCTTTTGTATCCTCCATAGTGAAGACAGAAGTAAAATATGTTTTATTTCATTTGGCTTTTTCTTACTATCCACTATTAATTCCTAATTCTCACTCTTTATGGGACTAACTCTCAGTTTACTTAATCTTTTCCTTGTCAAATAACTTTAGAAACTCTTGCACTCCCCCATTTTTACATTTCTTCTTATACCTTATTTCTTCTGATGAATCTTTTTGTCTCTCTGCCATTCATCTTTATGCAATTATGATATTTCCTTAAGTTTGACACTTTTCCAAACTTATTTAGTTAACCATAAGTCCTCCTTTTAATTTTTTTCTTTATAATTTTCTTTATAATTCTTTATTTATTTGGAATATTCTGAAATAACTCCTGAAATGTCTGCCACTCGTCTATTTTGATCTAAAGCCTGGCATGCTAGTCCACTTTAGTGAGCTAAGATTTCATTCCCACATAGCCTCTTCTTGAGTTTAAAATACTAGTCTAATAACTAATCTTCTCCCTTTCAAACTGGATGTAAAATTCATATTGTAGTCGCTGTATTTCAGGGGTGACTTAACTCTGAGGTCATTAATTAATCCTATCATGTTCAACCCTTTGTTATAGAATCATAGAGACTTACAGCATGGAAACAGACCTTTTGGTCCAACCAGTCCTTGCTGATCATGGTCCTGAACTAAACTAGTCCCACCTGCCTGTGATTGGCCTATATCACTCCAAACCTTTCCCATTCATAAACTTATCCAAATATCTTTTAAACATTGTAACTGTACCTGCATCCACCACTTTCTCTAGCAGGTCATTCCACACACGAACCATTCGCTGTGTAAAAAAGTTGCCCCTCATGTCCTTTATAAATCTTTCTCCTCTCACCTTAAATTACAGCCCCTAGTTCTGAACTCTTCCGCCCTAGGGAAAAGACCCTTGTCATTCACCTTATCTATACCCCTCGTGATTTTATAAACCTCAATAAGGTCACCCCTCAACCTCTTATGCTCCAGTGAGAAAAGTCCCAGCCTTTCCACTCTATTATTATATCTCAAATGCTCCATTCCCGGCAACATCTTGTAAATCGTTGGTGATCCCTCTCCAGTTTAATAATATCCTTCCTATATCAGGGTGACCAGAACTGAACACAATACTCCAGAAGAGGCCTCATCTACTCCTCTGGAAAGCAATGACCTTTTGGTTTATCTCAGAGAGCTACCAGGCTCCACTCTGATTCTTTTACTTATCTAGTTGGTTTATGGATGGGTATATGAATAGGAAGGGTTTGGAGGGATATTGGCTGGGTGCTGGCAGGTAGGACTAGATTGGGTTGGCATGGACGGGTTGGACTGAAGGGTCTGTTTCCATGCTGTACATCTCTATGACTCTATGACTCTATCTATCACAGTAAGCAGTTGAATACACTACAGGAACTTGGCAGCTGGATCAGTTTCACATGTTCTCACAAATGTTTTTTTTAGATTAGATTACTTACAGTGTGGAAACAGGCCCTTCGGCCCAACAAGTCCACACCGCCCCGCCGAAGCGCAACCCACCCATACCCCTACATCTACCCCTTACCTAACACTATGGGCAATTTAGCATGGCCAATTCACCTGACCTGCACATTTTTGGACTGTGGGAGGAAACCGGAGCACCCAGAGGAAACCCACGCAGACACGGGGAGAACGTGCAAACTCCACACAGTCAGTCGCCTGAGGCAGGAATTGAACCCGGGTCTCTGGTGCTGTGAGGTTTTTCTTACCAAATAATTGTTTTATCTCAAGACAAACAAATATAGTGTCACAGAAAAACGGTCCCAGAACGAATGGATTAATAACTGTATGTGTTGTTACATTCAAGTAATTACAATCTCATGGGAGATTTATCAGCAGATGAAATTCGGAAGGGCTGCTGACACTAAGAGCTAAATTAGGCAGACTGTGAAATTCCCTGTCTTGCTAAAGCTTGAATAATTGGCTTAAAGATTTCATGATGTACCTGGTGAACTTTTCAAAATAGGGAAATTTAACCAGTAACCTGGGATCAAGTGGTATTTTCATTTTTTCTGAAAAGGACAGAGGTTTGAATAGGAACATAAAATTGGCAATATCACATTAGTGGCCATTCTACACTTTGTGTAGATGAAGGGGAATCTGTAAATGTGGCGTACTTGGATTTTCAAAGACATTGGAGAAGGTCAAAGGCCATTACAAAATAAGAGCTCACAGTATAGAGGTACGCATTTAGGATTGCTTAGCTAACAAGAAGAAGAGAGTAATGATAATCAAGCCATTTGAAGATTGTCTAGCTTTAACTAGTGGAATGCCAGTGGGATGAGTGCTGGGGCTACAACTATTTACAATATCTGTGAATGACTTGGATGAAAGGACCAACAGTATGATAGTTTGATAGCTGATGACACAAAGAAAGATAGGAAAGTAACTTGTCAAGGAAAAACATTTACAAAGGGATATGGATAGGTTACATGAATGGGAAAAATGGCAGCTGGCAGGGACAAAAATCACAGGTGGTTCTGCTTCTGGTCCCTTTGGCTGCATGGGCTTCTGAGGTCTGTGCGCATCAGCAACTTCCAGAACCACGATTACCTTGTCAACATTTTCAGCAGCCAGAGTGGTGACAGCATAGATCAGGAGGCTGCTGGGTAGGTAGGTTTCCCTCATAAAGCCTTAACATGTGAATAGGAGGAGCAAAGGCTCTACAGGAATGGATGCAGACACAGGGATTGCTGGGCACGTGAACTGATATATTTGGGCTGGGGCTAAACCTGAGGCACTACACGTGAAGTGTCTCCCGCCCATCCTCCTGCTCTAATCAAAAAACAAACCGTGTGTGGATGGTTGGTAAAGTAAGGCTTTTTTTTTCATTTATCCAATCTCTCTTGGCAATTTAGAGCAGAGGGGATGGAGGCTAGGGTAGTTGTATGCTCCACTTGCAGGATATGGGAGGTAAGGGTAATCACTAGTGTCCCTGCTGACTTCACCTGCAAGAAGTGCACCCAACTAAAGCTCCTCATAGACTGTGTTAGGGAACTGGAGTTGGAGCTGGAAGAATTTCAAGTCATTCAGGAGGCTAAGGGGAAGATAGAGAAGAGTTATAGGGAGGTACTCACACCTAAGTAACAGGATAAAGGTAGCTGGGTGACCGTCAAGAGAGGGAAAGAGAATAGCCAGACAGTGCAGGGATCCTTTGTAGCTACTCCCACAATAATAAGTATACCATTTTGGACACTACTGGGGGAGGGGGGGGGCGGGGGGAAATGACCTACCAGGGGAAAGCCTCAGCAGGCAGGTTCCTGGCATTGAGCCTGGCTCTGTGGCTCAGAAGGGAAGGGGGAAGAATAGAAGAGCAATAGTGTTAAGAGATTCAATGGTTAGAGGAACAGACAGGAGATTCCGTGGTCGCGAGTGAGACTCCTGGATGGTATGTTACCTCCAGAGTACTAGAGTCAGGGATATCTTGGATCAAGTCTACAGGATTTTTAAGGGGGAGGGGGAACAGCCAGAAGTTGTGGTACACGTCGGTACCAAAGACATAGCTAGGAAAAGGGAAAGGGAGGTGGACCTGAAAAGAGAATATAGGGAGTTAGTTTGGAAGCTAGAAGGCAGGACGAGCAGAGTAGTAATCTCAGGATTGCTACCGGTGCCATGGGCTAGTGAGGCTAGGAATAGAGATAGAGAGTGAGTGCAGATGAACACGTGACTGCAGGGCTGGTGTAGGAGGGAGGACTTCAAATATGTGTATCATTGGGATCCTTCTGGCGAAGATGGGACCAATGCAAGAAGGATGAGTTGCACCTGAACTGGTGGGGCACTAATATTCTGGGCAGGAGGTTTGCTAGGGTTCTTTGGGAGGGTTTAAACTAGATTGGCAAGGGGGGTAGGAACCGGAGCTATGGATCAGATGATGGAGTAGGTAGTGATCAGCGTGCAGCGAGTCTGTTAGGAGGGATAGACACTTGATAGGGCAAAGGTGCAGTCAGTGTATTGGGTTGAAGTGTGTCTATTTTAATGCAAAATGTATCAGGAATAAGGGTGATGAGCTTAGAGCATGGATCAATACTTGGAACTATGATGTTGTGGCCATTACGGAGACTTGGATATCACAGGGGCATGAATGCTTGTTGGATGTTCCAGGGTTTGTATGTTTCAAAAGGGGGTAGGTAAAAGAGGTGGAGGAGTGGCATTGCTAATCAGGGATAGTATCACAGCTGCAGAAAGGGAGGTCGTCGAGGAGTTTGTTGAGAGTCAGCATGGGTAGAAGTCAGGAACAGGAATGGAGCAGTCACTTTATTGGGAATTTCTACGGACGCCCCAAAAGCAACAGAGATGTGGAGGTGCAGATTGGGAGGCAGATTTTGCAAAGATGCTGAAGTAACAGCGTTGTTGTCATGGGTGATTTTAACTTCCCTAATTTTGACTGGAACCTTCTTAGTTCAAATAATTTGGATGGAGCAGTTTTTGACAGGTGTGTCCAGGAAGGGTTCCTGACTCAATATGTAAATAGGCTGACTAGAGGGGAAGCCATACTGGATTTGGTGCTTGGCAACGAGCCATGCCAGGTGCTAGATCTCTCAATGGGAGACCATTTCATTGATAGGATTACAACTCCCTGACCTTTATTATACTCATGGAGAGGGATAGGAACAGACGGTATGAGAAAGCATTTAATTGGGGAAGGGGGAATCACAATGGTATTAGGCAGGAACTGGGGTGCCTCTACTGGGAACAGATGTTCTCAGGGAAATGCATGACAGAAATGTGGAGGTGTTTAGGAAGCACTTGCTGTGAGTGCTGGACAGGTTTGTCCCATGGAGGCAAGGAAGGGATCGTAGGTTGAAAGAACCTTGGGTGACAAGGGATGTGGAACACTTAGTAAAGAGGGAGAAGGAAGCTCACTTAAGGTTGAGGAGGCAAGGATCTGACAGGGCTTTAGATGGTTACAAGGTAGCCAGGAAGGAACTGAAGAGTAGACTTAGGAGAGCTAGAAGGGGGCATGAAAAAGCTTTAGCAGGTAGGATTAAGGAAAACCCTAAGATATTCTACACTTAAGCGAGAAACAAAAGGATGGCCAGAGTGAGGGTGCGGCCGATCTGGGAGAGTGGAAGGAACTTGCACCTGGAGTCAGATGAGGTAGCAGTGGTCCTTTAATGAATACTTTGCTTCAGTATTCACTGCTGAGAGGGACCTTGACATTTCCGAGGACAGTGTGAAACAGACTGATATGTTAGAACAGGTTGATGTTAAGAAGGAGGATGTGCTGAATATTTTGAAATACATAAGGATGGATTAATCCCCTAGGCCAGACAGGATAGGCTAGAGGAAGCAAGGTAAAATATTGCTGCACCTTTTGTGATGATCTTTGCATCCTCACTGTCTACTGGAGTGGTGCCAGATGATGGGAGGGTGGCAAATGTTATTCCCTTGTTCAAGAAAGGGAATAGAGATAATCCTGGGAATACCGAAGGGTCTGTTTCCATGCTATACATCTCTCTGACTCTATGACTCTACAGACCAGTCAGTCTTATGTCTGTGGTGGGCAAAGTATTGCAGAGGATTCTGAGACAGGAATTATGAATACTTGGAAAACCATAGTTTGATTAGAGATAGTCAGCATGGTTTTGTGAGGGGCAGGTCATGCCTCACAAACCTTATTTAATTCTTTGAGGATCTTACAAACTGCATTGACGAAGGTTGAGCAGTGGATGTGGTGTACATGGACTTTAGCAAGGCATTTGATAAGGTTCCCCATGGTAGCATCATTCAAAAAATAAGTCAGCTTTGGATACAGGGAAACCTAGCTGTCTGGATAGAGAATTGGCTGGCCCAAAGGAGACAGAAGGTAATAGTAGATGGAAAGTATTTAGCCTGGAGCTTGGTGATCAGTGGTTGTTCCTGCAGGGATCGGTTCTTGGCCCTCTGCTCTTTGTGATTTTTATAAATTACCTGGATGAGGAAGTGGAAGGGTGGGTTAGTAAGTTTTTTGGTTGGTGGAGTTGTGGATATGTGGAGGGCTGTTGTAGGTTGCAACAGGACATTGACAGAATGCAGAACTGGGCTGATAAGTAGCAGATAGAGTTGAACCTGGAAAAGTGTGAAATGATTCAATTTGGAAGGTTGAATTTGAATACAGAATACAGGGTTAAAGGCAAGGATTCTTGGCAGTGTGGAGGAACAGAGGGATCTCCGGTCCATGTCCATAGATCTCTTAAAGTTGCCACCCCAGTTGACAGGGTTGTCAAGAAAGCATATGTCATATTGGCTTTCATTAGCAGGAGGATTGGGTTGAAGAGCCATGAGGATATGCTTCAGCTCTATAGAGCCCTTGTTAGACACACTTGGAATATTGTGTTCAGTTCTGGTTGCCTCATTGTAGTAAAGATGTGGAAGTTTCAGAGAGGATACAAAGGAGATTTACCAGGATGCTGCCTGGACTGGAGAGTATGTCTTATGAAGAAGGTTGTGGGAACTAGGGCTTTTCTCATTGGAGCAAAGAAGGATGAGAGGTGACTTGATAGAAGTGTACAAGATAATAAGAGGCATGGATAGAATGGATAGCTAGAAACTTTTTCCTAGGGCAAAAATATCTATCACAAGGGGGCATAATTTTAAGGTGATTGGAGGAAAGTTTAGAGGAGATGTCAGAGGTAGGTTCTTTACACAGAGAGTAGTGGGTGCGTGGAATGCACTGCCAGTAGTGGTAGTAGAGTCAAATACATTAGGGACATTTAAATGAATCGTGGATAGACAAATGGAAGATAGTACAATGAAGGGTTAGTCTGATCTTAGAATAGGATAAAAAGTCGGCACAATATCGAGGGCTGAAGGGCCTGTACTGTGCTGTACTGTGCTATGTTCTATGTTCTGTGTTCTATGTTCTATATTCAATGTTTAACACTGATCACGTGCGTGATACCTTATGGTATATGTACATGCAGCTGAGAGGAAACATTGGCTGCTGGGCTTTAACCCTGATCCCAGCAGATTCCTGAGAGCTCCATGCCCCTATTATTAAACTCTTTATCTAGGCTCTGGCAGTTGGAGTATAAGATGGGAAATGAGAACTTGTCCACTTTGGCAGGAAGGATAGAAAAGCAGTATACTATGAAATAAAGAAATACTTCAGAACCCAAAGGTCCAGGGACATCTGGTGTCCTGCTAGATGAATCACATGAACTTCGTATAAAGGTACAGAAAGTGATTAGGAATGTAAATGGAGATTATTGCAAGGGCAATGGAATATAAAAGTACAGTGTATATTAATTATGCTACATCTGAAGTACTGCTTAGTTTTGATCTCTTTATGTAAAGTATATATATTTCTAATCAACACATTCAGAAATGATATAACAAACCTCTGAAATAGGTGGAGCTTTAAGCTGGGCTTTGTGACTTAGAAATAGGGACACTACCACTGTTCCATAATGCTTCTTAAGTATATAATTGCATTAGAAATGTTGGTCAGGTTAGCCCTGTACCATTGAAATTTGGAAGAGGGAGATTCTCTCATGGAAACATATAAGGTCCTCATGGAATTTGATAGGGTGGGTGCTGAGAGCATATGGGAGACACTAGAATTCGGGAACATAGTTTAAAAATTAAAGGTCTTCAATCAAAACAGTGATAAGGTACAGAATCTTAAAAGAGCCTGAGCGACATGGGCTTTGACGAAATGTATCACAGAGGTCAAGCTCACTGTTACCTCCCGTTGTGCTTTAAACTGAAACAATGCAATGTGAAAGAAAATAGCAGTGACCACATCTGGAGTGTGTGAAGCACACATTTTAAACTGCGAGGGAGGGGGCTGCAAGACCCACTGAAGTAAGGCCCTTTAGATGGCCACAACAGAGCCACACACTGTACAGGTCTGCGGGCTCCCCAAGCTCTATTGATCCTGATGCATTGGCTGCCTGTTTGCTGTATAATTTCCTGCACCCACACTGCTGACCACTTCACTTCAGCACCAACACTTTTGGAGACAGAGGCCAGTGAAGGAATAGGGATGTTTGACCACAAGAGATATTGGTGCCAGCAGAATCCATTACATTACACAGGCCTTATTCATCTTACTTCCCCAAGCTGCAGCAGGCTCTCAACTTAAAGATCGATCCACAGTACATCCTGTGACAACAGGTAGTATGCTGACACAGTAACATTGGGGGTTATAAGGAGACTTAAGCAAACAGATGTAGCACAAAACCAATCAAATCTATCAAAATGTGATCTGTTCTATGCAGGGTGCTGTAGGCCACCAAAATGCTCTCAAAAGGTTTTTCCTTTCTGTCCTCCCAGTCCATCGCAGTGTTGTCCCAGATTCTGCAGCTGGCAGAGCTGTCCTAATGACAGCTTGTGCTCTCAAATGTTCTGAGTGTGAACATTTCACTGAGGAATCTGAGCCAACGAATGGTGTAGGAGGCAGCCTTGCTTATGCCTTCTCTGTGACCTCAGTACTGTCTTCCTCAGGCAGCAAAGAGGTGGTGTCTGGTGTAGCAGCCGTTTTTCCCACTATTCCCGCTGGACATCCCGCTATTACCTGCAAGGCAAGAGGGAGAGAAGGCACCCTGGCCACTGGTTAGAGGTGGGGTTAATGTGAGAGCCACAGCGAATGCTTACTTGGTTAGTGGGACAGCATCTCTGCTGGAGCAGTCTCAGTCTTACCCTGTAAGGGGGAGAAAGTGAGGACTACAGATGCTGGAGATCAGAGTCGAGAATGTGGTGTTGGAAAAGCACAGCAGGTCAGGCAGCATCCGACTGGCAGGAGAATTGATGTTTCGGGCATAAGCCCTTCATCAGCCTTTACCCTGCAAGGGCCAGGGATTCCCTCCTCACAGGAATTGAGAAGCCGGATACTGCTCCCATCGTCTGGGCCCACTCTATCCTTTTATCAGCAGGCACTGAGTGAGGTGAAAATGAGTGGCATGGCTGTTAGTGCTGGTCGAGTGGATTGATATGTTTCAGGAAAGTAGGCAGGGAGTGCAGTGCCCCCAATGCAGGGTTGGGGGTGTGGGTGTTTGGGAGGATGAAAGCAAGTGAGGGAAGACATCGCAGGAAATAATGAGTGACAGAACAGAAGCTTTGGTGGGAGGTGGGTGCAGTAGAACAAGCAGGGTGGATGTGAGGTGGCAGAGGGTACAGTGTAGCACTGTGGCAGTGCAGAGAACTTCATTGACTAGCTTGTGGCACTGTTGGCCATTCCTCTGACTGTGAAGATCGTCCTGACCCAGGGGGCAACCTGGAAGTGCCAATGCTCGCTCAAGTGCAAATCAGCTTTTTAAATATGACACAGTCTTTCAATAGGTATCTGGTGAACTGTTCTGGAAGTGGGACTAGAATTTGATAAGGTGCCATAGGGGCAGCAGATGTAGTTAATATGGTGAGTTTGGCACAATGAAAGATCTTGCTAGGCCTTGTGGAGAGAGTCCCTCAGTGAAACTAATATTTAACTGAAGAAAAGTTTCAGCCCAATGAGGATTGTTTTTCCCTCAGAATGTCGTTAGTCTACAAAATGCTCCTCCCAGCGAGCAGTACAGGCTGAATCATTTAATATCTTTAAGTATGGATTACTTAGATTCTTAGACAAGTGAGGGCAGTGGAGGCCCAGTCTCTGGATTCATTTAAGAAAGAATTGGATAGAGCTCTTAAAGATAGTGGAGTCAAGGGTTATGGAGATAAGGCTGGAACAGGATACTGATTGGGAATGATCAGCCATGATCATATTGAATGGCGGTGCAGGCTCGAAGGGCTGAATGGCCTACTCCTGCATCTATTGTCTATTGTCTAAATAGGAAAATGAAGTTGAGGCCATAATCTGATCAGCCACAATCCCATCAAATACTGGAAAAGGCTCAAGGCTGAATTACCTACACCTCCTAATTTGTCGATATTTTCTAATTAACCTGTTCAGATACGTTATGACACACATATGGAGCAGGTGAGATAAGACCCTGCGTGCCCTGGCTCAGAGGTAAGGAATGCACATATCTTCCAGTCAGCTCAACAGAATTGATTAGATTAACAGACTGTTGTTGTGAAATTGTCAGTTGTGTTTTGGGTAAATTTTTACCCTACATTTCCATATTTTCTGTCATTATAAATATCAATATATGTTCAACTCTGTTTTAGTTTGGACCCCTTTTTAGGATTTGAAATCACCAAAGCAGTCAATGGTCATGTGTTATAAAATCAAGAATGTGACCTTACAAACAAGAAGTTAAATGAACTTGTTTCTTGGAAAGGTGTTCAGTTATTGCTGCCAATTTACCCCATTATCTCTGTTTTCTGCTCATTGGTACGTAATTACTATGGGAACAGCTTGGGCTGTCTGACCTGCAACGATCAGAGTGATACATCTTTGTCGTGATGCCAACCCCATCTTCCTCCACTGGTTGTAATAAAATTCAGTGTGGGAGACACTGGAATAGTAATGCATGGAAATCTCTTTTGCAACTGATTAATAGATTTTACTGTTATTATAAAATAGAAACCTGCTTCACATTGGTTGTTGAGGTCTATAGCTGTAACTAGTATCGAGATGGTTTCTAATTTCACAGTTAGCAAGTTAAATTCCCAGTCTTAGCTATACTCTAATACTCTGTTAGCATAACACTTCTAAGGAAGAGTATTGGTAACTTTTTATCTTATACTTGCAGGAGAAAAATGTATTTGTATAGTACCTTTCACAAATTAAAGATGCTTCCAAGTGCTTCATAGCCAAAGGCAAGGAAATGTAATGGAAGAGATCATTGACCCTTGGTGTTATATGATCGTACATGCATGGAAAAGGACTGGGGAATGGAAGTGTCATATACTTTTCACAATATAGAGATAGAGACAAGCTAGGTAATTACAGGACAGTTTGAAATCTAAAGTCAGAAATTAGTGGGATCCTTAATTAAAGATAAAATAACAAAACATTTAGACAAAAGAATTGCATACAGCTAAAACTAAATTCAGAAAAGAATATCATACGTAACAGACCATCAAGAATTCTTCAAGGAAGTGACAGATAATGGGTGAGGGAAATGCAATGAATGTGGTACACATAAAGTTTCAGGAAATCTCTAACAAGATACTTCAGAGGAGATTATTGCATTAGATAACAGGATACAGCATTAAGTGATGATCTGCTAACTGATTTAAAATCTGAAGAGGAATTAAGTTGGATTCTCCAAGAGATTGGACTCAGTAGTATTGTCCCACCAAGCTGTATTCAGGAACACTCTGTTCACCATGTATTTATATATATGACAAGGGAGAGTAGAGTGCATGCTGGAGACAATACTGAAAAAGGAGTCAATGAACGCTTAGAGTCATAGAGTCATCCAGCATGGAAACAGACCCTTTGATCCAATTCATCCTTGAAGACCAGGTTTCCCAAACCAAACTAGTCCTACTTGCCTGCATTTGGCCAAGATCCCTCTATGCCTTTCTTATTCATGTACCTGTCCAAATGTCTTTTAAATGTTGTAATCCACCCCTTCCTCTGGCAGTTCATTTCACATACTTTATTTAAATTTGCCTTTTCATGGCAAGTTAGGGATGAAGGAGCCAAGTCAATAATGCGAATATTGAAGCAGTGAGTTACATTAGTGCAATGCTAATGCCATAATTGAGGTAAAGGTTTCTCAATCAATCACAGAGGTGTGGGGGCTATGATGAACCACACTTGTTAATGAGAGGATGTCTTTTGAGAGGGATCCTGCCATATGCTAGAGGATTGGAATGGACACATCAAATGATGTCTCAGATACTGGCAGGAAGAAACAGGATGGAAGCAAGGCTGCTTCCAGTTATCTGACACTACCCTGGAGATGATGCTGGAGGCAAAGAGGACCTAAAAGGCTTGTTATTTTATCCAGAAGAGAGGAAAAGACCAGGCACAGAGTAAATGGACAGCAAGGTCTATACAGTGAAGTTTGATTCCTCTGATATTAATCTCTATCACCCACCATTATGCTCTGAGATGGCATGGCCCCCAGTGCAAAGTGTTACGGCAAAACAAAATGGGGAACGGCAGAGGATACAGGTACTGCAATGCTCCATGTCTATACTGTAGCAGGAAAAAGCTTCATCAATGCTATGTTTGCCCAGCTAATAATACTGAGTGCCATGCATTTTTAAAGATTAATTTATTGAATGTGGCCATCACTGGCTGGGCCACCATTTATTGCCTTTGCCTAATTGCTCTTGAGAAGGGTGGTAAGCTGCCTTCTTAACCAATATAGTCCATGTGCTGCAGTTGGACCCACAATGCTGCTATGGAGGGAATTCCAGGATTTTGACCCAGCTGCAGTAAAGGGACAACAATATATTTCCAAAATGGGATGGTGAGCGTCTTGGAGGGGAACTTGCAGGTGCTGGTGTTCCCAAGTATCTGCATCTCCTAATGCTGAGATAGGCCTCTCATGATTCTGCTACATCTCTCACTATAGTCCACGCCATTCAGGCTCCTATAAAATTCTACCTTTTGTTTCTTCTTAGCTTTCATTAGAGGAAGCAATCTTGGAAATGGCTTTTGTCTTTAAAGAATCAAATATAAATTAATTGTTTTCCTAGATGGTTTTCTGTCTACAAAATTTCACAGCTGTCTGTATTCACAGAAGCTGATGGTGTTTAAAGGTGAGAAATTTTCCCTTTTCCCAAATCCTCTATTGTTTAAAGCTATTGTCTGGTTGACCTTTAATTAACTTGCCAAAACTCTACTGCAGATACATTTGGGTATTTTATGTACATCACTGCTGGTGTCATGCTGTGAGGTTATCTCTAACATGGTTTTTTTAAACCTGATCTAGCAAAGCTTATATTATCTCTCATAACCTAAGAAACAGAGTGTGAATATTATGTATGAAGAATTCAAAAGGCATCATTTCAACTAAAATTTATGGACCAACATTTTATTCCCCTGGCACATAAGTGTCTGGGCTAATATAAAGCCACAAATTTACTCACAGCGTCATGCTCCTAGTAGTGTGTCATGCTTCAAGCGATTGGAGTTAAAATGGAGAATTAGGTCTTTATAGAATGGATCACATGCTATGATATAGTGCTGATGTCATAACAAAGTCTCTTAAAAATATACTGTGCCTTTAAAAAGCATATTTGTATTCTATGTAACATAACAGCCTCTAGATGGAATGACCATTCTTGACCATTCCTGCACCATCTTAATCTCAATATAGTCAGGAAAGCAAGAGGTCTGGGCCGTCCTGTCAGATTGCAGATTCCCCCTCCAGCCCTACACCATCACCAGGACAGCATTACCTTTCACTCTTTGTACAATAAAGTAGATCTTTAAAATCAGTAAGACATATTTTTTGTTCATTCCTTAAAATGAGTCTGAAAGAAAACAATTATTCTGCAGAATTATCACTTTTAATGACATTTTTGAGAGAACATCTATGTAAAGCATTTTCAAAGCAAACTCAAGTACTCAATGAATCTTAAATAGGAGCTGGCATTGCCATTGGCACTGGCTCACCATCTCATTGAATTCTATTGTGTTTTCAGTTTAAAGTTTCAGATGTAGTGTGGAAAAATTTGGACAATATTGATTTTGAAGTTTCCAGATAGGTTTCTAAATGAATACTAGTATCAAAAATAAGTAGAAATCTTCCAGATTTTGATGGGAGGTGAAGCAATTACAGCATGCAGCTGGCAAACTTGGCCTGGTAAAACATGCACGACAAAACTGATCTGATTGCCATAGTCATATTCAGCTTGTACTGAATATCAGTAATAAAAACCAGGGCATGAAACCATAAATGTGATTAATCTTTCAGAGTTACAAGTTGTGTCTACTTACCTTGTATAATGCTGATGTGGAGGCAGATCCGACAACCAGCGCTACTCCGATGATTGAATCACCGTGGAAACCATCTGCATATGCCATCATCACAATCCCAGTAATTGCCATGATTGCAGCAACTATCTGTTGTTCAGGTAAAGATGAGGGCAAAAGAATTGAAAATGGTTTAGACAGGCTTTGACAATTCCTGCAAGTTTAAAGTGAACAGGTCCCCTGTCTTTAATCCCCAGGCAGATGTCAGCTTCACCTCAGGAACATGCATTGATGTGAATTAACATTGCACATAAATGAGTTTTACAAATTAGGAAAGCCCATTTCAATTCACATATTCATTTCAATATTTTTAGTTTTTGACTGAAAATACGTATTGTAAGATAGCACTGCTGCCTCACAGCACCAGGAACCATGGTTCAATTCCAACCTTGGGTGACTGCCTGTGTGTAGTTTGCACATTCACTTCAGGTCTAAGTGCATTTCCTCCAGGCACCCCAGTTTCCTCCCATTGTCCAGAGATGTGCAGGTTAGGTAGTTTGGGTCAAAAAGTGTGGCGATGGAAAAACACTGCCAGTCAGGCAGCATCTAAGGAGCAGGAGAGTCAACGTTTTGAGTATAAGCTCTTCATCAGGAATGTGGGAGGTGGTTTGCAAGGGGACTGAGAGATAAATGGGAGTGGGTGGGGCTGGGGGGGGATAGCTTGGAATGCAATTGGTGGAAGAAGGTGGAGGGTGATGGTGATACATCGGAGTGGGGAGACAGGATGCCAATTTGCAGAATGTTTCAGAGGGCATCTCTGAGACACACACACTGAACAGTCCCCTCACCCTGTGGCTGAACGTTTCAACTCCCCCTCCCACTCCACCAAGAACATGCAAGTCCTGGGCCACCTGCACTGCCAAATTCTAGCCACCCAACGCCTGGAGGAAGAACACCTCACCTTCTGCCTTGGGACCTTCCAACCACACGGGATCAGTGTCAATTTTACCAGTTTCCTCATCTCCCCTATCCCCTCCTCATCCCAGAGCCAACCCTCCAACTTGGCACTGCCCTCTTGAACTGTCCTACCTGTCCATCTTCTTTCCCACCTATCTGTTCCACCCTCTGATCCAACCTATCACCATCATTCCCACCTTCATCTACTTATTACATACCTGGCTAACCTGCCCCTAACTCTATCCCCCTCCCTTGGGCATCCCCACATTCCTGATGAAGAGCTTATGCTCAAAATGTCGACTCTCCTGCTCTTTGGATGCTGCCTGACCAGATGTGCTTTTCCAGCACCACACTCTGACTCTGACCTCCAGCATCTGCTGTCCTCACTTTCTCCTAGGTTAGGTGGTTTGGCCATGGTAAATTGCCCATAGTGCCAGGGATGTGCAGGCTAGGTGGATTAGCCATGGTAAATGTAGGGATATAGGAATGGGGCGGGACTGGGTGGGGGGTGGAATGGGGAATGCTCTTTGGAGGGTTGGTATGGACTTGAATGGCATGCTTCCATAATGTAGGGATTCAATGATTCTATGATATCCACTAGAGAGGAGAGAGTGATGTAAATTAATCCAAAATTAAAGGCTGAATCTTTTGCAGACATGACGAGACTGCTGCTTTAACAAGGTCATGTTGTCCTTTTCTTTTGCAAGGTGAGTCATAAAGGGAGAAGTTCCGATATGACTGGAAATATCGATTTGAAAACAATGGCAGGAGAGTGGCCAGTTCTCCCAGTTCAGGGATTTTTCTAGTTTGGATTAGGTTTAGCAGTTAAAAACTCCTGGGGTCAGAGAAGCAGCTACTGTGAAAAGAGGCTCCAAGCTTCAGCAAATGATCCCTGGTTAATCTTCTCTAACATCTCTCCTGTAAAACTTGTGTTTGAATTTAATCTTTTTGCCAAAGAGTGTGTTTATGGGGTATTGTGGGAAATTAGAACATCTCATTTGGTAAATTGCAGGGATATCGTGAAGGTTGGGTTTTCAAATAGTTGTCATTCTAAATTCAGTTTTCTTTTGCTTGCATTTCATTTAGTAATGTATAATTAAATTCTGTTTTACTTGAAACCAAGTGGTTTAACCAGATCCATCGCTCCTGAAATATCCACATTACATCTGCTGAAAACAACTAAAAACGTTAGAGTCTGGGCTGCCTTCTTGGAATATTTCAAGGGGGCCTGGCCTGGTCGATAACATAGAAGTTTAGCAATATCTGATGGAGGATTTCTTTGTTGTGTGCTTATTATGTATACTGATGTTAACACTTTGTTAATATAAGTTTGTATATCCATAACCCCAGGATAGCTTCTACTTCAGTAAATTACTTTATAAATATTTTCCACAGACTGATCTCATTAAAAACCTGTCCCAGGTTTGAAACTACTGGACTCTATCATATTCTCTTACATGTGTTCTCTGTTGATTTCTTTCCAAAACTATTCTGAGAGAAACTGATCTTCTAGACTCCTGTTCATTTCAATGTCCAAGCAGTACACAAAGTTTCACATGAATGTTTGGTTTGGTTATTATCTTCGGCACAAAGTCACATTGCATAATTAGGTAAACAACATTTGATTAAAATGCAAATTTAAGAAAAAAAGCTTCCCCACTTTTGCTCAGACTGTACAGCTAGCTTTAGTAGTCTGCTACAGTCGTGCTGCACAAAATACCATTAGACCATTAGCTGGTTAGTTATCCATTATTTTCACCTGAAGAAATGCAAACTCCTCTAGAAATCTTGACTGATGTCTGTGCTACCTACCTGGCTGTGTATTCTCCAGCTAACAACATTGATGTGCCTGCTGCTTCTATCATTATCTGTACCACCAATGATAATACATGGGGAGCATTAGCAGAAAGTATCACATTGACATTTAGAAAAAATACAAGGATGTCAATGGAAAAGTCATAGAATTACAATGAATATTGATGCATATCATCTTTACTTTTTAAAACATTCTTTAATATAAGCCTAATGAAAATAGAAAAACATTAATACTTATGAAGTGCACATGTGGTTACACAAAGTGAAAATAATGAGAATCATTTGAATAAGAAACAGCATTCTTTAATTCCTGAGGCAGATCCACCACGGTGTATTCATATGATGTACCCAAATTATGCAGACTTTAACATACTGTGCAATTTTGCAGAGCTTTTCTGGTATATACTAATAAGCTTCTTCAGATATGTCCACCTGCAGAAACCCTCCTTTAAGAAAAGATTTCTATTCCAGAGCTTTTCATTTAATGAGGCTTGTTATATCTTTATTGACCAGGAGTTATACCATTACATCATGCTCCTGGCTGGGTCATACTGTTATGCCTCACTGGTGTGTAGATCATCATAAAAGCTAAATATTTGAAAAGTACACAAATTTCCCCAATTTACCAGCCTGTTAGTCACAGACTAACAGAAAGCAAAGACCAGGTATATATATTTAACAAGGATTACTATTTATTACTTGTAAACAGACTTTAGCTATTTGCAAAAAATTATGAACTATTGGCATATAACTCTACTAGTTAAAATCTAATCCTCTAATAAAGTCCCCCTTACAAATGAACAGGGGAAATGTCTGGGAAGGCTGTTCAGCTTTTCCTGCTCATAGAATTGCTGAGATGATTCTTATGCTAATCAGAGCACTTCTCAGTCTTCTTTCTCTGAAGGGTTTTCACTGCTTTACAGGAAATATACTTATAAAAGTTGCTAATTTATTTATTAAAAGTCACATCTTACACCAACTGCTGAGGAAGAAATAAGTTGATTTCCTTCAGATTTAAAGTGGCTTTTATGCAGAGCTCAGAGCAAGTTCCTGAGCTGGTAGAGATCTGAAGACTTCTCACTATCCTATTCACAGTCCCAAGCCTTTCAGCCATTTGAGAACCAACCATACAGCTGCCTGTGGGCAGAAGGTCCCTGTAATTGACAACTGGGCACCAGTCCACAAACCTATCAGCTTCCTGTCGCCATCCAAAGTTCCAGTCACACCCAACCCTTCAGCTCCAGCTTGTCTGCAAACCACATCCCAACCATCATCCCAACCACCAGCAAATAGTCCACAATGAGCACCAAGTCATCCACTCAAAACATGCAGAAATATCCCAGTGATCCTCAGCTCTTCAGAACTGTTCCCTTCCCATTTCAGAACACAACTAAAATCACCTAAAGAAACTAACAGTCCCTCTAGTATCCATCACCCCTTTGAAGTAATCTGTAGTCTGTAATTTCTCTGCAGCCTCTTGAGCACAAAGCATCAAGGCAGAATCTTTGATGCTTATCAGGCGTCTTAACAGAAAAAAATGCAAGTAAATCATATCAAACACTTTATAGAGTTTCCGCAGAAAACTTCTCTGCATACTTTAAAGAAATAAATTGATGGATGCTATCAACCCTGAGCAACAGAGAGGAGCCATTCATAGAAGGCAGGGACTTTGAAACAATGAAATTGATTCACAGTCAATATCTAACCAATGATACTTATGAGTTATTGCTCCTTGGCAAAGACTAAAGTGACAGTAACACAATGCCAACAAATGTTTTTTTCCTATCAGTTTGACGGTTAATTAGCTATTCTTAATTAGTTGTCATCACAATGCTAGGTTCTCCGATACAGAGCAAGAATGCAGTTGAGAACTGCAGTTTCATGACTGATTAATAGTGAGATCACTTCTCCGTTGGAGAAAACATTAGGGAGATGGCTTTACATGCCTATGATGTCAAGAAAGACATATATTGAAAAAACTATGAAGTACCGCAACTATTCAATGATATGTTACTGGCAGACAAGGTTCCGAGAAGTAGCACTAACATTGGTAATGGTAAAGCACCATAATCCCAGAGAATTGCTTTATCATCAGAGAGAAATGATTGGTGGTGGTTTAAGCTGAGGGTCACCATGCCTTAGGCAAAAGGAGAGGTTGAGAAGGAGAGACCTTTATGGTATCCTCAGCTGGCACAGGGATTGAACCCATGCTGTTGGCATCACTCTCCATTGCAAATCAGCTATCTGAGCCAACTGAGTCCCAAGTATTAATATAACAGAAGAGTTTGAATCTTAAGAAGCCATTGTTTCCATGGGTGCTGGAAATTACCGAACTCCTCCTGTGAATTTTCCTTCCATATCTGCACATATCTGGGAACGTGCTGAACTATCTAAATCCCCATAACCATTTCTTAATGCAAATTTCTACTCAGAAGATTTTGGGTAGTGCATATTTCATTCTAGAAGGAATAATCTTGTCCCATTGTTTCTGTCTATCATCAGTATCTTAGCAACCGCCATTATGAAGCAAACAAAAAACTTCATTTTCAATCATGTCATACATTTGAATTGACATTTATTTATATCTAGGCTGGGAAGGTATAGAAGGTACAGCTATTGAGTTCTTTGAGAAGATGACAAAACAGGTGGATGAAGATAAGGTGGTTGATGTGGTGTATGTGGACGTCACTAAGGTGTTTGATAAGGTTTCACATGGTAGGCTATTGCACAAAATACGGAATTTTGGGATTGAAGGTGAGTTAGCGGTTTGGATCAGAAATTGGCTAGCAGAAAGGGTGGTGGTTAATGGGAAATGTTCACCCTGGAGCTCAGTTACCAGTGGTGTGCCGCAAAGATCTGTTTTAGAGCCACTGCTGTTTGTCATTTTTATAAATGATCTGGAGGTGGGAGCAGAAGTATGGTTAGTAAACTTGCAGATGACACTAAGGTAGGCAGAGTTGTGGATCATGCCGAAGGATATTGTGGGTTACAGAGGGACAGAGATAAGATGCAGAGCTGGGATGAATCATAGCAAATGGAGGCTAATGTGGGATAGAGTGAGGTAGTTCACTTTGGAAGAAGTAACAGGAATGCAGAGTACTGGGCTAATGGTAAAATGCTTGGCAGTGTAGATGAACAGAGAGATCTCAGTGTCCAGGTGCATAAATCCCTGAAAGTTGCCACCCAGATTGATAGGGTTGTTAAGAAAGCATATGGTGTGTTGGCATTTATTGGTAGGGGGATTGAGTTTCAGAGCCATGAGGTCATGCTTCAGCTATACAAGACACTGGTAAGGCCGCACCTGGAGTATTGGGTGCAGTTCTGGTCACCACATTCTAGGAGATATGGAAGCTTTGGAAAAGGTTCAGAGGAGATTTACAAGGATGTTGCCTTGTATGGAAGGAACGTCTTATGGGGAAAGATTGAGGGAACTGAGGCTGTTTTCATTGGAGAGAAGAAGGTTAAGAAGTGACTTAATCGAGACATATAAGATAATCAGAAGATTAGATAGGACAAACAGTGAGAGCCTTATTCCTCAGATGGTGAAAGCTAACACAAGGAGACATAGCTTTAAATTGAGGGGTAATAGATTTAGGACAGATATCAGGGGTAGTTTCTTTACTCGGAGAGTAGTAGAGACAAGAAATGACCTGCCTGCAACAGTAGTAAACTCGCCCACATTAAGGGCATTTAAATGGGCACAGGACATACATATGGATAATAATGGAATGGTGTAGGTTAGATGGACATTAGATTAATTTCACAGGTCAGCGCAACATTGAGGGCCAAAGGGCCTGTACTGCACTGTAATGTTCGATGATCTATGTTCTACGTTCTAAGTATACGCTTTAGTAGGATTTTTATGGGTTTAGTCAAAAGTTAGAAAGTATATTTCTTTGTAACATATTTCTTTACCAAAGCCAATTTTGGTGTCATTTGATCTGCCTGCCTTTTGGAATAATTTTTTTTCATTTAGTATGGATATACCCATAACACTGACAATGTAATAAGTGGTTAAAAAATTGCTGAACATTCTTAAAATAGTGATGACAATCTATAAAAGGAAATGTTGTACCATATGTTTGAATAATTTCCCAACTCTTTGTGATTACAAAACTCAGCATATTAATCCAGCCAACAGTCAGAATGATTTATGTATTGTAGATATTTTTCAGATCATGAACTGGATTCAAAAATCAGCAAAAAATACTTTAACTATTAGTACTGATACTTCAATAAAATATTGGTACAACTTAACTTTATTCATCCAATGGTAACAAGATGAATTGACCACTTAAATAATGAATTATCCAGAAGCCTATTAACCACCATTTTAAAGGGGAGTTGAGACAGGTGCCTCTTTAATTGTTTTAGAATTCAGGGTCCTATGATATAATTAGAGTCCCAATATGATTTTAACTGAATCAGAAGTCTTGCCCAGCTCCAACGTGTTGAGTAAAACTCCACAAACTAACGGACAAAGTTGGCAGTATTCCTTAAAAAGCACTTGGCTGCATGTACACCATCATAGGAATCTGAAAATGTGTTGCTGGAAAAGCGCAGCAGGTAAGGCAGCATCCAAGGAGCAGGAGAATCGACGTTTCGGGCATGAGCCCTTCTTCAGGAAGGGCTGAGCCTGAAGAAGGGCTCATGCCCGAAACATCGATTCTCCTGCTCCTTGGATGCTGCCTGACCTGCTGCGCTTTTCCAGCAACACATTTTCAGCTCTGATCTCCAGCATCTGCAGTCCTCACTTTCTCATCATAGGAATCTGTGCTTGTTCACATTTGCAAGTCGCTCAGACCCCTGTGAGATTTGGTCCATTATTTCTTCTTGAAAACCAGTAAAAATTTGTTGTCACTGTCAAAAAATATTCTACTTCTTCAAAGAGGACTACATTTTCTGTTTCATTCTGTTCCCCTGTCATTCTGGATTCTGTCAGCAATGCTCCTTCATTGATGAGTATCAGAGTTTATTAATCTGAGTCTGAGCCTCTAGAATAGTGTATTCACTATTTCCTTATAATGCAATAGTGTAAGCAATGGTGTCTCCACATGACATCTCAATACCATCAGATAATCTGAGGAACATTCATATAATGGAGCTGCTAAAGCCTATTTCTTGAAATTTGCAAAGAATAATGCTGCTTCTGTCAGCACTACATTGCAAATTAGACAGATTTCCTGCTCTCATCATGCTGAACTTGAATAAGTACTATGCCTTATCCCATGGTGGATGGATTTGCAACTACAATATGGACAATCTGGCAGCTGTAATGGGCTAATACAAATGGAGGACAGTAACTCTACTTAATCTTCTGAAATTCTATTGTCTGCTCCAGAATTCCAAAGCCACTGGTTAAAAGCTTAAAAGCTCCCCCAGAAGTTGTGTCATAGTAACCAAATTTGGAAAGAACTTCCCCACTTGGGTGATCTTTCCTAAGAAGCAGGGAATTCAGTGACATTCTTTGGTTGTGAGAACTCACTCACTGCCCTTGACTTCATAGGCTCTACCATGACTCAATTCCCTTGTGGAATGGAAAACAAAAACAATCTTTGTGAATTGTTAGTTCTCATTGTTAGTAAAGCCTGCACTCGGCCATGTTTTCAAAACTTCCTGGACTTTATCAATCATGCCATGCACCAACATGTCATCCATATGGCAGGTTAGATCTTGCTTGCCTTCATGGATTTGAAACATGGCACGATGAAAGATGTCTGGTACGAGACAACTGCGAAAAAAAAACCCACCTGAGCAGCATGATGGAAAAAGTTAATAACCTTGATTTGTAATCTCGGGCTACTTGCCAAAATCTGCTATTCATGCCTAATTTCATGAAGAATATATAGCTAATTATTTTTGCCAGACTGAAAAAATTGGGTGGACTTCGATCTGGGGACCCTATTCAGCTACATAAGATCCACTAAAAATCTGAGCTCTTTTCTCAGCTTGGGGACTTCTATCAGCCCCGAGCACCATCTGGATGGATCTGTAACTGTTACTTCCTATTGTAGCATGCTGTTAAGTTTTGACTGAATTTTCTGTAGCAACAGCTGTGCTACCCTCCTTGGAATCTGGAAACATATTAGCTTGGCATCATTATGTCTTGGCATGTGATATTCTTACTTCAAGTTTCTTCAACATGTAAAGATCTATGGGAAACTTTGACAAAATTCCTTTCTTATAACACTGCATTCATTGTTTCTGGAGTACCTAATTGTATGCATTTATTCCTGCTTAAAAGCAATGCTCCTTGCTCTTTGTGGCTAAGTGTGGCAGTGAACTGACTTTATGCTTGAAGATCTGTGCCTTCTGGACTTTGCAGTTGGATGTTCACTGGTCAAACATCCATTGATTTAAGCCAGGTCACCCTGTCAGCTAAATTTCAAACCAGAGCTCAATATCTAATCTAAATTCTGTTTTGAAGCCTTTAACCTCTAGAACCTCTTCTGGCCTTCTTTTACCTAAAAACATTGGTTTGTCTTGCTGGACTTGACCTCGAATCTCCTGATCTATCTATTTTCCAAGTACTTTCCATCTTCCAGGTCTTCTCTCTTTATTGACACTTGCCTGCTTCTATGGTAATGTAGGATTTTCAAGACCAAACAGCCCTTCCACATTCTATCATTCAGATCTCTCTGCTTGACAATCATGGCAGTTTGGTGTTGTCATGCTCTGCAGCATGAAGAACCCAATATGAGTGCTGTACTGTGTCCTCCACTTTAATGAACAGCACTGATAACTAGGAAAGACCAGTAAGAAATAACTCATCTACCTTTTGTGGGCCTTCTGCATTCCCGAATTGCTGTAGCAATGGCAGTGTCTCAACCAATCTTACCATACTTTCAGCCAGGTTCCTATATCTACCGACTGAGGGAAGCCTGCTGGGAATTTTGATTCTCTGGTTTCTCTTCCAATTTTTTCCCTCTGTACTAACAGTGTCTTCCAATTCATGTCCTTTATTCTTTTGAAGTCTTCTGAGTTTTCCTTTTGGTGTGCTGGAGTCTTCCTGTTTCTCTTCTCCTCATGAACTTTGATCAGTCCCTTCAATTCAGAAATCTGCCTAGCTGCACCAGGATTTGTGCTACATCATTACCCGCATTGGATGGGCTTCTCACAGTGACTCCACCCTCATGGATTCTGTCTGACATGGGGCTAATTGAGGCTGTTTTGTGTAGTTAGACTTTCCATATTTTGAATCTGCTCCAAATCCATCTCTACTCTAAGACTGACTGTTAACTGACTTTCAGAGGTTCCTGTAAATTCTTCATTTATGTTCTAATATACATAACACTGAATAGAATTCTCTCATACAAGTCTTCCATTTTTCCATATAAATGTAGGTGGGAGCTCATGTTGTGATGAAGGCATAAGGAATCTGCAAGGTGATACAAACAGGTTAAGTGAGTGGTCAGAAACTTGGCAGATAGAGTTTAATGCAGGAAAGTTTAGTCATGCACTTTGGCAGGAAGAATCAAAAGGCAGACTATTATTTAAATGGACAGAAATCCCTGAAAAAAATGTGCAATGTAGAGGCAAATGTGTGTTCTTGTATATGAAACACAAAAAGTTAGCATTCATTTGCAACAAGTAATTAAGAAGACAATAGAATTTTGGCCTTTACTGCTGGGGAATTGGAGCTTAAAAAATAGAGAAGGCTTGTCAAAACTGTAGAGGGTGAAGGTGTATTGTTCTGCTCCCCATAATTAGGCAAATAAATTAGCTTTGGAGATAGTTCAAAAATGATTCAGTGGGCTGATCCCTGTGAAGAAGGGGTTGACTTATCAAGAATGCTTAAACAGGCTAGGCTTGGGTCATTAGAGTTTAGAAGAATGAGGGGTAATCTTAATGACATTTCTGAGAGCACTTGATAGGATATATGTTGAGAAGATGTTTCCCCTAGTAAGTGATCTCAAACGAAGGGACATAGTTACAGAATAAGGGATCACATGTGTAAAATTGAGATGAAAAGGAAGTCCTTCACCCAAATGGCAGTAAATATCTGGAATTTTCTGAGAGAGTTTGAAAGCTAGATCACTGAAAGTATTGTATGAGGAAGTAATTGGAACTGAAGTACCTAGAAGTTGAAGGAAATGAGAAACAAGCACAAAAAAAAGTGTGGCCTGGGGCAGATTAGCCATGATCATATAGAATGATAGGGCAAGCTTGAGAGACAAGACTTACTCCTGTTTTTATTTCTTATGTTCTCTTCTTCGAATCTTGATAGCATGTAACTGTTGATGTCAAATTAAATTATCATACATATTATCTTCATTAGCATACTCATCCCCATTATGCTACAATTAGCCTGGCATCCCATATAGAGGTGATGGCTACAATACCCATTCATGGCCAAAAATGCCCTGTTTGTATTGTCATGTCTATCTGTCTGTATTATAGACAGTCTGATTGAGAAGCGTACTCCTTGTAATCTTCTTAAAAACCTTAAAAATATTTTCAGAATACAGACAGCAGTGACATATTTATTGCAGTAAAATGAGGCAGAAATTGTCCAAATTGCATTTATAGAGTCATAGAGTCATAGAGATGTACAGCATGGAAACAGACCCTTTGGTCCAATCCATCCATGCCAACCAGATATCCCAACCCAATATAGTCCCACCTGCCTGCACCCGGCCCATATCCCTCCAAACTCTTCCTATTCATATACCCATCCAAATGCCTCTTAAATGTTGCAATTGTACCAGCCTCCACCACTTCCTCTGGCAGCTCATTCCATACACGTACCACCCTCTGCGTGAAAACGTTGCCCCATAGGTCTCTTTTATATCTTTCCCCTCTCACCCTATTCCTAGTTCTGGGCATTTTTTGACTTTGCCAGGTAGATGCCAGTGTTGTAGCTGTACTGGAACAGCTTGACTAAAGGTGCAACTAATTACAGAGCAGTATTGCTGGAATGTTGTCAGGACTCACAGTCTTTGTTGTATCCAGTAGGTTTAGCAGTTTCTTGATATCATGTGGAGTGAATAAAATTGTCTGCAGATTGGTATCTGTAATTTTGGGAACCTAAGGAGAAGACCAAAATAGATATTCCAATTGAAACTTATTGCTAAACATAGTTGCAAAAGCTTCAACCTTGTCTTTTACACGGATAATGAGGGTCCTCTTTTTGGTTGTTTAATTGTTCACCATATGACCAGACTGGGTAGGTCTACAGTGCTTTGCTTTCATCCATCGATTATGGGATTGCTTGGCTCTGTCTGCCACAAATCTGGTTCTTTGGTTTAGACCTAGGCTGTACTTTCGCTACATTGACTCACATTTTTAGACATGCTCCTCTCTGGCCCAGCTGTACGCTTCATTGAATCTGGGTTAATCCCTTGCCTGACAGTACAGAGAAAGATACGCAGGCGATGACGTTGAATGTAATGTTAATGCTGCTGATGCCTTTAGCACGGTTGCCCAGCTTTGAGATGCTACATCTGGTCAGACTATTCCATATAGCTTCGTACATGAGTGACACAACCTGATGGACAGAATACCGTGTGGGAAGATGGGTCTGCATCTTTATAAAGACTATGCAGTGGTCACTCCTACTTTAACGGTCATGCATTTGCCAAAAGTAGATTGGTGAGGATGAGGTCAAGTAGGCTGAGCCTCTTGTTGTTTCCTTCACCCATTAACTGGGGGCCCAGTCTGTCAGATATGATATAGAAGCAGGAGTAGACCATTTGGTTTTTAACTCAACTGCTTGATTTAATAAGATCATGGCTGATTTGGTTGTGGTCTCAGCTTCATTTCCTGTCTGCACTCAACAATCCTCAACTCAGCCAGCCTGGTCAGCAGCGCTGCTAACAAATTGCCAAAAGTGATAGATATTGAAGTTTCCCAGAGTACAATCTTCACTGCTTCTTTCAATTGGTGTCAACATGGATTATTGCTGATTCATCAGCTGAGGATTGGAGGGGGTGGTAGCACAGAGGGGAGGGAATGGTAGATTGTAAAATCAGCAGGATGCTTCCTTGCTCACAGTTGGCCTAATGCCATGTGATCCAAAGTCAATGTTGAGGACTCCAAGGGCAACTCCCTACCAATTGTATACCACTATGCCACCTCTGCTGGGTCTGTCCTGCAAATGGGACAGGGAGCGTCCAGGGATGGTGATAGTGGTGTCTGGGACATTGTCTGTAAGGTATGATTATTACTATGCCACACTGTATCTTGAGAGCTGGCCTAGTTCTGGCACATGCTCTCAGATGTTAGCAAAGAAGACTTTGTATGGTCAACATTGCTAATTTTGGTGTTGTGATTCCCAGAGCCTAAGTTAATGTCAAGTGGTCTGTCCAGCCTTAGTTCTTTCCTGCATTTCTGTAGCAGTTTGCTACAACTGGCATTATCGGCTATCTTAACTGAGGCATTAGTCTGTTTAAAATATGCAATTTAGACATAACACTTCAGTCACAAATGATAAATTTAAATTTGGACTGACCCAACACTTCGTATTGCTGCTCTTTTATTTAATAATGATGATAAAGAAATAAAAACATTTGTGTTTGGGTCTCACCATTGGAAATTCTTCAATCTGTTTAGACAGCTACTCAGAAGCTTTTAAAATATGAGCCATTCATTCATATTTAAGAGGTTAAATTGTGCAAGGTTTATGAAGGTTTGTAGCTCAGGTTTAGGTTTAGGGTGTAGGTTTGCTCGCTGAGCTGTAGGTTTGCTATCCAGATGTTTCATTACCTGGCTAGGTAACATCATCAGTGGTGACCTCCAAGTCGCTTCACTTGGAGGTCACCACTGATGATGTTACCTAGCCAGGTAATGAAACATCTGGATATCAAACCTACAGCTCAGCGAGCAAACCTACACCCTAAGGTTAAATTGTGTTTTACTAAATGCGAATTATGCTCATATTTTCATCCAAACTGATAATAACTAAATGATTCCATTTGATTCTGTTATCACACACACAAATTAAATTCGGACAAGGAATTTTTCACCAAATGTAAGTTGTAGTGGTGCTAGACTCAAAAAACATACATGCTGTGGTGCTACTAAAGTACCTTGGGAATCGCGTGAACACTATTTCCTATTATCCGAAAGCAATACAGAGTACTGGTGTGCAAAGTTAGTTCACCTTGGGGATGGGCTTGAATCCAATGCAACGCAATGGAATGACAGACTCCTCTTGGATATAAGTCCACAGCAAAAAATTGTTAACAAATTAAAATATTCATATCATCCAGATAAAGTGTATGGAAAATGGTGCAGGCATATTGATGAAAGAAGCACTGCTTTTCAGAAAGCATAATACAATAAGATATATGAGCAGAATTAGGCCATTTGGCCCATCAAGTCTGCTCTGACATTCAGTCATATCTGATATATTTGTCAACCACATTCTATGTCTAATCCCTTATTAATCAAGAACTTACCTATCTCTGTCATAAAGACACTTAATGACTTGGCCTCCACAGACTTCTGTGCAATGTGTTCCACAGATTAATCACTGTCTGGCTGAAGGAATTCCTCCTCATCTCAATTCTAAAAGGTTGTCCTTTCAATCAGAGGTTGTGACCTCAGGTCTCTCCTGCTATTGGAAACATCTTCTCCACATCCAATCTTCCAGGTATCTCAGTATTCCGTAAGTTTCAACAAGATACCCCCTCATCCTTCCAAACTCCATCACGTACAGACCGAGAATCCTCAACTGCTGCTCAGATGACTAGCTCATCATTCCGGGGTTCAGTCTTGTAAACCACCTCTGAACACCCTCCAACACCAATACATTCCTTCCTTAGATACAAACTTGATGTTTTTTTTTTATATATATGGTGAAAATTAAGCAAATGTTCACTTGTACAATCAGGGATTACTGATAAAAAGAGGTCGAAATCATAATGATGACAACTAATTTGACTGCATGGGCAGGTTGTCTGGAAACATTAGGGTTAGGATTGACAGCTTACAACTTTGTAGGTTGTGATTTAAACATAAATGAACATTTAAATTCCAATGTATAAAATTAGGATTTGAATGCTTAATTTAGACATTGAATGAGAAATCTTCCATACACACCAAAAATTTCTCAAAGCAATGGCAACCCTGACTATCTGTCACACTAAATCAGAGACCATGGGTGTGTTTACTTCTGTGCCAGATCACTGTAAGGTCTAAATGCCCTTCAGTCTAACATGATACATATGGTGGCACAGTGGTTAGCACTGCTACCTCACAGCGCCAGAGATCCGGGTTCAATTCCTGCCTCAGGTGATTCTCTGTGTGGAGTTTGCACATTCTCCGGGTGCTCCTGTTTCCTCCCACAATCCAAAAATGTGTAGGTTAGGTGAATTGGCCATGCTAAATTGCCTGTGAAGGGATAAATGTAGGAGGGTGGGTGGCGGGTCGGTGTGGACTTGTTGGGCTGAAGGGCCTGTTTCCACACTATAAGTAATCTAATCTAAAAAATGCCCATTGGCGTTCTACCTGGGCCCATTGTCCAGGAATTTGTAGCAGCAGCATGTTCAGTGCTCAGGTTCTGTTCCAAAGTTTGTACACCACATCCATCTTGCCTGCCTGCCCACCAATATTCAACAGAAATTGGCCTAAACAACAGTAACAATGGTTTTGTAGAGTGGTAGTATAGTGGTTAGGTCACTAGACTACTAATTCAGTAACCTGGACTCATGATCCGTGGTCAAAAAATTCAAATAATACCGTAGTAGCTGGCAAAGTTAGGTTCAGTTCAACAAACATTGAATTAAAAGTTCATATTGGGAATAATAATGACCATGTAGCAACTAGTTTGTCATAAAACCGATCTGTTTCGCTATTGTCCTTTAGCAAATCCTTTAATAAACTGATCTCTATATGACTCCAGATCCACACTAATATGACGACTCTCAAGTGCTCTCTGTATTCAACTAATACTCAGTTGTGTTCAATTCATCACAAACCTCTAAAGGGCAATTAATATTCACCATATCAGCAATTTGCATACCCTAATAATGAATAAATATGACTTTTTTTAATAGAGGTATAAAGTACAAGAGCAAGGAGGTTGTGGTGAACTTCTGTAAGATACTAGTTTGGTCTCCGGTAGAATTTTGCATCCAGCTGTCGGTGCTGCACCTTAAGTAAATGTGAAGGCACTGGAGAAAGTGCATAAGTGTTTAAGAGAGTGGCACCAAGGATGAGGACTTTCAGTTATGAAGGTAGATTGAAGAAATTGGGATTGTATTCCTTGGGCAAGAGTAAGCTGAGACAAGACCTGATTGAAGTATTCATAATCAGGAGAAGTCCAGTAAATAGGGAGAAAATGTTTCCACTCATTAAAGGATCAGGAATGAAAGTACACAGATTTTAAACTAATCAGTAAAAGAAGCAAAAATGAGAGGAAGCAAAAATATTTCTATGCAGCGGATTATTCGGATCTGGAATGGAGTGCCCAGAAATGTAGTAAAAACAGGTTCAATTGAGGCATTGAATAGGGATGCCATTTGTTAATTGAAAGGGAAAAAAGAAATATAATTATAGAGAGAAGGAAGAGAGTGGCACTAAGTGAGATGTCATTTGAAAAGTCAACAGAGACACCAAGGGCCAAATGTTGTGCTGTAACGACTCTGTGAAACTCTGTGAAATAAAACAAGTTTCTCTTCAACATGTTAGGCCAAATATCTCAGTGTCTGAGCATGCTAAATTGCCAAGGTATGTAGAGAAATATTAGCCTGGAAGATGGCATGGGGTTCAAATGAATTGTCTATCATTTACTAATGTGGTTGCCCCGATAAAAGATTCTGTCTAGTGCATTCATAGGCAAGAACAGGAGTTTTTGCCCATTATAATTCATACACATAAAAGTTATCTTTTCTGGACCATCAACATTCAAAATGGATTCACCTTAATAAGTCATCTCAATCCTGCTGGAGGGAAATACATCAAATTTTGTACAACACTGTGTTTCTCAGGAATGACTTTCTGCATTAACTTGAAATATAATTTCCTCAAAATTTCACACGTTATGAATAATATTATTATGAATGATCATGGAAACAGGAATCCAATTGCAGTCCTTTTTATGATGTATCTAAAATGGATTTACTCTACATTAAAGACTGCATTGCAGTTTTCAGTTGTGAAAAAATTGCTTTCATTGAAGCCATTAATCATAGGTACTTACTCTAACTCCCATGAACTTGTCTTTGAGCACAATCCAAGAGAGCAAAAAGACAAATGCTTTGTTGCAACAAAAAAGAGCAGAGACATCTGTGGCTGTTAATTTCTTCAGAGCCAGTAAATATAGGTAATTAGTTAATGTCCAGAGGATAGAAAATGGGGCTGTTCTTTTCAGAAAGAGTCTCAGAGTCAGTCCTTCTTCTCCAAATATCCGACTGCATTCCCTGTAGGCAATGAGCAGATAGATATATAAACAGTCATACGTGTAGCAAGAACTTTTCTTTCACTGCATTTATTCAGTTAATAGCAAACATTAACATGCTTACTACACCATCAAATAAACATTTCTTCAAATACTTTGTTATCTATCACCTAAGCTGTTAATACAGCTGATCCTTGTTTCTGCTGTTAGGCCACTATTGGAATACTGAGTTCATTTTTGGTTTCCCTGCTATAGGAAGGATGTTGTGAAATTTGATAGGGTTCAAAACAGATTTATGAAGATGTTTCCAGGGTTGGAGGATTTGTGCTTTAGGGAGAGGCTGGATAGGCTGGGTTGTTTTCCCTGAAGTGTCAGAGGCTAAGGGGTGACCTGAAATCAGGAGGGGCGTGGGTAGTGTGAATAGTCAAGGTCTTTTCCCCAGGATGGGAGAGTCCAAAACTACAGAGCATAGATTTAAGGTGAGAGGGGGAAAGATTTAAAAGGGACCTAAGGGGCAACTTCTACACACAGAAAAAGTGGTGTTTGTATGGAATGAGCTGCCGGAAGAAGTGGTGGAGGCTGGCACAATTACAATATTCAAAAGACGTCTAGATGGGTAATTAATAGGAAGGGTTTAGAGGGATATGGGCCAAATGCTGGCATTTGGAGTTAGATAAATGTAGGATATCTGGTCAACATGGACGGGTTGGATTGAAGGGTCTGTTTCCATGCTGTACAGCTCTATGACTCTATGTACAGAAGTAACGGAGTTGCACCTTTAACGGAAATTGTTTTCAAGTTATACCAAATGATTCCCAATTATGTGAACCCTTTTTGATCCATTTTCTTTGTGACTTCACTTAGTGCATTTGGTTTTGAATGTTCAACATCCTGAATGAGCAGCAATTTCCCTCAACTAAATCTTGGGAAGTCCAAAGCCATTATCTTTGATCCCTGCCACGAATTTCATTCCCCAGCCACCAACTCAGTGCATTCCCATGGTATCTGTCAGAGACTTAATCAAACCATTTACAATCTTGGTATCATCTTTCACTCTGAGTTCAGCTTCTAACTACATATTGAATCACAGAGTTTACCACATGGAATGAAAATCCTCAATCCATCGTGTCATACTGGTCCTCGAGCACCAATTGACTCAAACCAAATTTTCCAGCACTTGGCCTGTAGCCTTGTATGCTATGGTGTTTCAAGGTTTTCATCTCATTACTTCCTAAATGATGTGATGGTTCTGACATCTACCACCCTTTCAGCCAGTGGGTCCCACATATTCCCACTCATTCAGTGATACCATTTTTCGGAAATTCCCTCTTAACCTCCTACCTATCACCTTAAATTTGTGCCCCCAGGTATTGATCTACTATGGGAGAAGCATTTTCTTATCTACTCTCTCTGTCCCTCTCATAATTTTATACTGTCCAAATAGGATGCCCTCTCTCTTCTTAGCTTAAATGCTTCAGCCCAGGGCAACATCCTGGTGAATGTCCCTTCCTATAATGTGGCAACCAAAATTGCACACAATACTCCAGCTGTAACTTAACTAAAGTCTTACCCATTTGCCTTCTTAACAAATTTAGCTACCTGTCCTTCTGCCTTCAAGGATCTACAAGCATACCACACCAACGTCCCTCTGATCCTCTGTACCAGCCCATTTAACCAGCCCATCTATATTATCCTGTCATCTAAGGCATTCTTCCTCACTATCTTCCACACTATCAACTTACATGTCATCTGCAAACTTATTGATCAAACCTCTTGTCCGATCACTCATGGACACTAAATAGCAAGGAACTCAGCACCAAACCTTGACATATGTCCGGCTGCCAGTCATAAGCACAACCTTTGACAATTAACCTCCATCTTCTCCCACTAAGCCAGTTTTGAATCCAATTTGCCAAACTGCCCTGAATCCCATGGCCTCTTAATTTCTTCATCAGACAACTGTACAAGACTCTGTCAAAAGTCTTACTGAAGTCCATACAGACCACATCAACTGCACTATTCCCATTAATACAAATCTGTCACGCATGGACTCCCCTGGCAGAGCCATGCTAACCAGCCTTGATTAATCCTTGCCTTTCTAAATGGAGATTAATTCTGTTCCTCAGATTTTCTTTTCCAAATGTTTCCCTACTACAGATGCTATACTCATGGCCTACAGTTCCCTGGTTTCTCACCACCTCTCTCCTTGAATAATATTTCGATATAATCTGTCCTTTAGCCCTTTGTTACTTCTCCTGCAGCCTGAGAGGATTTCAAAATTAAATTCAGGGCCCAGCAATCTCCTCCCTTGCCTCCTAAAGCAGCTTGGGATATACCTCATCTGGACCTGCAGAGTTAACCAATTTTAAGTCTACTAATATTGCAAATACCTCCTGATTTTAATACCAATTTGTTCAAGTGCATTGTTATGTTAAATGTGTGATATATAATATATATATATTTAACAGAATTTGTCGTAAGTTTGAATTTTTGGTTAGAGTTAGTAACATGTGTTTTCTCTGTGTATGAAATTAGCAACTAACTTGCAAATATTTCTGTGGCCATGATAATTTCTTTTAAAACAACTGTTGAGACCTAGTTTTAGAATTGGTTTATTTGTGTGCATACTGGTAGGTTTTACATCCAAACAAGATAAATAAGCCCCATTTAGAAGGTCAGAATAAGTTTTTTTTAAGCTTAACGGAATCATCCACATGTTTGACAGAGATTTTGTTTGTTTTAATTTTACTTCGAGTTTTGAGCAGTCCTGTGAAGTCATTGGTTGAAGAGACAGTGTAGACCAGTGTTCCTGAGAAGAAAAGGATATAGTGAAACGAGATTACTTTAGAGTAATGAATAAATTACTTTAATGATAAACTCTGAAGAGGTTACTTAAAGATAAGCATGTTTAAACTCAGGAAGATGCTATCTGTAATCCCAACATGTAAATTAAGTCACAAATGACTTAAACCAACCAAGGTGTTAGAGACAGGGACGCTGCTGTGAGTATTGTATGAGTAGTGTTTTTAGGTGCTGTACCAGGGATGTCCGACAAACGCTATTTTTTTCTTTTCAATTTATAAAGGAGTGTATTAGGATTAATGGGATTATACTTCTACTGTGTGTATAAGAATCTTTGAATTTGTGCTATAACTAGTTTGTTTAATTTATTCTATTTTATCTTCATTTCTCCTATTAATAAACTTGTGTTTCATTGTTAAAGCAAAATCTTTCAGTGAGAGACCATATTGTTAAAACTAAAACAAATCAAAATATGATCTTTCAAGTCAGGTTTCAGTTGAGGATCTGTTATGTCCAGCAATAACATCAGTTGGAATCATAACAATATTACAGTCTCTTCCCTGATTTCTACACATTTATTCTCCATCTTAATAGTAAATGTAAATGAAAATTACTCATTAAAACATCTCCTGCATCTTCCGGCTCCACACATAGATTGCCACTTCTGTGCCCTTTGGGCCTTACTTTTTACCTGGTTGTCCTCTTGCCCCTAACCTATTTATAAAACGTCCCTAACATTCTTTAAATATGCTCTTTCATAAGGACTGCCTGCATATACCTCTCTTACATTATCCATTCCACCCTTGCTTCAACTCAACTGCTACTGATATCCTTAATTAATGATTAAGTACTTGTGAGCTCCAGAAAAAATCTCCAATGATGTCCTGGTGGGTCTCTGAGCTTTCACCCTTCATAAACATGAGCTTATCTAAAGGTCTACTGCCCACATCTTGACTTTCACAAAGTCTAATTCACCCATCAGCTCTATGTTTGTTGACTTACAATGGCTCTGTTCAGCAATCCTTGTTTTCAACGTACTCCATGATCTCGCCTCTTTTCTATTACTGTAACCTCTTTCAGTCTTACTGACCTCCAAGAGTTCTTTGCTCTTCCTATTTGGTGCTGTTGTACGGTCAGACTTCATCTGTGCCTTCAGCAGTCAATATCTTAAGAACTGGAACTCTTTCCTTAAAACCTTTGTGTTTCTCTATTCTTCTTATCTCTTTAAGCTTGATCCTTAAAACCTACCTCTTTGACCACATTATTGACTGCCCGTCCTAATACCTATTCCTCTTTGTGATTTGATGTCAAATTGTGTTTGATCATGTTTCTTTGAAGGATCTTGCGTGATCTTACCATGTTAGAATTGCTATTTAATTGAAAGAGGTTGTCATTATTGTTGTCATTATGACTGAATATGCTGCAATCTGCAACTATTGTTGATAACATGAGAAAGGGAATTGCCAGCTAGGAACAATGTGCTGAAAATGCTGCATTAACTATCTTCATTAACAAACCTAGCAACATATCATTCTGAATTGCATAATATCTTTTAATGCTTTATCTGTCAAAAAGAGAAGGAATCAGTACCTAATTTTTTTAATTAGTGTCTGCTTTTCTTGTGCTGAAGCCAAGTGTCCCGAGTAGTACACAGGGAAAAACATTATGTTCCAATTTGTAGAGAACCAGGTCATAAAAAAAGGACAATGGAAGTTCTTGTATGTAACTTTGACAATCTGTGTAGTACCAACCCAGGAGGATGATACAGAAAGAATGACCAGAAACCCCCAGAAAATCTTGAAAAATGCAGAGGTGCATGTTTGACAGCGTGTCTTAACATTATTATCCGGATTAATATTTTCGGTCCGATTCTCTGAAGCTTCTTCTCCTGGGAAATAAAAAGAAACCGTTTAAAACACAAAATAAAACACTCAATCCACTGCAAATCCTGACAGTAATGATTGCTTTGAATCCTTCTACTCTGCTTTAAACAGAGAAATAAAACTTAAGAATATTGGAACAGGAGAAGATAATTCAGCTCAAGGAAACTCCTCAGCCCTATTTGTTAGCCATACCCAATATCCCTTCTCACAAAAATCTCAGTAGGTCTAGCAGCATCTGTGGGAAGAAAGCAGAGTTGACATTTCAAGTCCTCTGTCTGTTCTAATGACGAGGCGCCAGGCTCGAATTCTGCTTTCTTCTCACAGTCCTGCTGAGATTCACCAGCAATGTCTGTTTTTGTTTCAGGTCTCCAGCATCCACAGTTCTTTGTTTTATTTCAATATTTACTCTAAGCTACACAGGTACGCAGTCATGCAGCAGTCTGAAATGCACTGCAATGAACACATTTCCCAAACTATGATTGCTCCTAAAATGGATGTGTGCATGGTCAAATAACAATCGAATGTACTTGCAGTTCATTTAAACATTTACAAAATAGGAGCAGAAGCAGACCATTTAGCCCCTTGAGCCTGTTCCGCTATTCAATGATATCATGGCTGATCTGCTTGTGTTCCGAATTTCATGTTCCCATTTATGCCGTCAACCCTCATTTCCTCAGTATGGCAAGGAGTCACTGAAACAACTATGCAGTGATATCAATGAATTTCATCGCACCATCAGACTTACCATGGACTAGACTTTAATATCTGTCTCATCCTGAGACACATGCATCTCCATCAAGGATGGACATCTCAGCCCCTCACTGTACCGCAAATGCACAGATAACCTAACAATGCTATACGTCTCTAGCTTCCACCCGAAACATATTAAAATAGCCATCCCCTAAGGACAAGCCCTATGCATATACAGGATCTGTTCAGATGAGGAGGAACATGATGGACACCTGAAAGTGCTCAAAGATGCCCACATAAGAACAGGGTACGATGCTCAACTCATCAACCGCTAGTTCCGACGTGCCACAGCAAGAAACCACAATGACCTCCTCAAGAGATAAACACAAGCTGCAACCGATAGGGTACCATTCATTGTCCAGTACTTCCCGGGAGCTGAAAGACTACGCCATGTTCTTCGTAGGCTGCAACACATTATTGATGAGGATGAGCACCTTGCCAAAACCTTCATCATACCTCCATGTCTTGCCTTTAAACAACCACCAAACCTCAAACAGACCATTGTTCATGGAAAACTGCCTAGCTTTCAGGACAACATCGACCACGACACTGTACAACCCTGTCATAGCACTGCTGTAAGATGTGTCAGAGTGTCGATATGGATACCACTATTATACGTGGGGACACCTCCCGCCATGGTACTCATGTGACTCGGCCAACATTGTCTATCTCATTCGCTGCAGGAAAGGATGCCCTGAGGCATGGTACACTGGTGAGACCGAGCAGAGGCTAGGGCAATGGATGAATGGACACCACGCAACGATCACCAGACAGGAATATTCTGTCCCAGTCGGATAACACTTCAGCAGTCTGGGACATTCAGCCTCGGCCCTTTGGGTGACCATCCTCCAAGGTGGACTTCAGGACAGGCAACAACGCAACGTGGCCGAGCAGAGGCTGATAGCCATGTTTGGTACCCTTGGGGATGGCCTCAACCGGGACCTTGGTTCATGTCACACCACAGGTATACACACACATACACACGCACACACACACATGCACACACACACACACATACTTGACCAAGGTTACACATACATTCACACACTCTCTCACTTGCACTCACACCCACATGCACACACTCACATACACATGTCTCTCCTGCATGAGCACACATATAAATTTAAGGAGTGGATCTGTAGTTGCAGAGTTACATTTTATTTTGTTCAAGAACTGCATAAATCCATGTAGGATTCTGAAAGTCCCACTTTAGAAATAAAACTGACTCAACGTTGGAGCAGACTTTAAGTTCACACCTTTAATACATTATGTGAGCTAAGATGATACCTATTGTTAGATAAACTCAAGCCACCTGGAGAATGTAACTTAAAAAGTTTTCAAATTTACATATTAAAGAACCTAAACTAGCATATCCCATCCTAAAAGATGCAAGACTTAATTTAAGTTTGTTTAATATATCATTACAACTCGATGACACTTTAACTCTTTTGCTATAAATTCTGTGTCTTTTGGTCCTGCTTCACAACCACTTGTTGAAAAGTCAGCTCCACGGAAAGACTGAAGCGACTGGGCTTGTATACCCTTGAGTTTAGAAGACTGAGAGGGGATCTGATTGAAACATATAGGATTATGAAAGGACTGGACACTCTGGCAGGAGGGAACATATTTCCGTTGATGGGGGAGTGCCGAACCAGAGGACACAACTTAAAAATACGGGGTAGACCATTTAGGACAGAGATGAGGAGAAACTACTTCACCCAGAGAGTGGTGGCTGTGTGGAATGCTCTGCCCCAGAGGGCAGTGGAGGCCCAGTCTCTGGATTCATTTAAGAAAGAATTGGATAGAGCTCTTAAAGATAGTGGAGTCAAGGGGTATGGAGATAAGGCTGGAACAGGATACTGATTAGGAATGATCAGCCATGATCATATTGAATGGCGGTGCAGGCTTGAAGGGCAGAATGGCCTACTCCTGCATCTATTGTCTATTGTCTAGTGCTTCCAAACAAACCTGTTGGATTATAACCTGGTGTTGTGTGATTTTTAACTTTGTCCACACCAGTCCAATATTGGCACCTCCAAAACCTCTCTACCACTGTCTTACCAGTATTTAATGATTCCCAGTTCTACCACCTTCTGAGGCAGAGAATTGTGAAGTCACACAACACTCTGAGAGGAAAAACGTGTCCTCATCTCTGTCCTAATTTTAAAACCCCATTTCAGGACTGACCCACAAGAGGAAAATTCCTTTCCATGTACACCTTGCCAAGAGCTTTCAAGATCTGAAACACTTCAATCAAATGATCTCTCACCCTTCTAAACTCCAGTGAAAGCAAGCCCAGCCTGTCTGACATATCTTCATAATACAATCACTTACTTCATATATCAATTAAGTTAACCTTCCCTGAAAATTCTTCATTGAATAAACAGCCCAAAACTGCAAACAGTACTCAAGATGTGGTCTCATCAATACACCATATAACTAAAGCACAACATTCTTTCTTCTGAGTTAAATTCCAATTAACCTTCTTGATTACATGCTGTAATTGATTTTTCATAATTACAATGAGTTCTAAGCACAAAACTATAATCTTTTTAATAATCAATTCTCTCACTTTTTTTCCACAACAGACATCAAGCTAAGTGGCCTATACCTGCCACTTTTCTCTCTTCTTGAATGGAGTGATAATATTTACTATTTGAGTCTAATAGAATTGTTCCTGAAATAAGGGAGTTTTGGAAAATTAGTGCTAATGCATCTAGCAGCTCATTGATCACCTCTTTTAATACCTAGGATGAAGCCAATCAGGACCCTGAGTGCTGTCAGCCTGCAGTTCCATCAGTTTGTTCAGTAACATTTCCCTCCTGACAGTAATTTCTATAAGTTCCTCTCTCCGTTCTACCTCCTGATTTACTGCTATTACTGGAATGAATTTTGTATCCCCAATAGTAAACAAAAGATGTGTTCATTTCATCCACAATCTCATTATCTATTATTAATTCCCCATGCTCATTCTGTGGAAGACCAACACTCATGTTATTTATACTTTTTTTTCCTTAAATCGTACTCTTCTTATCCATTTTACAGTCCTGACTAGCTTTCTTTCACACTCTTAATTTCATCCTCCTGATTAATCATTTTTGTCATTGTCCATTGTCCTTTACTTTCTAATGAATCATCTGACCTGTCACTCATTTTTATTTTGTAATGTGCTTCCTCCTTAAATTGAATGCTTTCCCTGACCTCTTTAGTTAACCTCAGATTCTGGGCCCTGCAGTACAGTTCTGCAGAAGAGAGTCATACCAGATTCAAAATTCTGTTTCTCTCTCCACAGATGCTCTACATTTGATGAGCTTCTCCAGCATTCTCTGTGTTTGTTTCAGATTTTCAACATCTGCAATATTTTGCTTTTATTTGAACAATAAATGTTACAGTTCAATTGCCTTTATCGGAACTGCTGCTGAATATTTCCAACCTTTCCTGTTTTTGTTCCGAATTTCCAAAATCTGCAAAATTTTGCTTTTGTATCAGTTAAACAACAGTTTTTCATGATGTTATAAATGTGATAAATAGAATAAATTGAAATATCTAGGGCTATTTGAGTTGCTCAATGCAAGCCTCTCAAGCTAACAGCATAAGAAATTAATAGTTTATCTTGATGTTGAATGCCTTCAACTATATTTCTAATGTACACGCTTCCTGTTCAGGCATTCCTGGGCACTGTTTTCAGACATATCAGCTCTTATATTTCTTAGCTGCTTACTGCAAAATAGAATATGATTTATTTTTCAAATAGCATGGGCTTTGGGGAATGAATTCCACAGTCTCACAACTCTTTAGGGAAGTCTTTTGCTGAATTTGCTTTTAACTACCTCCACTGATTACCAAGGTTAAATCCACTTGCTTTGGATTTCCATAAATGTAGAGGAGAGTCTACTCTGACAATGCCATTCATTACTTTGAACATCTCCTTCAGATTTATCCTTAATCTCCCCATCCCATGGAATGGAAAATACTTCCAGCCAATACCTTATCATCCTCAGTTCCTGCATTTAATTATCATCCTGTTGAACCATTGCTGAATTTTTCCCTAGGCAGAACACCTTGCCTTGTGTACTGAAGCAACAGCCTTCAGCAACACAGTAATAGAAACAAATATAGCAGAAAATTACATTGTATTGCAGTGTATCAGTGTCAAACAGCATAGGGAATTAGTGCAGTGAGTATGATCCCTGCTGATATTATTATTAGGCAAATTAGATCCTAGTCTGAAATCTAAATTAATTGATTTTGTTTCAATTAACAAGGTAGACTTTTACTGGAAATATAAACTCTCAATGCTGCAGATTTGGTTTTAACATTAAAACAGAAGTCTATTACACAAAATAAATGCAGATAAAATAGAATAAACCAAACTATTTACATATAACATATGTTGAAAGATTTCAAAACACATGGTGAAGATATAATCCTATTTATCCCAACACTATCACTTTAAAGTAAGCAAACCGACAGGGTGAGTTTTCCTCTCTATCGCATCTAAAGATTTGACTTAACCGTTTCTTCCAATTCCCCGTCTTGAGATGTTTTTCCTTAATAATTCATACAATTGAATTTAGACTTTTGTAGTTTCAAATAACCCCTTCAGGGTCATAATGAAATACTTCCAGTCTGGAACTTTCAAACTAAAATCACCACAATAATGTAATCTAATTCCTAATTGTTCCTTTCTTGAGGAGAAACTGTTCTTACATCGAACTTCAACCAGAACATCTACAAAACAAAACCAAAAGCTTTTCAATGTTATTAATTAAAATAATCAATTCCTGATTCTTCTAAATCAAAAGCAAGCTAAGGATTTTCAGTATTTACTTTGTTTGACCATAAAACTCCCACAACACAATTAAATCCCCATTATTACCCCAAGAACTCTCAATCTCAAACTAGTTTTTAAAAATATGGCTCTAGAAAGAACGACAAGTTATTCATTACCCCTCATAAATACAAACCAAAACCCACATGCCACTAGGTCAAAACACAAACTCTGAAGTAAATAATATTAATCTACAAAAATATATACATATACACACACACATACACACACAGATATATGTATATTATACACACACACATATTAATGAATCTAGAATCTGAAGAAAACACACCTCAGAGGAGTATTTTTAATCTTTATACATTAGGTGAGGAACTTCACTCTCAGAGAACACATAACATAAATTTGACATTGGATTTACATGACTTCCAACTATTAATTTAAACCTTTAGAGAGTCATGCACAGCAAATCTTTGAGATGCACATTTGACAGAAGAAAACAACTTGCAAGTATTGAATGCAAAATCAGAAAGTCATTCATTTGTTATAAAAGTAATGATTAAACACACCTTTTAAAAACAAAACTATCAAACACTAGAAAACCAAATCATCACTTAGAAGATTAAAAACCTCACCTACCAAAAGTGCAAATTAAACAATGAAACTGACATATTAAACTATGTACTGCAGCACCAATGTTGTTAGTTCAGTGCATTTTATAATCCATTTATTTTAAGAGACCCTATTTCATGTTGGCAAGTGATATTAATGAGGAAGCTGGTGAAAAATATTTGTAGATTCAGCATGAGACTACTTGCAAGATTACATTAACATAAGAGAGCTAATGAGACTCTTGCATGCTCCAAAATAAAGCATTTTATAAACTGAAAATGACTTTTGCCAATCTGGCACTGAAAGCAAAATTCAGAAAGTGCATTCTCTGAATTCACAGAATACATTCCTACTGGAGCCACGTCAGAGCATAAATCTCGGATTTCATTACCAATCCCTTCTCACCTATCCAAAACATCATCATCCATTTTTTATAGATGCTTGCTGACCTGTTCTGAGCACTTTCTTAGAATTCCAGATTTATCGTACCTTACCATAATTTACTGCCCAAGTGACCAAGAGATGCTACACCATGTCCGAGTGTATTGCTTTTGTAATTTCAAATATAATTTAATGACATTCCTTGTCTCTTCACTCCTTCCTTTTCATGCTTTTCTTTGCCTCTAAACAACTTCATGCAGACCCACCTCACAACCACCTTTGTGCTTTCAGTTGTGAAATGGAATATAAGACTATGGATTTAATAAGACAGACAATGGCCTAGTGGTATTATCGCCAGATTATTAATTCTAAAACCCGGATAATGTTCTGGAGACCCAGATTTTAATCCTGTGATCGCAGATGGTGAAATTTTAATTCCAGAAATAATTGAAACTAACCGTGAAACTTCTGACAATTGTCAGGTAAACCCATCTGGCTCACTAATGTCCTTCAGGGAAGGAAATCTGTCATCCTCATCTGGTCTGGCCTACATGTGACTCCAGATCTACAGCAATGTGGTAGATTCTCAACTGCCCTCTGAAATGGATTAGCAAGGCTGACCCAGCTAGTCACTCAATTGTATGAATCGCAAGGAAGTCTTAAAAAAGAAACGAAACTGGACTGATCACATGGCAACAGCCTAGATACTGGAAGTAATATTGGCAAAAATAGCTCTGTCAAACCTGGGGAATCAAGGGTTACAGAGAGAGGACAGAAAAATGGATGTGAGGAGTATCAGATCAGGGAGGATCGTATTACATGGTGGAGCAGGATTGAGAGTTGATTATTCCTATTCGTTATGGATCTTATAGTTAAAATGGAACAGACTTAGGAAAGATCCAACAAAAGAATAGACTAGGCATTTACGAGGTACTTTCAGCCATCAACAGCACTGAACTGTACTCCAGTACATTCTGTAACTTCATGACCCAGCATATCCCCAACTCAACCATGACCATCAAGCCAGGGAATATACCCTGGTTCAATGGAGAGTGCAGGAAGGCATATCAAGATCAGTACCAGTCGTACCTAAAAATGAGGTGTCAACCTGGTGAAGCTACTAAACATGACTGCTTGCATGCCAATTAACATAAGCAGCAAGTGATTGACAGAGCTAAGCAATACTACAGCCAACGGATCAGATCTAAGCTCTGCAATGCTGACACCTCCAACAGTGAATGACAGTGGACAATAAAATAACTCACTAGAGTGGAAGGCTCTACAAATATCCCCATCCTCAATCACGGGGAGCCCAGCTCTTCAGTCAAAAGATAAGGCTGAAGCTTTCGCAGAAACTTCAGCCAGAAGTGCTGAGTGGATGATCCAACTCAGCCTCCTCCAGAAGTCTCCAGCATCATAGATACCTGTATTCAATCAATTTGATTCACTCCAACTAATATCAGGGAACAATTGGAGGCACTGGATACTGTAAAAGTGTTAGGGAATAAATCTTGTGCCAGATAATTTATGACAAAATCATTGGGAGTCGAGACCCAACAAAAGGCTATGGGCCCTGACAACATTCCAGTGAAAGTACTGAAGATTTGTGCTCCAGAACTTGCCACTAGCAAAACTGTTCCAGTACAATTACAACACTGACATCTGCCTGACAATGTGGAAAATTGCTCAGGCATATCTTATAAAATAAGAACTGGTCAAATCCAAATAGGCCAATTACTAGCCTATCATTCTCCTCTTGATCATCAGTAAATTGATGCATGGTGTCATCAATAGTGCTATCAAGCAGCACCTGCTCAGCAATAACCTGCTCAGTGATGTCCAGCTTGAGTTCCACCATGGCCACTCAGCTCCTAACCTCATTCCAGTCTAGGTTCAAAAGTGGACAAAAAAGCTGAATTCCAGAGGGTGATCAAGTGTGGCATCAGAAGTCCGAGCACAATCAGAATCAATGGGTATCAGGGGGCTAATTCTGATGATTGGAGTCATACCTGACACATAGGAAGCTGATTGTGATTACTGGAGGTCAGTCATCTCAGCTCCAGGGCATCTCTGCAAGAGATACTCAGGGCCATGTCCTAGGCCCAACCACCTTCAGCTCCTTCATCAATGACTTTCCCTCCATGATAAGGTCAGAAGTAGAGATCTTTGTTGACAATGCTTGGCACCATTCACAACTCCTCAACTATTGAAGCAGTCCATGTTCAAGTGCAACAAGATGGGGACAATATCCAGGCTTGGCTGATAAGCAGCAAGTAACATTTTCATTACACAAATGCCATGTAAAGACGTATTCCAACAAGAGACAATCTAGCCATTATCCCTTGACATTCAATGGAGTTACTATCATTGAAATCTGCAATATCTACATCCTGGTGTTACCAATAACCAGAAATTCAGCTGGACTCATCATATAAATACAATGTCTACAAGAGCAAGCCAGAGGCTAGAAATACTCTAGCAAGTAACTTACTGTCCGACTCCGCAGAGGTTGTCCACCATCTACAAGGCACAAATCAGGAGTATGATATAAAACTGCCCACTTGTCTGGATGGATACAGTTCCAACAACATTCAAGAAGCTGGACACCATCCAGAACAAAGCAGTCAACTTAATTGTTTCTGGATGTGGTGCCATTCATTCCGTCCACCACCAATGACGCACAGTAACAGCAGTGTGTACTACCTTCAAGATGCACTGTAAAAAATTCACCAAAGATCATTTTTACAGCACCTTCCAAATCCACAACCACTTCCATTTAGAAAGACAAGGGTAACAAATACCTCAGAACACAAACATCTGCAAGTTCCCCTCCAAGCCACTCACTATCCTGACTTGGAAATATATCCCTTTTTCTTTACTGTCACTGGTACAAAATCTGGAATGCCTTCCTAATGACATTGTGGGTCTACCTACAGCTTATAGGTTGCAACAATTCAAGAAGATACCTCACCACCACCTTCTCAAGAGCAGTTAGGGATGGGTAATAAATGCTGGTCCAACCAGCAATGCTTATATCCCATGAATGAATAAGAAAAAGGTATTTTAAATTAGAAGTGCACGCATGTATCGCACAACTATTTCTTTGAGATTACATTTTAGAAATTTCAGGCAAGGTTTGGTACTGTTGTGATATCATTTGACCAAACCACTCATTTCCAAGTTTTGCTGATGGCTGTGCATTTTCGGAAATGTTTCTGTGAAGGTGTGATATTATTGCGAAAATGCAGTGAATAAAATTAACGTGCAGTTTCCACAACGTTCTGCTTACGAAAGCTGCAAAAAATATTTTCAGTTTTAAGCAATATTTATATAGATGGTATGCAATAGCAGCAGTATGAAATTTCAAGTAAATGAGCTGCAATTTGTGATCCCTGCACTGATATTCACTGGAGTTATTTATAAATGACATATTCCAGCATGTAGCAACGTTCTTTAGAAATGGAAACCCAGAGAGACACACCAAAATATCAGATGTATCAGAGACACTGTGAACAAATCTCTAGTGACTCATGAGTAACAATAAAGCTATATTGAGTGATTGACTAAGACCTTTTCCAGATATCTGTAATATGTGATTTCGAGTTTCCATTGACTGATTAAACAACCGTTTCTAAATATTGTTCATATCACTATGCAACACTGGATATGCTATTTCTATATTTATTGTTAATTGGCATGCTTGCCTAACTTCAAAGCATGGTAGTTTAGCAGGCTAATCGACAGGGAAGAAATATTTTGAGGTAGTAAATATATTTTTATCATGTTTACTGATTATTCACATTTTGCAGCTAGCATCAATAACCATCTGTAAATGTTTCTTCCAAAGGCACTGCAACCAATTGCAATATTCTGAATTAACCTGCTGTAAAAATTACTATTGTCCAATCGAAAACCCAGCTATGACATTGACAACAAGCATGCAGGCTCATTTCCACTTTGACATAAAGTTATGCAATATGTCTACAGTGCTCCCCCAAAATCACTGCAGGGATGTGCAAATGAAACGCGTGCACACAACAGCACCCTGATGCTGGAAGGCTGAAAATCAGCTGGTGTCTGTCTGATTATGCCGGCTGGTGAAGAAAGCTAACTTGAGAAGTTAAGACTGAACCAACAATGGCCCACTGTAATTTTATGAGGCATGGAAAAACTCTCTTGTTCTTTCTGGCCACTGCAAAACTCACTCCCAAAACATTTCCCAGCATTTTTGGAGCATTCTCCAGCATACCCTTGAAGGATAACTGATTGGCGCAATGAATGCCTAGTACAGCTGATCCTCGTGTGCACAATGGATGCTCTACCCTTTTATACATGAAAATAGCAATCAGGATCCAACGCCTGACAGGAGACTCTAATGTGAATATTCATCTGCTTCTTACTAGTTATGGATGGTACTGCAAGGAGACCACATAAAGACCAACATAAAAATTAATTCAGGTGAGTCTTGGGTAACAAAAGGTTGTCCAGATGTTCCTACCCAATCTTTGACTCCCATTTGCCTGATTTCAGACAAGAAACAAGATAGAAAGGCAGTTGAAAATCACCCCCAATATGTTCATGTGATATTTTTAAATTTATTATTTTATTCTATTATCAGTGTTCATCGATTCTTAATGTATTTTTTGTAAATAACTAAATTACATAAAAAGAAATTTCAGGGGATCATGCTCCTGTATTAATTGCTAATAACAAAGTGCTAAAAAGACAAGTATTGCTCAGCTATTATTGAGATGTTCAGTAAGAATTCTGGCTTCTTCTTCACTCATCATGTTGAAAACTTCTCTGACCTTTCATTCATCCGATCAGTATTTTTGCTAACAAGAGATTCACCTTGGAGAGTCCCTGTCCTTATCTTAAGCCAAGTGATTCAGAACATGGTGGATGGTGAACATCTGAAATAAAAGCTTTACCTTTAGAGAAGGCAATCTGCTACCCTTTCCTGGTCTGGCCTACATATGACTCCAGCAAAGTGGTTGACTCTAAAGTGCCCTTTGGGCCAGGCAATAAACATTAACCTAGCCAACTTGCCATAGTCTTACCAGACCATTGGGCTGTTCTCTAATTAGAGAGAGACAACTCAGGGTGATTAAACCAGAAGGCCACCACACCTCAAGCAAGAGCAGAGTTTGAGAAGGAAAGCCCTTCATAATAACCTTAGCTAGTGCAGGGATTGAACCCACAGTGTTGGCAGCATACTGCCTCAGAAGCCAACATCCAGCCAACTAAGCTAAACTGGTCATATGCTAACCACTGTGAACAAATAATAAAAAAAGCTATGACCTTTATAATTAACAGTCCTCCACATTTCCTCAGTATTTTAGACAAGATGGTCTTTCTGGGAGACTTTACCCAAAGGAGCTTGATTGTCCTGAAATGTGCCAAATTTTCATTTCAGCTCTAAAATTTGGTACAGTATATTTTAACACAAGAAAAACTACATTGTCTGGATCACATGTGAACTTTTCCCTTCATTTGGCACTTTTGGAGGAAGTGAACAGCACTCAAAAAGGACAACACATTCATTTCATTGTTAAACTGACTTATATAAGTTGTTTTTGTATATAATATATTCCATCCATGTCAATGATTTTCCAATGATAGTATAACTATTACAGCAAAAGCTGAAAACTCATCTTTCATGTGTTAGTGCAAAGTTGATCAAATAAGTGATAAAATGTATTACCATTCTTCCGAAGAAAAATCCATCCCATTCAATGTTAAACACATTAAGCAACTAATTCAAAATTCAAACAATTCAACATTTGAAAATTCAAATATTGAATATGCAAACTCAATTTATGTATAAACCCATGAGGGATAACAAGACATGTTTACCCAAAGTATGATCGCCTTTGGTTGGTGATCTGAGGTTAAAGTCAGTATTGATCGTCGCTCTCTGATGAGATAGCAGTCCTCTGGGACTATGTTGACTTTCAGTACAGTTGTAAAGTTGTTCAGATAGTACAGGAATATCATAAAATATAACAACTAAATTAGACCATATGTATTATGCATTTCTTTTCTTTGTCAGATTCAAGTTAATTCCAACTGAGTGGTAGTCAACTCTGTGGGACTTGACTGGTCAGGATCTGCTGAGGTGCATGACAGTAGCATGTGCAAATCCATGAAGAAAGATATCATCATCCTCATCTACAAGCGGAAGGGGAGAGGGAGGAAATTAGAAATTGGGGACCAATTTCACTGCTGAATGCAGATAAAAAAGTTCTGTCTAACATTATCGCCACCTGGATCAGGTCTGCTCTGTGATTTAACCTGACCAACATTTATTGTACAGGGCCTCATGCTCCTCAGGGATATGATCGCCTACACACAGGACAGGAGGTCTGGAAACCTGGCTCATCAGCCTGGACCAGGAGAAGGCCTTCGTGCTCTTCAAAATAGGCTTTCGGGAGGGAATCCACAATTGGATCCAACTGCTCCGCTCTACACCAACACCGTTGGTGCAGTCTCAATTAACAGAGAGATGTGGGGGAAGGTATCAGAAAGATCCTGACCAGATCTGAAGTCAGGCTATCCACTCTCTCCTGTCTTGTTTATCTAGAGCCTTTTGTCAAGTCCATCAGGAAGTCCATCAGTGAGCCTCAGAGGGGTGACAATTCCATGTAGTGGAGGTCTGCACGTCAAAGCATCCCCATACATGGATGACATCACCATTTTCTGCTCGGATCTGCTGTCAGTGCATAGATTCATGAGGGTCTGTGACAGGTTCGAACCAAGATAAATTAAGGCAAAAGAGACGCCATGTTCTTTGGGAACTGGGCTCACCAATCCTTTATCCCCTTCACCATCAAAACAGATTACCTGGAAATATGGTTCAGAGGGACAGGGTGTGTGCAAAAACCTAGGAGGAGCATATCATCTAGGTAAGGCAGCAGCTGCTCTTTTGGGAGCACCGCTTCCTCTCTGTTGTGGATAAAAACTGGTCATCAGATGTGAGGTATTCTCTCTGTTGTTGTATGTGGTGCAGGTCTGGCCTATCCCCCGAACCTGTGTCATTGCAGTCACCTGAGCCATCTTCCATTTCATTTGGAGGTCTAGGATGGACCGTGACCTCAGGGATACCATGTACAAAACTCTGGATAGGGGCAGGGTAAGAATGCAACCAATGCTGCCCTCATCCTGTTGGCCACCTTTGTGTGTGGCTGCATGCTGCCTTCGAAGTGGCTGTGGGCAGGTAGAGATGATGACACATCTCCTTCAGGAATGTGCCTTTGCAAAGGAAGCCTGGAGACAGATGCAGTGGTTTTTGTCAAAGTTCGTCCCAAGCAGCTCCGTGATGCAGGACTCCATGCTCTACAGTCCATTTGCCAGGACACATACATAGACAAACTTTGATTGCATCGGGAGGACCATTAACTCGGTGAAAGATACTCTTTGGTCTGTCTGAAACTTGTTGGTCTTTCAGAGCAAGGAGTTGACCTTGACTGAGTGTTGCAGATTGGCACATGCCAAGGTCCAGGACTATGTCCTGAGGAACAGTCTAAAATTTGGGACAGCTGCCATCAAGGTGCAGTGGGAAAAGTCCACCATCTAAGGTCTTTCTGCCAAAGTTAAATGGGGATCTGTTCAGTTATCGGACCCGCCTAGTGCCTCAATATATGTAAATATAGTCTTGCATAAGTAAGAAATGCCTTTGGTTTGTTTGCTTGTTAAAGTCAAATTCCAATATATGTTGGTTTCCTCATATACTACTGTGCAGAACTGAACTGCTTCAATGACTATGTATGTATATTAAGATATTTTTACGAATAAAGTATATTTTTGCAAGTAAAAATAAATACAAGCTAATTCCCACTGATAACTGAAACAGGTAGGCAGTTTACAAAATTAAAATAGAAAATGTTTACACATGGGTTTCATTGGAAAAAATGGATGCGTCATGCAAATAAACCTTGTTAATTTTGGAGCTGTCATTTTAAAACACCCTTTGATTCAGATGAAAATATTTACGTAAATCAATAAAGCCGATGGATTTTCTGTGACCAGTATACACAAGAGCTTGGGGCATTATTCTACCAGTACTACATTTCATTGGAATTTACAAGAGAAAGCAAATTATAGTTTTGAAAAATATTTATGATTTGTGTCATAGAATCACAGAGCCTTTTCAGAATAGAAGGATGCCTTTTGGCCCATCCAGTCCATGCCAGCTCTCTGTAGAACAATCGAGTCAGGATTGTGAATTGCTTGAATTTGATGTTCCTGTGAGCCAGAGATAAATATTTATGCAGTTTACACTTAAATCCAAAGGTCATCCAAATACATAATGAAAATGTAATTTCTATAATTATTGAAGATGTACAATTTCCCAAATGTAAATAAATAATCATTTTTATTCAAACCTTTTGTCAAACTGTACCAAACTGTGGCTCAGTTGAAAATACTCTCACCTCTGAGTCATAAGGTCCCATTTGGAGACTTGAAATGCTGCTCTATTCAAGGTGTCAACCTTCAGATAAGATGTTAAACGGAGGACTTTCTGTCCTCTCAAGTGAATGCAAAAAAAATCTCAGTGTTATTTTGAAAAGAACAGGTGAATTATCGCTGGTGTCTGGGCCAAAACTTATCTCTCAGTCAACATTACAAAAGAAATCATCTGGCTTACAGGAACTGGGCATTGACATTTCTTGCATTACTTTGGTGCCTTCACTTTTAAAGTACTTCAACAGTTGCAAAATGTTTGGGATGTCAGGAGAGGTGATGGCCGAGTGATATTATCGCTGAACTATTAATCTAGACACCCAGATAACGTTCTACAGAACCAGGTTCAAATCCTGTCATGGCAGATGGTAGCATTTAAGTCAATGAAAAGAAAATCTGGAGTTAAGAATCTAATGATAACCACAAACCCATTGTCGAATGTTCAGGGAAAAACCCATTTGGCTCACTAACAATCATCAGGGAAGGAGTACTGTGTGCAGTTCTGGTCGCCTCACTTTAGGAAAGATGTGGAAGCTTTGGAGAGGGTGCAGAGAAGATTTACCAGGATGTTGCCTGGAATGGAGAGTAGGTCGTACGAGCATAGGTTGAGAGTTCTCGGCCTTTTCTCGTTGGAACGGCGAAGGATGAGGGGTGACTTGATAGAGGTTTATAAGATGATCAGAGGAATAGATAGAGTAGACAGTCAGAAACTTTTTCCCCGGGTACAACAGAGTGTTACAAGGGGACATAAATTTAAGGTGAAGAGTGGAAGGTATAGGGGAGATGTCAGGGGTGGGTTCTTTACCCAGAGAGTGGTGGGGGCATGGAATGCGCTGCCCGTGGGAGTGGTAGAGTCAGAATCATTGGCGACCTTTAAGCGGCATTTGGATAGGTACATGGATGGGTGCTTAATCTAGGTTAGAAGTTCGGCACAACATCGTGGGCCGAAGGGCCTGTTCTGTGCTGTATTGTTCTATGTTCTATGTTCTATGTTCTATGAAACTGCCATCTTTACCTGGTCTGGCCTACATGTGACTGCAGACCCGCAGCAATGTGGTTGACTCTTAATTGCTGTCTGGGTAATTAGGGATGGGTATTAAATGCTGCCTTGTCAGTGATGCCCTCATCCCATGAATGAATTAACAAAATCTGGTCACCAGGCAAGGTGCTATATAAATGTAGGAGCTTTTTTATGATCTATTAAAGATGAAATTCAAGATCAATTTGAAGATTAAATGCTTTTTCAAGAAATTTGTGAAGGTCCATTTCGATATGTATAGCCACATACTCGTCAAATCATAAGTTTAAGGTTCTTTCAAAACAGACCTCATTGTAATAGTTGGGACAGGCTGCTCTATGTACTCAGGTGCCATGCCTTCATAGCAGCTCATGGTTTTCAATCCATCTGGTTTGGATACCTATCTGACTGGTTCTCACTCTGGTATGAGGCAAAATGGTGTGGTTAACTTGAAGCAATATTCTTGCTCCTGGTGACGGTGCATTGAGGTAGTTTTATGTTAAAGCTTATCTATTGCTGAAGGAAAGCAATAGCCTAGTGGTATTATTGTTAGATTACTAACCTAGAAACCCAGGTAATGCTCCAGGGATCTGGGTTTCAATCACACTTGAATTTAATATCAAATCTGGAATTAAGAATCTAATTATGACCATGAAACAATTGTCAGTTATTGGAAAAAAACTGATCTGGTTCACTCCTGTCCTTTAGATTAGATTAGATTAATTATAGTGTGGAAACAGGCCCTTCGGCCCAACAAGTCCACACTGACCCTCTGAGGAGCAACCCACCCAGACCCATTCCCCTACACCTAACACTACGGAAAATTTAGCATGGCCAATTCACCTAACCTGCATGTTTTTGGACTGTGGGAGGAAACTGGAGCACCTAGAAGAAGCCCACACAGACACGGGGGAATGTGCAAACTACATAGACAGTTGCCTGAGGGGGGAATTGAACTTAGGTCTGTGGCACTATGAGGCAGCAGTGCTAACCACTGTGCCACTGTCTTTAAAAAAGGAAATCTGCCGTTCTTACCTGATCTGGCCTGTGTGTGAGATTCCAAACCCATAGCAATGTAGTTGACACTCAACTGCTCTCAGGGATACTAGGGATGGGCAATAAGTGTTGGCCTATCTCTAGCAGCACCCATATCCTGTGAATGAACGAAAAATAAATTGTTTGTTTGGTCTCAAGCAGAGCTAGAAAAACTGAGCAGTGTTAAAACAGGCACTGTTCCTTGGCCTGTGCTATAAGAAAATCCATTTTGGATCAGACTTACTTTAGATTATGTTTCGAGTGCTAGGTTGGTCCACATGGTTCCTATTTCCACCTGGAAAATCATTATGCTAGATTCATCCTACATGACTGCATTTTAAATAAATTAATTTGCGAGATTGTTAGATAAGGCATAATCTAATACCCATCTCAAACTGCTCAGAGGACAACTAAGACTGTGGGCCTCATATGGGCCAGAGCAAGTCACAATAACAGTTTTTCTTCCCCAAAGGTTATTAGTGAACCAGAGTTTTCCCTTTCTAACAATTGACAGGGGTTACATGGGTCAGCTTTTTATTCCAGATTATTATTGAATTTAAATTGCACCATGTTCTATGTTGGGATTGGAACCTACATTCTGGTTATGCTACCTCTGGATTACTAGTCCATTACCACCACACTACTGGCTTCCAGCACACTTATTGTTCCTTTATTCCACTTGGTAATTAAAGAACATTAACTGATGAGAAATGTCACAGTTACCATTGCCCTCACCATAATTATTCACAGGGATCACCAAAAAAACTATGAACAGAAACCAGTAAAGAAGGTGAAACTATACACAATGCTATAAATTAATAGCTTCATAGCCTACTGCCTTAAAAGAAGCCCCAAATGCTCATTGGTCAACAATTTTATCAGCTACTGCAATGAAAAGAAATGTTTGCATCTGCACGATGTGGCAATCTTTCATAACATTCCCCACAATTAATTGAAATATTGTTGTGGGAATTAGATTATTCAATTATATTAATTGTTCTGATACTGTTCTATGGTGTCAGTGGCTGCATTAGCTGGCCCACTCTGGTTAATTTTCATATATAATCTTGATAATGAATGTTAAGAAGCAATTATTCATCTTAAGTACCATAAGGTAAGATGATCAGACCATAAAAAAAAGCAAAAGTCATTCACCCCTTAAACCTTCTCTGCAATTCAAAAGATCAAGGCTGATCTGATTGTGGCCTTAACACAACTTTCTCCTCAGCCCTCTGGAACCTTTTCACAATCAAAAATCTTTCTAAATCAGTTTTGAATATATTCTGTTACCCAGCCACCACTGGTGTCTGTAGAGTGTCTCTCTGCTCCACCACCTGCAAGGTCCCCTCTGAGTCACACATCATCCTTACTTGGAAAGATATTGTTGTTCCTTCACTGTCACTGAATCAAAATCCTGGAACTCCAGCCTTGTTGGAGATTCATTCATCCACACAAATGAAAGGTATTCTGTCACATGACTTTGTCTATCCATCAGACCTCCTCCTACACCATCCCATGTCCTCCCATACCTTTACATAACACAATGCCCTTGATTTCTTGTTATCCTAGGTTGCTGCCTGCTATCCCAACAGTGATCCTCTACCTTTCTTCTGCAACAGTGCCCCCTGATATCTCACACCCTACTCAACACAATACTCATTCAACTGACTCACAGCACTGACCACGGCCCACTGCCAGAAGGTACTAAGATGGAATTCAGTGACTGCCCCAAACGGATGACTGATTGTGACCCTTGACTGCTTATGGAAGTAGTCCTTTACTGACTGCTCTGGGGTAGCCTGACTTACATCACCCCACTGAGGCCTACTCCCCTTAAACTTTGAGACTTGGTCATTTGGTAAGTGCATGCTGCTGGCTTTCTGTATGTGTAAGTTTGCACTGAGTTATTCAACAACATGTCCAACACCTTGACTGTTGACTGCTACCAAAAGTGACCAGGTGCCTGGCTTTCTGTCTGCACTACATTGCAGATAAAGGGCAAAGCAGTGAAAAGGAGGGAAGGTCAAAGATTGTTGTGAGCATCCAAGTAGGTGTAAATTAAGTGCTAAGAAAGCAGGACAGCAGCCCTGAGATTCAGCCTGATTCAGTTGTGAGGTAAATTGATGTCTGTGAGCTAAGTGTCCTTGCAGCATTATTGCAATGACAGTTGCCAGTGCACATCCAAGTGTAGCACTAAGGTGCAGAAAGGTGCTGTATGTGGATTAGAAATTTGCCAATGACAGTGCAGAGAGACGGGCACATGTCGGATGCCAGTGTCTGTGGACACTTTTTAAATTAATTAATGGGATTAGGGGGTTGCTGGCTAGACCATCCCTAATTGCCCAGAGGGCAGTCAAGAGTCAACCACATTGCTGTGGGTTTGGAGTCACATGTAGGCCAGGGTCAAAAGTCACACAACACCAAGTTATAGTCCAACAGATTTATTTGAAATCATAAGGTTTAGGAACGCTGCCTGTTTGTCAGTGTCTGACAAAGGAGTAGCAATCTGAAAGCTTGTGATGTCAAATAAACCTGTTGGACTATAACCTGGTATTGTGTGACTTTTGACCTTGTCTCCCCCAGTCTAACACCAGCACATCCACGATATGTAGGCCAGACCAGGTAAAGGAAGGCATATTTCCTTCCCTAAAGGACATTAGTGAACCAAATGGATTTTTCTGACAATTGTCAATGAATCCGTGAATCATTAGATTCCAAATTCCAGATTCTTATTGAATGCAAATTCCACCTTCTATTGTGGCGGGTCCCCACATTATTTCTTGGGTCTGAATTAACAATCGTGATAATGCCACTAGGCCACTGCCTCCCCATGTACATTGTATATACCTCTCCTCACATGGGGTGCATGAGGCAGCTGCCTGGGTTTGTGTCCTGTGATGTTGGCCCTGGAAGTCCAAAATGTCTGTCCAAGGAACAAACAGTGAGCAGGAGTCACCAGGTACCTGCACTACCTTTCATATCAGAAATTCTTCTATCCAGTGGATGATACAATAGGAACCTGCATGTTAATGAGGTAAGATTTGGTGTTAATGAGAGGGATAAGAAGCAATGATCTCTGCTAATAGACATCCCGCTACTCCTCGCAAGAATCTCCACTCGATTACAACTTAGCTGGAAAATGTGACATGCTACTCCTGATGTCTCCCTGGACTTCACATGTGATTCTCCCAGATTTCTCACCATAGCCCGTGTCATTCAGCCCCAATAAGATTCTACCCTTAGTGTTCTTCTCCGTCATTTCAGGTAAGATGGCTAAGATCAGTCAGAAGTTGCAGACACCTTGAGATAAAATTTAGTATGTGTTGTACACTGCCTCTTGGTGACTCAGGGACTGGGACTCAGAAATATGGTGTGGAACTGTTTTGGCTGCAATGTGAGGACATTTTGGAGATTGTGGCAGATGAAAGCAAATGAGAGTGGTAAGTTGAGTGTGAACGACCAAATGCACGTAGTGCACTTATAAAGACAGGATCAGTTGCATATTAACAATTTTAATAAAATGATTTAAATATAGTACAAAGCACCTCCTCGGAGGTGGAAAAGCTGTTAGTTCAAAATCACTTTCTTTGAGAAGAAACCTATGGCACCAACCATGATCAATGATTGGCTTTAAGCTCTTTTAAATGCATGTCAAATTTAATAATCTAACTAAAAGTACAGGAAGGGAATTGCCAGGCCCAGACCCTAAAAGCAGATTATGGGCCTCAGGCCTAGATCTTCAGGGACAGTGGTCATTAACTGCACTCAACTCACACTGACCCATTGGTACACACAAATTTCTGTCCAAAGTTGTGAAGTATATCGGTAGGAAAGTGGCAAATTGAGTTACTTGTTACAATACTGTCCCCAAATTTCCTTTCCAATTATTGGAGTAAGGCAGATGCTCCATTCTCACTAGTTTCCCAGCCCCACTGGAGTTACCTCCGTTATATATCTGTCCACAGACTAGATGTTCAAGAGCAGGAGGGCCAGAAGAGATCTCAGGAGGAAATAGCAACAAGTGGAGACCATTGAAAGAAAAGGACAGACCTGAAAGGAAAACACTGAGTAACAGAGAATGAGAAGCTGACAAATGCCTGGATCATGATGGAAATCCTGGGGTCCTCAGATTTGTGTCTAATGAGATAAGTTCCTTGATTCAGGGAAGGTCCTATTCATACAGTCTTAGATTCATATAGCACAGAAACAGACTCTTTGGTCCATCTCATCTGTGGTGAGCAGACATCCCAATCTCACCTAGTCCTATTTGATTGATTAATTGATTAATTCATAGTTGTCACATGTACCAAGATACAGTGAAAAGTGATATTTTGGTTGGTATATAAGCAGATCACACAAAGTGCACCAGGGTAGCAGAAAAGAGTGCAGAAAACATGTTACAGCCACAGAGAAGCTGAAAGAGAAAGAGAGAGAGAGAGAGAGATCAGAGTTGATATTTGCCAGCATTTGGCCCATATTCCTCTAAACCCTTCTTATTGATATACCCATCCAGATGCCTTTTAAGTGTTGTAATTGTATCTACCTCCTCTTGCATCTCATTCCATTCATACTTCACCCTCTGTGTGAAATAATTTACCCCTCAAGTCCTTTTTAAATCTTTTCCCTCTCACCTTAAACCTATGGCTTATAGTTTTGGACTCCCTCACCCTAGGACAAAGACCTTGGCTGTCTACCCTATTCATGTCCATCATGATTTTATAAACTTCTACCAGGTCACCCCTCAGCCTCCAAAGCTCCAGGGAAAAAAGCCCAGCCTATTCAGCCTCTCCCTATAGCTCAAACTCTTCAGTCCTTGTAAATCTTTTCTGAAATGTCTCAGGTTTAACAACATCCTTCCCATGGAAGGACAACCAGAATTGTACATAGTATTCAAAAAGTGGTTCACCAAAGTCCTGTAAAACCGCATCATGAGGTTCCAACTCCTATACTGATTGTTCTGACCAAGGAAGGCAAGAGTGCCAAAAGCCTTCTTCACCACCTTGTCTACCTGTGACTCTACTTTCAAGAACTATGCACCTGCACTCTCTTTGTTCAGCAACATGTAAAATAAAATCAGACAATGCTGGGTAGTCTCGGTAGGCTTGGCAACATCTGTGCACAGACAGAAAGGGAGCTAGTGTTTCAGATGAAAGGTCACAGACATGAAATGTTAACTCTGCTTTCCCTGCACAGATAACACCTATTGAGAGTTTTTCAGCACATTCTGATTTTATTTTATACAAGTTTGTCTCATTAAAAGAATTTTGAAAGTCTGTAAAAATGACTTTGTGATACCAGCCATTTAAATCTTCTGAGCAACAACAATCAAAGACATTTGCTACAAAATTAAACCAAACAGGCGAGTACTCAAAAAGACAGGAACCAACTATAAAAACTGTGTAGGCTCCTTACAATCAAAAAACAGAGGGAAGACGTAACAGGAACAAATATGGCAGACCAATTAAATATATACTTTGTTCTGTCTTCATAAAAGGAGGAAAGAATAACATCCCAATGTTTGGGAACACAGAGACTATTAAGAGTGAGGAATGAAAGGAAATCAGTATTTCCAGGGAAATATATTGAGGGCATGGCTAGGTTTAAAGGCTGATAAATCCCTAGGATCTGATAATCAACACCTCACATTACTTATGGAAGTCCATAAGGCCCTAAAAATGGTGAATGCATTGATGTCCACCCTTCAAGATGCTACTGATTCTGGAACAATTCTTATGGACTGGAGGGTAGCTAATGTAATCCCACCATTTTAGTAAAAAAGGAGGTAGGAAGAATACAGAGAATTATAGACCAGTGAGTTATAGACCTATAGTGAGGAAAATGCTAGGGTCTGTCATAAAAGATTTAATAGCAGAACACTTGAAAAGCAGGCCTCTTCCTGAGTAGCAGGCAGTGACTAGTGTGGTAATGCAAAGATCAGTGCTTGGATCTGAGCTAATCACAATTTTTTATTAGATTCCATACAGTGTGGAAACAGGCCTTTTGGCCCAACAAGTCCATACTGACCCTCCGAAGAGCAACCCACCCAGACCCATTCCTCCACATTTACCCCTGACTGATGCACCTAACACTACGCGCAATTTAGCATGGCCAGGTCACCTAACCTACACATCTTTGGACTGTGGGAGGAAACGCACACAGATGCAGGGAGAATGTGCAAACTCCACACAGACAGTTGCCCAAGGCAGGAATTGAACCACTGAAGAGAGAATTAAATTTAATCTTAGTTTGCAGATGATACAAAACTGGGTGGGAAGGTGAACTGTGCAGAGGACACAGAGATGCTTCATGTGATTTGAACCAATTGAGAAAGTAGACAAATACATGACAGAATAAGTATAATATGAGTAAATGTGAGGTTATTCACTTTGGTCGCAAGAACAGGAAGGCCGATTATCTGAATGGGGGCAATCTAATTGGGAAAGAAGAAGGTGCATCAAGACCACAGTGCCCTTGTATACCAGTTGCTGAAAGTAAGCACACAGGCAGCAAAGGCAACAAATGGCACATTGGCATTTATAGTGAGAGAATTCAAGTAAAAGAACAGGAATGTCTTGCTGCAAAAGGTGAGATGATACCTGGAGTATTACATTCATTTTTGGTCTCCTTATCTAAAGAAAGACGAATTAGCTATGGAGGAGTGCAACAAAGGTCTGCCAGGTTGATTCCTGGAATGGCAGGACTGACGTATGAAGACAGACTCGATTGCTTAGGACTATATTCATTACTATCCAGAAGAATGGGGGAGGGGCATCTCATAGAAACCTATAAAATTCCAACAGATCAAGACAGGGTAAAACATAGCATCAATTGGAAGTTAGCAAATGTAAGGGAGATGAAAAGCAAAAAACTCTAGGCCAGTTAATTTAACATCTGTCAGAGAGAAAATGTTAGATGCTATTATTAAAGAAGCTATGGCAGAGCACTTGGTTAAGTTCAATGTAATCAGGTAGAGTTAAAAAGGTTTTTGTGAAAGGGAAATCATATTTGACCAAGATATTGGAGCTCTTTCAGGAGGTAACACAGTCTCTGGATAAAGGAGAACCAGTGGATACAGACTTCCAGAAGATATCTGATAAAGCGCAACATCAAAAATTATTGCAGAGAATTAATGTTTGTGGTGTAGAAGGTAGCATATTGGTGTGGATAAAAGGTTGGCTGGCCAACAGGAAAACATTGTCATAAAAAGCTCTCTTTCAAATGGTGTGTCAGAGGGATCAATGCTGGGACCTCAACTGTTTCCAATTTATATAAATGACTTGAATGAAGGGACAGAAGGTATGGTTACCAGATTTTCAGACGATGCAAAGACAAGAAGCTAGAAGAGATATTAAAAAATTATGGATAGGTTAAGTGGTGGACAAAGATGTGACAAAGGCAGCATAATTTGAGAAAATGTGCAATTTTCCACTTTGACTGGAATTGAAAAGAGAAGCATATTTTGTAATTGGAGAGAGATTGTACAGCTCTGAGATGTACAGCAGTCTGGATATCCTTGTGAATGAATCACTAAAGGTTAGCATGCAGATACAGCAAGTAATTAGGAAAGTTAATGGAATGTAATCATTTATCATAAGGGGAATTGAGACCAAAGTCAGAAGATCATGCTTCAGTTACAGAGGGCAGTTGTGAAGCTGCATCTGGAGTACAGTGCACTTTAAAGAAGAACGTAAATACAATATGGACAATTAGATAGAAAGACTAAACTGTAAGACAGTAAAGGAGTAAGTAACATAGATGGGAGCCACAAATTTCATGTTTTTGCTGAAGGAGACTGGTGAGCAAGGTTAGATCTCATGGAATATAGGAAGAACTCACCATTTGGATACAAAACTGGCTCAAAGGTAGAAGACAGAGGATTGTGATGGAGGGTGGTTTTTCAGACTGGAGACCTGCGACTAGTGGAGTGCCACAAGGATCGGTGCTGGGTCCTCTACTTTTTGTCATTTATATAAATGATTTAGATGTGAGCATAAGAGGTTCAGTTCGTAAGTTTGCTGATGACACCAAAATTGGAGGTGTAGTGGACAGCGAAGAAGGTTACCTCAGATTACAATGAGATCTTGATCAGATGGATCTTGATCAGTAAAGTGGAGATGGAGTTTAATTTAGATAAATGCAGGGTGCTGCATTTTGGGAAAGCAAATCCTAGCAGGACTTATATACTTAATGGTAAGGTCCTCGGGAGTGTTGCTGAACAAAGAGACCTTGGAGCGCAGGTTCATAGCTCCTTGATAGGATAGTGAAGGTGTTTGCTTTGCTTTCCTTTATTGGTCAGAGCATTGAGTACAGGAGTTGGGAAGTCATGCTGCAGCTGTACAGGACATTGGTTAGGGTTTAGATCAGAGTGGTGCTGGAAAAGCACAGCAGGTCAGGCAGCATCTGAGGAGCAGGAAAATCGACGTTCTGGGCAAAAGCCCTTCATAATTCTCCTGCTCCTCGGATGTTGCCTGACCTGCTGTGCTTTTCCAACACCACTCTGATCTAAACTCTGGTTTCCAACATCTGCAGTCCTCACTTTTGCCTAGGATATTGGTTAGACCACTGTTGGAATATTGCGTGCAATTCTGGTCTCTTTCCTATTGGAAAGATATTGTGAAACCTGAAAGGGTTCAGAAAAGATTTACAAGGATGTTGCCAGAGTTGGAGGATTTGAGCTGTAGGGAGAGGTTGTATTGGCTGGGGATATTTTCCCTGGAGCATCGGAGGCTGAGGGGTGACTTTATAGAGGTTTATAAAATCATGAGGCGCATGGATAGGATAAATAGACAAAGTCTTTTCCCTGGTGTCAGGGGATCCAGATTAGAGGGCATAGGTTTAGGGTGAGAGGGCAAAGATATAAAAGAGACCTAAGGGGCAACTTTTTCACTCAGAGGGTGGTACGTGTATGGAATGAGCTGCCAGAGGAAGTGGTGGAGGCTGGTACAATTGCAACATTTAAAAGATATTTGGATGGGTACATGAACAGAAAGGCTTTGGAGGGATATGGGCCAGGTGCTGGCAGGTGGGATTAGCTTGGGTTGGGATACCTGGTCGGCATGGACGAGTTGGACTGAAGCATCTGTTTCCCTGCTGTACATCTTTATGACTCTATATCTATATATTTATTACTATGGATATCACTATGAAATAGAGCAATAGATAATTCAATTTAAAATACTGTTTTAAAATCTGATATCAATGATAAAGAAAGATTACATGGTGCTGGGAATTTATACCAATGACAAATTTTACTTTTTACACATATCACTGAAGTTCAGTTTCCTTGCTGTTTAAAATATTTTTCTGTTACTGCTTCAAAATAGCATGAGACAGAAATGTCCTGTTGTTAACATGTATCAGCAACCTTGCAGGGGGAATAATGGCACGAGAAACATTGTATCTGAGCTGTGAAAAAACATAAGATCAACCATTCAAACTGTAATATCATTGCAACAGCCAAGGCTCATGAGGGGTGGTGGAACTGAGAGGATCTTACCTTGGGAATTTGCTTGACGCTTAAATGGGGAGAATACTGCTCAGGAACAATCTGATTGGTTGACTACCAATCTGATTGTGACTAGAGAAAAAGTGATAATTCCATTTGGAGGCCTTAATGAATAAACTTCTTTCTTTAAAGAACTCAGAAATTTAAACAATAGGTGCCAAATCAAACTGATAATTGCCTTTCAAACTCAAGAATTAGTTAAATACAAAATATTGTTTGTGTTTCAAAGAGATTATTTGATGAATATTTGAGAGATAATGATAATGTGTATAGCTTTCCTTTGTGAGTAATTGTGATTCTAAACAATTCTAATGACAAATTATTTGATAGTGTCACTTAATAGCATTGTCCAAACAGAAAAAGTGAAAGTTAGAGCCGTGTTCCACCTAGAAGTAAGGGACCAATGTCTTGTGCAATAGGACACTGAGTTATAAATGCAGAAGTACAACTGCTGTTAACATTGTGGCTGTTTTCCAACATGCCCCTTCAGTTTGCAATTCACAGAATTTTACACTTCAGATTTACTGAGCATGTAAAACCCACAGTCAAAACACCATACAATTTTGCCTACGTCCCTAATGATAGTCACATGTTGTAAAATGTGTCAGAATTCTAAGAGCTGAAATTTCCTTATTCTACAAACTGCATAGTTTACAAATTAGCTGCAACTTACACCTTCAATATCTATGCATTCACAGAATGAAGGTGGTGCTGGCAAGTCTTTTATTTATTGGCCATCCCCACTTAGCCTTGAGAAGATTCTAGGGAGTCAATGTCTTATAGTGCTACTGAACGTGTGGTGTGGGTATATCCAATAGGCAGCTAGGAATGGAGTTCCAGGATTTTTACTGTGAGACAGTGAAGGGATGATAGTACATTATGTATTACTGTCACAGTGTGCTAGTGGTGGAGGGAGTGAATGTTTACATTTTAAACACATGTAATGCTTAAGCCACTTCAGCAAACTATTTTGGTAACATTTAGCTTCTCTGTTGGTGGAGTTGCCATCACTAGGCATTTGTGTGGCATAAATGTTTCTTGTCGCTGAGGAATTGTGACTGTCACTGAACACTGGGCAATTATCAGCAAGCGTTCTCATTTTTGATCTGATGTTGGAAGGAAGGTGATTGATGCAGTACAAATGTCTGGGCCTAGGACACTACTCTGAGTAACACAAGGTACCAAAGCTGAGATGAATGGCTTCCAACAATTAAAACTATCAACAATGAAAAGATCATTGGTGAATAATGCCATGTATAGCATTATTGAAGATATATTTCAACACTTTTCTGACCACTGGAAGTTGTCTAACTTGGTAGTACCTAATCAAAGTAAATTTCTTCACTTTTACATAGATGAGCCATTCCTGAATAATTTTCCATATTATTCTAGCTCTAATGGATCAGCCTGGATAGGTATGCATAAGTCTTCAGTACCATTGCCCAAATGTTGTCAGGGCCCATAGTCTCTGCAATATCTAATACCTCACCTTCATTTCTTGATTTCTAATGGAATAAATCTAATTGGCTTAAGTCAGGTATCTGTCGGGCTGAATGTTCAAGAAGAGACCTAGATGAATGATCCATTTGGCACCTCTTGCTAAAGATAATTGCATAAGTTTCACTCTCATCTTCTGGTGTGCTGTCATTATGAAGAATGGGGATACTGGAGTGTGGTGCTGGAAAAGCACAGCAGGTCAAGCAGCATCCGAAGAGCAGGAAAATCGATGTTTCGGGCAAAAGCCCTTCATCAGGAATGAAGCTGTGAGCCGACGGGTGGGGAGATAAATGGGAAGGGGGGGCTGGGGGAAGGTAGCTGAGAGTGCAATTGGTAGATGTAAGTGGGGGTAATGGTGATAGGTCGGAGAGGAGGGTGGAGCGGATAGGAGGGAAGGAAGATGGACAGGTAGAACAGGTCATGAGGGTGGTGCCAAGTTGGAAGGTTGGAACTGGGATAAGGTGGGCGAAGGGGAAATGAGGAAACTAGTGAAATCCACATTGATGCTTTATGGTTGGACGGTCCTGAGGCGGAAGATGAAGCATTCTTCCTCGAGGCATCGGGGTGGTTAGGGAGTGGCAATGGAGGAGGACCAGGAATAACTGTCCTTGGTGGAGTGGGAGGGGGAGTTGAAGTGTTCGGCCACCAGGCGGTGGGGCTGGTTGGTGCGGGTGTCCCAGGGATGTTCTCTGAAGCACTCTGCAAGTAGGCGTCCTGCCTCCCCAATGTAGAGGAATCCGCATTGGGAGCAATAGGTACAGTAAATGATGTGTGTGAAAGTGCAGGTAAAACTCCTATGGGGCCTTGGACGGAGGTGAGGGTGCAAGTGTGGACACAGGTTTTGCAATTCCTGCAGTGGCAGGGGCAAGTGCTGTGAGGGGAGAGTGGATTGGTGGGGGGTGTGAACCTGACAAGGGAGTTGTAGAGGGAATGGTCTTTACAGAAAGCAGATAGGAGTGAGGAGGGAAATATATCTCTGGTGATGGGGTCCGTTTGTAGGCGGAGGATGATGCGATGTATGCGGAGGTTGGTGGGGTGGAAGGTGAGGGCCAGTGTCCTTGTTGGAGGGGTGAGGTACGAGGACTGAGGTGTGGGAAGTGGTTGAGATGTGCTAGAGGGCATCATTGACCACATAGGAGGGGAAATTTATGACGTCTCCTCCTCTGGTTAGTTGTTAACTGTTATTCACCAGTGATTCACTGGTTTTGAGATTGCTTAGCTCTATCTATTCCACACTGCCTTTGCTGTTTAATATGCATGTATTCCTATGATGCAGCTTCACAAGATTGATAACTTTCTTTTATATATGCGCTTGGCATGCATTCCTTATTGAGCCATGTTTGATCCTTGATGGTACAAGTTATACCAAGCCACAAGGTCATAAATTCTGGTTATGCTGATAGATCATAACATCAGTTTGACCTGATATCAGAAGGTTTCTCGGGATGCACTATCAGCAATAAAGCCTGCTCCATTCCCACTGTAGAATATTACACTGCCATTTCAGGGTGGGACAGCTCATTCCCAGGATGTTGTAGGAAGGATATGGCTCTGCAGATAAGATTACATTAAGGTGACTAATTGTGGGTCAGCTCTCCCAATTTTGACCATTCACTTAATCTGTCAGCATTTCTTTATAGCAGTATTGCACCCTCTTCATAGCTTGAATTCTTACCTGACTTTGTATTGTCAGCAAACTTAAATAAATTACTCTCCATTTCTTTGTCTAAGTCAGTAATTTAGCTTGTAAATGACTGAGACCCCAGCACTGTTCCTTGCCTAACTCAACCAGTCACAGCAAGTTATCCCTTTTTTCTGCATCCTGTATATTCACCAATCAGGTATCCATGTTAATACATCACCCCAACTCCAAGCCCTAATTACAGTTACATTGTTTTGTGGCATCCTATCAAATATCTTTTAGAAATCCAAGTATATCTCATCTACGTACCCTTACCTACCCTGTCGGTTACATTCTGAAGAACTTCTAATAAATTTGTCAAACTTCATTTCCCTTTTACCAAAACACATTGACTTATTTAGTTGTTCTATGCTTTTCTAAGTGCCTCGTTAAGACTTCCTTAAGAATAGATTCCAACACTTTACAAATGACTGATGTCAGGCTAACTGGGCTGTAGTTCTTCAGTTTCTCAGTTACTCCTTTCTTAAAATCAGTGTTACTTTTGTCTATTTCTAACCTGTTGAGATTATTCTGGAATCTAGAGAATTTTGGAAAATCGTAGCCAGCATATCCACGATTTCTGTAGCTATGTCTTTTAGAGCCCCAGAAAAGATAGGCCATGAGGTTCTCAGAAATTGTTAGATTTTAGTCCCCTGAGGACTTTCTGTGCTGATATTAATTACCTCAAGTTCTTGCCTCACTGTTACTAACCCTCAGACTATCCTTTATTACTGCTATGTGAGGGCAGACACAGAACATTTACTCATGTCTCTGACATTTCCTCATTCCCCACGATATTTTCTCCATCTTTTAAAAATATACTCTTAGCTGGTTATCTTGCACACATTTGCTTTCTCATTTGATTAATATTTTGGTGGGCCCTTGCTGTTTCTAAAACATTCAGAATGCTCAGAGTTATTACAACATTTTTTTTAGATTCTCTACAGTGAGGAAACAGGCCCTTCAACCCAACAAGTCCACACCAACCCTCCGAAGAGTAACCCATCCCCCTCTGATTAATGCACCTAACAACTATGGACAATTTAGTATGGCCAATTCATCTGACCTGCACGTCTTTGGAATGTGGGAGGAAACCAGAGCGCCTGGAGGAAACCCACACAGACATGAGGAGAATGTGCAAATTCCACACAGACAGTTGCCCAAGGCTGGAATTGAACCTGGGACCGTGAGGCAGCAATGCTAACCACTGAGCCACCGTGACATCCTATTAAAAGTTTCTTCTTAACATACTATCCTTAAAATCCTTAGTAAGCCACAAGTGGATCTTTCTCACTGAATTTTGTTTTTTAATGCAAGATAATTTGTTGAACAATTTTAATTGGTTTTTAAATTGTTTTGCACTATTTACTTAGATTAGATTTAGATTACATTACAGTGTGGAAACAGACCCTTCGGCCCAACAAGTCCACACCAACCCGCTGAAGCGCAACCCACCCATACCCCTACATTTATCCCTTACCTAACACTACAGGCAATTTAGCATGGCCAATTCACCTAACCTGCACATCTTTGGACTGTGGGAGGAAACCGGAGCACCTGGAGGAAACCCATGCAGACACAGGGAGAACTCCACACAGTCAGTCACCTGAGGCGGGAATTGAACCTAGGTCTCTGGCGCTGTGAGGCAGCAGTGCTAACCACTGTGCTACCGTGCCACCCACAAATACTTAGTGTTAAGTATTTACATACTTCCTATATCAACCTGCTCAGAGATGTTATTACACAGCTCTGGAGCATATGAGACCTGAACCTAGACATTCTGGGCCAGAGTTAGGGACACTAGAGAAAGGACAGTAACATGGACCATAGTCAGCAGCATTCGAACCTTTGCAGGGACATCCCCAGTGATTTTTATTTGATCATCTAAGTCTCTTTATCCAATCAACCTTATCCAACTCTCCCTCTTGCCTATGTAATCAGCTTTGTTTAGGTTTAAGATTCCTGCTCGTGATTAGTGTGTCATTTTCAAAATTAATGTGGAATTCAATTGTATCTTGATTTCCATTTCCCAGTGGATCTTTTAGAATGTCATTATTAATTAGCCTGGCCTCTTTGCATAATATGAGATGTGAAATAACTTTATCCCTAATTGGCTTTGCCAAATATTATTGTAGGAAACTATCATGAAATCATTCTACAACTCATCTCCAAGACTACCTTTGTAGCTTGATTGGTTTGACATTTAATTGTTAGAAGCCCCAACAATATTTTTTTAAAAAGTTCTGTCTAACAATATAACTACTGTAAGAGGACTTACAATCTACTCTGCAAAGTGTTTTCTGACTTTTTCTAAGCTCTACCCATAATGATTCAAGTTCCTGATCTTCTGATTCTTCCTCCGTTATGTCCTTGTGTCATCTATTATTATTAGGGTTATACCTCCTTTCCTATTCCACCTGTCTTTTTCAAATGTTCTGCACTTGGAATATTTATTGCCCAACTTTAGTCATCATGTAACCACATCTCTGTAATAGTCATTAGACCTGAACGTTTATCTCCAATTGTGACACAAGTTCATCTATCTAACTGCAGACATTCGGCACATCCAAATAAAGTAAGTTCAATTTTACCACAATTTTTTCTGCACAGACTTACTCTCAGATGCACAATTACCTTTAAACTCTCTGTTCACAACTTGTTCTTACCTGCATCGATGTACTTTTCTATTGCCTCCACTCTTATTTTTGATTTCTAAATCTCCCATCACCAAAATGTTCCTTTCTCCTTTGTTAGTTCGGACATTTCTTCTTTCTCTGAACATATTTGCTGGCATACTCCTATGGTTGTGAGTTCTGTCCTTTCCTGTCAGTCTAGTTACCAATACCCATAGTGCTCTTCCACACTATTGCCTGATCCTCTTTTACATTCCAAATTTCTCCTCTTGTGAGTCTTAGCTTCATGCCCTCTGTATATCCTTAGTTATACGACTCACAAGGATACTAGTTTCAATGAAGGCAGTCTCAAAAGTACAGCTCTCACTTTCCCAAGTAATGGTGTTAGTGCCCAATGAATCTAAATTCATTTAGACCCACCTCTGAGCCATGCATTCTCTGACAGAAGCATAGAAGTTAGGAGTTGAAATAGACCATTCAGCTGTAAGAGCCTGCTCCACCATGATCCAATCCAGTGCCCTGTTCCCACTTCCTTCCCATACCCTTTGATCCCTTTAGCCCTGAAAACTATATCTAGCTCCTTCTTGAAATCATTCAATGTTTTGGCTTTAACCACTTTCTGTGGCAGAGAATTCCATAGGCTCACCACACTCTGGGTGAAGAAATTATTTATTGATTTTACTTAATCTGTGAAAATGTGCTTGTGGCTCAGGTAGTAATCCAGCAATTATTACTCTTGTGTTTCTGCCTTTGATTTAACCCCCCCTAATTTAGTTTCTCATATTGCTCCAGCAGTGCCTCTTCCTTAATCCATTGGTGCCTGCACGGACCTCGACTCATGAATCCTTCCTCTCTCATAACAAGTTCCTTTCTAGCCCAGAGAAGAATTCCTAAATCTCAGCACAAGCAAACTCATGCTCACCATTGCGGAGAACTGTAGCTGACATCCTAACCATATTATCTTTTACTGCAACCATATTACTTTTCCCACAGCCCACTTGAATGGCTCCCTGCACCATGATCAGTTTCACAGCTCATTGTGGTCAGTTTCATCATCCATCCTGCAGTCTCTGCTCTCATCCACATAAGCTAGAAGAACCTCAAATTTGTAGAACAAATGGAGCGGCTGCTGCTTCTTTATTTCTTTTTTTTTACTTCCATCTCTTCTTCACTTGCATTCACACCCTCCTGTCCCAAATCACAGCTCAAATCTGAAGTATCAAGCCTAAGGGGTGTAAATGTCTCTGAGAACAAAGTGCAAAGTAACTTTCCTTCTCCCTGATAAATTGCATTTCCTAGAGCACAGACTGCAGCTTATCAACTCTAAATGAAAGTTCCTCATGCCAAAGACATTTACTGCAGATGTAGATGCTATGGATTACAGTGGGTGTTCGGCTGCAACACATTGCCAGTTCTGTTATCTTAATTGTATGTGATTCAATTAATTAGGTTTCATGTTTAGAAATATCACTCAACTGTTACCTTTAATTACATCACGCAGTTTAACAAGACAACCTAAAAATATAATGGAAGAAAAAAATCCCTTTACCTTCATTGGACAAGTTTAAACTACTGCCTTGACAGAGGGATAAAATCTTAAAACTCACCAATCATCAATCTGATCATCTAATTAATAACTCTGAGCACTCACCAGCTTGTTGGGACATCTTTCAATTCATGCCTCCAAATTCCAAATTAACCATCATTCCTCATCATTGCCAACTCTATCTGCCCATTGTATTAAACACCCCACTATAAATGCAGTGCCCTTCAACAGTCATCTATCAGTCTAGAACAATTGAAGTACTTTATATACTTGCAAAACTTTAAAAACAAAAGGGTTTGAAAAAAGTCATGTAGCTCATTTACTGCAGCATCATTTCAAAACTGACATGAACTTTTGCAAACTCATCAAGACAATTTTATTCCTAATCAGAAAGATGATGTAATCACATCTAAACGTCTTTAATATTTAGCCTATTAACATCTGACTAGGTGCAGGAGTTTTCCAGTTAATTATAGATAAAATAGTGCAGAGTCAACAGCTTACTGTGTCGATGAAGTACAAAACCCATACTGTATTTTTTAAACAATATGTTAAATTCAACTGACTATGCAAAGAAACAAATTTGAAAGCTAAGCCAGAGAAATAGGTTAATTCCATTATGACATCTTTTTAAATTAAACCCAATTGTCAATGAAATCCCAACTATTTAACTTAAGCAGTGTAGATGTTTATAACTCATTCATTCTTTGTCTGCTGACACTGACTGTAGTGTGAGGTGAGTCAACAGAGATTGGGAGAATTCTGAGAGCATTAGAATCAGCAATTCACTGCAACAACAGGAAATATATGTTCCGTTATAAGGCTGCTCCATCTCATTAGTTACTTGTGAATTAAACATTATAAAATTTAATAGCAGTTTGATCCTATCTCTGAAGACACAATTTCATTTTTTTAACTCTGTCTAGTAACTTTGATTTTAAAATGGAGGAAGATACAAAAAAAGTGAGACCAGCAACATAAGGCTATTACCTTCTATTATTGAAGCTGTTAAAACTGAAGTGCCATAAGCAGCTAGTGGTGCCACTCTCGCCGAATGCTTCTTCATCTTCTGCAGTAATTCTTGGAGTTATTTGTACTTATGGTTTTCTATAGCTGCACATATCTCAGATACCGTGCCGGAAACCCGATGGTGAAGCTAAGTCTGTTGCTTGAATGATTGTTTGGAAGCAATGCAGCATGCTTTGGATACTGATGTGCTGTTTCCCTGGGAACCTCTTCATAATGTAGTATCTGAGACTTGACCTCTCTCAGCCCGAGTCTAAACACTTCTTCTTTGCTTGCATTGCTGGTTTAGATGGGCTAGAATCAGGCAGCAAGATTTAAAGAGGGAGAGAGCTAACCTCCCTGTGTGTGGAACAGCACTTCACTTGCGTCAGTGCAGTGCTTGCCTGCTCTTAAAGAAATGGCCACAACTATTCTTCTGTGGGAATTGCAGTAATTTAATCAAATGAAAACTAGATTTTTTTCAAACTACAGTATATGCTAAAATTCCAGTAGCATTCTGAACATTGACTGATCAATAAACCAGACAACTGTGCTTCTGTATTATAATCCCTAGAATTAAGAATTGCTGAAGAGACTTGAGATGACAAAATAAACCAATGAAATGAGATACCACATAAATTCTTGTGGTTCACTTTCATACCTTATAAAACTGTTACTTAATCCATACTGAAACATAAATTATTACTCTAGTATTGTGGCATAATTTGTGGTCTCCAAAAAAATAGCACTGCATTCACAAATAAACTTTTAGTGCTTCCGAGGGTGGAGATCTCTAGTTTTATTCTCCAGCTCACATAGGTCCTGCAAATTAATAGTTAGCTACATGTCAACTGCACTATGCAGGAACTATGCACTCAATAGCAAATTGAAGTTCAACACGGGCGAGAGTTTTATACTGCCTCTGCTGATCTGGGAAATAAAGTCAATCTGAAGAATTAAATTGCAGTTCAAGCCATTCAGTCAACCTGATAACAAGTGTACTTCATTATCATAAGACCAAATCTATGATTTCAACGAGACCATAGAATTATTAGAATTTCAATGTCTGATGTTCTAAGGTAGGGCTTCCCAAAGTGTGGTTTGGGATCCCAAGTGTGGATGTAAGCTAAGATTTGAGAGTAACAAGAACCAAGGTAATTATGGTGTCACAAAACGAGTCCCCTTTTTTCTAAAAGCTGTTCCTTGGCTCAAGGAGACTCTGTCCTTGACTTTTTTCAGAGGTGTAATAAACCGGGCCGGGCTCCAATCAGTCTGGTTTGGTACAGAGATGAAAAGGGTTTTGAGAGGCCTTTTGTTTATATGTAAACAGATGAGACTTCAGGCCAAAGTGGTCATATTTTAGAAGTGACCTGTATAAAGAAAGGGGAGTGGTCAGCTCGCTAACTGGGCAGATTTAGTTTCATCTTGAACTGGCTGGAAGTTCAACAGGGAGCTGTGTGGAAACCCTCTCTCTCTTTTTTTGCCCTTCAACTTCAACCTGTAAGCATGTGTTCCATTTATACTGCTTTTTAAAGGGAGTCTGTTTATTGGGACTGTTGTGTATATTCGGACCAGCATAATTAAGTCTCGTTTTGATAGGCTGAGTTCTGTAGAGGTTCTTTAGTCTGTTCTATGTGCTTCATTGTGTAATTTTGTGAATACATTTTTGTCTGTTTTAAAATCTAGTAGTCAACCTAGCTATCTGGGTAATTTTCACTTTACACTAACCAAAACAAATTGCAAAGTTATGGTCTGAGCTGCCTGCTTAAGAATATTTTGAGTGGTCTGACTTAGTCCATAACAATAGGCACTGTAAGGCTCCAAACAAGTTACAACTGCTGTGTTCCTGCTTTAATGGACCCTTACTTTCATCTTTTTCACCAAGATGCTGTGACAATTTTCACAATTCAAATGGCGTCACAGTGGGAAAATGAATGGGAAGCATTGCTATAAAGCATTACTCACAGTCATTCAAATTTGTTAATGTGCGAAGCATTTTGTAATTTCCCCATCATGGATTTAGTCTGGTTATACTTCTGACAGAATGTGTACATATTGAATCCTTTTGATGAAGAACATTGTAACATTCATTGAGGCATTTTATACATTAAGACCATCTTTTTACATTTTCAGAAAGTACATAAAACAGGTTAGTGGTGACTGCAGTAAACATTCTGCAAAACTTTATTATTGAAGCATCGACATGCCAAAAATAAAACAGACAAATGATGGGTAACAGAAAACCGCCTGGTTGTCTTAGAACTGGAGAACAGTTGTCCTTGGTCATCCTGGTGAAGAGATAATCAGCGAGATAAAATCATACAGATAGCAGAAGAGATCTCATAGAGTCATAGAATTCGACAGCATTGAAACAGACCCTTCAATCCAATTTGTCCAACCAGATATTCGAAATTAATCTAGTTTCATTTGCCAGCACCTGACCCATGTCTCTCTAAACCCTTCATATACCCATTCAGATGCCTTTCCAAAGTTGTGATTGTACCAGTCTCCACCAATTTCTCTGGCAGTTCATTCCACCCTCTGTGTGATAAAGTTGCCCCTTAGGTCCCTTTTAAATCTTGCCGCCTCTCACCCTAATCCTATGCCCTCTAGTTTTGGACTCCCCCACCCTGAAGAAAATACCATGGCTATTCAGGAACACACAACTTGGGCTTTCAAAAAGATTGCAATTTAAGCAATCAATTGTTGAATTGCAACAGTTAACATAGGTTTTGGATTTTGCAATCCGCAACCAGCAAGTTTGAAAGTGGTGCTGAATGGGTGGGGGCAGGACTTGTTAAGTCTAGAAGATGGTCTTCCTATTGCCTACATAATCTGACCCTGAACTGATAGATACAGTGAAGGTGTCAAGTGATCTGTTCACACTTGGGCCATTAAGGCACTTGAGAGGCCCATTAATGGCTGCTTAAGAGCCCTATTCTGTCCTGCAAGTTATTTACCTGCATTGGCGGGAGGCCCACACCATGCAGGAAGCCTCCACCTTTCCCTGCACAAACAGATATCAAGCAAGGGGAGGGGGACCTTCTTTTATGAATCCCCTGGTATCATCAAAAGCAGCCCACAAACCCCAATGTCCTTTAGCCCTCCCTCCAGTTCCTGAACTTGGTCCCCCTCTCCTCTCCAGATCATTCAATTCCTGACTTTCATGGGCTTCTTGACATAGTGGGACTACATGTAAACAAAAGTTTGTAGCCTCAGTTCCAGCAAAGACAGCAGAGCTGCCAGGCATCCTAATGGATGGTAATTCTCCGATGTGGAAATTCTTCCCAATGTTAATGCCAAAATCTCACCATCAGACAATAATGCTGTTCAGTTTGAAATTGCTGTGGACGGAACCTGATGTTTTCTATGAGAGACAGGGACCAGTGCACCCAGTAAAATCCAGCCCAGTATCCCCCAGTTCTTAGCAACAGTATTCATTATTATTGCTTTGGACTCAAGCAAATCCAAAATGTTCCTAATCTTTTAAATGCACAGACAAGCTAATATTTTATTTTGATGGTACAAAGAATGGTGAAAACTATATTTGACTAATTTTACATTTCATACATTAAGACTTGCAATTTTATTGGTACAAAACTAACACTTTAATATAAGTAGTCCTTGGAACAAGGTGTTAATATTGATGCTGTCCATTTAACAGAATCTCTGCAGAAAAGTTTTTCAGTTTGACCTTAATTCAACAATTAAGGTCAAACTGGTCAACATGAAGCATTTTATTTTTTCTACATTAATGAACATCTCATCACATAGAATACTAGTGTAAAGTGGAAATGTAGTAAATGAATGCATAAATGCACTTAATAGTGCGGCTAAACCCAATAGCATAATTCGCAAGCTTTGAACCAGCCACTGAAACACATAACTCATATTCCCCATGGGCAAATATCTGATAGCAAAAACATTTGTTTCTCATAGTAAACCTACTCAAAGCCTTAATTTATATCACAACCTACAGAAAGCTGAAATTGTTACTCTGTTAATTTAAGGCAGATATTGTATTTTCACCAGCAGCAGTATACACAATTTTCCAATACGCTTCAATAATATTTAGTTAGCAGAACATGCATTTCTTCTTTCAATAACAAAATCTTTTGTTTTTACCAAAGCACTTGCAAGTTAAATTATATATGTTTAGATAGAGAGCTTGACTGTATTAATTGTGAGATTGACAGAGAAATGAATGGCCAGATAAGTTATGCTGTTATTGATGTTCAAATTCTAAACAGTCTAGCAAATCAAAAATACTAAGCTGTGATAAACTTGAGAATGCTCCCTACTTTTAAAAAATCTTTCATTGAAGTAATAGAAGTAAGAACACAAGTTCAAGCTTATGCCACAGAGAATCAATTCAGAGACTGGATTTTTGCAGTGACACATCATAAAGTCCTGTTATGTCATGGTGTTTTACAAAGTAACTACTGCTCACAAAAGCTTTTTCCCCTCCAAAATTATGGGGCTCTTTGGCCCATACAAGTTCACAACGACTGGGCGCCTCGACAGCTCGGGAGCAAAAGAACTTTAGCTTATCTGGCACTGCTAGTAGAAAGACAGACACTGGATACTATTAATTTAGAGTGATCCTGAAGCAGGCTCATGAAGGAAGTGCTGTGAACACAGTGTTGAAATTGTTGATACTTTTGTTCTTTCCTCATTGCTGGAATACAGATTTTGTCTGCTCTACATGCTAAAACAGTTTCAATTCAAACAATCATTTTTTTTGGATATTGATGCATAATGGGATAAAATTTAGTTATTTTATAGATGGAGAAAGCACAAATTTGATCTGCCATCAAATGTTCTACAACTGCAGCAAACGACTCCTGTGCCTATGCCTCAGCGGGGTGGCACATAGCCTTCAGTATGTGCTGTAGCCAAATTGTTGTTCTTAAAAACATTCTATCGTTTTGAAGGGAAGCTGCACTGAATGGTAAGAGGCTGCAACTGAGCCCTGCTGCTGTAATTCCAAACATGGAAAATGGACATGCCAAGCAGGAGAGGGCTTCAGGAGTCACAGTTGCAGTTCTAGAGATCTGCTGGAGGAAGTGGACCAGAGGAAAAGTGACATGCAACCTCAGGAATCAAGAAAGCACTTGAGATCAACCTTGATGGAATTGGAAGCAGGTAGACAGGGACATCGGCATAGAGTTTAAGGGTAGAAGATTATGTTGGAAGTGTATAAAAAGTTGGCTGGGCCATAGCTGGAGTACTGTGTGCTGTTCTGATGGCCACATTATAGAAGGGATGTGATTGCACTGCTGGGTGCAGAGATGGTGCCAGAGCTGGAGAGTTTTAGTTATAAAGAGAGATTGGATAGACTGCTTACTTTGGAGCAAAGGAAGCAGAGGGGGGAATCATGATTGAGATGTATAAAGTTATGAGGAGCACAGCCAGGGAAGAAATGTTTCCCCTGAGTGGAGGAATCAATTATCATGGAGCATAGATTTAAGGTAAGGGGCAGAAGGTTTACAGGGATGTGAGAAAAAAACGATTTCTCACAGAAGATGAGAATCTGGAACTCACTGCCCATTAGGGTACTAAAGGCAGAAACCTTCATAACATTAAAGAAGTATTTAGATGTCACTTGCAACACCAATCATACAAGTACTGGAAAATGGGATTAGAATAGTTAGGTGGTTATTTTTGACCTGCATAGACTCGATGGTCCAAAGAGGCTTTTTTTGTGCTGTGGACCCTCTATGACTCTAAGCCGATTCCAAGCACCTGAACCCAAGGATCTTGCAACAAGAAGTCAATGACCTATGCAGATGATCAAGTGATCAATACCAGAAAATGCATCTTCACATCAAATATCCTACCAGCCTCTCACATCATGCAATGCACCACACTGCATTAGCAGTCCCTGGAACTCTAGGTTCAGTAATATTCAGATACTGCATCTACCAATGCTTACCATACTCATGTCCACCTTTTACGGCTCCATATGCTTCACTCACACAGTACACTAACAGCCAAAGGAAGGACAAAGTGGCACACAAAAGAAGGGAGAAGAGCAAGACTGGTGGTGGACAAGGAGCTTATATTTCCTGAGGAGCTGATTCCCTGCATCATTTGACCAGTTGTGACAGAGCCCTTGGCATGCAACATTGAGGAGAACTTGATGATGACAATGAGGAGGACAATGTGGTTCATGCTTTATTTTCCTTTTCAAGTCACAGCTCATCCTGTTGTCTGCTATGATGAGCAAGCTTTGCTTGGATCACTTCACTTTGCACCCCAACCCCTTTCCTAAACCTGGCCTTGGTCATCTAGTTTTATGCCTTCATAAACCCAGGAACTGTCTTCATAACTCTTGGAAGGACAGGCAGCAATGTGATAGCACTGTTGAATAGCCCCTATCACTTGATCTAATACCCACATCCAGCAGCTTAGACACTGGCACTGTTTGTACTGTAGAGGCTGACATTGTGATGTGACCAGCATATAGTGAGTCATCCAAGTGTTAATTCCCCGGCAACAAGGCCAAGGGTAAAGAATGGCTCATTTGATACGGTCACCAGATGGCAAGGTTCACATGCCAGTTCTGCTATGGGTGCCTCAAAATGAGGCCTTTGATGGGGCAGCATCCAGAAACATGAAAATGGCACATTCTCCAAGATGCTGAATACACCAGGTGACTTACCATTAAACTTTTGAAAAATGTCATACCTCTTGTGTTAGAAGCAACGCTGAAAAGGCTAGCATTTGTCACCCATCCATTTCATACCCTTGAATTACCCTTTTACCCTTGTTTAGCCATTTCAGAGTAAATCACATTACTCTGGATCTGGAGTGAAATCATGCAAGGACAGAAGATTTCCTTCCTTCCCTTAGGGACATTAGTGGGCTAAATGAGTTTTTATGATGAAGTTTATTTTCATTGTTAATGAGACCATCGTTCACTTTCAGTGTTTTTAATTAATTGAATATACATTTCATCAGATGTTTTAGTAGGATTTGAACCTATGCCCCCAGAATATCACTATCCAACCATCTCCCCCTAATATCCTGAAAATCCAATCCCATTTGCTAATGAATCATTAAGTATTTTGCCCTAAATCAATAATTAGGCCATAATTCTTCAGAAATAAAGGTACGATGGTTAATGTATTCAGAATCAGCAGTGTCCTGCACATCTATTAATTTGTTATCTTGGGACAACATCTGTAGCAAATAACATCAATTCACTGACAGTTGCAGTGGCAGCATGCAGCGTTCCAAATACACAAGTCCCTTGCCATGTGTGCACACTTCCCACAACGGTTAAACTAATTGGATTCCTGAGCAGCATAAACAGTATTTCAGTTAAATCGACTGGTAGGGCAGTAGACCATGTCACCTTCTGAGAAAAAGCAATTGCAACTACTGAGCACTCCAAATCAGTTGCTGCTCTTCCTAAGTACTCAGTTCTGACCATTTCTTTCTTTCAAAGTTTAGCGATATTTTCTAACATTATTGAAAAGAGAATTATCGTGTGATGTCCTTTTTATCTTGAACGTAGAAAATAGGCAAGTGCCCACTGATTAATTCAGATGTGGCAATTTGTGGATAGTTTTCAAATAAAAATATAGATGATCAGAAGCAGGAACGTACAGTTCATGAATAAAGAACAATTACTAGAATAAATGCTTACTGCCAATATTCCACAGTCCACCTCATGCTGTCAGTTGACAGCTAAGTGTATGATCCTGTTCAACCATCCTAGTCAAGTATGATAAATGTCTATGTGCACACAAATGAATTGACTCCATATGACAATACAAATTGTCTGAGGCAGCATAGAAGCCCTGAAAACATCTAAGCTATAATAATTCTGCCCTCAGAAAAACCTGTTCCCATGTTATAATACTGGTAACCACCCGAAATGTAGAAATGTGAAAAAACCTAATCTATCCAATACTTCTACTGTATTGAAGTATTCAGACTACTTGTCTAGCATCCATTACCAGATGAGTCAGAATTTCCTCCAACTAAATATTGGAAAAATCCAAAGCTATTTATTGTATTCAATCCTGCCACAAACTCCACTCTCCAACCACCAAGTCCATTCTCTCCTTGGCAACAGTTTGAGGCTGAGCTAGATTGCTGCACTAGGAGAAAGTGAGGACTGCAGATGCTGGAGATAAGAGCTTAAAAATGTGTTGCTGGAAAAGCGCAGCAGGTCAGGCAGCATTCTCCTTCTCCCTAGATTGCTGTACCCTTGGTGTCATATTTTACCCCATGATGAGTTTCTGACAATATATTAATTCTATCACTAAAACTGCCTATTTTCACCTCTGCAACATCACCCACTTCAGTTCCTGCCTCAGCTTATTTGGTGTTAAAATTCTCATCCATGCCTTTGATTCTTTTATCCATGCCTTTGATTCCTGTAGACTTGACCATTTCAATTCACCTTTGATCAGCTTCACATCTTACACCTTCTTTAAGCTTAAGCTCATCTAAACCTGTACTGCTCGTGCCCCAACTCACATGTGATAAACTCTATTTATCTATCACCTGTATTCACTAACCTAAAATGGCACCAGACACAAAAGCTTCCCCATGTTAAAAGACTCTATGTGCATGCCCTTATCATGGGCTATACTTCAAATCATGGAGTTACACAGCATGGAAACAGATCTTTCAGTCCAACTCATCCATGCTTATCAGACATCTCAATTTGACCTTGTCCCATTTGCTAGCACTTGGCCCATATCTCTCTAAACCATTCCTATTCATATACCCATCCAGATGCCTTTTAAATGTTGGAATTGTACCAGCCTCCACCACTTCCTCTGGCAGCTCATTCCATACATTCACCACCCTCTGTGAAAAAGTTATCCCTTAGGTTCTTGCATTGTTCTAACATTCTATGTTCAATTGGTAAACTTAATCTGTAGTTTCCAAGGAGAAATTCGTAAAATCCACCTTTTAATATGAAGTGGAATTGTCTGTACTTGGTATTTAGCTTACTTACAGTGTGGAAATAGGCCACACCGACCCACCAAAGCACAACCCACCCAGACCCATTCCCCTAACACTACGGGCAATTTAGCATGGCCAATTCACCTAACCTGCACATTTTTGGACTGTGGGAGGAAACCAGAGCACCCAGAGGAAATCCACACAGACACGGGGAGAACGTACAAACTCCACACAGAGAGTCGCCTGAGGAGGGAATTGAACCCAGGTCTCTAGCGGTGTGAGGTGGCAGTGCTAACCACTGTACCACTGTACCACTGTGCCACCCCAGGCAGATTTGCTCCATGCACTTGTACAGTGTTTAGCCTGTAATTGTGTTTGTGAAGTTTTGTGTTCAGTGTATTATTCTGTGACTGGTCTGCTGTATGTTGCTTGTAATTGTTTCTCTGTGCAGCGTGGTGTTTAGTCTGTAATTGTCTGCCTGTGCTGTTGTATATTCAATCTGTAATTGTGTACCTTCGGTCACTTTAGTTGGAAGAAGTACAAAGTATCATCCTGGAATCTCTAGGACGATATTAGAACAGTGGCCTTTGAGGAGGTCAGGTACAACTCAATCCTCCAGAACACCAAAAGGAAAGACTAGCACTTTTCATAAACACTTAACATTCCAAAGTACTTTATAGTCATGAAGTGCCTTTGAAATACAGTGTGGCTGTCAATTTATGCAAAACAAACTCCAACAATTAGCAATGCAATATTGACCCGTTAAGCTGCACGAGATGTTGACTAAAGGCCAAATATCAGTCTAGACACCAGAAATAACTGCCCTGCTCTTCTTCAAAGTAATGCCAAAGAATCTTCACTGTCAATGTGAGAGGGTTGATAAGTCCTTGTTTCTAACATCTCATCTACAGACGGCTACAACAGTGTAGCGCCCCCTCAGTGTTACACAGGGAGTGTCAGCCTGGACTTACAAGTGCTGAAGTGGAACTTGAATCCACAACCTTTTGATTTCAAGACAACAGTTCTGCTCACTTAGCCACAACTAACACAGAATGGAAAAGGCTGAGAAGCAAAGATCTGAGGAAAGAGGGAGGATTCCTTAGAGCTGGCTACATTGCCAGAATTTAACTTGTGTTCCAGCTTTTTGGGTCTCATTCTGTACACAGTGAAAATCTCTCTCCTTGTGGTAGGTTATGGGTATGACATATACCTCATGGTGCACTTTGAATGGTAAACTGACTCTGGATTAGTGGTGCTGGAAGAGCACAGCAGTTCAGGCAGCATCCAAGTAGCTTCGAAATCGACGTTTCGGGCAAAAGCCCTTCATCAGGAATCCTGATGAAGGGCTTTTGCCCGAAACGTCAATTTCGAAGCTACTTGGATGCTGCCTGAACTGCTGTGCTCTTCCACCACCACTAATCCAGAATCTGGTTTCCAGCATCTGCAGTCATTGTTTTTACCTTGTTTGCCTTTCTGGTACATAAAAATGGTGTCTATTCCATGCAACTGAGGTTTCCCTGAAGCCTTGTACAAAGAATTAATAACTAAACTTTTGTACCTAATTTCTAAAACAAAATGCTGAGATTACAAATTCCATCTTTGGGGAATTCTGTGTTAGAAATGGTACTTCTGAGAAATAGGTCACATTTCAACAGCATTGTGTGACAATGTTAGTGCAGCCTATACTAGTTATAGTACCACCTGAAACTATGCAGCACTCCACACAGTCTTGCCTGGTTTATGCTGCCCCACGTGTATCCAGGTGGTCCTAAGACTCTTGGTAGACCTTAATGTTCACTGGAATAGTGGTGCTGGAAGAGCACAGCAGTTCAGCAGTTCAGGCAGCATCCAAGGAGCTTCGAAATCGACATTTCGGGCAAAAGCCCTTCATCAGGATTCCAGCACCACTAATCCAGAATCTGGTTTCCAGCATCTGCAGTCATTGTTTTTACCTTAATGTTCACTGACCAATTTACAGTTTACAATTACGAAAGCCATAAGTGTGATCTTCCAAAGACGTGATGCACCCTGATGATGTCATGTAGATTTCCAGCTTGCATTCCTGTCCTGTGTTCTGTAGTTCTAGGTTTTCAGTGTCAATGCCAAGGAGTGGAGATGGCTACTTGTCCCCAGCCATTGGAAAGTTGTGACCCAGGCAGGATATTTTACAAAGGTGATTTCCTGAAATTCCTGTTTGACAGAATGGCACAGATCTTGCACCAATTACCTATCAATGGAAAGAGGACAACAGAATTTCAGATAATTGCCTATCAGATGCTATCGAATGATGGTTTGCAGGTTTTCTGGTCGTGTCTCAATGCACAACCCATCCCAGCTCAAATTCTACAGCAGGTTAGCTGTGGCTTGGTGGGTTGCATTTCAACTGTATCAGGAGGTCATGGATTCAGGGACTTAAACACAAAATTCAGTCTATGTTCAGTGCAGTACTGAGGGACAGCTGCAGTGCTGTCAAAATTCTCTTACAGAAGGCAGTGTTTCACTGTCAGAAAGCAGAGCTGAGAGTGCACTGCACTGCCAAATGTTGTTACTGGGGAGTGCTGCACTCTTGGAGAGTCAGTGCTGAAGGATGGTGAGCATCCTCCTTGCTTCAAGGGTTTTCCAGAACAGACACTGGCATCCGATTAAACAACTTTCAAATTTTCATCCTTGTTTTTAAGTCTGCATAGGACTTCATCCCTGATATAGGATGGGAACATCATCGCCTCTGAAATTCCCTTACCATTCTGACTGAGATATTGTATAAATTTCTGCTTCTTTATCATCACTGACTCAAAATTGTGGAATTTCACACCAAACGTTGTTGTGAGAGCATCATCCCCACAACTACTGCAGCAGTAGTTTCCATGGGAGGCACTGATGTCGAGATAATGTCCCTGAACCAGTCATCCGGAACCCCGGACTAGTGAGCTAAGGATAGGGCTTTGAATCCCATCGTGGCAAATGGTGACATTTGAATTTTTTTTAAGTTTGGAATAAAACACTAGTCTAAAGATTAATGCAACCATTGTCTTAAAACCCATCTGGCTCACTGATGACCTTTAGGGAAGGACACCTGTCATCTTTGCTTAGTCTGGTCTACTCTCACTAGGATGGGGAATAAATTCCTAGCCAGCAACTCTTGCATCACACGAACAAATAAAAAAGGCCCATCCCTATCTTCTCAGGGTAACCAGAGATGGGCAATTCCAGCATTGCTGGTATTAGGTAAAAGTGAGGACTGCAGATGCTAGAAACCAGAGTCTAGATTAGAATGGTGCTGGAAAAGCACAGCATCCAAGGAGCAGGAAAATCGACATTTCAAGCAAAAACCATTGCCCTGAGAATGAGAAGAAAAGTCTAATATAATTCTTTTCTTGTGTCATATATTTCTTGAAGAGTTTTCTCATTTGAAAGGGCTGCACATAGTACCGTTTGTTTAGCTTTTTCTATTTAGGAAAGATATGAAATATTATACATCTAAAAGACAACATGTCTTTCTGATTCCAGTGACTTAACTGCTTAGGATTCTCTAATTATGCTGGTGAGTATTTTCAATACTCATTTAGCAAGGGATGATTAATGGTGAGCTTATCTTGTTGTTTATCTAGATGAAGGAACTAAGGGTATTCTGGATAAGTTTGCAGACGATGCAACAATAGATAAAGGGACAGATAGCATTGAGGAGGTGGGGGGGGCTGCAGAAGGATGTGGAGAGATTAGGAGAGTGGGCAAAGAAGTGGCAGATGGTAAAGTTTGAGGTCATGCACATTGGTAGGAAGAATAGAGGAAAGGACTATTTTCTAAATGGGGAGAAAATTCAGAAGTCTGAAATGCAAAGAGACTTGGGAGTTCTAGTCTGTGATTCTCTCAAGGTAAACTTGCAGGTTGGGTCAGTCATTTAGAAAGGCAAATGCAATGATGGCATTTATTTTGAGAGGACTTGAACATAAAAGCAGGGATGTATTTCTGAGACTCAATAAGGCTCCAGTCAGACCACATTTGGAATATTGTGCATAGTTTTGGGCCCGATATCTCAGGAAGGTTGTACTGGCCCTCAAGCATATTACAGGGGGTTCACGAGAATAGCCCCAGGAATGAACAGCTTCACATATGAGGAACATTTGAGAACTCTGTGTTTATACTCAATGGAGTTAAAAAGGATGAGGGGGGGATCTAATCGAAACATAGAGAATACTGAATGTCTTGGACAGATTGGATGTTGGGAAGATGATTCCATTGATAGGAGAGACCAGGACCAAAGAGAATAAAGGGAAGATCTTTTAGAATGGAGAAAAGTAGAAACATGTTCAGTCAGAGAGTGATAAATCTATGGAATTCGTTGCCACAGAAGGCTGTGGAGGCCAGGTCATTGAGTATATTGAAGACTGAGATAAATAGGTTCTTGAGTATCAAGGGGATCAAGGGTTATGGGAGAAAGCAGGAGAATGGGGTTGAGAAACTTATCAGCCATGATTGAATGGTACAGCAGAATCAATGGGCTGAATGGACTAATTTCAGCTCTCATGTCTTATGGTCTTGACCATCAGGCTTATTAATACAACTTGCTGTGAGTCACTTCATACTGCAGAGAGATAACGTGACATTTCTTCAACACAAATTTACATCAGCCTGGTGTCACAGTGGGTAAAATCTTCTGCACTCTCTGGTGATGAGTCTGGAGGCAGGAATTAGGAAGGATGGTGGTGTATCTGAACAGTGGGAAGACCCCATGGATAACCATCCAGCCCTTCTGCCACTTGATGCCCTTAAGTAGCCAATTAAGTATGTGGGCTTGTTGCCATGCAGTGGGCACAACAGTTAAACTATCCAGCCAGCTTTTCATCTCCCAGGGTGGTAGCCCTCAACCAAAAGCCTGATTGAGGGACTCAGCATCATGAAAGCGGAAAGTCACACCATTCCTTTGCTGCCCTCCTCCTTGCAGCTCTTTCTTTGCTCTAAGAAATGCTTCTCGACATTAATCTCCCTCTGGCATGGACTGCTTTGTGATATTGGGACGCCAGAGCCTGTTGTTCCAGCGGCATCCACTGCAACCCATGGCATTGTTATGCCAGCCCCTGGTGGCTGGCAGTTCTTGATGGGTGAGCCGTCTGCCTCAGAGTCTTGGCTCTAGGGGGAGGTCTGTCACTGGTCTCCCCACTGCCTGATTGACTTGTGGCTCAGTAAGTCTTCTCAAAAGGGGAGAGCACAGGACCTTTGCCAGCCTGCAAGAAAGACCCCAACCCCTGACACCTCAATATTCTGCTCAGTATATCAAATCAAACATTGGTGCCAAAGTCTAATCATAGTGCTGACCAACTTTAGTTCGATGCAAAGCACTGGGTTTTCTGCACCACAAAGACTGAGAAAAGGACTGGCTGTACCTGCTTCCTGATAGAATAGAAACTTGAAGTCTAGAAGGCACAGGTTTTATTATAAACTGTAAAGATGTAACACCTTTGGCAAACATTTAAGTCATGGATTTAATGGTGGGATCAGGGCCGTAGCAGAATTACAACTGCTGTGCATCATTCACTGACCCATTACCACTCTGTTGCCAATAAATACTGCAGCCTTTCAGCTAAAAAGCCTTAGTTGGGGAGCCTCAATATTACATGCAAATCAGGAATCTTAAGCTGCTTCACTGATGCAAGTGGAGGGCTGAGGGAAGAGTACTTCCTGTCTATTATCCACTTAGTTGAAATAGATTATTAAATAAGCAGCTTATTATTTTTGTGGACACAAGAGGAGTAGCTTTCAGTTAGCCAGCCCCTTGTTCCAGTGAGCTGCAGCATGATGCTCATTATACACCAGTGACATTATAATGGACACTGGAACTGGTCCAGGCATCCCACACACTGCATACCCAGGCCACAACAGAATTAAATCTGCCATGGAGCATTAATACCTTGGAGTAAATTTGAAATAATAAGTTGAGGTTTTTGAAAAGCTTCTAGCCCAATTTTTCTCAGATGAATGGCACCTAATTATTATAATGACCAGACTCTCATCATTGTGGATCTGGGATATGAAACAAAATTAGCAATAACCTTATCCCTCAGGAATCAAGTTTGTAATTAGCAGTAGGTTTCATTTCTGATTGTAAAGAATAAGAACTGGAAACATTGCCTTTCATGTAAGAAAAGAAAGTTGCTCTGGCCTTGGAAGATGGAAAGGAAAATAAATCTGAAACTTAAAATGGCAAGTGACATACCTAGCCTGTAAGACAAAGTGTTGATTTTTATGGGTGTCTGTATGGCATTCACTATAGAAATATTGGAAAATGACTTTTTCCATTTATAGTCAGTTATAGGGAAGTAGTTAATTTTGCTTTTTCTTTGTGAAATGCTTTAAGATTTCACCTTTAGTTTCATCAGCTTGTCAATTAGTGCCCTTACATTAGGAAAGTGCTCAGAACTGTGAAGCATTGTTTATCATTGTCACAAAAGGCAGCATATAAATGAGTCACTGCCATGCATTCTTAATGTTGTTTACAGGGCACAGGTCCCCAGTCTCCTGGCAAAATATTTGGGGGTCGTCCATAATCATGACAGCTTTCCTGCAGCAATTTAACACCCACATGGTGTAGGCCTCATCCTGTTTTGGGTAAAATACAGAATGAAGCTATTATGTTGCCATTAATTGACTACTTAAGGGTCTTGATGAGTCCAAGGGACAGATGGGTTGCCTGATGCCTTCCCTTCACCCAGTAAAATCACCGGGTTAGGTGGGTAGGGGGTAGCAAGACCACCTGAAATTTACATGCAAACCACTTTCAAACCTGCTGGCAGTGAAATATAAAACCCACTTGCCCGGTGACTCAGTGGTTTTAATATAGTTGCGTAGTAATTACCTTTTTTTAAAATCAGAATTGGTAAAGTGCTTTTCTGGATTTAATGTTATTGCCATCATTAAGGGGTGGCATGGTGGCTCAGTGGTTAGCACTGCTGCCTCACAGTACTGGGGACCTGGATTCAATTCCACCCTCAGGCAACTGTCTTTTTGTGGCGTTTCCTCCAGGTGCTCCAGTATCCTCCCACAATCCAAAGCAGTGCAGGTTAAGTGGATTTGCCATGCTAAATTGCACACAGTGTCCAGGGATGCGCAGACTAGGTGGGTTAGCCATGGGAAATACAGGGATAGGTTAGGGAAGTGGGTCTGGATGGAATGCCGTTTAGAGGGTTGGTGTGGACCTGATGGGCCAAATGGCCTGCTTCCACACTATAGAGATTCTATGATGATATTTTATTCTAAGTAAATGTAAGGCCATAAGATGCACACATATACACGTAAGCAAATTTTAACTTAATATAAATTTAGCCAAAATTTCCTCAAGACCAAATAGTCAAAAATCATGAAACATTGCAGAAACTAACAAAAATTTTATTTTGAAACAGAAGTTAATGTCATCTTATTTCATACAATTGTTCATAAAGTTCTTTAATTATGAAGAATGTCAAACTTCTCAAAACTTAATAATGAAGAATAAGGAATATAGTTTTTGTTTCCACTTTAATTTTCTCTTTGAAATGGTTTTATAATCTGCAATTGTTGATGCAATCAAGTGGGATTATTGATTCTAACAATGTACTAGAATTCAGTTAACGTCTGTAATTAAAGCTTAAATGAAGTTGGGTGAAAGCTGTATGATTGCTAATATGAATTTAACTCCTTTATGTTCCTGAATTGTTAGCTACTCTTTGTTGTTTCTTTTCTTTTTAAGTTTAAGTTTTATTAACAAGTGTGCTGTCATATAAACCTCAGGAAGGGATCAGACTTCCCAGCCACGGCTCACTGATCCTTCAACTCCTGCAGATGGTGAATTGCAGAATTCACTGCAACAGCTTGGTTTCTGTGAGCATTTAGTTCTGAACAAGAATATGGCAAATAAATAATCAGATGCCGACTGTTGTGCTCTGATCTTTCTAAAGAAGAAAATGCCCCAAAAATTCAACATAAATACATGAGGTAATATTGCAACATGACTAATTCCTTCATTGGATGATACAATCAGAATGGAAAAGGAAAACCTGCAAATGAAAGAAACAAACACTTGACAATGTTTCGCAAAGAGCCCTCGAAAAATAAATTATTTTAACCTATGATGCACGTGAGTAAGTAAAAGAGAATTTAAGTATATTTTTAAAATGAAGAGCCGTACTGAGAGATAAGGAGCAAGCAATCTAAGGGACAGTGTGTATTCAAAGAATGGAGAGATACTTCAGACTGGAATCTCAATGTGCAGGTAGCAATATTAGCTTAAGGCACAAGATAGGGCAAAACCCTCCAAACTCGGGATCTGAAGTTAAAACACAGTCCAAGGGACATAGCTCAAAAGAGAAGATTCCACAGACAGGGCAAAGCCTCAAAAAGCTTTGAAAAAAAAAGCAGAAGAAGAAGAAAACTCTGAAAAACACACAGGAGGCCTTTGTACAAGGTTATAGAATGGGATGTCTCCAAAGGGCAAGAGAAAGAACGTCAGAAACTTCAAAGCCTAGCTAAGAACTGGCAATACTCTGAACCTTAAAAACATAGGATTGGAACAGTAAGAATGAAAAGCCAAAGCACTCACCTAGGTCAGTCAGGCCTGATTGTCCATAGGTAAGTTGCTTGCCTTTATTTCCACAATTTGATTATAGAGATGGTCCACAACAAGGCCAGAAATGGGAAAACTGGAAGCACCAGCTTCAGTTCTATAGAACAACTTCAGGTTTACACACAAGGGAGCAGTATCATTAAGTCAGCATGATTTTTTTATGTGCTATAGATCTAATAGCTGATAATGCTCTGGTAAGACCAAGTTTGAAGACGGTATTTAGTGCATGATACTTTAACTAAAACACATGATAAATACCTTGGCTCCAATCAAAACTTAACGATAGAACATGTGAAATATAATCAGTGATCTCAGCATTCAAATAATCAATTGGAGCCTTTGTAATAGATTTATATTGTCCTGCGTGATGTTGCGGGTATGAAGCTTTGAAAGACGAATTAAAAAGAGACTCTACAGTAATTGATATAAGGAAAGAGATGTTCTCAGACTTTATTCAATCCAAGGAGGATTCATTGTTATCTTATTCACAATGGAGGAAGAAATCAGGGACCCAAATTGGTCACTCCTAGAGGGAAACATCAAGAATCATTTGTCTCCCTCTGGAAAACCTGCCAAAATGTCAAAAGAGTGGAAATCAACATCATCAACTGCATGAGGTTTGCACACGATGTGGCTGTAAACATAATCATTAGCATAATGAACGTCCAGCAGGGAGAGCTGAGTGCTAGAAAGGTGGCCAGTTAGGAAACTTTTAAGTAAACAATACCTTTATCACATCAAAAAGAAAGAAAAATACCTACACAAGAAAAAAAGAGAAATCAAAATCATGCAACAAGGACAAAGTTCAAAAAGTTAAAGAACCAAACAGAAGTAGAGGCAATATTCCTTGGGAAGGCTGACAAGCATTGGGACAAGTTATGGACCAACAACTTGAAGGTACAAGGTGTTGAAACAGAATTTAGACTCAACAAAGGAGCAGCTTTTTCAATATAGCATAAACAAAATCAAATTGTGGCAGATGCTAGAGACTGGAAATAAAAATAAAAAGTGATGGAGAAACTTAACAGGTCTGGCAACATCTGTGGAGAGACTCTTCTTTAGATCAGTCATGGCAGACTTGTTATAGCTGAAGAATTTGAAATTTGGACCAGCAAACATAAAACCCCAAGGTTCAGGATGCACAAGATCTTCAGATATATGGACAAATCACCATAAAACCTAATCGTAAAGGATGAAATGTCAGTGAAACACGACATACTCAGAAGAAAATGGGTCTGAGTGGGTTACTCTTCAGAGGGTCGATGTGGACTTGATGGGCCAAATGGCCTGTTTCCATACCATAGGGAATCTAATCTAATCCATATACTGCAGAATGAAAATTCAGCAGAAAGATATCAATTCATCTAGGTATCTTAGAGTTTGAATACTGTACTTCAGGGTGTAGGGGTAAAAAATTCTAAAGTTATTCAAAGGTTTAGACAAAATAAATCAAGAGTATCAAATGACCCTGCAGGTTGATTCTAAATCTATCTGCTTGTATATTCCCAGGAAAATGTCTCATTCTTTGATGGTAAAATCCCAGGTAGCACCACAGTTGAAAGCTGGATCTTAATGCCAGTAACAGAACAGATACAATGCTCAGGGCTACTAACTGTTCTTAAGACAAATGCAGATCTCACTCAGTTAAACAAAGAACTTAGGAGAGAAATCCATCCCATTTTCTCTGTCAATGATAGTTTGGCACAATTGACAACAAGTAGATTTTTAAGAAGCTGTAGACAAACAGTAGGTTCTTGCAGACACCCTTAGATCAAGTTTGCTGATGGCATTTATTGCACCATTCACATGATGTTGCTTCATTGTCTACCATTTGGGATCTCCTCCCCATTGGAGACTTTCAAAACGGTAACGTCTAGAATCCTGATGGAAAACAGGGAACCATTTGCTATTTTGGTTACATTCTAACACAGGATAAAATGAACACAACCACAGGCTCACTGATGTGTTAAAGACAGTATCGAGTGCAGACCTTACACTAAATGAGAATTGTCAATTCTCTACAAAGGTAATTATGTTCCTAGGCCCCATTACCTAAGAACAAGGTATCGGGTAGATCCAAGGAACACAAGAGGCATCTGCGAAGTTTATCTGCAATTAACCTGTGTTGCACAATCTAAAAGGGATGCTGAGAAAAGAAGTCAGCAATTGTACTGGAGTCAGGAACGAAATACAGCTTTTGAAACTTGTGTGGAATAGTTACTTTCTGTCGATATTTTAGCACATTACAACGCAGGTTTATTCACTATTATAGCTATAGATAAATCATCCATCGGACTAGGAACAGTCCTTATTCAAATACAAACTGACAGAATGGGAAAACTGGTCTATTTTACACTGAGAGCTTTGACAGAGACAGCGTTGAGATACACATGATAGAGAAAGAAATTCTAGTCTGTACTTGGAGATGTAAAAGATTTGCAGACCACATTATAGGACTGAAATTCTGGGCTGAGACTGACAAACCAATGGTAAAATTATTGGGATTGAAAGAAATCTCAAAAACCCCCAAAAAAATTCAACCTTAATCTGATGAGATAGGACTCTGGTATCATTTATATTCCTGGCCAGGTGCCAGTAACAGTTGTTACACTCCAGGGCATGAGTGAATCAAACAGCAAACAGGGTCACTTTCTCCTAAACGAAACGCAGCCACATTCTATGACTACAATTAACTATTTACTAGTGAATGAAACAAATGAAGCAACACTCAGGCAAATTTCTGCAGCTTAAGAATTTGAGAAAAAATGTGTCAAGGTCAGCCAACTCTCTCTGCAAGAGTGACCAAAATACAATTCAGTAGACCAAGTGTTGGAAAGGTATCACTGAGGAGGTCAGCATTCATTGTCCACCAAAAGACAAAAACAACACTCGATTTTGGTGGAAAACTTACTGGTGTATGGCCATAGAATGGTTTCACCAACTTCAGTGTGAAGAGAAATCCTAAGAAATGCCACAGGACAACAAGCAGTGTGGTGTATTTCGAAAGACATATGGGTTACATTTCATCCAGGGAGTTCAGGACTAGGGATCACAGTCTAAGGATACAGGTCAGGTCATTTCAGACTGAGATGAAGAGAAATTTCTTCACCTAACCAGTGATGAGCCTGTGGAATTCTCTGCTGCAGAAAGAGGTTAAGACTAAAACACTGAATGTGTAAAAATTAGATAAGTCCTCTGGGCCAGATGGGATTTATCCTAGAATTCTCTGGGAAGCTTACTTTAGTTGTGGGTAACTGAAAGGTTGGAAAGGGTTATAAGAGATAGGATTTACAATCTTCTAGAGAGGAATGCGTTGATTGGGGTATTCAACATAGTTTTGTGAAGGGTAGGTCGTGCCTCACAAACTTTATTGAGTTCTTTGAGAAGGTGGCCAAACTGGTGGATGAGGGTAAAGTGGTTGATTGGTGTATATGGATTTCAGTAAGGTGTTTGATAAGGTTCCCCACGGTAGACTATTGCACAAAATACAGAGGCATAGGATTGAGGGTGATTTAGTGGTTTGGATCAGAAATTGGCTATCTAAAAGAAGACAGAGGGTGATGTTTGATGGGAAATATTCATTCCTGGAGTTCAGTTACTAGTGGGGTACTGCAAGGATCTGTTTTGGGTCCACTGTTATTTGTCATTTAGAGAAATGACCTGGATGAGGGCATAGAAGGATTGGTTAGTAAATTTGTGGATGACACTAAGGTCAGCGGAGCTGTGGATCATGACAAAGGATGTTGTAGGTTGCAGAGAGACATAGATAAGCTGCAGAGCTGCGCTGAAGGGTGGCAATGAAGTTTAATGCAGAAAAGTGTGAGGTGATTCACTTTGAAAGGAGTAACAGGAATGCAGAGTACTGGACTAACAGTAAGATTCTTGGTCACGTAGATGAGCAGAGAGATCTGGGTGTCCAGGTACATAGATCCTTGAATGTTGCCACCTAGGTTGATAGGGTTGTTAAGAAGGCCTATAGTGTGTTAGCTTTTATTAGTAGAGGCATTGAGTTTCAGAGCCATGAGGTCATGCTACAGCTGTATAAGACTCTGTTGTGGCCGCATTTGGAGTATTGTGTATAGTCTGGTCACCGCATTATAGGAAGAATGTGGAAGCTTTGGAAAGGGTGCAGAGGAGATTTATTAGGATTTTGCCTGGTATGGAGGGAAGATCTTATGAGGAAAGGCTGAGGGACTTGAGGCTTTTTTCTTTAGAAAGAAGAAGGTTGAGAGGTGACTTATTTGAGATATATAAGATAATCAGAGGGTTAGATAGGGTGGACAGTGAGAGCCTTTTTCCTTGGATGTTGATGACTTGCACGAGGGGACATGGCTTTAAATTGAGGAATGATACATATAGGCCAGATGTCAGAGGCAGTTTCTTTACTCAGAGAGTAGTAAGGGCGTGGAACGCACTGCCTGCAACAGTAGTAGACTTGCCAACTTTAAGGGCATTTAAATGGTCATTGGATAGGCATATGGATGAGAATGGAATAGTATAGGTTAGATGGGCTTCAGATTGGTTCCACAGATCGGCGCAACATCAAGGGCTGAAGGGCCTGTATTGCACTGTAATGTTCTCTGTTCTATGTTTCAAGAGAAATTTAGTTATAGTTCTTCGGGCAAAAGGGATCAAAGGATATGGGGAGAAAATGGGAACTGTGTTATGTGTAGGATGATCAGCCATGACTATACTGAGTAGCAGAGCAGACTTGAAGGGCTGACTGGCCTACTCCTCCTATTGTCTATGTTTTGCTTCTTCCAAGTATCATACAATAAAGTGTTTACGGAACCAACGATTTCACCAAGATTTCAAGAAAGGCCATGAGAACGGCTCGCTTTTGATTATTGAATTTTAAATGGAAGGTATATTTCATCCTAATCAACTATTATTCAAGATGGATGAAGTGCCACAACTTCATTCAACCAAAGCAGAATCAGTCATTTGTTTATATTCATTAATTGCATGAGTGTGTCACTGGCATTATTGTCCACCTCTGATTGCCCTGAGGGCAGCTAAGAGTCAAATACATTGTGGTGGATTTGATCACATGCCAGCCAGACCAGGTAAAGATGGCAGACTTCCTTCCCGAAAGGGTATTAATGAACCAGATGCACTTTCATAATCACTGGCAGTGGTTGCATGGTTACCATTGAAATAGCCTTTTATTTCAGATTTTTATTGAATTCAAATTTCACCATCTTTATTAATGGAATTCAAATTCATTTTCCCCAGAACAGTGGTCTAGTGTCTGTATTCCTAGTCCAGCAACATTACCATTAGGCCACCAACTCAAGTAGAGTACCAGAAAACATGTTTATGATACACAGTTACCCAGAAGAATTTGTATTGGATAACAGACCTCAATTTGAGAATGAGGAGTTTGGGAAGATCCCTTTAGTATCAGATATCAACCAGTCGCCAGTTTCTATCTTCAGTCCTCTATCTTCAGTGTGCTGTGTAGGATGATCAGCCAGGATCATATTGCATTGGAGAGTTGGCTTCAAGGGAGTGGAATAGAGAGTTGGGAAGAGAAACAAGACTGTGAAGTCACTGAAGCATAAGAATCAAGATTGGGAATTAGCCCTATTCAGTGACAAACCAAACTCATTGACCAGTGGAACTGTCAATGGCAAGAAGCTTAAAAATAGATGTACCAGTTTTAAAACAAAACCTCCGTCAAGACAATAAGAGTTTAAACAATTGAGAAAAGCTTCAATGAAAACCAGTAGATATGGGGCAAAACTCTGTCAACCTTAAAGCTTGGGCAAAACGTCTGGTTAAGAGACAGGAAATCAGAAGCCACAGTCATCAGACTAACATTCAATTGAGTTCCAATATTATCAGAACACCTGAAGAGACATTCGGGATCGACAGGAAGGTGTAAATTTTTTGCTAGCCCAGAGGTAGACCAAATGTAATCATCACAAGTGATGATGGGGCCAGTGAGTTGCTGATAATAGTGATAATGGAAGAATGATGTTGAGAATGACATGACTGATTATAAAGCCTGTCTAAAGACATAGATGTAAACTACTAGAATAATGTAAAGAGCTAGATGGCACTTGGTTAGAAGTGTGTTATAATGAGATTGATAATCTAATGTCTACACGTGTAAATAAAGGAGTGTTAATATAAGTATGAAGTATTAAATTCTCGCTTACTAATAAGGGGCAAGCGGCCTCAGGGACAGTGAACATGCAGAGACCCACAGACCAAGGTATTCCAAGCCAGCTATAGTAATGTGCAACTAGCAGCAAGGTAAAGCACATCTGAGAGCTGCTGGCCAATCAGAAGCCAACAGTTTCTTAATTTTTAAAAATTCATTCATGGGACGAGGACATTGCTAGCCAAGCCAGCATTTATTGCCCATCCCTAATTAAGAGTCAACCACATTGATGTGGACCTGAAGTCACATGTAGGCCAGACCTGATAAGAATGGCAGATTCCTTCCTTAAAGAACTTAAGTGAACCAGATAGGTTATTCCAACAATCAACAATGGATTCACAGTCATCATTAGATTCTTACTTCCAGATTTTACTGAGTTCAAATTGCACCATTTGCCAAAGTGGGATTCGAACCCGAGTCCCCAGAACGTTACCCGGGTCTCTCGATTAACAGTACAGCAAAAAAGGCTATTGCCTTCCCAGTGTGCCAGCAGAGGTAATTGCCAACAAGGTACCCATCAAGATCAGTGAGGGACCCATGTCACATATGAATGAGTGTGGCATAAGCATCATGGGACATGGGTGCTGGCAAGGAAAGGCAGGGTAGTTGGAATAACACTCACCCCCCAACCACTACCACCAATTCCCGATGCCAGGTCCCTCAATCAGGCATTGAGTTATGAGTGGCACCTCTGGATGTGAACTAAAGTTTGTTGCTATTCATTGTAATCGACAGTCTAGGGCGTGGCTTGAAAAGTAAAATTCTCAGATTCAACAATCACACAAACATTGGCACATGGCTTGGCAATATAAAATAAAACAATTGTCTACAACACAATTCACGTAAATTGAACAGAAGTGCTCATGTTTAACAGATGGAATTTAGTTTCGACAAGTGTCATGCACATGGGACTAGGATACACTATGTTATTCAAAGTAAAAGAAAATAAAAGATATATTTAGGTAGCTGGTTATCAACTGTTCATGGAGCACAATGTATGAGGTGGTTTTAGGTTAATAAAATTGGGATTTAGGTTATATTTCTAGAAATGGTGAATGCAAAATGTCAGAATTGTAGACTAGGTGGGTGCACAGGAAATCAACCAAACCTTCAAATATTTATTTGTAATCATGGGCTTTGAAATTTATTTCAACAATTTAGAGAAATAAAGACTTAGGATGGTATCATTGATATTTCTAAAGTTGAATGTATAGGAATAAGAGGACATGAAGATGTGACTGTAAACCCCTTTGCCAAATAGATTCTAGTTAGATTCAAGGAAGCATTTTTTCCACATTATGTGATTAAAATGGAGTAACCACATACCTAATTTGTCATGTTTGCCATAAAGGAGAATATTATTCACTTTTCTAAGTAGATAATTAGTGATTGTCAAGTTGACACATGGGCACACAATATTAAGTGTAGCCTTACTCACAGATAGACATTGTACTGTTCACATTTTCATCTAATAATTTACATATTGGCAATCTCTTTACCAAATGCAGAAATCCCTTTTCATAACATTTTGTTTCTTCAAGGAGAATAAGGATATGAAATGCCATTTAGCTCACAGAAGTACTAAGAATATGCTGCTAATTTACAGTCACAAGTCAACTTGTTACTCAGGGTGGATTTTAAATGATACGCATAGGATTTTGTTTCATAAAAGTCAATTATATTTTTGGATTGTCATTTTACTGTTACATTATTTCTGTTTTGTTTATTTAATTTGTTGCTTTTCAGATTTTAAAAAATCTGGTTATTTTAGATAATTACTGGAGGTAGTCCTGTATTAATTGCTTGATTTTAGTCCTCCATGAAATAAGTAGTAATAGAACATAGAACATAGAAGAATACAGCGCAGTACAGGCCCTTCGGCCCTCGATGTTGCGCCGATCCAAGCCCACCTAACCTATACTAGCCCACTATCCTCCATATGCCTATCCAATGTCCGCTTAATTGCCCATAAAGAGGGAGAGTCCACCACTGCTACTGGCAGGGCATTCCATTAACTCACAACTCGCTGAGTAAAGAACCTACCCCTAACATCTGTCCTATATCTACCCCCCTCTTAATTTAAAGCTATGCCCCCTCGTAATAGCTGACTCCATACGTGGAAAAACGTTCTCACGGTCAACCCTATCTAAACCCCTAATCATCTTGTACACCTCTATCAAGTCACCCCTAAACCTTCTTTTCTCCAATGAAAACAACCCCAAGTGCCTCAGCCTTTCCTCATACGATCTTCCTACCATACCAGGCAACATCCTGGTAAACCTCCTCTACACCCATTCCAGTGCCTCCACATCCTTCCTATAGTATGGCGACCAAAACTGCACACAATACTCCAGATGCAGCCGCACCAGAGTCTTATACAACTGCAACATGACCTCAGGACTCCGGAACTCAATTCCTCTACCAATAAAAGCCAGTACGCCATATGCCTTCTTCACCGCACTATTTACCTGGGTGGCAACTTTCAAAGATCTGTGTACATGGACACCAAGATCCCTCTGCTCATGCACACTACCAAGTATCCGACCATTAGCCCAGTACCCCATCTTTTTGTTACTCTTACCAAAGTGAATCACCTCACACTTAGCTACATTGAACTCCATTTGCCACCTTTCTGCCCAGCTCTGCAGCTTCTCTATATCCCGCTGTAACCTGCCACATCCTTCCTCACTGTCAACAACTCCTCCGACTTTTGTATCATCTGCAAACTTGCTCACCCAACCTTCTAGCCCCTCCTCCAGGTCATTTATAAAAATGACAAACAGCAATGGTCCCAAAACAGATCCTTGCGGAACACCTCTAGTAACTGCACTCCAAGATGAACCTTTACCATCAACTACTACCCTCTGTCTTCTTCCAGCCAGCCAATTCCTAATCCAAACCTCCAACTCACCCTCAATGCCATACCACCGTATTTTTTGCAGTAGCCTACCATGGGGAACCTTATCAAATGCCTTATTAAGATCCATATACACCACATCTACCACTTTACCCTCGTCCACCTCCTTAGTCACCTTCTCAAAGAATTCAATAAGGTTTGTGAGGCACGACCTGCCCTTCACAAAACCATGCTGACTATCCTTGATCACATTATTCCTATCCAGATGTTCATAAATCCTATCCCTTACAATTCTCTCTCAGACTTTGCCCACAACAGAAGTGAGACTCACTGGCCTATAGTTACTAGGGTTATCCCTACTCCCCTTCTTGAACAAGGGAACGACATTTGCTAGCCTCCAGTCTTCTGGCACTATTCCTGTAGACAACGAGGACATAAAAATCAAGGTCAATGGCTCTGCAATCTCCTCCATTGCTTCCCAGAGAATCCTAGGATAAATGCCATCAGGCCCAGGGGACTTATCTATTTTCACCCTTTCCAGAATTTCCAACACCTCTTCCCTACATACCTCAAAGCCATCCATTCTACATAATTCACCCACAATTCAGGAACTGGTAATTTACCCATACTCATATTGTCTGTCAATGGAAAACAATATTCTCAATGTACATATCTGCCTTAGGAAGATATTTTGTTCACAATTGTGCCACTGATAATTAGGGATTTAATTAAGATATTTTAAAAATAACAAAAAATGCTAGAAACACTCAGCAGATCAGACAGAGGAAATGTTGAATATAAAATTAATGACTATGCATACAAACTGCATTCTAATGTAATTGCTACTCTTAGACTAATTCTCTCTTTGTTCATGTAAGTGATGTACTTTGTACAGCATTTCCCAGTTTGCAAATAAACTGATGTCAAGTGGTGTCACCCAAACGTTCACAAATATCATTCATGAAACACTGCAATGTCTGTTTGTACTTCAAACAGGAAGATCAAAGCGTAATTATTACTCATCGTTGAAAAGCTTGAGTAGTGCAAAAAAAGTTTCTGCAATCCTCATTACATAAAACAGTATTTCGATACCTACATTGAACACATAGCCTACATATTCCCCTCTGTCCAAAACAAGTTAAACAGGAGAACTAGCCATTTGGATACAGAACTGGTTCAAAGGTAGAAGAGGGAGGGTGGTGGTGGAGGGTTGTTTTTCAGACTGGAGGCTGTGACCAGCGGAGTGCCACAAGGATCGGTGCTGGGTCCACTACTTTTCGTCAAGATGTCTTTGTTCAGCAGCAGTCCCTAGAAACTTACCATTAAGTGTATAAGTCCTTGTTGTGATTCTGTTCGCCGAGCTGGGAATTTGTCTTGCAAATGTTTCATCCCCTGTCTAGGTGACATCCTCAGTGCTTGGGAGCCTCCTGTGAAGCGCTTCTGTGCTGTTTCCTCCAGCATTTATAGTGGCCTGTCTCTGCCGCTTCCAGTTGTCAGTTCCAGTTCTCCGCTGTAGTGGCCGGTATATTGGGTCCAGGTCAATGTGTTTGTTGATAGAGTCTGTGGATGAGTGCCATGCATCTAGGAATTCCCTGGCTGTTCTCTGTTTGGTTTGCCCTATAATGGTAGTGTTGTCCCAGTCGAATTCATGTTGCTTGTCATCTGTGTGTGTGGCTACTAAGGATAGCTGGTCATGTTGTTTCGTGGCTAGTTGCTGAACACCATGAACACCAACTAGCCACGGAACCTTGTCGTATGCCTTACTGAAGTCCATATAGATCACATCTACTGCTCTGCCCTCATCAATCTTCTTTGTTACTTCTTCAAAAAAACTCAATCAAGTTTGTGAGACACAATTTCCCATGCACAAAGCCATGTTGACTATCCCAAATCAGTCCTTGCCTTTCCAAATACATGTACATACTGTCCCTCAGGATTCCCTCCAACAACATGCCCACCACTGACATCAGGCTCACTGGCCTATAGTTCCCTGGCTTGTCCTTACCACCCTTCTTAAACAGTGGCATCACGTTAGCCAACCTCCAGTCTTCCGGCATCTCACCTGTGACTATCAATGATACAAATGTCTCAGCAAGAGGCCCAGCAATCACTTCTCTGCTTCCCACAGAGTTCTCGGGTACACCTGACCAGGTCCTGGGGATTTATCCACCTTTACCCATTTCACAACATCCAGCACTTCCTCCTCTGTAATTTGGACATTTTGCAAGATGTCACCATCTATTTCCCTACAGTCTATATGTTCCATATCCTTTTCCACAGTAAATACTGATGCAAAATATTCATTTAGTATCTCCCCCATTTTCTGCGGCTCCCACACAAAGACCGCCTTGCTGATCTTTGAGGGGCCCTATCCTCTCCCTAGTTACCCTTTAGTTGTTAATGTATTTGTAAAAACTCTTTGGATTCAAATCCCAGAGAAATAACATCCTTATCTCTTTAATTTATTACTTCACAAACTCCATCCAGTTCTCTTGGTCTGTTCAGACAGTTTTACAATGTCTTTTCAATTCTGCTGGTCTGAATCCCTTTTCAATTTGGAAGGCTTAAATGTCTTCTTTGCTTTGAGAACTTAAAAACCTCTATGTAAGCTCTCGCAACTTGGAGATGTCACAAACTAAAATCTTTCCAGTAGAATGATGTTCCAAAGGAAACAATTCTTCTGCTAGAAGGAAACCTCTTTTTTGATCTGAACCACTGATTCATTTCAACTGATATCGAAACTAAACTAGTAGCCCCTGTTTTTTCTGGATGACATAAACTTGACAGGATAAACTTTCCATTAATTAACAACAGAGGTCGCAAGGCATTTGACAGAATCAGATGCTTTCTTGGAAATGATGTTTTTAGGTTGCTGTACCAAATGACTTTCCGACCTTTTAAAAACAAGCAATCAAAGAACTGAAACAAAAATCTGTCTCTATATTTCAAAAAAATAAATAGCAAAAAAGATATGAATTTCTTACACATTTTTGTGACAGAAAAAAGTACAATTCACATAATCCTCCAAAGTCAGTATAATTGACTAACATATTGCAGTTTCGGTGAAAAGTTGCATTCCATGAACAGATTAGTAGAATGTACCTGTGTTCACACAGTACTCGGAAGTAACACAGAGAAATGTTCAAGTAAATTATTTTCACATTTTAAAGTCTGGTTTTGTTTTTCAATGTTTTATGTCATGCAATTAATGAACCAATGACAAATCCATATGGCTGACTTTCAGAAGAGGGAGTTACTTGAAGCAAACCTTTTGCAATTTCCATTCACAGAACCTGTAGACAAAGGCCTTTTTAACATATAAAATGAAAATTTTCTGTGTTACTGCATTTGCTAATCAGAAAATGCACTGTTTTAGAATGACTGGCGTCTTCATTTCAAGATGTATCATCAAAGTTAGGGCATGCAATTTGTTGCAATACATGATTCCATAAAATATTTTCAACTCATTTTTTTCTAATTGTTTCTCTACTCATTGGAAGTTTAAACAGGATCAGGAGCATGTTTTCAAGTGTAAGCACACTGCCTCTCTAGCCCTCCTTAAGCGTCAATGAGATTCCCAACTAAATATTCCAACACATTTCTGTACTGTTCCTACTTAGCTCTTTAATCTAATCTCCAATTTTAAACAATGCTGGTGAGCCAAGCACTTACCAATGTTTGTGGAAGGCTCCTTACCAAAGGACCCTTCCACATCATCAAAGTTTCACCTGCACATCCACCAATGTCATTTATTGTATCTGTTGTTCCCGATGCAGTCTCCTCTACATTGGGGAGACTGGGCGCCTCCTAGCAGAGCGCTTCAGAGAACACCTCCGGGACACCAGCACCAATCAACCCCACCGCCCCGTAGCCCAACATTTCAACTCCCCCTTCCACTCTGCCGAGGACATGAAGGTCCTGGGCCTCCTCCACCGCCGGTCCCTCAGCACCCGACGCCTGGAGGAAGAATGCCTCATCTTCTGCCTCGGAATACTTCAACCCCAGGGCATCAATGTGGACTTCACCTGTTTCCTCATTTCCCCTCCCCCCACCTTACCTCAGTTCCAACCTTCCAGCTCAGCACCGCCCTCATGACCTGTCCTACCTGCCAATCTTCCTTCCCACACATCCACTCCACCCTCCCCTCTGACCTATGACCTCCATCCCCACCTCCATTCACCCATTGTACTCTTTGCTACCTTCCCCCACCCTCCCTCTGACCTATGACCTCCATCCCCACTCCCATTCACCCATTGTACTCTTTGCTACCTTCCCCCACCCTCCCCTCTGACCTATGACCTCCATCTCCACCCCCATTCACCTATTGTACTCTTAGCTACCTTCTCCCCAGCAGCCCACCCCCCATTTATCTCTCCACCCTGGAGGCTCCCTGCCTCTATTCCTGATGAAGGGCTTTTGCCCGAAATATCGATTTTCCTGCTCCTCAGATGCTGCTTGACCTGCTGTGCTTTTCCAGCACCACTCTGTTCTAAACTTACCAGCTATTATTCATTCCTACTCCTGTGATTTAGCCACGCTTAGTCAAAGAAGTACAAAATGGGTTCATAGTAATTCCGTCTGGTTTGTGTTTTGCCTACTGCTGGGGCACTGGTCATCCAGGAGTTTGACACTACTCCATGGTATAAATCTCATGACCACATTAATCTGGGATTGTTGAGGTCCCTGCTGCCATATGAATTCTGATGTGCCATTCCTAATTAGTTGATTTCCAGTTGCATTGCTAATTTGAAATAATGTTTGACTGGAATATTATTTTCAAGAGCTTAAGTTAGGACTTTCCACTGAGTTGAACTGTATTTACATCACTAAGCAAACCAGTGCCAAGTGGAGGAATTTCACGTGCAAATTATGTTCTGCTGAAATTGAGTTTCTGCAAACTTTTCTGTTAGTTTCCGAATAAAAATCAAAGTAGAAGCTCATTCCCTCACACATCAGCGCTGTCAACTTCTGCTACTGAGCTCATACTTCCATCATTGTGTTTTTAAGGGCCTTTGAACAGCCTCTTACAATTAAAAAATAAAAACAAACCATGCTGGAAATACTCAGCAGGCCAGGTAGCATCTGGGAAAAGAATCAAAGTTAAATGAGTTAAAACAAGAGAATTAAAATGACAAGCGATCAGAAGCTCTGAGCCATACTTGTCTGGGATTGACCAACCCCTCCTGATTTTCTGGGACCATCCAGTAATTTGACCTGAGTCAGGCCTTCCCAGAGATATTTTGTCCCTGATTTTTAAAGTTTCAACTGGGTCTCTTTAGGTACATGCTCCAAATGTGGTAATTAGTAGGTTGAGGCTTGCTATCAGCACCACAGGGTGCTCAGGGACATGTGGGATCCGTGCTGGAAGGTTGAAGCAACATTTGTCAGGGCAGGTTATGCATTTGCTCGTTCTCCTTCCCTAACTAATTGCCCCCTGTGCCTCCCACCTCAATCAACTCTGTTTTGGAGAAAACAGAAATTTTCCAAATAATCTCACTAGAGATCCAGCAATCATGTACAAAGTAATGTCATTTTCAGCTCTTTCTAAATTAGGTATAAACTTGTATCCTGAAGCATTTAACCACGCCTCTGAATCAATGCATCATTTCCCTGGTAACACAGTGAATTCTGGGTGGCATGGTGGCTCAGTGGTTATCACTGCTGCTTCACAGTGCCAGGGACCTGGGTTCTATTCGAGCCTCAGGTGACTGGCCGTGTGGAGTTTGCACATTCTCCCCAGGGTTTCCTCCAGGTACTGTAGCTTCCTCCCACAATCCAAAGATGTGCAGGTTAGGTGAATTGGCCATGCTAAATAATCCATAGTGTTCAAGGAGGTGTAGGTCAGATGTACTGATTAGGGATAAATGTAGAGAAATAGGGTAGGGGAATGCATCTAGGAGGGTTACTCTTCGGAGGATCAGTGTGGACTTGTTAGGCCAAATGGCCTGTTTCCGCACTGTAGGGATTCTAGATCACTCAGAGAAATAACTACATAATAGTAAGACCTTCCTACATTGAGTAGCAGTCAAAATAATTTGGATATGACATTGATTTGATATGGGAAGATCACAAGCCCAACCCCAATTACATGGCAAAAATAAGAAGCTCCTTTATATGATGGTGCAGGCTGAAAGCAGAAGTACCAACGTGCTGCTTGGAAACATCAGTCAGTTTAAGGTCTGCAATGTAATTACTGCCCCCTAATGACCAAACCATAATTCATCACAGATACGTGCTGAATCTGCTTCAGGGCTCAGGAAGAGCCAACCTGCACACTTTCACAGCTAAAACTTCACATCCAATCCATGTGTGGCTTCACAAACTAGTTTTGTCTTTTCTTACTTGGATTAAGGTCAGAAGCAGTTTTTGAGCTGATACAGGAGGAGTATGGGTGCAAAAACCTTTTAAGCTCACTTCTCTCCTTCAAAAATGCATCTCACCTCCCAATAATGTCTCAAGGCCTTGTAAGCCTTACTTTTACTTTTCTCATCTCTCCCAACACCCCTGTCAGCCTATGCGCCCCAGATTACCAACAGCATCCCATTTCACCCTGTACCCTCCATCCATGCCCACCATAATCACTCATTATTTAGACATACACAGCTGAGACTCCTTACATATGAATAATCCACACACAGGACCTTCAATAGCACTTGTCGATAACTAGCAGCTGCCGAACATGTGTAGGAGTTCAGACAGGACTAAGGCTTGGGCCAATCACAACAGACACCAGCAGCTTGTTTCTAAGGCAAGCCTGACAGTTCTTCTCTGTCCTTAGTCAGACATTTCAGCCATGCATATTGTGGGTGGCTCAGATACAGGCACCAAGGAGAAGTTTGATAAATAAATTACTTTTCCTTTCGACCAACCCTAACCCCAAAATTTGACAAGGTCAGTGAAATCGCTCTTGGGGAGTGGGGGGGCAGAGGTCCACATGTACCCCCATCAGATTCTAAGAGCCCATCTTTGAGTAAGGAAGCAGAGCAAATGAATTACATATCCTTTACAATTGCTTGTCTTTTTTTGCTCAATCTATTAATTTGTTCAATGGAATGAAAAATGAAGAGAGATGTAGAACTGGCCATCAATTTGTTATTACTTGGTTGACACTAACACACATTTAGGTTTATCTTATTTTTTAATCCATTTTTCTGTCTCTCCTACTCACACGAGAAGCACTGAGTCACAGAATTGTTAAGGCACAGAAGGACGCCATTCAGTCGGGCACGACTGCACTGGTTCTATTATAACTTCCGGTAACCATCAATGTGTGCTAACCATGAGAATCAGCTCTCTAAGCTAGTCCCAAAAAATAACAATGATGCATAAATAACCAATGTCATGTGAAACATTTATAAATGAAAATTAAATTTGAAGAACTCCCATACTATCTTTATGTTCTCAATAAGCTGTGATCGCAAATGTCTTCTGTGCACATCACCAGCCCTTTAAATATTAATTGAAATCACATGGGATCCAGCAAAATCCAAGGTAATGGAAGGGGTGTCCACTTTCATTCTACTCTCGAGTCCTAGAGCATGCAATGTTAAATTCTTATTTAATTGAAGCTATGAATTTACATGGCACTGTGGTGAGTAGGCATTGTGAAACTGGATGCCAGTCTTTATGAGCTCATTTCTGATTGGCAAAATGGAGTAAAATTGTGAGGAAACATAACCCCAATTTAAATCAAGTCATTAAAATAATGTCCCATTCAAAATTTCAAAACATTGGGGAACATGTTGCATGCATTTGGCAGAGCCGATCAACTTAAGCATAATTCTTGAAATCAGTTTTCTGTTGATTGAGCTGGTGGTAAACTGTTACATCTTTTGAGCAGAGCACAATTATGCAACAACATGTGCTTATACAGTGCTCTAAGGCAGTTAAATTTCCAAGGTAACTCCACAGTAACATTATCAAATATAATTTGACACCATGCCAAAAGAAATTAGATGTCCAAAACACTTGGTCAAACATGTGGGTTTGAAACAGCATCCTAAAAAGAGGAGGGCAGAATGGTTTAGGGAGAGAATTCCAGAATGTATGGCCTAAGTAACAGAAACCAGAGTTGTTAATGGTGGAATGCATAAAGATGGGGACATAGAAGAGTATAGATCTGTGGGAGACCTGTGGAAGAGTAGAAATAGATGAGTTATTGGTTGCAGGAGATTTATTTCTTCATGGGCTATGGGCATTGCTGGTCAGGCCAGCATTTGTTGCCGATCCTTGAATTAGCCTGAAGTCGATGGTGGTGAGCTGCCTCCTGAACCACTGTATTCTTGTGCAGAAGAGATTACAGTAATGTGTGTTGATGTCAGCATGAAAGCCACCTGTGTAGATGTATGAGATGTGTCCTTTGATAAGGTGCTGCACAGGAGACTGCTAAATAAGATAAGAGCCCATACTGTTAGGGGCAAGGTCTTGATGGCGGATTGGCTGGTCGGCAGATGGGAGATAGTGGGGATAAAAGGGTCTCTTTCAAGATGGCAGTCAGTGACTAGTGGAGTCCCACAGGAATCAGTCTTGGGACCACAATTATTCATGTTATAAATTAACAAACTGGACAAAGTAACTGAGGGCATTGTTGCTAAGTAAACAGATGACACAAAGATAGGTGGAGGGACAGGTTGTGTTGAGGAGACTGCAGAAGGACTTGGACAGGCTAGGAGAGTGGGCAAAGAAGTGGCAGATGGAATACATTATGGCAGAATGTGAGGTAATTCACTTTGTTGAAACAATAGAGGCATGGACTATTTTCTAAATAGGAAAGACTTCAGAAATCTGAAGCACGAAGGCATTTATGAGTCCTACTTTAAGATTCTCATAAGGTTAACATACTGGAAAGTAAATGCAATGGTAGCATTCATTTCCAGAGGGCTAGAATACAACAACAGAGATGTACAGCTGAGGCTGTATAAGGCTCTGGTCAGACCGCATTTGGAATATTATGAGCAGTTTTGATGCCTGTATCTAAGGAAGGATATGCTAGCCTTGGAAGGAATCCAGAGGCAGTTTACAAGAATGATCCTGGGAATGAAGAGCTTGTCATATGAGAGGTGATTGAGGACTCTGGGTCTGTACTTGATGGAGTACAGGTTACATAAACTTACATAATACCTGGTTACAATGAACGTAGAGAAAATGTTTTCACTAGTAGGAGAGACTAGGACACAAGGGCACAGTTTCTGTGAAGGGACGACCCTTTAGAACTGAGATAAGAAGGAATTTGTCCAGCCAGAGGGTGGAGCATCTGTGGACCTCATTGCCGCAGAAGGCTCTTGAGGCCAAGTCATCGAGTGTCTTTAAGACAGAGATAGATAGATTCTTGATGAGTAAGGGGATCAAAGGTTACAGGGAGAAGGCAGGAGCATGGGTTTGAGAAACATGTCAGACATGATAAAATAGTATGGCAGACATGGTGGGCTGAATGGCCTAATTCTGCTCCTACTTCTTGTGGCCTTCTTGTGTCATGTGTGCCTATCCTTGAGCTTAAAACAACCTTGCAGAAGCATGGGTATCTCTGAGCTCTAAAGTGTCAAAGGGGTGAAGTGATGTCTGGGTCCCTCTGAGGGCAGGCAGGATGATGTGATGAGGCTGGTGGTTTGTTGATGCTGGCATGTGAGGATGAAGGACAGGTCGGTGAGGATGGTGGCCATGGAGCTGCAGGGATATTGTTCCAGTATTGCTTCAGGCCAGCCGCAGGCACCAGTGACCTGCTCTGATTTAGGTGTCGGGAATTTGTGGCTGTCTAGTTTCTCTGGGAAGGACAGAAGAATTTAAAGTATAATGTAACTAAGATGGGCAGAGTTTAAGCAAAATGCAAATGCATGGAAAAAAGGTTGTTGTCATTTAATGCTGAGATTCCAAAGTCGACAAGTCAACTTGAGGGGAAAGTCAGGAACAGTTTTCTTGATGTTGGAAATCTCATTTTCCCCATATTTTCCCACCTTTCTCACCATTACTCACACCACACCGTGGAGAGGCAAATTCCACCCACAGTCTTCTAAACCACACTGAGTCGAAAAATGTGCTGCTAGAAAAGCACAGCAGGTCAGGCGGCATCCGAGAAGCAGAGGAGTCGCCATTTTGGGTAAAAGCCCTTTGTGCCAAAAATGTCAACTCCTCTGCTCCTTGGATGCTGCCTGACCTGCTGCGCTTTTCCAGCACCACACTTTTCGACACTGACTCTCCAGCATCTGCAGTCCTCACTTCCTCCCTAATTGAATGGTTTTGTTTTAAATTTAACATTGTATTCTTCAAAAAATAATTCAATAAAAATAAAAATTAATTTGTCAAAAATAATTTTTTTTATTTTGATAGCATCAGCAAAACATCCTATTAAAATATATTCCTGATAAGAATTTTAATAATACTGATTATTAATGAATGAAACACTTTGATCAACAATTGATCCTAACACTTTATTCTCCAATAGCAGGTTTCAGTTTGTATCTCAAATCTTTATTTAGAATATCTGACGAGTTGCAAATGATAAAGTCAGAGTGATTCACTACAACTGACACTGTATCTGCAGGACATCTTCCCCCTAGCGTTTGCAAAACAAACAAGCAGACATTTACTTTGAGAAAATCTCTGCTCGTCCAGTACTGGATGTTAGACAAACAGATCTATGATTTGGAGACAAAAGAGAGAGTTAGATCTGGCTAATAAAATGCATGAACTGCAAGGCAGCTTGGAGGGAACCTGGTACATAAAATTTAATGTTATTATAACCTTCATAGCCACTGGGAACCATTCCAGTCCTTGAAGTTATTTGCAAATCAATCTGCAGCAGATGGCATAGCTGAGTCACAATTCATGCTTTGGAAGTAGGAGATCTCTGGCATATCTAAATAGGCTGAGTTGAGGCAGTTTAGTGTGGGTCTTTAGGTACTAGCTATTCCTCAGCCAACAGATTTCTATTTTCTCACTGTCATCTCCACCTGTTCCAATTCGCTTGCGTTCAATGATTCACCAAATGCTCCTTCATGCAATTTACGAACTGAGGGCACTTGGGTGGATATAGCTGGCTTGTGGATTGAATGATACAAGGTCTTGTGGGGTTCACAGCAGACTCTAACCCCTGCATCCTCCTCATCAGACACCTTTGGGGTCAGAAGAAAAACATGGTTCTGACATTAACAGTATTCGCTTTTCAGAATATCAATGACCTGATTTCATATTTTACTGTTATGTGGCAAGTTATGTCTGCATTTACAAGAGTTATTGGAGCAATAAGAGTGAAAATCAAAGTATTTGGTTACCAATGAGTACAGGGGAGGTCTTTAATGTATACTCCTTCACTGCCTTAGTAGAGTGTTTTAAAATGAATCAAATAGTCAATCTTTTCCACCTTCATTCACTTAGGTTTAAATTCTCAAAGATTCTCAATAGTTCAGATATACTTATCTAATGATTCTTCTGTGGTTGTGTAGTTACTGAGGAAATGGTATTCATAAGGATCCTCATTATGATTGTAGAATTAGAGATGTTCTGAAAACATTGTAGGAGGCAGGTTTAACACAAACCAATAACTGAATTTGCAAGTGTAAGGTTCTTAGGTCATATAATGGAATCCACAGACATAATGATTGATCCTCTGAAAATGAAGACAATCAAAGAATTTCAAAGAATACAGCAGAGTTGCAAAAATTTTCAGGAATGGACAACCAAGGAGCATTTGACGAGGTTCCCGTGGGAGACTGGTTAGCAAGGTTAGATCTCACGGAATACAGGGACAACTAGCCATTTGGATACAGAACTGGCTCAAAAGTAGAAGACAGAGGGTGGTGATGGAGGGTTGTTTTTCAGACTGGAGGCCTGTGACGAGCAGAGTGCCACAAGGATCAGTGCTGGGTCCAGTACTTTTCATCATTTATATAAATGATGTGAGCATAAGAGGCATATTTAGTAAGTTTGCAGATGACACCAAAATTGGATGTGCGGTGGACAGCAAAGAAGGTTACCTTGGAGTACAACGGGATCTTGGTCAGATGGGCCAGTAGGCTGAGGAGTGGCAGATGGAGTTTAATTTAGATAAATGCGAGGTGCTGCATTTTGGGAAAGCAAATCTGCTGAACAAAGACACCTTGGAGTGCAGGTTCATTGCTCCTTGAAAGTGGAGTCGCAGGTAGATAGGATAGTGAAGGTGGCGTTTGGTATGCTTTCCTTTTTGGTCAGGGTATTGAGTACAGGAGTTGGAAGGTCATGTTGCAGCTATAGAGGACATTTTTAAGGCCACTTTTGGAATTTTGCATGCAATTCTGGTCTCCTTCCTATTGGAAGGATTTTGTGAAACTTGAAAGTGTTCAGAAAGGATTTACAAGGATGTTGCCAGGGTTGGAGGATTTGAGCTATAGGGAGAGGTTGAATAGGCTGGGGCTGTTTTCCCTGGAGAGCCAGAGGCTGAAGGGTGACCTTATAGTAGTTTATAAAATCATGAGGGGCATGGATAGGACAAATAGACAAAGTCTGTTCAGTGGGGTGGGGGAGTCCAGACCTAGAGGGCATAGGTTTAGAGTGAGAGGGGAAAGATATAAAAGAGACCTAAGGGACATCTTTTTCACACAGAGGGTGGTACATGTATGGAATGAGCTGCCAGAGGAAGTGGTGGAGGCTAGTACAATTGCAACATTTAAAAAGGAATCTGGATGGGTATATGAATAGGAAGGGTTTGGAGGGATATGGGCCGGGTGCTGGCAGGTGGGACTAGATTTGGTTGGGATATCTGGTTGGTATGGATGATTTGGGCCTAAGTGTCTGTTTTCATGCTGTACATCTCTATGATTCTATCTCTCTTTTCCTAACTTTACAAGTCATTGAAAGAGCAATTGAAACAAGGCAAATACTGGTTCTTCAATGTCGATCAATCAAATACTATCGAAAAAATTAAGAGAAAATAATTTCTTCAGAGGGACTGTACATTACCTACCATTGCCAACAATAATAGTGGCATATGCACTGTCCACAGAATTAGATGTAGTATGGCTACAAGTCTAGGAAAATGGCAAAAGAACAGTTAATTATGCTTTATAGTAACTAACAGAAACAATTGAAAAGGAACCCATAGTAGTAGTAATATGTAGGTTAGAAGTTTTTAGATTATAATAATGGGAATTATCTTGAAAATCAAATAGCCTGCTGTTTTTCTTTTCAATACGAAAGAAACTGCAAGGATGGTACCTTTTATTCAATGCTGCATGCTTGGTCTGATAAGATATCACTTACAACTATCCAGAGAAAATGTCAAATAATGTCCGATTCATTCTCCAAGATGCCAGATGAAGAAACTGACAAACAAGATTGTACGGTCAAAGCAGGGTTAAGATCTTTACATTCTTACTAATAGGAAACCTATTGGCATCAGAAAAGAAACTGCAGTAAGTCAATTCAGTGGAAATAATCCAAATAGTGGGTGTAAGTAACAACAAGGAGAAAGAAGATACTGGTGGGATAATTATATAGGCCTCCGAACAATAGCTGTTCTGTAGGAAAGATATTAAATCTATAGATAATGAGGGCATCTAAGAGAAGGCAGTACATTAATTAGAGGTGACTTTAATCTTTGAAAAATAAAATTGGCAGAGATAGTCATGAGGAAGAATTCATAGCGTGTATCCAGGAAAGTCTTCTATAGCAATATGTGTTGATTCAACCAGGGATAGACGATTTTCAATATGGCAATGAGTAACAAGGCTGGTTTAATACATTATCTCAGAATAAAAGATCCCCAAGGAAACAGTGGCCATAATATGGTATAATTTAGGAATCCATTTTAGAGTGAGAAACTTGTGTCAGAAACAACTGTGCTAAACTTGAAAAGGGAAATTACATAAGAAAGAGACGAGAGATGAGTGGAGTGGGCTGGGACAGGAGCTCGGGAGAAACGATGGTCGATAAATTATTATAGAATCTTTGGATTGTGGGAGGAAAGCAGAGCACCTGAAAACCCACACTGACAACACGCAAACTCCACACAGTCAGCCAAGGCTGAAATCGAACTCAGATTCCTGACACTGTGAGGCAGCAGTGCTAACCAATAAACCATCCATGTGGAAATGGCATTTTTCAAAAAAGTTCATGACTCACATCAAAGTTATATCCTAGTTAGGAAGACGGGGATAAACTGACTATCATTGACCATTTAATTTGAGAGCATCAAATTGAAGGAAAACAAATCTACAATATAGCTCAGATTTATAGTAAACCAGAGGATGAGGAGCGTTTTAAGAGTCACCAAAAGGTGACCAAAAAAAAGAGAGAAAATAAATCCTGACAGCAAACTAGCAAGTGATATAAACAGACAGTAAGACCCTCATTAAATGCATAAAAAAAGGAGAGAAAGGCCAAAGTGAAAACAGGTCCCTTAGAGAATGAGGCTGGGGAGATAATAATGGGGAGCCAGGAAATAGCAGAGAAGTTGAAAAAAATACTCTTCATAGTAGGGGGAATTGATAGCATTCCAGAAATTCTAAATAATCAAGAAGCTTAGGTGATGAGGGGAAAAATTCACATAATATTTCAGTAGAAAAAAAGTACTAGGGAAATTAATTGGACTAAAGGCTGATAGATAGATGATGGATTGTATTCTTGGAATTTAAATGAAGTAGCTGCAGAGATCACACAATTGTCACAGTGCACCCAGCCCATAGTACGTGTGCCATCTCTTCAAACAAATGCCATTACCTCATGCCAATCTCCTGCATTTCCTCATACTCTTGTATACTATATAGTGGATGCACTGGTAGGAGTCTTCCAAGAATCTTCACGATTCTGGAAAAGTCCCAAAGGATAGGAAAACTGCCAATGTAGCACACTGGTTCAAAAAAGGGGAGTGAGGCTAAAAACAGGTCACTACAGACAAGTTAGTTTAACTTCTATCATTGGAAAAACATTAGTCCATTATAAAGGATGCGATAGCAGACTATTTCCAAACAAATAAAATAATCAAGCAAAGTCAGCATGGCTTTGTGAAGGCAAAATCATACCTGACAAGTTTATTAAAATTCTTTAAGGAGGTAGCAAGCAGAGTAGACAAAGGGAAACTAGTAGATGTAATACATCTTGGATTTTCAAAGGTCTTTGATAAGGCACCACATAAAACTACTTTAGAGTCCATGGTGTCGCACTTAGTTTGTTAGCATGGATAGAGGACTGGCTAACTAATAGAAGATGGAGTGTTCACATATCAGGGCATTTTCAGGTTGGCAACCTTAAACTAGTGAATGGTACAGGAATCAAGGTTAAGGCCGCAATTCTTTATAGATTGAGTAGCTTGTGCTTGTACTTATTTGGAATTTAGAGCAATGAGAGGAAAACTTTTTGAACATATAAGAATATTAATGGGTTTGGCAGGATACATGCAGAAGCTTGTTTTCCACTGTGGGAGAGTCTAAGGCCAGAGGCATAATCTCAGAATAAGAAGTCGCCCATTACAGACAGAAATGAGGAGGATGTTTTTTTCTCTCTGAGGACGAATCTATGGAATTCTTTACCACACGGAGCTGTGGAGGTTACTAAGTATATTCAAAACTGAATTCATTAGGGACATCTATCCAGATTTGAGCAGTTCTCAGAGACAGTCAATTTTTGTCAATGTGAAAACTAGAGGAAGAGGTTTTCTGTCCAAGAGCTCAGTTTTGGATCAGTTTCAAGTCTGATAAGTGTAACTTGTGTGCTTTGCTTACCTCTTCAGTTGTTAAATGAGTGTATCTCCAGTTTTGATTACATTCAATCCTGACTGAGTCTGATTCTGAGACTGAATTTGAGTTTTGCTTAATGGTATATCTTTGTCAAACCTGAAGCATTTGAACTACATACTTGGAAGGTGTTAGACTTTATATTTTTAATTAGGCAAGCTCAACCAAATTGATCTAATGTAAAATTATCCGAATTCTGCAAGTCAGATCAGGGAAAGCGATTTCTGTTATTGTTTACAATTCTCACATCATCAAAATTGTCTGCAATCAGCAATTTTCTGGTTGACTTGGAACTCTTTGCTATGAATTTTTATAAATACTTTCACATTGGGTCATGTTGAGAAAGCAAATGCTTCTGCTGATTTATCAACCTCAAAACTCTAAATTGTCACCATTAGACTGAATTTTGGTGGTTTGTGCTGGAGTTATGACACATTTCCTCCCAAGAAAAACACCCACAGTGCTCAGGAAAGTCTGAAGAAATTGTACATCAGCCTGCTCAGACATGTTATGATTCAAATCCAGGGCAAGGTGGACTTGAATTTAGACCTTCTAGCCCAAAGGCAGGGACACTGTCATGGCACCACAAGATCCCTTTAAAGACAATGACTTACACGAAACTGTGGCTTTCTTTTGCTATTTTACAGTCATCTTTCAGAAGACAGTAGAGCGAATCAAGAAAGATTACTCAGTGACAGCAATTAATTCACATTTGTACCCTTCACAAGGATTGAACAGAAAATTTCAAAGATTTTCTACATCAGACACAAAACTTCTGCTGTACGTTTTAGTTTAGAGGAGGCAAATAAGGGAAGAGGAATTTTACAATGCACAATACTCTGGATTACAGGAAGCACTAGAAATCTACCTTAATGTGTATAGAAAAGCTTGGCTGGGCCCTGTTGAGAAAAACGTGTTAGTGCAGGCTGAAATACAAAGCAGCTTTGCCACACAAGAATTCCCATCCTGTCTTTGATAGACAAGAGTAGTCTTTTTGATGAATGGCTAAATGAAAAAGCAATAATCTTATGTCACAAATCTGACAAACTCTCAGAAAACATCCAGTAGAATGTTTTTCAAGATTTGGATGATAAGGCAGTAGAAAACTCAGACCTGTGGAAATCAGTTCAGTTCACTTTGTGTTTGTCAGGTACCATAGCTCCTGTAGAATGTGTCTCTTTAATAATGACTATACATTGGTCACCTGAAAAATCACATCATTGAGGATCTATTCTACAAGAACCTGAATCTGCTGAAGGATAAGCTGACCCTGTGACAAACTGCTGCAAGTGAGAAATAGAGTCCACAAGAAACATTGCACTATGGCGATCAACAAGGTGAAGAGAACAGGTTGGCTTGTCTAAAGTGTAATAACCACTTAATTGTAAGGATACAATTGTTATTCTTCAATTGTAATTTACTTTATAATTATGCAGTTTTCCTTTTTAGCAGGTGCTCAGTGAAATTGATCTTAATTTGAACTTTTGCAGTATCATTCTTATTAATTGCCTTTGAACTTGCTTGCACATGAATAATTTTACATGGTGTTCTCTTTTCAGCACAAGATAATATTGTCCTTGGATATATATCCTTGTATCACACTTCACTTCAGATTATGCATGTCCTCTTTCAGAACCAGCAGATAGGAACGGACAGCCATTGGTGAGAATCCATAGTTCCACCAGCTAGCATCTACAAATGGCAGTCAGGGTGCAACTTTAATGATATTCATTGCAGTGAAATCCTTGAGCACATGCAGCTCAGGTACTAGGGTAATATTCCAGAGTGAGTACTCATCAACAACTTATTTTGAAAGCAAGGTTATTGTTACTTTATAGGAAGAAATCACACTTCCCACCCAATCAGATAGTCAGGAGCTCTTCAGTCCTGTCACACAAACAGGGCTAGTGACTATTGATGTTCACATACCTTGGAACAAGATGAGAGGGATTGGGGTCAGTATCACCAGAGCCAGTCAGGCAAGCCCCAGCGAGGAGGTGGGGAGGGTGTGGTGTCTGGTGATAGCTGGAATGGTTTGCCATTTTGTCTCTTCACAGGACACAGGGTGCCCAGATAGGAGGCCTCTGCACAATAATACATGGGAGTTACTAGGGTTTACCAGCTTATCCAAGGGTGTTCTCTTAGACTTCTCATGTTCCACATCCATTCTCTCACATCACATCCCTTCTAATTTCCTGTTTTCAGATACTCAATATTTGCCGTCTACCCAGTTACAACAGTTCCAGGAAGAAAAGCGAGTGACATCATAGCATTAATCAAGAGGCCCCATCACATGATCTGACACACACTGTGAATCATCCAGGCACGAGTGGCCTGCAATCAGGCCAGGGGTACAGAATGTTAACTTTGCCAGCTCACTGGAAGGTGAGGTACAAATAAAATTCACTGCTGAGGACTGAGCTAAGGACCTTAATGGAATAGCAGACAAATAGCACTGAATGGGCATGCAGACAGATGACATTGAATGGCTTGACAACTAGTTCCCGTCACGTTCCAGAAGTGTTGGAAGAGTCTGGCTCCAACTTGGCAGAGGATATAGTGAAGAACTTGGCTTTTTTGCAGTTTCCAATCCATCTCCCAGAGGCACTGCTACTGATTCCCTCATTCTGATAAATGGTCATCTACTCACTCCTCTGTCCCCAAATCATAACAATGCAGCAATAATCTCCATCAAATATAGTTGCTCACCAAGAAACCTCCAAAAGTATTTCAGATTTCATCCAAACACTTTACAATCAAAAAAGATTTTGAAGATGTAGCACATCAACAATCTTGTGCCCAGACCTTTGGATAACCCTGCTGAAGAATCCACCTTCTAAAGAATAGTCACAGGACTCAAATAATTAACTCTGTCTTCTCTCCACAGATCTGCCAGACTTACTGAATTTCTTCTAGGAGAGAGCGAATACTGCAGATGCTGGAGATCAGAGCTGAAAATGTGTTGCTGGAAAAGCGCAGCAGGACAGGCAGCATCCAAGGAGCAGGAGAATCGACGTTTCGGGCATGAGCCCAATTCCTGAAGAAGGGCTCATGCCCAAAACGTTGATTCTCCTGCTTACTGAATTTCTTCAGCAATTTTTGCGGTTAGTTTGAAGGATCCACCTTATGGAGTTTGCACATTCTCCCCGTGTCTGCGTGGGTTTCCTCCGGGTGCTCCGGTTTCCTCCCACAATCCAAAGATGTGCAGGTCAGGTGAATTGGCCATGCTAAATTGCCCGTAGTGTTAGGTAAGGGGTAGATGTAGGGGTATGGGTGGGTTGCGCTTCGGCGGGGCGGTGTGGACTTGTTGGGCCGAAGGGCCTGTTTCCACACTGTAAGTAATCTAATCTAATCTATAGCTTTGTGTTTCTTTTCAATTCTTGAGTAGATAAGGCAAAAATAAGCCTGAATATTCAATGCCTAATTTGGGATTTGGGCATCACAGAAACCAGTTCGCCTGTAAGGCAGCAGAATAGTTCAGAATTAGATTCTTCAGGCACACACAGGGAATGTATGTATGTCTACCGTGGTCCTGGTAAGTACCTGGTGAATCAGGCAAGAGGGGGCTGGCATGTGAGGAACACCATAAAAGCAGTGCAAGATCTCTGTAGCACTGCCACAAGCCCGAAGTACTGAAATGTTCCCTTAGGCAAATGAATGAATAAATCGATTAATTTGAATTTAGGATTGAAGTCTTGAAACTTTAGACTGTCATTTAATTTATAACCAGTTAATTTACGCTCCTCACATGCCATTAAAGCATCGCCATAAAATATATAAATAGTGAACATAAAATTGGCCAGCAGGGGGCTTCCTAAATCATGAATTCCTGCCCAAAGCCACTGTTATTTTCTATCAGAAGGGCAATATTTCTTATATTTTTAGTGCATTTTCCAATGTAGTAATCTTGGTTTTGTCGAGTGTTTGGCATTGCAGAGTTGAATTTGGATTTCTTAATGTTTCTTGCAATATCTTATAGTTCCTATAACCTATCTATCCATCACTTTACAATAAGACTAATCTGACTTAGTTTGAAGGACTGTGCCCAGGTGAAATAAAATAAACTGACCATTTTGATGTTAAGTAGCTCTATTTACCTAAGAATCATCTTACTTGATCAGTAATAAATGTAAACTTAAGATAGAGAGATGCAGAAGTGATATTAGAATCACTTCATTATTATTACTATGACAAAAATATCCCTGGTAAACCCATACACAGCAAACTGCTCAGACATTCACAATACGCATCACTCAGGTGGTCACATGTCCTATCTTTTTTCTGATTGCTGCCCAACTTAAAAGTTAACAAGGTCCTAATTCAAGTACAACTGTATCCCATTTCTTTTAGAGTTTTTTAGGACTGCTTTTATCCAAGAATTTCTTCTGTGTTAGTTGTTCTAAGAAACCCTTTCCAAACCCGAGATCTCCTTTCCCCACTCCGTTTGAAACTTTTCTCCTATCTTCCACTCCTTAGTCACTTTCACACCCTCACATCACTCAGAAATCTATGAGATGTAAAAGATGTTAATAAAAATGTGCCCATCAGAAGCAGAAATAATAGTGATGCCATCCATCCCACAGTCTTACTTCTTCATTCATACCTTCAACTTCTAAGGTAATTGCCTTGTTATCTAAGGCATCTCAAACCATTGAATGAAGGTGAACAGACACTGTAATTATTGAGATCAGTTACTGCCATCTCCTGGGATGAACTAGAATGCCTTTGGGAATTGGAGAAAGATAACCCAGAGTTTCTTTGTAAATTAGCTTGTGACATTCCCTATTTGTCTGTCCCTATCTAGAGATTCCATAGCTTGGGAGGGAGGTGGGAGCTGAATGAAGTCATGACTCTACCATGTTCTATTGGGACCTGCTGACAAAAGAGCTGGCATTGCCTTCTTTTAAGTTAATATATCACATTGAAAATGGGATTCTGCAGCACAAACAGCAGCTCAGAGCTTTTTGAAGATTTCACTCTATCTCTTTCTCATTTTAGATGTCAGTTTTTTTCCCTGCAAACGTGAAGTTAATGTAAGATGAATATGAAAAGATATAGCAGTTCACTGTCCTCCTACCATTGATTCCATTTATTGTTGTCACATGTACCTAAGTTCGCGATTTTTTTGTGAGCTGTTTGGCAGATCATAAAATACAAGGACATACAGATCACAGAGTGTTTAGACAGAGCAAGGTATACAAGGTTATGTTTGCACAGGAGGTGCACAAAAATAAGATCAACATTAGATTTGAGATTAAAGCGGTACATTTAGCAGTCTAATAACAAGGAAGAAGCTGTTCTTGAACCTGTTGATACATGTACTTAAGCATATGTATCTTCTGCCTAATGGAAAAGGTTGGAAGAGAGGCTAGGTAGGGTCTTTGATGATGTTGGCTGCCTTTCCATAGCAACAAGGAGTTTAGGTTGAGTCCATGGATGGGAGGCTAGTGTCCATGATAGTCTGGGCTGTGCACACAATGTTCTGTAATTTCCTACAGTCCTGGGCAGAGCAGTTGCAGAACCAAACCATGATGTACCTGAATAAATGCTTTCTATAGTGCATCAGTAAAGGTTGGTGAGGGTCTTTCTTGACATGCTGAATTTCCTTAGCCTCCTGAGGAAGAAGAGGCATTGTTATGCCTTTTTCACCATCGCATCTATGTGGGAAGTTCAGATCAGATTGTCGGTTATTATTAATTTTAAGAACTTGATGCTTTCGACTCTCAACCTCAGCTCCATTGACGTAGGTGAGGGCATATTCTCTTCATTTCTTCCTGAAGTCTATGATCAATTCTTTAGTTTTGCTGACATTGAGGGAGAGGTTATTACCTTTGCACCATGACACCTCCTTTCAATGACTCATCATTGTTTGATATCTGGCCTACAACGGCAGTGTCGTCAGCAAACTTGTAGATGGTGCTCCGACAAAATTTGGCTACACAATCGTGTGTACAGTGAGTACAGCAGGGGGCTAAATACGCATCCTTGCAGGACGCCCATGTTGAGGATTGTCGTGGAGGAGGTGCTGTTGTTTATCTAACTGCAGTCTATGGGTCAGGAAGTTGAGGATCCAGTTGCAGAGGGCGGAGCAGAGACCTAGGTCTTGGCGTTTGGAGATTAGGTTAGTTTGGATTATAGTGTTAAAGGCAGAGCTGTAGTTGATAAATTAATATGAGTGCAGTGCTAGGAAAATGGCATCATCCGTGGACTTGTACTACCTTTCTTTTAATGATTGCCAGACTCTTCAGGTAAGACAAAAACACAAAAAACACTATTCTAAGATTCTAGGTGCTCAATTTCCTTCAGTGATGTCCAAAATATGATGATATTCCCGTTTCCCCAACCTGTCTCCAATCACTGTCCCTTCCAAGAACAAAACCATGAGGGGCCAGCAGTATAATTCAAGAAGAAGGACAAATGGACGGCGTCACAAGTCAATGTAAAGACATTGAGTGGGAAATACCAAACATTTTATCTTCATCATGTCTAATACAACCAAGGGAATAGATTTTTGTTTTTACCAGTGTGGAGGTAGAAGGCAGTAAGTAACAGTCACTGCTGGAATACAATGATGGAAACCAACACAGAATCTTGAATACAACCAGCCCGATTTTGATCCTGTCAAGTCCAATCTAATTGATATCACTTGTCTCAGCATTTTGTGCTGGTGGATACAAAACAGTTCATTAGGGGCAGATAAAAACAAAATATTGCAGATGCTAGAAATCTGAAACAAACACCGAAAATGCTGAGAAACTCAGCAGATCTGCCAGAATCTGAGGAGAAAGAAACAGTGTTAATGTTTTCAGTCCAATATGACTCATTATGGGCTGAGGATGCACAAGCGAATAGTGACGTGGCAACATGACACACATTACGTGAGCATTGGAAAAGGATTATTGCAAGCAACTGGCTCACTAACAATAGGAAGGAAATTAGGTTCATTAATGAGTTATTTAACTCTAATTATCCCTGCATCCATCAAAATTTAATGTCTTGCATGGGGTCTCACATGTCTCCAGAAAATCAACATCAAACCTTGTTGAGCTTGCCATTCATAGCTGCTCAATGCCCAACTAAGGGACTTGGGCATTGAGAAGGGAGGGGAATGGCCCCGCCTTTACATCCAACCCCAACCCCATGATCTCATCCCTATTTACAAGTCTCCAGGGATCCAGTGACAACCCAATGTGATACCAGGAGTGGCCACTGTTCCAACTCCAATCACCAACACTGAATTTGCACCTACACTTCACTAGGACAAAATTTGGATAAGGTCTAAAAACAAGGATGCAGATCACAATAGCGGAGGTTTGTTCATGAGAGGTTAGCGGCAATTAAAGCTAACTTGTACCTCTTAAAAACATAATTGTGTCCCTTGCCACGAAACTGGGACAGAAAATCAGTGCCTACTCTGTCCATCAGTTCATGGGTCTGCTGAGTGCTTCAATCACTGCCCAACTCGCCAGTTTCCTTGCAGCCCAACTTGCCACTTTGAGTGACACCCTGACCCACCAATCAGTGTGAAATCTCTGCTTTTTAAGCCAAATAAAGAACATACCCGGATTTCATTTTTTAAATTTAAACTTATAAATTAAGTAAACGTCACAAATTAAATAAAGACCTCACTTACAAATAATTCCAATACTTATTAGCTCACTAAAGAAATACTTTCACCAGATGAGTCACTGATCTGAATAGTCCTATTGCCGTTTCATTAGGCTGCAAGTATATCTGATTCCACTGATCGTGTTGGGTTGATTTCAGTGTTCTTTGTTTAGGCAGTGTTGTCACATGCACTGAGACTGTCTATACCATGAGTGCACACACTGCAGTTGACTTATAAGCTCCAGATGGTCTAAGCAGGTCATTCCCACACGCCACTCAGTGCAAACTTAGCCCTTGTTCCTTTCTCCTTTAAGATACCCAAGATCAACCAGGCAATGATAGTGAACTCCTAAAGAAGAAGTAGATGTGTTGATGAAACACCCATCACTTCCTCTGCACAAGGTGAGTGACCAGGCATAAGTGGCCTGCAGTGAGGGCTGTGAAAAAGGTCACTAAGTCATCGTTCAGGGAGCAAGATCACACGGGTCCTGCTGTAAAAGGACTTTGAGGTTGGGAGGGGATGGGGTGGAGTGGAGTGTGTGGGGGGAGTGGAGCTACAAAGAAGGCTGTTAGCCTGCACACAGAAGTGCTTGATGTAATGGCAGGTGATCTGATGTTATTGTCAAGCAGGATACAGGAGTCCTGAGCAAATTAAATATAGGTTATTTCTTTAAATTTCAGGGACCATCTTTTCTAATGTTGGCCAACTCTGTGAAAATATTAACAGACACCACTGTTATGCAGCACTTGATGGCTGATGTCTCAGCTTTCGTTGCATCAAGTAGAAGTCATCTACAGTCTGAGTACTGACGTGGAAATTTCAATAAAAGTCATACAGTTTTATCTTGTAGCTATCAAGCCACAAGGACCATGGATACCAGTGTTCAAATACATTTGCAGGTTGTCACAGCTGCCCAACAATCGTACTTCCAATAAATTAATTTCAGTAAAATCCTCCCGAAAGAGAATATAGTGGTACGTCAGACTATTTCCAGGTTACAAACCTGCTGTTGACTGCATTGTGTTGGTGAAGTCTGAGTCAGCGAGGTGGGTTCTTTTTGGAGCAGTTTGCAGTAGAGTCCACGAGGGAACAGGCATTCTGGATTTGGTGTCATGGGGCAGTCTTGATTAGGGAGCTTAAGGTGAAGGAACCCTTAGGGGCAGTGACCATAAAATGATAGAATTCAGTTTGAGAGGAAGAAGCTGGAATCAGATGTATTCCAATTGAAGGTTAGGAGGAGGGAGCTGATCAGAGTTGATTGGAAGGGATGCCTAGCAGGAAAGATGGTTGGACAGCAATGGCAGGAATGTCTGGAAGCACAGCAGAAATTCATCCCAAGGAAGAAACAACATAATAAGGAGAGGACGAGGTAGCCATAGCTGACAGAGGAAGTCAGGGATAGCATGGAAACAAAATAAAAAGCATACAGTGTGCTGAAGATTAGTGGGAAGCAATCGGATTGGGAATTCTTTAAAAAACCAGCAGAGGATAACTAAAAAAGCAATAAGGGGAGATAAGATAAAATATGAGGATAAGCTAGTTAGTAATACTAAAGTAGATTGCAAGAGTATTTTTTAGATATCTCACAGGTAAGGGAGAGGCAAGAGTGGACATTGGAACTCTGGAAAAGTAGTAGTGGAGAAGTAGTAATGGGGAGAAAAGAAATGGTGGAGGAACTGAATAGATACCTTGCATCACTTTTCACAGTGGAAGACACCAGCAGCATATGAAAACTTCAAGAGATTCAGGGGGCAGAGGCAAGTGTAGTGACCGTCACTAAGGAGAAGGTGTTGAGGAAGCTGAAAGGTCTGAAGGTGGATAACTCTCCCCAACCAGATAGGCTACACCCCAAAATTTTGAAGGATGTAGCTGAGGAGATTGTGGAGGCATGAGTGGTGATCTTTTAGGAATCACTGGAATCAAGGAGAGTCCCAGAGAATTTTAAAATGGCTAACAGTAACAACTCTGTTTAAAAAGGGATGGAGGTGGAAATCAGGAAACTATCGATCGGTTAGGCTGACCTCAGTTGTTGGTAAGATTTTAGAGTCTATTGTTAAGGATAAGATTGGGGAGTACTTTTTGGGTGGTAAAATAGGGCTGAGTCAACATTGCTTTGTCAAGGATAGATCATGCCTGACAAATCTATTAGAATTCTGTGAGGAGGTAACAAACAAGTTAGACAAAGGACAGCCAGTGGAGGTGATCTATTTAGATTTCCAAAAGGCCTTTGACAAGGTACCGCAGAAAAGGCTAGGAAATAAGATGACAGCCAAAGGTATGAGGGGCAAGATACTGGCATGGATAGAGGATTGACTGACTGGCAGAAGGTCAAAAGTCTTTTTCAGGATGGCAGCCAGTGAGTAGTGGAGTTCCATAGGGGTCAGCGTTTTGACTACAACTATTCATGTTATGCATTAATGATCTGGATGAAGGAACTGAGGGCATTATTGTTGACATTACAAATGACACAAATAGTGGAGGGACAGGTAGTGGCTAATTTATATATGAATTATATGGACATGGGATGAAGCCATTATACATGCTGATAATTCAAGGTTGTAGTGCTGGCCACTAACTGCTAGAGTTAGCTACATGTTACATGCATGAAATACACCATAGGTTCTGGCCTATACTTGGAGCTTTTATCAGGCTGCTCCCATCTTAAGTGAAAGCCTGCTTTGCAGCCACATCAAAATAGTGAGACCCACCTTTATGATCCATAACTGTTTGCCCTTTTCCTCACTCTGCCATGCTCAAGGAATTTGTCCTCTGCAGCATTCTGGTATTTTCCCATTTGGCCAAATTTCAAAAGTAAGTAAAATATCTTTCTCCTGTTATTTGTTCACATATCTTTGCTTCAATGCAAGATGTTTGACCGGCTAAACCCAGCAGCTGTACCTATGGAGGAGGAGGAGATATAGGAATGCCCTGGGTGGCACAGTGGCTCAGAGGTTAGCACTGCTGCCTCACAACACCAGGGACCCAGGTTTGATTCCAAACTTGAGCAGCTGTCTGCATGGAGTTTGCACATTCTCCCCACGTCTGTGTCAGTTTCCTCTAGGTGTTCCGGTTTCCTCCCACAGTCCAAAGATGTGCAGGTTAGATGAATTGGCCATGCTAAATTGCCAATAGTGTTCAGGGATGTGTAGGTTAGGTGCATTAATCAAGGGAAATGTGAAGTAATAAGGTAGGGGAATGGGTCTGGGCAGGACACCCTTCAGAGGGTTGGTATGCACTTGCTGGGCCAAATGGCCTGTCGGGGTTCTATCTATCTACAGCGGTAGGTATCTGCGGTTCAGACGGCTGCAAGGTGTGGGTGAGTAAGCAGTGCCTAAAGAGGAGAACCAGGGACTTCTACAGCATCAGGCAGTGTTCCATGAGAGGTTCTACCCAAGGCAGTGCAGCTACCCACAGATGAGTGAATGCTAATACCACAGGCACATTCACATGGTGAGGAACACTGTCACCAACATGTGCCAGTTCCATCAGGAAGATCTGATGCCATGCACATGAGCAGAAGTGCTGTGCCAATAGTGCTGAAGATTACAGGGAGATTGAATTTCCTTATCACAGGCCTCTTTCAAGCAGCAACTGGGGACTCGTGTGTCATCGCCCATTTGGTAGTCCACACACGTTTTTGTGAGTTTACAGATGCAGGAAAGCACATCTATTTGTGGCCTTCTCCATGGTCCCAGAGAGTCGAGCTGCCTAGGCTGTCAGATTTGCCTCCATCGCTGGCATCCCTCAAGTCCAAGAGGCCACTAATTTAGAATTAAAATTTTAAATTAGGTTTTTATTGTCACATGTGCTCAAGTACAGGGATACATGAGTACAGTGAAAAGTGTACAATGTCACTATTTCCAGTGCCATCTTAGGTACAAAATCTTAGGTATAAGTTAGAAAAATAAAGAAATAAAATTTAAAGTTCAACATTACAGTTCTTATAATGTAGAGAAGGAGACAGAAAAAATACCTGCACACATGTGGTGCTCCCTAGCATCATTGAGCCAGATTCCTGCACAGAAATGGATTTCACTCCCTCAATATCCAGCTTAATTGTGATTGCAGACAATTCCTGCAGATATGTGTCCCGTCATCCAGGGAACTATCACAGTGTTAACATTCTGCACAACTTTCTTGTTCCTTAAATGTTTGCATCCCTACATTATTTACAGGGCTGGCATGTGTGTGACAAGGGGCACACACAGGGGGGGCTTGTCTAATGAGCTCCCTGCAAAACCGCACATTGAAGCTGAACATTGCTACAATGGGTGCATGCATTCTCTGGATGCATCATTGAACAGGCACTGGTAAACTGAAGATGTGGGATTTGAGGGTTCTGCATAACCAGAGCTACCGTTTCATTGGAAAGCTAAAGTAGGCGGAAGATAATCAAGTACGATATGATCTGTGTGACTGAGATGGCTCGGAGGTTTGGAACTGAATCCAGCTTTTCTGGTTGTGACCTTGTCCCATGCAACCCTTTGGTGAAAATATATCACCCTGTCTTTTTTTTTCCCCCTCCTAGTTGCAACGTAAGGTCAGTGACCTAATGTTGCCTGAGTTCTTGTGTGTTGCAACTCACTTTATGTTTTAAGTGAGAAGTTTGTCAGAAGTGTGAGTGCCGGTATCACTGTGGTGCATATAATTCAGCATTGGTAGCTCTGGTTTTTTTTCATTCACTCATGGGATACGTGTGTCACTGACTGGGCCAGCATTCATCACCCATCCCTAGTTGCCCTTGAGAAGGTTGTAATGAGCTGCCATCTTGAACCGCTGCAGTTCATCTGGGGTAGGTACACCCGCAATGCCTTTAGGGAGACAGCTCCAGGATTTGTGAGCCTGGAATTCCATGATTTTGATTCAGTGACCCATATACATTGCACATAAGATGCATGATTGGTAATGCCTGATACCTGAACACGTGTGTGACAGTGTCCTGTTGTGTCAAACTTACAGTGCTTCAAGCCCGTACAAGTGTGGGTTAGCACTGAGCAGACAGTGGCACTTGCCATGGCAGAGCACAGCAGATGATTCACGCATTCATGTGCGGCTCCAAGGCATGCTTCTTTTGAACCACCCATGGGTGCTGACTTCCATGGGAAACTTGCTCAAGACTGCCTTTGTCAGTCAGGATCATCTTTTGATGCCATCACTCAGAAAAAAATAAATCCTTTCTCTTTGGAAAGCCTGCAGAGAAACCTCTCGGAAGCTGAAGCATGCGGCCACTTTTTATCTGATACTAAACTTATCCAGAGTTATGAGGAGGTGACCAACAGAGGTTGAGCGTTGCTCTTCACTTGCAGAAAATTAGCTGCTGAATGCCTTTTAAATATACCAGCTGGAAGTAGAGTCCGGGATTCGAACTGCTGGCTGGGCTGCATCCCATAAAACTTGGCATTCTAATCACGCATGCATATGCAATGAGCTGAGAAGAATATTATCAGCTCAAGAATATAAGTGGGAGTAAATTCCAAAAAGCAAGTTTCCGTTGAGGGATCAGAACACCATGAAATTCTGAGTCATTCTAGATGTCCCAATAAAATGTTTCATCTACTTCAAGTTTCCTTATTTATCTCGCAACAATGTACGATCTATTTAGCTGATTACAAGATACAACTCTTTTCATAAGTTATTTAGTGATGATTCATAAACATAAGCTTATCATCTGACCAGTTTCAGAATCATTCGTTCATCACCTCTGTTTTTTTATGTATGCCTTAAATTGAAAATAAAATAATTATTTGAGTAGTTACACTATTTGAATCAAAATCCTACTCTTAATATTCAGTATTCTGTGATCTGACTAAACTAAATGTTGCCAATTGTGTCTCCATTTATTGGAACAATGTAACTGATTTTATATGCAGACACAATTACTGTACTTCATTAACACAAGAAAATAATACAATCATTCATCTTACCTTATCAGCATTTGAATTCGTTCTCAATATATTTTTTCTTGGAAGCACACAGACTAACTAACATACAGTGCTCATCCTTTTCTTAGGAGAAGAGAAACCAGTAGTGTGACCAGTAGCTTTTAAATTGGTTTTGATGATCTTTTTAATGGTACCATCTAACATCCTTCTGCAGGAAGGCAACCGGATATTTTAATAAGAGATTGTGATTTCTGAGGAAATGGCCTTTAATGGACTGTGTAGCCCTTTCCCACTGACTTTGCTACCTTAGAGATTTACTTTTCAGTTTTCCTTTAGTGGATGTGGGAATCTCTGGCTGGGACAGCATTTATTGTTTAGTTGCATTGGAGAAGATGAGCTGCCTTATTGAACTGCTCCTTCATTCAATGCAAGTAGCCACACAAGGCCGTTAGGAAAGGAGTTGCAGGATTTTGATACAGCAACAATAACGGAACAGCAATATATTTCTACATCAGGAAATTGCAGGTGATGGTGTTCCCATGTATCTGCTGCCCTTGTCCTTTTAGATGATAATGTCTGTGGGTTTTAAAGATATTGTTTAAAGAGCCTTGCTTAAAGATAGTAATGATGAAGAAACAGAAAAAATACTATTCTTACTACTGCTCTGAAAGTGACAGCAATCTCTGCAGCTGAGTTTAACTTTCAGGCTCACTCATGGTTGGGAAAGCTAGCAGTGTGTTGGGAAGCCACACATTTCAATAGTACGTTCGTCAGGTGTTTTTTATCCCAAACATTGTATTTGCAACTGACTTCCAGTATTTTTTTCCTGAACAATCAGAGCGAGTGGATGAGATGATGAGCTGCATCAGTCTTGTTCAGACCATTAGAACATATATTTACATTATATTCATAACCGTTTCTCTAATGTAAAGAGATATCCCAAGGCACATCACAGCAGTTTATAACACAATATGGTAGAAAGCAACATAAAGAGACATTAGGATAGATGACTCAAAAAATGGACAAAATGGTAGATTTTTTAAAAATCTTAAGGGAGGACAACAAAATAGGTAAGTGTAGGGAGGAAATCCAAGAAGTTATGGCTGAACAACTGAAAGCACAGCCAGTAATGGTGAAGTGATTAAAGGGAGGACTGCAAATGCTGGAGAATCAGAGTCAGAGAGTGTGGCACTAGAAAAGCACAACAGGATTCCTGATGAAGGGCTTATGTTTTGAAACATCGACTCTCCTGCTCTTCCGATGCTGTCTGATTTGCTGTGCTTTCCCAGCACCACACTCTTTGATGCTGAATTGATTAAAGCCTGGCTCAAGAGGCCATAATTAGCTCAGGTATCTTAGGTTCTTTCTGGCAGGATTTTTCAGTCAGCAGGGTATCCTGCCCCATCACTCACAAAGCTATCCCAGTTAATACTTGCTGCCTTGTAACCATTTAATATTCTGTAGGCCCTAATTGATTGGAGACAGGACTTTTGCCCACACTTGGGAGGATGTCTCGCATTACAGAGCTGCGGTCAATCAGACTTTCTACATGGCAAATCAATAATCACAATAACACCACTCGTGCCAAGTGGTGGCCATCATTGAGATAACAAGCAGTCCCTGAAGAAGAGGAGATATTGGCAGCCCCATGTCACAGAAGTGTAGGCAGGCCCAGGTGAACACAATACCTATTGTAGTAAACAAAGCATTGAAGAATAAGCTGACCAGTAGTTAATGACCCAGATCTTCAGATCTCAGGGTTGTCAGAGACTACATGTCCAATCCAAGATGCAAGTTAGAGTCAGATATTTTTAACTTATTTGGATAGTTACACGGGAAATGTTGGTCAGAACAATCGGTGCAACTCTTGGATAACTATGTTACTGACAACTCCTGCCCCCACAACTCATCTGTAATGCTCCTGACTCAATCTGACTGGACTGTTTCCAATACTCTCTATAATCCCCCAACCCTTTAACAATTCAACCCAATGCATCACCATCACCTGACTCCTCATTGGCCTTCCAACAATCCTCTGACCTCCATTTCCTCTCAAGTCTGACAAGATCTCATTCCCAAATCCCACCCTGACCCCATCCAGTTCATGCCAATTCTACCTTGACTAGATTTGATCAGACCCTGTCACTGTGTCCTCCCAATCCTCTGAGACCCCCCAAAGTCTCTCACTTGCACCCCAACCCAACCTCACCTGCCTAGCCCCTGACTTGACAAGCCTTCCCAACCTGACCCATCCATGTATTCACTCCCCACCAACAATCTATCCATCTATACACTTCCCAGTTGCCCATCTACCCATTGTGCAGAAACCAGCCAAACCCAACTGCCAACCCTCCTACTGTACTCCCTTTTCACAGTTTATAGCTACCACCCAAGCTATCAGGTACCCTACCATGAACTGCACTACCTCCCTACATTCTTGACTTCCTACCACCACTCTACCCTACCTAGTTGCCAGCCTACCTACCTAGCAGCTTGCTCAGCTACACACTGCCACCTTATCTGCCTATCAGTTTACCACCATGCCATTTATAAACCTATCAGTCAACAGAGATCTTTTAGAATTGTGACCCTATTCACCTGCCATATGATCTGTCTGCCACCCTACCCACTTACCTCACCCAATCTACACCCTTATTCACTTACACATTCATTTATTCACTCATAAACTCACACAAACACACCAAGATGTTCCAGCATCTTTAAACTGCTATGTACAAGAAATATGGCAGTGGTTGCCATGGCATCTAAGCATTGCTCTCTGAGGAATTCTACTCTGCAGGAATTTTGCAGGATCCTCCATTCGATGATTAGCCAGAAATCAGAGAAAGCTTAATGAGTAATTTTTTTTGTTCTTTTTTCAAGAGTCACTCTGATGTTGCCTGGAAAATTTAGATTGCAATCAACTAGGAGTAAGTGAGGACTGCAGATGCTGGAGATCAGAACTTAAAAATGTGTTGCTGGAAAAGCGCAGCAGGTCAGGCAGCATCAAAGGAGCAGGAGAATTGACGTTTCGGGCATAAGCCCTTCTTCAGGAATGAGGAAGGTGTGCCAAGCAGGCTAAGATAAAAGGTAGGGATGAGGGACTTGGGGGAGGGGCGTTGGGAATACGATAGTGGAAGGACGTTAAGGTGAGGGTGATGTCCGGAGAGGGGGTGGGGGGCGGAGAGGTCGGGAAGAAGATTGCAGGTCAAGAAAGCGGTGCTGAGTCTGAGGGTTGGGACTGAGAAAAGGTGGGGGGAGGGGAAGTGAAAAAGCTGGAGAAATCTGCATTCATCCCTTGTGGTTGGAGGGTTCCTAGGCGGAAGATGAGGCACTCTTCCTCCAGGCGTCATGTTGCCATGGTCTGGCGATGGTGGAGGCCAAGGACCTGCATGTCCTTGGCAGAGTGGGAGGGGGAGTTAAAGTGTTCAGCCACGGGGCGGTTGGGTTGGTTGGTGCGGGTGTCCCAGAGGTGTTCTCTGAAATGTTCCTACTCCCTCTCCGGCCTATCACCCTCACCTTAACCTCCTTCCACCTATCGTATTCCCAACGCCCCTCCCCCAAGTCCCTCCTCCCTACCTTTTATCTTAGCCTGCTTGGCACACCCTCCTCATTCCTGAAGAAGGGATTATGCCCGAAACGTCGATTCTCCTGCTCCTTTGGTACTGCCTGACCTGCTGCGCTTTTCCAGCAGCACATTTTTAAATTTAGATTGCAGCCAAATTTGCAATGTTATCCATAAAAGCCCTTTATTCACAAGATCTTTAAAACAACAAAATTGCATTGACAATAGGGTATAGAAAATGAATTTTCAAATTGTGTTTCCTTGATATTCAGTTAGTGAATGAGTCAATTTTGAATGTTTATCAGTTCAGCAATATAGTTCAATTTAAAATTGGTAATGAAATGGAACTGCTCAAGCAGCACCGATAGATACAAGCAAGACTAACAACTCAGAAACTGAGTGGTGCCCAAACATTATTAAGTTCCAGAAAAACTCTGAATTTTTGCTCTTAATACATAACAGTTTTTCTTTTCTAACTGCAATCAGTGGCTTTAAATGTTTCAGTCAGTAACTGAAATGAATTCCGGTGAGTTCATAGTACAATCTACTGAGCCTAATTTGAAAATAATAAGTAAATTTTTTATACCGTGCAGATTTTTCTGCCAAATCTGAAAATAATTACACCCTTTATTTCTAGAATTAGGTAGCGAACATCACTGTAAAAATCTCCCAAAGCTTCCATTTTTGCAATTTTTTTGATTACGTAAGAGAACTTCTAAAAACATTAAATTGTTGGCATCCAAGCTGCCTGTGCCAAGACTGAAATAAGATTGACTGGTCTTCAAGTTGTCTTCAACTAAGTGAAATAGATTTTTAAGGATCTCACACCTAAAAAGTGATCTTCATTCACAAATAAAATAAAAATGGTAAAAATTTCACAAGGCCATCACAGTATAGTGTGAACAAAATTCAAATTGCTGTCATCTCTGAACTAAAATTTGTGCTGCTCACCTGCTGTCATAGGCAGATGGGATAATTTAGGAAAATTTTCTTGTCGCATGTCCTGTTATGCAGCTTTTATTAGCTCCTGTATATTCTGCATATAATAGCAATGTCTTCATTTCATACAGTTAAATGATCTTTCTGAAGCCAAAATCAATGGGTTGGTGCCACCCAAAAGGTTGCCATCACATAACTTCCCACTCAATGAAGTAGACGTATTCCCTGAATAAGCCAAGGCAGTCTCCCCACGTGCTCAGTTAAAGTCCTATAACCGCAAGGGTAGTCCTCTCCACCCAACCCCCCACACCCCACCCCCCACCCCCCGCACCGCTCACACTCCCACTATCAGATTCCACAGTTTCCTCCCCTCTTCAGGCATATGTTCCATCTACTGTATCTGGATGGCCTGCAAAATTGGCACTTCCATTTCTAAGCCAATGATTCCAAGGGATTTTTCTTCATGTTCATTTTATTTTACCACTCTAGTACATTGTCTTTTATGTTTTGTTTTATCTGAGTCTTGGCATTTAGTGCTATTTATTATCTGTCATGTCTGTTATCAGATCCAAAGTTAGACTTTCTAATCAGGGAATCTTTTAGCAATCTTCGGCTTAAATCTGCTGCTTCCACTGTCAACTAAAATTTCACAAACTTTGCTGGAAATTCTATTCTTTTTCATGTAATTATCACATCATCTCTTGACAAAATGATCAATCATCATCACTGAAATCATCATGCACAGAAATGAATGGTCAAATGTCATGTGCTGTCACAAATTCCTTCTAGGTATGCATTTCTTCAGGGTCCTTGAGGTCCAGATGAGGGTGGACACCTTCTGTCTAATCAAAATAGTCTCTTACACGAAACAAGATATAGTTATTGCATCTCTGCAACAATTTCACATGTTACAAGGATGTAGTGTACATTATTACAGAGATTTGTTTGAGGATTTTAGGTCTGACGCCTCCAAATATACTTAGTTGCTCTCCCCACCAGTCATCATGACATCATCACAATGTGCAGTGGTTAAGACATCCACTCAGTATTATGTACTTTAGACATGAAAAACACCTCCATAAAAGCTTTTAATTCTCATTTCATTATTATTATTATTATGATTATTACAGATTTATTTATTTATTTATATGCACCAGATTACAAAGTCCTCCCCCCACAAAATCATCACCATAACTTGACTTCATAAATTCCCACTATCTGGAGATTTCACTGTTCTCCCTGAAAATATTCTCTTCAGACCTGAAAGTATGGTATTTGTTGGGTAGAAAGTAAATGTATTTCACTGTCTTCCTGATGCGATATGGTTCATCTCAATAAATAATCTGAGGACAGCTCAAACAGAATGATATGAGGTTCCTGTAATTCATTTGAATGCCCCTACAATTGATGTATAACCTCAATTAGTTCACAACTCCGTGGAGGATCATATATTTCTTGTTTAGATCCCTGATCAACACCAATTGGCCCATTCCTAGTTCTGGCAAATTCCTCACATAGTAACATTACAATTGTTCTTCATCATGTACCACATGATAATCATGTTGGCTTAGGTATGAAGCCAATTTCTTAGGGTAGGGAGCTGAATTTTCAGCTACCTGCCCGTCAGTATCTCAGATGATACGAGATGACCTTAGTATGGGATGGGCTAATAGTTCAATGGTTCTTTGCAGAAATCAGAATGTCTTTTCAAGTGTAACCACTTTGACTCTACCTTTGGCCTCCTGGTTAGATTGTGGATACTGTGATGACCTTGTGATGTGCTCAATCCAGAATTGGCTATGAAATGACTGAAGCACTCACTTACAGATTGTGACCCATTGTCCAAAACAACCACATCAGGGATACTATGGGTTAGAAATATTTCACATAAGACATAGTTAACTGCTTCTGTAGTTGCAGTATTCAATTTACTAACTTTGATCCATAAGGAAAACTAACTAACTGACTACAACGAGGGAAGACATTGCATGAAGTACAAGCAAATCCCTCCCTACACATTGCTGTGTTAGTTGGGAATTTGCCAGACAATGAGAGTTCTCTTTGTTTCAATTTGTGAATGGTCTGACATTTGGCAGAAAGTTCCTCAATGGCCCTGGAGATCCCAGGCCAACACATTGCAATGGAGCTGAGATCCTACACTGGGTGATTTCAAAACAAACTTGCATGCAGCTTTACCAGAATGTCCTTTCAAAATGGACCTGGGATGGTCAGTCATTTGTCACACTGTAGTGTCATTAATAATAGTAAAATTATAATTCAAATACATTTTCACAGCCACATTGGTACAGCAAACCCTTGGTGCAGTATCAGTGGTTGTTGAGACATTCTTGTTCTCTCTTTTGTTCTTGTAAAATCTGAGCAAGGGGGACCTTCCTGCAATGGGGGGCCTTCCTGCAAGGGTGGGGGGGGGGCCTTCCTGCTGATTGTGCCGTCGTGACTGGGTGTATGGTTCAAGTTCTTGAATGAAATTGACATCATCACTGGCAAGGCTGTCAACTGTCACTCTGGAGAGTGCGCTTACCATTTCTGCAGCTTTCCCTGCCATAAATCTTCATAAGTGTACCCGTGAATAGCAAAATCTTTGTATTGTTTGAGGCAATCTTCCAATTCCCTCTCATCTATAAGAACATATGAACATATGACCAGGAAGCAGGAATAAGGGACTCAGCCTCTTGAGGAGAAAGTGAGGACTGCAGATGCTGGAGATCAGAGCTGAAAATGTGTTGCTGGAAAAGTGCAGCAGGTCAGGCAGCATCCAAGGAACAGGAGAATCGACGTTTCGGGCATCCTGAAGAAGGGCTGATGCCCAAGACGTTGATTCTCCTGTTCCTTGGATGCTGCCTGACCTGCTGCGCTTTTCCAGCAACACACTTTCAACTCAGCCTCTTGAGACTGCTCTACCACTCAATAAGGCCAAAGCTGGTCTAATTGTAAACTTAAATCACATTCCCACCTATCCCCTTACTTAACAAGAATCTATCTACCTGCCTTAAAAATATCCAAGGATAATGGCTCCATCATCATTTCAAGAAGAGAGTTCCAAAGACTCATGACATTCTGTGACAAAAAACCTCACCATCTCTTATTTAAATGGCTGACCCCTGATTTTCAAACAGTAAACATTAGTTCCAGATTGTCACAGAGGAGGAAACATCCTCTCAATATTGACCTTGTCAAGACCCCTCAGAAGCTTATTTGTTTCAATCAAGTCACCTCTTCCTCTTCTGAACTCCACAGGATACCTAGCTTGTCTGACCTTTCCTCAGAACACAACCCATACAATAGACAATAGACAATAGACAGTAGGTGCAGGAGTAGGCCATTCTGCCCTTCGAGCCTGCATCACCATTCAATATGATCATGGTTGATCATCCTTAATCAGTATCCTGTTCCTGCCTTATCTCCATAACACTTGATTCCAATATCCTTGAGAGCTCTATCAAACTCTTTCTTAAATGAATCCAGAGACTGGGCCTCCACTGCACTCTGGGGCAGAGTATTCCACACAGCCACCACTCTCTGGGTGAAAAAGTTTCTCCTCATCTCTGTCCTAAGTGGTCTATCCCGTATTTTTAAGCTATGTCCTCTGGTTCGGCACTCACCCATCAGCGGAAACATGTTTCCTGCCTCCAGAGTGTCCAATCCTTTAATAATCTTATATGTCTCAGTCAGATCCCCTCTCTGTTCTTGCCACCAAAGTGGATAACCATACATTTATCCACATTAAACTGCATCTGCCATGCATCTGACCACTCACCTAACTTGTCCAGGTCACCCTGTAATCTCCTAACATTCACCTCACATTTCACCCTGCCACCCAGCTTAGTATCATCAGCAAATTTGCTAATGTTATTACTAATGCCATCTTCTATATCATTAATACATATTGTAAAAAGCTGCGGTCCCAGCACTGATCCCTGCGGTACCCCACTGGTCACTGCCTGCCATTCCAAAATGGAGCTGTTTATCACTACTCTTTGTTTCCTGTCAGCCAACCAACTTTCAATCCAAGTTAGTACTTTGCCCCCAATACCACGCGTCCTAATTTTGCTCACTAAATACCATGCGCCCTAATTTTGCTCACAAAATTTTGCTTACATTCCAGCTAATAGTCTGACAAATCTTCTCTGAACTGCTTCTAATGCATTTACATCTTTCCTTACATAAGGTGAGCAATACTATGCTTAGTACCCAAAGAACAGTCTCACCAAAGCCCATAATATCTGAAGCATAGCCTCCTTTCTTTTGTATCCAATTCCCCTCACAATAAGCAAAAACATTCTATTAGCTTTCCGAATTACTAGCTATACCTGCATACTTAGTTTTTTTGTGATTCATGCACTAGGATACTAGTATTCTCCTGAGCATCTCAGAACTCTCCAAGCTCTTACCATTTACAAAATATGCTTCCTTTTTATTTTTCTTAACAAAATGGACAACTTCACATTTCCCCATATTATATTTGATTTCACACATCTTTGCCCATTCGTTTATTTTTGTAAACTCCTTATGTCCTCTTCAAAACTTACTTATCTACTTATCTTGTGTCATCAGCAATTTTGCAATGATACCTTCCATCTCCTTCATCCAAGTAATTCAGATGAATTTAAAACAGCTGAGATCCTAGTACTTTAGCTTATGGCACAATCTTTGTTACATTTTATAAACCTAAAAAGGACTAATTTATGTCTGTACCTGTTTCTTGGTAACCAGCCATTATCAAATCTCTTCTTCATTCACTATCTGAATGGCTTTCTCTGGAGCTAGATCTACTTTAGATTGTAATAAAACTGACAGAGACTTATCAGTAAAGCAAACAACAATTTGACCTCTTATGAATTTTGACTTTAAGTCATCACAGTTGTATTTCTGTACCAGTCTGTAAAGATTATTAACAAACTCACCTCTGCCCAGCTCTGCAGCTTATCTATATCCCGCTGAAACCTGCCACATCCTTCCTCACTGTCAACAACTCCACCGACTTTCGTATCATCCGCAAACTTGCTCACCCAACCTTCTAGCCCCTCCTCCAGGTCATTTATAAAAATGACAAACAGCAATGGTCCCAAAACAGATCCTTGCGGAATACCGCTAGTAACTGCACTCCAAGATGAACCTTTACCATCAACTCCTACCCTCTGTCTTCTTCCAGCCAGCCAATTCCTAATCCAAACCTCCAACCCACCCTTAATGCCATACTTCCGTATTTTTTGCAGTAGCCTACCATGGGGAACCTTATCAAACGCCTCACTAAAATCCATATACACCACATCTACTGTTTTACTCTCATCCACCTCCTTAGTCACCTTCTCAAAGAATTCAATAAGGTTTGTGAGGCACGATCTGCCCTTCACAAAACCATGCTGACTATCCTTGATCACATTATTCCTATCCAGATGTTCATAAGTCCTATCCCTTACAATTCTCTCTAAGACTTTGCCCACAACAGAAGTGAGACTCACCGGCCTTTAGTTACTAGGGTTATCCCTACTCCCCTTCTTGAACAAGGGAACCACATTTGCTATCCTCCAGTCTTCTGGCACTATTCCTGTAGACAGCGAGGACATAAAAATCAAGGCCAATGGCTCTGCAATCTCCTCCCTTGCTTCCCAGAGAATCCTAGGATAAATGCCATCAGGCCCAGGGGACTTATCTATTTTCACCCTTTCCAGAATTTCCAACACTTCTTCCCTACATACCTTAAAGCCATCCATTCTAATTAATTGTGACTCAGTATCCACATCGGCAACAATGTCCTGTTCCTGAGTGAATACTGACAAAAAGTCTTCATTCAGTGTCTCCCCAATCTCTTCAGCCTCCACACGCAATTTCCCACTACTATCCTTGACTGGACCTATTCCTACCCTAATCATTCTTTTATTCCTGACATACCTATAGAAAGCCTTAGGGTTTTCCCTAATCCTACCAACTAAGGACTTTTCATGTCCCCTCCTTGCTGCTCTTAGCTCTCTCTTCAGATACTTCCTGGCTACCTTATAACTCTCAATCGCCCCAATTGAACCTTCACGCCTCATCTTTACAGAGGCCGCCCTCTTCCCTTTAATAAGGAATTCCAATTCCTTATTAAACCACGGCTCCTTCACATGACCCTTTCCTCCCTGCTTGACAGGTACATACTTATCAAGGACACTCAATAGTTGCTCCTTGAACAAGCTCCACGTATCAATTGTGCTCTTCCCTTGAAGCCTACTTCTCCAAGCCACGTATCCTAAGTCGTGCCTCACCGCATCATAATTTCCCTGCCCCCAGCTATAACTCTTGCCCTGCAGTGCACACTTATCCCCATCCATCACTAGAGTAAAAGTCACTGAATTGTGGTCACTGTCCCCAAAGTGCTCACCTACCTCCAATTCTAACATCTAGCCTGGTTCGTTACCCAGAACCAAATCCAGTATGGCCTCACCTCTTGTTGGCCTGTCTACATATTGTGTCAGGAAACCCTCCTGCACACATTGGACAAACACCGACCCATCTAACGAACTCAAGCTATAGCTTTCCCAGTCAATATCTGGAAAGTTAAAGTTCCCCATAACAACCACCCTATTACTTTCACTCTTCTCCTGAATCATCCTCGCAATCCTTTCTTCTACGTCTCTAGGACTATTAGGAAGCCTGTAGAAAACTCCTAACAGGGTGACTTCACCTTTCCTATTCCTAACCTCAGCCCAAACTACCTCAGATGGCGAGTCTTCATCCATCGTCCTTTCCACCGCTGTAATCCCTTTGTACTTCAGATGTTCAAAGCCTTTTCCCACTTAAAAAATAGTTTATACCTCTTCCAACCAAATTGCATAACCTCACACTTTCTCACATTGTATTCTATCTACCACTTGTTTGCCTAATCTCCTGGCTTGTCCAAATCCTTCTGCGGCCTCCCTGCTTTCTCAACACTACCTGCTCTTCTACCAATCTTTATGACATTTGCAAACCTAACAACAATGTCCTTAGTTTGTTTGTCTAGATCATTAATGCATAACGTAAATAATTGTGGTCCCAACAATGATCCCTGTGGAACTCCACCTGTAACTAGCTACTAACCTGAAAAAGACCCTATTATCCCTACTCTCTGCCGGTCACCCTCTATCCATGCCAGTACCTTGCCCTGAACACCATGAGCCCTTCTAGCAGCCTCCTGTGTGGCACTTTGTCCATGGCCTTCTGAAAATCCAATACATCACATCCACTGCCTCTCCTTTGTCTAACTTATATGTTACCTCCTCAAAGAATTCTAACAACTTTGTCAGGCATGACCTCCCTTTAATAAAGCCATGTTAACTCAGCTCTATTATGCTATACATTTCCAAATACACCACAATTGCATCTTTAATAATGGATCTAAAATCTTACCGATAACCAAGATCAGGCGAACTGGCCTATAACTTCTTGCCTTCTGCCTACATCTCTTCTCAAGCAAGGGAGACAATTCACCATTTTCCAGACTCCAGTGATTTCTAAAAGATCACCAATGTCTCCATAATTTCCTCACCTATCTCTTTCAGAACTCTGGGCTGTAGTCCATCTGGTCCAGACGGCCTATCCAACTTTAGACCTCTCAGCTTCCACAAGACCTTCTCCTTAGTGATGGCCACTACACTCAACTCTGCCCGCTGACTGTCTTGAAGATCTGGCATAACAGTCAAAAATAATGTTCCTAGATATAACTCTATGTCATAGAGTTATAGAGATGTACAGCATGGAAACAGACCCTTCAGTCCAACCCGTCCATGCCGAACAGATATCCCAACCCAATCTAGTCCCATCTGCCAGCACCTGGCCCATATCCCTCCAAACCCTTCCTATTCATGTACCCATCCAAATGCCTCTTAAATGTTGCAATTGTACCAGCCTCCACCACATCCTCTGCCAGCTCCATACACATACCACCCTCTATGTGAATATATCAGCTTGAAACTTTGCTGGTACAAATTAAAGCTTTCATTTTGTGAGTGAATGAAGAAGTCAAAAATATGCTTCTTAACTGCACAAGTATGACTCACAAGAATAAAGAAAATTTATTTCTGTCTACCTGAAATACCAACTTTTGGTGTCAGTTAAGATGTGGCAGATTCACCACCTGATATTCCCCAGTCTGATCTTTTTTTCCAACTATTTAATAATTTGATGTGAAACATATGCAGATGCTGCCTGATACAGATTAGTGGCCTGATATGTCTTATCCCATTTGTTTTCCACTGAAACCAAGATTGGTAATTCTGTCAAAAAATACTGTAAATGCTGGAAATCTGAACTAAAAGCAATACATGCTGTAATTACTCCCCAGGACAAAGTACTGATGAAACTGATTAATCAGTTCTGTTAAAAGTTCATCAACCTGAATGTTAACTCTGTTTATCTCTCCTCAATTACTGCCTGACATGCTCTGTATTTGCAGCATTTTTATTGTCTTTTTCTGCCTTCACGAAAATAATATTTCATTCATAATATGCTGTTTTCAGTGTGGCCATTACAGTGTATTAGCAAGTAATTTTGGCTTATCAAATATCCAAAACTCCATTGAATAAAGATGCACTGGTGTGAAGCACTCCATTAACTGCTCAAATCTGCATTCTTGAGGTGTTATACTTGTATAGTGTCAGTGATTAATTATATGGAAAAGAATTATCCAAATGGAAGGCATCCGCTGCTAGCAAAACATCATCAAATTAAGTCAAGAAGAGCCAATCTTTCTGTGCAATCTATATATATATATATATATATATGTATATCTTCCTTTAACTTCTGATTGGAATATGAAATGGCAGCAGAAGTTTCTTCTTTAGAATGTAGAGGGGAAGCCAATACCAGATTTTCTAAAAGAAACATTTCAGTTTTATTTTATGTCCATTTCTAACAGTACATTCATGATACCAAGGGTGTATATGAAATACTGGATCTTCAGTTATTGTTCTCCTTGTGGTTTCAGTAAAGTATTAAATGTTTCTTCAAGTCATACAACTTACAGTTCAAACTTATGGATTTTTATGGTATGTTGTTCCTGACAGTAGATTCCAAATTGCATATCACGTGTGTTCCAAACATTGTTAAAGAGAAAATTATTCAAATTAACATAATTTACATATGTATGTTAGTATTAGTTTGATAATATTATGCCATAAATTATTGGAACTTTAAAAAGAATCTCAGAATGACCACATTTGGGGCCCTGAAGGAATAACTCAGTAGTGATGTGTCATTGTGAATATTGGAACATCACTTATAGAATTTCAGATCAGACAGATGAACTGCATTATCCATTCAGGTCTGTACTTGTACATCAAAGGTCCCCAGCTCTCATTACATAAATATTCTCAGAAGCTCAGGATTATTTAGGACAGAAAAAGGCCATTTGACCTATCGTGCCTGCACTGATTCTATTACTTCTAACTCTTAACCACAAATAGAGGAAAGCTAATTGAAACATAATGACGTTCATCTTAAAGGAAAACAGAATACTGTAGATGCTGGAAATCTGAATAAAAAGCAAATCATAAAAACAGATACTAAAATAACAGAACTCCCTCTCAACAAAGATGCTGCCTAATAGGCTGAGTATATATTTTTCTCAGCAATTTCTGATTTTGTTTAAAATTGGCAGCCTTTGTTTGAGTTCCAACTCCTAAAAAAACCAAAGTTCTTCAGAAAAAAAGAGTAACTTTAAACAATGCAAAGTTAACTGATAGGTTCAAATTTATTATTTTCTCTTCAAGCCAGGATAATAACAAAGATCCCCCTCAACAGTGCAACTGCTGCATTCTATTCAAAATTGTTCCTTTAAAATGTTTTTAACCTTCTATGCATTTGGCAAACGTGAGACCCTGGAGTCATAGAGTTAGAGATATACAGCACGGAAACAGAACCTTTGGTCTAACTCATCCACGCTGATCAGATATCTTAGATAAATCTAGTCCCATGTGCCATTTTGACCCATATCTCTCTAAACCCTTCCTATTCATATACCCATCCAGGTGCCTTTTAAATATTGTAATTGTAACAGCTTCCTCAACTTCCTCTGGCAGCTCATTCCATACACGCACCACCCTGCATGGAAAAGTTGCCCCTTAGCTCCCTTTTAAATCTTTCCCCTCTCCCCTTAAATCAATGCCCTCTAGTTTTGGACTTCCACACAATATTCACCACATGAATATCCCCATCTTCAATGATGGCAGAGTTCGGTGTGTGGCTGCAAAAGACAAGGTAGATGTGGTCATAATATTCTTCAGACAGAGATCCCAATTTTTCCTGAGGCTCCCGCCAATACAGAATTCAGTCTTCAGTGAATTCTATGCACTATCATTTCAAGCAACAACTGAGTGCATTGGTTTTCTGAGCTTTAATGCCATTCCATTGGAGTGAAGATTCTTACTCTCAAATTAACTACGTCCTTACCAAGTGGTTCCAGTACAGCTACAACACTGTTTTCAACAGATAAACATGGAAAATTGCCTGGTTATTACAAACAGCAGAAAAAAGCCAATCCTACTAATTAGTGACCTGTCAGCCGACTCTCAACTATTAACAGTGATGCAAGGTGTCATCCTTAGTCCCATCAAACTATACTTCCTCACCAATAACCCACTTGCTCATATGTTCAGTTTCTGTTATTTCAGTATCACGTGGCTTCTGCAGGCTTTTACATGGGCAAAGAAAGTGAACTACATACGTTGGGCGAGAGTCATCTCTTCCCATTGACATCAAGGCTGCATTAACCAAGTCTGCTGCCAAGCAACCCCAATAAAACTGAAATCAATAGCAATCACAGGGCAACTATTCACTGAGTAGAGTCATATCCAATATAAAGGATATGGTTGTCATTATTGGATGGTCATCATCTTAGTCTCAGAACATTGCTCCTTATGTCCAATCAACTTCATCATTGAGCTTTGTTCTGTTGTAAGGTCACAAGTTAGGGTGTTTCTAATATTGAACTATTTTTAGTTTCATTTCTCAGATAGCAAAGTGATGTGTGCCTGTATGGAGCAAGACCTGTCCAATATTACGCCTTGATTTGATAAGCGACAAATAGCATTTGTGCCATACAAATGCTGGATGAGGTTGTCCTCAATCTGAAATAATAACTCTCTTTGTCTCGTTTCATAGGTGCTGCCAAACTTGCTGGGCTTTTACCACATTTTCTGTTTTAATATCAACAATGAGCTATCTACAAGAGAGTCCAAGCAATTTACCTTAACATTTAAAGGTACTTCTTTTTTTAAATTATAAATAATGTAGCTGCAAGAGCAGGTCATACACCATAAGCCTTAAGGTGTACGCTGAGCAGAGGCTTGTTGTTCTGGGACTTACCTCCTGACTTCCCAAAATTTACCCACCACATACAGAGTACAAATCGAGAGTGTGATGGCATTCTTTCCATTTTGCCTAGATCTTTGCAAGTCTGATATTGGTCAAAAAGATCTCTGCCACTTTCTCTCAGGCAATTAAGGTTGGACTATAATATTGGAGAAATGCCTACAGCAAACGAATATATAAAGAAAAATAAGACATATTTAGCATAATGAAAATGCACTTGGAAAATACATATTTATCATAGTTTGACATAAGGATATTTTCAGAAGTAATTTGTATGGTTGTCTTTCCCCTGTGAAATATGCTTATGCAAAATAATCTTTTGCTTGAAATGTGTTACGTGTCCAAGGACTCTTATCCACTTATTTTTGATTTCAAAAATTGTCAAGTCTTTCACATTTTAGTGAGTACTGTGGTATCAGTCATTGTCTCTTGAACCACTTCCAAGAATTTTAAATAGATTCAGTTAACTAAAATGTGCCATCAACATTTTCCTACAGGGTTGAGGGTGACATATTTCAGTAAAACCTGTCAACCATGACACTTAAGTGCACATTGCTAAATTCAGCCTGCAGTAAACATTGATTCATAACATACTTGCTTTAATGCTGATATATGGTATTTTCTGGGATGCAAAAGGATATGTGTTAAGATGTGGAAAGGTAGTAAGTCACAAGAGCAGCTCAACAAATAAATCTGAAAGAGACTGACCACAGGTTCATTATCATTGGATTGTTGCACTGAGATACCTTCATGGCAGGTTCTTTGCTCTTTTTGAGCTTCAGCTATATTTAGCCATATCATCATACTGGTAATTCCTAAAATCTACAGTTAGGTTTTCTATTTCTAGAGTCATCAGTTGGCAATGATAACAATAACAATAAAAGTAGCCATGGGAGGGTATACTCCAACCCTAAACTGCACAGGCTCTACTGAGAGAACACAATGGAGACCACAAGAGACACAAGAACAGAATATGCTGCAAAGACTGAAAGAACACAAATCTGAAACATTAACTCTGTTTTTCTCTCCACAGATGTTGCCTGACTGGCTAAGAATTTCCATCGAGTTCTGCTTTTACTTTAGATTTCCAGCACCTGCAGTATTTTGCTTTTGTCACAGAGAAGCACTCTGCTTTTTCATGGTATCACTGCTAGATTACTGGCTAGATTGATGCCTTCTAATTCCTATGAAATGCTTTGCTAAAAGTATGTTTATACTGTTGCCTGTTTACATAATCACAAAGTTCAAATGTTCTTAGCTTTCACCCTCCTTTTCTTTATATGTAATACAGCAATGGATGGCAGGAGAGAAGGCAGCTAATGACAATGATCATGAAAATATCATAGGCAATGACATTCTGTGGTGCACTAAATAGTTCCTGCCAAAGAGTACTTACTCTGTGCTCCTCTCCCTGAATCCTCTCCAACTCACCATGTGCTTTAAGAGCTTTTTCATACTCCAGTGCTTTCATTTAGTACAGTTAGATACTGTACAGATTAGTACAGATGCATCAACAATAGATTCACATAAAACAAGAGAAAGAGGAGACAGAACATACAAATTAGGAGCAAGAGTAGGCCATCTAGCTTTGTGAGTTGAGAGTGTGGTGCTGGAAAAGCACAGCAGGTCAGGCAGCATCCGAGGAGCAGGAGAATCGACGTTTCCGACAAGAGGCCTTCATCAGGAAGCTTCTTGAACCTCATGTGCTATTCTACAGGATCATTGCAGACCTTATTACTCCACATTTACACCAACTTCAATAACATTTCACCCCGTGTTTTTCAACAATCTATGTATCTCAGCCTGAAAGATATTCAAGGTCTCTGCTTTCACAGCAATTTGAGGAAGAGAGATCCAAAGACATTGAACTACACTCTGTGAGAACAACATTCTCTCATCTCTGTCACAAAAGGGAGCCCTGTATTTTGAAATAGTGACCCTGAGTTCTAGATTCTCCTACAAGAGAAAATACCATCTCCACATTCACTCTGTCAAGATCCCTCAAGATTGTTTCAGTCAAGTCACCTCCTATTCTTCCATTGTCCAGGTAATACAAGCCTAGCCTGTTCAACCTTTCCTCATAAGACAATTCCAGGTGTTAGACTAGTAAACCACCTCTGCACAAATACACACTATTTACCCAGTAAAGGACAAGGCAGCCTATTGGTTTCCAAGTCCTGGATACCAGAGTTCATGGTTAATCACATGAAGAGACTGTACTGGCTCAAAGGTCAGTGGCTCAGGGTATGCAGCAACTATTGGATTTGTCAAGCCTACAGTTCTCAATTGCAACACAATATTATATTTTGTTGCAGGAACCAAAGGGATGAAAATCAACTTCAATTAATTATTTTGAATTCACATGTGGAATGTGGGCATCACTTGCTGGCCAGTATTTATTTTGAATTCACATGTGGAATGTGGGCATCACTTGCTGGCCAGTATTTATTGCCTGTCCCTAACTGGTCTTGAGAAGATGGTGGTGAGTTGTCTTCTTGAAGGTTCATATGCTGTAGGTTAACCCATAATGCCACTACAGAGGGAATTCCAGGAATTTGTCCCAGTGAGAGAATGGTGATATATTTCGAAGTCAGGATGGTGACTAGCTTGGAGAAGAACTTGCAGGACATCGTGTTCCCAACTATCTGCTGCCCTTGTGCTTCTAGATGAAACTGGTCATGGGTTCGGAAGGTGCTGCCTGAGGAATTTTAGTGAATTTCTGCAGTGCATCATGTACATAATACACACTACTGCTACTGAGCATTGATCGTGAAGGGAATGGATGCTTGTGGATATAGTGCCAAACAAGTGGGACTGCTTTGTTCTGGATGATGTCAAGCTTCTTGACTGTTATTGGCGCTGCACCCATCCAGACAAGTAGGGAATATTCCATCACTTCTGACTAATGCCTTGTAGACAGGCTTTGAGGAGTCACAAGGTGAGTTACTTGCTGCAGTATTTCTAGCATCCAACTTGTTGTTGTAGCCATTGTATTTATATGGCAAGTCCAGTTGCGTTTTTGGTCAATGGCAATCCCCAGGATGTTGATAGTGGAGGATTTAGTGATGGTAACATCATTGAGTGTCAAGGCACAGTGGTTGGACCTTCTCTTATTGGAAACAGTCATTGCCTGGCATGTATGTCACTTGCCACTTGTTAGTCCATGCCTGGATATTGTCAAGATCTTATTGCATTTGAAAATGGACTGCTTCAGTGTCTGATAAGTCAGGAATGGTGCTGAACAAGGGTGTAATCATCGTGAACATCCTTTCTTCTAACCTTATGATGGAGGAAATTGACAAAGCAGCTAAAGATGGTTGGACTAGGACACTACCCTGAGGAACTCCTGCAGAGGAGTTGAGATGATTGGCCTACAAAACACACAGTCATCTTTCTATGTGCCTTGTATGATTCCAACCAATGGAAGGTTCGTCCCTTGATTCCCATTGATTCCAAATTTTCTAGGGCTCCTTGACGCCACACTCAGTCAAATGCAGGCTTGGTGTCAAGGGCTGTCACTCTCACCTGACCTCTCAAATTTAGCTCTTTGGTCCATGCTTGAACCAAGGCTGTAATGAGGTCAGGAGTTGAGTGGCCCTGGCAGAACCCAAACTGGGTGTCATGAGCAGGTTATGTCTGAGCAGGTGCTGCTTGATAGCACTGTTGATGACACCTCCCATCACTTTATTCATGACTGAACACAGACTGATCGGACGATAATTGGCCAGTTTGGATTTGTTGTGCTTTTTGTGTACAGGACATGCCTAGGCAATTTTCCACATTGTTGGGTTGTAGCGAGGGGAGCAACACATTCTAGAGCGTGAGTCTTCAGTACTATTGCCGGAATGTTGTCAAGGCCCATAGCCTTTGCAGTATTCAGTGCCTTCGACCATTTCTTGCTATCATAGAGTGATTTGAATTGGCTGAAGACTGAAATCTGTAATGCTGGGGATCACTGGGGAAGGCAGAGATGGATCATTAACTCTTGACTTCTGGCTCAAGATTGCTTCAGCCTTATCTTTCAATGTTCCATCATTCAGAATGGGGATATTTGTGGAGCCTCCTCCTCTAGTAAGTTGTTTAATTGATTACTACCATTCATGACTGGATGTGACAAGACTGTAGAACTTAAATCTGATCAATAGGTTGTAGGATCACTTAGCTCTGTTTCTCACTTGATGCTACTGCACGCAAATAATCCTGTATGGTAGCTTCACCAGAAGGCTCCCAGCTATGAAGTGGCCATAGACAATGTAATGATCCCATCTCTAGAAAGGCTCCACAGAGTCCAAAGTTCTGATAGGGAAAAATAAGCAGCCTGCCAGATAACCTTCAATACCATGATCCCATTCCTTGCTGCTTTCAGAATTTGAGGGTTATCAAATGAAGTAATCATCTTGCTGATCAGTTCAATCAAAAGTCCAGGAATTCACTGCCACAACAGTGGTGGCAGAGTTAAAGTGCCTAATGTTCATCCGCCTGGTCGACAGTACAACTAGGCTTCTAACCTTAGAATAGAATTCCAATGGAATGCAGGAGGCAATACTAGAAATTTAGCGCCTGAATCACTTCAAAAAAGGTAACTCTCTCCCTCAACGTAAAATTTCCTTTCTTACTGGAGGAATCAAACAAATATCCTTTTGAGAAGATCCTATTGTTCTAGAGCTGTCACTTGGGGAACAAGATCCAAAACATGGAGAGGATTGAAAGAACAAACCTGCAAAATGTGTTAAAAAATTCAAAGAAGATGTAGCCTTTTTTATTGTACTGTTATGGATCAGACTAGACCCCCTCAAAATATGTTAAGGAGGTAAATTAAGGCAAATAAACAAGAAAGTAAACAGCTTGTGAAGTCTTCTGGTGTTGTTCTCAAAGTTGGAACAATGGAAGCAGTCTGGCTGGGTTTGGCCAGCTCTCACAGACCAGGCTTTCTACTTCTTTTTAATTTTTAGCAGTTGCTTTAAGCAGTTGCTTTAGTGGGCTTGAAGAAGTAGAAGCTATCTTTTCCCTTTCTGGGTTACAGCTCGAACCTGAGGTTCCTCTCTGCTGCTGGGTTATACGTGAGAAAAATCTATTTTTCTGAATCTGCCTTTTTGCCAAGTGGTGTGTTTATGGAATGTTGCTATTTTGGAACTGTTCATTAGTAACGGGTACTGTATCTATTGTTCTTTAATCTATCGGTTAACTGTTCTAATAGTCAAAGAGTCAGAGAGATGTATAGCATGGAAACAGACCCTTCGGTCCAACTCATCCATGCCAACCAAATATCCCAACATAATCTAGTCCCACTTGCCAGCATTGTACCATATCCCTCTAAACCCTTCCTATTAATACACCCAACCAGATGCCGTCTAAATGCTGCAGTTGTACCAGCCTCCACAACTTCCTCTGGCAGCTCATTCCATGCACGCACTACCCTCTGCATGAAAAGTAGCCCCTCAGGTACCTTTTATATCTTTTCCCTCTCACCCTAAACCTATGCCCACTAGTTCTGGATTCCCGACCCCAGAGAAAAAACTTTATCTATTTATCCTATCCATGCCCCTCATGATTTTATAAACCTATATAAGGTCACCCCTCAGCCTCCGACGCTCCAGGAAAACACCCCCAGCCAATTCAGCATCTCCATATAGCTCAAATCCTCCAACCCTGACCTTTTCAAGTTTCACAACATCCTTCCGATAGGAAGGAGACCAGAATTGCACACAATACAGTTACGTTATTCTCAGTTAAGACATAAGACCATAAGACATAGGAGCAGAAATTAGGCCATTCAGCCCAGTGAGTCTGCTCTACCATTCAGTCATGGCTGATAAGTTTCTCATCCCGCTTTCTTCCCTTAACACTTGATCCCCTTGACAATCAAGAACCTATCTATCTCCACCTTAAATATAGACAATAGACAATAGGTGCAGGAGTAGGCCATTCTGCCCTTCGAGCCTGCACCACCACTCAATATGATCATGGCTGATCATCCTTAATCAGTATCCTGTTCCTGCCTTATCTCCATAACCCTTGATTCCAATATCCTTGAGAGCTCTATCCAACTCTTTCTTAAATGAATCCAGAGACTGGGCCTCCACTGCCCTCTGGGGCAGAGCATTCCACACAGCCACCTCTCTCTGGGTGAAGAAGTTTCTCTTCATCTCTGTCCTAAATGGTCTACCCCATATTTTTAAGCTGTGTCCTTTGGTTCGGCACTCACCCATCAGCGGAAACATGTTTCCTGCCTCCAGAGTGTCCAATCGTTTAATAATCTTATATGTCTCAATCAGATCCCCTCTCAGTCTTCTAAACTCAAGGGTATACAAGCCCAGTCGCTCCAGTCTTTCAGCGTAAGGTAGTCCCGCCATTCCAGGAATTGACCTCGTGAACCTACGCTGCACTCCCTCAATAGCCAGAATGTCTTTCCTCACATTTGGAGACCAGAACTGCACACAATACTCCAGGTGTGGTCTCACAAGGGCCCTGTACAGCTGCAGAAGAACCTCTTTGCTTCTATACTCAATCCCTCCTGTTATGAAGGCCAGCATGCTATTAGCCTTCTTCACTACCTGCTGTATCTGCATGCTTACCTTCATTGACTGATGTACAAGAACACCCAGATCTCTTTGTACCACCCCTTTACCTAAATTGATTCCATTTAGGTAGTAATCTGCCTTTCTGTTCTTGCCACCAAAGTGGATAACCATACATTTATCCACATTAAACTGCATCTGCCATGCATCTGACCACTCACCTAACTTGTCCAGGTCACCCTGTAATCTCCTAACATCCTCCTCACATTTCATCCTGCCACCCAGCTTAGTATTATCAGCAAATTTGCTAATGTTATTACTAATGCCATCTTCTATATCATTAATATACATTGTAAAATGCTGCGGTCCCAGTACTGATCCCTGCGGTACCCCACTGGTCACTGCCTGCCATTCCGAAATGGAGCTGTTTATCACTACTTTTGTTTCCTGTCAGCCAACCAACTTTCAATCCAAGTTAGTACTTTGCCCCCAATACCATGTGCCCTAACTTTGCTCACTAACCTCCTATGTGGGACTTTCTCAAAAGCTTTCTGAAAGTCCAGGTACACTACATCTACTGGATCTCCCGCGTCCATCTTCAGAGTTACATCCTCAAAAAATTCCAGAAGATTAGTCAAGCATGAATTCCCCATCATAAATCCATGCTGACTCTGACCTATCCTGTTACTACTATCCAGATGTGTCGTAATTTCACCCTTTACAATAGACTCCAGCATCTTTCCCACCACTGAGGTCAGACTAACTGGTCTATAATTTCCTGCTTTCTCTCTCCCACCTTTCTTAAAACGTGGTACAACATTAGCCACCCTCCAATCCGCAGGAACTGATCCCGAATCTATTGAACTCTGGAAAATAATCACCAACGCATCCATGATTTCTCGTGCCAACTCCTTCAGTACCCTGGGATGTTGACCATCAGGCCCTGGGGACTTATCAACCTTCAGGCCTAACAGTCTCTCCAACACCAATTCCTGGCAAACATAAATTCCCTTCAGTTCAGTACTCAATGACCTGGCTTCCACAGCCTTCTGTGGCAGTGAATTCCATAGATTCCCCACTCTCTGGCTGAATAGGTTTCTCCTTATCTCCGTTCTAAAAGGTCCTCCCTTGACTCTAAGGTTGTGACCTCAGGTCCTAGTCTGTCCTACCAATGGAAACATCCTCCCAACATCCACTCTGTCCAAGCCATTCAGTATTCTCTAAGTTTCAATTAGATCCCCCCTCATTCTTCTAAACTCCATCGAGTATAGACCCAGAATCCTCAAATGCTCCTCATATGTTAAGCTTTTCATTTCTGGGCCATTCTCGTGAACCTCCGCTGAACATACTCCATGACTAATACATTCTTCCTGAGATATGGGGCCCAAAACTGCACACAGTACACCAAATGTGGTTTTGTCATCTGACCAGAGTCTCATAGAGCCTCAGAGGTACATCCCTGCTTTTATAATAAATGCCAGCATTGCATTTGCCTTCTTAACTAGTGACTCAACCTGCAAGGAGAAAGTGAGGACTGCAGATGCTGGAGATCAGAGCTGAAAATGTGTTGCTGGAAAAGTGCAGCAGGTCAGGCAGCATCCAAGGAGCAGGAGAATCGACGTTTCGGGCATAAGCCCTTCTTCAGGAATGAGGAAGGTGTGCCAACCTGCAAGGTTACCTTCAGAGAATCTTGGATGAGAATTTACAAGTTCTTCTTACCTCCATTATATTTTAACGATAGTGTTTATAAATAAATTGTGTTTTGCTCAACATCAAGTAGTTCGATCAATCGAATTGCATCTGAAACACGTCACATTGAAAAGTTGTTTACTATTGTACAGAGAGCTTTACACCTCTGGTTCGATCTCGCTTTTTAAAAAAGGGCAAAATAACTTCTTAAAGCCACAGTACCGTCACAATATTCAGTATCACCAGTCCACTTAAGCTATAAAAACTTTCAAATTTAACTTACTGTGGTTTTCCTATCTTGACAAAAATATAGCAGATGCCTATTTCAACTTAAACAACAAATAAAAAATCTGGGGATAGACTGGCCATTATAAACCCACCCACCCACTATCCATTATAAAGCCACCAATTCCCACAGCTACCTGGACTATACTTCCTCGCGTTCTGCTTCCTGCAAATATTTCATTCCATTCTCCCAGTTCCTCTGGATCCATCATATATGTTCCAATGAAGCCAAATTCAACAAAGAAGCCTCCCAAATGTCCACCTTCTTCCTCTTTACCTGCACTTCTCACAACCTAGTTCACTGCATTTGCTGCTCACAATGAGGTCTCGCCTACATTGGGGAAATGAAGTGTAGACTGGGTAACCGCTGCACTGAACATCTACATTCTGATGACAAAAAGCACCCTGAGCTTCCAGTTGCCTGCAACTTTAACACACCAACCTGTTCCCTGAGACATCTCGGTCTCAGGCTTGTTGCAGTGCTCCAGTGAAGCTCAGTGCAAGCTGGAAGAACAACACCTCATTTTCATTATTGAGTTCAATAATTTTAGAGCCTGAACTCTCCCATGTCCTTGGCACCCTACCCCACCCACCAGGCCTTGTTACCACATAGCCTGCCATTACGCACTACCTATTGTTAGCCACTAACAGCTCCATTGACAGCTATTCACCCTCCCAGCCAGATCATCATCCACTCTTTTGTCTGTCCAACTGTTTCTCTCTCTCTTTGGGCTCTATCCCTACCTATCGTTTACTCCTCCCCTCCGCCCCCCACCCTATCTTCTGCATATAACCGACATTTTGAGGATGGGTCATTGAACCTGAAACGTTAACTCTGATTTCCCTTCACAGGTGCTGCCAGACCTGCTGAGCTTTTCCGGCAACTTCTGTTTTTGTTTCTGAACAGAAAAGTCTTTAATTTATTTGCAAGGTAATAAATACATCGACACCAGTGATTTAAAAAGACACATAGTTCAGATATCAATACATGTATCCACCAGAAAACATCTATTTGCTTTTTCACTTGCTAACTTCTAGAATTCTACTGGTGGAAAAATGAGGTAAAAAGTATTTACTTTGTATTTTAAGTACCCACGCTGTACCTCACTCATTTTAAAAATCAAAGGAATGGCATTTCAAATAATAATCAAAACTAGATTCATTGTCATTCAGTAACCACAGATCATGCAACACTGGCGAATATTTCTTCCAAAAATATTCAACAAAAGAATTCACTGGACAAACCAATTGTGGTCGTGCATTTTAATTGGATACGCTTATACTTCTGAAGGGAACACTTTATTTTATAATTCGCTACTTCGCCAAAGCAATCACCTCGTAACTGATTAGACATATGAAAAGTCAAAAATAAATAAAATTTGCTTTCCTGTAACTCCATTTAAACAGCTTAATATTAAATATTGCTGCAACAATGTACAATTCACCTAAAAGGACTGGCACCCTCGACAGTACCAGATTATTTATGTAATGTTTGCTGATGTTACTTATGTCCTTTGCGCATCCTTCTGAATGACATTTCTCTTGGCAAGATAAAACTATCACTGACAATTTCCATCTACATTCGAGAACATAAAAATTGAAAGTATAAGGTGTGCCACTATCTTTGCAGTGCCCTTGATTACCATGGAGCACACAGAGGAGCAGCTTTCTTCAATAACTACCGCAGCAGAACCTAAAGTGACATTTCCTTCTTGTATGGTGTGTTACTTGATCATTTTTTTAATTCCTTCTGGATGTGAAGGAAATTGGCAAAGCTGGGATATATTTCCCACCTAGAACTGACATTACAAAGGTGGTAGTCAGCTGTCTTATACAGTCATAGAGTCATAGAAATGTACAGCATGGAAAGAAACGCTTTGATCCAATTCTGACCAGATATCCTAAACTAATCTAGTCCCACTTTCCAGCACTTGGCCCATGCCCCCCTAAATCCTTCCAATTCAAACATTCATCTAGATGCCTTTTAAATATTGTAATTGTAACAGCATCGACCACTTCCTCTGGCAGCTCATTCCATACACACATCATCCTCCTCGTGAAAAAATTGCCCCTTTTTCATTTTTAAATCCTTCCCATCTCATCTTAAACCGATGCTGGACTCCCCCACCCCAGGGAAAAGAACTTGGTTATTTACCCTATCCATGCCCCTCATGATTTTATAAACTTTTATCAGGTCACCCCTCAGCCTCCAATGTTCCAGGGAAATCAGCCCCAGCCTATTCAGCTTCCCCCATAGCTCAAACCCTCCAACCCTGGCAAAATCATTTCTGAACCATTTCAAGTTTCACAATATCCTTCCCATAAGAGGGAGACCAGAATTGCACAAAATATTCCAAAAGGGGCCTAACCAATGTCCTGTACAACTGCAACATCACCTCCGAACTCCCTTACTCAATACTCTGACCAATAAAGGAAAGCATACCAAATGCCTTCTTCACTATCCTATCTACCTGTGACTCCACTTTCAAGGGACTTGAACCATTGCAACCTATTTGGTGAAGGTACACCCACAGTGCTGTTAGGAAGGGAATTTCAGGATTTTGATTCAGCAGTGAGGAAGCAGCCACTTCAAAGGGAACTTGAAAGTAGTGGTATCTCCACTCACTTGCTGTTCTCCTGAATGATACATGATGCACTTTTGAAGGTGCTGTCATGTTGCTGCAGTGCATTTTCTAGGCAATGCCAGCTGCTGCCATTGCATGTCAGTGGTGGAGGGAGTGAATGTTGAAGGTGGTGCATGGGTGTCCATCAAGCAGGCTGTGTTGTTCTGGGTAGTATTATGTTGTCTGAGCTGCACTCATCTAGACAACTGGGGAGTATCATTGCACTTTGGGAGGAGGCCAGATAGATTATCAACTCAACACTATTGGCTTAACATAGTTGTAAATGCTTCAGCCATTGAGCCTAATGATCAAAGTTTCTTCACAAAAGGTGCACAGGTGACATCTGTTTATGAATTTTCCAGTTTTGTTCCAATTGTTCTTTGAAAATTATCCATAATAAACAAATTGAATTCAATGCAGTGTTACCATGTATTGGAATTTCTAAAGCAGTGTTTTACAAACTGTTTTCCAATGTGACACAATTTTACAACTTGAAAATGAATATGGCCCCAGACACGAATGAAATCAAAACAGTATTAAAGAAATAAGGGTAGAATTGAGATTATAATTATTAAAGGCTTGTCCAAACGGCAGTTCAGGGGCCAGACTGTGGCCCACCAATGCTGTGAATGTGGCCCATAAGGAAGTGGAACAAACACAGCCAATTCTGGAGAAACTCAGCAGGCCAGGCAACATCTGTTGACAGAGAAATAGAGTTAACAGAAATTCTGAAGAGGAGGCATTCCAGAATTGAAATGTTAACTCAATTTCTGTTTCCACAGGTGTTGCCAGACCTGCTGAGTTTCTCAAGCATATTGTTTTGTTTTCAGATTTTCAGTATCTGCAATATTGTTTAAGTTAGGAAGTGGATTAGAAAATCACTACAAAGTTGCTTATTCAATCACAGGCTGTTTTCTCCCTGCATGTGGGGCTAATAGACTGAGGAAGGGAAGTAATTTGTGATTGGATGAGCAGCAAATAGTGTGGCTTCTCTTTAGTTCCCCATAGTCCTCTGTCTCTCCACTTGTTACCACATGCCCAATCATTTAGTGTCAAGCAACAAATTAAGATTTTTGCATCGCATTACATTGCTGCATTTTTGCACATCAGTGGAAAAGGGATTACCCTTCCAAGCACAATTTATGTTTGGAAGCCAAATGATGTGAGCCTGAAACCAATTGTGGAGTGATTGTAAGGCACAAGAGTATCTCCTTCAAAGACAGAGGTGACCAGATAGACAGCTATCAAAATTACGATATGGGCAGAGAATATGAGTTAGAAATCTAAGATTAAAATTGAGAGACTGGCAAAGTTTTCTAAAATATGCAAATCATAGAAGGTCATTGCTAATTATGGTGAGAAGGATCAGGAGCTGGTTCAGTCCATTGTATAGCATACCATTCATGCATGAAGAAAGTGAAGTAGCCATTCCAATGATGGTGATTGTGCAGTAGGTGTTGCATGTCAACAATTAGCAAAAAGTCGACCACATTGTCAAACAAATGCAACAGGGAACAACATAGCCCTCTGCGACAGGTATATGATCACCAGATCAGGACAAATTGGACATGATAGTTTGGCATAATGCTTTTGTTATTAGGACTTGTTTGCCCTTGGAAATTACTAGTTGTGATACACTAAGTTCATCTCTATATGGTCAAAATGAACAAATGCTCACTGGTACCCCTTTCAAAATCTCAGGTCATCCCTGGATAATGATATTTCACATCTCTTACAATTGTTAATCTTCAACCATTGGTGGCTGTAACTCTTCAAACTGGCTCTGGCCAAAGTGTTACAGATCAGCCTTCAAAATATCTTCAATTAATAGTCTGGACTATCAATGTATAGATCAACAGGAGTATCCTGATCTTTATATGAGCAGGGTAATCTGCTCAGTGTGTGTCAGATATAGTCATCCTGGTAGCTGGTTTATATCTTATTTCAAAGTTTATCCTTGGGGACCATTGACTGATTCAGTTGTATTACATGTAGTCTGTTACACCAAAAGGGCATAGTTTGAATCTTATGAATTGTGACTACGTTGAGATATATGCATATTGGTAGTCCTGCCACTGCAAAATGGTTGGTGACTACCAGGTAGACAATTTTGGGAAACCATAATGAGTTTTTGTATTGGCACAGCAGTGTGATTCTGTCAATGCATGGAAGTGATGATTCACTTTGAGACAGTCTTTCATAGGCTGTACCATGGCAGTTCCACCTGCTGAGGTACATCTTTAAGGATGCGGACTGGTACCATGTTGGCCTTTTCCCTAGCGTTGATTTTAGTTTTGCACTTTGTACATCCTGGCTTCTGACAGCCTTACACAGTGTATGAGGTTAGCAGTAAAAAAAGCTTAATCATCTTCTAAAATTTGCTTTTGATTGGTTGATTCTGAACTTCACTGATGTGTTTGTATTTATGCACTTTTTCAACACTTTTCTTGATGCCAGTGTTGTGGTGTTGTACCATCTTGTTGGTCATCTTCGTTTCAGTCTAGAGTCTGTCTTGACCTTTGGTAGCAGATTTCCGGCACATGTACACCTTAGTGTCAAACGCTTTACACATTGAGTAAGGCAGGTCAGGTAGGTACACAGACCATATCTGCTAGAGATATTGTTGCTTTGGTCCACTTTGCTATAGCAAAACCAAGTAGTTGTGGATCTGCCACAGTGGTTTCATATTAGTCTTCATTTTCAAGTAATGTGTCTTTCGTTTTTTACTTACCCAAATGGTCCTTTCGAAGGACTTAAAGTTGCATGGAGGTAATAGCTCTCTCAACGTAGATCTGACATTTCCTCTTCAGAAATGTCACGCTCACGTCCTTTGCTGCAGCATCTTTGAACAAGCTAGTCACTAGGATCCCAGACAGCTATCTGTATATCATTTGTTCAAGTCTGTTAATCCTAACGTTAATTCTTACCTTGAATTGGTTTTCGACAACCTGCCGGAGAGATTGGTGTGTTAATTCTGTGAAGCCTCTCCTTACCAATGGCAAGTAAAATTTTTAGAACATCTTTTTCAGGATCACCTACCTGTGAAATAGAACTGCATATACACTGAACAGTTGTAATTTATGAAGGTGTCACTGGATGCTGCCAGATCTATAATGGGATTTCTGCTATCCATAATTTTGCCATTAAAACATTGGGCTGCAACGTCTTGAACCATGCCCTGACCTTTTTTTCAATATCAATTTAAAACTGCTCTTTCTTTAAGAGCACAGACTTTGCAGCTGCTCTGAGAAACTGTTATTTATATATCCTGGAACAAACTAGCTCGAGCTTCTGCATTCCACTACGCTAGCTTTCTGTTCCAGTACACTTCTGCCCTTTTAGTTTTCTTTCTTTTAATTAAGGCAGTTCTAGAAATTACTGCAACTTATATTATAATCAAAAAGAAACTAGCTCTGTTTTCTTGATAGTTAATGTATTATCTACACATTTCTGCAGTTGTCGTTACTCTTAGAAACTGACAAGAACCAGCGTGAGGAACTCCCCCACTGTCCAAGTCCTCCGCTTCTAAAGTTGTCCGTTGTTCATTTATTAGTTAGCTCTGCTGATCAGCACTTTTTGATCATTTTCAATGATTATTCATTTGAACTATCAATATATTGCTTCAGAATTGTGTTGGTTTTTCTGAAATTCATGATTACCATTATGCCAAACCAAGTCTTTCTGAAATATTGTCACCTTCCCCATCTACCAACTTCAAAAAATATTGTAATGTAGACCCTATGTCATAAGGTATTATTGCTCTGCTCACAATATGTAAATATGGAAGTCTGAATTTTACTATACTTGGTAAAAATCTTAGTATATATTCACCGGTCCAACATCTAGTGTTCCAATTGGGTCTTGGCTGAAGAATCAATGGATGCTATTGAGGTTCATATTTGCATTCAATATTATTGATCTAAAGTAATATTGCAACAAGAATCTCTAATGGCCTTTTAACTTGATTAATTTTAATGTAAGGAGAAAGTGAGGACTGCAGATGCTGGAGATCAGAGCTGAAAATGTGTTGCTGGAAAAGTGCAGCAGGTCAGGCAGCATCCAAGGAGCAGGAGAATCAACATTTCGGGCATGAGCCCTTCTTCAGGTAGGCAGCCAATGAAGTGTGTTGTAGCCTAAGGTCCAAATTTTCCAATGGCATGATCATTCTGCAGCATAAGTGGGAATTGTAGCTTGGAACCTTGCAGAATCCCCTGTGTAGCAAACTCCAACGGAGTTTTCAAGGAAAATAAAGATTTGAATGGACGATTATCCTGCACTTGGAACCCTCCAAAAGTGTCCATTTAGGTTTGAGCATTTGAAGGGTTCCGCTGAAGTTAAATGAATAATTATGCAAGTAAACTTAGACAATATACCCCGAGGCTAGCCTCTGGGAGACTATGAAGCTGACCTCTTAACTTACCACAAGCTCCCTCCTTCCCCAACCAGACACCTCTCTGGACCCTGACCTAACACCAATCCCACCCCCTCCACAACAGCTGCTAAACCCATCCCCAAAACATAACTCCCCTCTCCCCACCACAGAATGTTCTGCATCGCACCATTGGACTTGCCGCCCTCCTCTTCCCCTGGTAACACAATTCTTGGGACCTTATATACCCAACTCCTCCATGATCCATCAGTCCTCTCTGCATCCGGATCCCCCTCCCAGGACCCAATACCCTGAAGCCACCCCACCTACCCTGAACACTCAATCACTTCCTTAGGACCCTACCACTATGTGCACTGTTACCCTACTCACCTAGCACACTACTGAGCTGGTATGCTACCTACCTTGCAGCCTAAGCTCATATTTACCAGACATATGTACCCCTTTAACAGGAATGGTAAAAGCAGCTGTTTGTGTTGCTGGACATTTAAAGCACAGAATACAGGATGACGGGGGATGAGGGTTTTCCTTCCCCCAACTGACCTGCAGTATGAGAGCACAGTAGGATTAAGTTATACTCCTCACCTCTGCAGGAGCATGATTGGAATCTCTTACCAGAAATGCAGAGCTCCTTCTTAACAGAAAAAGGCAGAAGCAGAGAGGCAGCCTGACTAGGAAATCCAGCCTATGATTGTTTTCTTCTGTCTCACTGCTCTTGGTAACTATCCAGGTCAGTAAGTCAGAACTCTCTGAAGACTCCAACTCAGCTTTGGAGACAGTTTCTGAGGGATCCAGGGACCAAGGGAGCAGGTACTTTGCTCATGGAAGTTCAAACTTCCCAGGCAGTTCCTATAGGATCAGTGCATTAGAATCTCTGTGCAGTCCTGACATAGAGTGATAGAGTTGTACAGCATGGAAACAGACCCTTCGGTTCAACCTGTCCATGCCGACCAGATATCCCAACCCAATCTAGTCCCACCTGCCAGCATCCAGCCCATATCCCTCCAAACCCTTCCTATTCATATACCCATCCAAATGCCTCTTAAATGTTGCAATTTTACCAGCCTCCACTACATCCTCTGGCAGCTCATTCCATACATGTACCACCCTCTGCATGGAAAAGTCGCCCCTTAGATCTCTTTTATATCTTTCCCCTCTCACCCTAAACCTATGTCCTCTAGTTCTCGACTCCCCGACCCCAGGGAAAAGACTTTGTCTATTTATCCTATCCATGCCCCTCATAATTTTGAAAACCTCTATAAGGTCACCCCTCAGCCTCCAACGCTGCAGGGAAAACAGCCCCAGCCTGTTCAGCCTCTCCCTGTAGCTCAGATCCTCCAACCCTGGCAACATCCTTGTAGATCTTTTCTGAACCCTTTCAAGTTTCACAACATCTTTCTGATAGGAAGGAGACCAGAATTGCACGCAATATTCCAACAGTGGCCTAACCAATGCCCTGTACAGCCGCAACATGACCTCCCAACGAAAGCATAGCAAACACCTTCTTCACTATCCTATCTACCTGCGACTCCACTTTCAAGGAGCTATGAACCTGCACTCCAAGGTCTCTTTGTTCAGTAACACTCCCTAGGACCTTATCATTAAGTGTATAAGTCCTGCTAAGATTTGCTTTCCCAAAATGCAGCACCTCACATTTATCTGAACCAAACTTCATCTGCCACTTCTCAGCCCATTGGCCCATCTGGTCCAGATCCTGTTGTAACCTGAGGTACCCCTCTTCACTGTCCACTACACCTCCAATTTTGGTGTCATCTGCAAACTTACAAACTGTACTTCTTATGCTCACATCCAAATCATTTATGTAAATGACAAAAAGTAGAGGGCCCAGCACCGATCCTTGTGGCACTCCACTGGTCACAGGCCTCCAGTCTGAAAAACAACCCTCCACCACCACCCTCTGTCTTCTACCTTTGAGCCAGCTCTGTATCCAAATGGCTAGTTCTCCCTGTATTCCATGAGATCTAACCTTGCTAATCAGTCTCCCATGGGGAACCTTGTCGAACGCCTTACTGAAGTCCATATAGATCACATCTACTGCTCTGCCCTCACCAATCTTCTTTGTTACTTCTTCAAAAAACTCAGTCAAGTTTGTGGGATGTGATTTCCCACGCACAAAGCCATGTTGACTATCCCAAATCAGTCCTTGCCTTTCCAAATACATGTACATCCTGTCCCTCAGGATTCCCTCCAACAACTTGCCCACCACTGAGGTCAGGCTCACCGGTCTATAGTTCCCTGGCTTGTCTTTACTGCCCTTCTTAAACAGTGGCACCACATTTGCCAACCTCCAGTCTTCCGGCACCTCACCTGTGACTGTCAATGATTCAAATATCTCAGCAAGAGGCCCAGCAATCACTTCTCTAGCTTCCCACAGAGTTCTCGGGTACACCTGATCAGGTCCTGGGAATTTATCCACCTTTAACCGTTTCAAGACATCCAGCACTTCCTCCTCTGTAATCTGGACATTTTGCAAGATGTCACCATCTATTTCCCTACAGTCTATATCTTCCATGTCCTTTTCCACAGTAAATACTGATGCAAAATATTCATTTAGTATCTCCCCATTTTCAGTGGCTCCACACAAAGGCCGTCTTGCTGATCTTTGAGGGGCTCTATTTTCTCCCTAGTTACTCTTTTGCCCTTAATATATTTGTTAAAACCCTTTGGATTCTCCTTAATTCTATTTGCCAAAGCTATCTCATGTCCCCATTTTGCCCTCCTGATTTTCCTCTTAATTGTACTCCTACTTTCTTTACATTCTTTTAAGGATTCTCTCGATCTATCCTGTCTATACCTGACATATGCTTCCTTCTTTTTCTTAACCAAACCCTCAATTTCTTTAGTCATCCAGCATTCCCTATACTTACCAGCCTTCCCTTTCACCCTGACAGGAATATACTTTCTCTGGATTTTTGTTATCTCATTTCTGAAGGCTGTCCATTTTCCAGCCGTCCCTTTACCTGCGAACATCTGCCTCCAATCAGCTTTCGAAAGTTCTTGCCTAATACCGTCAAAATTGGCCTTTCTCCAATTTAGAACTTCAACTTTTAGATCTGGTCTATTCTTTTCTATCACTATTTTAAATCTAATAGAATTATGGTCGCTGGCCTCAAAGTGCTCCCCACTGACACCTCAGTCACCTGCCCTGCCTTATTTGCCAAGAGCAGGTCAAGTTTTGTACCTTCTCTAGTAGTTACATCCACATACTGAATCAGAAAATTGTCTTGTACACACTTAAGAAATTCCTCTCCATCTAAACCTTTAACACTATGGCAGTCCCAGTCGATGTTTGGAAAGTTAAAACCCCCTACCATAAATACCCTATTATTCTTACAGAAATCTGAGATCTCCTTCCAAGTTTGTTTCTCAATTTCCCTCTGACTATTGGGGGGTCTATAATACAATCCCAATAAGGTAATCATCCCTTTCTTATTTCTCAGTTCCACCCAAATAACTTCCCTGGATGTATTTCCGGGAATATCCTCCCTCAGCACAGCTGTAATGCTATCCCTTCTCAAAAATGCCACTCCCCCTCCTCTCTTACCTCCCTGTCTGTCCATCCTGCAGCATTTGTATCCTGGAACATTAAGCTGCCAGTCCTGCCCATCCCTGAGCCATGTTTCCATAATTGCTATGATATCCCAGTCCCATGTTCCTAACTATGCCCTGAGTTCATCTGCCTTCCCTGTTGACCCCTTGCATTGAAATAAATACAGTTTCATTTATTCGTCCTACCTTGTCCCTGCCTGTCCTGACTGTTTGACTCACTTCTGTTCTCAGCTGTACCCGTCTCAGATCAATCTCTTTCCTCACTATCTCCCTGGGTCCCACCCCGTCACCTTACCAGTTTAAATCCTCCTAAGCAGTTCTAACAAATTTCCCTGTCAGTATATTAGTCCCCTTCCAATTTAGGTGCAATCCGTCCTTCTTGTACAGGTCACTTCTGCCCCAAAACAGCTTACAATGATCCAAAAATGTGAATCCTTCTCCCATACACCAGCTCCTCAGCCATGTATTCATTTGCTCTATCCTCCTATTCCTGCCCTCACTAGCTCATAGCACTGGGAGTAATCCAGATATTACTACCCTTGAGGACCTCCTTTTTAAATTTCTGCCTAACTCTCTGTATTCTCCCTTCAGAGTCTCAACCTTTTCCCTTCCAATGTCGTTGGTTCCAGTGTGGACAATGGCCTCCTGCTGGCCCCTCTCCCCCGTGGGAACATTCTGCACCCTCTCTGAGACATCCTTGATCCTGGCACCAAGGAAACAACACACCATTCTGCTTTTTCTCTGCTGGTCACAAAAATGTCTATCTGTACCTCGGACTACAGAATCCCCTAACACAATTGATCTCTTGGAAGCCGACGTACCCCTCGTTGCATTAGAGCCAGTCTCAATACCAGAAACTTGGCTGTTCGTGCTACGTTCCTCTGAGAATCCATCACCCCCTACATTTTCCAAAACAGCATACCTGTTTGAAATGGGTATATCCACAAAAGACTCCTGCCCTAGGTGCCGACCTCTCTCGCCCTTCCTGGAGTTAACCCATCTATGTGACTGTATCTGAGACTTTCCCCCCTTCCTATAACTGCCATCCATCACATACTGTTGCTGTTGCAAATTCCTCATCGCTTCTATCTGTCTCTCCAACCAATCCACTCGATCTGATAAGATTCGCATCCAACAGTATTTATGGCAGATATAATCCGCAGTAACCCTTAAACTCTCTTTAAACTCCCACATCTGACAAGAAGTACATATCACTGCAAAGGCCATTTTTGCTCCTTCACAATCTACAGACGCAGAAAATAACACCGTCTTATTCCTCTACAAACACTGCCCCAGGTTAAATTAATAGCTATGGCTTATATTTTAAGCTTAATCAAGAGACTTATCTCCAAAAACATATAATCAAGAAAGAATCCACTATACCCACTACTGCAGCCTTTCTCTTGGACAGATTTAAAAGAACAATTAACTTATCTGATTCTGTGCTATGAACTTCGCCCAACAGTTCCCCTATACATCTCTGATTGGAAACCTGGAGACTGAAAAATCCATGCCAATATTCAAAGATCCAGGCTGCACTTTCACTATAAATTTTGGTATGCACAATGCAGCTTCAAAACAAAATGTATTTAGTTCACAAGGTGAGTAACATATGGGGAGGCAATGGCCGAATGGTATCATCGCTTGGCTATTAATCCAGAGGTCCAGATAATGTTCTGGGGATCTGGGTTTGAATCCTCCCATGTGATTCCAGATTGTGGAATCTGAATTCAATAAAATTCTCAGGGTCTAATGATGACCACTAATTCACTGTTGGTTGCTGGGAAAAATTCATCTGGTTCACTAATGTCTTTCAGGAAATAGAACTGCCATCCTCACCTGGTCTGGCCTACATGTGACTCCAGAACCACAAAAATATGGGTGACTCTTAAGTGCTCTCTGGGATGGGCAATAATGCTGCTTAGCCAATGATGTACTCATCTGATGAATGAATTCTTTTTTCAAAAATACAGCCATTTTCCTTCCAATCCAGGGAACGTGGAGTATTTTGGAACAGGCATAGAACATGTGGGAGTGACTGTCACTGGGGATTCAATCAGGCTCTCCATATTCTCCAGTGACTGAGAATCAGTGAAGCCTCTGTCTATACTCTCTGCCCACCACAAACTCTGTAAGCTGTCTCTTTGTCCCCTCCCTGCACATACAGCTCAGTCAGCCAGTGGGAACCAGCAGGGAGGCTCAACAGTTCTTACGAGAAATAAAGAACATGAAAGCATGGGAAGGGTTAAAGTATGAAGACCACTGGGAATCTGTGGTCTGTGGAAGGCAGGATGGGATAAGAATAGTGGAATGCTCTTACACCAATTAGCAGAGTAAGGTTAAGGCTGAAAGGTCACTATGGCGAGATGAGGTAACCCAAGTAATAAAGCAAGTTTCTCTGTGAAATATCATTGTGACAAGACTGGGACAATAAATATTTGGGACATGACATTAAAATATCTAATTAATAGTCAGTAGAGTCAGCTTGAGACAGGAGACTATTGTTATAGATGGAATAGCTAAATATCTATCATGACAGGTTAGTCTGGAATGGAAGATCACTGTAACAGAGTTAGCAATAAATATCTAACCGTGACATTAGAATAACGCGAAGTAGAATGTACAACTAAAGAGATCATGGAAACTAACATCACCGGTTTATTGCATATCTAGAGTGAGGTACTTTGATTAATATAGTTGGACATGCTGATAAGCTAACAGAAACATGATTTTAAAAAATCCATGGACTCTGAGGTTCGTGAGCATTCGAGAATCTGCTTTCACAGTGTCGTGGTTTTTTGTTTGCAAATAAAAGACTTACTTCTTGAAGAACTCTCTGCGTCTCCTGGTGATTCACTCTATTTTCTCCACAACACTCTGACAGTCGAAAAACGTGGTGCTGGAAAAGCACAGCCGTTCAGGCAGCATCCAAGGAGCAGGACAGTCGATGTTTCAAGCATAATCTCTGTAACCTCGTTCCTGATGAAAAGCTTATGCTCGAAACGTTGACTCTTCTGCTCCTCGGATGCAGCCTGACAGGATGTGCTTTACCCCTGAGAGCAATACATTTAAATGGTCTTCTAAAACATAGAACAGTACAGCACAGGAACAGACCCTTCAGCCCACCATATTTGTGCCAACCATGATGCCATTCAAATCTAACCCCATCTGCCTGTACATATCTCTCTATTCCCTGCCTATTCATGTATCTGTCTAAATGCCTCTTAAATGTTGCTATCATAACTACTTCTACCACCTCCCTGGCAGCAAGTTCCATGAACCTACCACCCACTGATCCGGGGATTTTTATTTTTTTAATCATGTTTCTGTTAGCTTATCAGCATGTCCAACTATATTAATCAAAGTACCTCACTCTAGATATGCAATAAACCGGTGATGTTAGTTCCCATTATCTCTTTAGTTGTACATTCTACTTGCTTTGCACATCTCCTTTAATTTGGGATTCGGGAATTTAGCAAGATCTGCATTTATTACCCCTCTCTAGTTGCCCCCTAAGAAGGCAGTGGTGAGCTGCCTTTTGAACTGCTGCAATCCATGTTCTGTAGGAAGACCCACAATGCCCTTAGGGAGGGAATTCCAAGATTTTGACCCAGCAACCATAAAGGAACAGCTTTATATTTCCACGTCAGGATGGTGAATGGCTCAGAAGGGAACTTGTTGGCTTTCCTATGGAACTACTGCCCTTGTCCTTCTAGGTAGTGAATGACAATCCAATGCTGCAGACAAAGCCTCCCAAGCCAGCACCAGTGAAACTGATAGTGGCATCCAAGTTGCTGCTAACACTTCCTGCAATAACTGGTCTGAACAGAGGCAGAAATAAATATGCTCTCATAAGTCACACTTCTCCCTGCGAATAAAGGACATGAGATACATTAACATAAAGCGCTTTTAAAAATATTTTTTTAAAGTTGTCTCTAAGAACATGTCAAACAAAATGCTCTGAATGAACACACCTTTTATCAGACAATGCAAATATCCTTTAAAAAATAATTGCAACTTTATTTTGACTCTGTATATCAGTTGCTCATGTCATTTTCTTCTCAAACAGCCAGCCTGCACGTTTTAAATTTTTCACCCTATTTCATCAAACGGGATTATTTTTCCAACCTCGTGCTGTGCAGTTTATATCAATAAACAAATGTGATTCAGAAAACAAAAGCTCTCATCCGTAATTCAGAAAGAAAATGTCACAGTTTGCCCATTAAGTATTTCGTATCAAAATGAATCTATAGCCTTTATATATAAATATATACGAACCCTGCAGCAGTTAAATCTGAATAAGATTGTGGGCACTTGATTTGAGTGAATAATGGTTTTGGATTTAACCCAAATGTCTTGTAAAGATTAAAAATAAAATCCTGAGACTGCGAGACAAGCAGTGGAAAAGCAGGGATGGACCTTGTCTGGGCACCAGGATGGAATGCAGATTCGGCGAAATCACGGTTTCTGGGCCCCAATTGATGTTGCAACCCACACTGTGGGGAAACCGCTGCTGTACAAATTCTAAATTTTATCCAGTTGCAAGGTTGCACTCTCCCCCATCAACTTTAAAGCACATTTCAGAGACAAAGTTCAGCAATTTCCTTAAAAAGGGAAAACCAGATTGCCTTTTATTTCATTTGCACAACTTGCAGCCTTCTCACAATACAGTTTCAAGCAGGAGAGGTCACAAAGCATTTCAACCACGAAAAATAAAAAGGCAATGCATTTCAAATGCAATCTTTCTCAGTTGTGCATGTGCCTGCAATGTCAGTTTACTGCATTGAGGAAAACATTCTGTATAAAAATTACTATCCCAGAGGGCAATTTTTGGTTGGCAATACAAGTTAGATTGTTTCAAAATCTTTCAATATAGCACAGTAATTATTTTGCTTAACTTTTTCCAAGCTACATGTGAATAATATTTCTTAAATTTGAATAATACTTGTTATGCCCGTCTTGACCCAAGATATATTGGCAAATTAAGACTGCAATGACCAATAAATTATCCTGAAGCAAATCCTGTGCCACTTCCAGTCTTTTGAGACCTCCTTACACACAGGATATTGGTCCTGTTTTGCTGAAATCCAATTTCCACACTAATGATACAAGCTAGCTTTACAGTCATATATCTCACAGGTAATTCTGAAACTGGTAAAAATCATGTAAGAAGCATTAACTTGATGGTTCTGTGTATATACAAGCTTCTTATGACATGGGGCAATTGACACTGAGAGCATCTGTTTTGGTTATAGGATATGATAGCCCCTACAATAACCAAAAGGCTAACAACTCAATGACAATGTAAAAGAATTCAATAAGTCTAGACTTGGTGGTTTGTCATGAGTAATTATTGATATTGCTCGATTAATGTATATAAAATTATAATATAATGCAATATAAACCATCTAGGCAATTCATTAAACCATAAAAGCTTCCAATTGTCATAAAAATTCAATTGAGTCACTAATGTTTTTCAGGGAAGAGATTCTGTCCCTTCTACCTAGTCTAATCTATATACAAGAAGATTTCCATGCTTGACTGTTAGTGAGTGACTTAAGCTTTCAAACAAACTCTGCACAGGTCAATAATTTAAAAATTAAACAAATGTGTTAGCAATAAACTGGAGGTTAGATCAATCACAGAATTGAAGGTGCTCTTGTGGTGCAGAGGTAGTGTCCCTACCTCTGAGCCAGGAAATCTGAGTTCATGTCCCACCTACTCCAGAGATGTAAAATAACATCTCTGAACAGTTTGATTAAAAATTGATCACAGGAGGAGATCATTTGGTCCATTGTCCTGGCACAGGCTTGTTAAACTAGCATCATTACCGAGTGCCAATCTCTGCCTTTCCCCCCACTCCCATTTCTATCCAAACAATCATCCAATGCCCCAATTGAACCTGCCTCCACATGCTTCTAGGTGGTACTTTCCATTCAGTAATTACTCGCTGAGGGAAAAAAGTTTTTCTCATCTCACTCTTGCTTCTTTTGCAAATCATTTTACAGCCATGCTAACAAAAACAGAAATTGCAGGAAAAACCCAGCATCTGTGGAACCATCCAGGAATTCTGTTAGAAGGGTCACTGGACCTGAAATGTTAACTCTGCTTTCTCCCCACAGTTGCTGCCAGACCTGATGAGATTTTCCAGCAATTTCTGCTTTTGTTTCTGATTTCCAGCATCCACAGTTCTTCGGCTATTTTGTATCCAAGACTTCTCGCTTGTGTTTGTTATTCAAAGGTGAGCAGAATTCCCTATCGATTATTAAGCCTACTAATGATTTTGAAAACCTTTCTCAGATCTCGTCTCAGTCTTGTTCTCTCCAAGGAGAACAGTCTCAACTTCTTCAATCTATCATCATATCTGAACTTTCTCATTTCTGGAAACATTCTTGGAAATTGCTTCTGCACTCTCTCCAAAGTATTTGCATCCCTCCTATAATATGGCTCCTAGAACTGTACACAATCTTCTAGCTGAGGTCTAACAAGGGACTTATTCAAATTCAACATCAGCCCCTTACTTTTGTGGTCTCTTTTTAAAACCATTTCTGCCCATGCAAGTTCCAGCATTAAATTAAATTATGGTGTTCAAAAATCAATAGTCTGTACTTGATATCATGGTGTCAATGGTGGTAGATCAAGGTAGGATTTATACAATCTCAGCCTAATCAACAAAACAATATACTTTTTGCTAATTTCTGGGAATTGGTGACCACATTAGCAGAACTTTCCCACAATTTATTCGAGCTGTAGCTTGAAAGAAACAGACTAAGTGTTGGAGAAACTGCAGGTCTAGTCCCATCTAGAATTAATATTGAGTCAATACTGAAGCCTGATACAGTTTTACTCACAGAATCATATCTATTAGTTAGCATCTTTGGTTGCTTCATCATATTTTGAGTATGTCTTGTCCCAACAGCAGAAAACACCTTCCAGTGGTTGAACTCAATGCTACACAGTTGGGTGAGAAAGGCCTTGGGAACAACATTGATTTTAAGCCCAGCGAAGTCTTCTGCCAATCAACACCTACCATTTCCTCCTCAATAATGGATCTATATTCCTCCAGGTTGAACATTATATGGAGGAAGCTCTGAGGGAATCAAGGGCATCACCCCATACTCTGTTAACCCATCTTACAACCAATTTCTGACTCCTTGACTTCTATCGGGCCACAAAATCATCTTGGTTCAATAAAAAGGGCAGAAAAGTATATCAGGATCTGCAGCACACATTCTTTAGAATCAGGCACAAATTTAGTGAAACTAATTTGCAGATCTAAATTCCAAAAACAGCAGAAAATAAGCAACCTCTAAACAACATTCGGACTTTTGAGCCCTAACACAACAGATTATGGCTGATGAGAGTACTATCATGGTTAGGAAGGCAGGAGTGCAAGAAGAAGACTCATCACCAATTTCTTAAATAGACTAGGGATTTCTAATAAAAATGAATGCAAGCAACCAACAGAAGGAGGAAATGTCATGATCATCTGCATTCTCATGTATAGTACAGTACATCAACCCATGACTACAAAAGACATGTCTGAAACAAGTGTCTTCTGCCAAAGGTACTGAGTACACACCATTGAACATGCCAAGGTCCAGTGAATTTAATTACTCAATATAATGAACACAAGAAAGATAATACATCCTGACAGCGTCCTAGTTATAATGCTAAAGATATGTGCAGACTAATGAGCTGTTCCTTTAGTCCAGCTGGTTCAGTATAGTTACATGTACAAGATTATGCAAGTTTGAAAATAAGATAAATCCAACCCCGCCAAATTGCACTCTGCCAGCCTCCACCATTATTACTGTCATTAATAGTTGCATCAAGAAAGAACTATTTAGCGGACTGCTTGAATACTGGCCACATCTACAAGGCTTGCATCAATAAAGTGATTAAATGCTGATCACTCCTGGAAGGCTACAGCAGCAATCACACTCAATCAGCACAGTACAATTGCCTTTAGCAACTTCCCTGCCATTGGATTTATTATCCACCCTATTAACATATGCCACACTGTGGTTGCAAACACAAAGTCCACATAATGCATTTCAGCAAATTCAACACAATTACTTCAATAACACTTTTACCATCAAGAAAGAAAGGGGAAGCACATTATTGAAACAATTTTTCCCTCCAAGTTATAAACCATCTTGGTACTGCACACTGTAAGATGTAGGAGCATTAGAATGTCATAGAGCCCTTCAGGTCTGGTTCACCTCTCAGTGAGATCATGGTTGATCTGATAATCCTCAACTCCAATCTTGCTTTATCCCCAAAACCTTTAATTCTATTACTAATGAATCTATCATTCTTAGCTTTGAATGTTCTTAATAGCCCAGCCTTAACAGCCCTTTGTAGTAAAGAATTCCACAAACTCAGTACACTCACAGAAGAAATTTCTCCTCATCATTGTCTTAAATGGGTGACCCTTTACTCTGAGATTATGACCTTTATTCTTGGAATCTGATAAGGGAAACAATCTCTCCGCAACTACCCTCTCAAGCCCTGGAAGAATCTTTTATGTTTCAGTTAGGTTGTCTCTCATTTTTCTAAACTCCAATGATTACAAGCCCAACCTAAAATTCTCATTGTAAGAAAATCTCTCTGTACCCAGATTCAAACTAATAAACCTTCTCTGGATTGACTCCAATGCTAGTTAGATAAACACCAAGACAGTTCATGGTATCCCAGTTGTGGTCAGATTAGTGCTTTGTATAATTTTTAAGCAAAATCTCCCTACTTTTCTTAATAAAGGCCTTCCCAATCACCCACTGAATGTGGATGCAAGCTTTTTTGTGATCTATGTAAGAGAATTTGCAAATCTCTTAATGATATTCAAGATGTGGAAGTGCCGGTGATGAATGGGGGGTGGACAAAGTTTAAAAAATCACACAACACCAAGTTACAGTCAACAGGTGTTTTGGAAGTACAAGCTTACGGAGTTGCTACCTGACGAAGGAGCAGTGCTCTGAAAGCTTGCACTTCCAAATAAGCCTGTTGGAGTATAACCTGGTGTTGAATGATATTAAACTCATCAATGCTTCCTACCAAAGTGCCTAACCTCACATTTTCCCATAGTACCATCCATCCACCAAGATTTTGCCTACTCATTTAACCAGTCTAAATCCCTCTGCCAATGCTCCCTCCAGACTCTGCAGTCATGCCATACAGACACATTGATTTCCCATTCCAGAAGTCACTGACATGCGCAGATCTCAGAGGCTCACACAGCAACAGGAAAAACTAGAGGGAATGTAGCCCTCTGCAGATTCTTTGTGTCATCCTCACTATTTGCCTTTCCACCTATTTATGTGTCATCGGCAAATGTGGCAATAGCACACTCACGTCCCTCATCCGAGTCATTACTCTGCACAGTAAATGATTGTGATGGCAGCTCTAATCTCTGCACTGTCCCACTAATTACAGGTTGTCAACCCGAAATTGCTCTCTTTATCCCAACTTTCTGTCTCCTAATAGTTAGCCAACCCTCTATTTGTTTTTACTTTTCACAGTGTAGTCTCCTCCACACTGGGGAGATCAAGCACAGACTGGGTGACTGCATTTTGGAACATCTCCATTCAGTCTACAAGCATTGGGTATATGAATAGGAAGGGTTTAGAGGGATGTCAGCCAAGTGCTAGCAAATGGGACTAGATTGGGTTAGGATATCAGGTTGGTATAGGTGAGTTGAACCACAGGGTCTGTTTCCATGCTGTACATCTCTACAACTCTATGACCCTATTACCCTGATTTTCTAGTTGCCTGCCATTTTATCTCCTTATTTCATTTTAACTCTGACTTCGAATTCACAGTCTCTGCAGTGTTCCTATAAAGCGCAACATTAGCTCATCTCTTGGCACCTCATCTTTTAACTGGACACTTTACAGTCTTGTGGATCAAACATGGTGTTCACAATTTTAGATCATGAGTTCTGACCCCACTTTGCTTCACTTTTTTTGTTGTTTTGGATTTTTTTTCACCCATTCCTTTGCGTTGCTTTCAGACTTCCGCTATTCATAATCCTGGCATTCACACCACCTCTGGGCATTTTTATTGTTCTTTATGTCATTCACATCTCCCTTTGGCCTTGCACAATGGAGCTTTTTGTCATTTAACCTATATCCACCACATCACAAACAATAGCAAATCTTCCTGGTTCTTCCTGCATTCGTTGAAGCCTACAACACTTTGAAGTTTTCTCAGCTCTGATAAAAGGCATTGACCGGAAACATTAACTCTGTTTCTCTCTTCTCAGATGCTGTGTACTTGGAATATTCTCAATTTTTAATCCTGTTTTCCAGAATTTGTAATATCTTGTTTTGGTGATTTGGAGATAAAACATCATTCTTGTATTGCTACTGGGCCAATGTTCTGGAATCCCTTACCATAAGGAACACCTACACCACAACAGCTGACATATTTCAAAAGTACTCCTTTCTTGCCCATATCACAGTGACAACAACTTAAAGCCATTGCTGTTATGCAAATAGATAAGTGCCTGTCATAAGTTTCTTCCACTCCTTACTGCAACTTTTGTACAGTATGAACAAACACCATGGAGAGACATTGTCAACAAATATTTCCACCATTTCTCCAGGATTTCAACCAAACTTGAAGCACAAAATTTGGGCATGCCCTGCAGAAACTATACTCCAGAGTGTTTGGGGTGATCAATCACATGGAACTCAGTCCAGCTGTTTAGTTTGGAAAAGCAGGGGTGAAGATGCACATCTGGAATCATTAGTTTCACCAAAGGTGGTTAATTTATTGAGGCTGTGTGAACTTCTATTATTTACAAATCTTTGAATATGATGATAGATGAATGACTGAAGAATAAGTATATCAAATGAATGTATTTGGATGGATAGCAGCCTGCTGAATTGTCAGTAATAGTACAAGAGGATCTGAAGGTTTTCCCTTTGTCTTTGAACCTTTCCCAAACATGGTCAGTTTTTAGGAGTCAGCTTTGTCAATCTCCTTTACAATATTGAAAACTCTCCTCAAAGTTTTTACCCAGGGAAAACAAAGCAGCCTTCTTAACGTTTTGAGGATTTCATATTTATTGCTCACCTCTCTTCTTGCTGAACTGCTGTGGTCTTCCAGCACCACTAATCCAGAGTCTCTTCTTGCTTAGTCAATGTTTCCTCTCCACACAGCACTCCAGAGACCCAAATTACAGATAGGAATACAACAAAATAATATAACCTAATGTTCTTTTTTGTAAATATATTTTATTAGCAAACAACTTTTTTTGACTATACAAAAATATAAAGTTATTAAAAATACGATCAATAACAAATATCAGTATAATAAAGAGAAAAGAACACAAATTACAATACAACTACTGTCTACTAACTACTAACCTATCCTATAATACAAAACAAAACCTAACACTGTGCAAAACAACACAAATAAATAAGTAATTGACCTATAGATCAAAAAAAAAGAAAGGAAAGCAAAAGAAAGCACAAAATAAAACACAAAATAGCTATGCTTGGTGTAAAGCTCCCAAACAAAAGAACAGGAGAGTTGTATGTATACCCGTATTAACTCAGGGGCTCCCCCCCCCAGGGCCCAAGTCTCAAAAAACCTAATTGTCCTGGTTAAACAAACGCCATAGTTAAAATAGCCGACAAATCTATATCCAAATAACTGAAATAGGGCTGCCATTTCTTATAAAGATAGTCTGTTGTGTGGTGCACCATGTTTGTAAAAAGGTCCAAGGGAATGTGCTCCGTAATTAATTTCTGCCATCCCAGCAAGCCCGGCGGGTTCTCAGACACTCAATTCATCAGAATATTCTTCCGTGCACAATATGCAAGAATATTAAATAGTTTCTTCCCATGCCCATCTAAAGATGGTAAATTCGGTAGACCTAAGAGGAGAGATATCGGGTCTACTTTGACTTCAGTCCTCAATACCCTCCCTATCTCTCCCGCCACAGCGCTCCAATAAACACAGAGCCTGTGGCATGTCCAGAAGCAATGGGTAAGAGTACAAACACTTATTTTACATTTGGGGCACACTGAAGATGCCCTTTTTTTAAACTTCACCAGATGGTCCAGTGCCAGATGAACCCTATGCAGAACTTTTCACTGCGTAGCACTTGTCATATTACAGATTGAGATCTTTCACGCGTTCTCCCATATGTTCTCCCATGTTTCAGATGAGACATCCATTCCTAGCTCTTGATCCCAGACCTCATATAACCAGTTAATATCCTGCCAGGCCTGCCATCCAGCAGGTGATAGAGGGTACTAACTGAAAGGGTGCTTGTGGAATGGAACAACAACCTCTCTGTATCGGGCTTATAGGGCTTAGTGAGAAGTGTAGTCTTCTTCTGGATAAAATCCCTAACCTGAAAAAAATGGAAAAGATCTCTACTGGGCAATCTGTATTTGTGGCTCAGTTGCTCGAAAGACATCATAAGCTCCCCCTCAAACTAATCTCCCAAACTGAAAACTCCTCTTGCTGCCTGTAGATTGAACCCTGAGTCCATCACCCCTGGTCGGAACCCTGGCATGCCAACTATAGGCGTAAGTGGCGAAGTCTTGGATAAGCATCTCTCACTCTGATACATCGCCCCTGACAGTAGTAATAACAATGGGGTTCCAGCAATGGTCCATAACTGTCCTCATCTTATCCATGAACAGCAAGTTAATAAGAGGGCACTTTGCCTAGGTGACCTCAATATCCAGCCACATTGAGCCCGGATCGTTACCGACCCAGTCACAGACAAAGAACAGCAGGGAACTCAATTGATACCTCCTAATGTCTGGGAAATCAACTCCTCCTCCTCCTTGAGGCAACTGCAGTTTAGTAAATTTGATGAGGGGCCGTCCACGATGCCAAACAAAGGAACCACACCGTCCCATAAGTTTCCGCAGCATTGAACTGGGAAACATTATAGGGAGCGTATGCATGGGATAAAGCAAACAAGGAAGAACATTCATCTTAGTGAGAGATATTCGGCCCAGCCATGAAATTGGAAGACCTTCCCATCTCTGGAGATCCCGCCTAATTTTGTCGAGCAAGTGAGTAAAGTTAGTCCGACATCCGCATTCAGTGTAATCTTGTGTACCCTCAATCACACCTCTTGGAGCAGTTAGTTGGACTTTCTGCTGAGTGGCCTCTGCCATCTATCACCAACATTAAAAAAATGGTGAATGGGGGCAGCCTTGAGAACTACCCCTACCAATTCTAAAGTTCCCAGACTTCATCGCGTTGGTGACAACTGCGGACAGAGTGGGGTGATAGGAAACCTCCCTCCACGTAGCAAAGACCCTACTCAATGCAAACTGCACCAAGACATAAAAAAAGATATGGCCATTCCACCCTGCCAAATGCTTTCTCTGCATCGAAGGAAATCACCAACCCCTGAATCGACCATTGCTGACAAACTTGGACCATATTCAGCAACCTTCTAATATTATTAGAGGATCTACGGCCCCTTATAAAGCCTGCCTAGTCCTCTTTAATAACATGGGGCAACATCCTTTCCAATCTCAGTGCCAAGATCTTAGACAGAATCTTGAAATCTGAATTTAATAGAGAGATGGGTCTGTATGAGGCACAATCCTTAGGAACCTTCCCATTCTTAAGAATTAAGGAAATATTAGCTTCTCTCAAAGATGGTGGTAAGCATTCACGCATATGGAGTGATTGTACATCTCCAACATTGGCCCTGACAGAATCCCTATAAACTCCTTACAAAACTCACCAGGAAGACCATCAGGGCCAGGAGCTTTCCCACTCTGAAGTTGCCTAGCTGCCTCCTGTATTTCCTGAACTGTCAAGGGGGCATTAAGGAGAGAGGCCTGTTCCAAGGTTACCCCTGGGAGGTCCAGGTTCTTAGAAAAGGCCTCCATTTTAGCCCACCTGTCCTCACAACCTTCAGACTGATACAATTCAGAGTAAAAACTCCAAAAAGCCTCAATCCTTATAACCTAATGTTCTAATCGAAACTTAGTTATCAACTATATCATTACTAAATGTACAAAAGAACTGAGGAAGACATATTCTGTCAATAGAGTATTGACAGCCAATATTATAGAAAAGAGCGACACACTCTAGACCTTAAGGAAATGGCACATGAGGAAAGATTGACGATCTTGAGTCTTTTCCCACTCAAACAGGTTAAGAAAACATGTGACAGAAGTTTTTCCAATTTTTAAGGTTTTCAGATCCAAGTGAGTGTTAGTGCACTCCTCACTGCAAGTTTAGTACAGTTTGAACAAAAACCATGGAGAGACATTTTTAACAAATATTTCCACCATTTCTCCAGGACAAAATATCAGGGCAAGGATCACCACTAGAAACTAGACAATAGACAATAGATGCAGGAGTAGGCCATTCAGCCCTTCGAGCCTGCACCGCCATTCAAACTAAAGACAATGAAGAACAGAGAGGGCTCTTCTTTTTAATAAAAGGAGAATAAATCTGTGGAACAGCTCATCCACACAAATGATGGAAGAAATTGTAAAGGTTTGAAGGAGTAACAAGGCCAGTAATTATCTAGAAATGGAAGGGGACTGGATAGATGGGCTACTCAGACTGAAGGCCTTTACTGGTTTACACTGTTGCTAGGTTCTTATCAATTGAGAACGTGAGAAATGAGTTCATTAGTTTAATAAACTTCCTGGATGCAAGGTGAATGAATCTCTGCTCTGTATTGCTGTGAGCTATTGAGATTTCATATTATAATATGTTAAACGTGATAGAAATTAGGTCACCTTGTAGCTAAAATAATCAGTTTTTTTCCAGTTATAGGAATAGATGATCTTAGTAACTTTCCCCACTTTTTGTGCCAGTAACAGCTTCACAGCTATAAGTGTCTGAACGAGAAACCCGTGGGAATATCCCCTGCTTTAAAGTAAACCTAGTCCCTTCTCTGTATTTTGTTTTTATTTTGTAAGATTTATGAGCAGAGACATTTGTGTAAATAAACCATCAAGCGTTGAGTCGTAACCGTAAATAGTTGCAGTTACAGATTGTTTTCGTCTTTTTTGTTCAGGTCCCATTGCATTCGATTCTCATCCAGACGCCAGTGAAGTCAATGTGAGCGGCAGGACGGTAGGGTACAGCAACCGGTTAGATGTCGCATTGATAAACATCTGTCCGCAGTACACTGTCAGAGCAGTACACAGGGGAAGAGAGGAAGATGTTGATCTATTAGCGTGGAGTACATATACGACTGTGTATTCCAAGCCAGTGCAGAGATCTCCATCCCCTGAGACGGTTTGTCTCACAGTGTTGAATGGCCAGCCCTTTACCTGGACTTGAGTCATTCATTCCACGCCGCTTACACAGAGATTCCTCACCGTAGTATGGCAGAACCATTTCAGCTTTACATTGCCCCGCCCCCCTCGCCTTCAAAATATCAAAATAAAATCTTTCCTGCGCGTTGGGAACCACTTGTAAGTACCAGCGCGTACTTAGTTTTCAATTGACATTATTCCCGAGTAGACCCACAACTGAAATAGTAAAATTCCACATTTGCCAATTACACCCTGATGGAAAATCACGACCAGGAGCAACAATAGGATTTATAAAATCCATCGCTTATCAATGTTTCACCTCAAACGGTAAAGCCAGTTAAAGGTCGTTTCGGTCACTGGCGGCTTCACATTACTGCAATCCCCTTTCGAGTTACAATCCCCTGAGGGGTTTCTTAGCCACTGCCTGCGGTTTCACAGGCGACTACAGGACAGCATCATTATCGGTCTCACAATGAGAGACCTTGGACCGCCAGAGACACCCAAAGATGCAAACTAATTCCCAGCAGGGGAAACAAAAACACAATCTGCATTTCACGAGCAATTTTTTGTTGGGGCGAATGAACTCCTAGGAAAAGCGAGGTGACAATTCAAAGGTTCTTCGGGATTGAAGCAGCGCAGACCGCGAGATGCACCGGGAATACTGAACAGTGACTGGGAGACACTGACTCACCTCTCCCTGTCAACCCCCACCTCCATCACGCCAGAAACATCCACCTTTTCAGGCACCTACACATACACCTACTCATCCCAGAAAGAGTTGGCACCGGTTTGGAAATTGCACGTAGCCGACTGGATAAGTTTTAGACTTAATTCAATATTTGGCGGATATTTTACGACAGGGTACCGTCAGAACTTCAGAATGATCACCCCAGGGGAACTCTGCCAGAGAAATCAAACGGAAGGTGCCCTTTGGTTTTGTTTTCCCCGCTCGCCCGGAGTTGGGTTTGTGAACGCTTCACTTACTTTGATGACTCGAATATCCCGGGTAATAGCCATAATATCCTGTGATCCGTAAGATCCTGTCCTCGATGGTGGACACCCCGTTGGAAGCGGCTTTGACGTCCATAAAGGACCTGGAGCACTGCTGGTCTTCAGAGGGCGGAGGAGACAGATACTTGAGCTGGTTGAGGTGCAGGCTTATGTCCGACAGTCTCCGCATGGTTTTGTTAGTGAGCGGGGAGTTGGGTTCCGTCAGGCACTGCTGACGGAGATCTCATCACCCCCCCCCCCCCCCGGACTGTGACTCCTCGCTACAACACTGTCACCTCTAGGGGGCAGCCCTGCATTCCCCTAGTGATCCCAATGCTGTCCCCCCCCCACCTCCCCCATATCACTGAGCCAGGACACAGCATTCCGCTCCAGATCGCCGCACGGTTTGGCTGAGCTGCTTTCCACCCATCCCTTTGGCAGATAGAATCTGGTTGTATATCAATTCAACAGATAACACACACAAAAAAAAGGGTTGTCTCGTAGATCTGCGTCAGAGACCGCTGGCTGTGAGGAACAGCCTTTGCACCAAACCTCCCCCGTACCACAGCCAGACAGAGTCCTCGGTAAACCGCCTTCTACTACTCGGGGAAAAGCCTGAGCTCATTGTTGGAAGGAACGCGGACTGCAATGGTTTAAAATGCCGCCTTCTACACCCATCCCCTTGACTTTATTATGGTCTACAAGGGTATGCCAGAAAGAGAGCCGCTTTGGAAAGCTTGAAATCGCCAAATAGGACGTGTTTAAAGATTAGAGTTTCCCTTCCCAGGTCGAATCAAAGTGTCAGATTTCTGAATGAAATATTTTGTAGTAAATAAGTCACCTGCGTTAGAGATTTCGCAACACAAGAACACAAATCCAGTTAATGACCGCGCATCAGGCTGCTTGTGGGACTGGTCATCTGAGCTCCAATTATTCTGTCGGGCTGATGAAAAGACAGAAAAGTAAAACATACTGGGAAGTTAATCAATGATTAGTTAGAAGTGTACATCAGTGACTAGAATGTTTGATCTGTACCGATAACGGTATGAATGTCAAAATGCTATCTACAATGTAACATACGATTAAATCATTTGTATTCAATCATTTTGGAACCGTATTGTGCGTAGTTTTATCTTGTTTTGCCTATTTGGACCAATAATAGAAGAACTAGTACTATAAACTATTTCCTTCAACGTTAGTCTGAATAAATTTAATTAACATTATACTGTTCAACATCGACTGTCTAAGATGGGAAGTGAAAACACCAATAAGTTACGATTGCTAACAAAATGAAATACAGAAATCACAAGTGAACAGTTCTATTGCATTGCTGATTACAACCCCAGTAAACAGCGGCAGAAGGATTCACTTCACTCAAAACAACAAAAAGAAAGAATCGGGAATGCAATACACAATAAAGGTATTTTGTTACCAGAGCCCGACCTTCCAAAAGAGAAGCACATTTCATGGTTATTCCCCCCCAAAAAAGCCTTAAAATTAATGAAGCAAAATAACCTTCGAAAGGCGGATACCAACCAACGTTTAATAAAGGGAAGTGACAGATCACTGACAGAATCACTTGAGCTGTAATCAAAATAAAGAGTTTACCTCAGATAAGGCAGGTATTTTCAATTTGATGAGGAAGACTTGTATTCTCTTTGAAAAAAAAAGCATGTAATTCAGTAATACCAACAACCCTAGTGTCAGGTTAATTAAGAAGAAAATAAAGCTTCATGCAGGAGCATTCTACAGAGTTCATTGGCATTACTTCATTTGGGTAACTGGAGCAGTTAAGTAGCACCATTGCTTTCTTAGAGCATCAGTCAGAGATGGCTAGCTCCAAATGAATGTTTTAATCCACTGCACTGCAGTAATAAAGGTTAAGATAATGAAATGAAGCAGCCTAGAAAATATGCTTGATACACAAGAAAATGATAAGCTTCAAATTATACAGCATAATCCTTAATGCAAGAAGAAAGTATATGTGTATATTTTAAGCTCAACAAAACAAACTAAAACCTCTGAAGAATTTTAAACATAATATAATCAATAACCACATGCAATCAAAGAACAGCAATGGTCTAAATACTCCAGCTAAGTTGTTGAATGGAAAGTCGTCTTCATATTGAAATCCAATTAATTTACATAGCCACTGTAAAAACTACTTTTGGGGAAATCCTAATTTCCGACTGTCATCTTGATCTGGCAGTAATCTTTCTGTCATTGTTGTTCCTATTTGTATTCAATTGAAATTCAGGCCTCTTCTGATGACATTCTTCATCCCTCTGTTTCTGTTTCATGATTCTGCTTTTTACTGAACCTTAAGACAATTTTCTGATTCAGTATGTGGATGTACCTACTAGAGAAGGTGCAAAACTTGACCTGCTCTTGGGAAATAAGGCAGGGCAGGTGACTGAGGTGTCAGTGGGGGAGCACTTTGAGGCCAGCGACCATAATTCTATTAGGTTTAAAATAGTGATGGAAAAGGATAGACCAGATCTAAAAGTTGAAGTTCTAAATTGGAGAAAGGCCAATTTTGACAGTATTAGGCAAGAACTTTCGAAAGCTGATTGGAGGCAGATGTTCGCAGGTAAAGGGACGGCTGGAAAATGGGAAGCCTTCAGAAATGAGGTAACAAGAATCCAGAGAAAGTATATTCCTGTCAGGGTGAAAGGGAAGGCTGGTAAGTATAGGGAATGCTGGATGACTAAAGAAATTGAGGGTTTGGTTAAGAAAAAGAAGGAAGCATATGTCAGGTATAGACCGGATAGACCGAGAGAATCCTTAAAAGAATATAAAGAAAGTAAGAGGGAAAGCAGGAGGGCAAAAAGGGGACATGAGATAGCTTTGGCAAATAGAATTAAGGAGAATCCAAATGGTTTTTACAAATATATTAAGGACAAAAGGGTAACTGGGGAGAGAATAGGGCCCCTCAAAGATCAGCAAAACGGTCTTTCTGTGGAGCCACAGAAAATGGGGGAGATACTAAATGAATATTTTGCATCAGTATTTACTGTGGAAAAGGATATGGAAGATATAGACTGTAGGGAAATAGATGGTGACATCTTGCAAAATATCCACATTACAGAGGAGCAAGTGCTGGATGTCTTGAAACGGTTAAAGGTGGATAAATCCCCAGGGCCTGATCAGGTATACCTGAGAACTCTGTGGGAAGCTAGAGAAGTGATTGCTGGGCCTATTGCTGAGATATTTGATTCATCGACAGTCACAGGTGAAGTGCCGGAAGACTGGAGGTTGACAAACGTGATGCCACTGTTTCAGAAGGGTGCTAAAGACAAGCCAGGGAACTATAGACCGGTGAGCCTGACCTCAGTGGTGGGCAAGTTGTTGGAGGGAATCCTGAGGGACAGGGTGTACATGTATTTGGAAAGGCAAGGACTGATTCAGGATAGTCAACATGGCTTTGTGCATGGGAAATCATGTCTCACAAACTTGATTAAGTTTTTTGAAGAAGTAACAAAGAAGATTAATGAGAGCAGAGCAGTAGATGTGAACTACATGGGCTTCAGTAAAGCGATCGACAAGGTTCCCCATGGGAGACTGATTAGCAAGGTTAGATCTCATGGAATAAAGGGAGAACTAGCCATTTGGATACAGAACTGGCTCAAAGTTAGAAGACAGAGGGTAGTGGTGGAAGGTTGTTTTTCAGACTGGAGGCCTGTGACCAGTGGAGTGCCACAAGGATCGGTGCTGGGTCCTCATATTTTTGTCATTTACATAAATGATTTGGATGTGAGCATAAGAGGTACAGTTAGTAAGTTTGCAGATGACACCAAAATTGGAGGTGTAGTGGACAGCAAAGAGGGTTACCTCAGATTGTAACAGGATCTTGACCAGATGGGGCAATGGGCTGAGAAGTGGGAAATGGAGTTTAATTCAGATAAATGCAGGGTGCTCCATTTTGGGAAAGCAAATCTTAGCAGGACTTATACACTTAATGGTAAGGTCCTAGGGAGTGTTGCTGAACAAAGAGACCTTGGAGTGCAGGTTCATAGCTCCTTGAAAGTGGAGTCGCAGGTAGATAGGATAGTGCAGAAGGCGTTTGGTATTATTTCCTTTATTGGTCAGAGTATTGAGTACAGGAGTTGGGAGGTCATGTTGCGGCTTACAGGACATGGATAGGCCACTGTTGGAATATTGCATGCAATTCTGGTCTCCTTCCTATCGGAAAGATGTTGTGAAACTTGAAAGGGTTCAGAAAAGATTTACAAGGATGTTGCCAGGGTTGGAGGATTTGAGGTATAGGGTGAGGTTGAATAGGCTGGGGCTGTTTTCCCTGGAGTGTCGGAGGCTGAGGGGTGACCTTATAGAGGTTTACAAAATTATGAGGGGCATGGATAGGATAAATAGACAAAGTCTTTTCCCTGGGGTCGGGGAGTCCAGAACTAGAGGGCATAGGTTAAGGATGAGAGGGGAAAGATATAAAAGAGACCTAAGGGGCAACTTTTTCACGCAGAGGATGGTACATGTATGGGATGAGCTGCCAGAGGATGTGGTGGAGGCTGGTACAATTGCAACATTTAAGAGGCATTTGGATAGGTACATGAATAGGAAGGGTTTGGAGGGATATGGGCCAGGTGCTGGCAGGTCGGGCTAGATTTGGTTGGGATATCTGGTTGGCATGGACGGGTTGGACCGAAGGGTCTGTTTCCGTGCTGTACATCTCTATGACTCTATGATTCTATGTTGCATTGTTAATTGCTGTTTCTGTTTTTTACTGTGCAAATTCAGTTGTATTGTCTTGAGTTCAGGACATCAAGAGCTAATGTGATCACAGCTTTCATGATATTAAAATTAACAGGCATGGAAGATAAAGGGGAACTATTTCCACAAAGCGAGGACTGTAGATCAAAAGGACATAGTCTCAAAATTAATGTCAGATCTTTCAAAAATTAAATCAGGCAACACTTCTATGCTCAAGGAATGGCAGAAATTTTGAACGGTTTGGAACAATTTTTGTTTGATTTCACATTAGATCAGTTATAATTTTTAAATCTAAGTTTCACAATTTATGTTAGCCAAAAGTATTTTGGATTTTGGCCAAACTTGGATTAGTTTACATGTCAATTATGATTTTGCTGAAGATAAAATATTGCAAGTTAAATGGCCAACTCCTGTTTCTATGTTTTGATATTCTGACTACAAAAGATGTTTTGGTGGGTACAACAAATCATGACTGTATTTATTGTGACATAGTTGATTGATTGATCGATTGATTGATTGATTGATTGTTGTCGCATATACTGAGGTACAGTGAAAAGTGTTGTTTTGCGTGCTACAAAGGCAGATCGAACCATACAATATGCATCAGAGTCGCAGAACAAGTGCAGAATATAGTGTTATTCTGAGAAGGTGCAGAGAGAGAGGGCTGGAATCAGAATTAACATTTGACAAGTCCATTCAAAAGTCTGATAACAGTTAGGAAGAACCTGTTCTTGAATCTATTCATACGTGCATACAATCTTTTATATCTTCTACCTGATGGAAGAGGGTGGAAAAGTGTATCACTGGGGATAGGAGGATCTTTGATTATGTTGGTTGGTTTCCCAAAGCTACGGGGAGTATAGATAGAGACATCGGTTGGAAGATTGATTTGTGTGATGGACTGGGCTATGTTCACCACTCTTTGTAGTTTCTTGTGGCCATCGTGCATTCAAATAAAGTGCTTTCTATGATGCATCTATAAAAATTGGTAAGCGTTCTTGTAGACATGCCAAATTTCGTTAGCTTCCTGAGGAAGTAGAGACATTGCTGTGCTTTCTTGAATGTTGCATTGATGTGGGTGGGCCAGGACAAATTATTGATGATATTTACTCTTAAGAATTTGACACGCTGGCCATCTCCACCTCAGACCCTTTGATGCAGACTGAGGCATGCCCTGTACTCTGCTTCCTGAAATCAATGACCAGCCATATAATCATAAAGCTTAGTATCTTTAGAAAATCATAATAGAGATAAGGCTATTCCTAACAGCATTATTTGAGAATTAGGGCATTGAGAACACACTGAAACAGAATTACTCATTTGGTATATACAGCCTTTTCTATTTATTATCATCTTCACTATTAATCAATAACAATCAAAACATCAAACAAAAACATTTACTCTAATATACCATGTGAAATCTGTACCATCAAAGATTGACTTTATTTCATCTCCTGAGAAAGATGAGTAATCATGAATAAAATTCCATGATAAGACCTTTAAGAATGTCCTAATCATTAAAGATAAGTTTGTTTAAATGTAGGACATAAATTTCATTGCTAACACAACAGTGTAGTACTGAGGAGTGCTGCACCATCAGAGGAATCATTTTTTGCTGGAGACACTAAACAAAGTCTCATTCTGCCCTCTCAGCTGGACATAAATTAACCTCTAGCAACATTTCAAAGACATGCAGGGAAATTCTTCCCCTTTTCTTATCCAAAATTTGTCCTTTAACCACAATACTAAAACAGATCTTCTAGGGATTGTCACATTGCATTGATGATCATTACTTGGCCCAAGCTCACTTTTGCATCCCCTTCAGCACATAAATTTTAAAAATGTTAAATGTAAATCAATGTGGATGCCCTGAGACAATGAAATGTGCTTTACAAATACAGGTTTGTTTGTGCTTTTACACTCTGTGGAAATACATTTAAGATCGTGAACAATTTCAAGCAGTGTCAAGGAAAGTAACACTATCAAAATAAATTCAACACATTGTAAATGTTTCCAACATTGACAGGATAAGGGATTTTAAGAAATATGACAGCATCTTAAATTATATTCATTGACTGCTACAGCAAAAAAAACTTTTGAAATGGCTCCTCACTTTGAAGTTGATTTTTTAAAATTGTTTGTTCAAGTGATTGAGCCCTACCTGAGGCATGGATGCACTCTTTATGGAGAAGCAAGCAATATTTAATAATTTGAAGAAGGAGATTTATTTGCAATTCGTCTAAATCACTCACTGTCCTACTAGCAAGGTAGCATGTGATTCATTAAACCCAACTCTCCAGCTGTTCCCATAATAGCTGCATAAGCTATTTGTTCAGATCCATAATACATCTGTGGAATAGCAGTCTATTTCTCATATTCAGTGCTCATTTATCTCAAATTGCTTTTGTAATTAAAAATATTAAACATGCAATTTAACTGAGATGAACTTGGGGACCCATGACTGTGCTCCATGTTAAATCTCTCCTGCACTTTGATTGTTCTTATTGTTCAAACTACTTTTTGTGTTTTAAATAGATGTTACCAACTGGAAAATTAGGTGAAATCAAGGATACTGTCTCTGCTAATTGTTCATTGCTGCTTGCAAGTGTAATTATGATGGGCCTGTGAAGTGGCTACTGGGGTGTGAGCTGAAGCATGCAAACAAGGTTAACGTTCACTTAACAAACTGTGTAATGACATTTTCATCATTCACCAAAGTGGACATCTACAATTGTTAAATGCTATGCTTTAGAAAGATCCCTGTTAAGACCCAGAAAAAAGATTGCAAACTTTTTTGAATATTTAGCTATGTTGTTTTATCTGTGTTATTTTTCACTTCATTTTTATGAGCCTTTGTACCAATTGTTACTGGCTGCAGTATCTTGCTCACAACAGCCTTAATGGGTTTTCCCATAATACTCTTCAATGGCAATGGTTTCAGATGAAAGAAGAACAAAACCATGGTTGAGATGTCGGGCGACATTAGAGGAGATCTGTATGACTCAAAGTGCATACCAGGATCAAATATAAACCGCCTTATGTCAGATAAGCTATGTCTGTGGATGAATAAGTAAAATACTGTGGATGCTGAATGTCTGAAATATAAACAAAAATTGTGAGAAAAACTCAATAGACGTGGCCCCAACTACAGGGAGAGGACCAGAGTTCAGAACGTCTGAAGAACAGTCGTATTGCTCAAAATGTTAACTCTGTTTCTCTGTAAACAGGTGCTGCCAGACGTGTTGAGTTTCTCTGACACCTTCTGTTCTTGTTTCAGACTCTTTATGTTTTGGGAATCATTTCAGGTGCCATTAAGCCATCTAGATCAATGAACAACCAGCTGTCCACAGATGAATAAAATAAGTGCCTGATGATTCATTTACCTGAGTAATTTCATCCCAGTTTTCAAACGCGACCAACAGAGGCTGAATAATTTTACAGTGACTGAATTTCTAAATTGTATCACATTCTATTACATCCTGTGCAATACCACCATACATATATATTATGAAGAATTCCACTCCCTGAATAGCTTATACATGATCACTGAACTATATAGTACAAATTAATCCTTTCATCAATTTTGAGGCAATCCACCATGCCATCAAAAAGTTACTAACAAAAGTAATTTCTGGAATCATTATTTTCTGGCACCTTGTCTTACATCACATGTGCGGTATTTGAAAACACAGCAGTTAAACACAGCTTTATTAAGGGACTAGCACTTAAAACTCAACCTTTTGTGTCAGGGTAACTGGTTTCTTTCTCCCCCACATGAGGAAACAATACAGCCTTAAGGTCCTGCATAACTCTGACCTGATCTCGAGAGGAGAGTCGGGAAACCAGGATTGGTGGAACAAGCAGCTTTCCCACAGTGGCCACCTATTATTTCACTTGCAGAAATTGTCACAGCAAAGCTTGCTTGCAGACATTCTGACTGCTGCCTGTTTTCTTTCAATACAATCCCTTCAGAATACAGGTCAACACCACATCCGCACTCTGCGATTGTCAGAGAAAACTGCAAGCAGGGATGTGCTAATGCCATGGCTGAGTCAAACCTGACCAGCTGCAAGCGACCTCCCCTACTCCACTCCATCCCATCCCACTCTCACAACCCCAAATCTCTACCACAAACTGTTTCCATGCTGTGTGACTATGACACTACGATTCCCCGCCATCCTCCACAACCACCATCTGGTACATGCAGATTTCATAAAATTCCATCGGATGTATCCTTTTCCTCCTGTGTTTTGCATTATCACCAGACCTGTATATATTATGTTGATCTCACTGTCTAAGTCATTGATAAAGTTTGGCAATAACTGAAGCCCCAGCTTACAGCATTCCACTAATAACAACTTGCCCATCTAAATTCATTGTTTATTCCAATTCTCTGTCCTCCAACCAGTTTTCGTGTCTAATGAAGGTCTGTTTGAATCAAAGCAAGAAATAAAGGGAGGGAGAAACTTGGAAACTTACAAGCATCGGGGAAGTGCTACTAACTGGCAAATTCTTTATTCGGCATCGCTGGCTAGGCCAGTGTTTATTGCCCATGCCTAACTGACCACAAGGCAGTGAAGAGTCAACCATGTTGCCATGGGTCTAGAATCACATGTAGGCAAGACTAGGTAAGGATGGTAGTTTCCTTCCCTCAAGGACATTAGTGAACCAGGTGGGTTTCACCTGACAATTGACACCAGCTTCATAATCATCATTAGATTCGTAGTTCCAGATTTTTAATTGAATCCCAATTTGACCATGGGCTGCTGCAGGATTTGAACGCGGGTCTCCAGATCATTTCTGGGGTGTCTGGATTAATAGGCTAGTGATAAAGCCACTAAGTCATTGCCTTCCCTCAACTGTTGGAGCTCCAAGTTGACAAGCCCTAGATCCTTGTTGATTTCATTCTCGGGTCTTAAAATAAGTTCCTCGTGAAATAGTTGATTCATTGTATTTAGTTTTCCAAGATTCCCTAGATTCAGGTAAGGTTCCATTAGATTGGAAAAATGCAAACGTTATTCTTTTATTTTGAAAGGGAAGGAGACAGAAAACTACAAGCTAGTTAGCTTAACATCTGTCAAAGTGAAAGTGATAAAGCAAAAACAAAGCTGGAAAAAGCTTGGTAGATCTGACAGCATCTGTGAAGAGAAATCAAAGTCAATGTTTTGGGTGTCGTGACTCCTCCTCAGAACTGATGGTAGCTAGGAAAATGTCGGTTTATATGCAGAAGGTGGGGGGACGTGGTAAGAAGTACACGATAGGTAGCGATACAGCCCAAAGAGAGAAGGGCACATTGGACAGACAAAGGATTGGATAACAATCTTGCTGAGAGAGTGAATAGCTGTTAATGGTGAATAGATGTTAATCACCTCCATCCATGGCCCCAAATTGTCCTTCCAGGTGAGACAGAGGTTCTTTTCCTGCCCCTCTCTTCCAACCTAGTTGACTGTATCAGGTGCTCTGATGTGGTCTTCTCTATATCGGGGGGACTGAACGCAAACTTAAGGAACGGTTCACCGAGCATCGCAGCTGGGTTCGCAGGGGCCGACCGTACCTCCCAGTCACCACCCATTTCAGTTCCCCCATTCACTCCCTTTCCAATATCCTTGGCCTCCTCCATTGCCAAAACAAACCACAGCGCCTACTAGAGGAACAACACCTTATCATCCGCCTGGGCACCCTACAACCTGGAGCACTCAACAATGAGTTCTCCAATTTCAAATAACCTCCTTCCCCATTCCCTAACTCCCTTCCCAGCCGTCCCCCTTCCTTCCACTGCCCCCTGCCACCAACCAGATTCATTCCTCCCATTAACCAACCAGGTCATACTGTCTCCCTGTCTTCACCACCCTGCCCCCAGCACCCCCTTTATCTGCAGCTACACCTCACCCATCGCCAGTCCTGAAGAAGGTTACAGTTCTGAAGGTGTGGCATAGTGGCTCAGTGGTTAGCACTGCTGCCTTACAGCACAAGGGTCCCATGTTCCGTTCCAGCCTCGGGCGACTGTCTGTGTGGAGTTTGCACATTCTCCCCATGTCTGTGTGGGTTTCCTCCGGTTGCTCCAGTTTCCTCCCACAGTCCAAAGATATGCAGGTTAAGTGAATTGGCCGTGCTAACTTGCTCATAGTGTTAGGCGCATTAGTCAGAGGGAAATGGGTCTGATTGGGTTATTCTTCGGAGGGTCGGTGTGGACGTGTTCAGCCGAAGGGACTCTTTCCACACTTAAGAAACCTATCTAAACTAATCAATGCAAAAGCTCAGGTTAAAACATATGGGCGGCATGGTGGCTCAGTGGTTAGCACTGCTGCCTCATAGCGCAAGGGACCGGGGTTTGATTCTAGCCTTGGGCGACTGTCTGTGTGGAGGTTGCACATTGTCCCAGTGTCTGCATGGGTTTCTGCTGGGTGCTCCGGTTTCCTCCCACAATCCAAAAGATGTGCAGGTCAGGTGAATTGGCCATGCCAAATTGTCCATAGTGTTAGGTGCATTACTCAGCGGGAAATGGGTCTAAATGGGTTACTCTTTGGAGGGTCAGTGTGGACTTGTTGGGCTGAAGGGCTTGTTTCCACACTGTAGGGAAGCTAATCTAATCTAATTTACACCCAAAATGTCAAGTTCTGCACCTCCTGATGTTACCTGGCTTGCTGTGTTCTTCCAGCCTCCAGCCTGTCTACTTTGGATTCCAGCAACTGCAGTATTTTTGTCTCTAGCTGTTAATGAATACTGTCAGTAGATAACAATAGGTAGTGTGTAATGTAATTTAATGTAATCTATGAGATAACAAAACCTGGTATGTGGGGTAGGGAGCTAGGGAGGACATAAACTAACCATGGTTAATCAAGGAAGTTAGGAATAGCATTACATTGAAAGAAAACATATATAATGTGGCAGAATTAGTGGTAAGCCAGAGAATTGAACCAACAAAAGACAGTCAATAAATAATAAAGAGCGAGACAATGCACTTGGAGGATTACCTTGCAAGTAATATCAAGATGGAATTTTTTTATTCTATAACAAGAAAGAAAGAGTCCAAAGTTAACAGAGGCTTTTTACAGATCGACCCTGGGGAAATAATAATAGGGAACAAGGAAAGGGCAGAAGAGTTGAACAAAATCTTTACACCATCTTCACAATAGAACACACTAATAGTATTCCAAAACTATTAAAATATCAAAGGGTAAAAAGAGGAGACAATACATATACAATGACAATCCTTGGAGACCATGACTTGGAGGACCCGGTGTTGGATTGGGGTGGGCAAAGTTAAAAATCACACAACACCAGGTTATAGTCCAACAGGTTTATGTGGAAGTCCCATGATATGGAGGTACTGGCCTTCAAATAAACCTGTTAGACTATAACCTGATGTTATGTGATTTTGAAATTAATCCTTGGAAAAAAACTATTAGGGAAAACAATGGGACTAAAAACAGTTAAGTCCCCTGGCCCTAATTTGGTGCATCCCAAGATATTAAAAGTAACTACAGAGATAGTGGATGCATTGGTGGTAATCTTACAAGAATCCTTAGATTCTGGTAATATGCCTGAAGATTGAAAAACTGCAATTTGCTGTAATTCCATTTTCTCTCTTTTGTCTTTTGTGAATAGTACTTTTATTGGTCAGAGTATCGAGTATAGGAGTTGGGAGGTCATGTTGCGGCTTTACAGGACATTGGTTAGGCCACTGTTGGAATATTGCATGCAATTTTGGTCTCCTTCCTATCGGAAAGATGTTGTGAAACTTGAAAGGATTCAGAAAAGATTTACAAGGATGTTGCCAGGGTTGGAGGATCTGAGCTACAGGGAGAGGCTGAACAGGCTGGGGCTGTTTTATCTGGAACGTCGGAGGCTGAGGGGTGACCTTATAGAAGTTTACAAAATTATGAAGGGCATGGATAGGGTAAATAGGCAAAGTCTTTTCCCTGGGGTTGGGGAATCCAGAACTAGAGGGCATAGGTTTAGGGTGAGAGGGGAAAGATATAAAAAAGACCTAAGGAGCAACTTTTTCACGCAGAGGGTGGTGCGTATGTGGAATGAGCTGCCAGAGGAAGTGGTGGAGGCTGGTACAATTGCAACATTTAAGAGGCATTTGGATGGGTATATGAATAGGAAGAGTTTGGAGGGATATGGGCCGGGTGCTGGCAGGTGGGACTAGATTGGGTTGGGATATCTGGTCGGCATGGACGAGTTGGACCAAAGGGTCTGTTTCCATGCTGTACATCTCTATGACTCTATAACTCTAGTGTTACATTTACTCTTTGTTGATCCATTAGGACTATTCCAGAATCTAAAGATTTTTGAAAGATATTAGAAAATTTCATAAAATCCTAATTAGTACATATTTATCATCTCTGTAAATTCATTATTCCCCATGATAATCTGCCTTGTCTCAACCTCTAAAGAATTCCGTTATTTTTGCTATGCTGTGTTTTTTATATGAATACCAAAAATCTTATATTTTGAAAAAATTTTGTGCTGGTTTAGTCTCATGTTTTATTTCCTCCCTCTTTATCAAATGTTTGGTAATCCTTTGCCAGTTTCTCCTAATCCTTAGATTTATTACTTTGCTTGGCTGGCTTTCTTTTCATCATATCTCATCCTTAAACTCTTTAGTTAATCACAGATGGATTAGTTTTCCTGGGCAGTTTTTATTTCTCATTGAGAATTCAGAAATATCTCAAAACATTTGGCATTGCTTATCTAACATCAACCCTTTATATTATATGTTCTACCTTAGTTGACTGTCTCCCAGCCTAGCTGTTGCTGGAGTAAATTCATGCAGGAGTGGATAGGGCCAGGTGGAGTAAGTGGTCCCTCTGGGCTGCTGCGCTCTCTTCATATTTGGCATTCAACACCTGAGATAGACAGATCTTAAGAGAGTGCTGTCTGATTCATGAATCAGAAGAAATGTGAGAAATAATAACAGATATTTTCAGTCATAAGAATGCCTACAAACGGAAGTCTCATTGTCACATAGCTTTTAACACCATCAACTCAAATGTGACAGCAGTTCTGCAGCTTCTCCCTCTCTCACAGACTCCCTGGGTATGTTTCCCCAGAAGTTCCAGAGTTTCATTCTCATATTTGAGGTGGCTGGTGTTTGCCATTTCTCTATCCATGCTAGTTTTTTGCTTCTGGTTCCTGTTCCATTACAACAATTTAGGCACCAACTAATTTTCGAAGTGTTATCATCCAGTCTGCAGACACCCCATGGTGCATGTTATCAGGTACAGTTAATGTAGCAATTGCTTGTTTTCTCAAACATTGGACGAGACGTGACCTGCTGTGCTGTTGGCAATTCCATTAAGGCTGCCTACCTCTATTTTCCCTCTCAAATAATACAGCAGCAGTCAGCAAAGGGATTCTCATCAATATCTGATGCTGCACAATCAATAAGCAACTCCCATCTCCCATTCTTGCTACCTGGCCGCGGAAAGTTTAATTGAATGCTTGTGTATATTACCGGTGATGTTATAAAAATTCTCCTTAAACTATACACTGGAAAGTGAACATTAAAGACATGCTTCTTAGAGACATAGAGTCATAGAGATGTACAGCACAGACCCTTCAGTCCAACTTGTCCATGCTGACCAGACATCCTCACATAATCTAATCCCTTTTGCCAGCACTTGGCCCATATCGGTCTAAACCCTTCTTATTCTTGTATCCATCCAGATGTCTTTTAAATATTGTAATTGTACCAGCCTCCATCACTTCCTCTGGCAGCTCATTCCATACACATACCACCCTCTGCGTGAAAGAGTTGCCCTTAGGTCCCTTTTAAATCTTTGCCCTCTCACCCTAAACCTATGCCCTCTAGTTCTGTAGTCCCCTAATCGAAGCAAAAGACATTGTCTATTTACCCTATCCATGTCCCTCATGACTTTACAAACCTCTGTAAGGTCACTCCTCAGCCTCCAACACTGCAAGAAAAACAGCTCCAGTCTATTTAGCCTCTTCATATAGCTCAAACCCTCCAACCTTGGCAAAATCCTTGTAAATCTTTTCTGAACCTTTTCAAGTTTCACAACATCCTTCCTATAGAAGAGAGACAAGAATTGCACACAATATTCCAAAAGTGATCTAACCACCGCCGTGCACAGCCACAACATCACCTCCCAACTCCCATACTCAATGTGCTGACCGGTAAAGGAAAGTATACTAAACGCCTTCTTCACTATCCTATCTGCCTGAGAGTCCACTTTCAAGGAGCTATGAACCTGCACTCCAAGGTCTGTTTGTTCAGCAACACTCCCCAGGACCTTACCATTAAGTGCATAAATCCTGTTCTAATTTGCCTTTCCAAAGTGCAGCATCTCACATTTATCTAAATTTAACTCCCTCTGCCACTCCTCAGCTGATTGGCCCATCTGATCAAAATCCTGTTGTACGCTGAGGTAGCTTTCTTCGCTGTCCACTACACCTCCAATTTTGGTGTCATCTGCAAACATACTAAGTGTACCTCCTATGATCACATCTAAGTCATTTATATAAATGACAAAAAGCAGTGGACCACAAAATGAATAAAAATAGGATCCTATCGACATTCCCCTTTCATCAAGGTTCTGAATTATTTAGTGAACAATTGTAGAAACAGGATTGATATTTTATAATTGTTATCGCTTGAGGTCTAATCCATGAGGATATGTTATTCTGAGGTACTAAGCACAGGAACAATTATTCTGTCTGCCAAACTATTGGGAAAATCTGAAGTTCACAAAACACTGCAATCACTAATCTTTCTGAAACTGTAGGGAAAAAAAACTCAATACCCTTATACCATCAAGAAAATTCACATTCGTTGTCAGGAATGCATATCAAGAAGGGAAGTGTGAGTTGTGTGTCTAATAAGAACCAATGAATATTTATGCTCCTTGGTTTGAACAGTTTCAATGCATGAATATTATATTACATGACATATTGTGAAAAATCAATTAAATAAATCGTTATTCCAATAGATTTCATCAAATGAAATGATGTGGAAAATAAGTTGCATTTAGGTGTCACCAAATATTCTTTCATAAAGAACCAGTGCAAAAATGTATATTCTGCTTTGCAACGCTTACAGCTCACATTGAATTGAATGTTGACATACGTAGAGCTGTGAATACCATAAGCTAATTTATATTCAGTTCAAAATCACCTGACTGTCACACAAGTGAGAATCTACATGTCATTAAATGCTTTAATAGCTTTTCAATTGGTTTAATCTCTTAAGCAGCAAGATGGCATTTCATATACCATTCCAAAATAGTCAAGGTTCAATAATTTAAAATGTTATTATTGGCTAAACTACAGAACAGAAACGAAGCTGAAAATGTGTTGCTGGAAAAGCGCAGCAGGTCAGGCAGCATCCAAGGAACAGGAGAATCAACGTTTCGGGCATAAGCCCTTCTTCAGGAACTACTACAGAACAGGATAGACAAGCAGGAGGCTGGAAGAACTCAATAAGCCAGGCAGCATCAAAAGGTGGAGAGGTCAATGTTTCGGATGTAATCCTCCTTCAGGTAACCTTTCCGGTTACTCCGGAAACACTGACTTCTCCACCCCCTGATGCTGCCTGGCTTGCTGTGTTCTTCCAGCTTCTACCTTGGATGCCAGCATCTGCAGCTTTTCTTTTATCTCAAACCACAGAGCACAGCATTCTTGTCAGGATCCTCAGTTTTCTGTAGTTTCCCATCATTTGTATTTCTCCACTTCAAGGCAATCCAAAGATATATGACATACCACTAAAGTGTCTTGTACTGATCACTAGAATTGGATGCCTTGATCTTTTATTTCTGATTTGTTTATTTACTTCTTTTATGAATGGCAAATTTGGAATTTTATGTTGATAAACAGACACATCCTACTCTATTTTGACTGGCAGACAGGATGCCAATCCTAACCACAAACTGGCATCAAGTTTTAGTTTAAGCCAACAGTAGCATTGAAATTCATAAATAATAAATTGGTATTATAGTGCTAATTTTCAGCACTAAAAGGCACCAATCTTTGACTCGTTCACCTGAAATATAAAAATATATGTGATTTCAATGAAACAACATTAAGTTCTTTATAATTGACAATTTATAGGCTCAGCTCTGTTAATTGACTTTTATAATAAATTAATAAACAACAGAAATCAAAAACAATTGTCATTTTCTATATATGTTTCTTTATGATCTATTTAGCAAGAAAATTATTCAAACTGTATGCAACTATTACCGGTATGCGTGTTTGGGGAATCTAAGTTTTTTTTAAAAACTTAATTTGGTCTTCAAAATGGGATATCATATTTTGTTTACCTGCACTCAACCTGTTTATCAAGGAGTGCTGACATGACATTGGTCATCTTAATTTCTTTGTCCCCCTTACCCCATTAAAACCTATCTGCCTCTGAACTGACTATGCTCCGTGCTCTCATATCCAACCCTAACTTTGTATTTAAGCTACAAGAGTGGTGCTATTGTTGTCTGGTGTATGGACCTTCACATTGTAGAGGCTGAGGGCCAGCTCTCAAATTCTTCCTCCTATTTCCCTCTAGACCATAGCTCCATCATGAAACAATAGGCCATTGAGACCACAATAGTCACTTATCTAACTTCATCTGGTCATCTCCCTGCTACTGCCTCTAAGCTCATAGTTCCCCAACCTACACAGCTCAATTCTACCTCCTTCCCAAAATGCACAAACAGGACCGATTGTTTCTGCCTACTCCTACCCACAGAACTAATCTCTTCCTGCCTACACTTAATAATTTCTCCCCCTGCCCAGTTCCTTCCACCTATATCTATGATTCTGCTAATGCTTTACATCAGTTTCAGAATTTCCAGTTTGCTGGCTCTAGCTGCCTCCTCTTCACCGTTGACATGCCATCTCTTTACACATCCATCTGCCCATCAGGATGGTCTGAGGGCACTCCACTTCTTCCTGGAACAAAGGCCTGAACTGTCCCCATCCAGCACCAGCCTCTTCTGTGTGGCCAAGCTCGTCCTCACTTTTAGCGACTTCACCTTTAACTCTTCCCACTTCCTTCAGGTCAGGGGGTGGCTATGGGTACCCACATGAGCTGCAGCTAAACGTGTCTCTTTGTTCCAGTCCTACTCTGGCACATACCAACAACACTTTCTCTGGTACATTGATGGCATCATCAGTGCTGCTTCCTTCTCTCATCCGGAATTGAAAAAGTTTATCTATTTCATTTCCAATTTCCAACCCGCTCTCACCTTTACCTGGTCCACCTCTGACTCTTTCCTTCCCTTCCTCAACATCTCTGTTTCCATTTCAGGGAATAAGCTAGCTGCCAATATGTACTACAAGCCCACTTGCTGCAGTGCTCCAGTGAAGCTATGCGCAGCTAGAAGAACAGCACCTCATTTTCCAGTTGGGTATCCTGCAGCCTTCAGGACTCAATATTGAGTTCAATAATTTTAGGGCATGCGCAACTTCACCCATGTCCTTACCCCAGTGCCCACACACCAGGCCTTGTCATCACATGGGCTGCTATTACAAACAACCTATTATCAGCCACTAATGGCCCCCAGAAGTGGCAATTGATTCTCTTGGGCTGATCTTTCCCACTCTTTTGTTTATCCAATTATTTCTCTCTCTCTGGGCTCCATCTCCACCTATTGTTTACTCCTTCCCCCTGCCCCTACCCCATCCCCAGTATATGTACCAACCTTTTCCTAGCTACAATTAGTTCTGAAGGCAGGGTCACTGGACTTGAAATGTTAACTCTGCTTTCTCTTTACAGATCTGTCACACATGCTGAGATTTTCCAGCAATTTCTATTTTCATTTTTGTTTCAGATTTTCAGCATCTGCAGTTTTTTTATCATAACTTGTTCTTCGCTTGATTTTGGAAACAACAAAAAGATTGCCTTTCATAACGGCTCGGTGTCATTCAGTCATAGAGATGTACAACATGGAAACAGACCCGTCAGTCCAACCCGTCCATGTCGACCAGACATCCCAACCCAATCTAGTCCCACCTGCCAGCACCCAGCCCATATCCCTCCAAACCCTTCCTATTCATATACCCATCCAAATGCCTCTTAAATGTTGCAATTGTACCAGCCTCCGCCACTTCCTCTGGCAGCTCATTCCATACACGTACAATCCTCTGCGTGAAAAAGTTGCCCCTTAGGTCTCTTTTATATCTTGCCCATCTCACCCTCAACCTATGCCCTCTAGTTCTGGACTCCCTGACCCCAGGGAAAAGACTTTGCCTATATACCCTATCTATGCCCCTCATAATTTTGTAGACCTCTATAAGGTCACTCCAAGGAAAACAGCCCCAGCCTGTTCAGCCTCTCCCTATAGCTCAAATCCTCCACCCCGGCAACATCCTTGTAAATCTTTTCTGAACCCTTTCAAGTTTCACAACACCTTTCCGATAGGAAAGAGACCCTTTCAATGTTTTACAGCCAATGAATTAGCTTTGTATTATAATGGGAGAAATGGCAGCCAACTTACACAGGAGGTTCCCACAAACAGCAATGTAATAACAACCATATGATCTGCTTTTGTGAAATAAACATTGATCTGGACACCAAGGCTAACTCCCCTATTCCTGGTCAAAAAAATTGACATTGAATAATAGCATGTTGAATATATGTCGATTCCATAAATATGTGTCACAGTTTCATCTCAGTGGTAACGCTCTTGCTCCTGCATCAAGAATACAAGATCAAGCCCAGAGAATTGAGTACATAATTTATCAGAGTGTTAAGTATGTGCTACAGCCAGAGATGTAGCTTTCAGTTCAGACACTATCTCAGCTCAGGTGTGAAAATTCCACAGTATTAGTTGTACCATTTCAGAAAGTTCTTTCAGGTGTCCTAGCTAATAATCATCCCTCCTACATCACCAAAATAAATTTGATTATCACTACCTCATTGCCATGGGTAAGCAAATTGGCTGCCATCCATCCTACATTATAGCAGTAACTATATTTCAACAGTACTTGATTGGCTGTAAAGCACTTTAGAGACATCCTGAATTTATTGAGGACACTATATAAATGAAAGTTCAATATATTTTCAAAATTTATGAAGTCTTAAAACAGCTCTGTTGCCATCAGGATCAGAGAAATTGTGGAAGGAAACTCACATTATTGATAATTTCAGTCTCTACACTCTACACTCTCTACCTGTGCTTTATACCACAGTATCAGGGATTCGAGTTTTATTCAGCCTCAGTCAACTCTCTGCATGGACTTTTGCATTCTCCCTGTGTCTGTGTGGGTTTCCTCCAGGTGTTCTGGTTTCCTCCCACACTCCAAAAATGTGCAGGATTGGCCATGTTAAATCGGCCATAGGGATGTGTTGGCTCGGTGGATTAACCAGGGAAATGCAGGGTTACAGGGAAAAGGGGGGTGGAGTGGGTCTGGGTGGGAAGCTGTTCAGAGTGTAGTTGCAGAATGGGCCAAATGGCTTCTATCTGTACTGTAGGGATTCTATGATTCTAATCATTTGTTCAGTAATTGACAAAGTGCTTTGAGAGTATAAGTTAACGTACTTCTAGCAGACTGATATTTAAATGCACAGAAATAATCTCTGTAAACTAAATTTATCTATTAAACATGTGTATTTAGTAACATCTAATACTGTTTTTAGTTTTTCTATTCACTCATGAGGCATGGGCATCAATGACTGGGCAGGACTTACTGTCTGTCCCTAGTTGTCCTTGAGAAGGTGGTAGTGAGCTGCCTTCTTCTCCCGCTGTAATCCAAATACTGCTGGTTGATCCACAATGTCTTTAGGGAGGGAATTCCTGGATTTTGACCCAATGGCAGTGAAGGAATATATTTCCAAATCAGAATGGTGAGCGGCTCGGAGGGGAACTTGCATGTGGTTGGTGTTCCCACGTATCTGCCGCCCTTGTCCTTCTAGATAGAAGTGGCTGTGGATTTGGAAGGTGCTATCTAAGGATCTTCCCTGAATTTCTGATGATCCCCTCTGTCAAAACCATTCACTGCTTGAACTTCATTTTGTCCAGGAGACAGTCTCCCCAGATTAAGAATGTAATCACAAAGGGCTGACGAGTGCATTTGTTGTGACAATAAAACAAAGTAATTATACCTCAAAATTAGCGATTTTTGAGAAGATTGATGATAAGTTTGATAAGGTTGATGATAAGTATGTAGATTAGCTTGCTGAGCTGAAAGATTTGTTTTCAGGCATTTTGTCACCATACTAGGTAACATCATTAGTGAGAGTCTCGGTGAAGTGCTGGTGGAATGTCCCACCTCTCTATTTATAGGTCTTGGTCTCTTAATGGGTGACATCATTTCTGGTTTTATTTTCAAGGGAAGGTAGATAGGATCTAAGTCAATGTGTTTATTGATGGAGTTCTGGTTAGAATGCCATGCATCTAAGAATTTTCAAGCGTGTATTTGTTTCGCCTGTTCTAAACCTCTTAATTCCCTTTCACTTGAATTCAATTGCATGTATTCAACAAACCTGAAATGTATGATTGAGGTGGATTGTTTCAGGAAGATTGCTTAAATATTTCTGTAAATAGTATTTCACAATCATTATAAGTATCCTTAAACACAAGGTTACAAATGACCTCCTCTGTGATAGTGACCATGGAACATTCTGCCTCCACATCATTCTAGCTGCCTCTGAATTAATTACCATCATGTCCTTTTGCAATTTTGTTGATCAGCTGGATGGATTTGTCCTCACTTGGTTCCACACTTATCCAAATGATCAGAGCCACAGAATCTTTAATCGTGTCTTCTGCTCTCACCTTGTGTCATTCTCTCTCAATCACCACACAGATCCATCCTTGGAACCACCTCTTATTTATCTGAAAATTAGCCCTTATTGACAGAGTTAGGATGACTGGGTGATAGGGAGGAAGAGTTAAGCTTGTGATACCATCACCTGGGCAGGAAGGAGGCCAGGTTAGGAATTAGGGAAAGCTGACATCTACATCTCAAATGTTATACCAGTTACCACAAAGACTGGGATATCAAAAATGGGTGAGAGAGATCCCTGGAAACAAAATGGGGACAGATCTCTGAACCATACGAACAGGCAATCTTTTGGTCTGTCTTAGCGCTGCAGCACCTTTCTCCCTTCCCCCTCCTTCCCCTAAGCCCCTCCTCACCCTTCAACATAATGTTGATCTCTATCATCACTGTCCAATAATGGAATCAACCACAGTCATGGGGTCAACTTGCACACATACTATGGTGGCATACAACTTTATTTCTTTGAAATCTCTCTGCACTCATCCATTGTCTTGCACTGTCAGACTGCTTATCTTATATCCAGGCGTATTGGAATTGCCAAAAAACTCCATTGGCTCTCCACAGAAGCTGCCAGTCCTGTTGTGTTTTTCCAGTCGTTTCTGTCTTTGTTATTTTGGAATTGATTTTAGTAAAAATTATAGTCTGAAGCCATCATCAATAGTACCACCATGAAGTATTTACCTTTGCAATCAATTCCGTCCCTTTCCAAGTCTCCGATTAAGCGAGATGTTTGCTGTGCTGACTTGTATTTGTCTCAGGCCTGAGCTTCGAACCTCCCAGACAGAGTGCCTATTTCTACCTTATTCATTCTGCTTATCTTTATATCTACCATTGTTCATTCACTGGTGAAAGCTTTTTTTTAGTTTTACCCACTCTTATGTTCTCTTGGTCAACATCCCATTCTTGACTCCCTGTAAATTTAGTACCATTCAAAACTACACAGAGAACTGCACCCTAAATTCCTCTCATTAGCTACTTGCAAAAGTTTTAATTGGGAAATAGACTCCCAAAGGTTTCTCTGCCAATGTAATTGGACATTCTTGGAAAATATTAAGACTGGAGTAATTATAGGAAATTGGAAGAAAGGTCATTAAATTTTAAACTATTTGAAATATATATTAACATATTAAACATTATGTGAAAACTAATGATAAACATCTGCATAACAATATTTGATATAGTAAGCTGCTCAGCTGGAACAGACTAGCTCTGTTCAATTCAGAACTCCCATTCTTCATTCCCAGTAAATTTCATACCATTCAAAACCTTAATGTCTGTCACTTATCCCACAGGCAGTCACACTCATCCATCAGTCATATTCTTGATGGGCTGCATGGAAACTCTTGTTGCCAATATTTTAAACTTAAAATTCCCATCTATGTGTTGATTCCCAGCTCATCTATACCTTAGTATTCAATCCACCCCACAACTTCTCCAGAATTCTGTTCCTCTGACTCTTCTGCATTTTCTCCCCTTTGGCCAGTATTGGTGATTGGCAGGCATCCAGGTCCCAAGTTCTGGAATTCATCCCAAAATTCCACACTTTCACCATTTCTCTCTTTTCTGTTAAGAATGTCCTTGAAACTCATCTCTTTGACCAATCATTAACTGTAATCCCTCTTTTCGTTTTCATTTAGTTTTGCCTGCATGAAGTGCCTTTGGGATTGTTCTATCTTATAAAAGCCAGCTGTTCTTATTGGTTAGGGAAATATCAGTTAAATCGTTGATCAACCTTGGCTAGTTGTAAGAAATAATATCTATCATTTGATAAGGTACTTTTACTTCTTTGGTGGGCATGGTGATTCCTTTCAACAATGCAATTTATACTTCCAGATTGTGAATTAGCCGAAGAGTTCACATCACCATGTAGAATGAAATACTCTGGAGATGAAAGAGATATTGCCAGTAAACATATCTGTATGAAAGTTCATTGTTATTTTGGTGCAGTCATCACCTACAACAATCATTTTTCACACATGGAAGAAACGTCACCCTAAATTCCTCTCATTAGCTACCTGCAAAAGTTTTAATTGGGAAATAGACTCCCAAAGGTTTCTCTGCCAACATAATTGGACATTCTTGGAAAATATTAAGATTAGAGTAATTATAGGACATTGGAAGAAACATCTTTAAACCTTTAACTATTTGAAATATATATTTGAAATAAATTAATTTGAAATAAATTAATCGTGTAGATTAATTATAAACATCTGCATAATTACTGTATACTTAATATTGGAAGCTGCTCAGTTTGGAATAGGTTAGCTTTGTTCAATTTAGAACTCCTTTAATATTAATAAAGAGAAATTAGCAATTTTTAAAATTGGTTAAGGAACTGAAAATTGCATCTTCATTTTTTTCCCTAATAGTAAAAATGTGCAAACTAGGATTGAATGCAGAGTGAAAGATCATTAAAATCCTGTATTTAAAATCAAATACATTAAAAATTAGAGAAACTATAACAGCAACATGACTTGATTCCATAGTGACAATTCAGGTTCAAAATGGCTTCCATGCATGCAGACATCTATAGTGGACCTTCATTGGCCACCATTCTAGTAGATTGGGGTGTGACATATAAGGTCAACTCCTTCCATGACTGGTAGGAAATGTAAATTCGATTAATTAAATATTGTGAAGCTACTAGATTATTATTTAAATATCTCTGACCATTCTGAAATGGGAGGATGAATAAGCAGAGATTGGGCTCCATTTGGGACCAATGACAGAAGAAGAAACATAAGAAACATAAAAGAGGTCCTGCAAGCAGATTTTAGGGAGTTAGACAGGAAATTGAAAAGCAGGACTTCAAATATTATAATCTTCAGATTATTCCCGATGTCAAACGGTAGTCAGTATAGGAACAGAAAACTAGAGCAGAAGAATGCACAAATGAAGAGTGGTCAAAGGAGCAAGACTTTAGATTCCTGAGAGTTGGGATCATTTCTGGAGGAAGGTGAGGCCTCTACAAGGTGCTCAGGTCTTATCTGGACAGAAACAGGAGCAAATCTGTTGCAGAGAGGTTTGCTAATGCTGTTGGGACAAATTTAAACTAGATTGGCAAGGCAATGGGAATCTGACAACTAATTTAAAGGGGAGAGAAGCTGAGATGGAAATAGAAGTTAAAAATAGCTAAATGAGCCTGGAAGGAAATATAGGATAGATAAGAAAGAAGTGAGTTTAGCAAGGCTAAGTGGAGTGTATTTTAATGACAGGTGCTTGAGGAATAAGACAGATAAGCTGAGGGCACAGATACACTAGTGGGAGTATGATATCACCATTATGACCAAGACTCAGTCAGAAGATGGATAGGATTGGCACCTCAACATTCCTGGTTTTGGAGTTTTCAGAGTAGATAGAGAGGAGAATAGAAAAGGAGAGGGGTGACAACATTGATCAAGAAAGCAATCATATGAGTTAGGAGGGTCTTCAAGAGATCACCAAATAAGTCCGTAAGAGTAGAAATAATAAACACAAAAGGGACAAAAATGCTGTTTAGTGTGTACTGGAAACTTCTCAAAGAGTCAGGAACATGACGAGGATCAAATATGTAATCAAACTTCCTAAACATTTCTAACTGGGGAGAAAATGGGAGACTGATTAGCAAGGTTAGATCTCATGGAATATAGGGAGAACTAGCCATTTGGATACAGAACTGGCTCAAAGGTAGAAGACAGAGGGTGCTGGTGGAGGGTTGTTTTTCAGACTGGAGGCCTGTGACCAGTGAAGCGCCACAAGGATCGGTGCTGGGTCCTCATCTTTTTGTCATTTACATAAATGACTTGGATGCGAGCATAAGAGGTACAATTTATAAGTTTGCAGATGACACCAAAATTGGAGGTGTAGTGGACAGCAAAGAGGGTTACCTCAGATTACAACAGGATCTTGACCAGATGGGCCAATGGGCTGAGAAGTGGCAGATGGAGTTTGATTCAGATAAATGTAGGGTGCTGCATTTTGGGAAAGCAAATCTTAGCAGGACTTTTACATTTAATGGTAAGGTCCTAGGGAGTGTTGCTGAACAAAGAGACCTTGGAGTGCAGGTTCATAGCTCCTTGAAAGTGGAGTCGCAGGTAGATAGGATAGTGAAGAAGGCATTTGGTATGCTTTCCTTTATTGGTCAGAGTATTGAGTACAGGAGTTAGGAGGTCATGTTGCGGCTGTACAGGACATGGTTAGGCCACTGTTGGAATATTGCATGCAATTCTGGTCTCCTTTCTATTGGAAAGATGTTGTGAAACTTGGAAGAGTTCAGAAAAGATTTACAAGGATTTTGCCAGGGTTGGAGGATTTGACCTATAGCGAGAGGCTGGGGCTGTTTTCCTTGGAGCGTCAGGGGCTGAGGGGTGACCTTATAGAAGTTTACAAAATTATGAGGGGTATGGATAGTGTAAATAGGCAAAGTCTTTCCCTGGGGTCGTGGAGTCTAGAACTAGAGGGCATAGGTTTAGGGTGAGCAGGGAAAGATATAAAAGAGACCTAAGGGGCAACTTGTTCATGCAGAGGGTGGTACATGTGTGGAATGAGCTGCCAGCGGAAGTGGTGGAGGCAGGTAGAATCGTAACATTTAAGAGGCATTTGGATGGGTATATGAGTAGGAAGGTTTGGAGGGATATGGGCCGGGTGCTGGCAGGTGGGACTAGATTTGGTTGGGATATCTGGTCAGCATGGACAGATTGGACCGAAGGGTCTGTTTCCATGCTGTACATCTCTATGACGCTATGACTCTAATTCAGAAATCCAAAGTGTAAGCGACTTAGGAGTTTTAGTTCAAGATTCTCTCAAGGTAAACTTGCAGGCTGAGTTAGTAGTTAAGAAGGCAACGACAATTTTGACATTTATTTCCAGAGGACGAGAATATAAAAGCAGGTATGTACCTCTGAGGGTTCAATGTAGAAGAAACCCCAGAGAATAAAAAGTTCAAAAAAGGAAATTAGGAAAGACAAGAGAGTGCATGAGAAAGCATTGGTTCAAAGAGAAAGGAAAACACAAATAATTTTTTAAAAATATATAAGAAGCAAAAGAATAACAGTAGGAAGAGTAGGGCCAATCAGGGACCATAAAGGTAATCTGTGTGTGGACAAGAAAGATGTTAGCACAATTCTCAATAAATACCTTGCATCAGTTTTCCCAGTGAAAAGGAATGACATAGATATAGTTAAAATCACACAACACCAGGTTATGGACCAACAGGTTTATTTGGTAGTATTAGCTTTCAGAGCGCTGTTTCTTCATTAGATAACTAATACAGCATGATCAAAAGACACAGAATTTATAGCAAAAGATCACAGTGTCATGCAACTGATATGATATATTGAACAAACCTAGATTGCTGTTGAGTCTTTCATCTTTTAGAATGGGTTGCAGGTTTCTGTTCATTAATATGTAAATCCCAGAACTTCTTTTAAGTCACATTCTCGAGATAATATAGGGTTTGATAAAAAAAGGTGACATATCAGCTCGGACAATGCATTAAAAGTGTGAGGTTAGAGTATCTCTGTATCCCAATCTTGATTCAGACTAGTTCTATTTCCAAAGTAGGAATCTAAAAAATGTTATGTGGATTAACTGACTGCTTTGACTGGCTGCAGGTTGTGTACTTTTTGAGCAAAAATAGAATGTATTAGATTACTTACAGTATGGAAACAGGCCCTTCGGACCAACAAGTCCACACCTACTCTCCAGACAGCAACCCACTCCCCTACACCTAACACTATGGGCAATTTAGCATGGCCAATTCACTTAACATGCACATTTTTTGGACTGGGGGAGGAAATCCACACAGACACAGGGAGAATGTACAAACTCCACACAGACAGTTGCCTGAGGTGGGAATTGAAGCCAGGTCTCTGGTGCTGTGAGGCAGCAGTGCTAACCGCTGTGCCACCACACCACCCACTATCTGCAAATACAAATCTGCAAAACGCAAATTCACCTCATAGACGTATAGGAGTGTGTGCATGTGAGGGAGAAAGAGAGAGAGAGTGTGTGCGTAAGTGTGTGCATGCTTGGTAGAGTGTGTGCGTGAATGTGATGGAGTATAAGCCCATGAGAGGGCTTATTCATCCTCCCACTTCAGAATGGCCAGAGACATTTTAATGATAATCTAGTAGCTTCACAATATTTAATTAATTGAATTTACATTCCTTACCAGTCATGGAGGGAGTTGACCTTATATGTCACATCCTGACTCTTTGAGTATGGGTGGTGTGTGTGTGTGTGTCTGAGAGAAAGCATGTGTATGAGAGAGGGTCTGTGTGATTGTGTGAGTATGTAAGAATGTGTATGTATTTGTGCTTGCCTCTGTGTGTGTGTGAGAGTGAATAGTGAAATGGGGTCACCTGTAGTCTGATAAGAACCCAAATTTCCAGGTGAAGTCATGCTCATGGATACCAAACTTAACTATCAGCCTCTGCTCGGTCACTCTGTATTGTTGTATGTCCCAAAGCCCACCTTGGAGAATGGTCACCCAAAGATTCGTGGCAGAGTGTCCCTGACCGATGAAGTGTTCCCCAACTGGGAGGGAACATTCCTGTCTGGCTATTGTTGTGTGGTGTCCATTCATCTGTTGTCATAGCATCTACTTGGTCTTGCCAATGTACCATTCCTTGGGGCATCCTTGCATGCAGTGTATGAGATATACAATGTTGACCAAGTCGCATGAGTACCTGCGTATACGTAGTGGGTGGTGTCATCACATGCAATGGTGGTATCCATGTCAACACTCTGACGCACCTTGCAGTGGTTGTCATGACAGAGTTGTACAGTGTTGTGGTCCAAATTGTCCTGAAGGCTGGTCAGTTTGCTGCGAACAATGGTCTGTTTAAGGATTAGTGATTGTTTAAAGGCAAGAAGTGGAGGCGTAGGGAAGGTCTTGGCGAGGTGTTCATCTTCACTGATAATGTGTTGCAGGCTGCCAAGAACATGGCATCGTTTCTCCACTCACAGGAAGTACTGGACAACCAAGGGTACCCTGTCAGTTGCAACCCATGTCTGTCTCCTGAGGAGGTCATTATGGTTTCTCGCTGTAGCACATCAAAACTGGCAATTGATGAGTTAAGCGTCATACCCTGTTCTTATGAGGGTGTCCTTCAACACCATGGATGTCCATCACATTCCCCCTCATCTGAACAGATCCTCTGTATGCGTAGGATTTGTCCGTTTTAATATGTTTTGGGTGGAAGCGAGAGAAGTGAGGTTATCCGTGGGTTTGCAATAGAGTGAGATACTGAGGTGCCTTTCCTTAATGGAGATATCTGCCTCCAAGAATAAAAAGAGTAGTCCATGGAACGTCTGGTGGTCGGATGAAGCTCATTAATATCACTGTGCTGTTGCTTCAGTAACTGCTCACCATGGGTCCAGAAGAAGAAAATGTCTTCGATATATCTGCTATATAGTGCTGGCTGGAGGTCCTGTGCATCAAAGTAGTGTTGCTCAAACCTGTGCATGAAAATATTGACATACTGGGGTGCAAATTTGGTCCCCAAGGCTGTTTCATGTGTCTGGACAAAGAACTGGTTGTCAAGGGTGAAAATGTTGTGGTCGAGGCTGAAGTGGATGAGTTGTAGGATGGTGGTTGGCCATTGACAGTCTTTGATATTGAATAATGAAGCTGGGATGCCATCATCGTGGGGATGCTGATATAGAGTGGCACAACGTTCATGGTGACAAGGAAGACAGACACACAATGCAACCAGTAGGGTAACCTTTCTTGTCCAATACATTCCAGGAGTGGAGAAGCTACACCATGTTCTTCGCAACCTGCAACACATTATCGATGAGGATGAGCACATCGCCTAGATCTTCCTTACACCTCCACTTCGCACCTTTAAACAATCATCAATCCTTAAACAGACCATTGTTCATAGCAAACTGACAGCCTTCAGGACATTGTGGACCACAACACTGTACAACTCTGTCATAGCAACCAATGCAAGACGTATCAGGGTGTCAACATGGATATCACCATTACACGTGGTGACACCACCCGCCATGTACACTGCAGGTACTCATGTGACTTGGTCAATGTTGCCTATTTCATATGCTGCATGCAAGGATGCCCCAAGGCACGGTACATTGGCAAGACCAAGTAGACGCTACAACAACAGATGAATGGACACCGCACAACAATCATCAGATCGGGATGTTCCCTCCCAGTCGGGGAACACTTCATCTGTAAGGGACATTCAGCCTCGGATCTCCAGGTGACCATCCTTCAAGGTGGACTTCGGGATATGCAACAATATAGAGTGACCAAGCAGAGACTGATAATCAAGTTCGGTACCCAAGAACGTGGCCTCAACCAGGCCACCTCACTACACACACACACACACACACATACACACACACACACACACACACACACACACACACACACACCTTCTCTCATACACATGCTTTTTCTCACACCTATGCACACACCCTCTCACAGGCTTATACTCCATCACACTCACGCACACACTCTAACAACCATGTACACAGGCAAACACACACTTTCCCACGTGCACTCACACTCACATTCACACACTCATATGCACATATTCTCTCTCTCTCTCCCTATCTCTCTATCTCTCTCTTTCCCCCTCACCTGCACCCACACACACATATACATCTTTGGGGTGAATTTGCAAATACATTCTATTTTTGCTCAACAAACACATAACCTTCAGGCAGTCAATCCATATAACATTTTATAGACCCCTACTTTGGAAAAGAACCAGACTGACTCAAGATTGGGATACAGACAGACTCTAACCTCACACCTTTAATGCATTGTCTGAGCTGGCATGTCACCTTTTTTGATAAAACCTTACGTTATCTCGAGAATGTGACTTAACAAAAGTTCTGGGATTTACATATTAATGAACCGAAACCTGCAACCCATTCTAAAAGATGAAAGACTTAACAGCAATCTAGATTTATTCAAGATATCATTTTGATTGCATGACTATGTGACTTTTTGCTATAAATTCTGTGTCTTATTATCCTGCCCCACTAGTTACCTGATGAAGAAGCAGCATTCTGAAAGCTAATACTCCCAAGTCAACCCATTGGACTATAACCTGGTGTTGTGTGATTTTTAACTTTGACCAACCCAGTCCAACACTGGCACCTCCACATCATGACATTGATATAGACATCAGAGTGGAGGGCTGTGAAATATTAGAATAACCTATATCAGCAGGCCTGAATGAGCTGTATCGCAGACTGTTGAAGCAAGATGGGGAGGAGATATGAAGGATCCTGGTAACAACTTTCAATCATCTCTGGCCACAAGTGAGGTGCCAGAAGACCGAAGGGCTGAAAATTTATCCCATTACTAAAAAAGGGAGGAAGGAATAGACTGGGAAATTACAGGTTAATCAGGCTAACCTCAGTGGTGAGAAAGTTTTTAGAAACAATTCTGAGGGCGAGATTACATTTCTACTTGAAGACACACGATTTAATCAAAGATAGTCAGCGTGATTTGTTAAGGGAAGGTTGTGTTTAATAAATTTGATCAAATGTTTGAGGAGGTAGCCAAAAATGTTGATGAGCAAAATACATTTGATCTGGTCTACATGGTCTTTAGCAATGTTTTGGGTAAGGTTCCTGATGGCAGTCTGGTCAAGAAAGTAAAACCCAATGAGATCCAAGGCAGAGTGGCACATTGGGACCAAAAGTAGATGAGAGGCAGGAAGCAGCGAGTGTTGGTGGAGGGAATTTCTATGACTGGAAATCTTTTTAAAGAATTAATTCAAGGTACGTAGCCGTTGCTGGCTGGCCAACATTTATTGACCATCCCAAGTTACCGCTGAGAAAGTGGTGATGAGCTGCTTTCTTGAACTGCTGCATTCTATGTGCTGTGGATTGACCCACAATGCCCTTGGGGAAGGAATTCCTGGACGTTGACCCAGAAATCATGAAAGGAAAGTACTATGTTTCCAGATCAAGATGATGAGTAGCTTGGAGGGGAATTTGCAAGTGGTGGTATTCCCATGTATCTGCTGCCTTTGTTCCTCTAGATAGAAGTGGTAATGGGTTTGGAAGGAGCTGTCTAAGGATCTTTGGTGAATTTTTGCAGTGTGTCTTGTGGATAGTATCCACTGCTGCTACTGAACATCAGTAGTGGAGGGAGTGGATGCTTATGGATATGCTGCCAATCAAGTGGGCTGCTTTGTCCTGGATGCTTTCAATCTTCTTGAGTGTTGTTGGAGTTGCATCTATCCAAGCAAGTGGGGACTATTTCATCACACACTTGGCTTCTGCCTTGTAGTTAGTGGGTAGGCTTTGGGGAGTCAGGAGATGAGTCACTTGCCACAGTATTCCTAGCTTCTGACTTGCTTTTGTGTTTATGTGACAAGTCCAGTTGAGTTTCTGGTCAGTGGTAAGCTCTCAGGATGTTGATAGTGGGGAATCCGTTGGGTCAGTAGTGTTGCGGTTAAGCCCCTCTTGGTGGTAGACATTGAAATTCCTCCAACATTTTGCATCCTTGCCACCCTCAGTGCTTCCTCCAAATGTTATTCATCATGGAGGAGTACCAATTCATCAGCCAAGAGAGGGGATGGCATGTGATAATCATCAGGAGGTTTCTTTGCTCATATTTAACTTGAAGCCAATGAGATGTCATGGGGTCCAGCACCAATGTCGAGGATTCTCAGGGCAATTACCTGTGTCTGGGGTGAGGAGGCGGGGGAGGGGGGTGGGGGGAGTTCCCACAGGGCTCAGTTTTCGGGCCCTTGCTGTCTGTGATGTGCATTAATATTTGGACATAAAGCTAAGGGTTAGGTTCAAGAAATTCACGAATTATGTAAAGATTGGTGCAGGTAAACAGTTTGGCGCATAACTGTAAACTGCAGGAGAATATCAACAGACTGGTTAGGTGGACAGCGCAATGGCAAATCAAATCAACCCAGAAAAATGTGAAGTAATGCACTTGGGAGGGATGTCCTACCTGTCCATCTTCCTTCCACCTATCTGCTCCATCCTCCCCTCTGACCTATCGCTATCACCTCTCCATCTGCATCTACCCTGTCGCCTTCCCAGCTATCTTCCCCCAGCCCCACACTCCTATTTATCTCTCAGCCTCCAACCCAACATTCCTGATGAAGGGCTTATGCCTGAAACGTCAACTCTCCTGCTGCTCAGATGCTGCCTGACCTGCTGTGCTTTTCCTGTGCCACACTTTTTGACATTTGGGGGGCTAGCCAGGCAATGGATTACACTATGAATGGTAGGATCCTGGAAAGTACTAACAATCAGAGACACGCTGATGTAGATATCCACAGATCCCTGGCAGACCCCAGGGCAGCCGTATAAGTTGGTTAAGAAAGGATATGGCAGACTTGTCTTTATTAACCAAGGTATAGATTACAAGAGCAGGGAGCTTATGCTGGAATTATAAGATGTTGGTTTGGCCACAACTGGATTACTATGTGCAATTCTGGTTATTATATTATAGGAAGGAGATGATTGCACCAGAGAGGATGCAGAGGAAATTTATCAGGATGCTAGCTGGACTGGAAGTTCTGAACAATGAGGAAAAAATGGGGCTGTTTTCTTTGGAGCAGCAAAAGAGGTGATACATGTGTAAAAGATTATGAAGAGCAGTGATAGGGTGATTAGGAGGACACTTTTTTTTTCCATTAGCAGCGTGGTTAATAACAAGGTAGCATAGATTCCAAATAAGAGTTAGAAGGCTAAGAGAAGAGTTATGGGGAAAAAAAATCACTCAAAGGATACTAGGAGTCTGAAACTTACTGTCTGAAAGGATGATCGAGTCAGAAACTGTCATAAATATTAAGCAGTATGTAGATATTCACTTGTATGGCAAAGGGCTGGAAAATAGATTAATATAGTCAGATATTTTTGACACAAAGGGCTGAAATCCCGCCTCGAAACATCAATTCAGTCTAAATCAGCCTAAGAAGGAAATCTGCCATCATTTATCTTAACCTGCTTAATCACATTCCCGTATCAATGTGGTTGTTCCTTAAATGCCCTCTGAAATGGCCTAGCAAGTCATTCAATTGTATAAACTACCAGAAAAAATGTTGATTCAGAATAAAACCAGACAGACCAGACTGTATTGACCAAGGCTCCAGATGTGACAAAGTTACACCCAACCTATTAATCCTGCAAATTTCTCCTAACTAAGATCTGGGAACCTCATCTATATAAAGGTATGTATCCCACAGACTAGTCAAGCAATAGCCTGACATGATCCTACTGACAAAAGGATGCCTTTCAGTCAGAGTCCCAGACATTTTCATCATCCATTGGCAGGACCAAATCAATGGAGGGGCCAGCACGGGGCATAAAATTAGCCTATTGTCCCCAAAGTTCACTCTGGACACTATAGACTCATGGTATTCAGTTAAACAACCTTACTGATTAATATCTACCATACTCCCTCAACTGATGAATCAGTACTCCTCCCTTTGAACACCACTTAAAAGAAGCAGTTATTTGATTGTACTCTGTGTGGGATAGCAAATAACCAAGTAGAAAAATCCAGGACAAGTGCTGGTTTGATCAGTTCACTGTTTGTGAAAATCAGGAGATGTGCCTGTGAACTGTCGAGTACAGTTTAGGATTCCATGCAGCTTAGACCCAAGGAAAGAGTATAATCAACCAGAGTGAGAGTAGTCATTGAGGCGGTCCATAACAAAGAGAACCTTGAGAGGGACTTTCAAATTAAGTTCAGCAAAAGGGAAGAATTATAATCCCTTGTGAAATTTTATGAGATTTAATGACACACTGTGGTATTAATGTGTAGAGAACTGCTGAGAACTCTATTGGACTTGCCTTGATCAGGTTTGTTATTTGCTGCATGCTGTGAAGTATTCAGTCACAGTCTATAATCCATATTTGCAATATTAATTCAGGGCATTAGAAGGAAGTTGTACATGTATTGTGAATTGTTTAAACATTTGTTTGAACATTTTAAACCAAAGTTTACTGTTCATTCAAAAGCATAGAATCTTGTGGCTTTGTTCTCCTGCTAAGTCTTCAGACCACTTACTTTATCTATCTCTAAAGAAAAGTTACTGGTTGCTTCCCAGAGTGTACAATGTTTGTTAGTCTGACCTGGGATCCTATAAACAACCAAATCAAATCTTAATATAGTAAATCAAAATGCCAGTAATGTACCTAGGGGCTCTTTGATATACGTTTTTCTTAATTCATTCATAGGTTGTGGGCAGTACTGATGACGTAATATACATTGCTCATCATTAATTGGTGATGAGCTGCTTTCATGAACCAGTGCTGTGCTTTTCGGAAGGAGTTCTAAAATTTTGACCTAGCAATAGTGAAGAAATAGTGATGTATTTCCCTCGTGAGGATTGTGTGGCATGGAGGGAAATTTTCAGGTAGTGGTCGTCCCATGTATCTGCTGCTCTTGTCTTTCTCACTTCTGATCCCAGCTGATTGCACTTCGAGGTAGGGAGATCTCAGAATAAAGCCTGATTTAATGTGCTTCATTATGTTTCATTAAATAATGTGGCAGTTATGTTAGGGACAAGGTTGGCATGGATAGAGAGTTGGCTGACTGGTAGAAAGGCAGAGAGTCAGGATAAAGTCTTTTTCAGGACTGCAGCCAGTGACTAATGGAGTTCTGCAGGGGTCTGTGTTGAGACCACAACTATTCACATGACAGAACTAACTAGATTACAAATATTAGCTGAAATCACAATTAAGAGATAGCTCAGTTACTGCCTCCCTGTTGCCTTCAGTGAATGTCAAGCATTTTCATCTGAAATGCTGAGCTATACAGTACCTCATTGTTCTCAAACAAATCCAGTACTGGGGAGGATTAACGAGTATCCTCATTTTGACAGAACTAAATTTTGACCAAATCAGTGACACTCTGGAGTCTTCCTTTCCCTATCAAAATTAGTTCAGACTTTGTGAAAATGTTTAGCTTTATCAGGTTTCCATCTCGTCCTAAAACTATTTTTCTATCGAAGCTAAATTGTTAGATGAACGTTTTTTTTCCTACCACCATTTGAATTTGTTGTCATTCTTGTTTATTTGCACATTTTTCTTACTTTGTGCTTTCATCTAGTTTATTGAATATAGCCCAAGACAAGAGCATTTTAAAACTCAATTACAGGGCCACGAATAAATCTTCTCAGCAAGTCTGCAATGGTCAGCCCAAAGATGAAGTTCAAAGTCAGCTACTTCAGTGCTGCCTTTAAAGAGTTATCGAAGTCAAAGGAGAAAACATAAGGAGATTTCTAAAGAATTGTTTAAATACCTAAACTGAAAACTGGTGGCCTGAATTCACAAATTAGAGGATTAATTATATCAGATAAACATGTCTCATGAGACTTCATGATTGTAATATTTCTATAGAAATTATCAGAGATTGGCAGCAAAATATGAAATGGAGGTAACTAAGTAAATAAAACCCTTCAACTGGCTTCCAGAAGAGCCACCAGTTCTGTGGAAGTTTACATGCAACCTGCAAAATTTTCATTATTATTCATCCTTCAGATATTGCACTTTCTTTTCTCCAAATGCTGAGAAAACTTGCATAAACTTAGCTAAGATACAATCGAAACTTAGTTATTTAGTAATATTCACAACCGAACAAGAGTCAGTTAATTCGACATTCCCTCAATTGTAATGAAAAGCCAGACGAAAGTGAACATAGGCCAAAGATGTGGCAAAAGTACTGTCACAGTAGGTTCTGATCTACACTTCTCTTGATCATGGCTCCTAATGGAAGTACTGATTTTATCATAAGTCTTTTCTTAGAGAACTTTCTGCTGTTCATTTTCAACACTGAGTGCCAGCATTATGGAAAACACTTCATTTGTAATATTCAGGAAGGCCTAAAGAATGGGGGAAGTGGAGCTTAGCCCTTGATCATTTTCTATATAAAGAAACACTCCCTGATGCCTGTCCTAGCTCTAAAAGCAAACATTTAGCACATTAACTCTTCTTTTGTCCAATTCCACATGGCACTAACATTCTCCCTGACTATCAACACATTATACAGTGTAATTCTACAACAGTACAAATAAAAAATATTGTCAAATTGATAACTCAATTCTTTGATAATGCTGAAAGTGCTAAAATATCCTAAGAATTTTACATTTTGTTTCCAGTGTTCTTAGAGAATTATCAAAAGATTTACTGAACAGAATTAAGACTCTTTTTGTTCTTACATTTTCACCAATATATCCTTGAAAAAATGTCAAGCACAGCATAACAAATTCTGAATTGCACCTGAACAATGCATTTGACTCTGTAAGTAATTGTGCTCCAAAGATTTATATGTAATTTCAAATAATGGCACTTTAGCTTTGAATATAGAGTAAATGAAGGGGGTCATGTGACCTGCTCTGCATCTGACTAATAGCAAGCCTGGATGGTTTGATTATTGGAGATATAGGATGGTTCAGATTGTTTTATGAAAAAGAAGGTGAAGACATTTCCATGCATTTACTTCTAAGCTGAAAGGTATTTGAGGTTAAGAAAAGCTAATTAACATTTCTATCCAGATAGAAGGTTTTTTAAAAATAAATTTTTTTGAAATAATAGATTTTTAAATATTACAACAAGTACAAAACAATACAATTCAAAACAGTACAACCCCCTCACCCCAAAAAAAAATCCCCAACCCACCCTCATGGAGATAGAAGATTCATGGATTTCACATTGCCATGTAGAGGTGGATAGAGGAGACCATATTTGAGATCAGGTTACAAGCTTCCCTATTAATCAGTGAATTACACAGTCATACTGCAGATGTGTGGTTAGCAAAGAGAAATTGCTTTACTTTGTCAGTTATTCCTGCAGTGGAGGGCACTTCTGCTGCCATCTATGAATTCTGGGAGGTATGTTCCAGCATGCCCAAAAACAAGAAGAATAAGTAGAGTGAGCTTTGCCATTACTAGTTTATTTAAGAAATTACCCCCAAAAACTAAGAAAAACCACTGGAAATGATCACTTGAAATTAATACTCAGTGAAGTATGCAAATGGGAAAGCTGTGGATGCTGGCAGCAATAGTAATCTGGTTTCTATAGGACTTTAATGTCATGGAGTGTACAATGGGAAATAAATATAGAACATAGATATAGAACATAGAACAGTACAGCACAGTACAGGCCCTTCGGACCATGATATTGTACTGAGCATTTATCGTAATATAAAATCAACCTAACCTACACATCCCTCAATTTACTGACATCCATGTGCTTGTCAGCAGTCACTTAAATGTCCCTAATGTCTCTGACTCTACTACCACCACTGGCAGTGCATTCTATGCACCCACCACTCTCTGCGTAAAGAACCTACCTCTGACATCTCCTCTAAACCTTCCTCCAATCACCTTAAATTTATGACCCCTCATGACAGCCATTTCTGTCCTGGGGAAAAGTCTCTGGCTATTTACTCTATCTATGCCACTCATTATCTTGTACACCTCTACCAACTCACCTCTCTTCCTTCTTCTCTCCCGTGTGAAAAGCCCTAACTCACTCAACTTTTCTTCATAATAGATAGAAAATGAATGTAACTTTCTTCTGTTAAAATACAACTAAATGTGTTTAGTTACGGTTCTGTTTAGAATTCTAGCATCTACAAATGTCAGTTTCTACAGAATCTAACTACAGTAGTAATCTGATTTTCATTGCAATTCCTGTAGGGAAGAGAATTCTGGCAAATGCCAGAAGTCTAACTAGAGAAGTAAAACTGCCCCCTCTAGGAAACTCACATTCAATAAAATGACATTCTTACTCAGCAAAAAGTAAATGTGAATAAGAAATATTAACTATCCAATCAATCTGTCAGTTTAGATTTAGACTCCAGAGTAAAGATTTCTAGTCAGTCAAACCCACAACATGATATTCTGATTCTGGCTGTAAAAATGAGACAATATTGAAAACTATAAAACAATTAATGGCACTGGAAATTTACCTGTGCATAAAAATAAAATCCGAAAGTCTAGAGTAAAATATTTTATACCTACAAGGAAGTTCGTTTCAATCCCTTCTATGCTCGCTTTGAGCAGAATTTCGGCGGAGAGCTAACACCTATTCCAACAAGTCCTGAAAACCTATTCCAGCAGTCACTGCATCAGAGGTCAGATCAATTTTCCTACGTACGAATCCAAGGAAAGCGATGGGACCAGATAGAGTACCAGGCCGTGCACTCAGCATGTGCAGATCAACTGGCAGAGGTCTTCTCAGACATCTTCCAACCTCTCCCTGCCTGTTTCAAGAGGGCAACATCATCTCTGTGCCTAAGAAGGTTCATACAACATGTCTCAATAACTATTGCCCAGTGGCCCTAACTTTGGTGGTCATGAAGTTCTTTGAAAGGCTGGTCATGATATTAATCAACTCCAGCCTCCCTACTACTCTTGACCCACTCCAATTTGCCTATCGGACCAACAGATCCACGTTCAGATGCCATATCACTTGCCCTTCACTCCTCCCGAGAACGTCTTGACACCAAGAATAGCTACCTAAGAATCCTACTGATTGACTACAGTTCAGCCTTCAACACTATTATCCTCTCGAGACTGATTACTAAACTTAGTGATCTCGGACTAAGCCCCACTCTCTGCAACTGGATTCTCAGTTTCCTGACCCACAGCCCACACTCAGTGAAGACTGGGGACAATATTTCATTCTCACTAACACTCAACACTGGAGCCCCCCAAGGTGTGCGTACTCATCCCCTACTGTACTCACTGTATATCCATGACTGCGTCGCCAAATATCAGACTAATGCCATTTATAAGTTTGCTGATGACACCACCATAGTCGGTCAAATCTCAGATGGCAACAAAACCAACTACAGCAGGAGGTGGAAGACCTGGAAAAATGGTGTGCTGAGAACAATCTAGCTCTCAATGCCGGCAAAACCAAGGAACTCATCATTGACTTTCTGTGGGATGTGTAAGGATGCCCCTTACACATTAACAGCACAGAGATGGAGTGAGTGGACAGTGTCAAGCTCCTGGGAGTGGTCATCAACAACAAGCTTTCTTGGGCTCTTGATGTGGACGCACTGATTACAAAGGCCCAACAACGTCTCTTCTTCCTCAGGCAGCTGAGGAAATTTGGCATGATGGCGAATACCCTTGCCAACTTCTATAGGTGCACCATCGAGAGCATTCTGTCTGGATGTATCACTACCTGGTATGGCCACTGTACCATTCAAAATCGGAGATGGTTATAGTGAGTGGTGAACTCGGCCCGGACAATCACAAAGGCCAACCTGCCATCTATAGAATCCATCTATCAGGCCCACTGTCAAGGAAGGCCACCAGCATTTTTAAAGATCCATCCCACCCTGGCAATGTTTTTCTACAACATCTACCATCAGGGAGAAGGTACAGAAGCCTGAAGACATGCACTAGCTGGTTTTGTAACAGTTTCTACCCTATTGTTGTTAGAATACTGAATAGACTCACAATCTCTTAACATTTGCCTGTACTTGTGTTTTGTTTTTGCTGCTGCTTACCTATTATTTACTTATCTATGCTACTTAACTCCGTGATCTGCCTGTATTGCTCACAAGACAAAGGTTGTCACTGTGACACGTGACAATATAGGTAAATTTAAATCAATTCAACTTTGACTGGTGAAATCAATTCTGTCACAGAATGACATAATCCGTTGAATTATTAAAGTGATTAAAGTGCAAAGGAAGACCCTTCAGCATACCATGTCTGTACTGGCTATCAGTACGAGGATTTCCCCTAATTTGCAATGCTGCATATTGTTCCTTTCTAAATATCAAAAGATGAATGGAATGCACACTCACTGTAGTCCAATGGGTGCAGCATAAATTAGAAACATTTTACCCAAGTTGTAATGTAGCCAATCATATACTAGAGTTATAATCTCCACATTAGACTTAAAATTTCTTTAATAACCAAAATGCGATCAATTTATTAATTAGCAAAAATCCATTCAATGAAAATGCAACAAACAGTCAGAGAGAGACAGGCAGACAGAGACTGGCAGAGAGAGACAGGCACATCAGATAAAGGAAATAAAAATGTGTTATTCTCTGCAGCGATTCACTTTCAAAAGAAGAACATTTTCTGGACAACAGTGGTTACTTTTGGAGAAAGAATAAAGAATACAATGTTCCAAATGCTGTCAATCTGAAGTTCTTGCCTATATAGTCAAATCACTAATCACATGTGTTGTCTGTGGAGTTTTGGCATATGCTAAATATAATCTAACAGCAATATGGGTGTACCTACACCAAATGCACTGCAGTCATTATGAAAGACTACATTACTAGCTGCTCGAGATCAATCTCAATGGTCAACATATACTGGCTCCGCCAAGAGAAGCCTGTAAACTCTGTGAGTGAATTAATCATCAGTAATTTCAGTCAACCTTCAGAAGAACAACTAGGTATATCCCTGATCTCACAACAGAAGTAATACAGAAACAAGAGTCATGGATTGAGCAGCTTATTCTATAGCAGGCTTTCCTCAACAAAAAAATCCAAACAAAAAGTCCAAAGTCTGACAAAACACAGTAACCATTACACTCTGTTGTGAACCAGTCAGGTTTTTCCCTGAAGTAAGTCCAAGCAACCAACACTAGCAATTCTGGTGCCATGTGGTTTCCAAGAAATGTTTTTTTTACTAAGATCCAATATGTCTTTTCATTGACCTCATATTTTTAAAAATCTAGTTATCTCCAAAATCCTTCAGACTAAAATCCACCAAACAAATAAACAGGAAACGCTTGCAAAACAAATAACTGTCATGTCTGAGTTCAAACGTTATAATGACCCTCAAATAGTCTTGCATTAGGAAATAAATTATTAAAGTATATGAGAAAATTAAATTCATGTTAATCCGAAACCATCTTTAGCCATGGGACAATGAACAATTTTTGAAAAATGTAACAATATTAAAAGTCCTGGCTATATACCAATAAACAGTCATGGATTAATTCTATACTGCAGTCCCAATTTAAGGTCCTAGCCAATCTAACCCACCAGGATTTAACCTGATAGCATTCGTTGTTCTATGTGATTAAAAATCAATTATTGTAATGCTGTAATTTTGTTGTTGCTTTTTGAACAGAAATCTATCACCACGGACAAGCTCTAAATATCATTTGTTAAAGTATTTGGAAAGATTTGTAGTGCAATAGAATGAATTATTCATAAGATGTGTAATTCAATCTCATTGTTAATATTGGTTCTGTTTACAGTTGCCGCAGTGTTAGTGTGCAAATTGATAAATATTCATGAATCCCCCACTGAATTGATAGGCTGTAATACTGTTAAGATTTACAAACTCTGACTGCAAAATTCAACTCTCCCAGCACTACTGTTTTCAGTATTATAGGAGCTCTGAAGTACAAAAAGTAGCAGAAATGACTCTTTGATGACTTCCCCCAGTATCCACCCCAATTTTCATTTTAGCAAAGGTAATAACATAGGCACTTCATGTTGTACCTGAAGCATTTAGTATTGGCAGACTGTGATGTCAATCAGATTTGGCACCCACTCTGCTACTTTGGAACTTGCAGGTCCTATAACACCTTCTCCTAAACACATACAGACCTGAATAGAGCCTTAACTAGCATTTCTTTAACAGAATCGCCACACAACTTTCAGGAGTGATGTTTCTGACTTTTGTTTGCTGTTGCAGAAAGTGGAAGTGCTGTATGCTATGTGGTTTGATCCATTCACACAATCCTTCAAGTCAAAAGGAATCCAAACACTTCTTGAAACTCTGTGCTAAATTGAAGCCTGATTCATCCAATCTTCTTGTTGATGACATTAAGGCTCTCTGGCAGGCTGGGTTGTTCTGTAGATATTGGTCCTGGATTGTCATCTTCCTTTAAGATGGTGTGCAGCCTGTGTGATGGTTGGCTACGGTAGAAATATCAAGTGCCACTGAAACACTTTATACTGAGGTCACAAATGAAACAGAATTAAATGATACAGGAGACCATTTAAAACCAAAATAGACAGAATATAGTTAGAAGGCTACAGACACAAGGTTTAATCATGGATAAATCATGAAAAAGAGAAGATATTATGTATTAAGCCATAAAAGGTATAAAATCATCCATTTTGCCCTTGAGAAGGCAGAAAATCACTATTTTGCCTGCAAAATCTTAATTTTGACTGTAAAAACTTGAACAAATCATGTAAGCAGTACAGTTATTCAGTATTACTACTTAACAGAATTAAAAGCTCGAAAAGAAGGAAATGAATAAGCATTGCTTTATTGCATGGTTTGAAAGCTTCAAGACAGGCTATGAAACAGGTTTACTATTTACAGAAGTAAAAGTCTTCAAGGGAAAGAGATTACAGCAACATTGAGATACTGCAGAATTCAAAGTAAGAATAATAAATAATTCCATAAGAAAGACATGGCAGAAGAAATACTACCTGTAATATTTAATATCAGATTTGGGTCAGTTAAAACACAGACTAGGACATCTTCGAGAAAACAGTTCTTACAATTAGATTTGCCTAAAAATTGATTACTAAAAGATAATCTGACCAAATAAATACATTATTGCATTCAGTAAAATCTGTAGGCGGTGATGTTATGGTTATCATGAATTGGTGAGACATAAAAGAAGGCAGAGAAATGTTTCAAAATATGCTACAAGTTTTAGCAATTTAAAAAAAAATTCATTGAGGAAAAGTGGGCATCACTGGCAAGGCTAACAGTCAATGTCAATCCCCATCTATCCTTGAGAAGATGGTGGTAAGCTGCCTTCTGTCCAACTCAGTATCTGTTCAACTCACTGTTCCTCCCTCTCTATCTACAGCATAAAAAGGCATCATTTTCCAGCCCCTTTAAGTTCTGAAGAACAGTCATATTAGACTGGAAATGCTTCTCTCTCCACAGATGCTGGCAGACCTGCTTACTTGCAAAAACACTTTCTGTTTTTATTTCAGATTTCCAAATATTTTGTTTTTTATTAGAGTCACAATTCATTTGACAAAAATGTAATCAGTGAAATCAGCTGATTAAAGATTTTATATTGCATATCTCGCACTTCTATTACATATGTTAAGAGATGGTTGGCTCAAATGGCTCAACAGCATGTGGTTCAGAATAACGTCAATAGCATGGGTTTGATTCTGCTATGGCTGAGTTAGACAGAGGACAAAATGCCTCACCTGTCACTAAGTTTGGAAGGCAATGGCAAACCATCATTTATAATGCTGCCTAAGAAAGGGCTTCAAGGTCCTATCTTTGGGAAGAGCATACATGAATATATTATACATCATGATACCAATGCTTGCTAATGGACTAATCAACAAATCCTTTTTGTGATTCCTCACTTAATGGAGCGAATATAAAATGGTTAATTATATGATAAATTAGTAGATATTTTAGTATTGTCCCAGTCTTAATTTTGTGAGAAAATTTGCAAGTTGATTAACAGTCACCAATGCCATGATATGAACATTCTTTCCAAAACTAGACTAGCCATTTAACAAGCAAATAGGTAGCTGGTACATTGCAGCAGGCTATTAACATGGGCTTCCATAACATCTAAGACGTAGACAGGAGACCATACTTACCAAACTCAAGTATCCCAGCAGATATAATCTCAAACTTAGGTCAGAAGTTCTAGCCTCCACCCATCCGCTCGTCTGTTCCTGACTGGAGGTTGCAAACACTTGCTGAGGAATATTATATAAGTTAAAAGAAGACTAAGTGCTAAGGATGGGAAAGATGCTGCCATCCCACAGGAAATAAGGGAGACAAATGCAGAAACCATCAAAATTATAATTCAAGGCACTACTGATTTTTTAACACATGCTGTAGAATTGATGAGGCAATTAATCAATGTAATTGTAGGCCTGTTAGTTTAACATCTGCGACAGCAAATTTTTAAAGTCTCACACTCCAAGAATTATATGAAAGTTGTGAAACACAATCAATTCTTTTGATATCTTGCTAGGCTCAGCTATTTACTCTTCACCTAAATGTGTGATAATTTAATTCTTAATTAGAATAGATAGCATACATGATCCATGGGACATTCAGTGGATTTAGAATACTTGGGATAGAATTTTATTGGCAGGAGGACATATTTGTAATTTTCTTTGTGGGCAGGTGAGGCTTGGAGCAGCCTGTTCTCATTCATTCCATTAAGTTAATAGTCACTTAACAGCTGCCTTCTGCTCAGTCTTCAGCATTGCAGACAGTGAAGGGAGAGCTGTCAACTGGCCCTCTTTCTATGAGGTGAAAGTGAGTACTGCAGATGCTGGAGATTAGAGCCAAGAGTGTGGTGACTGAAAAGCACAGCAGGTGAGGCAGCATCCAAGGAGCAGGAAGATCAATGTTTCGGGCAAAAGCCCTTCATCAGGAAATATTTTTGCCTGAAACATTAATTTTCCTGCTCCTCAGATGCTGCTTAACCCGCTGTGCTTTTCCAGCACCACACTCTTGGCACTCTTTCTACATCTGGCAAACCTCACTCAAAGTTAAACCTCTACAGTACTGTCTCCACAATCTACCTGATGTAACTCTGAAGATGGATGAGGGAGATCCAGTAGATGTAGTATACCTGGACTTTCAGAAAGCTTTTGATAAAGTCCCACACAGGAGGTTAGTGAGTAAAGTTAGGATGCATGGTATTCGGGGCAAAGTACTAGATTGGATTGAAAATTGGTTGGCTGATAGGAAATAAAGGGTAGTGATAAACGCTCCATTTCGGAATGGCAGGCAGTGACCAGTGGGGTACCGCAGGGATCCGTGCTGGGACTGCAGCTTTTTACAATATATGTTAATGATATAGAAGATGGTATCAGCAATAACATTAACAAATTTGCTGATGATACAAAGCTGGGTGGCAGGGTGAAATGTGATGAGGATGTTAGGAGATTACAGGATGACCTGGACAAGTTAGGTGAGTGGTCAGATGCATGGCAGATGCAGTTTAATGTGGATAAATGTATGGGTTTCCACTTTGGTGGCAAAAACAGAAAGGCAGATTACTACCTCAATGGAATCAATTTAGGTAAAGGGGCAGTACAGAGAGATCTGGGTGTTCTTGTACACCAGTCAATGAAGGTAAGCATGCAGGTACAGCAGGTAGTGAAGAAGGCTAATAGCATGCTGGCCTTCATAACAAGAAGAATTGAGTATAGAAGCAAAGAGGTGCTTCTGCAGTTGTACAGGGCCCTGGTGAGACCACACCTGGAGTACTGTGTGCAGTTCTGGTCTCCAAATTTGAGGAAAGACATTCTGGCTATTGAGGGAGTGCAGCGTAGGTCCACAAGGTCAATTCCTGGAATGGCGGAATTACCTTACACTGAAAGACTGAAGCGACTGGGCTTGTATACCCTTGAGTTTAGAAGATTGAGAGGGGATCTGATTGAGACATATAAGATTATGAAAGGATTGGACACTCTGGCAGCAGGAAACATGTTTCCGCTGATGGGTGAGTGCCGAATCAGAGGACACACCTTAAAAATACTGGGTAGACCATTTAGGACAGAGATGAGGAGAAACTTCTTCACCCAGAGAGTGGTGCCTGTGTGGAATGCTCTGCCCCAGAGGGCAGTGGAGGCCCAGTCTGGATTCTTTTAAGAAAGAGTTGGATAGAGCTCTCAAAGATAGTGGAATCAAGGGTTATGGAGATAAGGCAGGAAGAGGATACTGATTAGGAATGATCAGCCATGATCATATTGAATGGCGGTGCAGGCTCAAAGGGCTGAATGGCCTACTCCTGCACCTATTGTCTATTGTCTATTGTCTACCCTTCAAAATATAACATCCAGCTCCTTCATACCCACTCTCCCTGCACTGCTATGAATCTACAGGACTCAAAACATTATCTCTGTTTCTGTCTCCATAGATGCAACCAGACCTATTGAGTTTCTCCAGCATTTTCTGTATTTTTAACCCTCAGCCTCCTCTTCTCCAACTTCCATATCACCAACTTCCATATGTCATTCTGTTCGAGCACTTTGACTGCGAGTTCAGTTAGTAATGCCAGCAGTGGCTGGAACATAATTCTGTGTCTTAAGGAAGACATACTTAGAGTCAGAGAGTCTTAGAGATGTACAGCACGGAAACAGACCCTTCGGTCCAACCCATCCATGCCGACCAGATTTCCCAACCCAATCTAGTCCCACCTGCCAGCACCTGGCCCATATCCCTGCAAACACTTCCTGTTCAAATACCCATCCAGGTGCCTTTTAAATGTTGCAATTGTACAAGCGTCCACCAGTTCCTCTGGGAACCCATTCCACACATGCACCACGCTCTGCATGAGAAAGCTGCCCCTGAGGTCTCTTTTATGTCTTTCCCCTCTCACCTTAAACCTATACCCTCTAATTCTGGACTCCCCCAGGAGAGGGAAAAGACTTTGTCTATTTACCCTGTCCATGCTCCTCATGATTTTATAAACCTTGATAAGGTCACCCCTCAGCCTTCAACACTCCAGGGAAAACAGCCCTAGTTTATTCAACCTCTCCCTATAGCTCAAATCCTCCAACCCTGGCAACATCCTTGGAAATCTTTTCTGAAGCCGTTCAAGTTTCACAGCATCATTCCAATAGGAAGGAGACCAGAATTGCACACAATATTCCAAAAGTGGCCTAACCAATGTCCTGTACAGCCGCAACATGACCTCCCAACTCCTGTACTCAATACTCTGACCAATAAAGGAAAACATACCAAACACCTTCTTCACTATCCTACCTACCTGCGACTCCACTTTTAAGGAGCTATGAACCTGCACTCCAAGGTCACCTTGTTCAGCAATACTCCCTAGGACATTACCATACCTCTGGCTGATTAATGTTCCTCGGCACATTAAATAGCTGCAGAGGATCTTTGATTGGCAGGAATGCATATACTACCAACCTTTGTTGTCAGGATGGGAAACTTTGCCATTGTAAAACACTGCACATGGACTTTAGGGAAGATTTTGATAAGGCACCACATTGAGGTTTCAAATGAAGGTCGAGGAGTAGGAAATGTGAAAACTAGCTATCTCGATTAAAAATAGATCAAAATACAGAAAACACAGTAGAGGTTCAGGTATTTTTATGATATTTGCAAGTGGGTAGCAGTGCCCCATGGGGTTCAGTTCTGGAGTTATTTCTGTTCAATGTTTATAGCAATGAGTTGGATAGTGACTGTACAGAATATCCTGTTGCAATTTGTTTATGTTATCAAATGACGTGCAGTCAATACTTACAGAAGGTCAAAGGAACCCACAAAGGATAAGACGTGTAATGAGCTAACAAGGTAGGAGGTGAAATTCATGAAATTATGCAAACATTCATGAGATGAATTTTGATTAAAAATGGCTACAGCAATTGTATTCAAAATGAATCACACAATCCCAACAGTGTGGAAAGGCCATTCGGCCCAGCAAGTCCATGCTGATTATCCAAAAAACATCCCACACAGACTCACCCCATCACTGTAATTCTCATGGCTAACCTGCCTAACCTACACATCCCTGGACACTCTGGCCACCTTAGCATGGCCAATCCACCTAAACCGCACATCTTTGGACTGTGGGAGAAAGCCAGAGCACCTGGAGGAAACCCACACAGACACAGGGAGAACGTACAAACTCCTCACAGACAATCACCTGAGGCTGGACTCGAGCGCAGGTCCCTAGTACTGTAAGGAAGTGTTACTAATCACTGAGGCACTGTGCCACCCCAATGAAGACTTAATGCAGTGGAAGAACATATAGATGGATATTTGTTCATAAGATATTAAAAGGCATGAAGTCCAACACAAAATGCTACAGTTGCTGAAAATCTGAAATGTAAAGAAAACATGCTGGAAATACACAGCACATCTTGCAGCATCAGTGGAGAACAGAATTAAGACCTGAAAATTGAGTGTTCTTTTGTTGGAGAATTGATCATTTTGGTTGAAATATATAGCATCCACAGTGAAAGTTAGTTAATCATTCATAATGTCTCTTTTCATAAAGGATTATCATCAACTTGAAATATTAACTTAGTTGCTCTCTAATTTCTTTCCATCATTTTCTGCTTTTTTTCAGATTTCCAGCATCTGCAGGACTTTGATTTAAGGGCATGGTGTTGGGATAAGCATGGTGATGTGATAGACGTATCTAAATTTTAAAATTGTGGACATTGGAAGCAGTCTGTTTCCAATAGCCGAAAGATTTACAATGACAGGCCATAATTGCAAGATTATGTTTAAGAGAGTTTTAAAAGAAAATGTTGGTAAAGCTACAATATTACTGCTGGAAGGGCACAGCAGTATTACAATATTACTGACCTCGTATCCAAAACCCCAGGCTAAAGCTCTGAATCCCACTGTGGTAGGTGGTGAAATTTGAATTCAACAGTGGGAAATAATTGTAAAAACGTTGTCGCAGAATTGCTATCATGCTGGTGGAGGCCATTCAGCCATCATGCCTATACTAGTTCTATTACCTAGTGCCAATCTCCTGCCTTTTGCCCATATTCATAAACACCATTTCTATCTATATCATCATCCAAAGCCTCAATTGACTCTGCCTCCAACACATTTCCAGATTGTGCATTCAATACTCTAACTATTTGCTGTGTGTAAACGCTTTTTCTCACACCACCCTAAGTTCTTTTGCACCTCACTTTAAATCTATGCTCTCTCGTTTCTCTTCTTTTATGAGCAGAAACAGCTTGTCTTATCTATGCTATCTGGCCTGATCGTGATTTTGAAAACCATTATCAAAGCTCCATCAGCCTTCTTCCCTCCAAGATGCGCAGTCCCACCTTCTTCAATCTGTCCTTATAACAAAATATGTCATTCCTGGAACCATTCTTGTAAATCATTTCCCTCCAGTGCATTCACATTTTTTTTATAATGTGGCACCTGCACTGCACTCAGTGCTCCAGCTGAAACCTAACAGATGCCTTGTAGAAGTTCAATATCACCACCTTGCTACTGTATCTATGCCCCTATTGATAAAGCTGCAAACTCTGTGTGCTTTAATAAATGCTTTCTCTCCCTGTTCTGCCGCCATCGATGATCTGAGCATATCTACACGAAGGACCCTCTGCTCTGGCACACCCTTTAGAATTATCCTAAAGGTGACAGAAGGTGGTGGGCATTTGGAACACATTACCAGCAGAGGTGATAGAGGCAGATTCATTTAAGATGCGTCTGGATAAATGCACGAGTAGGTGGGGAGTAAAGGGATACAGATGTTCAGGAATTGACTGAGAGGTTTAGACAGTACACTTGGATCGGCTCAGGCTTGTAGAGCTGAAGGGCCTGTTCCTGGGCTGTAAGTTTTCTTTGTTCTTTGCTCTCTTTGTGACAATGTAAGTACTGATGATTGTTGCAAAAACCCATCTGGTTCACTAATATACTTTGGGGAAGGAAATCTGCCATTCTTTCTGCAATGTCCTATGTGTGACTCCTAATTCACAGTGATGTGGTAGATTCTTGACTGTTGAGGCCCTAAATTGAGGAACACTATCTCTTTTTCTGAATCTGACCTCTTTTTCCTCCGTTAAGTAAAGCCCGTAAAACTCACCTCTTTGACAAAGTTTTGTTTTATCACCTCCTCTAATATCTCCTTACATGGCTGGCCATCAAATAGTGGTGGCTAACATTCGACGGAAGCCCCTTCAGACTTTTTATTGTTTTAAAGATGATGTATAAAGCCAAGTAATTTATTGGTGCTATGGTAACATGGTGAGCATTTCTGTGAAATGGTATCACAAAATGGATTTTACAAATAAGCACTTCTAACCCATAAGCTATCAGATGTGGGAGGAAGTTTGTCTGAACTGATAAAAACAGAATGACAAAATAAAATTACATTGAGATTGTAAGAGCTGATGAAGCACAATGTCGTTTACAAGGGATATAAGTCATATACAGTTTCTAAACAAACCTTATATTCCAAACAAATACTGAATATTAATGTTCCATAGATTCTGAAATGCACAGCAAAGCCATTAACATGGATAAGCTGTCAATGGGAATAGATTGGTTAACATTGTATATTTCTGAGCTGAATGCTCTCTTTGTGCAGCATTAAGACATTCATTTGGAAGATATTACTCAAAAAATGATGGACTATTAAATAATAAAGTACACAGCATTTTGGCTCATAAGTAAGAACAAAGAAGAAAGCTTTCTGATAGCATTAGCCGATCTAAGTTCAGCTGAAATTAGGTGGAGTGCAGCAAGATCAGTGCAGAGATTGCACAATAGTTTAATTTCCCCAGACAACCCATTTTTACTGAATGTTCCTCTTTAGCAATCAAAACGAGCATTATACTTTTACCATTGGATCATAGCTGTCAGGCCTCTAAAGCAGCTGTAGCCAAATTTCAGTGAGTCTCAGCAACTGTAGACCCAGCATATTACACAAGTTGCCTCTTTGTAGACCATCACGTGATAGAATGAGAAGGAAAAGTAAGTAGAGAATAAAGCAAAGTAAAATACAAAATGGGTAGAAGGCGATAAAATTTTGATTAAAACAAAAACATCATCCCAATGTTATGTAGGTGTAAGCAGAGGTAGTAGGAAAGGGGATGCAATTGTGAGGCTGAAACTTAGAAATCAGCTCAGCAGGTCTGAATCTGTGATCGTAACTGAACTGCAGCAAAATATTTTTACTTGTGGATTTTGTGACACCATGTTACACTTCAGTCATGATGCACACACAACTAACTCAACCTCTGATCTAATTAAAAGCAATATAGAACATTGAACATTATAGCATAGTACAGGCCCTTCAGCCCTCGATATTTCACCAAGCTGTGGAACCAACCTGAAGCCTATCTATCCTACACTATTCCATTTTCATCTAGATGCTTATCCAATGACTATTTAAATGCCCTTAAAGTTGGCAAGTCTACTACTGTTGCAGGCAGTGTGTTTCACACCCCTACTACTCTCTGAGTAAAGAAACTACCTCTGACATCTGTCCTATATGTATCACCCCTCAGCTTATAGCTATGTCCCCTCGTGCTAGCCATCACCATCTAAGGAAAATGGCTCTCACTGTCCACCCTATCTAACCCTTTGATTATCTTATATGTCTCAATTAAGTCACCTCTCAAACTTCTTCTCTCTGATAAAACAGCCTCAAGTCCCTCAGTCTTTCCTCATAAGACCTTCCCTCCATACCAGGTAACATCCTAGTAAATCACCTCTGAACCCTTTCCAAAGCATCCATATCATTCCTATCATGTGGTGACCAGAACTGTATGCAATGCTCCAAGTGCAGTCGCACCAGAGTTTTGTACAGCTGCAACATGACCTCATGGCTCTGAACCTCAATCCCTCGACCAATAAAAGCTAACACACCGTATGCCTTCTTAACAACCCTATCAACCTGGGTGGACACTGATATCCCTCTGCTCATCCCTCTGCAAAGAATCTTACCATCAGCCCAGTACTCTTTATTCCTGTTTTTCCTTCCAACGTGAACCAGCTCACACTTTTCCGCATTAAACCCTATTTTCCACCTCTCAGCCCAGCTCTGTAACTTACCTATGTCCCTCTGCAACCTGCAACATCCTTCGGCACTATCCACAACTCCACCGAACCTAGTGTCATCTGCAAATTTACTAACCCATCCTTCTACACCCTCATCCAGGTCATTTATAAAAATGACAAATAGCAGTGAACCCAAACTAGATCCTTGCAGTACACTACTAGGAACTGAACTCCAGGAGGAACATTTCCCAACAACCACCACCCTCCGTCTTTTATCATCAAGCCAATTTCTGATCCAAACTGCTAAATCATCCTCAATCCCATGCCTCCATATTTTGTGCAATAGCTTACCGTGAGGAACCTTATCAAATGACTTACTGAAATCCATATACGCCACATTAACCACTTTACCCTCATCCATCTGTTTGGTCACCATCTCAAAGTACTCAATAAGGTTTGTGAGGCAATACGTACCCTTCACAAAACCGTGTTGACTATCCTTGATCAATTTATTCCTTTCTGGATAATTATAAATCCTATCTCTTATAACCTGTTCCAATACTTTACCCACAACCGAGGTAAGGCTCACAGATCTATAATTACCAGGGTTGTCTCTACTCCCCTTCTTGAACAAGGAAACCACATTTCCTGTGCTCCAGTCTTCTGGCACTATTTCTGTAGACAGTGACGACATAAATATCAAAGCCAAAGACTCTGCAATCTCCTCCCTGGCTTCTCAGAGAATCCTAGGAGAAATCCCATCTGACACAGGGGATTTAGCTATTTTCACACTTTCCAGAATTGCTAACATCTCCTCCTTATGCACCTCAATCCCATCTAGTCTAGTAGACTGTATCTCAGTAGTGTCCTTGACCACATTGTGTTTTTCCAGTGGGAATACTGATGACAAACATTCCTTTAGCACTTTTCCTATCTCCTCTGACTCTATGCACAACTTCCCATTACTGTCCTTGATTGGTCCTAATCTTACTCTAGTCATTCTTTTATTCCTGATATATATACATATATATCTATGGAAAGCCTTAGGGTTTTCCTTGATCTTACCTGCCAATGACTTCTCATGTCCAGTCCTGGCTCTTCTTAGCTCTCTCTCATTAGGTCCTTCCTGGCTAACTTGTAACTCTCAAGTGCCCTAACTAAGCCTTCACGTCTTATCCTAACATAAGCCTTTTTCTTCCTCTTGACAAAAGTTTCAGCTTCTTTAGTAAACCTCGGCTCCCTCACTTGACCACTTTCTCCAATTTTTTTGGAAACAGCAAGGAGAGAGAGAGAGAGGAGTGGGGGCTGCCAAGAGGTAAGTTTCCCACTTAAAAGAGTCAGGCCTGGACATATATATCCAGAGGGATGGTGCACAAAGGACAAGGGCAGTGCCCACATGGGGGCTTGAGCACTGTGGCTCAGTGTTGGCACTGCTGCCTCACAGCGCCAGGGACCTGGATTCAATTCCAGCCTTGGGCGACTGTATATGTCAAGTTTGCACATTCTCCCCGTGTCTGTGTGGCTTTCCTCCAGGTCCTCCGGTTTCCTCCCACAGTCCAAAGATATATAGGTTAGGTGGATTGGCCATGTTAAATTGTTCATTATGTCTAGGGATGTGTAGATTAGGTGGGTTAGCCATGCGGGAGATACAGGGTTACAGGGATAAGGTAGGGGATGCTCTTCAGAGAGTTGGTGTGGACTTGTTGGGCTGAATGGCCTATTTCCAACTATAGGGATTCTATGATGATTCTATGATTCACATTAAGTGATCGATCACTGGTATTATTGCTGAATGCAGTCAGAGTTCTGAAGAAGGGTTACTGGACCTGAAACATTAACTCTGCTTTCTCTCCACAAATGCTGCCATACCTGCTGAGTTTCTCCAACAGTGTCTGTTTTTATTTCAGATTTCCAGCATCTGCAGTTATTTGTTTTTTGTTCTGAATGTTTTCAAGCTTTTTGAATGTCTTTGGAGTTACACTCATTCAGGTAATTGGAGAGCATTCCATCACAATTCTGACATGCATCTTATAGATAGTGGACTGTTTCAGGGAGATAGGAGGTGAGTCAAGCACTGCAGAATTCTCTGCTCTTGTAAGCCACAGTATTTAAGTGATTGGTCCAATCAAGTTCAAGTCAATGGTGTTGATTCAATGGTCAGGGGTAGAGCAATGGTAGCCCTATTAAATGCCAAGGAGAGAAATAGTTGTAAATTAAGATCAAGCTATAACCAATGGCATGAGCAGTGCACATGTCCCACAGGGAGGCCAAACATTTCGCTTTGGGGGTCATCTCACTCATCTCAATAAGCTACAATATCTGTTGCACTTGGAGAGATAGCACAACCATTTCAATCGGTAAGTCATCAAGGAATGGAAGGGCAGCTGTGAACTGGACTTATCCAAGACTGGAAGCAAATGTCAAGAGTGTTGTGGGGCAGAGTCAAGTGTATGTAACATGTGCAAGTTACCAATGCTTGTTTTAGGTAGCTGTCATGGTTATGGATTTGGTAGTGGCCAAAACATACAATCCAATAGTGATATTCTTGTTGCCAAACATATGATCATCCATTTTGGATTCATGCAAATGCAACTGAAGTAGAGCTCTCTTTATTTGCTGTTTGGTACATTTGAAAAGATCACACCAGAAATCCTGGGTTGATTACATAGAGATTAGGTTGACATGAAAGCGCATGTCCACCATCTCACCCCCCCACCCCCACCCCCACTCCTCGACTTGAACCATTGTCATTCTGTTTCTGTTGCTCTCCCATTCACGTTCATACAATCAAACATAACATCATGATGGCTGTAGCAGTTGAAGGGTTGTTTTGCAGTTGGTGTTCTCACATCAGTTTATGATTGGACCTGCAGGATCTGAAGATCCAATCCTCTAAATGCCTCACAATAAAATGAAACCATACAGCAGCTACTATCTGCAGCCCACCTGCTGTAATTATCAACACACTGAGCCCTGGAGGTTTAGGCAGCAGAGGATGTGTTAAGTGAACTACACAGCAATTTTATAGTTGTTGTCACAGAGGGAGCAGGAATCTGTGTGTTGAAAAGCAATTTTGCCTTTTCATTAGCTGCAAAGCCCAGGAATCAAGATCATCGGAGGTGATGGATATTTTGAAAGAAAGCAAGGTAGATGACTGTAAGAGATGCTGAGGGAAGGGTTTTGAAAAATGTCTAAACTACTACATACCAATGGTGGAACATTAGTCCAATTCTAGAAGATTGAAGAGGCAAAATGAATAGGAGACGCAAAGATAGGTAAGATCACAAAATGATTTCAAAATGTGGACAAAAATTGTGATTCTCTTGTTTCTATAAAGCTACTGAAGCTGAGCAAGATTAGATGAAATTGTTAGTTTTAAGTTAAAAATCACACAACACCAGGTTATAGTCCAACAGGTTAATTTGGAAGCACTAGCTTTCAGAGCGACGCTCCTTCATCAGGTGGTTGTGGAGGACTTATAGCAAATTTATAGCAAAAGTTTACAATATGATGTAACTGAAATTATACATTGAAAGTTTGTTGAGTCTTGATTATTTGTTGAGTCTTTCATCTGTTCGAATACCATGATAGTTTCACTTCTTTCATGTGTAAATCACAAAACCTTTTTTTTAAAAGTTACATTCTCAGGTTAACTGTAACAATTGGTGTTAGCCAGACAATATGTTGAAGGTGTTAGCCCTCTGTGTTCTCTGTCAGTGCTATAATGTTTAGACTGATTCTAATCTAAAAAGTGAGTTAGCAGAGTCTTACATGAATTCATGCAGCTTTTGAGCAAAGTGTAATGTAACTCTGCAAGTACAAATTCACCCACAAACGTATATGTATATATGTGCAAGTATGTGCATATGTGTCAGTCTGTCTGGGGTGGAGGGTTGTGAGTGTGGGAGAGAGTGTAGAGTGTCTAAGTCTGTGAGGGGGTGCGTGTGTGAGTGTGGGAGTGTGTGTGTGTCTGTAGGAGTATGTGTGTGTGTGTGTGTGTGTGTCTGGGGTGGTGTGTGTGAGTGTAGAGTGGTCTACGTCTGTGAGAGGATGCATGTGAGAATGTGGAAGTGTGTGTGTCTGTATGGGTGTGTGTGTGTCTGCGTGCGTGTCTGTGTATATGTGTGTCCGTGTGTATGTGTGTGCATAGGAGTGTGTGTGTGTCTGTGTGTGTGTGTGTGTGTCTGTGTGTCTGTGTGTGTGTCTGTGTCTGTGTGTGTGTGTATAGTGCGATGGTGATCACCTGTAATGTGACATGAACCCAAGGTCCCAGTTGAGGCCCTCCCTATGGGTACAGACCTTAGCTATCAGCCTGTGTTTGCCCACTTTTCTCTGCTGCCTGTCCCGAAGTCTGCATTGGAGGATGGTCACCCGAAGGTCCGAGGTCGAATGCCCTGGACTGCTAATGTGTTCTCCGACTGAGAAGGAACCCTTCTGTCTGTTGATTGTTGTGCAGTGCCCATTCATCCGTTGTCGTAGCCTTTGCTCGGTTTCCCCAATGTACCATGCCTCCGGGCATCCTTGCCTGCAACATATTAGATAGACAACGTTGGCTGAGTCACATGAGTACCTGCCACGTACATGGTGGGAGATGGCCCCACGTGTAATGGTGGTATCCATGTCCACACTCTGACATGTCTTGCAGCGCCTACCATGACAGGGTTATATGGAGTTGTCCTGAGAGCCGGGCAGCTTGCTACGAACAATGATCTGTTTGAGGTTTGGCGGTTGTTTAAAGGCGAACAGTGGAGGTGTGGAGAAGGTCTTGGTGAGGTGCTCATCCTCACTGATAATATGTTGCAGGTCACGAAGAACAGGGCATAGTTTTTCAGTTCCTGGGAAGTTCTGGACAACGAAGGGTACCCTGTTGGTTGCAGCACATGTCTGTCTCCTGAGGAGGTCATTATGGTTCCTTGCTGTGGTACATTGGAGCTGGTGGTCGATGAGTTGAGCATCGTACCCCGTTCTTGTGAGGGCATCCCTGAGTCCGTCACATTCCTCCTCATCTGAGCAGATCCGGTGTACGTGTCTATAGGGGATGGCGGTTTTAAAATGTTTTGGGTGGAAGCTGGAGAAGTGTAGCATTGTGAGGTTGTCTGTTGGTTTCCGGTAGAGTGTTGTGCTGAGGTGACCACCATTGCATTCCACACACACACACACACACACAAACACTCCTATATACACATACACATGGACACACATATATACAGACATGCACACAGACGCTCACACTCACACCCCTACAGACACACACACTCACACATGCATCCTCTCACAGACTTAGACCACTCTATGCTCACACACACACATATACAATCTCTCACACTCATAACGCCCGACCCCAGACACACACACACTCCCACATTCTCACATGCACCCCCTCACAGACTTAGACACTCTACACTCACATACACACACATATACAACCTCTCTCACACTCACAACCCTCCACCCCAGACAGACAGACACACACACATACATATGCATACATATACATATATGTTGTGGGGTGAATTTGTACTTGCACAGTGACATTATACTTTGCTCAAAAATTGCATGAATTCATGTAAGACTCTGTTAACTCACTTTTTAGATTAGAATCAGTCTAAACATTATAGCACTGACAGAGATCACAGGGGGCTAACACCTTCAACGTATTGTCTGGCTAACACCAATTGTTACAGTTAAGCTGAGAATGTAACTTTTAAAAAAAGTTTTGTGATTTACACATGAAAGAAGTGAAACTATCATGGTATTCGAACAGATGAAAGACTCAACAAATAATCAAGGTATCTTTCAATGTATAATTTCAGTTACATCATACTGTAAACATTTGCTATAAATACTGTAGCTTACAATTGTGTCCTCCACAATTGATGAAGGAGCGCCGCTCCGAAAGCTAGTGCTTCCAACTAAACCTGTTGGACTATAACCTCGTGTTGTGTGATTTTTAAATTTGTACACCACTGTTCAACACCGGCATCTCCAAATCATTGTTAGTTTTAATGCAGTCTTGTAATTTACAAATGTTAGAAATGAGGTTGCAGTCAGGACAATACTGAAGAAGGAGAAAGTGAGCACTGCAGATGCTGGAGATTAGAATCAAAGAATGTAGTGCTGGAAAAGCACAGCTGATCAGGCAGCATCCTGCCTGACCTGCTATGCTTTTCTGGGACACACTCACGACTGAAGAAGACTACCAACCAGACAGGTTACAGTAGCAGAAGGAAGAAATTAAAGAAGGAAGGCATGTGATATTTCAGAGGTAAGAAAGAGCAGTCTTAGAGATTGCACAAAGAAGCTGAAATTATGGTCAAGCAGCATGCTAGTATATCTATCTTTAAATTGAGATGATAGTTAAAAGGAATAATAACCAAAGGTAGACCTTCTTGTTAACATATAGTTTGTTTTAATAGTGAGGTCCAGAGAGCTGAGGCCATGAAGAATTGCTACACCATCTAACGTGAAGGATAAATTCACTTTCCCACCCATCCCTCAAAGTGTTACATGTGTACCTTGCCTTTCAGAGAGTTCACTATGAAGGACTCCATGTGTTATGTGTATTCATGTTGCAGCACTCTTGTTGATAAATTATTGAAAACTAACATGCAGATGCAGCAAGTTATCCATCTTTAGGAAGGCTGATGGAATGTAGTCTTATTTGCAGGAGTATTTGAGTATTGAAGTATCGAAGTATTGCTTCAATGGTATATGAGATTGGTTAGACCCTACCTGGAGCACTGCCTGCAATTTTGGTCTCCTTATTTCAGGAAAGATATTATTGCCAAAGAAGGTATGATCATATTATGACTTTGAGAGCTGTATTTTGTCCTAACTTTTCTTTTAATGAAGGAAGTTTGAGACAAAGGTGACAAGTGACCTACTTAAAGTCAATGGCTTTTGAGGCCTCGGTTTTTTTTAAGATGGAACAATAGAAGCAACTTGAATGGGTCAAGCTCCCATAGAACCGGGATTTTTAGTTTTAGCTTTCAGCTGGGGTTTTGAAAGCTGGATATGGAAGTTCTTGTTCCCCTCTCTGTTACAGCTAAAAGCTGGGGTTCTCTTCCTGTTGCTAGAATTACATGTGAGATGGTGTATATTTTACTGAATTTGCCTTTGCCAAGGGTGTGTTTATGGGCTGTTACTATATTTGAACAGTTAATTTATAGTAGTTAATATATATTATTTTGTTAAGCTTTTCAGCAGAGATATAGTTAAGCCAATTCTTTTCATTTATTTTTATCTTGTAGGTTTTTAATTGTAGTATAAAAATAAAGTGTGTTTTGCTTAAAGTTGATACTTTGACCAATCAAATCGCAGCTGGAATGCAACACCTTACACTTAGCTTTCAAATAATAAAGAGTCAAGGTCTACACTATCTTCTTAATACATTTTGAGAGGATTTCATCTTGTCCACAATAAGGGAGTGAAACAAAGATTCACCAGATGGCAAGACTGTCCTACGATGAGAGATTGGGCAAACCTGGTTTGGATTTTCTAGAGTTTCAAAGAATGAGAGGCGATTTTATTGAAACTTAGAAAATACGTATAGGGATAGACAGGGAGATGCAGGTTTTCTTGATTGGGGACATCTAGAACCAAGGGGCACAATTTAAGAAATGGGGGATGCCACATGAGTCTGAGATGAAGAGACATTATTTTACTCAGTGTGGTTTTTTTTTATTTGGAGATTAGATTACATTACTTACAGTGTGGAAACAGGCCCTTTGGCCCAACACGTCCACACCGACCCGCCGAAGAGCAACCCACCCAGACCCATTCCCCTACATTTACCCCTTCACCTAATACTATGGACAATTTGGCATGGCCAATTCACCTAACCTGCACATTTTTCAACTGTGGGAGGAAACCAGAGCACCCGGAAGAAACCCACGCAGACACGGGGAGGAGGTGCAAACTCCACACAGACAGTTGCCTGAGATCGGAATTGAACCTGGGTCACTGGAGCTGTGAGGCAGCAGTGCTAACCACTCTGCCACCGTGCCGCCCAAACCATGTTGCGAACCTTTGAATTATCTACCACAGTAGGCTGTGGAAACTCACACTTTAAGTATGTTTAAAATAGAAAGTAGTAGATTTCTGATGACCAATGGTGTGCAGGTCTATGGAGTTGGGGTAGGTAAAAGTCATTGTAGCGCTTGACCAATAGTGATTGTATTGAATGGTGGGGTAGGCTCAAAGGACTGAACAGCCCATTCCTGTTCCTATGTTCCCATGAGCTGGAAGCTCCAAAAGAACAAAGCAGTAACTGCCAAGATTCGAACCACTCAAAACAATTTAAGGAATAAGATCAGTCAGCAATTAATCTGGAACAAGACGTAGTCACAGTGCATCAAGATAAGCAAATTCTGGAATAGCAAATGCAGTCTATAAAAGGAAAGCTTGACAACAGGAACAACTGATAATATCACTAATGACAGCGATATTATCACCAGCACCTCCAGTGACATCATCATAACACCAAGGCATATCAACAAATTACCTAGATATTATAGAGACAAATAGGTGCCTTTGTTATTGTAAATCATTATATATTCATTTGCTTTTAAGAGAGTTGATTTTAAGGATTTCACATGCTGCATGTATACAAAGTTGTGATTCTGCCTCGCTGTTGGTCTCTTTTGTGTCTGCACAGAAATCAGTTTGCTGCTGTAACACTGATTTATAACTTGCGATATTTACTGTTTTAAATAAATGGACCCACAGAGTTAATCAATCCCCGTTGAGCTGTTGATTTGTTAAACCATTATCACTAAAATGCTACCTGCCACTCCCAAACAATTTTTGTCATTCAGACCGCTCGTGGCTGAAGCAGTCCTACAGTTAAATGCTGCAGTTGAATTCTACAGGATATTTGGGATATAATCTCTTCTGAGGCTCCCAACCACTCACCAGTCCTTAACTCATAATGGCATAGAAATTAAGAAATTATAGCAGCAGTAGGCCATGTGGCCCACACTGCCATTCACTGAGATCTCGACTGTGATTTACTTTACATCATTTTCCTTCATACCCCTGTATCCCTTGATATTTTCAATGCATAAACATCTTGTCAATCTCCCTAGTTCCAACTCCCCCAGCCAGGGGAGACATCCATCCTGAGAATCTTATACCTCTGAATGTGATCACCTCTCTTCTTCTAAATTCCATCAACCCAGCGACATTGTGGGTCAAATGCTAGAGAGAGTGACCAAACACAAAACGCTGCCCAGTGTGAGAGGTGGTTAAGCGGTAATCTATGTAATATTTACAGTTCAGCAAGTAACAGAAAGCAGGACACCCAATATATATAACTGCAACATTCCTGCTGAAATATTCAAAAGCAATTTGCAGCTGACTGATAGAGGACATGTAAGGCAAGGTTCATTCATTTATCCTGAGGATAAGATTTCAAGGTCCCCAAAAACAATTTGGTTAGTCACAAAAATCAAGCGGAAGAACTTATCGGAATGTTCCTATTGTTTCTATTGGCATTGTCACTTTCCTGATGATCTAGCCACTCAGCGTAACAACTGGAAGTAAATACAAATCTAACTTGGATAGTTAGGTTAAACTCTATGACATCATTAGACCCTAGCTGAATGCAGTCTCGTACCCTTCACTCTGTTTAATTACTTAACATAGGAACATGGAAAATAGGAGCAGGAGAAGTCCATTTGGCCCATCGAGTCTGCTCTGCTATTTAATAGATACATAGCTGATCAACCGACTCAGTAACTTGTTCCAATTTTCTGCTATGAGGATCCTCAAAAAATCTTCAGCTATCTCTGCACCAGGGTCTACCTTACTAAGAGCAGACCACTCCCTCTCCATATTCTTTGATCTGCCTTTCTTCTCGTCTAGAGACCACTAAATGTGATGGCAGCCTTGAGTAAGGCGATAGCCCTAGTGTATTTACTTTCCACTCCAAGTCAGCTGAAAATGGGCCAGACCAATTGGCTGTCCAAAAATTGCATGGGGGGTGGAACTGCAGCTTACTGTTTTAGTAATGCAGAAGCACTATTTAATTTTCCTGCTTGCCCAATAATCTGGCACAGAAGACAGACCAAACACAAAATCCGTTCAGCCCAGTTAATTCCTGGCAGAAAGAGCTGACAGTTATATTTGACCCCTACATTTGTCTAACTGATGTTAACAATATTCAGCAGTTAATCCAGTCACAGCCATTTATTCTCTGTGACAAATCCCTTTAAGTATTGATTTTCTTCTGCAAGTTTTACTGGATAAATTCATCAATCTAGGGTCCATACCTTCATTTTTCTAAATAATAGAAAGCAAAGTTTGACAAAAATGAACATAGCCAATAACACAACTATAAGATTAAATTGACATGAATGATAATAATTTACTGCACTACAGAAAATAATTTAGAATTCTTTTTACATAATATTTTCCATTTCAATTTTGACCTGGTTGAACCACGTAGAGTGCAATTGTGCTTGTTTTCCACAATGTGCTGTGAAAAGACGAATTGGAGAAGATGAATTTACCTTTATTACCATAAGGCCTCAGGCAGGTCTGCAGGCAGAATTGAACATTAGATACCATGAAATTAATGGGGGCCATCCAATATATTGAGAGGCTGAGTGTGGCAGGAGCTGAAAAATTGCCATATACTGATGATATCTTCTCAGGTTGTTCTGCCAGTTTCCAGTTACTCCCAGTCCTACAGAAATGAAGCGACTGCAGGCACTGCTGGGGAAAGAGCACTAAAAGAATACCGAGGCTTAGATTTATGGTAGCTTGCCAAATAATTGTAATCTATTTCCAATCTTAATAGATTGCATGGCCCCAGGAAGATTCGTTGATGAAAGAACTAAATATAGTCCCGCAGCTAGCAATTACGCTGACAGCTTGGCTCAGCTCATAGCACTCTTTTCAACAGACTTAATTACCTAATTTAGGAGCAGTCCATGGCTCTGGAGCCAGGATGAGAGCTTGTTGCACAGGTAAAGATTCAAGCCCTGAGATTCTTGACTCTTCATGCTTGCATACATAGACTCTAGTATCACAACACAGGGAGAGGTCACTCAGCCAATTGTGCCTATGTGGGGACCTTTCAAAAAGCTACTCAGTTTGACTGATTTTGTTCCACACACTGCATTTGTCTTTCTCCTCACACGTACAGCCAATCTTCTTTTGAGAATTGGCAATACATTCTCACCATTTCAGGCAGCACATTCCAAAGCATAATATCTCAAAGTGTAAAGCAAAATTCTCCTCTTTCCCATAGTTTTCAAATCTGTGCCATCTGATTTTCGATCCAATTATATGTTTTTGGGACAGGATAGTTACCAGGCTGGGATAGGGTATATCACACCGGTAAAGACATTTCAGTACTGAGCATAGAATCTGCCAGTCAGAATCTCAATCACTTCTAATTATGGGAAATGCCTAGCAAGAGCCCATCCAGGAAGTTTGCTATAAGTTCTGAGAAAGGGTCACTCAACCCAAAATGTTAACATTGATATCTCTCCACTGATGCTGCCAGACTTATGGAGTTTTTCTGCTAAAAATTTCTGTTCTTGTTTCTGATTTCCAGCATCCATGATTCTTTTAGTTTATATTCACAAAGTTTGCTTTTCAGTCTTCTACTGTAAACAAATGGAGAACATTTGCCAAGATTAAGCGTATTTTCAGTAAGAGCTTGGAGACTCCAGTAGTCCTCCAATGGAACTTGCATTCACTCTCAGTGGACAGAGTTCCAAAGGCCTTGCGAGAGCAAAATGGGCACAATTTCTTTGGTAGTTCAAAAACTGTGGCAGGTCAAAGTGGGGAGGTGTTACAGATGGATGATACACTGAAGAACCCTTTATGGAATTTATACGGATACCGTATATCACAGGATCTGTGAGAAACAAAACTCACACATTAATAAATTTCAGTCCGAGTCAAATTCTGAAGCAGCGAATTTTATTGATACGTACTTGCAAGAATGGGTGCCTAACAAGTAAGCACCCCAATCTGAGGGTTACATTCTGATTTATGCTGTTCAGCTGTGTCTCTCGGTCCTCCCCTTTCACCCCATTGGTTACTTTTGCTGTAGCGCGTAGCCTATCACAAGCTCTAGCTTCACTCCACCTTTGTCTAGCTTCTCTCCGTCTCTGTTTACTTCTCCCATTACTCTAAGCCTGTCACCCCTTACTCTTATTTATCTCATTCCTTATATGTGACTATCCTGGCATAGTTTGCTGTTTTCGTGCGATCATCCTGCCAAACTAAATTCCATCCGTTGGCCACATCCCTCCTGTGACTGGCACACTATTCTCTTGTTACTGGTATATCCCACTACACGGTCGCTCTGCCCTATTAGTCATAGATAATTCTACCTGTTTTCGCTTCTTCTGTTTTCTTATGCCTGGTATATCCTGCTCCACGATTGCTCTGCCTTATTAGTCATAGATAATTCTACCTGTTTTTGCTTCTCACTGTTTAATATTTGCATGCGCAGCCTAATTTTATAATGTAAGTTTTTGCAGAAGCAACACCTGTTCCCTTATTCTGCACAATTTTAAACCTATATCTTACAGGATCAGAGACCCTCACACCATAGACAGAGGGAACTTTGCCCATTATACACCTACTAACTCTTGGAAAGGGCTATCCAATAAGACCCAATCTCATGCTTCTTCCCTATTGGCATGCACAATTTTTCCTTTTCAAGTACATGAACCCCAGCAAAACTGGTGACAGCCCTAAATTTCAGGGAGTCATCTCTACCATTGTTGTGGATCTCAGGCCAGCAGTCAGTTTATGTCACCAGAAGGAGAACTCATGTTTCTTTTGACTGCACAAAATATATGAAACACTTTGAAGTTTTCAACCTTTTGTTTTGAAAGCTCTTCATTGGTGTCTTTAAGATCTTTTGTACACGATAAGCTGCTTCTTTCAAAAACAACTTTTAGCATTTGGTTTCAAAATGAGTACATACTGACAAAACAAATCCTGAATCATTTAACAAAGACTTGAACACTTACATGCATTGGATATGAGTCTGTACTATGCCCACTACATCAGCTACAATAGTATTCGACTCTGTTATATCTCCAACCCATTTTAAAGAGACAAACCAAGCCATTAAGATCAAATATAAGACTTTTTTGAATTATGTTTTGAATATGTTTAAGTTTGAGAGACAATGTTTGAGCATATACCCCAATTTTCCAAATCTGTGACTGGTAGTGTTAATTCCTTGTCTAATGTAAAAGGCCTTTTGTGTGGCCAGGTTTCTTAAGTTTGTCCTCTCTTCATCATTTAAGGTCACTGCAATTAAAAAAATGACGGAATTTGGAATGAAGCCTGGTTCCAAACTGGGAAATGCCTCCTTAGCTTTACAGAAATGAAGGGCTCAGGAAGTTGCACTCACCCAAACAAGAGTTTAGCGAAACAAATTAGTGATTTAAGAACACCCAAAAGCATAAATTGCTGGAGAAACTCAACAGGTCGGGCAGCATCTGCAGAGGGAAATCAGAGTTAACCATCACTGGATTCAAAACGTTAACTCTGTTTTCTCTCCAGAGATGCTGCCCAATCTACTGAGTCTCTACAGCACTTTCTGTGTCAGTGTATTTCACGTTGGTTCATAGTTATTTGATTTAATTTAATGTTTTAGGAATGGCTGACAATATTTATGTGTCACTTCCACCCTACAATGCAGATCAGCAGCTAAGAAAAAACAATACTGAATTCTTAAAGCTAAATTGTTTCATTGTAGTAGCATATACAGAGCAATTACCTTTGACTTTGTTTGGAAGGTTTAACTCTACTATTTAGTTTTGAGGCTACTCCTTTCATTGAAAGCTTTATTCAAAATAAGATTCAAGTAAATTCAAGAAGACCTAAAACTACCACATGGGAAACCCAATTAGGATTTTCCTTTATATGACATAAATGGAGGTGAAAGAAAACTGAGAGGAACAGCAAAGAAGACTGGAGACCGGGCTGATTCCTGTAGATTTCAAGCCATCTGGGAAACTTTCTCAAGAAATAAGCCAGCTTTTACTGTGCTTGAGTAAATCACTGCTATATTATACTCACGTAGTAACAACTGGAGCATTCTATGGGATCTTCAGCATCTGCAGTACTCACTTTCCCCTCATTTTATGGGATAACCAATGGTGTCTTCCAGTTCAGTCCAATGTGTCTATTCAAAGCTCCAGCACATACACTCGGGTTTGTGAATCCATTTTGAAGATAAATATTGATTTTCTGTCTGAAATGTCTCAACTATACTCTGATGGCAAATTGCAGTTGTGAAATTTACCTTGAAAGCATTTGCCTTGGTGAGCAATACATCAGTGACCTGTTGGATGTATCTGTGCTCTGCACACTGACTGATATAAAGATATCCCCTGAGAAAGCTTTGATGAGATCAACATCACAGCCTCTGGCAAGGCCAAATCTATTATTGGATTGACTACAGATCATATTTCAACTAATAGATGACTCAGTTACTATTTTGTCAATGCCACAGAGTCTGAAAAACCGATATTTCCAGGTAGTTGTGCCTGGGGCAGTGTACAAAATTGCAATGGCTTGGGGTGGATATTGACAGTTCTGCCTTTATTGCAAGGGAAGCTGCCTTCTATTTCTCTTTTCATCCTCTTCTTCTACCTGCCCCATTTTAAACAATGCAGGAGATAAAGTGACACTGGCATCTATACAAAATCAAGGAAGTGTTTCCCATTTATCAGCCATTTTACAAGGACAAGCTGTGAGTACCGTTTCCCCCGGAAGAACAAAGTGGATTCATCTTAGAGAAGTGACTCTTCATTTGCATAGGATTTGCATATTTAATGTGGTTCTCAGAATGTCTTAATTGGAGGATAGTCCAGAAAAAGAGGTAACCTGTCATTCCCTTTACCTGTATGGACACTCAACACTGAGAAGCATCATTACAGCAGTTAGAAAATGTGGCTGTCTGTGTTCTTGGCCATTTCTCATTTAATTCAACAAAACACCAGGGAGTCCTTTCTCATTTCAAAAGCAGATGAATTGGTAATGAATATAATAAATCTAGCGACTAGAAAAGAGGTGGTTAGTCACCATCTATTAGGTTAAAATGAAGATTCACTGATCTTGAATTGCAAAACTAATGGACTTTTTTAAAATTTTCATTAATCAAAATAAGAGTTGACAAGGCTTGAAATTTGAACACTTTGTTCTTGGTGAAGAAGTTTATGAAAATCCGGCATCTTCGCAGTTGTTTTGATTAACAATAGTTTTTTTATTTCCATATATTTTGGAGTTTAAATTCACGGTGAGTTTGAACTTCTTTCCTTTGGTTTATTAGTCCAGGCCTTTGCATCACTTGTCCAGCAACATAACCAAGAAACGTTTTGAGTACTGAATCACATTTAACACTCTGGCAGACTTCCTATCCTCCACTTCATAGCAGATGCATCATTGTTTCTAAACATTAATCTGGTCTCCTCATTGGTAGTGGAAAATATCTAACTCCAAGTGAGGTTATGGTCATCAACTCCCAGTCATAAAATTGAGAATCTAGAACAGTGTTCCATAGACTGAGACTGATGTTCGTCCTATTGTTCAACAGTTTTCCAATTAGTATCACGGTATTCAACAACAGGAGCCAGCTCTACTAATCCTTTATCCAAAATACTTGGGACCAGCTGTTTTTTGGAATTCAGAATTTTTCGAATTTCAGAATAAGTGACAGTTTGGTGAAATTTTTAAAAGTCTTACCGGAGGAGCAGGCTCACTGAGTAAAATGGGACTTGAGACAGAATTGAGGCCTGCCAGTGCTGGGCCACGCCCCCGCACATCTCGTCTGAATGACACGCATTGAGTGGATGTCGACTTGGGTTAACCGTTTGCACGCCAAGCAACCTTGTTAATAAGAAAAATCTTCACAAAAAAAACCTTTGGACTTTAGAGCTTTTTGGATTTTGGGATTTTGGATAAAGGATTGTCTACCTGTACAAGCAGCTTTGATGTCAAATTTTAGAAATTATATCAGGTCCTGCTGAGAGAGGTAGCAAAGAGCCACAAGAGAAGTATCTACTCACAGTTATGGTCACAACCAAAAGTGCAAGGCTTGAACAATGTGGCTGTAGTGAGAAAGTTGGGAGAATTGCATGAGAAGTGGAGCAAGGTCTTGCTGGACACTGGGAGCAATGTGCATAATACGTAGGCCCTTAGTCCACCACCCGCCAGATAGAATCAGGATGCTAATAATCCCCAACATGTCAGTCAGAACAGGTAGCCTATGACTTCAGCTTCACGTTTGCACCTCTAGATTTCCATCTAGACACCCGGTACCACGGGAGCAGTCACACACGCCTCACTTTCCAAGGACACCTGCATCCAACACATGCTTCACAGCATTATGGCACAACTGGGATCCACTTACAGTTTGCTTCTATATCACTGTGCTGTATTTCTCATTGACACACTACTGCAATGACACTGTACACATAGCACAGAATAGGCAGTCAGCTAAGGGCTGCACACTTACTGTTGTAGCACTCACTCACTTAGCACCTACCTGGATGCTCACAGCATCTCCGACTTGCCTTGCCTGCCTTGGTTTGTCTTTCTGCGCTTTGCCCCCTCTGCCAGAGCTTAAATGTTCACAGAAATTGCTGGGAAAACTCAGCAGGTCTGGCAGCATTTGTGGAAGAAAGCAGACTTACCATTTTGGGTCCAGTGACCCTCCTTGAGAACTGATTGTAGCTTGGATAAGGTTGGTATGTTTATTGAATGTGGGGTGGGAGGAGGCGAGGAGGAGTTAATGATAGGTGGAAATGGAGCCCAGAGAAAGAGAAAGGCAATTGGGCAGACAAAAGAATGGGTAAAGGTCAGCCTGGGAGAATGAATGGGGACAATTACTGGCTGACAATGAGTTGTTAGTGATAGCAGCTCATGGGATAACAAGGCCAGGTGTCTGGGGGTTGGGTAAGGACTGGGAGGAACAGGACCTAAAATTATTGAATTCAATATTCTGAAGGATGCAGAGTCCCCAAGGGGAAAACAAGATGCTGGTCTTTCAGTTTGCGCTGAGCTTGACTGGAGCACTGCAGTAAACCAAGACAGAGATGTTGACTAGGCAACACAATGATATGTTAAAGTAGCAAGCAACAAGAAGCTCAGAGTCATTTGGAATGTAAGTTTTCTGCAAAGCGGTTGCCCAGTCTACATTTCATCTCCCCAGTGCAAAGGAGATTTGTTGTGAGTAGCAAATACAGTGGATTACATTGAGTGATATGCTTCACATGGGAGGTGTGTCTGGACCCTTGGATAGTGAAGAGGGAGGAAGTAAACAGTGAGGTTCTGTGATTGCATGAGAAGGTGCCATGGGGTGTGGGGAGGTGTTGGGAGTGGAGGAGGAGTGAAGCAAGATGTCCCAGAGGGAGCAATCCTTGTGGAAGGGAGGGGAGGGGAATATATGGTCTGGGGTGGTATCCTGTAAGAGATGGCAGAAATGTGGTTAGTGAGAGGAGATAAAGGAGAAGTTGCTCAAAGAGACCTTCCTTGTGCAGCATGGTGGCTAGAGAGAGAGCAGGGTGAACATGGCAAAGAAGCAGGCACATTAACAGCAGATACTTCTTGTGGTCTGTCATAGCCCATTGACATCACAGACCACATTCTTGCATGTGCAGTTTGATGTTATGGGTAATCAATTCAGAATAAGAAATACTGGTTCATGTGACCTAGTGACCCTTGACCTGGAAATAGTACCAAAAGGAAGGCAGCTAAAATACGAAGATCATGTGGCAGAAAAAGAAAGAAACAAGAGAGATGGCAGGCAGTGAGTTGAGCCGGAGAGCGAGATTTCTGAAAAGTTGAAAACCACATATAGGACTGCGACTGAAATTTTACTTTCAAGTGACTAGATGTCCAGAATTGACAATCCATGCTAAATTAACAGTGATCCTGGTAGATGCACACTACCATGACTAATAAGAGCTGCATGTTGAGATTGTTCGGGAAAGAAGTACCCTGTTGTGTAGAAAATTGCATGGACAAGGCCCTGCTTATGTTTAATTGCTACCTGCAAGGAATCGGCAAAGTCCTTGCTGTCTGAGGGGAATCTGAGCTTAAAGAACAATTTGGCTAAATAGTTGAGACCATCAATGGAAAGGATGGCTTATAAGATCCATGAGTTCCATCTTTATTTTCGTTTCAAATGTATCTCAGTACTGACTGGGATTTGCTGTTGTGTAGAAGATTGTACAGGTGGAATTCTTTTTTTATCAGAAGCTACTACTTCAGGAGAACCAGTTAAGTCCTTGAAGAAACAGAACAGGAATTCTGACCAAGGAAGATCCAAGTTTGGAAGAAATATTTAGCTGAAATAGGTACAGTAGGTAGCTTTGTACTGTTCCTGATGAAGGGCTTTATCCCTAAACGTCGATTTCGCTGCTCGTTGGATGCTGCCTGAACTGCTGTGCTCTTCCAGCACCACTAATCCAGAATTTGTTTCCAGCATCTGCAGTTATTGTTTTTACCAGCTTTGTACTGTGTTTGCTTTTTCTGCAAAACAAATCATTAGCTCATTAATTTTGTTTCTCCTGACTCTGATCTATATTAAAGTAAGACCCACAAAAAAGTGAAACCTTGTTTGCCAACTTTTTTATTTGGAAGTTGCTCAGTAGATATAGTTTGTCTGGTCTACAGACTAACCTAAATGAAATAGATCCTAGTTATTGCTGGGTTAATGTAATATGTTGAAATCTGAGATATTAATTCTTTCAGCTGGTCATTTCCACAAAATAATAACTAATTACAAATAACAATAGAACAAATTTGCTGGCTGTTATGTGCTCAGCTGCTAGGAGAAAGCAAGGACTGCATATGCTGGAGATCAGAATCAAAAAGTATGGTGCTGGAAAAGCACAACAGGTCAGGCAGCATCCGAAGAGCAAGTAAGTCGACGTTTCAGGCATAAGCTCTTCATTAGGAATATTGGGGGCTGGGCCCAAGGGGGCTGAGAGATAAATGGGAGGGGGTTAGGGCTGAGGGGGAAGGTAGCTAGGAATGCAATCAGTAGATGGAGGTGGAATTGATGGTGATAGCTCGGAGCGGATAGTTGGGAAGGAAGATGGACAGGTAGAATAGTTCAAGAGGGCAGTGCCGAGTTGGAGGGTTAGATCTGGGATAAGGTGGGGGGAGGGGAGATGAGATGGTGAAATCGGACACTGGTTCCGTATGGTTGGAAGGTCCCAAGGTGGAAGATAAGGTATTTTTCCTCTAGGCATCAGGTGGCTCAGATTTGGTGGTGGAGGAGGCCCAGGACTTGCATGTCCTTGGCAGAGTGGGAGAGGCAGTTGACGTTGTCGGCCACAGGGTGCAGGGGTTGTTTAGTGCGTGTGTCCCAGAGATGTTCTCTGAAACATTCTGCAAGTTGGCATCCTGTCTCCACAATGTAGAGGAGACCACATTAAGAGCAACGGACACAGTAGATGATGTGTTTGGGTGTGCAGGAGAATCTCTGCTGGATGTGGAAGGATCCTTTGGGGCCTTGGATGGAGGTGAGGGGGGAGGTGTGGGTGCAGGTTTTTGCACATCTTGCAGTGGCAAGTGAAGGTGCCAGGAGTGGAGAGTGGGTTGTTGAGGGGTGTGCACCTAACGAGGGAGTCACGGAGAGAATGACCTCTGTGAAACACTGAAAGGGGTGGAAGGGAAATATATCACTGGTGTTGGGGTCTGACTATAGGTAGTGGAAATGGAAGAGGATGATGCGATGTATCCGGAGATTAGTGGGCTGGTAGGTGAGGACCAGGGGGCATTCTATCCTTGTTGCAGTTGGAGGGGTGGGGTTCAAGAGCAGAGGTGCGGGAGGTGGAGGAGATGTTGACCACGTGGGAGGGGAAATTGCAGTCCTTGAAGTAGGAGGCCGTCTGAGATGTTCTGGAGTGGAATTGATGCTCCTAGGAGCAAATGCGGATGAGGCGGACGAATTGGGACTAAAGGATAGCATTTTTACGGGGGATGGGGGGGTGGTGAGTGTGAGGGGGTGGGTTGCAGGAGGTGTATTCCAGGTAGCTGTGGGAGTTGGTGGGTTTGAAGTAGATGTCTGTGTTGAGTCGGTCGCCGGAAATGGAGATGGAGAGGTCCAGGAAGGGGAGGGATGTGTCTGAGATAGTCCAGGTGAATTTGAGGTCAAGGTGGAAAGTGTTTGTGAAGTTGGTGAACTGTTCAACCTCCTCGTGGGAGCACGAGGTGACGCCGATACAGTGATCGATGTAGCGGAGGAAAATGTGGGAATGGTGCCTGTGTAGCGGCGGAAGATGGACTGTTCCACGTACCTGATGAAGAGGCAGGCACAGCTGGGGCCCATTCAAGTGCACATGGTTACACCTTTGGTCTGAAGGAAGTTGGCGTATTCAAAGGAGAAATTGTTGAGAGTGAGGACTAGTTCAGCCAATTAAATATGTGCCAGAAGGGTACTGGTTGGATCAGTGGGAGAGGAAGAAATGGGGGGTTTGGAGGCCTTCATCATGGCAGATGGACATGTACAGGGACTGGATGTCCCCGGTGAAGATGAAAAATTGGAGGCCAGGGAACTGAAAATCATGGAGGAGGTGGAGGGTGTGGGTGGTGTCCTTAATGTATGTGGGGAGATCCTGGAGGTCAGGATGGTTTCAAGGTATGCGGAGTAAGTTCGGTGTGGCAGGAACGGGCAGAGACAATCGGCTGACCGGGGCAGTCAGGTTTATGAATTTTGAGTAAGAGTTAGAATCGGGTGGTGCAAGGTTCCAGGGCTATGAGGTTGCAGGCTGTGGATGGAAGATTCCCTGAGGTGTTGAGGTTTTGGATGGTCTGAGAGATGATGGTTTGGTGATGGGAGGTAGGGATGTGACCGAGAGGGGAGTAGGAGGAGGTGTCTGTGAATTGGTGCCTGGCTTCAGCAGTGTACAGGTCAGTGTGACAAACTACCACTGCATCCCTCCCCCCTTGTCTGCTGGTTTGTTGGTGAGGTTGGGGTTGGAGTGGAGGGCTACAGGTTGCAAGGGTGAGAGGTTGGAGTGGGTGAGAGGGGTGGACAGGTTGAGGCAGTCAATGTCATGGCGATAGTTGGAGATGAAGAGATTGAGGGCTGATAACAGACCAGCATAGAGTGTCCAAGTGAATGGAATGTGTTGGAGTTGGGCAAAGGGATCCTTGGAGGGTGGGTGGGAGTCCTGATGGAAAAGGTAAGCACGGAGGCAGAGACAGCAGAAGGAAAGTTCAGTGTCTGAATGCGTGTTGAACTTGTTGATCTGGAGTGTAGTGGGATGAAGTTGATGCCTTTACTCAGGACTGATCGTTCATCCTCAGTGAGGGGTGGTCTGGGGGGGATTGTAAAAATATGGCAGGGATGGGGCTAGGACCTGATGTGGGACTAGAGTTGGTTGGGGGCAGAGACGGTCTCTGGAGTGGGCGTAGTCATGGTATTGTGGATGATGTCAGCAAAGGAAGTGACGCCAACCGCAGGGGTCAGGGTGGCAGAAGAGGTGCCTTCCGTGGCATATGCAGAGGTGGAAGTGACGTTCCATGTGACATTTGCAATGTCTTTGGCGGCAGCTGCGTGTTTGTCGGCGCTGTTCCAATGAATGCCGTCGGTGGAGGCAGAAGTAGCTGAGGCAGTGGCAGCTATGGAGGTGGAAGCGACATGATGGTAGTCTTCACAGTGGTTTCAGTATTGGTGGTTCTGGCAGCGATTGCAGAGTTGGTATAGTCAGCGGGGGCCGTGGTCTGTGGAGGTGTGGGGCCAGAAGTGACATTATTATTTGCAGTGGTGATGGTGGCTGTAGCGACCGTGTGGCTAATGGTGTCCAAGCAGTGCTGGAAGCTGGAAGAAGGTTTTGGAATGATCAAGGAATCCTGAGTTTGGAGGTAAGTACACGATAGTTTGATGTACTTGCGTTCCTTGATGTCCGATATGCTGGAGAAAAAGTGTTGTCGAGTGTGTGGATTCTTCTCAGGATGAAGAACAGCAGAGGTCCTTTGCAGGTCTGGGAGAGTGTGGCCTTGAGCTGGGTCAGGGCTGACTGCAGGGAGAGTAGGTGGCAGTGCATGGCTGTGAGCGTGGAGTGGAGGATCAGGAGGGAGAACTGTTTCTGGAGGCTTTGGATTTACTGTAGGTAGTGGTTACCTGGTCAGGTCCATGTACTGAACTGCCTTTGGTGAATAATATTTACTTATTACATTAAAACGTAACAATAAAATGCTAATACTATATTCCAGATGATCAGCCAGTCAAACGTGCAGAAAAAGTACCCATTTAGTGAGGAAGGGGCAGGAGAGGTCAGTCCATCCATGTTAACAGTTGAGCCTCTTTTACACAGGGTCGTCTAGCTGATCTCCCAGAAGGAGTATGCTGAATTCCAGCAATATTGGGAAGATCTGAGACTGCTGACATGGCAACAAGGTCTGTAGTCTGGCTGGTGCAGCTGTTCAAAAGGCTTAAGGAAGGATTATTTTATTGCACTTCTGTTTCTCCTCCTTGCACAAGTTTATGTTTTAACCTACCTTTTGTTTACCTGGTCTGACAGCTTCTGCCAGGTAGGGTGCCTCCACAGATGGTGTTTCACCCAGTAAATCATAGGAATGGTCTTGACCCCCATCTCCCTAAGAGGATCCAAATTCGAAGAACTCATGAGGCCTTCACCTAAATCAGGAGGGTACGTCAATTTTAAGAAAGCCATGCGGTGAAAAACGAGTAGTAAACAGTCACTTTGTACCATCTGATTTCTGATGGACTGAGGGAGTTAAAATCAATTGAAATGTTACTAATTATATTATCTGAAATGTTTAGTATTTGTAATTTTGATAGTCTGTCTTCCTTGACAGTTTTAGGAAGGACATATTAACTGACACACTCGGTAAATTAAATATAAGAAGTGATTGCTGTTATAAATATTAATATACTCAGAAGGGATTCCATATATCACAATCAGGGATCTTCTGCCTCCCTTGATGTGGCGCAAGAATGTCTAAGTGATTCTTTAACAGAATGCTGGGTCAAATGGTTAATGAATCGTAATGTGCCTTTTGATGAATATATTTTAATTTATTGGGTTAGTGCTGTTCTTCCATCAGCCAATCAAATATTGGCAGCATGGTGACTCAGTGGTTAGCACTGCTGCCTCACAGCACCAGAGATCACCAGGTTCAATTCCTGCCTCGGGCGACTGTCTGTGTGGAGTTTGCATGTTGTCCCCATGTCTGCGTGGGTTTCCTCTGGGTGATCCAGTTTCCCCCTACAATCCAAAGATTTACAGGTTAGGTGAATTGGCCAGACTAAATTGCCCATTGTGTTCAGGGATGTGTAGGTTAGGCACATTAGTCAGGGGAAATGTAAAATAATAAGATAGGGGCATGGGTCTGGGTGGGTTACTCTTCGGAGGGTCGGTGTGGACTTGGGTCAGATGGCCTGTTTCTACACTGTAGGGATTCTATGATAGTAATCTAATAAAATGATCTAGACCTCACAGTGCAGCAATCACTTCCAAGAATCAGATTCAACACCAAAGACTGAATGAACTGTGACACCTTTTCCAGTACATCTCCAGCCCAGGGAGTGAGATAATGTAATTCCTAATAGCAAAGGTGAAGCTTCTTTCCACTTATTTGACATATGCATTTTCCAAATATCAGGGGCATCAATCACTGTGCAGAGCATCACTGACTCCAAGCAAATAATTTAATCACTTTTTCTTCGACAAGAGTGAGCAACAGAAGGGTTACCAAACACAAAAGGTTGATGTTGTTTTCTCTCCACTGAAGCTGCCAGACCTGACAAATTTCTCCAGTAATTTCGGTTTTGTTTTAAGTTTTCAGCAACCGCGCTTCTTTTTTTTATTATAACAGCAAAGAGTGTACTTTTTAATGACACAGTTTCACAAAGTACAGGATCTTACTAATATCTACATATAGCTCTACCTTTCAAAAGACCATAAAACCTTCAGATATAGGAACAGAATTAGGCCAGTCAGCTCATTGTGTCTGTCCTGCCATTTAATCATGGATGACATGTTTCTCCACCCATTTTTCTCCTGTCTTCTTGCCGTAACCCTTGATCTCCTTACAAGTCAAGGACCTATCTATCTCCCTCTCTTAAAGATACTCAATGACTTGGCCTCCACAGCCCTCTGCAGCAATGAGTCCCACAGATGTACCACCCTCTGGCTGAAGAAATTCCTCCTTATCTCAGTTCTAAAGAGTCGTCCTTTCATTCTGAAGCTGTGCCTTTGGGTCCTAGTCTCTCCTACTAGTGGAAACATCTTCCCCACGTCCATTCTATCCAGGGTGCTCAGTATTCTGTAAGTTTTGTTGAGTTCCCCTCTCATCCTTCTAAACTCCAGAGAGTACAGACCCAGAATCCTCAACCATTCCTTGTATGACAGGACCTTTCATTTCCAGGATCATTCTTGTGAACCTCCTCTGGATCCACATCAAAGCAAGCAAATCCTTCTTTAGATACGGGGTCCAAAATTGCTCACAATATGCCAAGTGGGCCTCATACAGTCTCAGCAGTACTTTTCTGTTCATGTGCTCTAGCCCTCTTGAAATGAATGCTAACAGTACATTTGCCTCCCTGCATGTCAACTGAATCTGCATTCTAACTGTAAGAGAATTCTGAACTAGGATTCCTGAGTTTTTTTGTGCTTCAGACTTCCAGTGCCTTTCCCCATTTAATAAATAGTCTACTTCTCTATTCTCCTTACCGAAGTCAATAACCTCACACTTTCCCATATTCTATTCCAACTGCCACTACTTTGCCCACTCTCCTAGCCTCTCTAAGTCCTTCTGCAGCCACAGCCTGCCAGCTTAGTCAACATTGCCTGACCCATCACCTATCCTTGTGGCATCTGTATAGTTAGCAAAAAAGCCCTCCCTTCCTTCATTCAGTTCATTCATGCATATTGTGAATAGTTGTGGTCCCAATAATTACTCCTGCAGAACTCCACTAGTCACCAGCTGCCATCCTGAAAGGACTCCTTATACCCAGTCTCTGCCTTCTGCCAGTCAGTCAATCCACTCTGCATAGCAGGAGCTTACCCCAAACGCCAGGGACTCTTATTTTATTGAGCAGCCTCCTGGGCAGCACCTTGTCAAAGGCCTTCTGAAAATCCAAATAAATCATATCCACTCGATGTCCTTTGTCTAACTTGCTCATTACCTTCCCATAGAATTCTAACAGATTTGTCAGGCATGACCACCCCTTGACAAAGACATTCTGACTCGGCCCTATTTTACCATGCATACTAATCATAGATAGATCATAGAATCGTAGAAACGTACAGCACAGAACAGGCCCTTAGGCCCACAATGTTGTGTCGGGACTTAATCCGAATGTGAAATATAGTAACTTAACCTACACACGCCTCAACTCACTGATATCCATGTGCATGTCCAGCAGTTGCTTAAGTGTCCCCAATGACGCTGCTTCCACCACATCAGCTGGCAACGCATTCCATGCATTCACAACTCTCTGCATAAAGAAGCTACCTCTGATGTCTTCATTATACCTTCCTCCTCATATCTTCAAACTATGATGCCTCGTACCAGTCAATCCTGCCCTGGGGAAAAGTCTCTGGCTATTGACTCTATCTATTCCTCTCATTATCTTGTATACCTCGATCAGGTTTCCTCTCTTCCTCTTTCTCTCCAGAGAGAAAAGTCTGAGCTTATTCAGCCTTTTTTCATAAGGCAAGCCCTCCAGTCCAGGCAGCATCCTGGTAAACCTTCTTTGTACCCTCTCCAAAGCCTCCACATCTTTCCTATAGTAGGGCGACCAGAACTGGACACAATATTCCAAGTGTGGTCTCACCAGGGACTTGTAGAGCTGCAGCAAAACCTCACGGCTCTTAAACTCGATACCCCTGTCAATGAAAGCCAAAATACCATATGCTTTCTTAACAACCCTATCCACTTGGGTGGCAACTTTGAGGGATCTATGTACTTGCACACCCAGATCCCTCTGTTCCTCCACACTGCCAAGAATCCTGTCTTTAATCCTATATTTAGCATTTGAGTTCAAACTTCCAAAATGCATCACTTCGCATTTATCCAGGTTGAACTCCATCTGCCATTTCTCAGCCCAGCTCTGCATCCTGTCTATGTCATGCTGCAGCCTGCAGTAGCCTTCAATACTACTGACGACACCTCCAACCTCTGTGTCATCTGCAAATTTACTAACCCGCCCCTCAACCTCCTCATCTAAATCATTTATAAAAACTACAAAGAGCTGAGGCCCAAGAACAGAACCCTGTGGGATTCCATTCAACACTGATCTCCAGGCAGAATACTTTCCATCTACAACCACTCTCTGCCTTCTGTCAGCCAGCCAATTCTGAATCCAGATAGCCAAATCTCCCTATATCCCATACTTCCTGACTTTATGAATGAGCCTACCATGGGGAACCCTATCAAATGCCTTGCTGAAATCCATATACACCACATCCACTGCTCAACCATCGTCGACCTGTCTTGACACCTCCTCAAAGAACTCAGTAAGATTTGTGAGGCATGACCTGCCCCTCACGAAGCCATGCTGACTGCCTTTAATCACGCTATGCTTTGCCAAATAGTCATAAATCCTATCCCTCAGAATTCTTTCCACAACTTTGATGACCACAGACGTGAGGCTGACTGGTCTGTAATTGCCAGGGATTTCCCTATTACCCTTCTTTAAAAGTGGAGCAACATTCACCTCTTTCCAATTCTCTGGTATGACTCCCGTGGAGAGTGAGGAGGCAAATATCCTCGCCAGCAGCTTAGCAACCTCTGGGAGTGGGCCACAGTCAGTCTTTGTGGACTGTCCACTCTGTGTAAGTGATAACAACATCCTATATAGGAACCACAAGAACCATGAACCAGTCAGTCAATGTACAAGTTGAGTAGAGCGATCAGTATTATCATTTATCATTTTGAGTATGGACATGGGTACCTATAACCCTGAACACAGTTAGGATGTCTTTACTTTTGGAAAGAGTTTTAATTTTTTCAAATCATTTAATAATTTTATAATTTTCCAAATTTATTCACAGAAAATGACTTAGTTTTCAAATAAGACCATTAGCCATAGGAGCAGAAATTAGGCAATTCAGCCCGTTAAGTCTGTTTTTTCATTCGATCATGGCTGATAGGTTTTTCATCCCAATAACCCTGTAACCTGTGATCCCTTTGACAGTCAAGAACATACCTATCTCAGTCTTAAATATACTCAATGACCTAGCCTCCAAAGCCTTCTGTGGCAATAAATTACATAGATTCACCTCTCTCTGACTGAAGATATTTCTCCTTATCCCCATGCTAAAGGGTCTTCCTTTTATTCTAAGGCTGTGGCCTCAGGTCCTCGTCTCTCTTGCCAATGGAAATATCTTCCCAACATCCACTCTGTCCAGTCCATTCTGTATTCTTTAAATTTCAATTAGATCCCTCCTCATCCTTCGAAACTCCATCAGATATAGACTCAGAATCCTTAAATGTTCCTCATATGTGAAGTCTTTCATTCCTGGGACCATTCTTGTGAACCTCCCCTGGACTTACTCCAGGGCCAGTACATCCTTCCTGAGGTATCGGGCCCAAAATTGCTCACAATACTCTAAGTGTAGTCTAACCAGAGCTTTATAAAGCCTTATAAATACAGCACTGCTTTTGTATTTAAGTCCTCTCAAAATAAATGACAACATTGTATCTGCCTTCCTAACTACTGATTCAACCTGCAAGTTTACCTTAACAGAATTCTGGACTAGAATTCCCAAGTCCCTTCCCCTTATACTTTCCCGCATTGTATTCCATCTGCCACTTCTTTCCCCAGTCTCCTAACCTGTCCAAATCTTTCTGCAGCCTCACTGCCTCCTCAATGCTACCTGTCCATCTATCTTTGTATCATCAAACTTAGCCAGAATGCTCTCAGTTCCTTCATCTAGATAATTAACGAATAAAGTGAAAAGTTGTGGTTCCAAAACTGACCCTTGTGGAAAACCACTAATCACCAGCTGCAATCCTGAGAAACATCCTTTTTGCCCCATTCTCTGTTTTCTTCCAGACAGTCAAACTTCTATCCATGTTAGTATCTTGCAACTAATATCATGGGCCTTATGTTACTCAGCAGTTTCCTGTGCAACATCTTATCAAAGGCCTTCTGGAAGCCCAGTTAGTTAACATCCATTGGCTCCCCTTGGTCTAACCTGCTCATTACCTCCTCAAAGAATTCTTTGCAGATTTGTCAGACACAAACCTCCCTTTGGTGAAACCAGGCTGACTTATCCTATTTTACCAAGCACTTCTAAGTATTCAGAAATCTCATCCTTCACAATGGATTCCAAAATTTTACAAACAACTGAGGTCAGGCTAATCAGCCTGTAATTTCCCAAATTTTGTTTTACTCCCTTCTTAAACTGGGGAGTTACATTCGCAATTTTCCAGTCCTCTGGGACCCTCCCTGACTCCAATGATCCCTGAAAGTTTACCACTAACCCTTCAGCTAATCTCCTTCAGAACTCTGTTTCCTTTAAGATTAGAGACCCTACAATGGGGGACAGGCTCTCTGGCCTAACAAGTTCACATTGACCCTCCAAAGAGTAAGCCACCCAGACCAATTTCCCTCTGACTAATGCACCTAACACTATGGGCAATTTAGCATGGCCATTTCACCTGATCTGCACACCTGTGGACTGTGGGAGGAAACCAGAACACCCAGAGGAAACCCATACAGATACAGAGAATGTGCAAACTCCACACAGACGGTTACCCAAGATGGAATCAAACCCAGGTCCTTGGTGCTATGAGGTAGCAGTGCTAACCACTAAGCCACCATGCCACCTCAAAGTTCTAGTCCAGGATTCTCTTAAGGTAAACTTGCAGGTTGAGTCAGTAGTTAGGAAGGCAAATACAATGTTGGCATTGATTGTGTGCAACCAATTTTACCAAAGCTTTGTACGTTTAAATTCTTTTTTGGCAGCTGCTGCCTGAGCAGTATGGAATGGAAAGAGTTCTGTCTAATGCTGTCTGGGCTGCTGCATCTCTGTATATGCATGCAGCTTTATAGAAACATTTGTAGATACTGTGATATGGGGAAATGCAGCAGCCAATTTTCACACTGAAGGGCTCTACAAATAGCAATGTGATAAATGGCTAGTCAATGTCTTTTTTGCTGGCATTAGCTGAGGAATAAAAATTGGCCAGGGCACTGAGTGTACTCTCTTGCTCCTCATTGCATAGTGTGATAAGAGTTTTACATCCATTCTAACAGACAGACAAGGCCTTAGTTTAGCATTCTACCTCAGTAGCAATGTGGTATTTTCCCAGATGACCACTGCTGGCACTTTGTGGCATGTGGTACTGGGTAATGATTATCTGAGGTGGTTCGTTGCCAATAAGCCTCCATTATTTATACTTTGTTTTGAACCTTTCCAGTGATTAATGATAGAGGATATACTACCCTGGAGTAATAACAGAGGAGGCACTTTCTGAGATAACGAAAAGGTTTATTGCATGATAGCAATAAGTACAACTACATTTGGTCAGGCATAACTACTCGAACCTTAGGGAGCTGCTATTGATACATATGTTCCCTATAAAAGCTCGAGGAGAATTCCATGTCTCCACCCACATATTGTGTTTGACATGTGTGAAAGAACCATTCCCTATACAACATGTTCAGCAATCTAACATTTATTTTATCGAGCTAACTGCTTTGGTTTATTGGTGATGTTCAAATTCCAGGTTCATTGACAGAGATGTTCCAAGTGTTTGCTCCATGTTTAAGATGCATTTAGATAGACAAGTGAACAGGGATAGAGGGATGTGTGCCATCTGCAGGCAGATGGAGTTAGTTTAGAATGGCATCATGATAGACACAGATATGATGGGCTAAAGGGCCTGTTCCTGTGCTGTACTATTCTATATTCTATGTACTATATGCATCTTCATATATGAAAGACCTACAAGCCATACTGGTGTCACTGTTTATTTTATTAAATTTAGCAAGCAGCTAGCCTTATACACGTTGTTTACTGGCAGCTTGACTAAGTTAGCCAGGGAGAATTGCATCAATACATTTGGGAAAGCAATTAATACTAAAGTATAGTAATTACTAAAATTTTGCATCCTTTCTGATTATTCCCTTTGACCCTGAAGATGTTGACTTCTGCTCGATTGTGGTTTCAAGGCAAGCCTTGTCCAAATGGCAAGTGATGGAATGCTTTTGAAATTACGATGACATCAAATCTGGCAGAAGAATGCTGTGAGAGGCTTTACACTCTGACAGTTCTTTTATATCTCAACGGAAATATAATATTTGTATTATATATTTAGAATTGTGTTTTAAATATTCTTTTGGTGCCATAAGCAATCTGAGTACCTTTCGTTAGGAGTACGCTCATTATGTCCAGTATCTAAATATATAATAGCCTCAGGCATGGTGCTAGTATGCTTTTGCAATCTGAATTAATACTTGTGCCTTTTACCCATGTTTTTTTTAGTTTCATCAATGATGAACCATGAAATCACTTAATAAAAGGGCATGGAGGCTTAGAGGTTAGTACTGCTGCCTCACAGTGCCGGGGACCCGGGTTTGATTCCAGCCTCCGCCAACTGTGCAAACTCCACACAGACATTCTCCCTGTATCTGCGTGGGTTTCCTCTGGGTGCTCCGGTTTCCTCCCACATCCAAAGATGTGCAGGTTAGGTGAATTGGCCATGCTAAGTTGCCCATAGTGTTCAGGGATGTGTAGGTTAGGTGTATTAGTTAGGGGTAAATATAGGATAATAGGGTTGGGGAATGGGTCTGGGGGGTTACTCTCCAGAGGGGCGATGTGGACTTATTGGACTGAAGGGCCTGAATTTGTTTATATGTAATAGTACAGGACAATGATTATACCATGCTTCCCCAAATCAGTGAATTGTCTTAACTGACCTAATGAAATAACGCCATATTAATGTATTGTGCATTCTCCTTCCCAATCTAGTCTAAGATTATTCATTCTACTTACTGTTTAAACCCTGACGCGCCTCTTATGAACTGTCTAGCTGTGTCAGTTTGTAAAAGAATTTCTCAGAGTTTACAGCCAAAAAGGAACATTGAGCAGAATTTCATTGAGCAGCAAACTGAATGATGTGAGCTCAGGCAAGACGTGTCATAAAAACATGTGACAAGTACAGTATGGCCCTTCTCAACATCAGGACCAAATTGTGCCTCCTTTTGTGCTTTTCACAAGTGGCATGGTGAGATTCTCACTAGACAGCAGCAAGATGCCAGTCAATCAGAGTTAATGCATCTTTAACATCTTGTTCACAGCTCAACTCGTCTAATTAATAATCAGATTTCCATCTCACTAAATTTGCCAAACATTGACAAGTTTACCAGAATGAGCATCTGACAGATTCCGAGCTTACTTTTACAATCAGGACTCCCGCCCACATTCCGAGGACCCCTTCACACACCTCCAACACACTCCATCCACCTGGACACCCCGTACTGGCCTATTACCCGCCCTCGATCTCTTTATTTCCAACTGCCACCGAGACATTAACTGCCTCAAACTGTCTACACCCCTCCCCCACTCCAACCTCTCACCCTCACAACGCACAGACCTCCACTCCTTCTGCTCCAATCCCAACCTCACCATCAAGCCAGCAGATAAAGGGGGTGCAGTGGTAGTTAGCACACTGACCTCTACACTGCTGAAGCCAGATGCCAACTTGAAAACACCTCCTCCTACCGCCCCCTCAACCATGACCCCACCCCCCCCCATCACCAAACCATCACCTCCCAGACCATACAGAACCTCATCACCTCAGGAGATCTCCCACCCACAGCTTCCAACCTCATAGTCCGGTAACCCTGCACTGCCCGGTTCTACCTCCTTCCCAAGATCCACAAGCCTGACCACCCTGGCCGACCCATTGTCTCAGCATGCTCCTGCCCCACTGAACTCATCTTCACCTACCTTGATACTGTCCTATCCCCCCTAGTCCAGGAACTGCCCACATACGTTTGAGACACCACCCACGCCATTCACCTCCTCCGACACTTCCATTTCCCCGGCTCCCAATGCCTCATTTTCACCATGGATATCCAATCCCTCTACACCTCCATCCGCCATGATCAGGGCCTCCAAGCCCTCCGTTTCTTCCTCTCCCAACGTCCCCAACAGTACCCTTCCACTGACACTCTCATTCGTTTGGCCGAACTGGTCCTCACCCTTAACAATTTCTCTTTCGAATCCTCCCACTTCCACCAGACAAAAGGAGTAGCCATGGGCACCTGCATGGGCCCCAGCTATGCCTGTCTCTTTGTCGGCTAAGTAGAACAGTCCATCTTCCGTAGTTGCACCGGCACCACTACCCACCTCTTCCTCTGCTACATTGATGACTGCATCAGCACCACCTCGTGCTCCCACGAGGAGATTGAGCAGTTCATCAACTTCACCAACACATTCCACCTTGACCTTAAATTCACCTGGACTATCTCTGACACCTCCCTCCCCTTCCTGAACCTCTCTATCTCCATCAATGACGACCGACTTGATACTGATATATTTTGGATTAGTGGTGCTGGAAGAGCACAGCAGTTCAGGCAGCATCCAAATAGCTTCGAAATCAACGTTTCAGGCAAAAGCCCTTCATCAGGAATGAAGGGCTTTTGCCCGAAACGTCGATTTCGAAGCTATTTGGATGCTGCCTGAACTGCTGTGCTCTTCCAGCACCACTAATCCAGAATCTGGTTTCCAACATCTGCAGTCATTGTTTTTACCTTACTGATATATTTTGCAAACCCACCGACTTGCACAGCTACCTGGATTACACCTATTCCCACCCTACCTCCTGAAAAAATACGATCCTGTATTTCCAATCCCTCCGCCTCCGCCATATCTGCTCCCAGGAGGACCAGTTCCACCACAGAACACACCAAATGGCCTCCTTCTTTAGAGACCGCAATTCCCTTTCCCACATGGTTGAAGATGCCCTCCAATTCATCTCATCCACATCCCGCACCTCTGCCCTCAAACCCCACCCATCCAACCGTAACAAGGGCAGAACCCTCCCGGTCCTCACCCTCCACCCTACCAACCTTCGCATAAAACACATCATCTGCTGACATTTCTGCCACATCCAAACAGATTCCACTACCAGGGATATATTTCCCTCCCCACCCCTTTCCACTTTCTGGAAAGACTGTTCCCTCTGTGACTACCTGGTCAGGTCCACGCCCCCCCCAACAAACCACCCTCCCCTCCTGGCACCCTCCCCTGCCACCGCCGGAATTGCAAAATGTGCACCCACACCACCCCCCTCATTGCCATCCAAGGCCCCAAAGGAGCCTTCCACATCCAAGTTTCACCTGCACATCCACCAATGTCATTTATTGTATCAGTTGCTCCCGATGCGGTCGCCTCTACATTGGGGAGACTGGACGCCTTCTCAAAGAGCGCTTCAGGGAACATCTCCGGGACACCCGCACCAATCAACCCACCGCCCCGTGGCTCAACATTTCAAGTCCCCCTCCCATTCTGCCAAAAACATGCAGGTCCTGGGCCTCCTCCACCGCCGCTCCCACACCACCCGATGCCTAGAGGAAGAACGACTTATCTTCCGCCTCAGAGCACTTCAACTGCAGGGCATCAATGTGGACTTCACCAGTTTCCTCATTTCCTCCCCCCCACCCCAGTTCCAACCTTCCAGCTCAGCACCATCCTCAAGACCTGTCCTACCTGCCAATCTTCCTTCCCACCTATCCGGTCCACCCTCCTCTCTGACCTATCACCTTCATCCCCACCTCCATCCACCTACTGTACTCTTGGCTTCCTTTGTCCCCAGCCCCATCCCCCCTCTCATTTATCTCTCCACCCTTCAGGCTCTCTGCCTTCATTCCTGATGAAGGGCTTTTGCCCGAAACATTGATTTTCCTGCTCCTCAGATGCTGCCTGACCTGCTGTGCTTTTCCAGCACCACTCTAATCTAGACTCTGATTTCCAGAATCTGCAGTACCCATTTCTGCCTAGATTTAGCTCACTATTTGCTCTGAATGACCTCCAGGTTTAAAATTGGGCACCAAAATCTCAAGGCATAATTCATGGGCACTGGTGATACATAACCCACATTCATGAAGATTGACAACCCAATATGACCCAACCTCTAAGAACAATCATGACACATCTCCAATTCATTTACAATCTAGTTTTGCACTACAATGCTGCACAGGCAACTAGCATTGTGGCCTCCAGCACAGGTCCTGGGATAAGATGAATTCCTGCCTGTGCACCACCCCATCCAGCAGGACTTCGATGACCCTGTCACCAAAGCACCATCTGCCAAGTCCAAGTGGGTAAACACGAGGAAATGTGCAGGGCAGCTCTGGACTGACAGTGATGGTCTGGGCATACAATGGACTTTTAAAGATCGCTCAGGCTGGTGAACTCAGATATCTGTTGAGTTGCTGTGGGAATGACACACGAGAGAATGGGGTGGACATGAGAGGCACCACAAAGAAGTGGTAGGTAGAAGTGAAGCATGTTTGGTAAGATATGGTGAAAAAACTTATTAGATCTCAAGGCAAGAAACCCTCCAAAACAATCAACACAACTTGGATTTAACCAAAAAAAATGTAAGAATGGAGAAGAAATTAGATTAGATTACTTACAGTGTGGAAACAGGCCCTTCGGTCCAACAAGTCCACACCGCCCCGCCGAATCGTAACCCACCCATACCCCTACATCTACATCTACATCTACCCCTCACCTAACACTACGGGCAATTTAGCATGGCCAATTCACCTGACCTGCACATCTTTGGACTGTGGGAGGAAACCGGAGCACCCGGAGGAAACCCACGCAGACACGGGGAGAACGTGCAAACTCCACACAGTCAGTCGCCTGAGTCAGGAATTGAACCCGGGTCTCCGGCGCTGTGAGGCAGCAGTGCTAACCACTGTGCTACCGTGCCGCCCATAATGTTCATCAATTTCAAAATATGCTACTAATCTGTACAGAAACAATGTCAAGGCTATCTCATAGTCATTTTAATCATCCATTATCTCAGTCCCTTTTATTGAAACTTGCAAGAATAAACTTTAAACAGTCTTTTGTTTAAGATCAGGTTTCCTATAGTATGGAAACAGGCCCTTCGGCCCAACAAGTCCATAATGATGCTCTGAAGAGTAACCAACCTAGCCCCATTCCCCTACCTTATATTTACCCCTGATTTAGCAATTTAACATGGCCAATTCACCTGATCTGCACATCTTTGGATTGTGGGAGGAAACCCACACAGACACAGGGAAAGTATGCAAACTCCACATAGACTGTTGCCCAAGGTCGGAATCAAACCCAGGTCCCTGGTACTGTGAGGAAACAGTGCTAACCACTGAGCCACCATGACACCTGTTCTTGTTATAAAACTTGTGGAATGGTTAAAGAAACTCCAAAATGGATTTGTCAATTTCCTCTGTATTTGTCACAGTAGTACTTGTTTTAACGACAAATAATTAGCTCTGCCTTCTATCAAGGTGAATGTGATGACATAATGTGACCATCAACATATATTTATATAGCACCTTTAATGTAGCACCATTCCAAAGTGCTTCACAGGAGTATTTTAAAGTATGCAACAAGCCACATAAGGAGATATTGGCCCGGGTCTAATGATCCAATGCCAGCAAAAGCTGAGATGTTCAATACTATCGAGGTCATTGTGTTTTTAGGACTTATGCTAGAATCAGGAACTTCCAATACTTGAGAAATGACTCAGTGGAATCATATAATTGCACTGATATACTTAGAGCTATTTCTACCAGATGAAAAGACTGCTTGAGAACACATCTCTAATTAAATTAGGTAGTGTGTCAAATAACTTCAGCACACAGGAAGTGGTGGCATGGTAGCAATTTCACCGGACTAATATTGAACCCCAGGCCAATGTTCTGGGATATGGATTCAAGCCCTAACATTTCAATTAAGTTCAGTTAATAGAGAGGTGTAAATACTTCTCTGATTCTCTAATGCCCTTTAGGGAAGGAAATCTGATCTTGATGTAACTCCAGACTTCTGTGGTTAACTCTTAACTGCCCTCTGGCTAATTATGGATAGACAATAAAAGCTAGCCTGGCCAGCAACACCCACATTGCATGAATAAATAAAACACAAGTACAACATCTTCGCTGACCCCACCACCTCTCTGATAATACTCTTTCAACAGATGGTGGCCTTCTCCCAACACTGCTCAACAGTTCCCTTGATGCGGAGGAAACGGTTTTGGACTGGGGTGGACCCCAAAGTTAAAAATGACAGAACACCAGGTTATAGTCCAACAGGTTTATTTGTAAGGACTAGCTTTCGGAGTTCTGCTCCTTCATCAGGTAACTAGTGGAGCAGTATCATAAGACACAGAATTTATAGTAAAATATCATAGTGTCATGCAACTGATTCATTCAATGAACAACAGTTCCCTGACTCAGGTCAACCTTTCCCAATGCATGGTTCAAACCTCTCCTAAAAATGCTTGCTGATACACACTTGACAACTTTCAGTCCCCAGCAATCCAATAATGCTGACACCACTCACCACACCACCACACATCCCCCCAAAGAATTCATCCCCCAAACACCTGACAATGCTATCACTGCACAGCCACACTGCTTACCCACAAACTCCCTGACAATGAGCACCCTGTGTCACCCTCTGCCCTATACCCACAGGCTGGCTCTCTTTATGCCATCCATGGCTTCTTGTTCTGATAAATGTCTCGCCAGAGTCAGCATTGCTGGGAAATGCAGGGAGGTGGGGAGTAACTTAGGCATTAATCAGGAATGTTGGGGTGAGGAAAGTCACGATTCTGGAATGGGAGATGAGTAAACATTGTTGCTGAGAGAGTTGGAGAGATACCGCAGATTGGCTGCTGGGGTCAACCTTGTTGAGGGTCAATGATTTCACAGGGTGCTGTTGAGTGTGAAGCATATTGCTGAGGGAACTGTAGAGTTTGGAGATTCAGGGTTGTGTGTCGGGGTGGGGGGAGGGGGGAACACGGCAGTATGGCACTTAAATATCGTGTGTCAATGAACTGGAGACAGATAATAATGGGCTCCAGATTATGATGAAAAGTGGGCAAAGTCTAATTGCAGCTTTAGGTCTCCCCACTCTTTGTCACTGTATCCAACCTGGAGCTGGGATGACGAGTCAAAAAGGCTGAAAAGGTATAGTTTCAAATGGAGTCAGCTACATGCATCAGTTGCTGATGGGGAGACCTGGGACTTTACATCAGATTGCCATAAACTGTATCAATGTGGTAGCGTTTCTTTTTTAAAAGAAGCGGTGAGGTCTAGAAGAGGTGTGGAATGGAAAATGCAGAGCTTGGTGCATAGGCAACTGAAGAGACAGCCATCAATGGTGGAACAATTATGAATGGGAAATGACAACAAGATCAGAACTATAGGAGCACAGATATCTCGAAGGATTGTCAACTTAGGTGCAATCCCAGAGATTGGATGAGCAAGGTCACGGAAACATTTGAAAATAAGGATGAAAATTTAAAAATCAGATTTGAGTTGACCCAGAGTCAATAGACAACAAGTACAGGGTGTTTGAAGAATAGGATTTGTTTAAGACCCAGAATTTATGGAAGGTAGAAAGTGGAAGGCATCCAGAAGTCCATCGGAATGGGCAAGTCTGGAGGTAACAATGGCAGAACTGAGGGTCACAGCAGCAGATAAGCTAAAATAGACACAAAAGTCAGTAACGTTACACATGGTGGAAATGGAAATGGTATGAATAGAAGATGAGACTAAAAAGTAAAAAGGGGATATCCCCACCACAGAAACTAAATTCTGTCCACTGGAGGGAGCCAAGGGTGGATTCTTGGGTGGGGTGGGGGGAGCTGGATGGGGTGGGGGGGGGGGGGGAATAGCAAAGATAATTGTGTGGAAGTCAGAAGAGAAGCCATTGCAAGTGATCCTCTGGATACAATTGGGGTGGAATCGGTTTGATCCTAAAATGACCTGAAATTCTCCTTTGTGACAAGTAATCATGTATACATAATGGGATAAAGCTACAAAATGAGTGGATGAGAAATGGTAGCATTTTTTACGATTTACAGTGAAACAGAAATACTTCTAAACCACCTCAAATCAGTGGAATTGTTAGGCTTCAAGAGGTTGAAACATTAGTTTTCTCTTTCTTTTGCTTCTATTATCAACAAGAAGCTATACCAGTGCAGTTGTATCACTCAAATAACCTCAGCATTCAATGTAATCAGCACATGTAATGAAGGATGAAGCCCATACTAGCAAAGGAACATTAACTAGAAACTAACTCTAAATCTTTCACTGTCAAAGTTGTGCAAATGCTTCTCTAACTGATCAGTTTGGTTTTGCCTTTCAGCAGATCCTTGGTATAAAGGGCACTACTCCAATCCATCATGCCACAGATCCACAGAAATGATAGAGTGAGAAGGGGGCTATTTGGCCCATCTTGTCCAGACCGTCCCAAAGATACCCAATGCCCTTTCTAACCGGTTCCTACACATGGCCCATAGCACTGCTTACAGAAATTAAGGTGCAGGTTCAGGTACTTTTTAAAAAGTGTTTAGGATTGCTGCCTCCACCAACATCAGGCAGCGAGATCCAGATACCGACCACCCTCTGCATAAAAACGTTTTTTCTTGTGTCCCCTCTAATCCTTCTGCCACTTAACTGGAATCTATGACCCTGGTTTTTAAACTCTCTGCTAAGGGAAACTGGTTCCTCCTGTCTATTCTATCTCTACCCCTCACAATTTTATATATCTCACTTTGGTTACCCTTCAGTCTTCTATGTTCCAAGGAAAACAACCCCAACCTCTCCAAGCTCTACTCATAGTTACAGTTCTCCAGCTCTGGAAACATTCCAATAAATCTTTTCTGCACTCTCTCTAGAGCAACTACATCCTTCCTGTAATATGGTGTCTAGTACTGCACACAATAATCCAGTTGTGGCCTCACCAATCTCTTGTACATTTCATCATTGTATGCCTACTTTGTACTCTATACCACTTCTAATGAAGGAACGCATTCCATACGCCTTCTTTACAACCTTCTCTACTTGTATGCCTATATGCACACCAACATCTCCAAATTCATCTACCATTCGCAGTACATTCCTGTTTACTGTGTTTTCTCTTTCACTGTTTGACCTCCCTATATGCATTACCTCACACTCATCAGAGTTGAACTCCATCTGTGACTTTACTGCCCACTCCACCAACTCATCCATATCATTTTGGAGAGTACAGCTATCCTTTATACTAGCCACTAAATAGCCAATTTCTGTCGCCTGCAAATTTCCTGATTGTGATTTCACGTTTAACTCCAATCGTTAATGTATAAAACACACTGTAGGGGTCCCAACACCAACACCAAGCCCTGTGGAACACAACTTGAAACAGTTTTCCATTCACAAGGACAGCCATCAACTATTACCCTTTGTTTCCTGTTACTAAGCCAACTTCAGATCCAATGTGACACATTTACCCTGTATCCCATGGGCTTTTTTTTTTATCAGTCTGCCATGAGGAATTTTGTCAAATACCTTACAAAAATCCAAATGGACAATATCCACTGCACTACCCTCATCCATCCTGTCACTTCCTCAAAGAATTCAATAAAATTTGAAAGGCATGACCTTCCCTTAATGAAGTCCATGTCTTTCTAAGTGAGGGTTTATCCAATCTCTCAGGATTGATTCTAACATTTTGCCCACCACCAAAGTAAGACTAACTGGTCTTGTTGGCTTCCACATCCTCTGAATCTTCACACAAGTCCCACTTCTTCCTTAACTATTTTTTTGCTCTTTATATACTGGTAAAACACCTTTTGGTTTTCCTTTATCTTCCTTACTAATATTTTCTCATGCCCTCTTTGATTTCCTCATTTCTTCAAGTGTGTGCTACCAAGATACAATCAACATTTCTCCTATCTCACTGAAGGCCCAAATACCCTGGACCATTGTTACACAACCAAAGGTGCCTACTGCCCCATCCCTCACACTTTGGGAAAGTAGACTGTGCTCCTTCTCCCGGCTTACAACAGAAACTGAAGCACGAGGATCCGGTATAGAAAGTCATTCACTGCCAGCCTGAGGTAACAGATGAGCTTCTACGTGATTGCTTGGAAATGATGGATTGGTCCATATTCAAGAACTCAATGAGTATGCCACTGTGTCAGACACTTCATCAGTAACTGTGGAGAACTGTGTGCCAAAGAAGCTAATCCAAGTGTTCTCCAACCGGAAACCATGGATGAACTGGGAGATCCACACCTTACTGATGTCCAGGTCAGGTGACACTGTCTATATATGAAATCTAGGTATGAGCTTTGCAAAGGCATCAGAGATGCCAAGACACAGTATCAGACAAAGCTAGAGTCCTAGACTAACCACACGAACACCCACTGATTGTGACAAAGCTTAAACTATATAATGGGCCCCAAAGCGAAGTTGAGTAGAACTGCTGGCAACAATGCATCCCTCCCCGGTAAGCTCTATGCATTCTATGCTCGGTTTGAACAGAAAGACAGTTAAATAATGTCTCCTGTCCTGATAGCCTTGGTACACCTGTGCCCACAGTTACCACCACAGATGTCAGCTTGCCCTTCTTGCAAGTGCAAGTGACTGGCCCTGATGGAGTCCCTGGCTGAGCCCTTGGATCCTGCATGGAGCAGCTGGCGGGAGTACTCGCAGGCATCTTTAACCTCTCCTTAAGCCGATTTGAGGTTCCTACCTGTTTCAAGAAGACCACAATTATCCTGATGCCAAAGCAAAATCAGGCAGCATGTCATAATGACCACTGCCCAGTGGCTCTGACATTGAACACTATAAAGTGCTTTGAGATATTAGTATTGGCACACATCAGATCCAGCCTCCTAGATTGCCTCGATCCATTGCAATTTGCCTACCATCATAATAGATCCACGGCAGACATCGTCTCCCTGGCCTTACACTCATCCCTGGAACATCCTGGTAACAAGAACACCTACATTAGATTTCTATTTAGTGTCTATAGCTCCACCTTCAACACCATAATTCCAACCAAATTCATCTCCAAACTCCAAGATCTTGGACTCTGCAATTTGATTCTTGACTTCCTGACCCAGAGACCCAGTAAGGGTAGGCACAACACCTCCCGCAATAATCCTCAACACTGCTGCCCTGGAAGGCTGCTACTCAGCGTCTGATTACACTCGTTATACACTCATGACTGTGTGGCCAAATTCTGCTCTAACTCCATTTACAAGTTTGCTGATGACACCATTATAGTGGGTCAGATCTGAAACAACTTGACAGTACAGGAAAGAAAGAGAGCTTAGCAGGATGGTGTAACAACCACAATCGCTCTGTCAATGTTAGCAAAATAAAGGAGTTCAACAAACAGACGACATGCCCCTATCTGTATCAATGCTGCTGAGATGAAGTTGCCTGAGAGCGTGAAGTTTCCAGGAGTAAATATCACCAACAATGTGTCCAGGTCCACTCACGTTGACGCTACTACTAAGAAAGCACACCAATGCCTCTAATTCTTCAGTAGTCCAATGAAATTCTACATGTCCACAATTTTATTACTAATTTCATATGTGCCTCCTATCCAGATCACAGCTTGGTATGGCAATTGCTCTGGCCAAGACCACAAGAAATTGCAGAGAGCTACGAATGCAATCCAGTCCATCACGAAAACAAGCCTTCCATCCATTGGCTCTGTCTATACTCCCACTGCCTTGGGAAAGCAGTCAACACAATCAAACACCCCCCCCCCCCCCCGCCTCCACCCAGGTTATACTTCCTTCCACCCTCTTCTGTCAAGCAGAAGATACAAATGTTCGAAAGCACATGCCAACATATTCAAGAACAGCTTCTTCCCTGCTGTTATCAGATTCTTGAATAGACCACTCATATATTAAAGTTCTTTTCACTTCCTCTGTAGCTGTAACACTATATTCTGCATTCTGTTCTATTATCTTGATGTACTTATGGTATGATTTGCCTGGATAATATGCAAAACAAAGCTTTTTACTGCATCTTGGTACGTGACAATAATCAAATCCAATCCACCGCATTTTGGGAAGATAATTCCAAAGTCTCTCAACAGTCAGAGAAAAACAAAACAAACCTCACTTGTTTTAAATGGGTGACTCCTTGTTTTATAAATATGACCCCTAGCTCTAGATTCTCCCATAAGAGGGAACATTCTTTCAACATCCACCCTGAAAAATCCTCTCAAGATCTTCTAAGTTTCAAATAAGTGACTTCTGACTCTTCTAAACTACACAGAATACAAGCCCGGCCAATCTAGCCTTTCCTCAAAAGACAATCCAATCATTCGGGGTATTGGTCGAGTAAACCTTCTCTGAACTGCTTCCAACTGAACAATGTCAACATTTTCAATTATGTACTGTCAATTGTAAATACGAATTTGTACATGATCACTGAAATGACAGGAAAAAAACACAACCCCCATCATGTCATCTGAGATACATCTTGCTTGCATTGTGAGGAAAGCTATTTTTATACAGAACACTGACAAAAGAAAAGCTGTTTTAACTTTCATCTTGTACTCAAGAATATCAAATTCCAAAGAGAATAATTCGCCTTGCATGAGAAAATAATACTGATTGGTTGGCAAGTGGATTCTGACGTTGTGGCATTGCCATGCAGAACGTATCAAGGAGCAGTTATTCCACAGGATTTTGTTTAAATTAAAAAAAGAAAGGCAAGCTGACTCTCATTGGTCAAGGCATTGCCACAGGTAATGCACCAGGAAACTGTTTGCACCATGTTTTTATTTAATTTAAAACATGCAATGCTTAAACATGGTTTATTTCTGTCTACAGAGGACAGAGAGTCTTGTGTATGAATATCTGTAGCTCCCAGTAAATATAAATCAGCCACATTACAAGCCCAAATAATAATCTTAACATTGTGGGTTGGGCCATGTGGGTAAAGTTAATAGGATTAGGATGAAAGGAAAATTAGGTGAGTCTCACAGGCAAGCTGAATTCCGAGACAGCATGAGGGGAGATGAAAAAGATACAGAAACGTGATTTTCAAACTAGAAATAGTAGCACTAACATTCAAGATTTTCACACCCTCATTATGGATAAACATGAAACGTTAGAGAAAAGATCTGTCTGGTGACTCTCTATTTAATAAGTGCTTGTTCTCATTAAGCGATATGTTACCTTTGGGAATGTAGAAAATGTTTTACCTTGGAACAAAATTCTCAAATCAGAATGCTAAGGCCAATTCCACAAATGCATAAACCAAGAATTTTACTATGTTGCATGTTTACTAGCATTGGATATATTTTACAAAGAATTGATTGAAGAAATACAGAGCTTTTTCTGCATTTTATCTCATTCTAACTATTCAAAATAAATTTCAATATACAGTCATTTGTAGTTAGATAGTGTTTAATATGGTAATTATAATAACAAAATACTGCATAAAGAATAGTGCTACAAGTGCACAAGTTTTTTTAAAAAATCATTTAGATTACACTTGGAGAACTACCTTCTTCTAATCAGTTATTCTTTACTTGCGAATAATTTTGCTTCCATATACCTATGAAAATAAAACACTGTAAATCAGATTGCAATTTGCATTAGTACTAAAATTAATAAAGAACCTACTGGTGTAAATATTGGTATAAGACAGACATAACCAAATCTGAAAACATGAAAACTGGATTAATTTAGCCTCACATAGCTGATTATTGAATAAATAATTGATTATTGAATAAATAATTGATTATTGAAAATTATATTATTTGACAATATTATGCCATACTTCGGAGCTATTAATGGCAACTACCATGTCAGCAAAAATAAGAAGTGCAGTCTGGCATAGCAGAAGGCTTGGTTTTAAACTTGAATTTACACTTAGAAATAAACAACATAACTTTAGCCACCTTTGAAAATTAGATTGCTGATACAATTTGAATTAAAACAATTTTGGTAAACAATAGTGAAGTAAAAAGGTTATTACCATTATTGAATTGCATCAGGATACTAATTTTGCACTCAAAGTGCATATGAGTAATTATACTAAGATAGTGATTTAAAAAAAGAACTATAAAGTACCATAAAGGCAACATTGTATTACTAAGCTTACATTTCAATTGTGTTATATTGGTAATAATACTTTTCTCCCATGTGCAGAAAAAGAATTTTTTGTTGCAGTTGTGACCGGATTTGAAGTTATTCTTCACACCAGTTCAATAGCCTACCTAACAGCAATGCTGAAAATGGAGTTCTACTAAGCCCTCAATGTTATTTCATTGCTAATGCACTCTGCAAGTATCTTCAGTCTACAAAGGTTAAGCTCTTTTTCCAAAGTACCGAAATCTAAATCACGTGGTTTGATCAAAATTGAAAAAAAAACTGGCAATACTTCAGATCCAATTCACAATTGCTTCTCCAGTGGTTACTGAAAATAGTCACTGAAAACAATGTTCAGCAGAAATTTGAATGTTTAAATACAACTCTTCATGTCCTCAAGAATAGGAAACTATGTAATTTGGAAGAGATTAACACTTCTCTTGGGCAAATATGACAACTATGAAAGTAATGTCTACCTTGTGCCAGAGATAACCCAGCTAATTTGTCTTGATGTTCCTTTTCATTGTAGCACCAACTAATTGAAATGATAAAGATCTATCAACACCTAAATAATATGACAATGTCCTAGAATAATCCCCACACACTGACTTTTAGTTGGAGTACTGCTTCTTATTGCTTATGGTATTAGCGAGTCGCCTGAAGATGTGAGAGTTGAATTTGATTACAACAGAGTCAGAGCATGGAAACAGACCCTTCGGTCCAACCTGTCCATGGCAACCAGATATCCCAACCCAATCTAGTCCCACCTGCCAGCACATGGCCCATATCCCTCCAAACCCTTCCTATTCATATACCCATCCAAATGCCTTTTAAATGTTGCAATTATACCAGCCTCCACCATTTCCTCTGGAAGCTCATTCCATACACGTACCACCCTCTGTGTGAAGAAGTTGCCCCTTAGGTCTCTTTTATATCTTTCCCCTCTCACCCTAAACCTATGCCCTTTAGGTCTGGACTCCATGACCCCAGAGAAAAGACTATATCTATTTATCCTATCCACGCACCTCATGATTTTATAAACCTCTATAAGGTCACCCCTCAGCCTCCGACGCTCCAGGGAAAAAAGCCCCAGCCTGTTCAGCCTCTCCCTATAGCTCAAATCCTCCAACCCTGTTGAATGCTTGTTGTAACAATACAACTGGTTCTCTCATGGCCTTCGAAGAGGGAGATCTACCGCGGCTGTTTGGTCTGAACAACATTTGCTTATATAGTTGACTCTGATGGTCCTAAGGGAATTAGGGTTGGGCAATTAATCCAGCTTTGTAAATCATAAATTAGGGTTAATATGATTGATGTAAAACAATAATTTGTTCAGGCTTTATGGGGTAACACAATACATTATGGACATTGATGAACAAATATGATCTTCTCTATTAAAATTCATGAGGCCCCAAATGCAATTGCAAGCTAAAGAAAGAGCCCACAGATTTTATTTCATCAGATTTTAATAAAATGAAATATTCACATTCCACAAATTACATCAATAACATCTTCTAGTTAAAATGATAACAGTTTAAATGCACAAGAACATCATTCTGCAATCAGTTCTAACAGGAAATGAAATGATTTGCAAAGGCAGGACATGAGCATTTAGAACATCAACTGTGCACTGAGTGTCTATCTTATGCTGTAATTTGCTGCAAGTATCATTTCATTCATATGGTGATAGAATGCAATGGTATTTATTTTAATCAGGCCACATCATGCTGAACCAAATCACAAGTTTATCAAATAACGATTTTGTATATAAATCACGAATAACTATTGATTCTTTTTTCCAACAGTCTTTATCAAGTCAGTAAGCCATTTAGCAGTCATAACAAAACAAAACATTGGATCTAATGAGAAATCCAATATCAAATAAAGAAAGATGATTAATCACAGTTACGGGTATCTTTAGATTCAAGAATATAAGATATAGGAGTAGAATTAAGCTATTCACCACTTGATCATGGCTGATATGTTTCTCAACCCCATTTCTCTGCCTTCTCCCTATAACCCTTGATCCCCTGACCAATCAAGAACCTACTTAGCTCTGTCTTAAAGACACTCAATGGCTTGGTCTCCAGAATTGTCTGTGGCAATGAGTTCCACAGATTCACCATTCTCTGGTTGAAGAAGTTTCTCCACATCTCAGACCTAAAGGGTCATACCTTCACTCTGAGGCTGTGCCCTCAGGTCCTAGTTTCTCCTGCTAGTGGAAACATCTCCATGTCCACTCTATCCAAGCCTCTCAGTATTCTGTAAGTTTCAGAGTTCCCCTCAAACTTCTAACCCCCTTCATGTACAGATCCAGAGTCCTCAACTTCTCCTCACATGAGAAGCCTTTCATCCCGTTTCATTCTTCTGGACCTTCTCTGGATTCCCTCCAATGCCAGCACATCCTTCCTTAGGTATGGTGCCCAAAACTGCCAAATACAGTCTGACAGGAACCTTGTATTGCTGAGGCGATATACTCTGCTCTTGTATTCTAGCCCTCTGGAAATGAATGCTAACATTGCATTTGCCTCTCTGTCAACTCACCTGCATGTTAACCTTAAGAGAATCTTGAAGTCGACTCCCAAGTCTCTTTGGGCTTCAGATTTTCAACGTCTTTCCCTGTTTAGAACAGTCTACACCACTATTCCCCCTACCAAAGTGCATAATCTCAACTTCCCATATCGTATTCCATCTGACACTTTGTTGCTCACTCTCTGAGCCTGTCCAAGTTCTTCTGCAGCCTCCCTGCCTCCTCAACACCACCTGTCACTCCACCTATCTTTGTGTTATCTGCATACTTAGCAACAGTGCCCTCAGTTTCTTTGACCAAATAGTTAATGTACAACATGAATAGCTGTGGTCCCAACCCCTGTGGTACTCCAATAGTCACTGGCTGCAATCCTGAAAAAGACCCCTTTATCCCTACTCTTGTTTTCTGCCAGTCAGCCAATCTTCTATCTATGCCAGTATCTTGCCCCTAACACCATGGTCTTTTATCATATTTAGCAGTTTCCTGTCAAAGGCCTAATGACAATCCCAATATATCATGTTCACTGGCTCTCCTTTGTCTAATTGGTTTGTTAACTCTTCAAAGAACTGTAACAGATTTGTCAGACATGACTTCACCTTGACAAAGCTGTGTTGACATAGCCCTACTTTATTCCAAAATCTCAACTTAAAAATGCACTCTAAAATCTTACCAATGACTGAGATCAGGCTAACTGGCCTATAGTTTCTGGTCTTCTGCCTCCCTCACTTCTTAAACAAGCGTGTTATAGTTTTTCAGTCCTCTGGGACCCTCCCTGACTCCAGGTCATTCCTGAAAGATCAACATCAACACCTCTACAATTTCATAAAGCTGTCTCCTCAAAACTTTTAGATTCGTTTTAGATTCTTTACAGTGTGGAAACAGGCCCTTCGGCCCAACAAGTCCACACCGACCCGCTGAAGCGCAACCCACCCATACCCCTACATTTATCCCTTACCTAACACTATGGACAATCTAGCATGGCCAATTCACCTGACCTGCACATCTTTGGACTGTGGGAGGAAACCGGAGCACCCGGAGGAAACCCATGCAGACACGGGGAAAACGTGCAAACTCCACACAGTCAGTCACCTGAGGCGGGAATTGAACCCGGGTCTCTGGTGCTGTGAGGCAGCAATGCTAACCACTGTGCCACTGTGCCGCCCATACTCTGGGATGTAGTCCACCGGGTCCCAGGAATTTATCCACCTTCAGACCTTTCAGCTTCCCCAGCACCTTCTCCTTAGTGACAGCCACTGCTATGGTATCAGTCACCTCTGGTGCCTGCCTCTCTTGAAGTTCTGGTATGCTGCTGGTGTCTTCCACCGTGAAAACTGGTGCAAAGTAGCTACTTAGTTCCTCCACTATTTCTTTGGTCCCCATTGCTACTTCTCCAGCCTCATTTTCCAGTGCCTCTCATATTTTTTAGGTATCTAAAGAAAACTTCTGCAATCTTCTTTTATATTACTAGCTAGTTTACACTCATATTTCATTTTGTCATTACCCATTATTGCTTTTTAAGTCATCCTCTGCTGGTTTTAAAGGCTTCACACTAATCTTCACCATATTGTATATTTTTATTCTGTCTCTGACTTCCCTCATCAGCCATACTTGCCTTGTCCTCCTCTTAGTATGTTCATCCTTAAGATGGATCTCTGCTGTGGGTCCCAAATTATCCCAGAAACTCCTGCCTTTCCACCAATTTCCCTCTTCCAATCAACTCTGGGCAGCTCTTCTCTTATGTCCCTGTAGTTACTTTTACTCAATTGTAATTCCAGCTTCCCCCTCTCAAGCTACAGAGTGAATTCTATCAATATTGTGGTCACTGCCTCTTTGGGTTACTTCAACTTAAGCTTCCAAATCAAGTCTGGCTCATTAAACATCACCAAATCCAGAACTGGCTGCTCCCTAGTGGGCTGTTGCATAAACTGCTCCAAAAACCTCACTGCATAAACATTTCACGAATTCCTTTTCTTAAGACCCACTAACAACCTGATTCTCCCAGTTCATCTGCATATTGAAGTCCCCTATGATTACTGTAATAGTGCCTTTCTTACATGCATTTTCTGTCTCCTGATTAACTTTCTTCCGCACATCCTGGCTATTACTAGGAGGGCTGTACACAACTCCCATCAGGGTCTTTTTTCCATTGCAGTTCCTGAACTCCACCCGAACTTCACTTTCCAACTATGTGACTTCTTACTAAGAGGGCAACTCCACACCCAACCTCACCCTCCCGCCCCCACCCCCAACCCAACCTGCTGCCCATCTGCCTGTCTTTATGATCGGATGTGTATCAATTGGATATTTCATCCCCAGCCCTGATCCCCTTGCAGCCAAATCTCTCTATGATACCTACAATACGGTTCCTGCCAATTTCAATCTGCACTATAAGCTCATTCACCTTGTTTTATATAATGTATGCATTTAAGAACAACATCCTCAGTCCTATGTTGATTATCCTCTTCCTACACTTGTCCCCTTATCTGCTATGTCTGAAGATAGATTTCTGACCCTTTAAAACTCTCTGTTCCATTACTCATTCTGGAAATTTAAATAACCTCTGCTGAGCACACTTCCCGACCCCACCCTTTAACGTTTTCCATAACTTTCCACATAACTGAACTTACCAGTTGAGAGGATTTGGTTCTGCTTTTTAATTTAGCCCATAGCTGATCACAATCCCTCAGCAGAACCTCTTTCTACTTGTACTATTGATACCTACATGGACATGACTACTGGATCTTTCCCCTCCCATGACAAGTTTCCTCTGCAGTCTAGATGAGTTATTGTGAACCCAGCATGAGGCAGATAATACAGCCTTTGGGCTGATCACAAAAACAGTGTCTAATCCACTAACTATACTATCTCCAATTACAACTACATTTCTCTATTCTCCTCCTCTTGAATGGCTTCCTGTACCACAGTGCTATGGTCAGTTTGTTCATCTTCCTTAAAGCACTTGCACACATCCACACAGGAACAAGAATCTCAAACCTGCTGGACAAGCTCGAGGGCTGAGGCTCATTCAGCATCACCTCCTGGATCCCTCTATGTAGCCTGGCCTGTGGTCACATCCTCTTGTCCCTGACCACAGAATAAATTCGAGGTAGTTAATCTATGGGGTGTGACTGCCTCTTGAAACACAGAGTCCAAGTAACTGTTCCTCATATCTGATATGTCAGTGTTCAAAGTTCAGACTCCAGCTCATCAACTCTGTGCCAGAATTCCTCAAGCAACCAACATTGCTACTGATGTGGTCAGTGTGAACCACAATTGTGTCCCCCAGCTCCCATATCATGCAGTTACAACACATTGCCAGGCCCTGTATCTCTATTTTAATTACTGAGTTCTTCATTTGATTTTTTTTTAAAAATCATACTCGTCTTTTAGTTTGTTGCATGTAAATACTTCCGATATTATCTTTCAATCTGAAAGTAACCTATAATGGATAGTTAAATTAATTGTTATCACTAAACCAATGAACTTACAGTTTACCTGTGACGTCACTATTTTGTGTTGGGCCCTGGTCCTGCGGTTCAATATATCCTCATGGAAAACGTTTCAAACTATGAGCCAGAAAAAAGGAAAAAAATACTTCTTCCCCTGTGCACTGATGTGATCTCTCTTTCCTGACCATGCAAGGCTTACTGATCCCATGCAAAGTTCAACTCCTTCATTTCCATTTTCCCATAATGGAGTTGTTCCCAATCCATCACCTTAACTTCACCAAAAACAGTGAAAACACTTTTTAAATACACATACTGATGCATTGCTTGTAAAATTACATTGACAGAGTACAGCATCTGAGGAAACTGGCAACCAGTACCAATAGCATCACTTCTCATTTACCATGAGCAATTCAATAACAGAATCCCATTCCAATATGATAATTTAGAGAAATGTTTAATATAAACCTTGTTGAAACACAATGAAATATGCAAGTAAAAATGCAAGTGGAGTGAATGTTTGCTCATATTAATCAGGTTAGAAACAGTGTAAATAGTTGATGTTCTCAGAAAAACAGAAATTAGAGACAATATTGTTCATCAACCATGTGCTCACTCACCTCTACTGGCTCCCAGTTACTGGCCTTGGTTTTAAAACTATCATCCTTGTTTTCAAATCTCTCCGTAGTATCATCCCTTTCTATCTTTAATCTCCACTGTTTCCACAATCCATAGAGCACTTTCAACTCCAACCTCTTGGGCACTCTGATTTTAATTGTTTCATCACTGGTGGTCTTACCTTCGGCTGCTTAGGCACTAGAAATAGCTTCATAAACTTTTCTCTCAACCTCTTTCTTCCTTTAAGACGCGCATTAATAAAAAGTACGCTTCAGCCAAGCTTCTAATCTGCTGCACAAACTGCACTTTATGTTTGCTTTATACTTTATGTCTGAAGTGCCTGGGTTTATATAATTGTAAGAAAGGTACTACACAAATATAAAGTTGCTATTATTATCCTTCTCTTTTATAAAGTGCGTTGTTGTTCTTAGTATCATTAATTATCAGTCTGTATCCAAATGCAGCAAGATCTGGACAATGTTGGGGTACTTAGTGGCTTGGGCGACTTAGTGGCAAGTAACATTTGTGCCACACAAGTACCAGACAATAAACATCCAACAAGACACAATCCATTCAACACAATACAATCTCTAAACCCCTCAAAATCAACATCTTCGCAGTCATCATTGATAAGACACTTAAGTGGACCAGCCACATAAATTCTATCTACAATCACTGGTCAGTGACTGGGCATCCTGCAATGGTTGGATTTAAACCTATGTTCCTGGAGGATTAGTTTGGTGTCTGGATTAAAATTAGTATCACTAACACTCTGCCAACTTGTTTCACATTTTAATAGCATTTATATCTGGATTGCTATTGTGAGACAATTAGACCAAATGCTTTTTTTCTTTTCACAATACATGTACTGTTCTAATTAAATCACGAAAAGGTCCGAACACCATTGAATCTAATGTGACTTTAACCATATCAAGTTCTTTGCAAAGATTATAATCATAATTAGATGAAGTTTTATTTTTGTTACACCAAATTAGCAAGTCCTACCTAATGTTTGTCCAATTATGAATTATATATGGAATTTAATACTGTTTAAAGAAAATTGTTCCAGGGATCATTTATATAAAAATAAAATCATGAGATTTACTGAAAGTTTTGGTAAATGGTAAGTAATGATAAATGGATTCCACTTATCATTGTGATTGCATAAAGTATCTTGGGTGTGTATGTATAACTCGTACCAATAGCATCAAACTCAATATTATCCATATCTCTAAGAACTATTTTTTTTAAATAAAGAGCAGCATGATGTCCATCTGTTAACAAGATACAACTTTACAATGCGAAGAATCATGGGTATTCAGTTCTTCCACATGAATGACTGGCCTGATACTGGTATGGCCAAGCTTTGAAATCATAGTACACATGGTGAGCTGTTAGGGAGCAGTTACAAGCTTAACAGTGAGACAGAGGCAAACATATTGCACATTCATCCTGCAATATGTGTTGGATGAAAGGCTACTTAAGAAAACATGCCTAATAAAAGCAAAATACTCAAGACATGTGGCAGTATTTGTGCAGAGAGAAGCAAGAGTTAACATAACATGACTTTGGAACTCTTCTTCAGAAAACATGCCTGCCAATATTGCAATGAACACCATTCATTCGTCACTCTTAAAATGCTGAGGGTTTTCAATGATTAATTTCAATCCGAATAAATGATTGGCAACATGTTCATGGAGTCTTTATCTGTGGCTTCTTTCATGAATTTTATACCAATATAGATAAAACAAAATGAGACTGTTAGGCATTGCTTAAAATTGCTACATACTCATTACCAACTTGACAAAGACTGTTTAAGGAACCCTTATTGCTTAGTAGCATTGTCTCCAAAAGCATTAACAGTTGGCTATAGCAATATTGTCACATAACATCTGGTCATTCCAATTTGTCAGGATGAATTTCTAGTGAAATCAAAGTGAGGTTGCTCCTATGAGGTAAATTTCTATCAAACAAGACTTTATGTCACAAATAACATTTGCAACCTCAATAACTTCTCATTAAAAGAAAAATCACTTGCATCAGAAACAACATGTAGCAAAAAGCAGTGACATCCTGTGTCCCCTGACTCCAGTGCAGCTTCAGACATTTGTATTGCATCAAAACATTATTCGTACTTAAAACTCATCTTCTGAGCTGTCAGCTAACAGCATCACCCGGTCCTGCATGCTTGTGAAATCTTTAGGCTGAAATTTTAAACAAAGACATTAGTAGTATTGTACAGTAATTACCATATGCATATAATAAACATACATTTTAATAAGGACATGTAATTAAGACAACACTGTCATGACATTAGCAATAATAAGAACACCTATTGTTCTGTGTAGGCAATTTGACAACCAATGTGCTCATAGTGATGTCCTATAAATGGCAATTAAGTAATCATGTAACCCACTTTGGTGTTGACTGGAGGAATCAGTATGGTCAGAATATCCAGAGGAACTCATCAGCTCTTTTTTGACTATTGTCATAAAATCTTAACAATCTTATGCAAAAGACAATGTAGCACTCTTTCAATTCTGCATGGAAGTACTTAGCCAAGATAAGAACTGAAGCCCTGGTGGGAGGATTGAATTTACGAGGCAATAGTTCTCCAATTTAGCTAAGCTGTGTAGTGCAGGTTCATAGTTCCTTGAAAGTGGAGTCATAGGTAGACAGGATAGACACCTGGAGGAAGAACGCCTCATCTTCCGCCTCGGAACACTTCAACCCCAGGGCATCAATGTGGACTTCAACAGTTTCCTCATTTCCCCTTCCCCCACCTCACCCTAGTTCCAAACTTCCAGCTCAGCACTGTCCCCATGACTTGTCCTACCTGCCTATCTTCTTTTCCACCTATCCACTCCACCCTCATCCCTGAACTATCACCTTCATCCCCTCCCCCACTCACCTATTGTACTCCATGCTACTTTCTCCCCACCCCTACCCTCCTCTCGCTTATCTCTCTACGCTTCAGGCTCTCTGCCTTTATTCCTGATGAAGGGCTTTTGCCTAAAACGTCGATTTTGCTGCTCCTCAGATGCTGCCTGAACTGCTGTGCTCTTCCAGCACCACCAATCTAAAATCCGGTTTCCAGCATCTGTAGTCATTGTTTTTACCTACTTGATTTTAACCCTACTGCGAATCCTCTTGTAAGGATAGCGATATGCTTGTCTTTATTGGTCAGTGCATTGAGTATAGGAATTGGGAGGTCATGTTGCGGCTGTACAGGACATTGGTTAGGCCACTATTGAAATTCGCATGTAATTCTGATCTCCCAACTACAGGAAAGATGTCGTAAAATTTGAAAGAGTTCAGAAAAGACTGACAAGGATGTTGCCAGGGTTGGACAGTATGAGCTATAGGGAGTGGCTGAATAGGCTGGGGCTATTTTCTGTGGAGTGTTGGAGGCTGAGGGATGGCCTTATAGAGGTCTATAAAATCATGAGGGACATGGGTAAGGTAAGGTCTTTTCCCCAGGGTGGGGGTGTCCAAAATTATAGGGCGCAGCTTTAAAGTGAGAGGGACAAGATTTAAAAGGGGCAACTTATTCACGCAGAGGGTACCGTGAGTATGGAATTAGCTGACAGAGGAGTTGATGGAGGCTAGTACAATTACAACATTTAAAAGGCATCTGGACGGGTACATGAATAGGGAGGGTTTAAGAGGGATATGGGCCAAATGCTGGAAAATGGGACTAGGACAGTTTAGGATATCTGATTGGCATGGACAAGTTTTTCCCTCCCCACCCCTTTCCGCCTTCCGCAAAGACCGTTCCCTCTGTGACTACCTGGTCAGGTCCACGCCCCCCTACAACCCACCCTCCCATCCTGGCACTTTCCCCTGCCACCGCAGGAACTGTAAAACCACACCTCCTCCCTCACCTCTATCCAAGGCCCTAAAGGAGCCTTCCACATCCATCAAAGTTTTACTTGCACATCCACCAATATCATTTATTGGATCCATTGCTCCCGATGCGGTCTCCTCTACACTGGGGAGACTGGGCGCCTCCTAGCAGAGCGCTTTAGGGAACATCTCCGGGACACCCGCACCAATCAACCACACCGCCCTGTGGCCCAACATTTCAACTCCCCCTCCCACTCTGCCGAGGACATGAAGGTCCTGGGCCTCCTTCACCGCCGCTCCCTCACCACCAGACACCTGGAGGAAGAACGCCTCATCTTCTGCCTCAGAACACTTCAACCCCAGGGCATCAATGTGGACTTCAACAGTTTCCTCATTTCCCCTTTCCCCACCTCACCCTAGTTCCAAACTTCCAGCTCAGCACTGTCCCCATGACTTGTCCGGACTTGTCCTACCTACCTATCTCCTTTTCCACCTATCCATTCCACCCTTTCCTCCCTGACCTATCACCTTCATCCCCTCCCCCACTCACCCATTGTACTTGATTTTGCTGCTCCTTGGATACTGCCTGAACTGCTGTACTCTTCCAGAACCACTAATCTAGAATCTGGTTTCCAGCATCTGCAGTCATTGTTTTTACCTCGTTGGACCAAAGAGTCTGTTTCCTTGCTGTACAATTCTATGACTTGATGACTGTAAATGGATAGAAATCTGGAAGAGCTCCTGTGGTGCAATGATAGTTTCTCTGCCTCTGAGCTAGGAGGACTTGATTCGAGTCCCACCTACTCGAGAGTCATAACATGCCTGCACAGGCTGTTTTAAAAAAAACTAAGTAGAGAATTGTGTGCAAAAGATCAGCAATTTCTCACTATACAATGCTAATGTACATGTCTCTCCACTAACAGTACCATTGGGAAAATATGCCCCATAATGTCCAAAAGATCCCAATTGTACATGAAGTGGACAGCAGTAATTTTCTCATTTTATTATCACTAAAACTCTTCACATTATACAAATCCAATTTAAATCAATTTGGGTTCATTAAAATTAAAATTCTGTTCACATACTTAATTATTAAATCCAGCAAAGTAAACTAATCGAAGAGCCACTAGTTATGTATCAATTTTCTGACATTTGAAGAACAAATAGAGCAAATCATTTGAAACCATGAAAATTAATGCAGAACTCTGACATCACATTACCTTCTTCCTTTTTTAAAAACTTACATTTTGAATGACACATTCCACATTCCACGGAATCTTCTAAAAATTGGTTCTGGAATCTAAGCAATTGTGGCCCATATCTCATTACCCTTGAGAAGGCTATGGTGAGCCATCTTCTTGAATTGCTGCATTGTAATGTCAAATGGCTGATGGCACTGGATGCTGAAAAAGCTGACAACATTACTTACAGGACTTATACATTTAATGGGGAGTGTTGCCAAACAAAAAGAGACTTTGGGGTGCAGGTTCATAGCTCCTTGAAAGTGGAGTCGCAGGTAGACAGGATGAAGGTGGCCTTTGGTTTGCTTGCCTTTATTGGTCAGTGCATTGAATATAAGAGTTGGGAAGTCATGGTGCAGCCATACAGGACATTGGTTAGGCCACTTTTGGAATACTGCATTCAATTCCTCCCTGCTATTGGAAAAATGCTGTGAAACTCGGAAGGGTTCAGAAAAGATTTACAAGTATGTTGCCAGCGTTGGAGGATTTGAGCTGTAGGGAGAGGCTGAATAGGCTGGAGCTATTTTCCCTGGAGTGTCAGAGGCTGAGAGGGTGGGAAAACCTTATAAAGGTTTATAGGATCATGACAAGGTGAATAGCCAAGGTCTTTTCCCCAAGGTAGGGGAGTCCAAAGCCAGAGGGCATCTGAGAGGGGGAAGATTTAAAAGAGACCTGAGGGACAATATTTTCATGCAGAGGACAATGCGTGTATGGAATGAGCTGCCAGTGGAAGTGGAGGAGGCTGGTATAATTGCAACTTTTAAAAGGCGACTGGATGGGTATAAGAATAGGAAGGGTTTAGTGGGATATGGGCCAAATGGGACTAGATTACTTTAGGATATCTGGTCGGCATGGATGAGTTGGACCGAAGGGTCAGTTTCCATGCTGTACAGCTCTATGACTCTACTGTAAAAATACTAAAGTTTCATGCTCTAAATCTACCCATGGCATAAGCCAACAGTTCCAGTACAGCTACAGCACTGGCATCTACCCAACAATGTAGAGATTTGCCTAGTTATGACCTCAAAAAGCAAGAAAAATCCAATGCAGCCTACTGGCTGTATAGCTCTATGACACCCCGACCAACATACTCATTGTCATTAGCAAAGGACTGGAATGTCTTGTGAACAGTGCTATCATTCAGTACTTACTCACCAATAATCTGTTCACTCATGCTTAGCTTTGATTATAACACAGCCGATCAGCTCCTGAGAGGAACTGATCATTCTTTATATCAAGGCATCATTTGACCCACTATGACATCAAGCAGCTCAAGCAAACCTGGAATTAGTGGGAATCCAGAGGCAGAAGGAATCTCTCCTTTGATTGGAGTATATCTAACACAAAGAATGGATGTGGTTACTGGAGACTCTAGGACATCTCTGCAGGAGTTCCTCAGGGCAGTGTCTGAGGCCCAACCATCGTCAGCTGCTTCAACAATGACCTTTCTTCCATGATAAGGTCAAAAGTGGTCACTGATGATTGAACAAAGTTCAGCATCATTTAGGACTCCTCAGATCCTGAGATATCTGTGCTTATATGCAGCATGACAACAACATTCAGGTTTGGGCTGAAAACTGGTGAATAATATTCAAGCCACACAATTGCCAGGCAATGACCATCCCTAAAAGGGAGAATCTAACCAGCTCCTCTTGATATTCAATAGTATTTCCATCACCAAATACCCAACTGTCAACATCCTGGGGGCTACTACTGCCAAGAAACTCTACTGAAGCAGTCACTTAATTAATATGCCTTCAATAAGGTCAGAATATGGGATTTCTGTAGTAATTCACTTCCTAGCCTCCTAAAGCCTATCATCTATGAGGTACAAATTGGAAGTATGATGGTAAGCTTTCTATTTGCCTGAATGGTAGTAGCTTCAATAACAAACCAGAAAGCTCAATGGCATCCTAAACAAAGCAACCAACTCGATTGATATCCTATCCACCATCTTTAACTTTCATTCCCTCCACCACTGGCATACAGTAACAGCAAGGAGAAAGTGAGGACTGCAGATGCTGGAGACCAGAGTTGTAAAATGTGATGCTGGAAAAGCGCAGCAGGTCAGGCAGCATCCAAGGAGCAGGAAAATCGACATTTCAGGCATAAGCCCTTCTTCAGGACCCATCCCACTGTGTATCCCGGACCCAACCCACTGTTGTGTGAAAATGCTTTGCTCTCATCACATTTGCTATGTTTGTAAGTCATTGGAAATCTGTGTCCTTTCGTTTTCAATCCTTTTACCAGTGGGAACAGTTTCTATCTACTCTATCTAGACCTCTCAATTTTGAGAACTTCTTCCAAATCTCCTCTGAGCTGTCTTCTCTCCACAAAAGACTGTTTAAAGAACAGTCCCAACATCTCCAATCAACACTGAACTGAAGTTTCACATTCCTGGAACAATTCCTGTAATTCTCTTTTGTATGCTCTCCAATATGTTCAAATCCTTCCTATGGTTTGGAACCTAGAACTATACACAATGCACCACTGAGATCTAACAAGAGTTAAGCCTACTTTCAGCATTTCCTCCATCCTTCTGTATTCTATTCTGCTACTAATATGCCCAGGATACTGTATGTTTTATTTACTGCTTTCTCCACTGATCCTGCCACCGTCAATAATCTACGCACATAAACATCCAGGTCCTCTACACCAGCATACCTTCAAGAACTGTACTCCTTCTTTTATATTGCCCATGTTCATTCTATCAATATGAATCACATCACAATTCTCAGTCACCAATCTGCCCACTCCACCAAACCACCAAGTTGTCTTGGTCCTTTTGAAATTCTACATGTCCTCCTCACACTTTATAATTTTGTATCATCTGCAGCTTTGACAATGCTTCCTATACGCCACCGCACACTTTTTCTCTTCATCTTAATTTCTATTTCTTTTGTCATCCTATCGTTGCCCTACCATTTCTTTTTGAGTGAACATACTGTGAATATGAAGGTAGCCCCTTGTTATGGTAGTTTTTCTTGCCAATCTTTTGTTCCACTCTATCTGGTCCAGCTCCATGCTTTCTCCAGTGAAAACAGCTTTCTCATAGTTAATGATGCTTACTCTGAATTGCCTATTATGCTTTTCAAATCATTCATTCAAAACCTTATCATGCAATGGTCATTGCTTCCTAAATGGTCCCCCTCTTCAACCAAGTGTCCAGGTAATTCCAAACTCTAGATCCAACAGTACATCCTATTTTGATGAAATGGCTATGTACTGCTGTGGAAAACTTATCTGAACATTATCTAGAAATATTTGCTCTTCTACACACTTTATATTACCATGTCCCAAACTATATTTGGGTAGTTAAAGTACTCCATTATAACTACTCAATAATATTTTCATATCTCTGTAATTTCCCTGCAGAATTGTTTCCACTAGTTGATGGTCCACAGACTACACTGAGCAATGTAACTGCATCAGTTTTGTTCCTTAGCTCTAGTCAAATTGATTCAAAGGACTGAACGCTTAACGACACCCTCTTTTACAAGTACTGCAAATCCCATCTTCACCAACACTGCTGTTGGAAAATAGGGTCCCCTTTAAACAGACTTCTTTCCTTGTACTTCTAATGAAGTATAGGATATTGTTTAACTGCTCTTTTAGTAGTAATTAGCCTCCCAAAAACAGATAGAACAGAACTGTAGATGCTAAAATCGCAAACAAAAATTGCTGGAGAAACTCAGCAAGTCTGGCAACAGTAATGGAGAGAAAACAGAGTTAACATTTGAGTTCAGCGACCCTTTGTCACAAAGGGGTAGATATAACCGAGAAAAACGCTGATAATGTGGAGAAGCACGTCATGGGCTAGGGTGTGGGGATGGGTAAAGTACGTAGAGGAAATTCAGAAAGTACACAGTGTTCAAATTCTAAAATTAAACAAAATAAAACAAAGACCTATGGAAAATGGAAATCTGAAACAATAACAGAAATTACTGGAGAAACTTAACAGGTCTCACAGCATCTGTGGGAAGAAAGCACAGTTAACATTTTGAGTCCAGTGACTCATCAAATGAAGAGTGATTGAGGACAAAACATTGCATATTTTCAAGAAGGTGGCAGACATAGCTTTTAGGGCTAAAATGGATCAAGGGATATGGGGTCAAAGGGGAGAAAGAGAGTGGGTTTAAGGCATTGAGCTCCATGGCCACCATGATCGTACTGAATGGCCAGGCAGGTCAAAGAAGTTGAATGGACTCCTCTGTTTCTCTGTAAGTTTGATGCTATCTTCCTTGATTAACCATGGCCAGTTTATCTTCTTCCTAGGATCCCTCTATCTCACTTGATTATACATTTGTTGTTAGTCATAAAACTATTTCATCCTTTCCCTGTCCACTCTGCCCACATCTCTGTGTAATTGTTCCTTACGTTTAGCACAGTTACTTCCAACATAAGTTCCTCATCAAACTAAATGCTAAGTTCTACCTTGTTACAGCCACTGTTCCCAAGAACCTTTTACTCGGATCATTTATTAAACCTACCTCATTATCATTTCCAAAATAGTCTAATCCTTGGTTCAATACACAACATATTGTTCCAGGAAACTGTCCTGAATACACTTCATAAATTCTTCCTTGTTATTACTTTTGCCAATTTGATTTTCTCAATCGACATGAAGAGTAAAAAGGCACCCATGATGATTAATCATAGAATCCCTACAGTTTGAAAGCAGTCCAGTCACATCTATCCACAAAACAGCATCTCAACTCCCACCCCCTCCAACCAACCATCTATTTCCCATGGCTAATTCACCTAGCCTGCATGTCCCTGGACACTATGGCCAATTTAGCATGACCAATCCACCTAACCTGCACACTTTTAGACTGTGGGAGGAAATTGGAGCACCCGGAGGAAATCCATGCAGACACAGGGAGAATATGCAAACTTCACACAGATAGAAAATCACCTGAGGGTAAAACCAAACCTGGTTCCCTGGCACTGAGGCAGCTATGGTAACCACTATGCCATTGTGCCGCCTTGCTTTACTAAGGTACTGCCTTTCTTTCACATGCATTCATAATCTCCTGCTTTATTCTCTACCCTACAGGGCAGTTACTGCTGAAGAGCCTATAGACTATTAGCACCAGTGTCTTTTCCCCCTTATTAACTCTTAACTCCACCTATATGGAGTTTGCATCATCAGATCCCAGATAATTTCTTCCTATCACACTTATTCCATCCCATACTAACTCCAATATCCTTCTCTTCCTGCCCATTCTCCTTTCTAAAGAAATGTCACATAACCCTAAATATTTAGTTTTCAGCTTTGATCTCCTTGTAACCACATCTCCGTAATGGTTATAAGATCATACCTATTAACCCCTACTTCCGCTATCAATACCTACATTTTATTCCAAACATAATACTCATTTAAGAGACATTAACTTTGCCTTTTCACCATTTTTACCCCTTTGATGTTCTTGCTTTTGTTAATGCTTTGGTACTCATTATACTCACTTCCTGCCCCACTTTGGGTATCATTATCAAAATAGTTGCCCTGCAAGGTCACCATATCCATTTGCCTCGTATGCTTACATTTACGCCCTCCTAAATCCTTTGGTTCTCATATCTGCCCACCTACAGTCACAGCTCAGACCACTCACCCCTCTCCCACTCAGCTCACAAACACCTTGTGGCACACAAATGGTCAATGTGGAAGGATAAGTATTAAGATCTCTGCTTGACCTCAGAGTTTGATTTGCTTGGCCGACTATGATTCAGTTGGCAGCACTCTTTCCTATGGGTTAAAAGACTGTCTTTTTATGTAGATAAGATAAACAGAAGCCCCATCTACTTTCTCAAGTGGATGTGTTGCCAAGAAGAGCAGGGGAATTATCTTGGCTAATATTTATCCTTCCAATAATGATTATTAAAAGCAATTATCTAATCATCATTACGTCGTTGTTTGCAGAACTTGCTGAGCATAAAGTGATTCCTCGACTCCTTACAACTTTTAAAATAGTAGCTAATTGGCTGGAAGTACTTTTGGACATTGTGGTTGTGAAATGTGCCTGGGAAGTATGTAAATCTTTGTGTCTTTTCAGTCAATTTGCATGTAGAATAAATGATCTGTTTTTCCCATTTGAGATGAAATTTTGAACATTATCACGTGGCTCAGTTTAATGGACCTTCAGAAATGGGAATGACAGATTGACATGATATCTCAAGATGGGGGCCAAATAAATAACCAAAGCAAACAAAGGAAAAGTATGATATGTTACAGAGTGCATTGTAGGTCTCTCAAGATACTTTTCTGGCATTTACCTTTGTTTCACGTCTTTTGAAAACACTTTTCCTCTTCCGATTCATCACCTTGAAACTATAGAGAGCTCCTAGGATGAAGAGTGCCCCTGCCACGCCAACAGCTACAGGCACTAGCATCCCAGACATATAACCCGCCTGCAATCATACAAAAGGTTTAAAATGTGTCATGACACTTAGTCACTACTTTCCCTGCAGTTTAATTTTGGATAGTGAAATATTTTATTCCGAACTTTCAGGTTTTAATTCTGAAATGTATGTAATTTTGTTCAGATTCTATTCAATTTACAACACAGACTCAAAAGTCAAATATGTTAACCCAGACTCTAGTAGAAATAACATTCAGATTAACAGCATTCAGCAAGATTTAAGAGTAAATGAAGCCACGATTGTCAGCATCTATATTCGTGTAGTTAAGTGTAAGGTGATCTCTTAGTTACCTGGCTTCTCCACGACCTTCATTATGTTGCTATCTTGCTCAGACTCACCAATTGAAACAAATGCAAAAGGTTTATAACTGTGCTACCAACGTGACAGACAGACAGACACACATACACACACACACCCACCCACAGGATAATTAGTTCTGTCCTTTCAACTATAATGGAACTAAGCAGTGTTTAAAATAGTAAGAATGAAAAGGCAAATGTGACTTCCTTTAAATGAATCTTTAACATTGCAGAACATCAAAATGAGAGACAGCTCAGTGTTGAACTGAAGCATGGAATAAGTGTATGGCCCAAATCAAAAATCATCCCGAGGCACTTACTTTGTCTTTGATTTTCTCCAGCCAGTTTCTTACTGAAAAAGGAATAGATTAAAGTAGTTGTATTACTGAATATAAATATTATTTGATGCAAATATTAGAGAATGGTGAATTTCTTTACTTTGTGCCAAAATTTACAGAAAACATCATTAGAACATGTCAGTGGCTTTAACACTGAATCAGAAATAGCATAGCCAATGGCTAATAGATTGATTTTGCACATTGCCTTAGAGTACCTATAAACCCTAATCTTGTATTGTATTATCAGATAATAGTCAGCAAAGACCTTGCTATTACTAGGTTAAAATATTCTCCCCCTCAAGTTTAAAATTATAAAATTATTACTCAGAAATTAGGCTTATTTAATTATTTCAGAACTAACACATTGAAGATAACTTGTAACAGAATTTGTAAAGATGTTTTGCAGTGTTTCTTAATAACTCAATTTGTCTTTCATTTTGTACCTAAAGACCAGGGGTACAGATGATTTCACTACCTCAATAAGTAAAATGGAGAAAGTTAATGAGATATAAGCACTCACCGTTAGGCATCTGCCATTCCTTACTCAGTTATACATTATTGAGGTGACAATTAGATTCTTGAGGGAGACACTGTATGCTCTCTTACACAAGGTGAATCAGATTATTGTCTTCAGTTTACTTGCCCAGATGAGCAGTACTGCAAAATTCAGGACCATAATTTTACACTGTGGTCCAATTCCAATCCATGCTACTATGAATCATTATCAGGATACTGAGAGATGGGAATAATTAGAACTGAGCACACCCTTTGGAGATGATCAACATAAGATTTAGCTCTTATACTGGTAGTATTGAAGTACCAGTCTCAATAACAACAAAATAACAGCAAATATTCCATTACTCTGCTCCTATTACAAGGGAATGATTACAATGGCAAATATTGTACCTCACTGGCAGTGCTCTGGTCAATAATGCACTTCCTGCTGTGTTCAACTCTATGCCTTTGAAGTGAGGAATTATAACTGTGTTTAAGGGTCTGAGGATTCTCTTTCAATGGATTTTGTTTCACTCTAAATATGAATAATGAGGCAACAGAAGGAAACATTTTAAAGAAGCACATAAAATCACATTGCTGCAAGATCGTCAGCACCAGTATTTTTCAGTTTAAGTAACAGTAGTGTGAACAGTGGTGGTGTAGCAAAATTTGCAATCAGCATTAATTTGAATGGAGTTGTAGCAATGATATTTGCTTTCTAGCTACTTTTGCTGAAGATTAACAACGTGACCCAGAAATTATCAGGTAGCATAAGCAATTATATAAATTATTCACAGCATCATTGCCTAGAATGGCTGTACAAGAATAACACATTCAGAGATATATCTTTTTTACGGCACAAATTTACAACAGTTTATCTGCCTTTTAAAAGCTATCAATCCTTTATATATTTGATCAAAATGCTGGTGCTTCTGAAATCCAATCATCTACAGTTAATTAGTGAGAATTGCTGAGTATTGACTGCAAATTACATAATTTATTATTTGAAAATGAATTCAAAGGACACATTTGCACTCATATACTTCTGTACTAATTGAAGTTGGTGTACACAAAGTGTAAAAATAATGAATTCCCTTTTCTGGAATCAAAACACTGCTGTAGTCATCAGCAAAGGTCCATGTAAGTGGAAGATACCACTGAACTTAAATCATTGGCCATGAAATCTGACCTCATTTTACTCAGTTTTTCAGTGTGACAAGTGCTGTTTTACCTGCAAAATGGCAAAAGTTGGCATGTTAGAGAGAGAGAGTGTTCATGCATGCAGGAAGCCTCCAGAAGAATAAGGTAGGATAGTCAGATCAAGACAGTAATTGGTATGTGACTCTATTTGACAGCAGGCCTGCCAGTTGGAGCTTAACGCTTCAATGATAATCTCTCATAACATCACATAGCTGAACACAACATTCAGTGGCAGAAACAACATCCCTTATCCCATCCACATCACCAAAGTTTTGAAAGGATTATCAAATTAAATAACAGGTTGGTTATTGATTGAGTTCTATTAGTTCTTGCTATGATTTTTTGAAGTGCTTATTGGTTTCTGGAATTGTTTAAAATTACTGACTAGGTGAAGCCTGCAACTCATGAGACTGAAACTTTGCCATTTTGCCATCAAACTCAACTGCAGCGAGATTACCTATTGGAGCACTGAGCTCACAATTATGTATATTTACTGGTACACTTAGGAGTGACCATGGCCAAGAATCAGTTTTTGTTGACTATAATGACAAAAACATTATTTGCTTTAGTTCAAAGCCTTTTTTTAAAAAAATCAAGTTACTGCACTACCCTTACAAGAATAAAGAAGCCCTTCTGCAATGATATAATACTTTGGTGAGAGTACACCCAGACTATCATGTACTTCATTGAATTCTTTATCTAAGGAAAAACACACTTGTCTTAGAAAAGATGCAATACGGGTTCACGAGATTAAGTTTGGAGATTGGATTAGTGGTGCTGGAAGAGCACAGCAGTTCAGGCAGCATCCAAGGAGCAGCGAAATCGACGTTTCGGGCAAAAGCCCTTCATCAGGAATAAAGGCAGTGAGCTGATTGTCAGTTCGTTTGTTACATACAAACATAGAAACATATGAGTCAGGAGAGGAGTTGGCCATTCAGCCCTTTGACCCAATTCTGCTATTCAATAAAATTTTATTGCAACCTGAAATCCACATTCCCACCTTCCCCTTATAACCTTTAACCTCTTTTTAACAAGAATCTGCCTCTGCCTTAAAATTACTCAAGGACTCTGCTTTCATTACTTTTTCACGGACAGTTCCAAAGATCTCAAAAAATTTCACCCAAACTGTTAAATGGGCGACATCTGATTTTTATACAGTAATAGCTAGTTTTAGATTTTATCATAAGAAGAAACAACCTCTTCACATCCACCCTGTCAAGGTCCTTTAGGATCTTATATGTTTCAATCAAGTCACTTTTTACTCTAAACTCCAACGGGCAGGCTTAGACTATCTGATTTCTCACAAGACAATTCTCCCATTCAAAGTATTAGTCTACTAAACCATATCTGAACTGCTTCCAATGCATTTATATCCTTCCTTAAACAAAAAGGTAACCAATACTGTTTAGGGTGTAAGTTTGCTCGCTGAGCTGTAGGTTTGATATCCAGACGTTTCATTACCTGGCTAGGTAACATCATCAGTGGCAATCTCCAAGTGAAGCGAAGCTGTTGTCTCCTGCTTTCTATTTATATGTTTGTCCTGGATGGGGTTCCTGGGGTTTGTGATGATATCATTTCCTGTTTGTTTTCTGAGGGGTTGATAGATGGTATCTAGATCTATGAGTTTATTTATGGCGTTATGGTTGGAGTGCCAGGCCTCTAGGAATTCGCTGGCATGTCTTTGCTTAGCCTGTCCCAGCATAGATGTGTTGTCCCAGTCCAAATGGTGGCTTTTATCCTCAGTGTGTAGGGCTACGAGGGAGAGAGGGTCGTGTCTTTTTGTGGCTAGCTGGTGTTCGTGTATCCTGGCGGCTAACTTTCTTCCTGTTTGTCCTACATAGTGTTTGTGGCAGTCCTTGCATGGAATTTTGTAGACGACGTTGGTTTTGTCCATGGGTTGTACTAGGTCTTTTAAGTTTGTTAGTTTGTGTTTGAGAGTGTTGGTGGGTTTGTGTGCTACTAGGATACTGAGGGGTCTTAGTAGTCTGGCTGTCATTTCTAAAACTTCTTTGATGTATGGCAAGGTGGTTAGGGTTTCTGGCTGTGTTTGGTCTGCTTGTCGTGGTTTGTTCTTGAGGAATCTGCGGACTGTATGTTTTGAGTATCTGTTCTTCTTGAATGCGTTGTATAGGTGGTTCTCCTCTGTTTTCCGAAGTTCGTCTGTGCTGCAGTGTGAGGTGGCTCGTTGAAATAGTGATCTGATGCAGCTTCGCTTGTGTGTATTGGGATGGTTGCTTGTGTAGTTAAGTATTTGGTCAGTGTTTGTCGGTTTTCTGTATATGCAGGTTTGTAATTCTCCGTTGTCCGTTCTTTCGACTGTGACGTCCAGGAATGTGAGTTTGCTGACGGTTTCTTCCTCCTTGGTGAACTTTATGCGTGTGAGGGTGTTGTTGATGATGTTAAATGTCTCTTCTACCTTGTTTCATTTTGTGATGACAAAGGTGTCATCTATGTAGCGGACCCGGATTTTTGGTTTGATGGTTGGTAGGGCTGTTTGTTCTAGTCTTTGCATTACCACTTCTGCTATGAATCCTGATAGCGGAGATCCCATAGGTGTGCCATTGGTTTGTTTGTAGATTATGTTGTTGAAGGTGAAGTGGGTGGTGAGGCACAGGTCCACTAGCTTCATGATGTTTTCATTGGTAATGTGATTGATGGTGGTTGGGGTGTGTGTAATGGTCTCTTCTAAAAGTGTGGTAAGTGTTTCCTTTGCCAGGTTGATGTTGATGGGGGTGAATCAATAAGACACGATACATTACGTTACGTCAAATGGGATCATTGTTTCGTCTTCCTCTACTTTGGTGTTTTTGATGATTTTAGGAATTCCTGGGTGGAGTGGATGGAGTGCTGTGACTCTTCTACTAGGTATTTCTTTGGCCAGTCTGTAAGTTGGTGTTCGGGGTAGTGAGACTATGGGTCTGAGGGGGGCTCCTGGTTTATGGATTTTTGGTAGTCTGTAGAATCGTGGGGTGTTGGTCTCGTCTGGTTTCATTTTTTTGGAATCCCGTCTTGTTTAATTATCCGGAATTGTGTAATTTTCTTCGGAGATATGTAATTTTGTTTCCTAGTTGTGGGGTTGGGTCCAGCGCCACCTATTGGTAGGTGTTGGTGTCTGCGAGTAGTGCATTGGCTTTCTCTATGTAGTCCCTTCTGTTCAGGAAAACTGTGAGCCGACCTTTGTCTGCAGGTAATATAATGATGTTTTTGACTTTTTTGAGGTTTTCTAGGGCTTTCTTTTCTTGTGTGTTCAGTTTGTTTCCTTCCCTCTTTTGGCTCAGAGTAGGTGCAACGTCTGTCTGATCGTTTGTTGTGTTTCTTCCGGGAGTTTGTTGTCCTTCAATGGTGTGGTTTCTAATGCCACTAGGAAATCCTTCTTGTCAGTGTCTCGGTAATTGAAATTTAATCCTTTGACTAGTACCACTTTTACTGTGTCTAATAGGGTCTGATCTGATAAGTTCTTTATCCATGCCCCTGTGTTATCAGTTTTGTCTTTGTGAGTTTGTCAAGTTTTTTCTTCAGGTCCCGATTTTTCTTTTTCTGTGTTTGTCATTGTGTGGTGTTTATGGCTCATTCTACCGCATCTGTCCATTTTTGATTTGTTGCTCGTTTGAATAACGGTTTTTGGCGCGTAATTTCCCGGTTGTATTTTTGGAGTCTGTGGTGGGCGTCATTGATTAGTTCTCGGAGCATTCTGTGGCCGTTTCGTTCTGTTAAACTTCTGGCTTGAGATGTTTTTATTGGCGGTTTGTATTGAAGACATTTTGGCAGTACCTGTTTTCTCAAACATTCATGCAGGACGTACAGCTGTTCGCGGGTGGAATTCTCTCAGATGGCATTCCTTTCCCATCTTCGGGCAAGTTGTAGCGTGTTGCGCCCATAGGTTTTTGCAAGGTTTGTAGCTCAGGTTGAGGTTTAGGGTGTAGGTTTGACTACTAAGCCAGCCAGACTACTAAGACCCCTCTGAATCCTAGTAGCACACAAACTCACCAAAACTCTCAAACAAAAACTAACAAACTTAAAAGATCCAGTATAACCCATGGACAAAACCAACGTCGTCTACAAAATTCCATGCAAGAACTGCCATAAACACTACGTAGGACAAACAGGAAGAAAGTTAGCCACCAGGATACACGAACACCAGCTAGCCACAAAAAAACACGACCCTCTCTCCCTCGTAGCCCTACACATGGAGGGAAAAAAAACACCATTTGGACTGGAACAACACATCTATGCTGGGACAGGCTAAGCAAAGACATGCCAGCGAATTCCTAGAGGCCTGGAGCTCCAACCACAACGCCATAAACAAACATATAGATCGAGATACCATCTATCAACCCCTCAGAAAACGAACAGGAAATAACATCACCACAAACCCCAGGAACCCCATCCAGGACAAACATATAAATAGAAAGCAGGAGACAACAGCTTCGCTTCACTTGGAGGTCGCCACTGATGATGTTACCTAGCCAGGTAATGAAACATCTGGATATCAAACCTACAGCTCAGCGAGCAAGTCTACACCCTAAACCTCTACCTGAGCTACAAAACTTCACAAACCTTTCAATAACCAATACTGTGCCTTGTACCCTCATAAGATCTCACCAGTGCCCTGCATAAGTGAAGAACAACCACCTTCCTTTTGTATTCAATTTCTCTCACAATAAAAATTATACATTGAAGAACTTGCTGTACCTGCAGACTAGCTTTTTCACAATTCATGCATTCAGACATCGAGATCCTTCTGCATCTCAGCTGTGCAATCTCTCAACACTTAGATAGTATGCTTCTTTTATAGCTTTCCTCTCAAAATGGACCATTTCACACTTGCCACATTACACTCAACTTGCTACATCCTTGCTCACTCACTTAACCAATTTATACATTTTTCTAACTTCTTTGTATCCTCATCATAACTACATACTGCCTATATTTTCATCACAAAATCTGGCAACCAAACCTTCCTTTCCTTCACCTAAGTCATTCATATAAATGATAAACAGTTGAGCTTCCAGCAATCCCTCTAATACATTATATCTTGCCAACCTGAAAAAGAAACATTTACACCTATTCTCTGTATCACATTAGCCAGCCAATCACCAAACTAAGCTAATATGCTAACCACCTCCCCCCAACATGACAAGTGTTTAAATTTCTGCAATAACATTTGATGTGGCACCTTACCAAATGCCTTCCACAAATATCAGTACAACCACTAGTTCCCCTTTATCCACAGCATGTGTTAAGTCCTCAAAAGAACTTCAATCTATAACTTGGAGTAATAGCTTCATGCTCTCTATCCATTCCAGTCTGTTAATCATTTTCCATATTAATACTTTTCTCATTGGCCTGAACTCTGATTTACCACATCTGTCAAAGTTTTGTTGATCTTATCAAATGCTGTACAATTTAAAGAACCCCAATTTGAACCCCAAAAATCACACTCTACAAAATCTTCATCTTGCCAAAACTTTAAGAGTAACTCATTTCTGAGATATGATTCTTCCTTTTAGAAATGAGGATTAATTCTGATCTTGGCCCCTCAGCTGTGACAAGTTTTTATCCCTTTCCTATTCCCTCATTCTCCACTCTGTCTGCGGTTAGAATGATTTGAATGTTTGCAAACAGGCTTCCAGCAACGTTTCCTCATCTCTCCCAGAAGGAGTGTGGGGCAAAAAATAACCACAAGCCTTGTACTGGCCACAGGTTTTCAATGTCTTTCTCACATTTAATTCTGGTGAATTAAATTTATTGCCTCATAATTGATTACAAGCCTTTTGGGCCTTTGATATCGAAAATACCTTTCCCAAGCCTCTGAAAGAGCAATTTATGAAGCACCTCAAAATCATTCAAAAGGATCGAGCTGCATTTCCAGGGATTGCAGTATCTCAATTTCATTGGTCATTTAGAAGCCGCAATAATCAACAGCATCTGAGTGATGTGACAACCAAAAGGACAATAATCCACACATTTTGCAGTGATATTCTCTGCATAAAAAAGTGTCAAGGCTAGGGAAGTAACAATAGGCAATGATATTATAAGAAAATTAGAGTCAACCTAACTGACTCTTTGAAAAAAAATGTCAGTGCAGTAAGATATAAAGAAAAATTTAACTGTGATCTCTATGGTATAACCCCTTGTTTTTTCCCCCATATAACCATGGTTTTAATAGCATTTGCAAATGATAAGCATTGCAACAAGCCTCCAGCATGGCACATTGCAGTCATTTTTGCCTGTTCAGTTCCCCTTGTCGGAGAGATGCACTGAACACTGCAGTACGCTCTTTACAAATTACTGCCCTGCAAGAATTTAAGTAAAATGTTACTGCAGTGCTCCCTTGTCCTTAATTCATTTGTTGATTTAACTTATACACAGGTAACTACAGTATAGTTGCAGGTCATGTTGTCTGAGGTTAAATTCCATTTCAATAAACCATATTCTCAGCATACTGCAATACACTGACCAAGACAATACAGTTAAGTGGTTTGAAAGACTGCAATTTAACCTGGAGACTTAATTTCATTCAACACATCTTCCAGTCACTAAACTAAAAGAAAATTAGTTGTGGACAATCACTAAACCTCTGGCATCCTCTGATCTCCATCAATCCAGGCTTTCAGATCAATAAGACACAATACACAATATTATTCTTCACGAATGCTTCCCAACTTGTAAATACCAACAGACAGGGTGGAGTTTAATTCCCTGCCTCATGGCAGACTTAGTGGTGCTGAGGCTTTTAATCAGGTGGGAGAGAGGTGGACCCTCCATTATCTACTTTTACCCTGATAAAGAACAGAGTAGCAAGGTTCATGGGTAACCTTCCTGCCCTGCCAGCAGGACAAATTAAGAGGGCAATTATTCATCCAGGGCCAGGTGGGGAATTCTCTTTGCAGGGAGGCTTTACCTCTGAGTTGGCTTGCCTGGTCCCATGGTGAGTTTCTCACAAAGGTAATCAGTACCTGATTGAGGGACAGGGCACTGGAAGACCCTTGGGGTCCCTTCAGAGCAACACCTTGTCTTGGCTGAAAATACCCTCCCCCTGCCACCACAAGCTCACCCAGTGACCATCATTCATTCATGGCTTGAGCCCCTCAATGATCCTAGGCCTCTGCAGAATTCATAGCTGGCACAGCCACCACCTCTCTGGCAACACTGACTTATTGGTGGCTCTCAAGGGCTGGTATTTCCACTCTGTGTCCTAGTGGAAGGCCTGTTGATGATCAATTAAGCATTTAATATGGTGGTTCTGCTCAGAATATGGCAGCTCTCCTGACATCAGACGAGGACCTCATCACCTCCATTAAATACTGCCCAAAAAACTCTAATTTGTTTGACATTTAAAGTACTTCTCACAATTACTTTAAAAGATTTTCTGCAGTCTTTCACCTTCTTGTTCCCTTGTATTCCTACTTCAAGAAACAAGTCTGCTGAATCATGGTTTTCAGATCCATATTAAGTGAAATCGATTTTAGTTTGGTTTCATTTCAAAAGTTCTTTACACACCATCAACTGCATCTGACTGATTAAGTACTGGGCTAAATCTGAAAATGAGCTGCTTGACGGTTTAGTCTACCCCTCAGACAGCCATTCTCCCAGACCTATGGGTTTACAAATGCATATTAAGCATCTTCTCAATTTTTCTGAAGCTCCAATTTTCTGGGAACCGTATTCAAAAAGAATTGCTTGAACAGATCAACCAACATGAATGGACAATGCGATTTCTTGCTATCCTTTGATACATTAACATAAATATTATAATCTTATTCTCACAAATTAAATCATTTCTGACTTCAGCTATGACCTGGACAATTGTGATGTTCTGTGGCATCATAAAGTACAATCCACCCCTTTCGATGTGTTGTCCATTTGAGAGGAACAGAACTCAGTCCAGCCAGCTGTAAAATACAATCTCAGCTCAGGAGCACAGTCATAACTGACTTGGCACCATCTCGGGAAGATCTGTTTAGACACTGATTTTATTTCACTGCTGGTTATGTCATACCCTAACTGAAGCCCTGAAAATGTCAAATAAATATTCATTCTCAGAAACACATCAATCATACAGAGTGCACATTTGGCTGACTGCGGGATTTTGGCCCAAAAACTGTGGCTTAGTTGGGGATGGATACTTTGTTAAAATAATAGATTCTTGGATCACAACCTTGCCCCAGCACCAAAACATCCACATCCAGGGCCAAAGGAGGTGCATTTGGATGGCTGCGAGTGAGTCTAGTGGGTGTTAGTTGGTAAAGGCTAGCAATTATTTATTGTTACAATTAATATACTTAAAAGATATTAATGCAGTGTTTTTAAATTGAATTTTACTTCAATGCAAAGGAGGATTGCAGAATTGGCTCATAAGGAAACAAATCAAAGAAAAAGAGCTTCACAAAACACATTTTGATGAACTACTGTCTTGACCACCAGAATGTAAGCGTAACACAATAATGATAAATATCGTAGTGCTGCCATGTAATACCAGGGAGTATTGTGATGGGATCAAGTCTCAGGGCCCAACCCATGCCACATTAAGAAAAGGCAAAAGAGAAATCACAGATTCATACCAGATCAGTATTTTAATCTGGAAATTTGGCTATGTAATACAAGTCCTTTTCAGCATTAATCAAAGAGATTAAGGTTTTTAATTAGAGTGTGGACAGAATCTTATAGGGGGCCTGAACAATGTTGACTGTGATGAGAAATGTCATACTGAATCTTTTAACAACATTCCAGGCGTTGAGGCAAAATTAGCTAGACAGCAGCGGGTTACCTATTATGGGGATTATTGCTTCTTAATAAATGTACATCTCATTTCATGATTATGCAGATTCCAATCTTACCACCTGCCATGAACAAACTAGACACTGAAAATTTGGCACACAAGTTAGAGTGCGTACCTGGGCACTTTAGTTCACCTCTAGCTGTGACCATCCTCCAATTTGGCCACCACAGTATCTCAGAGCACAATTCATGGGCACCAGCTACATGCAACACTTGGCCAGGGACATTGACATGTAGGATAATTGAAAACACTCCTGAGATTTCTCACAACATCTCTGATTCACTGGAGGACACTTGGGAAGTATAGATTTGTATTACAGGGTGAATCAGGCTGCTGCAAGGACAGTGAGTGTGCACAGTCACGCACAACAGAGATTAGACCAGGCTGTATCTCAAAGCATCTTGCTTGTTCTGCACTTGCTTACATGGTTATTCACAGCATCCCTGCCTTGCTAATTAGTGTAATCACACAACCAAGCAGCTGGCCTTGTTGGTCAGCAGTCCTCAGTACAGCAGTGTGTTCCAATATGTGCCAGCAACTTACATGGCAAAAAGACTACTGTGCTAGAAGCAGGCATCTATGTTGAAATGTCTTAGGGGAGTAGTGCTCACTGAAGGTATCTGTGTGTCAGGAAATCCCAGCACAGTAATTTAAGGCCAGCCTCTACTATTTGTCTAAGGGATTAGCCATGGTCCGGCATCTAGTCAGGGTGTTCATGGCTAGGAAGTTCTATGCTCAGCAGTCCGGGAAGTGGGTAACAGTTAATCCTGTGATTCCGTGCAGCTAATCCAGGGGTTAGTGCTAATGCCATCAAGGAGATGTACAGCCATCATTTAGGGATCTGGGCACTTCTTGTGCCCATTTAGGTCACTCCAGGGACCTGGCCACAGTCAGCCAGTCAGGTTGGTCTATCCAGAGAAACTAAGGAGAAAGGAACGACTTTGTCATTACTGCAAAAAGGGAACTTGCTCATAGGGATTGGCAGCTACCGTCTTAGGGGGGGAGGGGGCAGGGGGACAATTGTGAAAGGGCAACTGCATTTTTCAGTGCAGTGATACGGTAAAAGGACGTGCAGGAATGGGTAGGGTGGGGGGTTGTTTCGTGCATGGTCAGGAGCACTCTGGTTTCAGGGTGGGGGCAATATATGATTACACCTGACATGGTGACCTCGTGCCAGTGGTTGAGGGGGGGATGCATATGGGGGTAAGTGAAGGGGGTAAGTGAAGTTTCATAAAGATAGATTACAGGGAGACCTGGACAGGCAAAAGGCCTAAAGCCTATGGAGTCTGCAGAAGGGGCTCAGGGTGTTTGAGGCCTCACCAACACATAGAGTTGGAGACTGAAAACCACTGCTGTCCTCCATTGTGCTGGAAACCAAAACTACACAATAGCAATGAAAATGCTAGTGAGCACAATCAATGTGAGCAGGACAAGGGTTTAAACTTGTCTGTGAGGGAGGAGGATGTTAGACTCACCAAAGTGAAGCCCTTTTAAAAAAGGGAACCAACATTACACCTGGCCCATGTACAGGACCCAGGTCTGTTGGCTTCTTAATCCCTGACTATCCTAATGCATTAGCTCTTTGCCCATGACATCACTGACCACTTCATTCAACATCACTACTTTCAGATAGAGGTCAGAGAAAGATTTGTGGCATTTAACCAAGAGGAACAATGGTGCCAGCAGAATGCACTGCCCTTCATCTTGCTTCCACATGCTGCAGTAGGCCCTCAGGCATCAATCCATGTTACATACTGTATGGACATGCTGTTAGGTATCATGTTGGCACTGTTACACTCAGGGCTAGACTCAAACAGATGTCGTACAAAACCATTAACAGTTATGGAACTAAGATTTTAGCTACATTGCACTGTCAGCCATGTCACGATGTATCCTGAAATGTTTTTTCTTCCTCCGCCTCCCAATACTTCCCACACCTTGGTGTGTCCCAGGTTCTGCTGATGCGGTCGAGGTAGCATGCTCAGCAGTGCAGCCTTGGAGGATGGTTGGGGCGCTTGTACGTGATCACCACATATGCTGAGGGTCTTCTTGCCAGAGGTAGGTGGACTCTTCTCAGTTTGAAACCCCAAGGGTCTGAGAGGGACAGGTAGGGTAGAAGTGGAAGACCCAGCATTTCTGCGCTGTCCGAAGAAGAAACTTCTAAGGGTCCTGTGTGTGATTCCACATCTGATTGGGTGCTTCCTGGCATTGCCCTAACTCCCTGTGAGGAAGGGATACTGAGGTTCACACCAGATTCTGTCTTCCTGAAATCATGCCTCAAGTCCTGAGGATGTGTGCACACATCCAACAGGCTAGAAGTGCAGGACCTGGCCCTCCAAGGCGACCATCAGCCTGTTCATGAAGGCAGCCAGATAATCACTCCTTGAGGCAGCTGGGACCCCTTAGCGTGGATGCAGTCCTGCAGCCTCTGAACTTTGAGAGCCATTGCCTATCACATCCCTGCAGCTGCTTCTGCTGCTCCCTGTGCATATGGACGAAGTCCCTGATTGCTGACACCACATGGGCCTCTCTCCTGCCTGCAGTCCTCACAGTGCTTCCACCTTGGGGTATTCCTTCCTTGGCGAGCTGTGGAGCTGTCAAAGAGCTGTTCACCAGCTTGCACTTCCAAACATTTCCACTGAGGTGGCAGGATCTGAGCTGGTAGGGTTACAGGAGGCAGCATTGTTGCTGTTCCTCAGAGGTCAAGGCAGTGGCTTCTGTTGGAGCAAACTGCTTCTCCATCCCAACCATATCACTGGCATCTGGACAGCACAAGAGAAAGATGGTATTGCAGCCAATGGTTGGAAGTGGCAACAAATGACACTAACAGTGGGTAATGGGAGAGTTGCAATGAAAAGCAGAGAGTGATACTTAATCAGTTGGTGGGACTTGGATGTCTCGACATCCCCGCAGGAATGGTCCTGGTCTTCTCCTTTGAGGGACAGAATTCTGTCCTCAGGTGGAAGAGAAGACTGATGTCAGAACCTTCCAGGCTCTTTCACTCTGTTATGGGCTAGTTTCTCCCATAATGAGAGACAGAGAAGAATTGAATAAGATGAAAGTGGGCAACAGAGCTTGCACAGATGGTTGAAAGGTCGTGAGGTTGTGAGGTGCCCCAGGTAAGAGAGCATATAGTATAGAGGCTGTATACGATTAGTGTTATGAAAGGCTGAGGGGTAACAAGAGTGAGGAAAGACATTGCTTGCAATAGAGAGTGTGGGAGAGCACAAACCTTGGTGGGAAGTGGATGTGGTAGCAGAGATAGAGTGAGACACTTAACTTGGTGGAACAGAGGATGTCACTGAGCTTCTTGCAGCACTGCTGGCCATTCCTATAGATCATAGAGATGGTAGTGACTTTAGACCAGGGTACCATAGTCTAATGGTGTGGCCTCCGTAGGCATCAGATATGTCAGTATTTTATCAACTATCCCAGTGGTTTGAGTAGTGCATTCTTCCAGGAATTGTAAAATGGGATTAGAATTGGGAAAGAGGGGTGCTTTGGAGCAGAGTAAACAGTTAACAAAGTGAGTTGTAGAAGATGCAACAAAAGATTTTGCAAAGCCTTATAGAAAGAAAACCTCCTTGAAATTTGACAAAACTGACACTGACTTAAAAAACCCTCAAGACTCAATCCAATAGTTTTGTCGATTTTGATTTTCCAGATACTGAGAAGCTCGAAGCCTCTCTTATTGAAGTTAAAGGAATTACATCATTTGCATTGGAGGTTCTCCAAAAAATTCTTTCCTTCAATGATGTAAGGTTTGTGAAAAAATCCCAACAATGGTGTTTTACTAACACCAAATTAAAACATTAAACCACTAAATCAAGTTCACAGAATACAAATGTGAGCCATCTGTGCTCTAATGCTTTTGTAGTTCCAACAGGATTACAATTAAAATTGAAAGTCAGCAACATATGTGGGAGACACATGCAATCTTAATGTGTGGAAGCTTTTTGGTGATGAACCTCACCAACAGCCATCAATGCCACAGGTATGAAAGGCAATAAACTTAGCCAAACTGCAGCTCTTCAACATAACCACTACTTTCCTGATCAATTGCATTGCTATCAACATTAATAAGTCTTATTAAAACCACAAAAGTGGCAGGGGTATTTTTTATACTTACATTACATTGGTTTAATTTAATTCATGTCCAAATCATATTTTTGTTGGAAGTAGCTTAGAAAGTAGCTTGGGCAGCATGATGGCTGACAGCAGTGGTTAGCACTGCTGCCTCAGAACCTGGGGCCTGGGTTCAATTCCAGCCTTGGGTGACTGTGCAAACTCCATGCAGACATTCTCCTGGTGTCTGCATGGGCTTCTTTGGGTGCTCCAGTTTCCTCCCATAGTCCAAAGACATGCAGGTTACATGGATTTGCCATGCCTCATTGCCCATTGTGTTCAGGGATGTGCAGGCTAGATGGATTCCCCGTGGGAAATATAGGGCTGGGTGTGTGTGTAGATGGGATGCTGTTTGGAGGCTCGATGTGGACTCAATGGGCCAAATGGCCTGCATCCATACTGGAGGGATTTTATGATTCTAGTCAGACACCTTTATGTAATGGTATACTTTATGGTTAACTCACATTGTTTACAGGGGAGTTAGAAACATTTTCTTATTATGGAGTAAAGAAAGTGTTCATTCTTTCTTGAATGTTTGCACTATTCTCCAATACTTGCCATTCTGTGGGATAAAGCAGTGATTGGCCCTGCCTTTTATTTATTGTAATGGTCATTGTCCAAGAGCATCTACTAGACAAGTAGAGATCACTATTTAAAAATCAAGGGCTATTGTTTAAAACAGAAGAGGCACCTTTGTTTTTATCTCCCCCCCTGAAAAGCTGGTGGAAGCAGGGTATTTTTAAGGCAGAGGTAGATAGATTCTTGCTAAAAAGGGTGAAAGCTTAGAGAACATTAATTGGAGGCTACAATTAGATCAGATAGGATTTCAGTGAAAGGCAGACTCAAAGAACCTACTTCTGTTTTTAATTCATACGTTTGTCACACCATAAGATGAACCTACAAGTGGCTCAACTATGATGAACAAACAGAAATGAAGGATATGATGAGATTAAAAAAAAAGTCATTTAGAACTTGCTAAAAAAAAGGCAGTAAGCCTGAGGGCTGGGAGCAGTTTAGAATTCAGCAAAGGAGAACCATGACATTGATTAAGATGGGATGTATACAGCAGAGTGTAAATTTGTAAGAAACATAAAAATGGATTGTAAGAGCTTCTGTAAGAATGGAAAAGATTACTTAAGAGAAATGTAGGCCTCTTACAGTCTACAGTGGAGAACTGACAATAAATGAAAGGAAAATGATAGTTATTAAACAACTGCTTTAATACTTTCTTCACAGAAAAAGACAAATAATTTCCTAAAAATATAGGGAAACAAGGAATTGAAGACAATCAGTTTTAGTAGAATAAAAGTTCTGGAGAAATGAATGAGACTGAAAGCTAATAAATTCAAAGCACATATTAATCTACAACCCAGGGTACAATGAGGTGGTTATGGAAATAGCAGACGTATTGTTTGTCTGCAGATTATCTGCAAAATTATGCAGATTCTGTAACAGTCCAAGCAGATTGGAAGGTGGCATATGTAAACTAGAATATTTAAAGGAGAGAGAAAGTTCACATTGGAACTATTCACCTACAACATAATTGGTTAAGTGACAGAAGCGAGTGGGTCTGGAGGTCCCACTCAGGTAACTATTTCCCTCTTTTGCCATCTGCACAGGAAACTGCTCCCTTGGTAACTCCATACAGAACCCTCAAGAGTGGTGTAGCAGCACCACTACTGGCCAAGTTGGTGGAGTCCTAAAGGACATAGCTGCTAGACTATCGGAGGAGCAACAGAAGAGGAAACATACTCAACCTCACCTTCACCAGTCGGCCTGCCGCAGATCTATCTGTCCACGACAGAACTTTAAGAGAATGATTGCTGCACAGTTCTTGTTGAGAAAGTCCCCCCTTCACAGTAAGAATATTTTACACTGTATTAAGTGGCACAAAAAAATTGGACCTTACAGTTTAGATCAGAGTGGTGCTGGAAAAGCACAGCAGGTCAGGCAGCATCCGAGGAGTAGGAAAATCGACATTTAACAGATCTGACAACTCAAGACTGGCATCCATGAAGTGCTGTGGGTCATCAGCAGCAGCCGCCAAATTGTGCTCCAACACAATCTGGCACCTCATGGCTCAGTATATCCCTCATTCTACCATTACCATCAAACCAAGAGATAAACCCTGGTTTGAAACTGATCATGCTCAGAGCACATCCAGGCAAATCTAAACTAAGAAACTGCACTGTCAACCTGGTGAAGCTACAAAAACAGGACTACATGTGCATCAGCAGCAATGTATAAACAAAGGTAAGTGATTCCACATCAACAAATCAGATTTAAGCTTTGTAGTTCTATCCCATTGGGTTATGAATGGTATTGGACAATTAAAAACTCACTGGAGATGGAAGCTCCAAAAACACTTCATTCTCAACAAGTGGGTACACCAGCACAGATAAGGCTGAAGCATTCGTGCCAGTTGTGACGAGTGGATGATCCATCCTGACCTCCTGCAGTGATCCCCCAAACCATGAATGCTGGTCTTCAGAAAATCCACTTCACACCATATGATATCAAGAAATTGTTGGGAGTCCTGAAAACATTCCAGTAAGTGTACTGAAGATTTGTGCTCCAGATGTGCTATGCCCCTAGCCAAGTAATTCCACATAGCTTCAACCCAACAATGTGTAAAATTGCCTGTCTATCTTCTGTACACAAGCAGCAAGACAACTCCAACCTGGCTAACTATTACACCATCAGTTTACTCACACTCATCAAGGAGCCCTAGCAATACTGGCATTAATTGGAGTCAAGGAGCAAACTTTCCAGTGGTTGGAGTCATACCTGGCTCAAAGGAAGATGTCTGTGTTTGTTGGATGTCAATCATCTCAACTCCAGAAGATTTCTGCAAGAGTTCCTCAGGGTAGACTGTTCAAACTGTTCGGAGATGTCATTATACACCTCTGCAGCTGGTGGTCTTCTAGCCCATAGATGAGGTGCAGTAGTCATGTCCCTATGTTATTCCTCAGGGTGATATCCTCAAACCAATTAATTTCAGGTATTTCAATGGCCTTCCCTCCATCATAAGGATGAAATTGGGGATTTGTTGATGATTGTGAAATGTTCAATACCATCTGTGAGTCCTCAGATATTGAAACAGTCCATGTCCAAATACAGAAAGATCTGGACAATATCCACATTTGTGCTGACAAGTGGCAAACAGTGCCTCACAAATGCCAGGCAATGACCATTTCCAATGAGATGGTCGAGCCATTGCCCTTTCACATCTAATGACATTGTCATCACTGCCACCCACTACCAACTTCCTACAGATTACCACTGACCAGAAGCTGACTTGGACTTGTCATAAAAGTGGCTACAAGAACAGATTGAGGCTAGGAATCATGCATCACATAATTCACCTCCTGACTCTCTAATGTGTCTCCACCATCTATAAAGACAGTCAGGAATGTGATGGAATACTCTCTACTGATCTGGATGGGTGCAGCTGCAACAACATTTAAGCAGCTTGATACCATCCAGATCAAAGCAGCCCACTTGATTGGCACCTTATCCACAAATCTTACTCACTCCTTCTTTCACCAAATCTAACAGTAGCAAGTACACCCTACAAAATAAACTGCAGAAATTTAGCAAGGTTTTAGACAACACCTTCTAAACCCACAACCAGTACCATCTGGAAGGCCAAAGGAATACCACCACCTGCAAGTTCCCTCCAAGCCAAATACCATCCTAATTTGGAAATATGTTGCTGTTCCTTCACTGTCACTAGCTTAAAATCCTGAATCTCTCTCCCAAGTGGCATTGTGGGTCTATCTACAGCAAATAGACTGTTGTGGCTCACCACTACTTTCCCAAGCGCAACCAGAGATCAGCAATAAATGCTGGCTCAGTTCATGATGCCCACATCCATGAAGGAATTTGAAAAAAGAATCTGCTTCATGCATCTCATTTTGCCCTATTCATTTAGGAACTGGATAATCTACATACATCCATGTGCCTCAATATTTCACATTCTCTCTGAAGCCTACATGTCATTTGTTTGTTTAATAGAGTAGATTATGTGAAAACTATTGTTTCCTGACAAATTCTTCCTAACCATTTCACAAAATGGTATCATTCTTCCACTGTGTGTACTGGATGGTGTGTGGCTATACTAACTTGTCCTGTTTCAACAAACATAGAAAGTGCAGCAATAGGCTAAATGACACTGAGCTTGCCCCACCATTCCTGGTTATAATTATGGTTAATCCTCCAACTCAGTGCATAATCCCAATTGCTCCCCATACACTTTGACGCCTTTAAAGTCTACCTCTATCTTGAACTTAATCAATGACTAAGCCTCCACAGTCTTCTGCTGTAGAGAATTCCATATGTTCACCACCTTTGAGCAAGAAGCATTTCCTCATCTCAGTCCTAAACGATGGAGACTCCCCATCAGGGAAAAGATCCTCTCTGCATTTAGTCTGTCTAGTCTTGTTAGAATTTTGTATGTTTCCATCAGATCCCCTCTCATCCTTCTGAACTCTAGTGAATACAGGCCTAATCAAAACAATCTCTTCTCATAGGACAATCCTGTCATCCCTTGTATTAACCCAGTCAACCTCCACCACACTCTGTTCTTTGGTAGGGACAGCAAAACTGCATGCAATACCCCATGTGTGGTCTCATCAAGTATAACTGCAGTAAGACATTTCTAATTCTGAACTCAGGTCCTCTTGTAATGAAGGCCAATATACCATTTGCCTTCCAAATTCCTTGACAAACCTGCACTTTCATTGATTGGAGGACACTTTGTGCACCTACGCTTCCCAACATACCATCATTCACATCAGAAGTGTATAATTTCTGATATTGCCATATTGTACTGTATCTGACATATGTTTGCCCATTCATTCACTTTTGGTGGTAACCAAATTCTAAAGACATATACAAGTATAAACAAGAGGTTGCAATGATAATTGTGTAATTGGAACAGCAATATGGATGGAAAGGACACCCACAGGAAACAAATATTAATTCTAAAGAAACAGGGATACCAGTATAGTACTCAGTTTAGGTGACCAGTTCTTTTTTCAGAAATACCTGAAAGCAGCCTGGACTTCAGTTAGTAAAGATTATTACTATTATGGAACAGCTGACACTGGTTACCAAGACATTGTGTTAAACAAAGTATAAGCCAATGTTATTGCTGTGTTTGTTAATATCTTCCGTTCTTATTCATTACTTGATCTAATTATCCGTATTTGCTTCAATAACTATCTTTAAGATCTAAATCATAATTGACACTACCCATCTTATTTATTCAACAAGTATACCCACACAAGAACATAAACATGCTAACAGTCTCTCAAGATGGCTCCCTGTCATTCAACAAAAGCATGACAGATCTGCCCAGCCCTCAACTTCTTTTTCAATAGCTCAGCACAGCCGTCAACTGCCTGATATTTCAAAGATCTATTCATCTCCTCTTTAAATACTTTCATTGATCTATCCTCCACAAGTTCCTGGGTTGAGAATTCCAGACACTCACTAACCTCTGGGAGAAAAAATTTGTTCACATCTCAGTTTCAGAAAAAAAGGATACTCATTTAAAACTACGTGACCTAGTCAGAGATTCCCCCACTAGCAGAAACATCTTCTCAACATCTATCTTGTCAAGCCGCTTCAGAGTCTTGTCTGTTTTAGTAACAACAATCCTCATTCTAAATTCTCGACAAGTAAAGGTTTAACCAATTTAGACCTTTTAATAAGCACTTTTCACCATTTCATATGCCTTAGTTTGAGTGGATACTCTGCCATCTTTGTAGGTGGTTCATCCTTCTCATTGAGTTCTTATTTTTGACCAGAATAAATTATTTGAGCATTATGAAATATCTGCTAATGGTCATTTGCTGACTTCCCCTTAGCTTATTTACCCAGCTTGCTTTAGACAACTTTCTTCATGTCTCTGTAATCGTCCTTATTTAAGTTGAAGACACAGACCCAAGTTGCTCTCCCTCAAACTGAATTTGAAATACTATTGAAGATTGCTAACTCCCGGAGAATTCTTAATTACAAAATGTCTCTTAAATTTACCTTATTACACATGATTAGATCTAAAATGACCTGTTTCTGAGTGGGTTTTGTGACATATTGTGCTAAAAAATAATTACTGAAGCCCTGTAGAAATTGATCTTCCATATCACCTGTGCCATTGGGTAGCCCAAAGATCATGAAGCAGATATTCTTGATCCCATTGGCATCAGGTCAATACAAGCAGGAAAGGAAATTAAAGGGTAAATAAACTATGTGCATGGAATAACCACATAGCTCACATTGAATTGAGGAATTGCTGTCACGCTGTTGTCTCTTCACAGGAGCCCTCTTTCCACCAAAGACACTTTTACAAAGAGCATTTGTTCACTTGCCCTTCCTCATTACTGCCACCTGCTGATGGGAGTCCCAGTTCCCTTGCTCAAAGTGTTCAACATCACCACCTGCTGCTGGAGTTTCTGTTACACTTGAGTGAAGCTCATTTCATGCACCATGGGTTTAAATTAACATCATTTGATCTTATACTTCAATATTTAATATAACTATCAACAAAGTTGTGATGGTAAAACAAAATTGATGCTAAAAGTGGTAAAATATAGTCCTCTGAAGTAGAATATGGCTATTTTACACAGATCAGTGAACCTAGATAACAAAGAATAAGTGTTGTATTCATGTTCTGCTGAGCTCATTATATCAGTGATTCAATTGGCAGAAACAAAATATACATCTTCATCAGCAAACCTTCATTAGTATTTGTTTCCGAGTTATCTGCTACAAATGCTGACTTCTGCACAGATATTTAAATTTTGAGGTGACTACATTCAACTTATCATGTAGCCAAAAAGGACAATGTGAAAAATTGAAAATAACAGTTGTTTGCTTGCACGTTTATAAACTAGATTTACAGTCTCAACCACAGATAGCATTGGTTTTTAAAGTACTTTCAAACTGCTGTGTCAGTAGTGATATGCTTTTCTAGTAATTTAAAGTGAATAGTGTTTTACGTATTACAATCTATAACTTTAGATCGCACTGAGTGAAGGATTGTTTGGCTTCAATGCGAAATCTTTGGCAAGTTTTGAATTCATTTGCAATACTGCTAGACAAACTGTCTTGTGCAACTGAACCCCCATCCACTCAGTTCTCGTTTCTATGGATTAATTTGAATAGTAAGTTTAGATTGTATATTTCACACCAATGTGAAAAAGTGTCAATTAGTTAATGAACAGGCTCAGTATATAATTTGTAATATTCAGCCTGTATCCTATAATGTGAAGAATGACAGGGAGAACAGTTGTGGAGGTGAGTTGACTTTGTGTGACAGTGAAACCAAGTGAGAGAAGTCCATTTTGCATCTTTCCCAACTATGGTCAATGAAAACTGAAAAAAGATCAGAAGCAATATACATTTGCAGGTAATGTAAGGGACCACATTCTTTGGACTGTAAATTAGAATGAAAGTGCTGCATATAGAACAGAGACTGCTGCATAGCTGAGATACTATGAGAGTATTACAACTTATATAAAAGTAAATCAAGTAATGTACATTTTAGCTGTGCAAGACAATGTTGCTTTTCAAAGCAGTGAGAGGGATACAGTACTTTGAGGCAGAATGGCACCAAAAGTCATCAAGTTAAGGGAAGACTGCCTGATGACAGGCCTCAGATTTGTTGAGCTGCAGTTAGTTGCAAATCCACTGCGTGCAGGGTAGGAATAGTGCTCAAGAGCCAGCTGCAAATGCAAACAATGGACCCATTACCTGTTTGAACTCCACCTGTAAGCTTATTTTCCCCTGAAACAGAAAGTTTCTCTCAAAAAAATGGATCTAGATGCAGCCCCAATATAAGATGCTTAAAGGGATGGGTTGTTGAGTCACAAGCAGTTGGATAAGGTTTTAAATGCACTTAGCTGACAGAGAAGCAAGGGAAAGTAGGAAACAAACCCAAACCACTACCAGCTGCCTCTGAAGCAATATCCTCTGTCCTACCAACAAGATCCAAATCTGATCCCACATACTTCCTCTCTACCAGCTGTTCTATATCCTGATGCCATTCAATCACTTGAAGACCATTACAGCTTGGATCTCAAAGTTAATGAGGCCCTTGGCCCTAACCTGAGCACACCTTGTTATAAGCGTGAACTTTTGTAAGAGTTTTATAAGGGTTAAATTGAAATAGTAAAGAGAGTCATGATCTGTTTGAAATGTGCCTGACTACAGATCAGAGAGCTTGGCTAATGTGTGAAATACCACCTGATGAAGGAGCAGCAGCTTCAAAAGCGAGTGGTTCCAAATACACCTGTTGGACTATAACCTGGTGTTGTGTGAATTTTAACTTTGTACACCACAGTCCAATATCAGCACCTCCAAATCACTCCTAGACGCTGGTATCTGTCACTAAGTTACTCTTTATTTACACGTGCATAGTACCTAAAACTGATCCAGTCCCTCAGAACCAGCTCTCAGAGTGAACAGGATACTTGACACTCCTGTTCTTTTTTTTTCTTTTTCTTTTTTTTTCTCTTTTTTTGTGTGTGTGTAGGTGTGAGACACAGTGAGAAACACAAGGTACACAAATCTTTATTCGATTTCCACCACCAGGAAGATAGGAAAACACCCGAGTGGCCAGTGACAAGCACTGCCCTTCACATCAAAGGGCAATGCTGTGTGATCAAAACAGTGAAGGGGAGGGCAGGGACTAAATCAAAATAGAGTTGGAGGGGGAAATAATGCACTCTACTCCCTGCGGCGCCCACCTCTCCCTGAACGACTCCAGGGTGTTGGTGCACACCGCGTGCTCCTTCTCCAAGGACACCCGGGCTCTAACGTAACCCTGGAAGAGGGGCAGGCAGTCGGCCCTAACGACCCCCTCCACGGCCCGCTGCCTGGACCTGTTGATGGCCAGTTTAGCCGGGCCCAGGAGCAGACACTCCTGTTCTTTTTTTTTCCAGGAATATTTGAATTCCTCTTCTTTCCTTTTCCTCTTTTTTTTCTTTTTTTTATATTTAACCCCCACACTACCGCCTAAGTGCGGTAGTGCTTATTTTTATTCCCCAGCACCCATGGTGTGTGTGTGCAGGTGTGAGACACAGTGAAAGACACAAAGTGCACCAATCTTTATTCAATTTCCACCACCAGGAAGATATGAATAACACCCAAGTGGCCAGTGACAAGCACTGCCCTTCAAACCAAAGGGCAATGCTGTGTGAGCAAAACAGTGAAGGGGAGGGTAGGGACTAAATCAAAATAGAGTTGGAGGGGGAAATGATGCACTCCACTCCCTGCGGCGCCCACCTCTCCCTGAACAACTCCAGGGTGTCGGTGGACACCGCGTGCTCCTTCTCCAAGGACACCCGGGCTCTAACGTAACCCTGGAAGAGGGGCAGGCAGTCGGCCCTAACGACCCCCTCCACGGCCCGCTGCCTGGACCTGTTGATGGCCAGTTTAGCCGGGCCCAGGAGCAGACACTCCTGTTCTTTTTTTTTCCAGGAATATTTGAATTCCTCTTCTTTCCTTTTCCTCTTTTTTTTCTTTTTTTTTGGTGTGTGTGCAGGTGTGAGACACAGTGAGAGACATAAAGTGCACGAATCTTTATTCAATTGCCACCACCAGGAAAACACCCAAGTGGCCAGTGACAAGCACTGCCCTTCACATCAAAGGGTAATGCTGTGTGATTAAAACAGTGAAGGGGAGGGTAGGGATTAAATCAAAATAGAGTTGGAGGGAGAAATAATGCACTCCACTCCCTGCGGTGCCCACCTCTCCCTGAACAACTCCAGGGTGTTGGTGGACACCGTGTGCTCCTTCTCCAGAGACACCCGGGCTCTAACGTAACCGCAGAAGAGGGGCAGGCAGTCGGCCCTAACGACCCCCTCCACGGCCCGCTGCCTGGACCTGTTGATGGCCAGTTTGGCCAAGCCCAGGAGCAGACACTCCTGTTCTTATCTGTCAGCCAGGGTTCCCTGATTGGACCAGATTAACAGCCCCAATCAGGGAATTCATATTCTATTATGTCCATCTGGCTGACTTTATTACAATTATGAGGACCAGGACCATTGACACAAACATGCTAACCAAGTTACAAAGTGCTCACATCCAAAAACAAAGTCAAAAGCAACTGGGGCCAACTGCAGGCAGACTGTCTGTCGCTGAGATTTCAGAGAGACAAAAATTGAGCCATAGAGATATACAGAGTAGAAACAGGCCCTTCGGTCCAACTCATCCATGCTGACCACACATTCTAAATTAATCCAGTCCCTTTTGCTAAACTCTTCCTAGGCACGTACCCATCTGGATGCCTTTTAAATGTTGTAATTGTAACAATCTCCACCACTTCCTCTGGCAACTCATTCCATACACGCACCACACTCCACGTGAAAAAGTTGCCCCTTAGGTCCCTTTTAAATCTTTCCCCTCTCACCTTAAACCTACACCCTCTAGTTTTGGATTCCCCTACCCTAGGGAAAAGACCTTGGCTATTCACCACATCAATAACCCTCATAATTTTATGAACTTCTATAAGGTCACTCCTCAGCCTCTGACACTCCAGGGAAAGCAATCCCAACCTGTTCAGCCTCTCCCTAAAGCTCAAACCCTCCAACCCTGGCAGAATCTTTGTAAATCATTTCTGAATTCTTTCAAGTTTCACAACATCTTTCCGATAGCTGAGACCCCACAATTGAACACAGAATTGCAAAAGTAACCTAACCAACATCCTGAATGAATAGAGACTGGTCAGTACAGAAAGATGTTTTGCCTTATTGTGGATTATCAGGTAGAATATGGAAGGAACATTGTCTCGGGTCAAAGAGACACAATCTGTGGCAATCTAATGATTCTGAAAGATTTGTTCCAGCGTGGCCAGGAAGCGCCCTTACTTGTCAATAAATGGTTCAGGACATCCCTGAAAATGGGACAAAGTGCCTTTATGATGTTCACTTGGTGATATGAATTGGTGAAACTGGGAGAAACAAACCAGTTGGAAGCCGAGCATGATGTTAGGTTGGTTTCTGTAAAAATTGCAAATCTGTGGAGACCAGGCAGTTAAGTCTAATTTTTGGCTGTGTCACAAAACTAAAGGGTATGGCTATATTTCCTGTACATTTGAGCACTAGGTGCATACTAAATAATATTTAAACAATGTTGCTTTGAGTTTATTTATTACAATGAAAGTCTTATAAACTTAAAATCTTGCTGAGCAATTCCATTTTTGTTAGTCGCTAGAAACTAAAATAAAAGCTATCTGTCTCCAAGCAGATCATAACATCCTCGTGCTCACCCTTTTCCAGCATGCACCTCAAATTTGGTGCATAGAATGTCTAGGCCCTTGAATCTATGTAAATGTTAAATTACTTTGCCTACTGAAAAACAAAGTTACTTGGCTCTACTGTTATCCTCATATTTATAGTCAAATATCTGGTCGGCATGGACGGGTTGGACCGAAGGGTCTGTTTCACAAATTTTGCTCTAAAGGATGATGGAAGATTCTGGATCATGTCCAAAGAGTCTTTCTTTTTTTTCTTGATGTTCCCAAATTTACAGGAATTTCTTGCTCAGTGTTTTATGGGCTAAATGTAGTTTTACACAATCATTTTTCATACATGATTAGAAAGCAATTTTTTTAATGAAGGATTCCAAAATATAATTTGAAAACTCCTGTTTCTTGTTACAAATATATGCTTTGCTTTAATTTCTTAATCCAAAATTACTAAGCATTCAAATGAGCAGAAATTAGCTGTGATATTAACAGAAGCTAAAACTCAACCTCATCACAAATGTAAGCACAGTCCAGCAATGAAATACATCTACTCCAAATATTATTTTTCTGAGGTGGGAGTTCAGCAAACAATATTAAATACAGGTGTTGATCCAGCTCTCAATCTTTCCAATGGTAAGCCAACAAAACTAAATGGCTTTTCAACATATTACAAAGTTAAAAATCACACAACACCAGGTTATAGTCCAACAGGTTTAACTGGAAGCGCTAGCTTTCGGAGCGATGCTTCTTCATCAGGTGATTGTGGAGGGTTCGATCGTAACACAGAATTTATAGCAAAAATGTACAGTGTGATGTAACTGAAATTATACATTGAAAAATTGATTGTCTGTTAAGCCTTTCATCTGTTTGAATACAGTGATAGTTTCACTTCTTTCATGTGTAAATCACAAAACCTTTTTTTAAAAGTTGCATTCTCAGGTTAGCTGTTAACAATGGTGATAGCTAGACAATATGTTGAAGGTGTTGGCCCCCTGTGTTTTCTGTCTATGCCAAGATGTTTAGATTGAATCTAATCTAAAAAGTGAGATAACAGAGTTTTACATAAATTCATGCAGTTTTTGAGCTCAGAGTTCTACATGAATGTATGCAATTTTTGAGCAAAGTACAATGTAACTCTGCAAGTACAAATTCACCACACAAAATATATGTATATGTGTGCATGTGGGTCTTTGTCTGTGTGTGTGTGTCTGTCTGCTGCCTGAACTGCTGTGCTCTTCCAGCACCACTAATCCAGAATCTGGTTTCCAGCATCTGCAGTCATTCTTTTTACCTAGACACACAGAGTCAGAGAGAGATGGGTCTGGGTGGGTTACTCTTTGGAGGGTCGGTTTGAACTTGTTAGGCCGAAGGGCCTGTTTCCACACTGTAGGGAATCTAATCTCAAAACATTTTTATCTCTGGTAAAACATCAGGAGAGCTGACGTTTTGAGCACAAGCTCTTCATCAGGGAGATGTTGAAGAGCTTATGCTCGAAATGTCGACCCTCTTCCTCCTTGAATGCTGTCTAACCGCTGCGCTTTTCCAGCACCACACTTTTTGACTCTGATCTCTAGCATCTGCAGTACTCGCTTTCTCTGTGTTTGAATTACCATCAGGTTTCCCATGTTATAAAAGTGATACATTTCAATTGTATTGCATTGATATGAAAGACTGTGTTTGCTTGTGATTATGAAATACACTGAACAGAATTTTCCACTCCAAGGAGATGGCGAGACAAGTGGTGAGAAGGGGAGATAAATAGACAAGTGACTCTGAAGAAATACTTGGCCCCTTCTTGCCACCTAACCAACTATGTTCTCAGGAAGGTGGTACACTTGCAACTTTCTCAATCCACCATTATTGGTCATTTTGCGTACAATTAACAACCTCAACTTACCACCTCCCTAATTAGCATTTTTTCCCAGCAGGGAAGAAAGAGGGGATGTTTTCCACCAGGGGTACACTCCAAATGCCCAAAGCTGAAGGTAATTGGAGGCAGCATGGGGGAGCAAGTGGGGAGCTTCTGAAAACCATATCCCTGCCCTTGCCTCCAATGCTCCTGATCCCTCTCCCATGACTGCCACTGCATAACAAAAAAGGCTTCCTTGCTATTGGATTCTCCAAAGAGTTTACCACAATTGGTGGTCTTTAGGACCCAGAAGCTGTCATAAGCAGATTCCACTGATACAGGATGTCAATACTGAGACCAGTAATAGGTCAAGCAGCTCAACTAAGCTCTGCCAGTCAGCTGTTAAGTCAATTGCTTCATAACAAGTGGAGTTATCTCAATGAGGGTGGCATGTTACTTGCCACCTAGCAACCCCACCCTCACATCTAGTCACAAAAATAGAAAATCACCCACTTTATAAATGCAAGGTTTTAAAATGCAAAATCCTCTATGTATTTTGTGAGAAATGCTTTACACCTGTAATAAATTGGTGTGGCAGAGTAAATAAATAAATCAGAGCAAGTTCAATTGAATAAAGCCATATCATTTGATGATTAACTATATACAACAAATAATTAAGTCAGTGTAACATTTCAACAACACAATTCTTTAAAGGTTTTAAATAAATGTGCCACAAGTAATAAGAAATTCCTCTTTAAGTAATATCTTGGGGGGATCTAAGATGGCGGCGATCTGAGAAGATCACACTGCAGAGCTTCGCATCGCAGCAGGAGCAGGATGGTCCTTTAACCCACCCAACCCAGGTCATCAGGATTTCTTGGGGTATTGGAAAGATTGTGGAGCCCCAAGAAACATTTAAAAATTGACTTACCTGTATTTTCAGCTGTCCAGAAATGCCTAAAAAGGGAGGAGGAGCATCTGAGGCCAGGCCTGCAGCTCAGCCTGCAGCAGCCTCGGAGCCAATTACTCTCCAGGACCTGGTGAACCAGCTCTCAAAATCTCACGAGATGTTGGGGAAACAGATTGAAGAGAAGCTGGCGCCAGTCTCTCTCATGCTGCAGAAGCATGAGCAGCAGCTGGGAGACCTGGAGAAGAGGACGGATGAGGTGAAGCACAGGGTCACAGTGGTGGAAGCTGATGCCAGTTCATTCAAGGAAAAGATCCAAGCCCTGAAGACGCAAGTTCGTAATTTGCATGACCAAGTGGATGATCTTGAAAATAGGGGCAGGAGAAAAAACATTTGGATCATCGGTCTGCCTGAGGGTAAGGAAGGTGAGCGGCCTGCGGAATTTGTTGAAAACTGGCTTCCAAAATTCCTTGACTTGGAGACTGGCATGAGACGATTGAAGATAGAGACGGCTCACCGGGTCGCAGCACGGAGGTCGGGTCTGGGTCAACGCCCTTATCCTTTCCTGGTGCGGTTCCATCATTACCGGGATAAGGAGAGAGTCATGGAGGCTTCCAGACTCCAGGGGAAGGATCCAAAGGCCCTAATTTACGAGGGGCCTAAGATCATGTTTTTTCAGGACTTTTCAGTGGCGGTGATCCAGAAACGAAAATCGTATGATGGTGTCAAGAGAAGATTGAAGGAGCTTGGGATTCAGTACTCCCTGAGATATCCAGCAGTGCTTCGGATCACCTTAGATGGATTCATGCATCTCTTTGACACATCAGAGAAGGCAAGAGACTTTGTGGACAAACTAACCTAATTTAAATAATTGTAGTATGTATAAATATTGTTGCTTGTGTATGCGTTTATCATTCTGTAAAAGAAAAGGAGGAAATCTGGTTGGAGCTTTGTTTTTCCCCTTTTTTTTCCTCTATTGATAATAATTTTGTTCAAACTATGTCTGGCGGTGGTTAAGATGTACATTTTAAATTTCTAAGTTAGGACATACCAAAGGATGGATGGGGCATTTATTCCTTTTTTTTATAAAAGAATGTTTTTTTATTCATATTAATATTCGATGGGGTGTTTATTCTTTTTAACTTGTGCTTGCAATGTGGCTCTAGCTGGGAGAAGTGAAGGTGGTTGAGATGGTTAGGTGCCTATTTATGGGCAGTAAAGGACAGGTAGTTGCCCCCTCTGGGCAGGGAGTGAGTTCCCCTACTCAGCGCTATTGGCACTTTATATGTTGGTTTGTTTTCTGGTTTTTGTTGTTTTTTATTTTTAATAATTTTGTATGTTTGTTAAATGTAGTGGTTTTAGTTTATGTAGTTTTTACATTTGGTGGACCATGCGACACTAAGGCTCAGCAATTTGTGGTTTGGGTTCCTCCTCTCTGGAATTTAAATGTAATTGCAGAAGATTACGGCTAATGATTTGATTAAATGGTGTACCTGGAATATCAAGGGAAGTCACTCACCAATTAAGAGGAAGAAGGTACTCTTGAGTCTTAGAAACAAGGTGGACATTGCTTTGTTACAGGAGACACATTTGGATGACAAGGAGCATCTGAAATTACAGCAGAATGGCTTTGACTGAGTTTATTTTTCATCATTTAATACCAGAAGTAGGGGAGTGGCTACATTTGTAAGGAAAAATCTCTCATTTAAATTGTTTGAATGTGGACACATACGGGAGGTTTGTAATTCTGAAAGCCTTGATAAATGCGGAAGAATATGGCATTTTAAATGTTTATTGTCCCCCAGCTCATCCTCTTAAATTCTTGGTAGATGCTTTTTCTAAACTGATAAGTCTCAAGTCTCAGCACATCATTATAAGGGGAGATTTTAACTACCTCATAGACCCCACAGTAGACAGGTTGCCTAAAGGTCCCTCGATACCCTCTGCACAAACTGAACAGTTATTGGGTTTGTGTGGGGAATTAGGATTGGTGATCGTCTGGAGGTGTCTCCACCCTACAGGTAGGGATTTCACGTTTTTCTCCAATCCGCACAGATGTCACACGAGGATTGATTTTTTTTCTGATCCCTGCGGTAACCCTGGATCTGGTGGCATCCTGTACGATTGGTAATATTGCCATCTCTGATCATGCTCCAGTGTACCTCATGGTTTAAATTAAGGATATTACAGTGGATTCAAGGTACTGACGAATGGACTCCTTTATTCTCATGGACAGCAAGTTTGTGGAGTATTTCTCTAGGGAACTTCGGGCATTCGTAGACATCAACATAGGCTCGGTTGATAGCTCATCTGTTCTCTGGGAAACTGCCAAAGCTTATGCCAGAGGGTTCGTTATTTCATATTCCACCAGTAGGAAGCGGCAGAAGGGTGAGCAGCAACGTCTCCTTGAAGCACGGTTGAAGGCAGCCGAGAAGGCCTACTTTGACAGACCCTCGTTGGTCAAACTACAGAGGATTACGGCACAGCAGTCTGCACTAAATTCCGTGTTCATGCAGATGGCAAAGAAGGAGCTGGCTTTTGCAAAGCAAAGGTTGTACGAGCAAGGTGACAAGCCAGGCAAATACTTCGCATACCTTGCCAGAAAGAGAAGTGTCCCACAAACTGTGACAGCGATTCAGGAAAGGTCTGGGAACCTAACATGTGATTCTAAAAAGATTAATGTGGCGTTCCAGAGATTCTACTCTAAGTTATATCAGTCTGAGAATTGTGAGGAGGGGCAGGCCAAAATGGAATCCTTTTTTAGAGATCTGAAGATCCCGGGTGTAACTCCCGAACAACAGTCCTTTCTCAATGCCCCATTATCAGAGCAAGAAGTGCAGGAAGCTGTAAGGCGCCCGGTCTTAATGGACTTCCCAGTGAATTCTATAGGGAATTTATAAGTGTACTGTCAGGCCTGATGCTGAATATGTTTAATGATTCATACAGTCATCTTTGTCTCCCACCATCTCTGAAAGAGGCCAATATTTCACTTATCCTTAAAAAAGGGAAGGATCCGGAAGACTGTGCTTCATACAGGCCCATCTCGCTCTTAAATGTGGACTTTAAGATCCTCTCTAAGGCTCTTGCGTTAAGGCTGGAGACTATGTTACCCTTTATTATTAAAGAGGATCAGACGGGCTTCATAAAGGGTCGCAGATCCTCCAATAACGTTAGGAGGCTGCTTAACGTAATTCAAGCATGCCAACAGCAGTCAATACAGGGATTGGTGATTTCTTTAGATGCAGAGAAGGCATTTGATCGAGTTTAGTGGCCGTACCTTTTCTATACTCTAGACCGGTTTGGTCTGGGCGAAGTTTTCAAAAGATGGATAAAGGTTCTCTACAGTGTACCTCTTGCTGCAGTCATTACCAACAGGGTACGATCAAGCAATTTTAATATTTCTTGGGGCAGCCAGCAGGGCTGTCCCCTTTCACCATTACTTTTTACGTTGGTGATTGAACCGTTGGTAGAGGCCATTTGTGGGGATCTGAATATATCAGCTCCAGAAGTGGGGTCAAAATTACATAAGATCTCGCTGTATGCAGATGATGTTCTAATTTTCTTGACAAATCCAGCAGTCTCAGTCTCAGATACAATGCATTCACGCGTTTGGCGCTTTTTCAGGGTATAAAATTAATTTTGCTAAATCAGAGGCTGTGCCTATGGGTGGTCTTACGAAAGAGTTGGCTCTTGAGAGTGACTATAGATTCCCATTTAGGTGGTCACGGGGGGGTTTTGTGTATTTGGGCATATTCATTACTCCAGTTCTGGATTGGCTGTTCAAAGCCAATTTTACTCAATTATTTGAAAAAATTAAACAAGATCTCCAAAGATGGGAGGCACTTCCAGTCTCATGGTTGGGTCGGATAGCGCTTATTAAGATGAATATTCTCCCTCGTTTGCTATACCCTATACGGATGCTCCCCCTGATTTTCAATAAACAAACACTCAGGATACTGAACAGTTAGTTCAGCTCCTTTATCTGGCACCAAAAACGGCCCCTCATTAAATTAGCCAAACTGCAGTTGCCTCACAGATTGGGGGGAGTAGACCTTCCGGACATTAAAAATGACCAATTAACCTCGCCTTTGACCTACGTAAGTGATTGGGTTTGTGGGGACCCTCTTTCAATATGGCTAGATATCGAAATCTCCCAGGCAAGGTGCCCCCTTACCAGTTTGCTGTTTTTGGACAAGGTGAGGACAGTTAGGGAATATTGCCATAACCCAATAGTCATCAATACTGTTAAAGCATGGAGGGCAATTCGGCAGAGGGAAGGTAATATTCGCAAAACATCTTTGTTTACACCTTTAGTGGGTATGCCGAGTTTTCAATCAGGTATGGTAGATTCAGGATTTAAACGCTGGGCAGCTAGGGGTATTTCTTGCATGGGTAATTTATTTGAGGGCGATGTAATGATGCCCTTCGATCAGTTAGTACGGAAGTACGAGTTACCTAATAGAGACCTCTTTCGTTTTTTTCAAGTTAGGGATTTTATTAAAAAAAACACACTTTTGACTGATCCCTACAAATCTGACATAGAAAGAGGGGTACTAAGGGCTAAGAGTACACTCTCTGTCAGTACTCTATATCACCAATTGGGGGGTGCCACCTCAGATGAGTCTGATCGACTCTGCAAAATGTGGGAAAGAGAGCTGGGTGTTGAAGTTTCTTCAGAGGCATGGGAGGATATTTGGGAGAATGCAAGGAAGATATCAATTTGCAATAGGACCCATGCTTTACAGTTGAAGATTCTCCACAGGGACCACTTAGCCCCAGACCGTTTGTCAAAATTTAAACCAGGGGTATCTTCAGCATGTCCCAAGTGCAAGGTCTGTACGGGTACTCTTACTCAATGTCTTTGGTCTTGTGACAGGCTTCAAACATATTGGAATGCTGTGGTGGGTGCAATGGAGAGGATTTTAGGTGTAGAGGTGGAGAAGGACCCTATTTCGCTCTTTTTGGGCCGACCCATTGTATTTCCTGCAGACTCGCATAAGGAAAAACTTTTCAATATTCTTACATTCTGTGCAAGGAAGAATATCTTGCTAGGTTGGATATCAGAAAACCCCCCCGGCCTGTCGGGTTGGCGGAAGATTGTTATGGAGCATATTCCCCTGGATTTTCTCACAAAGATGGTACACCACAAAACTGAGAATTTTTACAAGCCATGGCAACTCTTTTTGAAATACCTGGACACAGATTTATCTGCCACACTAACAAGGGCTTTTATATAGCCGTAACGATTGTGTTTCATGAGTCCAATATCCAGGGAGGAGGAACTGTGAATGTATGAGTGTTTTGTTTGGCTGGGCTGAGTTATTACTATTTATTTGTTTGTTGTTAGGTATTTATTTAGTTAGTTAAATAGCTAGTTTAGGTTTTTTTAAATTTTATACTTCTCTATATATGTTAATACATTCATATAGGAGAGTGGGTTGGGGAATATGCTTTTTATTATTTGGGTTTAGTCTTGTACTATTTTTGTACTGTTTTGAATTGCATTGTTTTGTATTTGTTGTAATATTTAAAAAATTATTTTTTCTTAATAAAATATATTACAAAAATATCTTGAACATGATGGCTCTTTAGCATTCTATGAATGAGTTGTATTTGCATGGAACTAATATGCTTGGAACTAATTTGATAAGCATTTCAAAACAGTTTTTATAAATAACCTTCTGAAGGTCTTCATCACTCATCCTTAGGAAAGATGACAAGAGTGAATGATGCATTACAATACCTCCTGGGGTCCTGCCAATAATTATACAATTTTTGGAACTGTCTTTCTAATTGCAATGTCTTTATTCACACAATCTACTTAACAGTTTTTGTTAATATTGGTATTATCTTGGCAGCAGTTGGAAGCTGTTACCTAAAATATACACATAAAGGTTTCATTTAAGTAGTGTTGCCTTTTAAGTTCACATTATTCTGTCAGGTATTCAACATCTACTACTAGTCCGTGAGGCAATCTGCGAAGTTATGAAGAAACACATGGTTCAAGCCTCCCATTTTATAAAATAGAGTTATCAAACAATGTTCGCTTAAGGCTTTTTCCAAATTCCATGGCTTGCTCAAGCAACTTAAGTTAAAAACTGATAAGCAGGCAGGAAAAGGCATCAATAAAAGTCAGCAAATGTTTAATTGCACTTAGAATAAAGTCACTGCTGCTTCCTATTAGAACCAAGTTATACAATTCCTTTGTGAATAAACAAAGTTATTGTTTGGCAATACTTACATCAACAACAGTAAATTATTCTCAACAAGGCATTAACTGATAATAAAATCAGCTTCAAAGTAAGTGCAACTTGCAAGTTCTCATGCCCCTTCAGGATTTATCTAAATTAAATAGATAGAATGGCAGGTCTAACATACGAGGAACGGCTGAGGATCCTGGGATTGTATTCATTGGAGTTTAGAAGGTTAAGGGGAGATCGAATAGAAACTTACAAGATAATACACGGCTTGGAAAGGGTGGACGCTAAGAAATTGTTTCCGTTAGGCAAGAAGACTAGGACCCGTGGGCACAGGCTTAGAATTAGAGGGGGTAAATTTAGAACAGAAATGTGGAGACATTTCTTCAGCCAGAGAGTGGTAGGCCTGTGGAATTCATTGCCGCGGAGTGCAGTGGAGGCCGGGACGCTAAATGGCTTCAAGGCCGAGTTTGATAAATTCTTGATGTCACAAGGAATTAAGGGCTACGGGGAGAATGCTGGTAAGTGGAGTTGAAATGCCCATCAGCCATGATTAAATGGCGGAATAGACTCGATGGGCCAAATAGCCTTGCTTCCACTCCTATGTCTTATGGTCTTATTAAACATTAATCAATCAATTAATATTGGGTTTTAATATCTAATAAATATTTAAAATAATTAATATACCAGTTTGGTACTCCTTTTTAGTACATGTGCACTGAAAGCTGACTCTACACAATTCTATACTCTTTGTGGGAGACTTATCAGTCTCTCGCTGTCACCATGGGGAAGTATTTACTCCATTTCTGAATGAAAGGACAGGGAGCACACTTAGTGAGGTTCGGCTTCAGGTTTTCATTAAAATCAATTTGCATCATCATAAACAAAACTTTGCAAGAATCAACTCAACTCGGTGCAACACACCGCAATTGATTCTTTATTTTTCTTTCCACTAAAAATTATTTTTGTTTTAAGTGAGTGGTAATCTGCTGCAGTTTTATCAAATTAGCTGACAATGGGTTCATCAGATCTTCAAACATTTTTATACAGGGTGTCCAGGTATTCACAAGGTTAACCTTGTGGTTAACGAGTTTTAAAATTACTGAAAATTACTTTTAAAAAAATGCAGTGAACCACTTAATGATTTGATTTCTGTAAATTGGCTAGTTTATGGGTAAAAACAACATTTTTAATGAGAGACTAGTGCTTCTGTGCCTCAGGAAAAAAATGCAAAGTTTGAAGATCAGGAACAAAATTTCACAATTCTGGCTGGAATTGTGCATGGGCAGAGCCGATCTAGGCAAACCAAATCTGGAGTCAATATTGGAAATTGTGGAAAACACAAGTAGTTTTGGATGAAATTGACTGAGATTTAAATTTCCTGATCTTGTGTGCTGTTTCAATAGATTTCAACCAGATTTTACTAATAAAAGGAGGTAGGAAGAAACATTAACCCCAAGTTTTGTTTATTTAAAATTAATGTAATGAAAGGCCATTGGAATTGATCTACCAGAAAGAACTGACTATAAATACTTTCTGCTGAGTGTATCTACTCCTCGCACCACGACTATGCACATTTGATGATCAATCTGTGAGAGTTTGCTCGATTTTATTCATGCTGCCACTGCACTATGTACTCCTTTGTGACATTAAAAGCAACCTGCAAATCTATAAAAACATTTAATTGAAAAATCAATTATTCACATTTTTAATTTGCTTGCTGATGCGATACTGCCCCAGAAGATTTTCTGCAATTAAGTGTTTACTGAAGCAGAAATATTAGTCACAGAATGACAGGATTTAAGAACAGGAGTTGTTCTTTCAGCACTTTGGGACTACTCCGCTACTCAATAAGAGCATAGATGATGCGTTGGTGGTTTCAACTGCATCTGCCTCCCTCAGCCTTTGACTCTCTTGCCTATCAAAAATCTAATTTATGCATACTTGAAAAAAATTCAATGACTCAGCCTCCACTGCTTTCTGTTGGAAGAGAATTCCACAGAATAACAACCACAAAAAAAACTCCTTAACATCATCTTAAAAGGTAGGATTCTTATTCTTAAATATTGTCCCCCACTTCCAGTCTACCCTACAAGAGAAAACTTTGTCCTGTATTATGTCTTCTCAAGACCATGTATATTTTAATAACATCACTTCTCATTCTTCTGAACCATAATAGCTATATCCCAACCTATTCCACTTTTTTTCAAAAGAAAACCTTTAATCCCAGGAATGAATCGAGTGAACTTTCCCTCAAGTATTCCTAATGCAATTATATCCTTTAGCAAATAAGGAAATTAAAATTATACACATTTTTCTAATTGTGATCTCACAAAGACACTTCATGCAGTTAAACTTCCTTACATCGATATCCATTCCCCTTTTAAATACACATAAAGGGATTAATTTTCCCCTCCATGAGGTGAAGAGAATAATAGCAAGCTTAATGATTTAATCAGATCAGAATCCAAAATCAGAATCTTGCCATTGAGATAAACTTCACACTTAGGTCTCCTTTCTGAGATGGCAAGAAGCATATGTCATTATCTTGTATCTTGCTGATTGCACAACTTGACAGGATTAACTTCTGTCTCATTGAGATACTCAATGACAGTTTTGCTAGGACTCCTTGATACCTCAATCAAATGTGACCTTGATATCAAGGGCTATCACTGTTACCTCACCTCTGGAATTTGGCGCTTTTGTCCATGTTTGAACCAAAGTTGAAATGAGGTCAGGTGCTGAATGGCCCTGGGAGAGTCTAAACAAAGCAATGAGCAGGGTCCTTGCTGAGCAGGTGCTGCCTTTTAGCACTGTTGATGACATCTTCCCTCACTTTACTGATGATTGAGAGTAGTCTGATGAAGGAGTAGTTGGTCGGGTTGGATTTGTTCTGCCTTTTGTATCAGGATGCACCTAGACAATTTTCTACATTGTCAGGTTGATGCCAGTGTAATAGTTGGACTGGAATAGCTTGGCTAGGTGTGCGGCAGGTTTTAAAGTACAAGTCTTCAAATGCTGTCAGGGCCTATAGCCTTTGCAGGTATCTAGCGCCTCCAACTGTTTCGTCATTTCATGTAGAGTGAATTGAATTGGCTGAAGATTGGCATGGGTGTTTCTGGGGACCTCTGAAGGAGGCTGAGGTTAATCATCCACTTCACACTTCTGGTTGAAGATTGTTGCAAAAGCTTCAGCTTATCTTTTACACTATTGTGCTGGTCACTCCCATAATTGAGGATGGGGATACTTGTGGAACCTTCCCCTCTAAATACCCCAACTGCATTCCAAATACTAATGAATTAAGTTGTAATTGAAGTGCCTCATTGTGTGGTTCACTTAGACACCGTACTATTAGGTAATAATGCCTGGAAAGAACATGTAAAACAATCAGAAGACCTGTTTAAGCAATTGCTGTAAGGCAGTTAGTAATAAATTTTGCCAAGATTGAACATGCAAAGGAAAGTTAACTCAATGGTGATACGTCATAGGTAAGGGGTAGTCTTGACGAGAACAGCAAAAATCAAAAGTTAAAGATCACACAACACCAGGTTATAGTCCAACAGGTTTATTTGGAAGCACTAGCTTTCGGCGCACTGCTCCTTCATCAGGTGATTGTGGAGTATAAGATCGTAAGACACAGAATTTATACCAAAACCTTACAATGTGATGCAACTGAAATGATATATTGAAAAAGAACTAGATTGTTTGTTAAGTCTCCCATCTTTTAGAATTAACATGTTGGTTTCACTTCTTTCATATGTAAATCACAGTACTTTTTTTAAAAGTTATATTCTCAAGTGAACTTTAACAATTGGTGTCATGTCGGCCCAGATAACGCATTAAGGTGTGAGTTGCCCTGTGTGAGACTGTCTGTGCCACAATGTTCTAATCTAAAAAAACAGATTTACAGAATTCAACGTGGATTCATGCAGTTTTTGAGCAAAGTAAAATGTAATTCCGCAAGTACAAATGCACCCCAAAAACTTATATATATATGTGTGTGTGTGTGTGTGTATGTGTCAGGAGGGGGGGTTATGAGTGTCTGTGAGAGAATGTATGTATGTGTGTGAGTGTAAAGGGGTATAAATCTGTGAGAGAGTGCAAGTGTGCGTGTAAGTATGGGAGTGTATGTGTGAGCAAATGAGAGAAAGCCTGTTTATAAGAAAAGGCCTATGTAAGTGTATGGGTCTGCAAGAGTGTGGGCGTGTCTGGAGGAGCATGTGTATGCCTATAGGAGTTTGTGTGTGTAGGAGTGTCTGTATGCCTGTGTGTGTGTGTGTGTGTGTGTGTGTGTGTGTGTGTGTGTGTGTGTGTAGTGCAGTAGGGTCACCTGTAGTGTGACATCAACCCAACGTCCCGGTTGAGGCCATCCCCATGGGTACTGAACTTGGCTATCAGCCTCTGCTCGGCCACTTTGCGTTGTTGCCTGTCCTCAAGTCTGCCTTGGAGGATGGTCAGCCAAAGGTCCAAGGTCGAATGTCCCGGACCACTGAAGGATTCTCTTGCTGGGAGGGAACACTCCTGTCTGTTGATTGTTGTGTGGACACTGGGACCTTGGGTTCATGTCACACTACAGGTGACCCAACTGCACTATATACACACACACACACACACACACACACACACACACAGACCCTCTCTTATACACAAGCTCTCTCTCATACACTTACACGCACATTCTCTCACAGACTCCCACCGACACACATAGACACATATAGTTTGTGGGGTGAATTTGTACGTGCAGAATTACATCTTATTTTGCTCAAAAATGGCATGAATCCATGTAAGATTCTGTAAATCCGTTTTTTAGATTAGAATCAGTCTGACCATTGTGGCACAGACAGCCTCACACAGGGCAGCTCACACCTTAATGTATTATCTGGGCCGACATGACACCAATTGTTAAAGTTCGCTTGAGAATGTAACTTTAAAAGAGTTTTGCGATTTACATATGAAAGAAGTGAAACCAACATGCTCATTCTAAAAGATGGGAGACTTAACAAACAATCCAGGTCTTTTTCAATATATAATTTCAGTTAAATCATACTGTAAGCTTTTTCTATAAATTCTGTGTCTTATGATCTTATACTCCACAATCACCTGATGAAGGAGCAGAGCTCCGAAAGCTAGTGTTTCCAAATATACCTTTGGACCATAACCTGGTGTTGTGTGATCTTTAACTTTGGACATCCCAGTCTAACACCGGCATCTCCAAATCAGCAAAAGTAAAGGCACTGGTTCAATTTCTTGTGCTAAAATCTAAATGGGATATAATGAGATTTCAGCACCTTACTGAGACCTCCAACAGACCTGTTTCAGAAAGAGGCAAAGGTCGTGTGGCCAGCAAGGTGTCATGTAGATTTAGAGAAGTTGAAGGCAATCCTAACTAATGAACAGGTGTGGGCTGTCCCTCAGTTCTTGTCTTGGGGGGTATTAAGGATGATGAATAGAGTAGCCAATGGGGCATTTCTCTAAGGAATTAAACCTATCTCAGAAGAAGTATCTACAGTGAGAAGATCTTAGGTTATAATTGACTCTTGACCATTTTGAAATCTATGTTTATCATGACTGCAAAGAAACTGTAACAAATACCTACTGTAATCCCTCAGCCTTTTTTTGGAGAAATCTAAAATCAAAATGTAAGATCACTTTGATTAACAACAGCTTATTAACTCAACCCGATCAAAATTGTTCACCTTACTGCAAAATAACTGCCTTATCAAGAAAGTAATTAACCCGATATTGTGTAAGAATGTGAGAGCAAGATAACAAGAAATTATATAAATCCTGCATGAACAGTGGGTGAGAATGAATAGTTTGAATTTGCCTGGGTCTTATTGGGTGCATGTCACGTGTACCTTATGATGAAACACATTTCATCTCATTTCAGGGTATAGGCATGTAAGGGACCACATTTCTTTTCCTTCGGACTCCAAACTAGAAAATGGAATTTGACTCTGCTCGCTGGCTAGAAATACCAGGTGAGTTTTTTCAACTTGCCAGGAAATTCAGAAAGTGGGATTATGTGGTGTACACTTATAGCTACATAGATTATGGTACCTTTTGGAGCAGTGAGGCGGATACTTTTTGAACTCACAAACACAAGATGCCCTGGACAGTTCAAATTCTGCCTAACAACAGCCTTTGGATTGGTCTAGCTGCAATTTTGACAGTCCTGTGAATGCAGTGTACTTGTCGTTAAGTCCAGAAACTTGTAGACAAGAAACATATTACTCTCTCTCTGAGTGAAAAGGTCAAATGTAATAAATTGGAAAAGAAGGAATTCTAATACAAGAAAAGACCTAGGTCCACCTGATCAGCTTTTGAATTGAAAATCGATCACTGCTCCGCTGACATCATATCATCATTAAAATTCAAAATAAATGTGAGAATTAACTCTTTCCACCTTTGTCGTCTGAACTCTGATAAACTTTGTTTATCCAGATCTATACCTTCCACCCCGAATTTTTGTATCATCTGTTTTTGTCTGTCTAATTCATGAAAGAATGTGTGTTTGGGATTTTAAAGAGGTTGGTTTAAGACACAAGGTAGTAAATTAATAATCTATTTTTGCCATTTGTTGAAGAATAAGTTTGTTTACAGTAGAGTTATTTTCCTGTTTATGATGAAATCTGGGTGGATTACTTTTGTCCTTCTTCACAGTCCATCAGGTAACGTGATCACCTTGGTGATTTAAATTACATATTTGTGATGGCTTGTGGAATAGTGGGACTCAATTACCAACAAATTCTTTCCAGCTGAGTTGTGGCAACACCATGAATCTTGTAGAGCAATATTTTATGTTACACTTTTCATATTCTTTTTGGGAATCTAAGTGCACCACATCCACATGATCCCCTTTATATCCACTTGGCTTATTATCTCATCAAACATTTTGTTTTTGATCAATAGCAAACCCCAGGAGGTTAATAGTGAAGAAATAGCGATGGCAATGTCAAATGGAGGTTGTTAGTTTCTCATATTGGAATGAACATTGTCTGGCATTTGTCTGGTGCAAATGTTACTTGCCTTTTTCAATACAAGCCTGAATGTTATTGGTCTTGTTGCATTTCAATACAGACTCTTCAGTATCTGAGAAGCTGTGAATGGTGCTGAACATTACACATCAGCAGTGATCATCCCCACTTCTGAATTTATGATTCAAGGAAAGTAATTGATGAAGCAGCTGAAGATGGTTTTGCCAAAGACATTACCATGCATCACCAAATAAAACATATGACATGTTTTTATAGCAAGATGAATGACATTTTTGGACATTAATGAATAAAGGTACAAAGATTTAAGGATGGTAATGAGTAAATGAAACCTACTTCTGAGATGCTTTACAGTATTGACCGCAATGATTAATGTCAGGGCACAGTCAAAGAGTCATAGAGATATACCGCATGGAAACAGACCCTTCCGTCCAACCAGTCCATGCTGACCAGATATCCCAACCCAATCTACTCACACCTGCCAGCACCCAGCCCATATCCCTCCAAACCCTTCCTATTCTTATACCCATCCAAATGCCTTTTAAATGTTGCAATTGTACCCGCCTCCACCACATCCTCTGGCAGCTCATTCCATTCATGTGCCATCCTCTGTGTGAAAACGATGCCCCTTAGGTCTCTTCTATATCTTTCTCCTCTCACCCTAAACCTATGCCCTCCAGTTCTGGATTCCCCAACCCCAAGGAAAAGACTTTGTCTATTTACCCTATCTATGCCCCTCATAATTTTGTAAACCGCTATAAGGTCACCCCTCAGCCTCCGATGCTCCAGGGAAAACAGCCCCAGCCTGTTCAGCCTCTCTCGATAGCTCAAATCCACCAGCCCTGGCAACATCCTTGTAAATCTTTTCTGAACCCTTCCAAGTTTCCCAACATTCTTCCGAGAGGAAGGAGACCAGAATTGCATGCAATATTCCAACAGTGGCCTAACCAATGTCCTGTACAGCCGCAACATGACCTCCCAACTCCTGTACTCAATACTCTGACCAATAAAGGAAAGTATACCAAACACCTTCTTCACTATCCTATCTATCTGCGACTCCACTTTCAAGGAGCTATGAACCTGCACTCCAATGTCTCTTTGTTCAGCAAGTGTATAAGTGTATAAGTCCTGCTCAGATTTGCTTTCCCAAAATGCAGCACCTCACATTTATCTGAATTAAACTCTATCTGCCACTTCACAGCCCATTAGCCCATCTGTTCAAGATCCTGTTGTAATCTGAGGTAACCTTCTTCGCTGTCCACGACACCTCCAATTTTGGTGTCATCTGCAAACTTACTAATTGCACCTCTTATGCTCACATCCAAATCATTTATGTAAATAACAAAAAGTAGAGGACCCAGAACCAATCCTTGTGGCACTCCACTGGTCACAAGCCTCCAGTCTGAAAAAAAAAACCGTCCCACCACCCCCTGCATTCTACCTTTGAACCAGTTCTGTATCCAAATGGCTAGTTCTCCCTGTATTCCATGAGATCTAACCTTCCTTTTATATGCATGATGGCCCGTTCTCTCTCCCTCCTCCTCCTCCAGTTTGTGTTTCTCTCCTTTTCCAATTTGTATTAATTTAATGTAACATGGAGTAATAAGAAGACCTGATTACGATGTTTGCATGACCTGATTACCATTGCTAATTGATCAATTGGTATTGAAATACAGTCTTAACAACAGAACACAAGGTTTTAAGTTTGATATTTTGCTATTTCATACTTTCCATCTCAGAGGTTTTGAACAGAGAGAAAGAGAGTAACACCGTTTGCAGGGGAAATCTGTCCTCTACTAGCTACCAGACAGACCGTTAAAGAAAGCTTGTCCTCTGGATAAGGGAAAGGGATTTGCAAGGATTGAAAGCCACTGAGAGATACAGCCTGGTAAAGCCAGGAGAACAAATTACTGAAGTAAGGCTTACTAATGGAACTTCAGTAATTCTCAAGAAAGGACCTTCACTAGATACTGGACATTACATCTCAGCAAAGTGGGGAGAAATGGATCCATTAGAATGACTTTAAAAAAGAAATCCTTTAAAGACTGCATCTCTGCTATAAAATATATCTATGCAGCATGGAGTTATCAGTTGCATTAAGAAATAAATAAAGGTTATCTTTTGTGCAGTTTTATTAGTTTTACTTTCTGATGAAGGGACTAACAGGGATGGCAGTGCAGGGAGAGGAATGTTCCTCCTGCATGATGTTTGAGGTGAGGGATGCCATTAGTGTCCCAACCAAGTACATTCTGCAGGAAGTGCACCCAACTCTCGCTCCTCCAAGACTGTGTTAGGGAACTGGAGTGGAACCTGGATGAACTTCAGATCATTCAGGAGGCAGAGTCTATGAAAGGTAAGAGCTACAGGGAAGTAGTTATTCCTAGGCACGAAGAAAGCTGGGTAACTGTTCGAAGGGGGATAAAAAGTCAGTGCATGGATCCCCTGTGGTTGTTCCCCTGAAACACAAGTATACTGTTTTGGGGTACAGGTCTCTGGCACAGAGTCTGTCCCTATTGTACTGAAGGGAAGTGGGGAAAAGGAGGAGAGTGTTAGTCATTGGAGACTCAATAATTAGAGGGTCAGATAGAAGGTTTGTTGGGAACGATCGAGACGCACGGTTGGTGTGTTGCCTCCCAGGTGCCAGGGTCCGTAATGTCTCAGATCGTGTCTTTGGAGTCCTGAAGGGAGAGGATGACCAGCCCCAAGTCATGGTCCATACCGACGACATAGGTAGAAAGAGGGATAGGGATGTAAGGCAGGATTTCAGGGAACTAGGGTGGAAGCTGAGACCTAGAACAAATAGAATTGTTATCTCTGGTTTGTTACCCGTGCCATGTGATAGCGAAGTGAGAGATATCAGCTAAACGCATGGCAGCAGGGAAGGTGCAGGAGGGAGGGTTTCAGGTATATGGATAATTGGGGCTCATTTTGGGGATGGTGGGACCTCCACAAACAGGACGGTCTTCATTTGAGCCAGAAGGGTACGAATATCCAGGGTGGGAAATTTGCAGGCGCTGTTTGGGTGGGTTTAAACTAGCTCAGCAAGGGGGTTGCAACCTGAGTTGTAGTTCCAGTGCACAGGAGAATAAGAGTAGGGAGGAAATGGACAGGATTTCACGGTCACAGGAATGTGTTGGCAACAGCAAGCTGGTTTGACAACTCCAGGAGTATCCAGAATAAGGCAGGTGAGCTTATAGCATTAATAGATACCTGGGACTTCGATGCTGTGGCCATTTCAGAGATGTGGATAGAGTAGGGTCAGGAATGAATATTGCAGGTTTCATGGTTTGGATCCTTCATTAAGATCAGGAAGGTTGGTAAAAGAGGGGGAGGTGTGGCTTTGTTAGCCACAGTATAACAGTGGCTGAAAGAACTTTTGATGAGGACTCGTCTACTGAGGTGGTATGGGCTGATATTAGAAACAGGAGAAGAGGTCACACTGCTGGGAATTTTTTATAGGTCTCTGAAAAGTTCCAGGGATGTGGAGGAGAGAATCAGCAAAACAATTCTGGGTAGTAGTGAAAGGAACAGGGTGACGACTATGGGGGACTTTAACTTCCCTAACATTGACTGGAAATGCTAGAACTCTAATACGTCGGATGGATCAGTTTTTGTCCAATGTGTGCAGGAGGGTTTTCTGACACAGTATGTCGAAAGGCCAACAAGAGGGGAGGCCACACTGGATCTGGTACTTGATAATGAAACAGGCCAGGTGTTTAATTTAGTGGTAGGTGAGCACTTTGGAGAGAGTGATCATAATTTGGTTACGTTTAGTTTAGTGATGGAAATGGACAGGTATATGCCACAGGGTAAGAGTTATAAATGGGGGAAAGGCAATTATAATGCGATTATGCAAGAATTAGGATGCATAGAATGGGGTAGCAAAATGCAGGGGATGGGGACAATCGAAATGTGGAGTTTGTTTAAGGAACAGATACTGCATATTCTTGATAGGTATGTCCCTGTCAAGACGGAGTAAGTGATAAGGTAAGGGAACCGCGGTTTACTACAGAAATTGCATCTCTGGTTAAGCAGAAGAGGGAGGCTTATGTAACGATGAGACAAGATGGTTCTGGTGAGGCGATGGAGAGTTACAGATCAGCTAGGATGGATTTAAAGAGAGAATTAAGAAGAGCAAGGAGGGGACATGGAGCAGTCTTTAGCAGATAGAATAAAGGAGAACCCTAAAGCTTTTTATAGGTATGTGAGGAATAAAAGGATGACTAGGATAGGAATAGGGCCAGTCAAAGACAGAAGTGGGAAGTTGTGTGTGGACCCTGTGGAGATCGGAGAGGTGCTAAACAAATATTTCTCATCGGTTTTCACTCAGGAAAGGAGAATATTGTAGAGAAGATGATTGAAACATAGGCAATTAGACTAGAAAGGATTGTGGTTAGTAAGGAAGAGGTGTTATCAATTCTAGAAGGAATGAAAGTAGACAAGTCCCCTGGGTAGGATGGGATTTATCCGAGGATTCTCTGGGAAGCTAGGAAGGAGATGGCTGAGTTTTTGGCCTTAATCTTTGAGTCGTCATTGTCTACAGGTTGAGTACCAGAGGACTGGATGATTGCAAATGTTGTGCCCTTGTTCAAGAAGGACAGTAGAAATGACCCATGTAATTATAGACCAGTGAGCCTTACATCAGTTGTCGGAAAAGTTTTGATAAGGATTATAAGGGAGAGGATTTATAATCATCTAGCAAGCAACAATTTGATTACTAGGCAGGTCATGCCTCACAAACTTCATTGCGTCTTTTGAGAAGGTGACCAAGCATGTGGATGAGGGTAGGGCAGTTGACGTGGTGTACATGGACTTCAGTAATGCCTTTGATAAGATCCACATGGTAGGCTTTTGGAGAAAATGCAGAGACGTGGAATTGAAGGTGATTTAACAGTTTGGATTAGAAACTGGCTTTCTGTAAGAAGGCAGCGAGTGGTGGCTGATGGGAAATATTCAGCCTGGAGTCTGGTTACTAGTGGTGTACCACAAGGATCTGTTTTAGGACCACTGCTTTTGTTATCTTTATAAATGATTTGGATGTATGCATAGGAGGATGGGTTAGTAAGTTTGCAGATGACACTAAAGTAGGTGGAGTAGTGGACAGTGTGGAAGAGTGTTACAGGTTACAGGGGCACTTGGGTAAACTGCAGAATTGGACTGAGAGGCTGCAAATTGAGTTCAATGCAGATAAATGTGAGGGGATTCACTTTGGGAAGAATAACAGGAAGGCAGAGTACTGGGTCAATGGAATGATTCTTGGTAGTGTGGAGGGGTAGAGGAATCTTGGTATCCATGTCCATAGATCCCTGAAAGTTGCCACTCAGGTTGATAGTGTTGTTAAGAAGGCATACGGTGTGTTAGGTTTTATTGGTAGAGGAATTGAGTTCCAGAGCCGTGATGTCATGCTGCAACTATACAAAACGTTAGTGCGGTCTCACTTGGAATACTGTGCACAGTTCTGGTCGCCCCATTACAGGAAGGATGAGGAAGCATTGGAAAAAGTGCAGAGGAGATTTACCAGGTTGTTGCCTAGTCTGGAGGGAAGGTCTTGTGAGGAATGGCTGAGGTACTTGGGTCTGTTCTCATTGGAGAGAAGAAGGCTACAAGATGATCAGAGGATTAGATAGGGTGGACAGCAAGAGTCTTTTTCCTAGGGTGATGATGTTGGCTTGTATGAGAGGGCATAGCTGCAAACTGAGGGTAATAGATTTAAGACAGACGTCAGAGGCAGGTTCTTTACTCAGAGAGCGGTAAGGGCGTGGAATGCCCCTACCTGCTAATGTAGTTAACTCAGCCATGCTAGGGGCATTTAAACAGTTCTTGGATAAGCATATGGATGATGATGGGATAGTGTTCGGGGATGGTTTACATTAATTCACAGTTTGGTGCAACACCGAGGCCCAGAGGGACTGTTCTGTGCTGTATTGTTCTATGTTCTATGTTTAGTTTCTCACAGTAAAAGTCTTAGAACTTGAACACTTGTGTAATTTATTTAAGATAGTGGGAACTCAAATCTCATTGAAATATATTAGCCTTTATATAAATTTCAAAAAATAATAAAGTAAACAGATGACAGTAAGGAAGGAGGAGCTGAAAGAAGAGAGAACAAAAGGAGGACAGAAGATAAACAGCCTAACCAAAAAAAAGTTGTTGGTTGTGATTGACAAATCTGACAGTAAAAACAGTAAATAAAGCTTCAAATTCCCATTCAAAGTCCCATATCTTAGCCTCAGTTACTACCCATCACTTTGCTAAAAATGCAAAATTAAAAGCCAAAACAAAATAAATATTCCAATGTAAATTTAAAATTCAAACCATGTCACAGTATATACAAATGTGATCTAAGCACCCACATGTAGTTCCTTAGTGCCTGTTCTCCCCTTCTTTACCTAGATCGGTGTTCCTATATGCTTTTACAAAGGGAGATTGCAAGTAGCCTTGCAGGGTGATTTTGAACATCTCTAGAGGAGGACTCAATTTTTCAATGGCGCAATTACGGTAATGGAAATAGCAGTGTGGCCTGGCTGGTTGATGACATCTGTAAGGGTTCTGGCACAGTAACAGTGGCAGGAAGAAGGAAGCTTTAATCCTGAGAGAGGACAGGGTGAATGACCATAACTCCTCTGGGTGGTGCCTCAGCAATTTTTGTGTTCTGTTAGAGGGCACATTGCTGGAATACTATGGCACTCGGCAAGTCTCTTTGAACACTGGAATCTTCAGTTACACTGTCTGAGCTTGTAAGGTGTCACAGTAAGCTTGCAGGAAAGTAGTCCGAGTATACAAGTTTTAGGTCTTAGGTGACTGCTCCTTTTGCTGGAATGGAAGTTGAATCATCAACCGTTAGATGTTGCATCATGGTTGGGTCAATAATGTACAGAGGATTTAACCACCATTTCCACAAAAGCAGGACTGGATCCAAGTTCTTCATACAACCCTGTGTCAAATTTGTGCTGGACAGCAGTATGTTCTTTGTCATTGACTACATGCTTTCTTGCAACTCTGCTGTTGAACCAGGCAGTTCAGTGTGCGTAGCCATTAGCCTTCTTCTGTTGGTCACTCCATCAAAGGATTCAGCTGACTCTCTTGCAGCAAAACCATGTGCAACTTCACCATCCAGTGAATTGGCACCTGAGCTACCCTTGACCTGTGCTCTAGGTGCAGATCAACTGTACCCAGAGTCTCACCATGTGACTAGTCTGTATCAAAGTTCTAATGTATGCTCCAATTGGCTTTGGCAAACATGAGAGTGATCTCAGTGATTCCTTTTTATTACTGACTTCTCTCTGGCCATGTTATAGTTCTTGGATGTCTGAAAGGAGAAACGTACAACAGTATGGCTGTGGTGAGAACTCTGTGGAATTTGAAGGAAAAGAGATGCATGTTTACAGCATCTGCAGCTTGTATGAGAATATGGGATGTGAGGAAGAGGATTTGGGGTAAGGGTATTGAACTCTTTATTGGCTTAAACCAATAAAGAGCTCAACACTCTTATCCCAAATCCTCCAGGCTTCTGGTCACAACCTGATTGTTCTAGAGTTGCAACGAATGATTTTCTATCAAGGCGATTACATTCATTACCTGTCCCTTGCTGGTAAGGTGGCACTGTCTTCCATTATGTGCCACCTTGCCCTGTCAGTGAGAGGGAATTGTATCTGTGAGTATAGTGCAGTCTGTTTAAATGATGGATCTGTCATTGGGTATGTGTGTACAACCTGAGATGTGGATGTGAGGGTTACGGAAATACCATGTGTATAAGGATAATGTGAAGCAATGAATTTGAGGGGCATGTCATGCTTAAGGTCAATTTGTTTGCAGGTGAGTGTTACAGATGTAGTGCATTGAGCAGTATGGGAAGTTAGTGACATGCAACAAAGGATGTAACATTTGAAGATACACTCTCTGATCTTGAATGGTATAATGATATTGTGGCTTTAAGAAGTTATTTTGTCCTGGTTTTATCTGGAAATCAACACTTTACATCTACCGTTTAAGTAAGAAAATGTTAGTGTCTAGACTATCTTCTGAATATTTGAAGGGATTTGGTCTGGTTGATAATAATGGGCATTGGATTTTTTACAGATCTATATCTAAGTTCTTGGGACTAGAATCTTGGTATTGATAGCCATAGCTATCAGTTCACACTATCTACCCACAATTTGAAAGCTGGTCTCATACCCTCACCAGTGGACAGAGGACTTCTTGCATCCTATTCAGCTCACTCTCTTTCAAGCACACACACACTCATACGCAGATTAGATTAGATTCCCTACAATGTGGAAACAGACCCTTCGGCCCAACAAGCCCACACCGACCCTCCGAAGAGTAACCCACCCAGTCCCATTTCCCTCTGACTAATGCACCTAACACTATGGGCAATTTAGCATGGCCAATTCACCTGACCTGCACATCTTTGGACTGTGGGCGGAAACCAGAGACCCCGGAGGAAACTCACGCAGACACGGGGAGAATGTGCAAACTCCACACAGACAGTTGCCCGAGGCTGGAATCAAACCCGGGTCCCTGGTGCTGTGAGGCAGCACTGCTAACCACTGAGCCATCGTGCCGCCCAGATACATTCTATTTTGTTCAAAAAACACGTGATCTGTAGACACTCAGTCAATGTGTCATTTTATAAATTCCTAATTTGGAAATAAAACCAGTCTGACTCCAGGCTGAGATATAAACGGACTTGAAACATAGCCTCACACCTAAAATGCATTGTCTGACCTGATGTGTCACCCTTATTCTGATAAAACCTGAAGTTATCTTGGGGCAGTGACTTAAAAGAAATTATGGGATTTTCATATTTATCAATCGAAACCTGCACCTCCACTCTAACTGATTAAAGACTTAATAGCCATCTAGGTATGTTCAATACTTTCACATAAGTTGTATGACCCTTTGATTTTTTAAATTTCTTGTCTGATGTATTTTCTCAGTAGCTGCCTGAGGAAAGAGCCGGGGCTCCGAAAGCTTGCAGTTTAAAATAAACCTGTTGGATTATAACATGGCATCATGGAAGTTTTGACTTTGTCCTCCCTTTTAAGAGGCAAAGGCTAGATTTAAGTCATGTTGTTAACCTCCTACATTTCTGCACTTCCCATTATTACCTGTTCCTTTCCTCACTGTCTACTTTGTCCACTCCTCCCTTATTAAAAAGTATATTGAGAAGTCCTCCTATACACAAAACGCTCGATTAATTCAAGTTGTTGACTTGTTCTAACTGAGACTTCAGGCCAGAAAAATGTGACTCTGTAAAATAGTTGACTTTAACGAAACTACCACTTTAGTCACCTGAAAAAAGTTCAAGCATAATTTAGTTTATACTAATAACTTAGATCAAAATTAGGAGCTTAAAGATGGATTTAAATGATTGAATGGAAAATGATGTTTCCTATACTGCTGACATAGTCAATGTGTGATCTGTAGAACTTAGTCAGCACATTGTTTCTAATGCTAAACTAAGACATCCCAGCTTTACACAATTACTTGAATGTGCCAGAGAACAATTCATTTACTTTTTATCGTGACCATGTCTACCACTCTGCCCTCATCAAACCTTTTCGTCATAAACTCAAAAAACTCAATCAAGTTTGTGAAACACCATTTCCCATGCACAAAGCCATGCTGACAATCCCCAATCAGTCCTTGTCTCTCCAAATGGGTATAATTACTAGCTCTCAGAATCTCCTCCAACAATTTACTCACCACTGATGTCAGATTCACTGGTCTACAGTTCCCAGACTTCACCATACAGCCTTTCTTAAACAAAGGCACACACTGGACACCCTCTAGTCCGCTGGAATCTCACCCAAAGCTGTAGATGATACAAATATCTCTGCTCAAGGCCCTGCAATTTCTTCCCCAATCTCCCACAATATCCTGAGATACACTTGATTAGGTCATGGAGATTTATCCACCTTTATGTTTTTTAACTTATGAATTTTAGTAAGTCTTTGACAAGGTTCCACATGGTAGACTAATTAGTTAGATCAGATGTGATACAGGCTCAGCTTGCTAATTGAATACAAAATTGGCTTGACAGTGGGAGAGAGAGGGTGGTGGTGGAGGGCCGTTTTTCGAACAGGAGGCCTAAAGCCAGTGAGCCACAAGGATTGGTGCCGGGTCCACTTTTGTTTGTCTTTATATAAACGATTTGGATGAGAATTTAGGAGGCCATGTGAGTAAGTTTGTGGATGACACCAAAATTGGGGTATAGTTGATCATGAAGAAGGTCATTTAAGACTACAAAGGGAGCTTGATCAATTGGGCTAATGGACGAAGGAGTAGCAGATGGAGTTTAATTTTGATAAATGCAATGTGTTGCTTTTTGGTAAAACAAACAAGGACAAGACTTATACATTTAATGGTAGAGTCCTGGGCAGTGTTGTTGAATCTAGGGATTCAAGTACACAGTTCTTTGAAAGTTGTGTCAAGGTAGATAGGATGGTTAAAAAGGTATTGAGCATGCTTGCCTTCATTGTTCAGCCCACTGAATATAAGAGTTCGGACATCATGTGAGGTTGTACAGGACGTTGGTGAGGCCACTTTTGGGGTACTGTGTACAATCCTGGTCACCCTGCTATAGGAATTATATTATTAACTTGGAGAGGGTTCAGAAACAGTTTACCAGGATGTTGCCGGGACTGGAGTGCTTGAATTATAAGGAGAGGCTGGATAGGCTGGGACTTTTTTTTCCATGGAGCATAGTGGATTGAAGGATGACCTTGTAGAGATTTATAAAATCATGAGGGTGTAGATAAGGTGAACGACAAGGGTCTTTTCCCTAGGGTGGAGGAGGAGTTCAAAATTAAGGGGTGCATTTTTAAGTGAGATGAGGAAAATTTAGAAGCGACTTGAGGGCATTTTTTTTCGCCCAGAGGCTGGTTCGTATGTGGAATGAACTACCAGAGGAAGTGATCGATGCAGGTAGATATAGTTACAACATTCAAAAAACATTTAGAAGGGGACATGAATAGGAAAGATTTAGAAGGATATGGGCCAAACACAGGCAAGTGAGGCTAGTTTAATTTGGGAAACTTGATCAGCATGATGAGTTGTACCAAAGGGTCGGTTTCTGTGCTGTATGACTCTATGATCCTCTGACGTTTTCTGGAGCTGTTAGTCATTACTGATCGCCTCTGTGAAGTATCAAACTCTAATCTCTCTTAAATAGCTGTTGAGGCTAGATCAATTGAAAATTTCAAAACTGAGGTTGATATGTTTTCATTAGACAAAGCTATTATGGTTAATGGAATTGAGGCTGGTAAATGATGTTGTCAAACTGTGGAATAAGCTCAAGGGGCTAAGTGATATACTCATGTTCTTATATTCCAGACACTGGAACTACTGGTCTGAAACCACTGCGGTAATTTCTTATTTATTCAGCCTATAAGATAATTTCATTATTTGGGGATTAGGTCACTTCAGAGCTACATTTAAAGGACTAACCTCTTCAAGGATTGTAGAATTTGCTTGCCATAAAGCTGCAGAATCCCTGGAATAGCAGCTCAAATATGAAGGGCAGTTTTAATAGTTGGTATATATTTGCTTGAAGTGGATTTTCATAATTCTCTGTCATAATGTGAAATATAATTTTAACATCTATTAACATGCAAATAGGTTGCTTAATGGTAAACATTAAACAAAGCATTTCGTATACTCATGAGGAGCACACGCAAGAAAAAAAAGTTTTCTTATTCTTGCAAATCCTTCTCACTCACACAATTTAGTTCATATTCCCACCAGCACCACTTTCTATTTTCTTTTTTTAAAGCAATGATGAGTATAACAAATGAAAAATAGCATGGTCGTGCAATTTGCTGATTTTTATCTTCCTTCAGGCTAAATTGATAATTTAATTGGAGAGAATAAAAGGGTGAATCTCCCAAGATGTAGCACATGACAGATCAGAGGTTGTGGTCTCTTTCTTTTATCTTCCTTTGCTGGCATCATTTTCTCGTTAAGGTCTCCATTTTTAACTCCTTTTCGCTTTTATTATGCTTCTCTCTCCTGGCTAATGTTATTGTTTGATTTTCTATTCTTTTGTTTTTCTATCCTCTTCTGTCCTTTTGATCAGGAGATTCTGGGCATGACACAGTATTGCTGCCAATGCCTCCAGGCTACTTTTTCCATTAGAGGATACAGGCAAAGTATAAACTGCAGCCCTCCTTCTCTCCCATTGCTCACAGCAGAGTGTTCAAATCTCCATTCACCCTTCCATTCCTATTATCCCTCTCCTTTGATCTGTTGTTTATCTTACCTTACAGCTTAATTTGTTCTCTCTTCAATCCCTCTCCAGCTCACGGATCTGACACCCAACATAGAAACCAGGATGGAACTCCAACCCTCACAGTCTGGAGTTGGACCATTACCAAACACAGCAAGGTCAAAGCCACAACATCTCCAGCTTTCCCAACTCCCAGGGATCAAGAAGCAGTCCTATCACCCAGACTCCCACCTACTGTCATGTGAAGGATACACATAGTGAGAGAGAGGTAAAGTTAAAAGATATATTCTGCTATAAATGAAAGCTTATAAAAAAAAAAGAGTTGATTCCTTTAAACACTCCAAAATAAAGTTCACACTGTCTGAGCACAGGACTCTGTATATAAGATGGAACAAAAAGAATCTTTGATTTGAGATACACATCAAAAGTTGCAGAGTAACACATCTTTCTTGAAAACTGTCTGGAAAAGCACAAAAGGTATTTCATACAAGGGGCTTATCCTGAAAGCATGACACCAGTCCTCAACTGGAATATTAGAATGTCGGTCACCTGAAGAACCATAGTATAATCGTAAATCACAGACTCATGACCAGTGAAAACTGACCACTGTTATGTTGCAGTTTGGGTAGTTTGCTGCTATCAGTCCTTCTTTTGGAGTCAAGGGTCTGTTTATCAGTGGTAAAGGACCAATGATTAGTTAAAATTCCATAACCTTCATAGAAACCCAGACCAGCAGGTTTCCCTGTTGCTGCTAAGCCTTAAATTATCAGGCTTTTTAGGGATAGGGCTTATTTGTTAACATTTTAATACATGGACCACGAGGAATGGGATGGGGGGTATGGTTAGCAGCATAATGGAAACCTACTGGTCTGGATTTCCATGAATTATTTTAACTTCAGATTAGTTTCCTTTCAAGAATAGAGTATCCATAGACTTTGTTATTTTGCTGTGGTAGAGGCAGTGTTCCAAAAGTATTAGAAATAAAATTACAATTGTATCTAATATTGATTTAGACACTAGATTTCAGCTGAAAAGGAACAATAATCTATTTTCAGAAGAAAGCTAACAGATAATTATGTTGTCCACATTTCATTTTTAAAGAGTCTAAATGTACTGTTACTTCAGTTGCCATGTAGTCTGAGGAGAAAAGTAATTTTAACAAGCTTCTGTTTAGTCTTCCCAGATTTCCCCCCATAATCCCTACATTTTTCAAAAGGTCAGGGATAATTTGACAATCAAAAGACAGTCTGCCCTGAATTTTTCTCAACATGTCATGAATCTGTGGAATTTACTATCCCAAGGTGTAGTGAATGCTGTGATTACATAGATAGACTTACATAGAAAAGTACAGCACAGAACAGGCCCTTTGGCCTACGATGTTGTGCTAAGGTTTGATCCTAATGTAAAATATAGTAACTTAACCTATGCACCCCCCAACTCACTGCTATCCATGTGCATATCCAGCAGTCGCTGAAATGTCCCCAATGACTTTGCTTCCACCACCACAGCTGGCAACACATTCCATACATTCACAACTCTCTGCATAAAGAACCTACTTTTGACATCGCCTTTAAACCTTCCACCTAATATCTTCAAACTATGACTCCTTGCACCAGTCAATCCTACCCTGGGGAAAAGTCTCTGGCTATTGACTATCTATTCCACTCATTATTTTGTACACCTTGACCAGATCTCCTCTCTTTCTCCTTCTCTCCAGAGAGAAAAGTCTGAGCTTATTCAACCTTTCTTCCTAAGGCAAGCCCTCCAGTCCAGGCAGCATCCTGGTAAACCTTCTTTGCGCCTTCTCCAAAGCCTCTGTATCTTTCCTATAATAGGGCGACCAGAACTGGACACAATATTCCAAGTGTGGTCTCACCAGGGACTTGTAGAGCTGCAGCAAAACCTCGCGGCTATTAAACTCGATTCCCCTGTTAATGAAAGCCAAAACACCATATGCTTTATTAACAACTCTATTCACTTGGGTGGCACCTTTGAGGGATGTATGTACTAGCATACCCAAATCCCTCTGTTCCTCCACACTGCCAAGATATTAAGTAACTCTAAGGAGGAGACAGATTGAAATAGCAGCAGGAATGCCAATGTTGCCCACAGCCAGTGTACTTTGCATATGTAAATAAAGAGAATCTTGGTGATGGGATACTGGCCTCTGTGCAGCTATTTCACAGACACAGTTTTAAGTAGTAATACATTGAAGGGATATTGGAGAGTGAGCAGCAAAGTGGAGTTGAGGCTAAGATGAGATCAGCCATGATAGTATCAAACAGTGGAAATGCTCAAGGAGCTGAAATGCCTATTCCTCCTCCTAGTCCTTATGTTCTTATCTTTCCCATTTCGCTGTGCTACTTTGTAATCTTTTGGATATCTTCTTCTGAATTCATATAAAATTTCTCAACAGATGTATGCTTCATATAAATTAGTAAGGCAAAACAACTAAATATTGAAGAATGTTTGCTTTCTCCATAATAAATGGACTTCCATTTTTAGTTTCTCCAATAAGCTATATTTACTTCATCCATGCGCTACCGTCCATAATGGAAGATCTGCTGCATGTTTCCAGCAAGGTCTTGCCTCCCTTCTGTTTAAATACCTACATTCAGGAATGAAAAGTTTATCTTCCTGGGGAAAGCATAACTTCAAAATCAAAGGCACATCGTGCAGTCTGTTCTAATCAAGGTCTATCCAGGTCCAACTACCAGGCAATAGGTCAGGATAAACAATTTACCACACTGATAAATGCAGTCATAGTCACACAGTGTGCTGTATTTTAAAATCAACTTACTGATTTACAAGTGGCTTCAACTTTCAAGTGCATAAAAACAGAAGAAATTCACGTAGGGATTTGCAGGAAATCTAACTAGTTCACACATTTAGGACTACATTCTTTTGACACCTCAACTCATGTATCACTTAGCTAAAATTTTGGATCATAAAGGACTTGGAATTAGTTTACTGGATAGCTCAGTGATGTTGAACCAGACAGAATATTTAGTGCAGACTTAAAATCTGTAAGACACGTAAGATATGAGTCAAAAATTCCACAATTTATTCACATGACATGACCAAAGAAGCCATAAGTAAATTTCTGTATCAAATGGAGAGTACTGAATGGATCAATGGTACTTCAATGCATGGCTTCATACAGTGACACTGTTTAGATCAGGTTTTATTGAACAATCTTTTAAATTATTTTATCTGCTTTTATGTTTCGCTCTATATATCACAGAGAATTTCATGGTCAAGAAACTAAATGCAGGTAGGCAACCTGATCTTAAACTATTAATAAGTGAAAGATGAAATAATATAAACTTAACATACCAGCAAATCAGATAATTAGATTTACACAGTCATATTCACAAAAGAGTGAGGCTTGAAATATAGTACTTCAGTTCATGTAGGGTTGAAATATGACGTCAAGTGCTATGATAAAATTGAATTTTAAAAATCCTCGGTGAAATGAAAGAACATGATTCATAGGATAGCTATGATCTTATCGTGCTTGAAAAATATGTGGATCCAGTCTGACAGAAATGGGATGACATCAATGCATGTTCAACATAAATCAGCAACTAATTTTCACAATTTCCACCAATAATACATTGTAGCAGAGAACATTAAATTCCATTGTAGGTTACATGTACAAAATTCAAGTATAATCCTGCATTTTGTGCTTCCTACTGATTTGCATGCCAATTCTATAACAATATAAGATTAAACATTTAGCAAAGTTAAAAATCACACAACACCAGGTTATAGTCCAACAGGTTTAATTGGAAGCACACTAGCTTTCGGAGTGACGCTCCTTCATCAGGTGATAGTGGACGGCTCAATCCTAACACAGAATTTATAGCAAAAATTTACAGTGTGATGTAACTGAAATTATACATTGAAAAATTGATTGTCTGTTAAGCCTTTCATCTGTTCGAATACAGTGATAGTTTCACTTCTTTCATGTGTAAATCACAAAACCTTTTTTTAAAAAAAGTTGCATTCTCGGGTTAGCTGTTAACAATGGTGATAGCTAGACAATATGTTGAAGGTGTTGGCCCCCTGTGTTCTCTGTCTATGCCATGATGTTTAGATTGATTCTAATCTAAAGTGAGATAATGGAGTTTTACATAAATTCATGCAGTTTTTGATCTCAGAGTTCTACATGAGTGCGTGCAGTTTTTGAGCAAAGTACAATGTAATGCTGCAAGTACAAATTCACCCCACAAAATATGTGTGTGCATGTGGGTCTTTGTCTGTGTGTGTGCATCTATCTGGGTTGGGGGCTGAGAGTGTGAGAAAGTGTGTGTGTATGTAGTGAGTGCAGAGTGTCTTAAGGGGGTGCATGTGTGAGTGTGGGAGTGTGTGTGTGTGTGAGTGTGTGTGTGTGTAAGAGTATCTGTGTGTGTGTATGGTGCAATGGTGTCACCTGTAATGTGACATGAACCCAAGGTCCCGGTTGAGGCCCTCCCTATGGGTACTGAACTTCGCTATCAGCTTCTGCTTGGCCACTTTTCTCTGCTGCCTGTCCCGAAGCACACCTTGGAAGATGGTCACCAGAAGGTCCGAGGCTGAATGTCCTGGACGACTGAAGTGTTCCCCAACTTGGAGGGAACCCTCCTGTCTGTTGATTGTTGTGCAGTGCCCATTCATCCGTTGTCGTAGCCTTTGCTCGGTCTCCCCAATGTACCATGCCTCCGGGCATCCTTGCCTGCAACGTATAAGATAGACAACGTTGGCTGAGTCACATGAGTACCTGCCATGTACAAGGTGGAAGGTGTCCCCACGCGTAATGGTGGTATTTACGTCCACACTCTGACACATCTTGCAGCGTCTACCATGACAGGGTTATATGGAGTTGTCCTGAGAGCCAGGCAGCTTGCTATGAACAACAATCTGTTTAAGGTTTGGCAGTTGTTTAAAGGCAAGTAGTGGGGAAGGTCTTGGTGAGGTGCTCATCCTCATTGATAATGTGTTGCAGGTCACGAAGAGCATGGCGTAATTTTTCAGCTCCTGGGAAATACTGAACAACAAAGGGTACCCTGTCGGTAGCAGCACGTGTCTGTCTCCTGAGGAGGTCATTATGGTTCCTTGCTGTGGCACATCAATACTGGCCCTCGATGAGTTGAGCATCGTACCCCGTTCTTGTGAGGGCATCCTTGAGTACTTCCAGGTGTCCGTCACGTTCCTCCTCATCTAAACAGATCCGGTGTATGCGTAGGGCTTGTCCATAGGGGATGGCTGTTTTAATATGTTTTGGGTGGAAGCTGGAGAAGTGTAGCATTGTGAGGTTGTCTGTGGGTTTGCGGTAGAGTGTGGAGACACGTGTCCAATTATGAGACAGACAGTCGAGAGTAGTCCATGGTGAGTTTGATGGTGGGATGAAACTTGTTGATATCACTGTGTAGTTTTATCAGTGACTCCTCGTCATGGGTCCAGAGGAAGAAAATGTCGTCAATGTACCTGGTGTACAATGTTGGTTGGAGGTCCTGCATAGAGAAGTCTTGTTCGAACCTGTGCATAAAAATGTTGGCATATTGGGGTGCAAATTTGATCCCCATGGCTATTCCGTGTGTCTGGATGAAGAACTGGTTGTCAAAGGTGAAGACGTTGTGATCAAGGATAAAGCGGATGAGTTGTAGGATGGTGTTTGGAGATTGGCAGTTGTTGGTGTTGAGTACTGAGGCTGTTGCCGTGATGCCATCATTGTGGGGATGCTGTGTAGAGTGCAGAAACGTCCATTGTGACGAGGAATGTTCCCGGTTCGACTGGTCCGTGGGTGCTGAGTTTCTGTAAGAAATCCGTAGTGTCGCGACAGAAGCTGGAGATCCACTGTACAATAGGTTTCAAGATGCCTCCCACATAGCCGGAGAGATTCTCACATAGGGTCCCATTGCCCGACACAATGGGGCGTCCCGGTGTGTTGGCTTTGTGTACCTTTGGAAGGCAGTAGAAGTCGCCTACACAAGAAGTACGTGGGATGAGGGCGCGTAGGGAATTCTGAAGTAATGGGCAGACATCCCCATTTAGGAACACATGATGAAGAGAGACCATTGATGAAGCAGCTAAAGATAGTCAGGTCTAAGACACTGCCCTGAGGAACTCGAGCAACAAATGTCCCAGGCTGAGATGACTGGCCTCCAACAATCATTAACATCTTCCTTTCTACTTGTCCATCCAGTTGAACATTTTCCCCTTGATTCCCATGGACGAGGGCTTCGTGATACCAAACCTGTCAAATGCTGCCTCAATGCCAAGGGCAACTGTGTTCACTTCACGCCTGGAATTCAATACTTTTGTCCATGTTTAGAGCACCACAGTTGGGATCCAAGTGGTCCTGGTAAAGCTCAAACTGAACACTCCTTAGTTGGTTACTGGTTTGTAAATTTTCATTTCCAGTGCTCAATAAAATCTTCCATTGTTTTACTAATTATTAAGAGTAGGCCATCAGTCTCATTACTGGCAAGTTTAGATTTGTTCAATATCTTATGTACCGAACATACCTGGGCAATTTTCCACTTTATTGGATAAATGCCAGTGTTGTAGCTGTATGAGAATGAATACGTATTTAGATGTGGTCATGTCTAGGTATGTATTTATTCATGAAATGTCAATTCATAACTGCAGCAGACTATATTTATTTAAAACAGCAGATTTGTACTGTTACATTAATAAAATAATAGAATTAGAATTGCAGTGTCCTTTGGAGAAATCATCAATAGAAGGAGGACCACTTCCTCTAGAATGAAATAAAGGAAGGTTCATGAGCACCAAATGATGGCCTTGCCAGGAATGCTCACACATGATAAATAATTGAAAAGCCTAAACCTCTGCAGCAAGAAATGTGATGCATCAGCGAACTGGCCCTCTGATTAATTATCCCTGTTCATCACTCACTTCACTCTGCAAGAACATTCAGACCATCCAATAAATGATAAGCTGACAGTGCAAACTCAGCAGTGTGTATTAAACCATACTGCAGGCTAATATGTCAAATATGATGAGGGTGATTAATTTAATGTCGAATATAATAATTGCCTCAAATTCATCTTTCACCCAAGTGATCAACCCAGAGGGCATTTCCTACTGTTTGTGCTAACCTAGAAAAACAGTATGTAATGGTGCATCCTCACATGATCCACCTCCAAAGTATCTTCTGCCCTGGAGTTTTGGGAATTGTTGAGAGTAGTAGGGGAGGAGTGAAAGCAGCATTGTCAGAGCAATGAAAAGTTATACAAATTTAAACAATTACAAGGTGCTCTCCTCATAGCCTGACAAAAGCTGGCTGGAAGACTGATGGAGTTCATGAGATATCTGTAAGGACATTTGCTGGTTCTTGATTTTATAATCCAGCACTTAGCCTGAAGTATGAAAATATTAGAGGTATTATAAATCAACCCAGTATGAAAACAGCTCAAACAGGAGATGGAAGATGAAAAGCTGACTATGTGGAAAATCATTTGGCCTTGGGGAATTCCATGGAGGTTGCTACTGTCATGTACAAAGATGTCACCATCAGATTGCAAGGAGTTTCAACCATGAAGGATCTTTTCAGGAGTCTTCAATTTTCAAACTAAATATGCTTTTAAACTAGGATATTCTTCCTTACTGATTGGTTAATAGCTTTGTGTAAAATCAAGGACATGTAATACTGCCACATTCTGATGGATCATCCTTCATTCACAACATTGTGTTTTGACCTGCAGTTCCAGGGCACAACCTCCTCGCTTCATCCTGGCAGCCATTTGTTTTGAGAGAATATCTGATTCCACTATAAGCTTTTGGTCAACAACTATCCTTACAAGAGTCCATTGGGCTTTTTGTCAACTTTGGCCAATGCATTCAAACAAATAACATTATTGTAACAGCTACAAGTGTGAACACTTTCTGGAACGTTAACTGAAGTTTCCTTGCCTGAAATATAGGGAACTTTCTCCCTTTGTCGTGTTGCTACCAACCAATCATTTTTAAACTGTCTTAGATCCCCTGCACTTCTTATAATGGTCACAAAGACTTGAAGAATGTGTGTTTAGATAGCCATCTCAATAATACTGCATAGAATCACAGAATTGTCACGGTGCAAAAGGATGCCATCGTGTTTAACCACTCTCTGAGCACTGTGACTTGGTGCCATTCCCAGTAACCCTGCACAAAGTTTCTATTTAAGTAATAATCAAATGCTGTCTTGAAAGCCTCAATTGAACCTGCCTACCCGACAATTCCAGGCAGTGCACTCCAAAGCCTAACTATTCATTATGTGAAAAAAGTTTGCTCACTTCACATTTTCTTTTTTTTTGCAAAATACTTTAAATTTGTGCCCTCTGGTTCTCGATCCTTTTACAAGCTGAAGCAATTTCCCTCCGTCTACTCTGTCCAGATCCCTCATGATTTTGCAGACTCCTATCAAATCTCCCCTCAGCCTCAACATTTGAAGGAGACCAGTCTGAACTTTTCCAATTTTGTAACTGAAGTTTCTCATTGCTGGATCCATTCTGTTCTGCACTCTTGCCAATGCATTCACATCCTTCCTAAAATGTGGCAATCAGAACAGTGCACAAAACTCCATTGAGGTCTAACCAATAAGTTCAATTTATCCTCCCTGCTTTTGTGATCTTTACCCTTATTAAGAATCTGTTATTAGCAGCTCTCTCTATCAGTTTTGCCACCTTAAATGGTTGCTGCATATTCACAACCAGGTCACTCTGTTACAGTAAAAACAGAAATTGCTGCAGAAACTCAGCAGGTCTATCAGCATCTGTGCAGAGAAAGTAGATAACATTTCTGGCCCAGCGACCCTTCTTCGAAACTGTTCTGAGCAAATTTGAGCAGTTATTTTCCTGCACATGCTTTGGAATACTGGGAACTGAACTAGGAACTGTTCTGAAGAAGAGTCGTATCAGACACAAAATGTTAACTAAGTTTCTCTCTCCACAGAGGCTTCCTGACCTGCTGAGCTTGTCCAACACCTTCTATTTTTATTTCAGATTTCGAGCATCTACAGTATTTTGCTTTTATTACTATTGTGTGCATCTGGTGGCTGATCTACAGAACATGGAGTGATTTCACATCGCCTCAGGTTATTGTCGACAAAATCTCAAATACTGTAAAAGCCCTAATGCAACTGCTCCAAGTTGCTTGGGGGGCACAGAAATAACAAAATACTCATGCAAATATTTACATCAAGTATATCTATCTCAGCTAGTTGTTAATTATAATTGGGGCACAAGTCACAAGATCTGGAAATTCCAATATTGGTCATTCTCACTTTAATGCACTACATGAATAACCCAGCTATTGAAAGGCATACATGCAGAAGTTCTCGTGCCTAAACCATGACACTGGTCCAGCCATTGCAGTAGAGAAATGGGACACCCCACAGAATGCACCACCAAAAATGCAACTCTGTACAAATTAAGAAAGAAAATGACTTCAAACCTTGTATGAATCCAATTTAATATTGTCACTTCCTTCCTGTTACTAAACCACAATAATATGAGGCAATTTCCTTCATCGCATTAATGCCAACAAGAAGTATGCAGAGTTTACAAAATGCAGAAAAGAATCTCATTGTGCACATATATTTACATATTTACCTGAACATGTCAGGACTACCTCTCATAAATCTAAGTTTTATTTTGTTTCCAGATACAACAGCACAATATACATTCATTTGGATTTAAAATTAAGTTTCATACTAATCCTTCATGTGGAGAGTCAAATCTCATCCTAAATGAGGGCATAATGCATAAGTTCCCAATATCTTGTCATCATATTAAAACGTACTGTTGTCCAAGTACTGAGCTAACATCTTATTTTAATGCTGTTTAAAAATAGCAAATAAATAAGAAGTTATTTATTCTTACCCAGATTTTTAGTACCTTGATCATGCTGGTTCCACTCAAAGGAATCTGGAAGCTGATAGGACATCTCCATCACTTTTGTCAAGTTTCGGTTGACTCTTATGGGACCGCCAGGTGTTACATATGGCAGCGAAGGCACTTCCGTTTCATAATCCATGCTGTCTTCATCTGAGTCTTCCTCATCATCATCATCATCATCTAACTCTGCAAAGGGACAAAACATTCATATATAAAATAGGGTGAGATGGCATTTTCATGGCAATCTTAGTGGACTAACAACTAAGGTGGTCCAGGCAAATGCTCTGATGACACTGGTTCAAATCCTAACACGACACTTTAAATTCAATTCATAAATCTGGAACTGAAAGCTGGTCTCAGTGATGGTGACCCTTAGATGAGCACTGACGACATCCAATCTGGCCTTGATGTGCCACTATAGCCACAGCAATGCCCTCTGAAATACCTAGCAAACTACTTGCTAAAATGGCATTTAGGGATGGGCAATAATGGTGGCCTTGCCAGCAACATTCAATATAAAAATGTACTTAAAAGAACACTAAGCATGGTAACTACTTACAGGAAAAGTTTTAGAAAGTTGAAGTTTATAAGTAAATTGCATTAACTTTAGATCTGAAATGCAACATTTGGAATTTGAATTCATGGCCACAGACTCTCATAACATCAACAAGCTGTACCTATTTGGACCCAACAAAACAAATGATATCAAATTTTCCCAAGTGTTGGAGTCAATGAACAAGAGCATTATCTGTTGTAATCCCATTGCTCTCTCTTTCTGATACACGTTTACATTCTTCCTTTTCAAATGTTCATTGTATAATCCCAAAATAAAATATATCTGCTGACCAGATTATTATATCAATTTCACCACACACTGCTGTTCTGATGAGTGGCCTAATTCAATCCTCCTTTATCACTGATATACCAAGTAGTGGGGGCAAAATATCTGATGTTACTTACCCTCTCAAAGTCTTTTAGAATTCACTATACATTTATCTTTCTCAATGACTGATGACATATCTTACACTGCACTAGCATTTATTGATCTGCAATGGGAAGAATGGCACCCATAAAGTCAATACTTACACTAACATGCTTATGCTCATTTTGAGAAAGTTTGAGGCTTGTAAAGGAATGGAAGACAATGAAAAGGTACCCCCTCAATTCACTGTTCTAGTCTCAAAAACACTCAAACTGAGTATGGCTTTGTCCATAATCAGGCAATTATTATGAATGCTTTTTAATATACAAGACAGCAACAAATCTTCAAAATTCATTTCACAGTGTTAAAAACCAGCAAAACCAACAACTTGCACTGTGACATGGTATAAGTGCAATTAAACAGGAAAAAAGGGAATAATTTTAATTCTCAAAGATGGATGGCTGGGGAGAGGTGAGTTGTTAAAAAGAATTTTAAATCTCAAATCAAACATCAACCCAACTCCCCGAACCATCTACTTCTGAGTTTAGAAGCAGCAGAATGGGAATTTACAGCCAACTCGCTTTTAGGACATGATTTATCTCTTTGCCTGTTGTAATAAAGCTTGGAGAAAGTGGGGACTGCAGATCCTGGAGATCAAAGTAAAAAATTGTGGTGCTGGAAAAGCACAGCCAGTCAGGCAACATCCGAGTAGCAGGACAGTCAACGTTGAGCATAAGCTCTTCATCAGGAATTCCTTTTTGATAATAAAGCTGCAGCCTCATATTTAAATTGACTTACAGGCTTGAATTTGGGCCATGGGTTTCCCAGCCTCAAAAACTGAGCAATTCAGAGAAGGTAGAAAGATAAAAGTTAAATGACTTTATTGTGAGTAAGGAAAAATGGGAATGTTTCCATATGTCCCTACTCCTATTAGGAACTGGAATATCCTTTCCTGAAATTGCAGCTTGCTCCAAGTAGTCCCACCCAATTCAGAGCCAAGCCTGTTAGTTAAATCGACTGTCAAGCAATTGGCATTTGGTAAATGATATCGGAAAGTTAAATGTGTGGTTCAAAGCACGGTGTAAGAGAAACAGGTTTGATTCATGGGTACTTTCAACAATACTGGACAAACTGGAAGCTATACCTTTGGGATAGCCTTCATCTGAGAGATGCCATGGAGAGTTGTATTTAAACCTTTAAATTTAAAGGTGGAGGGAGATTTACAAAATGAAAAAAAAATGGTAATACAACAGAGCAAGTGGGAGCAAGTGAGCTCAATGGAATTGACTTTGAATGGATCTAGCAGCTCAAAACTGAGCATTCATAAGGAGCCATCAGTAGCAGCAGAATCATATTCCATCTCAATCTGCAACCTCAAGGCCTGACATATCCACCACTCTACTGTTACCAACAAGCGGGGATCAGTTGGTTCAATGGAAAATGCAGGAGGGAATGCCAGGAGATACACCAAACAGGACTGCTTGCATGCCAAATAGTAGAAGCAGCAAGTATTAGAGAGAATGAAAACCAAAAGAACTGCAGATGCTGGAAATCAGAAACAAAAACTGAAATTGCTGGAAAAGTTCAGCAGGTCTGACAGCATCTGTACAGAGAAATGAGAGTTAACCTTGCTTAGGACAGTGATAGACAAAGCTATTGAACTAGATCAGCCATATAAATATAATGGCTACAAGAGCAGGTCAGATGCGAGGAATCCTTCAGCACACAACTCATCTTCTGACTCTGAAAGTCTGTCTACCATCTGCAAGGCACAAATCAGGAGTTGGATTGAATATTCTCCACATATTTCTGGATGACTGCAGCTCGAACTCAGGAAACTTGACATCATCCAGGACAAAGCAGCCCGCTTGATTGGCACCAGGTTCATCAGACTGTGGGATGAGAAGAGTATCCTATGAAAAGATGCTAGATATATTAGGTCTATATTCTCTGGAGTTTAGAATAACAAGGTGATCTCTTTAAACAATTCAATATTGTGAAAGGGCTGGACAAGGTCGATACTTAGAGTCTTCCCTAACGGGGGAACCTAGAACATGAGGACAAAGTTTAAGGATAAGAGGTTAATCATTGATAACTGAAATGAAGGGAAATTTCTTCACTCCACGAGTTGTAAATCTACACCAAAGGATTTTGGATGTGCCACTTCATGCTGGCATAAGGGCTGTAAAAGGCAATGGAAATGAGCAGAGGAACATAGGGTCTATACAGGACCTGGGGCTTTAAAGAGTCACAGTTTAGCATGGATGATTTGGAAGGCATTGGGGTTGATGCCTGGGGAAATGGGCAATGAAATGGCATGGGTTAGAATTTGACAGTGGGTTATTTGGCACGTACAAGGGTGTGAGAGAGTGGGAGGTGTGAAGATTGTTTACAGGATTCTTTTCTGAGCTGCAAAAAAAAAACGCCAGAGCACAGCCTTTGCCACAGCCCACCTCTGCACTGGCAACCCCTGTGGCTAGTTTGGAATTCCATCAGAGGTCAGTGTACACCAGTGTCACACACAGCTGCACCCTCCATACTTCAGAATCAAAATATGACCATCCAGGGAGGGGAGATTGTATGATCAAACTGAATAATGGTGCAAGCTCAATTGGCCATTTGTTCTTCTCCTATTCTTAACACTTTTGTTTCAGATAGGAGCCTCACAAAAAAAATGTATGTTCCTAAAACTAATGTGACTGTAACTCCACTTCCCAATACCCTCATCACAGCCAGAAATTGACGTCAATGAATATCATGGTTTTGCATGCACTTTAATTGCCTTTCCACCTCTGCCTTTAAGTAGAGGGAAGATGAAGTCATAGAGTTGTACAGCACGGAAGCAGACCCTTCAGTCCAACCAATCCATGCCACAAATAATTCCAAACTAAACTAGTCCCACCTGCTTGCTTCTGGCTCACATCCCTCCAAATCCTTCCTATTCATTTACTTATCCAGATGTCTTTTAAATTGTTGACATTATGTGCACATCCACCATTTCCTCAGGAAGTTCATTCCACACATGAACCACACTCTGTAAAAAAAATTAGCCCCTCATGTCTTTTTTAAATCTCCCTCCTCTCACTTTAAATATGTGACCCAGTCTTGAAATCCTTCTACCAATAACCTTATCAGGATTTTATAAACTTCTATAATATCACTTCTCAACCTCTTACGTTCCAGTGAAAAACGTCCTAGCCTATCCAGCCTTTCTTTATAACTCAAACTTTCCATACCTGGCAACATCTTCGTAAATCTCTTCTGAACCTTCTTCAGCTTAATAATATCCTTTCTAAACAGGGCAACCTGTACTGGACACAATACTCCAGAAGAGGCCTCACTACAGTCCTATACAACCTCAACATGACCTCCCAACTCCTATACGTGATGGACTGAGCAATGAAGGCAAGCATGTGAAGTGCCTTTTTAACTACCCTGTCTATATGTGAGGCAAACTTCAATGAATTATGTATCGAACACCTAGGTCACTCTGTTCTAGGTTTGAAGGGATATGGGCCAGGTGCTGGCAGGTGGGACTAGACTGGGTTGGGATATCTGGTCGACGTGGACAGGTTGGAGCAAGGGTCTGTTTCTGTGCTGTACATCTCTATGATTATGACTATGACCTAACCAATAATTGTACAAATCTTAACCCTGTTTGTTGTACCAAAATGCAAGTTGACGAGTTAGAATTCCCACCTACTCGACAAATGAGGTACTTCTAAGAAGTCAGCCTACAAAACGGGCATGTAGTTTCCTATTTTTTCTTTATTTGTTCAGAGTTGAAAATTGAGTGGTGAATTTTGTCTCTATGTTCATTTACTGTCTATAAAAAAAACATCTTATCTAACTCGCATGCTCTTAACTCACCAAATTGTTCAGATTCAAGAAGCATGCATAAGGGCACACGTGGAAGACATGATAATTATTAGAACCAAGGTTTTGCTGCTGTATAATGAAAATAATGGGCTGTGTGGGTACTTAGCTGCGACACTCAGTCCACTACATGGAGACATGCAAATCATCTTTGAAATAAAGTCTAAGCAGACACAATACTTGTGTCAACTGTTTAGTGCTCTGGAGTGATTGGCCGGTCATTTGCTGCCACAAGGAAGGGATATCAAAACACTAGTATGGCAGTACATACAAGGTGAAAAAGTTGTTTAGTTTTCTCAAAATAAGGAGATAATTAACTTATAAAAATTAGAAGATGGCAAACAATTTGAAATATTAAAAGAAAAAGAAAAATTTGCACAAGTGCAAAAGAGGTAAATGGGCATGAAAACATTTGGAAAACACGGAAAAACTATTTGAACAGTTCTTTTTAACAAACAACTGATGAATGAGAATGGATATGAGGATTATAAAATATAACACAAACAGGTCCCTGAACTGGGAATGTTAAAACCATGATTGAAAAGTAAGAAGATGAAGCAGAACTTAGATGGCAAAAAGTGAAAAGTTTATTAAATTCATATTAAAGATAGGACAGACTGAAACAGCAATGTAAAATGGAGCAGGAAGAAAAAGGGGGTCACAATGAAATAATTGATGGTTAGAGGGAAAATTAATTTAAAGATCAGGACAAAAGCAAAATTGAAAAATTCTTCACTTCTCTTCTCCACATTATCTTGCATATTACATTCTACAAAGTTGTCCTGTTCATCTGAATCACATATTACCATTTTCTCAAGGTAATTCAGAACATTGGGTTTTTTGATATTTCTTTGTGCTGCATAAAAAATATTTCCAGGATTTCATGTTTCTTCATAATAACTGAGAAACTGTACCAAAGTGTTCCTATCTCACTCTACTCCATTTTTTGCCAGCTATCCAGCCCTGACCCAACCAGTCCCAAACTACCTTTGCAGGTCCTAAGTAAAAAGGACAGCTCCATGTGGGAACTGGGAAGGCACTAATACACATTCAGTCTTCATGTTTCTGTTACCATAAAGTTCACCTCCTGCAGAATTCTTGTGTCATCTGCTCTGTGAGGCAAGAAAATCAATTGTCAGTGCCTGTACGTGTTTCTCATCATTCAATTAATTATAAAGTAAGATGCACAAGAAAAGAGATGGAGTTTGCAAAGTGGAGAAATGCAGGGAGTTGAAATGGCTTATGGAAAGAATGGAGATAAGAGAATGAATTTCCAAAATGGAGCAGAATGCAGAAGCTTTGGTTAAAGTTTGCATACACACTAAAGTTAAAGCCAACAACTAACAACATTAGCAGCTATACCTTCTGACTCTGTTGTGTCCAATGTATAAATTGGTGGTTCTGTGTCACTCAAAGATGGTGCTAAAGTTGTTGCTAAGGATGACCATGTGTTATCTCTTAACTCAGGTGATGTGATAGAAGGCTTGACCATAGTCATTCCCATTGCGTTTGTGGCAGATGCTTTCAGGATTGTATCATTGGCTTCGGTGCTTAATGCTGCTGTAGTGGCAAATACTTTTTTTCCAATTGGTTCTACTGACTTCTGTTGTGGCAAATCACTAGCACTTGTCAGTACTGCAAATACAAGAAATATTGTTTGAAAATCACAATACAAATGATTATGAAGTTAATATAACTATTAAGTAGCAATAAATTACATGGATTGCATTCATATGATCAACATATTAACCATAATGGAATTTCAACCAGGTTTTTTATAGCTAGAGATCAAGTAGTAAGAAAATAATTTAGTGTAATCTAGTTTGCGTTTGTATTACATCCAACTACTAGACACAAATGCAGCAGTTTGGAGCATACTAATGAATCTGAAATGCACTACCATGAATGTTGTTTGACTGAGGAACCAATGAACAAATTGCAATACCCAATTTATTTTTTATATGGTCATAAGTATTACACCAAAGACTTACACATCAACATTAACAAAAGAATAACTTTGTTTCAATTGTTATTAAAGTACATACTTTTATGTTTTATTAAAGGTGGCATGGTGGCTCAGTGGTTAGCACTGCTACCTCACAGCGCCAAGGACCTGAGTTTGATTCCAGCCTTGGGTATCTGTCTGTGTGGAGTTTGCACATTCTCCCAATGTCTACATGGGTTTCCTCCTGGTGCTCCGGTTTCCTCCCACAGTCCAAAGATGTGCAGGCTAGATGAACTGGCCAAGCTAAATTGCCCAGTGTTCAGGGATGTGTAGGTTAGGAGCATTAGTTAGGGGTAAATGTAGAGTGATAGATTTGGGGAACGGGTCTGGGTGGGTTACTCTTTGGAGGGTCAGTGTCGACTTGTTGAGCCCAAAGGACCTGTTTCCACACTGTAGGGATTCTATAATTAGAGCAAACGCTGCACTGTTTACCAGGTTGAATACCACCTAATTCAATTTTTCAGTATCTTGTTCTACCTTTCTCATGTTCGTGTTACACATGCTGTACCAAAGATATATGTATACCTTCTGATTCGAGTTCCTCAGCTGTGTTTGTTGGTGGTGCTGTGGGCTCTACAGATGGCACAATGGTTGTCAGTAACAGAAGCAGTGTTCTTTCTGAAACTTCAGATGCCGTTGTAGAGATTTTCTTATCTTTCCTTGGTGTGGTTTGTTTTGCACCGATGTCTCCTGTAACTGCCTGGTTTATGTTTGTACTCACTGCTTCAGCACTCAGCAGCATTGTTTCTGTAGGAGTTACAGATGAAATTTCTTTTGTGGGAATTGTATTCACTGCTGTAATGAAAATACTTGAAAGTTTAACACAAACAGCTCAACATAAAAATTTTAAGAGCTATAAATAAATAGGAACAGGAATAGGCCATTCGGCCCCTTGAGCCTGCTCTGCCTTTCAGTCAGATCATGGCTAAACTGATATTCCTCATGTCCATTTTTCTGCCCTTTCTCTATAATTGCTGAATCTTCTACTGATCAAGAATCTATCTAGCTCAGCCTTAAATATACAGAAGGAGTCTGCTTCCAAAGCTCTCAGTTGCAAAGAGTTCCAAAGACTGACAACTACCTGACAGAAGAAATTCCACATCATCGCAGCCTTAAATTGCAGCCCCTTTATTCTGAGACTATTCCTCTGGTCCTAAATTCTCCCATGAAAGGGAAAACATCCTCTCAGCATTTATCCTGTTAAGACCCTTAAGTATCCTATATGTTTCAATGAGGTCACTTTTCATCCTTCCAAATTCCACTGAGTGGAATCCAAGCCTTTGCTCCTAAGGCAATCTCTCCATATTGGGGATCATCCCTGTGAACTTTCTCCAAACTTCCTCCAATGAAATGTTATCTTTCATGAAATAAGGGGATCAACACTGCTCACAGTACTCCAGATGTGATATCACCAACATCTTGCACAGTTGCAGTAAGACTTCCATACTCTTATACTCCAACCCTCTTAAAATAAGGGCCAACATTTTGATTATCCTTCCTGATTACCTGCTGCACCCTGGGCACTAGTTTTATGTGTTTTGTCCACAAGTACCCCCAAATTCCTTTGTGTTGCAGCTTTCTGTAGTTTTTCTCCATTTAAATAATATTAAGTTCTTTAGTTCTCCCTTCTAAAATGAACAACTTCACATTTTCCTACATTATACTCCATATATCAACTTTCTGCACACTTTAACATTCCAATAATTCCTTATAAACTGTTTTATCACTCACGAGCTGCCTTTCCACCTAATTTTGTGTCATCTACAAATTACCAAGGTAATTTCAAGCAACATGCCTCACACTCAGCAGTGCACCGCTACCTCAGCTGTGGATATTGTCATCATACCATATCAAAATAACCAAAAGCAAAAGCAAAAGTATAAACAAAAGTGCACAAAGGCACACATTGGCAGCATGGATGTTCAGGAAGGCAAAGAGGAGATATGAGTTAGCCTTGGCAGATAAGGTTAAAGATAATCCAAGAAGACTCTACAAATAGATTAAGTGCATGACAGCAACTTGATAGAGTTGGGGTCTTAAAGATCAACGAGGTTGACTTTGCATTGAACCTCGGGAAATGAGAGAGTTATTAAATGAATATTTTGCATTAGTTTTTACTGTTCAGAAAGAAATGGAGGCTAGAGAACTCAGGGAAATAAATACTGCTGTTTTGAAAACAGTTCGCACTACAGAAGATGAAGTGCTGGAGGTCTTAGAAAATATAACGGTGGATAAATCTCCAGGACCTGATCAAGTGTATCCCAGGACGTAATGAGAAGTTAGGGAGGAAATTGGAGGATCCCTAGCAGAAATATTTATATAATCTATAAATACAGTACCGGAGAGGTGGAGGGCAGCTAATGTTGTGCCATTGTTTAAGAAAGTTTGTAAGCAGCAGCCTGGAAACTACAGACCTGTGAGTTTGACATCAGTGGTGGGTAAGTTGCTATAGCTGATTCTGAATGCTAGGATATACATGCATTTGGAGAGGCAAGTATTGTTTAGAGACAGTCAGTATGGTTTTGTGTGGGAAAATTGATTGAGGTTTTTAATGAAATAACCAAAATGATTCATGAGGGCAAAGCGGTAAACATTGTGTACTTGGACTTCAGCAAAGCCTTTAATAAGGTTCCGCATAATATACTAATTAGTAACGTTAGATCACATGGGGTTCAGGGTGAGCTTGCCAATTGGATACAAAATTGGCTTTACAGTAGGAGACAGAGGGTGGTGGTAGAGGGTGGTTTCTCTGACTGGAGGCCTGTGACCAGAGGTATTCCAGGGGGTTTGGTACTGGTTCATTTTTGTTTGTCATTTATATAAATGATTTGGATGAGAATACAGAAGATATGATTAGAAGGTTTGCAGATGACACCAAAATTGGTAGAGTGGTGGTAGAGTGTACAGTGAGGAAGGTTATCTAAGATTACAAAGAGATCTTGATCAACTGGGTCAATAGGCTGTGGAGTGGCAGATGGACTTTAATTTGGATAACTGTGGGGTACTGCATTTTGGTAATACAAACAAGAGCAGGACTTATAGACATTTAATGATAGGCCCTAGGTAGTGTTGTAGAACAGAGAGATCTACGAGTTCAGGTAGATAATTCTTTGAAATTTGTGCCACAGGTAGGCAGGGTGGTTAGGAAGGCATTTACCATGCTTGCCTTCATTGCTCAGACCTTTGAGTATAAGCATTGGGATGTCATGTTGAGATTGTATGGGACATTTGTGAGGCCTCTTCTGGAGTACTTTGTGCAGTTCTGGTCACCCTGTTATAGGAAGTATATTATTAAACTGGAGAGGGTTCAGAAAAGATTTACCTGGATGTTATCAGGAATGAAGGTTTGAGATAAAAAAAAGACTAGAAAGCCTGAGACATTTTTCATGGGAGCGTAGGAGGTTGAGGGCTAACCTTAATAAGGTTTTTAAAATCATGAGGGGTATAGATAAGGTGAATGTCAAGGGTCTTTTCCTGAGGATGGGGGGAGTGGTTCGTGTGTGGAATGAACTGCCAGAGAAAGTGGTGGATGCAGGTACAGTTACAGCGTTTAAAAAACATTTGGATGATTTCATGAATAGGAAAGGTTGGGAGAGATATGGGCTAAGTACAGGCAGGTGGGAATAGTTTAGTTTGGGAACATGGGGTCAGCATGAGCTGGTTGGGCTGATGGGTCTGTTTCCAGGCTGCATGACTATGTGACTCTGAACATTACTTTGGTCCACACTTCTGCACTATTAAATGGTTTTCATTTTATTAATTTATAGTGGCTGGTATTGTTGTCAGCATTTCTTTAACAGAATGATAATCACTTGCATAGTACGTTGGAAGTTTTTATGGCTGAACACAGAATATTCATAGCACCATGATTTGTCTGCCAAGGATGGAGTACCTGGCTGGAGGACATTGGTGAAGTGCTGTCAGGTGGAGTTGCTGAGGTTCTGTGAGTGTAAGGCCAAGACTTTTTTTGCCTTCTGAAATGCATCATACCTGCTAGAATCTATCTGAAATGACAGAATCACATTTCTCCATTCCACTGGCATCTGGTGCTGGAAGCCCAATACGCAAGTCTGTCTGCTGTATGCCACTATCACCTCAATCTTTCTTATCAGATAAGGAGTCTACTCCTCTATGTCCATCAAGTCCTCTGCTGTGAGAGATGTGCAGGGCAAAACAAAATACTATATTTCTCAAGACACTCTGTAGGACATTTGGAGGGGTGCAGTGGAACCTTATTTTCAACATTATAACCATGTACTCTATTGTGGTCCTTGCACTGCCATTGGATGCATTGTCATGCATCTCAGGTGGAAGCCAAGAATTTCTTAATGGTGTCATCAGTCAAGTTTTGAAATTATAGCCCCTTTCACCCAGAATCCACTTTTGCAGGCATGCAGGTGATTTAAATGAACTTCAACACCTAGAGTTGTAAAGAAAGTATGAATCATGACAGCTATCTGACAATTGAGCATATACATGGAGGGTTCATCTTCTGCAGTCATAGACAAATGCCACATCGATGTCAGAAATGGTGATAAATATTGGTGTTGACAAATGCTAGAGGTTAGTCTCAAGAAGCTCTGATTGTCAAATGCTTGTAGTTGATTATTCCCTGCACATGTAGGGAATGACACTGAAGCCCACAGATCTTTTAGTTTGGCTCTCTGGATCTGTTCTGAAGTGCACAAACTCTCTAGTTTTTTTGAGGAGATTTGTCATTTGTCCAGCTGCCAGACATGAGCCTCTATACATCTGAAAGGAGCTGCTGGTTGAGGGTGACTGCTGCAGTGACTTTTAAAGCCCCTGGCATTGGGTTCCCTCCCAGTCCAGGGACTGAAGCACATCCTGAAGATCACACATATCTGTAACCTCATCTCTGGATATCCTCAGCCAGAGTTGGCATTGTCACCTGAGATGGTTGAGGTGGGAATGCTAAACCTTGAGATATAGCATTGTTCCAAATGGGACTGGACCATAATTGTAGCTCAGCTGACTGCCTTCAGCAAAAGACCCGACCACAGGTGACAACCCTTTTGTAGTACTCCCAGTTCTACCCTCCTCTTCTACTCAAGGTTCCTTTTGTATAATACCCATTTAGCCGTAGAAGTCCAGCTCTGGAAGAGGTGTGTCCTGCAAAGGGGACTTCGCCTTCATCAAAGACCTTGGCACTGTAGCTCAATGGCTGTCCAGTTTTCACCTTGGTCTTGGCAGAGCTCACCTTGATGTTGCTCTCAGAGTTGCATTGGATTTCCTTGATATGACACTTGACCTTTCTTTATTTGCAATTAACCTTCCCTCAGTGACTCTCAGTCTTCTCTTCAACACACTTAACTTCCCTCCGATGACCAACTTCTCTTCATTTTTTGACTTTCCCTCAGTGCATCTCCACCCTCCTGCAATGTTCTTCAGCTTCCTCTCCCCTATACCAAAAGAATCCAAGTGGTGACGGACAGCTCCAACTCAGTCTCCTATAGCCTTGACGTCAGCCTCGTCTGCTCATTGGCAGCTTTAAGCAGTTGTAAGAGCGAAAGCCTGCAATTTCCATGCACCATCAACTTAATGACCAAGGTAGCATTTAATGGCTCCCAGTTCAATTCATTTTATGTAAAACCATTAAAATTCCCTACCCACATGTGCTGTCAGCTTTGCTGTCCTGTTTCTATCCCAATATCAGGAACCTGGCACCACATTCCCCATGTTGTATAAAATCCTGCCTATACCTTTCTTCGCGCTCTCAGCCAGTGATAAATTCTGCTTGTAGTTTAATTCCCAGGCTCACAATGAATAAAATCAAGGAACAGTGTGAGCAGAGAAGTTACACTACACCGCACCCTCCTGCAAACATAAAATAACTGAGTGCAATGCAACAATCAATGGGAGCGTAAGAAACATAATTAATAAATGATTCTGCAGTATTCTAAGAACAAAGGTGAAGCTCTGTAGTGAAAATTGAAACTACAGTACTGGCTTCCTTGTTCATCTCAATGGAAGCAAGGAACCAGGAGATACATCATTAGCAAATTCAAAACCAACTTCCTTTAATAAAACAAACTAACAACAATGTTTATGCATATCCACATGCAGATCGCACTGAAGAACAGAAATATAAAAATAGGAAAATATTTTTTCCTTCACCTGCACTACCAGAAGGAGGTTCATTATTTCATCATCAGCTAGACCTTTTGTCACTACTAGTTTGCTATTGTCTTCCACTCTCAGAGGCAGAATAGAAAAGGCATTTTTTAACTCTATCCCATCTAGTATAGGAAGCAAATGCTTCTTGTTGTTATTTATCTGAATGACATGAGCCATTTTACCAACTGAAATAAACAGTTCCTATGTAAAACTTATCGTATATAAAGAACAATTCTTATAACATGACAGGGAGTGCAATTTGCCAACACACCAAAACATGAACTAAAATTAACATCAATACAGTTTGAGATTGTACAGTATCACACTGTCTGTATATATAACAAACAGAGCAATTCCAGGAAAATAAATCTACAACTGCCTCAAAAGGATCCTGAGTGAACAATACACTCACCAGTAGAGACCTACATTAACAGATGACTGTATATCAACAGTACATTGTTGTTATTATCTTATGCGGTGTTTGAGGTAATGTGAGTGAACATGCCAATTTCTTCCCCCTTCATTCATTGTATTTGTTTCTTCTGCTCTGAAACTTCTTTGGTGATAAAAATGTTCAACAACAATATTTGACATTTTAAAATTGACAGGCAGTCCTTCTGTTAAGCAGTAATGATATATTATGCATTGTGGAAGGTGAGATGACTCAATAGAATAGATGTTCCAAGAAACATTAAAGATGTGCAAAACGTATCTAGTGCAAAGGGAATGAAGGGAAGTGAAATAGGCAGAAGTAAGCAATTTCCCCACCTCAAAGCTTGCTACAACAGTCAAAAGATCATGGCTGATCTGTTTGTGTTTTGAATTCCAGACTCACATCTCAACCTGCCCAACAAGAATCTATTCACTTCTGTCTTAAAAATATTCAATGACATCTCCTCCACTGCCTTCAGAGGCACATAGTTCCAAAATCACGCAATACTGGGCAAAATAAAACCTCATCTCTGCCTAAAAGGGCAACACCTAATTTAAAAACATTGCCCCTACTCTTGGACTGAACCACAACAGAAAACATCATTTTCACATTCACCTTGTCAAATCCATTCAGGATCTCATACCCCTTAATCAAGTCATTCCCCACTCTTCTAAACTCCAGTGCAAACAAGCCAAACTTGTCCATCCTATCCTCATACAACAACCCACTCATTCCAGCTGTCAATGTGGTAAAACTCCTCTGAATCACTTTCAATGCATTTGCATCCTTCCGTAAATAAGAAAACAATATTAATACACACATTATTGAAGATGCAGTCTCACCAATTCCCATAACACACTTACTTTTATGGTCAATACTTCTTATAACAAAGCATAGGAAACCATTAGTCTGTTTGCTTAGTTGTTGTTCCTACATATTAGCTTTTTGTGACTTATTCACTAAAAGACCTAAATCTCTCTACACCTCTGAACTCTACAGTCCTTCTCCATTTAAACAACACCTTGCTTTCTTACTCTTCCTTCCAAAGTAACAAATTTCTATTTGCCCATAATATACTCTAACTGCCATATTTTTGCCCATTCACTCACTCAACCTATTATTATCAGCCACCTCCGTGTGTCTTCTTCACAACAAACTTTCCTACTTTGCTTGTTGTCATATGGAAATTTAGCTACAACACCTTTGCCACCCTCAGTTAAGATACTGAAGTAAATAATAAAGCATTGAAATTTCAACACAGAATCCCATGGGACTCCATACGTCACATCCTTCTAATTTGACAAAGATTCTTTTCTGTCTGCTCTCTGTTTTCTCCTAGCCAGCCAATCTTCTACCCAAGCTAATATACTATCCCCTACACCATGAGCTTTTATTTTCTACAATAACCTTGGCCGATCAAATGCCTTGTGGAAATCCAATTATAGTGTGTCTACCAGCTCCCCTTTTTCCACAGTACATTAATCCTTCAAGCGACTCCAATAAATTGGTTATCTGAGACTGTCCTCTGATGAAACCATTCTGACCCTTCCCAATTACATTGAGTTTTTTTTTAAACTGCACAGTTACAATCTTGTTAATGATTGATTCTAACACCTACCCCGGGATGCAAGTCAAGCCTATAGTCTCCTGTTTCTATTCCTCACTTTGTGAATAAAGAGGCTATATTTGCTACTTTCCAGTCTAACAGAAACCTTTCTAGATCAAGGGAATTTTGGAAAATTAACACCAATCCATCTACTACCTAATTAGCAAACCTTTAAGACCCTAAGGTGAAATACATCTGAACCTGCAGCTCCATCAATTCGCTTAGTATCATGTCCCCTCTGATTATAATTTCCTTAAAGTTCCTTTTTCCCTTCCATACCTGATTTACAACCATTACTGAACTGTTTTCTTTTAATCTCCAGAGTGAAGACAAAAGCAAAACTAAATTGTTACTTTCATTCAAGATTATCTTATTATCAACTGTTTTCTTTCTCACAGGGCTTTGAGGACACTATATGCTGACCACTTCCTGATGGATCAGTGGTCAAAGGTGTTTTCCTTTATAAAAGTTACCATCACTGATGGGTGATATGAAATGGTCTAACTACATGGCGCATCCACAGCACAAAGGTCAGATTCATTCCTTGCAACAGTAGGGATAGGTAGAACCCAGTATATAGTGAGGCCGGCAGAAAACAGGAAACTCTAGGGATATCACAGGATACCACACACTTTGGAAAACCTCAATGTAATTGGGAAGTGTCAGCACGGTTTCATCAAAGGGTATATCAAGGAATGCAAATCAAGAGCATACCATTTTGCACATTAAGGGTTTATGCACAGCTTGATTTGGCACACAAAGACGGCCATCACAGAATTGCTACATACTATCCCTACAGTGTGGAAGCAGGCCATTTGGCCCAACAAGTCCACATTGACGCTCTGAAGAGTAACCCACCCAGTCCGATTCCCCCAAATAATGCAACTAACCTACACATCCCTGAACTCTATGGGACAATTTAGCTTGGCCAATAGACAATAGGTGCAGGAGTAGGCCATTCGGCCCTTTGAGCCAGCACCACCATTCATTATGATCATGGCCGATCATCCATAATCAGTATTCTGTTCCTGCCTTATCTCCATAATCCTTGATTCCACTTTCTCTTAGAGATCTATCCACCTCTTCCTTGAATGTATCCAGAGACTTGGCCTCCACTGCCTTCTGGGGCAGAGCATTCCATATATCCACCACTCTCTGGGTGAAGAAGTTTCCCCTCAACTCTGTTCTAAATGGCTTACACCTTATTTTTAAACTGTGTCCTCTGGTTTGGCACTCACCCATCAGCAGAAACATGTTTCCTGCTGCCAGAGTGTCCAATCCTTTAATAATCTTATATGTCTCAATCAGATCCCCTCTCATCCTTCTAAACTCAAGTGTATACAAGCTCAGTCGCTCCAATCTTTCAACATATGATAGTCCCGCCATTCCGGGAATTGACCTCGTGAACCTACGCTGCACTCCCTCAATAGCCAGGAGACCAAAACTGCACACAATACTCCAGATGCAGTCTCACCAGGGTCCTGTACATCTGAAGGACCTCTTTGCTCCTATACACAATTCCTCTTGTTATGAAGGCCAGCAGCATGCCATTAGCTTTCTTCACTGCCTGCTGTATCTGCATGCTTGCTTTCATTGACTGATGTACAAGAACACGTAGATCTCGTTGTACGTCCCCTTTATCTAACTTGACTCCATCTAGATAGAAATCTGCCTTCCTGTTCTTGCCAAAGTGGATAACCACACATTTATCCACATTAAACTGCATCTGCCATGCATCTGTCCACTCACCCAGCCTGTCCAAGTCACCCTGTATTCTCAAAACATCCTCCTCACATTTCACCCTGCCACGCAGCTTTGTGTCATCAGCAAATTTGCTAATATTACTTTTAATGCCTTCATCTATATCATTAATGTAAACAGCTGCGGTCCCAGCACTGAACCTTGTGCTACCCCGATGGTCACCACCTGCCATTCCGAAAGGGACCGTTTATCACTACACTTTGCTTCCTGTCAGTCAGCCAATTTTCAATCCAAGTTAGTATATTGCTCCTAATACCGTGTGCCCTAATTTTGCTCACTAATCTCCTATGTGGGACTTTATCAAAGACTTTCTGAAAGTCCAGGTACACTAAATCCACTGGCTCTCCCTTGTCCATCTTCATAGATACATCCTCAAAAAATTCCAGAAGATTAGTCAAGCACGATTTGCTCTTCATAAATTCATGCTGACTCTGACCTATCCTGTTACTGCTATCCAAATGAATCATAATTTAATGTTTTATAATTGACTCCAGCATCTTTCCCACCACTGACGTCAGGCTAACCAGTCTATAATGCCCTGTTTTCTCTCTCTCTCCCTTCTTGAAAAGTGGGACAACATTAGCCACCCTCCAATCCACAGAAACTGCTCCTGAATTGATACAACATTGGAAAATGATTGCCAATGCTTCTACGATTTCTAGAGCCACCTTCATACACAATTTCTAGAGCCAATTCTTTCAAGTTTTGTGTCTCCTGCACATTAAGATCCATATAATATTTGTATCAGTAAAGGCAAGGATCCAAATACCAACCTCTGGGAAACCCCAATACAAACATTCATCTAGCACAAAAAATATCCAAAAAGCTTTCTCATGCAGCAAGTGGTCCAGGTTGGAATGCATTGCCTGGAGCAATGGTGAAGGCAGATTCAGTTGAAGTATTCAAGAGAGCATTGGATGATCATGTGGATATCCATTGAACACTGTTTCCTATCACACAGCCAATTTTGTATCCATGTTGCTATTGTCCTCTTTACTCATGCCCTATCATTTTCCTCATGGCGCTATGGGATGATATTGTATCGAATACCTTTAGAAGCCCATATTTACACCACACCCCACCTGCCTTGCCCTCATCAATCCTTCTGTTACCTCTTCAAAAGACTCCAGCAAATTAGTTGGATATATTTTTCCTTCACCACATCTATGTTGATCTTTCCAATTTAACCTGTATTTTTCCATGTGACTATTAATTCTATCCCAAGTAATTATTTCTAGAAGTCTCCCTTCTTCAAAGTTAAAGTGATTGATCTGTAATTGCAGGACCGATCTTTTTTGAACAAGGGTGTAATGTTTTGACTTCTCCAGTCCTCCAGCACAACCCCCATAGAAAGTCATACAGTCATAGAGATGTACAGCATGGAAACAGATGCTTCAGGCCAACCTGTCCATGCCGACCAGAATACCCTAACCTAATCTAGTCCCATTTGCCAGCACTTGGCCCATATCCCTCTAAACTCTTCCTATTCATAGACCCATCCAGGTACCTTTTAAATGTTGTAATTTTACCAGCCTCCACCATTTCCTCTGGCAGCTCATTCCATATACGCACCATCCTCTGTATGAAAACGTTGCCCTTAGGTCCCCTTTATATCTTTCCCTTCTCACCTTAAACAAATATCCTCTAGTTTCGGACTCCCCCCGCCCCGGAGAAAAGACCTTGTCTATTTATCCTATCCAATCCCCTCACGATTTTATAAGCTTCCATAAGTTCACCTCTCAGCCTCCGACGCTCCAGGGAAAACTGCCCCAGCCCATTCTGCCTCTCTGTTTAGCTCAAAGCCTCTAGCCCTGGCAACATCCTTGTAAACTAAAACAGAAGTTGCTGGTAAAGTTCAGCAGGTCTGGCAGCATCTCTGAACAGAAATTAAAGTTAACCTTTCAGATTAGGTGACCCTTCCTCAGAAGTGTTTTGAGCAAGGGTTGTCAGACCCAAAACACTAACTTTGATTACTCTTCAAAGACGCTGCCAGACTTGCTATGCTTTCTCAGCAACTTCTGTTTTTGTTTCTGGTTTACAGCATCCTCAGCTGTTTCAGTTTTTATTTAACATCCTTGTAAATCTTTTCTGAACCCTTTCACATTTCGCAACAACTTTCATATTACAGTGAGACCAGAATTGTATGCAGTACTCCAAAGGTGGTCTAACCAATGTCCTGTACATCCGCAACATGACCTCCCAGCTCCTATACTCAATGCACTGACCAATAAAGGAAAGCATACCAAATGCTGCCTTCTTCACTTTCCTATCTACCTGCGACTTCACTTTCAAGGAGCTATGAACCTGCACTCCAAGGTCTCTTTGTTCAGCAACACGGCCTAGGAACTTACAATTAAGTGTAAAAGTCCTTCCTTTCCGAGAAGCGGCCCCTCACATTTATCTAAATTAAACTCCAACTGCCAATCCTCGGCCCACTGGCCCATCTGATCAACATCATGTTGTACTCTGAGGTAACCTTCTTCACTACCACTACATCTCTGATTTTACTGTCATCTGCAAAATTACTAATCATACCTCCTATGTTCACATCTAAATAATTTATATAAATGACAAAAAGCAGTTGACCCAGCACCGATCCTTATGGCACTCCACTGGTCACAAGCCTCTAGCCTGAAAAGCACACCTCCACCACCACCTTCTGTCTTCTACCTTTGAGCCAGTTCTGTGTCCAAAAAGCTAGTTCTCCCAGTGTTCCATGAAATCTAACCTTGATAACTAGTCTCCTATGAGGAACCTTGTCGAACACATTCACTTTGGTTATAATGTTCTATCGTTTCAACACCTACGAATTCCATAATTTATAGCAGTCTTCCTACGTTCCTATGCAAGATCTCTAAATAAGTAATTTACTTCAGAACATTACTGGAGGTAAAATTGTTCTAATTTTGCTAACGCATCATTACTTTCCATAATGCAAATTGAATAAAACTGTCGCATTTTCCAAAGCAGAACTTTTTCTTACTTAGTGCGACATATTTGTAAATATACTTCTGAGAATGAAAACTGTTATTCAGGTTTGCAGTGTTACTCAGTCTGGAATGCTGTAAGGAATTATGTTAAAGTGAGGATGAACAACAAACCAAAAGAAGAAAGGCTCCAAGAAGGAGCATTTGAGATGGAAGATTGGTGAGAAGGTTGGAAAGAAGGAGGGAAACAGAACCAATCAGGTGAGAGAAGGGAAGAGAGATTGATAATCTTGACAAATACACAGTTTTGATAATTAAGATGGGAGTGAAGGTGAAGACATAATGGTTTGTAAACCTACGACCATTTTTTTTCAGTTTTGCCTTTTAATTTTACAATTCAATAAGAGAGCATCATTCCGCAATTTATTTGAATACCACCCTCTGTATTCTGCATTTTGAGTCAAGTGTTCAGTTTGGAGGTATTAGATACCCCATTCGATATTACAGAATGGGACACACAGTGGAGAGTGGGAACACCTGCAAGAATCTGGCTGACACTAAAGAACATTTAGGATATTGAGTGGAGAGGGCAGAGTTGAAGCACTTGCACTGGGTTAGAAGAAAGTGTACTGGAATGAACAGTGAGGGGGCGATGGTGGAAGAATAGCCGAGCAGACGAAAAATTTGGTCTAGAGAATTGACAGAAGAGGTTGAGCAGCAAACAATCATTAAAGCTAAAAAGGTCAAACCAAATTCTAAAGTTTCACTAGTGATGGGTTCACGGATGCCAGGTGACAGTCCAATTAGCCTTTGTCACGTACCACAATAGTACAAACATGTAATAATGCACTTGCTAGATTTTTAATTATTTATTTATACTTGTACCTTCTGAGGCTGGTTTCTGAGGGAGATGTGTTGTTGGCAAGGCAGATATCACAGTGGGAATCCCACTTGTTGTTGGCAATCTTGAACTCAATCTCTTATACGTATTTTTGGTAGTCCCAATTATAGCTTCTGTACTGGATACTTGCACAGTCTGAGTAGTTTTCAACATTGTTTCCTGAGAAGCTGATGAGACTGACTCTGTCATTGCAGGCCCCTGAATTGATGTTGTCGCTCTGGATGTCGTAGTCACCTGAAATGTATTGGGTGCCTTGCTGTCTGTTACTGCACCCACCGTGGTTGCCATGATTTCATTAATTTCCTTTTCAGCATTTGGACTATTTATATTCCAGCTGAAGTAATTACCCTCTGGTTCACTGATTACTGTTGTTGTTACTTCTTCATTTCTGAAACTTCCAACATTTGCATTTGTGAATTCTGAGAAATTTAACATTTCTGAAGTCAATACTGTGGCATCCTTGTGTGTTGTATTTACAGTAAGAATTGTTTTACTTGTAAGAGGCAAAGCTGTAGTGTCGTGACTATTTAGCGTAAAGACCTCATTGCCTGAATCAGTGGTCCTGGTTGTCTCAACACCACTTTCATTTTTGGTGACGTCATTAAAAACAGTTGAAATTGTAACCTGCTCTGGCACTTGTTTCTTATTCTCCATTGTTCCTTCAGCTTTCTGATTATGTTGTGTTGCTGTTGTTGTCGTGTAAACAGTATTGTTAACTTTGCTGACATCAACGTCTTGACCAGAAGAGGATTTTGTAGCTAAGACTGTTACAAAGTCTTTCTGCTGAGACTGTACTGTTTTATTCCAATCATCATCTTTAGTACTTGTATTAAATTGTTTCTGAAATGGCACCATTGTTCTATCTGTAGATAATATATCAAGGCTGGTCATCGTGATTACATTTTCATTTTCTGACTTATTGATTTGTTTTGTTTCTTTTATATTGGCAATGCTAGGAGTTATTGCTGCAGTTAATGTTTCTAATGAAGGCCTTAACATATTACTAAAAGCAGTAGAACTTGCTGTTTCTCCATTGATCTCTGTGGCACGTTTCACCTCATTACTGTTCTCATTATAGCTTGTGGTGCTTTCTGGCTTTTCAGTAGAAACCTCAAATATTTGCATGTTTCTTCTTTGCCACTTGTGAATGTTGGAAGATCTCAACCCCGGTAAGCAGATGACAGTGGCTAAGACAGCCACACAAGCACAAAATTCTGCTGGTCTCATCATTACCAAAAAAGTAAGGAATCCCCCGAAGATAACTGCACAAGTAAATCTGAAACAAAAGAACCTCAGTATTGTTTGTGAAACATTTCGAGTGACAGCACAGTATTAGTATCATTCCAAATAAATATAACACAAATATATCTCAACTGTCACACTGATGTGACAGTGATTGGAAATACAAGAAAATAGTTTACACAAAAATATATTTACCTGGTGGACAAAAATTCAAAATGTCCACATAAGATCTAATGTAAAAACCATTTTAAGAAAGTAAAATCAGACAATTTTTACCAAGTGAAAATATACAGTACATCCTCTGAAAGAAGTAGAGACCTCATCCAATGGAACATGTACGTTTTCATAAACAAATTTAGCTTCTATTTTATGAATGTTGCTAATGGAAAACCTTAAATTAATTGAGCACAGAGGGCAGGGGAATGAAATAAAGGCCGGTTGCATCAGGAATCACCCTCTTTCTTTAACAGCCTGGGGTTTTGGAGGCTCCTAATAGGGGACAGTATACTGCAGGCCTGATGTAACAATGTAAATGAAGTGGAAGGTAAGCAATCTTTGCTCCTTCTTCATTTTTCTGGGGATCACACAATGGGCTGCCACACATTAGCAGCCAAGGAGACCTATAGCCTATTCCATTTTGGGAATTTTCAGAGAAGGCCAAAGAGAGAAAAGTTAATTAATTTCTACATTTTAAGCTCCTTCTTCAAGAGCTTGTTAGAAAGGTACTTCTTTTGATTTCTGATCTCTAATTGGAGGCCAAATGCATGACATTTTATACAGAAAGGTAGTGTTTAAATTTTCTGTCTTTCTGCTGGTGTTCAGCCCTATAGAGTCATACAGCATGGAAACAGACCCTTTGGTCCAACTAAATCATGCCTACCAAATTTCCCAAACTAAATTTGTCCCACTTGCCTGCATTTGGCCCATATCCCTCTAAAGTTGTCCTATTCATGTACTGTCCAACTGCCCTTTAAATGTTATAACTGTATCTGCATCTACTACTTCCTCTGGCAGTTTATTCCACATACAAACCACCCTCTGTCTGAAAATGTTGTCCTGAGGTCCTTTTTAAATCCTTCTTCTCTCTCCTTAAAAATATGCTTCCTAGTTTTGAACTGCCCTACTGTGAGGAAGATACCTTCACTATTCACCTTGTCTAGTTAAAAATCACACAACACCAGGTTATAGTCAAACAGGTTTAATTGGAAGCACAAGCTTCAGGTAGTTGATGAAGGAGCAGCGCTTCAAAAGCCAGTGCTTCCGATTAAACCTGTTGAACTATAACCTGCTATTGTGTGATTTTTAACTTTGTACACCCCAGTCCAAGATCGGCATCTCCAAATCACCTTATCTACACCTTTCATGATTTTATAAATCCCTATAAGGTTACCCCTCCACCTCCTGTGCTCCGGCAAAAAAAGTCCCAGCCTCTATAGCCTCTCCTCAGAGCTCAAACCCTCTAGTCCCAGCAGCATCGTGGTAAATCTTTTCTGAATCTTTTCCTTCCCACAGCACGGCGACCAGAACTGTACACAGTACTCCAAAGTGGTCTGACCAGCATCCTCAACGTGACATCCCAACTCCTGTACTCAATGGTCTGAGCAATGAAGGCAAGCCTGCTAAGTGCCACCTAACCACCCTGTCTACCTGTGATTAAACTTTCAAAGAAGTATTTTAGGTCCCTAGGTCTCTCTGTTTGACAACATGCCAGTTCCATTTCTCTACAGCAATGATAGTTCAAGTGAACAAGTTCTATCCAATTTTAGTGATGTGTGCTAACTTTTTGAAAAGCATCTGAAACACTATAATGATAAAGTGTATTTGTTCCAAAGACTTGATTCTAATTTATTCAAAGTGTAACTCTTCAAAAGAAGAAGTATCTCAGATGTTCATTCTATTTCAGTCATACAGATAGAAATGTTTGTCTACTGGAAATAATATTTTTGATCTTCAACTCACAAAGCTTTAAACCTCCAGTTACAATAGGAGGAACAATCCTACCTATTTTATCTTCCAAAACTGGAGCAATGTGGGAATAGAACAGAGTGGGGAGAATGCAGAGAGTACAGTAAAAATTATTGGATATCTCTTTCAATGAACTGGCACAGCCAAGATGAGGTGAAAGATATTGTTTTATGATTCTATAATCTGATGATGAAATAACTCCACAGAGGCCAGTCACCCTTTATTTTTACATGGAGTCCTTGTCTAATAAAACCTATCAATTAACTTAGCCTCAACAATCTTTTAATATGGTGGTTGTGATGGCAATGTGACTGGATGAGTGCCAGGTTTCTATTACTAAGGAATGCTTTCTGGCACCATACCTGAGTAGCAAGTTTAAAAAGGTTATGCCCACTTGTTTTCTGAACTCTCCCTCCAAAGATGACAGTTTGTCTATTTGTCTAACAGCTTTTCTGCTCTGACAAATTAATTATCTTAAACACTATCCTCACAACTTAACAATTTTGGCTTAGATGTCATTCTGGTGAATCTGCCCTGCCCCTTGTTCACAGCCAATATATTTTTCCTGAGATGAGGTGCAGACTGAATGCAATACTTCAAATGGTGTTTGACCAAAACTCTGTACAGCTGGAACATAATTTTTACTAACTGCACTATCCAGACCTCTTGTGGCAAAGACAAACATTGACATTTTCAAGTTTTTTTTATGTCTGCCCACTACCTGTTATTAATTTTTGTACTTGGACTCCTCAATTTCTATGAACAGTTTCAGTCCCTAACATCTTCTTACTTAGATTACTAGAAAACATTAGATTCCAGATCTAAAGTGGATGGCCTTATACTTTCCCATATTAAACTGTCAGGGTTGCCCTCTTGAACTACCAATTTCCCTTTGCAATTTTCAACTACCAAGCATACAATTTGCCGTAGCACATAACTTAGGGGAAAATCATCTGGCGAATTTGGAGGTGGGTAGGACATTTAATTAAGTGCTATGGTGGTATCCATATTTTCTAAATCAACCTGTTATTACAAACCTTCTGAGCTGGTGGGACTTGAATATGAACCTCCTGATTCAGGGAAGGAACATTACCACTGCCCCAGAAAAGCTCATACCTAAACATGGCCATCTTCCCATCCCTGCCAAATTAAGTTCTGGGAGGGAAGGCCAATAGTCAACCTTCCCATCTTTCACTAATTGAGTCCTTTAAAAGGTAATAGGTAATGTCACCATAGTCCCAGGGGACCTGTCTCATCAGAGGGAGGACTAGTGATGGTTTAACCTAAGGGCTAAAATGCTTCAGGTGAGGGGAGAGAGTAAGAAGAATAGTCCTTTGTGGGCAACCTCAGCCAGTGCAAGAATTGAACCCATGCTGTTAGCATCACTTTGCATCACAAACCAGCAGCTGCTGTCGATCAGTCCCTTAATGACCAATGAATGAACGCATAGCTGTCTCAGTCCACTGCTGCTGGTATTCACCCAGCTTCAGGCATGCTCAGCAAATAAGAATAGTTCCCTTCTTCCTGGTGGTGGAATACGAGTAAAGTCTTTCTGCACTTATATTTTCCACTGTGTCCTATACCTACACACACATGACATGGGTGCTGGGGAATAATTTTTTTAAAATAACAGGGGATTCAGAATCTCCTCACAACAGGGACTGACTCCAAGCTGACTGGTCACAGCTGCTGTATGGTGTACATGTAAATAAAGGGTTACTTGATAATGCGATACCAGCTTCTGAAAAACAAGGAACAAATAGTAAGACTATGTTCCCAGCTTTTCAGCTCCTGGGAGCTTTCTGTGTCTGATCAAGCAACTGGACATTGGGATGGACTGGGGCTGCTGTGAGCAGTGCTTTTGCCCTTGATCATAACTTTTCTGCACCCCTGTTGACTCCCTTGCCATTAAACCACAATCCCTCCTCCCCAAACATGATTTACCTGTGGCCTAAAACTGCCACAGCCTCCTCTGTAGAAATGCTGACCGCAAAATCTGCCAGTCCTTGCCAGCCCTGCAGCTCTGAGTATACAGGACTTGCTTCACAGGAGGGCCCAGTGATGACCTTCCCACTGCCTGATTGGCTTGTGGTTCAGCAAACACAAAGCTCTATTCTCTCATCCAAGTCATTTACAGGAAGGGTGGCAACTTCAATAAGAATATGGCCAGATGGGGCCAGCAAGGATGAGTTAAAGACAGTTTTGCACTGTCACTGGAAGTGGATAGTTTCGCCCATGGAGGTCTGTCTTATGACTGCATCAACACATCAATGAATTAGATACACAGCTGAAGGAAATCCAGGGTTGCAGATTTACTAAAATAGGAGCCATAATAAATATGAGGCACAAAACGAAGCTATAAAGGATAGTAATAAGATGGTGAAATCAGTAAAATAAATAGCAGATGGATTTCACTGTCCTTAAGTTGATGTAGGACATGCTGGTTAAAGAAAGTAATAATTCTACTTTGAATCAAGAAAACTTTATAAATTGGATGAACAAAGCAAGCTGGCTTGTTCAGAATACAATAAAAACAGCACTTCGAATCAATAAAGCCATAAAAATTTAATAGAATTCTGCAGCTTATGATGAGTTATAGATTTAAAAAGCTGAGATGTGATAGTGAACCGATAACAAACCATCATAAATCCACTTATGGAGCAATGCATTTTTTTTTAGGATGTTCAGTTGACAGTGCAGATTTACTAAGATGCTGCCTGGTAAGGACATTCTAATCTGAATACAGACTACAAAAATTAGAGCTCTCTTCATGAGAACAAAGGATTGAGACCTCTGAAAGGGTCTCTTAGAAAAGAGTTTATAAAAGGATAGGGTAAAGCTGTTGAAACAGTCTTCTCCAGTCACTGAGGGTTTTAAATGAAGAGACAGAGTTAAATTCAAATTGGAGATACATAGATCGGAGAGCAAGAGAAATTTCATTTTTACATGGGGGGTTGTGGGCTGTGAAATGCACTTACAGTTAGTAACTAATGCAGAAAGCATATTCAGCAATTTATTTGGAGCTGCTCCATTCCACCACTACAGCTTCATCAGAAAGTACAGCCGAGATTAAGTGAGGAAAATAATTACCACTGTACTTCCAGCAAAGTTAAAAAGGCAAGAGCAGAAAATTTCATTAAATTGACAGCACAGTATCAGTCCACCCAGATCAACTTGGCCTGCGTCAGTGTTTAAGCTCCATATGAGATTCCTACCATACTGTTTCAACTAACCCTATCTGCACATAACTGTTTCCTTTTTTTCCACATATCTATCTAACAGCCTTGCCAACATCAATATTTAAGAATAATAGAAATGGGCAAAAAATGATTATAAACAGGGATGACACAAAGATGGAGAATTGTGCCTTAATAGAATTGTTATGGGATTCTACGTGAATAAGATGGGATAATCATCATACTGGCGTGTACATTTGCAGTTTCATAGATTAAAAATCTAAATTCAACAAGAAAATCTATAAACACTTCTGGGTATGGAATGTAATTCAAGTGAAAGACATATCAGAAAATGTGGCTGCGGAGTTCTGATTTCCTGGGTTGTCCTCCCTACAACACTCACTCCTCACCTGACTATGGAGTGTGTTTGGGAGCATTCCAGTGTGTTATGCAGACAATAAGTTAGGCGTTTCCCTCCAAGCATCTTGTTACAGTAGACTGAACAAGCAGAATACACCAGGTCCCAGATGTACCCATGATCTGGACAGAATTTGCAGCTCTCAAAAAAAGTCAGCCTCCTTGCTTGGCCAAACTTAACTAGGGCTTTTGATGATTATCCAGCAATCCTTGTTAGAAACAAGCATATGTAAATATTGCTAATTTGTATTTATGTAGTGTTCCACAGTAGTAGCAGAGCTTTCAAACAAATGCTTTAGTTCTTATCGAAAAATTACCCACTATGTGCATTCCCACATCTACCCCACCAACTTCTCACATTACAAGGAATAACTTGTGAGATAAGCCATTATTTCCCAGAATCGGAATGGGGGTGAATGGAATAGAAAATGAAGGTTGTTTTTAAAAGTTTCTAACATTCCTGGACATTTAAAAAAAAACAAGATATTCATGATTGTTAAGAGATTTTTTTCAAATAAAATACAGCAGGAACTGTAAGTACCATCAGCTCTTCACTTCTCTTTAAATGTAAAAAGGCTAATTTGACAGTGGGTCAACTCTTCTAGGAAAACTGCCAAGAGCACTTGCGCCATTTACAAGTGGGAGATAAAATCAGCACTACAAAAATAAATTGTAATGGAGTCTAAACCATCTCGGGAATAAAATGATAGAAATAAATTGTATTTACCTCTTGTGGGAGAATAATGTAATTGAAAATACTGTAATGAATGAACATTCCAAAATGTCAGAGTGAATTGTGGAACTTCGTCTAGAAAATAAAAACCAAATACTGTCAACTACAAAAACCATCCGATTGTTATTTTATTGGACTGTGCAAATTAGAGTGAGGAAATTTCTATTTTTAACATTCAATTACTCAATCGTTTGGTACGAGAAATTTCATGGAGAAGCGGATGGGGGCCAAAGGCCAAGAGGAAGAAATTTCGTCCAGCCTGCAGTAGAATTAGGACATTTCATTGTGCTATATGCTCTTGGAGTTCAATTCCATTTGACATGCGTTAGAGCCGGCAGGAAAATGTTCCCAGTAAACATGGCACACAACATGCAGTGCACATAATATACATGCACACTAGACATTACATGGAACACAATGCTCACAGCGAAACGCCAGGTCCCAGATGCATCCCTTATCTGGACAGTATTTGCAGATTTTGAAACTATTTTTCAAACCATCCCACAAATAGCTGAAATCTGTCGTGGTTAATCTTTATTCGTTAGCATTTAAGAACATGCAGCAATTCTGTCACAGAGAGAGAGAAAAATATTCGCATCCTTAAATTAAACCACGCAATACTGTTTATTACCTCAAATTTAGCTCCGTCAGCAATACGAGCGCGGATTACATCCTTTCTATTTTATTCCTCTTAGAAGAGCATCAACCAAACCTATGCAGCTAATGGGAATATTCCCCCCCCCCCCCGCAGTGTGGCAAGGTTCTAGCAGACGTGCAGCGATTCAATAAACCAGCGACGACTCACCTGTTTTTGAAAGGGATTCATCCGATTTCTCTTACATTTCTTTATTTCGTTGCAAATCCTTTCGGAGGCGTGAATTTTTTTTTTGGATTCGTCGTCGCTGCGTTGGTTGTGTGGAGCTCTCGTCACCAGCTCGGCTTTGCTCCAGGACGCCGCGCGTTTGGCTGGAGCGGTGCACGCCTTATTCCCAGCATTAGCATGAAGCAGGAGCAGAGAGCAGCTCTCTCCAACCTCGCCTCTTCGTGTGCACAATCAACCTTCAGCAAAGATCACAACACAGTCCAGCGAATCAAAATAACTATTCCCGCGGAAAAAAAACCTCTAAATTATAACAATATCCCTTTATATCGAAAACACTCAACCATTCTAACATTTAAACAAAATACAGCCCAATCCTAATTTATAATTTACAGCGAGGATATTGGAAATTTCACAGATTCTCCAATTTTTTTGCGTTCAGATTTCCGCCGAAACACCAGAGAGGCGGCATTGAGGACTAAGGATTGCCTTGAGATAAAACTATTGGAATTGATGGGGCACTGGCACCAGTACTGGGCAAATAAGGAGCTGTTTCCGGAGTGGAATTCACCAAAACTGCACGAGCATCAGTCAACTAGCGAATGGTCTAACACTGTAGAAAAGGTTTTTAATTTAAATGCTTGAGGGGAGATTGAAGAGAAAAGAGCGCATTAGTAAATTGGTCAAACGAAATGGTAAAGATATAGACTTAAAAGTTCTTTATCTGAATTGTCAATAGCTAGGTAATTCATAGCACAAATGGAAGCAGATGAGTATTGTATAATGGCCCCTCCCAATCGTGGTAAATGTCTATGGCGGAGGCAGTCCTTAGTTAGCTTCTTGAAATAGTTTGATTGTATTCTTACCTCTAGCCAAACTCCAGATCCTCGTGTTCAGGTTCCTCCATTGCTTGCCCTTCCCCATCTCTAACGTCCAGCTCAACACTTTTCTAAGATCTACGTGTTTCTCCAATTCTGACCCCTCCTGCACCCCAATTTGCCCCTCCAACTGCATACCCCCTGTAAACACTGTAATTTCCAACCTAAACCTGTCTAGTTTGCTAATCCTCTCTTCTCCATTGAGAAGTACCTTCAAACCTACAATTTTATCAGGCACCCATTCACTTGTATGACCTCTTTATACAACTTGTATCATATATTGTCTGATAACACCTGGCATGTTTTTAACACTTAAAGATGTTGTACAGATTCAAGCTGGCATCATCCAGCATTTCTTTGGAAAATAGGCAACACCATTTTTATTCTTTATCACTTACTCAGCTCACATCATGCAGCCATGACCATATGAAGATTATGTTGTCCAAGTTGACAAACTACCAGGAAATTCAATGACAATTTATTTAAATGAGACGTCATTGTTTGTTTTTACCCATGGCCTTCCTTACCTTTGGTAACTGTTTGGCTCAGCTGTCCCAACTCCTTATCCTGTTTCAGTATCTGTGATCCTCAGTTATGCCCTTTTAGTAAAACACTTCTAACTGAGACTGCTCATGCCTCTTTAACCCTTAAATAACTGAAAATGAATACTTATTCAACCTTTTAAAAGGAGAACATTTTTACTTTTAAGAAAATGGACAATTTATCATTTCAAAGTAGAGTCAGGTGACCTTTTGTATGTTCATACAATCAAGAGCTCATGGATAGTGAAGGTTATTTAAATGTAAATAACTATTTGGAAAATCTTTCACTAAAGTAACAAGAGGATGCAACAGATTGCTTATGGAACTTACAGTTACATTATTAAAAGTTCACAGAAACTGAAATACAATGGAGTACACATTGCTAGTTAGCTTCAAGTGTTGCTATACAACCACATTTTAGCTACATGCATAAATTTAATAAGAAAACACCACACACATATTACAGGCAAATGTACATCGTGTATATTCACTTAACTGAATATTTACCACTGTTTATTGAAAAACTTTGCAGTCGTTCACTTGCACCAAATTTTTAAATTCTGACATTAAGTTATCTGATGAAGCACATCTTAGCCCCAGGATTTGCTATGTCTGAGAGATTGTGGAGATAACATAAAATATGTCAGACTCATCCTTATTCTCCATCCAGAATGAAGTAGGGTCTTGTTTACTCTTTGCCATGATGTGTCCTGTTTGAGCTGCATATTATTGTTTAAACATTTTATTTTGAACTCACTCCAAGCAATCACTCCATTCACCCTGACCAAGTCAACACTTTACAAGATGTTTGTGGTGTTTCTACAGTGCTAAAGTTGGGGTTTCACTGATAGCATTTTCAACAAATAACCAATAAGCAGTAACCAAGGTAGTAAAGCACAGTCAAAAAGTGCTTGTACGCTGTGTTTTTCTTTTCATAATTGTAACAACAAATGCACAAAGGATCCAGGAACACATCCACGCATCAAACAGATACGGGTATTGAGATCACATGGCAATGAGAGTCCTTATTGCACTTATTGTTTACGAGTCAAAAATCCTATTAGCCATCTCCAGTTTCCAATCACCTAGATGTAACTTTTATATACCAAGTAGCTCTGCTGTGGACTAATAGCAACACATAAGGAATTTACTCTGCTTGTCACAAGTCAATGCACTGTTCACCCAGTTGCAAACATTGAGCCTTGTGAGCAAAAATGTGACTTTATTTTAAACTTAGTTATTTTGATTGTTTTCCTTGACAACTAAAAACATAAGCAATTCAATCCCCATTGATGCCAAATTAAAGTACACAGTTCTCAAGGGCCCAAAAGCTGTAATTATTTTTCTCATATGCTGTACACTGCCAACATTTTCTGTTTTCATTCTTAACTTCTCTTCTGAAAGCAATCTAATTAACTTAGGCTTCTGTTTTTTTTGCATGAGTGATCATTTTTCTATTATGTTTTTATTGTGCAGTTATATATACTCTTCACATCTTTTGTGCTATTAATCTCAGCATTTTAAATATGATTTAACCCAATGGCTACTATCTTCAGAAAAAAGTAAAATAGTCTGACTACATCTTTAGCTGGAAAGCAGCAGAACTACCAAGTTCACTCAGAAGCCATCCTGGTCACCAACATTCCAGAGTCGGACACCCCTTCTCATTTTCCTGGATTCCAAGGTGCTTATTTTAACCTCTTAATCTGTAATCTTGCTCTGTAATCTATTGAGTTAGTGTGAACTTCAAGCATTTTCTGTGAAAGGTGAAATTTTATTATTACTTCACTCAGACCAAGTTAAGTACAATTAAAACTAAGCTATTTTCTTTTTAAAATCACAAATAAACCTGTATGATTGCCCCTTTATGATCACAAAGCATCAACAGTTAAACATTCACTGAATTGGAATATTTAAGAAACCTGTGCTAGTCAACCAAGATTGGGGCAAAAGGGAAGCCATTTGATCTCTCTTCATTTGATTGTAAAATTCTGGTGAATTATGCACATGTATTTATCAAATAAAGTGCTACTCAGAGCACAGTCACAGCAAGCTGCTCCCAGAAGAATAGTGGAAATGCTTTGGAGATTATCAAAGCATCCTTGAAGAGACCTGCTGACCCTGGCATGTAACTAACCAAAATGGAAAAGATTCATTTGGAAAGCCACAAGCACATCAAGAAACATTTCTAGGATGTTATACATCCAGTTTAATCTAAACAACCTTCAAGCATCACTTGCCCAATATGTGGCAGCATCTACAGATTTCCCATTGGACTCATCAGCCATCACAGAACTGGAGAGGAAACATGTCGAAAAGTGTGGTGCTGGAAAAGCACAGCAGGTCAAACAGCATCCCAGGAGCAGGAGAATCAACGTTTTGGGCATAAACCCTTCATCAGGAATGTGGGGTTGGGGGGAAGGGGGCTGAGGGATAAATAGGAAGGTTGGAGTAGGGCTGGGGGGAAAGATAGCTGGGAAGGTGATAGGTAGATGCAGGTGGGGGATGGTGATGATACTTTGGGTTGGGAAGGGTGGAGCAGACAGGTGGGACAGTTCAAGAGGGCGGTGCCCAGTTAGAGGGTTGGATCTGGAATGAAGTGGGGGGAGGGGAGATGAGGAAACTGGTTAAATCAACATTGATGCTGTGTGGTTGGAGGGTCCGTAGGCAGAAGTTGAGGTGTTCTTTCTCCAGGTTTCATATGGCTTGGAGTGGAGGAGGCACATTCCTAATCCCAAAAGACCCTTTTTATTAAATATTTTTTTTGAATTAGTGTGATTTAATTCATAACAATTAAGTTCTACTAGTAGAGCTAAAATATTGTTTGACAGAATGAATAACTTGAATTGATCCTGAAAGGATACATTGTTAAGTAAGGGTTTAGAAAGTTCCCAATTCGCATGGACTGGCTGGACTGAAGGGTCTGTTTCCATGTTGTATGACTGTATGACTCAATAACTAATTCAGCTATCTCAAATTGTAAATAAATCATGTTTGGTCTGCTACTGTTCTACTTTTAGACAATTAGGATAATTAAGATCTAAAATAAGGACCAACCTGTGTTACTTCCTTGGTATCGAAGACCAAGGAGAATTACGTAGAGGCAAGAACATACTGCAATATTTTACAGACATTTAAGGGTGTGTCAAAGATATTCAAGGGAGTTTGAACTCCACTACCAAAGTCGTTTGTAATGCAAGGTAAAAATTACCTGGAAGAAGAATACTAAAGGAAGTTGGTGAAGACAATTAGAAATCTAAGAATTTCTTTTCCTCATCAATGTTTCTTGTTATAAAACTTGATTGTGCCATTTAAATTGCTTGTGCCTGTAGGGGTGACCTATACCTGCCTATAACAAGATGGCCGACAAAAAGGATAGCCCAGAATTACATTAAAGCTCAAGATGGCTGAAAGGAGATGAACAAGATTAACAGTCTGTCCCAGCCTTTAAGTAAAGAAAACAATAGTACCTTTGAACAAACCTACTCCAAAGCCAGTGAAGGAGGCCTTGACAGCAATCATCCTAGACAGTTATGATAAGAACATGCCTACAATATAAATAAACAAATATCCTCAGCGCGCTTATGGAAGAATTATGATGTCACTAAGCAGTAAACATCAGGTACAAGAAGTAGCATGCTAAACTCCCTAAATAGCTACCAGAACATGCATGTGTATGCCTAAGTATGAAAGTTAATTAGCTTTCGGAAGAACCCTCATTAGCCCTAGAAAAAAATTGTTCACAGTCATTAATCACAGAGCACTAAGAGTAGAACAAGCTATACCTAACCTAACTTCAGGACAGAAATCAATATAATAAATCTTATAGCAATTAGTTACAATTAACTGTCTTGTGTATTTTTACATATATAATTAGAACAGTGGGAAATATAAGAATGTTAATTAAATAGAATACAGTGAATAATAGAATTCAAGCTGTCCCTAAGAGATAAGCCAGCCTGAAACAGACCTAAGGGAGTACAGCCAGTTACTTTGGAATACGAATGAATAGGCTGCACAGAAAAATCCCAAGAACTTGAGATTATATTGGCTGGTAAATACTATGAGGTTATGGGTAGCTGTGGCTGGTCAAATAGATTTTTTTACTAGATTGAATATGTGGATTAGGAGTGAAGGACTATAGTTACGTTGTATGTAAATATTGTAATACAGAAATGTATAAAAATATTACTTTTTACTGTACATGTTAGAGTGTGTCAATGATCCGTGTTCTGATCTGAGCTAAAGATTAAACAAATAATTGAATTTGTATATTGAGGCCAGATTCAGGAAAGATCCTTTGGCTGCCTCTCTGCTTTGACTGGTTTCTGCATGATTAAACTTCCACCTGCCTGGATCCCGCCTGCCACCTGAGTCTTCATTCCCTACAGGGAAAAATGCTCCTACAGTAGAGTTTTTTGTAATAATTTCAATGTAAACTTGATCAAAACGTGTGTGGCAAGCAGAGGTTTTCCATTTTATTATCAAATTATGGTGTCAAACTTGTTAAAAGTTGTCAAATCTGCTATTGCCAGGGATCACCTATCTTGCTCAGTTATATACTTTTCACCTCACCATCTATGAGTACAAGATAATTGGGGAATGACATGAGGCATGGGAACAAAATGTTCACATCCTGAGGGGATCTTCCAGGGTTGAACTTGCATGCACTATGTTTAAAGGCCAGCTGAATTATATTGGATACAGTACCAGGACTGCAAGCCAAGAACTTCAAAGAAACTTTTGCTGCTGCCTGCTCCTACCATTTGTAAATATATATTCACTTACATTATTCTAACACCTGTTGTATTATTATACCAGAAGTTGAGAAGATTATCAGAAGTGGTAGTTCTGGGATATTCTCCCCTGTTGAAAGGATGTGCTGTTTCTTGCTTTGTACACCTGATACCACAGTTATAATCTGCAAAATTGATGAGATTACCTCAACCATCAGGGAGTCACATACCTATTACTTGGGGATTGGAGTAAAGAAACTCCAGATCACCATCAAGAACATTGAATTTAATAATATAGTTATGAATTGGATTAAGATGTGGGTTCTCCATCACTGCATTCTGCAATTGCATCTAATAAGGACAGAAGAACATATGAAAGAGAAGCAGGACTAGGCTATTTGACCCCCTCAGGCCTGATTGATGACTACATTCTATTTCTTGTTAATGAATCTTATATACTTGGCAATATGTTTCTCTTTACATAATTAGTTGTTAGTTTCCGCAATAGTCTGATGTGGCACCACATTAAATGCCTTCTGAAATCTAAGTACAGTAAATACCTGGGCCCCCCTTTATCCACAGCATGCTATTCCCTCAAAGAACTCCAATAAATTGGTTAAAAATGATTTCCTTTCCAAAAATTAATTTGCACAATTTCCACTCATTTCAATTTGGAGATTTCTCCATTCTCCAGCATGTTTTATTTCTACAATACTGATCTTCAGTCTTTGCTTATTTATATATTTTGTGAATATATGTTATCCCATAATGTTTTATTATCAATATAACAGTCATTGAGTTTTGCAACCGAATTCCTTTTTAGAATTTCTTCCAATATTTTTGTGAATAAAACCTTTATATGTATTTCGTCAACAAAAAGCGGGAGTTTCTGTCACTAAGGTACTTTGACATTACCCCTTCTGATCTTTTAAGCTTCCCAAGATAAAGGTTAACATTTACTTCCTTCTCCTTTTCATATCTAACATTTACATCCATTTTGTCTGTCTATGTTTCATTTACCACCATGAGCACTCCCTTGGTCTTTTGCCTTCTTCTCCACTGACTACAGCCTAAAAAGGTTCCTTGCAGTTCTAAAGTAAAGTAATACCAGACTCAAGACATTTATTTTGTTTCTGACTCCACAAATGCTGACAGACCTGCTGAGTTTTTCCAGCATTTTTTCTTTTTATTTCTTAAATAACAATTACAGTTCGGGTGGTACGGTGGCTCAGTGGTTAACACTGCAGCCCCACAGCACCAGGGACCTGGGTTGGATTCCCACCTCAGGCGACTGTGTGTAGTTTGCACATTCTCCCTGTGTCTGTATGGGTTTCCTCTGGGTGCTCCAGTTTCCTCCCACAATCCAAATAAGTGCAGGTTGGGTGAATTGGCCAGGCTCAAATGCCCATAGTGTTAGGTGCATTGTCAGGGGTAAATATAGGGTAGGGGAATGGTCCTGGGTGAGTTACACTTCAGAGGGTCGGTGTGGACTTGTTGGAAGGAAGGGCCTGTTTCCATACTGTAGGGAATGTAATCTAATCATAGTAGTGGAAAGGTTAATTTAGGTCTTTCTTTTACTTGCTATGAACTATCAAGTGAGATAAAATTTGGTCAGTTCTAACTTTATGTGTGGACAATGTAAAGATTATTCACATTGTTAGAAAAGAAAATGAAATTACTAATGTATTGCCCTGGGTTTAAATTAATGGAATAAATTAAAAGATTAAATATTGCTAAGTCTGTGTAATGTTTTACAAGTTGGTGGGGAAAGATGAATGGATGTAAGTTTTGTATTTTGTTATTATTGTATCACTGTGATGATGCTGTCACATTAAAAAAAAGATTATTTTGCTCTTGGTTTTTTTTTGAAGAGCGGTCATAAAGGCAAAGGCTAAAACTAAAACAAACTCGAAAAAAACTGAACTGGGAGAACAGTCCACTTTAATAATGGAAAGGAGTGGCCAGTTCCCCCAGTTCAGTTTTTTTCTAGTTTGTTTTAGTTTTAGCAGTCACAAGAGGTGAGAGTTCAGGGGAATTGTAACCTTCAATAAAGAACTCATCTGACTTTCATCTGAAATCTCTCTCTGGATGCTGCTCCCTCCTGCCTGTAAAAATCAGTGTTTGAATTTACCTTTTTGCCATGAGGTGTGCTTAAGGGATGTTACTGTATTGAAACAGTTAATTAGTAATAGTTACTGTATCAAGTCTGTAATGTTTTCCAATAGTTAAGTTATTCTAAATTCCATTTTCCTTTGTTTGTGTTTCAATTGTGGTGTTTAAATAAATTCTATTTTGTTTAAAGCTGAGTGGTTTGATCAGCTGCATCACACCTAGAATATCCACTACACATCTGCCTTTAAAAACAAGGAAAAAGTTAGGGTCTAGACTACCTTATTAAAATATTTTGAGGGGGTATGCCTTGGTCCATAACAATCACATATTTTATGATGAAATGCATTTCAAAATAGTGTTTCATTTTATAATGGTGGAGTCATGTAAAGACTGTCTTTTAAATTTTTTCTGTATTTGCTTCCGGACTGAAATGGGAAAAGGACTGTTTTAACAATGAACAATTGTAGAAGGAATTGCTGCACTTTTTAGACGCAAGTTACCAATACTTACTGTTCATGGTGTTTACACTGCTGCTTGTTTAACAAGTGGAGAAAGTTTAGTTGCAAAGGAACTGGCACCAGTGGGCTTTCACAAGATGAGACTCATACAGTAACAAGTAGATTGGTCTGTCCTTTGCAGTCTTATGTGTAAAGGGATCAAAGAGTATAGGGTGAAAATGGAAACAGGGTACTGAGCTGAATGATCAGTCATGATCATGTTGAATGCTGCAGCAGGCACAAAGGGCCAAATGTACTCTCTACACTTCTATGAACGTCAAAATCCATAACCTACTGAAATGTGGACCAAAAGATGGAAAATAGGATTAGGTTGAATCACTGGTACATGACAAGTTAAATGACCTACTTCTGTTTCTACTTCTTATGTTCTTATGAAAAGCAGATCAATTCTTATAGAGTCATAGAGATGTACAGCACGGAAACAGACCCTTCGGTCCAACTCATCCATTCTGACCAGATATCCTAACCTAATCTTGGCCAATGTCCCTCTAAACTCCTTCTATTCATGTCCTCATCCAGATGACTTTTAAATGTTGTAATTGTACCTGCCCTCACCACGTCCTATGGCAGCTCATTCCATAAACACAGCATGCTCTGCATGAAAAAGTTGCTCCTTAGGTCCCTTTTAAAGTTTTCTCCCCCTCACCCTAAACCCTCTAGTTCTGGATTCCCCATCCCATGGAAAAGACTTTGTCTACTCACTATTCATGCCCTTCATAATTTTATAAACCTCAGCCTCCAATGCTCCAGGGAAAACAGTCCCAGCTTATTCAGCCTGTCCCTGCAGCTCAAATTCTTCAACCCTGGCAACATCCTTGTAAATCTTTTCTGAACCCTTTTAAGTTTCACAGCATCTTTCTGAAAGGAAGGAGACCAGAATTGCACGCAATATTCCAACTGTGGCCAAACCAATGTCCTGTACAGCCGCAACATGACCTCCCAACTCTTATACTCAATGCTCTGTCCAATAAAGGAAAACATACCAAATGCGTTCTTCACTATCCTATATACCTGCAACTCCACTTTCAATGAACTATGAACCTGCACTCCAAGATATCTTTGTTCAGCAACACTCCCCAGAATCTTACCATTAAGTGTATAGTCCTGCTCTGATTTGCCTTTCTAAAATGCAGTATCTTTATCTAAATTACTCTGCATCTGCCACTCCGCGGCCCACTGGCCCATCTGATCAAGATCCCGTTGTAATCTGAGGTAACCTTCTTCGCTGTCCACTACACCTCTAATTTTGGTGTCATCTTCAAACTTACTAATGATACCTCCTATGTTGACATCCAAATACTTATCTGAGTTTATTGCACTTGTAGACTGGAGTAAATGCCCAAGGTCACAAAGTTAAAAATAATACCAATGGCATTGACTACTTGGCAGAATATTTCATATGACTCTTGTTTTTGTTTCAGCAGTGAACTCAGGGGGATTTGCTCATAACATTTTTGTTCTCATTACTGGCTTTTATTAAAAATAGAAATATCATGGATTGATAAAAGGGATTTCATAATCATGCATCATTTATTGTTTTTACATAAAATATCGATTTCACACATTGTATGATTTTTGAGGCTCGCTTTATCTTTAACTGTACGACTTTATCTTTAACTGTAAGCTAATTATGATTTTTGACTCAGTTTGACAGCGCCAAAGTAAAAATGTACAAGTTCTGATTAGTTACAAGATCAATTCCAAATCCAAATATGTTTTTGCAACGTTTACAGAATTTAAGTTTATCATAACAAGTACGAAAGAAATAACACTTAATAAAAGCAATGATTTTTAGTTGATACACTTCCGGATGCCAGTCTGTGATTTTGGTTGACTAGGCAAGGATTTATTTCCTTTCTGCTCACTGAAGTTCTTCATCCATCTTCACCTTCCTTCTTATACAGAGGTACGCAAGCATCATTACTTATGAAGGTAGGTAAAAACAAGGACTACAGATGCTGGAAACCAGAGTCTAGATTAGAGTGGTGCTGGAAAAGCACAGCAGATCAGGCAGCATCCGAGGAGCAGGAAAATCAATGTTCCGGCAAAAGTCCTTCATCAGGAAGGGCTCATTACTTATGGAATAAGCTCCCAGAGGAAGTGGTGGAGGCTGGTTTAATTACAGCATTTAAAAGGCACTTGGGTGGGTATATGTATCGGCAAGGTTTAGAGGGAGATGGACCAAGTGCTGGCAAAAAAGATTAGATTAATTTGTGGGCGGCACGGTGGCACAGTGGTTAGCACTGCTGCCTCACAGCGCCGGAGATCCGGGTTCAATTCCCGCCTCAGGCGACTGACTGTGTGGAGTTTGCACGTTCTCCCCGTGTCTGCGTGGGTTTCCTCCGGGTGCTCCGGTTTCCTCCCACGGTCCAAAAAATGTGCAGGTCAGGTGAATTGGCCATGCTAAATTGCCCATAGTGTTAGGTAAGGGGTAGATGTAGATGTAGATGTAGGGGTATGGGTGGGTTACGCTTCGGCGGGGCGGTGTGGACTTGTTGGGCCGAAGGGCCTGTTTCCACACTGTAAGTAATCTAATCTAATCTAATCTAATCTAGAATATCTGGTCGGCATGGATGAGTTGGACTAAAGGATCTGTTTCCATGCTATACAGCTCTATGACTCTAGTGATATCACTTTCTTTTGATTACTTGCTTCTCATTCTTTGTCATGCCAATCACTTTGTAAAATTATCCCTTTAGTAACAGCGTATTTCTCTTAGCTTACCATCTCCATAGATTTTTACCCAGGTAAGTTGGCAATAATAAACAATTAAAGTATCTGTTTAGAGTATGTAGTGTTGCCCCATATGATTAATTATCATACCAACTAATACTTCCGAAAAGATTAAACATCAACAAGATTACAAAACTCACTACAGATTCTTAAGAATATTAAACATGTAAAAATATTGTAAAATATAGCTGTATGCTTGAGTAAAAGCCTTTACTTCAAAGCATTCTCATATATGTTAGCCTAAGTTATATTAGCTTGAGTCATTAAAGCAACCATAAAATTGAAAACCAATTACCTTATTTTTGACCTGGCCCATATGATTTTTAACCATACAAAAATGTTGTATTACTAACCATTACTAAGCAAAATAAAATTTAATTCCTCACTTACTTTATCAAGTCATTAAGCATTTAAAAATAAGTTAATCATTCAATATTTCACCCCTCACAAGTGACTCCTTATTTTAACCATCAATCATCAATCTGGAAGCTTTTAAAAGGATCTCTTAAGTGTAATGCTAACAACATTTTCAATCCGTTATATCACATCCATAAATGTGATCTCTCTGGTATAGAATTTGTTGTTACCACCTTTACAGTGGGCACCAGTTTTATGGGGAGTCACATTTGAGAATTGTAGTTATAGTTCGTTCAATATTATTTCCTTGCTAGGAGTAACTAAGGTAGTTGTGTGTATTCAGTCATCTTGAACACAGCACTTAATAAACCGTGTTCAGATTTAACATTGGGAATCACAATTTAATGGACCAGAGCTAATGGAAGGCTATGTGACATGATCAGTGCCATTCTTGCATGAGTTCTCCTACTCCCTGATGCTTCAGGGAGGAGAAAGTGAAGACTGCAGATGTTGGAGATCAGATGCAGTCAATGCTTCAATCTACTTTCACTATTAGAAATCTGTTTCAACTCAGGGTATTAGCTTTACAAAGCATGTACTGCATAGATAATTGGCTATTCAGCCTAACTGTTCTATACCAGTAATAACGGGATGCATTAACCTTTCGGCCATCTTCATCTAAGCCTCAGCTTAGCCTACTTCCTTCTCTTCCCAATGTTTATCCCGGGTTTTCTTAAATGTATATGTGTAATTCACTGCAACCATTTCTGTGGAAGTTACACATTTTAACTAATGCAAGTAAAAAGTTCTTTGTGAATTCACGATTGTAGCTGCTGGTGATTATCTTCTATGGCCTCTAGTTTGCCTCCGAGTGGAAGTATGTTCACTATTCCTACACTAAAAATACAGTTCATAACTCTAAAGATCTCGATTCGAAAATGAACCTCACACTGTTCAGTCATTTCTGATCATTATAACTGATTAGTTTTGTTACCATTCTTGTAATTTTTAAAATATAATTTCCCCATTGGAGACCACAACAATGCAAAGTACTTGGTGTAACCAAGCTTCAAGGCAAATTTAAAGCTTCTCAACTGTTTAATTTAATCCCACTAGAGATGGACAGTAGTATTTAGTTTAGATGTGGAGGTGCCGGTGTTGGACTGGGACACTACAGCCCATATTTAATTTAAACATTCATAGGTTATAATCAATGCTAGAGAGAGACAACTCAATCTATATAATAGAATGGAGCTATGTTTATTTTTCAGGCATCAGAGTTGATTAATTATTTTAACAGAGAAGCATTATTCAAAGTTTGGGAGAAGATTTCTAGCTCGGGTGCTCATTGTTGTGGTTCTATTCGCCGAGCTTGCCCTTGTCGACAAGCAACATGAATTCGACTGGGACAACACTACCATTATAGGGCAAGCCAAACAGAGAACAGCCAGGGAATTCCTAGAGGCATGGCACTCATCCACAGACTCTAACAACAAACACATCGACCTGGACCCAATATACCGGCCACTACAGCAGACAGCTCGAACTGACAACCGGAAGCGGCAGAGACAGGCCACTATAAATGCCGGAGGAAACAGCACAGAAGCGCTTCACAGGAGGCTCCCAAGCACTGAGGATGTCACCTAGACAGGGGACGAAACGTTTGCAAGACAAATTCCCAACTCGGCGAACAGAACCACAACAACAGAGAAGCATTATTTCTGGTTGGCATTGCAGAAACAGCAGTGACTACATTGGGGTAAAACCTAAACATCTGTAAATAGGATATGTTCCCTTATAAATTCACACCAGAAAGAAAGCATTCAAAAAGATATTATCGCTGCCTAACTGATTCAAACTAACAGTTTCCTGATTAAGTATTATCTACTCGCTGTTTAACTACATAACTAGATTACCTACCGGATGGAAACAGGCCCTTCGGCCCAACAAGCCCACTTCCCTCTAATTCACCTAACACTATGGGCAATTTAGCACGGCCAATTCATCTGACACGGGGAGAATACGCAAACGCCACACAGACAGTCGCCCAAGGCTGGAATCGAACCTGAGTCATTGGTGCTGTGAAGAAGCAGTGTTAACCACTGAGCCACCGTACCTGTCACACCTCAGGCCCCGCCTCATTCTATCCGTCTCCCAGACTCCGCCCCATTATGTCACCCAAGCCTCGCCCCATGCAAAGGTCCAGACCCCGCCCCATTCCATCTCCCGTGCCCCTTTGCACCTCCCATACCCCAGCCCATCGTCCAGACCCCGCCCCTTTCCTTCACCCAGACCCCGCCCCCTTCCATCACCCACAACTCCGTCCAATTCAATTTCCGGCATCCAAGCTCCACCCCATTCCATTCCCCGGGCTCGGCTCTCTGTCCCTTTCCATCTCCCACGGTCGACACCCAGGCTCCGCCTCCGACTCTGCGCTCTGTCGGGCTTTCTACCGACTATTGAGCCCAATTAAGTGCCCGAAGAAAGTTTCGATTTTATTTAGTTTTTAATCAAATTATTCAACGAGTTATATTTAATGGAAACAAAAAAATAAGTAGAGGCGCGTAGTGTTTGGTTGTCTAAGAGTGCAATCGGGCAATCTGGAAAGGCGGGTTGCAAAGCTGATGATGTCAGTGGATGACGTGCTGGTTTCAGGGTCTTGGGAACTGTCGGTTGGAGAGCGAGCGAGATGCCGCTGTTTGAAGGATTGGGCACTGGTGGCGAGAAGACGGCGGTTGTCATTGATCTGGGAGCTGCGTACACCAAGTGAGTTCGAGAAAGCAACGGGAGGTCGTAATAATGGAATTAGATGGGTTGGGGTGGAAGGAGTTTCGTGTGGAACGTAAACAGCCAGGCAACACTTGGGCCCTGGACCTGTATCTGTAACAAAAACAGAAATTGCTGGAAAAGCTCAGTCGGTCTGGCAGCATCTGAGCAGAGAAATCCAGAGTTAGCTAGTTTCATCCTGAAGAAGGGTCGCTTGACTCGAAATGCTAACTCTGTTTTCTCTCCACAGATACTGAGCTTTTTCAGCAATATCTGCTCTTGTTTCTGATTTACAACATCCACAGTTCTTTCGGTTAGACCTGTTTCTGTGTTGGGAAAACAGAAGTCTGTTTAATTACAATTAAAAGGCGCCTGCAAGTTCGGTGGTACATAAAACATTTGCTAAATCCGATGTGAATCTGCCTTTACCAAGGAAGCAGATATTGCTTCGGTCATAGTGTCAGTAGGAGTTAGTCCAAATTGTTGAAGGTTGATGGGGAGCTATTAAGTAGGTTGCACTTAAATTTGATGAGCTACCAGGAGTATTTGAGATACAGTATATCCAAAGATAATTAAGAAAATTAAAGTGGCAAGTAAAGAGACATTGGTTGTAAGCAGATGTTGTGCAGGGTCAATGCACCTGAAACGTTAACGCTGCTTTCTTTCAACAGATGCTGCTCGACCCACTGAGTTTCTCTAGTAATTTTGCTTTTGTTTCATATTTCCAGTATCTGCAGTTCTTTGGGGCTTTTCTTTATCATAACCTTCATTAGACTTGCTAATGCCAGAAGCTGGTAGAATTGCAAATCTTGTACGCTTGTTGAAAGATTGTATAAAGACAACTGCAGCCAAGTCCGTTCCACTGTGGGAACGTTTCCAGAACTAATAATTCAAGACAAAATTAATAGTCTTTTGGACAAATATATGCTAATTAAATAAGGCCAGTGCAAACTTGTTAAGGACATATTGTGGTTAGTAAATTTTCTTAAGTTTTTCTTTGGTGGCTGATGCTGCTATTATGTATGTTGTTATGGACTAATGTTCTTAAGCAGGCAGTCCAGACCATAACTTTGCATTTGTTTAGGTAAGTATACAGTGAAAATTACCTGGAGTAAGTTAGCTGGGTTGACTACCAGGTTTTAAAACAGACAAAAAAATTATTCACAAAATCACACAATAAAACAGAAAGAACAGAATAAAGAACCCCAACAGACTAGATTTAATTATGCTGTTATGAATATACACAACAGTCCCAAATAAGCAAACTCCTTAAAAAGACAGTAAAAAGGAACAAATGCTTACAGGTTGAAGTTAGGGCAGGAGAGAGAGAGAGTTCTTGCAGCCTGTTAACACACAGCTGAACTTCTAACTAGTTCTGGACTGAACTTCTCAGCTAGAGAGCTGATCACTCCCCTTTCATTATACAGGTCACTTCTAAAACATGACCACTTTGGCATGAGTCTCATCTGTTTACATATAAACAAAAGGCCTCTCAAAATCCATTTTTCATCTCTGCACCAAACTAGCCCCCTCAGAGCCAGGAGAGTTTTATGACCCCTCTGAAAAAAATCAAGGATACAATATCCTTGAGAAAAGGTACAGCTTTGAGGAAAAAAGGGACCAGCTTTGTGACAATATGGGCACGTATGCTACTCAACACTCGTGTTTTATGTCTGGATGATCAACAATTTTATATGCTCGATTGATCACCTAGGCATACTTGTATAATGACAAAATTTACTTACACGGATGCAGATAAGTGTTGATTTTGCTCAGTTTGTGCCATTACAATTTATTTATTTTCTGTGATCTCTTGTAGTCTCCATTTGGGCAGAATTACAAAGTGTCAAGTGATTGAAGCTTCTTATATTCATGCTTTAATTGTTTGACACTTTTGGGTTTTAGGAATGTTTGTTTAAAAAGTTTTTTTTCCCAAAGTGGTTTTGCGCATGCTATTGTTATAATAAGGTTAATTAGTTCTGTATCATAGTGTGTACTGGATGAATGAAGATAGAGGTTATCAGGACCATTGGTGATTGGGGCTAAAGGGGCCATTGGAATGGGTGGAGGTTGTGAAGAGTGAAATGGGATGACACAAATGGGCATGGGTACAACTCTTTGAAGTTATCTCTCAAAAGGTTCCTTCATCAGATTATGATTCATCTCTTCTGAGGGGCTGTTGACCATGTATCTTGGAGAAGCTCACCATTCCACAAAAGTTGCAGAGTACTGGGCGATGCTCACATCTGCAATTAAACCAGCCAGGTCAGGAGTGCAAGATGTAGGTTCCCAACCCTAACCACCAACCTGAGCCAGTCAGAATTAGGGATTATTGGGAATGTGGGCTTGAATCCAAAAATATTATCATTATAAATTTGGTCCAATAACTTGGCTTGCTGGGCACATCCAGTATTTTCTGTTTTCATCTATCTGCCACTTGTCTGTCCATCCTACTAATCTACATTTATTTGCATTTGATTTGTATCCTCACTAATTACCACTCCCAAGTTAGCTTTCATTGGCAAGTTTTGAAATTGTTCTCCATGATCTTTTACGAACATAGGAGACATAGTAGGTTTGCAGTTGACATCAAGATTGAAGGTGTAATGGACAGTGAAGAAGGTTACCTCAGCACAATGGGATCTTGATCAGATGGGCCAAAGGGCTGAGGAGTGGCAGATGCAGTTTAATATAGATATGTGTGAGTTGCTGAAGTTTGGAAAGGCAAATCAGGGCAGGACTTAGACATTTAATGGTAAGGTCCTGGGGAGTGTTGCTGAACAGAGACCTTGGAGTGTAGGTTCTTAGTTTCTTGAAAGTGGAGTTGCAGGTAGATAAGATAGTGAAGAAGGCTTTTGTTATGCTTTTCTTTATTGGTCAAAACATCAAGTATAGGAGTTGGGAGCTCATGTTGCAGCTGTACAGGACATTGGTTAGGCCAGTTTTGGAATATTATGCGTAATTCTGGCCTCCCTCGAGGAAGGGTGTTGTGAAACTTGAAAGGGTTCAGAAAAGATCTACAAGGATGTTGCCAGAGTTGGAGGGTTTGAATTATAAGGAGAGGTTGAATAGGCTGGGGCTGTATTCCCTGGAGCGTCAGAGGCTGAGAGGTGACCTTTTATAGAGGTTTATAAAATCATGAGGGGCATGGTAGGGTAAATAAACAAGGTCTTTTCCCTGGCGGTGAGGGGGGGGGAAAATTTAAAAGGGACCTAAGGGGAACATTTTTCACACAAAGGGTGCTGCGTGTCTGGAATGAGCTGCCAAAGGATCAGGTATAACAGAGACACTCAGCTTTCCTGATGCTCATAGTCAAATTCTGAGCCTGAGCCAAAGCAGCTGGAGACATTTTCTACAGACATGATCCCCAAGACACATGAAGCATCCTGAAGTTCCCACAAGGTGTACGAATTGCAACTTTCATCTAGATCTGTATTCATTCTAAGGATGACTACTGCAATGAGCCTATGAATGATGTATTGTATTATTTTCCAGAATTTACAAAAATATGTTACCTTCCTAACGTTTCAGATGATGGAAGTTCAGGTACAGACAGTGTAACAAAAGCTAAAATATACATTAGATCTTAAAAAAATCAAAACAGAATATTTTAAATATTATTTAATTCTCAAACCTATTATGAAACAAATAATATTAAACTAGTAGTTTTTCTGACTGATCCTTCTGTGAATCACTTTGGGTTATGGATACAACATAAATGTACATTATAGTGCATTTCCACTCTAGCCAATTAATTTTCTGGCATGGAGAATAGCTACTGTAGAATAGTTGTAGATCAGTGTCAAAGATATTACATACCTCTTTGAAGTTCAAATTAAAACAGATAGTTTTCACTACTCAAATTTTGTAGTCAGCTACCTGACAAATAATATTGATGCATCACCTGCTTGGCTTTCTCTTACATTTCCTCTTGAAAATTAAGATCATTGGATGAGAAAATAACTTTATAGTTATTCTAACATACTCCAATTTTAGATAGTTGGAATCCTGCCTCTCTTTTGGTCTTGTGCATGTGTACCTGGAAAGGGAGCAAACGTCTTGTGCTATAAATGGGCACTAAAATAACTGGAATCTTTATCAATAAATCAAAATTCTGTCTGATTAGTGTTGTTTTCTTTCAAATTTTGTTTTAATTAGTTAGTGATGTTACCTGAATAGGATAGACCTCTTACCTCTTAATTGATCAAATTCTTGCATGTAAAGAGAGGTAAATTGTTAGAAAAACCTAACTATCTAAACATATTTCAGCAGTATGAAAAGAAAGTAATTGCCAACATTTCTTTGATTTTGTGAAATCTTTAAAATGTGAAACATGATAAATCTTTTTTATTGCATTGTTTAAAATTGCCACTAGACATGTATTTCACCACCTAAGCTAAGTGCTTTATATTGCAACGTGAGTGATGGGAAATAATTACTACTTGGTTACCAACATGAAACACAGTTTGAATTTAATTAAAATCTAGCAATGTAACAATGTAATATCCTGGACAAAATAGTGGCGCAGTATTTCAGTGAGGCACTATATTTAGTATGTGTGTGGCAAGGTTGAAGCATTTCTGGTGAAACTGTCTCTTCTAGCTCAAAAGTCTAGCTTTCTAAAAATATGTTTTAATTTGGCACAGGGGCTGAGGCAATAGCTTGTCAATAATCTGTTCCATTCAATGCCGTTAATGATTAATGACTTTACTCAATTCACAACCTGATGTGTGCAGTTACTCAACTTATTCCGTTTAGACCTGACTATTTCTTCTTTATTGTGTGGTGTTTTCCAAAGTATTTGATATATAATAAAGTTGTGAACTATTCAAATAATCTTTTATAAGTTTTATTTAAATGATGTGCTGGAACCAATTTACTACTGGACTGTCATGACTACATACAAACCTTTACAGTAGCCTGTTGTTAGGCTTGTGTTGGAGAAAGCAATGGATATAAAATATATTTAGTAAAAATAAATTAATAAATAATTTAAGCGGTAGCTGCTACAATGATAGGAGTGAGATGAGAAATGTGTTTACTGGAAAGTTGTTAGGATTTGGAATACCCTGCTTGGGATTATGGTAAGGGCAAATTCCTTATGAAGTTTCAAAGAGTTTTGGATATATATTTGAAAGTGATAAATTTAGAGGGCTATGGAAATAGGACTGGAGAATGGGACTAGCTGGGTAGCTCTTTTGGGAGCCGGTATACACATGCTGTGTCAACTGGCCTCCTTTTTAATATAAAAATTCTATAATTCTATTTAAGGAACATGTTTTTACTGCTCCGATTGCTGAGTAGTTTCATTCAATGAGTAGCTGTCTATACAGACCAAAAAGATCCCTAATTCATTCCTTGGTTTGTGCTGATTGATGGAGCAAGCAAATAAATAAACGTAAGATTTGCTACAACAGATGTTCTGCTGACTGAAAAATGAAGCAGGACAGGAAACCAAATACAGATTCATTTTCTATATTCATTGAACTCAAGGTTGAATCTGGAAGCCTGTAAAATTCCGAATCAAAAGATGAGATACTGTGCTTCTGGCTTGTGGTGAGTCTCACTAGAGCAGTGCAGGAGGTGGAGTACAAAAATGTCAGCATGAACGCAAGATCGAGAATCAAAATGACGGGCTATTGGATGCATAGGGGTCATGCTTGCAGACTGAATAGAAGTGTTCTGCAAAGTTACCACACAGTCTATATTTGGAAGATAATCTGTTGAATATGTACCTGATGGGGTAAATGTAGCTAAGGGCCTCTCTTTCATGCTTCTGAGGGGGAGGTCGTAACAGCAGAAGAGTAAGAAACTGGGTGTGAATGGTCAAGGGCTCTGTTGACCACAATGAGGGGGTATCCTCTGTTGAGGGAGAAAAAGCATCTACCAGTACAGTTGTGGAAGATAGAATCATAACTATTGAAACAACTGTACTAGGAGAATAGAATCTGTATTTATGCTTCTTACATTAAGATTTCTGTTATCTTCTAGGTGTGGTTTTGCCGGAGAAACTGGACCAAGATGTATAATCCCTAGTGAAATTAAGAAGGCAGGTCTAGCACAGGTAAGCTTTGTTTATCTACGCTGTAAAACGTAATTGAGGGAACCATTGAATGATTATAACACAGTTGAAGGCCACTCAGCCTGTTCTCTGTGGCTTTCTGAAGGAATAATTCACTGACAGCTATTCCCAAGTTCTCAGTGTAGCCCTGCACAATCTTCCATTTCAGATAATCCAATTCCCTTTGACTGCCAAGATCAAAATAGTCTCCACCAGACTGAAGCATTCCTGAACAGTTTTTTCCTTGGGCATACTCTTGTTTTCGATCCTTCTCTCTGGAACAGTTTTCCCCATCTACTGTGTCCAGGTCCCTCATTTTGAAGCATTTTGTGTACAGTGCTCCAAGATGAACTTTGAAATGCAACATGGTGTTATTTTAATACAATACTTATGTCTTAAGCCCAATGCAGAAAAGCAGTTATTTATAATGGAATTCTGACATAATTGCAAAGCTGTTTTCAATTCAAAGTGTAATCCGACTTTTCTTGGGACCACGACTGGGACTTTTCCAGAATGTTGTCTGATCTCATTTCATGCTTGATGCTGCAAAAACACACTGGTATAAAGTGGCTGCAATTAAAAATGTTCAAGTGGTTTGTCAAGACTATTAGATATTTTATGAATTTTAAACAATTACTACTTTTGAGAAGCAGATTGTCCTGCTTGTGATCTTTTAAACATCAAAATATTTTCTGCTTGGTAATCCAGTTCTCCCATTATGTTGCAGTGCAGTTAGTAATATGCCCTAAAACTTAGTTAGTATAGCTATGACACTCTTAAATGACTAATCTTAAGATTCCCAAAACTGCACAAATCCTTCACCACTTTTTAAATCTTACATAAATATTATGTTGCTCTTTGATATTTTTAATGTACTTTTTAATGTGATGAAATTTGTTCTCAGAATGGCAGTATTATTGGAAAGGCCACAAGGCAGCAAAAGCACTTTACACTAATTTATTTACAAGGCAGTTACATAATCCAAACTGACATTACTTGCCTGGGAACCAGGACAGGTCAGCAGCACATGGCTGATAGATAAACAGGACTTGGTGCTAGATAAGATATGGGCAGCAGAAGTTTGGATGATCTGAGTTTACTTAGCGTCGAATGTGGGCAATCAAGCAGGATTGCAATGGAATAACAAAGTCGATAGTTGATGAAAGCATGAATACAAATTGTAATAGTAGACAAGTGGAAATGGGGTGAAGTCTGGTAAAATTATGGAGTGGAAATAGATGGTCTACTGGTGGCCCGAATATGAAGTTGAAGCTCATCTCTGGGTCAAATGCAACATCTTTGGTTGAAATTAGGCTGGTTTAATTTCAGTTGATTGCCTGGGCGAGGGATTCGTTCAGTGGCTTGGGAATAGAGTTTAGTGTTTCCATTCAGCAGAATTGCTCAGGTTGCGAAAGTTACATTCTGTGCCCACCAAAATGTCTGAAAATTATGTAGGGTCTTTAAAACACTTAGAATTATAGGAAGGAACAACAATAGTCTTCTGCAGCACATGAGTATTTGAGGACTTTCCAATCAAGTATGATAAGGGAGTAGGGCTTAAAGAACTGATCTCAGGAGAGGATGAGCAGAGGCAAGGAAATGATGAATGAAATAAGTGACTTTTTTTGGGAAATTCATTGGACATGAATTTCAGGGGAGGAGTTACTATACAATAGAAACATTAATTGGAATTGTAGAGGATCTATAACTATTTGATGGGAAAAATTGGCAACCATTGGATAGGTTGGAATGGAAATACAAGTGGCTTTTGTGAAGTGATGATGCAGTGGTTTGTTCGATGGGGAGATAGGAGAGAAGGGTTCAATTTGCATATTGGAAAGCAGGAAGATAGGGACTTCAACCTCCCTATTTTTGGGGAATGCAAGAGGATTTTGAGGGATAAATCCTTCTGCTAGATGGTTGTGGACTGGTAAATTTGTTTATTGTAGGGAAGGGAAATTGAATAATGTTTTCCAGATTTTTTGACATTGACTAGATGTATATTGTGATGCTGCTTATCTTTAGTTGTGCTGTAGCCATGGATTTTTCTGCTTTCTTGCCAGCTTTGATTAAAGTTTGATCTTTCAACTTTGTCAGAATTATTTGAATACTTACGATATGGAAGCCATATTGCTTAATATGGATAACAATGTGCTGATAGTGCCTAGGGTTCGATGCAACCTTAAACTGTTTTTCATAAATACTAGATAAATTACAATTGTTGTAGTTTTTTACTCATGACTAACAGTGAGTCAAATAGGAATGCTTTTCAGCTATAAAAGTAACAATAATATGCAAGAATTGTTTGGGAAATTGCTTCTGCATAGACATACTAATTCTATCAGTGTCCATCGCTATCGATATTCCGGGAGTGATTTGTAAATTGTAAACTTCCAAATTCACATTTTTAAAGGTTGGTAATGTTTTTGCTTGCTTTTCAGGCTTCCAAAGTAGTTCAGTTTAACATCAATACTGAAGAGCTTTATGGTTATTTGAAGGAGTTCATTCACATGCTTTATTTCAGGTATTGTAAATTTAAAGATTAATTTACAAATACTGTAATTTGATATTTTAATAATACAGCAAACTTTTTATTAACTGGCACCTAAGGGACCAGGAGTGTGCTGGCTGATCAAATATTCCAGTTGGTAAAAACAATAACTGCAGATGCTGAAAACCAAATACTGGATTAGTGGTGCTGGAAGAGCACAGCAGTTCAGGCAGCATCCAACGAGCAGCGAAATCTGCTGCCTGAACTGCTGTGCTCTTCCAGTACCACTAATCAAATATTCCAGTTGGTCAACAGGTCCACTTAATCAATGTAAAAATACACAAAGTAATAGAAACATACTGCAGCAAGTACACACATCACTGTTGTACTTTACTTACAGCATAAATCACTTAGCAATGCAACTTTGCCTTGAATAAAACTTACTGGCAGAGAAGCTTCTCACTCGCACCCTCAATTGACTACTCAGACATCACGGAGATCGTGATAATACAGTGAACCTGTGGTATTTCAGTTGTATTATTTTTGCCAGTTTATCGACAGTGCCTGTTCATAAAGTACTGATTTAAAATAAAGTTTGTTGTGTTTTACATGCAAAACAAGTTGAGATTTAGAATGTAGAATTTCCATTTATATTTTTCAGTTGCTTTGTTTCTTCTAAAAAAATTTATTCATGCAGCAAGGAGAGCAGACCTTTTCCAAATCATTACACAATTCTACTAATTATATAGCTGCTGGAACATCTGCAAGAATATATTTGATCTTTCTTTGAAACATTACTAGGTTAAAATTTCCAAGGTGAAAGGCAGAAATTGAATATCTCATGCTATGCATCATTGGAGATTGGCAAAATCCTCAGAGAAACAGTACAAAAAAGCTATTTCTTCTGATTTGTTTTTTAGCTTATATGTTGAAGTTACAGGGAAATTCAGGTACAAAAAATCTCCCTCATTCTTTAGAATGAGTTATCACACTTCCTGTGTGAGAAACAGTGGGTTTAATTCACATAACTTTACTGATGTCAGTCAACTATTTCATCTTCTCTGGAGGGGGAAAAAGTAGATTTTTAAAAAATACAATTTTCATTTACTTCTAAGCAGAATATGATTGACCTTAACTATGAATTACATGCTTATTGCTCCTTTTTCTAATACCAGAGTGAGCTCTAGTCGGGTAAATTATTTGTTTTGGTTTCTCTGTCTAAACTGCAAGTAGTTTTATTTCTCTTTAATCAGTCTACATTTTCCCCCTTTCTCAACAGACACTTATTGGTAAACCCAAGGGATCGTCGAGTTGTCATTATTGAATCTATTCTATGCCCATCGCACTTCAGAGAAACACTCACCAGAGTGTTCTTTAAGCACTTTGAGGTATGGAATGATTTAGCTGGAGGAGAATAAAAAAAGTTGAATTAGCCTGAGTGCATTCTAATTGGAAATGAGTTTAGATGCTATTGGCTGCCTGTATAAATCCATTACCGGTCTTTTGTGATTTCTGAAGAAGTTCAAAAAAATTGGATTTTGTAACTTGCCCAGAACAGATATGTAACTAAAAAGTTGCCCATTTTCATGATACGGACCCAGAGAGCTTTGGTGCACTTTTTAGCAGTAAGAGTTTAGCAGTATTTGAGAAATGACCAGTAACAGAACATTTACCTTCTCAATTGGAGAAGTGTATGCTCAATGGGTGATACAGGAGTAAAGTTAATATAGACACCATTGTAATATAATACTTACTATTGATATAGTGAAAATAATGAGAAATATTAATATTACATTACCTTATTATTGCATTTTTAATAGCAGAAATGACTGGGTTTGTTAGGTATTTGTTACTCCACTAGGTGGAGTACCACACTGATAGAATGGGAAGCAGAGGAAAGACTATTGTCTGTAGAATGGGGAAATTGATACTTTAATGTATTACATTTGGGTTTTCCATAGAAATTGAATATGGGAGATGATCTAAAATCAGAAAAATGTGATCTTCTACTTGTTTTTGTAGGTTCCTTCAGTGCTCTTTGCTCCAAGCCATCTCATGTCTCTCCTGACTCTTGGTATTAATTCTGCAGTGGTATTAGATTGTGGATATACAGAAGCTCTAGCACTGCCTGTATCCTTTTGAAAATGTGTTTGGATAACAGATGAAATAGTAGCTGATAATTAAAACTTACCTAGTTTTAATCATCGACAGTGTAGTGTTTGATATTGCAAATAAATAGAAACATGGTTGTATTGGAAATCAAACTTATTGACAACTTAATGGCATTGTGATGACGTTTCACAAAGGAAGATCCTCCTCTAATGATTTCTAATTTCCTTCTTCCTGGACTTAATGAATCCATTTGCACAAAATGGATTTGTACATTTCCCCTCATACAGATGTGTTTATTTATGGACTGTGTTTCTAGCCTCTGTTGACCATGGCTAAAATTGCTCATTCATTGGCTGCCTTTTCTGTTGTAATGAGTTTTATATGTCTGGACTGCATCTGCAGTATAATCTTTGCCCTTCAGCTTTTGATAATGAACACAATTGTACTTGTCATTTGTTTAGTAGAATGTTTTTAAGAACAATATTCTAGTAGGAAAGTAAATAAATTTAGGTAAAATTATGTCAAAATAAAAGAAAATTCAATACAAATGAGAAATAATGGGTCAATGGAAGATGGTTATTAGAAGTGAACCACTTGTGCATTTGTGATTTATGATGTAAATAGTTTGTTCTGTAATGTTTGCTTCAACACTATGGTGAAAGAAATCTCCTTAATCTTATTCGGGAGGCCAGAATTACCTTAGAAATGTGGCCTTATGCATTAATTTTGAGAACTAAAATTCATTTTTAAAGTCTCCTTTTCTCCCAAAATGTATTGGCTCAATCATCATAATTGGCAGTAAAAAGGGGCAAGCATGTCTTTACACAACCTTGTCAAAGGTGTGGGTGAAATAGGCTGCTGTTGGGAATTTTATCTGTTAATATTCTCATAGTATCCAAAAATATCCTCCCTGTATTTTCTGTTTGAAAAATTATGCTGAACTAGAATTTTGGGTTGTCATTTGGGCTTGGTAGTTTGTTCTGGAAGCTACACAGATTAATATATAGGGCCCTGTTCTTTGTAGACTGAACATGTGCAAGCATGGCATCTATTTCAACTTGACAAAATAGGTGTTGGCCATTCGCAGGTCTGTATATGTGATATTGCTTTTTGCTTTGACCTTAGCTTAACTTTCACAGATATATGAAGGAATTCCTATTTTGAATGCCTGGCAAGCACTTCCTTTGGGAGGAAAATCAATCCATTTGTAAGGATTTAAAATATGTAATATCTGCATGTAAAAATATCAATACATATTCAACACATTTAAAGATTGAAGTTGAAAAAATACAAAATGTTATTTTATTACTGAAGGGAGTTGCAATCACGGTTATTAGAAGAATGCACTGTGGACACTGGGACCAAAACTGGAGAAAGCTTAGCGTCTGTGATGAGTAAGGATTGAAATACCGATTTTTTTTTTTAAATAAAAATATATTGCATATTTACAATTATTCTGTGGCACTTTAGCAATGATTTATCTATTTTTAAAAAATCATATGTAACAGTCTGGTTTCAAAATGCTTTGCATCCTCAGATTTTTTTTGTACTGCACTCTGTGATGTATGCAAATTAGTTGAGCATAAATAACAATAAGTTTGGTTTATGTAGATTTTTAAATGTATTCATTTAATAAAGTTATTTAGTATAACTTAACTGACATCCAGTATTTACATTTTAAATATAATGCTGTGGAACTTTGGACTTAATGTTGTTTCCCAATCCATTTAAATAGGTTCAATTCCAGAAGAAACTCTTGAGGATATTAAAGGTAAGAGCTATCCTAGATGGTTCTGTAATTGCTAGTTGGAAGACTTATATAGTAAATATAATTGTCTATCAAATTAAAACTACAAACGTTCTAAATATAAAATAAGAACAAAGATGTCATAATATGCAAAGATTCATGATCTGAAATGATAAAGTAGATTAATGTTTCTGATGTAACTTTTTATGGGTTAATCTGTTCATTTTTGAGAGGATGTAAAGTTGCATGTGCAGCTTATATCTGTTCATAATCTCATCACTAGGATTAATATGCTTTGTATTTATTTTTAAAGTTTAAAATAACTTGGCACTACTTTGATATAAAACTCGATTTAAGAAAAGGATGTGCACAAGGTATATGAAAGTGAGATGCTCAGTGAAAATTAGGATGAAGCAGAAGAAACGTTATCAATATTAAACTGGTCTAAATAAGCATACATTTGATTTGAAATCTGTGTATTCATATTTTTAGAAGGATTGAATTTCCTAAAAACATTTGTGTTTTTCAGTTCGTACTTGCTTTGTGAGTGATCTGCAAAGAGGACTGAAAATTCAAGCTGCCAAGTTTAACATTGATGGAAAAGCTGAGGTCAGCTGGCAAATATGATTGACTAATTGAACTTAAAAATCAATGCATGGCAGTAATTGGTATTCTATATTTACTTGTAGCGGCCTCAACAACCCCCAGATGTGGCATATCCTCTGGATGGAGAGAGAATTTTACATGTCAGCGGATCAATCAGGTTGGATTACTGGTACAAATAATGTAAAGTAAACTGTATAATACCTGGGTTGTGATGAAAGGGATGGGCTACAATGATGAAGGGGTAGAGTCAAAAGGTGTGGTGCTGGTAAGGCAGAATCCGTGGAGCAGGAGAGTCAAAATTTCATGCATGAGCTCTTCATCAGGAATGAGTGAGTGGCCAAAGAGGCTGAGAGATAAAATGCGGATGGGGGAGGGGTTAGCAGGAATTCGATCGGTAGATGAAGGTGGGGGCTGATGGTGATAGGTCAGAGAGGAGGGCGGAGTGGATAGGTGGGAAGGAAAATGGACAAGTAAGACAGTTCAAGAAAGCAGTGCCAAGTTAGAAGGTTGGATCTGGAATAGGGTGGGGGGAGAGGACATGATGAAACTGGTGAAATCGACATTGACCCCGTTTGGTTGGAGGGTCCCAGGGTGGAAGATGAGGCATTCTTCTGGGGTCATGTGGCTAGAGTTTGGGAATGGAGGAGGCCCAAGACTCGCACAGCCTTGGCCAAGTTGGGTGAGGTGGTTTGAAGTGTTCGGTCACAGGGCCGTGGGGTGGTTGAGTGCGTGTGTCCCAGAGATGTTCTCTGAAACGTTCCACAAGTTGGCATCCTGTTCCCCAATGTAGAGGAACATTGGGAGCAACAGACACAGTAGATGACGTGTGGAAGTACAGGTAAATCTGTCAGATGTGGAAGATTCCATTGGGGCCTTAGACGTAAGTGAACGGGAGGTGTGCGCACGGATTTGCGCTTCTTGCCGGAGTAGGGGAAGGTGCTGAGAGTGGTTGGTGTGTGGACCTAACCAGGGAGTCACTGATGGAATGGTCTCTGCAGAACGTAGATAGGGGTGGGGAGGGAAATATACCCCTGGTCTGCTTGTAGGTGGTAGAAATGGCAGAGGATGATGCGTTGTATCCGGAGGTGAAGACCTTGGGGGGGCATTCTGTCTTGTTGCGATTGGAGGTAGAGGTGTGGGAAGTGGAGGAGATGCGCTGGAAAAAACGTCAACCATGTGGGAGGGGAGACATTGTGGTGCTTGAAGAAGGAGGCCATCTGAGATGTTCTATGGCAGAATTGATCCTCCTAGGAACAGATGCAGCACAGAATTGGGAGTAAGGGATAGTGTTTCTACAGGAGGCATGGTAGGAAGAGGTGTAGTCCAGGTAGCTGTGGGTTTGAAGTAGATGTCCCTGTTGAGTCGGTCGATGGAAATGGATTTGGAGAGGTCCAGGAAGGGGAGGGAGGTGTCTGAGATGGTCCAGTTGAACTTAAGGTCAGGGTGGAAGGTGTTCGTGAAGTTGATGAATTGTTCAACATCCTTATGGGAGCACAAGGTGGTGCTGATACAGTCATCGATGTAGTGGAGGAAACAGTAGGGAATAATGCCAGTGCAACTGCAGAAGATGGAGTGTTCCACGTACCCGACAAAGAGGCAGGCTTTGCTGGGGCCCATGCAGGTGTCCACGGCTGCTCCTTTTATCTGAACGTCACCCCTCCAATCGCAACAAGGAGATAACTCCCCTGGTCCTTGCCTTTCATCCCATCAACCTCTGGATACAACACATCATCGTATGCCATATCCGCCACCTACAATCAAACCCCACCACCAAGGATATATTCAAAGTTTGGGAGAAGATTTGTAGCTCGGGTGCTCGTTGTTGTGGTTCTGTTCGCTGAGCTGGGAATTTGTCTTGCAAACGTTTCGTCCCCTGTCTAGGTGACATCCTCAGTGCTTGGGAGCCTCATCCACAGACTCTAACAACAAACACATCGACCTGGACCCAATATACCGGCCACTACAGCAGACAGCTCGAACTTACAACCGGAAGCGGCAGAGACAGGCCACTATAAATGCCGGAGGAAACAGCACAGAAGCGCTTCACAGGAGGCTCCCAAGCACTGAGGATGTCACCTAGACAGGGGACGAAACGTTTGCAAGACAAATTCCCAGCTCGGCGAACAGAACCACAACACCAAGGATATATTTCCCTCCCTACCCCTATCTGCGTTGGAGAGATCATTCCCTCCACGACTTCCTTATTAGGTCCACAGCCCCCACCAACCCACTCTTCATACCCGGCATCTTCCCCTGCCCCGGCAAGAAGTGCAAAACCTGCGTCCACACCTTTCCTGTCATCTCTGTCCAAGGCCCCAAAGAGTTCTTCCACATCTGACCGAAATTGACCTGTACTTCCACACGTCATCTGTGTCCATTGCTCCCGATGTGGTTCCCTCTACATTGGGGAACAGGGTGCCAACTTGCAGAATGTTTTAGAGAACATCTCTGGGACATGCACTAAACAATCCCACTGCCCTGTGGCCAAACATTTTTAACTCCGTCTCCCATACTGCCAAGGACATGTAAGTACTGGGCCACCTCCACTGCCAAACTCTAGCGAGGCAATATCTGCAAGAACACCTCATCTTCCGCCCTGAGACTCTCTAACCACACAGGACCAATGACAATTTCACCAGTTTCGTCATCTCCCCTCTCTCCACCCTATACCAGATCCAACCTTCCAACTCAGCACCGGCCTCTTGAACTGTCTTACCTGTCCATCTTCCTTCCCACCTATCAGCTCCACCCACCTCTCCGACCTATCACTGTCACTCTTCCACCTTCATCTACCTATCATATTCCCAGCTACCCCATCCCCAGCTCCATTTACCTGTCAACCCTCTCGAGCCACCCCCTCATTCCTGATGAAGACCTTATGCTGGAAACATCAATTCTCCTGCTCCTCGGATGCTGCCTGACTAGTTGTGCTTTTCCAGCATCACACTTTTCAACTCTGATCTCCAGCATCTGCAGCCCTCACTTTCTCCTCCTGGATGAAGCGGTAAGTGGAATTTGTACCTTTAACACCCCTGTTTAGTGTAGTCTTCATTTCAACCAATTTGTTATTGGGAAACAATTAGGCAAATATTCATTTGTTACCTGGTGACACCATAAGTGATACCCTTCAATTGACATTTTGAGCTTTTCAATTGAGAAGTTATTAGTGTATGTTTGTAAAGAATATATAGAATAACCTTGATTATCCAAACAAGGCAGGCGGGGAGAACTTTGGTCGGATAATTGATTGTTCAGATAACTGATCTGATCATAAATGAAGGAAGCATTTATGGGGCCTTGAGATTTTGTTCCAGTAATCTGAAATTCAAATAACTGATATTCGGATAACCGAGGTTGTTCTGTAGTTAGAGAGCAAATTTAGAAGGAAATGGACCTCAGTGATAAGTCAGTCGGCTACTATGGTGAAATTTTAAAAAAATGAGCAAATCTGGCTTCTTCAGTGACTTTGTTAATAAAGAACTTGTCCAATATAAAACTGAACCATAAAGGGTAGAGAAATCTTGGGTTAAGTTCATGGTTTGAGCTCAGTTGCTGAACTTAGGTTCCATATGCGAGACTAACAGAGAAAGGTTGCACACATTAGTGAACCATGGGAGGAAATTAGCAGTCTTACCTGCTGTGGCCTACATATGATCCAGATTCACAATAATATGATAAGATATAAGCGGGTAGATTGTTTCCAGTGGTGAGTGAAACTAGAACTAGGTGATATAGTCTTAAAACCTGCTCCCCCCCTTATTTTGAATCTGAGTTGAGGAGGAACGTCTTCACCCAGAGGATTGTGAATCTGTAGAATTCCCTGCCTAATGAAGCAGCGGAGGTAACCCCGTTGAATGTTTTTAAGGTGAAGATAGATTTTTGAACAGTAAAAGAATTAAGGGTTATGGTGAGGATGCTGTTAAATGGAGCTGAGTACATGGTTGGAAAAAATGGTGGAACAGACTTGATGGGCCAGGTGGCCTACTCCTGCTCCTATTTTTTATGTTGTTATGATTGTTGGTTTCTTCTGAAATGGCCAAGCTAGCCACTAAATTATATCAAGTCACTACAGAAAGAAAGGATTATGTTCCACAGTAGTTTAAGAAAGTGACTCACCACTATATTCTTGAGGGCAATTTGGCCTGGACAACAAATGCCGGTGTTGGTAGTTTAGATTAGATCCCCCTACAGTGTGAAAATAGGCCCTTCGGCCCAGCAAGTCCACACCGACCCTCTGAAGAGCAACCCACCCAGACCCATTCCTCTACATTTACCCCGACTAATGCACCTAACACTATGGGCAATTTGACATGGTCAATTCACCTAACCTGCACATCTTCGGTATTGACAATGTTGCTCTTGGCCCATATGCATTTTTTTTAAAATCGCATTACAAAAGTTAGTAAGCAAGTGAATATAGAAACAAGATTTCTCTGCCTCTCAATGTACCACACCTTTTCTTTCCGGGCAGAAAATATACAATTGACCAGAATCCATTATTAGGACTCAAGATAGAACACTGGAGCTTAGTCTTTTTATGCATGAGCATTTCTTTATAGAGATACGCAGTACATATTCTGCACCAATAACAATGCTTCCAACCAACTCAAATGTGTAAACACTTGGTGACTTGACAATCCTAACCACCTGAATGCAGTTAATCCCAAAATGATATGTAATTAACATTAGTTGTCAAGTAGTTGGTATTTTAACATATTAAATATAGATCTAAAGAAAACTAGAAAAAATTGAGTTTGCAAACTGCATTTTGAAAAAAAAAATTAAAAGAAGTTTTAACATGTCAACAGCAGCGATTGATTTTAAATTACAGCAAGTGACCTTGTCCGCAAAATAATATTCACAGAAAAAAACTTTTGTCAACCAAATATAACAGCCGTGATAAAACAAGCTGCTCTATCTATGGAATCAGTTAATGTAAAGTCAATCTAAGAATATTGACCGCACCACTTCAATTGTCAAGTTTTCACATTTAAATTAAGCTGTAATACTATTTTACTTTCTTACCATTGACTCAAATTAAATTAGTTGTCTCTTGCGTCATTCTAAGACAAGCATTTGGTTATATTTTTAATTCAAGGGTTTTTTTTTGTTTGCAGAGATTCTGTAATTGAAATTCTCTTTGAACAAGATAATGAAGAGAAGTCTATCGCCACTTTAATCCTTGACTCACTTTTACAGGTAAGAAATTGCTGTGAGACAAAGTTACTGGGTTTAGTTTAGAAAACTGCATCTACTTTGATACAGCATCGTAATTTGCCATTATATGTGCTAAAGTGACCCAGAGTTAAAATGCTACTATTATCATGGAAGTATAATTTCAGTGGCAGTGTAGCTCAGTGGTAGCACTGTTCTCTGGTTGCAATAATTCCAGGGCTGTATTTGTAGAGGAGAAAAGAGTTGTCCCAGTGTTTTGCCCGATATGACTCTCCAAACTAATAGCATAATCCTCCCTTCCTTTGTCCCAAAAGCAATTCATTGTTTATTTTTCTTGTTTACTGTTGTTGGACGAGCTGCTCAAAACTTTCTACAAAATAAGTGATTGTACTTTAGAAATAATTTGATGGGAAGTATTTTGGGATTTCCTGAGGGCATGGAAAATATTGTATAAAGTAAGTTATTCTGATGGAAAGTTGAAATTGAAAATGTTGTGGAACACTGTGGCAAACCAGCAAGTAGAGGTTTGATACTTCTTTTCCTGAAGTGGCAATGTTGGCTTCACGGAGGAGAAACAAGGTATTTCCTTGATGAGCAACCGGGAGGAATGGGGGGAGAAAAAGCTTTTGAAGGCAAAGCCTTCTTAATTCAAGGTCCACTACTTCCTGACCTATCGCTGGTTATTTGAGTAGTGCTGGCAGGTTTGAAGTAGATCAATCACTTGTCTTATTGGATAGAATAATGATACTTCTGTTTTACTAAAATATTTCTTCTAAATTGTTGCTAGTGCCCTATTGACACAAGAAAACAGCTGGCAGAAAACCTTGTAATCATTGGTGGAACTGCTATGCTACCTGGCTTTCTACATCGAATTATGGCTGAAATTCGTTACCTGGTGGAGAAACCAAAATATAAACAAGTGTTGGCAGCCAAGACATTCAAAGTTCATACTCCACCTGCAAAACCAAATACGGTAGCTTGGTTAGGAGGTGAGACTATCTTCAGTAACATTTCTGGGCTAATTAAGCCATGTATGTTTATGAATAGTTTTATTGTATCAAGAGATAATTATTGAGGACTAATAATCTTGTGCCCAGGGTGAAAATGGTGTGCAGTAGAGCATCTATCTGATTTCTTGTATCAATGCCTAATGTGGTTTGACTTAATATTGGTTTGTGGGGCAAAGTCTCTGTTATGGAAATGGCTTGTATACATGTGGGTGTGACTTGTACAGAGTTTTGTTTTACCCCATGCTATATTCCGAAATTGTTTAGATAGACTATTCTAATTTTACATTGACATTCAGTTGTATAAATAGATGTCACAATTATTATGATGCAGAGGAGGCCATTTGACTCATCATTTATATCACTGACACTGAGCATTTTGGCTTAATGCCAATCTCCTGCCTTTTCCTCGTACATTGTTTCTATTTCTATTCAGAGGCTGAGGGGCATGGATAGGGTAAATAGACAAGGTCTTTTCCCTGGAGTTGAGTCCAAAACAGAGGGCATAGGTTTAGGGTGAGAGGGGAAAAATTTAAAAGAGACCTATGGGGCAACCTTTGCACATAAAGGTTGTGCATGTATGGAATGAGCTGCCAGAGGAAGTGGTGAAGGCTGGTACAATTACAACATTTAAAAGACATCTATATGAATAGGAAGGGTTTAGAGGGATATGGGCCAAGTGATGACAAAGGGTTAGGATTAGGTTAGGATATCTGGTCGGCGTGGATGAGTTGGACTGAAGGGTCTGACGTACATCTCTATCATTCTATATAAATAATTATCTAAGATCCCTCCTGAGTGCCTCAATTGAGCCTGCCACAATCAGGCAATGCACACCACAGCCTAACTACTCACTGTGTGAAAATATTTTTTTCACATCTACATTGGCTCTTTTGAAATCTATGGTGGTTCTTCTTTGTATAAGTGGGAAATTTCTGTCTGTTCTGTGTCCAGACACTTCCTGATTTTAAAAACTTCCATTAAAAATTTTATAAGTTTGTAAACCTGAGAGTTACCAAAAGAGTGGAAAAAATGCAAGGATTACAAATCTAATAAACTAAAGTGTATAATATGTTTAACGATATAGCATAATATATCTTTGGATTCTTTTAAATCATGCGAAAGCATGATGGGCATCAAAGAGATTTCCAACCTTATCCCACACCATTTTATTTTTAATTTTGCAAATTCTTTTCAAATATCAATTGCCTTTTGAAAGCTCTGATGGAATATTTCACCATTAGGAAGAATATTCCAGATTATCCTAATCCTCTGTGCAATATAACTACATTTTCTTTTCAGCTCTATTTTGCTAACTATGTTAAATCTATGAGTTTTGGTTTGCTGCCTATTTGTTAAATAAGCTAACCTATTCCTGCTTGTTCTACCAAAGGATTTTTTCATAAATTTGAATCTTTGTTTGGTCTCTCCTAAAGAGAACAACTTACCATCTCTTAACTCTTCACATAAATGTTTCTTTACTTACTAGGGACAAGGAAAGTTGGTGGCATGTTGATAAGGCTGAAGGCCATGTGTAGTGGTGTTATCATTAAACTAGTAATCAAATACCCAAGACAATACTCTTGAGGAATGTTTTTCATTCCCATAGTGGAATTTGAATTCAGTTAATAAATCTGAAATAGAAAGCTAATCTCAGCTTCTTGGCCTATGTCATTGTTATAGAGTATTTCAGTCTGGTCAGGAATATCTCCAAACTGGCCTAGTAAGCTAGATCATTCAATAAAAATATGACTAACTTTAAAATTAAAAGAACGAAACTGAACAGACTGCCTGACACTGACCAAGATACTGCAAACAACAATGGTACGTTTAGCCCTGATGACTGTAAAAAGTCTTTATGACTAACGTCTGGGGATTATGCTGAAATCTCATTGACTAGTCAACCAACAATCTAACACTCGATATCTGACTCCGTGAGAATGACCCTGTCTCTGGCATCATCACCAGAAGTGATGGCACTATTGTGTGCAATGGGGAGGAATTTGCCTTGAGAGTGGACCCCATGGCATCAAGTCAAACATCAGCAAGGAAGCCTTATGCTGATCACCAGCTACATTTCTCTTCTTCCCCTATTAAGTACTTAATTCTCTTCCATAATTGAGCACCACTAGGAGGAAGCACTGAGCACAAAATGTACTCTGGGTGGAGGGCTTTAATGTCTAGCATCAGGAGTGGCTCAGTAATACCACTACTGACCAAGATCCCTATGTCCCAAAGGTCATAGCTACTAGACTGGGAATGCAGCTGACTGTAAGTAAAATGTCTGCGTGACTTTGTTCTCATAAGTCTACCTATAGCAGGTGCACTTGTCCATGATTGTATTGGTAGCAGTGACCATTGAGATGGAGTCCCACCTCAGTTTGAGGCTAGCCTACATTGTGTAATTTGACATGACAACTATGCCAAATGAGAGTTTTGAACAGATGTTGCCGCTCAAAACTGGGTGACCAGTAGGCACTGTGGTCCTTTAGCAACAGCGTCAGAATTGTATTTGATTAGAATCTGTAACTTCATGGTCTGACCTATTCCCCACTTTGCCATTATCATCACACTAGGAGATCAACCCTGGTTTAATGGAGTGCAGGAGAGTAGAACCAGGCATACCTAAAAATGAACTGTCAACCATGGCTGCAACACAGGGCTACTTGCATGTCAAACAACCTCAGCAGCATTAGTTAAATAACCACAAGTGATCCCACAAACAATAGAGCAGATTTAAGATCTGCAATCCTGCCACATCCAGTTACAAACGGTAGTGGATAATTAAAACAACTCAGTGGCGAAGAGTCTCCAGAAATACCTCTACCCTCAATAATAGGAAGTTCAGCATATTAGTGCAAAAGGCAATGTTGAAGCATTTACAAGACAAAAGTGTGGTAAATCTCAAACTCCACCTGAGGACCCAGCATTACGATGCCAGGTTTCAGCTAATGCATCTTACTCCACACGATATCAAGAAATAGCTGCAGACCCTGGATAATATGGCCCCTAACAACATTTTGTCCATAATCCTGAAGATTGGTGTTCATGAATAAGCCATGTCCCTAGCCAAGTAGTTCTAGTACAGTTATGTATGACATCTACCTGACAATATGGAAAATCGGCAGATTACCACTGTTGATAATACCTACCATCATTTTGCTGATGACTGACAGGATACTGAATGGCAGTAATCACTTAGGTTGGATATGTCCTGACTTGATTTGTACCATGACCTACTCTCCCCCACCCTTTAAGTTAAGTTTCAAGTTTTAAATGAAAATCTTATCCTTGTTTTCACATTCTTCCATGGCCTTGCCATTCCCTGTCCTTAATATTCTCCAGCCCTCTGATTCTTTGAAGCAGTTACACTCCTCTAACTCTGGCCTTTTAAGCAGCAATACTTTGATCAGTCTACCAATATTGTTTGTGCTGTCAAAGGTTAGGACCTAGACGGTTGTGATTTGCAACTGAAACCTTTCTGCACCTCTACCTTACTTGTCCTTAAGCCTCTCATTAAAGCATAGCCAAAAGTTTGGTCAAGAGAAAAGTGTCCAAATAATATCAACTTGCATTTATAGAATATTCAATAAAACATTCCAGGGCGCAAAACAGTGTGACTCAGCCACATGTGATATTAGGCAAATAATCTCTTTTTGTTAAATTATCAAACTGCTTTATTATATTCATTTAAGCTATACTTAGTTATGAGTGCTTTATAAATAGTTATTATATATAAATTGCTGCCATACACTTCCTTCTACATTGTGAAATGCAGTGGTATAATTTGTTATTTATTATTCAATACTCCATTTTTTAATGCATAAATCATTCGTAACCTTCTACATCTTTGAATATTGTATTGAATGATACAGTAGGTAAGTATATTGGCAGTCAGCATGAAAAATTGTGAACTATTCATAGTTTTCAAATTGTTTTCTTCTGCTCTGTTCAGTAGCATCAAACATATTTGTTACATATAACATGGAATAATATTTGCTCCACGTTGGATAATTTTGTTTTAATCTAAATGGTACTTTTACTTATTTTTAGGGGCCATTTTTGGTGCTCTGCAGGACATTTTGGGTAGTCGTTCAGTCTCCAAAGAATATTACAACCAGACAGGTCGCATTCCTGATTGGTGCTGCCTGAGTAACCCACCCTTAGAAATGATGTATGAAACGAGTAAAGCACCACCTCCATTGATGAAGAGAGCATATTCCACAGAGAAGTAGAGATAACATTGATGTACTGAGACAAGTGACTCTAAAAGTAACAATTATTTATCTAGCAAGTATATTTTTCACTCCTTTCCAAAATTATGCTGCTTAAACTTTCTGTATGTTCTTGTTCTTGTTGTTTAAATCTACTTGAACACTAGTTAGAGAAAGAATGATATGTGTTTTAAAATCTTTCAACTTCAACATTGCATGTTTTCCATAAAGCATTGTACAGTCTGAACTCTGAAGTAAAGATATGGCATTAAATTCTTAACATACCTATTGCTGATGATGAATTTTCCCAACAACTAACAGTCAGTTCTGAAGGTTTATTATTGCAAGTGTTAGGAAAGAAATGTATCCTAAATACATGAGTGTATATTTTAGTCCAAAGTTTACAGTAATAAATGTTATTGAAGTCCCATTATGTTTTACAATAAAGCATAATTATGCTATATTGTAGTTAAGTTTTCTGCATTTTTTTTGCCAGAATATGTTTATTGTATGTAGTACCAATGCTATTTTGGAAAAACCACATTTTGAATTGATTCATCCAATAAAACATGCAATTACAAGTCCTTTCAGAACATATTTTGTACTTACAATACAACTCTGCACTCCTTTGTACAGGAAACAAAATCAGAGGAGTGCTGACTGGTTAGAGACTCACTGGACTAAAATGATGTTAGTTAACACAATTAAGAGGCTAGCTTTCATGAATCACCAGCAAACAAAACCTATATGTTCTTCAAAAGCTACCAGAAACACGTCTTAGCAGATTGCTCAGCACAGCACCAATGAATACTTGTTTAAATTCTGCAACAGCATTCTGCAAGATTACAAAATCCAGGGAGCCTGAAAGAATATATGAAAGAATTAAGAAAGCAATAGGCCCAGGAACAACCAAATCAGCTGCTCTGAAGACAAAGGACAAGAATGATTAAGACTGAAACTAGCAGCCAGTTGAAAAGTAGGTGCTCAAACTGCATTAAGCTGTATGCAATGGAGAAGATTACTGAGGAAGCCATCAATGCCATTACAGACTTGCCTGTTATGGAGGAGCTGGATAATGAATCCACCATAATATGACTCAACAAGGCTAGTGAACATCTCATGGATGATAAAGCCCCAGGAGGTGATGCATTCCACTTTTAATTAGTAAAAGTGGAAAATGGCACTCCTGCAACATCTTCATAAACTACTGAGTGCCAGGAAAGGACAAGAAGTTCCTCAAGATGTGTAACGGAAACAGTCACCATGTACAAAAAAATGAGGAACCAGAGACTGACCCTAGCAATTACTGAGACAGTTGCTTACTCAGTGGGAAAGGTCTGATTTGTATTGCTGTAACCAGATTGCAAACATTTTGAGTCTGTGTGGCTCAATGCCATCACAGTATTTCTGCAACTGAAGTGAGAAAACTATGAAAATCACAATGCCTTTATAGATTTCACGAAGTTTTTTTTTAATCTCTAAAGAAATGGACTTTTCAAACAGCTGTGGAAAATTGCCCTCCCGGATTTACGGGGATTATTTTCTTTCTGTAAGAACATGCATGGTTCTATGAGTGCAATTGAGCAATATTAGATGCTATCAAGATCAGAATTGCCAGTCCATCCTGGCATCAACTTTCCTGGAAGATTATTCTCTCCTGCTATTGTGCATTACTGTTGACAAATCACGGTGTCCACTTGCATGCCAGGACTTTACAGCAGGTTGTTCAATTGGTAAGATTGTACACCACAACTAAAGTATGTATTGACATTAACAAAGCAATGAATACAGGAAATCTGAAATATGAAAAAGTCATGTTTGACGCAAAACATTAACTCATGTTTTTGTCTCCATTGAAGCTGTCAGACCTGCTGAGTTTCTCCTGTGTTTTCTCTCTTTATTACCAGTATCTACAATGTTTTGCTTTGATTTGCATAAAGTCCGAGTCTGGGAATTGTTGTTTGATGTCACATATGAAGATTGGCTCTTAAGGGACTACAATGAGTTGGGGCTGACAGTCAGTTAGGAAGATATAGGTTATCAACTAGGATATAGAAACTCCAGCTCTCATCAACATCAATTATCTCACTCTGGAAATCATTTGGAAATCATCTACCTTGGATCAACAATAGTGAACAATCTGTTCCTTGATGTTGAAATTATTCTGTTGAAAGTTGAGAAGGTGCATTTGTCAATAACAAAGGAACAGAAAATATAAAGTTCCACAAATACCAGACCCATGTCTCAGCATCAGTGGTAGAGCAAGTCAAGAAAAGTGAAATGCAGCATTTGACTATGCCTCATAACTTCTGGGCCATCAGTAAACCAGTATGTAAGGAACCCTTGTATTTTTTTTTGCCCTCTTGAGTCAATAATTACTCCACTGGATTATCAATGTTGAATAGAAGATGATGGTGCATTTGCAAAGGAACTTGTAGGTCACCCATTCTTCAATACAAGGATGTCTGAAAATGAGACTTCAAGTAGAACAGATAAAGTCAGTACATGAGAAGTCCTTGCTGATGACTTGTTTGGAACTAAGTAGTCAGAAAAGGTGGAAAATGACTGCTATTAAAGGAAACAACCAGATGACAGAAGCCGATGAAAGGAAAAAGCATCAGTTGACCTTAGGCCACTGTTATTCATGTGTGCCAGTTATGGAAAGTTAGTGCTGCTACAAATCTGGATCTGCAACTATAGCATACCATGTTCAATCTAGAAGTGACATAAGCCCTGGGCACAGACCAGTTTCTTGAAATGAATAGATGTCCACTACCAAAACTAGTTTCAAAGGGATTGTCAGAATATATATTGGAGTGCCAAGATTGTGCAGATATTCCTTAATGAAGCCAACATTTCAGAAAGGCTGCATTTTTAAAAAAATCATGGTATGTAAGTCCATTCAACCCTAATAGTTTTGACATTAACCATAGACCTAAAGATGCGCCTTAGTGTATAACTTGACATCCAATTTTGGGAGATAGTGACATCATGGGCCCTAATAATGCTGTACGGGGCCACTATGGTCAGGCCAGGTGGCTGGGACCTCGGTACAAGGCAGGGGAGTGGTGGGGTAGGGCCAGGAGCAGCATGATGCCCTGTGATTTCTACCACTGTGCATAGCATTAAATGGCAATGCCACTAGATGAAAAATCCAGCAGCATAGTGCTCTGGAGGCATGGGTTCAAATGCCACCATGGTAGATTTAGTAGATTTTAAATTCAATTAATCTAGAACATTAAACTTGTCTCACTATGGGATCTTGTGGCACAGTAGTAGAGTCTCTATCTCTGAGCCAGAAGACCAACTGGAACTTGAACTCTGGTCTTCTGGCTCAGAGATAGAGACTCTACTATTGTGCCACAAGATCCCATGGTGAGACAAGTCTAAGTTCCAGTTGCTCCAGGGGAATGTAATAATATCTGAGCAGGTTGATTTTTTTTTAAATACTAAAGCTAATCTCTAATAGTCATTCTGTAACTCTAATAGTTGTAAATGTCCATTTGGTTCACTCATGTCCTTTAGAGAAATCTGATATCCTTACCTGGTCTGTGTTATGAATAATTTAATCTATTTGATTCCAAACCCACAGCCCTCTAATATGGTCGACCCTTAACTGCTCTTTGAAATATCTAGGAAACCACTCTGTTCAAAGGCAAAGGTTATGGATCTTGCCAATGTTCCATTGAAGAATGAAGAAACAAACACCTTGATAAATGGATGTTTTAGACTATACTCACATTGAGTTGGCATAAGGTTTTCAGTTTAGAAATATATGTTTAGGATTATCCTTATCTTAAATTAAGTGTATGGAAACAAGCAGTTGCTATGGCCCATGCTGCTATAGACATGTGTGGGAGTTTTAAACCTACGGATACAGAGCAGCCTAACAATTGACAGTTATGGATCCTCCTGCATAAAAAATGAAGCATAGCTGGTTTCTAGTTGAAAGTTATAACATTTGCTAATTTGTCAAGTAACTGTGCTGTGGTGAGGCAATTTGGTATTGGTGCAAGAATGGAAGAAATAAGAATCTCCCTTGAAGAAAATGTCCAAGATCAAATGTGTGTAAGTACACAGGTCAACCACCAATATGAGTCTGAGAAATGTGCATCCAAAAAAGGGAATACTGTCATCAGAAACATAGTGTACATAAGCGCTTAAGTAAGTCAAGGAAAGATCTCAGGGCAACCACAACTTGGTGCTGTAACTTTATAAAGCAAAAATATCCTGTGTTCCAGCAAAAGACCAAGATTACTCAGAGATTACCAAAAGATCTTGATGCTAACATTACTGGGCTCCAAGGATTCATCATCAGACATCAGCAATATGGACACATTTATGAAGTGTTAGCTCATTTGATTATGCCCAGTAACTGAACATTCATCCTGTTCAAAATATGCAAAACATTTAATTCAATGGGTGGAGAAGATTCTGATTTGTTGGGAAGGGATGATTATAAAACCAGAAGGGCTACATCTGATTATTACAATGATGCCATAATCAAAGTGTCTTGATGTACTTAGTTAACCTTTTTTTGCTTCAGATTCCATAATGATGAATTTGATGTGTGATGATGCTGTCATTTTAACAAGGTTATTTTGTCCTTGATTTTTTGAAGAGCAGTCGTAAAGGCAGAGGTACTAAAGAGTCTAGGGGTTTAACAATGGAAGGGGAGTGGCCATTTCTCCCAGTTCAAGTTTTTTCTAGTTTTTTTAACTGTAGCAGTCACACTATGTGATAGTCCAGACAGTTGCAAGTTTCAGTAAAGGATTCCTCTGACTTTCTCTGAAATATCTCTCTGGATGATTTTCCTTCCTGCCTGTAAGAATCTGTGTTTGAATTTACCTTTTTTTGCCAAGGAGAGTGGTTTATGGGATGTAACTGTATTAGAACAGTTAATTAGTTAAGTTCCCGTACGGGTTGGTTAAGTTTACCTATAGTTAAGTTATTCTAAATTCCAGTTCCCTAAGTTCTTGTTTTAACTAGGTGTTTAAATAAATGGTGTTTTGCTTAAAGCCTTGTGGTTTGACCAGTTGCTTCACAGCTGGAACACCCACTTCACGTCTGCCTTTAAAATAAGGAAAGATTAGGGTCTATACTACCTTCTTGAAATATTTTTTGGGAGGGAGGGGAGTCTAGCCTGGTCCATAACACTGTTATGATTGTGGTTCAAACTGTCTTTGTAGGACTATACTCAAAAGAAATGTGAAAATAAAACAGGTTTTTCAACAAGTTAGAGCTGTATGGTATTGTAGATTTCTCAGATTTTTATTTTCTGCCTTATGAGTTGTTTCAATAGTATACTATTGACAGTGCCAAACATATATTGGGTGAACTTAGTTAGGAATCCTGCTTTTACTCTAATACCGTAATTTAGAAACCCCAATTACACTCAAATATTGCTTCTGGCGAGCCTCTAGCAGAGCAGTGAAACTCCAGAGGAAACTCATTCCCTTTAAATTATTAACTTACTGAGTACATTGGGTCGAGGTCTAGTGACCTATTGGCCAAACTCATGAGGAAATTACTGATTTTCCTTTGTTGTCTTCAAAGCTTTATTAGGGAGTCCTTTTTTGGTTGATTTGTTCTTAAACATAATTTGAGGATAATATTTATCTTTTATAGGATGCCATAACTTAAAGTTGCATTATACAGGGTTTTAAAAATTGGATCAATCTCTCTTTGGCCCCCTGATTTTTGTAGTATGTTTTGTTCAGTTTGAACTGATGCAAGTTTGGGTTCAATACTAAGAAGCAAGAACAGATGGGAATTCATCACTTATTTGACATACGTTTTATTAAAAAAAAGTTTTATCTCTACATTGCAGTAAATATCAGAATTCATATACAAACAATTTAATATATTACAACTATATGAAAGAATTTTCACAATGGTTAACCAGGAACTGGCTTTGCAGAAATCAGGAGAGACAATAGCACAGACCAAGAGATTCCTTGAGGCTTCTCCTAGTGAGCTGATGGATGTTTATATGTGCAAATAGGATTTCTGTTGCACTCCCATCGGAGTGTCAGAGAATTTGGGCTAGCAGCTTGCTTCAGGTAGAAACCAATTAAGAGAATCTTTACTCATAAAGATCATTTTTGCAAATTAATCTTTGTGGTCATAAGAATTTGAGTAGATAGTTTCCAAATTCAGAACTTGCACTGAGTAAAAAATCTTCATGTCTGCTGGGAGTCATTTACTGTTTTAAATAAGACAGTGAAATTGAGTTTAATCAACTTGTATAATTTTGGGCAAAGTTCTGTACACTTTTAGCACTTTCCAAACTAATGTCACAAAGATGCCAATGTTAGAAAACAAACTGATCAGGTTTTTCTTCGCACAGATGCATCCTGTTGGATTTGGAGTTTATTTGAATTGTGTTCATCATTTCACTTCAGCTTCTTGAAAAAATCACAGATGTTCCTATGTAAACTCTATTCAGTATTCATGCTTATTTAATCACAAAATACTTCGCTTGTATAAAGTTTTCCCTAGTTTTCCCTAGTTTTAAAGATGTAGAACAGTAACTGATCATTTACCAATAACTCAAAATAGTTAAAATTCCTGGTGATTCAGGAGAAGCTGTAATGACCTTTGTCTGATTAATCCAGATCTTGTGGAGGAGGGATGGATTTCTGTGGACTACATTGACTAATTTCCCATTCTGTAATGAGGTAAAAAATCACAAACATCAACCACAAATAAAGCAAGTGATATTATTTTGTCACTTACTTGACTTTTTCAGAATTATCATTTAAAATAGCTAGCACATTTCAATGATATACATTTGAATAAAGGCAAAATACTGTGAATAGGGGAATTTGAAACAAATGCAATTTTGGAGGAACTCAGCAGATCTAGCAGCATCTGCGGAGCTTTGGGTTCAGTGTGACTTGTTCAAAACAGAACTTCTTCAAAGCGTCTGAAGAAATCATATTGGACTTGAAATGTTAACTATGTTGCCAGACCTGTTGAGTTTCTCCAGCATTGTGTTTGTTTCAATGATATACATGTCCAATTCAGCAAACATATTAATCAGGCTTATCAGAATAACAGAAATATACAATATGAACTAAACAAGAATAGTAAATGAATTGATTGATTGATGAGTGGGAACTCAGTTGGACTCATTGTCAGAGACATAAATGTAAGAAACAAGCTACTGTTGTAACCTTTCAGACTCTACAGGAAAATGATTAATTCAAAGAATTGGGTTGTTCATGAGCTAAGTACTGAGAGTGATCAATTAATGGAAGCAAAATTTGAACCATTTTATGAAAATAACTAATTCAAAAATAATAAACAAGAAGCTTTTCAAGGCCTTGAAAGAGATGTGTAATTTTTTTCATGAAACTGTTCAGATTAATTTCGAATTCTTTACCTTCTGGCTAACAGCAATAACTTAGAAACATTTTGATTTCAAAAGTTATTTTTTAAGAAAAAAAGTTCATGGAATGTGCATGATGCTGGCTGGGTCAGAACTTATTACTCATCCTCAATGCCTTGGTCTCTGTGGCTCACTAGGGCCATTTCAGAGTCAACTAGGTCAACCATGTCTAGGCCACGAAAGGACAGAAATGAACCACATGGGTTACATGGTCAACATTACACTACCTTTTGATTCCAAATTTTCTATTGAATTTAGAACCATGGTGAGATGTGAATGTTTGCCACCCCGAGGATTAACCTGGATCTCTGGATTACTAGTCCAGTAACATTACCACTAATCCATTACATAATCCAATGATGTAAATCACCGCTAGTTTGAAACATTGTGATAGTTGAACTGATTTTTAAAATGAATTGCAACATGAAACTTATAAAGCAGTGATTGAAATACAGTAAGTAGTTCATTGGATGTAATGCATTTTGAAGTAAACCATAGATGCAATAAGGGCATACAGCAGTGATTGCAACAAAGTCAGCCAGGTGGACCTCATAGAATATGAGTTCCCTGACTGGGGCTGTTAATCTGGTCCCATCATGGAAACCTGACTGACATATAAAACAGGAGTGGTCAGACATCCTGTCATTCTGAGAGCTGGCTGTAAGGTAGCTGGATCAGTTTCAAGGACTTTCTACTTAGCGACATAAAGTCATTGAAATGTACAGCATGGAAACAGACCCTTCAGTCAACTTGTCCATACCGACCAGACATCCCAACCCAATCTAGTCCCACCTGCCAGCACCCAGCACATGTCCCTCCAAACTCTTCCTATTCATATACCCATCCAGACGCCTTTTAAATGTTGCAATTGTACTAGCCTCCACCACTTCCTCTGGAAGCCCATTTCACTCACACACCTCTCTGCGTGTAAAAGTTGCTCCTTACGTCTCTTTTATGTCTTTTCCTCTCTCACCCTAAACCTATGCCCTCTAGTTCTGGACTCCCTGACCCCAGGGAAAAGACCTTGTCTATTTACCCTATACATGCCCCTCATGATTTTACAAACCTCTATAAGGTCACCCCTCAGCCTCCAACGCTTTGGGAAAACAGCCCTAGCCTATTCAAACTCTCCCCATAGCTCAAATCCTCCAACCCTGGCAACACACCTGTAAATCTTTTCTGAATCCTTTCAAGTTTCACAACATCCTTCTGATAGGAAGGAGTCCAGAACCGCATGCAATATTCCAAAAATGCTGTAATAAATGTCCTATACAGCCGTAACATGACCTTCCAACTCCTGTACCCAAAACTCTGACCAATAAAGGAAAGCAAACCAAACGCCTTTTTCACTATCCTATCTACCTACAGCTCTACTTTCAAGGAGCTATGAACCTGCACTCCAAGGTCCCTTTGTTCAGCAACATTCTCTAGGACCTTACCATTAAGTGTATAAGTCCTGCTAAGATTTGCTTTCTCAAACTGCAGCACCTCGCATTTATCTAAATTAAACTCCATCTGCCACTCCTCAGCCCACTGGCCCATCTAATCAAGATCCCATTGTAATCGGAGGTAACCTTCTTTGCTGTTCACTACACCTCCAATTTTGGTGTCATCTGCAAACTTACTAACTATACCTCTTATGCTCACATCGAAATAATTCACATAAATGGATGAAAAGTAGTGGACCCAGCACAGATCCTTGTGCACTTCACTGGTTACATGCCTCCAGTCTGAAAAACAACTCTCCACCACCACCCTCTGTCTTCTACCTTTGAGCCATTCTGTATCCAGATGGCTAGTTCTCCCTGTATTCCAAGAGATCTAACCTTGCTAATTAGTCTCCCATGAGGAACCTTGTCGAATGCCTTACTGAAGTCCATGTCGATCATGTCTACTGCTCTGCCCTCATCAATGCTCTTTGTTACTTCTTCAAAAAACTCAATCAAGTTTGTGAGACATGATTTCCCACAAACAAAGCCATGTTGACTCTGCCTAATCAGTCCTTGCCTTTCCAAATATGTGTTCATCCTGTCCCTCAGGATTCCCTCCAACAACTTGCCCACCACTGATGTCAGGCTCACTGTTCTATATTTCCCTGGCTTGTCCTTACCACCTTTCTTAAATAGTGGCACCACATTAGCCAACCTCCAGTCTTGCAGTACTTCACCTGTGACTATTGACGATACAAATATCTCAGCAAGAGGCCCAGCAATCACTTCCCTAGCTTCCCACAGAAATCTAGGGTACACCTGATCAGGTCCTGGGGATTTATCCACTTTTATGCATTTCAAGACATCCAGCACTTCCTTTTCTCTAATATGGGCATTTTTCAAGATGTCACCATCTATTTCCCTCCATTCTATATCTTCCATGTTCTTTTCCACAGTAAGTGCTGATGCAAAATACTCGCTTAGTATCTTCTCCATCTTCTGCGGCTCCACACAAAAGCTGCCTTGCTGATCTTTGAGGAGCCCTATTCTCTCCCTAGTTACCCTTTTGTCCTTAATGTATTTGCAAAAGCCCTTTGGATTCTCCTTAATGCTATTTGCCAAATCTATCTCATGTCCCCTTTTTGTCCTCCTGATTTCCCTCTTAAGTATACTCCTACTGCCTTTATACTCCTCTAAGGATTCATTCAATCTATCCTGTATATACCTGACACATGCTTCCTTCTTTTTCTTAACCAAACCCTCAATTTCTTTAGTCATCCAGCATTCTCTATACCTACCAGCCTTTTCTTTCACCCTGACAGGAATATACTGTCTCTGGTCTTATTTCATTTCTGAAAACTTCCAGGGGTGACATGGTGATGGGTTACATGCCTCTGTGGAGTTACTTCACAGGCAAATTCTTTCTTATTGTCTTTAACTGTATAGTAGTGACCCCCCCCCCCCCCAATACCCCCAAGGGATACATTCCAAGACCTACTGCAGATAGGAGCAAACCCATTCATTGAAATGGGAAATTTACCTCTCCAGCAGCCCTCAGTCCCTGGTTCTGGAATGTTCCACATAATATGTTCGGACCGTGGGTAACTGAAACCATGGAAACTGATTCCGTGGATATGGCAATCACTCTGTATTTTGAGGATGGGACTTGTTTTGAAAAAAGCTGTTGTCTCATTGTTGCATTCTTTTGTTTTCTTAGCACCACACAGCACACTCAGCTCTGTTCACTCTACTCTGAAACTGGCTGTTACAAAGTGAATGACAACAGCTCAAGATGATTTTCCTATTGCTCCATTTTTCATGTTTTTGAGATGTTTTAATGACACCACATTTTCTACTTGGAAGATTAAGAAACTGTGTGAAGTTTGAATCCACATGCTAGATCTGTGATGCTTTCATCTGTAATTAATTTCTAATTTTTGTGTAATTAATAACCATGTAATGAATGACAGTCTTATTTCTGACTTTATAACAGATAATTGGCATTGTCATTAGTTTTGTTGTATGTAATGTATCATCTGGAAAAATCATTTTGATATATTTATAATAGATCATCTTAATGGAAAAATGTTTAAAAACATCTTGATTTTGATTAACTTTCATTTAAAAATGAATAATTTACAAAGATGTGAAAATTGTTATTGTGTTGATCGTGTCAGCAAAAGGTTAATAAAAATGTGTTATATATAATTGTGTACGCAACATCAAATGCACTGAAACCCATATTTACCGCCACATCCCAGACTAAAATCTTCTTTCTGTCACCACCACTGACGAGTCTATTTCCATCCAGGTGTAGGCATCTCACTACCCCAATGTGTTCTGACATGGTAAACAGACATTTTCCTGTGGGAAATCATTGATGTTTCATAAAGTACTTCACTCATCACAACACTAATGTAATATGCTATTTATTTTTAATACCAAAAAAAATTATTTTCAGCAGTTTTCTGTGGGAAATCATTGATGTTTTATAAAGTACTTCACTCATCACAACGATAATGTAATATGCTATTTATTTTGAATACCAAAAAACTATTTTTGAGCAGTTATGTGTCCATACATAAGTGTGGTATACATTTGAACGTGGCCCAACAAATTATTTTCTTGTAGTTGAGGAGCAGGGGTAAATGATGACTACGTTTTTTTTGCTGCTGTGATCTCGATGTGTTGAATAGTTTCCTTACTGTGCACTTGGTGAGATTATTTCATTTTTTTTTGTTTTTCCCATCATATATCTTAGTCTCTACCATACAAACCCCTTCATGTTGAAGACAGGGATGGGCCTCAGGTGAGTACACATGCAAAACAGAATTGCTTCTACCTCTAAACTCCAGGCTTTGATTTTATGGGAGGTCTTTGCTCTGCACTCTACTTTTGCCCTGATTGGTATCAGAATTTAACAAAAACTTGGATGATGTCTTCTCTGGTTTTGCAGAGAATTGTTTGAGACTAGTTGGTGGGAAGCTGTAATGCCATGTTTTCTACATAGTGAAGTTTTAGGGAACATATCATATTCACTAGCTATCTTACTGTAAATTCCTGGCACTACAATATTCCCTGTGTGGCAGTCAATTATGAAGTTATTTGCTTTAAGTTTATGTGCAAAAATCTAGATGGCTCTGAGAAAACCCAAACACTAATTGTTGAAAATACAAAAATGAGAGCTGAAATTCATCATGCATAAATGCTAGCATGAGTCTGCTGCTAATCTTTGGAACCAACTGCCCAATTTTGCAGGATTGGGGAAGTCATAATACTATTAATGGTGCATCTTCAGCACCTACCTAGGTTTCTATAGAAAAAGTGAGATAGTTCTCTCACCAATTCCCTTTATAAATGGTATATTTTTCAAACTTCTTGGTGGGTTTATGCTTGATTCTTAGGTGTGTTTTCCATTTAATTTCTCTCACCTAGCCTATAAGTACCCAAATGTTCCATAAGTCTCTAGATAAAAGGCTCCAGCCAGCACCCTTAGGGGGCAGAGCCTCTGTCACTTATCACAAGGCCTCTATGAAAGTAGCAGAGAAGTTTGGGGCCCTATCTGTCTAAAACCTGACCCAATGTAGATTTCCCATCCGAGTTCTCATATCAGGATACAGAAGGGACCATGGATTTTCAGCCACATACAGTTTGGTACAGTTCTTCCATTATACCCCAGCATTTCCACATAGTCTCCATGCAATAGAGAATTTAATCATATGATTAAATTTTAATACTGATTTTTAACACAAACTATCATTAATTTTAAATATCATTCTTAATATGATTACAGGATAGAAAGATTTAAAGTTAGAGGGGAAGGGATGGCATATGGAACTGACACATCAACATAAATCTTTGAACTAAATGCCTGCTTATGGTAGGGTCTGTATAGTTCTGACTGGCTTGGTAAAGGCTGGACATAGTGGGAAGAAGAAATCCATTGATGATCTAGTCCATTTCAACCAAGCGTAGCTTTTAAATGTGTTTAAAGAGTAGCATGTTTAGAAGCTTACACAAAAAGATCAACGGGCTGTATCATCACTGGATTTATTTGTAGCGCGAAGAAAAAAGTGAGCTTACAAAATAAATTCATAAAACGTTCTCTATTTTTCACACCTGCAAAGTTCCAGACTCGAATGGTGCTATCTGATGAACCAGAGCAGATTATCTTCTCATTAAACATCAAACAGTACTGTAGAAAATACATTAAAGAATTGAATTAGAAAGGGTAAGATTAATTAGATGTAAAATGTGAATGATGTTATCTTTAAATTATTTAAAATAAATAGAGACAGGAACATTGTTAGTGCAGAGATATTACAGGAAGGAAGAATATTTCAAGAAGAAACTTGGGTTAGGACTGAGAATGGGGAATAAACAAGCTTTTAAAGGAGATGCAAGAGGGATGGAAAAGGGTATGGTGCTTAAAGGAGAAGAGGCCAGATCAGTAAGGGGAGGAAGTAAAATTTGGTGATAAAGTCCTTACTGCCACCATATTGGTTTGGGCAAGGCAGATAGTGAAAAGAAGAGAAGCTTTTATAAATGGTATAGTGTTGCCATCTGAGAATCAAGGTTTGGCTGATACCATATCAAGATAAAGATTGGTTGATGAGGGATTTATTCACCAGTGAACAAAATCCTTGTTAGATAAGTGGACAGGATGATGACTGATGGTCAGCTGGTATGATTTCTAAGCCAGCATTTATTGCCATACATAATTGCATGGGAGAAGATAGTAGTGAGCTGCCTTCTTGAATCACTGCAATCTTTGGGGCATAGCAACACCCACAAGCTGTTTGGAGGAAGCTCCAGGATTTTGATGCAGCAGCAGAATATCATTTCAAATCAGGATAGTATGTCATTTGGAGGGGTACTTGAAGATAGTGGTGTTCCCATGCATCTGCCACCCTCACCTTTTGTTAGTACTGGACGTTGTAAAATTGTAAGGTGCTGTCATTGGTGTCTCAATGAGTTACGATCACATATGTTATAGATGGTAAATACGCTGTTACTGAGCATTGGTAGTTGCAGGAGTGAATGGTGAAGATTGTGTGGGGAATGGGCTGCTTTGGTCCTGGATAGTGTCATTGTCAAAAGTTACACTCATCCAGGTAAGTGGATAACTTACCAACACACCCCTGACCTTGCCACAGAATTCCTAGCCTTTGACATGCTTTTCTAGCCACAATATCTAAATAGCTAGGTCAGTTTTTGGTTGGTAACTTCGAGATGTTGATTGTGGGGAATTTAGCATTGGCAATTCCATTGAATGTCAAAGGTTACAATGAGATTCTCTCTCATTGGAGACAGACATTGCCAGACACTTCTATGGTATGCATATTGCTTGCAATTTATCAGTCCAGGCCTGATGTTGTTCAAGTTTTAATGTATTTGGCCACTGACTCTTCAAATATTGAAGAAATCTCAAATAGTGCAAAATATTGCAAAACAATCATTAGTGAACATCTTCACTTCTAACCTTATGATAGAGGTAAGGTCATTGATGAAGCAGCTGAAGATAGGTGGGCCTAGGTTACTATTCTGAGAAACACCTGCAGAGACGTCCAGGAGCAGAAAAGACTGACTTCCAGCCACAACCGCATTCTTTTATGCCAGGTATGACTCCAATTGGTGGACAATTTTTCTCCCAGTTCCCATTAAATGTAGGTTTGGTAGGGTTCCTTGATGCCAGACTCAGTCATATGTCAAGAGCAGTCATTTCCATCTCAATCTAGAATTCAGTTCTTTTATCCATGTTTGAACCAATGTTGTAATGAGGTCAGGAAATAAATGACCCTGACGGAACTAGGACCATGATGGAACTAGAGCTGAACATCTGTTACCAGACTATTAATAAGTAAGCGCTGGTTGATAGCACTGTTGATTACTTGTTCCCCATTGTGGAATCATCATTCAAGTGTCATTTCTTAATCTAAAAATCATGATTTGGAGATGCTGGGGTGTACAAAGTTAAAAATCACACAATACCAGGTTGCAATCCAACAGGTTTAATGGAAGCACTAGCTTTCGGCACCTGATGAAGGAGCAGCGCTCCGAAAGCTAGTGCTTCTAAATAAACCTGTTGGGCTATAACCTGGTGTTGTGTGATTTTTAATCTAACAGTGTTATACATTTTTCAAGACCAGCAGTGATGCACAGCAGTATGCCTAAATCAAATTTCATACAATTGTTAGTACATCAACTTGGATGCTGCAGTAATAATTTGTTTCTTGTTTACATTTTCTTTCATTGTGTCTTTATAACTGGAAAATATTTTCTTTTCATGTTAACTTTCTTTCTCTGTCACCATGTGCAAACTACTTACCACATCCCCTGTGTGTCCTTGACACTTGCACAGCAGTTTTCCACTTTCTGTTGACCAGATAAGCACTAAGCAATCCCCTCCTCCACTCACCAAATATCGACAGTCAAACTGACAGCAGTTCACCACTGTAAAGAGGAAAATGCAGACAAAACCATAGACAGATAAATTCTCGGTAAAAATAAAATTACACATGACATATCTTTGAATTTTAAAAGATTCAATATGTAGGAGACCATAAGATATAGGAGCAGAAGTAGGACATTTGGCCCATCAAGTCTGCTTGAGATTGTAGCCGATCTGATAATCCTTAACTCCACCTTCCTGCCTTATTCCATAACCCTCCATTGCCTTACTGATTAAAAGTCTATCTCAGCTTTGATATACTTAATAACACAACTTCTAAGATAAAGAATTCCACAGATTCACTATTCTCTGAAAGAGGAAGAGTTACAAAGAATTATTCCTCACCTACATCTTAAATGGGCGACCCATTACTCTGAGGTTATGCCCTCTGATTCTAGTTCTTTCAGTTCAAAAGAGGAAATAACCTACCTTGTCAGCCCATTAATAATCCTGCATTATTCAATAAGCCCTCCTCTCATTTTTCTAAGCTCCAGTGAATACAAGCCCAACTTACTCACCCTCTCCTGATAAGAAAATCCCTCCATACTTGTACCAACCTGGCTGTTCTTCTATAGATTGTCTTCCAGGCCAGTAAAGCTTTCCTTCGATAAGGGGACCAAAACTATTCACAGCATTCTAGATGTGATCTGTTTAATGCGTGGCTAGTTTTAGCAAGATCCATTTTTATAATCTGAAATAAAGTCCATGTATCTTTCCCTATTATCTTCTGAAGCTGGAAGCTAACTTTTTGTAATTCATTTGTGACTCAAGCTCCGACTTTGGAACAAAAAACATAAATAAGATAATCGGTAGACCAAACTATACAAACAATTTGCACTCACAGTACAGAATCTTGTGAAAACAACAGTGTCAAATGCTGAGCCAGCAAGACCCCCTTGGCCGTTTAAACTCCCCCATTGGGAACATGATCTTTGCCAGTTGTAAAGAGAAATAGAGATAAAAAGGAAATCAAATTAAAAATGTAAATACAACCAAAAATCAAGACTGCAAATTAACATCAATGCCCTCAGAGGAGAACTGCCTTCCTGGGAAAGGGCAGCTGAACTAATATGCAGGGGATACACTTTCTATTAGAAAGATAAAGCTGATTATAATCCTCATACAGTTTTTGTTTTGCCACCTGGGTGCACTGTGAGATCCCTCCAGTTGTACAAATAAAAGGTTTATGGCACTATACGTGTGCCTTTAGCTCAGCCACATCAGTTATCAGCATTCATGCTCTAACCCTTGAGTCATGTAAAAATGTTAAGGAAATTATCGGTTTTGACCTTGGCCTCATGGCCAACCCAAAAAAAGAAAGCATAATTCTTCTTTGGGACTTTAATACCAGGATTGGCTGTGACTCCAATGTCTGGTGAGGAATCCTGGACAGGAACAGCACAGGAAAGGTCAATACAAATGGTGCCCTCCTGCTGCCAAAGTGTGCTCAGCCCAGCCTCATTACAGCAACATTCACTTTCAAGGGGACCAATACAAATCCCAACAGGATTTGTATTGGAGACATACTAGATCAAAACATTGGCACCTAAATAAATTGACAAGTTAAGTGAGCGAACAGGGGGATCCAAGATGGCGGCGACCCAGCAAGTCTGAGTCTATAGTGCTCCTCCCAAGACTTGGGCAAAGTGGGTCATCCACCCCCACCACACTCACCAAAAAATTTAAAATAGCTGTTTAATTTAATTAGTTGTTTAGTATTGAATTTAAACAATTTAATCTTCAGTAAAAATGACTAAAGGGAAGGGAGCCCGCAGCTCTCAGCAAGCAGGAACCCCTCCCCCACCCTCTCCAGCTGCAGCAGAGAGCGTTCACAGCCGCCCCGGGGGACTTACCTACGGTGTTGAGCCTCGTGGAAATCATCTCCAAACTGGATGTGAAGATCAACGCTTTTATTGAAGAATCCCAAAGTCGATGGGACTCACTCTTGGCCACGCTGCAAAAGCATGACCGAGACATTAAGGAAATCGAGCGCCGAGTCGGAGGGGTGGAGCTAAAGGCCGCGACCTCCGAAACGACAGCGTAATCGGCCGTGGATCGGGTCCGGACTCTCGAACAGTGAGTCCAGACCTTAGAGAACCACATTGACAACCTCGATTCTCGAGGTCGTCGAAAAAATATTTGTTTGCTGGGCCTTCCCGAACGGGAAGAGGAAGGCCAGCTTATAGCATTCCTTGAGCAGTGGCTTCCACAGCTTTTAAATCTGGAGGCAGGATCAGGCCAGGTAAGGGTGGAATGGGCCTACCGGGTTGCAATACGCGGGCCCAGCTCGAATCAGTGCCCCCACCCCAGTCCTGTTCCGGCTGCAGAGCTATAAGGAGAGGCAGATACCCCTAGAAGCCTCTAGAAATCTTGGAAAAGATCCCCAAGCCATGATCTATAAAGGATCCAAGATCATGTTATTCCAAGACTTTTCCCCAGCTCTGGTCCTAAAGAGGAAGGCATTCAATGAGGCGAAGAAGTGTTTAAGGGATTTAAATATTCAGTACTCCTTGCACTACCCAGCGACACTATGCTTTAACCATGAAGGATCCATGTATAACTTTGGATCGCCGGAAAAGGCCAAGGAATTTTTGGACTCTTTTAGATAAATTGTAAGAGATAATTGATATTTGGTTTGCCTTCCCCCCATTCCGGTTTATACTCCCCCTTTTTTTAACCTTACTGTTTAATATTATCTTGGGGGGTGGGGAGAGGGATTTATTTATTTGTTCTCTACTTAACGATTTTCTCCCCCCCTTGGTTTTTTTTAAATTATTCTATATTTATATAGGCTGGGGGGGGGGTCTAGTTAATGTTGGTGGGGGGAGGTGGTTACCTTATTTTATTTTACCTGTCTCTAGGAGCGGGGTTGTTTTCCCTTGTTATTTTGTATTATTCTATTTAATTATTACTTGTTGAGGTTGTAATTTTATAGTTATATATGTTTATACATGGTATTAACATTACCAAATATATCCAGGTGTTGGTGTGTGGGTGGGGGGACAGGGGTAGGGTGCTCACTGTTAACTCTAGCTCTGTAGTATATTTGAATTTTCCTCATCAATTGAGGAGCGCCTGGGTGGGAGACTGGTTGGGAGAGGATACGATGGACCTTTGGAAAGGAAGTGATACCCCCAGGAACAAGGCGGAAAATCTCCATTTAAATACGTTTTATATTTTTTTTATTTAGAAATAGTTTTTTATTATACTGTTGTGAGTGTATTAGAGAGCCTTTATTTTTGTAAATTTTATATGCTCTCCGCTCGGGATATTCTGAATAGGGTTTCCCCTCCCGAGGGGTCTCGGATTTGCCCGGACGATTATGGTTGATCAGTCGGTTAAGTGGTGCACCTGGAATGTCAAGGGGAATAATTCGCCAGTCAAAAGGAAGAAAATATTATCAAATCTCAAGAAAGAAAGGGTTGATATAGCTCTCCTACAAGAGACACACTTGTTGGATAAAGAACACTTGAAATTACAACAGGGTGGATTTGATCAGGCCTTTTTTTCTTCTTTTAGCTCAAAAAGCAGGGGAGTTGTTATTCTTATTCGGAAGAAATTCCCTTTCAAAATCCTAAATCAGATAAAAGACGAATCTGGACGATATATTATGATTAAAGCCCATATAAATGGAGAGGAATATGGGATTTTAAATTTGTATTGCCCCCCGGCACATCCTTTTAAATTTATAACGGAAACCTTCTCAAAATTGATGGCTCTCGGTGCCCGTCATACAATTATAGGGGGAGACTTTAATTGTATTCTGGATCCGGAAATAGATAGGATTCCCAAGAGTACTGCAGGAGTATCTCCCAGATCTAGACAATTGGTGGATTTGAACAAATAATTAGGATTTGTAGATGTATGGAGATGTCTTCATCCACATGGCAGAGATTTTTCTTTTTACTCCAATCCACATAAATGTCATACCAAAATTGATATGTTTTTTGCCCCCTCGATTTTTTAAAATTCCATATCATCCTGTAAAATAGGTAGTATAGCAATTTCCGATCACGCTGCTGTATATATGGAAACCAAGGCAAGGAAAAATGGGACATCCCCTCGGCATTGGTGTATGGACCCCTTCCTGATGAAAGACAGTAAATTTGTAAAGTACTTCTCTCAAGAATTTAAAACTTTTTTAGAAATTAATTTAGATACAGCTAGCAACCCATCAATGATGTGGGAGACCATCAAAGCTTATGCGCGAGGTTTGATCATCTCCTACTCAGCGACCCAGAAAAAATTAAAGGGAGAACAACAGTGTCTGCTCGAAGCTCGCTTAAAAGCAGCTGAAACTGCATACACTGATAGACCTTCTATTATTAAATTGCAAAGGATTATGGCCCTTAGGACAGCTCTAAACACCACGCTTACCCAAACGGCTGAGAGGGAAATATTATTGGCAAAACAAAGGTTATATGAATTTGGCGACAAACCGGGTAGATACTTAGCATTTCTTGCAAAGAAGAAAAAAGGCCCCTCAGACTATCACGTCTATCAAGGAAAGTACAGGTATTTTGACTCATGATCGTAAAAAGATTAATGCGATCTTTAGAGAATTTTATTCTGATTTATATAAATCACAGGATTGTGAAGACAGGACTAGGAGGAAGCAATCATTTTTAAAAAATTTGACCTTTCCAGACCTAACTCCGGAACAGGAATCGGTCTTAAATGCTCCCCTAATAGTCCAAGAAATACTTGACGCAATCAGGCAACTTCAGAGCGGTAAGGCACCTGGCCCAGATGGTTTTCAAGCTGAATTCTATAAAGAATTTACAGGAATATTGGCTGGTCCACTTATGGACATGTATAACTACGCATACAGTCAGGGCTGTTTCCCGCCTTTGTTGAAAGAGGCAAATATCTCTCTTATCCTTAAAAAAGGAAAGGATCCAGAAGATTGTGCATCATACAGACCAATATCCTTGCTAAATGTAGATTTTAAAATCCTTTCTAAGACGTTAACATTGAGACTAGAAAGGATACTGCTACATATCATAAAGGAGGATCAGATGGGGTTTATTAAGGGCTGTAGATCATCCAATAATATTAGAAGGGTTTTGAATGTGATTCAAGCCTGCCACCAGGGAAAGATACCAGGAGTAGTAGTTTCATTAGATGTGGAAAAGGCATTCGATAGGGTTGAATGGTCATATTTGTTTTACACATTGGAAAGGTTTGGCGTTGGAAAGGTGTTTACCAAATGGGTCTCAACACTGTATAGTGATCCCAAAGCAGTTCTGGTTACCAATGGATTAGGCTCGGATAGCTTCAGTGTGGGTAGGAGCTGCCGTCAGGGATGTCCTCTCTCGCCATTGTTATTTACGCTAATAATTGAACCACTAGCAGAAGCTATACGGGCTGATCCTAATATAACGGCCCCGAGGATTAGTACAGGTAAACATAAAATTACCCTTATGCAGATAATGTTCTTCTATTCCTCAGTAATCCTCTGATGTCCGTGCCTCGCTTAATCCAAGTTATTAATACATTTAGTGCATTCTCAGGCTATAAAATTAATTTCTCAAAAACAGAGGCTATGCCAATGGGTGGCCTTGCTAGGATACCCCACTTAGTGGACGGATCCCATTTTCCCCTTCGTTGGTCCCTGGAGGGTTTCTTATATTTAGGCATTTTTATTACCCCATTATTTGGTCAGTTATACAAGGCTAACTTTGTGCACTTACTGGAAAGGATAAGGCAGGCCCTCCAGCGATGGGGAGACCTTCCAATTTCCTGACTGGGTAGAATAGCACTAATTAAAATGAATGTCCTGCCCCGTCTCCTATACCCTATGAGAATGCTTCCGGTGATGCTGCCGAGGCTGGCACTACGTAAATTATATGGCTGGTTGGGTTCCTTTATCTGGAATCATAGATGGCCCCTCATTAAGCTGAAGAAGCTACAGCTTCCATAGGCAAGGGGAGGATTGGACTTCCCAGATTTTAGGAAATATCAGTTAAGTTCCCTATTAAGTTACATAGCTGATTGGGTCTTGTCTGATCCACAATCAATCTGGCTGGACAACGAGGCTTCTCAAGTAAAATGCCCACTTATTAACCTTTTATTTTCAGACAAGAGGAAAATCATTACGTATCACTGTGAAAACCCTATAATACTAAATACAATTAAAGCTTGGAATATAATGCAGCAAAATGAGGGCAACTCACATAAAACATCCCCCTATGCGCCGATAGTGGGAGCATGGGGATTTCAACCGAGGTTTACAGATGCCACTTTTAAACTCTGGAGATCCAGGGGTATCTCATGTCTATGGGACCTATTTAAAGGTGGGGTCCTGATGTCTTTTGAATAGCTGTGTCAGAAATTTGGATTACCTAATGGAGACCTCTTTCGATACTTCCAAATTCGAGATTATATACAGAAGAAGACTACGTTATTAGATAGTCTTTATAAATCAGATAGAGAATGTAGTGTGCTACGACCAATGGGGGTATCTTCTGTCAGTACTATTTATCATTTACTACATGATAAAGTATCGGGAGATATGGACAATCTGTTTAAAACATGGGATCAGGATTTGGGACTAGAAATCTCTATAGAAATGTGGAATGACATTTGGGAAAATGCCAGAAGAATCACCATCTGCAATAGAACTCAGGCTATCCAGCTGAAGATACTTCATAGGGCCCATATAGCACCGGATCGATTGGCAAAATTTAAGGCAGGAGCATCTCCAATGTGTCCCAAATGTAAAATAAAGGTGGGCACTCTTGTACATTGCCTATGGACCGGTCATAAGATCCGTAGATACTGGACTAAAGTAGCAAGTACCCTGACAGAAATTTTAGGAACGGAAATTAGAGTGGACTCCATATCTCTCCTTTTGGGCTTTTCGAACTTACCCTCCCTGGACATGCATGGGAAAAGATTATTTTCTATTCTCTCTTTCTGTGCAAGGAAAAATATTTTGGGAAAATGGGTGGCTGAGGGCCCCCCTGGACTTTCAAATTGGCACAGATTAATCATGGAATGTATTCCCCTTGACTTCCTTACAAATATGGTGCCCCGAAAGACCGAATTATTTCATAAAATATGGCAGCCCTTCTTGAATTATATAAATACAGATATTTCAGCTATCCTGAAAAGGGCTTTTATTTAATTGAGATTGCGAACCTGGCTGGTCCGGGGCCCCTTGGGAGAAGAATCCCGCTCGAATATGGGTATTGTTACATTTGATGTTAACACATTCCGAGCATGTATCTCACTATCCAATTTCTGTGTTATCCGTTGGTTTTTTTTTTCTTTCTCTTATTTGAATAATGTAAGAGACTTAATTATACACTCTGGTTAGTTGTAGGTTAGATTAGTAGTTAGCTGAGTTCTGTTTTTTTTTCCTTGGTATTTTTCTTTCGATAAATTTTGGTTATTATTTATTTAAGATTTAATTGTATATCAATGTTTGTACTTGAGAGTTTTGTTTATTTTTGTAAACTTGTAGAAATGTTAAATTTCCAATAAAAATATCTATAAAAAAATGTGAGCAAACAAATACATGACAGGTGAAGGATAAAGTGGATAAATGTCAGGTTATCCACTTCAGCAGCAAAAACAGGAAGGCAGTTTGTTACCAAGATGCAACAAGACCTGGGTGACCTTGTACACCAGTTGCTGCAAGTAAGCATGCAGGTGCAGAAAGTGACGAAGAAGCCAAATGGTATGCTGACCTTCATAGCAAGGGAATTTGAATACTGGAGCAGGGATGTTTTGCTGCAGTTGTACAGGATGCTGGTGAGACCACACCTGGAGCACTATGTGTAATTTTCGTCCCCTTATTTGAGTAAGTATGTTCTGGCTACAGAGGGAGTGCAACAAAGGTTTACCAGACTTTTTCCTGGGATGGCAGGATTGACATATGAAGCCAGACTGGTTCAGTTACGGATGAATGGCCTACTCCTACTCCCATTTTCTATGTTCCTGGATTATATCATTGTTTGAGTTAAAAATCTAAGTGATATCTGTATCACTTGATCCATGCATGTGGGCTGATACCTGTCAGACAGATGATTGACTTGTTCAATTGTGGTAATTATCCACCTTGCACAAATCATTGTAAGAACCAGAAGTCCAAAACAGAGATTAATGTCTCAGCTCTAAAGCAGCCCAATGCAGACAGAAGTTTCAAAAGCAACTCACAATTAATCTGGAAAGTTTTCATATACTCAAATTCATTTCAGAACAACTGTACAAAACAACTGTGTCCAGATCATTGAATTTGAGTACTGTCATAAGCAGGACTGGTTCAATCTAAAAAAATGAAGAAATGTGTGATCCCCTGGAAGCATAATGAGCAGCCTTCATCAACAAGTCAAAAATCAAGTAAGCAGCATTCCAACAGTTCAATTCTGATACTAAATACAAACTTGAACATAAAAGCTGAATAACGGCACGAGAAACCCAAGAAAGTCAACAGTCTTGCCATGTGAACCTTTTTGGAAGCCACCAGGACCATCTGTACACCAGGTCAAATGGATAAAATTTCCTTGACTCACAGGACAGTATCTCTCTTCTTAAGGATGACAACGCCATTTGTTGAACACTGAAAAGAACATTTCCCATAACAATGTCAACCGTTAATTCACTGTGAAAACTGATAAGTCTCCAGCTTACCCCATCGACGTGTGTAGAATCCATGCATACATTGCCAGCAATGAGAGAGCTGTAACTGTAACTGGAAGGATAAGAAACAACAAAGACCAATTCCAGCTGAAACTTACAAATTTGGTTTTGTTGACATCAAGACTCAATGCACTCATCCTCCAGATTTGGGATGAAAAAGCACTTCGCACTCCCACAAGGACTTCAGGAATGTGACAATTGTAACCATCTCAAGAAGGGAGATAAGTCATGCTACAGAAACTACTGAAGCATTTCTCTGTTATCTATAGCATGTTCAGACACATTCTCCTGAATCAGCTACTCCCTATGCTGAAGGAATCCTTCCTGAAGCATTCCTTTTGACGTTACAGAAGAGCCTCTAATTTGGATTTTGTCATGCAAGTCTAAGAAAATATTGAGAACAATAAAACAAACTCTTCACTGTATCCATTAACATAACCAAATTATTTGATACTGTAAATTACAGGCTTTGTAGATTGTTCTCCAGAGATTTGGATGTTCAAGAAATTTCATCACAATCTTGCAACTGAAGATGGATGTAACTATCTTGAATGGGAGATCTGAAAGGGGTACTTTTTAAAACTAGACCAGTGTCAGGAAAGACTTTATGACAATCTCAAATGATTTACAGTCTACCTCCTCTAGTTATTCACCTCAAAAATCAACTGCTCTCTGCTGTATGCACTAAATATTGCCTGGATGGAAATCTCTCTAACTTCAGTTGCCTTTGTGCCAAGATTAAACTGACCACCACTGTAATACATGACCTAGAATATTCACTATCTTGCCAAAATGAAGACATCCTGTATATGTTAAAGCAAGTCTCTGAAGTATGTTAAGCACTTCCAAAGCTTGGCAGTTACTTCTTTCAAAGGGTCGCAATTGATGAGGCCAATACTGGATCAGCTGTACTAGCTCAATCTTCTACAAACTGTAACAGCCTGTGTTTGATTAAAACCCCTGCCAGTCAACAGTATGCTGACAACTAGTGTGCAAAGCAGTTGTCATCACACTTTCCCGTGCTGCAATATGATTTGGACTATGTATCAGTGACACATAATAGCACTAGTGCTACCCCACTACCAATGCTGCTGCAACATTCCACAGAATCAATAGGAAGACAAGGAGGAAAACTATCACTAGTATCCTTCTTGAGGACCACTCTAAAAACATTCAAGTAAAATTTCTGCAAAAGCAACTCCTCCCTAACAAGTTCTGTTTTCTCAGCTCTCAAATGGTACTGTTACAATGATGACAAAGAAACTGCTACAAAGATATTCTGGAACTCTCCTTGAACCACAGCAACATTGACATTAATGACTAGAAGGAGATTTCTACCAATTATTCAAAGTAGTGACAAATGACCGATCAAGCTGCATCATGCTTTGAGTCTGAAGGAGTTGGATCAATTTCAGTTAGTAAAGGGTTAAATTTTCAATCATGTTATGAAGCAAGTGGAAATGACAGATGTGCAAAGGCTAGAAGTGTAGGAGCTGCACCATCGGCAAGATAGCACTGGCCTTGGGTGAAAAGCAGACAATGCATGCATAAATTATGGGAAAACAGTTGAAACATGGGAAGTGCAATACATTGAAATATGGGCTTGCAATATTTTTAATATAGGTAGCAGGTATCTGTAATCCATCAGAGCCAGTGATAAGACAGGATCTCCTCATTTTTGCATGAAAATAAATGATTGCAGATGTAATTCTTAACTCTTCTTATCACTTTGTCAAGTTGCTTGATGTTTCAATGAGGCAATGTACTGGCAGAGAAGGAAAGAAAAGGAAGCAAGTACTGCTTTCTGGATGCCCCTGCCTCCTGGGACATTCCTCCCCATGTGACGAAGGACCTGCAGTTCAAATATCTGCCTGTTGAGTCACATGAAGACCCATGATATAAACCTGCAACCGAGTCATCATCACCGCCAAATCAAGGGACAGCAGATGACAACAAAGGAATCTCCAGAATAAAGACATAAATAGATTAAACTGATCTTGATGCATTTTTTTTGGGGGGGGGGGGGGGGAGTGTCTTTCTAATAGCCTTCTAGCTAAATATACAACAGGAGATCAGTGATAATGAAAAAATTCCCACAAGGCTAACTAGCGCTTGCATCTAAAACATGTACAAATAATAAACCTTTTTTTTGAGTTTCAGCATTTCAGAAGCCATTAGTTAACATGCCTAGATTGCCTCAGATTACAGGATTTAAGAGATCAGGCAGGAGCTGGAAGGTACAGAAAGGTAAACAATCCATTTTTTTGTTTTCAAAGAACAATAAAGAGTTGTCAAGACTGAAGCCTTTGGGGAGCAGTCGGAAAACCTTGCAGCCAATGACAATACTGCTGATGCACAAATCTCAGTCCTAGGCAGGAATTGTATTTTCTCATTTTCAGATACACGTACTTGCCAAAGGGTAGGTTTTGCATCATGTAAGTGTGGGCTCAAACTAGACCATTGAAGGTTAAAAGGAACAGTAACAGGCCTCAGATGTATGATTCAAAGATAACCTTGAAAAAGAACATAGCAGTCTTTTACAAACATTTTCTTCTTGCATTTATTTCAGGGTAATCACCTTCTGTATGGCCTTTTAGAACAGCTATACATTCTCCAGTTTGTATATTCCACATTCTTATTGTGTGGTCCCAGGATGTGCTAGCAACAAGATCCTTTTTCATTGTCAAATACTGTTTAGTAAGCAAATGGTTAATACAGTATATATAAACTATTTTATGTGCCATTTAACCAAATTTGAACATTTACAATCATTTGAAAGCATTACAAACATTGCATTGAGTGTTTGATTTTAAATACAGGTACATAAATCATTTAAAATAAACTTAATTGATGTGACTAATCATCATTTAGACTGCCACACAAGTAAATAATACATGTTTTGACATATTTTCCTATTACAAACATTTAACTCACTCAACTGATTGCCAGAATCAATTATAAATCTCTGGTCTATCCTACCTCAGCACGTTTTGGCTTGTAAACTTGAAAAAAGCGGTAGTATTTAGTCATTCTTATTTAAGTTGGGATGGCTAAAATGGAGACACGTGCATTGTATAAAAGAGCAGAATGTCATGCTTATTAAAGAAATCAAATGGATTATTGGTGAGCAACAACTGTTATTGTTGAATTGCTAAGTGTAGCTTTGCCTTACAGCTAGAATGTTCATAATTTTGAGATACACGAGGGAGGTTATAGTACTGTGATAATGACACTTAACTAATAATGCTCTGGGGCCATTAGTTCAAATTCCATTGTTACTGGTGGAATTAGACTGCTGGCAGGCAGGACTAGATTGGTTTGGGATATCTGGTTGGCATGGATGAATTGCACCGAAGGGTCTGTTTCCGTGCTGTACATCTCTATGTGTTTAAGACTCTATTAAAACTAAACCTTATTGACAATATATTAAAACTTAAAGGTAACAAAAATGATTATTATCTTTAATGCATTTTTACTTATTTAGTGAGTGATACTGTTCAAATAATAAATGCTGAAGACAACTATAAGCATTTCTTATTGAATCAAACCTTGCGAATATTCATTAAGGAACATTTAAAGAGTGTTCAATTGCATCTAATTTATACAGTATGAACTTTGGGAAAATAAGGTTTTTTAAAACATTTTGAGACTTGTGAGTGTCACTACATACATAGTTTAACAGTGACTCTTTTTACACTGATTAATGATTGCAATTTTAGTATGTATATTGTTTCCATACTAAAATGTAATCAGTTCAATCAGTCATTTGACTGAAATAAACATTGCTCAAATTTCCTACTCTGGTTTTTCAAAATTTGACCATTCAAACAGACATCATTGAGGAGAGCAGCTCTGCACACGTGGGTGCAGTTAAACCACCACTGATGTTTAAATGTCACAAGATTCTTTGTCCTCTTTAGTTCATTTCACTCATTGCCCTCATAGATGTAGTCCACAGAAGATTTGCTAGGTTGATCCTGGGAAAAGAGGGATTTTCTTACAAGGAGAGGTTGAGTAACTCGGGCTACTCAACCTATACATTGGAGTACAGAAGTATAGAATATAGAAGAGATGGCCTATTGAAACACGTAAAATTCTTAGGGGGCTTGACAGGGTAGATGCTGAAAAGGAGAGCCTATGTCTTATGGTCTAAAACAAGTAGGGAACAAATTTAAATTATAATAAGCTAACCTTGCAGAACATGATGTGATGAACCCCTGTCTCTGTTTGTGAAACATATTATTCCACAGTTAAAATTATAGATTAATGTATGAGATAGACTAATTATTATGGTCATGGAGTTCTAATCTTAATGATTTAGGACATACATTTTAAGGCTTTTAAACTCCATTGATAATAAGTAACTCCTCCAAACCCCAGAGATGTATGGGCTGAACAGAAAGATTTAAAAATGACAAGTTGGGGATCTAAGATGGTGGCGGTCTAAAAACATCGTGTTGCAGAGTTCCAGGACAAAGCCCTAACCTATCACAAGCGGGATGACGTCGTAACCCACCCAACCCAGATCATCACGATATCGTGGGACTCTGGAAAGATCATGGAACAATTTAACTTGGTTTTTGACTTCCAGGGACGCTGAAGAAGGGAGTAGGTACATCTGAGGCCGGTCCCGCGGCCCAGCCTGCAGAATCCTTGGACTTGATTTCCTACCAGGTCCTAGTAAAGGAACTCACAAAATCTAGTGAAATGTTGGGTAAGCAGATAGAGGAGAAGCTGATCCTGATCTCTATCATGCTGCAGAAGCATGAACAGCCACTGGGAGACCTCAAGAAAAGAACAGATGAGATAGAACGCAGAGTCATAGTGGTAGAAGCCGATACCAATTCCTCCAAGGATAGGATCCATGTCCAAAATTTGCTTTACCAGGTTGATGACCTCAAGAACAGGGTCAAGAGAAAAAATATTTGTCGGTCTGCTGGAGGATAAGGAAGGTGAGCACCAGTGGAATGTATTGAGGACTGGTTGTCGAAATTGCTTAACTTAGAGGCTGGAATGGGAAGCTTGAAGATTGAGAGAGCTCACCTGGTGACGGTGCGGAGGTCAAGTCTGGACCAATGTCCTCATCCTATCTTGGTGCGGTTTCATTACTACAGAGAAAAATATAGAATCATGGAAGCTTTCAGAATCCAGGGAAGGATCTGAAGGCCCTAGTTTTCGAGGGCTGTAAGATCATGTTCTTCCAGGACTTCTCAGCGGCAGTGATCCGGAAAAGAAAATCTTTAGATAGCATCAAGAAAAGACTGAGGGAGCTCGGGATCCAGTTCTTCAAAGGGATCCAGCACTGTTTTGGATCACCTTAAATGGATCGACACATCTCTTTTGACATGTTGGAGAAGGCAAGAGACTTTGTGGACAAATTAACTTAATCTGAACAATTTAGTATGTACAAATAGTATTGCTGTTGGGTATTTCTCTACTTTTCTTGAAAAACAAAGAGGAGATCCAGTCGGAGTCTTTTTTTTTTCATATATTCTATTGGTAATAATCTGGTCTAAAGTATGCTCGGAGGTTGCTGGGATGATTACTTTCAATTTCTAAGTTAAGTTATATCAAAGGATGTTTGGGGTACTTACTTTACTTTCAAAATTTCTTTGCTCACATTGTTATTCCATGATGCATTTCTTTCTTTGCTGCTTGTGCTTGTTGTGCAGCTCTAACTAGGAGGAGAGAAAATGGTTGGGATGGCTAGATGCCTACTTATGGACATTTTCTGGTTCAGGTATTTAAATGCCCTGGCTGCTGTATTGACAGCAGGATGGTAAGTTGGGTTTTGGGATGTGTAGATGCCCCCTTTGGGCAAGGGGTGAGTCCCCCTATTCAGTGCCATTGGCACTTTATATGTTTTGTTTGGGTTTTGTTATATATAGGCTTTGATAACTTCGTAGGTACATTAACTGTAGGAGTTTTAGTTTATGTACGATGGATCTTGCGACCCTAAGACTCAACAATTTGTAGTTTGAGCTCCTCCTCTCTGGAATCTAAATGTTACTGCAGAAGGCTATGGCGAATGACTTGATTAAATGGTGTACCTGGAACATCAAGGGGAGTCACTCACCAATTAACAGGAAAAAGATACTTTCAAGTCTTAGAAAGGAGAAGGTGGATATTGCTTTATTACAGGAGATACACTTGAAACTACAACAGAATGGCTTTGATCGGGTTTACTTTTCATCTTTTAATACCAAAAGTAGGGGATTGGCTATATTGGTTAGGAGGAATCTCCTATTTAAGATACTACAGTGTGTTAAAGACACACATGGGAGGTTTGCAATCCTCAAAGCCTTGAGAAACAGGGAAGAATATGGTATTTTAAATGTTTATTGCCCTCCGGCTCATCCCCTCAAATTTCTGGTAGATGCATTCTCTAAATTGATCAGTCTTGAGTCTCAGCATATCATCATTGGGGGAGATTTTAATTTATTATGGATCTCACAGTAGACAGGTTGCCCAAAGGCCCCTGGATAACCAAACAATTAGTGGATTTGTGTGTGGAGTTAGGGTGGATGGCCAACTGGAAGTGTCTCCACCCTACAGGCAGGGATTTTACGGTTTTTTTCCAACCTACACAGATTTATACCAGGATTTGTTTCTTTTCTGAACCCCGTGGCAACTCTGGACTTGGTGTCATCTTTTACGATTGGTAATATTACCATCTTAGATCAAGATCCAGTGTGCAGCTGTTGTTTAAGATTAAAGACGCTATAGTGGGCCCGAGGCACAGGTGAATGGATCCCTTTATTCTTAAGGATAAGTTTGTGGAGTACTTCTAAGGAATTTAGGGCATTCCTAGACATTAATTCAGGCTCGACTAGTAGCTCTTCCATCCTTTGGGAAACTGCCAAAGCCAATGCCGGGGGTTAGTTACTTCCTACTCTGCCAGTAGGAAGCAGAAGGGCAAGCAGCAATGTCTCTTCGAAGCATGGGTGAAGACAACCTAGAAGGTTTACTTGACAGGCCCTCGTTGGCCAAGCTACAGAGGATTACAGCGCTGCAGTCTGCATTGAATTCCGTGCTCACACAGACAGTAAAGAAGGAGCTTACTTTCAGAAAACAAAGGTTGTATGAGCATGGTAACAAACCGGGCAAGTACCTAGCGTCGTATCTTGCCAGGAAAAAAGACTACCCCTCAAGCCATTATGTCGATTTGGGAAGGTGACGAGAACTTAACGTGATTCTAAAAAGATAAATGTGGCATTTCAGAGATTTCACTCTGAATTATACCAATCTGAGAGTTGAGAGGAGGGGTAAGCCAAGATGGAGTCCTTTTTCAAGGATCTGGAGCTTCCGGGTGTGACTCCCGAACAAGAGTCTTTTCTCGGTGCCCCCTTATCAGAGCAAGAAGTGCAGGAGGCTGTGAAGCAGCTTCAGAGAGGAAAGGGGCCCGGCCCTGACAGACTTACTAGCGAATTTGATAAGGAATTTATAAGCATATTGTCATGCCCGATGCTCAACATGTTCAATGACTCATACAGTCATGATCATCTCTTGCCATCTCTAAGAGAGGCCAATATTTCATTTATTCTTAACAAAAGGAAGGCCCCGGAGGACTGCTTCTTACAGGGCCATTTCACTCTCAAATGTTGACTTTAAAATCTTCTCTCAGACTCTTGCATTAAGGCTGGAAACTGTTACTTTTTATTGTTAAAAAGGACCAGACGGGCTGCATAAAGAGCTGCAAATCCTACAATAATGTTAGGAGGCTGCTTAATGTAATTCAAGCATGTCAACAGCAGTTAATGTAGGGATTGGTAATTTCTCTAGATGCAGAGAAGGCATTTGTTTGAGTTGAGTGGCCATACCTTTTTTTATACTCTAGAGCGGTTAGGCTTGGGAAAAGCCTTTATAAGATGGGTCATCACCAATGGGATACGATCAAGCAATTTTAGCATTGTTAGGGCAGCCAACAGGGCTGTCCCCTTTCACCACTGCTTTTTACATTGTGATTCAACTGTTGACAGAGGCCATTCGTAGGTATCCTAATATGTCGGCTCCAGAAATGGGGCCAAAATTTCATAACATTTTGTTGGAGGCAGACGATATGCTCATTTTTTTTGTCAAATCCAGCAGTTTCAGTGCCTCACCTGATACAATGCACCAGCTCATTTGGCACCTTTACAGGGTACAAGATTAATTTTGCAAAATCAGAGGTTATGCCTATGGGTGGTGTTGCGAAGGTGCTCGGTCTTGAGGGCAAATCTCGATTCCCATTTAAGTGGTCACAGGGGGGTTTTACGTACTTGGGCATATTCATCACTCCAGTTCTTGATTGGTTGTTTAAAGTAAATTTTGTTCAATTAAACGACGAAATCAAACAAGACTTTCAAAGATGGGAGGTGCTTACGGTCTCATGGTTAGGTCAGATAGCTCTTATTAAGATGAATATTCTCCCCCATTTGTTGTACCCTATACGAATGCTCACCCTGATTTTCGACAAGCTAACGCTCAGGAGGCTGAACGGCTGGTTCAGCTCTTTTATTTGGCATCGTAAGCGGCGCATTATTAAATTAGCTAAATTGCAATTGCTTCATAGGCTGGAGGGAGTGGATCGCCTGAACATTAAAAACGATCAACTGAGCTCGTTTTTATCTTACGTGAGTGATTGGGCTTGTGGGAACAATTTTTCAATATGGTTAGATATTGAAAGCTCGCAGGCAAAGTGCCCCCTTATAAGCTTGCTGCTTTTGGACAAAATGAGGACAGTTAAGGAATATTGCTGTAGCCCAACAGTTATTAATTCAGCAGAAGGAAGGCAATATTGGCAAAACATCTTTCCTTACACCTGTAGTGGGTATGACGGGTTTTCAACAGGAGATTCAGGATTCAAACATTGGGCAGCTAGGGGTGTGTCTTTCATGGGTGATTTGTTTGAGGAAGACACAATGATGTCTTTTGATCAGTTAGCATGGGAGTACGAGCTATCTAGCAGGGACCTCTTTCATTTCTTTCAAGTTAGGAATTTGATTAAAAAAAAAGTACACATTTGACTGAGCCCTACAAATCTGACATGGAGAAGAGGATACTCAGTGCTAAGAGTACACTTTCTATCAGCACTCTATATCATCAGCTGGTGGGGGGGTGGGGGGGTTTGAGGGGGGGCCTCAGTTGAATTCAATCAGCTTTGCAAGGTGTGAGAGAGGCAGCTAGGCGTTGATGTCTCCTCAGAGGCATGGGAAGGTATTTGGGAAAACGCAAGTAAGATATTAATTTGCAATAGGACCCTTGCTTTACAGATGAAGATTCTCCACAGGGTCCACTTGGCTCTAGATCGTTTATCAAAAGTTAAACAAGGGGCATCTTCAACGTGCCCCAAGTGTAAAGTTAGTATGGGTTCTCTTACCCATTGTCTCTGGTCCTGTGGCAGGTACAATGGAGGGGATTTTGGGTGTAAGGTGGAAAAGGACCTGATCTCTTTTCTTTTTGGCCTGCCCAGTGTATTCACTGTAGATATGCATAAGAAAAATCTTTTCAACATCCTCCCTTTCTGCACAATATCTTGTTACGTTGGGTGCCCGAAAATCTTTCGGGCATGTCGGACGGGCAAAAGATTGTTATGGAGCATATCGCCTTGGATTTTCTTAAAATATGGTGCACCACAAAACTGAGAATTTCTAAGATATGGTGGCCTTTTTGGACTACCTGGACACAAATTTGTCTGCCACACTAATAAGGGCTTTTATACAATCGTAATGATTGTGCTTCACAAGTCCAATATCCAGAGAGGGTGTACTGCGAATGTATGAATATCTGAAAATTAATACTCTAGATATTTGAGAGTTAGTGTTTTGATTTGCTGAGCTATATTATTATTATTTATTAGTTTGTCATTAGTTATTATTTATTTTGTTAAGTAGTTAGTTGAGTATATTTATATTTGTACATGAGGGCAGTTTGGGCTTTTAAAATTTTTTGTGCTCTTTCTTTGTATTGTTTTGAAGTATATTGTTTTGTTGTAATATTAAAAAATCTATTTCTCAATAAAAATATATTTTAAAAAATGACAACTTGACACAACAGATGGACTTTTTTGATTTATAAAAAGGGATCTTCATGGTTACACACACTCTTTAGAGAATATTTAACTGAAAATCTGCCAATTTGTCCCCCTATATTTATTTTCTAACTCTGTGCTGCCAGTGGAGTACTTCATCTCCTGAGATGTTCAAATGAAAATTCATGATGTGGAGGTGCCTGTGTTGGACTGGGTGGATGAAGGAGTAGTTTTCCAAATGCTTGTGATTTCAAATAAACCGGTTGGACTATACCTGGCATTGTGTGACTTCTGACAATGAAAATTCAGACATATGCAGTGGGTACCCAAAGCTAGAAATGTAACCTAATTTGCCTCACTAATAATACGATATTTGAAAGAAAAAGTGATATACAGAACGCTAGGATCTTTTTATTAAACGAGTACTGAATTTGAAAGTAAAGATGATACATATATAACAACACTACCTGAATCTCATCTTCATGACCTCGTAGAACTTTCCTACAGCGGCCATCCTGAATTAACCAAACTCGAAGAGTTCTGATTCACAAGAGCAAATGACATAAACTAGCAGTGATTTACAGGAAAGTCATATCTTCACATAAAACGATGAATATCAGGTAAAATTATCTATTGGTTAAATTCAGGCATGCTAAACTGCCTTTTAATTCAAATGGATTTTTTTTCTTAATCAAAATACTTATGCATAAATTTCAATTGTTCATTTGTTTTCAATGTTTGCTTAATGATCAGTAAGGTGCCAATGATTCATTACCCCAGTAGCCTAGCAAGCAAAAGCAGTGATTAGCCAGCAGGTTTGCTCTCTGATATGCACTAAATTGGGAAGTGGGGTACAGTGTCACATTGGCTTCAATGCCTTGAAGTGAGAATGTGAGAATTGGCTGGAATTCCTACACCTGGAAGCTGTGCAACAATGCTGTTAGGAATGTCTGCATGCATATAATTTACATCTGTGTGTTGAAAAGATCAAGATCAGCTGCGATCTTTCCTTCAGTTGGAAAACTTACAAAATTATATGGTTTGGCATACCTTTTGTAGCCAACCAGTGGTCATTTATGCCCATCATCCTATGTCTGCTTACTTACTTACAGTGTGGAAACAGGCCCTTCGGCCCAACAAGTCCACACCGACCCGCCGAAGCGCAACCCACCCAGACCCATTCTCCCACACTCACCCCTTCACCTAACACTACGGGCAATTTGGCATGGCCAATTCACCGGTGAGAGGCCCATGACAGATTGGCAGCCTGGCAGCTTTTACTGAGAGAGCTGGCATAGGGCAACAGAACTAGGGACCTCCATTAGGATCCACTGTGCTCAGTGAATGCATCCACAATAAGATCATTCAACCATACTCCCTTCCCACAACCCCTCAAACCAGCCATTCTGACCGTCTCATTGCCAGCTACGTCCTACCAATACCTTGGACTTACCAGATGCTGGCCTCCACTCATTCCTCTTCCTCGGTGACTGACTGAACTCTCAGGAGTAGCCACTAAGTGAACCTGGTGCTGAGGGAATTACAGAGTGGTTGGCCAATCAGAATGGCTGAAACCTCTATAAGGCTGGACTTACTCCAGAGTGAGGCTCAGAAGACCCACCTTCAGTCAATTAAGGCTCCGTGAAGCATTGAGTAACGATGGGGGAACCAACATCAACCAGGATGTATTCTCTAATAACCCTTCAGGTGGCAAGGAAAAAAATCCTGCCACCTGAAAAACCCTCCCATAAAAGATTACATTTTTATCTCAAAAGCAATTATTAACAGATCTTTTAATAATACTGCATTCTTGTCTTATAAATATTTAATTATTGAACTACCACTTCAAAAATGAATGTACTACCTGTAGAATTTGAGTTTTACCTATCCGAGCTGGCACTGACCACCTGTGTTCCATCAAAACAGAGATGATCAATTCCTGAATTATGACCCATCAGTGCTCGTAGACAACTACCAGTTTCTGTCTGGAAAATTCGAATCAAGCTATCGGCACAACCGGTTACAATGACTTCATCCTGAAAATCAGAAAAATCCATTTTAGCTTTTACATTATTAATAAATACAGCATTAAAACTGTTGTATCATATAGGTTTTTAAAGCTTTTTGAAGATGTAATATTTATTAAGTTTTGACACTTACACCCAATATTAAGTTTTTGCCAGGGATGGGTAGCTGTGTCTGTTTGTATGTCAGAAGCTGTCTGTGGTGGAAAATCAACTGAAATTCAGATTTTCATGGGGGTTAGCTCTTAAATGATAGGGAGATGGGTTTCCAGGGCAATTAAAGCTGATGAGAGGGAGAATGGATGCACATAAGCTGATGCAGTTCAGGAGTTCTGAATGTAGAATAGGTTTGGGTGGAGGTGAGGAATAATAGGATAAGGAAGTCACTTGTGGGAGTAGTCCAAATCCCAAACAGTATTTGCAATATAAGATGAAAACAAGAAATCTTAGATGCTTGTGATAAAAAAAATGGCAATAATTTGGGGTAATTTTAATACACATATAAACTGGAAAAAATATAGATTGGCAGTCGTAGCCTCGGTGAGAAGTTCATAGAATGCGTTTGAGACAGTATCTTACAGCAACACATTTTGGAAGTGAACAGAAAGCAGATTTTATCAGACCTGATATTGTGTAAAGTGACAAGATTTATTCATGACCTCAGAGTTAAGGTAACTTTTGGCAGGAGTGATCACAATGTTATTTATGTCAGCTTTGAGAGGGAGAAGAGTGGATCTAAAACTAGTATTTCAGACTTAAATAAAGGTGACCATGTGGGCATAAAAGCTGAGTTAGCTGAATTGTGCTGGAATACTAGGTTAGGGGATTGATAAATAGAGAAGCAACTGCCAAGCATTGAAGGGATATGTCAGAATGCTCAGAATAAGTATGTTCCTACTAAAAAAGAAAACAATCTAAGGTGAGGCCTGCAATGCATGTTTAAAGAAATTAAAGAAAATATCAAACTTAAGGAAAAATATAATTGCATAGAGACAGGTCAGATAATTGGACAGAATACAAAGAATGACAAAAAATAGCTAAAAGATTAAGTATAAGAAATAAACTAGAGTATGAGAAAAAACTAACCTGAAATAAAGACAAGAATTTCTGCAGGTATTTAAAAAGGAAAAGAATACATGAGAAAGAATGGGGAGTTAATAGTAGATAATAAGAAAATGGCAGATGAAATAAGCTAATATTTTGTTTACATTTTCACTACAGAGAAAAGATGTATTAGCTATGAATTGGGAGGTGGAAAGGAGAAAGGAACTGGGTGAAATTACAATCATTGGGAAGCAGAACACACCAAACTTATACAACTGTGGGTAACAAGTAACCACATCCTGATGGACTTCATCCTGGAGTCTTAAGTAAGAGGCTATTGTAGTAAAGTGGAATTGGCATCATCTTTCCAAAAGCTGTTAGATTTTGGAAAGACCTCAACAAACTCAAAAGCAGCAAATATTTTCAATTAAAAAATAGAGGGATGCATGCAAAAGGAAACGACAGGCCAGTTAGCTTGACATATGTCCTAGAAAGGTGTTAAAATAATTAAAGAGGTTATAGTTGGATCCTTAAAACAACTCAAGATTATTGTGAAGAGTCGGTATGGTTTGGTGAAAGGGAAATCATACTTAATCCATTTATTGGAGTTCTTTGAAGGAATCCTATGCATTGATAAAAGGAGCCCGTAGATATTTGGTACCTGGATTTCCAGAAGACATTTGAAAGGTACTACATAAAGGGTTTTGCATAACAGTTGGAGTTCATGATATAGGTCTGTATTAGAATGAATAGAAGATTATTGAACCATTAGCAGAAAACAGAACATATGTATAAATATGTATTTTTTTGAATGGCAAGATATGGACTGGAATTTCACAGGAGTCTGTGCTGGAGTCTCAGCTTTTTATGATTCACATCAATTACTTAGGTGAGGGGAATGGCGGTCTTCTGGTGCAGGGGCAGTGTCTCTGAGCCAAGAGGCCTGGGTTCAATTCCCATTTGCTCCAGAGGTATGCAGTAGTATTTCTGAACAGACTGATTAGACAGTATCTAGACGAGGGGAGTGAAGGCACAGTAGCTGCAGATGACACAAAGATAAGTAGGAAAGAATTTTGTGAAGAGGAGCTGGGAGGTCATAACCAAGGGCCTTGGGCTGCTCTCCTATGTTCCCATTTCCCCTCACTGCCCGGTTTCTCACCTCCATGCCCCTTATACAGACCCAAGGGCCTGAGAAAACCAACTGTGACATTACTTTCTTGCCCACACACACACACACAGCTCCACCTGGTGGTGAAATTCACAATAAATGCACCATTCTTAAAAAGAGGTGGAGAGAGATCTAGGTGTTCTAGTTCATGAGTCATAAGCAGCTAGAATTCAGGTACAGTAAGGTGGCTTGTAGATTGCTATGTTTTACTACAAAAAAAATTGAACATAACAGTAAAGATCTTATGCTTCAGTTTTACAGAGCCCTGGTGAGTCCACATCTGAAAAATGTGTGCAGTTTTAGTCTCCTTATTTAAGGAAACGTGCAATACTTTTGTAGTGGTTAAGAGAAGGTTTACTAAACTGACACCAGAAATTAGTGGGTTGTCTTACATTGGAAAGGTTGTATAGACTAGTCTTGTTTCCACCAGAGTTGAGAAGAGTAAAGGGTAACTTGATTGAAGTACGTAAGATGCTGAAGAGTTTTGACAAGGTGGGCATAGAAAGGCGTTTTTATCTTGAGAATGGGTTTATGACTAGGGGCCACAATTTAAAAGTTGGGGTTTACTCGTTTCAGACAAATTAGGAGAAATATTTTCTGGGATTGCAAAATTATGAAATTCAGCCTCAGAAGGCTCTCATTGAACATTTTTAAGGTTGGCGGGAAATGGATTCTTGTTAGGCAAGTGAAGCAAAGGTTATCCAGAGTGAGTGTGAACGTTGAAAGCAAAACACAAACAGAGCGGTGATTACTTTATTGAATGGCATAGCGGCCTTGGGGTTCTAGAAAGCCTATGTCATGTATAAGACTCATTCAGAGATCCATGGCAGCCATCACGGAGGCTTTTAGTTGTCTTGATGGAGAGAGTTTGAACTAAAGCAGTCTACTACATTACAGAGGTGAGGGACAGAAGGCACATCCTCTTCCCAGAGGAATAGGAGATCACCTCATCATGCAGTGGGAGTCCTTTTTTCAGCATAATTTCCCTCTGCCTCCAACTCATCCTCTTTTCTGCTTCCTAATGAACTGTTTCCTTTAGGGGTCTCACTGATCTAACACCTTTCTGGAGGGCTATATTAAATAAAAGAGTGCAGCAGACTATCATAATAACAGAGCTCCTTACAGTGCACCAGCTGACCAGGTCCAGGCATTGAACCCTTTGGTTAGAAAATGCCCCATCAGTTGTGAATTTGATGTACTATCCAGCCTTGACAAGGAGGTCATTTGTCACCTGCATGATGCACCAACATGCAGCTTACCCCCGAGATACACAGAGGTCCACAATGATGACAACACTGATACGTTTGCATCTGTATACTGAGTGCGCTATGATTTTCTTGGAGACTTTTTTTTAGTAAAGTCTAGGTTTCTTTGCAACTGCGTTTCCCTCACAGTCCTTCTTTCTTTTATCTCACAAATGGTCGTACATGGCTGCATCTTGTAGATAATTGATGCACTGTTCACGAGACTTGGACAGTACATTAAATTATGGGGTGACATAGCTTTGCAGGCAGAGGGCAGTGAACTATCCTAGATTCCTCCAGGTACAAGGAAACATTGATAATGTCCATGTGGACTTCAAAGTACCTGGTGCTACGTCAATCAGATTCATTTCCGCATTCTCAAAATTCACTTGATCTGCAGCATAGCAATGGCTTTCTCCAGTTAGGTTCTCACTTCCCTGACAACTGCAATTACTGCTTCATTCTGTACCAACCATTGTTCTACCTGCAACACCTAACCTCCCTGAAACATCCCTAAATTCCATGAATGCATTTTGGGATCATCTTAAAGAGATGGGCTAGTCATCTCTTTATGAAAGCTCAAGCCAGATGCACTGGGAAAATATTACCAAATTTATCTACTCACTAGGACAACCATAGATCAGACCACAATACTTTCTCAGGACACAGTTCTGTACAGTGACTAATAGAGAGATGCCATACTGGACACTCTTGCAAAGATGCTGTTCAGTGTGGGTCTGCTATGTTATCCATAACATGACCCTCAAGAGAGTATGTTCTTTGAGGAGGACAGGGAGGAGCACAACTCAAGATGAAGAGCAGGAAAGTGCCCCAGGTTGGAGGTTCTCATCAGAATTCCATCAATATCAGGAATTATTTGATCAAAGCACTTTTTAGAGGAGTCACTCTGACCCAGGGAAGAATGACATGGTATGGAAATCATCATGAATTACCAGGACTAACACTTCGTTAAAGATGTAGCCTCTAATATGTAAACTCTGACCTGCAATAAAGGATGCACATCTCATCAGAAGTTTCAACATGACCACAAATGGACTCTTGTATGCCTTGATTACTTCAAACTACTTCTCTGGCCCACAATAAATAAAAGGAACCTCACCAGTGTAACTTCATGTATCAATATTTACATGGTACTCAAATGTAGATAGTGCAGAGTTACAGGCAGAAGACATCCTAGTGATCTGCTCAGTATGCTGTCCAATGCAATGGCTTCCTTATTTGGCCACTTCTATCTGGTGCTGCCCTTGAGGAGATAGCTGGAGATAGCCTGTTTGTTCTTTTCCATCCTATGGTTGTGAGACACATGGCAGTCATCATCTTCATGAAAATGCCCTAGGAGATATAAGTGTGGCACCTCCAAATGCTTCTGTACTTGAGTCATTGCAAGGATATGCTGCCATCAGTGAATCTCAAAGCATAGATGCTCACTTCATCAGATGAGTCAAAAAAGTCATTGAAGATGGACCCCAATGAGGGGCAGAAACCTCCTCACAGTTTTGGTTATTTGATGGTGTACTGACTAAGAGTATGAGCTGTGGAGCAACTGGTAAACCAAACAACCCTGTGCCACTAGCATCACTGAAACGTGAAGGCTACATGGTGTAGCATGTACACTGTGAATGTTAATGAACAGTTTCTGCATACCTCTTCAGAGTTGCTGGCTCTCCATATAGTTCTTCACTTTCTCAATGGAGGAGCGTATTTGTCCAATTTTCTAAAGGTGATGCAAATGAGCTGGGTCAACACCTCCATTTTCAGCACATGACTATACACTGCCTGAAAAATTCTGAAATCTAGGAGCACATTTGTTGCTGCTGTTCTAACAGGAAATTCTATTCCTGGGTCACCTGCTGTTGTACTCAGCTGAGTAGGCCTGTTACTGTCCTTTCTCCTGCAAGGGTAAATTACCACAGCTGCCAGTGTCTCTGGCACCATATCCTGCACATTAGTGCTGTGGATGCAGTGCCATCCTACCTAACCATATGTGAGGCCTTATGAAATTGACAATACCTGGACTAGTGGAGGCTGCTTTGGAAGGGATGATGGTGGTTCTTTGGAGTTCTATAGTTGCTGTTCAAACTTGACATCTATGTCTGTGGGAGACACAAGCACATGTTACGAGAACTTGCCTTAAAGATCACAACCCTCTGCAAGTATGGAGGCTTCTCAATGAAACTCAGGGTTCAGCATGAACTGAAAGAGGTGGTATGCAATGCACACCTTTAAATGAATGTATTGCAGTCTGATCACTATCTCCATTGTGCCCTGCCATATTTCTCACTATCCATGATATCTACTGATCCCTGTTCCTTGGCAGCAATGATGATGTGAAGGTAGGGAGCCCCTTCTCGGGTATATTATGGGCCCTGATTTTGAGTAAGGGTAAAAGATAAAGAACTGCTGACATCCATGACCAATGCTAGCTGCTTTTTCCATTATAAACTGCAAATCTCAATGCTGTCAGATCCTCAATTGCGTTATGGGTCTCAGCTATTCTGTGGAGTCAGTAAGTTCTATGGGCATACACTCCTCCTATGTTCAGCTACAGAACACAGCCTCAGGCTCTTCTGCTGATGCACCACTGGATGTTGAATACTCAAGATGCCAGTCCCGAGAGTTGATGCTTCTACTCACCTCATCAGAGCATATCAGATTAGTAAGCTTCTTCTCACAACTGATCCAATTTGTACACATCACATCCCTTGTGTCACCTTGATGCAGTTCTCCTTAGTCTTGCGAGGTGGCCTTCTCTTGCAATAGGTAAAAAGCTCCATCCCCCACCCCTTATGGCCACAAGGATGATTTCCAGGTTCACATCTGCAAATCATTCGGGATCCCTGCTCCTGATTCCAGCCCGTGCCTTTCCTGAGACATCTGATGATTCCAAATTGAAAGTAAAGAGTGAAAGAGCAGATACAATAAGGCTGCCATGGTCGGTTTAGAAATCGGTCCTACACTTGAAGAGTCCGGCCCTTGTTCCTGCCTTCATGATTGCTAATTGGCCAACAAATTCATCGTCATGTCAGTAAGGAAAGCATGTTCCTGTGAAAATGAAAACTGAAGGTTGTTTATCCTTGAGGTGGGTTTTGGATAGGTAAAGAGTGTTAACTTCCATTTCTTATCAGTAGCAGGCTTTGCTTATCAGGAATTTGTTTGGAACTCTGTGGTCAATTTGAGGCAAATGAGATTAATCTAGAAAGAAAACTCGATTTGTACAGTTTATTAGTCTTGGGTGAGTAACATGATCTATAACACTGGGATCAATTCCAAAGTTGACAAGTATAATATTTGAAAAAGCTATAACTCAATCATGTTATGTTATTGCAGTTTGAGAATGTTCACTGGGACTTGAAATTGGACTATAGATTCTAAATTACTCAAAGGCATTTCTTGTCTATTAATATAAATTGCACTGATACAGCATTTTTTAAAATGCAATGCTTTTTTCAGGATTATGATACTGGTAATTGATTCCCGTAGGTATTTTCCTGATCCTTAGCTGAAACATTGGGGATAGACCTAAAGAAATCTGAAGAAACAACTTGGATATTTTCATTTCTTTTTCAGAATTTCACGAGACCACCTACACAAAGTGATGAGCAGAATAATCTACATGGAAATTTGTAACCAGTGTGAAATAGGAATAGAGAATGGATGCACTGAAGATGGAATACAATTTACATTGTCCTGACTGGGTCATCTGCTAACACAAACAACACCTGAGGGACTTGTGGTTATTGAATGTTTTGATAATAATGCAACTGATAACAATAAAATTATAAAAATATTGGCTACTTAATTTTAAATATGATCCAATAAGTTAATGCATAGATAACAGAGTTAGTGCAAAGATTTCATTGGAACTTTCTATTACAACCATTCATTTACAGTTATTAAAAAGCTTCATGAAGTAATAATAGCAACTTGTATTTATATAGTGCTTATGATACTGAAAAAAAAATTAATGGAAAATTTCTAAAAGAAACATTCAAAAGGTATTTTACTCAAAGGCACTTTACAGGAACATTATAAAGCAAAATATGCATCTAGGCACATAAGACTTTACTAGAGCAGTACACCAAACACTTGATCAATAAAAGTAACATTTAATTTAAGACTGAAGAGGCACAGGAAAGTGGGAGGAGCTAGTCAGCAACGAGTGAATAGTGTTTCAGGAACTGAGTAACAGGAACTGAAAAACTTTAGGTTTTTCCAATGTTTAATTGAAGGGAATTTCTTCTCATCCAGTACAGGGATTTGGATAGCAACCTGATAAGCTAGCAACAAATGCAAATAAAAATGTAAATAATTCAAAATGAATTAAAGTATATGGTTATTTTTGTGTTTATTTTACAGCTTTTTTAAGTAGCTGGATAGGGGGAAAAGACTACCTTAATGCAAACACTTGTTACAGCATCTGTATGACTATCCAGTACATGTAGACAATTTGCAGTGAATAGATCCCATACACGGGCAGTTTTGTCTGAACTTCCACTAACAAGCCGTTTTCCTGTGAACAAGAAAGAGGCAGGAAATATATTAGAATTGTGATATATTAGAATTAGAATTCTATTGTGGTTAAATATTTTGTACAAATCAGATAGTATTTTGTATTTTTAAATTAAACATAAAGAATGAGTAATATGCAGCACAATGATGGAATACGTAGCATGTTTCTTTACAGAATCGTGAAATATGTACGACATGACATATGCAAACTCATCCATGACATTTCTGATGTGCCCTAGTGGGAATGTGAAGCACTATTCTACAGGAGAGAGAGAAACATCAAGTGAGAGAACAAACATGAGAACTTTAGAGTTCTTGGGACAGTGAGAATGAAAGGATAGAAGGGAGGACATAGAAGAACTAGAAAGAACAAGGGTATGTAAACAAGCACAGAAGAAGTAGGTGAAATTCAAAGTGGAAATAGCCATTAGAATTATGATGTGTATCCTGAATGAACCTTCTTATCAAATCCAGTTGAAGGATTGTGAAATTAGCAGCATAGGAACCAAAAATAAATGTAATTTGGAGTGGTTAAATACAATGTCAAATCTGGTTCAGAATGAGAACAAAAACAGGGGAAGAAAGACCGAATTGAGAGAGAGGGAATCAATAAAATGTAAAAGAATAAATTATCTAGCATCTTATCTAGCATTGCTCTTGGAAGCACCCATGTAAAAATCAAATGAGGACAGAACTGGATTTTCCTTCAAGCTCTTGATCTGAATAAAGGAATTATGATATAATAGGTTTTCTGTAAAATAATCTGACTCATAATGGACACAGGAGGCAAAACTAAGTTGCTACAAAGCATCTGCAGCTGCAAGCTCTAAGTGAATTATGGAGATGTCCATTCTGTTGAAATAGCAGGAGAAATCATTGGTCATAACTGAGTATAATAGTCAGGATATCATATTGCGACTGTTCAGAACATTGGTGAAGTCACTTTTGGAATACTGTGTACAATTCTGGTTGCCACTCTGCAGGGAGGATAATGTTAAACTTGACAGGGTGTAGAAAATATTTACAAGCATGTTTCCGGGACTGGAAGGTTGACTTTCAGGGAGAGGTTGAATTGGCTGGGGCTTTTTTCCATGGAGCGTCCGAGACTGAGGGTGACCTATAAGATCATGAGGGGAATGAATAGGGTGAGTAGCCAAGGTCTTTTCCCCGGGCGGGGTGGGGGAGGGCTGGGTGGGGGGGGGGGAGGAGTCCAAAACTACAGGTTTAAGGTGAGAGGGGCAAGAGTTTAAAAAGGATTTGAGGGATAACTTCTACATGCAGAAGGTGTGCACATCTGGAATGAACTGCCAGAGGAATTGCTGGAGGAGAGTACAATTATAACATTTAAAAGGCATCTGCATGGATATGAATAGGAATGGTTTGGAGGGATATGGGCCAAGGTTTAGGTCAGCATGGTCAGCATGGATGAGATAGATCGAAGGGTTTGTTTCCATGCTGTATGACCACGTGAATTTAAACTTCAGAATAAACAGCAGCTGGGTGGAAGAACTTTAAAGTGATTCAGTATAATTGGCTTCCTTGTTAATTTTGAGGAACCAAGGATCCACAAAACAATGTCATTCTGAGCTCTGAATTGTAAATTTTGAATTTCAAGAAAATAATTGCCAATGTGCAGAACTGCAAGAAGGCTTTGATAGCCACCTTCAGGTGGGAAGTTTTGACCAAGGGAGTAAAAAGTCTTACAGGTCCATTTGTACAGTAAAACACCACCTATAAAATTACAGAAGCCATCATAGCTGCTGGATCTGAAAAGTGTAAATCTCTGCTTCATCGACAAGGAATTCAACAATGGCTGCAAACAGTATAGCTCAGACCCACTCGGACTTTCATCTTATAAGTACTTTGTATGTCCTCTTTTAATTCTAAGATCAGAACTTTTTTGCTAATAACTTTATCTCTTTATTCATAAGGAGCATTCAGTAACAAACTAGTTTTTAGTATGTTTACCAAGAAGCTTGAACCATTAAAACTAAAATGGGAGCTACACAAGCAACAATGATTTACAGTTCACTGACCAAATGATAGACACATCTAGTGGTCAGGATACCCTTTTATGGTCTTGTTCCTTCCGACTATTGTAATATTACTTAACAACTGTCTATTCCTGTGACTTAGGCTTTTTGTTCAATGAAGTGGTGCCATCAAGCAAGCTGCTTTGCCCAGGCTATGTCAAGCTTCTTGAATATTGTTGAAGCTGTACATTCCATTACATTGTAGATGATAGACAGGGTTTAGAATCTCTACAGCAGAAAGTGGCCATTTGGCCTATTGAATCTGCTCCGATCCTCCAAAGAGTATCCCATCCAGACCCAGCTCCCAACTCTACATCTGAAACCCTACATTTAACATAACTAATTTACCTAACATGCACATCTTTGATCTGTAGGAGGAAACCAGAGCATTGGAGGAAGTCCTCACAGAGTCACAGAACCATAGAATCCCTACAGTGTGAAAGCAGGTAATTAGGCCCATTGAATTCACACCAGCCTGCCGAAAAGCATCCCACCCAGATCCACGCACTATCCTATCTCTGTAACTCTGCATATCCCATGGCTAATCCACTTAACCTGGAAACCTTAGCATGCCAATCCATCTAACTTGCACATCTTTGGACTATGGGAGAAAATCAGAGCATCCAGAAGAAACCCATCCAGTCACTGGGAGAATGTGCAAACTCCACACAGTCAGTCAAGGCTGGAAATAAACTCTGGTCCCTGGCACTGTGAGGCAGTGCTAACCACTGAGCCACCGTGTTGCCCAGTGTACCTCTGATCTACTATTGTAGCCAAGGTATTTAAATGTCTAGTCAATTCAGTTTCTGGTCAATGGTAGCTCCCAGAATGTAGGTAGAGGGGAATGTAGCAATGGTAATGCCATTGAATGTCAAGGGACAATGATTAGATTCTCTAGATTATTGGAGATAATTTTTGTTTGGCACTTACATCTCAGCAACCAAGTTTTTGGTCATACCTCCCAATATCTCCTTTTCATTTTGTCCTTTACATTTCTTTGAAGAGCCATGTGGCATTTTTCTTTGTGAATGACTTGATATAAACGCAAGATCATATTGTCGTCATGATTGAATGGCAAACCAAATCCACATCTGAATGGTGTCAATTTAGTTACAGTGCATTAAACCAGCTGTGAATGAAAAACTATAGGCAAAGATTACAAAAGGAAAATTAATTATAATTCACTTCATAATCCATAGTATTTCCCACTCTGCTCTTGCTGAATAGCACTCACCATCACAATCGAGGCAATCCACTCTTTCTTGATGGCCTCGAAGTAAAGGTAAAACTGTATATCTACCCAACATCCAGTTTTGACTCAGATGACAAGCTCTAATGTAAATTTCTTTCCATCGGCAAGTTGGGGACAAAGAGGGAAAATCAGAAATGGTAACAGAGCTGTACCTTGGAGATGTGAGACCTATTAAAATAAAAGGGTAATCATTTAGTAATAGACATCAAAGAGCAAAATATTGCAAGGCATTTCACTCTGGGATTATTCTCATAAACCTCTGGACTGGCATTTATGAATGGCCATAAAATCCTGAGGTTGTCTTCAAGTTCCCATCAGACAAGCTATTTGGTTATATAATCCATAATGAATATATCACAATATGAACATAGACAATGTTAGAGGATTTAGGTTGAATGTATAAGGATAGCAGAGACAGAGGAGTTTGAAGTTGAAAGTATAAAACACTATTCTGGGTAAAACCTTTCGTCATAGAGATGTACAGCATGGAAACAGACCCTTCGGAGCAACTTGTCCATGCCGACCAGATATCCCAACCTAATCTAGTCTCATTTGCCAGCACTTGGCCCATGTCCCTTTAAACCCTTCTTATTCACATACCCAGCTAGATGCCTTTTAAATGTTATAATTGCACTAGCCTCCACCACTCCCTCTGGCAGCTCTAGTGTTTTAAATACAAATACAGAAAATAATTGTATGCTATAAATAGATTTTATAATACTAGATATGCTTTGATTGTACAAGTGTTAGCTTTTCTCAGAGCAAATGCAGAGAGACAAAGCTTCAGTGCAAGTGGGTGATAAGCTTGTTAAATTATCCATCTTTTCTTAACTCTTAAATGTGTATTTGACATTTGGAAAGCTTTGTTTTATTTATTTATACATAGGACATGTCCTGTCACTGGCTAGACCAGCACTTATTGCCCATCCCTTGCTACTCTCACAAAGGTGGTGAGCGGTTTTCATGAACCGCTGCAGTCTATTTGGTGTGCATTTGGTTCACTCAAGGATTTTGACTCACAACACTGAAGGAACAGAAATATATTTCTAAGTCAGGATGATAAGTGGCTTGGAGGGGAATTTGCAAGTGGTGGTGTTCCCACATATTTGCTGTCCTTGTCCTTCTAAATGGTGAGCAGTCATGGGTTTGGAAGGTGCTGTCTTAGAAGCCTTGGTAAATTTCTGGAATGCACCTTGTAGATGGTACATACTGCTGCCACTGAGAGCAGCAGTGGATGGAGGAAGTGAATGTTTGTGGAAGTGGTGCCATCAGGCAGGCTGCTTTGTCAAGGTTCTTGAGAGTGCTGGTGGAACTGCATTCATCCAGGCAAGTGGTGAGTATTCCATCACACTCCCAACTTGTGCCTTGTAAATGGTGGACTGGGCTGAGGGTACTACTAACCAGCTCTGGTAGCCACAATTTTTATATGTTAGTCCAGATCAGTTTTTGGTTAATGCTAATCCCCAGAATGTTGAGAGTGTGGGAATTTAGCAATGGTAATGCCAATGAATGTCAAGGGGCAATGATTAGATTCCCTTTTGTTGGTAATGATTTTTGCCTGGCACTTACTTGCATGGATGTTACTTGCTGCTTGACAGCTCAAACCTGGATATTGCCCAGGTCTTGCTGCATTTGGACATGGACTGCTCAGTACCTGAGGAGTCATGAATAGCGCAAAACATTAATCAATGAACATCCTGACTTCTGACTTTATGGTGAGGGAACATCATTGATGAAGCAGCTGGAAGTGGTTAGGCCGAGGACCCTAACCTGAGAAACCCCTGCAGATGAGATGACTGATTTCCAACAACCATCTTCCTTTGTGCCATGCACGATTCCCACCAGCAGAGAATTTTCTCCCTGTTTCACAATGACTCGAGTTTTGCTAGGGTTTCTCAAGCCACACTTAATTAAATGCAGCTAAAGGCAATCAATTTCATCTCACTTCTGGAATTCAGCTTGGTTTGTTCATGCTTGAACCAAGGCTGAAAGGAGGTAGGAGCTGAATGACCCTGGCAGAATCCAAACTGAGCATTAGTGAGCAGGTTCTTGTTAAGCAAGTGTTGCTTCATTATGCTATTGATGACACCTTTCATCAGTTTACTAATGATTGAGAGTAGATCAATGGTTTGGCAATTTGCCAGGTTGGATTTGTCCTGTTGCGAGTTACAAGATATACCAATTTCCCATATTGTTGACTAAATGCCAGTGTTGTACCTGCATTGGAACAGTATGGCCAGGGGTGCAGCAAGTTCTGGAGTAAGTTTCTTCAGTACTACTACTAGAATAAGGGCCCATAGCATTTGCAATATCTAATACTTTCAACCGTTCCTTGATATTACATAGAGTGCATCAAATTGGCTGAAGACAGGAGTCTGCGATACGGAGAACTCTGGAAGTGGCTAAGATGAATCATCCACTTAACACTTCTGGCTTCCAAATGAAGTGATGTTTTATCTTCACTGTGTAATAACAACAGCAAGTAGTTTCCATTTAAACCCTTTCAAAAACTTAATGTGATCTTGATTTAAAATAGAGAAACTATGTAGCAGCAGGTTTAATTAGCTAGTCGTGAAACAAAGTTTTGGAAAGTGTTACTATGTCACAAATCCAGGGTCTGCTTTGTAGCTCTATATTGTGCTTTCTAATCTTGCATGCTCACCTATCACCTCTTTCTTCCTTTCAACAAGCTTGTCAAATTTGGAGGGATTATCCATGACACAAAATGATACCCCACCCACTCATACACAGGCATGTGTAGATGTGTCTGTGCATGTACAGCTGACATCACTGCATTCCATGTGCAGGGAGACATCAGCAGCAGTCCATGAGCAGGTGGCCTCCCCAAATGTCATTGCAGTTGTCCATATGCCTCTTTTCCAACAGTAACACCTGCATCCAATATTTGGTTTTCAGTTAGGCCTCTCAAGGGAAGTTGCCCCCAAGCATCACCTGACTGAGGTGGTGCTTGGGGGCAAGGGAAAGACAGAAGCTGCGGCTAGATGGTTAGGGAGATCTGGGACAAGGGAAATAAGAAGGCGGAGGAAGAGGAATTTTCCCTTCTTAGTGGCAATTTATTTAGCCACCACACTTTCACATTGTCCAGCTTTCTCAGGGCACAGCAATGTCCAGGAAGGGGCTATTCCTATAGCCAGGAGGCTTTTTGGTTTATCCATTCTTGAGACGTTGGCATTTATTGCCAATTCCAAATCGCCCAGAAGGCAGTTAAGAGTTGACCACATTGATATGGGGCTGGAGTTGCATATAAGGTAGACCAGGTAAGGGTTAGAGACAAAATAAAACTGCAGATGCTGGAATTCAAGGTACAGAGCAGGGGGCTGGAAAACACAGCAAGTGAGGCAGAAGGTGGAGAAACCTCCTGATTCAGACCAGATAAGAGTGGCAGATTTCCAACCCGAAAGGATGTCTGTGAACAACATAGTTTTAAAATGACAATTAACAATGGCTAGATGGTGGTCGTTAGTTTTACATCCTAACCTAGATTTTTTAAAAAAATTGATTTCAAATGCAACCATGTACCCAAAATATTAGCGTGGTGTTCTGGATTACTTTTTCAGTGACATTATCACTGTGCCTAGCAGCTGCTACTTGCCTGGAACGTGGACATAGAGGTGGCAAGGGGAAACAACAGGTTGTGGAAAAGTGGATGTAGCAACCCAGGCAAGGTCTCCCAACTCTGGAAAGAGCAGCACGGTGGTTGAAGAGGATCGGGTAGCAACGTGGCAGTACAAATGCAGTGAAGGAGTGGTAACCAGGGAGATATAGCTGCAGGAGGGGAAGCTCCTGTTTATCAATTCCAGCCTCCATGTACATCTTCTTGATTCCTTGCACTTTTCACTTCCAACAGATGGATCTGATAGACCTCTGGCAGAGCCATCTTGGGGCTGTGCTGTGCTGTTTTCCGCCAGTTCAAAATTATGTAGTTTGCCTCTTTGCACATGCAATCTCTTTGACCACCTAGAAATGGTGTTTACAACCTTTCAACATATATTCAAGAATTGAAAAACACAAACATTTTTTGATCCTCATTTGTGGCCACATTTTGTTTAACTTTCAAGTATGTTAGCTGCAGTGTAAAATGACAGCTGAAGTTTGCAGCTTTGTGTAAGAAATTGAAGCAATGGAGTAAAGTATTGTAAACTGATTGCTTTAAACAAAAGCAAACTAAAGTTAAGTAGCTGCAAACAGTAGTATTTAAATTCTGTTAAATAAGCGATAAACATTTTCTGATCTCAATATAGTCTCTGTATTGATGGTTTGGATCAGTGGAAATCACCATTTTACATAATTGAAAATACATCTATTTTCATTGGTACATATTGTCAATTCAAGGAATACGAATAACATACATAAAAATGTACTTTATACAATAGTACAGTTTATCTAAATAAACTCCTAACATGTTTTTCTCTACTGTGATAAAAGTCCTAACGATGAAATAAATACTTTAATCAAATATGTTCAATTCTCAAAGACAGTCATACCAATAGGGGAGCAGATTACCTGTGGGACTGTAACTATACGGGTTCTTGGAGAAGAGTTGTTGGTCAGTGTCAAAATTAAGCCAGTTTTGAAGGGCACATAGTGGCTGCCTGTTTAAAAAAACCTTAGTATTACATATGATGATAGATAATAAAATTTAAACTGTTAACCATGCAAGCAAAATTTGCTCTCATTACTTTCAGTTTTCTAAACAATTCAATATCTCACAGCCTGTTGGCATTTATCAGTTTTTCTTTTTACAGTGTTTGCTTTAAAACAAGAAATAAATGACATACCACCATTCGGTCATTAATCTGGTAAGTTCAACTTCATATGTTCAGGAGTGCACAATACATAGACAAAGGCTTTTAAAGCTAATGAAGGATAATAAATCAATCATTTAAGTTTTTTTTCTGAAAGCGTAATTTAGTATTTCACGACACTATTTATTTTTCTCAGGAATGACACACATACAATTTTCCTCCAGGGATTTGTAATTATTTTATTAGGATCATTTTTTAATAATTACCAGTAAAGTTGTTTTATGAGATCCTTTGCTCTTAAAAAAGTTGCATTTTCGCAAACTTAAATTAAGTAAAGCATTGCACTAACAAACATTTTTAAAAATCATATTTATTCAGTTGGTATCTATGCCATTTATGAAAATATTATTAAATTCATTAAAGTGAAGAATTCTGAAAAAGGATATTATCAATTTGATAGATTTAAAATGACAAGTTGATTATCAGGTTATTTGTTAACAAAGTATACAAGGTGTTACAAATTGAGGCATAAGAATTGATTTCAACCATATACAAGTAGCTTGGTTGTTATTGAATTAATGTTTTGTCCACATTGTACAAAAGCAAGGAAACCTTCACAAGTCAATGGATAGGCCTCAGCCAAACTACTGCACTCAATTACTGTTACCATGCTTTAGGAAAGATGTCAAAGTCTTGAAAAGATTGCGAAGCAAACTTATAAAGGCTTTACAAAAATCTTCAGTTTACTGAAGATATTAGACAAAATGGGATTCTTCTCCTAAAAAGAAGAAATGATTAAATAGAAATAGAATAGAATTGTTCAAAATTTTGATGGGTTTTATAATTGAATCAAGATAAACCTCCTGTCAGCAGGAAAAGTTTATAACCAGAAGATACAGATTTAAAATAGTATGGGAGCAATTGGATAGTTCTTTCACATAGTCAGCAAAAACGGCAGAGACTTTCTGTGCAGTAGAATTCTATAGATTTCTATTTTGGGCAGTAATAATGAAATCAATTCATAAAGATTATCATCACTCAGTTCTAGTATCAAAAACAGATGTCTCTCCACTTGTTTTTCCCCTAAACACAGCCATTCTTTGGCTTGCTTCAATTTATGCCAATCAGTTGTGTATTTGGGGTAGGGTAGCCATTGCCCTTTAAATCTATGCCCACCAGGAATTGAACTGAGACTGCATGAACTCTTTATGTAGAACCCGAGCAGCCAGCTCAAGATTCAAAATCACATCCCAGGGATAATAGGCTAATGTTTCAATCAATCTCCTGCAGTCTCTCATCTTTATTATTCCAGGTTCATTGAATTACATCTACAGTCCCATTTTTATGCACACAATATACACACATAAATTTTTATTTCATAAAAAATTGTAACTCAACATTCAGAACGTCATTAAAACTAGAAATCTTAATTTACCACAAAATGTCAGTGTTTGTAAATTCTCTCCAAGTTTTGCTGCAGCATGCCATCCTGAATAGATCGTCTGCAGACACATATGAAAAGATTCTTTCTACCAGCTCTTGTGGCAAAATTAATACAAAGTCAATGGATAATAAGGGACAGACTTCAGAGTAGATCTTTTTCAGTTGTGGCAGCTGAAAAACAAAGGGAAATCAAACTTCTTTTAAAAACCTGTGTGATATAAAGTAGTTCTTGAAGACACTGTTGAAATAATTCCTATAATGAAGGAAAAGACTCATCACATTGCAAAGCACCCATCACATTGCAAAGCAAATACAACTGGTTAATTATAGTATTTAATTGGACAAATGCTGTATCTAACTTGGACACAGAAACTAACTTCAATAAATGACCCCTATTATTTAACTAGTGCCATGGTATATTTTACGTCCACCCAAATAGGGAGACAAAAGCTCAGTAAATGATTGGAGGATAGTAACATGTACTAATGTCTCAGTGCTAAAAGAATCACACTAGATTATGAGCTTGAACCAATAGTTTTCTATCTCAGAACAAAAATCGCCAGTAATTGAATCAAGTTTACATTTTACTGTAGTTTTAAACAACAACTATATCGTGACTGAATCAGAGAATGACTACAGCAGAGGAGGTGGTAATTTGGCCCATCACATCCATGCCAGCCTTCTATTAATTCCACTCACCCATCCTTTCCACATAAACTTATACATTTTTTTTCTTTTCAGAGGCTTAGTTAATGCCTTTCAGGTGGACCTGCATCGGCAAACTCAGATTGTGTATTCCATATCTGAACCACTTGATGTGTCTGTATATCACCATTAATGTTTTTCCAACTGTTTGAAATTGATAACATCTCCATCAAAACTATATGCGTTATAAGCTTCCTTATTATGAGTATCAAAATTAATTACTTTGGCCCAATCTGCTACATAAGTGCATTTCATGCAGTAATGACTTCCACTGCAATGTAGTGAAATTAGTTTTCTTTTTCATAATTTGACTGAGAGAAATAATTGTCCTGATTTTCCTGCTAGGAGTGGGAAATGAACATTGGATTGCTCCCAAGTCTCATCTTTGCACATAGGAGAGCAGTCACTGCTCTTCGTTATCATGGAGATGAACTTTAATTGGCTTGAATATAGATTGGGATGGTCAATTAGCAGTCACTAAGACAAGATAGAAAGAGAATGAGCCAGATTTAAATCCACCATGATAGTCATTCCTGCATGATTTGCTGGAATAAAAAGGTGGAGCAGGAGATGCAGAGACCTGAATAGTGGGGAAAGTAGCCCCAGTATTGCAGATGCTCACCTGGAGCTCCTCTTCTTGCAAGATGCCAAAGCAGACCTGGATAGAGATCACTAAGTAAAAACCATCTGGCCCATAAAACTGGGTCCATAACAGGAAGTGGTTGAATGATATTTTGCATTATGGTAAGTTGAGTGCACTGCTAAAATCCTCAAAACAAACTTCTGGGTATTCAGCCTTTAGCATACACACCAGCTCAGGATGTACACTGCTCTTGCACATGAATGGAATATGTGCCCAGGGTATTTAGTCACCCCTAAGCAAGGCTAAGACACACAGACACAATCCAAGTCTAGAAAATATATTCTCAAAAGGAACTTTGGCAAAGCAACAAAGTGAGAAAAAAAAATTAACAGATTGTCTAAATACTGATTTTCAGTTGAAGCCACTTTCCACCCTTCCAACTCCATTTTGCTTCAGCCTCCTTCCTTTCACCATCACCTTTGATGGCCTGTATTGTATGGAAAATCTATCAGTTGGAGATCAAGGGTGTTTTACTGGAGGTGGGTAACATCTGGAAAAATATCATGGGTGATTTGGTGATGGGAAAAATAAATCACTTGTGGATAACAGCACTTCTGGATATAAAAAGTTAAGTGAGGGTTGAATTGGTGCAATGGAAATGTCTACCTTTAAGAGAGGAGGCATGGATTCAAATCCCATCTGGTGTGTAATAACATCTCTAATTTAAAGATTTGATTTGAAGAAAATAACTTTTCAAGAAAGAAATTATCTTAATTGAAAAACATTGGAGTGTATAATGGATCAGTAATGGCTTACTGAATTCTATTCTCTGGAGACAGTAGTGTAGATACAGTCTTCTCTTTTAAGAACACTTCCCTTGTGGCAATGAAGTCTTTCACTGAGTTTTTGACTCAAAACATTTAAGTTGGATTTTACAGAGAGTGCAAAGGCTAACAACAATGTGGGAGGTTTTCTATGACTGTTGATGCTCAAAACCAATATCTTTTAGACCGTCTTTCAAAGTCATAGGACTTCTGTCTGAAGCCACTTCAGACTCCACTCAAGGCATAGTAATAATGTCACTGGTTAAGTAAGCCAGAAGTCCAAGCTGATGTACTGAGGACATGTTAGAGAGTGATATGATGTACAGCACGGAAACAGACCCTTGGTCCAACTCATCCATGTCGACCAGATATCCTAATCTAATCTAGTCCCATATGCCAGCACTTGGCCCACATCCCGTTATTATCAGAGCCCCTACTATCTCCTCCTTGTCTCCTTCATATTTTAATCATTATTATTCCTCACATCCACATGCATACTTTTTAATTTCTCTTGTTAGGTATCATGATGCCAGTCCATTATCAGTCTGAATTGAATTGAATTGAATTTATTGTCACGTGTACAGAGGCACAGTGAAAAGCTTTCTCTTGCAAGCAATCAGGCAGATCTGAGTTAAGTAACATAGATAAGTAAATAATAGGTAAACAGCGACAAAAAAAACAAAAATACGGGTGCACGCGAATGTAGTTTCCTCCGAGACAAACTGAAGGAATCAATTAATTGCTGATTTGGAGAGTGCTGCCACCCCAGCTGCACAAACCTATTAATGTGGGATGGAACTTTTAAATCAACACAATTATCGAAATGTAATTGAAAGATCCTAGTAGAGAAATTAAACTTGCAATGCATGATAAGTCAAACTTTAAGTGACGAACGTTTGACAAGTTGCTTTATCCGTGTCACAGAAAAAGCAACCCGATACCAAAGATGTGGCTGCCGACAATTATAAACCGAGAAAAAGCATCTGGTGAATATTTCCCCATGCTTCACTCTATTTTATAGTTAAAATTGATGATCCAAAATGACGTAGCATATCTAATAGAAAATCCAAAGCACACAAGATATTACACACACTTCCAAAAGGTTACAGTGATCAACAAAAAAGTACTGGAAAACAGTGAATATTGTGATTGTGTATCATCCTACATATATACCTGTATTTACTTGGATGGTTAAGTGAACTACTTTAGCCTTAAAACAAAGAACTGCGGGTGCTGGGGATGTGAAACAAAACAAAACCCAGAAAATTCCTGGCGAAACTCTTCATCAGAACAGTCACCGGACTTGAAACGTTAACTTCTGCTTTGCGTTCCCACAGATCCTCCAGACCTGCAGAGCTTCACCAGCAATTTCTGTTTTTATTTATCCTTATTCTACCGAAAGGGAAAGGTAGATTAGAAGCAGAAGCATTCCTACCTGACATACACGAAGCAAACGCGACAACGCTTCGTCCTGTTCCTGTGCAGTGAGGGAGATGAATGCAGAGAAGATCAGGTCCATTTTTTCCTCGAATGAAGGCTCCATGCCCGGTTTGAGTGGACGGGAGTTTGTTGTGGGGCCTGCCGGCGGAGGCCAGGCCTGTCACCAGCCCCGCGACGGGAGTTTGTTGTGGGGCCTGCCGGCGGAGGCCAGGCCGGTCACCAGCCCCGTGACAGGAGTTTGTTGTGGGGGCCTGCCGGCGGAGGCCAGGCCTGTCACCAGCCCCGCGACGGGAGTTTGTTGTGGGGCCTGCCGGCGGAGGCCAGACCGGTCACCAGCCCCGCGACAGGAGTTTGTTGTGGGGCCTGCCGGCGGAGGCCAGGCCGGTCACCAGCCCCGTGACGGGAGTTTGTTGTGGGGCCTGCCGGCGGAGGCCAGGCCGGTCACCAGCCCCGCGACAGGAGTTTGTTGTGGGGGCCTGCCGGCGGAGGCCAGGCCGGTCACCACAGCAACGGGCGACTCTGGGCGTCACCAACCCTCATTAACTGGGGGTGGTGGGTAGAGGAATGCTCAGGGTTACTAGGATCACGGACACTGAGATTTCTGAATGAGTACAAATTTATAACAGTCTAACTGCACCTAAAATAAAGCAAGCACTTTCATTCTTGGGTTTATCCGATTTTTTTTTGCCCTTGAGAATTGGTCTATTTAATAATTGATCATTTCCCGTCCGCTCATCCTGCTCTGGATCTCGCAACGCCCAGGGGAGCACTGTCATGTGTTTAACGATATGGTATGTGAAAAACTACATGAGATCACATTAACTTCGTATTCGCCGTTTTTATGATTTTATAGTAGAACGCAGCAGCAAGATTCAGCTTTTCGTGTAAAATAATAGTACGCCCAACGTGGGGCTCGAACCCACGACCCTGGGATTAAGAGTCCCATGCTCTACCGACTGAGCTAGCCGGGCTTCGGGTTAATAGCGTATATGATCATTATTTATAATTTATTCAAAAGACGTTGTTTTTGTATTTTAAATTAGATTTCAAAATGTAATTATTCCTCTCTCCATAAATGTTTCTCCAGCATTTTCTCTTTTTTATTTCAGATTCCCAGCAGAATTGAAGTATCTTGATTTTATATTAGTAATTAATCACTTTTTGGTGCACACCCCACCAACAATTTCTACAGTCTCACCCTTTACACAAAACATTTCATTTTCACAATTTTGTCACAATATTCTGTCAATATTTACTAATCAAACTGACCATGTGAACACATAATTTGAATCCTTTCAGTAAGTAGAGTCACAGAGATAAGGTAAAAACAATAACTGCAGATGCTGAAAACCAAATACTGGATTAGTGGTGCTGGAAGAGCACAGCAGTTCAGGCAGCATCCAACGAGCAGTGAAATCGACGTTTCGGGCAAAAGCCCTTCATCAGGAATAAAGGCAGTGAGAGTGAAGCATGGAGAGATAAGCTAGAGGAGGGTGGGGGTGGGGAGAGAGTAGCATAGAGTACAATGGGTGAGTGGAGGAGGGGATGAAGGTGATAGGTCAAGGAGGGAGAGGGTGGAGTGGATAGATGGAAAAGGAGATAGGCAGGTCGGACAAGTCAAAGGAGACAGTAACTGAGCTGGAAGTTTGAAACTAGGATGAGGTGGGGGAAGGGGAAATGAGGAAGCTGTTGAAGTCCACATTGATGCCCTGGGGTTGAAGTGTTCCGAGGCGGAAGATGAGGCGTTCTTCCTCCAGGCGTCTGGTGGTGAGGGAGCGGCGGTGAAGGAGGCCCAGGACCTCCATGTCCTCGGCAGAGTGGGAGGGGGAGTTGAAATGTTGGGCCACGGGGCGGTTTGATTGATTGGTGCGGGTGTCTCGGAGATGTTCCCTAAAGCGCTCTGCTAGGAGGCGCCCAGTCTCCCCAGTGTAGAGGAGACCACATCGGGAGCAACGGATACAATAAATGATATTGGTGGATGTGCAGGTGAAACTTTGATGGATGTGGAAGGCTCCTTTAGGGCCTTGGATAGAGGTGAGGGAGGAGGTGTGGGCACAGGTTTTACAGTTCCTGCGGTGGCAGGGGAAAGTGCCAGAATGGGAGGGTGGGTCGTAGGGGGGTGTGGACCTGACCAGGTAGTCACGGAGGGAACGGTCTTTGCGGAAGGTGGAAAGGGGTGGGGAGGGAAATATATCCCTGGTGGTGGGGTCTTTTTGGAGGTGGCGGAAATGTCGGCGGATGATTTGGTTGATGCGAAGGTTTGTAGGGTGGAAGGTGAGCACCAGGGGCGTTCTGTCCTTGTTACGGTTGGAGGGGTGGGGTCTGAGGGCGGAGGTGCGGGATGTGGACGAGATGCGTTGGAGGGCATCTTTAACCACGTGGGAAGGGAAATTGCGGTCTCTAAAGAAGGAGGCCATCTGGTGTGTCCTATGGTGGAACTGGTCCTCCTGGGAGCAGATACCGCGGAGGCGGAGAAATTGGGAATACGGGATGGCATTTTTGCAAGAGATAGGGTGGGAAGAGGTGTAATCCAGGTAGCTATGGGAGTCGGTGGGTTTGTAAAAAATGTCAGTGTCAAGTCGGTCGTCACTAATGGAGATGGAGAGGTCCAGGAAGGGTAGCGAGGTGTCAGAGATAGTCCAGGTAAATTTAAGGTCAGGGTGGAATGTGTTGGTGAAGTTGATGAATTGCTCAACCTCCTTGCGGGAGCACGAGGTGGCGCCAATGCAGTCATCAATGTAGCGGAGGAAGAGGTGGGGGAGTGGTGCCGGTGTAATTACGGAAGATCAACTGTTCTACATAGCCAACATAGAGACAGGCATAGCTGGGGCCCATACGTGTGCCCATGGCTACGCCTTTGGTCTGGAGGAAGTGGGAGGATTCAAAGGAGAAATTTTTAAGGGTGAGGACCAGTTCGGCCAAACGAATGAGAGTGTCAGTGGAAGGGTACTGTTGGGGACGTCTGGAGAGGAAAAAACGGAGGGCTTGGAGGCCCTGGTCATGGCGAATGGAGGTGTAGAGGGATTGGATATCCATGGTGAAGATAAGGCGTTGGGGGCCGGGGAAACGGAAGTCTTGGAGGAGGTGGAGGGCGTGGGTGGTGTCTCGAACGTATGTGGGAAGTTCCTGGACTAGGGGGGATAGGACAGTGTCAAGGTAGGTAGAGATCAGTGGGGCAGGAGCATGCTGAGACAATGGGTCGGCCAGGGTGGTCAGGCTTGTGGATCTTGGGAAGGAGGTAGAACCGGGCAGTGTGGGGTTCCCGGACTATGAGGTTGGAAGCTGTGGGTGGGAGATCTCCTGAGGTGATGAGGTTCTGTATGGTCTGGGAGATGATAGAGATATACAGCACAGAAACAGACTCTTTGGTCCAACTCGTCCATGCCGACCAGATATCCTAACCTAATCTAGTCACATTTGCCAGCATTTGGCCCATATGCCTCTAAACCCTTCCTATTCATATACCCATCCAGATGCCTTTTAAATGTTATAATTTTACCAACCTGCACCACTTCATCTGGCAGCTCATTCCGTACACACACCACCCTCTGTGTGAAAAGGTTGCCCCTTTAGGTCCCTTTTATATTTTTCCCCTCTCACCCGAAATGTGTGACCTCTCGTTCTCGACTCCTCCACCCCAGGTAGAAGACCTTGTCTATTTAACCATCCAGGCTCCTCATGATTTTATATGCCTCTATAAGGTCACCCCTCAGCCTCCGACACTTCAGGGAGAACAGCCCCAGCCTATTCAGCCCCTCCCAATAGCTCAATCCTCCAACCCTGGCAACATCCTTGTAATTTTTTTCTGAACCCTTTCGAGTTTCACAAATTCCTAATAAGAAAGACCAGAATTGCATGCAATATTCCAAACGTGGCCTTACCAATGTCCTGTAAAGCCGAAACGTGACCTCCCAACTCCTATACACAATGCTCTAATCAATAAAGGAAAGCATACCAAATGCTGCCTTCACTATCCTATCTACCTGCGATTCCACTTTCAAGGAACTATGAACCTGTACTCCAAGGTCTCTTTGTTAGTAGACTGTAACAGTTCTGCTCTGAATCCCGCAACGCCCAGTGAGCACTGTCACGTGTTTAACGACATAATTGACTGTAGTTGAATACTTTGGATTCAAAATAGCACTATGTCGAGTTTTTTAGATTAATCTGGAATTTTTGCAGTGTTGTTTGGGTTACTTTGTCATATTGCAAAAAATATTTTATAAATATATACTTATACATACTTTATCTTCTGTAATCTTTTTTACACTACCCAGGCTTGAAAGCCAGTTGCTTTCTCCTCAGCAGTTGTAGTCTGTAGCTTTTGACTTTGCTCCCACTCCTTCTCAGCTTTGCCTCTGCTTTTAGCATTTAACATTATAACACTTTTCCTGTTAGTCCCACTCAGTCTTCTTTCCTAACCACTACTGGGTTATATCTCACGATAAGCATGTTATTGCGGCTTTCAGAGACATTTTAATTATATCATCACTCTATCATAGCATATCGGCTTGAGCTATTATACCCAATTTTACATTGAATCAATTGAAGCATGGCACACCACTAGAAATATGCTGTACTTTGCTGTAATCTAATATTTAATGTTATCCCAGACACTGATGTGCCTATAGATATAATGTTTGTAAATAGTAGCTAGTTAGAATAAATGTCTAAGCTGCAAGAAGGTCAGGAGGACTGCTCTGAAAGCTTGTGATTTCAAATAAACCTGTTGGAGTATAACTTGGTGTCGTGTGATATCTGACCTTATTCTCCCATCCCAGTCCAACACTGGCACCTCCACATCATATGCTGCGAGAAAGAGTTTCTGTTTTGACCCTAGCAACTGTTTCTCTCTGCACATAGATGCTGCCAGACCTGCTGAGTTTCTCCAGCATTCTGTGTTTCAGATTTCAGGCATCGGCAGTATTTTGCTTTTATTATGTAGTAAATAACTCTTGGATTCTTCAATACCACGTTATTTGCATACAGTTTCCTATTGTAAAACAGCAAATGGACTGCTGCATTATGTAAGATACCTTCCCAGAGTCATAGAGGTGTACAGCATGTAAACAGACCCTTTGGTCCAACTCATCCATGCTGACCAGATATCCTAACTTAACCTGGTCCCATTTGCCAGCATATGGCCCATATCCCTTTAAACCCTTCCTATTCATTTGCCCATCTAGATACCATTTAAATGTTGTAATTGTACCAGCCTCCATGACTTCCTCTGGCAGCTCATGCCATAAATGCACCTCCCTCTGTGTCAGAAATCTGTCCTTTAGGTCTCTTCTATATCTTTCCCCTCTCTCCCTAAACCGATGCCCTCCAGTTCTGGACTCCCCCAACCTAGGCAAAAGACCTTGGCTTATTTACCCTGTTCATGTCCCACTGGTCTCCGATGCTCTGGGAAAACAGCTCCAGCCTATTCTGCCCGCTCCCTATAGGTGAAACCCTCCAACCCTGGCAACATCCTTATAAATCTTTTCTGAACCCTTTCAAGTTTCACAACATCTTTCCTATAGGAGAGAGACTAGAATTGCACATAATATTCCAAAAGTGGCCTAACCAATGTCCTGTACAGCCACAACATGATCTCCCAACCCCTATACTCAAACCTCTGACCATTAAAGGAATGCATACTAAATGCCTTCTTCACTGTCCTATCCACCTGAGACTCCACTTTCAAAGAACCATGAACCTACACTCCAAGTGTATGAGTCCTGCCCTGATTTGCCTTTCCAAAATGCAACACCTCACATTTATCTAAATCAGTATTTCACAACAGGGGCGGAAGCGCCCCCTGAGGGGCGTTTGCCTTCCTTCGGTGGGCGTTGAAGTCAAAGGGGGTGGCAAGGGGGCACTGAACGACTTTGTAGAGAGCTTACCAATCACTTGGAAGACTGCCGTGCCCTTGAAGATCATTGCTGTGTGCAGATGAATAGTTGTACAACATGAGTCTGTTATTTTCCCTGCACCCGTGGAGGCGTGCGCTCTGATTGTTTGCTGCGCTACTATTGATAGTCTTTTCTGTGAATGGCAAACCATTTGAACTCGTTCGCAGTTGGCAATGATCCTACTGCTGAGATCAATGTCACCTAACTCGTGTCACTTCTAGGAAGACGAAACGCAGCTTTTCAACTGTTCTACCGGGTGGCAGAATGAATGCACATTACAGCTAATTAGCCAATCAAATTTTGCCACTTGTCTGAGCGTCTTAAAATTATCGTGATAAGGTAATAGTCCATCAGGGTATTCGAGCGACAGTATAAAAATGGCCTCATCGAGTAAGAAAAAGTGCAGGCAGTATAGCATGGACTATTTGCGAGATGGCTTTATTCAGTCTCCCTCTAATAAGCAGTTACCACTCTTACTCTGTGAACAAAGCTTTTCCAATTAGGCCATGAAGCCTTCCCATCTTATTAAACATTTGGAAAAGAAACACAGTGACAAAAAGGACAAAGATTTGGCATATTTTCAAACATTAAAGAATAAATTAAATCAGCAACCAACGATTTCCATTCCTTTTTCAAAGATGGGAGCCACAAATGTGGATGGCCTTGTGGCATCATACAACATAGCGAAGCTAATTGCAAAATGTGGTAAACCTCATTCCGTGGGTGAATCATTGATGCTTCCAGCAATCGTGCTACATCAGGAACCATCAATGACTATCAAGCGTATTCCTCTTAGCAACGATTCCGTGAGAAGGCGCACCGATGAAATGGCCTCAAATGCTGAGGATAAATTATGTTCCCTTTTGATAGCGAAAGAAATCGCGGAAATCAAGCTTTACTTTTGGGGTATGTTTCATCGACAAAATGAAATACAAGAAAAACTACATTTAGCTCTGGACCTACCGACAGATACCAAAGGTAGGACTATCTTCGACTGCGTCAAGGATTATTTTGATAAAAAGTCTGTTCCCCTCAAAAACATTGGTGCTTGTGCTACGGATGGCGCGCGTGCTATGACTGGCCAACATCGGGGATTTGTAGCATTATTAAAGAGAGAAGTACCACATGTTTTCACAGCACACTGCATTATCCATCGGCAGCATCTGGCTGCAAAGAAACTTAGTGAAGCCTTAAACCATTCTCCACAAGTGGTGATAGATGTGGTAAATTATTTAAAGAGACATGTTCTGAATGAATGGCTTCTCCGCCAACTCTGTAAAGATAATGAAGATGAATTTCTGCAATCAATTGGCTCTCAATCATTTCCATGAACTGTTCGACTCTATCATCAAATTCCTACACAGAAATAATGAAAACCTTCGTATGAAAGCCGAAACCGTAAAACACGACTGTGCATATCTCACAGATATATTCGATAAGTGCAATTCGCTGATCGTGCAGATACAAAGAGATAATGTGAGTTTCATAAAGGCAAGGAATGCTGTAACATCTTTTGTTGCGAAACTTGATCTCTTTCATCGGAATATCAGTCATCGTGAGTTTTACCAGTTCCCGAGTTTAAACAATATCGCGGAGGATGTTACTGATGATCAATTACTTATCTATTCAGCTCACATTCATACACTCCAGGATGATATGAAAATACGATTTGCCGAACTTATGATCTTATTGAGATGGCTAACTGACCCCTTTATCTCACGCGCAGAAGAAATGGACATTCGCCTTCAGGAAGAAATGATAGAGCTCCAAAATGTCACTGCAATGAAAATTCGGTTTTCGTAAATGGGTGAGCCCCTTTTTTTGGATTCAAGATGCCATCCGATGTCGTTTCCCGCTATTAAGCGAAGAGGCAAAGCGGTTTGCACGACCATTTCCTACTTCTTATTTGGTTGAGAAAAGATTCAGTGCCGTCGCCAGAATACAAGATAAGACCCGGAATCGCATGGATGTTGTTCAGCGTGGTGACCTGAGATTGCTTTTGACAAAAATTGAACCAGATGTATATGATTTAGCAAGACAACATGAACCACAAGGATCGCATTGACTATTTTGCTATCACAGACTAAATTTTATACAGAGTGAGCCAAAAGTAGGTGCACAATAAGAACAGTAATAAATGATCACATTTATTTTTATTGTATATAAAACATATTTCACTAAAGTTTTCTATTTTCAGCACTGCAGTGTATAGCAGTTATATGTGCAAAAACAGACTTTGCTGATTTGGGGGCGTTGTATGATTTCAAGGATAAGAAGGGGGCATTGAATACGAAAGGCTGAGAAACACTGATCTAAATTAAACGCCATCTGCTCATTGGCCCATCTGATCAAGATTTCATTGTACTTTGAAGTAACCTTTTCGCTGTCCGCTACACCTTCAATTTTGGTGTCATCTGAAACTTACTAACTATACCTCCAATGTTCACATCAATATCATTAACAGATGAAAGCAAAATTCATATTATCTCCTTCCCATTGGAAATAGTTTTCTTCAGGTTTCACAGTTGCCTTTGACCTCCCCGACATGTCAGTTCCCAATCTGACTCCACCTCATCCTTGCTTAAAATGGTTTGTTCTTGTTTTGCTCGTCCTTTTTGAATCTTGATTATCTGGGCCGACATGACACCAATTGTTAAACATGATTTGGAGATGCCGCTGTTGGACTGGGGTGTACAAAGTTAAAAATCACACACCAGTTTATAGTCCACCAGGTTTAATTGGAAGCACTAGCTTTCGAGGCGCTGCTCCTTCATCAGGTGGTTATGGAGAACACGATTATAAGACACAGAGTTTATAGCAAAAGAATTTATATCACACTGTAAACTTTTGGTATAAATTCTGTGTCTTACAATTATGTACTCCACAACCACCTGAAGGAGTAGCTCTCCGAAAGCTAGTGCTTCCAATTAAACCTGTTGGACTATAACCTGGTGTTGTGTGATTTTTAATTTCTCTTGTCTTTAGTTTCGTGTTCGCTCCGTTTCTCGGTAGTTTTAGCCTACAGTCGATTGTCTACTGTATTTTAATTTCTTACTAATCTCTCATGGCTTCCCCGAACCACTTGCTACATTAATGTCGATCAAAAAATACCCAAACTTAGCACATCGATTGTCACATCAAATCCACTTCATTTAAGATGATTGCCACATTACAATAAATCTGCTGGGGTGGACGAGCAGGTTGACTCTGCAAAGGGGAAAAGCAGAGGGGGAGAGACGTGGAGTTTATGCTGTGCTCCGCAAATTATGGTTCTGCAGAGAAATAAACCGATAAAAATTAACTTTAAATCTTAAGAAGTCATCATTAAACACACAAAATAAAAACAATTATACAGACTATTGTACTGACCTCTTCAGAGTGTTTTGAGATGATGGCATCCAGTTCTCCTTCGATAGCTCAGCTGGTAGAGCGGAGGACTGTAGAGTTAACAGAGACATCCTTAGGTCGCTGGTTCGATTCCGGCTCGAAGGAGATTTATTTTAGTGGAATGCCTTCTATGTGCTGGTTGTTGTTTGTGTTAAACCGAATCCCAAATGAACTTTTTGATCTACTTAATTCTTATTTCACTCTCTTCCACCAGATTGGAGTCGGGCAGCAGGACATCAATCCTGACTCATGCGTGTTACTGAATCGCCAGGATTTAATGTGTATTCATGCTCAACAGCAACGTGTAACCAATCACACACGGTGTCTCAAACACATATTACAACATTTGAAGGTCTGAGCAGTAGCCCGGCTAGCTCAGTCGGTAGAGCATGGGACTCTTAATCCCAGGGTCGTGGGTTCGAGCCCCACGTTGGGCGCTAACTTTTTATTAACACTGTATTTATATTGTCTTTTACGTTTGAAAAACTAAGGGAGTTAACAGAAAAACGCTCGGACGCGGAAAGCTATCTTGCGAACTATATATATGCGTGGGAATTTTCTGCACATTAAGCATTTACGAACCAGAAATAAAGGCAGGCACAAACACAGGATTACAAACAGTGTGAAATTCGATGTTAAAAAAGTCTGATCCAATGCATTTGACACAACCATCAAAAGACTGCAGTTGTTTATGTGTAAAATGAAGTATCCACAGCCCAAGTGAGTAAATTATGGCCAAAATAGTAATCCTAGCAAAGAGGAAAGGATATTCGGGTCAGCTGAGAATGGGGCACTGGTCAAAGCAGCGTGGGTATATCAAAAAGAAAATGTTGGACAAATATTGTTGAAAATACTCGACAGGCCAGGCAGGATTTGTCAATGATGCAAGGGGATTTTTTTTTCACCTGTACTTTCATTGACCTGAAATATTTACCATAGAGAAATAACTTTCTTTCTTCAGATGCTGACAATAAATTTCTAATCTATTCTATCTATTCATATCCACTTGTAATTTTCTTATTGTTTTATTGCAACTTACTTTCCCACCTATTTCGATTTGGAGATGCCGGTGTTGGACTGGGGTGTACAAAGTTAAAAATCACACAACACCAGGTTATAGTCCAACAGGTTTAATTGGAAGCACTAGCTTTCCGAGCGACGCTCCTTCATCAGGTGATAGTGGAGGGCTCGATCCTAACACAGAATCTATAGCAAAAATTTACAGTGTGATGTAACTGAAATTATACATTGAAAAATTGATTGTCTGTTAAGCCTTTCATCTGTTAGAATACAGTGATAATTTCACTTCTTTTATGTGTAAATCACAAAACCAATTTTTATAAAAAGTTGTATTCTCAGGTTAGCTGTTAACAATGGCGATAGATAAACAAAATGTTGAAGGTGTTGGCCCCCGTGTTCTCTGTCTATGCCATGATGTTTAGATTGATTCTAATCTAAGAAGTGAGATAACAGAGTTTTACATGAATTCATGCAGTTTTTGAGCTCAGAGTTCTACATGAATGCATGCAGTTTTTGAGCAAAGTACAATGTAACCCTGAAAGTACAAATTCACCCCACAAAATATATGTGTGCATGTGGGTCTATGTCTGTCTGTGTGTGTGTGTGTCTGTCTGGGCTGAGGGCTGTGAGTGTGTGAAAGTGTGTGTGTGTAGTGAGTGCAGAGTGTCTTAAGTCTGTGAGGGGGTGCATGCGTGAGTGTGGGAGTGTGTGTGTCTATAAGGGTGTGTGTGGGTGTCTGTGTGCGTGTCTATGTGAATGTGTGTCCATGTGTATGTGTGCATAGGATTGACTGTGTGTGTGTGTGAGAGTGTGTGTGTGTAGGAGTATCTGTGTGTGTGTATATTGCAATGGTGGTCACCTGTAATGTGACATGAAGGTCCCGGTTGAGGCCCTCCCTATGGGTACCGAACTTAGCTATCAGCCTCTGCTTGGACACTTTTCTCTGCTGCCTGTCCCGAAATCCACCCTGGAGGATGGTCACCCGAAGGTCGGAGGCTGAATGTCCTGAACCACTGAAGTGTTCCCCAACTGGGAGGGAACCCTCCTGTCTGTTGATTGTTGTGCGGTGCCCATTCATCCGTTGTCGTAGCCTTTGCTCAGTTTTCTTCTCTGTCCAGTTTGTAATGGGACATTTTTTTTCTTCTTAAACAGTTTGAAACTCTCCCATACTTCATGTGAGCTCCATCATGTCAAGTTCCCATAAAGTCTTACAGGTCTCAATTAGATCACTTCTCATTCTTCTAAATTTTAACCTGTTTATGTCTAACCTGCTTAACTTTTCCTCATAGGTCAACCACTTCATCCAAGGAAACAGTGCAGACCTTTCTTTGAACTGATTCCACCCTTGCAAGGTGCGACTGATGAAGTGACACCCTCCCCTCCTGGCACCTTCCCCTGCCACCACAGGAATTGCAAAACCTGTGCCCATACCTCTCCCCTCACCTGTGTCCAAGGCCCCAAAGGAGCCTTCCACATGTATCAGAATTTTACCTGCACTTCCACACATGTCATTTAATGTATCTGTTGCTCCCAATGCAGTCTACTATGCAATGGGGAGACAGGATGCTTCCTTACAGAGCACTTCAGAGAACATCTCCAGGCCACATGCACCAACCCACCCCTTCTCCCCATAGCCGAACACTTTAACTCCCCCTCCCACCCCGCCAAGGACATGCAGATCCTGGGCCTCCTCCATTGCTACACTCTAACCACCCAATGCCTGGAGGAAAACACCTCCTTCTAACCACGCGGCATGAATGTGGACTTCACTAGTTACCTCATTTCCCCTCTCCCACATCTTATCCTAGTTTCAACCTTCAAACTGCTCTCTTGACCTGTCCTACCTGTCCATCTTTCTTCCCACCTATCTGCTCCATCCTCCTCTCTGACCTATCACCATTACCCCTACCTCCATCTACATCTCGTACTCTCAGCTACCTTCCCATCAGCCCCACCACACTCTCATTTATCTCTCTAACCCCTCGGCTCAGAAGCCTCATTTCTGTTGAAGGGCTCTGGCCTGAAACATTGATTCTCCTGCTCACTGTACTACGGTATTGGTGAACCATCCTCAAGTCACCCATGGCTGTAAATTGAATGTCCATTACTTTGAATTTAATTTATTTAAAGTTTTATTTGCTCTCAAGCCTCTTCAATGGCAGCGTGTTCCAATACATTATAACTAGTACTGGGTCTAGTCTGAGTGCACTATCAGAGTACCTCTCTAATGAAACTTTTGAATTGATGTAGTTCTTCTTTGGATACAAAATCTTTCATGGTGTTTCTGGCCCGATTTATCAGACTGTAATAAAACCTTTTAGAGACTTAATCCAAAGTCACTCCCTGTTTTCTTTAATATCTAAGCATATGTATTTAAAAGCCTGCCTTCCAATCTTAAAATACCGTTTTTCTTTGATCTAAAGTTGCATAGAAGCCCCCTCCCCCCCCACAGATAATCATTAACATTCATAATGAAAATGTCTGTTAGTTTCTCTTTGTGGTACCAGTAGAATATTGGAGGATCTGCTTTAAGCCAAATCCCACCAACTATCAGATTACTGTCTCAAAAGAATAACAAACCAAAGTCACTCAGACAATACTCATGCACTTCCTGATGGGACTGGAATTCTAGCTGTCACATTTTAAGTAGCCTTGGTATTTCCAAGAAAAACCCCTACATAATAGACTTGAAAGTTATTGCCACCTTGTAAAAGATTGCGTTAATGTCTCTGAGGCATCAATAGACTACAATATGCTAGTCTCAATGGTAACTACTTTCACCTCCAATCCTCTCAGAAACAAAAAAGATTTTGACACATGATGCTGAGATCAACTGCCTTTTAACTGTACAATTTTAAAATGCTTCATTCAATGTATGGAATATATATTAAACAAAAACCTGAACTTTGGGTTGCAATGGAAAAGTTTCTGGTTTGAAACTAAAAGTGAGCTATCTATATGTGGAGTCTTTGCAAGTAATCAACCTTCTTTTAATCAAAACAAGAGGGTAGAACTTGTATTTCAATAACTTTCTCTAAACCCATATTCACAAAAGGAATTCCAGACTGCTAACTTCAGCTTTATACTTGATTGCAAAAGCAAGGACACTAATGTACATGCATCCCTTAGTTGTTTTGTACTCATGTTGGTGCTAATAATTTCTTTGTTCTTCTTGCATGTCTGGGAACATACCTATCTCGCAAAGCATTTTCTCCCTGCCTAGGGGTGTGTGAAACAAACCCCATTTTGGTTTAGCTTGAGGATAGTGTTGTTGTAGTTTCCACAATATCAACAAACAGAGAGAATGGTGAGATATGTATTACTTAAAAGATCTCACAATTGTAGGTAACACAGAACTAACTGAGAAACACCAAATACTCCCTGCGTCATCCAATCCAAAAAAAACACTTGTTAAATTTCCATAGCTCCCTTCTATCTCAGCTCTCTGCTGACACATGACTGTGCAGTGAATCACAGGTCAAATCACATCATCATGTTTGCTGATGATACAACCGTAGTGGGTCTCATCATCATGAACAATGAGTCAGCATACAGAGAGGAGGTGCCGTGTCTAACAGATTGGTGCAGAGCCAACAACCTGTCTCTAAAAGTGGACAAGACGAAAGAGATGGTTGTTGACTTCAGGAGGACACAGAGCGCTCTCTCTCTCTGCTGGACATTAACAGGTCCCCCGTGGAGATTGTGAAAAACACTAAATTTCTTGGCGTACACCTGGCGGAGAATCTTACCTGGACCCTCAACACCAGCTCTGTAGCCAAGAAAGCCCAGTACCTCTCTACTTTCTGCACAAGCTGAGGAAAGCCCACCTCCCACTCCCCATCCTCACCATTTTCTGCAGAGGATTCATTGAGAGTACCCTGAGCTTTTGCATCACTGCCTGGTTCGGGAATTGCACTGTCTCGGATCGTAAGACCCTACAACAGATAGTGAGCACAGCTGAGAAGATCATTGGGGTCTCATTCTTCCCTCCATTACAGATATTCACATGACATGCTACACCTAAAAGGCGAAGAGCATTGTGGAAGAGCCCACACACAGCTCACTCAAACTCTTCTCCCTCCTGCCAGAAAATACTGGAGCATTCAGTCTCTCATGGCCAGACTGTGCAACAATTTCTTCCCCCAAGCCATCAGGCTCCTTAACACAGTATGATCAGACTCTTTCCCATCTGAAATTCTTTGCATGACTTTAAATTGCTGCTAGAAAAATGTTTATTATTTATCATTCTTCTAATACACTGTAACTTGCATGCTTTGCACTTCTTATGCATGATGCCGTGAACGATTGTGTAATTTGTGCTGTCCATATAGTACCCTCGCTCCTGGAGGAACGCTATCTCGTTTTTACTGTATCAGTTGTATATGGTAGAAATGACAAATAAAAAAACTACTCTCTCTACTCTCTCTCTCTCTTATATATATACATATATATCTATCACCTGCTGCTTTAGGTGGTTTCAGAAATATTTCCTTTTAAAACACTTCTTACCCTATATAAAAAAATGCATCATTCACAATCAGTTGACCAAACATTTCAGGAATAACTTGCTAAAAGACCTAAGATGTTATTCAACATCATGTTTCATGTAGTAGTGGAATCCACTTAAATTTTGATCACTAAGTTTAAGTTGTTATTTAAACTTAGCAAGTTTAAATCAGAGCAAGTTCAGGCGTTAATTGAATATGTCCTAGCAGGGACAACTTTCTCTGTGCAAATTCATCGATGATGACAAGATTGCTTGTATCCTATTATCCTGGTGTATACACTAAATTCTTTCCAGTTACCTAACTTTTTCTTGGGCTTATTAATTTATTTTCAAATTTGTTTGTAGCATTAGAATTCAATCATAAGGATTTATATTTCGCATGATCCACTCCACAAACTATGGATGTACATCTACTGTTCCAGACTGTACAAATGAATGAGTCCATAACAAAAACATTAATTACTTGGCTCAAGCTCCTTGCAGTTAGAACAGCTCTCGCTACCTGATTGGTATCACTAACTTCTCATTCAGAACATTCAGTCACAATATGTAATTTCAAAAACTTTATTAACCTGCTTCAATGAATTTTTTGCAAAATGGTATTTTGAGTGACATATAAAACATCTGATTGCTTCCCAAGCAGTTTCCAGTTTTATTGTCTGTTATGATTGCCAAATATAATTATGAGTTTCCTTTTATATATATGGTTGTGGACTTTATCTAGATAGCATTGATTCCCTCTTTTCTTCATGCAACTGGTGAAAGTCCCATTTGAGTTATGAATGCTATTCCAGAAACATTTTTAAGGCTCCCAACCTTTGCTCCAAACATTTACTTCTTTCAGAAAATATAATTCCAGTAAACACTAGGAGTTTATCCATGTCTGACACTTTAACATAGTCGATCAATCAAGACAAGTACTGAGTTTGGGATCTCCAAGTAGAATCCTTTCAGTCTCAAACATAGTTTATTAAATTCCATTACATATTCTTACGTGGAATAATTTCTCAAAGTCTGACCAGCCTCATAATGTTTAATGGATAGTATTTTAAAATAAATTTTGTCCATATATGATAAGATTATCCAAACCTTGTCCAATATCCAAATTTTGAGCTTGTAACTCTGAAAATACTTTACACTTGATCCTGTTGTTAATGAGAATTAACAACAATGTCATAATTTACATTCTCTTGTGAGGTTGTAATCTATGTTAATAAATCTGCTTCAATTTTCCATTGATCATATCTGAATAGAACATTGTCCGGAAATTACACTTGGTTTCAACCATTCTCTTAAAAGTAACTCTAGTTGCAACCTCTGTCTGAAACAAAACTCAATTTTAAATCTTTACATTTTGGCAACTATGCTTTGCTCCAAGAGCATTGTGCTCTTCATCAGCTTATGCTCAAAGCTTCGATTGGCCTGCTCCTCAGATGCTGCCTGACTGGCTGTGCTTTTCCAGCTCCACACTCTTCGACTCTAATCTCCAGCATCTGCAGTCCTCACTTTGTCCCAACTATGCTTTGCTGCAAATGTAAACTCAGATATTAGGCTGTTCGTGAATTAGATCAAAACACATCTTTTCTTCTTTATTGACTGAACAGTCACACACCCTTAAGGACCACCTGTTAATTAATTAACCCTGTCAACAGTTTAACCTTTACTACTCTGATACAATGTTTTGACATTTCATCATCCCCGTCACAACTATCTTCTTATTTTATAAAACTCTTTATTATCAACTCGTAGACTATATTTTAATTGAACTCCTATGAAGTGTTTTTGGACTTTTTAACCACTTTAAATGCATCATATAAATGCAGGTTGTTCTTTTTTCACAGCCAGTTGTTGTTATGATTTGAAATGCATTCTCTGAAAGAATGAGGGAAACTTATTTAATGGTTCCATTATAAAGGGAATTGAATAAATATTGAAAGTTAAAAATATTCTGTGCTGTTTGCTTGCCCCAATAAATTTGAAATAATTACACTTTAAGACTTAACATTAGAGCATCTGGCTTGCAGTTCTCCATGTGGTTGGTGGACAATACATTGATATTGTACATCTGACTGTAAGCATTGAGTATAACAGAATTGTTACAGTGTAGAACCTGTCTATTTGGCCCAAAGTGCCTGCACCAGTGCCCAAGTGAACATTTCACCCAGTTCCAACCTCCAGATTTTCTCCTACAATCTTGCAAATTCCTTCTTTTCAAATAACCATCTCATTTAAATGCCTCAATTAAACCTATCTCCACCACGCACTTTGGTGCTGCATTCTGGGTCCTAACCATTTGCTGCTTGAAAATGCTTTTCCTCATATAAGTTTTGCTTCTGTTGCTAATAATGTTTAAGTCTTTGCCCTTCTCAATCCTTTCATGTTTGGAAAGTTTGTTTTACAGATTTATCATGATTTTTGATAGCTGAATCTTATCTCCTTTCAGCCTTCTTTTATCCAAGGTGCACAGAGCCAATTTTTCCTATCTATCTTCATAATTGAAATTCTTCATAAATCTCATCAACACTCTCTTCAATGTTTTCACATGCTTCTTAAAGTGTGGTGCCCAAAGCTGGATTCCAGCTGAAGCAATTTTTAAAAAAAATCAATGTAGCATATTTTCAAAGGAATTAATTCGTTTATTTAAAAAAAATGAAACATCACTATGTGACGAAGGGATATAAGGATAGAGCAAACCATTGACATTTGCAGTGGTGGTTTATTCAGAGCTATAGGCGTCACTCTGCCTCCATACGGGGAACCCGCATGGACCGAGCTCACAATAGATGCTGCTGATTGGTGCAGTGGGTATACGGTTTGGTCCAATCAGAAGGCGTGTTATTGGAGAGGAAGACCGAGTGTGTGCTGCCGTTGCTGCTAAAGTCAGGTTCGGAATGAGCTCCATTGGTACCGGGGTGAGTAGGAAAAATCCTGTGGGTCCGTCTCTTATGTGGTTTAACCATGAGACGTGAGGAGGTGATTTCGGTCTGAGATGTATAATTGAGCGGGACCGGCTTTCGGTCTTCATCCCGAGTGAATTTGGGAGCTAGGCCGCGGGAGGTGGGGGGGCCGCGCCGGCAGCTGTGCTTGAAGGAACGCGGGAGGTATCTCCTTAACAGGAAGCTCGGCTCAGCGGGTTGGCTCGGCCTGGTGTCTTTCAGCGCCTTCATGGTGGCCTGGAGTGATCGGTGCTGAGTCACCGGGAGCCTCCATGGTCAAAACGAAAGTACTAGCGAGGGACGGGCTCGGTGACGGCTTTCATTTTCAAATTGGGATCACGGCAGCGGGTGGCTTCTTGCTGGTTCGCTGCTTTTCACGTTGAAAACATCTGCTGCACACAGGAAGATAACTAGGTTCTTTAACATTCACGAGTTTTCTCATGAATAGGTTGTCTATCAGGTCATCTTTGTAAGTTCTGCGTTATTTAACTCAGTTTGTTTTACAGTAAAGTACCAGATCGTTTAATAGTAGTTTCTATGTATTCAAGAGAGCTCTATTTATCAGTTTTCCACCCCCCCCCCCCCCCCCCAGTAGATTGTTCCATTGTATGGTGTTGGCCATCATCCAAAACCAACCAACAATAAAACGAAGAGCAGAATACTGTTGACGAAATCTGAAATTTAAAAAGACGCTGGGAATACTCAACTGTACCAAGATTTCAGACAGCATCTGTGGAGACAGAAACATTGTTAACGCTTCAGGTTTATGTTACGTGAACTCTCCACAGGTGCTGTCTGACATGAGCATGTTCTCATTTTAGTGTTTTTAAAAAAAGAAAAGCAAGATCAGGTGTTTGCTGAAATGGTGGCAGTTCGTTTGTTGAAAGACTTATGTTGGTTTGTGGTCATTTTATTTTATTGCTATAATCAGAGTCAACATAATTTTATGAAAGGGAGATCATATTTGACAAACTTGCCAGCATTCTTCAGGACAAGAGTTAAAAATCAAAACATCAGGTTATAGTCTACCAGGTTTATTTAGAAGTGCAAGCTTTAGGTGTTGTACTTTCCAGTAAACCTGTTGGATTATATACTGGATTAGTGGTGCTGGAAGAGCACAGCAGTTCAGGCAGCATCCAGCGAGCAGCGAAATCAACGTTTCGGGCAAAAGCCCTTCATCAGGAATAAAGCAGCTGATGAAGGGCTTTTGCCCGAAACGTTGATTTCGCTGCTCGCTGGATGCTGCCTGAACTGCTGTGCTCTTCCAGCACCACTAATCCAGTATTTGATTTTCAGCATCTGCAGTCATTGTTTTTACCCTGTTGGATTATAACCTGGTGTTGTGATTTTAACTGTGTCCACCCCAGTCCAACACTTGCATCTCCACATCAAGGATGTAACAAGCAGAGTTGATAAAATAGTACTGAGAGGTGCAGTATTTTTGGGTTTCTAGAAGGTGTTTTGATAAGGTGCCATATAAAATGATTATTGCACAAGGTGAGACGTCATGGTATTGCGGGTAACATATTTACATGGATTATGGATTGGTCGACACAAATTTGACAGAATCAGGAGTGGTTTCTGATGAAGGGCTTTTGCCTGAAATATTTTTTTCCTTTTCCCTGCTCCTCAGATGCTGCTTGACCTGTGCTTTTCCAGCACCGCTGTAATCTTGACTGTAATCTCCAGCATCTGCAGTATCCACTCATGCCTGGAATTGGGAGTGCCACAAGGATCAGTCCTTGTACTCAGTTATTTACCAACTATGGAAAGAATGTAAATGCATCTAGATTTACTGCTGATACAAAATTGGTGGGAGGGCCTGTTGTGGCAAGGATATAACTCTAAACCTATGCCCTCTAGTTCTGGACTCCCCCACCCCAGGAAAAGACTTTGTCTATTTATCCTATTCATGCCTTTCATGATTTTATAAACTTCTATAAGGTCACCCCACAGCCTCCGACAATCCAGGGAAAACAGCCTGTTCAATCTCTCCGTACAGCTCAAATCCTCCCAACGCTGGCAACGTCCTTGTAAATCTTTTCTGAACCCTTTCAAGTTCCATAATATCTTTCCAATAGGAAGGAGACCAAAATTGCACACAACATTCCAACAGTGGTCTAACCAATGGCCTCTAGAGCCGCAACATGACCTCCTAACTCCTGTGCTCAAAACTCTGACCAAGAAAAGATAGCATAACAAATGCCGCTTTCACTATCCTATCTGTTTGTGACGCCACTTTCAAGGAGCTATAAACCTGCACTCCAAGGTCTCTTTGTTCAGCAACACTCCTGAGAACCTTACCACTACGTGTATAAGTCCTGCTAAGATTTACTTTCCCAAAATGCAGCACCTCGCATTTATCTGAATTAAACTCCATCTGCCACTTCTCAGCCCATTGGTCCATCTGGTCAAGATCCTGTTGTAATTTGAGGTAACCCTCTTCGCTGTCCACTACACCTCCAATTTTGGTGTCATCTGCAAACTTGCTAACTGTACCTTTTATGCTCGCATCCGAATCATTTATGTAAATGACAAAAAGTAGAGGACCCAGCACCGATCCTTGTGGCACTCCACTGGTCACAGGCCTCCAGTCTGAAAAACAACCCTCCACCACCACCCTCTGTCTTCTACCTTTGAGCCAGTCTGTATCCAAATGGCTAGTTCTCCCTTTATTCCATGAGATCTAACCTTGCTAGTCAGTCTCCCATGGGGAACCTTGTCAAATGCCTTACTGAAGTCCATATGGATCACATCTACTGCTCTGCACTCATCAATCTTCTTTGTTACTTCAAAAAACTCAATCAAGTTTGTGCATCTAGATTTACTGCTGATACAAAATTGGTGGGAGGGCCTGTTGTGGCAAGGATATAACTCTAAACCTATGTCATGATTTCCCACGCATAAAGCCATGTTGACTATCCCTAATCAGTCCTTGCCTTTCCAAATAGATGTACATCCTGTCCCTCAGGATTCCCTCCAGCAGCTTGCTATAGTCTATAGTTCCCTGGCTTGTCTTTACCGCCCTTCTTAAACAGTAGCACCACATTTGCCAACCTCCAGTCTTCCAGCACCTCACCTTGAAGAATAAAACTTGACCATGATATTAGCGAGAATTCCCTTGCTCAAGTGAAATTGCTTTATTGAGCCATATGTTTGATGTGCCAAAGAACCTCACAGCCATTTAAATTCTTTTTTAATCAAACTGTTCAGATCTGTTGTGATAGACCTCTGGAACAGCTGGGACTTAACTCTAGGCCAGAAGGCTCAATTTCAGTACACTGTCATTGCACCACAAGAGCCCATCATTATGCCGAAATTGTCAGTCATTTTGCTTTCTCAAACTTGCCATATGAAAATATTGGAAATTGTCAGCAGGTCAAACACCTGTGGAGTGAAAGTGTTAACACTTAAAGTCACTGACATTTCAGAGCTGAGAAAAGATGGAAATGTCTTGCAGATATTTATTTTGATTTCCAGTGTCTACAGAACTTTAGTCATCTGTGATATTGGACAGGGATCTGGATGAACTTGCAATCTCTCTATTTTTCAAATAGTGTTATGGAACTTTTATGATCACCTGAGGGTTCTCCATCTTCAACCAGATGGTTCCATGCTAGAATTAACAATATAACAAAAACATTGCTGGTGATCAGATTTTTCTGTGGATAGTTGAGTAATTGCAGCAATGTTATAGCCTTATTGTGCTCTTCAGGCCAGATTTTTAAGTTATACACAATTAATTCTGAATGAAGGTATTATGTTTGAATTGAAAACTATTATTTATGGAATTGAGAGATTTACTGTGCTTCATTAATGACAGTTTACCCAGTGCTTGACTGGGTTTGGTAGAAGGCTTCAGACTCAATTCATGATCTCTGCTGAGTTAACTGTTTAGAGTAAAAAAAAACTGCAGATGCTAGACTCCAAAGTAAGAATCCAAGCAGGAGGCTAACTGTTTGACCAGGATAGGATTCCTGGATTTTAGTACCCCTCTGTTCAAACCTGATAATGCCTTAGTTTGAAAATTTATTATCCTTGTCATCAAATTCCTCCCTTGTCTTGGCCATAAGTATTTCTGAATCCTCTCTTGGTCCTATAGTCCCCAGGGCAGAATCCAGCAATTTTAGCTACTTGCCTATTCCTGAGTTGAAATTGCCCCTGAATTGGTGGGTGTGCCTAAGCCTGTTCAGTCCCTAAGCTCCAGACATTCCTCCTTACACACCTGATTCACTACCTGACACTGTTTAGAACTTAACTCCTTGAACAGGTGTTTCTTTTGTTGGGAAAACCTATACTTGAATAGTGTTAGGAACTGGCAAATTGTATTGTATAGCTAGGGCTATTGATGGGATGGGACATTGAACTAAACAGTGGGAAGGAGGGTGTGCCTGTGGGAATATTGAGAAAGGTAAAGGCAACTGCGTAGGCTAACGATAGGAGTGATTGTAACCATAGTGTGACAGAAAGAAAGTAAACGATCATTCATGGCATCAGCAAATAATACTGTGGAAGCTGGCTGATCCCATTGTGAATGGATGACCACATCTGCAGCAAGTGTTGGTTGCTGGAAGAACTCCGGATCAGAGTTGATGATCTGGAATCTGAGCTTCAAACACTGCGGCACATCCGGGAGGGGGAGAGTTACCTGGACGCTTTGTTTCAGGAGGCAGTCACACCTGGGAGATTAAGTAATTCACATTCAGTTAGTGATCAGAGACATCAGAGTGTGACTGTAAGTGAGGCAGGTAGGGGAAACCTGAGTTCAGGAGTGCAGGAGCCTCAGCCCTTGACCTTGTCCAACAGGTATGAGATTCTTGCTCCCTGTATGGATGAGGAAAAGGGCTCTGGACAGGATGAGCCAGCTGACCACGGCACCATGGTGCAGAAAGCCATTCAAGAGGGGGGAGCAAAAAGACAAGTAGTTGCTATAGGGGATTCTATAATTTGGGGGACAGATAGTATCCTTTGCAAGCCGGATCAGGAGTCTCGCATGGTGTGTTGCCTGCCCGGTGCCAGGGTGCGGGACATCTCCAACCGGCTTGAAAGAATATTGGAGCGGGAGGGGGAGGATCCAGTTGTTGTGGTCCACGTTGGGACTAACAGAGGCAAAGCTAGGATGGAGGACTTGTTTGGGGATTATCAAGCACTAGGAAGGAAATTGAAGTACAGGTCCTCAAGGGTCATAATCTCTGGATTACTGCCTAAGCTACATGCTAATTGACATAGGGATAAGAAAATTAGGGAAGTAAACACGAGGCTAAGGGATTGGTGTGGGAAAGAGGGATTCCACTTCATGGGGCATTGGCATCAGTTTTGGAACCGGGGGGATCTGTACCGTTGGGACGGTCTCCACCTGAACCGATCAGGTACCAATGTTCTAGCGAAGAGGATAAATAGGGTAGTCAGTAGGACTTTAAACTTCTGAGTTGGGGGGAAGGGAAAGTGAAAGCGACGGAGTATGGAGTTAAATGGAAAGATAAGCAGCAGGATAGCATGTGCGCAGGCGGATTTAAACTTGAGGCAGACTGGGAATGCAGCAAAAAGAAAGAATAACTTAGGACATCTTATGACTTCCAATATCTCTAATGATAAGAAAGTTAGCATTAAGGCACTTTACCTGAATGCTCGTAGCATTCATAACAAAGCAGATGAACTAATGGCACAGATCATCGTGAATGATTATGATGTGGTAGGCATCACAGAGACGTGGTTGCAGGGGGGGTCAGGATTGGCAGTTAAATATCCAAGGATTTTCAACTTATCAAAAAGACAGGGAGGCGGGTAGAGGGGGCAGGGTTGCCTTGTTAGTTAAGAACAAAATTAAATCTATGGCACTGAATGACATCGCGTCGGATGATGTGGAGTCTGTGTGGGTGGAGTTGAGGAACCACAAAGGCAAAAAAATCATAATGGGAGTTATGTACAGACCTCCTAACAGTGGTCAGGACCAGGGGCGCAACATGTACTGGGAAATAGAGAAGGCATGTCAGAAAGGCAAGGTCACGGTGATCATGGGAGACTTCAATATGCAGGTGGACTGGGTAAATAATGTTGCCAGTGGATCCAAAGAAAGGGAATTCATGGAATGCTTACAGGATGGCTTTTTGGAACAGCTTGTCATGGAGCCCACAAGGGAGCAGGCTATTCTGGACCTAGTGCTATACAATGAACCAGACTTTATAAAAAATCTTAAAGTAAGGGAACCCTTAGGAAGCAGCGATCATAATATGGTAGAGTTCAGTCTGCAGTTTGAAAGACAGAAGGCAAAATTGGATGTGATGGTGTTACAGTTAAATAAAGGTAATTATGAGGGCATGAGAGAGGAATTGACGAAAATAGACTGGAAGCAGAGCCTAGCAGGGAAGACAGTAGAGCAAAAATGGCAGGTGTTTGTGGGTATAATTGAGGACACTGTACAGAGGTTCATCCCCAAGAAGAGAAAGATTATCCGGGGAGGGATTCGACAGCCATGGCTGACAAAGGAAGTCAGGAAATGTGTTAAAGAAAAAGAGAGATCCTATAAAGTGGCTAAGAGCACTGGGAAATCAGATTGGGAGGGCTATGAAAACTAAACAGAGGATAACAAAGAGAGTAATAAGAAAGGAGAGGATCAAATATGAAGGTAGGCTAGCCAGTAATATTAGAAATGATAGTCAAAGTTTCTTTCAATACATAAGAAACAAACGACAGGCAAAAGTAGACATTGGGCCACTTCAAACTGATGCTGGAAGCCTAGTGATGAGAGATAAGGAAATAGCTGGAGAACTTAATAAGTACTTTGCGTCAGTCTTCACAGTGGAAGACTGGAGTAATATCCCAACAATTAAAGGGGGTCAGAGGGCTGAGTTGAGTATGGTTGCCATTACAAAAGAGAAAGTGCTAGAAAAGCTAAAAGGTCTTAAAATTGATAAATCTCCTGGCCCCAATGGGCTACATCCTAGAGTTCTGAGGGAGGTGGCTGAGGAAATAGTGGAGGCATTGGTTGAGATCTTTCAAAAGTCAGGGAAAGTCCTGGATGATTGGAAGATCGCTATTGTAACCCCCTTGTTCAAGAAAGGATCAAGACAAAAGATGGAAAATTATAGGCCAATTAGCCTAACCTCGGTTGTTGGTAAAATTCAAGAATCCATCATTAAGGATGAGGTTTCTAAATTCTTGGAAGAGCAGGGTCGGATTAGAACAAGTCAACATGGATTTAGTAAGGGGAGGTTGTGCCTGACAAACCTGTTGGAATTCTTTTGAAGAGGTGACAAGTAGGTTAGACCAGGGAAACCCAGTGAATGTGGTCTATCTAGATTTCCAAAAGGCCTTTGATAAGATGCCACACGGGAGGCTGCTGAGTAAGGTGAGGCCCCATGGTGTTCGAGGTGAGCTACTGGTATGGATTGAGGATTGGCTGTCTGACAGAAGGCAGTTGGGATAAAAGATTCTTTTTCAGAATGGCAGCCGGTGACAAGCGATGTCCCGCAGGGTTCAGTGTTGGGGCCGCAGTTGTTCATGTTATATATTAACGATCTGGATGAAGGGACTGGGGACATTCTAGCGAAGTTTGCCGATGATACGAAGTTAGGTGGACAGGCAGGTAGTACTGAGGAAGTGGGGAGGCTGCAGAAGGACCTAGTCAGTTTGGGAGAGTGGTCCAGGAAATGACAGATGGAATTCAATGTGAGCAAATGTGAGGTCTTGCACTTTGGAAAAAAGAATACAAGCATGGACTACTTTTCTAAACGGTGAGAAAATTCATAAAGCCAAAGTACAAAGGGATCTGGGAGTGCTAGTCGAGGATTCTGTAAAGGTAAACATGCAGGTTGAGTCCGTGATTAAGAAAGCCAATGCAATGTTGTCAATTATCTCAAGAGGGTTATAAAACTCTGGTTAGGCCCCATTTGGAGTACCGTGTCCAGTTTTGGTCCCCACACCTCAGGAAGGACATACTGGCACTGGAGCGTGTCCAGTGGAGATTCACGGATGATCCCTGGAATGGTAGGTCTAACATACAAGGAACAGCTGAGGATACTGGGATTGTATTCCTTGGAGTTTAGAAGATTAAGGGGAGATCTAATAGAAACTTACAAGATAATTATGGCTTGGAAATGGTGGGCGCTAGGAAATTGGTTCTGTTAGGCGAGGAGACTAGGACTCATGGACACAGCCTTAGAATTAGAGGGGGTAAATTCAGAACAGCAATGCGGAGACATATCTTCAGCCAGAGAGTGGTGGGCCTGTGGAATTCATTGCCACAGAGTGCAGTGGAGGCCAGGATGCTAAGTGTCTTCAAGGCAGAGATTGATAAATTCTTGATGTCACAAGGAATTAAGGGCTACGAGGAGAATGCGGGTAAGTGGGGTTGAAATGCCCATCAGCCGTGATTGAATGGCGGAGTGGACTCGATGGGCCGAATGGCCTTACTTCCACTCCTATGTCTTATGGTCTTAATACCAGAGTAGGGAGACTTAAAAATACAGGTAATCACTTATGCAGGGGAGCGGAGGGGTATGAGGAAAACTAGTGGCTGTCAGGTCCCCTCGACCTGTTGGTCCGTATCATCGGGTCTTAAAAGAAGTGTAATCTTCTGAAATTTTCTGTTTTTGGGGAACAGTCCCAGTGGATTGGAAATAATAATATTATCAAACAGTCAACAGTTTTGTGAAAGGGAATTTTGTCTGACACAAGTTCTTCAGGATATAACAAGCTTGGTGGATAAAGGGGACCCTGGGTATTTTGACTTTTGGAAATCCAAATACACTTTCTGATACGTTCTTATCGTGCCAAATAAAAGATTGCTATGTGTGGATTATTGTTAACGTATTAACATGACTGGCTCATTTACAGGGAACATAGCTGGAAATAAATGGGACATTTTCAAGTGGGGAAAACCTAATAGTGGGATGCTCTGTATTTCATTGTTGAAGTTACCATTACTTAGAATCTAAATTACTCACATGGATAACAGGACTGAATGTATTGTAGCTAATATTGCTAAAGAAATTGGGACCTTGTGACATAATTTTCCTATCCCTGGGACAGTGTTGAAATACATAAGATTTCTGGAGAATTTCTTCAAACACATCTGAGGGAGGCAGATAACTACTTCAAACATGTTTTAGGTGGACAGAGAAACATTGACTTCTCCACCTCCTAATGCTGCCTGGCTTCCTGTATTCTTCCAGCCTCCTGCTTGTCAACTTTAGGAAACTTGACAGAATAAATAATCAGAGTGTCTTTCCTCATGGGAGGATCTAGAACTATGGGGACAGAGTTTCAATATAAGAATCTTCTAATGTAAAATTAAAAGAATGTCTTCTGAGGGCCATTAATATTTAAAATTCACTCCCTCTTGAGAACAGAAGGTTGTCAATCTTGAATATATTGAACTATTGATAAAGAAATCAAATAATATGGAATGCATGGGGGATAAAGACAGGTAAGGAAGGTAGAATTAAAGTCACAATCAAATCAGCTGTAATTTTGTTAAGTGGTGGAGCAGACTCAAAAGGCCTATTTGGAATTCTTTTTTGGTATTACTTAAATTGTCTTCATAGTTCTGTGTACAGTTCATTATTTGAACATTGGTAATGCTGTTGTTTCACTATGCTCAAGGTTAAAGCTAAATGCAAGTAGTTCTTGAGGGATTGATCAGAGTTCTTCCTGCTGATTACTATCTATTAACTATTACATACATGTGTCGTTACGTGGTAAGCACAAAACCATGTCGAGTTTTAATTGTTTGATTTGAAGAGAAATATAGCACAAACTAAGGCATCAGTGTTTTGGGTTGTAGCATTTGAACATTTGTGGACAGAGTGAGGCTGTCCCAGGCTGCTAAATCTGCAAGAAACCTCTGCCTGAAGACATTTGGCTCAAACATTAAACTGAATTTGCAGCAAGAGACACTGACCCACTAAAAATTACTGGATTATTTATTGCAGAGTATACAGCTGAAAAAAGCAGGTGCAGGAATATGTATAGGAAAAATGTAGTAGAGCTCGAGAAGCAGAACCAACAAACATTGTTCCTAGCCAACAACAACAAACAGTATATTTGAAGATAAGGAGAAAGACTGTGGGAAGGACAACTGTAATGGTGGTCAAGGTTTATATGCTACCTTTGAGTGCATGTCCACCAGTCCTTTAAGATAACAGGACAGGCAGATAAAGCGATCGAGAATGCATATGGCATTCTTGTCTTTATTAGCCGAGGCACAGTATAAGAACAAAGAGACTACACTGGAACCATATAAAAAGTTGGTCAGGTCACATCTGGGGTATTATGAGTAGTTCTGGATTCCATGTTGATAGGAAGGGTGTATTTCCAGAAGAGATTTACCAGGATGTTGCCTAGATTGAAGAGTTTTAGTTCTGAAGACTGAGATTTGTTTTCCATGGAGCAGAGGTGCCAGTTGGGAGAAAGGTTTGGTGATTCAGATATATAAGATTGAGAGGCATAGACAGAAAATTATCCTCTTGGCGGAGGGATCAGTAATCATGGGCATAAATGTAAGGTAAGGGACAGGTTTTTCACTCACCAAGAAGGTGATCGAATTCTGGAACTCACTGCCTGTAGTAGATGCAGAAACCTCCTAACATTTAAGAAATATTTAGGTGTGCACTTGTGATCCTAAGGTATGCAAGGTGAAATGTTGGAAATAGGATTAGAAACGTTAGGTGAATTTGGACCAGCACAAAGTCAGTGTTGAAAGCCTTTTCTTGTGTTGTACGCCTCTGACTCCAGATGAGTGTGATGAAAAGGGAATATAAAGGTGTTGAGGCTTATGTGAAGTAGCTAGATTGAGAAGGGGCGAGTGTGGAGTATAAAAAGCAGCACAGTTGAGTTGGGCCAAATGGTCTTTCTGTGTTGTACTTTTGATGTAGACTTTTGTTTTGGATTTGGTGCCACCTGAAGTTACTTGTAAGGCTTATTTATAATTTTGGTTTAGCTTATGGCTGCATAATAATTTTGTTTGTTTTTAATTTCCAGTATGATTTGTCAGCCTCCACCTTCTCTCCTGATGGGCGAGTGTTCCAAGTTGAATATGCGATGAAAGCTGTAGAAAACAGTAGGTAAGGAATTCATCATTATTGCAGAAAAAAAATTATTGTAGAATATTTACATTTTTACAATCTTCAGTGAATTCATCTTGTGATTATTTCTGTGTTTTCTGGAGTAAAACTACACAGATATTGATTGTTCACATGAGAATCAATTGTGCATGCATCAACTCTAAATGTGACTTTGTCATTGTTGAATGTGTACTAAGTAATAGCAATAAATCTGAATTACTCACCATCCACCCATGCCTCTATCATAAATTTTGAAATGAATTAGTCTTATGTCTTTGATTTATAATTTCCACATTAAAAAATTGCTCTAATAAAGCAGAAACAGTTATAGACTGAGAATTCAACCCTCCTCTAAATTTATAAACGTTTGTGATCATAATACTTTATCCTTTCTCTTATTAAATTCAGTATTTATTTTGTTTCATTTTAATTTCACAGCACAGCTATTGGGATAAGATGTAAAGATGGAGTTGTGTTTGGAGTAGAGAAACTGGTCCTTTCTAAACTATATGAACAGGGCTCCAACAAACGCATATTTAACATTGATCGTCATGTAGGAATGGTAAGATTTTATAAACCACCTTCTCCCAAAAAGGCATTTTTGTTTTAATTTTAGCTCAAACTTTCTAGTAGCTCAAGAAAATTGTTGTTCACAGACCTAGTGTACAAAGATCTATTGTATAGGAAGAATAGATACTGAATAGATCATGTTAAAATGTGCAATCTTAGAACAGCGGTATACTTATGTATTTTGATTTCAATGTGGGCCTAATTTTTAATGGACATTAGAATAAGCAACTTTTGTTTCATTTCACAGGCAGTTGCAGGTCTTCTGGCAGATGCACGGTCTCTTACTGATATTGCAAGGGAAGAAGCTTCCAACTTTAGATCTAATTATGGATATGATATTCCATTAAGGGTATGAGATCTATTTAGCACTGTTTGTTTCAACATTAAATATTTGTAAGGGTGAATTGCACATCATAACAGCTAAAGCTGACTAACTATAGAACAAGATAAAAACAATGACTGCAGATGCTGGAAACCTGTTTTCTGCATAAACTCATCTTAAACTGCTCCGTGACTTTATTTTCTGCAATATCACACATCATCTCTATGATGGAACTATTTCACTGTTAATTCACTATCCCTGGGGCAAAACCCTTCTTAACAATACTGTGGATATACCCATACCACTTGGACTGTAGTAGTTAAAGGGACAGTTCGTCACCACTACCACCTGAAGAATAACTCAAAATGAGCAATTCGAGACAGACAATGAATGCCAGCCTAACTAGTGATGTTCATTTCTGATAAATGAACAAATAAAAAAAATCTTAATGATTTGAGCAGAACGGTGACACAGTGGTTAGCACTGCTGCCTCACAGCGCCAGAGACCTGGGTTCAATTCCCACCTCTGTGTGGAATTTGCACATTCTCCCCGTGTCTGCGTGGGTTTCCTCCCACAGTCCAAAGATGTGCAGGTTAGGTGAATTGGCATGCTAAATTGCCCATAGTGTTAGGTGCAGAGGTAAATGTAGGGGAATGGGTCTGGGTGGGTGCACTTTGGCGGGTCGGTGTGGACTTGTTGGGCCGAAGGGCCTGTTTCCACACTGTAAGTAATCTAAATCTAAATCTAAATGGATTGTCTATGGTTAGAATTTTGTCATTAAAGTAGGAGCAGAAAGGAAATGGACAAAAATAGGCATGATGCAAGTGAAATGAATTGGTTAATGTTAAGAATTCTCATCAACATTCCTTACAAGATGCGCAGCTGCCCAAGAGGTAGTTACTTCTGGTTTTCCCATGTGCTATTACACACAAACCTGGGAGGGCTACGCAGCAACTAGAGAATGTAGGTAGTAGATATGACAATTAGCCTTAACCTTTTAGTATTAGGCAAAGGAAAAAACTTGGAGGAAATGGGATGAGTTTAGAAGACTGAGGGGGGATCTGATTGAGACATATAAGATTATTAAAGGATTGTACACTCTGGAGGTAGGAAACATGTTTCTGCTGATGGGTGAATGCAGAACCAGAGGACACAGCTTAAAAATATGGGGTACACCATTTAGGACAGAGATGAGGAGAAACCTCTTCACCCAGAGAGTGGTGTCTGTTTGGAATGCTCTGCCCTAGAGGGCAGTGGAGGCCCAGTCTCTGGATTCATTTAAGAAAGAGTTGGATAGAGCTCTCAAGGATAGTGGAATCAAGGGTTATGGAGATAAGGCAGGAACAGGATACTGATTAAGGATGATCATCCATGTTCATATTGAATGATGGTGCAGGCTTGAAGGGCAGAATGGCCTACTCCTGCACCTATTGTCTAAAGGAACAGCTTTATTTAAAAGAGAGGTTCACCACTCATGATTGATATTCAGCAACTTCTGTTTAAAATGCATGTATCTGTCTGGTAAGTGCAAGAGTGGGCTATGCTACAGTGGTCTTTTGGACACATTTCCTACTGACATTATTCCAACTGATATTTTAAAGAAAGCAACTTTGGTGAAAAATAGTTCCCAATAACCACAGGACAGTGGAGTTGAGAGTTTGGGCTGGAGGTTGTAGATTACACTAACATGGTTATTTACTGATCATACATTATGATCTTACATTTTTATAACTGAAATTTACTAACCTGTAAGAATAGTTGATTATTTGGTAAATGGAAAAACCCTATGGAAAAATTGATGTACAGAAAGATCTGGTGTTCAGGTCCATTGTACCCTGAAGGTGGTAATGCAGGTTGATAGTGGTCAAGAAGGCATTCGGCATGCTTTCCTTCATCAGACGGGTATTGAGTACAAGAGTTGGCAAATCACGTTACAGTTGTACAGGACTTTGGTTCGGCCACATTTGGAATGCTGCATACAGTTCTGGTCACATTACCAGAAGGATGTGGATGCTTAGGAGAAGGTACAGAGGAGGTTCACCAGAATGTTGCCTGGTATGGAAGGTGCTAGCTATGAAAAGAGGTTGAGTAGATTAGGATTATTTTCATTAGAAAAACTGAGGTTGAGGGGTGGACCTGATTGAGGTCTACAAAGTCATGAAAGGTGGATAGCAAGAAGCTTTTTCCCAGAATGAGGAAACTCAATTACTAGGTGTCATGAGTTCAAGGTGAGGGGGGAGAAGTTTAAGGGAGATGTGCGTGGGAAGTTCTTTATGCAGAGGATGATGGGTGTTTGGAATGTGTTGCTAGTGGAGGTGGTAGAGGCAGGCATGCTAGCATCATTTTAAGATGTATCTGGACAGATACATGAATGGGCAGGGAGCAGAGGGATACAGATCCTTGGAAAATAGGCACAGGTTTAGAGGAAGGATTTGGATCGACGCAGGCTTAGGGGGCTGAAGGACCTGTTCTTGCGCTGTAATTTTGTTTGCTCTTGTTCTCTTCATTCCTTTTTTTTTATATTTTATTTGATAAAAACTTTACCAGTGGTTATGATATTTTTCTTGGGAAGTAAACACACCAAATAGATTGACAGAATCAAACTGATAAAGTATTCCAAAAAAATTTGAAGTTTTCTATTTGTTTCCTGAATTTCCTTCACCACCCACCCCATTTGAACAATAGTTTGTAAAAGTAGGAAAAAAGGCTGAAAGATGAAAAGCGCTACACTTAAACATCTGAAGCACCAATTACATATGCCCATTTATCCTGTAATTTAAGATTATAAGCAAGAAAATTTGTTATACATGGTACATTCACAAAGATTTTGCTAGTATTTAGAGGTTTATTATTAACTAACATTTTAAAATACATTTATATTTGATAGAAATAAGCTCTTTGGGAAAATATAGAATAGTAATGTAATGAAAAGTTGTCATGTGTTGTAAGTTTTAAATTTTTTTTTACCTTTTTTAGCATCTGGCAGACAGAGTAGCAATGTATGTCCACGCTTACACATTGTATAGTGCTGTGCGGCCATTTGGAAGCAGGTAATTTTACAATAAAATTATTACTAAATGGTGTTCTGAAGACTTGTATGTTTGCAGTTACTGTAAGGTGTGGGTGAGAAGAATGCAAATGAAGAGCTTGAAGATTGTGTGGAATTATAATCTCCTGTTGATGATCAGTGAAATGTGCAAGCCATTGACCTCTTATTCTATGCCAAATATTTTGAATTGCTTACATAAAATGAACTGGTAGCGAGAGTAAATCATTTGGCCTTGAGCCTGCTTTGCATTTTGATAAGGTTGCGATCTCAAGTCGTCTTTTCTGACTTCCTTGTCAATTAAGAACCTGTCTAACTCAGTGCTAAAAATATCTAATGATCCTGCCTTCACTGCTATCTAGGAAGAGAAAGCTTTTGAGGGAATTTTTTTTTTCTTATCTCTATCATAAATGTGAGCTGTCTTATTTTTAAAGTTTGTCCCCTGGTTCTAATCTCTCTATTGGAGGAACATATTCTCAGCATTCACCCCATCAAGTTCCTTCAGGGTTGTCGTATCTCACAAGAAGATCCCCATTCATTCATCCAAACTCCAGTGATACAAACCCAATATATCCAGTCTTTTCCCATAAAAATGTGTGACGATGCTGCCCTTTTAACAAGGTTATGTTGTCCTTATTTTTTTTCCGAGGGGTCGTAAAGACACAGGTTGTAGTTTGGATGGGATTTAGGGCCAATTTGATTATAGCTAACAGCTGCTGCCTCCGGTAAAAGGCTTTCAAGTTTAAAAGAACTTGTACAATAAAAGGGGAGTGACCAGTTCTCCCAGCTCAGCTTTACTCTGGTTTGGTTTGGTTTGGTTTTAGCAAACAGTCAGTTTTTTGAGGCTACTGGTCAAAGAAACCGTTCCATGTTGATCCTCCCTCTCTGACATGTCTCCTGTAAGGACTTGTGTTTGATTTTTACCTTTTCTGCCAAGGAGTTGTTTATGGGGTATTGCAAGTAATTGGAACAATATCATTAAATTGTGATAGAGTTGATATGGGTTTTCAAATAGTTGTTATTCTAAATTTGTTTTTTATTGTTCACGTGTAAAGTAAGTTGTTTAAAAGAGTGGTTTTAACCAGCTCCATCACTCCTGGAATATCCACATTCCACCTGATTAAAACAATTAAAAGGTTAGGGTGTGGCTACTTTCTTGAAATTAGATTAGATTACTTACAATGTTTTGAGGGGGTCTGGCCTGGTCCATAACAACAGCCATTTCAATAAAAGACTCAGTTGAGTGAATCTGCTCTGAACTGGTTGTAATGTAATTATGTCCTCTCTTAAGGAGACCAGAATTGTACATGGTATTCCAAGTGTGGTCTCACCAACAGCCTGTACAACTGTGGCAAAATGTCCCTACTTTATATTTAATCCCCTTTTACTTAAAGATGTTCTTTTCGTTTGCCTTCCTAATAACTCGCTTCAGCTCCATACCAAACTTATGTATCCAACAACCAGATCTCATATTCACTTCATTTAGATAATTTGCTGCACATTTAGTCTTCCTGCCAAGTTGGATAAGTTCACTTTTCCAATTATATGCTTTTTTCTTTGCCAAGTTTTCCTCCACTTGCATTTCCACATCCCTTTGCAGGTGCTTTTAGCGCTTTACCCACCTACAGCCATACTGACCCAGGTTTCCTGATGACCAGTCATTATCCCAGTATAAGTAGCAATTGTGCATGGGAATCCTGCAGTATGCTCATTGCAGCAGACTCTGACAGAATTAACTACAAAACAGCAGGTTCTTTTGGGCAATTCCCTATTCCTAGAACTGTTCAAAATCAGGGTTGTGAGGGTTCTGATGAAACTAGACTAATAGTTTAACTTTTCCTGAGTAAATATTAAATGCACAGTCCTGACCTTGTATTTGGTTCATACACTACCACGCTCACCTCCCCCAGAATACCTGTGATCCCCAATCTGTCACTCTACACCATAAGATTTCTTTCTCTAGCTAGCTTTCTTTCATATACTAACATCACTCTCGTTTTTATAATTCTGTGTAATGTTGTGACCTACTCTGATTTGTAATGTTTTCTTTAAAAAGTGACTGATTTGCACATTTTATTATGATCACTGCTACATAGGGGCATTTTTATTATCTTGTGACTAATTAATTGTATTTGCACATTTACCAGGCCGAGAATAGACTGTTCTGGTTCTAGAACAAGCTGCTCAAAGAAATTGTTCCAAAAACACAATGAGCTCTCCTACCATTGACATTTCATCCAATTATATATAAATTAAAATCACCCACTATTGCTATACCTTTATTATAAACCCTCCCTGTTCCTTCCACTGTACCCCCTTCAGTTAGTTGCTGTTGGGCTTCTATTAATCACTCCCACAAGTGACTCTACTAACTTTACTCTAACTTTACTATTTCTTATTTGTACTCCAACTCTACTTTTGTTATTTAAAACAATGGCCATCTGTCATTACTTTTTAATAATGTTATCCTTAATTAACACAGCTACTTCACCATCTTTTTCTGAGTTTTCTGCCTTTCCAAAATGTCAAGTACCCTTGAGAATGCAGGTCCTAATCTTGGTCACTGTGCAACTATGTCTTTGTAATGGCTCAGGTCATACGTATCTGTTTCTATTTGAGTTGATAATCCATCTGTTGTCATGAATATTACATTTTCATATAAAATCTTTGCTTCTATCCATTTTATTAATCTCACAAACTCTGGCCTTTTCTTATGCTCTGTCTCTTTCTGGCAAATTCTGAGTATTATTACCATTATTGCTATCTTTATCTCTTGCATTGTCCTTTCCCTTTCAATTTATCACATTGTCCCTTGTGTGATCCCTGTCTTGACTATTTAGTTTAAAGTCCTGTCTGATGCCTAGTTATACAACATGCCAGAACACTGGTCCTAGCATGGTTCATGTAAACCTTTCCAAAAGATACAACTCCCATTTTCCCCAGTATTGAATCAAAAACTATTTCTCCTCTCCAACCTTACAGCCTTGCATTAAACTCCCTAATCTTATTTGCCCTAACCCAATCTGCTAAGCTCATGTGTAATAATCTAGAATTTTGATGTTTCCTTTTTAAATTTAGCCCTCAGTTGCTCCTGTTCCTAAACAGGACCTCTTTCCTGGTCAGAGTTATACAGTACAGAAACCGACCCTTCAGTCCAACTCATCCCCACTAACCAGATATCCTAAAGTCATCTAGTCTGATTTGCCAGCATTTGGTCCATATTCCTCCAAATACTTTCTATTCATGTACACGTTCTGGATGGCTTTTTAAAATATTCTAATTGTACCCACCATCATCTCTGGCAGCTCGTACTATACACGCACCACTCTCTGCGTTGAACAAGTTTCCCCTCTGGTCCCCTATTGATTATTTCCCTTCTCACTTAAGCATGAAGTTGATTCCAACATGGATCAAAACAAATTCGTAGATCCTCTTCCTCCTACTACAGGTTCTTTGCCAACCCCGTGCAGGTATTCCAAACCCATGCATGCAGTCTTCTCAACTGTCACTCTTGTCTACAGAGAACTGTCTGTGCCCCTGACCATTGAATCACTTCCGATATCATAGTGCTATGCTCTATTTGATCACCTGCTCTGCAGTCACCATTCTTATCAATATAAGATGGAAGAACCTCCAATTCTATTGAATGATTGTAGACACGAAGGCTAATATGCTTCTACTTTCTCCATCTCCATAATTGCCTCATCTCGTCACACCCTGCCATCTCTGTCTGTGGACCAAATCAGAAGATTCTTGTGTAAAGTATGCAATTGCCTCATGGAACAAATTGTCCAAGTCGCTTTATCCCAAAGTCAGATTCCAGCTGATGAATTTTGAACAGAAGTTCTTCAAAGCATTCCCAAGAAAAATTTTTAATGCCTATGGGTTGGTGTTGATGGACTTCCATGTACTGTATCTGAGACATGTCACCTTCCTAAACCATCTTTGCAACTTAATAAATTTCTTGATTTAATGGTTAATATTTCTAGAGTTAAAGTGTGGTGCTGGAAAAGCACAGCATGTCAGACAGCATCTGAGGAGCAGCAGAGTTGATGTTTCGGGCATAAGCCCTTCATCAGGAATGTGGGAGGGAAAGTGGCTGAGAGATAAATGGGGCGGGGGCAGAAGGTAGCTAGGAAGTGGATAAGCAGATGCAGGTAGGAGGTGATTGTAATTGGACAGTAGGAAGGGCAAACTTCTAGACCTGCCAGTACTTATATTTTTACTTCAAATAACTTCCTGCTTAATTGAAATTCCGTAGTTTAGATCAAATAAATATGAAAAACTTCCCAACCTGTCACTTGTCTGCATCCCTATGAGGGCATTTCACTTTTTTTTTTCTTTTTGACCATGGGCCATGAACTGCAGCTTTCGCAATCTGTACTATTTATACTTGCTGCTTTCGCTGTCTCCACACTTTTAACGCCCGTTCTTTTTTCGTACTGCCATATTTGAACCTCTTGTGCTTTCCATGCTGTTTTGCATCTCCTTTGCTCTCTCAAAGTAACTTTACCCGTATTGTTTATACCCATTGTTTATGGGTATGTTTATTCCAAATCGAAATCTGTATTGCAAATTTGTTTAGAAATTTCATTTCTTCTTAGCTTTATTATGGGATCTTATGATCAGGATGATGGAGCTCAGATGTACATGATTGACCCTTCAGGAGTGTCCCACGTAAGTACTTGTCCACAAACATGATGCCTGGCTGACTTTTACTGTAACTTACTATGTGCAGACTACAAGTAGTTTTACAACAATGTAGTAAAGACTAACTAAACATCCATCAAGTTAACACCTTATTATGGGAGGAATTTAAAAATATTTCTATTAATTTTAATCTTATAATTTATTACTTCTGATTTGTGTTCAGTATTGAAAATCTTAAACCTGGGGTAATTCTGTTACATCAAACTTGGGTGAAATTTGGCTTCCTCCTTCACCTCACTTTATTCAAGTTTTGTTGGATCCCGACACCAAATTTACATTGCAGATTTAACAATAGTATGGCAAAAGTTGAAGTGGTGCCATAATTGCACTGTAAATGCACTTGTATTTAAACATTCAGTTTGCTTCATCACAGAAATTTGTGCATACCCATCTGAACTCTAATAGCTCAGTTGAGGTGTCAGCAGCTTGGATGTTTGTAAGAACAGTGATATGTATCCGTTGTAATCTCTGCCTTGCAAGATAAGTTGTCTCTCCTAAGCTGCTAGAAGAGACTTCTTTGGTCTTGGAAAAACTATTTACTATGTCTAACTTCTGGTTAATGACATTTTATTTATCTGCATTTATACTAGAATTTTTGTGGTTAGAATGTTGTTTATATTGGTAGGGTTACTGGGGATGTGCAATTGGAAAAGCTAAAGAAGCTGCAAAAACAGAGATTGAGAAGCTGCAGGTAAGCTATAAAATTTGAAACAGTTTCATTTCCTTACATTACATCTAAGCGGTATGATAACAAAGTAGTGAAGTTTTGGGTTAGATTGCTCAACTGTCAGATTAAAGGAAGATATTTGTTTGGATTCTGATGTTTGGTCTTGAGTGCTGCAACTTTACAGTGTTAAAAATATAATATGCTGATTTAATAGATCAAATCTTTTGGTATTAATTAGCAAACTGAAACAACTTGTATTAACAAAAATATGCAATGCAGCTGATTTGGGCTTAACAAAAAAATGTTTATTATGCAAAAGTGAAGATAAAACAGAATAACCCAAACTATTTACACGTAACAACTTTTAAAGATTTAGAAACACCTGGTAAAATACAAACCAGTTTATCCCAAAAGCATTCCTTTATCCTGATGTGTAGGGCTTAATTTCAAGCGTGGTCTCAATTCCCCATCTTGAGAACAAGCTTCAAATTCATATCTTCAGGGTTGTAACAAAACACTTCTGGTCTAGAACCTTCAAACAAAACTGTTTACACTGAGATAACCCATTTCTTCACCATTCTAAACCATCTCCCTTTTGTCATGGGCAACTGTTTTATATATCCAGTTTCAGCCAAGACTTATTTTCAAGGTAGAGGGTGTGAAAAAATGATCTCCTATCTTCTATACTGAAAGCTTAATGCACAACTGTTTGCTCAAAATCTTTCAATGCAAACACGTTTTCATTAGTCTTCAAGACTAATGAAAGACACTCTTGTCTTTTAAAAAAAAAACCCACAGAAAATTCAAGCTAATCATTAAACCCCTCCATGAACAGAGACCGAATCCACAAGCCACTTTTTAAAGTGCAAATATTAAAATACAGAAATCGCAATCCTTATTTTTTAGTTTTGCGAAAGCCATTGCATAACGCATGTGTTAAAAGGCATCTCTGAAATAAATGCAAGAAACTTGTTATAGGAATGTGAAGACACTCTTTGCAACTCATCTGCACAAAGGTTAATTGCAAACAAAAGTCTTAATATGGTATTGGGGACATTATCAGCCACATAACATGAAAATGTTTCATTTAAAATTTCTTTCATGATGTTCATTCATTGTTATATATTTATCAATGACAATGGCTTGTCATTGAGAGAAACTGTATTTTAGGCTGTCTGTCCTTTTGAGGCCACAATATTTAATTACAGTAGTAAGTGGCCCACATTTAATTGAAGTTTAGTCGATTAGAAATTGTTTTTGGTTTTTAAATACTGAGAAAGCTCATGTAGTCTTTTAAAACTATTTTGAGACTGCTATTCAGGGAATAGATATCCAAATACATAACCTTTTATTTATCATTTTTCTGTCAACTTTGCTACAAATTTTGATAATGAAATTTAAACTATATTGTATGTCTTTATAATTCTCCCTCAACAGTTGAGGTACTCAAGTGTGCCAGCTTTAAGTGTGGACACAAATGTTTGTTCCTGTTAAGAATTCTTAATCAATTTATGACTTCAAAATTATATCTCTTGAATCCTGGTCCAATTGTTCTTTTGATCTTTAACTCCATTTCAAGATAAGGCACTCTCATATGGGCATTGAATCAACTAGTGTATACTGAAGATTCACTATCTCCCCTTAACTACTTTACAGATGAAAGACATGACTTGCAGAGAAGTGGTTAAAGAAGTTGCAAAAATGTAAGTTTATAATTGCTCAAAATTGGTTAGCAAAGAATTCTAACTATTTAAGATTTCTTTTAGCAAAACAGTCTTGATGTTTTCGGACCAAATAAGTGACAAATTTACTTGCTGCGAAGGATTTTTTTCTTCATTTCTCTTTCCCATCCCTGTCAGCATGACTTCAAATGTGTTTTTTTAAAACTCATTAGGCCAGCTCAGCTTAAGGGAGTGTGCAACTTTTGCAGAATGTCAAGACTCCTGGTGAACTGGGGAATTGTTCCAAATTTACCTTGGGGGTGTACTGCAGAAAATCATTCAAGAATTCTTGGTCATGGGAATGACGGTGGGGAGTGAAAATTTGGTATGAGTGGCATGTTCTGGGTTTGAAATACTATCATAAAAATATATATTTGTTTTTGTATGAGGGGGTGTTTGTTTCTTTTGCTAACTTTATTCCTGATAGAGGAGCAATATAAATATTGTACAGGGTATGATGTGGTAAGAGAAACATGTGATTTTAGAAACAGTGGCTCACAGTTAAAGTAATCTGAGCTGTTACCTTTAAAAGATATTTATGTGAAAGGTGTTTGTAAAGAGACAAAACATATTAGAGGAATAGGACATTTTGTCGCTTCAAGCTTGTCCCAGTATTCCTTAAGATCATGACTGATCTGCTGCAGGCCTCACTTTTTTTTCTGTCAGCTCCTTATTAGCCCCCGGTACTTTAAAAGAATTGGTAAAAATTTTTAAAAATAATTTTGATGAACTAGCCTCCACAACTCTTGGATAGAGAATTCCAAGCATTGACTACCCTCTAGTGGAAGAAATACCTTGACATCTGTTTTTAAATGTGTATTCAAGTATAAGAGGTCAGAAAGTGAAAGAGTGAATGATATTACCTACACAGCCACAGAATATTACCTGATTTTTTTTTCTCCCAAAATGTATAAAATTTGAGCAGCCCCAGCTTGATGTAGACTGAGGCAATTAACAATTGCATGCTAATCAATGACAGTCTTGACAGTTAATAGAATTAAGGTAAAAATGATTATTTGCAAACGTTATTACTCTGTTGTGCCACTAGATGGGGCAGTTACTAATGTTTAGAAATGTCAATCAATGGTGCGTAACTTGTGGCTTAGGAAGTGTCTCCATCCCACTTAGGAGAGAGTTAAAGGAAATTCTGTTGTTACTGTATTCTGCAAATACTGCATTCCTACAAAAAGTTTATTACTTTTTGTAAATAAGTCAATTGGCCAGGAGTGAAGACTCATTTATACCTTCAGTTGCTTCAGACTTGTGGTTGACCTCCAAACTTTTTATTAACTTCGTCACATCCTTCTGTAGTTAGAGTTCACTGTGCTGCTCTCTTTAATAATGTGTTTAAACTTTTGCAATTTAAAAAAAAATAAATTACCCTTTGTTTAATCTTCAGAATCTACATCGTCCATGATGAAGTTAAGGATAAATCCTTCGAGTTGGAGTTAAGCTGGGTTGGAGAAAGTAATGTCTTTTCTTTCTAGAACAAAGTTGTGTATAGTGGTATTTTGATAACTTATTAATAACTTTGACTGCTCAATTTAAAATTGCTCGTGTTGGGGGGAGGAGAAGTAATATTTCTTTTGACTTCTGTATATTTCAGGGTTTTTATCTAGTGACAGGGAAGGAATGGTGATTTAGTCACAGATGTTTGGTGTGGAGGTAAACGTGGAGGTGGTGTTCCCATGCACCTGCTGCCCTTGATCGGGACAGTAAAGTTCATGTGTTAGAAAATTTAAAGTAGTAATATTACCGTAAAGGCCTTTTTACTATCCCAGATTTGCTTTGAATCAGGATTTTAATTTTGTGATCAAAAACCAAGTTAAGGATAACTTCCAATCAACTGAAGCTGCAAAGCAACTGAACACTATAGCAACTTCTGGACTCAATCCAGAGTTCAACTATTTTAGACTGTAAACTTTCTATGCACTATGTATGTTTATATTTTGCCATTTGTATTTCCCTAGTTGACTTTTTTTGTTTCTTTACATATCCAGCAATTCCTTGCTTTGGCTTGATGCAATATCTTTCTTCTTCTTCTTCTGTCCCTCCACCTTATTACAATCCTTTCTTTTTATTCTAATCATCCCGACCTGTTTGTTCAAAGCCTGTTAAATTCACTTTCCTCTTTTGATAAAGGGTCACAGTAGAATTTGTTTTTATTCCTTATTAAACTTGAATGATGCAAGTTATGTATACTTAGTGATAGACATCCAGATAATTGTGGAGTGTGGATGGAGGATTGGAATGTAGACTTTCTTTTCAGTACTTTTGTAATTTTAACCATTTTCTTTGCAGTTACAAAAGGCAGACATGAGCTTGTACCTAAAGTTATTAAAGAGGAAGCAGAAAAATATGCCAAAGTAAGTTGAAAAACTTGTAATTTCCATAATGTAGCTTTTCTTATAATACATTCCCCTCATCACTTGTTTTCTTCTGTAGGAATCGCTTGAGGAAGATGATGAATCTGATGAAGACAACATGTAATTAGTTTCTTTTAAAATATACATTACTGAGTGCATTTCCCTTGTATTTTTAAAACAAATGATAGTATCAAGTTAACTTGTTTTCTAATGTGTGTAAATTTGAACTTTACAAAATACTTGTAAAAATGGATCTGAAGGCAACTCAATATGCCGATATCAGTGACCAAAATAAAAACTTTACCTGTTATAATATTCAAAAATATTTTATTCCACTGTTTTTAAGTTATGGAACTGTGTGTTAATTGTGGAGAAAGTATGGAATGCAAGTGATGGAGATCAAAGTCAAAAAGAGTGGTGCTGTAAAAGCACAGCTGGTCAGGCTGCATCCAAGGAACAGGAGAGTTGACGTTTTGAGCAGAAGCTCTCTTTCAGGAATGTTAATTAAGGCCAACCTCAATGTAGTCTGTGAGCCAATGGTTTATCACTTCTTTTCAAGAATACATTCATGAAAGATATTGGAGGTTTGAGAGTGAGAATAGAATCATAAACAGAAAACACATTTAATACATTAAGCTTTCCCATTTTCTCCTTTATCATTATTACAGATATGCATGTGGCTGGTAATGCCATCCATAATTATTCTTCTGAAGGTAGTCATAACTGGCTTCATTGGGTGTCATCTTTTCATGGACAGGACATACTTGGCCAAAGTTCAATTTGTGTCTGTAAATGTCAGTGTTGTAGCTGTCCTTGAGCTAGCGATGGTCATGGCCAAACTGTTCCAAGAGCGCACATCCAGAGAAGTACAGATTCTATCCTACTTGATGTGGTGGTATCTCAAACAGTTTACATATGGAATATAACATGATCACTCCTCTCAAAGCTGCCATGGGTAGACATATGATAACTGAGATGAGTGAGATAGTAGTAGGAATTGGGAAAAACTCCACACTGGCTGGAGTCTTTCCCAGCATAAGATAGACATGATCTCTTATATACATTCTCCCATATAAGATGGTTCTGATTATCTGATCAATCACTTCAGCCCATAGACCTAATGAATTCCTCAAACCAATTACTTTCTGCTCAATACTGTGTCGTGGCCTTGCTTATGGTGTTCAACAGGGAACAGTTCTGATTAGTTATCATGTTCCCTTGCCCATGTTTGACATGGTGCAGTGAAACTTCATGGGATGCTGGAGTCAACGTGTACCCCTTCTCAATCTATACTACTGTGTTAATAGAGTAAGACACCCTTGTCAGTGATGCCTACATCCAATTTTTAAAAATCCTTTCCATTGTCTGAAGGTCTGTTAATACTTTTCTCTTTTTTTTTCCTGCTGTTATTGCTGCTGTACAATCTAAGTGGAACCAGTCTAGGAAGATCATTGACGCTATCTGTCAAAGCTATGCTGTACATGTCATTTACCAAAAGTGTTTTCTGAATGGCAACATGAAATTAATTCTTGTTAAGCAGGCAAAGTTAAATTGAGTGGATGAAATAGGAACAGAACTGCCAAGCACCTGAGTTTTTCCTGCAATATCTACCCCAAACACAGCCAGAGGCCAGTGGCTTTCTTTTCCTCACCAGACTATTCCAGCTGAAAATTAGTAAGCAATACAAGAGTTAAATTAACGAGGACAGAAAGAGGAAAACTTAGAGGCAGGAATGTCATCAATATGAAATAGATGGTAGTACAAGTATGATCATATTTGAAACTGTGGATCTGGAAGGTATTTTGGCAAGTTGAAGTGCATCTTGTAGATAAGCACATGCTTTGCACCAAAGGTGGAAGGAGTGAGTATTTAAAGGTGGTGGCTAGCTGCCAATCAAATGCTTTGTCTTGTGCAACTCTAACAACACTGTAGAATCTTGTGTGGGTAGGAGTTACGGCATTCACAATGTTATGGAGAGGTTGCTTGATTGTCTTGGAGATGGTCATTTGGTATATTTCTTATCACAAGGTTAGTTGCCACATGGCAACCCTAGCCTGTAAGTTTTCTAGGTCTTTACATGTACAAGTGAAGAAATACTGGACATCCAACATCACCACATTCACCCTTACAAAAGGCAGGGTAGTTACTGAAGTAGCCAAAGTTTGTTGATACCCTGAGGAATTCCCATTTCAGTGGAACCCCAGTGTTGATAAGCTTAGCCAGTACATGTATATTTCTCTCAAAGTAAAGTATACAAAGAGCATTCTATAATGAGGGTTGAGCTGATGGGAGAAGAATTGCATTGAGAAAAATCAACAAGTCAACCTTAGTGGAATCCACAAAACAAAACTCTCATAGAAACTCTGCACAATGTGATAACACATGGCTTAAAGCAAAAACCATTTTTAAAAAAACTAGACCTGGCCTCTGGACAGTCGCTGTTAAGTAGTGATACTTCCTAGATTCTGGAAACCAGATTACATTTTTGAAGGTCTTCAAGCCACTCAAGTTCTGCACAATAGTATAGTGAAGCAAAAATGCCATTTCTGGGGGTTTCCTTTTAAGACCATAAGACATAGGAGCGGAAGTAAGGTCATCCGGCCCATCGGGTCCACTCCTCCATTCAATCATGGCTGATGGGCATTTCAACTCCACTTACCCGCATTCTTCCCGTAGCCCTTAATTCCTTGTGACATCAAGAATTTATCAATTTCTCCATTGAAGACATTTAGCGTCCCAGCCTCCACTGCAGTCTGTGGCAATGAATTCCACAGGCCCACCACTCTCTGGCTGAAGAAATGTCTCCGCATTTCTGTTCTGAATTTACCCCCTCTAATTCTAAGGCTGTGTCCATGGGTCCTAGTCTCCTCGTCTAACGGAAACAATTTCCTAGCACCCACCCTCTCCAAGCCATGTATTATCTTGTAAGTTTCTATTAGATCTCCCCTTAAACTTCTAAACTTCAATGAATACAATCCCAGGATCCTCAGCCGTTCCTCGTATGTTAGACCTACCATTCCAGGGATCATCCGTGAATCTCCGCTGGACACTCTCTAGTGCCAGTATGTCCTTCCTGAGGTGTGGGGACCAAAACTGGACACAGTACTCCAAATGGGGCCTAACCAGAGCTTTATAAAGTCTCAGTAGCACAACAGTGCTTTTATATTCCAACCCTCTTGAGATAATTGACAACATTGCATTCGCTTTCTTACTCACTGACTCAACCTGCATGTTTACCTTCAGAGAATCCTCAACTCGCACTCCCAGATCCCTCTGTACTTTGGCTTTACAAATTTTCTCACCGTTTAGAAAGTAGCCCATGCTTGTATTCTTTTTTTCCCAAAATGCAAGACCTCGCATTTGCTCACATTGAATTCCATCAGCCATTTCCTGGACCACTCTTCCAAACTGTCTAGATCCTTCTGCAGCCTCCCCACTTCCTCAGTACTACCTGCCTGTCCACCTAACTTTGTATCATCGGCAAACTTCGCTAGAATGCCCCCAGTCCCTTCATCCAGATCATTAAAATATAATGCGAACAGCTGTGGCCCCAACACTGAACCCTGCGGGACACCGCTCGTCACCGGCTGCCATTCCGAAAAGAACCTTTTATCCCAACTCTCTGCCTTCTGTCAGACAGCCAATCCTCAATCCATACTAGTAGCTCACCTCGAACACCATGGGCCCTAACCTTGCTCAGCAGCCTCCTGTGTGGCACCTTTTTCAACTGGAAGTACAGGAGGGCATTGACTTCCAAATTTTCAACTTCAATTATATGTAGGCTGGTACAAAATGAAACATGGGTTTTTACAAAAAAAATTAATTAGTGGAAGTATACTATGAGGTAACTGCAGTTTGTTGAAGAGTTAAGGAAATGTCAGAGCAGCAAAAGGAATATTGAAAAACAAAGTAAAATTCTTATTAATATTAGTGTTCTTCAAAATAGAAAAACAATTTTCTGTGTCTACTTGAGTCGGCAGACAAGCCTTAATTTAATGTTGCATTAAAAAGGCGGAACTTCTTGACACTGCATTTTTTAGTGTTTTGCAGCTTTAGATTCAAACTGTGTTGAAATCCCCAAGGTTGGAGCTTCGCATTGAATCACAGCTAAATGAGGTATGGCAACCGAACCAGAGCTGAAGTGCAGTCAGTTTTTGCATTCTCAATACAATATTCTGCTTTAGTTTTTCGAACATTACTATCAAAAGGTCTTCTGCAATTGTATACTGGAAGATAATCTACAATTCTGACCCTGCCTGAATGCTGCTAATTAATGAGCTTATTAAAAAAGTGTGAAAGTACACTGTGTATTTAAGTTAACTCTTCTTAAACAACCTTAAAAACAGAAGTGGAGATGGTCACCATTTTTAAAAAAAGCTTAAAAGCTGCGACTAGACCAGGATTGACAAATACATATCCTTATGACAAGAAATTATGTATTTCAGAAGTGTAAGTAATCAATCTACTTTTGAAAAATTTTAAGCATGAAAGAAGTCAAAAGGTAGCTTTTTCTTTTGAACGATTTTGGCTGAGAAACCAAGAAAGCTCCTGATCTGTGAAATAAAATCTTGCACATCTAATTGAACAAGCAGATTGGGCTGCAGCTTAGTTTATTTTAAAGATAAATGATACTCTCCTTTTCAAATATAGATCAGGAAATTATAGGTCATTAAATCCACTGCTGATGAACAACTTGTCTATAAGTGAAATTATCAAGAACAAATAACACCTGAAGTTCCATTACCATCATAAAATATCCCAAGGCACTTCACAGAAGCATTAGAAAACAACTACCGTGCCACAAAGTATGAATTCCGATGAATAAAATATGAGTCAAAGGATATGTTTTAAAGAGTCAAATTTGAGGTAGAACACTGCAGACATGTTAGACCATAAGATATATCAGTAGAATTAGATCATGCAGCCCATCACATCTGCTCTGCATTCAACCATGGCTGATATGTTTATCAAACCCATTCTCCTGCCTTCATTCTCCATCCTGTAACCCTTGATCCCCTTACTAGTCAAGAACCAATCTCTGTCCTAAATACACTCAAATGACTTGGCCTCCACAACCCACTGCAGCCATGTGTTCCACAGATTCGCCACCCTCTGGTTGAAGAAATTTCTCCTCACCTCCATTCTAAAAGGCACATCCCTTCACTCTAAGGCTGTTCCATCAGGTCCTTGTCTCGCTAATAGTGGAAACAACTCTGCATCCACTCTATCCAGGCCTCTGTATTTTATATGTTTCAATCAGATTCCTCCTGCAGCCTTTTCAATTCTATCGAGTACAGATCGAAAGTTCTCAACTGCACCTCCGATAACAAGCCCTTCATCCCCAGGATCATTGTGCATCTCCTCTGGTATCCCTCCAAGGCCAGCATGTCCGTCCTTAGATACAGAGCCCGAAAATGCTCACAATATTTCAAACATTGTCTGACTGGAGCCTTATTTATCCTCAGTAGTACACCTCTGCTCTTGTATTGTAGCCCTTTTGAAATGAATTTAAAGATTGCATTTGGCTTCCTAACAGCCAAACGAATTTGCATGTAAACCTCAAGAGAATCCTGAACTAGGACTACATAGTCCCTCAGTACTTCAGATTTCCGAAACCTTTCCCCAATTAGAAAATAGCATATGTCTCTATTCTTTCTATTAAAGTGCATAATTTTATACTTTTCCACACTGTATCACTTTTTTGCCTACTCTCCTAGCCTGTTCAAGTCCTTCTGCAGTTTCCCCTCTTACTCACCACCTTGCTTTGTAACATCTGCAAGCTTGGCAACAATTCCCTCAGTTTCTTCATTCAGATTATTAATGCTTCACATTGGCTAGCTGCCATTCTGAAAAACAGCTTTTGTCCCTACTCTCTGCCAGCCAGCCAATCCTCGATCTAACCTGCCATGGCGTTCTCTTGCCCCAGCGTGATGGTCTTTCAGCAGAATGATTACGGAGTCTTGGCCTGGCGTGGCCTCAGCATGGACTTCGGGTTCAGGATGATTCCTTAAAATACGGTCCCACCATGACTAATTACTTAAGAACGTAATGCTTAAAGTTTCAGTTTTATTTTTATTTTCTACTTAAAACTAAGAAGATCTGCAATGTGTAATTTTTAACCCTATTTCATTGTTTTATGCTATACTATAATTACTGCAATGTTTAACTTTGAACTTTGTTCTTTCTACCTTGTTCTTAAGATTCTCTACCTAAGTACTTTTACATAAGATGGCACCTTGTGTGGTGACATTATACACTTTTCACTGTATCCCTGTACTTTTGTACTTGAGCGCACATGACGATAACATTAAAATCAAATCTATGCCGTATCTTGCAACTATTTAGGGCTCCGATTTAGCAGCCTCTTATGTGGCACCTTATTGAAGTCTTTTTGGAAATTCAAATAGATCACATCCATTGGCTTTCTTATCTAATTTGCTCACTACTTCCTCAAAGAATTCTAATGGATTTGTCAGGCATGACGTCCCCTTGACAAAGCCATGCTGACTCAGCCCTAGTTACCACATACTTCCAAGTGCTCCAGAATCTCATTCTTATAAATGGACTCCAGAATCTTACCAACAATTGAGGTCAGACTAACCCATTTCCAGTTTCCCATCTTCTGCCTCCCTTCCTTCTTAAACAGAGTGTTATATTAGCCATTTCCCAGTCCTATGGCAGCCTCCCTGACTCCTGTGATTTCTAAAATATTAAAACCAATGCCTCTACAATCTCTTTAGCTATCTCCTTCAGAACTCTGGGATATAGTCCATCTGGTCTGGGTGATTTATCCACGTTCAGATCTTTCAAGTTCCCTGGCACCTTCTCCTTAGTGGTAGCCACTTCTGCCCCCTGATTCTTGCAGTTGTGGGATGTTGCTGGTGTCTTCCACTGTGAAGACTGATGCAAAGTACCTATTCAGTTTCTCTGCCATTTCTTTGTTCCCCATTGCTACTATTACAACTTCATTTTCCAGCGGTCCAATGTCCACTCTTTCCTCTCTCTTACTTTGAGATATCTTAAAAAACCTCTTGCAATCTTTTATATTACACGCTCGTTTACTTTTAAATTCTATCTTCTCCCCCTTATTGTTTTAATTATCCTTTGGTTTTTAAAGGCTTCCCAATTCTCTGGGTTCCCACTAATCTTCACTACGTTGTATGCCTTAATGCTGTCCCTGAATTCCTTTGAGAGTCTTGGTTGCCTCATCCTCCCCTCCCTATATTTCTTCTTCTTTGGGATAAATTTCTGTTGTCTCCCCCAAATTACCCACACAAACGCCTGCTGTTGCTGCTCCATCTTCTCTGCTAGTTTACCTTTCCAATCAACTGGCCAGTTACTCCATAACTACAATCATAATCTTTGTAGTTATGATTAATCAGTTATAATACTGTTGCATCTGATTCAAACTTCTCCCTCTCAAACTGCAAGGTGAAATCAATCATATTATAGTCACTGCCCCTTATGTTCCCTAATCAAGTTTGCCTCATTACAGATCAATCGACGTTTCGGGCATAGGCTCATGCCCGAAACGTTGATCCTCCTGCTCCTTGGATGCTGCCTGACCTGCTGCGCTTTTCCAGCAACACATTTTCAGCTCTGATCTCCAGCATCTGCAATCCTCACTTTCTCCTCATTACAGATCAACAAATCTAGAAAATCTGTTCCCTACTGTGCCTTACCACAAGCTGCTCCAAAAATATCATCATGTAGACATTCTGCAAATTCCATTTAAGATCTGTAACCAACCTGATTACCCATTCTAGCTGCACGCTGAATTCCTTCATCAATGTTGTAGTAGTGCCTTTCATACGTGCTTTTTCTATCTCCTGCTTTATTTTCTTCCCCATATCCTGACTACTGCTTGGAGTACCCAACTCCTATCAAGATTTTTTTTCTTTTGCAATTCATCAACTGTATCCACACAGATTGTAAGCCTTTCAATTGTATATCACTTCCTATCAATTTAATTTCATTTTGTACTAACAAGGCAACCCTGCCCCTACTACCTATCTGCCTTCCTTTGATAGGATGTGTATCCTTGGATATGTAGTTCCCAGCCCTGATCCTCTTGCAGCTACATCTCTGTGAAACCTGCAACATCATACCTGCCAATTTCAATCTGTGCTAAAGTCAATGCATTTAAGTACAATCATTGGCCATCATCATTCTCATCACCCCATATCTGCTGTGCCAGCAGTTAAGATTCCTGACCCTTTCAGCACACACACTGTCTTATTACTTGTTCTGGAATCTTTAATAACCATGGCTGTACCCTGCCCCCTCCTCCAACTTTTAACTTTTTCTGTAATTTTTTCATGAAACTGAACCTACACACCCACTTAATTCCACAACCCTCGTTATTTCTCTGGTCCCTGCATGATTCAAATGGAGCTTCTCACATCAGAACAGCTCCCTCCTTCCCCAGTACTGGTGCTGAATATCCTAACTCTGAGGACCACGCAGACAAAACTGCCTTTGGGACTCTCGATCCTGATCACAGAGAACAATGCCAATTCCCTTGATTGTATTACCCCTGATTACTGTGATGTCACTATTTTGGGGCCTTGATCCTGGCCTTCAATTTATCCTACTCAGAAAACCTTCGAAACTGAGCCAAAAAAAAAGTGAAAGCAGCTCTTCCACTCTGCAACGAATTTCCTGACTATATGCTAATCAGGTTGTGATCTCTCCTTCCTGTGAGAGTTTACTGACATGGGGAGGAAATTCAACAGCAAAGAAAATTTGAGTCACTCAAGAGGTGAGACTTAAATAAATTAGTTGTTTTCAAAAGATTGTAAGCAGCAAGAATATCAGAGGTAAACAGCAGGGTAAAGGTAAGGTTGCCATAGTCTTACAAGACTATGGGGCTGCTCTCTCATTAGAGAAACACAACTAGTGCTCATTTAACCTGAGGTTCCACGTCAAGTGTGTGAATTGAATGCATATTGCTACTGATTGACATTCTCAGATTTCTGATAAATGCTCAAACAATGGGTGCAGGGTTACTTACGTATATGGAACCACAGCGCAGTTCTTTAAGGAGACAAAAATCTGCTGAGTTTTATCAAGTGTAATAGAACATTAAATTGTCCAATTAATTAAAAACAAGTTACAGGTGATGTTGCATATGTGGACTTTGAATCAAGTGTTTAGTAAAATACCACAAGTGACATTTTTGCAAAATTGATTCCCATTGGATGACGTAGGCAGTGGTAGCATAGATACAAGGGGTGCTTGAATGCATTAGTTGCACTTATATAGCATCATTCATAATGTCTGGACGTCCCAAATCGTGCTGCACAGCCAATTAAATAATCTTAAAGTGTAATTGCTGCTACAGTGTAGGAAACATAGCATCCAATTTATGCAAAGCAAGTTTTACCAAACAGAAATTTGATAATGACTGAAAAATCTATTATTGCTAGGTGAGTGGAGATAAATATTGGCTAGGACACTTGCCCTTTGAAATATAGTGCCATGGAATACTTTACATTCATCCAAGAGGGGAGAAAGGCCTCTGTTTAATGTCACAGTCAAAGGAGAAAAATTTAAGGAGTGGTGGATAATACAAGACTGAAATGTGGAAAACACCAAAGAGCATAAGAAAAATTCAGGGGACGAGACAGACATGTAAAATGGGTAAACAAATGAAATTAATACAGAGTAACATGGAGGAGATTACAAATAGCATAAATCAGAAAATGCTGGTTGGAACATTTTACAGATACCCTCCCTGCTGCCACTGATTCCCCAACACAAGTTATGTCATTGGACAGCATGTTAAACAACAAATTATTGGAATCGTAACAAATGCAATGTGAAGAATCTTCATGTAAATTGGATCAACCAAATCAACAAAAGGTGATCTGGAAGATGGGTTGGGAGAATACTTTCAAGATAGTTGCCGAGCACACTATACAGTGCAACCAACTAGAGGAAAAACTATTTTGGATCAAGCATTACACAATACAGAAGAATTAGTAATGTCAGCAAAAGATTCACTACAAACATGTCAACATAATAAAATTGAATTTTACATGAAGATTGAAACAACATATTCCAATCACAAACAAGAATCAAGAAATTTAAGTCAATTATGCTGTTGTGATGGTAATACAAAAGTTTGATTAAGAAAACTGAAAAGTCTACAGTAAATAAAAGGAAACATTAAGAAACAATGCAAAACATTCAACAAAAAAATAGATCCACTTAACAAAAATTTGCTAAGAAAGATCCATCCATAGCTTCCCAACAACATTACAGATAGAGTTCTGAAGAAGCATCACTGTACTGGAAACTTTAAACTCTTGATTTCTCTCCACAGCTGCTGCTGGACCCACTCACTTTTTCCAGCAATTTGTTTTTGTTTCTGATTTCCAGCATCCACAGTTTTTGTTTTTTAAATTACATTAGAGATGGTGTTAGTTTAAAAGAAAAAGGTTCATATCACCAAGAATAGCAATAAGTCCAAAATATTGACAAAAAAGGAGAGTAAACGAGCTAGAAATATAAAGTAAGATTGTACAACTTTTAGAAGTACAAAAAAGGTGGAGAATAGTTAAAGGAAACATTAATCTCTTAGAAGCAAAGACAATGAGAAATGATAGAGATGCTGAATAAATGTTTTGTGCTCATCACCCATAGTAGAAGAAACTAGTTACTTATGAGAAAGGGAAAAATAATTTCGACATTCAGTTCTCAGATTAAAAAGTAATAATATCAGCAGAGAACATGCATCAGAGAAAATTACAGCAAATCCCAGGATCTCATACCTAGATTTTGGCTCTCTTAAAAAAAGACATAACTGCAGTCATAGTGGATGCGCTGGCTATTAGGGTTATACAGTCATATAGCAGGGAAACAGATCCTTCAGTCCAACTTATCCATGCCAACTAGCCATCCTAAGTTAATCTTGTCCCATTTGACAGCATTTGGCCCATATTCTTCTAAACACTTCTTATTCATGTATATATCCAGATGCCTTTTAAATGTTGTAATTGTACCAGTCCCCACTACTTCCATACAGACACCAGCCTCTTCACGAAAAGGTTACCCCTGAGGTCCCTTTTAAATCTTTCCCCTTTCACCTCAAACCTATGCCCTCTAGTTTAAGACTCTACCTCCCCTGGGAAAAGACCTTGTCTATTTACCCTATCCATGCCCCTCATGATTTATACACCTCTATAAGGTCACCCCTCAGCCTCTGACGCTCAAGGGAAAATTGCACCAGTCTACTTAGCTTCTCCCGATAGCTCACAACCTCCAATCCTTGTGACATCCTTGTAAATCTTTTCTGAATACTTCCACATTTCAATATCCTTCCTATATCAGAGAGACCAGAATTGCATGCAGTATTCCAACAGTGGTCTAACCAATATACTGTACAGCCGCAACATGACCTCCCAGCTCCTATACTCAATGCACTGACCAATAAAGGCAAGTATATCAAATGCCTTCTTCACTGTCATATCTACCTGTGACTCTACATTCAAGGAACTATGAACCTGCTCTCTAAAGTCCCTTGTTCAGCAATACTCCCCAGGACCTTACCATTAAGTGTATAAGTCCTGCTCTGATTTGCCTTTCCAAAATGCAAGACCTCACATTTATTTAAACTCCATCTGCCACTCCTCAGCCCATTAGCCTTCTGATCAAGATCCCATTGTACTCTAAGGTAACCTTCTTTGCTGTCCACTACACTTCCAATTTTGGTGTCATCTGCAAACTAACCATACCTCCTATGTTCACACCCAAATCATTTATAAAAATGATGAGAAGCAGTGGACTTGGCACCGATCTTTGTGGCACACTGCTCACAGGCCTCCAGTCTAAAAAGCAATCCTCCATCAAGGACCTCTACCTTCGAGCCAGTTCTGTATCCAAATGGTTAGTTGTCCCTGTTTCCATGTGATCTGACCTTGCTAACCAGGCTTACCTTGCAGAACCTTACCGAACACCTGACTCAAGACAATATGGGTCACGTCCACCACTCTGCCTCATTAATTCTCTTTGTTACTTCTTCAAAAAACTCAATCAAGTTTGAGACACTATTTCCTACATACTAACTATTCTTCATCAATCCGTGCCTTTCCAAATACATGTAAATCCTGTCCCTCAGGATTCCCTCCAACACTTTGCCCAAGACTGTGTCAGGCTCACCGGTTTATAGTTCCCTGGATTTTCTTTGCCACCTTTCTAAAAGTGGCCTCATATTAGCCAACCTTCAGTCTTCCAGCACCTCACCTGTGGCTACTGATGATACAAATACCTCAGCAATGGGTCCAGCAATCACTCTCTCATTTCCCACACAGTTCTATGGTACACTTGATCAGGTCCCAGAGATTTCTCCACTCAGGTCCTGGGGATTTATCCTGACAAGATGAAAAATGGCCAAAATTTTAAAAATCCAACAAATTTCACAGGCATGTTGCAAGGGTATAAATACAAAAATAAATAGTTGACAAGTCCGGAGTAATGATGGTTACCAATTGTATTGTACTACAATGTGGTTTGCTGATAATTGATACCAATCATAATTGGGTGGTACGATGGCAGGCTGAGAGAACAGGAGTTTCATGTGTGACAAAGATGGTTACTTGTCTAGGGGCTGTGGCTACAAATTACTACATTTAAAAAAAAACAAAGACTACAGGCCCTAGAGTAGTTTGAAAGAAAATGAATATGAGATTGAGGGTGTGTTGACCTCAGTATAAGGGTAGGGTTAGTGTCTGAATCAGGCTCACTCTGCCAGTATGTGAATTCAGGGAGGTTCCTTGCCTAAGTGGGAGGGCTCGGACTACTGGGATCTTGTTTCTCCATGATGTCTCAAAGTGAATGGTTTAGCAAAGGGACTTATTCTTTCATGGCCTCTGGGCTAGAGCACCATATTGGACACTTCGTTGGTGGACGACTTTTATTCACTTTTTTCGCTTCAAGGCTACTGCACATTGAGGCCTTACTCTCCATTTCAGGATGGGAAGGTCCAGTTGAAAGTTGGCATCTGAGGTCGATGCCTTGGAAAGGGTCAGCTCAGGGACGAGGGCTTGCTCAGGATTGGGAACAGCGATTGGGTCAGGCCCTCCATCAGCAAGGACTACAGGATAATGATGGGGGTCTGCTTTTTCCAATTCCTCCCAAAAACAGGTGGAACTGGTGACTATTACTCTGGGCTTAATAAAATCTTTAATTGGTTTACAAGATACTAGGCTCTGTGAAGACCAGATGGTAAAATTTTATGCAGTGACAGGTTTACTATATGCACAGCAGAACAGAGACCTGAATATCTAAGGAATAGGAATATTCCTGGCTGAAAGACCTGCCTACGTCTATGTTCACATTTGCATCAAAATAAGCCTTACTCTGTTTCTTTCTTTTCACAATTTTGATAGCTACCTTCTATGCAGCCTATGCATTATCAAGTTTTTTCATTTTTTTAAAAAGAGATAAGAGCTGTAACCTTGGACTCTGACAAGGCTAGGACTAGTCTCGATACCTTGCATGGGCCATCTGGTCATTAAAACATGCAGAGTTAGCTAATTGAGCTGCAGAGTGAGTTCAGAAGGATCATGAGAGCAAAGGGCAGGGCTGTGTTCCAAGTCATGGTATTTTTGGACAATCTTTCTCAGTCCCCCTTTGAGGGTGTTATTGATCCTCTGTATAATTTTACAGGACCTAGGAGAGTAGGTGACATGAAACCTTTAGGTAGTGCCAAATATATTCATCACTGCTTGAATTATCTGGGCCTTGAAGTGGGCATCAAATTCTGTCCTATGGGGAAGATTCCATCTGGTGAACACACATTGCTTTAAAAGGTCTGCTGTAATTTTACAGGTGTATGTCCAGGTTGGGGAATCTTTCCCCTTATGAAAGGAGTCTATAATAACCAAGAAATATTTATAGCCCCCTTCACAGGGTGGTAGGGGGAACACGATAATCTACTTGGAGATTATCCACAGTTCTACCACTGGCCCAGTGTGTCTTAATTTTCCTTTGTTGGCATACTTGTTGGGATTGTCCTGGATACAGATACAATTCAACAATACTTTAACATTACTGAGTTCTTGCCACCAACAATCTCTTAATTCTCTCTGTAGAGTCTTCATTTCCCTGTTGGCCCTGAAAATTGGTGACATTAATAAATTATCTGGTTTTGGTCCTGGATTGGTACCAGGTTCTGTCCATCTTTAAGGACAACTCCATTCTTGATGGTCAGTTTGTCTTTCCATTTACAATGTTCCCTCCTATATTTGCTTTAAATTATCGATTAGATTAGATTCTCTACAGTGTAGAAACAGGCCCTTTGGCCCAACAAATCCACACCGCCACTCCAAAGAGAAACCCACCCAAGCCCATTCCACTACCCTATATTTACCCCTGACTAACACTGTGGGCAATTTAGCATGACCAATTCACCTGACCTGCACATCTTTGGATTGTGGGAGGAAACCGGAACACCCGGAGGAAACCCACGCAGAGAATGTGCAAACCCCACACAGACAGACGGGAATCGAACCCAGGACCCTGGTGCTGTGAGGCAGTAGTGCTAACCACTGAGCCACCATGCCATCCCATCATTGCTGCTGAACCTGTATAAACTTGACTTTAGTTTGGCTTATAGCAAAATTTATGTAATTTGATATGGCGGGTTGCCATGATTCTTACCTGTGGGCACCCTGCTTGGCCGAGTCATCTGCCATTAGTGTTCCCAATTGGGGAAGTTCTACAATGGGCTCTAATAATGCCATAATCACAACTTTGGAAAGTTTGGAAAATAAATTTAAGTAGGAATACAGATGGCAAATGTTTTCCATCTTCCAGTGGCAAGAAGTCAGTAAACTGTTGCAGATACATATATGCTGTATCCTATGCCTCTGGGGAGGAACTTGTCACAGTAGCTGACCATGTAGACTCTGACTACTAGTTTGGCAGCTTGAGTGCCCATTTTATCAGGAAGCTTGAGTCTGAATTCTACTAGGGGTTCATCTCTGATTCCCCATTTATATGTCACATCCTGTCTTTCAGTGTCCATCCTCCATCATACAGAATTTATCAACAAATTGTTTTCTTTCTGTCTTCTATTTTGTTCCCCTCAGTAGCTCAGGTTGTTGACCAGGAAAGTGGGTAGCTTGGTATATTTGACTGTAGTGTCCTTGCCCTGCAACATAGTGTCCAACACGCTAAACCAGTTTTGGCTGACCATACCCTTTCTAATTTGACTGTCCAGCAAAAGCAGGATGGGGGGAAATTCCATGAGACTGGTTAAGGGATGCATACCAATGATTTAGGTTGTGGTTCACTGCAAAGAACACAGCTAACAAGAGCTTCTCAAACAGAGAATCCCTGTTCTACTGAGGAAAGAAACCAGAAGTCCTAACTTATCAGTCCATGTCTGTTATAGCATTGTTGGAGGAGCACAGCTGTGTGTGGCATCTATGACTGCAACTTCCAAGGCAAAGGGAAGCTTTGGGTTGGATAATTGCAGTGTGGGGGGCCTTCATGAAGGCCTGCTTCAGTTCTGAAACAGCTTGTGCTGCTCAGTCCATCCGCAGAGGATTTTCATTTTAAGGAAGTCAGACAGAGGAGTGACTTTAGTGGCAAAACCAGTGTAGTTTCTGCAATAACCCACTAAGCGAAGGGAGGGGTAAATGGGTTATATTCTCCATGTGCTTCTTTGCTGTCAAATTTTCCCTAGGCTATCACGGCTTCCAAATATACGACTTCGAACCTCTCAATTTAGGCCTTCTTTGGGCTAACCTTTAATCTTAGAGTGTGAGGAGAGTTATCAGTTCCTTCAATAATTCTAAATGTTCAGTTGTGTAGGAGAAGGTTATCTACATATTTTATTCAGCTGTACAGTTGGGAAAACATTGCCAGCCCCTTTACCCAATCTTTGTTGAAAGACAGAGGATGAGTTGTGAAAACCCTGGCGCAAGCAGGTCCATGTAGGCTGCTGGCCCTGGAATATAAAAGTACGTTTTTAACTGGTATTATCTGTGAAGTGGTGCATGTTAAAATCCATTGCTGATATCCAGCAATGAAAAATATTTTGCTTGTGGTATTTGTCATTGCTGTAATTGAGGTGGATTTATTGAATTCTTTATAGACAACAGTAAGTCTGCAAGGGGTGTCCAGTTTCCAAACTGGCCAGATTAGTGAATTGTTGGTAGGTGCCACACTTCCTGTTACAGTGGAATGATGACGGCTACTCTCCCTTCGGCCTGCTTCAGAAAAGAATACAGTCTCTGCAATTTTGGGTCCAGTACATCAATCGGCACATTGCTGGTAATGTGATCAGTCATGTTTATGACTAGTGAATATTTTAGCGTGCTTCGCCAGAATTGCCTGTGCTGTGGGTCATGTCATCTCAGTCGGTTTAATCCACAACTCCCCCACAGTTCAAACTCCTTCTATATACATGCCTGTGGCAATATTTGAACATTTGTCAAATATAGTAGCTTACTGTATCAAACAACAACTTATTCCTCTGCATAAGGTCTGAGCCCAGAAGGTGTTCTGCCTCTGGGTGGAGATGTACTACCAGTGCTAGGTAGTGACATTTCTAAACTTTAGTTATGAAGGAGCTGTCTATATGACACCCTATTAATAATATAGTTTCTATAGCAGCGTGACCAGAACTGTACACAGTACTCCAAATATGACACCATGTCCTGTACAGCTGTAATGATGTTGGGACTAAACAATGTCCAATGCTCTTGACAGGTTCAATCTTCCGATGGGTGCGGCCTGTATTATCTGAATTATGAGATGTGTTGAGTAGTTCTGGATTCCCCTGGTGTCCCATGAGAAAGATCAACAGGGTAGCCTCCTAAATGTAAAGATCACTCGACACTATCCTATTGAGTGTCATTAGTGGAAAGGCCTCACTACAGGAATAGCATATGGGAGTAGATAACTCCCCTATTTCTGTGACTTTGCTACGTAGGTTTGATTCTCTTAATTTATCTTATCTCCCTTGATCTGTTTAGGGTGTCCTAACTCCTAGATCTCTCTCTCCCAGAAATATGACCTGGTCCTATACCCAAGGCTTGGTGTGGTCATCATTGGCTGGGTCAGAGCTCTGACAGGCCTTCCTTGCTTTGCAAAGTAAGGGTTTGGGTTTAGTTGGCCCTTTGCAATGCTGTTAATGTGTCACTGGCCATGGCACCAGTGTCTTGAGAACATTGTCTACAAGTGCCCAGCAAATACAGTTGAGTGCTCTGCCCGTATTTATTCATTCCTTCCACAATGTCCCCTCTACTGTAATTACTGCTAACAATTGGCTCCTTCATATCTAACAAAAAGTGTCTAGTCACCGACACGCTGGGGACTGGAATGGACAGTTGGACTAAGACACTGTAAAAGTAATTTCACCTCTTTGGTGTCATCTAGCCTGGGAATTACTTTATGTGATGAATGTGATCAAAGAACTTATTGGGGTCTGTGAATGGTTTGAATATAAAAGATTTTCTTAGCAATCTCCAAAAGTTAAGTCACGGAGAATGGGGTGGTATGTGTGATGGAGCTGTTGTTCAGACAATTCCTATAGCTGCTGATCAGATGGGTCATCGAGGCAGGAAAAGGAACAGAAAGGAGGAGACTGGAATTCAGGTTGCTTTGGGCAGGTGGTTTATCTGGACAGGGGGCAGCATGGGAATGGGAGGGGGTTAACGGAGGTGCAATGGGTAGGTGTCTAGGGGGTTAAAAGTTGTTGCAACAAAAGGAAGGTAGTGGTCCCAATTCACTATTCAGGGCAGTTTACCCTATGCACTTCCTCTACATCCTCTCAGTCTACACTGTGGAAACACCCCAAGACTCCCACAGTGCAGAAGGGACACCACATCCTTCTGTACGGACAGAATTTAAATCTGTTGATCTCTTCTGGAATAGAGTGTGGTCAGAGAAGGATTTATTTCTTTACTTGGTGCATGGACCCTGATTGCCACTTACACATATTGCACCATTCTGTAAACTCCGGAGAACTTCAGGGTAGTATTGCAATCGCTGATCAAATGCTGGGCCTGCTGATGGAGCATCTCTAACTTAATGCTCTCCAACTTCTCTCAAATGTGAGAATCTCTTGCTCCCCAACTTCTTCCCAATTTGTCAAGTGGCACTATTTCTTCTCACTCTCACTTTAAATTTACTGCAGGGCTGTTCCATACAATTCTCTTTGGAATCATGCTTGTTTAAACAACAATACTTTTCCTCCTAATGATTCTGGCCCACAAACCCAAGATTGGTTTAATCATTATTTTATCTACTTGGGCCATTTAAATGTTTTAGTAGTTTCCTACCAATTCATACTGGCCATAGCATATACTTTATCTTCCCCTCTAGGGCTTGTGTCTCCAAGTAGAGCTTATGTATCTCAACGTAAGTAACGGATTCTCAATTGCTGGTCAGTCACCTTTCCTTTTTGGTGGGATCCGATTTACCAGAGTATCCTTTTGCATACTTAACTGACCACCAAGGATGCTAATGTGAAAAAGTATGTAAATAGACCCTGGCTACCTTGAACGGGTTATAGTGCATGATTAAAAAGGGTTATATTGTATGCTGACACAGACAAAGGGGACACTAATAGCTTTACTGAACATTTTAAATGAAGAAAATATTTCAAACTCTAATATTACAATTTAAACTCTAATCTCTTCACAGGACTCTTCAGTAAACAGTCTTCAATTTGAAAACAGTCAAATCTACACTTAACTTCTGACACGTTCTTCCAAGGACTGGCTACACCTTATCCACAGCTGCCTAACAATGTATTTGAACTGTGTCTGAAAGAATTGGTAATACCCATTCAATAAGGCTGAGACAGGCTGTACCTCAGTCCTTGAGGGCAAGCTGATGTTTCAGAATCTACAGTCAATTTAGGCTTCCCCTCTTCAAGGACTGGCTTTGGTTTCCAGGTTGTCTCACCAAGGGAGTCTTCTGGGTCTGGTCAGTCTGATGTTCCTCATGGCAACCATGAAAAAGGAGCTGCAGACACTATGCAGCTTGGTACCAGTTAAAAAGGTGCTCTCTGCAGATGCAATTGCAGGTGCAAAAAGCAGAGCGCGCTGGGGCTCCCAGTTGCCCCTTTTGCTATCTTTGCTCCCTTACAAGACTATGTTGCTTGTATCTAATACTAGCATTGGGCAGTTGCAGAATGATCCAATGAGGTGACTGCTTTCCACATTTGGAGAATCAGAACATAGATAAGGATAGCACTTGACAGTTCAAAACTCATTATTTCTTTGCCCATCTGAACTGGGTAACCCCAAGTCTACTTGGCATCCTTTTGAAGAAAGTAGGTTTGCTGGAGGTGTAAACAACAGGCCATTCTGAAACAAACATGGCCATTAGCACCTGCTTGGGCAGTTTCAGGAGAAAGTTGATTATTCAAGGCCTGGCTGCATGAATACTGTATGTTCGAATTCCACAGATGGCAAATTGCAGAATCTGGCTAGGTTGAAACGAGGCTTCCACATTCTGAATATTTTCTGAGCATGGAGAAAAACATCAAAACTTCTGTAACAATTCCAGAGACTAGGTCATCTGACCACAAATTCAGCTTAAAAGAAAACATTTACCCTGTTTCTGAAGTCATGAAAATAACTGAATGACAAATTATCTTTAATCAGTGGTAATAGAAAACTGGAATGGTTAATGTGATTTCTTCCCTTAAGCACCCCCTGCACAAACAGGCACAAAAACACAGACATTAAGGGTGGTGTGGGGGTGAGGAATCATGAAAAATGGGTTAAAAAAAAAACAGGCATCATTCTGGACCACAGGATTTGATTTTATTTTCCCAGAAGTTTTCAATTTTCTGTAGTACTTTGGTGTGGCAATAATGCTTTTTACACAAAAGCAATGCTGTGAATGCTAAGAATTCAACCCTTCATCTTCACAGGTGTTTTATTCCTCTTCAACAGGAAATTTGCAGAAAAAAGTTAAGATGACAGATTATTATAGACTTTCTAGTACCTTCACACACAATTATGGAAAGATTTCCAGAGGGTCCCTTTGCAGGCTAGTTGGTCCTCCTGTGCATGGGCCACAAACAAAGACAAAGACACACATACGGTACCTCCGTGGTCGACACTGCTGCCTCACAGCACCAAGAACCTGGGTTTGATTCCAAGCTTGGGTAACTGCGCTGAGTGCGCACATTCTCAGTGTCTGTGTAGGTTTCCACTGAGTGCTCCAATTTCCTCCCACAGTCCAAAGATGTATACATTAGGTGGATTGGCCAGGGTAAACGCATAGTTACAAGGAAAAAGTGAGGACTGCAGATGGAGATCAGAGTAGAGAGAGTGCAGTGCTGGAAAAAGCACAGGTCAGGCAGCATCGATGTTCCGGGCATAAGCCTTTCATCAGGAATTACTGAAGGGCTTATGCCCAAAACATTGGTTCCACCTGCTCCTCGGATGCTGCCTAACCTGCTGTGCTTTTCCAGCACCACACTCTTGACATTAAATGCATGGTTACAGGAAGAGTGTGGGCATCTAGACCTGGGTGGAATGTTCTTTGGACAGTTAATGCAGACTTGGGCTGAAAAGCCTATTTCCACACTAAGGGGACTCTATGAATGTGTGAACACCATGTTCACGTGGTCAGGAGGCTATCAGAACTTTATTGGCAAGCAGAACTCACTGATTCTGTGGTGTCTACTTCAGATTTTACTCTTTCAGGAACAAGCAACGAAAGCACAATGTGGTCCAGTGAACAGGATGTTTGAAAATTGCCACCATCTCTTTGTACTGCTTTAAATCAAGGAGGCTGTGCAATTTTGAGTCCACAAAAACAAAGTGTTTACAGCAGAACCTTAGAAGTCTAATTGTGCAAAGGTTACTACACAAGACTTCTGGAGTTGGGATAATAGATTGCAATGGATAGAGAATTGATTAACAGAGTCAGATGTATAGCACGAAAACAGATCCTTCAGTCCAACTCATCCATGCCAACAGACATCCCAACCAAATCTAGTCCCATCTGTCAGCACCTGGCCCATATGCTTCCAAACCCTTCCTATTCATATACCTATTCAGATTCTTTTTAAATGTTGCAATTGTACTCACCTCCACCACTTCCTCTGGCAGCCCAGTCTATTTATTCCAAGTTTGCAGGCACTAATTGGTGCAGTATCCCAAGATCACGACTATAGACAACTTACATTGATGCCTGCACTTCAATACTCTGTCTCTTTGTCTAAGTTTGTCAATGGTATCAAGCAAGATTGGATTGCAAATGGTGAGGGCGGCTGTGAAGACCCTGCATTCTTTTCACTAAACTAGTAATGCAAAGACCTAGGTAAATCGGAGTACCTTGGTTTGAAATCCACCACAAATGTCCATTCTTAACTGGGAAGAAAACTGCTATCCTTATCTGGTCTTGCCTATATGATCTCAGATCTAGAGCAACACAGAACTGAAACTGGATGGACTACAGTATCAACTAAAGCACTAGAAACAATGGCCTGACGGTCATACTTTTAATCGTACCTTACACACTACATCTTAGACACCAACACCAGAGGTGGTGTCACTGAGGTACTTTAGTCCAGGGAGTAGCCCTTAACATTGGCTTCAGATCCCATGAAGTCTCACAGCATCTAGTTAAACATGAACAAGGAAACCTCCTGATGACAATGCATATTCCTATCTCCTGATGGACAGATAATGTGGAGCAACATTGAGGTAGCATGAAAGGGGACAAGAGCACAATGTTCTCTGGGGTGTGGGATTTCAATGTCCATTGCTAAGACGGGCTTAGTACCTGTACTGACCAAGCACAAAAGGGCATACATGTTAGGTTGAATCTGCAGCAGGTTGTGATGGAACCAAGAAGCAGGAAAAATTTAATTGACTACATGTTCAATGAACTGCCTTACATAAATGCAACCGTCCAAGACAGAATGGCTAAGAGTCACTATCTCCACAAGGATCAGAAAGTCAGGGAACACCATGTTTTTTTGACACTTACACCACGTGAAATTCAAACAGATTAGGCAACTCATGACTGGGCATTTATGGGGCCTATCAACAGCAACAAAAAACACCAATCTGTAACCTCATGGCATTGTATCCCACTCTATCATCAAGCCAGGGGATCGAACCTAATTCAATGAACAGTGCAAGAAAGCATGCCAGAAGACCAGACATACCTTAAAAAAAAGGGTTGTGAGCGTGCTGTCATGCCACAGTGGTAATATACTGATCTTTGAACTAGGAAATCTGGGTTTAATGCCCCACCTGCAATGAAGATGTGTCGTTATACCTCTGAGCAGGTTGAATAGGTGAAGCCATAAAGAGGCAACTATTTATATGCCAAATAGCAGAAACGAGCAATTCTGCAACCATTGGATCAGATCCAACCTTTGCGGTTGCGTCACATCAATTAGAGATTGGTGGTAGTTAATTCATTCCAACGATAATCAAGAAACAGCAGAAACTACTAAAAACTATGGACCCAACAGCTATGGGTCCCAACAACATTTAGGAATAGTTCAAGACTTGCTCCAGAATTTGCCACATCCCGGCCAAGCTCTTCCCAGTACAGCTACAACACTGGCATCTACACAGCAATGTGAAATATTGCCCAGCTAGGTCTGATGCACATAAATAAATGTGCATGTGCTGGTGTTGGACTGCAGTGGACAAAGGCAGAAATCACATAGCACCAGGTTGTAGTCCAACAGTTTTATTTGAAATCACAAGCTTTGAGTGTAGCCCATGAGACAAAGTGAGAAAAGTAGAATTTATGGGCTTAGAGATCGAAAAGAAAAAATCATACAAATGGTATGATTGGAGTGTCAAACAATTCTCTGCAGGTTTGCAAAAATATTAGACAGTGTGAGTGAAGTGTCAATAGCTGAAAACAACCAAAGGATGACCAATAATCTGATTAAATGAGGCAGAGTTAATTCTAAAAAATTAAAACGGTGGTGCTGAAGACAAACCAAATAGCTGGAATAACAGAACAAACAGCAGCTGCTGGAAAAGCCCAGCAGGTCCGGCAGCATTTGTGAAGAAAAGCTAGAGGAAGGGTCACTGGACCCAAAATGTTAACTGATTTTTCTTCAGATGCCACCAGACCTACTGAGCAACCCCCCCTAACTCCCTCCAACCACCCCCCCGCCCCTGCTCCTGATTTACACCTGCCGTTCTTTTGGTTTTTATTTGACAGGAGTAACATGATAGGTATTAGAGTTGCACGTCAAGGGTCTGACCAAAGTAATACGTAATCCAACAGGATTCACTTGTCAAACTGAGCTTACAAACAATATAGTTCAGTCCACAACAGTATCAAGGAAAACAACAGAATTATCAGTGATTGTCTTTCAAATGCTTAAATGAAGAGGCTCACATTACTCCGATTGAGCACTGGAAACACATTCTAATACAGACATTTTCTCCCCTCAACATTGAGGGGAATGATTAGATAACTGTTGCAGAGCAAGAAGATCGTAGGTTCAGGTCCCACTTCAGAGACCAGAGCACAAAACTCTAGGCCAGACATTGACAACATTTTAAAAGAAAGCTTAAGAAACTTGTTAAAACATTGCCAAAATAAAAATTAGTGCCACCATAAAGTTGAAAATTCAGCACTTTTAACCCAAATACGTGGCACTTTCCAAGTATCTACCCTAGAGTGCATAATTGCTCAAATGAAAATACATCACTTGGATGGGTAATAGCAAGAAAAATCAATTAAGAGAAGCCAAACTGAACTAGTGTTTTTAATTTTTACTCTAATTGTTAGTTATTTTAAAATTAACTCAACGCAGATTTGGGAGAAATCTTGAGACAGATTCTAATGTTAACAATAATTTCTGATGTTTTATTTTCACATAATTAAAAACACTAATTGGTACAATCATAAAACCTGTTCCTCTAATCGAGGCATTATCTGTAACCATGGTTAGCTATACCACTTTGAACAGGTTTATGTAGAATGATGCCAAATTAATTTGACATAGATTTACCTTTTATTGCCATATAAACAGAAGACCTACATTTCTTGACTTCATTTTAAGGTTTTTAAAAAAATATTATTGCAATCCAAGATTGGGAGCAAATGGGATATTAAAAACTACAAATTGCAGATATAGGGTAATACATCATCTTTGGAGGGTTGTCTTAAAAATCCAATGAAATGCTCTAAGGTTTTGGTTTCTCTGACAGAGCTTTCAGAATACCGTATGAAGTGCAGGACAGTTCTTGCTTGCATCCTTTTCAGAGCGTATCCTTCAACCAACAGATGATTGGTGTATTCCTTGCACCAATGTCACTGTTCTCTCATTAGAAGCCCCAATAATATTAGTTGGGGAACTGGAGGGTCACCACATCGCAGGTAAGAGGAGAGGTCAAGAAGGAGAATGCTTATGCTAGCCTCAACCAGTGGTGGAGGGTTGCTTTTCGGAATGGAAGCTGTCCCACAAAGATCAGTGCTGGATCCACTGCTATTCATCATTTAGAAAACATGATTTGGATGAGAATACAGGAGGTATGGTTAGTAAGTTTGCAGATGACATCAACATAGGTAGCGTAATGGAGAGGGAGGGTAATTTCAGAGTAGAATAGGACCTTGATCAGATGGGTCAGTGGACCAAGGATTGGCAAAGAGTTCAATTTACATAAATGGGAGGTGCTGTATTTTGTTAAGGCAAACAGTAGGGCCCTGAGGGATGTTGCAGAACAGAGACAGAGGGTGCAGGTGCACAGCTCCTACAAAGTAGAGACACAGGTAAATAGGCTGACAAAGGCAGTGCATTGAGTATAGGAGTTGGGATGTCATGTTGTAGCTGTGCAGGACATTGACAAGGCCACTTTTGGAATATTGCTTACAATTCTACAGGAAGGATGTTGTTAGATTTGACAGGATTCAGAAGAGATTTACAAGGATGCTGCTGGGATTAGAGAGGTTCAATTACAGGAAGAGGCAGAATAGGCTGGCTTTTTTCCCCTGGAGCAGAGACTGAGGGGTGACCTTAGAGGTTTAAAAAAATCATGAGGGACATAGACAAGGTGAGGGAGTTCAAAACCAGGGGCTTACTTTTAAAGAGAGGAGAAAGATTCAAAACAGACCTGAGGAGCAATTTTTTCACATGGTGGTTTGTATGTGGATGCAGGTACAGTTACAACATTTAAAAGATGTTTGGATAAGTACATGAATAGGAAAGGTATATGGATCAAATGCAGGGAAATGGACTAATTTAGTTTGGGACGCTTGGTTGGCTTGCTGTATGACTCAAAGCAAAGCAACAGTAGACAGTAGATGAAATAAGTTAGAGTTTAACTTTTCATTCCAGAATGATCCTAGTGAAGTCAGACATCTTGGCAAATAAGTAGAGCCTGATCATACCTGACATAATTCAACCAAATCCAATGAACAGCTAACCCATTAGTACATTGAAGTATGCACCCCTTGGATTTTGGAAGTGAAGAGGGAGCTCTATCAAAGAGTTGGCAAGGGGTTTAGAGGACAAACAAAGTGAAAGGAAGAGATTGAACAAATATGGAGCTACAGAAGTTAGAGACTATTAGAATTCTTTGATATGGCAACAAGCAGCATAAATGGGAAGCAGTGGATGTCACATGCACATTTCCAGAAGGCATGACATAAGTTACATTAGGTTACTTAAAAATATAAGAGCCCATGGCTGATATATTAGCATGAAGAGAAGACGACTGGCCAATTATTAGAGGACAGAATTGGGATAAGAGGAGCAGTTTCAGAATAGCACCTTCAGGACAACATCTTGTAATGAGTGGAGTGCCACAGGGATCAGTACATAGGCCACAGTCATTTACAACGTATGTTAATAACTTGGATGAAGAAAGTAATAGCCGGGTTTTTGGATGGCAAAAAATAGGTGGGAAGAAAAGTGCTAAGGATAACAAAGTCTGCTAATATATACTTCGCAGATTGAATGCAATGAGAAAATGAAGTTTGGCTCTTTGTAAGTTTGCAACTAAAACACTGAACAGTTTCGTTTCCCTTATTTGGCACTGAACTCAGCCAGAGAAGGTTCACTAAGCTGATCCCTGAAATGGAGGGACTGTCTTATATGGAGAGGTTGAGCCTGTACTTATTGGGAGTTTAGAAGAAGGAGGTGACCTTATTGAAGCATATGATTGTTAAGGGCCTTGACAGGGTAGATGTGGAATTTATTTCTTCTGTTTGTCTAGGACCAGAGTACATCATCTCAGAACAAAAAGGGTGAGAGGAGAAGGAGTTTCTTCTCAGAGCATAGAATTGGTGGAATTCTTTATCGGAGACAGAATTGTTTGACATATCCATGGCCAAGTTAAACAAATGTTTAACTAGGCAAGGGAATCAGGGTTTAAGAGGGTTAAGGCAGCAAAGTAGAATTGAAGATTTGAATCTGCCATGATCTTTTTAAAATGGCAGACAAATGTTTTCAATGTGCTACTTTTCCTACGCCTTATGGTTTTAAAAATGGAGAACCAAAGGATTGATACTTGGGTTCTTGAAATTCCCATTGTCAATCAATAAGAGTTTATTTTTCTTGAGTATTCAGGAGTAATTGGAGTTGGAAGGGATTAGGAAGGTAGAAAAGCAATTGATGAGAAATGGCTTTGTTCAGTCATTGAGACAGTGGAATGGAGGGACTACTTGAATGGGTAGGAAGAGAACAAAAGATTGGCTGGGTAGGTGGAGGGAAGTTTCAGTCAAGGCTGAAGTGATATCATCACCAGTCACGTATCCAACAGGATCACACTGTCACTTCAAATCACGCACAAAAGGCCACAGATAGCAAGTGGCATTTGGAAATTAATGAAATGCTGGAACACATTGCAGAGGTCTGACTGCTGATCCACCAGCACAGTCCACAGGCACACCTTCAGGTAGAGAGAGTGGGACAGAAAGGAGCTTGGCAAAACAGCCCAAGCATGGTCTGGGTATTAGAATGCATTATCCTCACTCAGGAGGAATGTGATCAGAATATATCCCTGGCTTTTAGTCTGTTACTACTTAGCTTCCTGCTCCAAAACAGATACCACTAAGGTTTCAAGGATCGATCTTTAGCTTCGAACTACTTGCAAACCGACATGCTGTGCCATGTAACATTATCCAAAAGCATAATGTGATGTGATGTGATCTAGGTGTACAGGTCCACAGTTCACTGAAAGCGGCAGTATAAGTGGATAAAGCAATCAAGGCAGCACATAGGATACTTGCCTTCATCAGTCAGGCAAATCATGTTGCAGTTGTATCGGGTCGCTACACTACCAGAAGGATGTGGAGGCTTTGGAGAGAGTTCAGAAAAGGTTTACAAGGATTTTGCCTTGTTTGGAAACTATAAACGGGGAGATTGGACGAACTCTGTTTTCACATGAAATTTGGAGGCCAAGGGGCATCCTGAGAGAAGTTTACAAAATCACAAGAGGCATGGACAGAATGGATCATTAGACATTCCCCTTCCCCTCCCCCCCGAAAGCTGCAGAAGTGGGCATAAATTTGGGCGGCAACAACACGAGGACTTGAAAGAAAAGGCTGTAGACTGTCAGTAGTTTGCAAAGGGTCTTTACTTGGTTTAAGCAAAAGGTGACAACATCTGATTTAATACTTTTAAAAAAATAATTACCAGCCATTTCCTACATCCCACTGCATTTCAGTTTTGGCAGTCAAGGAGGAGATGGTCATATTTGGTGGGAACTGAGCCAAGAGAACAGAATGTGAGGCACATGGGCACAATGAGTTCAGAGGGCATAGGTAAAATAGAAAATAAACTACAGCAGGATTCAAAAGGGGTTTGCTGCAAATGCCATCCCACTTAGTGTTGAGAATGGGAGAAAGTAGCACACGCATTTACATCCCCCATAAATACAAAAACTAAATTAGAAGACATTTTACAGAGAAAAACAAAAAAAAGCAACATAGCCATAAAACGATGAGCAAATGCATAATCAACTCACCAGTTAATGACAGCTAAACGGCAGAAACATCCAATAGTTACTTTGTTTCAGTACTCAGTGTTACAACTCACTGTGGTAATGCGCTTGAAATCAAGACCCCATTATTCCTAGAATTGTCACAAATGCGAAAAGATTTAGTTAAATTAATCACAATCCCCAAATTTACAACTGATGAACTGAAGTTAAAAGAAAAACTCACTAAATTAGTTAAAGGAAGTAACTGTTTACGATGAAGAAATCTTGAATGGCAATTAGAAAATATGAATTGCCAACCTCTAACTACACCTCAAACTAATCCTTTTAAAATTCCTCCTTTCAAACACAAATGGATATGATAGATAGGTTTTTTTTCTCTTTTCCTATCAGGACAATTTGACAGCAATGTGAATCACAGCATTTGATACTTTGTTCTTTCTCTTCCTTTCAATTTTTACTTCTACATTGACACAAGGTTATTTATGCACTGATGCTCTACTTATATCATAGAGATGTACAGCATGGAAACAGATCCTTCGGAACAACCTGTCCATGCCGACCAGATATCCCAACCCAGTCTAGTCCCACCTGCCAGCACCCAGCCCATATCCCTCCAAACTCTTCCTATTCATATACCCATCCAAATGCCTCTTAAATGTTGCAATTGTACCAGCCCCCACCACATCCTCTGGCAGCTCATTCCATGCACTTACCACTCTCTGCGTGAAAAAGTTGCCCCTTAGGTCTCTTTTATAGCTTTTCCCTCTCACCCTAACCTATGCCCTCTAGTTCTGGACTCCCTGACCCCAGGGAAAAGACTTTGCCTATTTATCCTATCCACACCCCTCAATTTTTAAACCTACTTCATTCACAAGTGGAGAGTTTATCCTCTCACTGTCTTTGGAGGTATTTTATTCTTCTTATAAGAAGGAGTTCGTGGAGAAAAGTAGAAAACAGCTTGCTCTTATTGAAGACAGTCTGGTACCTCCACAGGAGAATTTTTTAAATGCTTTCACTTAGCATGCTGCTTGTTCTCTGTTGCACTGGTTTCACCTAGGCAGGAATGAATCAAAATACTGCTCCCTAGTTTAGAACCCATTGGCTCAGTTTTGTCTGATTTTTGCTCTCCATCCCAAGAGAAAAGCAATATTGTATACAACACAAATGATTGATTTTATGATTTCAAAACTGCAGCAATCCCTTTTCAGAGTCACCTTGATTTAAAAAACACCTTCCTTTTCTGGTTCACAAACAAAAAAAGAAAAAGAGGAGATGTGGTCTTTACAACAAACTCAGTGGCCATGGTGTTAGATATTTAAAAACGCAGGGAGAATGGGTGAAAAATAGGATAAAGCCTATGATCTAGTACAATTACATCCATGCACCTTGAAAGCAAAAGTACTAAGGGTACAGGCATAGTAAAAATAGAAGGATAGACTTGCTCTTTAAAGACAAGGTGGCTCTAAAGCACTTTGAGCCAATTAATTATTTTTAAGTCCAATCATATAGTCAACTGAAATGCAGTCAATTTGCACATAAGCTTCCACAAAAAAAAAAGTTGCAATACTCAGATAATAGGCTTGCACTGTGAATATTAATTGAGAGATAAGTACAAATCTGAACATTAGGGAAATTGCTCCTCTTCAAAGTAGCCCTGTGAAATCTTTTACAGTTGCGTGCTCAGTTAGGCAACCTCTCACCTGAAAGACGACCTTAGTGTAGCACTGCATCATTGTTGTACTCTTGTTTTGAGAAGATTTGTAGCTCAGGTCGAGGTTCTGGATGTAGGTTTGCTTGTGAGCTGGAAGGTTCATTTTCAGACGTTGCATCACTATATTAGGCAACATCTTCAGTGAGCCTCTGGATGAAACACTGGTGGGGTAGCCTGCTTTCTATTTATATGTTTGGTTTTCTTGAGTTGGTCATGTCATTTCCTGTGGTGAGAACAGTTCCTATGGTGACGTCATTTCCCATTTTTCTCAGGGGGCTATAGATGGGACCAAAGTCAAAAGTGTTTGTTGATAGAGTGCTGGTTGGAATGCCATGCTTCTAGGAATTCTTGTGCATGCCTCTGTTTGCTTTATCCTCTGATGGATGTGTTGTCCCAGTCGAAGTCGTATCCTTTCTCATCCATATGTACGGATAAGTGAGAGTGGGTCATGTCGTTTTGTGGCTAGTTTTCTGCCTGTTTGGACAATGTAGTGTTTGTTAGCTCTTACAAGGTATTTTGTAAATCACTGATTCAGATTCCATTTACCACCCCTTGAGAAAACAAATGGGAAATGACATCACCAACCCAAGGAACCCACAAACAAATAGAAAGAGGACTACACCAGAGCTTCATCTAGAGGCTCACTGAAGATGTTACCTAATATGGTGATGAAATGTCTGAAAGCTCAGTGAGTAAATCTGCATCCACTATTGTATTCACTGAGTCAACAGAGATTTTTGTTCAAGGCCTGGAGTGGAATTTTAATTCAGAGGAGAGAAGAGAAGAGTGATACCTTAGCAATCGCTGAGAAAAAAAGTTAAAAAGGGATTTCAAAACAAAACCAGGGTCATAAACCAATTAGCCCAGTATTAACGGTGGGAAAGATAAGGTGTCTTTCCTCAAAAGATTTAATAGAAAAATCATTTAGAAAGTGAAAACAAGCAGCACAGATTACAAATACACAGGATCATGGTTAACCAGCTTTACTGGTTCTAGTAAAAGTGGACGAGAGTAATGCATTTGAAGTAACATACCTTGATTTTCAAAAAAATGCCTTAAGTACCACACTTTAATTGTTAAAATATCAGCTTACATTATCAGGAAAAAGGGGTAGAACCGATAGTAAGTTGGTTACAATGGATTGGTTTAAGGTGAGTTGCACAGACTGGCACAGTTAAATAAAGTAGTTCTCTTTTTCAAGGATGAGTTCCTGGGATCACTATTGTTCACATAAACAATATGGAACTGGAAGTACAACTTAAAAATTTCCTGACAGCATCAAATTGGGAAGTGTGGACACTGGTGACACTTGCATCAAACTATGAAATAAGTAACATTTGTAAAATCTAATTGTCTAATTAATTCAATTTTTGCATGAAGGTTGCATATCTTGGTAGGTGGTGGTCGTGGTGCTAGGCGTCTTAAAAAGTGGATAAATCCCAGGGAGCTGATGAGGGGTACCCTAGAACTTTGTGGGAAGCTAGTGAAGTGATTGCTAGGCCTGTTGTGAGATATTTAATCAATAGCCACAGGTGAGCTGCCAGAAGACTAGAGGTTGGCTAACATGGTGCCACTATTTTAAAAAAGGTGGTAAGGACAAGTCAGGGAACTACAGACCGGTGAGTCTGACATCAGTGGTGGGAAAATTGTTGGAGGAAATCTTGGGGGAAGAATGCACATGTATTTTGAAAGGCAAGGACTGATTAAGGATAGGCGAAAGTGAGGACTGCAGATGCTAGAGATCAGAATTGAAAAGAGTGTACTGTAAAAAGCACAGTGGTCAGGGAGCATCTGAGAAACACGAGAGTCGACATTTTGAGCATGAGCTCTTCCAGCAGGAATAGTCAACATGGCTTTGTGTGTGATGGAAATCGTCTCATGAACTTGATTGAGTTTTCTGAAGTAACAAAGGGAATCAACGAGGGCAAAGTGGGTGGACATACAGTATATGGACTTCAGTGAGACGTTCAACAAGATTGTGCATGGTAGACTGCTTAGCAACGTTAAACCATATGGACTAAGGGGGAACTAGCCATTTGGATACACAAGGGTATGTTTCCATGCTGTGTAACTTTATCATGATGACTAAGCACAAGAATGTTAAATACTCCTTAGAAAATAAGAGCTAAAATGAGGTAGAGATACAAAGGGATCCAAGGGCAAATGAAAACCAGAAAGAGAGAGATAAGTTAATAAAGCAATTTCAAAGCAAACTAATCACTGGGATTCATCCTCAGCAGAACTGAAAAGTACAAAAGTTATGCTGAGCTTGCAAAGAAAACTTAGTTGGATCACAGTTGTAATACATGAACTGTTTTGGTCTCCACATTATAAGTCATACTGAACCACTGGAGAAGTTCGAAAACAAAAGGAATCACAAAAACAAAGCAAAAATAGATTATATCAAAAGGAAAAAACCACCATGTCAGGCCTTTATTCTCTGAAAGCAATGAAGGCAGAGGAGCAAATCAGAGGAGCAATCAGATTATGAGTGGATTTTAAATAGGTTAGATGCAGAAAAGACATTCCTATGTGGGGAAGATCAGGATTCGGGGTCAAACATTTCAGCATTGTTATTACTGAAGTGAGAAACTTCCTTACCATGTGTGGTTATAAAATCAAACTCTAATTGAAACATAGTATAGTAACATTTATAAGGGATCGTGGATAAACACCAAGGATAAAAGGAATGAAGAGGATAATTGATGAGTGAAATAAAGTAGGGTTTGAACAGGCTCACATGGAGCATCAACACCAGTACAGACCAGTTAGGCAGGCCTCTAAGCACCAAAGTAAGTCAGAATCATACAGCATGGAACAGATCCTTCGGTCCACTCCATGCTGAACAATCTTCAACTAATTATCAATTCTAGAAGGAGTGAAAGTAGACAAGTCCCCTGGGCCGGATGGGATTCCCGCCTCAGGCGACTGACTGTGTGGAGTTTGCACGTTCTCCCAGTGTCTGCATGGGTTTCCTCTGGGTACTCCGGTTTCCTCCCACAGTCCAAAGATGTGCAGGTCAGGTGAATTGGCCATGCTAAATTGCCCGTAGTGTTAGGTAAGGGGTAGATGTAGGGGTATGGGTGGGTTGCGCTTCGGCGGGGCGGTGTGGACTTGTTGGGCTGAAGGGCCTGTTTCCACACTAAGTAATCTAATCTAATCTTAGATGAGGATTCTCTGGGAAGCTAGGGAGGAGATAGCAGAGTTTTTGGCTTTGATATTTGAGTTGTCATTGTCTACAGGTTTAGTACCAGAGGACTGGAGGATTGCAAACGTTGTGCCCTTGTTCAAGAAGGGCAGTAGATATGACCCAGGTAATTATAGACCAGTGACCCTTACTTCTGTTGTAGGAAAGGCTTATAGAAGAGATAAGATTTATGATCGAGCAAGCAACAATTTGATTGCAGATAGTCAACATGGTTTCGTCAAAGAGGTTTGTGAGACACAACCTGCCCGAGTTTTTTGAGGTGGTGACCAAACACATAGATGAGGGTAGGGCAGTTGATGTGGTATACATGGACTTCAATAAAGCCTTTGATAAGGTTCCATGTGGTAAGCTGTTGGAGAAAATGCAGAGGCATGGAATTGAGGATGATTTAGTAGTTTGGATTAGAAACTGGCTTTCTGAAAGAAGGCAGCATGTGGTGGCTGATGGAAAATATTCAGCCTGGAGTCCAGTTACTAGTGGTGTGCCACAAGGGTGTTTTGGGACTGCTACTATTTGTCATTTTCATAAATGACTTAGACGCAGGCATAGGTGGATGGATTAGTAAATTTGCAGACAACCCTAAAGTCGGTAGTGTAGTGGACAGTGTGGAAGAATGTTACAGGTTGCAGGGGTACTTGGATAAACTGCAGAATTGGGCTGAGATGTGGCAAATGGAGTTCAATGCATCTAAGTGTGAGGCGATGCACTTTGGGAAGAATAACAGGAAGGCAGAGTACTGGGTCAATGGAAAGATTCTTGGTAGTGTGGATGTGCAGAGGGATCTTGGAGTCCATGTACATGGATCCCTGAAAGTTGACACCCAGGTTGACAGTGCTGTTAAGGCATATGGTGTATTAGGTTTCATCTGTAGTGGGATTGAGTTCCGGAGCCGCAATATCATGCTGCAAACTGTACAAAACGTTGGTGTGGCCACACTTGGAATATTGTGTACAGTTCTAGTCACCATATTTCGGGAAGGATGTGGAAGCATTGGAAAAGGTGTAGAGGAGATTTACCAGGATATTGCCTGGTCTGGAGGGAATGTTTTATGAGGAATGGCTGAGAGATTTGGGTCTGTTCTAATTGGAAAGAAGGCGGCTAAGAGGGGATTTGATAGAGATATACAAGATGATCAGAGGATTAAATAGGGTAGACGGTGAAAGTATTTTTCCAAGAATGATGACATCAGCTTGTACGAGGGGGCATAACTACAAATTGAGGGGTAATAGATTTAAGACAGACGTCAGAAGCAGGTTCTTTACACAGAGTGGCAAGGGCATGGAATGCCTACCTGCTAATGTAGTCAACTCAGCCACATTAGGGGAGATTTAAACAATCCTTGGATAAGCACATGGATGACGATGGGATAAGTATAGGGGGACGAGCTGAGAATAGTTCACAGGTCGGCGCAACATCCAGGGCCGAAGGGCCTGTTCTGCACTGTATTGTTCTATAATCTAGTCCCTTCTTCCTATTGCTGGCCCATACCCCACTAAACTTTTCCTATCATGTATCCATCCAAATAACTTGGAGACATTATGATTGTACCCACATCCACAACTTTGTCAGGAAGTTAATTCCACACACAAATCACTTTATGTAAAGACTTTGGCCTTGGGTCTTTTTAAAATCTCTCTCCTTTCACCTTAAACTCTTCCCATTTTTAAGAGGGATATGGGCAAAATGCTGGCAAATGGGACTAGATTAGGATATCTGGTCAGCATGGACAATCAGACAGACAGTCAGGTCTGTTTCCATGCTGTACATCGATGATTAACTGAATGGAGTAGTTTGTTGGGTAATTTCAGAGGGCAGTTAAGATTCAACCACATCACAGTAAATAACATGTTAGATTTCATCATGCCCAGATATTTAATATCAGAGGAATGCTTCTTACTGCTACTCATCCAAAAACAAAAGTTATAGAAAAGCACCTGACAGTTCAACAATGGAAATTTCCATCTTCCACACTAACTATCCCATCAGCTTAACACTGCCTGTTACACACAAAATCAACATATGCCCACACAATACACTGAACAAAAAAAAACTCCAAAAAATTAACTAGGACTGATTTCAAATACAAACCACTGCACTATTACAATGTAATTTGTAAAAATTTGTTTTTACTAACAAAGGACTAGTTAGTTTTAATAGCATTTCTCCTGTCCCACCTCATGCTATATAAACATTCACCATAATTACACACGGGCAAGAATAGTTAGCTGCAAACTATTCAATGAAACTAAGGAATGCATAGCAAATCTATAATAGCAATAATCTGCTAACTGCTGATATCAGAATGTCATTAACACTCATCTTAAACAGATAAATAAGCACACCTTAAAAATGGCATGGGAAATTTGACTGTGTAGATTTACCCGTATGATGTCTTGCAAGGCTAGACATGGCCCATTCTTGGGTAGGTGGTCAGCAAGTGAAGTCTGGATGCTAAGAAAAGTGAGGGTTTCATACCAAGGAATGGATGGGAACATTTAGTTCAGCTACACCAGAATACAGGCAGCCACAAGGCAAACAATACATATTAACCACTGGATTAATGGATTTCAACGAGGATACTGCACTTCTCTTAACTCTAATACTACTTTGACAGTCTGGATAGAGAGAGGAGTCCTACCAGTAAATATGGGTAGGATCTAATGAAACTTTGGACAGAGAAAATAAATAATCTGAGATTTTGGAACTCAAAAGAAAAATGCAATAATCAGACATTTGAAGAACATCGCTAAGAAAAAAGAAACCAGTCATGCCTATGAAAAATTGTGGCCTACCCCAGCTAACATGAAATTATCAATCTTTGTGTATAATTTGATACTATTCAACTGGAATTTTTCTGTAAAAAGTAAAAAAACTGATTAACTCGCATTTATATTAGGCCTGCATTTGCTATGATTGCAACTGCCTGTGACAATGCCAGATCAGAGATGCTGCATGCTGTTGCTTATGTTAAAATTTAGGACTATCCACAACATTGCAGAACCAATAAAACATGCTCTTTTCCAAACATTTCTGTTAAACATTGCAAGATTTACTGTGTCAGCCCAATGATAGTTCTGGATTGTACTTTTTTTGTACTTTTCATAGAGGCAAGTGGAGCAGTGAAGGGTAGGGCTGAAAGCACAATAATGATGTCAGCAGTACAGCACTTATGCCTTTCAGTGGAGTGGGTGGTAACTGCCTGTTCTAGATGCATAATGACATTAGTGTCACTGATCTCCTGCATCAGTGTGGTGGAGGGAATACATCATTATCACTGCACCTTTCACAACTGCAAATTATCCTACAGCACTTTGCACTCAATGTCTGAAGTTGCAACACAGGAAGTAAGGCAGCCAACTTCCACACAGCCAGTTCCTACAAAATGGTTGTGATAAAGGCTATATAATTGAGGAAGAATCAAGATTGGCCCGCACATGAGAAATGACACCCTTCTACTCAAATATAATTATAGAATATTCTATTCGTTCATCTCACAGGGTCAAAGCACTGCCCTCCAACACCTCATCCAAGTTATGGATGACTATGCAGCACTCCCTCAATGCACTGGAGTGCTGACTTAAGTTTTTATACTAGAGTGCCCAAAAATGAGCCTTAACTTTACAAGCAGGAAGACTTGATAATCATTATAAATCCGTGGAAATGTCAAATGCAATGAAAGAGGGGCTGTATACCAACAGCAAGACTATGGAAAAACTATGGAAGAACAGTTTCTTTAAAAAACAATGAAATTAGCATAATATTGCTCACAGAAAACTGGTTGATGCACTTCGAGGATTAAGGGATTTAATGCTGAATGCAGTATAGTGTACATATGGATTAGAGGAAACGGTTACAAAAGTTATCAATGTATAATAGATAAATTAGAAAAAGAGACATCAAAATGGAAGCAAATGAGATTATATTCACGATCAGGTTTCAAAGATTGAAAATCTTTTGACATTTTCCACACACCTCAAGAACCATGTACGTACCATCATTAAACCTATTAGAGACAGACATGAAAAAGTTATTCAATGAGTGGAATTAACTAAAATAGGGATAATGGAGGGTATATGAAGCAAAGGTGGAAGATCAGCCATGATCTTACTGTATATGGTGGAGCAAGATTCAAGGCGTAATGGCTTCTCCAGCTTTTTTGATTAGTTATTTATTTCTCCTGATTTACAAAAGAAAGCAAAGTATAATATAAATTAATGCAAAATTATACAATTAGCCAAAAATATCACATTTGAATGATGAAAACTCTTCCTCAAAAAAATTCATGGTTTCTAACCCAACTCAACACTAATTTTATTCAACTAGGTCGACATATAAAAAGGAGATAATGTGAATACTCTGTCTTAGTGATGCTGGTTGTAATATTAAACTTGCCCAGGAAATAGGGAAAACTCAACCCTTCTTTCAGCCCTGTCATGGAATCTAGTATGTCCACCTGAAATGCAAAGGGATAAAGTGAGGATTGCAGATGCTGGAGATCGGAACTGAAAATGTGTTGCTGGAAAAAGCGCAGGTGGTCAGGCAGCACCCAAGGTTCCTGAAGAAGGGCTCATGCCCGAAATGTCGATTCTTCTGCTTCTTGGATGCTGCCTGACCTGCTGCGCTTTTCCAGCAACACATTTTCAGCTGAAATACAAAGGGAACTTGTTCATCACTTAGATCTTCCTCATGCATAATTATCTTGGAAGATTTACTGCAAAAACATTCATGAACTATTTAAATACACTTATTTCACATGAAACTACCTGACTCCAATTTCGCTAAAAATTTTAATTTGTATAATTGCAATTTTCCTTCCAAAGTACCAAACATTAGGAATTTGGTGCAAGAAAATCAACTTCCTGATATCCTAAAATTTGCTTTGTATCATTTTCAATAATGCTAACTGGACAGATTATAATGAGATTCTTTGTCACCTCAATAAGGGCTCAAAAGGGAAACCTGAAACGTTAAATTAAAATGTGACTTCAAGATATCCCAAGGAAGGAGAACTTTCGAATTTGCTACCTGGAGAGTAGAGCTCACAATCACATCAACACCATCCAGCACAAAGCACCCCAAAAACAATTACAGCCAATTCTTTTAGTGGGAATCACTTCTTCTAGTCCAAAAAAACATGGCAGTCAATTTACATTCAGCAAGGACCCACAAAGTGATCCAATCAAATAAAATACCTCAGGTGATCTTGGTTGAAGGAACAACTCCACTTCTTCAAAATGGGGTAATGAGATCTTTAACATCCATGGATTTTTTTTTAAACGAGAAAAATGTCAACCCTTTCCACAATCATGTCTGTTGATAATAAAAATTGCTTATATAAAAAGCTAGCATATTGCTGTTTCTTGCATTCTGAAAGAGATGCCACATTGCTAGCACTAGCAGGAATAATTTGACACATGTATCTACTTTACTCTTAACCCACTAGAGGGATTTAAATGATTAATACAATCTCCAAACAAACGGACTCAGAACTTTCTCAGTCTGGCGATCTCCTACATAACAGATGCATCGGTTTTTGCATAAGATGTATTTTACAACTGATAAACAGTGGACTGAAGTACTTAAATCAATGTTATCCAGTTTTGATGTTGGTTAATTGCAAAAGCAAGAAGCAACAACAAAATACCGTTTGTACCAGCAGATTCTGGTAACAGTTGTCTACTGTAAAAATAGGTAAAGTAGAAAAAAGATGTTTAAAAACAGGCATTTGTACAGTGCGTATTATCAATTCTTGGTATCCCCCCCCCACCCCCTTCTTGCTAATTGTATGTGGTCAATTAGAGACAACTTCACCAATTATAACAGAGGCCATATGCCACAGTATAAAATGACATACTTGCTGCATTTTTTTGAAGATCCAGTGTTCTTCACTAGGCCAGGATATTGGCCTATTTCTCTATTCCCCAAAGAACGTAGTGTGTAACCACTAAGGTAATAAAAGAAATGCAGATGCAAAGCTTCAAAATGAAAAGGAACATGCTCTTGCAGCTCATTGAATGTTCAACAAGTCAAGGATCTGTTTGCTGACCTGCAAAGAGTTGCTAAATTAGCAGTAAATCAATAACTTCTTTACTGCTCTTCGACATATTCCCAGCTTATCAGCAAAATGTCTGGGTCAAGAAGAATCTAACTAAACTCAAAACATTAACTCTCTCTCCACAGATGCATCCAGACCTGCTGAAATTCACCAGCATCGAAAATCTGAACCAGATACATCATCCATGGTATTTTGATATTTAAGGGTCTGCTGAGCAATCAGTTGAGTTGGTGCAGGAGAGGAAAATCTATCAAACAAGGATTAAATCTCAAGGAAGAGAAGTTTGGAGGAGGCCTGGAACAAGAAGCACCTTGCACTTTACTGAATGATTATAGATACAGCATAGAAATAGGATGAATGAGAAGACATGATTTACACAGTGGTAATTCAAGAAAGAAAGACGACAGCAGGTGAAAAGGTTTTTCACCAGGAGTTGAGGAAATCCATTAGGTCATACACTGACAACATGGAAACAGTCTTACTGGTCTGCACTGACTACACCCCCAAACTAAATTAATCCCTGCATTTAGCCCATATTCCTTAACTTTTCATATTCATGTACTTATCTAAATGTTGTAATTGTACCTGCATTCACCACTTACTCCAGCAGTTCATTCCACACATGAAGCCCTAAAATAAAAGTTACCTATCTGGTCCTTTTTAAATTGTCTTGTCAAAATATGCCCCCTAGATTTGAAGTCACTCAGTTCAGGGGAAAAAAAAACATTTGCCATTCAACTAATCTATACCCCTCATGATTTTATAAGCCTCAATAAGGTCACCCAATCTCCTAACATTTCAGTGTAAACAGTCCTAGCCTATTTTTATAACTTAAACCTTCCATTCTCAGTAACATTCTGGTCAATTATTTCTGAACAGTCTCCAGTTTAATAATATCCTTTATCAAAACAGATCATAAGAAATAATGGGGCAACATGCAATAACAAAAAGACTTGTACCATTCTTCCTTTTCAGAGTAATCTTGGGGTGGAGGTAGCATTTGGCCAAGGAGGGAGGGAGGAATTTACTATGAAGTCAGATCAACTCGGAAATGCTTTAACTCAAATTTATGTAGCTTTTGTAAAGTTCCCATGTGAAGACAATAATTAAAGTTATTCAGAACACTCAGGATAAAACACTGAACAAATTCAGCAAAAGCAGGAAAGAAGGTAAGAAAACAATTCAGTAAAGAAAGAGACCTCATAACAAATGACTGAGGTAAAATTACAAGTTTGACCACAAGCAGCGAATAATCTGAAGAACACAGAAGACCTAACAGTCAGGGCAGAAGCGGAAATGAAAACATGCTTTGAAACGTTCAAAGAACTTAGTACTGCCAAAAACTGGTTTTGTATTAAAAGGTCAGAGAATTGGTGGTACATGAGAACAATTGAAAGATTCAGACGCCTTAGCACTACACGTAAATAAAGTACAAGTCTTTACAAATAGACGAGAAAACTGACATTTTCTGCTACTCCAACCAGGAACAATCAGGAAAGTTACGGATTCACTTACAGATGCAAAACAAATAGAATTATTGTACCTAGGAATAAACCTAAGAGCAACCTTAAGTTGATTTACTACAAAGTTATTTTTCTCTAACGTGAGCTTTAACCACAAGTGATGTTTTATATTGCACTAGTCTTTCAGGAACGACAAATTTTGTGTGGCCAGCACAGTACAGTGGTAACAACTTTGGACTCTTGACAGGACAAAACCCCTCGTGCACGCCGTGTGCACACTATTTACAGCCGCAGCTGTTTCCGGGAACGTAACAGCCCCATGACGCACTAACAGCTAAAGACGCCATTGAATCGAACCAACTCCCCAATGACGAGAACAGAAATAGCCTTCATTTGACCTTTTATTCTTACTTTCACAAACATTTTTACACTCCATAACGTTCCTAAAACTTACATTAGACAGTAATCTAAAAGCTCCGATGAAAAAACGATGGAAAACCCACCGAACAGCAGCTGAAACCAAAGAATTTCCTGGCCCACCTCAACCTCCTCGCGGTCGCTGCTTCTGCTGCCGCTTCAACAGGACCTCAAACAGCAAAAATCGCCACCAAGATGGCGCCGGAGCACCTCTCCCCGTTGCGCCTGCGCACAGCTCAAACGCTATCCCGGGCTACAGAGCGTGCGCAGAAGGTGGGGGATGCGCTGCACCCTGGGCTTCAGCGGCCGCCCGGACCCGTTTCCATGTGACCGCGCAGCCAATCGGTGAGTGGTGCGGCCGTCTTGCTCAACATTCAGCCAATCGGAGTTCGAGAAGGGCAGGCTCGCTCAACAGCTTGTTATTTCGGTTTTCGCTGGGACCCGGGGAAGTGGACGTTAGCGGTGGACGTGTGTGAGTATGCGGTTCCTCCAGCAGCCGAGCTAACCCTTTCACTTCTGTAGGCTTAGTGCAAAAAAAAATCAGGTTGCCTTTAAATAGCGTCGTGGGCGGGGGTGGTTGGTTTTCGGTTATGAAGCTGAGGTGAATCCGCCGGAGCCCTTTCCCCCTCTTCTCTCGGTTTAAAGTGAACGTAGGTGGGCATTGAATGGCAGTCAGCTCCGACTTCTACACTACCCGCCTGTTCATGCATTTTGCTGCTCCCCTTGGACCGGTAGTTCAATTGAGAACCAAGGTTTTTTATCTGTTGGGACAGTGCGAAGGTGACTTGTATGTTTACGGTGGTTTCCTGCTTTTTTTATTCATGTGCAAGAGCCTCGATCGTCGCGATTTTTGTTAAAGCGCCTTAGATGCGAGGGGGGACGGGCTTAAAAGGCGGTCCGAGGTAGTCCTCTTTTTAACTTCGCCACTGTTTCCCATCGACCTGTTTTAAACTACTGGCCTCACTTGCTTCTCTACAGAGAGTGCGTTTCTAAATTCGTATCGAACTGCAAAGAAAAAGTGGTGGTAAACGAGGGATTTCTACTCGTAGGGAGGGTGTTGGAGGGGGAGGGTGCATTTGGCTGTCGATCTATGAGCGGAGAAGGCGACTGATTTGCCGGGACACCTCCATAATTGTACTACAGAATCTGAGCTTGTTGAACTGACATGGTGCAGAAAGCGAGAGCAATGGCGACGTGACACAGGATGGAGGAGCAAGCGGGAAGGGGCAGTTAAATTGTCCTAAACAATCCACATTGCATTTCAAATGTATCTTCATTGATCTCGCAATAATTTATTTATTATATTGTTTAAAAATTTCATAGATGTGAACTTCGTAGCTTCTCCTGTGCAGAGTAAGTAGAGTAGAACGAAGGGAAAACATGTTATTTACGTCTGAGTACATTGAGAGCTTGTTTCTTGGTGTGTTACATGGTCCTTGTAGATTGCAGTTTAATTTCAACGAGCCTGCTTTGATAACATCTTTTGCTTAACTGCAGTGATTACAACTTCGAGCTGGAAGCATTCACGTAAATAGGACACTCGAAAATGAAGGTAAGTTGTCCGTATTGACTCCATTACTTCTGAACAACGTTTCTGCCCCCTTCACTTCAGCTCTGATGAAGAGTCATCTAGACTCGAAATGTTAGCTTGCTCTCTCTCCATGGATGCTGCCTGACCCACTATGATCTCCAGCATTTGATGTTTTCAGTTTCTGTTTTGATAAGTTAGGTTATCCACTTTTGTCCACAGTTGTAATGCTTGACCATCTCAGATTGATTATTCTTTTTAATTGGTTAGTTGAGTAGGCCTAGTAGTAAAAATGCATGCAATTCTGTTTAGAGCACTATTGTAATTAATATATAAAACCATATGATTTGCTTGACCAATAACTGATCTTTTGAAGTGTGGGCTAATGGATGAAACTTATGAAAATATTTCAGAAGTAAAATAATGATCTACTCAAATTATGTGTAGAATGAAAACAGTTAATCCAAGGAATAACACAACAGTGATTTTACGATGAAACCCCTAAAACTTTGTTTGAGATTGGTACATTTCTGCAGCACTGCTTGTGTTGAACTTTACCTCTATTCCCCTCAAATCTGTCAATTATAAATATATAAATAAAACAGCCCGATGTTTGGCGGGTGTTGTTACAATTGGTGACTGCAAAAATACATTCTAATTTTTTTCAATGATCATTTGCCTTTTGGATTGCATTTTTTAAAATAGTTTCCAGGTGTAGCGACATTCACAAACTGATCTGTTTTGCTTTGTTTATTTTGGTGTAATATTGCAGGTATAATAGCACTCAACAAACTTTGATCCCTTTTAGTTTATTACAAAAAGTCATAGAGTTATACATCACAGAGACAGACCCTTGGTCCAACTTGTCTATGCCAGCCACATATCCTAAACTGATCTAGTCCCATTGGCCATCGTTTGGCCCATATCCCCCTCAAGCCTTCCTATTCACAAATCCATGAGATGCTTTTTAAATGTTGTAATTGTACCTGCCTCCACCACCTCCTCTGGCAGCTTGCTCCATTCATACATCGCTATCTGTGTGAAAACTTTGCCGCTCAGGTCCCTTATAAATCCTTCTTCTGGATTAGTGGTGCTGGAAAAGCACAGCAGTTCAGGCAGCATCTGAGGAGCAGTAAAATCGATGTTTCAGGCAAAAGCCCTTCATCTCGGATGCTGCCTGAACTGTGCTTTTCCAGCACCACTAATCCAGAATCTGGTTTCCAGCATCTGCAGTCATTGTTTTTACCTTATAAATCCTTCCCCTCACCTTAAAACTGTGCACTCTAGTTTTCACCTACCCTGGGGAAAAAGACCTTAGCTCGTCAGTCCTCATGATGCTTTAGACCTTCATAAGGTCACCCCTGAGCCTCTATGCTATGGATTTGGGGGGGCGGAATCCCCAGCCTATTCAGCTTTTGCCTATGACTCAACCCCCCCCATCCCGGAATATCTTTGTAAACCCTTTCTTATGTTTAACAACATCTTTTCTATAGCAGGAAGACCAGAATTGAAAGCGAAAGTCTAAAAGTGGCCTCGCCAATGTTCCGTACAGCTGCAACATGACGTCCCAACTCCTGTACTCAATACGCTGACCAATGAAGATGTGTCAGGCGCTGCCTTCACTACCCTGTCTACCTGTGACTCCACTTTCAAGGGCCTATGCACCTGCATGCTTAGGTCTCTTTGTTCAGCGACTCTCCCCAGGGCCCTTCCATTAAGTGTATAAGTCTGGCCCTGGTTTGCCTCACCGAAATGCAACATCTCACATTTGTTTAAATTAAACTTGGCATCTGCCAGTTCTCAATCCATTGGCCCATCTGATCAAGACTTTGTACCCTGAGATAACCTTCTTCATTGTTTACTACGTCACCAAATTTTGTCATCTTCAAACTTACCAACCATTCCTCCTAAATTCACACGTAAATCATTTATATAAATGACGAAAAGGAGTGGAACCAGAATGACCCTTGGAGCACACTGCTGGTCACGGGGCTCCAGTCTGAAAAAACAAACCTTTATCACCACCCTCTGTCTCTTGCCTTCAAGCCAATTTTGTGTCCAGTTGGCTAGCGACTTCTGGATTTCATGTTGTCTAACCTTGCTAGTCAGTGTACCATGCTGAAGTCTGTATAAACAACATCGACCTTCATCAATCTTCTATTGTCATTTCTTCAAAAACTCAATCAAGTTAGTGAGATACAATTTCCCACAAAGCCATGTTGACTGTCCCTAATCAGTCCTTGCCTTTCCAAATGCATGTAAGTCCTGTCCTTTAGCATCCCTTCCAACAACTTACCCACCACTGACATAGGCTCACCTGTCTACAGTTCTCTAGGTTTTCTTTAACACCTTTCTTACATATTAGCACCATATTAGCCAGCCTTCCAGCGCCTCACCCTTGGATGTTAATGATTATAGATATCTCAGCAAATGGCCCTGCAATTGTTTCCCAAGCTTCCCACAAAGGTCTGGGATATGCCTGATCAGGTCCTGGGAATTTATCTTTGAGTGATAAGATCTCCAGAATCTCCTCTTCTGCAATATGAACTCTTTTCAAGATATTACTATTGATTTCTCCAAGTTCCCTATCTTCCATGCCCTTCTCCATAGTAAATACACTTGTAAGTCATAAAATAAATGCCAAATATGTTCAAACAAATGTCGATATACTGGTACATTGATCTTTTTTTAGTGTATAATAACTTTGCAGCTTAGGCACTTCTTCTGAAAAATATATGGGTTTTTATATGGGCATGCTTGATTTTTTTTTACATTGCTGAAAAACTTGAATTTATATAGCTACAACCTCAGGATGTTTGTTGGCAGTTCATGAAAAGATTTGAAATGTAGTCATCTTTATCATGAAAGCAAACATGACAGTCACTTAGCTGAACAGCAAGTTTTCCTTCATAGTGCATTGAGATAACTAAGCAGATAATATGTTTTTGCTGGTGTAGAAATTAGTCCAAGCATTTGGGGGTTGGTTCTGCTTTTCTTTTCAATTCTCCATGAGGATAGATAGAGCCTCAGTTTAACATCTTACCTGGAAGTGCAGCACACTATCAGTAGAACATTTAAAAGAGGAAAATATTTGTTGTATTGAACAACAAGTGAAAAGTTAAATGAGTAAAATGTGATAAGTTAGACAAGTAATATTTCAAATAACAAGTCTAAGCTACAGTATTTAATGGGTAAGTATTTACTTTTAACTGTAGATATTTCAGCAACCACTGGAGCAAGTAGACGCTGTTGTAACTACCAAGACTTCAAGATGGCATTGCTACCAAATTTCACAGGTGATTTCTCTCTCACCTATCTCAAGTCCCTTTGAAAATTATGCTGGAATTTCTTGTGTCAGGTCATCTTATTTGAGTGTTATTCAATAATACAGTATATTCATTTTGAAACCCTGTTATATTTACTTTATTCCAGTTGGTCTGTAACTGTATGCTTTTTATGGTAAAAGGAATCACTATTATCAGGAGTCGATTATGAATTCGCAAGAGTCAACTGTTCTTTGAAACTTAAAGATTGTTTTTGCTTTGAGGAAGTGTCAAGTATTAATGACAGTTGTTCACTTCACTCTTTGATAATCAGCATATCTTTTTACATAGATGCTAACTTTTGTCTTGATATAAATGAATTCATTACAAGTGCAGTTAATATTAAAATTTGTGTCTGGAAATGCTTGGATCAAAGTTGTTCCTATCTGGGTTAAGGTTATGTACTTGTTTTGGAGTAATTTGCAGCAGTTGTTTTAAAATATAATTTTGGTCAGTACTCACAGGAAGAATGCACAGAAATCAACATGCCGTATGTATGCACAAAGGTGTTTGTATGAGCACCACTGTCTCATTTCAGAGATTCAAACTTTGTAAGCAAGTTTTTCTCATTAGCCATTTGATCGCCCTTGATAATGACTCAAAGGACAACTCTTAGTGTTTAGTTTCAAAAAGGTGATGGCATGTTTGTAAGTGGAGATAATAATGTAGTAAATATATTAATGGAATAGTTGTCTAGTGGCCTGTTATCAGACATGGTGACATGAAACTGCAGGATTATCTTTAAAAACATTCTGTGAACTTGCTCTTATTTTAATCATTGTGGCCAATATGTAGACTCCAAAATCTCAGCAACAAAATGAAACAATTAAATTCCTTTTGGAATGGCCTATCATGCCACTCAATCGTGAAGAAGATGGTTCATCACCCTGAGCGCAGTTAAGGATGGCTAATACATGTTGGCAAGGCCAACATTCTGAAAATTACTAAATAAGGTGGATTTATGTTCTTGCACAAGGTTCTACAAATATAGTGAGGCATTTACAGTTTAATTGAACTCTTTTGGAATCTATGATTTAACAGTGCATATTCCTGAAACAATCGGATGTTCAATTAGCCCTTGGAACAGTACTGAGCAGTAACTGTTAGTGACTGAAAATTGTTTGAACACCAACAAATTCACCGTTAAAATTATGAGGAAAGTTTGAAAGAAAACTTAAAATGAATAATAATACAAACTTTAAAACCATAAATGCAATATTGAAAATATCTTGGAATTGAGGATAGGTGAATTTTTTAATAAGTGCATGCAAATACTGTAGGAATTGCAAACATTAATAAATCTAATTATTAGTTGAAGTATCAATCTCCGTACAAAAAAATACAGTTTCATGGATTAGTCAGAAAATAAATGACTATTGAATAACAGTAGAAGTAAACTTTTTTTATTTTAATAATTGTTGTTACTGTGCTTGCTTGAGCTAAAAGCATGCAGCCTTTAAGTTTTATTTGAGTTTTTATTTTCTTTAAAATTGAAATGCATTTTGGGTGCAAATATGATTTTCACGCTGCCTGTGGACAACTAAATTTACATTAAAACTATTCTGGTGTAAGTTTTGCTGCTGTTTAGTCAAACCAGTTTGATTGTTTTTAATGACAGATAAAAGATTTTTTTTCATTTCTTAATTAGAAAAGTGACAGTTATGTTAGATTAAAACCAACTCATTTTGACCAAAGACGATTGCATTATTGTGATCAACTTTTGATTCCTTTGAATTTCCTTTGGCTTTTTGAAACTGGCACTGAAAGGTGGCTTCTGAAGTCTGCTTTTGTTAATTTCTTCTTCTGGCTGGCTTTTATTTAGATTAGATTAGATTAGATTACTTACAGTGTGGAAACAGGCCCTTCGGCCCAACAAGTCCACACCGCCCCGCCGAAGCGTAACCCACCCATACCCCTACATCTACATCTACCCCTTACCTCACACTACGGGCAATTTAGCATGGCCAATTCACCTGACCTGCACATCTTTGGAGTGTGGGAGGAAACCGGAGCACCCGGAGGAAACCCACGCAGACACGGGGAGAACGTGCAAACTCCACACAGTCAGTCCTGACCCGGGAACTCCACACAGTCAGACCCGGGAATTGAACCCGGGTCTCAGGCGCTGTGAGGCAGCAGTGCTAACCACTGTGCCACCGTGCCGCCCACTAGGTTTCTTTGTAAACTTCACATCAAATAAGACAGCTAGTAATTTGTTTCCAAGCCTCCACAAGTGCAGATTTGAACTAGATACAAGGGCATGTCAAAAGGCATGATGGGAGTTCACTCATCAACATTTTTATCTTTCCAAAAGGTTTTGTCTCTGGTCAGCAATTTTCCTGGAAATAGAATATTTGCAGAGATAAGTGAGTGTTCTGTATTTCCATGTCACTGTCATTCATTGAGCTAGGAAACTAAGCAGCCTTTGTTTTTTTTAGAAGAAGTGAAACAACATTATTACTGAAGGTGAAATCCTTTCTGGCATGGTTGCATGGACTAGTGTGGGGACATATGAATTAGGAGCAGAAGTCAACCATTCAACTATTAATGCCTGCTCCACCGTTCAAAAAGTTGTTAATATGTTTGCATTCTGAATTCCACATTACTATTTACTGATATTACATTACTGATAACTTCTGATTTCCTTGCCCAGCAAAATTATGTCTAACATAACCGTAAACATATTTAATTACTACTTCCACTTCCTTCTGAGACAGAGTGTTTCAAAGATGCATCATAAATGTCTTTTCAACTTCCACTTTGTCCAGACAATTCAGGAAATTAAAATTCAATCTAATCACCCCTTATTCTTCTGAATTCTGGCAAAAACATGCCCAGCCTGTCCAGTCTTTCCTGGTAAGGCAACACTCTCCTTTTCAGATATCAATACAGTAAATTTCCTCTGAATGACCTTCAATTTCATTATATCCTTCTTTAAATTAGGAGACCAAGATTGTTTCCAGTATTCGAGATGTGCTGTTACCAATGCCATGTATAATTGAAGCATGACACATTCTTTTTATGTTCAATTCCTCTTGTATTAAAGATTATATCCTAATAGACTTCCTGATTATGTGCTGTAACGGTGTAGTAACGTTTTGTCACTTGTGCACCTTGGAATTCTGCAGTCATTCTCCATTATAACTCTACTCGGCTTTTTTAATTCTTCCTGCCAAAGTGAACAACTTCACATGTTCCCACAGAACACTCCATTTGCTAGATTTTTGACCATTCACTTAACAAGGATGCAAGATTGATATGTTGTGAAAATGTCATAACCTTCCTATTTATCTTTGTGCCATCTGTAAATTTAGCCACCCCTCTTATGCCTTCGTCTAAGTCATTGCTATAAATTGTAAAAAGTTCAGTACTCGGCATAGCTCCTGCAGGACTCCACATATCACATCCTGCCAATCATACAAAAGACCCAAATGTTGTTTTTCTGCCAATCTTCTATACCTGCCAGTATGGCACCTCAATAGCTTGAGCTCCCACTTTGTATGAAATGACATGTTGTATGGAATCTTGTCAAATGCCACCTTATTGCTCTGAGATTTATATTGAACCTGTTTGACGAAATACTTTGCTCACAGAGTGAAGGAAAATGGTATATGATTTTACAACCTAGGAACGGGCTATTACTTTATTTTACAATGCTCGATTATGTATAATGCCAAAATTATAATTGACTGAAAAAAATGATAATACAGCAATTTTAACTGCAGAGTCAAATCAAAATTTTCTTCACTTCAAACAAATGTGCAGAAAAGGGTCAACTAAGTATGCTGTTATACATGCGGTTTTAATGATGCTCAAACATGTAAAATGCAAATAATCTTGTTAACAAATATACATACGGTAAATCAGAACAGTCTATATTTTTGGAAAGTGACCACCAGGACAAGTTACTGTCACTAGGGTTTGTACCCTTGGATAAGCCGTGCTCTCCATGGGGCAACAGATTTGCCATTCCGTTGAATTTTGTAGCGTTGTCATTTTTCCTGAGGGCCAAATTAAGGAAAAATTATTTGTAATGAGCAGTTAAGATCATAAGCTTATAACCCTGAAACCATGCAACTAAATTTCATTATGTCGTCTGTTGTTGGCTTACCATATCTTGATATGCACAATTTAACTCACGATGATGCTGGTTAAGTTTATATATTACAGAATTGAGAGTTTAATATTTTTAATCAAACTTGAAAAAGTTTGTTTTGAAAATCTTGCCAAATTATATCTAAACTTTTGGTCACTGTTTTTTATTTGGATGCTTAAAGTGGCGCAGTGGTTGTGTCTCTACCCCTCGACTGAGAGATTCAAGTTTAAGTCTTGCCTCCTCTGTAAGTGTGTAAATATATCTCTGAACAAATTGATTAGAAAAACAGGTAAAGATTAGAAAAGTAGCTAATATAGTTGAGGATTTTTCAGGTACAGCACACTTTTTCATTTCAGTGCAGATAATAAAATTGTACTGCAATTATTTTCAAGTTGTAACTTTCAGGTTACAGTCTGAAGTAATTATTAAATGTTTGTTCAGCTCACAAATTGGCAGCTTAAGTTCAGTTTTGATGTCCTGCTGTTACAGTTAAAGTCACCAACTACAGGCAAATATGGTTCATTGTGTAAATAAAACGAAAGGGAAAAAACAGTTTGCTGGAGGTAACAGGTTGAACTATGTGTAATTGGGATATATTAATAAATGTCTGGCAAAATTGAACCATTAATTTGCCTTTCTGCCATTAAAGTATTTGATGACAGTTGCAAATTCAAATCCGATCTGAGCTTGAGTTTGGAGCTCCTGTTGTAAGCTCTAAATTTGATTTTATTATAATACAAGTGCACTTTCAAGACTTGCATCCCTCTTCACATTTTTTCTTCCCCACCAAAAGCCTCCTTAAACCTCTTCCATGTGCATTTCCAACTATAACAACAAATCTAAATTACATTTAACACAATGAAATGTTCCAAAGCACTTCCAAGAGACATTAGGAAACCAAGTTTGATGCTGAGCCACAAAAAGAAATGGTAGGGCACATGAACTGAAACGTGATCAAGCAGCTAAGTTTGTTATTTAAAAGGAGGATCTTAAAGTAGCAAAGAGAGTCAGAGATATTTACAGAATAATTCTAAGCTTGGGCCCAGGCAACTCTATATGACCACCATTGGAGGGATTAAAGTCAGGGATGCTGAAGAGTGGGTTTTATAGGAATGCAAATATCTTGGGAGAGGCTTTATAGGGCTGAATGGGATTAGAAGGACAGGGCAATTGGCAAGGCCGAGTCACTGAACAATTGAAACCAGGAGTGAGAATTTGAAAATTGAAATGCTTTTTTGTAGTCAGTGTGAGTCAACAATTACAAGGCTGATCACTAAAATGGCATTTGATGTGAGTTGGGATGAGGGCAGCAGAGCTACTTTAAGCATATAGAAGGCCAGGAGGGATTTTTAAAAGGCTGAGTGTAGTAGTGAGAAAGGACAGAATGATGCAACATCAGAAGGACTGTGGCACTGTGAACACTTGAAATATTGTGCCCCATCTCAGTGATGGTGTGGGTATGTGGTTGAAAGTTCATCTAAGTCAAATAAAGCATAGATTGGGAACTTGTGTGTTTTATGCTTAGAAAGTTATGAGCGAGAATCTGTGGTGTGAAAGTTGAGTTTGTGGTGTGGATCTGTCAGTTCTTTCCCAAAATTTAGCTTCATAAGCGAGATTATCTACTTTGCTATCTATTTTTCGTATGTGTCCATTACCACCTTGGGTTTACCTGTGTGGAATCCCCCTTCCCCGTCCCCGTTCCCAGTCACATGTACGGCCGACCACCCTTTCTGTTGATCACATTTCCACTGAACTTTTGACTCTCGGCTTCTGTTCCTGATCTTCACTACTGCTCTGACCTCTCCATCTTGCCTGCAATTCTATTTGAATCTCTTCAATTGGAACTTCATCTCTGCCACAGCACTGGAGCAGTGCCAATCCAAATCACAAATGGCAAGCTGTCTGATGTGATGAATTATCATAATTTGGACTATTTTGACTCATTCAACTATGCCATCCTCCCCAACATTTTTCTCCTAGAGTGCAACTCAATTGAGACTGTCCTCACTTAGTTCTACTCTTGTTATTCTGATCACAGCTAGACAGTCTCCAGCAATTGTTTCTCTTCCTTTGCCCTCACTATTGCCTACAGGTTTCCAAGTGTTCTTATCTGGCTGCTTCATTTAAATACTGGTTTTGTGAAAGGTCTTCTGTAGACACTGCCAGCTTCCACATGGGAGCTGTGGTATCCAGTTGGAGCTCTCTACCATTTCTCTAACTCCCTCTACTGCACCTGTTATCGGATAGTATGTCTGAAGTAAGCCACCATTTCTTCAAGTTGAAAATTGTTAGTCCTGAATGTATCATCCATGGTTTCCTACCTTAAGCATTCTACATTTTGCACCTATACCTCTTTACAAGAGCACGGTGAGAACATAAATAAGAGCAGAAGTAGGCTGTCGGCTCTTTGAGCCTTCTCAAAGCAGTTAATTACAATCATGGCAGATCTGACTTCAATTTCATTTCACTGGCCCTTCACTGGGTCTCTTAACAGACTCTAAGTGAATTATCAGCTTCAGCATTGAAAATGTCCAGTGACTGAGTTTTCAGAAGTGCACAATCCTCTTAGTTGCAGATCTTACTCATCTTGCTAGAAATCAACAATCCTGCATCCTGAGGCAATCTCACCTATTCTGGGCCTTTTGCCTGTGGGAATCAGTCTCTCAACTTGTATCCAATTAAGTCCTCTCAGAATCTTGCACGTTTCAATGAAATCGCCCCTCATTGTTCTGAACTCAAGAAAGTATAAAGTTAATTCTACTTGATTGTGCTGAAATAAACATCTTGCACTTGCACTCTCACTCCTTTGGTTATCACGTGCTGGCAGGCATAAAGGATGCCTTTTTTTTCCCTCTTGGGGTTTATCCATCTGGAATTGAAGCTGGCCACACCTGCCGCCTTGGATGTCCGTCGGTCCTCCATGTTTTGAACTGACTTTTTGTTGAGCTTATTCAAACCTTCAAAAAACAGCTGAGGTATAGAATTCTCAAGTTCTGGACCCTTCAATTAACAAGAGATATGCTTCTATTGGAAGTAGTTCAGAGAAGATTCAGTCATCTTCTGATGCCTGGATGGAGGTATTATGAGGAATAATTGAGCAGACTTGGCTTAGAGTGTCATTGTAGCTTCGAGGAATTAGATGCGATGGAATTGAAACATCTGGAATTCTGATTGGGCTAAGAGGATGGATATTAAGAGGATTGTTGTTCTTGTGGCAAATCCAGAACTTGGGGACACTGTTTAAAAATGGGTGATTCCCTCATTTTATAAGGATGTGAGGGAGAAAGCTTTCTATTGAGGGTCAACAGTCTTTGGAATTCTGTTTCACAAAGAGGAAGAAGGCTAATTCATAGAATATAATCAAGGCAGAGTTCGATCCTGCTGTACTACAGGATTCTGCCAAAGTTAGGTCTTTGACAAAGGAATCCAAGATTTGGTGGTCTGTCATGAAGGTGGAGTTAATGCCATAATTAGATAAGCCACAACATTACTGTGTGGTGGAACAGGTTTGATGGACTGAATGGCCATTCTCCTCCTCTTGTTCTTTTATGATCCTTATTTGCCAATTGCAGGTCCACTGTATGTGCCATCCTTTATTCCTTTGAAATTTTCTTCATGTGGAATCATAATAGTCCAGAAAGAGGTCCTTTGGTCGATTGAGTCTGGACCAACTGTCTGTAGAGCAGATACATTTTCATTCTACTCTTCCTTGCGGCTTGATAGTTTTATTTCCCTTAAGCCCCACTCATCCAATTTCTTCTGCTTCTACCACCCTTGGAGGCATTGAATATCATTACCACTTATGAGTCACAAGGTTTTTTCTTTGATCTCTCCCTGTATCTCAAATCAAGAATTCTAAATCTGAGTACAGCAGGGTGAGACAATCAGCTCATGAGAGCACATTTGCTTTGTCTAAAATTGTCTTAGGTTTGTATGCTTCCATCGAAATTTCCCAAATGTTCTGTGCTCCAAAGACGACAGCCTCAGCCTTTTCTACTTAAGCTTGCAGTGAAAAGCCCTGATCACTGGAACCACCATGATAAGTCATCTGTATGCTTTCATAAAGGACTTTCATATAATTTCGTAAGTGTAGTGACCAGACTGGATGCAGGCTGTGGTGTTCTAAATTATTTGTTGTTCATGTCCTTCCTGATGATAGTAGTCATGGGTTTGGAAGGTGCTGTCTGGCGCGTCATGGTGAATCTCTACAGTGCGACTTGTAGATGACATGCACTACTACTAATTTTTGTCAGTCGTAGAGGGAGTGAATGTTAATGAACATGGTATCAACAAGTATGCAGTTTTGTGCTAGATGATGCCTAGCTTCTTGAGTCATGTTGGAATTGTGCTGATGAGTCAAGAGGTACTTGTTCCCTCTTGTTGGAGATGATCATTGCCTCGCACTTTCGTGGCACCAGTATTACTTGACACTTGTTAGCTTAAGTCTGGATATTGCCCAGGTATTGCATATGGATGCAAGCTAGTTCAGTGCCTTTGAAATCACGAACAATGCTAAACATATTGCAATCATAAGCAAATATCTCCACTTTTGACCTTATAATGGTGGGAATGTCATCAGTGAAGCAGCTGAAGATGGTTGGGCCGAGAAAGGTACTTTTGAGGGACTCCTGCAGTAATGTTCTATGGTTGAACAGACTGATCTCCAACACTAATTTTTTTTTCCCTTTGTGCTAAGTATGAGTCTAGCCAGAAAAGAGTTTCATCCTGATTCCTATTGACTTTCATTTTGTAGTTGCCCCTTGATGTCACACTTGGTCAAATGCTTTAATGTCAAGGGCAGTCACTGTCACCTTGCCTTTGGTACTTAGCCCTTTCTTGATATTACATGGGTGAATAAAATTGGTTGAAGACTCCCCTGTGAGATGTTGGGAACCTTTGGAAGGGGACAAGGTGGATCATCATTTGGCATTTCTGGCTGACAATTTTTGTAGCTGCTTCAGGCTTATGTTTTGTATTGGTGTGTTGGGCATCTTCTTCATTGAGGATTTTGATATTTCTGCAGCCACCACTTCCATATAGACCTGTTCTATTTCCAAATAGATGTTAAAGGACTACAGAGCATAGATCTGATCTGTTCGTCGTGGGATTATTTAGCTCTATCTCTCATCTGCTGCTTGTTCTCTCTGGTATGCAGGTAACCCTGTGTTGCAGCTTTACCAGTTGTAACCTAACCAGAATTTTATACATGTTCATCATAATTTCTTTGCTTTTGGACTCTGAATTTCTATTTAGGAAATCCAAAACCACATTTGCTTTGCTAACCACTCTCTGAGAATATCCTGCTCCCTTCAGAGATCCATGCACACAAACACAGGTTTTCAGAACAAGAGATTGAGACATAGAATCAAGAGATGATAAATTTCAGTTTTAGCTGAAATTTAGGAGACTTCTTCAAAAGTAACAAACTTCCGGGTGGTCCTATAGAAATAAATAGATTTATAATTGTTGAGAATATGTAACTACAGAAGTCTTAGGGGAAATAAGTAAACCAATTCTATAACATGTATAGTTATAAACCATTTTGCTCAGCTGATAGTGCTACTTTTTAACACAGTAAAAGTTTTGTTTTCTTTTCAAAGTGAAATCCAATGGCATAATTCTGTTGGACCAGAACAAGTTATCTGATTTTTAAACAAAAGTATTTACGATCTCTGAGTAAATAACAACAGTTCAAATGTAGGCAAAATGGCAGCTAATTTGAGTACAGCAAATTGCTGCATTAAAACCTAAGAAGTAGGAGCAGACAGCAAAGAGTCTGACCAGATAGTCTGTTGTACTCATGTTGGTTTGATAATAAATGTAGTCCAAAATCCATAGCCACGCCACCATTTCTTTATGAAATGTTACTGGTAATAGAGAACTGTGCATTTCCTTTTTTTCTGCATGCCACTCTTTGATAAAATTCCAAGTTTTACTGTAATAAGTGCCATTACACTCCACTGCATTTACTTTCACTCTTCTTTAATAAAAGGTGTCATTTATGACCTCACCTTGAATGTAAGACATAGGTTTGTGCCCTCTGGCATTATCTGTTCTCCAATCTGAAAAGACTTGATCAGGATACATCTTAAACACTTACGTAGCAATGAAAAAGCTCTAATTTCTTTTGAATATTTTTTACAATATTGCTTATTTCTGACAGTATTTTTATGAAACTAAACTGCATTTTCCCTATTCCTAATACTGCATATCTCTATAATTACCAAGCCAATTTATAATAAATTGGCTGCAGACTAATATTGTGTAATTTGAACTTGAACGTTACCTGCTTGGTTCATGATTTGCACCTAGCTATAAAGTTAGAGGATCCTTTGACTGTTTTTACAGCCTGTACTGCAGCCTTATTATACATGATGCGGACGTGCTGGTGTTGGACTGGGGTGGATAAAGTCAGAGGTCACATGACACCATGTTATAGACCAAGTTTTTTTTGGAAGTACAGGCTCTCATAGCATTGCTTCGTCAGGTAGCTAGTCGGGCAGGATCATAGGGCACAGAATTTATAGTGAGAGATCAAAGTGTCATACAACTGATATGATGTATTGAACAAACCTAGATTACTGTTAAGTCTGCCAGTACATCAGTAGCATGACACTTTTATCTTCTACTGTAAGTTCCGTGTCATATCATCCTGCCCCACTAGCTACCTGATGAAGGAGCAGCGCTCTGAAAGCTTGTACTTCCAAATAAACCTGTTGGACTATAACCTGGTGTTGTGTGATTTTTAACCACCTTGTACAAGTTAGTTGAATAGATGTCCATGACAGTCTTGGATCAATAAAACTGAAAACGTTTTTGAAATATTTTGTAAGATAGGTGATGCATAAAAGAAATGGAAATTGCTGCAAATCATTTTATTAAATAATGATAGAAGAAAGACTCACTTTGGATGTGAGAATAGTTGAAGAATAGTAAATATCTTCATAACTCTTGTTCTCTATTGTGCTGCAGTTGTGGAATTTCATTTTTTGTTTCTTGATGCATTATGCAATATATTTGTGTAGCATCTTTGTGACAGATTTTTCTCATACAAAAATAAAATGCTGGAGGGGTGGCATTGGTAGGTAAACCACAGCAGTCAGATGCCATGTTCTGGAATGTATGGGTCCAGAATTACAGCCATAAATGCTGTTAAAAGGTAAGAGCACGAGCTAAGTATGAAGTTAGACTGTCGGGAAGGTCGGGGTAAAGGGGATAGGTATATGATGCAATGCTTAGGGTTGCTGTGGGTTGGGGGAGGTGGTTTGGGTGAAAAGGGGTAGCCAGGTCCGGCAAAGATGAATGGGGGTGGTCCGGAGCGGGTGAATAAGGTTCAGGTCCCAGTCTACGTAGAGTGATTGAAAGAGGTTCAGCTCCCAGAGAATGAAGGATGTTTAATTTGTGGTGGGGTTGTCATTTTAGGGTGTGAGGTAAGTTTGGGGTTAAATATTTACTCCACAATTAGGCAATGCATTTAATAGTCTTTTTTTTCTGGTATCTATTTTCATGAATTACATCAGAATCCTCCAAATTATCTGATTTAAATGGAGACTTCTCCGAAGGTTCAAAACATGGAGGTATTGTCCAGCAAAGTCTTCAGTTTCCCGGGCAGTTTCTTTGAAGTGTGCCACTGTGGTGATACGACAGGGTCTTGTGCAACTCCCATTTATGCTGGAATAATGACAATGTGGCCAGCAGAAGCTCCAGGACAGTGCTTTTTATATCCGACCTTTTCACTTAGGTTTATTCATTTTGGGATAAGTGATTTTTTTTTTGGCAGTGCTTTGCTTTTGCAGCAATCTTAATATGTTTGTAGCCAAAATGAGAAAATTGTTGCTTGTTACAGTAACATTCATATCTGCATAATACATTTAAAATATAATATAGGTGATGATTTGCCTTGCGAAATAACTAGAGCATAACAAGACGCATTTAGTCCAACAGATTTATACTGGTATTTAAGCTTCACGTGAGTATTCTCCCCTCCTACATCAACGTATCCCAGTTGTTTTCTTCCTCATATTGCATAGGTTTTTCTAATGGCTCCAACCGTTTTTGGGAAATTTTCTGCAGTAGTAATTTTTCATGGCCAATCCACCTCACCTGCACATCTTTGGACTATGGGAGGAGCATCTGGAGGAAATCCACAGTGATTCAGGGACAATGTGCAAACTGTACCCACAGATTTCCCCGAGCATAGAATTGAACTCGGGTGCCTGAAGCTGTGAGGCAGCAGTGCTGCCCACTCAGCTACTGGGTACTTAAATAAAATCTGTCACATCTTCAATTTTGTCACAGACTTTAAGAATGGACTCAGCTTAGCCTTCTTTGATGATACCTGACTTTGAATAATTTCAGTTTTTCAAGTTTCAACTCCCAATTCCCAACATCCCCAGTTTTGTGTTTCTAGTTTACATTATTCCTTATTCTTTGAACCAGATTTCTTTGTTAAATTTCATTTGCTATATGCTTGCCCATTTAAGCAATTCATGTCTTCCTGAAGTATGTTGCTTCATTTCCTTATTGCTTGAAGCAGTTGGTTGCAGTTTTGAGAAGATAAGTAATATCAACTAATTTATTTATGATTGTCCACGAATATAGTCTGTTATAAATTATCATTTATTTCTTTGGGGGTAAAAAGCCATAACTGGCTCTGAATCAAAGCTACCTTTCATGATCCTTTTGTATTGAAAGGAAAGGATTATGTTAGTTTCTGTTTATTGATTATGAAGATAGAAAATTGATCAGTTAAGGATCCACTTTTGTCCACTGTTCTATTCCAGAATTAAGTGTGTTTAGGTGCTGGATCAGAACAGTTTGGAGAAAACTGTTCAGACAGAAAATTCTGCTCGAATGCACTTCTGGGGTTAGTATTGAAGTGGAGAACACGATGCATATGTTAGATGATAGTGAAAGGGACGGGAGAATAAAGCCTTGTGTGAGCAAGGCATGCACGTGAGATTAGGATATTTGGTTGTTTTATGGTTGGGGCAAATAACCTGTTGCCATGTTGTTGTTTCCACGCAATTCAATTACTCTGATGTGCAAATAGCCCTTGAACAATAATGCATGAAGTTTTAACATGAGGACTGACATGAGATAAGGTATAAAATTCAGAAGTTACTGTTAAATTTTAAAACCAGGCAAGTTGATACTTGTTTGCAACAAAGTTCTGTATTATTTTAAGACAAATCAGGCATTTCAAAATTGCTTCTTGGTATTGTAGCAAATAATTTTGTTTTGATTTGACTTCAACGTTTGCATGTTGTTTGTGCCCTTTTGCTGTCCACTCATGGTCATCAGGCATCAATAGTGAAGCCTATGTTGAGTTTATATTATTGGATTAGCTTTTTTCAGAAATGGTTACCAGATGTCATTTGAACAAAGTTATACGACTAATTAGCCCTCATGAGAACCCAAACTTCTTTTTCCTGTCCTGGGGAATGTTGCTGGACATTGGAGTGCAGGTTTATAGTTCATTGAAAGTAGAGTTGTGGGTAGACATGATAGTGAAGATGTCTTTTGGTATGCTTACCGTTTATTGGTTAGTGCATGGAGTATAAGAGTTGGGAGGTCATGTTCCAACTGTACAGGGCAATGCTTAGGCCACTTTTGGAATACTGTGTGCAATTCAGGTTTCCCTCCTCTAGGAAGGATATTGTGAAACTTGAAAGAGTTCAGAAAAGATTGACAGAGATGCTGCCAGGGTTGGAGCTAAAGGGAGAGACTGAATAGATTAGATTAGATTCCCTACAGTGTGGAAACAGACCCTTCGGCCCAACAAGTCCACACCGGCCCTCCGAAGAGTAACCCACCCAGACCCATTTCTCTCTGACTAATGCACCTAACACTATGGGCAATTTAGCATGGCCAATTCACCTAACCACATCTTTGGACTGAGAGGAAACTGGAACACGCGGAGGAAACCCACTTGGACACTGAGAGAATGTGCAAACTTGACTCAGACAGTTGCCCGAGATTGGAATTGAACTGGGTCCCTGGTGCTGTGAGTTGAAAAATGTGGTGCTGGAAAAACACAGCAGGCCAGGCAGCATCCGAGGAGCAGGAGAATCAATGTTTTGGGCATAAGCCCTTCAGCCTCTCCCTTTCGCTCCAACCCTGGCAACGTCTTTGTCAATCTTTTCTGAACTCTTTCAAGTTTCACAATATCCTTCCTACAGGAGGGAAACCAGAATTGCACACAGTATTCCAAAAGTGGCCTCAGCTTATACCCGAAACGTTGATTCTCCTGCTCCTCGGATGCTGTCTGGCCTGCTGTGTTTTTCCAGCATCACATTTTTCAACTCTGGTCTCCAGCATCTACAGTCCTCACTTTCTCCTCCCTGGTGCTGTGAGGCAGCAGTGCTAACCACTGAGCCAGACTATTTTCCTTGAAGTGTCAGAGGCTGAGAAATGACCTTACAGAGGTTTATATAATCATGAGGGACATAGGGTGAATGGCCACATTCTTTTCCCCATGGTAGGGGAATGTAAAACTAGAGGGCATAGGTTTAAGGTGAGAGGGGAAAGATTTGAAAGAGACCTAAGGGACAATGTTTTCATGCAGAGTATGGTGTATGTATGAATGAGCCAGAGGAAGTGTGTGGAGGCTGGTACAATTGCAACATTTAAAAGGCATCTGGATGGGTGTATGAATAGGAAGGGTTTGCAGGGATATGGGCCAAATGCTGGCAAATGGGACTAGATTAATTTAAGATGCAGTTGGTTCTGCCATACAGAGGAACCTCTATTATCCGAATGAGACAGGATAATTGATTATTGGGTTAATTGATTCAATGCCTCTCCTCTGGGGCTCGGAACTTTCCTTATTCCTTGCTCCCGCTCTCTGTCTCAGTGTTTGTTTCTGAGCAGATGCACACTTGGGTGTAAGGGACCTACAGCATTGCTGAAAATAACATTTCTCCTGGAGTGTTGGGTCGAATGCAAAAGCAACTAGTATTGACATTTAAATTTCTTCACTATCCTTGCCATCTGATAAGACAGCAACACTGAATATCTTTGACTTTTTATTCGTTCATGGGGTGTGGGCATTACTGGCTAGGCCAGCATTTATTGCCCATCACAAATTGCCCAGAGGGCAGTTTAAGAGTCAACCACATTGCTCTGGGTCACATGTAGCCCCGACCAGGTAAGGATGGCAGTTTCCTTCCCTAAAGGACATTGAACCAGGTGGGTTTTCCTGCCAATCAACAATGGTTTCATGGTTATCATTAGACTCCTAATTTCAGATTTTTATTGAATTCAATTCGACCATCTACTGAGGTGGAATTTGAACATCGGTTCCCAGGACATTATCTGGGTCTCCTGATGAATCGTCTAGTGATAATACCATGAAGTCATCACTTCCCTGAGAAGGTGAAACTCCACATCACATTTCTGATGCGATGTTGATGCATTACTGTACAATATTACTGAATTGTTTGCAAAGGTTCAGTAAGTTGCCAGAGACACAATCATTTGTGAATTGAATTTGCATATACATTAGGCTACCTTGCATGTCAAGGTAAAAACAATGACTGCAGATGCTGAAAACCAAATACTGGATTAGTGGTGCTGGAAGAGCACAGCAGTTCAGGCAGCATCCAACGAGCAGCGAAATCGACGTTTCGGGCAAAAGCCCTTCATCAGGAATATGAAGGGCTTTTGCCCGAAACGTCGATTTCGCTGCTCGTTGGATGCTGCCTGAACTGCTGTGCTCTTCCAGCACCACTAATCCAGTACCTTGCATGTTAGTTGATGTGTTATCTAAACGTTCAAATTGGCACACAGACATACATTTGCAGGGCAGAAAGAGGCTGTTCAACCCATTGTGGCCATGCTGGCATATGAAAAGCTATCCAAGCTCATCCCACCTTGCAGTTCTTGCCACCCTACATGTATTTGGTGTTATTGAGGGGGATCCAGGTAAAATTGTGGTATTCAGGAAGCTCTCGTACTTGAATATAGGTGGTTAACATGCCATACATTAAGCAATTCAGAAAGGAAACAATACATTAACTGTTATGACAAAGGATGTGGAATACAGGAGTAAGGAAGCCTTTCTGTTTAGCCTTTCTGGTGAGAACACACCTGAAGTGTAAAATTTTAGACTCTTTAATAAAGAGGAATATGTTTTCTTTAAAGGAAGTGCAACAGAGGTCTAATCCTGATTCCTGATGGCAAGGGATTGTCTCTCAATGCAGTATTTAATATTTTAGGGGCATGGTGTATGTGGTGGGAAGATCTTTTCACTGGTTGGGGACTGAAAGACTCGGGTTTATAATCTCACAATAAGGAGATGTCTGTGTCAGACTGAAATACCAAATTGCTCCACTTAAAAGTTGTGAAACTTTGGAATTTTTTATCTCCGAGCATTCAGTCAAAAAATATGGGCTTCATGTGGGAAATGGAGGTGAATGATCTTTGAATAGTGGCTCGTTTTCTTTTGGAATATTGCTACAACATATAAAGTGTGTTTTTGCAGATCATCTTCAGTTGTGTAATCTAGTTTTCAATTACCCAGAGCAATAATTATTTAAAAAGCTAAGAATTCCATGGAGGAATGGCAAAATAGATCAGAAATTGTCAAGAGGTCAAACAAATGTTGTCTTGACAGATAACATGGAGGGCTGATCATTGATTTACATTGGCAAATAAGGATTTGTGACAGTAGTTTTGAGATAGTTTAGTGTCTTAGAGTTGTCAAGCTGTCAATTCTGAGGCAAATGTTTGATGCACCAGCTGGATTGGCCATTTCTAATTTTAGATTTTATCATTGATTTAATCTTTAGTTCATGCGTAAATTCAGCAACTCATGGCTACAGAAGTCTGAAAGGATGATGTGGTAAAAATCCATTCACAGGCTTCACCTGGCATAATGTGAACAGTTGGCATGACACCAGGGATGAATCTCTCAATGTAGATGTTAAATATGCGAGTGATTGTTTGACTTGGATGACTGCTGTCATCATTTTAACTGTTCCTCGTGTTTCACTTATGCAAGTGACCACACCTTCCTTGTCTTCTCCTCAAATGTTTGTGTTGTACAGACTTTTATGGAAGATTGAAACGTGGAACTCCCCACTTGGTGGTGATCATACTTAACTGAAGCTTTGGTACTCACCTGGAAAGCAAGTATAGCTCATTGATGCTAAACAGTCATACACTGAAAGCATAAAATGTCTGCGTTTGAAGGATTCTTTATGCACGCAATTTCAATAAATGCAAGTTATTGATTTGCTCATAATTGGAAGAAATTTAAAAGAAATCTAACAACGTATCTGTAATGTAAGTTCAATGTACAATAAAAGCCTTCAGTATGTAATAAGAAGGGACTTGTGGGCGTTTTGCATTCAGGTAAATTAAATGTAGAATGGAAAGGCAGAGATTCATTCTTTTAAAAAAGCAGACTGAGAAAATGGTAAATGTTTACATTTGCAACAACCTGGGCATGCTAGAAAACTTGAGGAGTCAATATGTAGGCATAATAGGTAATTAAGAACGCAAATTGCATGTGAGTTTCATTGCAAGAGTCAGTGAGATAAGACCTTAAGCTGTATTGTGGGAACAAATTTTTTTGAAGGGCTGTTCTTAACATTTTCTCAGAATTACTTTTTTGAGTTTCAAGAGCAACCTTTTGGTTTTGAAAGTTCTCTTTCAGTCTAACTGATTAGACAATACAGTCATACAGTAATTCTGGGGTATTTGGACTTGAGCAAATATGCAAAAAAGCATTATTAGAAGAATTGATTAATATCCTTAATTATTGCTAACCCTCCATTAAAATAAAACTCTAACACAGATGAATGCATGCGTTTCTTATACGCCATTATATTTAAATTGGCACATGCTGACAGGCACAAGTAAGCAACAAAGATTTTCTTCAGAATAACTATATACATTTTGGCATTTGACAAGCTGTCGCCCTAAGCATGCCATCTACAAGTCACAGCCAATTTGTGTCCATTATATATGCTCAAAACTGGTAGATCTGAACTGAGGGGTTACTACTCTGTCTACTGCATCTCAGATTTAAAGTTGACATACTGTTCATTGCAATAGCATCCACTGCATCTCTTTTCCCCATTTATTAGTTTTTGAACACATGATGCCTTAAATGAGAAATTCCATTTTCATTTATGAGCAATACATTCACTTGGTGATTTCAACTATTCCTTTGACAGGTTTAAAACTATTCTTTTTTTTTACTGCTTCTTTTCAACTTTCCTCTCCCCACCTGCCGACTACCTCTCTCTCTCTCCACGTCTTGCTGGTTCCTCCTTGACCTGCTGCAGCCTCCCACCGATTTGGAGCTTTCCCCTCCCCTTGTTAATAAACATTAAAGAAAGTGAATTTAGAAAAATGAATATTTAAGGTTCCAAACTTGGGTGACCCTGAATATGTGATGCTAATGCCTTTTTAGCAATATTTTTCTTGCTAATTTTCTGGATTGCTCTTCTAGTATCATATGGACTTTCATATACATGGTGGGAAAAGCTGTCCTGAGAGCCAACATTTTAAAAAAAGGGGGAGTTAAAAATACCTTAGCTGCTGAAATATTGACATTAGTAATATCCATTTAATTTTGTTGAAGGATTACCTTGTATATTTTCCAAAGATTTATTTAAAGAGAAGAGTAATCTGTGGTAGTGTCCCTATTTCTGATTTGGGAGGCCTGGATTCCAGACCCATCTCATGGAGTCATAGAGATGTACAGCATTGAAACAGACCCTTTGGTCCAACTCGTCCATGCCAACCGGATATCCGAACTTAACCTGGTCACATTTACCAGTTCGTGGCCCATATCACTCTAAACCCTTCCTATTTGTATGTCCATCCAGGTGCCTTTTAGATGTTGTAATTGTACCAGCCTCCACCAGTTCTTCTGGCAGCTCATTCCATACACGCACCATCCTCTGCGTGAAAAATTTGCCCCTTAGGTCCCTTTTATATCTTTCCCCTCTCACCCTAAACTTACGCCCTCTAGTTCTGGACTCCCACATCCCAGGGGAAATACTTGTCTTTCTACCCTATCCTTGCCCCTCATGATTTTATGAACCTCTATGAGGTCATCACCTTTCAGCCTCTGACGCTCCAGGGAAAACAACCTCAGCCTATTAAACCTCTCCCTATAGCTCAAATCCTCCAACCCAGGCAACATTCTTGTAAATCTTTTCTGAACCCTTTCAGGTTTCACAGCATTCTTCCTATAGCAGTGAGACCAGAATTGCACATAGTATTCCAGAACCAGCCTAACCAATGTCCTTTACAGCTGCAACATGACCTCCCAACTCCTATACTCAGTGCTCTGACTAATAAAGGAAAGCATACCAAATGCCTCCTTCACTATCCCATCTACCTGCTACTCGAACTTTCAAGGAACTATGCACCTGCCCTCCAAGGTCTCTGTTTTTCAGCAACTCCTAGGACCTTACCATTACATCTGTAAGTCCTGCTCTGATTTGCTTTTCCAAAACGCAACATCTTGCATTTATCTAAATTAAATTCCATCTGCCACTCCTCAACCCATTGGCTCATCTGATCAAGATCCCATTGTAATCTGAGGTAACCTTCCTCGCTATCCACTACACCTCCAATGTTGGTGTCATCTGCAAACCTATTAACTATACCTCTTATGCTCACATCGGAATCATTTATATACATGATGAAAAGCAGTGGCACAACACTGGTTCAGACCTCCAGCCTGAAAAGTAACCCTCCATCACCACGCTCAGTCTTCTACCTTTGAGCCTTGCTAACCAGTCCCCCATGAGGAACCTTGTCACATCCACCGCTCTGCCCTCATCAATTCTCTTTGTGACTTCTTCAAAAAACTCAAATTAAGTTGGATGTGAAATGCCATCTCGAAACAGATTGATTAGAGAATACCTAAAACTGAAATAGGGTTATCGTGGCTCAGAAGTAGGGACACTCTGAGGCTATGGTGCAAATGCCACCTGCTCTTGAAGTGTGTAACAACATCTTTGAACAGTTTGATTAGAAATTATCTGTTAAGCAGAATTAGCTGGGAGGATCTGTAGAAGGAACTGTATAATTCTGAACAGTAATAAACTGCCCATAAAGGTATGTTAAAGTCTCTTAGAAACCTACAAACCTATCCCATCATCCTGTCAGGGTAATATGCATTCCAGCGTCAGTCTTGTAAACCTCCTGTGAACCAGTTCCACACATTTGCATTCTTTCTTAAATTGGGAGACTAAAATTGCATGTAATATTTGAGATGTGGCCTTGGCAATGTCAAGTTTAACTGAAGCATACAAAATAAGAGCAGAAGTAGACCCTTTGAGCCTGTTCCACTATCCAGTCGTCTCACTGCTGATGTGTTTGTACTTTGAATTGCAAATTTTCATCTATCCCTGATGACCTTTGATTTCTTTGCCGAACAAGAATGCATCCTGCTATGACAAAAAAAATACTTGTTGCTGTCCTAAAAGAGTGATCCCTAACTTTAAAACAGTGCTTTCTAGTTCTCGACTGACCCACAAGCGGTTGTATTCTTCTGCCATCCACCTTTTCAAAACCATTCAGGATCTTGTGCCGTTTGACCAAGTCACCCCTCAGTCTTCTCAACTCCAATGAAAGCAAGCCCAGCCTTTCCAACCTTCCTCACAGGACAACTCGCTCATCAAGGTGTGTCAGTGAGGTCAACCCCCTCTGGAACACTTCCAGTGCATTTGCACCCTGTCTAAAATTCAGTAACCAAAGCTGCATGTAGTGTTTGAGATGTACCCTCACTCATGCTCTGTTCAATTGAAACATTACATCCTTACTTTTCTGAACGCAAAGAGCTGCTGAAGCTGATAACCTAGAACAAAAATCAAGTGCTGGAGAAACACAGCAAGTTTGGCAACATCTAAAGTGATTAAAAATAGAGTTAGTGATTTGAGTCCAATGATGTGATGTAATAAAGGATTACATTCCTTTAGCATTCTTGGTTGAATGTATAACTGCTTACTGACATTTTGCACTAGAAACCCAAGATCTTTCCACACTTCAGAAATCTGCCGTTGTTCTCCATTTTTAATATTTTTTAAATTCTTCTTGCCAAAGTAAATTTCACATTTATATTCACATTTGCCAGATTTTGCCCACTCATTCAACCTCTCTTTATATTCATCTGCAACCAACTTATGTCTTCACAGATTAATTTCCCACTATTTTGTGTTATTTGTGAATATAGCCGCCATGCCTTTAAATTAAGTCATTGAAATTGTCCAAAATTGAGGTCACAGCATGGATCCCTGCAGAATTCCACTTGTCATAGACTACCAAGTGGAGAAAGATCCATTTGTGGATACAATTTGTTTTCTACCACCTAGCCCGTTGTCTGTCCATGCTAACATCTTACTCCCTCTGCCATGAGCTTTTATTTTCTGCAGTGAAGTTTGATGTGGCCCCCTAGCAAATGATTTTCAGAGCTTCACCTCATTGTCTGACAATTTTTACCACAAGAGTGACTTCCTCTGGTCACAGTTGAATTTTCCTGCAATTTCGAAATTTTCTGGCGGTGAATTTACACACAGCGCCCATGAATTTTGAAAACTGAGTGCTGATAGTTTTGGTGGACTCAGCACAGTCCATTTCATTCATTGATGTCTTAAATTCTCAGAGGCTGATTTTTTTCCCCCAAGTGGAGGGTTTATGATTGTAGTGTTGGGATAGAGAGTTGGCCATTTCAAATTTGAGCTGAGGAAAAAATATTGTCTGAACTGGTTGTAAACCTTTGGAATTGTTTACCCTTGAAGGTTGTGGAAATTGGCTGTTTAGACATTGAGGAAATTGAGCAAAATGAGAGTGTTGCAGGAATGTGAAGTTGTGAATGATGGCTTCGTCTTCTGTTTTGAAAAGCCATTACAGCCAGACTACTAAGACCCCTTGGAATCCGAGTAGCACACAAACCCACCAACACACTCAAGCGAAAGCTAACAAACTTAAAAGACCCAGTACAACCCATGGACAAAACCAACATCATCTACAAAATTCCATGCAAGGACTGCCACAAACACTACGTAGGACAAACAGGAAGAAAGTTAGCCACCAGGATACACGAACACCAGCGAGCCACAAAAAGACACGACCCTCTCTCTCCCTCGTAGCCCTACACACGGATGAAAAAAAAACACCATTTCGACTGGGACAACACATCTATCCTGGGACAGGCTAAGCAAAGACATGCCAGAGAATTCCTGGAGGCCTGGCACTCCAACCACAATGCCATAAACAAACATATAGATCAAGATGCCATCTATCAACCCCTCAGAAAATGAACAGGAAATGACATCACCACAAACCCCAGGAACCCCATACAGGAGAAAGATATAAATAGAAAGCAGGAGACAACAGCTTCGCTTCACTTGGAGGTCGCTACTGATGATGTTGCCTAACCAAGTAATGAAACGACTGGATATCAAACCTACAGCTCAGCGAGCAAACTTACACCCTAAACCTCAACCTGAGCTACAAACCTTGCAATTACTAGTAATGTTGCTTGTCTTAATGTATAGTTTGCTTTTTCACCAAAAAGCGTTAATTCTATTGTGTCTCGAACAGGAACCTTGCAAGTGTAGGATGAAAAATACAATGAGTTTGTTTCTGCATTCTGAGATGAAGTATTTTATTTCCATATTACACCAAATTGTGCTGAATTTGAGTGTCTTTTGAACTTAACAGTTTGATTGGGATTGATATGGGTTTTTTTTCAAGATCCTGACTAAATTCAACTTCACAACCTGGTTACAAAGCATTTATTTAATGCTGTACTGTAGTTTTAAATATTCTTAAATTTTGTTTAAAACGTACATTTAGGCTGTGTGCAATCTAGAGTGCATCACATAGTCAACATTAGATGGTTGCCATTGTTATCTTAGTCATGACATATGTTGCTGTGTAACACCTATCAGTGATTTATTCCGTAAAATGTGTGAAAAAGAGCTCCTTCGAGTTTCACTATTTGTTTCTCAAGGGTCGAAGATGACAGATTATTTGTATTGTATGATTTAGTCACGTGCAGGCTGGATATAATTTGCTGTCTACTATAAACAAGAATTTGCATTAATGTAGAATGAAGTTCATAAGAAAAGGAATATTGCAATACTGCATTAGTAGTTCGATACCTGAGCTAGCTTTTCTCCTTAATATAAAAGCAACAAATTTATCAAAAACTTCTAAACAATCATTGTATACATTATGCTGCCCTGTAAATTGTTTGCAGTTCTGTTGCATGTCAGAGACACTAAAAATGGCACTCAAGCAGTCGTGAACTCCAAAGGCTTGAAAATGGAGTATTTTGGATATTGCTTGTGAGATTAGTTCTGTTGTGTGGTTCTGTTTGCCAAGCTGGGAATTTGTCTTGCAAACGTTTCGTCCCCTGTCTAGGTGACATCCTCAGTGCTTGGGAGCCTCCTGTGAAGCGCTTCTGTGCTGTTTCCTCTGGCACAGAGGAAATGTGAGATTAGTATTTGACAACAAAGCTGTGGAGCAGGAGTGCTAAACTATATTGTCAGTAGTGTACTGTTTTGCTTGCCTCAAAGTATGATTTCAATTTAATGTTCACAAATCACTGACTAGGATTGGATCTTTGACATGAAAGTTTAAAAACACATGACACTAAACGTTCTGGTCAGTTACTTGATCATTTGACATCTTATAAAAATTTGTTTCTAACCAGTTACAGATCTGCAACATTACAATTCCAAAGTGGTTATGGCACTAATACTTGGAGAAGATATGATTACTTAATGTTGTGAGTTAATTCTCTGGATCATAACTCAAGTGTAGGAGAGTAAGTAGTGGATGCAGTACCCACTCTTCCCTCTTTATCTTGTTCTCTCCTGAAAGGATGGTTGGTCAAGCTCCCTGTAATTCATCAGCTCCGTATACCTTGCATGATGAATCATTAGCTGTTTACAGTGGTTCACTGAATACCCCTCTTGCTTCTGAGCCAGAAAATTGCAGGTTCACATTCCTGCTCTCGAACCTCAGTGCAAAATTCAGTATTGATACTCACTACATGGGGGTTGTTGCATTGTTTGAGGGGCCACATTTTGCATAAGACTTTAAAGCATGCCACCTGTCTATCTGCTATTGGTGGACATAAGACATTCCACAGCACTATTTCGAAGAAGAATGGTGCATGTCTTTGGCACCTAGATTAATGTCTAAATCTTGATGAGAGATAGCTATAAATATAATATGAGCACGAGGCATTGCTCTTATTGGAGCTTTCTACATACAAATTGATTGCCATGTTTCCTACATTGCACCACTTAATACCTTTCAAAAGTATTTCATTGCCTGGAAAATGTTTTTGAGACATTTATTTACCATCAGAGGCATGATAAAATTCAACTGGTCCTCCTCTTTTATGAATCTGGCTATGACTGTCAACCTATGATTTGTGCTTTTGATTGCTTCTGTGAAACTATGTTACTGCATGAAGGTAGATTGAGGCAGATTTAGTTTAAACATTGAGGACATTGTGCTTTTTTTTTGTAGACTGGAGATGGTTAAACTGGTTACCTAACATGGTGTGCCTGAGTGCCAAAAGATGGCTTTTGTTTGACTGCTATCTAATAGTACTATGCTAATTAAACCACGGAAATCTTGTTTGGATGATAGAATACCACCTATTTGTTGGTTATTCAGCTGGTATATGGGTGTTATAGGATAAAGGCATGAATATACATGCCCGCTTAAAATGCCCTTACGCTCGACTTGCAGGCGCAGATTTTGTCTGTCAGAGGGCATTTCAAATACTGTTTTCACTCTTGAATTAAAGGATGATGTAGAGATGCCGGTGTTGGACTGGGGTGGACTCAGTTAAAAATCACACAACACCAGGTTATCGTCCAACAGGTTTAGTTGGAAGTATAATTAAAGGATGGCTAAGTCATTTTATTTTTCTGCAATTACAGCAGGAAATGCTGGTTTCTTAATTTCATCTTCCACTTCTTCAAGTTTGGGCAATACTGAAAACAATTATTAAGCATCCCTCACTTTTATCTCTTCTTTTAGTTATGTCAAAACAAAGACCAGACTAGGACCTTTGGCTTAGTTCCACATCTATCAATTTATTGCTCTGTGGATTCGGGTGGAAACCACTATTTCAGAGCAATGATAATAATAGTGCCAGAAATATTTAGCAGACTTGGCAACACTTGGTGAAGAGAGAAACAAATTTAACGATTTAACTTGAGTATGAATTTTTGCCTTTGTTCTGAAGTTCCATTTTAGGTCAATTTTGGATTTTCCATATAAGACTTCGTTCAAACTGCTTTGAATTGATTTTTAATTCTTGATTATTTTCTAACTTTGATATATTATTTTTCTGATTTACAGGCAGCTGATGAGCCTGCCTATCTCACAGTGGGAACGGATGTTAGTGCCAAGTACCGTGGTGCCTTCTGCGAGGCAAAAATTAAGACCGTGAAGCGATTGGTAAAGGTCAAGGTATGTTGCTTGCTGTTCACCAGAAATCTATAACTTTATTCAGTTATGTTTGGCTTTTAGTTTTACTATGATGCCTCATTGAATTTTCATAATGTCTAAGCCTGTTTTATAATTTTTATATTGTGTAGGTGATCTTTAAGCATGACAGTTCTACACATGTTGTCCAGGATGACCAAGTAAAAGGCCCGTTAAGGGTATGTATGACTTTTTTTGTTGACATTCTGCCCGAATTGATCTAACCTGAAATTTTGTAGTTGTGCAGCCAATAAAGACTGCTTTTTTGCACTTTTATAATATTAGACGCCTCTTTCATGATTTCACTCCTATTGCTATCGAAATCCTCCTGAAACCTTTTCAATGCATCCAAGTGAAATCCTTGCCCATTTACCAAGGTTTCCCTACAATAAAAAAAACTCTCATAAAATTACATGCACTGTTACTTCTATTGAGTTCTACTGGCCTATCAACCCCATACTTCACGATCTCAACTTGATCTCCAGTTCTCTATGTGTTAGGTTGTATTTATAGTCCTAATGAATTATGAGTTGTTGAATACATCTTCAGTGCAGAATGTTTGGGATTTAGGTACTTCTGGATTTTGGAATTTTCTGGATTATTAAATAACCTTGGAATGCCTAACTCCAAATGTATGCACTCAATATTAGTAATACCTGAGACATAAAACAGAGCAAAACTAGTGTTAAGACATGGTAGTGTGGGTGGGAAGATTGGTAGTGATTGGGTGGGATGAGTCCAGCAAGAGAAGCAAGTTTGAGATTATTTGAGTTTGTTTGGATGACAATGAGTTGCAGATTGAGTAGCCCACTGAGCATAGGATCAAGGTACACTATGCCGTAAAAATGTAATGGTAGATGGTAACAGTGCAGTCAAAGAATGGTGCTGTTTCCTGCAGCACAGAGCCTGAATTTAGACAGCTGTGTTGTCTGCTTGGTTTCAGGGCTTTTGGACAAAATCTCTGGATTATTACCCAAGTCATGTGTAAGTTGTCATTCAGTATATCAGCTTAAAGAGACAAATGTGTGACTCAGAGACTAGTATGGGAGAAACAGGTTCTGGCTCATGGGCAGTGGCACCGTTACTGGGCAAAGTGAACTGAAGGGACAATCTCCACCTGGAACAGGGCGGGTGGTCTTTCAAGCTGCATAACTAAGGAAGTACAGAGGACTTAAAACCAAACTAATGAAGACCAGGAATCAAGATGGAAAGATGTAGCAAATCAAAGAGCAGAGTCAAGGCCAAAGAGAAAAGTACTAATCTGGGAAATGATGAACAGACCACAACAGGAAGGGATCGAGAGTACAAATCTAACAGTTAGCTAATAGGTAAGACTGAAAGTTAGAAAAATAATGAAAGTATGCAACTGAAGGCTCTGTATCTGAATCATTAGAGTCAAAGAGATGTATAGCACGGAACAGACCCTTTAATTCAACTCACCCGTGCCGACCAGATATCCTAAATTAATCTAGTTCCATTTGCCAGCACTTGGTCCATATCCCTCTAAACCCTTCCTATTTATGTACCAATCCAGGTGTCTTTTAAATGTAGTAATTGGACCAGCCTCCACCACATCCTCTGGCAGCTCATTCCATACATACACCACCCTATGTGTGAAAACTTTGCCCTGGAGGTCCTTTTTAACTCTTTCCCCTCTCACTATAAACGAGTTCTGGACTCTTTCCCCCCCCCCCCCCCCCCCCCCCCCCCCAACCCAGGTAAAATACCTTGTCTCTTTACCCTATCCATGCCCCTCATGATTTTATAACCTTGTATTAGGTCACCTCTCAGCCTCTGACACTCCAAGGAAAACAACCCCACCTATTCAGCCTCTCCCAATAGCTCAAACCCTCCAACCTTGGCAACATTCTTATAAATCTTTTCTGAACCCTATCAAGTTTCACAACATCCTTCCTATAGGAGGGAGACCAGAATTGCATGCAATATTCCAGAACTGGCCTAACCAGTGTCCTGTACACCGTAACATGACTGCCCAACCCCTATACTCAATGCTCTGACCAATAAAGGTAAGCATACTAAACACCTTTTGCGCTATCGTATCTACCTGCAACTCCACTTTGCAGAAACTATGAACCTGAACCTGCACTCCAAGGACTCTTTCTTCAGCAACACTCCCCAGGGCCTTACATCCTGAGGCAACTTTCTTTGTGGTCCACTACACCAATTTTGGTGTTATCAAACTTACTAAACTGTACCTCCTATGTTCACATCCAAATCATTTATATAAATGATAAAAAGTAGTGGACCCAACATCAATCCTTGTGACACATTGAAGGTCACAAGCCTCCAGTTTGAGAAGCAAACCTTCACCACCATCCTCTGTCTTCTACCTTTTGAGCCAGTTCTTTATCCAATGGCTAGTCCTCCCTGTATTCCATGTGATCTAACCTTGCTAACCAGTCTACCACGACGAACTTTGTTGAACGCCCTTCTTTTGATGAATGATGAAGGGCTTTTGCTCGAAACGTTGATTTTCCTGCTCCTCGGAAGCTGCCTGACCTGTACTTTTCCAGCACCACACTAATCTAGACTGCGAATCCTATCAGATTGCATGGATCATTTGGAGCAGCAGTTAGAGGCAATGAGGAATTTACAGAAGCTCGGTGACATGATGGATGGCGAATCCTAATCTCTAGCATCTGCAGCCCTGCAGCCTGATAGGATTCGCAACCAAGCACATTTGCTGCAGACATAGTCATCAGTAACATGGACATTCTCCTTAATCTCCCACATCTGACACATCACTCTACTAAAGGCCATCTTTGCACCTTCAGAATCTACAGAAAATAGCACTGTCTTGTTGCTTTGAAAAATATTGATCTAGGCTAACTTAGTAACTGTGTTTTATATTCTAAAATTTTATTCGAGGTAGATGTCAGTAAAACAGAGACCCAAAAAAACCACTCCACTCATTTCTGTAGAAGTACAGCAAGGTTACACGTTAAACATTATGCACTGTTCCTGTGCTGTGAGTTCCTCCACATTGGTCCCTCCAAGGTCAGCTGTGAATTTTGCTGTTTGTTAATTTTTCTTAGACCCATTCTGATGTCCAGAAAATGTCTAGCAAAGGCATTTGCTGCTGTGTCAGGCAGCAGTGTAGATTTCTTTCTTTTTCTTTCTCTCTCTCTCTCACTGACCATGTAGTCTTTGCTTTTGCTCTCCTCTTCCTTTTTAAGGTGCCGTTTTTATTGATCTTTTTTCCTCAAAGTTTCAAAACAATACAACAGCATAGAAAACAGTAATTACTGCTCCTGGAATTCGAAGAAATCACCCACAGCACCTAAAATACCTCAAAAAAGGAGCAGCTCCTACAGCCACAATTTTTCCTGTCCTCCATCAATAGGATAATGGCTGATTCAACGCTCCTGAAGTGATATTGATGCAAATTCAGGAATATGAATACCTCAGAAATGCTTTCTCAGAGAAATATTTCCTGAGACCAAGGTGCCTCAATTCAAATCTATTTCATCATTCCAGTACATTTCCTTCGCTGTTGAGAAGTTTCTGTAAGTCCAATTCACTTTAGCCTGCCTAATGGTAACGTTCGCTCCCACTCTGCCCCTCAATTGCTGTGTCAGCTGATCTTTCCCTTGACCATGCATTTTCCCTTCAGTCATTCAGGCAGTATGATCTTTCAAAAAAAAATTAGGAAGAAAAGAGTTAAGTGTTCAAAAAATAAGTCTGGAGAATTACCAACTGAAAAGTGAACTAATTGCAGATGAAGTGCAGAGAGTCTTTACATCATTCTTCACTATAGAGGACACCAGTAGCAATGAGGGAAGTGCTCTTGAATAAATGACTATAGCTGACAAGTGCCTTAGCCTTAATGGATCTCATCATAGGTTCTTAAAAGGAGTAGCTTTGAAATAGTTTTTGCATTGGTTTTATTTTCCGCACTCATCCTCAATTCAGAAAAGTCTGGGCTAGATTGGAAGGCAGCAACTGTAGTTCCTTTATTTGAAAAGGGAGGGCGACAGAAAGCAGGAGACTCCAGCTGAGCTACCCGAGCATAGTTCACACAGAGTCTTGGAAGCTATTGCTAAAGAGGTTATGATAGCACGGTACTTAGATGAGTTCAAGGTAATCGAGCAGAGTCAGCATAGTTTTGTGAAGTGACAGTTATTTTTTATGAATCTGTTACAATTCTTGGAAGAAGTAAGTTTGCAGATGACACCAAAATTGGAGGGTAGTGGACAGCAAAGAATGTTACCTTAGATTACAATGGGATCTTGATCAGATGAGTCAATGGGCTGAGGAGTGGCGGATGGAGTTCCATTTAGATAAATGTGAGGTGCTGCATTTTGGGAAAGCAAATCTTAGCAGGACTTGCACACTTAATGGTAAGGTCCTGGGAGTATTGCGGAAAAAGAGAGACCTTGGAGTGCAGGTGCATAGTTCCTTGAAAGTCAAGTTGCAGGTCGAGAGGATAGTGAAGAAGGCATTTGGTATGCTTTCCTTTATTAGCCAGAGTATTGAGTACACGAGTTGGGAGGTCATGTTGCAGCTGTACAGGACATTAGTTAGGCCACTTTTGAAATATTGTGTGCAATTCTGGTCTGTTTCCTATCGGAAGGATGTTGTGAAACTGAAACGGTTCAGAAACGATTTACAAGGATGTTGCCAGGGTTGGAGGATTTGAGCTACAAGGAGAGGTTGAATAGGCTGGGGCTGTTTTCCCTGAAGGCTGAGAGGTGACCTTATGGAGGGTTGTAAAATCATGAGGGGCATGGATAAGATAAATAGACAAGGTCTTTTTCCTGGGGTGGGGGAGTCCAGAACTAGAGGGCATAGGTTTAGGGTGAGAGGGGAAAGACATAAAAGGCAACCTTTTTACACAGAGCATGGTACCTGTATGAAATGAGCTGCCAGAGGAAGTGGTGGAGGCTAGTACATTTGCAACCTCTGGGATATGGGCTGGGTGCTGGCAAGTGAGACTAGATTGGGTTGGGATATCTGGTTGGCATGGACGTGTTGGCCCTAAGGGTCTGTTTCCATGCTGTACATCTCTATGATTCTGTAAGTGGGTAAATGGAGGACACAATTCTTGAGATTAAAGGGTGTGGAGTATAAGTGGGAATGGGACACTGAATAGGATGATCAGCCATGATTATATTTGAATGGAGAAGCAGGTTTGAAGGGCCAAATGGCCTGCTCCTGTTCCTATTTTCTATATTTCTCACACTTCTCTGAACACCCTTAAGTATTGATGAGCAAAACCGTTTGCATTACTCCAGATGTGTTCTTATCAGTGCTCTGTACAACCAAAGCATGACCTTCCTACTTGTATATTCAATTCCTGTTTGAATAAATTGGAACATTCTACTAGGTTTCCTAATTACTTGTTTACCTACATACTAGACTTTTGTGATTCATGCAAAAGGAGTCCCAGATGTCTCTGCTCTCATTGTTCTCAAATCTTTCATGACTTTTAAAAAAAAAATTAAAGTATTGTTGCCAAGATGACAATTTCACATTTACCAGCGTATTAACTGTCTGCCAGATCTTTGCCCACTCACTTAAGACCTCTCTCTTTTTGTAGCCTCGTTATATCCTCTCACAATTTAGGTTCCTGGCTACCTTTGTGTCGTCAGAAAATTTAGCAACCATACCTTCCAATCCTTCATCCAAGTCATTCAGATAAATTGGAAACATTGATCCACGAGGCACATTAAACAGAAACTGAAATGAACTAACTAAATAGATACTATAACTACAAGACCAGGTCAGAGACTTGAAATCCTGCAGAATGTAACTCACTTCCTCAATCCCCAAAGCCTGTCCACCATCCACAAGGTTCATATCAGGATGGAATACTCCTTATTTGCCTGGTTGAGTGCACCTTGAACAACATTCAAAAAGTTGGGCAACAGGCTTGAGTGCTCCCATATTCACAGTTGCTTCTCCCACCCTGGTATACAGCGGCAAACAGTGTCTTCCATCGACAAGAAGCAACACAAAAATTTCTTGGACTAACACACTAACCCAAGGTGAAGGACAAGGGCAGCAAACACATGGAAATAACACTGCCTCTACAAGTCACACGATCCGTGAAATATATTCCCAATCCTTCACTGTTGCTGGGTCAAAATCCTGGAACTCCCTCTTTAACAGCAATATGTGTACTAATGGGTTTATGTATACTAATGGAATGCAGTCAGTTCTGATATAATGTGATAGTTTCCATTCTCGTGTGATCTCACATGATAACAAAATTGCCCATAGGCCAGGCCGTTTAAACTGAAGGGGCTGGAATCGCATTACAGACAGTACAGGGAAGGGAAGTTCACATTCCACAAATGACGATCTAAATTCTTCAATCACGTTAAAGCTAATTCACGTTGAAGAAATGCGCATTTTCGCAGAACTGACTGTAAGTGGTATAAACTCACCAGCACGTTAAAGGGCAACTAATGATGAGTAGTAAATTCTGGCTTAGTCTATGAAGCCCAAGTGCTCTGAATGAATTTTTAAAAATGGTTACATCAGACCAACCTGAAAAAGACCAACTTATGCCTACACTCTGCTTCCTGTTAGCTTGTCAATATTTTACCTGTGCCAAAAGATGACGACTACATGATGAGTTTCAATTTTCCCTGCAATAACCGGTGATGTTGAATTTGTCAACTGGAATCTAGTTACAGTACATCCACCAGTTCACCTTTGACAACAGGACATACATAGAGTCATACAGATGTACAGCACGGAAACAGACCTTTCAGTCCACCTCGTCCATGCCAACCAGGTATTCCAACACAATCTAGTCCCATCTGCCAGCACCCGGCCCATATCCCTCCAAACCCTTCCTATTCATATACCCATCCGGGTGCCTTTTAAATGTTGTAATTGTACCAGCCTGCATCACTTCTTCTGGCAGCCCATTCCACACATGCAACACCCTCTGTGTGAAAAGGCTGTCCCTTAGGTCCCTTTTATATCTTTCTCCTCTCATCCTAAACCTATGCCATCTAGCTCTGGACTCCCCCACCCCTTTGCCTGTGTACCCTATCCATGTACTTGGTACCCAAGACTTTGCCTGTGTACCCTATCCATGCCCCTCATGATTTTATAAACTTCTAGAAGTTCACCCCTTCAGCCTCTAATGCTCCAGAGAAAACAGCCCCAGCCTATTCAACCTCTCCCTATAGCTCAAATACTCCAATCCTGGCAACATCCTTGAATTTTTTTTCTGAACCCTTTCAAGTTTCACAACTTCTTTCCGATAGGAAGGAGACCAGAACTGCGTACAACATTCCAACAGTGGCCTAACCAATGTCCTGTACCGCCACAAAATGACCTTCCAACTCCTGTGCTAAGTACTCTGACCAATAAAGGAAAGCATACCAAATGCCACCTTCAGTATCCTATCTACCTGTGACTCAACCTTCAAGGAGCTGTGAACCTGCCCTCTGAGGTCTCTTTGTTCAGCAACACTCCCTCGGTCCTTACCATTAAGTGTATAAGTCCTGCTAAGATTTGCTTTCCCAAAATGCAGCACCTTGCATTTATCTAAATTAAGGTCCATCTGCCACTCCGCAGCTCATTGGTAAGGGGTGACCCTCTTTGCTGTCCACTACACTTCCAATTTCGGTGTCATCTGCAAACTTACTAACTGTATCTCTTATGCTCATATCCAAATCATTTATATAAATGATGAAAAGTAGTGGACCCAGCACCAATCCTTGTGGCATTCCACTGGTCGCAGGCCTGAAGTCTAAAAAGCAACCTTCCATCACCACCCTCTGTCTGTTACCTTTGAGCCAGTTCTGTATCCAAATGGCTAGTTCTCCCTGTATTCCATGAGATCTAAACTTGCTAACCAGTCTCCCATGAACTTGTCAAATGCCTTCCTGAGGTCCATATAGATCACACCTACCACTCTGCCCTCATTAATCCTCTTTTTTAATTCTTCAAAAAACTCATTCAAGTTTGTGAGACATGATTTCCCACACACAAAGCCATGTTGACTATTCCTCCTGCCTTTCCAAATACATGTACATTCTGTCCCTCAGGATTCCCTTCAACAAATTGCCCACACTTGACAACTGGCTCACCGGTCTATAGTTTCCTGGCTTGTCCTTACCACCTTTATCCACTTTTATGTGTTTCAAGACATCCAGCACTTCCTCCTCTGTAATCTGGACATTTTTCAAGATGTCTATTTCCCTATATTCTGTATCTTCAATGTCCTTCTCTGCAGTAAACTGATGCAAAATAGTCTCTCCCCATCTCCTGTGGACACAAAGGCCATTTTGCCGATCTTTTGAGGGGCCCTCTTCTCTCCTGAGTTACTCTTTGGTCCTTAATATATTTGTAAAAACCCTTTGGATTATTCTTAAGCTTATTTGCCAAACCCCTCATGTCCTCTTTTTGCCTTCTGGATTTCCTCCTTAAGTATGCTCCTTCTGTCTTTATACTCTTCTAAGAATTCACTCAATCTATCCTTTACCTCCCTGACATATGTTTTTCTTAACTAAACCTTCAACTTTCTCTCATCATCCAGCATTCCCTACACCTACGAGCCTTTCCTTTCACCTTAACAGGAATATACTGTCTCTGGACTCTCATTATCTGATTTCTGAAGACCCCCCATTTTCCAACATCGAGCACACGTCACCGTGGAACCCCATTCACACCCTATCAATCATAAAAGTTAATACTTTGGTAATTCTGTTTTCTGCCAACCAACTAATTTTCTATGAATATTGATAAGTTACTCATTGTTACCATGAACACCGAGTTTGGACAAGAAACTTTTACGTAACACCCTGTCAAATACCTTCTGGAAATTCATATAAAGTATGAATCTGTTCCCCTTTTTTCACAGCACATGGTACTCCTTCAAAAAGCTCCAATAAGCTGGTTAAATGAGATTTCTTCTGCACAAAGGAAGTTGAGTTTTACTGACTGACTTGAGTTTTCTAAGTGCCTAGCTATAACCACTTTAATGATTCATTTTCACGCCTTCCCCTGACAGTCATCACACTAGCCTATAGTTTGCTGTTTCCTATTTCCCTCCATTTCTGGACTGGTGGAGTTGTATTTGTTCTTTGTATTAGTACTTTGTTCTGATGGAACCTTTCCAGAATGTAACATTTTGGAAAAATAGAATAATGTATCTACTACCTCATTAGCTACCTCTTTCCCTGGGTTTTGTAATTTTGCTAAGTTTCTTTCTCCCTTTCACCTTCTGATTTATAGCTATTACTAAAATGTTCTTGTGCTCTCAAAACAGAGACAAAGAAAAATATTTGTTTATTTCTTTACTGCCATCTCCTGATTATCCGCCCACTGACGGAAACTATGGGATAATCGGGTGGTCTGATTAGCAAGTTGGCAGCTGACACTAAGATTGGTGGAGAAGTGGATGGTGAAGGGCTGTCAGCAAATAAAGCAGAATATAGAGATTTTGGAGAGTTGGGTAGAGAACTGGCAGATGGAGTTCATTCCTGGCAAATGCGAGGTAATGCAGTTTGGAAGATCCAATTCAAGAGTGAACCACATGGTAAATGGAAAAGCATTGATGTACAGAGAGATCTGGGTGTTCAGGTGAATTGTACCCTGAAGGTGGCAACGCAGGTTAATAGTGGTCAAGAAGGCATGCCTTCCTTCATTGAATGGGGTATTGAGTACAAGAGTTAGCAGGTCATGTTGCAGCTGTATAGGACTTTGGTTCGGCCACATTTGGAATACTGCATACTCTTCTGGTCACCACATTACCAAAAGGATGTGGATGCTTTGGAGAGAGTGCAGAAGAGGTTCACCAGGATGTTGCCAGGTATGGAGGGCAATAAGGATGAAGAGAGGTTGAGTTGATTAGGATTATTTTCATTAGAAAAATGAGAGAGAACTTGATTGAGTTCTACAAAATCATGAGAGTTATCGACAAGGTGGATAGCAAGAACGTTTTTCCCCGGAGTGGGGGATTCAATTACTTGGTGTCATGAGTTCAAGGTGAGGGGGGGAAGTTTAAGGGAAATATGCGTGGAAAGGTTTTACAAACAGGGTGGTGGGTGCCTGTGCCGTGTTGCCAGTGGAGGTGGTAGAAGTGAACACGATAACGTCATTTTAAAAGTATTTAGACAGGTACGTAAATAGGCAGGGAGCAGAGGTATACAGATCCTTGGAAAATAGGCGACACGTTTATAGAGAGGTTCTGGATTGGTGCCGGCTTAGAGGGCCGAAGGACCAGTTCCCCTGCTATAATTTTCTTTGTTGTTTTGTTCTTTCAGATGTGTAAACATTATTCATTGTAATTTTAGTTTTTGTGTTTTGAATGAGTAACCAGTGGGTTTTCTGTGTGTCTTTTAAGTATTTTGGAGCCAAAGTGATTTCTTTTGAAACAGTTTTTTGGCTTGCTTTTTTTAAACCCACGGGAAAAAGCTGGAGAGGAAAACTTTTGGGTTTCACTTTTCTTTTTACCTTGAGTGGAGATGTATTATGAATTCCTTGGAATAAGGTGGCCCTTTAGACATGTGCTCCTGAAAAGGGAATGATATATAGCGGATTAAGTTACCTCGGAGTAAGGATTAGTGTACATCTCAGTCCCAAAAATGTTGGGATAAAACCCTGAAGAGATCACATAAAGTTGAGTACATTGAGGCTTAGTTGTATGATCATTTCATTCTACAGCTATCTGCAGTTCTTGTCTAAACATTGAAATCATCAGTGATTTAAACCTATTAACATGTGAGATACAGGAGTCTAGTTTGAGTACTGCACAAGTGGTGTTTTGGGTTACTGTATCACTGGTGATTTCTGGATACCATGCAAAGTTATTTTGTTTGTTTTCAATTTACACTTGTGTATGTGGGGAATAATGGAATTATATTTTTACTGTTTAAAAATCTGAATTCATTTCATAAGTAGATGGTTTGTTCTATTTATTTTAATTTCTTTTGTTGATACACTTATGTGTTATCATGAAAGCAAATCTGCACAAAACAAATCAAATATAATCTACCAAACCAGATCCTATTTTGGGAACAGATTTGTAACTAATAACTTCAGCTGGAATCGTAATACTACTAACTCCCCATCTTCAATTTTGAGCATGAGTACTCACTTTAATCACTTTTTAAAAATATTTTTTAAAAATCCCTCTGGAAACTTTTCCTTTACATTTTTACATTTCTAGCTGGCTTTCCTTTATGGTCTAACTTATTTCTCCTGATTAACCTTTCAGTAATTTCCTGTTCTTTATGTTCTGACCAATTACCCGACAACTTTTAGGTGTAACTTCAAACTAAATGTGCACGTGCGTGTTTGGGCAGATTTAAAACATACTATGACATTTAAAGAAGAGCAGGGACATCCTCAAAATTTGTTTCAATATACACAACAAAAAAATTAGCTTTTTATATGTCTTTTGCTGTGACATATCAGCTGCTACTTTCATAAAAACAGTAATGATATTTCAAAATTAATTGATTGGCTGTGAATTGATTTGTGGCCCCCTGACAGAGCAAGATGTGCTTATAAGTTTTTTAATCTTTCTTTTAATTTTTCAAGAAGTAGTACAAACAAAATGTCCAAAAAGCACATGTTAGTAGACAGGTGTGACGATCTGTTCCAGAGCCATTGTCATAGAGATGTACAGCACGGAAACAGACCCTTCGGTCCAACTTGTCCATGGTGAGCAGATATCCCAACCTAATCGAGTCCCATTTGCCAGCACTTGGTCCATATCCCTCTAAACTCTTCATATTCATATACCCATCTGGATGCCTTTTAAATGTTACAATTGTACCAGCCTCCACCACTTCCTCTGGCAGCTCATTCCATACACGCACCACCCTCTGTGTGAAAAGGTTGCCCTTTTATATCTTTTCCCTCTCACCCTAAACCTATGCCCTCTAGTTCTGGAGTCCCCCACCCCAGGGAAAAGACTTTGTCTATTTATCCTATCCATGCCCCTCATAATTTTATAAACTTCTGAGGTCACTCCTCAGCCTTTGATGCTCCAGGGAAAGCAGCCCCAGCCTATTCACCCTCTCCCTATAGCTCTGATACAGCAAATTGATAACACTCCCATCAGAAAGTTGTAAGTTCAAGTTCTGTTCCAGAAAAGTGAGTGCAAAAATCAAGGCTAATTCTGCAGTGGAATATTGAGGGAGTGCTGCACTGTTGAAGGTGCTCGTGTTTAGATAAACAAACATTTCTTTCTCTGTCATGTGAATTTGAACATGGACCAAGAGATATTTTTTAAAGAGATTAGATCAGCAGAGAGAGTATTCTAATTAATATTTATCTCTTACTATCCTTAAAAGCAGGTCATCGGGCCACTAACATATTACCGCACATGGAAATTTGCCACATGCAAGTTGGTTGCTGCTCTTCCTGTATTGAAACAGCGTTCACACGATGGGATGTGCTCAGATCATGGGAAGTGTGAGAGTCAACTTGTTGCTGAAATCACTGTGTATAGAAGTTGGAATGTCATGTTGAGGTTGTACAGGATGTTGGTGAGGCCGTTTTTGGACTACTGTGTATACTCTGGTTGCCCTGTTATTAGAAAGAGTATTATTACATTGGAGGGGGCTCAAATAAGATTTACCAGGATGTTGCCTGGTCTGGAGGATTTGAGTTATAATGATAGGCTGGAATTTTTTTATTGGAGTGTAGGAGGTTGAGTGGTTACCTTCTAAAGGTTTATAAAATCATGAGGGACGTAGATAATATGACTAGCAAAGGTCTTTTCCCTAAGATGAGTGAGTTCAAAAGTAGGGGGTATATTTTGTAAGGTGAGAGGAGAAAGATTTAAAAGAGACCTGAGGGGCAACTTTCTCACACGCACGCTGGTTTGTATGTGAAATGACTTGCCAGTGGAAGTGGTAGAAGCTGTACAGTTAGAACATTTAAATAATTTTTAGGCCAACCACAGGCAAATGTGGTTAGTTTACCTTGGGAAACTTGGTCGACTTGGATGAGTTGGATTATAATAGAATCCCTACAGTGTGGAAACAGACCATTTAGCCCAACAAATCCACACCGACCTTCCAAATAGTAACCCGCCCAGACCTATACCTCTACCCTGTTACTCTACATTTCCCCCTGACTAATGGCACCAAACCTACACATCTCTGAACACTATGGCCAATTCACCTAACCTGCACATCTTTGGATTGTGGGAGGAAACCGGAGCACCTGGAGTAAACCCATGCACATACATGGAGAATGTGCAAACTCCACACAGACTGTCGCCTGAGGCTGGAATCAAACCTGGGTCCCTGGCGCTGAAAGGCAGCAACACTAACTACTGAGCCACTGTGTCGCCCATGTTTCTCAAACCCCTTCTTGAAACATTGTGTTCTGAGTTCAATGACCTCCTGTAGTAGAGAATTACATGTGCTCACTACTGAGTGAAGAAATTTCTTCTCATCTCAGTCCAAATTGGTCTACCCTGTACCTTTTAGATTATGATTCCTGGTTCTGGATTCCTTCGTCATCGGGAATATCCTTCCTGCAAGTTCTATTCTTCTTAGAATTTTAGAGATTTCCCTCATGCTTCTAAACTCCGGTGAATGTAGTAACTGATTCAGTCCCTGTTTATATGTCATCCCAGCAGTCAGCCTGGTAAATCTTTACTGCTGTCACTCCATTGCCAGAACATCCGTTCTCAGATAAGGAGACCAAAACTGCACACAGTGTTCAAGGTGTGGTCTCACCAATGCCCTATACAGTTGCAGCGAGACGTCCTTGCTCCTGTGCTCAAATCATTTCACTGTGAAGGCCAAATATCTTTGCATTCTTCACTGCCTGCTGCACCTTCCTGCTTACTTGGAGTGAATGGTATACAAGTATACCAAGCTCTTGCTGTACCTCAATTCCAATCTGTTTCCATTCATATACCAATCTGCCTTTTGTATAGAGGCATGGACTATTTTTTAAATGAGGAGAAAATTCAGAAATCTAAAATGCAAAGGGACTTGGGGGTCCTACTCCAGGTTTCTGTTAAGGGAAATTTGCAGGTTGAGTTGGTAGTTATGGAAGGCAAATACAGTGTTGTCATCTCGAGAGGGCTAGAATTTAAAAGTAAGGATGTACTTCTGAGGCTTTATAAGCCTCTGGTCAGACCACTTTTAAAGTATTGTGAGCAATTTTGGACCCCAATCCTCAGGAAAGATGTATTGCCCATGAGCAGGTCCAGAAGAGGTTCATGGGAATGATCCCAGAAGAGAAAGGCTTAACATATGAGGAACATTTGAGGACTTTGGGACAATATTCGATGGAGTTAAGAAGGATGTGGTTACATCTAATCAAAACTTCGAGAATACTGAATGGCCTGGACAGAGTGGACATTGGGAAGGTGCTTCCATTGGCAGGAATGACTAGGACCTGAGGGCACAGACTTTCAACGGGGGAGAAGGAGAAACGTATTTAGCCAGAGAGTGGTGATTCTATGAAATTCCTTGTAACAGAAGGCTGTGGAGGCCAGGTCATTGAGTATATTTGAAACAGATAGGTTCTTGATTGCAAAGGTAATCAAAGGTTATGGGGACAAAGCAGGAAAATGGGGTTGAAAAACCTCAACCATGATTGAATGGTAGAGCAGACTTGCTGGGCTGATGGCCTGATTTCATGCCCCATGTCTTTTGGTCTTATTCTGTTTATGTTACCAAAGTGAATAATCTCAGACTTATCTACATTATACTTAATCTGTCATGCAGGTAAACTTAATGTCGCTATAGTCCAGAGGGCCCCAGGGCTGTGCTCTCATTAGAGTGACATAGCCAACTGGAGGTGAGTTTAACCTGGTGATCACCACACCTCGGACAAGGGGCAAGGTTGAGAAGATGACAAGACCATCATTGTGACCTCAGACATTATGGAATTGAACCTGCACTGTCAATATCACACTGCATCATAAACTCGTCATCCAGACAACTGAGATAATCAACAGCCCAGTCTGCCGTAAATTTGCCCACTCACTCAACTTGTCCAAATCACACTGAAACATAACAACAGGAGGAGATCATTCACCCCATTGAGCCTGTTCCACCATTTAGTCCAATCATGCCTGTTCTCAGGCCTAACTCCACATACTTGCCTTTGTCTCTTATCCCTTAATATCTTTGCTTAAGAAAAACTTATCTGTCTCAGGTTTAAAATTAACAATGATGTAGCATCAACTGCCATTTGTGTATGGAAGTGCTTCCTGACTTTTCTGCTGAAAAGTCTCGTCCTAATTTTTAAATTATGTCCCCAGTTCTAGAATCCCCAATGAGTAGAAATATTTTATCTTGATCTACTCTGTTCGTTCTTATTGATATCTAGGAGATTTTATTCAGATTACTCCATAACCTTCTAAACTTAAAAAAAACACATTTTTATAATCCCTCTTCACAAGATTGTTCTTGTAAACTGACATTGTACTTCCTCCAAAGTCAGGATGACCTTCCGAAGGTGTGGTGTTCAGATCTGTCCTCAGTCCTCCAAATGGGTCCATCCTTACAGTTCACCCTCCCACCCAGCTTTTCATTGCTACAAACTTGGAAAAATAGCATTGAGTTCTCTCATCTACATCATTACTATCTATTGTGAATACTTGGAGTTCAAGCACAGATCCATGCAGCACCTCACTATTGATTGGCTGCCATTCAGAAAATGGCCTGTTTGTTTTTACTCTTTGTTTCCTGCCTGTCAACCAGTTCCCTGTCTGTATCCCTACACTGTCCCCAGTCCCACGTGCCTTCATTTTCCATGTCAATCTCTTTTATGTGAGCTCTTAATAAAAGCTTTTTGAAAGTCCACTTAAATCATATTCATTAGTTCCCTCTGACCAACCCTACTAGTTGCATCCTTGAAAAGTTTCAGTAGGTTTTGTCAGACTAATAGCTGGAATGGGTAAGTTCTCTTAAAATGTTTGACAGATAATGCTTTTGTCTTTCTGAGTTTAGAAGAATCAAAAGAAGGTTTGATCAAAACCTATAATATTCTGAGAAGTCTTGACAGTCCAGATGCAAACAGGATGTTTTCTATTTCAGAGAATCTTGAACTACGGTCTCTTTAAAAATGAGAAGTTACCTATTTAAAACAAAGACGAGGCAAACAGTTTTCTCAGACAGCTCTGAACCTTTAGGTCTCTCTTCCTGAGGTGATGATGAGAGTAGAGCCTTGGCAGTTTTTTGCCTGGTCAAAAGTGAATAGATTCTGGACAACCAAGGGACGGTAATCACTATTTACAACTCCTTCCTATCTTTTACTATACTAGTCTGATAAAACCCACAATTAAAATTCAACTTTTCAAAAATCAGCCAGACGTCAAATCTTCTTTTCTTCTTCTTAGGGATTTCTGTTTCATAGGTTACTGATTGATAAAGGTACCATTAAGAGAGCTATTCTTTCCGTCGGTATCTACATGCTAGTTGTGTGGCAGTTCTCCTCCCAACTGTTCAATTTTCCCTGCCCCCCCCCCCCCCCCCCCCCCCCGCCAAAGCATTGGATTGTGTCATTGGCTTTTCAGATTGCCAATATACTCAATTCAAACTTAATTGCAGGTTGGTATTTTTGGATATAATTTAAACTGACCAATTTTGAATTTGTTTTTATCTCTCGGCAACCAGCTAATAGAGTTGTTTGACCAAGTGTTACAGTATATTTTTCTATTCAGACCACTTGTCCTGTCAGGTAGCTTTGCAAACTTTTAACTTTCTTGAAGGTACAGTACACCCACATCTTCATAACAGTTGTAATTCAAGGCAGGAATATTGGAGTACAGTTCTGATATAAAGTGATAGTTTCGTTCTTTAAAAAAAGTTCCTATGTTGTGATGTGATAATTTATAAGCATGGATAATAGCATTGAAGTTTGCCTACTTTGATTTCAGAAAAGTAACTTGTGAAATCAATTTTTGTTAAATCTAAAGTGTCATTAAATCTCAAGTTTTATTTCTGCTGGTATTTTTGTCTTGCGTATCCATGCAGTGGTTAGAAAGAAAATTTAGTTATGAGATCTGGTTATAGAATAAAATTCCATATCACTTGAGTTCTTAGTTAGAGTTACTTAGATATAGAATTTTGTATCAATGGAATTCTACGATTGGGTTATCTAATTGGTTATCCATTAGTATATGCAGAAAATGGCTGAAATTACTTAATGTTAATCATTAATATATTGCATACTTGAATGATTAATTATTAGCTTAATAGATGGCTTGCTCTATGTGATTGCATGACATAGATTAATGTTGCATTGAAACATTCTTTGCAGCAGTCCAGGATCCATCATAACAGTATATTGACCACCTTGATGAGTGCCTCACCACCTTTGTTCATTTCATCTGTTAAGGTCCATGCACCGTGGGCGGCATGGTGGCTCAGCAGTTAGCGCTGCTGCCTCACCGCACAAGGGACCTGGGTTCGATTCCAGCCTCTGGTGACTACCTGTGTGGAGATTGCACGTTCTCCTGTGTCTGTGTGGGTTTCCTCCGGGTCCTCGGGTTTCCCCCGGGTCCTCCAGTTTCCTCCCACAATCCAAAGATGTACAGGTTAGGTGAATTGGCTATGCTAAATTGCCCATAGTGTAGATTATTAGTCAGGGTAAATATAGGTTAGGGGAATGTGTCTGGGTGGGTTGCTCTTTGGAGGGTCGATGTGGACTTGTTGGGTCGAAGGGTCTGTATGGATTAGGATTCTAATTCGAACCATGTTACGTAAAGAACTGCAAGGCTAACTGAATAAATTCAGTTACATGGAATAATGTCAAGCTGTGTAGATGGACCACCCATGTGATTGTCATTTACTATTAGGACAGAAAAAAATTCATGTTTGTCTTCCATATTTTTTCCAATCTTTAACACCTGGCACCATAAAGGCATCACCAAAATCGAAGCTTTGTGACTTATATGGGGTGTTTAGTTTTGTTTCAAAATTATTTCTATTGTCTGCAGATTGGCGCATCAGTGGAAGTGAAAGGGTCTGATGGTTCTTACCAAGAAGCTGCCATTAATAAACTGACAGATGCCAGCTGGTATACTGTAGGTGAGTGAACTGTGTTATTTATTTTCTCAAAACTAAATTCAGTCCGATTTTGAAAATCTGGATTATTTCTCTCTGACCTGCCCTTGCAAGCTCCTCATCTTGGGCAGTCTAAACAAGTGTGTAAGAGACCATGCTACCACTGACTAATGTCATACACTGTGGTTTTTAACGCTGCATGATCTCTGCACTAGCAATAAGCAGGTTCAAATCTTGCTGTAGGACCTCTGTAATTTTGTATATTTCAGTCCAATAAAATGTGGAGAAGTGTTAATAGTTAAATTTAGAAAGGACTGACTGAAAAGTGCTCTATTATCAAAAATTAAGTCCTTGTGTATTACAAACTTTATAACTAAAATTTTTAATGCCCCTGTTATACTATGTTTTAAGTGGGGTTTGTTTATAGTCTTATGAAAATTATCAGACAGGTTATAATCTCACCTATCATGTTCCTGAGGCTGAAATGTATGAGTTGACCAATCAATACCCACTATTAAGAGGTCTGTAGTCACCTTCAGTCACTTCATGACCTTCCTTCCATCATACAGTCAGAAGTTGGGAGAAAATGAGGACTGCAGATGCTGGAGATCAGATTTGAGAGTGTGGTGATGGAAAAGCACAGCCGGTCAGGCAGCATCCGAGGAGCAGGAGAATCGACGTTTTGGGCATAAGCCCATCATCCGGAATGGGCTCCTCCCTGATGAAGAGCTTATGCCCAAAACGTCGATTCTCCTACTCCTCAGATGCTGCCTGAACAGCTGTGTTTTTCCACCACCACACTCTTAACTATTCCCTGATTAGAACAATCTTCAGCACCATTTGTGACTCTTCAGATATTGAAAATAGTCAGTGTTTCAGCTGAGAAATGGCAAGTGACATTTGCGTCACTCAAGTGCCAATCAATAACTAAATCTAAAAAGAGCAAACCTCACCATTGTTCCCTGACATTTAGTGCATTACTATAACTAAATCCCACATTATTAACATTTTCCAGTTATCTTTGACTAGAAGCTGATCCTGACTGAGCATATAAATATTGTCGTTACAAAAGCTGTCAGAGTTAGGAATTCTGAGGTGACCAATGCACCGTCCGTCTCCCCATTGCTTGTCCACATGGCAGACGTCAGGAGTTTGATGGAATACTGTCCACTTGCCTGGATGGGTGTAGCTCCAAAAACACTCGAAGCTTGATACCATCCAGGACAAAAGCCCATTTGAATAACACCTAATCCACCACCTTCAACCTTCACTTCTTTCACCACCATGTATTTACTATCTGTAAGATGTAATGCAATATCTCTTCAAGGCTGCTTTGACAGCACCTTCTAAACGTGTGACTTCTATCACCTAAAAGAGGAAAAGCTGCCGATATATAGGAAATACAAATTTCCCTCAAAGATACATACTATTATGACTTGGAATTGTATCACCACCCCTTCATTATCGCTGGGTCAACATCCTGAAACTCCCTTCCTAACAGCACTGTGGATTGTCCTACATTCCAAGGGTGGCAGTGGTTAAGAAGGTAGCTCACCACTACTATCTCAACAACTATTAGGAGTAGGAAATGAATACTGGGTGAGCCTGTGACGCGCACATTTCATGAATGCATTAAAAAGCGAATATACTACTGTGATCTACTCCTAAAGATCTCTCAATACTGTTTGCCAGATCTATGTGAGTGATTGGTGAGTTTTTGTTTCACAGTTAGAAAGGAATCAAATGTGACGGCAACTGATGAACTTCAACAATTTTGAGTATTTAAGACATACCATGCATAATGTTTGGATGTTCAAAGATTTTGAGGAATTGAATTATCCCACACAGCATTTTTGCAATTTCAATTACTTTTCATGAATGTTTTACACGTCCAACACAGGAAAAGAAAGTTGCAACTTTTCGAAATTGAAATGTCAGAGAAACCTGACAGTGGACTTGTGATGCAGTCTGGAAAAGGGATTTGACACCAGTCAAATTAGCCTTGACCAGTGCAGGTTGATTAGAAGGAGCTTAAAAAGGCTAAACAAAGCCACTACAACTATTTGGGGTCTTGTGGTTCCATTCAACCCTCATCTGTGCTTTGTGGCATGGCTTGAAAAAACACACAGGGGAGCAACTGTGCAATGGATTTGCAATCTGCGAGTCCTGAAAATTTTAGAATCAGAAATGAAGAATGGCAAGCAATGCAAATACTCAGATCTGTAATATATTGAAATCTTTCAGTGGAGGAAACGGGGAACCTTAATATGTTGTAAGTAAAATTTGCATTCAGGAATTGAGTACAGTGAATAATCTCTCCAACTTCAAATGTTCAAAACAAGAATGGAACTTTGCGTTAGTTGACCAATCAATACCCACTATTAAGAGGTCTGTAGTCCCCTTCAGTCACTTCATGACCTTCCTTTCATCATACAGTCAGAAGTGGGGATATTCACTGATTTGGAGAAAGTAAGGGCTGCAGATGCTGGAAATCAGATTTAAGAAGGTGGTGGTGGAAAAGCACTGCCGGTCAGGCAGTATCTGAGAAGCAGGAGAATCGATGTTTCAGGCATAAGCAGAACATACAAATTATAAAATTTTGATAGTATACTTAAGACTTACCTGAAGATGATCAGAAACAAGTGAAGAAATTATGGACTATGTTCGAAGATGAAATACATGTGACAGTTAATTTCTGGACACATCAGTTGGATTTTGTTACATCTATAGGTAGTGACCACAAGAAGCAATTGACACACGTCAGTCACTGCTGAACATTTAAGATCTGACTTTATAGATCACAATTATTTGAAGATATATTGGCCCAGATATTCTGATGGCCAGAGAATCGTTGGATCAGTGTACACTGAAGTTATCTTTCCCACCCTGACTTTCTTCACTGCTGAATTCTTGAACTCCTGGACAGTTTCAGAGGTGATGGCAGGATTGATGAATGGCGGAGCTGGAGTCAGATCAGGATGTATTCACTGGAATATTGCAGGAAGGAGGATCTCAGAAAACCATATAATTGTAACAGGATTAGATAAGGGTCCTTAAACTACCAGGGATTGTAGTTGGAGAATAAAGGGTAAACGTTTCAGGTGAGAACAAGTGTTCTTTGCCCAGATTGTGTGGAATTCACTACCACATAGTGGTTGAGGCCAAAACATTTGCTTCAATAAAGGAGGTAGGTACAGTACTTATGGCAGGATAATCAGCTGAGCTTGATGATCAGCCATCATCATATTGAATGACAGCCGGCTTGAGGGAAGTTGAATTGCTTACTTCTGCTCCTGTCTTCTCTAATAAAGAACCAAGGGTAAGAAAATAATTAGTAGGAGTCCATAAAATAAAAAAAGTCCATGAAACAGTAAAATAATCTTCACTATTCAATTTTAACAAAATAAATGCAACTGATAATGGTCAATAGGTGTTATGAACAGATGAAATAATGATTCTAAAAAATGTCGATGGATTTCAGCAAAATGAGCAACATACTTCCGCATAGTAGACTGCTCAGTAAGATTAGATCACGTGAGAGAGCTAGCCAATCAGATGCAAAATTGGCTCGGAAGTAGAAGACCGAGAGGGTGGTGGTGCTTTTTGGACTGGTCGCCTGTGACCAGTGGTGTGCCATGTGTTGTCCACTGTTTTTCATCATTTTATCTAAATGATTTGGATGTGAATATAGAAGGTATTGTAACTAAATTCACAGGTGATGACATCAAAATTTGGTCAAGGTGGTTATCTCGGTACAATGGAACCTTGAGGGGTGGCAGATACAGTTTAATTTGGGTAAATGTGAGGTGTTGCATTTTGGTAAGGCAAACCAGAAAAAGATTTATAATCTTAATGGTAAGGCCCTTGGCAATGTTGCTGAACAAAGAGACCTAGGGGTACAAGTGCATATTTCCTTGAAAGTGATGTCAGGGTAGACAGGGTGGTGAAGAAGGCATTTGGCACTCTTGCCTTCATTGGTCAGAACATTGAATACAGGAGTTAGGAGGTCATGTTGCGGCTTTACAGGACATTGATGAGACCACTTTTAGAATACTGCGTACAATTCTGGTCACCGTTCTGTAGGAAGGATGTTGTTAAACTTTAGAAGGTGCAGAATAGATTTAGAAAGATGTTGCCAGGACTGGAAAGTTTGAGCAAGAGGGAGAGGCTGAATAAGCTAGGGTTTTTTCTCCCCCAGACCAAGAATTGCCATCTGACAGTATTAATCTGAAAAACCAAGATTTTGTTTTTGAGGGCTGGCTTTTATCAAGTGGAGGCAATAAATGGTATTACATAAAAAAATTGACATCAACTCAAGGAGATGTCTAATTATGTAAAAGCTAACAATTCTTTCATAGATAGAAATCACGCAGTAAGAGAATCTAAAATAGTTTTAGAAGATTATAATGAAAGCAGCAAGTGTACTGTCATTGTGCAATAAAGTAACACGCCAGCGACTCAAGACCACTGAGATAATAGTTACAGGTATCCAAGAAATTAGCGAGACTAAACTGATTGTAGGAGCAAACCACTGTCATTTCAGAGACTTTTAAAGTCTCAATATACCAAAGTTTTGACACAATGAAAGTGGAGTGTATGGCATTATTTGCCATACACTCCACAAGTGTAAGATTACAAGTGTGTAATCTTATGAAGAGAGTTATTGTAGTGTATCTGTAAGTAGGTTATGTCCTCAATCATCAGACAGGATATGATGTCATGTCACCTGACACAGTTGGAATGTGTTTGTTGACCAAGCAACATGTTGCTGGAGTTTTTAAATGAGTACATATATGTACTGCAGCAATCTTCAATAAAGAAGTCATAGTGCAGTTTTACTTGGCCTACTTGAGTGATTGGTAAAGTTGAGTTTGTAGAGTAGAAGAAAACCCAGCAGCCCCTCCCATTTGGTTGAGTTTGGCAGGGCATTGTGGGGAAGGCAAAGATTCTGCGACAGAAAAACATTTCTTAATTTAAAAGTTCTAAATGTAATTGTCAGCTGACAGGATGAATATTCCGAGAATGAGGTCAAATGAGCCAATTAATCATTGATTTAATTAGTTAGCTTGTGAATAATAAAGATAGCCTTAGCTCATTGGAGAATATATATGGGCTAGTTGGATAGACTGATTCGTGGGAAATGGAGTTCAAACTCTGTATCGATGTATGGTGAGGCATTTGGCCAAGGCAAGGAACACATGTTAAATGATAGAATCCTAGGAGGTACTTGTGGATCTGAGGGATATTTGGTGTGTACATCCAGTAGTCCTTTGTGGCTGTAGAACAGGTACATAAGCTGGTTCAAAAGATATGTGGGATCAATGCTTTTTTAACCAAAGCACAGAGTTTAGGAGCAGGGATTGATGCTGGAATTATAAAAGAAAAAGTTGATATAATCCTACCCGTCCATAGGGTTGCTTTTTCGTGAGATGGAGGGGACTGATGGTGGTTTAACCTGATGGTCACTACGATTCAGTTAAGGGAAATGGTTAAGGAGGAGAGTCCTTTTATAACAATGCAGGTGTGGGAATTGAAACCATGCTGTTCATGTTTTTCTGTGTTGCAAATCAACATTCTCAGCAACTGAACTAACTGACCCTTGCTAGAGCCCTGCAATGGAAATGTACCAAGGTGTTCCCTAGCCTGGTGAATTTTGGTTATACAAAAAGATTAGGTAGACTCAGGTTATTTTTCTTGGAGCAGAGGATGGTCATGATTGAGGTGTATAAAATTATGAGGGGCATAGACAGAGGAGACAGGAAGGAAAATGTTCGCTTCAACATCTTCACCTGACATAGATTTAAGGTACGGGGCAGGTTCAGAGGAGCAACGAGGAAAATACCTTTTTGCTGTGAGTGGGTGGGATCTGAAACTTGCTTCTTGTAAGGATGATAAAAATAGAAATCCTCATAATATTTAAGAACTATTTTGATGTACAGTTGAGAAGCAAAGGCATACCAGTCTATGGGTCAAGTGCTGCAATATCATGGTAGAATGGTTAGATGGTTGTTTTTGACCTGCTAGACTGTATCGAAAACCCCTTTCCATGCTGTAAACCTCTGATTCTGTGCAGGAAACAGTCAGATCTGGCAGCACCTGTGCAGAGAGAAATAGTTCAGTTTCCACATCAATAGCCCTTCAAAGTTCTGATGAAAGGTCATTAACTTGAATCATGAACTCTATTTCCCTCTCCATTGATGCTTCTGAAATGGCTAAGTTTCTTTGAATAATTCAGGTTTTTATTTCAGACTTCCAGCATCTACAGTATTTTGGTTTTGTTCCAGTTAGTTTTGTTTTCCTTTCTCTCTTGCACCTAGTCGCATATGCGGCAGCCAGTGCTTACGCAATGATATTTATCTGGAACAGATCACATCCTAACTTTGAAATCTGTATCTTGAGCGGGACCATTATGAACCAAGTACGGCTGACCAGGAGATGCTTCAATTCTTACTGTGATGGGTATATTGAAAGGAATTGCAGGCTGCTAATTGACCTATTTGACCCTTTTTGTATATGCTTCCTTGACAATCAAGTCCTGGACTAACTGGGATTTCTGCCTCAGAAGGATGGACTTTACCATAATACCACAAGACATTGAGAGTTTAATTAGTTTCTTTTAAATTATTTTCATGGGCAGTTAATATCACTTCAATGCAAGTCCAGCATTTATTGCCAATCCTTTGTTCTGAATGGCTATTTCAAATCACCGTGAAAAGACTACCTAAGAGAAAGTGAAGACTGCAGATGCTGGAGGTCAGACTCCAAGAGTGTGGTGCTGGAAAAGCACAGTCAGTCAGGTAGCGTCCGCGGACCAGGCAAAACCACATTTCAAGCATAAATCTGAATGATTCTCCAGCTCCTTGGATGCTGCCTGACTGGCTATGCTTTTCCAGTCCCACACACTTCAACAATGAAAAGGCCATCACATTGTTGTGGTCTGGAGTCAAATGTCGGCCAGATCAGATGAGGATAACGGATTTGTTTCCCGAAAGGACATTAGTAAAATAGCTGGGATTATTGTGACAATTTTACTCCTTACAATTTAGAGTGAGAATTGCTGTATTGAAACATGTAAAGAACTTGAATGAGCTTGATAGGGTAGATGCTGAGAGATTATTTCCTGTTGGGGAGATTAAAATTGTGGGTATAGATTTATTAATAAGCGGTCTCCCTTTTAAGACTGAGATAAGGATTTTTTTTCCCTGAATGGAATTCTCTTTCCCAGAAAACAATGGAGAACGTACCACTGAATTTATTTAAACTGGTTTGAGGTAGTTTTGATAGGCAAGTATTATTTAGGGGGACATGCAACAGGCAAATGGAGTTGAGACCACAACCCAATTAGGTATAATCATGTTGAATGGCAGAGCAGGCTTGCAAAGCTGTTTGGCCTACCGTTGCACCCAAGTCCTTCTGTTCTGTGCAAAGTACCACTGGCAACCTGGGTACGAAACTGAGTGACAAGCTATCTGTTTTGAATTGCAGTCCTGTGATCTGCAAGTCCAGAGCAGCATGTAGACTTTGTTCCTATTTCTGGTTGCTGCACCTTCCCGAACGTGTAGGGAAGGTCCATCAGCCAGAATAAACATCACTTTCATGTGTTGCTGTCTTAAAATGCAATGTATTACTGCCATGCAGATTGGATGGATTCTATGCCATTGGCAATTTATTGTAATGGAGAATAATAGTGATACTATAATGTGAAAGAATAATTATATCCATTTTAACACAAGCTCAAAGTCCTAGCAAATACACTGAACACTGAGACAAATATTTTCCATTTGGAAGTGTATTATAATTTATTAATACTAATATGTTGGTTTTTAAATTTGTCTTGGCAAAACATTGGAGAGTGTTTGAAAATATATGTTCAGTAAGATTTAGATAAATTGATATGTTGCTGATTCTTTTCTGTTGGAGAGTCAATAAGATGTGTTTGTGATCTGCATCCTAACATTCTCAAAAGAATTAGGACTGTGATCCATCAACCTGGGATCAAGTACAAATTGTCATGTGGGAATTTAAGCTAGATTTACTGGCGTGGAGTTCTCAAAGTACCTCTGTTTGGGGAGGCCAAGGCCTAATGGTATTATTGTGAGACTGTTAATCTAGAAACTCAGCTAAGAAATTAGGGACTCAGGTTTGAATCCCATTGCAGCAGATGATGAAATTTGAATTCAATAAAATTGTAATTCTGGAATTACATATCTACTGCTGAAACCATTGTTGATTGTTGGGAAAAACCCATCTGGCTCACTAATGTCCTTCACAGAAGTATCCTCACCTACGTGTGACATTAGACCCACAGCATTATGGTTGATTCTCAATTGTCCTCTGGCCAATTAGCGATGTCCACATCCTGTGAATCAACTAAAAAACAAGTTTTGTAGCTCACTACAATGTAGCTGTTTACTCCCTTGGCAAATGAGTAAATTCATTAGGGAACACTACACCCTTAAAAGAGCATTCTTCTGAACTTTGCAAGCTGTTTTGTGCTTAATTTCTTTTTCCAAGAACTAACCAGGAAATCTATGTTTTAACTCTCGTGAGTATGTTTTTGAAAGAAACTTTAATTTCACTTTCTTTTGAGTCAACCTGTTAGTTCCATCCAGTCAAGTAGGAAGGACTTTGGAACTTTCTTGCAGAATGGTATGTATGTATTGTTGAACTGACCAGTGTTGTATAATTGGCACAATGTTACACATTTCCTTCAATAAATTGAAGCTTGATTGCAGTTTGGACTCTTTCCCAATATTTGAAACTCAGACTGACAGCAAATGACAATTTCTAAAAGTATACCCATGGGTTATCAGTAGGAATGATGAGGTGTAAGGTTTTCAAATTTCCTTTTTCCTTGGTACATTGAAGTGAACATGTTCTTCTGTTTGCTCATGGAGTGGAAAATATTGTTAAACAGTTTTGTTTAAGAGAAAGTTAATGAGTGAGATGAGTATGATATACTAAAGGGAAAGATGATAACCAGCCAGCAGTAAAAAAGTTGACTTAGTGTTCTGAAAATGGTAGGGTTTTAAATGTTAGTAGTTCTTGATATAATATTTTGGTTGAGTGACAGCTTTCATGGTATCTTTTGGCAGTAGCAATGGCTTTTTACATACCATTTTTAATGTAACAAACCACTTTTTAAAAAGTTCATTTGTGGGAAATGGGCACCTCTGGCTGGCCAGCATTTATTGCCCATCCCTAGTTGCCCCTGAGAAGGTGCTGGTGAGCAGTTTTCTTGAACCGCTGCACTCCACCTGCTTTAGGTTGACCATTAATGCCATTCACGTAGGAATTGCAGGAGGTTAACCCAGCAACAGTGAAGGAACAACGAGATATTTCCAAGTCAAGATGATCAGTGGCTTGGTGGAGAACTTGTAGTTGATGGTGTACCCATGTATCTGCTGCCCTTTCCCTTCTGGATGAGAGTGGTCGTGGGCTTGCTCATAGGAGTATTCACAACCAATGTTTGATGCCAAATGATGTAATGTGATATTATGCCAGATGATGAAAAATTTGATCAGAAATATAGGTTTTAATGAGCATCTTGAAGGAAAGAGCTGGACAGGTGTAAGAAGAGATTTCGAGAACTGAAGGCCTGTTTCTTAGTGGTGGAGCAAATAAAATGAGGAATCCTTAGAGAGTCGAATTAAAGGAGGCCAGATGGCTTAAACATTGAGAGTCTGAAAGAGATTCAAGCTGAAGAGGGGTGAGACTATGGATGGATATGAAACTGACTAGCAGAGAAATAATTTAATGACTGCGAAGGAATCGAGAGTGGAGTTGCGGTATAGTTTGATGTTCAGTCCTCGTCAAAATTTACATTTGTTTTTGGGTGATGATGCCAAAAGTTAGAATGTAATTAGAATTAGATTTTATTGTCACGTACCTGAGCAGAGTGAAAAGTATACAAAGTTGACATTCCTAGCACCATCTTAAGTACAAGGTACCTAGATACAAAATCTTAGGTACAGGGTAGAAATATAAAGCTAGAAAGTCAATATTTGAGAAATAAAAGACATAGGAACAGGTTGAGAAATGAGAGAATGTAAATGTCGCAACACTCAAGCTTTGATTAGATAAGTATGAATGGAGCCAGGCATGTGAAAACCCATTAAGCCGGAAGCCACTGTTAAGTAACTGAGGAACATTCTGTCACCTCCAATGTCAAAGGCTGCATAGAGGAAATGAAGAACAATAAAAGAAAGATCAACTTTATCACTGATATGTATTCATTATAACATGACACTGACACTTGAACCAGGATTCAATATGCTGCATTTGTTCAGGATCACATCAGGATGTTAATGAGTTTATTTTCCCTCACCGATTACTGTAGATATTTTCTAATCAACTCTATTCAAAGATGTTATTACACACCTCTTCAACAAATGGGCTTTGAACCTGGCCCTCTTGGCTCAGTGATAGGGACACTATCACGTTGCCACAAGACACCCTCAGAATGTTGGTTAGTAGTACTATTGAACTGCCTAGAACACGAACAGTTAAGTGAAGTTCTGACAAGTTAAATTGGTTTAACTATTTCTGTTGCTAAGTAAATTGATAATTACATGGGGCTGCATTTAAAATGATCACTGAAACAAGGAAGTGAAAGATTGGAAGTTTGTGTTAAGAGAAGTTAAAAGTTGTCAGAAATAGCGGTGGAAACTGTATTCGATTAACTTCTAAAAGAATAAGCATATTGTTATAATCTCATTTACAGGGGTGAATTGGCTCCTTTCCTTGTCCCACTATTCCACTGCCCTCAAATATGCTTGATTTAAAAGAAAGGTGATATTAGTAATTTTTTAAAAATAAAGTTGTATATATCTCAATACCAGAACAAATTAGCCAAATTCTATTTGTTACCCAATAAATTGTTTACTCAAGCAAAGGTGCAAAGCTTATTAATGAAAGGTTTAAAATGTGTAAGTATAGCCAACCATGCTTCTTGAAAAAATGACTCCGATACGCAGGCACTTAGTTAATCAAAGCTTGGGAAAAAAAATTTGATATTACTCAAAAAGGCCATCGGGCCAATGAGTTCAATTCAGAATTGTTTGAAATGCTGGTTCGTAGCCCAAATCACTTCCCACACAAGCTGTTGGTTTCTCCTCAGTTCTATTATGATTGGTTGCATCTCTTTTTTCCTGGAGACTGATGTAGTTTTAGACTTTTACTCCAAAAATCCTCCACTTGCGGCAATGAGGTCTTCCATGGATTTTCAGCACTCAACCTTTCCTGAGCAGAATTTCAGAGAGAAAGGGTGGGGATTTAAGGTTCTTTCCTCGTGGCAAGTTGTCTAAGACCATCTTTATTCAAGACCAATATATTTTCACCTGCAAGTTGAATTTTGTGACTTCTCTAAAAGTTATGAAGTGTATCCATCTGGCAGCTTGTGTTCTTTGCGAGTGCAACATTTTTACTGCTGCAGTCAGTATCCTCTGTTTTGAGTAGTTAGTTTCAAAATATTTAGATAAATCCAGCCACTGATGTTATTCATTAATATTTTAGATGACAACTCGCCAGCACAACACAATAGAGGCAGTCTCTCACTTTAAGAATGGGTTCTGAAGTCTGTTTGCAAGTCAATTTGTATGCAAGTTAAAACACAATGCAGAATAATGTCAAGCAGTTATTCATAAATACAGGAAAGGTTTGTAGGTGGAGGTCTCTAAAATTACATCTATGATGATATTGTGGCTTTAAGAGGTTCTTTTATCCTTCTATCTTCTGAGATTGAATGAGAGGTGTCGAGCATTCTGTAAGAATGTAAACAGCTTGTGGTGTCTTAGAGGTTTTTTCTCAAAAGTTGGAAGAATAGAGGCAGCCTGAATGAGTGTGGTCAAGCTCTCACAGAACCAGGGTTTTTTAATTTAGCTTTCAGCAATTGCTATTGAATTATTCTTTCCCCCACTTGGTTGCAGCCAAAAGCTGGGGGTTCTCTGCCTGCTCCGGGAGTTCCATGTGAGACAATCTGTTTTCTGAATTTGCCTTTTGCCAAGGGTGTGCTTATGGGGTAGTCCTACATTGGAACAATTAATTAGTAATAGTTTCTGTGTATATTGTTCTGTTAAGTTTTCCAGTAGAGTTAAGTTATTCCAATTCCTCCTTTCTTTTGTTGGACTTTAACTATAGTGGATGAATAAAGCTTGTTTTGCTTTAAGTCCGGTAGTTTAACCAATCGAATGGCATCTGGAACACAACACGTAACGTTTACTCTTAAAATAAGATCTAAAAAAATCTTCTGAATACTTTGAGGGGGGTTGCTCTAGTCCATAACACATGCCTATATACAATTACAGCGTTCATAAGCTGGACCTTTGTTAATGAAGACCCCCTGCACAATTTAGGCATTTACAGCTAGAATGCAGTGGAATATGATGAAATGAATAGCTGCCTCAGAGAATTGACACAACCACCCTGGAAAATTTATGAGGAGTGATTTCATGGTTATCATGGCGAGATTTTCTCCTGTCATCTGCCCAGATATTAAGATAGTAAATAATTATATTTCAGATAAAAACAGAAAATTCTGGAAATACAGTTTCTCAATTTGGCATCTGTAAAAAGAAGAGATAGGTTATGATATTTTGAGTACAGGTCGTTCTGTGATAATGCATGTTTCATCAAAGCAAATTTGCTGTAATGCAAATGACAAATTGGGGACTCTGCTTCTACAGTGCACATTTTTAAAAGGTGGCTATCACACAATTACAGCGCCAACACCTGAAGCACTGTTTCTAAAGTGTGATTTTTCTGTTACGCAGGGTTGCACAAGAATGCAACCATCACGTTATACAAGAAGCGACCATATATTTAGGATAACCGCAACTCTCATAACTTTGCAACATGGCAGAAAAGTAGTCATAGTTTTTCTTTTGTGATTGTAGGTGATGAGTAGCTTGCTGTGTATTCACTTGGCTTGGTTGGGTGACTGGTTTACAATTCAGAGTGATACGAATAGCCTGGGTTCAGCTGAGGTTACCATGAAGATCCTACCTTCTCAACCTTGCCCCTCACCTCAGGTCATCTCTGTAATGAAAGAGTAATCTTTTGGCTTGGTCAGACTATGGTGACTTTATTCTTTCTTTATCTTCTTTGAATTCAAGTTGCCTTACATTGTAATTTCTCCTTCTTAATTTTGAAAGCTGCAATTTCAAGTATGAATTTGAAGTTTGTGATTAAAATAACCTCAGTTCTGTTCTTTTCCATAAGGCAACCTGACACATGTTAGCACTTGAAGGACATACACTACACCAGCCAGGTCTCTTCCTGATGAAAGTCTGGCCATTCCCTGGTAGCTTTTTAATTTTATTTACCATAGATAAGTCATCAGATCAGTTTTCTTTGCAGATAAGCTACTTAATGGCAATCTTTAAGTTATATGTATTTTACGGCAAATACTTTTCAACTACTGTAAGGACTTTTGAAGAAAGGCTCTCGCAAGCATTCATTTGTGCATAAAGTTAGAGTTGAATGGAAAGCTTTATCATCTTTCTTAACTTTGAAAAATAGTGGAATAATCGATTAGCATGTGACTTGGGCTATAAATTGCCAAACAAATTGATTAACTGAGCAATGAATAATAAAGTTTGTGTTCAGTGTGGTTTTAGGTTTAAGTATTCCATCTTTTGTAAGTGGCAAAATAACAGTTGTTATACTTTGCTAAACTGTCTGAAGGTTTCTGACTGAATATTACCTAGTTTGGAGGCTTAATGATTTACTATTTCAACTGAGAGTTTAGATGGATGGGCTCAACGAGAAAGCAATACGTTGAGATCTGTAGTATTATTGTTTGAAATTATGTCTGTGACTGTGTGAATGGCACCTCCCATAATGATGATTTAAGAGAACACTTGACAGAGACTTGAATGGAGTTTGATCATGACATTCAACAGAAGCTATACGTAGATCATTCATGTCTAATAAGCTAGTTAATATTTGAACCTACCATTGGCTTAGCAATCCCTCCAAAGCTGGGTAAACCAGTTTACAAAATAAACCATCAAAATTTGTCCAGGACAAAGGGAATGCATAGTATTTCAGAACAAAGCTGCTGACAGAATCAAAATTTAAATCAATATCACTGGTTCCTTTTATTTAATTAGGTCCTTCTATCTGATGCCTGCTGCAAATGTAATAGGTGTTCTTTGGTTCGTTTTGGCTTATTCTTTCTGGGTTGCTAAGTTTTTTTTATGTACTGTAATCAAGTCATAGATGTCTATGGCTTTCGTCAGTTCTGTCAGTCATGCAACAAAAAGCAACGAGTTTTACATAATAAGGCAGGATAGAACGCTCATGCTGTCAGGAAAAAAAACTGGTATTTTCTCTGAATTCTGTGCTTTGGTTTTGACCAACTCCTAGCTGGAATTACTGTAAATCTGAACTGGCTAGCAGTTGATGCTGTTGTTCAGGTTATAAATTTGCTGTTTGATTTCTGATTTTAATTTGGGAAGGTTTTTTTTGTCCAGTGTTTGATGATGGAGATGAGAGGACCCTTCGGCGAACATCTTTATGTCTGAAGGGGGAGAGACACTTTGCAGAGAGTGAGGTGAGTAGGTGTTTTTGTCTAGACATTATAATGAGGTGATCTTCATAATACAGAACAGTAACTTCAGTGCTTGCTTTCAGACCCTTGATCAGTTGCCACTGACAAACCCAGAGCACTTTGGCACACCAGTCATTGGGAAGAAAACAAACAGAGGAAGGAGATTATCCTCTGCTCCTACGTAAGTACCATTTTACTAGTTTTTTAATCCAGTCATAGGATGTGATTGTCACTGACTAGGTCAGCATTTATTGCCCATCTCAACTTGGCTTTGAGTAGGTGGTGTTAGGAAGGGAGTTAATTTGTTTCATACTAAAATGTTTTGTTAAGGAATTTTTGTATATTTTTCTGAGATGTAACCAACAAAATGGCACGGTGGCACAGTGGTTAGCACTGCTGCCTTACAGTGCCAGAGACCCGGGTTCAATTCCCGCCTCAGGCGACTGACTGTGTGGAGTTTGCACGTTCTCCCCCTGTCTGCGTGGGTTTCCTCCGGGTGCTCCGGTTTCCTCCCGCAGTCCAAAGATGTGCAGGTCAGGTGAATTGGCCATGCTAAATTGCCCGTAGTGCTAGGTAAGGGGTAAATGTAGGGGTATGGGTGGGTTGTGCTTTGCTGGGTTGGTGTGGACTTGTTGGGCCGAAGGGCCTGTTTCTACACTGTAATGTAATCTAATCTAAAAAAAAATCTAAAAATGATTCTTTGTATGGAATGTAATTGACAATGAGAATTAAGTAGTATGAGTTATAGCTGGTGTGGCACTTGGGAAAGCATGATGAAAAGTGAAGTTGTAACTGACATCAGTAGTGATAATCCCATGTGATTTTGAAAGATAGTGCCGTAATTCTTTTAGGTTTTAATCTGTTGATTGGTTATGTTTATGTTTAGAAATCTGATTTTACCAACGTCTGGCAATTTTTTTCTAATTTAAAGGGATTTTCATTTGGACAGGAAAGTTGAGAAGAGTGAACAAATGCTCTTTGTTTGGCATTTAGTTTTGCAATATCATTAATTGCTTACTTTGATCAGATTACTTGTTACCAAATGTTCAGATCGTAGACTAAACAAAAAGGAATGTGTTATCTTAGTCTCATAGGGGAACTTGGAAAACTGTTTTGCATGTCACAAAAGCAAAAATATTCACATTATTTGCCTCCATATAAACCAGAATACTCCACCAACTGAAACCATCTAGTGAGCTTGCACACTTAGCTAACCAGAAACCTTATAGATGATCAGCACCGAAGCAAGAATAGTTTCAACACTGAGGTTTAATAAAAGTATGCCAGAAGCAACTAATGCTCCTTATATATGATCACTTTCTGTGGCAATACTGATTCAATAATTTTATTTTTATTTCAAAAACCACGTGTTGCTCCTCAAACCCGTTAAGTACTGACAGAGCTCCAGTAATTGAATAGGCATGCCACTATCAGTAAAACCCGTATTCCTTCCATTAACCAGCACCTGATGAGTTCCTGGATAATAGAAAATCTTTCTGCATTTTGAATAATAAACTAGATGCTTTATTTAAATTACCAATCTCCTTAGTCAGTCCTGATGTTGTGAGACTGATGGTCATTGGGTTTGAAACAAAGAAATCTTTCAACTGGCACTGGGGTATTATGCATTGATATATTGAATCCATCCAATGTTGTATGTTCAAACCTCATTTCAGAATGTTGTCAGTCAGCTGTTAGTACTTGATGAACTTGTAACCCAGACAGTTAACAGTTTAAATACGAAAATATTTAGTGGGTTGTTCTTGTGATTATTTTCATGTGACTAGTTGTTTTCCACCAACTCTAAAGTTGATGAGACAGTTGGGAAGAGGCTATCTTTCTGACTCCAGGTGATGTTTTATCTGGAGAGTTGGACTTTGTTTTTGTACTAGCAAAATATTGAATGAATTTATGAAGAGGAGAATGGGAAGGTCTCCCTTGAAGGTGTTGTGATTTCCTTTCTAACAAGACAAATATATCCATTAAGCTTATTACTGGTCAAGGTGAACAATATCAACCAAAAATTATAAACCAGAGAGTTAATCTGCTTGGAACAATTAATTTTAAATGTGATAACATGTACCCTTGACATGCACATTTCAATTTTAAATAAATCTGCAGGCCAACTGCATAATTTACATTTAAATGTGTCCTCATTAATATAAAATTAACAAGTGTCAAGATATACAGCTGGAGAATGTGTTGCTTGAAAAGCGCAGCAGGTCAGGCAGCATCCAAGGAGCAAGAGAATCGACGTTTCGGGCATAAGCCCTTTTCCTACTCCTTGGATGCTGCCTGACCTGCTGCGCTTTTCCAGCAACACATTTTTCAGCTCTGAGCTCCAGCATCTGCAGTCCTCATTTTCTCCAAGTGTCAAGATATAAGCTAACTAAGGCTAATGGAAGTGAAAAATCAGACCACACTAAGTCAGGCGCTAGGAGGCTTGAAAATTCCAAGCTCTGCAAACAGAGTCAAAGAGATGTACAGCATGGAAATAGACCCTTCAGTCCAACTCATCCATGCCGACTAGATATCCTAACCTAATCTAGTCTCACTTGGCCCGTATCCTTCTAAACCCTTTCTATTCATATACCGATCCAGATGTTAAAAATGTTGCAATTGTACCAGCCTCCACCATTTCCTCTGGCAGCTCATTCCATACGCGCACCACCCTTTGTATGAAAACGTTGCCCCTTAGGTCCCTTTTAAATTTTTCCCCTCGCCCTAAACATATGCCCTCTAGTTCTGGACTCTCCCATCCAAGGGAAAGGACCTTGTCTATTTACCCTATCCATGCCCTTCATGAGCATGACTCCGAGAAAGTGTCCTGGATGGGTTAATTGAGTGTGCGAGGACCACTTTTGTGCCCTAGAAATAGTTCAGAGATATCTATATCCTTCTAGTGGGATCCCAGAAAGCAAATTGGAAAAAAAAATGGTGAGTTCTCCCAATGATCTGATCATCAATTATTTCAAGCCTCGAAGAAATTAATTGGTTTAATTGGTCTTCCATCTCACTTAGCGTCATAGAGTCATACAGCATAGAAACAGACCTTTCAGTCCAACTAACCAATGCCAACCATAATCTCAAACTAAACTAGTCCCACTTGCCTATGCTTGGCCCATATCCCTCCAAACACTTATCTAAGTGTCTTTTAAATGTTGTAACTGTTTCCTCATCCACCCCTTCCTCCAGAAATTTGTTCCACACATGAACCACACTGTGTAAAAAGAAAAATTGTCCCTCATGGCTTTTTAAACATATTTCTCCTCTCACCTTAAACATATGCCCCCTATTCTCATAAACACTAACCTTAGGGGAAAAAGACACATGCCGTTCACCTTATCTATACCCCTCATTATTTTTTGAACCTCTGTAAAGTCACCCCTCAACCTCTACACTGCAATGAAAAAAGTCCCAGTCTATCCAGTGTCTCCTTAACTCGAGCCCTCCTTTACTGAGGTTTTTTTTCTGAACCCTCTCCAGCTGAATAATATCCTTCCTATAACCAGAACTGTACATAATATTCCAGAAGAGGCCTCACCAACATCCTGTACAATCTCAACATAATGTCCCAACTCCTATACTCAAAGGTCTGAGCATTGAAGGCAAACATGCTCAACACTTCTGTTCGAATTGACTGCCACATTTCTTCATTTTACAACGTTCATTACAAATAGTAATTTTGTACTACTGAACTTGAGTATTACTAAGAATTCGAAAGTTTTTCAGCTAGTACTTAACAAGACAATTCACAATAATACCAATATTCCGAGAAAACATCATTTACGTTCTGAGAAGAGTGCTGATTGGTTGGCAAGTGGACTTTGGTAGAGGCGTTGTCCTGGAGAATGTATATGTCAGATGATGATTGACAGTTAGCAGCTAAACAGTATTTAAGTTGCGGACGTTTCGTCCTCTGTCTAGGTGACACCCTCAGTGCTTGGGAGCCTCCTGTGAAGCGCTTCTGTGATGTTTCCTCCGGCATTATAAGTGATAAATGCCGAAGGAAACATCACAGAAGCACTTCACAGGAGGCTCCCAAGCACTGAGGATGTCACCAAGACAGGGGACGAAACGTCTGCAACACAAATTCCCAGCTCGGCCAACAGAACCACAACAACGAGCACCCAAGCTACAAATCTTCTCACAAACCTTGAACAGTATTTAAGTTTTAAACTAGGCAGGTTGAGTTACCTGGTCAATGCATTGCCCTGAGAATCACTATTACATATTTTGTTGAGTTGAAATGCTGACGTATGTTCTTTCAACCTGAAAGAATTGGGCTGTATGTATTAATATATTCCGCTTCCAGTTTGCACAAGCATGCCATACTTTGAGCCCATCTGCAATCCTAAATTCTTTGTCAGTGTAATTCTTTGCACAGGCAGGATTATTTGTCACAACTTTTTCCATTTGTGGAATCCCTTCTAACGTTGGACATGGTGCTTCAAGTTATGCAAGCATGGGTTTGTTGGGTATGCTTGTTACCTTGTTTCAAATGGACAAAGGATGTCCTATGTATGTATCCCTTTGTAATTATTAACTCGTGCATTTAAGCACAATTTTAACATTACCATGTCGGCCCAAATAGATCATATTGCTGTAAAGTTCCTGCTAGGCTCATCTTTGGGTTCAGTGAAAAATGTGTCTTCATTGATATGACAAATAACCTCCTTCCCAATTCATATGTCTGAGATGTAGATGATAAGGTTGCTGTATTTGAGTCCACAGCAGGATATAGTAATTTCCTTCCATGATTTAATGGGCTCCACTGTGTGCTCAAATTCACCTTTAAATATAGCAATCAATGGAACTGTCAAATAAGCTCCCTGTCCTTGATCTCCTTGAAAAATTAACCATAAGTGTTGGAATTTCTACAGTTCCAGCCTTCGTAGCATTGGCTTTGTGAAACAACCTTGGAAACAGGGTCCCAGTCATTTATTTACTGTGCAAGCTTGATGCTGAAATCGGACATAACAAAGGCTTGCTGTAGGCTAATGGTTACTGTGATCAGATCATTTTTGGCTGTTTCTTGTTTTAAATCATGAAGGCCGAAGGTCTTTGATGCTCGTTACTCTGAAAATTCAGATGTCTCACAACTTTGAACAGCAGGTGAAGCTAGCTGTATGATGTTGCTTCTGTGCGGTAGGAAATATGAGTGGTATCCCCACAGTCAAGACAGTCTGCCTACAGCACAAATCAGAAATATGCTGTACGAATTTCTATGCTGCCGTGATGCTCAGTATGTAGACCATACATCCCAAAGACTAGTGGATCACAATAAATAGAATATCCCTTTCAGTGTTTTGAAAGGGAAGCTTGTTTGCCATACTCAACTAGCCTACTCTTACAAATCCCAAACACAATTCCAACGTAAGATTCGATTCTGCAATTAGACAGCTTTTGCTAAATAATCATGAGTACGTGTTCATTATGCTGACAAAAAATGTTGGATTGTCATTCAGACACATAAAGTGACTTGCTTGCATGTAACAGAAGATCTGCAGATGAAGACACAGCATCCTGTTCTTTGCAGACAGACAGACACAGTCAGTTTCAGTTCGACGAAATAGGCAAAGCCATTCAGTGGCTCATTTCTCAGGGTAATGCATTGACCAACCAGTTTAAAATTTAAACAATGTTTGGCACGTAATGTCATCATTTGCCTTTTTTATTTGCATTCTTTATGATAATACCACTGCCTGGTGGTTTACTTTGCCAACTTATCAACGCATTCCTTTCTTAGAGTATAATTTTTTAAATCTTTATATGGTATTTCTTCCAGAAATTTTCCTGATGAGCACAAGAAGAAAACCTTTGACAAAATGTGTTTTCCCAGTAAACCCAACATTAGCCATATTTGAAGGTAGTTCACTACCTTAGAAGTGTTTCATGTACGAAGTTTGAGAGAAGATTTGTAGCTCGGGTGCTCGTTGTTGTGGTTCTGTTTGCCAAGCTAGGAATTTGTGTTGCAGTTGTTTTGCCCCTGTCTTGGTGATATCCTCAGTGCTTGGGAGCCTCCTGTGAAGCGCTTCTGTGATGTTTCGTCCGGCATTTGTAGTGGTTTGAATCTGCCACTTCTGGTTGTCAGTTCCAGCTGTCCGCTGCAGTGGTCGGTATATTGGGTCCAGGTCGATGTGCTTATTGATTGAATCTGTGGATGAATGCCATGCCTCTAGGAATTCCCTGGCTGTTCTCTGTTGAGTTCCTAGAGGCATGGCATTCATCCACAGATTCAATCAATAAGCACATCGACCTCGACCCAATATACCGACCACTGCAACGGACAGCTGGAACTGACTACTGGAAGTGGCAGATTCAAACCACTACAAATGCCGGAGGAAAGATCACAGAAGCGCTTCACAGGAGGCTCCCAAGCACTGAGGATGTCACCTAGACAGCGGACTAAATGTCTGCAACACAAATTCCCAGCTCAGCGAACAGAACCACAACAGTGTTTCATGTAACTTGATCATGTGAAAGGCTCGATCCATATACAAGGTTTTTCTTTTCTTTTGAATTGGAACAAATTCAAATCATCAAATCCTTGAAATAGAGAGTCAAATTTCTCCTAGTGAAATTGACCAGCAGGTAATCTACTGTCAAACACAAGCCTAACGTCAGTGGTAAATATGTGTTGGAATTCTTACAGTTGCAAAGATTGACACAGGCGCACAAATGGCTCAGTGATTAGAACTGCTGCCTCACAGCTCCAGGAACCTAGGTTCGATTCCAGTCTTGGATGACTGTCTATCTGTATGGAGCTTGCACGTTCTTCCCATGTCTGCGTGGATTTCCACCAGGTGCTCTGATTTCCTCCTACAGTTCCGAAAACGTGCAGGTTAGATGGATTGGCCTTGCTAAATTGCACCACAGTGTCCAGGGATGTTCAAGCTAGATGGGTTAGGTACTTTATGTGCGTGGTTATGGGGATTGGGTGGGGGACGAGATCTGGTTGGAGTCAGTGCAGACTCGATGGGCTGAACAGCCTTTCTCCACACTGCAGGGATCCTGTGATTCTATGACCTAACTACTTGGTCCATAAATTCAGAAATCAGAATTATTAGGATTTAGAATCCACTGTTTGAGAGAGTCTTAGAGGCAGATTCTATGGGAAGTTTCAGAAGAGACTGAATATATGTTTGAAAGTGATTAATTTACAGAGTTATGGACGTAGTCTGGAGAATGGGGTTAACTACATAGCTGGTTTTGGAGCTGGTATGCGCAGAACTGAAATATCTGTTCAAACCCAAATAAATGATCACCATTAAGAACGTAACAGGATTTTTAAAAATGTTTCATACTGTAGACCTGAGGATGAAAGAGAAGAGGAACCAAGTGAAGATGAGGATGATGACAAACGACGTCTTAATGATGAACTTCTGGGCAAAGTAGTCTATGTAGATTGTAATGCAGACAAGAGAAAAGGCTGGTATCCAGCTTTGGTAAGTGAGATAATGCCATCATTACAGGATCTTCCTTTCATTGTCATGATTGAAGTTTTCAAACTGGATCATTATCACATAATTTTAAATATTTGTTTTGCTGTCAACCATGACAGCATGTTTGGAAACAATAAAACAATGCATTTGTTGACTGATTTAGAAATTAATTTGAATAATAAAATGGTGTTCAATTTATTGCTGAAACATTGAGGGCTACAACTTTTTTTGTAGAGTGAACATGGCAATGTTTGTTGTGCACAATCTGCTTGGATTAAGTTTGAACAGCATTCCTGCTAGCCTACAGGTGAAATACTGCTATTCAATGTAACAAATCAGATAATTCAGGCTTGTTTTGATTAAGGCATTTGGGTTGCTTGTGATTACCCTAGGCTTGAGAAGGGAAATATCAGCTCATATTTGAGATATGAATTACAATCATAGGATGTAGGAGCAGACGTAGGTCTCTTAGCTTCACTATTCAAAGGGATAATGGCTGACCTGATAATCCTCAACTCCACTTTATTGCTTTTTTCCCATAATTTTTGATTTTCTTTTTGATTTAAAAACCTGTCTATCTCAGCCCTGTGTATATTCGACAAAGCAGCCTTTATTGCTCTCTGCAGCAAAGAATTCCCCCTCATCTCTGTCCTAACTGGATGACCCCTACTCTGGTTCAAGACTCTACCACAGCAGAAACAACATATGTGCATTTACCCTGTCAAGTCCCCTCAGAATTTGCTATGTTTCAATAAGATTACCCAACTTTCTTCGAACTTTCAGTGAACCCCTGCTGCAAAATGTGACCCTCTTGAGGAAGAATTCCTGTTTGCTGTTTAAATTTGTCTATCAAGGTGTTTGGTAGAACTAGCACTGTTCCTGAAATATTATCTATGTAAAAGTAAATTATATTATGGAGAATATGTGATGAAGTATCTGATTCATTTCGTATTTGCTATTCCTCTCAGAGTTTTAAAGAATTTTTTGCAAAAGTTGAACTTATACTTTAATCACCTTTTTTACAGACAGATTGTGAGTTTTAAAACAAATCTCTCTCCCTATTCTCACCTCCTTACAAGCAGGTAGAGATTTAATTTTTCCACTTTTTAAAAATAGTGGCAGTATATTTCCTCAGCTTGCTCTGTCTGTGGGTTCTATCTTTGCAGGACTGCAACAGCATTGGGGTAAAGTTAAATCAGAAGTATCGCAACTTTACACACTCTTTGATGCAAGGAAAATCTCACAACATACATGCATTTACTAACAGGCAGGAAGATACTGAATCTGTCAGGAGAAAGAGATTGTTAAAATAGTAACAACTTAAGTACAAAACTACCAAGGGTACCAATTTATTATTGCCCTTGCTTTTAAATGGAGCCCAAAGTACAAAATTAGAGTTAGCTTGTGGGATTTAGTTTGTGGGGTGGGTTGATTAGCCACGTCAAATGTCTTTTAAGGAGGCTTTTTTGCTGAAAAGTGACTTCATAGAATCACAGAATTATTACAGTTCAGAAGGAGACCATTTGGCCCTTCGTGTCTGCGCTAGCTCGATTATCTCGTGCCAATCTCCTGCATTTTCCCCATATCTTTGCACACTATTACTATTCAAACACTGTCAATTGAACCTGCCTCTGCTACATTCCCATGCATCGAATTCCATGCCCTAACAACTTACTGTGATTTTTCTTCATCACGTGAAAATCCATGCCTCCTTGTTCTCATTTCTTTAGGAAATGGAAACAGTTTCATCCTAATTATTCTGTCCAGTCTGCTCGTGATTTTGAAAACCTCAATCAGATCTCCTCTTAGATTCATCCCATAGAGAAGAATGCTATCTTCAATCTATCCTCATCCTCATATTTAAAATTTCCCATACCTGGAACCATTCTAGTAAATCACTTCTGCATTCTCTCCAAAGCCTTTGCATCTTTACTATAATGTGTATCATGATGTTCCTGCTAAGATCTAACACATTTTGTACAAGTTCAGCATCACTTCCTTGCTCTTGTACTCTATAGCCTACTAATAAAGCTGAAAACACGGTATGCTTTATTAAATGCTTTCTCCACATATTCTCCCTCCTCCGTGATCTGTGCATATATACACCACGTCACTCTGCTCCTGCACCCCTTCAGATTTGTATCTTCTATTTTATATTGTCTTTCAGTGTTGTTCTCACTTCACATTTCTCTGCATTGGACCTCATCTGATACATATTCATCCACTCCACCAACTTGCCAATGCCCTTTTAGGGTTCCAAACCATCCTCCTCTCAATTCTTCCAAGTTTAGTCAAACTTGGAAATTTTTCTTTGCATACCAAGATCAATCTAAATCAGTAAAGGCGAGAACTCCACTACCAACCTCCCAACAGCCCCAAAAACAAATATTGACCATAACTCTACTTTCTGTCACTCAGCCAATTTTGTATCCTTGTTGCAAAGTCCTTTTCCTCACAAATATATTATGAGGCACTGTTTAATACATCTATGTCACATCAAAAGCATTGCCCTCATCAACCCTTTTGTTATGTCTTCAAAAAAGAAAATTAATTAAACATTATTTCCCTTCAGAGATCCATGCTGGCTGTTCCTAATCAATCCACTTTTTTTCCTGTGACTACTGACTCCTTCCTGAGTAATTGTGTCCAAAAGTTTCTCCACTACCAAAGATTGAACTAACTAGTCTTTAATTACCGGGATTATCCAGCAACATATTTGAACTAAACAGTAATGTAGGAATTCTCCAGTTTTCTGGCAACCTGCCAAAGTCCAGGGAAGCATGAAATTTTATGGTCAGTGCCTCTACAATTTCTACCTTCATTTCCTTCACAATCCTTGATATAGCTCATCCAGTCTCAGTACCTTATTAACATTTAAGTACCAACCACCAATATCCAAGTCTATATTTGAGTTCATGATGTCCCCCATTATAACTGCTGTATAATACTATCTTTTTTCTTTAAATTTGTTGTATATTTGTTCCTCTGCAAGCTTTCCACTAGTTAGTGGTCTGTAGACCATACCAAGAAATGTAATTAGACCTTTTTTATCTTACAGCTTAAGCCAAATTGACTCTGAGCGTTTGAGGGCAGAGATCTTCTCCTCTTACACTGCAGTGCTGTCCTTAACCTGCGCTGCTACTCCTTTCCTTCATTTTCTGTTTTATACCCATGACTATTTAACAACCAGTCTTGCCTTTCCCTGGGCCTCGTCTCTGTCGTGCCATAGTATCATTATACCACATTGCAATCTGTCGATAACTCCCCAACCCTATTTACTACACTCTGTACATTTACAAAAATGCATGTTAATTCTATTTTGTATTTTATTTCTTCCTTCCTTACTCTGACTTAACCTGTAACCTTACTATTTTCTACGTTAGTGCCAGCTGTATCATGAAATATTTTGCGAAACCTGCTATTTGCCTATACTACTCTCTCATGACACACACATCTCTGCCAAATTAGTTTAACGATGACACTAGCAAAACATCCTTCAAGGACCTCAGTCCCAGCTTTTTAAATGTAACCCATCTGGCTTAGACAGACGCTACGTTCCCCAGAGCCACTCCCAGGAATCTAAACCTCAGTTTTCCAGCCATGCATTTATCGGCTGTGTCCTGCTATTTCAGTGCATGCTTGCGTGTAGCACTGGGAGTGATCTGGAGATTATTACATTTTTGGCCCTACCTGGTAGCAATGTGGACCACAGTTTCTGGGTTTTCACCTTCCTGAAGATTGGCCTTCAGCTGCTGGTGACCCTGGCACCAAGGAGACAATGTAGCATCCTGGAGTCATGTTGATGGCCACAGAAATGTATGTCTGTTCTCTAACTAATGAATCCCGTATCACTATTGATTCTGCTTTCTTCTTCCTCCCTTCTTGCACAGTCAGGCAACTTGCACCAGAAGCTTGGCTTTGACTGTACTCCCTTGAGGAGCCAGCATCCTTATCGGCTTCCAAAATGGAAAATCAGTTTGTGAGGTGGATGTCTATATGGCATCTCTGTTTTTCTTGGACAGCCTGGTGGTCCTTCACTTCCTTCCTCCAGTCTTTGAGCTTCGGTGTTTTGATGAAAAGGTTTTTGTATCCAGAGTTTATAAATACAGGTTGTTGGCTGCTTTTTACAAGCCAAAGTTGGTTATTGCCAGTAGGTGTCACATGGAGCAGCACTGACCCCTTGACTGTTTCAAAATTGTGCCGTTAAGTTCAGTGCTGTGACAATGGTGATCAGGCCTCTTGGGGGAGGAGAAGTAGTCACCATCAAGGATTGCACTGCAGCTAGCTAATTGTCTGTGACTATTCTGTTATCATTAACACATCATGTTGTGGTTATCTTCAGTCAACCTGTTAAAACATGTTCTGACACACCTCTGGAGCAAATGGGACTTGAGCCAATGCCTTCTGGCTCAAAAGCAGAGACACTACCACTGTGCCACAAGAGCCAGGCACATTATCTTGTGGGTTGGGTGGAACTAGCAGTCCTTTGTGTAGGGGTTTTCTTGGTGATGTCCATCTCTGTCACAAATTATAACAATTGTTCGCATTCCAGACCCGTCAAAAGAGGCTTAGGTATTTATTACCGAGCTAACGCAGGCTTCTGAGAAATTTCCGGAAGGTTATTGCTATGTCCAGTCCTGAGATTACAACAGCCACCTTTTATTGTGCTGTTCATAGTATTTTGGATGTAGGTTTGCTTGCTGATCTGGAAGGTTCATTTCCAGATGTTTCGTCACCCTAGGAAGTGACATTTTCAGTGGGCCTCCAGGTGAAGCACTATTAATAATTCCTTCGCCCGGAGCCCCACTGAAGATGTCACCTAGTAGGGTGACAAAACGTCTGGAAATGAACCTTGCAGCTCAGTGAACAAATCTATATCCAGAACCTCAACCTGAGCTGCAAATCTTCTCAAAACTCGCTGTTCATTGTGTTTTAAAACAGTATATAAATATATACTGATATGCGTTGATAATTGGTTTTTACTCCATTCATGACAGTTTGGAGTATAAGTTTCTTACAACCGATTCCTCCATCTTGAAGTGTTTATTTAATCAGAGCTAATGTTTGGTCCTTACTAACAGACAACTTTTAATTACGCAAACTATCTTCCTGCTCTTGGCTAGCATCCTGAACCTCCCTCAATACTTCAGCGAGAAAACATCCCATTGTGAGTCTATGTTTGAAACTTAAGATGACTATAACAGATTTCAATTCCAATTGAGTGATGAATATCTGGAGCATCATCTTGTACTAGCAGCAATGCAAAGTGACTTCAAAGTATTGCCAATTTTTTTCCTAATTGTTTAGCTTTGGCTTTTAGAATCATGTAAAAAATATTGTTTGCCCTCCATGTTAGGTGCTGTCTCCAAGTTGCAGTGATGAAATCACTGTGAAGAAAGACCAGTGTTTGGTGAGATCCTTTGCCGACTCCAAATTGTAAGTGTAAATATAAAATGTATGGATGCAAAAAAAACTGCTACTTGCGAGATGTTTGAATATGTCGATTTGTTACGAAAAATAACTAACTCAAAAGATTTTCAGCTGTTCGTGAGTCATGTGTGACATTGACATTTTAAATGAATGCTGGACTTCATTGTAAAGTGAAGCTATACATTGGTTTTAATGTTTGTTCGCAATTAGATCATGTCTGCAAATCATTTGGAAACATACTAAACTGCAAATAGATTCTGGAATGTTTAACCATGTAGTTCACTGGAACGGACTGAGGTTGATTATAATACATATTTCACTTTTATCTTTAAAGTAAGAACAAAGGGAAAAGCCAAAATTTGATAAATTCCTTTAACAATTCAACTATTTGACTGTAATAAGTTTTAAATTCCATTCCAAAAAATTGTACTGCTGTTTATAAATGCTTCTGTTGCAGTGTTTTCTTGAGGGTTCTTCCAGTTTTGTTTTTGAATTCATTCACTGGTTGTGCGTGTTGCGAGGTAGGCCAGCATTCATTACACAACCATAGAACTTAAAACTTTGACCTGCTGCAGTCCATTTAGTTTAGCTACACTCATGATGCCATTAGGGAGGGATTTCTACGATTTTGACCAAGTGATACTGAAACAACTGTGATATAGTCTTGATGTTGCATGGCTTTGAGAACTTGCAGGTAGTGATATTCCCATGCATCTGCTGCCATTGTCCTTTTTGGTGGTAGTATCCATGGTTTAGAAGATGCTAAGAAGCAACATTGCCTCTAATTTTAGATTTGGTTCTATGAGCCTCCAAAGTTCTTGTATAGCACCAGCTTCCAGAGTGGGAAGGCAATGCCATGATCAGAATGCCGACGTCGATTGCTATGTGCATAACCTTGGAGCAGCTTAGAATTAGCTTAGAGCAGCTTACTAAGAATTCTTGGTGAATTTCTGCACTGCATCTTGTAGGTGGTGCACACTGTTGCTATTGTGTGTCTGTGGTAGCGGGAATTTAGTATTTGTAGATGTGATGCAAAATAAGCTGGCTGCTTTGTCCTGAATGTGTGAAGCTTCTTGACTGTTGTTGGAACTGCATTCATCCAGCAAATGGAGAGTATTCGGTCACACGCCTGATTTGTGCTTTTCGACAGCCGTTGGGGATTCAGGAGGTGAGTTAGTTGCTGCAGGATTATTCGCCTCTGTCCTGCTCTGGGAGCCACAGTACTTGTCTGACTCGTCCAGTTGAGTTTTTAGTCAGTAGTAAGCCAGCAGAAAGCTGATAGAGGAGGATTCAATGATGATTAAACCATTGATTGTCAAGGGCCAATGGTTAGATACTTGTTGAAAAAGATCATTGCCAGGCATGTGTTTTGTGCAAATGTTACTTGCCAAGATATTTCCATATCTTGTTGTATTTGGGCATTGACTGCTTCATTGGCTGTTGAGAATGGTGCTGAACATAGTGCAGTCACTGGTGAACATCCCCACTTTTGATCTTACGATGGAGCGAAGGTTGTTGATGAAGCATTTAAAGATTAAAGGGCCAAGGGCATTACCCTGAGGAACTCTTAGAGGGGTCCTGGAGCTGAGAACACCACAGCCAACTTCTTTTGTGCCAAGTTGATTCTCACCAGTGGAGAGTTTTCCCTCTGAATCCCCATGACTCCAGTTTTGCAAGAGTGCCTTGATATTGAAGACAATCATTCTCATGTAGTCTCTAGAGTTCACCTCTTTGTTGGACCAAGGCTATAATAAGGTCATGAACAGAGTGGCTTTGGTAAAACCCCAACTGAATGGCAGCATGCACATTACTTAAGAGCATCATTGATGGCATTTTCTATCACTTGACTGATGATCGAGAATAGACTGACGGGGTGGTAGTTGACTTGGTTGGATTTGTCCTGCTTTTTGTTTACAGGACATACCGTGGCAATTTTTCTGGGTAGATGCCAGTGTCATTACTGTTCTGGAATGGCTTGGCTAGAGGTGTGGCAAGTTCTGGAGCACAAGTCTTCAGTACTATCCCTGGAATATTGTCAGGGCCCATAGACTTTGCAATATTCAGTGCTTTGAATGTTTCTTGATATCACGTGGAGTGGAATTAAATTGTTATAGACTGTTCTCTGTGATGTTGGGGACCTCTAGGGAGGCAGAAATGGATCGTTCAACTGTCACTTCTGCGAGTAGATTGTTGTGAATGCTTCAGCCTTTTGTGCTAATGTGCTGGGTCTCCTGACTGAAAATGGGGACATATGTGGAATGTCCAGAATCTGCTAAGTCTTGGGCAGAGCCACAGAAAACCTCTACAGGTTGCTGCTTTATTGATTGAAACTGAACTTTGCTGACCTGAATAGCCTTTTGTTGTCTTTGTTTTTCCCTGAATGCATGTAAGTGCAGCTCTCATTTCAATGTTGTTCCTTTAAAATAATCCATGTGTAACTTTACAATTTTGTTGATGCAATCATAATTGTTAAAGCAACACCAAAGCAGTTCATTCTTTTTGCTTGGTAATTTAAATTCCTGTTTCTAACTCTGACTCTACTAACAAGATTTTAAATACAGTTTCCACAAAACTGTTTTTAAAATTCATTGTTTTTGACTGCACTATCAACTATGTATTCTCAATTGTTTAGATCTGTCGATGTAATAGGCCATCCCTCATGAATAATTATGTGACTATCTGTTCAGGATGGCACAATGTTTAGAAGGATTTGAGGAACAGAGTGCTTTAAACACTATCGCTTCATAGTTATCATGGTTTGAAGCTTTGTTTTCAAATGTAAAGTTCAACAGGTAGATGTGAAGTTACAGAGATGGTGCATGAATGTGGACAGTCTATTGAACATGAGATAGCTGTATTTACTAATTTGATTTTTATTACCTTGTAAATAATTTAAACAAAGACTGTGAAATTTAGTTGAACATCAATCTTGAGACACAAAACCAGTGTTCTTTATTTCAAGCTAAACCTTGGCATCTATCTTTGTAAAACAACAGCTATCCTATCGCAAGAAAAGATATCAGAGAACTCGATTGGGACAAAGTTACAAAACAAGACCCAGTTGTTAAACAAGGTAAGGAAACTGGCATCCAAAGTGAAGTGAATTGCAAATATTTCCACTTGCATCTCATGCTAATAGCTGTGATCATCATACTTGAAATGTGGCCCTTGAGAGTCCTTGCCTTACCTCCCCTTAAACAGCAAGTCTCAATGTCAAGATGAGAGTGGCAAGGTTGAGGCCAATTTGTGAAACATGTACTTCTGGTCTAAGTTGTACAAGCAGGAGGTTAGTTTTGTTTCATAAAGGGAATGCTTTGAGAATCAAAGTTTTTATTTTAGTGCAGGATTAGTTTTTATCATTTGGAAAGCTTGTTATAATGCCATTCCAATTGCATTGTCTTGTGATTTTCGTTTGAGATGTTGGAGGGAGTGTATGGCTCGAAGAATAATCAGGTTTCAATTCACGCACTTAGATCTAAATGTAGTTTGCACAGGTGGAGTGGACGTCACAACTCTCATAGCTGATAACTCAGAAGATGCTAAATTAAATAAGTTGGGGCAGTCTTGGTTCGCTGCAGCAAATTCAAGTTGCATCAGTGAGCAGCTTCACTCAGAGTTTGCTAGTGAAATGTGAAAGATGTATGATTTTTGATAGATGAAGACACTTCCATCTATCTTCAACCTGTTCAAAACTCGAAGCGAACATTGAGTTTCCCTCACCAGTTTTGACATTCTCCATCTTGAGAACAAAATTTCACAACAAAGCATTCTGTTATGGCTCCTGATAATGCAATTGTATTTCGGGCAATTGTGAAGTAACCAAACAAAGCTGTCAATTTTCTCCTGTAGTATCTAATGCAGTCCTTAGAATGCATTCATTATTCTGCATCTTAACATAATGTTAATACAAAACTAAAATACTGTGGATGGTGTAAATCTGAAGTAATATCGGTAAATCGTGGAATATTCAGATCAGGCAGCATCAGAGGAAACCAAAATAGAGTTTGAGTCTTGGTCACTGGCCATGCATCGGAACTGAAAAAGCTTGGAAATATAAGCATTTTTGCAAATAAAAAAGGGCTAGGTGAGGACAGGAGTTGGTTGATGAGCAACATAAAGTCAGTGATTTGTCATTGTTGCGTTCACATCTTCTGTTAGACTTACCTTTTATTTCTTTTGGCTCTGCACACAACTGTTTTGTCATTTAATCTCTGTTGACTTTCACCCCACCACAGACCTTCCCTTTTGTTTTATTTTTCACCTCCCTCTTGCATAAAAACCTGGTGCATTTATAACTTTGCCCAGCTTAATATAAACTCTGTTTTTGTCTGTGAGATGCTTCCTGACATGTAGAATACCTTCACCAATTTTACACTGTACAAAAAATGCATAAATGCTACATAGATTCAGGTTTTTAAAATTCTTATAAAAGAAGAGCACTGATGTTCTTTCCTAGAGGGATCGAGTGGAAAAGTAAAGAAATTTTGCTAACTTGAGGCGAGAGAGTCCAGATTAGACTATATTTAAATTGACTGTATAGTGGCGGAGAAGAAGACCAAGTTCGTTTTTACGAAGGTGATAGCAGTTCTTGGAGATTATGCCAATCAGGGCACATTGAACAGCATGATTGGAGCTCTAGTGATTAGAAAGGAGAGTTGGCCTGTTAGAGTGCAGGATAGGCATGTTCCTGTTACAGGGATGACAAGAGTCTGGAACCTTGGATGACAGGGGAAATTATCAGCTTCATTTTTTTGTTGACTAAGGCAAAGTCCTTAAATAATATAGAGAAAAGTAGTGAGGAGAGCTAAAAGGGTCCTTGAAATAATCTTGGCCAGGAGGTTTATGGATAATCTCCAGGCATTTTATGCATGTATTGAGACAAGAGGGTAGCTATGGAAAGAGTAGGCTCATTGAAGGATAAAGAAGGGAGATTATGTGTGGGGCCAGAGGAAATAATAAGTACTTTACATTGGTATTCACCAAAGAGAGGGACATAAGGGATGTTGAAATTAGGGAAAAGTGTGTGAATACTCTCCGGCAGGTCAACATAATGAAGAAGGAACTTTGGATGTTAGATAAGTTTGTTTTCCCTGGAAAGACAGAGGTTGAGTGTTGACTTGATAGACGCCTACAAAATTATGAGAGGCTTAGATAGAGTGATAGTCTGAGGCTTTTTCCCAGGGTGGAAAGGTCAATTACAAGAGGACACAGGTTCAAGGTGAGAGGGGGCAAATTCAAGGGAGAAGTGCTGGAAACTTTTTCACACAGAGGGTCGTGGGAGGCTGAAACGCTCTGCCAGTGGAAGTGGTGGATGCAGGCACGTTAGTGAATGGGTGGTGAACAGAGGAACAGAAGTCACATATGGGAATCAGCGCAGGCTTGCTGGGCCGAAGGGCTTTTTCTGGTGCTATATTCTTCTTAGTCTTTAAACATATAAAGCATTTCATAATTTCTGAAGAAAATATTTCCACGTAGTAGGTCCATGAATAGACCATGGTCCACAAGGGACGACAAGTAGAACATTATTAAATTAATTTGGTAAATCAAATAAAATTCTTTACCCGAAGAGTTGTTAGAATGCGGAACTTATTAGGAGGCCAATCTTCTAAAATACATTTAAGAAGATGCTTGATAATCATGAGAGGAATAGATTAAAAATTTATGCTGATGGTTAGATGAAGAGTTTTGCCAAATGACTGGTTTCAGTGCTGTACATGGCATGTAGTGCTACATAAATTAATCTTCATAAAAATGAATATACTCCTTGTTAACATTATACTGTATTTTAATCCAAAATATTTAAGCTAACGACCAAAGAAAATTAGATTTATTGGTTTTCTTGGTGAATTCCAGTTAAATTCATAAGATATAGGAGCAGCATTGGGCCATTTGACCCACTGAGTCTGTTTCACCATTCGATCATGACTGATACGGTCCTCACCCCCATTTTCCTGCCTTCTCCCCATAACCCTTCACCCATTACCAATTAAAAATCTCCTCCTTAAATTTAATCTCCCAGCATCCACCACACTTTGGGGTAGTGAATTCCACAGATTCACAACCCTTTTGGGAGAAGTCATTACATCTTTTAAATTTGCTACCCATTATCCTAACATTATGATCTCTTGTTCTAGAATGCCCCATAAGAGGAAGCATCTTTCTACATCTGTCTTATCCATACTTTTATTATCTTGAATATCTCCATTCTTTGAAATTTCAGAGTATTGGTCTAAACTGTTCAGACTCCTCATACAACAAACCCCTCATCTCTGTGAACCTTTTCTGAACTGTCTCCAGTGCCACCACACCTTTCCTCAAGGGGACCAAAGCTGTGCACTATACTCCAGATGCAGGTTCACCAAAGCCTTGTATTGTTGCAACAATACTTCATTACCTTTAAATTTTATTCCTTTAAATATAAAAGGCAACATTCCATTCAATTTCTTTATTATCTGGTGTACCTGCAGGCTAGTTTTCTGTGACTCATGAACGAAGACACCCAGGTCCCTCTGTACTGTGGCACCTCGAAGTCTTTCCCCATTTAGATTATAGATCGCCTTCCTATTTTCCGAACCAAAATGCATGACCTCACACTTATCCACATTAAACTCCATCTGCTCCATTTTGGCCCACTTTCCTAACCTATCTATATCCATTTGTTTCCTCATTGCAATTTACCGTCCTGTCTATTTTAGTCGTCCACAGATTTGGCTGTAGCGCCTTCTAGTGCTGTATCCAAGTTGTTAATGTAGATTGTAAATAGCTGGGGCCCAAGAACCGAACCTTGTGGCACCCTACTAGTTTCTTGCATCTAAAAAAACCCCATTTATCCCGACTCTCTATCTTCTGTCTGTTAGCCAGTCACCTATCCAAGCTAATAAATTACCTCCAATTCCCATATCATTCAACCTTGTGAATTAATCTTTTGTGCGGCACCTTATTAAATGCCTTCCAGAAGTCCAAATATACTGCATCTACAAGGTCCCCACTGTCCAGTTTGCTTGTTACAGCTTCAAAGAACTCTAGCAAAATTCTCAAGCATAATGCCCTTCATAAAATCATGGCGACTCTGATGGATAGTGTTTTGACTTTCCAAATGCCCTAATGTTGCTTCCTTGATAATTGATTCTAATATTTTCCCAAAAACATGTTAAACTAACTGATTTGTAATTTCCCACACTGCTTCCCTCCCTTTTTGAATAAGGCCATTACGTTAGCATTTTTCCAATGCACTGAAACTGTTTCCATGTCCAGGGAATTTTGGAATAGTGTAACCAATGGATCCACTATTTCCACACCACTTTCTTTAATATCCTAGGGTGTAGGCCATCAGGCCTGGAGGACTTGTCAGCCATCAGTCGGTGTTGATTGTTCTAAGTTCTACCCTTTCTATTGCATCTGACTTGTCTGTTCCAATAGGGTTGGTACTATTGTCGTCCATGTGAAAACTGAGGCAAAATATTAATTTAGCATCTCTGCCATTTCAGTATTCCCCTATTAGCTCTCCAGTTCCATCTTCCAAAGGACCAACATTCACCTTAGTAACTCTACTCCTCTTAAGGAAGCTTTTGCTATCCTTTTTGATATTTTGTGCTAGTTTTCTTTTGTAAATTACTTTAGCTCTTTTCACTAATTTTTTAGTATCCCATTGTTTATGTTTGACAGTTTCCTAATCTTCTATATTGCCTTTACCATATGGTATACCTTAGGTTTTGACTTTTTAACAGCCAAATCTTTGCATATTTCAAGAAGACTTCTTGAATTTGTAATATTGACTAGATTTTTACAAGTATTCACTCTCAAAAAGTTATGTTTCTACTGAACTTGATAGATGTTCCACCTGATGCATGGTGCTTCTATGTTCTAAATTCAGAAATTATGGTGAATCTGAATACTGTACTTCCTAGTCATAAAGCACTAAAGAAGCTTTTTGGTCCATTTGCCTGTGTCAATTTATCTACACTAATCCTATGTTCGAGGACTTGGCCCATAGCCTAGAATATTTGTCATTTCAAGTGTTCACCCACCTACTTCAAGGGTAGCGAGGTTTACCATCTCTACTAACCTTCCAGGTAGTGCATTCCAGATTCCCACCACACTTCGGTTTTCCTTGATTTCTGTCTAAACTCCCCTCCTGTCCTCCTCAAAATTATGTCTCCTTGTTATTGACCCTTCAACGAAGGGGAATAACTGCTTCCTATTCACCCTATCCATGTCCCTTGTAATCTTACGCATCTCAATCAGGTCTTTCCCTCCCCATCTCTTTCCCCCGCCCCCCCCACCACCACCACCACCATCCCCGAACTTTTCTTCTCCCAGGTAAACAATCTGAATCTTTCCAGAGTCTTCATAGTAAAGTGCTCCAATCCAGGCAACACCCTGGTGAATCTCTTCTGTACTACCACAACTAGAATCTCATCCATCCATAGTGTGGCACACCAGAACTATACACTGTATTCCAGCTGTGGCCGAGCCAAAGTTTTATACAGCTCCAACATAACCTGATAATCTGTACCATGATTGATAAAGGCAAGCATCCTGTATGCATTCTTAACCAGCCTAATCATGTGTCCTGTTGCTTTCAGGGGTCTGTGGACAAGCAACCCAAGATCCCTTACGTCTATCCATAATCTGTTCATTATCAATTGAGAAGTGAAACTGAACTTGCAAGGAAGGGTTTTCATGGCATCAGTGAGGTGATACAGTTTCTGCTGACAGGCTAGGTTGGTAAGGAAAGAATAGAATACAGATTTAAGAAAATTTGGCAAAAGAACCAGAAGGGAGATGAAGATATTTTTTAATGCATCATGTTACGATGATACAAATTCACTGCCCATTACGGCAGTAGGAATAGGTTCAGCAGCCTCTTTCAAAGGGAAACTTCGTTTAAAACGTCAGAATATGCAACACAATCGGCAAAGAGTGGCAATGGGACTAATTGGATAGCTATTTTAAAGCCATTTTAAAGTCCAAATGGCTCCTTCTGTAAAGTGCTATGATTCTATGTTTATAATTTATCAACCAAATTAACAAGACCTAACTTTGAAATGCTGCTTTCCTGTAGCACTTGAAGAAGCTCACAAATTCTATCAACAAAGGATTGTTCCTGAAAGCTGGAAGGTTGATATGAATGTCATCTTAGAGTCCTCCAGTAGTGATGAAGAGGAGGAGGAAGAAGAGGCAGAAAATGATGAGGAAGATGAAGAAACAAAGCAAGAGGTAGGCTATATCTAAAGTTTTGTCGATTAAGCAAATTGATACTTGAAAAGTGGAGATCCGAAAGTATCATAAGAAATCAGCTGCTTTTTTAAAGTACAGTATATAAATATATAGCTGTTTCATCAAAAAAGTGAAATTTTTCATGGCATTGTTTCCACTCAGCAACCAAGGCACTTGTAAAGTGGGTTAGCACTGTTGCCTCACAGCGCCAGAGACCCGGGTTCATTTCCCGCCTCAGGCGACTGACTGTGTGGAGTTTGCACATTGTCCCCGTGTCTGCGTAGGTTTCCTCCGGGTGCTCCGGTTTCCTCCCACAATCCAAAAATGTGCAGGTCAGGTGAGTTGGCCATGCTAAATTGCCCATAGTGTTAGGTGAAGGGGTAAATGTAGGGGAATGGGTCTAGGCGGATTGCGCTTTGGCAGGTCAGTGTGGACTTGTTATGCCAAAGGGCCTGTTTCCACACTGTAAGTAATCTAATCTAAAACTGAAACAAATTGGGAGTAATAAGGAGCGAGTTCTTGAAAAGTTAACTGGATTAAATGTTGACAAATCATCAGGATCAGATGAGTGTTAAAGTATATGGCTGTAGTGATCATGGTTGCATTGATCGTTATCTTTCAATATTCTATAGATTGCAAAATGTTTCTGCAGATTGGAAAGTAGTAAATGGAACTATGCAATTTAAGAAGTAGAAGGAGAGGGAGAATATTAAACTGTAGATTTGCTGGTTTGCTATCGGTAGTATAGAAAATGTTAGAATATATTCTAGCGGTTGAGATAACTGAATATTTAAAAAAGAATGCTAAAATTGCGCAGTGTTGACATGGATTTATGGAAGAGCAATAAAGATTGAAAGCCTGTAGAAGTTTCTTAAGAATGTTACTTGTTAGATGGTGAATAAAGGAGGGTCTGTGGAAGTAATGGATTTGGATTTTCAGAAGGCTTTTGAAAAGGACCCACAGTAAACAAAATTAGGGGTATTATACCAGTATGGATTGACAATTGGTTACCAGCAGATAGTCTGAATAAACAAGTCGTTTTCAGAATAATAGACTATCACTGGGAGGATATCACGAAGATCAATGCTAGGTCCACAGTTATTTGCAATCCATATAAATGATTAAAATACAGGGGCAAAGTATAATACATAAAAATTTGCTCATGACACAAAACTAGTTGGGATAGAAATTGTAATAACGTTTTGGTGGACTTCAAGTACATTTGGACAAGCTAAGAAAATGTCCAAGAACATGGTAGAAGTAATATAATGTGGATAAGTGTGAAATGACACACTTGGGTAGGAAAAAAACAATTGGAGAATCAAACCTTTCTTTAGTGGTGAGCGATTGAGAAATATTGGTGTCCACTTATGTGTCCTCGTTCATGAGCCAGTAAAAGCTAGCATGCAGATAGAACAGTCAATAAGAAAGGCAAATAGTACAGTGGCCTTCAACACAAACTTAAGTGCAGAAGTAAAGATGGTGTGTTGCAATTATAGAGAACCTTGGTGAACCCACTGTGGAATAGTGTGTTCAGTTTTCGTCTCCTGAACTAAGGAAGGATATAGTTGCCACAGAGGGAGTGCAGTGCAAGTTCACAAGACTAATCTCTGGAATGGTGTGATTATTTTATGAGGATAAAGTGAAGGAATGGAACACAACTTCTGTAGAGTTTCAAACAAATGAGAGGTATTTTAATTGAAATTTACAGGATTCTTGCCAAGGGGGATTTAGATCAGCTGTTCCCCTGGCCTGGTGAATTTAGAATTATTAGAATTCTGTCCTTCAGAGGACTTTTGAAGCTTATTATCATGTACATTCAAGACAAAAATCTGGAGACTAATGACACCAAGGAGTGTGGAGAGCACATGATTTTCATGCACTGAGGTAGGTGATTAGCCATAGAGTATTTTCCATCAATTGGATACTCAAAAATTTGCTCCTGTTCAAAGTTAGTTTCATCTTTACTGTTTGCTTAGCTGAAGACTGCACTGGAGGTAGAATTGATTGAAAATTTCGGTTCCAGCAGAAATGGGTGGGTGTCCACTCCACTTCCTGTAGGGTTTCCCTGGCAACATACTGGTGATTTTATCATGAGCATGCTCACAAGTAATTCAAGACTTTGCAGTATGTTGGCAGGCAGCCTGTGGATGTTTGCCATATTTTCAAACCAGCTTTCCATGACCTGAGCTTAATATTGGAGTTTTTTTCTCTCCAGAATGCAACAGTAGAGTTAAGTAATGGCGTTCATTCACTAGCTAATTGAACAAGGAAGATAGAAGCTAACTTTATTTATTGTACAAATATATTCTGCTTTTTTTTAGGTATAGATTGTCTAACTTGCTGAGAAATAGATATTGTATGTCCTGATTTACTTCTCCCATTATCATATATGTATATAATCCTAAATTTATGAATTCTTGTCTTTTTAAACATTTAAAAATAACTTGTGTATTTTTTTGTAATGTAACTCTCAGTATCTTTGTACATACAATAAATGTTTCATTTGCAGTCAATACTTCATACCTGACAGGGTTGTACTTCTCATATTTTAAAATGTAGTCAATGCAAATTGTATCACACACCAGCAACTGTTTCAAATAAAATACTCCAAAGCAGTGAAATTAAAGCTCGGCAAGAGAAGGCTATTCACCTCCTGTTTTGTTTTCTGACCTTCCCCCGAGAGAGAGGTTCCAGATACTGATGTGTAGTTGCCAATTTGAGGAGAAACTGCCTTGGGTAAAAATATTTAGGCTGTTATTAACCTAAGATTGCACCAACTATTACCTGTATGGCATATTGAGTAGATGGATCAGATCTCTGATGTGGTCTTAAAAGGACAGGCCAAAATAATCATGATTGCAAGCTTGCAATAGAAAACTTTATTTAAGGAAGTCCCTTTATCCTAATTATCCTAATTATGAAATGTAAATATCCAACTATTTTCATAATCTATTGACAGCTATTTAGTACAATGTTTCTTTCATTAATTATTAAATAGTGCATCCTTCATTTTTTCACAATATTTTTAATGCCATGGGAGACCCTCCAGTAAAAATTTAATTGCTGTAAATCTGTTCTTGTACCAAGTAGTAACTATTGAAACAAATACAGAATAATAGAAATATGCAATATGAGGTGAATTGGCACATTGTTCTCATAATGGTTGACTGGACTTTCCATTTTTAAAATAGTGGTTGCATTTAAAAAGCAGCTTTCTGTGTGTGAACATCTATTTGATCATCAGAACATAAGTATTTGATGTTCTGATGACCTTATCTATTTCAATTGATAAATTAGTTATTTAATAAAATATTTTGCATTTATCAACTGCCATTTTGTTTGCCAAGTGCCTCTGTGCCAAGCAACTGGGTCTGAGATAACGACTTCTCTCCAATTCTTTTTCTCCAAACTATCTCAGCACCATCCATATCAACCTTACACCAACCCAAAACTGAAGAACCTCTGCACCTTTGTTGGATAAGGGCAAGACAAGACTTAATTTGTATGAAGTCTTTCACATTCACAAGATATCTCAAAATGTTTTACGGAAAATTCACTTCTTTTGTAGTCACTGTTGTAATGCACAAAATGCAACAGCCAATTTGAAAATGACAAGCTCCCCAAACTGCATCATCATGGCCTTTGTTTAAATTCTGTTTTACTAAATGGAGAAGATTATGGTGTGAGAACTGCAGTTGAGAGTTTCATGTCTAATATATAACACAACATTTATCCTTTTTATGACTTGGTTAATAGTACTGCTATATGTGAGCAATGAGTAACAATTAGTGGATTTAACTTGAATTATTTTTTGTAATGCATGCATTTGAATTGAATCAGTTGTTTCAGTTTCCAAGTGAATCTGTTGTACAAGGACTACACCGAAGCAAGTTTTTGCTCAGATCCTCTTTAAACCACTTGCTGCTCACCTGGAACTTATACCTTCTGGTCTTAGTCACATCTGCCAAGAGGGAAAGATTCTTATGATCTACCATATGTATTTCTTGCATAATTTGATAAACATCAATCAAATCCTTCTTCAGCTTTCTCTGCCTGAGAGCAAATAAACCCAGCCTATCCAATCTCCTCATAACTGAGACTTTCCATCCGAGACAACATTCTGGTGAATTTCTTCTGCACCATGTCCAATTCAATCATGTTTTTCTTTCAGGAATAAGTGTCATAAACATAGAGTCCATGGTTCATGCAAATTAATATTTTTAAGGTCGTTTTAGCTTTAGAAGATTAATTAAGGTAATTGAAGTTCTGAATTTTTCCATGTTGCCAGACTATCTCAAATAATGGCAGTTTAAAGGGTTCCATATCTATTTCTGGAATCGGAGCTAGGAAGATAAATGTAAATTTGAGGAATATTGCCCTGACTTCATTCGAAATTTAAATTATTTGTGAAAACTTCAGGTCAAAGTATTTAACTTGAAGACAAAAGTTAATTAACCAAAGGGTTTGTCAGGTATTTAATAAACCTTTGTTGTCATCCAGATGACTAATTCCAAGTAGAGCCTTCTGAGAACTTGTCTGAGGGATGTTTACAGAATGTTTTTAGGGTTGGAGGTTAAAGCATCCAAGTTGGTGGGTGTAAGCTCCGAGTTCAATAAGCAGAGAAACAAAGCAACTGTCGACTAGAACGAAAAGTGCTGACAGAAACCAGAGTATTTTTTGGATGGTGACACGAAGCACATGTTTTAGCTAAAAAGTCCACAGTCATGAGGTTTTAAAGGAAAGTTGAAGGATTGCTTAGCCAAAAGTTAATGGAAGGATCCCTGGGAAATTTCAGAGATTAAAGGACAGCTGGAACACCAATGAGAAGTTAAAGTGAAGTTTGAAGGGCTGTGGGATATGTTTGTTTGGTTCTAGAGAAAGTAAATGAACCTTGAAGAGTCTGATCAGACTTTCTGGAGAAAACGTAAAGAAGAAAGGTCTATAATTTAAGTCTGAAGTATGTAATTCATTTTATGTTTTTTGTTGTAAAGAGTGTTTATTTATCTAAGAAGAGTGTTTATTTAGTAATGTCTACTTTGCTTGTTTCTGGTATAGTGACATTCTTTTGCATTAAACTGTGGAGTCAGGTGGCATCATTTCTTTCAGATTCTTCTGAATTTCTTTTCAAACATTAATGGTTGGTAACAGAAGTAAACTCACCAGTTTCCCCTATTCATTCCTTTGTAATTTGTAGGAATATAACTTCTTCAAAATTGAGTTTTGGCTATTTTAGAATTATTTAGGAAGAATGTCAAATCTTCTGTTGGTATTTATGTTCATGTACTTACTTGTGGTGAAATAAAGGCAGTTTGACTCCTTAATGTGCATGTTTTATCTTGCACATTCGTATCCAGTAAAGGGAACCTCTTAGGATCTTAATTTACTTGCATTTTTATACATGTAAAAGCAAAATATCAGGTCTAGAAAATTTTATTTACAGCATGTTTCTGGAGAAAGACTTTTTTCTTGAGTCAGAAGAGTAAGATAAATCAGAATCAAGATGCAACACCACTGTTCTGCAACGATAACTTGAAGTTATGTTGTGTATTTAAGGTAGGAAACCACTTCATGGCAATTAAATATGATTTGATTAGAAAACCTGAGTCACATAAGCTATTACGACAGAAGACAAGTAGCCTGTGTCGATGAGACAGAATTTGAGAAATATCTGAAAATAAGAGAGTAAAATTTGAGAGGTTTGCATTAAATTTGATTCATAAGTAACCAGCTGTGAACTATCAACATTAATTCTACCAGTTAAAACACGAACCCCGTTTCTTAAAAGCCCTACACAACATGCAAACACAAACAAAAAAAGCATCAGTACACTGGGTTTTGATACTATGTATCTTTTTCTTCTCAGACCTTTGTTTTTCAGTGCCCTCTCTCCAGGTTCTTTGGCTCCTCTGCAGGAGGCACAGGGCAATTGGATACACTAATGAAAAAGACTGAGTTATTGGTTAAAAGCAACAGCTTACAGCAACTCGTGGGGAACAAAATGACTGTTTTCCTTCAGACTTCGGGTACTTTTCCTGCAGAGAGGAAGAAACATGAAGTACTCCTTCCAATCTGGAAAACTTCTGTATCTGTATAGTTTGTACTCACTCACACCTAGCCATCTGCTTGCTCACTCAGCCGGCCACCCATTCACTTACCAACTCACCAACCAATGTCCAGTATCCACTTTTGCTCAAATCAATCAGCTACCTGTTGTCAGATGAATCACACTCTGTGCAATGCCCTGGTGTTTGCTGTCTTAGCTCACCTCCCCCACTGCTTGCAAAGCAGAAGTAGAAATGAATTTCACTAAACTGCAGCAATCCACTTCCCCCAGTCCTCAGTTGTAAAACAGCTTTGATGATCTTTAGGCATACACATTTCAAAATTCATCATTAGCATATTTACAGTTAGAAAATAAGGTGATATTCTGAATATAATCCTGATTTGGAGGTGCTGGTGTTGTACTGAGGTGTACAGAGTTAAAAATAACACAATACCAGGTTATAGTCGAACAGTTTTATTTGGAAGCACGAGTTTTCGGAGCGCTGCTCCTTCATTATAATCCCAATCCACTTCTCCACTAGATTATTCATGACCACTCTTTCCTGTTGAGCTAGTTCCCATGAAGGTTTCCTGCTGCCTTGCAGACCTCCATGCATGGTGGTGTCTTCTGGAACTGGAAGTCAATGCATCCACAGATTTACATGTTCAGATCCTCCAAGCAGCTGCTTTTTACTATATATTATGTTAATACTGACGAAATCTAGAGCTGAACAGGCTGGGGCTGTTTTCCCTGGAGTGTCAGGCCGAGGGGTGACCTTATAGAGGTTTACAAAATTATGAGGGGCATGGATTGGGTAAATAGGCAAAGTCTTTTCCCTGGGGTCGGGGAGTCCAGAACTAGAGGACATAGGTTTAGGGTGAGAGGGGAAAGACATAAAAGAGACCTAAGGGGCAACTTGTTCACGCAGAGGGTGGTACGTGTATGGAATTAGCTGCCAGAGGAAGTGGTGGAGGCTGGTACAATTGCAACATTTAAAAGGCATTTGGATGGGTATATGAATAGGAAGGGTTTGGAGGGATATGGGCCAGGTGCTGGCAGGTGGGACTAGAATGGATTGGGATATCTGGTCGGCATGGGCAGGTTGGACCGAAGGGTCTGTTTCCATGCTGTATCTCTCTCTGACTCTGATTATGTCTCTGAAGTGCATAGAAATATGGAAGGTAAGAGTAGGAGGAGGCCATTTGGGTGAAGAAATGACTACTCATCTCTGTCCTAAATGGTCCACCCCAATTCTTCAGACTGCTACCCCTGGTTCTGGACACACCCACCACCAGGCACATCCTCCCTGCATGTACCCTATCCAGTCCTGTTGGAATTTTATAAGTCTCTATGAGATTTCCCTCCTGCTCCAACCTATCTGAACTCCAGCAAAAACAATCCTAACTTAAGTCAACCTCTCCTCACATGTCAGTCCTGCCATCCCCGGAATCAACCTGGTAAGCCTTTACTGCACTCCTTGAGAGCAAGAGCATCCTTCCTCAGAAAAGGAGACCAAAACTGCACACAGTATTCTTGGTGTGGCCTCACCAAGGCCCTGTATTACCGCAACAAGACGTCCTTGCTCTTGTACTCAAAACCTCTTGTTTTGACCATGTTTTTTGTTCTCCCATGCCTTCAAGTCCATTGTTACAACTTTGTTAAAACTCTTTGCTGATGAGATACTTACTTCATCTTGACTAATAACATATTTATTGTACACCTCTTCTTGAAGTTCTGAGTGCTTGTTATCCTTTATTCTTGCATCCTTGAATTTGATTTTAATTTGAGAAGATGGATGGTCAAACCATCAAAATTGTTATAAAATAATAATTGAACTGCGACCTCCTAATGCTGATGATAACTACTTACAACTTTTCAAATCAAAATATTAAAAGGAATACTGTATTGATAAGATTGCTTAACATAAAAATGCACTGATTTTGCAATAACTGCCTTGTTGTATTCCATATCCAGTTTTATCTCAGCCAGTTTCATTGATGGCCTGTTCAACAGTAAGGATATTTCACTTGGTGCTATGTTTGGGCTGATAAAATGGTTTCCCCCAGTTATTTTACAGGGAATTTTTTTTTTAAGTGATTTTCACATGTTATCATAACTAGACTTGAAACAGGTAGGACTCTCAAATTCATTAGACAACAATGTTGAAAGTTAAGTTAAAGAACTTAGGCAACATTTTAACCAGTCCACTGCATATAGAAAGTAATTGAATGAAATTGTGATGAAAACGTTGACTCCACGCCTGAAATTTCTTGTTATCAGTACAATTTCCTCTGCCTGATCATATCACCATCTTCTGCTGAAACTTCCATACCGTGTCATTTTAAAAATCTTGTCATTCCAAAAATCTTGTCATTCCGGTTAGGACAATTTGTTTCATAATGGCATTTTAATGTACATCTTATAATACCTGTTGGCCATATCCCAGGCTCTGTGGTTCATTTTTCTGACAACAGTACCTCAGTTCCTGTTTTCATTGCCAGAAGTGTCTCTGTCTTTGCTTATTTTAGCTATGATGATTCTTTCTATTGATGCTTTCCACCTGTACCTGGCTATTTTTACCACCTTTTTAATTCACTTCTGAATTCTCCTTTCTCGTATTGCTGTTGTGTGTCTGATTTGAAATATAAAGGCCATTGGGAATGAAATTTTCCCAGGATTTATTTTATTAAGGCCTCTGATATCCGTTCTAAAAGAATCGTTATTCCTGAAAGTCTAACTCCAGTTAAATACTAGTTGTCTATCCAGGTTTGATACCTTAGCACAATCCAACAATTTAAAGACATGCACTAAGTTAGGAATCCCCAACCGGCATTTTTGCAATTGTGCATTTATTCTACTAAATTGGACATTGTCATCTATGGAATATCAATCCTGCTGTCAAAATTTGACAGCGTATGATCACTTCTCATTTGCACCTAGCAGATCATCTTTCTTATAAATTTTGTCCATAAGTGTTCATAGCATTTCCAAACATTTCTCACAGTCTAGTTATTAAGGCTTTAGCTCTGAGAAGACTTTACACCTGATCTTACTATGAGTGGGAAGTACAGTGCCAAGGCCATACCTTACCTTTGCTTCTTGTCAAACATGTTTGATATATCTCATATTGAGTTGGTTTTCTCCCGTTGATTGTAAAATTTTATTTTGCGCAACATCTGTGCGAAATCATGCCCTGACAGTTTACATTTGGTTTTAACTGTTCCTCTGCAATGTAACTTTTATTGCAATCTTCTGACTGAAAAGAAATCAGAGTTTCTGACTTTCTCCTTTTAGACGGCCATCCTCCACTACCATTGTCAATTCATAACCAAGCTTGTGGGTGAGATGGAAACTAAGACATGTTTATTTGTGGATAGACAGCTCCTCAGTTACGGATACTTCCCAATCACCCTGTTCACAATGTTATTGCATACCTCTGGAGCAGGTGGGACTTGAACCAAAGCCTCTTAGCACAAGGTGGAGACACTGGCACTCCACTACAAGAGGACATCTGTCCTCCCTTTATACCTAACCAGTCAATTAATAAATCATTTGACTCCAATCCCTTATTTAACCATTTGTTATAATAACATGCCCCACCCTCACTTCCCTTTCATTGCTTTTTGTGCTTCTGCCTCTTCTCCAAAACTCCTTTTGCAGTCACCTCCTCCTAATTTTCCTGTCCCAATGTCATTTTCTCAACTATCTTCATATTCCTTAATGTCATTAGTCTCCAGAAATGTATCAAGTTCGATCATGAGCATGCTCTGTGATTGCGTTTATACACTTCACCTGGTACAGAGAAATAAAAGTTTCACCACCATCTGAGTGAAGAGGCTCCTCGTGCTGTCTTAAATGGCCTAACCCTTTATTTGGAGATGATATACCCTGGTTTTAGACTTACCATCCAGGGGACCTGTTATCTGTATCTGTGATATTGTGCCCTGGAAGAATTTTGTAAGTTGCAATGAAGATAATTTCTTAATTGTTCTAAACTATAAGAATTACAGACCCAGTCTGCTCAATATCTCCCCATCAGCAATCTTATTATCCAGGGATTAATCTGGTACACCTCTGTTGTATTTCCTCTGTGGCAATTGTATCTCACTCTAGTTCGAGGTCAAAACTGTTCAAGCATTCCTGGAGAAGGGCTTTTGCCTGAAACGTCGATTTTCCTGCTCCTCGGATGCTGCCTGACCTGCTGCGATTTTCCAGTATCACACTAATCTAGACTCTAATTTCCAGCATCTGCAGTACCCACTTCTGCCAAGTATGGTCTTGTCAAGGCCCTTTATAACTGCAGAAAAGCCAACAAACCATCTGCCTTTCTCATTGCTTGCTGCACCTGCATGCTAACTTTGAATGAAGCATGAACAAGGACAAGCATGCCCCTTTCCACATCTGTACATCCCAGCTCCTCACTGTTCCATAAAAAATTATTCTTTTATCTTATTTTTTCTCGAGGAGTAAATAGTTTCACACTTATCCACATTATTTTCTATCTCCCATATTCTAGCACATTGACTTAGCCTATTCAAGGCCCCTTGAAGCCTCCTTGCATCCTCCTCAAAATTTACATTCCCATCTAATTTAGTGTCATTAGCAAATTTGGAAATTTTACAATTTATCTCCAAATCTGAGTTACTTATAGAGATTGTGAATAGCTTTGGACTTAGCTGTGATCTTTGCTCTGCCCTTCTAGTAATGGTCTGCCATCCTGAAAATGATCATTTATGCCTATTCTCTGCTTTCTGTCTGTTAACCAATTTTTAGTACATACTGGTACATTACAATGATTCCGTGCACATTGATTTTATTTACTGGCCTGTGCAGGATTTTTATCAAAAGCCAAGAGTGTGGTGCTGGAAAGAAACAGCAGTTCAGGTAGCATCCGAGGAACAGGAGAATCGATGTTTGGGCATAAGCCCTTCAAGAATTTTGGCTTATGCCTGAAACATCGATTCTCCTGCTCAGATGCTGCCTGACCTACTGTGCCTTTACAGCACCATACATTCAACTCTGATCTTCAGCATCTGCAGTCCTCACTTTCTCCTTTTATCAAAAGTCTTCTGAAAATCTAAATAGCTAAAAGGCTGATATAAAAGAAATTGTAGAAAAAAGAAATTTTCATGATAAAATGCATTCACATAAGTCACCTGTTGACTGATGGCCTTTCAAAAAGAAGTCTTTGTGATTAATAACTTTGAGGTCCAAGCAAACATATCTCATTATGTTTCTTTGACTTGGAAATCCTGTTTGTGTGTTGTAAAAGTTTTGATTTAAAGAGAAGACAAGAATCTTCATGGCTTATCTAAAGATGCAAAGATGAAAGGAGTTGATGGATTAAATACCTTTTAGTACATACAAAAAAACTTTTTGGACATTGGTTGGGAAGGAGAAACTATATTTCTGAAAATGAACCCAATGTTTAGTAAAAACATTGCTGTCTGGTTTCATACTTCACCATGTGACTTCAGAATAAATGATAAAATGAAGTTGGTCTTGTGGATTTGCTGAAGTCATGGAACTTTGTAACAAAATAGCTAGAGTTTCAAGAAGGTTCAGGTTTAGGGCTCAGGTAATGGTGAACATTTGGGCACATTTATTCTGTGGGTCAGAGGAAGAGCGAAAGTTGCTAAATGGATGGTTGCAATTTTTGATGGGGAAATTCAAGAACTTGCATTGTTGTCAGAGGGACTATGGTTTAAGAAGTTGGTTTGTGATGGACAGAAACTTAGGTTAGTTTTACATTCCAGGATGACAAGCAGTTTTAGTGATGAAAGTTGTCAGTTGTTCACCAGGTTCTGAATCCAACCACTTTATAGTGACATCACTCGAAGACTGAGGTGAATTATACAACGCAAGAGAAAGCCATTTGGCAAATTTTGTCTAACCTTATCTGTTGAAAAACCTTCACATTTAGTTTGCTCAGTAATCCTTTCCACATAGGTTTGCATCCCTCTTAAAAATTTTTAGTTGACTTTGTTTCAACCACTCTTTCAGGTACTTGGTTCCAGATTGTAACAATGCACTGCTTCTCAGAAAATAAACCGTCTAAGTTCCCACATAGATTTTATGTGTGTGGGCACATTTGTTGGCTGGGTGGTTTGTGTATGGATCAGATTAACATCAACTGTACAAATTCAATCTCATTCAAGTCGATGTGCACTTCAGGCTGACCACGTTGTTTTATCCGCTGTTAAAAGAAAAATTACAGCACTTTGCTGTAATAACCAAACAACTGCATTTGGGTGAGGTACTCAAGAAGAAGAAAATTAATAAATTGATCTACGACATTTGTATTAAGGGTAAATCGGGTAAAATTCTGGATGAGTGGTGCTGGAAGAGCACAGCAGTTCAGGCAGCATCTGAGGAGCAGTAAAATCGACGTTTCGGGCAAAAGCCCTTCATTAGGAATACCTAAATCAGGTAAAAGAATGGAGAATTTTTCAAAGTTGTAGAAGGTTTTCTTGTTCAACTGCTGAATTATATTCCAAAGCCTGCAAAAGTATAGCTGGCTGGTACACCTATTGGGAGAAAGTGAGGACTGCAGATGCTGGAGATCAGAGTCATAAAGTGTAATGTTGGAAAAGCACAGCTGGTCAGGCATCATCCAAGGAACAGAAGAGTTGACATTTTGGGCATAAGCTCATCCTGATAAAGCGCTTATGCTTAAAACATCGACTGTCCGTTCCTCAGATGCTGACCTGTGCTTTTCCAACACTACACTTTTTGACCATGGAACAGGTATTGGCATTGTTAAATTTGTGAAGACCCTATCTGCTAATATTTGCTCATGTTTTCTGATTGTAATTCTTAATCTGACTAGACAATATCTGTCTCTTTCCAGTCAGAAGAAGAGCTTGATCCAGAAGAGAGGGATAACTTCTTGCAGCAGCTTTACAAGTTTATGGAGGACAGGGGTAAGGACTGCTTGAAAGCTGAAGTTGGCCTTTGACCTATGAACTGATTTCTAATTTAATGCAAGTATTAATGATATGAATGATAAAAATAAGTAATCGGAAGTTCTTTAAACTAGAAATGAAAATTGACATGGACTTCAATAGGCATTTGTTAAGTTTCCCCATGGTAGGCTGATGGAAAAAGTGAAGTCGCATGGGGTCCAGGGTATACTAGCTAGATGGATAGAGAACTGGCGGGGCAACAGTAGACAGAGTAGTAGTGGAAAATGGAGACCTGTGACCAGTGGTGTTCCAAAGGGATCTGTGCAGGGACCACTGTTGTTTATGATATACATACATGATCTGGAGGAAGATACAGGTGGTCTGATTAGCAAGTTTATAGGTGACACTAAGACTGATGGAGTAGCAGATAGTAAAGGAGACTGTCAGAGAATACAGCAGAATATAAATAGTTTGGAGACTTGTGCAGAGAAATGGCTGATGGAGTTCAATCCGACAATTGCGAGGTGATGCATTTTGGAAGATCCAATTCAAGACTGAACAATACAGGAAATGAAAAGGTCCTGGGGAAAATTGATGTATAGAGAGACATGGGTGTTCAGGTCCATTGTTCCCTGCAGGTGGCAATGCAGGTTAATAGAGTGGGAGAAAGTGAGGACTGCAGATGCTGGAGACCAGAGTTGAAAAATGTGTTGCTGGAAAAACACAGCAGGCCAGGCAGCATCCGAGGAGCAAGAGAATCGACGTTTCGGGCATAAGCCCTTCTTCAGGAATGAGGCTGGTGTGCCAAGCGGGCTGAGATAAAGGGTAGGGGGGAGGCAATTTGGGGGAGGGGCGCTGGGAATAAGGTGGAAGGAGGTGAGGGTGATAGGCCAGAGAGGGGGTGGGGGTGGAGAGGTCGGGAAGAAGATTGCAGGTCAAGAGGGCAGTGCTGAATCAGGGGATTGGGTCTGAGATAAGGTTGGGGGAGGGGAAATGAGGAAGCTGGAGAAATCTACATTCATCCCATGTGGTTGGAGGGTTCCTAGGCGGAAGATGAGGCGCTTTTCCTCCAAATGTCGTGTGGTCAGGGTTTGGTGATGGAGGAGGCCAAGGACCTGCATGTCCTTGGCGGAGTGGGAGGGGGAGTTAGTGTTCAGCCACGGCGCGATTGGGTTGGTTGGTGCTAGTGTCCTAGAAGTGTTCCCTGAAATGTTCCGCTAGTAGGCGACCTGTCTCCCCAATATAGAGGAGACCACATCGGATGCAACGGATACAGTAAATGATGTGTGTGGAGGTGCAGGTGAATTTGCGACATAAATGAAGTGATCCATTGGGGCCTTGGAGGTGAGGAGGGAGGTGTGGGCGCACGTTTTGCACTTTTTACGGTTGCAGGGGAAGATGCCGGGAGTGGAGGTTGGATTGGTGGGGGGTGTGGACCTGACGGAGTCGCGGAGGGAGTGGTCTCTCCGGACCGCTGATGGGGGTGGGTTGGGAAATATATTCCTGGTGATGGGGTCTGTTTGTAAGTGGCGGAAATGACGGTGGATGTATCCGGAGGTTGGTGAGGTGGAAGGTGAGGACCAGTGGGGTTGAGTGGTCAAGAAGGTATATGGCATGCTTTCCTTCATCGGACAGGGTATTGAGTACAGGAGTTGGCAGATTATGTTACAGTTGTATAGGATTTTATTATAACCACTCGTGTCTTGGTTAAACCAAATTATTAGGGGTCATGAGTTCCAAGTGAGAGGGGAAAGGTTTAAGGGAGATAAAGTTCTTTAGAGGGTCGTGGGTGCCTGGAATACGTTGCCAGCAGAGGTGGGAGGGGTGGGAACGATAGCATCATTTAAGACGGATCAAGACAGATACATGAATGGGCAGGGAGCAGAGGGATACAGATCCTTCGAACATAGGCGGCAGGTTTAGATAGAGGTTCTGGATCAGCGCAGGCTTAGGGGGTCAAAGGGCCTGTTCCTGTGCTGTAATTTTCTTTGTTCTTTGCTCTAACCAAGACGCAAGTGGTTATAATAAAAGCCTGCAGCGGCTTTAAATAAGTTACACTGTGGACCATCTTTACCTAGTTGATGAACTCTGTCAGCATTTCTTTATAACAAACTTGGATTACTGTGAATTTCAGTTGGGATGTTAAACAACTTTCCACGAACAATTTTAACAAGTGCAGAAATTCACTGACAAAATGTAATTCTAAACTCCTGGGACCTTGATCAGATGGGCCAATGGGCTGAGAAGTGGCAAATGGAGTTTAATTTAGAGAAATGTGAGTGCCGCACATTTCGCAGGACTTGTACACCTTAATGGTAAGGTCTCAGGAGTGTTGCTGAACAAAGACCTTGGAGTGCAGGTTCATAGCTCCTTGAATATGGAGTCGCAGGTAGACAGGATAGTGAAGAAGGCATTTGGTGTGCTTTTCTTTATTGGTCAGGGTGTTGAGTACAGGTGTTGGGAGGTCATGTTGCGGCTGTACAGGACTTTGGTTAGGCCACTGTTGGAATATTGTGTGCAATCCTGGTCTCTTTCCTATCGGAAAGATGTTGTGAAAGTTGAAAGGCTTTAGGAAAGATTTACAAGGATGTTGCCAGGGTTGGAGGATTCGAGCAATTGGGAGAGGTTGCAAAGGCTAGGGCTGTTTTCCCTGGAGCGTCGGAGGCTAAGGGGTGACCTTATAGAGGTTTATAAAATTTTGATAGGATAAATCGACAAAAAGTCTCTTCCGTGGGGTGGGGGAGTCCAGAACTAGAGGGCATAGGTTTAGGGTGAGAGGGGAAAGATATAAATGAGACCTAAGAGGCGACTTGTTCATGCAGAGAGTGGTATGTGTATGGAATGAGCTTTTAGACGAAATGGTGGTGGCTAGTACATTTGCAACATTTAAAAGGCATCTGGATGGGTATATGAATAGAAAGAGTTTAGAGGGATATGGGCCAAGTGCTGGCAGGTGGGACTAGATTGGGTTGGGATATCTGGTCAGCATGGACAGGTCAGACCAAAGGGTCTGTTTCCATGCTGTACATCTCTATGACTGAAATGCGTAAACCTTTCGATCTACCTTTACAGCCTGTGTTAACCAATAATGTATATGTATTTGAGTTATTGCATATGATCTATTTGTGTTGTCTGTTGTGAATATAAATATTTCTGACATCTAAATAAGTTAATCACGTAAAAGGCAGAAAAGTGACAATGTATTTTGCATTCTTCCTGCAAAATTAGGTGTGACTCCACAAAGTAACTTATGAAGTGCTGCACAGGCCTTTTTCTGTGAGAAATGATGCTTATGCAAATAAATGTAATGAAATCTTGTAACAACAAAATGTAAAAGTGGTATGTTGGTATGACATGATGGTATACAGATTTCCGCTTAATCTTCTGGCATTGTGCAAAGATAGAGGTATTTCTTTTGGATGATAATTTACAAACATAGAATTGGAAGGCTACTCGGACCCTCAAGCCTCCTTTGCCATTCGATAAGGTCATTGTTGATCTTATTACTCTAAATTCCCATCTTCCCCTTTCACCTTTCATCCCTTACCTACCAAGATTCTGTCTGCCTCTGCCTTACAAATATACAAGGACTGTGCTGCCACTACTTTGGGGAAGGAAGTTCTGAAGACACTCAACTCTCTGTGACTTTGTTCTTGAAATAGTCTCCGCATCCCTGTCTTAAATGGGTGACTCTTATTTTGGAATCATTAACCCTTGTTCTCGATCCTCCCACAAGAGGAAATATCCCTCGTCAAGACCACTCAGGATCTAGTATATTTCAATAATGTCGCCTGTCACTTTTCTAACCTCCAATGGAATCAAGCTTAATGCATCCAACATTTCCTTTATAAGACAACCTACCCATTTTGAGTATTCGTAAATATTCTTTACTTCTTCCAATGCATTTACGTCTTTAAATAAGGAGACCGATATTGTTTATAATGCTCCAGATGTGGTTTCACCAACGTCCTGTGTAATTGAAGCAATACCTCCTGACTGTGGTATTCAGTTCCTCTTGCACGAAATAACATATCTTATTACCTTTCCTAATCACTTGCTGTGCTTGCAGAATAACATTTTACAGCTGATGCACAAGGACACCTAGATCCTTCTGCACAGCTCTGTGAAATCTCCCCATTTGTTTAACTTTTTTTTGTTCTAACTGCCAAAATGGATAATTTCGTACTTTCCCACATTGTGCTTCATTGTCAGATCATTGTCCATTCAATTAACCTACATATATTGCTGTGTAGCCTTGTTTTATTCTATTCATGAATGAATTTCTTAATTGTGAAGTTGCTTCTTTGTATTTGAGCAATGTAACTAGTTAATTTGTTTTTTAGGCACACCGATCAATAAACCACCTGTACTGGGCTACAAGGATCTGAATTTGTTCAAACTTTTCAGACTGGTGTATCGGCATGGTGGCTGTGACAATGTGAGTTGCCCTCATTTTTAGATACTGTAATAGAAAAGTGATATTTTCTTCAGTTCCAGGAACAGAGCAATGTCATGAGTTTATATTTTGCATTTAGTATCAGTTGGGTGTTTTTTTTTTAAATTGTATATTTTATACCAAGGTTTTGTGTTCCAAATTATTCTGAGTTATTTAAGCTAGAAATTACAGTTTGTAAACACATTCTCATCTTTTCATGCATAGACACTGTTTCACGTGTGCAGTTCTAGGTAGATCAGGGATAGGTAGCCAACTAGGGTGATGAGACAAGATGTTCCGCCTACCTCCCTATATCGTATGAGGAGAGCGGGGTGCAGGCTGCTGCTCCAGGCTGTTGGCACAATTGGCAATGAGTGAGTAAGAACATCCCAAGCCTAAAATGGCCATGGGACCTCGAGAGATCATAGACAGGAAGAGACTTATTGCAGGCCTGGTGTCTAAGAGACAGTTGGGAATGTATATTACATGGGGCAGGTATAGTGCCTGCTGGCAGTCGTCATGGCTTTGAATTATCAGATGATTATAAAATTAGTCCCACTCCAGCACTCATCCCTCAACACTGCAGTTCTTACCATTTTGAATTTTCAACCAATTTGTTTTTGAAAGTTATTGTTCATCATAATTGGCTGTAGAAACTTGCCCAATAATTTTTGCCTTCGCTTTTTTTTTGTTGGTTACTTTAAATATTTGTCTTCTGGGTGTTGTTTCTCCCTGCTCGTGGAAACAGCTTAGATCGGACCCTGATTAACTGTGCACACATCTGTTATGTTTTCCTTGCTTTCCCTGCTCTAAACAGAATAATTCAGTTGTTTTCTTAAATGTGCTATCTTAATGACAGACAGATGAGTCCTAGTCAGTATTTAAGGTGGTGATACTAGGCTTTACCAGTTTTGAAAAGATTTACAAAGAACAGTAACGTTCTATCAGTTGAACAATTGTGTGGATGTTGTTCTGTTCTGTTTTGTTTTGTATCAATTTCATGGTATAAAGCATGCACAAATAAACCTTTCGAAGTTGCAGTTCACATTTTACACAAACACTGTGTGACATTCATAAAAGCCATGTTTAAAGAAGAAGCACTGCAATACAGTTCAAGATCCTAATGATCTTTTTTTAAACATTTTACACAGGTATATGAATAGGCAGGGAATAGAGGGATGTGGACTTGGTATGGGTAGATGGAATTAATTTAGAATGCATCTTGCTTGGCATAGAAATGGTGAGCCAAAGGGCCTGTTCCATATCTATGTTTATGACTTTTTTTGTATTGGAAGTTTGTTAGAAAGTACCTTGAAACCTCAGTTGTGTTGGAAATTTATGATCATACAGATGGACATGATTGAATAATATGTCCTGAATGAAAGTGGCTCAACTGGTCTTGTGTCAGCTTTTGATGAGGTAGAAGTTATTTTACTTCCATAGTTTGCCTGATTTGAATCCTGTAAGTTGAGAATTACATTTGATTTATATTATTGAGTTTTATTCCATAAGTTAATTCCCAAAGGAAAACATAGTTATTGTGGTGAAAGATATTTTCATTCTAGCAGAGTTTAAGGAATGAATAGTTATGACTATTGTTTTAATAATGTGCATTTCCTTTCCATTTTTTTCCTTCCATTGGCACATAAGTATTTGTTTCAGTACTTGGATTCTGTGGCACTGTATACTGTAATGTCTAAATAGTTAGCATTTTACCACAGGAGTTGAACATTTAAGTTGTTACAGAGACACTTCAGACAACTGGCTTGAATGTCTGTCCTTCTTTGTCAGCTTGTTAGATCATATCAAAATGCTACCAGTTGATTAAGATGACATTGGGATGGCCCTGGCCAAAATGGCACTAAAACAGAAATATTTTTGGCATTAGGTACACATACCAATCCCATTATAGAGTCGTAGACATGTACAGCACGGAAACAGACCCTTCAGTCCAACTTGTTCATGCCGACCAGATATCCCAAACTAATCTAGTCCCACCTGCCAGCACCCAGCCCATATCCCTCCAAATCCTTCCTATTCATATACCCACCCAGATGTCTTTTAAATGTTGCAATTGTCCTAGCCTCCACCACTTTCTTTGGCAGCTCATTCCATACATGTACCACCCTCTGCATGAAAAAGTTGCCCCTTTGGTCTCTTTTATATCTTTCCCCTGGATGTAGGATTGCTTGCTGAGCTGAAAGGTTTGTCCCCAGATGCCCTGTCACCATACCAGGCAACATCCTCAGTGAGCCTCTGAATGATGTTACCTAGTATGGTGACGAAACGTCTGAATACGAACCCTCCAGCTCAGCGAGCAAACCTACATCCAGAACTTCCACCTGAGCTACAAATCTTGACAACTCGCTAATATCTTTCCCCTCTCACCCTAAACCTATGCCCTTGAGTTCTGGACTCCCTTACCCCAGGGAAAAGACTTTGTCTATTTATTCTATTCATGCCTCTCATGATTTTATAAACCTCTCAGCCTCCGAAACTCCAGGAAAAACAGCCCTAGCCTATTCAACCTTTCCCAATAGCTCAAGATCCTTGTAAATCTTGACATCCTTGTAAATCTTTTTTGAACCCTTTCAAGTTTCACAACATCTTTCTGACGGGAAGGAGACCAGAATTCCATCTCCAAAAATCCACCAGCCCTAACTCAGAACAGCACTATATGAGCCAACTTAAAGTGGGGACTAACTGAATCTCAAGCATCAGGTGAGCACTTCAATGAATTGAAATGCAACCTTACAGAATATCTATACCTCATAATTTTGAGATTTAACAGAGTCCCTTGCTAAGAAACTTAGCTTATGGGATAAAACACAGGCCCTTTCTTGCCCTTGTGTCCGTTGTTTAATCGAACAGTTTAGGAACATATTTTTGAAAGTAACAGCTGAGATGTGTGACATTACAATATCTCTTATCAACTAATTTGAATCACACTCTACAATAACGTATTTGTGGTGTTTTCTCATAACTATTTTGCAGCGATTGAACTGATTCAGTACAAACTATCAAGAATAATCAGAGCTCCCTTTTCATGTTTTGGTGATGCTTTTGTATTCAGCTAGAGAAGCAATTGGCATAAAATAAATTTAAACTAACTGACCTAAGACTGGAATTTGTGAAGTACTGAAACTTTCCAACTTTTTCATGCATTACAAATCGTATGTGAGATGAGCACAAAGGGACATGCATCAAAAAGCTGTTTAAATAAATATTTATGCTTCAGTGATTGTTTCATTGTAGCTGTATAGTCTTGAATTGCCAAAATACTCTGAATATTTTCTCCTGTCCTATAATTGGCTGTACTTGCATTCCTAAATTAATTGACATCACTGCTTTTTGCTTTCAGCAAAATATGGCATGCAAATCTTATTGCACTACAGTATTGAAATTGTGCATATGAAATAAATTTAAATACATTAAAATTTCTCATGTTAATTAGATAACATTTAAGTGAAAGTTAGGTGGAATGTTTAGAGCTGCAATCAATGTATGTCGTTGTATTAACCCATGACTGATGTGTGTCTGTGGGACATTTTTGGTAGTTGTATATATTTAAAACTCAATTTTATGTGTAAATTACTTAATGACACACATTATTTTAACAGCCTTTCTAAAGTTCCCACCGCTCTTTAAAATCTTTCAACAGAGTTACACATGCAATTTTATAACTTGAAATTCTCAATTCATGATTAAAGCAATGTGACAAATTATTCTTAATTTATTAGAATTGATTGTGTTAACTCTGTTCCTGTAACTGTAAACCTAAACAGAATTCCATTAATGAGGAATTTTAAATTGTTGCTTTTTTTTCCTGTTGTCTATCTGAAATATAGTTACTAAATTCTGCTTTATGTAGATTGACAGTGGTTCTGTGTGGAAACAAATATACATGGACCTTGGCATTCCAATTCTGAACTCTGCTGCCTCTTACAATGTAAAAACTGCTTATAAGAAGTAAGTAGTTTTGATATATACAGAATATTTATATTCAATTTGCTTGTTGGCTTTTTTTATTGTTTATATGGTGTATGACCGCTATAATTCATTTTAAAATCTTCTTGGGAAGACAGTGAATTTTCACACCTTCATGTTTGTATTTCTCCTTCAATCCTCTTTCGTGGCATTTCCATGAATAGGGTAGGCATGGTTACAGATGTTTGAAGCAAGTATTGTAATTCAGAAGAAACTCGTGCTACTATAATCTATTTTGCAATGTACTAATATTCTGAAAAACAGAGTTATTCAGAACTTTATTCATTTGGATTCTGTTCAAAATAAAACGCACTATCTCCATTTATCACTGAACAACATGACCCAAACCACAAGTTGCAGATTCTCAAACATTTTCTCAATTTCTTAGTTGCAACTTGTTAATATGGAATGTGTAAATCCTTTCCATTTCTCTGTGTGGCCAGGACAGACTGAAGAGGTAAATGACCAGGTAACTTTCCTGATTCCACAAACTTGTATATATAATTCCAAGAATCTGTTTTAAGAAAAGTGTCACCAGACTGAGTGCTGATAAGGGGTAAGTACAATAACTGGTGTGATTCTCCGTGGGTTTTTGTTAACAGAAATGTGTATATAGTCGCTTGAGGCAACTGTCTTACCTGATGAAAGGTTAACACAGGACAAAGGTATTTTCTAAATGTGCTAGGATTGCCGTGTGAAACTGTTCTATACTCAAGATTCTGCTGCCTGCTACTGGCTGACTTTTTTTATTGTGCTGATATGAAATAATACAGGTATATAAAAGGAAAAGAAAGTAAGAACACAAGAGTAATCTCTTTCTTCTAGTCAAGATTTTTGTCTTGTATTTAGTTTATCAAGATACTCCAGTGGGTCAAACCTTGCTCACTATGATTCAAAAATGTGCTTTTACTCACCAATTTGTATTGAACCCAGGGCATCTTCCTTAGCTTAAAAAGGAAGTTGAATAACTAGACCATGGCATTGTCTATAAATGCGAAACATTTTATGAGAAACAATGTGCATTTATATAGCATCTTTTATGTCTCCAGATGTCCCAAAGCGCTTTACAGCCTGAAGTGTTTCCAACCATCTTCAGACAGAAGTGCCAAGTGGATGATCCTTCTCAACCTCCTCCTGAGGTCCCTACCATCACAGATGCCAGTCTTCAGCCAATTCGATTCACTGCACGTGACATCAAGAAACGGCTTAGTGCACTGGACACAACAAAGGCCATGGGCCCTGACAACATCCCGGCTATAGTGCTGAAAACTTGTACTCCAGAACTAGCCGCACCCCTAGCTAAGCTGTTCCAGTACAGCTACAACACTGGCATCTACCCGACAGTGTGGAAATTGCCCAGGTATGTCCTGTCCACAAAAAGCAGGACAAATCCAACCCGGCCAATTACTGCCCTGTTAGCCTACTCCCGATCATCAGCAAAATAACGGTAGGAATTGTCAACAGCATATTCAGATGGCATTTACTCATCAATGGTCTGCTAACTGATGTTCTTTCTGGGTTCCACCAGGACTATTCAGTTCCAGACCTCTTCACAGCCTTGGCCCAAACATGGACACAAGAGCTGAATTCTAGACATGAGGCGCGAATGCTCTTGACACCAAGGCAGCATTTGACTAAGTGTAACATCAAGGAGGAGCCCCCAAAAAATCTATGACCATGGTAGTCAGAGGGGAGAATTCTCTTAGTGACTGGAGACATACTTGGCACAAAGGAAGATGGTTTTAGTTGTTGGAAGTCAATCTTCTTGGCCTCAGAACATGTTTGCAGTAGTCCTGAGGTCAATGTCCTAGACCCAGCAACTCCAGCAATTTCATCATTCTCTTTATCTTGGTCATGGCCAACATGTGGCTGACTGTTGTTTTCATCAGATGCATCTCTTTTTGCAATTCCTTGGATAATATAGCTTCATATGCCTCTATATAACAACTTGGATAACATCCAGGTTTGTGCTGTTACGTGGCAAATAGCATTCATTCCAGGAAATGGTCATCTCTAACAAGAGAGAACCTACTCACCTTACAACGAAATTCAGTAGCATTATCATCATTGAATCGCATCATCAACTTCCTGGGGGTTATCTTTGATCAAACTGCACTAAGTATTTCAATGCCAAGACTGTTGATGCAAGTTGAAGGACCATGCTGTGACTCACTTCCTTACTCCTGCCCAAAGCCCCTCTATCATCAGCAAGGCACAAGTCAGGAATATTCTCCTTTTGCCAGGATAATTAGATCTAAAGCAACAAACAGGAAACTTGACATTGTTGAAGGTGAGGACAAAGCTGGCTGCTTGACCAACTCCATCTATTAGTGTAAGCATCCACCTTATATTCAGTTAGTCTCATGTAGTCTATTGTGTACTATTTGTATGATACACTGAAGCAACCGGCTAAAACTTCGCAGTAGAAACCTGTGACCTCCACCAGCTGAAAGGACCACAGCAACAGGTGCATGGAAACACTACTTACTCCCAAGTTCTTTGCCATCCTGACTTGGATACATATATCTCTTTTCCATAATTTTTGCGATGTCAAAATCCCAAGACACACTTGGTAGCACTATGGGAACACCTTCACAAGAACAGCAGTGTTCAAAAAGAACAGCCACCACGACTTGCTTAACGATATCGGCAAAAATGCCATCCCTACCATTGAAACCCATATCTAGAAAATGAATTTTTATAACAGAAGATCTTTCAATATAACCAGCTTTACTTTGTAGGAACACCAGTGAATGAACAAGTGAACAAAAGCAACAACTTAGATTTATCTGTAGCTGTAGCCAAAAATGTCCATTTTGGGAATATAGAAGATGTGACAAGTGGTGTCTGCAATGCTAATCTGCAATATAAACATTATATGCACTCTAAATATTAATTTTGATATAGCACCTTGCTGCTAGCAGTCCTAATGAGTCTCTGGCTTAGCTCTTACCTTGATTTGCTCCTGACAGGCCTATCAATTTGAATATAATAAATAATTCTACCTAAAGTAAAAGCCAATGGTAATTTCAACGTTTGCCCTTTACTTGAATTGATTGGCGTAGCTTCTCTTTTGGATAATGAGCCTGGTATGGAATCTTGTTTTGAAAATGCACAAGCTTAGAAATTTTCTGAGAGCACACTGGAAGTACCACTGGTTTCTTTGCATCATGATGTATCAAGTTTGTGGAAATTCCTATTCGTTTTGATTGGTGTAAGGGATATTGTTTTATTGTATTTTTGGACTCTCCTGTGCCATAGAGCTATCTGTGTCTTGGTACGCATTTGCCTGGATGACTCTGTCCAAAAACACTCCAGTAGCTCAGTACCATCCTGGACAATACAGCCTGATTGACACTCCATCCAACATGTTACGCATTTATTCCCTTCACATGCAACACTTAGTCATCATGAAATTATCAACTTCTTTTGTCCTGGCCATGGCTTCCCTTTTAAGTATGGAGGTGTAGGACCTGAAAGTAGATAAAAATCATCTTCTCCAATTGATTTAAAACACCTGAAATTCAATTGCATCTGGTGTTAAGAACTGATTTTTTTTTGGATGAGTAGAATGTTCTAATTGGGTAGCATACAAATGGAGCTGTAGATCTGTTTGTGTTTAGGTCAGCTTCCACATTTTCTGCTGTTTTCCTAGGTTCAGTTTGAACTTTGACCTTGATGATGTGTAATTTTTAAGTGTGATGCAGTACCACATCAAGGTAAATGAGATGGAAACAGTGATAATGGAGGCATTAGGATTCTCTTGTGATGTATAGTTCAGTGATAGCTGTTCACTGTTTGAAATGCCTGTCTTTCCCTAGTACAGGCTGAGTATTTAATGGACCAATGCCAATGGTACCAATGGAATAAAAATTAAAAAAAACAACAGAGCGCAAGCCTTACGCATTTTGAGGCATATACTTGAATTAGACTTTCTATTTGCATTTTCAACAGCCTATCATTTTGACTTTTGGCTCACCAGTATGTACATTTTAAATCTTAATCTGTCTTTGCAGTTTCCCTTCTTATGATATTTCTTGTGCTTGACTTCTTTTTTCTCTTGTTTTTTTATCGACTAAAAATAGTATTCCCCCAATTTCCAATTTCTTTCTTTATTCTGGAATGCCCAATAACAATTAGTTTGATGTCTTCAATTTGGGTTTCCACAGCATTGAAGAGACTGAAATTGCACTCAGATCACTGAACCCTTATCACTGAGATCATTGTCCACACCTTCCCTTTTTCCCCCTTCTTTCCTTCCTTTTACCTTCTTTCCCTTTCCTCCATTTTATGACTGTCCTCTAGTCCACTTTTTGTATCGGTCGTTTCTCTCCTGATGTTCGCCATTTGTTATTCATTGACATGATTCAAATTAATTATTGCTTCTATAATCACAGCAAAGGAAGTTGCCCGTGTCTTCCTGCCTCTTTGATCAAACCCTTGGCTTTTACCTCTATCTTCAGTTGCCTAAATAACATCAAATCCTAGAAAAGCCATGTTGAACGGAACTTAATGTCAGCAAAATTGAAGCATTCTTCTATGGCTCAGTATTTGTGTTTTTCTCCTTTAACTGCATCTACATCCTGATTTGCAAGAAGTCCTGGGCTACATCCCTAGGTACAGTCTTTCTCTGATACAGTACAGATACTCTGCTAGAACCTGCGGTCACTTTCCTATCTTGTATCTGACCAGTGGATTTATTTTGTTATCTCCAGAAAATTATTCATTTAACCTGATCACGTCCTAATTCACATTAGGTTGGAACCTCTTGTTGCTGTTGTCGCTGACATTTCTTTTTGCACACCTCATTAACTAGCTGTGAAACATCACAGTATAATGATTGGGATGGTCTATTTTAGACTAAGATGAGGAGACATTTATTTTCCAGAGACTCGTGAGCCTCTGGAAATCTCTGCCACAAAAAGCATTTTAAGGCTGAAACATGGAATATTTTGCAGAAGGAGTTAGTTGTAGTTAGGGCTAAAAAGATTCGAGTGTATGGGGAGAAAGATGGAATAGGGTTCTAAGTTGGATGATCCCTAATGATTGTGTTGAATGGTAGAGCAGGCTTGAAGGGTCTACTCTTTTTTGTGTTTCTAACCCAGAAAGCTCTGGTTTTGCATCTTACTCCATCAAGACATTTGTTTTTCCTTGACCTTAGTGCTGCAGGGAATCAAATATGAGTTACGACGCTCCTGAATTTGTCCAAGGTGGGCGGCACGGTGGCACCGTGGTTAGCACTGCTGCCTCACAGTGCCAGACACCTGGGTTCAATTCCCGACTCAGGCGACAGACTGTGTGGAGTTTGCACATTCTCCCTGTGTCTGCGTGGGTTTCCTACGGGTGCTCCGGTTTCCTCCCACAGTCCAAAGATGTGCAGGTCAGGTGAATTGGCCATGCTTAATTACACGTAGTGTTAGGTAGGGGGGTAAATGTAGGGGAATGGGTGGGTTGCGGGTCGTTGTGGACTTGTTGGGCTGAAGGGCCTGTTTCCACACTGTAAGTAATCTAAGTAATCTAATCTCATCTAATATGAAACTCTAATTGCCAACACAGGAAGAGGCCAAAGGATGAAACCTTGGCCAATGAGATGGATTTTACAGAACATCTGAAAAGGAGACCGAGAGAGAGAGAGGTGATTTAGGAAGTTAATGCAAAAGAGCAGAACCTCAGCAGCAAAAAACAATTATTGAGATGCTTTGGTAGCCTTTAAATGCACAAGAGTACGGAAGAATGGAGTAGGAGGTAGAGGCGGTTTTGAAATGAGTATAAGGATGCAATCAGGGCAGACCCAAAGCATACATGTGAAAATATTAAATTTAAAATGTTGAACCTTGAGCTAACATAGACCAGTGAAAGCTAGTGATGGGCAAATGTTACTTTGGATGGGGATGTATGGTTTTGGATGAGCTGATATTTGTAGTGGGAGGAGAGTGAGAGGTCAGCCAGCTAAGCATTCACAAGGCAGTTTGAAAATGACAAAGGTATGAATGAGGGTTCCAGAAATACACAAGCTTAGATAGCAGGTGTAAACTCAATGTCAGAAAAGCCATCCAGAAGTGCAGAGAAATTGAGTAAGTTGAGACAACTGAGGCCGTGCTGTCTGCATCCCTGTAAAAGCTAATATAATTTCTTTGGATGATGTAGCCAATGGATAACATATAAATGGGCAACCAGTGAAGACCAAGTTCGGATTCTTGAAATCCATGAAAAAGTATGGCAAGTAAAGGGGATGAAGGTGCTTTTTAGATTAGATACCCTACAGTGTGGAAACAGGCCCTGAGGCCCAACAAGTCCATACTGACCCTCCGAAGAGCAATCCACCCAGACCCATTATATTTACCCCTGATTAATGCACCTATGGGCATTTTAGAATGGCCGATTCACCTGGTTTGCACATCTTTTTGGACTGTGATAGGAAACCAGAGCACCTGGAGGAAACCCACACAGACACTCGGATGATATGCAAACTCCACACAGACAGTCGCCTGAGGCTGGAATCCAATCTGCGTCCCTGGTGCTGTGAGGTAGCAGTGCTAACTACTGAGCCACTGTGCTGCCCTGCAAGTGTAAAAATTTGAACCAAATAAGAGCAGTTTCACAATTGGACAATGGACAAGGAGCATTGAAGGAGGATTCTGTGGTAACTGTGTTGAAAGTTCAAGGGAGCAATCACAATCAGTCACTGAAACTGTTTGATGCTATGAGAGGAATATAAAGGAATAGAGGGCTTCAAACAATATCAAAACTCTCATCCTCAATTGTAAAGTTTTCCCATAACATTCTGCCTCCATATCTTCATAATATTCTCCAATCTGATGACCTTGTAAATTCTCTTAACATTTTATTTCCACCAGTTGAGATCTTATTTCTCAGTTTTACCATTAACTTAAATGGGAGAAAATACAGTGCATTGTGCAAGCACATTCAAGGCATCTGTTTAGAGTATTATTCTTTTTAAAGTTGCTGATGAAACTAAGTAAAATTTTATTTGTTCAAATTTCAAGTACACTATTCTGCGAAGACATTGGGATCAGCATGGTAAAACAAGTGGTGACAGTTAATTCTTCTCTCCTGGAATTCTTCAATCAGAAAAGCAATTGATCTTATCAGATACAATACAATAAAATACCTCAATCTTTGAGATCCAGGCCTTCTCAAGAGTTACCTCTAAATGTGCTGCAATATTTCCAATAAGGGCTTTTTGTTTCCCTGAATCTGCTCTTGATAGATCTGAATTTCATCACAATCTGCTGTAACCTTTCAAATAAGAACTTTTTTTTTAAAAGTCGTCATTTATTCAGATTTGCTAGTTTTTAAAACTTCTCCCATATATTTTTAAAAATACAATTCTGAGAATATTTGTGCGTATGTTTCTTACGTTGGATGTAAAATATACAAAGTTCATATAGATGACCATCTTTGACTGAATTAATACGATAGAATCTTAGAGTGAAAGATAATTTTTAATTCACTCTGTCATCACTGGCAATCACTTGCTAATGAATGATTGTCCACCTAGAAAATTCCATGGCCCTGGTTCTGTGGGTTCTTGCTTGACTGAGCCCAATCTTAATGCCACATCTCCAACCACAGATTTACTGTTTCTGGGGAGGTGAAATTAGTCCTTGACTTTGAGATCACTGGCATTGCTTTCTCAGTTTCCTTTTCTGTACTTCCTCTGACCAATAAATGTCATCAAAAAATTGTATCCCTTCATACAGGAAGGTCCTGCAAGTCAGTTCCTTCTGAGCAAGAGTTTCACGGACATTGCTCTCAATGTTGATTGTCTTGAGGCAGCCTTCAACGACTCTTTGAAGTGCTCCTTCTTCGTCCTCTCGTTAATGCCTTGAACTGAGCAAAGAAGATATGCTTTGCCAGTCAGCCCTCAGGCTGGTTTTGGGTGATCATGGCCTTGATGTTGGTGCTGATGGCTCATTTGAAGTGCTGATATTAATACACGTGTCCTCTTAGCTAATGTAGAGAATCTTTCTCAAATATCATTGATGATACTTCTTCAGAGCCTTGAGGTGACATATTCCAAGTTTTGGGACCATTTAGAAAATGTGTAAGGATGACTGCCTGATGTGCAAGTTATCAGTACAGATGTCCCAATCCTTGAAAACTTCCATCTTTAGGTGTGTGATGGTGGTGCTTCTGTATTGAATGTGGTGTTGGATTTCCACATTGATGTCAGCCTTAGATGAGAGGTGGTTCCCAATTAAGAGAAATGTTGCACAATTGGAACGATTTCTCCATTGATCTTAATGGAGAGATGGGCCTGAAGTTGCCCTGGGACAGGTTAGTAAAGGATTTGAATCTTCTTGAAGTTAAGGCTGAGACAAATTCCTCATTACACTTCTGTGAAGGCATTAAGCAAGGTGTGAAGATTCTCCTGCATAATAAAGTTCTAATTATATTAATGCTTTTTGCTTAGAACCATAGAAATGATACATCACTGATTATGCTGACCCAAAGATACCCAAATGCCCTTTCTAATCATGTCTTCCTGCACATGGCCTAGAACCCTGCAGCTTACAGCACCTAAGGTGAAAATCCAGGTACTTCAAAAAGAGTTTAGGGTATCTGCCTCCCCCACCAACTCAGGCAGAGAATTCCAAACACCCACCACTCGCTTTGCACAAAAGTTTTTCCTTATGTCACCTCTCGTTCTTCTGCCACTTTGCTTGAATCTATGACCCCTGTTTTCAAACTCTCATCCAAGGGACAAGGTTCATTCTGTCTACTCTTCGTCTACCCCTCACAATTTTGTATATCTCCATCATGTCACTCCTCAGATTTTCTGTTCCAAACAAAACAATGCCAACCTCCCCAATCTCTCCTCATAGCTACAATTCTTCAGCTCTGGCAACATTCTACGAAATCTTGACTGCACTCTCTCCAGAGCAGTTATGTTCTTCCTGTTACGTAGTGATCAGAACTGCACACAGTATTCCAGTGTGGCCTCACCAGTGTCTTATAGGGTTTCATCATTATATCCTTTCTTGGATTGCAATTGGTTGAGGTTGAAAAGTTTACTGTGCATCCTGTAGATATTGAGCACACTGCTGGAAAGCTTGCCCGTGGCAAGATGAAGAATGGTGGCAACGAAGACAGGAAAAAATGGGGTGATAATATATCTCTGCTTGACTCCTGCCTTGGCCTTAAAATATTCTGACGTATTATCAATGGTGAGGGCAGTCATCAATATTTTGTTGTAGAGGACACAGAGCATATTGATGAATTTCTATGGACAACAGCTTTTGAGAGTGTCTTCTGTAGCACTTCCAAATTGACTGAGTCATTGAAGGCCATAAAGAATAGTTGATGTTTGAAAGAGTCATATAAGCATAAAACAGTACAGCACCGGAACAGGCCTTTCAATACTGACCTTGATTCCATTCTAACCTAATCCCATCTACACGTGGTCTGTATCCATCTGTTCCCTATCTGTTCATGTGGTCACTAGCATTTCTCTTTTAATTATCAAGTGATGAAAATCATGCCCATTGTTTCACAATTTGGTGGGAAATCACACAGGCTTTCCAGAAGAATTTCTTAAGAGACTGAGAGAAGCTGCTTAGCGAGGATTTGGTGATGATCTTCCCAGCGATGGAGAGTAGATAAATTTCTTAGCAGTTCTCACAGTCCACTTCGTCTTTCTTGAAAATGGTGGCAATGGCAGCATCCCTGAGATCAGCAAGGATTCCTTCATTGTCCCAGATTTTCAGGAATACTTAGACTTGTAAAAAAAAACTGAAGAAGAGTTGTGTTGCAGAGCTAGTTGAGATGGTACTGTGATTTTTCTTTGTTCCTAAAACAATTTAAGCATTATTTTTGACTCCCTGCCAGTTTTTTTGTACAATTTGAATATTGAATGGCGACATCAGATATCTGCTATTTGGTTTTCTCTGCATCTTAGGTATTTGTATGGATTTGAGGAATACTGCCGTGCAGCTGACCTTCGCTTCAGGACTATTCATCATATAGAAGCTATTGGAAAACCAGTGGAGATAGATGAAAAGAATGGTACATGTGATCCAAAACAGGCATCTACTACATTAGATGATGAAAAAAGTGATGACTCTGAAAATGAGAAAGAGGAAAAAGAAGTACGATCTCCAAGAGTAAGTAATTCTCTATCTTGAAACTAATTGCAGTGATGCTGTGAGAACATTGTGAAAGTAAAACATTGAATTTTCTTTGCGATTTTCAAAGCAGCAGCAGCATAGACTGCTTCAGAGTCATCACCAGCCTAATTTACAGTTTCAAGTAAAGATCGCAATGATGTTGCTGCACACTTTTAACATTTTACCTGAAAATATCATAGTATTGTTGTGAATTGTGTGAAATTGTTTATTGTGATCTAGATTTAAGTGAAGGCTGGGGGATAGTGACCGTATCACTGGATTCATAATTTAGAGTCTAAAACTAGGACATAGGTTTAAATCCCACTGGCAGAATTTAAATTCACTTAACAAATCTAGAATGTAACACTAATCTTCGTAAAATTTATTAAACTATTGTCATTAAAACCCATTTGATCTGGTCTGCAGTTGATTCTAGATCCACAGCGATGGTTGCCTCTTTGTTGACCTCTGAAATGACCTGGTATTGCTCAATTCATGGGCAGTTAGGGAAGGGCAGTAAATATGGTTTTGCCAGCAATACCTCTTGAGAAACTACTGGGTTAAAAAAAAGTCTCTAGCTGTTTTTCTGATCATGGATTTAATCTGATCAGTCTCCAAAGGAGAAACAGTGCATAGATTATGTCAAGTCTTTTAAATAGTTCAAACCACATTGTGGGAACTGTTGTAGAATTTGTTTATTTACATATTTGTTTATTTACAATAAAAAACCATAATGTGCATTCTATTGACAATATTCTGTACACAAAGATAAATTCCAAATGGCATCAGGGAAGGAGATCAAGATTTGTTAATCCTTTTAAAATTGGCAAACAAATGGATGAATTGTTCTGAGAACTGGATACTTCCACACCACCTAGTGGCTGAATAAAGAGCTGTAATCTGGAGACCTGATAGGCAATCTTTGAAATAGAGTTGTGTATGAATGGCACAGTGGATTTTCAATTTTCTATCCTCATTTCATAACAACTGAAGAAATTAGTGAAAAAAAATGTTGTTTTGATGGTTCATCTTCTGATCACTATTCAGTATTTCTGTTAATAATATCTGTCAAAATAAATGCTTGTGGGTTTTACCCATTGGGTTACTGGAGGAACTCTACCACAATGTAGTTGTAGAAAAGGATTGAATTCACAAAATCTACAGAATTGCAACAAGAAAAATGATGAAATGACAATCCATTTGATTTCCTGCATCTGCCAGAAACTCCCAACTTCATACTATTGTGCAGTTGATCTTTGAATCACTTCTTGGGAATGATAAATCCCTAAGATGATGAATCTGTTTTTGTAATGAGCAATGTTGTCTGTCTAACACCACCACAAACTGTAATGTGTTTCTAGTATTTTATATTTTTAAGAAGTGAGGAGCTTAATATTAACATATTATGACAGCATTTGTGTGAAATGCTGTTATTTTCTGCCATATTTATTCCCAAACAATATTGACTATTTTGCAACACAGTTTCTTGATAACATATTTTGTAGAGATTTAAAATCATTTTCAAGTTCTTGACATCTGCTAGTTCAATGTTAATGTTTCCGTATTGTTAAACACATGTACGGATGGCTTGTAACAGGTAAACCGGATGCATTTTCAATAATTCCTAAGCATGTGCCTCAGAGTTATCATGTTTGCCCAGACTGTGTTAAAGTGTTCCCGCCTGGAAGAAAAAACTGGATATATTTTCATAAATACACTGCTATTTTAATTTCAATTATGAGTTTCAGTTTAGCTAAACTATCTTACTTCAGGGTCGGAGGAGAAATGCAACACCTGTCAGAAAAGAAGTCAAAGAAACAAAAAAAGAAAAGATGAATGAAGAAGCTAATAATGAAAACAAAGAAGTTAAAGAGGATTCCAAGAAACAGGGAAAGGAAGCAGACACAGGACAGTTGAAAAATGTGTCTACACCCAAAAACAGAGCAGAAAAGATCAAGAAAGAAGAGTCTGAAAAAGATTCTGAGGAAGAGGATGAAGGTGATGATGACGCAGAAGAGGACCACGAGGATATACAAAAGAAGTATGTACTTTGTTTTTCTTATGGTTTTTTAAAACAAGAGCCTTATTTATACACCATTCTTAATTTTGCATATAATTTGTAAATAAAAACTATGAGATATACAAACAATTTAACAAGCTGCATGGTTTATGAAAAGTGTTTGGGACACAATAGTACTACAGAGAATTTATGCATGACAGAACATAAAATAGATATCCTGTTTGAATCTCTCTGGATCTGAATGGATATTCTTGTTGAAAATAACTGGAAATATAGAAAGTGGTGTCTACTGATGACAAAATTTAAATGATTAGACTACTTTTCACATCTTCAGAATGTCCCAAGACAATTAGGCCATGAATTTCTTTAATGCCAGCAGATGTTGCAGCCAGTTTATATGTGAGGTCCCACAAATGATAGTTCTCACTTACATGTGCATCTAATTTGGCATTGTTTATTTGCATTTTCTAAGAAACAAATATACAGGAGAATGAGATCTGTTGCATTGCACACATCCTTGATGAAGCTGAGACACTTTCTGATCCAAATGGCTCAGTATGCAAGTTAGGATGGTACATTTAGTAACTATAGAGAAGCTCCACGTTAAACTTGATTTCTCGAATTTTTGAAAAGCTGTGCCATGTCTCTTAATTTGTATTATTTAGTATTTTTTCTTTTTTGCTGGATGTTACCATTAAAAAGGGAAGAGAATGAAAATAAAGAGGAGGAAGAAGAAGATGAGGAGGAGGAGGAGGAGGAGGAAGAGGAGGAGGAGGAAGGTGGTGATGATGAATTTGAAAGATTTCCTTCTGGAACCAAGGTTAAAGTAAAATATGGACGTGGAAAGAATCAGAAAATCTATGAAGCCAATATTAGAGACTCTGAAGTTGATGATGGAGAGGTTGTCTACTTAGTACATTACTACGGTTGGAATACAAGGTAAAAGAGTTGACTTGGCAAACTGTTGCAATTATTGCATTGATTTTGTTTGGCTATTGTTTTGGATTTTAAAAATTACTTCAAATAACAAACTTGTTTGTACAAAATGATGGCCATGAGAATTGCAGATCCAAAAATGCATTATTGTTTGTCTTTTTTAGATAAGGTACTACATGCTTCATTTTATCTTGGGTCTAATTTTTTTTAAAGGAAATGGCCTGAAATGGCAGGTCTTTCTGTTGTCACATTATTACAGAATTTCCTCAAAAGCTCATTACTTGCTGGAATGTTTTTAAAAAATGAGTAGGCAGTCAGATCTAATGGAAGTTCTGTGTAATCTTTGATTAGGGTCCTCCTTAATCATGAAGATTAAATTGTAAAGACGTCAAATCAACATTATATGCATCAGACACAACATCTTCGAAAAAAGAATGCAATTGTGCAAGCTTTTCAATTTTTAGTGCATTGAAACCGTAAAGCAGAAAGTTCATTTATTTCTCACTGAGGAGAAATGCAAAAATATATTGCTGTTTAAAAAAAAAATTCAGGTAATTTTGCACCAACAGTTTGGGGTTGACTTCTTTTTTAGCTTGTTCATAATTTACATAAATAAGTTGGACATATATCGTTCACAAATTTCTTTTTTTTTACATTGGAAATCTGCATTTTAGCTGTTATTTTGATGCACACTTGCAATAAAATTGAGGCCATTATGGCTATTTATTTTACCATCCTTTTTTCACAGTTGTGTCCTGTCCTTTATTAGTGCAGTTTCACAATCATTTAAGCTTGGGGTTTTTTTTGTCCTTCTCCTCTTGGCCTGTCTGATGTTATGTCTTGAGTCTGGATTTGGATGAGTGTAGGCAAGGTGCTCCTTTTAAAAAAAAAATCTTCTGTGGGATTTCACATTGCTAATGAGACCAATATTTGTTGTCCATCCAGTCTTAATTAAGGAGAATGTTGCAGTCAAAAAAGTCAAAGACACAATCTAGCCTTGACATCAGGGTCAAAACATGTCCAAAATGTACATGACTCTGTGTGTAGTTGAGAGGTCACCAATTGGAAAATATGTTAAAGGAACAAATTTGTAGGGAAATTGCAAAAAAGTGCAAGACTTAGAGGACTAATAATGGGGTTTTTTAATTTTGTAAGTATGATCTGGGATCATGCTCATGCAATGTGTGTGTAAGAGAATTTTTCACAGCGGTATGTTTCAAGTCAAACAAGAAAGAGGCATTACTGGACCTGATTCTTAGAAATGAGATGAGTCAAGTTGCTCAAGGAAAGATTTGGAGGATAATGATCATTTTAGGGGTTAGGTTAACTATGGAAAAAGGCATACTAGTTCAGAGTAAGAATAATTAATTGGGGGGAAAAATAGATCTGACCCAGATAAATTAAAAACTGGTTTGTAAACTAACTTTTATCTGAACAGTTGACTACCTTTTAAAGAAGAGTTAGTTTGGGTACAATGAAGTTTTATTTAAAAAAATATGAAATGGCAGGATAAGGAAAACTAGAGCTCCTGAATGATAGAAGGGATAGAGATTTAGGTGACACAGAAAAGCGTATTTATGACAGGCGTCAGGTAGATTAAAAACTGGGCTAAGTATCAAAGGTTCAGGAGAGCCCTTGTGGCACAGTAGAAATGTCCCTTTTGAGCTAGAAGGCCCAGGTTCAAATTCCACTTACTCCAGAAGAATGTCATAACACACCCGAACAAGTTGATTAGACATACCGATAAGGTTCAGAGGGGAGTTGAGAAAGCAAATCAGAGAAGTGAAAGGGAAATATGTGAAGAAATTAGTATGTAATATGTGAAGAATCCATACATTTTCTAGAGCTTCATCTAAAATGTAAAAAGGTGGTGAAAGGAGAAGTGGGGCCACTGCAGGACAATAAATGGAAGCTGGGGACGTGGCTGAGGTATTCAGTTAATTCCATCTGTCTTTGTCAGTGGAAGCATTGGCCAATATTTTCCAATCTTTCTTAGTCTGAATTGATATAAGGGGACCGGAAGATTGCAAATATTACACCCTTATTGAACAAGAGTGCAAAGAAATCACAGTCAATTAATCTCTGATGGGTAAAATGACCATTTGATACAACATTGATAGTCATTTGGAAAGCAGTGGTGATTAAGGAGAACTAGAATGGATTTGTTTAAAGCAAATTATATTTAACTAACTTTGCTGGACTTTTTTGACATAATAAAGAGGGTTGCTAAGGATAATGGTGTTGATATGGTCTTTGTGGACTTCCAAAAGGCATTTGGCTGAAGTGTCACACAATAGAATACTCTGAAAGATTATAGCCAAAGCTGACGTTAGTTTTAGAAAAGACCGTGGATACCTGGATACAAAATGGGATGAATGAGAGCAAACAGAGCACTGCTGATGAGGTGTTTTTTGGATTAGAGGAAGGTGTATTGTGAAGCTTGGATTCATGCTTTCCCTGATATATCAATGACTTGGAGATTGGTGTACAAGGAATCACTTCAAAATTTGCCATTGACAAGTTATCTTGGAAGTAGTGTATTTTGAGAATAGTGTCGAACTTCAAAATGAAATAGGCAGACAAATGGGAGATGAAATTTCATGCAGCAAATTGTGAAACAATTTATTTTGGTAGCAGGAGCGGAGAGACAATATAAAACAAAAGTACAATTTTGCAGGGTGTGCAAGGGAGGCAATTGTGTGCATAAATCTTTGAAGGTGGCAAGACAGCTTAAAATAGAAGTGAATAAATCATAGTGAATCTTGGATTTTATAAGTTTATCACTAAAAAATCAAGTACAAAAGCAAGAAAATTACATTATAATAAACTGGTTCGGCATCAGCTCATGTATTGCATCTATTACCCTTGGGCAGCAAATGAATGCATTAGAGGAGGATCAGACAAGTTTCACGAGTGCTTTCAGGAGTGAGGAATTTCAGCTGTATAGATAGATTGGAAAAGAGAAAGTTGAAAGGAGATTTAATTGAGGTTTTTACAATCATGAATCCAGACAGAAAGGATGAAAATAAATTGTTTCCTTTAAGGAAGTATTGAGTACCAGAGGATACACATGTAAAGTAGTTGACAAAGATGCAACAGTATCTGGAGCAAATGGTTATGTCATGAATTGCACTGTCTGTGGTGAAAGCAGGTTCAGTCAAAAGTTTCAAAAAGGAATTGGATCGTAGTTTGGAATAGAGAATGTGCAGAGCTGTAGGAAGAAGGTGGGTTGTGATGCATTTGATTTGCTCATGCCAAATGCTGTCAGACAGACTGAATGATCTCTTCCTGTGCTGTTTGCATTTGGGAGTTGGTGTTCTCCTTTTCCAACAATGCAGCTCTCTGCATTGGTCTTTCAAATTAGTTCATTTCCCATGAATTTATTAGCATCCTGTTTTGTTTTCATTCCATCTGACTGGATAAGAATGAACTACAATGTGAGCAAATGGTAGACCTTGATAGATGTGGAAAGAGGGAACTATACAGCAAAGCTTATTTGTGGGCTGGATCTGGGGTCTGTTAGTTCTCTTTTTCTTGGCTTCTGATGCTAAACTCTGACTAATAAGTTTCTTGTTTTGCTTATAGTTTGACTTGAAATTTTTTTTTGGTATCTTGGGGAGTTTGTTGAGTAATGGTTTCTAGTTGTAAAAGGTGTGATCTATCCGGACCATTTTTGCAATACAAACTATTCACGTTTGCTTTCGGTCATGTTTGGAGATATGCCACATTGTTTTCTTTCCCCTTTAAAATTCTTCAAATGGAACTCTTTTTCACATTTTAAGTAGTTTGTCAAAATTCTTATTTGTCCTTTTCTAAATGCTGTATTTGTTTAAATTTTGAGGTTTTGAAAGCATACGATGTTCCATTTCTTTCAGGTATGATGAATGGGTAAAAGGTGATAGAATTCTCTGGCCTTCAGAAAGAGGTGTACCAAAGGGAAAACATCGAAGAAAATTCAAGGTACTAGATATGTTGGGTTTTTAATACCTGAATTCTTGACATGTTTTTTGCATCATAAAATAGGCAAGTGAATCATGGTGGCAAGGGAGATAACCTATGTTCGCCAAATGTTCAACGGTTATTGGATGCAAAATGTATTCCACCTTGTGGATTTTCCAATAAAGCACTCATGGGGGTATTGTTTTCTTTACAAGTTCCAGTGTTTGGAATATCAACAAATGTTGGGGAGACTCAGCAAGTCTAACAGAATCGGTGGGGAAAGAAAGCAGAGTTCACATTTTAAGTCCATGTGACTAATTTTTGGAAGAGGAATCATATCAGATTTGAAACATTAACTCTGTTTGTTTTTGCTATAGATACTACCAGTCCTGCTGAATTTCTCAAGCACTTTGTTTTTATTTCAGATCGCCATGATTTTATTTACCCACTGTTAATCCATGTTATATATTATCTTTTCTAGACTATTTGTCAAGTTCTGCCAAATAGACTTTCAATCTGACCTAGTCAAAGGATTTCAAGTAATTATTTAAAATAGTTCCATTGTAGTAGGTATATTTATGATGCATATGACATATAGGTTATAAATTTCTAATATAGGTTATTTCAAAATTATGACTCAATAAAATTGCTGGTCAAATGTAGGAGCATTAAATTGAGAATTGATTACACTTTTTTATGTTCAACTTCATAAAGGCTAACTGAAAATTTGATATCAATAGAATGAAAGTCAGCTGAGTTCTATGAAGACCTTGGAGTACATCTCACTAGTGTGCCACTCAGGCAAAGATTAAATTCTATATCCTTGGGTCTCTCAGAAAATGGGTTTTACAGAGCCTTATTCCAAGGCGTAGAGTGGTGTTGGAAAAGCACAGCAGTTCAGGCAGCATCCAAGGAGCAGGAAAATCGACGTTTCGGGCAAAAGCCCTTCATCAGGAACATCAGTTGTGGGTAAGGGGTGAGATGGGGAGACTGCACAGGACATATGGGGAGTTGCAAGTGTTTTAGGTGAGGACTGCAATGGAGCTTGGCAGGGGAAAGGGGATTCAGGAGAAACTGCAAGGATGTCAGGATGAGGGGACAGAAGAAAATCAGGAGAAATTAGATGAGGTGAATGCAGGAGATGAGCTGCTTGAGAGGAAATTAGATAAGAGTTGTGGGGGTGGGGGGGGGGGGGGTGCAGGTGCACGGGAGTGGTGTTTAGGGGGTAGCTGGAAATGAGCCAGAATGGAGCTGGAGCAGCAGGAAGGCTGCAACAAGTCCACTGGGGAGCAAGGGAGGCTGTAAAGGATCTAGAGGCAGGGAAAGACAGGCTGCAGAGGGTGGGGTATGAAGAGGGAAACTTTAAAAAGAAACCAAGAATAGTTTCACAAAGAAAGACTAGGAGCTAGGAAACCTTGAAATCACTGAGGTGATTAATTATTTACAAGTGAATATTGTATCTCTAGTTTAAGGCTGCTTGCATTTAAGAGCTATCTGGGATAAAATGAAGTGGTTTTTTGCTATGAACAGTATTTCAGCTGTTCAGTTAAAATATGAAATCTAGATTTTGAGATGCATTGGAAAGGTTCACTACTGCCTGGTTAAAATATTCCAGCTTCATGCATGTGTGATAGAAGCACATTGACTGTGACCTCCCTAGTCAGCAGAACATGTGGTTAAGATTGAATTTTTGTGTGCAGAAATAGTAGCAATTATTTTTGTTGCTAACCTATTCCTGTTAACTTGTGCCACATTAAATATTGTGTTGTGAAGGAGATTAGTAGTTTCGTTGTACGTTGTGACTTTAGAAGGGCATGTTCCTGTGTTGTACTGTTCCATGTTAAGTTAAATATGATTGGTAATTACTGAGGATAATAATGAATTTTTCTAACCCTACTTCTTTCAGAGTCCTGATACCCTATATGTCAACATAGATACAGAAGGGAATGTTACTATGTGACTGCATCACTTAATAAAGGTCACCCCTGAAATCAGGCCCTCGAGAGGAACCATTTAAAAAAAAATGGTGACCTGATTCTGATCTCTTGGCATCTGTTGAAGAATACAAGAAATAGGAGCAGGAGTAGGACATTCATCACCTCAAGTTCACCCTGCCATTCTATAAAGTTATAGGTGATCTGCCCCAGATCTCCCCATATCTATGCACTTCATTTCTATGACTTGGTGAACGTGCTTCCACCTCATATGCAGGCAAAGCTAATAAGTCACAATGTGAGAAAGCTCTTACTCCCGTCACATTAGCTTCTTTTGCACGTCACTTTAAATTGATGCTCTTTTATTCTGTTTTATGAGCAGGAACAGCTTCTCCCTATCTACCCTTTCCAGTCTGCTCATGAGTTTGAAAACCTCCGTTAAATCATACTCTCGGCCTTCTTTCCAAAGAGAACCGTGTGACTTTCTTCAATTTATTGTCTTAAACTGAAGTATCGTATTCAAGGCACCAACTTATAAATTGCTCCTGTAATCTTTCCTGTATTTGCATCTTTCCTTCCTATAATGTGTGCCATACTTGTAGACACTACCAGAAGGATTAAGAATATGACAGAAATATGCACCAAAGAGACCATTTGATTTATTTGTGGTTGCTTTTTTTAAACAATTAATCCTCAGTTTATACCACATTTTTTTCACTCCACTGCGACTGTCCTAGTCACACAAAGGGTTGTGTTCAAGCTTAATTAAAACTGTCAGCCTAGCTTACATTATTAATCGAACACTGAAGAATTACTAATTGCTAGATGTTAGCTTTTAGGTAAGATGTTAAAGTGAAGTTGTGAGGCATTATTGCTAAGTTTGCAGTTGACCCAAAGAAAGTTGCAGGAATAAGTCGTGTTGAGGAAGTCGGGAGGCAGTGGAAAGACTCTGGCTATGAGAATAGACAAGGAAGTGGAATATAATGTGGGAAAGTATAAGGTTATGTACTTTGGTAGGAAGAATAAAGACTTAGACTATTTTATATATGGGGAAAGGCTTCAGCAAGCTCAAACACAAGGGGATTTAGGAGTCCTAGTAGAGGATTCTCTTAATATGCAGGTTCAGTTTGCAGTTAGGAAGGCAAATGCAGTGTTGATATTCATTTTGAGAGTGCTAGGATACAAGAGCAAGGATGTATTGTTGAGGCTGTGTAAAGCTCTGGTCAGACCATATTTGAAATATTGTCAGCAGTTTTGGATTCCATATTTAAGGAAGGTTGGGCTGGCCTTCGTGGGATCCAGAAGAGGATTACAAGAATGAAAGAATCACAAGGAGAGTTTAAGGATTCTGGGTCTGTACTCAATAAAATTTAGTAGGATAAGTGGGGATCTCATTGGAATTTGCAGAATACTGAGAGGCCTGGATAGAGTAGACGTGGAGAAAATGTTTCCACTAGTAGGAAAGAGTAAGCACACCCTCACAGAGTGAAGGATTGGCCCTTGAGAGCTGAGATGAGGAGGAATTTCTTCAGCCAGCCGATAGTGGATCTGTGGAATATGTTGCCACAGAAAGTTGTAGACGCCAAGTCATTGAGTGTACTGAAGGCAGAGATGGATTGGTTCTTGAGTGGTAATGGGATCAAACTTTATGGGGAGAAGGTGGGAGAATCGGCTTGAGAAACGTGTTAACCATGTTCAAGTTTTGAAACAGACTCAATGGGCTGAATGGCCTAATTCTGCTCTTATATCCCATGGTCTTATGTATGTCTCCTGAAATTATTCTAAAAGCCCTATTAGAAGAACATTAACAATTTATCTTCAGTGAAGAATGCTCCCATTAATTATCCTAATCCCCTTATTAGCCAAGGGCAATCATACACTTCAGTAGGAAGAACATTAAAAGACACAAAATACTGGGTACAATTCAACAGGGCATGCAGGAGCAGCAGTATATGAACACAGAATTTTGAAGGTATCAGGACATGTGGAGTGAGTAGATAATAAAAGCATATATTGCCCTCTGCTTTATTGACCAGGCCATGGAATATAAAAGCAAGGAAGTATTATTGAACTTGTACAAAGACACTTATTAGACCTCAGCTGGAGTATTCTGTACAGTTGTGGACGCCACATGATAGGAAAGTTGTAAATGTATTCCAGAGAGTGCAGAAACGACTTACATTGTTACATTGTCCTGAAATGAGAAACTTCAGTGACAAGTATAGATTGAAGAAGTTGGGGCTGTTCTCTCTGGAGAGAAGAAAGCTAAGAGGAAATTTGTTAAATGTTTTTAAAGTTGAGAGTGGGCTGGAAAGAGTAGATGGGGAGAAGCTGTTCCCCCTTGTGAAAGGAGCACAAATAAGAGGGCATAGATTTAAAGTATTAAAACAAAAGAAGCAAGGGTGATGTGAGAAATGAACTTTCCCACAAGAGCTAGGAGCTAATGTATGGAATGTACAGAATGGAACTGTGGTGAGGCAGATTGAATCAGGCATTCAAAAGAGTGCCAGGTGATTGTTTGGATAGAAATGGTGTGTAAAATTATTAAGGGACAAGCAGGAGATTGGTAATAATAGGTTTTGAAAAGCTCATGCAGGCAAGATAGGCGAATGGCCTCTTTCTATTCCGTAATAATTCTGTGATGTAAAACTTCGTTCGTAACAATACTTTCTCATCTGTCACTTCTTTGAAAAAAAAATCACTTGAAGTAGTCCAATTTCCTTTTTAAAAAGTCTGAAGTAGATTATAGAAGTCACTGCAACAAAGAGTCATTGAGGTAGCTAGCATAGGCAAATTTATAAGCAAATCTAGATAAAGACGTGAAAAAGAAAGACAAGAAATGTGGGAGTTAGTTTTTAAACAATGTTATATACATGTTAAGTCGAATGCTGTCAATGCGATCACTTCTGATATGATGTTTTATTCTGTGTGTATTTTCAAACCAAGTGACTTGGTTTCATGTACTTCTTTTATTTGATCCTTTGAATACTGATAACTTTGAAACGAACTGTAATCTTAGAATGCACCAAATCCTTTTTTCCCAAGTATTTATTGGTCTGCATTTGTTCCTGGTCCTCCAGCACCCCAAATTTAAAACTTTTAGCCTCCTTTTGTAATACCTTCCAAAGGCTCACTACCTCCGGCTCGACAATTTTCTGAGATTTCTGATCTTTCACCCTTCTGTTGTTGTGAAGAAAGTGAGGACTGCAGATGCTGGAGATCAGAGTTGAAAAGTGTGGCACTGGAAAAGCACAGCAGGTCAGGCAGTATCCAAGAAACGGGAAAGTTGACGTATCGGGCATAAGCCCGAAACATCGACTGTCCTACTCCTCGAATACTACCTGACCTGTGCTTTTCAACTCTGATCTCCTGCATTTGCAGTCCTCGTTTTCTCCAAGTGAAGGGCTTATGCCTGAAGCGTCAACTCTCCTGCTTCTCGGATGCTGCCTGATCTGCTGTGCTTTTCCAGCACCACCCTTTTTGACTCCCTTCTGGTGTTGTGCATATGCTTCATACATATCCCTCCACTGTAAGCTCTGAACTTTCTTACCGTCTCTAACTGTCTCCTTTAGGGTGTCCCATAAAGCTTGTCCTTTTCACAAAGCTTTTAGTCACCTGTCCTCGCACTTGATGTCAGATTTTGCAATATTTTACCATGTAAATTGCCCATTATAACGACAAGTTATTTCTAGGCAGTAATTTCAGTATTTTCAAAATACAGAATAAACCAGATCATGAAAAGAAAGATGATGACAAACAAAGTAAATCAAAACGTGGGCGCCCGAGTCTGAAATCTCCACCAACTACCAATTCTCAGCGTAGTTTATCCAGAACTCCAGGTAGTGAGGGGAAAAGTGGAACAAGAAATATGCGGAATAATACATCTGATTCTTCACCTCTTCTCAATGGAGTGGAAGGTATGCACTTGTGAGCTGTATTTTACTGCTTTAGTTTCTCCTTAGCTTCTAATAATACATTTGATAATAAGTGCTATACTATATTGTATTCATAGAACCATTGCACTACGGTTCATAGGCTCTGATTTTAATCTTATGCTTGCAAAATCATTCATCTCCTCTAATTTGCAAATAGTTAAAACTCCAAATATAAACTTGCGTAGTACAAATGTTCGACTGTTTGGGAATCTGCTATTAAATGATACGGTGTAACGTTGAAGTTCAATTTTGAATTGATTTCTCATACTGATTTGTCTTTCAGTTGGTAAGCATACTTTTGGTCTTCTAGATTCATGTACATTTTAATCAAATGTATAATATTCACTAAATGCTTAACTTTTGATATTTGCTTCTTTCAGGTCTTCCTCGAAGGCGCACCAGGCGTAGTTCTGGGATGTATGATTCTGACAAAGTATCAAATGGTATAGATGATTAGCTATTAACTTGAGCTATTAGTTATTTTGTATACCAGTAAATTAGATGAACGTTTGTCCCAGTTATGATTTTTATTACATGCTGTTGGTGCTCTTTTCCCAAATTTGCTCCATATTTCTTCAGGATGAATTTGAAACATAAATGATAATAACTGATTTTTCATAATAACCAGGGTGTGCCATTCAGCCTCTTGCTTCTGATGTCTTTCAGTGAAATTATGGATGATCTGTACCGTAACTTCATTCAGCTTCCTTTGCTCTGTTCTCTTTTATGCCTTGAGTTTGTAAATATCGATCAATCTTTGATTTTAAATTATTAATTAAGCTAGTGTCTACTGCATTATATACAAGAATCTTACCACCCTTTGCATTAAGAGATGTTTCTTAATTACTGTTCTGGGTGGTCCAATTCTGATTTTAATATTGCATCACCTTGTCATAGACTCCTGAGATTTACTAATACATACATATTATGTTTCTGACCTGTGACCTCACCAGGTGATTGTGAGAGTCCTAGGTTGAAGGACTGAGAGCAATCACTGAGGCAGCATCTTCTATCAGCTATGTGTAATATCACAGACCCTTTTCCCATGAAAGGGAATTAAACCACCTAGTAAAATAGAGTAAAATGTTGTTTTGTATGTTACTTCTATTGCATTACTGTACAGGGGAATGTCCATTATAATGCAGACTTTGGGGTCCTAAGGTTGAACCACATTATAGCTGGTGACCTACCTGCTCTCACTTCAGATCAACTTTAAAGGAGTTAAAGTTACCATTTCCACATGGTAATTATAAACTAAATGGTTTGCGTTTTATAATTTTCATTGGTGCTTGTGATGAAATTATATTTTTATCACAGAGAAACAGTGTTAGAATTTGTTTTTTGTATTTAGAGCACATTGAGTGATATTTTTCTGATTTCATTTTAAATAAGCGAACAGGAATTTGGAACTCCGTGAATGTTTTTGATAAGAATGTGTAGTGCCATGGATTTAGGTGATAAGAGGTTTGAGTTTGAATTATGCTCTTTAAGATAAGTACTTATGTTGTCCAAGAAGGGTGTTCCTGAATCAATAATTGCAAGTGCAATCTGATTAACTCTCCCAAACCCAGCTGAAGTAGTTGTCAAGGTTTGTTGTTAATTGGGGAAGGACATATGAATAAAACTAGTTTACTGTCAGCACTTAACTCAATGCCCAAGTTAGAAGTTGAAAAATAGTATCTTCTTGTGAAAGTTTTAAGTAGAGGCTTGCCATCTGGCACGTATGTCAACTCTGTCATAGCTATTCATCCATGAGATGTGGGCACTTCTGACAAGGCTGGTATTTATTGCCATTCCTAGTAGTTCTTGAACTGAACTGATTCTCTCAACCACTTGAAAGAGTAGTTTAGTGTTGTCCAGATTGTTTTGGGTTTGGCATCACAGGCAAGGGCAACAGGTTTTTTTCATTAAAAGACATTAGTGAACCAGATAGGATCATTAATAAAACTAGTTTTCTTATTTACATAAAATTAATATTTGACGTATGATGGTTCTCTCTTTTGGAGCTATGAGACCCTGCACTATACGCAGGCCTATAGATGCAGTAAAAACATGTATATGAATAGAATTAGCCTTCTGGAGCCAGCACTGTCCTATATTGCTGGCGCGACATTGAAGTAGTGCAGAGGCAGCATGCACACAGCTGGGAGCCAAGAGGGAAAGAGTGAAATTAGCAACAGTGCTAAGAGCAGGATAGAGGCAGCAGAAACAGTGAACAAACAGGGTTGTGTATGGCCAGCAAGGGAGATCAAGGTGGAGCAGATGAGAAGAATGACATGAGATCAGCAACAAGGATAGAGGTGGGACAGATGCAGCGGGAATACAGTGAAGGAACAGAGGAATGCTCCAACGAACAGTGTGAATAAAGTGAGACTAGCAGTGAGGATAAAGGTGGGACAGATGCAGAGGGATGGCGCAAAGCCAGAAGTGTGGGTAAAGGTGGGACAAAGATAGTGGGTACACAGTGAGGGAACAAATGATTGGAGCAAGACCAGAGGTGGGGACAAAGGCGGGACAGATGCAGCGGAACACATGGAGTCTAGCAGCCAGTCTTTGCAATAGCAGCACCGATTCACTGCTGCCACAGCAAGCCGCATGCTTCATAAATGGACAAACAAATCCTCCCTTGTATGTTGAGGGTTCTAATGCCAACTGTGCTGTTTTAATATCATAATTCAAGCTCTTGGGCCTCTCTTCTTTGGTGTCACGGACGGAATGGCTCCTACTCTCTCATCGCAGTTTTTATTTAGCCATTCACCTTTCTGCTTCCACGTGATGTCGTACCTTGAGTTGGTTCCTGATGGTGATGGTGGCGGCAGCACCAGCTGCTCCCTCACTACATCTGTCCCATCTTTTATCCCCACTGCTGGCTTCGCTCCATTCCTCTGCGTCTGTCCCATCTTTTGTCCCCAGTGCTGGCCTCGCTCCATCCCTCTGCTGCCTCACTGTGTTCCACTGCTGGCCTTGCTCCAATTATTGATGTGGAGCATCCACTCTGTTTCAATAACAACCCACAATCAAACAGTACTGCAATCTTCTGAAACAGGATGTTTTTGGAATAACAACATGTGTTTTAATAATCATCTGTGCAGTGAAACTTGTTGCTGGATAAAAACCTTGCTCCAACTGTGTGATATTAACTGTGCAACAGTAACTTTGCATTTAAAGATCCCATGCCTATGCCTCTTCTACCCTTCAAAATGAAATTTGGAACCCAGAAATCAGGACCCTCAAAAATAACCTCAGTTGTAAGACCTGACCGATACACTGCAACCATAGCCAGAAACTCCGTCACTGTGACATTGACATTGTTGGCCTGGGTGACAACGTGCAGGAGAAAGTCAGCTTAAAAACCTAGTGGCATTTACATGCTCAGGAAGGATAAATCTGAGCACCAATACTGACTCCATGGCATTGGTTTCACCATAAAAAAAAGTTTGTCACCGCGAGTCCATCCTATCAGATAAGCGAGTGTTTCATGACCCTTCAGCTCACTTATCCAGAAACTAAACCACAGTCATCAGTGTATATGCTCCAACCCTTGAAACAATGGACAAGGCCAAAAAGGAATTCTACTTCAGCCTTGATCAGTCATTGTCCCATGTCCCAAAGAGAGTCAAGCTAATTCTCCTTGGTAATTTCAGTGACAGATTTGGAGGTGTGGGGAGAGACTCTCTGGAAAGAATGAGGGCACGGAAGGCATTGGGAAGGTAAACAACAAGGAGTCTTCTTCCTGGTGAAAGGGTTTGAACTGGTCATAATGGACATGACATAACATGCCAGAGAGACAAATACAAGACCTCGTGGCAACCCTTGCCCTGGAAATTAGAACCCACTTGATCATGTTGTCGCCCAAATGAAGGGCCACAAGAAAGCCCACATCACCCATCCCTTGGCAGGAATTGATGATTGCAAGTCTTAATATTGCCTAACCCTGCCTATTTCCATCAGCTTGGCCCAAAAATACCATCAACAGCAGAAGCACTGGTGCATGAAGTTCAAGCTGGAACACTGGCATCTAAATGAAAATGTGGAAAGTTGTCCAGAAATGTCCTGTATGCAAAATACAGGACAAATCTAACATGATTCCTGAAGAAGGGCAATTCTCCTGCTCCTCGGATGCTGGCTGGCCTGCTGTGTTTTTCCAGCATGACATTTTTCAACACAAATCTAACACAGCCTATTACCGTGCTGTCATTCTGCTCTTGACAATTAGTAACATGAGGGTTGGGGTCATCAACCGTGTTTTCAAGTAGCAGAAACAAAACAATAACTTTCATTTAAATATTCCTTGTAATAAGAGAAAATGTTCCCAGTGCCATGTGGAAAAGGATGGTTAAGGAAAAGTGACCAAAAACCTTTTTGAAGAAATGTGTTTTGTTGAGCATTTTAACAGAAGCAGTGGAGTGTAGGGTGAATTTGGAGGGTGAATACAAAAGGCAAGACCCTACTCCAGAGAGCTGAGCTAATAATTTGGGTTGGTACTTCAGTAAAGGGAGTGCTATGGTCCTCTGGGACAATTGCGCCTTTCAGTTATTCACTTCACCTTTTTCTTTATTAAACTTAACTTGTCAATTATTTGCTCATGTTGTTATTTTAAAATATGCTTGTGTAATGTGTTATAGTCCTCCCCTTCCACCATATTGACTATCACCTCCAATTCGGTATAATCTGCAAATTGTATTTTGATTCTGAAGTCTCAATCATCTCAAGCAGTAGTCTGAGCATGATCCTTGTGGGACAGCACTGTGACGCCACCTTTTGTCCCCACTGTTTGCTGTTTGTACTGAAGCCAGTTAGTAATCCATTCCCTGACCTTGCATACTCTATTCTTGTTTATTAGTCTCCTTTATATTATCAACGGCTATTTGAAAATCCAGATAAATTACATCTACTGCATAACTATAGTTTATCCTCTTTGTCACTTTCTCAAAATTCAGATATATTGGTTGAGCAAGAGTTTGCTTTTGAACTTCATGCTGGCCGTTATAATATTTTTCATTTCTAAATTTTCTTCTAGTCTTTAATAGTGATTGCATGATATATACCAGCATATATAGAGAAGAAGGTTCTATAATGACAGAGACATGTTCCAACTCCCTATATAAATATAGGTATAATGTTAGCTATCTGCCACTCTATATCCCCCACTATTTTCTGTATGTTCTAGGATAAGGTAGTAGTTGAAATGCATATAATGTTGCATTTTTGTTTTCACTTCAATCTAAATATTTAACTTGAAAATAAATCATGTTTTATTATAGGGTCTACCAGTTCTTCAGATGAAAGTGAAGTAGAAACTGCAGCAGACAAATCTGTGAAGGAGGAAGTTGTTTCTACAAAGAAATTAGATGACGAAGAAAAACCTGAGGGGAGAAAACTTAAGGATTCTTGCCTGCACGAACTGAGGGTACTGCCATGTGAGGATGGTTTAAAAACTACACGAGTAAAGCAGGAAGTAGAAAGCCTAGAACAAACTGATAATGGGAAAATGATAACACAGACTGAAGATATATGGAAAGAAATCATTGACAAGTCACCAAAGGGGAAAGGAAGGAGGAATAGAACACGAGATGCATGTTCAGACAATGCCAAGTCTGTTCTTGCTAATCACATAGTTGCTGAAGGTGGAGAAGACGTGGAAAAACTAGAAAACTCAGAGATTAAGCAGCTTTCTGGCCCCCATGTGCCTGAAGAAGCCATTCCAGTCATAGATACTAGCTTATTAAATGAACTTACAAATGATGAGAAGAAGCTAGGAAAAAGAAAATCCCCAGATAAGTTAACACCTGATAAAAGGCTGCGGATAGAAAATGAAGACAAACTACGAACTGCAAAAGATGAAAGTATTGAGAAAATAGAATTCTTTGCAGATGAGTGTGAAGAATCTAAAACTATTGAAAGACTAGAACTTGAAAATGGTGAAGCTTCTTCTTTAGAGATTGCAACAGACCGGTGTGTGAAACAGGAATTGGAAGCTCCCTGTTTAGAAATTGAAGAGGATATTTCATTGAAAACTGATGAAGATATGATGCCTCCAATTGGACCAGAAGCTTTAGTTTGTCATGAAGTAGATTTAGATGACTTTGATGAAAAAGAAAAAAGTAGCAGTGAAGCTTTATGTACTGGAACGTTTGCATCCAATTCCCCTGAATCAGTTATAGCTGTTGTATCTGTCGTGCAACAGGTTTTGCCTGTTGCTTCCCCAGCACTGCCTCATCAGGATGAGGTTCGTAGTGTAAAAAGTGAAAGCGACATTACCATTGAAGTGGACAGCGTTGCTGGAGAATCACAGGAAGGATTGTGTGAGAGTGAGTCTGCCAATGGGTTCGATGCCAGTACTAGCTCAAGCAGCAGCATTGTAGTGCAAGAAGCTGAGACCAAGGAAAAAGGTAATTACTTACATGAGGAATGTTGTTAACTATGGGATGAATTCTGAACTGTTTGTTCACTTTTGATAGTCGGTTTCAAACTTTGTTGGGTCGATTTTTTTTTTATTTTACCTTTCATTGGTGTCTGTGATATACACTAGGATGCAAAATATGTTTTTTTGAGGGCTACTTTTGATTTTCCAGGACTGTTGTTTTCATTCTCATTAGGTGATGCTTTCATATAATAACAATACCTCCTGATGAGTAGAATTAGAAAAAAATCATAAATATGCTCAATAATAAACCCTCCATTAAACTTGAAGCCACAACAAACAGAAAATGTAAATTTCTTAGACATTATGGTAATTTAGCAGGAGAGGCCAAAATTTTACATTGTTGCACCTGTATGCTGTTTTGTGTTCCATGCACAAGAATACCCAAATCCCTCTGGCACTTTTTTGGAAACTTTCTTCTTTTAAATAATCGTCTGTTTTGATTCTTCCTACAAAACTACATAATTTCACACTTTTTACATTGAATTTCATCTTCAGGTTGTTGCCCACTCAATTAATCTGTGTCCCTCTGTCGATTCCTTCTATCCTCATCACAACACCCTCTCACTTATTTTGGTATTGTCAGCAAATTTGTAAATACTGCACTCTGTCCCCTTCTCCAAGTCATTAATATAGATTATGGATAATTAAGGCCCTGGGACGGATTCCTGTCGCACTTCACTAGGGTTACATCCCTTCAGCCTCTTTTTAGAAAACATTTAATGTCTTCTTTGTGTTAAGCAATCCTTGAATGAAGTTAATACATTATCTCTAGTACTGCGATCGCCTATCTTGTGCAATAACCTCTTACGTGGCACCTTATCATATACCTTCTGGAAATCTAAATACAATACATCTGCTTAATCTTCTGTACCGATTCTGCTTGTCATATTGTCAAAGAAATTTTGTGAGAAGTGTTTATCCTTTCACAAAACTACATTGATTCTGATTTTGTTAACCTTTCCTCAACATCATGCTATTTCTTTGATAATAATCAACTGTGAAATTTTCCCATCAACAGATGTTAGGCTAACTGGCCTGTAGTTTCCTGCTTTCTGTCTCCCTCTCTTCTTGCATAGAAAGTCATATTAATGGTTTTTCAAATCTGTTAGAAGCCTCCTGGAATCCAGCAAGTTCTGGATTATTTGATGAATGCCTCCACTATCTCACAAGGGGGTATAATTTTAAGGTGATTGCAGGAACGTTTAGGGGAGATGTCCGAGGCTGGGTCATTTCACAGAGCGTGGTGGGTGTGTGGAATGCACTGCCAGCAGTGGTAGTAGAATCAGATACATTAGGGACATTTTAAGTGACTCTTGGAAAGGCACATGGATGATGGTAAACTGCAGGGTATGTAGGTTGATCTTAAGAGTAGGATAAAAGATCAGCACAACATCGAGGACCAAAGGGCTGTACTGTTTGCTGTTTCAACTTACACTTAATAACAAAAGTCTATATTACAAATCTTACAGCAAGTAAGTTAAAAATAACTGTCATTTGTATTTTTATATATATAATTAGGACTGTGGGAAATATAAGACTAAATTAATTTGATAAAGGCAGCACATGGGATAAATGAATAACAAGATTCACTCTGTCCTTCGAGATAAACCTGCCTGAGACAGACCTGAAAGAGTATAGCTCGTAACTTTGGAACGCGAATGAATACTATGCACAGAAATATCCCAAGGCTGAGAGATTATAGTGTCTGTTAAACACAATGAGAATATGGGAACCTGGGATTGTCCGTGGGGATGCCCATCATTGATTAGGTGTCTTTCAAGATTGGATATACGAATTAAGAGGGAAGGAAATGGTGATCACACTGTATTTGATTATTGTAACACGAAATGTGTAAAAATACTGCTTTTTACTATAAAATAAAAGTGTACTATTGGTCTACCTACGGATCTGAGCCAAACGTTAAGGGAAAAATTGCTTTCTCGTGTTGAAGCCGGATTCGGGGAAGATCCTTTGGCCTCCGACCTGCATCAACCAGTTTCTGCTTGAATGAAAATCTTCCACTTAGTTGAATCCTTCCTGCCTCCTGCGTCTACATGCCCCATCGGGGGTAGGGGGGGGGGGGGTGGGGGGGTGGTTACACTCTGATGTAAGGTTTGTAATTATGAGCATAAACATGTTGATATTTATGTAAAAATCTGTTGGGTCTTCAATAATTACAATCTGTTACCAATGGCACAGTTGATCTTCATCGGCATCATTTATATTTGCATTAATTTTTTTTTACTTCCATGTAGGCCAGAAAAGAATAAGCGACAGCAGCAATGGGACACCAGCGAAGAAACAAAAACGTAGCCACAAGCGATCAAATGTGTCCAATAAGACTGAAAAAAATGGAACTGGTAGGCTCTGAAACCAGAACTTAAAAGCAACTTTTTATGTTTTCTAAATAATTCAGTATTTTTAATTCTGATTTTTGTTTTTGAAAAAGGCAATAGCAGTGACAGTGAGGATCTTGCAGTCACAGAAAACTCCAATAAATGCACTCCAGTGAAGAGCTCAAATAAGTCTCAAAAACTTGGCAGGTCTCCTTCAAGAACTTCTCCAAATGGTAAAGATGGGGATAAGGACAAAGAGAAAGATGCAACTGATGGTGCATCACCTCGGACGTATAAATGGAGTTTTCAACTCAGTAAGAAAACATTGTATTACTATTCAAATTGTTATTTCAGTTGATGCATGAAACAGCTTGATTTGCTAATCCTCTTTGTTGATATGAGGGTGAAGTGAAATGGGCAGGTGGCAAATTTTGAAGTAAATCATCTTGGTTTATTGTACAATTTTTATTTGGCCAGTTGACATCACCACCAGTTATAATGAATGGATTTGTGTTAATGTGAGCCACCTAATATTAGATACATCTTGATTTCTTGTGTATGAGTTTTTGGGCAAGACACAAACCTCTCCCTCAGTACTCATGTTCTTGAATTTTTTTTTTTCTGCTGCTCCAGTTTTCAAGATTGCGGAGTTCTGAGATAGAGAGAGATCTGAGTGCATGAATCACCAAATAGAATAGTGCAGGTACAGCAAGTAGTTAGGAAGGCGAATTAAATGTTCTCATTTATCGGGGAATCAAATGCAAACATAAGGGGGTTATGTTTCGGTTATACAAGACACTGGTGAGATTGAATCTCAAATAATGTGTGCAGTATTGATCACTTTAATGAAGGATGTAAATGTTTTGGAGCGCTTCAGAGAAGGCTCATTTGGTTAGTACTGGGAATGGGCAGGGCGTCTTATGAAGAGATGTTGGACAGGCTCTGCTTCTACCTGCTAGAGTTTAGAAATATGAGATTCTATGGGTTCTTGAGAAACTAGATGTGGAAAATCTATTTCCTCTTGTGAAAATCTAGATTGAGGAGTCACTGTTTCAAATTAAAGCATTGCCCACTTGAGATAGAGGTGAAGTAAAAGGTTTTTTTCTCAGAGGGCCTTGTGTCGTTGGAACTCTACTTCCACTGCCTTTTGAAGAAGATAGTATCTGAAGATTTTTAAGGTGAAAGTAGATAGAATCTTGGTAAGCAAGGGGGTGAAAGGTAATCAGGGGAGCTAGGAATGTAGGCTTGAAATTAGATTAGCCGGACGTTTTTGAATGGCAGAGCAGGTTTAAGGAGCTGATTGGCTTATTCTTGTTCCACACTCAAATGTTTGTATACCTGCTTAGCCAGGATAGATTCCGACTGCTCACACTATGTTTTCTGTAGTGTCAGATGCTGCATTCTTCTTGTTGGAATATTGAATGACTAAATTATATTCATTAATTAATCGGATGTCAGGAAAAGGATTTATGATATAACTTCTAACTACTAGACAGCTGACAGATTGAGAGATCTCTGCCATTACAATGACCACAACTTTTATGACAATCTCAAACAACTCTAGCAGAATACTTAAATGTGATATTGATCCTACATTACTTCTATGTATGTAATACAGCATGTCTGATCTGCAGGTGCTTGAATTAGCCAGCTTACTAAATTAGTTTGATTTCAGTGGAAATGGCAAATAGTTACTAATAATTGCCCAATATAGCTGACTGCTCATGATGAACATGGACGGTGTAAATGGTCTGGACTGCTCTTGATTTGCATCTGTGATTTACTGTGCATTTAATAAATCTGTATTGTGCAAACTTCCATTGTTTGCTGTTGCTATGTTTGGAGAATAGGCATTAGTTGAACAGAGGTAGGATAGCTGCTTTTTTTGCTGGAACTGGAATGAAATGGGCCAAATGGACTGTGAAAGAAAGCATAGGTAAGAGTAAAGTATTATGTAAAGTTTTGACCAGTAATATAGAAAGATAAAGAACAATCTTCAACAGAGTGTTTGAATTGAAAGAAAGCTAATTTCAATGAAAGGGGAAGGAATCTAGCAAAATAAAGTGAAACAGTAATGAAACAAAAGGTGCTCTTTAAGGGGATGCTTTAGGTATCAACGAGTTACATTTCAACAGTAGTGACAGGTAGAAGAACCAAATACAGGGTTCATTGAATGACAAAGGAGATAAAGTATACTATGAAACAGAAAATCATATATGATGCTCGTCAGGTGAACTATTTCAGGGAGAACAAGATGAAACAGGGAAGGTGAAGAAGACATTAAGAATGATGAAGAAAAATATATGAAAATAAAATGGCTGTCAACATACAAGGGAACCCCAAAATCCTAAATGAGCATGTAAATAATACACTGGAAGTAGGAAATAGCATAGGTCTGATTAGGACAAACTCAAAGACCCAAGACAAGGCAGAAAAGCTTAGTTAGTACTTTTGTATCAATGTTTATTAAGGAAAAGGAATCCAACAAACTCAGTGGAAACAGAATTGGTATATGTAATGGATATGGTGAAAATTGAGAGGCAGGAAGTACTGGAGCAACTAACTATGCTTAGAATGAAGAAATCACCTGGTTTTGGAAGACTTGCATCCCAGTCTGCTGAAAGAATTTCTCATTTTAACTTAATATTATTTAATCTCGTACTCATTGGAAGACTTCACCACCTGACAAGTTTATTCTGAACAAAAATAATCATTGATCTATTAGGATTTGCCAGAATAAATAATGTTTCGCTTCTCTTACGATGGCACTTCCTGGCCAGATGCAGCTGAATTTTTTTTTTCTTTTGAGAGGTGTGCAAAGCAACTTGAAGGTTGTTATACTGGCAAGATGCTCCATATTTGTAATTTTGTAAAAAAAGTGCAGCAGAGATGTTGCACTTCACATGATGCTGATGCTTGAAATTAATCCACCTGTTAGCCAATGCCTAAATAAACAAAAAAGTCTTGAATGTTATGTTCTGAACAATCTGGCCAGTTGTAACAATTTTGCTTTTTATAAACATGATTTGTTCATGAAAGTCAGGTGACCCATTCCTCCATTATTTGTTTGGACCATGGAAATTGAGCAATACTTGTGCTGTTCTTCCAGATCTTTCATTGATCAATTGGAACAATGTATCTGTACCTCCTGTTTAGTTGTTTGCAACATTCACTAGTCTACTCGATCTCCTGCAAAGATTAGTGTAGTTTGAGTAAATCTTTTACTACTTCAGACATCTGACCAACTGAATTTTTGTAGCACTGTTTTTAGATTTGTAGCACCTGTGAAAGTTTGTTTTTTGCTAATTAATCTATTTGAGATGATTCATCCATTTATACTTAATGTATTACAATCTGTCTCAAATTCAACCACATAGTCTTAACTTGCCTTTCCAATGGTGTCAGTTACTATTGTCAAATGAATCTGTCTTGAAAGTAAACTCAGGGATAAATGGAAAAGTATTCCTTTTTATAAACACAGAACTGAGTAATAAGCTTAATGATAGCTTGGTGTGATTTACAGTGAATGAAGAAAGGCATCAACCATAGGCCGTTAAGTTACTTTCCTGGAAATGGAATTAAAAGTTGATAAAGGACAATAAGTCTGAGACTGTTGAGAACAAAGGCGAGTCAAACAGGCAGGGCAGGCAGGGACAAAGAGAACACGGTAGGACTGATAAATTAAACTGCACTTATTTCAGGGAAGGCAGATGACCTCCGGGTTTGGTTAGGAATAAGGACTGGGATATCTTAGCAATTACAGAAACATGGCTCAGGGATGGGCAGGACTGGCAGCTTAATGTTCCAGGATACAAATGCTACAGGAAGGATAGAAAGGGAGGCAAGAGAGCAGGGGAGTGGTGTTTTTGATGAGGAAAAGCATTCAAGCTGTAGTGAGGGAGGATATTCCCAGAAATACATCCAGGGAAGTTATTTGGGTGGAACTGAAAAATAAGAAAGGAATGGCCACCTTACTGGGATTGTATTATACACCCCCTAATAGTCAAAGGGAAATTGAGAAACAATTTTGTAAGGAGATCTCAGTTATCTGTAAGAATAATAGGGTGGTTATGTTAGGGGATTTTAACTTTCCAAACATAGACTGGGACTGCCGTAGTCTTAAGGGGTTGGATGGAGAGGAATTTGTTAAGTGGGTACAAGAAAATTTTCTGATTTAGTATGTGGATATACCTACTAGAGAAGGTGCAAAACCTGACCTCCTATTGGGAAATAAGGCAAGGCAGGTGACTGAGGTGTCAGTGGGAGATCACTTTGGGGCCAGTGACTATAATTCTATTCGTTTTAAAATAGAAAAGGATAGACCAGGTCTAAAAGTTGAAGTTCTAAATTGGAGAAAGGCCAATTTTGACGGTATTAGGCAAGAACTTTCAATAACTGATTGGATGCAGATGTTCACAGGTAAAGGGACGGCTGGAAAATGGGAAGCCTTCAGAAATGAGATAACAAGAATCCAGTGAAGGGAAAGGCTGGTGGGTATAGGGAATGCTGGATGTCTAAAGAAATTGAGGTTTTGGTTAAAAAAAAGGAAACATACGTCAGGTATAGACAGGATAGATCGAGTGAATCCTTAGAGGAGTATAAAGGCAGTAGGAGCATACTTAAGAGGGAAATCAGGAGGGCAAAAAGGGGACATGAGATAGCTTTGGCAAATAGAGTGAAGGAGAATCCAACGGGATTTTATAAATACATTAAAGACAGAAGGGTAACTAGAGAGAGAATAGGGCCCCTCAAAGATCAGCAAGGCAGCCTTTGTGTGGAGCCGCAGGAGATGGGGGAGTTAGTAAATGAGTATTTTGCATCAGCATTTACTGCGGAAAAGGACATGCAAGATATAGAATGTAAGGAAATAGAGGGAATCTTGAAAAATGTCTATATTACAGAGGAGGAAGTGCTGGATGTCTTGAAACGCATAAAAGTGGATAAATCCCCTGGACCTGATCAGGTGTACCCTAGAACTCTGTGGAAAGCTAGGGAAGTGGTTGCTGTGCCTCTTGCTGAGATATTTGTAACATCGTTAGTCACTGGTGAGGTGCTGGAAGACTGGAAGTTGGCTAACATGGTGTCACTGTTTAAGAAAGGTGGTAAGGACAAGCCAGGGAACTACAGATCAGTGAGCCTGACCTCGGTGGTGGGCAAGTTGTTGGAGGGAATCTTGAGGGACAGGACGTACATGTGTATGGAAAGGCAAGGACTGATTAGGGATAGTCAACATGGCTTTGTGCGTGGGAAATCATGTCTCACAAACTTGATTGAGTTTTTTGAAGAAGTAACAAAGAGGATTGAGGAGGGCAGAACAATGGACGTGATCTATATGGACTTCAGTAAGGCGTTCAACAAGGTTCCCCATGGGAGACTGGTTAGCAAGGTTAGATCTCATGGAATACAGGGAGAACTAGCCATTTAGATACAGAACTGGCACAAAGGTGGTGGTGGAGGGTTGTTTTTCAGACTGGAGGCCTGTGACCAGTGGAGTGCCACAAGGATTGGTACTAGGTCCATTACTTTACTTCATTTACATAAATGATTTAGATGTGAGCATAAGAGGTACAGTTAGTAAGTTTGCAGTTGACATCAAAATTGGAGGTGTAGTGGACAGTGAAGAAGGTTATCTCTGATTACAACAGGATCTTGATCAGATGGATCAATGGACTGAGAAGTGGCAGATGAAGTTTAATTGAGGTAAATGTGAGCTGCTGCATTTTAGGAAAGCAAATCTTAGCAGGACTTATACACTTAATGGTAAGGTCCTCACGAATGCTGCTGAATTCGGAGACCTTGGAGTGCAGGTTCATAGCTCTTTGAAAGTGGAGTTGCAGGTAGATAGGATGGTGAACAAGGCATCTGGTATGCTTTCCTTTATGGTCAGAGTATTGAGTACAGGAGTTGGGAGGTCATGTTGCAGCTGTACAGGACATTGGTTAGGCCACTGTTGGAATATTGCGTGCAATTCTGGTCTCCTTCCTATTGGAAAGATGTTGCGAAGCTTGAAAGGGTTCAGAAAAGATTTACAAGGATGTTGCCAGGGTTGGAGGATTTGAGCTATAGGGAGAGGTTGAACAGGCTGGGGCTGTTTTCCCTGGAGTGTTGGAGGCTGAGGGGTGACCTTATAGAGGTTTACAAAATTGAGGGGTATGGATAGAATAAATAGACAAGGTCTTTTCCCTGGGACCGGGGAGTCCAGAACCAGTGGGCATAGATTTGGACTGAGAGGGGAAGATATAAAAGAATCTAAGGGGCAACTCTTTCTCTCAGAAGGTATGTATGGAATGAGCTGCCAGAGGGAGTGATGGAAGCTGGTACAATTGCAACATTTAAAAGGCATCTGGATGGGTATATGAGTAGGAAGGGTTTGGAGGGATATGGGCCGGATGCTGGCAGGTGGGACTAGATTGGGTTGGGATATCTGGTCGGCATGGACGAGTTGGACTGAAGGGTCTGTTTCCGTACTCTACATTTCTATGACTCTAAATAATATATAATTGAGATCCTTGTCTGTTCATTGCAATGTATTTGGGAACTATTTTCTTAAAATGCGGATTTAATTCCTCTTTTCAACAGCTGACCTTAACAACCTGACCAGTGCTGAACGAATATCTTTCCTACAAGACAAATTACAGGAGATCAGAAAATACTACATGTCTTTGAAATCTGAAGTAGCATCCATAGACAGGAGGAGAAAAAGGTTAAAAAAGAAAGAGAGAGAAGGTAACATTCTGTATAATTTATGATTTGTACAGTGGCAAGAATAACACCTCTGTTTTTTTCTGACAATGAAACAGGAGCAGGTCATTGGACGACTCAATAAGATCAGCAAATACCTGGAACTTAACTTGCATTTATTCATCTTTTGGTGTAAATCACATCCCGTAAAAATTTCAGTTTTGGCATTTCTGGAGCCTTTTCAAGTAAAGTATTCCAGACTTTCCTTTATTTTTGTGATAGTGTTTCCTCATTTTACTTTTAATTGGTCCAGTTCTGATTTCAAAATTGTGCTTCCTTGTTCATTGTTCTCCATCACAGAATCTTAAATTCTTCTGTTTTTCGTCAAATTGATCGGATACCATTGTGTTTCTCAATTGAGACCCAGACATTTTGTAATACTTTATATTTACTGTAGAGTAATTGTAATGGAACACTGATATCAATTTCAATGTGAAATTCATCAAAATGGTATTAGTCATTGAGTGTTTTTATTTAATAATTCTTCAGTGTGTTATTTTTCATAATGTTTAAACGAAAAGCTCTTTAAATTACTTACTTATTTATTCACTGTTTAATGTGCTCTTCCCTAAGAAGATGATGGACTCCCCAGATTCCAACTTTTCTTGCTGGCAAACCAGCCAAAGAAAACTTGGTGACTTGCTAGGTTTTAAGATTTTTTTTTTCCCAGCCTTATTTGTGGAAAGCACCTGAATTTCTGTTGACTTGTCTCTTGATGTCATAATCTGAATTGGGCACTCACCTTGTGGGGTCAGCATATTAAAGTTCAATAAACCATACTATCTATTATAAATCTTCTGAGATTTTAGGATCATTTACGATGTAATTATGAACAGTGTTGATTATATAATATTCAGACCTATTTGCTAATTCATATGATCATTTATCCAATAGTTATATCTACAGCTCCAGGCATTTCCTCTGCTTCTTCAGAAACCGGAATGAGTCCAACGTCGTCTTCACCAGCCCAGAATAGTGTGGCAGTAGAGTGCAGGTGATGAAGCACCCCTCCGACCATCACTATCTCTTTCCACAGCAGTTGCTGCCATGACACAAATGCTAAAAGCCTTGGAACCATTAGCATAGGAAGCACTCAGCTGATTGGACTTGTGCATTACCGGTGGAATTCAAGAAAATGTTTCCTACTCCACCTGGTTAACTTCCAGTGCCTTTTGCACTGCAAGTTTCAGAGTTGAATGTAATTTGGAGATGAGACACACTTCACTGATGACTACTGTCCACTCTATTACATGACAAAGCACTTTGTGGAAACCTCTCAGTGAATTAATAAAATGAATGTGATCAATTTTTCCGGAAGACATGCAGAACAATATTACGTCAGAAGAAAGCTTTGTTGGTAATGGAACGGTTAATGCAAAGTACGAGCCCAGTCAGCTCAGTTCATATGTTGGATTAGTTCCAATTCAGTCTTAGTTGTGGGAGCATTAGATATGTTGAACTGCCAAAGTACACGGTGAGCAGAGTGCCCTATTTTGTGTAATTTGGAAATGGGACAAAATAGATTGTTACAGGAAATTTAGTGTATTGTAAACTGAAACTAATGAAAAATGTCTTCCGCTATTTTGCTGTTGGATCTTGAGCACACAAGTTATGCAAATGAGATTTCTTATTTAAATTTTGTACTGTTTACAGTCATTGGAGAAGCTGGTTTTCAGTAGACTAATTTCTGTAGCAAGACTATTTTGTCTCTTTTTATATGTAATTGCAGAGTTTTTATTTTATTACAAAAAAGTTTCAAATATATCACAGCAATGAAGTTATTTAACAAAAATTTCTAGACCTGAGAATTTTGTGTAAAATAAAAAAAATTGTATTATCTTGCAACTTGTGAAGTATATTTATTCAGACAAGGCAATGGACATAATACTTGTATTTTTTATGTATTTTTAAAACAAGAAAGAAAGATATTTTCAGACTTGGTTCAGTTTTCCAGGTTTGTTGGCTCTAATTTACAAGATGTTACAAACCTTGAATTACGATTTCAATCATTTCAAAAGCAGGGTCGCCTGTCCTGAATTACGTATCCTGTAGGGTTCAGTTGTCTAGCTTTACAGTCACACTGCCTAATGGTAAAAAAAGTATCTTTTTTTGCCCTGTAAACAAAGCTGGTTGGTCCAACCTTTGAAACTATGCCAAATTCTCTACAATCCAAACATACAATTAAAAACTGCATAGCACAACAACAAAACTACAAGGAATTATGGTTACCATTAGGTGGCTGTGTAAAATGTTCAATTCATTGGGTACAGCCATGGTGACTCCATTGCATACTTTGTATATATTTCAACTCTTCCAGAACCATGTATTTAAAGGATACGGTTTGCACATATATTGTGTACAGATGTGATTATTTTATCAATTTTTATCCATACTTGTACTGTACATTGTAAGGAATTGGTGTCCCTTCCCAATGTTTAATATACTGTAGAGTAATAGTGTGAATGCTTTAGAATGTTTGTATATTATGATACTGTGGTTCAGAACAGCAGTGGGCCTGAGGTGGATTGTAATAGTATTCCATAGAACTGCTAACAAATCAATGTCCATTCTTTTTATGTTTGAGATTTTTTTTATATTTCTTGACAGCGTGAAATTGTAGTAGTTATTACAATGGATTTTTTTCTTCCATACTTGTAATGGAAGAGAATAATTTGACAATGGCTTAACTTTCTAAAAGCAAAGCAAACTTTTTGTTTCTCTCTTCCACTTGCAAAGCTGGTGTATCGTAATGTGAAAATAAAATGGAGCTCAGTACAGAGTTTAATAAAGGCCAAGTTTTAAGAAACATGCTTTGAATTTTTTTTTGTTACATTTTGTGACATCTTCTACATGATGCACCTTTCCCAATCTTGACAGAGTGGTATTGTCCATTAACTGAGCACACCCCTTCATGATGGACATGAAATACGGGACCCGCTGTTTTGGAAAATTGGATGGTGATAATATGAATTTATGAAAACATATTCAGTTGAATCATTATGGAAATGATTTGGTTTAACTAACCATTGTATCATTTGACCTCATTAAAAAGAAAAAATATAATTTATATGGCATGTACAAGGAAAAGTATATATTTCAGCAGGTATATAAATAATGTTTTATATTTATTTCTTAACAATATCAAATAACAATTTACATAACAGACAAAATATAAAGAATTTAAACCATCAACATGCTGAAACTCATGCACATCCTTCCTTAAAATTTTGGAGGTGGAATTACATGTTCTAATACTGATAGACCCTCTTCATATTTCTTGATCCATACAGTCTTCAACAGGCACATTCTACTCTCCCTCTCCAAAGTTTTCTCTCCTATATTCAACTCTACAGTTTGGTTCCTCATTTTATTACCAGTTTTGTTTGGTTCCATTCTTACTTTTTCAGACTAACTCCAGCAGTGGCTTCTCATTCTTACTCCTCCATTCATTTCCAGAACCCCCAGAATATCTGCTCTGGTTCCACAACTATATGATGATGATTGGCAAATTCAAAGCTTGCTTGGAGTCAGAATCCATATTTTTATGTTGCTTTGTTGTTCAAAGTTATGGCTCATCTGTATTCTTGGAATTAAATGGGAAGGCAAAAGCCTTCATCTTTGACCCCTTGATACCGACACTGCTCTTCTGTCACCATGTCACTGTTTTAGGCTGAATCAGATAGCTCACAACCTTAGCTGTCGTTTACACCCCTACCCCATGAAACAAGTTTTAAGCAGGTTTTCTTATTACAGACAAACTTTGGGTGTCGGTTTCCTCAAGTGCAGTGTCCTTCGATACTAAATGGGCTATACAACTGTAAGTAGTTGTTAGGTTTAGGTACATAAACTAATAAAAAAAGGAGCAAATACAGTTGTACAAATTCCAGACTCAGTCACAGAACTGTTATGGTGTAGATTGAGACCATTCGGCCTTTCAAGCCTCTTCAAACAAGCTTGCACACTATTTCTATCCAATGTCCTCTTGAATGCCTCAATTAAATTTGCCTCAACCCTAATTACTTGCTGTGTGAGTAAGTTTTTTTTCAGAAATTGTCCTTGCTTCTTTCACATATCACTTTAACTCTATGCCCTCTCATTCTTGTTCCTTTTACAAACCGAAACAGCTTCTCGGAGGATTTGAAATGGGCAGAGCAATGCCCCTGATTAAGATGCGAGGGAGGCAGAAGCCAGGAAATTATAGTTCAGTTATCCTAACTTTCGTTGTTGATGAGCTTTTACAGCCAATTATTTAAGAATGAGATTGTAGAGAACTTGGAAATGCATGATAAAATAGGGCTGAGTCAGCACAGCTTCATGAAATGAATGTCATGCCTGACAAATTTGTGAGTATTCTTTGAGGAGGTAATAAGCAAGTTAGTTAGAGAAGAGCTTGTGGATGTGATCTGTTTGGATTTCCAGAAGTCTTTGACAAGGTGCTGCGCAGGAGGTTGCTAAGTAAAGTAAGAGTCCTTGGTGTTAGGGGCAAGGTACTGGCATAGAAAGAGGATTGGCTGACTCGCAGAAGGTAGAGAATGGAGATAAAGGGGTCTTTTTCAGGATGGTAACTAGTGGGGTTATACAGGGGTCACTGTTGGGACCACAACCAATTAAGTCATGCAGTAACAATTTGGATGAAAGAACAGAGGGCATTGTTGCATGTAACAATAACTCCAACCTCACAGTTGGTTACCATTTTAATAAACCATTTTACCCTCTTGCTTACATTTCTGTCCCGGGCTAGCTGCATGCAAGCTCGAGGAACAACACTTCATTTCTCACATGAGCACTTTGCAGCTTTGAGGCCTTGATATTCGATTCAATGACTTCAGAAACTGACCACATTACATCTGTTCTGCACTTTTTTTTACATTCTGTCCACTACAGTTGTGTCATGTTTGTGTCTTGTTTTCTTTGCACTTCGAGTCACAGAGCTGTACAGCTCGGAAACAGACCCTTTGGTCCAACACGTCCATGCCGTCAGATATTCCGAACTAATCTAGTCCCATTTGCCAGCACTGGCCCATATCCCTCTAAACCCTTCCTATTCATATACCCATCCAGGTGCCTTTTAAATGTGGCAATTGTACCAGCCTCCACCACTTCCTCCAGCAGCTCATTCCATACATGTACCGTCCTCTACGAGAAAATGTTGCCCCTTAGATCTCTTTTATATCTTTCCCCTCTTACCCTCAATGTATGCCCTCTAGTTCTGGACTCCCCCACCCCAGGGAAAAGACTTTGTCTCTTTACCCTATTCATGCCACTCATGATTTTATAAACCTCTACAAGGTCGCCCCTCAGCCTCTGACACTCCAGGGTAAACAGCCCCAGCCTGTTTAGCCTTTCCCTATAGCTCAAATCCTCCAACTCCCGCAACATCCTTGTAAATCTTTTCTGATACCAATATTCCAAACGTTGCCTAACTAACATCCTGTACGCAATACTCTGACCAATAAAAGGAAAGCATACCAAACATCTTCTTCACTATCCTATCTACCTGTGACTCTACCTTCAAGGGGCTGTGAGCCTGCACTCCAAGGTCTACTTGTTCAGCAACATTCCCCAGGACCTTACCATTACATGTATAGGTCCTGTTCTAATTTGCTTTTCCAAAATGCAGCATCTCGCATTTATTTAAATTCAAATCCATCTGCCATTCCTCAGCCCATTGGCCCATCTGATCAAGATCCCGTTGTAACCTGGGGTAACCTTCTTTGCTGTCCACTACATCTCCAATTTTGGTGTCATCTGCAAACTTACTAACTACACCACCTATGTTCACATCCAAACTATTTATATAAAAGATAAAAAGTAGTGGACCTAGCAACGATCCTTGTGGCACTCCACTGGTCACAGGCCTCCAGTCTGAAAAGCAACCTTCTACTTGCCATGTTGACTATCCCTAATCAGTTCTTGCCTTTTCAAATACATGTAAATCCTGTCCCTCAAGATTCCCTCCAACAACTTGCCCACCACCCACATCAGGCTCACCGGTCTATTGTTCCCCAGCTTGTCCTTAACCACCTTTCTTAAATAGTGGCACCACGTTAGCCAACCTCCAGTCTTCCAGCACCTCACCTGTGACTATCAGTGATACAAATATCTCAGTAATGGGTCCCGAATTCTCCTTAACCTGATTTGCCAAAGATATCTCATTGCCCTCTTGAGTATACTCCTACTGCCTTTATAATCTTCTAAAGATTCACTTAATCTCTGCTGTCTATACTGGACAAATGCTTCCTTCTGTTTCTTAACCAAAACCTCAATTTCTCTAGTCATCCCGCATTCCCTACAGCTTCCAGCCTTGCCTTTCACCCAAATAGAAATATATTGTCTCTGGACTCTCGTTATCTCATTTCTGAAGGCTTCCCATTTTCCAGCCGTCCCTTTACCTGTGAACATCTGCCCCCAATCAGTCTTGAAAGTTCTTGCCTAATAACCTTTTTGCCTAATAGCCTTCCTCCAATTTAGATTCAGTCTATCCCTTTCCATCACTATTTCCCCAAAGTGCTCCCCCACTGACATCTCAGTCACCTGTCCTGCCTTATTTCCCAAGAGTAGGTCAGGTTTTGCACCTTCTCTAATGCTGAGTCAGAACATTTCCTTGTATATACTTAACAAATTCCTCTCCAACTAAACCCTTAACACTATAGCAGTCCCAGGCTATGTTTGGAAAGTTAAAATCACCTACCATAAGCACCCTATTATTCTTACAGATAACTGAAATCTCCCCACAAATTTGTTTCTCAATTTCCTGCTCACTCTTTGGGGGGGTCTGTAATACAATACCAATAACGTGATCAGCCCTTTCTTATTTCTCAGTTCCACCCAAATAACTTCCTGGATGTATTTCCAGGAGTATCCTCCCTCAGTACAGCTGTAACACTATCCCTTATTAAAAACGCCATTCCCCCTCCTCTCTTGCCTCCCTTTCTGTCCTTCTTGTAGCATTTGTACCCTGGAACGTTAAGCTGCCAGTCCATCCCTGAGCCACGTTTCTGTAATTGCTATGATATCCCAGTCCCATGTTCCAAACCATACCTGCAATCATCTGCAGTTTAATTTATCAGTCCGACCTTGTGCTCTGCTTTGTCCCTGTCTGTACCGACTGCTTGACTCGCTTCTTTTCTCAACTGTACTAGTCTCAGATTGATCTGTTTCCTCACTATCTCCCTAGGTTCCACCACCCCCACCCACAGTCTGACTTGTTTAAATCCTCCTGAGCAGTTCGAGCAAATCTCCTTGCCAATATATTAGTCCCCTTCCAATCTAATTCAGTTGCAATCCATCCTTCCTGTAAGGTCACTTCTATCCCAGAAGAAATTCCAATGATCCAAAAATGTGAATCCTTCTCCCATGCACCAGCTCCTCAGCTATGCATTCATCTGCTCTATCCTCCTATTCCTGTCCTCACTAGCTCGTAGCATCGGGAGTAATCCAGATATTACTACTCTCGAGGACCTCCTTTTTAAATTCCTGCCTAACTTTCTAAATTCTCCCTTGAGAATCTCATCCTTTTCCTTTCCTATATCGTTGATTCCAATGTGTACAATGACCTCCTGCTGGCCCCTCTCCCCTTTGAGAACATTCTGCGCCCTCTCTGAGACATCCTTGATTCTGGCACCAGGGAAACAACACACCATTCTGATTTTTCACTGCTGGCCACAGAAATGTCTGTCTGTGCCTCTGACTTGAAAGTCCCCTAACACAATCGATCACTTGGAACCTGACATACCCCTCAATACATTAGAGCCGGTCTTGATACCAGAAACTTGACTGTTCATGCTACATTTCCCTGAGAGTCCATCATACTCCACATTTTCCAAATCAGCACACAGAAGACTTCTGCACTACCTGCCTACCTCTCCTACCTTTCCTGGAGTTAACCCACATATCTGACTGTATCTGTGGCTTTTCTCCCTTTCTATAATTGCCAACCATCACACCCCTTGCTCTTGTAAATTCCTCATTGTCTCTAACTGTCGCTCCAACTGTTCCATTCAATGTGATAGGATTCGCAACCAAAGACATTTAGTGCAGATATAATCCTCAGTAACACGTAAACTCTCTCTAAACTCCCACATCCGACAAGAAGCACGTATCACTCTATAAAAGGCTATTTTTGCTCTTTTGAAATCTACAGACTAGAAAATAGCACTGTCTTATTGCTCTAAAAAACACTGCTCCTGGCTAACTTAATATTTATGGCTTATATTTTTATAATTTAATCAAGAGATTGATCCCAATGAAACATAATCAAGAAAGAACCCACTGTACTCACTATTGTAGTTTTACAGCAAGGCTACACTTAAAATTATTAGATTCCCTGCAGTGTGGAAACAGGCCCTTCGGCCCAACAAGTCCACACCGACCCTTTGAAGAGTAACCCACCCAGACCCATTTTCCTCTAACTAATGCACCTAACAATATGGGCAATTCACCTGACCTGCACATCTTTAGATGGTGGGAGGAAACCCACACAGACACGGGGAGAATGTGCAAACTCCACACAGATAGTCGTCCAAAGCTGGAATTAAACCTGGGTTCCTGGCGCTGTGAGGCTGCAGTGCTAACCACTGAGCCACCATGCCACCCTAATTATGCACTTACCTTTTCCTGTGCTGTGATCTATCCCACACAGTTTCTGACAAGATCAGTGGTGAATTTTGCTGTTTGTTAATACTTGGAGGTGCCAGGAGGCATGGTACATTGGGGAAACCGAGCAAAGGCTACGACAACGGATGAATGGGCACCGCACAACAATCAACAGACAGGAGGGTTCCCTCCCAGTTGGGGAACACTTCAGAGGTCCAGGACATTCAGCCTCGGATCTTCGGGTGACCGTCCTCCAAGGTGGACTTCGGGGATCAGGCAGCAGAGAAAAGTGGCCGAGCAGAGGCTGTTAGCTAAGTTCAGTACCCATAGGGAGGGCCTCAACCGGGACCTTGGGTTCATGTCACATTACAGGTGACACCATTGCACTATACACACACACACACACACACACACACACAGGCACTCCTATGCACACATACACGCAGACGCGCACACAGAAACTCACATACACCCTTACAGACACACACTCCCACATGCACCCCCTCACAGACTTAAGACACTCTGCACTCACTACACACACACATATACTTTCTCACACTCACAACCCCCAACTCAGACAGACACACACACACAGACAGACATAGACCCACGCGCACACATATATTTTGTGGGGTGAATATGTACTTGCAGGGTTACATTGCACTTTGCTCGAAAACTGCATGCATTCATGTAGAACTCTGAGCTCAAAAACTTCATGAATTTATGTAAAACTCCGTTATCTCACTTTTTAGATTAGAATCAATCTAAACATCTTGGCATAGACAGAAAACACAGGGGGCCAACACCTTCAACATATTGTCTAGCTATCACCATTGTTAACAGCTAACCCGAGAATGCAACTTTTAAAAAAAGGTTTTGTGATTTACAATTGAAAGAAGTGAAACTATCACTGTATTCAAACAGATGAAAGGCTTAACAGACAATCAATTTTTCAATGTATAATTTCAGTTACATCACACTGTAAATTTTTGCTATAAATTCTGTGTTAGGATTGAGCCGTTCATTATCACCTGATGAAGGAGCATCGCTCCGAAAGCTAGTGTGCTTCCAATTAAACCTGTTGGACTATAACCTGGTGTTGTGTGATTTTTAACTTTGTACACCCCAGTCCAACACCAGCATCTCCAAATCATGACTACTATTGACTCCCTTAAACTGTATGTAAAATGTGACCGGGGTGCTTTCGCAAGAGGGTATGTAATTAATCCTACCTTGTTAGTCGAAACCAGGTCCAATATATCCTGCTGTCTAGTTTGTGCCATAAAATGCTGGTCTAAGAAATGGTCCAGAAAACATTCAACATGACTCGGTATGTTTAAAGACCCCTTTTTTTATGGATTGGTAAGATATAACAAGTGGTATACCCCAGAGATGAAAACATTCTTTCAACATCCACACAGTCACATCCCCTCAGGATCTTCTGGAAATCTCAGTACAATACATCCATTGGTTACCTTTATCTACATCTCAAGTTTCTTATTCAAGGAGCTCAAATAAATAGTTAAACATGATTTCCCTCTGACAAAACCATATTGGCTCTGCCTGATTACTTTGAATTTATTCAAGTGCCACAGAAACATGAGTTCCTCCTCTAGATTACCTTTTCCAACCTGATTTTTCTAGTCTATGTGTAGCTTAAAACTCCCATGATAATTATTGTACCTTTCTGACGAGCTCCTATTATTTCTTCCTTGATACCCTGTTCAACATACGGTTACTGTTAGGGGGCTTGTACACAGGTCCCACAAGTTACCTCTTTCCTTTATCATTCCTTATCTCTACCTTGACTGCTTCTTTATCCTAATTTCCTGAATTTAGGTCCTCCTTCTCTATTGTGCTAACATCATCTTTAATTAACAGAGTTGCTCCTTCATCCTTTCCGAGCTTCCTTTGTTTCCTAAATGTCACATACCCATCAATATTCAGATCCTAACTGAAGTCATCATGCGGCCATGTCTCAGTTATTGCCATTACTTATTTACCTCTATTTGTACTACAGTTCATCTATTTTGAATCAAATACAGTACCTTGAGTCTTGCCCTTTTATTATTTTTGTAACCTCATGTCTTAGCTGCTGATTTACTCTTAGATCTGTATTCTCTGTCTCTTACTCTCATTGCCTGTTTAATCATGCATATCCTCTTTGCATTTTCCCACTTTGAGTCACCACAACTTCCAAATAATGTCCCCATTATTTTGTTTAAAATGCACTCTATTTCCCAAGTTGTCTGGTTTGCAGGAACACCAGTCTTTGTATGGTTCAAGAGTAAACCATCCCAGTGACACAGATTCCTCTTACCCCAAAGTATTGGTGCAATGTTCCAAGAAACTGAACCCACTTCACCCACATCAGTCTGCTTTATTCACACTCCATCCATCACCTTTGCCATTCAGGGTCTTCATCATCAATGCATAGGGACAGAAGTATGTACTATCTACAAGATACATTGCAGTAAATCACGTAAGCTATTTGAAATCTGTGAATTCTAGCATTTAGAAGGACAAGGGCAGCAGATGCATGGGAACACCACCATCTGCAAGTTCCTCTCAAAGCAACTGACAATTCAAACATGGAGTTATATACCATTTGGTTTCTTCAACAAAGCCATTATTATAAATTGAAATAGTTGAGGCCAGAGCACTGATCCCTATGGTACTCCACTTGTTATATCTAACCAATCCAAAATTGGTCAAGGTACGTGTACTTACTGTTTCCTGTTGCTAACAAATTCTCTTTCCATGCTTCTATATTATCCCTATATCATTCCCGGGAATATGACCAGGAAATTATTTGAATGGAACTGAGAAATCAGAAAGGGATGATCACTTTATTGGGATTGTAGTACAGACTCCCCAGTAATTAGCAGGAAATTGTGAAACAAATTTGTAAGGGTATCTCAGTTATCTGTAAAAGTAATAGGGTGGTAATAGTAGGGGATTTTAAATTTCCAAACATAGACTGGGACTGACATAGTGTTCAGGGTTTAGGTGGTGAGGAATTTGTTTAAGTGTGTACAAGAAAATTTTCTGATTAAGTGTGTGGATGTACCGACTAGAGAAGGTACAAAACTTAATCTACTCTTGGGGCAGGGCACGTGACTGAGAGCACTTTGGGGCCAGGGACCATAGTTCTATTAGTTTTAAAAGAGTGATGGAAAAGGATATACAGGATCTATAAGTTCAAGTTCTAAATTGGAGGAATGTCAATTTTGATGATATTAGGGAAGAACTTGCTGAGCCTCTTGCTTATTTTTATCATCGATAGTTACAGATGAGGTGCCGGAAGACACGGAGGTTGGCTAACGTGGTGCCATTATTTAAGAAGGGTGGTAAGGAAAGCCAGGGAACTATAAAGCAGTGAGCCTGACTTCGGTGTTGGGCAAGTTGTTGAAGGGAATCCTGAGGGACAGGATGTACATGTATTTGGAAGAGCAAGGACTGATTAGGGATAGTCAACATGGCTTTGTGCATGGAAGTTGTTTGATTGAGTTGTTTGAAGAAGTAACAAAGAGGGCAGAGCAGTAGACGTGATCTATATAGATTTCAGTAAGGCGTTCGACAAGTTCCCTGTGGGACACTGGTTAGCAAGGTTAGATTTCATGGAATACATCGAGAACTAGCCATTCTTTTCCCTGGGGTGAAGGAGTCTAGAACTAGAGAACATAGGTTTAAGGTGAGAGGGGAAAGACATAAAAGAGACCTAAGGCACAACTTTTTCACACAAAGTGGTGCGTGTGTGGAATGTGCTGCCAGAGGAAGTGGTGGCGACTAGTACAATTGCAACACTTAAGAGGCATTTGGTTGGGCATATGAATAGGGAGGGTTTGGAGGGATATGGACTGGATGCTGGCAGGTGGGACTAGATTGGGGTGGGATATCTGGTTGGCATGGATGAATGGACCGAAGGGTCTGTTTCCATTCTGTACATCTCTATGACTCTATGACTATATAACTTTCAAAAGTTGATTGGGGGCAGATGAATTGAATTGAATTGAATTAAATTGAATTTATTGTCACGTGTACTGAGGCACAGTGAAAAACTTTGTCTTGTGAGAAATACAGGCTGATCACATAGTTAAGAAGCATAGATAAATAAATAATAGGTAAGCAGCAGCAAAAACAAAACACAGGTGACGGGGAAAGGTTAAAAGTTTGTGAGTCCATTCAGTATTCTAACAACAGTAGGGTAGAAACTGTCAGAAAACCGGCTGGTGCGTGTGTTCAGGCTTCTGTACCTTCTCCCCGATGGTAGAAGTTGTAGAGAAACATTGCCAGGGTGGGATTGATCTTCAAGAATACTGGTGGCCTTTCCTTGACAGCGGGCCTGGTAGGTGGATTCTGTAGATGGGAGGTTGGCCTTTATGATGGTCCAGGCCGAGTTCACCACTCTCTGTAACTGTCTCCGATCTTGAATGGCACAGTTGCCATACTAGGTAGTGGTACATCCAGACAGAATGCTCTTGATGGCGCACCTATAAAAATTGGCAAGGGTACTCACCGTCATGCCAAATTTCCTCAGCTGCCTGAGGAAGAAGAGACATTGTTGGGCCTTTGTAACCAGTGCATCCACACGAAGAGTCCATGAAAGCTTGTTGTGGATGACCACTCCCAGTAGCTTGACACTCTCCACTCATTTCACCTCTGTGCTGTTAATGTGTAGGGGGGCATGAGTAACATCCCACTGAAAGTCAATGATGAGTTCCTTGGTTTTGCCGGCATTGAGAGCTAGGTTGTTCTCAGAGCACCATTTTTCCAGGTCTTCCCACCTCCCGTCTGTAGTCTGTTATGTTGCCATCTGAGATTCGAAAGACTATGATGGTGTCATCAGCGGACATTAAAATGGCAACAGTCTGTTACTTGTCGATGCAGTCATGGGTATAAAATGAGTACAGGAGGGGGTTGAGTACACACCCCTGGGGGGCTTCAGTGTTGAGTGTTAGTGAGGATAAAATATTGACCCCAATCTTCACTGATTGTGGCTTGTGTTTCAGGAAACTGAGGATCCAGTTGCAGAGAAAGGGGCTAAGTCCAAGATCACTAAATTTAGTAAATCAGTCTCAAGGGGATAATAGTGTTGAAGGCTGAACTGTCATCAGTTAATAGGATTCTTATGTGGCTGCTCTTGGTGTCAAGATGTTCTCGGGAGGAGTGAAGGACCAGAGATATGGCATCTGATGTGCATCTGTTGGTCTGATAGGTAAATTGGAGTGGGTCAAGAGTAGTGGGGAGGCTGGAGTTGATCAATGCCATACCAGCCTTTCAAAGGGCCACTGGGTAGTAGTCATTGAGATATGACTTTCGTAGGTAAAGGGACAGCTCGAAAATGGGAAACCTTCAAAAATGAAATAACGAGAGTCCAGCGACAGCATATTTCTGTTCAGGTGAAAGGAAAGGCTGGTAGGTGTAGGGAATGCTGGATAACTCGAGAAATTGTGGTTTTGATTAAGAAAAAGAAGGAAGCTTATGTCAGGTATCGACAGGAGAGATCGAGTGAATCTTTACAAGAGTACAAAGTAGGAGTATACGTAAGAGGGAAATCAGGAAGGCAAAAAGGGGACATGAGATAGCTTTGGCAAATAGGCTAAGGAGAATCCAAAGGGATTTTACAAATACGTAAAGGACCAAAGGGTAACAAGGGACAGAATAGGAACCTTCAAAGATCAGCAAGACAGCCTATGTGTGGAACCACAGGAGATGGGAGGGATACTAAACGAGTACTCTGTATTGGTGTTTATTGTGGGCCAGGACACAAAATATATAGAATGTGGGGAAATAGATGGTGACATCTTGAAAAATATCCACATTACAGAGGAGGTGGTGGTGGATGTCTTAAACCACATAAAAGTGGATAAATCCTCAGGATGATCAGGTGTACCCCAGAACTTTGTGGGAAGATAGGGAAGTGATTGCTGGGACCCTTGCTGAGATATTTCGATCATCGGTAGTCACAGGTGAGGTTGGCTAATGTGGTGTTACTATTCAAGAAAGATGGTAAGGAAAAGCCAGGGAACTATAGATCAGTGAGCCTGAAACTGATGGTGGGCAAGTTTGTTGGAGGCAATCCTGAGGGACAGAATTTACATGTACTTGGTTTGGCAAGGACTGATTAGGGATAGTCAACATGACTTTATGCATGGGAAATCATATCCACTAACTTGATTTTTTGAAACAGTAACAAAGAGATTGTTGAGGGCAGAGGAGAGCATGTGATCTAAATGGACTTCAGTAAGGTGTTCGACAAGGTTCCCCGTGGGAGACTGGTTAAAAAGGTTAGATCACATGGAATACAGGAAGATCTAGCCACTTGGATCAGAACTGGCTTAAAGGTAGAAGACAGAGGGTGGTGGTGGAGGGTTGTTTTTTCAGACTGAGGCCTGTGAAGAGTGGTGTACCACAAGGATCGGTGCTGGGTCCCCTGCTTTTCATCATTTATATAAACGACTTGGATGTTTACATAGAAAGTATAGTTAGTAAGTTTTCAGGTAACACCAAAATTGAAGGTGTAGTGGACCATGAAGAAGGTTACCTCAGAGTACAGCAGGATCTTGATCAGCTGGGCTAATGGGCTGAGTGGCAGATGGAGTTTAATTTAGATAAATGTGAGGTGCTGCATTTTGGAAAGGCAAATCAGGGCAATTCCTGAAGAAGGGCTTATGCCCGAAACGTCAATTCTCCTGCCCCTTGGATGCTGCCTGACCTGCTGTGCTTTTCCAGCAACACATTTTTCAGCTCAAATCAGGGCAGGACTTGTACACTTAATGGTAAAGCCCTGGGGAATGTTACTGAACAAAGAGACCTTGGTGTGCAGGTTCATAGTTCCTTGAAAGTGGATTCGCAGGTAGATAGGATTGTTACGGAGGCATTTGGTATGCTTTCCTTTATTGGTCAGAGTATTGAGTTAAGCAGTTGGAAGATCATGTTGCGGCTGTACAGGACATTTGTTAGGCCACTTTTGGAATATTGTGTGCAATTCTGGTCTCCCTGCTATAGGAAGGATGTTGTGAAACTTGAAAAGATTTACAAGGATGTTGCCAGGGTTGGAGGGTTTGAGCTATAGGGAAAGGTTGAATAGGCTGGGGCTGTTTTCCCTGGAGCGTCGGAGGCTGAGGGGTGACCTCATAGAGGTTTATAAAATCATGAGGATGCACAGATAGGATAAATAGACAAAGCCTTTTCCCTGGGTTGGAAGAGTCCAAAACCAGAGGGCATAGGTTTCGGGTGAGAGGGGAAAGATTTTAAAGGGAACTAAAGGGCAACTAGTCATACAGAGGGTGGTGCGTGTATGAACGACCAGAGGAAATGGTGGAGGCTGGTACGATTACAACATTTAAAAGGCATCTGAATGGGTATATGAATAGACAGTGTTTAGAGGGATATGGGCCAACTGCTGGCAAATGGGACTAGATTAATTTAGGATATCTGGTTGGCATGGATGTGTGGGACCATTTGGACTGTTTCCAATATTTTACATCTCTATGACTCTATGAGCTCTTGCACTACATTCTTTGATGCACCTGCACCTTGTCAAATGCCTTCTGGGGCCCTACTTGCTTTTAATCTAAATGATTTTCTTCAAACCCTTACCCCGGTGAATGTAGTTACGTTAAGTTCTTCTCACCTCACCTCTTGATTCACAATGATTTTTTGGTCTTATTTATATCCTTTACAGTGAAGACAGATGCACAATATCTGTTCAGTCCATCTGCCATTTCTTTATTTTCTTTTATTAATTTCCCAGACATGCTCTCCAGAGGACAATTGCCCACTTTACTTACTCTATTTGTTTCTAAATTCTCATAGAACCTTTATTTTTATTCCTAGCTCACTGTTTCTAAATTATCCCTCCATTCATCTTTTAGCCATTCTTTGCTGTTCTTTACATGCTACCCAACCTTCTGATTGCCTTTCAACTTTGCAAACCCCTTTTTAAAATTTATTATCTTTAACTTTGTTTGTTGGTCACTGATGCCATGTCCTTCAGATTGAATGTTACTTTTTCAGTGGAATATACATTTCTTGAGTATTTTGAAATATCTCCTCAAATGACTGTCATGATTTCCCTACTGAGTTATACTGTTACCTAATTTTCAAATTCACTTTAGACAGTTCCATCTTCATGCTCTCATAATTGCCCTTACTTAACTTGAAAATATTAATAGTCAGTCCACTTTCTTATTCTTCAATATGAATGCAAGATGCAGTCATATTATGATCACTGTCATTGAAGTCATTAATTGATATTCTTTCACTACATGTTACTAGATCTAGTATAGCATGCTCTCTAATTGGCTCTGAAACGTGTTGCTCCAAAAAATGTCTCACTACCATTCTATGAATTTATTATCTAGTTACCTTTTCCAAAGTGTTTCCAGGTGGGGGGAGGTGGAAAGATTCAAACACTATGTTATGGGAAATGGAGATATGGATTTGGGAGGTGACAACGACTTTCCAAAACAACATAAATTTACATTTGAAGCAAGTCTGCCCTACAATTCATAGCCTATTGTTTTGTTAAAGTGGATCTGTGCTTTAGTTAGCTTATCCCATTGGTATCACCTACAATAAATGGAAGCTGGAATGGATCAAAACATACAGTATGAATGGACCACCTTGTTGTTTTTGATGACCCTTTGAGGTGCAGATGACCAGGTTCGTCAGCTGGGACATTTACAGATTCAGTCAGGTAACCAACCATCCTTTCTCCTCGTTAGCCTGTTCCCATGATCTCACCAGCTTCCCTTCCTGGTGCTGCAGTCAAGTATATGAACGTAAGAAATAGAAGTAGAAAATTCTGCCTTTGGGTCTGCTTTGCCATTCAATAGGATCACGGCTAATCTGTTTGTTTTGAGTTCCGCATTCCTCTCTACACGTGATGGCTGTGATTTCCTTGCCAGCAAGTTTTGTATCCGCTTGTCTCTTAAAAATATTCAGTGATCCATCTTTTGAGACAAAGGTTTCCAAACACGTATAAATCTCTTGGAGAAAAAAATATCTAACCACTGGCCTAACCTGTAGAAACTCTTGATATCCTTATTTTCACATTTGTAACCAGCGCTCTCTCATATTTTTAACTATTCTGTCAATTAGCTTCTCAAGTCAATTTCTGTCTGTTTTCACATTCTGACTATTTATCTGACCTGCCACTCTGGCCTTTGCACAGTCATATGTTTCAACTTGTTGGACTATAACCTGTATTTTTTTTCAGTTTGATGATTTCCCTAACTTTACTGAAGGACACAGAGTGAGGCTCTCTCTAAAACATTGAGCAAAGTGCAGCTCTCCCTTTAAAACCTTCAACCAAAGTCATCCTTCTACTTCAGAGAGTTGGTCACCCTAATTCTGGATGAATCGCAGAGCCTCTGATGAGTAACGACGCTGCCATATTTCAATCATTGTTCCAGCGAAAAAGATGGCGGCTCTCTAATCGTCACACTCGGTTGCCAGCATGTGGCGGAGGAAGTTGATCATGAGGGTACGGAGTTGCACTTCCGGGTTGTCTGACGGGCTGGCGCCTGGAGCTGGAACTGGCAGCGGTTGGGAATGCTGCTGGTCGGTAAGACAGGGGCCATCGTGGCCGGGGTCTTTGGAGCAGCCTTCATCGGTTATTGTATATATTTTGACAGGAAAAGAAGAAGCGCCCCAGATTTCCGAGCAAAGTTGCGCGAAAGTAAGTGTTGCTCTCGGGCCTCGCTCACCGTCTCCCAGTTACCAGCGACAGGCACATGCAGGTGTTCGTGTCCTGTTAACCAACACTCAACCCCATTGCAATTAGGATGGAGCCTGCTGAGACATGCTCAATTACAGGAGTAAATGTAATTTATTTAGCATGAGAGACACCCCTCGTGGGCCCCGGCATCGTTCCCTCAAAGTTGATTTTCCAGCATCGATGATCTTGCTAAATTACAGGAGGGTGCAGCTTCTTTAAAGAGCCGTGGGTCAGAACTGGAATAAAAGCATCTTCATTGCAGCACAATCTGCCTTATAACGTGAGTTTCGGCTGGTTTTAAAACTGTTTTGTCTAAATATTTATTCTTGGGGCTACCCTGATTTGCTGAGTGTTTCCAGCGTTTATTTCAGGTTTGCAGTAGTTCGTTTAAACATTGGTTGAGAATACAATTACTCTGGTGGTGGAGTGTGTTATCACGAAGGTAACAACTTACTGAACGCAGTCTGCTCACAGACTGGATAAAATACCACGGACGTTTGTGGTTGTTATCGTTTTATCGAATTTGGTTGAGTTAGAGTTAACCCACAGCCCGTGTCCATTTGAAACAAAACTTTGGCCATAACTCAGTCCTTGTCATGTTGGTGTCCCTCGCAAAAGATTGTGTGATTTCATGCCACACTGGACAAATCCTAATTAAATATAGATTTTGGGTACCAAGAAGGGCTGACATTGTGCAGGATTTGACTTTATAATGAGTTGTGTGAAAGTACATTTTCCATAAATAAAAATAACGTCTCGTTTCCAGTCTCAGCTGCTTTTTAAGTCCCCCACTCATCCCCTTTAGCCAGTGCAGTTTGGTGTTCCATAGTTGAGAATATCAGATAAAATCGTAAAAGTCTTACTCCTAAAAATTTTGCTCATCACTTTAGGTTGTTTTATTATGTACTTGAAGAGTAACTTATGAACTTGTCAACTTCTGTTTTCCTCCTGTCTTTTCTTGTTACTATTTTTCTTTTTTCTGTCTGCTCAAGAATGGAAGTCGTGAATGTGTAACAGTGACAGTGCACAATAACCTATAGCGTAATTGTGTTCTGTCATTATTGAATTTAACAAGAAACAAGACAATAGTTAGAATTTAGATAGTGTTTTTATTAACTTTTATTGGGCAGTAGAATTCAATTTAAAAACTGAGGTTTACATCAGAGCGCCTTGGAACACTTCAACCCCAGGGCATCAATGTGGACTTCATGAGTTTCCTCATTTCCTCTTCCCCAGTTCCAACCATCCAGCTCAGCACTGTCCTCATGACCTGTCGTACCTGCCAATGTCCCCTTCCCACCTATCATCTCCTCTCTGACCTCTCACCTCCATCCCCATTCACCTGTTGTACTCCTTGCTACCCCCCCCCCCAATTTATCTCTCCTGGTTCCTGCCTCTATTCCTGATGAAGGGCTTTTGCCCGTAACATTGATTTTCCTGCTCCTCGGATGCTGCCTGACCTGCTGTGCTTTTCCAGCACTACTCTGATCTAAACTCTGGTTTCCAGCATCTGTCGTCCTCAATTTTGCCTAGTTCAGTTTAACAATCGATAGTATAACCTGTAAATTGACATTGATAATGCTTTTTACTATCTCTAAAGTAAAACCGCTAAGTATTTTGGCAGTACTGAAGTTTCATGATTGCAATAAATATTTTCTTGTAACATGTTATTTTGGATTATTTTATTGATATTGGAGAGACATTAAAATAAACTTAATTAGATTTTACTCGAAGAATTTGTATGAATTTAATCTCAACTTGGGATCTCTTAATGGGAAAAAATAGTGTTATCTCTGCTTTATAAACGTTTCACTGTTAGATATACATCTTGACAGTTTTAATTTGAAGTATTTTGTATACGCATGAGTTCCATGCAAATAATTATTTTCAAGTCATGGTTATCAGTAAACTTTTAAAATATAAATTAGGTGCAAAATCAATAGTAAAAACAAGTTGATAATTATAAATTCCAGATCAACAAAGACTAAAATACTGAAGTTGGACCTTGGTTTGTTTGATTTTCCCTACAGGGCCTATTTTCCATTTAATATTTTGCTCAGCTAGAAATTGAATGCTTGTCAAATATAATAAAGCAAACACTTTTTCAACTGTGATTATAATGTGAAATGAAACTTTACGGTCTTTTATGTGCATCAAAATAAATTTTATTTACAGGCATACTGTGTATTATTTAAACATTAGTTTCATAATGAAACATTCTGTTTTTAGCTGACCACATAGTAACATTTTAACGATTATGAGAACAAAATGTTTGGATGGTTTGAATTCCTGCAGGAGTCAAAAAGCAACCAGGTTCCTTTACCCATAACAGGGAAAGATCTAGATGAGAAAGATCTTCCTTTTATAGATATGAATAATTGAATATTTCCTTATTGGCTCTACTGCAATTATTCCTTGACGAGATTTTTGAAATTAAATTTGTAAAGCAAGGTCACAAGGTTATTTTTGTATTTTATGAGGAAAGGGCAAGTTCATTTGCTTCCTGTTCTTTATGCACATAAAATTAGTGATGCTGTAATGGCAAGTATAACTGCATTTGTATTCACACACAGGCTCATGCACTTCACTGGTTGAACCAGCATTTATTACCCAAACCCATTTGCCCTTGAGAATGTGGTGGTGAGCTGCTGTTCATTTCATGTTGCTGCACCCAAAATGCTTTTAGGGAGGGTGTTCAGGATTTAAACCCAGCAACATTGAAGGAACTGTGATATATTTCCAAATCTGTGTAACGAGTGACTTGGAAGGCAGGTTGCAAGTGGTGAAATTCCCATGTATTTAATGCCCTTGCTCTTTTAGAGGTAGCATTTGTGGTTGCTGATTAGGGAGCTTTAGTGAATTTCTGCAGTGCATCTTTTCTATAGTACACACGGCTCCTACTGAACTCAGCTGTCGTGAATGCTTCTGGATATGGTGCCACCTTAACAGACTGCTTTGTTCTGGATGACATCAAGCTGCTTTTGTTGTTGGTGCTGCACCATCCAACCAAAAAGTGGTGAATCTTTCATCACACTCCTGACTTGTGCCTTGTATACAGTGGACAGGTTTTGGGGAGTCTGGAGGTGAGTTAGCCACTGCAAGATTCTAATCCTCTGACTGGTCCTTCTACTCAGTGCTTATACGACTCGTTCAGTTCAGTTTCTGGTCAAGGGTAACTACCAGGATATTGATAGTGATGCCATTCATTAAGTGTCAAGATGCAATGGTTATTGGAGATGGTCATTAGCCAGTTCTTGTGTGGCACAAGTATTACTTGCCACTTGTTGGCCCAGGTTTTGATCTTGTCCAGGTCTTGATGCATTTGAACATGGAGTGCTTCAGATTCTGAGGAGTTGTGAATGGTCCTGTACATTGTGCAGTCATCTGCGAACATCCTCACGTCTGACCTTGATAAGCAGCTGAAAATGATTGAGGCCAGATAAAGAAACTTGAGCAGAAATATCCTGGAGCTGAAGTGACTGAGCCCCCAACTATCTTAGTTTATGCAAGGTGTGACACTAACCAGGAGAGAGTTTTGCTCCTGATTCCTGTTTATTCTGGTTTTCCGACAACTTCTTTTTAGGATGCCCAGTCAAATAAGCCTTGATTTCAAGGACAGTCACCTCATCCGCAGAATTCAGCTCTTTGGTCCATGTTTGTATCAAAGTTGTTAAGAAGTCAGAAGCAGAGTGGCCCTGGAGGCACACAAATTGAATGTCACTGAGCAGGTTATTGCTAAGCTAGTGCTGTTTGACAGCACTTTAAATGATACCTTCCATCACTTTACTGATTCAAGAGTAGACTAATGGTAATTGACTGGGTTGAATTTGTCCTGCTTTTTGTGCACAGGGCATAACTGAGGAGATTTCTACATTGTTGGCGAGATGCCAGTGTTGTAGGTATACTGAACTGCTTGGTCGGGATGCAGCAAGTTCTGAAGTGCACGTTTTAAGTATAATTGTTGGAATGTTGTCAGAATCCATAGCATTTTTCAATATGCACTGCTTCTGACTATTTCTTGATATCACATGAAGTGAATCAAATTGGCATCTGTGATGCTGCAGACCTCTTGAAGAGGTTAAGATGGGTCATCCATTGTTACTACTGGCTGATGATTGGTGTCAAAATATCAGTCTTATTTGTCTTGAACTGACGTGATGGTTCCCCTCTTCTTGAGGATAGGGTTAATTTTGGAGCCTCAATTATTAACTGATGTAAAATGATAACAGTTAATTTAAAATTCTGGTGAATGAATCTTAATCTTAATGTTCCTTGCTTTTCAGTGACTTAATAAGAAAGTGCCTTTGATGTCATTGTAACTGTGTGTTCTGCTTCAATTCAGAAATTGAATTTTATACATCCATGATTTTAAATGAGTATATTTATTCTTAAAATTGTAGGAAGAAGAAAACAGAAGAAACAGGATAAAGAAAATGATTCTATTGGGAAGGTAAGATTTACTGTGCATGTTAATGTTCTGTATTATACTGTGTAATGTTTTGTAAACTGTGGGGGAAGCATTTATTTGGACCAGGAATGTTTCCATGTTCAATCCAAACTCACCTAAAGCTGTAGGAACATGCTGATACTAATATCAGTGTTTTGTGTTTAAAAAGTGGGTAAGGGCAGATGGAAGGAAAATCGATCATTGTTCTCGTTTCACGCTGTATCCACTGATTCTGCTGTAAAGAATGCCTCCTGATGCACCTTCATTTATGAAGAATGACCAGGAATAAATCTAACAGACCATTCGGGAATTATGGGAAGAAAATTAGTTGAAGAAAGAAATTTTGTTGACACATGTTGTGACAGCAGTTGCCAAGGCAAACAATAGACAATAGGTGCAGGAGTAGGCCATTCTGCCCTTCGAGCCTGCACCACCATTCAATATGATCATGGCTGATCATCCTTAATCAGTATCCTGTTCCTGCCTTATCTCCATAACCCTTGATTCCATAGTCCTTGAGAGATCTATCCAACTCTTTCTTAAATGAATCCAGAGACTGGGCCTCCACTGCCCTCTGGGGCAGAGCATTCCATGCAGCCACCACTCTCTGGGTGAAGAAGTTTCTCCTCATCTCTGTCCTAAATGGTGTACCCCGTATTTTTAAGCTGTGTCCTCTGGTTCGGCACTCACCCATCAGCGGAAACATTTTCCTGCCTCCAGAGTGTCCATTCCTTTAATAATCTTATATGTCTCAATCAGATCCCCCCTCAGTCTTTTAAACTCAAGGGTATACAAGCCCAGTCGCTTCAGTCTTTCAGTGTAAAGGTAGTCCTGCCATTCCAGGAATTGACCTTGTGAACCTACGCTGCACTCCCTCAATAGCCAGAATGTCTTTCATCAAATTTGGAGACCAGAACTACACACAGTACTCCAGGTGTGGTCTCACCAGGGCCCCGTACAGCTGCAGAAGAATCTCTTTGCTTCTATACTCAATCCCTCTTGTTATGAAGGCCAGCATGCTATTAGCCTTCTTCACTACCTGCTCTACCTGCATGCTTACCTTCATTGATTGGTGTACAAGAACACGCAGATCTCTCTGTAATGCCCCTTCACCTAAATTGATTCCATTTAGGTAGTAATCTGCCTTTCTGTTCTTGCCACCAAAGTGGATAACCATACATTTATCCACATTAAACTGCATCTGCCATGCATCTGACCATTCAACTAACTTGTCCAGGTCACCCTGTAATCTCCTAACATCCTCATCACATTTCACCCTGCCACCCAGCTTTGTATCATCAGCAAATTTGCTAATGTTATTACTAATACCATCTTCTATATCATTAACATATATTGTAAAAAGCTGTGGTCCCAGTACTGATCCCTGCGGTACCCCACTGGTCACTGCTTGCCATTCCGAAATGGAGCCGTTTATCAGTACTCTTTGTTTCCTATCAGCCAACCAACTTTCTGTCCAAGTTAGTACTTTGTCCCCAATACTATGCGCCCTAATTTTGCTCACTAACCTCCTATGTGGGACTTTCTGAAAAGCTTTCTGAAAGTCCAGGTACGCTACAACTACTGGATCACCCTCGTCCATCTTCAGAGTTACATCCTCAAAAAATTCCAGAAGATTAGTCAAGCATGATTTCCCCTTCATAAATCCATGCCGACTCTGACCTATCCTGTTACTACTGTCCAGATGTGTCCTAATTTCATCCTTTATAATAGACTCCAGCATCTTTCCCACCACTGAGGTCAGACTAACTGGTCTATAATTTCCTGCTTTTTCTCTCCCACCTTTCTTAAAAAATGGTACAACATTAGCCACCCTCCAATCCGCAGGAACTGATCCCGAATCTATCGAACTCTGGAAAATAATCACCAACGCATCCATGATTTCTCGAGCCATCTCCTTCAGTACCCTGGGATGTAGACCGTCAGGCCCTGGGGATTTATCAACCTTCAGACCTAACAGTCTCTCCAACACCAATTCCTGGCAAATATAAATTCCCTTAAGTTCAGGTCCTTCAGCCACTGTTACCTCAGGGAGATTGCTTGTATCTTCCCCAGTGAACACAGATCTGAAGTACTAATTCAATTCTTCTGTCATTTCTTTGTTCCCTGTAATATATTCCCCTGTTTCTGTCTTCGAGAGCCCAATTTTAGTCTTAACCATTTTTTTGCCTTTCACATACCTAAAAAAACTTTTACTATCCTCCTTTATATTATTGGCCAGTTTACCTTCGTACCTCATTTTTTCTCTGCGTATTTCCTTCTTAGTAATCCTCTGTTGTTCTTTAAAAGCTTCCCAGTCTTCCGTTTTCCCACTTATCTTTGCTATGTTATACTTTTTCTCTTTTAACTTTATATGTTTCTTAACTTCCCTCGTCAGCCACGGCCACCCGTGCCTCCTCCTAGGATCTTTCTTCTTTTTGGAATGAAGTGATCCTGCATCTTCTGCGTTATACACAGAAATATCTGCCATTGTTCCTCCACTGTCATCTCTGCTAAGGTAATGCACCACTGAACTTTGGCCAGCTCCTCCCTCATAGCTCCATAGTTCTCTTTATTCAACAGAAATATTGTCACTTCCGATTGTACCCTCTCCCTCTCAAATTGCAGATTGAAGCTTATTGTATTGTGTTGGAGTGCACACATCCTAGGAGTAATACTTTCCAAAATCTATTAGTAATCCACAGAATTATCAATCAATTTTAATGCCATATCCACTTAATAAAAAGAGGAAATTTGGTACTAGATCTTAGTTTTATGTGTTATGAATGTCAGGTGGACCTCAATCTGCCTTGACTGAAAGTAAAGAAAAAGGTGAAATTTGTTCAAGTTTTCATAATGTTTGTCCTGACTAAAATTAGCAATAATTTTGTGTTCAGATCTTAACTACTTTGATTATTTTGAAGCCAAAGGTTAACAAATTTCTGTTTCTGTCGTGAATAAGATCATTGCCAAAGTTCGAGAGAACAGTTCTCAGTTGTGGTGCTAAATGACAGATTGCTGAGATGTACTAACTATTTTTCATTCTTTCTCTTTGTTTATATTAAAATATAGGAGGCATAATTAAATTCCATGAACTTATTCCTTGGTGAACATAAACAACGTATGCGATTATTTTGCATAAAATTAATGCAGCAGTTTTAACATGTACATGGCTTTGCTTTAGATGGGACTAGATGCTGAATTTGTGAATGATTTGGTCAGTGCTTGCCATTGACTTTGAGGAAGGCTGGCCAGAGAAAAGTAGTGGTCTCTGGGTTTGGTGTTCCATTCTCTTGACAGCAGTTTAAATCTAGCACCAAGCCCATGACATATGGAGCAATGATACCAGCAAGCAGATAAGGAGCCAGTCACATTGAAGCATTCACACTGAGTAAGCCAGAACATAAAAATAAATAAAATTTAAACTACGCATTTCAATTTTTGCATACCAAAATAAATGAATAACCTTAGTTCAAACGAGGAACTAAAATAAGAGCAAATTTTTGAAAAAGAAGAAAAAAAAATTGATCTGATTCATCATTAGGGAGAAATTTGATATTGCACAAATACGAAATTAGATTTTCAGGGGCATTCATGAATGTTTAGCAGTAATCATGAATTTAGTACACTGTTAAAATGTCAATTACATCTCATTCAACAACTGTAATATTCTCAAGGACTTTTTACAGCAAGACTCAGCATAATGATGGAACTTCTTGTAAATTTATTTGATTTCTGTGATATGTTGTGGGGGTACAATTCCTCAACAGTCTATCGTCTAGAAATGTATAGAATCACTGACAGAAACTTGAGTTCAGCATTATTCTGTGCATTTAAGGACTCCCAAGTTTTGTCATCAGTTTCAAGGGAGTAATGGTAAACACTAACCAGGATTCTGCTGTGATAATGGCTGAATTTGTTTTTAATGTTCTCATTTCTAACATTGTCAGCAGAAAAAAAAGAGTTCATAAGATTAATAAAGCGTTTTGTCATAGCGTAAGACTTTAAAGGAGGTTCTGGTGACTGTGTTGAGACAAGATCCATGTGACTGTAGCTAAAAACAGAAGACATTGGTATAATTCTCAAGCATTGCAGGGCACTAAATACTGGGTATTCTAAACTACTTTGAGTCATTCATTTCTAAACCAGAAATGAAAGAGGCATTGGTAATATTCTGGAAAATTAACTGGGACAAAAAACGGATACGAGAGGAGGAGAACAATTTTGAAACTGTGACAACAAAATTATTGGATTCAGTGTTAGAATCGAGAAAGATAATAAATATTAAACATGAAGTGTGCACTGGAAAAGCTAAAATTTAACCCGTTATGAAGAAAGTTGATCCAAACGTATTGAGTTTAAAAAAAAACAAAGATAATGGCTTCATTTTTCAAGATGGAAATGATTTCAGTCTGTCTATCAAACAGGCAGTCAACAGGGTGAGGAGGGATAATGCACTATGGTTGCCGTCAGGGAAGACATTCATTCCTTTGCCCAGAGTTCTTCTGGGGATGTGAAAAGGGCGTGTGATGAAATGGAAAGATTTGAATAGGAAATTTGGGAGATGTGGGTGGAGGTCACAGATGTCAGGACACTTCAGGATCTTTTGAAAGGGTATTTGAGAAGTTAGAGATGATGGACAGGCTAAGCTGAATTGCTTTTAAGGAGCAGGAAGATAATAGTTTTATAGACAAGCTCAAAGATTCTTGAGAAAACCATGATCAGGTCAATCTGTACAGAACCAGAAAAAGAGTTGAGGCAGGGATTGGATGATGTGGTTCACAGAGTAGTTGGGCTTGGACAGTGTGAAAAGGATGGAAATGGTTGGATCCTGAGGGACAAATGTATGGAGATTGGGAGACAAGGTAGAGGTAAAGAAATGTACACAACAAGGTGGCACGTCCATCGTGGAGCTTTTTATAATGATGTATTTTAAAATTTTTTTCATTGGATGTGGGCATGACCAGCAAGGCCAGTATTTATTGCTCATCCAGAGAGCAGTTATGAGTTAATCACATTACTGTGGATCAGGAGTCACAGGTAGGATAGACCAGTTAAGGGTGACAGATTTCCTACCCTCAGGGATATTGGGGAACCAGATGGGTTCTACAATGTCCATCAATGTTTACATGGTTGTCATTAGGCCATCTTTTTACACCAGAATTTTACTGAATTCAAATTTTAGTATCTGTCATGGTAGGATTCCAATCATGTAGAATATTAACCTGGAATTCTGGATTATGAGACCAGTGACCGTTTCACTAAATTACAGTTTCTCCTGAAGTAGACCAGAATAATAACAGCCTGCAGTCATAAAATATTCACTTAGCAACAGTCATTATAATAGAAAAACAATTACTTTCATGATCAAAAATAGTTTTGCTCTCAAAGCATGCTAGATAGTGTGAGATGTATTTTATGGTGGATTCATTAGTTTGTTGAACATACACAAAAAGAGAGAAGACCTTAAGTTGTATGTATATTACATTGTGTCATGTAAACACAACATAACATCATAACCCCAGTTGAATCTCACAAGCTTATTTCTTTTCCAAAAATCAATCTCACACATCCTTCTCTACCATATTCCTCTATCCTTTACTCTTTAAGTGCATCGCATTTTTCTTGATCGAAATTGTCTGTTTGCTTCAGAGAACTTCTGTGTAACTGTCTTTACAGTTGTATTTGCCGTTCAATGAAAATGCTACATCAGTCTTCTTCCTGGCTTCCTAATTTTTTAAACTTTTACCTCATTGTCTGATGAGGTTCTTAAAATTTGATTTTAATGATTTTTTGAAAACATTTGATGGGTTAGAGAAAAACAAGTATATACTTACATTTACATGGTGACTTACCATGTTCTCAGAATGTTCCATAAAGCTCTTCACAGGCAATATATAGTTCCTGTTGCTTTGCAGTGAACTTGATAGCCAAAGCATGCAGGCATACAAGGTCCTGCATATAACAAATTAATAAATATCAACCAAACTGTTCTCGATGGTGTCACCAGAAGTGGCAATGTAAGTCAATATGCTGTTTGAGTCGTGAAGTTGAACTTTTATCTGAGCAGGGAGATAGTTTAATACTGACAGTACTGCATTCTGATAATTAGATTAGATTAGATTAGATTAGATTAGATTACTTACAGTGTGGAAACAGGCCCTTCGGCCCAACAAGTCCACACCGCCCCGCCGAAGCGTAACCCACCCATACCCCTACATCTACATCTACATCTACCCCTTACCTAACACTACGGGCAATTTAGCATGGCCAATTCACCTTGCCTGCATATCTTTGGAGTGTGGGAGGAAACCGGAGCACCCGGAGGAAACCCACGCAGACACGGGGAGAACGTGCAAACTCCACACAGTCAGTCGCCTGAGGCGGGAATTGAACCCGGATCTCTGGCGCTGTGAGGCAGCAGTGCTAACCACTGTGTAACATTTAGAGTCATAGAGCTATGCAGCATGGCAAAGGAGCCTTTGGTCTAACTTGTGTATGCCGACCAGATATCCTAAATAAATTTAGTCCCATTTTCCAGCATTTGGCCTGTATCTCTCTAAACCCTTCTTATTCATATACCCATCCAGAGGCCGTTTAAATGTTGTAATTGTGCCAGCCTCCTCCACTTCCTCTGGCAGCTCATTCCATATATGCACCACCCTCTGTGTGAAAACATTACCTCTTAGATCTCTTTCAAATCTTGCCCCTCTCAGCTTAAACCTATGCCTAGATTAGAGTGGTGCTGGAAAAGCACAGCAGGTCAGGCTTTTGCCCAAAACGTCAATTTTCCTGCTCCTCGGATACTGCCTGACCTGTGCTTTTCTGGTACCACTCTAATCTAGACTCTGGTTTCCAGCATCTGCAGTCCTTGTTTTTACCTAGTTGATTTAAACTTATGCCCTCTAGTTTTGGTCTCTGACCCCAAGGAAAAGAACCTTGTCTATTTACCCTATCCATATGCTAATGATATTGTAAACGCCTATAAGGTCACCCATCAGCCTTTGATGCTCAAGGGAAAATAGCCCCAGCCTATTTAGCATCTCCCTATAGCTCAAACCCTTCAATCCCGGCAACATTTTCGTAAGTCTTGTCTGAATCCTTTCAAGTTTCACAGCATCCTTCATTTACCAGGGAGACTAGAACTGCAGACAGTATTCCAACAGTGGTCTAAACCAATGTCCTGTACTGCTGCAACATGCCCTCCCAGCTCATGTACTCGATACACTGACCAATGAAGGTAACTGTATCAAATGCCGCCTTCACTATCTACCTGTGAATCCACTTTCATGGAATTATGAGCCAGCACTCCAAGGTCTCTTTGTTCAACGATATTCCCCAGGACCTTACCATTAAGTGTATAAGTCCTGCCCTGATTTGCCTTACCAAAACGCAGCACCTCACATTTAACTAAATTAAACTACATTTATCACTCCGCGGCCCATTGGCCCACCTGATCAAGATCCTGTTGAAGTCTGAGGTAACCTTGTGGTCCACTACACCTTCAATTTTGCTGTCATCTGCAAACTTACTAGTTATATTTCCTATGTTCACATCTAAATCATTTATATAAATGACGAAAAGCAGTGGACCCAGCACCAATCCTTGTGGCATACCACTGGTCACAGGCCTCTAGTCTGAAAAGCAACCCTCCATCTCCATCCTCTGTCTGCTATTTTTGAGCCAGTTCTGTATCCAAATGGTGCGTTCTCCCTGTAATCCATGTGATCTAAATTTGCTGACCAGTCTAGCATGAGGAACCTTGTCGAACGCCTTACTGAAGTCCATGTAGATCGTCCACCGCACTGCCCTCATCAATGCTCCTCATTAATTCTTCAGAAACTCAGTCATGTTCTGAGACATGATTTCCCATGCACAAAGGCATGTTGATTATCCCTCATCAGTCCTTGCCTTCTAAATACAGAAACATTTCTCTAGTGTCAGCTGTTGATGTTCAATCAGCAATAGGAATTAGCAAATTGGCACAGCAACACAGTGACATGAAGATAATGGATTCATTGCAGGGTCAAGCTATTCAAGACAAATTGGTCCCAGATTATCATGTTTACATTTATGATTGGAGTAAGTTACAAATTTATATAGCTATTATCTCCATTTTGATTTCAAGTAAATGCTGGAATTGATGTGTTTCTTTTTGACTTTAAATTCAGTTACCTGATCTGAAAGATGTTGAAGCTGTACAAAAGTTTTTTCTCGAAGAGGTCCAGTTGGGAGAAGAATTGCTGGCAAGAGGTAAATCTTGAATGTTACTGCTTATTATATATATTTCTTCAAGACCAGACCAGATTTTGTAACCAAAGTTGTATAATAAGGTCCCAGAAAGCTTTAAATTAATTGGTGGGGTGGGATCCCGGCAGGGGGGGAGTTTGGGAGAGAGGAAATGAGAGCTTACTGAGCAAGAGATATGGCGGTATTATTGGGCAGTTATTTAGAGTGGGACTGGAAGTGATTGTGTATATGGGAGTGCAATTGTGGGTCTACACAGAGCACATGCGCTGGAGCGGTTGAAGAAGGTAACTTATGGATGGGCAATAAACACTGGTCAGCCAATGGTGCTGACACCCATGAGAGAATCAAAAGTCCCCAGGAAAAAAAAAAGCAAGATATAGTGTCAAAAGAGGAAAAATGGTAAAAAGGCAAAATTAATGACTCTTTATTTGAATGTGCCTACTATCTTGTACAATATAAATATTTTAACAGCACAAGTACAGGTTAACTGGTATGATCTTGTAGTCACTACGAAGACATGGTTACAAGGAGATCAATGCTGGAAATTTAAATATTTATGGGTACGTGATTTTTTAAAGGATAGACAAGAAGCAAAAAGTGAAACAAACATACAGTGCTGGAGAAACTCAGCAGGTCTGTCAGCGTCTTGTAGAGAGAAAACCAGTTGATATTTCATGTCCGTTATGCCTCCTCTTCAGAACTATCTTCACAGATGTTACCAGTCATGCTGAGTTTCTCAAACATTCTGCGGTTTTTTCATATTTTCAGCATCCACAGTGTTTTGTTTTTATAGTAAGGAAAGTGTCATGGGTAGCGTTATTGATATAGAATAAGTATGATAGAAAAAAAAATAAATGAAACAAAGAACTGTGGATGCTGGAAATCAGAAATGGAAAAAGATGTGGGGAAAGCTCAGCTGGTCTGGCAGCATTTCTGGTGAGTTAACATTTCAGGTCCAGTGACCCATCAGAATTCTCAATGAACAGGTTAAGTGCGGGTAAAAGGCCAGAGAGAGTGATCCAGGAGGCAGGAGATTGTTGGAAGTGGGTGAAGGGGTCTGAAGGACAGAAAGAGGATTCTTACCCAAAGAAATAGGCGTGAAGGCGATGGAAACAGAGTTCAACATTATGTTGTACCCGAAATTCGTTGAGGTGGAGTGCAGAAGGATAAAATTTCTGACCCAGCAGTGAAGGAACAGCAACATAATTAGAAATCAGAATGGTGTATGGCTTGTAGGGAAACTTTCAGGTGGTTGTGTTCCCAAGCCTTTGTGATATTTGAGAAGATTTGTAGCTCAGGTTGAGGTTCACTTGTAAGTTTGCTCGCTGAGCTGGAGGTTCTTGAACCTCTGCAGTGTTCCATCGCTGATACACAGTGACAGCAGTGTGTACTGTCTACAGAATGGAATACAGCAATTTGTTCTGACTCCTTATATAGCACTTTCAAAATCTGCAACCTTTACCACCTAGTATGACAAAGCAGCAGATCAGGTTGTAAGTTTGCTTGCTGGGCTGGAAGGTTTGTTTTCAGATGTTTCGTTACCATGCTCGGTAACATCAGTGAGCCTCCAGGGAAGCGCTGGTGTTCTGTCCAGCTTTCTATTTGTGTCTTGGTCTGTAAAGGTGTGTGTTATCATTTCTGGTTCTTTTTCTCATAGGTTGGTAAAAGTGGTCCAAATCGATGTTTATTGATGGAGTTCTGGTTTGAATGCCAGGCCTGAAGGAATTTCTGTGCGTGTCTTGGTTTAGCCTGCCCCCTTGATGAATGTGTTGTCCCAGTCAAAGTGGTGTCCTTCTTTATCTATATGTAAGGATAATGGTGAGAATGGGTCATGTCTTTCGGTGGTTAGTTGGTGTGTACCTTAGTGACTAGTTTTCTGCCTGTCGAAAAGGTATTGGCTGTTAGGTCTTTTACTAACCTGTACTTCGATGCTATCAATGTTTGTAATTTCGACTTAAACTAAATCTGTTGCAAATGGAAAACTTGAGGCTTGCTGTGGAAATCCACTGTCTGGTTTGTTGAACTATGTAGACAGAGAACAAGATTTCATCACTTTTTTTTGGTGTATGTATTGAATTAAAAGCCAGGAGCTGCAAGCTCTTGCTCCTGCAATCCTTACTGGAACTGTTGATTTGCATCAGGCAAGATCTGAATCAGCAATGAAGGTTTGTGTGGTTCAATACTAACCAAACTAGAGTTGACGTACAAACATGGAATGTGAGTTTTTAGAGAATGCAAGTAAGTGTCTTCAGGATCAGAATGATTGAAAGATGGGGAAAAAGTAATTATTATGTGCTAACTCAGTGAATGAACAAAATATGTCCTCAACTGAAATATTTTATTAACATGAATTCTCTGCATATGAGTGGTACCTGAGAGGATGCATTTATTGCTCATTTCTAGTTGCCCTATGATGGTGATGTTTGAGCCTTCCTGAAACATCTTTCCTGCTAGTGGTAATTTTTATTCTTTTCCATTTTGGAAGAAATTAATAAGTAGATGTGGGGACTTCACTCATGTATAGGCCAGGGAGTGGTGCCAAATAATAAACTGGTTGAAATCCAGCTTTTTTCAAGCTTCTTTTTCTGGACCCAGCCCATAAAGTACCTGAATTATTAATTTTAATTTACTGAAGTGATTGTCGAACTCTCAACCTGTTAGCAATCTATAACTTCAACACTACTCTTGATTTTCAGGTGACTATGAGAAAGGAGTTGATCATTTAAGTAATGCTGTTTCGGTCTGTGGTCAGCCACAACAGCTATTACAAGTTCTTCAGCAGACGCTACCACACCCAGTGTTTCAAATGCTCATCCAAAGATTACCTGCTGTAAGACAGGTATGCAAATATTCATTTTTGTATGCATTTCAAACTATTCACTCTTTTGATTCAATATGTTGCACATATAGTCAGCTGAAAATAAAGAAAATGTTCTGTTTATAGAAACTATAGTGTCCTAAGGTAGATGACCTACAGATTAGCTAAGAATCTCCAAAAATGGATTTGTTTTTGTATTTCAAATCCCATCAACTTTAAATTGGTCACCAAGGAATACTAAAAAGCTAGGACTTAAGACAGATTTTTAGCATATTGGGAATGGGCAAGAAAGTGGGATTGAAACCCTAGATGTGCCATGATAGCATTAAATGTTGGAGCAGGCTTGTTTTGACTGTATGTAGTCTACTCCATCAATCATGTGTTTCCAAGACCTGTTTTGCCTAGATAACAGTAAGAAAATTGAACTCAAATGTTTGCCCAATATACAGTCTGGGGCTATAATGCAAACTGCTAAGGTGTCATATCTAACCTGCCAATGGGCCTCCAAATAAACAAAGAAGAGATTGTGCAAAGTACAAATGAGGGAGGGCACACACCGGAAGGGATGAGGGAAGGGCAACCTTATGCAGTAGAAAGAGAAACAGAGATAGTGAGCACATGATGAAGACAGGGCCCGAGATGATGGATGTGATGGAAGGAGGGACAGTGATGGAGAGCACAAAAGGCCTGAGAAAATTTTTTTATCTATCCACCTATGTATCTTGGTTTAATAATTCTATCTAGGCTAATTTACATGAAGACTTTGACACCAAGAAAAAAAAATCTAAATTGGCTTCAGTTTGCAAAGTTTTCCGTTCAGTAGTTATTTGGAATTACATTGATTCCCATATTAGCTTTTTGGGAAATTGAGGGACAAACAATCAATTTAAATCATAAGCAAAACTCTGAATCCATGTGATTAGAAAGCTTGCTTATACTATTTGAGGATATGCAAGGACATGTCTTTATTCCTTTGGAAACTTCTTTTTGCAATACCTAAGGATTGTACCAAATCTATTTAAAATATTACTCATGAGTTACAATAGAATAAGAGTTAGTCCGTCTTAACTGGTGTTACAGTCAGTGTTCTTTTTAAAAAGGAACTCTTAAGACAAAGGCAACCTGAATTCCAATGGAAAATAATTCACAAACATGAACAATCATGCCTAATATTTTGCCAAATTTTCCATTTTAGGTAATATATTGAAAACTCTATTAGCTTATTACGAGCTCAATTACAAATAAAACTATTTAAGATTTCTCTGCACCTGTTTGCTTTAGTGTGTACAAGGGCAACCTTGATTCATAGAATACCTATGAAACAAGCTTACCGTTGTACACACTAAAGCAAATAGACACAGAATCTTAAACAGTTTTATTAGTAATTAGGTTTTTAATAATATCATCAAGTTTTCAATTTATTTACTAAAATGGAAAATTTGGCAAAATGTTTGGCAAGTTTGAAGTGAATTTTCTTATTGTTGTCCTGTTGTGAAAGGATTATATTTGGAAACAAATGTATGCGAAAACAAACAACTTAATTTTTCAAACATGTAACAGGAAAGCTTAAACATTTTATCAGGAGTATGAAGTGAAATTAATACATCAAACACTTTTTCAAAATATTTTTTGTTCTGCAATAGAACATTTGCTTTTTTCTACTAAATAATAAATGTGAATTTCTTTCAGCGTTTTCTTGCAGGTATGACTGCACAGAATTTGGTAGAAGATGACGTTGAATAAAAACTTTACACATCTTCAGCTCCAACAAAGTTTATTCCATCATTGTGAACTTTAAATGCAGTGATTGCTGTAGACTTAAGTTTACAAACAATTGAAAAGGTGTACCATTCACTTTCAAAATAAACCAGAAGTGTTGGTCCATCGGACATAATGAATTCCTGTTTCCATCCACCTCTTCTTGATTCCAAGAATGTTCATTTCAGTTGTATCTTAATAGGCACCAGTGTTTTGGACATTAAAAATGTGGCCATTTGTCCACCAGTGCAGCAATGTTTTAAGAATCATTTGTGCCCTGCCATTCAGTTGGTCCACTTTTATATTCTAGGTTGGCTAATCAGTCCTGCTTTAGCTGCTAAAGCTTCATTTTGTTGAATATGATATTCCTGAAAGCGCATTGATATTCTTTGGGTCATCTTCAGATATTTCTGCAGACAATGTTCTGAACAGGTCACCTGCATTGAAAATAAAAACTTATACCAAAAGGTATTGCAAACAAAACTAGTAAAGCTCAAAGTTAAGTTTCTTGTAGTTCACACTTAATAGATCATAAAAGCTAACATAAAATTTAATTTTCACATTCCCCCTCCCCTAGATATTTTGTATGTGCATGCAAAAGAGAAGTCTCACCAGTAGACAGCCGTTTGCAGAACAATGCTGCACATATTTGAACATGTCCAGCTGGACATTTCAGATCAGGAAATTTAATGCACTGTTATGCAGATACTTGTTCACAAATGCTATTCAAAATATGTTAAATGCAGGTTTGGATGACAAAAAACAGTAATTTCTCCTAATAGCCTTAAGTCTCTTGTTATTATTCCTTAAAAGAGACAAGCAATTTCCAAGTTTAGCCAACCCATTTTGTCTTTTGCATTAATTACAAGAGTGGTCCCAAAGGAAAGTACTTCTGCTTTTCCAAATCCTTGTGTAGATCATAAGGTGTTTGGTATTTGTTTGGTGCTTTTCCTCCCAACAGTATTCAACACTTGGAAATTAAGTGGCTGCAGTGGAAAGTCCAACCAATTGTAATTAAATACAGAAGACATTTATTAATTTAAAATTTAGCTATGAGTCATGAAGGTAAGGTTTGACCAAATAAATCTCAGTATCTAGATATTTGAAATGGCATACTTTATATTTTGCAGCAGTTGGATATGTTATGACTATCAGCAAAATAATAAAACTTATAAAAATTTGAACATTTCCTTTTTACAAAAAATCCTTTTCATGAGTACACTTAACTTATATATTTAGACTTGTATTCTAGATAGAATTTCACATTCGTAGTGGACTCTGATTATTTTACTACTGCCCTGTAATACCAGATCACATTGCATAATGAGATAAATGACTTGGAAATGTTGGAAGAAAATTTTGGCGAATATACAAGAAACATTTCCTCCTTGAATAGTACAAATAAACCTATTAATAGCCACTTGGTTTTCTACGGTATTGGTCCATTAGACTTCCTAGTTTGCATTTTCTTTCTGCTTGAAGGTTTCAAGTAAGGAAAAAAAATTTAGAAGAATAGTTTATGGTGAACAGAAAGAGTGAAATTTCAGCACTAAATATAAAAACATCAGAGGGAGAAAAATCATTAATGTTTGCTAAGAATCTATCCTCCAGTGGTACAGTGAACTCCTGCCATATGCATATTCAGTTACCCAGAAAATAGTGTATAATATTATTTGCCTATCTCAGTTTTCCAAGAGAAATTAAGAAAACTTAAAAACTAAGGCAGCTCCTAAATGAATGTAGAACAAAGATATAGAAGGTGACCATGACTATTTTCATAGATGAGAGTGCAAGCTGTACATGTTTCATCATCTCTGTTACCTCTTGGGCATTTTGAACATTGCTGGAGGTCTTTCTAAAAAGGCAAAGTGTGACATTATATTTTAATTATTTTTTTCCCCCAGAAACACATTTACATTTGTTGAAAACATTGGTCATATTGTTATGACGTTCTGCATATCAATTTTTGGATGGTTGGAACCTGTCTAAATTTACGTCCGTTATAAAATATTGGTCAGTTGCAAGGTTTCCAAGAACATAATCCCAAGAACGGTGGGACTTTATTCAGAAGTTTTTAGAAAGAAGTATTCCTCCTGACTAGCATGTGATGTTTGCATTGAGTACAATACCATATTTGATATACAGCAACTTGATACAGCATAGTCCGATTGTTGAAGCATTAAGGCTTTCAAAATGACAACAAAGCATTTCAATTGATTTACCCTAAATGAATGAGTTTAAAAATTAATGGCCTTGCTTCAAAGTCTGAAATGGAGACTATAGAGAGCATTCATGTATCACTTAAATTATAACTAGGGTATGAACGTTCAATTCTTTTACAATAGTGGTTGAATGAATGTTACATTGAGTAATGAATGTGCATTTTCTGTGTACTGATTTTAAATCAACAAAGTGTGGAATATACCTCTTCTGTTTTTACATCCCTGGTTGTGAAGTCCTTCACACAGTCCATAAAGCAGTGCTCAGTCAGTTTATTGTATGTACCCAGAAATTCTTTAAACTGTGCAAGAGCAAGAAAAAACGAACATGATATTAAATCCTGTGACCTTAAGTAACATGCTTACTAATTTAATATTAAAGTAACCTTAAAAGAAATTTACCTGTTTTATCTGGTCTGTTTCTGATATTTGTGCCATTACAACTATGCTTTTAGGTCTTGGGAAGATTTATTGTATCTGGCAATAAAGCAATTTAGTAGACATGTTAGAATTGAAATGAAATGTCACATGACTTGTAAAAAAAAAACCCTTGTTTAGAACTCACCTGAAACACTAGTTCTGACGTTCATTTCATAAAGAGGGATACGGAGGGACTAGCGAAGTTGCAAAAATATTCTGATATCACCTTTGTGAATCTTAATATTTTTGCTAATAGGAGAAACTTAATTTGGGCCCCTTTGTCTAGAAGGTTGAGAATTAAACATTTATTGATTATTAAAGGTAGTAATGGGGGAGACAAAAATATTTCTACTTGGTGGTGTTACCAAAACCAGGGCTATAATTATAATCACTGATAACTTCAAGAAAATAATTCAACAATACTTGTATTTATATACTGCCTTTAGGGTAACAATGTCTCAAGGTACTTCATAAAGCAAAATTTGATACTTGTTACAACACAAAGGGTGGTAGGTGTCTGGAACATACTTCCAGGGGAAGTGGAAGAAGCAGATAAACAGCAATATTTAAGAAGCATTTAGGTAGACACGAACAGGCAGGGAAGAGGGGATTAGTTTAAAATGGCATCATGGTTGGCATAGAGTGTACTGAAGGACCTGTTTCTGTGCTATACTATTCAATGTTCTGTAACCAAAAAGTTAAACCGGTATGTTTTAAAAACACCTTAAATGAGGAAGAAGTTGAGAGGTTCAAGAACGGGGACTCAGAGCATAGCTGTCAATGATGGAACATGCGAAATTAGGGAATGAAATCTTTTATGGGTCTGAATGACCTGCTGAGATATGTGGCGAGGCCAATCTTGACAAGATAATTTCATTTCTTTAAGCTTCTCGCAAACAGCATAGAAAAGAAGTGATTTGATAGAGGTTAATGCTTGTTAAATGGTGCAATAAGGATGCAACTTGCCTCATTAATATTCAGACTCCTTTCAAATCACACTTGCCAAGGAATGCACTTGGCGAATTCAGATTGCCACTTCCTCTGAATGACCCCAATGTTTGAAAATAGGCATTAACATCTCAAGGCACAATCCATAAGAACTGGCCACACACCTCCCACATCTACAGCCATTACCATCTGAGAGGATGGCAGAATGAACCCTAATGGCACAATATGATCCATTTACCATACACTTGTACACTTGACTGCTGCATCTTGAGCTACACCTGCAACAAATACTGTATCGTGCAATGAGGACACAGGACCAGGCTGCATCTTTAAACTCTTTGCTTGCTTGCTTGCTATCATAACATTCATTTTGACCCTACATGGATGCTCATAGCTCCTTACCTTTGTGCAGTTTGCCCCTTCAGCCAGAGCTACTAAACTTATTACTGCTATCTTTCCATTTCAGGAAAGCCAGGAAAATAATTGTTTACAGGCCTCTGTCAAGCAAAGGGGGATAACTTTTGTTCAGGAGTTCACAGCAGGGTAAGTTTAAGGCAGCCAATAGTACCAGTCCATGTCTAGTTCACAGCAGTCAGAAGGAATGAGGAGCCAACTGACAGGGAGCTCTCCCCTATTTTGGGCTGTATTCCCTGTGGAGTGAAAGGGGCAAATATTAATAAATGAAAATGAGGGGCAGGCACACCTAATACTGTTCGTGCAGTTGGGAAACTGTCCTGATTATTGAGTAGGCATCGCAAAAGACATGCAGTGTTAATGGTTCGGACAGTTCTAGTCTCTCAGTGCTTGTCTCGACATTTGATGAGGTTTTAAAGATGGCGTAGACGCAACTGATGTTGGGGAGTTCTGGGATATCTACTGAGTGGGGAGTAGTTCTGTCAATGGGAAAATTGTGGTAAAATGCAGCAGGAATCAAATTGAGAGATATGCCAAGTGGGCTGTAGGAAAGTTTAAGATATACCAAAAGAACTTTTCGGCCTCTGCAAAATCTGATGCAGATTTGATTAGATTCCCTACAGTGTAGTAATAGGCCCTTTGACCCAACCAGTCCACACCGACCCTCCAAAGAGTAACCCACCCAGACCCATTTCCCTCTGACTAATGCACCTACCACTATGGGCAATTTAGCATAGCCAATTCATCTGACCTGCACATGTTTGGACTGTGGGAGAAAACCGGAGCACCCGGAGGAAATCCACGCAGACACTGAATGTGCAAACTCCACACAAGACAGTCGCCCGAGGCTGGAATCAAACCTGGGACCCTGGTGCTGAAGGCAGCAGTGCTAACCACTGAGTCACCGTGCTGCCCCAGATTGTAGGGTCATTTGACTCCCCATTCCTTTTGACTGCAGGTCAGACTGTGCTGCTAAAAGGCACGGTTGAGTGCGCAGATTCTGGAAGAACCCAAAATTAGAAGTACATCGCTATCTTGGATGGTTTGAGGGCCGAATTAATGACAGATTGACTTGTTGGTTTGTTAGATTACTGGGAATAGAGTTTTGGAATGGTCTTAAGTTTATAGGGTGTAGAATGTCAGATTCCGGGGTACATTAACGATCATGGTGTAGAAATGGGAAGAAAGGCCATTGCAGATTTATTTTTCTGGCTATTATCAGAAACGAGAATGAGATAATCGGTGCTCACAAAATTCCCCATATCGAGGGAAAGAACGTGGGAGCATGGACGCACTCCTCTGGCAATAGCCCCTCGCTTCCTCCATGGCATTGGGAAGGTCACCGCGGTCAGTGGAGCTACATCAAGCTTTTCCTGCTGCACTGGGTTCTGAGTGGTGGTCGCAGCCAAGTTACTATCAGTCTGGTCCTGGGACCCCTCTGTCCGATTAACCATCCCTGGCGCCACCACTTACCGGAGCCGTCTTCCCGCCGTAAATCCACACTCCTGAGTCGCACATTCACCAGTGTCATCAACCCAAAATAAAAACTCAGCTTTGTGCAGTTCACTGGCCGCTGATTAGAGAACTTTAAGAAACGCACTTCAGATTGAACGGATTTATTTTTTTTTACAAGGAAGGCTAAATAACCGGCGAATGTCGGAAAGCGTGTGGTCGGAATCTCAGACTAGTTTTACTCTCTTTGTGGGTGGGGCGTTGGGATGAATCGTGGCGGGACCCGGATGAGGCTCCAGCCGTTTTTTTTTAAAAAACAAGTTTGGGCACAACCAGAAATAACGGCTGTGGGCAGAGACGCCAGGAATGTCCTTCTCCAGATTAAACAATAAAACAATAACCGTGCAGGTGCCCCCTTGCCCTCCGAAAACACAATCCTGCCCACTCTCAAAACAACTCCCTCCAGGAGCACCAGCAGTTCTCCCTCTAACCCCCCACCCCCTCCAAATCCCAGGCAGGATCTGCAGTAGCACCCACTCCACACAATCAAAATCCCGGACAGAAACCCCAGGGATACCTCCCAACCCCCCCCCCCCCAAAACGACCCGGACAAGAGCCTGAGGACTATCTCAGATCTCAGACCCTCCGCCCCCCTAATAAAAAGGATCCGCAGGAACGACCCCTCGACCTCTCAAAACACCGGAAAGGAGCAGCGAACCATCCCCACCCAAATACAAATCCCAGAAAGCCATCCAGGGACTCCCCACCCTACAGGGGGAAAAAAAAACCCGGACAGGAATCGCAGTCACACGTCTCTCTCTCTCCAAAAACCCAGATAGCATTCGAATTTAAATCACCCCTCCTCCTCCAAAAAAAGGACGGTATCGTTGCTACACTCACTCCTCCAAACCCAAACAGACCCCAACTCGGGAGAAACGATTCCACCTTAGTCTTAGAGACGCAGTCCAGCTGCCTGTCTTGGGGCAAGCTCTCGGTTATTACCGAACGGTTCGCACTAGTTACATCTTTATTTAAACTGGCGGCGAGTTTACTATTTTGTGGAGCGGGAAGCAGCAGATGTCTGGCGGGATTGCGCCCGGGCCCCGAGCTGTGTGATCTCTCTCTCTACTCGCCATTAATCGCCAGATGAATTTCATCTCCGGCAGCAAGTGAAATTGGCGGGAGGAAAATGGAGGTACCGGTGAATATAGCTGCAGGCGGTCGTGCCTGGGAGCCTGGGACTGCCAACAGAATCAGAATTTCGGTGCAAAAGTTGCATGAAGTTACTCCCCCCTCCGGTGCGGAAGAACCAGTTTACATTCCACCCGCTCTGCCAGTGAATAAACCACGGGGCCACAGTAAAACATTCGCTGCAAGTGTGTTAGGAGGAGCATCAGGTTAATATTCAATGTTCTCGTGTGTTCAGTTTACTTTATTTTGGTAAAATGCTGTGTTCGTTTTGTGTAAATCCAGTTGCTGGGTATTGATATTTAACAACACGTAGGTGAAGCACGCATTTCAAGTAAGTAAAATAAAGAACCGCAGACGCTGGAAATCTGAAACCGAAACAGAAATTGCTGGAAAAACTCAGCAGGTCTGGCAGCATCTATGCAGCGATAGAGTTAATGTTTCGAGTCCAGGGACCTGCTGAGTTTCTCCAGCAAATTGTTTTTATTATTTTAGTTTTTAAAAAAGTTGCACACAACTATTTAAAGATGATCTTTGGATCGCAGCAATGATGTATTAATACGTTTATAATTACGACAAAATCCGCGATGGAATCTCTGTTCATAGTTTCTTCAAATTTTTGGGTGATAACTAATTGCTTTAAATATATATCCTCCTCCAGACTCCAGTTCTATGGTTCAAGCGGAAACATTCAATATACTAGAAGGAAATTAGAACAGACTTTAATATCCAGAGTAGTGAAAATGTTGAACTTGCTGTCATTGGAAATGGCCGAAGTGAATAACACACGTGCATTTAAGAGGAGCTAGACAAGCATCTTTGATTCATGTTGATAGAATTCATACTGAAAGGCAAATGAAGCCTGGGTGCTGACATAAGTTGATTGGCTTAATAACTCTTTCGGTTGTTATACGAATGTCATACATAATAAATCTTACAAAATAATGTTGCAAATTTTTTCCCCTTCAGTCTTGAAGGTATGCAACATGCCTTATGCTGGAGCTGTGACTGGGATGTTTTTGAGTGTGTGGAAACAGCAACAGTTATATTCATGTAGTTTCTGAAATATATGGGAAAATGAGACTGATTCAGAATAGTCAACATGGCTTTGTGTGTGGGAAATCATGTCTCCAACTTGATTGAGGTTTTTGACGAAGTAACAAAGAAGATTGATGAGGGCAGAGCAGTAGATGTGATCTATATGGACTTCAGTAAGGCGTTTGACAAGGTTCCTGATGGGAGACTGATTTGCAAGGTTAGATCTCATGGAATACAGGGAGAACTAGCCATTTGGATACTGCACTGGCTCAAAGCTAGAAGACAGAGGGTGGTGGTGGAGGGTTGTTTTTCAGACTGGAGGGCTGTGACCAGTGGAGTGCCACAAGGATCGGTTCTGGGCCCTCTACTTTTTGTCATTTACATAAATGATTCGGATGCGAGCATAAGAAGTACAGTTAGTAAGTTTTCAGATGACACCAAAATTGGAGGTGTAGTGGACAGCAAAGAGGGTGACCTCAGGTTACAACAGGATCTGTTGTAATGGGCTGAGAAGTGGCAGATGGAGTTTAATTCAGATAAATGTGAGGTGCTGCATTTTGGGAAAGCAAATCTTAGCAGGACTTATACACTTCATGGTAAGGTCCTAGGGAGTGTTGCTGAACAAAGAGACCTTGGAGTGCAGGTTCATAGCTCCTTGAAAGTGGAGTCGCAGGTAGATAGGATAGTGAAGGCGGCGTTTGGTATGCTTTCCTTTATTGGTCAGAGTATTGAGTACAGGAGTTGGGAGGTCATGTTGTGGCTGTACAGGACATTGGTTAGGCCACTCTTGGAGTATTGCATGCAATTCTGGTCTCCTTCCTATCGGAAAGATGTTGTGAAGCTAGAAAGGGTTCAAAAAAGATTTACAAGGATGTTGCAGGGTTGGAGGATTTGAGCTTTAGGGAGAGGCTGAACAGGCTGGGGTTGTTTTCCCTGGAGTGTTGGAGGCTGAGGGGTGACTTTATGGAGGTTTACAAAATTATGAGGGGGTATGGATGGGATAAATAGACAAAGTCTTTTCCCTGGTGTCGGGGAGTCCCGATCTAGAGTGCATAGGTTTAGGGTGAGAGGGGAAAGATATAAAAGAGACCTAAGGGGCAACGTTTTCACGCAGAGGGTGGTACGTGTTTGGAATCAGCTGCCGGAGGAAATGGTAGAGGCTGGTACAATTGCAACATTTAAAAGGCATTTGCATGGGTATATGAATAGGAAGAGTTTGGAGGGATATGGGCCGGGTGCTGGCAGGTGGGACTAGACTGGGTTGGGATCTCTGGTCGGCGTGGACGGGTTGGACCGAAGTGTTTGTTTTCATGCTGTACACCTCTATGATTATGACTTTATGATAAATTGCTTTATAGGATTGGGTTGTAGAAGGGACTTCAAAATGTGAATTTTATAATTGAATTGCTCTTTTTCTGTGAGCACAGGTGACAACGATAAATAGACATTGGTATAAAAATGGGTGTGGGCAGCAGTGTGTATTGATGACCTCAAGTTTGTGGAGTGTAGAATGTAGAAAATTGGTCAAAACCTTTTGAATAAGCAAGTCCGGCGAGAGCAATTCTTTGATTTGATGCAAATGTATCAAACAGCTATTCCTCTGGCTGTTTGCATGAGTGTAAAATGAAACCGAGTTCCGGATGCAGAAGATTTGTAAATCTGAAGCAGTCCATGTTCATTTGCAACAAGATCTGTGTAAGATCCAAGCTTGGGATGAAAAGTGGCAAGTAATATTAGCGCCAAGCAATAACGATCTCTGATAAAAGACAATCCAGCCAGTTCCCCTTGACATTCAATGGTGTTACTGTTATGGACCAGACCAAACCCTCTCAAAAAATATTAAGAAGATAGTCTTTTTATGTTTTTTGTACTTTAACAGCAAATGTAAGGCATTGTATTCCAGATGTAATTTGATTGGTCAAACTAATCAACTTTAAATAAAACACAATTCATTTTTACACTGCAGTTAAAATACAGATGAAATAAAAATAAAAGAATTGACTTACCTGTAACTCTATTGAAATAGTGAAAAAATATCTATTAACTATGACTTATTAATTGTTCCAATACAGTAGCATCCCATAAACACACCCTTGGCAAAGGCAAATTAAGTAAAATAGTGTTGTCTCGCATCCAATTCTAGCAGCAGGAAGAGGAATCAGAGCTTTGACATGTAGCTTCAAGACCCCAGCAAATACTGAAAGCTAAAACTAAAAATCCTGGTTCTATGGGAGCTTGACTTCAACCATTCAGGCTGCTTGTATTGTTCCAACTTGGGGAAAAAAAAACTCAAGGCTTTACAAACTCTTTACTGGCTTTGAGCAGACTATTGTATACCTCTGTCCCAACCTTTCTTCATTTCGGAAAAAAACCCAGATAAATTACAACTCTTAAATTCATAGCATCATCATACTATCGTCACTGAATTCCTTGCTAACAAATCCTGGGGATTACCATACATCAGAAATGCAAGTGGACTTGCCAAATAAATCAGTTGCTACAAGAGCAGGTCAGGGGCTAGGAGTACCGCGGTGAGTAACTCCACTCCTGCTCCTCGGAGCCTATCCACCATTTGGCGGGTGGTCTTGTCCAGGAGTGACGGTCTTAGCCCAGTACGGCAGAGACTTCTGGCCCAGTATTCCAGTGCCCCAGTGTGGCAGTCTTGTTCTGAAGGTATTCAAGTGTTCCCTAATCAGTTTTCCTCGAGTCTAGGAGCCATTGACTGAACTGTGATGAACTTTGTCTTAGTTTTACTTTTTTTATTATATATGACTTTTGTCATTGATGTCAATGCTGTGGTGAGGCGACTTAAAAAAACTTTTCATTGTATTTTTCATGTAAAAGTACATGTGACAATAAATTTCATTCTATTTTATTCCTTGCCATTCCTGTTAGGAAGGGAGTTCCTGGAATTTGATTTGGTGACACAGGAAAAAATTGTGATATGTTTCCAAGTCAGGATGGTGAGTGGTTTGGAGGGGGAGATTGCAGGTGGTCCATCCTTCTAAATGGTAGTGTTCATGGGTTTGCAAAGCACTATCTGGGCAACTTTGGAGAATTTCTGCAAGGCATCCTGTAGATAGTATATACTGCTGCTACTGAGCATTGGTACTGGTGAGGATGTTTACGGATGTGATGCCAATCAAGTGGGCTGCTTTCTCTTATGTGCCTGTGGTGTTCACATAAGCAGACTGCACGATCCGTAACAACACTGGCACATAGTGAAATAACTACACAGAGGCTGGTATCATGTCACCAAGTCACTCTTTATTTACATGTGAACTGTACATGGGCTCTGACCAGCCAGCTCCCAAGACTGAGGAGATCTTCTGAATCTCCTGTTTATTTTTGTTAGCCAGGGCTCCCTGATTTGGCCCAGTTCAACAACTCCATTCAAGGATTTCATAGTCTTTGAGATCCACTTGGCCCAGGTTCCAGTCACTACATATGGGATTATATTTTGCTTGGTTTCTGATGACCCCGATGCATGCAAATGTCTTCCAGTAGGCTCTGAGGAATATTCATTCAATAAACTGAGATTCTATTCTCTTAACTGTCAGTAAGTTGATAATCAGAGGACAACCAGGGAAAAATCAAACCTCTGTATTGTAGCTTTCACAGGCACAATCCTTCTTACTCAAATACAGTCCAAAAACCAGTTCAAACCCTGGTTCCTCTTTGTTGGACTGGTTGTCTCTCTGAGGTCCCAGTTAACATTCAACATCAGTCATCTGTTTAAGCATATTGCCTTTCTGGATTCAGAGCATCTATAGAATATGTTTAAAAAAGATACAGCCTGCAATTAACTTTCATGAACAAATAACTGTTTTTTGTTCTCCTTTTTTGTCAAACACACTGCTGCTTACAGTCCAAAGGTCGATTTTGGCTCCCAGCTGGAAGTTCACAGCTCTGAATCAAAATTAATTAAAAAAAACTTAATGAAGGTCTCAACATTCTCGTGTAGCCATAATGCTCATCCAGTTCATTTTCTGGTCAATGATAGCCCCAATATGTTGATACGGAGGTGATTCAGTGGTGATAATGCCATTGAATGTCAAGGGGCAATGTTTAGATTCTGTCTTGTTGAAGGTCGTCATTGTCTGACATTTGTATGGTGTGAATGTTATTTGCCGAGTTGACAGCTCAAACATGAATATTGACCAGGTCTTGCTGCATTTGGACATGGACTGCTTCGATACCTTCAGATGGAGGAAGGGTCATTGAAGCAGCTGAAGGATTATATGTAGGATACTGCCCTGAAGTACCTCTGGAACTGAGATTACTGAGTTTCAGCAACCAGAACCGTCTTGTTCTGTGCCATGTCTAACATTACATGTGATTCTGCAATTGGACAGTGTTTGCTACATAATCCCGTTAACAGAATTAAGCTGTCAACCAGTTTAGTTTCTTTAATTTGGCCCATGGTGGGGTGCATTTGTTTGTACTGGAAGCTAGAGATATTAATGCATAAGGCATTGCTTTTGCAAACAAAAATAACATTTAAATGCACCTTCTGTGTTCTAACACACGATATGTGACATCTGTTTGCTGGTTACTTTCGCAGAGTAGTGTCCTGAATGATCTGAGTGAACCTGTCTGGTTTAAAATTAAAACAAACCTGTCTTTTAACTGTCAGTTACCTTTAATTGATGCTTGGCAACACTTCTTCGAATCAGAGTTCACTTGCCAACCATGTAGCAGTCTCCTCGAGCAGTATAAATATTGGATTTCCACTTGAAATGGTACTTCTTATGAATTGTCCTGTTAGGCGGAGGATAAAAAGCTTTGATGAATTGTTACTATAACAGAATAGTAATTTTTTTGAATTGTGACAATGTTAGTCTGAGATATAGATGTATGACAAAAGCAGACGCTTAAAGCACTCCGCACACTCTCTTAACTGGTAAAAGAACTTGCAACTGGAATTGTCAAAAGTTCAAGTCCTAATTGCCAAAGTTATTTAGAAAAAAGGTACATTTCCTAAATTATAATGTTTATTTGTTAGTAAATTTTGTGATCAATTTTTTTGTTTGTTCATGGGCTATGGGCATCACTGACTAGGCCAGCATTCATTGCACTTCTTTAATTTTGTTTGAGAACATGGTGGTGATTTATTGCAAACAACGTTGCTGTTCAGCAGTGAGTTCTAGGCTTTTGACTTAGTGTTAGGATATCAATGGGATACAGTTCCAAGTCAGAATGGTCTATGCCTTATAGGGAAACATTCAGCTGGTAATTCTCTGAAGCTTCTGTTGCCTATGGTGGTAGAGGTTGCAAGTTTGGAAGTAGCTGTGGAAGCAGCCTCAGTGAATTGCAGCATCGAATGTTGCAGAGAGTGCAGACTGCTGACTCTGGTGGTGGTGGTGTTGGAGGAAGTAAATGTTTAAAGTGGTGAATGGGGTATTAATTGACCATTGAACTGCTTTTTCCGAAGGTACTTCTACCCAGTGAGCACCACAAAGATTAATTCGTGCCTTGCACCGGTTATGACATCACTACAACCAATTATCCCACCATCACCACCACCACTGAGTCCGAGGGTTCTTCTCACTCTTATCATGGAGTCATACAGATGTACAGCACGGAAACGGGCCCTTCGGTCCAACTCATCTATACTGACCAGATTTCCCAACCCAATCTAGTCCTACCTGCCAGCACCCGGCCCATATCCCTCCAAACCCTTCCTATTCATATACCCATCTGGATGCCTTTTAAATGTTGCAATTGTACCAGCCTTCACCACTTCCTCTGGCAGCTCATTCCATACATGTACCTTCTGCGTGAACAAGTTGCCCCATAGGTCTCTTTTATATCTTTCACCTCTCACCCTAAACCTATGCCCTCTAGTTCTGGACTCCTCCACCCCAGAGAAAAGGCTTTGTCTATTTATCCTATCTACGCCCCCTCAATTTTGTAAACCTCTATAAGGGCACCCCTCAGCCTCCAACGCTCCAGGGAAAATGGCCCTAGCCTCTTCAACCTCTCCCTATAGCTCAAATCCTCCAACCCTGGCAACATCCTTGTAAATCTTTTCTGAACCCTTTCAAGTTTCACAACATCTTTCCAATAGGAAGGAGACCAGAGCTGCATGCAATATTCCAACAGTGGTCGAACCAATGTCCTGTACAGCCACAACATGACCACCCAACTCCTGTACTCAATACTCTGACCAATAAAGGAAAGTGTACCAAATGCCACCTTCACTAGCCTATCTACCTGCGACTCCACTTTCAAGGAGCTATGAACCTGCACTTGAAGGTTCTTGTTCACTCCTTGTTCAGTAACACTCCCGAGGACCTTACCATTAAGTGTGCAAGTCCTGCTAAGATTTGCTTTCCCAAAATGCAGCACTTTGCATTTATCTGAATTAAACTCCATCTGCCACTTCTCAGCCCATTGGCCCATCTGATCAAGATCCCATTGTAATCTGAGATAACCTTCTTTACAAGAGATCAGAGTGGTGCTGGAAAAGCACAGCAGGTCAGGTAGCATCCGTGGATGTTTCGGGCAAAAGCCCTTCATCAGGAACGTCGAATTTCCTTCTCGGATGCTGCCTGACCCTGCTGTGCTTTTTCCAGCACCACTCTGATCTCTACACTGGTTTCCAACATCTGCAGTCCTCACTTTTGCCTAGTTGGTTTTAACCTTCTTTGCTGTCCACTACACCTCCAATTTTGGTGTCATCTGCAAACTTACTAATTCTATCTCTTATGCTTACATCCAAATCATATAAATGAATGGATGAAAAGTAGTGGACCCAGCACCGATCCTTGTGGCACTCCACTGGTCACAGGCCTCCAGTCTCAAAAACAACCCTCCACCACCACCCTCTGTCTTCCAACTTTGAGCCAGTTCCGTATCAAATGGCAGGTTCTCCCGGTATTACTGCTCCTCAGATGCTGCCTGAACTGCTGTGTTCTTCCAGCACCACTAATCCAGAATGTCGTGAAATCTAACCTTGCTAACCGCCTACTGAAGTCCATATAGATGACATTTATCGCCGTGCCCTCATCAATCCTCTTTGTTACTACTTCAAAAAACTCAATCAAGTTTGTGAGACATGATTTCCCACGCACAAAGCCATGTTGACTATCTGTAATCAGTCCTTGCCTTTCCAAATACATGTACATCCTGTCCCTCAGGATTCCGTTCAACAACTTGCCCTCTTGTGATGAGGTCTCTCGGTAAAGGAAGCAAGTCACAGTGAGTTCGGCTATATTGAGTGTTTTGAGAGTAAGACAAGTCTTTAGTGCTAGGAGTGGGTAGGTAAGACTGAGTTCATGACGTAGATTGACACATGGAAGTATGATGTTGCCATAACAGAAACATAGTTGAGGGAAGGGCTGGATTGGCAACTCAACATTCCAGGGTATAGGATCTTTAAGCGAGACAGAGGAGGCTGTTAAAAGGGTGTGGTGTAGCACAATAGTTAGCTCTGGCATAATGTGCTTTCCAGAGTGCGATTCAGCTATTACATAGCTGAAGAATTAGGGAACGATATTTTTGAGAACGCTTACCTCCGTAGGCAATACTGCAATTCCAGCAGGGCTCGGTTTGTGTGCTTTGTTTTGCGCATGCACCGATGTCCACGCCAACGTCTCTGTGCATGTGCCGATGTCCATGCTGTTCTGTCCATGCGCGCTGGTGTCTGCACCGTTCCACGCATGCTCGACTTTGGTGCCGGTCTACATATGTGCTAATGACCGCCCCAAAGTGTCCACATCGTTCGGCCAGCACCGTTTTTGTGCGTACCGCGCAAGCGCCAATGTCGGCTGTCGACAGAACAACTTTCTGTGAGAGATACTGTATAGAGAGCAGTTTTGTAGGAGTTTTTAAATTTACTCTGTTAAATTTACATTTTTAAAAATAAATATGATTTCAACCTTCATTCAGGCTGTGCTATACTTTATGGTAGAGTTTTAGATGATTTTTGAGCGATCGTGAGTGATTTATTTTTGCTGGTCGGTCCCATTATTTATATTGAGTGAGGTTTCGCTGGAGTGCAACTACTACATTAAGGAGTTAATCACTTCTTTATGTAAGTTTGCGTGAGCGAACCTCAACCTGAGCTCCAAATCTTCTCAAAACTCGCTAGAGTTAATTACTGCAATAAAGAAAGATGATATCTTCTAATGGTACTCAAACAAGGCTTTGTGGGTCAAACTTAGGAATGGTAAGGTCGAGAGAAGCTCCTTTATAGGGCATGTATTATATGCCCCCAAAGATTCTGCAGGAAATAGGAGCAAATTAGTAGACAGCCCACAGAGGTGGGTAAGCGTGATAATCAGGCAATTATAATAGGAAATTTAAACTTTCCCAACATACATTGGGAAAATCATAAGGGTTTAGAGGAGCAGATTTCTTGAAGTATATCGTGTGGGGTTTTTTTTCCATATGTACAAAGTCCAACAAGGGAGAATAGTTCTATAGAAAGAAGCCATACAAGTGTTTGATGTGACAGTGGGGGAACATTTAGATGATAGTGACCACAATATGGTATGGTTCAAATTTGTTCAGAGAATCCCAACAGTGTGGAAGCAGGCCATTTGGCTCATCAAGTCCATACCGATGCTCCAAAGAGCATCCCACCGGGACCCATTCAACGACACTATCCTTGTAACCCTGCATTTCCCATGGCTAACCCACCAGCCTGCATCTCCCTGGCCTCTGTGGGCAATTTAGCATTGCCAACCCACCAAACCTGCACTTCTTTGGACTGTGGGAGGAAACCCATGCAGACACAGGGAGAATGTGTAAACTTCTAACAGACAGTCGCTTGATGGTGGAATTGAACCTGAGTCTGTGGCACTGTGAGGCAGCTGTGCTAACCAATGAGCCACTGTGCCTCAGTGTTTCCTGTGGGCAAGGAAAAAGATGGCCTGCAAATGATGGCTTTGGATTGGGGCAAGGCAGATTTTATTAAAATAAAACAGGATCTGGCTACAGAACACTGGGAATAGTTCCTTAAGTCTTCAGCAGAGCAATGGGGGCTATTCACAAAGGAGCTTGGGAGAGTACAGGTTCATCATATTCCCATATAAAGGGAAATGTAGGAGCAATAAGTTCAAAGAACCCTCTCCGTCTTGGACAATTCAGGACTGGATAAAGAAGAAGATATAGCAATTCAGCTACAGCCCGACAGGAATAACAAAGTGCAGCAGGGTACTTAAAACAATTAGAAGAGCAAAATGAGGGCATTTGAAAGGACTTGTGAACAGAATTGAGGAGGATCTGAAGATATTTTATAAAAACATTAATGGGAAGAAGCTAACTAGGGAAAGCATAGGAACCAAGAGGGTGAAGCTGGTGTGTTGGTTGAATACCTCTCTTTGGTCTTCACTTTGGAAAAGGAGCACGTAGATAGGAAATTCAGGAAAAGGAACTGGGAGGAACTTGCACAGTTGAACATTGGAAATGGGACGGTGTTAGAGACTCTGTCATGCCTAAAAAACAGGTAAATCCCCTGGCCCAGAGGAATTGCATCCCAGGCTTCTGTGAGAGGTGTGGCAGGAAGTTGCAGGGGCTCTGACACAAATTTTTAATTTGTCACTGGCCACAGGGAAAGTTCCAGAAGATTGGACAACGGCCACATTTTAAAGAGATGGTAATGAACCAGGAAATTACAGACCAGTGAGTCTAATGTCAGTTAGCATTTTTTAATGAGGGAAGTTCAGATGATGTAGTTTGTGGATTTTAGCAAAGGATGTGGGATGAAAGAAGTTTAATTGATGTAATTTATGTGGATTTTAGCAAAGCTTTTGATAAGGTCCCACATAGAAGACTGATTGAAAAGGTTAAAGCACATGGAATTGAGGGAAACTTGGCGCGATGGATCAGAACCTAGCTTAGTAATAGGACATGAAGGGTACTGGTAGAAGGCTTCATGACTTCCATGGTGACCAAATCACTGATGTTTCTATTTTCCTTTTGAATTATGAATAGTCACCAGTAAAACACCCATGCAGCCAAATAGATATTTACATCAAAGCATTTTATGGGCATTGCAAACTATCAAAAGGGAGAGCAAGAAGGGGCATGGGTCTGCTTTATTATCACAATGCCATTGTCCCACTTCCCTCTCCCTGTAGGTCTTTCATTTTCCTTTTATATCTGCAAGTGTTATCACATACGGCTGAATGGCTTTCCCACCACCAAATCACTGTGATTGTTAACCATAATCACCCATTAGCCAACTATAACGTGTTTATAGTTGTTTTCTCAAAATCACCATGACTACATCTTTTATCAACTGCCAACAGTAAAATACAGGAGCAGCCATTAGATATTTACATGCAAAGCTGGGAATTTGTCTTGCAAACGTTTCGTCCCCTGTCTAGGTGACATCCTCAGTGCTATCCTTAGTAGCCACACAGACACAGACGACAAGCAACATGAATTCGACTGGGACAACACTACCATTATAGGGCAAGCCAAACAGAGAACAGCCAGGGAATTCCTAGAGGCATGGCACTCATCCACAGACTCTATCAACAAACACATCGACCTGGACCCAATATACCGGCCACTACAGCAGACAGCTCGAACTGACAACCGGAAGCGGCAGAGACAGGCCACTATAAATGCCGGAGGAAGCAGCACAGAAGCGCTTCACAGGAGGCTCCCAAGCACTGAGGACAGGGGATGCAACGTTTGCAAGACAAATTCCCAGCTCAGCGAACAGAACCACAACAACGAGCACCCGAGCTACAAATCTTCTCCCAAACTTTGAATTGACATGCAAAGCCTGTTATGGGCAATGCAGGTCAGTTTATAGATATTTTTAATCAGTCTGTTCAGACATGCTGTTAAACACCTCTGCAGCAGGTGGGACTTGAATGGCTTTCTCACCACCAAATCACCAAGACTTTTTTTTTCATTTTTAGTGATCAATCACCAGATATTTAGAAGTTTACATGCAAACTGATCATGGGCAGTGCAAACCATCAAAACTGAGGGGGTGGGGGGATAGGGAATGTATGGGAGAGCAGGAAAGGACTTAATCAATCTGGTCTGCTGTATTTCTTGTTGGGTCCACTTTATTTTTTTTCATACGTATGTTAAAACATGATTTGACACGTGTGGAGTTGGAACATGAATCCAGGTGTTCTGGCTTAGAGATGGGAACACCATCACCGTGCTTTAAGAACCCTCAGCACTGCTTTATTTGATCTTGCATCAACCTGTTCAGACATGTTATGACGCATGTCTATGGTTTGGGACTTGAACTCAGGCCTCCTGGGTCAGACATAGAGACTCTATCACTTTGCCACAAAAGACTTTTAGGGTCTGCTAGATTTTATTTTACTCTTAATTATCCTGGTCAAGGGTTTTCATGCCCACCTCTGGAGCAGGTGGAACATGAGCTGGGTCCTCCTGGTTCAGAGGTAGGGACACTACCAATGGCAGTGAGTGACCATAAAATCAGAAAAGATAAGAAACGTAGTTTGCAGGACTCGAGACTCTGTTGGGAAACCTAAATGGATTTCAAATTCATTGCCTGAACCACTTGGTCATGCCTATAAGACACTAATTGAGGAATCTTCATATACACCAGGAATTCTCACAAATGTTTCTGCCTGATTTTGAATTGGGGTCTCTTGCATGTGAAGTGATTATGATAACCACTTCACTCCAGACACGAGAGGCGAGGGTCTGCTTTACTTTTTTCTCAATGTCCAGAAGTGCTATTACACACAACTGAGTGACTTTTCCACCAACAAAATAATTGTTTTTGTTTTTTTTTTCCCCTTCAACTACCACAGTAATCACTTGTGGAGCCAATCTATGGTCTGCTTTACAAAGGGCTCAGGTGAGGTGTTCAACTGGGCAGGTCATCACCTGTTACCAAGGGATCGCCACCTCAACCAGATCCATAAGGCGATTAATTTGTGATTTCCCATGGACCTTATAGGTGTTATGACAGAAACCATGTCTCCAGAGCACTCGCCTGGACATTAGATCACCCATCTGTTGACATCTATCACAATATTACTCTTTTCCCCACTCACCAGCGGCCTTACAAATCTTTTATTCAAAACAAAGCTACTAATATCATCACCAATAACAGTGAAAACTGTTTTGAATGAGTTTGCCAAAGTTATTTGGGATTACATTGCTGTTCACATCATTGATTCCAGAAGTGAATTAAATGACAGTTAATGAACTTGTAAAATTCCATACTACCTTTTGAAAAGTTTGAAATTCCTGCTTCCATCATTCAAGGAGAAATAATTCTTTTTTAAAACATGTTTGCGAGTCTTAAAATATTAAAGCAAAACTATTTATTGACACCAGCAACACCCAAGCAAAGTTCTTTTCTGAAATGAAATGTGGAAAACATTCTATATGTTTCTAATGTTTTTATTTCTGTACCATTAAAATATTTATTTCTGATCATCCGAGGATTACAGTAGCTTCATAATATACAGTTTTTCAAGTTTTGTTGTACTTGTGTTTATTGCATTCAAACATGAGAGAAGAGACCTTTAGAAAGCAATTCTGGTCTTTTGCTAATTTCAGTTATTGAAAAATGTGTTGCTGGAAAAGAGCAACAGGTCAGGCAGCATCCAAGGAGCAGGAGAATCGACGTTTCGGGCATAAGCCCTTCTTCAGGAATGAGGAAGGTATGCCAAGCAGGCTAAGATAAAAGGTAGGGAGGAGGTCCTTGGGGTAGGGGGCGTTGGGAATGCGATAGATCTTCTTCCCGACCTCTCCGCCCCCACCCCCTCTCCACCCCATCACCCTCACCTTAACCTCCTTCCACCTATCGCATTCCCAGTGCTCCTCCCCCAAGTCCCTCCTCCCTACCTTTTATCTTAGCCTGCTTGGCACACCTTCCTCATTCCTGAAGAAGGGCTTATGCCCGAAACGTCGATTCTCCTGCTCCTTGGATGCTGCCTGACCTGCTGTGCTTTTCCAGCAACACATTTTTCAGGTCTGATCTCCAGCATCTGCAGTCCTCACTTTCTCCTAATTTCAGTTATTTCCAATTTATGCAAATCAACATAACAAATTTGTTTATATTTTATTAATTGTAAATACTATAGATTTCATGGTTTTGCTAGTTTTATTTAATTATGCATTGAAATTTCTAAAAGCACCTTAAAAGAAAGATGAATATTTTGAAAACCTTTTGCTGTTACTTGTATTTTATGAACATTGACTATTTTTGAATTAAACTTTTATGTGGCTCTTTTGCAAGAATTATGGTTTTAAATTTATTCATAATTATTTTACTTTAGCAGATGAGCATCAAACAAAATCAAGTGGTCAGCAAACTCAAAAAGAAAGCAACCATAAATTACCAAAATGGGTAAGAAATTATTTCATAATCGATGAATTGAGTCTAGCAGTGAGCAGATTGTCTCCTGTCTGACATTGGTCGTGTGTACTGCACTTTCTTTGTTGAAGAACCTGTTATATTTCAATACAGGTTGGGAGTTGAAAATGTTTGTTCCTCTGGTTACCGATGGTGTTATGTAAAATTTCCTTATGCTGTACCAAAGCAGTTGCTTGTGTATAACATCGGGAGTCTGCAAGACTTTGTGCTTTAAGAGAAACTTAAACAGTTCAGTTTAAATAATATTTGTATTGGGAAATGCAAGGCAAGAGTGGGTTGTATGTGCAAGGTTTAAAACTACAGTTCCAAAAATTAATTTTTAAATATCTCAAGCTGATCATCTAAATTTGTTGATATCAGTATAGCTTGGCTTTCTGGTTGAGAATTTATTAAGCAAAGAGGCAGTCTTTTCCCCAAGGTAGGGGAGTCCAACACTAGAGAGCATAGGTTTAAGGTGAGAGGGGAAAGATTTAAAAGTGACCTAAGGGTTAGCTCTTTTACAAGGTGGGTGGTTTGTGAATGGAATGTGGCAGAGGAAGTGGTGGAGGCTAGTACATATGCAATATTTAAAAGGTGTCTGGGTGGGTACACGAATAGGAAGGGTTTGGAGGGATCTGGGCCAATTTGTAGCAAATGGGGCTAGATTAATTTAAAATATCTGGTCGGTTTGGACCAAAGGGCCTGTTTCCATGCTGTATGTCTCTGTGACTCTATAACTGTGTAAAGGGTTAGTTCAAAACTGTTCAGAACCACTGAACTTAAAAACAAGCCAAAACAGTAAAGGAAAAGGTAAATGCATAAGTGTGCCAGAGTTGTTTGGCCTGCTCGTGATTTTGTATAGGTGCCCAAAGCAAATCCATTCCACTTACTTCTCTCTTTTGGAATACAGGGGGCATTTTCAAGAGAGAAGCTTGTAACTAGTGAAATGCCACAGGAATCGATGAGGCCACACCCATTTGCAAAATATATTAATGAACTGAATGATGGAAGTGCATGTACTGCCAATTTGTTGATAGGAGGTGGGAAGGCAAATGGTGAGGATGACATTGCTCAGAGGGACATAGACAGGTTAAATAAATTGGCACAAACTTGGCTAGTGGAATACAATGTGGGAAAAATGAGGTTATGCACTTTGGCAGGAAGAAAAGAGGAGTTAAATGTCATTTGAATGGAGGAAGAATGTAAAAAGCTGCTGTACAGAGAGAATAGTGCATGAATCACATGGCAAATGGAATTCTGGTCTTTATTTCAAAGGAAATGGAATATAAATAAATATAGGTGTCTTACTAAACTACATAGAAGACACAACACAGACCACACCTTGAACAGTCTGAGCACTTTTAGTTCCCTTATCTCAGGAAAGAAATACTGACATTCTGAGGCAATCCAGGAAAGGTTCCTGAGGTTGATCCCGAGTATGGAAGAATTTTCTTATGAGGAGGCTGAGTGTAGGTTAGGTGTGCAGTCATGAGAGTTTATGGGAATGAAAGGTGACCTTATTGAAACATAGAAGATTCTTGGGAAACTCGACTAGGTGGATGTGGAGAGGGTTGTTTTCCCTTTATGAAAGTGTCTAGGATCAGAGGACATAATCTCAGAGCAAAGCATCTCCCATTTCAGGTAGAGATGAAGATTTCTTTTTCTTTGAGGGTAACAAAGTCATAGCAGCAATGGACTCAGAACAGAAACACTTACACCTTGTGCTTTGTGGCCATGACAGTTAGTTTTAGTCAGTGTATAACAATATACAATTGTGGTAAAGCAAAATCAGTGATTGCAGGCAAGATAATGGAGAAGTGGAGAGGTACTGGACTGGGGAGCCTGGCTAAATCCCTAACTGGGGGAGCTGGGCCAATTTTGCCAATAAGCAATTTTGAGGTAGGCAGTTAAGAAGTCAGAGTGATTTATAAAATTGAGAGGCATAGATAAGGTGAATAGCAAATATCCTTTCCTTGGAGTAGGGGAATTCAAAACTAGAGGTCACAGTTTTAAGGTGAGGGGGAAAGATTTACAAGTGATCTTGTGTAGTTACAACATTGAAAAGACATTTGGACAGCTACATGAATAGGTTTACAGTGAGTTGGGCCAAACATAGGCCAATGGGACTGGAAAAGTTTGGGAACTGAGAAGGACCCAAGGAACTGTTCCATGTTGTATGACTCTGAGATGTGTGTGAAAATATGGAACAATGTAGCACCAAACGCAACAATGGAAAGTCCTTTTTGATAGTGAATTTGTGAAATAAACCATGCAGTGTTAGATGATATGTTTCACAAAATCTGAGTGGACCAACCAAGTTATTCAATAAGACATGCCCTGATGTACACAGTCCATGCAGAAATGGCCAGGAACTAAACACCATGTCACTGAGTTTTTGGTGGAATTCCGAAAGTCTCTTCTCTAATAAGTGATCAAGCCTGCTCTACCTTTTCTGAGCATGTGAATGTCCTGTATGCAGGAAGAACGGCATTCATTAGGCTGAGATTTGAAAAGAATTTCAGTGAGCCTTTTGGAATCACGCAAAACCATTAGGAAGAGCTTTTATCCAGAAGGCATGGTACAATAGAAGAGAGAAGGGCAGAAAGAATGAAAATGTAGAAACCGAAGTAGGCTCTTTACAGCAAGGTAAATAATTAGCTCTTATTATGCAACATTAAGTCTGAAATAGCCCTTTAACCTAGTTGGCTCCTCAATGCATGCGCCAGAAACCCAGCTCTTGTACATCCTGCAAATTTAACTCCCACAGCATTTAAGCTGATATTGTTAACTAGTCTATGTGTAACTTGAAGGTGTATGTTAGTGCTGTATTACCCATATTACATGCATTTCTAATTTCCTGATTTACACAGCATTCAACGATATCAGACATTAAAGCAGAATTAGGCCATTCAGCCCGTCGTGTCTGTTCTGCCATTTGATCATGGTTGATGTGTTTCTCAACTTCATTCTCCTGCCTTGATCCCCTTACTAATCAAGAACCTAACCACTTCTGTCTTAAATACACTCAATAAATTGACCTCCACAGCCCTCTGTGGCGTTGAGTTCCACAGATTAATCACCCTCTGGCTGAAGAAATTCCTCCTCATCTGAATTCCAAAGGGTCATTCCTTCACTTTGAACTTGTGCCCTCAGATCCCCATCTCTCCTACTCATGGAAACCTTTTCTCCATGTCCACTCTATCCAGGCCTCTTAGCATGCTGGAAGTTTCAATCCGATCCAGCCTCATCCTTCTAAACTTGAGTAAGGACAAACCCAAAGTCCTCAGCCGTTCCTCATAAGACAAGTCTTCAACCCTTCTTGAGAGTCTACTCATGACCCCCTACAATGCCAGTACATCCTTCCATAGATACTTGGCCCAAAATTGCTAGCCATATTCCAAATGTGATTTGACCAGAGCTTTATACAGACTCAGCAGTACATTTCTGTTCTTGTATTCCTGCCCTATTGAAGTGAATGCTAACATTCTGGGTAATCCAAGATGGAGGATGGGAAAAATTTCTGGCTGTAAGAGCTGCTTTTTTTTTGATGGATTTTGGGTGTTGGAGGTGATTTCCTCGAATTCCAGGAGCAGCAATTACTGTTTTATATGCTGTTGCATTGTTTTGGAACCTTAGAAAAAAAAAGTCAAAACAACGCAGTTTAAAAGGGAGAAGAGCAGACAAAGGAAGCACATAGAGTCAAAGAGTCATAGAGATGTACAGCATGGAAACAGACCCTTCGGTCCAACCCGCCCTTGCCGACGAGATATCCCAGCACCCGGCCCCTATCCCTCCAAACCCTTTCTATTCATATACCCATCCAAATGCCTCTTAAATGTTGCAATTGTACCAGCCTTCAGCACACCCTCTGGCAGCTCATTCTATACACGTACCACCCTCTGTGTGAAAACATTGCCCCTTAGGTCTCTTTTATATCTTTTCTCTCTCACCCTAAACCTATGCCCTCTAGATCGGGACTCCCCGACCCCAGGGAAATGACTTCGCCTATTTATCCTATCCATGCCCCCTCATAATTTTGTAAACCTCTATAAGGTCACCCCTCAGCCTCCGACGCTCCAGGGAAAACAGCCCCAGCCTGTTCAGCCTCTCCCTGTAGCTCAGATCCTCCAACGCTGGCAACATCCTTGTAAATCTTTTCTGAACCCTTTCAAGTTTCACAGTACCTTTCCGATAGGAAGGAGACCAGAATTGCATGCAATATTTCAACAACAATGTCCTGCCCACCACTGAGGTCAGGCTCACTGGTCTAGAGTTCCCTGGCTTGTCTTTACCGCCCTTCTTAAACAGTGGTACCACACCAGTCTTCCGACCTGTGACTATCGATGATACAAATACCTCAGCAAGAGGCCCAGCAATCACTTCTCTAGCTTCCCACAGAGTTCTCGGGTACACCTGATCAGGTCCTGGGGATTTATCCACTTTTATGTGTTTCAAGACATCCAGCACTTCCTCTTCTGTAATGTGGACATTTTGCAAGATGTCATCATCTATTTCCCTACAGTCTATATCTTCCATATCCTTTTTCACAGTAAATGGCCTAATCAATGTCCTGGACAGCTGCACATGACCTTACAACTCCTGTACTCAATGCTCTGACCAATAAAGGAAAGCATACCAAACGCCTCCTTCACTATCTTATCTACCTGCGACTCCACTTTCAAGGAGCTATGAACCTGCACTCAAAGGTCTCTTTGTTCAGCAACACTCCCTAGGACTCCCTATAGTTCCCTGGCTTGTCTTTACCGCCCTTCTTAAACAGTGGCACCACGTTTGCCAACTTCCAGTTTTCCGACAACTCCCCTTTGACTATCGATGATACAAATACCTCAGCAAGAGGCCCAGCAATCACTTCTCTAGCTTCCCACAGAGTTCTCTGGTACACCTGATCAGGTCCGGGGGATTTATCCACTTTTATGCATTTTAAGACATCCAGCACTTCCTCCTCTGTAACATGGACATTTTGCAAGATGTCACCATCTATTTCCCTACAGTCTATTTCTTCCATATCCTTTTTCACGGTAAATACTGATGCAAACTATTCATTTAGTATCTCCCCCATTTTCTGTGGCTGCACACAAAGGCCACCTTGCTGAACTTTGAAGGGCCCTATGCTCTCACTAGTTACCCTTTTGTCTCTGGATTCTTGTTATCTCATTTCTGAAGGCTTCCCATTTACCAGCCGTCCCTTTACCTGCGAACATCTGCCTCCAATCAGCTTTTGAAAGTTCTTGTCTAATGCCATCAAAATTGGCCTTTCTCCAATTTAGAACTTCAACTTTTAGATCTGGTCTATCCTTTTCCATCACTAATTTGAAACGAATAGAATTATGGTTGCTGGCCCCAAAGTGGTCCCCCACTGACACCTCAGTCTCCTGCCCTACCTTATTTCCCAAGAGCAGGTCAAGTTTTGCACCTTCTCACCATGTGCAGTGCAGGAGAAAGAGAGAGAGAACCTGCACAGTTATTGCCTTTGCTGTTTGAATTCTTGTCTCGCTGGACATCGGAGTGCATCTGGGAAAATTAACAAATGGTGAAATTCACAACTAATCTTGGAGGAACTGTTGGGCGAAGTTCACAACACAGAATCAGATAAGTTAATTGTTGTTTTAAGTCTGTCCAAGAGAAAGGCTGCAGTAGTGAGTATAGTGGATTCTTTCTTGATTATATGTTTTTTGGAGATAAGTCTCTTGATTAAACTTAATTTATAAGCCATAGCTATTTATTTAACCTGGGCAGTGTTTGTAGAGGAATAAAATGGTGTTATTTTCTGGGTCTGTAGATTGTGCAGGTGCAAAAATGGCCTTTGCAGTGATATGGCAGCATCCAAGGAGCGGGAGAATCGATGTTTCGGGCATGAGCCCTTCTTCAGGAAAGAAGGGCTCCTGAAGATTTCCTGAAAAAGGGCTCATGCCCGAAACATCAATTCTCCTGCTCCTTGGATGCTGCCTGACCTGCAACACATTTTCAGCTCTGATCTCCAGCATCTGCAGTCCTCACTTTCTCCTTTGCAGTGATATGTACTTCTTGTCAAATGTGGGAGTTTAAAGAGAGTTTAAAGGTTACTTTGGATTATATCTGCCATAAATGTTGGATGCGAATCTTATCAGATTGAGTGGATCGGTTGGAGAGATAGATAGAAGCGATGAGGAATTTGCAACAGCAACAGTATGTGATGGATGGCAGTTATAGGAAGGGGGGCAAGTCTTCGATACAGTCACATAGATGGGCTAACTCCAGGAAGGGTGAGAGAGATCGGCACCTAGGGCAGGAGTCTTTTGTGAATATACCCATGTCAAACAGTATGCTGTTTTGGAAAACGTAGGGGGTGATGGATTCTCAGGGGATCGTAGCACGAACAGCCAAGTTTCTGGTATTGAGACTAGTTCTAATGCTACGAGGGGTATGTCGGCTTCCAAGAGATTAATTGTATTAGGGGATTCTGTAGTCAGAAGTACAGACAGACGTTTCTGTGGCTAGCAGAGCAAAAGCAGAATGGTGTGTTGTTTCCCTGGTGCCAGGATCAAGGATGTCTCGGAGAGGGTGTAGAATGTTCTTACGGGGGAGAGGGGCCAGCAGGAGGTCATTGTCCACACTGGAACCAACGTCATTGGAAGGGAAAAGGTTGAGATTCTGAAGGGAGATTACATAGAGTTAGGCAGAAATTTAAAAAGGAGGTCCTCAAGGGTAGTAATATCTGGATTACTCCCAGTGCTATGAGCTAGTGAGGGCAGGAATAGGAGGATAGAGCAGATGAATGCATGGCTGAGGAGCTGGTGTATGGGAGAAGGATTCACATTTTTGGATCATTGGAATCTCTTCTGGGGTAGAAGTGAGCTGTACAAGAAGGACGGATTGCACCTCAATTGGAAGGGGACTAATATACTGACAGGGAAATTTGCTAGAACTGCTTGGGAGGATTCAAACTGGTAAGGTGACGGGGTGGGACCCAGGGAGATAGTGAGGAAAGAGATCGATCTGAGATGGGTACAGCTGAGAACAGAAGTGAGTCAATCAGTCAGGGCAGGCAGGGACAAGGTAGGACAAATAAATGAAACTATTTATTTCAACGCAAGGGGCCTAACCGGGAAGGCAGATGAACTCAGGGCATAGTTAGGGATATGGGACTGGGATATCATAGCAATTATGGAAACATGGCTCAGGGATGGGCAGGACTGGCAGTTTAATGTTCCAGGATACAAATGCTACAGGAAGGATAGAAAGGGAGGCAAGAGAGGAGGAGGAGTGGCATTTTTGATCAGGGATAGCATTACAGCTGTGCTGAGGGAGGATATTCCCGGAAATACATCCAAGGAAGTTATTTGGGTGGAACTGAGAATTAAGAAAGGGATGGTCACCTTATTGGGATTGTATTATAGACCCCCCAATAGTCAGAGGGAAATTGAGAAACAAACTTGGAAGGAGATCTCGGCTTTCTGTAAGAATAATAGGGTTGTTATGGTAGGGAATTTTAACTTTCCAAACATCAACTGGGACTGCCATAATGTTAAAGGTTTAGATGGAGAGGAATTTGTTAAGTGTGTACCAGTCAATTTTCTGATTCCGTATATGGATGTACCTACTAGAGAAGGTGCAAAACTTGACCGACTCTTGGGAAATAAGGCAGGGCAGGTGACTGAGGTGTCAATGGGGGAGCACTTTGGTGCCAGCGACCATAATTCTATTCGTTTTAAAATAGTGATAGAAAAGGATAGACCAGATCTAAAAGTTGAAGTTCTAAATTGGAAATAGATGGTGACATCTTGCAAAATGTCCAGATTACAGAGGAGGAAGTGCTGGATGTCTTGAAACGGTTAAAAGTGGATAAATCCCCACAACCTGATCAGGTGTACCTGAGAACTCTGTGGGAAGTTAGAGAAGTGATTGCTAGGCCTCTTGTTGAGATATTTGTGTCATCGATAGTCACAGGTGTGTTGTCGGAAGACTGGAGGTTGGCAAACGTGGTGCCAGTTTAAGAAGGGTGGTAAAGACAAGCCAGGGAACTATAGACTGGTGAGCCTGACCTTGGTTGTGGGCAAGTTGTTGGAGGGAATCCTGAGGGACAGGATGTACATGTATTTGGAAAGGCAAGGATTGATTAGGGATAGTCAACATGGCTTTGTGTGTGGGAAATCATGTCTCTCCAAGTTGATTGAGTTTTTTGAAGAAGTAACAAAGAAGATTGATGAGGGCAGAGCAGTAGATGTGATCCATATGGACTTCAGTAAGGCGTTCGACAAGGTTCCTCATGGGAGACTGATTAGGAAGGTTAGATCTCATGGAATACAGGGAGAGCTAGCCATTTGGATACAGAATTGGCTCAAAGGTAGAAGACAGAGGGTGGTGGTGGAGGATTGTTTTTCAGACTGGAGGCCTGTGACCAGTGGAGTGCCACAAGGATCGGTGCTGGACCCTCTACTTTTTGTCATTTACATAAATGATTTGGATGCGAGCATAAGAGGTATAGTTAGCAAGTTTGCAGATGACACCAAAATTGGAGGTGTAGTGGACAGCGAAGAGGGTTACCTCAAATTACAACAGGATCTGGACCAGATGGGCCAATGGGCTGAGAAGTGGCAGATGGAGTTTAATTCAGGTAAATGCAAGGTGCTGCATTTTGGGAAAGCAGGACCTATACATTTAATGGTAAGGTCTTGGGGAGTGTTGCTGAACAAAAGAGACCTTGGAGTGCAGGTTCATAGCTCCTTGAAAGTGGAGTCGCAGGTAGATAAGATAGTGAAGAAGGTGATTGGTATGCTTTCTTTTCTTGGTCAGAGTATTGAGTACAGGACATTGGTCAGGCCACTGTTGGAATATTGCTTGCAATTCTGGTCTCCTTCCTATTAGAACGATGTTGTGAAACTTGAAAGGGTACAGAAAAGATTTACAAGGATGTTGCCAGGGTTGGAGGATCTGAGCTATAGGGAGAGGCTGAACAGGCTGGGGCTCTTTTCCCTGGATTGCCGGAGGCTGAGGGGTGACCTTGTAGAGGTTTACAAAATTATGAGGGGTATGGATAGGACAAATAGGTGAAGTCATTTCCCTGGGGTGGGGGAGTCCCAATCTCGAGGGCATAGGTTTAGGGTGAGAGGGGAAAGATATAAAAGAGACCTAAGGGGCAACCTTTTCACACAGAGGGTGGTATGTGTATGGAATGAGCTGCCAGAGGATGTGCTGGAGGGTGATACAATTGCAACATTTAAGAGGCATTTGGATGGTTATATGAATAGGAGGAAGGGTTTGGAGAGATATGGGCCGGGTGCTGGGATATCTCGTCGGCAAATCCAAATAGATCACATCCATTGGCTCTTTGTCTAATTTGCTCATTACCTCTTTAGAAAATTCTAACATATTTGTCAGGCATCACCTCCCCTTGATGAAGCCATTGCTGACGCAGCTCTATTTCACCATGCGTTTTTAAGTACTCTGCAACCTCAACTTAAATAATAGACTTTAATATCAATGACCAAGGTCAGGCTAAGCAGTCGATAGTTTCCTGTCCCCTGCTCCCTTTCCTTCCTAAATAGTATTCCATTTGCCATTTTCCAGTCCTCTGGGATCCAGTGATTCCTGAAAAATCACCATCAGTGCCTCATATCTATTTCCTTCAGAACTCTGGGGATAGTCCATCTAGTCTGGATAATTTAACCACCTTATTATCTTGCAGCTTCCCCAGCACCTTCTGCTTTGTGATGGTCAGTACTCCCACCTCTACTCCCTGACTGGCTCAGTGGTTTGCACTGCTGCCTCACAACACCAGCATCCCAGGTTCAATTCCAGCCTTGGGAGACTGTGTGGAGTTTGCACATTCTCCCTGTGTCTGCGTGGGTTTCCTCCGGGTGCTCTGGTTTCCTCCCACAGTCCAAAGATGTGCAGGTCAGGTGAATTGGCCTTGCTAAATTGCCCATAGTGTTAGGTGCATTAGTGAGACGGAAATGAGTTTGAGTGGGTTACTCTTCGGAGGGTCGGTGTCGACTTGTTGGGCCAAAGGGCCTATTTCCACGCTGTAGGGAATCTAAACTCTGGTATGCTGCTGGTGTCTTGCACTGTGAAAACTGATGCAAAGTACTTAATCCGTTTTTCTGCTATTTCTTAGCTTCTTATTACTACTACTCGTTTTCCAGTGATCCAATTTCCATTCTTGCCTTCTGAAATCTTGCAGTCTTTGTTTATATTATTGGCTAGCTTACTCTCATATTTCATCTGCTCTGAAAATAACCCGTATTGATGAAATTAGTGGCTGTCACCAATGACTTTACGGTTTACCTGTGATGTCACTGTTTTGTGCTGAGCCAATGATCCTGGGTTTCAGTTTACCCTGTTAAGAAAACCATACAAATTATGAATTGTCTCCTTAAATATTTGCCAGTGTTTGCTTACTGTCTTACCTGCAAATCTATCTACCCCATCCACTTCAACTAACTCTGTCCTAATTTCATTGTAATTCCCTTTGTTTAAGTTAAGTTTCTTGCTCTTGAACTGAATTTTAAATTCTTGCCACTTTCTGGGGGATCTTTGACTCTGAGTTTGTTTATTAAACTTGCTTCATTATCCATTACCAGATCCAGATTAGTGTGTTCCCTGGTTGGCTCCATGAAACATTGCTCTCGAAAAGTATCCCTCATGCGCTGTCTGAGTTTGTTGTCAGAACTACCTTTTCTAACTTGATTGACCAAACAACATGAAAGTTAAATTCACCCATAACTATAACTCCCTTTTTACATGCTCCTATTATTTGTTGTTTTATAATTTTTTTCTGTGTTTACCTTTTAGGTGCCTAAACACTACTTCTACCAGTGTTTTCTTGACTTTTATTTACTTCCATACAAGTGGACTGTTTATCACCTGAGCTTGGGTCATCTCTCATGACTGTCCTCATTTGATCCCTTATTAATCGTGCTACTCCACTACCTTTGCCTTACCTCCACTCTTTCTGAAAGTTAAATTCACAGTTCTGATCTCCTTGTAACTATGTCTTTGTAATGGCTACAAGATAATTTACTTCAATTTGTGTCATCAGTTCACACTACATTTTACCTCAAAAACTCTGGAGCTGGATTTGTCGTCTGCTGTTTATTTTCTTCCCAATCTCTTGAAAGTTTGATTGGAGGATCCATTTTCCTTTCTAAGTCATTGCATCAATATATACTACATCTTCTGATTGTTGTCTGTCCTTGTTGACTGCTGTGCACCTGCTCTGACACAAAGATTTACCAATACAAAAAAAACTAGGCTTCCTAATTAAAGAGAGAAAGACTTGGATTTTTATAGCAAACTCAAAATGCTCAGAATGACTTAAGTGCTTTTAGTCACTTGAAACTCACTGAAGAAAATTTCTCAACAAATGAGCAAGCAAGTCAACCATTTGTTTTGAAGATCTTTTCTTGATTCCAATTTTATAGATTTAAAAATTTACTGATTGATTTTGCATTTTATAAAAAGCAGCGTTCAAATTCGAATCATGAACAAGTAACTGAAGGACGCCTTCTGATGGAGCCAGGAGATGGCAGCACACACGAAGGTATGACCATGCACAGACATTTTCGATTTGGTTTTTAGTGTGTTCTGAGAGTATAAATATGTGAAATAGATTCAAGGTTTACAGTCACTCAGTTTAAAATGTGTGTCCTCTTTCAGTTAATAGAGCAAAATAGGCACGCAAGAAGTTTAGTTATGATTGGTATAAATGTTGCTTTATGCAAATCCCACCAGAAATGCAATTTTAAGAGCAGATGATAAACTTAGTTTCTGTTATAATCGATGAATTTTGTGCTTTTACATATGATAGTGGCTACAGAGCAATGTTTGTTTAATTTTGAAACTAGAAGTATAGGGACAAGAGTAAATTGTTCAGCCCCTTGAACCTTTTTTTCTCATTTATATCTTTATTTTGTTTACTCATCACGTAGCTTTAACCTTTAATATGTTGCCTCACTAAAAATCATCAGTCTGATTTGTAATTTTCAGTTGATCTAGAACCAGCAGTCTTTTTGAGGACAATACATATGTCAATTAACCTGTTAATGAAGAAGTGTGCTCAATTTTACCAGTCTTTTGAGAAAGGGTTGAGGGCAGGTTTGAAGATTGATGGGCCTGTAAGATAATGAGGAACGTGGGAGATGGAGTGCTTGATATCTTCTCACTGCCTTGCCATCCAACTAATGGTATGTCAGGTTTGGATGCCTTTCCTGCCCAGAGGCCAATTAAAGCTTGAAGGTATTCGTATATTTTAAGCAGAAATGTGCCTTCCACTGAGTGGTGAGCCCACTATTCTGGGCCCAAAGAAGTGTCCTGCAGAGACTGTGGGTGCCACATTAGCTGTGGTTTGACTTGCCCTCATCAACTTCTCTCTTTCCATTCGACTGTTGCCTGGCCTGCCTGATTGGCCCTGATAACCCCAATTCACTTGTAACTGCTCCTTCCAGAGTGTCTGTTTTACCTGCTGCAGGTTGGCAGAGAGCTGACGACTTTGCTGACTCTAATTAATAGCTGGATGCTAACTCTCAAGGTTATACTCCCTTCTATTGGATTCTCTCTGTCACTAAACAACACTTTCTACCACAATGAAAGTATTGCTTTCCCTTTACATTAGTATTTTTATGAATTGTCCTGATATGTGCAAGACAAAAAAACTTGGAAATATGAAAAAGATTGTTTTGTGCTCTCTCTCTCTATTTTTCAACATCCTTTAATCATTTTAAGCAGTACTTCATTATCCAGATCTGGTGGGTTGGTGGGGAATGCCATTTTTCCAGACTGTGCAATCTGTCCCCTAATTTTGCCCTTTCACCCAATCAATGTTCTGTCAATCTGCTCTACATTTCCTCAAAACTAATATGTTTTCCTGTAGTATGGTGCCCAGAAGTGTATGTAGTACTCCAGGTGCAGCCTAACAAAAGCTTTATATCACTATAATACACCTTTTTTTGGTTTGAGTTTCCTTATCAAAAAGACCAGGATTTCACCCAAGTGTTTGTTTGTACCTGTGCTTTGTTTTTAGTTATTTCTGTAAACGCACCTTAAGTGGTCTCTACTTCCAGTTCTTAGCTTCACATTGTTTGGAAAATATGTTGGTATGTTTGACCTGTATACAAAGAAATTATCTCACATCAGCCAAATTGAATTTCATTTGCCACAATGGTACCTATTAATATAGTTATTTAGTAGTATAGAACTTGAGCCTTGCTGAAAAAAGACGCCTTCTGCCAAAGCTATTTGTCTTGTACCCATCAGGATAGATGAGAAGATGAATATAAATGGAAAATGACATTTATAATGTGGGAGAGGGGAGTGTTGATTGGTTGGCAAATGAACTCTGGTGGAGATGTTGCCATAGAGAATGCACCAGTTCATGACAACTGACAATTAACTGCTGAGCTTTGTGTAAAATTTTAAACTCTGCAGTTTGAGTCCAGTCAAAGTATTGGCTTGGAAAGTGATCCAGCTGTCACACATTTTGTTGAGTTAAAGCAGGTGTAGAGTGTGCACATGTTCTTTGTCTCTCAAAATGTGTGGTCACCTCAAATTTCCCTTACTTCTGTGCAGCCCAGATCCCTCTCCCTGACCAGTTCCCTTTGCTTTGATGTCAGCTTCAGCCCTCAGACTCATAGCCACCAGCATGACCCCTCGGGCCTGGACATTGCCTATCCAATACATACTGGCCTGAATCCATGGTTCTGGCACTGACTCCATCCTGCCAAGCCGTCCATCTCCCCAGCTCTCAAACCCCACCCCACCCAAATATGTCCAGATCAGAAATCTAAATCAAAATTGTTGTTTTCTAATTTCATCTGAGCAAGACTACTATTTTCTAATTCCAGCCGGTAGGATGCAAGAGTTGTTCTTGACTATGAAAGAAACAAATTATAATATGCAGTTGGTGTCATGCATTTCCAACTTTGTAATTGAGAGTCCTACTTTAGATTGTCTCTGTAGTAGGTATTGGGTTGAGGCAACATAGCTGACAAAGGAAGCCAGGGATAGCATAGAAGCAAAAGAGAAGCAAAAAATGTGCTGAATGACAGTGGGAAACAGGAGGATTGGGAAGCTTTCAAAGACCAGTAGAGGACAATGAAAAAAGAAATAAGGAGGGAGAAGATTAAATATGAAAGTAAGCTAGCCAATAATATAAAGGAAGACTGTAAGAGTTTCTTTGGATATATAAAGAGCAAAAGGTAGGCAAAAGTGGACATTGAGCCACTGGAAAATGATGTTGGAGAGATCGTAGTCAGGAACAAGGAAATGGCTGAGGAACTGAACAATTACTTTGCGTTTGTCTTCACCGTGGAAGACAAGAGTAATATCCTAAAAATTCAAGAGCGTAAGGGGCCAGAGCTGAGTATGGTGGCCATCATAAGGAGAAGGTGCAAGAAAAACTGAATGGCCTGAAGGTGGATAAATCACCTGGACCAGATGGACTACACCTCAGAGTTCTAAAGGAGATAGTGGAGGCATTAGTGGTGATCTTTCAGGAATCAATAGAATCAGGTAGAGTCCCAGAGGACTGGAAAATTGCAAACGTGACACCCCTGTTTAAAAAGTGAGTAAATCAAAAGATGGAAAATTACAGACCTTGGTCGGGGGTAAGATCCTGAAATCCATTGTGAAGGGTGAGATTTCTGAATACTTGGAAGTGTATGGTAAAATAGGACAAATTCAGCCTGGTTTCATCAAAGGGAGGTGATGCCTGATAAATCTGCTAGAATTCTTTGAAGAAGTAACAAACAGGTTAGACCAAGGAGAACAAATGGATATTATCTACCTGGATTTCAAGAAAGCCTTTGTTAAGTTGCCACACAGGAGGCAACTGTGTAAGATAAGGGCTCATGGTATCAGAAGCAAATTACTAGCCTGGATAGAAGCTTGGCTGTCTGGCAGGAAGCAGAGAGTGAGGCTAAAAGGGTCCTCCTCAGCTTTGCAACCAGTCACAAATGGTGTTCTGCAAAGCTCAGTGTTGGGACCATAACCTTTCACTTTCTGTACTAACGATCTGGATAAAAGAACTGAGGGCATTCTTGCTAAGTGTGCAGATGATACAAAGATAGGTAGAAGCACAGGAGGCGGGGTGGGGAGGGAGCTGCAGAAGGAATTTGGACAGGTGAGGAGAGTGGACAAAGAAGTGACAGATGGAGTACATGAAGGGAAAGTGTGAAGTTATGCACTTTGGTAGGAAGAATAGAGGCATGGGCTATTTCTGAATGGGGAGAAAATTCAGAAGTCTGAAGTGCAAAGAGACTTGGGAGTTCTAGTCCAGGATTATCTCAAGCTAAACTTGTAGGTTGAAAAGCAAATATAATGTTGACATTTATTTTGAGAGGACTTGAATATGCAAGCAGGGATGTACTTCTGAGGCTCCATCAGGTTCTGGTCAGACCACATTTGGAGTATTGTGTGGTATTTTGCACTCCATATCTCAGGAAGAATGTATTGGCCTTAGACTACGTTCAGAGGATGTTCATGAAAATGGTCCCAGGAATGAAAAGCTTAACGTGAGGAAAATTTGAGGACTCTGGGTTTATACTTGATGGAGTTTAGCATGATGAGGAGAGATCTGATTGAAACATACAGAATACTGAATGGCCTGGAAGGAGTGGATGTTGGGAAAATGTTTCCATTGGTAGAACAGACTGGGACCTGAGGGCACAGCCTTAGTGCAAAGTGAAGACCTTTTAGAATGGAGATGAGGAGAAACTTCTTCAGCCAGAGAATGATGAATCTATGGGAATTCATTGCCACAGAAGGCTGTGGAGGCAAGGCCATTGAGTGTATTTAAGACTGAGATAGGTTCATGATTGTCAAGGGGATCAAGGGTTACGGGGAGGAGGTGGGAGAATGGAGATGAGAAACTGATCAGTTTCCAAGAGTGTGGTACTAGAAAAGCACAGCTGGTCAGTTTCTCCAGCTCCTCGGATACTGCCTGGTCTGCTGTGCTTTGCCAGCATGACATGCTTCGATTTTTATCTCCAGAATCTGCCGTCCTCAATTTCTCCTGAGAAACATATCAGCCATGATTGAATAGTGGAGCAGACTCGATGGGCTGAATGGCCTAACTTCTGCTCCTATGTGTTATGGTCTTATGGGATGGTAGGATTGGGTCTATTTAACTTATAGAGGTTTAATAAAATCCTGGAGAGGTAAGTATTCTCCACACCTTACAAGTATACAGATAAATAGAGGGAGGACCACTTCCGTTTCTCAAACCTCCAAGTTAGCTGACACAAGCATGGTAGAAAGATGTTCTGTATAAAGGCATTTGTGGTTGTCTTGGATTAATTATGCTATGTGACTTGCAATGGTAAAATTGTAATCTGAATTCTCATTATGTAGGAGATGATGTTTTGATTTCCCATTATACCAAAGGACAGAAAGAAGCAAAGAAAGCTATTGTTAAGAGGTACGTTGTTTGGTAGCTATTTTAATATCTTGTACTATTTCTGAGTGGAACAAACAAAAATCAATACATAATCTCAGAAATGTACCTTTTGGGTTGAGAAAAAAAAAGAGAACTTTTGTGTAAAAGGTAAATTATTTTCCTTTGCTTTGGAAGTGCTGGCTCACTGTACTTAACCACATTGTTACAACACGGAGACAACCAAATCGAATTAGCTTCGCCCTTCCTGTATTTACAACACAGTAAAATTTAATACTCCATGAGCCTCAAAATTCCCCTAATAGTTCTTAAACAGACTTCTTGACTAACAAATCTGATACCAAGTTTATGGCTTAAATAAAAGAGTTACAGTTTGTTAATAATACAATAGCATTTGCAGAGCAAAGTTAAGCAAGGTAATTGAATAAAATTAACGAAGAACTGTGAATGCTTGAAATCTGAAACAAAATAAGAAATTGCTGAAGAAACTCAGGTCTGGCAGCATCTGTGGAGTAAAAGCAGAGTTGATGTTTCAGGTCCAGTGACCCTTCATCAGAAGGTAATCTAATTAATATTTGTGATTTAAACCCAATCTTCTTTGATTCTAATCCCCACTCAGACAGACAGAGAGATGCCTTTAAGGGATAAACTAGGGAAAAGTAAATGAGTTGCAGTAACAGATGTAGTAAATGGGATCGTATCTTGTTTGGTTTGCTTGATTCTGGTTATTGAAAATAGCTTCCAGTAGGCTCTGAGGAATATTCACATTTATAATTGAGATTCTGTTCTCTTTACTTTCTAATCATCTTCCTTATTGATTATTGTACCTGCAATGATTCATGAACAAGAACATTCAGAGCCTTTCACCATTTGAAACCCATTCTGCCTTTCTATTTTTCTACCAAAGAGAATAATTTGGTTCTTGGTTACATTAAATTCCACCTGCCCATTGCCTGGCTTGTCCAGGTCCCCTTGAAAGCCTCCTTGCATTTTTCTCTTTCCTTTGTACTCCCACCTGATTCTGTCATCACTAATCTTGGAACCATTGTAAATTGTTCCCACATGCAAATCATTGATGTGGATTGAGGAGCTGTGAGCCTTGCACTGATCCTTGTGGTATTCCATTCGGAGAATGACTTGTTTCTTGCTACTTTCTGCTTTCTGTCTGTTAACCAGTTCTCAATCTATACTAATACATTGTTCCCAAATCTACTGTTCTAATTTTGTTTACTGACCACTACATGAGGCCTTTTTATTATAAGGCTTTTGAAAGTCCATGTACACTACATCAGGTCCTTGATACATGTTTCTAATAATATCCTGAAAAGACACCAACAGGCTTGTCAAACATAAATTGATTAATGAAATTGAAATTGATTTTGCCCAACACTACGATTATGTTATAAGCATCTAATGACTGCATCATTTATGGTGGATTCTGGTGTCTTCCCCACTAACGACATCAATCTAACAGTTTTGTAGTTCTTCTTTCTCCCTCTTCCCCACCCCTTCTAAAATAGCAGGGTTACTTTTGCCATTTTGCAGTCTGCAGGAAACCTCCCAGAATCTATGGAATTTTGCAAGATAACCACTTGTGCATATGCTATTTTTCTACTCTCATTCTTTAGTACTCTGAGACGTAGCTCATCTGCTACATAAAATTTATCACTCTTCAATTGTTTTAAATTTTCAAGTTCGTTAGTAATACTAATTTCTTTCAGTTCTTCAGTTTCACTTCATTGCCGAATATTTCTGGGAGATTTTATATATCTTATTCCATGAACATAGAAACTAAACAATTAGTTTTCATCTATGTTCTCCACGATAAATGCTCTTGTCTCCATATATAAAAAAACCTACATATTTCCGAGCAATATTTCCCTTTCAAAAGAAGCTCTTGCAGTTCTTCAATGTAATGTTTTTTGTTCGCTTGCAATCATATTCTCATTTCCCTTTCTTTAGTCAATCTCTTGATTATTCTTTGCTGGGTTTTAAACTGTTCTCATTCCTTAGCCTTACTACTTTTTCTAGCATCCCTCTAAATTATTTCCTTTGACCTAATCTAATATTCAACTTTTTTTTAAACCAGAGATTATTTCTATTCATTTCTGTCTGGGTATTTGTTTTGGAGGCATGAATATTTCTTGTAAATCATTTACTCCTCCTTTAAATGCCAGCTATTGTCTATCTACTCTGAAATCACTTACTGGACTTGCCCAATCCATTATTAATTCCTTATCTTATTAATTTCCTTCTGTTCAAATTTAGGACCCTATTTACAGAATGAAAAATATCACATTTAAACTTGTTGTGAAATTCTATTATATTATAATCATTATTTTCCAAAGACGACTTTACAACAAATCAAAATAGCCTGATTCCTAATTTGTTTTTCCAGTGCATTGCTCTAGAAATCCAGCTGGTGGACACTCCAGGAATTCACCTTCTATGGCTTATTGCTGATTAGGTCTACCAAGTCTGTTTGCAAATTTGAAATTACTTTATTATTGTTGCATTACCACATTACATGCATCTGATTTCCTGAGTTATATTATGCCCAACATTGCCATTATTGTTTTGTGGTTTATTGAACAATTCCCACCAATATTTGCTGACCCCTGCTGTTTCTTAACGCCACCCAAACTGATCATATTTCTTGATCATTTGATCCTCTTTCTTAACATGCTCATCTTGTCTCTGAAAAAGATGCTCATCATTTTCTTTTTCTTTTTGTCTATTCTTTTTAAATAATGAATGTTCTTGGATACACCATTTCCAATACTGGTCATACTTTAGTGGCAGTTCAATCATAAACAAGTACCTCAATTTATGCCTTCAAATCATCAACTTTTATTGAAATGCTAAATGAATTTGGATGAAGTGCCTTTAATTCTGATTATTTTATTATTAATCTTAATTCTGATTTTATTTGATGTTTGTTTTTGCACTGTCTATTTTCCAGTTTTGCTTACTACTTTTGTATTTCAGTTTTGCTTACCTCCTGTGTGAGGTTCCTCTCTGGTTTCCATACCATTGTCAGGCTGGTTTAAACCCTCATCAACAGCACTTGCAAATCTCCCTTCTAAGATTAGTCCAGGACATATTAAGATGCAACCTGTTCACTGAAGAAAGGAACTTTCTTCTACTGTTTGCACTGTCCACTACTTGATTTTTACTTTGATACAGATAAGCTGTCTTCTTCTCTTTTCGTTATAATTTATTTATAAAGCTAAGGTATGGCAGGATGGATCAGCTAAACGTGTGCCTGTGGTGTGGGAAGTCATGATGTACCACGTGTCCTTGACAAACAAGCCTGTAAGAAGTGTTAGCAGCTTCACAACCTTGAGTTCCAAGTTTCCAACCTCGAGCATGGGCTGGAGATACATCTTGTACAGGTCAAACCCAGAACTCCTCCCGAGTCTCAGAAATCTAATGCCCTTCCTTGTACTCCAGTTCTCTAGTCTCACATTCCATCAGTTAAGTCTAATATTTCTGATGTTTACTTGCAAATGGGACTTGGAATAATCCTGAGATCATTGCCTTTGAGGCTCTATTTTCTAACCTCCTCCCTAAAATCTGCTTTCAACTCCTAATACCTTTCCTATCTGAGGCAAAACCCCTCCAAAACATTTGAAAAGAAGTGGCCCTGACCCTAAGTTTGTTAGTTGTCTTAAGCAACACAGACATTCCAGAAGGGATACAGTTGGTCAAATCATGCAGTTTTAAAGAAAACAGAATTTATATACAAGATTACCGAATGAAACGCAAACAAAAGACAATAGAAAAATGAATAACTTAACCTATCTGACAACACACCAGATCATCCCAATTTATTGCTGTTTCAAATACTTGCAACAATCCCCACCCCATTGCACAAAAGGTAAAATCAAACACAAGGTGTTACAGGAGACAAGTCTGAGGGAGAGTACCAGTCTGAACCTGCTTGTTTGGGTCCAGCAGCTTCAGAACACGACTGTGCTAAAACCAAACCAAACCAAACCAAACCAGAGGAAAGCTGAGCTGAGAGAACTGGCCGCTCCCCTTTCATTGTACAAGTGTTTCTTTTAAAAATACTTAAGCTTTTGCCCACAATATCTGTTTGCTATAATCAAACTGGCTATAAAACCATTGAACTTAGACTTTTTGGGGGGTGTGTGTCTTTTACGACCTCTCTTGGGGGGAAGAAAACAATAACAACATAACCCTGTTAAAAGAGCAGCATCGTTCCACCTCCTCCCTTGAATAAAAAGCACCATCAATACCCAAAGATATTCATTTTAAAATCCCTTAATCTGAAACTGTTAGTACTCTGCAACGCACATATATGTTACATTGACGAGAAACATGCAAACATGCACAACTATATTCTGTTTCAGGTCAGGCAGCATCCGAGCAGCAGGAGAATCAACGTTTTGGGCAAAAGCCCTTCATCAGGAATGTGGGTGGTATGTGCTGAGAGATGAGGATGGGGGGATTTGGGGGGGGGGGGGGAGGGCAGCTGGGAAGATGATAGGTAGATGCAGGTGGGGGTGTGATGGTGATTGGTTGGAGCGGAGGATGGACTGGAATGGTTGGAAGGAAGATGGAAAGGTAGGACAGTTCAAGAGGGCAGTGCCGAATTGCAGGGTTCGATCTGGAATCATGGGGAGGGAGATGAGGAAACTGGTGAAATCGACGTTGATGCCATGTGGTTGGAGGTTCTCAAGGCAAAAGATGAGGCATTCTTCCTCCAGGTGTCAGATGGTTAGGATGTGGCAGTGGTGGAGGCCCAGGACTTGAACATGCAAACACCTCATCTCCTGTGTCCGTTGCTCTCGATGTGGTCTCCTCTACATTGGGGAGACAGTACGCCAACTTGCAGAATGTTTCAGAGAACATCTCTCGGACGCATGCACCAAATAACCCCACTGCTCCCTGGCTAACCACTTCAACTTCCCCTCTCTCACCACCAAGGACATGCAAGTCTTGGGCCTACTACACCACCAAATCTGAGCCACCCAATGCCTGCAGGAAGAATACCTCCTCTTCCACGTTGGGATCCTCCAACCACAAGGCATCAATGTCGGTTTCACAAGTTTTCTAATCTCCCATCCCCCACCTCATCCTAGATCTGACCATAGAATTCTGCATCCCTGTCTTGAACTGTCAATCTTCCTTCCCATCTTATCCACTCCCCCCTCCGCGCCGACCTATCACCATCAACCCCACCTGCATCCACATATATTGCCTTCCCATCTACCTCTCCCCCCCCCCCACCACCCCAGTCTCCCAATCACTCAATTCCAGGAATCTTTTTGTTGATGGCATGGGAAACTCTTGAATTCTCTTTTGCTTTTGCATTCCATGGGGCCATTTGTCCTTGTTCAATAACATGGCTCGGGAAGGTGATTTGGGCTTTGGCAAATTCACTTATAGCCAGGTTTATCACCAAGCTTGCCTTCTGAAGTCGATTGAACAAGTCTGATAAATTTTGCAAACGTTCATTCCGCGTGTGACTAAAAATCGCCAGGTACTTTGGCAATGACCTTATTGGTTAGTCTCTGAAATGTGGTTGGCACATTTTTCATACCAAATGGCCTGAATTTAAACTGATATAGTCCATTTGATGTTACGAAAGTTGAACTCGTCTTTGCTCTTTCTGACAAAGATACCTGCCATTATCCTTTGAGCAAATCTAACTTAGAAATACAAGTTGCTTGTCCCACCTTGTCAACATAGTCTTCCAAACAAAGAATCAGATATGTATCAGTCTTTGTAACTGCATTGACTTTGTGATAGTCTACACACAACCATTGGGTACCATCTGGATTTGCCACTATTACTTTGGGTTAGCTCCAGTCACTGTAACTCACTTCGATTTATGTCATCTTGGAGCATACGTTTAATCTCCTTTTGAACCTGTGCAAACTTTAGAGGGTTATGCCTATAAGGACATTGCTTAATCAGAATAAAAACATGCAGAATTATGTTTGTCCTTTCCTGTTTATTTCCGCATATCTCCCCATGTGATAGTAATAACTCTTCCAGGTCATTTCAATTTTCGTCTGGAAGGTAAGTCTATAATTTATACTAATTTTTGACAACTTCCTCATTGTCCAATTTAATTTGAGGAATGTTCAATTTAGAAACCTCTGAACTTGGTTCTTTCCTCTGTGTTGTAACTCATAACACATTCTTCTCTTGCTTTCCTTCCCTATCAAAATACCGTTCGAACATATTCTCATTACACACACTGTGAGATTTTTTTCTGTCTGGAGTCCTTATCAAACAGTTCACCTCACTGAATTTCCTTTTGACTTGATAAGGTCCAATAAACCTTGCTTTTAAAGGTTCACCAATCACTAGAAGTAACACTAGTACTTTATCCCCAATTGCAAAATTGTGAATTTTTGATTTCCTGTCTGCTTGCTGTTTCATTGTATGCTGTGATACTTTTAAATGCTGCCGAGCCAACTCCCCCACTCTACTTGTCATTCCCTAAAGTTTAACATATAGTCCAACTATGTTGTCTCTGAATTCTGACTTACCAATTTGTTGTTAATCAATTTTAGCAGTCCTCTCACTTCACGCCCAAAACCTAATTCAAATGGACTGTATTTGGCCGATTGATTTGGTGCATCTCTGGTCGCAAAAAGCACCTTATCCCAATCATCTGGATAGTCTTGACGAGAAGCCCTCAAAATGGTCGTTAATGTCAGATGCCACCTTTCTAGCACTCCCTGCGACTCTGGATTTGTACTGTTTAATTCTATAACTTCCTTTGGATAATTTCAATGTGAAGTATGACCCTCGATCTGATTGTATCTCTGTGGGTAGTCCATATTTAGTGAAAAATGTGAGTAACCCCTCTAAAATCCTTTTAGCTGTGATATTGCGTAATGGATTGGCCTCTGGAAATCTAGTAGACACATCCATTATTGACAACAAATTCTGATTTCCACTTCTCGTTTTCGGTAGGAGTCCTACACAATCAATTAAGACTCTTGTAAAAGATTCCTCAAATGCAGGAATAGATATTAAAGATGCAGGTTTTAATACTGCCTGGGGTTTTCCAATTACCTGACATGTATGACATATCTGGCAAAATTCAACTACATCCTTGTGCAGTCCAGGCCAGTAAAAATGTTTTTATATTTTAGCTTAAGTTTTTCTTACTCTTAAATGACCTTCTCGTGGGAGCTCATGTGCCAGTCATAACACCTTCTTTCTATAACTCACTGACATTAGGACTTAATGAACTTCTGCCCATTTCTCATCTGCTTGAATATGTCTTGGTCTCCATTTCCTCATTAACACATCATTTTTAAGATAATACCATTTAGGGGTGCAATCTGATGCTTTTTCTGTGTATACCTTTTGAGACAATTGCTTTAAATTTTCATCTTTCTGTAACTCAGTTCATTTATCTGAGCTAAAGATGTCTGCTGTGTCATCTGTGTCTTTGTATCGACCATCTGATCAAACAGGGTCTCTGCTAATTCCACTTCAACTTTCTTATCTGTACACTTTTGATCTCTCCTGCTCCAACTGGTGACCAGGGTATGTCTCCTGCAGTAGTTCAGATGCCTGAGTTTCCACTGGCTTTTCAACCACAACAGGCAGCACTTGTACCAGGGAACCAGCTGTACGATTAGCAAGGACAAATTATATTCCTGGAGCTGAGAGTTTTTCCAGTACTCCTACCACGACTTTTCCACTCTTCACTGGGGACTCTAACCTTATTGAACATGTCTTGTCTCACCGTGAGTTCCCATTTCTTGTACCTTTTCTGGCAATCGTCCTTCAGAAGTACATATCTCCTCATGTTTCAACATCACAGATCGAGGGATCCTGCATCACTTAATATTGTAACCTCTTTACCTGCTGCTCCTGGCCTATGTGAGTAAATCATACCTTCGTAGGTATTTGGCAGATAATCAGAAGATCTGGAACTTCCTTCTTAACCAACCCTCCGACCAGGTTATACTTCTGGTGCATTTCTAGCCTCCACTGTGCTTTCTGTTACCACTCCAACAAAACTCACTGGCTTATCTTGTTTTCTTATACCTGGCTTCCCAGTGCTTTTCTTAACACACCAACACTGATTTCATATGGCTTACTTTATTGCGGTGAAAACACCAGAACGTTTTAACTTCTCTTTCTCCTTCAAGGGTTTCCTCTTTACCTTTTGTTAAGTTAGCCTTATGATCTTCACCAGGATTTCTCTTTCCACACAAGGATTTCTCTTTCCCCAGTTTCTATCTGTCATGGTTTGTAACTGATTTTGGAAGCCAAACTTTGTTTTTTGAACCAACCCATAATCATCAGCCATCTCAGCTGCTAATCTTGCTGTTTTGACTCTCTGCTCTTCTGCATGGTTTTTCAGTGCTTCAGGATGTGATTCTTTGAATTCCTCCAGAATAATTGTATCTCTAAGAGTAATACCCTTATCCACCTATCCAAGTTACTTTGTTTGATCCTTTAAAACTCAACATAGGTTTGACCAGGATCCCTCCTTAGATTCCTGAAACATTGTCTGTAGGCTTCCGGCACAAGCTCATATGCACTTAAGATGGCTTTCTTCATCACCTCATATTCCCCAGATACCTCCTCTGATAGTGATGCAAATACCTCACAACTCTACCTACAAGTTTTGTTCGGATCAACAAAATCCACATGGGCACTGGCCACTGCTTTTGTTTAACCACCTTTTTCAAATGAGATGAAAAAGGCTTCCATATCCTTCTCATCAAAATTAGGCATGCTTGAATATATTTAAACAGTTTCTCACCAGGCCTTTGGCTACCATGGGTTAGCTCATCCTCACTCTGTCCCTCACTAAGCTTACCTTCAGCCTTTATCTCCATCCTTTTAAGCTGACTTTCCTGTCTTAAGTGCCAATTAATGAAGTTTAAACTCCTCTTTCCCCCCCCCCCTTTTCCCTCTCTTTGCCCCCTTTTCCCTCTCTTTGCCCCCTTTTCCCTCTCTTTGCCCCCTTTTCCCTCTCTTTGCCCCCTTTTCCCTCTCTTTGCCCCCTTTTCCCTCTCTTTGCCCCCTTTTCCCTCTCTTTGCCCCCTTTTCCCTCTCTTTGCCCCCTTTTCCCTCTCTTTGCCCCCTTTCCCTCTCTTTGCCCCCTTTCCCTCTCTTTCCCCCCCCTTTTCCCTCTCTTTGCCCCCTTTTCCCTCTCTTTGCCCCCTTTTCCCTCTCTTTGCCCCCTTTTCCCTCTCTTTGCCCCCTTTTCCCTCTCTTTGCCCCCTTTTCCCTCTCTTTGCCCCCTTTTCCCTCTCTTTCCCCCCCCTTTTCCCTCTCTTTCCCCCCCCTTCCACTCTCTTCCCCCCTTCCCCTCTCTCTCTCTCTCTCCCCCTTTTCTTTCTTCTTCTCTCTCTCTCTTTCCCCCCCTTCGCTCGCTCTCCACCCATTTTCTCTCTCTCTCCCCCACTTCTCTGTATCTCTCTCTCTCTTCCCCCTCCCCTTTCCCTTTGTCTCTCTCCTCTCTTTCCTCTGCTTTGAATCGTAATTCAAACTGTTTGACTTTTGCTGCCCTTTCGTTGTCTTCTAATTCAAGTTGCTTCATCTTCAATTGAATTTTAGCCATCTCTAAAGATTATGGTGGTATTTCCAGCAAATTTAAATGCTGAGCTATTGCTGTAATTATCTCCTCTTTCCTCATGGAAGGAGGCTGCTCCAGCTGTAGCTTATGTGCTAATTGCAGCAGCTTGGCCTTAATCACCTTTTGCAAAACCCCCAAAGTCACTTCTTCCACTCCCAGACAACTCTTGGTGACTGAAAGCAATTGCTATCCCAAGCACTGTTCAAACCAACTGAATTTAACTTGGGAACAAAATACATGCACACCCACCACACTCTGTCTTCGAGTTCAACAACCTTAATTCTGAATTGGGACTTTAGAAGAAATCCCAGACAAGTTCCCAATCTATTATGGACCAGGCCAGATCCCCTTCACATTTTAAGAAAGTGGCCCAGACCCTAACTTTGCTAGTTGTTTTTAGCAGATATACCACAGATATTCCAGAAGGGATGCAGTTGGTCAAACCACGTGGTTTTAAACAAAACACAATTTATTTACAAGATTACTGAATGAAATACAATGGGCGGCACGGTGGCACAGTGGTTAGCACTGCTGCCTCACAGCACCAGAGACCCGGGTTCAGTTTCCGCCTCAGGTGACTCTCTGTGTGGAGTTTGCACATTCTCCCTGTGTCTGCGTGGGTTTCCTCCGGGTGCTCCGGTTTCCTCCCACGATCCAAAAATGTGCAGGTTAGGTGGATTAGCCACGCTAAATTGCCCATAGTGGTAGGTGAAGGGGTAAATGTAGGGGAATGGGTCTGGGTGGGTTGAGCTTTGGCGGGTTGGTGTGGACTTGTTGGGCCGAAGGGCCTGTTTCCACACTAAGTAATCTAGCAAAAAGAGAATAGAAAAATGAATAACTTCACCTACCCAACAACCTCCCCCACCCTCCTCTAGCTTCTCTCTCCATGCTTCAGGCTCACTGCCTTTATTCCTGATGAAGGGCCTTTGCCCGAAACGTCGATTTCGCTGCTCGTTGGATGCTGCCTGAACTGCTGTGCTCTTCCAGCACCACTAATCCAGTATAACCTAGAGATCATCCCAACTTAATGATGCTATTCCAAATACTTGCAACAATCCCCACAAACGCCCTTTGCACAAAAGGTAAGATCAAACACAGGGTCTTATAGGAGAGATGTCAGAGAGAGAGTACCAGCCTGGACCTGCTTCTTTGGGTCCAGCAACTCCTTCAACTCTACTGTGCTCAAACCAAACCAAACCAAACCAAACCAGAGAAAAGCTGGGCTAGGAGAACTGGCCACTTCCCTTTCATTGTACATGTTCTTTTTTAAATGTGAAAGTCATCTGCCTGAGGCAGTATCTGTTAGCTATAATCAAACTGGCCCTAAACCCCTTCAACTTCAACATTTTGAAGTCTGTGTTTTTACAACCTCGCTGAAAAAAATCAAGAACAACAACCCTGTTAAAGGAGCAGCTTTGTCACACTACCTAAGGCATTGATACTAATGTGGATCATTGACTGCCAGCTGTTCAACCTCCTCCAGAAGTATGTCATGTAGCCACTCCATCACATACTTGACGCTGGTATAATGGAGACAAAGTACTACCCAGCCATCATTTCCCTTGCCACAGAAACACCTTTCAATCCCCCTAACTAGTGAATACCCTATTACTTCTGTACTTCCAGTCTTCTCTTCACAACTATCCAGTTGAATCACCTGTGGTGCCACAGATTTAACCTTTGCTGCATTCCACTGAGAAACCATTGCCCTCACTTGTATGCAACACAAAAAAACATATTACCTCACGAGACTTACTCTGAGATCTTCTGCACAATCTACTCGGTTCTCTTATACTGCCTGAAGGTCTTCGATTCTTTACTTGCCAACATATTACTGTGTCATTACCTGTCGAAACCTGCTTACTTTATTGTTCTCTACCTTGCATGCATATCTCCAGCCCCTGCCTGAGTTTGGAAAATTGGAGCTCAAACTTGTGCGGCTGCTAAGACTTCCGACAGATGTGTTTGCCGAGGACATGAGGTATATCATGATTTCCCACTCTGCAGGCTATACATTCCGTTCAGCTGATCTTTGCTGCCATACCTTAGCTTCACAATGAATTAAATAAAAAGAGAAGACAGCTTATGTGCACCAAAGTAAATATCAAGCATCCCAGCGAGTACAGAAAGTAGAAGAAAGGAAGGCTGCTTTCTTTCCTTCAATGAATTCCCCACTCACCAAGCTTGTATTTGCTCATTGTGCTTACAATCTGGACTTCATTTGCAAGCTTTTCCCGGACTTATATACTTATGTTCTTTTGAAGCTGAAGCTACAGCAACCAGATTGGACTGGTTAGTGAACTATTTCATCAGCTGTTTTCTGGAAGAGTTTGTTAATATTGCCTAAGACTGGAAGAAACTCATGTTGGCTCGATTTACACCATAAATACCAGTTACATGTTAAGAGTCCTGAGGAAAAGTCATATTGAACTTAAAATATGAATTGTTTGTCTTTCCACAGATACTATTAGACTAGCTGAGTTTCTTCAGCCAATTTTGTTTTTTCTTTATCTGCTCAAACTGCTTATTATCTACACTTCAACACACCACCCACCAGCCACAGCTAATGTGATCGCCACAAATAGCTACTGGCATCAAAGAACAATGCTTTTTGGTTGATTGCTTCCCACTCCCAACTCATTTTCAATTTAGACCATAAGACATATGAGTGGAAGCAAGGCCATTTGGCCCTTCTAGTCCACTTCCCCCATTTAATCATGGCTGATGGGTGTTTCAATTCCACTTTCCAGCACTCTCCCTGTAACCCTTAAATCCTTGCGAGATCAAGATGCGCTCATCGGCAATGAATTCCACAGGCCCACCACTGTCTGGCTGGGGAAAAGTCTCATTATTTCCATTCTAAATTGACCCCTCTAATTTTAAGGCTGTGCCCATGTGTCCTAGTCTCTCCACGTAATGGAAACAACTTCCCAGCGTCCACCCTTTCTAAGCCATGCATTATCTTGTAAGTTTCTATTAGATTTCCCCTCAAACTTCTAAACTCCAATGTATACAAACCCAGGATCCTCAGCCGTTCATCATATGTTAGGCCTACCATTCCAGGGATCATCCGTATGCCCTCCTTGAGCTGTGGGGCCCAAAATTGGACACAGTATTCTAAATGGGGCTGAACCAGAGCTTCATAAAGTCTCAGAAGCACATCGCTGCTTTTATATTCCAACTGTCTTTGAGATAAATGTGCTAGCCATTGTGCTCACCTGCTACTTGCTACCTCTTTTGTGGATCCTCCTATGGCCCACTTCTAATCATTGAGCCCTTACCTGCCACATTCACCCACTGGTCGGCTTCCCCTGAATGAAGTGTGGTGGTAGGTGAGAATGATAAATTGAACAGGTAGGGAAGTGGTGAGATGCTGTGTGGAATGAGGCAGTGACAGGTGGTTAGGAGGGCAACAATTGTGATGAGGGGCTGGGTGTGAAATAGAAAGTGGTGTGACAGATGAGGTGCTGAGCTGTGGCAGTAACAATGGGCACAAGCGTGTTGTCAGTTGTATGAACTTTCTGTTTCAGTGTGTGCAAGTGGTCAATGATGTCGGAGTGCTGACTTCTTGTTCTAGGCTGTTGTTAATAGGTAATAACTCTTGTGTATATAATGTGCATTAATATGTTGCAGAAATATTCCCATTACATGACTGTGCATCTTTATTTCTGAATGTTAAAGATTTGTTGATGTGGTAGCAAAAATAGTGGACCGTAGCAATAGATCCAAGAGATTCTACCTTTTCGAGATCGCTTGGTTCGGTCTTGCCAGTAACATTATCCCAGAAACAGGCAAAAGCAAATTAGATACTGTGTAATTTTGTGTAATTTTGTGTAATTCAAGCTTTATTTTCCCCCCCAATACAGTAAGGTGCAGAGAGGGCCAATAGGAAAGAAGGTCAAAGTACAGCTTCTGCACAAATCTTCTGTCACAGACTTGGATTCTTTTACACGTGATGAGGAAGAGACCCAACACCATCTGAATTCTGTCACAACTGCAGCAGCTGCCACTGCAGCAGCCATTGTTGCTACTGCACCTCTCCTTAAGGTTGGTGAAATCTGTGTGTCATATTTTCAGCAATACATATAGCGTGGTCAGGAATTGCATATAGTCTGTCATTTTACTAGGGATAAGTTTTCTGAAGCATATTGCTAATATTAACAATGGTAGTTTTATGAGGAAGCAACTATCACTGAATAGTATTTGACAGTAATATTTTCATTAATAAAAAATACTACTTGTTAAATGGCCAAATATAGTCTTGATCGTGACCCAAACACAAGACGATTTAGCCATCCAGTCATTGTGGAATTTGGTGATTGCATCAATTTTCTTCAATCTTGTCAGAATTGTTTGGCTGGCAATAATTCTGCAGAAGTTCAAATGATATCCTGTTAGTATACCATAACCATTCCATTTCTTTTCTGCTTCCTTTTGTTTACTAAGTAAGGGTTTATGGCATAACAGTGTTATATGTTAGCAACACATTGCATTATTAATAAATGGTAGAATTTGATCCTTATCAATAATTCCAAATATGTTGAGTTAGACCAGAAGACTATAAGAAATAGGAACTGAAGTAGACCATTCAACCCCTTGAGCCTGCTCCACCATTCAATAGCATCATGGCTGATCTGGCATTGCTCATGTCAATTTTCCTGCCCTTTCCCTGTAACCCTTGATTCCCCTATTGATCAACAATCTATCTATCTCGGCCTTAATATACACAAGATCTCTGTCCACACAGGAACTCATGACAACTAGTTCCAAAAACACTCAAACATCTGAGAGAAGAAATTCCTCTTCATCCCCTTATTTTATCCCTTTATTTTAAGTCTATGACCTCTGGTCCTAGGCTCTCCCATGAAGGAAAGTATCCTCTCTGTATTTATCTTGTTAAGTCCCTTTAAGAATCCTGTATGTTTCAGTGAGATTACCACTTTATTCATCTAAGCTCATGAGTTGAGTCCCAACCTGTTTAGTTTTTGCTCATAAGTCAGTCCCTCTGTCCTGGGAGTCATTCTCATGAACCTTCTCTAAACTGTCTCCAGTGAAAATTGCTCTCAGTACTCCAGATGTGGTCTCACCAGCACCTTCCATAGTTGTAGTAAGATTTCCCTACTTTTCTACTCCAACCCTCTTGAAGTAAGGGCCAATATTTCACTAGCCTTCCTGATTACTTGATGCACCAGTGTGCGAGCTTTCTGTGCAAGTACCCCCAAATCTCTTTGCTTTGCAGTTTTTTGCATTTGTCCGCCATGTAAATTCTGTTCTTTTGTTCTTCTTTCCAAAATGAACAACTTCATATTTTCCCACATTGTGCTCCATTTGGCAACTTTTTGCCCGCTTACTTAACGGGCATCTCTCTGTAAACTGTTTATATTCCTCTTGCAACCAACCTTTTCACAAATGTTTCCAAATTTGGCTACAGTGCATTCACTCTTTCCTCCCAACTTATTAATATATATTGTAAACAGTTATGGTCCCATTATAAATCCCTGTGAAATCCTACTGATCACAGTTCAGCCTGAAAAAGAACCCTTTATCTCCACTCGCCTTTTCCTACCCATGAGCCAATTCTTTATCCATGTCACTATTCTATTTCCAGCACTGTGGGCTCTTAAGACTTAACTTTTTGTAAGGTATCTTGTCACGCACTTTCTGAAAGTCTCTACTTGCCTGGATGATTGCAGCTCTAACAATATTCAAGAATCATGACACTATCCAGTATAAAGCAGCTTACTTGTTTGGCACCACATTCACACACACCCGCTCCCTCCACCGACACTCACCACCTGAGATTGTTTGATGGTGCGACAAGGTCCAAATGATAGACAGGAGGAAATACAAAATTACTCAACAAAGAAGCTTGATTTTGAGCAGTTTGTATACAACAGTTGGTTGTAAAATTAAATATGATCTGAAAGGTCATTCCAAGATGCACTGCAGAAATTCACCAAAGATCCTTAGATACATCTTCTAAACCCATGACTAGTTCCATGGAAGGACTAGAAGGACAAGGGCAGCAAACATATTGGAGCATCACCACCAGCAAGGCACTCACCATCCTGACTTGGAAATATATCGCTGATGCTTCAGTGTCACTGGGTCAAAATCCTGGAATTTTCTCCCTGGCGGCATTGTCGGTCAATCTACAGCACATTGAGTGCAACAGTTCAAGAAGGCAGGTCACCTCCACCTTCTCGAGGGCATTTAGGGACAGGCATTAAAGCTATCAGGGCCAAAGGGCTTTAGCCCCATTAGTTTGTCTAACAACTTCTTTAATGATGGTACTTAATTCTCCCGTGTTTTCTTTAGTACCAATGTAATATTCAAAGTATCTGATGCCATAAAATGCTGATGCAAAATATCTGTTTAATTCCTGTTCCATTTCCTTCTTCCTCAAAGCTTGCTCCCCAGATTCATTTTCCAAGGGGTCTATTCTTCTTTAACCTCTCTCTTCCTTTTTTATATATTCAAACAGGCTCTTATTGTCAGTTTTTGTCTTCCTCGCATTTGTTGCCCTTGACGTTTATTTTCTCTGTCTTTATCAACGTCTTGTCGTTCTGAATTTATCCCAGTCTTCCAGGCTATCACTGGCTTTAACCTCCTTGGATGCTTTCAGGATCCCAAGCTGCTGTTTGACATCTCGTGACTGTTCATACAGTATTTGTCAGTTCAATTGCAGATTAATTATTCAAATCATCAAACAATCTCAGGTACTACAAGGTCCAAATGATAGACAGGAGGAAATACAAAATTACTCAACAAAGAAGCTTGATTTTGAGCAGTTTGTTTACAACAGTTGGTTGTAAAATCAAATATGATCTGAAAGGTCATTACATCCCTATTTTTGATAGTGAACTCAAGAAGTGTGATGTTATATAATGGCTTTCTGCTTAGGTGTCTAAGTTCAGAAATAGTCATTTGGGAGGAGAAGTACGTTGCAGTTTTCTCCCATGGGCCTTCTCACCCCTTCTAATAACATCAACTGAAGTATAGATTTTTGTCAGACATATAACTGATGATGGTTTTCTCCTGCACTGCTCTTCTTTGTCTATTCGTATAGAACAGGACTTAAATTAGGTTGTTTTGCTTTGGGAAATCATTGCCACAATGTTTTATTTTGTTTATTCTTGTCACTAATAAAGCATGCATTTTCAAGAGCTGCTTTTGATTGTGACTTGGACTATGCGCTATTGTGATAGAACATAAGAAACAGGAGGAGAAGTAAGATATCTGGTTCCTCAGGTCATGCTGTATCTCTGTGTTCCTAGCTAATCTGACTTTGGCTTTAGCTCTGCTTGCCTCTATAAACCTTGAGTACCTTGTCAATCAATAATCTGTCAACTTCATCCTTGAATATACTCAATGACTCAGCCTCCACTGCACTGAGTGGAAGACAATTCCAAACATGAAAGAGACACTCGTTTAAGAGTTATGTCTTAAATCAGAGATCCCTTATTTGGTACTGTTCTCTCTAATTCTAGAATCCCTCATGAGATAAATCCTCAACTGTGGCAAGCCCCCTCAGAATCTTGTGTTTCATTCTGATAACTTCTCATTTTGTACAATGCTATGTATAGATCTAAACTGCTCAATTTTTCCTCATGAGAAAATCCACTCATGACAGACATTTGGCTAACTGGCATTTATTTTGTAGCTTTCCGAGTCCTTCCTTTCTTGAACAGAGGTGTTACATTTGTGGTTTTCTAAACTGATAGGACCTTGCTAGAATTTAAAGAATTTTGAAAGATTACAATCAATGCATCTTCTATCTCTGCAACCACTTCTTTTAAAGTGCAAGGATACCCGCACTAAGCTCTAGGGGGCTTGTCAGTCTACAGTGCTATTAGCTTTCCTAATACTTTTTTTCCAGTGATTATTATTTTAGATTCTTTCCTCCCTTTGCTATTGATTGTCTTCTACTCTTGGATCCTTTTTGTGTTTTCATGTGTGTAGATTGATCCAAAATACTTGCTCAAAGCCTCTGCCATTTTCCCGTTCTCCATTATTAGGTTCTCAATCTTCCCTGTAGCTTTAATGACTGTTTTCCTTATTAGATATTTGTAGAAGCTTTAATTGCCTGTTTTTATATTTCTTGCTAGTTCTTTTCTTATTCTCCAATTTCTCCTTTTTTTTAAAAAAATTGTCATCCTTTACTCATTTCTAAAACTTGGCCAATCATCTGACCTACCACTAATTTTTGCAGCATTGTATGCCTTTTCTTTCAATTTGATGGCATTCTTTACTTGATTAATTAGCCACAGTTTGTGTATTCTTCTGGTAAAGTCTCTTTTTCAATGGAGTATATCATTTTTGAGTATTCTGGTATATCTCCTTCATGTTTGCTGCTGGTACTCTTGCTGTTGGTTTTGTGTTTTAAACTTTTTACCACTTCACTTGAGCCAATTCCTCCTTCATTACCCTTGTTATTCAGAGTCATAAAGTCATAGAGATATATAGGAACAGACTCTTCAGTCCAACTCATCCATGCCAACCAGATATCTTCGATTAATCTAGTCCCATTTGCCAACATTTACCCATATCCCTCTAAACTCTTCCTATTCATATAGCTATCCAGATGCCTTTTAAATTTTGTAATTTTACCAGTCTCCACTACTTCCTCTGGTAGCCCATTTCATAAATTCACTACCCTCTGTGTGAAAAGATTGCTCATTAGGTCCCTTTTAAATCTTTCTCCTCTCACCTTAAACCTATGCCCTCTGGTTCTGGACTCCTCCAACCTTGGGAAAAGACCTTGTCTCTTTACCCTATCCATGTCCCTTGTGATATTATAAACCTCTAAAAGATCAGCCCCTCAGCCTCTGATGCTCAAGGAAAAATAGCCCCAGCATATTCAGCCTTCCTTTGTAGCTCAAACCCTTTTAACTTTGGCAACATCCTTGTAAATCTTTTCTGAACCCTTTTCAAGTTTCACAATGTCCTTCATATACCGTGGAGACCAGTTTTGCATGCAGTTTTCCAAAAGTGCTCGAACTAATGTCCTGTACAGCCACAACATGACCACCCAACTCCCATATGTAATGCACTGACCAATAAAGGCAAGCACACCAAATGCCGTCTTCACTATCCCATCTGTGTGTGACTCCAAGGACTCCTTTTGTTCAGCAACATCCCCTAGGACCTTGCCATTAAATGTATAAGTCCTGCCCTGATTTGCCTTACCAGAATGTAACATGTTAAATTTATCTGAATTAAACTCCATTTGCCACTCCTCGGCCCACTGGCCCATCTGATCAAGATCCTGTTGTACTCTGAGGTAACCTCCTTTGCCTCCAGTTTTGATGTCTGCAAACTTGCTAACCATACCTCCTATGTTCATATCCAAATCATTTATATAAATGACAAAAAGCAGTGGAGCCATCACTTATCCTTGTGGCACACCACTGATCATATGCCTCCAAGGCTGAAAAGCCTCTTGCCTTCTATCTCCGAGTCAGTACTGTATCCATATAGCTAGTTTTCCCTGTATTCCATTTGACCTAACCTTGCTAATCAGTCTACCATGATGAACCTTGTCAAGCACCTTACTGAAGTCCATATAGATCATGTCCACTGCTCTGACCTCCTCAATTCTCTTTGTTACTTGTTATCAAAAAACTCAATTAAATTAGTGCGATACAACTTCCCAAGCAGAAAGCTCAGTCCTTGCCTTTCTAAATACATGGAAATCCCGTGCAACAGGATTTACTCGCTGGTCTATAGTTCCCTGGCTTTTCCTTACTACCTTTCTTAAATAGTGGCGCCACGTTCGTCAACCTTCAGTCTTCCAACATCTCACCTGTGGTTATTCATGATACAAACAGCTCAGCAAGGGGCCCAGCAGTCACTTGCCTCACTTCCCACAGAGTTCTAGGGTACATATATCAGGTCCCAGGGATTTATCTGTCTTTATGCATTTTAAGCCATCCAGCACGTTGTCCTCTCTAATGTGGACATTTTTCAACATGTCGCTATTTATTTCCAAACGTCCTCCATCTTCCACAATAAACACTGATGCAAAATTTAGTATCTCCCCATCTCTTGCGATTCCAGCCAAAGCCATCTTATGTCCCCTTTTTGCCCTCCAATTTCCCTCTTAAGTATACTCCTATTGCCTTTATGCTCTTCTGAGGAATCATTCCATCTTTGCGGTCTATACCTGATATGTTTCCTTCTTTTTCTTGACCATTTTAGTTTGAATATGTTAGTTTGAGGCACATTTCTCACTGTTGATCTGGATTATAAAATTCCTTGTATTATGATGACACTTCCAAGAGTTTTCATTATTATGGGTCTTTAATTAGTCTGATTTTAATACACATTGCCAGGTTTAAACACTAACTAGTCCCTGTTATGTTCAAGAACATATTTTTCGAAGAAACTATTTCACATCCATTGTATGAACTCATCGTCCAGGCTACATTGCCAATACAATTTATCCAATTGATGTCAAGTGACCTATGGTTATTGCAGTACCTATTTTGATGAATACTTTGTGTAACTGCTGTTCGGGACCTATAATCCACTATTGCCATTTACTTAATTTCTTTGTCATTTATTATTTCCACCCAAATTGATTCCCATCTTAAGCTTCTGAAACAGCATCCTTTATCAATATTGTACTGATCTCATCCTCGATTAACAGAACTACTTAAATTCCATGAGCTTTCTTACCATCCTCTGTTGTGTCAAGCACCCTTGAATATTCATGTGTCAACCCGAGTCGGTTTGAAACCATGTCTCTGTAATAGCTGCCCTATGTTCGAGTCCTGTTACGCGCTATTAACATTTAAAGAAAAATCTGATGATGTTATTATTAACTGACAGATTTCATGCTTTTAAACAAAACAAACAGTATTGTACATAAGAGAAGTTAAACAAAGTGAACACCATTGAATTAACACTGTAGCTTTTAATAACTTGTGTTATAAACTCAATTCTACTTGTTATTTACCCTGAAGTATTCACTTATGTTTTGAAATCTTGAAATTTCTGTCGTTTCTTTTAAGGACCAGCCCAAAAATATATTGCAGTTGTCTGGAATTTACTTGTCTTCAGCATGCCACCTTTCTCATAGTATACAATGTGTGAGGATCCATCTTTTGGTTAAGCGATCCTCTTGATAGACCTCAGAATTGTGGATTAGTCAGCTCTTTGTCATAACGTTTTAGGTATGCATAGACTGCTTTTTCTTGTCTGTCCCCATAGCCTCCATGCAGTCCTTTACAAGCTCACGATTTTAGCTGATTGATTAATGCCGCATGACTGTGACAACGACTACAGATTATTTGCTCCAGCTTCAAATGAGCAAATATTTCAGCTTCTTTATTTGTCATGAATTTCAAACTGAGCTCATCACACACATTTGATGTTATGTTTGTGTTTTCTCTGCTTACTTGACACACATTAAAATTAATTTCCTTTGGCTCTCCCCAATCAGTAAATCTGTCAAAAAGCCTGCTTGAAACCAATTCTGTAACTACCTCTATCTGATCCCACACTGAACTGCTTGCCTCTGTCAGCAAACCAAGAGAGATAAATTAAATAGCAGAGCCTTCTAACATAAAGCTCCATCTTGAATTGCTATTTCCAATAGCGTCACTTACATGTCTTAAGCATCAATGTAAATTAGTTATTTTAGATTCAACACAACTCTTTGATTCTGTAACTCATATGAATAACTTCCGTTTTTAATCAATTTAATTGGCCTTTTTTCCCCAAACTTGTTTGTTCAGTTCCAAGGATCATTCATTGTTTTTATCACTCTCAACTCTGACTATACAAAATAAACACAAGGCCATCTATAAATATTACAAACCCAAACTTTAAATTAGAGTTATATTTGTATTGTGGTTGTTTTTACTATTTTCTCCACTAGATGACCCCATTTTCAACACTTAAGACTATAATTCCTGTTAGTTGTCATGAAACATATGAAATAATATGTAGCACATATTATGCTCATTTATATTTGTGCTATTAGTCATTCATTTCATGAGTGTTGAGAGTATTTTAGGAGCAAAAGAGAAGCCTTTAGTTCTGATGCTATATTGTCAAATGTTTTGGCCTTTTTAATCTAATGCACTAATTTCTTCAGTCTGTCCCTTCCTGATACACTCTAGGTATTATTAGATGTATCATTTCTCTGCAGTACTGCTTTGTACTTTGCCTTGAACTTTGCAAGTCTCCCCTCATGTGAATCCTAATCACTCACCCCTACTATTCAGCTGAAAGCCCTCAACAACTCTTGTACAATTTCCCAAGTGTGTTTCATGTGAAAGCTGTCGGAGTGACGCAGCTCCCTCTTAAAACAGTACTGGTATCAGCGCTGCAAAATAATGAAACACATTTTTCCAGTGCCAATCTTTGAACCAGATATTCAACTCTCTGATCTCAGTTACCCTCTGCCAATTTTTTTTTATTGTTCTGATAGTATTCTGTAAATTATTACCTTTGTGGCTTTGCTTTCCAATTTGGCACCAAGCTGCTTAAAGTTCCTTCACCTTCACCTCTTTCTTAGTCCCACTTATGTCATTAGTCTTCAGATGGACCACAGCAACTGGACCTTACTCCTCTGCAAGTTCTTATTTGACCTCGAGACAATGTCTTTCATCCGAGCACTGGCAGGCCATAGAACCTTTGCAACTGATGTCCTTGGCAGCAGAAAATCATATTTATTTCCCTAACTATCGATATTACATTTTTAGATTTTAGATTTTCTTGTCACGTGCTCAAGTACAGGAGTACGTAAAAAGTATATAATGTCACCACACATGGTGCCATCTTAGTTACCAAGGTACTGAGGAACAAAAAAAAAACTTAGGTATGAATTAGTAAGAGAGACGAGAGTTAAAAGTTAAGCATTACTTCATAGAGTAGTGAAGAACTAAAGAAATTGATACTAGTTTACATTAAAATCTTTCCTAATTTAAACTAGGAAAATAAAGGCTAATTTTCAAAAGTCTTTAATGAGACCTCCATTAATCTCAGCTGAAACTGTCACCCCTCTGATCTGCCTCCATGCCTCAGGAACATACCGGGGCAGGATCCACTCACACATCAAGACGAGACACCCCATGAGCAGCCGAGAGACCAGCCATTGGTCTCTCAGCTCTCAGCCTGGTCTCTCGGTGGCCCGTGGTGGGGCCGAGCCTGGTCTTTCAGCAGTATGTCAGCTGGCTTCATCAAAGAAGGTTGAACTTTTAACTTATTCCTTTATTTTCCGAGTATGAACTATGAAATGTAACGTATTACCTATTTCTTTTGTTTTTCACTATGCTATGAAGTAATGCTTAATTACTTTACAGTCACTATGAAGTTACTATCCAGTCTAAAAACAACACTCCGTCTCCTGCTGTTAAATCAATTTTGTATCCAGTTGTCAGGCTTACCAAATCCCATCTGATCTAACTTTACTGATTAGTTAATTATACAGAACCTTGTCAAAGTCTTGAATAAAGTCCAAGTAAACAATGTCTACCTCTCTGCCTTCAATCTTCTTGATTCTTCGGAGGGTTGGTGTGGACTCGTTGGGCTGAAGGACCTGTTTCCACACTGTAGGGAATCTAATCTAATCTAATTACTTCCTCAAAAAAACTCAATCAAGTTTGTGGTACATGATTTCCCTTGCACAAAATCATGGTGACTATCCCTAACCATTCCTTGCCTCTCCAAATGCATATAAATCTTATCTTTCAGAATACCGTCCAATAACTTATCCAACATCGAAGTCAGACTCACGGGTCCATCGATCCCAAGTTTCTCCTTACATCCCTTCCTAAAGAACAGCTGAACCTTAGCCACCTCTCCAGTCATCTGGCACCTCACCCTTATTTATAAAGCGTACAAATATTTCTGCAAGGACCCCCACAATTTTCTCTCTAATTTCCCACAACGTCCGAGGATACACTAAATCATGTCTTGAAGATTTATCCACCTGTATATTTTCTAAGGCATCCAGCACATTCTCTTCTATAATGTGAACTGTTTTCAAATTCTTGCATTCTTGAGCCTCCATTTCTTTCTTCACAGTTAAAACTGCTTGAAATATTCATTTCGTATATCTCCCAGCTCCTGAGGTTCAATGCAAAGTTGACCTTGTTTATCTTTAATGGGCCCTACTGTCTCTTGAGTTGCGCTCTCTTGCTCTGAATGTACTGTATAATCTCTTTGGATCATCCTTCCCCTTAATCTTAATTCTTCGCCCTTCCAGCTTCCATGAACATCTTGCACCGAAATTGTGTTTTATCAAAAAAAAGTTGACATTTTTGATGCAAATTTGTTTTACAGCTTGTTTGTTTGTAATTTGTTACATTTAGGCTCAGAATGACCTTGATGTTAAACTTTCGACTATGGCTGATTTGGGGACTAAACTCCAGGAAATGGATCAGCAGATGAAGCAGGTTGTAGAGCAGCAAGCAAAGGTTCGGGCTCAGGATTCAGGCTCCAAGGAACCACAAGAAAGAGTCCGAGAGCTGGAGACACAGTTGAATACACTCTTGAATCAACGACTCTGCCATTTGGAGAAATTTCAAGAACAGCAACTTGAACTTCAGGTATATCTCCATGCCAATTGAAAAAGAAGTTTAAATTATTTTAGATTAGTTTAATTTTGTTGTGCTCACGCATAATATCACAGTTCATATTATTATTAGACAGGTCCGTTTCCAGACTGAAAACTGGTTTGATAGATCATTTTAAAATTATTTTTGGTTTTTACAAGGTGATTCCCCCAGTGAAAACTCAGCATTTAATGTTACATATTTTAACAATAAAATGAAAGTGTTTTATGCAAAATTAATTAAGATAAACTAAAATAAATCAAAGTATTTACATGCAACACTTATTTGAAGGATTTTAAACACCTGATATAATACAAACCTAAATAGACTTGTTAATAGCACTTGCACTAATGAACGGTCTCATCTATTTCAAATCTGTAGGGCTTAATTTAACTGTAGCTTCAATGCCCTGTTTAGAGAATCTGATACCCTCTTCCTGGTGCCTTCACACAACTGACCTTAGACATTCTCAGTTTCAAACATTCCTTCTGAATTTTAATCAAACACTTCTTGTCTGCAAAAGTTATCTTCTTATCCTGGAAACAGACCCTTCGGTCAAACTTGTCCACACCAACCAGATATCCCAACCCAATCTAGTCCCACCTGCCAGCACCTGGCCCATATCCCTCCAAATACTTCCTATCCATATACCCATCCAGATACAGTTTAAACGTTGCAATTGAACCAGCCTCCACCACTTCCTCTGGCAGCTCATTCCATACATGTACCACCCTCTGAGTGAAAACATTGCCCGTTAAGTCTCTTTTATATCTTTCCCCTCTCACCCGAAACCTATGCTCTCTAGTTCTGGATTCTCCCACCCCAGGGAAAAGGCTTTGTCTAGATTTCAGATAACGAGAGTCCAGCCACCCCAGGGAAAAGATTTTGTCTATTTATCCTATCCATGCCTCTCATGATTTTATAAGGTCACCCCTCAGCCTCTGACACTCCAGGAAAAACAGCCCTAGCCTGGATTAGATTAGATTCCCTACAGTGTGGAAACAGGCCCTTCAGCGCAACAAGTCCACACTGACCCTCCGAAGAGCAAACCACCCAAACCCTCTAACTAATGCACCTAACACTATGGGCAATTTAGCATGGCCAATTCACCTGACCTGCACATCTTTGGACTGTGGGAGAAAACCCGTGCAGACACAGTGAGAATATGAAAACTCCACACAGACAGTTGCCCGAGGCTGGAATCGAACCTAGGTCCCTGGTGCTGTGAGATAGCAGTGCTAACCACTGAGCCTATTCAATCTCTCCCTATTGCTCAAATCCTCCAACCCTGGCAACATCTTTGTAAATCTTTTCTGAACCCTTTCAAGTTTCACATCATCTTTCCGTTAGGAAGGAGACCAGATTTGCATGCAATATTTTAACACTGGCCTAACCAATGTCCTGCAGCTGCAAGATTACTTCCCAACTCCTGTACTCAATACTCTGACCAATAAAGGAAAGCGTACCAAACGGCACCTTCACTATCCTGTCTACCCGTGACTCCACTTTCGAGGAGCTATGAATCTGTAGTCCAAGGTCTCTCTGTTCAGCAACACTCCCTAGGACCTTACCATTACCTACTAAGATTTGCTTTCCCAAAATGCAGCACCTCACATTTAAACTCCATCTGCCATTTCTCAGCCCATTGGCCTATCTGATCAAGATCCCCGTTGTAATCTGAGGTTACCTTCTTTACTGTCCACTACACCACCAATTTTGGTGTCATCAGCAAACTTAATAACTATACCTCTTATGCTCACATCCAAATCATTTATATGAATGATGAAAAGTAGTGGACCCAGCACCAACCTTTGTGGCAGTCCACTGGTCACAGGCCTCCAGTCTGAAAAAAACCCCTTTCACCACCCTCTGTCTTCTCCCTTTTGAACCAGTTCTGTATCCAAATGGTGGGTTCTCCCTGTATTCTTGAGATCTAACCTTGCTAACCACTCTCCCATGGGGAACCTTGTCGAACGCCCTACTGAAGTCCATATAGGTCACATCTACCTCTCTGCCCTCATCAGTCCTCTTTTGTTACTTCTTCAAAAAACTCTATCAAGTTTGTAGACATGATTTCCTACACATAAAGCCATGTTAACTATCCGTAATCAGTCCTTGCCTTTCCAAATACATGTACATCCTGTCCCTCAGGATTCCCTCCAACAACTTGCCCACCACCGACGTCAGGCTCAATGGTCTATAGTTCCCTGGCTTGTCCTTACCACCCTTAAACAGTAGCACTACGTTATCCAATGTCCAGTCTTCTGTCACCTCACCTGTGACTATAGATGATACCGATATCTCAGTAAAAGGCCCAGCAATCACTTCCCTAGCTTCCCACAAAGGTCCAGGGTACACCTGATTAGGTCTTGGAGATTTAATCACTTTTATGTGTTAAAGACATCCAGCACTTCCTCCTCTGTAATATGGACATTTTTCAAGCTGTCACCATCTATTTCCCTACATTCTAAACCTACCGTGTCCTTTTCCCAAGACTATGGAAAAGTCTGTTAAAGTGGGTGATATCATTTCCGGTTCTTTGTCTCAGAGGTTGGTAAATGGGGTTCAAACCAATGTTTATTGGTGGAGTTTTTGTTTGAATGCCATGCTCTAGGAATTCCCGTGCGTGTTTCTGTTTTCCTGTCCTTGGATGGATGTGTTGTCTCCATCAAAGTGGTGTCCTTCCTCGTCTATATGTAAGGATACCAGTGATAGTTAGTCATGTCTTTTGGTGGCTCGTTTTCTGTCTGTCAGTCCAATGTCCACGATCACTAGTATCCTTGCGTACAGACTAAACAGGACAACACATCCATCCTAGGACAGGCTAACCAGAGACACGCACAGGAATTCCTAGAGGTCTGGCTTTCCATCAATGAACACATCAATTTGGACCCCATTTACCAACCTCAGAAAAAAAGGACCGCACTTTAACAGACCAAGACAGACAAATAGTAAGCGAGAAAGAACACCAGTGCTTAACTTGAGGCTCAATGATGATATTACCTAGCATGGTGACAAAACATTTGAAAAGAAACCTTCCATCGCAGTGAGCAAACTTACAACCTGAACCACAAATCTTCTCAAAAATCACAAACACATTCAGTAGTGTTTACCATTGCTGAATCCTCACTGTCAACATACTTGGGGTTATCATCGACCAGAAACTCAACTGGACCCATCATATAAATACCGGGTCGACAACAGCAACTCAGTGGTTAGGAAAACCACAGTGAATAGCTCCCATCTAACTCCCCAGAGTCTTTCTAGCACAAGTCAATATTGTGCTGAAATACTCCCCACCTGTCTGGATTGGTATAGCTCCAACAACACTCAAGAAGCTTGACACCGTCCAGGACAAAGCCTGCTTGATTGGTACCATGTTGTATATTTTCTTTAAACCCGAAGCGGTAAGTACAGTACATATTCACCGGAAAGACACTGGACTTGAATAAGGCAGAAGCTTGCTTTCAGAGAGCACTTTCTGTGAGTGAAATTTCCCAAGTTTCTTTTCACCCTACGTGTATAAAGTGTATAGCCATTGTGGTAGAAAATACAGCAGTCTATTTATGCAAGACAAGGTAATAGCAGTGCAATAATAACCAGGTTATTTGGTTTTCTCATTAATATTGGTTGAGCGATAGGTACTATCCAGGACTTTGCAGAGCAAAACCCCTGCTGTTCTGAATGGTGCCATAGGATCTTTAATATAAACTTGTTAAAAGGAGCCTTGCTTTAAGATCTTGTCTAAAAACTGCAGCATTCCCTCAGTGCCCTACTGGTTGTCAGTTTAATTTTTGTGCTCACATCTGTACAATTCAACCTTACTCAAAGCGAGTAATGGAATAGGTTTGAGGATTGCATGCTGTATTCTCCTGTAATCTGATTTAACAGCTTGAACACCATCAGGATGGGCCACTGGGAGGTAAAATCGTCGTTTTGAGCACTATTCCAGCTCCTGACATAACTGCCATTATTTTGGTGTTTTCACATGGTTTGGAAAGGCATCCAAGTGTTGTAGGCAGGAACCTGCATGGAATGTATTAACCCAAGGCGAGAAAGGCCATAAGATGTAGGAGCAGCTGTGGGCTGAATGGCCTACTGAGTTTAGGGTGTAGGTTTGTTTGCTGAGCTGTGGATTTGATATCCAGATGTTTCATTACCTGGCTAGGTAACCTCCAAGTGAAGCGAAGCTGTTGTCTCCTGCTTTCTATTTATATCTTTCTCCTGGAAGGGGTTCCTGGGATTTGTGGTGATGTCATTTCCTGTTCGTTTTCTGAGGGGTTGATAGATGGCATCTAGATCCATGTGTTTGTTTATGGCGTTGTGGTTGGAGTGCCAGGCCTGTAGGAATTCTCTGGCATGTCCTTGCTTAGCCTGTCCCAGGATAGATGTGTTGTCCCAATTGAAAAGGTGTTTTTTTTCCTCAGTGTGTAGGGCTACGAGGGAGAGAGGGTCGTGTCTTTTTGTGGCTAGCTGGTGTTCGTGTATCCTGGTGGCTAACTTTCTTCCTGTTTGTCCGACAGTGTTTGTGGCAGCCCTTGCATGGAATTTTGTAGATGACGTTGGTTTTGTCCATGGGTTGTACTGGGTCTTTTAAGTTTGTTAGTTTGTGTTGGAGAGTGTTGGTAGGTTTGTGTGCTACTAGGATTCCGAGGGGTCATAGTAGTCTGGCTGTCATTTCTGAAACTTCTTTGATGTATGGTAAGGTGGTTAGGGTTTCTGACTGTGTTTAGTCTGCTTGTTGTGGTTTGTTCTTGAGGAATCTGCGCACTGTATTATTTGAGTATCCATTCTTCTTGAATACGTTGTATAGGTGGTTCTCCTCTGTTTTCCGAAGTTAGCTACAAACCTTGCAAAAACCTATGGGCGCAACACACTACAACTTGCCCGAAGATGGGAAAGGAATGCCATCAGAGAGAGTTCCACCCGCGAACAACTGTACTTCCTGCATGAATGTTTAAGAAAACAGGTACTGCCAAAATGTCTCCAATATAAACAGGAAGAAAGTTAGCCACCAGGATACACGAACATCAGCTAGCCACAAAAAGACACGACCCTCTCTCCCTCGTAGCCCTACCCAGAGATGAAAAAATCCACCATTTCGACTGGGACAACACATCTATCCTGGAACAGGCTAAGCAAAGACATGCCAGAGAATTCCTAGAGGCCTGGCACTCCAACCACAACGCCATAAACAAGCGCATAGATCTAGATGCCATCTATCAATCCCTCAGAAAACGAACAGGAAATGACATCACCACAAACCCCAGGAACCCCATCCAGGAGAAAGATATAAATAGAAAGCAGGAGACAACAGCTTCGCTTCACTTGGCGATCGCCACTGATAAGGTTATCTAGCCAGGTAATGAAACGTCTGGGTATGAAACCTACAGCTCAGCGAGCAAACCTACACCCTAAACCTCAACCTGAGCTCAAACCTCCACAGAGTTTGCTCTGCCATTCAGTGAGATCAAATCTTATTCACTAATTCTCAACTTGACTTGCATACCTTTACCCTGTAACCCTAGCTTGCATTAATAATTGAAAATCTGTCTATCTTAGCTTTGAATATACCTAACGATACAGCCTTGACAGCCTCTGCGGTAAAGAATTCCACAGATTCTATACCCTGAGTAGAAATTGCTCTTCATTATTGCCTTAAATATACAACCCCGTAATTTGAGATATGCCCTCTAGTCAGAAACTCTCCCATAAGGGGGAATGACATATCGACATCTATCCAGTGAAATCCCGAAGAATCTTGTACATTTCAATCAAGCTGCTTCATTCTTCTGTACTCCAGCAAGTACGGGCCCAATCTCCTCGACCTCTCCTCATAAAATCCCTCCATATCTTGGAACAGCCAGGTCAGCCTTCTCTGGATTGACTGATGCAAGTATGTCTTTGGTTTGAACTAAAACTGATCATAGTATTTCAGCGCTAGTCTGACGAGTACAATAACGATGGCATAGTCTCAGAATAAAAAGGTGTCAATTTAAGATTGAGATGAGGTGGAATTCTTCTCTCTGAGTGCTGTAAGGCTTTGGAATGGGATGTTAGAGGGGTATAGAGTTCCTGTGTATATTTAAGGCTGAGATGTATTCTTGATCAGCTAGGGAATTGATGGTTATGGGGCAAAGCTAGTGAAGTGGATGTGAGGAATGTCACATCAATCATGATTCTATTGAATGGCAGAGCAGGCTTGATGGGCTATTCCAGTTTCTATTTCTTATGGCCCTTAGTCTTACCTATATTTTTAGAAAAACGTCCTGACTCTTTTATTCCATTCTCTTGAAATAAAGACCATCATTCCATTGCCTTCCCTATTACCTGCTAACCTTGGGTGCTAGCTCCTTGTGATCCATGAGTAAGGACTCATAAATTCTTCTGTTCTGTAGCTTTCTTCAGTCTTTTCCATTTCACTAATATTCAACTTTTCTACCCTTCATGCCAAAGTGCAACTGTTTCCAGAATCTTAAGGATTCCTGTCATAACCAGTGTATCCACTATCTCTTTAGCTGCTGCTTTTAATATCTTAGGATACATCCCATTAAGTCCAGGGGAATTATTGGTCTTTAGCCTCATTAGTTTCTCATATAATGTTTCTCTCATGGTAGTCACAGTATTTATTTCCTCTTCTCCGCAATTTTGGAATGATGTTAGCGTCTACAGTGAAGACTGATACAACATATTTATTTAACTTCTCTGCCATTTCCTGGTTCTCCATTATTATTTTCACCACCTTTTTCTCTAAGGGACTGATGTTTACATTGGCTTTTCTCTTGCTTTCGTAAAGAAACTCGTGCTACATGTCTTGTTATTACTTGCGAGTTTACCCTCAATGTTAATTTTGTTGCTTTTTCTTTGTTTGTTTTTAAAACTTTCCCAATCCTGGCTTGCATTAGTCTTTACCATATTGCATGTTTTCTTTCAATCTGATTTTATCTGTAACTTTCCTGGTTAGCTGTGGGTGGCTTATACCCTTGCTAGAAATCCTCCTTCCTTATTGGAGCATGCCTTTGTTGTGAGCCAGTCACTATTTTGTTAAATGTCAGCCATAGCTCCTCAATAGTCTTTGCTGCTAAACCTCTTCCCCAGTCCACTTCAGCTAGCTTACTCTCATTACTTTGTAATTAGCCTTGTTTAAACTTAGTGTAGTTGTTTTCAATCTAAATTCCTTGCTCTCCAACTGTATAGCTACTGTTGAGGGGCCTGTAGACTACTACTACCATTGTCTTTATTTTTGTTTTAATTTTTAGCTCCATCTGTGTAGATTTTAAAAATTATAATTCAAGATCTTCTCATTTCAGTGTCTGTGTAAGAACTATAAAATCATACCCGTCAACCTGTATTTGTGTAATTACTTCATCGATTTTTATTTTTCCGAATATTACACAGAGAAACATAGAATGTAGAAACAGGAGTAGACCACTTGGTCCTTTGAACCTGCTCCATCATTCAACACGACCATGACTGATCATCCAACTCAGTCATTCTATTCCTGTTTGCTCCCCATGACCTTTGATCCTTTCATCGAACAACTATGTCTTAGCAAAAGCAGAAGTTGCTGGAAAAGCTCAGCAAGGTCTGGCAGCATCTGTGGAGGGAGATCAGAGTTATCGTTTGGGACCAAGTGACCTTACCTCAGAACTATTATTTATACTTTAGGAATGTAATATTGTGTTTGGAAATTCAAATATACTATTGTAAGATAAATGAAAACATTTGAGAGATTGTAAAAGTGATACTAAACCATAGAATTGCTGATGTTTATTTAATAAGGCGCCACTTCGAGGTAGAAAACCTTAAATAATGACCCACCTCCCTGAGCTTCTTCATAGAATACCTGCAGTATGGAACCAAGCCACTTTTGACCCCTCGTGCCCACATTGATCCTCCAAAGAGCATCAAACCTAGACCCACCCCCTTATCCTATCCCCATAACCTTGTACTTCCCCTGGCTAATCCACCTAGTGTGCACATCCATAGACACTATGAGCAATTTAGCGTGGCCAATCCACTGTACCTGGGCATCTTTGGAACTGGAGAAGAAACCGGAGCACCCAGAGGAAACCCATGCTGAATGGGGCGAACATGCAACCTCCACACAGACAGTCACCTGAGGCCGGACTCAAACCTGTGTACCTGGCGCTGTGAGGCAGCAATGCTAACCACTGACCAACTGTGCTGCCCTTCTCCGTGAAGACAGGACATCTAAAGCTGTCACAATAAGGGGTTTAAATGGGCAAAGGGAAGGGTTGGAAATTGGGAAGAATTAATTTAACTCTATCTGGGACATCTCCTGTGCCACATTGCTATTGGGATATATTAGAAGAATTGTTTTTTAGTGTTGCGTTTTGATCTTGTTGATTTTTCACAGAACCAGGCAATCAGCTTGGGAGCAGCTTTGAGATAGGCAGAAAAATCTGTAAAGCAATTAGAAGTTATACCAGAGGGCTATGAGAAATTAACTGTGTTTCTGATTTGGAGTCACTAAGCAAAAATACACTGAGGCATTAGGTTAGATTACTTAGTGTGGAAACAGGCCTTTCGGCCCAACAAGTCCACATCGACCTGCCGAAGTGTACCCACCTCGACCCATTCCCCTACATTTACCCCTGCACCTAACACTACGGGTAATTTAGCATGGCCAATTCACCTAACCTGCACATTTTTGGACTGAGGGAGGAAATTGGAGCACCCGGAGGAAACCCACGCAGACATGGGGAGAATGTGTAAATTCCACACAGTCAGTCGCCTGAGGCGGGACGTGAACCTGGGTCTCTGGCACTGTGAGGCAGCAGTGCTGCCCACTCTGCCACCATGCCGCCCACCGTGCATGTTCTTGAACTGGGGAGTCCACAAGCATAAAATGGTTTTGAGGGTTTGTCCTGCAAAATGCTGGAGAAACTCCCAAGAATAACGAGAACACTAGGGAGCGTCAAAGTGAAATCCTGAGTGCTGTGGCAGATCTTGGTTTGATCCTAGGTACACTCAGAATACTGTAAAACATAGGAGAACTCTAGGATGAGGAAGTGCTATTGCTGATGAAAATTGGCACGGAGTCATAGTGCTTGTTCAGAAAGCTGGTGTCGTCATGATGAGTAAAATGGCCTCTTCTGCATCATAGTAATTCTGGGAGATCTCCTTTTGACCCTTTTGTCATTAGTAACTCTGTGCGTGTATGTATAGCAGCATTGAATCGACAAGAGGCAGCACCTTGTGCCATTTTTAATCTACAAATCAGTGTGCTATGAGAGATCTGACGTGAAAAGCCCATCTTGCATCTCCAAGCCTGAAATGGTCGTGTATACCCTTGAATGCAGAGAGTGAGCCTTTCTTCACAGAGAGGTGTGGGATCATCATTGATTTCATGCTGTCACTCAGTGCGTGAGTGTAAGTGTGACGTGATGTGTGCAAGCCAGGCCCAAGCACAATACCAGCATACTATATTTAGCCTTAATGTTGTCCACATTAAGATTCAATGCCTGGCTGCAGGCCTGAAAGCTGATCTGTAATGTTGGAGTCTATCCGTGGAGTAGGAGTCAGTTGCTTGTAAGAGATGAGAAATGTTTGGCTGTTAGAATGTATTTCAACCTTGGCATGTTTGAAGACACTGTTCATCTCTCATATGGGTGTAGTTTAACCAGGTCCACTCGCAAAAAAATGGCACTGGAACAGATAATTTCAGTGGGTAAATGTGCATATATTTACAGAAGTGCAAGGTTATTGACAGTATGTTACCTGTCCCATTTGAATGGCCTCTGCTTCATTTCTTCCTCTCCCTATGACTTTGAAAGCTGGGCTGCAGGAGCAGCTCAGTAGTTAGCCTTGTTGGTCTGGGAAAACTCTGGCATTTGCCCCTCAGTCAATGCCTTTATGTACTATGTTGTGTGGTCATTCAAGCATAATTAAGTAGTGCTGTTGCATGATAACATGAATGTGGCTTGACTGTCTTGAGTCATGCCACCAGAAATCTGTTCAGATATTATTGTGCAAGTTTAGCTCAGTTTGCTGGATGGCTGGCTTGCAATGCAGAGTAATGCCAACAGTGTGGATTCAATTTCCTTACTGGTTGAGGTTACCATGAAGATTCACCTTCGCAACTACTCCCTTCGTCTGAGGTGTGGTAACCCTCATGTTAACCGCCACCAGTTCTCTGATGTGAAAGCAGTCCATGATCTGGTATGTAGTATTAATGGGGTTAGTTTTGTTTTTCCATTTATGATATTTTAGTGTGTGTTGAATGTTTTCTGAATAGATCAGTGGTTTCATTCCTCCTTTTGGAAATCCAGGTCAGTAAATTGTTCACCTGAGAAATTATATTAATTGCTTCATTATTCAAAACTGCATTGATCTAGCCAGAATTAATGTTAGAATTTAAGGTGCCTTAAGCTGACATGTTATGCTGAGCACTCCTTCACATTTACTTGCATTTCTTAATATAATTATTAGTATGCCATGTGATTAAGTATTATTGTACAGTGACCATAACAGGTTCTTTTTACTTTTGTCATTTAGTCGAGAATATTGACTTCAGCATTCACAATGAGCAATATCCATTCTGTTGATGCGGCTCCAACACATTCTGACAATATGACACAGAGTTCAGCAGCACATTGTACTCAGTCTTTGAATCAAGGCCTCCAGCAGTTGCCAAGCAACAGTATCCATTACGTTTCTCATGGAGATGTGCCGTCTGACTCCTCTGCAGCACTACTGGGTGAGAAGCACGAACAGTTTTGTGTGAAATGGAGAAATATTTCCTTTGTCTGTTATAATACTGTAGGAAAACAACGGATCTTCAGTGTCATTAAAATTTAACTCTACTTATTATGGCATAATAATATGTGAAAACAGAGTTATAGGAGTTGAAATTTTATTAACATTAAATCTGGTGTTACAATTGTGTTTTTGCAATTTGGGGTTTTTAAAAATCTAATATTTGATATGGCATACTGTGTTATTTGGAGTTTAAAAACCAACTAAAAATTTGAGACCTTTCTTGCACACTTGCATTGATCCAATCTTTCAATGTGTAAATTGGAAGCAAAATTACGGGTTCATCTTCGAATATTGTACTATTTCTACTACTAAAGGTCTCTTGTTTAATATTGTGAAGCAGACTCTGGGTTCTACAGCAGTAAAAACAAGTTTTCAGCATTATCATATTCACATGCTCAATAATTTGTGCAGTTTCAATCTCTGTGGTTTTGATCATTAGGATTGCGAATGTCATAGAAATCATAGAAACCCCTGCAGTGTGGAAGCAGGACATTCAACCTATCAAGTCCATACCAACCCTCCACACAGCATCCCAACCAGACGTATCCACTTACTATATCCCTGTAACCCTGCATTTCCCGTGGCTAATCCACCTAACCTGCACATCCCTGGACGATATGGGCAATTTAATACAGGCAAACCACATAACCTGCATCCATGGACTGTAGGCGGGGTGGGGAACCAGGGCACCCATGAGTAGAATTTGCAAGCTCCACACAGCTACCCAAGGGTGGAAACCAGCCCTGGTCCTTGGTGCTGTGAAGCAGCTGTACAATCACTGAGCCACCATGGCACCCTGTAAATGTATTGATTTGATGAAGTCACCAGTGTTTTGAAAAATTCTGAGAAATTGCATCAATGCTTTTATTCAGAATTATGGCACGCTTTAATAATGCTTTAAAAATCACTGCCTTCACTGCAGCATAATGAATTTACTTTTCACCACCCTGGCTGTTTAGCATATTCAAGTCAAACTGATTCAGAGATGCACATGAGATGGAACATTTATGTCCTTTTTTTGCCAGGCAAAATAGCATATCAGTTATGAAAGAGAAGACCCAATTTTGGCAGGAAATATGCTTCCTGATAGCAGAGTAGTTCTGGATCAGATTTAATTACTCCTTATACAAATCTATACGTTGGTCATTTCCCCTTTTGGTGCAAAGTATACTCATTTCAATTAAATGGACTGAAAGTAATGGGAAAGATTTTTGTGCTGGAACAATTATTTATTGAAAGCAATAAACATAAAGTAAATAATGTTTGTGAAATTCACGCTTTTTAAAAACACAGATCTAACTAGTTGTATGTAGTATCCAAGGCTTTAATTATAATAACATAGCGTACAAATGCAAGGAAATTAGGCTTCCTTTGTACAAGACCTTCCCTGGACTATTGTGCATAGTTCTGGCCACAATAATTCAGGAAGGATGTGAATACATTGGAGAGAGTGTCGAACAATTTATAAGGGTCATTCGATTGATGACAAAATTAGTATGAAGATCGGAGAAGCTGTTTTTCTTAGGCGACATCTAAGAAGAGATTGACAGAAGTTTTCAAAATCATAAGTCTGGATAGTGTAACTGGAGAGAAGCTGATAGCACTCAAAAAGATCAAGAACAAGAGGGCACAGATTTGCAAACGAAGCAAGTGCAATATGAGAAGAAACCTTCTCATTCATCGGATAGTTAGGATCTGGAATGCAATGTCGAGAACTGTGATGGAGCAGATTCAATCAAGGCATTCAGAAAGGCATTTGATTGTCTGTATTCAAATAACAATGTGCAAGGGTACAGGGAAAAGGCAGGAGACTGGCACCAAGTCATAATGCTCATTCAGAGAGCCAGTACAGATGCAATGGGCCAAACAAGGGCCTTTTGCATTTTAACAATTCTGTGATTCTCTGGTAGTTCTAAATAATTTGAAGCATTAAAATGGTCATGTTGGTCGCATGCATTATCATAATCAATGATTTGTGTTTTTGGCATGCAAGGCGCAGAATTAAAAATATGAATCCAAAACACAAGCGAAGATCTCAGTGTAATATAAACTGAATTTCACTTTGTAACAGTGGCCCTGATCACAATGTTTAATAATATTATTAGTTTATTCTAAACTCAAAATAATCCAATATTCACTTTGAAGATCGTTTGAATTTCAGATTTAATTGTGACATGAGCACAGTTCATCTAACAAACCATGAACCCAATTAGATGAAAGAATTATAGGCCAGTATCTGTTTTAAGATGCATGCTGTTAACTCTTGTTGTATTGTATGTATCTTAATTATATCTTATTTTATTCGTTCATGTGATGTGAGTGCTGAGTGAGCAATTATTGACTATTCCTAGTTGTCCTTGAGAAGGTGTTGATGAGCTGCCCCCTTGAGCTGCTGCAGTCTGTTTGATTTTAGATCGACTCCCAATGCTGTAAAGGATGAATACAGGATTTTTGCCTCAGTGACAATAAAAGAATGGCGACATACCTCCATGTCAGTGACTTGGAGGGAACTTGCAGGTGATAGTGTTCCCATGAATCTGCTTCCCTTGTCCTGTTAGATGGTATTGGTCGTGAGTCTACAGAGCCTTTGAATTTCTACAAGATGTGCATTTAGATGGCACACATCGTACACTGCTGCTACTGAGTTTTGGTGGTGAAGGAAGTGAATTTCTTTTTTTTTGTGTGGCTGTGGTGCCAAAAAAAGTAGGCTGATTTGTGTTGAGTAATGTCAAGCTTCCTGAGTGCTTTTGAAGCTGCACTGATCCAGGCAAATGGAGAATATTCTGTCTAAGACTTGAACCTTGTAGATGCTGGATAGATTTTGAGAAATAGGAGATGAGTTATTTGTTGCAGGGTTCTTAGCTCGGATTTGCTTTGGTAGCTATAGTATTTATGTGACTAAGTTAGGCTATTTCAGTTTCTGGTTAATGGTTACCCCAGAATGTTGCTAGTAAGACATTCAGTGAGGCAATGTGATTGAATGTCAAGTGGCGATGCTTAGATTCTCTCTTTTTGGAAGGAATCTTGTTATTACCTGTTTTTTGTTTGGCACAAATATTTCTCAATATTTGTCAGCCCAAGCATGGGCATGAGCTGCCACAATATTTGAGGAGTTGTGAATGGTGCTGAAAATCGTGCAATCATCAACAAACATTCCCAGTTCTGATCTTATGAGAGAGGGAAGGCAATTGAAGCAACTGAAGATAGTTGGGCTTAGGATACGACCCTGCAGAACTCCTGCAGTGATGTTGTGATCTGAGCTGATTGACCCCCAGTAAATGTAACAATCTTCTTTTGTGCTGGGTTTGATTTGAATTAGTAGTGAATTGCATGTGTGATCTGGTACTTTTTCTGAATTTATGATGTCTGGCAAGTGTGGCTCCAAGTCACTTTCTGACAAATCAACAAAACTGGCCTGAGCATTGCTTGTGACTTCAAGAATGGGCAAGGAGATTGGATAGAATTCTGTTAGAGGGGCATTGCAGTCAGAAAATTCATATTGGAGAATTCCAGTCCAGCTCCAGTCTCAGCTCTTCACTGGTTTTATGTTACCAAGGGAATCTAGGTTAGTTTCTGGCGATGTGAAGTAAATCTTTGTTGAAAGCTTGTTTAAAGAGAAGTGCTTGGAGTCTTTCTTTGTTCTGTGTTTCAAGGTGTACAGACAAGCCTGTGTTTCATTGGGTAAACTATTCAGTGTTTCTGCATGTCTTCTGCATCTATAACAATTTCGCTCAAAATAGTACCTGGGTTAAAGGGATCGTGGGGAATAGCAGGAACAGGCTATTGATTTGAATGGTAGATAATCAAAATGAATGGAAGAGCAGATTCTAAGTGCCAAATAGACTACACCTGTTTCTATTTTTCTACGTTTCTCTGCTCCTAAAAGCCTGAGCAATCAGCCTGGTGACCACTTTCAAAGAGATGAGAATTATATCTAGATGGTTTCATCCAAGAGCCAGTGTACGGACCAAAGTTCATAAAGTCCTGCAGCTGTAAACAAAATAATTCACTTTTATCAGACCTCTGTTTCTTTTCTGAGAAGATATTTAATCTCTCCCATTCCTGTTCTTTTTCATGATTCTGCATCCAATTCACTTTTCATATTTACAATTGAATCAGTTTCTGCTGTCCATTTAGGCAGTGTGTTTGAGATCATAATTAATTATATTATTTATTTTTATAAAATAATCTCCTTTCTCTTCTCTCTTATTTTTCCAGTTGTTATAAATTTATATATGATTACTGATAAAGCTATCAGTTTGAACACTTAAATTAAGTCACTACCATTACTGCGCCTCAAGAATTGTATTGAGATTAATCACAGATTGAATTTTACTTAAAATTATTTATAAACGATCATCTAATTGCTCTAGAGCTAAAGGAGAAAATAATGCCCAAATTAAGTAATGATTTATATATGAACCTGTGTGTGTGTGATGCCTCAAATAGATATTTTATCCTTGTTCAGAGGTACTGGTAGTGGATCGTAATTGAATAATCCACTTTAGTTTTACTGAGATACATGATTTTGAGTATTACCCACTTCGAGTCACAGATGTACAGCATAGAAACAGACCCTTTGGTCCAAATCGTCCATGCCGACCAGATATTCCAACCTAATCTCATCCCATCTGCCAGCACCCGGCCCATATCCCTCCAAATCCTTTCGATTCATACCCATCAAGATGCCTTTTAAATGTTGCAATTGTACCAACCTCCACCACATCCTCTGGCAATGCATTTCATACATGTACCACCCTCTGTGTGAAAAAGTTGCCCCATAGGTCTCTTTTATATCTTTCCCCTCTCACCCTAAACCTATGCTGTCTAGTTCTAGATTCTCTCACCACAGGGAAAAGACCTTGTGTATTTACCCTATCCATGCCCCTCATGATTTTATAAACCTCTATATGGTCACCCCTCAGCCTCCAATGCTCCAGGGAAAACAACCCTAGCCTATTTAACCTGTCCCTATAGCTCAAATCCTCCAACTCTGGCAACATCCTTGTAAATCTTCTCTGAACCCTTTCAAGTTTCACAACATCCTTCTGATAGGAAGGAGACCAGAATTGCATGCCATCTTCCAACAGTGGCCTAACTAATGTCCTGTACAGCCCTAACATGACCTCCCAACTCTTGTACTCAATACTCTGACCAATAAAGGAAAGCATACCTTCTTCACTGTCGTACCTACCTGTGACTCCACTTTCAAGGAGCTATGAACCTGCACTCCAAGGTCTCTTTGTTCAGCAAAACTCCTTAGGACCTTACCATTAAGTATATAAGTCCTTCTAAGATTTGCTTTCCCAAAATGCAGCACCTTACATGTATCTAAATTAAATTCCATCTGCCACTCCTCAACCCTTGGCCCATCTGATCAAGATCCCGTTATATTTTGAGGTAATCTTGTTTGCTGTCCATGACACCTCCAATTTTGGTGTCATTTGTAAGCTTATTAACTATTCCTCTTATGCTCACGTCCAAATCATTTATATGAATGATGAAAAGTAGTGGACCCAGCACTGATCCTTGTGGCACTCCACTGGTCACAGGCCTCCAGTCTGAACTCTCAAGAAGAAAGATGGATTGTTTAAAAATGAAATGTCCCAGATCCCACATTGCTCTTGTTACAATCTTAAACATGCATAGGTTAGAAAACTGAGTGATATCCTCTATTATAAATGGATGTGAAAAAGTATGACTAAAATATAGTTCCCATAGTTTTCCTTTCGATATTTCTCATCTGATTTTTGCCATGATTTACTTTCTATTTTTCTTAGTTTCATCTTTGCTTTTCTGAAAGTGTTGACTAATGCAGAAATGCACATCTCTTGACACTCCCTTTGGCAACTTGCTCAATCTAGGATTCTTGATTTTTGGGCATTAATACTAAGAATGAACATAATACTTGACACCTAAGATAGGATAACTCATTTCTATCTTCACTGAACATTTGTCAATGTTTATTTTCCATCAGCAATCAGGCACAGAAAGCTTGAGATTTTCCCTTCTTGTCCTCGGTGCATTGAAGCTAACCATGGGGCAAGCAATTGCAACTTGGTACTGTATGTCTCCAGTTACAAAATGTCTTCATTAATTCAATCATGAATATGTTTCTACCTCATATCAAGAAATTAACAACCCTATAAGAAGGTGGAACTTCCAATACAGAGGAAATTTGTCAAATTTGAACATGAATGCCTGTAAAACAATTTAAGTCAAAACTGAATATTTTGTCCTCAAGTACTGAATTTAATTTCAGCTTGTCGAAGTCGTCCTTTTACAAACGGATTTGACATGGGAGGTTCTCTGCAGACTCCTGCTCCTCGTCAGTTTGCTCCTGTGCCAATGTCGAAGGATGTTCAAGTTCAGCAAAAGAGGACGAAGTCTGCCATTCAGAAGGCCAAAGTGGATGCAGTGATTTCTGCAGATAAACCAGGTATGGCAAAGAAAATAGCAATAGTTCCTGCTGAGTAAGTTACAAAAGTACATTTCATTTGATACCACCCAATGCCATTTGATACTTCTTGATATGTAAAGCGATTATACCTTTGGTTAGCTTTGGCATTGTCAGAGGGGCAGAATGATGATGCTTGGGACTGACTGCATTGCAGTACAGAACAATTTCAATTACCAAACATGACAGGAAGGGAGTATTTTGTTCGGATAACTGAGAGTTTGGGATAATGGATAGCGTTTTTAACGGGACCTTGAGATCTTATTCGGATAATTGGAAATTTGGATAATTGATGTTCGGATAATTGAGGTTGTGCTGTATATATAAAGCAATGTTGTTTTTTCTATTTTAAGTTGCAAAATAACAGTTAATTTGTCATACGAAATAGCACTTCAGCCCTCCACTTAGACAATGTGAGGATCTCATTTCTAATGTTGAAGGTACAATTGATTAAGCTGGAACAGATTCAGTTCAGTTCAGTTCAGGATTGTTATCAAGGAAGTGCTGAGCAAAAACCATGAGCAAGGTGAAATCTTTGAATATTTTTGGGAAACCTATGTAGTTGTAAAAGAGAGAGGGGGAGCTTTTAACTTTGAATCATAATGAAATATCCAGGACAAACTGTATATTTTTCAAAAGTTTGGGAACTCATATGTTTTATTTTTAATCCATATCTGTGCTTTGCATTATCGATACATTATGGGGAATAAATACCTTCTGCTGTTTTGTTGATTTTTTTTTTAAAGCAGTAAAGTTTAACAAAATTTATTTTCATCAGTGAGTATTTTAGGAGCCTAGAGAAAGACTATTCAGCGCTCTGAGCCTATGTCAGCCCTTGAAAGAGAGATCAGTTAGCTCTCTTTAGCTGTACATTTTTCTTTCTCAAGTATTTAACTGGTTTCGTTTTGAAAATTACTCATTAGTCTGATTTCTCAATTACATTCTGTACCATAATAGTCTACTGTATCTTTTTAAAAGAAAATTCTCTTGCTATTTTGTTGATTACCTAAGTGGCAGTTGAAGTCTTATACTGCTAGCTCTCGTAACAAATTCTGAAACAGTTAAGGATTTCTCGTATGCACCCAGCTGAATTTTACTGTCAAAATATACAACTTGGAGACCTTAGCTTGTGATAAGCTAATGTAAAAATTCAAATCAATGCTGTTGTTGCTAGATAATTTAATATTAGTAAATTGATTACCATATTTATCGCAGGTTTTATGAAATCTTTACAACTGATTAATTTAAATTCTTATCTCTGTATTTCTGTGGAAACTATGAAGCATGTGGCTTGATTATGGCATATTCCTTTCCATTACAATTGAAGGTTGCAATTTTAATAAAGGGAGATGTAAAGGAAGCTGAAAGAGATGGCAAAGTTTGGAAGATTTTCTGTGTTGAAGAAAGATTATCATGTAACTTGTCGGAACTGACAAATGAATAAAAATGTATTGTAAGTCGCTGACTGTTTACATAATGTCAGATGACTTCCTGTCAAGCGGGCAAGCAAAGTTTTTCTTAACAAAGATTTATACCTTTTAAATAATTGGTAAGTTTGGTTTGGGTGGGGTCTGTGTGCTGAAGTTTGCTCAGCAATAACCTCTAAACTGAAGTACTTTATTTTAGTACACACCTAGGTGTGGCAGCTAAAGCAACAAACCGCCCCCCCCCCCCCCCCCCACCCCTCTCCAAAATCTGACAGCAGGATAAGCTGTGCAGATCTCTCCCAGTGAAGTAGCTTCTGGAATCCTGAGAACTTTCCTGCTACTAGTAGCTTTAACCTCCTATTCATCTTTGAAAGGCCTGATGAAGGACTCCTCCCCGAAATGTCAATTTTCCTGCTCCTTGGATGCTGCCTGACCTGCTGTGCTTTTTCAGCACCACTCTAATCTTGACTCTGATCTCCAGCATCTGCAGTCCTCACTTTCGCCTGCTACTTCCAGTTGACTCTTGTTAAAACTGAAGACTGATCTCAAGCTTTTGTATCAATTGTCTGGCTGTCAGAATTGTGATCTTGACAAAAGGACATTGACTGGACCTTTAGAAGTACTTTAAGTTCAAATACTTGGCCCATTGGGGTTTTTATTTAACCCAAAATTGTCCTGTTTTTTACAACAATATCTATTTGGAGCTGCGTTATCTTGTCTGTTGTGTGAGTATGTATGTTTGATATTATGATGATATAGTATTTCTCTGAATAGTAGCATATTTGTTGACCAGTTTTTGTCTCAAGTTTAAAGAATTACTTTACTTAATTTGATTTATTTATTGTCACATATATCTTGTTGCAAAATACATTGAAAACTGTCGTGTAGTGTTGCCACTGTCTGGCGCCATCTTAAAACACAGACAAATAAAGCAAAACGAGGCAGAAAAATGAAAAAATTAAGTCCAACTTGACAGTCCTTCTTAGTAAGTAGAGGCTGAATAGGCTGGGGCTGTTTTCTCTGGAATGTCAAAGGCTGAGGGGTGACCTTATAGAGGGTTATAAAATCATGACAGGCATGGATCGGTTAAAGGTCTTTTCTCTGGGGTGGGGGAGTCCAGAACTAGAGGGCATAGGTTTAGGGTGAGAGGGGAAAAAGTGGAAAGGGACCTAAAGGGCAATGTTTTCATGCAGAGGGTGATGCGTGTATGAAATGAGCTGCCAGAGTAAGTGGTGGGGGCTCCTACAAGTACAACATTTTAAAAGGCACCTGGATGAGTATATGAATAGGAAGGGTTTAGAGGGATATGGACTAGGTGCTGGCCGATGGGACTAGATTAGGTTAGGATAGCTGATCGGCATGGTCAAGTTGGATTGAAGGGTCTGTTTCCGTGCTGTACATCTCTATGGCTGTATGACTCTAAGTGCTCCCTCATAGGCCATGGGCATGGTTACAAGGTATGAGTCTCCTTTGCCACGCCACCACTGCTGGACTGAAAGTAGTCACTCGTTGGCGCCATCTTGCCTCCACCAATGCCCTCACCACTGAGTCTTGATGAACCTCGCCAGTGAAGACACCACCGATGCTGCCAGATACTGCACCATCCCAAACTTTTCTCTGCCAGTGGCATGATTGTGTTTCAGGCCCACCTTGCCACTGCTGAAGCTGCCAAATCTTCCACTGGATCCAAATGTGCCTCTGCCGCTGATGCCACAAGTCTGTGCTTCTGGGCCTCCTGGTTGATGTCGTTGCTGCGAATGAGCTCTTCACCAAGGGGTAAGTAAAATAAAATAAAAGAACAAAGGAGAGAAGAGAGAAAAAATTGACAAGAAACAAAAACAAGAGTCCATGAGCCCTGGGCTCAGAAGCCTTACTCCATTGCCTTCTTACTGGGAATTTATAATAACTAATTCTTTGTTGAGTTTACTGAAGAAACGTGGTGGAAGCCTCTCTCGTTCTGATTAACACTAATAAAGAGGAACAAATATAACCATTTTAGGGGTTAAATACAACCTTGACACTTAGGTACAGCTTGTGGAGTAGTGTAGTTTGATCACCGGTGTACTCCTCCCATTGGAGTCATAATACTGTGGATTTTAGATCTTTCTCCTCTTTTAAAACTGTGGATGCATAAGAAGTAGGAACAGGAGTTGGTCGTTTGGCCCTTGTGTCATCTATGAGATCTGATTTTGGCCTCTCCTGCTAACTATATGACTCTACTCCCTTGTCAGTTGAAAACTTGTCTAATTAAGCTTTGAATATATGCAAAGACCCAGCCTCCACAGCTTGTTGAGGAAGAGAATCTTAAAAATTAATGACAGTCTGTCAGAAGAAATTAATTCTTCTCTCTGACTTAAAATTACAACTGTGTCCTCTCGTGTTAGATTCTGCCACTAGAGGGCAACAACATCACAACATTTACTCTTGTCAGATCTTATATGCTTCAAAAGTATCACCTATTTTCTTCTCAACTCCAATAGGCATAGGCAGAAATGCTAAACTATGTTAATGGAACAAATTCTCCATACTGGAATAACTCCACAGAAGCTGGTATCCCATCACCAAATCACCCTCTGTTTCCACATGAACAGTCTTGGAGACAGGTACCACAGTGTCAGAATCGAACGGAATCTCTGACACTCCTGTTTATTATTTTTTTAGCCAGCTCTCAGAGTGAACAGAACCCCTGACACTCCTGTTATTATTTTTATACCCCCCACATTACTGCCTAACTGCGGTAGTGTTTATTTTTTCCTCAGCACCCATGTGTGTGTGCAGGTGTGAGATACAGTGAAAGACAACAGGTGTACAAATCTTTATTCAATTGCCACCACCAGGAAGAAAAGAAAACACCCAAGTGGCCAGTGACAAACAGTGCCCTTCTCAGTGCTGCGTGTTCAAACAGTGAAGGGAAAGGCACGGCAGGGATTAAATTAAAATAAGAGTTGGAGGGGGAAATAATACACTCCACTCCCTGCGGGGCCCACCTCTCCCTGAACAGCTCAAGGGTGTTGGTGGACACCGCATGCTCCTTCTCCAGAGACACCCGGACTCTGACATGACTGCGGAAGAGGCCCACTGATGGCCAGTCTGGCCAGGCCAAGAAGTAGACCCACGAGGAGGTCCTTTGACCTATCCTCTCCCCTCCGCACCGGGTGCCTGAAGATCAGGAGCGTGGGAGTGATGTGCAACGAAAAACAGAGAAGGTTTTTTTAGAAAATCAAAAAGGGAGTGCAAGTGCCCACACCCAAGAAATACATGGTCCACGGACTCCACAGCACCTCAGAACAAGCGTGAAAACAACCATGAAAAAAACCCTCCTTTTTGTTTCTTTTTTACTGATCCAGCTCCCTCAGAGCCAGCTCTTAGAGTAAGCAGAATCCCTGACACACCTGTTTGTTTATTTATTTATTGATTTTTTTTCCTGTTTTTTTCCGACACTCCTGTTTCTTTTTCCCTTTTTCGATTACCCCCACAGTACCGCCTAATTGCGATAGTGCTTATTTTTTCCCCAGCACCCATGTTGTGCCCATACCCAATATATACATGGTCTACGGACTCCACAGCACCACAGAACAAGCAGTTGGACTGGGAGTCCATGAACCACCGCAATCTGCGGTTGCAGGGCACTGCTGCGTGCAGCATCCTCCACCCCAGATCCCCGAGAGATAGGGGGAGGACTCCCGCATAGAGAGCCCTCCACTGGAGATCCCTACCGCCCGGTGGCAAATAGGCACACACTCACCTTTTTGTTTAAGACTTGAAAAAAATTTTTATCGAGTAGCCAATTGAAAAAAAATGGCACAAGCTCAAAGATCCAAAATAATATTCAAATCTATTAGTACCATGAAAAAAACTCACCCTTTTTTAGGTGTTGTCCAGAGCTCCCTGATTGGTCCAGATTAACAGCCCTGATTATGGAACTGATATTCTGAGGTCCACTTGGTTGACCTCGTTACAAACACTACACAGACTGGGGATGAGCTGAGTGAACTTTCTTTTGCAAAGACTCAATTTATTTTTGTATTTTCCAATTGTGGATAAAAATGAAAAAAATGAACAGTTTTACAGTTGGGGATTGTAAGGATTGCTGCATTGTTTGAAAGCAAGTAACTTGATAATGATTGTGACTACTGATTGTACAGCTGTGGGTTACAGCACTGTTGCAGAAGGACTGAGGCTGAAGATTGATGGGTGGCAACAAATAACATAGAGTCATAGAGATGTACAGCATGGAAACAGACCCTTCGATCCAACCCGTCCATGCCGACCAGATATCAGATTTGGTTCATAGATTAGTGACCAGTTCCCAATGGCAAAGTTCTTCCGTTTGCCAATAATTTGATGATTTGGTTCTCAGGTGCCCAGCTTGGGACTGTCAAGAAGATACAGAAAAGCCTTTGGACCATCAACAGCTTAGAAGCTCCCTCTCTCTACTTTGCAGTAAGCCACTTAAGCTTAAAGAAAACTAGTTTATCTTTCCTTTAGCAGTTGCTGTAAGCTGTGATGTTTCATTAATAAGCTAGAGACTTTTAAAAGTAAACAGTAGAAGCATCCAAAGAAGGTCAATTGAAAAAGCAGTGTTTCAGTCATGAAGAGAATCATAAGAGTCATCTGACTGACATTTTATGATCAGTAACAATTGTATTGCTTTCCCAGTATTTCCCCCTGTCTGTAATCCTCTTTTTTTTTTGTTGCTGTCTATGTCCATGTCTGGCTTCTGTTAGTCTATGTATATGTGTGAAGTTAAGTTTTTATTGTGGATTAAAGTTTTGATGAGTAGTGTTTTCTGTTGACAGTTCATAGTTTTTGACCTGCTGCTCGAGACAGTTTACTTGTAATAAATAGTAGCTCTTATTAAGTGCAGAAACCTGGACTATTTTGTCAACCAGCAACTAAAAGACAGTAACATTGGGAATTTTGCTTACTTTTTAATGGTGGCTGAGTGGTTAGCACTGCTGTCTCACAGCGCCAGGGACCCAGGTTCGATTCCTGCCTCAGGTGACTGTGTGTAGTTTGCACATTCTCCCCGTGTCTGCGTGGGTTTCCTCTGGGTGCTCCGGTTTCCTCCCACCGTCCAAAGATGTGCAGATTAGGTGAATTGGCCATTCTAAATTGCCCATAGTGTTAGGTGGGTTAGTCAGAGGTAAATGTAAGGGAATGGGTCTGGGTGGGTTGCTCTTCAGAGGGTCGGTGTGGACTTGTTGGGCTGAAGGGCCTGTTACCGCACTGTAGGGAATCTAATTTAATCTTGACATCTTTTGTGACCCCAGGAATAATGGGGCTTGATTTTCAGCATGCTACCCCAGTGAATTGTGACCATGTAACTGTTTCTAATGCAAAAATGTTTCTCCTTAAGTAAGGTTTAAATAAAATGACTTTTAAATAAAACCCTGCTTTTCATTTCTTCCTGCCAAAATGGTTAAGTTTACAATTTCCCATAATATATTCCATCTGTCGAATTTTTGCCCATTCACTTAACCTATCTTTGCATTCCCTTTGTAGTGTCCTCATCATTTGCTTTCCTACCCATTTTCATATTAATTTGGTTACATTAATCTCTCCACCCAAAGTATTCATATACACTGCAATAATTAAGTCCTGTACATGCAGAAACAGGGGATGCTATAAAGGGGAATAAAAAGACGGCACACCAATTGGTGGGTGGCACGGTGGCACAGTGGTTAGCACTGCTGCCTCACAGTGCTTGAGACCTGGGTTCAATTCCCACCTCAGGCGACTAACTGTGTGGAGTTTGCACATTCTCCCCGTGTCTGCGTGGGTTTCCTCCGGGTGCTCCAGTTTCCTCCCACGGTCCAAAGATGTGCAGGTCAGGTGAATTGGCCAGGCTAAATTGCCCGTAGTGTTAGGTAAGGGGTATGGGTGGGTTGCGCTTCGGTGGGTCGGTGTGGACTTGTTGGGCCGAAGGGCCTGTTTCCACACTGTAATGTAATCTAATCTAATCTAATTAAATATCAGCATAGTTCTGCCTTCACAAAGGGTGACACAAATGACCAAAAGTATTGAGGAACATAGGGTCAATTCAGAGTGAGAAATTGAAGGAAATCAATATTTATAGGGAACGATAGTAGGAAAATTGATGAAATTAAAGGCCAGTAGATCACCGGGGTCTGATAATCTACATTCCAGAGTATTTAAGGAAGTGGCACTAGAAATAGGGAATTATTCGGTTGTCATCTTTCAAGATTCTATGAACTCGTGAACAGTTTCCATGTAGCCCACTATTTAAAAAGAAAATAGAGACACAACAGGGATTTCTAGACTGATTAGCTCAGCATCAGTCATGGGGAAAAATGCAAAGTGCGTTATAGAAGACTTAGTGACAGAACTAGACAGAACACTAACAGAATCAGATGAAGGGTAAATCATGCTTGACAAAACCAATGGAAATTTTCAAGATGTTAGTACTAGTGTTGATAAGGGGGAGCCAGTGGATGTCGTTTACTTGGACTTTCAGAAGGCTTTTGATAAGGTCCCACGAAAGAGATTAGCATGTAAATTCAAAGCAAGTGGGACTGGGGGTAATGTACTAACATGGACAGAGAACTGGTTGGCAGATGAGAAATAGTGTAGGAAAAATAGGTCAGTTTCTTAATAACAGGCAGTGACTAGTGAGATACTGTAGGGATCAGTGCTTGAACCCCAGCTACTTACAATATATAAATTAATAATTTAAGTGAGGGAACTCAATAATATATCTGAATTCGTAGACCATATAAAGCTCAGTAGAAAGGTGAAATGAGAGAAAGCACAGATGCTTTTAATTGATTACAACAATTTGAGCGAGTGGAATATAATGGTATGAAGGATAATGTGGATAAATGTGAGGTTATCCACCTTGGTAGAGAACAAGAAGGCAGATTCAAAGTTTGGGAGAAGATTTGTAGCTCGGGTTCTCATTGTGGTGGTTCTGTTCGCTGAGCTGGGAATTTGTCTTGCAAGCGTTTCGTCCCCTGTCTAGGTGACATCCTCAGTGCTTGGGAGCCTCCTGTGAAGCGCTTCTGTGCTGTTTCCTCCCGCACTCATCCACAGACTCTATCAACAAACACATCGACCTGAACCCAATATACCGGCCACTACAGCGGACAGCTCGAACTGACAACCGGAAGCGGCAGAGACAGGCCACTATAAATGCCGGAGGAAACAGCACAGAAGCGCTTCACAGGAGGCTCCCAAGCACTGAGGATGTCACCTAGACAGGGGACGAAACGTTTGCAAGACAAATTCCCAGCTCAGCGAACAGAACCACAACAAGAAGGCAGATTATTTTCTGGATGGCAATAATTGAAAAATGGGGAGGTGCAATGAGACTTGGGTGTCCTTGTGCACCAGTTGCTGAAAGTAAGCATGCAAGTGCAGCTTGAATTAGTATATTGACGTTATTAACGAGAGGATTTAAGTTCAAGAGCATTGCATTCCTGCAATTATAATTGGTGAGAACACAGCTGGAATGCTGTGTGCTATGTCCTTATCAGAAGGAGGATGTTCTGGCCTTGGAGGCAGTATAATGTAGATTTAGCAGACTGATTCCTGGGACAGCAGGACTGATGTATGAAGAGAGACGAGATATGTCAGGACTATATTCACTGGAGATCGGAAGAATGAGGGGATCTCCTAGAAATTGGCATAATTCAAACAGGAATCGACAGAGTCAACACAGGAAAGATGTTCCTGATGACTGGAGAGTCCAGAAATAGTGGTCACAATTTAGGCTTAGGAGGTAGGCCATTTGGAACTGAGATGAGGAGAAATTTCTTTACCAAGAGAGTTGTGAGCCTGTGGAATTCTCTGCCATTGGAAGTGGTTGAGACCAAAACATTTAATGCTTTCAAGAAAAATTTAGATAAAACAACATCGTAAGATATAGGATCATAATTAGGCCATTCAGCCGTTCGAGTCTGGTCTGCCATTCGATCATGGTTGATGTATTTCTCAACTCCATTCTCTTGGCTTCTTCCTGTAATTCTTAATTCTCTTACTAATCAAGAACCTACCTATCTCTGTCTTAAAGACACTCGAGGACTTGGCCTTCATGTCCTTCTTTGGCCATGAGTTCCACATATTCACCACCCTCTGGCCTTCACTCTGAGACTATGCCCTCGAGTCAGAGTATCTCCTGCTTTTGGAAACATCATCTTCACATCCAGTCTATTAGGACCTCCCAGTATTCTGTAAGTTTCAGTGAGATCATCCCCTCATCCTTCTAAATTTCCTTGAGTACAGACTCGGAGTCCTCAACCTCTCCAGGCGTCATTCTTAAGAACTTCCTCTGGACCACCTCCAAAGCTAGTGTATTTCTCCTCAAATACAGGGGTGAAAACTGCTCAAAATATTCCAAATGTAGTTTGTCCAGAGTCTTATGCAGCCTCAGCAGTACATCCTTGCTCTTATCTGCTGATCTGAAATTTGATTCCTGACCCTTTCCACATGCTGTCTTTCTTACTTGTTCTGGCAATTGTAATAACTCTCTCTCTTTTTCTCTTGCTCTTTCTCCCTCTTGCTATTGCTGTCTCTCTCCAAAAAAACTCAAGTTTGTGAGACGTACAGCGCCATGTTGACTATCCCTAATCAGTCCTTACCTTTCCAAATATGTGTAAATCCTGTCCCTCAGGATTCCCTGCAGTAACTTGCCCACACCAACGTCAGGCTCACTGGTCCCCTGGCTCAGGTTCCCTGGCTTGTCCTTACCTGCTTTCTTAAATCGTGACACCATGTTACCCAACCTCCAGTCTTCCAGCACCCTCACCTGTGACTATCGATAATACAAATATCTCAGCAAGGGGCCCAGCAATCGCTTCCCACAGAGTTCTAGGGTACATCTGATCCGGTCCTGAGGAATTATCCACCTTTATCCGTTTCAAGACATCCAGCACTTCCTCCTCTGCTTGGACATTTTTCAACATGCCACCATCTACATCTCTACGTTCTATATCTTCAATGTCCTCCTCCACAGTAAACACTGATGCAAAATACTCATTTAGTATCTCCCCCGTCTCCTGCAGCTGCAAACAAAGGCTGCCTTGCTGATATTTGAGGGACCCTGTATTCTGCCCAGTGCATTCACATCATCTTAAAAATTGTGGCACACAGAAAACTCCTGTCTTACACAACTTCAACATAAACTCCTTACTCTTTTACTCTGTGTCCCTATTAATAAAGCCTGTTCTTTCAACCTCTCAAGTTACTTTCAATGATTTATACGTATAGAAACTCTGGTTTCCTGGCTGTTGCATCCCCTAAAGATGTACCCTTCATATCATGTCTCCATGTTCTACTGACCAAAATGAATCCTTTTACATTTCTCTACTTAGGTTTCATCAGGCATCCATCCATCATTCGTCTATCTTGTCTCTGCACTTTTCAGGTTTGACAGTATCCTCCTTAGAGTTCACAATGCTTCCAAATTTTGTGTCATTCACACATTTTGAAATTGTGCCATTTGCACCAAGGCTTATACTATGCCAGGAGGTGATATAAATCTTTCTTCAGCCTCTAAAACATCCATTAGTCACAACTGTCTATTTTCTGTCACCCAGCCAATTTTGCATCCATGGTCCTACTATCCCTTTTACTCTGAGGCATAATTTACTCTCACACTTGCTTTGTAGCACATTATAAAATGCCTGGAAAGTCCATGTACACCACCATTGTCCATCATCACCCCTTTTTGTTTTCGCTTCAAAGAACTCAAGCAGATTAGTTAACTACACTTTTCCCATAGCAAATCTGTACTGACATTCCTTAATTTATTTGCATTTATTTGAGCAATTATCTTTTTTTCTTCCTGAACGTATTGTTTTTGGATGTTTCCACACCACGGAGGTTAAACTGATTGGAATGTATTTGCTGGGCATATCTTTACACCATTTTTGCAAAAAGGGTGTAACACTTGCAACTCTCCATCATCCCTGAGTCAGAGGGTCAGTGCCTCTGCAGTTTCCACACTGACCCCTTTAGTTGCATCCTTCCAGTCTTGGTGTTTCATCAGTTTTAAGTATAGAAGCCTATCTAATATCCTGTTACTAATTTTAAATCCTTCAAGTTATTTGTATCCCTCTTCTTTCATGTGGCCTTGGCAATATCTTCTTTGGCAAGGACAGGTGCAAATTATTCATTTAATACCTCAACTATGTCCCTGACTGCATTTAGATCTACTACTTTTACTTTCCTTTTTCAGTTTTATGCCTATGGAGGACTTTAGGATTCCAATGTTTGGAATTGGACTGCTTTAACTGAGAGTCCAATCATCAGCAAATGTACCTGCTTCTGACCTTATGATAGTGTGAAAATCATTGATGAAACAGCTGGAGATTGTTGGGCCAAGAGCACTACCCTGAGGAACTCCTGCAGGGATGTTAATAATTGAGTACAACAATAGAATCACGTTGCTTCTGTGAAAGATTCTACATGAAATTTAAGTCACAATTGTTGAAGTATAAATTATTTTCCCAGAAAAATGATATCTGTCTGAAAGGAGATATACCTCTTTGTATTTCTCCAGAAACAGCATGTGGAAACTATGTGAATTCATTTCAAACTACCTCCGACTGAACTAATCAAGAATTGTACTACTTCTTTACTGACCATCACTTTTTTCAGTTTGATTCAGCATAAGAATCAGTATGTAGGAGTCACGCTGGGCTCTGCTTAGCTTAATGATAGGAGGGTTATGATGTACCTTTTTACTGAGATAATCTTTTTTTTGTATTGGAAGAGAAGCAAATTACTTTCAAAAATTGACTCTGTCCCCTCTGGTTTTTATGAAGCTGTTGTTTGTCTCAAAATACAGAGAAGGGTCATTGGACCTGAAACATTAACTCTGCTTCTCTCCACAGATGCTGCCAGACTTGCTGAGTTTTTATAGCAATTTCTGATTTTGTCCCTAGTTATAATGCTTTGTTCTTTAAAGCCAAACCACATTTTTTATTAATTTGTGGGATATAGGCATCGCAAGTTGGACCAAAATTTATTGACCATCCCTAGTTGTCCTTGAGAAGGTCAGCCATTGTCTTGAACTGTTGCAGTTTTTGGGATGTAGGTACACCTATAGTAAAATTAAGAAGGCTGCTTTCAGATATTGACCGAGCAACAGTGAAGGAGTGACAACATATTTCTAATTCAGGACAGTGCATGGCTTGGAACAGGACCTTTTTCCTGAGTGGTGTTCCAGTCTATTTACTGTCCATGTTCTTCTCGATGGAAGTGATCCTGAGTTTGGAAGTTGTCAAAAGAGCCTTGGAGAGTTCTGCAGTGCAGTCTGTAGATGATATGCACTGCTGTCACTATGCATTAGCAGTGAAAGGAATGGTGGTTGAAGATGGTAGAAGAGGTGCTAATCAAGTAGACTGCTTTGTCTTGGATGGTGTAGAGCTTCTCAAGTGTTGTTGGAAATATTGGAGTATTCCATCCTATTGTGCTGTGTGGATGTGGGACAGGAAATGAGGAAGTGAGTTATTCACTGCAGAACCCCCAGCTTTTCTCTATATGTCTTGTAGTCACAGTATTTATATAGCTGGTACAGTCAGTTTCTGTCCAATGGTACATCCCCAGGATGTTGACAGTGGGAAATTCAATGGTGGTAATGCCATTGAACAAGGGCCAATGGTTAGATTTTCTCTTGTTATAGTGATTGTGAATTGCTGGCCCTTGTGGCAGGAATGTTACCTGGATGTTGTCCAGATCTTGCTGCATATGGACACAAACTGCTTCAGTACCTGTGGAGTCACAAATAGTGCTGAACATTGTGTTATCATCAGCAAACTCCCCCATTGCTATCCTTATGATAGAGATAAGGTTTTCTTTTGAAGGAACTGAAGATGATTGGGCCACAGACACTACCTCGAAAGAATTCTTGCATTGATGTTTATGGAATGAGAAATCTGACCTCCAATAGCTGCAACCATATTTTTGCTAGGTATGAATCAAATCATTAAAAAATTTTCCTCTAATTCCCATTGACTTCAGTTTTGCTACAATGATTTGATGTCATACTCAGTCACATTGTGCCTTGATATAAAGGGCAATAACCTTAAATTAGCCACTTGAGTTGAGGTCTTTTTACCCATATTTGGACAAAACTGTATTGAGGTCAGAAGCAGTGTGGCCTTGACAAAACCCAATCTGAGCATCAGTGAATATGTTATTGCCAAGCATTTAAATGAATACAAAAAAACCTGGATGCTAGAAATCTGTAACAAAAAAAGAATGCAGGAGAAACACAAAGCAGGTCTGGCAGCATTTATTGAAAGAGAAAAAACATATTAATAAAAAATAAAAGATTTGTTCTGCAAAATTTGGATTCATTCAAAAGGCCACACACAATGGCTGAGAAGGCCGCAGGTTCCCCACTCCTGCTCTAAACCCTTCCTATTCATATACTCGTCCCGATGCCTTTTAAATGTTGTAATGATACCAGCCTCCTGTGGCAGCTCATTCCATAATGCTCCACCCTCTGTGTGAAAATGTTGCCCCTTGGATCCTTTATATATCTTTCCCCTCTAACCAGTTTTTAAGAAGGTGTTTAGTATCTTGCCTTCATTGCTCAGACCTTTTGAGTATAGGAGTTTGGACGTCATGTTGAGGTTGTACAGGATGTTGGTGAGTCTCTTGTGGAGTAGTGTGTCACCCTGCTATCGGATGGATCTTATTAAATTGTAGATGATTCAGAAAATAGTTAGCAGGACTGGAAAGTTTGAGTTTAAGGAGAGGCTGGAGAGCCTGGGACCCTTTTGACTGGAGTATAGGAGGTTGAGAGGTGACCTTATAGAGGTTTATAAAATCATGACTGGCATGGATGAGGTGAATACCAAGGCGTATTTCCCTAGGGTAGGGGAGTTCAAAGCTCGGGGGCTTATTTTTAAGGTGAGAGGAGAATGTGTTTTAAAAAAAAATGTCTCTCATGTCCTTTTTAAAACTGAGAGTTGTTCGTATGTAGAATGAACTGCCAGAGCAGGTGGTAGATGCAGGTACGGTTACAACATTTAAAAGACATTTGGGTAAGTACATGAATAGGAAACATTTTGGAGGTATGTGGACCAAACACAGACAATTGGGACTAGTTTAGTTTGGGAGCACAGTCTGTGTGGACTATTTAGATCTGTTTCCATGCTATATGATTCTGTGAATGGAGGAAAGACTCCCTGCTTGTTGTGAATTTTATTGGCCAGGAAATTACAGTTGAGGCTTTCACATGCCTCTTTTATGACTTTAGTATCATGTCCATTCCCTTGAACTAAACCTCTCTGAACGTTTCCTCCTTCTAACATGAGTTGGGTTTTCGTCTTTATTTTTTAGACTTTTGTCAGCAAAGCCTTACCACTTCTGATTATCTACTTGCCCTTGGTTCCAGCTTCTGTGACAGTTTCTAATGTGGGGCTTATCAATCACCTACAAGTTACCTTATTTCAAGTGATCTTTCAAGTGAGTCCTTTAATGCTAAAAGAACACTTTTTAAAAATTATTTACCAATATTGTTTTCCTAAGCTTATGTAAGGTTTGTTCCATTTTCATCAACCTATTACACGCATCAACCAGCATTTCCTCTCACCTAGGAGAATCTGCGTGGGTCAGGATTGCTCGCTCTTAAATTTCAACATGTTTGCCTGTAGATCTATGACACCAAATTGTAAGCCATTTACTATAGGCAGTGTAGGATCACCTTAATTATCTGGGAAGCGATGAGTACACCTGTACAGCCTTCACACAAAACACTTTGGAACATAGCCTGTTTTCTTTCAACCAATTCAGGTTTATGCCATGCTTTTTCAAAGCACAGAAAGTACATCCCCATTTCCTCTCACTAAATATATGTCTGAGCTCAAATACTTTGCCAAATCACAAGGCAATTCTGCCTGACTTTCTATCAATTTAAAATTGCGTAACCAGGGAGAAAGGTCTCTCAGGGCTTAGCACTACTGCCTCACAGCTTCAGGGACCCAGGTTCGATTCCACCTTTGGGTGATTGTGGAGTTAGGCACATTCTCCCTGTGTCTGCGTGGCTTTCCTCTGGGTGCTCCAGTTTCCTCCCGCAGTCCAACGATATGCAGGTTAGGAGGGTTGGCCATGTTAAATTGCCCATATTGCCCAGGGATGTTAGGTAGATTAGCCATGGGATATGCAGGGTTACAAGTATGGAGTAGAGGAGTGGATGTGGGTGAGTTGCTCTTTGGAAGGTCGGTGTGGACTTGTTGAGCTGAATGGCCTGCTTTCACACTGCAGGAATTATATGATACATCTTTTATTGTTGGCCACTACCTTTCAACAAAGGCTTGAGTCTCCACAGTGTTTGTGTTAATTTCTAAATAAGGTATAGCAAAGTAATCTTAGGATCATGTTAATTTCCATAGAAGTAAGTTCCTTTGAATCTGTTTCAGTCTTTGAGTTCTTATCCTGGACTCAAGTCGTTGATTTTGTTATAGTCCCCAAGAAGGAAGAGTAAGGAAAAGTAACCAAATTTATCAAATGACCCCTGAAGGAGAAATTACCAAAAAGATTTCCACGTTTTGCAACTTTCATTTTCACAATCCGAATCAGCACAAATTGAAAATGAATTAGCAAACAAGTGATACTCCATATAAAAATGTAAATTCAACTTTAAATAACCAACACAGCAAAGGTACATTTTATTCAGCCACAAGCACTGACAGCACTGAACAAATGTGACACCACAGATACAGTTCTATCATTTGCTCTTCTAAATTTACTTAGATATGTCATGAGTCTCTTCTGCAAAATGTTTAATGCTTGAATTTATTTGGTACAATTAATACTAACAAGACATATTTCCATAAATCCTTTCTCCTTTTGGTCATTATAGTCTGATGGTATAGTATTCCAGAGTATCTTTTCAACAGACCGACCAATAACCCACACTTTCATGGTTTGGCTCTGTACGTGAAAACACCAAGCAGTGTCACCAAGCTCTTTGCATCTTGCCAGATTGTAGGCTATTTCAGCCATCTTAGTTGTACATCCAAAATCTCCTGTCTCCTTTTCTGCCAAAAGAAACACTGAGCAATTCCTGAGTGACTTGCTGTTTCTCTGCACCCAATTTGGTGTGTTCCTTTTTCTCTCTCTGTTTGATTTTCTATTTTTGTCCACTGGGCCTTGATCTTCCAGATCCTCGACTTGTTACTTTCTTTTTTGTCTGAGGCATTGTCAGCCACGTGGTATCTGCTCATGACTTAGTACTTTTTCCAGGTCCTCAGTCATATGGACCAGTATTTCCTATTATCCAAGAAAATTTTAATTCCTGTAAACTTTAAGTTTTCAACCATGATTGAAAACAATTACTAATTCCTTGGATATTTTAAAGAATGAAACATTTTACTCCGTCCACTCTTTCTAGGTCAAAGGTGGTATACATTCATTACTTAGTTCAATGGGGAATTTTGAATATCTTGTTCCTTCGTTAGTTCATCAATTAGGGCAATCCTTCCATGCTTTACTTCATTCTTTCCGTTTATTTACTTTTAAAATTTGTGAACGTATCTTAAGAATTCCACTTCCTTTTTAATTACCCGGTAGTAATTACACTTTTAATACAGCTGGTTCTGCTATAATGTGTGTTTCTTCAACACAAATTGGCTATAATGCGATTGAATAACTTAGACCATTATTTGGAGAACACGATCTTTCCTTACCTGTATTGGCAATAGTGCAATTCCGGTCCCATTGGTTTAAATGGCGCTGCTATAACATGATTTTCTTAGAACAGGGGATTGCTCAGGAACGGAACTATCGTATTACATCAAAACAGACTGAGTATGCCAGAATTTTAGTTGCTGCCAAATTATTCCTTAGTAAGTAAAAATAGAAGTGCCATTTGCAAATCAATAGCTCCTTTAGTGCACAACTTGGTGATGCACTTAAGTGTCAATATCTTAGATGTCTGTGATGTTTAAGTATATTTCATAGGTTTAGAATAAATCTTGTGTCCTACAGGAAAGAAAATGTGAAATGTGTGAGAATTTTCAAAGGAGGTTAAACTGCATAAATAGTTTCATTCATTAAATGACACTGTATGCACACTTGTGTTATATCTGCAATAAATGTTGACAGCTCAAGCAGCTTTGCTTCAGAATTTGCGAGCTGGAGGATGAAGTCTTGTCACCATGATATGTAAGGGATGGGGAAAGACAGCTGAATATTTTGTACCAGGGTGTGGTTACCTTTCTGAGGATAGCATCTTCTCATTGGTCAGTGGTCAGGTAAGAGGGTATGACTGATTGAAGCAGGTTGTAAGTCAAGAGGTCTGTAGTCTTTACAATTTTCCACCGGGTTTGAGATGGATGAAGTAACTGACCATGGCACCTTGGTGTAGGAAGTTATTCAAGTTGGGGAGGAACAAGGAATGTGGTAATAGTAGGGGCGGTACAGTGAGGGGAGTAGATATTGTTCTATGCCACCAAGAAAATGAATTCAGAAGGCAGTGCTACACGCGTGGTTCCAGGGTTTGGGACATTTGTTCAGGTAAGATTAGAGAGATGAATACATGGCTCAAAAGCTGGTGTTGGGAGAGATGAGTTCTGTTTTGTAGGATATTGATTTCAGTCCTGGGGAAAGTGTGGGCTGAACTGATCAAATGCTTATCATCTGAACCATGTTTGGACCAGTGTTCGAACAAACTGTACAACTCAGGATGTAGAGAATGTTTGGTTTAAAACTATGTTGAAATAACAAATCAAGGTAGAGTCAAGGCAGAAGAACGAATAGTAATTTGAGAAATTATGAAGTAAGAATGGCAGGAAGAAACAGAATATACGTAAGAATATGCCAATGGTCAAGACACTGTGATACAAAAATAATAAGACAAAGCTAAAGTTTCTATATCTGAATGCGTATGGCAGTCATATTAAGTAAAGAAATTGATAGTGCACACTAAGGCAAATAAATATGATCAGATAGCCATTCATGGCTGCTGAATAAAAACTATTGGATCCTGAATATTGAAGGTTACATATCATTCACAAAGAAGAGGAAACTAGATAAAGTTGGAAAGGTAGAACTGTTAATGATAGATGCTGTGAGTGGAATAATTAGAGATGACCTTGGTTGAAGAGATTAGGATATCAAATCAGTTTGTGTGTGAAGATTGGAATAACTTGTCAGTAAAGAGTGTTGAAAGATCCTTCAACAGCAGTCACAATGTCAGGACAAGGTATACTAGAAGAATATTGTGGGCTTACATTAAAGGACAGAAATGGGTGATTTTAATCTGCATACAAACTAGGATAGTCAGATGGGCAATGGTAGCCTGGATGAAGAGTTCATAGAGTATTTAATGTAGCATGTTCTGGAAATAACAAGAGAGCTACACCAGACTTGGTATTGTGTAATACAATAGGATGAATTAATGACCTCAGAATTAAGGCACACCAAGGGAGCAGTGACCATTCCTGATTACGTTTTACCATTAGTTTCAAAGAGAGACAAATAAGTCAACGATGAGTATTTTAAATTTAAGTAAGGGTAACTATGGGCATAAAACTGAGCTATCTGAAGTGAAATAGGGTACTAGGGAAAAAGATAGATCAACTGAGACACAGTAGCAGATATTTAAGTCATTGTTTGGAATAATCAGAATGAGGGTGTTCCAATTGTAAAGAAATTTCTTAAGGGAGTACTGACTATCTATGGTTAACTAAAGAAGCTGTGCAAAAACATTAAACGTATGGGAAAAGTCTAAAATAGCATGAATATAAGTTGCAAGTCTTATGATTGGTCAGAATTTAAAGTATGGCAGATGCCAGGAAAAGAGAAGGAAGTAAAGTGAGTGTTGGTCACTCTAGTGTCGCTGGCTAGACCAGCATTTCTTGCCCATCTCTAATTGCTCAGGATAGTTGAGAGTCAACAACATTCGCGAATTCTGAGAAGATTTATAGCTCAGGTTGAGGTTTTGGATGTAAGTTTGCTTCCTGAGCTTGGAGCTAAAACTGGCCCGAAAATGGGAAACAAATGTCATCCAACTGGGTGTCACCCGCGATCAGCTGTACATCCTGCACGAATGCCATAGGAAACAGGTACTACCTAAAAGTCTTCAATACAAACCTCCCCTTAACACTCCACTAGAGCAAAGCGGCCACAGAATGGTTAGAGAAATAATTAATGATGCCCACAACAGACTCCGTAAATACAACCGGGAAATTTTGCATCAAAAATCTTTACTCAGTCATGCAACTGACCATGAATTGACAGACACAGTACAACAAGCCATAGATATTAGACAACAAAATGAAAAAAACTAGACTAACTTACACAAAGTAACAACAATGACAACACAGAAGCATGGATTAAAAACTTATCTGACTGACCCTTAACAGACACTGAAAAAGCCGTCTTAGTAAGAGAATTAAATTACAACTACCAGGATGCGGACAAGAAAGATTTCTTAACAGCATTAGAAACGACACTAAAAGACAACCAACTCACAGAAGAAACACAACAAACCATCAGACAGGTAGTCTCACCAACATTAAGGAGAAAAAGGAAGGAAACACACTCAATACACAAGAAAGGAAAACACTGGAAAGACTGAAAAAAGATAAAAACGTTGTTATCCTACCTGCAGACAAATGACGCTTGACAGTCATTCAAAATCGAAGGAACTACATTGAAAAATCAAAAGCACTACTTACAGATACCAACACTTACCAGCAAGTGGCAATAGACCCGACCCCACAACTAGAGAACTGAATCATAGCCCTACTCAAAAATCTTCAGCAATCTGGAGAAGTAAATATATATTAAGGACAAAAGGGTAACTAGGGAGAGAATAGGGCCCCTCAAAGATCAGCAAGCAGCCTTTGTGTGGAGCCACAGAAAATGAGGGAGATACTAAATGAATATTTTGCATCAGTATTTACTGTGGAAAAAGATAGGGAAGGTGTAGACTGCAGGGAAATAAATGGTGACATCTGCAAAATGTCCAGATTACAGAGGAGGAAGTGCTGGATGTCTTGAAGCGGTTAAAGGTGGATAAATCCCCAGGACCTGATCAGGTGTATCCGAGAACTCTGTGGGAAGCTAGAGGAGTGATTGCTGGGCCTCTTGCTGAGATATTTGTATCATCGATAGTCACAGGTGAGGTGCCGGAAGACTGGAGGTTGGATAACATGGTGCCACTGTTTAAGAAGGGCAGTAAAGACAAGCCAGGGAACTATAGACCGGTGAGCCTGATCTCGGTGGTGGGCAAGTTGTTGGAGGGAATCCTGAGGGACAGGATGTAGATGTATTTGGAAAGGCAAGGACTGATTCGGGATAGTCAACATGGCTTTGTGCGTGGGAAATCATGTCTCACAAACTTGATTGAGTTTTTTGAAGCAGTAACAAAGAAGATTGATGAGGGCAGAACAGTAGATGTGATCTATATGGACTTCAGAACAGCGTTCAACAAGGTTCCCCATGGGAGACTGATGAGCAAGGTTAGATCTCAAGGAATACAGGGAGAACTAGCCATTTGGATACAGAACTGGCTCAAAGGTAGAAGACAGAGGGTGGTGATGGAGGGTTGTTTTTCAGACTGGAGGCCTGTGACCAGTGGAGTGCCGCAAGGATCGGTGCTGGGCCTTCTACTTTTTGTCATTTACGTAAATGATTTGGATGCGAGCATAAGAGGTACAGTTAGTAAGTTTGCAGATGACACCAAAATTGGAGGTATAGTGGACAGCGAAGAGGGTTACCTCAGATTACAACAGGATCTGGACCAGATGGGCCAATGGGCTAAGAAGTGGCAGATGGAGTTTAATTCAGATAAATGCAAGGTGCTGCATTTTGGGAAAGCAAATCTTAGCAGGACCTATACACTTAATGCTACCAAAGATGGCGGCGACCCAGTAGGCCTGAATCTGCAGTGCTCTGCCTAAGACTCGGGCAAAGTGGGGCACTCGCCTTCACTTCACCTTTTAAATGATTCAGGATAGCTTTTGCCTAGCATACTTAGTCATTTCACATCAATCTTTAGCAGTTTGATGGTTTTTAAAAAATGACTAAGGGCAAAAACTCCCGCAGCTCGCAACAGGCAGGGATACCTCCCCCACCCCCTCCCACAGTAGCAGGGATGTCCACGGCAGAAGCATGACCAAGAGATCGAAAAACTCGAGCAGCGCATCGGAGGGGCGAAGCAACAGGCCACAGCCTCAGACACTGCTCCCGAGTCATCGTGGGTCGGGTCTGGGCTCTGGATTGGCAAGTCCAAATCCTGGAGGAGCATATCAACAACGTCAAGAATCGAGGTCATCGGAAAAATATTCGGTTGCTGGGCCTTCCCGAACGGGAAGAGGAAAGCCACCTTGTGGATTTCTTGGAGCAATGGCTCCCACAATTATTGAAGTTGGAGTCGGAGCTGGGCTGGGTGTGGGTAGAGCGGGCCCACCGGGTTGCTGTGTGCAGGCCCGTGTCAGACAAGCGCCCCTGGCCGGTTCTAGTCCGACTTCAGTGTTATAAAGAAAAACAAATGCTCCTAGAGGCCTCCAAAGTCCTGGGAAGGATCCCCAGGCCATGATATACAAGGGCTCCAAGATAATGCTATTTCAGGACTTCTCTCCAGTTGTGGTCTGTAAGAGGAGAGCATTTGATGAGGCAAAGAAGCACCTGAGAGACTTAAATACTCAATACTCCATGCGATATCCGGCAACGCTACGCTTCAGTCATGGAGGATCGTATATAACTTTGGATCACCGGAGAAAGTAAAAGAATTCTTGGACTTTTTCAAATAGACTGCAGGACTTGAAACGTATGGATAACGACTTTATTTTGCCACCCCTTTGTTTACCCTTCTTTCTTTCTCCATCTTTCTTTTATTCATCTTTCCCTGGGGAGGCTTGTTCTTTACTCTTTCTTTGGTCTCCTTTTTATAGCTCCTGCAGCTTATCTGATTTGTGGGGGAGGTTTTTCTAGAGCAGAGTTTTCTTTTTTTTCTCCTTATTTAGTTGCATAATACTTGCTGAGATTGTAATTTTGTATTTTTTTGTATTTCTATTTTGTATTGCTTTTATTAAACATACCCAGGTGTTGGTGTGGGGGGGAGGGGGTGTGGTGAGGGGTGGGTCACTCACTTTTAACTCCTGTTTTATAAGTCACTTGAATTTATTCATTCCATGTTGTAATGCCTGGCCGAGGGCAGGGCCCTAGCTGGGAGGGGTCATGGTGGGTTTACTGATAGGTAGTTATGCCCCCTGGGAGCAAGGGGGAAAGTCTCCTTTCAAATATATTTTCCATTTTTTTATTTAGGAGCAGTTCTTAATTATGTTGATTTAAAAGTTTTGAAGAGTTTTTTTTATTTGTGAATGTTCTATGGTCTTTATTCAATGTCTTTTGGGTAGGGTTCTTCCTCCTGGGGGCGCTCGGGCTTGCCTGAACAATCATGGCTAGCCATTCGCTTAGGTGGTGCACCTGGAATGTCAAGGGAGCCATTCGCCAATCAAAAGGAAAAAAGATATTATCAAGTCGTAAAAAAGAAAGGGTTGATGTAGCTCTCTTACAGGAGACGCATCTACTTGATAAAGAGCATTCAAAGCTACAACAGGGTGGGTTTGGTCAGGCGTTCTTTTCATCTTTCATCTCAAAAAGTAGGGGAGTAGCCATTCTTATCAGAAGAATCTTCCTTTCCAAATGTTAAGCCAGATAAAAGATGAGTCTGAATGGTATATATTGATCAAAGCCCTAACACACAGAGAGGAATATGGAACTTTGAAATTTTATTGTCCCCCAGCACACCCTTTTAAATTTGTAACGGAAGCATTCTCTCAGTTGTTGGCTTTTGGGGCCTGCGATACAATTATAGGAGGAGATTTTAACTGTATTATTGACCCAGAGATGGATAGTAGACCTAGGAGCACTACGGATATATCTCTGAGATCTAGACAATTGGCAGATCTGAACAAGGAGCTAGGACTCATAGATGTGTGGAGGTGTTTTCATCCCCAGGGTAGAGACTTTACTTTCTACTGTAACCTATACAAGTATCATACCAGAGTTGATATGTTTTTTGCTTCCTCGACCCTATTGAATTCAATACTGTCCTGTAAAATAGATAATATAACTATTTCTGATCATGCCGCAGTATATATGGAAGTTCAGACTACTGGATGATGGGATGGGCCCCTGATATTGGCGTATGGATTCTTTCTTATTGAAGGCTAGCAAATTTATAAAGTATTTTTTGCAGGAATTCAAAATCTCCTGGGATATTAACTCAGGTACGGCTAGTAACCCTTCGATGATGTGGGAGACCACGAAGGCATATGCTCGAGGCTTGGTCATCTCCTATTCTATGCCCCGGAAAAGACAAAAGGGAGAGCAACAACGCCTGCTTGAGACTCACTTGAAGGCAGCTGAAATTGTGTTTGTTGATAGGTCCTCCATTAGTAAGCTACAAAGGATCACAGCCCTTAGGGCAGCCTTGAATACCGCACTTACCCAAACAGAAAAGAGGCGAACATTATTCACAAAGCAGAGATTATTTGAATATGGCGACAAGCCTGGCAGATATCTAGCGTACCTTGCCAAAAAGCAAAAGGCTCCCAAGCCATTACATCCATTAGAGAAAGTGCTGGTACCCTGACTTGTGATCGTAAAAAGATCAATGCAGCCTTTAGAAAGTTCTATTCTGAATTGTATAAGTCACAGGACTGTGAGGATAGAACTGAGAAGATGGAGTCCTTCTTTAAAAATTTGGCCCTTCCAGGCTTAATCTCGGACCAGTTGTTGATCTTTAAAGCCCCCTTGACAACCCAGGAAGTACAGGACGCGGTTAGGCAGCTTCAGAGTGGCAAAGTGTCTGGATCAGACGAGTCAGACAAAGAATTTATAGGGCAACTGGCTGGGCCACTCAAAAATATGTACAATTACTCTCTCAGTCAGGGCTGCCTCCTGCCTTTGTTCAGAGAAGCAAATATTTCTCTCATCCTTAAGAAGGGAAAGGCCCCAGAAGATTGCTCTTCATATAGACTCCTATCCTTGTTAAATGTGGATTTTAAAGTTCTTTCAAAAATATCAGCATTAAGATTGGAGAGGGTTTTACCATTCATTATAAAAGAGGACCAGATGGATTTTATAAAGGGTCGCATGTCAACTAATAACATTAGAAGGTCTTGAATATAATACAAGCCTGTCATCAGGGAACAATACCGGGTTCAGGTGACTCCCTAGATGCAGAGAAGGTGTTTGATTAGGTTGAATGGCCATATCTTTTTTATACGTTGGGAAGGTTCGGTGTTGGAGAGGTCTTTACTAAATGGGTTTCAGTATTATCTAACTAACCCAAAGCAGCGGTGATCACCAATGGTTTAAGTTCGAATAGCTTTAGCATTGGCAGGGGCTGTCGTCAGGGATGTCCTCTTTCACCATTACTATTTGCACTAGTAATTGAACCACGAGCGGAAGCTATATGAACTGACCCTAATATAACGGCTGCGAGGGTTGGATCGGGCAAGCACAAAATTACTCTTTGTGCGGATGATGTCCTCCTTTTCTTAAGTAATCCTTTGACATCTGTGCCTTGTCTAATTTAAGTAGTCAATTTATTCGGTATTTTCTCAGGTAACAAAATCAATTTTATGAAATTGGATGCCATACTGGTGGGAGGCCTTGCCAGTATACCTAATTTACCGGATAGATCTTGCTTTCCCTTTCAGTGGTCACGAGAAGGTTTTCTGTACTTAGGTATTTTTATCACTCCAGTATTTGGTCAGCTGTATAAAGCCAATTACGTACACTTATTAGAGAAAATAAGGCAGGACCTTCAATGCTGGGGAGATCTCCCAATATCCTGGCTAGGCAGAGTAGCCTTAGTTAAGATGAATATTCTACCTCGGTCTTTTATATCCTATGAGAATGCTCCCCTTGATGCTGCCAAGACAGGTGTTGTGTAAGCTTTACGGCTGGCTTGGCTCCTTTGTTTGGAATGATAGGTGGCCCCTTATCAAATTAGAAAAGCTGCAGCTCCCAAAAGCAAGGAGAGGACTGGACTTTCCAGATTTCAGGAGGTACCAATTGAGCTCCTTATTATCTTAAGTAGCTGATTGGTTCTCTTGTGACCCACAATCAATCTGGTTAGATATTGAGACCTCCCAAGCAAAATGTCCCCTCATCAATCTATTATTCATGGACAAGATGAGAGCTATTATGGATTATTGTAAAATTCCTGGAGGACAATGTGACAAGATGAGGGTAATCTGCAAAAAAACCTCCCCTTATATCCCTATAATGGGAGCACTGGGATTTCAGCCAGGGTTGACAGATGCTACATTTAAAACTTGGGAGTCCAGAGGCATCTCCTACTTGGGAGATATATTTGGTGGGGAAGTTATGACGTCGTTTAAGCAGCTGCACCAGAAGTTTGGACTGCCTAACAAGGACCTCTTTTTGTATTTTTAAATATGAGACTTTATCCAAAACAAGATCACACTGATAGTTAATCCTTACAAATCAGATAGGGAAAGGAGACTGCTATGGCTGATGATCTCGAAGGACATGGAACGACTATATAAAACCTGGAATCAAGAATTCGTGTTGGAAATCTCTTTAGAAATGTGGGAGGACCTCTGGGAAAATGCCAGAAAGATCTCTATCTGTAACAGAACTCAGGCTACTTAATTAAAGATACTTCACAGGGCTCACATTGCACCTGAACGACTCGCAAAATTCAAGGCAAGAGCATCCCCAGTGTGCCCTAAATGTAAAATAGATGTTGGTGCTCTCACGCGTTGTGTATGGACATGCCATAAGATCTCGTAGGTATTGGGATAGAGGAGCGAATGCCTTGACAGAGATTTTGGTACGGAGATTAGACTGGATCCAATGTCTCTACTTTGGGGCTCTCCAAATTTTCTCTCCCTGGATGTATACGGGAAGAAATTATTTTCTATCCTCTCCTTTTGTGCGAGGAAAAATATTTTAGTGAATTGGATGTCCAAGGGCCTCCCAGGACTTTCAAACTGGCATAGGGTCATCATGGAATATACCCCCTTGACCTCCTCTCGAATATGGTGCACCAAAAAACGGAATCATTTTATAAAACATGGCAACCCTTTTTGAACTATATCGACACAGCTATTTCAGGCATATTGTCCAGGGCTTTTGCTTAACTGTGGTAATGGTTCTGGCCGGTTCAGGGGCCTCTGGGAGGAGGAATACTGTATAAATACGGGTTCTATTATGACTTGATGTAAATGTATTTTGAGCATGTAGCTAATTATTTAATTACTTTGTTGTTCATTGTTAGTCATGTTTGATATCCTATTTTATGTTTTGATTGTTTGTAGAATAGATTATTAGTTGGGGTTTTCCCTTTATTTATTTATTTATTTAATTTTATATTGTAAAGTGGAATACTCTTGTATTATATTTGTAATTTTGTCAAAATTACTTCAGTTTTTTTTTGGAAAAAAAGAAAATGTTTAATGCGGTAATTTAGTTCTGGTTATCTGTCTTCATCTTTTTCTCTGTAGTGGTGTTAATTTTGCTTTCTAATGCATTTATTTTCCATGCCATCTGGGAAAGAGATGAGCACAAATCCACACCTTATGCATTTCTGTTCGCCTTCAGGCAGAAGTGAGCAATGTTTCTATTTCGAGTTTTACTAATACTTAGAAATACAGTACATTTCTATGTAAAATGAAAGCACAATAAATTGAGTGCTTCAAATGCAACTTTTGGTCATGACATACTTATAAATTTAAAATAATACATGTGAATAAGGAATAAGGAAGATGCATGTGACCTCTTTACCTTTCAAACTCCAGCATATCATTTTTTGCCTCTGTGTACAGATTTAGTTTTTCTCAAGTTTTAATTGTTATGTGCTTTTAAACACTGTCAAAATTGTCAAATTAGGAAAACAAAAGCACACCTGGAACATTTTCTTAAGGAGCAAAATTATAAGGAGAGTGTATAATTTTAAAAAAAAGGTGACTGGGACAGTGGAATATTTAAACATTTGACAGACTTTGAGTTAAAGTGGATTATGACAAGTTAATTTTGATAGCAATGTAATTGTTCTACCACTGTGTGGAGCTATATAAGTTCAACAGCTATTGTATTCTAACTGGAGCCGAGAGTACTTTTAAATGTAACAACTGCACACTATGGTTTCTGTTGCAGAAATTTAATGAGAAAATGTTGGAAACATTAAGTAGGTCTGGCATCACAATTTTAATGGGGTATGTTCTGTTGAAAGGTCACTGAATGAAATATTATTTCTGTTATTCTCCACTGATACTGCCTGACTTGCTGGGTATTTTTGCTATTTATTTCCTGTATTCACAGTATTTTGCTTTTCTGTTTAGGTTACACAGATGGCATGTACAAAGAAGTCTCAGTAATCCACAGTGCAAATGTAAAGCCATATTTGAAATGCTTCTTAAAAATGTTGGTAGTGATTTTATTTTGATATTCATTTTCCACAGTGCAGTATGGGTTCCTGAAAGAAATTGAGATTTTAATGTTCTTGCCAGTTGATCATCTGCAGTGATAGCAATGGGGAGTCAGAGTTAGTGATAGTATTCAGGCCCAGCAGTTTTAGAGGTGACAGTTTAAGTAGTGTTATGGTGGAAGAGAGGTCAAAGTGAAAACTGCATGATATGTGAGGACGATTGCTCATTTGGGATGTGGCAGTTGCTAAATCTCCTCTGCAGGAAGTGAGTGCTATATCGCGATTCCATTTAGAAGGGCAACCACTTCCTCTCAAAGCTGTTCAGTGAGGCCAGTTCTTGAAAAGCTGCTCAGTACTGGAGAGATAATTGTCAGAACAAGGATGTTGGTTTAGGATGTCGGTGCCATTAGTTGGATCTGAATTTTTTTGTTGAATATAATTCTAGGCTTTTCCATATTCTCTATTTTTTCTTGTCAAGCTGCTGCTTAGGATCTTTGGTTTATTTCTTTGCTGTCTCACCTCTAATTTTGTCCTTCAATTTGATTTCATCTTCCTACCAGTCCTAACTTGGATTTGAGAAGGATGGAAAGATAGTTAATGTAACACCTTGATTCAAGAAAAGAGGGAGACAGAAATCAGAAGCTTATAAGCCACTAATCATAACATCTTCAGAGGGAAATTGCTAGAATACATTATTAGGGAAGTTATAGTGGATTGCTAGATTTCCTAGAGTGTGGAAACAGGCCCTTCGGCCCAACCAGTCCACACCAACCCTCTGAAGAGGAACCCACCCAGATCCATTTCCCTCTGACTAATGTACCTAACAATATGGGCAATTTAACATGGCGAATTCACCTGACCTGCTCATCTTTGGACTATGGGAGGAAACTGGAGCACCCGGAGGAAACCCACGCAGACGCGGTGAAAGTGTGCAAACTCCACACAGTCACCTGAGGCTGGAATCGAACCTGGGACCCTGGTGCTGTGCGGCAGCAGTGCTAACCACTAGAAAAATCGTAATGTGATCAGGCAGAATCAGTGTTGCTTTATGAAAAGAAAACTCAAACTAATCTATTCAAGTTGTGAGGAAGTGACAAACAAAGTTGATAAAAGGGAACTTGGATATAATGTACTTGGATTTCCAGAATGCATTTGATAAGATGCCGTGTGAAAGGTTACTCCACAAGATTAAGCATATAGTGGTTGTGGTGGAGTGGTGGGGAGAAACACATGAGCATGGATAAAGGATCGGTCAGTTAACAGAAAAGCAAAGTAGTAGTGATAAATACGTACATTTTTGTTTGGCAAGTTGCAACTAGTAGAGTGCCACAGGGCTTCTGCCCGAAACATCGATTCTTCTGCTCCTCGGATGCTGCCTGACCTGCTGTGCTGTTCCAGTGCCACACTTTTCGACTCTGATCTCCAGCATCAGTAGTCTTCATTTTCTCCTCGCCACACAGATCTATCCTGTTTACAATCTATATCAATGACTTGGATGGAAGAGCAAATGTATGTAATTAAATTTGTTGAAGAAAACAAATGACATGAAAAAGTAAGTTGGCAAGATGAGGCGGAGTGACTTTGAAGCAAAATAGAGAGCTTAGGTGAGTGGGCAGAATTTGGTAGATGTACTATAATGTGGTAAAATGTGAACTTGTCCACTTTTGCAGAAAAAAAGAGAAAAGCAATATACTATTAAAATTGGAGAAAGATTGCAGAAATTGGTGACACAGGAAGATCTGGGTGTTCTAGTACATGAATCACGTAATATCAGTATCCAGATGATTGGGAAGGCAAATGGAATGTTGATGTTTATTGCAAGGGGAATAGAATAAGAATAGTTAAGTTTTGTTGGAGCTACACAGATTTTGTTGTGACTACATCTGGAATGCTGTGTACTGTTTTGGTTTCCTTGTATGAAAAAGGATCTAATTACCATTAAACTATTGGATATTGATACAGAATTAGTCCATTTGGCCTATTGAGACAGCTCTGACATCCGGTCATGGCTGATATGTGTCTCAACCCTATTCTCTGGCCTTCTCCCTGTAACCCTGATCCCTTGCCAATTGGGAAGCGGTCTATCCCTGTCTTAAATTAATGACTTGGCCTCCGCAACCCTCTGCAGCAATGAGTTCCATAGATCTATCATTGCTCTGGCTGAAGAAATTCCTCCTCATCTCAGTTCTAAAGGGTAGTAGTCCCTTCACTTTTGAGGCTGTGCCTCATCTCTCCTACTTGTGGAAACATTTTCTCTACATCAACTCTATCTTGGCCTCTCAATATTCTGTAAGATTCCGCCCCCCCCCACAACTTCCAAATTCCATTGAGTACAAACCCAGAGTCCTCGCCAGATGCACCCCAACTGGGGACGAGGCCACATTGGATTTGGTACTTCGTAATGAACCTGATCAGATGTTAGATTTGGAGGTAGGTGAGCACTTTGGTGATAGTGACCACAATTTGGTTAGATTTACTTTAGTGATAGAAAGGGATAGTTATATATAGCAGCGTAAGAGTTATAGCTGGGGGAAAGGCAATTATGATGCGATTAGGCAAGATTTAGGATGCATAGGATGGGGAAAGAAACTGCAGGTGATGGCACGATTGAAATGTGGAGCTTATTCAAGGACCAGCTATTGTGTGCCCTTGATAAATATGTACCGGTCAGGCAGAGAAGAAGTTGTTGATCGCGGGAGCTGTGGTTTACAAAGGAAGTTGAATCTCTTCTTAAGAGGAAGAAGAATGCTTACGTTAGGATGAGATGTGATGGCTCAGTTTGGGCGCTTGAGAGTTACAAGCTCACCAGGAAAGACCTGAAGAAAGAGCTAAGAAGAGCCAGAAGGGGTCATGAGAAGTCATTGGCGGATAGGATCAAGGAAAACCCTAAGGCTTTCTATAGCTATATCAGGAATGAAAGAATGACATAGTCGTGGTAAGTTGTGTGTTGAGTGAAAGTGAATACTTTTCATCAGTATTCACACGAGAAAAAGACAATGTGGTCAAGGAGAGTACTCAGATACAGGCTACTAGACTGGATGGGATTGAGGTTGATAAGGAAGGAGGTGTTAGCAATTCTGCGAAGTGTAAAAATAGATAAGTCCTCTGGACTTGATGGGATTTATCGTAGGGCTCTCTGGGAAGCCAGATGGGAGATTGCCGAGCCTTTGGCTTTGATCTTTATGTTGTCATTGTCTAAAGGAATAGTGCCAGAAGACTGGAGGATAGGAAGGGCAAGATGCGTCAACAGTGGATGACGAGAGAAATTGTACGACTTGCCAAGAGGAAAAGGGAAGCGTACATAATATCTAGGCAGCTAAGAACCGATCGGACCCTGGAGGAATATCAGAAGAGTAGGGCAAATCTTAAACAAGGAATCAAGTGGGCTAAAAGGGGTCAAGCAGAATTAAGGAAAATCCCAAAGCATTTTATTCTGATATAAGAAGCAAGCGGGTAACTAGAGAAAGGGTTGGTCCACTAAAAGATAATGAAGGAAGGCTGTGTGCTGAACCTGAGAGAATGGGTGAGATTCTGAATGATTACTTTGCATCAGTGTTCACTGAGGAGAGGAATGTGATGAATCTTGAGATTAGAGATAGAAGTTTTGGTTAGTCTGGATCATGTTGGCATAAGTAGGGAAGATGTGTTGGGTATGCTAGAGGTTATTAAGGTGGACAAATCCCCACGACCGGATGGAATCTATCCCAGGTTGCTGAGGGAGGCGAGAGAGAAAATAGCTGGAGCCCTGACAGATATCTTTGTGGCATCCTTAAATACAGGTGAGGTGCCGGAGGACTGGAAGGTTGCTCATGTTGTCCCCCTGTACAAGAAGGGTAGTAGGGATATTCCGGGTAACTACAGACCAGTGAGCCTGACGTTGGTGGTAGGGAAGTTGCTGGAGAGGGTACTGAGAGATAGAATCTATTTATATTTAGAAAAGAATGAGCTTATCAGTGATGGGCAACATGATTTTGTGCGGGGGAGATCGTGCCTTACCAACTTAATAGAGTTCTTCGAAGTGACCAACTTGTTAGATGAAGGAAGGGCTGTTGTTGTCATATATATGGACTTTAGTAAGGCGTTGGATAAGGTTCCCCATGGTAGACTAATGGAGAAAGTGAAGTCACATGATGAGCAGGGTGTTCTAGCTCGCTGGATAAAGAACTGGTTGAGCAACAGGAGACAGAGTAGTAGTAGTTGAAGGGAGTTTCTTGAAATGGAGAAAGGTGACCAGTGGTGTTCCACAGGGGTCAGTTTTGGGGCCACTGTTGTTTGTAATATACATAAATGATCTAGAAGAGGGCAATGTTGGTACGATCAGCAAGTTTGCAGATGACACAAAGATTGGTAGAGTAGCAGAAAGCATAAGGGACTGTCAGAGAATACAGGAGGGTATAGATATACTGGAGAGTTGGGTAGAAAAGTGGCAGATGGCTTTCAATCCAGACAGGCGTGAGGTGATGCATTTAGGCAAGTCTAATTCGAGATCGAATTATACAATGAAGGGAAGAGCCTTGGGAAAAGTTGATGGGCAGAGAGATCTGGGAGTGCAGGTCAATTGTATCCTGAAGGTTGCTGCACAGGTGGATAGAGTGGTCAAGAAGGCATACAGTATGCTTGCCTTCATTGGACGGGGTATTGAGTGTAAGAGCTGGCAAGTCATGTTAAAATTGTACGAGACATTGATTCGGTCGCATTTGAAATACTGTGTACAGTTCTGGTCGCCACATTACCTAAAGGATGTGGATGCTTTGGAGAGGGTGCAGAGAAGGTTTACGAGGATGTTGCCTGGTATGGAAGGTGCTAGCTCTGAAGAGAGGTTGAGTATGTTAGGTTTATTTTCACTAGAAAAAAGGAGATTGAGGGGGGACCTGATTGAGGTACAAAATCATGAAGGGTATCGACAGGGTGGATAGAGACAAGCTTTTTCCCAGGATGAAAGATTCAATAATGAGAGGTCATGCTTTCAAGGTGAGAGGTGGAAAGTTTAAAGGGGATACACGTGGCAAGTACTTCACACAGAGGGTGGTGGGTGTTTGGAATGTGTTGCCAGCAGAGGTAGTAGAGGCAGGCACGGTAGATTCATTTAAGATGCGTCTGGACAGATGCATGAGAAGGTGGGGAGCAGAGGGATGCAAATGCTTAGGAATTGACCGACAGGTTTAGACAGTACATTTAGATTGGATCAGGCTTGGAGGGCCAAAGGGTCTGTTCCTGGGCTGTAAATTTTCTTTGTTCTTTATTCAAATATTGTTCCCTTGCTCAAGAAGAGGGGTAGAGACAACCCTGGAAATTATAGACCTGTGAACCTTCCTTCAGTTGTAGGTAAAGTGTTGGAAAGGGTCAAAAGAGAGAGGATTTATAATCATCTAGAGATGAATAAATTGATTAGGGATAGTCAACATGGTTTTGTGAAAGGTAGGTCGTGCCTCACAAATCTTATTGAGTTCTTTGAGAAGGTGAACAAAGAGGCGGATGGGGGAAAAGCAGTTGATGTAGTCTATGTGGTTTACAGTAAGGCATTTGATAAGGTTCCCCACGGCAGGCTATCGCACAAAATACAGAGGCATAGGATTGAGGGTGATTTAGCGGTTTGGATCAGTAATTGGCTGGCTGAAAGAAGACCGAGGGTGTTGATTGATGGGAAATATTCATTCTAGAGTTCAGTTACTAGTGGGGTACTGCAAGGATCTGTTTTGGGTCCACTGTTGTTTGTCATTTATATAAATGACCTGGATGAGGGCATAGAAGGATGGGTTAGTAAATTTGCGGATGACACTGAGGTCGGCAGAGCTGTGGATAGTGACGAAGGATGTTGTAGGCTACAGAGAGACATAGATAAGCTGCAGAGCTGGGCTGAGGGGTGGCAAATGGAGTTTAATGCAGAAAAGTGAGAGGTGATACACTTTGGAAGGAGTAACAGGAATGCAGATTACTGGGCTAATGGTAAGATCTTTGGTAGATGAGCAGAGAGATCTCCGTGTCTATGTACATAGATCCTTGAAAATTGCCACCAGTTTGGAACCATGAGATCATGCTGCAACTGTACAAAACTCTAGTTCAGCCACATTTGGAGTATTGCGTACAGTTCTGGTCACCGCATTATAGGAAGGATGTGAAAGCTTTGGAGGTGGTTCAGAGGAGATTGACTAGGATGTTGCCTGGTATGGAGGGAAGGTCTTATGAGGAAAGGCTGAGGGACTTGAGGCTGTTTTCATTAGAGAGAAGACGGTTGAGAGGTGACTTAATTGAGAGATATAAGATAATCAGAGGATTAGATAGGTTGGACAGTGAGAGCCTTTTTCCTTGGATGGCGATGGCTCGCACGAGGGGAAATAGCTTTAAATTGAGGGGTTATAGATTTCGGGCAGATGTCAGAGGTTGGTTTATTTACTCAGAGGAGTAAGAGGTATCGAACGCACTGTCTGCAACAGTAGTAGACTTGCCAACTTAAAGGACATTTAAATGGTCATTGAATAAGCATATGGACAAAAATGGAATAGTGTAGGTTAGATGGGCTTCAGATTGGTTCCACAGGTTGGCACAACATTGAGGGCGGAAGGGCCTGTACTGTGCTGTTATGTTTATATGACAGGCCTTAAACTCTGGGATCATTCTTATAAATCTCCTCTGGACCCCTCCAACACCAGCACACCCTTCATTCAATAGAGGGCCCAAAACTGCTCACAATATTCCAAATGCAGTCTGATCAAAGTCAGCAGTAATTTCTGCTTTGGTGTTCTTGTCGTCTTGAAATGAATGCTATCATTGCATTTGCCGCCTTAACTGCGAATTGAACCTCAATGTTAACCTTCAGAGAACCTGAACTAGGACTCCTAAGTCCCTTTGTGCTTCAGATTTCTGAAGCCTTTCCCCATTTAGAAAATAGCCAATGCCTCTATTTTTCCTACCAGAGTTCATAACCTCACATTTTCCCACATTGTATTCTATTTGTCACTTTGCCCACTATCCTAGCCTGTCTGAGTCCTTCTGGAGCCTCCCTACTTCCTCAATGCTACCTACTTCTCCACAGATCTTCACGTCATCTTCAAACTAAGCAACAATATACTCAGTTCCTTCATCCAGATCTTCACTTAGAATATGAGTAGTTGTGGTCCCAATTTTTGCAGAACTGCACTAGTCACTGCCATTTTGAAAAAGAACCCTTTATCCCTACACTTTCCTTCTGCCAGTCAGCCGATACTCTACCTATGCCAGTTCCTTGCTGCTTTGGGGTCTTATCTTAATTGTGATAGAACAATTCCGAGAAGGTTGAGTTGACTCATTCCTGGGATGAAGTGCTTCTCTTCCAAAGAAACGTTGAACAGATTGTGCCTGAGAAGTGTGCTCTGTCAGAAGATTGTTAGCACATGGAATTCGATTCCCCAGAAGGAAGTAGTCAATGCAGTGTTGAATACATTTATGGCAGACAAGGGAGTTGAGAGTTATGGTGGAAAGAGGAATTGAGACCATGACTGGGTCAACCACGATCTTATTGAATGATGGAGCAGACTTGAAGAGCTGAACAGCCAAATCCTGCACTGAAGTCCTTCCTTTGTAACATGAGGTAGTATTAAGCTATGCTTGTAGTGCCACCTAGAGGTGAAATGCAATTGAAATGGTGCAAGTTAATACTGCATGTAGTTAAACGTTTAGGATATTAGGTGTTACTTTAGAAAAAATACTGCACACTTTTTTTTTTAAAAAAAAGCCTTTTTATAAGCACACTTCTTCCCTTGAGCTGAATGGTGTCACTTTAAAGCTGAGGCTCAAGAACTGACAGCAGAGAGTTATATTGTTATCTGTGATCTAGATTTGGTCAAGGAAAGCAGTACTCTGTGCATGCTTCACGTTTTGCTAGCTTTGCTGTGTTTAAAAATAAAGTCTTGAACAATGGATAGTTGTTTGTTCTCTAAATGTGCACTTTATTGTAAGTGAAGGTATATTTAATGTGGTTCAGCACAACTTTTGTTCAAATGAATGACCCTAAGATTGGGTTTAGTTTTATTAGAGGTTATATATATTTTTTGATTTTCATTCCAAATTAATGTAGCCAGTGCTGCTAATTTAAACCAAATGGTTGGGTTTGTTTCATTTTAGGGCATCTCAACTGCTTTGACCTAGATCTACAGATAATCATACAAACAAAAGCATACAATTTTCTTCAGCAAACTGTGCAGGTTACAGGAATTTTATTTTTCTCTCCCACTGCAGGAAATCGGAATTTTTTTGATGAGCTTTTAAATAATCAGGAAATTCCAGCAAGTGGGATTGATACTGTAGAGAAGACCAGTGTTGCTATGACAACTGCAGGCAGACATCCAGACAAGTCCAGGTAAAAGAAAGACTTAAATGCACGTACGCAGCAGTACTTTTTTCCCTTAATAGGAATTAACTGAAAATGCACCCTTTAGCTGCAAAGCTGTTGCTGTTGTCTGACTTGAAGCTTTTCTAACACTATAGATGTGATATTCAAGCACATAGTCATAGTGGACTCAACTGTATTTTTTTTCAAAATCAGAGACAGGCAACTACATCACAAGGCCATTCTGATATCCTGTTTCTATGGTTACCGTAACAGCATTTATCAGTTCCTTATGAGAAGAGGCAAAGCAAATCTGTATGCACATGGCAAGGTTCCAGCATTTCAATTGAAAAAGCACTTTGAACTGCTGCCAAGTTTATAAGAAGCATAGCTGTCAGGACTGCTTAATGCTGGCAGTTTGTATTTGGCAAGCTTTCACCTCCCATGATTCTTCACTTGGCTATTTTCCATGTACTTAGCGGAAGCTAAAAATTAACCCATGAAGGTGATGGCATAAAGTGAGATTTCAAATTTGTAGTCTCAAATATGGTTTAGAATATAGATAAACAGACATTTAAAAAAAAATAAAATTTGAGTAACCTTTACTTCACTTTCAGTAATTTGAATTCTGACCTTTAACAGCTTATCCATTATTATTCAATTCCCTTGCAAAAGAAACTGTTCTTTAAAATATTTTACTTAATAATTATACCTAATTATTTCTAGAGATATGCAGTGCTAAGTTTATCTTTTTACTGGAATCATTTGAAATTTTGGAATGTCAGCATTGTTTTTGTAGATTACAATGGTTTACTTTTGCTGTTGAAGTATTCTAGGTAGTATATTTGTGAAAGAGTACGCTGTAGCTGAAAGCACAATGGGTTCATTATGAAGAAATAAAGGGTTACGGCAGAAAAATGCAGAATTTTTAACCAACATGGAGATCAAGAGTGTTCACTTTTCCCCTTTGCTATTCAGCAGCTTCTAATACGAATGGTCAAAATTGTCTGTTATTCATGCAGCTGGAAGAAGTTCAGAAAAATTATGCCTGGCACGTATTGTAAAGAATGGCTAGTATGAACCCAGCTCCATTATCCGTGCTGGAGTATTTGCTCGTTTGTGCTACACAAATAAAATAACTTGTTAGGGAAAAAAAGACAAACATTGCCTTTCCCTATTCCAACATGGCAAAGTGTATGAGTAATCTTGAATTTTTTTATGGCATTAGTTAGTCAATCAACTGTATATCCATTTGAAAAGATGAAATGGTTGCTTCATGTATTACCAATGAATAAAGCAAGTAGTTTTTAATGTTTGGAATATGCACTTTTAATCAAATGAAATTTAGAAGTTAAAAGACAAACTGTGTTAGGAAGTCAGTTACTGTCATCATTGCTTTGTAATGTAATATCTTCAATAATTATAACTGCAAAATGTAAATTCTGTATTTCCAAATGCAGTGTCATACATTTTGTTTTGTTGTTGAATGGAATGACAATAATAATGCACAAAAGGAGGCCATTCGGCATATTGTACCTCTGTGGTTCTTTAAAAGACCTATTCAATTAGTTCCCCACTCTAGTTTTGTCCCCATAGCACCTTTTTATCCTCTCTGATCAAGTATTGAATTCCCTCCTGGAAATTACTATCGAATCTGCTACCATTTCAGGCAATGTATTCCAGAAAGCAGCAAATCACTTCATAAAAAGTAATTTCCTCATGTTTATGTCTTGTCTGGTGTACTCTAGTGATTGAGCCTTTTGCATGCCTCTCTTTGCACTGATTGGAAAAATGTCCAAATTTTTGGATCTTTCTATACATTTGAAGTCCCTCATTTCTACTACCATACAAGTAAATCTCTTCTGTGCATTCTCTCAGTCTTTGACTTTCTTCCTAAAGTGTGATGCTCATAAATAAGCATGATACTCTGGTTAAAGACTAGCCAGTGCTTTATAAATGTTTAGCAGAACTTCCTTGTTTCTGTATTCTATATTTCTATTAATAAACATGACACTCCACTGTGTTTTAATGGTGGTCTCAACTTAACCTGCCACCTGCAAAGATCTATGTCTCTTTCTGCAGTCCTTTGAAAGTTACACCATTTTGTTTATGTTCCTTTTACTTTTTTTCCTCACAAACCAGCAATTTACACTTGTGTTAAATTTAATCTGTCATGTGCCTCCTAATTCATCAGATTGTGTTCTTCTGAAGCCTGTTACTATGTTGTTGTTTACCCACATTTCTGAGTTTTGTGTTATGTTTAAACTTGCAAAATCATGCTGTATCACAAACATATATATTTTACTGATATGGTTATAAGCTGTCTACCAGTTAACCCAATTTTAAGATATGAAACTTGGGATTGTGGATTTTAATTTTCAACATTATTACTTATTTTTCAGTCATGTTCCTCCCTGCTTATTTATCCTTCCTTGTGGAATGTTGTGAAACTGTAACATAAAGCTTTGGTTGTTTTTCAGATCCCATTAGTCACTGATAGAGGCCAGAAGCAGGGGTATTTCTTGGCCACATCCTTGCTAAACATTTGTTGAATTGGGGATACAGTTTGTTTGAACTTAACAAATTTTTGGCAGCCTATCTGTTAGAGTTTGCAGGGTTGGAAAATTGTGCCTTTTAGCTTTCAGAGTGCAGTTGGAGTGTTTTGTCCAAAAGAAACATGTTAGATGACTGCATGTGTCGATGGCTTTACTAGAAATGAAGACTAATAAAATTATATCATCTTTACAGAGCAAACTTTATTTTAGAAGGACTTGTGAGTGTTTGAGTAAAATCAAAAGCTGTTCACAACAAAACTAAGTTCCTTCATTAGTCTTTTAAGTAACAGCAAGCAACCCAGCCAAACTGATGATGAATATTTACTTACAATGTTGGCTGCAGATGTTATATGTGAAGTCATTTTCCACAATCTAGTGCTAAGTGGGCATGGGCCCACGTAATAAAACTGTCTGTAATTTGGCATTAGTGAACCTACATTGATAATCTCATCAGTCTGTTCATAAGGATGCTTGCAGCTGGGAATAGAAAATTCACTAACGTAGTGGCTGCTGTCGTTCTATGGTTAGTGTATTGTTAAGGCAGAGTAAAAGCTGTTTTGTTGATGCGCATTTGGCCTGTACTGTTACTACAAAAGTGGACAAGATTGCTAAATACTTAGCATAGAAGATTTTTAGCATGACCAGCAAATAAATATAAGTCCTTTCTCCCTAACCAAAATAAATGCAAATTACTGTGGTTTGTCAAGTTTTATGTTTGATTTTAAAAGGTTGAATACAAGAGTTTTAATGTTACTCATTAGATTTGGTTATCTTAATGCATAGGTAAATTATTCCACATAGACCAGAAGTTAAGGAATCATTTATTTTAGAGTGCTTACCTTTGATGTCCTATTCTTTTAATCAACCTGTTCAGACAGGTTATGACACACCTATGTGTTAAACGGGATTTTAACCTGAACCATCTGGCCCAAAGATAGGGACACTACCACTGCCACAAGACACTGTGTCAATTGTGTCCTGTTTAACTGGGCAAGAGGAAACAAGTATACAGGCAACTGAAAGCTGAGGTGCAGCAAAGGACTCACAACTAAAGAATAGATAGAGTAGGTGGAAATAGCATAGGACACTCAGCAACTTGCTGATGATCACAACACGCTTGACTTCTTCAGTGCAATCGAAGCCATTTACCATCTGAATACCCAGGGACTCGGGGTCAAAACAGACAGTTGCTCATCAGAGACCGAGAGGCAGTCAACACCTGGTGGAAAGAGCATTTCAATGACCTCTTCAACCAAGACACATCATTTGACTCAAGTACTCTGAACAGTCTGCAACAGACGACCCTTTGTCTTTTCAATGCACCTCTAACCTGCATGAAATTGAAGAAGCCATCTGAGAGCTGAAAAAAAAACAAGTGGAATCCATGCTAAAGTACTGAAATATGGTGGAGAGACACTCTTGACATGAATCCACAAACTCATCACCCTTGTTTGGAAGGAATTCAGCATGCTACAAGATTCCACAGATGTCTTAATTATGACTGTCTTCAAGAAAGGAGAGAGGTCCAACTGTGCAAAATAGAGAATTTCCCTACCATTCACCATGGGCAAAGTGATTGCGAGTTTCTCCATTCTTTGTTGGAGCGGCATGGTGGCTCAGTGGTTAGCACTGCTGCCTCACAGCACCATGCACCCAGGTTCAATTCCTGCCTCGGGTGACTGTCTGTGTGGAGATTGCACATTCTCCCCGTGTCTGCTTGGGTTTCCTCCGGGTGCTTTGGTTTCCTCCCACAATCCAAAGATGTGCAGGTCAGGTGAATCGGCCATGCTAAATTGCCCATTGTGTTAAGTACATTAGTCAGAGGTAAATATAGGATAGGGGAATGGGTCTGGGTGGGAGGGTTGGTGCGGACTTGTTGGGCCGAAGGACCTGTTTCCATACTGTAGGGAATCTAGTCGAATCTAATCTAATCTTTCCTCCCAATGGCTGAAAAGCTCTTCCCCGAGTCTCAAAGTAGTTTCAGTACATCAAGAGACACAATAGATATGGATTTGTCATGCACTGAAGATCAAGAAAAGCACAGGGAACAAAAGCAATCTCTGTACACGATCTCACACAGACCTCCATCTCTGTCAACTATGAGGAGTTCTGGAATATCATGGTCAAATTCAGCTGTCTGCAGAAATATATCACCAATCTCCACTTGTTTCACAATGACATGCAAGCTTTCATCTTCACCAATTGATGCACCACAGATCCAATATGAGCACAGACCTGGTGTTACCAGGACTGTGTAGTGCACCAATGCTCTTCTCCAACTTCCTTCCTGCAACACTCCATTCCATCTCCATGAAGCTCCTGGCTGGAGTGGAGCTAACTGGCTGGATAAGCGGGAAACCTTCAGTGCCCCAGGCCAGAACCAAGATCACCCCAACTGTCATCAAACTGCAGTATGCAGGTGACGTCTACATGTCTGCCCAGTGAGGTTGAGCTGTAAACCATGCCTTCACTGAAGTGTAGGGGAGAATGCGCCCCCCGCCCCCAAAAACCGTCAAAGTTCAAGGCAAGATCTGGATAACATGACCGTTTCCCACATTGACAGTGAAATCCAGCATTGATTTCAAGGTGCCAGTGCAGCCTAGGATGCCTAAGGAACTGAGTTCAAAGTCCAAAACCAAGCTCATGATTGACAGAACAACTGTGATTCCCACTCTCCTGCATATATTAGAAACATGGACCATGTACACCAACACCTCAACTCCCTGACAGTTATCACCAGTGCTGCTTCTCCAACTCCGACAAGTCCACTAATAGGATAGGAAACCAATGTGAGTATCCTCTCCAAGACCGTTATTTGCAATAACAAGTCACAGCTCATGCATGATCAGCTGCAATGATGGGTCACATGGCCCATGTGGACAATGCAAGACTCCATAAACAAATGCTCTACTTTGAACTCTGCAATAGTATCCTAGTAGATCACTAGGATGGCAGAGGAGATGCTACAAGGACACCCTGCAAGCCTCCCTAAATGAATACAGGTAGTTCTTCTATAACACGATGGTTATGTTCTTGTGCAAACCCTTGTTATAGAAAAAGCACACTTTAGAAACAGTGCTTAAAGTGTTGGCAATGTAACAGCCTCACAGCCAACACATGTTTTAAAAGTTTGCCCTTTAGAAACAGGTCCCCAATTCGTTAGTCACATTAGTGAATTTGTGTTAGCGGAATGCGTTATGGCAGAATTACCTGTACAATATTCTCGCCAACACATGGAAATTATTTGCTCTAGAATGCACCAATTGGAGAAGAAGCCTCCGCGAAGGTGCCAACCACTTTGCATATCATTGAGTGGAGCACGTGGAGGCCAAGCACAAGTAGTGGAATGAGCACGCAGAGTCTGGAGTCTCACCTCTTAAACACCACCTGCTCCGCCTTTGGCAGAGTGTGTAACTCCAGGATTAGACTAGTCAATTGCTGTACTTTCTCATTCTTATCCAAGTTTTGAATATGTTAAAATTTACTGCATATGACCACTGCAAAGCCTATCTATTTTGTTTTAATATTACCAGTGGTGAATTCAGTAGTGGAATGCCCTGATGAAGGGCTTATGCCCAAAACGTTGACTCTCCTGCTCCTCATGCTGCCTGACCTGCTGTGCTTTTCCAGCACCACAATCTCTACTGTGAATTCAGTAGTGCACATCCAGTGTGTTCTGGTGAATACAGAGTTTTGAACCTGTCTAAAAGTTTGTTTTCTACCCTTCTATGTTAGCAAGTCCATTTTCCCCCTCCTGTGAAGAATGTTCCAGCAGAAAACTGAATCAGTTTACACCTGGAACTCTGATTACTACAGACCTCATTTGTATTGTTTGTTATATTAATTAAAATAGAAAAATGTTTAGAAAAATCCAAAAGATCAAAATATTTTAGCTTAATTCTCTATAATGTTGAGGTTGATATGTTAACTGCAAGGCAGTGAATATGTACCTCCAGCTTGTGATCTTTACCAATTCTGTGTGACTATGTGATATTATTTCATGATGAAAACCAAGAGAATTATTTCTAGGTATACTTTAGAGAGTGCTGTAGGTGTACTTTAGAGAGTACAGCCTTGCTTTTGATAGTTTTGCATTATGATCTTGTATTTGGCTAATTGTGTGCTATTACCAATTAGGCTGATAACATGGATACTTGTAGTTAATTTTACTTTGTATTAACTTCAGTCATGAGTATGCAAAGATTATGTTGCTGTTAACATTTTGATTTATCAGATGTGTGTTCTGTTTATATTTGTAAGGGTTTCAATGATAATGTAAGTGTAGATTTTGCAGGAGTACTAGCAGTTAGTCTATCCATATTTAGTTACTGTGAAATAAATAATCCACACGTCTCCAGTTAAGGATTAAAAAAAACAGGAAGTTGCTGACTGATTTTCCCTACTTCTTTAGTAAGGTCTTCGACAAGATCCCGCATCGTAGGAACATTAGCTCACGTGGGATTCAAGGAGAGAGAACCAATTGGATGCAAAATTGGCTTGTTGGTAGAAGACAGAGTGTGGAGTCCTGTGACCAGTGGTGTGCTTTGAGGATTGGTTCTGGGTCCACTGTTGATTGTCATTTGTATCAATGATTTGGATGAGAATATAGGTGTGATTGGTGAGTTTGCAGATGACACCAAAATTGGTCGCATAGTGGACAGTGTAAAAGGTTACCGTAGACTACAGAGGGACCTTGATCAGATGGATCAGTGGGCCAAGAAGTGACAGATGGAGTTCAACTTAGATAACTGCAAGGGATTGCAATTTGGTAAGGCAGGACTTACACAGTTAATAGTAGGGCCCTGGGGAGTGTTGTTGAACAAAGGGACCTATGGGTGAAGGCTTGTAGTTCCTTGAAAGTGGTGTTACAGGTAGACAGGGTGGTGGAGGTAGTGTTTGGCGTGCTTTCCTTCATTGGTCATATCACTGAATACAGGAGTTGGGACATCACGTTGCGGCCGTGTAAGACATTGGTGAAGCCACTTTCAGAAGACTGTGTACAATTCTGGTCACCCTGCTATAGAAAGGATGTTGTTAAAGTAGAAAGGGTGCAGAAAAAACTTTACCAGGATTTGCGAGGACTGAAAGATTTGAGTTATAAGGAGGAGCTGAAGATTCTGGGACTTTTTTTCTCCCCCGGAGCATTGGAGGCTAAGCGGTGACTTTGTAGAGGTTTCTAAAATCATGAGGAGCATAGATAAGATGAATATCCAAGACCTTTTCCCAAAAGATTTAAAAGAAACCTGAGAGGCAACATTTTCAAAGGGTGATGTATGTATGGAATGAGTTTCAAGAGGAAGTGATGGAGGTGGGTACAATTAAAACATTTGGATAGATACATGGATTGGAAAGGTTTCGAGGAATATGGACCAAGTGCAGGCAAATGGGATGAATTCAGTTTGGGATACCTTGATAATTTGGACCATAGGGCCTGTTTCTGTGCTGTATGACCCTATGACTCTCTTTATTCTAAGGCCAAAAAATGTAGCACTGAAGCACATGCAGAGATGAAATTAGGAGACTCACTTTGCTTTGACAAAGGGTCAGTTAGAGTCGAAACGTCAGTTCTTTCTCTCCTTACAGATGCTGCCAGACCTGCTGAGATTTTCCAGCGTTTTCTCTTTTGGTTTCTGTATGAAGTGTTTTTTGTTGTGGATCCTGTTGGACCACATGGATCATTTGGAGTGGCAGTTAGAGGCAATGAAGAGTTTACACGAGCGAGAAGGTGAGATGAATGGCAGTATGGCAGTTTTCAGAAGGTAGAGACACCGCAGATACAGTCGTGTAGATGGTTGACTGCTAGGAATGGTAAGAGAGCCATGTTGTGCAGGATTCTCTTGTGGCTATCCCCATCTCTAATATCCCCATCTCTGTTTTGAATACTGTAGTGTTGGGGGTGGTCTCTCATGAGAGAAGAGTGCTGACGGCCAGGTTTCGGGTGCTGTGACCAGCTCTACTGTAATGAGAGGCATGTCACATTATAAGTGATCGATTGTAACAGGGGACTCTGTAGTCTAGGGCACAGACAGACATTTCAAGATGGTGTGTTGCTTTCCTGATGGCATGGTTAAGAATGTCTCTGAGAGGGTGCAGAATATTCATTGTTCACATAGGAACCAACAACATAGGTAGAGAAAGGGATGAGGTTCTGCAGAAAGAATGTTGGAAACTAGGCAGAAGGTTAGAAAGTAGGTCCTCAGTGGAAGCAATATCTAGGTTTATACCGGTGCTATACGCTACTGAGAGTAGGAATAGGAAGTTGGAATAGATGAATGCATGGCTAAGGAGCCCGTGCAGGGGCAAGGATTCACATTTTTGGATCATTGCGATCTCTACAGGGGTAGAAATGATCAGTTTAAGGGTGATTGGTTCCAGCTGAATTGGAAGTGGATCAATATCCTTGCGGGTCGATTTGTTACTCAGGAGGCTTTAAGAGGGGTGGGGAGGGGAGTGGGAACCAAAATGATAGTGAAAAAAGAGGAAAGTCTGAGGCTAGTTCAATAGATTAGGGCAGCAAGTCAAATAGTCAAGGCATACAAGAACTTGGCAGAGAATGAGATAAGACTGATAAATTAAAGTCTGTTTACTTCAATGCAAAAGGCTTGACAGGTAAAGCAGATGAACTTAGGGGATAGTTGTGAATGTGGGACTGAGATACCATTGCTGTCACAGAAATGTGGCTCAAAGATGGACAGGACTGGCAAATTCATGTTCCATGGTATAGATGTTATTGGAAGAATAGAGAGGGAGGCAAGAGGAGGGGGAATGGCATTTTTGTTCGGGATAACATTACAGCTATAAGGGAGAATATCCTTGAGAGATCTTCCAATGACATTACATTGAATGGAACTGAGAAATACGAAAGATGATCACTTAGTTGGGATTGTATTATAGGACTCCCATAGTCAATGGGAAATTGAGAAACAAATATTTGAGGAGACTTCTGATACCTTCAATGATACCTCCCACTGCATTGGGAAAGTAACCAACATAATCCTGGTTATGCTCTTTTCCACTGTCGCCTGTCAGGCAGAATGTTTTTATACATGTATTAGCAGATTTGAGAACATTTTCCCCTCTGTTATCAAACTTCTGAATACTTTAATTCTTTAATGTTAATATTGATCTCTCTCTGCATCTTCTCAGCAGTTGTAACATTGTATCCTGCACTTTTTTCTGTTACCCAGGTGCACTTATATAGTACAATCTGCCTGTCAAGCATGTAAGACAACACTTTTCACTGTACCTCAGTACATGTGATGGGAATAAATCAAATCAAATAATAGGGTTGTAATGATAGGGGATTGAACCTTCCAACATAACTGAGACTGTCGTAGTGTTGAGGGCTTGGATGGGGAGGAATTTGTGGCATGTGTACAAGATAACTTTCTTATTCAGTGTGTGGATGTACCTACTACAGAAGGAGCAATACTTAACCTTTTGTTGGGAAATAAGGCAGTGTCAGTGGGGGAGCACTTTGGAGCAAGTGATCAGAATTATGAGTTTTAAAATTGTTATGGAAAAGTACAGTGCTGATCATAGAGTTAAAATTCTAAATTGGAGTCTGGCCAATTTTGACAGTATTAGACAAGAACTTTCAAAAGTTGATTGGGGTAGGCTATTCACACGTGAAGGGATAGTTCACAAGTGGAGGCCTTTGAACTCTCATTATTTCATTTCTAGAGACAGTATGTTTCTATTAGTGTGAAGGGTAAGGCTGGTAGATGTAAGGTGTGCTTATTGACTTGAGAAGTTGAGGCTCTGGTCAAGAAATAGGAGAAGGCGTAAGTCAAGTCTAGACAGCTGGGATTGAGTGAATCCCGAGAGAGGTATAAGGGCAGTCGGAGTATACTTAAGATGGAAATCAGGAGGGCAAAAAAGGGGACATGAGATAGCTTTGGCAAATTGAGTGAAGGAGAATCCAAAGAGAGTCTGTAAGTACATTAAGGACAGAAGAGAGAGATAAAAGGGCCCCTTATGTGCGTGTGTGGAGCCACAGGAGATGGGTGAGATCCTAATTAAGTATTTTGTGTCAGTATTTATTGTGGAGAAGGACATGGAAGCTCGGGAACTTGAGGAAATAAATAGTGATGTCTTGAAAAGAGTCCATATTACAAAAGAGAGGTGCTGAAGGTCTTAAAACCATAGAAATAGATGGTTTTCACATACCATCAGGTGAAACAAATCAGGTGATTCCCATACTTTGTGGGAAGCTCGGAAAGAAATTGCTGGGCCCCTTGCTGAGATATTTATATCATTGGCAGCAACGGGTGAGATTAGAGGTTGGTGAATATGGTGCCATTATTTAAGAAAGACTGTAAGGAAAAGCCAGGTAACTGTAGACCAGTGAGCCTTATGGTGGGTAAATTGTTGGAGAAAACTCTGAGGGACAGGACTTATATGCATTTGGAAAGGCAAGGGCTGATTAGGGATAGTTGACATGGCTTTGTGCGTGGGAAATTGTCTCACTAACTTGGTTTAATTTTTTTGAAGAGATGACAATGAAGATTGATGTAGGCAGAACAGTAGACGTTGTCTATGTGGACTTCAATCGGTGCATTCGACAAGGTTCTGCATGGTAGACTGATTTGGAAAGTTAGATCACATGGGATCCAGGTTAGCTAGTCTCTGGATACAAAATTGATTTGAAGGCAGGAGACAGAGGATGGTGTTTGAGGGTTGCTTTTCAGACTGGAGGCCTGTGACTAGTGGTGTGCCACAAAGATTGGTGCTGGGTCCACTGCTTCTTGTAATTTATAAAAATGATTTAGACTTGAATTTAGAGGGCATGGTTAGTAAGTTTCCAGATGGCACCAAAATAGGGTGGTGTAGTGGACATTGAAGAAGGTTATCTCAGTACAACGAGACCCTGAACAAATGGGCTAAGGAATTGTAGATGGAGTTTAATTCTGATTAATATGAGGTGATGCATTTTGGTAAGGCAAACTAACTGCTGTGCTCTTCCAGCACCACTAATCCAGAATCTGGTTTCCAGCATCAGCAGTCATTGTTTTTATCCAGGACTTACACAGTTATTGGTAGGTCCTAGGGAGTGTTGCTGAACAAAGAGACCGAAGAGTGCAACTCTATTGTTCCTTGAAAGTGGAAGCACAGATAGACAGGATGGTGAAGATAATGTTTGGCCATTACTCATTGTTCAGAGTATTGTGTATTGGAGTTGGGATATCATGTTAAGCTGAACAGGACATTAGTAAGGTCACCATGAGAATACTGCATACAATTCTGGTCTCCCTGCTATAGGAAGAATGTTGTTAAACTTAAGGGTGCAGAAAAGATTTATAAGGATGCTGCCAGGACTTGAAGATTTGAATTTTCAGGAGAGACTGAATAGGCTGGGACTTTTTCCCTGGAGCATCAGAGGCTTATAAAATCATGAGGAGCATTGGTAGGGTGAATAGTCAAGATCGATTTCTGAGGGTGGGGGGAGTCCAAAATTAGAAGACCAGTTTGAGGTCAGAGAGGAACAATTTAAAAAGGACCTAAAGGTTGACCTCTTCATGCAGAGGGTGCAACACGTATGGACCGAGTTGCCAGAAGAAGTGGTGGAGGTGGGTACAATTACATTATTCAAAAAGGTTTCGAGTGATATGGGTCAAATGTTGGCAAATGGGATGAGACCTATTTGGGATGTCTGGTCGGCACAGACAAGTTGAACCGGTCTGTTTCCGTGCTGTATGATTCTAAAAAAGGGCTATGTACGTGTAGAACATTCAAAAGATCTAAACATAAACATAAAGGTAAAGTTTCAATCTGTTACCCAACACTATGCTGTTCGGGGTATTCTATTTCAACTTCAAAATTCTTAGGACTGTGGGGTGAGTTTGAGATTCCTTTCCAAATTTGCTGATATGAACATCTCTCAAATCTGATCTATTTTTTCAATTCTAACAACCTGATATTCTCTTGGCTTGGAAGTTCCACAAACTTGGCTATGATGGCTGGTACACCTGAAGTAAAATCTTTATTTGCCGCCTGGGGAATCTCATCTCCCTTCTGAATTGAACTCCTGAGTCTTCTGAACTGATACTTTGAATCTTCTGTTCTGAAGTCAAGATTAAATTAATGGCATTCTAGTCTATTAACTCAGTAATGTAAGGATTTTATCCATTCACACGACAGGGGATTTCCCAGGCACCTGACTGCAGTCACATGCTTTTTCAGAATTGATACACTTAAGTCTCTGTACAAAATAATGTTCTGACCTGTTTTTAAACAAAAGCCTTCACAGAACTAACCCACAACCATCTGCCTCTATTTTAAAACCTACATATTGGACACCTTTCACAACAGTGACAGGCATTATTTCTGACATAATCAAAAAACATTGGTTGGTGTGGATGCATTTCTCAATGATGGGATATGAAATGCCAAAGTCTATCCAGTTATGAAAAAAAGTTACTTCTGTGGTGTGCCAGTTCTTTTCTCAAATTCTGCAATGAAGGTCCAATCAATTTTTATTTTAATATTTCTGCCTGTACTTGAAAGCACAGTTACTTTTGCCTAGTGTCAGCTTTAAACATTTCCCATGAAAGAAATCTCCCCTGATTCTACCTCAACCAGGTAAATCAAATTTACAAAATCAAAATACATGAAATCCACATGTAAAAAAACAGTGCTACAGACTGGCAGTAATCAAGTTCAACAGCCCATCAAAAATTCACTTAGAGCCACGCAGCACGGAAACAGACTCATATCACTTTAAATGCTTCTTAATCATATCCTCATCCATCTCCCTTTTAAATTATGTAGTTGTACCCACCTCCGCCCCTTCCTCTGGCAGCTCATTGCATACACGCACCACCCTCTGTGTGAAAAAAGTTGCCCCTCAGGTCCCTTTTAAATCTTTCCCCTTTCCCCTTTCATCTTAAATCTGTGCCCTCTAGTTTTTTGTAATTTCTGTATGTTTTATTGTTAAAGAACATCTGCAACATTGTGTGAATATGTTTGTGAGTAAGTACCGCAGTAACAGCTACAAAAATAAACATATGATTTACCAAGCCAGATTTCTTTTTGGGATCTAACTTATCCAGTGTCAACATCAGCTGGGATCATAACAGCTGATTATCAGTTGCATGAGATTCAAATGGAGGTGAACACCTTGATGAAAATTCCTTCCAAGAATTGAGAATTAACATGCAAATTGTCTTAAAAACCTGAAGTAAAAGATATTGTAATGCCAGGTTAAGAAGCAAGGCAGAATCTTTAATAGAAATTAGTTTATTGTAGGTCTATCAAGACACAGTTGGTTCGCGAGCTAAAATGGTCATTTTAACTGGTTTGTAGTTTTATCCAGTTTGTATGCCAAAGAATGATAAACTGTTTCATGAAAAAGGTATTCCATGATGAACACAGCAGGGAAATAGTTTCATATTCACAGGTGAATACTATATTATTGAATCAGTTTTGGACGAAGTCTCTTGCTGATTACACATTAAGGATTGGGTTCAGACTAATCAACTCATTTTAAATTAGGACCTTTCTCCTTGCACAATGAGGACACGTCCATTACTGATTACTAAGAAGAATTTGAAAACTGTTCCTTGAGGTAAAACAACAGTCTCCTAAAGCACATTGTGCTCACATTTTGTGTCCTATTAAAAGTTAAAAAAAAGTTTAAAAAATTCAGTTAGATCATTTTTGTATTTACATTAAGGAACAGAAACAAAATGTTTCTATGCTTTATCATTACATCAAGCTTTCCAATGATACATGTTTTGTTTTGACCTGAGTGTTTAATTATTTACAACTGCTAAGGGGATTTTCAACTTATCTGTCAAAATCCTGTTGACTGTATGATTTAAAAAGAATCCTATTCCAGCTACAAACAACTGTTAAAATTGGTTGGGGTGAACAGAGGTGAACATGTGTGCATTTATTTTTCCAAGGGTAAGGTATTCCCCTCTTTCATATACCTTCCCCATATCAGCATTACTCTGATGATAGGAAATGAAGACTGATCTTTAATCCTTATGCAAAGCATCGATTTTCAATGCAAATAAACAGTGGAAAGGAAGGGAGCATACCTGATCAATAATTTTGGGCTCTTTAAAGGGACAGTGTTAATGAACCACTTGCTAAAAGTAAATATTATTTTGGAACAGAAAGTATGACGAAGGGAAAAAAACGAATAACTGGCTTTGGCATTTACGATGTTTATTAAAGAGGATTGCGCAGCTGTATTTACTTGGTCTCGCAAATTTTCTTTCACGTCGTGTTCTTAGCGTGTTGAACAAGGTGGTCAAAGGGTAATACGAGAAAACCTAGTGTAATTGCCTCGCTAGCATTCAGTGGATGATCAATCCTGGGGACTGGAGAGTGGACGCTTCCAAATAATGACTACTTTAAAAATTATATGCTGTTTAAATAAGGCCTAAGATATCGTTATTTCAGATAAAATAAAGTGGTTGCCCTCTGCCTTCGTGGGGAGAGGGGGCTAGAATGATCATTGGTAAATTTACATTAAGTGTATCACATGAAAAGCTCAGTTGGTACAATTCAATGCCTTAACTCTGCCCCTTTTTCAGTTCTGCACCGTGAATTGCAGAGCATGTTTTTTTTAAAAAAAATGAGTGGGCACATATGATTGGCGAAATGATAACATGCGTCGATAGAATGCTTAAGTCTGTTGAGCCAAGATCCTTTGAAATGGATTTTCTATATTGTTACATGGTTGGGAACAGAGTAACAAACAGTTCACCTCTTAGTTTATTAACCCCCTTAAAAATAATATAACGCTGGATGGTAGTCGAACGTTTTAACCTTCTTAAAAAATATTTGTTTGGCAATGATGAATCGTTTTCAGGGTCCAAATTCCAGTTGCACTACTCAAATGCTTAAATACTGCAGTTTTGAAATTTAAACAATTTTCCCTTTTGTCAGCTTTTAGCGTTAGGTACTTACATTAAAAAAAACTCTAGTGAAGTTGTGTTTACCCTGGTAAAAATATCGACTCCCCCCGCCCCCCGGGAATGGAATTTGAGAGCGACACGGATCATTTCTTTTCCTGCAAGTCGCGGTGGGGGAAGGGTGTATTGAGATTTAAGTTCGACTTTAGAATACACACATTCGACTTTAGAATGAATGATGAAACTTTTAATTTTTTCATTTAAAATAATTCTGAAAAAAATGTAATATACAACTTAGTAACAGTGTTCATGGAATTGCATTACGTTGAAGGGCAATTAGATATATTTTACATTTTTTTTCCAATTGACTTTCAGCTCACTTTTAAATTACCTACAGCCATTACAAGTTCGAGTTAAATTAAACAGTAACCAAGTTGTTATTTATTTTATAGTGCTGACGTAGCTTTCGAACTTGATGGCCCACATCCATATTAATAATTAAACCATAGTGGAAAAACAAGCAGCACCTCCCTCACCTCGGGGCACGCACGATCGGGTAACTACTTTCATGAAAAGTAAATAGAAGCGTTCATTGGGAGGGAGCTTATCGTTTTTGATTGAAGTTTACACGCACAAAATTGCACAACAGGAAACTAACACTAGGTTGGTTACATGTGGGTGGAAATTGCATAATTGGCTAGATATTTGCTGGTATTTTAACCTATGAAATTATTTTATACTTTTCTGACGTTATGATGACTCGATTTTACAATTTTCCCATCAATCCTCGCTGAAACCGCTCTTAAATCGGGACCAGTTTTACTTCCAAATTGCTGTGATTGTCGTATTAAAAACAGAACCTTTACATTAGTATGGCGTCGGTTTTAAACGTACATGCACTTGGTATCGAGCATATTCCTACCATTAAAATGGGAGTCTACAAAATAGTCGAGCTGCTTCAGTGCAGAATTAGCAGCGCGACTGAAATGTATGCTCACTTTGAGTGACTTGGTGCAAAACGCTGGGGAGTTGCGACATTCTGAAGGGAACTGAAATAGAACATGCCCTGACGTCATGGGGCGGGACTCGAGCTGCAGCTGGGGGGCGGGGGAAAACCTAGACTGATTTAACATACTGTATAAAATGCTTACTTAAATAAGTAACTACTTTCTATTGTCAAGTGTTGAGGTTTTAAGATGGTTAAAGGAATTCCTATTATCGTAGTTTTGTTTCTCGTCATTGTAACTGGGTGAAGTACTAAAAAGCTAGTTGTTCAACAATGTTATTTCATTTCTATTTGGCTCTGACTGGTGTATTGGAATTTCGTTGTTTAAACTTAGTCTGGAATTTTACATTTATATACCAATTGTGCTGGTAACTAATTTTGCTTTTGAGCCTAACTTTCGCCGTTAACATTTAGAATTACCACAGACCTATCCTAATGAGTATTCCCGCAATGTATTCTGGTAACCGAATTGTTACAATGGAAAGTTAAAACATTTTTTTGGGGTCAGGAACCAGAAAAGTTTCTATCCAAATACGACTAACACGTATAAAATTGCTTGGTGTTTTCGAGTAAATCATGTGCACGATGATCCGACTTCTCTAATGGAGAGGGGGAGTGAGACTGGGTTGTGTGCTCCTCAGAAATGCCTTTGGTTTGCTTGCTCGGTAGGGTCAAACCCCAGTGTTTGTTTCTTCATAGACTACTGTACATAACCGATTTGTTTTGATTATATATATATGCATATAAAAATAGTTTTAAGAATAAAGTATATTTTTGAAAACTTAAAAAAAAATGTAATCTGCCTCGACAAGCCACATGTTTCCTACGGTGGGGGAGGAGGGGAGTGAGGCTGCGCCTGCGCGTTAGCTGCCTTGTGGCTGCAGAGCGGCGGCTGACGTCACGTGGTGCTCGGAGGAGCTGGGTGGCGCGGCCGGGAGGAGAGGAGAAAGCAGACAGAAGAGCAGGAGAAAGGCAAAGAAAGCGAGGGAGCCTAGGCCTGGCCACAACACCATACACAAGGGCCACCGCGGAAAGACCCAGAAAAACACTCAAATCTAAACATCTTCCGCATCATGTCCGCTGCACAGGTGTCTTCGTCCCGGAGACAGTCGTGTTATCTCTGCGATCTGCCTCGCATGCCGTGGGCCATGATCTGGGATTTTACCGAGCCCGTCTGTCGTGGCTGCGTCAATTACGAGGGGGCCGATCGCATCGAGTTTGTTATCGAGACGGCGCGCCAACTGAAGCGGGCTCACGGTTTCCAGGAGGGCCGCTCGCCGGGGCCGCCTCCTGTCAAAGTGCAGTCCTTGGGTGGCAGCAAAGAGGCGGCTCAGCAGCTCAACCACGTCGACGGCTCGTCCAAGGGGCCCCAGCCGCCCCTCGATCGCTACTCCCTGAGTGAGAGACCCCGCTTCGAGTACCCGAGCCTCGCCCATGCTGGCAGGCTTCCCAATGGCCTGAATGGACCCAATGGCTTCCCCAAACCCGAGGACATTCCGCCAGAACTCAACCGCCAGAGTCCCAATTCATCACGAAGAAACCATGGCATCGTGCCCCCGAGCCCAGTCACAGTGCCGCCCAATTTGTTGCCACAGACCACTTTAAACGGTCCGTCCGCAGGAGCCCTGGGCCCACACGGGCTGCTCGGTCGGCCGTCTCCTTCTGGCAGCCTGGCTGGCACCTCGGTGACGGTCAGCAGCCAGGTCCTGAGCGATGTAAACAAACGGCCGGGCTCCGTGTCCAGCAGTGACCAAGAGAGGGAACTCAAGGAGAAACAGAGAAACGCCGAGACCCTGGCCGAGCTCGGCGAGAGCTTGAGAAACCGCTCTGAGGACTGGGTCAACAAGCCCAAGATCGTGCGGGAGACGCTGCTCACCCTGTCCAACTGCAACCCCTTCGATGTGCGCTTTAAGAAGGATCACTCCCTACTGGGCCGGGTATTCGCCTTCGACGCCGTCTCTAAGCCCGGGATGGACTTCGAGTTGAAGATTTTTATTGAGTATCCGAGCGGTTCGGCCAATGTCTTCTCCAGCGCCTCGGGAGTTGCCAAGCAGATGTACCAGGACTGCATGAAGGATTTCAGCAGAGGCCTATCGTCTGGCTTCAAGTACTTAGAGTATGAGAAGAAACATGGTTCGGGAGACTGGCGCTTGTTGGGTGACCTGCTGCCCGAATCAGTGCGTTTCTTTAAGGAGGTGGTGGGGGCCGACATGCTGCCGCAGCCCCATATAGACGCCAATTGCCCCATCTTACCCACAGCCCTGTGCAATATACCCCGGCCCCCGCCCAACACCTCAAGAACTGGGATGCGCAAACGGAAAGCGTCTCCTGAACCCGATTCTGAAACAAGCAGCGTAAAGCTGGAAGAGCGGCAGCAGCAGTGGCTGTCCAACCAAAATGAAGCCTTAAAGCTTACGATGGCGGCATCGGGCAGTTTTGGCTCAGGCAGTGTGGCGCACGGGGGTTCCGCTCTGCCACCCAATCGGACCACCCCTCCCGAATGCAGCGCCCAAAATGGCCAGTCGCCCATGGCTGCCCTCATGTCCGTGGCTGACACCCTTGGAAATGCCCACTCTCCAAAGGACAGCAGCAATTCGGTACATTCGACCACGAGTACCAGCACTAGGAGGAACAGCAACAGTCCGGTGTCCCCTGCCTCGGGTGGTGGCCAGCGTCGGATGGTTTCCAGAAACGGGGATGCTGCTCTGTCCGTTGCGCCACCTAACAGCCACCCCAACCCCAGCATTGACCCCGTTCATCCCCCAAACATTCCAGACTCACCGATGGCCAACAACGGGCCCCTGTGCTGCACCATTTGTCATGAACGTTTGGAGGATACTCACTTTGTGCAATGCCCATCAGTGCCCAATCATAAATTCTGTTTCCCATGTTCTCGGGAAAGCATCAAGGCGCAAGGGGCGAATGGAGAAGTTTATTGCCCCAGTGGAGAAAAATGCCCTTTAGTAGGTTCAAATGTCCCTTGGGCATTCATGCAAGGAGAGATTGCTACAATCTTAGCAGGGGACGTTAAGGTCAAAAAAGAAAGAGACCCATAATTTCTTAACTTCAGTAATTGAAGTAAAATGTGAATAAGAACTAAAAAAAAGTTAGTCTTATGTATAGACATTTTTCATTTCCGTCGTATGTTTCTATATTTTGAAACAAGGTATGTACTCTTCTTCATTTGAAGGATGAACCTGTTTTTGTTTAAAGAATATCAGATATTATTGCTTAATACTGTTTTCACTTATGGCAGTGTGTTGGCTAGGTACAGAGCATAGCACTTAGCAATTAACGCTGCTGGTGTGTTTTTGTAAATGTATGCACTTCGCTGAATTGCCAAGGCCAGTGTTGACGTCTGCAGAAATGCAAACAAATTGTTACAAAGAATGGTTACAGTTAGCTATGTTACAAGCCCTGGAGGTAATCTCCTACAAAGTGACTTTTTTCTTAAAAGGTGAGGGGTTCTTTTTATTAGTTTCCAAGGGCAAAATATTTCATTTTATGATCCAGTGACCTGAATTTTTTTATAATGTGTTCTTTTGCTTTATGGATGCACGAATGCTTTAAATAGTAGAGCAAAATGCTGTACTGTATATGACAAAACTGCTCTGTTTGTTCTTTATACATTTCTGTAGTAACAGAAGACTGTAATGTGCCTTGGAACTGAATAAATTGTAATAAATTCGATGAATAAGCTCCCTGACTAGTCAATTTCTTTACAGATTGTAAGAAATGTGAACAAATTGGATGTGGATACTTAAGAGAAAATGGTTGCTTTATCTTCAAAGCTGCATTAATCTTTGTCAGAGAGTCATTTTTATTATTAAATAAATACTATCTCTGCAATATTTACTTGGCAAAGAGCCACATGTTTTGAAATCACCTGAATGCTTATCTTCAAAAATAAACTGCTGATTCAGGCTTTTCCATTCACTTTTTAAAAAAACTTTACCAAATCCTGATGAGTTCCGCTGAAACAAAATATGAAATTCATTGTTCTGAGGTTAAAGGCACTTTAAAGTGTTTGAATGTTACTGTGTGAAATAATAATAATTAACTGTAGTGGTCCTGCTAATTTTATCAAGTTTGAACACAGATGGTAGACCAAAAAATCATCTGTTTGTTCTGATAAAGTAGGGGTAGTGGTACCAGGTCAGGGAACTGTATTCTGTGCAACATATTCCTGGACTGAATTAAATTAGTTTTAAATTTTAGTTCTTCAAATCATATGCACTTTAAAGCAGTATGTTCAATATTTGTCATTAATGTTCAAAATATTTTTGAGAAATACTATTTCGTTGCCTTTTGAAAGTTTTTTTGTGTTACATGTTAGCAACAGTTGCACTGTTGGGAGTTTGGCCTAATGGATAACCATCATGAGTTGTGCTTCCACAGTATTTTTCAAAAAAACCTTGATGCAGTGGATACTGCAACTGGACTGCTACAGTTAATCATTTCTTAGTGTGCACAGTTGAGCAATGCACTTTCCCTGAGCATTGAAATCATTGAAGTAATAATTTCTGGCTATTAAAATATTAACAAAGTAAATGAAGAACTTTGTGTGAACTTTGACTTAATTAACTGGAAATCTAGTGGGACACTTATGTTTGCTTCAAATCTTTACAGCATATTCCGAAGTCAGGTGTGTATATATCACTTCAAATGAGAAGAATATGTGATGAGAACTTAAATATATTGGATTGTTGGATTTAAAAAAAAAATCAAGCTCACTACAAATGTTTTATCCATAAATTATCAGACTACCTGGACTTTAACATGGCAATTTCACAGTGGTATCAATAGTCCATGACTTTAATGTTGCTGCTAAGTGGCATATATTATGTAAGTGATTAACAGCACAAAATCAAGTTCCTTAATTTGATAGCTGATGTTATTTTCAAAGAATAATTGAACCTTATTTGATCTTTATCAATGGTTTGTGCTTTCAAGTTCCAGACTATTTTGTTTATACAGCTGTTCTTCATCTGTTGATTTTGATTCAGAAAGTACAAAGTCAGAATTTATTTTTATATTTTAATTACAAGGATTTTAAATAGCTATTGTTGATGTTCGGGAAAGCATTTTGCTCATAACCTTGATCTTGGCCTTCATGCAAAATTACATGTTCTCAAACATGATCGAGGTAATAAGTTGTTGTAAACTTCTAAACAACCATGTGCCTAAATAATTTACCAATTGATGGCCATTTTTATACTGGTTTTCCACATTTCCTGAGAATTGTTAGTTGATCAGATACATCCAGAATGGGTGACACCTGTCTGTTTTCATCATTGCCAGTGCTAAACCTGAACCTTTCACTTTGATATATAGAAGATCGTTTGAAATTGGTCTTTCCAGTTTTCTAATGTCTTGACTGCACATCTAGTTGAGCATGTTCTTGATTAAACTGATGTTTGCAGTTTTAGATAATAATTCCAAGTTGAAGTGATACATTAGTTTTTTGTTTTAATTTAAGGAATATTTTGTATAGATCTATGTTTAATCATTTCCTATCGATTTCACATTTATCATTGTAGAATGCAATTTCCGTTATATTTCAAATAAGTCTCGTACAACAAGGAAAAAACACGCATTACACAGCATAAACTGAGCAATGAAGTTTCAAACAAATAATGTCAGAGTAATAAAATCACTAAAACAAACTGTGGAATATTAAGATCTATAGAAAGATAGGGTCTGATAGCAAATTACATAATGGAGTACCGAGTGAAAATTTTGGTTGTTTATTTGTGCAATATAATTTGTATATTTAATGCACTATGGTGCTATGTGCAAGTGTAAAACTATTCTCAATGTTTGAAAAAAAGAATGAAAGAAATAGGCAAATTTTCAGCAAATAAGGTTGCTGGGAAAAGTTGAAGACAAAATAAACAGTGAAGGTGGAATTATGGTGCAATAAGGAAAACCAGAATATGTTTAAGTATTACGTTGTAGAGTTGTTTTAAAAAAATCATGTTTTTCATACTAGTCCGATGGAGGGCAACATTTTCAGATCTGAAGTATTTTTGGGTCTGGCCCAATGCTTTTAGGAGTAGAAAATAATGGGTAAGGTTTTAAATATTGCAAAGACGGGTGTTGTGACAACCACACTAGACGTTGTTCATCATTCTAAAATACAGGAAGTAACATTGATTTAAGCTCCGGTTCTAAATCGATGTAAGATGATCATCAAAACTCAAAAGTTCACATAGACAATACTATGTAATGCTTGTGTTCATTACAACATAAGATGGATCAGTTGATTAGAAACGTTAATTTCTCTTGAAACTAACATGTAAACATATATTGAATACAAAGAGGCAACGACATATGTCTGCAGTTCCTTAATGGAACATGTGAGTGTATAATTTATTCTTTATATGTCAGAAATCTGCATTCAGCACAGTCTTTTAGGAAGTTTGTACTTTTCAGACTTAATCAACACTAATGCTTAAGAGTCATGAGAAGATTATCTAGTTGCTCTTTGTATGTATACCCAAATTAAAAGTTTCAACTTTGCTTTATGGCCTTAAAGAACTCTTGACTTGTTTTGACATCTAATGAAATCATTTTATGAACAAGCTAGATGTGCTGTGGTTGCTGATAGTTCTTATTTACACTTGAAATTACTTAGTTGGAAATGCCCAGAAACAAATTCTTCAAAAACAATAGAACACATCGGAGAAAAGGTTCAGTTCGTGTTCCGTTTGAAAATTCAACAATTACCCCTGTTGTCAGTTGTTCACTTCAATGAAATTAACCGCATGTGTTTGACATGTTGAAAAATTGCTTAGTCTGAGTAATAGTTGCTACTTGAATACTGCGTGTCTTGAGCTGAAATTTTCTGCAGTCCAATAAGTTAAATATCATATAAATGTGCAGAATATTCCTATTTGTTTATGTTTTGAATTGCTAAGTTATCATTCTGTAGTAATTCTCATGTATGTTCCCTTTCCTACTGTGGAATTCCTAATTTTAACACAGCTCAACGTACAGCTTTATAGAACATAGTTTAAATATTTGTATCATGCATGCCATTGGTGGAACTGGAACGCAAACAGTTTTATAAAACTGTTCAGAAAGCAAATGCAAAAGGAGATTGATGCCCCTATGAGGGGCCCCCTTTTTAATATAAAATACCAGCTAATTTATGTATTTAATACCTTTGGCTCTTGAACAATTTCCTTGTAGAAATCCCTCTGTAAAAGACTGTTTGTAGTTCCAAGCTAACTAAGTTTGTAATGCACTTGTTGATGTTGTAGTATCTTGAGGCAGTGTTTGCCAAGCAGAATGGATAGAGGTAGGTGTACTTGTGATTAATTTATTTATTGAACTTTCAGTTCAGAGTTGTTTAGCAAGGGACTTTAAAAAAAGTCGTAAATTAAACAAACTGCTGAATAAAGTATTCTCCTAAAGACAGCTTTTCCTTTAATCCTGTTACTTCTGCTACTCGGTGTACATGTTACAAATGTAAAGCCCTTGTGTCTGTAACTTTAAATAAATGTACCTCAGAAATTGTGTTTTGGATTTTTTTTATATAAATGATGCTCAGCTAGCAAACAATAGTGAAGGACACCTTCCCTCTGGGACGAACACTAAAATCTTAAATCTAAATGTTTAACATTCTAATTGTTGATATACCTTGCTACTTTAATCCAAGGACTTTGGCTAATCTTTGTAAGATTAATGATTTGGTTCATTCCAAATGATAGTCTGAAATATCTTGGACTAATGCACACTTTTTCTCCAAGTGAAATAATTTGTCACTTTTCATATTTTAAACGTAACTGAAATTTCACCCTTACACTTATTTATCCTATATTTGTTTTGATTTCATGGTGCCTCTTTATCGTGGGTGGCTTGACTAAGTAAGAGACACCTGCTGATGAAATTCCATTTCTGCCAAAAGCTTTTTGGTGCCCTTTTGTAAGCATTTTTCTACATTGTCTCAATCAGCAAGGCTACATTTTCACTGCTTAGATCTGTTTCACAGTTCAGGTGTAAATGGCCATTTGCTTTTTCAAATACTTGGTAAGACACCAGTGAAACTAGCTAACTGAAGAGCGGTCAGGTAGGCACCTTGATGTAAGACATGATTTTAACTCCTTAACTGAGAATGATGCATGAAGTGAAGAAAAGGGGAGACACTTATGATGTAGATTAGAATTTTGCATGACTTATAATTTATGACTTTTATCACAGTCTAAGGATACAAGGTAGGCCACTTTGGATTGTGCTTAAAAAAAAATCACCTAGAGTGGTGAGCCTGTGGAAATCTCTGCCCCAGAAAGCAGTTGAGTCGAAAAAAAATAATGTTTTCAAGAAAAAGTCAGATATAGTTCTTTTCCTTTTTAGATATAATATTATTTAAGGTTAAAAGGATCAATAGGTGTGAGGTGAAAGTGGGAGCAGGCTTGAAGGATTGAAAGCCAAACTTCAATTTTCTATGTTTTTATTTAGGAAGTTCTAGTGCAATTTCAGTAATAAGGTAAATCCTGATGTAATGTTGATGAATTTAATTGAAGAATGTATGCTTGCCAAATGCACAACATAATTCCAGTGATCAAATTATATGCCAGAGAATACTAGCTACAAAGATTTAAAATGTGAAGAAGTTGTCAAATTTATTTGTTATATTTCATAAAATCTTTTAACAAAACGTTGCAATCAAGAAGTCATTTGGTGTACACAAGCTGCTTCAGCTTGTTCATTTATTTATAATTTTACATCTACTATTGCAATGCAGAACTTTTTTAAAATAAATGAGTTCCTAAAGTCATGTTGTCAAATGTTTCACAATGTTTGATTGAGAATTCTCAATGAAGTTTGTTGACTCGATTCCCTGCAATGCGTAGCCATTCAACAAAATATATCCTTATATTTTTGTAGGATTCTAAAAGGCAATATTAAAATAGTGTGCTTTCTCAGGCATTCTACATTTAAAAATCATAGATGCCAACACTATACAATCGTTTTGCGTGGGTAATCTACTTGTAAGATGAGTAGTTTCACCACTGGGGGACATTGTTGTTTCACCTTCATGTAATGCATTCTGGGAAAGATAATTAATTGTAACCAGCTTGTGTCCTGTAGCTGTGCTATAAAAGTTTCCAGAGACTTTGGCTCATAAACAAAACACATATTTACTTCTTTATGAGCCAGAATTCTCTGGGAAGTTTTATAGCAATGCTACAGGACACAAGCAAGCTGGATTGCAACCAACCCAGAATGCTTTGCATGAACAAGAAATTATGATCTCTTCCTGGTAGTGAGAAAAAACAGTATGTATTAAAACAGTAAGTTCAGATGATAGACATTTGTTAAAATATGCATGACTTTGTCCATTTTTTTTAGAAAAAGGCATCAACAGAAATTGCTGGAGAATTTCAGTAAGTCTGGATTTTGTCCAACAATTTTATTTTTGTTTCAGCTCTTTGGTATCCACAGTTCTTTGTTTTCTTTTTTAAAAACATTCTCATTAAAGGTTTATATAAGCACAATATATCCAAATACATGTTATGTTTTAAATGCCTTATTGATTTCGAAGGAGAGAGACTTTGATTCTCCTGCTCTAACAGCTGTGAACTCCAGCAAGGTATATTTTAATATTTCTTGTACAATGCTGATTCCTATATCATGTGCTGCCTTTTAAATAATCTTTAATTTTTATTTCTGTTAGCTATTGTGAGAGTAAACCTTCAGTATAGAAAGCTAGATTTTGCTTTGGTTTTGTGAATCATTGACCAGTACACACAAAGTTTCAAAGAAGAAAGGTTTAATATATCAAATTTTTTTTACTACTTTGCAAAAATGCTTTAGCTTGACTCTGGGTTTGCTTTGTCAATTTGCATTGCATTTTGTATGACCTACATTGGGCCATAAAATGCAAGGTCTTACAATTAAATAGGGTGTTACTGGAAGTAATTATATCATATGGGGGAAAATACATTTAAGTTTGACTTAGTCACAACTAGCAATGTAAAGCAGCTCAATACATTGGTAAAGGCATAGGATAGGAGAAAGAAGTGGTTAGTTTCTGTGACCAAAGTTTTTGCAGGAAAAACACTTCAGTAATCACAGGTGTTACGTATTTGAAAATGTGGAAGATATTTTAGTTCTTATCCATTGCTGTAGTATAAAACAAACATTTGTAAAGGGAGAAGGTACAATGTACATATGGTTAAATCAATCTTGATTTGATATGAAAATGTGTTGCGTTCAATACCTAATGATGTACGGCACTAAGGAAATTGATTTTACCGCCATAGATACTCCTTTTTGGACTACCGTTGGGTTACTGAAGTTACTGAACAACAGGCAGAGGTGGTGAGAGTATAGAACGAGCTGCTAGAGGAAGTGGTGGAGGCTGGCATAATTACAATTTTTAAAAGGCATCTGGATGGATATATGAATTGGAAAGGATTAGAACAAATTGGACTAGATTCATTTGGAATATCTGGTCGGCATGGACAAGTTGAACCGAGGCGGTCTGTTTCAATGCTGTGCAGTTCTATGACTCTGGTGATTGTACATTTTCTGTTTATGTGCACTGAACAAATGTAAAAGAAGAGGTTCTGTGCAGAAGAAAACAGTTGATGTATAGGATTATTTAGACACTTAGCAAACCTTTTGAAGCAAAAGAGTTTTCAAGAACTGGAGTTTAATAGATAAGTTATCTTGACAGCAGCTGTAATGCATGTGATATACAGGCTAGACTTACAGACATGCCAACAAAGTGTTATTTTTGATGTGGCCAACACATATTGAGTGCTCCCTGATTTTAAAAGAATTTAATTTGTTTTTTTTAACTAATGCTTAGTCCAAAATCTGGAATACATTAACAGTATTGAACACAGTCTTGGATGGAATTTGACACATTCTGATTTGGCAGGTATTCAAGTGAAGTTACTTGATTCATTTTTAAGGTGTTACTTTTTAAGTGTGAGATTTTATCATAAAATAACACATTGTACAAATTTTATAGATGCTGGTCATCTTAATACTGGTCTTCAGCTTATTTGTTCATCGATAATTGTCCTGTACACTGTTTTATGTTAAAGGAATTTATAAAACAAAATAAAATTCAGCAGGAATGTGGTTCCTGTGCACTCTAAAGGTGTTTCTATCTTTCAAAGCATATTTTATGATTCAAATTCTCTAACTATTGTAAGTTTCTTGTATAGATTGTGCAACTTGTGGCTTGGGAATGGCTAAGCTTTGGTAGATCAGGAAATAGACTACAAAGAAGTCTCGAGGCTCTATTTATTTGCATTTGGTTTCTTGCCAATCTGAAACTTTGTTTTGATGCTACAGGTTCAACTTGATAATATTGTCAATAACTGAAGTGTTTTTGCCATGAGTTGAATGGCATTTTAAGCACAGACCTATCCTAAAATTGCTGGCTGTTTTTACTTTATAGTGTAAATGTATGAAGAAGCCCAAAATATTTAATGGAAACAGCCCAACAGAGTAAAACATTCCATTTTCAAATTTATATGAAGTGAACATTATGCAAGATGTGAGAAATTGATACTTTAGTAAATAATGTCCGAACAAACAAAAGTGCTCTTGGCAGTCTTTAAGAAAGGGTTCCCATTTAACTAATGACATCTACGATAAAAATGACCTGTGAAGAATCTTGCTTGAAAATAAAATAAATATTCATGTATTCCTACATCACATTGCTTCTGGTTGAGAACTTGTTCTCCTGGTATCCAGTGTCACTTCATATCCATCAGTTACTAAGTGCAGAAGACTTATTTTCTTTTTATAGGTTCTTCCAAGTTTGTAAAATATATAATCTTATATGTACTCAATATATTTATTGAGCTCCTTGTGACAGCTGTATGCTGCCATCCTGTTGTAATCCCTGCTGTGAATAAGATTCACTTCTTGCAGTGGACTCTATCTCTACATTATGGAGCATTTAAGAATAAGGAAACTCTGGAAGTAAGCCAGTTTATTTCTGGTTTGCTAACTGTCTCCATCTGTGTGTCTAGCTTTATTGAAGCCTTTGGCAGACTTTACAAGGTGGCATATCTGGATCAATCGTATATTGTGCATTGAAAATTTGAATCATTTTGATATTTTCAGTAGTAAAATTAGTTGTATCATAGGTATCCTAATTCTTATTTATGCTGTACCAATGTTTACTATCAACTAATCTCAAGAATCTAATTGCAATATGGAATAAAGAGAAGCATTCTAGAGTAAGCAGGATTATAATGAGCGAGATCTTGCACTAATAGATTTTTTTTTGCCCGAATTAAACCTCGTTAGAATAGGTTGCTTTCTACTTCTAATTTGACTTAATTTCAAGTTGAGTATTAAGACAAATATTTCCAAAATATTTTGACAATTTTTGAACTTGCCTTTCTAATCTGTGGAATGCTGAAAACTGGAGTGGGACTTTTTGTAGTTTTTCTTTTGACCAGATGATGAAATGGTGCTCAGACATGAAAGTATTTTCAAATGTGCTCTCATTTCAGTTGTTAGCTAGTCATTTTTTGCATTTATAGGCTCATTAAAACACATTGGGTGTTTCTACAGTATGTGAAATATTTACATAGTGTTTGTATATAGTGTTTTTATTTTTCAATGCTGTCTCTTTTTCTCTTGCTGAATAAGTATTTTTATATGGATAGGCCTAAGTGTGTATGCAGATATATTTGTGGATCTTGGTGCAAGTTATCCATACTAATGGAAATCCTTCTATGTGATTGAAGGACTGAGTGAACAATCAAGAATTGTGGCCACACACAATTAACTGTGTTTGACTGGTCACTGGACTAGACTGTCATGTGATGTAGCCTTCATTCCCAGTGGTGTTTTTGAAGGAAAAGTTGTTATTGCTGCATGTTACGTGTGCTACTGCAACTCAGAGAAACAGTCCTCTACTGCCATACAACTCCCTCCATTGCACAAAGGTGAATTGTTTCTCAATTCCTGCATTGTACAGTAATTTGAAAATGTGCAAACTGATCTATTCAAAGATTTTTTTTCTCGGGGCTGTTGCAATCAAGATTACTATTAATATAAGCCTGATCTCATGTACTGTATGAATGATGTTGGTAATAAGAATTCTAAATGATTTTAAGTATTTAGGTATTGGAGATAAATAGTTTTTAACTGGGGCGTAGAAATTTCCAGTGAAAATTGCACATTTTACTTCAATTTAAAAGAACACTTCCATTTGATAGTTGCTTGATTTTAAGCTCTCAACCTTTTGTTACATTTTGGCAGGTAGAGTTTCACTGCTGCAAAAATAATTTCTGAAAATACATCTAAATGTTTGAATTTACATAAATCTTGTGCACTGATAGTCATTTTAAAAACAAAATTATTTGGGGAAATCTTGCATTAATATAATTTTGGTCCTTTTTTGAACATTTATTTTTACTGAAATATTTATAAAGCAAGCAATTGGCATAATTTCTTCTGTATTTGTACTTTTTTTATGACTGTGGATTGAATCATTTCAAGGAATTGCATCTTCATGTGTAAAATGTGAATTGCTGTAAAATAGAAATAACAATCCCAATTAATTGTGGGGAAACAAAAGTGAAAAATTGTTAACTGCACAAACACTTTGCAAATAGAACAACTGTCTAATGTAAAGATGTATTTTATGTTTGAATTGTAAATTATTTATAATTCAAATATTTATGAATCAAAATTATATGGTCTATCCAAGTGCCACAAATCCAGTGATGAGAGTAGTTCACACCCATTTCAGAGCAATATGGATTTGGTTATTTGCACAAGCAAAACAGAGAAAGCTGTTTATTTGAATTCAAAGTTGGCCTCAAGTTAAAACATTTAAAGTGGATGTGTTATCCAATTGAAAATATTATTCACAAATTATTTCATTGTTAATTGACTCTTCTGAGATTTGCAAGCCTGCATAGCGACAGGAGAGAAACCAAATAGCAACTCCTTTGTGACTGTTATGCTGCAAAGACTAATTCTGTCGTGGCTTTATTTTTAGCTACTCTATATTCTGGCAGCTGTTGTGCTTCTCATTTAAGTAGGCTTTTATTACTGTGGCATGTGAGTAGAATGCTGCACAGTCTAAGAAATTGATTATTCTACAGAATGATGCAGTGAAGCTTTGAGTGCAGGATGGTTGAGTGTTGAATTTCAAAGATGGCTTTGCTGAATTGGCACACAGATTTAATGGCTGACCCTCCCCTGCTATTTTGTTTCTGTTGACACTAAATATATTGTGTGGCAGTTGCAACTGGGTAGCTGGTTGACAGAAAGGAATACTGTTACATTTGTTCAAGAGTTGAGTAATACTTGCAGTTGTACAACACTTTTTTTGAATGCTCTCTTGCATTTATAAATACTGAACTAAACTTGTATCATGTTATAAGGATTGGTACTAGGTTTAAGTGGGCTATTGCGTATTATGGGAAATAATGGTAGTGATAAAATAGTGATGATCTGCACTTGCTACTGTGCTCCTTAATGTTAGAACTGGGATTAACTAATTAATAAGATTATCATTTGTTCAATGAAAATAATACATGAAAATGCATGGCCATGATTGTTTTTGCTGGATCTCAACTTGAGATAGAGCACCAGTTTAAAAATACCAGTGCATTTCTGCTGTATCATAGACCAGCTGGGAATCTAATCTGGGAAAGTGTGATTTCATTCCCTTGGGGCTAGTACATGGGAAACAGACTTCTTCAGAGCTTTCATTTCAAATGCCCTGTCTTAAAATTTTCTAAATTTAGCAGCCGCCATTGACTTGGCGTACTTTTGCAAAAGTGATTTCTATAAATTAAATCACTTTTCATAATTTATTCATTTTAAAAAGAGAATTTAATGGCAAAAGGATCTGCATATCTTTTATTGTGGCCATTTCAGAATAGTCTGAGTTATTTAACTTTTTTCTAAGCATTACGTTGTTGTAGTTGTACACTGTGTTTTTTGAGTTTGCAGAAATACCTACTGTCTGTTGCCATGCTTTTGAATAATCTTTCATGCATCAGAATTGTAGACTGTGTTACGTAAAAACAAAGGAATAAGATGAAAACACACTGTGGTAACTCAGTCCAGTATAATTGTTACGTTGGCTTCCATGGTCTGATCTTAAACCCTTTTGCTTGAATAAAGTTTTAGTATGTTTTTTTGGGTAGCTGGATCTATGTTTAATTGTATAAATTACCAATACAGCATTATTTAATCTAAATAACTTGCATTAATTTCGATCATGGTTTTTAAGAATGGAACAGCTAACACAGTTCACTGTTTATTATGAAGTAAATCATACTGCTGGAGTACATACCTGCTCAGTGAAACATGAAACTCTTTACATTGCAATCTGTGCTACTCAGCTGTCTTACTGATTGGGTACTCAGTATTGAAGTGCATATAAAGAAATGATGTTGTGGTACTTACCAATTAGTTATTCAATAAATACTGAAAAATTAGGCCTATGCATTAAGGTAAAAGGAAATTTTTAGTGGTGTGATAAGTAACAATTACTCCCAAAAGTAATTTCAGTGATAATGAAAATTTATTGTTACAAATGAGTTTCATAATTTTCATGTTGAATATTTTTCAGCTTTACTTATTTCCATCTCTCATTCCCCTCTTTATTTTGCTTTCTGTATGCAACTTAAATCCAATTATATTTCCTGACTTAGACTCTAGTGAAAGTTTAACTCACTCACAATCAATCCACTTAGACATTGTTAAAATCAGACCCCATCTTTCACTGGTGATTCTTCAGTCTTCTTGAAAAGCCTCACTTAGAAAAAAATTATATGTACAAACAGTGCAAGCAAAGAGCAAGAGTGGGCTACACAGCCCTTTTAGCCTGTTCAGCTATTTAGTAAGATCATGGCTTGTCTGATTTTAACCTCAACTCTGTGTCTTGCTTATCTCTTATAATTTTCCATCCTTTTTAGTATTCAAGAATCTATCTACCTGTTTCTCAAAAATATTTAGAGATTCTGCATCCATTGCCTTTTGAGGAATGGAATTCCAAAGGCACTCAACCATCTGAGATAGAAAAAAGCCCCTCCTCTCTGCCTAAATGAATAACCCCTACCCCGGTTCTAAATTCTACCATTAAAGGAAATATCCTTTCAACATCTGTGCAGTCAATCCCCTCAGGGTCTTATGTTTTTTTCAATCACGTCTGACTCTTCTAAATGCCACAGGATATGAATGAAGGAATGATTTTATTGTCACATGTATTTTATGGTACGAGGTAGAAATAGTGGAAAGGAATCATTCGTTAATTGTTTTAAGAATAAGAGGAACATGAATAGGTATAGCTTAGAGTGAAGTCCATCTACATTCGGAGCTGGCTCAACTGTCCCCACCACCACCTGCCACCATGTATGCCAGACCCAACAAGACCTAGTCTGTCTAGCCTTTTTTTTTCCAGAAGGCAATCCACTAATTGTAGGTTTTACTCTAGTAAATCTTCTCTGAACTACTCACTTACCTAACCCATTAGTATACTTTGATAAGTATGGTGACAGATCTGGACATAGTCGCCCAGATGCAGTGTCATCAATGCCTTGTATAACTGAAGCATAATTTCCTTATTCTTGCATTCAATTGCCCTTGCAATAAACCATAACATTATATTTCTGGATTACTTACTGCACCTGTAAACCAACCTTCTGTGACTCATGCAGTAGGATATCCAGATTTCTCTGCATCTCCGAACTCTGAAACCTTTCACTGTTTAGATAATATGCTACTTTTAATTCTTTCTGCCAAAAATGGACAATTTCACACTTGTCCACATTGTACTCAATTTGCCAAATCTTTGTCCATTCACTTTGTCGACTCCTTTATGACTTCTCAACTTACTTTCCTATCTTTATGTCATCAGCAAATTTAGCTACTATACCTTCAGTCCCATCTTCAAAATCATTTCTATAAATTGTAAAGAGTTGAGGACCCAGCACTGACTCCTGTGACACACCATTCGCGGCACCCTTGCCAGCTGGAAAAAGACCGTCTTACTCCTGCTCTTACAGTTAGCAAGTCAAGTTCCTATCCATACTAATATGACGCTCTGTAAATGTTGCTGCCTATACCATGAGCTTTTATTTTCTGCAATAACCTTTGTGACACCTTATCAATACCTTCTGAAATATATAAATACAATACATCTGTTTGTTCCCCTTTATCCACAAGATGCTGGTTCGGCCACTTGTGGAATATTGCATGCAGTTCTGGTCTCCCTCCTGTAAGAAGGATGTTGTGAAACTTGAAAGGGTTCAGAAAAGATTTACAAAGATGTTGCCAGGGTTGGAGGATTTGAGTTATAGGGAGGAATTGAATAGGCTGGGCTGTTTTCCCTGGAGCATCGGAGGCTGAGGGATGACCTTATAGAGGTTCATAAAATCATGAGGGGCATGTATCGGATAAATAGACAATGTCTTTTCCCTGGGGTCAGGGAGTCCTGAACTACAGGGCATAGGTTTAAGGTGAGAGGGGAAAGATAAAAAAGAGACCCAAGGCACAACTTTTTCACGCAGAGGGTGATGCGTGTATGGAATGAGCTGCCAGAGGAAGTGGTGGAGGCTAGTAAAATTGCAACATTTAAAAGGTATCTGGATGGGTATATGAACAGGAAGGGTTTGGAGGAATATGGACCGGGTGCTGGCAAGTAGGACTAGATTGGGTTGGGATATCTGGTCGGCATAAACGAGTTGGACTGAAGGGTCTGTCTCTGTGCTGTACATCTCTATGACAAGCAACTTCTTTAAAGAACAATAATTAGTTTAGCATGCTAAGAGCATGTTGGCACTGCCTAATTATTTTGAACTTAACTAGGTGCCCTGTAGTAACATCTTTAATAGCTTCTAGTATTTTCTCTATAACAAATGTTAGGCTGCCTGGCCTATATAGTATCCTTCTTTCTGCCTCCATCCCTTTTTGATTAATCAGAGTTACATTAGGTTCCCCAAATTACAATGCTCTCACATGTGGAGGGTGCTGTTCTAGATCAGCTGTCTGCTCATTAACCCTAAGCAACCTTAAGCGAACTGTCAATGTAGTGAACAGTGAGTACAGTTCCTTTGGCCCACATTTTGCAGTCAGGAGCAATGTAAGTGTAGAATTGAAAATGTTCGTTTACACCTTGAGTAACAGCTAGATAAAACCCAACGTTAATTACATCAAACATAGTGTGTTAATTCATTTCTATGTGTTGTATTAATGGAGTGAGAATCAAAAGAAAACAACTTGTTTCATTGATGATATCTTTCAGATCACAACACTTTAAGTGTACAGCAACTGACCGGGGTCATTTACTTCTCCTGCAATCTTGGTTCTGATATTTTACATTTATGAAATTATTTTTATTTCAGATAACTGATGACACTCCTCCAAGCAGGTAGAACTTGAATGTGGATTTTCTGGTCGGGAGTGAGGGAGACTAGCACTGCATGCCAAGGACCTGCACAATCATGTCCTACTTAACTGCAGCCGATTATCACTTATTATCTTGTTCAGCTTGTCTGTCCTCAGCCTTGATGCAACTTTGCCCCACCCACTCCTGTGGTCTGCTCTCATTTGACCTAACACAGTTTCCCTATTGCTCTTTAAATAATTTCTCATTCTATGCGCTCTCAGTCACTGTCAAAGACAATTTCATCCACTGTAAGGAAGGGTCTGTGACTGGGGCTGAGGAGCATGACCCCAGCCAGATAATCACACATACAAATCCTCAGCTTAGTTAATAACCAGTTTCCTCTGCCTTTGTTGGTTCAAGTTTGACAAGTTCTAGCTTCAGATTCTGAATGAGCATCATTTATATCAGTAACTTGCAGTACAACAGGAATTCTCTCACAAATTTTGGTATCCTTATTTGCTAACTTAAAGAGGAAGTGCAATATCAGGCAGCTACAATTGTCCATTACAGATGTTCAAACATACATAAATTAGTATTGCATTTAGTTGCATGCATTCCAGAGGTTTCTTTTTTGCAGTGTTTAAATGGTCCTCATTTTCTGTCACCAATCCATTTGGTTCCATGTTATGCACAAGCAGAAAACCAAAAAAGAAGCTGACTACAAATTGTTATATGTGTACTGCTATCTGGGGTATTAGCAGCCATTTTCAGAAAATACTGTAAATATTTCTATTTGGAAATTGTTTATGTAGGTCAGTTTGTGCAATTGGTTGAAAAAAATGTTTTCAGTGTAGATTGTCAAAAGATGATGCTTGAAATTTAAAGGAGCAAGGGGTTTCAGTATGTGAATTGAAGTTCTAACACCATAAAAATTAGTATTCAATGAGCTCACATAGTGAATGTTCATTGAGGGAGCTTGGCTTGAGGCCAAGGACACAGAAGATGGTGAATTTCATTTGCTTTTCCAGTAAGGAAAATCAAAGAATGTTTTGTCATTTGGGTAGGCATTATATTTTAAAATTTTTACCTTCTTAAATGTTGATTTTCATTACCCCTCCAACCAAAAAAAACAAGTAACCGAAGAGCTAATTTTCCCACATGCTTCATTAATGAAACCTTATTTATTCCACAGTAAGACAAAGAACAACATCAAGAAGGAAAAAAAAATTCAGTCAGCAATTGTGCTACAATAAAAGGAAAAATAATTGCTTGAAATTCAAATAAAATTTGCCCATACCACCTCACACACAGAAAGTATGGCTATTTCTTGTTTTCACCTGAGATTGCTGCCTGAATTAAGTATTCAAAATTCAAGTAAGAGTAGCACAGAATGACTGTTAATAGAAGTGTTGTGATAGAAAAGAACCAAATGCAAAGTGTGAATCCCAGTTTCAAATCTGATGGTACATTTTATTCTTGGTAATTTTAGGTAAAAGCCCTGGAATATCAGCCCTGTTTAGTGAATTAACACCATGAAATTAAACATAGTTCTGTATTTTTGCCATGAAGATTGATAATATATCCAACAATAAAAAATTGTGAAAAAGGCTTTCAATTTCATAGTTTGAGGGTATACTTATGTTTTTAATACGTAATAAATAGGTACACAATCAGGATAGAAAATTCAAAACCAAATCCTAACTAGAGAAGCATATTTTGGAGCAGACAGAAATATGTGTATATTTTTTAAGTAATGTCTTTAACTAATAATTTTTGCTGGGCTGCAGGATTGAATAAATAGCCTGTGTAATTTATCAATTGGTTTTTTTTTGTTTCTATAAATCCTGATCAATCTGCAGCATTTTTCACAGATGGGTTAGTTATGTTTGAGGATTCAGCCATGTTTAAACGGGATCCTAATTAAGCAGTTTTAAACAGGATCTTAATTAAGGAGGCAATTAATGCAAAAGCTGTCAGGAATGCTGTACAACATATAATGATGAGGCCCAGATTTCTCTCACTTCCTTCATTCCTTTTCCATCACAGACCACCACAGCCCATTTCTTAACCCTGTCATTGGTTAGACTTTAAACGAACTAAAACAGCTCCGTGGAAAATAGTTTTCACGTAAACAAGTCAAGGAAGCTCTTTAAAGAGGCCTAATGAAGCCTCTGATTAACTGTCATCAGAATGAAAATGTAACTTTGTTTTCTTCTGACAGTACCAGACCTACTGAGTTTCACCAGCCATTTCTGTTTTTGTTTCAGATCTCCAGTGTCGGCAGTTCTTTTTGATTTTAAGGAAGCTAAATTCCTGTTGTGAAATATGATTTTATTTTCTCATCTGGCTAAAACTGCTAAAACATTAGGTGCATGGATGGAAATAAGTATATTTTATGAGAAGAACGTTTGGCTTTTTACTTCTCGCACTTGGAGTAATATGACATTTTCCAAAAGTACTTTTTGATTTATTAAGGCCACAGAACTATTACCAGCTGAACTGTTGTGGTAATGGTCTCCCCGTTATGGGAAATATTTCTAGTATTGCTGGTGATACAAATATTATTGAACTACAGTTTGGGCTTCCTGTGAAGTCTTTTTCATTTGTGACTGATTACTTAAAAGTAATTATTGTTATGCCAAGGTAAATTAGATTTTATGTTCACTTTTCAATCCGTTCCTACTTTATGTAGTTATACCCTGTTTTAACTAGTTGAAATAATGTGGTTTTGTTATCAAGTAATTAAAGAGTTAACAAGTACAGCTTGCTGTGTTATAACATCAGAGTATATAAGCAGGAGGCTGGAAGAACACAGCAAACCAGGCAGCATCAGGAACTAGAGAAGTCAATGTTTCAGATATAACCCTTCAGGAATGGAGGTAGGGGTAGGGGAGCTGGAGATAAAGTAGGGTGTGGGTTTTGGGTGGGAAGAGGGACAAAATGGTGAGGTAGTGATAAGTGGACACAGGTACGACCTGGTTGGTCAATGGGCAGAATGAATCCAGTTGCTAGCTGGAAGGAAGGGTCAGTAGGCATAACATTGCCAATTTACAGTCTGTCACTCGGCCCATTTAGACAATCAGAATAAATTAACCAATGGCAAATTGAGATGAAAGAGTGAACTAACAAATATAAAATATAAGAACTGCAAGCAGCTTGAAATTAAAACACAAAATCTATAAAAGTCAACTGTTTTACATTAATAAAGGGTTTCCTACCATCACAACTGCGTATGTTCCAGTCTTGCTGCATAGGAAACAAAGACAACTGTAACTGAAGATGAAGTTGAGACTTCTGGACTCATGAAATCCTCTATAATCATGCTCTTCTCTGTGAATTCCACATGCCCATAGTCCCTTGGGGGCACACAATTCCAGATTGGGCCAGTTGGTCATGACCTTCATTGTTTTCATAGGAAATTCTCATTGATGCCTGCCTTCAGTGTCATAAAGAAATAGTTTTGCAGGAAGAGGTGGTCTGACATCTCTTGCTTTCTAGTAGTATTGAGCTTGAATATTATAAACAGATCTGTCAAGACTTCTGCATGCCATTTTTCAGTACAGTATTAAGTGGAGACATCGGTGTATTTACTGCCCTAAATTAAAATTACTTCACACAACCTACTTGAGTTTAAATTTAAAAGTTCATTGAAGCATTTATGAAACCCTGAATTCATGAACCAGTATTGTCACATTTAAGATTATGCAGATGCAGATGGTCTTATATTCAAATAAATTGGTTTGGATTATTGTAGTCAAACAAATCTATGCAAACATTGAAATCTAGTTAATATCTTTGGTTAGCACATTGTTCTTTCATTTGAGAGATCCCAGTGTAAGTTTTGTTTATATTTGGCATGTAAGCATTGCTAGAAAAAAAATCTAAGATGGCAGATTGAAGTGATGGCTATTAAATAAATTAGACTAATCTCAACCTAATTCCAAGGTACATAGACCTTATATTTAAGGTTAACTTCGTATAAAATTTCTTGCAATGTATTTTAAGTTTTCTTTTGTTAAACAAGCAACTTTTAATCAAAAGACAATGGCCTTCTTTTGAATAATAAGCAGTTCTGGGAGATTCTGTCCTGCTTTTTGAAATGTTTGCAAGATCCTGGAAGAATTTGTATGTTACTGGTATCTGGCAAGATGTAACAAATATTAAATTCCTTAATTATTTTTGAAGCCTTTCAGCCTCCTTAGAAGATGGTTGATTATCATTTGTGGTGTATGGATTTTGGCTATAGGTTCTGTGATCAGGTTAGACCTGTTCCCAATTGAAAATTGTTAGAGTCCTAAATGTTGAGACAAATGTTTTGAAAATGATAAATTATGCCATGAAAATGTTCATACAGTAGGAGTCTTATTGCTGCAGAAGCATTTTGAAATTATAAATTGCAGTTTCTTTTTTGTTGTTTCCAATGTCCTCTTTATGATGTGACCAATCTTGTACTCAACAAATTTCCACATTTTAGTGATTTAATTTTGTAATTACTAAAAATCTCGACAAAAGTTCGTGTTACAGATTTGACTCTTTATCACAATGCTTTGTTTCTTCTGGCAGTAAGTCTTTCAGAAGGGATTGATTTTATTCAGGAATGCAAGGCTGCAAGGGCACTAGATAATTAACTTCTCGTGTACCAACGTTTGTTTTGGACTGTACTACTGAAAATACCATTTAACACTACTGTATTTATTTTCTTTTATAACCTACTGATTCTGATAATTGTACATGAAACACTTGGAAGTAAATATGGGTGTCATTCTCCACTGAAGGGCACAAATACAGGAGTAAGTTACTTCCATTTCATTTGCATTAGCTGTAGCATTATGACATTAAAAGACAATGATGTCAGAAATCTTTCAATGCCCTGGGCTGCTTGATTGTTAATGTATGCAGTCTAAAGCATTCCATTTAAGTCGATAAGCTGTTATGGGCCAAGAGTACTCCCTGACCTTTTTAAACATAAATATTAGTAGGGAAGGCTTTCTTCCTGGTCAGTTCTAAAAGATAAATCATTGGATTTTTTTGTTTTTTGTGATTTCCCTTTCTTTGATTTTACTCAAATCACCCATGAGATGTGAGTATTACTAGCATAGCCAACATTTATTACCCATCTATATTCCCATTGAGAAACTGGTGGCGTGGTACTTCCATCAACCACTTACAGTCCATACATTCAAAATCATCCCAAGCCAAATCACAATAATTTTATCCTGAATGGAGCAAATGGTCTTAGTGCAGTTGCTATGCCAGTCAGATTGTTGTGGTTATGAGCCATCATCAGTTCAAGAGGGTGGCCACCTTGTTTTATGGCAACATGCTACATGGAAATACAGGTAGAAGTAGGCCATTGATCACTCGAGCGGGGACATCCTTCCTGCATCTAACCTGTCTAGACCTGTTAGGATTTTATAGATTTCAATGAGGTCCTCCTCTATTCTTCTAAGCTCCAATGAATACAATCCTAACAAACTCTATCTTTCTTCATAAGTCACTTCTGCCATCCCAGGATTCAATAAATGTTTTCACTGCACTCCCTCTCTAACAAAAACATCCTTCCTCAGACAAGGAGACCAAAACTGTGCACACTATTCGAGGTATGACCTCACCAATGCCATACATTGTTGCAGCAAGACATCCTTACTCCAGCAGATGAATCCTTTTGCTATGAAAGCCAACATACAGTTTGCCTTCTTTTCTGCCTGCTTCACCTGTGTACTTACTTTGTGACTATACATGAGGACACTCAAATCTTGTACAACATTCCCCTGTCTTAATTTACAGCCATTCAAATAATGTGCCTTCCAGTTATCCAAAGTGAATCACCTCAGATTTTTTCACATTATCTGCATCTGCCATGTGTTTGTCTATTCACTAAATCTGTCCAAATCACACTGCAACATCTCTGCATCCTCATCATAGCTCATCCTCCCAGCTTAATGTCATCTGCAGATTTTGAGGTTTTACATTTAGTTCTGTTAGCTAAATTATTAATATATATTTTATTTCTATTTTGTTTCCTGTCTGCTAACAAGTTTTCCATGCATCTCTGCCCAATACCCCCAATGCCTTGCACTTTAACTTTACACTAAATTTCCTTTATGGGGCTTTTTCAAAGGCCTTCTGAATGTCCAAATGAACCTCATTCACTGGCTCCCCCAATCAACTTTACTAGTTACAACCTCGAAGAGTTCCAGTAGATTTGTCAAACATGATTTCCCTTTTGTAAATCCACACTGTCTCACATCCTTCCACAGTTGAATTGAATTTATTGTCACATGTACTGAGGCACAGTGAAAAGCTTTGTCTTGCAAGCAGATCACGGAGTTAAGTAGCATAGATAAGTAAATAATAGGTAAACAGCGACAAAACCAAAAACGCAGGTACAGGCAAATATTAAAAGTTTGTGCGGCCATTCAGTATTTAAACAACAGTAGGGTAGAAATTGTTACGAAACAGACGTGTGTGTGTGTGTGTGTGTGTGTGTGTGTGTGTGTTCAGGCTTCTGTACCTTCTCCCCGATGGTGGAGGTTGCAGAAAAGCATTGCCAGGGTGGGATGGATCTTTGAGGATGCTGGTGGCCTTTCCTTGACAGCAGGCCTGGTAGATGGATTCTATAGATGGGAGGTTGGCCTTTGTGATTGTCCGGGGCCGGTTCACCACTCTCTGCAACCATCTCCGATCTTGAATGGTACAGTTGCCATACCAGGTAGTGATACATCCAGACAGAATGCTCTCTGGCGCAAGTTGGCAAGGGTATTTGTCGTCATGCCAAATTTCCTCGGCTGCCTGAGGAAGAAGAGATGTTGGGCCTTTGTAACCAGTGCGTCCCCATGAAGAGTCTTAAGAAAGCTTGTTATGGATGACCACTCCGAGGAGCGTGACACTCTCCACTCATTACACTCTGTGCTATTAATGTGTAAGGGGGCATGAATAACATCAAAAATGAGTTTTTCATGAATAACATGAAAAAATCAATAATGAGTTCCTTGGTTTTGCCGGCATTGAGAGCTAGGTTTTCTCAGTGCACCATTTTTTCAGGTCTTCCACCTCCTCTCTGTAGTCTGTTGGTCGCCATCTGAGATTCGACTGACTATGGTGGTGTCATCAGCAAACTTGTAAATGGCATTAGGTGACACAGTCATGGATATACAGTGAGTACAGTAGGGGCTGAGTATGCACCCCTGGGGGGCTCCAGTATTGCGTGTTAGTGAGAATGAAATATTGTCTCCAATCTTCATTGATTATGGCCTATGGGTAAAGAAACAGGATCCAGTTGCAGAGAGTGGGGCTTAGTCCAAGATTGCTGTTTGAAGTTATCAGTCTCAAGGGGACAATAGTGTTAAAGGATGAATTGTAGTCAATGAGTAGTATTCTTACATAGCTGTTCTTGGTGTCAAGATATTCGCGGGAGGAGCGAAGGGCAAGTGATATGGCATCTGACGTGGATCTGTTGGTCTGATAGGCAAATTGGAGTGGTCAAGAGTTGTGGGGAGGCTGGAGTTGATTAAGGGCTGTTGTCTAAGGGCCTTGTTATAAAATCCTTGATAATGGACTCCAACATCTTCCAATCATTGATATCAGACTTATTGGTCTATAATTCCGTGTTTTCACTCTACTTCCCTTTTTAAATAGGTTAAATTAGCTATCCTCCACTCTGTAGGAACTATTCTAGAGTCTAAAGAATCTTGGAAGATGACCATCAATGCAACCACTATTTAAAGGGATACTACTTTAAGTCCTCTGTGATGTAGCTTATCAGGCCCTGCCAATTGTTAGTTTTCAATCTCATCAATTTCTCCACCACCATTTCTTCCATTCCTTCCTCTCACTAAACTCCTATTATTTCTGGTACATTATTTGTGCCCTTCTTTGTGAAGACAGAAGTGAAGTATGAATTTAGTTTGCCAACCATTTTTTGTATCCTGTTTCTGACTGTAAGGGACTTACCTTAGTTTTCACCAGTCTTTTTCTCTTCACATACTTTTAGAAACTTTTACAGTCAGTTGTTGTGTTCTTCTACAAGCTTACAGTATGAGGGTATTATCACCTTCTTTATCAATTCCTTGGTCATCCTTTTCTGACTTCTAAACTATTCTCAATTCTCAGGTCTATATTTTTCTCTTTTAGCCAATTTGTATGCCTCTTATGTTTGCATCTAATACTATCTGTAACTACTAAATCAGTCTCTCACCTGCTCCATTTGCACGCAGTATACATGACAAACATACTGCATATGCATAAATCAAATGGCTGTGCCTTAAAGTATGAGGGCAGTAGTCCTCAGTCAGGTCAACAGAAGACAGCCTTCAGTCAGGGTGGTCTGATATCAAACCAGAGGCTCAAACACTGTCAGTTAGCCACTGGTGGTGATTAGTGTTGGGAGTCTGTGTCACTGCAATCCAGGGAGTTGGCCATGGTCACTCCTATTGTTCCAATGTAACCAGCTTAGGGATTGTGATGTCAGGTGACCAGAAATCAGTGAGGGGTCTGGTCAGCCATCAGTCTGGACTGGCTGTCCAAGTTGGTACATCAGGGGCCACTATTGTATGAGGGAAGTAGGGAGAGATCATTTGTGGGGTTTGGAGACTGAATGCTACGATGTAGAGGAGATAATAATTGTGATGGGGCAACGCAACTTCTAATGGGGGGAGACAATAGTGCATTGGAAGACATGGGTTATGGTGGGAGTCAGGATCATTGCTGTTCAGAACCAACTCTAGCTCAGACAGGGTGACAATGTAGTGTGATGGCTGCATGGCTAAGCTGCAACTTGGAGCTCAGGAGTAATGTTGAAAGATAAAATTGTAATTCAAAGAGACACGTGGGATCAATAGGTGGATCAGTACTCATGGGCTGGACAGGGAGTGCCCCTTGACTACGAGATAGAGCCTGTAACTCTGTGCCAAGCATAACCTGTGTTGCTTTACACACTCAAGCACTGAGCATGGAAAATGATGTGACCTCATCCAGAGTGAGTGCACTAAGTATTTCTTGTTCTGTCTGAGCATGCTGGCTCTACTTGAGTGATATGAGGCCTTTGAAAAATGAATTGAATTGATTTGCCAGTGCAGTCCTCTGAATTCGTTGCAAGTGTTTCATATGCAGATACTATGTCCTGTACAAGACCTGATCAGAAGAAATCTTGGTTATATTGTTAGTCATTGCAGATTGAAGATCTTCATCTTCGTGAAGCAGAACTAACCACATGGGAGCATTAATAGTGGCACCTACAGATCACAAATCACAAAGGCAATTCAAAAATCTCTTAGGCTCCAGAAGGGCATGGAACTGATGTACTGTCACCTTGAACTGTAAGTATTCGCCAACATGCTCTTATGCTGCTTTTCTTGGATATTGGGGACAAGGTGTCAGTTGTCATGCTGGACTTACAATTTCCTCTTGTATTAGTGGAGCATGGCTTGTGTTGTTTTATTGGGGTTATTTTCCTGTGTTAAAGGTCCATTTAGGGGCATTCCCACAGTATAGAGGGCTGTATAAACTGTGATTTATGAGTAATGCAAATACTGACTACTTGCATTACTAAGGACCTATTCTGCTTCTTATGTTCCTCAGGTGTATTGGAAGTGTGACCAATGGATTCAGCCCCAGTAGGGGATATAATTGCGGTTTCTGTAGTGCAATCAATGCTGAGACAAATCGAGGATGATCAGATGCACCATCAAGCCCAGGATCAACTGCACCCTACAGCAGATGCCGAACTGCCTCCAAGTGATGATATCAGAGCTGAAAGTCCCCTCCTGAAAATGAGGTGCTATGGAAGCCCCAGAATCGATTGTCTTTGATGCCATTTCCTCCAGATGAATGAGGTGCAGTGTCACCACAGACTAAGAATGTCTGAGGACACTGTGGCAGAGTGTTGTCATCAATGTGATAGATGTACAAAGCATTTAATGCATCAGGCTGCTTCCATGGATCCATTGGATGTTACCGATGCACTTTGTGATAGATCACACTGCTTCATCTCATTTCCCTGAGATGAGCTCAGTACTACAGCCCACACAATAGGCTTTGGTAATATAGCTGGTTTCCTCCAGGCACAAGGCATTATAAACTGCAGATGTTGCAAGAGACTGTGGACACATCAGATTGAGAGCACCATATCATTATGCAGCTGACTTCATGAACATAAAAAAATTCCATTCCATCAAAGTCATCTATGATCATCAGTACCAAATCTTAGAAGACTCCCTACCATTGGAATTGCTACATTGCCAATATTCTTGAAAACTCTCATGTTCCTGCTTTGTGTCAAGAATGGGAGACCTCACATTGAAGCTTACTAAGAGACCAGGGCTGCTGTCTGAAAGCATGGCTGATGAATTGTGTTATGCAACCCAATTGAGGCTGAACATAGATAAGAATGCTACCCATTTTTCGACCTGGGCCACTGTGGGACAGATGTTAGCCTCCTGAAAGTACAAATCAAATTGCAAGGTTTCCTCAGACTGATCCAAGCAATGTGCTACGTAATCCTAGCATGGTGTGCTCTTCACAACTGGAGGAGGTAAACTGGCAGGTGATGGACTCTCAACAGTAAGAAGAATGACAATAGTCTTCCAAGCAGAAAGATGAGAACACTGAGCAGGAGAAATATCAGCTTCAACGTAAGAGTGCTGCAACATTGGACAACAAGCCAAACATGATTTAATTTATACCCAATTCTAGTCAATGTGAGCTGGATGTCGTGATCCCTCAATGACTTAAGATTTTTTTTGCTGCTTGAAGGCAAGCATTCCCTGTCTGTTCCCAGAAGCAAAAACAGCTTTTGTTTGTTTGTTTCTTTGTTTTTACTGTTGCTAAATAAAAGTGAATGTTTTCAATTGTTTCGTCCCATTTTGAAGATTGCCAAAGTGTTAGGCAACACTGGGCATTGGGATCAGGGTAAACAGGATGGGGGAGGGGTGCTGAGAACTTAGACTTGCTGTGCAGGGCAATTATTTGATCCCCAAAGTGGAACAAGAAAGGCAGAGTACTGTGAGCATAAAATAAACAGCAGCAAATATGGATAAAGGAGGTACAAAAAGTAAAAAGATACAATTAATGGCTCTTAAATGCACGTAGCATTCAGTACAAAATTAATGAATTACCAGTGCAAATGGAGGTGAATGAGAATGATCTCTTAGCCTTTGCAGAGACATGGTTGCAAAGAGACTGAAGCTGGGAACTAAATACTCAGGGTATGTGATGTTTTGAAACAACAGGCAGGAGGAGAAGGGTAATGGGATGGCTTTGTTAGTATGTCGTAGAATGAGTATATTGGCAAGAAATGATCTTGGATCAAATGGTATAGAAGCCTTGTGGCTGGAGCTAAGAAATAACAAGGGGAAGAAAACACGAGTGGGAGTAGTCACTAGACCCCTAACAGTAGCAATGTGGTAGGACAGAGGATAAATCAGGAGGTAACAAGCACGTGTGAAAAAAAGTGGTGTAACTCAATCTTCATGTAGATTGAGAGCGTCAGATTGGCAGAGGTAGCCATGAGGAAGAATTCATATTCGGGACAGTTTTCAAAACAATACATTGTGGATCCAATGACCAATCAGGCTATGCTGGATTTGGTCATGTGTAATGAAACAATTGTTATAAATTATTTCACAATCAATGGTGGAGTTTAGTCAGAAACTTGGGTCAGATGCAGTTGCGTTAAATTGAGTGAATGTAATTACGTGGGAATGAGGGCAGAGTTTGTAGAAATTGACTTGGAAAGCAGTTTGGTAAAAACAATAACTGCAGATGCTGGAAACCGAATTCTGGATCACTGGTGCTGGAAGAGCACAGCAATTCAGGCAGCATCCAACGAGCAGCGAAATTGACGTTTCGGGCAAAAGCCCTTCATCAGGAATAAAGGCAGTGAGCCTGAAGCGTGGAGAGATAAGCTAGAGGAGGGTGGGGGTGGGTAGAATGTAGCATAGAGTACAATGGGTGAGTGGGAGAGGGGATGAAGGTGATAGGTGAGGGTGGAGTGGGGAGGTGGAAAAGGAGCTAGGCAGGTCGGACAAGTCCGTCAAGTCAAGGGGACAGTGCTGAGCTGGAGGTTTGAAACTAGGATGAGGTGGAGGAAGGGGAAATGAGGAAGCTGTTGAAATCCACATTGATGCCCTGGGGTTGAAGTGTTCCGAGGCGGAAGATGAGGCGTTCTTCCTCCAGGCGTCTGGTGGTGAGTGAGTGGCAGTGAAGGAGGCCCAGGACCTACATGTCCTCGGCAGAGTGGGAGGGGGAGTTGAAATGTTGGGCCACAGGGCGGTTTGGTTGATTGGTGCGGGTGTCTTGGAGATGTTCCCTAAAGTGCTCTGCTAGGAGGCGCCCAGTCTCCCCAATGTAGAGGAGACCGTATCAGGAGCAACAGATACAATAAATGATATTAGTGGATGTGCAGGTAAAACTTTGATGGATGTGGAAGGCTCCTTTAGGGCCTTGGATGGAGGTGAGGGAGGAGGTGTGGGCGCAGGTTTTACAGTTCCTGCAGTGGCAGGGGAAAGTGCCAGGATGGGAGGGTGGGTCGTAGGGGGGCGTGGACCTGACCAGGTAGTCACAGAGGGAATGGTCTTTGCGGAAGGCAAAAAGGGGTGGGGAGGGAAATATATCCCTAGTAGTGGGGTCTTTTTGGAGGTGGCGGATGATTTGGTTGATGCGAAGGTTTGTAGGGTGGAAGGTGAGCACCAGGGGCGTTCTGTCCTTGTTACAGTTGGAGGGGTGGGGTCTGAGGGTGGAGGTGCGGGATGTGGACGAGATGCGTTGGAGGGCATTTTTAACCACGTGGGAAGGGAAATTGCGGTATCTAAAGAAGGAGGCCATCTGGTGTGTTCTATGGTGGAACTGGTCCTCCTGGGAGCAGATACGGCGGAGGCGGAGAAATTGGGAATACGGGATGGCATTTTTGCAAGAGATAGGGTGGGAAGAGGTGTAATCCAGGTAGCTGTGGGAGTCGGTGGGTTTGTAAAAAATGTCAGTGTCAAGTCGGTCATCACTAACTGAGATGGAGAGGTCCAGGAAGGGGAGCGAGGTGTCAGAGATGGTCCAGGTAAATTTAAGGTCAGAGTGGAATGTATTGGTGAAGTTGATGAATTGCTCAACCTCCTCGCGGGAGCACGAGGTGGCGCCAATGCAGTCATCAATGTAGCGGAGGAAGAGATGGGGAGTGGTGCCGGTGTAATTACGGAAGATCAACTGTTCTACGTAGCCAACAAAGAGACAGGCATAGCTGGGGCCCATACGTGTGTCCATGGCTACGCCTTTGGTCTGGAGGAAGTGGGAGGATTCAAAAGAGAAATTGTTAAGGGTGAGGACCAGTTCGGCCAAACGAATGAGAGTGTCGGTGGAAGGGTACTATTGGGGACGTCTGGAGAGGAAAAAACGGAGGGCTTGGAGGCCCTGATCATGGCGGATGGAGGTGTAGAGGGATTGGATATCCATGGTGAAGATGAGGCGTTGGGGGCCGGGGAAACGGAAGTCTTGGAGGACGTGGAGGGCGTGGGTGGTGTCTCGAACGTATGTGGGGAGTTTCTGGAGTGGGGGGATAGGACAGTGTCGAGGTAGGTAGAGATGAGTTCAGTGGGGCAGGAGCATGCTGAGACAATGGGTCGGCCAGGGTGGTCAGGCTTGTGGATCTTGGGAAGGAGGTAGAACCGGGCAGTGCGGGATTCCTGGACTATGAGGTTGGAAGCTGTGGGTGGGAGATCTCCTGAGGTGATGAGGTTCTGTATGGTCTGGGAGATGATGGTTTGATGATGGGGGGTGGGGTCATGGTCGAGGGGGCAGTAGGAAGAGGTGTCCTCGAGTTGGCGTTTGGCTTCAGCGGTGTAGAAAAGACAGTTGATGAACAATGGCAGGTGTTTAAACACAAACATGGCTCACGGTAAAGATAGACTCCAGACAGGAGGAAGGATTCTATGGAAGGGAATTAACCAACCATGGTAGATCAGAGAAATTAAGGACAGCAACAAATTGAAAGAAAAAGCAACTTACAATGTGGCAAAGATATGTGGTGGAGGATTGGGAAAGTTTGAAAAGCCAACAAAAGATGATCAGTAAAATAATAGATGGAAAACATAAACAATGATGACTCACTCAAATATAAAGATGGACAATAAGAGCTTCTTTAAATATTTGTGGAAGAAGAGAGTGACAACAGTGAACATAGGCCTCTTAACGATCAAGGGTGATGAAATAATAAGGGTGAGTTAGGAAATGGCAGTAGCGTTGATTAAATACTTTGCATCAGTCTTTGTGGTAAAAGGTGCTGATAACATTTCAGAAATACTAAATAATCAAGGGATTAGAGAAAATAAGCACTAACTATTACTGGGGGAAAAATACTCGAAAGTAATGGGGCGAAAGGGTGGTTTGTTCTCTGGACCTGATAGATTGCATCTGAGGATTTTCAAGGAAGTAGCTGCAGAGATATAGTGGATGTTCTGAGAGCAATCTTCCTGGAATCCTTAATTCTGGAAAATTCCAAGAGGATTGCAAAACTGCCACGTAACATGATTATTCAAAAAGGGAGGAAGACAAAAACAAGTAAATATAGGTTAGTTAGCTTAACACCTATCATTGGGAAAATATTCAAGTCAAGGATGTTGTCATAGTGTTTTGAAGCACATAACAGAAGCAAGGTTAGCATGGCTTCGTATAAAGGAAATCATGTCTGACAAACGTGTTACAGTTCTTTGAAGAGGTAACGAGTGTGATAGATAAAGGAGAAGAAGTTGGCATCATACATTTGGATTTCCAGAAGGCATTTGATAAGGCACCACACATAAGGCTATATTAATGAGGGGGGAAAACAAGCGCATGGCAATGGGGGTAGTATGTAAGTATGCAGAGAGGATTGGCTAACCAGTAGAAGACAGTTCGGATAAAAGGATCATTTTCAGGAGGGCAAACTTGTGGACTGTCATTAGGGTTGGGTGAGGGGAGTGGGGGGAGGTGGTTGACTAAAAGCCTGGTCCAGGGTTGAGGTTTTGTCTTCAGTACAGCTTTAAAAAAAGTTTAAGGATGCAATCCCAGAATTCAGCAGAAGGCACATGTAAGAATAGAATGCTGCCAGTGATGGATTTCCAGAAGGCCAGAGTTGAAGCAGAGAGGCCATGGAGGAATTTGAACATGATGAGAGGCATAGCTAAAAGATTGGCTGTGAGAGAAAGATTTTGTATCAGATGAAAGTCACGTTCTTGTGCACTGTGCAGGAGCACAAGAGAGTTGTTTGAATAAAAGTTCCACATGTTGCATCAGTATTCAGGTCTTGTAATACACCAGTATTGTATTGAGAATTTCAAATTTGTTGAGGGTAAAACGAATGTCTGGCATAGAAGTAACTTTACATTTTGGTGGCAGCTTAGTGATGATAGACATGTGGCTGTTCGACATGAGACCAAAGAGGAGTGAAGTAAAAACAATGACTGCAGATGGTGGGAACCAGATTCTGGATTAGTGGTGCTGGAAGAGTATAGCAGTTCAGGCAGCATCCAAGGAGCAGCGAAATCGACGTTTGGGCAAAAGCCCTTCCTCAGGAATAAAGGCAGAGAGCCTGAAGCATGCAGAGATAAGCTAGAGGAGGGTGGGGGTGGGGAGAAAGTAGCATAGAGTACAATAGGTGAGTGGGGGAGTGGGTGAAGGTGATAGGTCAGGGAGGAGAGGGTGGAGTGGATAGGTGGAAAAGGAGATAGGTAGGTAGGACAAGTCATGGGGACAGTGCTGAGCTGGAAGTTTGAAACTAGGATGAGGTGGGGGAAGGGGAAATGAGGAAGTCCACATTGACGCCCTGGGGTTGAAGTGTTCCGAGGCAGAAGATGAGGCGTTCTTCCTCCAGGCGTCTGGTGGTGAGGGAGTGGCAGTGAAGGAAGCCCAGGACCTCCATGTCCTCAGCAGAGTGGGAGGGGGAGTTGAAATGTTGGGCCACGGGGCGGTGTGGTTGATTGGTGCGGGTGTCCCGGAGATGTTCCCTAAAGCACTTTGCTAGGACATCAAGGTTTTACCTGCACATCCACTAATATCATTTATTGTATCCGTTGCTCCCGATGCAGTCTCCTCTACATTGGGGAGACTGGGCGCCTCCTAGCAGAGCGCTTTAGGGAACATCTCCGGGACACCCGCACCAATCAACCACACCGCCCTGTGGCCCAACATTTCAACTCCCCCTCCCACTCTGCCGAGGACATGGAGGTCCTGGGCCTCCTTCACCGCCGCTCCCTCACCACCAGACACCTGGAGGAAGAATGCCTAATCTTCCGCCTCAGAACACTTCAACCCCAGGGCATCAATGTGGACTTCAACAGTTTCCTCATTTCCCCTTCCCCCACCTCACTCTCGTTCTAAACTTCCAGCTCAGCACTGTCCCCATGACTTGTCCGGACTTGTCCTACCTGCCTATCTCCTTTTCCACCTATCCATTCTACCTTTTCCTCCCTGACCTATCACATTCATCCCCTCCCCTACTCACCTATTTACTCTATGCTACTTTCTCCGCACCCCCACCCCCACCCTCCTCTAGCTTATCTCTCTACGCTTCAGGCTCTCTGCCTTTATTCCTGATGAAGGGCTTTTGCCCGAAACGTTGATTTCGCTGCTCGTTGGATGCTGCCTGAACTGCCGTACTCTTCCACCACCACTGATCCAGAAGGAGTAGTGAAGTTAAGTTTGTAAGAAATGGTGGCATCATGATAATGTAATGTCACTGATTTAGCAATCTGGAGTACCCAAGCAATTCTGTAGTGGACATGGTTCAAATCCCACCAGAGAAGCTGCTTGAATTTAAATTTAACAGTAAATTTGAAACTGAACTCTCATCAACAATAATGACTGCGAACCTATCTCTGCTGTGAAAAATCTATGTGTTTGGCTAATATCCTATAAGTCTGGTCTATATGTAACCCCAGATCCACAATGAATGAAGCTGATTCTCAACTGTCCTGTGAAATAGTGGTGCAAGCCATTCAGTTCAAGGGCCATCAGAACTAAACTTGCAATGTATATGAAACGATAATTGGTGACTAAGATTTATGAACAAAACATTCAATGCATTTTAGTGAGCATATTTGATATTCAGTTTATTTTACTGTGATTTTAATGTAGCAGTAGTTCAAGTTAATGAGCTGATGGGATATCTATGTTTGGCAAAATTAAATTAGTGCAGGTAGCCTTAATTAACGTTGGGACTGCGTTCCTGCAAAACAGAGTATTTTAAATGAATCATTGACTTCTCTGGAAAACTATGTTAATGTCAGAGTTAGGTTCCTTCATTTTCTTGCCTGGAGACGCTAATCAATATGTTGAATCATTATACAATACGTGTGCAGGACTATGCATTCATAACTAAAATAGCATGAAAAGTACAATAAATCGCTGAATAAAACAGGAATACTGTATACATTCTGTAACACTTAGCCATCTCTTTTGAAAGCAAACTTTAATGGCTTCTCCCACATTTTCTGTCTCTCTAACCCTCCCTTTTCCAGTTTTTGTCTCTCTCTCTCTCTATCTCTCTCTCTCTCTCTCGGTTGGAACCCAAGACAAAAATGCAGAATTATTTTAATCTGGAAATGAAGACAGATTTCAAGGGACCAGGCCAAAAGATAAAGCAAAGTTAAAATGGAAGAACATTAATCTAAGTGACGTAACATCAGGACTGTCTGTATCAAGAAATTACTTTGTCAAAATGCAAAATGGGAAATAAATATGTTATAAGACGTGAGAAAACTTTTCTCAAATTGAAAAATGTTTATTTTTACAATTCATTCCTTTTCTAAGCATACATCTATTTATTAGGCAATTAACAAAACAGATAAAAATATCAACATGTCATTGACATTTAATCAGTGAGGTGCCATTATGAAATTTCTGGCAACTTGAGCTCTGCTATTCCCTGCATGCTGTTCTGAACTGAAAGAGTAGATGTAGTTTCAGGCAATTCCAGGAACCCAAATGCAAGCTTAATTCCATAGTGATTCTCAGATACAATAAACAAGAATTAGAATTCTACTGGTATAGGTTCAAATTGAAATGTGAAATTTCAGTACAGAATGCATTTGAGAATTTAATCAGTAAAAGCACTGTTGGAACATTAACTCTCAGTGTTCTGAATTTCAAAAAAATCATTTTGCAGAAAATGAACTTATTTTGTGAACTGTAAGCTATGAAACTTCATGAAATGTTATTGTATTGACTTTGTTCTATTTGTAATGTAAACTGGGAAAAATTGAAATTTGGACACTATTACAGAGAGTGTCCTGAGTACTTTTTGTTGCAAATTGAAGGCCAAAATAGAACTGTTTGGTGTCCTCATTGATTGTACAGAACATGTAACTGCTGCAGAAGCTGGATTTGATACTTTTGTGAGACAAGGTGCCTTTGAGTTGACAAGTTACCAGCAACAATCTTTCGAATTTCTAAGCTGTGGTTTGTCACAAACCTCAAAAGTGCAGTTGAACTCTGATGTCTCGAAAGAATGTAAGCAAAGACATGTCTTCCCCTTTCCCATTCTCTTAAGAGTGGAAACAAAACCTCAATGACCGTAAAAAGAACTGCTAACTCAAGCAAAGGCCTAAGTCCAACTAACCAGCAATCGAATTGAGGATCATGCATAGTTCTTGTTGACACAATGTCATATCATTGTCACACTTCCAAAGAAGTATGAAGTAATCATCTCATTCACCCTTGTGTTTTGGACTCTGGATCTGCAAAATTTCTTTTCCATTTTTTGCCTTGATTTCCATGCATGATATTTCTGCAGAATACTTTTGTCTATTGTATTTATGAATGAAAGTGTACATGTATGGGTCTAAATGGGATATAGTTTACTTGATAAAATTTAATAAGCAGTTTTAAAAATCACACAACACTGGGTTATAATCCAACAGGTTCATTTGAAACCACTGGATTTCCGAATGCTGCTCCTTCAAGTATAAGATCACAAGACACAGTTTATAGCAAAAATGTACAGTGTAATGTAAACACTGTAAACGTTTGCTATAATTTCTGTATCTTATGATCTTATTCTCCACAACCACCTGATGAAGGAGCAGCGCACCAAAAGCTAGTGCTTCAAATAAACCTGTTGGACTGTGACTTGGTGTTGTGTGATTTTTAACTTTGTCCACCCCAGTCCAACACCAGCATCTCCAAATGAAAGTCAGGTAAGTTACCTATTTGAGTAATTCAGTTAGTCAGTTATACACTTGTGACTTAAAAATAGTTTGTATCTGTTTTCACAATAGAAGACACCAGTAGCATACCACAACTTGGAAAGTCAAGGAACAGAGGTAGCCATCACAAAGGCATAGGTATCGGGGAAGCTGACAAATCTGCAGATGGATAAATCATCTGGACTTGGTGAACTACACCCCCAGTGTACTGAAGAATATAGCTGAGGAGAATGTGGAGATATTGGTGGTGATCTTTCAAGAAACTCTGGAGTCAGGAAGGGTCCCAAAGGGCTAGAAAATGGCTAGAAACACCCCTGTTTAAGAAGGGAGGGAGGCTGAGGATGGAAATTATCGGTCAGTTAGCCTAACTTCGGTCATTGATAAGATTTTAGAGTCTGTTATTAAGGATAAGATTGGGGGGTACTTGGAAGTGCATAGTAAATAGAGCTGAGTCAGTGTGCTTTATCAAGGAGCTTCCTCATTTCCCCTTCCCCCACCTCATCCTAGTTTCAAACTTCCAGCTCAGTTACTGTCTCCTTGACTTGTCCGACCTGCCTATCTTCTTTTCCACCTATCCACTCCACCCTCTCCTCCTTGACCTATCACCTTCATCTCCTCCCCCACTCACCCATTGTACTCTTTGCTACTTTCTCCCCACCCCCACCCTCCTCTAGCTTATCTCTCCATGCTTCAGGCTCACTGCCTTTATTCCTGATGAAGGGCTTTTGCCCGAAACGTCGATTTCGCTGCTCATTGGATGCTGCCTGAACTGCTGTGCTCTTCCAGCACCACTAATCCAGTATTAGGTTTTCAGCATTTGCAGTCATTGTTTTTACTTTATCAAGGAGAGGTCATGCCTGACAAAGGAGACCCAATGGTTGTGATCTGTTTGGCTTTCTTTGACAAGGTGCCACACAGGAGTCTGCTAAATAAGGCAAGACCCTGTGATATTATAGACCAGGTACTGGCACAGGTAGAGGATTAGCTGACTGGCAGAAGGCAGAGAGTGGAATAAAGGGGCATTTTTCAGGATTGCAGCTGGTGACTAGTGGAGTTCCTCAAGGGATAGTGTTGGGACCTCAATTATTCACGTTAGATATTAATGATCTGGATGAAGGAACTTGAGGGCATTTTGCTCAGTTTGCAGATTGCTCAAAGAAACTTGTAGAATTGAGAGATGCCTCAATATGGTAGAATGAAGGTGTTTCCATTAGTAGCGGAGACTAGGATCTGAGTTCACAGCCTCAGAATGTGGGGATATTCCTTTAGAACTGAGATAAGGAGAAATGTCTCCAGCCAGTGGGTGATAAAATCTGTGGATTGCATTAGCAAAGAAGGTTATACAGGGCAAGTCACTGAGTATATTTCAGACAGAGATAGTTAAGTTCTTGACGAGTAAGGGGATGAAAGGTTATGGAGAGAATTCAGGAGAATAGGTTTGAGAAACATAGCTGTGATTGAATAGCAGAGCTGACTTGATTGGCCTAATAGCCTCATTCTGCTCTTAATTACGCCTTTTGGAAAAATGGACCTTGATCGCCAGCACATTGTTCATAGCAAGATTGTGACATTATTGAGAAACCAAGCACAAAAAAACTGAATAAACTGAAGCAAGCAACTTCCATTAATATAGCACTTGCAAATTTGAAAGAAATCCTAATGGATTTTACATCAGCACAAGGAGCAGTCAGAAGTTGAAACGATGAAAGATTTTTTTAAAAAATGGCTTGTTTTTTATGCCACAAAGGTGGAGCAGTAATTTATGTACAGAATTTCAGAAAGTGAGACTCAAGTTACTGTTAATCATTAAATGAGATGAGGGGTTATTGCAAAAGAAGTTTCAGTCAGTAGGCACGATAATTGGGATGCACTTGTAATGGTTGAGATCGTGAAGTGATTTAAATTCATCCATGATAGTTTTCGGATTTGGGGCATAAGCCTGATCAATTTAATTTGCTTAATTTCAAAATATAAAATTAGTGGTGAAACTGTTAAAATTAAGGCTTTGAGGAATATTAATTACCCTTTGGCTTTACACTTGAGGATGTGTATATCATTTAACCCTTTTGAATGTCTGAAGAAAAATGCTTGAAAGGACAACAGACGATGAGTTGAAATTCTCTTCATGAACCTGTATTGGCTTATTTCATCAAATATCAAGACTAAAACTAAATAATTATATTTTAAAACACTGGACTTATCAGTCATCTCAAACCATCAAACCATTGCTCCTGAGGGACTGCCAAAAAAAGAATATGCTTTCCATTGTGTTTTATGTATCAATTTAATGTTCTTTTTTAAGGAAAGCCCAATTAATTTTTTTTAGAAGCTTCACATTTACTTTATTTAATGCATTGCCCTGGCAATTTACCTAATCCTCTCTTGCCTTATGTTAAAAGTTAACTTGGGTTCAGTTTTATTACAAAGCAAGAAGTTCATAACAGTTAATTTGGTCACATGTGCTTCCACCTAACTAGCCACTTTAGCAAAATTAGTCATCAGAGAATTGCGAAATAAGCAATTACATTTTGGTGGTTTTATGTAATCTAGATAATATTTTAAAATATGGTGTATAAGTTTATTTTAATGCATATTAACATTAGTGTTTTATTGACATGAATGCTCTTAAAGTATTTTAGTGAAAATGACAGTTGTAAACTACATGAACATTCCTTTCCATTGGATTTTATGGTCATGTGATTACATGCCATTGTTTGTGTATGGCATCCTGTGGAATCCTGTTTTCCATTTGATATATAATTTTTTTTTGTTGTGAAATGTTCCTTTTAAGCTTAACCTAACATTATAATTATTTTGCTCTGAATTTAATAAATGGAAAGCATGTTTTTTTTGGCAGTCCCAAGGGAGCAAGGATGACTTGCTTCAATTTTGGTTTGATGGATTTTGAGATGGCTGATAAGTCCAATGTGAAGCTGTAGACTCTGCCAAATGCAAAGCAGGTGATGCTTGAAAGATCAGGTAGATGAGTTGTTTGAAAATTTGTGTGCATTTTCGGATGCCTTTGCTTCAATCTGCTTGTTATGGATAAAGTCGTCTTTGTCTCCAGATTTGGAGAATCTTGCAAAGACACTGAAGATACTCCTTATCCATTGTTTTGACATGGATTTTCCAAGTCTCTGAAGAACATAGGAGTATGGTGAATGCTGCTAACTGTGAGCTGTAATCTCAGACCATGGGTTTGAAGGAGAGCTTTTCATACTGCATTACCACAGAGAAGATCATTGCAAGAGTCTTCCTCAGTTAGCCCCTGTTGGTGGCTGAAGAGCTCAATCAGGAGTTACGATTGTCATTCTCCCTCATTTGGAGATATCACAGAAATGCTGTTTATTGCGTGGCAAATCCAACAGAAAAAAAGAAACAGGATCAACAGATGAACACGGTCTTTTTGACTTGAAACCCTTTGACTCTCAACTGTGAAGTCAATTAGGTTATCCCATTCATATTTGACTACCCTCAGAAATTGTCACTATCTATCATCGGCTGTGCAATGACAGGAAAGCAGTGACCTTCACTGACAGAACCACCACAGACCAGTGTAGAGGTTTTGTGGGTGAGGGTTCAGTTTGGGGATGTCGGATCAAAAGAGATATCAGGTGGGGTGTGGTAGAGGTATTGCATCAGGATGGTCTGTTCAGGTTGGATATGTTGAGGGGTCAGTGTTAATTTAGGGGGTCAATTTTGTAGTTCGCCAGGAATTGCACCAGTTTTAGCCTCTCCAACGTTTCCTGGGTAACTATTCAAGTATGTGTGTTGCAAACCTTCAAAATCTATGACTAAATTTTTTTCAGAGAGTTCCGGATGTATATTAATAGCTAATCAGTAGCTGAAATGTTTTGAACAACTTCTGGGTAACTGGTGTGTTGGAACGTCCTAGAGTTCTTGTTCTGCACCTTGAAGGAGCATACTGCAATGACTGTCTTCCATTTGAAAGGTCTGGACCAATGAAATTTTTCATTGCCTCCAATAGCTCGTCCTTTAGCCAACTGTGGAAATGAATATTTTAAGAACAGGGTAACGGGAGTAGAGCTAATCCAGCTCCACAGGTGATTTTGTGTGCAGTTATTTATCAAAAAGGCAACTGATTTTGAATACAATATGTTTGGTTTGCAATTTGAAAATTCAGTCCAGTTGACATGTTTTTAAAAAAAAATGAAGCTTTTCTTTCGGAATTTCTCAGATGTTGTGTCATGCTTTACCTTTGTTCTGTAACCACAGTCCTCCACCAGCCTCTGGATCACTTAAAAGATATCCACCCACTAAGAGCTGAAATATTTGCTGTTTGGAGTCTTGTCAGTCTTTCAGTACCAGGACAAAATTGCTTTGTGATATTTTCTGATTTCAACATCGGAACAATTGTGTCAGATCTTGCTCTTTACTCTGTTTATTTTAAAAACGTCAGTGATGGATGGACATTAGGCTTGTGTTGCAGTGTAAACAGCATGAATTCAATATGCTGAGCACCAGGTTGATCCAGAGTAGTACTCAGATTCTGCTGATTTATACATTGTGGCAACTACAATTGTGAGGAGTGACGCATGAACCACAAGAGTAAATAAAAAAAAACACTTTAATCAACATCAAGGCAACACTGGTTGAGAGAGTGTCCTCATGAATGAAAGTAAAACTAAAATTAATCATCGGTTTCCTTAATATCCATTGCAACTGTTTTAGCATATCATTAGTCACTGATACTATGTTCACAATTTAAAGCAAAATTGAGGTTGAACAGCAACGAATTAGCAGAAGAAAAAAAAACAATGTAAAAGATTAAATTTCTGAAGGAGCGTTAAAAAAGGCAATTAAAACATGCAAGGTACACCAAAATTCAGCATCATAACCTTAATTTTACCCGAAAGCTTAGATCCCAGTATCAAAGAAACCAGTGTTTGCTTCACCAGCGGTATATGCCATATCAGGTATCAGAAAAAAAATCCTTACTGGTTAATTCTTAAACTTTGTTGCAAGGCCAGCCATGAGACTGATTCATTTTTATTTAATGGGAAAATACACGATGAGCTAAACAGATTACAAAAGATTTGTTGAGCATTTCAACTTCAGATGTATTGAAGACACTACCTTGATGATCCAGCTAAAAGGAATGTGAACTCTCATTTTTAGGCTTGTTTACATCAAAGGCTGGGAGCCATCTTTGCTTGAGGCACTGCAAATATAATTAACCTGTCACAGTTGCACCAGTTCCTGGTTTCCTCATATAAGCTTTAGTGCTTTATCAAACTGAAAGAGGCCTTAATGTATCCCTTTATCTCTCTGCATATATAATTAAAGTCTAATCTCTTTACACTGCTCTAGTTATTCTAGTAGCTTATACTGACCCTCTGCTGTTTGCACCACAACATGTGACCACCTGTAAGACAGTTCATTCTATTAATCTTTCATGAGAAGCAGGATGTGAAGCAGAGCAATGACTTGGAAAGAATTAGAATTACTGAAGGCAAGGTCAAATCTGGGGCATTCATTGGCCACGTTCTGGCCTACAGCCATTCCAGAGAGAGAGATTATTTGCATAACAGCTATTTCACCAGTTGAACCAGTAGGAAAAATCTGCTAAATCACCATTACCTGACAAATTAGGCAATAGACCACTGTTTGCTATTTTAAAAGGTTGTGAAATTGTTAGAGAAGGGAAATAATTTAGTTTGACTTTCCAAACAAGTCATTTACCTTTTAAGAAACAGCTACACTGCTACATTTTTTAGTTTTTCAAGTTCATTTGCCTCTTTTGTAAGGAGAGTATTGTTCTTTATCACGAGGTCTGTTTGTGGGAAAGTGTGAAGCAGCTGTAAGGAGATATACCACATAAAGAAACTAAACAGAATAGCTACCCCAGGCAAGGGAGCGTCTTTCATGTGAATCATCTTCTAGGATTGACACTGTGGCCACTCCCAGGAAATCAAATATGACAAAAGCCTGTGTACACTCATGCTCAGGTTGCACAGAGCTAAGTTAAGGTGATATTGAAAGGTTGGTGCACTAACCTTCAATTCTTTGTGGAAGGGTCACCTTGGGTTTCTTGAGCAGATAATGAGTCGAGGCCTCAAAAAAAGCCACATATTGATCTGATCCAAGCATTAAAAAAAATGCATGTGAAAATGCAATGGAGATATTTGACTTTTCTATGATTTTGAAAAGCAATTTTAAATAAATTCTAATGTGCAACTTCAGTTAATTATTAATCTCTTGCCAGAGAGCACAAATTTCACCCAAGACAATAACATTATTTAAGTAAAAACAATAACTGCAGATGCTGGAAACCAAATTCTGGATTAGTGGTGCTGGAAGAGCACAGCAGTTCAGGCAGCATCCAACGAGCAGCGAAATCGACGTTTCGGGCAAAAGCCCTTCATCAGGGCTTTTGCCCGAAACGTCGATTTCGCTGCTCGTTGGATGCTGCCTGAACTACTGTGCTCTTCCAGCACCACTAATCCAGAATAACATTATTTATCCATTTGATTTATATTTAACAAGTGAGTATCCTATTTTGCAGGAGATTTTAAAAAATATGTTCAGCATTTTGAAATTTATCGTCATTGCCATTTCATTTGATAGTAATTTAACACTCTGTGGAATAATTTGAGAGAGAAAAAGGTAATCATTATCGATATGTGAGCTTTGATTCAATAATAGAAGTCTCTCCTTTTATGTCAGAAATTCCTGGTTCCAAGATAAGTTCTGGAACTTCTTTATTTGCATTTCAGTGCTGTGCTGAGGGACAGTTGTAATCCTGCTATGACCATTATTTAGATATTAAACTAAATAATAACTAAATTCCAATTCCTGTAAATTCCACTTAGGGTCAGAAAGCCTATTTCAGCAGCTAATTAGACAGAACAATACAAAGTTAGATTTAGATGACTTTTACTCTGGAAATTCCTGGACAGAAACCTCCTGTTGCAAAAAAAAAGCAGAGACTTGTCCAGGAAGTGACAGAGATAGGAAGATCAGTATCATAAAAACCACCTTTTACAACAGAAGGTATTGTATCTGTGGTTTTAATGGCCAGCAGCCACTTTGACAGTACTTTGAAAGGAAAACTATACAAAGAAAGTGTAGGAATAGAGTGGTAAGTGTGTTGAAATTGGATGAGGTTGCTAGCGTATAAGGTTCTTGATGGGATAGCATGTCAGGCTGGTCAGGTAACTAAATGAGTGGGTTTGGAGTAGATTGAGGGGTTGGGTTTGGGGATGGGTGGGCGTTGTGCCCATTGTGATTAGAGGTAAGGTGCAGAGACTAGCTGGTGGGGGTGAGCACTAAGAGCAGGATGGGGGTCTTTGGCCTTTGGGTGAGAGAAAATCGGTGGATTCAGGGAGTGTGCGCCAAGCATTGCGGGGTGTATTTGTGGGTATCAGAGGTGGATTGGAGGTTTAGATTAATAATTACTGAGGAGTTTAAGTGGATTTTTAATCCTTTAACTTTTTCTCAACAACTATTAAGCTTGTGAATTGGAAACTTCCAAAATCTTTGACTTTAAAGGACTTTTTGGAGGATAATTGGCAATCAGAGTTTGAAGTTTCCTAGTCATGTGTTGCTCAAAGTCAGCTACATTGTAATTTCTACACAGTCCCAACGTGCAACTTTAATCTACGCTGCGGTAGCAACTGTCTAGCCATTGGAATTTCTCGGCCATTATCTCCTCTATCTCAGATGAATTATACTGTCAATATTTAAGAAAGAGCCTTCAGGTTCCTGACAGTAGGTATCCCAGAATCAACTTTAAACTGTTTACATGGCCATAACACTTGTCTGCAGGAGGTTTTTGCACAGCATAAAACAGTTCCCCAGTTTCCCTACAGGCACAAAAATAATTTAGGAGTCTTAGAAGTTGGAATATTAACTTTCATTTTGGCAAGGAGGGAATGTGGTGCAACTCTACTAAACTGCATTCAGTTCTGATTAGAGCACATCTGGATTGTTGTGTTCATTCCTGGACACTACACTTTATGATATATTGGCCTTGAAGGATAAGCAGCACAGATTCACTAGAATGGTATCTGCATTATAAGGATTAAGTTATGAGGACAGGTTATGTGAACTGTATTTGGACTTCTTTGAGTATAAAAAGTTATGTGGTTATATAGTTACGGTGATTTAGATGATTAAAGGATTTAATTGGGTCGACACAGTTAAACTGCTTTCTCGAGTAGGCCCAGAACAAGGGGGAGCAAGATTGAAATTAGAGTAAACTATTCATTATGATATTAGAAAACACTATATGAAATAATGTGTACTGGAATTCTGGAACTCTGTCCCTCTAAAAGCTGTTGAGCCCAGAACAGTTAAAAATTTTAAAACTGAGGTTGATAGATTTATGCTTGGCAGGTTATCAAGTATTTTGGAAGTAGGGCAGTTTTTGGAACTGGGGAGTTCTAATACATTCAACTATCTTCTAACTGAGTGTCACAACAGACTCGAGGGGTTGAGTATCTTATTTCTAGTTTTATGATGGAATCTTACTAAAGGTTTGTTAGGAGATTTGCGGGTCAACTGGAAAGCCAGCGAGAGACCTTGTTGCTCTTTTTACATTGAATCATAAGGCAATCAAGCTATAGCAAAGCCAGTGGTAGATTTTCCATTGGAACTGAGATCCCCGATGTCCTGCCTCATGAAAAGTGCCAACTAATCAGAGTTTAGCAATTCTTTTGTTCAGCAGCAGGGAATGGTAATTAATAGTAACTTTTAGAGTCATTGAGATGTACAGCACAGAAACAGACCATTTGGTCCAACCCGTCCATGTCGACCAGATATCCCAACCCAATCTAGTCCCACCTGCCAGCACTCGGCCCTTATCCCTCTAAACCCTTCCTATTCATATACCCATATAGCTCAAATCCTCCAACCCTGGCAACAATCTTTCTGAACCCTTTCAAGTTTCACAACATCCTTCTGATAGGAAGGAGACCAGACTTACATGCAATATTCCAAAAGTGGCCTAACCAACATCCTGTACAGCCGCAATATGACCTCTCAACTCCTGTACTCAATAATCTGACCAATAAAGGAAAGCATACCAAATGCTTTCTTCACTATCCTGTCTACCTGCGACTCCACTTTAAAGGAGCTATGAACTTGCACTCCAAGGTGTCTTTGTTCAGCAACACTTCCCAGGACCTTACCATAAAGTGTCTAAGTCCTGCTAAGCTTATGTTCCCAAAATTCAGCACCTCACATTTATCTAAACTAAACTCTGTCTGCTTTTCCTCCACCCATTAGCCCATCTGATCAAGATTCTATTGTGATCTGAGGTAACCTTCTTCACTGTGCGCTACACTTTCAATTATGATGTAATCTGCAAACTTACTAACGATATCTCATATGTTCACATCCAAATCATTTATGTAAATGACGAAAAGTAGTGAACCCAGCACTGATCCTTGTGGCACTCTACTGGTCACAGGCCTCCAGTCTGAAAAACAACCCTCCACCACCACCCTCTGTCTTCTACCTTCTAGCCAGTCCTGTATCCAAATGGCTAGTTCTCCCTGTGTCTATGAGATCTAACCTTGCTAACCAGTCTCCCATTTTGAAGTTTTTTTGTCTTTATTTTCTCCTGAAGCTGTGAATTGATGTCTGGTGATTGCGCACCATCCATTTTCTCGTACCTAACCTTCACGTGAGAACTGGCACAATGTTGGCAGTTCAGTCAATCATGGATTAAGTAGCAAAGTGCCATTAGTTATGTAAAACTAAGTCCACATGTACACATGTATATGTACACTTGGTAAAGGCTAGTAATAGGAATCCTGACTATTTTATTCTCTCCACAGACAGATTTACAGAGGACAATTTTGGAATCTCTTGCTACCTGTTAATTCAGCACAGGGTCAGAATTTAACTTAGGATATTCTGACGTGTATTGTTCAGCTACACAGTAACAACTATGGTGATGATGTTATGGAAGATTTGGTAATGACATTCAAGTCTATATATAGAGTCATAGAGATGTACAACATGGAAACAGACCCTTTGGTCCAACCCGTCCATGCCGACCAGATATCCCAACTCCATCTAGTCCCACCTGCCAGCACCCGGCCCATATTCCTCCAAACCTTTCCTATTCATATACCCATCCAAATGCCTTTTAAATGTTGCAATTGTACTAGCCCCCACCACTACCTCTGGCAGCTCATTCCATACACGTACCACCCTCTGTGTGAAAAGGGTACCCCTTAGGTCTCTTTTATATCTTTCCCCTCTCACCCTAAACCTATGCCCTCTAGTTCTGGAGTCCCTGACCCCAGGGAAAAGACTTTGTCTATTTATCCTATCCATGCCCCTCATAATTTTGTAAACCTCTATAAGGTCTCCTCTCAGCCTCCGACACTCCAGGGAAAGCAGCCCCAGCCTGTTCAGCCTCTCCCTATAGCTCAAATCCTCACCCTGGCAACAGCCTTGTAAATCTTTTCTGAACCCTTTCAAGTTTCACAACATCTTTCCGATAGGAAGGAGACCAGAATTGCACGCAATATTCCAACAGTGGCCTAATCAATGTCCTGCACAACATGACCTCCCAACTCCTGTAATCAATACTCTGACCAATAAAGTAAAGCATACCAAACGCCGCCTTCACTATCCTATCTACCTGCGACTCCACTTTCAAGGAGCTATGAAACTGCACTCCAAGGTCTCTTTGTTCAACAACACTCCCTCGGACCTTACCATTAAGTGTTCTAAGTCCTGCTAAGATTTGCATTCCCAAAATTCAGCACCTCGCGTTTATCCGAGTTAAACTCCATCTGCCGCTTCTCAGCCCATTGTTCCTTCTGGTCAAGATCCTGTTGTAATCTGAGGTAATCTTCTTCGCTGTCTAGTACACCCCCAATTTTGGTGTCACCTGCAAACTTACTAACTGTACCTCTTATGCTCGCATCCAAATCATTTATGTAAATGACAAAAAGTAGAGGACCAAGCACCGATCCTTGTGGCACTCCACTGGCCACAGGCCTCTGAAAAACAACCCTCCACTACCACTCTGTCTTCTACCTTTTTGCCAGTTCTGTATCCAAATGGCTAGTTCTCCCTTTATTCTGTGAGACCTAACCTTGCTAATCAGTCTCCCATGGGGAACCTTGTCGGACACCTTACTGAAGTCCATATAGATCACATCTACCACTCTGCTCTCATCAATCCTCTTTGTTACTTCTTCAAAAAAACTCAAAAAAAGGTGTTAATCTCGCTGAAGGTGCATTTGGGTTCACAGCAGTGAAGGGTTTTCAATTTATTCCATTTATAAATAATAAATGGAGTAGAAAAGTTTACTTAGATCATTTGCCTTTATGGTTTTCTTGTTAACTTCTCAACATTCTTTAATAAAGATACCACCACAACAGGATGAAGTTAGATATATTTTTTAAAAAAATGTTGTTCTTGAGTTCTGGATGTCACTGACATCCTTTCTTGCCATTCCTAATTGCTGTTGGGAAGGGTAGTGGCTGCATGCTTTTGTGCACATTTGCAGTCCATGTGGTGCGGGTACATCCACAGTGTTTGATGCGGACTTTTAGCATTTTTTGACCCTGTGATTGTGAAGGAATGGTAATATATTTCCAAGTTAGGATGGTACATGTCTTGCAGGTTATGTTGTTTCTATATGCTTTTACTGGTCTTTGTTCTTCTAGGTGGTAGTGGTAACATGTTTGGAAGGTGCTAATTAAGAAGGATACTTTTACCTAAATGATATCAGAGCTGGAAAACGTTGCAGCTGTAACAGATTTTAATCAAATACAGCAAAGGGAGGAAAAATGGGAGGGATGGTAAAATCAGCAGTAGAGGTCTGTGGTACAAGTAGCCAGAAGAGATAAAATGTCTTTATAGTTTTCTGTCAACCATAAAGTAAAGATGGTAATAAAGACCCTGCAGAGCGTACAGAGGCCATTTGGCCCATCAGTTCTGCTCCAAACCTCCAAAGATCATCCCACCGTATCCTCATTACCTCTCAGTTACCACAGTTAAGTCACTTAACTTGCACATCCCTGGGCACTGTGAGCAGTTTAGCATGGCCAATTCACCTAACTGCCCATCTTTAGACTGTGGGAGGAAACTGGAGTACCCAGAGGCAACTCCTGCAAACGTGGAGCAAGTGTGCAAACTCCACATAGACAATTGCACGAGGGTGAAAGTGAATCTAGGATCCTGGCATTGTGAGGCAGCAGTGCTAACTACTATGCCACCCATTGCTGATTATAATGGAAGATGCTTACTGAATCTCAAGCAGTAAACATTAGCACTGATTTAAATGAATAGGATTGGTAGAGTATGAAAGAATGCTGTTGTATACAAAGCATTGTAATGTAGAAAAATAATCTTGAAGTAACTGGCTATGGCGAGGCATTGCTTAGGTTTATCACATTCTGTTGTGGCTAATTTGAAGCATCGACTACCTTAGCCAGTTCACAAATTTGTTTATGTAGATCAAAGGGGCAGAAGGAAGATGTAATTAAAGCTGAAAAATGCTCTTTATAAAATTAAGTATGCTTGTTAGAAGGGTTTGTAACTAGGTTAGAGAGATAAGACTGAGTTATACATTCTTAGCTTTTGATTGTTGTATTCGTAATTTTGATATATTTGTCGGTAGAAGTGCCTCTGAATCACAAGGTTCTTGATTCAAGCCCTACTCCAGGGATTTAGCACAAACATCAAGGCTGGCATTTACAGCAATAATGAAGGAACATTGCAGTGTCAAAGGTGCGCTGTATTCTGGATCAGATGTTGAACTGAGGGCTCTCTGCCTACTTGGGTGGATGTAAAAGATCTTGTAATAATACTTTGAAGAAGAGCGGAAAAGTAATCACCAGTGCTCTAGGTAATATTTATCCCTCAATCGACAGCAAGGAGTGCAGGTTACCTGATCGCATTGCTATTTGTGGGAGTTTACTGAGTGAAATTAATTGCTAATTCATTTCATATGTTATTGTACTCCAAAACGTATTTCAATGAATGTAATGTACTTTGAGGTATCCAGTTTTGAAATAGCTGTATAAATGCCAGTCTGTCTGTCTTTATCACAAGATATATAATCACGTAGTATACCATGGCTTCTGCATTCCTTTTTTGTTTTGTTTTCTTAAGAGTAATTGCATTAACTTTCTGTCATGCGTCACCAGGTGTTGGAAAGCCCTTAGGCTATGATCTTTCACTCCTTTGAAGTTTTAGACTTGATAACAGAATTCTCAATATTCCATTGTTGCATGTTACATTCACTACCAACCTGCGTTGCCTACACTTGAAAATAGTTTTGTTTATGGCGTAGTAACTCAATGTTATGGATAACGTAGTAACAAATAGTTTCTGCATTTAACTGTGGACACTATAACAGTTGTGTTAATTTAAGGGACATCCAGATGATGCAGATTACTTGAAATTGTTTTTGTCCAAAGCATGAAGAAATTTTGAAGATTGGTTTTAAGTCACATACAGAGACTGAAGTCTGTGAAATTAGCATAGTTGCAGAGCTTCGCTCTCGAATTCCCGCTCTTCTAAAGCTGAAGAGAGAGTACAGGTCAGCAACTTGATTGTGCTGTGAAAAGTTCCCTTCTGGTTCATTGTTTTCATTGTTGTGAAAATAATGTTTTAAAAACCACTATGCTTGTAATTCAACTTCTATAAGTTGACATGTATTTCATTTAATAACTGTTTCATGACTTATGAAAAAATACTTAGGAAACTTTAAATAATCAGGTTTGTTCTTTTTAGGTAAATAAACCCTAATATGTTTAGTTTATGTTCTTCCCACAGAATCTTGGAATTCCTACAGTGTGGAAGCAGGCCATTCGGCCCAACAAGTCCACACTGACCCCCCCAAAGAGAAACCCACCCAGACCCATTCCCCTACCCTATTACTCTGCATTTACCCCTGACTAATGCACCTAATTTATACATCCCCTTGAACACTATCTGCAATTTAGTATGGCCAATTCACCTTTTGTTTGGCACAGATCTTGTGTGAGATCAACTAGGAGAAAGTGAGAACTGCAGATGCTGGAGTACCAGAGTTGAAAAATGTGGTGCTGGAAAAACACAGCAGGTCACTCCTGCTCCTCGGATGCTGCCTGGCCTGCTGTGTTTTTCCAGCACCGCATTTTTCAACTCTCAGATCTTGTGTGCCTATTGTTTTGCAATGTGCCATTTTTCTTCTGTTGAGAATCTTGGGATCCAACATTGAATTATTTAATTATTGTGTTTAGCAATTCACGCTATTTTTGTTTCACTCAACTTGATAAATGTTGCAATCCCAGATCATTAAAATAACCCCCATCTTTCATGAAAACTCTGAGGAATTATGATGTATCCAAGTACCTGACCAGAGAAAAACATTCTAGGTACACATATTACCGGACTTTTAAACGTGTTTGACAGCTAACTAAATTACAGTTCACCTTTTCCACATGTTAAAACCTTGCTCAGTTTTCTATTCAAGCTGGGGGTATTATGTATCCTCGAGTGGCAATTTATTGAATGGAAGAGGAGGGTATTTGCTGGAAGAGGTTTGAATGTCACTGCGGTAAGAGCATAAATGAAGGGGACTGAAATATTGGCTGTTTGATGTTCTTGTGCCTGGTCATCAGCCTGAAGAATCTCAGCTGCTCCTACTTGTGTAAATCATGGGTATGGTTGCCTAGATACAGATGCATTTGATTAGCTTGTTCTTCCCTTGAGATTCTGCACCACCCTATTAATGGAAGACAGCAGCATTAGAAAGTGAGAAAAATGGTCTTCCATAAATGTATTTTTGTCCACATTGAAGTTGCAGCAAGGATGAAAAACACTGATGTGCACCCCAGGCTGTCTTTATTATTCCAGAGCTGACATTGAGTGTAAACAGAAGATGACTCATCAGTCAGACAACAAATGTCACTGTCAGGCGTTATCTTTAACTGAGAATTCTAAACACCCACTTGTCATCTGCTGCACGTACAGGTCTATGATTTCATTATCCTTTACCCTTGTATGGGGTGAACTGAGCCCGTCTGTAGAATTGTGGAAAAACAAGGCAAATTTATTTTGGAGTAATTACTGGTTGGCTTGAAAGAGATGATGATTTTTAGGTAATTCATCATCATCTGTATTAGTTTAACACAATTTGCTTTGTAATGAAAAAATATACAGAAGTGGTATGGACGACAGGCATGTTGTTGGGATTATAAATGTTGTTCATACAAATTATTGCAGCAACTTTCATAATTCACAGATTTTCTTGAAATATATTAATCTTTGGTAAACTTTTGATTCTGCTTTTATTAAAAATACAATGAAGTAATTTTGGATAAGATTTTGGGGATTCAAAGCTGTAGAAGGCAAAATAATTTTATACAAAAAGGAGAGAAGCAGTTTTTAAAACAAAAGTCTGAATGCTCCCTGTTGTTAGTGATGTAATGGTGGTCATAATTGTGATTATGTTAATCATTGCAGTATGATATACAAAGAAAATAAATGATGTAAAATGCAGATTAAAAAATTCTGTGTCATTACATAATGGGATTGCATTCTCAAAGTGTGTCTTTGAATAGTAGGACTTCTTTTAACCTTGCTCTTTAATTTTCTTGATTCCTTCATGTTTATGGTTGTCTATTGTCTGACTGAAGAAGTGAATAACTCTCTTGTTTACAGACCTTAATCTCTCTTGAAGTAATGTTCAGAAGTGCAAAGATGGTGGCTTACTTTCAATAGCCAGTTTCTGCAAAGAATATGTTGCTAAGCGTGAAGATGTGTGTCAGTCCATGCCACACAATAACACAATGACCCTGAAAATCCACAGGGCCACTTCCTGGCATAAATGTCAGGAAGTTCCCACCCATCATTACCATGACCTATGGAAACTTAAATTTAGTTATTCATTTTTCTCTAACTGAAAACGAATGATTGATTGAGATTTAAGTCCATCTTGGGTGGTAGGTCAAGCTGGTGCTAATAAATATCAACGTGTTTTACTCTACATTCTTTTCCCTTGCAATCAGGAAACAGTTACTGAAAAACATCCAATCCACTTCCTAGATCAGTCATATTGTTCAGAACTTTGTTACTTTTAAACCACCATCATGCTTGCATCCTAATTTTATGTATCCTGAAACAGCAGAAGTGGAAATTTATAGCACTGGTTGTCCATTCGCTCAGTAGCTTTAATTGGGAGCAATAATATGAGATTGTAATTGCTTTATCAGATTTTACCCTAACATGATAAATGTTTTTATTTCCTACTTTATGCATGTTGGAGATGTTTCCAGCTGAACTCTGCTCTCTGTGGTTGGTTACTTCTGCTCAATTCTTCAGTTTCAGTCTTGCTTGTTGATTCTGGTCCCACATAGAGTCACCCCCTAAGATGGTACTGATGTTTTAGGAAAGATCTCTCTTTGCTTCCACTGCAGGCAATTAACCTAATATATCATTTCACTTTATCGCAACTTCCCTTTTCAGGCCAATTGCCGTCAACCCACTGCCAGAGCTATCAAATCCCAAAATCATTCCTCCAGGTTTAACAAAGCTGGAGATTGCTATCCTACAACATTGATAAATACCAGGTACCCTTAGACGCAGCCATGTCCTTTTTTTAAATTCTCAGCTTCAAAATGAAATGCATATGTTAAAAGCATTAAAAGTCCCAAAATATTTTAAAAAATCATAGCATAGAATTTGTTTTGACATTATAAATATAGGAGAAGGTGAGGACTGCAGATGCTGGAGATCAGAGTTGAAAAATGTGTTGCTGGAAAAGCGCAGCAGGTCAGGCAACATCCAAGGAGCAGGAGAATCGACGTTTCAGGCATAAGCCCTTCTTCAGGAAAGGGCTTATGCCTGAAACGTTAATTCTCCTGCTCCTTGGATGCTGCCTGACCTGCTGCGCTTTTCCAGCAACACATTTTTCAGCTCATTATAAATATATTGTTACATAGCATCGATTTTATTATAAGACAATGCACAATCTGACTCTTTGAGCTGAAAGTTTCAATGGCCAATGGGGAAGGCATCAGAGATGATTTCCTGTCTGTACTCAGTTTTTTTTTTGACATAGTTGTATCTCCAGGTCATTTTCATTTTGGGAAGATTGAACGAAGGTTGGTGATGGCATGTAAGCACCCACAAAAACCAAAGGATGAATGTGGCAGCTTAGAATAGACAAAGTGACGCCACTTGTTAGATCCACCTAGATTTCACTCTCATTGTCTTATTAGCTATTTGGCTGTATTGGTCACTTATGTTTGACCATCCAGTGGGTGGAAGTGGCCATTTTTAATGCATAAAATGTTAATCTTTCTCTCTGCTAATTTGATCAGCAATATTTTCTTTCTAAATTGGGGCTGGCCATCTATGAATCCTGAAGTGCAATCTGTTTATTCTCCTGTTTCAAGAGCTTACCCTCCATTCTTAATTAGATGATAGGAATGCATCCTAGCCATTAAATGGTCTGTTATTTAAACATCATTGTGGAAAGAGGTCTTGTGGCACAATGGTAGCAAACAGTGTTAATGACACCAGAAGCTCCAGGTCCATATTCCATTCCAGGACTTGATTGCCAAGAAAGGTGCATTCATAATGCAGCCAAATAGGTTGAATGACAGTTCATAAATCTTTCTAATATGTGCCTCAAGCAGTTTGTAAGTGTGGAAGAGACTCTTGTTCATCTATGTGAATAAAACTGAAGTCCTTACCTTCACTATAGCTTAGCACTGCAACATGCAAGGGAGAACAGAGAAGAGGAACAATTGGTTCACTTGATCGACAGCATGGGCTTTGATCCCTTTTCTGGCTGGCATGGATTCGGTCCTTGACTCCTTAAGGTGGTCAGTACCATGGCACTTTGGTGAGGACTTCCTTCAGGTAGAGATCTCATAACACAGTGGAAGAAAGAGGCAGGTGTACACTTGTGGCTATGAAGATTGTCGAGGTGCCCTAGAGGAAATGAACTGTGGTCCTCATCTGTTGTGACAAGTTGCCACCTTTATCCCATGGTTAGGAAGCAAACCTATCAAGGAGAATCTTTCTCCTTTTGGATACGAACCACACTAGTATCCCAGGAGTAGCAAATAGTGCTGATCATTGTGCAATCATGAGCGAACAGCCTCATTTTTGCCCTTATGATGGGGAGATGGTTATTGATGAAACAGCTGAAGATGTTTGGGCCTAGGATTCTATCCTGATGAACTCCTCTAGAAACGCCCTGGAGCTCAGAAGACCTTATTCCAAAAACCACAACCATGTTCTCTTGTGCCATGTATGACTCCAATTAACTGAGAAGTTCCCTCCAGATATCCATTGATTCCAGTTTTGCTAAGGCTCCGTGATGCCACGGGCAGTCAAATGTGGCATTGATGTCAGGGGCAATCATTTTCACCTCACCTCAGCACTTTTGTCCATATTTGAACCAAGGAATAAATAGATTAGATTACTTACAGTATGGAAACAGGCCCTTCGGCCCAACAAGTCCACACCAACCCACCGAAGAGCAACCCACCCAGATCCATTCCCCTATACCGAACACTACGGTCAATTTAGCATGGCCAATTCACCTAACCTGCACATTCTTGGACTGTGGGAGGAAACCCATGCAGACACAGGGAGAATGTGCAAACTCCACACAGACAGTTGCCTGAGGCAGGAATTGAACCCGAGTTTCTGGTGCTGTGAGGCAGCAGTGCTAACCACTGTGCCGTCTTGCCGCCCACAATCAGAAGCCTAGTGGGCCTGACGAACCGCTAAGTTTAAGTCTGAACAGTGGGCCAGGAAGAGGTAACAATGTTCAAAGTAATGTGAGAAGAGTTGGAGGAGCAAGAGAAGTAAGGTTTATTAAAATAATGAAGCTACAGAATGAACAGGAGAAACAGAGAGCTGTTTGAACCTTCTCTGTTGGTCATCAAATGGATCTGAATTTAGGGTGAAGCTTTGACAGTTCAACTGAATATGGACAAATTAAATGGTAAATGTTGACGTACATGATTTATAATTGGAATTGCCGATAAAATAATAAAATCAAATATATAACCATTCGAAAATAAAGATTTTGAATGGAACGTGTGTGCACTTGTTGGGAATGTTGACATTATTATAGATGTGCTCAAACCTTCCAATTTTAACAATAAAATTGTAAGTACCTGCCATTACTATCACTATGAAACTGGTACAAACTTCTAGCATCCACACATGCTCAGTTAAACATAACAATCAAGTCATTGTTGTCAGTGATTACATGTTTGTTCACAGGGTGCACAGTTGAAGTCTCCTCGTAGGACAGAATCCTACACTGCCTCTCAGGTGGCTTTGCAGTCAGGTTTTTTGAAAATTCTCCTGGTAGCCTTTCTGCTGCCTTCTCGTGTGTAAGATTATATTGGATTGTCCTAATTTAAGCTCCTTCCTGTGAGGCCTCTGTTTAGAGGCTGATTGGACAAATTCAGAGACAGGTTATCCTGCTTGGGCCTTGGTGTGTAGGTTCTTACACCACATCAAGCACAATCCAACACACTGATCCATCCTGCCCCGGGTCTGGCACTGCCAGTGTTCCATCCTAATTAAAGTTTCCAACTCTCCCGCTCATGAGACACCTTTGCTTACTTAGTTATGGTTTTCAGTGAATCCTGGGAACTGCTTGTACCCTCAGCCCTGGTCACTGCTGACACTACAGATCTGCTGATCAATTAGTATCAGGCAGAGATTGCCTGTTTGACAGTCTGAAGTCCCATCTCCAGCCATTAGGGCTTCTTGTAAAACCAAAAGGTCCTGCCCATGGAAATCTTCCAAATTCTCTTTAATTGCCATAACATAAATATCCACTTTAGTTTTATTAGTCTTGCTGTAAACATCAATTTAAAAAGTTGAATGAGTTGAAACTAGGTTTTGAATACTGTACTAAATTCATAATTGCTGTGGAACAACTATTCTGACCTGGAAAAAAAATGCTTTTCTAATTATTCTGTAGTTCTACTTGGGGAAAGTCAACTTTCCATAATGATAAAAAAATTAAATGGGGGAGAAATACCTGACCTGTTTTTAAGTCTTCCTGACTTCAAAGACAGATCAATTGTCAGAGATTAAATGAAAGCTAGAACTATTTTATTGAGAAGTATTATGAACTAAACCAAATCACATTCAAATATTGAGGGATTTCAAGACTAGGGGGTACATTGATAAGGTGAGAGGAGAAAGATTTTAAAAAGATGTGAGGGGCATTGTTTTTACAGTCTGGAATGAACTTCCAGAGGAAATGGTGGTTGCTGGTACAGTTGCAGCATTTAAAAGACATCTAGATAAGTGCATAATGAAAAAAATTGTTTGGAGGGTTATGGGCCAAATGTAGGCAACCTCACTTGGTTTAGTTTGGGATGGTGGTCGGTTTAGACAGATTGCATTGAAGGGTCTGTATCCATGCTGTATGACTCTAAATCAAGGAGATAGCCGAGACCCTAACTTTTATCTTAGTTAAAGGCAAGTGTAAGTGCAGTGTTCCAGATGTATTTCAATTGGTCACCCTATTCAACTTTAAGCAAAACACTCTTTATTCTTACACCCAGTTGAAATACAAACGAAAGAAAAGAGAATTGGCATAACTTTAATTCTGTTGGAAAACCGAACAGAATAATAGATTATTTTACTATTAACACCAGCTATTCTCTTGTTGTAACATCTCAAACACACATTTGGCAAAGACAAATTCAGTAAAACAGATTGTATCATACACAATGTTTCTCCAGTTGAGGTGAAAAGAAAGCCAAGAGAAAATTCGGGCAGAGAGAGAGAACTTGAGCTTTTTGCTGTGGCTGCGAGAGATGTATAACAGCTTCCACATTCAAATTCAAAGACCCAACAATTCAAAGCTGAACTAAACTCCTGGATCTGTGGGAGCCTGACTCCACCCATTCATGCTGTTTCTCTTGTTCTAACTTTCAAAAAAAAAACCCAAGGCCTTACAAGCTGTTTAGTTTATTGGCTTGAAAGAGGCAACTCAGCACATCTGTCTCAAAGCCACTCATCAAAAGAAAACAAGGCAAAATCCACTTCTTAAAGCCATCGTGTTGTCACAGAAGGAGTAATGTATTCATGTTTGGAAACAATGTTGGTGGGTTCAGAGATAGCAGTATGTGACTGTGAGGGTGTAATATTATGGAGGAGCGGTGGTGTGGGTACTTGATGTGAATGGTTGCTACCTCTTCACTCCTCTTAACACTATTCCAAAAGACAAAATTATCAGCGGGCAGCTAACTGACTGGTTAGAAACTGGCCCGACAGCCAAAATGTGCAGTGGCTGGGCTAAACAAGCTTCCAGTGGGATATTGTTCTCTCACTGGGAGCACAGGTTGGCCTGCAGGTCCAGAGCTGTAAACAGTGGGCTGTTGCTAGAGATGCCATGAATTGCAGAGAAGTCTGGGTAGTTTGTCCCTGGGACTTTTTTTGTAACTCGGAAGGGTGAAAGGGTTGGGGTGAGAAGAAAGGGGGAGTGCTATCCTGAGAACGCCCCTAATGGCAAAGGGCACCCTCCCCTTATTCCTACTTTTTTAAGAACTCTAAATAGAAATCTGTGAGTGGAGCAGATGAGAAAAGAACATCAAGATGGGTAGATAGAGGTAGATTCACTGGAACTGATTAGAGTTGGTTGTTGCTGTACTGTAGAGAAAGGAGCCAGCTGCTTGCTAAGTAGTAAATGGTTAGGATCTTTTCTATTCCTTATTATACAAATTAGTGGTCAAGTTAGTAAAATATATGACATACAATGTAAGCAAATAAATAATAATATAACTAAACAATTAATTGAAGCTCATTAATGAATGGCAGGACAGCTGATAGGAGCTCCTGGTTACCCGTGTGATCTAAGTCAGACATATCTGCAGTAAGTGCTTGAAGTTTGAGCAGCTTCAGCTCAGAGTTTATGAGCTAGAGGTTGAACTAGAGACACTGTGATGCATCAAGGAGGGAGAAAGTAGCCTGAATTCTTTGTACTAGGAGGCACTATTTAGGATAGTGTTTGTTTGTGATTGATCAGAGACAGCTTGACAGATATTGTATTCCAGATTCTGGATTAGTGGTGCTGGAAGAGCACAGCAGTTCAGGCAGCATCCAACGAGCAGCGAAATCGACGTTTCGGGCAAAAAGTTTTTGCCCACTTACTCAATCTGTCTGTATCCTATTCTAAACTCTTTGTGTTATCTTCACCACTTGCTTCCCACCTATTTTTGTGTCATCCTCAAACTTGGCAATAGTACACTCACTTCTCTTGTTAATCACTAATTCATTAATTAGTATCTCATTAATTTATATTATAAATAATAATGGCCCAGCACTGATTTCTGTGGCACGCCACTAGTTATTTAAAAGAAACAACTCAGCACATTTGTCTCAAAGCCACTCATCAAAAGAAAACAAGGCAAAATCCACAGAAAGGCTCTCTATCTGAATGTGCATAACATTCTTAGCAAAGTAAACAAATTGATAGTGGACCTTGGAGTAAGTAAATATAACCTAATTGCCATTGCAAGACATGACTGAAAGATGACAAGGACTGAATCTGTCTGGGAATTCTTGAACCCTGCATCAAAGGCGATCAGTTTGAAATCGTGCCCCTTTAATATGACATTCAAGAAGAAAAAGAAGCTAGACAAAGGTGGAAAATAACACTTAATTAAAAGCAAATTTTCTGTGATTATTTGAGATGACATTGTTCCAGGAGATCAGCATGTACTATCAATTTGAGTTGAGATGATGAACAGTATGGGAAAGAAGTCACTTGTTGGAGTTGTTATCATGCCTCCTTACTGTAATCCCAATGTGGAAAAAATACATATGAGAAAAGTACATTGAATGCTTGTGATAAAGGGACAACAATAATCATGGGTGACTTTAATCTAAGTAAAAATTGGAAAAAGTCATTCAGGCAGTAAAAACCTCGATGAGGAATCCAACAAATGTTTCAAGAAAGTTTCTTTGAGCCTCATGTTCTGGGACTGACCAGAGAGCAGGTTATAATAGACTTTCGTATGTTTTCTTTATGGCTGTAAAAGGGAAAATAACCTTCAGATTCTGAAGTTTGAAAGAGGGAGATTGAAAGACAAGATTTAACTTTTCCTTTTGGAGGTATATTCTACTGTACCTGAAATAATGCGGCTAAATAATTACAAAGTTTTACTATCATGGGCGTGTTACTCCAGGAGAGGCGTGAGAGTTGACATCTGCTTGCTTTGTCAGTTGAGTCAGAAATTCCAGTCAGAGTTGGAAACCATATTTTTAAACCTGGTCAGATGTAACAAAATATTCACGTTTCTTAAGATGACTTCTGAACTGGATTATCTTGTCTAGGGACCACCTGTTATGAACCTGTCTGGGAATTCTTGAACCCAGCATCAAAGAGGATCAGTGTCAAAATTATGTTCCTTTATATAGCACTGAGTGCCATAATCTGATGTTTAACTGTCCAGCAGACTTTGAAAACTACTGTGAAAGGGTAAATATTTAAGGTAAGCATTTGGGTGGCATGGAGAATAATGGATGAATTCTTCATGGTGACAAATACACAGAACACAGGAGAAGTTTTGTTTCAGATGTACAATATTTTACCTTTACTTGAGTTCTTTAGTAGGTTGGGTCAGGACCACTGGGAGCAGGTGAGATCAGGGGTTGGGTGGAGGAGAATTGTGTTAGGTCTGGTGGGGTCAGATTGAAGTGGGGGTGGGGAAATTGTCCATCTGATGGGGTCAGAGTTTTAGGTTAGGTATCAAGGTTTGGGGTTGGGTTATTGGCTAGGTTCCTGGGCTGACAGGTGGGTATACATGGTTGGGTTCCAGGAGGTGGGGCTGTTGCGGTGGGTCCCTGATCCAGCAGAGTCATGGTGGTAGGTGGAGGCAGGTCAAGTCAGGCTTGGGCTATGTGAACAGTTGCTGGATTAGGGAAGCAGTTCCTGCATCCTGTCAGGTGACCATAGTGGGGGCAGGTGATCGGATAGGTTGTCAGATTGGGGTGGCATGTACCTACTCTGGTGGGTGAGTAGTTGCTGGGTCACTTGGATATGAGGGAAGTGGCTGCTGCCTGCAGTTTGGCTGTGCAGATGCCTTATCGACGTGGGGAGCTGGAGTTAGATGCTAAGTCTGATCAGGTCATGTTGAGATTTAGATGAGCTCTTGACAGTGTGTGTCAGAGGTTCTTTTGGAGTATAGGGAGAGCTATGCCAGTAGAGAGTCGGGAAATCAGTTTAATAATTATCCAGGAGTTAGAGTAATTTTTAAATCCTCAAAGTTGTCTGCATCAGAAATTCCACATAATCCCAATATGCAACTCCAGTCCGTGATGCTGTCATGACTACCTGGCCACGAGAATATTGTGCCAATCTGAACAGGTTTCAGCTGGAATTATTTTCATTGATCTAAGGTTAACAATCAATTTCAGCAGTTCTATGTGTGGTGTTGTTCCATAACGTGTAACTTTGCAGTTGCATGTTGTTAATTGTAAAGCTTTAAGGGTAATTACTTGTCAATTACGGTCTGCAGATTATGACCATAAATCATATGTCGTTCTATTAGTTATTGAATCTATGAAACTATGAAGAGCTTATTAATACTTATATTTATAGTCTAAAATGAAGTGGCAAATCATTGATGTTGCTTGAGAATTTGAGCTACAGGGAGAGGCTGAATAGGCTGGGGCTGTTTTGCCTGGAGAGTTGGAGGCTAAGAGGTGGCCTTATAGTGGTTTATAAAATCTTGAGGGGTAAGGATAGGGTAAATAGACAAGATCTTTTCCTTGAGTTGGGTGGGTCCAGAACTAGAGGGCATAGATTTGGGGTGAGGGAAAAAATTTAAAAGGGACCTAAGGGGCAACTACTTCATGCAGAGTGTGGTGTGTGTATGGAATCAGCTACAGGGGAAGTGGTGGAGGCTGGTACAGTTACAACATTTAAAAGGCATCTGGATGGGTACATGAATAGGAAGAGTTTAGAGGAATATGGGCCAAGTACTGGCAAATGGGACTAGATTACGTTAGGATATCTGTTTGGCATGGACGAGTTGGACCAAAAGATCTGATTCTGTGATGCATGTACATCTCTATCACTGTATGAAGACACTATGAAATTATTACTTTTTCTTGCAAATTTTTTATACCTTCAGCTATATATTAACACATCTTTCAGGTATGTCCTGCTTTTCTATTTTGGAGGAATGCTACAGTTTGTACTCTTGAGTGGCTTCAATACATTTAGGGAGTGAAACTTAAAATACTTAATTATATAGAAAATCTAGCTGAGATCACAAAAATACTTGAAGGTTTGGTAAGGCAACTATGGTATGAGTTTATATTTCAACATATTATATCTTCTTTGATATAACAAGATAAATGCAAGTATGGGAAGCAGTATACTTAAGGAGTCAAATGTGTTTTGTTCAAAAATGTTATTTTTATTTGTGCTGTTTTTCAAATGGTACTTTTTCAAGAAATGTAAGCTATTGACCAAACCGAAAAGGCTTATTCTAAATTATTTTTAGCTGTGGCTGTTTTCTGCTTTGCTGTTTGTAACGGAAAGTCAATTTCATTAATAAAGTGAGAGAATATTATTCTCTTGTTGTTATGACTTTTGACCTTCTACTTTGAGAGGGATAACTTTTCATGGCTTTGACCTATGCTGATCCAAATGACTTGTGTTACTTGGTAGTTTTTTGTTTTTGCTTCTTGATCCTAATCAGGAGAACTCTGAAATGGGAAAACTATTGCTAAATTTCTCAGTGAATGAAAAAATTATGCTAGCATCATTTTGTATTCCTGTGTATGCTTTCTTTGGCCAGTCTTTTTAGCACTTTCATGCAGAGGTTCTTGAGCACAAGGGTAATAAGACTCGCTGTATTGGATCTGTCACTAAAGTTTAACCAATCTTTGGAAACAATGGGCAGAACCTCTCTCTCTCCAAGAGCTGGCAACATTGGGAAGCTTAATTAGGTTGGCCGGTGTTGCACCTGAACGTCACCTTGGCCTCTGCATAAGATAATTCAGTGGGAAGGCCCTTGTTTGGCTGCCTTATCCAGTCATCAATTGAGACCACCTAATGGCTTTAGCCTGCCACTTCTTAGATTGCCTCCCAAGTGACAAGCTGCCTGGAGAGTGAGAGGGAAATTTCCTTCATCAAAGGCAATTGATAACTAATCAGGGACTGGACACCGCAGAATCATAGAATCCTGACAGTGTGGTAAGAGGCCATTTGGTGTGTTGAGTCCGCATCTACCGTGCCCCCCCCCCCCCCCCAGTCGGAGAGCATCTGACCCAGACCCAGTCCCCCACCCTATCACTGTAACCCTGCATTTCCTATGGATAATTCGCCTAGCCTGCATATCCATAGACATCATAGGGCAATTTAGTGTGGCCAATCTACCTTATCTGTACATCATTGATTTGTGGAAGCAAACCAGAGCGCCTGAGGAAACCTATGCAGACAGAGAGAAAATGCAATCTCCACATAGACAATCACCCAAAGCTGGATTCAAACCTCGTCCCTGGCGCTGTGAGGTAGCTGTGCCGTCCAAAAATCAGACTAATTCACAATTCCAGCTATGGTCAGGCAGGGAATTACGACTGGGAGCCACATCTGTGCCTCGCCCTCACTGAGAGAAATACACCTTCTCCTTGAGCTTCGCAACATTTATCTGTGTCTTGTGTTGTCTGTGGGACTGCAGGGTGTGTTTTTTGCCCAGTAGGAGACATGGTCTCCTGTATCGTGCTGGTAAGTACTGTCCTCTGGCCTGGAGCTCTCACTAGATGGGAGACAGAGGGGTTTCTCTGAGAAACATTCCCTGGGACTTGATTCCAGGAGAATGATGACTGCTGACCTCTCCACTGCCATATTGGTCTATGCTTTGGCATGCTTTCCCTGGAACAGGCCTCTCAATAGCTGTCCAGCCACGTAATGCTTCAAAGATTCTGCTCAGTGTTCAGAAAAGTTGTTAATCATTCATTGCCAAGTAAAAGCTGTTTGCATCCTTGCTCTGATGGCTATGGATTTCTGTTTGTTTGGATTGATTAGATTTATTATTGTCAGATGTACCGAGATACAGTGAAAAGTGTTGTTTTGCATGCTAAACAGACAAATGATACCTTATATAAGTACATCAGGGTATTCAAACAGAATGTAGAATATAGTGTTACAGCGATAGAGAAGGTACAGAGAAAGATCAACTCTAATATGTGAGAGCTTTGGTCATAAGTCTGAAAACAGCAGAGAAGAAGCTGCTCTTGAATCTGTTAGTACGTTTTCAAACACCTGTATTTTATGCCCGTTAGAAGAGGTTGGAAGAGAGTATAACTAAGGTGGGAGGGATCTTTGATTGTGTTGGTTATGAGTCAGTGGAAGAAAGGCTGTGCTGTCATGTAGGAGTAAATCATCATATATGCTGTTAAAAAGAATAAACATGTCTGGAATATGTGGTTTCTCAGGTTGGGGGAGTGAGGGACAGAGGTATGCAAGAGGTGGCAGTTTTATTATTGCTGTACTAATAATCAAGAAACCATTTATCCAGGTAAATGTTCTGCAAACCCAGACTGAATCCCACCAGGAGAAGGTTAATAAAATCTGGATTTAAACATCTAATGATGACCATGAAACCACTGTGAATTGTTATAAAAACCCTCTGATTCACTAAAGTCCTTTATGGAAAGAAAACTACCATCCTTACCTGGTTTTGCCTACATGTGACTCCATACCTATATCAATATGGTTTACTCTGAACTGTGCTCTGATAGGGCCTCGTATAGTAAGTGTCAATCTAGCTTCATATGGGTTTCATACTGATACATACAAGTTTACCCCTCTGTGTGACCACGCTCCTCATTAAGTCTCATGGACTACAATACTTAAAATTGCATACATCATGTCCTCATCCTTACCAATCTGCCAGTTGCAGATGCATCTTACCGTGACAGTGTCGGTTAAGAATGATCACCACACAGTCCTTGTGAAGATGAAGTCCTGCCTTTACATCATGAATACCCTCCATCAAAGCCATAAGTATTAATTTAACCTGGAGTAGTGTTTTGTAGAGGAATAAGACAGTGCTATTTTCTGGGTCTGTGGATTGAAAGAAGCAAAAATGGCCTTTAGTAGAGTGATATGCTCTTCTTGTCGGATGTGAGAGTTTAGAGAGAGTTTACGGGTTACTGAGGATTATATCGGGAATAAATGCCATTGGTTGCGAATCCTATCAGATCGAATGGATCAGTTGGAGAGACAGAGGCAATGAGGAATTTACAAGAGCAAGGGGCTGTGATGGATGGCAGTTATAGGAAGGGGGGAAAGTCACAGATACAGTCACATAGATGGGTTACCTGCAGGAAAGGTTAGAGAGGTAAGCAGTTCATGCAGGAGTGTTCTATGGCTATCCCCATTTCAAACAAGTATGCTGTATTGGAAAATGTAGGGGGTGATGGATTCTCAGGGGAACGTAGCACGAATAGCCAAGTTTCTGGCATTGAGACTGGCTCTAATGCAATGAGGGGTATGTCGGGTTCCAATAGGTCAATTGTGCTAGGGAATTCTCTAGTCCAAGGTATAGACAGACATTTCTGTGGCCAGCAGTGGAAAATCAGAATGGTGTTTTGCTTCCCTAGTGCCAGGATCAAGGATGTCTCAGAGAGAGTACAGAATGTTCGCAATGGGGAGAGGGGCCAGCAGGAAGTCATTGTACACATTGGAACCAACGACATAGGAAGGGAAAAGGTTGAGATTCTGAAGGGAGATTACAGAGAGTAAGGTAGGAATTTAAAAAGGAGGTCCTCGAGAGTAGTAATATCTGGATTACTCCTGGTGCTACGAGCTAGTGAGGGCAGGAATAGGAGGATAGAGCAGATTAATGCATGGCTGAGGACCTCGTGTACTGGAGAAGGATTCACATTTTTGGATCATTAGAAGCTCTTTTGGGGTAGAAGCGACCTGTACAAGAAGGACGATTAGACCTAAATTGGAAGGGGAAGAATATACTGGCAGGGAGATTTGCTACAGCTGCTTGGGAGGATTTAAACTAGTATGATGGGGGGTGGGGTGGGGTGTGTGGGGGTGTGTGGGGGGGGGGGGGGGGACGACCCAGGGAGATAGTGAGGAAAGAGACTGGTACAGTTGAGAACAGAAGTGAGTCAAACAGTCAGGGCAGGCAGGGACAAAGCAGAGAACAAGATAGGACTGATAAATGAAACTGCATTTATTTCAATGCAAGGGGCCGAACAGGGAAGACAGATGAACTCAGGGCATGGTTAGAAACATGGGACTGCAATATCATAGCAATCACAGAAACATGGCTCAGGGATGGACAGGACTGGCAGTTTAATGTTCCAGGATACAAATGCTACAGAAAGGATAGAAAAGGAGGCAATACAGGAGGGGAATGGTATTTTTGGGATAGCATTACAGCTGTACTGAGGGAGGATATTCCCAGAAATACATTCAGAGACATTATTTGGGCGGAACTGAGAAATAAGAAAGGAATGATCACCTTATTGGGATTGTATTATAGACCCCCTATTAGTTAGGGGGAAATTGAGAAACAAATTTGTAAGGAGATCTCAGTTATCTGTAAGAATAATAGGGTGGTTATGGTAGGGGATTTTAACTTTTCAAACAGACTGGGACTGCCATAGTATTAAGGGGTTGGATGGAGAGGAATTTGTTAAGTGTGTTCAAGAAAATTTTCTGATTCAGTATGTGGATGTACCTATTAGAGAAGATGCAAAACCTGACCTACTTTTGGGAAATAAGGCAGGGCAGGTGACTGAGGTGTCAGTGGGGGAGCACTTTGGGGCTAGTGACCATAATTTTATTAGATTTAAAATAGTGATGGAAAAAGATAGACTAGATATAAAAGTTGAAATTCTAGATTGGAGGAAGGCCAATTTTGAGGGTATGAGGCAAGAACTTTTTAAAGCTGATTAGAGGTCGATGTTCGCAGGTAAAGGGACGGCTGGAAAATGGGAAACCTTCAGAAATAAGATAGCGAGAGTCCATAGAAAGTATATTCCTGTTAGGATGAAAGGAAAGGCTGGTAGGTATAGGGAATGCTGGATGACTAAAGAAATTGAGGCTTTTATTAAGAAAAAGAAGGAAGCATACATCAGGTATAGACAGGATAGATCAAGTGAATCCTTAGAAGAATATAAAGGGCAGTAGGAGTATACTTAAGAGGGAAATCAGGAGGGCAAAAAGGGGACATGAGATACCTTTCGCAAACAGAGTTAAGGAAAATCCAAAGGGATTTTACAAATACATTAAGGACAAAAGGGTAACTAGGGAGAGAATAGGGTCCCTCAAAAATCAGCAAGGCAGCCTTTGTGTGGAGCCACAGGAGATGTTGGAGACACTAAACGAGTATTTTGCACCAGTATTTACTGTGGAAAAGGATATGGAAGATAAGGAATGTAGAGAAATAAATGATGACATCTTGAAAAATGTCCATCTTACAGAGAAGGAAGTGCTGGATGTCTTGAAACGCATAAAAGTGGATAAATCCCGAGGACCTGATCAGATGTACCCTAGAACTCTGTGGGAAGCTAGGGAAGTGGTTGCTGGGGCTCTTACTGAGATATTTGTATCATCGATAGTCACAAGTGAGGTACCGGAAGACTGGAGGTAAGCTAACGTGGTGCCACTGTTTAAGGAAGGTGATAAGGACAAGCCAGGGAACTATAGACCAATGAGCCTAATGTCAGTGGTGGGCAAGTTGTTGGAGGGAATCCTGAGGGACAGGATGTACATGTATTTGGAAAGGCAAGGACTGATTATGGATAGTCAACATGGCTTTATGCATGGGAAATCATGCTCATAAACTTGGTTGAGCTTTTTGAAGAAGTAACAAAGAGGATTGATGAAAGCAGAGCAGTAGATGTGATCTATATGGACTTCAGTAGGGCGTTCGACAAGGTTCCCCATGGGAGACTGATTAGCAAGGTTAGATCTCATGGAATAAAGGGAGAACCCACAATTTGGATACAGAACTGGCTCAAATGTAGAAGACAGAGGTTGGTGGTGGAGGGTTGTTTTTCAGACTGGAGGCCTGTGACCAGTGGAGTGCCATAAGGGTCGGTGCTGGATCCACTGCTTTTCATTATTTATAGAAATGATTTGGATGCGAGTGTAAGAGGTACAGTTAGTAAGTTTGCAGATGACACCAAAATTGGAGGTGTAGTGGACAGTGAAGAAGGTTACCTAAGATTACAACAGGATCTTGATCAGATGGGTCAATGAGCTGAGGAGTGGCAGATGGAGTTTAATTTAGATAAATATGAGTGCTGCATTTTGGGAAAGCAAATCTTAGCAGGACTTGTACACTTAATGGTAAGGTCCTAGGGAGTGTTGCTGAACAAAGAGAACTTGGAGTGTAGGTTCATAGCTCCTTGAAAGTGGAGTCACAGGTAGATAGGATAGTGAAGAAAGTGTTTGGTATGCTTTCCTTTATTGGTCAGAGTATTGAGTACAGGAGTTGGGAGGTAAGCTAAGCAATCTCATAACCAATGGATCAGATCTAAGCTCTGTAGTTCTGTCACACCCAGTTTTGAGTGGTAGTGGACATTTAACTCACTGGAGGAGGAGGCTGCACAAATTTCCCCATCCTTAATGATGGAAGAGTCCAACACATTAGTGCAAAAGATAAGACTGAAGCATTCACAGTAATCTTCAGTCACAGTGCCATGTGGGTGATCCATTTTAGCATCCTCAGGTGGTTCACAGCATTACAGATACTAGCCTTCAGACAATTCGATTTACTGTCTGTGATATCAAGAAATTATTGGACACACTGGATACTGCAAAGGCTTTGGACGCTGACAACATTCCAGTAATAGTTCTCTGCTCCAGAACTTGCTGCTCCCCTAGCCAAGCAGTTCCAATACAGTAACAACACCAGTATCTACCCATAATGTGGAAAATTGTCCAGGTATTCCTCTACATAAAAAGCAGGGTAAGTCCAACCAAGCCAATTATTGTCCCATCAGTCTACTGTCAAACATAAGTGATGGAAGGTATCATCAAAAGTGCTAGCAAGCAGCACCTACCTGCTCATCAATAACCTGCTCACTGACACTCAGTTTGGGTTCCACCAGGGCCACTTGGCTTCTGACCACATTACAGCCTTCGTGCAAACAGGGATAAAAGCAATAAGTTCCAGAAGTGAGATGAAAGTGCCCTTGATATTAAGGTCTTGTTCAACTGAGTGTGGTATCAAGGTGCTGACGTAAAACTGGAATCAGCAGGTATCAGGGGACAAACTTTCTGCTGGCACATAGGAAGATGGTTGTGGTTGTTGGAAGTCAGTCATATCAGCTTCAGGACATGCTTGCAGGAGTTCCTCAGAATTGTTTTCTAGGCCAACCAACTTCAGCTGCTTCATAAATGACCTTCTCTCCATCATAAGGTCAGAAGTGGGCATGTTCACTGATGACAGCAAAATGTTCAGCACCATTTGCAACTCCTCAGATGTTGAAGCAGTTCATGTTCAAATGCAACAAGATCTGGACAATATCTAGGCTGGGATATTACTAGGACTTTAAACTAGTGAATTGTGTGGAAAGGGAAGGGGAAATTGACAGAAAATATAATGGTAAATAGAAAAGAAAGCAATGGGTTAACGTGTGCTGGAGTGTTTAACTACATCGAAAATTGTGAAAGAAATTAAAAGGAAGGAAAACTCAGGCGATATTATTAATGGAGATGTTAGAATTCAGAAAGAAGGTATAAAACCTATTGTAAAGGCACTTTACCTAAATGCTCATAGCATTCAAAGCAAGGTAGATGAGTTAACAGCACAAATTGTTGCGAATGAGTATGATTAATAACCATTCTGGATACGGTTGCAGGATGGTCACAGCTGGGAATAAGATTCCAGGGGTATCCAACTATTCGGAAGGACAAGCAGAAAGGTGTGGGGAGTGGTGTATCTCGGATATTTAAGGATGACATCAAGGCAGTGATGAGAGATGATATAGGTTCTACGGAGAGTAAGGTTGAATCCATTTGGGTGGAAATTAGAAATTCTAAGAAGAAAAAAAATCACTGATAGGCGTAGTCAATAGGCCACCAAATAATGACATCACATTGGGGTGGGCAGTAAACAAATAAATAACTAATGCCTGTAAAATGGTATGGCAATTATCATGGAGGATTTTAATCTACATGTCAATTGGTCGAACCAGGCCAGTCAAGGCGGAGTTTGTTGAATGTATCTGCAATCGTTTTCTTGAACATTATGTAATAGAACCGATGAGGGAGGAAGCTCTCCTCTGTCTGGTCCTGTGTAATGAGACAGGAATAATTAATGATCTAATAGTTAGGGTTCCTCTTGGAAGGAGCGATCACAGTAAGGGGTTGAATTTAGAATACAAATGGAAAGTGAGAAGATAAAATCCAATACCAGAGTCCTGTGCTTAAACAAGGGAGACTACATTAGGATGAGGGAGACTACATTAGGCTGGAAGCAAAGACTTTATGTGGGACAATTGATGAACAGGAGAGGACTTTCAAAGCGAGTTTTCAAAGAGCTCAGCAGAAGTATATACCAGTGAAAGGAAGGACTGTAAGAAAAGGGTAATCAGCCATGGATTACTAAGGAAATAGGGGAGGTTATCAAGTTGAAAGATAAGGTGTACAAAGTGGCAAAGACCAGTGGGAAACTAGAAGATTTGGAAAACTTTAGAGGTCAACAGAAAGCCACAAAAAAGCTATCAAGAAAAGTAAGATGGATTAAGAGAGTAAACTATTTCAAAACATAAAGACAGATAGATAGCAAAAGTTTCTGTAAAGATGTAAAACCAACAGGCTAAGGTAAACAGCTAAGGTAAACATTGCTCCTTTAGAGGATGAGAAGGGGGATTGAACAATGGGAAATGAGGAAATAGCCGAGGCGTTGAACAGGTATTGTGTGTCGCTCTTCACAGTGGAGGACACGAATAACATGCAAGTCATTGATAAGGAGATTCAAGTAGCTGAGGGCCTAGAAATGATCATTATCATGAAAGAGGTAGTATTGGGGAAGCTAATGGAGACAAAGGTAGACGAGTCTCCTGGCCTGATAGAATGCATCCCAGGGTACTATTTGAGATGGCAGACGAAATGGCAAATGCACTCTTGATAATTTTCCAATATTCACTGGACTCTGGGGCAGTTCCAGCAGATTGGAAAACAGCAAATGTAACACCACTGTTTAAAAAAGGAGGTAGACAAAAGATTGGGACTTGTAGACCAGGTAGCTTAACTTTTGTATTGGGAAAAATGCTTGGATCTATCATCAAGGAAGAAATAGCAAGGCATCTGGATAGAAGTTGTCCCATTGGGCAGATGCAGCATGGGTTCATGAAAGGCAGGTCATGTTTAATTAATTAACTGGAAATCTGTGAAGACATTACAAGCACAATGGATAATGGGGACCGCATAGATGAGGTATATCTAGATTTCCAAAAGGCATTCGACAAGGTGCAGAACAAAAGGCTGCTGAATAAGATAAAGGTGCACAGCATTATGGACAACGTATTAGCATGGATAGAGGATTGGTTACCTAACAGGAAACCAAGAGTTGGGGATAAATGAGTGCTATTCTGGTTGGTGATCAGTGACTAGCGGTACACCTCAGGGATCAGTGCTGGATCTGCAATTTACATAGATGATTTGGAGTTGGGGACCACCTGTAGTGTGTCAAAGTTTGTGGCTGATGCTAAGATGAGTGGTAGAACAAAGTGTGCAGAGGACTCTGAAAGTTTACAGAGGGACATAGATAGTTTAAGTGAGTGGACAAAGGTCTGGCAGATAGAGTACAATGTTGATAATTGTGAAGTCATCAAATTTGATAGGAATAACAGTAAAATGGACTATTATTTGAATGGTAAAAAATTACAGAATGCTGCTGTGCAGAGGGACCTGGCTGTCCTTGTGCATGAATCACAGAAGGTTGGTTTGCAGGTACAACAAATAATTAGGAAGGCAAATGGAATTTTGTCCTTCAATGCTAGAGGGATTGAGTTTAAAAGCAGGGAGGTTCTGTTACAGCTGTATAGTGTACTGGTGAGGCCACACTTGGAGTACTGTGTGGCTGCCTTATTTGAGAAAGGATGTACTGGCAGTAGAAGGGGTGCAGAGGAGGTTCAGTAGGTTGGTTCGGAGTTGAAGGGGTTGGCTTGATTGGAATTTAGAAGAATGAAGAGGGATCTTATAGAAACATAAAATTATGAACATAACAGATAAAATAGAAGCAGGGAGATGTTTCATTGATGGGTGAAGCTAGAACAAGAGGGCATAGCCTCAAAATTAGGGGGAGCAGATTTAGGACTGAATTGAGGAGGACTTCTTCACCCAAAGGGTTGTGAATCTGTGGAATTCCCTGCCCAGTGAAAATACTTTTGGCTTCCTCACTGAACATTTATAAAGCTAAGATAGATAAGTTTTTTTGAACAGTGAAGGAATTAAGGGTTATTGTGAGAGGGTGGGTAAGTGGAGGTGAGGCCATGAAAAGTCAGCCATGATCTTATTGAATGATGGAGTGGACTTGAAGAGCCAGATTGCCTATCCTGCTCCGAGTTCTTATGTTCTTACGGGTCAAAATCATGGAATTCCTTCTGTAAAAGCATTGTAGGCTTTCCTGTACCAAATGAACTGCACCAATCCAAGAAGGTGGTACACCACAACTTTCTCAAGAGTAATTTGGGATGTGTCACAGAGGTAAACAGTATAGAAACAGCACTTTCAGCCCAAGTTGTCCATGCCACCCAGGTTTCCTAAACTGAGCTCATCCCATCTGTCTACTTTTGGCCCATATCTCTCTCAACCTTTTATCCACATAACTGTCCAAATGTCTTTCAAATGCTGTAATTGTATCTGCCTCTACTACTTTTTCTGGCACTTCATTCCATATACTCACCACCGTTTGTGTGAAAAAGTAGCCCCTCAGATCCCTTTTAAATCTTTCCCCTCTGACCTTTAACCTGTGCACCCTAGTGTTGGACTCCCCTATCCTGGGGTAAAACCCTTGACTTTTACCTGATCTATGCCCATCATGAATTTACAAATTTCTATAAGGTCATCCCTCAGCCTCCCACACTTGAAGGAAAAGAGAAGTCCCAACCTATGCAGCCTTTCCTTATAACTCAAGCCTTCCAATCTCGGCAACATTCCTGTAAATCTTTTTTGCACACTTTCCAGCTTAATAATATCAATTCTATAGCAGGGCGACCAGAATTGTATGCAAAATGTGGTCTTACCAACTTCTTCTCCATGACAACCCAACTCTTGTACTCAGTGCTCTGACAGTTGAAAGGAAGTCTGCTAAATGCCGCCTTCACCACCCTGTCTCAGAACTATATATATGCGCCCCAGGTCTCTCTCTTCGACAGCACTCCCCAGGGCCCTAACATTAACTGTGTATGCTGAGTCCTGGTTTGTCTTAACAAAATGCAACACCTCTCATTAATCTGCATTAAACTTCATTTGCTATTCCTTGGCCCACTAGCCCAGCTGATCAAGATGCTTCTGTACTCTTAGATAACCTTCTTCACTGTTCACTATGCCAGCAATTTCATTGTAATCGGCAAACTTAGTAACCATACCTGCTATATTCTCATCCAAATCATTTTTATAAATGACAAACAATAGTAGATCTAGCACCAAACCTTGCTCATCACAGGCCTCCAGTCTGAACAACAACCCTCTCCTACCATCCTCTGTTTCCTCCCTTTAAGCCAATTTTGTATCCAATTGGCTCTCTCTCCATCTGATTTAATGTTACTAACCAGGCTACTATGCGGGATCTTATTGAAGGCCAAACTGAAGTCCACGCAGACAAAGTTTACTGCACTGCCCTCATCTATCATCTTGGTCACACCTTCAAAAAACTCAATCAAATTCATGAGACACAATTTCCAATGGCAGAAAGCCTAACCAGTCCTTGACTTTACAAATGCATGTAGATTCTGTTTCTCCGAATCCCCTCCAATAACCACCACTAGGGTCATCAGTCTGTAGTTCCTTGACTTTTCCTGGCATTCTTCTTAAGTAATGGCACAACACTCTTCTGACACCTCACCCACGGCTGTCAAGGATGCAAATATCTCCTCCTGGGGCCCCATAATTTCTTTCCTAGTCTTGATCCCAGCTGTCCGTACATGACATATTCCCCCTTCTTTTCCTTGACCAGCACCTCTCTAACTCCAGTCATCCAGTGTTCCGCACTTTAGCCAGCCTTGCCCTTCATGCTAACAGGAACATGCTGGTCCTGAAGTGTTGTTTTCTTGCATTTGGAAGCCTCCCACTTGACAGATGTCCCTCTACCTGTGAACAGCCCACACAATCAACTTTTGAAAGTTCCTGTCTAATGCCATCAAAATTGGCCTTGCCCCAATTTAGAACTTTAACTTGACCTGACCTATTCTTTTCCATAACTATTTTAAAACTAATAGAATTATGGTTACTGGTCCCAAAGTGCTCCCCAGCTAACACCTCAGAGACTTGCCCTGCTTTATTTCCCAAGAGGAGGTCAAGTTTTGCCCCTTCTCTAGTAGGTCATCTACATATTGATTAAGAAATGTTTTCAAAACATGCTTAACAAATTCCTCCCCATCCAAGCCCTTAGCACTATGGCAGTCCCAATGTAAGTTTGGAAAATTAAACCTCCCTACGATTACAATCCTATTATTCTTTCAGTTATTTGCAATCTCCCTATGTATTTGCTTCTCAAATTTCTGCTGACTATTGGGGGCCTATGGTACCATCTCATCAGAGTGATCACCCCTTGCTTATTTCTCAGTTGCACAGATATAGCATGTCAGGAATATCCTGTCTAAGTACTGCCGTGATGTTTTCCCTAATCAAAAACGCCAGTGCCCCTCCTCTCTTGCCTCCCTTTCTATCCTTCCTGTGGCATCTGTACCTCAGAACAGTGAGCTGCTAGTCCTGTCCCTTCCTGAGCCATGTTTCTGAAATAGCTATGATATCCCAGTCCCATTTTCTCATAATGCCCTGAGTTCATCTGGTTACCTGTCAGGCCTCTTGAATTGAAATAAATGCAGCTTCATTCGTTAGTCTTCCCTTGTTTCCTGCTGTGCTCTTGCCTGCCTGGTCTATTTAACTTGCTTTTTTTAACTTCTGCACTAGCCTCAACCTTCTCTTTTGTGTCCACTGTTTAAAGTCCTACCCTCTACCAGACTAGTTTAAAGCCTCCCAAATAGCACTAGCAAATCTCCCCGCCAGGTCTCCTTCCAATTCAGGTGCAACCCGTCCCTCTTGTACAGGTCACCTCTGCCCCAGATGTGATCCCAGTGATCAAAAAATCTAAACCTCTGCTCCCTACAGCAGCTCCTCTGCCATGCATTCATGTGCCCTATCTCCCTATTCCTGCACTCACTAGCCCATGGCACCAATAGAAATCCAGAGATTGCTTCGCATGAGCGCATGCTTTTAAACCTGTCTATACTTCACTCTGTAGAACCTCATCCCTTTTTCTACCTATATTGTTGATACCAATGTGTACAAGGATCTTTGGTTGCTCATGCTGTCCTTTGAGAAATTGCTGCAACTGCTTCAAGATGTCCATGACCCTGGTGCCAAGTAGGCAACACAGCATCTGGAGTCTTGCTTTCGACTACAGAAACACTTTTCTTTGCCCGTGACTAGAGAATCCCTTATCATAATTGCTTGCCTGGACTTTGCCATACCTTGCTTTAAAGCAGAGCCAGTCTTAGTCCCACAGACTAAGCTGTTGCTGGTAATTTTCGCTGCAAGGCTGTTTCCCCCCCAACGGTATCCAAAACACTATACTTATTTGAGAGAGAGAGCACGCAGCAAGGAGACTCCTGCATTACCTGCCTATCTCTCCTGAATGCCATCCATCTACCTGACTGAACCTACAATGTGACCACCTCCCTGAAGCAACTATCTGTCTCACTCTCTGCCTCGTGTATGCTGGTCAGTGATTCCAGCTACTTCTCCAATGGACCTATTATGGTCTGAGAGGAGGATCTGCAGAAATAGTCACCAGGGACATTTGACTGCTCCCTGATCTCTCACAGCTGACAGGAAGACCATACCACACTATTGACTGCAATCTCTGCATCTTTAGCAACTAGATTTTATATTGACCGAACTCTTCAAATTAGAAAACTTTAGAAGACTTTTTAAAACAAATAATTAGACCAAATAAGTTCACACCCTTGTTCAAACAATGACTTCCAAAATAATAGTTTGGAAATATCCACCAGGACTTACTCACCAATCAGCCGCTCCCGTTGGTCCCACTCACTTTCTGAACTGTTACCTCTGGTCTACTCCTGGCCACTTGGGGCCTGTGGAAGTAGTAAGGGAAACAAGACACAGTGATGCCTCCCTTCTCCACTTACCTCAACTCCCAGCATTTTTGCAGCCTGTACTCTGTGCTGGTAGCACTGTTGGCTTTGTTTTTAAACTCATAAATGTGTCATAATGGCCGGCACAGCCAGTGGTTCCCAAGTTCCCTGAATGAATAAAAATTTTCTGATGCATCACTTTTTTTGCATTTCACACGTGGTTATTAGTTTGAAGTACATGCAGTGCATTTGCCACGTAAACTGCTGAAACCCACTACAAGTGTGATGTTGCCATATGGTCAAAAGTCCACACCCTTGGATGTTCACTACCTGCCTCTCCCTCGATTGGAAGGCAATGCAAGCTACTGAAACCTGTAACTGAGCATTAAAGATCTGGTGCATTAAAATGAAATGTGAGCCACAGAGACTGGCAGTCCATCAGTCAGTGCTGAAGTAATTGAACATGCCTTTCGAAAGCAGTGTGAAGTGACAGACGTGGCAACCTCTTGAGTAATTACAAAATAAGTGAGCAGTAAGAAAGCAAAGCAAGAGCTATTTAATGCATCCTGTGTCGATGCATGTATGTCCCTGTACACAAAGAAACCTGGCAGAAGTATACAAGTGTCCCTGATCTCCAAAGTGTTGAAGGACTGAAGATGCAAGAGTTGGTCTGAGAGTAGTCATGATGGTGTGGTGAGGCTGGTTCCTTGTCGATGCTAACTTTCATGGATGAAGTATCAAGAAGGATGATGAATATGGAACATGCAGGGACATTGTTATAAAGAAGTATTTGCATAATGGCCAGGACAAGTATTTGGTGAGCCGTATCTGCCAGGAACCAGTGCTGATTTATATGTTTAGAATTTGTGCTGTTTAGAAACGTAGGAAATAGGAGCAAGTGTTGGCCATTTGACACTTTGAATCTCCTCCATCATACAACATGAATATGGCTGGTTTTCCAATTCAGTACCTTGTTCATGCTTTCTCCCCATAAACTTTGAACCCTTTATCCCTTAAAAATATTCAATGTTTGGCCGTCAACCATGTTCTGTGGCAGTGAGCTCCACCTGGTTCACCAAACTCTGGGTGGAGAAATTTTCCTCATCTATGCCTGAAATGGCCTACCCCTGTGACCCCTAGTTCTGGACTCCCTGATCATCGGGAGCATCCTTCCTATGGCTAGTTATTCTAGATTTTGAAGAAGGAGAGGAAATTGGTTGTGGCATTTAAAAGAGGTGAATTTGCTTATTTTCTGCATTTGAAGTGCAAATGCAGGAAATAAGCTAGCCGCCACTCCATGGCTAGATTCTGAAGTTGCTTTTTGAAGCTTGAGGGAAAAAATTAGCAAAATGTTCCTGAGTATCAAGATTCTGAATTTTGTTTTCATTACCTCCATATTTTCCCACTATTCTCATGATTGCTCATGTCACATCAGGATGCAATTCTGTGGTGAGTGTCTGATTTCACCAGTTTCTTGAGAATTGTTATGTCTACATGTAGTTTTTAATGTAAAGGTTTGAAAAGTGAGAAAAGGGTTGGCTTTATCTAAATTGACTCCAAGTTTGGTTTGCATTTAGATACTTGCAGGTTTGTTTCCACTGATTTGAGTTGTCATTGGAATGTTGTGATGAAAGTTGTGTATATCTAAAAATCATTTTAGAGTTTGAATTTGAAACTACAGAAGTAAGAGTGTTGGTTACTTGTGTGAATGAGTTTAAAAAGATGGAAAACAATGTCAGAAAGTCCTTCTAGAACTGTGACCTAAGTCAATATGTGTCAGAGAGCAAATGATTGCAAATTACCTGGAAAGTTAATGGAAGATTTTTTGTGCTGTGGGGTTTCGACAGGGAGTAAGTATTGAAAAGCATTATATTGTTTTTTGTATTGGATAATTAAGGATTGATTTTAAGTGAGAAAATCCCAGAGACTAAAAGCTTATAAAATAAACTTCTGTATTATTGTACTAAATCTGCAGCCTTGTGTGCTTGTTTCAATGAATGACCACCACGTTAAATAGAAAAAAAATCTATCAAACCAGATTTCATTTTCGGATTGAACTTAGCAATAGTAACATCAGTTACAATCATAAGGTGTTAAAGCAAATAAATAACTTTAATTTTGTATTTTCAGGCTACCTCTGGGGTAATCTGGAGGGTTATGTCTTTACTTTGAAGAAAGTGTGTTTATGTTTAAGTAGATTTATGTCATCTTTGGTTTGAGATAGTAGCTATCTGACCTCCTAATTACAAGCTTCACTCTACAATCTTGAATACATAGCCAAACTAACACTCGAGAATGCTGGTTTTTCAGACAAGATATTAAGGCGTCAGTTTTCCATTTCCACTATTCTCTGAATAGCAGGGGCATCCCTTCAGTTTTCTTGGCTTCTATTTATGCCTCAATCAACACCAGGAACAAAGAGTATTTGGACATTTATTTCATGCTATTTGTAGGTCTTGCTGTGCACAACTTTACTGCTATGTTTCTCAACATTACAGCCAATGTACATCGGAAATACTTCATTGATATTGAGGTGCTTTGGAATGTCCTAAGGTCACCATAAGTTCAATATAAATGCAAGTTGTTCCTTGCAAAGATGATTATATTGGAATGAAAGCCCACAGTGGCCACACAACTTGCTTACGATCATGAATATTGCTTTAGCTGATTGGAATGGCTAATGCTAAAATGTGTGCCAACAGCTAATATGTAACTTGTAATGTGCTGCTTATTGTCTCATTGCATGGATGTTATCGCAATGTCTGATGAAATAGACACTCTGTGGAAATACCATAACGGATGTTCAAATTCTGTATTAGAAGTCTTTGCCTTAGCAATGGGTGTTTCTTTTAGAGATTGCTGGGCTGTTGGCAGAACTAATAATGAGTCATTGTTATGTGATTGTGAATTTTCCTGAATTAAACTTTTATAAAAATGTGCATTAATAGTACATTCTTTGAAGTAATTATCATGATTCTGTTGATCATAATCAATCTTGAATATTTTCAAACTCTTGCAGACAAAAATGGAATGTCATTTCTGGACCCATTCTAGGGTCTTCATTGGGCACACCGTTTGAAATTGGAGCAAATAGTGATCCTCACTTCAATATGCAGTGTGACTACAATTCTCCTTCAGAGTTAGGCGCAATAACAAGACAGTTAACTTTAATATGTGATTCAGTTATTTATAAAACAAAGCTTTTTTAAAAGTATGCTTGGTAGTCTGAACGAAGGGGGAGTTGTTTTAATTTAAATTCTCAGTTGTAAAAATGTGAAGAAGTTTTAAGTCTTCATTTGTACTCATTTTATCAATAAATATATTTTTGGATTTAGCAAAACGAAGGCCAGGGCTACAGGTGGATGGATTAGGAGAAGGCAGTTTTAGCATAATTTTTTATTGTACGGTGCCCACTGAAAAAGAAGCAAGTTGTGAGATAAGATCGTTGAGTTCTTTCTGGTTATGTCTGTCGAATGTGGGAATGGAAAAATGACATATTTCTTGGAACTTTGTATGGCTCATACCAAGAGTAAAGGAATATTTCCATTGTCTTTGATATTAGATAGATTTTTTTTAGATTCCCTACAGTGTGGAAATAGGCCCTTCGGCCCAACAAGTCCACACCGACCCTCAGAAGAATAACCCATTTCCCTCTGACTAATGCACCTAACACTATGGGCAATATAGCACGGCCAATTCACCTGACCTGCACAGAAGTTTTCCATTTTTATATGGTATCCTTACTGGGCTGTGCTCAATCTTCTGAGTGTTGTAACTACAGTAGAAAATCTATCAAACAAACACTAGCATAATTTATCATAGCTAGTTGTATAGAATGACAAAAGTATGGAATGTCTCATTTTAGTGATAGTGATCACAACACAGCACTATTTAAGTTTGTTATGGAAAAGAAAAGAGTGAGACTGCAAAAAATAGGATTTTGAATTGAGGGAAATCTAGTTTTAATACAGTAAGGCAAGATCTGGTTAAACTAGACTGTGAGCAGCTATTTGTGAGAAAATCAGCAGCAGAACAGTGTGGAGCATTCAAAAAAGAAATGGGGAGAGTAGAGACCAGCATGTTTCTTTAGGGTGACATGTAGGAGCAACAAACCCAAGGAACCCTGGATGTTTTGGAATATTCAGAATAAGAAGGCAAAGATGAGGTTTTGGCAGGTGCAAAAAGCTAATAAACAGAGGCCCTAATGGAATATAGAAAATTCAGGGGGAAAACTTAAAGCAATTAGAAGAGCAAAGAAAAAACCTGGTGGATAAGATAGTGGAAAATCCAAAGATATTCTGCAAGTATAATAAAGAGGACAATGAGCAAAGAATAAGGCCTATTGGGGACCAAGGGGAAACCTATGCATGAAACTGGAGGATATTAGTTGAGTGTTAAATGAATATTTCACATCTCTCTTCACTCAGGAGGAGGAGGAGGATGTTGGTAAGGTCTGTTAGGTTCTTGAGCAGATTTGCAGAGGGAGTGAGGAAGTATTGCAGCCCTTGGTGGGCTTAAAAGTAGGCAAAATCCTCTGTCCAGATGATTTGTACCTCAGGGTGCATTGCAAGGCAGGCCTGTAATCCAAATTTTATATTCCACTCTGGCTGCAGAAAGGATGCCAGGTAACTGGAGGATATCTAATATGGTTCCACTTTTCAAGAAATATGCTGGAGGTAAACCAGGAAATTACAACAACTGAATCTCCCACCAGTGGGAGGAAAAATATTAGAGAAAATTCTGATCATCAGCATGCCTAAGAGGGAGGTCATGCCCAACAAATTTGATCCAATTTTCTGAGGAGATGATCATGACTTTAGACAACGGTGCAATTGATATAGATTACATGGATTTCAGCAGAGCCTTTGATGAGGTTTTATATAGAATACTGACTAAGAAGGTAAATGTACATGGGATCCTGGGTAACTTGGCAAGATAGAGAGTAGAGGTAGAGGCTGCTTGTATGACTGGAGGCAGATGTCCAGTAGCTTATCCCAAGTAACAGTACTCCCTTGTCTTGATACTTCTTCCAAAGTGAATCACCTCACAATTTTCAGGGTTAAATTCCATCTGCTACTGATTTGCCAATCTGACTAATCTATCTATATGTTTCTCTAATCTTTCTTCCTCGTTGTCAATCATCCAGTCAATCGTTGTGTCATCTGCAAACTTCATTCCCCCTACATTTTCCTCTACACTGTTTATATATGTATAATGAACAATGAGGGACCCCAAGGGAGTACCTGGTGTATAGCAAAACATTAGGCTATTCAGGGGAACAGAGAGATCTTTGGGTGCTTATCCACAGATTCCTGAAGGTGGTTAAGAAAGCAAACAGGATACTTGTCTTTACCAAGATTAGAGTGGTGCTGGCCTTTGCCCGAAACGTCGATTTTTCCTGCTCCTCGGATGCTGCCTGACCTGCTGTGCTTTTCCAGCACCACTCTAATCTTGACTCTGAACTCCAGCATCTGCAGTACCTACTTTCGCCTAGTTGATTTTTACCAGTCATAACCTTCCTGCTTTTGTAATCTATGTTATGTTGGACCTGTACAAAACATTGGTGAGACCACAACTGCCGTACTCCCTGCAGCTCTGGATGCCGCATTAAAGGAAAGATGTGATTGCACTGGAGTGGATACAGAGGAGATTCACCAGGATGTTGCATGGGTTGGAGCATTTTAACTCCAGCGAGAAGCTGGATAGGCTTAGCTTGTTTTCTTTAGCGCAGCAAAGGCTAAGAGGGGACCTGATTAAGGTAAGTAAGATTATGAGGGGCATCAACAGGGTGGATAGGAAGCACCTGTGCCTTTTAGCATTATAAAATCATCAGTACAGAAGAGGCCCTTCAACCCATTATGTCTGTACTGCCAAAGCTGCACTAAATCTACACTAGTCCTGCCCTCCAGCACTCAGCCCATAGCCTTGAATGTTATAGTTGTAAGGTCAATAACAAAGGAGGCATAATTTCAAGGTGAAGGGCAGGAGTTTAGAAGGGATTGAAGAAAAGTTTTTTTTTAACCAGAGGGCAGTGGGAATCTTAAAATCAGTACTTGGATATGCACTTGTGTCATAATATTCAAGGCTATGGGTCAACTGCTGTGAAGTGGGACTAGTGTAGTGTACAGTAGTTTTTGTAGATGTAGACTTGATTGACCCAAAGGGCCTCTTCTGTATTGTATGAGTTGTTATCGTACTCTTTCAAAAAATCCATGCAATTGTGTATTTTCATGAAATGCGTATTTGTAAAGGACTGTTTGCAAGCAGCTGTTATCCAAACTTGGCCTGAATTTGGGAAAATCAAGCAGAACTTCAATTACTTCCAGACTCGTACCAAGTTCTTCCAGATGTCTGAGGGGTTTGTGGTCTACAGTAGTAGTTACAAAACTTGTTTTAATATTTTCTGTGTGTTTTCACAAATAAGTGCAAAATGTAAAAAAAAATCCAAAGATATGTGTATCATGATTGGAGTTATTTTGAGCCTGCACTTTGCTAAATCTCTGCTGTATATTGGCTGTATTAATATGCTACCTGTGCAGCTTTCTGTATAGAACTATTTCTCTCTCTATCCAGCTGACACAGAAATTGAAAGAGACTATTTAATGTTGCTTATAGTTTTTTTTTGAAACGCAGAGGTAACACTTTTATAGTCTCCAATTTGCCGATGGAAGTAATAGTATTTGGACCAAGATTGTGTCATGGATTAAGAAGTTGATCCTTTCATAAAGAATTTTCAGAATAATAGGGAGTGTGATGACACAAAATATGTTCAAAAATACCTCTCTATCTGTTACATTTGTCATAAAAAGTCAATTAAAAATGAAAACTGTGGTCTACTGTAACTTCTAAAACTGGGTGACCAAAAGAAATGGAAACAGGAGTAGGCCATTTGGCAAATTGAGCCAGTTCTGCCATTCACTAAGATCATGGCTGACCCAGCATTCATTATGTCCACTCTCCTGCCCTTTCTACATTGCCCTTTACTATCCTACTGATCAAGAATGCTCCCAAGCTCTCTGTGGCAAAGAAAACCAAGGATTCTCAACCCTCTGAGAGAAGAATTTCCCTCTTATTTCAGTTTTAAATTAGTTCCCCTTTATTCTGAGACTATGCACTTTGGTATTAGACTCTCCCATGAGGAGAAACATTCTTTCAGCATTTCTCCTGTTAAGCCCCATTAAGAATCTTATGTTTCAATGAGATCACCTTTCATTCTTCTAAACTCCAGTTGTCTAATACCCCACTGATTGAACTCAGCTGCTACTGAAACCCCCATTAATGTATTTGTTAACTGTCCTCAATTTCAAAAAATTGTCCTAACTAGTCTCCACTACTGAACATTCAAATTTTTATTGTCTATATCTTGCATCAAGTCCATTTTGCTTGTTGGTTTTTGGTCTGGAAAGGTCTTGACTTTAAATCCTTGCCTTCAGAATCATGTATTGCTTTAGCCCTTCTCTTTTTCCATAACCTCAACCCAGCTTTATAACCCTGTAAGATCTCTGATCTCATCTAATACTGGCTTTTTACATGCCCTCAATTTCCTTCACACCACAACTCATACTCATGGCTTCAGTTGCCTCAGCGCTTAAATCTCAAACTTTCTCCCAAAATCTGCCCATTCTTTAAGATATTTCCAAAAGCCTGTTTCAGTGATTAGTCAACTGTTGTAGCGTTTTCTTATGCAGCTTGTCTCAAATTTTGCTTGATAATTCTCTATGTTGCACCAAGGGCATTTCAGCAGTGTGCACTGAATGCAAATTGTTGTTGCATAGCTCAGATAGTTGGTGGATAATTTTGCTGCATGACATTGGTGCATATTTAGCCACCTGTTTTTAATCAACCTGTTTGGACATGTTATTCCATTCAACTCTGTAGCAGGTGAGACTTGAAAGCAGACCTTCTGGCCCAGAGGTTGGGACACTAAATACACCACAAGACCCATACCTTGATCTGATTATTTGTTGACAGTTGTAGTGTTGTAGTGTTATAGAATAGTTTCTTGTATAGTTCTAACATGATTTACTGTGGCTGCAGAACAGGATTCTTAATAATGCAATTTACTTTCAATGCAACATTTCAAGTCTAATACTCGATAAAATTCAAATCATACCGAAGAAAGGTTTCAACGTCACTTTTATATTATCCATGGTTTTATTTATCAGAGCTTGAGCCCAACGATTAATAAGCTAAAGCTTTCTGAATTGTCTTGAACTATGTGCAGCTGTGTTTTGAAGGAATCCGACTTGCAATATTGCACCTCAGCAGCTCAGCTCTTTTCCGCAGTGAATTTTGAGCAGGATGACATCACAATGAATTAACGGTCTGCCATCTGCAGTTTCAATGCAAATTTATTTTACAAAAGAAGACAGTAAAAATAAATTAAATAACATCATGTTAGCACTGTATTTTAATCCAAGCCACAAATGCCATCTTTTTACCGTGTGATTATTGTAGATTTTGTAAACAGTCTCTGTTTTATTATAACAAATTGGTCTGTTTTTGTGTTGTGCTTTACTGATTTGTGAAGGCATTTCTTACGTTTTTTTTTAGTGTTTGAGTTAAGCCTTTTTTCCTTTGACAGCCATGACAATGGAAGAAAAATTTGCCTGTAACCTTATAAGGTAATTTTATTATCCTCTATCTTAAACATCATATTAAGAGAACAAGCACACAAAGGCTGTTGAGCAGAATCAAATTCAGCTCTCAATGAATCCTGTGTTTTCAGATAGCCCATGAAGAGTTCAATTTTCTGTTAGATATATTTTAAATTGCTTTGATTTTGCAGGTACATTGAGATACATAACACTGTAATGTCTGGTTGTGTATATTGCCACTGTCTAAATTTAACTTATGTAGGCCAACCAAAGAGAGATTGTGTGACATGTGTTCCAGAGCTAATGGTTTCAACCTAACATCTGTTTGCTGCTTAGGTATACAACATACATCAACAAGATGTTTTTACTGATTTGAAATAAACTGATTTGTGATATGCAGGATCAAAAATACGGATTCACTGACTGATGAAGCATTTAGTATGCAGTGAATAAATTGTGTACAGAGGATGAGGACTCCAAGATAGTTATTGGAAGCTGCTCTGACACTGAATGGAAACTCCCCTGAGGCAAAAGCTGTTTACCATTTGGGCTAGAATTGAAATAGCTTTGTTTGATCAGATTTCTCCAGAAATGCACTGATATTTTCTGGACTTTTATATACAAAAATAAGCAAATAGGAAAGGGAAGCAAAAATATTGACATTTTGAATATTTTGTCACTTGCGCTTGATTTGGTAAAACCTAATGACTAACAGTTTTAGCTGTTTAAAACATACAATTTAATGTGCCTGAAAAGAGATAATTGAGCATAAATGTGAAAAAAATGCAGACAGAATACTTCTGTTTTCTTTTTGCCTTGTTTCCCTCTATGTGGATAATATTGATCACTGAATGAAATGGAATTCTGTAGGGACCAGACATTGCCTGGGGCTGAATCAATATGGGTACGATTTATCTGCAAGCTTCAACAATGAATGCTAGCTGTTATTAAATTGCAGTGCAGATGGAATGGATGCAAAATTAGGATAGCGAGTTGGGGGCTAGGTATTGGGGAACTGGAGGTTGGGTGTCACATCCTCTCCAATCTTGTTCTCATTGGATAAGAAATTTCAACAAGTGTCACTTTATACCTCTCAAATTGTGAATCATGGTGAATGTTCTCTTTTTTTTCAACCCATGATCTTGAAGGTTCCCTCTCACCATTATGCTTTGGAGCAGCTAGCTAAGCACAGACTGGTATATCTAACTTAACAGCACAGAGGTAGAACAAGTGGAGAGTGTCAAGCTTCTGGAGTGGTCATCCACAACAAGCTTTCTTGGACTCTTCATGTTGGGCCATTGTAACCAGTGCATCCACAACAACTTTCCTTCCTCAAGCAGCTGAGGAAATTTGGCATGACGGCGAATACCCTTGCCAACTTTTATAGGTGCGCCATTGAGAGCATTCTGTCTGGATGTACCACTACCTGGTATGGCAACTGTACATTCAAGCTCGGAGATGGTTACAGAGAGTGGTGAACTCAGTCCTGACAATCACAAAGGCCAAAGTCCCATCTATAGAATCCATCTACCAGGCCTGCTGTCAAGGAAAGGCCACCAGCATCCTCAAAGATCCATCCCACCCTGGCAATATTTTTCTTCAACCTCCACCATCAGGGAGAAGGTACAGAAGCCTGAACACACACACCAGCCGGTCTCGTAACCGTTTCTATCCTACTACTGTTCAAGTACTGAATGGACTCACAAACTCTTAACATTCATCTGTACCGTGTTTTTGTTCTTGCCGTTACTTATCTATTATTTACTTATCTACGCTGCTTAACTATGGTGATCTGCCTGTATTGCTCACAAGATAAAGCTTTTCACTGTGCCTCGGTACACATGACAATAAAATAAATTTAATTCAGTTCAACTTGTGTACTGTATTGCATAGTATTACTGCAGTTGCGTTACATTCATGAGCCTGTGGAACCGCATAAATTTTCAAGTGAAGAGGAGAAAGAGAAAACAACTTCCACTAGTCAGGAAACTGCCTATTTAATTCAGAAAAGGCAAGTATGGTTTCTAGTTGAGTCACAATTTGGGGAGGGGGGAAGAAGCAGCTGATTGTTTCAATAGGCACAGTTCAGAGTTCAGGAGTAATCCAAGTGGCTGTTTTCTTGATACACAATGTGACTGTAACTGAATACAACGGATGTAAATGATTGTTTTGCATTAGTCTTGAGAGATGGATTTAGATCCTGAAATCAGTTGTAAACTGCTGGCTTGCGAATGAAGGAAAAACATGCATTAGTAAATTTTTATTCTGAGCAGTCAAGCATTGCCAACTTGAGTTCAGGGCATTGGTATCGATGGATTGGGTTAAGGGGCTTTTAGAAAAGGGATTTGCCTTTGAAGATTTTAGTAGGAGATGGCTGCTGACATTTCCATGGCTTAAAAGGTCAATGTGTCTTCAAGAAATGCATGTGTAGTTCTGCCAACACTTAAAATCAGAGGAAAAAATGGTTTAATTGCTATGTTTTTTTATCTGCCTGAGAACTTTTGCTTTCATACTTTGTACAAAACCTGAGACAAACCAACATACAATAGCATTGATTTATTCTCCTAGCAGACTTGTCTGCCCATGCCTCGGCTTGATTTAAATTCTGCTGCATTCGTTTCATTTTTATTTGAAGGCAAATAATACTTTTGAAGTCTGACCTTTTGAATTCTCCAAACAGCTCAGTGTGAAAATATCCAGGTTGCTGTTCTTTAGCACTGTGGGGGCACACTGACAGAATCTATGAAATGACAATTTGTAACTGAAGTTCTCTGTTGAAACTACTAGGAATGTTTTTATTCTGCACACATTAATCCATTTTTCTTCTTTGGAATGCATACGTGAAGCATCCAAGATCAAAACTGAAATGTTGTGACCAATAACCAATAATGATTTTTGTAGTCATGAATTTTGCTTGTATTTCTGAGCTTTCAGTTGTAATTGTATCTGTGACACTAAATAAACATGTATCCTGTTGGCTACATAATATGAATAGCACAGCAGAGAAGGAACATTTACTGCAAATATGCTTTGCATGAAAACCAATCTTTAACTTGGATTTCTCTTTCGAACTAAAAGGGAGAAAAATATATTTAAATGAAAGCCAAGTGTACTTACCTGAGCACTATAGATGATTTCTCAAGTTCTTTCTACTGCTCATTGATTTTAAAGCGGTTTAATGCAGTTCTCTTTCTTCATTATTCTCTCAACCAACTTGACTTCTCCGCTCACCCAACCCAACAAGAAGGTATTTCTAGTTATGTACTGAATAATGATCTGCTGTTGGGAAATGTGCAGATTGTAAGCCATCTAGACTTTACACTCTCTTCTCCACCTAATCCTTATCAGTGCCTTCTGTCAAGTTCTTCTGCAGGAGTCAGGATCATATGAACAGAATTAGGCCATTTAGACCATAAGACATAGCAATATTCCATTGAATCTGCCATTTATCTCTTTAAAACTTGTTCTGCCAATCAGTTAAATTATGGCTTATCTATTTCTTAAGTCAACATGTCTACTTTTGCCCTATATCCTTTCAAATTTCTTAAACTTCCAAACTTCAACTAATACAAACCTAGTTTAAGTAATCTAAATATTCAAAGAGACTGATGGATGATGTAATATAGGTATTTAAAATTATGAAAGCTCTTAATAGACTGACTGCAAAGAAAATGTATTGTGTAAAAAAGTATAACTGGAGGCCATCAATCCAAGCCATCAAGAAATCTAGAGGGAATTCTGAATTCTTAATACAGAGTGCTGAGATTGTGGAACTTACTGCCACATAAAGTAGTTGAAGCAAATATCTTGGATATATTCAGGGGAAGCCAGACACTCATATCAGCAGAAGGGAATAGAAGGCTTTGCACGGTAGATTGAGATGAAGAAAGCTGGAAGGAGGCTCGAATGGATCAAAATCACCAGTATGGACCGATTGAGCAAAATCATATGTCTTAGCATTGGTATCTTATGAAATCCATAAGACATAGAAACAGAAATTATATCATGAGGTCCATTGCATCTGCTCCACCATTCAGTCATGGCTGATGAGTTTCTCAACCCTGTTCTCTTGCTTTCACCTCATAACCCTTGATCCCCTTGATACTCAAGAATCTATCTATCTCAGTTTTAAATGTACTCAATGACCTGGCCTCCACAGCCTTCTGTGGCAATGAATTCCATAGGTTCACCATTCTCTGACTGAAGTTCCTCCTTAGCTCTGTTCTAAAAGGTCTTCCCTTTACTCTAAGGCTGTGCATCCAATGTGACCACGACTTCATAATTGTGATAGATCTCTGTGTGGTGCCCAGAACACTGTCAGAACTAAAGTGTGGTCTAATCAGGGATTTGGATAGCTGCATCCTAACTTTTCCTTTATTGTTTTTGAGTTCTCTAGATAGACAGGTTATAATTGCATTAGCCTTTTTAAATTATTTTCTGGACTTGAACATTTTATGACCAATGAGTCTGGATCTCCAAGTTTCTTTCAACTTCCATGGTAAAAACTTTAAAATAATTTAGAATTAGAATAACTGCAGTGTGGAAATAGGCCGTTCGGCCCAATAAGTTCACACCGACCCTTCAAAGAGTAACCCACCCAGACCCATTCCCTTACCCTATATTTATCCCTGACTAATGCTCCTAACCTACACATCCCTGAACACTAAGGACAGTTTACCATGGCCAATTCACCTAACCTGCACATCTTTGGATTGTGGGAGGAAACTGGAGCAGCCGGAGGAAACTCATGCAGACACAGGGAGAATGTGCAAACTCACCACAGACAGTCACCTGAGGCTAGAATTGAACCCGGGTCCTTGGCATTGTGAGGCAGCAGTGCTAACCACTGAGCAACCATGCCACCCTAAAGGTACTCTACTCTATCCTCTTTTAGATTCAAAGTGGATTTCACACTTTATTGCATTGAAATCTATTTGTCACTGTTTTGCCCACTCACCTAACCTAATCTAATCTTGGCTCACACTGTCATGTATCATTCAAAAGTTTGAGCTATTGGTGGAGGCAGAATAGGCTGGGGCTATTTTTGCTGGAATGTTGGTGGCTGTGGAGTGACCTTCAAGAAGCTCATAAAATCATGAGGGGCATGGATAGGGTGAAAGGTCAAGGTCTTTTCCCCAGTGCAAGGGAGTTCAAAACCAGAGGGCATAGGTTTAAGGTGAGAGGGGAAAGATTTAAACAAGACCTGAGGGACTACGTTTTCACGCAGAGGGTGGCGCGTGTGTGGAATGCACTGCCAGAGGAAGTAGTGGAGGCTGGTACAATTACAGTATTTAAAGGGATCAATATATTCAAAGTCTGTGAGAAGATTTGTAGCTCGGGTGCTCGTTGTTGTGGTTCTGTTCGCCGAGCTGGGAATTTGTGTTGCAGATGTTTCGTCCCCTGTCTAGGTGACATCCTCAGTGCTTGGGAGCTTCCTGTGAAGCGCTTTCATATGTGGCACTTAGGCGGTTGGCACAGGATTCTTATTTCCTGGCTTGTCTTAGCGTCTCTCGCCCGTAGGTGTTCAAAGTCTGTGAGAAGATTTGTAGCTCGGGTGCTCGTTGTTGTGGTTCTGTTCGTCGAGCTGGGAATTTGTGTTGCAGACGTTTCGTCCCCTTCACAGGAGGCTCCCAAGCACTGAGGATGTCACCTAGACAGGGGATGAAACGTCTGCAACACAAATTCCTAGCTCGGTGAACAGAACCACAACAACAGGATCAATATATGAATAGGAAGTGTTTGGAAAGATATTGGCAAATGCTGGCAAATGGGGCTAGATTAATTTAGGATGTCTGGTCAGCATGGACAAGTTGGTCTGAAGGGTCTGTTTCCATGTAAGATGTTTCTATGATTCCATCTACCCTTGTATCAATGACAGCATTTAACTGATTGTGGCATCAAGGAGCCCTAGCAAAACTGGAATCATTCTGGAAAAGTTGTCCATTAATTGACATCATACATAGCACTAAACAAGATGGTTGTGATTGTTGGAAATGAATCATCCGAAGAGAAGAGAAGACTACTAGATAGTGAGGTGGAAATTGGAGACTGTAACGATCACGAAGTTAGCATTACCATGGGGAAGAGTAGGCAGAGAGCAGATGAACGCAAAAGAACTGGTGGCTTGAAATGTATATACTTTAATGCAAGGAGTATAGTGGGTAAGGCAGATGAACTTAGGGCTTGGACTGGTGCCTGGGAGTATGATGTTATTGTGATCACAGAGACTTGGTTGAAGGAAGGGCATGATTGGCAACTAAATGTTCCAGGATATGGATGCTTCAGACAGGACAGGGAGGGAAGTAAAAGGGGGGAGAGGAGTTGCACTGCTGGTCAGGGATGATATCACGACTGTGCTAAAGGAGGACACTATGGTGGTCTTGGGTAGTGAGGCATTATGGGTTGAGCTGAGAAATAAGGGTGCAGTTACTTTGGTGGGAGCTGTACTACAGGCCTCCCAACACTGAACATGAGGTAGAAGAACAAATAGGTAAACAGATTATAGAAAGATGTACAGGCAACAGAGTGGTGGTGATGGGAGATTTTAATTTTCCCAACATTGACTGGGACAAACTTAGTGTCAGAGGTCTAGATGGGGCAGAATTTGTAAGGAGCGCCCAGAAAAGTTTTCGAGAGCAGTATGTCAATAGTCCAACGAGGCAAGGGGCCATATTGGACCTGGTGTTGGGGAATGAGCCAGGCCAGGTGGTAGAAGTTGCAGTGGGGATTTCTTTGGGAGTAGTGACCACAATTCTGTAAGTTTGAGAATACTCATAGACAAAGATGAGAGTGGTCCTAAGGGACAAGTACTAAACTGGACCAAGGCCAATTATTTCAACATCAGGCAGGAGCCGGGAAATGTGGATTGGACACAGCTATTTGAAGGAAAATCCACATCTGATATGTGGGAGGCTTTCAAAGCTAGGTTGAAGATAATGCAGCATAGGCATGTCCCTTTGAAAACAAGGGATAGGAAAGGCAAGATTTGTGAACTGTGGATGGCAGGAGAAATTGTGTGACTAGCCAAGAGCAAAAGGGAAGCGTGCACAAGGTCCAGACAGCTAAGAACAGAGCGGACCTTGGAGGAATATCGGGAGAGTAGGACCAATCTTAAACGAGGAATCAAGGGGGCTAAAAGGGGTCATGAAATAACTTTAGCTAGCAGAATTAAGGAGAATCCCAAGACCTTTTATTCGTATATAAGAAGCAGGAAAGTAACCCGAGAAAGGGTCAGTCCACTAAAGGATAAGGAAGGAAGGTTGTGTATCGAACCTGAGAAAATAGGTGAGATTCTCAATGATTACTTTGCATCAGTGTTCACTGAGGAATGGGAGGTGATGAATGCCGAGATTAGAGACAGAAGTTTGTTTACTCTGGATCATGTTGACATAAGGAGGGAAGATGTGTTGGGTAGGCTAAAGGATATTCAGATGGTCAAATCCCCAGGTCCAGATGAGATCTATTCCAAGTTGCTGAGGGAGGCGAGAGAGGAAATAGCTAGGGCCCTGACAGATATCTTTGTAGGATCCTTAAACATAGATGAGGTGTCAAAGGACTGGAGGGTTGCTCATGTTGTCCCTCTGTACAAGAAGGGTAGTAGGGATATTCCAGGTAACTACAGACCAGTGAGCCTGATGTCAGTGGTGGGAAAGTTGCTGGAGAAGGTACTGAGGGATAGGATCTATTTATATTTGGAAAAGAATGGGCTTATCAGTGATAGGCAACATGGTTTTGTGCGCGGTAGATCGTGCCTTACCAACTTAACAGAGTTCTTTGAGTAAGTGACCAAGTTGATAGATGAAGGAAGGGCCGTAGATGTCATATACATGGACTTTAGTAAGGCGTTTGATAAGGTTCCCAATGGTAAACTAGTGTAGAAAGTAAAGTCACATGGTGTGCAGGGTGTTCTAGCTCGGTGGATAAAGAACTGGTTGAGCAACAGGAAACAGAGAGTAGTAGTTGAAGGGAGTTTCTCGAAATGGAGAAAGGTGACCAGTGGTGTTCCACAGGGATCAGTGCTGGGGCCACTGTTGTTTGTGATATACATAAATGATCTAGAAGTTTGCAGACGACACGACAATTGGTGGAGTAGCAGAAAGCATTGGGGACTGCTAAAGAATACGGGAGAATATAGATAGACTGGAGAGTTGGGCAGAGGAGTGGCAGATGGAGTTCAATTCAGGTAAATGTTAGGTGATGCATTTTGTGAAGTCTAATTCTACAGCGAACTATACTGTAAATGGAAGAGCCTTGGGAAACGTTGATGAGCAGAGAGATCTGGGAGTTCAGTTCCATTTTACCCTGAAGGTGGCTGCACAGGTGGATAGAGTGGTCAAGAAGGCATATGGTATGCTTGCCTTCATCAGACGGGGTATTGAGTGTAAGAACTGGCAGTTCATGTTAAAATTGTACAAGACATTAGTTCGGCTGCATTTAGAATACTGTGTACGGTTATGGTCGCTACATTACCAAAAGGATGTCGACGCTTTGGAAAGGGTGCAGAGAAAATTTACGAGGATGTTGCCTGGTATAGAAGGTGCTAGCTATGAAGAGAGGTTGAGTAGGTTAGGATTGTTTTCATTAGAAAAAAGGAGATTGAAGTCTACAAAATCATGGAGGGTATAGACAGGGTAGATAGAGATAAGCTTTTTCCCAGGGTGAGGGATTCAATAACGAGAGGTCATGTGTTGAAGGTGAAAGTTGAAAAGTTTAAAGGGTATTATGCAGCAAGTACTTTACACAGAGGGTGGTAGGTGCCAGCTCAGGTAGTCGAGGCAGGCATGGTAGATTCATTTAAGGTGCATCTGGACAAATGCATGAATAGGTGGGGAGCAGAGAAATACAGATGCTTAGGAATTAGGTGATAGGTTTAGACAGTGGATTTGGATCGGCTCAGGCTTGGAGGGCCAAAGCGCCTGCTCCTGGACTGTAAATTTTCTTTGTTCTTTGTACTTTGAATTCAGTGTCATCACTGCAGGAGTTGCGAAGGGTAGTATGTGAAGTCCAACTAGTATACAAATGCCCAAAGAATAACCATCTCCAAAAGGAGATAATCTATCCATCCTCCCATGGCGCTTAATGACATTATTATCAATAAATCCCACATTATGGAGGTTGTAATTGACCAAAATCTCTACTGGATCAGACATATGAATACTGTGACTAGAAAAGCAGGTTAAGAATCTTGGAATTGGCAAGTGACTCACCTCCTGTCTCCCCAATGCCTGTTCGCCATCTACAAATCACAAGTATGACAAAATACTCTCCACTTACCAGCTTCAATAACATTCAAGTCATCCAGGGCAAAGCAGTCTGCTTGATTGGCACCCCAGTCACACTTTAAATGTTTACTCTCTTCATCACAAATGCACAGTAGCGGCAATGTGTATCACCTCCAAGTTACAGTACAGTAACTCACCAAGGCTGCTTTTACAGTTCTTTCCAAACCACAATCTATGCAAGCTAGAAGGACAAGTGCAACAAAATTATGGAACACCACTTCAGCAATTTCCCCTCCAAGCCCCACCCATCCTCTCTTGGCACTGTGTTATAATCCTTTTGTTGTCATTCAGTCAAAATCCTGGGACTCCCTTCCTGATAGCCCTTTGGGTGTCGTACATCCAAAGAACTGCAATGAGTCAAGAAGACAGCTCACTGCCAACTTCTTTAGGGCAGTTGGGGATGGACTATTACTGCTGGCTCAGCTAGTGACATAAATATTCTATGAATACATTTAAAAAAAGATAAAATTAAACTTTCATCTGCAACAAGCTATAATGACTAGATGAACATGTATTGCTACCAACTTGTCTTAATTATACAATTTTGAGGTTGTAATCTTGGAAAAAGAATTGTCAGTGCCCTAACTGTGAATCTGACAGTGACATCTGAAAGCCTCACATACAAAGTTAAATATGGAAATCTCAAATTTCACTTTAATGACTTGAACTTCCACTTTTTGTGCCATTAGTCTCACTGAAAATATCCTTGAAAAGTTATGTTATGTTGAATGAGTTATAACTAGCTTTTAATAGCATGTCAGCATTATTATTACTGACTACACCTCTGGCCTTGAAATCTAATTTTATATGTATTGCATATAAAAGTTCTCCTGTATGATAAACATGTCATAGATTTAAAAATAACATTTTTAAAGTTTGATATTTCAACTTCTGCTGTCTTATTTATTTTGATCTTTGTTAAATGATTAAAAAATGATTAGTGCTTTGTCATTCTTGATTAGCTGTCTGTCAGCATTCTTTAGTGTGATTGACTGCTTGACCTGTTTGATGATAATCTTGTTGCTTGATGCCAAGCATCCCTCATAGTTGACACCAATAATTTGTTACATGTTGTGGATGGCTTTCTATAAAGTAACAAGTGCCAGCCTTTTTACTGATTACCTCAAATCCAGACCAATAAATTTGGAGTATATTTAATATATTGTCTATATTATACGCATTAGGAAAAAATTAATAAAAATGAATTGACTAATTAGTAAAGATAACTAAAATAAAGTTAAAATGGTATTAAAACATTCCAATATCAGCAGAATGATCTACGTAAATTTGCCAATAAATTTAACTGCATATTTGGGCAGCTTCATTCTGCAGTAGCTCAAAATATTTGTTTCATATTAAAAACGACTGTTAGTCATTCATGAATAAACATAAGCAGAGTGCCTTAATTTCTACCACCTTTGCAATGGTTATGATTATAGTATCATCTTTAAAATTGTGCTGATCTGTAGGGGTTAATACATATCAGTATGCAACTGATGTCAGTTTTCAGATGGTGAATGTCATTTGCTTCTTTTTAGCTGTGGCAACCTGCTGACTGAATCGTTTACAGCCTTTGTAGCCCCCTCTAGGGGTTCTGGATCAGCAGCTAGCAAAGCCAGCCCAGCTGTACAGAGAGCCACTGATGTGCTGCATGACCTTGGCAAACTGAAGAGAGAAATGCATGGAATTCTACAGGTAATGACACATTTGCAAGCAAGTTGTTGGAAATCACAGCCTTTTGCTACAAATACAAATAGAGGAATTTGAATTACAAATGCAAAAGAGTACATTGAAATTTTATACAGAATAATAGTTGGTCAGGTACAGTAAGAAATAAGATCATGAAGTGAAATTAAAATGGAAAATACTGAACAGACTCCCCAGATATGTTAGTATTGGGCAAATGAGGAAAGGAAATGAACATTTTAGGTCAGATATCTATAATGGCATTTGTCATTAAGTATATTTTGTTCCCTTCACAGATACTGCCACACCCACTGAGTGTTTCTAGCATGGTCTGTTTTACTTCCAGATTTCTAATATCTACTGTCATGAATGTAACGATAAGCCTCCAAATCCAACAAATAACAAATCCCCAAGGCACTTATTCACATTTGAAGTTGATCACTTGGCTAATTGTTATTTTGGAGAAAAGAAATACTGTGTTACGTTATTTGATGGAATTTACTTACAATGCAGGAATATACATTAATTTGCACTTATAGTTTATCTCCATGAGTCTATTTATGAAAATGATTTGCATAATGAGTTGAGTGGATAATACCTGGTAATATAGAGCATGAGTATGTGATAGCACTAGTGTCACCCTGGTCCTTGAAATGCAGAATTATAGCAAAATAATTTGGAGTTCATAGGGAAAACAATAGCTGGGAGGCGATGGCTTAGTGGTATTGTCGTTTGAACTGTTAATTCAGAGACCTGGATAATGACCCTGGAACCCGGGTTCGAATCCTGCCGTGGTAGCTGATGAAATTTGAATTCAATAAATATCTGGAATTAAGAAGCTAATGATGACCATGAATCCATTTCCGATTGTCGGTGAAAGCCCATTGGTTCACTCGTCCTTTAGGGAAGGAAACTGCCATCCTTCCCTGGTCTGGCCTACATGTGACTCCAGACCCACAGTAATGTGGTTGACTCTTAACTGCCCTCTGGGAAATTAGGGATGACCAATAAATGCTGCCTAGCCAACAATGCCCTCACCCCATGAACGAATAAAGGAAAAGTAAAATGTGGCTTTGAGAGGGAAGAATGGTCAGTGCCATATATAAAGTCATGAATAGAATGGTGCATAGTTAGGAGGGAGTTCCAAAGCAGTAATAAAATCAAGGGTTTGATAACATCTCATATGTTGTCATATAAACAACTCAGGTAATTTATTTATACCATCTGAACTTCCATTTTGAATTATGCTTCCTTTACAAAAATACTTTATAAAAATAAATTATTTGGTTTTTATATACTTGGTGGAAACTTTAATTTTCCAGTGAAAAGCCTCATATGCCTATATCAGGGAATGGATTTTAAAAACCGTTTTGTGATACTGCATAAATATCATTTTTTTTGCAGGTAATTATTTAATCATGCATAGCCTAATTAGTTTTGCTGAATAATGCACGCAATTGCCTATGTCAGAGTCTTCCTCTGTTAGCTCTCTGGAGTCGTCAGATTGTTCACTTTACAATATTTTTGGCTAGAATTTGTTGTATTCATTTTGATTCCATTCAATATTTTTCTTGCATTTTACCGGTGTGAAAAGTTATATTGAAAGATATTGGAAATTTGCAGCACAAGCAGTGCTTTGTCTTCTGTATAACAAAATGCCAATATCAGTTGGCGGCATAGAGTCACAGTGATGTACAACACGTAAACAGACCCTTCGGTCTAGCTTGTCCATGCCGACCAGATACCCTAAACTAATATAGTCCCATTTACCAGCATTTGGCTAATAAGTCTCTACACCCTTCTATTTATATAGACATCCAGATGCCTTTTAAATGTCGTTACTGTACTACTTCCTCTGCAGCTCACTCCATACACAGATCACCCTTTGTGTGAAAGGGTTGTCCCTTAGGTCTCTTTTAAATCTTTCCCTTCTCACCCTAAACCTGTGCTTTCTAGTTCAGGACCTCCCCCCCCCAACCCCTCAGGGAAAAGGTGTTGTTGATTTACCAAATCCATGCACCTCATGAATTTATAAACTTTATTTTAAGTTCCCATATCATACATTACGAAATGGGCAGAATGGTAGCTCAGTGGTTAGCACTGCTGTCTCTCAGCACCAGGGAGCTGGATTTGATTCCAACCTCAGGTGACTGTCTGTTTGGAATTTGCACATTTTCCCCGGGTCTATGTGGGTTTTCTCCAGGTGCTCTGGTTTCATCCCACAGTTCAAAGATTTGCAGGTTAGGTGAATTGGCCATGCTAAATTGCCCCATAGTGTAACTTCAGTGCATTAGTTAGGGGGAATGTCGAGTAATAGGGTAGAGGAATGGGTCTGGGTAGGTTACTCTTCGGAGGGTCGGTGTGGACTTGTTGGGCCAAATGGCCTGTTTCCACACTATAGGGATTCTATGATTCTTCTATGAAATAATGTTTTGACAAGACCATGCTTAAGTTAGGAACACAATTAAATATTTGTATCCAAATTGGCATCACAATAAGGTTGCCCCTTCCATTTGCTGGCTATCTTCTGAAGCAAACTTCGTTAAATTTTTTTAAAAAGTTCACTTGTGGCATGCTGTTAGAAAGACCAGCATTTGTTGCCCATTCCTAACTGCCGTTAAACACTGGTGGTGATCAATCATCCATAACCAATGTCATCTGTGAGTCAGTACACTGTTACAAGGAAACAGTGGTACTGTTACAAGGAAACCAATCAGGTTATTGTTGTCCTGGAAGGTTTTACAGAGTTAGACCTCACCTTGAACCTTGTAGATCAGAGACAGAGTGTTGGGAGTCAGAAACATGTTGTACACCACAGAATGCACCTTCACTTCTAGGTATTGTGTTTACATGTTTTTTAAAACATCATAATTTTGGGTTTGCATCATATTTTGAATCTTTGAATTGTATTATTAATTCTTCCCATTTTTAGATTAGATTCTCTACAGTGTGGAAACAGGCCATTCAGCCCAATAAGTCCACATTTACCCTCCGAAGAGGAACCCACCCAGACCCATTTCCATCCGCCTAATGCACCTAATACTAAGGGCAATTTAGTATGGCCAATTCACCGACACATCTTTGGACTGTGGGAGGAAACTGGAGCATCCGGTCTCAAAGATACACAATAGTTAGAGAGTATAGAAGAATAACAAAAACCCAAAGATTAATTTGATTTTAACATTTGAAAACATTTGAAGCATTAAAATCTATACACAGTACACAACATACTTTTCCAAAAGAACTTGCTGTTGGAACCATTCATTTCCATGTGAGGCATGAGGCAGACTTCCCCTTGATGATTCATATGATGGGCTTGCTCCATCAGCTGATCTCCAAGCTTGTTCTTCCATGACTAAACCACATTTGTAGTATTATAAATTATTTGCAAAAGGATAAAGTTACAAATCATAAAATATTTTTGGAAGTTCTTTGACATTATAGACCGTCTTCTGTCAAATTAGGACCAACAGTTAGGTTTTGAGGATTTAAATGTTAATAGATGTTTCCACCAAAGGAACTCAGCGAAGACTTTGCACCAAGTGAATTTTTTTTAAGTATCCTGAAGGAAATTAATCTATTAATTAATTGAAACTCTAATGATTGGTGTTTCATATCAATAAGTCACTTTACTTTTAGTTAATTAGCTTTTTTTAGTTTTATATTCTGAAATTTATCTTCAGATCAGATCAATAAGTGCACCACACACAACAGGAATTAAGCTTATTGAATGTCACAATTTTATCATTGAACTTAGTTGCTTTTGTTTTACTCAGACCTTGAGCGAGGTTCCCTAATTTGGTACCATTCCAGACGCAATACTCCAAATCATACATTTTCCAGTTGATGAGTGATGAATGGGCTCCCTTTCATTCACACACCCCCTCAGTAGATTGCAACAAAGTTAACTTCGAAAATGATCCCTTTACTTGTGAATACCTGTTTCTCAGACCCAAAAGAACATTTGTTTTAAAAGGAGTCAACTTAACCAGGTTTTCAGAATTATATTTATTAATTGCTAATTAGGGCAGCACAGTGGCCCAGTAGTTAGCACTGTTGCCTCAGTGCCAGGGACCCAGGTTTGATTCCCGCCTCAGGCGACTGTGTGGAGTTTGCACATTCTCCCCGTGTCTGCGTGGGTTTCCTCCGGGTGCTCCAGTTTCCTCCCACAGTCCAAAGATGTGTAGGTGAATTAGCCATACTAAATTGCCCATATTGTTAGGTATATTAGTCAGATGGAAATGGGTCTGGGTGGGCTACTCTTCGGAGGGTAAATGCGGACTTACTGGGCTGAATGGCCTGTTTCCACACTGTAGAGAATCTAATCTAAACATGGGAAGAATTAATAATACAACTCAAAGATTAGAAATATGATGCAAACCCAAAATTATGATGTTTTAAAAAACATAGATACTCTGAATTGTTCACAAAAAGCAGATAGTTAAATGTTGTGGTCATTTTAGTGGAGGTTACTAGTAGAGTTGATGCTTGTACTTAACTAATAGATTCAAGTTCAAGATGCTTAATTTTATAGGTTGGTTGAGATTATGTTGTTCTGGTTCCCTTCATCTGTGACTTTCAGGGTTAGAGAGAGTTCTTTTGTTTTGCTTTATTTTCTTTGGCTTGCTAATCAGCTGATTTCAAGTACTCAGAGTTAGGAAGTCCCTTTTACCTGTCACACAGGGTGACTATGGGATAGTTTTTTGATATGACCTTCACAGAGTGATATTGTTGAAATGCAAGCTAGCAGACAATGGTACCTTTGTCCATCGACACATGAGAAGCTCAATCCACTCTGTTTTGATTTGCCACTTCAACCTTTGAAGGGTTGATGTTTGTCGCTCTCATTGCATACTTAGGTGCAACATTCCAAGGGGGTTTCTCACCAGACAGCCTCTTAACTTGCTTTAGCAGCCATTTTTGGCTATATCAGCCCTCTAGTAAACATTTTTCAGAATTACAATCAATAATAGTATTTACTGATTCATCATGTTAGTATTAAACTCACGTCATGAACAAAATGAAGTATATTTGGTTGCAATCCATGAAAAATTTGTAAAGTTGTCACATTTCAAGGTATATGAAAATGCTAATTCTGATAGCTGCTTCTTGCTATAGTGAATAGGAATGAGTTTTTTTTATGTTAAAGTGAAACTGTGCTGCAAAGATAGAAATCTATCCAGTATGAGAAATTTTGAAATTTGACTCTTGGATCTTGTGCCTTTCAAGGTGCTCTTGATACCTGTTATAGATGTTTGGATTTTATATTTAAATGCCATTGATTTAATTATAAGAGCCAAGAATTTAAAATCATTGCTCTATTATCCATAGTTTGACTGCGTTCATTGTTTTGTTTCAGTAAAGTCAGAATGATTCAAACTGATTCTGTTCTACAGAGGATTTAATAGTTATCATGTTATCTCTTTCAGGAGGCAGAGCATTGGCAATCTGACCTGCAAGACATCAAGGTTTGTCTTTTGATTTTTCCTAAAGTACTCACAATATCTTCAGCTTATATTCAGCTATTCAGGTGGCACATCGAGACAAAAATAAAAATCACAAAAAGACTGACAGCAAGATGTGACCACTCATTTACTTTTTTTCTCTCTTGATTCCCTTTTTCTCAAATAGAATGCCAAGCTGAGCAACAGCCACAAGTCTATTGACTCGGCATGTCTGCAACATCATCTGGTGAGTTGCCATGGAGATTACTCCCCTGTTCACTTCTGCTGTATGTTCGATCCTGAATCCCGCCCCCCACCCCCAAAATTGAGTTTTGTCATATTTCACGTTGGCAGTTCTCCATTAGATTTTCATCTCCCTGTGCCATGTGAACCATTTTAAAATTACACTAAAGAATTCTCATGATTGCTTTTCAATACTCAAACACTGTATCCGGTCTTTGTCTTCAGCATTTGTCTGAGAGTACAAGATCAAAAGGAAATGCAACCTAATTGTTTTAGTCAATGTAACTTTTTCCACCAGCACCCGCACTTTACATTTGTGCATATCAGTAATCTACATAATGGAGTTGGCTTTTTTTATTAAAACAAGAAAGCTTTTTTTGTCACTTTAACAATTCAGTCCCCTCATAGAGTCATAGAGATATACAGCATGGAAACAGACCCTTCGGTCCAACCCATCCATGTCGACCAGATATCCCAACCCAATCTAGTCCCACCTGCCAGCGCCTGGCCCATATCCCTCCAAACCCTTCCTATTCATATACCCATCCAAATGCCTCTTAAATGTTGCAATTGTACCAGCCTCCACCACTTCCTCTGGCAGCTCATTCCATACATGTACCACACTCTGTGTGAAAAAGTTGCCCTTTAGGTCTCTTTTATATCTTTCCCCTCTCACCCTATACCTATGCCCTCTAGTTCTGGACTCCCTGACCCCAGGGAAAAGACTTTGTCTATTTACCTTATCCATGCTCCTCATAATTTTGTAAACCTCTATAAAGTCACCCCTCAGCCTCCGACGCTCCAGGAAGAACTGCCCCAGCCTGTTAAGCCTCTCCCTCCAATTTTGGAATCATCTGCAAACTTACTAACGGTACCTCTAACGCTCACATCCAAATCATTTATTTAAATGACAAAAAGTAGAGGACCCAGCACCGATCCTTGTGGCACTCCACTGGTGACAGGCCTCCAGTCTGAAAAGCAACCCTCCACCACCACCCTCTATCTTCTACCTCTGAGCCAGTTCATCAATCCTCTTTGTTACTACTTCAAAAAACTCAGTCAAGTTTGTGAGACATGATTTCCCACACACAAAGCCATGTTGACTATCCCTAATTAATCCTTGCCTTTCCAAATACATGTACATCATGTCCCTCAAGATTCCCTCCAACAACACCGAGGTCAGGCTCATCGGTCTGTAGTTCCCTGGCTTGTCCTTACCACCCTTCTTAAACAGTGGCACCATGTTATCCAACCTCTAGTCTTCCGGCACTTCACCTGTGACCATTGATGATACAAATATCTCAGTAAGAGCCCCAGCAATCACTTCTCTCGCTTCCCACCGTGTTCTAGGGTATACCTGATCAGGTCTTGGGGATTTATCCACCTTTATGCATTCCAAGACATCCAGCACTTCCTCCTCTGTAATATGGACATTTTGCAAGGTGTCACCATCTATTTCCCTACATTCTATATCTTCCATGTCCTTTTCCACAGTCAATACTGATGCCCATTTTCTGTGGCTCCACACAAAGGCCACCTTGCTGATCTTTGAGAGGCCCTATTCTCTCCCTGGTTACCCTTTTGTCCTTAATGTATTTGTGAAAACCCTTTGGATTCTCCTTCACTCTATTTGCCAAAGCTATCTCGTGTCCCCTTTTTGCCCTCCTGATTTCCCTCTTAAGTATACTCCTACTGCCTTTATACTCTTCTAAGGATTCACTCGATCTATCCTGTCTATACCTTACATATGCTTCCTTCTTTTTCTTAACCAAACCCTCAATTTCTTTAGTCATCCAGCATTCCCTATACCTAACAGCCTTTCCTTTCACCCTAAAAGGAATATGCTTTCTCTGGATTCTCGTTATCTCATTTATGAAGGCTTCCCATTTTCCAGCCATTCCTTTACCTGTGAACATCTGCCCCCAATCAGCTATCAAAAGTGATTTGACTCTTCAGTGTTGTACAGTTCCACAATTAACAATCACCCTCCACTGGTTAAATCTTCATGAATGTAAGATGGATATTCAAGTACATTGGCATCAATGCTGCCTTCAGAAATTTCCCACAAGAGCCGTTGATTATCTCACAGATTCACCTCCTAGCTTGGAATTGAGGCACTCAATTTGGAAAAGGAAGTTTTTCTTTAATAAATTTAAATGCTTCTTCATTCTCGGTTCACTTTAAATAAAGTTGAGGACTCTCCAAATTTGGTACTATGTTGACAGTCACAGATTTCTGTTGTGACAATTTGTATAACTAATACCGTATTGATCTTTAATGGTGGCGTAAAGTTGCATTTGCATCTAAATTTTAAAAATGGCTTAATTTGTACATATGCAACAAAAGTTTCTTGCTTGCCAGAAGAGTGCCAGAATCTACAGTAAAGATACCAACCTTTGTATTCATTACCATGTTTGTTGTTAGTAAAGTATGAGATAGATGCATCATTTTTTTTTGTGAGGTAGGATGACATTGCTGATTTTGTGAATGGCTACTATACCATAAGCATCATAAACGTCAGGCAAAGTCTTGCCTTTTCTCACTTAAGATTGAGACTTGCATACAATGGACTCCCCTTCCAAAGGAAAATGATATTAAGGACAGAATTTTCCCACTAGAGGTGGGAAAAGGAGTTGGGACGATTTCTGAATCCCAAAACTCCCCCCCAGAATGAAGCAGCCTTTCATGGATTTTGACCAAGGCAAGGAAGCAAGGTATCTTCAGCTAGAAGTGCCAAGTGGATAATCCATTTCAGCCTCCTCCAGCAGTCCCCAGCATAACAGATACCAGCCTTAAGCCAATTTCATTCCGCATGATATCAAAAGACAGTTGGACACACTGGATACTGCAAAGACTACCGGCCTGGATAACATTCCAGCAACAGTACTGTACTCCAGAACTTGCTGCTCCTCTAGTCAAGCTCTTCCAGTACAGTTACAACACTGGCATCTACCTAACAATGTGGAAAAATACCCAGGTATGTCCTGTACATACAAAGCAGCATAAATCCAACCCAACCAATTACCTGCCCCATCAGTTTGCTCTCAAGCATCAGTAAAGTGATGGAAGGTGTCATCAACAGTGCTATCAAGTAACAACTGCTCAGCAATAACCTGCTTAGTGGTTCTGCCAGGGTCACTCAGCTCCTAATCTCATGACAACTGATTCAAATATGGACAAAAGGGTTGAATTCCAGTGATGAGGTGAGAGTGACAGACCTTGACACCATAGTTGCATTTGACCAAATGTGACATCAAGGAGCAGTGACCAAACTGTAATCAGTTGGTATCGGGGGCAAACTCTCCACTGGTTGAAGTCATACCTGGCAATTAGGAAGATAGTCACGCTTGTTGGAGGTCAGCCATCTCAGCTCCAGGACATCTCTGCAGGAGTTCCTCAGGGTAGTTTCCTAGGCCCAACCATCCTCAGCTGCTTCATCAATGAACTTCCATCCATCATGAGGCCAGAAGTGGGGATGTTCACTGATGATTGCACCATGGCCAGCATCTTTTGCGACTTCTCAGACACTGAAGCAACCCATGTCCAGATGCAGCAAGGTCTAGACAATATCAGGCTTGGGCTGACAAGTGGCAAAGTATTTGTCCCACACAGCCAGGCAGTGGTCATCACTGAAAGAGGCGATCTGACCACCACCACTTCATATTCACATGTGTTACCATCACTGAATTCGCCGGTATTGACATCCTGGGAGTTGACATTGATCAGAAACTCAATGGGACTTACTACATAAAAACGGTGGCTAAAGAGAAGGTCAGAGGCTGGGAATACTGTGACAGATAACTCACCTCCTGACTTGCCAAAGCCTGTCCATCATCTACAAGGTGAGTATTCCATCAGGAGAGTGATGGAATACTCACCACTTGCCTGGCTGAGTACACCTCTAGAAACACTCAAGAAGGTTGACACCATCCAAGTCAAATCAGCCTGCTTGATTAGCACGACATCCACAAGCATCCACGCTCTCCACACTGACACTCAATAGTAGTAGTGTGTATTATGTGCAAGATGCACTGCAGAAATTCACTAAAGATTCTCAGGCAGCACTTTCCAAACCCTCAACCACTTCCACCTAGAAGGACAAAGGAAATAGTAGCACCACCACCTTCAAGTTCCCTTCAAGACACTCGCCATCCTAACTTGGAAATATATTGGTGTTCCTTCACTGTTGCTGGTCAAAATCCTGGAATTCTCTCCCAAAGGAAATTGTGGGTCAGCCCACAGCAGGTGGACAGCAGTGGTTCAAGAAGACAGCTCACCACCATCACCTCACGGGCAACTAGGGAGAAGCAATAAATGCTTGTCAGCCAGCGATGCCCATATTCCGTCAATTAATTTTTAAAAAAGGTTCCCTGTCTGAATAAGAGCAGCTGGTGGGCTCTTGAAGTTTAATGGCTACAAGAGCGAACCACCCAACTGCAGTAAAGTTGAAGCAACATGAAAGTACTATCTCGGTAATGGAAAAAGCAACCAGCTCACCTTTGCGAGCCTTTGGCCTGCTTGGGATACTATCACCCAAGTCACTGAATCAGGAATCTAGTAGAAGTTTGGAACTTTTTTTTAATCTACATTAACTTGGCTCTTACTAAGTCTAATTGACTGCTTCTCTTCTGAGTACAAGCCTGAATCTGCCTCCTGCAAAAGCCTGCGTTAGTATGAGTATTTTCAGTATTAGTATGAGACCTTTCCATCTCAATTCCTACCCTTTGTGGAGCCCAAAAGTCTTGCCTTTATAGTTTTATAATGCAGAAGCTGTAAAGTACCAACAGTATAGAACAGATGCACACGGTTTTGCTAACAGATATCAAAAGTTAAACTTGCAGCAATAAAAATGTAATGTTTCTGCACCATAAGTTTGAGTCCAGGATTGCATGTAAAAACTTCAGTGTTACGTTTATTGGTAAAATTAAGACAAAAATAGCATGGTGGAAGATTTATTTCATGTGAAAAGTGTGATGGAACTATAAGACAGTTCATAAAAAGCAGGTAATGCACAGGAAAAAACAATCCCCTCCTTCTGATCATCAAACATCCACATCCAGTTGAACTGGTACACTGTGATAAGTCTGACCAGCTGGGGAACAAAAACCAAGAAAACTAGTGTTACAATTAACCTGAGGTAACCATTTGATTGAAAATGGTGTGCAAATCAAAAGAAGAGCAAAGAAATGTTTCATAGCATAGTCACAACATGCTTCAAGATTGTACCACTGCTTCCAGAAGCAATGAGCAGCCATATCTTCATGCTGAATATTACCAAGTGCACTCAAGTGTACCAACATCTTTACGAGCAGATAAGAAAAATCATGGGATACAAACCCGAGTAAATTGCCTCCCTTCTCAAGGTTGCAGATTTTCTCAATCTTGAAAATATTGAAGGAGCAAGTAGGTGTTGATATTCCCATGGGATCCTAAATCCCTTTAATCTTTTGACACCATTAATTGGCTTTCAAAGTGGTGGGGGGGATTAGAAGCCCATTGCAAGAACTATAAAACTGTCAGGTAGCTATCTCACAATGTATTTTTATCATCAATTTTATGAAGGCTGAGATTATCAACTAAAATGGCTAGTTTAATCATTTGCCAGACTTTGCTATGGTAACATATATATAGACCTGTGCTTTGCAGAGATTTATTCATGCCGCCTTAATAAAAATTGTCTCAGTATTGTTGCTGCAGTTACTTGGTCATAGTTACAGTTGGTTCCATTTCAATAGATTTGCATCTGTGAAATATATCAAATACTTCCATATTTTTAAAATTGATTGACTATTCTTCCGTGAGCAGCTACTGAGCACTGAACTAATATAATGACTGGAATGTAGTGCATCCCTGTGAATGACTGTCAGGTGGGGAGTGGTGTAACATTGGGTAAAATTGTGATGATGCCATGTCTGTTGCCTGCCTGCACCTGTTGAGATTTTATTAGCAGCAGGAAAGGTATTGGTTACCCTGCCAATCCTTTGGCCAATTGAGGTGGTTACAAACCTCCTTCTACACCAGCTGATATTTTAAATGGCAAGATTAGCACTCTTTGCTCAATTGACACACAGCCAAAGTACTCCCCCCTCAATGTTGTGTGATGCATGTCCTTACATCTTTAACCCAGTTTCTCATCTCGCCACCCTCAAACTCACCACAGTGAGTCAATGATGTCAGTGGGTTTCCTCTATATCAGGGCGACAGCGCCAATTCGTAGAGCAGTTCAAGGAACATGGATGGTTTGCAACCATGGATGATTGTGACCAACCACTTCAACTCCCCTTCACACTCCCCCAAGGACATACAAATCCTGGCCCTCCTCCACCGCAAAATCAAAGCCATCCACAAATTGGAGGAAAAACACCTTACCTTTCGCCTCAGGACCATACAACCACACGGCATCAACACTGACTTTACCAGTTTCCATATCTCCCCCCCACCCCCCAGATCCCAGATCCAACTCTCCAACTCAGCACCGACCTCTTGACCTGACCTACTCTGTCCATCTTCCTTCCCACCTTTCTGCGCCATCCTCCCCACTGACCTATCACAACCACCTCCCACCTGCATCCACCTACTGCCATCCTACCTATTATCTCTCCACACCCCCCTATTTACCTCTCAGCCCCTTTCTCTCTCCCACCCAACATTCCTGATGAAGGGCTTATGCCCAAGATGTCAACTCTCCTGTTCCTCAGGTGCTGCCTGACCTGATGTGCTTTTCCAGCACCACACTTTTCGACTCTGAGTCTCCAGCATCTGTTGTCCTCTCTTTCTCCCAAGCCAACCTTGCTCTAGCAAATCACATATTCTTTCTGTCCTTGTTCCAGGTCTCCCAACATTTAGGGCTGTCTGTAGTCTCAGCAGTCCCTTCATTCCCAGAAGTGCTGACAGTCATTTGATTGGTCAGCAGCTCTTGGAGGTAGGATTCCAACTGATGACCAACAACTGTAAAATCACTTCATAACTGTATCCTGGTGGTGATTTTTGCGCTGTAAGCACAAGCTCAACCTGTTTTGGTTAAGATTAGAAATACCAGGGATAACATTGTGAGTGTGATTACTCTTCATTCCCGTTTTTGGTTTGCTGCACTTAGAAATTGTGCAATTGCTAGACGTGACCAAGAGTAATTTTTATCCCTTTTTTCTTCCATAATGAAGCAAACTAAATACCAAGCAAACTTTTTGGTGATAAACAATGTGCAGCAATATCAAATCAGCAAAGTAAAGTATACCCAGTGACCAGTCAGTGTTGGCAATACATATCCATGTTGCCCAGTGTAAGTGCAGTTCTTGTATAATTTATTGTAATAATCTTGCTTGTGTTCAGAAGCATGCACCTTGATGTATATTGCAATGTCACATTGTGTTACTAAGTCTAAATTTTACTTATTTAATCGAGACCAAGGTAGGGTTAAAAAAACAATGCAATAATACAAGAAACATTGCACATTAATTGCCCTTTCCTAGTGGATTAGCACTTAGATCAGACTGTTCTGAAATTTCGGTGGCTTTTGTACCAGTGTTTATTGATTATGGTTACGCATTCATCCACTCAAAGAAAATTCAGCAAAGAAGGAACAAGATACCTTGACATTCCTTATGAAGAACAGATCAGTTAGCTCTTCCCTTCATCTCCTTCATCTTGTTGTAATATTTTCCTCGAACAAATATTTATCCAATTTCCTTTTACAAAATTGCAACGGAATCTGTTACAATTTCCTTAATTTGTAGTTTCCTTATTTTGTAATTTTCAAACTTTGTAAATTAGTTTTCAGTAATCATGTTTTTTGAAATTAAAATTTGGGTGCTTAATTGTATCCCCTTTAATTTTGATATGTTCTGTGACATTTTCAAAGTTAAGGCAAATTAACATTTTAAGAAGTGATGATTCATACATAGTTTTGTGCAGCTTCAACCCACCAATAGATTCTATAATTGATATGAAGTGGGAAAAATGTTCTGCCATTTGGCCTTTTAAAATTATGATACATTAAATACTATCATGAAAACTGAATGTGGCAAGTTAATTACATAGACGTGTTGGCTTCCACTATTTACAGGCTTCAGTCAACAGCAGTGACTTGCATTTAAACAGTGCCTTTAACATATATAATGGCCAAAGGCACATCACATAACTAAGGGAAAAAGTGTGAGTATTCATGTGAATGTCATTATATATTATCAAGAAATGGGTGAAGGCACTGGATATGGAAAAATGGGCCTTGACAATATTCTGGCACTAGCACTGAAGAACATTTTCATCCTTAGCCAAGTTATTCCAGTATAACTACAACACTAGTGTCTACCTGGCAATGTGGAAATATGCCCAGACATATCTCAACACCAAAAAGCAATACAACTCCAGCCTTGCCAGTTACCACCCAGCAGTCCAGTTCTGATCATCAGGAAAGTAATGGAAGGGGTTGTCAACAGTGCTGTCAGGTGACACTTACTCAGCAATAACATGCTCACTGATCATGAACTTGGGTTGTACCAGGGCCACTCTGCTCCAGATCTCATTTCAGCCTTGGTCTGACCATGTCAGCAAGTTTCTGTCTGATCCAAATTAGTGGCTGGCACATTCACACCAGAGTTAAATACACACATCGCCAACACTATTGGATTCCTTTTTCTTTCATTACTATTTAATTTGTCCTCATTCTTCCCTTGAATGTTCCAGCCAATGTCAGTTATTAACATTTGAAGTTAGCGTGGAAATTTTAATCATCACATGCAACTTGCTTTATTTTCAGGTGATTGCAGGAGCTTGTGTCTGTCCAAGAGCCTGTAGCATGAGCTCCAAACTGGCCAACTGGCATGAAAACAGCATTGCATGCTAACTGATGTCCTGATGTATCTGTTCTGCATTCTTCTAGCTAATGTTAAGTGTGTATGTATCAAAGTGCCTTCGATCACATTTCATGGTGGACAGATGTATGCACATTGTGGATGCCTATTTGGAACAATAAGGACCTCTCACAAAACAGATTGTACTCTGCCCAAATTCTTTTCCACATAATTGGTATAACCCTGATGGAGACAGCATGCATAGAAATACTTCAGATTACCTTTTATGTGTTTTTATTACAGTGTTATGCAGTCTGCTGTCTATTTTCTCAGAGGAAGATTTAAAAGAATTTAATAAATTTTGCAATCTCGCCTTTTTGATATACCAGTTATTTATGGTTTTGACCTGGCCACTGTCGATTGAAGAGATAATAGACAGTTCTGTGTAAGTAGGTTGTTCTTTCTGTTTGGTTCAGTGTTTGAATTTTGCAGTACTGGTTATTCTCCGTGTTGCTGCCATTGGCAGATAATCCTCATTCTGTCAAGAAAGCACCAGCACTCACAAGAGACTTGCCAAGACTCAAGATTCAGACAGTTGAATCCAGCTGAGTTACAGGCAGAACAAATGAACATGCAGCCAGTAAGAAAAGCTGCTAATTTGCACGAATGTATATTCACTTATTTGATCCAATCAGTATGTGAAGTGGATTGTTTATAATGGTAACTGAATTCTTCTATTTGACACTGTAATGTTTCATTCAAGCTCTGGTTCCAGTTGATGGACGGTGAGAGAAAATTACTGGAAGGCTACTCCAAGTTTTGGTAAACTAGTTCCTGCAGACCTTTTTGAAGAGTACCCTATCTGATATAGGCAGCAAATGTGTGCTTGTGGAATGCTTATCCATTTTTACTCTTTATATTCAGAATTATATATTTCATACTTGGTTCCAAGATGGTGCATTTCTTTTAAGTACTGCAGATCAATATATTTGATCCCTATGGGGTCCCTTTACATTGCCAGTTTCAGACAAGTCCATGTACAGCACAGCACTTGAGCAGTTGAGCCAAATTAAATTAAGCATAAGGTCTATAGAACTTTCTTTGCCAAAACTAAACAAGATGACTACTCACTGTACTGGAGTATTTGGCATCTACCGGTATCATCTTACATCTGTGCTCAGACTTTTGAGTTATATTGGCATGTTTGTATAGAGTAACACCATATTCTGATTCAAGCCGAGAGACTAATCCCCTTACATGTTTTTGATTAGTCCTGCTACAGTGGAATACTCTAATTTATAGTGGTTATTGATCTAGCTTTGGAATCAAGACTTTATTCAGAGATTTCTACTCTAAATTGTTGCAATAGTTGGCGCAATTTATTAAATTTCTTACTGATTTTAACGGGATTTGACTATCTCTTCCCTGTTCATAATCAATGGGATTTTACCTCAGCCCGGTGGGTGATGTGCTGCTTTTGCCCCTGTCTCTTTGTTAGTTTCTAAATATAATACTTCAAAAATACTAGATGGATTTTATCAAAACTTGATACAGGGCAAGGCCCAAGGAAGAACTGGTCAGATTTTCATGAAGTTCTGAATCTGAATCCTGTTGTTAAAATTTGAGTAGAGTTTTCAGAACAACTTATTGACAGTTACCAGCTATACAGTGAACAATTTAGGGGCAGGGACATAAGGAGGAAGAGGAACTTAAGAAAGAAAGGAAAAAGGGAGGAAATCTTGATGGCCACTTTCTAGCTAAGGTGTCCTTGAAAATCTCATCCAAGTATGATACTAGTAACTACAACTTCATTTCCCATTTATTAACAGTCCCATGCCTTACCTTCCTTGTCCTATGACAATAACTGCCTAGCAAAATAGTAAAAAATAAAAAGACAATCCAAAATAACATTCCAAACTAAACTTATTACTTAAGATTTTCCATATTGTCTGCAAAAATCACCTCACCACCACTGCATTTCTGTCCTCTGTGCATCTTTACCATCCACGGTGCTTCTATACAGTAGTTACAGGCTGCTTAGTTTGCATAAATTGCAAATCATCTTGAAGGTCTACCTTGAGAAACTCTAGTCTAGGAGCCCTGGCTATTACCTTACCATAGGTGGCTGAAATCTGGGCAGCCTGGATGATTTAGCTACAATAGCAAGTGCACTAGCAGTGCAGTAGAAACAAGAGGAAGAATGCTATCTCTCTAAGCGAAGGCAGAAATGACCCTTCTCCAAGGATCACATTTTACTCCTACAGGGCAATTGCTACAATTTCTAGTAATTTCTTCAGGATAGTTTGCTGGTTTTGTTGTGAAGCTCTGCAAGCATCATTGCACACTTGTTATAATCTCAGTAAAGGTAGGTAACTTTTTCTGGAAAGAAAATTGAGATGCCAATTTTCTACTAAATAAAAATAAAAACTTCCACAGTTCAAAACAGAAAAACGTGAACAATAAACAATGAACAGAGAGTGACTGCCCTTCACACTCAATCTGCATTTGACTGAGTATGACATCAAGGAGCCCTAGCAAAACTGAAGTCAATGACAATTAGGAGGAAACTCTGCACTTATTGGAGTTATACCTTGCACAAAGGAAGATGGTTGTTATTCTTATTGGATATTAAGCATTTTAGTCCAAGGCCATCACTGCAGGAGGTTTCTCAGGGTAATATCGAAAAACTAACCATCTTCAGCTGCTTCCTCATTGACCTTCCATCATCAAGCCTGACGTTTTTATGGTAGGTATATACTTAGTCTGAGTTTTTTGAAATAGTCTCTTAAATGTCTCTTACTGTGCCCCTGTTGATTTATCACCCTAACCTCGTATGCCAGTTCATTTCAGCTTTCATGCCCACCTTATGTAAGTTTAAAATACTAGTCTTTGACTCAATGTTCTTCCTTCCAAACTGAATGTAAAATTCAGTCATATTGTGGTCACTACTATCTCGGAATGCCTTTACTCTGATGTAACTAATCAGTCCACAAAAATAAGTCATATCGCTTTGCTTATACAGTTTCTGTCATGAATTCTTATTGTTTAATTAGTTATCCTGTCTGACCTGTGTCACAGATGTTGGGCTACCCTTCAAGGTCCCTAACAGTCCCATACTTTTCTGCACAGTGTTTCTTTATTTAAATACGGTTTCTATTAACTTATGTCGTCATATCCTTCAATATTCAAGACCTAATCCTTGTCATCCTGCAGTCATGCCTCTGTAATGATCAGATTATAATTATTTATTTCAATGTGCGCTATCAATTTGTTTACTTTGTTATAAATGCTACATGCATTCAGATACAGACCTTTTACTTCTGTTTTTTAATTACCTTTGTAACATGTAGTCTTGACTGTTAGCCCATTCTTAGGCTATTTGTCTCTGTCCCTGTCTGCTACTCTGTGACTGTCATTTCCCGTATTACAAACTTCCTCTCTTGTCTTCAGGTAATAGTCTAGAGATTGTAAGCTTTGAGGTTCTGATTTTAAATTTAGTGCTCTCTATGCCGAACCACTTTCGTAGTTTCACTTGTTATTGGTATGTATATGGACTAAGGCAAGTGGAGGTTTCCTTCCCTTTGCAAGTTCCTCTCCCAGCAGACATAGCTGTCCAGAATACCGACGGTCCAAAACACAGTCTGAAATGTTGCATTTTTGCTGCAGATAATGGTGTCAATTGGCTTCGATATAGTATCAAATATTGAATTTCCATACTGAAATCCCCATCTCATCCATGGTGAAGAAGCCAAATGCTACATTGGCCTTCATAGTGAGAAGATTCAAGTACAGGAGCAAGGGTTGTCTTGCTGCAATTTCACAGGGCTTCAATGAGACCATGCCTGGAGTAGTGTGTGCTGTTTTGGTCTTCTTAGCTGAGGACGGATGCTCTGGTTATGGAGAGAGTGAACAAAAGATTTACCAGTCTGATACCTCGGATGGCAGGACTGGTATATGAAGAGGTACTGGAACAGTCAGAAAAGTGGGGGCGGTTGGGGGGGAGGTGGGGGTGGGTGGAGGTGAATCCTATAATATTCTAACAGGACTACACAAGGTAAATGCAGGCAAGATGAGAAAAATCCAGAAAGTGGTGAGTCTGTGGAATTCTCTGCCACAGAAAATGGTTGAGGCCAAAACATTGACTATTTTTTTCAAGAAGGAGTTAGATGTAGTTCTTAGGGCAAAAGGGATTAAAGCGGTGGGCTGAAAGCAGGTGGGCGGCATGGTGGCACAGTGGTTAGCACTGCTGCCTCACAGTGCCAGAGAACCGGGTTCAATTCCCGCCTCAGGCTACTGACTGTGTGGAGTTTGCATGTTCTCCCCGTGTCGGCGTGGGTTTCCTCCGGGTGCTCCGGTTTCCTCCCACAGTCCAAAGATGTGCAGGTCAGGTAAATTGGCCATGCTAAATTGCCCGTAGTGTTAGGTAAGGGGTAAATGTAGGGGTATGGGTGGGTTGCGCTTCGGCAGGTTGGTGTGGACTTGTTGGGCCGAAGGGCCTGTTTCCACACTGTAATGTAATGTAATCTAATCTAATCAGAATACTGACTTGGACGATCAGCCATTATCATGTTAAATGGTGGAGTAGGCTTGAAGTCAAATGACCTATTCTTCCTCCTAGCCTCCAAACACTCTTACACTGCAGCCTTGACTCATCATCCAGAGTGCCTTTCATAATGAATTGTAATTAATTATTCAGTTATATTATTCACTTACTTATGTTGTCCTTCCACCTAAAACAAGGTCAGAACATGCATGGGAATGCAACCAACTTTAAGTTCACCTCCATGCCACTCATCATCCTGACTTTGAACTCCATACTGCAGTTCATTCACTATTGCTGGGTCATAATTCTGGAAACCCCTTCCTAATGGTACTGTGGGTGTACAATGACTTAATGACTGTAGCATTCCAAAAGGACAGCTTACCTCCGCCTGAAGGACATTTTATTTTAGGCAATAAATGCTGGCTTCATGAATGACATCCAAATCCTATGAAAGCATCAAATATTTAGGGGAGAATAAAAGATGGAAGGGGGAATGGGATATGAGAAGGACAAATGGGTATGAGGACACCATTGTCACTACAGGCCTTTCTGGATGGGCATCCGAATAATGGGTAATGACATCTTCTCAATGAAGTTTAGGAAATTCAGGTGTGCCTGTCCCTTCCTTGTTTGCTCCTGCTGCCTTGTGTCACCTGTTTCTGCAAGAAAGTGGCAAGTATGTTAGTGAGTGTCAGATTCTGGGGCTATTAAATTTAGACCTCAGAATCTTTATCAATAGCATGAAATGTGGAATAAAGCAATATGAATAGGAGATATTGGCTTACCTCACTTTTGTTCTTTCAATCCTTATTCATGATCATTGCAGGCTCCTGTTAGTGAAACACTAACCTGCTTTTCTGTATTCCCTGTTTGTTAGCAATCAGTGCAGTTCATTTTCTATTGCTTCAACTAAACTTCATTTCATCCCATTGAAAATAATTCTTGCAATGCTATTTAATGGGAAATTTAAGTGAATTTATAGAATTCCTTGCATATTTATATATTTGAAGATGGAATTTTCTTTATAGAGGAAAGAAATTTAAAAGTGTAATACTTTTAACAGTTGACAGCAAATGCGTTACATTATTCTGAGGTCAATAATATTTTTATACAATATGTTTGAAGAAAAGAAAACTTCTCAATTAACTCTTACGAGATTTCATACCTTTCATCATTCATTGAAGGTTTAAAATACATTTTCATTTCATTGTAATCCAGAATGACTTTTTTACCAATAAAATATCCAATAATGCTGAGATTAAAATCAGTTTTGGTTTTCTAAAAGAACATTGATAGTTTTAGACACAAGATGAATGTGTTTTGCTCGTGCAGAAGACTGACAATAGCTTTGTGTTCTTTCAATGCAACTATACATTGTTAGTTTTACATCTATTTATTTTGCCACTGAAAAGAAATATGCTGCAGTTACTTGGTTAAAAATTAAGAAGTAGAAGTGCATAAATTTGACATATTTAATGTGAATATGTGAATGTATTTATTAACATTTTATTAGCTATGAATATGCTTGTAGTAATCCATAATTTTTTTTTGTCAACTTTTCTCATTTTTATCTACCAAAGCATAATCTAAAATCCTTTCAATTCCAGCTCAAACAGCCTACCTGTATTGGCAGACAGGCAAACTCCAGTCATTCTCAGAAGTCTTCACTGCTTCAATCAGTAAAAGCGCCAATATCAATGTTTGAAGATGCTGAAAGAATTCTGCGCGAAGTGCAAACTAATAAGAAATTCATTGAAGAAAATCTGCATGCAATTGCTCGAGCAAAAGACAGCACTTCTGTATATTCTTTAATTGATTCTTTGGCTGCAGACAGGTAAGGAAGGAATTTCTAAAAGGAAAATTGGTCAGTCCGACATGTCTGGGTTTAATGCTTTTGGGGAAGTTTATTTTTTGTGAAAGATATTGACGGATGCCTGTGTCAACCTAAAAGTAGACTAAATGCACCATTTTGTTGCAGAGTTATTACTGCTCTTCCTCAAATTTACTGATTGAAAATCACGAGTGTGACTACTTCTCATATCAGACATCAGCATCTTCAGTAGTATTGCCAAAATGAGGAAGTAGTATGATGTCCATCAGAAAATGGATTGTAATTGTGCAAACCAATTTCACCAAGCACTCTTGCAGCTGGCAGGCAGGAGGTTTCTGAAACTAGAGAAAAGATGGGTTAATTTGCCAGTGTGCCATTTATTTTTCAAATAATACAAGTAGGACCAGTAAGTGTAAAAGTAAATTACTGGAGTTGTGTGGTATCTGAAATAAAAAGTAAAAGAAGCACTATAAATACACAGCAGATTTTCAAGATTCTCGGAGTTACTGTTTGGTATGACCTTTCATCAGAATGGATATGTTATGAGGAGTGACAGACAATAAGGAAGTACCATGAAAGAAGGAACAAACATGAAATGCCAAAAGGAATGAAATGAAAATGGAGATAGGGCAAGCAAAGGAACAGAAAATGGGTTTAGAAGTGTCAATGATGATTGCAAAATTAATATCATCCGATATTTTAAAAAAACATGAAGTTAGGGTTATTATTTGAAATAGTTAAACTCATGTTACTTTCTGAAAGCTGTAAAGTATCTAAGCAAAAGACGTTATTCTGTAAACACCTATTGAAAATACACTTCATTCAAATAGGACTCAAGATAGACATGAGCAGAGAATTAAATTGTTGACAGGTTAAATGTTTGAACCTTAGGGACACGCTTGAGGGCTGAAGGGGTGTCCCACAAAATGATCATCAGAAAGACATTTGGCATGCTTGCCTTCATTGGCCAGAATGTTGAATATGGGAGTGGGCATGTCATATTGCGGCTATATAAGGTATTGGTGAGGCCATTTTTAGAATACATGAATTTTGGTCAATATGCTATAGGAAGGATGTTGTTAAAGTTGAAAGGCTTCAGAAAAGCTTTCCCAGGATAATGCCAGGATTGGGGAGGTTTGAGCAACAGGGAGAGGCTGAATAGACTGGGACATTTTACCTTAGATTGTAGGAGGCAGAGGGAAATCCATGCCCCTCATGATTTTATAAGGTGAATAGCCAAGATCATTTCCCCAGGGTAGAGGTCCAAAACTAGAGGGCTTAGGTTTAAGATGAGAGGGGAAAGATTTAAAAGGGACTGAAGAAACGGAGGATGATGGGTGAATGGACTAAGCTGTCAGAGGAGATGGTGGAGGCTGATCCGATTACAACATTTAAAAGACATCTGGATGGGTATATGTTTAGGAAAGGTTTAGAGAGATATTGGCCAAACGCTGGTAAATGGGACTAGATTAGTTTAGGATATCTGGTCAGCGTGGACCAGTTGAATTGAAGGGTCTGCTTCCATGCTGTATGACTCTGTGACTCTATTTGAACACAGGATCTCAGAACTGAGAGACAAGTCTAATGATGAGCAACACACCTCCATTTGCAATTGTTTTATGGGTTTGAGTATAACATCACTGGTTTCAGCAGTGACCTACATTTGCTTTTTAATTAATGTTCTGCTATCCCATTTGAAATTTCAAATAAATGGATGTTTTTATTGTTCACACCCCCCATTACACATTCGGCATATATTTTCCGAATTCCCTAATTTAACAATTAATATAGCACCCTCCATTCTGTCTACAATTTATTATATCACCTAATTAGATTTGTTAGCAAATTGTCATACTGTTCCCTTAATGCCCATGTTCAGATCATTTATGTAAATATCACTTATAAAGTCAAGCAATGCAGTTAATGGCAGAGAACTGCTCTATAACATGCTAATTGGTTTCCATGATGAGTAATAACTGAAACTATTAAACAATACACCTTTTAATTGTGCAAAAATGAAAGGGAAAATATAGCAACGTGAATCTTCAAGCTAATATTGTGCATGAGCTGTTGCATTGTAATATCTTCAGTCTGAAAATTGTTGTTCCAAAAGAACAATTATCTGGAAATTCTTTGAGCAGCCTTTAGTATCATTTTAGTGTGACACTTTGGGACCAGATACATGGAAGATACAATATTTGGATAAATAAAACCTTTTTTTTACTGCTTTAAATTATATTGTCATTGTTTTATGTTTGGATCAGAAGTTGGCTAGCTGAAAAAAGACAGAGGGTGGCAGTTGATGGGAAATGTTCATCTTGGAATTCAGTTACTAGGGGTGTACTGCAAGGATCTGTTTTGGGAGCACTGCTGTTTGTCATTTTTCTAAATGACCTCGATGAGGGCGTAGAAGGATGCGTTAGTAAATTTACAGATGACACTAAGTTCAGTGGAGTTGTGGATACTGCTGAAGGATGTTGCAGGTTACAGAGGGGACATAGATAAACTGCAGAGCTGGGCTGAGATGTAACAAATGGAGTTTAATACAGAAAAGTGTGAGGTGATTCACTTTGGAAGGAGCAACAGGAATAGCGTGTACTGGGCTAACAATTCTTGGTAGTGTGGATGAGCGGAAAGATCTCATTGTCCATGTACATAGGTCCCTGAAAATTTCCACCCAGGTTGATAGGGTTGTTAAGAAGACATACAGTGTGTTAGCTTTTATTGGTAAAGGGATTGTGTTTCGGAGCTACGAGGTCATGTTGCAGCTGTATAAAACTCGAGTGCGGTCGCACTTGGAGTTTTGTGTAGAGTTCTGGTCACTGCATTACAGGAAGGATATGGAAGCTTTGGAGAGGGTTCAGAGGAGATTTATTAGGATGTTGCCTGGTATGAAGAGAAAGTCTTATGAGGAAAGGTTGAGGGACTTGAGGCTGTTTTCGTTAGAGAGAAGAAGGTTGAGAGGTGACTTAATTGAGACATATAAAATAATCAGAGGGTTAGATAGGGTGGACAGTGAGAGCCTTTTTCCTTGGATGGCGAGCACTAGAAGATAGAGCTTTAAATTGAGGGGTGATAGACATAGGACAGATGTCAGAGGTAGTTCTTCACTCAGAGTAGTCGGGGTTTGGAATGGCCTACCTGCAACAGTAGTAAATTCACCGGTTTTAAGGGCATTTAAATGGCCATTGGAAAGACACATGGATGAAAACGGAATAGTGTACGGTAGGTGGGCTTCAGATTGGTTCCACAGGTTGGCACAACATCGAGGGCTGAAGGGCCTGTACTGCACTGTAATGTTCTTATAGATATACTGTATATTTATATCCATGTCATGTTCTCATTCACACACTTGTAGTTATGCATTCTACTACCATTCTATAATCCAAAAAATTCAAAAATCCCAAAATGACTGAGTCCCAGGAATTCCTGACTGGAGAAATTGCAGTTTATTTTCCTTCTCAAAACTTTTATGGAACTTTTTTTGTATTTGATGACATATTTTATTATTTTCTTTTCTCTCCCCCCACCACCCGCCACCTCTTATGTATTAGCCTTGCTTTGAAATGACAGAAATTCTAGGTCACTGATGTACCCACATATTGTTATAACTGATCCTTGAACAGTCAGAATGTTAGTTGCTACAGATAAATGTGCTCATAAAAGATAATGCATATGCAATTAACTATTGGAGTACCTTAAGATGACAAGCCTTGACAGTTAATTGCATGCTGCTTTATCTTATATTTAACTTTTCATCAGTAAGAATAGCACAATTGTGCAAAGGTGTTCAGTGTGATTGATAAGAGTTAGCACAGAAATTTAGACATAACAGCAGTAAAGCTGGAGACACCCAGCAGGTTACGCAGCACGGTGGAGAGAAAAACAGTTTGTATTTCAGGTCTGACCTTTCATCAGAATGGGAAATGTTAAAAATACAATTGGTTTAAGGAAGTGAATGGGGAGAGTTGACAGGTCTGCAATAGGGCAGACCACTGGAAAGGTAACATAATAAAGGAATTGGTGATACATGGCCAAAAGGAGAAGGAATGGAACAAGTAAAGAAATATGAGATGTGTCTGAAGGATGTGATTTCTTTCAAGCTCAACTCTAAGATCTTTTCCCGTGTGTGGTCATTGTTCATGGATAAGCACAACTCTTCTGCTGCACTCTGTTATTTTACAGTTTCAAGTTTCCTAGCTGGAACTGTCATCTTCACAATATGAAGTGCAATGTCTCCACACCACTATCCTTCACAAGTTGGCCTGAGGAGCTTCTGTAATTTTCTTGAATGGAGGCCCAAACAGTGTTTAGCCATCAACCTGTGTCATTTCCGGTACCTCAAGCATTGTTATCACCAACAAACACAAATTCTACCTTTTCATCATTCCAAAGGGACTGCTCCATCTCTTGCCAACTCCTCAGTGGTTGTCAATGTCCACACCTCTGCCATGGTACCTTTCTATCCAAGTGCAAGAGATTCAACACTTGCCTTTTCAGTGCCCTGCTGTTCATCATTCAAGCCCCGAAACATTCCTCCCAGATGAGCGGCAATTTACCTATTTGCTTTTCAGTTTATTAAATGCTGCATGCGCTACCCTTAATGCATTCTGTTTTACACTAGGGACATGAGCATTGATTGGTGGCCACTTTGGAAAACAGAACCTTTCAGTCCGCATACAGTAAATCCTCTGTATCTGCAAAAATACGAATTGTGAGTTTACCTATTCGCACCAAAAAAAAAGTAACAACAAAATCAACATCGGCGGGTAAAACTCAGGGATCCGCAATTTTTAACTTTTTTTAAATGAGCTCTGCATTGTCAAATTTCATAATTCATGGAGATTCTCAGGAATGGAACCCCTCAGATATGGAGGAATGACTGTATGAGATCTTGAGCTTCTAGGTGCCAATCATTTTAATTCACTTTCTTGCTTTTATGCTCATGCTGTTTTCTCAGCTTTACTCCGTATTTCAATGTAAGCTCTTTTGATTAGGCACTTGACAAGTTGGAGACTCAAGATGCAGTTCAAGCATTTCGGATTATAACTTGACTCCCCATTTTATTTTCTGGCTTTGGCTTTACTCTCATTTTTGCTTACCGTAACATCTGATAAAGGAGCCGAATTAAGTTATTTGGCACATTTAGTCTGCTCAACCATTCGATCATGGCTGAAATGTTTTTGAAACCCATTGTCCAGCCTTGTTCCCGTAACTTTTGATCCCCTTACTAATCAAGAATGTATCTCTGTCTTAAAGACACTCAATAATTTGGCCTCCATATTCTTCTGTGACAATGTTTGGTTATTTGCTCAGATATATTTCATAGAATCCCTACAGTGTGGAGGCAGGCCATTCGGCCCATCAAATCCACACCGTCCCTCCAAGGAGCTTCCCATCCAGAGCCAACCCTTATCTTAACCTTGTAAACCTGCAAATCCCACTGCTAATCTACCTTGAATGCACATCCCTGAACACTATGGGCAATTTAGCATGGCCAATGCACCTAACCTGCGCATCTTTGGACTGTGATCTTTCTAAAGATTTCTCAATGTAAGTGTAAGGATTGTGACTTCTGCTTTTAATGGATATTGGGTAAGTGTTTTGGGCCATTATGGGAGCTTATGGGGCATTACTAGAGGGGCCAAGTAGGTATCGGGATGTTAGGGCAATGAGGGTAAGTGCCAACGAACTTTACACTTATCTTCAGAACTGAGTCTTCATCTCAGAAAATGTAGGTGAGCCTTCCAACCTGGCAGTCTTGGCCGTGATCTCCCTCAACCCTCCCGCTGGAAACAGCAGGCCTAGCTCCAGCCAGTCCTCAACTCAAAAGTCATGAAAATAGCTTTAGAGAGCACTGTAGTGTCAAAGTGGTACTGTAATGTTGGGAAATTTCCAATCTCCTGATTCCCATCTTTAAAAATGAAATCCAACCCATAGTATCCTACTTGGATTATAAATTTCAAACATTGAAGATATTTTAAAATTTATTCGTGGGATATGAATGAGCACAAAAGAACAGTGACATATTTCAAGTCAGGTGTGTGGCTTGGAGAGGTACCGGCAGGTGGCTTTGTTCCAAGGTTTTTGTTAGTCTTCGTCTCGGTGGTAAAAACCTGTTTCGTGGATAGGTTGCCAGTCAAGTGGACATTCACGTGGATTTTGCCCTGGATGATGTTGTGTTTCTTGAGGATTGTTGACACTTATTCAGGCAGGTGGAGAGTGTTATATCACTGCTGACTTGTACCTTTTAGATGTGGTCTGACACTGGGAACGTAGAAGGTGAGTTACTCACCACAGAATTCCTAGCCTTGGATTTGCTGTTGTAGCTACTATGTTTGTATTCCCAGTTTATTTTCTGGTCAATGGTAACTGCTTGGATGTTGAATGTGGGGCATTTAGTGTCACAGTTCTGGGATTGGGTAGCAATTTAAAACAGCGATGAGGAGAAATTGCTTCTCTCAAAGGGTCATAATCTGTGGATTTCATTATTCGGAGTACAGTGCTTGCCAGGAAATTGACAAAATTTTAAGGAGAAGGTAGACATATTTTTAGTTAGTAATGAGTTGAAGAGTAATGGGGAATAGACAAGAAAGTGGAGTTGAGGCCAAGATGAGATAGCTACAATTGTACCATATGGCGGAGCAGGCTCAAGGGGCGGAATTGCTTAATCCTGCTCCTAGTTGTTATGTTGTTAAGATGCCATAGAATGGCAAAGAACCATGGTTAGATTCTCTCCTGATGAACTGGATGAGACTCTATCCAATGGAGAGATTTCCTCCAATTCCTGTTGACTGCATTTTTGCAGGGTTCCTTGATGTAATAGTAAATCAAATGTTGCTTCAAAGACAAGGGCAGTCACTCTCCACTCATCTCTAGAGATCAACTTTTTCATCTGTGTTTGCGCCAAGTTTGTAATAAGCTCAAGAACTGAGTGACCTTGATAGAAACTCCTCCCATTAGTCAATTGCTCTCAGTCAGTTAGGGCTGGAAGTAGCAGGATTGCAGAGCTTGGACCTGATCCTTTGGCTGAGACATTTCCCTGCCTTATTGGTAATGGTAGAGTGGGGGATATTCTAGCCAATCAGGTTATTGATTGTGGTTGGAAACAGATCTGTGCTGTTGATGGCTCACATTGCCTTATGGATGCCCAGCTTTAAGTTGGTAGATCTGTTCAAGAATTTATCATGGTGTTCGTGCCATTTAATGTGATGGAGGATTTAGTATGTGAAGACAAGACTTCGCTTCCACAAGGACTATGCCGTGGCCACTGCGGATATTATCATGGATGTGTTAGGTTCTTTTCCCAAGATTTCACTCACAAGACATAATTCGCACATACTAACTCCTGCAAACAGTTGAAGTTTATTGAAGCTTGTACAAGCTAGGTGACCCCTCTGACTCTTTTTGCTGGTCGTGCAGTGTCGATTCAAAATGAGGCTCCAAGCAAAGAAAACTCATCCCCTGTATTCAGGTCAGTTGGTAATGTTCACAGATATTCTGGCCATCATCTGGCTGCCGTTCACCCCCCCAATAAGTACATGTCACCCCAGGTACGATGGTAGGATGAGATCATTCTTGGAGATAATGTAATTATAAATGCCCTAATCCTGGGAAATCATTATGCAGACGTTTTCCTGACTCCGTGATTACCCAAGTGTATGTAGGTATGCTATGTCCTAGCTTCGGGGCAGCCCTGCAAATGAGTTCTGGCTCCATTACTTCCACAGACAATATAGGTGGGATATGCTTCAGTATTGGGGATGATCACGCAAGCGAATCTGATTGGCTAGGAGATAGCTAAGAAAGTATTACTGAATGGAAGGGGCTGAACGGTAGTTTAATTTGATAATAGTAAGAGAGGAGTAGAAAATGACTGTCTAAATGAAGTGGGAGTCATCCGCATTCCTACATGAATGTCGTCCCTGCCCACTTCCAGAATGTTCAGTTTCTGGAGGAAGTCAGTGCAGTTTAATGCTTTAATATTAAATTAATGTCCAGGAAGATAGTCCAGTTTAATCTTTTAACAATACAGATGGCTGCATCTGTGACTTGTAGATTGGTGACGATGAGTTCATGTAGGTTTTACTCTTTTATTGGTTCCCTCTCATCCTGCTGTAAACCCAATCTTGCAGCTATGTTCTTTGTACTCAGTCATCATGGTCAGTGGTAGTGCTGCTTAGATACTGTTGATGGTGGGCATTGAAATCCCCATTCAGAGTATATTTTGTGCCCTTGGCCTCCTCAATGCTTCCTCCAATTGATGTTCAACATGGAGGCATACTGATTCATTAGCTGAGCCAGAGGTAGTGGATGGTAATCAAGAGGTTTCCTTGTCCACTTTTGAGCTGATTCTATATTTCATGGGATCCTGAGTCAATGTTGAAAATACACGAAGTATCTCCTTCTTGACAGTATTTCACTGTACCATCAATTCTGTGGGACAGGACACACTCAGAAATAGTGATGGTGATATCTGGGATATTGTTTGTTAGGTATGATTCCATGAGTATGTTAGGCTGTTATTTGACTAGTCTGTGAGAGATCTCCCAGTTTTGGCACAGCCCCTCAGATTTAATATAGAGTACTTTGCAGCAACAATAGCATTGATTTTGTTGTTGTTTCTTTCGAGTGCCTGGGATAACGACAGGTAATCTATCCAGTTTAATTCCTTCTCTTAGAATTTGTACCAATTATATACAACTGTGTAGTTTGCTCGGTTAACTAAGAGGGCATCTTAGAGTCGGGCATGTTTCATGTGGCTTTTAAGTTGCATGCCACACAACTATCCTTCTCTAAAAGATGTTACTGAAGCAGATGCATTTTTACAACATCCTACAATCCTTTTATGATAGCCATTAGAGTATTTTTTTAATTCCAGATTTATTAATTAAATTCAAATTTCTACATCTGCCATTGTAAGATTCAAAACCATGTCCCGAGAGCATTCACCTGGTCCTTTGGATTACTAGCCCAGTTGACATTACAAAAACGCCCCTATAATCTGTATGACTGTTTATCTGAGAGGCAGTGTTTGGGGAAAATTGAAATATTGAGACATGTTGAACTTGTTTTAGGCATCAATGTTTTGAACCCAACCTCCAAGTTCAGTTTAAATCCAAGTTATTTGATCAAAATTGCAGCGTGGAATTTTTACATCTATTTTAAATAAATGGTTCGTAACCAGTACTACAAAAATAGAAAATAGCTATCATGAATTAAATAGAAATTGAATTGTACTAACTCCAAGTATGCAATTTTTTTTTGCTTCATATAGCCCTAAGTATTATTTTCAATCATTGTCCTTTAATTTTCTGGCAGTTTAGTAAAATCAACACAATTCATTGTGGTGAGCAGTTTTTAAATTCCTGTTATTTTAACTGCACACCATCTTCTGACCATTGTTTAAAATGCCGGACTTTCTATTTTAAGTTCTTTTCTCATATGTGGTGCAATTATACTGTTTTATATTGCTGTACTAAAAGGAAGGTTTGTTGTACTGAGTACTGTGTTCACTTTAGCCCGTGGGAACATGTTTTAGTTCCAAGTTCTCAAGTCTCTGGAACTCCTTCTGTCTTTCTGTGCAAAATACTGGATTTATGGCAAATTTGTAGGAAAGAAATTTTCTCCATTTTGGTAATGGCCAAAATATTTCCAAGGATCATTATCAATTGACAGGGTGGAAATCACTTCCAGGGAAGGCCAACACAGGAACAATGCTTAAACTTTAATGATTCAATCACAGTAACATCGATCAGCACTTGTCAACACTGCTTGATGTTTTCTGATTCATTTGCTCCTCAACCCACCAATGGTCACACAACAAAACTCCAATAAGGTATAAGAGAACTGTCTATAAATAGAACCAAAGTGCTAATTTGAAACCTTACTTATCTGTACAAGTACAAAGAAGTAAAACCAAACAGGCAGGTTTTCTTTATTTTAATAAGACAATATTTTCCAACCTGATAAATGCAAGGTACTGCATTTTGGAAAGGCAAATCAGGGCAGGACTTGATAATAAGATCCTAGGGAGTGTTGCTAAGCAAAGAGACCTTGGAGTACAGGTTCCTAACTCCTTGAAAGTGGGGTCACAGATGGACAGGGTAGTGAAGAAGGCATTTAGTATGGTTGTCTTTACTGGTCAGTGCATTGAGTGTAGGAGTTGGGAGGGTCATGTTGCAGCTGTACTGGACATTGGTTAGACCAGTTTTGAAGTATTGTGCACAGTTCTGGTCTCCTTCCTATAGGAAGGATCTTGTGAAACTTGAAAGGATTCAGAAAAGATTCCCGAGGATGTTGCCAGGGTTGGAGGGTTTGAGCTATGGGGGAGGCTGACTAGGCTTGGCCTGTTTTCCCTGGAGCATCGGAGGCTGAGGTGCGACCTTATAGAGGTTTATAAAATCATGAGGGGCATGAATAGGTTAAATCGACAGGGTCTTTACTATGGGGTGGGGGGAGTCAAAAACTGGAGGGCATATGTTTAAGGTGAGAGGGGAAAGATATAAAAGGGACCTCTGGGGCGCCTTTTTCACACAGAAGGAATGTATGGAATGGGCTGCCAGAGGAAGTGCTGTAGCTAGTATGATTACACCATTTAAAAGGCCCATCAGGATGGGTAAATGAATAGGAAGGGTTTAGAGGGAAATGGCCCAAATGCTGGCAAACGGGAGTAGATTAATTTCAGATACTGGTTGGTATGGATGAGTTGGACTGAAGGGTCTGTCTTCGTGCTGTATATTTCTATGACTCTATGACTCTAAGTAACAATGAGGTTTTTGATGGGCATACTGCGGATATTGTCCATATGGACTTTTTTTAAACAAAAGCATTGGCCAAAGTGCTACATGAAAGGGCAGTTAACAAAGCTGAAGTTCATGGAATAAGTGGTCATCATCAGCTTGAGAACAGAAAACATCAAGTTGTGGCACACATCAAGCCTTTGGAACTCCTTGCCCCACAGAACTGTAGGGGTCGATTCCTTCTGTATATTTAAGGCTGATTGGATAAATTCTTGCTCAGTAGGGGAGTCAAGTTTTCCAGAAAAAGGGCAGGAAAGTGGATGTGAAGAATGTCGGTTTAGCCATGATCCCATTGAATGGTAGAGCAGGCTCAAGGGGCTAAATGACCTTCTGATCCTATTTCTTATGATGTTATGGTACATGGTTGTTTTTAGAGTGGAGGGTCGTAGGCAAAATTTTCTTTAAGATTTAGTACTAGGATAGCTGACACACCATCAACTGAAACAGGACACAGGCTCGGAGAATGGTTAGGAAAATGACAGGTGGAATTTAATATAGAGAAGGGTAAAGTCATACATTTTGGGAGCAGGAGGAGGGAGAAGGAATATAGATGAGATGACATTATTCTAAACAGTATACAAGGTCAGAGTGAAATAGGGGGTTCATGTAAGACAAATTGAGAGACCTAGTGAGTAAAGCATTTGTGATCTTGGGCTTTATTAATAGAAGTATTGAGTACAAATGGTGGAAGTTTTGCATTGTCTTATAATGCTTGAACAAGGACGCAATTAGAATAGTGTGTCCAATTTTGGTTGCCACACTTTAGAAAGATTGTGAAAGTACAGAGGCGATTTACCAGACCAACTCTGGGAATAATTGACTTCAGCTCAGAAGTTGTGTTGGAAAATGTGGAACAGTTCTTCTTGGAATCAAGAACATTGAGGGGAAGTTTAATGGAGGTGTACAATATTATGCCAAGTTCAGATAAGGTGAACAATGTGAAATGTTCCTATTAGCTCAGAGTATAATGACTAGGAGATGCCCATTTGGGCAAGTGACACTTGGGAATTGTCAGGTGGTACCTTCTTATCTAAAACAAAATAGTGATGACTGCATCATGCAGACTACAAGAGTGATGGATGCATAGGAGCTGAATGATTTCAGTGGAACATTGGATTGACCCTTGAAGGAAATTTTGCAATGCCATGGAAATAGGAAAAAAGGAGCGGGGCTGATTGGTTTATTCTATAGAGAGATGGCAGAGACCTGAGTTTGTTGTGCCATTACGATTATACCCTCTCAAAAGAATCTTCTTAAAACTCCACCTCTGTAGGTGGAGTTGTTGCACACCTCCACTTGATTTCCTTACAGGCTCTGCATTTATATTTCCTTATGCCTCTGAGAGTTTCTTTGAGACCTTTTCCAAAATAAAAGGACAATATGGATGAAAATTATTGATTGGTTATGATTTTCATCTGTCTAATATGTTCTGCAGTCTCCAGGTTTAAGTTAATTACAGTATTCATGGTGGTGAGCTTCTGACCAGTGAAACCTCAGGGAACACATTATTTTGAGGGCAGAAACTAATATGCTACTATAGGATAAATGTCTTTCTGTAGCTTAAAAAGTATTCCATACCCAAAATTAGTAATAAATGAATTAAAAACTTATTTAATTGTAGGAGGGCCTGCAGGATAGCAAATTTTCTTCTGAAATATTGCTGCAAAAAACTGAATAAGTAAAGGAGGCATTGTTTAGCTCAAAGCAGTCTAGGACTCCAATGACAATAACTTAGAAGCAGTAGCTACAATGACCATGGCAATGATGGCAATTATGACCAATCTTTTCATGACACTTAGTGCCAGAAAAGATTTTAAAGACTTTACCAGCACAGTGAGATCAGAAGTCTCTAGATTGGAGAGGGGTGTTTCTTTCAGCTTCCACATAAATTAGGCTGGATTGTAGGCAGGTGTTTTATAGAGTGACATTGAACTCATTGGTATCTGCAGGTAGGCCTGACCACAGAACATTTATCAAGTTGAGACAGTGCCCACACTTGATCTGTTGAGAATGGCAGGCTGTAAGTGGGTATCCTCCGAGCTAGTTTAGTTGCTTGAATATTTGACTGAAAGGGGTCAGGGTCATTCTGCCTATGTAACATTCGCCTCCAGCAATTTCATTTCAAAATACTGCTTTAGGAATGTAGCAGTACCTTTTCCATTCAGGTAGTATTGTATACCGAGGTTAGAAGGAAGAACAAGCTGCACAAAAAACGTGGATGATGACATAATTGTGAAAACTTGTAGATGGTGGTATACAGCTGGCAATCAAGTAAATTAGCACAAGTTTTAAGATGAATATTGTTGTCAGAAGAAGATTTTAGTATAGATCTGTAGATGGGAAGATTATTCAGGATAATAAAACAAAGCACTGCAAATGCTGGAGATCTACAACAAAAACAAATTGCTGGTGAAACTCAGCAGGTCTGGCAGCATCTGTTGGAAGGAAGCAGAGATAGTGTTTCAAGTCCAGTGACATCAAGACATCATCTAATCAAGACATCAATGACAGGTACAACCTTAATAATCCTGATGAAAATTGTTATCTTTTCTGAAAAGGCAGTATCTTCCAACATGTAACAGAACCCTTGAAACTTCTGTTAGACTATACTGTAGGAAGCCCCTGTGGTGGTTCTCAACCTGTTTGGAGATGTTATTACACATCTGTGGAGCAAGTGGGACTTGAACCCAGGCCTCCTGGTCCACTGCACCACAAGAGCTCTCCTATTTTGGTTCATATACAGGAAGGGTGCCTTCTGAATGATACCTCTCTTTGATGAATGAACCTCATTGTAGTGTTGCTCAGCTGCGCAGAGGAAAGCACACAGTAACCAAGACTTTAAAGCATAGTTTTGATCTCAGGATTGACCTGGAAACTTGTTTTTAACAAACTTGATGGTGTGTGGATGGTTGCTGTTGAACTACACCTTGACAGGGCAAAATATTTTCCTGATGAACATGAATAAATTCAGTGTTTAAAGGCACAGAGATGCAACTTATGGATCCCTTGGTTTTCATTGAGTTCTTCAACATTGTCAATTTTCAGTCATGCTGCTGTTTCGTGTCAACAGACAGACTTATAAAATTGCTAGCTCCAGAAATGAGAACATCTTTGACTTACTTAGTGTTTCCATGCATAGTCATTCACCTTATGCCACAGAGTCTGGAATGACTCTGTGACATAGAATTTGAAGATGGTTATACAGTTAACAGCAATGGGCAAGTGAGGAGATGGATTCCAGGTCAGTTTATTCTCATACAGTCATAGAGATGTACAGCATGGAAACAGACCCTTCGGTCCAACTCATACATGCAGACCAGATATCCCAACCCAATCTAGTCCCACCTGTCATCACCTGGCCCATATCCCTCCAATCCAGATGCCTTTTAAATGTTGCAACTGTACTAGCCGCCACCACTTCCTCTGGCAGCTCATTCCTTACATGTACCACCCTCTGTGTCAAAATTGGCCTTTCTCCAATTTAGAACTTCAACTTTTAGATATGCTGTATCCTTTTCCATCACTATTTAAATCTAATAGAATTATGGTTGCTGGCCCCAAAGTGCCACCCCACTTTGGGGCCAGCGACCATAATTCTAATAGATTTAAAATAGTCACCAGCCCTGCCTTATTTCCCAAGAGTAGGTCAAATTTTGCACCTTCTCTAATAGGTACATCCACATACTGAGTCAGAAAATTTTCTTTAACAAATTCCTCTCCATCTAAACCCTTAACACTATGGCAGTCCCAGTCTATATTTGGAAAGTTAAAATCCCCAACCATAACCACCCTATTATTTTTGCAGGTAACTGAGATTTCCTTACAAATTTGTTTCTCAATTTCCCTCTGACTATTAAGGAGTCTATAATACAATCCCAATAAAGTGATCATCCCTTTCTTATTTCTCAGTTCCAACCAAATAACTTCCCTGGATATATTTCTGGGAATATTCTCCTCAGTACAGCTGTAATGTTATCCCTTATCAAAAACACCTCTTCCCCTCCTCTCTTGCCTCCCTTGCTGTCCTTCCTGTAGCATTTGTATCCCGGAACATTAAGCTGCCAGTCCTGTCCATCCCTGAGCCATGTTTTTGTAATTGCTATGAAATCTCAGTCCCATGTTTCTAACCATGCCCTGAGTTATCTGCCTTCCGTCCCTGTTAGGCCTCTTGCATTGAAATAAATGCAGTTTAGTTTATCAGTCCTACCTTGTTCTCTGCTTTGTCCCTGCCTGCCCTGACTGTTTTGACTCACTTCTGTTCTTAACTGTACCAGTCTCAGATTGATCTCTTTCCTCACTATTTCCCTGGGTCCCACCGAACCCCCCCACCCACCTTACTAGTTTAAATCATCCCGAGCAGCTGCAGCCAGTATATTCATCCCCTTCCAATTCAGGTGCAATCCGTCCTTCTTGTACAGGTCGCTTCTACCCCAAAAGAGCTTCCAACGATCCAAAAGTGTGAATCCTTCTCCCATACACCAGCTCCTCAGCTGTGCATTCATCTGCTCTATCCTCCTATTCCTGCTCATAATCCAGACATTACTACTCTTGAGGACCTCTTTTTCAAATTCCTGCCTAACTCTCTCTAATCTCCCTTCAGAATCTCAACATTTTTCCTTCCTATGTCATTGGTTCCAATGTGTACAATGACCTCCTGCTGGCACCTTTCCCCCTTGAGAACATTCTGCACCCTCCTTCTCTGAGACATCCTTGATCCTGTACCAGGGAAGCAACACACCATTCTGATTTTTCACTGCTGGCCACAGAAACGTCTGACTGTACCTCGGACTAGAGAGTCCCCTAACATAACTGATCTCTTGGAACCTGACGTACCTCTCATTGCATTCGAGCCAGTCTCAGTACCAGAAACATGCTCGTGCTACGTTCCCCTGAGAATCCATCACCCCCTACATTTTCCAAAACAGCATACTTGTTTGAAATGGGGATAGCCACAGAAGACTCCTGTACTACCTGCCTACCTCTCTTACCTTTCCTGGAGTTAACCCATCTATGTGACTGTATTTGAGACTTTCCCCTTCCTATAACTGCCATCCATCACATCCCCTTGCTCTTGTAAATTCCTCATTGCCTCTAACTGTCTCTCCAAGCAATCCATTCAATCTGACAGGATACAATCCTCAGTAACCCGTAAACTCTCCCTAAACTCCCATATCTGACAAGAAGAGCATATCACTCTACTAAAGGCCATTTTTGCTTCTTTCAATCTACAGAACCATAAAATAGCACTGTCTCATTCCTCTACCAAACACTATTCCAAGTTAAATTAATACTTATGACTTATATTTTAAGCTTACTCAAGAGACATATCTCAATAAAGCATATAATCAAGAAAGAACCCACTGTACTCACTACTGCAAACGTATTGTGAGGCCACGGTTAAAATATCCACGTATCTGTTTCTGTGCTGTGACCTCTCCCGAACAAGTTCCACCAAGATTAGTTGTGAATTTCACTGTTTTTTAATTTTCCCAGACGTACTGTGATGCCCAGCAATACATGAATTCAACAGCAAAGGCAGTAACTGTGCAGGTTCGCTGCACTGTCAGTTAGCAATGTGGGTTTCTTTCTCTCTTTTTCTCTCCCCTGTACTGATCTCACTATGTGCTTCCTTTGTCTGTACTGCTCCCTTTTGAAAGTGCTGTTGCTTTGACTTTTTTTTCTCCAAAATTCCAAAACATTGCAACAGCATATAAAACAGTAATTGCTGCTCCTCGAATTCAAGGAAATCACCTCCAACACCTAAAATACCTCAAAAACGGAGCAGTTGTTACAGCTAGAAATGTTTCCTGTCCTCCATCTTGGATTACCCAGAATATTTTAATGGTTTCCTTTGGAAAGCCTCTATAGTCATTTTTTTTTGTCAACATAGAGATAAAATTGCCACTGTCTAGTTGCTTGTGTGACGATAGACACAGTTCTCTGTGCCCGTGATGTAGGCCTGATCAGGTTGGTATTTTTGCTTTGCTGCTCTTCCTCCAAGAAACAGAACGAAAGGGAGTTTCCAATGAACATGCCTTGTTTTATTTTAGTTTTGAGAGGAGGAGGGCATGTAGGTGATAGTAGCTCAGCTAATGATGCTCAGACAGACAAGTAAAGTGCATGTCAATTTTTTTTCCATAGTAACAGCATGTAAATTTCACCCATCTGCTTGTACCTCCCTTCCAATTATTATAAAGAGAACTGTTCCTGCCTCTGACTGAAAGGTTAGGTGGTTTAAATCAGTTCCACTTTTAAAATAGTATCTAGGAAACCTGGATGCCATTTTACATTGGCTTGTTCTTGACAGTGGAAAAGCAAAACTGATGGAAAATTAGACGCATGATATAGCCAAATCAATACTACTGCATTTGAATACAGCTGCCAAGATATGGGTGAATATTTCCATGAGCTGCCAGGAGTGACAGTGGAAAATAGAGAAACAAGAGTAGGCAGGGATCCAGCGAAACTAATCTTTGCTCCATTTCCTGCAGCTGCCTACTCGATTAACATCACAAAATCAGCAGTACACCAGTGAACATTGCAACTCTTCCATTTCTAATTCCCATGAGAATGCCTTAGCTTACCTTAGTACATGTTGTAAAGGCTTTTAACAGGAATGTTTATGTGCAACATATTTTAGAAAATTGACTTTGTAAGACTGTTTCCTTTTCTTATTCTTTCATGGGAACAGTGTGTCACTAACTAGGCCAACATTTATTCCCCAACCAAATTGCCCGTTATGGTGATAGCTAGCCTCCTCCTTGAACCACTGCAGTCCATTTTGTGTAAATTCACTTAGAGTACTGTGGAAGCGGGTTCCTGGATTTTAACCTGTCACCAATAAAGTGACAGCAATATAGTTCCAAATCAGGATGGTATGTGGCTTAGAGAGGAACTTCTCATGCACGATATAATGGAATACAGGGAGAATTAGCCATTTGGATAAGGAACTGGCTCAAAGGTAGAAGACAGAGGGTGGTAGTGAAGGGTTGTTTTTCAGATTGGAGGCCTGTCACCAGTGGAGTGCCACAAGGATCGGTGCTGAGTCCACTACGTTTCGTTATTTATGTAAATGATTTGGATGTGTTAGCAAGTAAGTTAGTAGTTAGTAAATTTGCAGATTACATCAAAATTGAACATGATTTGGAGATGCCGATGTTGGACTGGGGTATACAAAGTTAAAAATCACACAACACCAGGTTATAGTCCAACAGGTTTAATTGGAAGCACACTAGCTTTCAGAGCGCCGCTCCTTCATCAGGTGATTGTGGAGGACACAATTGTAAGGCACAGAATTTATCGCAAAAATTTACAGAGTGATGTAACTCCTTGAAAGTAGAGTCACAGGTACATAGGATAGTGAAGAAGGCTAGGAGAAAGTGAGGACTGCAGATGCTGGAGACCAGAGTTGAAAAATGTGGTGCTGGAAAAACACAGCAGGCCAGGCAGCATCCAAGGAGCAGGAGAATCGATGTTTCGGGCATAAGCCCTTCTTCAGGAGTGAGGCTGGTGTGCCAAGTGGGCTAGCAGGAGAATCGACATTTCGGGCATAAGCCCTTCTTCAGGAATGAGGCTGGTGTGCCAAGCGGGCTTATGCAAGCCCGCTTGGCACATCAGCCTCATTCCTGAAGAAGGGCTTATGCCCAAAACGTCGATTCTCCTGCTGCTCGGATGCTGCCTGGCCTGCTGTGTTTTTCCAGGAACACATTTTTCAAATCAATAGTGAAGGCGGTGTTTGGTATGCTTTCCTTTATTGATTAGAGCATCGAGTACAGGTGTTGGGAGGTCATGTTGCAGCTGTACAGGACATTGGTTAGGCCACTGTTGGGATATTGCGTGCAGTCCTGGTCTCCTTCCTATCGGAAAGATGTTGTGAAACGTGAAAGGGTTCAGAAAAGATTTACAAAGATGTTGCCAGGATTGGAGGATTTGAGTTATAGGGAGAGGTTGAATAGGCTAGGGATGTTTTCCCTGGAGCGTTGGAGGCTGAGGGGTGACCTTACAGAGGTTTATAAAATTATGAGGAGCATGGATAGGGTAAATAGACAAGTCCTTTTCCTGGGCTGGGGGAGTCCAGAACTAGAGGGCATAGGTTTAGGGTGAGAGGGGAAAGATATAAAAGAGACCTAAAGGGCAACTTTTTCACGCAGAGGGTATTGGGTGTATGGAATGAGCTGCCAGAGGAAGTGGTGGAGGCTAGTACAATTGCAACATTTAAAAGGCATCTGGAGGGTATATGAATAGGAAGGGTTTGGAGGGATATGGGCAGGGTACTAGCAGATGGGGCTAGATTGAGTTGGGATATCTGGTTATCATGGACAAGTTGGACCAAACGTTCTGTTTCTGTGCTGTACATCTCTATGACCCTATCTGCTGCCCTTGTCCTTCTAGATGGTAGAGGTCACAGGTTTGGAAGATGCTGTTGAGCTTTGATGAGTTGCAGCAAATCACCTTCTGGATGGTACATAATGCTGCCATTGTGCTTCCGTGGTGGAGGGTTTGTATGTTCAGAGTGGTAAATGGGTTGACAACGGAGCATGTTATTTTGTTCGGAATGATGTTGAGCATCTTAAGTGTCTTTGGAACTGCACTCATCCATGAAAGTGGAGATTATTCCATCACACCTTTGACTTGTGCCTTTTACATGATGGACAAGTCTCCAGCAGCCAGAAGGTGAGTAACTTGCCACAAAATTCCTGAGATCTGGCCTGCTCTTCTGGCCAGAATGTTTATATGGCAGGTCCAGTTCAGTTTTTGGTCAACGGTAGCTCCCCAGGATGTTGATCACTGGGTATTGAATGATGATAATGCTTCAGTACCTGAGGAGTCACTAATGGTGATGAAAATTCACATATCATCAGCAAACATCCCCACAGCTGACTTTATGATGGAGGAAAAGTCATTAACAACTTCTAACCATTCCCCCTTCACCCCAACAAACAAGGATTTTAAACTAGTTACAAGAGGGGAGACTCAGGTAAGGTTATTAAAGTTTCCAAAACAAATAATAGGGTACAGAATGTGGAAAGGATTAGGAGTCTAACTTCAGGCATAGCATCTAAACGGACAACAATGAGAAGGGGAGCAGTTAATGCAGGAGGGTATTGTGCTAAAGTTACACAAACTAAATGAGCTTGTGGCATAGATTGAAATTGGCAGATATGATCTTAGGCTTCACAGAGATGCAGGTGCAAGGGAATCCAGGCTGGGAACTAAATATCCAAGGGTACATGTGCTAGCAAAAGGACAGGCAGATGGGCAGAGAGGCGGGGTTGCCTTGTTCATCAGAAGTGAAACTAGATTGATAGCAAGAAGTGTTGTATGTTTGGAAGGTGTGGAATCTGCCTGGGTAAAGTTGAGGAACCACAAAAGGAAAAAGACCCTGATGAGAGTTAGGTACAGGCCTCCAAGCAGTAGCCAGGATGTGGGCCAGAAAATAAATCAGCAAATAGAAAAGACATATAAAAAAGGCATTATTGCAATAGTCATAAAGAACATCAATATATAGGGGAACTGGGAAAATCAGGTGCATAACAGATCTCAAGAAAAGAAATTTGTGGAATGTCTATGAGATGGATTTTTGAAGCATTTTGTGATAGACCTCACTTGGGAACAGGCAATTTTGGCTTTGGTAATGTATAATGAGTAAACTTGATTAGGGAGCTGAAGGTGAATGAACCCCTCGGGGTCAATGATAGAATTCAGCCTGTAGTTTGAGAGTGAGATGCTGGAATCAGATGTTACAGTATTATTATTGAGTAAAAGTAGCTACAAGGAGAAAAGGGAAGCTCTCGCCAGAGCTGATTAGAAGGGGAGCATAGCAGGCAGATGATGAGCAACAATGGTTGGATTTCTGTGGGTAATTTGGGAGGCACAGCATTCCAAGGAACTAGAAACATTCTGAGGGGCGGATGAGGCAACCATGGCTGACAGAAGAAGACAGGGACAGCATAAAAGCAAAGGAAAAAGCATACAGTGTGGTGAAGATTAGTAAGAAACCAGAGGATTGGGAAGTCTTTAAAAACCTGCAGAGAACAACGAAGAGAGCAATAAGGGGAAAGAAGATTATGTATGAGAACAAGCTCGCTAGTAATATTAAAAATTTGCAAGTATTTTTTAGATATCTAAAAGATAAGAGAGGCAAGAGCAGATATTGAACTGCTGGCAAATGAGGCTGGAGAGATAGCAATAAGGAACAAAGAAATGATGGAGGAGCTGAATAGCTACGATTCACCAGTCTTCATGATGGAAGGCACCAGCAGCATACGAGAACATCAAGAGAGTCAGGAACAGAGTTGAGTATAGTGGCCATCACTAAGGAGAAGGTGCTGGGATGTTGAATGGTCTAAAGATGGATAAATCACCAGAGCAGATGGACTGAAAGAGTTAGCTGATGAGATTGTGGAGGTGTTGGTGGTGATCTTTCGGGAATCACTGGAACCAGGGAGAGTCCCAGAGGATGGGAAAGTGGTTAATGCAACACCACTGTTTAAGAAGAGAGGGAAGAAGAAGATGGGAAATTATAGGCTGGTTAACCTGGCCTTCTTTGTTGGTAGAATCCATTATTCAGGATGAGGTTGCAGAGTACTTGGAAGCACATGGTGAAATAGAGCACGACTTTGTCAAGGGGGGGTCATGCCTGACAAATCTGTTAGAATTCTTCGAGGAGGTAATAAGCAAGTTAGACAAACTATTTAGTTTTCAAGAAAGACTTTGACAAGGTGTCCTTCAGGAGACTGCTAATTTAGAGCCCCTGGTGTTAGGATCAAGGTACTAGCATGGATAAAGGATAGTCTGACTTGCAGAAGGCCTGAAGATGGGGATAAAGGCATCGTTTCAGGATGGCAGCTGATAATTAGTAGAGTTTCACAGCCGTCAGTGCTGGAATGGCAACTATTCATGTTATATGTCAGTGCCCCAGATAAAGGAACTGGAGGCTTTGTGGCTAAGTTTGCAGATCACACAAAGATGAGAGGAGGGACAGGCAGTGTTGAGGAAGTGGAGAGGCTGTAGAAGGACTTGGACAAGGAGAGTGGGCAGAGAAGTGGCAGATTGAATACAAAAATATGGACAAGTGTGGGATTATGCACTTTGGTAGGAAGAACAGAGATGTAGACTATTGTTTAAATGGGCAAAAGTGAGGACTGTAGATACTGGAAATCAAAGTCTAGATTAGAGTGGTGCTGGAAAAGCACTGCAGGTCAGGCAGCATCCGAGGAGCAGGAAAATTGACTATTCGGGCAAAAGCCTTTGTAATCTGAAGAACGAAGGGGCAAGGGAGTCCTATTTCAGGATTCTCTTAAGGTTAACATGCAGGTTCAGTTGATAGTTAAGAAGGCAACTAAAATGTTTGCATTAATTTCCAGGGGCCTAGAATACTAGAGTAGGGATGTACTGCTCAGACTCTGGTCAGACTGCATTTAGAATATTGTGGGCAGTGTTGGGCCCCATATCTTAGAGAGAATGGTGCTGGCCTTGGAGGATGTCTATAGGAGGCTCACAAGAATTATCCCAGGAATGAAGGGTTTGTCATATGAGTGTACTCAATGGAATTTGAAGGAAGAAAGATGAAACTGACAGAATATTGAAAGGACTGGGTAAAGTGGATGTGGAGAAGACCCGAGAGCATCGCCTCAGAGTGAAGTGATGACTCTTTAGAACTGAAATGAGGAGGAATGTCTTTAAACAGAGGGTGGTGAATCTGGAATTTCTGCAGAAGGCTGTGGATGCCATGTCATTGACTGTCTTTAAGACTGCAATATGTTTTTGATTAATAAGAGGATCAAGGATTACAGGAGAACTTAGGAGAACGATTTCTCAACCCCAATCAGCCATGATCGAATGGCAGAGCAGAATCGATGGGCCGGATGGCCTAATTCTGCTTCTATATCTTGTGGTCTTATGATGAAGCAGCTGACTATAGTTAGCCAATGACATTACTCTGAAGAGCTCCTTCAGTAAAGTCTCTGGAGCTCAGATGGCCAACCTGTAACAACTGCAACCATTTTCTTTTGTGGTGGATATGACTCCAAATAGCAGTGAATTTCACCCCAATACCCATTGACTCTAGGTTTGCACAGGCTCTTAGATACTACAGTCACTCAGATGCAGCATTGATGTCGAGGGCAATCACTCACATCTGAAATCTGGACTTTAGCTGTTTTGTCCATATTAGCACTAAGGCTGTATAATGATAGCAGGAGTTGAGTGATCTTGGTGGAGCCCAAACTGAGTGTCTTTGAACTGCCTATCACTTTGCAGATGATCATGAGTAGGCTGATGGGCTGGTATTGTTGGAATTAGATTTGTCTTGCCATCTTATGTACAAGACATACCTGGGCATTTTTCTATAATGCTGGATATCTGTACTGCAACAGCTTGGGCATGGCAGATACTGGAGTACACGTCTTCAATGCTATTGCTGAAATATTATCAGGGCCCATAACCTTAACAGTTGCTGTACTTTCAGCCATGTCTTGACTTCCTATGGAGTGAACCCAATTGGCTGTGTACTGTCTTCATTGATGTTCCTCCCTGGGGTGTCTTACAGGTGATTTTTCTTTCATGAGTTCTGAGTGGGTGACACACCTCTGCCTCTTCCTTGTGATCCTAATCATTTTAGAAGCTTGAATTCAGCAAATTCTGTTTACTGTACACTTACTAAGAAATGGCTGAAGGCATTGACTACAACAAAGACAATGGAACTTTTCAAAATCCTAGATAGTGGTGATGAGTTGCGCTGTAATAATAGCTAAACTGCTCCAGTAGTGCTACTTTGGCACCTGTGCAACAATGTGGAAAATTGCCCAAGTGTGTTCTATCCATGAAATAAACGGGATGAGTCTAATCTGACAAATTACTGCTCTGTGAGTCTGTTGTCAGTCATCAACAAAATGATAGATGGTGACATCAACAGTACTGTCAAGCTGGACTTTTCCAGTAGCAACCTGCTCACCATCACTCAGTTTGGATTCGATTAGGCTACTCAGCTGCAGACCTCATTTATAGACTTGATCTAAACATGGATAAGGGAACCTAATTCTGGAGCTGAAGTGCATGTGATGGGTCCTGACATCAAGGCAGCATTTAACCAAGTACAGCATCAAGGAACCTTTATATCATTAAAATCAATGGGAATCAGGCCGCTCATCTCAACCTCAGGACATTACTGTAGGAATTCCTAAGAACAGTGTTCTCTCAACGACCATAGCTGCTTCATCAATAACAATCTTCCATCATAATGTCAGAAGTAGGTTTGTTAACTAATAATTGCTTGGAATTCAATTCCATTTATAGCTCCTCAGATAATGAAATTGTCCATGGCTGTGGTACAGTAAGTCTTCAGGCTTGGGATCATAAGTGACTGTGCTCCAAAAGTTCCAGTGAATGGCTATCTCCAACAAGACAGCGTTTAACTTTGTACACTTCACCATTGCCAAATCCAACATCAATCTACAGCCTGGGGCCATGATTAATCTGAAACCTAACAACAGCCACATAAATGCTGCGGCTACAGAGTAGGTCAGAAGCCACGTATTCTGTTGTGAGTGTCTCCCGTTTTGACTTGGAGAAAGCCTATCAAGTCTGAAATGTGATGAAGTAGTAACTGTTGAACGAGAAGAATGCAAATCTCCAACCCTCAAACAGGATCAGTGCCATCTCAGAAAGAGCAGTCCCTTGACTGACATGCAAAGCAGCACTTTAAACAGTTCCTCATTCTACCATAGTGGTAGCAGTGTACCATTTACACGATGCACTGCAGCAACCCACCAAGGCTTCGACAACAGCACCTCACAAATCCATTGTATCTACCAACTAGAAATAACAAAGGTGATGGACAGTGACCAAGGGTACCAGCTACATAAGAAAACAACATTTACGTATTACAGATATGCATAAGTTAAAAATAATACTGAGAACTCTTATTTTTTTCAGAAGTCTTAGTATAAAAACTTGGAAATGTAAGGCCATTAAGCTGACTCATTTGGGTGACTGTACATTCTTCCATTAAAACTCAGGTTATTTCAAGTACATAAATTCCTCAGAGCCTATCCGAATTGAAAATTTAAAGCACAAAAGGATGATTTTGCCAAATGGTGTGACCTCAATCTTGTTAAAATTATTTTCTAATTAGAATGGCATTTCTGTGCTGTTCAAAAAATCAGAGTCACTAAAATTTACATTACATTTTTAAAGGAATGTTTCACATTCCATAATAGTGGAATATAAAGTGGTGTTTTTTCAGCTTTAAACTAATCCCAGTCATTCAAGAATTCAGTCGCATGACAACCAAATGTTCCTCAAGGTACTACTGTTTTTGTTTATCTTTCAAAACTGAAGGCTGAAATGTTTGTAACCTCCTTCAGCAAGAAGTGTCAAATGGATGACCCATGTCTGCATGGGTCCAAATTGTCCAAATATGTCTTAGCAGGACTTATATACTTAATGGTAAGGTCCTAGGGAGTGTTGCTGAACAAAGAGACCTTGGAGTGCAGGTCCATAGCTCCTTGAAAGTGGAGTCACAGGTAGATAGGATAGTGAAGAAGGCATTTGGTATGCTTTCCTTTATTGGTCAGAGAATTGTGTACAGGAGTTGGGAGGTCATGTTGCGGCTGTACAGGACATTGGTTAGGCCACTGTTGGAATATTGCATGCAATTCTGGTCTCCTTCCTGTCGGAAAGATGTTGTGAAACTTAAAAGGGTTCAGAAAAGATTTACAAGGATGTTGCCAGGGTTGGTGGATCTGAGCTACAGGGAGAGGCTGAACAAGCTGGGGCTGTTTTCCCTGGAACGTCGGAGGCTCAGGGGTGACCTTATAGAGGTTTACAAAATTATGAGGAGCATGGATAGGATAAATAGACAAAGTGTTTTCCCTGGGGTGGGGGAGTCCCGAACTAGAGGGCATAGGTTTAGGGTGAGAGGGGAAAGATATAAAAGAGACCTATGGGGCAACTTTTTCACACAGAGAGTGGTATGTGTATGGAATGAGCTGCCAGAGGAAGTGGTGGAGGCTGGTACAATTGCAACATTTAAGAGGCATTTGGATGGGTATATAAATAGGAAAGGTTTGGAGGGATTTGGGCCGGGTGCTGGCAGGTGGGACTAGATTGGGTTGGAATATCTGGTTGGCATGGACGGGTTGGACCGAAGGGTCTGTTTCCATGCTGTACATCTCTATGACTCTATAAAAAAAAGGACAAATCCAAACTGGACAGTTATCAGCTCATTAATTAATTGTCAATCATCGGCATTGTGCTGGAAGGTGTCATTGACAGTACTATCAAGTGGCACTCACTCAGCAATACCTGGCTCACTGACGTTCAATTTGGGTACCATCAGAGTCACTTAACTCCTGACCTCATTACAGCCCTGGTACAAACATGGGCAAAAAAGCTGAACTCAAGATGTGACGTAAAAGTAACTGCCCTTGATATGAAATCAGCATTTGACTACGTGGAATACCTGGGAGCCCAAGCAAAATGGGAGTCAATGAGAATTGGGGAAAACTCTCCACCAGTTGGTCATACCTACCAGATGAAGATGCTATGGCTGTTGGAGGCTTATCTTCTCATTCCTAGTATATCACTGCAGGAGTTACTTGGTGAATTGTCCTCAGTCCAACCATTACCATTGCTGAATACCCCACTATCATAATCCAGGCAGTACTGAGCAGAAATCTGAGAATGCAACTAAACTCCATAGACAGCACTGTTTTAAAAAATACAGCTCACCATTGCCTTCTCAAGAGCATTTGGGGTGGGCAACAGATGCTGGGCTAGCTAGTGATACCTGCATCCCGTTAAAAAAAACTAAAGTGATTATCATAATTATTTTATTGCTGAAGTAGAATTGTTAATTTCAATTAAATAAAAGTAAAGCTTTTCATAAAATCTGTTGAGTATTTCGCACTCTGCACGCTGCCATAAGCATGATTTTGCCCACATTACTATAAGGTGTCATCCAGTATAAGCTAGGAATTGTCAATAACATTAATATTCTGGGTTAGAGTTTACCAATTTATGTACTTTCTGGTAGATGTTCAAAATAGTATTGGCAGAGGCCATTCTCTATAATACAGTTTCTGGATAAAGTGAAAAACTTGATACTATTATCTTAATTGCAATATAGTTTATTATTAATGGAATACAAAATTAAGGATCATAATTGATTTAACAAAAATCCTCAATCAACAATTTTATACTGAAAGTTGTCGATTCATTACTTCACTTTCTTAAAAATTTTAATCTCTCTTAATTGCACGTTTACCAGGTGGGACAGCATTAGATTTTCGGGTGAAATCTTTTTTTAAAATATAAATTACAATGTCTGACATGAAATGCTGATGTAATTTCCTGGTGTTGCATTTTTATGGAGCATGCCGTCCTCAGAGACTGGTTTTAGAATAGATGCACCACCAACTAGGTTGAGTAAGAAGACTAAGCCATCAAGCAATGCACACAATGAACAGGAAAATATCTAGTACAGTGCATAATATGACCTAAACTGGATCCACCGCTTAGCATGAATAATAATGATAATTAGAGCATTAAAGCTGCATGCTTAGTTGAACAACCTACCTGGCAATTTTTCAGATCTGTCGAAGAAACCATTACTGTTTTTTGTCTGGTCTGATGCTGGAGTTCAAATACATTCCTGAGAAAACATGTATGACTTGAGGCTGCCAAAAATAGATCAAAGATTTATTGTACTGTACAAAGTACTGTAACCTTAATTTTTTACCCAAGCAGGGAAAATAGGATAATATATTTTTCTTTTGTTCAGACTAGTTAATTAGCATGCTTATACAGTTTTTCAAATAGGTCACTTTGACTTGCAACAATATATTTATATAAACTTTGTTATTAGTTTCATCTGAAAGTCTATCAGATTTTCCTTTGTATAGTAGTTGGGCTGATGCCAATATTCCTGTTAGTATACATATATATTCATGCTGGCTTCCAGAAATCCTGAAGTCAATAATTGACGTGACAAGCTTACTTTTTAAAAATTAGCCTTACTAAGCTGTGCTACTTATTTCGGAGAGTATCAAGCCACATTTCTGCAATTTTAGTTAGTTCCATGAAGGATCGCATTGGGGAAAAAATTATGATGTTATCAGAAATTCTATTTAAACTTCCTAACATGTGGTTTGTTCTGTGGACAGCTGATAACAGCTCCCCAGAGAAAAGAGTCTGTGGAATTGCACACATTTTGATCCACACTCAGTAGTCGGATTTCACTGCTTTAAATTATCAAGTAAATTCACTGATATTAACAAGTGAATGAGGTCAAATGCCAGATCAGAAGTCTGATGCTAAAATAATATTTGGGAATGGTAAACCTGAGACAAATGACTTGTCTGGGTTTAGTGAGATGATGACTGGGTCAGAGGCACCACTATATTGTGAAACAAGAACCTACATCCGGAACAGATGCTTTGCCAAATATGCTTGCTGAGCCAGACAGGGCCAGTATGCAGTCTTTCATCTGTTTATTACTATTTGGCCAATCAGAATCCTGCAGCCCATTAAGTGGAGACTAGAAAAGATGACTGTGGAATTCAGTTCAACAGTTAAAAGTAAAACATAATTATGTGGGATAATGACCTGCTATCTTTTCCAAGTTTCTCTTGGAATGACCTGTTTAGTCAGAAAATTCAAAAATGCATTTTCCACATCTTTGTTGCTAGACATATCTGAATTCGCTCAGTTCCACTGTAATCTGGCAATTTACTGAGTACAGTAACATGTGGAAATAATTCAGCTTGATTCTGGATTCTGAAATTTGAAAATCACAGTGGTTGAATAAATGTATCCTCTGGTTTGTGCATTTAGACCAAAACACAACTGTCCACCATTTCTATTTTGAAATTGTCATTGATAACCTGCAGTTCTGGAAAACTCTATTGTAAATAGTAATTATTTTGCTGTATGTTGCTCTGTAACATTTTCATGAGATATGACTTGTGTGGAAGATGTATGCAATTAACAAAATGCAGTATTGACTTGTGGATTGAGAAAAGAAATGCAAGGAAAATATAGGAAATATTATACAGCTACCAATTAAAAATAATTTGATTTGTCCAACTGCCAATGTGAAAGGAAGTATGATATATCATCTTTTGCTTTCTTGAAGCTTTCCAAACATTTCATAGCCAATGAATTTCTGTAACTTTTTAAAGGTAAGGACATGTGGCAGTCAATTTGTGCATAGCAAGATTCTGTAAATGGCAGAGATAAATTACTGAACAATCTGTTTTGGTTTCAGCATCAAAATTAATCAAGACAACAAAAGAAATTTGTCCACCCTTCTGCCTAATGCCCTTAAGAAATTTTTCATTCCTGAAGAAGTAGATAAGATATGTCATCTGAAAAATAGCATTTCTGACCACACATGTTGCTAAATACTGCATTAGAATATTGGCTAAATTAGGCATCCAAGTCTGTGAAATGGAGCTTGAACCCTCAACCATCCACCTAGGAGATGATGCAACTGGTACACAAAGCTAACTTGGAACAATGTGCTACTCTCAATTCTGTTCTTGTACAGTTACATTCAGTGTAGAATTGCTATTTAATGTATCATGCTATCTACAAAGGGAGTTGTTCAAAACACCCTTTCTGCTTTGAAATTCCAAATGATTTTCAAAGGTTACAATTGCTTCAGTAGTAATTGTGCTCAGAATTGAAATTCTGAAATACAATTCAGTTTTGTGGGAAGAAATCATTAAATGGCAATTTATAATATTGTGAGAAAATAATCACAATATTATCTTCATATATATTCAAGTTATGATTTTTACGGACTGATACATTAAACAAAAATGATATAAAAGATTAGTAATTAAATGAGTTATGTTTCAGTGATGCAGCTGAGAAGATTCGAATTGGGAAGACTGTTGATGCCTGGATCACTATTATTAATCAGGACATACAGGTATGCCTAAAGAAATTGTCGTCAATCTTCTGTAATTAACATATTTTAATTCTCTGATAATTAAGTCTTTGTTTTGATGTAACATTTTAAAGTTAATTATTGTTGGTCTTCAAAGTATTTTTTCAAAAACATTTGGGGAGTCCATGTGAAAGAATTTTCAGCTTTATAATTAATGATTATATGATGCTACATACATTCTCCTTTTACTTGGCATAGACATAACCCAGCAATGACATGTAAACAGTGGTGTTTCATAACTGGGTAATGTGCAATAATAAATATTTATTGCAATGATTTTTAGCCTAATCAAAATGAGTTTGGAACAGAGGATTATTAGGGGTCTAATTTTCAGGCACTATTTGACAATTTTTGCACTGGTATCAAAGATCTAAACTGTGCTAGCCTACTTCATAAACGTGAATGCTCTCAGACCACGAAAAGATAGTTGTTTAACTGCCAGAAGACTATAGAGCTTCGCTGGCATTATAGAAAGATGACTGGTGGTGGTTTAACCTGAGGACCACCACGCCTCAGGTGAGGGGAGAGGTTGAGAAGGAGAATCCTTCATGGTAACCTCAGCCAGTGCAGGAACTGAACCCTTGCTGTTGGCATTCTAGATCACTATAAAAGTTGTCTGGAGAGAACATAGTATACTAAATACCACAAAATATTTTTGAATGCCTGTAAATAGAAAGAGGGTAATGTTGAATGAGACTTGGGTGTCCTCATGCACCAGTCACTGAAAATAAGTGCAGGTACAGTAGGCAGTGAAAAAGGTAAACTGCATTTTGGATTCAAGGATTTGAGTACAAGAACTAGGAAGTCTTGCTGCAATTATATAAGGCATTGTTGAGGCCACATGTGGAATATTGTGTGCAGTTTTGGCCTCCTTATCTGAGGAAGGATGTTCTTCTTACAGAGGAAGTGCAGTGAAGGTTTGTCAAATTGATCCCTGGGATGATGGGACTGATGTATGAGGGGAGATTGAATTGTTGAGGATTGAATTTGCTGGAGTTTAGAAGAATGAAAGAGGATCTCATAGAAGCTGATAAAATTCTAACAGGGCTTACACAGTTTAGATACAAGAAGGATGATCCTGACAATGGGGGATCCAGAACCAGGGGTCATAAACTTTCTAGGACTGAGATGAAGAGCAATTTCTTCACCCAAATATGTTGAACCTGTGGAATTCATTACCACAGAAACTGGTTGAGGCCAAAACTGTGTTTTCAAGAAAAGAGATTTAGCTAAAGGGATGAAGGGTTATGCAGGGGTGATTAGGTATTGACCTCAATGATCAGCCAAGATCATATTGAATGGCATAGCAAGCTTGAGGGGGTTGAATGACCTACTCTGACTCCTATCCTCTCTGTTTCTATGTGTTATTGATAGTTAACTAAATCAACAAGAAAATTTGTATGTTACACGCATTAACTATTATAGCTTTTGTGTAAACAGCACTGAAGCACACAGCAAAAGTAATTTTTCTGCAACATCCCCATAAAACTATCCTCACTATAATGTTAACAAGACCTTTATTGTTTCAGCTGCTGATGAAATTAGTTTCATTTTAAAATTCCTGCATGTTGAGCTTTTGGGGTGCCTGTTGTGATGGATAGTAATAGCAGTTACTAACAGTAGTAAATTTGTAGGAATGATTATCTCGCCTATATTTCTAATGTACGAAAATAACTGACCAACATAGATTCTCAGTATCTCTAACATCTCAATTTTATTGATCTGTTTTGCATTTTGTGGAGTAATACCATGGTTTCCATGGTAATGGGTGTTGAACAATCTAGCTGCCTATCGATATCCTTTTTGAGTGTACACTATGCAAGCATCTTTGATATTTTCAGCAATTTCATTAGCATTTATTTGAAACATTTCCTAGCAATGAAAGTGAAATTAACTGTATAGAATGTTAGCTAAATGCGATAATTCATGTATATGAAATAATATGTAGCAGTCAATGGCACTAGTATTTCAGAAATCATTTGAAGATGAGTTGTCAGTATTACCATTTGGTGCAAAGTGACAAAGATAAGGTTAATGTTTAGAAATTTGATGGCACTGAATGGCTGCTTAGCCAGCCAATCTGGCAAATTGGAAATGAGATACATGAATGAGTTTTCCATTCAGAACCTTAAATTAGAACAGATTTCTTTGTAGACATCCAGATAGCAAAACATTGGGTAACATTGGCTAATGTTTTCAAATGAGGGTCCTCCATTTGCTGAAGAACTCTATTGTCAGATTGATTTCCTCCAGTGGCCAACTTGCCAAAAACTAGAATTAGTGGCATTATCTGGCAGAATAGTTGCTGGTTTGACTTTTCAGGCTGATACTTAATGACTTGATGCTATTGGCTTCTTGTATTATTCTGAAAAGTTAAGCTTAAAGAATTTTGCCTATAGTAAAATAAAAACAGGAAGTGCTGGAGAAACCCAGGTGTTGTTACTGGAGTTTGTATTGAACTTCAAGATGGCGGTGGAATGTGATGCTTCAGCCAGAGCTCGTCTGGTCCATCCGTTTCTTTCTCTTTTTTCTTTTCTGTCTTTGTGTCTCTTTTCTTCTTTCTTCTCCTGGCCTCAACTCAGCGAGGCAGCCTCCTGGCTCAGTGTGGGAATATTTTAGCAGCCCATGACAGTATCCTAGTGGCCTGTGATGTTCTCTCGACCCAATCTAAATCTAAATTGTTGGAACACTAGCAAAACAAGGGAGGCAGAGCCTAACAAAAGATGCAGAATTTTTCCAGTGTTGCATTGTTTCTTGCTGCATTCAAAACAATTTGACTGCAGTTATGGGTGATCTGTTAGGACTGCTGTTGACCTGAAGGTGAAATGGAAGATCATCCACAACATTGCTACAAGCAAGAAAACACACTTTCTCAGAAGGCTAAAAACATTTGGTATGTCCGCAATGATTCATATCAATTTTTATTGATGTACCATAGAAAACATCCTACCAGATGCATCACAGCCTGGTATGGCAACTGCTGTGCCTAAGACTGCAAGAAATTACAGAGAATTGTGAATGCAGCGCAGTCCATTACAAAAATCAGCCTTTCTTCCATTGACTCTACTTCCCGTTGCTTTGGGAAGACAGGAAAACATAATCAAAGACCCCTCCCACCCCAGTTATACTCTCTTCCACCCTCTTCCATTGGGCAGAAGATACAAAAGTTCAAAAAGACATACCGACAGATTTAAAAACAGCTAAAAATCTCTCATATTAGAGTTGATCTTTCTCTGCACCATCTCTGGGTGGATTGCTCTTCGGAGGGTCGGTGTGGACTGGTTGGGCCGAAGGGCCTGTTTCCACACTGTAGGGAATCTAACCTAATCTCTTTAGCTGTAACATTATCTTCTGCATTCTCTTCTGTCACCATGATGTAATCATGTATAGTATGATTTGTCTGGTTGGCATGCAATACAATGTTTTTCACTTTCTTGGTACATGTGGCAATAATAAATCAAATCAAATCATCTTCCAGCATATAAGCCAATGCTTTCCTTGCTAAAATAATTTCTGAAAAAGGGTTACTGGATCTGAAATGTTAACTCTGTTTTCCCTTCACAGATGCTGCCTGACTGCTGAGCTTTTCCAGCACTTTGTTTTGTTTATATATTTGTTTGGTCTGCCATCTCTTTGTTCCCCATTATAACTTCCATCCTTTCTAATTGGAAAGGATCTACACTTGTCTTTACTAATCCTTTTCTCTTTACATAATTATAGAGGCTGTTACAATCAGTTTCTATGTTCCCTGAAAGCTTATTCTTCAATTCTTTCCCCCTAATGTTCAATTCCTTTGGCCTCCTATGCTAAATCTAAACTCGTCCCAATCCTCAGATCTGCTGCTTTTTGTTTTGGTCGATTTGTATTCTCTTCATTGGATCTTGTTAGTCATAGTTGGGTTTCCTTTCCTATTTTTTATGTGCCAGAAGGAGTGAACAATCATTGCAGTTCCTCCATGTACTCGTCATTGCCTGTCATCTCTTTTAAGTAATATCCCCTCAATTTATCATAGCCAACTCGCACCTTATCCATTGTAATTTCCTTTATTTAAATTCAGGACCCTTGTCTCAGAATCAGTTAAGCCACTCACCCACCTTAATGATGACTTTTATAATATTATGGTTACTGTTCCCCAAGGAGCCTCTCACAGCTCCCTACCTATGAACAACATATCATCTTCCACTTCAGAACCTTGCAGCCCTAAGGGATCAATATTGAGTACCTTCTTCTTTTACCCAGCCCACGTTCCAGGCTTTGTCATAACATGGATTTCTTTCAGCGCATCCATCTCATTTTCACCCCTCATTGTCCCCATTATCACTAATCTAAGTTTACATTATCCATGGCTTGCTATCACCAATCCCTTCATTTAATTTTCTTTCTTTCTCTCTCCATAGGCTCCACCTCCACCCATCTTCCTTAATCCGCTCATATCAGTATGAATATCACTGTTCCTTATTGCTATCAATTCTGATCAAGGGTCACTGGACTTGTTTTCTCTCCAAAAATGCTGCCAGACCTGCTGAGTTTCTCCAGAAGTAGCTGTTTTTGTTTCAGTCTCCAGTATTCATAGCTTTTTTGTTGTAATGTTTGGCTTCAATTGCTTTCTGTGTTAGTAAATTTCACAGACTCACAACTCTATGGGTGAAGAAATTTCTCCTCATCTCAGTCTTAAATGCTTTACTACATATCCTTTAGCTATTGATCCCTCGTTCTGAATTTCTGTGGTATCAGCAACATCCTTCATGTATCTACCTTGCCTTGGCTTTAGAATTTTACAGGTTTCTACAAAATCCACCCCCCCCCCCCCAATCCTTCTAAACACAGGCAAATACAATCGGACCCAATTCAACAACATCATATACATCAGTCTCACTATGCCAGGGTAAGACTTTGCTACATTTACTTTATAGGAAGAGCATTCTTTCTCAGATAATGAGACCAATAATATGCCCAATATTCCAGGTGTGGTCTCACTGAAGCCCTGTATAATTGTGGCAAGACATCCCTGCTCTTATAATGGAATTTTCTCACTGTGAAGGCTAACAAACCCTTTTCATTCGTCACCACTTGCTGCACCTGCATACCTATCTTCAGTGACCAGAGTACAAGGACGCATAGGTCTTAATGCAAACTCTGCCCTCTCAACTTCTCACCATTCAGACGATAATCTGCTTTCCCAGTTTTACCACCAAGGTAGATAACCTCACATTTATTTACGTTATACTGCATCTGCCATGAATTTACCCATCTCACTCAACTTGTCTAATTTACACTGAAGAGTCCCTACATCCTCTTCAGTGCACCATCCACACAGCTTTAAGTCATCTGCAAATGATCCCAGATTATGTTATTTCAGGACAAATAAGGGCTCAGACTGAAATTCGGCTTTTTATTAACAACACAATGGTCCTTCACTGGAACACAATTATACATTATTGCAGATTTTGTTTTAACAACAAAATAGAAGTTTATTAATCAAAAGAAATGAAGATGAAATAGAATAATTACTTTCATCATATATTCAAACTATTTAAAACACACAGTAAAAGTACAATGCCAAAACACTCCTGTACCAATTCAAAAAACATTATAAACCCCTAAACAGTATCCAACAGTAAATCTTACACCATACTTATACCAGAATTCCTTTCTTGAATAGCTCTATACATTTAAAATAACTGTGAGTTTAACTTGTGGACTGGAAACACAGCCCCTTCCTGGAGTTATCATGCACCTGAGTTTAAATAAACTCAGCAGTCCTCTTCAAGATTTTATCCCAACACTTATCAGGGATTATCACCAACCCGTTAGTCTAAGATAATCTAGTTTTACTCTCTTCTGCTCTCCTCAGGAGCACTGCTATGTACTTGCATCCTCATAGAACTGCCCAAAACCAAGTAAAACCGACACAAAAATCTCTCTCTCTCAGTTTTGGGTATTTCTCTTAAGCTTAAAAATAACACCCAGTCTAGAGATTTCTAACAGACTTTAAAGCACAATGCCTTGCTAGAGTAAACACAAACCCATTTGGTTATTAAGACCCCCACAAACTGTGCTAAAAGCAATTGCCATGGCTGTAGAAATGCTTATAAGCTAATTATTAACTTCAGGCACACAGAAAACCTACATGTTATGATCCAATAATTCAAAACCCAAGCTTTAAATAACTGATATTACACTCACACAATGTATCTTCTTGTATATGTGTTTCCCAATTTTACTCCTAAAAGTTGTGGTCCAAAATTTATATTCATCACCCAACAAAGGATCCTAGATCCCTAACCCCTGGAAATGTTACTTCCCTTACTTGTTCCACATAAACCTCTGGTTGCCACTGGTTCAATAACAAAAGAATGTAGTCCGTAAAGGACATTAATTGCCCATTTTGATGTCTCAATTGCAGCAAGGTGACAAGGCCATCAAGTATTAAGTTAACTTTCTCCCCCAGATTTTTCAGCTGGCTTAAATGTCCGTTGTCAGTAAATCCACGATGGAGGTGGATTTAAATTCATTCCCAGCTATCATTCTGGTAAAACTGTACTGCAGTTTGAGGTGTGGTACCCAGAATTGTTTGCAGTACTGCACATTGGCGTAATTAGACCCTTGTATAATTGAAGCGTGACCTCTACTCCTTTGTATTCTCAGTGCATTATATAAAAGTCCGTATTCTATGGCCTTTAATTGTTTTCCATACTAGTATTTTAATAATGCATGAGCCCAAATCACTTCAGAATTCCACTGTCTCTAGTTTGTCATGATTTATAAGGCAACTTGTTCTATGCTTTTTAGGTTCAATGCCAATGACCTCATTATGCTACATTAAAGTCCATTTTTGTCTATTCACTTAATTTATCAATATCACAGTAATTTTATGCTTCCAACTTCATTGCTTAAAATGTTGTCTAAGTTCTAGAAGCTCTGGTCACAATCTTCCAAATGTTCTTGGATATTTCAAGGGGACTGAAGTATTGCAGATTTTGTACTTGTCTACTCTTTCTCCAACTTGGGACTGTCTTTGATTGGTTCCAGTCACGGCCAGAATATCTCTTGTAATGGCTTCTTTTCCTATTAAACCATTGCCATAGGGAATTCCAAGCTATATTTTTCTCTCTCCTGTTATCCCTCTGGATGACATTACCCAAAGAGCCAATGTTGCTTGTGCATATTCACTGACAACATTGAGCTGTACTTGTTTTCTAACCTTTGGTCCACAGCTGCCTTTGTGTTTTAACCCATGTCTTTATTTGTAACAAGTCTGCTCTCTTATCACTGCTGTGTTATTAACCCACATTAGCTTCCCCCTTAGGCAATTCTGACATTCTCGTCTTTGCTTAAATTCTTCATGGTTATCCACCCTACATCTGTCATATCTTTCAGGCCCACTACATTTCAAGATCTCTCTGCTCCCATAACTTTAATATCTTGTGCATTTCCAGTTTTTCATCAGCTCACCTAATTTTATCTTGTGTAACTCAATGTCACGCTTTGCTTTGCAATGCTTCTGCGGAGCATATTGGGATATTTAATTACGTGAAAGGCCGCTGTATAAATATAGGTCTAGGTAATCTGACAACTGGCATTGGATGAGCTGCAATTTCATCACCCAACCACGAAAAAGTCCAACTCCATGTCACTGACTTTGTTTGTTTAGAAGTTTCTTTGGCTAAAGCAGATAAGTTTTTTCAACTTTTGTATTATATTTGACCCTGAAGTGGACTTCCAGCCCCACGTCCTCATCACCAGGATTGCTTATTCACACTTTGTTAATATCACTTGTCTCTGTTTAACTATTATCTATTACTCAACCTATCTAATGTTGGCACTCTTATCAATGTATCTATCACCTCCAGACTAGACAATTACAGCACTTTCCTGGCTGGCTTCCAATCCTGCACTAACCATGAACTTCAGTACTCTGCTGCTTGAATCTGAATCGCAATCTGTTTTCCTGTACAGATCATGAAAATTGTGAAACTTACTGGAAGTTAAATGCAGCTTCTATCTTGAAATAAAGTATCGGAATTTGTTTCCTTTTAATTAATTGACAACTAAACGAGCATTTCTAACTCCATGTCTCATTGCTCCAATGGATTTTTGTTTTAGCCAAAACAGTAGCTTCCTTTTTTCATTCTTGCCAAGAAGATTATTAAGATTAAAGTTACTCACTTGTGAAGAAGGACCATGTCAAGTTACTTGTGCATAATGTGTTGAGGATTATTCATGTGCTCCTTGTGCAGCTCTTTTAAAAACTCACTTCTGGAAATATTTTTACATTCCATTATTCATTGACGAGTCTATATTTATGGGGTTTAAAGATTCCAGAACCAGGTGCTGCTGTTACTAATCATTATACAGAAAGGATCCTGCAGGTATTGTGCCATTATACATTGGTTGATACTGAGACATCTCCAGTGGTGTTTGATCAAAAACAAAATTGTTTTAATGGGGCAGTAAAACAAAATAACATCTGTTTTAAAATAAATTGGATATAGTCTACTGACACACCCCAGAATCCTAAATATTATTATAGAAGTAATTACACATTTATCAGTCTAGCTCAATCACATTCAGTTACCTTATTGATGCCTCTGAGCAATTAAGTGGAGGTATAAAGTTCAGCTTCAATGAGATTCTGAATTGTGAGTGCTGCTTTTGATCTCTTGATATGTCTGAGATTTCACTTCGCCATATCTGCTCCTAGTTTATCTCTGTCAAGCAGCACTAAATAATAAAAGCCAAAAAGAATGGCAATTCGGGGAAAAATAATTGTCTGATAATTGTCCAGGCTAGGTTAGATAGGAATGCAGTGGGTGGGAGATAATCAGGAATGGAGAGCTGGAGTGCAGTTAGCTCAGTTAGCTAGACAGCTAGCTTGTGTTTCAGAATAACACCTATAGTGGGTTTGATTCCGGTTCTAGCTGATGTAGAACTGAGGCCTTCCCCATCATCCTACCCTGCAAATTGTCAGGGCATAAGCCAAGGCTTGGTGATCTTTAAATGATCAATGATACTACCTGGACAATGAGGTGGGAATAGGACAGATGTAGGGAACAGGATTGACTATATGCATTGTAATTGCATTTTGTTTTTAACTTTTCCATATCTCAGTCTTCTGCTCAAAGGAGGTAATCTTAGAGCAGAGGAAGTGTCCATCACACTTAATCCACTGATGGAACTCAATCGACTGAGAACTTTAGCATTTTCAAGTGGAAATGTTTATAGTCTATGACCTATGCTATTTGAATTCCTGATAACTCAAAAGTTTGCCTCAGTGCTCCTTCTGATTTTTTCCAGTATTTTAGGCATAGTTATTAGGTAACTTTATATGTAGTTAAAATATCTTTTTGTCAGATGTCATTCAAGCCCACTTTCAGGGACTGAATGTTAATGCAGGAGAACTGAGGGAGTTCTGCACCGACTTCCAGATTGGCTTTCAGATGAACCGTTGAGCTGAAATCCATGTGCCATGGAAGAGCCGAGAACACAACATCAAAGAGCCTATAGCACTGTTAAAAAAAAATGGAGTTCCCTTATTGTCCTCAGTAACTCTTAATCCCTCAATCAATACAACCAAAAAAAAAATTTGGTCATTTTAGACCTACCTGGTCACATGGTAGTGGCTATTTTTCTGTTCTTCATGTTTGAAATGCTTGTTTATCTTTGGCTATGTTAAAAACTGGAAAATATTGAATTATTTGGCCATTTTCTGGATTGAAAATGTTTTACTAAGAAGCATTTACTCTGAAATGAAGTCAGCATTTAGTGAGTACTGTTTTCAAAAGGTCAGGTGACTTTGAAAAAAGACAAGAAGGCTTTTAGGGGGGTAAAGTATGAAGTTCATGCCCTGTATTTGCTGGAAAACCAAGCTTTGAAAGGACTCTTGAGGCCTCTATGCTAATGGTTTCTTAACTCTTTCTGGAGTTATTTTTTTTGTTTTTCAGACTTGAGTGGTCAATAAGCATTGCAAATGGTCAGTAAGAGCTGCAAGTCTCTCTCTTGCTGTGTTTCTTACTCAGCAGAAGTTTCTGAGGACCTGATAAAGTTTCCAAATAACTGTATTTCTGGCTACCTTTATAAACCCTGAAATGTTGATTAGTAGCCACTTTCCAAAGACTCAGATCCATCTTAATTTCAATGTGAACTGAAGATCTTCCATTGACCTATGGCTGTCAGCAATTTGAATTTTTTCAACAAGAAAATCGGTAGATTGTGAGGAATCTTTTGTTTTGTTTTTGTTGACCAACAAGAGCGTTTATTCTTTTACCCTTTTTCTTTTTAAATAAAATCATATGTGAGAGACTTGTGTGTGTGACTTTATGGGATTAAGTAGATATATTCTAATTCTGGATTATAATTTAGGTGTTAACCAGTTTGTCACTTATTTTAAGAATAAGCTTTGTTTTGTGATAAATGTACTGTACTGAATTCACTGAAGAAGCCTGGTGGAAGTTTTTTTATTTAAGATAGAAGTACACAAAAAGAATGGTGCTTCTGAATTAGTGGTGCTGGAAGAGCACAGCAGTTCAGACAGCATCCAAGTAGCTTCGAAATCGACGTTTCGGGCAAAAGTCCTTCATCAGGAATAAATGGGCTTTTGCCCGAAACATCGATTTCGAAGCTACTTGGATGCTGTCTGAACTGCTGTGCTCTTCCAGCACCACTAATTCAGAATCTGGTTTCCAGCGTCTGCAGTCATTGTTTTTACCCCAAAAAGAATGGTGCGTCCGGTGGGGATTGATTACTTGTGCATTTCTCCCATCACAGTAATAATAATCACAGTTACACTTCAATGATTTGCCTTGTCAAGGAGAAAATTTGGATATCATAAATTTATGAAAACTATGATATGTACACAAGTTTGTGCTTTCTCTCAGTTTTTATTATTTTAAGAAGTTTTCACTGTAGCAAGATAGAGACAGGCTCAATTAATGGAAATTTCCTTTGAATCAACAAGTTCAGCAATACAATTTAGTTTTCTTTCTGCTTAAGTTTCACAAAATACCAAACAATATATTTAGACAGAGGTGACAATTGACATAACAATATGATAATGTTTCACTGTGCTTATACTAATGGTAAACTCAAAAATCAAATAGTTCTCAGGGTGACAATCCTCATGAAACAGATCCATATTGCACAGTACTGAAATTCTTTGTGTTTGGTCTGCATTCAGTAAAGTTTCTCAGTCTGCATCCTACACAAAGTATGAATCAATGCATTCTGATTATATTGCTGAGGTTGGCAGTATACTGCAGTTCAGCGACCTTCTTTGCATTTCTTGCATCTGCATCACAAAGTTTGCAATTGCTTACAGCACAGACTCCTGTATATCTAAAAGATTGGACTAGATCGACAAGGTATCAGAACTTGTGTCATCAGGAATCCCTTCAGAATGCTGTAGCTTCCTCTGAGAAAATTATTTCAAGGATGTTAATTAATTCAGACCCTGTCATAGACAGTATGTTGGAAACTCCTGAATACACTGCATAATTCAATCTAACTGTCTGACCACAGTTGCAAGTGACTTGACATGATCAATGACAACCATGTTTTCAACCAGATTAAATTCACAGGTCAGTGCAACGTCAAGGGCCGAAGGGCCTGTACTGCGCTGTAACGTTCAATGTTCTCTATGTTCAACCCTAATGGATCAATTGAGAACCCACCAACCAATGGAGACACATGGACTGTTGTTTGGATCCTCTTGTTGGAAGAACATTTATATGAATATGTTGGCAAAGCAGAGAATTTCTTTTCACAACTTATCTACCTTAATCAGTGAGCTGTGTCAAAGCTGAACACAGTTGCAGTTTTTTCTAATACCACTCAGTGTTCCTGGGAACTATAAATTATAGCATGCCTCCAAGTTTCTTGACCTAAAGGTTTCCATCCAGGTTACTTTTGAGCCTCCAAATCAGATTAAAGGCTGGTCTGATATTTGATTCTTAGGGTTACACAATGTTCCATACCATGCACTGCTTCTCAGATAGTGAAGCAGTCCATGTCCATACAGCGCAAAATTTAGACAACAACCAGGCTTGGCTGATAACTGGCAAATAACATTTGTGTCATGGAGTGCCAGGTAATGACCATCTCCAACAATTGGGAATCTAAGCATAACCCTTTGACATTCAGTGACTCTACTATCACCGAATCCCTCATTGTCAACATCTTTGGGATAGCAATGGCCAGAAATTGAAACAGACCAACTGTAATTCTTAGGGGAGTTGACCAGATGGATGCAGAAAGATTGTTCCCCTTATGGGAGACCTGGGAATCGATGGAATTATCTCAGTAGAGTCACAGAGTCATCGGGATGTACAGCATGGAAACAAACCCTTCGGTCCAACTCGTCCATGCCGACCAGATATCCCAACTCAATCTATTCCCAGCTGTCAGCACCCAGCCTATATCCCTCTAAACCTTCCTATTCATTTACCCATCCAGACGCATTTTCAATGTTGCAATCATGCTAGCCTCCACCACTTCTTCTGGCTGCTTATTCCATACACTTACCACCCTTTGTGTGAAAGGCAGAGATGAGGAGGAATTTCTTCTCTCAGTGGTTAGTGAGACTGTGGAATCATTTAATGAGTGTGCTATGGATGCCAGATTGTTGAGCGTATTCAAGCTGAGGCAGATGAATTTTTAATCAGTAATGAAATCAAGGATAGTGATGCCATCGGCAAGAAAGTGGAATTGAAGATTGAGATCAGCTATGATCTTATTGAATGGCAGAGCAGACTCAATGGTTTGAATGTCATTCTACTCCTATGACTTATCGTTGTGTGAACATACTGTGACTGCAAGAGCAACTCAGAGACTAGGGATTCTGCAATGAATAACTTGATTCCTGTCTCCTCAGTGCCTGCCCACCATCTGACATAATACAATTCGTGAGTAAAATGGAAACTCTTCAATTGTCCAAATGAGTGCGGCTTCAGCAATGCTTAAGCACCTCAACATGATTCAGGACAAAACATCCCACTTGATTGTTTGCCCATCCATCACCTTCAAAGCTCATTCCTTTTACTAGCGACGCATGGTAGCAGCAGATGAATTCTGTTAGCTCACCAAACCTCCTTTACCACATGATCAGATTTCTTCTTTATCATCAGCACCTTCTAAATCCACTACATCTACCATCCAGAAAGCCAAAGGAAAACACACTAGCTGCAAGATTCCCTCCAAGCCTCTCAGCATTCTGAATTGGAACTGTACCGCTGAATAAAATCCCTGGAATTCCCATTCTGACAGTACTGTGGGTGTTCCTACATCCAAAGAACTGCAGCCATTGAAGAACATTTTTGAAAAGTGTGATGCCGGAAAAGCACAGCAGGTCAGGAAGCATCCAAGGAGCAGGAGAGTTGACATTCCGGGCACAAGCCCTTCATCAGGAATCTGTGGAAATAAAACAGAGTTAATGTTTCAGGGCTAGTGACTGTTCTTCAGAACTGACTTTTGAAGGAGGGTGACTGGACCCAAAGCACTAAGACTAAGGTGGTGGAGAGAGGGCAGAGGTTTAGGGTGAGAGGGGAAAGATATAAAAGAGACCTAAGGCACAACTTATTCACACAAAGGGTATTAAGTGTATGGAATGATCTGCCAGAGGAAGTGGTGGAGGCGAGTACAACTGCAACATTTAAAAGGCATCTGGATGGGTATATGAATAGGAAGGGTTTGGAGGGATATGGGCTGGGTGCTGGCAGATAGGACTAGATTGGGTTGGGATATCTGGTCAGCATGGACGATTTGGACCGAATGGTCTGTTTCCATGTTGTACATCTCTGTGACTCTATAACATCTCTCTGTTAACTAAGTTCTAATGCCGCTTTCCTTGGTTTACAGAGAACTTCCAAAATGACTACCACAGTAAGGCTCACTTCAACCTCTCCTTTGCCAGTGCATATCTTTCGGAGTCTTTAGATTGCTGTGATATGCCATTCTTTGATCAGTGAACATCTCTTTCTGTGTTCGGTGGTAGCTCGTAGAGAATATGTGTCCTTTTCTGACTGCACCAACTACCACCTTTTTTCTCAGAGAGACCTCTCTCTCATTCTCTCTTTCTGTCCAGAAAAAGCTATAAAGACATGATTCTACCAATTATTATTGCTAGATATATCACAATAATGTTCAAAATGAGAGTCTACAAAGCAGTATTGTCCAGTTATAATGGCTGTATCCAATAATCCCTTAAGTATTGATCCAAATACTGTTGTTGTTGTTGGAAGCACTTAAGTGATACCCTCAAGGTCTCACTGGTGAAGTGCTGCATTCCCAATTCCCACAGACACCTGGGAATTACTGGCCCATGACCATATCAAGTAGAGGAGCATTGTCCAGGAAGGCATTGAGCACTTTGAGACTTGCTATTGGGAAAAAGCTAACGCCAGGCGAAAACAGCGAAAGGAGTGTGCTGCCACACCAAAGACCCCGCCACCCCTTCCTGCACCCATCTTTTACCCCAAGTATAACAGAGCCTATGGTAGCCGCATCAGTCTGTACTGCCACCGATGGACTCCCCCTGAGGGTAGGAGAGTCATCCTTGTCTGTGAGGAACCACCAATGAATGTTAAAATATGCAGAAGGGAAAGAATTAAGAAGTAATAAATCTTCAACTATCTGTTTATTCCAGGATCCCTGCAGTGGTAAACAAAAACAGAAATTGTTGGTAAAGATGGGCAGGTCTGGCAGTATCTGTGGAGAGAAATCAGAGTTAAAGTTTCAGATCTAGTGACCCTTCCTTGGACTGATGGTAGTTAGATAAATGTCAGTTTTTATGCAGAAGATAGGGTGAGGGGAGGGGGTAAGGAGTAAATGAGAGGTGATTGGGCAAAGAGCCCAAAAAGAGAGAACAACAGTTGGACACACAAAGGAGTGGATAACGATCCAGCTTGGAGGGTGAATAGCTGTTAATGGAGACTGTAAGTGGCTAACAGTGGGTTGTGTGTCATAGCAGACTATGTGTATGGGGGAGGGCATAGAAGTGTTCAAGCTCTAAAGTTATTGAACTCGATATTGAGTCTGGAGGGCTGCAGGGTCTGAGAATGGATGTGTAAAGAGATTGCACGTCCAGGGTGAAGAGGAGGCGTCAGGAGCCTGCAAACTGGAAATTCCAAAACTGGCATAAAGCATCAGAGGAATCATGGATGTAAGTGGACAGGACCCCTACAATAATATAATGTTGGGTGATTAATGTCACATTCCTGGGCAGTGTTTGATTTGACTTATTTATTGTTATGTGTATTTGTAATATGTTAGCAATCTTATAGGTGGGAATGGCAGGCTATATTCAGCACAACCTATTCAGAAAGTATTGCTAGTTTAAGCCCTATGCAATTCTGATATAGATTGAATTATTTAACCAGTGTTGGTGAATTCATTCTCCCGATGTGACCAGAGATAAAATATTCATCAGCTGGGTATGTAGGAAACAAGGAGGAAAGTGAGGACTGCAGATACTGGAGATCAGAGCCGAAGAGTGTGGTGCTGGAAAGGCACAGTTGGTCAGGCAGCATCTAAGGATTAGGACAGTCGACGTTACAGGTATAAGCCCTTCATCAGGAATATGATGTAGGAAACAAAACATTTATGATTGCAAAGTGTAAGTTTTACAGAACGAGGGTGAGAATAGTAAACTGGATTAAAACTTGGTGTGAAAATGAAAACAGCCTGAGATAGAATTAAGAACAACTTTTCAAAGTGTTTAGAAGTGGGTACTAATGTTGCCTTTCTGTGGGACTATTTCTCTTCAATTTATATATCAATTATGTGGATGTACTGTTGCCCAGAGGGAGTGGTGTCAATACTTTCAAATGGAGAGCTCATTGATTCTTTAGAAGGCCCAAGGAGGTCATTGAGTTATACAGCATGGAAACAGACTCTTCGGTCCAACTTGTCCACGCTGGCCACATATGCTAAACTGATCTAGTCCCATTTCCCAGCATTTGACCTGTATCCTTCTAAACCCTTCCTATTCACTTACCCGCCGAGTTGCCTTTTAAATGTTGTAATGGAACCCACCTCCGCCACCTCCTCTTGCAGTTATTCTGATAAAAGGTGGGTTAAAGTAGCAGATGGAACTAAATAACAATGTGTTTGAGTGCATGCATTTGGTTAAAAAAGACATAACTGCGGTAATTATGCTATGAATAAAAATAGATCTACTACTTTGTAAGAACATTAGAATCTATACAACAGTTCCACAGGATGCCTCAATTTGATGCCTCAAGTTGATACGGTTGAACTTTTAGAATGAAAAGTTTTAATTTGACATGTCAAATATAAAAGCCAAGAAGCAACAATGAGTCTGTATAAAGCTTTGGACCTCAAATGGAAAACTATATGGGATGAACCACTCTGTGCTATATACGAAGGATATTGGAGGTTTAGAAAGTGTTCAGATTCATTGGGAGAGTGTCAGATTGAAAAAATACAAATAAAAATTAAGATTTAAAGGGGAAAAAGATTATTTGCTTATGTAGAGGTAAGTAGTCTGAAATAGTTTTCAAATATTACAACTGGAAAATTAAACAGTGAGTTTTGAAAATGCATTTAACAGTACTCTAGTAATTAAAACTATTGAGGGCTCTAACTTAATCTGAGATCATTTTTTCAAAAAATTTCTCTTAACTGTTGCGTAAATTTCATGTGTAATAAAATGTTGATAATGTTTAAATATCAGAATATTTAAACACTTTGTGCAGAATCAGTTTTGTTAAAAATAAGACTGAAATTATGAATGATTAAATTTGTTTCACTTTCCCTAAACCTTCTTTCTTATCCATAAATTTTTTATTCCTATTTAGGATGAAATTGCAAAGAAAAATTTTCTTCAGAAAGTTTCAACTAACCAACAAAAACGGGAGCTGAGCTTTACTAGTAAAGGAGATGATGTCAAAGCTATCAAGTTTAATGAAGATGTAAAGGATAAAAGCCAAAATAAACCAAAGTCAACAACAAAGAGGTCCCTGAGCACAGCAAGACCTCTGCAAAAGCAGCCTAAGGAGCCTTGTGAAAGTAAAAATCTGAGAAGCAAGGCTGTTGTACAGTCATCGTTGCAGAAAGAGCAAAGGTCAAAGGTGAAGATTGTGTATATGTTATGAGATGTTGCCGTTCAACTTTACACTGTTGTGTTAAGGAAATAATTTTAAGAGCCAGTCTAATGGTATGTTTTTGTAGAAACGTAATATGAAAATATTGTCGTGTTAAGTTTGAGTGCCTTGTCACGATTTGTTCCACAATATTTTAAGACATATACTCAAAAGAAGCCCTGAACATATAAATTACATCACTGTAATAATATAAATTTAACTGAACTATTTTGGAAAACTTCACTTCTACATTTCCAATTACAGTAACTCTTGCATGGTTCCACAATACCAATACCAACACTTTAATGATTGCGTGCAGAGTGTTGGATAAGATTTTCACCCAAGCTGGAAGACAGTACAGAGGCAGGCAGCATACACGCTGTTGCTGGCATTCTAGATTGCCAGCACACTCCCACTCTCCCCAGGCTATTTTCCTAGAGGTGGGATTGTGATTGATAGGGCTAACCACCCATAAATGGTAACTATTTAAGCTGGGTAAATGATCTTTTAAACTCTATTGTCAGAGGCTGACGAGAATTTTATCAGAGACAATGCTAGCTGCCTGGAGGTATCATCCTGGCAACATATCAGATCACCAACACTACAACCTGGCTGTGAAGGCTCTGCACATTGTTTCAGCCAAAGTTGTGCCCACAGACTGTCCCGTGCAGGTGTTCTCTCTCCACCTTGGTGGCCCAACTGCTGAAAGCATTTTTTTTAAATTTGGAAGTTCAAAATCTTTTAGGGAGGGTGTGTCAGGGTGAAGTGTCTTATTTCCATCTGAGCTGAATGACAGGCTGTTGTTCCTCCTAATCAGAAGCATCTCAAGTGGCCCTCCACCCCTAATTAGATAGACTGCCTGTTTTCTGGCCACCAATTGGTCAATTTTTGCAAAATTACTGCTGGATAACTTTTAATGGCTCAGTGGTTAGCACTGCTGCCTCACGACACCAGGGACCCAGGCCTGATTCCACTCTCGGGCAACTGTCTGCGTGGAGTTTGCACATCCTCCCTGTGTCTGCGTGGGTTTCCTGTTCGTGCTCTGTTTCCTTCCACAGTCCAACTATCTGCAGGTTATGTGGATTGGCCACGGTAAATTACCCATAGAATCCAATTTAAATTGGAAAAAAAAAGGCATACATTCACAATTTAAAAAAAAAATTAAGTAACATGCACAAATCTGTACACAAAAAGCCATTAGCCCAGACATGCTTTCTACAGACTGGTGAGGTCACAGCTGAATGGTTTTTGTCTCTAACACATTAGTCATTGCACCTCAAGTAATTCAGTTTGTGAGATGCTTTGTGATGTGATAATATATCAATGCAAATCTTTAGGAAACAAAACATTGCAGTATTAAATTATCCAATTGATACAGCATTCAATAGGCTTTACACCCATACAGTAGCACCTAATCCGTGCAGCGTTAATTTAGAGACTGCACATCCATTTTCATGATGCCTCTGTTTTCCTCATTTCCAGTTAGCTGAGTAGTCCTTTATTGAAGATTTAAAACTGTATCTATCTAAAGAGCTTTTTTCCTCATTGCAGACCCTTTCCCCTCATCACCCCATTGCAGACCCTCCCCCTTCACCTCCCTCCATTGCAGACCCTCTCCTTTCACCTCCTTCCATTGCAGGCCCTCCTTTCACCTCTCTCCATTGCAGACCCTCTCCCTTCACTTCCCCATTGTAGACCTCTTCTCATTTTAAAGCTCCTCTGTCTCTACTTTGCAGGCCTTCTCTCTTTTCATTCCCTCTCTCTTTTCATTCCCTCTCTCTTTCATTTTTCTTGTAGATTTTTTTGTAACTCTCTCCCTCTTTCACAGCCTAAGCCGTCTTTTGCTGCCCCTCTGGCAAATGTGTTGAGCCTTTGCCCCATTTGTAGCTCCTTTCTCCACTTTGCAGCCTCACACTACCTTGAGACCTTGCAGATTCATGCCTTGGGCTATGGGCTCACAGACTTGCTCCAAGGTCACAATCTCACTACCTGAGCCCTGGCTTCAATCCTCGGGGCCTGGCCTCAGAGACCTACTTTCTGGCATTGCAGCCTTACTCTCTGGGCCTCTGCCTTGCAGTTTGTCCCTGGGCCGCTATCCTAGTTTTGCAGTATCTCTCCTCAGATCCCAGTCTTATGACATGGCTCCTCAATCCCCAACATCATATCCTGGGATTCAGCCTCACTTCCTCTTCCCCAACTTGCAGCTTCACCCCCCCCACCACCACAATTTGATTTTGCCTCCTGTCTACCCCCAGCTTCGCTCCCGAAGCCTGATTGCTTTGATTTCTGTTCTCTGTCAACTTGTTTTTCACTACTCCAACCCTACTTCCTGGAGCCTTGCTGAATAATACCATTCACCTTCTTGCTACTATTCCAATCCCAGGTTGCTTCTCTTCTGTGTTTGCTGCTGTTTGGTTTATATTAAAACTAGGTACGTGGACAGATGTCCTACTGTCAGGTGAGATCAGCCAATAATGCACTGATTGTGGACTCAACTTTGGTTCAATTTAATCCTGGGCTTATCTACTAATGACTTTAATAAAACGTTCCAGAGCCTGCAATTTGTTAGATCGAACATTATTGAATAAGTTTTAAATTGATCGATTTGAAAAAAAGATAATAGATTTTGTTGTGATTGAGGTAGGAGGAGTGCACTCACCCTCTGAAGTCCCAAAACTCCACTCGGCACTGCGTAAAATTAAATACTTTACCCAGTTACCAATAAATCCAATTATATACTTTGTTATCTATATTAGATTTGGAATGGAAAAAAGGATCATCAGTCAGGTTTCTTTAAACAGGAAAATTATTCATTTATTTGTGAAAAATGACTTGTTTGGCAAAGATGTAAAGCTGATTAACACAGTTTGAAATAGGAAAATATAAGTGTTAACCCTTCTAAATCACCAACGTGACACATTTTTTTCTGCAGGGATTAACTTTGGGGAAAATATGAAAAACTTTGTCAATAATTGTTGGTTTTTGAAGAAGGAATAAGGTGTGAAATGTTCAAGATGGTCATTTTGTATTGGGAGGGATATGGATGAATGGATATGATATGAGAGTTAAATGATGTGAGTGAGAATAAATGGATTTGGGTGGGTGTGTGAGGGTGAATAGATGTGGGTGGGTGGGTGAGGTTGGGTGGATGGTTGGATGTTGGATGTGTAAGTGAGACTGAATCTGACAGACACCCACCCTCCCCCAGCTCTTAACACTTGTCATTAAAAGCAGTGTGGGGAAGGATGAAAATGCATACTGTAAAACAACCCATTTTTGTGTGCATTTCACTGAGACCAGTTTGGAGTGTGATCCAGGAGAGACTAATCTAGGTCAGTGTTAGTTAAATCCAACTCTTTAGCTCATCCCTGGTTTGCCCATCACTTTCATAAGTGATTAGGATTTGAGATCTAGTCTTTTTATTTCTTTAGTTTTATTTCTTAACTGAAAAGGCAATAATAAAAGATTCAATAGTTAGCTCTGCTAATTAGCATTCTTCAATGTTCTTTTTTATTAAATACTCATTTAACTTATTGATTTATTACTTTTGAGTTTTTTTTGTCTGAAATTCATGTGTACCATTGTGGCAAACACTATTTTTTGGAGGTTTTCTCGCTGGACTCCTGAGTTAGACAGAATTGGAAATCAGGTTGTAAGTTTGCTCACTGAGCTGGAAGGTTTGTTTTCAGATGTTTCATCACCATGCTAGGTAACAGCATCGGTGAGCCTCTGGTGAAGCGTTGGTGTTATTGTCCCGCTTTCTATTTATGTGTCTTGGTTTCTTAAGGTCCTGTTCTTTTTCTCAGAGGATGGTAGATGGGGTTCAAACCGATGTGTTTATTGATGGAGTTCTGGTTAGAATGCTAGGCCTCTAGGAATTTCCATGCATGTCTTTGTTTAGCTTGTCCTACGATGGATATGCTTTCCCAGTCAAAGTGGTGTCCTTCCTTGTCTGTATGTAAGGATACTAGTGATAGTGGGCCATATCTTTTGGTGGCGAGTTGGTGTTCATGTATCCTGGTGGCTAGTTTTCTGCGTGTTTGTCCGATGTAGTGTTTGTTACTGTCCTTGCATGGTATTTTGTAAATGACATTTGTTTTGCTGGTTGTTTATATACGGTCCTTTAGGTTCATTAGAATATAAGAACTAGGAGTAGGCCATTTAGCCCTTCGAGCCTACCCCGCCATTCAATAAGGTCGCGGCTAATCTTTTCGTGGACTCAGCTACACTCACCCACGCTCTCACCATATCCCTTAATTCCTTTATTTTAAAAAAATCTACGTTAGCTTGAAAAGCGTTCACTAAAGTAGCAGCAACTACTTCCCTGGGCAAGGAATTCCATAGATTAACAACCCTCTAGATGAAGAAGTTCCAGTTCAATCCTAAACCTGTTTCGTCTAATCTTGAGGCTATGCCCTTTTGTCCTAGTTTCACCTGCCAGTGGAAACATTCTCTCTTCTTCTATTTTATTGATTCCCTTTATACTTTTATATGTTTCTATAAGATTCCCCCACATTCTTCTTTATTCCAATGAATTTAATCCCAATCTAATCAGTGTCTCATCATAAGCCAACTCCCTTAACTCTGGAATCAATCTAGTGAACCTCCTCTGCACTCCCTCCAGTGCCGGTACATCTTTTCTCAAGTAAGGAGACCAAAACTGCACACAGTACTCCACCTTGTACAACTGCATCATTACCTCTCTGCTTTTAAACTCAACCCCTTTAGCAATGAAGGACAAAATTCCATTTGCCTTCCTAATTACTTGTTGTACCTGCAGACCAACCTTCTGTGTTTCATATGCAAGGACACCCAGGTTCCTTTGCATAGCAGCACACTGCAACTTTTTACCATTCAAGCAATAATCTTTTTTATTGTTACTCCTACCAAAATGTATGACTTCACGTTTATTAACATTGTATTCTATCTGCCAGACTTTGCCCAGTCACTCAACATATCTGTGTTCCTTTGCTAGGTTTCACAGTCCTTTGCACACTTTGCTCTGCCACTCATCTTAGTCTCAACTGCAAACTTTGACACCGTACACTTGGTCCCTAACTCCAAATCATCTATGCAAATTGTAAATAATTGCAGTCCCAATGCCAATCCCTGCGACACATCACTAGTCATTAATCCCAGTCAGAATAGCACTCATTTATTCCCACTCTTTGCTTCCTGTTAGTCAACCAATCCTCTATCCATGCTAATACTCTACCCCTAACACCATGCATCTTTATCTTATGCAGCAGGCCACTTGTGCAGCACCTTGTCGAAGGCCTTTTGGAAATCTAGGTGCACCACATCCACTGGATCCCCGTTGTCCACCTTACTCAAAATTTCAAAAGATTTGTCAAGCCTGACCTGCCCTTCATGAACCCATGCTGCGTCTGTCCAACGGACAATTTCTTTCAAGATGCCCTGCTATTTATTCCATGATAATAGACTTAAGCATCATTCCCCACTACAGAGGTTAAGCTCACTGGTGTATAACTTCTCATCCTTTGTCTACCTCCCTTTTTAAATAGTGGCATCACATTTGCTGTTTTCCAATCTGCTGGGACTGCCCCAGAGTCCAGCGAATTTTGGAAAATTACTGCCAGTACACCTGCTATTTCTCCCGCCATCTCTTTTAGTACCCTGGGATGCATTCCATCAGGGCCAGGAGACTTATCTATCCTTACCTCCATTAGCTTACCCAACACTAGCTCTTTCCTAATAATGATTGTTTTCAGGTCCTTCCCTACCTTTGTCTCTTTGTCAATTACTGGAATGTTATTAGTGTCCACCACTGTGAAGACCGATACAAAATACCTGTTTAATGCCTCAGCCATTTCACCATATCCCATAACTAAATGCCCCTTCTCATCCTCTAAAGGACCAACATTTACTTTAGCCACTCATTCATTTTATATGTTTATAGAAATGTTTGCTGTCTGTCTTTATATTCTGTGCTACGTTGTCTCATGTTCTATCTTACTTTTCTTTATAGCTCTTTTTGTGGCTTTCTGTTGACCAATAAAGTTTTTCCAATCTTCTAGTTTCATGTTGTTTTTGGCGACTTTGTATGTCTTCTCTTTCAATTTGGTAGCCTCCCTTATTTTATTCAACACCCATGGCAGATTACCCCTTTACTTACAATCCTTCCTTTTCACTGCAATATACTCTTGCTGAGCTCTTTGAAAAATTTCTTTGAAAGTCCTCCACTGCTTGTCATTTGTGCCACCATAAAATCTTTGTTTCCAGTCTACTTTAGCCAGGTCCTCCCTCATTCTATTGTTGTCCATCCTGTTTAAGCACAGGACCCTGGCATTGGATTTTATCTTCATACTCTCCATCTGTATTCTAAATGTAACCATACTGTGATCATTCCTTTCAAGAGACCCCTAACTATGATGTCATTAATTATTCCTGTCTCATTACACAGGACCAGATTTAGGATAGCTTGCTCTGTTGTCAGTTCCACTACATACTGTTCAAGAAAACTATCACAGATACACAACAATCTCCTCCTCAAGGCTACCCTGACTGACTTGGCTCGACCAATCTACATGTAAATTAAAATCCCCGATGATAATAAGCATACCATTTTTACAGGCATTAGTTATTTCTTTGTTTATTGCCCACCCCAATGTGATGTTGTTATTTGGTGGCCTTTAGACAATGCCTATCAGTGACTTTTTCTTCTTAGAATTTCTAATTTCCACCCAAATAGATTCAACCTCATTCTCCATATCATCTTTCAGCACTGCTCTGATGTCGTCCTTGAATATCAAAGCTACACCACCTCCCTTACATTCCTGTCTGTCCTTCTAAAAATTCTGGTACCCCTGGATATTTAACTTCCAGTCGTGACCATTCTGTAACCATTTCCATGTAATGACTACCAAGTCATACTCATTTGCGATGATTTGTGCCGTAACTTATCAACCTTGTTTCGAATGCTACAAGCATTCAGGTAAAGTGCCTTATGTTAGCTTTCTTCCCATCATGATTCACAACATCTCTAATATCTCCTGAGTTATCCTTCCTTTCTGCTTCTTTCATAGTCTGGCTTGAACTTAAACCCTCCTGTATTCGTGCTAACCTGCTGCTCACCTTTTTATTTATCATCATACTTCCTGTCGCTTTTTCTTTCCCTCCACAGCCGCGTGTGTTGGTAGGTTTGTGGGATACCATGATGCCAAAGACTCTGAGTAGTCTCAAAAATTGCAAAATTGGAAATGTCCCCACCCAACCTCCCCATGCTCTAAGCTTAGAAAGATCTGATCTAGGGTGGCATTCTCCAGTTCAATCTTCACTGTAATTTCTTCTAGCTACCTTTTTTTAATCCTTTTGGTATTTATACTCAATCTATATCCTAAACATCTGGTTTTATTTAATCTACAGTACTTCGTTGGGCATCTTCTGATTCTGCAAATAGTGCTGTGTGCCACAAATTCATGGTCTTGCATTCAAATTTTCCTCCTGGAAGTACATTGTATTCTCAGAATATTTGTTTTGTTTTTAGACTGCATACTTTTGTTGGTGGTACACAACCTTGCTTACTCTTCTCTTCACTTGAAATATGTGTCTAACTGCAAGACTTGGAAAAAAAGCAGACAGTCCCACTGGGGTGGTGGGAGGGAAGAGAGGACATGATGACAGAGAATGTTCCAACTCTGGCAGTTAGACACACCATTGTTCTGCCATTCTCACATTCCAGATACTTAATATCAACTATCAACATCTTTTCTCCACCAGAACTCTACACACAACACCGCCACCCCTCATTACAGCAAAAATGCTGCCCCTTCTACACTTCAGTTAGCTCTGATGAAAAGTTATCTAGACTCAACACATTAGCTTCCTGTCTCTCCATGGATGCTGTCTAACCCACTCTGATGTCCAGCATTTGTTATTTTCAGTACAGATTCCACCATCTGCAGTAATTTGCTCCTATCACATGATGAATCACTGCTTTAAAAAACATATCTACATGACAATGCAACATGTAATAGTGACATGTGAAGCTTTCAAAACATTTACCTTTTAAAATGTTCCTTTCTCCTGAGCAGGCTTTCCCAGTGGTCACAAACTCTCCAGGGGGTGTTTTTTAAGGCTTCTAGAGCACAGAACACCATGTGGGAAGCAAATACCGTTTTCTTGTGGTTGTCACAATGGACACCTCGAACAGGAAAGGGTTGTGTGTATGTTTTGCAGCCAAAGCCTTCCTGACCTACAAAAATGAAACTGACACAGGGTAAGGAAGGCAGAGGAAAATTGCAACGCAATTCACACCTCCACTGGGAGACAAAATTCCAACCTGTCATGTCTGAATAATCAAACCTTGAAGTTGACACATGTGCCTGGAGTTAATTTTGAATATTCTGTTCCAGATATCCGCTAATTTGGATGGGATTACTTTGAGTGACCCAGTTTTGCAAAGTGAAGACTACCTCAGAAGAGTGTATGGAAAGGCACTTTATCAGGGGCATCGTAGAACTTACAAAAAAGGTCCATACCTGAAGGTGAACTCTCCAATACCTAAATCCAAGCCACAGAGGCCGAAAATGATAGAGAATATTAAGGGTTAGTGCTTTGTTTCATTGTAAATTCTGTTTCATGTTTTACCAGTTCTGCTGTTCCTCAGACTTATTCTGATGTTGTAGCTTTAGGAAATGTCTCATAAGTCTGGTTCTGTTTAATCAGTCAGGCAAGACTTGCACATTTTAATCTGATTCTCCTTCCAATTTGAATCTGCATTTAATTAAATGAAGAGACCATAATGATGCTGATTTACCATTAAGTAGGTCATTACCAGATGTGTTTAATTACAGCAACAATGAATGGCTTGGTAATACATGAAGATGTCTGTAATAATTTATTCATTTTATTCATGTATATATTTGTGTTTTCAGGGGAAGAAACTTAAACCAAGCTCACTTCAAAGCAAGTTTAATCAGATGCAAGCTACCCATGTGTTGCTGAGCTTCATAAGATCTGGTTGACTTTTCTTTGCATTTTTTATTTAAATAATGCTGTCTTAGGTTGCACTTTTTTGACCTAGATGATAGATATTTTCTTTGAATTTTTGTAAAGTGAAACTCTTTCTTTCTTCACAAACTGAAGCAAAGCAAGATTATATAAAGCCGACAAAGGTGTTGTTGGACTCATTTCTTGCCATTATGTGGAATTAAACAAATGGCAGTCAACCTCTTCCCAGACATCGATCCATAACAGTCACAATTGCATTTATCCAGCATATTTAACATTGCAAGACAATCCAATTAGAAACTCAACACTAGATAGATTTAGAAATTAGTTATGCTTTTATTACTTTATTGTGTCTGTGCAATTCATGAACAAATACTCAGAAATAGTTGAGTTCACAGTTTCACATTTATTAGAAAAATTCTATGGATTAATTTGATTTTAGAATTATCTTATAGCATGTTAATATGTGTTTTTTGAGTGAGGTATGATTCTGTAGGAATAGAGGAAGAACAGTTGTAAGTGTTCCGAAATCTGCAGTCTTCCAGACATAAAGACGATTAGCAGAGTAAATAGGGGGACCATTAAATGTCATGTCAAACCATGTAGTTTTGTGTACTTGCGTTGCGTTTTAACACGTGTTTCATCAACGCGAATTTGCTGTAACGCAGTTGACGAGTTGAGGACGCTGTTTGTACAGCACAAACTTTTAATACTTTTTTGGCTATAACACAATTATGTCGCCAACACTATAACACTGTTTGTAAAGTGTGATTTTTCTGTAATGCAGGGTTGCACAGGAACATAACCATTGCGTTATAGAAGAACTGACTGTACTGTGATTGGATTGCTTTGATAATAAATTTGACTTATTAGCACCCTTTATTAATGATATTAGTGTCCTTAGAGCTTGAAAATGTATCCATGGCACATGTACACACCTTGTGGGATGAATTGTGCTACACAGCATGTTGGTGATAAATGCATGTTAGTCTGTATGCAGTGAATATTTGAAACAAGCACAGAGAAAGCTGGAGAAACTCAGAAGGTCTGGCAACATCTGTGGAGAGAAACCGAATGAATGTTTCAAGTCTGATAGGAGTTTCTTTCGCATTTTGTTTTCAGATTTTTAGCATCTGCAATATTTTGCTTTTATTTACAATGAATATCTGCTGTAATATATACCGAGCAGACAGATCGTGAAACCAGTCATTATGATTGTGATGCCTTTTTGGAGACATCTCTTAACCCATAGCTTCACATTCAACCGCAGAAACGAACCCTAACCTGTGTATTTTAAATACGTTATTAACTATTTAAAGTTTAGTTGCTATCTGATTTATTTTGATTGTTTCTACAGTTCTACAGGTGTTTGAGACTTTTTGTGATTGATTCAAGTTTGAAATGTCCACACAAATTTGCTAAAGTGATCTTTGGCCTGAACTAGTTCCCTTGGACTAGAGCATGACTACAATTTCAGCAGCAAAATGATCATATTGATAGTGGCTTTGAAGATGACTATGACAATGAAATTTTGTGTGTTTGGATCCTTCCAAGCTGAAACTGGAAATATTTGTGGAAATCTCAAAATTTTCCATGCACGGCTTCATGTCATAAAGCTTTCTCTTGAAAGATAGCCATAGTGGGAGGTGATGGCCTCATGATATTGTCGCTGGACTGTTAATGCAGAGACCAAGGTAATATTCTGTGCACCAGGTTCAAATGATGCCTCGGCAGATGGTAGAATTTGAATTCACTTAAAAAGAAACACTAGAATGAAGACTCTAATGATGACCATGAATCCATTGTCAATTGTTGTAAAAACCCATCTGGTTGACTAATGTCCTTTAGGGAAGGGAATCTGCCATCCTTACCTGGTCTGGCCTACATGTCACTCCAGACCCACAGCATTGTTGTTGACTCTTGACTGACTCTTAACTCTTAATTAGAAATGAGCAATAACTACTGCCTAGCTAGTAACACCCACATCTAAAGACTGAACTGTAAGCTCTGTGCAGTGCCTTGTGCCAAATTACTGATGGGCTTCTGCAGGTTTCTGAATGCATCAACCATACCAGCAGTGTTCTTTTAAAGGTTGACAGAAAAGTCCTCAACTGAAACCTGATAACATTATTGAAGTATGGCAAGTGAGCCTCCCAGTAGCAGCTTGAATAATTTCAAATTCTGGTCCCCACTCAAAATTTTGGGAACTATCCAATATTTAGCCCACATTTAAACTTGCACATTTGATCTTTTGAGATACAACTCTTCAAATGTATTGTTTCTTTTTTGAAATTACTTGAGCAGATATATTCTTCAGAGAAGAGGTCTTCATGACGGTTGCCATGAATTTATTGTTGATGTCCTATATCTTTTTTGTCATTTTAATAGGTGTCAAGCTGAAATCCACAAGAACTCAAACCGCATCATCAGCAGTCAAGAAAGCTGTAACCACCCAAGGGACAGAGCAGCACATCTCTGTTCCAGATTTTCAGAGCAACCAATACTTGTTTAGTCCATCACATCAGATACCATCAACATCACGTATTTCAGGCCCAATTGAAGGACAGCTTGTCCCAATGGCTATAGCTCTAGGTATGTTGAAAATTAAATTTGATTATAAGAAATGGTTATTTCTGTTCCAAAATGAAGAAGTTCAGTTTTGATCGTTGTTCTATCTCGTGTGTTCTTCCTATAATAGATTGGTTCTTCATTTTTCCAGATAATTTGGTCCACTGATGAATATGTATATATTTATCTGTAAGATGATGATAGAGTTGGAAACTCTTCCCTGCTGAGTTAGTGCCTTTACATCTTGACAAAAAGCATAAATAGATTGAATCTTTATCTTTATGGAGTTAGTATTTTGTGAAATGTTGGAATAAAAATAGACTAAAAATCATGACAACAGGCACCTGTGAAAAAGTGTGCCCATGCAATATTTTTTATAATATTAGAAGCTATCTCGAGACATTACCAGCCCTTGATCCCTAACCAAGTGTGCTTAACCCTCTGTTCCATGTTGGCCTTATTTAATTTTCTGCTATAGGTTGCTCTGTGTGTCTGAGCAGTCAGTGAAATCAGAGTACTAGAGCCTTAGCATGGCCAGGGTTTGTTGTCTATCCCTCATTATTCATGAAATACAGGGGAACGAGCCATTTGGTTACAGACTGGCTCAAAGGTAAGAGCCCAAGGGTGGAGTTGGAGGTTTGCTTTTCAGACTAGAGGCCTGTGACCAGCGGTGTAGTCACGACGATTGGTGGAAGAAAGGATGGTGTGAAACTTGAAAGGGTTCAGAAAACTCTTAAAAGGATGTTGTCAGGGTTGGAGGATTTGATCTATAAGGAGAGGCTGAATAGGCTGGGGCTGTTTTCCCTGGAGTGTTGGAGGCTGAGGGGTGACTTTGTAGATGTGGGGCATGGATAGTGTAAATAGACTTTGGTTGGGGAAGTCCAAAACTAGAGTGCAAAGATTTAGAGTGAGAGGGGAAAATTTAAAAGGTACCCAGTGGGCAGCTTCTTCATGCATAGGGTGGTGCGTGTATGGAATGAGCTGCCAGAGGAAGTGGTGGAGGCTGGTACAATGACAACATTTAGGGTAATGAGCCAAGTGCTGGCAAATGGAACTAGATTAATTTAGGATATCTGGTCGGCATGAACGAGTTGGATTGTAGGGTCTTTTTCAATGCTGTACATCTCTATGACTGAAATGAGTGAGTCTACAGGCATTCCTAGTAACTACAGGATGGTCAGTTTATCTTCAGAGGGGGGAATGTTTTTGAACTAATGATAGGAGAAAGAGGTTAACAGGTTTGAATTAATTAAGAGGAACTAGCTTGGATTTGTCAAGGAAGATTATGTTTGACTAATCTGATTGAAACTTTTTAAAAGGTAACAGGGAAGGCTGATGAAATAAATGCAGGAGGGCTTGCCTGTATAGATTTCAAGAAAGTGTTTTACAAGGTACCGCATAAAAGCCTGGTTAACAATATTGAGGTTCATGGAGTATCAGTGTCAATTTAGATTAACAATTATTGAAGGTCAGAAAATAGCATGTGGAGACTGGAAAATAATATACTCTCCAAGGGTCAATGCAAGGCTGTTGGAGTGTTTACTATAGATAAATTAATTGGATATTGAATTACAGAGTCATTTTTTCTCAAAATTTACAGGTATGAAACTTGGAAGTATGACAAGCATTAAGCATAATACTAATCAATTGACACAGGACTTGGATCGGTTTACAGACAACGGAAGATGCTGTTTACTAGAGAGAAGTGTGAGATAGTTCATTTTGACAGAAAGGGTAGAGGGAGGCAATATAGAGGTAATGGCACTGTTTTAAATAATGCAGTGATTGAAGCATCATGGGATTTATGTGCATAGATACTTGTGGGAGAGTGAGTAGCAAAGCAGTTGACATCTTTAGCTCCATAATAGATGGTGCTATGTACAAAAGAAGGAAGTTATGTGTAGTCTTTATAGAGCCCTAGTTAGGGACAACTAGAGTATCCAGTCCAATTCTGTTCACCAAACTTTAGGAAGGATGTGAAATCTTGAGAAGTTGTAGAATGGCTCCAGGGATGACAGACTTTAGCTACAAGGTTATGTTGGAGAAATTGGGGTTGTTCTCCTTGAAGCAAATTAAATTGAGAGGAGATTTGATACAAGTGTACAATATTATGAGAGGTTTAGTTAAGACAAGCCGAGGAAAGTCATTCCCGTCAGCTGATGGTACAAGGACTAGCCAACAGATATATGATTTTGAGCTGGAAATACTGAGATGTGCAAGCATTTTTTTCGTTCAGTCATGGGATGGGGGTATCACTGGCTCATCCAGCATTTATTGCCCGTTCCCAATTGCCTAGAGGACAGTTAAAAATGGGTCGAATCACATGTAAGCCAGACCTGGTAAGGATGGAGACAAAAAAACTGCAGATGCTGGAATTCAAGGTAGACAGGCAGGAGGCTGAAAGAACACAGCAAGCCAGGTAGCATCAGGAAGCGGAGAAGGCAATGTTTTGGGTGTAACTGAAGAACGGTTACACCCGAAACGTCCACTTCACCTCCTAATGCTGCCTGGCTTTCTGTGTTCTTACAGCCTCCTTTTTGTCAGACCAAGTAAGGATGTCTGCTACCTTCCCTAAAGGACACGACACTAGTGAACCAGACAGGTTTTTCTAACAATCAACAATGAATTCATTGTCATCATTAGACTCCGAATTCCAGGTTTTTAAAATTGAATTCAAACTCCACAATCTGAGGCGGCGAGATTCAAATTGGTCCCCAGAACATGATCTGGGTCTCTGGATGAACAGTCCAGTGATAATCCTACCAGGCCATCACCTCCCCAAAGCAAAAACTTTGTTGTGCAGCAAATGGTGATGACTTGGAACTTGCTACTGGTTTTATCTTTTGTGTTTCCATGATCTTCAAATGGCAGCAGAATAACATTGTAATCAAAGTTAACTTGGGCTTGAACTCTCAAACAAATGTAACAAACAGTAAACAAACAACAAAATAGTGGCAGCAGTACAGCATTTCTTTTATAGGAGTTTTTAATTATTAGCTTGCTCCTTGAATAAATAGAAGATAACAATGTGCAATTATTGCACTAAATGTTGTACCTCATTTTACAGTATTTAACAGTTCCTTTGTACGGTCCCTGTCTGGGCAATAGAAAGATTTTTGTCTCTCCAAAGTTTTCTGATAGGTATTCTGCTTCAAGTAAAACTGATGAATAAATACAGTATAAAAAATATTATAGATACAAGAAATCTGAAATAAAGACTTAAAGTGCTGGAAATACTCAATTCCTTTGACAACATCTGTGGAAAAGAAAATTAGAACTCACAAAAGTTAGAAATACGAGAGGTAGTGGAAAAGAGATGACAAAAAAGGGAAGATCTTTGATGGAGTAGAAAATGGGAGTAATTAAATGACAAAGAGGATCATCATATAAGTCAAAAAGAGTTGATAATGATACTAGTTAAGACAGAAATGATGGATCTAGAGCAACAACAGGTTTCCACCAATGTCTCATGTACTGATGTCCATGTTTTGAGTTTGACAATAAAAGACTTTCTGAGATTTACAACGTTTTATTGTATATCCTAGTTTAGCATATGCATCAGTTCTGCATTTCCCTGTCCAAAAGCCCACCACATTCTGGATGAACTCCACTCTTAAATACAAAATCTTAATGAACATTACTGACACTCAATTAACTTTGGAGCTGTTGTGTTTGAGCCTTAAAGGGACCTGCATTTCTAACTCTGACAGACTTCTTTTCATTTATAGAAAGGTTGTGTTTATTCAGGGGTATATAGGTCTAAAAACACAATTTCAGATTCTCACTATCAGATACTTCCTTCTTCAAGAATCTTCAGAAATCTTTCTGTAGATACATTCATCTTACTGAAACATTCAAATGTTGATTATGCGTATCTACCCACCTTTGATTTATGGTTTCTTTCTTCTCTTTAAACTGCCTGTATCTATCATAGGCCTTTTGCAAGGTTTGTGAAGGTTTGCAGCTCAGGTTGAGATTTAGGGTATAGGTTTGCTCGCTGAGCTGTAGGTTTGATATCCAGCTGTTTCGTTACATGGCTAGGTAACATCATCAGTGGCGACCTCCAAGTGAAGTGAAGCTGTTGTCTCCTGCTTTCTATTTATATCTTTCTCCTGGATGGGGTTCCTGGGGTTTGTGGTGATGTCATTTCCTGTTCGTTTTCTGAGGGGTTGATAGATGGCAACTAGGTCTATGTGTTTGTTTATAGCGTGTGGTTGGAGTGCCAGGCCTCTAGGAATTCTCTGTCTTTGCTTAGCCTGTCCCAGGATAGATGTGTTGTCCCAGTCGAAAAGGTGGCTTCTTTTTTATCCGTGCGTAGGGCTACGAGGGAGAGAGGGTCGTGTCTTTTTGTGGCTAGCTGGTGTTCGTGTATCCTGATGGCTAACTTTCTTCCTGTTTGTCCTACGTAATGTTTGTGGCAGTCCTTGCAAGGAATTTTGTAGATGACATTGGTTTTGTCCATGGGATGTACAGGGTCTTTTAAATTTGTTAGTTTTTGTTTGAGAGTGTTGGTGGGTTTGTGTGCTACTAGGATTCAGAGGGGTCTTAGTAGTCTGGCTGTCATTTCTGAAACTTCTTTGATGTATGGTAAGGTGGTTAGGGTTTCTGGCTGTGTTTGGTCTGCTTGTCATGGTTTGTTCTTGAGGAATCTGCGCACTGTATTTTTTGAGTATCCGTTCTTCTTGAATATGTCGTATAGGTGGTTCTCCTCTGTTTTGCGTAGTTTGTCTGTGCTGTAGTGGCACTCCAACCACAACGCCATAAACAAACACATAGACCTAGATGCCATCTATCAACCCCTCAGAAAATGAACAGGAAATGACATCACCACAAACCCCAGGAACCCCATCCAGGAGAAAGATATAAATAGAAAGCAGGAGACAGTAGCTTCGCTTCACTTGGAGGTTGCCACTGATGATGTTACCTAGCCAGGTAACGAAACATCTGGATATCAAACCTACAGCTCAGCGAGCAAACCTACACCCTATATCATAGGCCTTTATTCACTTGTGCTTTTTGTGTAAAATGTACATTAAAGCCCAATTATCTGTGTAATATTGTATTGGTATTGTTCTTTCAGGGTGCTGTTCCCCACTCTTATTTATCTTTGCCTCACATGCCAGGGGCAGTTTTTCCCATTTTGTTCCTCACAAGGAATATCACAAATTCTCCAGTGCTGGGATTTTATTTTTAAGCTTGATTCTCTCTCAAGGTGTATTCCATCTTTGGTTTGTTTCATGGCCAAATTAAGTTGCAGCACATGATGTGGTGCATCTGGTCTCGTTTGTCTGTCAAGACTGAAAAATGTGTTGCTGGAAAAACGCAGCAGGTCAGGCAGCATCCAAGGAGCAGGAGAATTGACGTTTCGGGCATAAGCCCTTCAGGAATGAGGAGGGTGTGCCAAGCAGGCTAAGATAAAAGATAGGGAGGAGGGACTTGGGGGAGGGGCGTTGGGAATGCGATAGGTGGAAGGAGGTTAAGGTGAGGATGATAGGCCGGAGACGGGGTGGGGGCGGAGAGATCGGGAAGAAGATTGCAGGTCAAGAAGGCGGTGCTGAGTCCGAGGGTTGGGACTGAGGTAAGGTGGGGGGGGAGGGGAAATGAGGAAGCTGGAGAAATCTGCATTCATCCCTTGTGGTTAGAGGGTCCCTAGGCGGAAGATGAGGCGCTCTTCCTCCAGGCATCATGTTGCCATAGTCTGACGATGGAGGAGGCCAAGGACCTGCTTGTCCTAGGCGGAGTGGGAAGGGGAGTTAAAGTGTTCAGCCACAAGGCGGTTGGGTTGGTTGGTGCGGGTGTCCCAGAGGTGTTCTCTGAAACGTTCCGCAAGTAGGCGGCCTGTCTCCCCAATGTAGAGGAGACCACATCGGGTGCAGCGGATGCAGTAAATGATGTGTGTGGAGGTGCAGGTGAATTTGTGACGGATATGGAAGGATCCCTTGGAGGGAAGTGAGGGGGGAGGTGTGGGCGCAAGTTTTGCATTTCTTGCAGTTGCAGGGGAAGGTGCTGGGAGTGGAGGTTGGGTTGGTGGGGGGTGTGGACCTGACAAGGGAGTCGCAGAGGGAGTGGTCTTTCCGGAACGCTGATAGGGGAGGGGAGGGAAATATATCTTTGGTGGTGGGGTCTGTTTGGAGGGGGCGGAAATGTCGAAGGATGATACAATGTATCTGGAGGTTGGTGGGGTGGTAGGTGAGGACCAGTGGGGTTCTGTCCTGGTGGCGATTGGAGGAGCGGGGTTCAAGGGCAAAGGAGTGGGAAGTGGAGGAGATGTGGTGGAGAGCATCGTCAACCACGTCTGACGGGAAATTGCGATCTTTGAAGAAGGAGGCCATCTGGGTTGTTCAGTATTGGAATTGGTCCTCCTGGGAGCAGATGCGGCGGAGGCGAAGGAATTGGGAATATGGGATGGCATTTTTACAGGGGACAGGGTGGGAGGAGGTTGGTTTATAGTGAATGTCCGTGTTGAGTCGGTCGCCCGAGATAGAAATGGAGAGGTCTAGGAAGGGGAGGGAGGAGTCTGAGACGGTCCAGGTAAATTTGAGGTCGGGGTGGAAGGTGTTAGTAAAGTGGATGAACTGTTCAACCTCTTCGTGGGAGCACGAGGTAGCACCGATACAGTCATCGACATAGCGGAGGAAAAGGTGGGGTTGGTGCCAATGTAGCTGCGGAAGATGGACTGTTCCACATATCCGACGAAGAGGCAGGCATAGCTGGGGCCCATGCGGGTGCCCATGGCTACTCCTTTGGTTTGGAGGAAGTGGGAGGATTGGAAAAGGGAACTTGTTCAGTGTGAGGACCAGTTCAGTCAGTCGAAGAAGGGTGTCAGTTGAAGGGTACTGGTTGGGTCTGCGGGAAAGGAGGAAGCGGAGGGCTTTGAGACTTTCGTGATGGGGGATGGAGGTGTATAGGGACTGGATGGCCATGGTGCAGATAAGGCGTTGGGGGCCAGGGAAGCGAAAATCATGGAAGAGGTGGAGGGCGTGGGTGGTGTCCCGAACATAGGTGAGGAGTTCTTGGACTAAGGGGGACAGGACCGTGTTGAGGTATGCAGAGATGAGTTTGGTGGGGCAGGAGCAGGCTGAGACAATGGGTTGGCCGGGGCAGTCAGGTTTGTGGATTTTGGGCAGGAGGTAGGAACGGGCGGTGCGGGGTTGTGGGGTTTATGAGGTTGGAGGCGGTGGATGGGAGATCCCCTGAGGTAATGAGGTTATGGATGGTCTGGGAGATGATGGTTTGGTGGTGGGAGGTGGGGTCATGGTCAAGCCTCCTCCATCGCCAGACCATGGCAACACGTCGCCTGGAGGAAGAGCGCCTCATCTTTTGCCTAGGAACCCTCCAACCACAAGGGATGAATGCAGATTTCTCCAGCTTCCTCATTTCCCCTCCCCCCACCTTATCTCAGTCCCAACCCTCGGACTCAGCACTGCCTTCTTGACCTACAATCTTCTTCCCGACCTCTCCATCCCCACCCCGTCTCCAGCCCATCACCCTCACCTTAACCTCTTTCCATCTATCGCATTCTCAACGCCCCTCCCCCAAGTCCCTCCTCCCTACCTTTTACCTTAGCCTTCTTGGCACACCCTCCTCATTACGGAAGAAGGGCTTATGCCTGAAATGTCGATTCTCCTGCTCCTTGGATGCTGCCTGACCTGCTGCTGCGCTTTTCCAGCAACACATTTTTCAGCTCTGATCTCCAGCATCTGCAGTTCTCACTTTCTCCTGTCTGTCAAGACACCTTAGTTTTTTCAACTCATTCTTGACAACAGCCTCATCTTTGTGCTCATATAGGTATAATTAATTGCAATAGGATTAACATTTTTTAAGTAAGATTCTTGGTATAGAATTACATTTGTCTCACCATGCTTAATTTTCAATCCTACATAATTTGAAAAGTCCAGAAGCTTGACTGCCAATTTTGAATTCCTTCATAATTTGGTAGATATTCTTTTCTTCAAAGTAATTGGTGCTGCCCACCAAAAACTGTCTACATGCATCATAAGGATGCCCAGACATTTTCAACTATAATGGCAATAGAACATTGCCAGATCCATTTTCAGTTATGAACGTTCCTTAAAGTTAACATGTCTTCAGTGAAAATATCACACCAGAAAAGCACCATTTAATCCATAAAGACATTTATGCAATTTACAGAACTTTCTCTCTATTCCTATTGCTACAGTTGCAGGCTGTATGAATTTTCCTGTTGGTCAGTTTACAATGAAGGAATGAAAACAAAAAAATGCTGGAACTCCCATTGGGTCAGTCAGCATTCATGGAGGGAGAGCAAGCTAATATTTTGTGACTGGATAACTCTTCATCAGAGCTCTTTCTAAAGATGCTGCCAAACCTACTGTGATTTCCAACATTTTTTTGGTTTTCAGTGCAGATTCCAGCATCAGCAGTAATTTGCACTTACCCTGAAGGAATGCTGCATTGATATCCAAGAAAATGCCAGTAAAATGGCTAAAAAGTTGTTCAAAATTATCTTCTCAGCAATAAGAGAATATAATTTTGGTATTTGTTCCCCACAGGATTGCGTTTTCATGTTCTTTACAATCCGTGCATGAGTCAATATGTGTACCCTGAGCACTAATTCCTACCCCTGGTGCTTCACAGTTGTAAAATTCATGCATGCAAAGTATATGGTGCCTTATCATCAACACTTCTCCCAATTCTGAGTTTGACTATTCATAACTTATCTCCAGTATTCATGAAGAATGTGCCTTTATAGTTTGATACCTTTTTTGTATTATGTAAGGTTTCCTCTCATGTCAAGTTTTTCTAGTCCTTTTCCTCTTGTCCTTCTCTGTTGTAATAAACCATATCACTAAATCTGAAATCTTGACAGAATGAAGCAATGTTTCAACACTCTGCTAATGATTTCTGATTCCTTAGCTTTAAAAAACTGTTTTCCTACAATCATGTAACACATTTAGGTGAATGCAAAAAAATCAAGCTGATCATTCTTACTTGAGAGTCGTCATGCTGTATTGAAGGCAATTTTAAACTCTGTCAGCATCTCTAAGCAATTTTTTGCATGTACAGCCCATGCCAATACTGTTCGTAACTTACAGTTTATCTGATCTTCCAGTATTTTGTGCAACACTTCATTAGTTCATTCAACTCATGGGTTCTTTCATACAAGCCATTTCTGAACAAACTTTCTGCGCTAATATGCATATTATAAAATTAAAGTTCTCACTCAAGTCCTGAAATCTATCATTACAACTTCACCTCTACTAACTGTTCAGCACTTTGTTGCTGACCCACTTTTCCACAACTTTGTACACTACAGTCCAACTTATCTTGGATTTCCTACAACAAAAACAGAAATTGCTGGAAAAGCTCAGCAGGTCTGGCAGCATCTGTAGTGAGAAATCAGTTAACATTTCATTAACTCTGATTTCCATATCTGAGGAAGGGTTACTGGGCCTAAAACATTGACACTGATATGCTGCCAGACGTGTTGAGTTTTTCCAGCAGTTTCTGATTTCCATCATCCACAGTTCTTTTGGTTTTTATTCACCTCATCTACAAAATGTAATAGAAAGACACTCCAATCTTTGCCCCATTTCTTCAGATCTATGGCTACTACTACATTAAATTTGGAGGCTAAAAGATCACTTACGAATGGTCGTGATGTATTTCAATATTTAGTATTACAAGGTGATCTGTTCTACATTTTGTACATCCACAACTACAACATCATTTAACAGGAGCTTCAATTTTTGCAAGGAGGAATGAGCTAGTTTTTTTAATGCAGTTTCCATATACTGTAATCCTTGTCTTACAAGACAGACTTCTATCTGCAGCAGTCAATAACACCTCTTGATGAAAAAGTCCAGATTCCCTCAACCTAATACAATGATATCAGTATCCTGTGAATTTCCGGTTTAGCACTTTACAAATACAAATGTTTATCATTTTTCATGTCCAAATGCATTTTTGCTTTTATAATCGAAGCTTACTCAGTAATAATGGCATGTCATTCAGAATGAAATCTGTACTTATGAAATGATACAGTCCTTTCACCAGGGAAAACCACTCTCTTTAAAATTGATAACAAATTGTCATCCCAAATTGAACATGGAAAAAGTTTTAATAATCTTTGATCCTATTTTTGTCTGTTTTGTCCCAGGTTTCCAATTGTTAGTTCAGCAATTGACATCAAACACATTTGCGGTTCAGTCACTATCTGATACAGCAGAATTGACTAAATCATCAACTAAGAGATTCGTGGGTCTACCTAAATCTTTGGCCACTAACACAACATTTTCTTGCTGTTCATTTATATAATATTTATCCACAGACCATCTGTTTTATGTGTTGTTTCCAGTACTAGATTCCTTATTTTTGGACAATTTCTGACAGAGCAGTATCTAGAATCACAGGGGAACCATTTATTAATTATACCTCAAAGGATTTATGGGGTTGATTTACTGTCGATTGTCACCCCAAATACCCCAAATCCTGTATGTTTCCTCATTCAGAAACCAATTAAAGGTACAATCTCCTGCAAAACATCTTTCAAAAATTCCATCCTCATACAGATATCTGAAACTTTGAGAGACAATATCATTACAGTTTTCCATGCTCTGTATCAGTGCACAACGCACATCATGTCCTGTGAAGGTAGCTGGAAACAATTGTCTCCCTGAAAATGTTTTTAGGGCAGAACTCTTTGTTCAGAAGAGAGAGTTGCTCCCATGAAATTGAGCACCCATCAGATCAAATGCCGATCTGTTTGTAAGATTTGTTCATAATCCAATAGATAAAACACGAGCACAGACTCTGGAATTCCTAAATTGAGTTTCTTCAGCCTTTGACATAACCTTTCGAACTCCATGAGATATTCTTCTGTGAACTGAAATTCCATCTTACTAAATACAGCAAATATTGATCAGTTATTCTTTTTGTTAAATACCGAAAGTACTGCAGATGCTGTAAAACAGAAACAAAAATAGAGATTGCTGGAAAAGCTCAGTAAGTCTGATAGCACCTGTGGAGAGAAATCAGTTAATGTTTCAAGTCGAGTGACCCTTCTTCAACCTGAAACATTAACTCTGGTTTCTCTCCACAAATGCTACCAGACCTACTGAGCTTTTCCAGCAAGCTCTATTTTTGATCCTTTTTGTAAATTCTGTCTATAAAACATTTTGGAAACTCAAATTAGAATTTTCAATTCCTCTTTGGTATCCAGCTCTGTTACATCCAGTTCTAAAAATATTTTCGACTTTATTCCTTCCTACCTTTCTGCTTCTTGTTCAGAAAAAGCAACTTGAATCCAAATTTCCACTTCATTCTTCCCCTACCTATATTGCTGCAATTCCAACAACAATGATGGATAATCATAATTTGTGATCCTGTAGTGTGACTCAGCCATTTCACTTCAAAAGCCACTGGGAATTTTGTTTCTGCTATAAACAAGAATTACCTCATTTTTAATCTTCCGACCTCTGTCTGAGTATTAAAGATACTGCATTTATAACTCTTGACAGTTCCTGGAAGGATTGAAGAGCCTGTGGTAAGGGGAATGATGGGCTGGGTTTTGTAGAGCAGGCAGCAAAGGACAAAGGACACAGACAGTAGTGTTTTTGATGAGGTCAGGATTACAAAGGGAAAATGTAAGAGTCCAGCTCAGAGTGCAATACAATAGACAAGTCTAGAACAAATAATAGTGTGGATAAGAAGCAAAATATTGGTGGAATGACGTTTAGGTGAATTGCTCCTTTGGACCACCAAATACAGGCAATAGGTCAAAGAGCTTTCTTCTATGCTATAACCATTCTGTGACAATTATTTTCCAGACTAGCAATTACTGTTTTAATTATTAACATATTTTTGGATCCTCCACTGGCCTATCTTCCTTTCCCTATAACTTTCTCTAGCCCTATGACCCTCTGAGATCACTGTGTGTCTCCAAGTCTGCTTTCTTAAGTATAATTTTTATCACTCCACAATTGGTGGCTGTGTCTGCAGTTGCCTGATCTGTAAATGCTAGAAATCCCTCCCAAAGCTTCCCCACACCTCTAACTTTCCATGTCAAAACTAGCTCTTTGACCAAATTTTTGGTTCCTTCTCCTAATATCTCCCTACGTGATTCTAAGTTTGATAACATTGTTGTTAAGTGACTGATATATCGTACAACATTTTAAACGTTATAAAAATGCAAGTTGCAGGTATCATGTCCATAACCACATTTCTGGTTCAACCATAGAAGAAAGTAGGAACCTGAATTTAGGTTATAAAATGAACAGCAGCTTTCATGAAAGCTAAGATCTGTTGGTCACTGATGGTTTAGTGGGTAAATACATCATCCATGATACTGAACCACAAAGACAGAAATATGTCATCTAAAGGTTGCTAAATATGATATCAAGTGTACAATCCAATAGTCATTGCTAGTTGTAGAAAGCCAGCCGTGCAGTGCTTTGGTGCATATCTTATGCAGATAAATAATGTGGAACTAGAGTGTTTAGCTGAGCTCTGTTGAGGCTGTGATCCCATTAAATATACTGGTGAAATGCAGCTAGTTCCAGCTAATGCTGTGCCATTGAAGGTCATTCAGCTACCCTGCTGGCGAGCATCATTGAAGAAGCATTGAACTTTAGTCCCTGCATTAATAAGAAGGCTCCCTGTACATACACTCAAAATTCATAAAGGGCATTGGAAGCAAATGAAGCTTTAAGTGAAGAATATTAGAGGAGGCACGTTGAAATGCCAAATGAGATACTAATGGCAAATGTTTACGAGTAAGAAATCCTTGCATTATTAATTCCTTTTGTACTTAAGAATTTTATTGCCGATGAATGCATATTAAATTGTACCTTTGTAATTCAGGACCAGTTAAAATCTTTAAAAGAGATATCTTTTTCTTTAGTTTCCACAGTTTGTCATTTTCCTGAAGTTAAAACCTGAATAAAGATTCATATTCAGGGAATTTATTTTGGTTAGTAACAATTTAAGCTTCGGAACAAGTCATAATTACATTTTGTATGTTGTCATCTGCACTAAATGTGTCAAACTTCCTGCATACATATGAGTACATGTACAATTGTGGATTTATTCATGGCATTCCAGTACACTCAGAAGAGGAATTAAATTAAGTTATTCTAAATGGTTCTAAGGCTATAGGGAAAAAGCAGGAAAGTAAGATTATCTAGGAAAGAACAGGAAACTGGAAGTGTAAAAAGTAACCCCTCAGAAGTGACCAAGTTCAACAACAAGATCCTCTCTCCTCTAACTATTAAGTTTAAATTCTTTATTTTGAAAGCAACATCAATTACCTTTTGGGGAAAAAAATGTAACCACAGGGATTTTAGCGTTTAGACTGGACAATTAACATTATTTTGTCTCACAATTGTCAACATTATTTATTTCTTACTAACAAGTGTTCATGTTTTACTTGACCTATTAAGCACTGAATGAATGTTTTCGATATAGCTGCATATATTATTAGTGCTACATATCGCAGTGATGGTGAGCACACACAAACAGCTGTGATGCAACAGAATGGAATGGAAGCTGCCTGGAGCAAAGATGGTATTGCCCATACCATCACATGACAGGGCTGAGTCAAATTCCTGCGTCAGCTCACTGAAATCAATGGATATTTTTCCACTGGTGTAAAAATCACTAAAAGCATTTCAGAATGACAAGGACGTTAGATAATTGCTAGAACATTTTCAAGTAATGACAAAAAACCTTTAGTATCCTCAGACTCATATATGTCACTGGGTTGTCTCACTTTTATTATTTTGGATAAGTTGAAAAATTAACATTTGTTTAAGGAGCAACTACAATTCATGGAAGGAATTGATTCACATGGAAAAAATAAGCTTAAGACTCTTTTACTTCATTGTACTGCCATGGGAGTTTTGACTCAGTCCAATAGTATGATTAATTGGACAATGCCATCTTTGTTCCAGGCAGCCACCATTCCATTTTGTTGCATCACTGCTGTTTCAGTATATGCACGGTGCCATTGACAATAAAAGCAGCTATTCAGACTGGCCAAGATAATATTTTAGAATTTTCTTTCAACAATCATAGTGGGTAAGCGGTCATTCAGCCCATCGAGTACACACCAGCTCTCTGAAGAGCATCCCACCAAGCCACCCCCACCCCATCCCCGTGACCCCACATATCCCAAGGCTAATCCACCTAACCTGCGTATCTTTGGATGTGGGAGGAGATCGGAGCACTCGGAGGAAACCCACATAGAGACTGGGAGTGTGTGCAAACTCCACACAAATAGTAATCTAAGGCTGGAATTGAACTTGGGTCCCTTGTGATGTGAGGCAGCAGCGCAAACCATCTTTATCCAATGACAAAAAGAAATGGCCTTTGTATTATTTGATTTTTTTTTAAAAGGGGATGAACTATTATATTCTGTTTTTGTTTCTGATTTACAGCATCCATAGTTTTTTGATTTTTATGAACCATTTTAATTGTACAGAATATTTTGTATATTTTTCACTAAACCTTTCTAAAAGCTGTAAGCTCAGAGTGGCAAAGCTAAATTAAATAAACATAAAAATGAATAATTTAAAAATTGTGCAATCATAGATTCATACAGCACGGAAATAGATCCTTCACTTCCACTTATTCACACCTTGTCCTATTTGGCAGTATTTGGCCCATATCTCTCTAAACCCTTCCTATTCATATATCCAGATGCCTTTTAAATGTTGTAATTGTACATTCCTCCACCACTTCCTCTGGCAGCTTGTTCCATACTCACCACACTCTGCATGAAAAAGTTACCTCTCAGGACCTTTTTAAATTTTTCCTCTCTCACTTTAAATCTGTGTCCTCTAGTTGAGGACTCTTCCACCGAGGAAAAAGATCTATCTGCAATGCAGTCAGGTTATCATTAGCTTGCAGTCGCCACAATGACACTGTTGACAGTTCTGTGGTTAATGGTGGTGACAGCTTTCAGGCAGCCATCTCCTGACATAATGAAACACTTGATTTATTATTTTGTGACAGGCTATATTAGATATTAAAACAATGTGCTGCCTCCATAGAAAGCTAGGAAATAACCATTATGAATCATGCTGCATTACTATTAGATAACCATGTTGCATTAAATGCAGCTTGATACCATACAGGGCAGAGAAAGACAAAACATGCCCATGGAAAAGCAGGTTTACAGTTATTGTAAAGTAATTAACTGTATTCTTACAAAGCAAAGCCTCCATAAGCCGCTATATATCCCAGTTATGTGAAATTACCCCTTCCTTGCCCTGTCTGTCGGAATGAAGTGTTGCTCCTATTAGTCATGCAGCCCAGAAACAGGACCTTCGGTCCGACTCGTCCACCCCAACCAGACAACCCACTCTGAGCTAGTCTCATTTGCCAGCATGTGGCCTATATCCCTCTCAACCCTTCCTATTCATATACCGATCCAGATATTTTTTAAATGTTGTAATTGTATCAGTCTCCACTACTTCCTCTGGCAGCTCATTCTGTACACGCACCACTCTCTGCATGGAAACGTTATCCCTCAGGTCCTTCTTAAGTCTGTTGAGGGTAGTTTTTTTCTGGCTTTGGTGTAGTTATACATATAGAAGTCATTGATTTAAATCAAGAAAGAAGACTTATTTTAATAACATCGCTGCACCTAATTATAATAGCTAATCCAATTGTTTTTCTACTCATTCACTTCAACATTTGTCAGTATTGAGTGGCACTCGAAAAGCACAGCAGGTCAGGCAGCATCTGAGGAGCAGAAGAGTCAATGTTTCAGGCATAAGCCCTTCATCAGGAATGCCTGATGAAGGGCTTTTGCCTGAAACATCAACTCTTCTGCTACTCGGCAGCTGCCTGACTTGCTGTGCTTTTCCAGCACCACACTTTTTGACTGGTCTCCAGCACCTGCAGTCCTCACTTTCTCCCATTTATCAGTATTGACTCATCAGGTGGTCAGGAACAAGCAAGGTTTTTAATATTTATCAAATATAAACGAGCGACAGTATTGCTGCAGTTTATGATTAAATCTGAATTAAAAACCAAACTAGTCGCATTAATTATCAACTTAAAAATTTGTCTCTTCCTCACAAGGAGGTCAACAATTCCTGTGAGGAAAGTTTTAAATGAATAGCACTGGAGTAAAGAATACTTGAGAAATATGAGGAACCAAATTGTGGACAGATGGGAAACAGTCTAAGATGTATTTGAAGTTAGTGTGCATTATTATGATTAAGGTTGGTGAGCTGCACACACAAATTGCTACATGAAACAATGAAAAAAAAGAGACGTAGCTCATAGCAAGATTGACTCGACTGAGCATTTTGAAGACATTTAGGAAAGATGGGAAGGGAGAAAGGGGACAGCAGTATTGTGCAAATAAACTGTAATACCACTCGCTTGCTCAATGGTGATATTACTGAGCCACTCTTTGGAATTAACATTGTAGGCCCCCACCTAGAGTACATTCTGTGCCCCTGGCATGCTCAGTGCTTCTTCCAATTTTTGTTCAACATGGAGCTGTACAAATTTACCAGCTGAGAGGAAGGTGTGGTGATCACTATCTGCAGGAGATTTCCTTCCTTGTGTTTAATCTGATGCTATAAGACCTCATGAGACCCGGTTATAATACTGAGTGTGTTAGGGTCATATCCTGCCATCTGTATTCCTCTGTCGTGCCACCTCTATGCTGAAGGGAAATGATGCATCCAGCTATAATGAGGTATTGACTAAAAGGTATGATTTTAAGAGTATAACTTTTGTCAGGCTGTTTCTTTCATCTTGGAAAGCTTCCCAATTTTGGTATTGGTTAATGAAGAGGACTTTGAATTGTCAACTGGTCAGGTTGTAGCATTGTTATTTGTGGTGTCTGGGCTGAGCTGTGCTGTGTGGAATGCCCGATTTAGTTCTTCGTTAACTTTCCTATAGTGATTTGATCTAACCAACTGGTTTTCTAAGCTATTTCATAAGGTGGTTTTCTAGGCCTTTTTAGAGGGTTGTTTGAGTAAACTATATTGCTGTGGGTCTGGAGTAAAATTGTGGACTACACCAAGTAAGGATGGCAGATTTGCTTACAGAAAGGGCATTTTTATGACAATCTGTTATTTTCATAAAGATTTCATAGTTATCTTCACCGAGGCAAACATTTTAAGATTTTCTAATATATTATTTTGAATATCATCAGCGACCATTATGGGATTGGAGCTTGGGATTTTGAAACATTAGTCTGGGCCTCTGAATAGAATAGAATAGCCTTCATTGTCACATATACTCAATTAATACAGTGAAAAGTTTACATGTAGTCAATTTTAGCACCAACTTAGATACAAAGGTATCTTGGCATAGCTTCTTTAGTTACAAGATTTTAGACAGTACAGAAATAAAACTTCAGTGCAGCAGACCATACTGGTGCTTAACTTCCAGCCTGTGCTGGGCTCTGGCTCCACTCCATGCCGGCGATAAGCCACATTTGGAGGTTGCCACATCAGGCTGGGAGACAGATCGCTATGACAGGCTGGGGGACCGCCACATCGAGCAAGGAGGAAGGCCGCCATGCCAAGCCGGGAAGTTGCCATGCCAGGCTCGGAGGTAGCCGCGCCAGATTGGGAGATTGCTGGGCCAGGCTAGGAGGCCACCACGCTAGGCCAGAAGGGAGGTCACCGCGCCAGACCAGGAGGTCGCCACACCAGGCCTGGAGGCCCCTGCAGGAGGAGGGTATTGGATTACTAGTTTAATTTTTATTCTTATCATGGGAAGTAAGCATTGCTGGCAATATCAACATTTTTTGCCCATTCATAATTGCCTACAAGAAAAATGTAGCCACCTTCTTGAACTGTTGCTGTCTGAATTTCAAAATAATTTCTGAATATCAAAATAAGTTAAGCAGAGGTGCTCTGCGATAGCTGTCCATTAAAATACCATGGTTTCCATTTTTGTAATTCAGCTGGATATTGATTAATTTCATCTTGATTTAAAATGTCCTCATCACTGATGAAGGGCTTATGCCCGAAATGTTGACTCTTCTGCTCCTCAGATGCTGCCTGACTAGCTGTGCTTTTCCAGCACCATATTCTTCGACTCAAAATGCCAAGGCTGAGTTGCATAATACCTCTGGTGACTTTTATTATGCCTATGCTATGAAGCAGCTTTGCCTTTAAATGTCCAGGTCTGACCTGATTTATATCAGGCTGATTGAAGTTCACCCTGAAATGTGTTCTTTTGACTACATTTCTTATGACTTCATGGAGTAATTTTGTTTGTACTGATCTGGAGTTCCAGTGCGTGGCCCTGGTTGGACTTTTGTTTTCCAGTTGGAGAAATCAACCTGCTGTTTTTACATTTTTCTTCTGCCTCACAGTTCAATAATTTCTTTGACCTGCCAGGTGTTGTGTCTGGCTGCACCAACTCCTATTCTTTTATATATTTTCTTGCATAATCTATCCATGACTATCAAATGGCAATATGAATACATTAGTTCCTGCCCTCTGGGATTGGTCAAGGTTCTGATTGTTATAATGTAAATGGTTCCATGTTGTTCCTGTTGCCTCCAAATTTAGCTTCTTATTGCTGATTCTTGTAGCATTTGTATTTATACATCAAGGTTTATATTTGCCTGTTTCTATTTCCTTTATTCTTTCATGGATGTAACAGTCAAGGACCACTGTTGATTGCCTATGGCTAAAAGCCTTTGAACTGAGTGGGTTTTGAGGTGCATATAGGGCAGACCTGGTCAGGATGGCAGATTTCCAGCTCTAAATGGATTTGATGGATCAGGTGGACTCTTGTAAGAATTAATGCTAGTTTCATGACAACATCATTGAAACTAACATTTTGTATTCTCGCGTTCTAAATAGAGTTTAAATTCCACCAGCTGCCATGGTTCATCCAGCACATTAGGCCCTCCGGATTACTAGTTAAGTGACATTACGACCATTTCACTGTCTTCCCCAACTTTCAAATCAGGATAGGGCCAAAATACTTGGGCTGTGTTCATTAGAGAACAGAAGAATCAATGTACATATGATTGAGGTTTTCATGTTAAAGGGATCAGGAATGTAGATAATCGCAGTTCTGTTACAGAACCCTCTATTACCTCATATTAGTGTTTATCCTCCACTCAACAGTTGTCCTAATCCCATATCCTCACCATTCTTCCATCCCTTTTAATACTTCTCTCTTTCAAACACTTCTGACACTTTATTCTTAATGTTGATATTATGTCTGCTTCAGTCACCACTGCTTCACAATGCTGTGTAAAAAGAAAAAAAAGTTTTGTATTCAATCTCTTTCAAATAATCTTATATCTATGCCACCTTATGTCCTAGCATTCAACCACCAAAAACAGTCTGTTTATATCTACCCATTGCTAACCTTTCACACAGTTAAACGTACCTCTCAAATAATTCTATCATCTTCTCTCTTCATAATGAAAATATTAACAATTTTGATCCACTCTTTGTATTTGTTCTTTGTAATATTAGATGACATCCCGGTTAATGTGTATCATCCCCTCTGTGTCGATCAATGTTTTTTCCATAGTGTGGAACCCAGAGCAGTATGCAGTATTCCCAATTTTACCTTAGTAAAATTTTATGTCAACCTGCCTCACTTTTCAATTTTTTCATCCATAACTCTTTCCATAAAACTCAAACGTAGCTTAGCTTGATTTTTTTTTTGCAGGATGTGGATGTTACTGACAAGGCCAACAACTCGTACAGTATGTAGCACATCATCTAAAGTGTCAGTGAATGCCATCAGCTTGCTTTTTGCCTCTTCCACCATTATCTCAATACTCCTTGCATCTTCCTTTTATACACCATTATTTTTCTTCAAAACCTCTTGTTCTAGTAAAGTGCGAATTTGACAAATAGTCCCTCTTGGTCTTAACACAAATTATTGATATGATCAATAAATATAAGTAGCTTAATCAAAACCTAATGCATCACTATCCACTTGCAATCAACCTGACAAACTATTCTAAATTTCTACTCTCTCTTTCTTCCTTCTAACTTTTTAAAAATTAATTTATTTTTACTCTCCTAGTTTTGTAGCCTTAAATATCACAAATACTCACTTTTGTTCTGCCTTGTTAGTAGTTTTCTGAAATTCCAATTGTACTATGTGACATTCCACCATATCTGTCATTTCCTAATACTGTGATGATGAAATTTATTAGAATGTAATAATTGCAACTTTAATTATATGTTCCAAATTTTCTTTATCACAGTTGCAATACTGACTGACTTGTAATTACCTAGGTTAGCTCAGTTTTCCTTTTCAAAAATTGATATTCCTTTCACCACTCTCTTGTTCTTCAGCACAAATTCATTATCAATATAATTTCAAGGGCATCATTTTTCCCTTATCCACGAAATGTGCTGAGAGTATGGAAGATCAAACTTAGGAATTTTTATTGTGAGAGATGGCTTTGACATGAGAATAAGGTGAGGGTGACAATTGGTGACAGCTGATCAGATGGAAGTGTGAGGAAATGTCTTGAATGATAGGAATGAGTGAAGCTGACAGCTGAGTTTGTCTCAGCAGTTCTGTTCAAACAAAGACTAGGGAAGTCAGTGTTGGGAGTTTGACACTACTACTCACCATTTTCCCATGATAAATTCATTGAACTTCTCGCAGCACACTATCTTGGAGTGAATCTCACCATCCTACTACTTAGTTTTTCTGCCACTTCAAACCACACTGTCCTGTAAGCCAACCTTCTTCCTCTCATCAGCTAGGAGGAGCATCTCTCTTAGTATGGTGTGAAAGAGAGTCCGAGAGAACTCCAGGCAGCATTCTGGCAATGCCTCCCTTTTGTCAAATCGAGCATTAATTAAAACCATCAGGACCCCATTCTCTTCAATCTGAGCACAAGCTTCCAGCTGATCTTAGATACTGAATAAGAGAGACTTGCTGACTCTATTTAGCTTTTCTCTCTTTCTTTCACACACACAGATCATTGTAGACTGATTCTGTCCATGCTAAACAGTGATATTAGGGCACTTGGACAATAGCTTTATATTCTAGTCCTTTTGAATTAAATGGCAACATTTCATTTGCCTTCCTAACTATCGAATCAGCCTGCAAGTTAACCTTAAGAGAATCATGGACTAGGACCTCCAAGTCCCTTTGCACTTCAGATTTCTGAATTTTCTCCCCCTTTAAGAAATTGTTTATGCCCTTATTCTTCCTGCCAAAGTACATGACCTCACACTTTCCTACATTGTATTCCATCTGCCACTTTGCCCAGTCCTAACCTGTCTAAATCCTTCTGCAGCCTCCCCACCTCCTCAATACTTCCTGTCCTTCCACCTATCTTTGTATTATCTGTAAACTTAACCAGAATTCCCTCAGTTCCTTCATCTCAATCATTAATGTATAAAGTGAAAAGTTCTGGTCTCAACACTAATCCTTGTGGAACATCACCAGTCTCCGGCTGCCATCCTGAGAAGGACCCTTTTATTCCCACTCTCTGCTTTCTGCCAGACAGCCACGCTAATACCTTGACTTTAACACCATGGGCTCTTATTTTATACAGCAGCCTCCTGTTCGGCACCTTGTCAAAGGCCTTCTGGAAGTCCAAGTAGATAACATCCATTGACTCTCCTTGGTCTAACCTGCTCATTACCTCCTCAAAGAATTCTAACATATTTGACAGGCGTGACCTCCCCTTGATGAAATCATGCTGACTTTGCTGTACTTTACCATATGCTTCCAAGCATTCTGAAATCTCATCCTGAACAACGGACTCCAAAATCTTTTATGTGGCCAAGGTCAGGCTAATTGGCCAGAGCCAATCTGGTCATTGTTTAGACAAGGCAAACTGCACACTGAAATACAGCATAGCAAAGTCATCCTGCGGGATAATGGCAACACTGATCAGATTATTTCTCACTGTATATCACATAAATTGATGAATGGGCCTACGGCTTTCACTTTTGGTCTTGAAAAGTGTCCCGTCTACCTCAGATAATTCTGGAAAGGTAAAAAGATTGAAAGCTTTTTTTTTGTTCAATCATGGGATGTTGGCTAAGACCGCATTTAATGTCCATCCCTGGTTACCCTTGAGAAAATGGTGGTCAGCAACCTTCTTGAATCTCTGTAGTCCATTTGCTGTAGGTGGACCATTAGGGAAGGGATTAAGCAACAAGAGAAATGAGAAGAAATGCCTTTAATGAGAGGAATGTAGTAGCAACATGAGTAGTGGCATGCCGCTACCAAGATGTTGCCATCAAGCCAAATGACGTTCAATCTATCACACAAATTAGTCACATGCTGTGAGAATTTCAGTGTTAGTGTGAAGCTACGTGTGTACGCTTGAAGTTCCAAAGACTGGCAGATTGTATCAAACAGCATTTCCCTTTATCTGACAAGACCCAACCAGCTCATGCTTGCAAAACCTAAAACACCATCTCCAAAATTAAATGTAATTTGGGAAAGGAACAATATTTGCTAAATAACCCACAGTGTGTAAAAGAATTATGCTGACAAGAAGTTTAGGAATGTCAATTGGCTTAACAGTGACAGACATTTGAGTGAACTAGAAGCTACACATATTCGTACACAGGAAATTGTCTTTTGTTGACAGAAAGAACATGAAGACATACCATGTTTCAATTAAACAAACTGGATGACAGCCATTCTCTGGATCATTTCCCAGCGTATTGCCTTTATCAATCAGAGCCAGCCTGTCTGGTTTAAAATTTAAACAAAACTTGGCAGTTAACTGACTTTTGTCATGATTCATAGAGTCATAGAGATGTACAGCATAGAAACAGACCCTTCGGTCCAACCCGTCCATGCTGACCAGATATCCCAACCAATCCAGTCCCACCTGCCAGCACCCAGTCCATATCCCTCCAAACCCTTCCTATTCATATACCCATCCAACTGCCTCTTAAATGTTGCAATTGTACCAGCCTCCACCACTTCCTCTGGCAGCTCATTCCATACACGTACCACTCTCTGTGTGAAAAGGTTGCCCCTTAGGTCTCTTTTATATCTTTTCCCTCTCACCCTAAACCTATGCCGTCTAGTTCTGGAGTCCCCCACCCCAGCGAAAAGACTTTGCCTATTTACCCTATCCATGCCCCTTATAATTTTGTAAACCTCTATAAGGTCACCCCTCAGCCTCCGACACTGCAGACAATCAGAGTTTATTTGCCAATCAATCAGCAATATCCCCTCATATCACGTAAGTGTTGTTTTATATTTACATGGGTGTTCCTGGAAATTGAGTACAAGACAAAGCTTTGACAAAATGTGTCTCTTTTTAACCAAACTCAAGTTCTGCATTGGCAAATGCACTACTTTTTGATTCTATTAGTTTCTACTGAATTTGTACCTTTGTTGGGATGAAATGCATTATGCACTATTGAGTCATTGCTTAGTAAATGGGAATCCTTGCTGACTTTTCCTTATCTCTCTTGTGCAGTGAAGACCATAAGACACAGGAGAAGAATTGGGTCATTCAGCCCTTTGAGTCTGCTCCAAAATGAAGTGAGATCATGGCTAATCTGATAATCCTCAACTCCACTTTCCTGTCTATTCCTCATAACCCCTGATTTGTGCAATAATTAAAAATTGCTGTCAGTTTTGAATACCTAAAGACCCAGCCTTGACAGCCTTCTTTGATAAAGAATTCCATGACTGACTACTCTCATTTCTGTGTGGAATGGGCAACCACTTTCTCTGAGATTGTGCCCTCTGGTCCTGGACTCTCCCACAATGTAAAATAATCTCTCCACAACTATCTGGTCAAATCCTCTAACAAACTTGTACCTTCCACACATGTCATTTACTGTATCTGTTGGTTCTGATGTGGTCTCCTCTACAATGGGGAGACAGGACGCCTACTCACAGAGAGTTTCAGAGAACATCTCCAGGACACACACACCAACAATCCCTACCACCCTGTGGCTGAACGCTTCAACTCCCCATCCTACTCCGCCAAGAACATGCAGGTCCTGATCCTCCTCCATCATCACTCCCTAACCACCCGACGCCTGGAGGAAGAACACCTCATCGGCTGCCTCTGGACCCTCTAACCCCACAGCATCAATGTGGATTTCACCAGTTTCCTCATTTCCCCTCCCCCCACCTTATCCCAGTTCCAACCTTCCAACTTGGCATCGCCCTCATGTCCTGTCCTATTTGTCCATCTTCCTTTTCACCTGTATGCTCCACCATCCTCTCCAACGTATCACCATTACCTCCACCTTCATCTACCTATTGCACTCTAAGCTACCCCCCCCCCTCCCCCCCAGCTCCACCCCTCCTCCCATTTATCTCACCATCCCCTTAGCTCCCAGCTTCATTCCTGATGAAGGGCTTTTGCCCAAAACATCAATTCTCCTGCTCCTTGGATGCTGCCTGACCTGCTGTGTTTTTCCAACACCACACTCTCGACTCTAATCTCCAGCATCAGCTGTCCTCACTTTTGCCGTGTATGTTTCAATAAGTCAACTCTCAATTTCCTAAACTCCAATGAGTACAAACCTAAACCAGCACACTCTCCTCCATACTTGATATCAGCCTAGTGAACCTTCTCAGGACTGCTGCCAGTGCCATATAAATTTCCTTCGTTAAGGGGTTCAAAACAGTTCACAGTACTCAAGTGGATCAGACTAGTGTCTTGTATAGTCTTAGCAAGTCCTCTTTATGTTAAGCTCCATTCCCTTTGAAAAAGAGGCCAGCAGTTTATTTGCCTTCCCTGTCACTCGCTGCATCTGAATGCTTTTCTTTGTGATTCATGCATTGGGGCCCCAAAATCCCTTTGAGCTCACCTATCTTCTTTTAAATAATATTCAGAGCTTCTATCCTTTGTGCCAAGGTATATAACCTCATATTATGCTGCATTATATTCCATCTATCAAGCTTTTACCCTTTCACTTAACCTATGTTTCTCCTTCAGCAGAGTCACTGTGTCATCCTCAGTACTTGCCTTCCTAACTGTTTTTGTGCAATCAATAAATGTGACAACAGTGCATTCACCTCATTAATCTAAGTCTTTAATATGTTACAAATAATTGTGACTCCAACACTGATCTTTGTAGCACTCCACTTCTAATAGTTTGCTATGCTGAAAATGTCCCCTTTGTCTCAAATCTCTACGACTGATTAGTCAATTTTCTATTTATGCAAATATACTACCTCCATGGATAGTATGGGCTTTTATCTTATTAACTTGCTTAGTGTGTGATACCGTATTGAATGTCTTTTGGAGATTCAAATATATTACATCTTCTGGCTCCCCTTTATCTATCCAACTTTTTAATCCTCAAAGAATTCTAATTAATTTGGCAGGCATGATTTCACCTTCATGAAGCCATGCTGACTGCTTGATTTTATTTGTATTTCCAAGTCCTCCATTCTTACTTCCTTTATGATAGACTATAGCATTTTTCCTATGACTTCTGAATCTAATAGTGTACTCAGTGTAACATAGCCACAATTGACTGTTTTAGCACAAACATGGATCATTCCTTCTGTGCAAAGTGGTTTATGTTTTCTACTCACACTGGGAAGCATCTACCAGATTTCCAGAGTATGTCACATTAACTATTAGTTTATACTCAAAGTCTTCCAATTTTAAAATGTGTTTTTTTAATATATATTACCACTCTATATTACCACTGAGTAAAACATTAAGGCCACTATTCTGGATCTAGGAACAGTGGCCTTTTTATTAGTGTAAACCTCTTTTTATTAGTTTAAAAGGAAACACATCAGTAAGTATGCATGTTCAGTGCTAATCTGATTCTGGTGTGTACTGAAACAAAGAAATATGAGTCCCTCTCCAAGACATTTCTCATATTTTTGGTGTTCTAACTGGATGTAAACATGGAATATAGTACCAAACTCTGTTACCTGTGAGCTTAATAACCAGTTTAGAATGATATCAAAACTAATCAGTATAAGTATTTCTTGTCATCTTCATCAATCACTTTTCCTCTCCATTTCTAGGTGAACCACGGATTGATAATGGTGTTCCACAAGCTGCAGATTTGATTATTAGCAGTGCACCCTCCGTCATACCGATCTCAGCTTCCTCGACTCTTCCAAAATTAGAGCTTCAGGCAAAAAAGTCCAACATAGCTGTTGTACACATGAAATCTGAAAAGAGGGACCCAATCAAGTTAACTGTCCAGGTATGGCACCATTGAAGGTAACTAGTGACTGGCACTGAATTGGAGATCTAGCAGTATAACTTTCAGGACTCTGTGCTGAAATTAATTTCAGTGAGAACCTAGGGATTGAGGGAGACCTAGTGCAATGTTTGAGAGAGAGTAGCTGCAGGGAGTAGCAGATCAAAAGCGCTGTGACCGGAAGGAGGTCCAGAATTGTTTAAAGTACCCATTTTTATCTGATCAATTTCTTTAACATAACATTTCTACCTTACAATTTAGTCCTCCTAGAGATAATGCACAATGCTTTTTCTTTTACATTTTTATGGCATTATTAAATTTAGCAGTACTTTGTAACTTGTACCTTCCGATCCCTCTTACTTCTCTCATCATTGCAACAGTTTGACCTTGAATTTCATGGATTTAGCCCTCCACCACCACCTCCCCAACCAGAGTTGCAAATGGCATTTAGAATTCAATTCTGGGATTCCCAACCCCATTCCCGAGGGGCTTTGATTTTCATGAATGCCTTTTTAAGAGTTATTTTGACTCATGAGTTCATATTCTGAACTCCTGACTTGACCAGCTCATTTGCAGAGGTAGAAAATTCTAGTCATCAGCATTAGGCCAGCTTTTCAATGAATCATGATTTACAGCAGCTCAAAGGTGTCATAACCCATAATCTGCATGAGGAAACTTCTTGAGAGGTAATTTCAGATGACTCTCTTCATTTCCCTGATACCAGCCTACCTTCTGCTCCACTCTAGAGTTTTGGGTGGTGAGGTGACTAAAGTCTAATGCAGGATTGAGGGCAGGCAGATGGTGTTTAAGCAGGTAGGATGCTCATACCTTCCTAAATTTCTTCCATTGTTTATGCATTACTTCCACGTGGGCCTATTGGAGATGATTGAGATTGTTTTCACCTTTACAAATGCTTCTTTTCCATCTTGGGTGGTCTTGGGAAAGAGATTCCCATAAACTGGTGGGGATATTGCATTTTCTTAGGAGCCTTTGAGGATGTTCTTGAGACATTTTCTCTTCTCTTGTAACCACTTAACAACTTATGCTCCACAATCCAATCTCTATGCCATCCCCAATTAAGATATGCTCCCACCCAAGTTCCCTGCCAAACTCTGACACTTCAATGCTCCTTCACCCACTGCAAACCGTACAAAACAATAAACTCTGTAGCAACAATATGATGTGTAAAATATCCTATATGTAAATTAGTAGCTACTCTACTAATGCCCACTGCAAACATCCATTCACAGTTCAATGTATGCCTTGGGATTCCTATATTTGGCATGTTACAAGATCACCCTTATAAATAGAACCCTAGCCATCTGCTTATCATGTAAGCTTGATGTTGAACTGGGGCATATCTAAACTATTCTTCATAATAATGGCTGCCCTGGTCAAACTGTCAGCTGCTACGTGAAGTGCCCTACTGCCATCATGTTTGGCCTTGAAAGGTATCTGTTCCACCTTAGATTACTTTGGAAGACAAAGGTATGTGAAAACTTTGATCAACAGGTCAGGCCAACCATTTTTACAGTTTGTAGCAAACACTGACTGTTATTCTCTACTAATAGGATGCAGTCATCTAGCATATAAGGCATTTTCCCTACAAATGAACAAAACTCCAATGGGTTTCAGTGCCAGGATGATACCAGGTAGGGTATTCAAACAGACTTCTTTACCTACCTTGGGTGGCATGGTGGCCCAGTGGTTAACACTGTTGTCTTAAAATACCAGATGACCAGGTTTGATTCCAGCCTTGGGGTTTGCACATTCTTCCTGTGACTGCTTGGATTTTCTCCCACAATCCAAAGATGTGCAGGTCAGGTGGATTGGCGACGCTAAATTTCCCCATATTGTTCAGGATGTGCATACTAGGTGCATTAGCCATGGTAAATCTGTGGTTACAGGAAAAGATTGGGTGCTGGTTCTGGCTGGGATGATCTTCGGAGGGGTTGCTGCAAACTCAATGGGCAGAATGGCCTCTTTCTGTACTGTAGAGATTCTATGGTTTAAGTACTGAGTTGGAAGATGTAGAACATACCACAGCAGGGAATAGTTGAGACTGATTAGAGACATTTAAACCGTTACAGGAGAAGGCAATAGAATATTATGCTGTTAAAACCAGATACGGCAAGACAGGAGAGGCTCATATAGAGCTTAACTGGAATGGACTGGTCAGAATGAACAACCATTTTTTTTGTGCTGAATATGCTATGTAATTTTATATAAAATTGTAGGTTTCCACCATAAACCATGAAAACTGCAAAAGGGAGGTTTCCTGGTCTGGTCCACAGATGATTCCAGTCACTCATTATGTGGTTGGCTCTCAGTGCCCTTCGGCAACTAGAGATGAGCCATAAATACTGCTTTGTCAGTGTTGTCCACATCCTAAACACAAATAAAAGAAAAACAGTTCTATTGTTTAAATCTGCAATAACCAGTTAAGAGGTATTGAACTAGTTTTGATTCAATCGTAATTCAGGTCTTGACCAACTGGTAAATAAATGCATTCTAATAGACTGAATGTCATAGGTACGAACCATGAATTAACTTTGTTAAGAAATAAAATGATAATAAATTTCATGAGAAACACCATTTAGTCATGGTGGCTGATGTAACTGAAGAAAATATTTTCAATATAACAGAACTTTCAATAGTTCTCATAATTTGGAACACACATCTTCAAGGAAAATCCTATTCCTGAAAATTAAAAAAAAACACAGACTGTGATTTATTGAAAATTTTTAAATTCATCGTGAAAATTAATTTGTTCATCTTCAGGTACTGCCGAACGTGGATATCGATAGCCTTCCCAGTATCAGTCCTGAACTGAGCCAGAGATCACCAAGCCCTGAGCAGCAGCAGATTATGCCCTATCCTGTACAAACTCCAATCCAGGTATCTTTGTTTTCATTATGTTTAAATGTTTCTGTTTGAAGCAATAATCCAGGTCAGCTTGTATAATGTGTGGATCCAGTAGGTTTTCTTATCTCTTGCCTTTTGTACATATATCATTAGAATCCAAATTTGGATGACATTTCACTTAAGGTCATGAGCAGTCACTGATAATAACATTTTGAAGTTGCCTCTTGACAAGCATACTTCAACAAAGCAGGAAAGGATGGTCACACGCTATTAGTACTGGATGTATGTGGCAAAAGTGTAGTTTGAAGTTTTTAGTAACATTTTAGACAACAATATTTCTTTGGTCAGCTGGCCAAATCCATGAAACTCATCATCATGCTTAAATTAATGATATCCAAGCTGCTGAATTTCTGGTTGCCCAATGTAGACTGCAGAAGCATTTCCCCGAGACACCACTTATTAATGTCTTGAGAAGCTTAGGTGCAGATTGGGAAACATCGGTTAGGATTATAGCATTAGGAAGCCTGTCTCCTTGAGTATGTTTTGGAAAAATGCTGAAATTTAACCAGTTAAAACTTTACAATCTTAAAAGCACAAATTGGTCTATGTTACAAATTAAAATATTGCATTGAAGAGTCATCTAAAATCAAGGGCGGCAAATCTGCCAGTGATAGATCCACTCCTTGTCACCCACTATTGGGTCAGGTTGGATGGAAAGGGCATGCTCCAGAATCCTGCAAGACTACTTTCCATTGGTTTTGAGTAAATTGTAAACTTGATTGTATAGTTGCTCTTGGTCATCAGAGAAATTAAAACCGCATGTTCAACCAGGAACTCTTCACAAACACCAAACCATTCAAACCATTAAAGTAGTTTAAGATGTTATCACTGTCCTAATGAACACCTTACCCCTTTGAATGGCAGTTCCAAGGTTGATTGAGTTCTTTTTGTCACATGCATCGAAGGACAGTGAAAAACTTTATTTATGAGCAGTACAGGCAGAGTATAGTAAGCAGGGCTGTTCAAATCAAAGGGTGTAAAACAAAACTTAGAGGCATACAGGTTATGTTGCACAGGGCATGCGCTAGGCGAGATCAACATTAGCAAGAATGAGAAATACGAAGGTTCAGCAGCAGTGTGCTTGTATGGTTTTATATCCAGCTATTAATTATCATGGGCACCTTCTTTGCTATCTGTATCACAGATAATTGTAGGGTGAAAAAAAACTAACACAGGTCAGTAATGTTAATGTGTCAACCAGCTTTCAGTTCCAGATGTTCAAGCTCAATGCCACAGACCAGGTTTAAAGGTCACTAAATGTCCTCAGGTAAAAGAAATAGGTAAAGTAGTGCTCCTACCATGAAGCTAATTCTTCCTCCAGGTTTCTCAATGAGTGCTTAGGGGAGGCCAGACCCCTCCTTCTCTCCCAGTTCTTGTCCAATTTGCCACAAATCATTTACATTATGCCCAACAATGCACCAAGAAAGTGCTTCTGATTAGTTATTCTGAACCATGAAGTATAACTGTTTTAAGTTAAGCTTATAAAGCACAAATGCGACTTCATTAGGTTTAGCAGTTCTGAAGAAAGCTTTCATCCCCTCTTAGTAGGAAATTATGTCAAAGCCAAAGCTGACATCTAACAAATGTACCAATATGTATCAAAAGTTGAAACGGTATCTCTTAGATGATACTTAGATGATAAAGCTGATATATTTCCATTCTTGTGTCAAACTCAGCTTTCTGAGGTAGCTAAAGAACCAGAGGCAAGCTGAAAAAATTTATTTTCAAGTAATTGTCTGATCGGTTATGTACTATACATAAGAATGGTAGATGCCAATTCAGTAATGACGTTATGAATATCTAGTTCCTTGTTCACATGCTTTAGCATGTAATTTCAGTTTAGGAATTCAAGTTTAACCATCGAAATTGGAAAATGCAATTGAAGCATCTTGAAGCCGAGTGTACTTAAAAAATTTGGCTTTTCTGCTTTAAGAGATAACCATTCTTGTTTAATCGAATCAGAGCAGAAGTAATTGTTTTGGGAGTTAGAGCTAAATAATGCTAAAAGCATTAAGTGAACTCAGGTATAAAGCCCATCTGCTTTATCAGACTGAAAAAGAAATTGTAAATGAGAGATATGAAACCTTATTGGTCAGGATTGCCCAGAGCATGTTACATTTTTACAGATGGGTGGAACTTGAGAAGTTTGTTCTCTGGTTTTCAAATTACTTGTGTGATTGCTGGGAGAAGTTAGTTGCGGAGTGAAGCTGAGAATACTAAAGAAAGGTGGTGGCTACAGGCAGCACAGGTTAGCAGCGTCCAAGCAATTCAGGCAAGAGAAGTGCCTGAAAGTTATTGACAATTCGGTGCAGCTGAGAGTGGGTTGAAGAAAGGCCACAAATAGTGTTTGCTTGGTGTAGCTGAGAAATATTGGAGCTTGAAGAAATTGGCAGCTCAGTGAAGCTAACTTTTTCTAAAACAACTGCAATTCTGCCCTTGAGTAGATGCTGGAGTGCAGTTTCAGGAATCTAGTAGAACGTAGTCTAAGGGGATGTGATTAAACTACCAGAGTGTGAACAGTCAGTGAAAGTGGATCTTGAGGGTGTTTCAAGGCTGGATCTATCAGGAAAGAATTGGAAAACTTGAAAAAGAATACAGAGTTTTAAAGAGGCTTGGTGACCCAGAGTGTCACTAATATCTGATTGGATCTATTTTGATTGCATCAGCCAGCTGTGGGATATACAATCACAATTAATCTGTTAACACATATTTATCTCATGTCAATCCTCCAAATTAAAAAAAGAGAGTTATAACAAATGTTGTAGATTTTATTGTACAACACAAGTAAAAATAAACAATAGTTTGTTTGTTCAAGGCTGTGGAATTTTCTGGTTCTATTATCTTAATTAAAAACCTGGGATTTCCAACTGTCTACTTGAAACAAAAAGAATCTGCTAAAAGAATGGTACCAGAATTGTGACATTTTTTATTTGGAATCATAACATGCAGAATGAAATAGCATAAATACTTGAAGGAGAAAAAAATGGCAATGGAGAAAGTGCAGAGCAATGGTGTTAATTTATTCATTCTACTGCAGAGTCACCTCAGGCACAATGGGCCAAATATCCTCCTCCTGAGTTGTGTTTTGGTTTACTCTTTTATGAGATGTGGACATTCCATGTGGCATAGATACATCCAGAATGTAAAGAGAGTTCTAAAATGTTGACCCTTCATTGAAGGAACAGCAATATCGTATCTTTGAGGTGATACACATTATGATATACATTAATGTACATTGTGTATTGATGGGGAAGGCAGTCAACGTGGAAAGTAGTGAATAGAGTGCTAGTCAGGTAGACTACTTTGTCCTGAATACTATCAAGCTTCTTGAGTGTTGCCGCTGCACTTATTCAGGCAAGTGGAGAGGATTTCACTTTATTCCTGATGTATGCCTTGCAGCTGGTAGATGGGCTTTGAGGAGTCAGTAACTGAGTTATTCCCTGTAGATTTCCCAGCATTCGACCCACTCTCGCAGAAGCTTAGGTGTAGATTGAGAAGTGTTGGTTAGGATTATAGTATTAGGAATCCTGTCTCCTTGAGTATATTTTGGAAAAATGCTGAAATTTAACCAGTTAAAACTTTGCATAAGACCAGTTTCTGGTCAATGGTCAACCACAGGATATTGATAGTGAGGCATTCAGCAATGTAATACCTTTGAATATCAAGGGTGATGGTTAGGTTCTCTCTTGTTGGAGATGTCATTGCCTATCACTTGTGTGATGCAAGTGTAACTTGCCAGTTATGAGCCCAAGTCAGAATGTTGTCCCAAGTTTTGCTGCTCTCTTTCCAACTTATTTCAAAATTTAAACTTAAATGTGGCCTCAGCAGTCTGTCTGCTGTTGTATAAGGGAGTTCCTCCACATGTCAGTCTGTGCCTGCAACTGAAGCTAGGTGGCCAAAGACGGTCTGGAAGCCTGTATAGAGGGCCACTAATCCCTCCAGAGTACAGTTAGAAGCTGCAGCCTCTCTCGGAACCCCTAATTAGGTCTCAATGAACCCAATTAATTGAATTGATTATCCACCCCTTGCAAGGTGACCCCTGCCACTCTGCTTCAATCATACCTTAAAGAAAATGGCCCTGTTTTGGGATGTTGACAGTGGACGAGCACATCATCTGTCAGTGTGAAATTCAGCATCCAACGACTTCATGTTTGCCCATGGGGGCTTGAAATTCCCCATGATTATACATTTAATCACCATGGCTTTTTTATCTGATTTTTGCCTTTCATGTTTGCTATTATTTTACTGAGTTCTGGCTTCATTGAAAGTATTTCTTCAATCCATAAATTTTGATAAAGGGGACAGAGAAACAGAATGCTTCAGGCAAATACTTCAAGATTTTTTTCAGTGTTACATTGATTCAAAGCCTTTTGAAAACATGTCTAAATGTAGTTGTGTCTGGAGGGGAATAAACTTAATAAAGCTTACTGCTTTTTTTATACAGCTTGCTTGCGATCTTTAATGATGTGTGAATGTGTGGTATTCTGTGCTTTTTTTTCTTCAAATGGAAGAATTTTGCTTTTGAAAGCTTTGTTGTTTCTGATCATTTTTAACTGGTGAAACATAGTTTGGGCTGGAGTAAGTAATTCTTATTTTTGTATTTTTTCTCTCTTTGACTCATATTTTTAAACAGAAGTAGTACAAATGAATAGTGTGCAGGTATTTAAAGTTAGTTTATCATTGCAATTTCCATGCATCAGAGACTTTCTGAATGCGAGAAATGTGAACCACTGTTCTTGAATCAAATGGGTGACACAGTTCTCCATTGAAATTTGAGGAGAAAAGACACATGAGACAAGCATAATAAAAAGCAAAGACTCTTGGTATTTCATGTTAAAAATATCTTTTTTTTCATTTGTCCATGGGATGTGGTTGGCACATTGTAGGCCAACATTTATTCCCCATATCTAATTACCCTGGAGGTGAGCTATCTTTGCGAAGACAATTTGAATAAAAAGTGAAATAAAAAATATGCAGATGTTAGAAATTTGGAACAGAAATAGAAAATGCTGATAACACTCAGCAGGTTAATCAACTTCTTTGGAAATAATAGGCAAGGCAAGTGAGAAAACCTCTTTTTAGACCCTTGGGGAATCACTAGTTATTTTGCCGATGGAGCTAGTTGAACATGAGTTCCCTTGGTAACTGGGAATGGCCTGCTCACCTGCACCACCTGAGTCCTTGATAAACCAGACCCAGGAATGACCTGCAGAACTGCTCTGGGCTTGAACTAACTATGTACACCATGAGGTAGATGGCTATGTTTTGGTGTTCAACAAAAAATTATGTTCCTTTCCAGTCAGGCTTCTTGAGTTACTACAGTAACATTTCAGCTAAACCATTCAACACAATGCAAAGACATTAAAGAAAAAGCAAATAAAGAAAGTCATCAACAAATATACATATGCATGGACATCACAAAAGTGGTGAAATTAAAAACAGGATACAGTTAAGTGGTGAAGTTATGTAGACATGTGACTTAGGTTTATTGAGAAATTTGTCATTGAATTCTCTAAGTTTGTCTGTTGTGTTAAGGTGTACCTACCTGAACCATGAAACATTTTGTTTTCTGTTTAATCACGCTTTACAGGCCTTGTACTTGGGTGTTGTTTTTCCTTCCCCTGCGCCTTTGTTGTGTTCTTTTTAAATGGTTGTATTTATTTACATTTATTCCAACTTTGATGATGGGTCTACAAGTGAAATGCTATGTATTATCTGTTCTCTACACAGAAGCTGAGTATTTCAACGCTTATTTGCTTTTATTTTGAACCAATTTGAAATTAGCCGGGGAGCAATGTCCAAATTATTTATTCCTAGTTGGAATCATTTGGGTGTGATTACAGCCAAAGTGTATTACTAACTAGAATCAGTTACTCTTATCATATCTGCTGGTCAGGATAGCAGTGAGGAAATTACTTTAAACTTCATCAAAAGATTACTATCCTGGCATGAGTATTTTCTATAACTATACTAGAATGGAAACCTCTGCAAAGTGTCATCAGGTAATGCAGGGAGTTAGTTCTTTATAATGTTCAAGTGCTTTATGACTGTGGGCACTAGTTTTACTCAGTGGTGAGATACGTGCTGTGGGAATCCAAAATACCTTAAGCTGCAGGAACAGAAGTAGGCCATTTGGCCCACTGAGTCCCCTCTGCCATTCAGTGAGATCGTGGCTGCTCTGATATTCCTCAACTCCACTTTCCTGCCTTATCCCCATAACCCTTGATCCCCTCATGATTAAAAATGTCTATCTCAGCCTTGCATTTACTTAATGACCAAATCTCCACAGCCGTCTTCAGTAAACAATTCCACAGATTCACTACCCTCTGTGAGAAGAAATTCCTCTTCACCTTGTCTTAAATAGCTGACTCCTTATTCTAAGCTTTTAACCTTGGGCTAGACACTCTCACAAAGGGAAGCAACCTCTCTACATCTACCCTGTCAAGCCTCCTAAAAATCTTACATTTTCCAAAGGTTGCCTCTCACTCTCCTAAACTGCACTGAGTACAAACTGAACCAAATCAACCTCATGAGGAAATCCCTCCATGCTTGGTATCGACCTAGTGAACTTTCTTAGGACTACCTCCAAAGCCAGTATATCTTTCGTTAGTTAAGTGGTCCAAATCTATTCAGTGTTCCAGGTGTAGACTAAGTAGTAACTTGCATAGTTTTAGTGAAACCTCCCTTTTTTTTACTCCATTCCCATGACAATGAAGGCCAACATTCCATTTGTGTTCCCTATCACTTGCTGAACTTGAATACTAGCTTTATGATTTATGCATGAGGACCCCCAAATTCCTCTGTGCTGTAGCTTTCTACAGTCTTTCTCCATTTAAATAATATTTAACTCCTCTTTCCTTCCTGCCGAAGTGTATACCCTTACATTTTCCCACATTGCTTCTCATTCCCAAGTTTTTGCTCACTCACTTAACCGATCTCTGTAAGTTGTTTGTACCATGCTCACCACTTATCTACCTATCTTGTGTCATTTTCCAACTTGGTTTCCATCTTCATTTCCATCTAAGTTATTCATACATATTGTAAACAATCATCATTGTAGCACTGATTCTTGTGGAAGCCTGCTAGTTACAGGTCGAAAAGTAGGGCACTGGAAAAGCATAGCAGGTCAGGCAGCATCCGAGGAGCAGGAGACTTGATGTTTCAGGGATAAGCCCTTCATTAGGGATGTTGGGGGTAAGAGGGCTGAGAGATAAATAGGAAGGTAGTGGTGGGGCTGGGTGGGTAGGTAGCTGGGAAGGCGATCGGTAGATGCGGGTGGGAGGGGTGATTGTGATAGGTCGTTGGGGAGGGTGGAGCTGATAGGTGGGAAGGAAGATGACAGGTCAAGAGGGCTGTGCTGAGCTGAAGGGTTGGATCTGGGATGAGGTGGGGGGGAGGGAGATTTAGAAACTAGTGAAGTCGACGTTGATGCCATGTGTTTGAAGGGTTACCATTCTAAGAATGCCCCTCTTATTGCAACTCTCATCTATTAGTCAAACCTACCCTCAAATCCATGGACTCTGATTAAGTATCCTTACATGCAGTACCTCACTGATTGTGTTTTGGAAATTCAAATATATTATGTCTATTGATATCCCTTTATCTATGCTGCTTATTACCTCCTCAATGAATTCTAATAAATTTCTCAGGCAGATCAGATGGGCCAATGAGCTGATAAGTGGCAGATGGAGTTTAATTCAGATAACTGCGAGGTGCTGCATTTTGGGAAAGCAAATCTTAGCAGGACTTATACACTCAATGGTAAGGTCCTAGGGATTGTTGCTGAACAAAGAGACCTTGGAGTGCAGGTTCATAGCTCCTTGAAAGTGAAGTCGCAGTTAGATAGAATAATGAAGAAGACGTTTGGTATGCTTTCCTTTATTTGTCAGAGTATTGAGTACAGGAGTCGGGAGGCCATGTTGCGGCTGTACAGGACATTGGTTAGACCACTGTTGGAAAATTGCGCGCAGTTCTGGTCTCCTTCCTATCGAAAAGATGTTGTTAAACTTGAAACATTTTACAGGGATTTGCCAGGGTTGAAGGGTTTGAGCTATAGGGAGAGGCTGAACAGGCTGGGGTTGGTTTCCCTGTAGTTTCGGAGGCTGAGGGATGATCTTATAGAGGTTTATAAAATTATGAGCGGCATGGATAGGATAAACAGATAAGGCCTTTTCCCTGTGGTGGGAGAGTCCAGAACTAGAGGACATAGGCTTAGGGTGAGAGGGGAAAGATTTCAAAGAGACCTAAGGGGCAACCTTTTCACGCAGAGGGTGATACTTGTATAGAATGAGCTGCCAGAGGAAGTGGTGGAGGCTGGTACAATTGCAACATTTAAGAGGCATTTGGATGGGTATATGAATCGGAAGGGTTTGGAGGGATATGGGCTGGGTTCTGTCAGGTGGGACTAGATTGGATTGGGATATCTGGTCGGCCCGGATGAGTTGGATCGAAGGGTCTGTTTCAGTGCTGTACATCTCTATGACTCTGTGATCTCTCCTTTATGAAGCCATACTGACTTTGCTTGTTTAACCATGTGACTTCATGTTCTGCCTGCCTATTATGTGTTCTCGTCAGATCTCAATCCTCACCTTTTTTTAACTGGTACCTTGATTATTGTAAATGTACCATTTCTTGCTTTTGCCTCACTGTAAAAAAAAAATCATTCACTTCACTTCTAATTTCCAACATTCCCTTGTGCTTTATATGTTGTGATTTTGGGTCATGCCTTCAATTTCTTTACTTTTTTGCCCCCGTTGCTGGAGGTAAACAATCATGCAATATCCATTTTAAGACCACTAAATTCCATAAATACCTTGACTGTACTACTTTTCACTCCACTTGCAAATTGTACATTTTCCATATATTTGTTCTGGCGATTACTTCTTTCACACTAGTGCTTCTGATATGCCATCTTCTTTCCTCAACCGAGGATTCCGTTGCCATTCTAATCCTTTATCCACTATGCACAGTGGCTGACATGACCTTTGAATGTGTTTTTCCATTTCTCAATGCTGTTCTGACCCATTCCATTATGTCCTAGACAGGGATCTTACTTTCTTCATTCTTCACTCTCTTCCACTTTCATTTTCAACAAAACACCCTCTCCCATATCCTTGATGATGCCATCATGAAAATGCCCTTCCCTTCTCTTTTCTGCATTCCAAATGGACAATTCCCTTTGCAATTATCTTCTCTTCCCATGCTATCTTCCCACCTAAAAGTGCTGGCAATGCAATATCTGCCCTTTTATCTCTTCCTTGCCTGAATCAGTAGTTTACCTGTGCCTCTTTTAATATAATATAGCATGTTCATTGTTTAAAATACAATGATCTCTACTCTGGGGCAACAAACACAGATTAGGCCAAGAAAAGTCATGGAGTTTAATACAGATAAGTATGAGGTCTTGCATTTTGTGAAGTCATTTTAAGGTAGGAGTTTCATGGTGAATGGTGGGGCTTTAAGGAGTGCAGTGGAACAGAGAGATCTTGGAGTTCAGGCACATGGTTCTCTGAAATTGGAGTCACAGGTAGACGGAGCAGTGAAGAAGGTTTCTGGCACACTGACCTTCATCAATCAGGGCATTGAGGTATAGAAGTTGAGAAGTTATGTTGCAGTTGTACAGGACGTTGATGAGGCCACACTTGGAGTATTGTGTTCAGTTTTGTTTACCTTGCTATCAGAAAGATGTTATTAAACTGGAAAGAGTGCAGAAGAAATTTACAAGTCTGAGTTTGAACAAGCTCGGACTTTTTTTCTTCAGAGTGTAGGAGACTGAGGGGGGACCTTATAGAAGTGTATAAGATCATGAAAGGCATGGATAGGGTGAATGCACTCAGTCTTTTTCCAGGGTTGGGGAAATCAAGGACTAGAGGGCATCAGTTTAAGGTTAGAGGAGAAAGAATAAAAAGGAACCTGAGGGACAACATCTTTACACAGAAGGTAGTACCCGTATGGAATAAGCTGCAAACGGTAGTGATTGAGGTGGATACATTAACGACATTGAAAAGACATTTGGACAAATATGTAGATAGGAAAGGTCTTGAAGTTTATGGGCCAAGTGCAGGGAAATGGGGTTAGTGTTGATGGAATTTTGATTGGCATGGACCAATTGGGGTTGTCTCTGTGCTGTTTGTCCACATTTGTTACACTGAGTTTCCAATTGCTGCTGCTTTAATTCTCAGACCCACATCCAATCTGACCTCTCTGTCCTCAGTCTCTGACACTGTTTCAGTATAGTTGTTAGTAGAAATTTGAGAAACAACATCTCTTCTTTCACTTCATGACTGAACGAAACACTGAGTTCAACAATTTCATCTTTGCTCTTGTTCCTGCTGATTCTGCTATTCCCATTTACATCACCTCGTCTTTTTGCTTCTTTTTCATTGCTTCTTCCATTATGATTCATTTTGTCATCTAACATCTCCTGCCTTTCACCCCTATTAGAGATCGTCCTTCTCTTTTCCCACTTTCTTTGCTCTGTACTTGACGAAAACCTGTGACCCCTTTAACTTCTTCTGTTTTTGATGAAAAGTCAACCTGACATATTAACTCTGTTTCTGACTCCATACATTCCTAACCTACTGATTATTTTCAGCTTATTTCAGAATTCCAGCATCTACAGTCATTTGCTTTGACGTGAGTGACATCCCAGTGATCTATAACAGCTAAAGAATACAGATTAATGTTTACAAAGTGTGTAAATATTTCACTGCAGCACTGGAATTTTATTTTAAAAGCAAAATATTATCAAGTTTTCATGAGAGGCAAGTTTCACAAACTGAGTTCACTGTATGTTGATTCTTCCCTAATAGAAGTGTTTGTTAATGGTTGTGTTTCTTTTCCATTATTTCTTTTTTTTCATCTTTTGTATGTTCTGACTTGTACAAAGATGCAAAGTCACCTAAAGTACTTCATGTAAGTGCTCATTCTTCACATGTGAACGTAAACTATGAGCCCATCAAAGTCTTTTGCCCACCTGTCATCCTTGCATATATTTTCCCAGCAGAAGTCATAATGATCTGAATCGGACATGTTTTTCTACCTGAAGTAACCAGGAAACCCAATGCATTAAATTATATTGCACAGAAAGACGATGCTTGGCCCATAATGCCTGTGACATAAATAGTAGCATCCCTATTTCTAATCCTCAAAATCTTAGCTAAAAGAACAAGGGACTACAAGGTCCATTAGATTCTTTGTTATCTTAGAAGCAAACATATTTATTTTTCCTCGACTGAGTTCACTGAGCAACCCATGAGGAATGCAGGAGTGCATCTTAGAGTACTGAATAAAGATATGCTTAATCATGAGCTGTAGGATGAGAAAGATTAGCCATACTAAATCAGAGGCGCAATACACAAATGAAATTTTCTTTATATTTCAATCACATACGATGAACCATTGGGGATCATTCCAGTATCTCATGACATCTTGTGTTGTACGAGTCCCATTGGAATGCTGGTTCAGCATTCCCATTTCCTCTCAATACTTGGCAGCCAGTTAACAGAATGTCATGGAACATGTGAAATGAAAATATATTTGAAAGCTGCTGTTTCTCTTTTTTTGTTGTGATTATGAATTAACTCTTGTGAAGATTATGCAACGCACTTATCAAGTGAGTGATCAGATGAAATTTGTGGTAATGTAAATAATCCAAAAATGTAATTTAGATTTTGTAATGAATGCAATAACACAATTTGAGAGTTGTCACTTCGTTAAAATTGTTTTCTTCTAAATTCAGACAGTCAATCACTTAATACTTATTTCCCTTAATATCCTTAACATATTGTTTATGAATGCAAAGAAAGGCTGCTATACTCTTAACCTCAACATGTGTTTCTGAAACTAGAGGGATTTCATCATAATCCTCAAAAAATTAACTCTTATTGTTTGTGGTAAAGCTAGTTATTTATTTGATAGAGATTCATTAAACTAATGAGAAAAGAAAACAGCAGTTTGTACATTCTTAAAATTTAAGAGAAAACTTGTGAGACATGTTTAGAAAGGAGTAACCCTATTATGTTTGAATTCTTGGTGGCTACTTTTGTTGTTTTATTTCATTTCAGTTTTTTTATAAAATACTGTTGAAACAGATGTTTGGCTGTATACCATATTGCAACAGTCGTTACCTCTTGGTGTATATAATCCTTTGATTCGATATACTCTAAACTGACTGCACATTCCCTGTGCTGCCCAAATACAAATGCACTCAAACATTTTGTTGCCCTAGAATTAATGAAAGAATGCTTGCTTTATTTCTCAAATGGTTTATCATGATATAAGTAATAACATTTGCACAGTTAGTGAAATACCTGACTACAGAATTAAAAGAGCAAATGTTTGATTAATATATCCAAAGCTGTTCAAAAGCCTTAATAGCTTAAAGAAAATCCATACATATACTGTATATTCTTGTGCAATAAAACGTGTCTCGTTAAATGGAAGTATTTGGATCTATAATCAAAATCACCTATCACGAGAACACCACAGTTAGTTAGCTGTCTAGTTCCATAATTTTGATCAAATTTGAATAATAATATGTTGGTGAAATTTGACCACCTGTATGTCAGTTTGTAGTGGTGATTAAGCATGGGAAGAAATGAGCATTGCCAACCTCTTAACTTTTAACCACATCAGATAAATACTAATCAATACTCGCAATTTTTTTTATCTTGTCAGTTTAACCTTGTATTTCAATCTCTCTGTTTCCTTTTGACAGTAGATTGCATATTCTTTGTTCCTATACTGTAAATGTGTTGTAACATGCTTTTTGAATCAGTCTTAGTCATTACTGAATTGGATCATCACCAATATTTCCAGACATTCAATGTTCATTGGTGAAAAGCAATTACTGGCTGAAATGCAAACATATTTTTTGAATTTAGCATCAGTGAATTGTGCATAATTAACTCTTCACTTCAGCAACACATATTTGTGGGATATTTTCGATTATGGTGTTTCTGTGACAGCAAACGTATCTGTTCAGGCTTTTTTGTGCTAGTGGTCTGTAGCTAACTGAGCATCCCTGTGTAAATGCATGTTGGTTCTTTGTTCAGTGAGAACAATCCAAAATGGACTCTACAAAAAAAAGCCACTAAACTAGCCCTGGCAGCCCTAAGCAAGTACTGAAAAAAGCTTGGTGCATTTTCATGTAAATGTTTTTTGACTAAAGCTAATGAATTATTGGCAGAGAACAAATAAGCAGTTCCTCAATGCTGAAGTGGAATAAGCAGAAGATTCCTTCTTTTATAGGCAAACAATTTCTTCTGCTTTTTTTCTCCTCAATTTTATGTTCCGCAGCGTGAAAGATGTTAAGTACTTTGACCCAAGAATTTCCCCTTATCCTTCAGGTTTCCTTTTGTTTTGCTGCCCCAGAGTCCTTTCAAACTCCCACTCCATTCCCAATGCGTTTGAACCCATTTACATTACTGTTATTGTCTCGCTTTACCCCCAGAACCCATGACTCTGGATCTTGCTCTGTCTTTGCTGGCACCACATAGCACTCCATGCAGAGGGCAGAGTAAATGTGACCTGCTTGAACCCTTCCATTTCAAGTGCTCCCACTCCCCTCCTATTCACTACGAATTTCCATCCTATGATTTGCAATTTCACCCTATCATGTGACCATTCTCTTCTTAATCTAGTACAATGGAGTCCACACCAGATTTGAGTGACTTGAGCTACGTGCTTTCCCTAATTGACTATGACCCATCCATCAGCATGATCTCTCACCAGCAGCTTGACTTATCTACTTTTAATCCCTGGACTGCTTGAATTTGACCTTGAACCCTAACTTACTCAAACCACAGACTGCAAGGGCACAAAATCTTCAAACTTACATCAGATCAAGCACTTGACTGACAGTGGCCAATGCCCTGTACTGAAATTGGACCAACTCCCTGACTGATGTGATATTCTTGACTGACTGACGAACTGCACTCTCACGCTGTAAAACATTTGTCCCCTTTGACTTTCACACATCTCTGCTTTCCCATGTAAACTGCATGCATACTGTGACATTTCCATTTTTTCTCTGACTGATGCAATTACTCCTCAGTGCTCAGCACTGTCACAAGTTGCTTATTACTTCTGAATGAAAAGCAAGCTAATTCATAGTGTTTGCCTCCAACTCAGCACTAAATATGCTATGCTAGAATGTAGCTAAGGTGCAGATACTGGACAACATTAAAAGTCCTGATAGATATCTCAGATGCCTGTCTGTCCCTCAGTACAAAATAGCCAGCAACAACAAATACAAGTTCTTATTGCCCCAACCTCCAAAATACATGCTTGAAGCTGTAATGATGTTGTGAGGCTTTGCCAATGTCAAGTTGCATGGATTAAGGAACAGCATCATCGTTGACATTGGAGGCACCTTCTATAGATGAAGCAGTTCAATTTCAGAGATGTGATAGCTGGTACAGCCATTCCACAACCTGCACGAGGTGGCAAAACAAATTGCCTAGTGCCACTCTGTTTTACTAATTGCACCATCAAGTCTCTCAACTCTGGAGAGGAACGTCGGAAGTGTGATGATAATGCAGAGAGTTCAGAGTATTAATGAGATGGAAATGCACGAAACTAAACTTCATGCTACTTGAGGGCAAGATTCTGAAATCACTGCAGAAGCGGTGAGGACTTAATTTGGAGAGTTTTCTCAACATCAAGAATCTGAATTTTGGATTTGTCTGGTTAAGACATTCCACTTAAACATTGTATAGATGTTTAAAATTCTTTAAGGAATCCAGAGGGTTTTTACAAATACATTAAGGACAAAAGGGAGAGAATAGAGCCCCTCAAATATCAGCAAGGAGCCGCAGAAGATGGGGGAGATACTAAATGAGTATTTACTGTGGAAAAGGACATGGAAGATATAGAATGTTGGGAAATAGATGGTGACATCTTGAAAAATGTCCATATTACATGCTGGATGTCTTTAAACGCATAAAAGTGAATAAAACCCCAGGACCTGATCAGGTGTACCCTAGAATTCTGTGGGAAGCTATGGAAGTGATTGCTAGGCCTCTAACTGAGATATTGTATCATTGATAGTCACAGGTGAGGTGTCGGAAGACTAGAGGTTGGCTAACGTGGTACCACTGTTTAAGAAGGGTGGTAAGGACAAGCCAGGGAACTATAGACCAGTGAGCCTGATGTCAGTGGTGGGCAAGTTGTTGGAGGGAATCCTGAGGGACAGTATGTACATGTATTTGGAAAGGCAAGGACTGATTAGGAATAGTCAACATGGCTTTGTGTGGGAAATCATGTCTCACAAACTTGATGTTTTTTGAATAAGTAACAAAGAGGATTCCTGAGGGCAGAGTGGTAGGGCATTCAACAAGGTTCTCCATGGGAGACTGATTAGCAAGGTTAGATCTCATGGAATACAGGAGAACTCGCCATTTGGATACAGAACTGGCTCGAAGGTAGAAGACAGAGGATGGTGGTGGAGGGTTGTTTTTCAGACTGGAGGCCTGTGACCAGTGGAGTGCCACAAGGACCGGTGCTGGGTCCTCTACTTTTCATCATTTATATAAATGATTTGGATGTGAGCATAAGAGGTATAGTTAGTAAGTTTGCTGATGACACCGAAGAAGGTTACCTCAGATTACAATGGTATCTTGATCAGTTAGGCCAATGGGCTGAGAAGTGGCAGATGGCGTTTAATTCAGATAAATGTGAGGTGCTGCATTTTGGGAAAGCAAGTCTTAGCAGGACTTATACACTTAATGGTAGGGTCCTAGGGAATGTTGCTGAACAAAGAGACCTTGGAGTTCAGGTTCATAGCTCCTTGAAAGTGGAGTTGCAGGTAGATAAGATAGTGAAGAAGGCATTTGGTATGCTTTCCTTTATTGGTCAGAGTATTGAGTACAGGAGTCAGGAGGTCATGTTGCGGCTGTACAGGACATTGGTTAGGCTACTGTTGGAATATTGCATGCAATTCTGGTCTCGTTGCTATCGGAAAGATGTTGTGAAACTTGAAAGTGTTCAGAAAAGACTTAGACGAATGTTGCCAGGGTTGGAAGATTTGAGCTTTTTGGAGAGATTGTCCAGGCTGGGGCTGTTTTCCCTGGAGCGTCGAAGGTTGAGGGGTGACCTTATAGTGGGTTATAAAATCATGAGGGGCGTGGATAGGATAAATAGATTAAGTCTTTTCCCTGGGGTAGGGAGAGTCCAGAACTAGAGGGCATAGGTTTACAGTAAGAAGGGAAAGATAGAAAAGAGACCTAAGGGACAACGTTTTCACACAGAGGGTGACATGAGCTGCCAGAGGAAGTGGTGGAGGCTAGTACAATTGCAAAATTTAAAAGACATCTGAATGGGTATATGAATAGGAAGGATTTGGAGGGATATGGGCATGTGCTGGCAGGTGGGACTAGATTGGGTTGGGATATCTGGTCGGCATGGACGAGTTGGACCAAAGGGTCTGTTTCCATACTGTACATCTCCATGACTCTATGACATTCCTAATTAAATCTGTCACCTTTACATTAACAACTGCAGTCTCAGAGCTGTGTGACAAAAGTATTGCCAGTAACTGAAGTTGACCATGGCCATGCATGTTTCTGCATCAGGTTTCTTTTAGGCTGTAGAAGGTCATATTTACAGCATCTCCCAATTTGCCAAGGGAAGACATCATGACTTTTGCATAAGGGAAGACACCATGCTCTGTTTTACAAGAGACGGCCATGGGAAACATCTTTGAAAAGCTCTGGCTTACAGCATTTCACATAGGCATCAGCAGTCTAGTACGGCTGGCAGACAGGCAACAGCAAGGTCAGTGGCATTGGTGGGAAATGAGTGCTGTCATTCCTGAGGGTCGACAGCAGGTTCAGGTTCATTGAATTGAATTGAATTGAATTAGCTTTATTGTCACATATATTCAAATTAATACAGTGAAAGGTTTGTACGTTGCCACTTACAGCACCATCTTAGGTACAAAGGTACCTCGATTCAGCTTCTTTAGTCACAAAATAGAGAAACAAACTGTTCAGTATTGCAGAATAAAAGTCCAGCACAGCGGCCTTCCAACCTGTACCAAGCTGGCACCTATCATCCAGTCTACCCTGGCACCCGAGCTTCACCCTGAGGATCATGAGGCTGGGAGGTCACTCTGGTATCACATCAAGACTGGGAGACCATATTGAGGCCATGCCAGGCCAAGAGACCACCATGCTGGTCAGAGAGAATGCTACGCCAGAGGGCTGCCCCACCACGCCAGGAGGCTGCTACACCAAACCGAAGGTCGCCATGCAGGCCAGGAGGTCGAGCTCGGGAGGGAACGTCAGCTATTCTGGAAATCTATTGAAAAGTTGCTATTGACATCTTTTAAACAAATTTCAATACTGATTTCTGCAGCCATACTGGCAGGAGATTGCCCTTGCAGGCTAAACTTTCATAACAGCATCTCGAGTTTGCATGCCTTACAAAAGGGTGAAGTTCCAATGCAACACGTAAAGTGAAATCTTTCCACGCCTTGAATGACATGGACTTTGACAAGAAGTTTGAAAATCCAGTGAGGATCTTCCCAATTTTGAGATCAAAAAGTTCCATTTTCCAACAAAGTGTTGGAGAACAGTGCAAGATCTCACTGGCAACTAGCAAGAGTCTTATTTGCATTAATTAATACTCATTATCACTCTCATTACTACCTAATCACAGCATGTCTGCCTTGCCTTATCTTTTTGTATTTTGTCCCCTCAGCCAGAGCTTAAAACCTCTCAGTTGGTACCCCACCACCTGTCTTGGCTCTAGTCAATTGTTTTCGCCTAGAATAAGACAAAGCGAGGGACACAGTGAGATGAAAATGGCTGGCACAGCTGTTACTGCGGTTGCTGATGAGGAAAAGTGATGAATTATCCCACACGAGTAGGAGGTACAGAGGCCATGCAGTTATTAGTCTCAATGGATTAGGTAAGTTAGAGTGAGTGAGGGAAGAACTTAGATTTGATAATAACAGTGGTAGAACATAAGCCTTGATGGGACATGGGTACAGTAACAGAGCAAGTGAGAGTTAGAGGCCTCAGATGGAAGATAGTGACACTTAGCCTGGTGCTGTGAACAAAGTCTTTGATACTGCTGGGTATTCCTCAAGAAGGTTGAGACAACCCTGACTCAGGTGGAACCCTCAGACCAGGCTACCAGGCTCTGATAGTGAGGTCTCCTCTGCTGGTCTTGGGGGAAATGGATGACCTTTCTGTGCACTATCCCATTCAAGACAACATCCAAATTCCTGTCTTGGTGCCAGCTACCTTTTATCTGTAATGTTTAGGGTAAATGTGATGAACTGACCAGGACAGCACCGGACTGCCAATATCTGATGGATGCACTCTATCTGTATCTTCACGTTTAATTCCTGGCATTGGCCACTATGGCTTATGGTTATTGCCTTTGCACAGTTTGTCTGGAGGGTGACCTCCAAAAAGCTGCCAGGACAGCATCAGCAGATCATGGAGCATGCTCTCTCCCTTGTTACTGCATTTTGTTTACTTTTCCTTTTATTTTTCTATCTTTCACTACTCTGCTAACCTTACATAACTCTGTAGAGCACTTCGGGATCGAACAGCACGAACAGGCAATGGGTTGGCCATCAGCGAGATCAGGGAAAGCAGCCCGAGGCGGCTGGTGGTGACAGTGGGGCCCATTGCCAACCCGGTAATCAGAGGTTGCGAGTGGGCCCTGGCCAAACAAATTCTGAAGGCAGCAGGAGGAGATTGGAGGCTGCAACTTCAGCATCAAAGAGCGTTGCCTTTGTTGTTCAGAATTGAACCCAATGCAGGAAGATCAACCAATGAGGGCGGTCCCCTGGTATCTGCAGCAGTGGTGAGAACAGGCAGCTGAGGTCTCCTGGAGAGCAAGCTAAGCAAAGGAGATTGAGGCCTCTTTATGGCTAAGCACTCAAGAAAGACTGTTGAACCTTTAGCTTTATTTCTTTATTTTTCTAGTTGGTATCAAGAATGACTTTAATGTTAACTATTACCAAACAGGCATTTCTTCTAGAATGCGATGGTTGCATTCTTATGCGACCCCGCGCTATATAAAAATCATGCAATAAAGATAGCAGTTAAACCATTGGTAATGCAGTTAGGTTATAGCCAGCATACATTTTAAAGGTTTGCGCTTTAAAAACAGCATCCCCTATTCATCAATCGCATTATAGCCAATTTGCATTGACCAAACGCACATTACAGCAAAACGATCTGTATTTCTTTATTTTTCTATGTATACTATGATAGTCTGTAATACTTAATTTTTTAACTTTGTTTCTCACTCTTACTACTTTGTACCAATGTTTTTTGTACCTCGGAACCTTTATACCTATGATGGTGCCATGTACATTGTGCATTTTTCGCTGTACTCCTGTGCTTCTGTACTTGAGTACATGTGACAAAAAAATCTAAATCCAAATCATTTTCACTACTACTGTTTAGAGTTTCTCCCTCAGAGGTTCTGACACCCTTTAAGCAGTGCAAGGTGACAAAATTATGCTGTTCTCACACAGACCTGCGCTGTCTGCTGAGGAATATATTGATTTAATATCATGTTTAGTGCTGGCTGCATGCATCAGCCAAGCAAGTTTGCCAGCAGCAAGAAATTGATATGCTACCTGTACTGAAAGCAACTGGCTATAGTTAGCCATGCACTGAATATCCCATCTCTATTTTCTTTAGCTCCCAAAGTGTTCCACTGTAATATAATCCATTTATTAATTCAAACCTAGCACATTGTATAGGTTAGATATAATTTTGGCTTCTTATTATATCTGATAATGTCAAAAAGCCCCAAGTATATGTTATTGCGAACAATTCAATTTCAAAAAATTGGTATTATTGTTACTCACTGCACAACAAACTTGTAAATATCCATTTCTCTTTTTGAATTTGAGGTAGAAATTCAAATCAAAAGTGACTTTTCAATTGGTAACAATAAACACTTTGTAAAGGTTTGATGCTAGTAACATTTAGTTACTTACTTGCTTCGGTGATTTAAAATGATTAGGAATAGTCGATTTCACCCAGACAGCTTGGTGGTTTTACTAAGCTCTGGGAATTCTTTTTTTAATGGAACAACTTGCATCTTTGAACACAATGTAAAATCCTAAGATTGCACATTAAATGTGATGTAGCTTTTTTTTTCCTTTTATTCATTCCTCAGGAATCTAAAAATGGCAAATGGGAACAGTTTAATGCAAATGGAATTTTTCATTATCTGTGACCTATTTTTGCTAATTGTTTCATTCCATGACTGTATATTAAGAAATAGCCACATAGATTTTGTCACTCCCATCACAACTACACACCCTAGTGTAAGTCTTCAGATTCCATGCCAGTTCTGCACTTCTGATAGCAACTGCTATCAAGAGGCAGATTTGCAGTGTGCATATTGGGATCTCTTCTAATTCATGTTCTGGAAATTTTCCAAATGGCATACAAAATAATTCAATGAAATTCCTATGTCTCCACTTGATGAAACACAAATTGAATACTAACAATGGCATTGAATGTTAATACTCTAACTGGACTCCTATGAGGATGCATCATTTTCTTCAACAATAAGTGCTACTTATATTTGTCTGGCAGTACAAAACTTGAGTATTGCTCAAAGAGGGCCTGAGCAATTTGTTCTTCATGCAAACTTGATACTGAAACAGGGCACACCAAAGCCATCCTATGAAATATTGGTGACCCTGATCAGATCAGTTCTTACTGAATATCACAGAAACTGATAAACAGTGTTAAGACAATCAGTTTTGATCCTGAAAGTGCTGTGTCTACCCTTGGAAGAATAAGGATTCACAAAGCTTCAAGCAATAAATACCACGAAGTAGCAGTAGCAACACAATGTATTTTCCATTAACTCTGTCAGTCCAAAAAGATGTTATACCTATCCTGTGAATGAGTAATATGGTTGAGGAGTTTCAGAGCCAGTGTGATGCTCGGTACGTAGACTGTATGGCCCAAAGACTGACAGATCATATCACAGAGCATATCTCTTCACCTGTTCATGACAAGCAAAGTCCTGACCATACCCAACCAACACAAACTTGCAAAGCTCACAACTCGATCCAAAATTAGATGTAATTCTGTAAGTTGACAACATTTGCTAAATAATCCTGAGTGTGTGAATAATTATGCTGACAAACAGTTTAGGATTTTTAGTTCACTTCAGCATGGTGCATTCAGTGATTAATGAAAGCTACATGTATTGATAGACAAGACCCTGTTCTTTGCCCACAGAAAGAGAACGTACCTTCACCGTGCCTGTTTCAACTCATTGAAGCAGGAGGCTGACATTTTCTGGTTCCTCACTCAGGTCAGCGCTTTGACCAAGCAAAATCAACCTGCCCAGTTTAAAATTTAAAGACAGCTTGACAGTTACTGTCAGTCATCATTAACTGGTGCATTATCCATGACAATGCCTCTAACCAATCAGTCCACTTGCCAGTCAACCAGCACTTAGCTTTCACTTAGTTTTCCTTTTGAATGAATATTCTTGTGAATTGTCCTCATGATTGAAAGACGAAAGCCTTCACAAAACATGACGTTCTTTCATCAGCAATATTTATCTTTAGGGGATGTCTTGAAATGGTTAAAAGTTCAAAGTGTGGGAGAAGATTTGTAGCTCGGGTGCTCGTTGTTGTGGTTCTGTTCGCCGAGCTGGGAATTTGTGTTGCAGACATTTCATCCCCTGTCTAGGTGATATCCTCAGTGCTTGGGAGCCTCCTGTGAAGCGCTTCTGTGATGTTTCCTCCGGCATTTATAGTGATTTGTACCTGCCACTTCCGGTTGTCAGTTCCAGCTGTCCGCTGCAGTGGCCGGTATATTGGGTCCAGGTCGATGTGCTTATTGATTGAATCTGTGGATGAGTGCCATGCCTGTAGGAATTCCCTGGCTGTTCTCTGTTTGGCCTGTCCTATAATAGTAGTGGATACATCCCCAGGACCTGATCAGGCATACCCGAGAACTCTGTGGGAAGCTAGAGAAGTGATTGCTAGGGCTCTTGCTGAGATATTTGTATCATTGATAGTCACAGGTGAAGTGCCAGAAGACTGGAGGTTGGCAAACATGGTGTCACTGTTTAAGAAGGGCGGTAAAGACAAGCCAGGGAACTATAGACCGGTGAGCCTGACCTCAGTGGTGGGCAAGTTGTTGGAGGGAATCCTGAGGGACAAGATGTACATGTATTTGGAAAGGCAAGGACTGATTAGGGATAGTCAACATGGCTTTGTGCATGGGAAATCATGTCTCACAAACTTGATTGAATTTTTTGAAGAAGTAACAAAGATGATTGATGAGGACGGAGAGGTAGATGTGATCTACATGGACTTCAGTAAGGCATTCGATAAGGTTCCAAGGGAGACTGATTAGCAAGATTAGATCTCATGGAATATAGGGAAACTAGCCATTTGGATACAGAACTGGCTCAAATGTAGAAGTCAGAGGATGGTGATGGAGGGTTGTTTTTCAGACTAGAGGCCTGTGACCAGTGGAGTTCCACAAGGATCAGTGCTGGGTCCTCTATTTTGTCATTTACATAAATGGTTTGGATGCGAGCATAAGAGGTACAGTTAGTAAGTTTGCAGATGACACCAAATTTGGAGGTGTAGTGGACAGCGAAGAGAGTTACCTCAGATTACAACAGGATCTGGACCAGATGGGCCAATGGGCTGAGAAGTGGCAGATGGAGTTTAATTCAGATAAGTGCAAGGTGCTGCATTTTGGGAAAGCAAATCTTTGCAGGACTTATACACTTAGGGAGTGTTGCTGAACAAAGAGATCTTGGAGTGCAGGATCATAGCTCCTTGAGAGCGGAGTTGCAGGTAGATAGGATAGTGAAGGCGACATTTGGCAGGCTTTCCTTTATTGGTCAGAGTATTGAGTACAGGAGTTGGGAGGTCATGTTGCGGCTGTACAGGACATTGGTTAGGCCACTGTTGTAACTTTTTCATGCAGAGGGTGGTACGTGTATGGAATGAGCTGCCAGAGGATGTGGTGGAGGCTTGTACAATTGCAATATTCAAGAGGCATTTGAATGAGTATTTGAATACGAAGGGTTTGGAGGGATATGGGCCGGATGCTGACAGGTGGGACTAGATTGGGTTGGCATATCTGGTCAGCATGGACAGGTTGGCCCAAAGGGTCTGTTTCCATGCTGTACATCTCTATGACTCTAACTGCTATCAGAACTCCACAAATCCTGCATGTCTGTTTTCAAAATAACATTGAAAAGTCTGTTTTCAAATTAGCTGTAAACTTTGAGTCAACATGTTTTGCACAAAATCGGCTGCAGTATTATTCATTGGTTAATTGTGCTAAACGTGAGAGTTGCAGAGCTATTGAGTTATCCATAGTGTTTGGTAGAATAAATATGTTGGTAGATAATTAGAAAGCAGTTGCCTCTGGCAGAATGCAGAAACCCAAATAAAAATGTGAGAGCAGAATTACTGAAGCAGTTACTCTAGTAGAAAATCAGATACTTTAGGATGGACTGGAAATCAGTTGTTGGGCTCTTGTGTGTCAATATTTTATTATTTGAAGGTGCACGTTGTTTACCAAAAATGCATTCTGTAGATTGCGATGAAACCAAAGATCAATTTGGATACCAAGCTTTCTAAATTTTTGTAGATAAAAACAAGTATCCCTGTTGAAAATTCTGCATAGTGTGCAGTTTTAGGGATGTAGCTGTTACTATTTTCCCTTCATATGTTGAAATCAGACGGCTGGCAGCTGTTTTTAATTATCTTAATACAGCAGGCTGGTGCAGTTCAGATCTGAAATACACAACATCACAGAGCAGGCATTTCTGTTTGGAACTATAACACTGGTAAAACAGCATGCAATACAAATTAACTATTCAAAAGTCGAACCTTGCTCCAAACATAGACAAAAGAGCTTAATTACAGAGGTGAGGTGTATGACTGCCCTTGATATCTAGACTGCATTTAACTGTGTAGCAACAAGATGTTTGGGTAAAATTAAAATAATTGTGAACTGGGGTAACCATAACTGGTTGGCACAAACCCTAACATAAAGCAACATAGAGTAATAGGAATGTACAGCACAGAAAAAGGCCTTTTGGCCCATCGAGATGACCTGGTCAAAAACAACCACCTAATTATATTCCATTTTCCTGTTCTTGGACGATAGCCTTGTATGCCTAGGCATCAGAAGTGCACATTTAAGTAATTCTTAAATATTATGATGGTTTCTGCCACTACTACCCTCTTGATGAAAAATATTTTCTTCACATTCCCCTCTAAACCTCCTGCCCCTGACCTTAAAACATTATTGTAGTTATTGGCAACAATTTAGCCGCAAGGCATTGCTGCAATAGATTCTCAGGGCAGTATCCTATGCTGAAACATCATCAACTGGATTATCAATGACCTTTCTTGAATCATAATGTCAGAAAATGTTGATATTACACGGGAGGAGGTGCTGGATGTCTTAAAATGCATAAAGGTGGATAAACCCCCAGGACCTGACCAGGTGTATCCTAGAACTCTGTGGGAAGCTACGGAAGTGATTGCTGGGCCCCTTGCTGAGATATTTGGATCATCAATAGTAACAGATGAGGTGCTAGAAGACTGGAGTTTGGTTAACTTGGTGCCATTATTTAAGAAACGTGGTAAGGAAAAGCTATGGAACTGTAGACCTGTGAGCCTGACATTGGTGGTGGGCAAATTGTTGGAGGGAATCCTGAAGGACAGGATTTACATGTATTTGGAAAGGCACAGATTAATTAGGGATATGGCTTTGTGCGTGGAAAATCATGTCTCACTAAATTGATTGAGATTTTTAAAGAAGTAACAAAAAGGATTGAAGAGGGCAGACCAGTTGATGTGATCTGTGTGGACTTCATTAAGGTGTTCCTTATAGTAGACTGGTTAGTAAGGTTAGATAACATGGAACACAGGGAGAACTAGCCACTTGGATACAGAACTGGCTCGAAGGTAGAAGACAAAGGATGGTGGTGGATGGTTGTTTTTCAGACGGGAGGTCTGTGACCAGTGGAGTGCCACAAGGATCAGTGCTAGGTCCACTGCTCTTCGTCATTTATACAAATGGCTTGGATGTGAACTTAGGAGGTATAGTTAGTACATTTGCAGATTACACAAAAATTGGAGGTGTAGTGGACAGCGAAGAAGGTTACCTCGGAGTACAACAGGATCTTGATCAGATGGGCCAGGGATGGCAGAAGGGGTTTAATTTAGATAAATATGCGGTGCTACATTTTGGAAAGGCAAATCAGAGCAGAACTTATACATTTAATCCTAAGGTCCTGGGAGGTGTTGCTGAACAAACAGACCTTAGAGTGCAAGTTCATAGCTCCTTGAATGTGAAGTTGCAGACAGATAAGATAGTGAAGGCAGTATTTGATATGTTTTCCTTTAATGGTCAGAGCATTGAGTATCGGAGTTGGGAGGTCATGTTGCACTGTACAGGACCTTGGTTGGGCCACTTTTGGAATATTTTGTTCGATTCTAGTCTCCCTTCTATAGGAAGGATGTTGTGAACATTGAAAGGGTTCAGAAAAGATGTACAGGATTGAAGGGTTTCAGCTATTGGGAAAGGCTGAATAGACTGGGCCTGTTTTCCCTGGAGCACGAAGGGTCAGGGTGTCCTTATAGAGGCTTATAAAATCATGAGGGACATGGACAGGGTAAATAGACATGGTCTTTTCCCATGGTGGGGGAGTTCAGAACTAGAGGACATAGGTTTAATATGAGAGGGGAAAGATTTAAAAGGGACCTAAGGGGCAACTTTTTCTCAGAGGGTGGTGCGTGTATGGAATGAGCTGCCAAAGGAAATGGTTGGAGCTGGTACAATTCCAGCATTTAAAAGGCATCTGGATGAGTATATGAATAGGAAGTGTTTAGAGGGATACAGGCCAAATGCTGGCAAATGAGGCTAGATTAGGTTGGGATATCTGGATAGCATAGATGAGTTGGACCAAAGGGTCTGTTTCCATGTTGCACATCTCTGTGACTCTAAATGGGATGCTCGTTGATAATTGCACAAACTTCAAGTTCATTCACAAATCACATGTAGTTAAGACCTGGATAACATTCTGGCTTAGGCAACTAACATTTGGCCAGTCAAGTGTCAATGAATTACTAACAAGAACACATCTAGCCATCTTCCCTTATCAACATCGCTCCCATCTTAATCAACATTCTGGGAAGGAAGCAAGAAAGGCCTAGCCAGAATGGAGGTAGAAGTAAGCACAGTATGCATTTGGAAGATCATCTTGGGGTCATTTATGACATTCAGTTTTCAAGTAGTCTGGTTCTCATGGTTATCAGTCAGAGAAAACGGAATTTCTGATAACATCAGAAGATAACTATTTTAGGTTTTTTTACATCAGCACATCTGCTTCTAAAACCTGCATCCCTCCCTTTGTTAACTCTGGTTTGGATTATGTAGCATTTTTGGCTGGACCATCTTTCATTTTGCATATTTGTAAACTCATGCCAATATCCTAACCTCAACCAAATTTTATTTACCTTTCACCTCTGTATTCACATATTGAGCCCTGATTAACCGATGCCTGATTTAAAATTTCTTTCTTTGTTTTCAAATGCCTTCATGGCTTACCCTCCCTCTATATCTATGTAACCTCCGAGTCCTATAAGTCTTCAAGATACATTTTGTCTTAAATTCTTAGTTATGCATAATCTCACACTTTCCCACATATATACTGCTAAGATTTTGCGGTGGAGGCTGGTACATTTGCAACATTTAAGAGGCATTTGGATGGGTATATGAATAGGAAGGGTTTGGAGGGATATGTGCCGGGTGCTGGCAGGTGGGACTAGATTGGGTTGGGATATCTCATCAACGTGGATGGGTTGGATTGAAGGGTCTGTTTCCATGCTGTACATCTCTATGACTCCATGACTCTCATTTAACATCTTTGTAAACTATTTGTGTCATCCTTGCCACTTGCCTTCATACCTATTTTTGTGTCATCTGCAAACTTGAAGATAATGGATTCACTTTTCTCATTCAAGTTATTAAGATATGTTGTAAGTAACAGCACTGATCCCTGTAGTACTCAACTAATTGAAGGTCACTGTGCTGAAAATACCACCCTTAACAAAATTGTCAACCATTGGTTAGCCAATCCTCTATCTATACCAACATATTACATCCAACAACATAGGCTTTCCCTCAGAATAATTTTTGTCTGACCTTTCTTAAAGACATCACATAATATTTCATGCTGCTAAAATCAGACTTTGCTTTCCAAAATATTTTCTGCAAAAATGATGGAAATGTTTTCTTGTCTACTATATAATTTCTATCTTATGAATTTTTAAATCAATACAAAGGTAAATAATTTAATCAGTAATTATAAGTTTTCACCTTAAATATCATCACAAATGTTTGAACACAGACCAATTTTCTATTTAAAAATATCAAAACTTAATACTGATAACATTTTAGACCATATCTGATACATCTATGCATTCATTTACTGCTGTTGAAAAGAGTTTGATGTAAAAAAAATCCAATACAGCTGTCCAAAGCATGCTCAGCCTCGCTAATGCAGAGAACCAGAATTACAGCCTCACAAGAATAACAGTTGCCATAGAAACTGGCATCTTTGCTCAATTGTGCCTCGAGGCATAAATTGGTCAGTTGCTTATAATAGGCACAGCATCCATGCATAAAACCATCTGTTATTAACAGTTTATGTTGGATTTTGTGCTCTTTCATGTAACCATTGTTATAAGATTTCTTCTGAAGATTCTTCATATTTGTATATGCATGTATATTTATATCATACCTCTTTATATGTTAAATTGAAACTATTACACTTTGAAAGAAAGGCTGGAAGAAAACCTGATCCATGTAGCTGTTGTTCTGTTTGACCTCTTAAAGAAATTTAAGCTTCTTGTATCTGCAACCCCCATTGCCATGTTTTTCAAAAAAAAATGGGCACCATCTTAATGATGTTCTGTACTTCTCAACTAACTCAACTTGTTTTTAGTTTGTATTCTCATTCCCTCAACTGTTGTCATATCATACAAATATTCTTAACTGATCTTGAATATCACTTAACTTCATCAGTTATCAAAACTCAATCATATGGTTCCTTAATATTCATCTACGTACTAAATTCCACTATTTTGAACTAAAATTCAAATGTTTTATCTTTTGCCCCACCCTTATATCATTAGCAACACTTTCTTTCTAAATTCCAGAAGTGTGCACAATAACATAATTAAAACCTGATAACTGTTCTATATTAGGGTTCTGAGTCATTTTGCATCAAATTCTTTTTGCCCCATCCCTGAGTTAAATAATTCCACAGACCTTCAAAATAAAGCACAATTGTTGTTTTAAGGAATGTCACTCTTACAAATCTATCATGTGGTTTTAAAAAAGAGCTGCATTTGTTCATAGCAATGTGCTGCAACAAAGAAAACAAATCAGATGAATCGCCATACTTGATGAGCTTACCAGTATAAAGAAGGTAATATTTCTCAGCCTTCCAAAGCTTGTGTACCTGATGACTCTGGGACTTGAACCAGTGGCTGTGAGCCCCCGGTAAAACCAAAACGTTGTCCATGCTGTACTTGGCTTTGTGCATCTGCACAGACAAGCAGCAGATCACCAAACAAAGAGCAAAAATTGCAACATGCATTGCCATTGTTTGACTAATTCTCACCCATTTTTTTCATGAGTTGGACATCAAACCCACCAAACATTTTTTAATTTACCTGGGAATGGTAACACTGTGTAATATAATAAGACTCGTAATCTAGAAACCAGGCCTATTGCTCCAGAAAGATGAGATTGAATCCCACCATGTCGCTGGGGGGATATTCATGATAAACTTCTAAAATAATAAGCTTGTATCAATAATTATGATCATAAAACTGTCACAGAAATCTGGTTTGTTCACTGATGTCATTCAAGGCAGAAAATCTGCTGACCTTACCTGGCCTGACCCATTAATGACATTAGAACCACACCCATTGGTTGATCTTAACTATCCTCTGAAATGGCTGAGCAAACCGCTCAATTGTGTCAAACTGCTACAGAAAAGCAGAGTAGAGGTAAAAAAGAAAGCCATCATCTGGCAGTAGAAATTGGCTCTACCAAGTCCTCCTTCCAACCTCTGGAGAAAATAAGAGGAAGAAACTTCGGAGACAAATTACTCAAACAACACTCTTTTAATTATTTCATAGGATGAAAGCATCACTTTTCAAAGCTGTGATTCGTTGTACATCCCAAATTGCCTTTGAAAAGACCTGACATATGTTACTGAATCGTACCATACAACAGTACCCCAGGCACCTCCATGTCGCTATGCATTTCCTGTACTGCCAGCAAGACTGACTCATCAGAGGTGATGGCACAACAGTATATAGTCAGTCTGTAGTTGTCTTTGAAGTCCTTAACATTGGTCCTTCTCTGCATGAAGTCTGTTGGTATCAAGTGGAATGTAGGCAAAGAAAACTACAGCTACTTACCACTTACCACACTCCCTCAACTAGTATTTCTGTAGTGCTAGTACTTTTGAACACCACTTGGATGACGCACTGAGGCTAGTAAGAGGACAACTTCAACAGATCTTAGTCATTGTGGCATCATCCCAACAAAGTGAAAGGTTTCCCAGGTATTCATATCCATGAAAACAGGACCAATCCAATCTGATAAAGTAACATCTATCAGTCTACTCTGAGTCTTCAGCAAAATGGTGGACAGTGTTATCAAACTGCATTTACTCGACATTAACTTGCTTACCCATACTCAGTTTGGATTTTGCGAGGGCCACTCACCTTCTCATTCCAGATCTCATTACAGTCTTTTTGCAAATGAGGTGAATTGTAGAGGTGCAGTGAAAGTGACTGTGATACTGCTTTGATGTTAAAGTGCATCATCATGTATCCCAGTTGTCTGCAACTGATTGGACTCATATGCAGCACAAAGAATGATGGCTGTAGTTCTTGGAGGCCAATCACCCTTTCCCAACAATATAACTGCAGGAGTTCCTCACAACTCAGCATTCTTCAGCTGGTTAACCAATTATCTTCTCTCCAAGTGGGGAAGATCGCTGATCATTGAACAACCTTAGGTACAGTTTTCATCTCTTTAAATGTCTGTGCCTTTATGCAATGAGACTCAAACTTTCAGGCAGACTTGTACTGTTAAGTGACAAGTGGCATTTCTGCAACTCAATTGCCAATCATTGATCACCTCCAACAAGGAGAATCTAATTATCATCTTTACATTACCAACATTACCATTGCTGATTCCTCTGTGATCAATATCCTGACCCAACTGACCCAAGACTTAAACAGAATCAGAACTTTGACTGATTATTCTCCACTGGGTCAATTCAACTCCACCAATACTTAAAAGGCTCAACCCCATTTAGGACAAAGCAGCCCACTTTCTTAATGCTCTATCTAACACCTTCAGTATTCATTCTTTCCCTCAGTGGTATACAGTTGTTTTGCAATATGAGAATATAGTATTGTGCTGCAGAGATTCATTGAGCTTCTATCAACAGCACCTTCAAAGTCCTTGACTGCTAACAAGTAGAACAAGGGCAACAGATGCATGGGAATGCTGCCATATGCAACTTCCTCTCCAAGAAACATACCATCACAACTTAGAGCTATATTGTATTCTTTCAGTATGGCTGAGTGAAACATCCTCCTGAGCAGCTCTGTGGGCTGCAGCTGTTCAAGAAGGCAACTCGCCATCAATAGCAATTAAGAATGACCAACAAATTCTGATCTTGTTAACATTCAACAGATTTTTTAAAAAGCATTAAAATGTCAAGAAGGTGGACCATATCATGCTTCATCCGCTGAGGTAATACCCACTGCCAGACAGCACAAACCAATCTTGGGGAGTAGAAGGAATAGATGTCCTCTCCTCCAACATCACTGACATTGTCAACACTAAGCATGTATTGGCACACTGAATTATATTGTAATTGTTTTGATCGAGTTTAAACATGTTGATTTTGGTGTTTCATTCTTTGTTGTAAGTAGTGGCATTTAGTCATGCTTTCAGAATGGGATTTTTGTGAAAATAAACCATTCTTGGATGAAGCTGATTTGGGAGACCCCTTGAAAATATCTTTAGTCAACAACCGAAATCACCCATTCGACATAATATTAGAAAAATGCTTTGATTGCAGCACCACACATTTGCTGTCTGGTCAACCTGATTCCTTTTGTAATGCACATAGACCAGAGTTTTTCGATTAATCCAATAATTCCTCTTTGTGTTTTTCATCCCTAAATATATTATTTTACATTTCACTCCATTTATCTATATCTGCCAATAGTTCCCTGCCACACCAAGCTGTTTAAGCTTATCTTCATCCATCACATCAGCCCTGCTATTGTAGTGTCATCAATAAATGTTGATATGATGCTGCTAGTATTCTGTGCTGAAAATATGAGAGTTCCAGTCCCAACATCAAACTTTTGGCATCCAGACTTGACATGCACACATATTTTAGACAGCAGAAAGTCAGTTGGTGAAGGGTAGAACTGTAGCCAATCCTTGTACAACTTTATAAACATTTTATGACAGTTACACATATACTTTTCTAATCAACCTGCTCAGAGATGTTATAACATCTTAACCAGCCACCCAGCTCAGAAGTAAGAGTATGACTAGAGTGTCACAAGAGCCCTGAAGAGTTATTTCAGCATGCATCTCCTAACAGATATTTTCTGGTCAACCTGCTTAGAGGTACTATTACACATCTGTGGAGCAGGTAGGATTTGAACCCCAGCCTCCTGGCTCAAAAGAAGAGACACCATCACTTTGGCGCAAAAGCTCTATAAGAATTTACCTCCAAACCCAATAAATGTCAGTACCCACCATCTGTATACAATTAACAGTTTGTCACCTTCTATTCAGCTTTAATTCAATCTATTGCAAGATACCTTCATCAGTAATTCTCCAATTTTTTGAAATACATTATCTCTCGATCACTTTAGTACAAGCCTTGTTAAAAGACAAGCCTGTCACACTATAAAGACCACAACTTTTTATTTCTTTTATTTCTTGACCATGGACTTAAAAAAAAGAAAGATATGGCTGGCTATCTCGAGGGATGGCTGCAGTTTCAAACAATCTTGTTTACTGGAACATATTGTGAGTTGAGTTTGTTGTACTTTATTTTCTGGATAGCAGAAGCAAACTTCACAGAGACGATGCATTGTGAATAAGGGCCAATTGCTTGGTGACAACATTTCATTTGGTTCTTGACTGGGTGACCATGGCTTATGTGAAGCCAATGCAACAGAGAACCACCTAAGCTGCAAAGAGAAAACTTCAAAAATATCTGCCTCTATCTCTCCCTGTGTAGAGTTAGCAGAACGTTTCCAGTATTAGCTAGCTATCTTCTACAAATTCCTCTGCAAATTCCCTGTTGAAGGAGAAATAATATATATTTAAAGACAGTGAAACAATGAATTCTGAACCACTGAATAAAAGAAAGCAAGGGCTTGCAAATAGCCTTGGGTCAACAGAAAAGAACTAAAAGTAATTCAAAGGAACCAGTGAATCCTGTGGACCAGACTGGTGCCATTAACTGTTTCTCCCTGATCTTTTTGTTTCCCTTTTCTACCCTTCGTATCCATTTCTTCTCTGTTTGTGTGTCAGAAGGAGAATTTAACAACCCGACGAGTGTTTTCTTTTAACCTGAGTTTGGGAGTTAGGTACATTATGGACTTTGTGTAGTTTGATTAAATATTTTCACATTTGTGATGACTCCAGGAATAAGAGAACTTGATTACCCCATTGACTATGATAACATGTACATCCATAATTGTTATCTAAATGTCCATCAAATGGCTTTTTGTGTGGTTAATTTTCTTAATGTTTCAATTACATACCAGGGAAACCAAAAAATTGTGAAGGCATTAATGAGTCTAGCAAAGATTCATTTGTTAATATAAATGGTTCCATTGCAAGTAAGCTCCTCAATAAGTGGGAACTATTTTATTTGGTAATTACAGTTTAGTGGTGTATGCAGGAAGTATTGTCAATAGTCAATAATTTGTAACCTTATTTGTCTTGAAGATAAAGGATCAAATACCAACTTCTCATCAAACAAAACTAGAAAACTTGAATTAGCAATGTAAGATGAATTTTACTTTGGCAACTTACAGTGGCTCATATATTAGATGTAACCATGCTGGAGTGTAACTTGAAAGACCTTTATGTTTTTAATAATTTATAGTGTATTTACATAAAAAGTTGTAGCAGTGATTTTGTTCCTTTGTAGTCCCAGGGCTACATACCCATGCATCTAATTTTGTGTTGGGTGGTCAGTTAGTTGTAGAAACATTATAGTACAGGACTACTAGCATTCTAACTTATATCTTGTCAGTCTTTACTTCATTAGTTCTAACTCTGATAATTTTACAACAATGGATCAAATAGTCTGCCCTACGTTTTCCTTTATTCATTTGTGGGAAGTGACATCGCTGGCTGGACCAGCATTTATTGCACATCCCTAATTGCCTTTGAAAGGAAGGCTAGTACCACTGTAATTCAATACCATAACCAGCTCTCTTTTCCTACCCCCCACCCACCTCCCACAGTAGCAGTGTCAGGAAGAAGATTGGACTTGGTCCTTTGGATGTGATGTAATGTAGATTTTCATCTTAAATAATGACTGTCAAGTATAAACGGCATACAATTTGTGAGAGTGCACCATTTTGATATGATAAAGAATCAGAGTCATAGAGCATGGAAACAACCCTTCAGTCCAAACTGTCCATGTTGACCATAATCCCAAACTAAACTAGTCCCACCTGTCTGCACTTGGCCCATATCATTCCAAATATTTCTTATTCATGGACTTATCCAAATTTATTTTAAACTTCTAATTGTACCCGCATCCACTGCTTCTTCTGGAAGTTCATTCCACACACGAACCACTCTCTGTGAAAAAAATTGCCCTTCATTACTTTCTAAAATCTTTTTCCTTTCACCTTAAAAATATGCCCCCTAGTCTTTAAATCCCCCAGCCTAGAGAAAAGACACCTGCCATTCACTTTATCTATACCCCTCATGATTTTATAACCTCAATAAGGTCACCCCTCAACCTTCTATGTTCCAGTGAAAAAAGTTTCAGCCTAAGATACATTATTCCAGACTCCGGTAGCAATGCACCACTACTTTTCATTAATATTTAAATTTTACCCTCCATGCTGGCATGTTACTTCTATCCTCCAATGAAGAAATATTGAACACAGTTTCAGCTTGTTAGGAAAACCCGCACCACAACTGTTCATACAAATCATAAACCTGCAATTAGAGCTGTTGTCCCTTGTCAGCATTTCTAAGACTTTAGATCAGCTTTTGAGAGTTTTCTACTTTAGACTTTGAGACAAAAATTCCGCTCGATCTCCAATATTGAATGGGGCATGTAGGTATTTAGTGAAGGATCCATCAAATTATTATAAGACCATAAGACATAGGAGTGGAAGTAAGGCCATTCGGCCCATCGAGTCCACTCCGCCATTCAATCATGGCTGATGGGCATTTCAACTCCACTTACCCGCATTCTCCCCGTAGCCCTTAATTCCTCGAGACAACAAGAATCTATCAGTCTCTGCCTTGAAGACATTTAGCGTCCCGGCCTCCACTGCACTCTGCGGCAATGAATTCCACAGGCCCACCACTCTCTGGCTGAAGAAATGTCTCTGCATTTCTGTTCTGAATTTACCCCCTCTAATTCTAAGGCTGTGTCCACAGGTCCTAGTCTCCTCACCTAACGGAAACAGTTCCCTAGCGTGCACCCTTTCCAAGCCATGTATTATCTTGTACGTCTCTATTAAGTCTCCCCTTAATCTTCTAAACTCCAATGAATACAATCCCAGGATCCTCAGCCGTTCCTCATATGTTAGACCAACCATTCGAGGGATCATCCGTGTGAATCTCCGCTGGACACGTTCCAGTGCCAGTATGTCCTTCCTGAGGTGTGGGGACCAAAACTGGACACAGTACTCTAAATGGGGCCTACCAGAGCTTTATAAAGTCTCAGTAGCACAACAGTGCTTTTATATTCCAACCCTCTTTAGATAAGTGACAACACTGCATTCGCTTTCTTAATCACTGACTCAACCTGCATGTTGACCTTTAGAGAATCCTCGACTAGCACTCCCAGATCCCTTTGTACTTTGGCTTTATGAATTTTCTCACCGTTTAGAAAGTAGTCTGTGCTTTTATTCTTTTTGCCAAAGTGCAAGACCTCGCATTTGTTCACGTTGAATTCGATCAGCCATTTCCTGGACCACTCTCCCACACTGTCTAGATCCTTCTGTAGCCTCCCCACTTCCTCAGTACTATCTGCCTGTCCACCTAACTTCGTATCATCTGCAAACTTCGCTAGAATGCCTCCAGTCCCTTCATCCAGATCATTAATATATAATGCGAACAGCTGTGGCCCCAACACTGAACCCTGCGGGACACCACTCGTCACCGGCTGCCATTCTGAAAAAGAACCTTTTATCCCAACTCTCTGCCTTCTGTCAGACAGCCAATCCTCAATCCATCCCAGTAGCTCACCTCGAACACCATGGGCCCTCACCTTGCTCAGCAGCCTCCCGTGTGGCACCTTATCAAAGGCCTTTTGGAAGTCTAGATAGACCACATTCACTGGGTTTCCCTGGTCTAGCCTACTTTTCACCTCTTCAAAGAATACCAACAGGTTTGTCAGGCATGACCTCCCCTTACTAAATCCATGTTGACTTGTTCTAATCAGACTCTGCTCTTCTAAGAATTTAGAAACCTCATCCTTAATGATGGATTCTAGAATTTTACCAACAACCGAGGTTAAGCTAATTGGCCTATAATTTTCCATCTTTTGTCTTGATCCTTTCTTGAACAAGGGGGTTACAACAGCGATCTTCCAATCATCCGTGACTTTCCCTAACTCCAGTGACTCTTGAAAGATCTCAACCAATGCCTCCGCTATTTCCTCAGCCACCTCTCTCAGAACTCTAGGATGTATCCCATCTGGGCCAGGAGATTTATCAATTTTAAGATTTTTTAGCTTTTCTAGCACTATCTCTTTTGTAATGGCAATCATACTCAACTCAGCCCCATGACTCCCTTTAATTGTTGGGATATTACTCATGTCTTCCACTGCGAAAACTGACGCAAAGTACTTGTTAAGTTCTCCTGCTATTTCCTTATCTCCCAATACTAGGCTTCCAGCATCAGTTTGAAGTGGCCCAATATCTACTTTTGCCTGTCGTTTGTTTCTTATGTATTGAAAGAAACTTTTACTATCATTTCTAATATTACTGCCTAGCCTACCTTCATATTGGATCCTCTCCTTTCTTATTACTCTCTTTGTTATCCTCTGTATTAACTGTTCTGAACCTAATGCGAGTAGAAGGTGATGTATATGGTCAAAGCACATATTAAGACAGTGTGGAATTTCTGTATTATGTTCTAATAATCAATTACAGTATAGGTGCCCAAATATGGCATTACTAATCTTGCAAAACTAAAGTTTATCAAAAGTAATAAACTAAAGTTTATTATTTTTCAGTGCCAGAGCTGTGAGCCATCATGAGGATGTTGCATTTGTTTTGTTGTACACCCCCTGTTGAAACTATGAATGAAACCACTTTGAGACTTATTCTACAGACCTCCTATCTCCAACCTACTGCACTTTTAAATGAGGCTATATTTAATTGACAGGATGTCTGGTCCTTAGCGGTGTCTGCTTTTCCTTTTGTGATATGTTAATGCTGAAGTGAAGCCAACATAGCAAGTTTGGCCAAGACTATTCGAGTATATAGCTGTGAACTATGAAATTACAGTGACTCAGATAGTCTGATAGCCAAATTAATTATGTGAATGGTGTAGAGAGGTGTGTACATTGGAACCATACAAAATCCCAAATGCAGCTGGCTTCAATTGCCCAGGAAATTGAAACTTCCGATGAGAATTTGCCCCTGCATCTGGAATCTCCCAGAGAGACTTTGGAGTGTCCCCACTCACATAGTTGCCAAGGAAATGTTAGGGGAATAAAAATCTACTCTAAATCTCAGATAACGATTAAACTAATTCTCCAACACACCATTGGTGAAAGCATCAAATGGATGGAATTCCAGAGTATGGCATCTCAGCAGCTGAGGCTAACCTCTCAATGATGGAGCAATTAAAATAGAGATGTGCAAAAGGTAAGAATTAGAGTAGCACAGATATCTCAAGAGCTTGACAGTAGAGCCAAAATGTAACAATTGGCTCATTGATATCTAGCAAGGTTCCCACTGTTGCCGAGATTAAAGAAACCTTATCCAAATTGAGGAATTGAAAACTACCCAACATATTAACTCCTAAAGAATGCTGACAAAAGCACTATCAATTTACTGTACCAGTGATTTGTACAAGTATAAACTCATTAAACTATTTGGTGTCATTCACCCTAAAGCCATGTATTTAACAAAAGCAAGGGATCCAAAACAGTTCTGTCTATTGTTCTGTCAACAGAGGCTAAAATATTTTCTTGGGTGATGCTAACATCAAAATCCCTTTGAGAACCAATTCCTGTGAACAACAGGCTAGCTTCACAGAGCACAGTGCAACCTTTGGCCAAATATTTACACTGTAACAGGTGGGAGCCAAACATGTTCAGTACAATTAGTACTAAATATGACCCACATTGATTTTCGAAAAAACTTAACTCATTGAGTAGAAAATGCCAATGCCTCCTGATACAATTTCTAAAAATGTTAACCAACATTATACCATTAATCAAGACAGCTTTATACCCTCACAATTGAATTGATGAAAGCTTTCTGAGCTTTTGAAGTTAACAAAGGACTGTGCTGTTGCCTCTGAATGTTATTTGTCAAGTATTTGATTATATCATGAAGACAACAGCACAAAATAGTAATGTGGAACCAGCATGGGCAATAACTGTACCTGAAAAGATCCAGACTTTGCAGCAACCTCGTGCGACCTTGGCTGAATTGGTGAACAGCCCCACCAAAGCTCTAGGAATGTATAAAGTGTATTTAGTCTTCAAATTCAGATCAGTTGAAATAAAACACCAAAAAGCAATAAAATTCCAGTTTCCTTCATAACTGATAATCCATCCAAGATAGTGCAATCAGATAGTATGATTTCTGCCAAAGGTGACTGTTTTGATAAGCTGTTGATGCATTATTGCAATAAAAGATAACATTAACGTGCACTTTAACATAGTAACCTTATTTCCAAAGAGCTACAAATGGACACCCCCACTCATAATGGATGGAGAAACTGGCAGAGGCGTTGTCAGTTTGTGATGAGGCCTGTAACACCATTGACTATAATGTCTGTTCCATCATTTGAAATGTAGAATCAGTAAAATAGAACAATAGTTATGGTTTGAGAAAGGACAATTTAGGTACCTTTCCAATCAAATCAGACTTTACCTGCTTTTCGACTCTAGTGGCATGTGTGTTTTGGCCTGTGTATGAGTGTGATTAACTTGTCAGTATTTCTGGAGTCAAGATTTTTTAAAACCAGTATTAGCAAAGAAATCTCTGGGTGGTAATGGAAATTTGTTTGCTTTGAGAGAGTTATATGAGTGGACAGGCTAAATACTGAAGAGCATTAGCTTGCTTTCTGTTTAGAAGAATCAGAAATTTTGGTTTTTGCTTCGGAAAAATAACTATAGTTTGGAAAGTTTTTTTTTCAGTTTGCAGAAGGGACCTTATCGAATACCTTACTGAAGTCCATATAAGATCATGTCCAGCACTCTGCCCTCATCAATCCTCTTCGTTACTTCTTCGAAAAAGTCAATCAAGTTCATGAGCCATGATTTCCCACACACAAAGCCATGTTGACTATCCCTAATCCGTCTTTGTCTTTCCAAATACATGTAAATCCTGTCCCTCAGAATTCCCTCCAACAACTTGCCCACCATAAGTCAGGCTCACTGGTCTATACTTCCCTGACTTTTCCTTACCACCTTTCTTAAATAGTTGTAACACATTAGCCAACCTCCCATCTTCCGGCACCTCACCCGTATCTATCTATGATCCAAATATCTTAGCAAGTGGCCCAGCAATCACTTCCCTAGCTTCCCACAGAGCTTGAGGGTACACCTAATCAGGTCCTGGGGATTTATCCACCTGTATGCGTCTCAGGACATCCATCACCACTTCCTCTGTAATATGGACATTTTAAAAGATGTCACCACCTATTTCCCCATATTCTATATCTTCCTTGCCCTTCTCCACAATAAACACTGATGCAAAATACTCATTTAGTATCTCCCATACATCTTGCAGCTCCATAGATGGGCTACCTTGCTGATCTTTGAGGGGCCCTATTTTCTCCTGAGTTACCCTTTTGTCCTGAATGTATTTATAGAATCCCTTTGGATTCTCCTTAACCCTATTTGCCAAAGTTATCTCATGTCCCCTTTTTGCCCTCCTGATTTCCCTCTTAAGTATACTCGTCCTGCTTTTATACTCTTCTAAGGATTCACTCGATCTATCTTGTCTATACCTGGCATTTGTTTCCTTTTTCTTAACCATGGTAGACTGGTTAGCAAGATTAGATCTCATGGAATACAGGGATAACTAGCCATTTGGATACAGCACTGGCTCAAAGGTAGAAGACAGAGGGTGGTGGTGGAGGGTTGCCTTTCAGACTGGAGGCCTGTGGCCAGTGGAGTGCCACAAGGATCAGTACTAGGTCCACTGCTCTTTGTCATTTATATAAATGATTTGGATATGAACATAGGAGGGAAAGTTAGTAAGTTTGCAGATGACACCAAAATTGGAGGTGTAATGGACAGTGAAGAAGGCTACCTCAAAGTACAATGGGATTTTGATCAGATGGGCCAATGGGCCAAGGAATGGCAGCTAGAATTTAATTTAGATAAATGTGAGGTGCTACATTTTGGAAAGGCAAATCAGGGCAGGACTTGTACACTTAATGGTGAGGTCCTGGAGAGTGTTGCTGAACAAAGAGACCTTGAAGTGCAGGTTCATATTTCCTTGAAAGTGGAGTCGCAGGTAGATAGGATAGTGAAGAAGGTGTTTGGTATGCTTTGGTCAGAGCATTGAGTATAGGAGTTGGGACGTGATGTTGGAGCTGTACAGGACATTGGTTAGGCCACTTTTGGAATATTGTGTGCAATTCTGGTCTCCCTTCCAAAGGAAAGATATTGTGAAACCTGAAAGGATTCAGAAAAGATTTACAAAGATGTTGCCAGGGTTGGAGGGTTTAGGGAGCTATAGGAAGAGGCTGAATAGGCTGGGGCTGTTTTCCCTGGAGTGTCGGAGGCTGAGGGGTGACTTTATAGAGGTTTATAAAATCATGAGGAACATGGAGAGGGTAGATAGACAAGGTCTTTTCCCAGGGTTGGAGGAGTCCAGAATTAGGTTTAGGGTAAGAGGGAAAAATTTAAAAGGGACCTAAGGGGCAACTTTTTCATGCAAAAAGTGATGCCTGTATGGAATGAACTGCCAGAGGAAGTGGTGGAGGCTTGTACAAGTACAGCATTTAAAAGGCATCTGTATGTAGATATGAATAGGAAGGAATTAGAGGATTATGGTCTAAGTGCTGGCAAATGGGAGTAGATTAGATTAGGATATGGACGAGTTTGACCAAAGGGTCTGTTTCCATGCTGCACATCTCTATGACTCTAAGTCCTGCTTAAAGTTAGATGTATGAGTAATTCCTGCCAGAGATGGGCATTTGTTCGGAAAAGTTAAGAGATTAGTTATCTCAGTGTAAAGATTTTAGTTGAAAGCTCCAGGCCAAAAGTGGTTAGTTAGAGTCATGAAGGTGTTATTTGAAGCTAAGAAAGTTTAAATTCACTGGTGTGACTAATCCAGGAACAGGCTACCTAACTCTAAAGACCAGGAATTGAACAAAACAGTTACGTTTAATCTGTAGATGTGATAGGGAAGCAGGCTGTCTTTAGTGTTTAAGTACTATAACATGATGGTGTTTGGAAAGGTGAGTGTGTATTTTACTGCACATTTTGCAATCTTTCAAATTGTTTTATATTAATAGCTTAGTTTGCTATTATATATTATTTTTTGCATAATAAATATCTGCTTTATTTTTAAAAGTAAATATTCATCATTCTGTTCCTGAGATTCAATGAAAGCCCACCTCAAAGAATCATTCAACCTAGATTTCAGTCTGGGTCTGAATAATTGCAGCTAGGATCATCCCAAATCTACTGTTTACATTCTGTTAAGTGACTGCAAGCTACTGAATTTTTTTTTGCCACCTGGAAATCTTAAACACATTTTTAATATTATTTTATTAGGAAACCTGTGTGAAATTTCAAGGCCATAATCTTACCTTACAGTGTAGCTGTGTTACAAACTGCACGATCAAGTGTGATTATCTATGATGTTATATGGAGTACTGGATGAGAATACTTTCTTGTAATTATTTTTGCTGCACGTTGTGATGTTAGTTTTTTCAGAAGCTACAACATTAATGTGTAAACTAAAGGGAATTTTAAAATTGATGGTTAGCTACAAAATTGCATTTTACCCCCTCCCCCCACCACCCTTAATCCAAACATGGCTACCAAAAAGAAATGAAACAAAAGTGGAACATTTCCTTGTATGAAGTGACGGATTTGAAAAGATATCCAGTTACCATGTAATTCCTGTCAGACAAAATAGTACAAAGGACAAGGCTTATTCCATAAAGTGGCACAGATTACATGGATTTTATTCTTTGCTCATTTCCAATTATGACTATTTTTATCAATTGATTGATGCTTAATAATTTCCCCCTAAAACATATTTCTATTTGCTAAAACCAAGGAATATCTATGCAAAAAACAATTTGTTTTGTTTATTGCAGCTTTGGTATATACCTTATATTTCAGAAAGTATTTTTTCTGTGACTAAATTACAGATATTTATGCATATAAAGATGTAGTTTGTTTCTGTTCCTTTTTCACAGAATAACATGTTCTCCCAAATACAGGCATGCTGGCTTGGAGTACAGTGGAAATCTATTTTTCCTTTCCTGCTGGCTTTGTTCCAGATAGCCCTTGGGGTGGTCTCTCATCTGCAGTGCATTCATCACAACCACTGCATAGAAAAAAAATGGGGTGTGGGCCAGACTGGTTTCCTGTACTTGGAACAGACATAATTAACAACTGAAGGGTTGTGTTTTAGCTTGAAAATGCATTGATTATGGAACTAGTCTATTGTGCTTTGAAATGTGTTGTTAATTGAAAAAAATAACGTTTGTAGCTTTTAGTATTCTGACTCCTTAATTTCATTATAACTTGTGTTTATATGGCTTTTTTCAAAAAAATAGGTTATCTAAGGTTTAACCCATTAGGTGTATGTTTCAACATGACAACCAGTAAGAGTTTCCAAAGAGTTCTGGCATGGAGCTGTGTGGTGATAATTACTAGTCTGCCAGAATTAAGTGTATAGTGAGTTCAATTAGCAGTCCCAATTATTACTTCATCACAATGTGCAAGAGTCCCCTTTATTAACATGTAGGCGTCAATCCAATGCTGCAATACGGGTGTAGCTGACAATGCAAAAAAACTGAATCTGAAGTGTAATTTAAAGGAGATTATAAAAGAACTCCATTTTAAACACAAGTATCCGAGCAAAAGAGTGGTATTTTATCAGTTAGTTAAGATTTATGTGATGTACTCTCCTTAATATTTTTTTATTTTTTTCATATTATCCTTTCTTTTTAAGATAATTATGACTTCTCCATTTTACTGTCCATTTACTTGTCATCTTCCTCCCTCTAGAAATATGCCTTGCTTTCCACACCATGTGTTGTGTTTCAGCCAGTCACATTATATTTAAATGTATTTCACAAAATTGGCAGTGCTAAGTGAAAGAAGTTCCCCTCTTTTCTACAAGTACAGGTCATTTCCCTTTTCCTTTTGCTGAAGTCTGGAGTAATGCCAAATTGCATGAGTTAACAACATACTTCAGTCTGCAACTCAGTCACTGGGGAAAAGAACTTACAGTTTTGCAACATTTTCAGATTTCATGAATCAATAGCTGCTTTATATATTGTACCTTACATTGAGAAAAGTTTTAGAATTCAGAAGGAATTGTTTTTCAACAGCATATATTAGATTTTGTATCTTTACTGAAATTTTCAGAATAGAAAAAAACTGTCAAGTAAACCTTTGATAAATAAAGAGCATTGACTAAATCTGTCAAATGCAATGTAAAGTTATTATGTTTTTTTAATTGATTTGGAAGTAGAATAATAAGTTATAAAGGCTCTGCAATTAATTGCAAGAGTTTAGGAGAAAAATATGATCACAAAATATCAATGAAAGTGAGGCATTTGCTACTGTACATAGGTAAAATTGTTTAGCTTTTCACAGAGCTTGATGGGTGAAAAATACAGGGTGCAGGACTCATCATCAGGAGCCTGACTCTGTCAATGTTTCATTTGGAATTCCAAGTCTGACCTTTGCTCAGCTCTGCAGCAGATGAGGCTGAGAAGCCATTTCTAAGCCAGTTAGGGAACTACTTGACGAAGTCACCTGAAATTCTTTTAGGTTTATGATTTAATGCTGCAACCTATTAAACATGAATCAGAAATACCCACAAGTGATTGTAATGTGTCTGCTGCTATTAAGAAAGCCGATCACCCTAGCAGTGAATTTGCAGATTTTTCTGTCTTTAGATCTGAGAACAAGCAATTATGCTGGTGGAGCCCACTGGCTACAGCCTACAGCCTACACTGGGGATAATAAACCATTGTAATGCTGACAAAATCAGTGTTACACCTTTAAGTGCTGGCCAGCAATGTCAAACGTGAAGTAGTAAGATGGAGAATATGGAAAGATTGAAGACCAAAACCAGAACCCAGTACCTTTTATTTTGATGAACACCCAAGCAAAAGTCAAAAACCTGTGTGAAGACTTAAACAATGAGCTGGATGAAAGTTCTAGGTCAGAATGTTTTAATGCTAGCATGGATGGTTTTAAAGAAAATTCCTATTTGCGCAACTTTAAACAGCTCTTGCTAATTCATGATTTGGAAATGCCGGTGTTGGTCTGGGGTGTACAAAGTTAAAAATCACACAACACCAGGTTATAGTCCAACAGGTTTAATTGGAAACACACTAGCTTTCGGAGCATCGCTCCTCCATCAGGTGGTAGAGGAAATTCTAATATGCCTGCAGCATACTTAATGAAATTGCAAATATTGCTGACCCATAGGATGAAGTGTCATGTCTGAAATCTTGAGATAAGATTTGTGGGCTGTGTTTAAGTATCCCACTACAGTGTCCCCGAGGTCCAATGTGAAATTATCACTTCAGAGAGAAAGGCTGGGCTTAGTGTAGCAAATAAAGCTGACACAGTGGAATTGCTTGCATTCAATAAAGAATTTCTCAATGAAAACTTAATATCGCTAAAATAATTTGCAGGAATGGAGGGCGGTGTGGCTGTCAGCAGCCACTCCCTTCATGTCTAGTCCATCAATTTAGCATGGAGTAATAACTTTGAAGGAGAATTCCCCGGGGGAGCCTGCAAGCAACCCTGAAAGGTAGGGATAGGCCCTTAGGTATTCATCCATTGACCACTTTAAGGACCTTGTTATGATCAAGTCATGAGGAGTCCAATGGCACTGCCCCTCTTTTCCCAATCCTCATTTGAATTCAACAGATTCTTTATAAAAAAAAAGTTTGCCAATTCAGTGTGTGTTCAATATGCTGTGACTGTAAAAGATCAAAGTAGGCAAAGTTTTTGACCTTTCAAAAACAAAAGAGGCACATTTTTATTGTCCTTAAATTGATCTAAATTAAACATGCTAACTTTGACACACACATTCAAAATTGACATGCACACAAGTAGATTTTCAGTGGGAACATAAATTATGGAAAATAAAGTCCAGTAACATTAAAGATACCGCTTAACAGCCTTGGAATGTGATACAGACGTGTAACCATCTTTGACTTTGATTTCAAAGATTGGACATTTCATGAAGGTTAGTGACTAGGCTGTCTTTAGTCTGAACTGAGTGGTTCTCCTGACTTTGACTACAGAATGTAGATGTACAATTCATCTCTTTTGAGTATGGAAGCTGCAGGATTGAGTTCTTCTGAATTCTCCATCTGTGGCAAATGTACAATCAAAAAAAAAAGCAAACACAATTTTAAATTTGCACATTTTCTGGGTAGAGAGAGAAAGAGAGAAACCAACCATGCTCCTTCAGCATCTCATGTGTTTGTTCTGGTTTCTTCCAAAAACAAGTGCTGTAACACACTAAAGGTTAGTGGTTTGTCACCTAACCGTTTTTCTGCACCTGCTCAGTTATCCTAGAAATTATTATGGTTCATTGAATTCCAGATGCACAGCATGTATTAGATGGTGTGTGGACAAATTCATTTCACAGCCAGAGTACCATTCTCTGAGTGACTGTGTTAGGTAATTCGGCCCTACCAAGTTGAGTACCCTGGTAATTGTCTGGATGCTTTGCCATAGAATTGGATATAGCCCTCATTCATTCTCCTCAAGGCCTGATGAGGCTTTTCAGAGAGAGAGATACCACTTAACAGTCTTGGATTGTGATACAAATGTGTAACCATCTTTGACTATGATCTTTAAGTTACTTGAATGTGAGGTTTAGCCTTTTTAAAAAGATCCAACTGATGGCTTCTAACCAATAAGTTCATTTTTCATGAAGCATGGCTTCATAGCAGCTTCATTTCATGGTGAAGTGGGAATCCTATCCACATGTTTACATGCTGTGGGTTTAATTTGGATGGAGGTTGAAAACAGTAGGTCTTTACCCCCTCTCTTGACCCCAACTCCAAACCTGCATTAAATTCCTCCCAGAAATTTTGATGATTTGCTATTGTCAATGATGACAGACCTTGCTGAAGTCACCTCTGTAGTGGAAAAGAAGTATTCGTCTTAGCCACAACTGAATACCTCTCTTAGCATTAGACAACGAGACATGCATTTCGACAGTACTGTTTGTAACCACTGAATATCGGTAACTGCCCTGGTGCGAAGGAATACTATTGAAACATGGCAGCCAAACTGCTTGCTGCAAGATCTCACAATCACCAACATGACAGTGACCCAATAATCTTGATTTTTAAGCTGAATAGTAACCAGAGCACCTGAGGTAGCTATTTAGGCATTCTTCACAATAATGTCTTGGCATCTTTTGTATCCACCTGAAAGGCTAGATGGGCTCTTGGTTTAACATGTAATCTGAAAGATGACACTTCCAATAGTGCTATGATCTCCCATAAAACATTGAACTGTCAACTTTGATTTTTGTGCTCGAGTCTTCAGCAGACAGTTGAACTGGCAATTGAGTCCCATAATTGTAACACTACAACATTAAATTCACATTAAATGTTGTCATTTGGACATCTACACGAAGGCATTTATGTAAACAGTGGACCCACAGAGGTTCATTCAGTTTTATCTTTCCCTCGAACTTGAAGACATGACAGACATGACTGAGGACACCCTATCTTTAATGTACGAGGAAGTAATAGCAGTTGCTTTAATAGAATCATCCTAAATTTATCATATGATAATCTACAGCTGATTTTTGAGAAGTCAGCATACTTAATCAGCGAATATTCTATCATGGTTAATAAATACTGGGAGTGATTCTAAAACAACAATTAATAGAGAGGTCCTGGAAATATCATAAATTACAAGAGTAAAAACATGTGAACTGAAGATCAATTCCCTGACATTTTATGTCTATTATAACGTTTTAAATGTCTATATTGCCTATGCCCGTATTCCTATGCATAACGGTACTAAGTGTGGCAGCTTCTGTAGAGAAAGAAACAATGTTAACTTTCTGGGACAGAAACCTTTCTTTGGGATTGTCAACTCTGGTGAAGGCTTCAGAAGCCTTTCTGGCCACATGATTCTTTGAGAAAGGTCTCCAAGAGCCTGGTTACATAACTGATGAACAGATTTTACATGAGGTAGATTCTGTGAGCCATGGTAGATGTGGCATCATGGACCAGACTCACTCAAACACATTTACATGAAGATATGAAATTAAATTACATAAATATAGAGGTACTGTAACGGGATTCTTGTGGTGCAGTGGTAATAGAAGGCCCATGTTCAAGTCATCCCCTGCTCCAAAGGTATAACATGTCTGAACAGATTAGCTAAAAACATGCAGAGAAGCATAGTGTATATGAAGGTAACAGTGATATTATATCATTATAGCATTTGTAAAGAGCTGGGAACAATAGTGTGAATATTGTTACAACTAGATTCTACAATTAGTTAACTAATTGCTTTGCTTTGCAATTAACTGCCTTATATACTGATAGACATTCACAGCAGAGAAAGAAGTCATTCGGATCATCATGTCCTCACCATTCATCTGATGACACTAATCCCCTTTTCTAGCTCTTAGGCCATATCCTGGAGGCTATGGCAATGCAAGTGAATACTGCTTAAACGTTAAACATTTCTGACTCAGCCACCCTTTCATACAGTGAGTTCCAGATTCTATCACTCGCTGGGTGAGCAATGTTCCCTCTGATTTTCTCTTTCTTTAAATCAATGCCTGCTGCTTATTGACCCCTCTGCTAATGGGAAAAGTGCTTTCACATCCATCCTATCTGTGCTGGTTGTAATCTTATCCATCTTTGTCAGTCTCAAACTTTACAGCTCCAAGTAAAAAAAACCCATCCTGATCAATCTTTTCTCATAGCTCAGTCCCTCTCACCCAGGCAGCATTCTGATAAATCTCCTCTGCATCCTCTCCATAAACCTTTTTAAAAGGTATTCGTTCATGGGATGTGGACATCAATGGCCAGTATTTATTTTCCATCCTTAATTTCCCAAAGTACAGTTAAAAGTCAACTATGTTGCTTTGGTTCTGGAAGCACATGCCAGCTAGACTAGGTAAGGATGGAGACTTCCTTCCCTAAAGAGCATTAATGAACTGGATGAGTTTTGCAACAATTGACAGTTACATGGTCACCATTAGACCTTTTCTTAAAAAAAACTAGACCTTTATGGAATTCAAATTTCTCCATCTGCCATAGTGGGATTTCAACCCATGTCGCCAGCATAGTAACATAGGAATCTGGATTGCTAGCTCAATGATAATAATTGAGGCCACTGCCTTCCCTACATCATCTTTCCTATACTGTGGTGACCAGCAGTACTTCAGTAGTGACCTAATCAACATTTTATATCCAGTTCCAGCATAATCTCCTTACTGTTGTTTTCCTGTCTTGGCTATTAAAGGCTAGTACCTCATATGCTTTCTTAACCACCTTACCTATTTGCCATGTTACCTTCAAGATCTGTGGATATGCGCAACAAGATTCCTCTGATATTCAGTACTTTCCAAGTTCCGACCATTCATTCTTGCCCCATTAGCCCTCCCGAGTGAATTACCTCAATTGTCCCGGTCGATTTCGATTTGCACAGTACATTCTTCTGGCATAGCTCTTCATTAAACATTTACCTGTTCCTGCTTCGTCACCAGTACATAAGACAATTTAGTTTTCCAAATAACCGACTTGTTTTCTATAGTCTTCATTATGCTGTTAGTTATTTAACACTACTAATTACTTTAGAGTCATCGAGTCATACAGCATGGAAACAGATCCTTCAGCCCAACTCGTCCATGCCATCCAGGTTTTCTATACTGAACTATCCCATTTGCCTGCATTTGGCCCATTACATACCTGATTATGTAAGAGAGGAACTCCTGCTTTTAGTTAGATTTTCTAATCAACTATGATAGTATCACAGAGCACTGTGCTTTGATTATTAGATCATAGAATCCCTACAGTGTGGAAACAGGCCCTTCAACCCAACAAGTCCACACTGACCCCCTGAAGAGTAACCCACCCAGACCCATTCCCCTACCCCATTATCCAATATTTACCCCTGACTAACACACCTAATCTACACATCACTGAAGACCGTGGGCAATTTAGCGTGGCCAATTCACCTAATCTGCACATCTTTGGATTGTGGGAGGAAACCGGAGCACCCGGGGGAAACCCACGCAGACACGGGGAGAATGTCCAAACTCCACACAGGCAGTTGCCTGAGGTTGGAACTCTGGTCCCTGGCACTGTGAAGCAGCAGTGCTAACCACTGATCCACCGTGCCTTTATAGATAATCGAAAGCAATTTGAGGAATTGCAGTGGGGATGAGAAGATACTGTGGCAGGTTGAGAGAGCTTCACTGCAGTAGTTATGAGAGAATATTGCAGCTGGAGGAAGTAAATTCAGCAATTGGACAGAGGTTGGAATGCAGCAGGGTATAATTGGTTGAAGTCTTCCTTATAGGGGCTTAGGAACTTTTCTGGAATACCTGCATAACTACAGTGAATTTTGCATTAGGCTCACAGCTCAATTTAAGCATGTTATTTAAGGGTATGGAAAGACTGTCAGATACCACAAAATGCTCAGCTATAAAATAGATGCATGTGTACCAGTTTAGATGTCATTCACATATTTGATGTTCCAAACGCTCAGCTGTCTCTTGCTAGGCATGTGAAGTTTTATATTGAGAGCAATGTTCTCTGTAATTTTTTTGTGCTATACAGAACTGAGGTCCATGTGCAACAACAGCTTCTACAAAAAATAGCCAATTCATTGGCATGCCATTTAGTGTACGTGAAATCTCTCAGCAGCTGCACATTTTGTGCAGCTTAGAGGGAACATTGATGGAGATCCATGATACTTTCACCACCTCAATTAACTTTTTCAGCAATTATTTGAAATAAACTTTGCGTTAGTGATATAACTTCCTACTTTTGTTTGTTCAATTGTGGAATATGGACATCGCTGATGAGGCTAATATTTGTCACCCATCCCTAATTGCTCTTGAGAAATTACTGATGAGCCACCTTCTTGAACCGTGTGAGTGTCGGTAGAGTGCTGGTAGGAAGGGGATTCCAGGATTTTAATCATCATGCTAATGAAAGACCAGTGATATAGTTCCAAGTTAGTTGTGCAGGTTGTGGTGTTTCAGATACCTACTGCTCTTGCCCTAGGTGGTAGAAGTTGTTGGTTCAGAAGGTGTTGTCAGACGAGCCTTAAATTGCTGTAATCATCTCGTACGTTTTACACATTGGTGTCATTGTATACAGTGGTTGAGGATTTTTAAGTCAATGGGTGGGGTGTTAAACAGGTCAGCTGCTTTAATGCTGGATGGTGTTGAGTTTTTCAGTATTATTCACACTATATTCATCCGGGCAAGTGGCAGGTTTGGATCACACTCCTGACATGTGCCTTGTTGATAGTGGATAGATTTTGGGGAGTTGGTAGGTGAGCTGTTATCTGGCTGGTTGTTTAATTATTCTCCACCATTCATACTGGATCTGCCAGGCTATCAGATTTTTATCTGCTTCATTGATTGTGGGATTGTTTAGCTTGATTATTTATTGGGTAGTGCTGCTGGTTAATGTATAAGTAATCTGATTTTGTAGCTTCATGTCTTATTTGTTTCACTCAATACACTGAATGGCAGTCAAAAACTATATGCTCCTACATCTAACTGGAACTGAGCCCAGCTCCCAGAAGTGAAAAATAATGCCAGTCCATCAAATCTCAGGAGCTTTATTTTGTGGTTTTGTGAGTATCTGCTGCTCCTGTTGTGCCTTGCTGCACTATTCATTGGTTTATTTATAATAGTGGATGAGGGATATGGTGAGACAAGAAGTTATGACTTGTGTGTGAATGCAATTCTGGTGCTGTTGATGGCCATGTCACCCACAGATGCCTAGTTTTAAGCTGCTAGAGCTGTTCTGAATCTATGCCTATAAGCAGAATGCTAGTGCCACATGAAATGATGGGCGGTATTCTCAGTGGGAAAAACTGAGATCCCTCATCAGCTGCCACAGACCAGTCTGGCAGATATGTCCTTCAGAAATTGATCAGTTCTGTTGGTAGACGTTCTACCGAGCTACATTTGGTGAGCACTATTAAATTCAAATAAATAAAATCTATGTAACTGTCTGTAATCCTAAATTTCACTATCATTAACATGTTAAAAACATAATGAAAGGAACAAATGTGGAGCTCGTCTTACTGTCTCATGTTAAATCCAGTTCTCGGTTTTTTTATATGCTCATGATCTCATGTCTATTTATTTCACTCATTACACTGAACGGCAATCATAAACTTGGGAAGTATGTTCCCTTACATCTAGCTGGAAATGAGCCCCGCTCCCAGAAGTGAACGATGATGTTCTAAAACTCTGCCAGTCTATCAAATCCTAGGAGCCTCATTTTGTGATTTTGCATATCTGATATGCCATTGAATCCAAAAAGGGGAAAAATTGATTAATCTTGGTAACTACTTGTAAGTGACAATATAGTTTGTAAATGTTTGAACACAGTGAACAGAAATAGGTTTTTCTGAGAAGTTCAATGATTTTAATCAACAGTTTTCATTTTTTTCCAGTCACAAGAGGCAGTCCAAACTGAGGAAGATGATGTTACAGGTTTTCCAGGGACCAGTTTTATTGCTGTTGCAGATTTACCAACGGTAACCACTCGGTTAATATATGAATTTAGTATTATGTAAATTTAAATTGCCCATTTAAACGCAGTGATTAAATAACATAAATTGTCATTGAAACAGGAATACATTTCAGTTCTGCCTTTCTATTTTAATTGCTTACATTATTACACTTTTGGGAAGTAAATGTCGATACCAAACTCTGTATGCAAGGCTACTCAAAAAGTGTGGCGCTGGAAAAGCACAGCTGGTCAGGCAGCATCCGAGGAGGAGGAGAATCAACGTTCCAGGCGTAAGCCCTTCTTCAGGAATCTGGTGGGGTGGGGAAGGGGGCTGAGAGATAAATAAGAGGGTGGGCTGAGGGGAAGGTGATAGCTCGGAGGGGAGGGTGGAGTGGATAGGTGGAAAGGAAGATGGACAGGAAGGACAGTTCAAGAAGACAGTGCAAAGTTGGAGGGTTGGATCTGGGATGACGTGGGGTGGATGGGAGATGAGGAAACTGGTGAAATCCACATTGATCCTGTGTGGTTGGAGGGTCCCAAGGCAGAAGATAAGGAGTTCTTCCTCCAGGCATCGGGTGGCTTGGAATTGGCTGTGGAGGAGACCCAGAACTTGCATGTTGTTGACGGAGTGGGAGGGAGAGTTGAAGTGGTTGGCCGTAAGTTAGTGGGGTTGTTTGGTGCGTGTATGCCAGAGATGTTCCCTGAAACATTCCACAAGTTGGCACCCCATCTCCCCAGAGTACAGGAGACCACATTGAGAGCAACAGAGACATCCAAACACCTCATCTACTGTGTCTGTTGCTGTTGATGTGGTCTCCTCTACACTGGCATGACAGGATGCCAACTCGAAGCATGTTTCAGAGAACATCTCTGGGTCACATGCACCAAACAACCCCACCACCCTGTTGCCGACCACTTAAACTCCCCCTCCCACTCCGCCAAGGACAAGTCCTGGGCCGCCTCCACCGCCAAATCTAAGCCACGCAATGCCTTGAGGAAGAACGCCTCATTTTCCACCTTGGGAACCTCCATGGCATCACATGGCATCAATATGGATTTCACCAGTTTCCTCATGTCCCCCTTCCCACCTCTTCCCAGATTCAACCCTCCAACCTGGCACTGTCCTTCCTGTCCATCTTCCGTCCCATTTATCCACTCCACCCTCCCCCTGACCTATTATCATCACCCCCCCATCTGCATCTATCTATCTATCGCCTTCCCAGCTACCTCCTGCCCAGCCTCAACCCCAATCCCAACCCCACTCCCCTATTTATTTCTCAGCCCCCTTACCACCCCACACATTCTTGCTGAAGTTCTTATGCCCAAAACATCGATTCTCCTGCTCCTCAGATGCTGCCTGACCTGCTGTGCTTTTCCAGCGCCATACTTTTTGATACTGATCTCCTGCATTTGCAGTCCTCACTTTCTCCTACTTTGTATATAGTCAAATTTCTCAGCAGAGAAAAAAAACACTGCACATATTTCAAAAATAGGTTTCACATAATAAGCTAAAGACTGACGAGGTTCACATCCCTGGATGCAAACACAGATCTGTGTTTCTGCTAAATAAACAGCTGACCATTTCAAGTGTATGCAGTATATCAAGAGTATTCCTCTCCAGGGTGAATTACAATATAGGTAGCAATATATTACATATGTGGGGATTACCACTACGTGATATAAATGCTATTTCTTGCAGAGGAGATGTGGAGGTCCTTCCACCTGAGTTAATAAGCTGAATGGAACTAGCTCCCCATGAGATACTGGTAGTTGAAAATAAATTGAAACAGCTGCAACAGCTTTCAGCAGCAGTAAGTGCCAGTGGTAACCATAGCAACCGTCATCTGCTAACTGCTGCTGAGCTTTCTGCAGCACCAGACAAATAAAACTTGCTCATGCAGAATGCAGGTTCACGGCTGATCATAGAGTCCTCAAGCATCCTACCTGTTACATGGCAATCATACATAATGCTACCTCAAACAGCATTGTTTCAACCACACATAAAACCCTCGAAATGATTAGGAAATGGGAACTTGTTTTATATGGAAAGATTTAAAGTGTTTATTGTGATATTTCATTCCATTCTAGAAACAAAATTCAGACCATAGATGGTCACACGTGTAGTCTATCCATGATTAGATTAGATTACTTACAGTGTGGAAACAGGCTCTTCGGCCCAACAAGTCCACACCGACCCTCCAGAGAGCAACCCACCCAGACCCATTCCCCTACATTTACCCCTGCCCCTAACACTGCCAAATCACCTAACCTGCACATTTTTGGACTGTGGGAGGAAACCCACGCAGACTCGGGGAGAATGTGCAAACCCAACACAGTCACCTGAGGCAGGAATTGAACCCGGGTCTCTGGCGCTGTGAGGCAGCAGTGCTAACCACTGTGCCACTGTGCTGTCCACATCTTTTAGAATGACCATGTTGGTTTCAGTTCCTTCCTATGTAATCCCATAACTTCTTTTAAAAGTTACATTCTCAAATGAACTTTAACTATAGGTGCCATATCAGCTCAGATAATGCATAGAAGGTGTAAGGTTAAAGTCTGTCTGTGTGTGTCCTATATTCAGACTGATTCTATTTCTAAAAAAAGGGATTTACAGAATCTTACATGGATTCATGCAGTTTTTGAGCAAAACAAAATGTAATTCTGCAAGTACAAATTCACCACCCAAACTTTTATGTGTGTGCATGCATGGGTGTGGGGGTGGGGGGGGGGGGGGGTGGTTCTGTGAGAGTGTGTATGTGTCAGGACATGAATGTAAAGGTGTATAAGTCTGTGATAGGGTGCATGTGTGGGTGAGAGTGTTGGGGGTGTGAATGTATGAGTGTATGAGAGAGGGTCTGCATAAGTGTATGGATCTGTTCTTAACCTTTCCCGTTGCCTGAGCTATGGTGACCTTCAGGTTAAACCACCACAAGTTTATCTCTCTCTAATGAGCTCCATGGTCTGTTAGGACTATGGTGACTTCATTTTTATTGTATTAGGTTCAATGGGCTACAGGGACCATGGGGACTGATGCAAGGATCTCACTGAAACATTGATGTCACCAAACATTCACTGAAGCTTGTGGTGAAGAAGTTCCATAAACAACAGGTCTTCTCAACCACTGATGAATCCACCATATTCACTCTCGGATCCCTGTTGGTTACAGAGAACCACATATTGAATGAAGTAAGCCGAGTATGAAGAAAACTAATGACTCTATTGCAGTACAAAAACATTCACATTTTTGGAAGGGTGTATAGTTTGCAGATATTCGTCATTTGTAAGTGTTAGCTACAGAACAAAACATGCAATCTTTCATGTGCTTCAGAGGAAAGTATAGTTGACAATCATATCATTTTTATAAACAAATGACTTTTCTTTCAGTTGGGGTTAGATTGCTGAATTTGCCATTATTTTTCAATCTCCATTCATTGTTTGTTAAAACACATAAAGAAGCTTTCCCGCCTTAAATATATTACCAGTTATTAATGTGTCAGAGTGAAATGATCAGCACCAAAAACATCCTCAAGAAGCAATCAGTGATCTATATACATCAGGGAATGCATTCTTAATGTTTAAACTTTAGAACAATACAGCTATTTAATTGCGCACGCTTACTGAATCAGCTACATTTAGTTCTTTTGGTTTCATTCTTGTCTGACCCGTAGTATATAAAAATCATGCAATGAAAATAGCACTTAAGGTGTTTGTGATTCAATCATGTTATAGTCAACATGTTTTAAAAGTTCACACTTTAGAAGCAGCGTCCCCTATTCGTCAATTGTATTACAGCCAATTCACATTGATAAAATGCATGTTATAGCAGAACAGCCTCTATATGTTACAGAATGTCTCAAAAACTTCACATATTATGGATGGATAATTGGATTAATTTGCACCTATTTTTAGGCTGCTAAAAATGTTTTAGAGCTCCAAAATGGCACACATACTTATACGGCAAAGCTCACCATGCGCCATATCAGTGCGGACATTGGCAGGTACACAATGAATAAACTCTGAGCCAGGCAACTCATAAACCGATCCTTTAGTCAAACTCATCCATGCTGACCAAGTTTCCCAAACAAAGGTATTCCCACTTCCCTGCATTTGGCCTATATCCCTCTAAACTTGTGCTATTCATGTACCTATTCAAAACGTCTTTCAAATGTAAATGTACCTGCATATAGCACTTCCTCTGGCTGTTTATTCCACATACAGACACCCACAGTGTCAGAAAATTACCCCTCAGGACCCTTGTAAATCTTTCTCCTCTCACCTTAAAAATTGGCCTCCTAGTTTTGATCTCAGACACACATGTGCACAGCTTGGCAGTTTTGGCAACATTTGTGAAGAGAAATCAGACTTAATGTTTTGGGTCCAATGACTCTTTGTCAGAACTGATGGTAGCTACGAAGATGTCGATTTATACGCAAAGGATAGGGTGGGTAACGAATAAACGATAAGTGGGTATAGAGCCCAATAGAGAGAACAGTTGGACAGAGAAAGGAGTGGATAACGTTCTGGCTAGGAAAGTGAATAGCTGTTAATGGAGACTGTTAGTGGTTAACAGTAGTTAATGTTCTTCAACCAGAGAATGGTGGACCTGTGGAATGCATTGCCATGGAGTGCAGTGGAGGTCGAGACGTTAAATGTTTTCAAGGCAAAGATTGACAAATTCTTAATCTCGCAAGGAATTAAGTGATACGGGGAAAGTGGGGGTAAGTGGTGTTGAAATGCCCCATCAGACATGATTGAATGGCAGAGTGGACTCACTGAGTCCAATGGCCTTACTTCCATTCCTATTTCTTATGGTCTTATGGTAATGGCAGACTATCTGATAACAAGGCCTGGCATGTGGGGTAGGCCAGGACATGGGAGAGTTCAGGCCCTAAAATTATTGAACTCGATATCCTCCACCCTAGGGAAAAGATCTTTACTATTCATCTTATCTATCTACCTCATGATTTTATAAATTTCTGTCAGATGTCCACTAGGATTAGGCAGAGTAGGAGTACTATGACATCGGTTGGGCTGCATTACTATTTTGATAACAGCAGTGTGATTGGTCTTTTAATCTCACACAACTAAAAATGTATTCAACCGCAGGAATTTAATTGACTGAAAACTGGTAGCTTTGATGCTGAGGACCTCAGGAGGAGTCTGAAATGGATCATCCACTGGGTACTTCTAGTCAAAGATGGTTGCAAGCAGTTCAGCCCTATTACACGGACCCGGCCATCATTAAACACGAGGATATTTGTAGAGTCCTTTCCTCACACTTATCCACATTGAATTACTCCTGCCATGGCTTTTGACCACTGACTTGACACGAACTAATCACCTTGAAGCCTCTTTGGACCATTTTCACAGCGCTCATTCCCACCTTGTTCAGTGTCATCTGCAAACTTGGAAATATTACATTCAGTCCCCACATCCAAATTAGGTGCATCGGTTATTAACAGCTGGGGCCCACGCACTGCTTATTGTGGTCCGCTACTGGTCACAACCAGTCAACCTGAGAATGATGCATTTATTTCTACTGTTCTTTGCAATAACCAATCCTCAGTCCGGGCCAGTGTATTACCTCCTCACCCATGTGCTCTAATTTTGTTTACCAACCCGTCTAAGACCTTATCAAAGTATTATGAAGATCTAAATACACCACATTCACTGGTTCCCCTTTATTGATGGTCATAATGCCCTCTTAAAACAGGTTGTCACACATGATTTTGTTTTCATAAATCCATATTGACTTTGCCCAAATTAGGTCATTAGCATCTAGATGTCAAGTTATTAATTCTTTCCAATAGATTCTGGTATTTGCTTCACTACTGACTGGGTACCAAGTAATTTGTTGGCTTGCCTGGTTGTGCCTCTGACTGTTGTCATTCAACAAGTTTGATATACTGGATTGATGATAGTGGTAGAGTAATAAGTATGTCAGACCATGAGGTTCTAGATTATTGTTGGAATAAAATTCAGTCATTGCTGTTGATGCTCCACAGCACCTCATGGATGCCTAGAAGCTGCTAGATCTGTTCTGAATCCATCCCATTTGGCATGGTGGCAGTGCAACACACTGTGGAGGGTATGCTCATTGTGAAGATGGTTTTCTGTTTTCACAGTGACTATGCAATGGTAGCTCATACCTAAAATGTCATGAACTGATACATCTGCAGTAAGCACATTGGTGGGGACGTGATCAGGTAGATTGTTTTCCTCTTGTTGATTCTCACTACCTATCACAGGTGTAGTCTGCCAGATATATCCCTCATTACTTGGTCAGTTTGATCAGTAGTAACATGACTAAGCGAAAGTGAGGACTGCAGATGCTGGAGATTAGAGTCGAGAGGATGGTGCTGGAAAAGCACAGCAGGTCAGGCAGCATCCAAGGAGCAGGAGAATCAAAGTTTTGGGCAAAAGCCCTTCATTATCATTTTTGATAAAGGGCTTTTGCTCGAAACGTCGATTCTCCTGCTCCTCAGATGCTGCCTGACCTGTGCTTTTCCAGCACCACACCGTTGAACCCAGTAGCAAGACTGAACCATGCTTGCTGCTTTAAGTCTTGCTATCCACTCAGTATTTTGGAAATCCATCTAACGAGTGAACAGCTTGGTTAGCACTAACTGGCTTGGTGATCTTGAAAATGAGGTAACAGTGTAAAATTAGCATCCTGCTTGCAGCTAGTGGACACATGCAATGTGGCCCTTGTTTTTGGAGGTTATCCAGATTAGCCTTGATAATATGGTTCACCAAAGAAATTTTCATGAAAAAATGCAATAGTTAATATAATGAAATCCAAAGATAACATGCATCTCCGCAATTTACATCAATTTCTCTGTGATTATTGGACCAAAGGAAATGTAAATCCAAATACCACAATGTGGAATAAATTTATATCCAAACCAATGGATTTGAGAATTCCTCTTCCATTACTTGAAAAATATATTTGAAGAACATCACTGCTAACACTGAGGGAGAACAAACAATATCTATTTAACTTTTTTTTGTGTATAATTGAAAATTATACAAGCTTCTACTCCGTAAGCAGGAACGCAAATCAGCATAAGACAATAATGCTACAAGGCTTCCATGTTACAAGGTTTCACATCAAAATGGAGCCTCAACCTGTTATGTTAATTGCTTCATATTTTTCCAAAACTCAACAATTACTAAGGGTATATCAAAGCGTATAACAAGCAATGTGAAGTTGTTTCTGACAAAAGCACATTGATTATGATGCATATGCAACAACTTAACTGGCAGTATTTGAAAAAGATATCTGGTGGGCCTTGGCACTCTGTATATACAAAACATAATTCCTTTCATGCAGTTTGACTCTTCCATGAGATAAGATAGGTTGTCTCAGGCAGAAATGGTGGTACATGTTGTCATGCTTCTGACAGCACAGGGAAAGAGTTATCAGTCACTATGCTCTGCAGTAAGCGTTTAATAGCTGTGCAATTGTTTTAAGATATTCTTCTAAAAGCATTCAGACTTGTTATTTCTAGAAAATCGCTCTGCTTGTGGCAATCCTCTTTTTCCACACTGCCCTCTTCAGGGCATTTGCAGCCATGTTTTTGCAACAGAATTTTTTTAACCTCTGGAAACTCAACAATTTGTTCAGCTATTTAGCTATGTTAAGTTAGAGGTGGATTATTATGATTTACTTAAACATTTGCTGGAAGACAGATCCATAAGTTCAACTAACAAAAGGATTTTTCAATAACATTTCAATGACTGCAAATAATTTTTATCAGTTTTTATTCATTCAGAAAGCATTCAACCGGTGAAATCTTTCACCAGTAAACCATGTAGAAGTCAATTTGTAATAAGTACTTGCGATATTGGAACAATATAATCCTATCTTCTTTTGCCCTGATTAAATTTTGTATTTTGAAGGTTCCTCTGTGCTAGTGGATGAGTTAATCTCGTCTCAGGCATTTGCTAGCAATACTGTCTAACAAAGACTGCAACTATGGTTCAGATTTCCTCACTCACTATCTTTATTTCTTCTCCCTTCACACATCGCTCTCCAGTGTGGATAGGTAACCTATTAACTGTGCTGCACAGTCACGTGGCTTAGATATTGAACAAAAATTATACCATACAGTATATATATTTCTGATCATTTTTGGAATGTGGTGAGAAACAGAAAATGTCGAGGCAATTGTTTCCATTTCTTTTCCAGGGTCCTGGCCACACAATGTAAACGCAATTACAATAAATTGCTTCAAACTGCATTAGTAACAGGACTAAAATTAAGCATGGACAAAACCAAAATGGTGTATTTTAAAGATTTGCAACTATTTTTACTTCAATTTCTCATAATTACCACCCGTAATTATCATGGCACGGTCGCTCGTGGTTAGCACCGTTGCTTTACAGCGCCAGGGATCTGAGTTCGATTCCCTCCTCGGGCGCCTGTCTGTGTGAAGTTTGCACATCCTCCCTGTGTCTGCATGGGTTTCCTCCAGGTGCTCCGGGTTCCTCCAAAGATGTACAGGTCAGGTGAATTGGCCATGCTAAATTACCGATAGTGTTAGGTGCATTAGTCAGAGGGAAATGGGTCTGGGTGGGTTACTCTTCAGAGAATCAGTGTGGACTTGTTGGGTCGAAGGGCCTGTTTCCACACTGTAGGGAATCTAATCTAATCTAATCTATCCTCTTAACACTGGAATGAAAGTTGAAATAGCCAGTATCTATTTAGTGCCTTTCATGTTCTCAGGTTGTCTCATCATACTGTAGAGTAAATAAGTTTCTTTTGAAGTGTAGTTACTACTGTGTTATAAACAAACATGACAAACAGTTTATGGTTCCACAATCCGCAGTGGTGAGGTGAATATCTATTTATTGAATGATGTCGGTTGAAAGATAAATATTGACTGATATTCCAGGAGAACTCAAAAATAAAACTGCCGATGCTGAATATCTGAGACAAAAACAGAAATTGCTGGCGACACTTAAGTAGGTCTGGCAGCATCTGTGCACAGAAAGCAGAATTAATGTTTTGAGTCCAGTCTTCCTCAGAACTGATAGCAGCTGGGAAAAGATGGTATTTATGCTGATGACAGGGTTTGGGGTGTGAGGAGGTAGAGTGAGCAGATGAGTGAAGATGGAACCCAGAAAGAGAGAAAGACCATTAGACAGACAAGGAGGACTGATAATAAGGCAGGGAAGCAGAAAAGCTGATAATGACTTTTTCCTTCCCTGGCTTACTATCAACCAATCCTTTGACTGCTTAACGACCTTTGTTTCTGTCTGAACTCTGTCTCCATCTATCTGCTCACTCCTTCCCCACTCCCTGTCATCAGCATAAATATCACCTTTCCCCAGCTATTATCAGTCCTGAACTCTGCTTTCTCTCCAGCTGAATTTCTCCAGCAATTTTTGTTTTTGTTTTACACCAGGAGAACTCCTCTGTTCATCTTTGGATAAGGCCATAGCACTTCTCACATGCACTTGAGAGAACAGATGAGGCATCATTTGACAGCTCATCCAAAAGATGGTAAGCACTTGCTATGTTGCATTGCTCTCTTCGACTTGAAGTCTCAACCCTTGTACCCAGATCTTATCATGAAGCTTCAAACCAGAGAAAAGAGTATTAGGTGAACTGACCATATCCTCCTATTTTCTTTCCTGTACTTTCAACTTAACTGAGACTAAGTGGCTGAAAACAATTACCAGTGGCCGTAAACCTTAGATTATGCTGTAATATGTTCAGGTGATTTAATAATTCAACTCATGTTTTTGTTTTTTGCATGGAATTGATTATTTGTTAAATGCCCTAAAATTATTAACCGATACAACTTTGGTTCATACTATTACTAAAGGGCTCAGAAATCAGACATAAAACTGCTGCTTCAGTGTGACCTCTGTTTATTTTACAACTTTGACTCTGCTCTACATCAAGTCACATGTCTCTCACACTGTGCGTCAGGTCACACAGAAAGTACAAATATCTATCTGTGGTGTTAATTCAGACATTTGTCTTGTATATCTCGGTAATTCAAAGAGTCATGTCATTGTAGAGGTTAAGTGAGCAGAATTGTAGAGTTCTCAGATCATTTGGTTAGCACAGACGAATCACATATCAGTGATCACTTCCCGTGGAATATGCAAGTTAAATATTTCTATCGATTTTTATGCCTTCTGCTCCAAGTTCCTATACATTCCATGTTACATTCCATTTAAAACAAAGTTTCACATATTACTAGCTTTGTTTTTAAAAGATTTTCAAAGTGACCAAGCCTCAACAGCAGCAAGTTGTATCTATATAGCATCTTTAAAATAATACAATACTGTATTTCAAGACATATGAAACAAAAATTGGACACTGAGCTACATTCCTGAAGAAGGGCTGATGCCCAAAACGTCGATTCTCCTGTTCCTTGGATGCTGCCTGACCTGCTGCGCTTTTCCAGCAACACATTTTCAGCTCTGATCTCCAGCATCTGCAGTCCTCACTTTCTCCACTGAGCTACATCAGGCAATATTAGGCTAGATGGCCAAAAGCTTGGTCAAAGAGATAGGTTTTAAGGGGTGTCCTGAAGGAGGATGGTTTGAGACAGTGAATTCCAGAACTTAGGGTTAAGAGAAATTACCACTGATAGTGCAGCTATTAAAATTGAAGGTTCTCAAGAGAATTGCAGATAACGAGAAAGGTTTAGGGCTGGAACGATTAAGTGAATGGAGGGATAATGGTGATCATGAAGAGATTTAAATGTAAGAGTGAAAGTTTTAAAATCTGCATAGCTTATTTACTCTATTCAAGTTTTTAACTTCAAATGCACACAATGAAACCCTGGTCTTTCACTCTGACTGCTTACCCTGATTGATATTTGTCCTTCTATTTCGACTCCAACATTCGCTACAAAGAAACAAAGATTAGCATTTATAAAGCACCTTCCTTAACCTCAGGACTTTTCAAAACACTTTATGAACAATTAAGTGTGTTTGAAATATTGCCTCAAATTAATGGCACTCAGCCATGGTGAGATTGGTTGTGGAGATACATTAAATCCAGCAGGATTCCCGTCTCTTGCCTAATTAAGTCCACAGTGTCAATGCTTGCAAATGGCATTGCTACAGTGTCGCCAACTGCAGGTCTAAAGGTGGGCATTTGCTTGGGGGAGTAGTATGAGAGCTGTCTCCTTGTCCTGATACCCCTTCCACAAGCCCTCTCCTGCCATCACTTGCTTGTCAATTCAATCTTTCTTGTATCCTGGTTCTTGGGTGGGTACATTGCTGCCAACAGGCACAACCTCCCTGCCAAGCAATGAAGAGCTGCCAGCATCTGATTGACCAGCAGTTTTCAGTGGCCTTCCCACTCCTGGGCTTCTTATTTCCAGGGAAGGCCTGCCACTGCCCAGTTGTGTGCCTGATTTGGACTTAATGCAACCTGTCTTCCTGAAAAGCTATCGCAGTGCTTTTACTAGCTGTCTAGATATCTAATGAAACCCTCATCAGCTGCTTTACAGTCTGCCCATTGTCACTGTTATAGAAAACTGCTGCCATGTAATAAACAAGGTTGGGGATAATTAAATCCAGTTCATGGTTTGGAATCCTGTCTGTCAACTGTGGCAAGGTGAAACCCGAGCCTGCAGCAGCATTTTGCAGCCCTCAAAAAGGAGCAATTCTTAATTTGTTGTACTGTAAGTGCAGCAAAGTCACAATTGAGCCAGGATTTGTTTCATCTATACATATGGTCAGAAATCTGAGAAATACTATTTATGACCTCAGTAGGTTATGTATTTTAATTAGTTCAGTATGCAAAGTTTCTCTTCAAAAACAGATGTGACTCAATATGACTTAAATGATGTTCAAAGTTTATTGTTGAAACCATGTTGTAATCACGTGATCATTTTCAGCCACATGCTTGGTTTTTCCAATTTTTACAATACAAATTTACATAAAATTGTCCTGATTAGGTTAAAATATTAATTCAGGTTTTTAATTCCTAAAACAACAGCGTTTCAGTGTGTTTTGGTAGCACAGGTAATCTTATTTTCCATAGCACTGCAGCGTCCTTCATAAACTTTAATAAGGCTGTTCTATGGATTACATTTTCCTCTTAAATACGTTTATTAATCTGTAGCTCATGCTTTTGGCTCTAAGCCTTTTTTCCATTGCCAGGCCAATAAAGTAAAATATTGATTCCAAAAAGTACGACACGCATCTAACCAGAAATAACAAAATGCTACACTAGAACCTGAGCTGTGTTTTCCATTTCTGCGCCAGTCAAACCACTTAGACTTCCAGCACAAAATACAACAGATGCCCTTTCAGTTCACTTCATAACTTCAAAAGCAGCATGCTTGGCACAAAAATGTTTGTCTGGAAGTCTGCCTTGGCATGAGGCCACAGTATAAAAATTGCGCAGACCTCAAGAAAATCCACAGCTCTTGCCAGGAAAGTTGATCTGTGGGTTTCATATGAGCCGTTTAGTGTTTTTGAGTAAAATGTTGCCGAGGCAGTTCTCCTTTTTTGCACAATTGTCCGTTGCAAATTAGACTTGGAGCAAACTATAAATTTTAGCAGATTCTCTCAGTTTTGCTCAACAACAGCAACTTTGTTTGCGAACAAAGAATTTGGCAGTGCGTAAATGTGGAATGCATTGAGATCACGTGATGCACACTGTTCCAGCAGAGTGAGAGTAGTCCACATGTTCGCGGGGTGAGATCAGTATTTGAGTCCAACATCATTCAAGCAGTTTGATCTGAGCCCAGCAAGATGTTGTTCAAACGTCATGACTCAGTTACTGCTTTAAAGATTTTTGCTTCAGTTCCCTCTTGATTGTACAATTTTCTCAGTCTTTGCCAACTGCAGTGCTGTGTGTACATTCACTTTCTCCTACTTCCTCCCAACCCAACCCATGAAATGTGCTCGGCCGCTGGATAAATCCATCCTGTAACGAGTTAAAATGTTCTATGGCAAAGCTGTGACATGCACTCCAAATATAGCTTAATTAAATACACAAAAAAAAACTAGTTGAATTTCCCTTCCTGTCACATGATGTTTCTGTCTAAGTACTTTCAGCACAAAGATTCCCAATCTCCCTATGATCTGTGATGCGGATGTTACAACAGAACATTTTTCATTTTAGGAAAAAGTACAGTAGACAGGTGAAATTGTAATACATTTAAAGAAACACAACCATTGTGTGAAGTGTATAATCAGTTATTCTTTCTGATCCTTAGCTTTCTAATTTTTTTGTTTATGCAATTGGACTAAAAAATACCTATCAGTATATATTTGAGCATGGACTGCTTTGCCTAAGCTCTCTAGTTATGATTTTCGTAGAACTAATTCCAATCCGTATATATTCTGCCACAGAATATGCTAAATTATCAGACTCTTAAACAGCCTGGCTCTGGAAAATCCTGAGAGAGAAGGCAAATGTTCCCCTAGCAACCAAACTGTTAACAAAGAATAGCAGATCTGGACCAACCAATCAGAATACTCCTTCAGTCACAGCGCAGTCCAGCATATTTTTTCTCTCTGCATTGAGTAGATGTATGTCATATACTCATCACACATTATTGGCTATCACTTTGTCATAGTAAGTCTTCATAAGGGCTGATTACTCCTTCCAATCCTGTCAAGGTCAAATATATCTGTGACAGAAAGATTGAGATGAAATATATTTTTCCCCCTTATTGGTTCCCCCACACTTGCCGCAGAACCAATCTGATGGGTTTATCCTTCAGGAATTAGCTGGATCAGTTAGCAGTCATGGAACTTCACCAGTTTTAGTGATGGGCATTGCATTTCTCCACCCAGAATAGCATATTGCCATCCTGAACATTTCTTTTGGTGGTAATTAACATTGGGGAGGACTGATTTATTCGTTGAGCAAGTGTGGTAGGTAAGTAGAAGGGGACTTCCTCGTCTGTGTTTGCTCTGATGCCATGAGTCTTCATGGAGTCAGGTCTATTTTGAAGACTCCAAAGACCTTCTGCCTCCTGTTATTCCCTTGTGCATATTAGAAGAGATAACATTCCTACACCATACAAGCTGAAGCTGATGGGTAGCTCACTTGGCTTTACAAAACTGCTGAATCGAAATTCCTGTGTTTGTGGCTTGGCTGGGTATCAAAAGTTCTAACCTTTACAAACACCTTTCATACATCCCATAAGAATATACATTTGAATCCCAATTCTAATTTTCCGTTCAGACATTAAAGATCCAGACAGAATAAGAGTTATTCTTTCCTGGGACAAATTACGTTGACTATGCTGTAATATAACATAATTGTGTTTCCCTGAGATTCCTCTATTTACCCTTTGTTTTGGTCCAATTAGGATCCAGCGACTGACTTTGAACTTCAAGGATCACCTGAACCCAGTATAGAACTAGAAGGTTTTGCTGAGCCCATCTCTGTTGCTTACAATGGTCCATCTTTGCCTCCCTCTGTTCCTATTCATCAAGAAGCTGTTGATATTGTAGACAGAATGATAAAACATCAGGAATCAATTGAAAACCAGTTGGTTGAGTGGTAGGTGACTTTTCTGAGGTATCTAAATTCTCAGAATTGCAGACTTGTTTTATTTTCAAAGCTTATCTGTATATATGTGTTTTTTTTTCTGTCATTAAAAATTAAAATTCTTATATTAATAGGGTTGAACAAGAGGTCATGTCTCACATCATTAGTCAGATGTATCCCTTACAGTATCAGCCTGTGCCACACAGCAGCCAACCTGAAGATGAGGATAATGCAGTACTGGGCTCAGATAATGGTAAGTCTCCAGTCTACTCTATATCTCTCACTATGTTTTTTTGATTGAGAATGCAACCCTATTCCTCCCCCATGAATATGGTAAATACTATGTCCAGAGCTGGGATGTCTAGATTCATACTCCATTGCTATTTTCCAATGGAAAGGTCCTCCGTCCTATAGTAAAATGTCATATAGTAAAATGTTGAATTCAAAGTACCACTTCAGTTCAGGTTTAAGTTTATCTTAATAATAATATTCCTATATATTTCAATTGAACAGGACATGACTATATCAGTCGGGATTTTATAAGTTAACCTTAAATTAGTCTTTTCTGAAGGAAAGACCATCTTGCTGTGATTGTCAATTTTATTTGGTTAGCACTGCTGCCTCACATCACCATAGACCCGGGTTCAGTTCCACCCTTGGACATCTGTCTGCGTGGAGTTTGCATGTTTCTCCCCATGTTTGCGTGGGTTTCCTCCAGGTGCTCCATTTTCCTCCCACAGTCCAAAAATATGCAGGTAAGGTGAATTGTCCCTAGTGTCCAGGACGTGCAGGCTAGGTGGATTAGCCACAGGAAGTACACGTTACACGGATTTTGGGGGGGGGTAGAGGCGGGGTATGATGTGATGCTCTTCGGAGGGTTGGTATGGACTCAATGGGCCAAATGATCTACTTCCACCCTGTAGGGGTTCTATGATTCCAAAGATTCTTTATGACAGGATGACAAACTTCAACAACACACCTTTGCAAACCATCGATTGTGAAGTGTAGGAGAGTAGACTCTTAAACTGCAGATTGTTTTGAATTTTTCCCCTTAGAGAATTCTCTGTTTTCCAAACCATTACTGATTCTGATAGCATGACTGACATTGGTAGTTGAATGCATGGGGATCAGGGATTTAAATGCTCATCCTTCTGATTGTGCTGCAACCTGATTGTGTGCTGGTATACATTCTGTCCCCCTTTGTGGCTTTTAACTTTCAACATTATCAATTAAAAAACATGTCTTTAAACTAATACATACCTTTGGTTTAGTATTTCTGAAAAAGATGCCAATGCATCCTATGATTTTTAGGTAAACGGCAACAAAAGCTTGAATTTTCAGAAGGACGGAGGACCTTTCCATTGGAAAATAGCAATGGAGTATGAATCTAGACATCCCAGCCCTGGACATAGTATTTACCATATTCATGGGGGAGGAATAGGGTTGCATTCTAATTTGCACATCCATGGTTCATGTAGACATTGTACAAGTGAAAATGCAGATGCTTCAGGCTGATCTCCTCTTCACTAATGGGATGTTCAAAACAAGTAAGGATGGCAAATTTCCTTCCCTAAAGGACATGAGGTAACCAGCAGGGTTTTTCAACAATCGATGGTCAACATTACACTCACTTTTATTCCAGATTTTGACTGAATTTAAATTTCAGTTATGTACTGTAAACTTGATATAAGAAGGTCTAAAGTTGTCAGATCTTGTTAGAATGGCAGGGTGCCCTTTTGGAGAGCCAGAGTATCCTTTTGGATATTGTTGTAGAAGTCCTTCTGGTTAACTCATGTCCTTCAGGGAAGGAAATCTGCCGTCCTTACATGTTCGGTCTATATGTGACTCAAGATCCACAGTAATGTGACTGACTCTTAATTACCCTCTGAAATGGCCTAGTAAACCACTTAAAAAGCCTCAAATACAAATGAAACTTAATGATCACCTGGTTCCAACCTAGGTACCAGAAACAAAAACAGCAAACTCAGTCCTATCAACCCTGAAAAGTCCTCCTTACTAAATTGAGAGACTGATGTCAAAATTGGAAAGCTGTTCCGCATAGTAATTAAGCAACAACCTGACATGATGACACTCATGCATCACCATGCCTTGGTATATCATGATCCACTGGCAGGACAGACCCAGCAGAGGTGGCATCACATTTGGGTGGAGGGCCTGGGTTTGCTTGAAGGGCCTTGGGGCCAGTAGGAGGCATGAGATGTCATGAATGAGGAATGGCGAGGGTGTGGAGGAGGAGTGGGTGGCAAGGGCTATATTTTACTCTTGCTTTTTTCTCATTACTTCAACAAACTGCTGTTGTAATGAGGCAGGCCTTCAGCTCGCTCTGCCTCTGCATCCGATAACAGTTTAAAATGTTTACTGTGAATGAGTCAAACCCTTTCACAAAATAAAATAATTTGTTTCAGTGAAATTAGCTTTGGCTTAGAAAGGATGGACGCTGGGAAGATGTTTCTGTTAGTTGGGGAGACTAGGACCCGTGGGCATAGCCTTAAAATTAGAGGGGGTCAATTTAGAATGGAAATGAGGAGACATTTCTTCAGCCAGAGAGTGGTGGGCCTATGAAATCATTGCCGCGGAGCACAGTGGAGGCCAGGATATTGGGTGTCTTCAAGGCAGAGATTGATAAATTCTTGATCTCGCAAGGAATTAAGGGTTACTGGGAGAGTGCGGGTAAGTGGTGTTGAAACACCCATCAGCCATGATTGGAGGTGGAGTGGACTTGATGGGCCGAATGGCCTTGCTTCCACTCCTATGTCTTATGGTCTTACAGCCTTCACTTGGAGAGAAAGAGAAAAGTGTTGACCTGTAAAACTAGCACTGGCAGTCATTAAAAATGCACTTATCTTCTGCACAGTGTTTTTTACTGAAGTAAGAGATCAGATTTACACAGTATCATACATGAATAGTTATTCTGTGAGGGCTAAATATTATTACTTGTTTCTAAAATAGTTGAATCGGTCACGGGAGGAAACCTCCAGCTGTTTGTGGATGCAGGCGTTCCAGTGGATACTCAAATCGTTCGACAGCTTGTAGATGAAGCTCTTGCCGAGATTATTGCCATCATGCTAGGCCAGCACCGGAGTGGAAGCAGAAGTCATATCCAAGAACTTGCTCAGAGAGAAACACCTTCACCAGTAAGAAAGTATCCACTTTTACAGAACATTTTGAATGTTGAGCACAGTTATCTTAACACTGTGTCGAAACTTTAATCTCAAATCTAAAGTCATAGAGTCAGACAGCATGGAACCCTTCGATCCAGCTCGTCCATGCTGATTAAGTTTCCAAACTAAACTAGTACCATTTGCCTGTATTTGTCCTATGTCTCTCTCAACCTGTATCTGTCCAAATATATTTTAGATGTTGTAGCTGTACCTGCATCTACCACGTCCTCTAGCAGTTCATTCCACATATGTTCCACCATCTGTGTGAAAACGTTGCCCCTCAGGTCCCTTTCAAATCTTTACCCCTCTCCCCCACCTTAAACCTGTGTCCTCTAGATTTGAATTGACCTTTGCTGTTCACCTTATCTAAGCCCCTCATAATTTTATAAACCCTTTAACTTCCTCTGCTCCATGGAAAAAATCCTTTGCGTATTCGGTTTTCCTTATAACTGCAACCCTCCAGTCCCATAACATGCTTGTAAATCTTTTCTGTGCCGTTTCCAATTTAACAATATCCTTCCTGTAGCAGGGTGACCAGAACTATACACAGTACTCCTCTAATGGTATGTTATGGGACTAGTACAATCAGATCCGCTTATCATTTGATTTCTCAGCATAACTGCAGAAGACCTGACTTATGTTAGTTCAAAATTGAAGCATTTGTTGTCCGAACTAAGTTGCAGCATCAGGAGTGCAACATTTGTTGTAAGCTATGGATTAGATTATGCTGGTGTTTCAAATGAGCATCTCCTCCCCAAACTATCTAGATTGATTCACAAACCGGATACGATTTTGCTGAGTGCTAAATTTAGTATAGTGCTGGGCTTGTTATTTGTATTATGTAGCAGAGGAAATACACATTTGTAGTTACTGGTGCTTGTTTCTCTCCGAAAAAATCTGAAATTATTTGTTCATTTGCCTAGTATCCTAAACAGCACAATTAAGTGTTCTTATCAAAAGAATTCCACTGAGTAAATCCCCTCAAAATTATGTTTGTGAATTTTACTATAATTGTCTTAGGAAACTCCTGAATTTTGACGTACCTCTATTTCTGATATTCAATCAGAATAACTATTTCTATACCTAGCATTTTTATGTCATTCCAGTCTCCCCAGTGCTTTTCTAAGAGCATTATTGCACTCAGGAATTACATGGTTTTACAGGACATTGAGTGCTGATCCAGGAGTCAAAATGAAATTGAAATCAAAACAAAAAACTGCTGTTATTTGGGCAATCCTTTCTCAGATTTAGAACCTGCCATGTTAATTATGATTAGTGGTAAATTGTGTTGAACTTAATTGGAGCCTTCAATCAAGAATATTCCTTGAACACCCAGTAGAGAATGTGTATTGCATTATGCAGGAGGTAGAAGAACTGTATTTATAAAGCAGCATCATTTTTTATCTTCCCATAGTTCCGTTTGTGTGATTCAGTTAGGTCACACTGGTAATTTGTGGCTTTGATTAGCCAATTAGTCCTACACTAATAGGATGTTAAAAGTAAACTATAGACTGCATAATAAATTGGCAACAAAAATAGGGGTTCTACAATCGAATAACTTTTTCTGTTGGCTCAGTTTATGACAGTCTTAGTCTGCTTACTACTGATTTTGCACTCTGTGCCTCAGGGAAACTTATTGGCCTTCATTTGACAATTACCCTAGCAACTTCTGTGTGATTGAGAATGGGTTGTGAGGAGAACTACAATCTTGCCATTCATTCCATGCTGCAATATATTAGATAGGTTGGAGATCAGCAAAGAGAGAAACTTTAACTCAAAACTATTTGAAATGAATCATGTTGTTTTCAACCATAAAGCATCAAAAATGTCATAAAGTAGTTAGAATATATTATTTAAAATAGCTAGACTCAATATACAAATCAGTGGAATAAATGTAACGTTTTTTAAAAATCTATCACTGGATGCTCCATGTTTTTAGTCCAGAGAAGTTGATGGATGCTTTTCTTAATATAATAAAGTTAAACAGATGCAGGTATAATCTTGTTTTTCAAAATTAAAATTTAGAAGGCAATCTGATCACCATTTTGGGGAAATTTCTTTCCTAAAAATAACATTGATATTAATAGATGGAAGATTTATCTGACTATAATCTGAAAGCTCATAAATATTTTGTCATTTTTCTGGTACTTGTTCATACTGAACCTCTTACGTTGCAGGCACTCATGCAGTAGGACTTGGATTAATTAGGAGTAAGTGAGGACTGCAGATGCTGGAAATCAGAGGTGAAGAGCATGGTGCTGGAAAAGCACAGCCAGTCAGGCAGCACCTGAGCAGCAGGTGAGTTGACGTTTCGAGCATAAGCCCTTCATCAGGCATGAGGCTCATTCATCAGCCTCATTCCTGATGAAGGGCTTATGCCCAAAATGTGACTCTGCTGCCTGACCAGTTATGCTTTTCCAGCACCGTACTCATTGACAAGGATTAATTAGTATGTTTTGCGCTAAACAGCTATTTGTTGAAGCATAAAGGATTAGGATACTTCTTTAGTGGCTTGAATATTTATCATTCATGGTCAGAGATTTGTCATGACACATATAACACTGTGTACATTTCTGATTGTTATTATTGAAGAAGAAAAGATTTTGTTTACTTTCAATGTTAAGTGCATTTCCTTTTCTTGTTGTAATTGGATTGTAAATTATTTCCCAAACTATACTGTTTGCTTCACATATTTTTCTTTGGAAGGTCAGTTTGATAATTCAACAGTTAAATATATCCTACTGAACCACACGTAGCAAATGGTCTTAAATTTGATCCTGTATTTGTGGTGAGTTAATCTTTCTTAGTCATTGTGGCCACATGGGGTCCACTGTATAAGAGAAGAAAGAAATTAACCATAGTATTCTGTCCTATTTGGATTCAGATCTAATGTCCCTCACAAAAAAAATAGATGCTGTCTGGTCATGATCATATATTAAAAATAGTTGTTTGGAAGAGGATTGTTATATCCCCAAAATGTCTCAGCATTAAACATCACCTTCAGGAGGGAAGGATAAGAATATAAACTTCCATCGGAATGGAACAACTCTTTGCACTGTTTTGTTATTGGTAAGTTTTTGGGTTGAGTGAACTACTGTTTCAGATTACGATGTAAACATTTATGCTTGTATAATGTGAAAGAATATGATCCATTATTTCTCAGTTATATTATTCATCTTTTGACAGAAACAAAATATATTCTGATCATAAAAATTAGGTAGATGTAACTAAAACATGTATTTAGTTTGTGAAAATATATTCTTGTAATTAATGCATGGATTAAGGAAATGGCAGATTCAGGATCTTGGCTCCGTGAACATTCTGACAGCAAATAATTTCACTTTGTATAATCTCTTCTCACATATGAGTTGGAGCTTTTGGGTTATGCTCACATTAAATCTCCCTGTTTATTTAATTTGCTTGATATGCTGCCATTCTTGCAGATGATGTTGGTCCCAACACCAGATCCAACCCCACGACACACTCCATCGCCTCCTGTTGGACGTCTGTCCTTAATCCAAACACCAGACGTTACACCCCAAGATTCTGTCGCAATATCAGAAGAGAAAGAATCAGAACTTGAACCAGAACCAGAACCTTTACTGAAATCATCACCAGGTGAATGGGAGCTTCTTTAAACTCAATGTCTGAAAGTGTTTTGAAGCTCCTTAGTGTAAAATTGTACAATAAGTACGCTGTAATTTATGCTAACATTAGATCAGATTCCAGCACACTTTATGTTATATCATGAGATAAACTTGAAAATTATTGTACTAGTCACAAGAAGTTTCACTTATGCAACACCTTTAATAAACTATCCAAGGCGTTTCACAGGGCATTGTGAAGAGGTGAGAGGGGTAGGTTTTAAGGCAATCCTCGAAGGAAATAGATAGTCAGGGAGAGCTGTTTAGAAAAATAATTCTAGGGCCTAGGCAACTGAAGGCATGATCTCAAATGATGCAGCAATTAAATTCAGGGATGTTCAAGTGACCTGAATTGAATGAGCACGAGAGAATAGACTTTTTTTCATGGAGACTGAATTCACTGGTTTCAGTCTTCTCACAAGTTAATTAGAGAATACGCCTGCTACTCCAGTACTGGATGTCAGATAAACAGCATGATAATTTAGCAACAGTAGGGAGTTGAGGAGCTCGTGGGAAAATAGAGCTAAATGTGATCAACTTACATGTGAAAACTAGCACTGTGTATTCAGATAATGTTGCCAAGCAGCAGCATGTGGATGAGAAATAGGAGAGGGCCAAAAACAGACTTAAGGTCATGGTGCAGGAACAAGAACAGAAGCCATCGTAAACGACTCTGGTTTCAATAATATAATTAAGAATGGATCCAAGTGAGATCAGTCACACCCAGTTGGATGATTGTGGAGAAGTATTGGAGGAAAGGGTATGGCAGACCTTGTCAAGGCTGCAGGCAGAGAAGAGAAATTTTACTTTAGTCGGTCACATGGATGTCATTTCTGACTTTGGTGAGAACTATGTTGTAACTGTAGCAGTTCGGAAACCTGATTGGAGAGATTAAAATGCAGAGTTTTGGGAAAGACTAATACAAATTTGGAAGATAATCATATATTCGGGAATTTTTGGAGAGGCAAGGGAGGCTGGAGACGAGGTGATAGACTACTGATGATAGTTTGATCAAGTACTTTTTCAGGAGAGGCAAAATGTTGGCAGTTTTGATGGAGAATGGCAGTTCTTAGCGAGAGAGAGCTGTGAACAGGATCAGCTAACATGGACTGGAAGGGAAATTGTGCAATCAACAATTTACTGAGATAGGATTAATGATTAATTATTGGATAACATTGCCTTGTTTGTCATTCTGCTTTCTCTTGGTGACATTATTAGCCTCATTTTAATTGTTTACTGACATTATGAAGGCGCAACTTCCCTTATGACAAGATTGAACCTAATATTCTAAGATGGTGTGGCAAGGTGGGGGAAGACCAGAAAGTAATGTTGTGTTCTTTCCACGCATCCATAAGTTAATAAAACAAATCACTATTTGAAGATAAGTGTAAACAGAATTAGTGAGAAGGTTAGAGACTGCTTGTGTACACAGAGTGTGTTTAAAATGTAGAATTTTCCAGCACAAATCATTGATGAAGCAAAGTCCATAAATTATTTTGAAAGGTCTTCAATAAAAATGAACATTAAAAGGAATGGCAAATAAACAGGAGAATGAAATTAGATCATGTGGCTTTTCTAGAGAAAATCTCTGGCATAGAATTTAGCCAAATGACCTTCATCTGTACTGTTTCATTTTTTGAGTCTGCAGTTAAATTAAATTTAATTGAAGACAGGTTTTGTAGGTTTTGAACATAACTTTTCCCAAAACATTGAATTCTGCTGTATTACATTTTGGAAAGGGTAATGTAGGAGCATTGTTTATTTGTACAGTAAGTAGTTACTCCATCGAGTAGACTAGTGACTATTCTCATCAGTAGGTTCCCAATAAGCTTGTGAGTTTGTACTCGAAATAGAGTAAAGGTGCTTCAAAGGAAGAAAAGGTAGGAATGTGGGCCATTCCATGACTCAGAGAGGGGCTGAGTATGGGAGCAACATCACACACCTTCCACTTCTACAGCTGCAAAAGAAGTAAGTAAATAATTTCAGAATGGACTTTCTCTAACCAATTTCGTATGACAAAAATTGAAAAGGTGTAATTAAGTTAGTGAGTAGACTGTTGACATAAATTTTTACACTCATTCTCGGAATGATATATCGGACATGGAGAGAAGGTCAGTGACAGTTTAGCAGCATGAGACTGGGGTGTGGGTACTTCTTTTCAAATCAACCAATTTTTCTAAACAATCTGTTCAGAAATGTTACTACAGATCCCTTGAGCAGTTAGACTTGAACCTGAATCTCTCGATTCAGGAATAGGAACATGACCTCTAAGCCATAAGAAGGCCCTGGGGTGTGGGTACTTCTTTTATTTAACCTGTTTTTTGAATTAGCGTGTTCAGAGATATTATTACATACCTCTGGAGTAGTTGGGACTTGAATCTTGGTCTCTTAGTCCAGGAATAGGGGCATACCATTGTGCCATAAGAGGACCCTGAGGTGTGGGTAGTTAACAAGGAAGGGACATTGGGCAAACGTGAGTCATTTTCTCTGGGAGATCATCTGTCTGATATGTTAATGAGGGAATTGAAAAGGAAACTGGGGAATTTGCTTAATTCTGGTAGAGTAGTTAGAAGCTAGGAAAAATTATCTTCATTTTAAAACTAGAATTGATAAATGTGAACCCTGAGAAATTTCTTCATAAATATTTGAAGTTGTAGAAAATACTGCATCGGCAGGTCATAGAAGATGAGTTAATTAAGATATTTATCAGTAGCAGATACTAAATGGTGTGGTAGGTTTGACGGTTCAAAGGCATTTTCCCTAATCTTGTCCTTCTTTGTTGTGTCTATTATAAATAACAATAATATTTGTAATTCAGTTTTAGATGCTGCAGGACTAGCATCTCCAGGAAAATCAAGTCCTATTGGTACTCCTGTTGCCACACCATTCTGTACACCCTCAAGAGTGTCAACGCCATCACCAGTAACAGAACCCATCTCTGAGAAGATAAAGAGTGCAAGCTTCATGCTTTCACAGCTTCCAAACCCCTGGGGAGATGTAGCGCTCCCTCTGGAGGAAGAAAATCCCAGCTCATTTCAAGAAGCAACACAACAGGCAAGAGCTATGTAAGTGATCTATTACACAGTGAATATATAATGTCAACTATCTGCAGCTGCTAATGTAAACAATAACATGTCAAATCTTATTTCTGTCCTGTTACCACTCTGTGCACTTTTTGCGATAATGCCATCAAATCAAATGGGCATTCTATAAAATGTTACAATGCAGGCAGTATCCACGAAATTTCACAATAAAATAAAATAGGTTTATTTGAAATCACAACTTTTGGAGTGCAGCCCCTTCGTCAGAAAGCTTGTGATTTCAAATAAGTCTGTTGGACTAGAATCAGGTGTCATGTGACTTCTGACCTTGTCCATCCCAGTCCAACACTGATACCTCCACATATAAAATAGGCATGAGAGTAGCAAATTGCTGGACCTTTAAAAAACGACAATTAATATAGTACATCCATGTTGAGCAGTAAGGGTACCGATCGACATAGGAAGACATCTTTTGTTAATTAATATAAACATTCAAATCACACGCCACAGAGAAAGGCCAATCGGCCAATCATGTCTATACAAGCCACAGAAGAACTATTTAGCCTAATACCTATTTCCAGCTCTTAACCTTAGTCCTGTAGGTTATGACATTTATGTGCACGTACGGGTGTTTCTTAAATGTATTGAGGGTTTCACATTCAATCATCCTTTCAGGCAGTGAGTGCGTCATTTGGGTGAAGAAGCTTTCCTCAAGTCCCTGTAATCCTTCAACAAATTACTTTTAGTTTGTGGCCCCTGTACATTGACATATTTGCTGATGGAAATTGATTCTTGTTATTCACACTACCTCGGCCTCTTATAATCTTCTGCACTTCAATTTAATCTCCTTTGTCCCCCATTGTACCAAAGAAAATAGCTTCAGCATACTAAGTCTTTCTATATAGCTAAATTCCTCAGTCCTGGCAACATCGTCGTTAATCTCCTCTGCTGTTCCCTCACAACCATGGTGGTACAGTGGTGAGCACTGCTGCCTCACAGCGCTAGAGACCTGGGTTCAATTCCCACCTCAGGTGACTGACTGTGTGGAGTTTGCATGTTCTCCCCGTGTCTGCGTGGGTTTCCTCCGGATGCTCCGGTTTCCTCCCACAGTCCAAAGATGTGCAGGTCAGGTGAATTGGCCATGCTAAATTGCCCGTAGTGTTAGGTAAGGGGTAAATGTAGGGGTATGGGTGGGTTATGCTTCGGCGGGTTGGTGTGGAATTGTTGGGCCGAAGGGCCTGTTTCCACACTGTAATGTAATCTAATCTAATCAAAAAACCTTCCTGTAATGTGGTGACCAGAACTCTACACAGTGTTTGAACTACATTAAATCAAAGAAAAGACAAACATTCTCAGCAAAAGGTAGAGAGATTTGAAGGACTTATCCAAAACCTGGTCAATACAGTGTGTTTCAAGAATGGTTCTAATGCTGGTGTGTGACAGAGTTGGATGGGTTTAGCAAAGAAAATTCTTAGCATGAAAGTCAGTTAGTGAATTTTAATAAGATTTGTAGCTCAGGTTGAGGTTGTGGATGTAGGTTTGCTGGTTGAACTGGAAGGTTTATTTTCAGATGTTTCGTCACCATATGAGGTAACATCTTCAATGAGCCTCCGAATGAAGCACTCGTGGTGTAGCTCGCTTTCTATTTATATGTTTGAGTTTCCTTGGGTTGGTGATGTCATTTCCTGTGGTGACATCATTTACTATGGTGATGTCATTTCCTGTTCTTTTTCTCGGGCGGGGTGTGGTAAATGGGGTCCAAGTCAATGTGTTTTTTGATAGAGTTCTGGATTGAATGCCATGCTTCTAGGAATTCTCGTGTATGTCTGTAACCATCCTTTGAAGCATCACCAGTGCTTCATTTGGAGGCTCACTGAAGATGTTACCTAGTGTGGTGATGAAACTTCTGAAAACGAACCATCCAACTCAGTGAGCAAACCTACATCCATGAAGGTCAGTTGCCTGACTGTATAGTATTTTAAAAGGAGCCAATTTTACTAATCTTTCCTGAATTAACAGTGAGTTTATTATTTACAAAATGTGAAAAGACTTAGTAATACAACTGATGTACACACAGATTATAAATAATAGGTATGTCTAGAAAGATAAAAGTAGAAACAAGATATATGGATCAGTCACTGAATTATTTGTGAAAAGCAGAAAAATGTGGCAAATCATATCTGACGAACTTGATTGTGCTTTTTGAAGAAGTAACACAGGATTGATGAGGGCAGAGCGGTAGACGTGACCTATATGGACTTCAGTAAGGCATTCGATAAGGGAGATTGGTTGGCAAGGTTAGATTTCATGGAATACAGGGAGAACTAGCCATTTGAATACAGAACTGGCTCAAAGATAGAAGATAGAGGGTGGTGGTGGAGGGTTGTTTTTCAGACTAGAGGCCTGTGACCAGCGGAGTGTCACAAGGATTGGTGCTGGGTCCACTACTTTTTGTCATTTATATAAATGATTTGGATGTGAGCATAAGAGGTATAGTTAGTAAGTTTGCAGATGACACCAAAATTAAAGGTGTGATGGACTGCGAAGAAAGTTACTTCAGATTAGAACAGGATCTTGATCAGATGAGCCAATGGGCTGAGGAATGGCAGATGGAGTTTAATTTAGATAAATTCGAGGTGCTGTATTTTGGGAATGTAAATTTTAGCAGGACTTGTACACGTAATGGTAAAGTCTCAGGGAGTGTTGCTGAACAACGAAACTTTGGAGTGCAGGTTCATAGCTCCTTGAAAGTGGAGTCACAGGTAGATAGGAGAGTGAAAAAGGTTTCTGGTATGCTTTCCTTTATTGGTCAGAATATTGAGTACAGGAGTTGGGAGGCCATGTTGCGGCTGTACAGGACATTGGTTAGGCCAGTTTTGGAATATTGCCACTGTTGGAATATTGCTTGCAATTCTGGTCTCCTTCCTATTGGACGAATGTTGTGAAACTTGAAAAGGTTCAGAAAAGATTTACAAGGATGTTGCCAGGGTTGGAGGTTTTTGAGCTATAGGGAGAGGTTGAATAGGCTGGGGCTGTTTTTCTTGGAGTGTCGGAGGCTGAGGGGTGACTTTATAGTGGTTTATAAAATCATGGATAGGATAAATAGATGGGGAGTACAGAACTAGAGGGCATAGGTTTAGGGTGAAGGGGAAAGATATACAAGAGACCTAAGGAGCAACATTTTCATGCAGAGCGTGATGCGTGTATGGAATGAGCTGTCAGAGGAAGTGGTGGAGGCTCATAAAATTGCAACATTTCAAAGGCATCTGGATGGGTATATGAATAGGAAGGGTTTGGAGGGATATGGGCCAGGTGCTGGCTGGTGGGACTAGATTGGGTCAGGATATCTGGTCGGCATGAACAGGTTGGATCGGAGGGTCTGTTTCCATACTGTACATCTCTATGACTCTAATTGAATGTGTGGCCATTTTTGTGGAGGTTGATATTGATATGATGTGGAGGTGCTGGTGTCAGACGGGGTTGGACATGGTCAGAAATCCTACAATACCAGATTACAGTCCAACAAGTTTATTGATGTAACAGGTTTTTGAAGAGCTACTCCTTTGTCAGGTGAAGTGGAGAGAAGCACAGGCACAGAACAAATAGGCGGAGAGATCAAAAAACATTAGAAATGGGGTGAGTTGAGTGTCGACAGGCTAATTACCAGGTCTTTGCAGGTGATCATAAGTGTCAGACGGTGTGAGTAAAGTGTCAACAGCTGAATAACAAGTGAAGGGATGACCTATGATCCAATTAATTGAAGCAGAGAGATAATTACAAAAAATTAAAGAAAGATGGTGCTGGAATCAAACCAAATTGCTGGAATAACATGATAGGCATGCTGAGGGTTTCATCAAAGTATGAAGTAATCCAAAACTGTCCAAAGTAATTAAGGTAGGCAGATGATAACATGTTAGCAAGGTGATGGTGTCAAAACAGAACAGCAAGGAAGATTTTACCAAAACAGAACAGAATGGTGGGGTTACGTGTAGCATGACATGAACCCAAGACATGAAGCTGTTTTGTGTGTATGGAATTTGGCTATCAGTTTCTGCTAGGCGATTCTGCATTGTTGTGTACCTTGAAGGCTACCTTACAGGAAGCTTACCCAAAGATCGGAGGCTGGAAGTCCTTGGCTTTTGAAGTGTTCCCTGACTGGGAGGGAATATTCCTGTCTGGAGATTATTATGAGGTGTCCATTCACCCGTTGTAATAGTGAATGTATGGTCTTGCCAATATATCATGTCTTAGGGTATCTTGCCTGCAGCTTATGAGGTAGACATCATTGGCCGATTCACATAAGTACTTGCCGTGTTGGGTGGTGTCAAGAGAGTGGTGCTGAAAAAACACAGCAGGTCAGGCAGCATCCGAGGAGCAGGAGAATCAATGTTTCGGGCATAAGCTCTTCATCAGGAACCCACGTGTTGTTGATCTGACATCACTTGCAGAGGTTGCCGTGGCAGGGTTGTGTGGAATTGTGGTCACTTTTGTCCTGAAGTCTGTGTATGAACACTGGTCTGTTTAAGGTTTAGCAGTTTTTTGAAGGCAAGAAATGAAGGCTTAGGGCAGACCTTGGTGAGATGTTCGTCGTCATCAATGACATATTGAAGAACATGCCCTTCTCCACTCTGGGGAAATACTGGACAATGAAGGGTACTTGATCAGTCATATCTTGTGTCTGTGTTATGAGGAGGTTATTATAGTTTTTCACTGTGGCACATTGGAACTGGCGATTGATGCGTTGAGCATCATATCCCATTCTTATGAAGGTGTCTTTTAGCATCTTTAGATATCCATCATGTTCCTCCTCATCTGAGCAGATCCTGTGTTGTACACCAAGCTTGTCCATAGGACATGGCTACTTTTACATGTTTTGGGTGGAAACTAAAGAAGTGCAACACCGTGAAGTTATTCGTGGGCTTGTAGTAGAGTGAGGTACTGAGGTGTCTGTCCTTGTTGGAGATGCATGTGTCCAAGAATGAGCCTGATTCTGAAGAGTAGTCCATGATGAGTCTGATGGTGGGATGAAACTTGTTGATATTGTTGTGTAGTCATTTCGATGATTCCTTGCCATGAGTCCAAAAGAATGAAATGTTGTTGATGTATTTGGTGAATAGCATTTGTTGAAGGTTCTTATAGCAAAGAAATCTGGCTCGAACTTGTGCATGAACATGTTGGCATATTGGGATGCAAGTTTGGTCCCTATGGCTGTTCTGTGTATCTGGATGAAAAGTTGTTTGTCAAATGTGAAGACATTGTGGTCAAGGATTAAGCTGGTGAGTTGCAGGATGGCATCTGGAAATTGGCAATTGTTGGTGTTGAGCACTGAGGATGTTGTAGAAATGCCATCATCATGGGGGATGCTGGTGTAGAGTGCCGAAATGTTCATTGTGACGAGGAATGTTCCTGGTTCAACTGGTCAGTAAGTGCTGAGTTTCTGTTAGAAGTCTGTAGTGTTGCAACAGAAGCGCATCTCCTGACGGCTTGAGCATACATGTCAAGCCTAGGGCAGCGGCCTTCCAGAGGGGTCCAATTCGACTCATTTTTTCTTTGATCACTGTACTATAGATCTGTCTGTTGACTTGTTATGATCTCATTAGTTTGTACAATTTTGGATTACTTGATACTTTGGTTAGACCCTCGGCATGCGACTCCTATAACTATCATGATATTCCAGCCACTTGTTTTGTTTCCAGCGCCATCTTATTTTTGATTTTTGTAATTATCTCTCTGCCTCAATTAATTGGATCATAGGTCATCCCTTCACTTGCTATTCATTGGAATTGCATGTTGGAAAAATGACCACAGTGGTTTTGGGTGCTGATCTGTGGTCATGACACTTCTCCCACATGAAGAATTAAGTTAGGTTTATTCTTATTTAATTGCAAAGGATAAAGTAAAATAAACATACATTACAACACCTTCTCTCGTTCTCTCTCACACACACACACACACTCACACACACACTCACACACACACTCACACACACACTCACACACACACTCACACACACACTCACACACACACTCACACACACACTCACACACACACTCACACACACACTCACACACACACTCACACACACACACACTCTCACACACACTCTCACACATGCACTTAGCTTTTCGAACTTTTTGTCAGGGTATCTGCAAACACATTTGATTTCCCAGCAAGAAGGTGGTTTTTAAGTGGTGCAATTGAAGGATCAAACTCCAACCTTAAACCTTTATAACAGTGCTGGGAAGGCAGCAGTGTAGTGGTAAGGGTGCTGGATTAATAATCCAGAGACCAAAGTAATGCTCTGGGGCCCCAGATGGTGAACTTGAAACTTTGCAATTGAAACTTTCAAGGTAAATGTAAAGTTTCCAGAGTCCTACTAGACCAAAGAGCTGCTTTCTCATGAAACTGAGGGTTCCCACACCAAAGGGGAGGGGCTCAGAAGGAGACTCCGACATGATAACCTGGGAATTGAACACATGCTGTTGGCATCATGCTGCATCGCAAACCAGCTATACAGACAACTGAGCCAACTGACACTCTGTTGAAAATTTTATCACTACCAATAAAATCACTATTGATTGGCATAAAAATACATTTCATTCACTAATGTCACTTATGTAGGTCTGGCCTATATGTGACACCAGATACCAATGTCAGTGACTCTTGACTGCCCTCTGAAATAGTCTAGCAAGCCACTTATTTGTAACAGCCTCTTAAAAAGTCTCAGAAAAAGAGTGAAACTGGATTGATCAGCTGGCAGTGTTTTAAGACAATGGCTAAACCTAGTACTGTTAACACTGCAAAGTCATCCTGACCAATATCTGAAGGTGCCAAAATTGCATAAGCTGTCTTATTGGCCAGTCAAGCCACCTGATAAAATCATAATAACAGAATCATGCCTTGCAGAAATTGTCCCAGAGGACACCAAATCCATCCTTGGGTATGCTGGGTCCAGCCAGCAGGCTAGACCCAGCAAAGGAGGTGACATTTGGGAGGGAATATCCTTTGTGTTCATCAAATTGACCCTGAGCCTCATGATGACTCACATCATGAGGACAAACCTGTTGGTACTGCCAGGAGAAGCACTAGCCATGCCTGAAAATGAAATATCAATCTGGTGAAATTCGGCCTACTTTTGTGCTAATTAGATCTAAACACTGCAGTCCTACAATATTTATTTGTGAATGGTAGTGGACAATTGAAGAATTCACTGGATGAGAATAAATATCCTCCATAGATATCCTCACACTCCATGATGGGGGAGCCCAGCCTTTCAATGCAACAATCTTCAAACAGAAGTACTGAGTAGATGATCCATCTTGGCCTCCTCAAAAAGTCTGCAGCATTCAGATGCCAGTCTTCAGCCAATTTGATTCACTCCATGCAATATCAAGAAAGGGTAGGAAGCATTGAATATTGCAAAAGCTGTGGGACCTGACAACAGTTACCAATGGCACTGAAGATGTGCTCCAGAATTTGTCATGCCCCTAACCAAGATGATGCAGTGCAACTACAACACTGGCATCAACCTGATAATGTGGAAAATTGCCCAGGAATTTTTGTTATAACATGGAAACTTGGAGCTAATCAAGCCCAGCCATTTTCCGCCCCATCAGTCTGTACTGGATCGTCAGTGAATTGTTGGAAGGTGACATTAGAGAACATAGAATATTACAGCGCAGTAAGGCCCTTCAGCCCTCGATGTTGCACCAATCTGAAGTCTAACTATCCTACACTATTTCATTTTCATCCATATGTCTTTCCAATGACCATTTAAATGCCCTTAAAGTTGGCAAGTCTACTCCTGTTGCAGGCAGTGCATTCCACGCCATTACTATTCCCTGAGTAAAGAAACTATTTCTGACATCTGTCCTATACCTATCACCTCTCAATTTAAAGCTATATCCTCTCATGCTAGCCATCACCATCTGAGGAAAAAGATTCTCACTGTCCACCCTATCTAATCCTCTGATTATCTTGTATGTCTTAATTAAGTCATCTCTCAACCTTCTTCTCTCTAACGAAAACAGCCTCAAGTCCCTCAGCCTCTGCTCATAAAACCTTCCCTCCATACCAGGCAACATCCTAGTAAATTTCCTCTGAACCATCTCCAAAACATCCACATCCTTCCTATAATGCAGTGACCAGAACTGTATGTAATGCTCCAAGTGTGGCCGCACCAGAGTTTTGTACAGCAGCAGCATGACCACGTGGCTCCAAAACTCAATCCCTCTACCAATAGAAGCTAAACACCGTATGCCTTTTTAACAAGGAGAAAGTGAGGACTGCAGATGCTGGAGATCAGAGCTGAATATGTGTTGCTGGAAAAGTGCAGGTCAGGCAGCATCCAAAGAGGAGAATCGACCTTTTCGGCATGAGCCTGAAGAACATGGCTGAAGAAGGGCTCATGTCCGAAACGTCGATTCTCCTGCTCCTTGGATGCTGCCTGACCTGCTGCGCTTTTCCAGCAACACATTTTCAGCTGCCTTTTTAACAACCCTATCAATCTGGTTGGCAACTTTAAGGGATCTGTGTACATGGATAATGAGATATCTCTGCTCATCCACACTACCAAGAATCTTATCGTTAGCCCAGTACTCTTTATTCCTGTTGCTCCTTCCAAAGGGAATCACCTCACATTTTTCTGCATTAAACTCCATTTGCCATGCCTTAGCCCAGCTCTGTAGCTTACCTATGTCCCTCTGTAACCTGCAACATCCTTCAGCACTATCCGCAACTCCACAAGTTGTGTGGAGTAGTGTCATCCACAAATTTACTAACCCATCCTTCTACACCCTCATCCAGTTCATTTGTATAAATGATAAATAACAGTGGACCCAAAATAGATCCTTGCGGATAGATCCATTAGTAACTGAACTCCAGGATGAATATTTCCCATCAACTACCACCCTCTGTCTGCTTTCAGCTAGCCAATTTCTGATTCAAACCGCTAAATCACCCTCAATCCCTTGCCTCTGTATTTTGTGCAATAGCCTACCATGGGGAACCTTGTCAAATGCCTTACTGAAATCCATATACATAACGTCAACTGCTTTACCCTCATCCACCTGTTTGGTCACCATCTCAAAGAACTCAGTAAGATTTGTGAGGCACGACCTACCTTTCACAAAAACGTGTTGACGATCCCTAATCAACCTATTCCTTTCTAGATGATTCTAAATCATATCTCTTATAACTTTTTCCAACACTTTACCCACAGCTGAAGTAAGGCTCACCAGTCTATAATTACCAGGTTGTCTCAACTCTTCTTCTTGAACAAGAGGACAACATTTGCTATCCTCTAGTCTTCTGGAACTATTCCTGTAGACAATGATTACATAAAGAAGGCTCTGCAATCTTCTCCCTGGCTTCCCAGAGAATTCTCAGATAAATCCCATCCAGCTCAGGGGACTTAGCAATTCTGGAAAGTGTGAAAATAGATAACACCCTCCTCCTTGCAAACATCAAACCCATCTAGTCTCATAGCCTGTATCTCAGTATTCTCCTCGACAACATTGTCTTTTTCCAGTGTGAATACTGACGAAAAATATTCATTTAGTGCTTCTGTATCTCCTCAGACTCCATGCACAACTTCCCACTATATCTTTCCACAGTCATTCTTTTATTCCTGATATAGCTATGGAAAGCTTTAATATTTTCCTTATCCTACCTGCCAACGACTTCTCATGTCCCCTCATTAACAGTGCTTTAAAGCTGTACTCGATTAGCAACAAACTGCTCAGTGATGCTCAGTTTGGGTTTTGCCAGGGTCAGAGTTTCTGATCTTATTCTAACCTTAGTTCAAACATATGTTTGAAACATCTGAAGTTCAGTAGTGAGATAACTGCCCTTGATATTAAAGCTGCATTTGCCAGAACGTGGTGCCAAGAAGTTCCAGCAAAACTGAAATCAATAGGAATTGGGCGATGACTCTTTGCGAGTTGGAGTCATACTTTCACAAGTATGGCACAAAGGAAAGATGGTGTGATTATCAGAGATCAATCACTTCAGTCCCTGGACATCTCTGCAGGCGTTCCTCAGGGTAGTGCCCTAGACACATCTTCAGCTGCTTCATCAATGACCTTCCTCCATCATAAGATCAGAAATTGAGATATTCTCCAATGATTACACAATGTTTGCCAATTGCAACTCATCAGATTTGGAAGCAGTCCATGCCCAAATACAGCAAGAGCTGGATAATGTCCAAGATTAGGATGAGAAGTAGCAAATAATTATTCATACCACACCAGTGTCAGGCAATGCTCATCTCCAACAAGACAGAATCAAACCATTGTCACCTTGACATTCAATGACATCCTGGAGTTTACCATTAATCAGAATCTGATTTAGACAAGGAATGTAAAAACTGTGGTTACAAGAGCAGGACAGAGTCTAGGAATTCTGCAATGAATAGCTCACCTTATTCCCTAAAGCCTGTCCACCATCTACAAGGCATAATTCAGGATTGTGATGGAATACCCCTACTTTTGTGGATGGGTGCAACTCCAACAACACTCAAGAAGCTTGACACCGTCCAGAGCAAAGCACCCCACTTGTTTGGCACCATAACCACAACCATCCACCTCTAACACTCCGTAGGAACAATGTGTAACATCTACAAGATGCACTACAAGCATTTTCCAAGGTTCCTTAGGACTTTCCAAACCATGCCCTTTTCCTTCTAGATGGGTGTGGTCAACAGACATGGGAACACTTCCACCTGTAAGCTCCTCTCTAACCTACACACTACCCTGACGTCAAAATATATTGCCATTCTTTCAGTGTCACTGGGTCAAAATCCTGGAACTTTCTCTCTTCTGGGATAGTGGGTCTACCTACAGCAATGGACTGCGGCGGTTCAAGAAGTCAGCTCACCACCGTCTTCTCAAGGGCAGTAAGAATAGGCAATACATTCTCGAGCCTCGCCAGCAATGCCAACATCCCGTGAATGAATAAAAACATTTGCTGGTTTGTGTTCAGTAAGGACTTTGGTCTCCGTACCCATTTCAGACATCCCAAAGTGTGAGTCAGTAATAAACCGAGGGCTTCCTTCTCCACTGTAGAGTCTCAATAAAATGAAGACTTGTTTTGAAGACATATCCAATTGATGTGTCTCTCTTCCGTTTTGTCTTTCTGAAGGAGAACTACCCCTACTCTGAGGTTACTCACTTAACTGGCTGTTTCAGACATTTGGAGCTGCAAACTTAGGCTCACTTGTTAAAATGACCTTCAGCTTTTCAAAGACAGTTTACATTTCGGAATGCAGGCTACCTTTTTTTTCCTGTAGTCGTGGTGCAACTGCTGTACCGACATTTGGGATGAATTATCCATAGAGTCCACATATTCCCAAGAACCTCATGATTTCCTGTTTAGTTGTGGGAATGGGGAACTGGGATAATTCTCTTACTTTTGCAGCCTTGAGCAGTACTCGCCCTTGATCCACAAGCTATCATACATAGGTCACTTGGGCAGTCACTCATTAAGAGATTGACCACAAGGCCAGCTGACTGTATATTCAGAACGGGGCTGTAAGTTGCTCCAAGTGCTGTTCCCAGTTGTCACTGTACCTTAGCAATTTGTCTAGTTACACTACACAATTCAATAAGCCTGCCACTATTCTGGTTGAGGCCAAATAGCATGATGCAACACTAATATAACCTGTCAGGAGTTACGAAAGCCAAGATCTCCTTTGCATTGACAGTCAAGGGAACCTACCAGCACCCCTTGAGTCAATCTATCTTGGTAATGTATGAGGTTTCACCTCCTCTATCCATGCAATCTTTAGAGCTGGATATAAAATTTGAACCCTGTTCCGACTGGATCTCGATGAGCGACCACATCAAGTAAATAATTGGATCAATTCCTTCACTGCTTATATGGCACATATAGAACTGGGGACAGTTGCAGAGAAGCAGGTGGTCATGTCCAGGATTTCATGGTGACCCTCTTTTGTTTTGGGAGGGGTCCTACACAGTCCACTAACACCTTGCTGAATTGTTCCCCAAAAACCAGCATGGAAACTTTAGGTGTTGGTCTTATTGAGAGTTGGGGTTTCTCACAACTGGTTAAGTGTGGCAGGGCTCTGCAAAACCTTACTATATCCCTGTGGAGCTGTGGCCAGTAACAATGCTGGCTGGCGCAGGCATGGGTTTTGAATATACCAACATGGAATCTCATGAACCAGCTACCATATTCCCCTACAGTACCCAAGTAGCACTGCTACCTCGTGGATCACTCTCCATTCCTCATTAAAAGGTATGTGAGAGGGTCTCCATTTCCTCATCAGCACCTCATTTTTAATAATCACAGCATTCAGAAACAAATTGTGCCCCAGCTTTATTGTGAGTGATTTGATCTAGTATTTTTAAGAGTGGGTCAGCTTGTTGGGATACTACCTTGAGAGTTCTGTTTTTACTTTATTAGGGTTTTCTGGACTCTTGGGAGGTTTCAAATAACCTAACATGTGTGCCTTTAGCTTGCATTGTCACCTCAACTATCACTGGCTGAGCTGAGCTGGTCTGGCTATGGACCATGTGGATCTCACAGTCAGGGAAAATACTGACCTCAAATCTCCTGACCTAACTGGAATTCTTAAGACCACTGGTTACGGTATTGCCTTTGAACCTGCCAGGCCATTGCCAAAGAGCAGATCAGGCTATATACTGGCAAACTGATCGGACTCCCAAGATTACTGGTCTTAACACCAGATCAAATTCTAGGTGCACACGGTAAAGGGGGATGGATAAGTACCTTTTTTCAATCCCTTTTATCAGCACCTTGGCACTTAATGCACTCTCTGATGGGAAGATTACCTTTTGTTAGCAGTAGTGTTTGTTTGGCCCTGGCATCCTTGGTATCACTACAGGCTTGCTTGCCTTACCCTGGAGAAATGTGGCCACCACTGGTTCAAAGCCACCTGCTTAAACCTTTCAAATTTTTGGTACATCTGGTCCGGCCCTTCCCTGAGGTTGAGAAATTTGACAGCATGCCTTCTAGTATGAACTGATATGTACTTTGGCCAACTTTTTTTACTGCCTCATAGCCAGTGGCATTTCTCTCATGCAAGAGGAAGTAAGTTTTGTGTGCCTCCCCTGAAAGCTTATTCTGCTATAATGTGCACCAATGTTGGACTAGCCACTTTAACTGTTCTGCCACTTGCTGGTAAAAGATAAAGAAAACTTTTACATCTGCCTCCTCAAACTTACTAACTTATTAAATGGGAATGTTCCTGCACTCTTAAGTCTAAACTAGTGGTGCCGTTAAGGACACAATAGGATTATTGCTCCTCAGCTTGAGTGCTTAGTTCCAATGGTTTTACTGCAGTTTTTTTTCTGAAAGTTTTTCTCATCTCTCCTTGCTCTTTCTTCTCTTTCTCATCCATTCCCTTTTTTGCTGCTCCAATTTTAATCTCCCCACTGATAGTCTGTCCATTACATCGTCCTCATTTTCTAACTGTAAATCATTGGCTACCCCTTTAAATGTTTGGGTTTCATGGCTTTAGGGCGAAATTCAATCCTAAACCCTAACTAAATCTTTTAATTATTTGAGGGACAGAATATTTAAATACTTAAAAGTAACTCCTCCTATTTGGCAAGGAATGTTCCAGTATTGAAGCAGACACTTCTTTACTGTACCACTGCAAACTCAAGAATGCCTTTTTCAGTTTCTTTCCTTTAAAGTTGGTTTCATTGTGGTAATTTACATATTCTAATTCTTATGTTGCATCTGTGAATCCAAATCATGGCAAAAGTCCCCAATTTGTTCTGTCCGGATGATGTTCCCCGATTTAGTTTTTTTTCAAACAGGTTGCAAACTCTCAGATGAAGGGAGATGAAGTAAATCACCCATTTGATTGATTGCAATAAAGGTTAATTTCAACAGGATCCCTTACCTTTGCAGATTTCTTTCTCCCAAATCCAAAATAACTTGTGTTTTAAAAGCAGCCAATTTAACTCATTCAAAACTTAGTTAACTTAGTTAAATCCTTTTAAAGTAAAGGTTCCTTTGGCTCTGGGGAAAGGTATGCAAAAGGAAAGGGATCCTTATTAATTAATTTTGGTGCAACCAATCGAGTAGGTGAGTGGATAAAAAGGAGGGCCGGTTCATCCCTCTTCATCCAGAAGTTTAACAGTTTGCAGTATCCTGTATGAAACAGTAACAAGTTGAGGAACCTCACCCAGGGTCTAGGCATAACAATGGCCACCAATGATAAGGGGGATTGGGGGTAATGGGTGAAAACCCATGGTGTCAGAATTAGACAAACAGAGTTTGGTGAGAGTGTAGAGAGGAGTGAATGACAAGAGGTTTACAGTGATAAATAGCAGCAGAGATGCAGAGAGGCTGCAGAGTTTTGGGTGAGTTCAAATTTACTGAGGGCGGCAGAGTAGACAGGAAAGCACACAAGTAGCTGACATGGGTGAATGTTTCTGCAGCAGGTAGACAACACAAGGCAGAAGTAAGCAATATCACTACATATGTAGTTATTAGTGTTCCATATGATGTGTGATTAGAAGCAAGGTTTGAGGTTAAATAAGACACTGAGATTACAAGCAGTCAAGTTTAGCTTGGCATGATGACTCCAGAGGAGATGGAATTGGCAGAAATGGTTTGGAATTTATACAAGGTGTCAAAGGTTTTAGTTATCATGTTATTACACAAGTGGGAAATTTGTATGAACTAAGACTGAAGACTAGATCAAAACTATAAGTAAAAGATACCATACCTTAAGTATGTAAAATGTTAGAAGGATCATTCATCAGTGCTAAAGTTTATACTTTTTAAATGTATTTTGGAAAAGGAAATGCTTTGCTGACGTGTTCATTTGCTCCTTGTCAAAATCCCCACATTCGTTGTGATTAAAACTTCGAATTTTCTAAGGGTAATGTACATATTGTTAATATCTTACTATCAGAAATATCAGAAGTCACAAGTAAACCATTTTTCCAACAATTCTAAGTTCCAACAAACTGGTCATTGACTTGAGGTATCCCTGTAGGAACTGAATGGTGTGTAGTAAAGGTGTCGGCAGTGTAAAGTCATTTTACCATTTGACAGGGGAATGCCATTAATTTACACATACTTGGTGAATAATGTAAACAAGATACTGAACAACTTGGTATCTAACTGTAAATCAGTCTTTTGGGTCTGTAAAAATTGCATGAGTAACCATGTTATTGCTTTACTTATGCTGTTGCAGCAGTGTGATGATGACAACTTTCATCTGACAGCTAGTATGCCATCCAATCAGCATTGAATTGCAGCCAGATTTTCAACTGCTGTCAGCAAACTGAAAGTAGAACATTCTTCGAAGCCTTATATTTTGTTAGATATCTAAATATTTTGGAGTATATTTTGAGAATTTTTGTATCACCTGAATCCTTTGATTAATTATATACACATCATTATATATTTGAATATAGAATTTTATAATATATACTCCACCTCTTACCTTCCTGCGGCTTGTCATGAAATGAAATTCCATAACACTACAATTCAAACCCAATGTCACAAAGCACTTCAGTTCGTATCACGTGATTTAATCACAGGAAGCTTTCTGGTCATCATTACATACCATTTATACAGATTGAGTAAAATTAGCAACAATTTGAAATTTAAAAATTACATAGAGTAGCACACTTTGGAATACGTTGTCAGATTTAACACATTTTGGAACTTGGATTATACTGAAGAGTTTCTTGCATGTTGCTGCCATCATCAGGATATCTTCAGCTGTCACTGTTTTATAATAACCCCTATTTAATCTGCATGTAATGATAATGAAACTATCATAGCTACTGTAATTTCACAACAGTAGCTATTTGTGTCCACCTGTACTGGACTAACTCATAGCCATTGAAGAAGCAGATCATGGAAGTGAAGATAACAGAACTGGAAGTCACTGATCAACTAAACAAACAGAATGACAAGATATTCTAAATTAATTATAATTTTGTGATAAATCAAAGAAGAGGAGAAAACAAGTGAGAAAAGAATTGAGACAGTATAGCAATAATAAAGAAAACTGTGTACGTAGAAAGAACAAAATACAAAAATGGATTGGAAGAAAGTTGACTCTTAAAAGTTATTTTTAAGTTTCTGTGCAAACAGACCAACAAAAATAAGAAATGGGATGCAGACTGGTTCATCATTAATTAACATTAATGGATTGATATTAGCTTTGCTTATTTAGTCTGAATATGCCATCTTCTATTTATTTATCAAATCTGCATTTGCTTTTTGTTAGTACCCCCTACCCACTCTTATTTAGCATTATATAACATATAAAAGCAAAAACAATAATTTTGTCCATCAAGGCCACATCAGTATTTATGCTCATCTTGAACCTTCTCCTAGTTGTAGTTATACAGTATGGAAACAGACCCTTCAGTCTAACCTGTCCGCATCCACCTGATATCCTAAACTAGTCTAGTCTGTTTGCCAGCATTTGGCCCATATGCGTTTAAACCCTTTCTATTCATGTCGACTTCCAGATGCATTTTAAATATTGTAATTGTACCAGCCTCCATCACCTCCTCTGGCAGATTGTTCCACATACACACGATCCTCTGGATGAAAACGTTGCCCCTTAGGTCCCTTTTAATTTTTCTCTTGTCGCAAAATTATGCCTGCTACTTTTGTGACTCTCCTACCTCGGGGAAAAAGACTTTGGCTATTCACCCTAGCCATGCCCCTCACAATTTTATAAATTTCTATAAGATCAGCCCACATCCTCCCCCGCTCCAGGGTAAAAAGTCCCAAACTATTCAGCCTCTCCCTATAGCTCAACCTCTCCAATTCCAGCAATACCTTTTGTAAATCTTTTCTGAACCCTTTCAAATTTAATCTTTCTTACCTAACTCTATTAGCAAAATTCCCTGACTGCTTTTCACCATTTATATAAATGGTTTGGATATGAAGATAGAAGGTATGATCAGTAAGTTTGCAGAGGACACCAAAGTTGGTGATATAGTGGATAGTGAAGAAGGTTATCTAAGAGTACGAGACCTTGATCAGATGCGCCAATGGGCCAAGGAGTGACTGATATAGTTTAATTCAGATAAATGTGAGGTGTTTTATTTTGATAAGGCAAATCAGGGCAGGACTTGCACAGTTAATGATAGGGCCTTGGGGAGTGTTGGTGAATAAAGAAACCAAGGGATGCAGATGCATAGTTCCTTGAAAGTGGAGTCGCAGGTAAACAGGATGGTGAAGAAGGTGTTTGGGTTTCATTGGTCAGTGCATTAAGTATAGGAGTTGGGATGTCATGTTGCAGTTGTACAGGACATTGGTTAGGCCACTTTTAGAATGATGTGTTCAATTCTGGTCTCCCAGGAAAGATGTTGTCAAACTTGAAAAGGTTTGGAAAAGGTTTACAAACTCATTCTTCTGAATTACATATCTCATTTTTCACCATCAAAGATTGATTTGCTCCTGGTAGAAGTTTTAGTTTTCTTAATTTCTTTACCTGCTCCTCCTGGCAAACATGAGTAAACCTTACCCTTGCAAGTGAGATCTGGCACTTTCTTCTCAACCAACCCTTGACCAGGTTGTACATTCTGTTACAGCTTTTTAGCTTCCACCATGCTTTCTTTTACCAATTCAACAAAACTCACTGGCTTATCCCATTTTCCCACATCTGTCTTTTGCTAAATGACCAACACTGTGATTTCATGTGAGCTACTTTATTGCAGTGAAAACACCTGAGCTTTTCTCGTTCTCTTTTCTCCCACATGGATTTTCTTTTTACTCTGTGGTAAACTACTATCTTCAAAGAGATCGCCTCTCTCCTTACCACATGAGGATTTCTCTTTTCCTCAGTTTCTATCGCTCACAGATTGAAATTGATATCGGAAACCAAACTTTGATTTGTGAGCCAATTTATAATCATCAGCCATTTTAGCCATTTCATGAGAGTTTTAACTCTCTGTTCTTCCACATGAGTTCTCACAACTTCAAGAAGTGACTCTTTGAACTCCTCCAAAATAATAGTCTTTCCAAGACCATCATAAGTTTGATCTACTTGCAATGCCTTTATCTAACTATCAAAAATATTTAGTTTGATCATTTCAAACTCAATATACATTGGACTAGGGTCCCTCCTTCGATTTCTGAAATGTTCTTTCTAGGCTTCTTCGAGAGCTCATATGCACTTAAAGTGGCATTTTTAAGTTGACTTTCCATTCCAATTGCTAACTTCTAAATTTCAAACTCACTCTCTCTTTCCCCTTTTCTACTGCTTTTAATCATAATTCAAATTGTTTCATTTCCTTTTCATGTTCAAGCTGTTTCATTTTCAGTTGAATTTTAGCCATTTCCAAAGATTCTGATGGCATTCTTGGCAAATGTAAATGCTACATGATTGCCACAACTATCTCCCCTTTGCTCGCAGACTCAAGGCAAACCCAACTCCAGATGGTTTGCCAATTCTGAAAGCCATGCTTTGCTCAGTTTCTCTAAAAGTTCTGAAGCAGCTTCTTCCACTCCCTAGGAAACACTTTGTGACCTGAAGAGCTGGTACTATACAACCCACTACTGAATTCTACACCTGAAGTAAAAGTCGTAACACTTACCACTTGCTGCCTTTGAGTCTAACAATCCTAAACCTAACCTAAAATTAGAGATTTTGATCCAGACAAGAGCTCCCAGTTTGTTCTGGACCAGACCAAATCCCTTCAAAATATTCAGAAGATAGTTTCGATCTCAATTTTTTCTCACTTTAAAGATAAATTTAAGATGCTGAGTTCCAGATTCAATTCAATTGGTCAAACTACCAGATTTAAAGGAAAAGACACTTCATTCATTCACTATATTTAAAATACAACAAAAGAAAGAAGGAATTGGATTACCTTAACTCTATTGGAAAACTTAACAGAATAATAAATACAGTAACTATTACTAATTAACTGTTCCAGTATAGTTGGAATATAGTTACATTTCATAAACACACCTTTGTCAAAAGGCAAATTCAGGAAACAGATTGTGCCACAGGTAATTCCAGTAGCAGGAAGAGAACTCCTAGCTTTTAGCTGTAATTGGGAGAAGGGAAAAAAAAAGCTTCCGTTTCTTCAGGATCCCAGTAGCAACTGCTGAAAGCTAAAACTAAAATTCCTGGTTCCATGGGAGCTTGACCACACCCATTCAGGCTGCTCAAATATTCCAACTTTTAAAAACAAATCCCCAAGGCCTCACAAGCTATTTACTCTAGTGGCACTGGTGGACTGCTCACCATCTCTGCCTTAAAACTGCTCTTCAAAACATATAGGACAAAATACACCTCTTAAAGTCACAGTATTGTTACAATACAGCAAGGCCCACCAATGTTTATTATGGATATGTTTACTATTTCAAATTTAGCTGTTAAAGTTGAGCCTGTTTCTCCTCAAGCTTTAAATGGAGTCTTTTCTTGAGGGTCTTGGGAAATCTGCACAAATTTAGTTGGTAGTTCAGTGGGTTTAGTTTACAAAGTGGACATAAGCTTGATTCATTTTTCCTATGATTTAAAGTTTCTTTCTGAAAATCTTTCTATTTCTGTATCCGGTACAGCTCTTGATATGAAATGGTATTTCACATTTGACTTCTCTATTTATTAATTTCTTTCTATTATTTTTAACACATTAGTGTAATGTCGGTAGCTAAGGATGAAGATCCTGAGAGTTTGGCACTACCACCACATGCTGTCATTCCTGTAAACCCCACCTCATCTCTGCCAGATGTACAAGTTCCAACAACCCCTGTTCAATCACTGACTCCAGTCCCATCAACAGAAGAAAGTAGTTCAACAATCTCCATCACTGAAACAGAGACCGCTGACCGAAACATCTCTGAAGGAGAGATCCTCCTAAGCTATGGACAAATGGCTGCAGCAAAAGGTAAGGCTACACCAGACTATTTACTTTACTAATGAATAATTTTTTTTTGCCTTGACTGTAACACCCTTGAGTTTGAGTAATTTCACACAATTCTTAATGAGAGAAGGTACACAGCCTAAAACTGCCCACAGTTAAGAATAAATTCCCTTAATTTAACAATCAGTGGAAAAAAAGCATTGTAGGAAAGTCTTGCTCATGTAGCAACTCTATTTATATGGCTGGCCCAGTTCAGTTTATGGTAACCTTCAGAAAATAAATGGCGGGGGATTCAGCAATGGTAATACCATTGAATGTCAAGGTGAGATAGTTAAATTGCTCCTGTTGGACATTGACATTGTCTGGCAGTATGTGACATGAATATTACTTGCCATTTTTCAGTCCAAGCCCAAGTGTTAGCTGGTTCTTGTTGCATATTGGCATGGACTACTCAGTATCTAAGGAGTTGCAAATGATACTGAATATTGTGCAGCCATTCGTGATCAGCTCTACTTCTGACTTTATGATAGAAGAAGGTTATTAATGAAGGAGCTGAAGATGGTTAGGCTGAGGTCATTGCCCTGAAAAACTCTCACAGCAATGGTCAGGAGCTGAGACAAACAACCATAACATTTCCTTTTGCAGATAATACAAATCATGACCAGGAGTAGAATCTGTCTAACTTTGCGATAAACATATTAAAGCTCTCTACTTTTACCATTTTTTTCAGAAACATAGTTCAACAGTCTCATGACCCTCTGACAGAAAATGTTTGACCTTAGCTCAGCTTTAAACTGGCCACCTTGATTTTTTTAAACGTTGACCTCTAGTCCAAGATTCTTACTTGAAAAGAAGCATCTTCTCTGCATCTACCCTGTCAACACCTCTCAGTCTTGTTTATATTCAATTAAATTACATCTTACTCTTCTCAACTCCAGCAAATGCAAGCCTAGTCTTCCTAAGCTTCTTCATAAGACAGCCCTCTCAGTCCATGTATTAGTATTCTAAATCTTCTGAACTCCCTCCATTCATTTTTATATCCTTCCTTAATTAAGGTGACCAATGCTATGCATAATACTCCAAATGCAGTCTCACTGTGCCCTGTATAACTGAAACATAATCTCCATACATTTGTATTGAATTCCCCTTGCAATAAATTATAACATTGTATTTGCCTTCTTAACTACTTGCTGTATCTGCAAACTAATTTTGTAATTCATGCACTATGACAGTCAGATCCTTTTGTATCTCAAAGCTCTGCAATCTCTTACCATTTAGAAAACATACTTCTTTTTTCTTCTTGCTGGTAGGATGGTCATTTTCCATTATTATACTCTGTTTGCCATGTCTCTGTCCACTCACATAATATATCTTTTTGTAACTTCCTTATGTCCTTTTCACAATGTACATTCCGGCCTATATTTTTGTTATCGGCAGATTTGGCAAACATACCACTTTATCTTCATCAAAGTCATTCATATAAGTTGTAAATGGCTGAAGTCCCAGCATTGATCCCTATGGCACACCACTAGTTACATCTTGCCAATCTGAAATAGATCCATTTGTAGAAACCTCTGCTTCCTGTTAGCCAGCGAATCTTCTGTCCAAGCTAAAATGCCACCCCCCTGCACCATAAGCTTTTATTTTCTGCTTTGATATGCATATCTTGTCAAATACCTTGGGGAAATCTAAATACATTACACCCACGTGTTCCTCTTTCTCCAAAGAACATGTCACCTTCTCAAAGAGCTTTAACACATGGATCAAACATGATTTCTTTTACTCAAAATCATACTCGCGGTACCTAATTACCTTGAGCTTTTCCAATGTATAATCTCTTTAATAATTTAATAATATTTTTCCTATGACAAATGTTAAGCTAAGTGGCTTCCACATTTCTGCCTCCTTCACTTTTTGAATAGAGTTATATTCATTGTCTTAGTACAAGGAGGTTCTTGCTGTATGTTGACATGGACTGCTTCAGTATCTCAGCAGTTGTAAATAGTATTGAATATTATGCAGCCATCAGTGACCAGCTCTACTTCTGACTTTATGTTGGAAGAAGGTTATTAGTGAAAGAGCTGAAGGTGGTTAGGCTGAGGTCATTTCCCTGAAAAACTCCTACAGCAATGGCCAGGAGCTGAGACAACAGAGGGGTGGGGTTTGGAAAATTAAAGTATTGCATCAATTCTCTTGCTAACTGTTAGTTTTAAGACCCAAGAATGATGTCTATCTGGAACTCGGTAATTGTCAGCCCACATCTCCAACAATTCACTCAGTGCCACTTCTCTGGTGATTGTTATTTGGCTATGTTCCTCCCTCCCTTCCATTTCCTGATTTATTGTTGTTTCTGGGATGTTACATGTGAAGACTGATGCAAAACGCCTATTCAATTTGTCTACCATTTCCTTATTTTTGATTATTCATTCTACAATGTCACTTCGTATAAGAGCAATATTCACTTTGTCAACTCTTTAAATATTTATAGAAGCTTTTACTATCAGTTTTATAGATATGGCAGCATTTGTTCAGACTCTAATTTTTCTCCTTTATTAATTTTTTGGTCATTCTTTGCTTTTTTTGAATATTCAACCCAATCATCTGCCCTGTGTTTGCACAAGTATATGCCTCTGCTTTAAGTTTACGCTATCTTTAACATTACTAGTTAACCATGGATAGTGGATCAGTTCCTTGGAATTTTTCTTACTTGGAATGTATCTATTCTTTATATTCTGAACTAACTGTGGAAATGTCTGCCGCTGAATCTCTATTGACCTAACCTTTAAACTTATTTGCCAATTTACTTAAGCCAGCTCTGCATTCATACCCACACAACTGTACTTATTTAACTTTTGCAAAGTGTCTCTGACACATTCCATTCTCAAATTAAATGGAAAATGTCATCATATTATGGTCACTGCTATCAAGAGATGGCTTCACCCTAAGATCATTAATTAATCTTATCTCATTAAACAAAACCAGGTCTGAGGTATCCTGCTGTCTGGTTGGCTATCATTGAAATTATCCCCCCCAAAAATTCAGTGTACTCCTGTTTTAAGCTACCTTTGCCTGTCTAACTTTTCCAGCCAATATGTGAATTACATTCTCCCATGATTATCACTGTACACTTTTGGCAAACTCTCATTACTTCTTCCCTTATACTCCACCTACTATGTGGCTATTGTTAGGGGCCTTTATACCACACTCAGAAGTGATTTCTTGCCTTCATCATTTCTCTTTTCTATTCAAACTAATTCCATATCTTGGTTTTGTGAACTGAGGTCATCCTTCCCAATTGTATCAATAACACCATGAGCCAACAGAGTCATTCCTCCACATTTCCCTATATTCTTGTCATTTGTAAATGTCTGTACCCTTTATACTCCGGTCGCAGGCATGTCTCTGTAATGGAGTTGGCAAGAGCATCAGCTATAGCATATTTCAGGTGGAGACCATCCCATCAGTACAGATTCAACTTTCCCAATTCCTGGTGCCAGTGCCCTACAAACCAGAATCCACACCATCATTTGAGCCCCACAGTCATCTCTCTATTCCGATTTGTCCTCTGTTAATTTGCCAAACATGTAATGATGCAAAAATTATGACCTTTCGGGTTCTGCTTTTTAATTTGATGCGTAGTTCCACAGACTAGCTATGCAGAGCCTTTTTTTTGGGTCTCTGAACCATAATGGCTCAATTCTCCCCCTCCCACTCAAGTTCCTCTCCACCCCGAGCAGATGTTCCAAACTCTGGCACCAGGCATGCAACACAATCATCTGGACTTATGCCAAACTCTCTGTCTACGTTGTTCCCAACTACCACTGCATTACTACTTAGTTTCCACCTCCTGAGTCACTTGTATTCAACTTCATATTTAGTTATATATTTACATATTTAACTCACCTTAATGACCATTTTGAACCTTAGGAATATAATAACTCTTAATGACTGATCCGATGCTAGTGTTTGATTACAATCAAACAGCTCAGCTTGATATCTCTGGTCAAGTCTTCAAAACTACTGCTGGGATATTGGCAGAGCCCAAAACTTTTGCTGTATCCAATGTCTTCAGTATTGTTGATAACACTTTCAGGAGTGTAACTGCTAATGGAATATGTCTTTTGCTTTTCAGCTTTAATAGAAGAAGGTATCTACTTTCCAAACTTCAATGTTAGTCTGTCCAATACATTCCACGATGCTCAAGAAATGGTACGTTTATGAAAGATATGGCTTTGCAAACTCATTCAACAAAATCTTTGCATTCAATTCATTGCTAGCCCTGCTTTTGAATTTTTTGAACTGTATTTCATTTGTGTTCTGTTGCTAAAACTGGAGTTTATAATTGTATGTATTTCATATGTGATAACAATAATTCTTAATTCTAACTACATAATTATAGTTCATACTCAAGCATTTCCCAAAAGGACCAAATGTATTTGATTGCAGTAACTCTCCTGTCATTCTTAAGAATTGAAGTAGTTAGTTAAATGTAATTGATTAAGTTTGACTCTTTGTGTGCAAGGTTCAGTGCTTGCTGGCCCTGGGTTTCTCCCTCACCTTGGTTGCCACAATGATTCATATGTAGAATCACAGAATGTCATATCTGTGCCATCTCTCTGCAAGAGCAACTTAATTAGAACCACGCTCCTCAATCACAGCACAGCAATTTATTTTCAGTTCAAATAATTATTCAGTTCACTTCTCTTATACACTCCCTCCAATGCCTTTAAGTTTATTTTTAAAATTGCCCAGAGTTGGACACAATATTGCAGTGAGGCCAAACCAGTATTTTGTTAAGGTTCACTCTAACTTCCTTGCTTTTAGAGTTTTATGCCTTTATCTCTAAAGCCCAGAATGTTAAATGCCTTAATAATCACTCTTCCAACTTGCACTGCAACCTTCAATGTAATGTGTGTATATCCACAGGTCCCCCTGCTCCTACCCCTTTATAGAATTGTATCCTTATGTTATATTGCATCTCCTCATTCTTCCTATAATATAAATTTATACATTTTTATATTTCACCTACCATGTGTCTGTTTATTCCACCAGACTATTTATCTCTGCTCAGCTCTATCACTTTTACTGTAATAGTTCACAATATTATAACCAAGTTATACATCAAGTACAAATCTTAAGATTGTACCCTGCATGCCCAAATCCATGTCATTAATGTAGATCAAGAATAGCAGGTTTCCTGATACCAACCTATGGAGAATGGCCATATATACCTTCCTTCACCTTTTTTAAAAAAAAACTTTCAACACACTCAGTCAACTTTGTACACGTGCTCCCACTGCCCACTTTGGACCATGAGCTTTAAACTTGCTTATTAGACCATCATGATTTGGAAATCTGGGCACACTCCAATTGCACCGCCCTCTTAAACCACATCAAAAGACTAAAGAAGAATTTAGAACTTAGTTGCCTTGAACAGCTCTGTACTGGCTTTCCTTAATTAATCTGTATTTGCCTAAGTCACTTAATTTTGCCCTAGATTATTATTTCTGAAAACTTTGTCACCTCTAAGATTAATCTGACTGGCCTACAGTTAGTGTGCTCATTGTCAAAAAATAAGTAGGAGCAGGAGTAGGTGACTTGGCCCACGAGAGAGTGCCATCATTCAAAAAAGTTGTGCCTTTCTATTTGTGGTCTTAACTGCACTCCTGCCAGACTCTCATAACTGTAGACTTTCTCATAAATCAAAAACCTGTCTCACCCAGCCTTCAGTATAATCTGTGATCCAGTCTGCAAAGATTAGAAACCATTTGAGAGATGAAATTCCTCCTTTCTCTGACTTAAATGGGAGATCCCTTATTTGGAGACTGCCCTCCCAGTTCTAGTTTCCTCCCATGAGGAGAAGCATTTTTTCAGCATATATCATGTCAGGATCTCTCAAAATCTTACATTAATGTTAATATTTAGATTAGATCACATCTCATTCTTCTAATTTCCAATAAGCATCGGCTCAGCCTGCTTAATCTTTTCTGATAAGACAAGTTTATAATTCCAGGTATCATTCCTACTGAACCTGCTCTGATCTGCTTGAAATACTATCATATCTCCTCCTTAAGTAAGGAAACATAAACTATACGCAGTTCTCAAGGTGTCTTCTCACCAATGCCCTACAGTTGTAGTGAGTCTCCCTACTCTTACACATCATCCCCATCACAATAATAGTCAATATTTTATTTGCCTTGCTAATTATTTGCTGTATCTATCATGCTATCATTTTATGATTTATCTCGACGGAAGCCTAAGTTTCTCTGTATTGCAGCATTCTAAGTCTCTTTATTTAAATAATAGTCTGTTTTTCTATTCTTCTGATCAAAATGGAGAACCTAGCATTTTCTCACATGACACTCCATTGCCATGTTTTCTCTCACATAACTTATCTATATTCCTTTACAGACTCAGTTGTGTCCTCCTTATAACTTTTCTGCTTATCTTCATATCACTTATTAACAAATTTGATCACAATACTGCATCCCTGCATCCAAGTCATTAAATTACTTAATAAATAGTTGAGGAGCCAGCACTGATCTATGTAGCATTCCACAATTACATTTGTCGACCTGAAACTTAGGTATTTATGCTTACATCCATTTTTGAACAAATGTATAACCATTTGTATCCTCTGACACCATCCTGTTTCTAAAGAAGATGGAGAGTTTTTGACCAGTACCTCAGCAATTTTCAGTCTTAATTCCCTCAGTATCCGTGTGTGCATTCAATCTGGTCCCGACGACTTATCAACCTTAACTCAACCTTTTTTTCTAATACTTTCTCAACGTTTAGCTCACCCAGTATCTCTTATGCCTTCTCTTCCGCTAGAGCTGGGGAGGGGGGAGTGGAAGTCAGAAAAGCAGATGAAGGAGAAATGAATGAATGGTTATGATAGTTGGTTTAAATAAGATGATGGGAGAGTTATTCATGTCGAGCATAAACACTGTTACAGATTGGTTAGAGCAATTAGCCTGCTTTGTGTCGGACGACAGAGTCAAAATAATTATTTTTGAGCTTTACACTGAATGTCAGATGACTATTTAGTCAAAGTGGATATTACCACCAAGTTCAATCCTGTCCTCATCCAGTCTTCACACATGTGCATTGAGTAGACATGAGAAATAATAACACTAAGTGATATATGTCTTTCCTCAGCCAACAGTGTTGCAGTAAATCACCAACCTAAAACCTGCAAACAAATATTGAGTGAAGCTTACAGCTGAAATTTCCATAGCATTTTGCTCACTAAAAGTAAAAACAGTTGACTATATGGAAGGCTGACCAAGTTAATTCAACAAATGCTGTCCTAAGTTTGATTCCCATACTGTTTTGAATTAACTGACTTCAGCTGGCAGCAGTATGGATCCTGCAATCTGCCTCAATGACTTTGGGTCAGGGAAGTGAAAATCAGCTTGTGTTCTTGCTTCTGATTGCTACCTAGTGAGGAGAGTATCAGACTGAATAATAGTAACTTAGCCGAGGTATTGAAGAGCAAGCAGTGCCTGTGGAATTGTACCTCAGCTTGAAGCCATTGCAATCGGGAAAGAAAGAGGACAGAAAATTGGCAAGAGAATGAGAAAAGGGAAGAAATAAACAACCATTCTCTTAAATCTTAACACCATGCCCTGTATTTACACAAATATCGAATTCTAGACATTCTTTACCTTCTGTACTGGCTGAATAATGAAAACCATAATGCAGACGGTGTCATTTAGAGAGATAAACAATTGAAGATTTCTTTGCTGTAGACTAAACGCAATTGAATTTGTGTTTTTGAAGTGTTTGTGTTTAATAGACAGTAGAAGTTCTATTTTGGTCCATATTTTAATGTGACCAGTACATTAATTCATAATCAGTAAGATGCTAAAGTTAGAAGAATTATCCTAAGAATGTAAATTATCAGAGATACCTGGATGTTGCATTGACCCAAAAATAATGTTCCTTCACAATTTTAATAGTGAAAAGAATAATTCAATTATATATTACACATCCTCAGATAAGTAGTGTTATTGGTCTGCAAGGGAATGAGCAAGTTTGCAGTAAATGAAATGTGTTGTTGACTTGCTTGCTGCACTGGTAAGTTTGTTCTCAGTTTTACCAGCTCCGCGAGCAAGCCAACAACTTCACCCACAACCTGAGCTACAAATCTTCTTGAATACTCCAAATGCAATGTGTATAAAAGATCACCTGGAGACAGCAGATAGAGGGTGATCGTGTGGGAGGTTCGTGTGCATTTGATTTTAACTCACTAATCCACTTAAATTAATAGAAAGATGACAACATGGGCTTTGTTACAGGCTTCGGTTCTCCTCGCCTAGTTTTCTTCTGTGTTGCACTCTAGTAAGCCTTATACCCTCAAGCACAATAGGAAAAAAAATCTTCCTCAATATGTCACTGATGTGGCGAAGTCATCAAGTGTATCAGATGCTAATGATTGGAACTTAATGATCACAAAAAAGAGTGTTTGGAAACTGGTACTTGTGTTACATTGATATTGTTTATAATAGATTATCTTTAACACTGTATCAAAGTATGATTTATGTGAGAAATTATTTATGTGAAAAATAACAATGATTAGACAATTTCAGAAATGAGAAATTTCTGTCACTTGGCAGAATTCTAACATTTGATCACATAATTCAGACCCTTTATTTCTGATCTTTGCTTGGCCAAAGGGAGCCATCTCTCATCCCCTCTCTGTTTAATCCACTGCCAATCTGACTAATTTCTGTACTTGGCAGGTGCAGAGGTTCTGATCCTGTTCATTGCTGCTCTCAAGACTAGTTTTCCAAGGCTCTGCCTGTGTTGGGCCTTCTTTCCAGTGCCACTTTCTGCCACTTCAGTCACTACTGCTGGCCAAGGAAGGCTGGATTTTCTTACCCAATCAAAGGGCCCATTCGCAATGGAGAAATCAATTCCTGCCTCCTACTTTTCTTCACGCTTCATTCCAGACGTGGGAGGCTGAGAGATTCCAGTCAGCCTAGAGCTAAATCTTATCCCATCCGCAGCATCAGTCATGGCCCTGCATTGCCTTTAGGGCCTGCTTGTTCACAGATGAGAATAGATTGATTTCAAATGGAAGGGAAGGCAGAAGTGAGTCAGTTCAAGGTGGGAGAGAAGGCTTAAGTAGTGTCAATTGGAGGCAGTTAGGGAGGAAGACGTACGTATGGAGAGTATGAAGATAGGCTTCTCTGAGACTTCAGTCAGCATGGACTTTGTAAAGCCTGGCTAAAATCTACATGACTCTATAAAATAGCAATATTTTGTAAAGTGCTTTAAGGCCACAGATTTTTATGTTTACATTTAACATATAAAATATAATATTTATTAAAGACAAGATGTTCTTCAACTGGAAAGGGTGCAGAAATGATTTACAAAGATATTACTGAGCCTGGAGTTATAAGGAGAGGCTGGATAGGATGGGACATCTTTCTCTAGAGCATAAGAGGCTGAGGGCTTTATAAAAATTTATAAAATCATGAGAGGCATAGATAAGGTGAATAGCAAAGATCTTTTCCCTGGGGTCAGGGAATTCACCACTAGACAGCTTAGCTTGAGGGTGTAGGTTTGCTCGCTGAGCTGTAGGTTTGATATCCAGATGTTTCATTACCTGGCTAGGTAACATCATCAGTGGTGACCTCCAAGTGAAGCAAAGCTGTTGTCTCCTGCTTTGTATTTATATGTTTGTCCTGGATGGGGTTCCTGGGGTTTGTGGTGATGTCATTTCCTGTTCATTTTCTGAGGGGTTGATAGATGGTATCTAGATCTATGTGTTTGTTTATGGCGTTGTGGTTTGAGTGCCAGGCCTCTAGGAATTCTCTGGCCTGTCTTTGCTTAGCCTGTCCCAGTTTTCTTCTGTGTTGTACTCTAGTAAGCCTTATACCCTTGAGCACAATAGGAAAAAAAATCTTCCCAGGCTAAGCAAAGACAGGTAATGAAACGTCTGGATATCAAACCTACAGCTCAGCGAGCAAACCTACACCCTAAACCTCAACCTGAGCTACAAACCTTCACAAACCTTGCAAATAGCTTAGCTTTTAGGTGAGAGGGGAAAGATTTAAAAGGGACCTGAGGGACAACTTTTCATACAGAGGAGGTGCATGTGTGGAATGAACTGCCAGAGGAAGTGGTAGAGGTGGGTACAATTACAGTATTTAAAAGATATTTTGACAGATACATCAATAGCAAAGCTTTACAGGGATATGGACCAAACGCAGGCAAATAGGACTAGTTCAGTTTAGGAAACTTGGACAGCATGAACAAAAGGCCTTTTCCCTGCTATATGACTCTATGACCTGAACTTTAATAAATGTTACTAGGCTTCCAAATTACATTGTTTTTCTGACACCAAAGTCATGTTAGTTTTCTAGAGTAATCTTTTAATTATGTATATCATTCGCAAAGTATAGGCATTACTGGCAAACCCAACCTTTGTTGCCCATCCCTAATTGCCCTTGAGAAGATGGTGGCAAATTCTGCACTTCATCCAGAAAGGTAATATTGTTTGTTAGGTATGGACTTCATTCTGTGTTACACGTGCTAACTGCTCTGAATCCTGAAGTGCTGGCATCACTTTGACAATTTTCTACAAATACAGTGTCTACAAACTTGACAGTAACAAGCAGTAAGGAAAGAGAAAGCTAATGTTTCACCCAATTGAAATAGCTTAGAAATGTGAATCTCACTACAGATTTAAAAGCGCTATAGTTATATGTTTCCCTGTCCCAAAAAAAATCTGATTTTTCTTTCATCACAGAATCACAGAACTGTTTTGATGCAGAATGAGGCTATTTAAAAATCAACAAGTATCAATTTCAGCAAGTTTGTTGCAGGCTTTCTTTCCATTGGCTCAAGAAAATATTCTTGTGCAATTTTATGCTGCCCACCTCATTACCTATAGTTTGAGTTTCTTGCCATCAGCATCATATGTAAAGCACAGTCATGGACTAGTTCAAATGCTGCAAGCCACAAATTGCACAGTTCTATTGTGGGAAGAATTGCTCCAGAGATGGCCAAAACAACAAGCTGGCATTCCACTTCACTGGCAGTGTTTGGAGCACATGGTGGATGGTGTGGTGCACAAAAGAGACAATTCCTCAGGATTGCCTGCTAACTCTGGTTTTCATTGATTGCATAGTTGTGATCTATTGCCTGTCTGCCTATAGGCTTGTAATTCTGGTGCAACCACCTGCTATACGTGTGTACACCTAGTTCTCATCTTTATGGATGCACAATAGTGACTTAAGCCACTGCTCAAATTTTGAAAGCCAGAGTTCAAGTTTGGCAACTGGTTACATAGAAATATAGAAACAAAAGGAAATAGGAACAAGAGTAGGCCACCTGGACCTTCAAGCTACTCCACCATTCAATATGATCATGGCTAATCATGGAAGCTAGAGAAGTGATTGCTGGGCCTCTTACTGAGATATTTGTATCATCGATAGTCACAGGTGAGATGCCGGAAGACTGGAGGTTGGCAAACGTGGTGCCACTGTTTAAGAAGGGTGGTAAAGACAAGCCAGGGAACTATAGACCGGCGAGCCTGACCTCAGTGGTGGGCACGTTGTTGGAGGGAATCCTGAGGGACAGGATGTACATGTATTTGGAAAGGCAAGGACTGTTTAGGGATAGTCAACATGGCTTTGTGCGTGGAAAATCATGTCTCACAAACTTGATTGAGTTTTTTGAAGAAGTAACAAAGAAGCTTGATGAGGGCAGAGCAGTAGATGTGATCTATATGGACTTCAGTAAATCGTTCGATAAGGTTCCCCATGGGAGACTGACGAGCAAGGTTAGGTCTCATGGAATAAAGGGAGAACTAGCCATTTGGATATAGCACTGGCTCATAGGTAGAAGACAGAGGATGGTGATGGAAGGTTGTTTTTCAGACTGGAGATCTGTGACCAGTGGAGTGCCACAAGGATCGGTGCTGGGTCCTCCACTTTTTGTCATTTACATAAATGATTTGGATGCGAGCATAAGAGGTACAGTTAGTAAGTATGCAGATGAGTAAGAGTTGCAAGAGTAACAAAAAGATGGGGTACTGGGCTAATGGTCGGATACTTGGTAGTGTGGAAGAGCAGAGGGATCTTGGTGTCCATGTACACAGATCTCTGAAAGTTGCCACCCAGGTAGATAGTGCAGTGAAGAAGGCTTATGGCGTACTGGCTTTTATTGGTAGAGGAATTGAGTTCCGGAGTCCTGAGGTCATGCTGCAGTTGTATAAGACTCTGGTGCGGCCGCATCTGGAATATTGTGTGCAGTTTTGGTCGCCATACTATAGGAAGGATGTGGAGGCACTGGAACGGGTGCAGAAGAAGTTTACCAGGATGTTGCCTGGTATGGTAGGAAGATCCTATGAGGAAAGGCTGAGGCACTTGAGGTTGTTTTCATTGGAGAAAAGAAGGTTTAGGGGTGACTTGATAGAGGTGTACAAGATGATTAGGGGGTTAGATAGGGTTGACAGTGAGAACCTTTTTCCACGTATGGAGTCAGCTATTACAAGGGGGCATAGCTTTAAATTAAGGGGGGGTAGATATAGGACTGATGTTAGGGGTAGGTTCTTCACTCAGCGAGTCGTAAGTTCATGGAATGCCCTGCCAGTAGCAGTGGCGGACTCTCCCTCTTTATGGGTATTTAAGCGGGCATTGGATAGGTATATGGAGGATAGTGGGTTAGTGTAGGTTAGGTGGGCTTTGATCGGCGCAACATCGAGGGCCGAAGGGCCTGTACTGCGCTGTATTCTTCTATGTTCTATGTTCTATGTTCTATGACACCAAAATTGGAGGTGTAGTGGACAGCGAAGAGGGTTACCTCCGATTACAACAGGATCTGGACCAGATGGGCCAGTGGGCTGAGAAGTGGCGGATGGAGTTTAATTCAGATAAATGTGAGGTGCTGCATTTTGGGAAAGCAAATCTTAGCAGGACTTATACACTTAATGGTCAAGTCTTTGGGGAGTGTTGCTGAACAAAGAGACCTTGGAGTGCAGGATCATAGCTCCTTGAAAGTGGAGTTGCAGGTAGATAGGATAGTGAAGGCGGCATTTGGTATGCTTTCCTTTATTGGTCAGAGTATTGAGTCCAGGAGTTGGGAGGTCATGTTGCGGCTGTACAGGACATTGGTTAGGCCACTGTTGGAATATTGTGTGCAATTCTAGTCTCCTTCCTATTGGAAAGATGTTGTGAAACTTGAAAGGGTTCAGAAAAGGTTTACAAGAATGTTGCCAGGGTTGGAGGATTTGAGCTATAGGGAAAGGCTGAACAGGCTGGGGCTATTTTCCTTGGAGTGTCAAAGGCTGAAGGGTGACTTTATAGAGGTTTACAAAATTATGAGGGGCATGGATAGGATAAATTGACAAAGTCTTTTCCCTGAGATCGGGGAGCCCAGAACTAGAGGGCATAGGTTTAGGGTGAGAGGGGAAAGATATAAAAGAGACCTAAGGGGCAACCTTTTCACGCAGAGGGTGGTACGTGTATGGAATGAGCTGCCAGAGGATGTGGTGGAGGCTGGTACAATTGCACTATTTAAGAGGCATTTGGATGGGTATATGAATAGGAAGGGTTTGGAGGGATATGGGCTGGGTACTGGTAGGTGGGACTAGATTGGGTTGGGATATCTGGTCAGCATGGACAGGTTGGACCAAAGGGTAGGTTTCCATGCTGTACATCACTATGACTCTATGACTCTAATTCTGTTTCTGCTTTCTCTCTGTATCCTTTCATTCCCTTACCCTAAAGAATATACCTAACTCTTTGAAAACGTTAAAGGTTTTGGCCTCAATCATTTTCTTTGGCAGAGAATTCCACAGGTTCACCACTCTTTGTGTGAAGAAATTTCTCCTTGTCTCAGTCCTAAATAGCCTACCCCATAACCTTTAGACTGTGTCCCCACTCATCAGGAACACCTTCCTTGTGTTTGCCCACTCTAATCTTGTTAGAATTCTATATGATTCTTGTCATTCTTCTAAATGGTTCCTGCCAATGTGTTTGTCTGGGGTGACTGGCATGTCCATGATTTCACACATACCACAGGATTTGCCCTTCTGATCTGTCATTCTATAACCCAAACAAACTATTTATTACCCTTAAAATAAGTATGGACTTACTTTGAAAAATAACAAGCTATTTCCCAGAAAAATAAAGAAAGAAAGATACTTAAACACAAATTAAATACCCAACTTCCACTTCTTAGATTGGAAATACTAACCAGAAATACTCACCAATCAGCAGCTTTACCTGCACTTTAGAATCCCCACTGTGTGGAAACAGGCCGTTCGGCCAACAAGTCCACACTAACCCTCCGAAAAGCATCCCACCTAGACCCATTCCCTTACATTTACCCCTATTCATGTACCAAACCTATACATCCCAAAACACAATGGGTAATTTAGTATGGCTAATTCACCTGACCTGCTCATCTTTGGATTGTGGGAGATAACTGGAGCACCCAAAGGAAACCCACGCAAACACGGGGAAGAGTGTGCAAACTCCACATAGACAGGCAGCTGAGGCTGGAATCGAACCTGGATCCCTGGGTCTGTGAAGCAGCAGTGCGAACCACTGAGCCACCGTGCTGCCACTTGTGATATTTTTTGTCTTAGTACAGACAGGCCCCTCACTCCATGCCTAATTACTTCTCTGCTCACCCTTCATTTTGGAGTGTTTAACCTTATTTAAAGTTCCTCTTCCCTTCTGCCACAGTGTCCCACTCTGACCGAAATTCTAGACTTAGTCTCACACTGGTAAAGTCTCTCACTATCTGCGATCTCAAAAACTTTATAGAATCCCATGAAAGCTGAAAAGCTGAAACATCTATTTTCTCTGAATAGTTTCTAGAAGACTTTCTCTTAAAATCCTGAAGAAACCACATCTGGAAATATTTTAAAAGATACAGCTGTATGTGCCTAGTGACAACTGTCTGTATAGAGTGGTCCCTTTATGTGGACAACGATGCCAGATAGTAGCAATCTATAAAATTTCATAATTTATTCCTTTTATTCTACAGGAATTAACTGTTTTAGACAAAATGCACCACCCTCCCCCCTCCATGAAGTTCATTGCTGCAGAGAATGCTTCCTTATTTTTTCCATAACGTTTTGTTTGAGTGTGATTGTGGGATAATTTAGCAGGGTAATATTTCATTATTTCCAACTGTGTGTCGATCAGCTTTATATTTTTGTTAAATAGCTCGTCATTATAATTTGCTATTTGTTAAAGATTGATGTTTTATACGGAACCTTATGTAGACAAAATATACCATTGGCCATATTGGTAGTCACGCTGGTATTTAGAAGGCTGAAAGTCAAACCAAATGCCATTCACCAGGGCTTAATTAGTTCTGCCATTTTCTGCTTCAAAGTGGCATTGTCTCCTGCTTTCACCTCCTTTCTGGTCAATGTTTGATGAGGTTAGAGAAGGGTTGTTGTTTGGTTCTATAACATGCTGTCTCCCATGGACTGGTCCCATCAGTATGTAAGTTAATTATGCATCTGTGAAAGAAGCATGGGGCTTGAATTTTGGGGTCCTGCCAAGGCCTTAATCAGAGTTGTGGATGGGGCCAGTGGTTTTGGGGGAGTTGTGGAGGTCGGGGATGGGTAGCACGGTGTTAGACATAGTTCTGGTTGTAATACTAGCTTCTCAGGCTCCATCCTGCCTTAGACTATTTACACAAAGGAAGAACAGGGATATCAGCACTTGACCAGCATGGCTTATTAACAGCCACTTACAGCAAATTAAAGGAGATCAACTGGGATTTTCTCCCATGTTGCCACAAGCAAACGGGGTCAGTTTAGATGCCTGAAGAGGCTGTTAGGAACAAGGTAGGAGGAGGGCTGCATACAAGGCAGTTCTGCAGGCCCTCACTGTCAGCCTATCTCACCCCCCACGCTTCCCCAACTATCACTGTGGGTCACAATGGTCACATTTTAGTTAAAATATTGCAAATGGGTATCTCCATTGAGCATTTCTGGTTCATGGTAGCTTCCACATTTTGTGGCTTCTAGAAACGTCTTGTCAGGTCAGCACTTGTTGACAGGTTGACACTTGTTAACAGTTCTTGACAAGTTAGACATTTCCTCGGGGTTTATGCACCATTTCTGCTCAATGTACTCCACGGTTAACTGTCTCAAAAAACGCCTGACCACCACCCTCAAAGGATATTGGATTTACCCCCATTATCCCACACAGGATTCTGGGTCCATGTTTGCAGGGTTACCTCAACACACCAAAGAGGTACCCTAGCTATTTAAAAAAAAATGCATGAGAACAAACCAGTTTTTACCTGATCTAATCTCCACACTTCAAGTTTCACAATCCAGACATTCCAAAATCCCATTTCAGTGAAGTGGCTGATCATTTAAGTGCCAGCTGCCTCATGAACTAAACATGTGTGAAGCATGGACTGTCCAATCTGCCTCAAAATATGGTAAGGTCAACTTCGGGAGCTAGACTTGCCATTCTCTTAAAAAATCCTGCATTTTCCCCAAGGTAGAGGCTTTTACCATCCTGATGAAAATCTAAGCCTGAATCTCCCTCCCTGATTGAAATGATATGTATGGCTTATAAGCCAAAAGATATGAATAAATTATGGAATGTCGTTCTGAAAAGGAATCACTGCACATAGGAGGTAATCACCTTGTCACAAATGTTTTGAAGCTTAAATTTCAAATTTGTCTAAACATCTAAATCAGTTGCTATAAAGCCCAGGATAAATTACAGTTCAAAAACGCTGGTTATCAGAACAATAATAGAGAGAGATGGACAGGCAAAAGCAAGGGAGATGGGATGGAAGAGAAGAAAAATTGAGATAAAAGCAAAAAAAGAAGAAACAGACATTTGCCAGCACCCTCAGTGACAGGAAGTTAGAATTGTTGTTTCTAAAAAGAACCAGTTAGTAAAAATAGTGAAGCTGTCAGGAATGACTTCATCCAATGGTTTACATTTAGTTTGAAGGGTCACACAGTAATCAAGCCCTCAATAATTATGGTTAAAGATATAAACATAATCACTTTTCTCCAACAAAATTAAGCTGAAAATGTGGCCTAAGGTAAAACAGTATGTTATTAAAGATAAGTAAAAGGTTCTAAATGTTTCAATTTCTCTTTTACACTGACCTATTTTGTTTTATTTAGGATGAAGATCCTCCCAGTGAGGGACAAGTAATTTCAAAGACACACAAAGGATTGCAAAAATACTCACTTGGCACAATGTTGGCACAAGTCAGTCAAGGTCCATATGCTCCACGAGAAATACATCATCCTGAGGTAAAAATAAAGAGTTACTTCTAATAAGATTTGTTTTGGTAATTTACTTGGTACTTCAATACTGCAGCAAAATAGAACTAAGGTGGGGTTGCAAAAATTGGGCAACATGGAACATCAGTTCTCCTGCTCCTCGGATGCTGCCTGACCTGCTGTGCTTTTCTAGCACCACATGCTTGACTCTGATCTCCAGCATCTGCAGTCCTTACTTAGACCACAACTGGAATACTGTACAATTTTGATCATGGTGGATGGTATAATGTTTTAGGAGAGTTTTGAGAATTATTCCAGGCTAGAAGAACATTATTTAGTCAGTCAGGGTTAAGGAGAAGGATTGATTTGCTTTGTGTAAAATGTAGGAAGAGAGGAGACAAATTGGACCTTTGAGCTTTCTCCTTCAATCACGTTACTCATGCTGATCTTCTGTAAGAACACCACCTTCCTGCATTATCCCCATATCATTTAATTCCCATTGTATTGTAATTCCAATGCCTTTCTAGAATAATCCCAGAATTTTAGTAAATTGAAGTCGGCCTGTAATGTTCCTGGATATTATAAGGGTCCAGGTAAAAGTTCCATAGTGAGGGTTTACAGAGCCAGGTTCTAGAGCTTATGATAAAACTTGGGAAAAAAGACAGATAATAAAATCTTATTTCTAGTAAAGAATTCAGTTTTATATCTTAGTTGTTACAATAAAAAATATTTAAGTGCTAAATCCATCAAATATTGAAATAACATACAACATTATAACCTTAATTTCCCAAGTTTTTTGAAGAAGATTGATGAGGGCAGAGCAGTAGATGTGATCTATATGGACTTCAGTAAGGCGTTCGACAAGGTTCCCCATGGGAGATCTCACGGAATACAGGGAGAACTAGCCATTTGGCTACAGAACTGCCTCAAAGGTAGAAGACAGAGGGTGGTGATGGAGGGTTATTTTTCAGACTGGAGCCCTGTGACCACTGGAGTGCCACAAGGATTGGTGCTGGGTCCTCTATTTTTTGTCATTTACATAAATGATTTGGATGCAAGCATAAGATGTACAGTTAGTAAGTTTGCAGATGACACCAAAATTGGAGGTGTAGTGGACAGCGAAGAGGGTTACCTCCGATTACAACAGGATCTGGACCAGATGGGCCAATGGGCTGAGAAGTGGCGGATGGAGTTTAATTCAGGTAAATGCGAGATGCTGTATTTTGGGAAAGCAAATCTTAGCAGGACTCATATACTTAATGGTAAGGTCCTAGAGAGTGTTGCTGAACAAAGACACCTTGGAGTGCAGGTTCATAGCTCCTTGAAAGTGGAGTCGCAGGTAGATAGGGTAGTGAAGAAGGCGTTTGGTATGCTTTCTTTTTTGGTCAGAGTATTGAGTCCAGGAGTTGGGAGGTCATGTTGCGGCTGTACAGGACATTGGTTAGGCCACTGTTGGAATATTATGTGCAATTCTGGTCTCCTTCCTATTGGAAAGATGTTGTGAAACTTGAAAGGGTTCAGAAAAGGTTTACAAGGATGTTGCCAGGGTTGGTGGATCTCAGCTACAGGGAGAGGCTGAACAGGCTGGGGCTGTTTTCCCTGGAGCGTTGGAGGCTGAGGGGTGGCCTTATAAAGTCTTAAAAAATTGAGGGGCATGGATAGGATAAATAGACAAAGTCTTTTCACTGGGGTTGGGGAGTTCAGAACTAGAGGGCATAGGTTCAGGGTGAGAGGGGAAAGATATAAAAGAGACCTAAGGGGCAACTTTTTCACGCAGAGGGTGGTACGTGTATGGAATGAGCTGCCAGAGGATGTGGTGAAGGCACAATTGCACTATTTAAGAGGCATTTGGATGGGTATATAAATAGGAAGGGTTTGGAGGGACATGGGCTGGGTGCTGGCAGGTGGGATTAGTTTGGGTTGGGATATTTGGTCAGCATGGACAGGTTGGACCGAAGGGTCTGCTTCCATGCTGTACACCTGTATGACTCTAAGTAAGTGAGATTCATCTAAGCTGTTTAAGCACATCTGCCTAGCCCTGTTTCCTCTGCTATACGTAAAGTGGACCTTTGGGTTACATAATTAATTTCTTACATATAATTGTAATGAGGTCCTTTTTGCTCCAGATTTGGTTTTGATCACTGTTAGTTTCCCCAAAAGACAACCTTCTTTAATTCTTAAAGAAATGTGTAACTGTCACATTCCACTTAGTCAAGGCCTCACATATCCCAGGAAAGTGACCTTTGCTGAATGGTTATGCTTCCTCAAAATCTTTCTTCAGTCAAGGGACTATGTTATAAAATTAGAATATGTTCCTGAACTATAAAATTTTCTATTTGAATGTGATTTAGTTATTAGTTCCTACTTTGGGCTATTTTCCTGGGTGAGGGGGAAAAATGTGTTGCATACATCTTTCTGGTTAATCTTCTTTATTCTTATGCTCAAAACCCTTTAGCTTTAGACCTGTGTACATTTAGAAGCAAGCTGATTGAGGTTTTTAAAATAATGAAAGAGGCTGGCTGCATAGCAAAACAATTGATAAATAATTCCAGTCCGACAGATTGGTGAGGACCAGCAATATCGAGTTAAACCACAAGGAAATAGAAATAGACAGGATATTGGGTCGTAAACCTCGAGTATATGTTGCCAACTGGTACAGTGGGTTCTTCTTCTCCACTCATCTTCAAGAGAGAGCTACACCAATTCTTGACTGAGATATACATTTAATGGTAAAAAATGTTCGCTGTTCAGCAGATTTCCAAAATTGGCCACTCAGAGATCAGATGTTTTAAATACATGTGCCAAGTTTGAGAATGAGACTAACATACAAGGTTTGAAAGAAAAAAAAATCTCTACTCATCCCCAAGTCTGAAACTGGTCGAAGTCGAAATTCCTTGGCTTTGTTTTAATCCTTATTACCCAGCGAACCAGTCTATCCCACACACTGTAGACTTTTATCTGCTGTCTGATACGACACAATTGAAAGAATCTGCCACCAAAGCATTCATCGCTGGGCTAAAATGTTTTGTGACCAATCTAATGGCCTCGCCTTGATCCATATCTCCATCTTTTTCTGAATCTACTCTTTTTTTGTATTTAGTTTCAAATTAATTAATTCTGTTAATATCATTTGGAAATCACACCTGAAACATTGATTAATTACACGCTGCGCATTTCTGGAGTTCATTCTTTCATTGTAATTCACAAATACTCTTTGAGTCTCAAAGTTGTCAAAAGCATTTTTGTCCTCATTTTTCTTAGTTAAAAGTCTTCTTTCTTACTGTCACTTGTGACCTATATCTAGACTTTAAAATGTGTTGCTGGAAAAGCGCAGCAGGTCAGGCAGCATCAAAGGAACAGGAAACGTCAATTCTCCTGTTCCTTTGATGCTGCTTGACCTGCTGCGCTTTTCCAGCAACACATTTTAAAGCTCTGATCTCCAGCATCTGCAGTCCTCACTTTCTCCTATATCTAGACTGCCTTGCCAGCCATTAACATTGAATCTGCTACTTTCTATCATATGGCTTATTGCTACTGAAAATGAATACTTTCCAAGGATCTTTTTATGCTTCTGATGTTTGTTCAAGCAGTGTATGTTTATCTGCAAATTTAACTCCTGTCAAAAACTAGAAGCTTGTCTAAATTTGGTACTTTGACACAGACGAATAATTTAAATCCCAGCAGAGATCCAGGAATTTCCAGATAAAATATATGCCATCTTGCATACAGCCCAGTGAATTCCATTATCACCATTCTTTCTGAATTTGTCAAAATCTGACCATGCCTGATAAACTGGATCATCAGGTTAATCAATTTAATTCATGCAAGTTAATAGTTTGTCAAAATATTCATTTATGTATCCAAATCTTCAGTTTCCAATTCCAAAAACCTTCTCATCCTGCTTTTGTGTGGCAGCAAAAGTGCCAAGGTCATACTTTGTTTCTTCTTCAGTAAATATGTACAGCAGTTCCACATGGTTACTTCAGTTTTAAACTGGTCATAATTTTTCACATCAAAAACAGGTGGGGAATCATATCCCATTATTTTAGATTTTGAATCAGCCATGTCTCTGATGTCTTCTTCAGATTACTGTTTGGTTAGAATTAAACATGTTTTTTAATCTTCGCTTTACAAATGGCTAAGCTATTCTCTGCTAGCATTGAGACACACCAGGTTAAAGGTTGGTGTGACAGAATCCAGGCATATACTTTGAGTCAGAGATTTATTCCAGTCCACACATTGGACAAATCCAAAATACTTATTACCTGTATCCCATTTGCACCAGTTCTCACCCAATTTTTACTTTCTCTCTAATTCCATTTTGTCTGAGACATCTCTTCCAGACCTTAGTCGATAGAGTTAAATAGAGTGTTAAAGTTGTAATTTAGGACAAGTATTTGCTTGGTGCATTTGCAAGTTGTGTCTTGGAAGCCTGACAGTAGTGCTTTCTGCATCTGAACAGCTGGAATAATGGAGATGATTTGATACTGGGTGTACCTTTGTGGATCTAGAAGGATGCATTCTCGAGATAAACAATTGACCAATTTAGAAGATCAGTTGTCATTTGGGGCTATTTGAATTTGAGCGGCTACTGCGGGAAATTAAAAGCAATATCCTCATAAGAGAGGAGCCCAAATTCCTGGAAGGAATGAGGAAGACAGTTTTTAAGGAATCTGTGACTTGCAGTGCTCATTGATGTCTGTGTGAGTCGCTGAGAAATTAATGGCTGTGCATTTAATGTGCAGTTAATAGTTTGTTTGACCAGAATATGCCTTTTAATTCATGTTTACTTGGTAATTTTGTATGATCGGTACAAGATAGAGAGTATTGAGCTTTTCGTTGTCTCTTGTATAATTGAAAATCTTCTGATCATGTAAATCAAAATCTTCTAATGGTCTTGTATCTTGTGCCTTTATTCTCTTTGTAAGTATCTGGGATTTCAAATTTCACCTGCTTAAAAAAAAACTTGTCCCCAAACTGGATTGTAACCAAATTGGAGAATCCTAACCAGGACTGTAGCAGTGCACTTACAGTTTAAAAATATAATTCCTGCCACTAAATTATCAGAACAAATGATTAAGTTGCTTTTGGCATAGTGGGTGTTAATTTAACACTCATACAGGATCTTTGCTCCTTTCTTACTGCAGATATAAAATGTCAAAAGATAAAATTTATACAGCAATGTTGACTGCAATGTTCAAATTTCTCAATAGAAAATATATCATAGCTGCAGGCTCCTGCAGGTAACAACATTCTTCTTTTAATTCTGGACTTTAGCTAGCAATGGAAAGTTTCATTTTCACCACATCAATGGTGGTAGAGCAGCTTGCCCATTCCCAGTGTACATTCTATTACTTTCAAACGGATGAAAATTGGGTGGGGAATCCGCTCCACTGCATCACCATCCAAACCATGATGGTGAAAGTTTAGTATATTGATTTGCAGATAAGCAATGTCCTTCTGATTATAGATACATCTTCTGAATTAACATGATCTGTTCTGTGCACTTTTGTCATTGAGATAGATCCAAGTTCATTGCACAATTTGATCTTTTATTAATTACCACCAACAAACAAAACTTATAAACTTTTGTGTGGCCGTTGGCCAAAAATACTGTGTTTTCAAACTGATTTGGTAATGTCTTACACGTATCAAATTTAGGAAACAGTCTGATCACACTGATATCCTTTATCCGAAAAACCCCAGACCAACTGTTTGCTAGATAAAGGATATTTTTGGTTTTTGGATACACTTAGACCAGTCAGGAGTATCTGGATCTGCAAACCTGTTTCTGCCTCCAGCTAAAAATCTGCTTCAGCTTCCTTGTTTCAATTGCCAATCACATCCTGATTCTAAACTGTCTTCAGTGCTATTGACACAACAGGACATCCATTTGCCTGGATTTACTAGACTGTTGCTACTTTAGACAAGCAACTTTGTTTGCTTGGAAAATCAAATGGAGGTTTGAGTGACTAAAAAAAAGTGATGAGCAGCTTACCAATCTGAAAGATGTGCTCTGGAGGAGTAGAATTTTTTTTTAGTTATTGAAAACATAAGAATACACTAAAATGCATAGCAAAATTCTACCGATGAAAGCGTATAGTTCCATTCGAGCCCTTTGGAAAAACAACTTTGATTTTAGGTCCATTTAGGCCAAGTCTTTCTTCAAAGGGCCTGAACTCAGCGGGTCTATTCAGGTCTGCTTTTGAAAAGACCTTCAGTTCTTAGATCTTTTTGATTTTCGGACATGCAGATAAAGGATATCTGACCTGTATTTTTTTTTCAAGAGTTAGGGTTTAGATATATTACTCTGACCATATGTACAACTATTCCTCCCAGGGAGATGTGTGCATGTTAACTAATTGGGAAATATTTGATCATGTTCTGCCAAACTTGACACAGAATTCTCTCAGATAAATCATCGAGTAAAATATCATCAATTTATAATAAATTTGAAATATTGTACCCACAGTTACTCAAGTGTTAAGCTTTGCATCACTTACTGTAGTCTCCCGAATTATACATATACATCCATATTTGTTTTGCCGTACAGGACTCTGATGATGATAGCAGCACAGGACAGATCAGTGAAGGCCAGATGCCCAAATTTACTGGAGCAGCAGAAAGCATCCTGACTGGACAAGCACAATACAGAAGTTCTCGATCAATGAATATAGGCTCAAGCTTAACACGAAGAGGACGTTCACCATCACCAGGACAGTTTGATATTCAAAAAGGTAATTAGTAGACGATAGTTATCTCTTCAACAAAGGGAATTGACATTTATCCTGACATGTTCTAGCTGGGAAAACTATCTAGTTTGTTTAATGCAGTAGGTATCATTGAGCTGAACAAGAGTTTTTTCCTGTGCCATGAGACCAATAGTTGAAATCACTCCTCTTATTCACACTTAGAAGCGTTATCCCCTATTGCTTAGATTGTCTAACATCCTAAGGCACTTTCCAGACAAGAGATGTGGCTGATGACCTGCAATTGTTGTTGTGTGCTAATTTATAAGTGTCTTCATGGAGACAGCCAATTGCTGTGTACTCCATTTTTCAATCTGCTTCCAGTAAGAAAATATTTGACATGTGCTTTGAGTTTTTCCCCTTTGAAAGCATATCATGAGCTTGTCCTTCATTTTACTCAGTTTCTGTCTTTTTCACTTGAAAGCACCATCTCATTCATGGCTCTGTCCAATGGCAAACTGCACACGCCCCAATGCATTGTTCATATGTGACCATAAACAACAAGTGTCTGCTGAAGTTATGACTTCACTTGTCAATTCTATCATGTCTTCACCCAATATCCACTCAGGTGCATTTGACCTAAAGTCATCGCAATTGAGAGAAGAAGTCATGAATTTTTGGTTATTTCTTCTTGCACCTGGATTCAAGTTCGACTATCAGGCACAATTTCAATGTAGAAAAGAACCAAATTTGCTTCTTATTGCTATGTTATCTCACATTGAAATCCTGTTACTAGGTTCATGAGAACCGTGGATAGCACAGTGGCTCTGTGGTTAGCACTGCTGCCTCACAGCACCAGGGACCCAGGTTCGATTCCAGCCTTCGATTCTGTGTGGAGTTTGCACATTCTCCCCGTGTCTGTGTGGATTTCCTCCGGGTGCTCCGGTTTCTTCCCACAGCCCAAAGATGTGTAGGCCAGGTGAATTGGCCATTCTAAATTGCCCATAGTGTTGGGTGCATTAGTCAGAGGGAAATGGGTCTGGGTGGGTTACTCTTTAGAGAGTCAGTGTGGACTTATTGGGCCGAAGGGCCTGTTTCCACACTGTAGGTAATCTAATCTTAAGAAATAGGAGCAGGAGAATGGCTATTCAACCCACTGAGCCTGCTCTCTCATTCATTAAGTTATGATTGATCTGATTGTGGCTTTAACCCTACATTCCTGCCTCCCACCAGCCCCCTCTATTTTTGTCTCGATCATCAATTAACAATCGTGTCTTGCAGCCTCGAATATATTCAATGACCTAGCCTTCATTACTTTCTATGAAAGAGCTTCCAAAACTTAATGACATTCTGAGAGATGAAATGCTCTTCGTCTCCATCTTAAATAAGAGGCTCACTATTTTTTAAAATTCTGTCCTTATTTCCAGAATCCTAATTCTGCTTGTTCTTTTCAGAAAAAACTTCATTATGAGGTGTTCATGTTGGGTATTATGTGTATAAATAAAACTGGCAGTCCTACAAAACTGCTGTTTCCTCTTAGGTAAGTCTTATGCAAATCTGTAAGAAGTGAATTTACTCAAAAGAAATTCGAAGAACATTTTAATATTTACATTGAAACATTTCTGGAAATTTCACCTAAATTATATTCTTCTTCCTTGGCCCTCATTGCCTTTATCTAAGCTATGTTTGGTGAATTTTACTCATGCATTGTTGGTTTTAGATAAACTTATAACAGTTTGGCAATACTTAATCTTGTTTCTTATTCTTCAAATAACAGTAATGTTGCTTGTTTTTTTCAATCAAATTCATGAAGAAGCAAGTGTTAATCAACAAATTGGAGTTGATCTACTTTATTTCTAGTCTTCTGACAATAACATTTAATCCATATAAAATTAACTTTCTTGATAGCAAGGAACTACAATCAAATCATATTAGAATAATTGTTTTGAACTAACGTGCTGCATTAGTGACATTGATGACAAATGCCATAAGTTAGATCATTGTGCTGACTGGTTTTTCAGCCATGAATTTACATCATAGTTCTGGAAAATGATGGCAGCAAGTGTAGCAGCAGATCAGGAGAGTTGCAATCTTTGTTACTGCTGCTATTCACAATGACCATAAGATATAGGAAAAGAAATTAGGGTGTTCAGCCCATTGAGTCTGCTCAGTTATTCAATCATGGCTGAGAAGTATTTCAAGCCCATTCTCCCACTTTCTCCCCATAACCCTTGATCCCCTTGACAAAAAATAACTTATCTAATTCTGTCTTAAATATACTCAAAGTCCTGGCCTCTTCAGCCTTCTGTGGCAGTGAATTCCAGAGATTCACCACTCTTTGGCTAAAGAAGTTCCTCCTTATCACCATTCTTAAAGGTTTTCGCTTTACTGCAAGGCTGTTCCTTCGTGCCCTAGTTTCTCCTACCAATGAAAGCATCTTCCCAACATCCAATCAGTCCAGACCATTCAGTATTCTCTAAGTTTCAATTAGATTCCTGTTCATCTTTCTAAACTCCATTGAGTATAGCCCCAGTCCTCAAATATTCCTCATATGTTAAGCATTTCATTCCTGGGACTATTCTCATGAACCTCCTTTGAACATGCTCAAGGGCCAGTACATCCTTCCTGAGATATGGGGAAAGTGAGGACTGCAGATGATGTAGATCAGAGTCGAAGAGTGTGGTGCTGAAAAAGCTCTGCAGGTCAGGAAGCATCCAAGGATCATGAGAATCGACATTTCAGGCAATGCCCTTCATCAGGAATGAAGCTTGTGGGCCAGGGTGGGGAGGAGCTGAGAGATAAGTGGGAGGGGAGGGTGAGGCAGAGGCTGGAGGGAAGGTAGCTGGAAATGTGATAGGAAGATGAAGATGTGGGGGAGGGTGATAGGTCGGTGAGAGAGTTGAGTGGATAGGTGGGAAGGAAGATGAACAGGTTAAGAAGGTGGTGCTGAGTTGGAGACTTGGGACTGGGATAAAGTGGGGGAAGAGGAAATGAGGAAACTAGTGAAATCCACTTTGATACCGTGTGTTGCAGGGTCCCAAGGTGGAATATGAGGCGTTCTTCCTCCTGGGGTCTGGTGGTTAGGGTTTGGCGATGAAGGAGGCCCAGGACCTGCATGTCCTTGGTGGAGTGGTGGGAGGGGGAGTTAAAGTGTTCGGCCATGAGGCGGTGGAGTTGGTTGGTGCGGGTGTCCAGGGGACCTTCTCTGAAACAATCTGCAAGTTGGCATCCTGTGTCCCCGATGTTGAAGAAACCACAACAGATGCAAAGGATAGAGTAGATGATGTGTGCAGAAGTACAGACAAACTTCTGTCAGATGTGGAAGGATCCTTTGGGGCCTTGGACAGAGGTGAGAGGGGATATGGAGCCCAGAACTGCACACAATACTTCAAATGTGGTCTGACCAGAACCTTATAAAGCCTTAGAAGTACATCACTGCTTTTGCTAATTCAGCTTGCAAGTTTACCTTGAGAGAATCCTGGACTAGAACTCTCACGTCTCTTTGAACTTCAGACTCCTGAATTTTCTCCCCATTTAGAAAATAGTCTACACCTCTATTCTACATGACCTCACATTTTCCCATGTTGTATTTCATCTGCCACTTCTTTGCCCACTCTACTAACCTGTCCAAATCCTTCTGCAGCCTCCCAGCCTCCTCAATACTACCTGTTCCTCTACCTATCTTTGTAACATCTGCAAATTTAGCCAGAATGCCAACAGTTCCTTCATCTAAATTATTAATGAGTAAAGTGAAAAGTTGTGGTCCCAACACTGATCCTTGCAGAACACCATTTATCACTGGTTGCAATCCTGAGAAAGACCCTTTATCCCCACTCTCTGCTTTCTGCCAGACAGCAAATCTTCTGTCCATTCTTGCACCTTACCTCAAGCAACATGGCTCCTTATCTTGCTCAGCATCCTCCTGTGCAGCACCTTGTGAAAGGTTTTTTGATGTCCAGGTAGATAAAATCCATTGAATGTCTTTGGTCTGTCCTGCTCATTACTTCCTCAAAGAATTCTAGCAAACTTATCAAGCATGACCTCCCCTTGATGAAACCACGCTGACTTTGCTCTATTTTACCAAACACTTCCAAGTATTCAGGAATCTCATTCTTCACAATAGACTCCAAAATCTTACCCACGACCAAGGTTAGGTTAATCAGCCTATAATTTTCCATCTTTTGCCGTACTCCCTTATTAATCCGGGGTGCCGCATTAGTGATTTTCCAGTCCTTTGTTACCCTCCCTGACTCCTGAAAGATCACCACTAACACCTCTTCAGCTATCTCCTTTAGAACTCTGGGGTGTAGTCCATCTGGTCCAGGTTATTTATCCACCTTCAGGCCATTCAGTTTTTCTGGCACCTTCTCCTTGTGATGGCCACCATACTCAGTTCTGCCGTAAAGACTGAGGCAAAATAATTATTCAGTTCTTCAGCCAATTCCTTGTTTCCCACTACTATCTCTCCAGCATTGTTTTCCAGCAGCCCAATGTCCACTTTTGCCTTTCTTTTGCCCTTTATCTAAAGAAACTTTTACAGTCTGCCTTTATATAACTGGCTAGCTTACCCACACATTTAATCTTCTCATTCCTTATTTTTTTTGTTGCCCCTCTGTTGTTCTTTATAAACTTCCCAATCCTCTAGTTTCCCACTGTCCTTCGCCACATTATATGCTTTCTCTTTTGCTTTTATGCTATCCCTGACCCCCCTAGTCAGCCATGGTTGCCTCATCCTCCCTGCACCATGCTTCTTTTTCTGTGGGATGAATTTTTTAAACAAGGGTTTAAATGGTTTTATAGTATATCATTTTTTTCAAACTTTGAATGATTTTAATACCTGCAGTTGTGTCTTCTTTAGAGAGAAACGGATGGGAGCTAGATACCAGCTATGGACCTATGACCTTGGCAGATCTTGAAACATGTCCCATCCCAGCACTTCACAGCAGTCAAGCACTCCAGAAGACCCCTAAATCAGAAAGCCAGGGACAGGTTAGTATCAGAGAGGTTTCCAGTCTACTTGAATAGCTATTTGCTGAGCTGTGATTTTTGTTGTAGTTGTGTACCTTGCAACCAAAATGATTCCCAAATGAGTATAAAAGAGACCCTGTCTCTGAAGTATTTTGGAGCAGTCCAAAAGCCAGTTGCAGTTTGAAGATTTAAAATATTATCTACTGCAAAGAAACACACCAAACTCCCTAGACTATACAAATTGTGGATGTCCCACTAACATGATAGCAAAGAGAAATGTATCTATTTCCTCTGCTTATGCAGAGAACTAAGTGTTGGAAAACACATTACAAATTATAAGTGGACTGGTTGAAAAGTCTTTTGAACTTAGCACTTGTTGGAACTTTGGAACTGTTGTGAAAAAGGGTCACTGGACCCAAAACATTGACTCTGATTTTGCTGCCAGACCTGCTGGGTTTTTCCAGCAATTTTTATTTTAGTTTGGAACTTGGGAGTTGGGCTTTATGATTCATATCATGTTTCATATGCTTTGAAACAAAATGTCTTCATTTTTGATATGACCTGATCTTAATCAGACATAACAGTGCTCCTAGATTTCAGCCACTCTCTGATATTGTTTGACTGCCATAAATCCTAGTTTGTTTATAGCTAAATGTCAAACTTTAGGTATGACACTTCACAACAGAATGGGGATTTGGCACTAAGTTATCAGATAATTTGAATTAACTGAGCATGTCAATCCTGTGAAAGTGCTATATGAGGACAGAAATAAACTTTCAACCTGTTGCAGCTGGAAATGCAACCTTTTCAAAGGAGGCCAGAAAATTCAGATGTAGGGAGAGGAGGATCTTCTGATTGGAATTTTGGTGCATGAAATTATTATCTAGGCAACTTTTGTGGATAGAGATAGCTGTATTCTATAGGGCCTGAAAAATGGTATGTACTTATTTGATGATAAACAGCAAAATAAAGATAATTGTCTGATTTTTTTTTTGTTATGGGTGCTATCAGTGATCTGGATGCAAAGCAAAAATAGATTGGGTTGGCTTTGAGTTTTTTTTTAAACTCCATTTCTGCTCATGGTTTTGCAAATTGTGAAACTTGATATTTTCCATGCAGCAGCAGATTCGGACAATGTTTAGGGCATGTACTTTTAAATCCATTAAAATATTTAAGAATGGTAATTTGGTGCAGTTAATACAACTGAAAACTGATCTATCATTAAAAAAAATTCAGTGTCTTGACTACCATATGTGGGTAATACCATCTTAAATTACTGAAAGTTAATCAAAAAATGCTATACTGAACCATTTACTAGTTTGGTTTGTATTCTGTAGTCAATCTCTGCAAATTAGAAAAGGAAATTAAAACATGTATTGTTGTGTCTGAAAAAACCCTCAACTTTAAGAGTTTTCTCAAAAACACACAAAGGTTTAGCAGAAACTTGGAATGCTGATTGATTCAATTTGGGGACATGATCAGATTTGTGGCTGGTTTCTCATACAATAGATAATGGAAACCCTAACTTGCACTTAACTATATTTTCAAATGAAATTGTTCATCTGGTATACAGGTTTGGTTGATTTTAGATGAATGATATTGAAAATAAAAGCTCAGTCTGGCAGAAACCAATGAGATTATGTGCTAGAGGGCTGCATGAACTTTGAAAGCAGAGTTTTGCAAAACTTTGTGATTCAGTAATTGTTTGTCAACAAATGATCTTCTTGACTTATTACTATTTCAGCTATCCAGTCATTAGAATTATAGACAGTAGGTGCAGGAGTAGGCCATTCTGCCTTTCGAGCCTGCACCACCATTCAATATGATCATGGCTGATCATCCTTAAATCAGTATCCTGTTCCTGCCTTATCTCCATAACCCTTGATTTCACTATCCTTGAGAGCTCTATCCAACTCTTTCTTAAATGAATCCAGATTCTGGGCCTCCACTGCCCTTTGGGGCAGAGCATTCCATGCAGCCACCATTCTCTGGGTGAAGAAGTTTCTCCTCATCTCTGTCCTAAATGGTGTACCCTGTATTTTTAAGCTGTGTCCTCTGGTTCGGTACTCACCCATCAGCGGAAACATGTTTCCTGCCTCCAGAGTGTCCAGTCCTTTAATAATCTTATATGTCTCAATCAGATCCCCTCTCAGTCTTCTAAACTCAAGGGTATACAAGCCCAGTCGCTCCAGTCTTTCAACGTAAGGTAGTCGCGCCATTCCAGGAATTGACCTCGTGAACCTACGCTGCACTCCCTCAATAGCCAGAATGTCTTTCCTCAAATTTGGAGACCAGAACTGCACACAATACTCCAGGTGTGGTCTCACCAGGGCCCCGTACAGCTGCAGAAGAACCTCTTTGCTTCTATACTCAATCCCTCTTGTTATGAAGGCCAGTCTGCTATTAGCCTTCTTCACTACCTGCTGTACCTGCATGCTTACTTTCATTGACTGGTGTACAAGAACACCCAGATCTCTTTGTACTGCCCCTTTACCTAAATTGATTCCATTGAGGTAATAATCTGCCTTCCTGTTCTTGCCACCAAAGTGGATAACCATACATTTATCCACATTAAACTGCATCTGCCATGCATCTGACCACTCACCTAACTTGTCCAGGTCACCCTGTAATCTCCTAACATCCTCCTCACATTTCACCCTGCCACCCAGCTTAGTATCATCAGCAAATTTGCTAATGTTATTACTAATACCATCTTCTATATCATTAATATATATTGTAAAAAGCTGTGGTCCCAGCACTGATCCCTGCGGTACCCCACTGGTCACCGCCTGCCATTCCGAAATGGAGCCTTTATCACTCCTCTTTGTTTCCTGTCAATCAACCAACTTTCAATCCAAGTTAGTACTTTGCCCCCAGTACCATGTGCCCTAATTTTGCTCACTAACCTCCTATGTCGGACTTTCTCAAAAGCTTTCTGAAAGTCCAGGTACACTATATCTACTGGATCTCCCCCTTCCATCTTCAGAGTTACATCCTCAAAAAATTCCAGAAGATTAGTCAAGCATGATTTCCCCTTCATAGATCCATGCTGACTCTGACCTATCCTGTTACTACTATCCAGATGTGTCACAATTTCATCTTTTATAATAGACTCCAGCATCCACTACTGAGGTCAGACTAACTGGTCTATAATTTCCTGCTTTCTCTCTCCCACCTTTCTTAAAAAGTGGTACTACATAAGCCACCCTCCAATCCGCAGGAATTAATCCGAAACTGTCGAACTCTGGAAAATAATCACCAACGCATCCACGATTTCTCGAGCCATCTCCTTCAGTACCCTGGGATGTAGACCATCAGGCCCCAGGAACTTATCAACCTTCAGACCTAACAGTCTCTCCAACACCAAATCCTGGCAAATATAGATTCTCTTAAGTTCAGGTCCTTCAGTCACTGTCACTCCTCAGGGAGATTGCTTGTGTCTTCCCCAGTGAACACAGATCTGAAGTACCAATTCAATTCTTCTGTCATTTCTTTGTTCCCCGTAATATATTCCCCTGTTTCTGTCTTCGAGGGCCCAATTTTAGTCTTAACCATTTTTTTGCCTTTCACATACCTAAAAATGATTTTACTATCCTCCTTTATATTTTTGGCCAGTTTACCTTCGTACCTCATTTTTTCTCTGCGTATTTCCTTCTTAGTAATCCTCTGTTGTTCTTTAAAAGCTTCCCAGTCCTCCATTTTTGCACTTATCTTTGCTATGTTATACTTTTTATCTTTTAACTTTATATGTTTCTTAACTTCCCTCGTCAGCCACGGTCACCCATGCCTCCTCCTAGTATCTTTCTTCCTTTTTGGAATGAACTGATCCTGCAACTTCTGCATTATACACAGAAATATCCGCCATTGTTCCTCCACTGTCATCCCTGCTAAGGTATTGCACCATTGAACTTTGGCCAGCTCCTCCCTCATAGCTCCATAGTTCCCTTTATTCAACAGAAATATTGTCACTTCCAGTTGTACCCTCTCCCTCTCAAATTGCAGATTGAAGCTTATTGTATTATGGTCACTACTTCCCAATGGCTCCTTCACTTTGAGGTCCCTGATCAATTCTGGTTCGTTGCACAATACCAGATCCAGAATTGCCTTCTCCCTGGTAGGCTCCAGCACCAGCTGTTCTAAGAATCCATCTCTGAGGCACTCCACAAAGTCTCTTTCTTGAGGTCCAATACCATCCTGATTTTCCCAGTCTACCTGCATGTTGAAATCCCCCATAACAACTGTAGTAACATCTTTGCGACAGGCCAATTTCAGCTCCTGATTCAACTTACATCCGACATCCAGACTACTGTTTGGGGGCCTGTAGATAACTCCCAAGAGGGTCTTTTTACCCTTAGAATTTCTCAGCTCTATCCATACTGACTCTACATCCCCTGATTCTAGGTCCCCCTGTGCAAGGGACTGAATATCATCCCTTACCAACATGGCCACCTCACCCCCTCTGCCCATCAGTCTGTACTTACGAAACCACGTGTAGCCTTGAATATTCATTTCCCAGGCCCTGTCCACTTGAATCCACGTCTCAGTTATCCCCACAATATCGTATCTGCCAATTTCCAAAAGAGCCTCAAGCTCATCCATCTTATTTCTAATGCTTCGTGTATTCATGTATAGTATTTTTAATTTGTTTCTGCCCTCACCCTTCCCATCAACTCCTATTTCACTCAACCTTATAGCATGATCCCTTTTTGAGTTTTCTGCTTCATTGATAACAGTTGTCTTTCTTGACTTCCCTTGTTCTAACTTTCCCTGTCAATTTCCTTCTTAAACATCCAGTTTGTCCCCTCCCCCGCCCCCGCTACTTAGTTTAAATGTAGCTGTGTTGCAGTAGCAAACCTGCCTGCCAGAATGCTGGTCCCCAACCTATTGAGGTGCAAACCATCTTTCTTGTATAATTTATGCTTACCACAAAACATACCCCAGTGATCCAAGAATTTAAATCCTTTCTTCCTGCACCAGTTCCCCAGCCACACGTTCAAGTCCATTATCTCCCTGAATAACATAACCATACAGCAGAAGAACAGGCCCATCTGCCCACCATGTCTGTGCTGATCATGGTGCCATTCTCAATTAATTCTATCTGCACATTGTCCGTATCCCATCTAATACCTGCCTATTTACATGTCTGTTGAAATGCCTCTTCAGTGTTGCTAACATATCCGATTCTACCACCTCCACTGGCAGCATGTTCCAGACACCTGCCCACTCTCTGAAAAAAATAAATTTCTCACATACCTCCTTTAAACTCTCCCACTCTTAAACCAATGTCCTCTAGTATTTGATATTTCTACCCAACAATCCACCCTATCAATGCCTCTTATAATTCTATATGTGTCTGATTTCCTTTAATTAATTCAGCATAAGAAATATAGTTCACCAGAATAGTTGTTAGACTTCTAGCATCCAGTTCTGATCATACTGTAAAAACAATCTTGAGTCTGTTATTGATGGGATAAGAAAAGTCCAGGCAGCAGCCAATTGAGCGATAAGAACCAGTATCATCCTTAGGGCAAGGTGAGATATTTACAAAGATGTGAAAGAAGCTGCAAAGCCTGAGGCTGTTTCTTCAAGTGGCTATCATTGACATGGCCTGAGGAGACACACTATAGATGCAGCCTGATATTGATGCTCAGCTGGATTTCCACCTTCACCAATTGTTCCCTAATCTGGCTAAAGAATCATATGCAATTCAGACAGGTTCATATAATGGACAGATGACCTGTCTGCAATAATATCAGCTAGAGTAGTAAAGGTGAAATTCTACCCAAAGTAGATTCACAAGGAAATGCACTTTGCTTACAATTTAGCCTTAAAGGGTTATAATGTTTATAAAGTAAAGGAATATCAAGGTCTTAATTACTTGTTCTAGATACATATTTTAGTTTGTAACTCAAGTAGATGTTACTTTCTCCTTTCCAACGCATCTACGCTCAGCATTATTAGAATGCCCGTACTGTGGGTAATCAGCTTAGATTTTCAATTTGAATATGGGCAATTTGTGGTGTATGTCTAATGCACTAGGGCTTCAGCTGGAACTATACATACATATTTTCCAGTGGAGCACTGCAGCACTTTAATTTGAAACAGGATTTGAGCCTTAGACTGAAGATGCAGTGTGCTGCTATTTAACTTGCTACCCAGTCTCAGAAGCATATATATATTGCATGTATTTATTTTATTTCAAATAGCTTGCAGTAAAAATGTAATCCAATATCACACAATATCAGTATTTAAACCTCAAATTTTTGAATAAACTTAACTTATATTAGATAAATTACAACAATTCTCTTACATTTTTATTTTTCACATTCTAACTTTAAATAAATCTCCAGGGCATCGATCTACCTTGTAAAGACTTTAATATTGATTCAATTAAATGTCAAACAGTACTTTGGCTTCACTAATGTAAAACTGAACTTGAGTACAATGAATGCTGCTACGCCCTAGATGGCAAAATTCCTCTTCCACATAAAATTATTTTATTGTGTAATTACATCACATCTGTTGTTAAGTTCATTTTATTACAACATTTTTTTGTATAAGTGGTGATTTTGTCAGTGTGAATGTCTGCATCCTCTCATCTTGAACCCACTGCAATAGTAGTAGGACCTCAATCACCTAACCTGACTGTATATTTTGATATTTGTAACCGAGCACAATTATGCTAGGCTTTCATTTCATCACACATTGTACAGCATACAAATTTATAAACTGATTTTTCAGAAATAATACAAAAGGGCATTATTCAGCTTGAGTAATTGAACAGTGCAGATGATTGACATACGGATAATTGATTCTGTACTGTTACTGCACTCAAATTTATAAAAGGAATTTGTCTTCACTAGCCTGTGGTAAAAATAAGATGTGATGACTCTGTTTTCTATTATTGTACACATATGTGAAAATTAAAATCATACATCTCACAGATTTCCAAAGACACAAAATCTTGTTAAACTCCTTGACAACAAAAACACTTTATGTTTAGGCCAGTTATCTAACTCGTTCTCATCAAGGAACTCAAATGCTGCTCAACAGAATATCACACTCTGGTCTCATGAATGTCACTCTGACTTACCCAGATATGCTGCATGCTTAAACAAGAAAATTATCTTTCAGAGGAAAAAGTTAGCTCTTAGTAAAGTTGTAATAGTAAAACACTTGATAAGTTCAATATAATCAGGTAGAGTCATGATTTTGTGAAAGGGAAACCATATTTGACAAATTTGACATATATGACAACATGTGCTGTGGATAAAGGGGAATTGCTGGATGTACTGGTTTTAGATTTCCAGAAGCGTATTATAAGATGCCAAATTAAGGGTTATTATGGAAAATAGAAGTTCGTGGAATAGGAGGTAACGTATTGGACTGGATAAGAGATTATGTTAGCTTTCACAAAGCAGAGAGTAGGCATAAATGTGATTTTATTTCACATCGTCAAGATGTAACGAGTGATGTGCCATAGGGATTGGTGCTGGGATGTCAATTGTTTACAACTTATATAAATGACATAGATGTAAGAACAGAAGGAATCATTGCCAAATTCACTGATGACACAAAGACAATAGGAATGTAAGTTGTGAAAAAAACATGAAGCTACAAAATGTATAGATAGGTGAAGGTGAGTGATTAAAGTATATTATTTAAATGGTATAAAGATTGTAAAATCCTGAGATGCAAGTGTGTCCTTATGCATGAATCACACAAAATTGTATACAGATAGTACAAGTAATTAAGAAAACTAATAGAATATTATAATTTATCACAAGGGGAATGGCGTACCAAGGGAGGAACGTTATGCTTTAGTTATAAAGGACATTAATGAGTCTGCATCTGGAATACTGTGCACAGTATTAGTCACCTTATTTAAGGAAGGATACTAATATGTCGGAGACAGTTCAGAGAAGGTTTACTAGACTAATACTTGAATTAGATTAGATTACTTACAGTGTGGAAACAGGCCCTTCGGCCCAACAAGTCCACACTGACCCGCCGAAGAGCAACCCATCCAGACCCATTCCCGTACATTTACCCCTTCACCTAACAGTATGGGCAATTTAGCATGGCCAATTCACCTAACCTGCACGTTTTTGGACTGTGGGAGGAAACTGGAGCACCCGGAGGAAACCCACGCAGACACGGGGAGAATGTGCAAACTCCACACTGACAGTTGCATGAGGTGGGAATTGAACCTGGGTCTCTGGCGCTGTGAGGCAAAGGTTGGATGGGTTGATTTGAATCTGCTGGAGTTTAGAAGAGTAATAAGTGACTTGACTGGAACATATTAGGCACCAAGTGGTCTCGATGGGGTGAACATGTGTGAGGATCTAGAACTAGAGACCTTTGTTTTAAATCAGGCGTTGCCTACTTTAAACAGAGATTAGGCTTTATTTTCTCTCAGGAGGTTATGAGTCTTTGAAACTCTTTTCAGTTGAAGGCTTATCAGAGGTAGCAGGATTACAGTTTTGCATTGACAATCAGATTGACTATGGTCATACCAATTGGCAGAGCAAGCTCAAAGGGCTGAATGACCTGCACCCAGTCCTAATTTATACATTTGTATGGTTCGTACTTAATCATTTTGCATAATCATTTTCATATTACAAACCATTGTCAGATTTCCCCACAAGTCTGTTATCTCGCTAAAGTGGAGGTTTGAAGCCTGCCTATTGTGCGGAAGTCTTTCAGCTGTGATTTTCCCCAGGTTGGCTACTCAGTGGCCAGATGGCAGTTCATCAGTCTGATTGTATAGAAGGTGGGCAAGTTCTCAAAGCAAGGGGACCATTAGCAGGCTCTGCCACTTGAAAGAACAGCAAACTACCTTTGCATAGTAAGTGAGGAAGAGGCCACGACAAGATTGAGGCATCCTCTCTCTAACCTTTTAAAGTTTACAATAAAAAAACTAAATCAGTACCCAGTTTTGTGGGTTGGATGGGAGTTGGTGCAGGAAATGGAACACTTCCACAACTGCAGTGGCTGCACTCAATGCCAAGAGGCTGCCATTTAGATTCTACTCAGTAATCCACAATGTCACAGTGGACATATTGGGCCCTAAACAAGGAGGATTAGCTAATTATTGCTTACAGTTAGGTAAATCTTTGCCCTCATTCATGCTCTCCTACCTCTTGGAAAATGGCCCTGGCACCTGATGGGATGAAGGTAGGGGCAGTTGGCTTGCTAGTTGGCAGCAGGAGATTTCACATTTGCTTGCTTTCCTCAGGTTTGCTGTTATTTTTTAATATATCAGTTAAAATCCATCATTAAGTTTAACGGTCTGAATGAATTCATAACAGCTGTAGTCTTGCACAGACATCATTTAGGGTTAGAATCTTGTTTCTGACTAAGATGTCATCGGTACGTAAAAAGCCTTGGAAAAAGTTACTCAACTATCATGTGACTTATTGCAAATTTCCTCAGGACGATGACATACCTGCGATGGAGCAAAGACCAGCAACTGCAAGAGTGATAAAAGTTCAAAGTAGAACTCCAGATGCCATAGAACAAAGTAAGTCAATTTCATAAATCTCTTAAGCCTGGAGCCTGGTTGCTGTGTTGTGTCTGCCGACTGAAGCAGCTGCCAACAGCAGCAGTGCCATACTTGGATGCTGTTATTCAAAGCTTTTGAAAAATTGGCTGAGAGCCTTTTAAATTTAAGGGAGTTTCTCGAGGAATATATGGTCGAAGCTTGTTTTCTCTTTTTCAGGAGCAAAGACTTCATCTTGAAACACATGAGGCTGTTTCATACTGCACAATCTAGTTTGCTCAGTTATGAAATTGCTATTAGTGTTTCACAGTTAATTCAAAGCTAAAATGTGAACAATTTATTTTGTATTTTTAGAAAATTAAAATGTAACGACTGTTTGTTTTTGTAGCATTTACCTTTCATTTCTGACTCAACTTGCAAAAGTAAAAAATAATTATATAATGTGCAGAAATGCCTGTAGAAATCCTGGAAGGATTGTACAATTTCCAGCCAAGTATGAAAAGCTCATGAATTTATTCATCACTAAGATTGAGACCCTCTATGCGACTGCCTGCATTGCATCATTTCTTTCTCTTTTCTGAGAGTCCCTTACGTCCTGAAATGCCATCTGTTTGTCTCTCATATTTCTTGTTATACTGAACTGTGATGCTGAACTGAAGGTAATATCTGGCTAATGGTCCAGAAATCGTAACAGGCATATTGAATCCATGACTATATGACCTGAATATTCTTGAATATGGAGATGTCCAGCCTGAAGGAAAATAGTATCACAGTCCTGCTTTTAAAGGTTTTGGCCCCAAAACTAGCAACAAACGTTTTGCAAGGAATGGGGTGGAACATAGAACATAGAACAATACAGCACAGAACAGGCCCTTCGGCCCACGATGTTGTGTCGAACTTCTAACCTAGATTAAGCACCCATCCATGTACCTATCCAAATGCCGCTTAAAGGTCGCCAATGATTCTGACTCTACCACTCCCACGGGCAGCGCATTCCATGCCCCCACCACTCTCTGGGTAAAGAACCCACCCCTGACATCTCCCCTATACCTTCCACCCTTCACCTTAAATTTATGTCCCCTTAAATTTATGTCAAGTGGGAACAGAGATAATTTGTAGTTTGCACATCCATTGCTCATGGAGGCAACTGCACCTGTTAAAGTGCCTTTAGTGAAATCCAGTTTTTGCATATAAGATATCCAAACCAAGATTCATGTAGTTTTGACTTCTTAGGGTGAAGTCTAAAGCTGCTGCAATTCTTTAGAGGATATAGGGAATCCAGTTGGAGAGCTGGGTACAGTTTTGGATAGATCCAGAAATACCTTTCAGAGACATTGTAAAAACTGGATAAACTCAATGGAATTGTGAAGATATGAAGGCACTTAAATGTTCTAGACTTTACATTTAACAAAAAACTGTCGAGTAAAAGTAAATCTGTGTTTGCTGTTTCAATCTCTGTTGACATAAGGATATTATTGTAGGATTTGTGCTTCATGACTGATTTGATAACCTTTCATTATCACATGGTGACTATCTCTTCTCAGTTTAATTGATATCGGTGAGATTATGAATAGAATTTCTTGTAAGAAATTAAGTTGAAGCTAATGGCAGTGAATAGGTCAATGGAAGTTTTTTTAAAAATAGTGACTTCATGACATTTAGAACATTATCTTATTTCGCCTAAATATTGGTCCATGAAGAATACTTGAGTTAGCATGAGGTTATAGACCATAAGACATAGGAGCAGAATTAGGCCATTCGGCCCCCCCAAGTCTTGTCTGTCATTCAGTCATAGCTGATATATTCCTTAACACAATCTCCTGCCTCTGCTTGCAGTGTTTGATCCCCTTACCAAGAAAGAACCTATCTTAAATACTCTCAATAACTTAGCCTCCACAGTCCTCGGTGGATTCATCACTCACTGGCTGAAGAAATTCTTCCTCATGTCAGTTCTAAAGGACCATCCCAACACTCTGAGGCTATGCCTTTGGGTGCTAGTCTCTCCTATTCTCCAGGTCCATTCTATCCAGGCCTCTCTGTATTCCAAAAGTTTCAGTCAGATCCACCCCTCCCATTCATTCTAAGCTCCAATGTTTACAGACCCAGAGGCCTCAACCACTTCTCATATGACAAGTCCTTCAACCCAGGATCATTCTTGGAAACCTCTGGATCACCAAGGCAGAACATTCTTCCTTAGAAATGGGCTCAAAACTGCTTACAGTATTCCAAATGCCAGAGCCTTAAGGTCTGGATTCAAGGCTATAGGCCAAGTGCTGGTAAATGGGATTATGGGAAGGCGATGGCCTAGTGGTATTATCACTGACTATTAATCCAAAAACCCAAAATAATGTTCTGGGAACCTGGGTTTGAATCCCGCCATGGCAGATGGTGGAATTTCAATTCAACAAAAAAATCTGGAATTAAAGGTTGACTGATGACCACAAAACCATTAGAGAAAGTGAGGACTGCAGATGCTGGTGATCAGAGTCGAGTGTGTGATGCTGGAAAAGCACAGGAGGTGAAACAGCATCTGAGGAGCAGGAGAATCGACCTTTTGGGCATAAGCCTTTCATTAGAAATGACCATGAAACCATTGTCAAGTGTCATAAAAACCCATCTGGTTCACTAATGTCTTTTAGGTAAGGAAATCTGCCTTCCTTACCTGATCTGGCCTACATGTGACTCCAGAGCCACAGCAATGCCATTGACTCTCAACTACCCTCTGAACTGGCCTAGCAAGCCACTCAGTTTTATCAATTGCTAGAAAGTCACAAAGAAATGAAACCAGACTGACCACCTGGCATCGACCTTGGAACCGAAAAAGACAACAGCAAAAACACTGTCAAATTCCTTCCCTACCAGCATTGTGGGTCAATCCACAGCAAGTGGACTGCACTAATTCAAGAAGGCAGTTCATCGCCACCTTCTCAATGCCAAATAGGGATGGACTATCAATGCTGGCCAGCCAGCGATGCCCTAGTCCCTCAAATGAATAAAGAAAAGAGTTTTTCATTACTTAGAATCCCTACAGTGTGGAAACAGGCCATTCGGCCCAGCATGTCCATACCGACCTTCGAAGGTCAGGTATTTCTCACGTGTCGGTGCAGACTCGATGGGCTGAAAGGTCTCTTCTGTACTGTCTGATTCAATGAGTATTTCCATTTATCACAGGCTTCAATAATGATGTCCCAGCTCTCCAGGAGCTGCCAAGCAGAAGTTGGCAGCCTCTGGATCCTAAAGGCAGTTTGTTGAGGCCTACTCCTCCACAATCCAACAGCAAGAAAGTTCGTCGTTTTCATTTGCTTCCTGCAGGTCGGGAATTGTAGAGAGTTGCTTTGTGTATTAGAGACATGAGTAGAAGTGCGGCTTTCAAAGGCCGTAAGCTGGGACTGACTACCCCTGAATGGGACAGTTAAAGGCTCCTCCCCCAACCCAGCATGCATGTCGATGTGGTTACCCAGTCACTTTATTGCCCAAGACAGCAGCCAATGACGGATGTTGCAATTGAGGCCCTTATCAGGTTCAGAAAGTCCCCAGTGGACCTCCTTGTCTAAACCTGTTGAGAAGGTGATGAGTATCTCTCCAGTGTCATCACCTTCATCAAATGGAAAATTCCACCCTTGATGTATCCAGGTAGTTGCAACTTGGCCTCTCTGGCCCCTGACAACCCAGAAGGCTCTGGATAAGTCATTTACTTTAAATTACAGTGGGTCCACAGCCATGTAAAAAAAAATGGATCTGCACGTTTAAATCAATTGCCATTTACTCAGGGGGAAAGAAATAGAATTGCTGAACATTCTCCGGGGCTTCATTGCAAACATATGTGATTCCTCATCCACAGAGGTGTATTTTCCAAGTTTCCAACTTTGGAAACAGTAGCTAATTGTTATTTTTTCATTTCTATCTCTCTGCTGTAGGACATTGAGATCAATTTGATTCTGGCTGAAATGATGAATCAGCAGAGGTCAGAGATTGAAATGGGACCTTTCTGACTTTTTATATCCCTTTTCTGCTCCAAATGCAGAATTTATTTACTCATCCAGCTAGAAGTTCAATCTATTCTTGAAAAGGAATTTCAGAGCTGCAAGCCATTTCAAATTCTTAGATGGACAAATCAGTTAACTTTCGTTTGCCTTGGTGCAGTATAGTGCTGCTGATCCTATTCCAACACTAAGATCTGATGTCTGAATATCCTGAACTCATTAAAATGGTTAGTTGGATAAAGACTTGTAGGCCTCGTGCTGCAAAACCAGAAACACCATACTGAACGAAGAAGGGCAAAATCCCTTGAACATCAGTAGCAAAATAGTTCAAATGCATGAACTTGGTAGAGGACAATTGGCATACAGAGGAAAGTAAACATTCTGAAAATGCCCTTTAAATGTGTATTACCAATGTAAATCTTGCATTACAAAGGTCACACCATGGCTTTTTTTGATCAGAGAACTTGAAACTGAACAGTTTAAAGAACAAAAGCAAATCCAGGGGAACAGCAATGGCTAAGCAGTGGATAAAATTATTTACTTATAAAATATATAGAAATATCATTGTAATTTTAAAATTAGGGGAAGAGGATTCTTCTGCTAGAAAATTATTGGAAGAATGTGGGAACAGGTGCTGTTGAGGACAGGAGCAAAGTAAGAGAGGATGGGTAGAGTCCCCATCATTTTCCTGTTGACAGGAAAGTAAGAGGATAGCCAATTGAGCCATTTGAGTAGCCAGTTATGGTTGTCATCTACATCTGATGGCATTTTGCTGGTGGTAGGTTGGCCCTTTACCACTTGGGGAGATAGCCTGTCAGTCTCTTGGTTAGGATGAGCCTACACAGGCTCTGCCCAGAGTGGTAATAGTGACCCGTCACCTGTACTTAGCAGCCCACACTACCCTGCCAGGGACTACCTGACTGTCCCTGGCATCCTGCACCACAACCTTTCTGGCACACATACTATATTGAATCAGCTGTGAAGGTTCAGGGCTATTAACTATCATTTATGTAAGTAATTACACATTTCAAGTTTTTATCATTCTCACTAGTATTCTGCTTGAAAATTGCGTTACAAGCAGTACATACAAAAAGCACTATATTGTAATAACCCGGTTTGTTCACTGGAGAGCAGTCTGCAGAAGATTAAAATTTTCCGTTGCTATTTTCTAAATCACCACAAGATGGCAGCTGTTGTCAACCATACTGTGGTTTACAGTTAAAAAGCAGCAAACACTGAATTGTGGGACAGAATAAGGGTTTTAATAACTAGTGCTGAGGAAATCTTAAAAGCTGATATCCCCAACTTTGTGGCTTTCCAAATGCATTTCTTTTGTATGTTTTGTCACTGTACATCGCTTATGATTTCCTGCCAGCAGTGTATCTGATGTAAAATCAACTAGGAGAAAGTGAGGACTGCAGATGCTGGAGATCAGAGCTGAAAAATGTGTTGCTGGAAAAGCGCAGCAGGTCAGGCAGCATCAAAGGAACAGGAGAATCGACGTTTCGGGCATGAGCCCTTCTTCAGGATTCCTAAAGAAGGGCTTATGCCCGAAACATTGATTCTCCTGTTCCTTTAATGCTGCCTGACCTATCTGGTGTAAAACACAATTCCCAAAATAACTGACTGCTGTACAGCTCATCTGCCACAGAACTTCAGTTTATATCAAAGTAATAGCATTTATCATCAATTCTGAAAACAAGGGTACGCCTAGTAGGTCACAGGTCTGTGATTCTTGGCATTTGCAGGTCTAGGTCTTGCTATGCTCTTAAGACGACAAGCTGAATGGGGAAAACTGCATAAAAGTAGTCTGATCAGTCTCATGGGCCTCTCTGTGTTTGACTCTAGAGGGCACTTAATCGAAGTCTTTGTGCATGTAACCTGCTTCTCATTTTAGTTGTGGAATACATGAGAAGAAACATGAATACAGGAGTAATACATAGAGCCAAGAATGGGAAAGCACAATATTTTTCAACATATTGTATTGCAAGGGGCGGCACGGTGCCTCAGTGATTAGCACTGCTGCCTCACAGTGCCAAGGACCCAGGTTCGATTCCAGCCTCAGGTGATTGTCTGTGTGGAGTTTGCACATTCTCCCCATGTCCGCGTGGGTTTCCTCCAGGTGCTCTGGTTTCCTCCCACAATCCAAAGATGTGCAGGTTAGGTGAATTGGCCACGCTAAATTGCCCCATAGAGTTAGGTGCATTAGTTAGGGGGGGTGTGAGTCTGGGTGGGTTACTCTTCGGAGGGTTGGCGTAGACTAGTTGGGCCGAAAGGCCTGTTTCCACACTGTAGGGAATTTAATCTAATCTTAATCTAAAACATGTCTTTACTAAAGACATTAGAAAATGTTTGAGAATTACAAAAGTAGATAGGAGAATGAATTTTATTTCATTTATACATATTTTTGGAACTACTATTTAATACATAGCATTGTATAATTACTATAATAATTTTATATGGTAATGTTGAATTTCTTGATTAGATTCCTTGCAGTGTGGAAACAGGCCCTTCGGCCCAACAAGTCCACACCAACCTTCCGAAGAGTAACTCATGCAGACCCATTTCCCTCTTACTAATGCACCTAACACTATGGGCAATTTAGTATAGCCAAATCACCTGACCTGCACATCTTTAGACTGTGGGAGGAAACCGGAGCACCCGGAGGAAACCCACGCAGACATGGAGAGAGTGTGCAAAATCCACACAGTCAGTCACCCAAGGCTGGAATCGAACCTTGGACCCTGGTGCTGTGAGGCAGTAGTGCTAACCACTGAGCCACCATGCTGCCATTTACATTACACTTTAATATTTATCTTTGAAGGGTCTAATCATTTCAACATAGTGACTTTTATTGGTAAATTTGGTAGCTGTATTTTGCACAGTAAGATTCATAACAATCAAATGAGACACTAATTGATCTGTTTTTGTTAGTGTAAATTGGGGAAGAATGCTGATTTAGGGCACAGGGATAATTTATTGCTTTTCTTTGAATAATCGACATTGAACTTTAGTTTTCCACTTGAATCACCAAGGCAAGCAAATGAAACCCTTAAAAATCACCTAATTGCCAGAACCTCCAATAGTATAGTATTCTTGTCAATGCTGTGTTGTATTGGAATGTTAGCCTATTGGACATGTTCACATTTCATAGTTCTCTCATTTCTAAATTGGAAAGGCAAGAGTTACTGATGAAGCTGTGTTAACTCAGGAATTTTATTCTACTTCTCACTGGAACTCTTTCGTGTTTTCCTTAAGATAACATCATAGTTGTTGTATTTTAATTCTACTTTATATCCTTGTCCTGCCTCTCTACCACCATATAATTCTACAGTTGAGAAATTAAATCTCACCTTAATTACGAGTGCCATTTTGCATGCTCCTACAACAGGTGATTTACTTAAGAAGACAGGAAAAGCCTTTGTTGATCTTGCTATCATGAGATGCTCCACTTGGCAGCTTATTCAATCTCTGATACCCCAATGAGTCATTACGGATATCTTGTGTGTATCTCAGCTGCGAGTGCCATGGCTGGAGCATGGAGCTACTCCCTGGATGAATTTACAATGAGGCATACATTACTATCATCATACTTCTGTGCTATTAATAAAATATGACCTCTGTGAGCAATTTAAATTGCCAGCAGGACTGCAGTGATTCACAACCTTGAAATACAAGTTGAAACTATAAAGGAAAATCTGCCATTCCAACATTCCCAGCAGGGAGCGTCATATGAAGGGAATGTGGATCTGGGAGGAAGGGATACATTAATGCGATCTTATCTACAACATATTCTCAGTATCATGAGAATTCTCACTGGGAGCACAACAATCTGAAAATTTATTTCATGTCAACAAACACAACAGTGTAAACACTGCTCTTTGGAGGGACTCTTCTTTTTAAAGGCATCAAACTGCAACCATACAGATTGTCTTCTAAATCACAACAGTGTCTTCACTTCAAAAATCCTTCATTTTATATATATAAAGCACTTTGAGACATTCTGAGGTGGTGAAAGGAGCTATGTAAATACAAGTCTTTCTCTACTCGAACTTGCATCTGCAACAAAAACAACAACAACAGCAAAAAAACCTTCACATTTTAACAAAGTGGCTGATGTTACAAAGGTATTTGCAAAGCAGAAGCTTGAAAAGGGTGTTGGAGAAGTGTCTTTGGCTAGCACATTCCATATCTTTGCACTCTTTCAAAGCAGATGTGCAATAAATCATCTAAATCTCATGGACCAAATGGAAAAGGGTTTTGGAGTCAGCAGGATTCTTTGATGCTCTGATGCCTCTCCAGATCTGTGGAGAATAGCAATAGTATTACATGCAATGAAATCCAATATCTTTTTACCCGACAACCTATACATTTGCTGTGTGATGGTTATTGTGGGTAGTGACGTGCATTGCACACTTTCTTTTCCTGAAAAGTGAAGAGCATTCAAGAAGGATTCCAATGATTCTCTCTGTTTCCTGATAAGATTTTCTTGAATAAATAAAGGAAATAATATTGGAATTATTCAGGGATCACCTATTTTAATCTGAACTCAGCTCCTTTGGCAACTGCTAGTATTATATATAAATACCTTTGATGTATATATAAAATACATGTGTAAATTACATAGAGATTGTACAGCCTGTAAACAAATGCTTCTCTTTCTGATAGACTTCTGCTTATTCTGATAAGAAAAAAATCCAAAGCCTATGGTGATATGGCTGTCTTTTGTTTGTAGTAGTTCGAATTGATACCCTTATTGCCTACATTCGATTTGCTGAGGTGGCAGGCTAGCCATGTTGAATGGCATGATTGTTTTTGTATTAGCCTTCATCTAAGACCCATCTGTTTTACATTAGTCAGACTTCACAGCCAAACGTTGCTGCCCTTCCTCTATCCTGACACTTGTAGCCTCCCCCCCCCCTCCATTATCAAAGTAAGCACAAAGAACTGCCTGGGTTGGCCTTACAGCTGTGCTTTACAGCTTGGAACTATTACCACAAAACAAGTAACACAGAACTTGAACCAGCACACATTCCTATTAGTTCCATATGGATTGTGAACTGTTCCATCAACAGTTTTGACATTAAATGTGATGTAGTCAGATCAGTATATAAAAGTGTTCAATAACATGGGATGGAATTTTCACTCCCTGCTGTGGTGAGAGCAGTGGAGGTCGGCAAAATACAAGGAGAATGAAGCAATTATTAAAACATTAAGAAAAAGTTTTGCAATTTTCTCCTTGAACCTTAAAATGGTGACTTCAGAATCTTGCCATCAAGTTGTGACTACTTATTTCCATGTAGTTTGCATTACATTGGTACCCCAACTCACTTTATTTGTACCCTACTTCCAATTCTTTAATTCCTTCTTACTTTGGGAAGGAAAAAAGGTACAAGTTCATGACTTTATTCAGAGTAGGTAACCGGCAGCTGCAGTCCACCAATTGGTTGTTCTGGCCCACATCCAAATGTTTCTTCATTATAATATCCCTAGATGCTCCATGACATCATAATGAAAGCTGTCAGGCCAATCTCACACCACTTTGGCACTTTGCTTTGGAGTTCGTGGATACCCTGTGACTCGCAAGCTTCTGCCAGGTTTCTTTACATACAGGGTCCCAGGATGCATCTCCTAACTCTTGGCTTGCTTTCTTAACACTCACTCACTTTGCAATTACTTTGCCAGTCTCTGTCTATTTCACATTACTATCTTAGCACATGATGATTTACTTTAGTACTGAATTACAATAGGCGGTTCACATTGCTTTTTAGCATAGAGGAAGAGACAGGACACTTGTCACAATGGGGAGCACTGAATAACCAAAGGGGGTGGACATGTCATTGTATTGGTCTGTGCTATATTAAAGTAACACATGCAGCATGTGCCAGCAAATTATGGACCAAACACACTACATGTGCTTCCAGCACGTGGCTACATGGGAAAGTTGAAGGGGAGCAGTCCTTAGTGAGGTGAGGTTTGGCTGCAGTCAGGCAGCTGGTACTGTCACAGTCAGTCGAAGGACTTACCTAATTTCAGATCCATGGGGCTGGCGTCAGTCAATCACACACTTGGTCCTACCAGACTGCAAAGATGCATGTCCCTGCAGTCCAGGAATTCAGCTGTAGTCAGACCTACAAGTTAAGAGCAACCAGTCTTAGAACAACAGTCAGTCCAGGTGATAGGCCACAGTTAGTCCTATGGTCTTGGTCAGTAATGCTCAGGAGGCTTCTTGATGAATGTTGATGGCGGTCCTGGGGTAAGCAGGCAACTCCATGCATGGGCTTCACTGTATTCAGTCAGTGAGAGATTGGTGACAGTGACAGAGGCTTCTCACTGATGAAGATTACTCTCGCCTCTACATGAGGACAATGTAGTACCAATAAGGGTTTGGGAATCTCCAAAGCCATGATCTTGGAGGTTAAATTGGGCACCTGATTGGGTCTACAAAATTGGAGGGGCATAGAGTGGAATAAACATTTCCCCTTAGCAGAGGGTCAATTATCAGGGGGTCATAAAGTTTAAGAAAAGGGGCAAGACCTTTAGAGGGTTTTAAGGAGAAATATTTTCATCCAGAGGTTGATGGGTATTTGGAAATCTGAAAATGCTTGAAATGGTTGTAGAGGCAGGCATCCATTGCAGAAGTTAAGAACTATATAGACTTCAAACCCCACAGCACACAAGGCTACAGGCTTGGGAAATGGGATTTAGAGTAGATAGGTGCTTAATGAATGACATATACATGATAGGCCAAAGGGTCTCTTTCTGTGCTGTGTACTCTCGGACTATAAATTGAATATAAGAGGCTCAGGATAAGGCCTTAAGAGATCACAGGAACAGAAACAAAAGAGAGCAAGATGAATGGAGGGAGTAGGATTTTTGTATCTCAGTTGAACTCACTTTACAATGTCAAATTATGAGACAACAGTGAAATAACTACATAAAACAGCTAACAGCTAACAGCTACCCACAAAGTGGGCAGAGTAACTTAGTTCAGGCTCTGCAAAAAGCAATTGCAGTAATCCTAGAGTCAGAGATGTACAACACAGAAACAGGCCCTTCAGTCTAATTTGACCAGATACTCTACATTAATCTAGTCCCATTTGCCAGCATTTGGCCCATATCCCTCCAAACCCTTCCTGCTCATATAGCCATCCACATGCCTTTTAATTTTTGTAATTGTACCATTCTCCACCACCTCCTCTGGGAGTTCATTCCGTACTCACACCATCCACTGCGTGAAAACATTGCTCCTTAGGTCCCTTTTAAATCTTTCCCCTCTCACCTTAAACCTATGCTCTCTAGTTTTGGACTTCCCTATCGTGGAAAAAAAGACCTTGTCTATTCACCCTATCCATGCCCCTCATGATTTTATAAACTTCTATAAGGTCACCGCTCATCCTTTGACGCTCCAGGGAGCATCAACCTATTCAGCCTCTCCCTATAGCTCAAATACTCCAACCCTGGCAATATCCTTGTAAATTTTTTCTGAACCATGTCCAGTTACACAACATCCTTCCTATGGCAGGGAGACCAGAATTGAATGCAGTATTCCAAAAGTTGTCTATCCAATGTCCTGTACAGCCACACCATGACCTTCCAACTCCTTTACTCAATACTCTGACTGTCCACTTATTCAGTAAAGCTGTCCATCCTTCAATTGAGCTTACCGAGTGCTTCTGACAAACCTGCCTGCTGTTCCTGTATCTGTCTGCATTTTGCTGAGGTCATGAATGGCTGAGACCATTTGATCACCTTCTGCCAGGGACTGACTAGGTGTCCAATTTCTGGTAATCCCCTGGGTGCTTTTGGCCAGCTGCAGAGACATGTCAGTGACATGCTCACCAGATTGTGCACCCAATTCTAATCTAGATAAAGTAACCATTGAAATAATTCTGAGCTGGTTCGGGAGAGATTATTAAGAAGATTCCAGAATACGTAGTCGGACAGAAAATATAGAAAGGGTCAGGAACTTCAAACACAGCAAATAAGGGGATAAATATGAATAGAGAGTAGTCGATGCAAAGCCGAGGGTGTTGTACTTAAATGTGCACGTTATACAAAACAAGGTAAATGAGATTGAACACAACCACCTGATGAAGAAGCAGTACTCCAAAAGCTAGTTCTTCTCAATAAACCTGTTGGACTACAAGCTGGTGTTGTGAGATTTTTAACGGAGATTGAAATTGGCAGGTACAGTGTTGTGGGTATCACAGATGTGGGTCAGACACTAACTATCCAAGGGTACTCATCCTAGTGAAAGGACGGACAGGTGGACAGAGGGGTTGGGGTTGCCATTTAAGAAATTAGAACCTTAAAAAGTAGGCTCCCTTCCAATAAAGGTAAACTCTGGCTAGCTCCTCTCCCTCATGTCTTTGTAGTTATCATTACTGAATTGTGATATTGTTGCATCTGATTCAAGTTTCTCCCTCTCAAACTGCTGGGTGAATTCTGTTGTATTATGGTCACTTCCCCTTGGGATTCCTTCTCCTCAGGTGAAGCTTTTATTGATAGAGGGATTCAGTTTTGGAACCATGAGGTCATGCTGCAGCCACACAAAACTCTGATGCGGCCACACTTGGAATATTGCATACAGTTCTGGTCATCGCATTATAGGAAGGATGTGGAAGCTTTGGAAAGGATTCAGAGGAAATTCACTAGGATGTTGCCTAGTACAGAGGGCAGGTTTTATGAGGAAATACTGAGGGACTTGAGGCTGTTTTTGTTAGAGAGAAGAAGGTTGAGATGTGACTTAATTGAGACATATAAGATAATCAGAGGGTTAGATAGGGTGGACAGGGAGAGCCTTTTTCCTCGGATGGTGATGGTTATCACCAGGGGACATAGCTTTAAATTGTGGGGTGATAGGTATAGGACAGACGTCAGAGGTAGGTTCTTTATTCAGAGAGTAGTAGGGGCATGGAACGCACAGCTTGCAACAGTAGTAGACTCACCAAATTTAAGGGCATTTAAATGATCATTGGATAGGCATATGGACGAGAATGGAATAGTGCAGATTAGATGGACTTCAGATTGGTTCCACAGGTCGGTGCAACATCGAGGGATGAATGGCCTGTACTGCACTGTTATGTTCGATGTTCTCAAGCTCCTTATTCAAGTCTGCCCCATTACACATCACCAGATCCAAAACTGCCTGTTCTCTAATGGAGTCTACCACAAGCTGCTCCTAAAAGTCCATCTCTGATAAACAGTCCATGAATTTCTTTTCTTGGATCTACTACCAACCCGATTTTCCTAGACCACCTTTATGTTGAGGTTCCCCATGATTGTATGTGTCTTCTACCTCGTAATTTATTTTCTAGCTCACATCCTGACTACTGCTGGGACACGGTCCATAACTCCCATCTGGGTCTTTTTCTCTTTGTGGTTCCTCAACTCTACCCAGACAGATTCTTCTCCTTCTGATCCTATGTCACTTCTTGCTATAAATCTAAATTCATTTCTTGCTAACAAGACACCTCTGTCCATCTGCCTGTCCTTTTGATAGAAGACCTATCCTTGGATATTTGGTTCCCAGCTCTGATTACCTTGCAGCTATGTCTGATTGCTATAACATTGTACCCTCCAATTTTTAATCTGTGCGACAAGCTCATCTAAGTACAATTCTCTCAGTCCTGCATTGACAGTCCCCTTCTCTTGGTTGTCCCCTTATCTTCTGTTCATAGTCTCTGGCCTATGACATGTTCTGGAAACTCTAATAATCTCTCCTGAGCCCTCCAACTGTTTCCATAATTTTCTATGCAATTGAACCCACCCCTACTGCTAACTAGTTGAAAGCTCTATCGACAGCCCTCATTATTTCAATCAACCAGAACTCTGGTACCTGCATGACTCAGCTGTAGGAGATAGTGAGGACTGCAGATGCTGGAGAGTCAGAGTTGATAAAGTGTGTGGCACTGGAAAAAGCACAGCTGTAGCCTGTCCCATCAGAACAGTTCCGTCCTTCTTCAGAACTGATGTATCCCATGCATTTGAACATGTTTCTCCCATATCAACGTTTGAGCCACACTTTTAATTCTTAATCTTATTGACCCTGTACCAATTTGTTCATGGCTCAGATAGTAACCAGAGATTATTACCTTTTTGATTCTGCCTTTTCATTTAGCTCCTATTCACTCCGCAGATCCTCTCACTTTCTGTCCATTGATACCTACATGGGCCACAACTGGATCTATCTATACCACTCCAAGTTCCTCTGCAACCCAGATGAGATACCCGAACCCAACACCAGGCAATTAACACAGCTTTTGGGACTCTCAATACTGGCCACAGAAAACAGTGTCTATTCCCTGGACTGTATTATCCCTGATTACAATGACATTCCTTTTTCTCCCCCTTCTGGAATGCTTTTAGTTTGCAAGAGCTTTAGTTTGACATAGCTCTTCAATATTTATGAACAACTTAAGTGTTTTTCTTTAGCTTATATAGCTTCTTGCATTTTCCACATTGATATTCAAAGTGTGATGTACAGGCTTACGGCACATTACTGCCAGTCCAAGGAGCTCAGCAACTATTAGCTTGTTACACTGCACGTGAGCAGAACATAAAAAGAAGTGATTGCTTCAGCTGCCAATTGAAATGAGTTGTTTCATCTCATGTCATTTTAATTTCATATTAATTGTTATTAATAATATTAATTTAAATCATTGCTAGCTACATGGGAGTAACTTTTAACTCGTGTCTGTTAAATAAAATTCCATTAATCTGTTAACTTCAGTCCTTTCATTCCTGCCTTCAATTTTGCCAATGAAAAGCATTCTCTGTGTTATTACAAGAGGTTTGAGAACTGGATAATTTTGCTCCCATTTTACAACCATAAAAATAGATTAGAAAAACATTTAATATACAGTGTGAGAACTGTGGGGTACACTCTCAGCAGAGTGTATCAGCCACCATATTGGTACAAGCATCTAAACACCTTCTAGAGCCTGCAGTCCTCTGCATTAAGCAAGCATTGTCAACATCATTTGCAAGAAAGGGGTCTAGAATCTTTTTTTCATGTCTCCTTTCCAAATTGTTTTGCTCTGAATGCAGCTGGTATCTATCTATATCTCACATTTTATTAATCAACAATTCTTAAAAGGACCAACAAGAGACTGATCACCATTTAAACTAAGTTTTGTAAAATATACCTATCAACATGTGGAACTTGAATTTAACTCTGAAGAATGTCAAATTTGAATTGTTTTAAAAGCAGGTCTGTGGAAATGGAAGGAGCAGGGCCTGTTGTCAGCTCCTACTCAGTCCCCTTCTAATCTTGGCGCCAACACTTTCTGAGTCATACTTGAGGTCCACTATGGCAACACAACAGCCAGGAGTTGATCATATTTCACTGACAAGCACTTTCAGAACACCCAGCGTGTGTCTGCAGATATCCAGTCTCATAAATAAAGTTCAATATTGCACGTACCTCAGGTTTATCCATTACAGTGAAGGGACGGAATTTAGAAGTCCAATATTACCATTTCAGCAGAATTTTAGTTAGAATAAAAGTTGTCTTAAAATTACATAATCTTCAATACTTAGAACATTTTGAAGAGTGCTTCTTTTTGGCTTTTGAACAATTTTATTGCTGAATTAATTTCATTACAATACTTTGGCAAAAATGCTTGAAGCAATGTTTTGTGAATCAAATATGATAATGTGAGAAAGTGAAATTGATTATTTGGTGTAAACAGACATTAGCCCTGAGCTTCTGTGAGAGTTCTCTCCGTTTCTTTGCAGAAATTTGAGAGAATCTTGGAGCCTCTGAACAAATGGAATAGGTAAAAATTAAGGGAGCGTTGATAGTGTAATGGCAGTGTTACAGGGCTATTAATTCAGAACCCCAGGTTAAAATGCTTGAGGGTCAAGAGTTCAAATCCCACCATAGCAGATGGTGAAATTTGAATTCAATAAAAATCTGGATTATCTCGCCTAATTACAGCCACGTAGCCTCTGTCAATTGTTCTAAAAATCTGTCTGGTTAATTGATTTCCTTTAGGGAAGGAAATCTGCCTTCATGTGTCTCCAGACCCACAGCAATGTGGTTGACTCTTAACCCCACCTCTACATAATTAGAGATGAGTATTAAAAGTTGCCCTGACCAGTGATGCCCACATTCCGTGCACAAATAAAAAGTGAAGACGCCATTTTCAGCCTTTTCTGAGGACCGTTCCATAGACATGGCAGGAGATTGCTTGAGTAAGTCCTTGCTAAAATTTAAAAGACCATGATTAAAGAACAATTCAAACAACTAGTGCCTTCTTTAAAGATATATTACAATAACGCAGGCATGAGAAATGTATTCCACAACTGGAATGCAAACAAATGCATAAAACTGTACAAGGAGTCAAAAACAATGATGGAAAATCCTGCAACCACTGTGGAGGACCTTTTTAGGAAAGGGAAACCATTGAAAAAGGAGTTAGAGAATCTCAAAAGCATAGTGCAATTATGGCTAAAGTGAGGAAGTGGAAATGTTTCTCAATGAGTACTTAGCTACCATATTTACAACAATTGAAGGAAATTGTTAAGGTTATGAATACATAAAACAATAATCATGCATTAGTAAGGAAACAATTAAAGAACTAAGAACAGTAACAGCACAGCAAAGCCTCTTTGGCCCACTAAGTCTGTGCCAACACATGACACCCTTCTAAACTAAAAACTTTTTGCCTCAATGCAGTCTGTTTCCCTCTCTTGCCTGCCTGTTTTCACATATCCATCAAGATGCAACTTAAGCATTGCTACTGCATCTGCCTTTATCACTCCTCTGGCAGTGTGTTCCACCTACCATTCTCTGTGTAAAGAAAATCCCTCATCTCTTTAAAACTCACCCCTTTTTACCTTAAACCTACGTCTTCTGGTATTTCTACCCTGGGAAAAAGATTCCAATGACCCATTCTAGCCATGCCGCTCAATTTTGTAAACTTCTATCAGATTGCCCCTCAGCCTCTGACACTCAAGCGAAAACAAATGAAGTTTGTCCAATCTCTTCTCATAGCCAATATCCTCCAAACAAGGCAACATCCTGGTAATACATTTCTATTCCCTTTCCAAAACCTCTACATCCTTCTGATAGGGCGGCAACCAGAATTATATGTAATATTTTGAAATACGGCCTTACTAAAGTTCTGTAAGTGCAACATGATTTGCCAATTTGTGTATTCATACCATGGCTTCTTGAGTAACTTATCCACTTTTTTTGCCACTTTCAGTGTACTATGAAACGATACACCTAAATCCTTCGATGTTAATGCTTCGAAAGATTCTGCTATTCACTGTATACTTGCCTTCTGCATTGGACCTTCCAAAATGCATTAACTTGCATTTGTCTGGATTTAATTCCATCTGCCTTTCCTCCACTCAAGTCAATCTATATCCTACTGTATCCTCTGGCAATCCTCCTCACTATCTGCAGGTCATCTACATTACTAAATCAAACCATCTGCATTCTGCTCCAAATTATTTGTATATCACAAATATGTGCCCTAGCACAGATCCCTTTGGAACACCACTGGTCACAATCTCCAGTCAGAGAAACAAGCTTCCACTTCTACTCTGTCTATAGTCAAGTCAGTTCTGTATCCATCTTACCAGCTCACTGCTGATCCAATGTGGCTTCACCTTCTGTATTAACTTGCCATTAAGGACATTGTTAAAGGCCTTGCTAAAGTCCATATTGACAATGCCCTCAATCATCTTTGTCACTGCTTCAAAGAACTCAATCAAATTTGAGAAACGCAACATTCCCCTCTCAAAGCCATGCTGCCTACTGCTAATAAGTCCATATTTTTCAAAATGTGAGTACATCCTGACCCTAAGAATCTTCTCCAAATATTTCTTTACCAGCAACATAAGGTTTACTGAGCTGTAATTTCCCATATCATCCCTGTTGCCCTTTTTACAGCAGCAACATTGGCTATTCTCCAGTCCTCTGGGACCTCTCTTGTGACGAAAGAGGATACAAACATTTCATATAAGACCCCAATAATTTTCTACCTCCGTATTCTGGAATAGATTCAAAACAAAAGTTCTAAAAAAAAAGCAAAAAAAATTTATAAAAACAGTAATTACTGCTCCAAGAAAAATAGAGGAAATCAGCTCCAGCACTGAAAAAGAAAATCAAAAAAAAGGAACAGCTCTCACAGTCATGATTCTCTATCATCCACCATTTCGGATGTTTTCATGAACTACAGTTAAACTTGAAAGAATTCAGAAAAGATTTACAAGTATGTTGCCGGGTTTGGAGAATTTGATCTATACGGAGAGGCTGAACAGGCTGGGGTTATTTTCCCTGGAGATTCAGAGGCTGAAGGGTGACCTTATAGAGGTTTATAAAATCTTGAGCAGCATGGATGGGGTCAATAGCCAAAGTCTTTTTCCTAGGGTAGAGGAGTCCAAAACTAGTTTACAGTGAGAGAGGAAAGATTTCAAAGGGACCCACGGGGCAATGTTTTAATGCAGAGGGTGGTGCATGTATGGAACAAGCTGCCAGAGGAGGTGGAGGAGTTTGGCATAATTACAACATTTAAAAGGCATCTGAATTGATATATGAAAAGCAACGGTTTAGAGGGATATGGGCCAAATGCTGCTAAATGGGACTAGATTAATTTAGGATATCGCAGCATGGATGATTTGGACCAAGAGGTCTGTTTCTCTGATGTACAATTCTGTGACTCTATGAGAGCCCATCTAGTCCTGGGGAATTGTCTAATACTTTTCAAAATACCCAACATCACATTTTTGGGGATTTATCTATTTTTAATCCCAGTGCCAGATGTTGCACATAAAACATTGAAGGAATTGGGAGAAGGACTTTGTGTTTCTTTTCTAATCTGTTTTCATTGCTTTTGATTCAGATGACCGCAAATGAATCACACAATGGTTGTCTTCTGTAGCAGGCAGTGTGTCTTAACTGACAGTGCACAAATGTAGACAAGCCATGCATACACTGGAAACATCCAGAGAATGTGCCACCTTCCATTAGGTTGGCAGGATTCCTTAGATTAGATTTAGATTACTTACAGTGTGGAAACAGGCCCTTTGGCCCAACAAGTCCACACCGACCTGCTGAAGCATAACCCACCCAGACTCATTCCCCTACATTTACCCCTTCATCAAATACTACGGGCAATTTAGCATGGCTAATTCACCTAACCTGCACATTTTTGGACTGTAGGAGGAAACCGGAGCACCCGGAGGAAACCCACGCAGACACGGGGAGAATGTGCAAACTCCACATAGAGAGTCGCCTGAGGCAGGAATTGAACCCGGGTCTCTGGCGCTGTGAGGCAGCAGTGCTAACCACTGTGCCACCCAGTGAGGAAGGGTACAATCAACTTTGTGCATATGTTTCTGCAGGGAGATGTTCCCCAATTACAAAGGTCATCATTCAGTTAATGCACGACCATGGTCAGAAAATCCTTTTGGATTTTCCTTGAATACCTGCAAACCTGACAGCAGTCACAATGCCTTCATCTCATGACAGTCAGTTGTACCTCCCAACTTTGAGCTCACACATTGACCCAGAAGTTGGCAGCTGAGTGATAAGAGATTTCCACTGACTAATATCTTGTTACCTGACCACACTAAGACAGTGTGCTCTTAACAAAAACCATTCAGCAACCAGAAATGTTGTAGGCCCAACCTTTGGTGTTCTGAAGCAATGGCTCCTCTGTCTGATCTGCTGCTAATATCTTCCATTACACAGCAGGCTTTTGATAGGTTGCAGAGCACACAGACTTTCCATCATGAGAAGAAGAGGAGGAATCAAGGTAGCTTCACTAAAGACAGGTTTTTCACGAGTAGGCACTGTGACACTGACTCATTTAAGAACACAATATTTACACATTTCCCATTTTGTTCCATCTGTTATGTACTAATCACAGGATCCTTTTTGTGCAAAATCTGAAAATTAAAATCACTAACAAAAAAAATCTTAATTGACTGTATCAAAGAGCACTCAATAATAAATACAAAATCATATTCATCATTGTGCATACCTTTAGTACCAGTATTACACAGTTCTCTTGGCCTGGTTCAGTGCTCCTCAATAATACTACTCCAGAGGCTGCAGCATGGCTGGCGGAAGGCTGCTGAACATCATTGGGGGATACTGAAGATTGCTTTGAAGGTTGGTTGAATAATGTTCTTGGAGTGACAATGGTGAATATATTGTCATCCTGACACAAGAGGTTCATAAACCATGGAACAAAAGCACTACTCAAATGTACAATTGCATTAATCCATTGATTAATGCAAGGCAGTGTGACAATGACACCAAATATAGTAGTGATGACCTCACTTTAATTTCCATTGTATTTCTGATGTTTGGTGGCTTCTGTCTATGCTGTAGTGGAAACTCAGACATCAAACACTCCATCACTGGTGTGTCTGCCAATGCCCTCATGGAGTTGGCCACCACTTCCAAGGAGGGAATAATAGATACCAAGATCTGCACAAAGGTTCTTGGACACATGAAGCCCAACTCCATTAAGTTTCTTGGCAATGACAAACGTACTGTTTAGCAAGCTTGTCAAGGCGCTAAATACAAGAACATCAGTATTTTCTTGTTCGCCACCCCATTAACATTCTAATCAAATTAATGTGTCCCTGCAGCAGAACCTACCTGTATTCTACTGATTTGGAGAGCTAGCACACAAACCTTCTTTTCCTGTTGGCCTGGCTGCAGGGTTGTAATGCCCAGTGACCCCAAACAATTCTCAAGACAATAAGTAGTAAGATAGCAGGCCATTCACCCTTCGAATCACTCTGCCATTCAATTAGTCAGATCAGGCTGATCTTCTACTTCATCATTTTCCTGTACTATCCCTGTGTCCTTTGAGGTTTTAGTCTGTAGAAGTCTAGTAATTTGAATCTTAACACATGAGCCTCCATTGTCCAGTTAAGTCAGCACACAGTCAATTTATCAGCTGGTGGTTGAAAGTGTCATGTCAAATGACTATTTCTTCCTCAAACCCTTCAACACGGGACTTCATTGGTTGGCCGGGTAACACATATTTGATACCCGAAAGCAAAAATACAAAAGGGAATAATTGAGGGAAGGGACTTGGATGGAAAGCAATTGGTGTGAGGTCACATTTGCGAAGTTGCATTAGGGAAGGAACTCAACATCATCCTGAAAGTTGTCAGTGATGAAGAATGGAATAACCTCTGTCAAAGCTGGCCCCATGATATGGAGTACTGACAACCTCCAGAGGTCTCAGGAAATGTCAGAGTGTCTGTCTCCTACCAGTTATATCATTTCCCTTCCTGTTATGGGCTAGTTTATCCAGCAAGAGAGAGGCAAGAATGGTAGTCATTGTGTTGCAGTGTGTTTGGGTGATGTGCCTGCTACAGTGTAATAGCTAAAAGAATGTCGAAGCAAAAAGTTGAGAGAAAAACTGGCAGCATTTGGTATAAGCGGGAGGGCAAGGTGGGATATCAGATTGTTGGGCATGAGTGTCAATTGCTCAAGATTAGCTATGGGTAAATGATAGGCATGTTGTGTATTAATCATCATAAAAAAATTCAAGGGCTTCCTGGCCTCCTGTCGATACTTGCTGTCTCTCCTCCTTGCTTCTACCTGAGCTACTGTCACCTTCAAATACCAGAGACCCCACTTTCCTATTCCTCCATTTTCTTGCTTTTCCTTCTTGGGTAACAATCTGCTGCCTCTGCAGAACAAATGCATCACGTTTTCAGAGGAGCAGCTGCCTTTAAGATGTGCATTTAATTAGCTCTGATACTTGGCTTTCCTGTTAACTATTTAACCAGGTAGCAACTGAAATCATTTCATTAAAGAGCAAGCAGAAGGTGTATATGGTGCCTGTTTCAACTGGAGTGGCTATGGGTTTTGCAGCTCCCCATCCCCTCACCCTAAAAGCAGGTCAAAGTGAAGTTTCTCCCCCTACCCCTTTCAGTTGGGGCTGTATTTATTTTATAAGGATAAATCTATTTATTTAAAGCTCCTGTTTACAAACTGGTTAAAGTTTGCTTTCCACTTTCTTCTTTTCATGGAAGCTTCCATACTCTCTCTAATGCTTTGCTTTCTTACTTATTGTCTGTTTACTTCTCCCTCCCCCAAAATATGACAGGATTAGCAGGAAAGCCTGGAGAGAAGCAGCAGTCAAGGCAGCTGTCAACCCTTCGAGGCTCAGTATGAAAAGCCATGAAGAGGCTGCAAGGGTGTTTGGAACAGAGCCAAAAGCACAGGGGCACAAGAAAACATTCTCAGAAGCAAGCAGGAAAGCCTCAGGCTATGTATCGGGCCTACAGTGAAAGCTTTTCGCATACATAGTCAAGATGTTGCACAGAGCCTAGTGTGCTTATAGTTAATTTTTGTCTGCATGAATACTTCAACCAGTGTCAGGAAGGTCTGTTGTGGTCCTAACTACTCCCTCTCCCCATGGATACTAGGAATGTGTGCGCCTAATGTTATTACTGGATATGGGTTAGGCCAAGAATTTTTTATTGGAACAGACCCATTGTAAATCAGAGCTAATTTCAACTTGAAACAGCAAAATCATTCCTGATTATTTCAGCTGTCGACTGAATGGATATGGTGGAAGTGTATTTTCAGTGGAGGTAAAAAATCTAATAAATTCAGATATTTCATACATGTAATATTCTGAAGCAATATTATGAAAAATCTAGATTATTCACAACAAAACATTTTTCAGTATTTTTCTAAAAAAATACCCAAGCTTCCTTTCCCCAGCATTTCCATCAAATAGTCAAAGCTGTCAACATTAGGTAAGTACCTGAGGCATCTTACTCACTTCATAACATCAAATTCTATCATGCATTTCCCCAGTTGTTTTATTTCAGAAGCAAAGATTTGAAATTTTAATCAATTTTTTATCATTAGATTCTGAAGATCGTTCCCTTGGCTCTTTGAGGGGGTTAACTTGTAAAGCAAAATCAATTTTTAATCAGACGAACACTTAGGCACAGAGGTATCTGTAAAATATTTACTGCAACACTTTCTTTGTACAAATCCATTGTCAAACAAAACAAAACATCAGAGAATGTTGACTAATTAAAATGATTAGTTAGGTTTAATGATTAGTTTAATGATTAAATGATCAGTTACCTTTAGTTAGGTAATGAGAAGGAAAAAGACTTTAGAAAAATATGAAAGTAGCCTGAAAATACCTCCCTTTTATTTAAGTATTTTTCAGAAAAAGACATAAATATATCGGAATAATTTCTTTCATAATCCTTTTGGAGAAATTCAAGGAGAAGGTGGAGGACATTACAGATTGAAAAATCAGTGGAATAATGACAGATTTAAAAATAATCATTGATTCACTTTTGTGCAACAGCGTTTTTAATTTTAATAATGTTTAAATTGGCGCAAAGCGTTTATCCTGAATGTAAGATGAAATATTCATGCTGAAATCTTACCTCGATATGCAGATTCAAAAATTCTCAAACTCATCACATGTTGGCTGGGCCACTGTACCATTGGTCTCATCCCATCTGCTGATGGATTATTCTGTGTATTTTAGAAACCCGACCTATCCATTTTTGTAATTTCAGAAATGCAAACCTGTCCCATGTGTGACTTTGCTTAGTTTTTGGCTTTTCACATCGCATTACATTTTACAAGCAGTGACAGGGTTCATGAAGCTTACAGATGAAGCAGCAGGTTATTTACAAAGACTGCCTCAGTTAGCCTCAGCTTGGTTCTCCAACATTCCAAACTAGCTCTTGAAATTGTTTAAAGATCCTCTTAACCTTGCTTCTCATACTCATCTTCACAGCCACATCAGATCTCCTGCACCACAACGCTCTCTCAGATCCTGTATACCGACTTCATCAACTATATGGATCCTCCATAACCATAGACCTAAGCCTAACGCACCCAGGCTACTTATGCAAAGTCCACAGGAACCATTGGGTCCGCTATGTGAATGACACCTTTGTCATCACAGAACGGAACAAATTAGAAGAAATGTACAATACCATCAACAATATCCTGACATGCATAAAATTTACAAAAGAGGAGGAGAACGACAACAGACTTCCATTCCTAGAGGTGACAGCAGCTGAACGTACAGTTAACAGTGAGCTTCAAATCGATATCTACAGAAAAACAACAAACACAGACCAAATACTTAACTTCAGAAGCAATCATCTCAACACAGCAAACAGAGCTGCATCAAGACATTATTTCAACAAGCTACATCACACTGCAGCACCCAAGAGCTACAAAAAGCTGAAGAAAGATATCTATACAATGTTTTCAAGAAAAATGGATACCCAATAAACACAATCCGCCGATTCCTCAGAAACAAACGCAAAGAAGCAGACACAACGCAATCAAAAACTATAGCTACATTACCTTATTATCAAAGACATATCAGAAATGACTTCCAGACTACTCAGACCCCTCGGCATCATGGTAGCCCACAAACCTACCAACACACTTAAACAGCGACTAATGAAACTAAATGGTCCATTAGATATTACCAGCAAATCTAACATCATTTACAAGATACCATGAAAGAACTGTTTAAAAAAAAACACTACATTGGACAAACAAGCTGGAAACTTGCCACTGAGGATACACAAACACCAACTAGCCACCAAAAGACTACCCACCATCACTAGTTTCCATTCATACAGCCAAAGAAGGACACCACTTTGACTGGGTCAACACACACACATTCCTAAGGCAGGCAAAACAAAGACATGCACGAGAATTCTTAGAGACATGGCATTCTAACCAGAAATCCATCAATAAACACATCAATTTACATCCTATCTACCTTCCCTTGAAAAAAAAAGTACTGGAAATGACCTTAAGAAACCAAGACCTTTCAATAGAGAGGTGGGACATGCCACCAGTGATTCACCAGAGACTCTGATGATGTTACCCAGTATGGTGACAAAATATCTGAAAACAAATCTTCCAGCTCAGCAAGCTAACCTACATAGTTATCATCAACCTGAGCTACAAATCTTCTCAAAAATTGCTAATAGGAATTACTTCTTTATCATTGGAAAAATACATTTATTTTAAACATGATAAAATTGATACTAGAAGAAATACTTCACTCCAAAAAATATAATCCTTCAAAGACCTGATAGGCTTCTAAACAAATAAGAAACCACATCAAAGCCATATTCTTTTATGATATCCTCTTACAAGTTTCAAATCATCCTTGGATCAGCAGCTACCTACTGAAGCCAAAACTAGCCAAAACTTAGAAACCAAACCAAGCCAAGCACTTGTGGAGGCTACAGCTAGAATTTAAAGCCGTCAGTACATTTTACCCTTACATTTTAAAATGTTCCCAAACTGCTCAGCAGCTTCCCCGAAATGTTCATGAATTCTCCAAAGAAGTATATTTATTTCTTTAGGACTTTTTAAAACCCAAAGTAACAGAACATAGCATTTGTATGACCCTCATAAATAGAGGCCCCAACCTTGGAGGAGGTGCATGTACATATCATACCCCAGGTCTTCCCAACCTCCAAAAGGGCAATAAAAAGATGTGTGATAGTGTGGTCTGGAGAATCTGAGGAAAATTGTCTTTACAGCAAAAGGGAAATTTCAAGAGAGATTATGACCCAATTCGGATATCCGTTGAGAGATGAATATCTGCTATTTTGGAGAAGTTTTATAGCTCAGGTTGTGGATCAGGTTGCAAGTTTACTCACTGAGCAGGTAGATTTGTTCTCAGATGTTTCATCACCATGCTGAGTAACATTATCAGTGAGACTCCGATAAAGCGCTGGTGTTTTGTTTGGCTTTCTATTTACCTGTCTTAGTCTGTTGCGGTGGGTGATATCACTTCCAGGTCTTTTTCTGAGCGGTCGGTAAATGAGCACCAAATCAATGTGTTTGTTAATGGAATTCTGGTTTGAATGCCAGGCCAGGTTTGAATTCCCATGCATGTCTGTTTTGCCTGTCCCAGTCGAACTAGCGTCCCTCTTCGTCTGTGTGTATGGGTACGAGTGATAGTTGATCATGTCTTTTGGTGGCTAGTTGGTGTTCGTGTATCCTGGTGGCTAGTTTCCTGCCAGTTTGTCCAATATAATGTTTGTTGACTGCTTGCCAAAGTACAAATCCATAGATGCCAAGTATCCTCCACTACTTTGCACAAATGCCAATTTTTAAGATGTGCACGTCATTGACATCCACTCCCAGAAGGGATCAGCTCGATTAGCATACCCATGAGTTAACCTTGATACCTTTTAAATCTATCATCTTAGCTACATCCCTATGAGAACCATAATTAGATTTTAACATAGTGGGCATTCAGTGGCATTGCCCAGCCCTGAAAAGGAAACTCTCCAGAATTTACCTGCAAACATTAACATTTTTACCTAGATGTATTGCCTTAACTGAGTATTTGAAATTATTGCTCCCACTTATACACCTATAGAAAATATTTAAATGCCTCCAATAAGCGTCAGTTATTTCTGGTTTACAATTGCTGGCAACTCCTCAATTATCTGCACTAGCTGACCTGGCCTGTCATATAATAAAATGTATAGGTTTTATGTTTATTCTCAAGAGTGCATCAGGCTAAGATATGATATGGAGATGCCGGTGTTGGACTGGGGTGTACAAAGTTAAAAATCACACAACACCAGGTTATAGTCCAACAGGTTTAATTGGAAGCACACTAGCTTTCGGAGCGACGCTCCTTCATCAGGTGATTGTGGAGGGCTCGATCGTAACACAGAATTTATAGCAAAAATTTGCAGTGTGATGTAACTGAAATTATACATTGAAAAATTGATTGTCTGTTAAGCCTTTCATCTGTTAGAATACAGTGATAGTTTCACTTCTTTCATGTGTAAATCACAAAACCCTTTTTTTAAAGTTGCATTCTCGAGTTAACTGTTAACAATGGTGATAGCTAGACAATATGTTGAAGGTGTTAGCCCCTGTGTTCTCTGTCTATGACCTGACGTTTAGATTGATTCTAATCAAAAAAGTGAGATAACCGGGTTTTACATAAATTTATGCAGTTTTTGAGCTCAGAGTTCTACATGAATGTATGCAGTTTTTGAGCAAAGTGCAATGTAACTCTGCAAGTACAAATTCACCACACAAAATATATGTGTGCATGTGGGTCTTTGTCTGTCTGTGTGTGTGTCTGTCTGGGGTGGGGGTTGTGAGTGTGAGAAAGATTGTGTGTGTGGGTGGGTGTGTGTGTGCGCGCGCGCAGTGAGTGCAGAGTGTCTTAAGTCTGTGAGGGGATGCATGTGTGGGAGTGTGTGTGTCTATAAGGGTGTGTGTGGGTGTCTGTGTGTACCTGTGTCCGTGTGTATGTGACAGTGTGGGTGTGTAGGAGTGTGTGTGTGTGTGTGTGTGTGTGTGTATAATGCAATGGTGATCACCTGTAATGTGACATGAACCCAAGGTCCCGGTTGAGGCCCTCCCTATGGGTACCGAACTTAGCTATCAGCCTCTGCTCGGCCACTTTCCTCTGCTGCCTGTCCCGAAGTCCACCTTGGAGGATGGTCACCCGAAGGTCCGAGGCTGAATGTCCTGGACCACTGGAGGCTAAGATAGTTGAGCAACAGCTCCAGCTTCAATGATATATTGTCAGACACCTGAATGTACCTGAATTGGTTGATGTTTCCACTGTGCTGCATTGGCAACGGAATTGACCCTGAATGGAGCAGGGAAAAAAAGTATACTTTCAGAAACAAAGTTTGGTTTTTGGGAAAAAAAAATTTTGCACCATTACGAAAAAATAAATTCTTCCACATCTTTCTACTTGGGACATTAATTTGTCCTCAAGTGTGAACATTTAAATATGCGTACTTAACCATGTGAGGCAATATTGTCTGTTCCTGAGTATTTTGGATTGTTTAGCACATTGAGGATTTATTGGGGTTAGAAAATCCATCTTTAAAGGGTACATTATAAAATGTCAGGTGGAAACTTGGCCATATTGCTAGCTTATGTTTGTGCATCTAGGTAATTCACTACGTGAATACATAATCAGGACAAACTGCCCACTTTTCATAAAAACGGTAGTTGCACGGATAGCACAAACTTAGAAGAATGAAACTGAAAAGCCATTATAGGTGGTAAAATATCATAATAGAACAACTGCAATAGCCTGGATATGGGAGCTTGTTTCTTTTCCAATATGCTCAGCCATTTTTATAGACTTTGACCATTATCCTGCAATTTTAGCCATTAGTTTCCAAAGTTTGCTTGTAAAGAATGACAATTTCTGTCTGATGATTTATAGAAAATACCTTTGTCAAGTCAGTTCAGTACTATCTTTTAAATATTCTTGTCCCCTTAGAGGTATTTTTTTTTAAAAAAGATAGCTCTCTATATCTGAAGGCACAAACCATCAGACAGTAAATTATGTACTGCTGTTAAGCTTCTCCTAGTTAGCACTCACTAGTATCGACCCTCTTCTGCTGTTACCTAAACAACTCTCAGACACAGTATAGAATGGAGGGTTGGTGGCAGCATTCTCCACCAACTATTAGTGGTTGGTTCTGCAAAATATATGACTGGAACACTGCCATAATGTGGGATTGCTGCTGAATTTAAATATTGAGAAAAAGGGGTTATTCACACAGAGGTTCTCAAGTAATGGCTCAAAAGGTGCCTTCAGCCAAGAAAAGAGAGGCCAGGTCAAGTACCATGTGATTTATCATTTGGCCACATGTATGTACTATGAGGCTGCTGGGATTTTACTCTAATCTGCAAGGCAACAACAAGCTCATTCATTGCTACTCTCTGCTTTTGAACCTTGCACTCCAAAGTCAGTTTCCACTTCTAAGCATCGCCTGCCCCAATGAATGACTTTGTATATTAGAATAATGACATCTGTGAATGTTGATGCAGCTTCAGCATCTGGAAATGATCTAGACATTAGGTTCCTGACTCCAAATCGAAAGTCCAGCCCTACATTTAGATGTATACCTGAAAACAAAATTTATATTATTGTAGGGTAATAATGAATTACAACTTATATATGGAGTTTGGGTGGTGGATATATATCGATAACTTACAAGCAGTACAAGTTCTCTGATGGAATGGCAATACAAGTTCTCTGATGGTCAAGTGGGCACATGGATCACTCAACGTGAGGACTGCAGATCAGAGTGAAGAGTGTGGTACTGGAAAAGCACAGCAGGTCAGGCAGCATCCAAGGAGCAGGAGAATCGATGTTTTGGGCACAAGTCCTTCATCAGGAATGAGGCTTGTGGACTGAGGGGTAGCTGAGAAAGCGATGGGTAAATGAAGATGAGGAATAAGGTGATAGGTTGGGGGTGGGGGTGTGGGGGTGAAGCAGATAGGTGCGCAAAGTGATGGACAGGTAAGGAGTGTGGTGTCTAGATGGAGGGGAGGATAATGTGGGGGGAGGGGAAATGAGGAAGCTGTTGAAATCCACATTTATCCCGTATAATTACAGGGTCTCAAGGCGGAATATGAGGCATTCTTCCTCCAGGTGTTGGGTGATAACAGTTTGGCAATGGATGAGGCCCAGAACCTGCTTGTCCTTGATAGAGCGGGAAGGGGAGTTGCAGTGTTCAGCCACAGGGCGGTGTGGTTGGTGGGTGCGGGTATCCCAGAGATGTTCTCTGAAATGCTTTGCAAGAAGGCGTCCGGTCTCCCCGATGTAGAGGAAACCACATCGGGTGCAACAGATACAGTAGATGACATCCCTCCCCACTCTATCAGCATTCCAGAGAGACCATTCCCTCCGCAACTCCCTCGTCAAGTCCATGCCCCCCCCACTCCTGGCATCTTTCCCTGCCACCACAGGAAGTGTAAAACCTGCGCCCACCCCACTCCCTTCACCTCTGTCCAAGGACCCAAAGGATCCTTCCACATTTGACAGAAATTCACCTGTACCTCTACCAATGTCATCTACTGTGTCCATTGCACTCGATGTGGTCTCCTCTACATCAGGGAGACAGAATGCCTTCTTGCGGATCTTTCAGAGAACATCTCTGGGGCACCCGCACCCACCAACACCACCATCTATGGCTGAAAACTTCAACTCCCCCTCCCACTCCACCAAGGACATGCAGGTCCAGGGCCTCCTCCACCACCAAACCTTTACCACCCGACGCCTAGAGGAAGTACACCTCATATACCGTCTTGGGATGCTGCAACCACATGGGATGAATATGGATTTCAACAGTTTCCTCATTTCCCCTCCCCCCACATTATCCCAATCCCAAGCCTCCAACTCGGCACCGCCCTCCTGACCTGTCCATCATCTTTCCCATCTATCCACTCCACCACCCCCCGACCTATCACCTTCCCTCTCACCTTCATCTACCTATCACTTTCTCAATTACCTCCCCCGCCCCCCTCCATTAACCTCTCAGCCCCCACGACGCACAAGCCTCATCCCTGATGAAGGGCTTATGCCCAAAACTTCAATTCTCCTGTTTGTCAGATGCTGCCTGACCTGCTGTCCTTTTTCAGCGCCACACTCTTCACTCTTATCTGCCATCCTCACTTTGAGTGATATGCGTGCCCACTAGTTTAATTAACAGAGGGGTTCACCTCTGTTTGATAACAGTAATAACTAAATATTGCGAGAAAGCAGAATACTAGTAATAACAGCTGGATAATAGCAAGCAAACAAAAAAAAACAGCATTAACTGAAGGAAGGATGAATGCCAACTTGAATTGGAAAATGAGCACTGACCTGAATTAAGTTTGAGGGGGGGGGGAAGAATGTGAAGTTGAGTGACAGGGAGAGGTGGGGTGTAAAAATAACGTATGCCTGTACTGAAGCATGTGTTACAGGAACTTTGATGTTTTTTAAAAAATGACCAACATAGAATGAAAATGCCCACAAAGGGTATGCTTCACTGATGAATCTTCACTGGTAATGTTCATAATGCTTGTGCTATTTAGAAATGGAGCAATGTTACCCCTTAGATTACCATATTAAAGCTACTTTCAAGACAGTTATCCCATGGAAGGTTCAGTTTACCAATTTCCTTGAAAATTTTATCTGTTGCCTCGAAGTTCATTATAATTCACCTTTTCCTTTATTAATATTCGTACAGCACTTTTGGCATTCCACATCTGCAGAAGGTACTGTACCCACCACTTACAGTGAGACATTTGAGAAATGCAATTTGCCTGCTCTATCAATGGTTGAAGTGCTGTATGTGTTTAACATTGATTCGGTCTCTGGAAGGATGTTCAGCACACGATGCTTAATTTGAAATAAAATATTTAATTGTTGGATTCTTAGAGCAGATAAGTGCCTTCCTTTCTTGCACCTCCTGCAATTTTCCAGACCAGATTTGAGTTTATTGGGTGTTCTATTTCTGTCCTGTTAATAGGTTTTTCTTAAATCCTGAGAACCAAGATTTTCATTTGTCTGTGGCGATGGGCAACCTGTTTATAAGTTCCATTTTGTAACTCAAGAGATTAAATCTTACTTTGGTGATAATCAGTGGTAATGAGTAAGCACAGCTGTTCTTGCCCTCTGGAGCCGGGGAAAATAAATGATTTAGAGATACTCTGCGGGTAAACTTAGCTTTTAGCAGCTCAGGGAAATAATACTGGAATTTATTCGCACTGGGATTGAGGAACAGTTTGCTCAAACATCCAGAATCACAGTTATTTCAATGCAGATGGAGGCTGTCCAGCCCATCATATCTGTGCTAGCTCTCCAAATGAGAGATGTAGTTCGAGAGCTGATGATCTATCGTTTGGCAGAAGTAGGTAGCTAATCACAGGCTCCTCGCGTACAGCAACAGATTGTGGTGGGGATGGAATTTGTCACGTGTAGAACCAAAGATTGTGAGCAAGTTTGACAAAGAAGAAACACATCTTTGTTAGAGTTATGGGTTTAAGGTGCAGACATTTGAGTGGTCTAATCTGAAGAGATTATGCAACCACAGGATGATATATACTTGAGAAAATTACATGTTTCAATGTTCAACAGTCAGTATGTGCTTTGGAGAGAAACAAATGGCGACTTTGGACCGGTGTTTTCTTCTGCTGTATATCTTCCCACCTGCAGTCCTTTTATATTGTGGACTAATTGACAGAGCTGAGATTTTATTCTCCCCCACGACAAGGCAGGGGATGTGGATATAATCTAGCAGTGACTTTCCCACTACCTACCCCCCCACCTCCAACCTGTCTGAAATTTTACACAAGGTGGGTAAGTTATTGAATAATCTTCCCTGCCATATTTTGGCCTTATAAAGGCTCTTAAATATTCATTAATTTTACTCTTGCCAAATGGAGGCCCACGTCGGCTAGAAGCTTCGTTGTGAATGTTGATGCAAAGGGGGAGGGGGCAGTCCCTTGGACTATCAGAGGCACCTTATAAAAGGACATTCTCCTCTTTAACTCTTTGCCCAGCCTCTTAAAACTTCACTAACACCTCCAATCTCAGGCTTACTTGAGATCCTCAGTATTATGGGATTGTCCATTGTCCCAGCAATGGCCACTGCTCCCTGCTGTTATTTGAGACTATAGAACTGCTGGCTATTTGAAAGGCTAGCATTTCCCTAAGGCAGGAGTTCTACCCGAGGAAAGGACGGATGTCTCACCTTAAAGTAATTAATGTTGTTCACAGCGAAGATTTATTATGAAAGCAACCCTCAATCATTGGTGGGCTCAAGACATTTTAGTTGGTGCAGTGGGGAACCAACAGAGCACTGTCAACTCGAGTTTAAATGGGGTTAATTGTGCTGATTAGTCAATGACCCCATATTATTTCATTCACTTACCAAGATGGTAGAAGGCAACTATGTGAGCCTTGATCTGAAATGATCTAGTAATTCTTATATTCCTATTAAAACTCATATCATAACACCACTACTACAAATATAACAGGCTTTTGATGAATTTTCAATGAATCATGAACCCCAATAAGCCACACTTAATGTACAGGTCCAATGAAATTACAAAAAGATGAAACATGGAAAACTGAGAATTGTTACTGATGGTAACATTTATTAATATCTTAGGTAGTAAATATATTTTATAGCACTGAATACAGGTTGTAAAATAAGCATTAAAACGTAAGAATTTTCACGTATTAACCAGTGACAAAGAGAAAATGCATGTCAAACAAAACATCTAGCTTATCACAACTTGCAGGGAAAACGTGTTTAGTTCACTGAAGTAACAGATTAGATGGTGAGGCTTGTTTTGAGATAACTTCTACCTACAATCTATTTGTATTTACTATAATACCATCTGGCTTTCTAAAGCAATTTATAAGTTTGAGCTTCGTATAAGCTAGCCTTTGTATACTCAAAACACTTGGAAGAAAAAGCTGTCAATGCTCCCTGAAGATTTCATTATATATGAAATAGCCCCCAGGTGTTCCATTCAAGGACTTTAGGATAACACTTTGTGCTTAGAGAACACTACCTGTGAGAACAGGTTTGTTGGGGAGAGTGTGTTTAAAGTTTGCAGCTGGAAATAATTGATGTCAAAGTAGGTGGAATCCAATATTAAGTGAAAACATGTAAATATATTGTTCCAAGATTTCCAGAATGGGAGAAATGTGGCCCCTTTTTGCAGGTGCTGATAGTTTAGCCATTTGTTCCCAGGAATTTGTGGAATTGTTAAATATTTTTCTCATTAAAGCAGTGACAGTGGTATGTAGAATAACTTCCTAACTCTGGAACTAGTAATCTTATCAAGATTCTTATGTAGATTTTTATGTACCAAGCAGTGATACAAACATAAATACTGTAATCAAATTTTAGGGAAAAAAATTGCAATTGTACTCTCGATTATTCAAACCAATTAGTCTGCACCAAAAACAAAGTCCAGTCATTTGAAGTAGGCCAGTAACAATAGGAAATGAGGATTCAATGCAAAATGATTTAATTAAGCAACTTTGAATTCAGAGCTGTGAATACTGTGAGCCAGATTTTCTCTTTCTTCCACCTGGACATGAAGTGACACATGGGCATAGCATACGAAGGGAAATCAGGCAACAGGCATTATACATCCATAAAGGACATCTACCTGATTCTTCTGTTGGCTGAACTGAGACAATTCAATAAGCCTAAATGCAAGAACAAGGAAACAGCTACCTCTATATCACATATAACTATACCCACATTTCTGTTCAATGTTATCATGTTGAGTGTGTTATGTAGGTGTAAGGGGTACTGTACCTTTACGAGAGTTGAAGGACTTAAAGCACACAGAGTGAGTGCTGGAGAATTTACAATGTAACATTTGGTCCAACAGCTAGCAGTACCTGGGTTGCCATGAGATTAAAAAAAACAAATTCAAAAGTCAGCCAATTTAAATTATGCCCCAAGATACTAAACTCCAATCAAGTTTGAACTTGCTATTTTGACAATATTAAAACCAATGAAACGATCCAATGCTTTGGGGTATAAATATTAAACAAATTGAACAGTTGCAGGAGAACTGCCAAGCCACCAACAAATGCAGACTGCCCAGAGAATAGCTTTTTAAAGGTACTTTTAATCAATCAATGACCTGTGAAACAGAAATCCTTAAAAGAAGAAAAGAAGACAGAGGAAGATACAAACAAAAGATTCGATAGCTGACTAGTTTTGAAATATGAATTTTTTTGGTAAATCTTAATCAGGGATTTTATCAAACCAGTATTGTTGAAGGGAAAGTAAAAAATAGGTTAGAGAAGAGTTGTTAGTTAGTATTCTAAGTTAGACTTGATGAATAAACTTCTTAAATTTTTTTGTACTTTAAATATAGTGACTTTTGAGATAGTTATTGGCCTCTCTAATTTTAACAGCACAGGTTGAATCATTTCTGTGTTGCAGGTTTAAATCAGCAGGAGAGGGTGATTTAACTCCGTGTCGTGATAAGAGTTATTTCACTCTCTCTGTTTTTAATAGTTTGTTTAGGTTTGGGAGGTAAATTTGACCAGAATATTAAGTAGCCCTCCTGTGGAATGTGGAGGAGATTAGTCAATTCTCTATTGATGATCAAGATGTGTGTCTTGGGTTACTGAAGGCAAGACATGGAGCAAAAATGTTTTCCTTCAAGAAATATGACCAACAGCTTATTTTAAACCAGTTGTTTGGTTTCACATGAAATGGAGTACATTAGAATTTTGATTTTCAATTGCTGCATTTGTTAAAAATATTCTGTAAATGTGTATTTGCAGACCCAAAATGATAGATCTTTAAAAACAAAATGGGTTATGAAGAGACATCTACCTGAAACATTAACTCTTCCAGATTTTACCTGACCGGTTGGTTGAATATTTTAGGGATATATTTATCATAGTTTTTAAAGTTTGCATATGCAGGGCATTTTGCAGATACATTGTTTGTGCTTCATGTTGTTTATTCATACTTTTGTTTTCCATTCCAATTTTCTTTTCTTGCATTCTCTCTTAAAGGCACTAAGTCATTAGTGGAGTTAAATTCCATGGTAGTGGGAATTAGTGGGTACCACACCCAATTGCCTATTACCATTGTATTGGTAAGTGTTAACAATCATTTAGTAACAGCTTGATGCTATCTTCACTTTATCTACGTTAGACACAGGGTTCAGTCTCCATTCGGACTGATGTGCATCCAGGGTCTACTTCCTCCATTACCAATACTAGAAATTAACTACCAAGAACCTGCCAATCAGGCCAATATGTGCCACCTTTAGCTGATACAGCTCATTTATTACCCTAGCTGAAATCAGTTAACTTGGTACAAACGATTAAAACTAATGACTCCACTGTTTCCTGTGACTCAACTACACACTGGAAACATTTGCTCTGCCATCAGGGCACCTACATGCCATTTTGAATTTGCTAATCATATTTGGACTGGAGAAACCTTAGTCATTCTAACAAAAAGAATTGTAAAATTAGAAATATAAAGCAGGAATGAGGATAGACAGTTGATATAAATCATATACCTTACATCACAATATGCATATACTAATCTTCTATTATAGAATTTGGGTTTTGACCTAATGGCATGATGGTTTTGATTTATATATACATATGACAGTTTATTAGAGGAGAGAATAGAGTACCAGGGTGGGCATCGTTAAGATTAATGTTGCAGTGCAGAGGACAGTTGGAAGCAAGGTTTAATGTCATGAGTCTCCACTTGGTGGAAATGGGCTGTCGATTTAGTGCAAGGTTTAAAAAAAATGTGACATGAAGGCTCGGGGGGGGGGGGGTACCTGGCAACCAGTCACTGTATGGTGCTGAGCAAGCTGTTTTCCCTGGCATTCTCTAGATGCAAAAAACGCAATCGGAAAATGACCAGGACACCACACAGCGTGGGTGGAGTTAGTGTGACTTTATAGATGGAAACACAGGATCCATACCTGCTGGATGCTAGTACATTGCATGAGTAAATCAATGAGGCATATGTTTGCAAATTGTAGCTAAAATTTCATATGCAGTCATTTTTTCATCCATTTGTAATGCATGCAGAGTGAACATGCTTAAGCTTCAAATGCTGACCAAAAGTGATTGGCACTATGCCATTGGTGCTTGCAAATCTGTGAAGTTAAAATTAAGAGCCTAAAACTGGCCAAAAACATTCCATCACTTGTGAAATGTCAGAGGAAAATGTCATTTCATCATTAACTAAATGAACTGTACTAAATGTAGAGTAGTGGTGAATTAAGGAGGGTGTTTAGGTGAAATAGCTCATGACACCACCTTGCTACTACAGCTCTCACCTTTTTAATATCTGGGCAAAGACCTTCCAAAGTCAATATGTTACACATGTATTTGACTTTATACACTGAGTTGCAACTTTTTCTTGTAGTCGCACTAGAGTTTTATATCTCTACATCCATAAATTATCAGATCATTCTCTATATAAGAAAGATTGTTAGCAATGTCAAATAGCATGTGTATCCGCAACTCCCAAACATCATGCATAATGTAGTTAGCAATCTGCTGTTTTCATCCAGCAGTTGTGGCAAAATTCCTTTGATGATTGGCATGGGTTGACGAGACTTCTTTACAGCTCTCAGCTTTCCATGTTGTTCCACTGCTACATGCTGCCCATCCGTTCTGTTGGAGATATCAATTTTGTGTTTGCTCCCTTTGAGCAATATCTTGTCTTTCAGAATAGTTGAGAGTCATAGAGATGTACAGCAAGGAAACAAACCCTTTGGTCCAACTCGTCTATGCCAACCAGATATCCTAAATTAATCTAGTCCCATTTGCCAGCATTTGTTCCATATCCCTGTAAACCCCTCCTATTCAACCAACCATTCAGTTGCCTTTTAAGTGTTGTAATTGTACCAGCCTCCACCACTTCCTCTGGCCATTACATACACGCCCCACCCATGTGTGAAAGATTTGCACCTTAGGTCCTTTTGAAATCTTTCCCCGCTCATCTTAAACCTATGCCCTCTAATTCTAGACTCCCCCCACCCCAGGTAAAAGACCTGGTCTATTTACACTATCCATGCCCCTCATGATTTTATAAAACTCTATAAGGTCACTCCTCGGCCGCTGACACTAGAACTATCCTCAACAGATTTACTCACACTGTCATTTAGTTCAAGATGATATACTCCAGGAAGAAATCTATAAGCATTGTATAGATCCTCTAGTATCTGTTCTGTGGTCACTGGTTTAATGTATTGCAACATTTTGATTGCAGTCCAAGCTTTTAACTTACACTTACCCATTAATTAAGATCTGGATTTTCAGGTATTTATTCTTGTTGTTTCATTGGACTCTCAGTGATCTGTCCTCTTGGCATGAAAATTGTACCATTGTAGTGTCTCAACCTTAGATTCAAGATCTTCATTTCTGGATTGCCATGCTGACTCATTTCACACACATCTGAGAAGGTCATGTTGCATGATACACTTGTGTGTGTGACATTTGATGAACTCCTTTTTCAATTATCTTTCCAACAGTCAAATAGTTTATCACTTATTGACCTGATTGTACAACAAGTTCAGTCAGTGTGGAATGATCTGTCACAACTTTCAGTGGATTTCTCTTCAGTGCCCATTTGTACCTGCTGTTGTTTTGCCTTCCAGACAAATGATTTTGCACTCAAATGATTCAGCTTATTGCAGTGAGAACGCTGCTTACTCCCTGCAAGACTTGCCTTCTTTCCAATGTCTACTGTCCCCTGTAGGATTTGCATCCTGCCCTGTGATCATTCTGTCCTTTTTACCTGGACTGTCTATCAGCATAACACAAAGCCTGCTTTTTTTTGCCATGACCATGCCTAGTTGCTGATTTACAACACAATTGTTTCCATACATGATCACTTTTGAGTGAGAGATTCTCTTCTCAGTAGATGTGATCTGACTGCAGAATCTTCTTTGCCCAATACAACTGTCTTTAATTTGTTTTTTACTAATACATATTTACAGAATTCTGCAAACTGTATTCATGAAGTTACCGATTGATCACATGTGTAGCTACTCGTAGCTGCTCTAGCTTGTTAACTAACCTTGTTGCAACTTTTATAGTTTTGCCATTATGGGTGAAAAAAAACTGCAAGTTGTGTTTCATTTCACCTTTTTCATTTTGACCTGCGCCAGAAGGAATGTTGCAACCAGTGCCTTAACCAGTGTTTCAGTTCTGGCCTGCTTTTGTTCCATTTCAATTTCTTTCAGTAGCTTTTAACATCTCTTAACATTACTGCCTATATGGTGCTTCTGTACAGCTCTTTAAACACTCAAATTTCAGCATCACTTAGACACCAGGCCATGAACTCACAGTAAGAACAATCTGGTTTCTACTCTGTTTTTACTGAAATGGCTGAAAGCTGGCTGTGTGCAGTAAGCATGCTGCAAGACAGAGGTCACAGACCTACTGTTGTATATTGTGTATTATAAAGTGTTACATTTCTGTCCCAAACTCTAACTGCCTCATTAAAATGTTCTAGCTTATGCAATGGAAATCTTACCTCACCAGTCTAGGAAAGGTGTGTTTATGGAGTTGGCTCCATGTAGGAATGTGTGAGTAATTTTTTAAAAAATTGTGGGCTGTCATGTGAATTTAAAATCATTGATGCCTAGGAAATGAATACTTTCCTTGTGTTGTGGCTTTATGTTTAAATGGAGTATTGATAACTCAGGATATCATTTAATCACAGAAATGTTAGGCACTTGAGGCCATTTGGCCCATCATTCCTGCATAGCTTAAGTGAGCATAATTACCTAGTGCTAATCTCCTGCTTTTCCCACCCCCACCGCATATCTTTGATTTTATCCACACAATCAAAAAATCCCTATCAAATGCCTTAATTGAACCTGCCTCCACCACATTTTCAGGATGGGCATTTCAATGTTCTTATTCCTTTTGTGACAGAAATCATTTTTCCCTGTCCACCATATCTGGCTGTGATGATGCTGTTCCTTTAACAGGGTTATGTTGTCCTTGATTTTTTTTTCCCCAGGTGGTCATAAAAGACACAGATTCCAAAATGTCTAAGTTAATGGGTTTTAGTGCAAGTTTGATTATAATGAACAGATACTACCTCAGCAAAAGGCTTAAAGTTTTAAAAAACACTTGTACAGTGAAAGGGGAGTGGCCAGTTCTCCCAGGTCAGCTTTTCTGATTTGGTTTGGTTTTAGCACAGTAGTATTCTGAAGCTGTTGGACCCAATCAAGCAGGTCCAGGCTGGTACTGTCTCTCTGACTTCTCTCCTGTTAGACCCTGTGTTTGATTTTACCTTTTGTGCAAAGGGCTGTTTATGGGGATTGTTGCAAGTATTTGGAACAGCGACATTAAGTTGGGATGATCTGTTGGGTTTTTGGATAGGTTAAATTTCAGGTTGTAAGTTTGCTCGATGAGCTGGTAGGTCTTTCTCAGATGTTTTGTCACCATGCTAGGTGACATCATCAGTAAGCCTCCATTGAAGCACTTTTTTTTCTGTCCCGCTTGCTATTTATCTGTCTTGGTCTATCAAAAGGCGGGTAATATCATCTCTGGTTCTTTATCTCAGAGCTTGTTAAATGGGGTCCAAATCTATATGTTTATTGACAAGAGTTCCCGTTTGAATGCAAAGCCTTTAGGAATTCCCTGCGTGTCTCTGTTTAGCCCGTCCCAGTCGAAGAGGTGTCCTTCTTCGTCTAAGTGTAAGGATACTAGTCCTACAAGCAAAACTGGACAAGCTCACACCAAAGAACAACACAGACAGATAAAAAACCTGCCAGACCGACCACTAACAGACACGGAAAAGCCATCCTAGTAAGAGGGATGAACAACAACTACAGAGACGTAGACAAAAAGAATTCCTAGCAGCACTGGAACCAACCTTAAAGGACAACAGACTTACGGAAGAAACCAAACAAGCCATCAGACAGACTATAGCACCAATTCTAAACAGGAAGAAAGAAGGGAACACCCTCGAAACACAGGAAAAGGAAAGCCCCAGAAGGACTCAAAAGACAAATATTGTAATACTACTGGCAGTCGAAGGGCACATGATTGCCATCCTAAATAGAACACAGTACATTGAAAAGGCGAACTCACTACTCACAGATACCGACATCTACCAATAGGTGGCGATGGACCCGACTCCACAACTAGAAAACCGTATCACAGCATTACTGAAGGAACTTCACAAAATCAGGCGAAAATAACAAGACCGATCTCCAAAGAATGAAATCTGATGGATCCAACACACCCTGTTTCTATGGATTACCTAAGATACACATACCAGGGGCCCCCCTCAGATCCATAGTCTCACTTGCCAGCACACTGACATACAGACTAGCAAGAAGACTCATACTACTCCACTCAAAATTCCTGAACATCAAGACACCGAGAGAGAAGAGGACAAAATCATGGGCTCCTAATGGCCCTATTCTCATCCATTAACATCAACCTAGTCAAAGAAACACTGACCTCACTACAACACGAACCAAGGACAAAAACACCAGACAGCACCAACTCCATCAGCAAGGACAGCTAGTAGATCTGTGCCTCACTACCCACTTCACCTTCAATGACAAAATCTACAAACAAATCAATGGGACATCCATGGGATCACCATTATCAGGATTCTTATTGAAAGCAGTTATGCAGAGACTAGAATGAACAGCCCTCCCCACGATCCAACCCAAGCTTTGGGTCCGCTACGTGAATGACATTTTTGTCATCATAAAACAGAGCAAATCAGAGGAAACCTACAATATCAGTAACATCATCCTTATTGGCATAAATTTCACAAAAGAGGAAGAGAACAACAACAGACTCACCTTCCTAGATGTCACAGTGAAATAAAACACAGTCATTGGACAGCTGCAGACCAGCATCTATAGAAAAGCAACACAGACCAGATACTCAACTACAGGTGCAAGTCATCCCAACACCCACAAGAGCTTCATCAGGACATTATTTAAATGAGCCAAAACACACCACAGCACCCAGGAACTACAAGCAGCAGAATAAATATACCTATACAGTGTATTCAAGAACAACAGGTACCCAATCAACACAGTCAGCTGATTCTTAAACATCAAACCCAAACAACAAGATATGCCCAGAGACTCCAACCACACTACTATTCAAAGACATCTCGAAGATGACTACCAGACTATTCTCACCCCTTGGTATCATGATAGCCCATAAATCTATCAAGACACTGAAACAGCTACTGATGAAGATAAAAGGACCCTGTACCAACAGCCAGCAAAACAAATGTAATTTACAAAATACCCTGCAGGACTGCAACAAACACTACACCAGACAGACAGGCAAGAAACTAGCCACTAGGATACACGAACACCAACTAGCCACCAAAAGACATGACCCACTATCACTGGTATCCTTACACACAGGCAAAGAAGGACACCACTTAGACTGAGCCAACATATCCATCCAAGGACAGGCTAAACAGAGACATGCACGGAAATTCCTAGAGGCCTGGCATTCACACCAGAACTCCATCAATAAACATATTGATTTGGACCCCATTTAACAACGTCTTAGAAAAAGAACCAGAAATTATATCACCCACCATAACAGACCAAGACACATAAATAGAAATTGCGATGGAACACCAGCGCTTCAATGGAGGCTCACTGATGATGTTACCTAGAATGGTGACGAAACATCCGAAAACAAACCTTCCAGCTCCTCAGCCTGAGCTACAAGTCTTCTCAAAAATCGCAAAGGTTAAATTATTCTGTGTTCTGTTCTCTTTTGTTTGTTTCATTCGGTAATCTTGAAAATAAATTCTGTTTTGTTTAAAACTAAGTGGGTTGACCAACTGCATCATTCCTGGAATATCCACATTATATCTGCTTAAAACAACTAGCAACTTTCTTGAGTGTTTTGTGGGGGGTCTGACCTGGTCCATAACATTGAGGGTTTTTTGCAGGATTTGTTCTACAGTTCTAAACTTGGACTCGGGTTGTTGGACTTGAAGGCAGTGAGTGATAGGTGCTAGTGCCTTTTGTTCCGGGTGTTGAATTCAGTTGGTTTAAACAGTGCTTGGGGGTTTTTACAGAAAAAAGGTGATTAAGGCCAAGCTGCTGGAATTAACATACAAGCTGTCTTTGGAGCGACCTCCTTCTATGGGGCAAGGAGATGTAATTATAACAATGGCTTAGCCCTTAAATCTGCTGGAAATGCCAGAATCTTTAGAGATGGCTAAAATTCAATTGAAAATGAAGCAGCTTGAATTGAGTTGGAGGCAAAAGACAAGGAATTACAATTAAAAGCAGAGGAAAGAGAAAAAGAACAAATCACTTTAACAGAACAAAAACAGAGAGGGAGCTTGAACTTCAGAAATTGGCACTTAGATGGAAAGTCAGCTTAAAAAGAATGGAGATGAAGGCTGAAGGTAAGCTTAGTGAGGGACAGAGTGAGAATGAGCTAACCCATGGTAGCCAAAGGCCTGGTGAGAAAGTGTTCAAATTTAGGCAATGTTTCAAAATATTTAATGAGAAGGTTGTGGAAACCTTTTTCATCTCATTTTTAAAAAGATGGCTAAACAAATGCAATGGCGAGTGACCATGTGGGTTTTGTTGATCCAAACAAAACTTGCAGGTAGAGCTAGTGAGGTATTTGCATCACGATCAGAGGAGGTATCTGAGGCATATGAGGAAGGGAAGAAAGCCATCTTAAATGCAAATGAGCTTGTGCCAGAGGCCTATGGACATTTCAGGAAACTAAGGAATGACCCTGGTCAAACCTACATTGAGTTTGAAAGGATCAAACAAAGTAATTTGATAGTTGGATAAAGGCATTAAAAATAGAGCAAACCTATGACACTCTCAGAGAGACTATTATTTTGGAGGAGTTCAAAATTTCACTTCCTGAAGTAGTAAGAACTCGTGTTGAAGAGCAAAGAGCAGGATTAGCAGCTGAAATGGCTGATGATTATGAGTTGGACCATAAATCAAAGTTTGACTTCCAAAATCAATTTCAATCTGTGAGATAGAAATTGGGGAAAAAGAGAAATATTCGTGTGGAAAGGGAAAGGCAGATCTCACTGAAGATCATAAGCATAACTTACCACAGGCCAAAAAGAAAACCCTTGAAGGGGACAGAGAAGTTAGAAAGCTCCGGTGTTTTCACTACAATAAAGTAGGCCACATGAAATCAGTGTTGGTGGGTTCAGAAAAATGCTGGGAAGCCAGATATAAGAAAACAGGATTAGCCAGTGAATTTTGTTTGAGTGGTTACGGAAGCACAGTTTAGGCTAGAAATGCACCAGAATGTACAACCCGGTTGGAGATTGATTAAGGAGAAAGTGCCAGATCTTCTTAAAGTTTACTCACATAGGCCAGGAGCAGCAGGTAAAGAGGTTATAATATTAAGAGATACCCAGGATCCCCTCAATCTGTGATGTTGAAACATGAGGGGATATGTACTTCTGAAGGACTACTGCTAGAAAAGTTACGAGTAACAGGAACTCACAGTGAGACAAGATGTGCTTAATTATGTAAAGTAAGGTTAGAGTGTCCAGTGAAGAGTGGAGAAGTCGTGGTAGGAGTACTGGAAAAACTCTCAGCTCCAGGAATCATACAGCTAATCATACAGCTGGTTCCCTGGTACGAGTGCTGCCTGTTGTGGTTGAAAAGCCAGTGGAAACTCAGGCATCTGAACTACTGCAGGAGACATACCCTGGGATTTTTCCTGACTGTGGTAACAAAGGTCACAAAGTCACCAGTTGGAGCAGGAGAGATCAAAAGTGTACAGATAAGAAAGTTGAAGTGGAATTAGCAAAGACCCTGTTTGATCAGATGGTCGATACAAAGACACAGATGACACAGCAGACATATTTAGCTCAGATAAATTAACTAAGTTACAGCAGAAAGATGAAAATTCTAAACAATTGTATCAAAAGGCAGACACAGAAAAACTATCTGAATGTATCCCCGAATGTTATTATTCTTAAAAATGACGTCTTAGTGAGGAAGTGGAGACCATCACATATTCAAGCAGATGAGAAATGGGCAGAAGTTCATCGAGTCGTATTGCCAGTGGATTATAGAAAGGAGGTGTTACGGTGGCACATGACCTACCACTAGGGCGTCATTCTGGAGTGATAAAAACTCAAGCTAAAATTAAAAAAAACATTTTTACTGGCTTCAACTACATCTTTGTGAAGTCCAATTTTGCCAGACATGTTATATATGTTAGGTAATTGGAAACCCACAGGCAGTGTTAAAACCCACACCTTTAATACCTATTTCTGCATTTGAGGAACCTTTTACAAGAGTCTTAATTGATTGTGTAGGACCCCTACCTAAAACAAAAAAGTGGGAATCAGTATTTGTTAACAATAGTGCATGTGTCTACTGGATTCCCAGAGGCTGTTCCATTTCAATCTTTCCATCACAGCTTAGAAGGATTGTAGAGGGGTTCCTCAAATTTTTCACTAAATACAATCAGATCAAGGGTCAAATTTCATCTTGAAATTATTCAAGTTATGGACAGCTTAGGAATAAAACAATTCAAATCTGCATACCATCCAGAGTCACAGGGACATCTAGAAAAGGTGGCATCAGACATTAAAGATCAGATGATTAGGATAACGGAATATCCACATTATATCTGCTTAAAACAACTCGCAAAGTTCGGGTCTGGGCCACTTTCTTGAAATGTTTTGAGGGGGCCCTGACCTGGTCCATAACACAGCCCACTCATGATTTTGGAAACCTCTATCAAATTGTCCATTAGCTTTCTCTCAAAGGAGAGCACAGTCTCAATCTCTTCAATCTATCCTTGTTACTGAAGTAAACCGCTTCTGTACTCGCTTCAATGCTTTCACAGCTTTCTTAACGTGGTGCGCAGAACTGTACACGGTACAACAGGGTGAGGTCAAATAAAGTGTCGCATACAAGTTCATCATTTTCTCCCTGATCTTGTACTCTGTAATAAAGCCAAGAATACTGTACGCTTTATTACCTGCTTTCTCTGCCTGCCCTGCTGCTTTAAATAATTGGTTCACATAAATACCCAGGTCGCTCCGCTCCTGTGACCTGCTTAGAATTTTGGTCCTTATATTTGCGGATGATACGAAAGTCGGGGGAGTGGTGGACAACGAAGAAGGATGTGGTAGGTTACAGCGGGATATAGATAAGTTGCAGAGCTGGGCAGAAAGGTGGCAAATGGAGTTCAATGTAGCTAAGTGTGAAGTCATTCACTTTGGTAGGAGTAACAAGAAGATGGATTACTGGGCTACTGGTAGGCTACTTGGTAGTGTGGATGAGCAGAGGGATCTTGGTGTCCATGTACACAGATCTCTGAAAGTTGCCACCCAAGTAAATAGTGCTGTGAAGAAGGCATATGGCGTACTGGGCTTTATTGGTAGAGGAATTGAGTTCCGGAGTCCTGAGGTCATGTTGCAGTTGTATAAGACTCTGGTGCAGCCTTATTTGGAGTATTGTGTGCAGTTTTGGTCGCCATACTATAGGAAGGATGTGGAGGCACTGGAACGGGTGCAGAGGAGGTTTACCAGGATGTTGCCTGGCATGGTAGGAAGATCGTATGAGGAGAGGCTGAGGCACTTGGGGCTGTTCTCATTGGAGAAAAGAAAGTTTAGGGGCGATTTGATAGAGGTGTACAAGATGATTAGGGGTTTAGATAGGGTTGACAGTGAGAACCTTTTTCCGCATATGGAGTCAGCTGTTACTAGGGGACACAGCTTTAAATTAAGGGGAGGTTGGTATAGGACAGATGTTAGGGTTAGATTCTTTACTCAGCGGGTTGTGAGTTCATGGAATGCCCTGCCAGTATCAGTGGTGGACTCTCCCTCTTTATGGTCATTCAAGCGGGCATTGGATAAGCATATGGAGGTTATTGGGCTAGTGTAGGTTAGGTAGGCTTCGGTCGGCGCAACATCGAGGGTCAAAGGGCCTGTACTGCGCTGTATTTTTCTATGTTCTATATATTATATGGCCTTTCAATGTTCTTCCTATTGTAATGCATCACTTCTCTTCATTGAATCTCATCTGTTACCTATTATTTCCTCACTAATTTGTTATCTGTGGCATTAGATCAAAGACCTGAATATCCACGTACACTACATCACTGGTACCTCTTCAAATAACTCCAGCAAGTTAGTTGAACACAATTTCCCCTTTAGAAATCCACACTGATGCTTCATAAACAACCCATCTTTCTCCCTGTAACAACTAATTCTATTCCAAATAAATTATTTCTAGAAGTTTTCCCATAAATGAAGTTAAACCAACTGCTCTGTAATCCCGAGGTTTATCCTTCCAGCCTTTCTTGGATAAGGCAGTAATGTTTGCAATTTTCCAGTCTTTTGATGCCTCCCAAGTATAGGGAAGACTGATATATGGTGGTCAGTGCCCCTACAAATTCCACTTCCGCTTCCTCAAAGTCTTTAGATGCATCGCTTTGGTCCCAATACCTTATCAACTTTATGTGCCAACAGTCTATCCAGTTCTTCTGCCCTATTAATTCTAAATCCTTCTAGTGACTGAGTTTCCTCCTCTGTCATCATGGCCTAGATAGCATCTCTTTCTTTGGGAATGACAGATGCAAAGTATTCTTTTAACACCACAGCCATAAGGAGATTGACATCTATGGTCCCTAATTGGCTGTACTACTATTATTTATATATTCATGTGAGTGTTTTGGTAACCTCTATAATGGCTGTTAATCATAGAGATGTACAGCACAGAAACAAACCCTTCAGTCCAACTCGTCCTTGTCGACCAGATATCCTAAAATCAATCTAGTCCCACTTGCCAGAATTTCACCAAAACCCCTCCTATTCATACACTCATCCAGATGCCTTTTAAATGTTGTAATTGTGCCACCCTCCACCAGCTTGGTCCATACACACCATCCATTGCATGAAAAAGTTGCCTCTTAGGTCCCTTTTAAATCTTTCCCCTCTCACCCTAAACCTATGCCATTTACTTCCAGATTCCCCTAACCCAGGGAAAAGATCTTGACTATTTAGCCTATTCATGCCCCTCATGATTTTATAAACCTCTAAGGTCATTCCTTTAGCCTCTGACACTTCAGAGAAACCAGCCCCAGCTGATTCGGCCTCCCCCTGAAGCTCAAACCCTCCAACCTTAATAACATCCTTGTAAATCTTTTCTGAACCCTTTCAGGTTTGGCAACATCCTTCCTAAAGGAGGGAGACCAGAATGGCACACAATATTCCAAAACATGGCCTTACCAAAGTCCTGTATGACCTCAATGCTTCTCTTATTTGGTTTTTCATCTCTCATCTGAACTGTCAATATTCCTCTTGGTGATCACTATTATTTTCTATCGGACACTTGTCATAAAGAAATAAGTATGCTTATCTTAATTTCTACCTCCTTCATCATCCAAGGAACTCTGGATTTGTTTCCTCACTTTTCCCATTTGAAAAAATATACCTTGATTGTACCTGAACGGTCTCTCCTTTGAAGATAGCCCAATGTTCAGTTACTGTTCTTCTGCTAACCTCTCATTCCAACCAATCCCGCCCTGCTCTGTTTTTGCCCCATTAAAGTCTGCTCTCTACCAATTAATTTTTCCTCACTCTGGATTTTTGCATGTCATTTCCACCAAATATTGATGAATTCTTCTAACTTTGTTGCTGAGAGTCGAAATAACCCAAAAAGGTCAACTCAAATACTGGAATTGTTACTACATGACTTCAACATGTAATAAAATTAGTAGAATGAAAAAATGGTCCTCAAAATTATCAACAAGAGCCTTTGAAAAAAGTTGTGATCTTTGGCATAGGGTTAGGTTCAATGTAGAACTGGTTACAGGATGTGAATAACCAAATTGTCTGAAAAAGTTGTGAGTGTAAACCTGCGCTTTCAATGATCTTTATAAATAGAGGCATAGAGTATAAAAACAAAAGGCACTTTGCAAACCTATATGAAACAGTTCAATCGTACAGTAACTCTAGTTTCCAGTTGTGGATGTGAAGGCATTGTAGAGGGTTCAGAAGAGATTTATTACAACAACTCCGGGCCTAAAGGATTAGAGAGAAGTGAGGTTGCTCTCCTTTGAGCCAACAAACCTGAAGAAAATTGGTGGTGCTGTATAAAACTATGATGGGTTAATAGAATAAATTGATTTGGTTTCTAATAACCAATCAGTTGGCTCAGATTTAATTAAATTTCAGTTTATTTGCAAAAGAACCAAAGACAACAAGGTAAAACCTTTATACATGGGGTGGTTAGTATTTAAGATGCACTCCCTCCTGATATTGTGGTTGATAAGATCAAAATTAGTGTTCAGAAGGAATTTGGATAAGCACTTGGAGAAAAGAAATATAGGGGGTGGGGGGAAGCACGGTATGGATGTAGATAACAGACCATGGACAAACATTTGAGGATTGTAGTGTCTGTGAAGCATGCACAGACATCATTGTGAAGAAACAGTTTGGATGGTTGCTGTGACAAGCATTTGGAGAGCTGCAGATGCCAGGTAGTTCTCCACGTCCAGAGTTTGCATCATCTGGAAGGAAAAACTCAGTTGGCTGGATGGCTGGTTTGCAATGTAGAGTAACACCAACAGCATGGGTTCAATTCCCACACTGACTGAGTTTTCATGAAGAACTGCCCTTCTCAACCTCTCCCCTTTGCTTGAAACATGGTGACCTCAGGTTAACCTACCAGTCACCTCTCTCTATTGAGAATGCAGCCCAATTGGACGATGGTCCGATGGGATTATGGTGATGGAAGTTTTAAAAAATAGAAACAAATAAAAGCACATAATAGGTTTGCATAATAATTGACATGTATTAGCCTGATCTCTGCAACTCAACGTGCCACCGGAAAATTTAATTAGGCAGCAATCATAATTTCAGCTGCACTGCACACCATGCTTCCCATTCTTGGGCTCTTAACCTTCCCTCCCCCCGCCAGGAATATCTCAAAAAAATATATGCATTGATCCTATTTCTGTCATCAGCTAAAACTCAAACTTACAACTAAATTGATTTGCCTGTTCATTTGCTTTTAGATCCTTTATGTTTTCTTCCCTAATCTCATATGTAAGACAGTTTCTCAAAAATCTCTCCATCCTGAACAAACAATGAAAAAAGTTAAAGGACTCAGCAGATTTTATCTTAAAGTCTGCATTGCCAACTGAATTATACTATTTTAATGAGGGCCATACCCAGGATTTTCTATTTTGCTTTGGGTGTTTGAAGCACAAATAGTGAATTATAGAACCTGAAATCATTTGAAGTCTGAGTACTTGAAAACAATGGTGGCTAGTATTACTATGCTTTGGCTATGATTTTTTATTCATAAAATCCAGTCAATATTATTGCAAATATTGACTTTGTGCTTCAGCAAGTAGCTTTAGTTTTCCCCATCAATTCAACAGAAACTTAGAATGTCATATGCATAAAAATGCAGAGCTCCTTTGCCTTATTGATTACATTCACATTATTTTCATTAAAAATCTAATTAATGATCACTTCTAATATGTAACACTTGACAGATCAGTGTATCACTATATTTCATTGGAAAAGTAATGAATTTTCATCACCCTTGCATGAACAGTGAGGTGCTGTCACAACAACGCTATTCTTTCTGCTTGGCTTTCCGTAGTTCTACCTCATCCCACCATAAGTCATCTGTGTTGTGACAAGCAAAATAAAATATTTGGAGCAGAGGCCAAAGCAAATCTTCAGTAAAGACCATCAATTGGAAAGCACAGAGTTGATAGTTTGAATGATTAGAGTGTTGGTAGAAAATAATTTTATTTGTTCAAAGATCATTTGATGGTAAGTAAATGCTCACTGGCATTGAATATAAAGCTTTTAACTGAATGTTATTACTTACAGTAAGATATACTCAAGCTAAGTAACTTAAATCCAAGTATATGTTTTCCTTGAGGGAAAAAACAGCATTTATCATCGCAATGATTTTACTCATAAAACTAGTCTTTTGAATCTACAAAGCCTGCAACATAAATTGTTAAAATAATTCTAGTTTAGGAATTTAAAATATTTTCAGAATATATTGCATGGTTTAGTGAGGAATATTTAGAATCGTTGTGTTTGAGAAAGTTATGTCCTTAAATTATTTTCTACTTACAACAAAATTTAATCGCAATATGTTTAACAGTAGAAGGACCAAAAATCAATTTGCATTTGTTGGCTCGAAAAATATTTAGGCAAGAATGGTTCTAACTCTTTAGATCTGGTATTTGCCAAGCGATGATTTAACTGCTTTCAAATTCTAGTCCACTGCAAATACAGAGCAGTTTCATGCTAAACACCCAGACCATGCTGCATCTCAGCAGAATTGAGTAACTGTCAAGCACAGCCATAGTCTACTCAGCATTGGCACACAGACCAGTATACCACCTGTATTATTCCCTGGCATCCATCCCAAAATCAATGACAATCCCAGCCACTCAGTAAAATCTAAAGTGTACAGTGTATACAATATGCTGTGAATTTAAAATACCTTACTGTGTTGGAAAAGAGTATTGCTTGAGATATTCACTATTTAGCTATTGTGTTAAATATGTTCACTCAATCCGATAAGCAAAGTAATTAGGTATAAACATCTTTAAAAAGAGGATATTCTGAGAATCCAAAAAGGCTATAGTGCTCATGAACTCAATATTTCTGTGGCTAATTTTTGAGACGCATCTAATGAGGTCAGTAATAATCCACTTCTCCTGCTTTTGATTAGTGAGCAAAAGAGAAGAGTAATTGGTTTTACTCTTTGTTATCTTACACACATTTTACATTTCACAATTGTGAACCTTGGGCATCTGACCACTGTCATCCAGCCAGCAAGCCCCCTGGACATGATGGATTGCACTTAGGATTTAAAGAAACCAATTGCAAATATAGTGGATGCACTGGCAGTAATCTTTCAATTCTGGTAAAGTCCTAGAGGACTGATAAACTGCCAAATGTGACACCTTTATTCAAAAAGGGAGGGAGACACAAAAATAAGGTAATGATAGGCCAGTTAACATCTGTTATTGGGAAAATGCTAGTCTATTTTAAAAGGGCATAATAGAATGGAATTTAGAAATATTATCAAACAGCATCAGCATAGCTTCATGAAGGAGAATTTAACACAGTTATTTGAGAAGGGAACCAAAAGATATAATATTTGAATTCAAAAACCTTTCAATAAGATTTCATGAAATTATTTAAAAAGATAAGGGTCATGGTGTTGCAGGTAGCATATTAGCATAGAGGATTGGCTAACTAAGAGTTGGAATAAAGCAGACCTTTTCAAGATGTAAGTGCTAGATGTCTTGAAACGGTTAAAGGTGGATAAATCCCCAGGACCTGATCAAGTGTACCCGAGAACTCTGTGGGAAGCTAGAGAAGTGATTGCTGGGCCTCTTGCTGAGATATTTGTATCATCGATTGTCACACGTGAGGTGCCGGAAGACTGGAAGTTGGCAAACGTGGTGCCACTGTTTAAGAAGGATGGTAAATACAAGCCAGGGAACTATAGACCAGTGAGCCTGACCTCAGTGGTGGGCAAGTTGTTGGAGGGAATCCTGAGGGACAGGATGTACATGTATTTGGAAAGGCAAGGACTGATTAGGGATAGTCAACATGGCTTTGTGTGTGGGAAATCATGTCTCACAAACTTGATTGAGTTTTTTGAAGAAGTAACAAAGACGATTGATGAAGGCAGAGCAGTAGTTGCGATCTATATGGACTTCAGTAAGATTTTTGACAAGGTTCCCCATGGGAGACTGATTAGCAAGGTTAGATCTCATGGAATACAGGGAGAACTAGCCATTTGGATACAGAACTGGCTCAAAGGGAGAAGACAGAGGATGGTGGTGGAGGGTTGTTTTTCAGACTGGAGGCCTGTGACCAGTGGAGTGCCACAAGGATCGGTGCTGGGTCCTCTACTTTCATCAAAAGCCCTTCATCAGGAATCGCTTTTGCCCGAAACGTCGATTTCGAAGCTCCTTGGATGCTGCCTGAACTGCTGTGCTCTTCCAGCACCACTAATCCAGAATTAGACACTTAATGGTAAGGTCCTAGGGAGTGTTGCTGAACAAAGAGACCTTGGAGTGCAGGTTCATAGTTCCTTAAAAGTGGAGTCGTAGGTAGATAGGATAATGAAGGCAGCATTTGGTATGCTTTCCTTTATTGGTCAGAGTATTGAGTACAGGAGTTGGGAGGTCATGTTGCAGCTGTACAGGACATTGGTTAGGCCACTGTTGGAATATTGTGTGCAATTCTGGTCTCCTTCCTATCGGAAAAATGTTGTGAAACTTGAAAGGGTTCAGAAAAGATTTACAAGGATGTTACCAGGGTTGGAGGATTTGAGCTACAGGGAGAGGCTGAACAGGCTAGGGCTGTTTTCCCTGGAGCGTCGGAGGCTGAAGAGTGACCTTACAGAGGTTTACAAAATTATGAGGGGCATGGATAGGATAAATAGACAAAGTCTTTTCCCTGGGGTCAGGGAATCCAGAACTAGAGGGCATAGGTTTAGGGTGAGAGGGGAAAGATATAAAAGAGACCTAAGGGGCAACTTTTTCATGCAGAGAGTGGTATGTGTATAGAATGAGCTGCCAGACGATGTGGTGGAGGCTGGTACAATTGCAACATTTAAGAGGCATTTGGATGGGTATATGAATAGAAAGAGTTTGGAGGGATATGGGCCAGGTGCTGGCAGGCGGGACTAGATTGGGTTGGGATATCTGGTCGGCATGGACAGGTTGGACCAAAGGGTCTGTTTCCATGCTGTACATCTCTATGACTCTATAACTAGTGGAGAACCACAGGGATCAATGCTGGGACTAGTTGTTTACAATACATATTAATGACTTGGACAAAGGTGAATGTACAATTGACAAGTTTGTGGATCATCCAATAGCTGGGAAGGCAAATAGTGAAGATGGTCACAAAGAGTCTACAGATTATATACAAGTGGGCAGAAACTTTGCAGATATGAGAAACCAAGAGCTTATGCACTCTGGCAGGAACAATGGGGAAAACACTGCAAAAAAGCAGCTGTGCAAACGGCCTTAGGGGTCCTCATGCATGAATCACAAAGTGTTAACATTCATGTTCAGCAGGTTATAGGGAGGCAAGTGGACTGTTGGCCTTTATTTCAAAAGGAATAGAGTACAGAAGTGAGGAGGTCTTTTTAAAACTATACAAGGCATTTGTCAGACCACACCCACAATATTGTGAACAATTTTGGTCCCTTTATCTAAGGAAAGATAGAATGACATTGTAGGCAGTCCAGAGAAGTTGAGTATTTACTAAGTTGATTCCAGGTGTGGAGGGATCTTCAATACCAGGAGAGAGATGTGGAGGTTACACTTGTCCTGGGGATTTATCTACCTTTCTGCACATTAAAATCTCCACACCTCTTCTTCTGTAATGTGAACTGTTTACAAGATAACATTATTTATTATCAAGATCACTAGCTTCCATGTCTTTGTCCGCAGTAAATACTGACACAAAATATTTATTTAGTATCTCATCCATCTTCTGTGGTTCCCTATATAGACATTCTTGCTGATCTTTAAGGGACCCTGTTGTTATTAATATACTTTAGATTCTCCTTAACCTTAACTGCCAAAGCTCTCATCCCCCTTTTTGCCTTTCTGATTTCTTTCCTAAGTATGCTCCTACTCCCTTTACACCAGGGATTCACGTGATCCCAGTTGCTTATATTGTCATGTGCCTCCTCCTTTTTCTTGACCAGAGCCTCAGTATGTCTAATTACCCAGTGTTCCCTACTCCTGTCAGCCTTGTCCTTCACTCTGACATCCTCTCAGAGTATATGAAATTCTTTACCACAAAGCTGATTGGGGGCAGATGTTCGCAGGTAAAGGGACAGCTGGAAAATGGGAAATCTTCAGAAATGAGATAACGAGAGTCCAGAGACACTATATTCCAATTAGGATAAAAGGAACGGCTGGTACGTACAGGGAATGCTAGATGACTAGAGAAATTGAGGGTTTGGTTAAGAAAAATAAGGAAACATGTCAGGTATAGTCGGAAGAGACTGAATGAATCCTTAGAAGAGTATAAAGGCAGTAGGAGCATACTTAAGAGGGAAATCAGGAGGGCAAAAAAGGGGACATGAGATAGCTTTGGCAAATAGAGTTAGGGAGAATCCAAAGGTTTTTTTTACAAATACCTTAAGGACAAAAGGGTAACTAGGGAGTGAATAGGGCCCCTCAAAGATCAGCAAGGTGGCCTTTGTGTGGAACTGCAGGAGATGGGGGAGATACAAAATGAGTCTTTTGCATCAGTTTTCTCTGTGGAAAAGGACATGGAAGATGTAGAATGTAGGGAAATAGATGGTGACACCTTGAAAAATGTCCATGTTACAGAGGAGTAAGTGCTAGATGTCTTGAAATGCATAAAAGTGGATAAATCCCCGGACCTGATCGGGTGTACCCTAGAACTCTGTGGGAAGCTAGAGAAGTGATTGCTGGGCCTCTTGCTGAGATATTTGTATCATCGATAGTCCCAGGTGAGGTGCTAGAAGACTGGCAATTGGCTAACATGGTGCCACTGGTTAAGAAAGGTGGTAAGGGCAAGCCAGGGAACTATAGACCGGTGAACCTGACGTCGGTGGTGGGCAAGTTGTTGGAGGGAGTCCTGAGGGACAAGATGTACATGTATTTGGAAAGGCAAGGACTGATTAGGGAGAGTCAACATGGCTTTGAGAGTGTGGGAAATCAGGTCTCACAAACTTGATTGAGTTTATTTCAAGAAGTAACGAAGAGGATTGATGAGGGCAGAGCAGTAGATGTGATCTATATGGACTTCAGTAAGGCATACGACAAGGTTCCCCATAGGAGACTGGTTAGCAAGGTTAGATCTCATGGAATACTGGGAGAACTAGCCATTCGGATACAGAACTGGCTCAAAGGTAGAAGACAGAGGGTGGTGGTGGAGGGTTTGGAGTGCCAGAAGGATTGGTGCTGGGTCCACTACTTTTCGTCATTTATATAAATGATTTGGATGTCAGCATAAGAGGTATAGTTAGTAAGTTTGCAGATGACACTAAAATTGGAGGTGTGGTGGACAGCGAAGAGGGTTACCTCAGATTACAACAGGATCTTGATCAGATGGGCCAATGAGTTAAGAAGTGGCAGATGGAGTTTAATTTAGATAAATGCTAGGTGTTGCATTTTGGGGAAGCAAATCTTATCAGGACTTAGACACTTAATGGTAAGGTCCTAGGGAGTGTTGCTGAACAAAGAGACCTTGGAGTGCAGGTTCATAGCACCTTATATGTGGAGTTGCAGTTCGATAGAATAGTGAAGAAGGCATTTGGTATGCTTTCCTTTATTGGTCAGAGTATTGAGTACAGGAGTTGGGAGGTCATGTTGCAGCTGTACTGGACACTGGTTAGGCCACTGTTGGAATATTGCTTGCAATTCTGGTCTCCTTCCTATTGGAAAGATGTTGTGAAATTTGAAAGGGTTCAGAAAAGATTTACAAGGATGTTGCCAGGGTTGGAGGATTTGAGGTATAGGGAGAAGTTGAACAGGCTGGGGCTGTTTTGCCTGGAGCTTCGGAGGCTGAGGGGTGATCTTATAGAGGTTTATAAAATCATGGGAGGGGCATAGATAGGGTAAATAGACAAAGTCTTTTCCCTGGGATGGGGCAGTCCCGAACTAGAGGACATAGGTTTAGGGTGAGAGGGGAAAGGTATAAAAAGGGACCTAAGCGGCAACTTTTTCATTCAGAGGGTGGTGCGTGTAAGGAATGAGCTGCCAGAGGAAGTGGTGGCGGCTGGTACAATTGCAACATTTAAAAGGCTTCTGGATCGGTATATGAATAGGAAAGGTTTGGAGGGATATGGGCCAGGTGCTGGAAGGTAGGACTAGGTTGGGTGGGATTTATGGACGACATGGATAAATTGGACCGAAGGGTCTGTTTCCATGCTGTACATCTCTGAGTCCATGAGAGCTGTCGAGGCTGAGTGTTTAACATATTGAGATAGACAGATTTTTTTTTAAAAAGTCAGTAACGGAATCAAGGGTCATGGGGATAAGGCAGGATAGCTAGCGGAGGAATATCAAATATTAGGGGCAGCACAGTGGTTCATTGGTAGCACAGCTGCCTCAGTGCCAGGGACCCCGGTTCGATTGACTTTGGCGACTGTCTGTGTGGAGTTTGCCCCGTACGTGCGGTTTCTGCCGTGTGTGCCAGCTTCCTCCAGCAGTCCAGAGATGTACATGTTAGGTGGATTGGCAATGCTAACTTGCCCATAGTGTTCAGAGATGTTTAGGGTGCGGTGTCAGCCATGGTAGATGCAGAGTCGCAGGGATGGGGTGGGGCATTGTTCAGAGGGGCAGTGTGGACTTGTTAGACTGGGTGGCCTGTTTCCACCCTATTAATTGATCTGTTCAGCGATGTTATTACATATTTTTGGAGCAGATGGGTCTTGAAACCAGGTCTTTCAGACCATGATTAGGGACACTATCACTGCATCACAAGTGGGCCCCCACCACTGTTGGGATGCAATTTTAAAAAACTGATCTTATTGAATGGCAGAGCAGACTTGATGAGCTGAATGGCCTATTCTTTGAACAGTGGCAATTGCCTATTGCAGTTCAGCTATTTGATAGGTAGTTCCTAAATATGCTATTGAAATTGAGCATAATGGGCTGCAGTTTAAGTTAATGTTTACTGCGAAATGGGGAATAATTTGGGTACTGCAAAATAGTCTTGGGTTGTGCTTGTGGAACAATCTACTCACGCCTTAGGTTAGATAGTTGTCATCATTTTGGAACCTGAATTCATCATACTTTGCTTAATATTACTCTTAAAAAGGTACCAAGGCTGAAAACTCTTCTGAACTTCAAGCAACTGCTTTGAAAATGTCCGTAACAGTACCTTCCATGAATGAAGAGGAGCAATCTGGCAGCATCAGCACTGTAGATGGTGACGACACTTCTGGGGCTGAGATATTTTAAACATTCACTTTCTTATAAAAAGCTTTTATTATTATGAAAGTTTTCTATTAAGTATTTTGGAATATTGTTATCTTTTAATTCTAAGTTTCAATGATTTTAATTTATGTTTGTTGTATCAAATGATGGCAAAGGCCTTATTCTTGATTGCGATATATTGTAATAAACCTGATACATTCATGATTGTGTTTTAATTAAGCAATAAATGGATCTATTTCCTTAGAAGTCGATAATTATTGTGTTTTATAGAAAAAAACGTGGTAAACTCAAATGCAATGTTTGTAGTTCAGGGTTCCTTTAGTTTCTCTCCCAAACCAATATTTCTGGAATGGGAAAATACAATTCCCATTAAAAATGACAGCTGACAAGCTGAATTGCCTTGCTGGCTGATAGTTATCACCTATACTCAGGACAAATAGCACAAAAATGTAAAAATAAGAAACCTGCATGTATCAAATATTTTTATACATCAATTTACACTAAACTCTGTAAAGATTAATATCTGTTAACATTTTCCAAAAGCCTGTAGATTTTCCTTCTGCTCACTTAAAAAAATGTTCTGCCTTGATTTTCTATTTTTTTAAAACATTGATACAGGTACACAACATTGTCATCTTTGTGAAGCCTTAGACTCAACTGCACGTAAATTTGACAACAATGACAAGATTTTGCAGACTCTGTTGTCTCTGTTGCTGCAATTTATGATGTGGATGTGCCGGTGTTGGACTGGGACAAAGTCAGAAGGCACAGCACCAGGTTATAATCCAACAGGTTTATTTGGAATCACAAGCTTTCAGAGCGCTGCTCATTCAACGGGTGAAGTGAAGGGATGCACACAGGCACAGAATTTTTAATGCAGAGAGATAACGGTAAGATAATTCCAGGTAATTAAGTGGCAAAAGGTAAATACAAAATGGTGTGAGTGGAGTGTCAATAAGCTTTAGATTAGAGTGGTGCTGGAAAAGCACAGCAGGTCAGGAAGCATCCGAGGAGCAGGAAAATCGATGTTTTGGGCAAAAGCCCTTCATTAGGAATAGAGGCAGGGAGCCTCCAGGGTGGAGAGATGGTCCCTGCCTCCATTCCATTCCTGATAAAAAATCTAAACTCTAGTTTCCAGCATCTGCAGTCCTCACTTCTGCCTTGTCAATAGTCTTTGCAGATGATCAAAAGTGTCAAACGGTGTGAGTAAAGTATCAACAGCTGAATAGCAAGTTAAGGGATGACCTATGATCCAATTAATAATTCTATTTTAAAAAGGATGCTGCTGGAGATATACCTATCATTATTCCAGCCTTTTGGTTTAAGAGTGGCATGACAAGGTCTGACCAAAGTAACAAGTTATCCAAAAACCTTAAGAAAAATGTGGGTATTCAGTTGTCCCAATCAACCAAAAAATGAATTTGTCATTGCTGTCTCTGGAATGTTACAAACACTTTTGCCTACATAGCAACAGTGAACACACTTCAAATATATCTCATTGGCTGTAAAATCGTTTAGGATGCTCTGAAATTATAAAAAGACACTATATAAAAGTGTGTTTTTCATTCCCTTTGAGCTGTCCCTGCAGGAGAAAAGTTGGATCTTGCCACTGTCATGAGCACCATTACTTGAAAGCAACCAGTTGTGTTTATTTTGTTTCAGCATTATTGAATTTCTGATCAATCACAGATGAAAATGGAAGCAGTCAGGAATGATTGATAATAGCAGATAATCCCAGTGTAACTTTCCGCTGAAACTTTGTTCAAATAGTATGGATTCAGACAACTGTGTGTGGAGTTTGCACATTCTCCCCGTGTCTGTGTGGGTTTTCTTCCACAGTTCAAAGATTGCAGGTTAGGTGGATTGGCCATGCTAAATTGCCCATAGTGTCTAGGGATGTGGAGGCTAGGTGGGTTAGCCATGGGAAATGCAGAGTTAGAAAAGGGTGGCTTTGGGTGGGATGCTGTTTGGAGGGTCAGTGTAACTTGATGGGCCGACTAGCCTGTTTCTACATTGTGAGGATTCTATGATTCAAACAAAAAGATATTCTTTGCCGAGTTGCTCAACTGCAATGTGAAGGTGATCAGAAATATGCTTTGCTGTTGATGACAGGATGCAGCCACAAACTCATTTTTCAGTAAATATTTACAATCAAGGATTTGAACAGCCCAATTCATTGGCTCAGAAATACCAATGTATAATTGACTGCATAGAGATAAAATAGAAAATTTAGTAGAGGGGAACAATATGAATTTTATATTAAGTGGCAATATTTGAAGTAATAGAGGAGCAAATAAAATTGGTATTTTGATGGAAAGGTCACCAAATCTCAGTTCCATGTTTGCAAGGTGTTAATAAGATTTGGAAAGTTAGAGCCATATGCAATGAACAGTCATCTCTGCCCAAGATATTACTATGGTTACTCTATTTATTGATGCTAGGGACCTGCTGCTTTTTCACAAGGAGCGTGTAAAGATCATAGGGGAAAATAAAAAAAATCACTGGCTCCTTCTCCCACACTACAGTGTAATGGCACGATCAGGAGACAAACAAGATTGACTGCCGATATTCCACCACTGGCAAAATGGAAAAAAAGACAGAAATATAAAAAATATACTAAGTACTCAACATGGTTTTTGAGGGATATACTAATGTTCTTGCAGGTTAATGTATAAAAATGTGAACTATGTAATTCACAATTCTTTTTAAAATTGAAGAAAAAGAGTACAAATACTTTTTAAAAAATTTCTACATATCTTGGTTAAGGACTATTCCTGCAATTCATTTACTCTCTCTAGCTGCCATTTTGCAGCTAAACACTTAAGTCTTTATGGCACGGTGGCTCAGTGGTTAGCATGCTGCCTCATAGTAATGGGGTCCCAGGTTCAAATCCAGCCTTGGGCTACTCCGTGTGGACTTTGCACATTCTCCCAGTGTCTGCGTGGGTTTCCCCCCTCACTCACAAAAGATGTGCAGGTAAGGTGAGTTGGCCGTGCTAAATTGCCCATAGTGTTAGATTCATTACTCAGATGGGGGTGAGTTACTTTTGAGTGTGGACTTGTTGGGCTGAAGGGCCTGTTTCTACACTGTAGGGAATATAATCATTATTTGGCATTAATCATAACTTGCCTTCGTGGATTTCTTCTTCCCAACCAGTTCGATTGGAAGGTTCTGTCAGGATGATCTTTGTGTCTTATATCAACCCATGATCACAGGCAATCACACTGCTCAAGTATTAAGACATTTGGACAACTTCCCAAATTACTTCCAAATCAAATGTTAATCTTTAGCCATTTGATTTATTCCATGATAAAATGAAGAAAGGGCTAAGTGAACTAGATACAAGAAAGGCTATTCGTGTCCAACGAGATCACATTTCTAATACTAAAGACAGATGTTCCTGAAAAGGCCTTTGAGCTAACCTGTTGCAATATAGCTACAATACTAGCATTTTATTTGTTAAAATAATGAAAATTTACCAATTTAGATCCTGTCAACAAAAGCAAACTAATCAATTTCAGCTATTTATGGCCCTACAAGTTAATTATCAATTATCAAAGTGATACAAAATGTCAACAACACAAATCACCAATAACTGATCATCAGTGGGCAGTTTGGTTCTGCCAGCACTACTCTGCTTGAGACCTCATTGCAGCCTTGGTCCTTGGGTGAAAGAGCAGAATTCCACAGCTAAGTTGCAAATGACTGTCCAAGGCATCAGGGCAGCATTTGACCAAGCATTCAGGATCCCAATAAAATTGAATCAATGAGGATTACGGGGAACTCTCTCCAGTAACTGTACTTGCACCTGGCACAGATAAGTTCATTTCAGCTCAGGACATCACTGCAGGGAGTTTGTGGGGTGTCTTTCTAAGCCCAACCATTTTCAAATACCTTTTCTTTTCATTAGATCAGAAGTGGTGGGGACAGAAGTGAAAGAGTGATCACAGATTGCATAATGTTCTGTTCCATTCAGAACTTCAGATTCTGAAACAATACATTCACAGTTGCAGCAAGAGCTGAACAACATTCAAGCTTAGACCAACAAGTGACGTGTAACATTTGTGCCAAACAGCAACTATCTTCAGCTTTCCTTCACATTCAAGTTGCAGTGCCATTGCTGAATGCCATATCACCAACAGCTTGGTGTCATCATTTTATTAAATGTTCCTGCTTCTGGTCAATGACAATAAAAGAGAGGTCAATAGGTTGGAAATTCTTTGCTGTGTAATCCATCTCTAAATACCTCAAAGCTTGTCCATGCAGCAGAAGTCACTTATACATTTTCTTCACTCAGTCAAAATGACAGCACATTTAACAGACAGACAGACTGCAATACATTTCAAGAAAAGTGGCATACCACCACACATTCTCAAGGCCATTTAGGGATAGGTAATACCTGCTGGCTTTGCCAGATATACTCCCATCACCCCAAACAAATAAGCAAAAGCTTCAAATCTTACATAAAAACAAATGTGTACCCCAATATGCCAACAATTTCATGCACAGGTTCGAACAAGACTTCTTCTGTAGGCAGGACCTCCAATCATCACTATATACCAGTTATTGACGACGTTTTCTTCCTCCGGACCAACGGCGAGGAGTCACTGAAACAACAACACAACGATATCAACGAGTTTCATCCCACCAATCTCTACAACGGACTACTCTCTAGTATCAGTCTCATTCTTGGACACATGCATCTCCATCAAGGATGGGCACCTCACTCTACCACAAAACCCATGGATAACCTCACGATGTTGCATCTCAAGCTTCCACCCTAAATATATTAAAATAGCCATCCCCTACGGACAAGCCCTATACGGGATCTGTTCAGATGAGAAGGAATGTGACGGACACTTAGAAGTGCTCAAGGATGCCCTCAAAAGAACAGGGTACGATGCTCAACTCATTGACCACCAGTTCCGACATGCCATAGCGGGAAATTGTAATGACCTCCTCAAGTGACAGATACTATCTGCAACCGATAGGGTACCCTTCGTTGTCCAGTACTTCCCGGGAACCAAAACCTACACCATGTTCTTTGCAGCCTACAACACATTATTGGTGAGAATGAGCACCTCACCAAGACCATCCCCATGCCTCCATTTCTCACCTTTAAAACCACCACCAACCTCAAACAGAACATTGTTCGCAGGAAACTGCCCTGCCTTCAGGACAACACTATACAACCCTGTCAGGCAGATGCTACAAGACACAGAGTGTTGACAGAGCTACCACCATTACACGTGGGGACACCATCCACCACATCTGACTTGACTAATGTTGTCTATTCCATATGCTACAGACAAGGATAGCCTGAGGCATGGTACATTGGTGAGACCAAGCAGAGGCTACGGCAACGGATGAATGGACACTACACAATTGCCAGCCAGGAGTGCTCCCTCCCAGTCAGGGAACACGTCGGCGGTCCAGGACATTTGACCTCGGACCTTCGGGTGACCATCCTCCAAGGCGGATTTTGGGACAGTCAACAACGCAAAGTGGCTGAGTAGAGACTGATAGCCAATATCGATACCCACGGGGATGGCCTCAACGGGGACCTTGGGTTCTGTCGCCCTACAGGTGACACCGCTACACTATAAACTCACACACATGCACACAAGTGTGCGCGCACCGACTCAGACAGACCCACACACCCATGCAGTCCCTCTCATACATCCCCCACATGCACCCTCTCACAGACTTATACCCCATTACACTCAATCGGTTTCCCCGCAGACACACAAAGGTTTGTGGGATATATTTGTACTTGCAGAATTACATTTTATTTTGCTGAAAAAACTGCATAAATCCATGTAAAACTCTAAATCCCACTTTATAAATAGAATCAGTCTGACCAAACATTGGGACACAGACAGACTTTAACTTCGCACCTTCAATGCATTATTAGAGCTGAGATGGCACTCACTGTTAAAAGTATCTTGAGAAGGTAACTTTTAAAAAGTTCTGCCATTTATATATTAAGGAACTGAAACTAACATGATCATTCTAAAAGTTGAAAGACTCAAGCTACATTTGTTTAATATTACATTCCATGACACTGCAATCCTTTTGCTATAAATTATGTGTTGTATGATTCTACTCCAAAACCACCTGATGAAGAAGCAGCACTTCAAAAGCTAGTGCCTCCAAATAAACCTATTGGACTATAACCTGCTGTTGTGTGATTTTTTAACTTTGTCTACCCCAATCCAACACCAGCTCCTCCAAATCAGGACTACAAAAAATTGTACCACAAAACATTGGCTATGGTTATTTCAGCCGCCTTTGCTAATGCAGTGAGACAGGAGGTAAATAACAAGTACTTCTTCCTCTTTGGCAGTAGAAGTCACCAAAAGTCAATATTCAGATTTCATATACAAAGAGTATACAAAGTGTAGCATTCTACACAAGAGATGTCTGTGGGGAATTTGTCCAGAGGAATCTTTGCTGCTGTCTAATCCGTTTTCAGTCACTGCTCATACATTGTTATCCACAACTTTCCAAATAGCAATCAGGAGAAGGAATATGGATTTTCCTCTGCCTGGCTTAGTATCATAGAATTCTTACACAGTGTGAAAGCAGGCCATTCAGCCCATCAAGTCCCCACCGACTCTCTGAAGAGCATTCCATCCAGACACCAATAACCCTGTATTTCCCATGACTAATCCACTTAACCTACATATCCCTGTACCCTCCAGGACAATTTAGCATCCAGCCAATCCACCTAACCTACACACCTTTGGACTGTTTTGAGGAAACCAGTGCACCTGGAGGAAACCCACACAAGACATGGGGAGAACGTGCAATCTCCACATGCACAGTCACCTGATGGTAGAATCAAATCTGGGTCCCTGGCACTGAGGCAGCAGTACTAGCTATTGAAACACCGTGCTGCCCCTGCTGAAACCACTTTCCAGCCTTTGAATTTAGTTGACTCGATCAGAGTTTTTATAACTTCTCTGATCCAGTAAATCAGTCTGACTGCTTTTTATGCCTTTAACCAGCCAGCGAGTGTGCAAGATATTTAAGTCAATTTTAGTCTGTCTGACAGGGAGAAGGATAGTTGGTGAGGAGTCTTTTAAGTTTTACTATTTCAAAACAGCCATAATTTTTGTCATGTGGTTTGCCAACTTACAGCGTTCTTAGTTCAGATAAATAGCCAGGAGTTTAATTCCCATTCCAGCGGAGATAGACTTGGGACATGCCTTATTGCCTGGCCCCGAGTGAGTGGAAAGCACCACCACTTAAAAAAACCCAGTACTGACAAAATTGCCAAGAAAAATGGGTCAGGACGAAGCAGCAGCAGCTGATGAGCCAAAAAACCTGCCTTCAGGCAGGGCACACATGAATGAATGAATGCCAGCCAAACTATGATGATTACTTTTCTCCCTGTGCTGGGTATTGGAGTGCTGAAATCACTCTTGCTGATGTAATTAAAATGTAGCCAGTTCTGTTCTCCATCTGTAAAATTAACATGTAGAACAGGTTGGCTTGCAAGAAGTAATTATAATAATAAACAAAGTAGTAACTGCTTAGCATTCAAAATACTAACCCACAGAACTATCTTCAATCACTGATGCTGGTGGTATATTTTATGGGAAGATTTTATTGTTCGTTGGAAGCACTTGAAAAAGTATTTTGTCAGGAGGTTGACCGGAAAGGATTCAGTTTTGGCTTTGTTTTTCCTTATGGAATCGAATATCACCATTTAAAAGCAAAATTGACCATTTACCGTCAGGCTGTTTTAATAAATATCCCATAACCATGATAATAAACTGACTTATGACTCCTGATAATCTCTCTGATGGTTGGGTTTATACTCCAGTAACTGGAGAAGAGGATGGAACTGATGTCTGAATGAAGAGGGGTCAGGGATCAAAGCAAACCCTTGAGAAGCATTACTTCAAACCTAAGGAGAGACATTTAGCCTAGAGATCAAATTTTACTGTTCCCCCTTAGGGGGTTTTCAAGCAGCTAAATACATCTGAAAGCTGCCCTTTGTGATTTGTGTAAAGGAATGGATGTGCCTTCTACATTATACAAATTATATAAAATCTTAAATTTTCAGGAAATAACAACCAATGCCACTTTTATCAGTTCATTATGAGAAAGGTGTTATTACTCAGATAACCTCAAAAACAAATCAATAATGCAACCTTGCTAATGTCCCTAAGTAGGTTTGACTCATGTGGAAAAATGCGCTTAGGAACTGCAATGGTTCAATTTGGTAGTTCACCACCACCTACTCAAGAGCAATGAGGGACAGGCAATAAATGCTGGCCAGCCAGAATGCTCCCATCACACAATGGATTTTAAAAAATCAACCATATTTTTCATAGTTATATTCTTAAGTATCTTGCAGTTAATAGAAATGAAAAATATCAGTAGCAGTGAGGTCAACCAGAACTGAGAGATGATAACCAGCAGGGAACCTGGAATGAGTGGAGACTCTTCTCTAGCAAGGGAAATCCAAATGGTGTTTTAATACAAGTTTAATTTTATCAATAAAAGAATCTAAAGCTGCAAGTCCTTAATCAGAAAGGTAGTCACTAATAAATACAGTAAGGGATTCAGGAAGCTAATGAGAATGTGGAACTTAATAGTAAGTATAGTTGAGAAAATAGTAAATACGAATTTAGGGAAAGTTCAATAAACACAAGGCAGAAAGCAATCAAAGTATATGCTGGTATTGATATATGAGGTTGGGGAAGTACAATTCAAAGAACATAAATCCAGTCTCTGTAATATTGTTTGCTATCACCATTTTCTTAGCCCATCTGCTGCTGAAATACTCATCCATCCCTTTATTACCTTTAACATTGATGATTCCAACACTACTGGCTGATCTCCCACATTCTGTTCTCAATTAACTTGAGATCATTCGAAGACTTATTGCACGTTAATCTGCAGCAAGTGCATCCCACCCCCCATAATCCCCACCCCCACCTTCAAGGCCTGTGCTCATTGACCTACATTGGTTTCTGAATGATCTGCATCTTTATTTTAAAATTACTCATTCTTGTTTTGAAATGGCTCCTTAAGTTCCAAGTTACAAAAACTATAAGGAACTCACTCACCACCTAGGCTGTCACAGTGCTAATGATGTCACTGTCAGATCAAAGGTCTGGATAATCTATTACCTCAAGTCCAAGCCATTCTAACAATTGCACAATCAAAAAGAAAAGTCTTGTTCAAATGTTTCTGACTTTCCTTATCTCTGTAAACTACCCAGGCCCCACAAAAAAATTCTGGCATTCGCAATCATAATTGGTCCACTGTTGGTAACTGTGCCCTCAGCTGTTTGGGCATTAAATTCTGTAATTCCTTCCTTAAATCTCTCTTTTCTCCTTTAAGGCACTTCTTAAAGTCTTTGACCAAATGTTTGGTCATTTGACCTAATGGAATTGATGCTCTGTCATGTAGGTTGCAAGAGTTGGAACCATAACTGGCTTTGTGTGTGCACCTGAGGAGATGCTAGCTCTGGAGATGGGATTTTCATTGCCAGGGGTTGGAGAAGAGGAGTAGGAATTGTTTTGTGCACAGTTGCAGATTTCAGGAAAAAAAAGGGTCTGTAGCTGGAGCTGCTGGGTACCAAAGAGGTTGTTAAACAGACCTGCCTTGGTTCTGTGGGACTTTGCCCCAGTTATATGGCACTTATCTTCCATGGCAAGCTGTAGTATCTCGATGTCCATTTCCCGATGTTATTACAGCCAATGAACTCTGCAGTGACAATAGCATGTGTTAAAAAGCTTTAAAAATCATTCTTTCAGAACTTCACTTTAGAACATAAAACATAGAACAATACAGCACAGAACAGGCACTTCGGCCCTCGGTGTTGCGCTGACCTATGAAATATTTTCAGGTCATCCCCCTACACTATCCCATCATCATCCAAAATTTCACCACATGCCTAAACAGCCAAATCATAATATTCTTCAAAGTTTTAACATCAGACAGTGCAAATCTGAACATCTCTTTCTTATAAATAAGTATTGTGCATTGACAGAAGTGATCAGAGATCCAGAATTGCCAGTCAACCAATATTTTCCCCCTCAGGCTCAGCTGTTTCAGCACTTGAATGGATGTCTTAGCTTTCAACCAAGAAGGCACCATGAGGCTGAATGCATTCTGAATATTTGGCGGTGTTTACAAAGCTACTGAATCACGTACATCAGCAAGGGCCTCTGTGTATTTTTAATCAAAAATTTTAAGTGGTTATTAAAGGATCATCGGTTTTTGATGTGTTTGAATAACAGATTGGCTGCATAAAGGGATTTTTTAAAGACAGTTTTTTTTTCAATATGAAACGCGAATGACAGTTCTATCAAATTGCTGAAAGTTATTATTTTCCTTGTGGATTTCAAAGACATCCTACAGTCTAACCATACAGGTACTGGGTTAGCTGCTTTGGAGGGAATATTGGGGGATATGAGGAGACATGGAGGAGCATGGAATTGTGAGGGATGAGGTTATGAGAGTACAAAAACAATGTAGATAACACAAGAATCAAGGCAATCCTTCTAATCACACCACTCCCGCATTCTATTAAGAAAAAAAATCTGATCCTCTCCACCACCTCCTACTACAGGCAATGGTTAGTGAAGAATGGAAATTGGAGATAGGTTTCTTTTTGCAGATTCTGAAATGAGAGCATAACTCACATTTTCCTGACCCTACGTGAAAATTCAACCTTCTGTTCATCTCTGTATTTGATTGGCAAGCTCTATATTATCTGTCCTGACAAAGGAGTTAAAGCTTTACTTAATTCTTATACGTTTACTCCAATTAATCATATTCCATCGCAGTCATAACATTGTGAAGCTTCTGAAAGGATGGACTCAGTAGGCAACAAAATCCATTAAAACGTGATAGCCTTACATTTTTCTACACGCGGTGGTCACGCAGGTATCAGGATTGGCTCAGGGGTAGCACTTACATCTTTGAGGAAAGAAGAGTTTGAGTTCAAGACCCAGACAGACTTAAGCAAACTATCCAGGCAGACATCACTGAGGCAGTGGGTGAGTGCAACACTGTCAAAAAGGTGCTACCTAATGATATTAGGACCTACGTTTCCTCAGATGAGCATTAAAATAATGCCTTGGATTTAAAAACAAATCAGAGCCACTTGATCACTTTCTTCTGAGATAATTCCTTTACTGTAAAACTGGCTTCAACAACAGGAAAGTAGTGGGTTCTATGATACTAGGTAGATTGACAGCATGTACATTTCCACCCTCTCCGATAACCACAAATGATCAACTTGAGAAATACACACGCGTGAGATTGGGATCTTGGATTCTAAAACTGAAGACTGAAACAAGTCAGTTCTCCAGATAACAAAGTTCTTGTCACCACTGTCGGCACATTGGAGTATGAGAGTTTTAAAATTATAAACAGGAAACAGGCAAAGAGAAATAAAAACCACGCTGGAAATATGCAAAGGATCTGCCAGTATCTATGTCAAGAAGAAACTGGCAATATTGCAAGTTAAATGCAGCTGTTCTTGACAGAAGAGTCATTTTTAAACTCTATACTGACCAATTCGGAAATATTCAGTGCTGAATATTTCCAACATTTTGTTCTTATTTCAGCATCTGTAATTTTTTAAATGAAGTCTCTCTCTCTCTGTTCTAGCATGTTGCAGACTTCTTTTGACAGTGGAACAAGTTGGAGGAATAGCACTTCATTTTTTTGTTAGACACTTTATGACCTCCTAGACTCAAGATTGAATGCAACAATTCCAGACAATGAACTCTATCCTTCATTTTGTTACCCACCCTCCCATCCTTCCACCCCAGTGCCTGTATCTGGTTTTTAATAGAGTTACTCATTTTCAGCCACAGCTCATGTTTATTCTGTTATTAGCACGGACAATGGACTTGTGCCTTGCATTCTCTACAGTTATTACTATTCCTTTTGTCTGCATTTGCTGCCCAATAAACTGTAAGGAGCTCACTCCCCACCCAGGCTCTCACTATACTTGTGAGGTCACTGCTAGCGAGGCTAGTTCCTGCACCATAGAGGAGGACCACCCAAAACATTGGATCAAAGCCACTTTAATAACTACATAAGCAAAAGAAAGTTATTTTTCAAATATTTTTCTGGTTTCAAGCATTTGAGTTTTACAGTGCCAAGTAGCAAGCTAAGCATTGGAAGGGGAAACAGGAGCATATTCACGGCAAGGCAGAGGGCCACTGAATCAAACAGAATGATGAACGGTACCGATAACAATGATGACATCAGCGGGCACCAACATCCTGTACCATGTGAACATTAAATCACATCAGCAGCACCAACTTCCTATACAGATCTAGTGGAGAATCCTCCGTTTATATTATGACACCTTTGATCTCCAATCTTTTAACCTTTTCTTGCTCTTACCAAGGAGAAACACGAGTAGGTCACTCAGCCCCTGGAGTCAGATCTACCATTCAATAAGATCATGGCTGACCTGATTTTAACCTCAACTCTAGATTCCTGTCTATCCCCAATCATCTTTTATCCCCTTAATAATCAAGATACTATCTACCTCTGCTTTAAAAAATATGTAAAGATTCTGCATTCAGTGCTTTTTGAGGAAAAGAAAAACAAACATGTTTCTTCATCCTCAATGAGCATCCCCTTATTTTTAAGCTCTGACCCTAGTTCTAGATTCTTCTAAAAGAAGAAACATCCTTTCAATATCCTCTCCATTAAATCAACTAAGGATCACACAAGCTTCATATACAAGTTTGTTCCACTTCCCTCCTTTTAAACAGAATAAATGCTGTGATTTTTCCCACCAGTCTTTCTCGGTTCTCTTCCCACCAACGTTCCACCTCTATATTGAATTAGGTATTCTTGAATGCTAGAGCACCGAAGTAAGATGGCAATTGGTTTGGTCTCTCAATTGCTGCCAGGGAACGCTAGGGTTCATTGAAGAAGCAATGGGAGAATTAATACTGCTTTCAACAGCAACATCAAACTGCTAATGTCATTTATTGGACTCTATTTAACCTTGATGCAAATTAACAACTACTCTCAAAATAACACCACTTTCCCCTGTGTTAGTTTGACTGGCACTAAATTTCTAAGTGGAAGTTTAGGTCAAGACCTCATCAATTCTGATTCCATCAGGAAGATCCATCATTAGTACTTGTTAACACTAATTTAGAGCATCTTAAGATTACCTTGTGAAAGTCATGCAGAAGTAGGTTGAACCCTGTGTTTAGTCTATTGAGTATCCCATTCTCTAAACAATGTTATGTTGGGATATCATCTTGCTTAATACCCACCACCAACAAAACAGTCCACTTAATTTGCATAATAAAGCAGATAAATAGTGAAATAAGAAGGAGCATCGTAGAAGCAAATAATACATCATATCAGATGTCAGAATATATTTTCCTGCCTCTGCAGATCAGAAATTAATTCCTATTCTGACAGGTTCACATTAAATGAGAGATAATTTCCATCTGTTTCCTTGCAATTTAAATGTCAATGTAGTTAATCGAGAAAACCTTGCATTTCAGACAACAATTAATAAATCTGTGAGGCCTAACTGGGTCATTTACTAATATGCTAACCAGAATGCTTGACAAAACATTTCTAAATTTAGATTATAAAACCTTGGTGTCTGTCATTGGGCTCTTATCCAAATCATTCGTTTTCTCCCTCAAGCGAAATCCTGTTATAATTGCTACAATTTACAAGCAATTACACTGGATGAATCCAATTAATGGTTTTCAATCTCTGTCAGAATCATTTTGAAAAAATACTTTAATTCTGCATGCATACTCTATTTTAATGAATCAAATTGTGTCCAACCTTTGAAACAATAACTATCCCTGTAGTTTTTAAGTGGAATTGTTTTACCTGGGAGAGAAAAGCATAGACATGTAGGAAGCCCTACAGCAAATTGGTGCTTTTAATGCATTTGTACCCCCAAGTCTGTGTTTCATTAGTTTAAGTGGGTTGAAAAAGTATGGTGTGGGTCTGTGATCCACAAAGTTCATTTTGATTTTCAAATAGAATCCTTGTCCAACTGGTATTTATGTCTTGCAATGCTATAACTATCCAATGTAAGGACATAATCTTACCTCTTTTATCACAGCTCTTTGTGTTGATGGCAGCTGAACCTAAGTGTTATACACTTCCTTCTTTAGCTTAATCTAATATTCCTTACGCCAGGATCCTGCCAGTGCTAATGTGTGGAGTTTACACATTCTCCCCATGGGTTTCCTCCGGGTGGTCCGGTTTCCTCCCACAGTCCAAAAATGTGCAGGTTAGGTGAATTGGCCGTGCTGAATTGCCCGTAGTGTTAGGTGAATGGGTAAATGTAGGGGAATGGATCTGGGTGGGTTGCTCTTCGGAGGGTCAGTGTGGACTTGTTGGGCCAAAGGGCCTGTTTCCACACTAAGTAATCTAACCAACCAGGTATGGTGACTTCCTGGTTGTAATACTCAAATGGTAACATAGAGTTGTCAATTCAAAATCTTACACTGTAAATTAGGAAATTAAATTTATTGAATTCAGAAACTTTCACTTCCTCCCACGACCAGGAAAACTGCTGAATTGTCTGAAAACACAGCTGGTGTCCTTCAGGAAAGAGTACCTGCCACATAGTCCTGGTCTGGTCTACATGTGTGTTGTATTATGATTGACTTGCAATGCTGTTTGGGCTAGCATAGATGGGCAAAAATACTATTTTGTTAATACTGCCTATATCTGAAGAGCAAAAGCAAATTTCTACTTGCTGCCAGCAACATAAGTTGTGGTTAAATACTTAGAGTTCTATCATGGTGCATGACACAGTCAATTTCCAATAATACTGCAAATCAGTGTTTAACATCTGCTTGTGTAGGACATTAAAATTGCCATGGCACTTCTCAAAGGAATTACATACAACACCCATTTGTAGTGGCTGAAAGTTTGAATACAAAATAAATGTCAAGAAAGTTTTTAATGCAGGCAGAACGTAGAAAAATGACATTTTAACAGGCACTTTCAGACAGCTGAATGATAGTAGTCACTGCTGCACTGAAGGACCTTAATGTGGGTTACTCGACCCAAGTAAATAAAGAAATGATATAACCTAATATATAATCTCCAGGAGACGGAGTCATCAACATTTCCTTTCTCGATTTTCTACTTTGAATTCCAGTTGATCTGAAATTAAAGCCTCACAAAATGGAAATAAATCAATGGCAATTCTGCACAGGTATGTTTCATGTCATGTGTTTAATAGCTGCCACAAACTAAAGTGAAAAAAACATACAGGCGAACTAGAAGTCATATGACTGCAGCAAGGCAGCTGGTATACAATGGACACATGCATCTCCCCAAATATTCATCTTTCAGTAAAAAGGAAATTGCATGCACTACCATTTGCAGTCAGAGTTAACCGAATTACCTCATATATGTTATCAGCAAAGATGAAACAAATATTCATATACAAAACTGATAATTTCAATCTGTCCTATTTGCAGCATCTAATGTCTCTAAAGTTTTTTGGTTTTTTAATGACACTTGTGAATTGTTGTCAGTTTATTTTGTACCTGCTTTTTTCAAGGATGATGTTCCTTCCCTGGTGAGGTTTCATTCCCATGGGGAGTGCTTAAGCAGAGCAAGTAACTTGTTTCTCAAATCTCTTGTCTCTGTGGATGATTTCTAGTGCCTGTTGAGCTGCTGCTTTTCATTGAATCTGGAAATCTCACAAATTATCTTAGTGGTCTCAACTTTCTTCATAGGGAGTGCTACTTTTAGGAGTGCATGTTGGTAATGCGCATCGGTTTCCCTTGTTTGGATGCCCATATTTGTGCAAAAACGTAACACTCTCACAACATCGTGAAGATGATAAATACACTTAAAAGGGCTTCCATTCTCAAGTTGGGTCGTGAGAGTTGGGAACTTTGCTGGCTTAGACTACCTGCCTCGAGACCTACTGCAAGGATGAAATCATCATCACTGAGATGTCAGTGCCAGATACAGATCTCAGTATGAATCTAGGCTAAGGGCCCAGACAAACATCATGCTCTTGAAATACCCAAACACCTGCTTGGTCACAAGCTCTGACTAATTACACGTTGTATAAATGAACATTGTAAAAGTGATAACAAATTAATTTCACATGCTTTTCAGTCTCAGCTATAGAACATTTAAATGGTCTGGTTGGAGGAGGAATGTTTTTTAAACTCAGTAGGAATTTATTAATGGATGACTTTTTCCAGAAAAAAAAGAGTTGCTTTTCATATTCAACACTGACGTCTACTCAACATGTTGGTTTGCTTGCTGAGCTGGAAGTTTCATGTTCAGATGTTTCGTCACCATACTAGGTAACATCTTCAGTGAGCCTCCAGGCGAAGCATTGCTTACAATTCCTGCTCTCTATTAATATGTTTGGGTTGGTGATGTCATTTTCTGTGGAGACGTCATTTCCTATGGTGATGTCATTTCCTGTTCTTTTTCTCAGGGGGTAGTAAATTGGGTCCAAGTCAATGTGTTTGTTGCTAGAGTTCTGGTTCCAACCGCAGAAATAGTCAGCAATGCTTCGTCTGGAGGCTCACTGATGATGTTACCTAGTATGGTGATGAAACATCTAAATATGAACCTTCCAGCTCAGCAAGCAAAACTACATCCAGAACTTCCATCTGAGCTACAAATTTTCTCAAAACTCACTATCTATTCGACAATATGAAAACTTGCTCAGGTACGTTTTGAGACTAATCCAAACAAGCTAAGCATAACACCAGCTACCAGTCTACTCTTGATCATCAGTAAATTGATCAAAAGTGTTACTAAACTGCATTTAGTTAGCAATAACCTGCTCATTGAGGCTCAGTTTGGGCTCTACCAGTGCCACTCAGTTCCTAACCTCCTCATTACACACTTGGTTCAAATATGACAAAAGAGCTGAAGTCCAGAGGTGAATGTCCACCCTTAACATAAGGCTGTATTCAGCTGAGTCTGGCAAAGAGCCCTAGCAAAACTGAAGTCAATAAGAGTCAGGAGGGAAACAGTTTCTGCTTATTGGGAAGTAGTGTGTATTGGTAATGTTACTGAACAATTATCCTAAAACTTAGGCTTTTGTTATGGGGATAGGGTTTAAATTCCAACGTGGTAGCTGGTGAAACATGAAAATCAGCAGAAATCTCAAATCAAAAGCCATTGTTGTAAAAACCCTTGGTTCATTAATATCCTCTTGGGAGGGAATTTGGCCATCCTAAGCTAGTTTGGCTACATGTGATTCTGAACCATAGCAATATAGTTGACTCTTATCTGCCCTCTGGGCAATGAGGGATGAGTAATAAATGCTGGCATAGCGCACAGTGCCCACATCCTATGGACAAATAAAAAGGAACATCTAGCACAAAAGAAGATGGTTTGGTTTTTGGAGATCAGTCTTCTCAGCCACAGGACATGATTGTGTCCTAGGACCAACCATCTTCAGCTGCTTCATTGCTTCATCAATGACTTTCCCTCCATTAGAAGGAGGATCAGAAACAGGGATGTTTGCTGATAACTGCACAATATTCAGTATCATTCTTGACTCCTCGAATACTGAAGCAGACCATGTCTAACTGCAACAAAATCCAGAATATAGTCAGGCTTGGGCTCAAATGGACAAGTAATATTCGTGCCATACACTAGCAGGCAATGATGATCTCCAACGATCTCCATTCTCATTACTGAATACCACACTACCAATATCCTGGATGTTACCATTGACCAGAAGCTAAAATGGACTGGCCACATAAATACTGTGGCTAGAAGAGCATGTCAGAGGCCAGGAATATTAGGATCATTGGAACAGGAGTAGACCATTCAGCCCCACAAGCTTGTTCAACTATTCAGTGAGATCATGGTTGATCTGTGGTCTGACTCCATATTCCTGCCTTTGGCTCATATCTCTTAATACATTTGCTTCTCAAAAATATATCTAAAACAAAAAATTACTGCAGCAAGTGACTCACCTCCTGACTTCCCCAAGTTTGCCCACCATCTAGAAGGAGCAAGTAAGGAGTGTGATGGAATAATCACCATTCCTGGAGGAGTGAAGTGCAACAACACAAAAAGCTTGACACCTCTGGGAGAAAATATCTTACTTCATTGGCACCAGATCCACAAACATTCATTCCTGCACCTCCAATGCACATTAAAAGCAATGTGTACCACCTACAAGGTGCACCGTACACATTCACAAAAGCTCCTTAGCATCTTGTAAAGCTGCAACCACTACCACTTAGAAGGACAAGGGCAGCAGACACATGGAAACATCACCAACTGCAAGTTCTCCTCTAAACCACTCACTATCTTTTTATTGAATTAAAATGTCACCATCTGTTGTGGCAGCATTCGAACTCAGGCTCCCCAGAATATTACCTAAGTTTCTGAATTAACACTCCAGCTATAATATCATGAGGTCATTGCCTCCTGTTGCATCCTCTACTCCTTTAATTTCCGATCGATCATGAAGTAATTAACAGTTCCTACTTTTCACTTTACTGCGGCTTCTTTCTAAGATGAAGCAATGCAAACAGGGTGGGACACAAATATTTTCTGAAAAACTTTGTTTTTAGCTTTCCTTTCATAGCAACGAGCTGGACTCATAGTATCATGTGACCTACCACCTTGTCTAGGCAGAGACAAACTGATTACCTTAGATTTCCTGCTAAGAATCTCGCTGGAGTTAAAATCAACCATAATATTTACATGCATGTTTCCAGCAGGAATCAATTACAATTAGATGCAGGAATATATATTTCCCTTCACTAGCTCAGAAATGTAGCAACTATTACAATTCCAGCAAAAGTTTGAAGCAGAACTTGTTTTGCATGGTTCAAGTATTTACATTATTTCTCTTTCGATTCCCTTCATCAACAATGCACATTGTCTTCAATGTGTTAAAATGTCCCAATGCATACATAAATACAAGTTGAAGATTGACTGTGTGTGTAGATGCACCATTCTGCATGATACAGTCCAAAAGATTCCAGACTGGTCCTTATTTAATGATCTATTAGTAGAACATGAGAACATAAAACTATAAGCAGGAGAAGATAGTTCGGACCCCCATTCTGCCATTTAATACAATTATGGCTGAGCTTATCTAGGCTTCAACTCCATTTACCTGTCTGCTTCCCATAATCCCAGAAAAAAATTTAATCAGTAGTATCTCAAGTTTACTCATAACAAGATCCAATTTTGTTACGGCCTAATCATCTTTAGCCTTCTGTTCTATTATAATAACATGTATTTCAATTGGGAGTAGTGCCTCATGAAATTGCCAATTTCATGTCTTGCTTGTGCAGCACCTTTGACCCAGCAGACATCTTTTTTCCCATAATTAGAATTACAAATTTAAAAATGTTAGAGCCTGGGATAACCTGATGTTTGTAAACTGATTTACTTGATTAAAAAATATTACATCCCAGAATAAAGTCATAGGACAATGTCAGATTTTTTTTTAATTGACTGCTCCAGTAATCAGGCAGTTGTCTTTTCACCCAAAAACATTAATCTCATTGCTCAGAATAGAGACCATGAAAAGCCTACTTCCTCCTTCAGTGTATATGATATTCAATTCTCTGTGAACCACGACAGATGTCAAAATGGGATGTTTTACTATTTTAAAATCATTGATTCATTTGTTGTTTCATAAACACTTTATGGGTGTTAATACATTTATACTTTATTTGACAGCTGCTTTGAATGACATACCAATTTAAATTATGTTTATATTATTCTTTACTATTGTATCAATAGTAAACAAAGAATGACATAAACATAATTTAAATTGGTATGTCACTCAAAGCAGCTGTCAAATAAAGGCCTGTCAAAGTACATAGTCAAAATGATAGAGGGAGGAGCAAGTACATGTTTTTTTTTGAATGACCATCCATATCCATTTTTCATTGTAGCTGGTGTATAACTCTGGAATAAGGAAGAAAGAAAGAAAGAAATGAGAATTTACTATCAGCAGTAAGTTTGAGGAAAGTAACAATTCTCTCCTCCTGCTGTTGAGTTTATAGATTTAGTACTTAACCATTATCCTTATTATCTGGAGTTGTGGACTAAGGCATTAATATAACTGTTAGTCTTTCTTCAAAGATTAGACATAAGCTCTACCTATCAGACTGGTATCATGCCATTGACTCCAGAATGATACTGAAATGAGAATCTGATTAAATTCCTGGTTGAAAATATGTGAAGAGTTTTGTGTTGTTTGAATAAGCACATTTTAAGCTTCAAGCAATAAGATCTATCTTTTTATTCTGAGAGGATGATTTCACAGAAGCACACTCTCAAGTACCAAAAGACTGGATACAGCCCAGTTCTCTTACAGAATATGCTTATCCATGTGTAGTTGTGAAAAAGTCGTCCTCACTGGAACAGTTCATTCATACATAATGATAATTTTGTGCACTAGTATGCAACCATACCTTAGTATAACTCTGAACGGAGGAGTGAGCTGGTATTCAAGCAAGGGGTGGGCAGTTAATTCTTCCAAGGGGCCACATGAGAAACCGGAGTTGTGTTGGAGGGCCGAACCAACAATAAGTTGAACATAATTCTGCTCAGTATTAATTTTCTCCCATTGTAAAAAGTACTGAATTATATAGTTTTGCACTGAAACTTATAATCAAAAGAATAAGGATATTCTGTTACAATAAAGATATGAAATTGTGGAGTAGGTCAAATATAGAAGAAATAAACAGTAAAAAAACAATCATTTCAGTATTTCATTTTATTTTTAACATGTTAATCTCACAAACCAATAATGAAAGGTTGTTTCATTATTGTTCAGTATTACAAACAACAAATGACTCTATACAAAAAGCAATAAGTGTTTTTGATGGTTTTCAGTTCATTTTACTTGTATAGTGAGAAAAATCCAGTCTGTTTTGGGCTTGAACAAGTGCACTGAAACCTGGGTGAATGTCTGAGGTGGCTATGCGAACGACAACTGAGGGGTGATCATCAGTGATAGAGGATCTGTATTTGGATTTGTTGAACCTCATCACTGAGAATGTCTGTTCGAAAATATAGGTAGATCCAAAGAGAACTAGAATCTTCTGAGCATGCCTCCTCATCTGTGGAAAGTTCTCCTCTTTGAGGGAAGAGTAAAAATCAAGCAGTGAGACTGACCTAAAGTACTCTGCCAGAAGTGTGTCAGACTGTAGGTCAATGAGTTCAAGCTGAACCTCACCAGGTGCATTCTCCACATTACATGTAAATGGGGGAAAAAAATCATGTGCACTTCATTTTCAACCACTTTAAAGTCTTGAAGTCGCCTCGAACGTTCACCATGCAGTGCTTCTAACATCGATGAATACCTGTGGAGGTGATCAGCTGAGGGTGCGGCTTCCTTCAGAGTTGGCAAGTGGGTGAGAATATTGTCTTCCATTTGGCTTGAGAGAAGCTGCAACTTTCTCAGAAAAGCCTTCACCAAATTGTACATTTCATGCACAAAAAGGACCTTGCACTGCAGTTTCACATTTATAAGTGCAGTCACATCAACAGCAAAACCAAGGTCTACAATTCAGTCTGCATCTGAAAGCTGCGGAATGCCATTCCCTTTCTTCACACAGAAATCTTGAATCTCTCCTCTCTGGTCCCATACACTTTTCAGCATTTTGCCCAGGCTGAGCCACCTGACAGCTGTGTGGTAGCCTATGTCATGATGTTCATTCTCATTTTCCTCCAAAAGTGCAACAAACTGCCTGTGATTCAAAGCTCTTGCCCTGATGAAGTTAACTATTTTAGTTACAAAATCAACCACATGGTTAATTTTTAACACTGACTTACACAACACTTCCTGATGTATAATACAATGCAAAAATACCAATTTCTGTTCAGGGTCAATTTCTGTCACTTTATCCTGCATTCTCTTTAAGTGTCCAACATTTTTTCCTGTTAGATTTGGATAACCATCCGTTGTCACACCTGCCAGCTTGTCACATTTTAGTCCCGGTGTCCAAACATGCATTTACTTCCGTGAACAATCATTGCCAGTTGTTGTTCCTTTCATCGACTGCATAGCTGCCAGCTCCTCCATGATTTTAAAGTCCGTAGTTATTCCACGTACAAAGTTGAGTAGCTGGGCTGTGTCACATACGTCACAGCTCTGATCCAAAGCCAAGGAAAAAAAGTCAAAGTCGATCGCTCTGTGCTGCAGCTGAAGCTCCAGATTTCTCGCAATGTCCCCAATCCTTCTCATTACGGTGTGTCGGGAGAGGGGCACATTCTCAAATGCCTCCTTTTTCTCCGGGCACGTTGGTTCTGAAGAGTCTAAAAAGCACTCCTTAATAAACTCTCCATCAGAAAATGGTTTACTGTTTCTGGCGATTTTGTTGGATATGACATCACTTGTCTTGGCGTGAGCTGACATTTTGAGGGCTAGCCAGCAAACATCACTTTTAGCTGTTCACGCACGCACATACACATGCATGTGCGTCCATACTTAAATAAAAAAAGCATCCTTTCCAAAACAAAAGCAACACAGTTGTATTGCGTGCATGGCATAAACACTTTTTCATTTATGTTCTCATTTAAGACCTTTAAATTGACCTCATGCGGGCCGGACAGGAACGACCAAAGGGCTGGATATGGCTCACGGGTCGTAAAATGCCCAGGTCTGATCTAGATCATGGTCCTGGATTGTGCAAACAGTTCAGCTTTCAAAGTTTGAGGAAATCAGAGACATAGATTTTTGAAACTTCCTCTGTTTCCCAGAATATATTTCTGAGATATTCTTCCGTTTTTTGTTTGGTAAAGGTTACCTTTCACTCACTGGGAAAGAGAGGGAGACATTTTACCTCCATCCAGCTTTCTTCCAACACCCTACAGCTCCCCAATTTTGTGACAGCAACAGAAATTAAAATTCCAGAGGGTGTTGCTCAGCAGTGGTAGCACAGATCCTAGGATTTCTCTTCAAGTGTGTTTGTCAAGCTATTAAGAGCATAAAATCAGTCTCTCACCTTAATCTGAATGATTGGTTACTCCTCTTTGCATATCCAAGCAGTTATCAAATAACACTCTAAATAAATAATGAACTATAGATGCTGGAAACCAGAAACAAAAACAGAAATTGCTGGAAAAACTCAGCAAGTCTGGCAGTATCCACTGAGAGAAATCAGAGTTAATGTCTCGGGTCCAGTGACCTTTCCTGTGCATAAACACTCCATTTATGCACAGTATTAATTCCAATATGTAACAATATATAAAATGTGCAGAAGCCTTTCTACTTCCGGTGAAGTCAACATCAATTTATACTTCACATCTACAACTGAAACTTCCTGGCAAGTGTTGATGAATGTATTGCATTTTTAAACAATCCAGTTTTTCTTTCCTTCCAAGATAATTCATGTCATTGATAATACTCTCAGACAGTTTCTAAATCCAGAAGGCGAGAAAAGAACATTTAAAGCAGAGCAGTCTGTAAAAGCAAAACCATTTTTGTTCATTGTTATAAATGTGACTGACTTAAAACATATTATTCTTACCCAATCCACATGTACCTCATTGAAATTTAAACAAATAATCCTTGCAGGTGGCATTACAACAGTACCAGCTTGTCATGATTTCATTTGAAAAGTGAAGCAAGAGCTGCAACTATGCAAAACAACTAGATAGATCAATGAGAAAGAAAAACTGCAACAGTAAAATAAAGAAGCATTGCAGCAGGAAGAAGAAAGCTGATGTCCAAGCAACAATTGTTTGCATACCTGTGATTTAACAACTGAAATGCTTCTATTTTTCAAGTATATTCATTCAAGATGTAAATAGATTCTGATTGCTCCTACTCCAAGTGAGTTGGGTACCAGGTGAAAGAGAAACATCTACATTGTGACTGCAAGCATTTGTCATGTTAGTTGCTCTGGAAAAGCTTTTTGCTTCCTTTACTTCACGATAAAAATATTCAGCAATTGTAAAACCAGAGTTGACACAGGGATGAGCTGAAAGATCAATTTGGGAGTCAACACAGGAAAGATATAGGTTACAAATGCAATTTCATGTTCTTTTGTGTCATAAAATTAGAAAATATCTATAAATGAGAACATTCATTTGGATCACATTCAATGTGTGGTATGACCAGAGTTCTATGTAATTTAGTGATGACCTCTTCTAAATAACACACTTTCCATATCCTTTTGCATTATTGATTGTGACTCTACACTGGCTGGACCTTTCCAGTATTAAGTTATATATTTTATCAGCTTCAAAGTTCACTATTTCAACACTATTCAAGAAGTATGCATGTAGACAATTTTACTATCCTATGTTAGACAAATAGTGAGCTCACTAAATACTATGTGGCCACTGGCTTCTGTATAATTTTGGCACACTAATAAAAGAGATTTAACAGAAATGCAGCTTCAGACTCAAATTTGCAAAAAAGCTTGTATAATCAGCTCAAATCCAATATGAACGAGAACTCAGCAGTCTCAACAATCAGCCCCATCACAGTCAGATATTTTTTAAACCGTGCTTAAAAGGGCTCATTGATTCACAGGGGCCGAGGAGTGTGGAAGGATTCAAAGAATAAATTATTGATGTTGAGGACCAGTTCAGCCAAACAATGGAGAGTGTCAGTGGAAGGTACTCAGATGCTGCCTGACCGGCTGTGCGTTTCCAGCACCACACTCTAACTCGTCATTGATTCACAATGCCATGCCCAGCACAGGTGGAAGAGAGCAACTTGTACTTAAAAGTAGAATTATTTTGCAAAGATGTGCAGGAATTAATTGGTTCAGCATGCGGAGGAATCTCTTCCTAAAGAGTGAGCTACAGCTCGTGCATGCCATTTTAAGAATTGCACTGTCAAAGTAACAGATATTTCAAGTGTTCCTTCTTGTCAATTTGTTGCGTAAGTACCTATTTTGAACAACAAATTCTATCAGTTTTGTTTTTCACAATTTCTCAGTCCTATGACAGACATTCGTCAAATTCACAACAACTCAATTATTCCAGTTTGGGAATATTGACACTTTTGTGCTATGGAGTACCTGTTATTCTAGAGATCTTCACATTCTACATAATCAAAAGTCTTCATGGGGTGTTAAAATGAGGCAAGATGGGATTATTCTCGTTTCCCACTCCATGTTTGACTATAAGTTGTTTTGTTTGCTATTTGCAATTTCATTATGATGGTGGTTCATCATTGAACTAGAGGCTGAAAATGGATCTTTAACAAAATGCTTATTAGACCATATAATGTAGGCCATTCAGCCCATTGAGTCTATGCCATTCAATGAGATTATGTCAGATCTGATCATCCTCCGCTCCACTTTCCTGCCTTATCCCTTTGATTTTTTTTTTACTGGTTAAAAATCTATCCATCTTGAATATAGGTAATGATCCAGCCTCCACATCCCTTTGGTGGTAAAGAATTCCACAGATTGACAATCGTCTGGGCAGAAGAAATATTCCCCATTTTGGTCCTATCTGGGCTACCCTTTACTCAGTGATTATGCCCTTTGGTCACAGAGTCATAGAAATGTAGAGCATGGAAACAGACTCTTCAGTCCAACTCGTCCATGCTGACCAGATATCCTAATTTAATCTAGTCCCATTTGTCAGCACTAGGCACATATCCCTCTAAACCCTTCCTATTCATATATCCAACCAGATGCTTTTAAATGCTGTAATTGTACCAGCCTCCACCACTTCCTCCGGCTCTCATTCCATACACACACCACCCTCTATGTGAAATAGTTCTCCCTTAGGACCCTCTGTGTATCTTTCCCTTCTCACTGGCATGATGGCTTGGAAGTTAGCACTGCTGCCTCACAGCGCCAGGGACCTGGGTTTGATTCCAGCCTCAGGCAATGGTCTGTGTGAAATTTGCACATTCTCCCAATGTTTGTGTGGGTTTCCTCCGGGTTCCTCCTACAATCCAAAGATGTGCAGGTTAGGTGAATTGGCCATGCTAAATTGCCATTAGTGTTCAGTGATGTGAAGGTTAGGTGCACTTGTTGGGGTGGACAACAGGGTAGGGGAATGGGTCCGGGTGGGGTACTCTACGGAGGGTCAGTGTGGACTTGTTGGGCTGAAGGACCTGTTTCCACATTATAGGGATTCTATGGATTCATCCTTCCCTCTAATTCTGGACTCCCCCATCCCAGGGAAAAGACCTTGTCTACTTTCCTATCCATGCCTCATGATAGTATAAATCTCTATAAAGTCATCCCTCAGCTCCAGGGAAAAAAGCTCCAGCCTATTCAGCCTCTCCCTATAGCTCAAATCCTCTAACCTTGACAACATTCTTGTAAATCTTTTCTGAACCTTTTCAAGTTTCACAACATCTTTCCGATAGGAAGGAGACCAGAATTGCATGCAATATTCCAACAGCTGCCTAACCAATGTCCTGTACAGCCATAACATGACCTCCCAACTCCTATACTCAATGCTCTGACCAATAAAGGAAAGCATACCAAATGCCCTGTTCACTATCCTATCTACCTGCGAATCCACTTTCAAGGAACTATCAACTTGCACTCCAAGGTCTCTTTGTTCAGCAACACTCCCGAGGACCTTACCATTAAGTGGATGAGTCTTGCTAAGATTTGCTTTTCCAAAATGCAGAACCTCACATTTATCTAAATTAAACTCTATCTGCCACTCTTCAGCCCATTGACCCATCTGATCAAGATCCCATTGTAATCTGAGGTAACCTTCTTTGCTGTCCACTACACCTTCAATTTTGGTGTCATCTGCAAACTTACTAAGTATACCTCCTATGTTCATATCCAAATCATTTTTATAAATGTTGAAAACCAGTGAACCCAGCACCGATACTTGCGAAACACCACTGGTCACAGGCCTCCAGTCTGAAATGCAACCCTCCACCACCACCAATTCTGGAGCCAATTCTGTAGCCAAATGGCTAGGTTTCCCTGTATTCCACGAGATCTAACCTTGCTAACCAGTCTCCCATGAGGTACCTTGTCGAATGCCTTACAGAAGTCCATTTAGATCACATCTATTGGTCTGCCCACATCAATCCTCTTTGTTATTTCTTCAAAAAAACTCAAATTCGTGAGATATGATTTCCCATGCACAAAGCCACGCTGACTACCCCTAATCAGTCCTTGCCTTTCCAAATATATGTAAATCCTGTCCCACGGGATCCCCTGCAACAACTTGCCCACCACCGATGTCAGGCTCACCAGTCTATACTTCCCTGGCTTTTCTTTACCACCTTTCTTAAATACAGCCATCATGTTAGCCAACCTCCAGTCTTCTGGCACCTCACCTATGACTATTGATGATACAAATATCTCAGCAAAGGGCCCAGCAATTAATTCCCTAGTTTCCCAGAGCTCTAGGATCCACCTGATCAGGTCCTGAGGATTTATCCACTTTTATGTATCTCAAGACATCAGCACCTCCTCCTCTGTAATATGGACATTTTTCAAGATATCCCCACATTACATATTTTCCAAAAACTTTCCCACAAGGGGAAGCAATCTCTCTACATCTACTCTTTCAATAAGGTCACCTCTCATTATTCTGAACTCCAACCTACTCAACCTCTCCTCATAGGAGAATTCCATACTCAGCATCAACCGAGTAAACCTTCTCTGTATTGCCTCAAATGCCAACATACCTACCTTTAGATCCAAAGCTCTGACAGTCCATTACGTCAAGTTGTGAATGGTGGTGGGCTATCAAACAGCTTCATGGAGGAGGAGACTCTACAAACATCACTGCCCTCAACGATGGGGACACCAGCGCAAAACATAATGCTGAAACATTTGCAAACATCTCCAGCCAGAAGTGCCAAGTGGCTGATCCATTTTGACTGCCTCCTTCAACAACAGGACTGAAGTCATGTGCTCCAGAACTTACAAGTTGTTCCAGTTCAGGTACACTGCCAACTATCTATCAATATGGAAAATTGTCCAGGTATAACCTGCATACAAAAATCAGGAGAAATCCAACCCAGTCACATCAGTCTATTCTCAGTCAGTAATGGAAGGAGTCATCAATAGTTCTATCAAGCAGCACCTGCTCAGCAACAACCTGCTCACTCATGCTCAATGTGAGTTCTGCCAGGGCCAATTAACTCCTGATCTCATTAGAGCCTTGGTTCAAACACAGACAAAAGAGCTCGAGTCCAAAGATGAGGTGAGATGAGATGACTGCTTTTCATATCAAAGTATATCAAGAGGTCACGCAGCAAACCCAGGTCAATTGGAATTTGGTGGGGGGGGGGGCGGTTGTCCTCTCCGTTTTTGGAGTCATCATTAGTTCAGGGAAGATGCTGGAGGTTGTCAGAGGACACATCAGCTCCATGATTGCTTCAGGATAGTGTCCTACACCCAACAAGTTTTAGTGGCTTCACCAATCACTTTCTCTTCACCATAAGGTAAGAAGTGGGATAATCACCAACGATTGCATAATATTCAGCACCATTGTACTCCTCAGATATGAAAGATGTCTATGTTCAAAGGCAACAAGATCTGAAGAATATCCAGGCTTAGGTTGAAAAGCACCAAGTAATAACATTCAGCCACACACGTGGCAGGCAGGCTGCCCCTACAAAAGTGACTCTAACCATCTCTCCTTTACATTTAATGCCATTATTCACGAATCCCCTCTACTTGAAATCTGGGTGTTATCTCTGAATTGGAATAGTCTTTAAATACTGTGGCTACAAAAGCAGGAGAGAGATTAGGAATTCTGCAGCAAGTAACTTACCTCTGGATTCCTCAAAACATGTCCACCATCGGAAAGGCATAGGCCAGGAGCACTGTATATTGGAATAAGCCCCACTTGCCTGGATGACTGCAGTTCTAGTAACAGCAAGAGGCTTAACACCATTATGGACAAAGTTGCCCTTGTGGTTAATATTACATTCCCAAACATTCCCTTCCTTCACTGCCAATGCTCAGTACCAGCAGTGTGTACCATTTACAAGGTGCATTACAGAAAATCACCAAAGCTTCTTGGATAACACCTTCTAAACTCATGACCACTTCCAACTTGAAAAATAAGGGTGGTCAATGCATGGGAACACTATGCTCCTTTCCTAGCCACTAACCATCCTAACTTGGAAATATAATTGACTTTCCTTCAGTGACACGGGTAAAAATCCTGGAATTCCCTTCCTAACATCACTGTTAGACTCTGCCTTCACTAAATGAACTGCAGTGATTCAAGGAAGCGGCTCTTCACCACCTTATTAAGGACTAGGGATGTGGAGTAAATGCTGATCGAGCCAACATCCCCCACTTTCCATGAATGACTAGAAATAACAGACACACACACACACTGATCGACTACAGGATCAAAGACTAGATTAAGCAATTTAAAGTCCAGTAAAGTGAAAGGATGTACAGATCTTGAAGGATGGTGATTTGGCTTGCTTCAGGCTGGACTCAGTGATCCCTCTGCATTCAGTGCCAAGGTGCTTATGATGTGGATGGTCTGTTGACCTTTCATCTGGAAACAGCTGGTGATTCCAAACAGCTAACAGCAGATAGGGCTCAAAACTTGCAAACTAGAATGAGACAGAGAAAGTTTATTTTTTTCCAGTGTCACATTTTCTTTTGTTCTGTGGCCTGCAGAAAAGAAAATGTCTAGCTGGCTAAACTCAGCCCTCTCTCAGCAATGAACTAGAATGAATTCCAGCTATCTGATTTCCTTGATTATATTATATCAAAGTGGGTTCATAGCCAACGTCCCTTTGTCCTATTGATTACATCGAATGATTTGTTTCTTTTGAGCTGAGTGTCCTGATGCTGCGCTAATGGGGTAGGAAATAGTCCCCATTCATACTCCTTCAATCGATCCTGAGCCTTTCCAGTCAGGTTCTGGCCCTTTTCAATGGCTTCGGAATATCGATTGTCTGGTAACACAAATGATGTACATGTTCAGCCATCCTTCAAACTGTGATTTCAAGTCAATGGAACATGGCTTCAGATTTTCAAAATGCAAGTTTTTTGCATCAGTATTTACTGTGGAAAAGGATATGGAAGATATAGACTGTAGGGAAATGGATGGTGACACCTTGTAAAATGTCCAAATTATAGAGGAGAAAGTACTGGATGTCTTGAAACGCATTAAGGTGGATAAATCCCCAGGACCTGATGAGGTGTACCCTAGAACTCTGTGGGAAGCTAGAGAAGTGATTGCTGGGCCTCTTGCTGAGGTATTTGTGTCATCGATAGTCACCGGTGAGGTGCCGGAAGACTGGAGATTGGCTAACATGGTGCCACTGTTTAAGAAGGGCGGTAAAGACAAGCCAGGGAACTATAGACCAGTGAGCCTGACATTGGTGGTGAGCAAGTTGTTGGAGGGAATCCTGAGGGACAGGATGTACATGTATTTGGAAAGGCAAGGACCGATTGGGGATAGTAAACATGGCTTTGTGCGTGGGAAATCATGTCTCACAAACTTGATTGAGTTTTTTGAAGAAGTAACAAAGAGGATTGATGAAGGCAGAGCGGTAGATGGGATCTATATGGACTTCAGTAAGGCATTCGACAAGGTTCCCTATGGGAGACTGATTAGCAAGGTTAAATCTCATGGAATACAGGGAGAACTAGCCATTTGGATACAGAACTGGCTCAAAGGTAGAAGACAGAGGGTGGTGATGGAGGGTTGTTTTTCAGACTGGAGGCCTGTGACCAGTGGAGTGCCACAAGGATCAGTGCTGGGTCCTCATCTTTTTGTCATTTACATAAATGATTTGGATGCGAGCATAAGTGGTACAGTTAGTAAGTTTGCAGATGACACCAAAATTGGAGGTGTAGTGGACAGCGAAGAGGGTTACCTTAGATTACAACAGGATCTGGACCAGATGGGCCAATGGGCTGAGAAGTGGCAGATGGAGTTTAATTCAGATAAATGCGAGGTGCTGCATTTTGGGAAAGCAAATCTTAGCAGGATTTATACACTTAATGGTAAGGTCCTAGGGAGTGTTGCTGAACAAAAAAAGAGACCTTGGAGTGCAGGTTCATAGCTCCTTGAAAGTGGAGCTGCAGTTAGACAGGATAGTGAAGTAGGTGTTTGGTATGCTTTCTTATATTGGTCATAGTATTGAGTACAGGAGTTGGAAGGTCATGTTGCGGCTGTACAGGACATTGGTAAGGCAGCTGTTGGAATATTGCGTGCAATTCTGGTCTCCTTCCTATCAGAAAGATGTTGTGAAACTTGAAAGGGTTCAGAAAAGATTTACAAGGATGTTGCCAGGGTTGGAGGATCTGAGCTATAGGGAGAGGTTGAACAGGCTGGGGCTGTTTTCCCTGGAGCGGAGGCTGAGGGGTTACCTTATAGTGGTTTACAAAATTATGAGGGACATGGTTAGGGTAAACAGACAAAGTCTTTCCCCTGGGGTGGGAAATTCCAGAACGAGAGGGCATAGATTCAGGGTGAGAGGGAAAATATATAAAAGAGACCTAAAGGGCAACCTTTTCACACAGATGGTGGTACGAGTATGGAATGAGCAGCCAGAGAAAGTGGTGGACGCTGGTACACTTGCAACATTTAAGAGGCATTTAGATGGGTATATGAATAGGACGGGTTTGGAGGGATATGGGCCAGGTGCTGTCAGGTATGACTAGATTGGGTTGGGATACCTCGTTGGCATGGACGGGTTGGACCGAAGGGTCTGTTTCCGTGCTGTACATCTCGATGACTCTATGACTGTATAACCAATGGTTTCCGGTCATAAATTCACAGATGTTTTACACAATGCATCGATTTGTCATGTTGCAGTTAACCATTTCCATAGGTTTGGTCTGAAATGTGAAGACTTGGAAACTAAGGTGTACTATCACACTCCTTCCAATTATATCAATTCTAATCAGTTTTGGAAAATGTGATAGTTGGCATTTATAATCATGAAACTTAATGGGAACTGAAATGATTAGAAGCAGGACAGTATCATTGAACAAACTGACACCACATCTAATTATTTCACTGGGACAAAAATGGAGAATTTAGACTACAGATACATCTTCAGATGGTCAACACAGCTATAATTCTAAACTTATAGTCAATACCTACAATCAAACAGTTGTTGACATAGTTTTATGAACTAACATCTTCATGAAGCTTGATACATGACACAACTCTTTTACCTGAAAAAGATTAATGAATCAGATGGGTTTTTACATCTAGTAAGTGTGATTACATTGTTACCATTGAGGTAGACTTTTATTCCAGATTTTTACTGAATTTATTTTTAATAGAAATTTTAAAGTGTGTTCTTAAGGTCACTGGTCGCAAAACGTTAATTGTATTTCCTCCCACAGATGCTGCCAGAGCTCCTGAGTTTCTCTAGTAATTTCTGTTTGTGTGTGTACTTCACATGAACAGTAGTGCCACAGTTCATTGTTTTATTTTATAATCTCCATCAATTAGGCTTGGCACTTCCTCGTAGAATAGGACTTAACCATTATCTTAATTGGGAATGTCCTTAACCTGGGTTTCAACATCTGGTAGACTCTGCAGAACACCTCACTGTACTTATCCTTGCCAACTCTAAGGGTCATTCCTGATTCTGCTCGGCATAAAGTAGATTCCTTTATAACTTCCCTATTAGAATTGCGTTGCTTCAAAATGACCTTGAACTAGAAGTAGGTGACCTTTTCCAATCCTGACTCTTGACTTTTGGTGCTCAAAGGCCACAGTGTGAAGCCATTCTAAACTGTAAGGAATCTTAGTATTTAATGTTTTGAGTGAAGGAAGGAATTGTGTCAAAATTCCTGACTTTCAACATGATTTACAAATAATCCTGGTCACTCTGATTATGTTGTATTGTAGGGCCAAAAATATTCACTTGTTATTACAAGTGACTTCCATGTCATCTGCTTCTTGTTAAATTTGCTGAACTTTCCTTTGCTGCACAGGTATTCTGTGATTTACTTTAACAAGGTGCTCTCACACTGTAAGATTCTTAGCAACTAATTCAGAAACTATTATTGCACAGTGGTTAGCACCGCTGCCTCACGACACTAGGGGCCCAGGCTCGATGCCAACCTTGAGTATCTGTCTGTATGGAGTTTACATGGGTTTCCTCCCACAATCCAAAGATGTGCAGGTCAGGTGAATTGGCGATGCTAAGTTGTCCATAGTGTTCAGGGATGTGTAGGTTAGGTGTATTAGTCAGGGGTAAACGTAGAGTAATAAGGGAATGGGTCTGGGTGGAATACTTTTCAGAGGGTTGATGTGGACATGCTGGGCAGAAGGGCCTGTTTCCACACTGTAGGGATTCTATGAATTTTAAATACCCTCTGCTAGACAATCATGCAATGTTTCCTTGCACCACAACACCAGCACTTCAAATTGGCAGTTTCCACCTTTCTCATATTTTTGTCAGGTTTCTGCTGGGTGAGGCAGTCATCTTGGGCCTCACTGATTGAGGAGCTTGATCTTGTGTTGAATCATCCCGTTCCATTCTGCCTTGTTTGAGATTGTCTTATATGTTGGCGAATAAGTTCTCCCTCCAATTGCAATAAATCAACACCTACTCTATCAAGAGTTCTAAACAGGTCACCTCTCAATGCTGTTTCAATGGTCTGGACACATTCAATGAAATATGCCTAGGGTTGAAAATGCATTGAGGGCTATCAGGACTGACTGAAAATGTGTTGAAGCTCAGCACTTGGTAGGGATTGCTTAGACTATGGGATTGGTTACACATAGGAGAGCAGAGTGATCTATGAAGCTACGTTTTCCACAGCTCTCATCCAAGTTCTCAGATCAGACCTTCAACCATATCGAAAGCTGAGGAAGTGCATTGGCTGCTGAACTGGTACAGACATGTGGCCAACAAGCCACTAACTTTGGGGAAATATTTCAAGAGTCGCTAACCTCATAGTTCGATCTCGCCACATGGTCATTCAATCTCGCCTTGTGGTGGTTCAGATATTTTACAGAAATAACTTTTTTCTTCCATGGTCTGATGTTCCCATCACTGCTAGATGATGTTCTTATGTAGTATCTCATAGGTTAATTGATTGAATTATCATGCAGAACACGACTACAGATTCATAGTTTTTTTTAATACAATAAAGTCAGAGGAGTCTACCTATTTAATCAACCTGTTCAGACACACCTGCAGGGCAGGTGGGATTTGAATCTCAATCTTCTCAGGGACGCATCACAAAACCCTTTTGCCTATGCTTTTGTGAACAGACATGAAATGATCCAGGAGTATTTTAGTTCTGTTAAGCAACCTGACTAGACATGTTTTGACACACCAGAAGAGGGGGGACTTGATCCTGGAACTTTGACTCAGAGGTCGAGACACTACCACTGCACCCTAAGACCTTCCAGGGTTAGTCAATAATGACTTGATTTTCTGTTGAACATTTTGAACAGTTCTCAATCCATACATCCAATCAGCTTGCAAGCTTCATTAAACTTGTAGATAGCTGAAGTAGTCTGTAATTACCTAGTGATACTTTGACAGCTTGTATGCTCAGCAACTCATTTTTTGCCAGTAACCTAATTTAATAATTAATTTGCAAATAACTGCTTATCGAAGTGACAAAAACACTATCATTTAATTAACTGATTATTATAAGCCGGATGCAGAGGACTAATTATACCAAAGCCTGACAGCTCTCAATTGCATTATAACAATTTCAAAAATTGATTAATTATAATGCCTGTCCAGCAGAGAGCTCATTTAACAATTCTGCACACCTATTTAAATAAAGAAGTTAAAAATAAAGTTCTGGCATGTGAATAGTTGCCTCCATCTGCACAGCATGCTAAAATGATATAGGATTAGGTAGTGGTGTAAAAAAGGACTGAGAACCCATTCTGTCACTCTTATGTGCTTTATACACAAAGAAAAATCAACTGCAATTTGTATTCGAAGGATGTTTTGCATTTTAAACATTCAAGAACTGCACGCACAACTTATCTGAACATGACTGCATTTAATTCGACCCTTGTTTTTGCAGTTCCACAGTATTGATGTTTGTAGCGCTCATGTGGATTAACAAGTAACCACTTCTAAAATGTTCAAAATGAACATTGCTAAAGCCTGTTTGTTTTCCCTTCAACATGTTCTCTGCATTACAGGTTATTAGCTACAATATACTGTATCCTTAACCTTTTTGGAAGTGAGACAGAGACACGCTGCCGGAAGTGGAATAAAGGAGCTTTTCTGATGATTATCTTTGCAAATTCTTACTTCACCAACATAAATCGCACCACTTTGCCATTTACAAGGATGCACTTCTAGTGAGGCCTTTATTTCAATTCTGTGGCATGCACGACATATATTGTGGATTATTGAAAGTATCACTAATGTTGCTTTTTAAAAATTCTTTCTCCTATTTAAGACACCAAAACTAGAAGCCATGAATATAAGGTATGCAGCAATAAATTTAATAAAGAAATCAGCGGTAACGTCTTACCCAGAAGGAAAATAGAATTGAGACAAATGCGTTTATTGCGTTGATAAGTGTTAAGGTGAGGGGAAGGTCATGCCGAGCATGAACATCGACGTAGACAAGTTGGGTTGAGCAGCCCCTTTCTGTACTATTAATTCGTTGCAATTGCTACTGGTTACATTTTGCAGCCACTAAAAAAAAGCCACCAAATTTGCATATTTACAGCTCCCATAAGTAATCAGCATAATATACTGAAGGGTCATGAGACACTTCACGGATACTAAGATGGTGAGTACGAGTAGCAGGAGTGGGAATATGGATGAAGTGCAATTGAAAAGCTGAATTTTTGGGAATCTTTTAAAAGCAGGAAGGAAATAGTAACTAGCATAAATTCACTCCCTTCATTATTGGGACAGATCAGGAATTTTAGTATGGAAGGTGTATCATTTGTGTTACTATCTACATTTTTGGGAGGCTACCGAATTCCTGGCAGGGAACTGTACAATCATTCCACATAGCATGTAAACTGCTATTTGGAACAAGCACATGGAATTATTGCTACCATATTCCACTGACTCGAATCTTTATAGAAGGGACTGATTTTTTTTTTTAAAACGTTCATTTGTAGCTTTCTACGTTGCAAATATTTTTAAGGTGACAATCATACTGCTTTTGCTAAATAATTACAGATATCACACCTTTATTTGCTTTGGAAATGAACTTGTCCTACCTTCCTGCAGCCCAGTAATTGAGTAATTTGCATTGTATCAAATGATATCAGCGCCTTGCCTTCAGATGTCTCAAATAAAAGAGACTTTGAAGCATTTTCTAACACGAAGATGTTAAGAAATGGTCACTAAATCAAAGAAAAATGATTTGGGAGAGGTGACCATGGCCAAAGAGAAAGTTTTAAGCAATGCCGGATATGAGAAATGAAGCTCACTGTTCAATAATTTCAGTCCGAGTCAAATTCTGAAGCAGTCTTTATTTATACGTTCTTGCAAGCCCAGGTGACCACAAAGTAGGCACACTTCTGAATAATTTTATTGCACATTTATACAGTTTTCTATGAGCCCCTCTGTACCTCCCCTTTTGCATCATACATGACAGTTGTATTGCTTTGTGTAGCTGCTAATCTAATTGGCTTACCACATCTGTCTGTGGCCAGTTGTTGGCATGCAACCCTCCCATATTCCCCCGCCCCCGATAGCTGGGTCTTATTACTTTTGCTGACAACAGCAAAAGTATTTGCTTATCTTGCTTATTTGGTTATCTTGTTCATACTAACTCCCTATGTGCGTGACAATTGCAGCTGTCATGTCAATACATCTGCTTCTACCAGTCAACCACCTCCCTTTTCAGTTAGTTATTTCTTGGTATACACCCGCATGATTCCGCGTTGCGATTTTTGCAGAAACAACATTTGCAAGTGCCTCTCACACCAGATTTACACATAGGTACATAATTCTTTAGAGTTTGCATCACATATAGATAGAGGTTAAGGTGGCATTTAGCATGCTTGCCTCTACTGGTTGGACCTTTGAGAAGAACAGTTGGGACATTATGTTGAGGCTGTAAAGGACGTTGCTGAAGCCTCTTCTGGAGGACTGTGCCCAGTTCTGGTCGCCTTTGTTTTGGAAGCAGATTCTTAAGCTGGAGATGGTTTGGAAGCGATTTACTAGGAAGTAGGAATGGAGAGTTTGAGTAATAAAGTGAGGCTGGATAGGTAGGGCATTTTTCACTGGAACATAGGAAGTTGAAAGATAACCATATAGATGTTTAGAAAATAAAGGGTTTAGATAAAGAGAATGGCAAGTGTCCTTTTGCTAAGATAGGGGATTTCAAGACTAGGGTGCATATTTTTAAGGTGAAAGCAGAAAGGTTTTAAAAAGAAATAAAGGGCAATTTTTTTTAAAAACCTAGTGGTTCGTGTGTGGAATGAACCCCAGAGGAAGTGGACGATGTGGGTACAGTGACACTAGTCTGATATTGATCAGCTGGTAAATTAGGTAGAGCAATGGCATATGGAATTTAATCCTGATAAGTGAGGTGATGCATTTTGGGAAGTCTAATGTGGGAAGGATTTACTCAAATGAGTGGTAGGTCTCTAGGGAGTACTGAAGAACAAAATGGTACCTTGTTGTACAAGTCCATAAATCCATGAAGATGTCAGCACTGGTAGATAGGGTGGTGAAGAAAACATACGGAATGCTTGCCTTCATTAGCCAGGATATAGAATACAGGAACAAGGAAGTCTTGTTGCATCTTCGTAGTTATTGCTTAGGTCACAAATGGAATACTGTCCTAGTCACCACAAGATGAGAAGACTGTTGTTACACTGGAAAAGGTGCAGAGGAGATTTAGCAGGACATTGCCTTGGATGGAAAATCTCAGTTATGAAGAGAGACTGGATAGGCTGGGTTCATTTTCCCAGGAGCAGAGGAGGCAGAGTGAAGAATCTGATTAAGGTACACAGAATTATGAGAGACATAGGTAAGGTAGATCATGAGAATTTTTTCCCCACGGCAGATATATCTAAGGCCAGAGGGTATAATTTTAAGGTGGTGAGTAAGTGGTTGAGAAGGGATCTGAAGGATGTCTTGTTCTCCCAGAGGGTGGTAGAAATATGTAACGTTCTGCCTAAGAGGGTGGACAATAGACAATAACTCTTGCAACATTTAAAAAACATTTGGATGAGCACTTAAAATACCAGGGCATAGCAGGCTTTGGACCAAATGCAGGTAAATGGAATTAACAGTTTGAGATTTGTGGTTCAGCACAGATTTATGGGCCAAAGGTACATGCAATGTGCAAGACTCTGTCTATTTACATAGCTATAGAATTTTTACGTAATATAGTCCTTTTTGGATATTAAGAGGGGCATCACACTCAAGAGAGTCATCCAGACTCACTGCAACCACAAGCATCCACCTCTTCTACCAGGATCGATGATACAGATGTGAATTTAGTTCCTACACCTGACAATGTTAGAGCTTAAAATCCCAGTTGAAGAAAATAGATACACAATGTCCAATGATCTTGGTCTCTGAGGTGTCTTGATCATAGAATGATATTTAATCCTGGATACAAAAAAAATTTCAAAAGTGTCAACGTTAGAACAATCCATTTAAGAAATCGAAGCAATAAATCAAAAACCAAATGTGACGTTGTTCAAAGTGTCTATTTCATCCCATGAAAGTTAATCAAAGAAAGAGTCAGGAGTGCTGAGAATACTCTCCAACTTTTGGCTGTGTTTCCTGGTTTGTCTTCAAACTGTTGTCAACAGCATCAACAGCACTGGCTAGTGATGGGTTTTAACGATTGAATTCCAACAGGATTTTGCCAAAGTCATGAAAACTTGGAAGATCATAAAAAGCTTTGCTTACCTATTTGATGAGGCGAGATGGGTTAACCTTGGAATCACAGCTGGAACAGAAGCAGTACTGGAGGTTTGTACTGGAATTGTTTTTGCAGGAGTGACAGCGAGGGGCCTGACGGGAAGGTAAATTTGAAGTATACAAACTTACTTCAATGACAGGCAGAGTGCACAAGGGACTGCTGGGAAAGTTAGGTTATATATTTGGGCAGTTGCTTTACCCGAAACATGACTCCGATAGTGTCTCCCACCTATCCTTCTCTTCTAATAAAAAAAAGTTCTATGCACTGGATTGGCAAGATGACTAGTTTTTTTTGGTTTCAGTAGTCTCATTGGGAAGTTAGAATTGTGGGAATGTAAGTTAGGGCAGTTGGATGTTCCTCTTGTAGAAAGTGGGAGGTAAGGGTCACCACTAGTGTCCCAGCTGACTGCATCTGTGGATAGTGGACGCAACTCCAGCTCCTCGAAAACCACGTTAGGGAACTGGAGCTAGAGCTGGATGAACTTTGGATCATTTGTGAGGTAGGGGGTGGTTATTGGGAGGAGTTACAGGGAGGTGGTCACACCTCAGGGACAAGAGAAGAGAGTAGATGAGTTACCGTCAGGGGACTGAAAGGGAACTGGTAGGTGGTGCAGGAATCCTCTGCGGCCATTCCTCCCCACAACAGGAATATACTTTCTCTGGATTCTCGTTATCTCATTTCTGAAGGCTTCCTATTTTCCAGCCATCCCTTTACCTGCGAACATCTGCCCCTAATCAGCTTTCAAAAGTTCTTGCCTAATACCATCAAAATTGGCCTTTCTCCAATTTAGAACTTCAACTTTTAGATCTGGTCTATACTTTTCCATCATTACTTTAAATCTAATAGAATTATGGTCACTGGCCCCAAAGTGCTCCTCCACTGACACCTCAGTCACTTGCCCTGCAAGCTCAAGGCAAGGCTTAGTACAATTGTGAAGGGGCAGGTGGGTGCAGCAGGACTTTGAAGGGGAACAGACTGTAAAGTATGAATGTGAAGAATGTATTCAGGGAGTGAGGGGGATATTGTTCACAGTCAGTAGCAACCTGGCTTGAAGGAGGAAGATCATGTAAGTTAACACTTACCTGGCAGGAAGGATAGGCAGCACAGTGGGTAGACAGCTGCCTCACAGCACCAGGGACCCTAGTTTGACCTCAGGGCAACCTCTGTGTAGAGTTTGCACATTCTCCCTATGACTGTGTGGATTTCCTCTGGGTACTCCAGTTTCCCTCCCACCAAAGATGTACAGGTTAGGTGGATTGGCCATGATGAAAATGCAGGGTTGTGGGATAGGGTAGAGGACTGGGTCTGGGTGGGATGCTTTTTGCAGGGTCTGATCAGACTTAATAGCTGAATTGCCTCTTTCCACACTGTAAGGATTCTATTCTATGATAGGTAGGTACAGATGACTACGGACAGGTTAGATTCAGAGTCATAGAGATGCACAGCATGGAAATAGACTCTTTGGTCCAACTCATCCATGCCAACTAGATATCCTAACCTAATCTAGTCAGATTTGCCAGCACTTGGCCCATATCCCTCTAAATCCTTCCTATTCATACACCCATCCAGATGCCTTTTAAAAGCTGCAATTGTACCACCCTCCACCATGTCCTCTGGCAGCTCATTCCATACATGAACCACCCTCTTCATGAAAAAATTGCCCCTTAGGTCCCTTTTATATCTTTCCCTCTCATCCTAAACCAATGCCCTCTAGTTTTGGACTCCCCACCTCAGGGAAAATACCTATCTATTTATCCTTTCCATGCCCTTCATGATTTTATAAACCTCTATAAAAGGTCACTCCTTAGGCTTTGTGCTCCAGGGAAAACAGCCACAGCCTCTCCCTATAGCTCAAATGATTTGGATGCGAGCATAAGAGGTATAGTTAGTAAGTTTGCAGATGACACCAAAATTGGAAGTATAGTGGACAACGAAGAGGGTTACCTCAGATTACAACAGGATCTGGACAAGGTGGGCCAATGCGCTGAGGAGTGGCAGATGGAGTTTAATTCAGATAAGTGCGAGGTACTGCATTTTGGGAAAGCAAATCTTAGCAGGACTTATACACTTCATGGTATGGTCCTAGGGAGTGTTGCTGAACAAAGAGACCTTGGAGTGCAGGTTCATAGCTCCTTGAAAGTGGAGTCAGAGGTAGATAGGATAGTGAAGAAGGCGTTTGGTATGCTTTCCTTTATTGGTCAGAGTATTGAGTACAGGAGTTGGGAGGTCATATTGCGGCTGTACAGGACATTGGTTAGGCCACTGTTGGAATATTGCGTGCAATTCTGGTCTCCTTCCTATCAGAAAGATGTTGTGAAACTTGAAAGGGTTCAGAAAAGATTTACAAGGATGTTGCCAGGGTTGGAGGATTTGAGCTACAGGGAGAGGTTGAACAGGCTGGGGCTGTTTTCCCTGGAGTGTCGGAGGCGGAGGGGTGACCTTACAGAGGTTTACAAAATTATGAGGGGCATGGATAGGATTAATAGGCAAAGTCTTTTCCCTGGGTTTGGGGAGTCCAGAATGAGAGGGCATAGGTTTAGAGTGAGTGAGAGGGGGAAAAATATAAAAGAGACCTAAGGGGCAACTTTTTCATGCAGAGGGTGGTGCGTGTATGGAATGAGCTGCCAGAGGAAGTGGTGGAGGCTGGTACAATTGCAACAGTTAAGAGGCATTTGGATGGGTATATGAATAGGAAGGGTTTGGAGGGGTATGGGCCGGGTGCTGGCAGATGGGACTAGATTGGGTTGGGATAGCTGGTCAGCATAGACGGGTTGGACCAAAGGGTCTGCTTCCATGCTGTACATCTCCAGGACTCTAAATGCTCCAACCCTGGCAACATCCTTGTAAACCTTTTCTGAAGCCTTTCAAGTTTTACAACATCCTTCCAATAGGAAGACCACCAGGAATGCATGCCATATTCCAAAATTGGCCTAATCAATGTTCTGTACAGCTGCAAGATGACCCCCCCCCCCCCAACCCCAACTCCTGTACTCAATACTCTGACCAATAAAGGAAAGCATACCAAACACCTTCTTCACTATCCTATCTACCTGTGACTCCACTTTCAAGGAGTTATGAACCTGCACGCCAAGGTCTCTTTGTTCAGCAAAATACCCCAGGACCTTACCATTAAGTGTGTAAGTCCTACTAAGATTTGCTTTTCCAATATGCAGCACCTTGCATTTACTTAAATTAAACTCCATCTGCCACTCCTCAGCCCACTGGCCCATCTGGTCAAGATCCCGTTGTAATCTGAGGTAACCTTCTTCACTGTCCACGACACATCCAATTTTGGTGTCACCGACAAACTTATTAACTATATCTGCTATGTTCATATCTAAATCATTTATATAAATGATGAAAAGTAGTGACCCCAGCATTGATCCTTGAGGGACTCCACTGGTCACAGGGCACCAGTCTGAAAAGCAACCCTCCACCTTTTCTCTTCTACTTTGGAGCCACTTCTGTACCCAAATGGCAAGTTCCCCTGTATTCCATGCGATCTAACCTTGCTGACCAGTCTCCCATGTTGAACACCTTATTGAAGTGCTTATATAATCACATTTACCGCTCTGCCCTAATCAATCATCTTTGCTACTTCAAAAAAATACTCAAATCAAGTTCAAGAGACATGATTTCACGCACACAAAGCCATGCTGACTATCCCTAATCAGTCCTTGCCTTTCCAAATATATGTACATCCTGTCCCTCAGGATTCCCTCCAACAACTTGCCCACCACTGACATCAGGCTCACTGGTCTATATTTCCCTGGCTTGTCCTTACCACCTTTTTAAATAGTGGCACGTTAGCCAACCTCCAGTCTTCCAGCACCTCACCTGTGACTATCGATGATACAAATATCTGGGAACTTACAGTAGTGGGAATCCTATGGGGTTGGTGGACTGGATGGGCCGTTAGGAAGGGGATAGGGATATCTGGGGGCTCATTGGCCTGGTCAGGCTGAGGCTGGCAGCTTCTGGACAGGGAGAGCTCACTTCTGCCTTTCCATCATGCTGGAAATTGAAATTGTGCAACGGAGAAGAAAATGGATGCAACCAAAGCAAGTGCGGTAAGTATCTTGGCCTGTGAGGGAGGGGGCTGCAGTGCATGCTGTTCATTGGACTTTTAAAGAAGAACAAAATGGGTCATAAAGGTGTAGTACAAAGGCCTACACACATGCAAACTCACTGTCCATTCTGCATCACTGACCCTGTCTAAAGACGATATCTTCCTCATACTGCCACTGCTGGACAACATTTATTGGCAGCTCCACCTTTGTGCTCAGAGGGAACCAAACATTAGGGATAATTCTCCAGAGGGAGCAAAGGAGCCAGGAAAACGCAAACATTGTTATCCTGACTGTAACTGATGTCATAAGCACAGTGAGCAAACTTCAACCTTTGAAGCCTCTTGTCTGGCTGCGAGCTGCTGCTGGATGGAATGGCAATTTAAATCAGACCGATGTCACCGACGTGCCCCTAGTATATTGTCTTTTTTCTCCCCCACCCACCTCCAATATGTGTGACTGCACACCCTGATTGTATTGCTGGGGTAGAGGGAGCCTGCTCTCATGCAGTGGGGCTTGTGTGGAGGGCCTTCTTGCCTGAGGCAAGTTAGTCCTTGTTGGTTTAAACTTCCAAGAATCTGAAATGGGCAGGCATGGACGATGTGGAGGGCCTGGCCACCTCTAGAGTGTCCCGAGTGAAAACTTCAGAGGGGTCTGTGTGTAGTTCCTCCTCCAGCTGGTGTCTCCTTGTAGCAGGAGCAAGGTTCCCTATCTCGCTGTCACCATGCCTTTGGTCCTAGGTATCAACATCTGTGGCAGTAAACTGCAGGAAAATGCAGTGCTCCTTGTGAGTCCTCATGGCAGCCACCACCCTGTCAGTGCAGACAGTCACATGGTTGCTTCACTCCCTGCACTACTGCAGTTTCTGGGAAAGAAGGACCATTGCCTCCCGTATACCTGTATGCTGCTGCTCCTCCCTGTGCATTTGGACGGAGTCCCTGGTTACTGACAGAACAAGGGCCTCTCGAGCCCGAGACTGAGCAGATGCCCGATCTCTGGGCACTTCTCCAAATGCCAGTGGCCCAGACAATTTCTTCCTCAGCCAGCTGTGGAGCTCTCGCAGTGATTCCTGCTCACAACCGTTGTCCTGTATTGAGCTGACAGTATCTGAGTGGGTGGGTGGAGCAGGGGGCAGCCTTACCAATGCTTCCCCAGAGGCCTCGGTACCCTTGTTCCTACTAATTGAGGTTGAAACTTATGATGGAGCCGAGTATCTGGGCAAAGAGGTTAAGAGTGGCTTGCAGAAGCTGCAAGAGAAAGGAGATGTTGCGGCCAATGGTTAGAAGTGATGCCAAAAGCTTCACAGTGATAGAAGTGTTAGTGGGAGAAAGGTAGTGACATGCAGTGGTTTCTACATCCCCACAGGAATAGTCCCAGTGTGGTCCAGTGAGTACCAAAATACTCTCCTTGTAAGGGGTGAGGAGTCTGACATTATGCACACCCTCACCCATCCAGCCTCTCTCTCTCTCTCTGCCTGGTTATGAACTGTTTTCTCCTGCAATGTGAAGATGGGGAAGATTACATGAGATGGTTGTGGGTGATACTGTTTGTGCAGGTTCACGTGGGGGAAAGATAGTGTGGTCTACTGGAGGATTTGAGCAGGCAGCACAGATTAACTCGGTGTGCAGTGGGGTGGGAGGCTGGGGGTACAGAGAGAGTGAGGGAAGATGTTGCAGGCAACAGTGAGAATAATGTAACCTGAGCCTTGATGGGAGATGGGTGAACTAGCAGAAATGCACCCCGGAGGCAGCAGAAACAAGATGGCGGGACTTACACTGGCAGATTGGACCTTCTTTGCAGCACTGCTGGCCACGCCTCTGCATCCTTGTGAGAATACTCATGGGGAGATGGTTGGATACAGGAGGGGGTCTCAGCATGAGTGATGCTTAATAATTTGCCAGGAATCAGAGCAGGTTTTAATTCCTTTAACTTTTCTGGCTAACTACTAAAAGTAAATAAATGTGAACCCTCCAGATCTAACCCAAAAGTTGGGAAGTTTTCAGAGAGATCCAGATTCTGGCAATTGACCATCAGAAGTGTAAACTTCATGAGTAATTCCTGTGTAGTCTTTGCATCAGAACCTCTCAGCAACCTCTGACCAATGGTGTAGAATCATGAAAAGGATCTAAAGTTCTTGACTGGATATTTGTTGTAAACATCTGGTTGTTCAATTTTTCTGCATTACAATAAAATGACTGATGGTAGTATATAACATTAAAACCATGTCAGTATTTTCAAGGTAACACACTAGGCTGCTGATGGATTTTTTTCATATTGCACAAATATACTTTATTCATAGAAAAAGTCTTATGTACGTACAGAACTACCAAAAGAATTCTGTACATAATACGTGCATCAAGAAACACTGGAATTTGACATTCATGCAGTTGCAAAAACCAAAGGCATTTCCTACTCATGCAGGACATTATTTATATACATCTGAGGCACAAAAAGGGTCTACTAACTGAATGGACCATCATCGTACTTTGGCAGAAAAACCTTAGATGATGGTCTTTCCCCACTTTGCCTTGGCTGAAGCTGCCCCAAGCTTTAGCATGTCTCTCAGCATGTCATCCTGGAATCACAACACTCAAAGTTAACTCTTTACACTGGAAGACCAACACGTTTGAGGCAGACAAAAGACCAAATGGTCCTCCAGGCATAGTCAATGTTTGTCTCGGTATGCTTCCTAGGGAACAACCCTTAGAGCAGAGTTCTGTATCACGGAGCTACTCAGAACAAACCTCAACAAAAACTTTACTCTCCAGACCTTCTTGGAAAAGGCACATTACTGAAAGAGACGTGAGACAGACAGTTTCTTACCCCTCTCCATAGTCACTTAGAGGGCAGCATGCAGTGGCATGCAAAGACTGGGTGTATGAAGGATCTGATTGGTGAGAAGGGCACTGCCAGCCAAGTTATGTGATGGTGCATGTTGGAAAGTTCTGGTGATGAGGTATTCTGCCACATGACTGACAGTCTGCTCAGGGAACCACCCAACAGGATCCACCCTCTCCTTTTCCCACAGATCTCAAGGACACTGCATGTTGATCACCTGTCCATCAGCCAGTGGGCAAAGGTGTTTTCCTTTACAGATTTTGCTGAGGGACAGGTGATAAGGAATCATTCAACTACTTGGAGAGTTCTGCAACACCAAGGACAGGCCCATCCTTCAAAACACCAGGGACAGGTAAGATCTCAGTACATAGTGATACTGTTTGTGTACAGATGGTCTACACAGCTTGATAAGGCTGCATATAAAAGGTGGCCATTAGGAGGGGGGCAGTGTTGAGTATGTCCTTTCAACCTTTATCCAGAATTTTGTACGTGGTGACCCTGGGCATATGCCCCATCACTGACCTCCAGATGAAGTGGAAGATGATTCAGGTGAACTGTGGTGGCACAGTTTCAGGGAATAGTCCTGTGCCACATACGACACTAACACTACGTCACACCTAGCTTTTACCCACAATAGAGGGGGAGTGGTGCTTCAATCTGTCCAGTTTCTGCCTCACCTTGGCAATACACTCCTCCCAAAGCTTTTTAAAAAAAAAACATATGCTCTGGCTGCTCTGAACCATAGTCTCAGCATCCTCAAGTAATCTGACCTGTCAGGGGTGATAAAAGATATGCCTCGTTCCCAAAAAACATGGCCTTGCTGTTGCCTTGATTTACCTTGGCCAGTTCAAACTGGTCACCGACACTCAGGAGGCTGCGCACTGACAGCAGATCCGAGCAGCAAATAGCAATGTTGCCCATGTACAGGGAGGCTGTGACCTGACCTGGAATAGTCACCCCTCTCAGGCTTGCATCCTTCCTGAAGAACTTAGCAAAAGGCTCTACACAACTCACAAACAAGGCAGGAAAGAGAGTGAGCAGCCCTGCCAGACTCTGGATCTTATCAGGAAGCTTCTTGATCCCCATCCATTGATTGAGACTACACTACCAATATTGATATAGAGCAGTTGGATCAATTCTGGATTCCCTCCCCAAAGCCCATTTTGGAGAGCACATCCCACATGTAGGGGTGTGATATCCTGTCAAAGACCTTCTCCTGGTCCAGGCTGATGAGGCGGACGTCCACCCCTCTGATCTGAGAGGCAAAGCTCTTAGATTGTCCTGCCCGGTACAGATCGGAGTAAATCACCGACCCCAGGGCAGACCTGATCGGAATGTAATGAACTTAAACAGGATTTTATATTCTACATTCAACAGTGAAACTGGTTCCCAATTTTATGATTTTCTCCCTTTTCAGAGAAGGGTGATGATACCTTTCCTCATGGATTTGCACATGCTACCTGACAGAAACGTACTGTTGTACACTTCCAGCAGGTCCTAGCCAAATCAAGTCCCACAAAGCCAAAAACAATTCAGCCAGTGAGCTGTTGCTTCTGGGAGTTTTGTTCTTTTCAAAAGGACTTGAGGATCTTAGTCAGCTCATCCAGAAATAATGGCTGGTCCAGCCACTCCCATGTGCTGCCATCTGAGACCTCTGATTGTGCAGTCGCCTGGTTGTACCTGTCCTCTGTCTATGGGCTTAATGTCAAAGTTCTGGCAAAAGAGAATTTGCTGATTCTCAGGATGTCAGACTGAGACGATGTTACCAAGCCATCATCTTCCTTTAGAACAATGATCAGAGCTCTCCTTGCACACCTTCTCGAAGGAACACAAGCACATCTCATCCTGTACCATGGAGCAGACCGTAGACTGGAAAGTTATCTTGGAGACCTTTTGAGGCAAAGAGTGAGGCTTGCTAGCTCTTCACCTCCTAGGAGATCCTCCTTGACATCAACCCCCATCATCTTCAGGAGTAGGCTCTGCATACTTTTCTTGAGTTTGGACTGTTTCCCCCCACCACTCCCAACAAACCTCCCCCCCACCCTTGCTCTCTCACTCGCTCCCCTTCTAAATACCTCTGAGGAAGAACAACATCTTGATGTTTCCCTTGACTGTTTCCCATTAATCCAATGGACACTCAGAGGGGATTAGTTCTCCAACCTGTGTACTCTGAGCTCCTTACTGTTTTCTGGCATCAACAGTTGTATGTTCAGCTTCCATGTTCCCTTGCTGGCTTGCATCACCCCGTAGGAGACAGTCAGCCAGCAGGAACAGAGAACCTTGGGACACAAACAAGAAATCTATCCTGGAGCAGATAGACCCATCTGGTTGTGATCAGGTTTATCTATGCTTGGCTCCGTCTGCAGGGATATGACAACATCGTGCTGCTTGGTGTATTTAACCATTTTTATCAGGAATCCAGATGTGGCATCCAGTTTGCTGTCAGCCCCTCCAGATCATCCAGCCACATTGATAATGCAGTTGAAGTCTCCAGCCAGAATGACTGGCCTGAATGTTGCCAGCAGTTGTGTGAGCAGCTGTAGAATAGCCAGCTGCTCACTCTTTACCATTGGGGCATCAGTCTCATGGCAGCGTTTCTGTACAAAACATCTGCTGCAAGGAGGTGCCTGCGCACCACCTCCTTAATTTCAGAGATGGCACAGTTGCCTTCCTGCAGGAAAATACCCATGCAGAGGAATGGCAATTGTTACCCCTCCCCAACAAAACCAAAGGCCTGTGGGCCCACAAGCTTAACCATTTCCGGTAGTCATACAGCATGCAAACAGACCCTTCAGTCTAACCAGTCCGTGCTGACTGACTGTGTTCCTAAACTAAGCTAGTCCCACATCATGATTTCATAAAACTCACCCCTCAAGTTCCTACACTCCAGTGAAAAAAATTACCAGTGTTTATAGTCTATATTTAGAACTCCATTCCTGGCATCATTCTGGGAAATCTTTTCTGAACCTTCTCCAGTATAATAATTTCCTATAACAGGGAGATCAGACTCCCTGGAGTACTGGACACAGAACTCCAGAAGAGGCCTCACCAACATCCTGTACAACTGCAACATAACATCCCAACTCCCTATACTCAGGTCTGAACAATGAAGACAAGCATGCTAAACAGCTTCTTAACCACCTACTTGTGACACAAATTTCAAAGAACTGTGTACCTGAACCCCTAGGTCTCTCTGATCTACAACATTACCCAAGGCTCTACCATTAATTGTATCAGCTCTTTCTTTGTTTTCATTACCAAAATGCAATTTCCTCACAGTTATTTAAATTAAACTCCATTTGCCACTACTCAGCCGATCTCAGTGTAGATCTCAGTCAGGAGTGGGAGGGTGCTGTCCTGTACCTCCCAGAGGACGTCATCCTGATCCAGTGTGATTGGGGCAACGGTAAAGCCAGGAAGGTCCTGGTCTGAATCGGACAGATCTATTGTTGTACTCTGCTCCTTGTTTGGAAGGTCGCTGCACCTGATCGCCTCGAGCTGTGGGTATCCTCTTGTTCCCGATGATAGGAGGTGGGTTTCACCAGGCCCCTCAAGATGCCCAATGTTTCTGCACATCTCCATCATCAGATGAGCTGCTGGTTGTCTTCCACGTGGCTGCTTCTTTCTCATTTGCTGTCGGCCACTGAGGGTCTGACAAGTTTCCTTTTCCAGTTATTCTTCGCTTCTGACCATTCCTACAAATCCTTTGTTGCCTCTTCCTCCAGTGATTCCATATATCCGGGTGGACATTGATTTGGTTGTTTTCCCAGCGTACTTGCATCCTCGGTCAGCCCTTCCCTCCTTTTGGGTGACCCTCCTTTCAATGCTCTTGCTGGAGGGTGGCACCACCAAGTGTGGACACTTCTACCATTATACTTCTGACCCACCTACAATAGCCACTTCTCTACTTTATTTTCCTTTTTTCTGACTGTCATCAGGATCCTTCCTTGTGCCACTGGTAAGGTCTGTGGATTTTTTAAGAAGGCAGCTGATTCAGATTAAAATGACTATTTAAAAATGGTGTAAATTTGTTTACTCCAATCTTAGTTACCCACATCTGGTTACCATTTTAAACCTGCTCAAAACTAAAGGGATGCAAATCAATCCAGTGTAAACAGATTAGGATCCTTGCTTTTCTAAAAGCTCAGATATCTAGTGTTCCACAGAACGTGTGTGGAATTGTAACTTGAGACAGTGCTTTTTCAATTGCTTTAAGGCAAGAGTAGAGACTGCTCAGGATATTACATTCACTTAGGCTCATCATTATCCGAATTTATTTCATTCCTCCTGGAAGCTATAAAAGAGGGAAACCTTTGACTTTCATTCACAGTTGTTAACATTGATCCAGCCGCCGCAGAAAACGCCCCGGAGTATAAATAGTGAGACCGAGCGTATATATAGGACAATATTTTAGGAATAGATCCTTTAAGTTAAATATCTCTGTAAGAGACACAAAAGTGGAGTGTGGTTCTTACCTTCTGGCAGAATGAACAAATTCCTCTCAGCCTACGCAAAATAAGGGGGAAATTAATTTCTAAAGGGCAAAATATCAAGTGCCAATTGTGATAATTTCTCAAATTAAAACCCAATTTCCACGGGTAGCTTGTAGAACCATTGCGGTCGAGTGAATTACTTCCTGGGTTCCACATGCACGCTGATGTAGGATTTGACTTAAGAGATAATTGAACCAGATAATGCGGATGTGGCTCAATTAAAAGCATTACCTTGTTTAGTATGTTGATTTGATTTGATAATTAGCAGTTTTGGAATAGTATAACTAGGGGGCATTTGATAAGTAGAGTTTGATGAAAACTCTAGGCTGTCTGTTCAGGCTGAGAAGCTGTAAACAGAAAAAAAAAAGACGATGAGTTGATAGTGATATAATTTGCTGTGTGACAAACCTACCCAGGCAGTTTGCATTATAAATCTAAGTATCGGAATTTGAAATCGCTGAAGGTGACAACAGAGGTTTTTGTGTGATCGGAATTCTGTACAACAATTTACATAGTTAAAAATCACACAACATCAGGTTATAGTCCAACAGGCTTAATTGGAAGCACATTCACTATCCACTGATGAAGGAGCGTCGCTCCGAAAGCTAGTGCTTCCAATTAAACCTGTTGGACTATAACCTGGTGTGTGCTTTTTAACTTTGTACACCCCAGTCCAACAGCGGCATCTCCAAATCATAACAATTTATATGGTACCTTTAACATCATAAAACGTTCATTTCTAGAGTACGCCAGAGCTTGGTGCCTACCCAGGTGTATGTTTCTTTCCAACACAACCTTACATGCAAGGTAGAAGAGAGAAATTACATCTCTAGGAGTAATTTAAAATAATCAATGGCCGCAGGCCACGGGAAGCACGGGCTCCATCTGACCAAAGTAAATGTAGGATTTGTCAGGAAATGTTCACACGGAGTGAGCTGATGTTATAATGTGATGTATCTTTTGAAATGTTGTTAATCATCATGTAGCAGAAAAAACAATTATTGGGCTTCAAAAATCAAGGAAACATATCCTGACGTAAATTAATTAAACCCCACTTTCAATAAAGCGACACTTGCCATAATTTCGAATGTGAATAATGTTATCTCAATAGAATTCAGTCAGACTTGTTACTGTGGACAGGAAACCACACATCAACTCCGATTCAAAGGAAAGTTACTGTGGCACAACTTCCAGTGCAGGAATCAGTTTGAAATCATGTAATTTCATAGTAAGTATATTTCTGGTAACGAAAGCGTCTTTCGTTAAGATCTGACACAGAGGAAACGTTTCCCAAAAGTAACGCACTGTTTTCTAACTGAAGTCTTAACTGCGTTCCACTTTTAAAAAATAAACAATCAATCAGATTCCAATTTCCGATCAAACTTTAAAACTCCAGAACTCTTATTAGATACAGGTAGAGTGAATAGGAGAATCTTCGAAGCCCCCCTGTGTACACATCGTTTAATGAAGTTCAAATAGACTTCTCAGGAAAATCCAGAACCAAACCAGTGGGAAACTCGCCGCAACTTTATTCCTAACTCCTCCCTGCAAAACATCGTTTGTGCCTATTTTTCCTTAGGCTATTTCCACATTGCAAACTATGCACTAATAATGCTAAAGGCACGTTATTGTCGAAGAAATAACTTTGTTAGTTTAGCAAAAACTGACACCTTTTTCCAGTCCGACCACAGAAAAAGGTGAAACCCAATGGGACATTTCAGGGCTTTTAAAGTGGGGAACTGCAGAAAAAACCGAGTTGTGAGAGAAAAAGGTTCCTATCGCCCTATCTCTCCACTAACTGGTGCCGACTCGAGAGAAAGCCAGCAGACTGTAGTCTTTGCCAGTGTTTTCACGTGGGTAATGAGAGCCGATCTGTTTTGAATTAGGCCTGCAGATTGAAATGTGGTTATTGTCATCCCCGTTTTCTAATATGGGAATAAAATGTATAGAAGGAAAATTGGTGGAGCTCGTGCAGATGGGGCTCGTTTTTGGACAGGCGGTTATTGGATTAATCTTCGCTGACTACAATTTTGATGGCACCTTTGAAGTCCAAACTGAGAAAATGCCAATCACACTAACTCGTACAACCTATTTATCATCTCTGGCGGTTTACTCCTTGGAAATAAGTTCAAAATCCCTCGTTTAAAAGAAAAGCATTTTACAAGATTGAACCAGTGCAGATCTCCAAGTGTCATTTTAAGATATCAGTGTTGAACGAATTTGAATTACTGTAATTTGCAATAACTGGTTAGATGAACAGGAGGAGAGGAAAGGGTAGGGTGATGGCTGTGCCGAAGTCACTAAGGGGACTTCCTCTAAGTTGCTGATTGTAACTAACCTGGTGATTTTTGAAGGATGTATTGTAGCTCCGAGAGCAGTTCTCTCTCTTTTTGATGTGGAGATGCTGGTGTTGGACAGTGGTGGATCAAGTTAAAAATCACATAACACCAGGTTATAGTCCAACAGATTTATTCGAAAGTACAAGCTTTCAGAGCACTGCTCCTTTGTCAGCTAGCTATAATGACCTCTTCAGGAGACAGACATGGGATACAACCAATCGGGTATGCTTTGTCACCCAGTACTTCCTGGGAATGGAGAACTACAGCATGTTCTTTGCAGCCTCCAACACGTTATGGATGAAGATGAGCACCTCGCCAAGACCTTCCCTACGCCTCCACTTCTCGCCTTTAAGCAACCACCAAACTCTCTTTTTGAGTCATGATTGGAGGAAATGGAAAGCCTTTTGTTAGACTTGACAAAGAGGGAGAGATACTGTGCACTTTCATATTTCTCTTAATGAGATCTCTCAATGTGGCACTATCACATTCGAATAGACAAGCCTTGATACGATTTAGAAAACTGGTAGCTCCAGTTTAGCTCTACTTTGCTAACAAACCCAGTAAACACACTTTCTGGCCTTTGTTCAGACTCTGTCATCGACCAGTGTTTGGAGGAAAGGTCCATTCACCAGTTTCATAATGTGCTTGTCTCTAACGATGCAGTTTTCCCTCTTCCCTCCCTCTCACACGCACACACCCACATGCAGGAGTGTGGTTGTTTGGAACACATGACTCAAAAAGAAAAAAATGTAAATTCAAGAGGTTACTATTCAATTTACTTTTACCACAGCCTTCTAGAAAGGGATGGAAGTGAATGTGTAAGATGCAAGGACAAATATCTGGAGTACGGCTGTAAAGCAACTGAAGACTCATTAAAAAACCCTGAAACATTCAGCAGGTTGGGCAGCTCTTCTGGAGAAATAAATATAGTTAACAAGGGATTGAAAGATGATCAGGTATAGGCCAGAATATGGATTTGAGGTGACAATCAGAGCAACTGTGATCTTATTGAATGGTGGACCAGACATGAGGGGCTAAATGGCCTATTTTCTGCTGATATGTTTCAGGTTTTCAATGTTATATTGTCATAAAGCAGGGGTCAAACGGATTGTTCGGTCCAACCAGTGTATGTTCACCATAATCACAAACTAAATTAGTCCCACTTTCCTGCTCCTGGCTTATATCCCTCCTAATTTTGGATGTAGGTTTGCCCACTGAGCTGGAAGGTTCATTTCCAGATGTTTTGTAACCCTACTAGGTAACATCTTCAATGGGCCTCAGGCAAAGCATTGCTGAAAATTCCTGCTTTCTATTTATGTTTGGGTTTCTTTGGGTTGGTGATATCATTGCCTGTGGTGATGTTATTTCCTGTGGTGAGGTTACTTCCTGTTCCTTTTCTCAGGCGGTGGTAGATGGGGTCCAAGTCAATTTGTGTTTGTTGATAGAGTTCCATTTGGAATGCCATGCTTCTAGGAATTCTCGTGCATGTCTTTGTTTGGCTTGTCCTAGGATGGATGTGTTGTCCCAGTTGAAGTGATGTCCTTCCTCATCTGTATGTGAGGATACTAGTGAGAGAGGGTCATGTATCTTTGTGGCTAGTTGGTGTTCATGTATCCTGGTGGCTAGTTTTCCAAGGTAGTGTTTGTTACAATCCTTGCACAGTATTTTGTAAATGACATTAGTTTTGCTTGTTGTCTGTATATGGTCTTTCAAGTTCATTAGCTGCTGTTTTAATGTGTTGGTGGGTTTGTGGGCTACCATGATGCCAAAGGGTCTGAGTAGTCTGGCAGTCATTTCTGAGATGTCTTACAGATGAGGAAGGACACCACTTCGACTGGGACAACACATCCATCCATCCTAGGCCAAGCCAAACAAAGACATGCACGAGAATTCCTAGAAGCATGGCATTCCAACCAGAATTCTATCAACAAACACATTGAATTAGACCCCATCTACCACCTCCTGAGAAAAAGAACAGGAAGTGGCTTCACCACAGGAAATGACATCACCAACCCAAAGAAATCCAAACATATAAATAGAAACAAGGAATTTTCAGCATTGCTTTGCCTGAGGCCCATTGAATATGTTACCTAGTAGGGTAATGAAATGTCTGGAAATGAACCCTCCAGCTCAACGAGCAAACCTACATTCGAACCTTCAACCTGAGCTACAGATCTTCTCAAAACTCGCTAATCCCTCCAAATATTTCATATTCATGTACTTATCCAAATGTCTTTTAGATGTTGTAATTGTGTCCATATCCACCACTTGAACTGAAATGAATTTATTATCACGTGTACCAAGGCACAGTGAAAAACTTTGTTTAGCAAGCAATATGAGCAGATCACATTGTTAAGTAACATAGATAGTAAATAATAGTAAACAGCGCAAAAACACAAACACAAGTACAGGCGAATGTTAAGAATTTGCAAGTCCATTTTGGGGTGGCACGCTGGCTCAGTGGTTCGCACTGTTGCCTCTTAGTGCCAGGAACCTGGGTTTGATTCCAGCCTTGGGTGACTGTCTGTGTGGAGTTTGCACATTCTCCCCATGTCTGCATGGTTTCCTCCGGGTGCTCTGGTTTCCTCCCACAATTCAATGATGTGCAGGTCAGGTGAATTGGCAATGCTAAATTGCCCATAGTGTTAGGTGCGATAGTCAGGGGTAAGTATAGGGTAGGGTAATGAGTCTGGGTGGGTTACTCTTCAGAGGGTTGGTATGGACTTGGGCCAAAGGGCCTGTTTCCATACTGTAAGGAATCTAATCTAATCTATATCTAAACTGTTATGAAACCAACTGGTGTGTGTGTGTGTTCAGGCTTCTGTAACTTCTCCCTGATGGTAGAGGTTGCAGAAAAACAATGCCTGGGTGGGATGGATCTTTAAGAATGCTGGAGGCCTTTCCTTGACAGTGTGCCTGGTAGATGGATATCATAGATGGGAGGTTGGCCTTTGTAATTGTCCGGACCGAGTTCACCATCTCCAATCTTGAATGGCACAGTTGCCATACCAGGAAGTGATACATTCAGGCAGAATGCTCTTGATGGCACACCTATAAAAGTTGGCAAGGGTACTTGCCATCATGCCAAATTTCCTCAACTGCCTGAGGAAGAAGAGACCTTGTTGGGCCTTTGTAACCAGTACGTCCACATGAAGAGTCCATGAAAGCTTGTTGTGGATGACCACTCCCAGGAACTTGACACTCTCCACTGGTTTCACCTCTGTGCTGTTAATGTGTTGGGGGACATGAGTAACATCCCGCCAAAAGTCAATAATAAGTTATTTGGTTTAGCTGGCATTGAGAGCTAGGTTGTTCTCAGTGCACCATTTTTCCAGGTCTTCCACCTCCTGTCTGTAGTCTGTTTCATCGCCTTCTGACATTCGACTGACCATAGTAGTGTCATCAGTGAATTTGTAAATGGCATTACAGAGAAACCTCAATTATCCAAATATCAATTATTTGAATATCAGTTTATCCAAAGGAGATCTCGAGGTACCAATAGAAACACTACATCAAAGAGCTGTTTCAACCCTGATCGCATCTTGTTTACAGGTACAATGATTAAAAACAATCTTGGCTTCCTGAAATGCTGCTGAGAACAGTCCGGGACATCGATGGGAGCCCAGGCATCATTTCCAAATGACTGACATCCTGTTCTCTCTCCCTCTTCCGCCCCCCCCACACTTCCCTGGAGTTCTAAAGAGGGGTATACCCTGAACCGCCTTTCCCCGGTTTTCTCTCTAACAGTGCTCTATACAGGGCAGAGGTGGAACTTGTCAAAAAGTTGCAGTAAACAGTTGTGTCTGTGTGTATGTGCTATTTGGAGACTTACCCCACAAAGGCAGCAGCAGTCTTCCTGTTGGTGTCTACTCCAGCTGCCCCAGAGGGGGAGGGGGGCTGATGGGGGCAGGGGTGCACGGTGGGGGGGTGAGTATGCAGACAAGGGTCAGACAGTGGGTGGGAGTGGGGGTGGGCAGAGTGAGTGATACTGGCCGAGGTTGGGCGCAGATGGAGGGCGGTGTTGGGGGGCGGGCAGGGGGGTGATGTTGGATGGGGTTGGGGGGGGGGTCAGGGGCTTGCGCATGATGTGCTGCGCCTAGTCTCCTGAACGGGAAGCAGACTTAACAGAAAACACCGAGCCCCAGAGGAGAGGCATTGAATTGATTAACCAAATAATCAATTATCCAAATGAAATAGTGCCTGCCCGTCTTATTCGGATAATCGAGGTTCCACTGTAGTCTGGTATTTGGTGACGCAATCATGGGTATACAGTAAGTACGGTAGGGGGCTGAGTATGCAACCTTGGGGGGCTCCAGTGTTGAGTGTTAATGACGATGAAATATTCATTGGTTGTGGCCTGTGGGTCAGGAAACTGAGGAACCAGTTGCAAAGAGTGGGGCTTAGTCCGAGATCACTAAGTTTAGTAATCAGCCTTGAGGGGCTAATAGTATTGAAGGTTGAACTGTAGTCAATTGAGTAGGGTTCTTATTTAGTTGTTCTTGGTGTCAAGATGTTCTAAGGAGGAGTGAAGAGCACTTCCTCAGGAAGTTCATTCCAAATGTGAACCACCCTCTGTGTAAGGAAAATCCCCTCATCATTTTTAAGTCTCTCTCCTCTCATTTTAAAAATGTGCCCCCAGTCTTGAAATCCCCCATCTTAGGGAAAGACACTTATCCTTAACCTTATCTATACACCTCATGATTCTACAAACTTCTATAAGGCCACTTTTCAACCTCCTATGCTCCAGTGAAAAACGTCCCAGCCTCATCTGATAACTCGAGCCTTCCATACCCAGCAACATCCTGGTGAATCTCTTCTGAACCCTTTCCAGCTTAATAATACCTTTCCTATAACTGGACGACCAGAACTGGACATGGTATTCCAGAAGAGGCCTCACCAATGTCCTGTAAAACCTCAAAATGACTTCCCAATTCCAATAGTCAAAGGACTGAGCAATGAAGGCAATTGTGCCAAACCTTTTTTTAACCACCTTGTTTTGGTGTGATGTAAACTTATGTGCTTTTGACTAAAAATGGAATGCTGTCCATCTATAGACAATGAACCCAAATAACATCATCATGTGTTTCAGAAAATACCATAGATATTGAAAGGACTTACTGCAGTGTTGAAGTGTAAAAGAAAGAACTCATATCTTTATAATACCTTTCAGATCATTCTGAAGCACTGTATTGAACTGTATTGGCAGGAAAATGCTTCTAAAGTAGAATCGCTGTCTTAATGTAGGACAATAGAATAGAGATGTCCTTAGCATCAGCCAAGCAAAATGGCAATTTGCAACTTTTGCTGAATTACACAGAAACTATATTATGATACAAAGTAAATACTTTCAATAGAGAGATTGAATGGCTTAAATTCTCACCTTGATTCCACTTTACAAAGAACAGTCACAGATGCATCAAACAAATATCAGCCATTCACTACAATTCCTTTTAATTTCTGGAAAATTGAATGGAGTGAAAAAAGAAAGTTACAGTAAAGGAGACCATTCAGTCCCTTGTCATCTTGTTGGTTCTCTAGGAGCAACCCAGTCACACTTTTTCCACAATACCCTCCATTTTATTTATTTTCTTTAGATGATTATCCAATTCCCTTTTGAATATCATGACAAAATCAACCAGTTGTTGCATAAAAGTTTATTGCCCACATCCTAATTGCGGGTAACTCCAGTACAAACCAACTCTAGACTGAAACACAACTGTTCACTGTTAATCTCTATCTTAGCTCATCTGCACTGGAAGCCTCATTCATGTCATTTTTCCATCTGGACTTAATTAATCCATGTGCTCCTGCCTCTCTCCCATATTTTACCTTGCACAAATCAAGACTATTGAAATCTTTGCCTCCTGTATCATTAAATACTCCATGTTTGTGACACTTATGGTCCCTGGACTGGCTGATATACATATTTCCTAGTCAATAAACCTTTTGACTTTCAAATTCCCCCCTTATTTTCAAATCTCTGCATGGTCTTGCCCTTCCCCATGTCTGTATTTCAACCAGCCCTACAACCCTCTAAAATATTTATTTTCCGCTCATAATGACTACTTGTGAACCCCTGATTTTAATTGCTCTAGAGTTAGTGGTCACAACTTAGTTTGCCTTGGATCTAAGCTCTAGAATACAACATTCCACCTTTTACCCTACTTTTTTTCCTTTCAATATACCCCTTAAAATCTAATTATTTACCTAACATTTTGGACATTTGCCCTATTATTGCCTTCTGTGAATCAGTGTCATATTTTTTCTTTAAATATTCCAGTGAAATGCATTGTTCTATTTCATCACATTTAAAGGCCCTATACAAATGTAAAATTTAGCCATTGTGGTTTACTCTCTGTTTCCTGACTTTCAGCCAACTTCATATCTATTCTGCCTCTATTCATTTTACTTCATGTGCTTGTAATTTTAAGGATAATCCTATTAAGTGACATTTTATCAATCACCTTTTGAAACCCCATTTACACCATATCAACTATATTACCCTCATCAACCCTACTACCTCATAAAAATACTCAACATAATTCGTTAAATTTCCTTTAGACTCCTTTATTTGACTCAAAATGTGTCCTTAACAAATCCATGCTGACTTTCCTTAATTTGTCCATATTTCTCCATGTACTGTCAGTTATTGCTGAATTATTATTTCTAAAGCTTCCCCATGAATTACATTGACTTGCCAGTAGTTGCTGGGCTTATACCCACATCCTGGATGTTACATTTGCAATTCATCAGTCATCTGGAACTACTTCTGTATCCAAGCAGAATTGCCTCAAAACTCAGACGCAAGGAATGTCCTGTTCCTCTAGTCTCTCTATTCCATGTGTCACAAAGAACCAAGAAGACCAATTAAATACCTTATTTCTATTAGGTTCTAAACAAAAAAAACTATCAACCAGGTTTCTTAATAAACACAATTGTGAGCCTATTATCAAATAAAACCTATTTTATAAAGTTGGAGCAATTGGTTAATGTACAGTGTCAGTCTAAATAATCCTTAAACATACACATAAATACCATAAACATAATGGATTAGTCTTAAAAGCAAAAAGATAAGATGTAGAATATTCAGTGTCATTTGCTGTGATGTTCTGCTATATAGCCCCAGTCACAATTGTGTTATTTTGTGAAGTCTTGCAGACACAGTTTGCTCAGGAAGCATGATCTTGAGGTGATCTTTGAATCACTGTTCGAGAACAGCAAATAGGTTCCACCCTAAACTGGTGCAGGTAGTTTATTTTTCAGAAATGTGAGAGATCAGCTGGGCAGCTTGTTGTTAGCAGTGTTCCCTCCAACTGAACTGGACAAACAAGAACCTTTCCAAGCTAGTCCCTTTTCAAAAGATGGTACCAGCAGGTACAGCAAAGTAAGAGTTGTCACCAGTCATGTGATTTATTGATGTGATTTGTTACACAATTGTCTAATGCCTTCGCTTAACTTTCATGGATAAAGAAAAGGTTCCGGGTATGTCCACAACTTGAAATAAATTCCCTTCTTGAAACTTCAAACTGAACTCTAAACAATACTAAATGTATTGCATCTCCATAATTGGAAAACTATAACCTGTGCTCCTACAATTCTATGAATTTCCAGTCTTACTTTCCTCAATGTCCTCAGACACATCTGATCCTGTACTGGTACTTAACAATTCAAAGAAGAAGCATCCTTTCTAATATCTTCTCTTTCTTTTAACATTTGCAGTGTCTCAACTATCTCTTACTGCACCACAACCTTGATAGCTTCATCTTCCTTGTTAAAGGCATTTGTGAAGTATAATGTCAGTGTACTTTCTGACCATGCCAAGATTCTTTCTTTGTTTCCTAACCAACCACATTGCTCTTACACCCTTTTATTAATTGTATACTTTTGGAGATTTTGCATCCTGTTTTCATTAGCTGCTGGCTTTTTCTCAGATTCTATCTTTGCTGTTCTTATTTTATTCAATCTTTGAACCTTCTAAATCCAGCCTGATTCTCACTTCTATTATAGACCTGCCATTTGCCATTCACACTCTTTTTCTGCTTCATCCTTTTTCACATCCAATGAGTGGAGGCTTTGATTGTCCCACAGTCCTCACTCTTGGGAATACCCTTTGACTATTAAATCATCTCTTTAAAGGCAGCAATTGTTCCATTGCAGTTTTGCTGCCAATCTTTGTTTCCAATTTATCTATCTCCTAATTGAAATTGGCTTTCCCTTGACTGGTTTCACACTATTATTTCCTGCCTTTTTTCCATAGCTAACCTGAACTCTGTGCCATTGTAACTAACATTGTTCCATCATGTCCCCCTACTGTTCTTTGATCCACTTGTGACACGTCATTCCCGAGAAACAGATCCAACAATATCTCCTTTCTGTTTGAATCAGAAATATATTGATGCAGAAAATTCTTCTGCCCACACTTTGGGAAGTCTTTCCCTTCACTCTGCCTTTATATTACTATCCCAGTGTATATTAGGATAATTAAAGTCCTAATGATGACTAACGCAGATCCCTATAGTTCAGTGAGTCTTATTTTGAGTAGGATTTTAAGTGAGTATAGATTGGAAAGCTATACATTTTCTCCCCTGTTTAGTACTGAGTTGATGCTTATCTGTCGGTATACTTGGTGTCAACTTTGAAAAGGTTTTAAGTTTGGAAAGGGTTAAAACATCGCAGTTTGACATCGAGCTTTGAACTGTTTTATCTGGAAACCTGCTGTAAACATTTTGCGCGGCTGTTTATTCTTTGCCTTCGCACCGCCGATATGTTTACTTTATAAAAGGGACATGTCCTTTTTATCAAGATGGCAGAAAATGAACTAAAATCAAACTTCGCGCGTTATTTCTCAACGCATCCGAGCTGCTATGGTGCTCCATGCAAGCAAGTAGTTATCCCATCTTTCAGACTGATCCTATATACGAATATTGTCCAAACTAATTTATTGAATAATGCAGGAACAGACTCACAAAACCAAGAAGTGTTGCTAGCAACATGAGTTTCTGTTTGGTACAAAATCCTGTACTATGTCTTAAGTTATTTTGATGTGGCTTCGAAATACACAGTTTTGTTTCAAACAATCCAATTTTCAAAACTGTTAAAATCTGCATATGATTTGTATATTTTGTGCAACACTACAGCTGCCACTAAATTATTCCTCCTCCATGTATAATGTCTATGGGACAGATTAAGGTCTATTGTCATTTTGAAAATTGCACCTTGGAAATATTGATGGATTTTTAAACCATGACATTCCTAGCGTCTGCATTTCCCCCAGTCAGTTCCTTTCGCTGCGCTTAAAATGTCGAGGATTTCTTTGTTTGAAGAAACGATATTGTGAATGTGCAAAGTTTTAATTTCAAACGTTGAGGGTCTCTCTTGTGTTCATTGTCCAGAAGAGGCGCTATCCTTGAAGCGAAGGTGGCGTCCCCGATACTGTTTGATGTAGCCGCGCAGCTCGGCTGGAGTTCATCACATTTTGATTAGTCGATTAGATCAGTGCCTGTGGCGGGGCGGCGGGACGCAAGTCGCGGGCTCACGCATCGACGCCCCCGGCTGCCTCTGCATTGGAGTGAAGGCAAGTCGGATAGCGGAGCTGTCAACGGCGGGCGCTGCAGCAGCTTTCTGGGCAAGGGGGACATTTCATCTCATCTGTCACCCCGGCAAAAAAAGATACACACACCCAGTTGGTTCACCAGGACACTTTTAAAGCAAAAACGAAAAAGAATACAGTACTCGAACTCAACAAGCACTGGGGAGGTGAGGGCTGTTCTTCGCAAGAGTTGGTGTAACCCGAGCTCCTACCTAATGCTGAAGCAGACACCCACTCTCCTAACGATGCCCGTTACCGGGGATCGGCATCCGTGCAGGCTGGAAGGAGACAGCCGGAGCCGGGAGAAGCCAGAGGCTGACAGCGATCGATGCCGAACCCGGGACAGGCTGGAAGCGACCTTGGCGGGGCTGGGAGAGCTGGATCTCCTGAAGAACCGGCAGCAGTACTTGGTTCGGGGTGCAATGGAATTACTGAAACCTGCGCTGCACACTCCAGCGCTCAAAGGCGACCAGGGAAAGGGATCTCAGGGAGAACTTCATCTGACCCCTGAGGAAAAGCGGTTGGAAGATAACATTCTCATGTTGAGGAAACAATTGGTGAGAAATTAAAGCAAATCAACTTTAAATATTATAAATTGTATCATTGCAATTATCATATTTTTTGTAGTAATGAGATTTGCATGACTTTTTTTGTTTCCAAATGCAATGTCTTAAATTTTAATTGATCATTTTATTGCCACGCTTTGTATCATGGCTTGTGATGTCCGGAGACAGGGACAAAGTAAGGATTATATTTTAACTTCTGTCAAAAAAAAGCCTGTCCGATTCAGAAATAATTTAAATTCCGTCCGCGCGAGGGATCTCACTTGTTTTCCTATTTACTTTGAACGACCTTCCTGCCACTTGATTTGATATCTGTAAAATGTACAGCGCATTGTTTTTTTTTGCTGATTCAGGAACTGTCGGCTTCAGTCGGTGAATAGTGGGCGAGCTGAATCACATCGCTTTTGTAATGGATTACCAATCGAACGATACAGTACTGCAGCTAAGGTGTAAGATAGGGGGAGCTGGTCGTTAATGGCAAATTCAGCTGCTGCATTTTAACAACCTTCAGTGAGTTCGATTAGAGGTCTTTGAATGGCAGAGAGGAAGGGAAACGTGACTTTTTTAACCAAAAAAAAATGCAGTAAATTAACTTCCTGCTAACGAAATAACAGCAAAAAAAATACTAATCTCTTCTTCGGAGGAGGTCCAGCTGCGTGTTTTAAAGCCCTTGCTCTGTTACAATAGCTACAAGAGTGACTGAAATTAACTTTACAAGCGAAGCTTAGCTCTCCCGCTGAGCTGGGGGTGGACCCACTGTTTATATGAAGCGATCAGCTGACTGAAATGAATCATTCAGAGCGTTTTTCTGTACAGTGTTTCTGCACCAAGTGTAGAACAATAGATCTGGGCTATAACCTAACAACATGGAGTAATTAATCACAGACTCGGGTCCCCAGATCACTATTCTGGCTGTTGATAGAATCGGGGTGTTACTCGAGAGTTGCTGAGTCTGCAGTTTTAGGGTTCGCGAAGCCACCTTGATGTTTTAAAGCAAAACAAGGGAGCCCACCCCCCCTTCCTTCGGCAACGGCTCTGTTTGCTTTCCTGTGAGCTTTTATCCCAGCTCATCTGCAAGCGGCTCGTTAACGCTTTTTTTTACAGTGAGTTTAATTCGATCATATTTAATACCGGAGACGTGAGCTCAGAAACGATCCGCTTGCCCCATTGCCAAGTCTGAATCCCGACATCATCAATCACATTGAACTTTCTGTCACGCCAGATTCACAAGGGATCGAGACATCACGGGTGGAGGTCTGAGAATGTGCTTTGGCCGCTTTCTTTTAAAGAAAAAAATAAAACAAAATAAAAGCTCCTATTGCCACTGGAATATCTACATAATAAAGCTTTGTTTAAAACCCGGAACAGTCACCGTTAGGTATTACCTCCCAAAATCTTGTAGGTAAATTACTCACCGAGATGGCAAACTGCCAATAAAAAAAACATGTTCTACAAAGAATTTCAACTGTGTCTTAACTCAAATAACCTTAAAAAGAGTATTTTATTTTACTCAGTAGTTGCTTTATTGGGGAAAAAGAACCGCATTCAATAATTCTCCTATGGGACTCCAACAACGTTATTACATTTTTTCAAAAAAACCTTTAAGAATCCAGTTTTAATCCATTCATCCTGCGATTTTGTATGCCCGAATGTATGCAGCAGTGTTATAAGTTCGCTGATGTAACCAAAATGGAAACGGTTCAGCATTTACAGAATTCTGTCATTTTAATAGGAAACACGCTTGTAGTTTCATGGTGTGCCTGCAATGGTGGAAGTCAGACATAGATTCATCTGACACAGTCAATGAATAGAGTCACAGTGTTTCTTAACATTCTCTGGAAATTGTGGCACAGCTGAACTTTTCGAAAGGGAACATGGTCACAGTGTGGAGAGTTCTGCAGTTGATTAAAATGTGTTCCTGTTCAATCTTTTCAGAACTGTTTGAGGAGGAGAGATGCAGGTCTCATAAATCAGCTCCAGGAGCTGGATCGACAGATCAGTGACCTTCAGTTGGATGTAGAAAAGGCTCCAAATGACAACTTGGAAACAGATAGTCGACCCAGCTCAGGTCAGTATGTTATTGGTGCCCGGATATAGGTTTTACAGGAGGATTCATGTCAGTCGGAACTGTGAGTTCTTGCTAAACTTTTGGAATATTTAATCCCTTTTTCAATTATCAAATTTGTTTACTAACACATAAGATCTTGTTGATTTAAAATCCAAGATCCAGAATCAGACAACAGCATATTCTGAATAGAAATGTTTTACTGCTATCTTTTTTCCTCTGTAAGCAGACTTCAAAAGCTTAAAACTCAGAGAGCTAATATCCTGTCTCGTCTAAGGATATTAGGGTGGGGGGGTGTGGGGGTGATGGTGATAATGTTAATGTCACTGTACTTCAGCAGCCCAGGCTAATTGTGTGGGGACATGCATTCAAATCCCAGCTGGTGGAGTTTAACTTCCATTAGTTCATGTGGAATGTCAAGCTTGTCTCAGGAATGGTGACCAAGAAACTTCAATCTGCTTCACTAATGTTCCTTAGAGATGGAAATTTGAAATCTATACTCAATCTGCCTACGCATGACTCCAGAGCCAAAACAACATGATTGACACTTAACTGCCTTTGGAGAGGGTCCCCCTTGTCCTCACCTACCACCTCATCAATCTCTGCATCCAACACAAAATCCTTTAAACACTTCCACCAACTCCAATTGGACCACACTACCAAGAACATCTTCCCCTCCCCACCCCTCTCCACCTTCCGCAAGGACCCTTCCCCTCGCCAATCTTTGGTTCACGTCACTCTTTCCTTCAATTCCGCCCCCCAAACCCACAGGTATCTTCCTCTGCAACCAGAAAAGATGCAAAACCTGCTGGCACACCAACCCCCCTCATCTCCATCCAGGGCCCCAAACTGTTCTTCCAAGTGAGATAGAGGTCCAACTGCCTCTCCTCCAACCTAGTTTACTGTATCCGGTGCTTCTGATGTGGTCTTCTCTACATCGGGGAGACCAAACGTTAACTAAGGGAATGTTTCTCCGAATCACTACCCATTTTCATTCCCTTTCCCACTCCCTTTCTGACCTGACCATCCTTGGCCTTGTCCATTGCCACAACAAATCAAATCGCACATTGGAGGAACAACACTTCATCTTCCACTTGGGCAATCTACAGCCCAGAGGACTCAACATTGACTTCTACAATTTCAAATAACCTCCCTTCCCATCACCTGACTCCCTTCCTGGATCCTCCCACCTCCCCCTTCCCCTTCCCCTGCCCTTCCATTCCAATCGACCCTTCCTCTTAGCCACCAACCAGATTCATTCCTCCTATTGATTAGCCACCAACTGGATTCATTCCTCCTATTGACCAACCACATTGTATACCTATCCCACCCCACCACCCTGTCCCCGACCCCCTTTACCTGCAGCTCCCCTTACATCCTCCCCCAATCCTGAAGAAGGGTTACACGTGAAACATTGACTTCTCCACCTCCTGATGCTGCTGGGCAAGCCAAGCATATGTTCTGCAAATGCTGGCTTTGTCTGTGATGCCCACATCCCATGTAAGTATAAAGTGAAAGAAGCAAATGCATCATTGAAAGTCTTACAGTTGATTGTTTTATATGAATATAGAAAATTCATTTTTACATGTAACACTTACACATTATTGGGATGTCCAATAGATATGGACTTTGATAGTCACTATTGTAAGGAGAAACATGACACAAGGTTCCACAAACATCAATGAGAAAAATGACCAGTTATTGTGTTTTGGGTCATTGGATGAGGGTAAATGTTGGTTAGGGCACAAAGGCTCCTTCTTGCTCATTTTCAAACAATAGCATGTGATTTTTTTTACACCTGCTGAGATGGAACCTTTGTTTAAAATCTGATCTGAAAGACAGAAACGAATGGTGGAGACTTCTCATAGTATTGCATTGAATTGACTGAATTGCCTTTCAGTTTTCACATAATAGAATACTTGTTTTTCAAGTTATTTTGAGTTTCCCAATGGTTCAACAGTAGAGATCTGTATCTTACTAACTCATCAAAATTAGATGTCTTGACGATCCCACTTTTGATCTCTGGTATATGTTCATTAACTGATTTACACTGCAAGTTGTTAGGAAGGAAAATCTGGTTGGCCTTTTCTGGTCCTGTTTGCTATCATGCCAACAAGGTGACAAATGTTGATGCCAAATGAGGACACATAAGGCTTGGTTGTCACTCGTCTGTATTCATATAATCTATTGACACTAACCATCATCTGTCAGAAATGAAGAATAGTCACTTGGTTGAGGTACAAATGATTTGCTATTACTGCATGGAACAATATCCCAGAATATTTCAGTGCCTTCAGGAGAGAAGAAGTAAGCTAAGGGAGATTGTGGAAATGTTATGATAGATGGAAAAATTACTATGCAGATTAATGTAATGAATTATTATGCAAATTATAGTATGATAGCATATTTTGAATATTTTTAGTTTGCTTGAAAGATTAAAACTCCTTTGACCAAAAAATTTATTCATAGTATGTGGATAGTTTGAAAGCTCCAAGACCTGGGTGCAGTAAAGAAACTATCAATTGATAAACAAGGAAGCATTTAACAAATATAGAGAGGATGTAACCTTTTTAGGTTTGCTTTCTTTGCCATATTGAGTGATCTTAAATGTTAAGCTAAATCTCATGCCACATAAGGAGACCATTCCACCGATTAGGACGGTAATGGTTCTTTGCTAGAACAATGCAAAAATAAGCCCATTGCAATACCCTCCTCATATTCTTGTATTTTTCCTCTGCTTCAATGAATATTTAGAATCTTCTAAAAGATGCAATAGCTTTTGCCTGAATGACCCACTATGACAAAGTTTGCCATATAATGGCTTTCCATTAAAGCATTTTTCTAACTTCTTTCCTCAGTCTCTCAATGACCATTTTAAATTAAAAACCCTTGTCTCTAACTCCCTAAACAAATGATGTAGTCTTTGCCCATTTCTCTTCAAAAGTTCCTTTTAGCCTTCTCTGCTACACTGGAAATTGTCTTGAGATCGCAAGTCTGAATTACACTTGCAACCCAAAGGAAATCCAAATTCATGTTACCAGAACTGTAGTATGTATAGAAAGATATCTGAAGGCAGAGGCTATTGTCAAGTCAGCTTGCTTTCTACTAATATGGGGTAGCCTGAGAAGGCTCTTGGATGTGCTAATCTATAATTGGTTGAGATTTATTTTTTGAAAATCCTCTATAGATATCAAACTTAATCCAAATAATGGTTTTTCTATACCATTGAGTCAACTGAAAACCCATTGCCTTTAATAAATGTTTGTCAGTGACCTTGCATATTGGAATTTTCAACCTGCTTTCTGTGTTAACAGGTTTTTATGAATTGAGCGATGGAACATCTGGATCACTTTCGAATTCCTCTAATTCTGTTTTCAGTGAATGTCTATCCAGTTGTCACTCCAGCACCTGCTCCTGTGGCCCACCAGATGCATCACTGAACATCACAGATGGGCGACCAAAATCAGCAGGTAAGAGGCACATGAGAGCAATATGATTGAAAATTTGTCAATGATTTTATAATATGGTTGGGTACAACAGAAATAGAGTTAACTGTGTCATTGTTAATATAAAAATCTCCTCTTTGTTACATCATACGCTGATCAGCAGTTCATTGTCAACTACTCATTTTGCTAAGAGTTAAAAATCACACAACACCAGGTTATAGTACAACAGGTTTATTTGGAAGCACTAGCTTTCGGGGTGCTGCTCCTTCGGGTGGTTTTGCTAAGAGATTGTCACATTGGTTGATTTGGCTTTTAGGAAGAACACCAAAACTCTTGGATTAATCCATATTTTTCAAGATATCATTTTGAATGTGATGAAAAAAAAGTTAATTTTTGATTCCCATCAATTAATTGCATATTAAATGCCCAGTTGGAGGGCTGTTATTGCATTGTGATAGTGTTCCTACCTCTGAGTCAGAAGGCTAGGGTTCAAGTTTTACCTGTGCTGTAGATGCATTGCAGCATGTCCATGCAGATTGACTAAAATAACTAAATATTCAATTGCTAGCACTTGAAATTAGCAATGGAGATTTACATCCCCTTGAAGATCAGAATTTGAACATAGGGCAGATGGTTTTGTCTAAGTTGTTCATCTGAGTCTTGTGTCTTTGGGTGGATAAATCATGGAAAAACTTTCTACTCAAACTGTTCTAACCATGTGTTTAGAACAGTCTGTTTGTTTTGTGGATGTGCAAAGGTAAAACAATCCCTACAATTAATGCTGTTTCAGAATAAACAAAGATTTGGAATTAAGCAGCATAGTTGTGTTTACAATGGAAGCCTATAACCATTAAAAAGATCTTGAATTGGATTTAACATTCTGATTATGACTCCTGTTAGCGAGACTAAAAGTTAACTGGGATCTGACACACAATTATGGTCCATAGAAGCTGCTAAACCTGGTCATTCGATGTCTGACTAATAAGTATGGGTGATGTGATGTTATCACAAAATCATGCAGTTAGGTTGGCATTAATGTTGGAAAGCTTACATGTGGTGACCATGCAGGAGTGGGTGCCCTATTTACAGGACGACCAGTCAAGTCTTTGAAGGTGAATGCCTCCTGTTGGCTTTGAATGAAAGCAGTGCACTTTAACAAGGGTGTGTTGCGTGACCTCTGCAAATGCAGACCTAACTTGTTTCTTGCGAATGGCTGCAAATCCCATGGAGAGGTTAACTTGGCTTTCTTCATCCATATGAAATTTTGCAAAGTTGCCAGTCTCCTGAACAATGAACTGAGGATCTCTTTAAAGCAGCAGTGCTTGACTACCTGGGGACTTGTGGACAGGTTCCTGGTTGAGTCAGGAATGAACTAGTGACCTCAGAATTATGCACTGCTCGAACCTTTAATGTCTGTCATGCGGTTACCACCGTTTTCCCTCATGGTGAATGTCAACCTACACGAGGATGCATAGCTCTATGTTTCTTTTGTGGGAGAAATGAAGTCACTGCTGGTAGGTTAAATGTTACAAAGAGCTCTAGACTGGGCAGGAGCCATATTCATTTCTTCCTTTTGCCAGCTGTGTATTCAGATGCTGCCTCCTGAGATTGTTGGGGATCCCTTCCTGGCATATCAGCATCATTGTATCAACATCATGGACATCCTCCAATTCAAGTCTCTTGTGTACTACAAGATGAATTAATCAATATCTTGTCCATGCAAAGTGAGGGACTACTTTCAAGTTGCCACTTTGAGAAGTGGGCTTCTGCTCCTTCAGTGAAGATGTGGTTTTTAAGACTTAGCCCTCTGACTGCAGTAGGCAGCCCCTGAGAGAGGCTCTGTCCCACACAACTTAACCAGTCCCTTGGCGCTTTGGATTCTCTGGGTGAGAACACAATTATAGGCTAAATGCCTGTGTATGTGACACCAGCTCAGGCATATCCTCCTATGAGTTGCTAGGTTTAATTGTGCAGGTTTCTCTAACCACATGAGACTTTAATGCACTTAAGAAGACACAACAAAATATGGCAAATTCTAATTTAAGTTGCTTTAACAGGCTCATTAATAGCTTAATTACCTTTCCAGCCACAAATGGATCAGTTAGCCAGATTGGCAACATTCATTGCCAACTTTCAGGGGCGGTTTTCCTACTGCATGTTGACAGGAAAGTTCCCTGGAGGTTAATTGTCCCCAGTTGATATTTCCCCATCATGATGAGCTGGATTTAATTCTGACCCCGATCACTGAAAGATCGCACTGATTATCTTTTGATATGCGGTTGTAATAAGGCAATGTCTAACTGGAGTGAGAGGATCCTGCACCAGTCTAGGTGCAGAAACTATTTACAAAATTCAAACCTATGTTCAAGACTTTAAAATGAATAATCAAAACTGAAGTATCTTACAAAGCTCCAGAACAGTACAGGAAGGCACAAAATGCCTTATTATATGACTCTTCATAATTTGTAAATGGTTTCTATTTAAAAAGAAGTTCAAAATAGAATGCTACTAACTTTGACTTCTGTATGTCTTCTGACATGAACAGTGTACCACATCTTGGTAGATTCTTCACTGTAGCCTGTTTGTAAAAATAAATACAAACTGTGCGCACTCCCATAGATGTGAGGAAGCCTTTGAATCTGGTATCAAGACTGATAATATTTAATACACTAAATAATGTGAATATGCAGGATAATGTCTATTATAAATGAAGATAGTTTTTGTTTTAAAAATGGCTCTAAGCTAATGTAGTGCATCTCACACTGCAGTGGAGCAATAAGCTTCACAGCTCTACAATATTGGTCAATCTCTGGTCTTTGGTTTCTTGATCTGATGATTTGTTCAATAATTGAATTGTTTATTATGAAAAAGGAAGCTCAGTAAGGTACTAAAAGTCGCTGGCATCTTGATGCCGTTATCAATACCCTCAGGAGAAAAAAATGAATAAAGCAGGGCAAAATATTGAAATAAACTGCAATAGCTGTTTTGTTGTCTGTGGCAAAGGGTTTCCCAACAGTGAAAACAGCAGACAAAGGGTCACTAGATTTGAAATGCTAGCTCTGTTTTTGTCTCTCCACAGATATTGCCAGACTTGCTGAGTTTCTCCAGCACATAACTGTTTTTGTTGTAAGATCTCCAGCATACACTGTTCTTTGTTTTATTTTAGTGAAAGTAATAGTAATGCTGTTTTGTTAACGTATTCAGTTTTGGAGCCCTCTTAGTTTTATGAATCTGTAAGTTTCTTTTTGCTTTTAAAACAATATTTTGCTATACTTGTCAGATTTCTGTTACCTGAATCCAATGCAAGTATTTTTTTAAATTATGGAATCAATCCAGCAAGTTTAAAATGTATGAATTGAAGTGGTTGCTTCTTAGCAAGAAATGGAACACCTGCTTATTGGTCGATTCTTCACTGCCAGCCTGTTGTAAAAATAAATGCAAAATGTGTCAGCTCCCAAAATTCCGAAAAACTGAGGACTCTCAAGTAGATTTGTTGGATTAAACAGATGTAGAATTCTGACTGCTATTTTCGTATTCACAGAGGATTTCATTGGCTGGATGGATCGTGGAGAGGGCCTGCTCGATTGCCAATATCCGGGTATTGTTCGCCGCTCCTTCTCTGCACCATATTCTAGCTCATTTGATGTTGTTGCTGACATCCATCCCAAGTATCAATGCGATTTGATTTCCAAGAATGGTAGTGATGTGTATCGATATCCAAGTCCTCTACATGCAGTTGCAGTCCAGAGTCCAATGTTTTTTCATCCTACAGCTGGAAGTGTTAAAGAGGAGGAGAAGTCCCAGTATGGTGTAGCTGACCTGTCAGTGGCACCTCAGTTGGAGCCTGTAAACATTGAGTCCGCTGTTCCATCCTCTCAGAACAGTTCCTGCCCAGCTGTACACCCTTCAACTATAAAAAGACTTGATAATTACATATTCGGTCTTATTCAGAAGAAAATCCAGCTCGTCAGGCCGAATAAGCCGAGAACAAGCCTGAATACTGATCCACTAAAGGGAATCTTGAAGCAAGGTAGTATCTGTGTTAGACAAATCTCTTGTATCTCACCAGGTAGTAATGAATTGAAAGTGTTCAGAAATCTTTATACAAATCCTCCTGTATCCAAAACTTCAGAAAACAGCGTAACGTCACCACAGAGGCAACTTCTGAACAATGACAATATACAAGACAACAAAAATACACAACAATGTAAAATTGAATCAACAAATAACCGAATAACATTTCTTCAGGACAGTATTACTGAATTGCAGACTAGTAGCCTTTCAAAGAAGAGGACTAATGTGGCAAATGGACTGTCTAAATGCACTGTCTCTGTAGATTGTCAAGAAGGGAATAGTGAATGTGGCTCTTGCACACCAAAAGATAATTCACATCAGTGTGTGACAGTACATGAAGAGACCAATGTTGTCCAACCTCCTAAAGTGGTGTCCCCTAAAAAACTCACAAGGCCACCTCCATCATCTCCCTCTGCGGAAGAGAAACCATCACTAGATTTCAGGAGTGAAGGGTCCTCAGTGCAGAGCTTGGAGGATGGTGGGCAGTTAGTGAACGCCCAATTCATTCCAGCACAGCAGCAAATGGTAAAACCCCATAAAGGTACGAAAAATATAAAGATGATCAAAGTTAAGAACACTGCTTTGAAGTCCAGAGCAAACTGTGATATGGCTCCCGATACAAATGTTCAAACCTTAAAACAAAAACCCAAAACTGTTGTAAAAAAATGCCATTTTTCCAGTGATGTTGTCCATGTAAAGCGAAATGTAAGGAGGGTGACTTCCAAAGCAAAGAATGGATTTTATACGTTATCTGAGAACAGCATCCTTGGTCGACAGTCTGGGGCTAGACCTGCTAAATGTAGTGGACAAGGAAGGGAAGCTGTTCTGGTCAAATCCAGATACAAACAAAGGGTCGATTACCGAAAGTGGAGATCCCCTGTTGACGTTTCTCATGAAGAAGCAATCAGACGATTTAGAAGACGCAACAGGAGAGAAGCACTCTGTCATATGCCTGGTGTGTATACAAAGACCAATTTGCCAAATAATGGTATTTGTGCCCTCAGAGGAAGTGATTCGGAATACTCTGCTGAGTGTGAATCGCTATTCCACTCCACTGTAGCAGATACTAGTGAGGATGATCAGAGCAATTACACGACCAATTGCTTTGGAGACAGTGAATCTAGTTTGAGTGAGGTGGACTTTGTAGGGGAAACTACTAGCTCCAGTGACTCTGATGAGAATGGTGCCGTAGTCTGGCCTCAGTTTACCCAGTCTCGTCCTGTGCAACTATCTACTGCCGAGGTAAAGAAGCCTCCACCAAAGGCTTTTGTCAAAATCAAAGCATCTCACAACCTAAAGAAGAAGATTCTCCGTTTCAGATCTGGATCACTAAAGTTAATGACAACTGTTTAAAAGAATATCTGACATTTGGTGTATTAAAAATTTGAAGGTGATATTGGTTCTTATTTTGATTTGTATATTCTAAGATAGGTATTTTAAAAGAAGTTTTTCCTGTCAGAACTAAGCATGTAATAAGTTTTTAAACTCTCAGTATTCTGTGTGCATGACTAATTGTTCCAATATTTGACCATATTGTACACTGCTAACTGTATATAGTACTTGTATATTAATACAATTTGTTTTATGCAATAATAAATTGTCTACCTTGAATCTTCAAAATGTTTTGAAATTTGACTTCACTTTTTATCTTCACATTATGGTCCTTGTGTGTTGTAGCTTGCAATTAGGGAGAAATGAAAATGCACATAATGTTTAGATTACATTACATTACAGTGTGGAAACAGGCCCTTCAGCCCAACAAGTCCATACCAACCCGCCGAAGCGCAACCCACTCATGCCCCTACATTTACCCCTTACCAAACACTATGGGCAATTTAGCATGGCCAATTCACCTGACCTGCACATTTTTGGACTGTGGGAGGAAACCGGAGCACCCGGAGGAAACCCACGCAGACACGGGGAGAACGTGCAAACTCCACACAGTCAGTCGCCTGAGGCGGGAATTGAACCCGGGTCTCAGGCGCTGTGAGGCAGCAGTACTAACCACTGTGCCACCTTGCCGGCCACAATGTTGTTTATTAAAGCATTTAAAAAGAGCTTATTTATTATGAATAATGCCTATCACATAGTTCTCACATTGGCTAATGCAAGGCTGAGCAGAAAATTCATTATTGGTCTCATTGGCACCAAGGCATCATGGATGTAATTAATGTAACCAGCAAAAAGAAATCACACAGAAACAGGAAATTTCATCTAGCAAATGTGCATGATCCTTCCCCCTAAGTCACCTAATTTGTTCCCACTGTCCTCTTATGGAATGACAACATTGCAATGATGAAGAAAGAGCTACTTTTCTTCCCTATCTGGACAAAGCAACAAATAGAGTCATACAGCATGGAACCCTTCGATTCAAATTGCCTATGCCAACCAGACATCACCATCTGACCTAGTTCCATTTGCCGGCATTTGGCCTATCTCCTTCTAAACCCTCTGTTCATATACCTGTTTAGATATCTTTTAAATATTGTAATTGTATACGCCTCCGTGGAAAATACACCAAATAAATAAATGGGTATGAGTTTCACTTTGTAAAAATTCGGTTGCTAAGTGGGCTATTAAATATGGAATTAAAATCTAAAATGTTTCCTAGTATGAGTTAATCTAAACCTGAGTACAATAGGGATGTGATTAACTTGAAAGTTCCAGTGTGCTGGAGTCAAGTAAAATCAGCTGAGTTTTCTGCATTTGACCAGTATTTGGTTCCTTGTACTGACTGTAAAGCCAGTCATGAGGGGACTACTACTCTGAAGATATGGATAAACTTTGAGTGAGAAAATGAAGGTTGTGGTGCCTAAACTTGAATGAGTGAGAGGGGGAGTTGCTCTGGGAACGGTGCGTGATAAGATAGAACAGAAATGGGACAAAAGAGACGTCATAAATGCTGCAACACCAGCGTGCATTTTCAGGAGGAAAGGGAAAGACTAGAATTATTTAAAATCTATGAATAAAGATCTGTTACTTTGTTATTTACCCAACACCTGACCCAACCTAGCTATGTCTCACTCTACTGACTTGCCTACTTACCCACCTCACTCACATATCCATCTTTCTATCTACTTGATTCACTTTTCCACTTCTCTCTCACCTTCCCAATCTGTCACTCCACCCATTCCTGCATTCACCCACTTACTAATATTGAACTGCACCTTTGAATGCACCATACAGTGGCTGGTGCAATAAAAAGTGGGTGCACTCCTCCTCCTCTCCCAAACCCCATATCCACTTTGCTTTGACAGAGCTTTCTGAGGAGCACTACAATCCACATTTCAGGGAATATTATTCTAGAAAAGACTTGGAAGGTTGTGGAAGAAATGCAGAACACCCAGTGAGTTGGAGAATTTTCAACTGGAGTGGCAATCTGATGATTGATTGCCTCTCAGAAGGTCCAGCTTATTATCTCATGAAGTTAAGAAATAGATACAGAAATAGGCTAAAGACCACATTCATAACATTGATCTCAATTCTACTTTCCTACCCAATCTCCATATATTTCGATTTCCTCATGCCCAATATGTTTGATGATCTGGGAGGGAACAAGATTTGGCTCAAATTTCAACAATGTATATAGGCAGTGCAATCTTTTTTTATGCTATTTACATTTTTATATCTTGCTTTTTGTACCTTGTCATTTTATCACTGATTGCATTGACCTTTTCACATAATGTTTCTCTGATCCTCCTGAGATGAGATGGAGTAGCACCATGGGAAAATCAGCTGTTGAGGCCGAATGTCATCATGTCACTTCAACTTCAGTTTTCTCTTCCTCTGTGTGGTCCAAGAGTGCTGCTTGAAATGATTTCCTCACTTGTCATGTGGAAATGCTAGCAGTGGGGCTAGTGGAGTAGAAGCTGAGTCCCTACCCGTTTCCGCTATATCTGTTATCAATGATTTCTGGGTCTGTCAAATGGAAGGAAGTGATAGCGTTTAGGTACTTGCTATAATGACCTAATTCTGCATTCACATTTTTCTCTGGTTCTTTCATATCATCTCTCAATGCTCATGCTCATCTTGTCTCTGAGACTTAACTCCTGCTTTCAAGTTGCTATTCTCACTAAACTGATAACTACCCAACTTAAATTGGTCTTCATACCCGTTAATTAGTTGCATCTCCTCAAAGTCCATTTCTTTTCTTTTCAAATCTATCGCCATCATTCCTTTCTCATAGACATACTTTTGAATCCTCAGTTCTTGCAAACTTCAATTTTGCTTCAAGTTCCATCTTCATTTCAAAATCCTTGAATATGTCTGCACTTTCTCAGTTAATACTTACGATTTCCACAAGACTCAAGTTTGAATGATCTTGCTTCAGGCCTTGTTCTATTTCCAGTGCCTGCTTCAGGAATTTATTTATGGAAAAGTTAATTTCTAAGTGAAGCTTAATCAACAAAATAGTGTAAATTTTAGGTCAGAATCTTTCATGGATTTTGTAAACCTTAAATTCGCCAACTACACTTAAACAATAGTTTTAGGGAAATGTTTGAGATGAAATGTAATTGAAATAGATTTGTTACTGACTAGGATGGCTACAACATTTGCAATAAAAGAAAAGATTGTAACAATATCAAAAGTATGTACAGAAACATTGATACAGAAGCTTTTATGATTTTGTTTTTAAACATACTTTATAGTATTGAGCTCAAACATTTTGGGTTGAATCTTTCAGCTTTTTGGCTAAGTGTGAGTTACGTTGAGTTTGGGTGAGTGATTCTTGCAGCAAGGCTGCAAACTCTCTGCATTAACTGGCATTGCAGCATTTATGACATCTCTCTTGTCCCATTTCTGTTCTATCTTAATGCACCATTCCCAGAGCAACTCCCCCTCTCACCAAATATCCTCAGAATTAGCCAGCATCAATGGGGCCTGCCCCATCTGAAAAGGGCCATTGTGTGCCTAGACAAGCAATGTCAGTACAAAGCTGCCCTGCATGGTTCCTGACATTTGCCCCAGACATGGCAGTTAGGGCGAATCTGCTTTCTGGGCAGGGTCCTGGTGCTCCTGCTAGATGGGGAGCTGCACAGACAGGACTTCCTCTTCTCCCAGGACATGCAATAGAAGCCATGACCCTAGACCATGTCAGCCTAGTTCAAGATTGCCACTCAGGATAAAGCAGTCTCAGCAACTTGGAGGAATGCCCAGCTGTGTAGTCAAAGACTAATGTTCTTCTCTGTTCCACCAGGGTTAGCACCAGTGTCTTCTCTCCAATACAAGGGTGTTATATTAATATTTTTCCAATTCACTGGAGCCTTTCCCATGTCCAGGGAATTTTGGAATATCATCACTAATTGGTATCTCTGATGCTACTTCCTTTAAGGCCCTAAGATGTCAACAATCAGATGCCAATGAATGCTATCTCCCTTGATTGGTCTGAGGCCTGCTGATAACTGTGGCAATCTTCCTGGTTCTGTGACTGCACTAAGTGGCACAACAAGACAGTAGTGATGTGAGGCCAGTACCTCTGGCTGATGGAGCGATGTGCAAAAAGGCAAAGCAAAGCAATTCAAGGTAGGGATGCTGTGAGCATCAGGTAAGTTCAGAGTGAGTGACACTATGAACATGAGTGAAGGACGCAGAGATATAATGTAACCCATCCAAACCACTAGCTGGGTATATATCCCTAAGCTCAAAGTTTCCAGTGATAGTTGTCAGTGCAGTACAAGGTGTAACATTGAAGTGTCATGCAAGTGGACCAGAGATGTGCATGAGGGCTCTTAGAGATTGGTACATGTTGAATGCCCATGTCTCTGGATGTGGGGGTGCCCATGGAACACACCCAAGATATTGGTGCCTACTGTACAAGGTGGAGGTCTTTTGGAGCAAATGGCAAGTTGAAGATGCCATGGACCTTCTCTGGTCTCCATGTCAAGTATTCCCAATGGTTAGTTTGTGTGGTGATTTTGGTAAGATTGCAACCTGTTATGAGTTGGCTGTCAGCAAGCTATTTAATAAGCAATAGTGGGTGTCAAACGGGAACTTGCCACTACCTAATACAATTCTGACTACACCGCTTGAGAAAGACAAATCAGATGCAACAAGATAATCTTGATGTCGCGATGCTAAACTTCTCATCCAATTCTATCACCTATCCCATCATAGCTCATGTCACTCACAGCCTGAAAAAAGTCTGCACTTTACTGTGAAGACTTCATCAGTGAAGCAGTTCCTTGTAGAATTTGTTGCAGATAGATATAAAACTCAGATTCAAGAATTTTTAAAAATCTTAATCTTTTAACATTACTTCTTTATTCTACATTAGAAAAAGTATTTTTGTGAGCAGTTTCACAACATGGTTTGTTTCCTTTGGATGAAGTCAACAGGATTGAAAAGTAGGGATAATAAAATCATTGCTTTTGAACTGGTAAAGTTTCTCAGCCAAGTGATTATGATGTTCTAAGTATAATGAGTTGATTAGTGTCAAAAACTCTGAATGTGCTTATTATGCCATATATTTAATTGCTTATAACAAGTATTTTGCAACACTTCTCATGGTGAATGACACAGTACAATGCTGTAACGATATGGAAGTGTCATTTTTAAAAAATATGTTCTCATTTCAGACACTAAACCACCTACTGAAGATGTTAAAATTTGCTGAATTAGCAGCAAACATCTGTCATTCTTTATGTATGCATCACAACTAAGAACACTTCTATCCTTACATCATGTTCATAGTTAAAAATATTCCCTAACTGAGAAATAATAATAAATAGGAACCCAGGCTGATTCATTAACTCCCTTGATGATAGTCACTCTCAAACCAATTTTAATACCCATACCACTGACCTTGGTGATTTAGCAAGGACTAAAATTGTTTCCAGAATTCTCAGGTTTCTATGGTTCAACACGACATTATGCATTTTTAAACCAATGGGTTATTAGGAAGCAGGAAAATCTGAACAATAAATTTCATTTGGGTGTGCTTTCAAAACAGTGTTGACATTTTTTCTCCATTCTTAAAAGCATCATAGTTAGAATGTTGTCTATAGTAATTTATAAATATTTTAGAGACAATTGGTTAACTGATATCTGATTGTTTAGTTTAGTTACTGACTGCAAATTCAAGTTTACATATTTTTTCATTTACCACAAATGTTCATCAATTATGTATTGCTAGACTAAGCACAGAAGGTGGACCTCATTATCTCTCACAAGAATAGGGAAATGATAGATTGCTGTTAGTTGACCGATCTAAAAGCAGTTCAGCTGTTTTAAGAGAATTTGTGAGAGCATCAGCAGAAGGCTGACCTGAAAGGTCAATGATATGGTCAGCTTGTGGCCAGGTGGACAAACTTAATACCTGAACAACTGCTCTCGAGCAGCACTAAGCTGTTGCCTGTTCCCTAAAGGAAGATGATGTCAGGGGATTTGATTAGCAAAGACCTACAGTAAAAACATTGTACAGATTACTATCGACATGCCTGTGGGACCGGGATTAAACCTGACTGGTTTACAGCTAAGGAAGCTGGTTCCTGTCAGATGACTATTAAATAATGACTCACTGTGAAATTGTGTAGCTTGTGAGCCTCTGAAAGTTGGAAATGGATTTTTTAATCATCAGAAAATGTTGTTTTAGAACATTCTGTTGTCTACTCTCTGCCCTACTTGGTCATAAATTTGAAGGAGATATTTTTTGTGTAATAATTTTGGATGGCTTTGGTCTGCCAGATTGACAAACACTTAATTAGTTTCATACATTTTCGCTGATAAAAAGTAAAACAGTGTTCCAACACTTCACAGGCTCCTTCCATATTTTCCTAATTGAGGGAAGACATTGCATAAGACATTGTTGGATGGTTGTTCTTAAACCAGTAATCCAGAGACTTTAACTAATAATCTGGAAGTATTATTCCATATCCTTCTATGGCAATGTTTGAATATCAATTCAATTATTTAAATAAAGCTGGATTTTTTTTTTTGTTGGCCACGGGAAACCAAGTGGCTGCCTTTTAAGGATAGAAACTTAGCATCCTTAACTAGTCTGGCCTACACATGACTCCAGATCTACTCACTGCCCTTGGAGCTAGACTAGCTAGCCACTCAGTTGTGGATTAGTGGTGCTGGAAGAGCACAGCAGTTCAGGCAGCATCCGAGGACCAGTATTTTACTGCTTCTCGGATGCTGCCTGAACTGCTGTGCTCTTCCAGCACCACTAATCCAGAATCTGGTTTCCAGCATCTGCAATCATTGTTTTTACCTAGCCACTCAGTTGTATCAAACTGGTACAAGAAAATATATGGTTATGTGTCAAATAACACCCAAAATCCTTCTCATTTGCCCCAAAATTTAAGAAAAAACTATCCTGAATAATGAACCAGAGAATGGCTGTCACCTCTTTCATTAACCTGAAACCGGCACAATGTTCTTTCAGTCTGCAAATTGCCAGGGTGCTACATATTCATATGAGTAGCTTCCAGTATACTTAAGTGTATCACATTTGCAAACCCAACTCACAGTTTAAAATTGGTAGAAGCGTAGCTCTTAGCACAGTCAGATTTATTGCCTTGACTGATCAGATTCATCCTGGTTGGTTAAAATTTCAGTGCGGTGCTGGAAAAAGCACGGCGAGTCAGGCAGCATCTGAGGAGCAGGAGAGTCGATGTTCCTGCTCTTCGGATGCTGCATGACCTGCTGTGCTTTTTCTCGTGCCACACTTTAGCAACTCTGACTCTCTAGCATCTGCAGTCCTCACTATCTCCTGGTCTAAGTTTAACCAAAACTTAACAGTTACCTGTCCATCATTGTTTGACTGGTTTATTCTACATGACAATGCCCCTACCAATTAGGATCCATCTGTCAACTAATTAGTACTGTCTTCTCATACAGTATACAATTGTTGTTTCCTTTTTCATTAACATTTTTCCAGGTATTCTGATGAGTATAATTTGAAAAACATCAACAAAAATCATATTTCTTTCAGTACATTCATGTTCTGGGCTGCCATACAGCTACCCACTATCATTACTTGGAACTATATTGCTCTTCCTTCAGTGCTGTTGGGTTAAAATCCTGGAAATCACTCTCTGCAGGACTGTGGGTATAGTTTGATTACAGGAAGGTAGCTGACCATCATCTTCTTAAGGACAATGTCATGGATAGACAATAAATGTCATTGTTCCTGCAATACAAACTGAATGAGTAAAAAGTCTCATGTAGAATTGGAGAAGAAGGTCCCAATTTGACCCTCTCGTGATCTGAATTTCAATGGCATTTGGGATACTACCATTAGGCAAAATGCCTTCAGATAGGGAGAGAATATTCAGCAAGGGTCACTGTTGAGCAATATCTTTTGAAAGGTGTGAAATTGCGGATAGTGAATGCTGAGCTAGAGCCTGAGCAGACTGTGATTTTATTCTTGTTTAAGTAACTTGCTGACATTCAATTCCTTTGCTCAAACCTATAGAATACTCAGTCGGATTGTGTCGTGTACCTATCACGAATCAGAGCCTTTGCAATCGCAAGGAAGAAAAAGATCCCTGCTCTTTGTATCTGGACAATAAAGCACTCCTGAGGCTTTGTACTTGTTTAACAGCTGGTCATTCCAAGAAAAGTGAAGTGTTTTTCACAAATGTATGCAAGATAATTCATGCTAAAGAAGTTGGAATCTGTCTTTAGTGGTGCAGATGCAATTTAACTCTTTAAGACCAGCATTGCTGATGTCATGATTTTAAATTCTTTGATGGAAGAATACCAAATAGAGTTCAATATTAGGGTTGTGTATATATCGGAGGAAGTGAGGACTGCAGATGCTGGAGATCAGAGCTGAAAATGCGTTGCTGGAAAAGCGCAGCAGGTCAGGCAGCATCCAAGGAGCAGGAGAATCGACGTTTTGGGCATGAGCCCTTCTTCAGGATTCCTGAAGAAGGGCTCATGCCCGAAACGTCGATTCTCCTGCTCCTTGGATGCTGCCTGACCTGCTGCGCTTTTCCAGCAACACATTTTTCAGCTTGTGTATATATCCCCTGATTTTAAGGATCGGTTGGTAGTAATTATTTTACATGTCATGACATTACCTAACAGATTTTTTTGGAAGGTTCATGGAAATTGAATACTCAATGGATGGCTTAAAGCTTTTTTTTTTAAAAGTGCCTATATAGGAAGCTGGATAGGTGCAGGCAATCTGACTTGTTTGAAAAGGCCTTAAATGCCAGTGTAGCCTCAGATTACAAGACTGCATTTTCCCAAAATTTGGTCAAGTGTGAATGTTGGGAGATTTCATGACATGTTTATCTCTGAGTGCTTCGATAAGCTTGCTGCACAATTTTATGGTACTCACCTCATTACTTTTGCACCACACTTCTATGACTCTGCTGTCTCACTAGCTTGTGCTCAGCAGTGCCAGACTGTTCAGCGTTCACACATTGCACCATCTTTAAAGCTCAGCTATGTAACATTTCAAATGCTGCTGCAAGCAGGTAATAGCCTCTCTGGGTTCCAGTGTGCAAGAATCTCCAAGGGATATGACCAGTAGAGACAAATTGGCACCCTGACTTACTGACAGAGACCTGGAAGCCCTGGCGAACAGTATAGTGGAGAACAGGTCTGTCTTCTTTTGTCAGGACCACTAGAAGAGACCATATCACCAGACACTCCTAGCCTGACCTGCAGTTGCCAACCAGGCTAATGCCAGTTCCATAGTATAGAGGAATGCCCAGCAATGCAGGAAGAAGACGAATGACCTTCTGAGCCCCACAGAGATAGGTGGAATTTAGCTCATCCTGTGTCTCTTCCCTCACACTCATGCTAACTCTTCTGAACCCAGATCCTACCCAGACTGATGGCCTATTATTTTCATTATTGCGTGCAGCATCCTCTCCCAACAGCTGTCACCCACTTCACTTCCCCAGCTTACTAGCCCTTCCTGACCTCTGCAGGTACTATACGCTCACTTGGGACACCTCACCAACATTCCCCCTGTGCCTCACTAACAATCCAACATCTGTGCCACATCTAGTGGCCCAATTGCTTCCACCTCAATCCATTCTTGTCCTTATCTCATTCCAGGAGAAAATGGACCACAATAAGAAAGAGAGGGCAAAGATGAGTTGTGGGATGATTATCGTTTATCTGTTCACCCCATGGGAAGAGAGATTCCTTGCATTAGTGGGAGAGGATAGAGAAGCTCATGTGTTGATGTCATGTCTCCACAACCAAGTATGAGTGCTGCCCACACCCTCAACGCCCATTGCCACCACAGTGAATGCATTCATAACATGTCCAAAACCTCTACCTTTATTTCACAACTCATCCCCAATCTTGTCTCCTATAGGCATGAGTGACTCCCTACAACCTACAGCTGCATGCCAGCATACTTTTGAGTTTCAATTCCTCTACATAAGAGTGTAGGGATGGGTTGGGACAGCAAAGAATAGGAGGTTTCTTCCACCTCGAGCTTCCTAGAGCAGAGGAACCAGCATGATTTTAAGATGTTGACAGATTGGAGAGCATTTTGACTTGTCTTCTTTCTCTCCAGTTCAGTACCAGGTAAAGAAGATGGATATGGAAGACATAACCACATTGCAATTCCATTGGTGGTATAGATGGAGGGAAAACTCACGAAAATCTTACACTCTCTTTTACCATCTCTCTACTTGGCTGTCAATTTTGGTGCTACACAGGTTAGTTCTTAATTCTGGTTATGCATAGCAACTGCACTCATAGCAAATTTCCATTAGGATAATAGAAATATATTAATATAAGTTATGTTTTTGATTAATTACTTAAATTCTAGAATGGCTCCCAATGATCGGAAGTTAGTAAAAGCAATGTTGCTTTCTAAAAAAGGAAGTACATAGAAAACAAGAAACTAAGGAAATGTTAGCCTAATTTAAATCAATAGGCAAAATACCACAGTCAATTAACAAGAAAATCATAAAACAGCACCTCATAGAGTCATAGAGATGTACAGCATGGAAACAGACCCTTTGGTCCAACCCGTCCATGCGACCAGGTATCCCAACCCAATCTAGTCCCACCTGACAGCACCCAGCCCATATCCCTCCAAACCCTTCCTATTCATATACCCATCCAAATGCCTCTTAAATGTTGCAATTGTACCAGCCTCCACCACATCCTCTGGCAGCTCATTCCATACACATACCACCCTCTGTGTGAAAAGGTTGCCCCTTAAGTCTCTTTTATATATTTCCCCTCTCACCCTAAACCTATGCCCTATAGTTCTGGACTCCCTGACCCCAGGGAAAAGACTTTGTCTATTTATCCTATCCATGCCCCTCATAATTTTGTAAACCTCTATAAAGTCCCCCCTCAGCCTCCGATGCTCCAGGGAAAACAGCCCCAGTCTGTTCAACCTCTTCCTATAGCTCAAATTCTCCAACTCTGGCAACATCATTGTAAATCTTTTCTGAACCCTTTCAAGTTTCACAACATATTTCCAATAGGAAGGAGACCAGAATTGCATGCAATATTCCAACAGTAGCCAAACCAATGTCCTGTACAGCTGCAACATGACCTCCCAACTCCTGTACTCAATACTCTGACCAATAAAGTAAAGCATACTAAATGCTGCCTTCACTATCCTATCTACCTGCGACTCTATTTCAAGGAGCTATGAACCTGCACTCCAAAGTCTCTTTGTTCAGCAACACTCCCTAGGAGCTTACCATTAAGTGTATAAGTCCTGCTCTGATTTGCTTTCCCAAAATGCAGCACCTTGCATTTATCTGCATTAAACTCCATCTGTCACTTCTCAGCCCATTGGCCCATTTGATCAAGATCCTGTTGTAATCTGAGGTAACCTTCTTCGCTGTCCACTACACCTCCAATTTTAGTGTCATCTGCAAACTTACTAACTATACCTCTTATGCTCACATACAAATCATTTATGTAAATGACAAAAAGTAGAGGACCCAGCACTGATCCTTGTGGCACTCCACTGGTCACAGGCCTCCAGTCTGAAAAACAACCAGTCACCACCACCCTCTGTCTTCTACCTTTGAGCCAGTTCAGTATCCAAATGGCTAGTTCTCCCTATATTCTGTGAGATCTAACCTTGCTAACCAGTCTGCCTTGGGGAACCATGTCAAATGCCTTACTCAAGTCCATATAGATCACATCTACCGCTCTGCCCTCATCAATCTTCTTTGTTACTTCTTCAAAAAACTCAATCAAGTTTGTGAGACATGATTTCCCACACACAAAGCCATGTTGACTATCCTTAATCAGTCCTTGCCTTTCCAAATACATCTACATCCTGTCCCTCAGGATTCCCTCCAACAACATGCCCACCACCGACGTCAGGCTCACTGGTCTAAAGTTCCCTGGCTTGTCCTTACCACCCTTTTTAAACAGTGGCACCACGTTTGCCAACCTCCAGTTTTCCAGCACCTCATCTGTGACTATCGATGATACAAATATCTCAGCAAGAGGCCCAGCAACCACTTCTCTCGTTTCCCACAGAGTTCTAGGGTACACTTGATCAGGTCCTGGGGATTTATCCACCTTTATGCGTTTCAAGACATCCAGCACTTCCTCCTCTGTAATATGGACATTTTTCAAGATGTCACCATCTATTTCCCTACATTCTATGTTTTCCATATCCTTTTCAACAGTAAATACCTAGAAAATCAGAATGAGTGAGCAGAGCAAGGAAATATTTGCATGCATAAATCACAAAGAATTGTCATGCAGCTACAGGGAACTATTAAGTAGGCCAATTATCTGTTTGTTATTCTTACAACTGAATTGGATAATAGGAGTAATGTAATCATTTTACAATCATATAGCTATTGGTGAAACCATATCTAGAGTATTGTATGTAATTATGGCTTTGTTAACTAAGGAAAGATGCATTTGCTAAAGGCACTTGTAATGTGGATTTGTTCAAGTTATCTATGCTTGCAATCAATAGATTTCTGAGTTTGATGGGAATTATAAGGACAAGGAAATAGTGTAGAAAGAAGAATTGAGATGGAAAATCAGCTGTGACCTTGATAAATGTCAAGTAGGCTGAAAGGCCATATGGCTTAGTCTAGCAGCTATTACTTATTTCTACTCTCATGTGCAATTTTGAAATAATGCAAAATGAAGTCTATATCAATTCTAAAATATTTTGCAGAGGTTTTCATGGCTAAAGTATCTTGCTTGTCAGTGTCTAGTTGTACATTCATATAGTTCAATGGAGTTCTGGAGGAGACCCATACCAACTTAAAATGTTAACTCAGGTTCTCCCTCCACAGATGCTGCCAGACCTGCTGAGTTTCTTCAGCATTCTTTGTTTGTTTTTTCAGATTTCCAGCAGCTGCAATATTTTGTCTGTCTATTAATATATGATTTTGTTTCTTCTTTTACTCTAAATGGTATGGTGAGCCTTAATTACTAGCATTGAAAACTAATTTTCATAATTTGAATTTGATTTCTTAAGATTTTAATATTGTTTGAGATTCAGAAAAATCTAAAAAAATGTTTTTACTTTTCCTATTTATCTCTTCCATTTCTCACTTTTGATGTAATCTTTCTTTCGCTGTCTTAATTTCACTTTCTGTCCCAGATTTGACACAGTTGAACTAACAATTTCGAGTTCAGACTCTACACTGCTCATAAGCAACATTTCAGTCTGGTTGGTTAAGAAGATAGATACTTTTTTATCTTATTCACACTGGTTCCAGATCATTTTAGTTCCCTTACATACTGTCAGTTCTAGTACAAAGCCCCATTAAAAATATCTTAGCAAGAGCAACAAAAATCTGTCCCACTGTTGCATGTCAATTTCCTTATCATCATCATGGACCTCAAAGAATCAAGGAATCATACAGAATCCCTACAGTGTGGAAGCAAGCCATTTGGCCCATCTGAAGAGCGTCTGTGTAAGTTTCTCTGGTGGATATGAATCTATAGATAACCGTGGTTGGTTATGAAATGTGTAAAATGGATGCCTTCTGATTAATTGATGATATCAGTAGTGGAACAAAGATTGTTTTGCAAAGAGATATAAACAGCTATTTTAATGGTCAAATGCTTATTACATTGAGAGGATTGGAAGAAGATCTTATTTGAGGAAAGTAAATTGCCTCAGGCTGATTTTCCTTACTCTTTTTGAATTTATTAGTCTTACAATTTATATCAATATAATGTTAATGTATTTCTAAAATTTTATTTAAGACGTAAAGTGTTTTAGGATATTGTAGCCATGCAATTAAAACCTAATGCGCACATATATGGGATTGATATGCTCATAGAGTCATAGAGAGTCATCGAGTCAAAACAGCACAGAAACAGGCTCTTTAACCCACCATATCTATGTCAACCAACAAACACCGAATTACAGTAATTCCATTTACCTGCACTTGGTCCACAGATTACTATGCCCCAGTATTTTAAATACTCATCCAGATGCTTCTTTAATGTTCCGAGAGTACTTGCCTCCACCACTTTCTCAAATAGCACTTATCATGTATCTACTACCCTCTGGGTTAAAACTTTTTTCTTAGATCTCCTCGACATCACTTGCTCTCCACCTTAAATTTATGTCTCCTATTCTTAGATATTTCTGCCATGGGGAACGGATCCTCACAATCTACCCTGTCTCTGCCTCCCATAATCTTGTATTCCCTCAGCCTCCTCTGTTAGAAGGAAAACAAACCCAGCCTAACCTGTTTCTCCTCATAACTGAGACTTTTCCTCCCAGGCAATATCCTGAAGAATCTCCTCAGCACCCTCTCCACTTTAATCATGTCCTTCTGGTAGTGTGGTGACCAGAGCCGCACACAGTATTCCATCTGTAACCTAACGAAGGCAAGCATCCCATATGCCTCCTTCTACCTGTGCTGACACCTTCAGGGATCTGTGCACAAAAAAAGGTTCCTTTGTTTCTCTGTACTCCCTATGGACTTGCCATACATTATGCATATACTTCCCTTATTAGAGGTCTCAAAACACATCACACCACACTGAAACTAAATTAGATTAAATTCCATCTGCCATTGTTCTGCCCAATTTACCAGCTGATCAATTTCAAGCTGGAGCCTAAGACCATCCTGCTCACTCCCAACAGCACTGCCACTTTTCATGCCATCTGCGCCGGCACAGACTTCATTAGCAAATGCATGGAGGACCGTGTATCAAAGAAGTCAGTTCAAGTGTTCCCCAATCATAAACCTTGGATGAACCAGGAAAGGCATTCCCTATTGAAGACCAGACATGCAGCATTCATGATGACCCAGACCAGTACAGGAAAGCCAGGATAAAGTATAGCTAATTTAAAACAGAGTTGAGGAGAAACTACTTCTCCCAAACGGTTGTGAATCTGTGGAATTCACTGCCCTGAAGTGCGGTGGATGCTGGGAGAGTGAGTCAATTTAAGGAGGAGTTAGACAGATTTTTAATTGGTAAATGGGCAGAGGTGTTATGGGAAGAAGGTAGGAAAGTGAGGGTGAGGAGTATATCAGCCATGATCCAATGGCAGAATAGACTAGATGGACCGAATGGCCTAATTCTGCTCCTATATCTTATGAACTTATGAACTTATGATGTGACCACTGCAGCTCAGGAGATTTTTCATGTCCATAAGAATCTTCACCAACTTTATTGCTGGCATGGTGGGTGGCATGGTGGCTCAGTGGTTAGCAATGCTGCCTCACAATGCCAGGGACCTGGGTTCGATTCCCCCCTTGGGTGACTGTCTGTGTGGAGTTTGCACATTCTCCCTGTGTCTGTGTGGTTTTCCTCCGGGTGCTCTGGTGTCCTCCCACAATTCACCTGAATTGGCCACACTAAATTGCCCATAGTGTTAGGTGCATCAGTCAGGGGTAGATATAGGGCAGGGGGATGGGTCTGGGTGGGTTACTGTTTGAAGGGTCACTGTGGACTTGTTGAGCCAAAGGGCCTGTTTTCAAACAAAAAATGCTAGGGGTTTTTTATAGGCCTCCTCAGAGTTCCAGGGAAAATGAGGAGAGGATCAGCAAAATGATTCTGGGTAGGAATGAAAGAAACAGGATGGTCATTATGGGGGACTTTAACTTCCCCAACATTGACTGGAAATGCTATAACTCTAGTAAGTCGGATGGATCAGTTTTTGTCCAAAGTGTGCAGGAGGGTTTCCTGAAACAATATATCGAATGGCTGACAAGAGGGGAGGCCACACTGGATCTGATGCTTGGTGATGAATCAGGCCAGGTGTTTGATTTAGTTGCAGGTGAGCACTTTGGACAGAGTGACCATAATTTGGTTACGTTTAGTTTAGTGATGGAAAGGGATTGGTACATGCCACAAGGCAAGAGCTATAGATGGGGGAAGAGAAATTATAATGCAATAGGCAAGACTTAGGATGCACAGAATGAGGTTGTAAAATGCAGGGGATGGAGGCAATCGAAATGTGGAGCTGGTTTAAGGAACCGATATTGCGTGTCCTTGATAGGTATGTCCCTGTCAGGCAGGGAAAAAGTGAAAAGGCAAGGAAACCGTGGTTTACAACAGAAATTGCATCTCTTGTTAAGTGGAAGAGGGAGGCTTATATGACGATGAGGCGAGAAGGTTCAGATGAGGCGATGGAGAATTACAGATTAGCTAGGATGGATTTAAAGAGAGAGTTAAGAAAAGCAAAGAGAGGACATGAGCAGTTTTTAGCAGGTAGGTATGCGAGGAATAAAAAGATGACTAGGGTAGGAATAGGGCCAGTCAAAGACAGAAGAGGGAAGTTGTGTGTGGACCCTGTGGAGATCGGAGAGATGCTAAACAAATATTTATCATTTGTTTTCACTCAGGAAAAGGAAAATATTGTAGGGGAGAAGAATGAGATATGTGATATCAGACTAGAAAGGATCGAGGTTAGTAAAGAAGAGGTGTTATCAATTTGAGAAGGAGTGAAAGTAGACAAGTCCCCTGAGCTGGATGGGATTTATCTGAGAATTCTCTGGGAAGCTAGGGAGGGGATGGCGGAGCCTTTGGCCTTGATCTTTGGGTCATTGTCTACAGGTTTAGTACCAGAGGAATGGAGGATTGCAAATGTTGTTCCCTTGTTCAAGAAGGGCAGTAGAGATAACCAAGGTAATTATAGACCAGTGAGCCCTACGCCTGTTGTAGGAAAAGATTTGAAAAGGATGATAAGAAATAGGATTTATAATCATCTAGCAAGCAATAGTTTGATTGGAGATAGTCAACATGGTTTCATCAAGGGCGGGTCATGTCTCATAAACTTCATTGAGTTTTTTGAGAAGGTGACAAGCATGTAGATGAGGGTAGGGCAGTTGATGTGGTATACATGGACTTCAGAAAAGCCTTTGATAAGGTTTCACATGGTAGGCTGTTGGACAAAATACAGAGGTATGGGATTGAGGGAGTTTTAGCAGCTTGGATTAGAAACTAGATTTCTGTAAGAAGGCAGTGAATGGTGGTTGATGGAAAATATTCAGCTTGGAGTCTGGTTACTAGTGGTGTGCCATAAGGTTCTGTTTTGGGACCACTGCTGTTTGTCATTTTTATAAATGACTTAGACGCAGGCATAGGTGGATGGGTTAGCAAGTTTGCAGATGACACTAAAGTCGGTAGAGTAGTGGACAGAGTGGAAGAATGTTGCAGGTTGCATGGGGACTTGGGTAAATGGGAGAATTGGGCTGATAGGTGGCAAATGGAGTTCAGTGCAGATAAATGTGAGGTGATTCACTTTGATAAGAATAACAGGAAGGCAGAATACTGGGTCAATGAAAAGATTCTTGGTAGTGTGGATGTGCAGAGGGATCTTGGAGTCCATGTACATAGATCCCTGAAAGTTGCCACCCAGGTTGATAATGCTGTTAAGAAGCCATACGGTGTGTTAGGTTTTATTCATAGAGGGATTGAGTTCCAGAGCTGTAATGTCATGCTGCAACTGTACAAAACGCTAGTGTGGCCACACTTGAAATGTTGTGTGCAGTTCTGGTTGCCCCATTACAGGAAGGATGTGCAAGCACTGGAAAAGGTGCAGAGGAGATTGACCAGGATGTTGCCTGGTCTGGAGGGAAGGTCTTATGAGGAAAGGCTGAGGTAATTGTGTCTGTTCTCATTGGAAAGAAAAAGGCTAATAGGTGATTTGATAGAGACACACAAGATGATCAGAGGATTAGATAGGGTAGACAGTGAAAGTACTTTTCCTAGGATGATAATGTCAGCTTGTACAAGGGGGATGATAGATTTAAGACAGATGTCAAAGGCAGTTTCTTTACCCAGAGAGTGGTAAGGGTATGAAATGCCCTGCCTGCCAATGTAGTTAACTCAGCCACACTAGGGAGATTTAAACAATCCTTGGATAAGCACATGGATGATAATGGGATAGTGTAGGCTTCGATTAGTTCACAGGTCAGCGCAACATCTATGTTCTATATTCTATGTTAACTTTACACAGATGCACCATACCGTCTGGGTGTATAACGGCCTGGTGTGGCAACTGGTCTGCCCAGGACTATAAGAAACTACAGAAGGTTGTATACAGCCCAGACCATCATGGAAGCCAACCTTCCATGCATGAACTCCATTTACATGGCTTGCTGCCACAGAAAGGCTGTCAACGTTATCAAAGAACCATCGCATCCCGGTAATGCTCTCCTAGAACCTCTTCTGTCAGACAGAAGGTACAGAAGCCTGAACACAGCAGGTTCAGGAATAGCTTCTTCCTGGCCATTATTAGACAGATGAATGGAGTCTTTAGCTTGAAATGATGCTGATTTTGCTAATGTTGATCTCACCCAGCGCACACCCTGTGCAATGTAACCCGTGTGCCTCTGTCTAAGTGTTTTTACAACCTCATTGCTTACTATGATCTGACTGTACTGCTTGTAAACAAAGCTTTTCACTGTACTTCACTACATGACAGTAAATCAATCAATCAACTTACTGATTATACCTTTTACGTTCATATACAAGTTGTTAATGTACATAACAAACAGCAAAGATCCCAACACTGATAGAACATTATAGCACAGTACAGGCCCTTCATCCCTCTATGTTGCGCTGACCTGTCATACCAATCTGAAGCCCATCTAACCTACACTATTCCATGTATGTCCATATACTTGTCCAATGACGATTTAAATGTACTTAAAGTTGGCGAATCTACTACCGTTGCAGGCAAAGGATTCCATACCCTTACTACTGTCTCAGTAAAGAAACTACCTCTGACATCTGTCCTATATCTGTCACCCCTCAATTTAAAGCTATGCCCCTTCATGCTCACCGTCACCATACTTAGAAAAAGGCTCTCCCTGTCCACCCTATCTAACTCTCTGATTATCTTATATGTCTCTATTAAGTCACCTCTCAACCTTCTTCTCTCCAACGAAAACAGCCTCAAGTCCCTCAGCCTTTCCTCGTAAGACCTTCCCTCCATACCAGACAACATCCTAGTAAATCTCGTCTGCACCCTTTCCAAAGCTTCCACATCCTTCTTATAATGCGGTGACCAGAACTGTGCACAATACTCCAAGTGCAGCCACACCAGAGTTTTGTACAGCTGTAGCATAACCTCATGGTTCCGGAACTCGATCCCTCTATTAATAAAAGCTAAAACACTGTATGCCTTCTTAGCAACCCTGTCAGCCTGGGTGATCCCTGTGATACACTGCTCACCACAGGCTTCCAATGACAAAATAAAAACTCTCCACGATTACTCTTTGCTTCCCATTTCATAGAATCCCTACAGAGCAGAAACAGGCCATTCGGCCCAACAAGTTCACACATCCCTCCAAAGAGTAACCCACCCAGACCCATTCCCCTACCCTATTACACTACATTTATCACTCACTAATGCGCCAATTCACCTAACCTGTACACTTTTAGATTGCGAGAGGAAACTGTATCACCTGGAGGAAATCCACACAGACACGGAGAGAAGATGCAAACTCCACACAGACAGGCGCCTGAGGCTGGAATCAAAACTGGGTACCTGATGCAGCTAGCCAGCAGTGCTAACTACTGAATCACTGTGCCACCCTTAAGCCACTTGTAAGCCAATTTTATCAACTTGCCTTGGATTCCATGGGCTCTTACTTTGTGGAACAGCCTCCCACGTGGGATCTTGTCAAAGGTCTTACTGAAATCTATGTAAATCACATCAGCTGCACTACCCTCATCAATATACTTAGTCACCTCTTCAAAAGTGACTAATTCAACTAAATTAATCAGACAGGATTTTCCACTAACAAATCCATGCTGACTATCCCTGATCAATCCCTGCCTTTCCAAATATTGATTGATCCGTCCTTCAGAACTTTTTCTAAGTATTTTTATATCACTGACGTTAAGCTAAATGGTCAAAAAATTACCTGGCCTATCCCTGCTGCCTTTCTTCAACAAAGGAACTACATTAGCTATTCTCCAGTAATCTGGCACTTCAATATGGAGAACAAACTATTAAATATATCTGCTAGGGCACCAGCAATCTCCTCCCTGCCTCCCATAGTTTTCTGGTATACATCTCATCAATCCCAGTGGATTTAAATTTCTGTGAATACAAGTGAGAAATATTATTGAAGACCTCACTCACATCCACTGGCTTCACACATAGGTTGCCCCGTTAGTCTTCAGTAAGTCCTGCTGTTTCCCTGGTAATACTCTTACTCTTAATTTACTTATAAAAATCCTTGGGGTTTTCCTTGATTCCATCTGCTAAAAATATTTCATGGCTCCTCTTTTCCTCCTAATTTCCTTTATAAGCAACCTCCTATACGCTCTATACATATGAAGGGCCTCCTTCGCTTTTAATGCGCGGTACCTGACATATGCTTCATTCTTTTTCTTTATCAAACTCTCAATATCCCTTGACATCCAGAGTTCCCTCAATTTGCTGCTCTCAACCCTGTGCTCTCAGACAAACACACTAGCCATGAATTCTCACTACACCATTTTAGCAGGCACCCCCAAGTTGCTGCTCCCAATCTATGTTTGCCAGATTCTATTGAATGATTTTGAAATTGGCCTTGAAATTGACACTTAACTTTTGCGCTACCCTTATTCTTTTCCAAAAAGATTTTGAAACTTATAGAATTTTGGTCACTATCTCCAAAATGCTCGCCCACTGAAACTCCAATCACTTGACAGGCTTCATTCCCTAGGATCTACCACCATCCCATCTCTAGTAGGACTATTTATGTACTGGCCCAAAAAAAACTCTCCTGGATGCACTTTAAAAATTCCACCCTCTCTAATCGTTTGCTGAAACTAATTATGCTGTAATGTTATACTGGGACTTTGACATGCTCCAGGCCCAGGATTTGAACCTGTGTAGATGGATTGATTTGAGTTGCTGCAATGGATGGTTTGCTCTCAGGAGGACAGCTCCACAACCACAATGTGTTTTTTTTTAATTGTGCTAGTAAGCTGCACATGTCAATACCATCAATCAGTTTATGGAGATTTTCTTTCTTTGAGAGAGAAAACAATGGGAGATTAATATTAATGTGACACTTCCCTTGGTTGAAAAATAACTTGACAAATCTTTCTGATTAGGGAGGGCAGTCACCACTTTTGTCATGTGAGCACTGTATACAAGGGAATCAATGAAACCTTTTGATGTGAGTTATGTAATCACACTATGGATATGTCAGATCATTCGTTGTTTACTAGCAAGCATTCTTGGACATTAAGCAATAATTGCTATGGATACCTGTTGGCATTTTTCTTTTTATTGATGTTGGGTGAATTGGGAAAAATGCATAAGAGAAGTAGATATTAATTGGTAAACAGATTTGTAGATTGTTGATCAAGCTCCTTGGTTACTGATTGTATTTTGTTCTTCTTCTTGCTGGGGCTATCAATTATATTGCCCACTTCAGCCTGATCAAAATTGGTTCATGGAAGACAAAAAGGCTACACATTGTTTCCTGGTTGGGATGGCTTGATGTGAAATACTGCATGGGGATTCGAAAGTTTTAAATTTTTGAAAATGATACATATATGAGTTTATGGCTTGCTAGCACTTTCTCGTCAATTTGTGTAATTATAAACACAGAAAAAGTGGTAATTTGTCTTATTTGCTATTTGTGCACATTACTGTTTGCAAATATGACTTAAGTAGAGTTGAATTTATACAGCAGTTTGTACAAACTCAGGATGTCAAAAAGCACTTTACAGTCAATTAATTACATTTTTGACATGTAATCACTGTTGTAAAGTAGGGACAATATCAGCTCTTCAAAAATATCTCATGGATGTGAAATATATGGATCATCATTAGGATTAACAAAGGTGCAAGTTCCTTTTGCCCTTTGTTACTTCTATCCAATTTACAAGCAACATTTATAACCACAGTATGTTTGTGGAATTGTCCTGTTTGTAAATATTGTAGCATTTCATGGAGTTCAATGGTTTTTTTAAAACAAGTGAAGAATGGATAACTTAAAATTGAATTAGAAGTGGACTGTATAAATTGAGAATGTCCAGGGGCTTCAGAGTCTAAAGTCAGTAAATGTACTTCAAAATTGCTCCGTGAACTACTGCCCATAAAAGCCCCAAGAGGCAGCTCATATTTTGACTAGTAATGCTAAACGACTCAGACAGCAACCAGTTAATGGAAGTTGAGGCACTCCTGATCAACTTTGATGTGATCTGACATTCAACTGTAATGAAGGCGAAGTCCGCGATTCTAATAAGCCAAATTTTAAGTAATTTATAAAAGTCTGATCAAACTGACTGCAAGGACAAATGGAATATTTTTGAAAAGCTTCTTGCTGAATGAACTGATTCACTATACAGTAAACTTTGATAATGAGTTTTTAAAAATCTCTCAAAGGATTGAGAAGACAGTTCAACTTGAAATAATGAGGGAAAATATGACACAGCCTTAGGGAAAGAGGTAAGGAAGTCCATTGGGAAGAATATTTCAACCATTGGAAATGAGGAATCTGGAAATGAACATAGCAGCTGCTGTTAAATATAGCAGCAAGAAATTCTTTCAGCATTCAAACATGTTAGAGACTGTCAGTGAAGAACAAAATGATACTGCTGAGATTGAAACTGAGGACAGATATAAGATTGTCTGTATGTGGTGGTAAAGGTCAGGTCTTCTGCTCTTTTCTCCGTGCTTTCTGCTCCCATGCTTTGCTCTTCAGCTGCTCATAAGAGCCTCCTGTTTTTAACTTGAATGACCAATATGACGAGGGAAATGAATAAATGACATGGTTCATTGCTACCTTCCTCATGTGTGCTTAAAGGAAACACAAATCCTTTTCCAAAGGGATATTCAGTGTCAAAGCAGCTACTGTCCCTCAGTGTTCTGACTCTTCTGCCATCACCACTAAAACCTGCTGTTGACCAGGTTCATAACTATGAATATAGGAGCCTCAACAGCATCAAACCTCAACAAGTCATTGACAACCACCCACTGAAATCTCAAATGGCCACACTGCTACCCAGATTGTTCTTGTTGAAACATCATCAGCAAGATTATCATGATTGTCAACATCAGGATTTAAGTCATGACTAGGTTAGAAGTGTTCAAAACAACCAAACTCTCTGAGATGAATGATATTTTTCTCAAGGTATCAAGAAAGGGAGACATGATTAAGCTTCTGAATTAAAGCTAATAGCCATCATGACCACATTAGTGATTGCTTGGGAAAGTTTGCTAAATTAGAAAAAAGATGTTTACATTTTTATTTAGAAGATAACAAAGCAAATCAAGATCATTTTAGATTCCCATGCCTGAGAGCACTACCATCACTTTGCCAACACTCTGCCATCGTTGGCTGTGCCTCAATTTGAGTATTGCTGCAGTTCTTCATGCCACTGAACGGGTTGGTTTTCAACCTATGTATCTATAGATACATGGGCAGGATGTCCCACAAGACCAGACTTCTCCCTTTGTTTTGAATGTTTCACCCAAGCCTATTTTTTTGCTTTATCTTGTGCTTAAAGCCAATAAATTTACATGCAAATTGTGAGTCTGGAATATCTCATGCATGGAATAACTCTCCTTGAGGTTGCATGCTCCTTATCACTAAATTATGCCCTTCAATTCCTCAAGAACTGTAACACTCTTGAATTACATCTGTAGTCTCAAAATTTCTCTCTTCACATGTTCATTTCTCTTCTCCTGAGATCAAAGTCATGTCATCAGTTACATCATCAGAATTTGCAAGAATCACATTATACCACCAATCTCCACATTAAATTATTTCTGCTACACACTGAAGTCCTCATTATTTCATCTGCAGTCTACTTATTTATTATGGATACAGGTGCCTATGGGCTCAGACTGACTTCAGTGTAAGTTTCACTTGTTTCTAAATGACATTCAAATGGTGTGATGTATAATACTGTTACTTTGTTTGCATGGTTAAATTTTAGAGACACATTATGTTCGGGATTTCATATTTTTGTGCATCAAAAGTCTTTCCTGAAACTAAATAACATTGGCACCAATTCTGAAGGTTGTAATTCTGTTTAATTTTCAATCGGAAATGCTTGCTAGCACTTCTGACAATTATCAGGACTGCATGAACATGTATTTGTTTGACCTAATCATGGAATAGATTTGCTGAAGATGTGCTTCAGATGACTCCTTAGAGATCTTCATGTCATATCTTGGTTGTGTGCTGTTCCTGTGCTGGATAGTAATTCTACCTGTTTCTGATGGGTTAACATGCTATAAGAAAGCTACTCCCATCACTGGTTATTTGTCTCCTTTTCCTCTGTATTTAGACTAGTGACAGGCTATCATATCCATAAAGATTCCCTGCTACAGCCTTATAATTTAGTCGGCATTGTAACATAGTAGTTATGTTATTGAACTAATGATCTGGTCACGTAGTTCAAATCCCGCAATGGTAGCTGGGCAATTTGACTTCAGTTAATTAAATAGAAATATGTAATAAGAAAATTGTAGATTGTTGGTTCAATAACGCTTTTTAGGGAAGAAAATCTGTCATCTATGGCTGGTTTGATTCAGGGATGGGCAATAAATGCCATCCTTTATCTTGTGAATGAATAAAAAAAATCTGAATTTCTTTTCTGAATAGATTCTGAACAGTCTGAATAGCTTCTCTTTTATGAATTAAATCCTCTGTGTATAACTGAAATGATTGATTTTGTTTGCTGAAATGTTAATCTGGGCAATCCTTCTGTACTGATGGTCAATAATATTCACAGACACTATTTCAAAGTTATATGTCAGTTTATAACAAAAAAGGAAGGGAAAGATTAAACAGAAAAAGAAAGCTTATGATCGTCACAGAGAAACTCTACATTGCAAATAGCCGAATGGAATACAGAAAGTATAGGGATCAAAAAAAAATCAATGAGAGGACATTAAAAAATATTAGCAAGCAAGATAAAGGAAATCCCAAAGATGTTTTACCAGTATTAAAGAGTAAAAGGATAGTTGAGTAAAATGTAGGACTCATCAAAGATGAAAAAGGGAACTTGTCTAAAGATGCAGAGGATATGGGAAGAATTTTAAATGACGTATCCTGTATTCACAAAGGTGAGGGATGATGTGGATATAATAATCTAAAAGGAATATTGCATGAAAGTGGATAAATCACCAGCGTCAAATAGATTGTTTCTTATGATGGTGAATGAGGTCAGGGGGGAAATAACAGATGCTCTGAAGGTTATTTTTCAATCTTGACTAGACACAGATAAGGTGCCAGAGAAATGGAGGAATATAGATATGATTCTGTTTTTTTTAAAAAGGGTACAAAAGAAATGCCAAACAATTTTAGGTCAGCTAGTCTTATTTTGGTGAAGGGTAAATTGTTAGAACCAATCCTGAGAGATCGGATAAACCATCACTTAGAAAGGTACAGACTAGTCAGAGATAGTCAGCATGGCTCTGTTAAGGGAAGGTCATGCCTTACAATTTTGATGAATTCTTAGGAAGTGACAAGGAGGATCATTGAGGATAGTGCAGTGGATGTCATCTACATGGATTTTAGTAAGGCATTTGACAAGGTCCCACAGGGCAGACTGGCTAAAAAAGTGAAAGCCCATGGGATACAGAGTTATGTGTCAAATTGGATCCAAAGTTGGCTTAGTAACAGGAAACAAAGATGTTGGCTGTCCTTGTGAATGGAAAGATGTTTCAAGTTCTGCAGAGCTCAATGTTGGGACCTCTGCTGTTTGTCTTATACATTAATGATTTGGACTTGATTGAGGGGGCATAATTGGGAAATTTTCAGGCAATACAAAAATTGGCCATGTAGTGGATAGTGTAAGCTCCAAAATGATATAGATGAGTTGGTGGAGTGAGCATGAAGTTGATAGATCGAATTCAACTCTGATAAGTGTGAGATAATGCATTTAAGGAAGTCAAACAGCAAAAGGGAATACACAATAAACAGGAATATACTGAGAGGGGTAGATAAACCTAGAATTCTTGGTGTGCAAGTGCATATGTCCCTAAAGGTTGCAGTACAGGTAGAAAAGATTGTAAAGAAGGCATATGGAATGCTCTCCTTCATTGGCAGAGCTGTAGAATATAAATGTAGGGATATAATGATGAACTGTATAAGACACTGGTGAGGCTACAGCTGGAATATTGTGTGCAGTTCTGGTCACCATGTTACAGGAAAGATGTAATTGCTCTGGAGAGAATGCAAACAAAGTTTACTGGAATGTTTCCAGGGCTGGAGAATTGTAGCCACGAGGAGTGATTGGACAGGTAGGGGTTGTTTTCCTCAGAGTAGAGAAGGCTGAGGGGTGACATGATTGAGATATGTAAAACTGTGAGGGGTTGAGATAGAGTAATTGGGGGAACCTGTTTCCCTTGGCAGAGAACCAGGGGTCATAGATTTAAGCTAAGTGACAGAAGGATTAGAGGGAATGTGAGGCAAAACTTCTTTATGCAGAGGGTAGTGGGTGCCTGAGTTGGCAGTGGCGACAGAAACCCTAAACAGTGCCCTTTTAAAAAATGCTTAGATCTGCACCTTAAGTGCTGCAAACTGTAGGGCTATAGGCCACGTGCAGGAAGATGTAATTAGACAGGGCTTAAGTTTTCTTTGGGAGGGTATGGACAAGATGGACCGAATAGCCCCCTTCTGTACTGTATCATTTCTATGGTTCCATGCTTCTAACAATTAAAAATTCCCTTCATGCTGTCATTTTGCCAACAATAAAGTATACATTTAGCAACTGTGCAACAAGCTTTTAGATCAAAATCACAGGGTGAATCTTACGTTTTATTGGCTAAGTATGAATTGCATCGAGTTTTTTCACCGGTGCATCATTGCAAGGACCAGCAAGATCTCTTGCATTATCTTACCAAGCTGGCCCATTAATTACCTACCTTACCCCTATGGTGTCTCTCATGTCTTATTACCACCCTATCTTAGCATGTGCCCTTCCCAGAACAACTCGCCACTCATCAGATGTCATCCAAGAATCTGCAGCCCTTGTCCCAGCACCCATCATTTTTTTATAGATATTTTTATTAGAAATTTAACATTTTTACAAATTTAAAAAAGTAAATAAGACTCTCAAGTACAAACATTGATGTACAATTAAATCTTAAATAAATAATAACCAAAATTTAACAAAAGAAAAATACCGAGAGAGAAAAAAACTCAAATAACTACTAATCTAACTTACAACTAACCAGAGTGTATAATTAAGTCTCTTACATTATTCAAATAAGAGAAAAAAAACCAACAGATAACACAGAAATTGGGTAGTGAGATACATGCTCAGAATGTGTTCACATCAAATGTAACAAAATCTGTATTCGTGTGGGATTCCTCTCCCAAGGGGCCCCGGACCAGCCAGGTTCGTAATCTCAATTAAATAAAAGCCCTTGTTAGGATAGCCAAAATATCTGTATTTATATAATTCAAGAAGGGCTGCCATATTTTATGAAATAATTCGGTCTTTCGGGGCACCATATTTGTAAGGAAGTCAGGGGGAATACATTCCATGATTAATCTGTGCCAATTTGAAAGTCCAGGGGGCCCTCAGCCACCCAGTTTACCAAAATATTTTTCCTTGCACAGAAAGAGAATAGAAAATAATCTCTTCCCGTGCATACCCAGGGAGGGTAAGTTCGAAAAGCCCAGAGAGATACAGGGTTCACTTTAATTTCCATTCCTAAAATTTCTGTCAGGGTACTTGCTACTTTAGTCCAGTATCTACGGATCTTATGACCGGTCCATAGGCAATGTACAAGAGTGCCCACCTCTATTTTACATTTGGGACACATTGGAGATGCTCCTGCCTTAAATTTTGCCAATCGATCCGGTGCCAAATGGGCCCTATGAAGTATCTTCAGCTGGATAGCCTGAGTTCTGTTGCAGATGGTGATTCTTCTGGTGTTTTCCCAAATCTCATTCCACGTTTCTATGGAGATTTCTAGTCCCAATTCCTGATCCCATGTTTTAAGCAGATTGTCCATATCTCCCGATACTTCATCATGTAATAAATGATAAATAGTACTGATGGAGGATACCCCCATTGGTCGTAGCACTCTACATTCTCTATCTGATTTATAAAGACTATCTAATAATGTAGTCTTCTTCTGTATATAGTCTTGAATTTGGAAGTATCGATAGAGGTCTCCATTAGGTAATCCAAATTTCTGACACAGCTATTCAAAAGACATCAGGACCCCATCCTTAAATAGGTCCCCTAGACATGAGATACCCCTGGATCTCCAGAGTTTAAAAGTGGCATCTGTAAACCCCGGTTGGAATCCCCATGCTCCCACTATCGGCGCATGGGGGATGTTTTATGTGAGTTTCCCTCATTTTGCTGCATTATATTCCAAGCTTTAATTGTGTTTAGTATTATAGAGTTTTTACAGTTATCCGTAATGATTTTCCTCTTGTCTGAAAATAAAAGGCTAATAAGTGGGCATTTTACTTGAGAAGCCTCGATGTCCAGCCAGATTGATTGTGGATCAGACAAGACCCAATCAGCTATGTAACTTAATAGGGAACTTAACTGATATTTCCTAAAATCTGGGAAGTCCGATCCTCCCCTTGCCTGTGGAAGCTGTAGCTTCTTCAGCTTAATGAGGGGCCGTCTATGATTCCAGATAAAGGAACCCAACCAGCCATATAATTTACGTAGTGCCAGCCTCGGCAGCATCACCAGAAGCATTCTCATAGGGTATAGGAGACGGGGCAGGACATTCATTTTAATTAGTGCTATTCTACCCAGCCAGGAAATTGGAAGGTCTCCTCATCGCTGGAGGTCCTGCCTTATCCTTTCCAGTAAATGCACAAAGTTAGCCTTGTATAACTGACCAAATACTGGGGTAATAAAAATGCCTAAATATAAGAAACCCTCCAGGGACCACCGAAAGGGAAAGTGGGATCCGTCCACTAAGTGGGGTATCATAGCAAGGCCACCCATTGGCATAGCCTCCGATTTTGAGAAATTAATTTTATAGCCTGAGAATGTGCTAAATGTATTAATAACTTGGATTAAGCGAGGCACGGACATCAGAGGATTACTGAGGAATAGAAGAACATTATCTGCATACAGGGTAATTTTATGTTTACTGTACTAATCCTCGGGGCCGTTATATTAGAATCAGCCCGTATAGCTTGTGCTAGTGGTTCAATTATTAGCGTAAATAACAATGGCGAGAGAGGACATCCCTGACGGCAGCCCCTACCCACACTGAAGCTATCCGAGCCTAATCCATTGGTAACCAGAACTGCTTTGGAATCACTATACAGTGTTGAGACCCATTTGGTAAACACCTTTCCAACGCCAAACCTTTCCAATGTGTAAAACAAATATGACCATTCAACCCTATCGAGTGCCTTTTCCATGTCTAATGAAACTACTACTCCTGGTATCTTTCCCTGATGGCAGGCTTGAATCATATTCAAAACACTTCTAATATTATTGGATGATCTACGGCCCTTAATAAACCCCGTCTGATCCTCCTGTACGATATGTGGCAATGCCCTTTCTAGTCTCAATGCTAACGTTTTAGAAAGGATTTTAAAATCTACATTTAGCAAGGATATTTGTCTGTATGACGTACAATCTTCTGGAGCCTTTCCTTTTTTAAGGATAAGAGAGATATTTGCCTCTTTCAATGAAGGCGGGAGACAGCCCTGACTATATGCGCAGTTATATATGTCCATAATTGGACCAGCCAATATTCCTGTAAATTCTTTATAGAATTCAGCTTGAAAGCCATCTAGGCCAGGTGCCTTACCGCTCAGAAGTTGCCTGATTGTGTCAAGTATTTCTTGGACTGTTAGGGGAGTATTTAAGACTGATACCTGTTCCGGAGTTAGGCCCGGAAAGGTCAAATTTTAAAAAAATGATAGCATCTCTTAGTCCTGTCTTCACAATCCTGAGATTTATATAAATCAGAATAAAATTCTCTAAAGATTGCATTAATCTTTTTACAATCATGAGTCAAAATACCCGTGCTTTCCTTGATAGACATGATAGTTTGAGGGGCCTTTTTCCCTTTGCAAGAAATGCTAAGTATCTACCCGGTTTGTCGCCAAATTTATATAACCTTTGTTTTGCCAATAATATTTCCCTCTCAGCTGTTTGGGTAAGCGTAGTGTTTAGAACAGTCCTAAGGGCCATAATCCTTTGCAATTTGATAATAGAAGGTCTACCAGCGTATGCTGTTTCAGCTGCTTTTAAGCGAGCTTCGAGTAGACGCTGTTGTTCTCCCTTTAATTTTTTCTGGGTCGCTAAGTAGGAGATGATCAAACCTCGCGCGTAAGCTTTGATGGTCTCCCACATCATTGATGGGTTGCTAGCCGTATCTAAATTAACTTCTAAAAAAGTTTGAGAGAAGTACTTTACAAATTTACTATCTTTCATTAGGAAGGGGTCCATATGCCAATGCCGAGGGGATGTCACATTGTTCCTCGCCTTGATTTCCATATATGCAGCACCAGCACCCATCTTTGAAAGGCCACTATGTAACAGGACAGGCACTGGAAATCTGACATTGCCCATCACTGGCAGCATTATTCCATATCATCCACAGAGCCATGTTGCCCATGACCCTTGGCAGACACTCCTCGCACATAAAATTCCACTGTCTCACCTTAGTCACTGTTTGACCACCACAGCATACATGTCACTTGACCCTAGCTAGAAGCTATTCAATAACCCTCCTTAATGCCCACTGTAGGGCTGCATCCTGTCATCCACCAGAAGCAGAACATCAAATGGACAAATAGGAACACAATCTCAGCATTTATTTATAGAGTGAAAAAGTGAACAGAAATTAACCCAATAAATCACCCCTGCAATACCAACCAGATTTTGGAATCATGAATCAAAATGGAAGAGTCAATGATGGTCTGCTGCATTCAGCTTCATTTTATTTAGAATCATAAAGTCGTAGAGATGTACAGTACGGAAAAAGACCCTTTGGTCCAACTCGTCCATGCTGATCAGAAATCCTAAATTAATCTCATCCCATTTGCCAGCACTTGTCCCATATCTAAACCCTTCCTATTCATGTACCATCCAGATGCCTTTTAAATGTTATAATTGTACCAGCCTCCACCACTTCCTCTGGCAGCTCATTCCATACATGCACCACCCTTTGCATGAAAAAGTTGTCTGTTTTAAATCTTGCCCCCTCACCTTAAAACTATGCCTTCTAGTTTTGGACTCTCCCAACCCAGGGAAAAGACCTTATCTATTCACCCTATCCATGCCCCTCATGATTTTATAAACCTCTATAGGTCACCCCTCGGCCTCCGACACTCCAGGGAAAATAATCCCAACCTATTCAGTCTCTCCCTATCCTTGGAGTAAGTTGCTATCAGGTGTGTAGCTCAGTCACAGCTAAGCTTTATCATGGACAACATCAGTTTCCTCCAACCCAATGTCCTCATCCTCCTATTCAGAAAACCATTCCCACTCCCTCAGTTCTTCTGCATTCAGCACATAATCTCTTTGCCTACTCCAAATGACACAGCACACTCCATCTGGACTTTGCTGGAGAGCATCCCTAGACTGGTTGAACTACCGAAACCGCCTCTTCAAAAGCTCTATACTTTGCTCCAACATGGCCCTTGTATGAGATTCAGTACACAGTGTCTCAGTCAAAATAGGAGCTAACTGCACTGGGCACATTTATTTTTGGTATAATTATGTTGTTGAATCCTGTTGTCAATTTTTACTTATTGCACTTTTCTCTGTACTATAATCAGGTTTAATGAACACTTTTCTATATCACAATCAGGTTTTACACCACAAAACTCCAATCTAAATTGCATTTTGTAATTCTGTTTTTAAACAAGGGTGTGAGAGTAAGCATTGGTGTTTTTAACACGTGATTAGGAGGGAAGAGAGCTGACTCAATGCATATTTTTAGTAGCACAACAATGCAGTTAGAGTACAATAATGTCACTTCCAAGATTGCTTTCTGAAAACAAAATGAGTAAGTAAAGAGAGCTGTCAATGCTGTAACATATGGGAGCACTGACAGGCCACTATTTCAGCAACTTGATATGACCATTGTTCATGGATGATTGTGCATCGCAAGGTTCTGAACTAGAACAAAAACATTTTGATGTTGACAGCTTGTGTCTGGTTCTAACTGAATAGATTGAATTGCTAGACTGAGAACGTAAGATCTCAGAAATGGTAATCCCCTGAGTAAAATGGGAAAAATGTAACTTGTTTTTGTTTTTGGATCAATGTTTGCTGATTGATTTTCTTGTGCTGCATTTGGTCGAGTTTTAGTTCACTTTGCAATATCAGCTGCAGTGTGTAAAATGTTCATCAATATATCAGCAGCTTTACAATGCACCTGTGAATACCTATTTGTATAAGTATTTCTGTAAGTAAATCAATGTACGAAATTTAACTAAAACAAGAGATACAATTGTTTTGCTTTCCATTTCATAGTGAACAAGTTAACCTTGACTTTTTTCAATTTCTCCCACTTAATGCACTACTTTTTGAAGCTTTCCCTGGATTTTATCTCCCTTTTCCAAAAGGTGAAGATTCCTGTTTAAGTCAGTACATTTAGAAGAGGAAGAGAAGGAATAAGAACCTACAGTTTCAGTTTGATTTTGACTGAGTATTGGCAGGCAAGAGCCAGTGTGGAGAGTTGTCAAAAAATGTCATTCATGGAAGGTGGCTGTCACTGGGTGGACTAGCCTTAAATGGCCATGGAGAAAGTGAGCAGACTTCATGAACTGCTATAGTCCTTGGCATGTAGAAACTCCACAATGCTGTTAGGAAGACACTACCAGGAATTTGACACAATGACAATGAAGGAACATTGATATAGTCCTAAGTTGGGTTGGTGATTTGCATAGATGGGAAATTGTAGGTGGTGCTTTTTTTATATTCACTCATAGAATGTGGACATCACTGGCTGGCCAGTATTTATTCTCGAATCATAGAATTGCTATAGTGCAGCAGCAGGCCCATTGAGTCCACACTTTCCCTCCGAAGAGCATTCTATCCAGACCCATCCCCTCCAACCTTGTACCCTGTAATCATATATTTCCAATGACCAATCCACCTAACCTACACATCCCTGTGCAGTATGGGAAATTTAGCATGGCTTATCCACATTATCTATCTTTGCTTTGTGGGAGGAAACCGGAGCACCCGGAGAAAATCCACGCAGACATGAGTAAAATATGCAAAATCCAATACAATCGCCCAAGGCTGGAATTGAACCCGGTCCTCTGCGCTGTGAGGCAGCAGTACTAACCACCGAGGCACTGTGCCACCCTATTGCCCATCTCTAGTTACCCTTGAGAAGGTGCTGGTGAGTTGTCTTTTTGGTCTGCTGCACTCCACATGCTGTAGGTTGACCCACAATGCACTTAGGGAGGGAAATCCAGAATTTTGATACAACAGTGAAGGAACAGCGATATATTTCCAAGTCAAGGGAAACTTGCAGGTTGTGGTGGTCCCATATATCTGCTGTCCTTGTCAGGCACCTGCTCAGCTTTATACATGAGATCCACACTTTACTGTAACCTCCACTTACAAATATACTTTTTCCTATTATCCAAATTGCCACCCCAACGTCCCTCCACCTTTCAATCCCCAAACCTCTAGAATATGTTTCAAAGCCTCCCATGTCAGCACACGCCCATGGCCCTCCATACCCTCTTCTCCTATTTCTGTGGATGGAGCCAACAGACCGATAGTGGCTTTGAGTGACCAAATCAGGCAGCTCTTGATGAGAAGGGCCTACGCCCCTGACTGATGCCTGTATATCTCCTTGACCACATTAGGCACCTATGCCCCGTTACCTCCACAACCACCACTTTCCTCTTGGCTGGCCATGTAGACTGAACCATGGATCCCCCGATATAGAATGCCACAACTGGACAGCTGACTTTGGACAATCCTGGACTGATATTAGAGGCTGCCCTTGACTCACTGTGCTGAGACCCTGATGGACTCCTCTAAGACTTTGAGACATGGCTGCTTCCATTTGGCCAGACCCAGTGTGAAGACTTACAATTGGTAACTGCCTAAGGCGAGCAGCTACAAGATTTGCAAAATATCATTATCCAGAGATGGGCTGACAGTGTTAACAGCAGGATCTGAGATGTTTTGTGCATTTTGAGCAGAGAGATGAATCTGGTGTATCACCAAAAGTCATCTTCAAGGCGACAAGTTCTATCACCAAATATATAATGCAAATAAGTATTGGACTCAGAAGCCAGTGAGTATATGAATAGGGATACTGGCCAGAGAAAAATCAGGATATTCAACAATTTGTGAATGTCATGTCAAATATGTAAACCCCAGCAGCAGAAAGGGCCTCTACCTCAACACAATGTTCCAATCACCACTTGGACTAAAATAGCAATAGACCTACACAAATTGCACAGGGAAGATTACATCCTTGTTATGGATTACCTCTCTAAACTACCCACAAATTAACATCAGAACAAGTGAGACCATTGTTGACACGATGAGCATTATTTTCAACTTTTTTGGTGTCTGACATAGACCACAGTTCACTGGCAAACCATTTCAAGACTCATGTACTAGGTTGGCAGTGAACCTTATCACATTGTCATTCTACGAGCCACACTCAAATTGTGTAGTAGAACGTATTGTGCTGGTGCTAAGGGTCAGATCATTCCCCTGGCTGGAGTGGAAATTGGAATGTGAAGGGAAGGTTCCAGTTGTCATGGACCACAGAGGTAGCAGTGATATAGGTAGGACAAGGAAAGAAATTCTGCTGAGGGATTGCAAGCATTTTAGGGCTAAATTAAACAGCATTCCCACATTGCTACCTGAACTACATGCAGATTGGCATAGAATAAGTAAGATTAGAAAGGCAGATAGGTGGCTCAAAGATTAGTGTGAGAGAAATGAATTCTGATACATGGGGCACTGGCATCAGTACTGGGGAAAGAGAGAGGTGTCTTTTGGGACAGGATGGAAACAGTGGCATGCCAAATTATATGAATAATGTTGTAAATAGGACTTTAACCTAATTAGTGGCAGGGATGGTTTAATTGAAGAGATTGAAACATATCAGATAAGCTGTTAGTCATAGGAAAGGTCTTGTAGCAATGTTTATCATGAAGGACAAAGTATATCACAACTAATGGGTCAATAGCAAACAAGCTACCAGGGCCAGATGGCTTGTATCCAAGGATTTTAAAGAAAGTGGCTGCAGGGATAATGGAGGCAATGGTTGAAGTATTCCAGAAACTCACTTGAATTTGTGAGAGTTCCAGTGGATTGGAAAACTGATAGTATGATACTTTTTTTCAAACAGGAAGGAGGAAACTATGGATAAGTTAGCCTAACATTCATTGTTGGGAAAATGCTAGAGTCTATTGTGAAGGAAGGAGTTAGATTCATTGAATCATGGAGGTTTACAGCATGGAAACAGACTCTTCGATCTAATTCGTCCATGCCAAACAGATATCCTAAATTAATCTAGTCCCATTTGCCAGCACTTGGCTCGTATCCCTCTAAAATCTTCCTATTCATGTACCCATGCAGATGCCTCTTAAATGTTGTAATTGTCCCATCCTCCACCATTTCCTCTGGCAGCTCATTCTATACATGCACCACCCTCTGTGTGAAAAAGTTGCCCTTTAGGTCCCTTTTAAATCTTTCCCCTCTCACCCTAAACTTAAACCCTCTAGTTGAGAGATATGAAGATGTGGCAAGAAAGTAAAGTTGACATCTGGCACAGATCATCCATGATCTTATGGAATGGCAGGTCAGGCTTGAGGGGACAAATGTCTTAATACTGCTCCTATTTCTTCTGTTCTACCAAATCAATGATCAAGAAGTGCCAAACATCAAAACAATATGTTTGCATTACAATGCTTCATTTTTCGGCAATGCAAATGGAACAGGAATTACCACCACACTTTATGTTCAGCAGGCAAGAACAAACAACCTTGCTGAGCAATGAAGTGTCTAACTATTCTGAGGCACAGGACATTCTTCTTCAAAGACTGAGGAAAATGAAAGACATACACAACAAGCAAGCAGGTGAAGGACGACTATAACCTCACACTGGATAGGGAGCATATGTTAGAAATAGAAATACAACTACTTAGATACCAAAAAGAAAGGTTTCTAAAATACACAACTAACCCCCGGCTTATACTGATCTGATCATGGTACTTCATTGTGGGGGAATAGAAGCCAAATCAGACCATGTACAGCACACCAATCACGCATAAAGAGAGCGAGGAGGAACACTCAGATAAGGCTGATTGCGATAACGTTGAGTGACAGCGACCAGCAGTATGATAACTAAGTTGTCAAAAAAGGTCATGATTTGGACTGGGGTGTACAAAGTTAAAAATCACACAACACCAGGTTATCGTCCAACAGGTTTAATTGGAAGCACAGTAGCCTTCGGAGTGTCGCTCCTTCATCAGGTGGTTGTGTCAAAAAGGGTGACAAAGAACAATGAGAACAATGCATACCTCTCCAAATGAGAGGTACCACATCAGCCCAGTTTTCAAACTACCAATGTATACTGTATAGAAGTTTAAAATCTTGATCTTGTAACCTCTTACCTGCTTGGACAATTATCAAATTAATAAAACTTGGCTATGTTCAGCCATGTATACCTGTTTGGGATAAGATTTTAATTTTGGAAAAGAATGGGATGTTATTTCTCACTGTCACATATCATCACTCTATCATAACCTCTGACCTTCAAAGTATAATGGTCTCACACACCATTTTACCTCAGATCACTTGAAGCATGGCACTATTAGAAGCATGCTCCTATGTTATAACTCAGCCTAATTTTCACTCAGACATTTATGTGCTAATGGGATATAATATTTAGTTATAATAAATGTCTGTTGGATTCTTCAATATCTTGGTATCCATACCCAGTATTACATATTATGGGAGATAAGCAATGCCTAAGAAATTATTGCTCATCTTTGTCTTAATTTTCAAACTGCTCCCCCTATTTCTGGAAACATGTCACCTCAGTATTTAGCTTGTCAAACAGCCATCCTTAAATAAGAAGACCAAAGTTTTGCACAATATTCCAGATGTCATCATTCCAATGTCCTGGGTAGTTGAAACAAGACTACCCACTTTTACATACCATACTTTGGGGAGGCAATGGCCTAATGGTATTATCACTAATGTATTAATCCAGAGACCCAGGTAATATTCTGAGGAATAGGGTTTGAATCCCACCAAAACTGTAAGTAGAATTTGAATTCAATACAGATCTGCAATTAAAAGTCTAATGATAACCATGAAACCATTGTCAACTGATTAAAAAATAAAGCAATCTGGTTCACTAATGTTCTTTAGGGAAGGAAACTGCTGTCCATATCTGGTCTGGCCTACTTGTGACTCCAGACTCATAGGAAGGCGGTTGACACTTAATTGCTTTCTGGGTAATTAGAGATGGGCAATAAATACTAGCATAGCTTAGCTAGTGTAGCACATGATTGGATATGGATATATATATATAAAACTCTGCTCAATAAAGATCAGTATTTCTTTGTCTTCCTAATGACTTGCTGTACCTGTATGCTAATCTTTTATGATCCATATAAAAGGACACCCAAATGCTTCTCACTGCAACATTCTGCACTTGCTCCACTTAAGCAGTATTTTGCTTTCTATTCGTTCTGCTAAAATATCTCATATTTTCCCATATCATACTACATCTGCCAAATGTTTGACAAATTATTTAACTACCATTATCCCTTTTCCAGACTCTTTGTGTTCTCCTTACAGTTTGATTTCCAACTTGTCACTTTTTGATCAGCAAATTCAGATACAATGCTTTTTGTCCCTTCATCCAAGTCATTAATATAAACCACAAATAGTTCAGGTCCCAGTACTGATCCCTATGATATTCCACTGGCTCCCACATGAAAATTACCCAGTCTCTCTGACCCTGTGTTTCTGATTAGTTAGCCAATCCGATATTTATGTTAATACACACCCCTATAAGTCATGAGCTATTAAGTGCATTACCTTACCAAATCCCTTTTAAAAACACAAATACATACATACCCCTTGTAGACACTGCTTGTTTTCCTCTGCATTTCTATGTTTTGAATGCTATTTGTATCTTCTGTGAAAACAGGGACAATATACTTGTTCAAAGTCTCTGCCATTTCCTTGCACCCCATTACTAATTTGCCAGTGTCACTTCTAAGGGACTAATACTTACTAAAGCTACTCTTTTCCCTAATCAATATATTTGCATAGGATTTTATGGGTTTCCTTTGATATATTTTATTAATTTTGTATGTTGGTGGGCCATTACAATAGTATTGATTGCTGAACTTAAAATACATTATGGTTGTTGACTTGCCACTGTGGTTTCAACTTTACAAGAAATGCATCAATAGTATGACATTTTTTGCTGTCAATGTGTTTAATTGTTGTCGAGGCAACAATTAATTCAAGACCCTCTCTGGTGGTTGCTCTTTGGCATAAACCCACTCATGCTCTTCACTGTGGCAGCTTTGAACCAGCAGGACAGTAATTTGTTATTGGGCTGCAATCTGTATGACATGAAATTTATTCCCTTTATCCTGAACTTAATTCTTATTTTGAACTGGTCTTTGAGAACATTCTTGATCTTTTCTGCATATTTTGGAACATTTGTGGAAGGACCACGTGTTAATTCTGTGAAGTCCCTCCTTGAAAACAGCAAGCAAGACTTTTAGAGCTATTTTCATAGGAGCATTTATTGCTTGATTTGTTAAATACAATTACATTCCTTGTTTGAACAAGTGTAATTCAGTAGTAGTGCCTCTTGATGATCAGTCCATAATAAGGTTTCTGCTATCCAAAAATCCATCTTAAAACCGTTGGAGTGTACCATCCTAAATCTTTGTTTCAGTATAGATAAATAACTTTGCAGTACTGTTAAGGGAAACTATTGATTGTGATGTATTGATTGCTAGGAACAGAGTGTTTTCACCTTTAGCTTCTGTATTGTACTGCACTCGCTTAATGTTCCAGTTCAAAAATATACATCAACCTTTTATTTATAACTAAGATAATCTTATTTTGCCTTGAAGGAATTTACATTCTAATCAGAAATAAATTGGCTCTGTGTTTGTGGTGGTTATTGTCCTATTTACAGACCTATACAGATATCTGTACTCACACTAACTGATACTGTTTAAGAATGAGGAATTTGGTCTATTTTGCACACAAGTTTTATTTAATGTCCATACATACACAATTCTCAGTAAGTGTTACTTGATAATAATTGAGAGTGGGAACAATGCTTCCTCTCTTTTTCTTCCTCTCTTCTAAACTGGAGATACCAAGGCCATTTGGAGTACTTCTGCTGTTGATCAGTTGACTAGCAATGTCATCTCAGATTTGAATTGAAACTTGGGTGGAGGGGGCAGGGATAAGTCTTTGTGTTTTAATGATATAACATTATTTATAGAAACTAATGGACTTGACAAAACTCTATCAAAACTGAGAAGTTGGAGTGAGAAACGGTAGTTTTTCACAGTTGTATAATGCAGATACTGAAACAAAATAAATGTTTTGACCTTTACACTTAAATTGTGGTTCAGGATTGGATAATGTGAAATGCCAAAACTGAAATGTACCATTTCAGTCAGGAGGTGTAAAGTATATTAATATTGAATGTTATTTTACACAAGGCCTCAGGTGGTGGTCAAAGCACAGATTTCTTTCTTGAGATTAAATCTTGTGAATTGTCATTGGACTTGTGCACAAAATGTGCGTGCACATGAATGTAACACTGTAAGAATTGAGTCACATTGCACCAAAACATTAAACATGTTTGCACAAACAGATATTCTATTTTCCTGTGGTTCTTAAATTATGTGCACTGTACATACCAATAATACAGATACTATAAATCTGCTGTATCTACAAGAATGTCCTATCATTTATGTCTTTAAATGATTGAAGAATTAGAATGATGTTATTTATGTAGGCATGTAGCCTGAGATTACAACATAGGGTGGAATTCCCTCTCCATGGTCTGATGTGAGCAGTAGTGAGAAAGATGGGAAAATATGGTGATAATGAAAAAAAGTCAGGTTCTCAACACCAAGAAATATTTTCCTAATATTCCCTGTAAGCCATAAATGGCCATTACAGAATCTCACAATTGAGCTGCAATGACCTTATTTCTATGCATTTACAATTCCTTAAAACCAAATATTTTATTTCAATGCAAAGTTACATCTTTTCTCCTCCATTGAGAAACTAAATCATGCGATTTCCCAACATGTACTGTGAATCAGAACAGGTAGCTAGTGGCAGCATCTTGTTGAATGCTTATCCTAGCCATCATGCAACAGCTCCTCCACAGTTATATCCTTGCAGGCTTCATGGTCACTATTCTCCTCAACCCTGTGTCCATATGAATCACCAGCCTCAGTACATCAATATGCCTGTTTGCAGAACAATTCTCATATCATTATAGCCCTTTAAGTCCTCATTTTTGAGCTCAGAGACTCCAACTCGCATACTTCTGCATTTTGAGCAGGGCTGCACATTTCACGCATCTACACAGAATGTTTTTGCACTCATGTGGACTCATGCATCTTATGGCTTTTAGCTTAGTTTCCTAATGCTCACTCACTTTAATGCATACTTGGACCGTCAGATAAGGAGTGTAAACAATAACGTATGGCACTGTGCTATGTAAACTGCTAATACGTCAGCCTCTCGGCTTTCTTAGTGCTCACTCACTGGTTTGCAGGTTTTCAGCTTTCGTTTGCCTTTCATTGCTTTCTTAGTGCATAGGATTTTTTGTGCTCAGTTACGGCTACCAGCCCCTGCAGCTTGCATTGCTTTTTAGCACTGAAGGGGAAGCAGGTAGCTTATGATGTTGGAGAGCATTGGACTGTCAATCTATTAGTTGCATAGGGGGCACACATATCACTTATGGCACTGGGCTATGTCAATATCAGACTCGTAACATGTGCCAGTAGCTTATGAGGCAATCACACTGCAAATGTGAGGAGGCGATGAGATATGAGGGCTACAGGGGACGAAATAGGAAGGATGGGGTATACTCATCAATCGAAGGCAGGGATTGCAAGTCACACACTCTGAAAGGAAGTTGAAACCTTGTCATGTTGGATGAAAAATATTATCTGTGCAATAACTGTCAAAGGCTGGCATTGCAAGCAGTTTGAGTGGAGTAATTTTATTTTCCTTCAGGGACAGTCTAATGAGAGAGCAATGCAGTGCAGAACAATGAAACTCTCACTGGGTTCATTGCCACTGGAGGTCTCCTCATCCTCAAATAAGTAGTCATGCTCTTCTCCAACTAAATCCAGATTTTTCACCTTGTAGGGCCTGAGGAGCCCTTCTCTCCACCCCTCCATCTACCAACACCTCCAGGCCCTTCTCTCCACCCCTCCATCTACCAACACCTCCAGGCCCTTCTCTCCACCCCTCCATCTACCAACACCTCCAGGCCCTTCTCTCCACCCCTCCATCTACCAACAGGTCCCTGTTTGCAAACCAGGGAATGAGGTTCCTATTTCTCTGGGCCGTGTCCTGAATATTACAGTTCAAGCACCAAGGTGTGAGGGGTTGTTCCTGGATTGCAGTGCCGGAAATGGTGTGCAGATTTATTTCTGCTGTGAAAACCTTAAGGCCCCAGAGGTGGTGAATATTCCACCTCCCCTGCCATGCAATTCCCCAAGAAAGTCACCCAATAGCTCTATTCCTTAATTAATGGGATGATTGCAGGCAAAAACGTCGCTCCAAGCCATGGCGAACCAGGCATCATGAATTGCATTCAACTCAACACTTTGAAAATTCAAAAAATCAGACTATAGTTTTGAAACATTTTGAAATTTACAAATGAAGTGTAAAACCAAGGCTGAGAGTGCTCACTGTTTCTCCATTTCGAATCCTCCATGGATCACAACATAAAACAAAAATACTTTTCCCAGTTACCAATGCGGCCAATTGTGTACTTAACTAAATCAAACGATCTATCAACCAGCTTTCTTTAATGAGCACAATTATTAGTTTTTTTTTCAAGCTGACACTTACAGAGTCGTACAGCACAGAAACAGACCTTTCGGTCTAACTAATCCATGCTGATCATGTTCCCAACCTAAACTAGTCCCACATTCCTGCATTTGGCCTATATCCATCCAAATCTTTCCTATTCATGTACTTAACTAAATGTCTCTTAAACATTGTAACTTTATCTGCATCCACCACTTCCTCTCGCAGTCAATTCCACACACTATCCATTTGCTGTGTAAAAATTGCCCCTCATGTTGTTTTTCAATCTTTCTCCTCTCACATTAAAAAGTTGCTCCCTAGTTTTGAACGTCCTCACCTTAGAGAAAAACAACCTTTGGGATTCACTTTATCTTTGACCCTCTTGATTTTATAAACCTCTTTCAAGTCACCCCTCAACTTCCTCTGCTCCAGTGAAAGAAATCCAGCCTATCCAGCCTCTCCTTATAAATCTAACCTTCCATTCCTGGCAACATTCCAGTAAATCTTTTCTGAACCCTCTCTAGTTTAATGATATTCTTCTTATAACACGGAGACCAGAACTGGACAGACTACTGCAGAAGAGGCCTCACCAATGTCCTGTTCAATCTCAACATGATGCCCCAACTCCTTTACTCAAAGGTTAGAGCAATAAAGACAAGCACGCTAAATGCCTTCTTAACCATCCTGTCTACCTGTGATGCAAATTCAAAGAAATATGTACCCGAGTCTCTGGGTCTCTCTGTTCGACAACACTACCTAGGGCCCTACCATTAATTGTATAAGTCCTGTCCATTACCAAAATGCTGTACCTTTCATTTATCCAAATTAAACTCCATCTGCCACTCCTCAGCCTTATTCAATGAAGATTCAATAACTGATTAACAGATGCAATTGGTAATATAGACACATACACACTTCTGGAGAAGAGGAAAAAATGGTTTTATCTCTGCAGTAGTTTACTTTAAAAGAAATGAAGATCACTTTATGGCCATTAGGATGTCTCTTGAAGATAAACTGGAGGAGGCATAGGAAATTCTGAATTCTGACTTCTGATATTCTGACATGTGTTCAAACAGCCTCAGCAGGGTCTACAGCAAAGCAAGTAGTTATGGTCTCTAGGAAGCCTTATTAAAAACAAATCAATATCCACATCAATCTCTTTAAAAGAAACCACTCTAGGTATTTCCACAAAACTTGAAATAAATCCACAATTCTTCAAAATTTAAGATCCCTCCAAAATATTAAGTGTGTTTAACAGGTGTGTTTTTTGACTTCAGAGAAGTAAACATTCTAAATATTGCAGAAAATTTTAGAATTCTGAAAGTGTAGCTTTTAACTGAATAATCTCTTCAGATAAAACAATCTATTCCAGCACTGATATAATTGCTTTACATATACGTGTATGGAATTGGGAAAGAAGTAGGCCATTAGGTCCCTCAAGCCTGCACTGCCATTCAATAAGATCATGGCTGATTTTTAAACACTCAAATATATTTTTATAAGAATGACAGTTTAATTTGTTTTGACAGTTTTTTTTTGTGAGAGGTAAGCAGCGTTCATAATCCCAGTTAAAACATTACTCAGCAACACTCTTAAAGATTTTGTACAGGTAAGTGTGAATCTCTCTTTGATTACACAAACTTCGAATCATCATTGTCTGTTGCTAAGAACAACTGTCCAAATAATGATGAACAAAGAACATATAATTTTCCATAAGAGCCCCTGACTTTGGTTTTCATTGCCTTTGATTATTATTTCAAATAAACAATGCTGCATCTTTTAATATTGGATGTCAATTCTTAAATAGCTGTAGAATGTAAAGCTTTTGAATGCTCTTCTCCAATAGCCCAATGCATAAGGGTATTGCCTGCTGCAACATTATTTGCCAAGAAAACAAGAATGAATGGACTTCAAAAGATTTATAAAGTGCTCTGGGGCATGCTGACTTCCTCTTCCTCTTTGCTCCCCACCCCCACTTCCATTGCTTGAAAAGTTTCAAGTTTTTTTTATAGTTGTGTGAGGTAACTTCAGCTAGACTCCAGTTAGGGAGCAGCACTTAGCCTGAATACATACGAACTAGTGAGGAGAAATATCAATTAGATTCTATCAGGGTTTCCCTACTGTGAAATTGAATTCTGGCAACAGTCAATGTCTTTACAATAGCAAATAGAGATTAATCTGTTTCAGGATAAAATGGATGCTTTGTTATTTTCATGTAAAAATGCCTCAATACCTGACCTCAAATAAATGCTTTTTCTGTTTCTTGTATATGGGTCAGGTCAGGGGTCATGCCTCCTTATACCACCGCCTTCCCTTGTATCCACACATCCCTATCATTATGGGGTTGGGCAATTTTTTTATGCAGACTTGGCTAAAACTGAAAACAATTTACTCTCCAAATTTTAAATCCCCAGTTGTGCAATCATTGTCAATCCTGAGTTTGATGTTAACAATATATGCAACATTGGAGAATGCCATTGTGGTTGTGCTGTGCCAAACCTGCACTTCAATCCATCATAACCACCCTCCAATTCCTTAAATCTTTCCATTTAAACTCTGAATGTGTGTTGCATCGTTTTTCTTCCAATTAAATAAAATTATTTTTTTTTTTGTAATTTACTACTTCACCACATTATCCTACAATGCTCCTGCCTCAGTTCGTCATTTGGTAAAATACTTCTTCTGGCTTTTCTTACTTCCATCCTCGACTAGTCCAATGCATTCCTGACTGCTCTCCCATACGTTATACCCTTTGTAAACTTGAGGTCATCCATCCAAAAATCTGCTGTTCACATCCTAATTTACACCTAGTATATTTCACTCATCACTCATCGCTCGCTGACCTACATTAACTGACAGTTGAGTGATATCTTAATTTTAAAATTCTCATTTTTATTTTCAAATCCTTCCATGACCTCACCCTTCTCTATCTTGTAAGTTGCTGCAGTTCTCAAATTCTTGGAGAATTTTTCTCCTCCACTCCTGGTTCTTGAACCTCACTGATTGTAAATGATCCTCCACTGGCATTCCATTGCCAAGACCCTTAGTCTTGGAATGATCTCACTAATCCTCTCTCACTTGCTTTTCATACTTTTCACCTTTTAGATATTCCTTTAAACCTATCTTAGTGACCAAACATTTGGTCATCTAGCTGTCAGATGTCTATATTCTTAACTCATTCAGGGGATGTGGGTGCCCTTGGCAAGGCCAGTATTTGTTGCCCATACTCTGGTTTGATAGGCCATTTCAGAGAGAAATTGAGATTCAACCACATTGCTTGGCATCTAGAGGCACATGTTGGGTCAGACCTGGTAAGGACAACAGACTTTCTTCGCTAAAGGACAATAGTGAACTAAATATGTTTCTATGACTTACAGCAATGGCTACATGGACATTATATGTGCTTTTTAATTTTAGATTTTTATGGAATTCAAACATCACCATCTGCTATGGTGGGATTCAAATATATATTTTAGATTACTAATTTAGTGACATTACCACTACACTGCCATTTTGCTTTATTCCTTATGATGTTGAATAGAAGGAGGCTAAAGATGGGTCCTACATCTATGTATGAAAATATTACATTTGTAGTAATGTTACACCTCAAAGATATAAAGCAGCAGTACAAATGTATTTCTTTATAATATTTTCATTAAGAAAAAATAGATTTTTAAATATTATAACAAATACAAAACAATGCAATTCAAAACAGTACAAAAATAGTGCAAAACTAAACCCAAATAATAAAACAAATTCCCCAACCCACCCTCCTATATGAATGTATTAACATATATAGAGAAGTATAAAATTTAAAAAAAACCTAAACTAGCTATTTAACTAACTAAATAAATACCTAACAACAAACAAATAAATAGTAATAACTCCGCCCAGCCAAACAAAACACTCATACATTCACAGTTCCTCCTCCCTGGATATTGGACTCATGAAACACAATCGTTGCGGCTATATAAAGGCCCTTGTTAGTGTGGCAGATAAATCCGTGTCCAGGTATTTCAAAAAGAGTTGCCATGGCTTGTAAAAATTCTCAGTTTTGTGGTGTACCATATTTGTGAGAAAATCCAGGGGAATATGCTCCATAACAATCTTCCGCCAACCCGACAGGCCTGGGGGGTTTTCTGATATCCAACCTAGCAAGATATTCTTCCTTGCACAGAATGTAAGAATATTGAAAAGTTTTTCCTTATGCGAGTCTGCAGGAAATACAATGGGTAGGCCCAAAAGGAGCGAAATAGGGTCCTTCTCCACCCCTACACCTAAAATCCTCTCCATTGCACCCACCACAGTGCTCCAATATGTTTGAAGCCTGTCACAAGACCAAAGACAATGGGTAAGAGTACCCGTACAGACCTTGCACTTGGAACACGCTGAAGATACCCCTGATTTAAATTTTGACAAATGGTCTGGGGCTAAGTGGACCCTGTGGAGAATCTTCAACTGTAAAGCATGGGTCCTATTGCAAATTGATATCTTCCTTACATTCTCCCAAATATCCTCCCATGCCTCTGAAGAAACTTCAACACCCAGCTCTCTTTCCCACATCTTGTAGAGTCGATCAGACTCATCTGAGGTGGCACCCCCCAATTGGTGATATAGAGTACTGACAGAGAGTGTACTCTTAGCCCTTAGTACCCCTCTTTCTATGTCAGATTTGGAGGGATCAGTCAAAAGTGTGGTCATTTTTTGAATAAAATCCCTAACTTGAAAAAAACGAAAGAGGTCTCTATTAGGTAACTCGTACTTCCATACTAACCGATCGAAGGACATCATTACATCTCCCTCAAATAAATCACCCATGCAAGATATACCCCTAGCTGCTCAACATTTAAATCCTGAATCTATCATACCTGGTTGAAAACTCGGCATAACCACTAAAGGTGTAAACAAAGATGTTTTGCCAATATTACCTTCCCTCTGCCGAATTGCCCTCCATGCTTTAACAGTATTGATGACTATTGGGTTATGGCAATATTCCCTAACTGTCCTCACTTTGTCCAAAAACAGCAAACTGGTAAGGGGGCACCTTGCCTGGGAGACTTCGATATCTAGCCATATTGAAAGAGGGTCCCCACAAACCCAATCACTCACGTAGGTCAAAAGAGAGCTTAATTGGTCATTTTTAATGTCCGTAAGGTCTACTCCCCCCAATCTGTGAGGCAACTGCAGTTTGGCTAATTTAATAAGGGGCCGTTTATGGTGCCAGATAAAGGAGCTGAACCAACTGTTCAGTCTCCTGACTGTTTGTTTATTGAAAATCGGGGGAGTATCCGTATAGGGTATAGCAAACGAGGGAGAATATTCATCTTAATAAGCGTTATCTGACCCAACCATGAGACTGGAAGTGCCTCCCACCTTTGGAGATCTTGTTTAATTTTTTCAAATAATTGAGTAAAATTGGCTTTGAACAGCCAATCCAGAACTGGAGTAATGAATATGCCCAAATACACAAAACCCCCCTGTGACCACCTAAATGGGAATCTATAGTCACTCTCAAGCGCCACTTCTTTCATAAGACCACCCATAGGCACAGCGTCTGATTTAGCAAAATTAATCTTATACCCTGAAAAAGCGCCAAACGCGTGAATGCATTGTATCAGGCAAGGCACTGAGACTGCTGGATTTGTCAAGAAAATTAGAACATCATCTGCATACAGCGAGACCTTATGTAATTTTGACCCCACTTCTGGAGCTGATATATTCAGATCCCCACGAATGGCCTCTGCCAATGGTTCAATCACCAACGTAAAAAGTAATGGTGAAAGGGGACAGCCCTGCCGGCTACCCCTAGAAATATTAAAATTGCTTGATCATACCCCATTGGTAATGACTGCAGCGAGAGGTACACTGTAGAGAACCTTTACCCATCTTATGAAAGCTTCGCCCAGACCAAACCGGTCTAGAGTATAGAAAAGGTACGGCCACTCAGTTCGATCAAATGCCTTCTCTGCATCTAAAGAAATCACCAATCCCTGTTTTGACTGCTGTTGGCATGCTTGAATTACGTAAAGCAGCCTCCTAACCCTTTCTGAAGCCCGTCTGATCCTCTTTAATAATAGAGGGTAACACAGTTTCCAGCCTTAATGCAAGAGCCTTAGAGAGGATCTTAAAGTCCACATTTAAGAGCGAGATGGGCCTGTATGAAGCACAGTCTTCCGGATCCTTCCCTTTTTTAAGGATAACTGAAATATTGGCCTTTCTCAGAGATGGTGGGAGACAAACATGACTGTATGAATCATTAAACATATTCAGCATCGGGCCTGATAGTATACTTATAAATTCCTTATAGAATTCACTGGGAAGTCCATCAGGACCGGGCGCCTTTCCACTCTGAAGCTGCCTCACCGCTTCCTGCACTTCTTTCTCTGATAATGGGGCATTGAGAAATGAGTGTTGAGGATTCCATTTTGGCCTGCCCCTCCTCACAATTCTCAGACTGATATAACTTAGAGTAGAATCTCTGGAACGCCACATTAATCTTTTTAGAATCACATGTTAGGTTCCCAGACTATTCCCTAATCACTGTAATGGTTTGTGGGGCACTTCTCTTTCTGGCAAGGTATGCTAAGTATTTGCCTGGCTTGTCACCATGCTCGTATAACCTTTGCTTTGCAAAAGCCAGCTCCTTCTTTGCCGTCTGTGTGAGCACGGAATTTAGTGTAGACCGCAGTGCCGTAATCCTCTGTAGTTTGACCAGCCTTCTCGGCTGCCTTCAACCGTGCTTCAAGGAGACGTTGCTGCTTACCCTTCTGCCGCTTCCTACTGGTGGAATATGAAATAACGAACCCTCTGGCATAAGCTTTGGCAGTTTCCCAGAGAACAGATGAGCTATCAACCGAGCCTATGTTGATGTCTACGAATGCCTGAAATTCCCCAGAGAAATACTCCACAAACTTGCTGTCCATGAGAATAAAGGGGTCCATTCGCCAGTACCTTGAATCCACTGTAACATCCTTAATTTTAACCATGAGGTACACTGGAGCATGATCAGAGATGGCAATATCACCAATCATACAGGATGCCACCAGATCCAGGATTACCGCAGGGGTCAGAAAAAAATCAATCCTCGTGTGACATCTATGTGGATTGGAGAAAAACATGAAATCCCTACCTGTAGGGTGGAGACACCTCCAGATGTCCACCAACTCTAATTCCCCACACAGACCCAATAACTGTTTAGTTTGTGCAGAGGGTATCGAGGGACCTTTAGGCAACCTGTCTACTGTGGGGTCCATGAGGCAGTTAAAATCTTCCCCTATAATGATGTGCCGAGACTTGAGACTTATCAGTTTAGAAAAAACATCTACCAAGAATTTAAGAGGATGAGCTGGGGGACAATAAACATTTAAAATGCCATATTCTTCCCCATTTATCAAGGCTTTAAGAATTACAAACCTCCCGTATGTGTCTTTAACACATTCCAACAATTTAAATGAGAGATTTTTCCTTAAAGCCACTCCCCTACTTCTGGTATTAAATGATGAAAAATAAACTCGGTCAAAGCCATTCTGCTGTAATTTCAGATGCTCCCTGTCATCCAAGTGTGTCTTCTGAAACAAAGCAATATCCACCCTCTCCTTTCTAAGGCTCAAGAGTACCTTCTTCCTCTTAATTGGTGAGTGACTTACCTTGATATTCCAGGTACACCATTTAATCAAATCATTAGCCATAATCTTCTGCAATTACATTTAAATTCCAGAGAGGAGGAACCCAAACCACAAATTGCTGAGTCTTAGTGTCGCATGGTCCACTAAATATAAAAACTACATAAACTAAAACCACTACATTTAACAAACATACAAAATTATTAAAAATAAAAAACAACAAAAACCAGAAAACAAACCAACATATAAAGCGCCAATAGCGCTGAGTAGGGGAACTCACCCCCTGCCTGGAGGGGGCAACTACCTGTCCTGTACTGCCCATAAATAGGCACCTAACCATCTCAACCACCTTCACTTCTCCCAGCTAGAGCCGCATCGCAAGCACAAGCTAAAAAGAATAAACACCGCATGGAATATTAAAATGAATAAAAAAAACATTATTTTATAAAAAAAGGGGAATAAATACCCCACCCATCCTTTGGCATATCCTAACTTAGAAATTTAAAATGTACATCTTAACCACCACCAGACATAGTTTGAACCAAATTATTATCAATAGAGGAAAAAAACGGGGAAAAACAAAGCTCCAACCAGATTTCCTCCTTTTCTTTTACAGAATGATAAACGCATACCCAAGCAACAATATTTATGCATACTACAATTATTTAAATTAGGTTAGTTTGTCCACAAAGTCTCTTGCCTTCTCTGATGTGTCAAAGAGATGCATGGATCCATCTAAGGTGATCCGAAGCACTGCCGGATATCTCAGGGAGTACTGAATCCCAAGCTCCTTCAATCTTCTCTTGACACCCTCATACGATTTTCGTTTCTGGGTCACCGCCGCTGAAAAGTCCTGAAAAAACATGATCTTAGACCCCTCGTAAATTAGGGCCTTTGGATCCTTCCCCTGGAGTCTGGAAGCCTCCATGACTCTCTCCTTATCCCGGTAATGATGGAACCGCACCAGGAAAGGACGAAGGTGTTGACCCAGACCCGACCTCCGTGCTGCGACCCGGTGAGCCCTCTCTATCTTCAATCGTCTTGTGCCAGTCTCCAAGTCAAGGAATTTCAGAAGCCAATCTTCAACAAATTCCACAGTCCGCTCACCTTCCTTACCCTCAGGCAGACCGATGATCTGAATGTTTTTTTTCCTGCCCCTGTTTTCAAGATCATCCACTTGGTCACGCAAATTATAAACCTGCGTCTTCAGGGCTTGGATCTCTTCCTTGAATGAACTGGCATCAGCTTCCACCACTGTGACCCTGTGCTCCACCTCATCTGTCCTCTTCTCCAGGTCTCCCAGCTGCTGCTCAGGCTTCTGCAGCATGAGAGAGACTGGCGCCAGCTTCTCTTCAATCTGTTTCCCCAACACCTCGCGAGATTTCGAGAGCTGGTTCACCAGGTCCTGGAGAGTAATCGGCTCCGAGGCTGCTGCAGGCTGAGCTGCAGGCCCGGCCTCAGATGCTCCTCCTCCCTTTTTAGGCATTTCTGGACAGCTGAAAATACAGGTAAGTCAATTTTTAAATGCTTCTTGGGGCTCCACAATCTTTCCAACGCCCAAGGAATCCTGATGACCTGGGTTGGGTGGGTTAAAGGACTGTCCTGCTCCTGCTGCAATGCGAAGCTCTGCAGTGTGATCTTCTCAGATTGCCGCCATCTTAGATCCCCACAAATGTATTTTAATAGATATATTTCAGTAGATAGTGTTTCTCCATTCTTTTAAATATAGTGGGAAGGATATAGAAGAACAAATCTGCAAGGAAACTACAAAGAAGTGCAAACATTATAATGTAGTTATAATGAGGATTTTAATTACCAGAATATATACTGGGATAATGGTTGTGTAAGTGTAGTGAGGAGTGAGTATTCCCAGACTGTGCTCAGGAGAATTTTCTACACTAGTACATATCCAGTCCAACAAGGAAGGGGGCGCTGCCAAATGCCGTATCTTATGATGAGGTGGGCTAAGTAGAGCAAGTGTCAATGGGGGCACATTTAGGGGCAGTGATTATTATAGGATAATACGGCAAAAAAGACAAAGTATAATCTAGAGTAAAAATAATTAACTGGGTGGGAGCCAAGGAGAATATCAACTGGGTAACAATGGAGCTAGGTTGCATAGACAGGAACCAAATGTTGTGGCTGAACAATGGGTTTCCTTCAGATGGTTTGGGCACAGCTGAAGAGTACTTCTTCAAAAAAGGATAGGCGGGGAAAAAAAATCTCAAGATCCTCTGGATGAAAAAAATATGAAGTGTAAGATAAAAAAGAAAATGATATGAAGGAAGTTAGAGTGGAAATTGCAGAGGCAGTGGCAACAAATATCATTCTTTCATAGACTCAGGAGCAGCGCAAGAGGACTGAAAACTTGCAAATATATTACCCTTGGTCAAAACAGTGGTAAGGATAACCCAACAATTACTGATCAGCTAATTTAACTTTAGTAAATGGAAACATCTTGAAACAATTATTTGGGATAGAATTAAAACTCGCTTGGAGAAATAGGGGTTAATTAGTGAGAGCCAACATGGATTTCTGAAGTTAAAATCTTGTTAGTGTACTTGCTGGAGGTTTTTGAAGATGTAACAAAGAAAGATGACAAATGTTAAGTTGCTGATGTGGTGTACATGGACCTTCAAACAAGTTCAATTCAGTGCCTCATGACAGGCATATGAAAAGGTTATAGCTGATGGAACACACAGGACAATAACAATGTGGATACAAGATTTATTGTAAGAGAAAATACAAAGTAAGTTTAATTGTTAGTTTTCGGGTTGAGGGAAAGTTTGTAATGGAGATTGCAGAGGTCAGTATTGGCACCCATTTTTTTCCTGCGTTTTATTAATAATCTAAACTTTTGTATGCAGGGGACAGTTTTCATGTTTATGGAAGATACAAAACTTGGAAGCATTGCAAACTGCAGTAAGGACAGTGTAGAACTTCAAAGAGGCATTGACGTGCTGGTGGAGCGAGCAGATGGGTGACAGATGAAGTTCAAAGTGGAGAAGTGTGAGGTGTTATGTTTTGGTAGAAGGACCGTAGAAAAACAGCACAAAATAAAGGATTCTTTTCTCAAGGGTGTGCAGGAACAGACATGTGAGCGTACATGTGCATAAGTCACTAAAGGTGGCAGGAGAGGTAGTGTGGAGTAACCTAGGCATTAAGAACAGGGACATAGAGTTTAGGAGTAAACCGATTATGCTGAACTTGTCGGGTAGGTTAGCTAGTCCTCAGCTGGAGGACTGTGTAAACGTCTGGGTTGCACAGTTTAGGAACGATATGAATGTATTGCAGACAGTGCAGAGGAGGTTTACAAGAACAGTTCTAGGCATGTGAAACTTTGGCCCAGATATTCCAATGGCCAGAGAGATGTTGGAGAAGCATGGACTGAGCTTACACATCAGGACAATGCAGAATCCCAGCACAGCTGACTGTTCGAATGGCTAGGAAAATACATTTCCTGATGGGCAAATCCCCTTCATCTGGAATCTTTCAAAGGACTCCATTAAAGTAAAAGAAGTTACTGAAGGACACTGATTCACTTAACATAATACTTTCCCAGGAAAGGTTAGTGGATTAAAAACCTAAGTTAACTCATAAATTAATGTTAAGCTGAAATACCCACCAACCCCAATTCACCACTGACTCCACTAACTACTTCCAATCCCGGCTACCACCTGAAGTGACAACCCAAACCCCTGCCCAGCCTAGCTGGAATTGACATTCCATCTGCAACTCCAGAAGCAAACATTCCCTCCACTAAGTGCTACTCCACCATCCTCACCTCTGCTGGATCTGAAAACTTCCACCCTCCCCTTCTCCCAGGCGAGGTGACCTACTCCGGCCCCTCACCTACCCCATGCTCCCACCTTGCACCCTATTCCCCTCACCCACCAACTTCACCCATTGGCATTTTATCAACCTCAACCAGTGACCACCCTGTACCCCTCACCTACCTTGCATGTTCGCCCCCTTACCTACCTGGTACATACCTACTTGACACACAACCCCTACTTACACAACTGGCACCCTATCACCTGGCACACTAACCCTTACTCACCCACATGGAACACTAGCCCTTAACTTTGCACTTGGCACCATATCCACCTGGTACACCACTGTCTTACTTCCTACAGAGCCCAACATTCCTGATTAAGGGCTTTTGCCTGAAATGTCAGTTTTCCTGCTCCTCAGATGCTGCCTGACCTGCTGTGCTTTTCCAGCAGCACTCTAATCTAGACTCTGATCTCTAGCATCTGCAGTCCTCACTTTCACCCACCTGGCACAGTGCCCACTGTTCCAAACCACATGACACCCAACTGCCTCACTTGCCTTATACTCTTGCCGTTCTTTATTTACTATTAGAGTGTTTTTGGACCTTTAAGTTTTAAAATTGAGCCATAAGTGTTGTGAAAAAGAAATATTTCTTGTCCTGAAAAGATACTTTTGAGATATGTGGAATTCTCCCTGTTATTTCTAGTGGACATACTCAGGACAGCCAGGCTCCGAACTTTGGAAGTATCCATAGAGGTTGGGAGTGTACAATATTTTAAAAACTGATCATTGTCATCTACTGGTTTTCCGACTGTAATTGGAATATCCACACCTTCAGTTCTGAAGGTAGAGAAAAGATTTCCTTCTGTTTTATTTGGAGAGGAGAAGGCTAAGAGGAGATCTGATCATAGTTTTCAAAAATACGAGGCAGATGAACAGAATGGATATGGAGAAACTGTTCCCACTCATTGAAAGGATCAAGAATAAGAGGTCACAAACATAATGAAATTTGCAAAAGAAACAAATGAAATGCAGGAATAATCTTTTTCTACAATGAGTAGTTAGTGTCTTGAATGTATTGCCTGGAAGACTGATGGAGACATGTTCAATTGAGGCACATAAGAAAGCATTAGATGATTCGTAAGTGAAAACAATCATCAACTTATGGGGAAATGGCAGGAGATTGGCAGTGAGTCATAATCCTTATTCATGGTATTCCAAATGGCTTCTTTCTGCACCATAATAACTCTATGGATCTGTGAACACTAACATGTGGGCTGTAGTCAGCTTAATGACGAGCTATCGTGTGTCTGCAATAATTTTAAAAGAAAACAAAATCATTGAATCTGTTGCATATTCTGGTTTCATTCAGCATTTCCTTGGAGGCAGAGATAAATAAAATCTGTTAGATAATTAATTGCCAGTGATGTTGCATGGTGCTTGTTCTTTGCAATGAGGCCATATCTTTGGAGTCATTCAGTAAATGCAGAGGAGGAGAAGCTGTACAGTCAGCCCATGCTGAGTTTGTCAAAAGTCCTGAACAGATGGCAGCATAAATGAGAATCTTATATTGTGACAAGAAGCCCTTATTCTCACTGCCTCCTGGACTACTACTCCACTTGGAACTGCCATTTTTCAATATAATGGGACAGACATTTTTAAATGCAGGCTCTTCAGCCTGAGGTGCACTTTTTAATGATGTAGTTTCTGACAAAGTGTGTATATGCTTTCAAAATCACAGTCAACTCAGTAGTTTCAGTAAAGTGCTTATTGGAACAGTTGACTCTCGATCAAAAGATGAATGTATTAGAGTGAGTAATTCTGGAGACATGAGTTTTGCATTTTGGAGGATAACATTGGAGATTAGAGCTCAGATCCAACTAGAATAAAAAGTGGAATATTTTAAAATTATTTGAAGAATGTGCTAATTCTATGAGAATGACAGCGCTGGAAGACCGAGGCCATAATAGTGAAGAGATCAATGTAGAGGGCAGGCAGAAATTTTAAAAACATTATAACGAAACAAAAAATAAGGTTAGGCTTGGGATTTGTGCAAATGCTGGAACTACAACTGATAGTAGGAGAAGCAACAGTGATAATGCGAGCATGATGTTCTAGAGACAGTATTTTGCGGGTAGATTGGAGACTGGGTGGATCTTATGACCACTTCATGGCTGTGTCACTGACCTTGTTCCAAATCTTGGACCAACAGAATTTGCAAACTGTTGGCACTTGTGTCTTTCAGAGCGAAGGTGGGGTGCCTGCTCAGCTTGGGGTGGAGGAGGGGAAAGATACTCACTGCAGTATCGTTTATGTTGGCCAGCCACGTTTAGAAAGGTCAGATTTTGAAATTGATGTTTTCTCTACTGCGATCAATATCACTGTCATCAACTGGTGCAAGAAAAATCGTTGGCTTAAATTGCCAGCCTACTGAAGTTCTTAACTTCCAAAGCATTGATGTTCCTCATGACCAGATATGAGATATACCTGAGAACTCTCAAGGAAATGAGAAATGAATTTCACCAAGCTGGAGTTGATGCTTTCAGATTTCTTTAAATGCATGATTGGGAGCTGCAGACTAAAGTGGCTGAGGCATGAAGAAGGAGACTCTGATTAAACCTGCACGGGAAAATGCTCAAATATAACAGGAAGTGCTAAGTATGCCCAGCCAAATTATGTAGATATAAACTGTTGTAGCAATAACTGGGATGCAAATGAATTTTTACGATTCTGATACAAATTAATTTGATATTAACTCACATACGACTGTTACAAAATCAATTTGCATGGAAATATTTAGACAGATGTTAGAGTTTTTTTTCAAGGTAGAGGAGATTTTTAAGTTTGATTTTAATGTGTCAGAATGTAGCCAGAATGAGGGGTGTGCTTGTCTGGAGTGGCAGCAGCAAGTTCAGTCAATATTTAATGGCTAGGTCCCATTAGCATGTGGCTAGGTGACTGCCTGATTAAAACACCCAGAAGGAAACTGGGATTGATTTGATGGAATTATTTCTGTTTGACCCATATTTTCTACAGTCACTTTGCTCAGAAAATTCCAGTAAAGAAATGTTGAGAATATTCTGACATCACAAAATACTTCCAAGACAAATTATGTTGTTTTCAGCATTTCTAAATCAATCTTAATTGATTGACATCCTAAGTTTTTCTATTAAAAAATGAACAAATTATTTTCATTGTACGTCAGTATTTGTGAAAGGTGAAATTGTTATTACAACAAGTTCTAGTTTTCTTTTGGGCAATGAAATGCAGCAATTTACACTCCAGCAAAATATGCAATAACTTTAGGGGAGCCGGTTATGATGTCATCACCATCTCATGGCATGTTGTCTAATCGTATAAAGTTCTCAGAATCCATCTCCCTGTGTCCTCTCTGTGTTGAGAGAACACTGTTACAGTACATCTGAATTCCTTAGCTTGAGCCAGGCACACAAGCCAATGAGACTGTAGTGTGCATGTATAGATGCTAGGTGCTGTAATAAGTGTTCATTTAATTCTTCAGCAGAATCTCTACAGTATGGAAGCAGGCAATTTAGCCCATTGAGTCCATCTCAACTCTCCAAAGAGCATCCCACTCAGACCCAGCCCCCTACCCTAAACCTGTAACCCTGCATTTCCCATGGCTCATCCACTTAGCCTACACATCCCTAGACACTATGGGCAATTTAGCATGGCCAACTCATCTAACCTGCACATCTTTGGACTGTGGGAGGAAACCAGAGCATCCTAAGGAAACTTACACAGACACAGGGAGAATGTGCAAATGCCACACAGACAGTTGCTTGAGGCTGGAATCGAACCTGAGTGCCTGGCACTGTGAGGTAAAAGTGCTAACCACTGAGCCACCATGCTGCCCTGCAGGCAAGCATGACTCACATCTCACTTATTTGCTATGGAAGTTAACATAAGCATTACATCATGGTAATTGCTATCACATTGTATCAGCTCAAGTGAGAGCATAGAGGTTCCATGCTGGCTTTGTGGCAGATCAGGTGCATGGAGAGGACACACCGTAAAGAGTCAGTTAAATCCACCCCAGGGAATTAGATCAGATCTATAAAAGGGAGAACAGTGAAAAGGTTCTCTTGGATATTGGGGACAACAGAGTTTACAGGGAGAGTAAGCATCCAGGTAGTACAAGGTACGGGGCCACTGTTGTCCATAAGAGGAAGGAGCAAGGTTTCCAAACATAATTGAGAAGTCACCTAAAGCACAAGGAAGGCAGCAGCTAGCCAAGATAACACACCTCTTGGATTTCAGGTTCAGTGGTAAGGAGGAGAAACATTCTCCATAGGAAGTTCACAACCCTGGGCATTAGGAAAGACCTGAGGGGCAGGAAGCAATGGATGCAATACCCTCAGCATTTAGATCTGTCTTCAGATGACTGAGAACCAGTACTATAAGGGACTATCCAGGTAGATGATCACAGACGTCTGTGCTCTCATTGCAGATGATCTTTCATCTCACAGCATCCAACAAGTTTGAGTCATCAACAACAAATCTTCTACTCACCCAACAATGACTGTGCTTGCTTTCCTGTTTCCTGCTGTGACCTAACATGTTCTGGCTGCAAGGAACTGTGATGGAGAGGAAGAAGAATTACCTTCACGTTCTGCACAAACCCATTTCCCAGTGCTGTGTTACGCATGTTTCCTGTACACACAATTCTTGATGCACAGTTAGAGACATTGTTGATCTCTTATCTGGATGCAATGGTCTCATCATTTGCCATTGAGCATTCATCCTCATTCCTGACTGAGTCACCCAATTTTTCCTTTGCAGGTGTCAATATGTATTAGTCAAGGAACTGCCCCAGTCTTTAGTATCACAGAGAAGTCTATGTCTGTTGGCCTGCAGACAAATAGAATACTAAGTATCATCTCATTGGGAAGATAATCCCTTTATAGACATGTACCCTGTAATAGCTAATGTTCACACACACACACACACACACAAACAAACACACACCCTGTCAGATCTAGAGGTCTCCTGCTGCTCTCACTGGGAAACATAATCTCCTGCTATTCCCAGATTATACCCAGATGGCCTGCATGGAGACATTACGCAAAAGCAGCAGGTATTTGCAGTTGCAATTTTCTCAGGGGTTTGAGGGAGCCAGGTGTTTGGAGCTGGGAAGTAAGATCAGTAATTCACAGCAGCAGTTGAACTTTCAAAATGCCCACTCACACAACGGGACTGAAGCTGCTGGATTACAGGGTGTGTATGCCAGTTCGGGTGCCCTTCTATTAGGGCACCTGGACTACCAGTCCTGTGAGATAACACTGCAGCCATTAACCATTTGCCTGCTGCATGATTGACTGGGCACCTTGGTTCTGAATATCTGGTAGATTATTGTGTGCAGCAAATCATCTTGCCTTCAAAGGAAAGCCCCATGCACTTCCAGTCTCTCTCCATCAGGACATTTGATGCATTTAGGAAGTTCTGCTGTATTTCTGCCAGGGCCACTGGGTTCGGAATGAGAATGTTCAATAATTTTCCCCTCCCCCACACTCAAGGGCGTGGATACTAATTATAGCGGCACGGTGGCACAGTTGTTAGCACTGCTGCCTCACAGCGCTAGAGATCCGGGTTCAATTCCCATCTCAGGCGACTAACTGTGTGGAGTTTGCACGTTCTCCCCGTGTCTGCGTGGGTTTCCTCCGGGTGCTCCGGTTTCCTCCCACAGTCCAAAGATGTGCAGGTCAGGTGAATTGGCCATGCGAAATTGCCCGTAGTGTTAGGTGTTAGGTAAGGGGTAAATGTAGGGGTATGGGTGGGTTGCGCTTCGGCGGGGCGGTGTGGACTTGTTGGGCCGAAGGGCCTGTTTCCACACTGAAAGTAATCTAATCTAAAGCAACATTCTGAAAAGTGCCCCACATATTGGGGATCAAACCTGAGATCTCCCTGGTCGTTATGGCTCAGCCACTCAAAGTCTCAACTAACCAATCACCTGCTAGCATTTTTCAGCCAAGAAGAAAATAACTACTTCCCTTGTCCTTCTAGATGGATGTGGTTTTGCTGTCTAAGGATCTTTGGTAAACCTCTTGCCAAAGCAAACTTATAAAAGGTGGATTGCTGTTGCAGGTCAGTTCCGATGTCAGGAAACCATAGTTTTCAAGTTAGGTTTCTGTGAATTTGGTATTGGCTATCTCAGAAAATGCAGGGAGAGCAGTCATAAAATATTTTCTTTTCAGAGAGAGATGCAGATGGATTCTTTTTACACAGGAGAATCAATGGTGACTGGGGCGAGGAAGAAATATGCAACCAGAGTACTGCATACAGTTCTGATTGCCCTGCTATAGGAGGGATATTATTAAACTGGAAAGGGCGCAGCAGAGATTAACATGAATGTTACTAGGAACTGGAAGGTTCGAGTTATAAGGAGAGGCTGGATAGGCAAGGAGTTTTTTTTTCCCCTCGATTGTAGAAGTGACCTGATAGAGTTTTATAAAATCACGAGGGGCAGAGATAAGGTAAAGAGCAAAGGTCTTTTCCCCAGGTATGTGTGTCCAAAATTAGATGGTCTAGGTTTAAGGTGAGAGGGGAAAGATTTAAAAGGTACCTGAGGGGTAACTTTTTCATATAGAGGATGATGAATACAAGGAACAGGCTGCCTGAGAAAGTGATAGAAGCGGGTAAGGTGCATGAATAGAAAAAGTCTAGCGGGAAATGGGTCAAATGTAAGTAAAAGGGACTAGTTTCATTTGGGAAACCTGGTCAGCATGGAAAGGTTGGGCCGAAGGGTCTGTTTTCCTGCTGTATGACTCTGAATCTGACTCTTATTATAAAGAAAATAAATCAAAACCATAAATTGCTGGTGAAAATCAGCTGGTCTGACAGCATCTGTGGGGAGAAAGCAGAGTTAACATTTAGAGTCCAGTGACTCTTCATCAGATCCCCAGCATTCGCAGTTCTTTGCTTTAAGAAAATAAATCACACTGTCCAGTTGTTTGGACCCAGACAACATTAAAGCTGACACATATATCACTGTCCAGTTTGCTTTTTCTGTGCTTTTTTTTAACATTCATTTGAAGCATTTCCAAACTCAAACGTTTTTCAATTCAACGTTTCATAATTTTGTACTTTTGTAGTTAATGACTTGCTTGCTCATTAAGTCATTACTTTATTGCTATGTGTCGGTGGTGGTCGTGTGGAAACTAATTTGTCTACATAAAGATCACCTGACAAAACAAAAGCCCTTCAATGCAGACTCCTGGCGTCTGGCTGAGAATGGTTGAGAGGCCCAGCTGTTCGAATAGGCAGCCTCCCAGTTAGCAGAGGATGTCCCTCACCGTGTCTGGGGGAGGGATTGTTTGCTCTGACCATATGACAGGGAAGAAAATAAGAGGTAACAGATGTCTCTTTCAAGAATGAAAGCCTAGAAAGTGTGAAAATACTTTGAACTGACAACACCCGTGACATTTTCTTTGTCAAAACAATTAGCTTTCTAAATATTTCAAAATTGGTAGCTTCTATTACAAGATCATTTTAAACCTCATCTTTTATTGCTATGGCTTTCATTTTGTTGACTATAATCAGGTCCAAAATAATTAATATTATAGTGGCTAGATGTAAAGTACTATCAGTTATTTTATTTGCTGCTTACTAGACCGCACTTTGATGGAATAGAGTGTATGAGTGTTTGATGTAACTTTACCTCAGAACAGTGGTGCGGAAGAACACACCAGCCCACTTCCCCAGATGCTTTCACAGGTCAAATTTAATTTGTAAATTTAATTTAATAAGCTTTAATGTAGTGGGTCCAAGCCAGGACTCAAAAACCATGAGGGGAGGGTCACCTCTATCCCAATAGATTCATTACAACGGTCAGGAGCTATCTACATTTGAAACCAGGCCCTTAGCTGTTACTTGGAAGTTTTAGAATAGACTAAAGTAAATGTCACTCCAGCATCACTGAATATGATTGAATTCTTCCATAAACTCATTGCTTTTCACCTCAGTAGCCTTTATCCTGCTGAGGCCTATAACTGCTGCACCTGCCTCTGAAACTCTGTCTCTAACCTCTTATGCAGTCACCCTGTTCTCTTTACCCTGCTATTCCTTCAATGGCTCAGGATCCATGTTATGGTATAACCACCAGGCTTTCTTTCTTAAAGCTCACTTACCTGACCAGGTTTTGGATATTCTTCATAACATATTCATTTTTGACATGGCATACATTAGCTTTCGACCATTGAAGCTCCTTGGCTTGCTTTTCCTTTCGTGAGAATGTGATTTGCTGAAAAAGTAGAGTACTCCATCTATCAGAGACATTTGAATAAGGTTTAGGGAAGTCCTCCTGTGTCTGTCCATTCTGCTAACGCAATTCCAACAGAAGGGTCAAGATTTCCTGTCAGTTCACAACAGGGAATTTGAAACTAACTCTTGCATGGTCACTATACTGGCTCAATTGGCTTTGCTATTATCAATCAGATGGGTACCTTCATTAAAAAGGAAAGAGAAAAGCAAGTGCATGTTTCTAAAACACACACTAAATAGACATACTTAAGAGTCATAGAAATGTACAGCATGGAAACAGACCTTTTGGTTCAACATGTCCATACCAACCAGATATTCTAAACTGACCTAGTCCCATTTGCCAGCATTTGGCCCATATCCCTCTAAACCTCTCCTATTCATGTCCATCCAGATGCCTTTTAAATGTTGTAATTGTACCAGCCTCCACCAGCTTACCTTGCAACTTGTTCCACACACCCACCACGCACTGTATGAAAAAGTTGTCTCTCAGGTCCCTTTTAAATCTATCCCCTCTCACCCTAAACCTATGTCCTCTAGTTTTGGACTCCTCTTCCCCGACTCTCTACTGAATAGGTTAAAATTTAGAAAGAGCTATGTCTCAAAAAATTCTTTCCAATTTCTCTCTCCCTTGTTGAATAAAGGAGTTATGTTTGCTATCTTCTAATCTACTGGGGCCGTGCCAAAACCATGGAAGCTTTGGAACATTAAAACCAATGCATCAACAATCTCGCTAGCAACTTCAGTTAATGGCCCAGGATAAAGTCCATCAGGACTCAGGCACTTAACCAACTGCAGTTCGAACAATTTGCTCAGTACCACTTCTCCAGTGATTGTGATTTTCTTGAGTTCCTCATTCTTTTCCATTTCATAGTTTATCGATGCTTTTGGAATGTTACTTGTATCCTCAATGGGAAAAACTGATGCAAAAAAAACCTGTTCAATTTTTCTTTATTTTCCATTATTAATTACTCATTCACATTTTCTGTAAGGTTAATACTCACTTTGTTAACTCTTCCTTTCAAAAAAAGATAGGCTGGAATCTCATGAGGGTCTGTGTGACATGGATGATGGTGAAATTTGTGGCAGAATTAGATGAGAAGCCTGATGAGACTGACCTTGGTATCAATAATGTCTCACCCCATCTTTTGTGCTTTCGATGATGGTGAGGTGAGTTTCTCACCAGGCAGTGGCAAGTTGCCATTTAAGGAGGATTAAAGCTTATTCAACTCCTTATTAACAGCACAGCTCACCTTATTAATATTTCAATCTTATCTAACACACCATGCAAGCTGGATATTGAGAAACCTCAACATGGAAGTCACAGCAAGTACTTGGCAGCTTCACCTTGCCACAGGCTGTGATCAGCCTCCATGTTGCTCAGTATCTCAGTGCATGATACATGGACGCCAGTCTCATGTAAGCCTTATTCACGGCCATTGACATCCAATAGATGCCAACTCCTCACAACCATCGTGGCACCTCATCTATCCGCTCACAAGTCACTTAGGAAGAACAGATCTGCATTGCAGGTTGAGCCAACAACTAGTATTGAAAGCAGACTGTAAAAACATTTCACATGCAGGAACATGTGCCCAGCTCATGGATTAGACCTGGCTACATATCAGGGCTATCTGCGTGCTCTCTTAATGCTCACTCACTCAGCACCTACCAGAATACTCGCAGCATGCCAGTTGGTGCAGACGTGCAACCAGGCAGCTTGCTTGCTGCTTAGCAGTCCTCAGTCAAGAGATGAACATCTTGCTGTATGGCAGTGTGCTATGTCACTGTCACACCTTCACCATGGGCCAACAGTTTACATAGCTAAGACATGGCATTTGCAGCAAACAAACAGCCATGGTTCAAAGTCTTAGGGGAGTCATATTCACTGAAGTCCATGGAGACACCTATCAATTAGGGAGTCCATTATAGGGTATTAAGAGCAGCTTCCCATTCCAATGCAGGGGATTGGCTGTGGGGATGTGTTTGAGTGTTTTGGTGAGGAGGTCCATGCCTCTGCAGTCAGATGATTTGGTCACAGTGGGAGCTTCATTGCAGCAGTATGGTGGTGGGATAGGACTGACATGGTCAGGGAGACGTGCAGGCATCAGGCAGGGGACTGGGTGTTTCTCATCTGTGGCTGTCCATTTTGCTCATTCAAGGGGGTGTGCCATGGTCAATCTTTCAGGACCTGTGAAAGGGTATGGACAGTATCTGCCCACACCTGGCAAGATGACCTCTGATACCATGGGCTGGGAAAGCTGGGCAGGTAAAGCTTCATGTGAACAGCTTGACTGGGGACTGGGAAGGTGCAAAACCCATAGAGTTTCAGGGGATGGGCTACCCTGAAGGGATATGGATGTTTGGAGCCTCACCAGAGACAGAGTTGAGAGTCCACCAGTCAAAGTGTGGTCACTATCACCTTCCAATGTAATTAAAATCAAAAGTACACAACAGGAAACAAAATGGCAGTGATCACACTCAGTGTGAGTGGAGTAGGTGACTCAATCTGTTTTGGAGAGGACTGCAGGACTCATCAAGGTGAGACACTTTAAAGGGAAACATCATTTTACACAAATTCATGCATAGTACAGGACACAGACCTATAGGGTCCCAAATCCTCGACCATCCTAATGCATTGGGTCCCTGAGGCTGTACACCTCCTTGCCCCAGACATCACTGACCACTGCATTCATATCAACACTTTCCAGTAGAATCCATTGCCCTATATGGGCCTTGTCCAGCCTGCTTCCACATGCTGCAGCAGGCTCTCAACACAACCATTGATCCGTGGTACATCCTGCATGGGTATGAAGTTAGGCATTATGCCAGAATCGCCCAATTCTATCTCCTACCAAAGATTCACAAACCTGACTTCTCAGTCGACCCATTGTTTCAGCCTGCGCCTGTCCCACTGTATTTATCTTTGTCTACCTAGATACTGTCTTGTCCTCCTTAGTCCAGGAACTCCCCACGTCCTTCACTTCTTCCAAGATTTTCATTTCCCCGGTCCCCAACGCCTCACCTTCACCATGGACGTCCAGTCCCTGTACATATCGATCTGCCACAACGAAAGTCTCCAAGCCCTCTGTTGCTTCCTCTCATGCCGTCCCAACCAGTACCCTTCCATCAATGCTCTGACCTGCCTGGCTGAACTGGTGCTCATCCTCAACAATTTCTCCTTCCAATCCTCCCACTTCCAAACCAAAGGTGTAGCCATGGGCAGCTGCATGGGACCCAGCTGTGCCTGCCTATTTGTTGGGAACAGTCCATCTTCCACAGTTACACCAGCACAACCCTCACCTCCTCTGCTACATCGATGACTGTATCAGAGTTACCTCGTGCTCTCACGAGGAGGTTGAGCAGTTCATCAACTTTAACAACACTTTCCACCCTGAGCTCAATTTACCTAGACTATCTTGGACACCTCCCTCCCCTTCCTGGACTTCTCCATCTCCATCTCTGGCGACCGACTAACCACGGACATCTACTACAAGCCCACCGACTCCAACAGCTACCTAGACTACACCTCCTCCCACCCTACCTCCTGTAAAAATACTATCCCTTATTCCCAATTCCTCTGCCTCCACTGCATCTGTTCCCAGGTTGACCAATTCCACCTCAGAAAATCCCAGATGGCCTCCTTCCAAAATTGCAACTTCCCTTCCCACGTGGTTGATGATGTCCTCTCTTCCACTTCCCGCACTACCACCCTTGAACCTCACCCCTCCCAATGAAACAAGGACAGAACCCTCCTGGTCCTCACCTTCCACCCCACCAACGTCTGCATACATTGCATTATCTCTCGCCGCTTCCAACACCTTATAACCTTATTTCCATCCCCGCCCCATCAGCGTTCTGGAGAGACCATTCCCTCCGTGACTCCCTCATCAGGTCTATGATACCCACCAGCCCACACCCCACTCCCGGCACCTTTCCCTGCCGATGAGGAAGTGCAAAACCTGCACCCACACCAATCTCATCACCTCTGTCCAAGGAGTCCTTCCACATGCAACAGAATTTATTTGTACTTCTACCAATGTTATCTATTGTATCCGTTGCACTCGGTGTGGTCTCCTCTACATTGATGAGACAGGATGCCTTCTTGTAGATCGTTTCAGAGAACACCTCTAGGACACTTACACCGACCAACCCCACTGCCCCGTGGCTGAACACTTCAACTCCCCCTCCCACTCCGTCAAGGAGGTGCAGGTCCTGGGACTCCCCCACCACCAAACCATTATCACCCAATGCCTGGAGGAAGAAAGACTCATATTCCGCCTTGGGACCCTGCAATCACACAGGATAAATCACACAGGATTTCAACAGTTTCCTAATTTCCCCTCCCCCACAATATCCCAGTCCCAAGCCTCAACTCGGCACTGCCCTCCTGACCTGTCCATCACCTTTCCCATCCATCCACTCCACCGCACCACCCCCCCCAACATATCACCTTCTCTTTCACCTTCATCTACCTATTGCTTTCTCAGCTACCTTCCCCCAAACCCCCCACCCTCCCATTTATCTCTCAGACCACTGGCCCACAAGCCTCAGCACCACACTCTCGACTCTGATCTCCACCATCTGCAGTCCTCACTTTCTCCTATCATGCCAGCACAGTTAGATTTTGAGACTCAAATGCAGATATAAATGCTAAACAGTGAAATTTAAAATCATGAGGAAATTCATGTACATGTACCCATGCAATCAAAGTGCCTCAATATGTTTTCTTCTTTCTCTCCCTCTTATTATGTTTCAGTGTCATCCCTAGTTCTGTGATTAGAGTGGTGCTGGAAAAGCACAGCAGTTCAGGCATCATCTAAGGAACAGGAAAATCAACGTTTCTGGCCTTCATCAGGAATAGATGTTCTGTGGTTGGGATGGAGGGAGCCTGCGTGGCAGTAAAGATCATTGTCCCTGCAGATTTGGTCAGGTGACCCCAGGGGGCGATGTTTGAGTCTGCACAAACAGGCTCAAGCAGGCTGAGGGTCTTCTTGCCAGAGATGGGTGACACCTGCTTGGCTACGATTTCAATGGATTAGAGGGGAGTGAGCAGAGTGGAGGTGGAGCACTTGGCCACCTCTAGAGTGCCATGAAAGAAGACTTTGAAGGTGTTTGTACATGGCTTCTCCTCTGACTGTGTGCCTCCAACACTGCCCTGTCTTCTTGTCATAGTACCTGGCACTCAGAATGGGTTCCTGTTCCCTGTTGCCATGCTTTTGGTTCTGAGGACCACTGGCTGGGGTGATGGAGTGCAGGAATGTGTGCCTGACCAGCAGCCCTTGAGGGCACTGCTGCAGCTTCTAGGCAGTAAAGGCCACTATTATGAATAATATAATGATAAATAAATGCATTCTCAAATCATGCAGCCATAATTAACTTACTCAAGTTGCTATGAGTTAAGTCATAAATCCACTGCAATAAATATTGCAGTAAATTGTTGCTAATTTGCATTAGGTTCAGGAATAATGCTTTGGACATTGTTATAATTAGTCATTGAGAATGAAATCAACCAAGGGAAGTCTCAATGTGATTGGCAGTGAAGGAAATACTTTGGAATGGAATGGTATGATCAGTAGTATTCGAAGCTGTAGAGTAGACTAGAAAGGATTGGAATAAATCATGGTCCATCACAACTGTACTTTCTTTGTGTCTTTGGTAAGAATTGTCCAGGGCTATGGGAGGGCCAATGATGTGAGAGAATTTTTAAGAACTTTGAAGAGAAAAGGGAGTTTGGAGATGGAACAGTCATATATTCAAGAACAGAAATCAGAACTATTTAATACCAAATCGGTTAATATCATCTCAGAATTAGTTTGTCTTGCATCTTTCTTGGTTAGAAGTTTCAAAGGTTAGCAGTGGGTCAGCACCGCCTACCGATTTGTTTTGTCTATCTAAACAGGGTGGCCTATCAAGACAGATTCATTTAATTAACAAAACAGGATTGGGAAACAAAATTGCTTTTAAATGGCTGATTAGACAGCATTGATTCCTTTATACAAATGGGCCCAACGTGATTTGAATTACGCTAGAATAATTACTGAAACCTATGGGATGTTTCCTGTAATATTGAATTATTAACTTGCTCTGTAGAGAATATTCTGGGCAAGCAAAAAGCGAATAAAAGTACTTGTGGTTCAAACCACGATGCCTTTCCAGTGTAAATAGCATTTTAACCAATCTGCAAAGTATTTAGATAAACAATGTAAGGAAAATGATTTAGCATAATTTTGTTACCCTGGTGTATATTGATTGACAACCAAATGTGATGAAGAAAATCAATCTGTTCTCAACACAAGGGCTTGATAGATGGAGTGCTATGGAAACCAAAATTAGCATTCACAACTCTTGATGTTCCAAAATATTTCACAGTCAATGAAGTAATTTTGAAATGTTTGAAGTATATCTATTTGCCCTTTTGTTAACTGACCTTATATCCCCTTGTGACATTTCCAATGTCAAACATTGTCTGATAAGCAAGGATGTTATGTTAAGCCTATATAAAACAATAGTTCAACATTAACCTGTATATTGTGCCCAGTTCTGTGTGCCACACATTGGGAAGGGTGTGACAATATTTTAGTAGGCCATATTCATGACAATAGTTCCGGTTCTGAGGAACTTCAGTTACACAGAAAGATTAAAGAAGTGGGGACTGTTCTTGAAGTAATGAAGGTTGAGAGGAGAGTTGATCGAGGCATTTGTAAATCATGTGGGGTCTGGAAAGAGAATAATCGAGAACCAGCATGCACAGATTTAAAAACAAGTAATGGTGATGTGAAGTAAAACTTTGTCACACAACAAGTGGTTTAAATTTGGAAAACATTGCCTGACAGTGTGGGGGAGTGAGTCGGTATTAACTGAGGTTTTCAAGAGAGAATTGGATATTTTCTACACCGGAAACATTATCAGGGTTACAGGAAAAGTAGGGGTGTGGCATTAGGTGAATTGTTCCTTGAATAGATGTGATGGGCTGAATGACTTCCTCTGTGTTGTAATAATTATATGATTCTATGCTCATGCGTCTGCAAATACTTTGGGAAATGTTTACAGTATTTTCTCATTAGTTTTCAAGAGCCAAGAAGGTGCCAGGTTTGATCCACAGTCTGAATTGAGGTAAAAACAATGACTGCAGATGCTGGAAACCAGATTCTGGATTAGTGGTGCTGGAAGAGCACAGCAGTTCAGGCCTGCTCCTTGGATGCTGCCTGAACTGCTGTGCTCTTCCAGCACCACTAATTCAGAACACAGTCTGAACTGGTCTAGTCCAAAAGTACAAATGCTAGAATTGCTGGGCTTTTAGTTAGGGAAGAAAAAAATTGGATATCATGACTTTTGCACTCATTTGATATCCGATATCCTCAATCTCCCTGCCCTTGTAAGTTACTACTCTCACTTCTAAGCCCTTGAAGATATTTTTGTCTCATTGCTCATGAATGTTCGAACTGAAACAAACAAATTTTGTCCCTGTCACAACAATGACATGTCCAAAGACAGAGAGAGCATTTTTCGTAAATGCAGCATGTTATCCTTGCTCTTCCTCCTTAGCTTCTCTTTAACATCTCACACACTTGACCATAATATCTTCTTCCAATGCCTCTCCAGTGGCCAGCCTAGTAGGACTACCCTTACTTCATTCTACTCTTGACTATCCAATTTTAGTCAGTGCAACTTGACCAATGATTTTCTGCTGTTCCCTGTATAATTATAACAGGAGTCAGACAGATACCCATCCTTGACTCATCCTTTTTTTGTTATCTACATGCTTCTCTGTGATGACATTTTTTGATGTGGAGTTAGATTCCACTGGATGTTCATGACATGAATATAATCGCTCTTTGTCTTTTTTGAATCCTAATTCTGCTCATTCAGCATTCAGTTTTGACTAATTTATTCAGCACATCTTGAAGCCCTGGCTATTGATTCCATTCTCCTGTATTCTTTCAGAAATTTGGCATCATTTGATTCTACTTTCCAAGATAGTCTTAAAACACTATATCGTCTCCATCATAAATGCTGCCAGTCTTAAAATTTCTCACTGTCATCCATTCTTCTGCCCATCTTCTACTCATTCATTTTTATATATTTGCCATCAACAGACTTGTTACCTCATTGCTTTCCTGGCGAGCCTTTCATTCTCCACCCTCTTGCAAATTTCAGCTTGGTTAAGCCCATAAATACTTGCTCACACCCGTACTCCTATCCTATTTTGGCTCCAAACATCTCAAAAAATTCACTCATGCGCTATCAAGTGCCAGTTAAGGGCATTGGTTACAGCAAGTGCTATGGACCCTGACAATATCCCAGCAAAAGTATTGAAGATTTGAGCTCTCCAATTAACTGTGCCCTAGAGAAGCTGCTCCAGTACAGCTACAACATTGGCATCTTCCTGACAATATAGAAAATAGCCAGGAATGTCCTGTCCATAAAAAGCCTGATAAATCCAATCCAGCAAATTACCACCTATCAGCATCTTCTTGATTGTCGGCAAACTGATGGAAGATGTTATTAACAGTGCTATCTATCAATATCTACACAGAAATAACCTGCTCAGTTTGGGACAAAACCAGGACTATTTGGTTCCTGTCCTCATCACTGCTTATTTTCATTATTTGTTCATTGGATGTGAGTGTCGCGAGCTGCATTTATTGCCCATCCATAATTACCCTGAAGAAAGTGAGCTGCCTTCTTGAACTGCTGCAGTGCTTGGGGTGGAGGGAAACCCATAGTGCTGTTAAGAAGGGAGTTTCAGGTTTTAACCCAGTTACAGTGAAGCAGTGGTGATATATTTCTAACTCACAATGGGGTGTGATTTGGAAAGGGACTTGCAGGTAGTTGTGTTCCCATGTATCTGTTGCTCTTGACCTTCTTAGAGTGAGTTTGTGTGCTTGGAAGCTGCTATCACTGAAAGTTTAGAGAGTTACTGCAACATCTCTTAGATGATACACATAGTTACTGCTGTGCATTAATGGTGAAGGGAGTGAATGTGGAAGTAGGTGGATTGGATGTCAATCAAGTGGTCTGCTTTGTCCACTGAATAGTGTTGAGTTTCTTGGTGTTGTTGGAACAGCACTCATTCAGGCACATGGAAGAAATTTCTTGTCACTCCTGACTTGTGCATTTTAAATAGTGGAGACAGGAGTGAGCTACTCATTGCAAAATTCATAGCTTTTGACTTGCTTCTGTAGCCACAGTATTTTTCCAGGAGGCTCAGTTAGTTTCTTGCCAATAGTAACGGCTGGAATGTAGGGGACTGGATCATTTAGAATAGATTACTTACAGTGTGGAAACAGGCCCTTTGGCCCAGCAAGTCCACACTGACCCTCCGAAGAGCAGCCCACCCATTTACCCCTTCACCTAACACTGCAGGCAATTTAAAATGGCCAATTCACCTAACCTACACATTTTTGGACTGTGGGAGGAAACCAGATCACCCAGAAGAAACACATGCAGATACAGGGAGAATGTGCAAACTCCACACAGGCAGCTACGTGAGACGGGAATTGAATCCGGGTCTCTGGTGCTGTGAGGCAGCAGTGCTAACCACTATGCCACCGTGCCACCCTAAGTGCATGAACAAATTGCAAGTGTTATTCATCACAATCTGGCATAAAAACTCGGTCAGGCCTTGGCCAACAAGGGAAAATAGTACTAAATCCAAAGAGGAAGCATACAAGTTGTCCAAAAAAGCAATAGACCTGAAGATTGGGAACAGTTTAGAATCCATTAAAGGGAGACAAAGAAACTGATAAAAATGGGGAATAATAGAATACGACAGTAAACATGCATGGAACATACAAATTGATAGTAAAAGCTTCTGTAGGTCTGTAAAAAGAAAAAGATTAGTAAAGGTGAATATAGCTTCCACATAGTCAGAAACAGGGGAATATTTACGTAGAGAGCAAAGAGATGGCAGACCAACTAGGTGCATACTTTAATTATGTCTTCATAAAGGAAACCACAAATTGCATCCCAAAAATGGGGGAGAAATCACAGAGCCAAATGGGAAGGAATAATTGAAAGAAATTAATATTGGTAGGAAAATGTTTTTAGGGAAACTAACCAGACGAAAGACAGATAAATCCCTGATAAGCTTCATCCCAGAGTACTTCAGGAAGTGGCTCTGGAAATAATAGATGCACTGTGATCATCCTCCAAAATTCTGTAGATTCTGGAATGTTTCCTGGATGGTAGCTAATGTAAGCTCACTATTTAAGAAGGGAGGCAGAGAGAAAACAGTGAATTATAGACTGGTTAGCCTGACATCAGTAGTGGGAAAAAAGTGCAGTAATGGTGAAAGGAGTGAATGTGGAAGCAGGTGGATAGGGTGTCAATCAAATGGTATGCTTTGTCCACTGAATAGTGTTGAATTTCCTGGTGTATTACAGTTCATGATAAAAGATTTAATAAAAGAACAGTTCAAAGATAGTGACAAGGCTGGACAGTTTCAGCAATGATTTATGAAAGGGAAGTCATGCTTGACTAATCTGCTAGGATTTTTTGAGGGTGTAACTAGTATAGTAGATAAGGGGGAGCCAGTGGATGTGAAAACTTTCGATAAAGTCCCATATAAGAGACTACCATGCAAAAGTTAAATGGGATTGAACGTAATGCACTGAAATGGACTGATTACTGCCTGGCAGTCAGGAAACAAAGAGGTAAAAACAATGACTGCAGATACTGGAAACCAGATTCTGGATTAGTGGTGCTGGAAGAGCACAGCAGTTCAGGCAGCATCCAAGTAGCTTCGAAATCGACGTTTCGGGCAAAAGCCCTTCATCAGGAATAAAGGCAGTGAGCCTGAAGCGTGGAGAGATAAGCTAGAGGAGGGTGGTGGTAGGGAGAAAGTAGCATAGAGTACAATGGGTGAGTGGGGGAGGAGATGAAGGTGATAGGTAGCTTCAGGGCAGAGGAAATGACCTGGGAGTTGCAGTGGGAGAGGGACTCCCAGGTCATTTCCTCTGCCCTGAAGCTGCCTATCACCTTCATCCCCTCCCCCACTCACCCATTGTACTCTATGTTACTTTCTCCCCACCCCCACCCTCCTCTAGCTTATCTCTCCATGCTTCAGGCTCACTGCCTTTATTCCTGATGAAGGGCTTTTGCCCGAAACGTCGATTTCGAAGCTACTTGGATGCTGCCTGAACTGCTGTGCTCTTCCAGCACCACTGATCCAGGAAATAAAGAGTACAAATAATCAGGTATTTTTCCGAGTAGTAGGCAGCGACTAATGACTACAAGGATCTGCGCTTGGATCCGAACTATTCGCAATATATAGTAACGACTTAGGTGAGAAAGAATGTGTCATTTCTCCAATTTAGCAGATAGCAGAAAGTTAGTTGCGAGTGTATGCTGTGAAGAGGATGCAAAGAAGCTTTGGTGTGATTTGAACAAATTAAATAGGTGGTAAAATATGTGGCAGATGCAATAGCATATGGATAAGTGTGTGGTTAACTACTTTGCTAAAATAAAACACACACAGGCAGATTATCTGAATGGCAATGGATTGGGGAAGGTGAATGTGCAACGAGGCCTGGGAGTCATCGTACATCAGTTGCTGAAAATAAGTATGAAGGTGCAGCAGGTGTCGAAGAAGGCGAATGATATGTTGGCCTTCATAGTGAGAGGATTTGAATGCAGGACCAAGCATGTACAGGGCAAGGATAAACTACACTTCAATTTTGATGCTTAGTCCTTTCGGCCAGGTTTGAACCAAGGCTACAATGAGGTCAGGAGTTAGCAGAACCCAAACTAAGCATCGGTGAACATGTTTTTCCTTTGTATACACTGCTTGATAGCACTGCTGGTGACCCCTTCCATAACAATTTTAAATTCAAAGTCAGAAGTCGCACAACACCAGATTATAGTCCAACAGGCTTATCTGAAATCACAAGCTTTTGGAGTGCAGCCCCTTCATCAAATAAACCTGTTGGACTATAACCTGGTGTCATGTGACTTCTGACTTTGTCCACCCCAGTCCAACACTGGCGCTGCCACATCATGTTTTTAATTCAATCACAGGATGTGGGCATCGTCTGCTTGGCCAGCATTTATTGCCTAACCCCTAATTCTTCAAAGTGCAGTTAAGAGTCATCCACATTGCTGTGGGTCTGGAGTTACATGGAGGCCATTTCAAGTAAAGATGCAGTTTCCTTCCCAAAAGGATATTTGTGAGCCAGATGGCTTTATTGATGATCAACAGAAAATTGTTAGGGTTGTAATTGGCTGAGTTAAATTTGTTCTGCTTTTTGTGCACAGGACATATCCAGGCAACTGACTGTAGCAGTTCAAAAAAAGCAGCTCCCTACCACTTTCTGATGGATAGTTACAAAGGTCAATAAATACTGGCCCAGCCACATCCCATGAAAAATATTAAAGATTAAAATATTTCCTTGTGCTTACACTCTCTTATGGTCTCACCATTCTTAACTCTACAACATCATCCAACCTGACACCTAATCAATGCACTTCAGTTTTGACTTCTGACGCCTGTATAATTCCACAACTTGGGCTTTAACAATTTCTCTCTCATACTTTGAAATTCCCTTCCCATACCCTTCTACATCTCCATCTCCATCTCCTCTCAACTCCACCCTTAATCCACCCTTTGCTTAACTCTCCTAAATATTTGCTTTGGCATGTCATTTGATTTCTTTTCTGACTGTAATATGAGTTTGAACTATTCTTTCACACAGTAGAGGTGCTACATAAATGCAAATTGTTCTACACTCTTCTATTCAAGCAATTCCTCAACTTTTATTGCAACATTTTCATGTCCAGATGTTGTTAACAACTGAGTCTGCCTCAGATATCAGCACTCTGTTTTTCAAAAAAACTTTGACAATTGATTTTCACAACATTAGAATGCCTCAAATTATTTTGTAGCCAATGAAGTACTTTTAAAATATTGTAATTTTTGCAGAAAATGCATCAGCCTATTTGTGCACTGCAAGATTCCAGAAACTCCCTGCTGAAATCGAATCATCAGGAAATTGTCATAGCAAACTTGTTGAGACATCACTGGATTATGATGGCAAATTGCAAGCAATGAATAACAGCAGTTGCTGGGAGGTGATCTGTATTTGTGCGGTATCTTCCTGAGACTGAGGAAGGCTTGTTAATCTGTTTTTAGGTGTTGGTTGAGGGATAGGCATTGGTCTGCAAACAAGGAGAAGTGCCGTGGGATCTTCTAAGTCCAACTGAGAGGGCTGATGGATTTCATCTGAAAGAATATACAACATTGCTTCATTACTGGAGAGTCGGTCTAGACTTCAAACTGAAATTCTACGAGCGAGACGTGAATGCACAGTCTGCTTTGGTACGTACATCCATATTTTTGTCATCTCTAGATTTTGTTAATCTAACTATTGCTCATTCTCCACTCAACAAACTTCAAAAGACAAGATTCCTACATATGTATACACTTCAGGTTTGTGATTAAAAGTCATTTCAAAGCTGGGACTAATTCTTAACATCTATATTCCTGTTTTGAGTCACTATTTGGAACACAGTATAACACTTTTGAACTATATCTGCAAATAATAATGCTACTAGGCACACAAATTGTGTGAAAGAGAGATTTAAAAATCACTGCCAAAAAAGGGTCTGGAAAAAGCTTAAAGATAAGCTTTTCTATTTTATGTTACCGTTCAATTTTCACTTTTTTCTTCTCCTGCTGTATGGGAGCTGTTTGTCATGGTGTATTTATCATTTATATCTTAGCAACCCATAAGTTACAGCTGTAGAACAATGAAAGGAATTTCACACATCTGAGAACAATTTTGTGAAAGATTAAAGGGTACTTTTCTGATTTTGTGCTCCTGGATTGGAACCTTATCCACGTGGACTGCATGTAAGAAATTTGACGAATTGTGGTGTACAATTTTCCAGCCAGTAATTTCAAAGAACGTAATGACATGCACAATATATCCTCAACCTTACAATGTGTGTTCCCAATGGGCGAAGATACCTGTTGGAACTGCAAAGCCAGAAATATATCCTTGTAATATTGACATAAAATTGGATTGTGATGGGAAATTGCAAATAAAAATAGTAGGAGATAATTGCTAGAAAAGAAACCAATGTCTTCCAGAATAAGCTCAAGTAAAATTGTGCCCTTACAGTAATCTCCAATGTTTTAAAGCAACAGTGTGTTGTGGCACTATTCTTCTTCAGGCATGGTGCCTCAAAAGGCAAAGGCAGATGTGAAAGAGGGTATATACGTCTGCTTCCGAACATATGGCCGTCTCTCCAACCCACAATCATCACTGGCAAGTACCAAAACCCACAGCTTATCGTAGATGTTTTGTTTGCTGATGATTGTGCCCTTCTGGCATATATGTAGGAGACAATGCAGCTCAAATGTCCTCCAAATATCACTGGTTTTATGATCAGCTTAAAGGAAACAAAAGTGAGGGACCAACAATGACCCTGAGGAAATTACATCCCACCACAGCTCAGCATTGACATGAGTAACCTCAATGGAGAGAATAGTTCATCTACCTAGATGGCATTATTTCAAGTGATGCTACTGTCAACTAGGACATAGTCTATCAACCGGTCAAAGCCTATAGCTCCTTCACCACCTTTCAAAGCAAATCTGAGAAGAATTTATTACCATAACTTTTCCATTTATTTTAACAGGAAGCATTTTATGCTGATAATAAAGTCTGCTCTGATGGTAATCTAGCTGAGGCCTTCTGAGCTGGTGGCATTTGACTCACATCAAGATTCTGTGCATTTGTCCTCTGGATTTGCCTGGAAAGAAGCTCTCTTGTAGCATTCCCCTCCAGTCTCCCCACCATTACAAACCTGACTTAAGGAATGTGACAGTTGTAAATACTTTTTAAAAAAAGGGATAACTCATGTTCATTTAAAAGCATAAAACACGCTCAGACCATTAAAGGTATTTTCTTTGTATCCATAGCAGAAAACTCCCTGACACTCATTCTCCTGAATTACCTGCTTCCTGATTCTGTGGCGATCTCAGAGGTACAGCATGATATTTGAGTGTCTAAAGGAAACTCTGATATCATCTTTGTTGTCTGTGTAATCCAAGAAAAATACCAAGAACCATACCAGCAACTCTTCATTACAATCAGTGACATGATCAAAATATTTAACTCAATTAGTTGCAATTTACTATGGATTGTGCCCAAAGGTTTGAATGTCTAAAACATTTCACCACAATCTTGCAATTGTTTTCATAATGATAAAGTTGAAACTGTCTAAAGTTGGAGATCTGAAACAGTACCCGTCAAATTTCAGACAGGGGTCAAACAAGGCATTATGATAGCCCCACAAAATTGACAATCCATCTGGAAGTGGCTACTCACCACATCAAAGACCAACTGCCTTCTGGTGTCGATATTAATATTGCCTCGATGGAAAATGCTAGCCTCAGTCATCATGAATATGGCATGACTTATAGCATTCCAATGTTTGAAGTGTTGTTACCCACACTGCATCAGATATGCAAATCCTTCTCATGTTCTTCAGTTCTGCATATAGAAACTCAGCCTGTCCTTGAATGCCACTGAAACATAACTTATGCTGTATATTAATGTACACCTAGACAACTACATATTTCACCCTCCATATACGTTAAAGGAGAGACTCTGGCACATGTTGAGCACTTCTCACACCTGGCAGCTACTCTCTCAAATGGCCACCATTAGTGAGACGATCCATCACTGGATCAACCACACCAGCAATGCCTTCTGTAAACTGCAACAACAAGTGTTTGACAATATAAACTGCTGCAAGTCAACAAAGGTCCTGGAATACAGTAGAGTTGTTGTCACACATGCCAGTAGTTCAGTTAAACCTGAACTGTGTGTTGGTGTCAAATAACAGGACAAGAGAAATTCTGTCACTGATGCCCTTGCTGCATCTTTTGGATTCAAGGACCATTGAACAAATGCTAGTGTGCTTTTTGGAACCAGACCACAAGCTTTCAGGATAAAAAAACCCTACAAAATGAACTTCAATGAGCTGAAAAACATCTCCCCTACCGGATCCTCTTTATGAACTTTTTACTGCCTGTTATTCCAGAAGATGCAAAAGAAAATACTTCAAAGACATCATGATTCTGTTCTTGAAGCATAACATCACTGACATTAATGTCTGAGAGGAACTTGCTACTAATTATACAGAATGGCGACATGGATGCAAGGGTGAAAGAAAGGATTTAGTCAAGACATAACATTGTTCTTATCATTCTCATGTTGTTAATATTGATTCCTAATTTCATAAGGATACAGATCAGGAGGTGGCTGATTGCAGCAGAAATAAAATGATAATCACCTTCTCTCAGCTAAAGTATAGCAAAAGGGTGGAGAGATTTCGATGTTTTAGGTGGTGGTTTTTGACCCTGATTCAAGCATTTTCAAATGCTTGTAATGGTTTTATGAGCTCTTAAATTGTTTGGTAACTCCTGGCACTTCTATTCTGGCTGGAGGAGAAGGGAGCAGCATTTGCACGAGAGGTAACTGCAGGAAATGCAAATGAAAAGAGGCACACCTACAGAGACACAAGATAATGTACCAGCTGTTTGTTGAGGAACGTTAGGAACTTTCTAGGGAGCCTATAATTGAGTTGATCATCACATTAGAACTGACATCTACAGCCAGTCACACTGTTGCTTTTTGTAATCAAACCTGTATATCTTTGCCTTCCATGTCAGTCAGGATATAATGAAAGTTACAAGGGAACAGCAGGTAGGCTGAAGTTCACACTAGCACTGATCAGGTGAACAGGCTCTCTTTGCTAGACGAAACATATTCTATGTAGACTTTTGGAAATAGCGAATTGGGGCTTTCTGGTTTATGCATATTGCAGGCCTTCCACAAATAATTTATTTCAGTTCCATCACTATTTTAGACAAGCCCACTGCTCTCAGAAATTGTATGGGCCTTGGCGGGACCATACCTAGAATTTTGGTCTCCTTCTTAAGCAGAGGTATACCAGCATCAGAAGTAGTACCACAAAGGTTATATTGAAACTGAACTGAGAGGGTAGTTAAACAAGAACAGAAGGAGTAAATTAAAAGAATTAAAGGGTGATCCCATTGAACCTGTCAAGATTACAAACGGATTTGACAGGTTAGATATTGTGGGTGGAATCTTGTACTGTTTCTGGTGGTGAGCTTGGAGATGGGAAAAGTGTTTACTTTGGCAGGATGGTGGTACACCTGAACCTCTCTGCCTTCCCGCCTCCACTAGAATTAGATTTGAGTGGGAAACAGATTGTTGGCTTTCCTGGTCTACTGTCAATTGAATCCATTAAATGACCAACTAATTACTATTTTAAGGGTCTCATCTGAAAGCTGCTGATATTAAGCCGACTGTAGATAGGCCTAGTAATGTACAGTGCGCACCACAGCTAATGCATACAGCAAGCTTCTCACCTCAGAGGAATTCAATGCCTGATCAAGAGTCAACCATTAGCCCTTGCTACTATCTTCGCTGCACACCACTCTTTTATTTGAGAACACTCTGTCCCTCCACATGATGTTTCCGTGGATTCAGTTGCTCCATAAACTGGCACTCTGTGGTGTTCTTCCTGCAGCAGTTGAAGCCTCACCAACTGCTGAGCACAAGAAGTGCCGAGCTGCTATCGTTTGGCAGATCTCAGTAGGTGATATTTCTGTCCCTGGAACTTTGATTCTGTGGAAGAGCCACCATTGACTGATTATCTTGTGGTTTAGTGGTCTTTCCAAAAAGAAGCATCACAGGTCTTTCACGGCTGTCCATCCAGCAGACGAGACTCCCAATATCTCGGCAAGAGTCCACCCATAAATTGCACTAGTTGCTTCTCCAGGGTATGGGGCCAATCATTTCAGACTGAGATGAAGAGACATTTAATCGCTCAAAACATATGAATATTTGGAATTCCTTACTCACACGGATCATAGATGCTCAATTGTTTAATATTTTTAATATTAGGATAGACAGAGTTTCAGTCTCTTGGTGAATCAAGGGATATGGGGAGTGAGCAGGAAAGTGGAGTTAAAGCTCAAGGTCAGCAATAACCGTACTGAATGTGACAGCAGATTGGGTCTTGTGGTTTACTCCTGCTACTATACCTTATGTCCTATAACCACCTATCCCTTTGATAAGGACTACATAATCAGGCCCAGTGATCCCAGTCTGCACTCAACCAGCATCTAACTATCTTCAATTTGGCCAGCAGCTCTTGGAGGTGGTCATACAGTCATAGAGATGTACAGCATGGAAACAGACCCTTCGGTCCAACCTGTCCATGCCGACCAGATATCCCAACCCAATCTAGTCCCACCTGCCAGCACCCGACCCATATTCCTCCAAACCCTTCCTATTCATATACCCATCCAAATGCCTTTTAAATGTTGCAATTATACCAGCCTCCACCACTTCCTCTGGCAGCTCATTCCATACACGTACCACCCTCTGCGTGAAAAAGTTGCCCCTTAGGTCTCTTTTATATCTTTCCCCTCTCACCCTAAACCTATGCCCTCTAGTTCTGGACTCCCTGATCCCAGGGAAAAGACTTTGTCTATTTATCTTATCCATGCCCATCATGATTTTATAAACCTCTATAAGATCACCCCTCAGCCTCCGACACTCCAGGGAAAACAACCCCAGCCTGTTTAGCCTTTCCCTATAGCTCAAATCCTCCAACCCTGGCAACATCCTTGTAAGTCTTTTCTGAACCCTTTCAAGTTTCATAACATCTTTCTGAAAGGAAGGAGACCAGAATTGCATGGTCCTCTGTGTTTTAAAGGGATAGGAGTGATGATCATAATTAATTCACTGCTTGAGGCAGCAGTTGGTCCCACAAATGGCTCAGGCAAATTTCTCCTGTTTACAGGCCCGACTTTGGGCCCTCTGACTAAATTCAGCCCCTGATGTGTAATCACAAGTTGAGCACCACTCAGGCTTGTGCTTTCTTTTCAAGTGACTGCAATCATCTGTTATTTTGCACCAGTCCTCCAACCTTCTCACTCTTTCATGATTATTGATTTGTAGGAGAAAACAATGAAGATGTATCATGTGATTGAAGCCTCCACTCATGTAGTTTTCTAGCCTGCTCAATGTGGAGAAGATGGTGTAGTCCAGAGATTGCTAGAATCAATACAATCCCCTGATTAATCCAAATACTGGGACAACTGGTACTGTTCAAGGACTCAACAAATACTTGAAACAGTTTAGCATTCTGTATTAGCTCACAGGAAGAAGCAGCAATCATGCGTAAGAGAGAACAGCAGGTGTTGAACGTATGAGTCGAAGCATAAGGAGCTTAATAAAGATAACAAGACATTCGTGACTTATGTGATAACAGCCGAAAATGTTTGTAGCTAAACGCATGAAGCATTGGTAGCAAAATCACTTAATTGGTAGTACCAATAAAAATAAATGGAAAAGCCAATTTACATTAATGCTGGTAATTCGATGTAATGTAAAATGCTAGAAATATTTGGCAGGCCTGGCAAATCTGGGAAATGATGTACAAAATTGACATTTTAAGTTGATGAGCTTTCATTTGAACTGCATGGAAGGCATCCATTGAGATGACCATGTATCCCATAGATTATTGCAGAGTTAGTACTCTGCACCGAATGTTGTTTTATGGCATAGACTCCAGAACTTTAAGACAGTTACGTAGCATTATGACATTTAATGTTCTGATATAAAGGTACCCATCTCACCACTAGTCACTCTCTTAGTGTAATGGAGTCAGTCAGCCACGTATATGTAATATATAACGATATCAGGAAGCACTGAACACAGTCTCTGTCTGTAAATCTGTAATATTGTAACCATGTAAAAAACTAGTGTTGTAATAAACTTCAAGGCATTTGTTTCTGCAAGAACCCGACTCTCTGTGGTATATGTCATGTGGACTAATATATAGAAAACCACATACCACATCACTGGAAGCAGACACAAGTTGAAAATGGAAATCTCCACACCCACTGACATTGAGGCTCCCTGATAACCAGTTCAATGCTTTGAGGAATTGCTGGTACACCAAAATATTTATTCTTTCAAAGCTTAAACTCCTAGTGTTTGCATAGTTATCCCCTTCAAACGAGTGGTGACATATGACCCAGCCTGTGCTGATGCTTTGAGTTCACGATCTCTTACCATGCAACTGTTAGTTTCTGTGCTTGTTGGAAGAGTAAAGACCAATAAGCCTTCAAATGTAATTCTCTCTTTCAGTGTCAGTGTGGGGTCTGAGTTAATTGAAGGAGGTGGGAAAGTGCTGAGGAGCAATTGTCAACACATAACAGCAAGAGGGAGATGCAGCAAATGAGTGGAAACATTTTACAGTACCAGGTTTCCATGCTGTGTGCGTATGAGCGATAAAGCACATGAGTTAATAAGAACAGGAAAGGAAAATGTTGAGAGGTCCTGCTGTGCATGACCTCCAGCCTCATCATCTTCATTCTGTATGCTTTCTCTCTCTGTCAGTCAAGTTGATGGCTGAGTCCTCCATTGTTGTCAGAGTTTATAATGTAATCATCACTTCTTCAGTTCTTGGAGAATGACTTCTCCTGGTGGAAAAATGGAAGGGACCTAACGTATGCCCTATTGAAGGATTATGCAAATATTTGAAACACTTTAGCATCATGCACTGGTGCACACGAAGAAGCAGCATTTGTATGTAAGAGAGGTGAATAGCAGGCGGTGAACATATGAATGCAAGCAGAAGGAGATTAATAAAGATAACAGGATATTAGTGATTAAGGTGATGTCGGGGAAAAGAATTGAAGCTAAACTCATGAAGCATTTGCATCAAATTCAATGAATTGATAGTACCAATAGAAACAACTGGAAAAGCAAGCTAATGTAGACACTGAAAATTTTAAAAAAATATATAAAATTCAGCAAATCTCACAACTGCTGTGAAGAGATATACAAAATTATTAAAATTGGGAAAAGGTTAACATTGTAATTGGTTTAAAGAAAATGAATTGGGAGGGCAGAAAAAGAGAACAAAGGGAGTAGCTGTGATGGGGTAGGTGGCAGGAGGAACAATATGTGAAAAGAAAAGATCAGAGTTAAAGGGAATGGAATGGTTCATATGAAGAGTAAGTATGACTGACAGAATCACAAACAGCTGGCGACCAAAAGCAAAAAATAAAATAAAGTGTAAAACAAGAGTGAAAACCTGAACCAACAGAGGTTATAATTTAAAATTGTTGAACTTAGTGTTGAATATGGAATGATAAAGTTCCTAAGTGAAAGATTAAGTGTTACTTCTCCAGCTTAATTCAATGGAATACTGCAGCACATTGAGGACAGAGAGCGCAGAATGGGTGAAAGGTAGAGAATTAATGGGACAAGTGACTGGAAATGCAATGTCACACTTGCAGGTCGGATGAAGTACTATGCAATAAGGTCACTTGACCAGTGTTTGATCTGCAGAGGAGATTGCGTTGGGTATAGTTAGTACAAATACATTTCTATTTCACTGAGCATGAGTTTTTGGGGTCTTGGATGGTGAGAAAATAGGAATAACGTGGGCAGAATTTGCTTCTTCTGCACTTGCATAGAAAGGTGCTATGGGAAGGGGAGGGGTTGTTGGTATTGCTGGCAGCAGTGAAAATCACCTGGATGATCTGTTGAATACAGAGGTTGGTGAGGTGACTTTGGAACACTTCAATCCTGAAGAAGAGTCGCTGGACTCAAAACATTAACTCTGTTTCTTTCTTCAGATATGCTGCCAGGCCTACTGAGTTTCTCCAGCATTTTTTGTTTTTATTTCAGATTTCCAGTATTGTATTCAGAACTATTTCACTTTTATTTGAGTAGGTAATGTGAAGTTGGGAGAAGGGGGGAAATTATGAACAAAGTTGATGAGATTTTCCAGTTCGGGAAAAGAGCAGGCAATGGCATTGATATAGTCACCAAAGAATGTATAAACTGAAAATAGAACACTTGCTGGTGGCATTATCATGTCCAGAGTGATCGGCAACAATATCTCAGCATCTGAATTCCTCCAGGCTGCCTCAAAGCCTAACCAAGGCTGAGAAGGTTGAGGAAGACAATGTTGATCCGAAGCAGATCTTGGCCATCTCAGCTTCTATAGCTTCTCCTACCCCTCTTTCACAGTCAATATTTATGGTATGGGTCTCAGTGAGCACAGCTGTCCTTGCAGGGATGTAGGGAGTAGATTCTCAGGTGGGTCCCCTGTTGGCTGTCCATTACGTTCCTCAAGTTACACAGCCTGAGAGCTGAACAACCTATCTCCACCTCTTCCATGGCAACATGAGTAAATGTGCAGGACTGTGAGAGCTCACAAGGTTCCTCATCACCATGAACTCTAACTGGGTCACCGTGCATTCAATAGACTTTCATTCCAATTGCAACTTAGTGTAGGCATTGTAAATACATGCTTTGTGTGCTCCAATGTTTGGTAATGACTCTTCATTTAGGAGGGAAGGTTGATGTTAAACCTTCAAAAGCAAAATCAGATTCTTATCAGCTCCAATTTAGATTGTGCACGGCCGTCCATTTCTCAGTGATAGTAAGAATGTGCAGGAGGCTCTCCTCATAAAGGCTCAGGCTTTGTCCCTCACCATGTGCTGTAAACTCCTCATTTGTATTAGGAGTTCCCTGGAGAAGATGGGATCCTGCATGAAACCAACCAATGACATCTGGGCATCACTCTCCATTATGATTGTTCACTGGTGACTCTAATGGCTGCTCCTCTCCCTGCTCCATTCCCTCTGCTCATTCTCTGATGACAATGAGGTTTTTCTTGGCATCTGACTTCTCAAGTTTCACCTTGCCTTCTACACACTATATCATGTAGCATGCAGCAGATAATCACTGCCACAGGCACCATGGCAGGTGAATATATCAGAACACATTTGGAATGGTAATGATACCAGAAACTGTTTACTGATTGAGATGCCAAATCATTAAAGCATAGCTCTTGACAAGAACCAGTTAGGCACCTACCTGGAATGACTGAGACAGCCATGCCTCCCACAGAATCAAGGCTTTGTGATAACTGCCTAGGACTCAACAGCATTCACAGAGGAATATCTTCAATAATCAGCAAGTGTTGGAGAAACCCAGCTCGTCTGACAGCATCTATGGGAGAGGAACATAGCTGACATTCAAGTCGGAAGTCTTTTAGGTTGAATCACTTCTTGCAGGCCTAAAGATAACACATATCAGTCTCAAAACATTAACTCTGTTTTTTCCATCACAGATGCTGCCGAGTTTCCCCAAAATTTGCTGATTATTGAAGATATTCCTCTGTCTGCGTTTTCTGCTTTTATTTTAAATTCCCAGAATCCTCAGCAAATTGCTTTTATTATAGGAATCTCTTCATGTGGTCACACAGGCCCTTTACATTGATAGGGAGGAAACCTCTCAATTTAAAAATTCTCAGTTCTCTCGGTGGATGTCCTTGTGGTCACATACGTGCAATTGATTATTCCTTGTACGTGGGGATGCTGGCAAAGCCTTGCCCTCTGCAACTGCGAGTCTGCATGTGTTAGTCTGTCACCCACTGAAGCAGACAATCTGTAACCATATTTATTCAGCAGTGAGCATTTTATCTATGCTCATTCACAGGATATGGGCAAGAATTTGCAATATATGTTAGTGTCTCGGAGGAAGGAGGTGAATGTACTATTGCCAAGTTTGCAGATGGCACAAAGATACGAGGGAAGGCAAATGATGAGGATGATACAAATAGTCTACAAAGGGTTAAGTGAATGGACAGAAACTTGGCAATTGGAACATAATGTGGGAAATTGATGTTACACTTTGTCAGGAATCATAGGGGAGGGAAATATTATAGAAATTGAGGAAGACTGCAGAATGCTGGAACACAGAAGGCTTTGCATAAATCAGAAAAAGATAGGATCCAATTCAGTAAATAATAGGAAATGCTGGCCTTAATTTCAAAGGGAATGGAGAATAAAAAGAGTGAGGCCTTGCTAAAACTATCCAGGCATAAGCCAGGCAACAGCTGGAATACTGTGAACTGTTCTGGTCCCCTCACTGAAGGAAATATATACTGGAATTAGAGGAAGAAGACTGGAGGTTGGCAAACGTGGTGCCACTGTTTAAGAAGGGCAGTAAAGACAAGCCAGGGAACTATAGACAAGTGAGCCTGACCTCAGTGGTGGGCAAGTTGTTGGAGGGAATCTTGAGGGACAGGATGTACATGTATTTGGAAAGGCAAGGACTGATTCGGGATAGTCAACATGGCTTTGTGTGTGGGAAATCATGTCTCACAAACTTGATTGAGTTTTTTGAAGAAGAAACAAAGAAGATTGATGAGGGCAGAGCAGTAGATGTGATCTATATGGACTTCAGTAAGGTGTTCGACAAGGTTCCCCATGGGAGACTGATTAGCAAGGTTAGATCTCATGGAATACAGGGAGAACTAGCCATTTGGATACAGAACTAGCTCAAAGGTAGAAGACAGTGGGTGGTGGTGGAGGGTTGTTTTTCAGACTGGAGGTCTGTGACCAGTGGAGTGCCACAAGGATTGGTGCTGGATCCTCTACTTTTTGTCATTTACATAAATGATTTGGATGTGAGCATAAGAGGTACAGTTAGTAAGTTTGCAGATGACACCAAAATTGGAGGTGTAATGGACAGCGAAGAGGGTTACCTCCGATTACAACAGGATCTTGACCAAATGGGCCAATGGGCTGAGAAATGGCAGATTAAGTTTAATTCAGATAAATGCGAGGTGCTGCATTTTGGGAAAGCAAATCTTAGCAGGTAAGGTCCTAGGGAGTGTTGCTGAACAAAGAGACCTTGGAGTGCAGGTTTATAGCTCCTTGAAAGTGGAGTTGCAGGTAGATAGGATAGTGAAGAAGGCATTTGGTAAGCTTTCCTTTATTGGTCAGAGTATTGAGTACAGGAGTTGGGAGGTCATGTTGCATCTGTACAGGACTTCGGTTAGGCCACTGTTGGAATATTGCATGCAATTCTGGTCTCCTTCCTATCAGAAAGATGTTGTGAAACTTGAAAGGGTTCAGAAACGATTTACAATGATGTTCCCAGAGTTTGAGGATTTGAGCTATAGGGAGAGGCTGAACAGGCTGTGGCTGTTTTCCCTGGAGTGTTGGAGGCTGAGGGGTGACCTCATAGAGGTTTACAAAATTATGAGGGGCATGGATAGGATTAATAGACAAAGTCTTTTCCCTGGGATCGGGGAGTCCAGAACTAGAGAGTGAGAGGGGAAATATATAAAAGAGACCTAAGGGGAACGTTTTCACGCAGAGGGTGGTACATATATGGAATGAGCTGCCAGAGGATGTGGTGGAGGCTGGTACAATTGCACCATTTACGAGGCATTTGGATGGGTATATGAATAGGAAGGGTTTGTAGGGATATGGGCTGGGTGCTGGCAGGTGGGACTAGATTGGGTTGGGATATCTGGTCGGCATGGGCAGGTTGAACCGAAGGGTCTGTTTCCATGCTGTACATCTCTATGACTCTATGACTGTAAGTCAGAGAAGGTTCACTCAGTTGATTTTGGGTATGGGAGAATTTTCTTATGAGGAGAGGTTATAAAAACTTGAGAATTATGAACAGGAAATTCAGCCACTCACACCTGTTCTGCTATTTAATACAATCATGGCTGATATCGTTTCGGCTTCATCTGCATTTTCCTGCCCACTCCCATAAACCTTTAACCCGTTACTAAGTAAAAGTCTGTCTATCTCCTCCTTAAGTTTACTCCATGCCCCAAATATTGGAGGCTGTCCTCATTGGAAGATATGAGATTCTTAGGGGCATTGGCAGACTAAATGATGAGAGGTTCTTTCCTCTTCTGGGAGACTCCAGAACTCCATCCAGATGCCTTTTAAATGTTGTAATTGTACCAGACTCCACCACTTCCTTTGGCAGCTCATTCCATACAAGCACCACCCTCTGTGTGAAAAAGCTGCCCCTTAAGTCCCTTTTATATCTTTCCCCTCTCACCCTAAACCTATGCCCTCTAGTTCTGGACTACCCCACCCCAGGAAAAAGACCTTGTCTGTTTATCCTATCCATGCCCCTCATGATTTTATAAGCCTCTATAAGATCAGCCCTCAGCCTCCGACGCTCCAGGGAAAACAGCTCCAGCCTATTCAGTCTCTCCCTATAGCTCAAATCCTCCAACCCTGGTAACATCCTTGTAAATCTTTTCTGTACCCTTTCAAGTTTCACAACATCTTTATGATCGGAAGGAGACCAGAATTGCATGCAATATTCCAAAAGTGTCCTAGCCAATGTCCTGTACAGCTGCAATATGACCTCCCAACTCCTGTATTCAATACTCTGACCAATAAAGGAAAGCATACCAAATACCTTCTTCACTATCCTATCTACCTGCGACTCTATTTTTAAGAAGCTATGAACCTGCACTCCAAGGTCTCTTTGTTCAGCAACACTCCCTAGGACCTTACCATTAAGTGTATAAGTCCTGCTCTGATTTGATTTTACAAAATGCAGCACCTCACATGTATCTAAATTAAACTCCATCTGCCATTCCTCAGCCCATTGGCCCATCTAATCAAGATCCCATTGTAATCTGGGATAACCTTCTTTGCTATCCACTAACCTTCCAATTTTGATGTCATCTGTAATCTTCCTAACTATACCTCCTATGTTCACATCCAAAGCATTTATATAAATGACAAAAACTAGTGGACCCAGCACTGATCCTTGTGGCACTCCACTGGTCACAGGCCACCAGTCTGAAAAACCACCCTCCACCTCCACCCTCTGTCTTCTACCTTTGAGCCAGTTCTGTATCCAAATGGCTAGTTCTCCCTGTATTCCATGATAGCACCACTAAGCTTTACCTACGCAACAGAGGGCTATATGGCTGGATCCTTCCTGGTAACAACTGGGATTTGATAGGGGGATATTCAGAGATGGTCTGTGCCATTGAATGTCAAGGGGCGATGTTTGGATAATTTCTTGTTGGAAACGGCAGTTGCCTGGCACTTCTGTGGCACCAATGTTACCTGCTACTTATCAGATCAAGCCTAAATGTTGTCCAGGTCTGAGAGCATATGGACACAGACTGCTTCAGCATCTGAGGAGTCATGAATCATGCTGGAAATTGTGCAATCATCCACTAAATCCTTATGTTAAAGAAGTTGAAGATGGCTGAGATGATTGACTCTCAACTACTCCATCCATCTTCTTTAGGTCAGGTATTACTCCAACCAGTGGAATGTTTTCCCCTGATTCCCATTGAGTCCCATTTTGCTCGGATTCCTTGATGGCAACTCGATCAAATACTGCCCTGCTCTAAAAACCCGCAGAAGGGTTACACCCGAAACATTGACTTCTCCACCTCCTGATGCTGCTTGGCTTACTGTGTTCTTCCAGCCTTCTATTTGAATACTTGGATTGCAGCGTCTGCAGTTTTTTCATCTCTAACTGATGTAAAATGCAGCACCTTCACTTCCTTCTTGAGTTCAGCTCCTTTGCCCATGTTTGGACCGAGTCTATGATGAGGCCAGGAGCTGAGTGGTACAGGTGGAGCTGAAAGTGAACATCACTGAGCAGGTTACTATTGTGTAAGTCCACTTAATAGCACTGTTGACAACACCTTTCAACAGTTTACTGATGATTGAGAATAGACTGAATAGTTGGCCAGGTTGGATTTGTTTGACAACAGAACTGGGCAAATTTCCACATTACCAGGTCAGTGTTGTAGCTATACTGGAACAGCTTGGCTAGGGCAGTGCCTAGTTGTGGACTGCAGGTCTTCAATAACATTGCCAAATGTTAACAGGGCTCATTGTCTTTACAGTACCCAAAAACTCAATTCACTTCTTGAGGAATGAATCAAACTGGCTGAAAGATGGTATCTGTGATGCTGGGAATATCAGGAGGTAAGTGAAAATCATCATCTACTAGGTACTCTGGCGAAAGATGCTTGCAAATTCCTCAGCCTTGTTTTTTGCACAGATATGCTGGTCTCTGCAACCAATGAAGGTGAAGATATTTGTGGAGTCTCCTCGGCCAGTGAGCTGTTTAACCATGATTTACGACTGGAAGTGGCAGGACTCAAGAGCTTATATCTGATCAAGTGATTATTGGACTTATTAACTCTATTGCATTCGGTTTCTGTTGTTTGGCATGCAGGTAGTTCTGTGTTGTAGCTTCACAAGTTGGCATGTAAGTCTGATACTGTTCATTGCAGGCCATCCTGGAGTCTTCACTGATCCCTGTCTTAGTGGTAATGGTGAGGTGGGGAATTTGCTGGACTATGAAGTTACAGATTGTGGTTGAGTGTAATTATCTTGCTGTTGTTGGTCCCCAGCACTTCATGGATGCCCAGTCTTGTATTGCCAGATTTGTTTGAGATCTCCTTTTTAATTGGTGGCTGTGCCACACAACATGATAGAGGGTAACCTCAACCTGAAGCTCAGACTTTGTCACCATTAGAACTCTGTGGTAGTCATTGTTACTGATTATGTCATGGACAGATGTATTTGCAGTCAACATATTTGTGAGGAGGAGGTCAAGTATGTTTTTTCCTGTTGTTGGCTCCTTTGCCACTTGCTGCATATCCTATATAGCAGCAATATCATTTACGATTCTGAACAGTAGTGATGATACAGCGAAATTGTTGGTGATGGACATTGAAGTTTCCTACCGAGAGTAAATTCTGTGCCCTTGTCAAGAGTGGTGTTTACATTGTAGAGGAATGATTTATATGTTGAGGAGGGGCAATAGGTATTTATATTCAGGAGATTTCCTTGCCCTTGCTAGATCTGGTGCCACAAACTTCATTGCTTCCAGAGTCAATGTTGAGGACACCCAAGACAACTCCCTCCCAAATCTATACTAATCTGTAGCCACCTCTGGTAGATCTGTCCCGTTGGTAGGACAGCACATACCCAGGGATGGTGATGGTGATGTCTGGCTCATTGTCAGGTTTGGTAATGCATATGACTGGGCCAGGCTGTTGCTTGACTATTCTGTGAGATAGCCCTCTCAATTTTGGAATAACCCCAGATGTTGATCAGAAAGTCTTTGCAGGATTGGCAGGCTTGTATGGTGCTGTTCTATTACATTGCCTTGCTCAATGCCAGCGGGTCTATCCAGTTTAATTCCTGTTTTTTAGTCTTTGTAGCAATTCGATGCAACTGAGTGGCTTGATCATTTCAGAGGACAGTTAAGAGTCAACCACTTTGCTGTGGACTATGAATCACATGCATGCCAGGTCAACTGATGGTCTCCCTCCTGTTAAGTGAAACGGATAGGTTTGTATGGCACTTGATTCATGGTCACTATTAGTCTAGTTTCCAGATTAAATAAAGTTAAAATTAATTTTAAAAATAAATTTGTTAACAAATTCCAGGCTTATTAAATGAATCCAAAATTTACCACCAGCCAGAGTGGGATATGAGCTTTCCAAAGCATTGGCCTGGTTCTCTGGATTACTAGTCCATGGACCATACCACTACACTGGCATGATTGTTGCTGATGAAATGCTGCACAGGCCTTCAGAAAATCCCTGGAATAAAGTAGCCACAAAACATTTTGGGCTATTTTAACCTCAACTGTTTCTGAAAGACCCATTGTCTAATGGTTTGAAGCATAGTTTTTCATGCACAATGGCACAGATGTCTGAAACCAAATTGGTCTGAACATTCTCAGCCTTCTCTTACATCGACAATCCTTATGACTTTATGCATCTAACATAATACACCCTGTGTTCAGGGCAATAATTTGTTCTCCTTTTTGGCTATGTTGCTGAGGACTGCGGCTCCTGCTGCCTTAGGATTCTTGCTTTTGCAAAATGCACCTGCCCACTGGCCTGGATGTGTGAGGGAGCTGCACCCATTTTATCACTGGAGGTCAGTTTTTGTGATAGCCTGGTATAATTGCCCGATGCCTACTTTGCTGCCAGCTGTGATTACAGTGTCTAAGGTGACTATTTCCTCCAATCTTCGTTCCTTCTTGATTGTAAGACCAGCACTTTCAGTGATATCCAATTGACTTAAGCAAATTATTATCAACTTGGGATTACTTCCTGCCTGCACTCCAAGAGCTTTCATAACTCCTTGTCAAGGAATCCTTGATCACTCTGAGTCCTTCGCTGCAGCAGGAATTATGAAAATAGGATCCAAAACGTTTTTCACTACAGACAATAGTTCCCCAATCTCTCTCTGTACTTGTACACTCTACCCTTTCCTCCAACATCAGCAGGGCTATACAGGGCTAGAACAGGGAACATCCCACCTTCTGTTTTGTTCTTCTGTCTGTGTCTGTTCTAATGCAGACAGAGGCATGTAAATCTGTACTGTAAAGTCTTCTTCACACATTTGGAATCCAGGGTGGCCATTTGTTTTCTATTTTATTGATATTTGTTCTTTTATTGTTTAATCCTGGTACATATTAGGTTTATTTAGCCCTTAAGATATAATTGCTTTGAAATAACCATGAGAGCAGTTTAACTAACGAACATAGAAGCCAGTTATTTTTGTTTAATGTCATCAATCTATATTCAGAGCCCATTGCTGTGTTATCCACCACCAATAAGCTTGCATTCATGATTAGCAAACATGATTAACAAGGCATAGAAACCTGGCACCTTTAAAATTTGTTTCCGGGCGCCCTTTCCTCCAAATCAGGACATCTGCTGCAACTCCCTCATAACAATTCTGTTATATTAATATCACATACAAGATTGGAGCCACCTTCTATAGTAAAGGCACCGCCGCTAGAAACTGACAAGATATATCATCAGTGTGTCAACCCTAATGGACATGGCAAACATTCTCTCAGCATTTTGTCTGAAGCTCCACTGCAGCTTTCAGATTTTTGTTGAACATGTGTCAACCAGCTGTTTCAATCATGCTGCCTGAGTCTCTTTCCCTAAACTGCTCCACTCCTTTTTCCATTTCTTCAAACTTTTGTTTTAATGAAATCCTGCTGTTAGCCTCATCAGGTTCACTGTGTCTCCAGGATTTTCAGGTTTCCCTTTATCCCATTATCCACTCACTTGCTCCAACACTGCTACCCAGCTTTTCTGGGGCTATTGAATTTGCTGCAGTATAAATATCTTCTGTCTTCCTTATTTTTAGAGCCAAATATACTTTATTGGATGCTTTTCTGATTTTAATTGATACTGGATCCAACAAAACTATTTTAAAACATTCACATCACAATAATTTATCTTAGTAGAGTGTCAGTGGAGCTAATTGTCAAATAGCATCCAATTATATTGTCCAATAACTGATTTCTCATACCAACTTGAAACAATATGTTAGAGTAAATAGCAATCTTCAGGATACTGTCCACTTACAATTTGCAATGCAAACTCTTATTCTGTTTAAAGCGAAATCCAGAGATCATTATTTCTGGATTAGACTCCTTTTGTGTAGCCAAATAGCATATTGTCCTCAGCTAAAGTAGATAATTTGCACTGGAGTTAAATTACCAAACCAAAGACCAGTAAAGCTTAAGGATCTCAAAGGGCTCTAGTTCTAATCCATCAAAGCTTTCAGATTTCTAACGCATTTTGTTCCCTGTGCTTATTCTCTGTGATGCTGATGTTGCCGCAGCCATTTGTTGTGCAAACCTTTTGAGATCTGAGGTTTCCACTTGTGGGAGCTGATAATGACTTTGGCCACCAACTGGCTTGACTGGTGACGCTCCCTCTTGAGAAGAAAGAGAATGACTCATGCCTTTCCCTGGTTAAGGAAATAAAAAAAAACTAAATGTAAACGAATGTGGAATCCAAACAACCCAGCCTGCCTTTCATCTTCCAGCACCCTAATGATCTGCTCCTAATGAAGGCATTTTTTTAGCATTTACTATGGAGAGGTTTCTGATTGTCCTTACTGTCCTGTTATATTGACTCAGAAGGGACATTTTACAAATGAAAGCCACACCTGCCCCACACAGTAATACATGGCACATTTGTGAAAAAGAACCAATCAATAATCTAATGTAAAGTCCATTAAAGTGTCACTTTTCTCAACATCATTACAACAAACCAAATCCAAAGGGTGAGACTGTGGTCAACTTAGTTTTGTGTAAAAAAAAAGCATATTGAATTCTAGCTATCTACAGAGATAAAAGCCCAGTGATTGATCTGTCTGCTGTGATCCTGCCTTAATCCATTTTCTTATTTGTCTTTGAAGAAACGGTGAATAAAAAAGTATTTATCGTGCCATTTTCAAATTTCAGACATGAAACCCCTGACTCCTATGCAATATAAATATCTTAGAATGTTCCTCACTGATTGATTAAGGATGAAGGGCTAATAGAGTAATGGGATACAGTGGAAGTGTGAAAATTATTGCACCACACATTTTAATGCTGAAGATACAGACTTAAAATTTGTTAATCATTGACTTTTCAGAACAGAGCAAAAAAATGTTATAGATAATTCGAACAACTAAATAATAGATTTACATTGACCTGATGGGAAAAGGCACTAACTTGTATAGTGGCATAATATTAGAAATTCAACAGGTTACAAGTCTTATTTGTGACGTTTGCCATTTTTAGCCTGAGTGATATAATTTGGTTGTGTGTGTTCTGACAATAATGGATTTAATAACTAATCACAGCAATTAATCTCCATCAATTAGTCCACAACAGATTTAGACACAGGTACAAGAAAAGCTTGCTGGTATTGATCAGTTTTATGAGTCCTACATTCAAAGTTTCCTGTTTCTCTCAATTGTACTACACTTACCATATTTCATATCTCACATTACTTGTATACAGACTCCCAAAGTAATTTTTCTTAAAGAAAATCTGATTTGCATTTGAATTATTCAAAACTGAATGGCTTTCAAGGACATTTCAGACAGCAATTAAATCTCAACCACATTGCTGTGGGTCTGGAGAGAACAGGTAAGGAGTTCCTTCCCTAAAGGACATTGGTGAATCAGATAGGTCTTTCAACAATAGATAGTGGTCTCAAAGACATCATCAGACTTTTAATTTCACTTTTTAATGAGTTCAAATGCCATTGTTGATTATGGAGGGAGGATTTCTGCCAATCCGTGAGGGCAGTGGAGTCGGGTACTTTGAGGAACTTGGGAATCCTTGGAAGTGGTGGAATGAAATATTGAGGTGGTGAGGACATGATCGGAACCTGTTGGAAGAGGAGAAGCTAAAAGCCATTGGGAAAGGTCAGTGGGTTGTCCCTAATAATACAGTCTTCTCAGGTGGTTTGTGTGTTTTCAGGAGTTGGTATAAAGGCACTCACCTCCCATGTTCACTTAGTCCTTTCCTCAGTACAGGTACAAATTTCTCAATTCTTATAAAACCCAACAGTGACAACAGTTACAGCTGAAAACCTGCATCATGATGAACTTTGCAACCTTATTATCATTATTCAGTTTCCAATCTGGCCTTTTGGAGTGGGTTGGCTACCTACCTGACTTCCACCCACAGTTAAATCTGGAAATATTGGATTGGAAACAGGCTTGTATTGGGAATTTACAGACTTTAATACCCAACAACCAATCCCCCTTTGCTGAGCTTCCACAGTTTGGTCCCTTTTTAGGTTAAAATTCAGCTTCTAATCAATCACAAACCTAAGCTTTCCAAGTATTGTTGATCAGTGGTAAGTTAATTATTCTATTTCAAATGATAATCTGAGAATGTAGTGGGAGATATTGGGCCACACACACTAGGAATTGAGATCCAAATTAATTTCTTGATCTTTACTTCACCCTAGAATAAGTTAATGATAAGAGCTTTACGTCTTAATATTTGAGTCTGTTATTGGTAGTATTACATATAAACATATATGAATAGCATGCTACTGTCTATTATCATGATTCAGCATGTCACTTAATTTGAGCATGTGTGGAATGGAACATTGGAAAAAGCTTGCAGCTTCACGGGAAACGTGACAGTAACCAAGGAAGAGATTTTGCTGGATTGAGATTCCTCATTGTGTACCATATTAGTTGAACCATTCAGAATGTTGATGAACATCAGGATAAACAATGCATCTTATTAAATACTAAAAAAAGGATTGTGAAAGAAACAAGATGGATTGAGAAAGTGTGAGTTATATTAAACAAATCCATGTAAAATCAAGGTCAGAAAGAAAAAGAAACATAGGATTAAGAAAGAAGAAAACACACCAAAAGAAAAAGCAATTTTTAAAAAGAAATGTAAGTTTTACATTCAAAGCGTCTCTTAAAACAACCAGAAGGAATGAGATTCAATGTTTCAAAGTTTGGTTTCTGGGCCAGAGCGATTGATTGGTAATCATCAATTACTATCATGATAAAAATTCATTTAGGCTAGTAATTTCTGGACTAAACTTTTCATAAAGTGTTTAATTAATTCATTTGACAATTAATTTGCAAACACAGTAACCTCGTTAAGGGCACTGGGGGGGGGGGGGGGGGGGGGTGCTAAGGACAAGATGTATTCTTGTGACACTGACAGTAAAGTGATACAAGTTATCCTACAACTATGGTGATGCATAAGTTGTCGGTCGAGTTGCATGTTAATAATGCTTTTTTATTCATACACCTTTTTATAGAAAATTTTCTCCTTGATTCTTTCATCTCAACATGATTAACAGGATCAAACACGAAGCAGCACAGGTACCTGCGGACTGATCCCATTTTAGTAAATTCTCTGGAAGAAATAGGAATTATAAGCTGATTGACCTTTTTCTTCCTCTTTCTTATATCATGGATATTACACATCTTTTCAATCTTCTGAGGGAACGTTTTGTTCTAATATAGTCTAACAAAACACAAATGCTTCACAGAGGAGTCCAAATGGGAGGTTGGACTTTTAAAGAGAGTTTTTCGGCCAAATGATCATCTGGTTAAGCTTTGCAACTTTCTTCTCTTATATTATTTGAAATTAAAGGCATTCAAATTACAGTTTATGCACTGCTTTTAGCAAGCCGGTGCTGAATAATAGCTGTTTAATACTGTTAATGATGCTTTTAATGTGTGCAATAGCCATTTAGTTGGTTGTGATTCACGCCTTCAAATAGTGCTTCATGCTGTTGAATAAATATTTATAACCTTGTAATTATTTCAGATTTTTGCTGCACTTTTCAATCAGAGAGCTGTAATTCCATCTGGGAAAATAATTGGTCTACGTGATGTTGTGCAGATGTTGCTGTTATTTCTTTCCAGAGGTCAAGATTGTACCTTTTGCTTTAATAATCAACTCAATTTTCCCCACAACTCTCCCAAAAATGTGGACGTTATTATACGATGTATTTTTGACATTGCAATAACTTTGGTGACATTGAAACTGTTTTCCCATGCATGGCTCCCAATCCTAATTGCAGGATAGTTTTATGTAGTAGATGAAAAAAAATTAGAACTGTGCATGTCTAAATTTACACACATGTAGTCATTTTAAATTGCAGACAGTGGGCACTTTGACATTAAATTGCAAATGCTTAGTTCTAATGCCAATGACTCCACTTGGATATATAAATGAACAGGCTTTAATATTGTTGTAGCAGATCCCCAATTTCATTTTCAGATCTTAGAAGATTAGTCAGTTTTATTGGATTTGGACAGAAATGTTGACTAACCCTCACAAAACTTAATCCGTCACTGCTATCTCAATGCTAGAACAACAATGCCAAATCAATCCATTTATGATCTTACTGTCTGGTTATCTGTTCCAGTGGTTGGAGAAAGACTGTATGGCCCAACAATGATAAAAAACTCTTCAGTGGTTTTTTTACATCTTTGGGTTGAAGTGTTTTCCTGTTCAGCCTGATGCATGACTAAATATTTTGGGCATTGAAATCTTTTTTAGACAGCTTGAGAGTCAGATCTAATGGAACAAACTAAGTAGACAAACATCTTCTAGTGGTGACAACAAACAAGTTCCTGATTTAAGTTGTACATCTAAACTTGGCAAAATTCACCTGTGTCTGAGTAGCACAGAGCTCTTACATAAAAAGAAAGACAGTGAGAAGTGCTTCTGCTGAAAAAAAAGGCTATGACCATTTTCCTCTTAATGCCTGAACTAACGACAATATCACCTGTTTTGAATCAGCCCTCCTTTATGTAAATTAAAATGAGGAAAGTCATCCCTGTCCCTAGAATTTTCCTCAAGTAATACAAGGTTTGCATAAGAAAACACAACCATTATGAAGTTGACTGTTTTGGAATTGGCACTGTATCCTGAAGGCAGAAAATCAGAGTGGTGGCCATTTCTGATTGTTCCTAATAATTAAGTTAGACATTAAAGCCTGAGGATTTTCCAAAATCTATGTTTCTTGTAGCGTAAGGATTTAAAAGTAGCTTTTATATTTTGCATAGACCTTTCACAATTATATTAATGTTAGAAAATAACAGAATGGCAGTAATAATGGCAGTACAGAAGTTAAATATTATTAAAAAGAGAAATGGGATTGAATCTTTTTGAGATTTTGTCAGTTTTGTTGAGGCTTAACGAGGGTGAAACGTCTCTCCATGAGACCTAATGAGACTTCTTGCTGCATCTGACCAAACAAAACTCACTACTTATAGCATTTCTATTGACCTTCTCAACTGATTCTAGCCCCATTCTACCACTTGTAGACAGGCAAGAGGCCGGAAGAACACAGCAAGCCAGGCAGCATCAGGAGGTGGAGAAGTCGACATTTTGGGTGTAACCCTCCTTCAGGTTCTGAAGAACGGGTATACCTGAAACATTGACTTCTCCACCTCCTGATGCTGCCTCCCTCCCTGTGTCTTCCAGCCTCCTGCCTGTCTACTTTGGATTCCAGCATAAGCTTTTTTTTGTTTCTCACCATTCTACCATTTGCCCTTTACAGAAGAACTCACCACTCGCTGGATATCTGCCAAAAAGAACAGCATCCCAAGCATTGCATTATCTATCAAAGGCAATGCTTGCTGTGCACCTGGATGAACACTGGCATGCTGATGCTGCTCCCTCATTAAGGTCAGTCATTCAGAAGTATTTGAGCAAGGGAAAATGGCACCATGATTTCCCACCAGGGAGCTGGAAGCCCTGGTGGATAGGGTGGTCCAGAGGAGGAATGCCTCCTTCTGGAAGTTTGATAGAGAAGGCCAAACCACTAGACTCTGCCAACCTAGTCTGAGGCCATTACACATAGAGACATAGAAAACGGGACCAGGAGTAGAACATTCAGTCATGTCAGAAGAATGGCCATGATCTCAGTGGACAAAAGGACAGCTCTGCTGTAAGCCATCTCTTTGAGCTCTGAGGAAGGGAGGACCACAGACGAAGCAACAGTAAGTCTGCCACCTGTACTGTCCACCAGCTCAGATACTAGTATCTCAGTGGGAACTACACAGTTAGATAATTTGGGAGCACAAACCAGTGAGCACCTCAAACCAACAGCTCCATAGCCAGCAAAGGAAGAAATGGTTCATGCTGCTGGCAATCAGAGAACTGAGAGACCAGGCACCTAATCAGCTCCAGGCAGGAGGGAACCCAATAGTTTCAGCATAGAGTCATACAGCATGGAAACAGATCTTCAGTGTATCTTCTCTGCACTGACCAGATATCCTAATCTGTCCTAGTCCAATTTGCCAGCATTTGGTCCATATGTCTCTAAGGTAAAAACAATGACTGCAGATGCTGGAAAACAGATTCTGGATTAGTGGTGCTGGAAGAGCACAGCAGTTCAGGCAGCATCCATATGTCTCTAAACCATTCCTATTCATATACTCATCCAGATGCCTTTTGAATGTTGTAATTGTACCAACATCCATCACTTGCTGTGGCAACTTGTTCCATACATGCACCACCTTCTGTGTGAAAAAGTTATCCCTTCGGTTTCTTTTAAATCTTTCCCCTCTCACCTTGAACATTTGCCTTCTACTTTTGGATTCCCCATCCTAGGAAAAAGACCTTTGCTATTCACCCTTTTCCATGCCCCTCATCAATTTATAAACCTCTATAAGGTCACCCCTCAGCCTTTGTGCACATGTGCAAGGAGGCACAGAAACAACAGACAGGTAATTGTGAGGAATGGCCCTCATAGCCTAGATGTTGCATCTATGCCATGAGGCCTAGTTGCTGCCATAGAGACACAGCACCCTCAGGGTATGCTGGATATGTGCACAGACCTGCACTCCATCACTCCAGCCACTGGTTCTCACTGAAAGGACAGTGATAGGGGAACCTGGTCCTCAGGTGACTCTTCCTTATAGTGGGATAGGATGATACCAGGAGGCACTCATCCAGAGGAGAATACACATACAGGTTCCTGAGGATTATCTTTCTTCATGACCCTTCCCTCAGTGAAGAAAGTGCACTGTGTCAATAAATGCAATTCTAACAATTGTTATTGAGATGTCTCAATGAATTATAACACCTAACCATATTTTTAAAAAAATGCTTGCTGTATTTAATGCAAAATATTCAAAACCTAAATTTTAGCTTTTCGCTCCTTTAGCTCGACCAAGTATGTAGCGTTCCCCAGCTTGCTCCAAGGAGAAGGCGTCTTGAAATCTAAACGACGGAGAGACTTGCAGTTTCAGGCTGCGACTCTGTAGGAGGTCCCTATGAAGTGCAATGAAATGAAAACATCATCTTCATTTGCAGGCATTTTATTTCTGAGGCTAAGTGTGGAGACGATCTGAAAAGCAGGAAGTAATTTTGTTTGGGTTAGAGTGGATTTTTTCACATGATTACATTCTTTTCAGTTCATTACACATTCAAGCACAGGTAAAACTACAAATTTTAATGGCAAGTGCGCTGGAAGTTATGAAATCTGCTCGGTCCTTCCGGGATTCAACTTACAGGCCCTGTATTTTAAAAGCACCTGGACAGCACTTCACTCTCTGCAGTCCAGGAGCATCTGTGGAGATATTGGGCATTTGATAACAGAACGGCCCATGCTTCAGTGATATCCAGAGGTTTCCCTGCAGAGCATCCATAGACGAATCAATGTGCTGATTCCCAGGGATGGCAACAAGAGGACATATCACGTCAGCATCCTGGCCAGAGATGAGACTGGTTATAGCGCTTTAAGATGATGAACAATTTGCTACACACCACCAGGGTAAGTGCCAGTATCTAATCAATGCTTCATTCCCTTATGAGTGTGAGTTAGCATTGCATATTTGTGGCTGCAGAAAACTGTCACACATGAAATCGGGTGTCAGACGTCTACATCACATGCTCATGTGCAATCAATATCTGTCACTTCATTGCACCTACCCATGTCATATTACTTGCAGCTCAGTGCTACTGCCTCTCTCCCATCTGTCAGGTTTCAGACTTAAAATAGGAAAGGAGCTCCAATACTCAGTAACTCAGCTCCAACCAGCGCACAAACCTTTCATTGTAACTAAACATCACTTCTCCCCAAAGGCTTGTATGGGGCAACGTCACCATTGTGAAATGCAGCTTTGGGATGAGTACCTCAGGCATATTAAGCATACACATCATGTTAAGCTTGAAGAACCTCCATCAACTCTTTGACCCACTCAAACGCCTTTCATTCATAGCCCTTGAACTCTTAACTGCACCCACACCACATTCGTTTCACAAGCAATCACAGCTCCGGAGTTTCGTATCTGAATTTGTACCTATCAATGCAGGCAAAGTTCGCATGAAGGAGAAATTGAGGACTGCAGATGCTGGAGATCAGAATCTAGAGTGTGGTGCTGGAAAGACACAGCAGATGAGGCAGGATCCAAGAAGCAGGAGAATCAATGTTTCAGGCATAAGCCCTTCATCAGGAATGAGGCTTGTGGGCTAGGGTACTGCAAGATAAATGGGAGGGGGGGTGGTGTTAGGCAGAAGGTAGCTGGGAGTTTGATAGGTAGGTGAAGGTGGGGGAGAAGGTGATAGGTCCGAGAGGAGGGTGGAGCGGATAGATGGGAAAGGTGATGGACATGCCAAGAAGGAGGTGCCGACTTGGAGGTCTCATGTACCCACACTAATTTCTCTTCATGTTTCTCTCCTATTGCAGGAGAAGAATTTGCGTAACCAGCACAAGTGTTTGCAGATGGGGGAGGATTACTTGATGTAAAGGTGTCAAAGTCTAGTCCTCTGTCCTGGCAAGACAACGAGGGGAGTGTGCCTGTGCTGAAGGGGAATTTCCATATCTACAGTTACCTAGTGAGAAATCTTCCAATCTGCTACTCCCAATGGCTCATTAAGCTGTCTTAATAGCATGCTGGGAAAGAGAGCTTGTTTGCAACACGATCAAATCTTTATGTTTTTTTCTACGGTCTCCAGATCACAGACTCAAGCAAGGGCTTAAGCCTCAGCCTCCAGGCTATCTCTCCCAGCCACAGAGAGGAGAAATAGCCAGCACCTTTAAAAGAATGCATTCCATCCCACCCTTCACCAGTGCAGAGACATTCACCTTGAGGGGTAACGTACCTACTGTATGCTCAGGATCATATTACAGTGAGCACAGCACTAGCACAAGCCCACAGCATTCTACTTCCAGGGCAATTACATCCTTCTGATGGGTCGGTGCCGATCATTTGACCCCGCCATTTGGCTCTAAACTTTTGGCGTTCATTACTTTGGCGCTGAGCTGTTTTGGCGCCAATTCAGAATTTTAAAAAAGTCTTGTTTGGTTAAAGAAGAGAGGATGACTAATGACCCAATATAATTTTCTCAACTAGCAAGAGTTGAAAGTCAAGGCTGTAATGACCTGCTGTAGATTCAAATCTCATTTTGTAATCATTTTCTCATTTAACAATTGTTAATAGTCATCTACTGCCCTTCTGTCTTCACATTGGAAAGCTGTAATACAATTTTCTTTCTATTTTCTTATAGAGCCCATACCAGAAATGGCTGAAAACATTCTAAGCAAGAGGGACAAACCAAAATGTGTTTGATAAATGTAGCAAAATGTAGAAATTTGTTTTTATAATGAATAGGTTAAAAATAAAGAATAAAAAAGAATTAGATTTATTTCTTACAATGCAATAAAAACAAATTTCTTACGGGCTCTTCAAGACTTTTTTTTATTCTGAATTGGTGCCAAAACAGCTCAGCGCCAAAGTAATGAGCGCCAAAACAGTTTAGAGCCAAAATGGCAGGGCCAAATGATCGGCGCTAAAAGGGAGGCGCCAAATAGTCCCATTCCACCTTCTGATAATGTGGTGACCAGGACTGCTTACATATTCCATCTGTGGCTGAGCTAATCTTTTATAAAGTTGTAACTCAACTTCCTTGCTCCTATATTCTGTACCCAGACAGCCATATAACCTTGATAACAAAAGACGTGGGAACAGAAGTAGACCATTCAGCCCATTGCATCTACCCTGACAATAATGACTAGTCTGATAACCCTCAACTCCTCTTTGCTGCCTTTACCCAAAAACCCTTGATTAACTTACCGTTTGAGAAACTATTGATATACTTAATGACCCAACCTTGACTGCCCTCTTTAATAAAAAAAAGTCCACAGATTTAATAACCACTGAGAAAAGAAATTCTCCTTATCTCTGACTTAAGTATGCGACCATTATTCTTAGATTATGTCCTCTGGTTCTAGACTCTCCCTCGGGGAAAACAGCCTTTCTGCGATTAAGCTGTCAAGTTCACTATGAATCTTGTATGTTTCAATAAGGTCTCTTCTCAATCTTCTGAAATCCAATGAGTACAGACCCAACTCACCTGACCACTCCTCATAAGATGCCCCTCTATACCTGATATCAAAGTCAAAGAGTGTAGAGCTGGAAAAGCACAGCTGGTCAGGCTGCATCCGAGGAGCAGGAGAGTCGATGTTTTGAGCATAAGCTCTTCATCAGGATGATTTCTCATAAAGAGCTCATGCTCGAAATGTTGACTCTCCTGCTTCTTGGATGCAGCCTGACCGGCTGTGCTTTTCCAGCTCTACACTCTTCGACTCTGATTTCTACCATCTGCAGTCCTCACTTTCTCCTATAACTGATATCAGCCTGTTGAATCTTCTCTGGACTGCCTCCAATTCCAATGTATCTTTCCTGATATAAGGGGCCCTAAACTGTTCACAGTATTCCAGCTGTAGTCTGATTAGTTCCTTAAATCGATTTCACTAAACCTCCCTAATACCTACTCCATTCCCTTTGAAATAAAGTCTAATATTTCAGTGCCTTCCCTATTATCCACTGAACTTGGATGCTAGCTTTTTGTAAATCATGCAAGATGACTCCCAAATCCCTCTGTTTTGTAGCTTTCTGCAATTTTGCTCTATTTAAATAATTTTCACCTTCTCCATTCTTTGTGCCACATAATATACCATTGCCAAATTTTTGCTCACTCATTTAACCTGGCTGTATCCCTTTGAAGGCTCTTTGTGACCTCCTCATCAGTTGCCTTCTCACCTACTTTTCCATTATCTGCAAGCTTGGCTACAGATTATTCACTTTCATCATCCCAGCCATTAATATGAATAGTAAATAATACTGGCCCCAGAACTGATCTGAGGGGATTCCTAGCCTCTGATCTGCTCTTGTAGTTGTAGTATTTACATGGCTTATCCAGTTCAGTTTTTTATCAGTAGTAACCTCCAGGATATCGATGGTGGGTGAATCAGTGATAGTAATATCATTGAATGTCAAGGCATGATGACTAGATTCTCTCTCCTTGGAGATGGTCATTGCCTGGTTCATGTGTACTATGAATGTTATTTGCCAGATGTCAGCTCAAGCCTGGTTATTGTCTGGGTCTTAACTTCATTTGAGCATTTCAGTATTTGAGGAGCTGTGAGTATTGCTAAATATTGTGCAATTATCAACAGACATCCTTACTTTTTAACCATATGACAGATGGAAGACCATTGATGAAGAGGCTGAGGATGGTTGGGCCTAGGAGACTACCCTGAGGAACTCCTGCACATATATCCTGGAGTTGAGATGACTGACCTTATACAAGCACAACCGTCTTACTATTGCCAGTGGAGTTTCCCCTGATTCCCATTGACTACAGTTTTACAAGGTAAAAACAATAATTGCAGATGCTGGAAACCAAATTCTGGATTAGTGGTGCTGGAAGAGCACAGCAGTTCAGGCAACATCCAACGAGCAGCGAAATCGACGTTTCGGGCAAGACCCCTTCATCAGGAATTCCTGATGAAGGGCTCTTGCCCGAAACGTCGATTTCGCTGCTCGTTGGATGCTGCCTGAACTGCTGTGCTCTTCCAGCACCACTAATCCAGAATCCAGTTTTACAAGGGTGCCTTAATGTCACACTTGGTCATATGTGGCCTTCATGTCAATAACAGTCATTCTCATCTCACCTCTAGAATTATACTCTTTTGTCCAGGTTTAAACCAAGGCTGTAATGAGGTCAGGAGCTGAGAGGCTTTGGTGGAACCCAAAGTGAGCATCACTCCGCAAGTTATTGCAAACCAAGTACTTCTAGGTAGCACATTTGATGGCATCTTCCATCACTTTACTGGTGATCAGACTAATGAGGCAGAAATTAGCTGTGTGAATTTGTCCTGTTATTGGCAGCATTTTGGTCCAGCCTCTCCATCTCTGACCTGTTCCAGTGCCACACCACTGCGCAAGATCTGCAGCAGACTCCTCTACCCAGCAGACACTAGACCATCTACAGGATCGGCCACACGTCAGATAGCTTTCGAAAGAGAGGCCACCACTGCTGTCAGGATAAACCTGGACATGATGTAGCCTTCCCTGCAGTCCCACACAGTTCCAGCCAACTCAAAGCTTATCTGCCATTCTGTTCCTTCAGCCTGCAACAATCTGGAAGCTTGACAGTTTCCCACACCTGCAGGACCCTTGAAGAACTTGGGTGAAGTACTGCTTCTAGATTCATTGTACCCCACCTGAAACAATGGCTGGAACAGAGGGATTCTTGCGTCCAAGAATAAGAAATTCTGAGCTTGAATGGACCCCAAAAGCTGTAGCAGTCAGCAAGAAATATCCCCGTAAACCCCAGAGAGTGGACACAAAGGGGCCAGGACTAAGCAACAGCCCTAGCAGGCAGTTTACAGCCCAAGGACCAAAGGCCCCCTGTTGGAGACCCCAGGCAGTGCTCTCCCTACTCCAACTTCACAATCAGAGTGTCCACTATAAGAGATTTTGCAAGTAAATTGTTACATTTTCCTTCCATTCCAGATATGTATAAATGTGTTATTTAATTTGCCAATGTAGGGCTTTAATTATTTAAAATACAATATTTCAACTTGGAGAGTGTGGCCGTATTTTAAACTTTTTAAAAAGAAAGACATTATAGAACCTAACTCCAGCTTTATCATTGATTCCTATTGGAATCAGTACTTCATTTAAAGTCTTTTCACTTAAGTTGCAATTTTCATGAAAGCAACCTGACTTAAATCAGGGCATCCCATTAATAAGTAGGAGATTGAGTAAATGGAGATATTTTACAAGACCCCCAAATTGATGACCACCAAGAAAGAGAGAGAGAGAGAGAGAAAAGCATTTGAAGAAGATTGTTCTCTCCTCTTTGAGAAGGGGAGGAATAAAACTGAGTGGACCAACAATGGCAGAATTTAAGGAAACAACCAGTGTGGTGCCTGCGATTAATCTTAATTGAACAATTTCTGGCTCTTAACTCTTCAAAATTTTAATATAAATTTTACATAATTGTTAAGTAAATTATTTATAAGCTTTTATTATTTCATTCAAATTGGTTCTTGGTTTAGATTGGATTCCCTACAGTGTGGAAACAGGCCCTTTGGCCCAACAAGTCTACACCAACCCTCTGAAGAGAGACCCACCCAGACCCATTTCCCTCTGACTAATACACCTAACACTATGGGCAATTTAGCATAGCTAATTCATCTGAACTGCACAACTTTGGACTGTGAGAGGAAAGCCACGCAGACATGGGGAGAATGTGCACACTCTACACAGACAGTCACCCGTGGCTGGAATCGAGCCTGGGTCCCTGACACTGTGAGATAGCAATGTTAATCACTGAGCCACCATGCCGCCCCAAATTGGATTTTAGATTCTAAGGCATTCAGCAAAGAGTGGCTTGTATTTCAATCCAAATTCTCAAAACACTTTGTACCTAATTCTTTCTGTTTTCAATTGCCCCTTAATTGAATACCCAGAATATTATTTATACTAAGACATTAATGTGAGTGAAACCTTTGCCAGCTCTTTATCCATTACTCTAAACACCCCAGAGATCTGAAAACGTTTTTGCTTATCCTTGAATCCATGCTGGATGCCAATGAATACCAGATTTCACACTGTATATCAGAGAGGAAGTCAGATCATTTTTAGTGTGGGAAAGCCACTGGTTTCCTGCCAAATAAATCTCATTGCTGATCAGCAAGAACCAGCTGCTTTCATTCCCTCTCCAATGGAAAACATCACCCCACTGTTATTGACCAACAAAGACTCCAAAAACATCTTTGAATACAGGGTGGTGGGACTTTCACAGGAATTATCAAAATAGTCTTCCAAACTCCACTGCATTATTTATTTATGTTAGCTGTGGTAACCCATGTCCCCATTCAGACAGGATTACTATGGGAAGTGAACTGCTTTTAGTAATTATGTTCAGGTCACCTTCTTGTTGCTCCTTAGTTTAAGCAGTATAATTACTGGCAGATTCCACCAGCAGCAAAGAGTTCAGGGGTTCAATGTTAAATTGGCAGTGTCTATGATTAACATAGAATGTTTTATCTTTATTTAGTATATATACATTGAACAGAATTGTGTTTTTTTTTCAACTTTAGCAGTAGAGTCTAGATTAAAATGATTGAAAAGGATATGTTTGCCATTCTGTATGAACTGTGATTGCAGAATAATCTGGTCATATGTGCAAAATGTTTGAAGTACTTCAAAAATGTGATGAAGTGCAAGATACAGCTAAACTGTGAGGAAAGCTTGTCATATTGCTGTCATTTTTGATTCCATAATCCTGCTTCTATTGCACTTAATTTTCATTTGGTTTGCGTTCCTGTTTATCTGCAATCTCTGGGAATGGTGAAATCTGACCATCCATAGCAGGACATATAGCATTGACGATGCAAGTATTTTAGAGCAGCTGGATTTTGCAGCAAAGTTTCCAGCAAAACACAGCTGTTTGTCTTTTCAATGCTAGTTAATTTGTGTTCTGTAAATATGAATAGAATTTGAACTGTATTCCAATTTTCAGGATATTTCTGTTCTTTTCAGGGTCTCTTGTTTGGAGATTTTACTGATGATGCTGCAGGATACTGCACTTCTGTACTTGCAAGTTCCCTCTTGATAGTGAGAGTTCTATCTGGTGCGCATCATGCATGTTCAATAAGCTTTCACCAGGGCACAGGCTCCAATGTTGGGAACTGCATTTCATTTGAATTCAGACTCATTGCTCACTACAGGTAATGCTGCTATGCATCCGATATGAAATATGTTTCTGCAGCCTTGACCTATTTCCAAGTGAATGTAATTATTACTGCATTATACACCAATCAAAATCTACTTGCTAATCAATCAGCACTCTACTCAATTTAGTATTAACATTGTTTTTCCCCTTTATTGGTATTGTTGTAAATTGCCCTAGTGAATGCAGGGTGAAAAGCCTCAACAAATGTGTATGATGTATGAGGAGAGGCTAAATTAAGTAGGATTAAATTCATTGGAGTTCAGAAGATTGAAGGGCATCACATCAAAATCCATTAAATTGTAACAGAACTAGTCACGTAAATGCATGAAAGATGGTTCCAATTGAGGAGGAGTCCAGAACCAGGGGTCACTGTCTAAGGACATGGGGTAAACCATTTAGAACAAAGAAAATTTACAGCCCAGAAACAGGCCCTTCGGCTCTCCGAGCCTGAGCCAATCCAAATGTACTGTCTAAACCTATTGGTCAATTCCTAAGCATTTGTAACCCTCTGCTCCCCACTTACTCGTGCATCTGTCCAGACACATCTTAAGTGAATCTACCATGCCTGCCTCTACCACCTCTGCTGGCAATGCATTCCAAATGCCCACCACCCTCAGTGTGAAGTACTTGCTGCGTGTATCCCCCTTAAACTTTCCACCTCGCACCTTGAAAGCATGACCTCTCGTTATTGAATCCTTCACCCTGGGAAAAAGCTTGTCTCTATCCACCCTGTCTATACCCTTCATGATTTTGTACCTCAATCAGGTCCCCCCTCAATCTCCTTTTTTCTAGTGAAAATAAACCTAACCTACTCAACCTCTCTTCATAGCTAGCACCTTCCATACCAGGCAACATCCTCGTAAACCTTCTCTGCACCCTCTCTAAAGTGTCCACATCCTTTTGGTAATGTGGCGCCCAGAACAGTACACAGTATTCTCAATGTGGCCGAACCAATGTCTTGTACAATTTTAACATGAACTTACCAGCTCTTATACTCAATACCCCATCCAATGAAGGCAAGCATACAATATGCCTTTTTGACCACTCTATCCACCTGTGCAGCAACCTTCAGGGTACAATGGACTTGCACTCCCAGATCTCTCTGCCCATCAACTTTTCCCAAGGCTCTTCCATTTGTTGTATAATTTGCTCTAGAATTAGACTTGCCTAAATGCATCACCTCACATTTGCCTGGATTGAAAGCCATCTGCTACTTTTCTGCCCAACTCTCCAGTCTACCTTTTTGCTATTCCACCAATCTTCGTGTCATCTGCAAACTTGATGATCATACCAACAGTTTCCTCTTCTAGATCACTTATGTATATTACAAATAACAGTGGCCCCAGTACTGACCCCTGTGGAACAGCACTGGTCACCTTTCTCCATTTCGAGGAACTCCCTTCAACTACTACTCTCTGTCTTCTGTTGCTCAACCAGTTCCTTATCCACCTAGCTAGAACACCCTGTACACCATGTGACTTCACTTTCTCCATTAGTCTACAATGGGGAACCTTATCAAACGCCTTCCTGAAGTCCATGTATATGACATCAACAGCCCTTCCTTCATCTAACAACTTGGACACTTCCTCGAAGAACTCTATCAAGTTGGTATGGCATGATCTCCCCCGCACAAAACCATGTTGCCTATCAGTGATAAGCTTATTTCTTTCCAAATATAAATAGATTCTATCTCTCAGTACCCTCTCCAGCAACTTCCCCACCACCGACGTCAGGCTCACTGGTCTGTAGTTATCCGGAATATCCCTACTACTCTTCTTGTACAGGGCGACAACATGAGCAACCTTCCAGTCCTCCGGCACCTCACCTGTATTTAAGGATGCCACGAAGATATCTGTCAGGGCCCCAGCTATTTCCTCTCTTGCCTCCCTCAGCAACTTGAGATAGATCCCATCCAGTCCTGGGGGTTTGTCCACCTTAATAACCTCTAGCCTACCTAACACATCTTCCTTACTTTTGCCAGCGTGTTCCAGACTAATAAAACTTCTATCTCTAATCGCAAGATTCATCACATTCCTCTCCTCAGTGAACACTGATGCAAAGTAATCATTCAGAATCTCACCCATTCTCTCAGGTTCAGCACACAGCCTTCCTTCATTATCTTTTAGTGGACCAATCTTTCTCTAGTTACCCGCCTGCTTCTTATATAAGAATAAAATGCTTTGGGATTTTCCTTAATTCTGCTTGCTAAAGCTATTTCATGACCCTTTTTAGCCCGCTTGATTCCTTGTTTAAGACTTATCCTACTCTTTCGATATTCCTCCCGGGCCCGTTCTGTTCTCAGCTGCCAAGACCTTATGTACACTTCCCTTTTCCTCTTGGCGAGTTGTACAATTTCTCCTGTCATCCATGGCTCACGAATCTTGCCCTTCCTATCCTTTGCCTTCAACGGGACATGCCTATCCTGCACTATCTTTAACCTATCTTGGAAAGCCTCCCACATCTCAAATGTGGATTTCCCTTCAAATAGCTGCGTCCAATCCACATTTCCCAGCTCCTGCCTAATTTTGATATAATTGGCCTTGGCCCAGTTTAGCGCTCTTCCCTTAGGACCACTCTCTTCTTCATCTATGAGTATTCTAAAACTTACAGAATTGTGGTCACTGTTCCCAAAGGAATCCCCCACCACAAGTTCTGCCACTTATCCTGGCTCGTTCCTCAATACCAGGTCCAATATAGCCCCTTCCCTCATTGGACTATTGACATACTGCTCTAGAAAACTCTCCTGGACACTTCGTACAAATTCTACTCCATCCAGACCTCTGATGCTAAGTGTATCCCAGTCAATGTTGGGAAAATTAAAATCTCCCATCACCACTACCCTATTGCCACAACATCTATTCATAATCTATTTACCTATTTGTTCTTCTACCTCACGCTCACTGTTGGGAGGTCTGTAATACAGCCCCAACAATGTAACTGCACCCTTCTTATTTCTCAGCTCCACCCATAATGCCTCACTACCCAAGACCTCCATAGTGTCCTCCTTTAGCACAGCCGTGATATCGTCCCTGACCAGCAATACAACTCCAGCCCTCTTTTACTTCCCTCCCTGTCCTGTCTGAAGCGTCTATATCCTGGAACATTTAGTTGCCAATCATCATGCCCTTCCTTCAACCAAGTCTCTGTGATGGCAATAATGTCACACTCCCAGGCACCAATCCAAGCCCTAAGTTCATCTGCCTTACACACTATACTCCTTGCATTAAAGTGGATGCATTTCAGGCCACCAGTTCTTTTGCACTCATCTGCTCTCTGCCTATTCTTCCCTTTACTAATGCTATCTTCATAATTCTTACAGTCTCCAGTCTCCATCTCACTGCCTACTTGTTTTCTCTTCTGGTTCCCAGTCCCCTGCCACATTAGTTTAAAACCTCCCCAACAGCAGTAGCAAAAACTCCCCCAAGGACATTGGTTCTGGTCTGGTTCAGATGTAGACCGTCCCTTTTGTAATAGTCCCACCTTCCCCAGAACCGGTCCCAATGTCCAACAAATCTGAACCCCTCCCTCCTACACCATCTCTCAAGCTACGTGTAAATCCTGCCTATTTTTTTCATTTCTACACTGGCTAGCACGTGGTACTGGTAGTAATCCTGAGATCACTACCTTTGAGGTCCTCCCCTTTAACTTCTCTCCTAGCTCCCTGAATTCTTCTTTCAGGACCTCATCTCGCTTTCTACTTATATCGTTGGTGCCTATATGCACCAAGACAACTGGCTGTTCACCCTCCCCTTTTAGAATGCTCTGCAGCCGATCAGTGACATCCCTGACCCGAGCACCTGGGAGGCAACATACCATCTGGGAATCACAGTTTTCGGCCACAGAACTGCCTATCTACTCCCCTTACAATAGAATCCCCCATGACTATGACCCTACGAGTCTTTTCCCTGCCTTCTGAACAGCAGTACCCGCCATGGTGCCGTGATCTTGATAACTGCTGTCCTCCCCTAGTGAGCCATCTCCCCCAACAGTATCCAAAACGGTATACCTGTTTTGGAGGGAGATGACAGCAGGGGACACCTGCACTGCCTTCCTACTCTTTTTCTGTCTTTTGGTCACCCATTCACTGTCTCCCTCAGCAACTCTAACCTGCGGTGTGACCAATTCACCAAACGTGCTATCCACAACCTCCTCAGCATCGTGGATGCTCCACAGTGAGTCCATCTGCAGCTCCAGAGCTGTCATGTGGTCAAACAACAGCTGCAGCTGGACACACTTCTGGCAAGTGTAAGAGTCAGGGATGTCAGACACGTTCCTAAGCTCCCACTCAAGCACGAGGCACATGCCACGGGTCTGAGGTCCCCTGCCATTGTAAGCTTAGCTTTATATGAACTAACTAAAACCAAACAATGTGCTTAAATAAATGAAAAAGAAAGATAAGAAATAAAAGCCTTACTTTTTCTTCTGGTTGGAGGAGATGGGGAGGGAGGGAGATACTACATGTGTAGTATTTCGGGTTTAGCCACTGCCCAAATATAAATTAAACCCTTTCCTTCCCGGCAGCCCTCGCTTCACTCCTCCTTCTCTCCTCGCTGCTCTGGCAAAATGGAGCTTTATCCTCAATTTAGGATTGAGTTGAGGATAAATTTCTTCATCCAGGGAATGGTGAAACTATGGAATGTATTACCACAGAAAGCAATCAAGGCCTAAACGAGAAGGGGTGGAATGTAGCACTTGGAGCTAAAAGGATTAAAGAATATGGGGGAAAACAGGAACAGGCTATTGAGTTGGATGATAATCACCCAATTATAATGAATGGCAGAGCAGGCTCGAAAGGCTTATCCCTGCTTTTTTTTTATGTTTCCGTGCTTCAATATTGTGTGTCTGTTTCAGCAATACCCAAATTCCATGTATTTCTCTTCTGACACTGGGATCAATATATCATCTGTTGAGAACACAGGAAGTTTATACTAACTGTTGATAAATCTGGCCTGAGAGTGATTGATTATTTGTGGCGAATGTTATTCTCTTCACATCCATTATTTTGATCACATGGTTCCATCAAAGACAAATTCAGTAAAATTGGTCATCCCCTGACCAAAATACTGAATCAACCTGAATAACTAATTGCTCTCCCCTTTCCAGGCATCGATACATGGAGTAGAAAATATGAATTTGTCAGCCTGAAGTGACTATAAAAGAATTGCATAAAGGCTGAAGTATTTACAATGGAGATGAAACAGGAGACACAAAGGCTCTGCAAGTTTCAGAATACATCAATGCATATTTTTGTTTGATTCTTATGATTATTATAAACACAATGGGTTAATTGTCATTTTTAAGTCAAACGCCTATTTGATGTAGACATAGAATTATGCCATTCAGTCCATCAAGTCTGGTTCACATTTTGATCATGGCTGATATGTTTCTCTTGCTTTCTCCCCATAACCCTTAATTAGCTTACCAATCAAAAATCAATCTATTCATATCTGAAATGAACCCAATGACTTAGCCTCCACAGCCCTCTGTAATGATGAGTATCAGAGATTAACCACCCTCTGCCTGAAGAAATTCCTCCTCATATCAATTTTAAAGGGTTAACATTCTGCACTGAGGCAGCGCCCTCACATCCTAACCATTTGGAAAAGCATGGCTTTTATAACCATCTGGAAGAGCATGGCTTGATTAAATGCACTCAACACGGCTTTGTGAGGGGCAGGTCATGCCTCACAAACCTTATCGAGTTCTTTGAGGATGTGACTAGAAAAGTTGATGAGGGTCGAGCTGTGGATGTGGTGTATATGGACTTCAGCAAGGCATTTGATAAGGTTCCCCATGGTAGGCTCATTCAGAAGGTCAGGAGGAATGGGATACAGGAGAATTTAGCTGTCTGGATACAGAATTGACTGGCCAACAGAAGACAGCAAGTAGTAGTAGAAGGAAAATATTCTGCCTGGACGTCAGTGGTGAGTGGTGTTCCACAGGGCTCTGTCCTTGGGTCTCTACTGTTTGTAATTTTTATTAATGACTTGGATGAGGGGAATGAAGGATGGGTCAGCAAGTTTGCAGATGACACAAAGGTCGGAGGTGTCGTTGACAGTATAGAAGGCTGTTGTAGGCTGCAGCGGGACATTGACAGGAAGCAGAGATGGGCTGAGAGGTGGCAGATGGAGTTCAACCTGGATAAATGCGAGGTGATGCATTTTGGAAGGTCGAATTTGAAAGCTGAGTACAGGATTAAGGATAGGATTCTTGGCAGTGTGGAGGAACAGAGGGATCTTGCTGTGCAGGTCCATAGATCCTTTAAAATGACCACCCAAGTGGACAGGGTTGTTAAGAAAGCATAAGGTGTTTTGGCTTTCATTAATAGGGGAGTTGAGTTTAAGAGTCGTGAGAACTTGTTGCGGCTCTATAAAACTTTGATTAGACCGCACTTGGAATACTGCGTCCAGTTCTGGTCGCCCTATTATAGGAAAGATGTGGATACTTTGGAGAGGGTTCAGAGGAGGTTTACCAGGATGCTGCCTGGACTGGAGGTTTATCTTATGAAGAGAGGTTGACTGAGCTCAGACCTTTTTCATTGGAGAAAAGGAGGAGGAGAGGGGACCTAATTGAGGTATACAAGATAATGAGAGGCATAGATAGAGTCGATAGACAGAGACTATTTCCCAGGGCAGAAATGGCTAACACAAGGGGTCATAGTTTTAAGCTGGTTGGAGGAAAGTATAGAGGGGATGTCAGAGGCGGGTTCTTTTCACAGAGTTGTGAGAGCATGGAATGCGTTGCCAGCAGCAGTTGTGGAAGCAAGGTCATTGGGGACATTTAAGACACTGCTGGACATGCATATGGTCACAGAAATTTGAGGGTGCATACATGAGGATCAATGGTCGGCACAACATCGTGGGCTGAAGGGCCTGTTCTGTGCTGTACTGTTCTATGTTCTATGTTCTAACCTCTCCTACGAGTGTAAACATTGTCTCCATGTCCACTGTATCCAGACCTCTTGGTATTCTCTAAGCTTCAATCAGATCCTTGCTAAATGCTATCAAGTAAAGATCCAGAGTCCTCAACCGTTCCTCACATGACAAGGCCATCATCCCAGGATCATTCTTTTTTAAATTACTTACAGTGTGGAAACAGGCGCTTCGGCCCAACAAGTCCACACCAACCCTCTGAAGAGCAACCCACCCAGACCCATTCCCCTACATTTACCCCTTCACCAAACGCTACAGGCAATTTAGCATGGCCAATTCACCTAACCTGCACATTTTTAGACTGTGGGAGGAAACCCACGCAGACGCAGGGAGAATGTGCAAACTCCACACAGTCAGTTGCCTGAGGCGGGAATTGAACCCGGGTCTCTGGCGCTGTGAGGCAGCAGTGCTAACTACTGAGCCACCTTGCCATCCACTAGGCAAGAGATTCACATTCCATTAACCTGCTTTTGAACTTGGGTAGGCATTGGGTGCACCATTCCTGGAAACACTGCAATACCAGGTTGTAACTTGGAGAGGACAGAGCAAGCCCTTAACCCATCTTCCTTAACCCATTCTTGTTAAACACTTCTGGATCCCTTCAACACTAACATCCTTCCTTAGATATGTGGCCTAAAACTGAGTACAATATCCCAAATGCGGTTTGATCAGAGTCTCAGCAGTATATCTCTGCTCATATATACTAGTCCTCTTGAAATGATGCTAACATTATATTTTCTAGATGCCAGCTGAATCTGCATGTTAACCTTAAGAGAATCCTGAACTCAAGCTCCCAAAGCCCCTTTGTGCTTCAGATTTCTGAACTCTTTCCCTATTTACAAAATATTCTACACCTCTATTCTTCCTATCAAAGTGCATAACTTCACACTTTCCCATGGTGTATTCTATCTGCCACTCCTTTGCCCACTCTCTTAACCTGTCCAAGTCCTTCTGCAGTGTCCAAAACTACCTCAATATTGCCTGTCCTTCCACTGTCTTTGTATCATCTGCAAATTTAGTTAAAATGGCCTCGGCTCCTTCATCCAGATCATTACTGTAACACTTGATAACCTACTGTTCTGGTTTCCTTGCCACCCTAGTTTAAACCTTCCTGAATGACATTGGCAAACGTCTTGGCACCAACATCCTGGAAGGGTTGGGAAGGTTTAAAGTTGTGTGGCAAGGGAACCAGAACAGTAAGTTAGTAAGTGAAATGACCAAAAAGCAGTTTGAGACTAAAACCCATAAGACTAACAGGAAGAACAGATGGGGGAGGTTACTGAATGTGGCAAGACTGGTGGTCTGAAGTATATTTGTTTTAATGCAAGAAGTATGACAGGTGGGGCAGTTGAACTTATAGCTTGGACTAGTGCATATAACTATTATGCTGTAGGTATTACAGAGATGTGGTTGGAAGAGAGACAAAACTGGCAGCTTAATGTTCCAAGATTTAGATGTTTCAGCCAAGATAGACAGGGATGTAAAAGAGGTGGGGGAGTTGCATTACTGAGGGACAGACCTTTGAGGGCTCATCCAACAAGGCCATATGGAGACAGCTCAGGAACAGGATGGGTGCAATCACTTTGATAGGGTTGTACGAACAGGTCTTCCAACAGCCAATGGGAGAGAGAGATATAAATGTGTGAACAGATTAAGGCAAAATATGAAAACAATAGGACTGTTGTTGTGGATGATTTAAACTTCCTACATATTGACTGAAACTCCCTTAGCGCGAGGGGCTTGGATGAGGGGTAACTTGTTAGGTGTGTTCAGGATAGTGTTTTGAAGTAATATGTAAGTATTCCAACAAGGGAAGGGGCCATATTAGGCTTGGTATTTGGGAATGATCCCGGGCAGGTGACTGAAGTTTCAGCAGGGGTGCGTTTTGGGAACAATGACCATAATTCCATAGTTAAAAATCACACAACACCAGGTTATATTCCAACAGGTTTAATTGGAAGCACTAGTTTTCGGAGCGCCGCTCCTTCATCAGGTGGTTCATCAGGAGCGGCGCTCCGAAAGCTAGTGCTTCCAATTAAACCTGTTGGACTATAACTTGGTGTTGTGTGATTCTTAACTTTGTACACCCCAGTCCAACACCGGCATCTCCAAATCATAATTCCATAAGTTTTAAATGACTTCTGGATTAAGATATGAGTAGCCCTTGGGTGAAATTATTAAACTGGGAAAGGCTAACTACCACAATATTAGGCAGCAATTGGGAAATATAGATTGCAGCGGCTGTTTGGAGGTTAATCCATATCTGGCAGGTGGGAATTTTTTAAAGGTCAGTTGATTAAAGTTCGGGACCTGCATGTTCCTGTGAATATGAAGGAAAAGGATAACAAGATTCAGAAATCTTGGATGACAAAAGAAGTTGTGAGCTTAGTCAAAAAAGAAAAAGAAAAAGGAAGCGTATGGTTTAGGAAACTGCAGACAGAGAGATCCCTCGAAGAATATAAAGGAAGTAGGAAATAACTTAAACAAGGAGCTTGGAGGGGTAAAAGGGACTATGAAATGACTTTAGCAAACAGGATTAAGAAAAACCCTAAGGCTTTTTATCCATATAAAAGGAGCAAGAGGGTAGTTAGGGAAAAGTAGGCCCACTCAAGGACAAAGGAGGGAATTTATGCATGGAGCCAGAGGATGTGGTTGAAATCCTTCATGAATACTTTGTATTGGTATTCACAAAGGAGGAGTACATGGTGGATAGTGAGTCTACAGAGAGGCATTGATATTTTAGGGCATCAATATAAAAAGGAGGAGGTGTTGGGTGTTTTGAAAATCATAATGATAGATAAGTCCCCAGGAACCGATGGGATCTATCCTGGAATACTGAGTGACATGAGGGAGGAAATTACTGGGGCCCTGTACAAAATCATTGCATCCTCTTTAGTCACAAGTGAGCTCCCAGAGAACTGGAGAATAACGAATGCTGTTCTTTGTTTAATAAGAGCAACAGGGAAAATATGAGAAATTATAGACTGGTGAGCCTTATACCAGCGGCTGGGAAATTATTGAAGAAGATTCTTAGAGACAGAATTTATTCATATTTGGAAACATTTGGACTTCTCGTGATAGGCAGTTGAGCTTTGTGAGGAGGAGGTCTTATTTCACAAATGTGATTGAGTTTTTTTGAGGAAGTAATTGAGGAAGTAAAGATGATTGATGAGTGCAGGGTGGTGAATGTTATCTACATGAACTTTAGCAAAGCCTTTGACAAGGTCTTGCATGACAAACTGGTAAAGAAGGTGAAGCAACATAGGATCGTTGGTGAGCTTTTAAGATAAATACAGAACTGGCTTGATCATAGAAGACAGAGAATAAATCTGGAAAGGTATCTTTCTGACTGGAGATATGTGTCCACTGGTGTTTGGCAGAGATCAGGGCTGGGCCCTCCATTATCTGTAATATATATATACACAATTTGGAGGAGAATGTAGGTTGTCTGATTCACAAGTTTGCAGACAACACAAAAGTTGGGGAGCTGCGGATACTGAAGAGGATTGCCTAAAGGATACAGCAGGATATAGACAGGTTGGAGACTTGGGCAGAGAAATGGCAGATAGAATTTAATCTGGAGTTCTTTGAGAAGGTGACCAAACAAAAGGATGAGGGTAAAGCGGTTGATGTGGTGTATATGGTTTTCAGAAAGGCATTTGATAAGGTTCTCCATGGTAGGCTATTGCACAAAATGCAGACGCATGGGATTGAGGGTGATTTTGTGGTTTGGATCAGAAATTGGCTAGCTGAAAGAAGACAGATAGTGGTGGTTGATGGAAAATGTTCATCTTGGAGTTCAGTTACTAGTGGTGTGCCACAAAGATTTGTTTTGGGGCCACTGCTGTTTGTCATTTTTTTAAATGACCTGGATGAGGGCGTAGAAGGATGGGTTAGTAAATTTGCAGATAACACTAAGGTCGGTGGAGTTGTGGATAGTGCCGAAGGATGTTGCAGGTTGCACAAGGACACAGATAAGCTGCCGAGCTGGGCTGAGAGGTGGCAAATGGAGTTTAATGTGAGATGATTCACTTTGGAAGGAGAAATAGAAATAAAGAGTACTGGGCTAATTGTATATTCTTGGAAGTGTAGATGAGCAGGGAGATCTCAGTGTCCACGTACCTGGATCCCTGAAAGTTGCCACCTAGGTTGATAGGGTTGTTAAGAAGGCATACAGTGCATTAGCTTTTATTGCTAGAGGGATTGAGTTTGGGAGCCATGAGATCATGTTGCAGCTGTACATAACTCTGACGCAGCTGCACTTGCAGTATTGCGTACAGTCTGATCACCGCATTATAGGAAGGATGTGGAAGCTTCAGAAAAGGTTCAGAAGAGATTTACTAGGATATTGCCTGGTATGGAGGGAAGGTCTTATGAGGAAAGGCTGAGGGACTAGAGGCTGTTTTCGTTAGAGAGAAAAAGATTGAGGCATATATGATAATCAGAGGGCTATATAGGGTGGACAGTGAGAGCCTTTTTCCTTGAATAGTGATGGTTAGCACAAGGGGACATTGCTTTAAATTGACGTGATAGATATAGGACAGATGTCAGGGGTAGTTTCTTTAGTCAGAGAGTAGTAGGGCCTTGGAAAGTCCTGTCTTCAACAATAGTAGACTTGCCAACTTTAAGGGCACTTAAATTTATTGGGTAAGCATATGGATGAAAATGGAATAGTGTAGTAGAGATGGGCTTCAGATTGGTTTCACAGGTTGGTACAACATCGAGGCCGAAGGGCCTGTACTGTGCTGTGATGTTCTATGTTCTCATGTTCTATGTTCTAAATGCAAGGTGATGCATTTAAAGCGCTAATGCAGGCGGGAAGTATGCAATAAATGCAGAATTCTTAGAAGCATTAACATACAGAGGGATCTAGGCATACAGGTCTAGCGAGTAAAGCGAGTGGATCATGTAGTCAAGAAAGCATATGGCATGCTTGCCTTAATTGGCTGCACAGAGCATAAAAATTGGCAAGCAGCTGTATAGTAAGGCCACATCTGGAATATTGGGTACACCAATTTGATTGCTACACCACAAGAAGGTTGAGGAGAGTGTATTTTGGAGTGGATTGGCCTTTAATGGAGATTGGAGATTCAAGTTTTTCACTTGAATTTTAGTAGCTGAGGTATGACCTCATAGAGACTACAAAATTATGAGAGGCATGGATAGAATTGATAGTCGGACCAGTGTAGAAATGTTAATTATAAGGGACGCAGATTTATGCGATTGGGGGGAGCTTAAAGGAGATGTGAGAGGCAGTTTTTTACACAGAGGGTGGTAAGAGCCTGGAATGCATTGTCAGGTGATGTGGTAAAAGCAGGTACAATAGCTACTTTTAAAAGGCATCTTGACACATGAACAGGCAGGGAATCATAGAATCCCTTCAGTGTGGAAGCAGGCTAATTGACCCATCATGTCCACATCAATCCTCTGAAGAGCATCCCACCCAGACCCATCCATCCCTAACCTTATTCTCTGTAATTCTGCATTTACCAAGACTAATCCACCTAATCTACTCATCCCTGAACAATACAGGACAATTTTGCATATCCAATCACCTAACCTGCACATCTTTGGACTGTGGGAGGAAGCCAGAGCACCTGGAGGAAACCTGCGCAGATATGGGGAAAATGTACAAACTCCACAACATAGTTGCCCATGGGTCGAATTGAACCTGGATCCATGCTAATCACTGAGCCATCATGCCATCTGGAAAAAATGGATCTTGTAGAGGTAAAAGGTTTTTAGTTTCGTCTTGGTGGGCTGAAGAGCCTATCTCTGTACTATACAGTTCTTTGTTCTTTGTTATAACATGAGTAGTCGAGGTCCCTTAAGGAGCCCTGCAGAACTCCACTAGTCACTAACTGCCATCCTGAAAAAGACCACTTTATTCCAACTCACTACTTTCTGCAAGTCAACCAATCCTCTATCCATGCCAATGCCTTGCCCCTAACACCATGGATCTTATCTTATTTAGCAGTCTCCTGTGTGGCACCTTGTCTAAGCCCTTCTGGAAATCCATACAGAACATGTCTACAGGTTATCCTTTGTCTCATTTGCTCATTAGCTTCAGAAAGAATTCTAACAGATCCACGAGGCAGAAGTCGTGCTGACTTAGACCCTTTTTACCATGCATTTCCAAGTACTGCTCATCCTCATGCTTAAAAATGGACTCTAACATCTTACCAAAGACTGATGCCAGGTTAATTGGTCTGTAGTTTCTTGTATTCTGCCTCCATGACTTGTTAAACATGATTGTATATCAGTTATTTTTCAATAATTCCTGAAAGCTCATTGCCAAAGCTATCTCCTTCACATCTCTAGGGTGTAGTCCATCTGGTCTGGGTGATTTATCCACTTTCAGACCTTTCAGCTTCCCCAGCACCATTTCCTTTCTGATAGCCACTACATTCACTTCTGTCTCTGATTCTCTAGAAGTTCTGATATGCTGCTGGTGTCTTCTGTTATGAAGTGGAGGTCAACACTCCTTTGATACACCCAGAGAGGAGCACCTTGCCTCATAATCTGATAAAGAAGTGTGACAAGGGGTATAACCTATCTCTCACTCCTTCAATCTGTTATAAAGGAGTAGTTAAATGAAATGGAATTCTTTCACCCACCTTATAATTAACAAGTAACCATTTATTTATCTAACTCCAACACTGAACAAATTAACAGAACAGCTACCAAACTGAACAATCCCTCTTTAACTACCTATTCCTGAATAAAACAAAATTTTGTTGGTATGCTGTTTCAATAACACAGCTCCGACTTATAAAAATCCAATTAGTAAGAGCAATAATTTAAAACTTAGTCTCTCAATGTTTACACAGAATTGATCCTCCTTAACGTTTTTATATCTTATTACATCATCTTGGGTTGGGAGCTGAATATCCCAGGATTTGCATCCTATCGAAAAGATAGGCATGTGGGCAGAGGGGGTAGGGTTCCCTTATTGGGAAGAAATGAAATTAAATCAATAGTAAGAAACAAAGTATCGTCAGATGGTATAGAATCTGTGTGGGTCGAATTGAGGAACCACAAAGATATGGAGTTATGTATAGGCCACCAAACAATAGTCAGGAGCTGGGGTACAAGATATACTAGGAGATAGAAAAAGTGCTTAAGAAAGGAAAAGTCATAGTGATCACGGGGATTTCAAAATGCAGGTGGACTGGGAAAATCAGGTTGGTAGTGAATTGCAAGAAATGGAATTTGTGGAATGTCTACGAGATGGCTTCTTGGAGCAGTTTGTGGTGGAGACCACTTGGGAACAAGCAATACTACATTTAGTGTTGTGCGATGAGGTAGGCTATGATTGAATTTACTCTGCAATTTGTGAGGGAGAAGATAGAATCAGAGGTAATGGTATTACAGTTGGATAAAGGCAACTACAGGGGCATGAGGGAAGAGCTAGGCAGAATTGACTGGGAGGGGAGCTGAGCAGGAAAGACAGTGAAACAGCAATGGCAGGAGTGTCTGGGAGTAATTCAGGAGACACAGCAAAGATTGATCCCTAGGAAAAGGAAGCGTGGTAGAGGAAAGATGAGGAAAGCATGGCTGACTAGGGAAGTCATGAATAGTATAAAAGCAAAAGAAAAAGCATATCATGTGGTGAAGGGCAGTGAGAAACCAAAGGATTGGTAAGCTTACAAAGACCAACAGAGGGCAACAAAAAAAGAAATAAAGAGGTAGATGATTAAATATGAGGGTAAGCTAGCCAGTATTATACAAAGGAGGACTGTAAGAGTTTCTTTAGATATATACAGGGCAAAAGAGAGGCAAAAGTGGACATTGGGCCAATGAAAAATGATGCTGGAGAGATAGTATTGGGGAATAAGGAAATGGCTGTGGAACTGAATAATTACTTTACGTTAGTATTCATGATGGAAGACACAAGTAATATCCTAAAGATTCAAGAGAGTGAAGGGGCAGAGTGGAGTATGGTGGCCATCCCCAAAGAGAAGGTGCTAGAAAAACTGAATGGCCTGAAGGTGGATAAATCACCTGGACCAGATGGACTACATCCCAGAGTAAGGGAGATAGCTGAAGAGATAGTGGAGACATTAGATCACCACTAACTAGAGCCAGATATGGTCACAGAGGATTGGAAAATCACTAACATGGCACCACTGTTTAAGAAGGGAGTCAGGCAAAAGATAGAAAATTACAAGCTGATTTGCCTAACCTCGATTTTGAGTAAGATTTTGGAGTCCATTGTGAAGGATGAGATTTCTGAATACTTGGAAGTGTGTAGTAAAATAGGGTAAAGGGGAGATAATGCCTGACAAATCTGCTAGAATTCTTTGAGGATGTAATGAGCAGGTTAGACCAAAAAGTTATCCACCTTGACTTCAAGAAGGCCTTTGACAAGGTGCTGCACAGGAGGCTACTGAGTAAGATTAGAGCCCTTGGTTTTAGAAGCAAGGTGCTAGCATGGATAGAATCTTGGCTGTCTGGCACAAAGCAGATAGTGGGGATAAAAGGATCTTTCTCAGGATGACAGCTGGTGACAAGGGGTGTTCCACAAGGCTCACTTTATATCAGATTTGTATTTAATTGATCCTTAGTCTCCAAGTACATTTTTAAATTAATTGGCTAAACTTAAACTGTTGTCTGGGTAAAATGTTGCTTGGGCATGCCAAATGAACACTTTTTGATACAATGTGTTAATTTAAGCACCTGCAGCTGCTTACCAACAGATACTCATTTTTTAAAACTCTCCAAGCACAGGAAAGAACACCAGCTTTTAAAGGGAAATCGCAATGCTTTCCTCAATTTTACAATTTTACCATATTTTTACACACCAGCTTTGTGAAACATCCACTGTGAAAACTGATGCAAAGTATCTATTCCCTTCCTTTGTTCCCATTTCTTTGTTCCCCATTTCTCTAGCCTCATTTCTCTGTAATCCAATATTCACTCTTGCCTCTCTCTTGCCCTTTAAATACTAAAAAATTCTTGCAATCTTCTTTTATGTGACTAGCTATCTTACTGTCATATTTTGCCTTCTACCCCTATTGCCTTTTTAGATATCGTCTGTTGGTTTTTAAAGGCTTCCCGAATTTCTGACTTGACATTCATTTTCACCACATTGTGTGCTTTTTCTTTTGCTTTTATGCTGTCCCTGATTTCCCTTGTTCCTGATTTCCCAGCCATGGCTGCTTCATCCTACCCTTAGTATGTTTCTTCTTCACTGGGATGAATTTCTATTGTGTATTCCAAATTATCCCCAGAAACTTCTGCCATTGCTGCTCTACCATATTCCCTGCTCTGCTCCACTTCCAATCAACTCTGGCCAGCTCCTCCCTCATGTCTTTCTTGTTACTTTTAATCAATTGTAATTTCATTTCATCTGATTCCAACTTCTCCCTCACAAACTGCAGGTGAATTCCATCATATTGCAGTCACTGCCCCTAAGGCGTTCCTTCACTGCCAGCTCCCTAATCAAGTTTGTTTCATTACACATCACCAAATCCAGACCTGCCTGTTCCCTTATAGGCTGTACCACAAGCTGCTCCCCCAAAGAGTCATCTTAAGCATTCCACATATTTGTTTTCTTGGAATATGCTATCAACCTGATTTTTTCATTTCACCCACATATTGAAGTTGCCAATGATTATTATAATGTTGCCTTTCTGATAGGCATTTTCTATCTCCTGATTTAGTTTCTTCCCCACATCCTGATGAGTGCTAGAAAGCCTGTATATAATTCCCATCAGGGTCTTTTTTCTGATGTGGTTCCTCAACTCTACCCCCACAGATTCTTCACATTCCAGTCCTATATCACTTCTTGCTATCAATTTAATTTCATTTCTTACTAACAATGCAACCTCGGCTTCTCTGCCAATCTGCCTGTCCTTTTGATAGCACATGTATCCTTGGATATTTAGTTCCCAGCCCTGATTCCCTAGAATCCACACCTCTCTCTGTCATACTCACAACATCATAGTCACCAATTACAATCTGTGCTCCAAGCTCATTTACCTTGTTTGGTATAATGCATGCATTTAAGTACAACACCCTCAGTCCTGCGTTGACTGGTCCTCTTCTTCTAGTTATCCCCTTATCTGCTGTTACAGCACAATACAGGCCCTTTGACTCCCAATGTTGGAACCAATCTGAAGCCCATCTAACTTAGACTATTCCATTCTCATCCATATGCCTTCAAATGACCACTTAAATGACCTTAAAGTTGGCTCGTCTATACTGTTACAAGCAGTGTGTTCCACACCCTTACAACTCTGAGGAAAGAAACTACGTCTGACATCTGTCCTATATCTATCACCCCTCAATTTAAAGCTATGTCCCCTCATGCTAGCCATTACCATCCAAGGAAAGAGGCTCTCACTGTCCAACCTATCTAACCCTCTGATTATCTTCTATGTCTCAATTAAGTCACCTCTCAACCTTCTTTTCTCTAATGAAAACAGCTTCAAGTCACTTAGCCTTTCCTCCATACTAGACATCATCCTAGTAAATCCCTTCTGAACCTTTTCCTAAGCATCCACATCCTTCCTATAATGCGGTGACCAGAACTGTATGCGATACTCCAAACGTGGCCGCACCAGAGTTTTGTACAGCTGCTACATGACTTCATGGCTCCAAAACTCAATCCCTCTACTAATAAAAGCTAACACACTATATACCTTCTTAACAACCCTATCAATCTGGGTGGCAACTTTCAGGGATCTACCTACCTGGACACCAAGATCTCGCTGTTCATCTGCACGGCCAAGGATTTTACCATTAACCCAGTACTCTGCATTCCTGTTACTCCTTCAAAGTGAATCACCTCACACTTTCCGCATTAAACTCCATTTGCCACCTCTCAGCCCAGCTCTGCAGCTTATCCATGTCTCTCTATAACCTGCAACATCCTCTGTCACTATCCACAACTTGACCGACCTTAGTATCATCTGCAACACCCTCAATAAGAAATTAAATCAAAAGCAAGAAGTGCTATAGAGTTGGCAGATGTAGAATTTGTATGGGTAGAGTTGAGGAACCACAAAGGAAAAAAGGAGCCAAGTGGGAGTTGTGTTGAGGCTTCTTGGTAGTAGTGGGGAAGAAGATTGTGACTGATTTGATCACCCTCAATCCATTTTCCTGCCTTCTACCCATAACCCTTGATTCCATTTCGGACTAAAAATCTGTATCTCAACTTTGAATATACTTAAAGATCCAACCTCAACAATCTTCTATGTTATAGAATTTCAGAGGTTTTCCACTGTTTAAGAGAAAGAGGTCTTCCTCGTCTTTTGCTTAATCAGTTACTCTGGGATAATGCCCTCTGGTCCCACACTCTCTGATGAAGAGAAATGACCCCCAGGCATTTACCCTGTCAAAAGCCTGAATAATCTTCTATTTTTCAAGAAGGTCTCCTCTCATTCTTCTCAACTCAAATGAGTACAAGTCCAACCAATTTGGTTCATCCTCCTAAGGAAATTCCACCTTATTTGGAATCAGCTTAGTGGACCGTCTCTGCACTGCCTCCAATGCCAATACATCTTTCCTTCGATAAGGGCACCACAGCTTATGGCATTACACTGTGGCCTGACTTGTTCTTTGTATTGTTTTAGCAAGAACCCCCTATTTTTATCCTCCATTCCCTTTGAAATAAAGGCCAACAGTACATTTGCATTTCCTATTACCTGTTGAATTTGGATGCTAGCTTTCTATGATTCATGCTCGAGATTCCCAAAATTCCTCTCTGCTGAAGCTTTCTGCAGTCTTTGTCCAGTTAAATAATATTTAGTTATAATTAACACTTAACTTTTTTTTATAAATTCTATTCTTATATTCTTCCTGCGAAATTGCATAACCTCAGTTTTCTCCCACATTAGATTCTACCTTCCAAGATTTTGCCCATTCACTTCACCTGTTGCCCCCTTTGTAGATTCTTTGTGACATCCTCACCATTTGCCTTGCCATCTATTGATGTGTTTTGTTTTATTCATACATAGAACATGGGTATGATTGGCTGGGAAAGCATTCATTGCCCAATTATAGTTGCCCTTGAGAAGATGGTGGTGAACTGCCTCAATGAGCTGGATTTTGACCCAGCAAGACTGAAGGAGGGGGATATATTTCCAAGTCAGGATGGTCAGTGGTTTAGAGGGCACTTTGCAGGTGGCAGTGCTTGATGTATCTGCTGCCCTTGTCTTTCTAGATGGTAGTGATCATGGGTTTGGAACATGTATTCAAAAGAGTCTTGGTGAATAATTGCACATTGCAGATCATACATACAGCTGTTACTGAGTATTGGTAACAGAAGGGCTGAATGTTTGTAGATGTAATTATCAAACTGGCTGTTTTGTCCTAGATAGTGTTAGCATCTTCAGTGTTGTTGGAGCTGCACTCATCCAGGTAAGCGAAAAATATTCTAACACTCCAGACTGTAGAGATAGTAGACAGCTTTGGGGAGTCAGGAAGTGAGATACCTGCTGCAAGCTTCCTACCTGCTGACTTGCCTTTGGAGTCACTATATGTACATGACTAGTTCAATTCAGTTTCTGGTCAATGGTTACCCCAAGGATGTTGATAATGAGGAAGTCAGTGATAGTGATGCTTTTGAATGTGAAGAAAGGAGGTTGAATTCTGTCTTGTTGGAGATAGTTTTTCCCTGCAACTTGTGTGGTGCAAATGTTTCTTGTCACTTGTCAGTCCAATATTGCCCAGGTCTTGTTGCACATGGACATGGACCACTCCAGGATCTGAGGAATTGTAAATGTCGCTGAACATTGTGCAGTCTTTAATGAGCATCTCCAAATCTGACTTTATAATTAAGGGAAGGTTATTGATGAAGCAGCTGAAAATGGTTGGGCTGAGGACACTATCCTGAGGAACTCCTACAGAGACATCCTCGAACTGTGATGACTAACCTTCAACCAGTAACCATCCTCCTATGTGCCAGCTATGACATCAACCAGTGAAGAGTTTTCCCTGATTCCCATTGAGCTAGAGCTCCTTGATGCCACATTTGGTCAAATGCAGCCTTGATGTCAAGGCACTCTCCCCTCACTTCTGGAATTCAGCTCTTTTGTTCATGTTTGAACTCAGGCTATAATGAGAACAGAGGTTGAGTGACATTGAGAAATCCAAAATGTTGCTAAGCAAGTGTTGCTTGACAGCATTATTGATGACCCCTTCTATATATATATATATAATATATATAGATGTTTGAAAATGGACTGAAGGGGCAGTAATTGGCTTGATTGGACTTGTCCTGCTTTTTGTGTACAGGACACATCTGGGCACTTTTTCACATGTGGAAATGCCAATGTTGCAGCTGTTTTGCAACATGGCAAGTTGGCAACATTATAGTCACTTTCTTCATCCAAATTTTTAAAATATACAATGTAAATAATCGCGACCCCAGCACTGATTCCTGTGGCACTCCTCTACTTACTGTTGTCATCTTGAAAATACCCCTTTGATCTCAACCCTACACTTTATATTAGTAAGCTAACCTTCCATCCAAGCTAATATATTATTTCCAACACCATGGCTTATTGAATGTTTTTTTGAATTCCAAATATATCTGATCTATTAGTTCCCTTTTATCTGTTACCTCCTTAAAAGACTGCAATAACTGTCAGGCACGGGTTCCCTTCATGAACTTGTGCCATCTCTGCTGGATTTTATTATGTATTTCTAAATGCTTTGTTATTACTTACTTTGCAATGGGCTATAATATTTTCCCAGTGACAGATGTTAAGCTATTTGGTCTATAATCACCCCTTTTTTTTGTTTCCTCCCTTTTTGAATTTGGGAGTTATCTTGGCCATTTTCCAAATCTCTGGGACTTTTCCTGAATAAAGGATTCATGAAAGATTACTATCAATGCATCCACTATCTCTGTAGCTATTTCCTTTAATATCTTGGGATGCAATCAGCAAGCCCAGAGAACCTATCGGCCTTTAGTCCCATTAGGTCCAATAGTACTTTTCTTTAGTATTTTCTCCAAAAATCCCTCTTACGCCCTATGATTATTTATTATATTTGGAATGCTATTCACATCCTCTCTCATGAAAACTAATGAAAAGTATTTATTCAACAGCTCTGCCACATCCTGGTTCCTTTTTTGGCTTTTTAAAAAAATTTTTACTTTTTGATATACTGCCACTAATCCCAAAGTGTGCCAGATAATACAAATTCTTCTGTGTTTTAAAATTGGATGATATGTCACTATTTTTATAAAAAGGCTTAAGACATAAACAAAATTTACTTTGTTATTTTGTTCTTCAGTACACCATATTGTCAGCTAATAGAGCACAAACATCTCATGTGGGCTCCCTGTGATGTGCCATCTGGAAAGTGAATAGAAATGAGAACTAAATATTTAAATTTTTATAATCTACATACTCCGCCGATCATTTGATCTCACTGGTGAGCTACATATCCTAGCAGTTTGTACTGGGCTCATGACTCTGTTTGTGAGCTTTCTTGTTGGAGTAAAATAAAATATGAGGATTATAGTTGTTTGTGACTCAATTAGTCTTTATCATGTAGATCTGTTGTTCTGGCAAGTGAAAAGCAGGAACCAATAATAAAATGCTAAGCTTAACCATACTGAACTCTCAACCAGTTAGCACCATTAACATCTAATTGAAATTAATATTCAGATTTTTCTTTGCAATTTAAAACAATTCAAATTTTATAAAATGTGTCAATTTGATGTGAGATTGTGTTAACATTTGTTCATTGTGATGATAGATATTGCAATATATGAGCCATATGAATATCCAAATCAGCATGTAGATTTGCAGTATATAGATTCACTATTCTGAATTAGTTTTTAAACATAGCATATAACCACATTTATATTACAGAGTTTGTGCCATAAAAAGTAGTAAGATCTAGATTTAGGAGCAAACCTTCTAATGAAGTCCTTCTTACAGTTACAAATTCAACTATTTTGAGAATGGGTTTTATCCTAATGATACTGATAGTTTGCTCTTGTCTGAGTTTGGAAGGAAATTTTGCCTCCAGATAAGGGCCATGCTGTGGCAATTTTGGTTATTGCTTTCTGTTATGTAATTGTTGAGGGATGAGTTTATTCAGCAATACTATAAATATTATGAGCAGTAGCTTAATGTAAATTTGGAGTCTATTTTTTGCTTCTCTGTTTCAAGGTGAGGTGTCATTTTTTTTCCCCTTATTTCAACACATTGTACATCACGTGATGTCTATGGGGAAGCATAGCTTGGTCTTGGTTACTAAAGACCAAGCTCATTTCCTAGAATATAACTTAAAGAAGATACTGCTTATCTATGCAAGGAGAAAGGATTTTCTTTATTGGCAACATCCTATCTTAGAGAGTCTCTGTTGGTGACCAGAATTTAACACTTTATTCAAACTGTAGTCTGACCAAAGCAATGTAAAGTTTCATCACTTTCTTCTCTGATCAATTGTTATTGCTGAACCTTGGTTGTACATTTTAGGTCTCTTCCAATTGTATCCATAGCAAGTACCAGCAGAGGGTATGATGGACTGAATAGCTTCCTTCAGTGGTTCTCTGATTTGACACCAATCATGGAATGTGTATCATCTATGTTTTCTTTCCTGACTGTGGTATTTTACATTTACTTGCATTAATGTTATTTGCCACTGTCTATTCACTTACATTTTGAAGTCACCTATTGCAATTTCATTGGCCCCCTAGCTTGGCTCCATCTGAACATTTGACCACTTTGCAACAAATTTCTAAGTCCAGTTCTGGTGACAAAATGTGTATTAGAATTTGAACTTGCTAGATACCACCTATGGGCAAATCTGATGTTTCTTTCCCCCTTCTGTTTGACACTGTGTGCAAAAAATAATTATAATGACTGGACAACAGGAGTTTTGCATCTCTTTTTAAAATGTTTTCTGGTATTATAAAGGAAGGATAATGGATGTAATGAGTTAACTTCTAAGGCTATACATAATTGTGTGATCAGTTTGAACCATTATACTTGTCTATTAGATTTTGCTCATTGTGTAAGCTTGTTTCACTTCACGCACAATGATGGGTTGATTTATTAATTGATTAATCCATCTGAGGTAGCTGCAGTTCATGATTCCAAACATCTTGTTAAAAGTGGTTGCATAGTTCCTTGATCATTGTGACATTAAGTTATTTGAAGTGATATTCTGTTCAACTTCTACAGCAGGCCATGCATCAAAAGAATCGTTCCTCAATCTGGGATTAGTTCTTCATCTTTACATACAGAAGAGTTCACATATTGACAAAAGTTGCATTGCAGCAGCTTGTAGACACATCAGGGCTCTTTGTTATAATGGCTGTGCTCACATTTATCGAGATAGTGGGCTAAGAAATGTGCAATCTACACACTTGAAGTAATAAACTGAATGGAGAGGCCAAAAATTGAATGGATACATTGTGCATCTCGCTCTGTCCAAGTAACTTAAAGGAAAGAAAGCAATCCTGGGTGGGGTGCATCAGGAGTCGAGTCTTAAGAGAGTTAATGCATTAGAGCTTCTCTTAACCCCATAACTGTTAACAATGATTTGGAGCTTCTTTTGTGCAGATATTGGTATTAAAATTATATTGGGATTCCAATGATGTGTTCAGACCCAGTTTGCAAGAATTACAGAGCATCCTTTCTGATTCTGGCAGGCCTTAACCCAAATGGCAGACCTTGATGTTGACAGCGGTGGAATGATAACAGCTTCAATCCTATCTTTATTAATGTTTAGTTCCCATCTAGCAGAGGGGATAAAACTCAGCCTCAACTTTTCAGTCCCTTGTAGCTGTTGAGAATGAGTATGAAGTCCATCCAATCTTAGTCCAGGGAGAAACTAAAATGAGTGCTGTTGTTGGAGGGAATCCTGAGGGCCAGGATGTACATATATTTGGAAAGACAAGGACTGATTAGGGATAGTCAACATAGCTTTGTGCGTGGGAAGTCATGTCTAACAAACGTGATTGAATTTTTTGAAGAAGTAACAAAGAGGATTGATGAGGGCAGAGTGGTAGATGGACTTCAGTAATGTGTTCGACAAGATTCCCCATGGGAGACGGGTTAGCAAGGTTAGATCTCATGGCATACAGAGAATGATTTGGATGTCAGCATAAGAGGTATAGTTAGTAAGTTTGCAGATGACACCAAAATTGGAGGTGTAGTGGACAGCGAAGAAGGTTACCTCAGATTATAACAGGATCTTGACCAGATGGGCCAATGGGCTGAGAAATGGCAGATGAAGTTCAATTCAGATAAACGCAAGGTGCTGCATTTTGGGAAAGCAAATCTTGGCAGGACTTATACACTTAATGGTAAGATCCTAGGGAGTGTTGCTGAACAAAGAGACCTTGGAGTGCAGGTTCATAGCTCCTTGAAAGTGGAGACACAGGTAGATAGGATAGTGAAGAAGGCGTTTGGTATGCTTTCTTTTATTGGTCAGAATATTGAGTACAGGAGTTGGGAGGTCATGTTGCAGCTGAACAGGACATTAGTTAGGCCACTGTTGGAATATTGTGTCAATTCTCTGTCCTATCAGAAAGATATTGTGAAACTTGAAAGGGTTCAGAAAAGATTTACAAGGATGTTGCCAGGGTTGGAGGATTTGAGCTATAGGGAGAGGCTGAATAGGCTGGGGCTGTTTTCCCTGGAGCATCGGAGTTTCAGGGGTGACCTTATAGAAATTTACAAAATCATGAGGGGCATGGATAGGGTAAATAAACAAAGTATTTTCTCTGGGGTTGGGGAGTCCAGAACTAGACAGCATAGGTTTAGGGTGAGAGGGGAAAGATATAAAAGAGACCTAAGGGGCAACATTTTCATGCAGAAGGTAGTACGTGTATGGAATGAGCTGCCAGAGGAAGTGGTGGAGGCTGGTACAATTGAAAACATTTAAAAGGCATTTGGATGGGTTTGGAGGAATATGGGCCGGGTGCTGGCAGGTGGGATTAGATTGGGTTGGGATATCTGGTTGGCATGGACGGGTTGGACCAAAGGGTCGATTTCCATGCTGTACATCTCTATGCCTATGACTCTATATGAATCATCAACCGGGAAGGGAAAGTGAAAGCGACAGGGAGTATGGCTTTAAATGGAAAGACAAGCAGCAGGACAGCATGTGTCCAGGCGGATTTAAAATTGAGGCAGACTGGGAATGCAGAAAAAAGCAAGAATAACTTAGGACATCATATGACTTCCAATATCTCTAATGATATGAAAGTTAGCATTAAGGCACTTTACCTGAATGCTAGTAGCATTCATAACAAAGCAGATGAACTAATGGCTCAGATCATAGTGAATGATTATGATGTGGTAGGCATCACAGAGACTTGGTTACAGGGGGGTCAGAACTGGCAGTTAAATATCCAAGGATTTTCAACTTATCGAAAAGACAGGGAGGTCGGCAGAGGGGGTGGGGTTGCCTTGTTAGTTAAGAACAATATTAAATCTATGGCACTGAATGACATAGCGTCAGATGATGTGGAGTCTGTGTGGGTGGAATTGAGGAACCACAAAGGCAAGAAAAACATAATTGGAGTTGTGTACAGACCTCCTAACAGTGGTCAGGACCAGGGACGCAACATGTACCGGGAAATAGAGAAGGCATGTCAGAAAGGCAAGGTCACAGTGATCATGGGAGACTTCAATATGCAGGTGGACTGGGTAAATAATGTTGCCAGTGGATCCAAAGAAAGGGAATTCATGGAATGCTTACAGGATGGCTTTGTGGAACAGCTTGTCATGGAGCCCACAAGGGAGAAGGCTATTCTGGACCTAGTGCTTTGTAATGAACCAGACTTTATAAAAGATCTTAAAGTAAGGGAACCCTTAGGAAGCAGCGATCATAATATGGTAGAGTTCAGTCTGGAGTTTGAAAGAGAGAAGGCAAAATCGGATGTAATGGTGTTACAGTTAAATAAAGGTAATTGTGTTACAGTTAAATACAGGTAATTATGAGGGCATGAGAGAGGAACTGACAAAAATAGACTGGAAGCAGAGGCTTGCGGGGAAGACAGTCGAGCAAAAATGGCAGGAGTTTGTGGGTTTAATTAAGGACACTGTACAGAGGTTCATCCCCAAGAAAAGAAAGATTATCCAGGGAGGGATTAGACAGCCATGGCTGACAAAGGAAGTCAGGAAATGTATTAAAGAAAAAGAGAGATCCTATAAAGTGGCCAAGAGCAGTGGGAAATCAGAAGATTGGGAAGGCTACAAAAACAAACAGAGGATAACAAAGAGAGTAATAAGAAAGGAGAGGATCAAATATGAAGGTAGGCTAGCCAGTAATATTAGAAATGATAGTAAAAGTTTCTTTCAATACATAAGAAACAAACGACAGGCAAAAGTAGACATTGGGCCACTTCAAACTGATGCTGGAAGCCTAGTGATGGGAGATAAGGAAATAGCAGGAGAACTTAACAAGTACTTTGCGTCAGTTTTCACAGTGGAAGCCATGAGTAATATCCCAACAATTAAAGGGAGACAGGGGGCTGAGTTGAGTATGTTTGTCATTACAAAAGAGATAGTGCTAGAAAAGCTAAAAAGTCTTAAAATTGATAAATATCCTGGCCCAGATGGGATACATCCTAGAGTTCTGAGAGAGGTGGCTGAGGAAATAGCAGAGGCATTGGTTGAGATCTTTCAAGAGTCACTGGAGTCAGGGAAAATCCCAGATGATTGGAAGATCGCTGTTGTAACCCCATTGTTCAAGAAAGGATCAAGACAAAAGATGGAAAAATATAGGCCAATTAGCCTAACCTCGGTTGTTGGTAAAATTCTAGAATCCATCATTAAGGATGAGGTTTCTAAATTCTTAGAAGAGCAGAGTCTGATTAGAACAAATACTGGATTAGTGGTGCTGGAAGAGCACAGCAGTTCAGGCAGCATCCAACGAGCTGCTCGTTGGATGCTGCCTGAACTGCTGTGCTCTTCCAGCACCACTAATCCAGTATTTTACCTCTGATTAGAACAAGTCAACATGGATTTAGTAAGGGGAGGTCATGCCTGACAAACCTGTTGGTATTCTTTGAAGAGGTGACAAGTAGGCTAGACCAGGGAAACCCAGTGGATGTGGTCTATCTAGACTTCCAAAAGGCCTTTGATAAGGTGCCACACGGGAGGCTGCTGAGCAAGGTGAGGGCCCATGGTGTTCGAGGTGAGCTACTGGGATGGATTGAGGATTGGCTGTCTGACAGAAGGCAGAGAGTTGGGATAAAAGGTTCTTTTTCAGAATGGCAACCGGTGATGAGCGGTGTCCCACAGGGTTCAGTGTTGGGGCCATAGCTGTTCGCATTATATATTAATGATCTGGATGAAGGGACTGGGGAAATTCTAGCAAAGTTTGCAGATGATACAAAATTAGGTGGACAGGCAGGTAGTACTGAGGAAGTGGGGAGGATACAGAAGGATCTAGACAGTTTGGGAGAGTGGTCCAGGAAATGGCTGATGGAATTCAACGTGAACAAATACGAGGTCTTGCACTTTGGCAAAAAGAATAAAAGCACAGACTACTTTCTAAATGGTGAGAAAATTCGTAAAGCCAAAGTACAAAGGGATCTGGGAGTGCTAGTCGAGGATTCTCTAAAGGTCAACATGCAGGTTGAGTCTGTGATTAAGAAAGCGAATGCAATGTTGTCGCTTATCTCAAGAGGGTTGGAATATAAAAGCACCGTTGTGCTACTGAGACTTTATAAAGCTCTGGTTAGGCCCCATTTGGAGTACTGTGTCCAGTTTTGGTCCCCACACCTCAGGAAGGACATACTGGCACTGGAACGTGTCCAGCGGAGATTCACACGGATGATCCCTGGAATGGTTGGTCTAACATATGAGGAACGGCTGAGGATCTTGGGATTGTATTCATTGGAGTTTAGAAGATTAAGGAGAGACTTAATAGAGATGTACAAGATAATACATGGCTTGGAAAGGGTGGATGCTAGGAAATTGTTTCCGTTAGGTGAGGAGACTAGGACCCGTGGACACAGCCTTAGAATTAGAGGGGGTAAATTCAGAACAGAAATGCGGAGACATTTCTTCAGCCAGAGAATGGTGGGCCTGTGGAATTCATTGCCGCAGAGTGCAGTGGAGGCCGGGACGCTAAATGTCTTCAAGGCAGGGATTGATAGATTCTTGTTGTCTCGGAGAATTAAGGGCTACGGGGAGAATGCGGGTAAGTGGAGTTGAAGTGCCCATCAGCCATGATTGAATGGCGGAGTGGACTCGATGGGCCGAATGGCCTTACTTCCACTCCTATGTCTTATGGTCTTATGGTCTTATGGTCTTATCAACATTATCCTGCTGTTTATTTCAACGTAATATTGATTTAATAATATTCCATATTAATTTAGTTGATCTCTAACTACTTTATGAGTATTATGGCTTTATGATGACATCAACTATTTGAAAAAAGATTTTCTATATTAAAGTTCTTGTTCCGTTAAATTGACATTTAATGATTGCTATTCCTCAACCTATTCACAAGCCTCTGCTATGTTGTGATTCAGCGACTAACCAAATGTTGTATAACAATATTTCAGTACAAATGACTCCATGATTTAAAGCTTGTTCCTCTTTGGAAACATTTAACCAGAGTTTTGTCCATATGGTGAAGCACAATTGTGGTTCAGTGTGCCTTTTTTTGTGTTATTGTTTCTTATTTATCTATATTCTGTGCATTGTAATACCAGCACAGCTTAATGTTTGTTTGTATCTCTGCTTCTGTTTAGATTGTATGCGGTTTTATGCATGATGAAATATTAAACTTGTTAACTGTCACATATAATGAGACCTTTCATACCACTAAGTTAATCAACTGACTGGATCAGTCATATGTGAGAAAGTAGACTCAATCATCCAACTTAATCTAATGCATATGAATGTAATTTTGACTTGAGTCATTTTTAAATCAATTTAATCCAAATCATATAAAGACTGGAACTGAAACAAATTGTTTAGCCAGCTGTTCGGAACTATCTTAACAAAGGATTAATTTCCAAACTCTTAAAGATGTGACACCAGTTGATCTTTAAAAAAAACTACACAGTGGATGAAAATGTGTAATTGTATGGCTGAGTGAATCATGGTTCAGCCATTTTGCTAGGCTCAACTGCATTTGCAGAGTTACACTATTGGCATTGACTATCTTCTTTCTGCTTGATGCTGCTGTACTACACATGAATTCCATTGCAAATGGGAAAAACGAGCTTTCCAACAGACACAAAACAATGATTATTGGGACAGCTGTGATAATGTAATGTTGTTTTTGAACAGCTGCTTTTTATTTCTGCTCAAGAATTAAGAAACATTTTGGCTCAAATCCTACTTACCATGTAGTGCTGCAACTGTAAAGCAAGATTATATGAGATAACATTCATTTTGGGATTAACTTTCCTCATTTACAAGGACTGTCTTTTAGCAGTTTTTATTCTCAGATCAGTCAACAAACATTTTCCACATAATCACTTTTTCCTTCCATTTCATTTTTCTTCCTTGCATAAACTAAATCTTTGCATGGGGCCTGTCATTCTCTGTCCCATAAGACATGTGGTTCAATTAATCTAGTCTAGCATCTTCCAACGTAGCTTACAAACTGGACATTCACAGTTCTACAAGATGTATTCCAGCATGACTTAAATCAGAAAATTATTGTACTGGAGAGATACTAATCTTGACTATATGACTGGGGGAGATCAATTCAATCCATATCTTGCCACTTTACAATGCATAAATATGTACAAGTGATTTTGTTTTTGAAAAATTCTCTGGGAAAGAATTGTCTATGGTGATATCTACTCTGCAAATTTTGACTTAAATAATATTCTTCTAAATTCTTTAAAATGAAGATACTGAGCAACAGAATCTTCTCTTTCATTAAATTATCATGCAACTATTTCAATGACAACAAAATCAACTAGTCATTCAGGACTGAGAGTGTAACTGACTTTATTATTATAATAAAACAAAACAAAAATGAATTGGCCATGCTAAATTGCCCGTAGTGTTAGGTAAGGGGTAGATGTAGATGTAGGGGTATGGGTTTGGTTACGCTTCGGCGGGGCGGTGTGGACTTGTTGGGCCGAAGGGCCTGTTTCCACACTGTAAGTAATCTAATATAAAAAAAAAATAAAAAGCAAAGTGTTGCAGATTCTGGAAAGTTAAAATAAAAACAGAAAATACAGGAACCATTCAACTGGACTTGCGGAGAGAAAAATTGATAATTCAGTTGCTCTCAGAGTTAGAGAGGGATGCTGGGGGTCAGAAAATTTAAATTCAAGCATATTTCTCGAGATATAATTATTGGAATATTGGAGACACATTGGAGGCCATAACACTTCTTGAAGGGAGAATCAGTGCACTCTTTGAAGTGGCTTTTTCTGCATCGATCCTCAGTTTCACCGAGATCTTACATGTGGCTTCAAGTAGTTGTTAGCATGCAACCAGTCCTAGTAAACATAGTTTGATCCTTAGAAACTTCAGGATTCATCTATGTTGGCATGTAAAGATTGATTCTAGTGGACTGGGGAGATCTAATGTCCAACGATCTTCGAGGTGAGCCAGGCTATGTTGTGCAGCATGCAAAGCTCAAGGATGCAGAAAATGTCTGAATCACCCACTGCATCTAGATTCAGCTCCAGCCTCTAGTCTCTGGACCAAGCTAGGGCAGGACAAAACAGAAAGGCTTACAATGTGCAACACTCCCTCATCATGATCCAATTCGTATGTCCATCATGTTCATCCAATTTCTATCATCCGTCACCCATCATCTATCTGTCACAAGTACTGTGGTGCTGGGGGTGTGGTGTAGCAGTGATATGGATTCACCAGGAGCTGGAGCTGTGAACCTGCACACAGGCGGCTCAGGGCATGGGGTTATTTTTCTCTGGAAAGAAGCAGAATTGGAACTCAGCTGCCCAATGAATCAGTCCTTTTCAGGGCCACATTTTTCATCTTTCTGGAATGAGGAAGCAACTAGAAAGGATACCCTAACATTGTCTGCTTCACCTCCTCAGCCAATAGACTGCAGGTGATGGGAATTCTTTCTCAGGACCACATCTCAGCCGACTGGACTGAGAGGAGAACTAGTCTGGTCAGCAGAGAGCTGGATCCAATGAACTAAGTACAAGGCCTAGATCACTGCTCTCAATGAGGTGCATCTACCTGAGGACAGGCATCTCAAGTAAATTGGTGCGGGTTACACCTTCTTTTGGAGTGGATCTGGAATAGAAGAATAGTGCAAAGCTGCTGTCAGCCTTTGCTGTAATGAACCAACTCATGTTTAATTACCTATCCAACATAGTATTAATGGTGGTGCTTAAACTTGCCCTGCATGGCAACCGTCAAGTAACTCTACACACAGTGTGTGTATGTCTCTGCCATGACCAAACCTGATGAAGTCAAGAATAAATTCAATGATGACATCTACTCATTCATTGCTACTCTGCTTAAATCAGACAAACTAATCATTCTTGGTCCCTCAAAGCAAGGGGTGGTATTGATTTCCAGGTGTGCAGGATTGGCAGTTGTAACAACAATGGTGTCCTCTTGCTGAAGATGTTTGCTCAGTTTGAGCCCTTAATCACCAACAATTTTCTGCCTCTCTAATGTTCTGATCCAGTCACAGTCACTAATGGAGTTAAAAAGGGCTGCATACTAGCATGAACCTTCTTCATCCATGTTATTCTCTGCCATACTCTTCAATTCCTTCCACAATAGTTATATAGTGATCCCGACATTGTAATCATATATTGCGTGGATGGGAAGGTGTTCAATCAGAGACAGCACCAGTGTAGACTAAGGTCTCGAATTAGTTCACAGTTTCCTGTTTGCTGATTACTGTTTACTAGTTGCTGATTTAGAGTGGAACATGCAACGTATTATTGACTTGTTCTCCAATGAATATGACAACTTCAATCTTAACATCAGCATAAAGAAAACTGAAGTAATGCACCAACCTATTCCAGAACATATTTTCTCAAGACAAGGTTTCTGTCCATAACCAACTTCAATCAGCAGCGGAGAAATTCATTAATCTTTGTCAGCTTTAAAAAGCAATATGCAAGAATTGCCAAAGATAATGTAGGCTTCAACATCTCAGGAATAGTACTGAAGACTTGTGCTCCAGGACTTTCTGTGCCCCTAGCCAAGCTGTGCCAGTACAGCTCCTACATTGGCATCTATCCAACCATGTAGAAAGTTGCCCAGCTATGTTGTGTACTCTAAAAAGGAATTCAATTGGCCAATTAATGCCTTATCAATCTACTCTCAAACATCAGTAAAATGATGGAGGGCTTCATCAACAGTGCTATCAAACAGCATTTATTTTGCAATAACCTGTACTTTGATGCCACTCAGTTCCTCGCCTCATCACAGCTTTAGTTCAAGTATGAAAAAGAACTTGAATTCTAGAGGTGAGGTGAGAGTGACATTGAGACTACAATTGACTGAATGTGGCATCAAAGAGCCCTAGCAAAACTGGAATCAAAGGGAATCGGAGGAAACCGCACTAATGGTTGGAGTCTTACCTAGTATAAATAGATGGTTGTGGTTATTGGAGATCACTCAGCTGCAGGACATCTCTGCAGGGTAGTGGCCTAGGCCCAACGATCTTCAGCTGCTTCATCAATGACCTTTTCTCCATCATAAGGTCAGAAGTGGGGATGTTCACTAAATATTACATACTGTTCAGCACCATTTGTGACTCCTCAGCTACTAAAGCAGTCCATGTTTAAATGCAACAAGATCTGGACAGGCTTAGACTGACATATGACAATTAGCATTCATGCCACACAGGCACCAGGTGATGAGTGCCTCCAACAAGAGGAATAACCATAACCCCTTGACATTCAATGGCATTACCCTCACTGCATCCCCCATTTATGGTTTATTATTGACCAGAAACTGAAATGGATGAGCCATATAAATACTGTGGCTACAAAAGCAGGTCAGATAGATGCAAGTAAATCAATTTCTTGACTCACCAAAGCTTATCTACCATGTACAGAATGAAAATTAGGAGCATGATCGAATATACCTCACTTGCATGGATGAGTGCAGCTCCAACAACATTCAAGCAGCTTGACACCATCCAGGAGAAAGCAGCCCACTTGATTGGCAGCACATCCAAAACATTTATTCTTTTCACCACCGATTCTCAATAGCAGCAGCTTGTACTACAGTGATAGCCATACATAATGTGAACATTGATGGAATAGAAACTTTTTCTGTTGATGAACTCAACAAGTAGCTGATAGGTGCTCACAAATCAACATTAGTGCAATCCATGGTGCCTTGCACACAATGGAAGCTAGAGATGGTGGAGAATCCCACTTCCTGAGTTGATTGACTCTCATCCTGGGGGAAGGATGATTATGTGATATGGCAAGTGTTGAAGGACTGAAGCAATGTGAGACTTGGACTGAGAGCAGCCATGCTGATATGGTGATGCCAGCATTTTGCTGCTGCTGACTTGTGTGGATGACTATTCAAGAAAGTGAGAGACAGAAAACAGTGGAGTTACAGGCCAGTTAACCGATACCTGTTATAGGGAACGTACTGGAATATTTTATTAATGAGTAATTAGCTAGGCAAATTAAATACTTTTACTGCTGTACTTTAGGAAACCACTCAAACTAAGTTGTGCACATTAAGGTGCAAAAATCTGTAGAACCTAAACAACTAATCAGTCTAGTTTTGTAATGCTGATTTAGAGTGATCCATTAGCTTGGTCTTAAGGAAAGGTCTTCTGCCCTTTCAATGATATTACAGTATCTTTCATGTTCTCCTGTGAAACCATGTAGACCTGGACTTGGGCTTAAACCCAGGAACACCTGGGGTTCAAAATATTGCTCGACAGCCATGTAAAATAGACAAGCTGGTATAAATGGTGTGATTAGCATGCAACCTGATTTTCTATTTTGTTAAACCCAGTGCACCCAAGAGTTTCTGATTTGTTCTTGCCTGTTTATCATGAATATTTGAGGTGACACAGAGGAGAGTTTTACCATTAAGCCAAGTCTGATACTTTTGAATCTTATGAAAGACTGTTTATTTAATGTATCATTCATTAGCAGTTCAATTTTGTGTATCTTAGAGAGACAATTTTTATCACTATGATCCGTAGCACTTTCCAAATTACCACTTCGCTAAATATAACATTTAGTGTAACTTGGAACCTAAGCCCACAGTGGAGTAAAATGAAATACTGAGTGGTTCTTGTTGCTTAGAGCTAACCTTGGAATGATTAACTGGAACAGACAATGAGATTACCATCTGCAATACCCACTGTTCCTGCTGTGGAGAAAGAATGATTATTTTTCCTGGAATGGACGCTTGATATAAGCACTCTCCAGAGGTGGAGGGTCTATAAATCCATGACTGCTCACAACATATAGTGCTGCATTTGCAGAGCAGTTACATCTTATGAATAACCTCGCGGAAGCGCCGGTGTACAAAAAGTAAAATGAAGGAATCTAATCATTCCAAAAACAGACAAGGAAATGCGGGCGGCAAAATATGATGTCATCCATGTTATTCTCATTTCATTATACTCATTAAATATCTGTAATTTTAATAAGAATATAACATAATAATAGGAGCTAAATCTGATAGCACTCAAAAACAAGAGACTATAGATTTTCTTGTTGAAGATCAAATAGGAGAGTTACTCTCTGAATACCCTGGACAGACATGCCCTTGTACTGAGCACTGTTCCCTACATCCTCTTCCTCCTCATTCTTCTGTCAATTTGATCTGCTCTGCATGGCATCTGCTCATTCCACCTGGCATGCTATTCTCCAGGAGGAACATCTTAAGTTTGCACCTGTGCAAAAAAACTTGAAGGATCAAGTCCTGCAGTACCTGTCACTCCACTTACTACAGACGTTAACACTGCTCAGAATCAGTTTAATCAGGCTCCCAAATGAAAGTATTGGAATTAATTGCTGTATAATTTTCCTACTGTCCAAAGCATGGACTACATTTGCTAATTCCTGATGAAGATCTTATGCTCGAAACATCTACTCTCTTGCTCCTCGGATGTTGCCTGACTGGCTGTGCTTTTCCAACACCACACTCTTCGACGACTGCACGTGCTAATTGTATGTGCTAATGGCTTCTGGTACAACTTGCACCAGAACTGCGTGAGTATGCCTTGGATGCCATTTTGAGTGTCCAAAGTCACTTTTTGATGCTAAAATGAAATAGGTATGGTGCATCCAAATTATAACCAGATAGATGTTCACCTTTCTAATATTGTTGAGTGCTGAAGGTTTTATTCTCCAAACGCCATGTAATACAGAGTAAATAATTACAGCATCAGATACATTACATGGTACAGCATCTTGAACATTGAAATCTCCAACCAGAATTGATCAATTTAATTGTATTTGTAATGAATAAAACATAGAACTAAAATATACTTAACTCTGATTATTAAACATCCATTATTGTTTTGAAAAATGCGTGCAGTCACTTGGTGATAAATCTATGGAAAGCACCACAAACTGTGAAATTGTGAACAGTGAACATATTTTCTAATGGGAATCAATTGGATAAGTTTCAACCATCCAAACATTTGGTATCTACAGCAGTGAGTACATGTTAAAGTGCAATAGAATTAATGGGAAACAATGTTTTTATTAAATAAAAAGAGACTTTCTACTGGAGAAATAATGGAATATGCTCATTGACAACATTTACAACTCTGTGCACTATTTAAAGGCTCTGCAGCAGAAGGATTGAAGGTGAAGTTATAGAGTCATAGATTCATAGAGATGTACAGCACAGAAACAGACCCCTCTGTCCAACCCATCCATGCCGACCAGATATCCTAACTTAATCTAGTCCCATTTGCAGCACTTGGCCCATATCCCTCCAAACCCTTCCTATTCATATACCCATCTGGATGCCTTTTAAATGTGGCAATTGTACCAGCCTCCACCACTTCCTCTGGCAGCTCATTCCATACATGCACCACCCTCTGTGTGAAAAAGTTGCCCTTTTATATCTTTCCCCTCTCACTCTAAACCTATGCCTTCTAGTTCTGGACTCCCCACCCTACTGAAAAGACATTGTCTATTTATCCTATCCATGCCCCTCAAGATTTTATAAAGCCCAATGAGATCACCCCTCAGCCTTCAAACACTCGAGTTAAAACAACCCCAGCCTATTCAGCCTCTCCCTATAGCTCAAATCCTCCAAACCCTGGCAACATCCTTGTAAATCTTTTTTGAACCCTTTCAAGTTTCACAACATCCTTCCTATAGGAAGGAGGCCAGAAATACGTGCAATATTCTAAATGTGGCGTAACCAATATCCTGTACAGCCGTAACATGATCTCCCAACTCCTATACTTAGTGCTCTGACCAATAAAGGAAAGCATACCAAACGCTTTCTTCATTATCCTATCTATCTGCAACTCGACTTTCAAGGAACTATGAACTTGCATTCCAAGGTCTCTTTGTTCAGCAACATTCCCTAGGACCTTACCATAAGTCCTGCTAAGATTTGCTGTTCCAAAATGCAGCACCTTGCATTTATCTAAATTAAACTCCATCTGCCACTCCTCAGCCCACTGGCCCATCTGATCAAGATCCCATTGTAATCTGGGGTAACCTTCTTCGTTGTTCACCATACCTCCAATTTTGGTGCCTTCTGCAAACTTACTAAGTATACCTCCTATGTTCATATCCAAATCATTTAAATAAATGATGAAAAGTAGTTGACCCAGGACCGACCCTTGTGGCACTCCAGTGGTCACAGACCTCCAGTCTGAAACACAGCTCTCCACCACCACCCTCTGTCTTCTACCTTCGAGCCAGTCCTGTATCAAAATGGCTAGTTCTCCTTGTATTCCATGAGATTTAACCTTGCAAACCAGTCTTCCAATGGGAACCTTGTCGAACGCCTTACTGAAGTCCAAATAGATCACAAAGTTGCTTGGGATAAATAGCAAACATTTTATTAACTGGCACCAATGGGACTAGGAGTCTGCCAAATGATCAAGTATTCCGGATACTCAAGAGATCTGCATAATCAAGTAATAGAAATATAATGCAGGGGGTATATGTATTACTGCTTTTTTTACAGCATAAATCACTTAGATAATAAGGCAACTTTGCCTTAAATAAATGTATTGGCACAGAAACTTCTCACTCGCAACCTCAACTGACTACTCAGACATTGCAATAGATCGTGGCATTTGAGGAGAAATTGACTTGAAATTAAATCATCTGTTACTATTTCGTGTGGCCATTCAATTGCACAACAATTATATTTACATTGAAATAAACAAATTTTTTAAAATTTCGAATAATGGGAGAGAATTATATAGTAAACTTCATTGCATTTGAGGTATTTAATTTTTGCCGTTTAATCACAAGTGCCAGTTAACAAGGTGCCAGTTAAAACAAAGTTTGCTGTATCATCAGGTTGTCTTTTGCTACTAAAACCAGATTCTCTCCTTTTGCTTTGTAAGGTCCAATTTGGCATTTTCTTCCAGAACAGATCAGTTTTGCCAGTGTTAAGGACTTGGTCCAGGGGTTCCTTCGAGGCAGAAGTGGGTACTGCAGATGCTGGAGATTAGAGTCAAGATTAGAGTGGTGCTGGAAAAGTACAGCAGGTCAGATATCATCCGAGGAGCAGGAAAATCGATGTTTTGGGCAAAAGCCCATTATCAGGGACCTTCTGGGACCTTCTGTCCTAAACGTGCTTCTGCAGCTCCTCTGGGAACTTACCAGTCACTGCGTCCATTGTGCGGACCGAAACTCTTCTTGAGTGATCAAGCTAACTTGCATTAATTGAAAATTGTCTGGAAGATGAGGAGGGCCCTTCTGCACCTCATTAATTGTAACTATTATCATCAGTAATAATACTTTTTTGGTACTTTTATGCACTGCCACAATTTAATATGCCTTGCTTCTAATAATTTGACCATCCAAGTGTGGACCTCTCTCCTTACAAAGGTTAACTTAGTAGTACAGATAGCTGAGACACTATCACCAGCCCTTATTTTAACTTCAGACTGACTTATTACCTAGTTGTAGATTCAATAGCACTGCATTCCTAGGTCAACATCATAACATAAGCACATATTTGAGCCAATCTAAATTGTCATATTTTCAGCAAGCGTTATCACTTTTACAAGCCATTTACTTGGTTGGTTCAAGTTCAGTAATTTTTAAATAATCATAGTTTAATGGTGCTCTGTACTGTACTCATTGATATTAATAATGAAAAGTACTGAACAGTACTATACAGCTCATAATGAACCTAAATATGAACATAAACACTGTACAACATAGAGTGCCCACTTGCAATATGATAGCTGATGCTTATACAGTACATTTTTTTCCAGTCTTGGAAATACAATATGGTTTGGAAATGTTATCATTGCGCCTGTGTCTTTTCTCAAAGCATTTCATTTTTCTGACTTTCTTTGGCTCCGAAAAACTGTGGGTAAGCTAACATTGATGCTGCAATGAATGATACACTGCAGAGACTGCTTCATGTGGGAAATGAATTTGCAAACACTGAAAAGGCAAACAGCAGCACTTTACAGTATTTCCTTTGGCCTCTACAATAGCTGACTCACCAAAATGTCATTCGGTGTCTTTGTTTTTTTCTGAAGTATATAGAAGACAATCTTGGCAAACTGAATGCCTGCGTATTGGTGGGAACTAGGGAAATGGCAGGAGGTAGAGACAGACTGAGCAAGGTAGGTTTAGTTGGGGTCATATTTCCTTGCATGATCCCTAAGAATACCCTTAAAGTCTAGGCCTTTAATAAGTCACACATGACTGACTTCAATATTTCAACCCAACAATACACATATATTTTTACATTGCATGAATAGGGGAACAATATTATATACTATTTATTTTTATAAACTTTGAAATGTTGCCTATAGATTAAACCACATCATTCCCTCAATGGGCCAATTGTAAAACTGATGTAATTAAGTCATATCAGGCCAGAAAATCCCAGGTTTGAATATCTCTCTGTGCTGAGTACCTACATTCATCTGTGATAGCTGTTGGGGTGCTATAATTGGTTCTCACACACTGAGATGAAGAGGTGCAATGTTGGCTGTGCTCCTTCTCCAGATCACTATCTTGTGACCCCAGCTGAAAAGTATGAGTATATATAGACGTCAGCTGAGAACTACATCGAGTTTGATGGTGATACTCACTCACACGAACTCTCCAATGCTCACACAACACACATGGTGGAATTTCCTTATCCACATGCTACCACAGGGCAACAGGAATCTGTGGAACCAGAAGGAAAGAATAAAACAAATCTTCAGAATTGTTATTTGAAAAACTTCAAACATGTGGTTTGTATTCATCAGCTATGGTTGTACAATCCCTGTAGCTGTCAACTATACAAACATTTCCAGCTCAGAGAAAATGACTGGGAAACCTCCTGCCCATAAACTTGGACACAAAGGGATCCCCAGTATTGATATGCAAGAATGGCAGCAAGGAGTATAATCTAAATAGAAAACCACTGGGGAGAAAAGGCTAGTTCAAGCTCAGGAGTCAGGTATGCAATCATTAAAAGTTAGTTCATGATTGCAATTTAAAAATAACTCATGGAGTGCTGAGTTTTATTGTAAAGTTTAACATATAAAAGTAAGTATGTGTTCCTGCATACAGAGAATTGGGCAGATTTCACAGAGAATATTATCCTCAGTCCTGCATGGTCCAGGCAAATGCACCAACAAAAGCAACCAAGCAGTTCTTTTGGAGCAAATGTTCTTTCCTTGTCTTGTGTTCAGAACAATCTAGCTTTTAGTTTTGCTAATTTCCTCTCCTTTTCTCCGATTCTCTATCGCATATTGACTAGTTCTTTGAATTTGGCACCAATTCAACATTTCTACAGAACAGGATGTTTCCATGAGGCCCTTATATGCTGTGATTTTAATCTTGTGGCTGTGGTTTAGTCGTCAACAAGTTTACAGGCAAATTCTCTGCTTAATAAATTTCCTAAGATATGTAACTAGCAGCAGCTGTCACAGTGAAGACTGATGGCCACTGCATTTCATGTTGTTTACGCATTATAATATTCATGGATTTGTGATGGTTCCAGTGTCACTAAATAAATGATAACTAAGCATTGATGAGTATGGACTAACTATCAGAACAAATTGTAATAAAATTAGAAATATATGGCCTCTCATGAAAAATAGTAATTGTCAACTGAATTTGAGTAGCTGCATTTATTAGGTACAGCAGATCTGTATCAGTTTGTATATCAAACTAATGGGAGTCTTGTCCGAATGCTAAGATTGAGTAATTGGGGTCACTTTTGCACATTCTGTGGATGTTGCAAGTACCTTTCGTGATCTTTCATGGTAGTTCTAGAGTCATAGTGCTGTACAGCATGGAAGCAGACCCATTGGTCCAACTCATCTGTGCCTAACACATATTCATAATCAATCTAGTCCCATTTGCCAGCATTTGGCTCATATCCCTCTAAACCTTTCCTATTCATGTACCCATCCAGATGCCAGTTAAATGTTATAATTGTACCAGCCTCCACTACTTCCTCGAGCAACTCATTCCATACATGCACCACTCTCTGTGTGAAAATGTTGCCCCTTAGGTCCCTTTTAAATCTTTCTCCTCTTACCTTAAACCTATACCCTCTAGTTCTGAACTCCCCCAAACCAGGGAAAAGAACTTGGCTCTTCAACTATGCCCCTCATGATTTTATAAACCTCTATAAGGTCACCCCGCAGCTTTTGATGCTCCAGGGAAAATAGCGCAGCCTATTCAACCTGTCCCTATAGCTCAAACCCTCCAACCCTGGCAACATCCTTGTAAATCTTTTTTGAACTCTTTCAAGTTTCACAACATCCTTCCTATAGAAGGAACATTGTTGAACAATCATACCTTTCCTGTAAATTGAGCCAAACGCTAGATGACGTCGTGGTGATGATGTTAGTACATGGGTAGTAAATACCCACTGGAAGATCAGGCAGATTGTCACATCAATTAATGAGTATTTTGGCGCTTAGTGCTGCAGCTAACATCTTTGTTTAACTTGCACAACTGAACATGCATTCAGCAGCCACTGAATGACCTCCATCAACATTATTCAAAAGGATCATCATTACTTGCAGGCTAGATTATGGGAGACTTTTTCTTGCCTTTATACAGTTCTACAAATGTTTTATTTAATCTTTCTTGGTTCAAGTTGCAAAAACTTACAGGGTGTCCTATGGCAGGTGCTGATGAACTTTATCCTGAATTCAGAGATTCTGCACAAACCAGTTGCTCTGACATGGGTGCAGTTACACACCAAGGAACACACCATGACTGAAGAATTAAGAGTAGCCAGTTAAAGCAGGCCAAGCTGCTAGCTGAGGGAGGAGGAGAATGGGTAGAAGAGGCCTTAGGAGCAAGAAAAAGCCCAGAAAAGATGTGTGATTTTGGAGAGGCAGTGCACGCTGCTGGTGCTACAACCATGTGAATGCCAAAATTATAAGACCATAAGACCTAATTATTGAGGATCAGAATTAAGTAGTTCGACCCACTGAATGTCATTGAATGATCCATAGATGTCAATGTCTGTTTTTATAAGGAAGTAAAGGAAGTTAAAATGCACCAGAAATTATAATGCCTGTTTTTAATGTAGTGAATGTATTTATCTCATATGCTTTCTTTATTAAATAATTAATTAGACAGTCTAGGTCTTGAGGTCTGACATGATTGAGGCTGAATGAGTTGATTCAACAGGCATAAAGGCAAAGGAAGGTGTAAGGGGTTCATGAGATGGCAAGAGTAAGCAGTAAGTTGGTATGGTGGCTATAAATGCCTTTGGACTAAGAAGAAGGATATTGGTTGCCATGGAGATATGAGAGGCCATATTGAGATGAGTAATAAAGCATAGTTTGATACAGGTGGTATGAGGGGCAATTGGGGTAGGTGACATAAGTGAAGATGGTAGAGATGGGCATGGAAGTTTGGGGATTGTCTTGGAGTATGAGGAGGGAGGACTGGAGGGATGTTTTTTCTTCCCTTAAAGAAAGTGCAGGTGTAGTGGGGCAGATCTTCCAGTTAATTTGACTCAGAATTCAGCAACCTCTGCACTGTTTCGAATGTCACCTGGTATGACACACATAAAACCCAGCCCAACTGGAACCAAGTTAGGACTTCAATGTGCTTTCTCCTGGTCTGCAGAAGACTCTGGACTCTTGACTTGTAGCAAATATTCAGATATTTGCCTCCATAATTTCTTTTGTTTCAGGAGCTCTTGCTCCAGCTAGCCAGGTTGAATTTCATTGGTATCTACAAAAAGCAAAACGCAAGAGGAAAGTTGTGGTTCACAGTAAAAAGTAGATGCTTGTACTATCTGCAAGTTCTAAACCAGAAGAGAGTGCAGGATGAGGGAAAATGCAACTTAAGATGGAGAACTAGGTATAAAGATATAGTGATCTTTAACAAAAGCAGAAGTTGCTGGTAAAGCTCAGCAGGTCTGGCAGCATCTGTGAAGAGAAATCAGAGTTAACATTTCGGGTCCAGTGACCCTTCTGTATTGTATTCAGAAAACTTGGAGCCTTCCGTTTCCCATGTTTGCCATTCTCAGTGTTCCCCAGAGAAGTAACGCTTCCTGCATTTTTACCTCCCTCTTAAACTTGGAGACCCAGAATTATGACTGATGTAATCGCACATTAACCCCAACACCTTCAATGAGAATTTTAAACAAAACATTTTCACTTAAATCATACAGTTAGACCTCAGTGACCAATCTGAGATGACTCACCAGAATTACTTCTGTTGATATATAGACAACTTAAAATTAAATTATATTGTTAGACCTCAGGATGTCAATCTGAGATGACTGTGATTATCAAGCTACCTTTAATCAGTTTGCTGTGATTAATTTAAAATGAAGAATTGCGGATGCTGGGGATCTGAAACAAAAACAGAAATTACTGGAAATTTGGCAGCATCTGTGAAGATAAAACAGAGTTAACCTTTTGAGTCCAGTGACCCTTTTCAGAAATGGACCAAACCTGCTGAGGTTTTCCTCAAATTTCTGTATTTGCTGCTGCGATTAACTGTTTTATTTCAACGTGAACTGGCCTATTCAGTTTTGCAGAGTCATTGCCATTAATAATGTCGTGATTAGGTATTATATCAATCTGATTTCCACAAAACAAATACTGCTCATAGTCAGTCATTAATGATGATCAGCACCTTTTCCAGCCACAGTGCATCTCTCCTTTAAGAGAGAAGGGTTAAGTTAAATGGTGGTACTTACTCACAGTATTGGCCCACTGCTGATGCATCCAGCCAAGTAGTAGCGTGGTTAGTGTTGACTGCATGCTGAAATCATTTAAACCAGCAGGCAGCATAAGTCTGGCATGCTGACTACATTGCAACGAATAGGCGCTGAGCTAATCACACATCATTATCTCCTTGGTTATTTATGTGAGCTGTGCAATCCAGTTCCTGAAATGATCAGCAGATTTAAGCTTGATTGGTTACCTGTTTGTAAAATATTTTACATTTGTTCAAGAGCTGCCTCTTCTAAAAGCAAATGTTATTTGTTGAAGAACATTAAAAATGTAAAATGCCTTTGAAAAACCAGGAAAATGGGACCTCCTCTAGGAAGATTATCACTTGCTGAGCATTCAATTTTCTTCCTTGAGTACAACATTAAGATGTATGTTTTTGTTTGAATTATATCAATTATTTTCTCTGAACCAGCAGCATTTCTGATTACTGTAAAATGAGAAACCTAGAAGAGGGCTACATTAATTATAAAGTTCCTATGTGTAGCAGAACTGTAACCATACATCTAGGAGGGATAGGAAAGAAAGAAATCTTTAGTTGCTTTTGTCTTCAATTCATTCTTTTCCTGGAATGTTTGTATCTATCTGAGTTTGTATTCATTTCCAACTAATGAACACTTTCTTTTCTCATCCAGTGAAGATATTGAATTTGAAAGTTGTCAGTAAAGCTGAATCATTAGCAAAGCAGCCATCAGAGGAATATTTTGCAAATTCATGCTGATGGCAGGGAACATTAGCCATTGTTACTGTCTGGTGTACACTATGAGATGAGAATTGATGGGCAGAAAATTATGAGTCATGCACATACAAGATATTTTCTAATCAACTTGTTCAGAGATGTTATCACACACCTCCAGAGCCAGTGGGACTTCAACTGGGCGTCTTGGTTTAGGAGTAGGGACACTACCACATAAGAGGCCTTTCTAGTGCACATTTAAATCTATGGTCATGTATTTCCAAGGTCTGACACAACATAGAGTAATGAACTTATCCATCACAACTCAATGTCCACACTTAGTTACAGAATTGGTATGAATACCACCACGGCTCTGGTGTAAAATCCAGCACCGTAATATTTACAAAATCACATGGACTATTCCTTTGGAATCACTGACTTCCTTCAGAAATGAAGTGCAGAGCATGCTTATCAATTCTTGGTCACACAATTAACAAAGTCTGATCAACATTGTTAATAGAGCTATTCTGATTATCTCTAAAATGGCAGACTGATATTATTAATTAAAGTGGCATGTAAGAGAGGCAGCTGATCCCCATACTTTTATCCATTTTTCTAACCACCACAGCCTAGGCACACTCCAGTGTTCCAACAGAAGAATTAAGCTACTTTGTCTTGTGCCCTTGCAAACCAAGCAGTTCTGTTTCATTTCTCTCTTCAGTCTCCTAAGCTTATTGTTGTGCTCAAGAAATACATAGAATCATTGCAAATTTTTTGGGACAGACATTTACTATGTTGTTTTCAGGAAAGACAGTCTGGCTATAAACAAGTACTTTCCAGCTAAGGAAGCAGGATGCACAAATTCATTTAAAAACATTGCTGGAGGGAGTCGGCAGAGGTATCAACAAGAAACAGCAAGAACACTTTAACAGTGAAAGAGGATTGCCCTGAGGGTGTGTCACCCCAGTGGTTGTCTATCAGATTAATACTTGCCCAGTTTGTCAACCACCCATAACTTTACTTTGCAATGTTTTTCTTTTCTAGAATAGGTTTGATTCTTCTTTTGTGTTTTGATCTTAATTTCATCTTTCCAAAATTTCTTTCTTGTTGCTGTCTGTCTGGTTGCCTTTCTGTACTTTAATATCATGTCTTTATTTTCATCCCTTTGTTCTTCAGATTTGCCTTAACTTCTGTGTCTTTTCTTCCTTTTAATGTTATTGGAACACCTCCCAATTTTCACTCTTCCTCTTATGAAGTTGCTAATCCCCGCTGTTGTATCGTTCCTAGAGTGCCATCTGTTCTCTGGTACCCAAATAACCACTCATTGTGTGTCAAGCTTTCACATCATCCTCTCAGCCCTGAGCAATGCTATTTCCCAGAGAAGGTAAAAACAGAGAGTAGAAAATAATCTGCAGCCAATTCAGTAAAAACTCCTGTGAAATTTCTCTCCTGTTTTTCAAGTTCATCAAACAAACTTCAAGAGAAATTTTCAGCAGGAGTCACTGGATATCATGGAGCAGTAGTCCATTTGGCTTTCCATTTTCGCTTTTACCTTCGACATGATGAGGTCAATGAAATTCCTTAAATTGATGTTTTGCCAGTGATGAGCTACCTCAACAAGGATCAAACATATTTCTATCAATTAAGTATAGACTTCTGGTTGTAGGTATCCATCAAGTCGGCCAAAATGATTAGTTGTTCCACTTGAAGGAAGGGAACATGGATCAATCTGCAACTCCCAGTATTGCAGAATTATGTCACATCCACAGTAATTTTAACACACTGCACACCTTTCCTGTATGTTTCCTGGCTCCTTGGATACTCTTGTCATTTTTGAGTGGTTGTCTCATCATTTTTATGTGGAAAACAAAGCTATCAAATGCTAGTTAGGCCTGTCAGTAAAATAGTTGAATTCAACTCTCAATCCCTATAATTCCTTGCTCTCTTCCTCATCCTTGCCAGCGAAATAGACACATATTCAGTAGGTAGTACCAAACTTGAATATTGTTGAAAAATGACACATTTTGCAAATATTTTTATTTTGCAGATATAAGGACAATTCACAAGAAATACCAAAGTAAAATGAAAGCAACATTTCTGAGAGGAGCATACCGTTGGTTAACACATGAACTCTGTTTGGTAGATCTATTTTCATTGAGTACAGCTCAGTTGATGTTAACTGCCAAACTTTGTTTCAATTATAAACAAGGCAGATTGACTCTGATTAGTCAAAGCATTGCTCCAAGAAATGAACAACAGAATGGCTGTCACCTACTTTGTTGCATTGAAACTTGCTGTATGTAAAAACTTTCATTCTACCTGGAGTAGGGCCCTGTATATAGTTTATATATAAGTTAAGTACACAAAAGGGACTTGCATATTGATAGCAACACAGTGTCCATGTGTTCATCTGATACTACCAGCCGATTTACCAAAGTACCACTCAAAAAAGCCATAGACATTTGTGCTGCAGCATTGCATCATGGTGAGCTAAACCTGCCCCCATTGTGTGAGTCATTGCATATGAATTCAGATACTCAAACAGTTGTGTTCAGTTTTAATGCCACTATGTAGATCCAAATAGATTGCATTGCCATGGAATCCCTGATGCACCTTGTAAATACTTTTGTTGGGTTCCATAAAAAAAAGTCTTCAATGGAATGACATTTAACCTCCTATCCATTGCATATAGCTAATATTTGGATCATGGGTTTACCAGGTTTGAGTCTGCAGTTGTATGTTAGACTTTTCTTCCATGTCTTAATGGGCTCCCTCCTATGATCAAATCTACTTTCAAAATTGAGCAATGAAATGAGCTTTCTTTTATCTTCCACTTAAGGAATTGATTAAGGAGCTCTCTCATACTGTCTATAACAAACCTACCTTAATTGGTCAATATTTGCAATGGGATTCCCACCGTTCCACACTCCATCAGACAGGCCTTATTGGCAACCTCATCAATAAGACCTAAGCCATTTGTCCACCTTGATACTGAAGTAGGGCACATTAAACAGTATAATGATTAACTTGATCAGATCATTTCTCACTGTATATCACACAAAATCATGAAAAAACTTAAAGCTGTCACTTTTGGCCCTTTCTATCTCAGATTAGGATATGGCATCTCAAATGTTTGAGCAACAAGTGAAGTAAGCATGGTTTATGCTGTTAGGATACAGTAGCAGGATTCTGTCAAAAGGCAGAAAGACATTCCGCCTAGCATACAAATCACTTGGTACATGAACTTCAGTATACAGACCTTACATCCCATATCAAGCAGAATCACCCTTCTGCTGTTTGCGACAAGCAAGGTACTGACTATATTCAATCAGCCCACACTTGCAAAACTCACAACACACTGTATAATATTAGGTGTGATTCTGCAATTGGGCAATATTTGCTGGATATTCCTAAGCAGAAAAAGAAGTATGCTGACAACAAATTTAGGATTGCCAGTTGGGCTCACAGTATTGCACATGGATGTACTGGAAACAACATGGGCCCTGCGCAGGCCCCTATTCTTTCCAGTCAAAAAAATGCCTACACACACTGTGCTTGTTTCAAATGAACAAAATAGGTGCCAGCAATCTGTGGTTAATTTCTCAGGGCAATTCCTTTACCAATCAGAGTCAATATGTCTTGTTTAATACTTAAACAAAACTTTGCATTTCACTGTCAGTCATCACTAACTGTACTAATAAGAGTGCACTTGCTCAGCACTCTCCTCTCACATAATATAAATGTTGTTTTCTCTTTACTTTGGCATTTCTTGTGAATTGTCCTGGGGAGTGCAACATGAAAAGCTTTGACAAAATGTGGCTTCTTTCAGCAAAACCAAAAGTCCCCAATCCAGGTCTTGATTGTGAAAAAGGATTCGACATGTGGGATTTCTGAACTGCTTATATACTTCCTTTCAGGGACAGGATGATGATAGAGTGATTAGTCAAACCTTGTAGGATTATACAGCTACTGTTATACAATAAATTCTGGTTTTCATCATTGAGACAGCTAGCTAATGAAGAATCTTGCTGAATAACTTAACTGTAGGGTTCCCCATGATTACCCAAGAGGTGAGTGTGAAGAGATACTCAATCCTTAAGATTCCCTTCTATCCTTTTTGCTTTCCTGAAAGTAACAAATAAAGCTGACAACCTCGTCTCCCAAGTGATCATTATTCACATGCAAGTCTAGACATGTGGAGACTTTTTAACATGGTGGGCTAGGGGAGTGTAAATAGAATTCAAGCCAAGCCAAATGCTCTTAACACAGATGCATGTCAAGAAAAAGTAGCTGATGAAGAAGGAACCTTGCTTCTTTGCCCTCTCTTTCTCCGGCACAGGGTCACTGGTACCACTTACAGTGTCCCCACCTTAACACAGGCCATGAATCAAATAAGGCATTTTTCTAGTCTTTATTGCATAGGACCATAACATTCAGGACACTTATCTATCTCGAACAATGAGTGAGCCTATATTAAATCTAGGAATTGATTCATTGTAAAGAAGAGGGACGAAGGATGTTTTGACCTTTCTCACCATTGTTCTGTGACTACAAAGCCCACTGCCCAGTATAGCTGGGTTGCAGGAAAAAAAGCAGTCAGATCTTAATGAATTAATGAAAACACCATGAATCAGATAATGCTACTGAGTGTTGGCCTTCATGAGGAGTTTTTGGGATTGGCTTGAATACAAGATATACACATGATGGTGGAAGATTGGAATTGAGTCATCCTCCAAGTCACATTTGATGTCAACATCAAAGGAAGATTTATTTGTAATTGTCCAGGATAATTATGATGATGGAGTAGGTTCATTAATAGAGAGATAAATCTCTTCCTGGGAGCTGGGGCATTTTCCATAAGGATTAGACTAGATTGGAAATTATTACTCAAATATGCAGACTTCTCCTACCTCAGCTGGAAAAGTGCAGCAGATCAGACAGCATCCAAGGAGCAGGAGAATCAACGTTTCGGGCTTAAGCCCTTCTTCAGGAATGAGGAAGGTGTGTCCAGCAGACTAAGATAAAAGGTAGGGAGGAGGGACTTGGGGGAGGGGCATTAGAAATGCGATAGGTGGAAGGAGGTCAAGGTGAGGGTGATAGGCCGGAGTGGGGTGGGGGCAGAGAGGTCAGGAAGAAGGTTGCAGGTTAGGAAGGCGGTGCTGAGTTCGAGGGATTTGATTAAGACAAGGTGGGGGGAGGGGAAATGAGGAAACTGGAGAAATCTGAGTTCATCCCTTGTGGTTGGAGGGTTCCTAGGCGGAAAATGAGGTGCTCTTCCTCCAACCGTCGTGTTGCTATGGTCTGGCGATGGAGGAGTCCAAGGACCTGCATGTCCTTGGTGGAGTGGGAGGGGGAGTTGAAGTGTTGAGCCACGGGGTGGTTGGGTTGGTTGGTCCGGGTGTCCCAGAGGTGTTCTCTGAATCGTTCTGCAAGTAGGCGGCCTGTCTCCCCAATATAGAGGAGGCCACATTGGGTGCAGCGGATGCAATAAATGATGTGTGTGGAGGTGCAGGTGAATATGTGGCAGATATGGAAGGATCCATTGGGGCCTTGGAGGGAAATAAGGGAGGAGGTGTGGGAGCAAGTTTTGCATTTCTTGCGGTTGCAGGGGAAGGTGCCGGAAGTGGAGGTTGGGTTGGTGGGGGATGTGGACCTGACAAGGGAGTCACAGAGGGAGTGGTCTTTTCGGAATGCTGATAGGGGAGGGGAGGGAAATATATCCCTGGTGGTGGGGTCCGTTTGGAGGTGGCGGAAATGACGGCGGATGTTACGCTGTACATGGAGGTTGGTGGGGTGGTAGATGAGGACCAGTGGGGTTCTGTCCTGGTGGCGGTTGGAGGGGCGGGGCTCAAGGGCGGAGGAGCGGGAAGTGGAGGAGATGCGGTGGAGGGTATCGTCGACCACGTCTGGGTGGAAATTGCGGTCTTTGAAGAAGGAGGCCATCTGGGTTGTACGGTATTGGAACTGGTCCTCCTGGGAGCAGATGCGGCGGAGACAAAGGAATTGGGAATAGGGGATGGTATTTTTACAGGGGGAAGGGTGGGAGGAGGTGTAGTCTAGGTAGCTGTGGGAGTCAGTCGGTTTATAGTAAATGTCCGGGTTGATTCGGTCGCCTGAGATAGAAATGGAAAGGTCTAGGAAGGGGAGGGAGGAGTCTGAGACAGTCCAGGTGAATTTGAGGTCGGGGTGGAAGGTGTTGGTAAAATGGATGAACTGTTCAATCTCCTCATGGGAGCACGAGGCAGCGCCGATACAGTCATCAATGTAGTGGAGGAAAAGGTGGGGGTTGGTGCCAGTGTAGCTGCGGAAGATGGACTGTTCCACATATCCTATGAAGAGGCAGGCATAGCTAGGGCCCATGTGGGTGCCCATGGCTACTCCTTTGGTTTGGAGGAAGTGGGAGGATTGGAAAGAGAAGTTGTTCAGGGTGAGGACCAGTTCAGTCAGTCGAAGGAGGGTGTCAGTGGAAGGGTACTGGTTGGTACGGCGGGAATGGAAGAAGCGGAGGGCTTTGAGTCCTTCGTGATGGGGGATGGAGGTGTACAGGGATTGGGTGTCCATGGTGAAGATAAGGCGTTGGGGACCAGGGAAGTGAAAATCATGGAGGAGGTGGAGGGCGTGGGTGGTGTCCCGAACGTAGGTGGGGAGTTCTTGGACTAAGGGGGACAGGACCGTGTCGAGGTATGCAGTGATGAGTTCGGTGGGGCAGGAGCAGGCTGAGACAATGGGTTGGTCAGGGCAGTCAGGTTTGTGGATTTTGGGCAGGAGGTAGAAAAGGGCGGTGCGGGGTTATGGGACTATGAGATTGGAGGCGGTGGATGGGAGATCCCCTGTGGTGATGAGGTTATGGATGATCTGGGAGATGATGGTTTGGCAGTGGGAGGTGGGGTCATGGTCAAGGGGGCAGTAGGAGGAGGTGTCCTCGAGCTGGCGTTTAGCCTCAGCGGTGTAAAGGTCGGTGCGCCAAACTACGACCGCGCCTCCCTTGTCTGCCGGTTTGATAGTGAGGTTGGGGTTGGAATGGAGGGAGTGGAGGGCTGCATGTTCTGAGGGTGAGAGGTTGGAGTGGGTGAGAGGGGTGGAGAAGTTGAGGCAGTTAATGTTGCGGCGGCAATTGGCTATGAAGAGATCTCCTCTATATTGGGGAGACAGGCCACCTACTTGCGGAACGTTTCAGAGAACACCTCTGGGACACCCGGACCATCCAACCCAACCACCCCGTGGCTCAACACTGCAACTCCCCCTCCCACTCCACCAAAGACATGCAGGTCCTTGGACTCCTCCATCGCCAGACCATGGCAACATGACGGTTGAAGGAAGAGCGCCTCATCTTCCGCCTAGGAACCCTCCAACCACAAGGGATGAACTCAGATTTCTCCAGTTTCCTCATTTCCCCTCCCCCCACCTTGTCTCAGTCAAATCCCTCGAACTCAGCACCGCCTTCCTAACCTGCAATCTTCTTCCTGACCTCTCCACCCCCACCCCACTCCGGCCTATCACCCTCACCTTGACCTCCTTCCACCTATCGCATTTCTAATGCCCCTCCCCCAAGTCCCTCCTCCCTACCTTTTATCTTAGTCTGCTGGACACACTTTCCTCATTCCTGAAGAAGGGCTTATGCCCAAAACGTCGATTCTCCTGCTCCTTGGATGCTGCCTGACCTGCTGCACTTTTCCAGCAACACATTTTCAGCTCTGATCTCCAGCATCTGCAGTCCTCACTTTCTTCTCCTACCTGGATCAATGACAGAAAACTCTGCAATGATTCCTCGTTGCTTGGTGTTGGCTAGTTATACTCCATCAAATCTGTTAAACACATTGGGAAGCCTAAAACTTCTGTTCTAATCAATCTAATCTCCTACATTAAGGTAATTAGGATGCATCCCTGTAGGGAGAGTGTGTTGTCTCCACAGAGAGAGCTCTACCCTATCTGTTAAAGTGGATCAAAAATTAACATAGACCATTAGTTTTAGAAAGAGCTGAAACAGCCTCCAAAATATGGCAATAGCAGAAGAACCCTGATTATAAACCTGTTTAACTTTGCCTTCAGAAACAAGTGCAAGGAGAATGAATTCATTATCTAATTAATCCGCTGTCTCTGTTACTTCACCTTTCTCCTAGTCCCCTGGGCCTCACATCCCCGAAGGACCTCCCTTGACAAAATCCTGAATTTGCATCAAATGTCCCATCTTCAAACTCCCTTTCCTAAAATGCTGTTAGTTCCTAAAATGCTGTTGGTTGCCAACTCTATTCCCATCTCCTTGATGAACTCCATGTTTAAATCCCTCCAATCGGGCAGCAAAAGACAGCCAATAAAGTCATGGATGATATCCCATGTGACCGTAACTGCATGTATACCCCAGAAGAGGATACTTCCTTTAGAATTGGGCTGTTCTTCTCTTGGCTTCTGCCTAGTTTTCATATAATACTCTGATCACAGCCAGTTCTCACATACCAGCACCTCTCTCCATCACTGCACTGGTCATTAAATGGTCAGATTACGTGTTCAACATCCTATTCTGAATGAATAGAAATTGTCTCCAATTAACTATTGGGAAGACCAAAGCCAATGTTTTCTGACTTTACTGAAATCTATCCCTGTCTGAGTATAAGCCTGACAGCCCCAAGAAGAGCTCCTGACCACATATCTGCACCATCACGATGACTGCCTATTTCTGCCTCCCTAACATTGGCACTTTCTGCTCTTGCCACAGTTTTTCTGATGATGAAACCCACACCTATGCCTTTGCTATCTTCAGGCTTGTCTATACTTTGGAACTCCTTACTGCTTATCCATAGTCTACAGTCTAAATCTGAAGCCATTCAAAATTCAACTGTACATATTCCAACCAAGTCCTGTTCTTCCATAATCACCAGACATCTTTTTGCTAGCTTGGTCTATACAATTACTTCTGGCTAAATAATGCCTTAAGTTTAAAGTTCTCAGTTAATTTCAATTCCCTCAATGGTCTTCTCTTACCCCATTGCAGAGTCCACTGGGTTGAGTATGATATTAGCACATCTGGTGCCTAAATTGAGCGGGAAGGCGAGTAGTCCTATTAGATTCATTTGGAGGTTGTTTTTTTTAAAACAAATGTTCAAGGTATGTGGGTAATTAATTTCAATCACATTGCTGTTGGTTTGTAGTCAAACGTAGGTCAGACCAGGCAAGGACAACAGACTTGCTTCCTTGAAGGTTACTTGGGATTATCTGAGATGGAAAGCCTCAGTTATGAGGAGAGACTGAATTGACTGGGTTTGTTTTCCCTGGAGCAGGGGAGGCTGAGGAGGCACTTAATTGAAGTATAAAAAGTTGCACTCATATGCACCATCCCCCTTCATGAGCTCATTGCTTCCATCTATGTAACTCACTCCAACCCTACAACCCTCAAACTGAGGGAAATAGCTGTCATGTTACTGGGCAATATTACCTTGACTAAATATCCAACAAAAGGAGTTTATATCCCTCCATGACAGCTGGGAAATTTAAATTCCATTAATAATATGATTGAGAATAAAACATTAATAAAAAGTCTGAGTTGTGAAAAATCTGGTTCATTAATGCCCTTTAAGGAAAGAAATTTGTCAGCCATACCCAGTGTTACGTACACGTAACTCCAGTTTCCTTATCAGTGTGGTTAACCCTGAAATGTGTGAGGCAGTGGTAGAGTAGTAATGTTATTAGAGTAGCAACCCAGAAGCCCAGGCTAAAGATCAGAGATTCAAAGCCCACCATGGTAAATGGCCTAATGGTGATCTTGTCACTGAAGCATACAGCATAGGAACAGGTCCTTTGGCTGACCAATGGCACCAAACTATACTAATTCCATTTAACTGCACTCGGTCCATGGTACTATGCCCTGGCATTTTGTGTACTCATCCAGATACTTCTTAAATGTTCTGAGAGTACCTACCTTCACCACCATCTCAGGCAGCATGTTCCATATTTCTGCCACCCTCCTAAGATCCTTTCTAAACCACTTGCTCCTCAGCTTAAGTTTATGCCCTCTAGCCTGAGACATGTCTGCCATTGGGAAAAGATTCTCATGATCTACCCTATCTATGACCCTCATAACTTTTTATACTTCAATTAAGTGCTTCCTCAGCCTCCCCTGCTCCACGGAAAGCAAACCCAGTCTACTCAGTCTCTCCTCATAACTCAGGCTTTCTATCTCAGATAATCCCAGGTGACCTTCAAGGAAGGAAGTCTGTTGTCCTTGCCTTGTCTGACCTACATTTGACTACAGACCCACAGTAATGTGATTGAAAATGAATTGCCCATGTTCCTTGAAAATTTGTTCAAAAAAAAACAACCTCCAAATGAATTGAAAAGGACTGCTCACCTTCCCGCTCGATTAGGCACGAGATGTGCTAATGTCACACTCCACCCAGTGGACTTTGTAAAATTCTCCAGGCCAATATTTGGGCAAATGTTCCAAAGTTGGAAGAGCTGTCCCACATGCTATTCAAAGAAAGACATCTACTTGATCTCATCGTTACCATCTATCTGTTGCTGATGCATCTGTTATGGCAGTATTGGCAGAAGTGACCACTGCAGAATGTGATAGGTAGATGAAGGTGGGGGAAATGGTGATAAGTCATAGAGGAGGGTGGAGCAGATGCGTGGGGAGGAAGATCAACAGGTAGGACAGGTCATGAATTGGAAGTGGTGCTGAATTGGAAGGTTCAAACTGGGATAAGGTGGGGGGAGGGGAATTGAAGAAACTGATGAAATCCACATTAATCCCATGTGGTTGGAGGTCCCAACATTGCATCATCCTCTGCCATTTCCACCACCTACAAACGGACCCCACCACCAGAGATATATTTCCCTCCCCACTCCTATATGCATTCCGTATAGACTATTCCCTCCACTACTCACTTGTCAGGTCCACGCCCCCCACCAACCCACCCTTTCCTCCTGGCACCTTCCCCTGCCATCGCAGGAAATTCAAAACCTGTGCCCACACCTCCCCTCTCACCTTTGTCTAGGCCCCAAAAGAACCTTCCACATCCATGAGAGATTTACCTGCATTTCCACTCATGTATCCGTTGCTCCCGATGTGGTCTCCTTGACATTGGGGAGATAAGACACCTACTTGTAGAAGACTTCAGAGAACACCTCTGGGATACACGCACAAAGCAGCCCCACTGCCCCGTGGCCGAATACTTTAATGCCCCCTCCCACTCTGCCAAGGACATGCAGGTGCTGGGCCTCCTTCACCGCCAAAGCCTAACCACCCACTGCCTGGAGGAAGAATGCCTCATCTTCCACCTTGGGACCCTCCAAACCCACGGGATTAATGTGTATTTCACTAGTTTCCTCCATTCCTCTCCGATCACCTTATCCCCGATCCAACCTTCCAACTTGGCACTACCCTCATGACCTGTCCTACCTGTCCATCTTCCTTCCCACCTATCTGTTCCACCCTCCTTTCCGACCTATCACCATTTCCCCGCCTTCATCTACCTATCAGACTCCCCGGTTCCCCCAGCTCCTCCCCCCTCCCATCTCTCTACCCCCTTAGCTCTCAAGCAGCAAAATTATACTATCCACAGTCTGTAAACGCATGGTCAGGAAAATTTCTTATTCTACTATTGCCATTATTCAATGACCAGTGTAGTGGACCATGTCCTCAGCATTCGACACACTGCCTTGGTGACTGGCCCATTTGTGCAGAGCCCAGGTTGCTAGGGTGATGCAGCGCACTCTGTCCATAGCATACTAGAGGACCTCCCCAAACTGGTCCAAGCAGTGGAAATGCACCTTCAATATCATTATTTAGATTAGATTAGATTAGATTACTTACAGTGTGGAAACAGGCCCTTCGGCCCAACAAGTCCACACCGCCCCGCTGAAGCGTAACCCACCATACCCCTACATCTATATCTACATCTACCCCTTACCTAACACTACGGGCAATTTAGCATGGCCAATTCACCTGACCTGCACATCTTTGGACTGTGGGAGGAAACCGGAGCACCCGGAGGAAACCCACGCAGACACGGGGAGAATGTGCAAACTCCACACAGTCAGTCGCCTGAGGCGGGAATTGAACCCGGGTCTCTGGCGCTGTGAGGCAGCAGTGCTAACCACTGTGTCACCATGCCGCCCAATTCTCTGTGGTCCTAATGGAGGCACAAGTGACATCAAACATGCATTCTGCATCCGTCAGGTGTTGTGCAACGCTGTTATGAGTCATGAGCACAGTGGATACCCCTTGTTCCCCAGAAACTGGCTTGCAAGATCTGGACACTCTAATACCCAGGTACATAAGAGTATTTCAGGATGTAGGAGTTCTGCAAGAGGAGCAGACCCATAACTCCAGGATGTGGTAACAGTGTTCTCAGATCATTTGAACACTAATGGGATGGAATCCCTTCCTATTGATGAATTTCGCAATGTTATACTTCCCTTTCAACACCATGTGTGTGCAGTCAATGGCAACCTGCACCTAGGGGATGCTAGCTGTTTCAAATCCTACCGCCTGGCTGAAATGACCCAGTGTGAGATGGGCCCTGATGCATTTGTGGGTGCGTGACAGAGCGATCTCACACAGGTTACTGATTGTTCACTGGAAAGAGCTAGTTACTTAGAGGTTCAAGGCAGCACTGACATTCACAGCCACTGAAAAAGGACAGACTCACAGTCCTGTAATCCTCAGATCCCACTCCAGCATCCAGCAGAGTTCCCTCACAACATCCCAGGACATACACATCGACACTGCGCCTCACTCATTCCCTGTAAATGGAGTTGTGATTGTAAATCTCTGGGCCTCATGTACACCCAACGCAGCCCGGGAGGTCCTGTAGCCTCTTCCTGGGCTGATTGCTCCTTGTACTCCATGCTGCCCTGGGGCTTGCCACTGGCTCTGATCCCCAGAATCTGCCTTCGCCTTCTTAGGCAGGCAGCCACAGGGAGCAACATTCCACCCACAGCTGGGCCCAGCACACTTGGTGGGGACAGAAGGAGTGAGAGAGGTTCTCAGATCTCGCAATGCTCATCAGGCATACCAGACAAATGACTGGTGAGCACACTTCACCATGCAATATGAAATGCTGCACACTGCTAACAGGGGCTCTGTCTCCATCTCCATCCTCATGCAGGCTTAGCATGCGGACCAACTTGGTGAAGGTGACTGAGCAGCCAGTGAGTGCCTGGGTGGTCACTTGGTGAAGGTGCTTCTGACACAGTTGCTACCCCAGACTCACATTAAACACTCAACTTCACACTGCATTCAATCCAGATCATTGTTTTACTTACATGACAGATGATGAAGCATAGAAATATAGAAAATAGCAGTGTGGGTCATTTGGATCTTCAAGCTGCTTTGCCATTTAATATGATCATGGCTGATCATGCAACTCTAATTCCTGCCTTCTCCCCATACCTTTTGATCCTTTTAGCTCTAAAAGCTTATTAAACTCCTTTTGAAAACATTCAATGTTCCTGTCTTGACTACTTCCTGTGGTAGAGAATACCACAGGTTCACCACTCTCTTAGTAAAGAAATTCATGTCAGTGCTACATTGCCTACCCGATTTCCTTAAACTGATGGCTCACATAACACTCTTGGAAGTTGAATGAATTGGCTAACTTGAGCATTACTGAGATGCTGCAGTTAAATTTGCAAGCACCAATGTAATAATAGAATTCCTACAGTAAGGAAGCAGGCCATTCAGCCCATCAAATCCACACTGACTCTCTGAAGAACATACCACCTAGACCCTCCCCACCCTATTACTGTAACCCCGCATTCCCTATGGCTAATTCCCTAGCCTGCATATCCCTGGACACGACCGGACAATTTAGCCGAATGAATCCACTTAACCTGCACATCTTTGGACTGTGGAAAGAAACCGGGGCAACTGGAGGAAACCCACCCAGACACAGGGAGAACATGTAAACTCTGAGGGTGGAATCAAATCCAGGTCCCTGGCTCTGTGAGGCAGCAGTGTTAACCACTGAGACACCAGGTCACCCAAGGCATGACAAATTGCCTTTGAACAGTATCTAACCCATCAACACCTTCGCTCTGTGTGCATATCAAATGGGCAGTGAAATGGCAGTGATTTAAATGTAGCTGTGCTTTGCATGTGGTTGCACTGTCCTAATGTCCAACAACCGTGGGCCATTGCATTTACCCATTAAACAACACTGAGTTCACCAATGGGTGTTGTTTCTAGTAGCCCGTCTAGAGAATTTAGTGAACTGAAAGTGATGGGAGAGATCGCAGCTCACGGTGAAACCTTATTGCCTGCCTAACTGCCTGTCTGATACCCCTCAAAGCCTCCATGCTCCTTTTTAACATACAGTACTGTGACAGCCATTTCCATTCACACCCTCATGAGGAGAATAACCACATTAAACTTCAGCTGTAACTGTCCTCCCTCCCCCCTCCCCACCACAAGCCCCAACAATACACTTCAATGATGTCTACCCTGCTCCTCCATGTTCCCATTTGGTACTGGTTACTGTCACTGAATCCCTCTCCCTGAATCTACCATGCCCTCTAATGTTGTTTGTCTAGTTCCTTTTACACCTTGCATTTCTGCCCATCACTGCTCTTGTCCACATCTTTGCAAATGCTTCTCCCTTCCCTCCCTACACCATGACCCCTCGACTCCTTCAGGCAGTGATCCCCCATTGCCCCTCTTGATCTCTTCCGTATGATCGACAGAAGCCCAGCTCCATATTCACTTCCCCCAACAACCGCCCCCCCCCCGCCCCCCCCAGAACTCTGACCTGCTCCTCGGATGCTGCCTGACCTGCTGTGCTTTTCCAGGAACACACTCTCAACTTAACAAGCGACCCCTGGACATCACAGACCAGACCCCTGACCATAATGGTCATTGATGGATTGGCATCTGCCAGTTGCCAATACCTGTGTATGAGGGGCATTTGCAACTGGTGCCCATGAATTGTACCATGAGCTGCAGTTTGATTGAATGCAACATGGAGATTATTTGGAGCAAATGATGAGTTGAATCTTCCAGATACACACTTTGGTTTTCAAGTCAAAATTTCTCATTATCCAGCTTGTTTAGTGAGCTTTATAAGAAAGAAAGCTGAATATTAAAGGGTGAATGGGACCATCAACAAAGTATTTAACAAGCAATATTCCCTCCCAATTGGCAACTCACTATGGTGGGTGAGAAACCCACCGTGCCACTTATGAAAAGCATTAAATATGGTGTGAGATGATCCTGACATTGAGATCAGCCTCTCAGGACTTTTTGTCTGATTCTGCCACATTGGAGGCCACATCATTCAGACTCTAATGAATTTCGGGCATAGATTTTGAACATAGGTTCATATTATGTTAATTACCGATCTTAGCATCTTCCTTTAGATAGTTCATAATGACTTTGAACAGACATGTGGAGATGTGTACAGAGTGAAAGCTTCTTGTGAGGAAAGACTTCTTGAGTCTTACATTCTGCCACTTCAAAGCATAGGGTGAAGTTAAGGGCAGCAAAATCTAACTTTGATAGACGGTTCTGAAGATGGGTGCATATTCTCAGCTTTATGTCGTGTGCCAACTCTCTGTAGTCTGAGTTGCTTTAATCCAGTCAAATAATAAAGCATTTGGAAAGCATAGTTGATTACAGCCAGGACTTATATCCTAGTCAGATATAATTATCTATTTCCCAGGGTCATGAGCACAAATTTTAAAAAGCTGAAGATTTGTATAATCCTAATTCGTTATGGCCTGGTAACTGTACATCAGTCAAAATCAGAAAATTCTATTTACTTATTTAATCTTTTGATTGCTGGTAAGGGCAGAAGGCGGGGTGGGAAGGAGATTTGTAGAGCGTGGATTTGTTCATCAAAATTAATAAGTCGTCTTCATTAATTAAATCATCTTTCCTACCTCGAACTTCGGCATAAAATTCATAAGAAATGCCGTAGATTGGTGTTTTCGCTTTATGCTAAGTGCTGTCTTATACTAAGCATTATTCTGGCTTATTTTCTTTATTCATTTTTCTGAAACAGGTAATAAGGGGCTGCCAGACTGTATGGCTCCAGACTGCAAAGCTTTGCTTCTAGCATCCTAGCTCATGAATGCAAAGCTGTCAGCGGGAGAATTGAGGAGCTGGAATCCATAAACAGCTGATGTGGATCTTTTTTCTTTAAGCTGTGACTTAAATGTGGTTTTTCTTTGAGATGAAAGGGACTGTGTCCCCTCTCTGTTGGCCTTGATCACTGTGTTTCTAAAGTACAAAATATCCACCACATTATTATTACAAATCTATTCCTGCTGGCTCTTAAAAAGCTTTTTTTTAATGGCTTTCAAAATCATTTTTTTTCAGCTCAATTTACAATGAGCCATTCCAAGATTTCATACTCTCAGTGCAGGGAAACAGCACAAAGTGTAATAAGCAGGTGGGGGTATATACAAGGTAAAGAGTTGCTGGTCAGAAAGGAAGAATGATTGAGTATAGATGAAATTTTAGTGAAGCATTAGTACATTTTCCAAGGCATTCCTTGTTTTTCTTCATAAAATGAGCATTATCACCAAACTGTGGTGTGAAAAGTGGGATGTTAAGTAGATATAAAATTTGTAGGAAATGCTTGATGACATAGACTTTGTCGTGACATGCAAAATTGTGGTGAAGATGTGTGGGTTGGGATGGTTGGCCAGGCTAAATTGCCCATAGTATCCAGGGATGTGCAGACTAGGTGGATTAGCTCTGGGAAATGCAGGGTAATAGGGATAGGGTAGGGGGTTGGGTCTGGGAGAGATGCTCTTTTGAGTGTCAATGTGTAATTGATGGTCAAATGGCCTGCTTCCACACTGTAGGGATTCTACGATTCTGTAATGATTCTATGAATCTGTAATTTTACTTTCTTTTATGATTTTTACATTGATAACTTGCTATAACAATTTTCATCACTTTCAATATTGAACTTTGGTGACCAGAAACATATGGTAAAAAAGTGATTGGGCTAACTCATTGTTATTTGTGCACAAAGCCCACTGTGACTTAATGCAGAATCCCAGAATTTGCTGTTAGCTTCTTGAAAAAACTATCTATCTCTGTCTGACAGATTCCCTGTTCAAGTGCATTGAATAAATGAAGGTGCCAAACCCATTGATCCTCTGAACCCCTTACAATCCTGTACTAACTTTGCCTCATTTATATTACCTCATGTCCCTCACTGGTCCACATGACCCCTCATGTCCCACATGGCAGGTTATCTCTCTACCTGTCCCTCTATGGTCCCTCATGCTCCCAACAGATATGTCTCCAACCCACACTCCATGGGCCCTCAAGTCTGTCATGCCAAGTTATGGCACTTCCATGACTATTGATAGACTCACTCTACACCGATTTGTAGCAAAGAATCCAATAATGACAATAGTGTGTATAGAAAAAATAATTTGAAAAGAAAGAATCATTAACTAAGCTCCAGGTTATCATACCTTTCAAAAGTATCAATTGCAAAAGACTGCAATCACTTGAACCTTCTTACTCTTGTGTAAATTATCATTGATCAAAGATAAAAGAGGGACTAAGCTGTTAATCAAGCAATGTTTTCACTGGGACTCTGCTGTTTCAATGGATTTCTAATCTCTCAGCCAAAAATGCATGGTGAGGCTTTCTGATCTATGCAATATTTGAGTAGATGTGGTTGACATGGTGGTATGATGACCCATGTGGGATGATGGGACATAGTCTGAGGGGCATGAGGGTATATGATAGGGTGAGTAGTGGATATAACCATACATTGGAAGCATGAGGAGGACCTTTTGAACATACCATTCAGACCCCAGTATTGCCATTCACCACAAATATTTGAAAAGGTCATCAAACTCCAAGAAAATTGGCGGGAACTATTCAAGGAGTGTAGGATATAGCTTATGACCAAGCTAGCAAACTATCAGAAAGCCATTACAGAAAATTGAAAATACTGGGAATAGAGTCACAAATACAGATCAGAATTAGGTGAATCCAAAAGGATGAATGCTAAAATTCACTGATATGCATTCAGTATCTGAATTGGTTGTGAAGTGTGGAAGATTGAATAGTAATGACAGACTATGTGTTCTGAATATTACACACTACCTATTGTTAGCCACTAACAGTCTCCATTAACAGTTATATACCCTCCTAGCTGGATTGTTATCCACTCCTTTGTCTGTCCAACTATTCTCCTTCTTTGAGCTCTATCCCCACCTCTCATCTAGTCTTTACCCCTTTTGCCCACCCTATCCTCTGCATATATAAACTGACATTTTCCTAGATACCGTCAATTCTGAGGAAGGGTCACTGGACCCAAAACATTAACACTGATTTTTCTTCACAGATGCTGCCAGACGTGTTGAGCTTTTCCAGCAATTTCTGTTTTTGTTCTTGATTTACAGTATCTGCAATTCTTTTGGGTTTTATTCCATTGCATTTGGCATCAGACACATATTGGACTCACCATATCCTCTTGGCACATCTCTGACTCAAATAGAATACAGTTCTTTATTTCAATGCTGCACTTTGGAACACAGTGGCACTTTGCATTTCAATTATGATGCCAGGTCACATTGCATACAGGGACAAATACGCATCTCATGGAATAGAAACTGTGCAATCAGAACTCCTTGTTTGCTCTCTTAGCACTCACTCACTTTGCATCTACTTGGATGCTCACAACATCTTGTCCTGGCTTGCCTTTTTATGCTTTGTCACCTAATTCACAATTTATGGGCTCACAGTCCTATTTGTCTTGCCTTTAGGACAGACACAAAGCCAGGCAGCTTATCGTTGTTGTTAGTGGTGATCAGTCAAGGGGGTGGCCATTTTGCTTCATGGCACCATTCTCCTCAATGTCCACCACGACAACATATGCCAGTAGTGTATCCAGCAAAAACACTGCATGTGCGTCAACCAAATGCAATGCCTTAAAGTCTAAGTGGAGTAGTCATCAAGCAAGCCAAAGGGGACAGCCTTCAGTCATGTGATATTAGCACAGTAAGTCGGGGCATCATCGAATATAACTTCAGGGACTTTGATATTGTCAGTTAGTCACTTGGCGTGCCCAGTGTCAAGATCTGTACTTTTATTAGACAAAGAGTGGGCCAAGGCCAGTCCTACAGTCCAGTTCAACCACTCACAGTGCATCTGTTGGGTTGCTGCACAGAGATCAATCTGGGTTTGGTCACTTATTGGTCAGAGCTGTCTCTCCAAGTCAGACAGCAGGTGGGTCAGTCAGTCCCAAGGATCTATTCAGTGAATATCAAAGGGATTTATTAGGAGTCACTGCTCTGATGATGTGCTGGGGAGATAGAGTTGAAGTGAATGGAGGCAGCATGATGGAATGTAGGGGGGGGGGTGATAATAATTGCGAAGTAGGCATCACAACATATAAAGGTATGAGATAATAGACCATGGGAAGGCTTGAGCAACAGATGGCTGAATTAGGGTAATGATTGACAAGGTCCATGTCGAGGTATCCCACTGGCGTCCTTAACTGGGGGCCTCCATATTCTAATGTTTGGAGGTTGCTCTTCAAATGTTACTTGTGTGTGCTGTGACTGCTGAATGATCACATAATTGAGAAGCTGCTTTGTTTCTGATATTACTCAGATAGGTTTATGGCTCATGGATGTTCTCCACAATGGACTCATCCACAGAGGTTAATGTCATCCTTTTGGCCACTGCGCCAAGGGTTGTATCACAAATAGACCTAGAGCATTTGGAATCCCAGGGCAAGCATCAACTTCCAGTAGATGTGAGGCTGACCCCTACTGTGGAGCGTCCAGGTAGACATACCCTCTTGGAGCGGCAAACATGCAGAAGAATCATAGTCACTTGTATTCCATGGAATGCTGTACAGATGAAAGAGGGGCAGTGACACTATAGTCTCAGCAAAGGTGAAGGTCAGATCACCATGTGATGGTGTGCAGCATATCTGCAATGCTGCACTTTGTTCCGTTGGGTTTAAAGAGGAACATTGGATGGCCCCTCAACATCAGATTTCCATGAAGGTCATGCCTGGGACTTTGTACCAGTAATGTCCAAGCAGAGTACGATGCCTGATCCTCGAAATCTCTGCTTCAGGCAACTGGATGATGCACTAAAGGCAACGGGATAGATGATGGCAATCCATAAGAACATTGTGCTGTGTAAGAATATGAGAATGTTATTCAGAAGGAACAGCATTTTCAGCATCCTTCAGTGCAAAGGCATCAACCAAAGCTATGCAGATAGGACTTCATTGTGAGGGTTATTCAATGTAATTGAGTTGCATGACGTCATATTTCACAGACTGTAAATATTGTGATACTACAGAGGCCAACATCACCTGTAAAGTTCCAATTGCAAATGCACCTTAACAGTTTGATCTTTCTATCTGGTTCATGATGTTTAATAAAAATTAAGGTTACAAGCAGATGGAAGCCTTCACAATATCTGATGTCCCTCATTTAATCCTTATGGGTGCTAGGGAAAAGTATTGCTCTTTTGAGAAGATTTCTAGCTCAGGTTGAGGTTCTGGATATGGTTTTCTCTCTGAGCTGGAAGGTTCATTTCCAGACTTTTTGTCACTCTACTAGGTAACATCTTGAGTGGGCCTCTCTCCATTAAAATGACATTCGCTCACATAACTGTTGATGAAAAGAGAACATACATTAAAAACGTTGATAACATTTTTACAATGAAGTGTTATCCATGTTAACTATGTGCCCTCATATTGTCTTTCTTTCTGTCTAACTACATCCAGGTGTAGTGCCAGTGTCTGCAGCTGGTGCAAAGGTAGCCAGCCTTGTGGTAGAGTCTATTGACCTTAGAGATTTGGTGGGGTGACCTTGGGGCATTTGTTGCCTGATGGTCCAAACATCCTGAGTGTGTCCTGCCCAGATGCAAGTTCACTCTTCTTAACTTCTTCTCCCATAGCATTGAGGACAGCAGACATGGTGAAGGTGGAGGACCTGTCACTTCTGAATGTCCTAACAGGAGACTTCTGTGATGGCTGTATGTGGTTCCTCCTTTGACTGTCGCCCTACTTGCACCATCCTATCTCTTTGTGAGGAAGGTGCACCTGGATTGAGGACAAGGTACATCATCTCCCTGTTGTCTGGCAGTTAGTGTTGAGTGCCAATGGCTACAGCAATGGAGTGGAGATCTGGGCAAATCTACAGCAAATTCCAAATGCTCACATGCCATAGGCAGCAAGGTACAGATAGCATTGTGCATCCCTCTAATCTTTGAGTCAATTTGCTCAATGCTTCAGAACAATCTGCCTGCTGCTCCAATGTGGCTGCTGATGCATTTGGATGAGGTTATGAATGCTCAATGTCATGGCGTCACCTCCTGGTTAGGGCTGAGCAGGTATATGCTTTCAATAGGTTATCTTCTTTCTCTATCTCATGACATCTTAGTGTAGTCTCTGGTGCCACAGAAGGAATGGAGGGGGTCTGCCCATCAATGGAGCCCATTTGTCCTGGAGATTTGGTGAAGTGACCTTGGGAGGGTGATATTTGCATTTGGACAGGCCCGACATGCCAAGGGTCTTCTTGTCCAAAGCAAGTTGTTTTGAGAACAGAGCATTGTACAATGGAAATCTGGGGTGAGAAACACTATAGGGGCAGCAGAGATAATTAATGTGCTGAGGTTGGTAAAGTAAGGTGAGAAAACCCGCTTGGTCTTGCCCTGAAAACAAACCCTTCAAAAAACTCAATGTAACTCAGATTTAGCCCTATATTCTTAAAACATCATAACTTCCAGAAGCTTAAGGTTATCCATATGATCTCTTTTTACTCCCGCTACAAAGACTACAGAATTGTTACTGATTTGATCCACTTTCCTGATCATAGTCTCCTGCTGAATCAGATGCCTTGAAACTTCAGCATTCTGATCTCTACTGAGTTGTGGTTTAGACCCCAATACTAATGCCACTGACTTCATCTTCACAGCATATCCTCAGCTCATCCACTCCTGGTATCCTTCTACGTATTTTGAGCATCTCAGGACTAAATATTCTAACATTTAAATTTTGAATTTCCTGTTTCTATCCTCTATGTATTACAACTTGATCAAACCTCCACTAGTTATATTCTCACAGCATCAAGTTTAGTTTATCACAATCTCATCTTTGATGTTCTACACTCGATCCCCATCTCCCAGTGCCTCATATGTAACATTCTTCTCATCTCTCAAACCCTCACCCAATCCTCTTGCCTTTTACTTCCTGCACCCTGTATCTACTCTTAGATGATCTGAGAAATGACTGCACTATGATTTCAAAACTATACTCTTCATATGTCCCTTGTTTCTTGTTAAATCCTCCTAGACATTATGAACAATTGAGGTTTCAAGGTGCTATAGCTCTTGAACATTAATCTCAGCTGACTGACCCAAGACAAAACATTCCATCCAAACACAAGACCCTGAATTAGTCTTGTGTAAGTTGAGTAAAACATCATTTAAATGAGAACTGCAAACCCTAAAAAACAGAATTAAATGTTTCATGTGGCTCCAATTCCAGTTGAAGGGTCAGTGGAAGCAACATTTTGTTTTTGTGCTTCTGTATTTTATAGTTCAATATTTTGATTCCACTGTCATCAGAGGTGCAGTGTTCACTTTCTGGTATATTCAGGATATAATTGATTGTGATGTTACAATCCCTGCGGGGAAACTATAGACCATAATAATAAGGTTTACTGAATAACCTCCAAATAAAGAAATTACCGGGAAGATTTTGCTATTTTGTAACTTTTACTTTCACGTGAATCAGAGCTAGCATAAACTAAACATGAATTAGTTGGCAAATAATACATAAAATAAAAACATAAATTTGACCTTAAGTAGTCATTAGAACAAAAGTATGTCTTACAAAACCACAAGCATTCCCTTCAGCTTGTATGCATTACATAGCTACCCGATTCCACAATATGTTTTCTTTACTCGCAGAGGGCAGGCTGCGAGTCCTATCTCATAACAACTTTTACTCCCAAGCTTCACGGGTGTGATTATCATGAGTGCATTTCTATGAACTCTCTCTCTCTCTTGTGTCACAACAATCCTGATGGTGCAGTTTTCCCAGAAATCTACTTCACCAACCCACCACTGACATTTCAGTTCACAGTTTGGTTCTTCTGGTAAAACGCCCAGCTAATTAGCTTCTCTGAGCTGTTCAACCTGAGTTCTAGATATTAGAGCTTTGTAGCCAGCTCACACAGCACCACCAAGAGCTCTTGTTTCTGTTTCTGTTAGACAGAAAAACTGAGAGATTTTTTTTTCTTCTGTTCACAAGGATGTCATGTGTTCCTCTTTTTGCCTCTATCCACTTTCTCTTTGTGTCTGCATCTATGTGCTGATTACCTCCAGCCTCTAGCTCACCTTTGCCATACAACTCCTCTTTATATCAGTCTAAATGACTTCTGTCTTAATTTCCTTCAAGTTGGAATTCTTTAAAGAGTCACATTGGGTTCACACAGGCGCGTACTTTTATTATCAAAGAAAATTACAAATACAGTTTTTCTTTTGGAATTGATGCAGACTCTTAAAGATCCTTTTGAAATATTCTTAAAATCAATACAAATTCCACAGACAATTAAAAGAACTTACTCATTTTCCTTCCTGTACTGCACTCCTGGGTAAACAGTGGGAGTACAGCATGCCCAATAATCAATGATTGTCAGTATAAAAGTCTGCAAACAAACCTCAGCCTCCATTTTGTTTTCTCTCGCAGTTATTTTCTCGTTATTTCATTGGTACAGCATGGTTTGGGATATAGAGGGTTGGAATTGAAAAGACTGTGGTGAGCGATGGCTTATTGTCAGTTATACTATACAATGAACATCACATTAACATACAGTGAAAAGCTTCAACTGTCACCTCAATCCAGCATCATTCGAATACTTCAAGAATAAAATGTAGAAGACGATAAAACTGAAAGGAAGTCCATCTTTGCTCTGTCGCTTCCACCATGAGTCCCAAGCTCTGAACTGGCTGATTAATCATGCCCGTTCCACCACCAGTGCCAGACCCATCAATATCAGAGACACCACTCTTCAGGCACCATCTCTTCATTGTTGGGCCCACCCTGCAGATGGGCCGTCAATGCCAGGTCCTGTCTTGGACCCACACTCACCCCAGAACCAGGAGGTCCCAGCTTCTCTGCCTCGACGAAAACCAGGAAACCTTGGCTCCTGGCTTAACACAACCAGGAGCTGCTGCAACCACCATGCCAATACCCAGGATTCCCCACTCTGAGCCTACCGCAACCAAGAGTCCCTCGCTCCACATCCAGGGCTGCCTTGCTGATGCCGGCAGTCCCTGCTCTGGGCATACCACACCAGTGCCTGGAGTCCCCACCCTAGACAAAACACATGGTCTCCACAGTCTCTGCTCTGGGCATACCACACAGGTGCTTGGTGTCCCCACTCTGGGCATACCACACCGGTGCCTGGGCCCATCACAACCAGGAGTCCCTGGCTCCACTGCTAGGACAGGATGCCATCTCACCCAGAGTCCTGCTCCAGTCGCTTCTCGTTGCAATGTCACCCCCTCCGCTGCCGTTGATGGGAAAAAGATCAAGTAAAAGAAAAAGGAAGAAGACAAAAATGTAAGGAAAGTAAGGAGGAAATGGCCTTGGAGCCTGAACGCTGCCTACCTTGCCAGATGAGGTAAGCAAGTCAATTTAAATATTGACTGATAGACAGGCCAAGTGCCTTTGCACTTAGGTCCTCTGATGAAAATACTGTTGATTGTTCACACTATTTTAAGTCTCAAAGTGGAGTTTGAACCTCCAGACCTGCTGACTCAGAGGTGAGAATGCTATTATTAATCCAGGTGACCCTGCAGTGACAATGGAGAACTGTTGACCAAACATAACAATACGTCTGAATGAACTGACTATTAGCTTTGTTTCCTCTTACACTTGCTATTAAGAGAAAGGGTCAATGAGCTTGTATAAACAAACCTGTTGAAAAGTTATCAATGACCAAGCATGTAGATGAGGATAGAGCAATTGATGTGGTATACATGGTAGGCTGTTGGAGAAAATGCACAGGCATGGAATTGAGGGTGATTTAGTAGTTTGGATTAGAAACTGGCTTTCTGAAAGAAGGCAGCGTGTGGTGGTTGATGGAAAATAGTCAGCCTGGAGTTCAGTTACTAGTGGTGTGCCACAAGGATCTGTTTTGGGACTATTGCTGTTTGTCATTTTTATAATTGACTTAGACGCAGGCATAGGTGGATGGATTAGTAAATTTGCAGATGACACTAAAGTCGGTGCAGTAGTGGACAGTGTGGAAGAATGTTACAGGTTGCAGGGGGACTTGGATAAACTGCAGAATTGGGCTGAGATGTGGCAAATGGAGTTCAATGTAGCTAAATATGAGGTGATGCACTTTGGGAAGAATAACATGAAGGCAGAGTACTGGGTCAATGGAAAGATTCTTGGTAGTGTGGACGTGCAGAGAGATCTTGGACTCCATGTGCATTGATCCCTGAAAGTTGCCACCCAGGTTGATAATTCTGTTAAGAAGGCATACAGTGTGTTAGGTTTCATTGATAGAGGGATTGAGTTCCAGAACTGCAACATCATGTTGCAACTATATAAAATGCTAGTGCGACCACACTTGGAATATTGTGCACAGTTCTGGTCACCATATTTCAGGAAGGATGTGGAAGCATTGGAAAAAGTGCAGAGGAGATTTACCACGATGTTGCCTGGTCTGGAGGGAATGTCTTATGAGGAAAGGCTGAGAGACTTGGGTCTGTTCTCATTGGAAGGAAGAAGGCTAAGATGGGATTTGATAGAGACATACAAGATGATCAGGGGATTAGATTGGGTAGACATTGCAAGTCTTTTTCCGAGGTTGATGATGTCAGCTTGTATGAGGGGGCATAACTACAAATTGAGGGGTGATAGATTTAAGACAGATATCAGAAGCATGTCCTTTACGCAGAGAGTGGTAAGGGCGTGGAATGCCTTACCTGCTGATGTAGTGAACTCAGCCACATTAGGGAGATTTAAAACAATCCTTAGATAAGCACATAAATGATGATGGGATAGTGTCAGGGGATAAGCTGAGAATAGTTCACAGGGCCAAAGGGCCTGTTCTGCGCTGTATTGTTCTATGTTCTATAACACTGGAGGTAGAATACAAAAGGCTGTACATGAGGCTGTAAAGTCAGGTTGTTGAGAATAGGTTTATTATTGTGGAAGTCACTGCAGAAATAAAGCAATGACATGGATTCAATACCCCAGATGTAACTAAGGTCATTCCAAAGTTTCTAGGGTCTCAAATCTCAATGGATCCTTTGCTAGTTTGATTTCTTTGTATTTTTCAGTAGTTGCTTAAGTCTTTACACTCAAAAAAACTTCCTTTAGATGAAAACATCTCCAATGAACTCTATTAAAGTTGGACAAATTGATACTCCTGATGCCTCCAGAAGTAGATTACAGAAATTTGAAGCCCAAAGGAAATTTTCTGCTCTTCCAAGCATACAATGATCAGCATGCTGCATTTGCCAAATGAGAAAAGTACAAAGTTAGCCTGATGACTTTACTATTTTTATTTTGTTGAGCTGAAGATGCCATCCCTAGATGAGCCTAGAGGTGGCTCACCGCTCCTTGGAGGCAGCAAGATCAAATAGCTCAGCTGTCAGGCAGACTTGTAGCAAGAATCCAACTGCAGAGGACATTAGGAAGAGGAAAAGCAGAAGCTGGCAGCAGCCCACAATTTTTAATGTGGAGCCGGGATGATCACTGCTCCCCATTGCATAATGCTGTATCAGAATCTCATGCAGCCATTTTATACTATAAAATGGATGCAGCACTAGCCAATTTTAAGGTCAGTATTTCAGGTTGAGAAAACTGTCTAAATCCTGTTAGCACTCAGTTAAATTGAATTACTCTTCATAATGTTTACTCAGCTCACATTTTCTTTTAATAGACCAAGTAATGTAAATGTCCAGTTGGTCAATGAGGATCTGGGAGTGATTTGTTGAGAAAAATTATATTTTTGGAATATAACTTGGGGATTAACGTTAGTCAATAATAATTAAACTATCCAGTGAGAAGCGGATACATTATTACTCAATGGGGTGGCAACATTGGAAACTATTCCCATAACCTTCAGAAAAGTTAAAGGTTTTATAAAGAACACAAAGTTCCCTATAGTTTATCTAAGGTTCATACTGAGATTGATAGAAAGCACAGATCAGGTTCTTGTTCTGAACAGGAATGTCTATATTTTTACAAGTAATTAGACTTTACCTACAGGTTGTGAGAACCATTGTCACATAATGCTAACTAAAACTTTAATCCTCTTATAAGCCATCCCCTTATATACACACAGTCAAAGAGACAGGGTAAAAACGTGTTATGAACAGATGGAAAAGATTGGAAAGATAGTACAGTAGCCTTTATTCTCAGGTTCTGTTGTTAAATTAATCCTTACTACTGAACAAAAAAAAACTATTGATGCTGGAAATCAGAAATGAATGCAGAAATTGCAGAAAAAGTCAGCAGGTCTAGTAGCATCTGTGGAGAGAAAGCAGAGTTAACATTTCGGGTCCAGTGAACCTTCTACAGTTCTGGAGGAGATTTTCACACAAACATGTTTTCTGTTTCCATTTGTTGAATCACTTGATTTTCTGGAAGTTTATGTAATCATAATGATGCTTGTACATTCCAGGGTCTGTTTCATGGTGCAAAAGTTCCAGGAAATAGTAGGGTAAATTTTTGGGACATTTACATATCTCCACTAATTCCTTTGTTTTTTGTGCAAATTGAATAGATATTTGAAATCAAGGTTTATGATTATCTTTGACATGTCCCAGTGATTATATTATTAGATTCTGAATATTTGAATAATTTTTTACTGCCAAAGATTCTGTGAGTACTACCATCCTAAAGAATAAAGCTTAAAGCCAGAGTACATTATTTTTGAAACAACTCATGCTAATGTGGTTGTTGTACTGAGAAAATGCTACACTATCTGTGAAGTGTATTGGAGGTGCATGATTAAACCGGGGCACCAATGTATTTCTCATGAATGGGAATAAAACACCTCATGATGCCTTTGAAGCAGGATGGGGGAGATCATCCCAGGGTGATGGCCAATATTTATTCCCCTGCTGGCAAAATTAAAGCTGATTCTCCATCATTTATCTCATCTATTTATCAAATCCAGCTGTTGTTACATTTATTACTTACAATAGTAATTGCACTATAAAATATCTTGAATGGTCACAAAGAACCTACAAGGGTCCTTGTGTTGTCAGCAATGCTGCATAAACACAAGTTCTTTATTTTGTCATCCAGTGCCACTTATACTTTTATGTAATGATAATATGATTTCTGCCATGCTATTATAACATTTCTGTACCATTTTTTCAAATCACCCAGGACCAGTATGAATAAATGGCTCACTCTCCCCTAAATCACTCACACCCTGAAGCAATTTGATAAGCTCGGGAGTCATAAAATCAGATGCTAAAGCCATAACATCTGATGGCAGTACTTCTGGTGATATTCCAGGGTCAAGAGGATTCCTGGCAACTCCTAGACCTGGGCTATTTTTATTCATTTGTGGGATGTGGGCATCACTAGCTGGGACAACATTTATTGCCTTCTCCTTCTAGATGGAAGTTGCTATCTGAGGATGTTTGTGGAACTTTTGCAGTGCATCCTTTAGGTACTGAGCATCAGTGATGGAGGGAGTGGATGCTTGTGGATGTGGTTCCAAAGTGGCTGCTTTGTCCTGGATGGTGTTAAACTTCTTAAGTATTGTTCGAACTACATCAATCCAGGCAAATGGGGTGTACTCCATCACACGCCTGAATTTTACGTTGTAGGTAGAGCACAATCTTTGAGAAGTCAAGAGGTGAGTTATTCACCACAGTATTCCTAGTCTCTGACCTGCTCTTGTAGCCACTGTGTTTATGTGCCCAATCCATTTGAGTTTCTGGTCAATAGTATCCACAAGACTGTTGATAGTGGAGGATTCAGTGATGGTAACAACACTGAATGTCAAGGGTCAGCAGTTAGATTGTCTATTGTTCGTGATGGTCATTGCCTGGAATTTGTGTGGTCTGAATGTTACTTACCTCTTGTCAGCCCAAAGCTGGATATTGTCCTGGTCTTGTTGCATTTGAACATGGACTACTTCAGTACTTGAGGAGTCGCAAAAGCTGCTGAACATTGTGCAATCATTGACGGACATCCCTCCTTCTGATCTTATGATGGAGAAAAGGTCACTGCAGCTGAAGATGGATGGGCCTAAGTCACTACTCTGAGAAACTCCTGCAGAGAAGTCTTGGAGCTGAGATGACTGTCCTCCAACAAACACAACCTTCTTCCAATGTACCAGGTAGGACATGCACCAACCAACAGAGAGTTTCCCTCCAGATACCCATTGATTCCAGTTTTGCTCGGACTCATTGCTGCCACACATAGTTGAATGCAGCTTTGCTATCAAGGGCTTTCAGTCTCACCTTACCTCTGGAATTCAGCACTTTTGAACCAAGGCTGTAATGAGGTCAGGAGCAGAGTGGCACTGGTGGAACCCAAACTGGGCATCACTGAGCAGGTTATTCCTGAGCATTTTCTGGTTGACAGCTCTGTTGATGACACCTTCCATCACTTTACTGATGATCGAGATTATACTGACAGGGCAATAATTGGCTGGGTTGGATTTATCCTGCTTTTTGTGTCTACACCATACCTGGAGAATTTTCCACATTGTCAGATATATGTCATTGTTGTAATTCTGGAAGAGCTTGATTAGGAAAGCAGCAAGTTCTGAACCACAGGTCTTCAGTACTAGCGTTCAGGGCCCACAGTTTTTGCAGTATCCAGTGCTTCCAACTTTTTCTTGATTTCACATGGAATGAAGTGAATTGGCTGAAGGCTAGTAACTGTGATACTGGGGACCACTGGAAGAGGCTGAGATAGCTCATTGATTCAGCACTCTTGGCTGAAGATTGCTGCGAATGCTTCAACCTTATCTTTTGCACGTGCTGGGCTCTTCCGTCATTGAGGATGGGGGTATTTGTAGAACCTCCTTCAGCAAAGAGTTGTCTAATTGACTAATTAATTAATTAATTAATTAGAAGCTTCCTTCTAGATGGGGCATAAGGCTCCCCTTGAGATAAGAACCTCCTAACAGCTGTGTTTGGTCATTGCCTCCATGTGAAATTACAGCCCTTTCACTGATTTATTTACTAATTCATTTTTATCACAGACATTGACAATGGCATAAGTAATGGGAATGCATTCTTGGAATCTGCTGAATTTTCAAGAGTATGGTAAATACACATCTCTACAAATCTGACTCAGAGAAAGTGTCCATGATAGCAAGATCAGGTCCCTGTACTGAACAGGAATCTCTGTGTTATTATAGTGGGGCTGGTGTGAACTGGAGTTTGACTCTCCATCACCAGCAAGAGAAAGCCACCTTTACCATGACCACTTCATAGATATTCCTATGCTCTATGACACTATACCCTCGCTACTCATTCTGCATGCCCTTTCATAACTTTCATATCAACATATGCTGCTCCACATGCCCCTGTGTTAACTCAGTGAAAACTCACACTAACCCATGTCTTTCCCACTTATCACTGCAGAATTGCATTTTGACATTTTGCCAAAACCGGAGGCCCAATCCATCTGTATGAAAATTCAGGACATAGTTTATAGTTCCAGATTAAGTGCCTACTTTTAAACATTTAAAGTTATCTGTACAGCATAGTTTTATTAAATGTTTAATTTATCTCATGTTATTTGTGATGGATTAATTTTTTGGCAGCTGGATCTTTTTTAAACTTAGCTTCCAGTTAAATATACTGCAGCGCATGAAGTGTCAAACTCAGCTTGAAATAACAGTTCAGGAACAATGCATTTTGTCTGTTACTATTTATATCACAGTGGCAGCAGTGTGTACCATCTACAACATACACTGCAGTGACCCACTAAGTCTCCTTCAACAGTACCTTCCAAACTCATGACCTCTAACGTCTTGAATGACAAGGGCAACAGATGTCTGGGAGCACCACCACCTGCAAGTTACTTTCCAAATCACACACTGTCCTGTCTTGCAACCAAATTGCTGTTCCTGGGTGAAAGTCCTGGAATTTTCTTCCTAACAGTATCGTGGATATACCTAAACCAGATGGACTGCAGTGGTTCAAGAAGGTAGTTCACCAATACCTTCTCCAGGGTAATTGGGGAATGGCAATAAATGCTGACCAAGCCAGTAAAAATCACCCATAAATAAAACAAAATCCACGTGAACTATAAAGGAACAAAATTTAATGGATTATTACTTCAATGGCAATTATATATTTAGGGCTGCAAACCAAGCCAGTAACATTTAGCTTGGGGGGGCATATATCCCACTATCTACCAACTTGCACACCTTGATTCTTGGTTTTGAGTAGGGACATGTCAATAATAGAAAAAATCAAAGAGTTATCTTTTAGCTCCCACAGTTGCAGTCTCATTTATTAGAGGGGAGAAAACCATGCTTGATATCAAATAGATACCAACTCTTGACACCAAATTGCATGTGTTGTGGGACTTGGACCTCTACCTCCCTGAAGATGCAACTATACTCATTAACAGACATTCTAATCAGGTATCTTACAAATTTTGCTATAAATTCAATATGGAAGGAAGAAAACATATAACTATCCATTTAGGGTGTTCAAAACAAATATTGCTTCTGCAGGAAATTCACAGTTATTGCTAATGTGATAATAGCAACAAACACCTGCTTTTAGGTAGCATCTTTAATATGATAATATGACATCCCAAGGTATTTCACAGGATTAAATAAAGTTTCACACCAATTCACATAACGAGATATTAGGTGGCAAAAGAAAATAGTGGTCAGCACAATCCAGGGTTGCAGGAAAAAACTAGGCATTGGCTTACCTTGGGAGAAGCAAAAGGAACTAAGAAGAGCCAAGGGATCATTGTGTTGGCATGGGTTGACACTTTGAGCTCCTGGACAATGAGATGGCAATCCTTGGTGGAGTTTTCCAGTAGCTGGGTGTCTTCACCAATAAATAAACCAGTCCTTGGGCTGTCTCCCCAAGGACTGTCGTGTCAAGAGTTACAAACTAGAGCATTTAAACTGGAAATACAACTTGAATGGAACAGGAACAGAATACATACCAGTTGCCAAAATCAACAAGGTATACAAAAATGGACATTCTAACCATTGGACATGAATTGTAAATTTAGACTTCTTACTATAAAACTACATTTGTATCCGACAATGAAATTTGCTCACAATTATAGCACCTCCTTTCTTCCTTACTCTTTCAGCTGGTTGACTATTTTCAAAATCAATGTTTAGATTAGAGTGGTGCTGGAAAAGCACAGCAGTTCAGGCAGCATCCGAGGAGCAGTAAAAACGATGTTTCGGGCAAAAGCCCGTCATCAGGGCTTTTGCCTGAAACGTCGATTTTACTGCTCCTCGGATGCTGCCTGAACTGCTGTGCTTTTCCAGCACCACTCTAATCTAAACTCTGGTTTCCACCATCTGCAGTCATTGTTTTTACCTATTTTTAAATCAATCACCCTTCTTTTTTTATTTGGTAGGATTGTACACCTTTCCTTTTGCCATCTCTCCTCATTTATGAGCAGTCACTGTAAAATGATCCACCCCTTGTCTTCAGTGGTCACTAGCTTGAGTTTAAATTGGATCCACAGCTTCTGAAGTCATTCTGTGTGCAAGAATAACACTGACATGATTCCATGTATGGATGAACTTACGGTATCGTACAATGGAATTATAATTAAGTCAGAAAAATCAAACAGGCTTATGTAAATTCCTTTTCTATTTTTGCGCCAGAATTTTCTGTGGTCTTACGTTAAACATATTAAAATATTTTTAATGTAGGGATTTTGAAACAGTATAAAATTGCATGTTAAAATATTGTGAATCAGTACATCTATTATATGTAACTGATACCCTCTTTATCATAACTTCCGTGCAAAAATTCAGGCTGTGTCTAGTCTTGTAAATATTGCCAATCAAATCCTTTATGAAGAAAATTTGAGTATTTCCAGTGCCTCATGGTGGCATGACTTCAGAGGTTGTCATTGCTAATTAATGCTTTAGATTACACCTAAATCGACAGTAAAAGAGGATGAGAGGTTAGGAAATACTTGTGGAAAAATAAACTTTAAAAATCTTTAGCTAGTTATTTTTACATTCAAACTTTTCCAACATCAAATTATGGTTTCAGTGGCTTTTCTTTTATAAACTGTAATTAAATAATGTAATTAAGATTACAGAGCTATGGAAAATAATAACAGATATAGCATAGACTTGTGTAGAAAATTGCCCTTCATGTTAACATACCCATGTTTTAGAAAGGCAGACTCTTTGTTTATGCTGTTGCCAGAACTTTCTTCATTTGTACGCTGGCTATTGCACCAGCTTATGGCTTCATTGATGTGGTTTATTGTCGTGCACTTTGGTAACGAATCACTTGTTTGAAAGAAGTCTCGAAGCAAGAAAATATGAATAGAAATCCGCCGTTGATTCTTAATCTGGATGTGCGTGAAAATAGATTTGCCTATGATTATGGAAGATCATTCATCACAAAGATCCAACACAAATAATTAAAGATCTTTCTTACTTTCTTGATTAAAATCCAGATCAACCTGTAAATTGACAAAAAACCTGGAGGTTAATAAAACAGCCAGTTTTAGTTTGGGATCAGTACATGACATGTCAGTGATTTCATCTGTCTGATATATGACTTTGTTGTGCTCCCAATAATCCTGTGTTTGTTATGCAACTGAATTGTTAACAAAGGTATCATAAGTTCAAAAGCAGTTGTATCATAGCTCTAGCATTTCCATTTGAACATGAGCTGCACTGGTGACTTCAGAGCAAGAGCTGGCAACCTCTTTACTGTCCCTTGTCAACACCATAGCATAAACATTTCACATTTTAGAGGGAACTAAGATTAAAAATATTTCTTTCATTGAACAAAGATACCTTGCAGTTGAAATACTTAAATTGTTGACAGGCAGCCGGTGTTAGTTTACAAGAAGGCTGCTTCACAAAAAACCAACAATTAAATGTGAGTAACTTTTATATATTTCTATTTTCAGGAGTGCAATTGTCACAAGATGGCATGAGGAAGACTGGCCTACTTGTTGCTCAAAGGAGTTCTCTTTCAGTTGGTTTGCCTGGTCATTCACTAAAAATATCATGACAATTTGCAGTAATTTGGAGTCGTTCCCATGCACATGCTAAATATTCCTTCAAATAAGCAGCTATTTTATTGATGCTGCTGCAGATAGGGCCTGGAGTGCAAGGAGCCAGTATGTTGATGAGAAAAACTGCAACCCCAGTCAGTTAGAAAGGGATAATGAAGGGTTAGTGACCTTCACTTTATAGACTGGGAAGATGATTCTGTTTGTGCACAACCAGTTTGAACCGATGCCCTTGATGTACTGTGGTGACATAAATTCAGTTGCTCACTTGAAATGGAACCTTCACACAGTATTAGGTAGTCAGCTGGGAAGAATTAGTGAATTTTCCTTTTTCGACTTAGCTATTTTTGTAATTTTGAAACATGTGCTTTATTGCCAATTAAATCTAAGACAAACAGTTTACTATAATGTTTCAGGTAGAAAATTGAACACCGAAATGTTTTTAGCCTAATATTGCTTCTTCTGCTCCATCTGACTAAACTCACAGCCATATTAGGTTGATTTTGAATATGTAATAAGAGTTTATGTTCAAGCTTTTTAAATTGTATTTCTGAATTTAAGGGTGTATTTATGTTGCAAGTATTGTGACAAAGTGGCTAAAATTACAGCTTATGGAATCAAATCTCAATTGAATCGAGTTGGAGAAGCTGAAGTGTATTGGGTGTGTAAACACTGTGGCTCATTCTCTCCTGCCAACCTTCAACCCCTCTTTGAAGTGACTGGAAACTTTTGTTTCCTGGAACTTCAGTGAAGAAAAGTGGGTGGAAATCCATTAGACAAGGTTCCTCCTACTTTTTGATGCCATGGAATTTCTGGAACTTTTCCAAGTATTTGGAATGGGACCTGTGCTACAAGAGTCACAGACCTGACAATGTGATACCAATGATAGGAGGAGAGATTTTCAGTTTGGCCTCAGTTTCCTTCTTTAAGAACAGGCTACTTATGTCCCAAGAAACAAAAGATAGGCTTTGTTTCTTGACCCAAAGATTGGAATATCTGAGAACCACAATGCAATGAGGATCTCAAAAGTAAAATTAAAAATCTTTTATGAAGTATGAGCGAAAATTAGTGAAAATTTCTTGTTCATCCCTCATTGCCCTTGGAAAAGCCACTGAAATGCTACAGTCCATCTGGTGCAAGTACATATACAATGCTGTTAGAAACTAAGCTCCAAGGTTTTGATCAACTGAAAGAATGGCAAAACAGTTTCAAGATAGAATGGTACATGACTTGGAAGGGAACTTGCAGATTGTGGTGTTCCCGTGCTTCTGTTGGTTTTTCTTTTTGATGGCAGATGCCATGGGTTTGAAAGGTGCTATCGAAGGAAGTATAATAAGTTGCTACAATGCATCTATTCCCTTAGTACACTGTTGCCTCCTTGTGTCATTGCTGGAGGAAGTCAACGTTTAAGTTTGTGGAATAGCTAGGTAAAAACAATGACTGCAGATGCTGAAAACCAAATACTGGATTAGTGGTGCTGGAAGAGCACAGCAGTTCAGGCAGCATCCAACGAGCAGCGAAATCGACATTTCGGGCAAAAGCCCTTCATCAGGAATAAAGGCAGTGAGCCTGAAGCGTGGAGAGATAAGCTAGAGGAGGGTGGGGGTGGGGAGAAAGTAGCATAGAGTACAATGGGTGAGTGGGGGAGGAGATGAAGGTGATAGGTCAAGGAGGAGAGGGTGGAGTGGATAGGTGGAAAAGAAGATAGGCAGGTCGGACAAGTCTGGACAAGTCAAGGAGACAGTTACTGAGCTGGAAGTTTGAAACTAGGATGAGGTGGGGGAAGGGGAAATGAGGAAGCTGTTGAAGTCCACATTGATGCCCTGGGGTTGAAGTGTTCCGAGGCGGAAGATGAGGCGTTCTTCCTCCAGGCGTCTGGTGGTGAGGGAGTGGCGGTGAAGGAGGCCCAGGACCTCCATGTCCTCGGCAGAGTGGGAGGGGGAGTTGAAATGTTGGGCCATGGGGTGGTTTGGTTGATTGGTGCGGGTGTCTTGGAGATGTTCCCTAAAGCGCTCTGCTAGGAGGCGCCCAGTCTCCCCAATGTAGAGGAGACCACATCGGGAGCAACGGATACAATAAATGATATTAGTGGATGTGCAGGTGAAACCTTGATGGATGTGGAAGGCTCCTTTAGGGCCTTGGATAGAGGTGAGGGAGGAGGTGTGGGCGCAGGTTTTACAGTTCCTGCGGTGGCAGGGGAAAGTGCCAGAATGGGAGGGTGGGTCGTAGGGGTGTGTGGACCTGACCAGGTAGTCACGGAGGGAACGGTCTTTGCGGAAGGCGGAAAGGGGTGGGAAGGGAAATATATCCCTGGTGGTGGGGTCTTTTTGGAGGTGGCGGAAATGTCGGTGGATGATTTGGTTGATGCGAAGGTTTTTAGGGTGGAAGGTGAGCACCAGGGGCGTTCTGTCCTTGTTACGGTTGGAGGGGTGGGGTCTGAGGACGGAGGTGCGGGATGTGGACGAGATGCGTTGGAGGGCATCTTTAACCACGTGGGAAGGGAAATTGCGGTCTCTAAAGAAGGAGGCCATCTGGTATGTTCTATGGTGGAACTGGTCCTCCTGGGAGCAGATACGGCGGAGGCGGAGAAATTGGGAATACGGGATGGCATTTTTGCAAGAGATAGGGTGGGAAGAGGTATAATCCAGGTAGCTATGGGAGTCAGTGGGTTTGTAAAAAATGTCAGTGTCAAGTCGGTCGTCACTAATGGAGATGGAGAGGTCCAGGAAGGGGAGCGAGGTGTCAGAGATAGTCCAGGTAAATTTAAGGTCAGGGTGGAATGTGTTGGTGAAGTTAATGAATTGCTCAACCTCCTCGCGGGAGCACGAGGTGGCGCCAATGCAGTCATCAATGTAGCAGAGGAAGAGGTGGGGAGTGGTGCCGGTGTAATTACGGAAGATCAACTGTTCTACGTAGCCAACAAAGAGACAGGCATAGCTGGGGCCCATATGTGTGCCCATGGCTACGCCTTTGGTCTGGAGGAAGTGGGAGGATTCAAAGGAGAAATTGTTAAGGGTGAGGACCAGTTCGGCCAAACAAATGAGAGTGTCAGTGGAAGGGTACTGTTGGGGACGTCTGGAGAGGAAAAAACGGAGGGTTTGGAGGCCCTGGTCATGGCGAATGGAGGTGTAGAGGGATTGGATATCCATGGTGAAGATAAGGCATTGGGGGCCGGGGAAATGGAAGTCTTGGAGGAGGTGGAGGGCGTGGGTGGTGTCTCGAACGTATGTGGGGAGTTCCTGGACTAGGGGGGATAGGACAGTGTCAAGGTAGGTAGAGATGAGTTCAGTGGGGCAGGAGCATGCTGAGACAATGGGTCGGCCAGGGTGGTCAGGCTTGTGGATCTTGGGAAGGAGGTAGAACCGGGCAGTGCGTGTTTTCCAGACTATGAGGTTGAATAGCTGCCAATCTACTGGACTTCGTTGTCCTGAATGGAATCAAACCTTGTGAGCACGGCTGGAACTCTATTCAATCAGGAAAGTGGAGAGAATCCTATTACATCCCTGATTTATGTCCTGTAGATGGATTACAATTGTAGTCAATATACAACTTTAATTTTAATTTAATACCCGAGAGATAGTCATGAACAAAAAACGGTTTTAAAAAGTGGAGCGATTATCCACAACATGCCATGGACCTAGCACATGTGCAGATGGGGCCATGATAACAGTGGGCTATGAAGGGTCACAGAAATGTCTGTGCTTGTGCCACTGATGTCATTGAGTTCAATGCTTGGTGAGGACATAAACACATGTAGAGACAACCCACACTGAGGCTGCACATGCGTAAAGAGCCTGGGAGGCTAGGGGTTAGGGGAAGGTGGAGTAGGTCTCTGCTGCCCAAGGAGGTGTGAGAACATTGTGCATGGGGCTGGGGCTGCTGCTACACACCATAGACTTGAACAAGGAGGTGAAGGGGAAGAAGCGAGTGGGGGAACAAGCCTAGAAGCAACCCCAGTCTCAGTTCTAGGAAGAACAAGGCGCGAGCTGAGTCTGGTGAAGGAGTAATGGAAAGAAGACACCCCCTGGAGGGGGAAGAGGAACTCTAAATGTCCGCACCAGTTGTTCCATGTAAAATATTAAAGTAAAAACACTGGTTTCTGGTAGGAGAGGAGCCTCTTGTGTTGTTATGTACATTCTGACTATTTTAACTCTCAAAGTGAAGTGAAGGAATATATTGTTGTAAATCTGAAGTCATGTGCAGACCAGTTAAGGATGCCATATTGCCTTCTCTAAAGTAAATTTCAACTTCAATTCCAGATTAATTAACCAAATTTAGATTTCTATCGGCTGTTGAACTGAGAAATGAATATGTATCCCTAACGCCTTAGACTGGGCCTCTATTGACATTACCACTATGCTATATACTCCTAACAGTTTTCACATTCCTTCAACAGTGACCTTTTAATCCCTTTCACTCTTATTTGATGATGTGATGGCCAGGTCTACAGGCATTGATTTTGCCTCTGATTGATCAGCATCAGTTCTCCAAAGGATAGGGCTGAACCAAGGGTGCACCAGAGTACATTAATTACCTGGCCCCCTACATTTGGGTATTTGTGACCTAAATTTACTTTACTTTGCTTGACCTGGAGTAACAGGGGAGGCATTTGACTAAAATTTTAGCCAGTTTGTGTGAAGGCTGCAAATACATATGACCATACATGTTGAAGCTCTGTTTAAGGTAGGCTAATTAGAGTATGAGATAGGCAGTATACACAGATACTGGAAAGCAATGGTGCCTCTACTGCCCTCGTATTAGTACATCGGAAAGTATCCATTTGCTTTTAGATGTAAATTTATGAAAGAAATTTTTGTTGTCATCTCTATATTCCTAGCCACAGATTAACAATATGTAATAATATGCAGAAGCTTTTTGCTGCAGGGAATTGACAAACTTGAAATATTTTCTTCCAGAAGCAATGCTCGAGTACACGAATAGGTGCTTTAATAGCACTTGAATAAAAATGGATTACAGTAGACAGACTCACTGCATCATTACTTACTGCGCAGTTGCTGAAGTTCAACAAGTTGCCACACACATTCACAGCACAACTAGATCAAACCAGATTTCAAACATAATAGCCTCAATCTTCAGTGAGTAACACGAATTGATTTATTCTGGGATTAAAGCAATAATCATTGGTGGTTAGGTTAATATTGAGGTTGGAGCAATTTTAAAGAAAGTCTTTGACGCAAAATTTATTGTGTATGGATTGTAAACATCATTACACACATACATATGTACATAAATAGTATTCAAGGCTATAATATATTTGTGAAAAGCAAAGTGCTTTGGCAACTTACACACTATTAAGCTTGAAAGAAAGTGAGTTGGTGGGAATGTGAGAGAGAGAGAGAGACCACTGCATGGGAATGCAAATGGTCTTCAGCGCCATGATGTCTGCTAGTTTCTGAAATTGAGGCATTTCCACACTCAGCAGCACTTATATCATTTTAGATTTCAAAGGCACTTTACATTAGAGGAGAGAAGCTGATGATAAATGAATGCCTCTTCTACTTAAATGCACACATTAGTGTAAACAACCCAATGTTCAGGGAATTAGCAACATTGTAAATGCATGGTGGCGTGCATCTATGAATCTTCCATCAGGCTAAGGCTGTCTGATCCTGCAAAGTAAACACTGAGCTATTTCTGTGAAGTTTCCCTTCTGGGTTTCTAAGCAGTACAGTCCAACCTGGCTCTGTGAAACATGGGAAAAGCATTGAACAGCAGCTGTTCCTGCTAACTATGAAAATATCTTTGGAGGTCGATCCATTTGTGATATTAGCCTGTAAAGTTTGCATTATATTGCACTTTGGGCAAATTCTTCCTTATGCTATCTTCAACTTGGGTGTATTTAATCATCTGAACACAGGGCTTGGAGGAAAATCTGCTGAGGAGATCAATACTCTTAAATTTATCAATGTCAATTGACTTTTAGAAACACTGAATTACTCTGAGTGCATGCTATAGTTTGGCCTTCGCTCTGTTCCATAATCTGAAATACAACCTAACTGCTGCCTGATCCAGTCACTTAGTCTCTGAAGGCTGGGATGTATTATCTATGTCCTATTCCCTTTTAGATACAATGGGTAATTGAGCAAGAGGAGTAATATACATCAATGTTGTGAGGAATACAGGACAAATACACGCTGATGGAGTAGTTATCTGAAGTAGGCTGAAATGGACCCATTTCCACTAATACTATTTGATGGTTTACAGAGTAAGTATTATAGTTACACCCTTCCTTTCCAAATTTTTTGCCCAGAACTGTGACTGTTAACCCCTCAACCACAGGAGATTTTTGGTTCATGTTTACACTACAACTGTCACGGCTGGTTTGTATAATTCCAGTAGAGGACCTCTTACCAGTGAGAAACAGAGTCAACTGTTTGTATAAATATCCTTCACAACTCCAGGATTATTTCTTGGAAGTTTAACCAATGCTAATGCTGTCACTGAACTCACAAAGTGTAAATGTAACTTCTGAGAGAGGGGTTCTGTAGTGCCTGTAAGTATCATAAATGATTTGAAATTTCATCCAGATCTGAAAAGTTGAGGTTGACTGGCTGGAACTTGAAGTAGTAGCTGAAGTCGAAATGTACCCAAAAGTAAGACATTCTTTATGTGGCAAATAAAAACCCCAGCACAGTCAGTCCATTTCAGCTGATTCTACACTGCCACTTGCTTGGGCTCAGTTCTGGGAGTCAGATTAGGAAATTTAGTTGGGTAAATTCCAGTACTGAAGTTCAATTGCATAAATTATTATGATTTAAATAATGCCTTTCTAAAAACTTGAAAATATTTCTAATGTTTTCTGCTCTGCAGGAGGAAATAATTCCAGAGTGTATTGCATTTGAGACACCCAGGACAACTGCTGTTAATTGTTACTCAGTGAGATCTGCTCAAAATGCCCAAATGTAGATAGCAGATCACAGAAGACTTAGTTGTTTTTAATAAGTTGGTTGTTCGTCCCAGTGTCAGGTCTGCCTCACCCATCTTTCTAAATACATTCACTCTAACTTGGATAATCGATCCATAGGAGTTTGCTGTTCTCTTGAACTTTGCCCAAATGGTCATTCTTCAAATGTGTGCCATGTTGTTTTGGCTAGGTATTCAATGAGAGATGGCACAATAGGCAGGCACTGGTGCTAAGCACAACCCATTCAACAAACAATCTTAAATATAACTTGGCGGCAGTTATCAAGTGTCATTATTTTTAGACCTCGACCACTGCTCTCCTGCTCCAGCCTCCCTCATTCCATTTGACCACCGCTGCTGATTCTAATGCAACTGTAATGATTCAGCATAATGAACCCAAGATGATCTGTGTGACTAGTAGCACATTTTGTACATTGAGCAGTGATAGGAAGAGATTTCGGATGTTGTGAAAGTTTTTACAATATATAGCTAGTTTCCAGCGACTTGTTTACATGAAGAAATTGACCATCTTTTGCCAAAAAAAAGTATAAGCTGGTAGCAAATTCCAGTCAAATTCTGTTTATTGTGAAAGGGCCACTCTGACTTGGAATTGAATTTACTTTTTTTTGTTTATGGAACGAATGCAGTAGTCTGTGTAAGAATTTTACTTCAAATGGAAAGCTCAGCACAAAAGCCCACTTTTTCTCTTCAATTAACCAAATAAGGCTGTTCGGTCGCAAGGCGATACTTCCATGTTGTAATCTAGAATATATCACATATTTAGTTTATAATGTGAGCTTTGCTTCCACAGCCTCAAGTACCTTTTTCACACCAGCAAGTTCGAAAAAAGTAACATGATATATGTAGAAAAAAAATTAAAGATTACAGAGCTCACTCTGTTTCACAAAGAGTCCTTTTGTACTATGCCAATGTCGTCATTCAGCCAGCACTTATATCAGAGATAAATGTTCTTGGGTTTGTAAGTACATGAAGACTCAGAAGTAGTAATTCATCTTGGGTGGTAAGGCAGAATGGTTTTGCATCAGTCACCCTTTGTACACCAGCCTGATATTCAGCTATTGGAACAACAAGGATAGACAAAAAGAATGATAATACAACATTTGAGGGTATGGGGGTGAATTTGGAAAGTTAATGTCATGAATGACTATAATGAAATTTTAACTATGGCATGAATAAGAGACCAGTGGAAAGAATGTCAGGCTTGTCCCAATTCCTCAATGTAATTTACCTGGGCTATATATTAGTTACCATAATCTTGCTCTTTCATGTGGACACCAATGACATGAGGTTGGTTGGGTGGCCTGCAGCAGGAGACCTAAGGGAACTGTCCTTAGCATTTAGGCAAGATTTGGAAGGTGGTCAAGAGAAAGAAGAAACTTGAAGAAGCCGTGTCCCAGTGTTTCCACGTGGAACCTGAAGAAACCACATGGAAGCTTAAATATTTCAAATGAACTCAATTTCTTTACCATGTTTTGAGCTGACTTTGTCAAGGCACCTTGTTTCTGTGGTGCATGATGGGAGCCTTGTGTCACAAGGCAAGTGTTGATGTTTGCTTGCCTGGGGCAACATTGTCACATGATGCCTGAAAAAGGTCTGTTTAAAATGGCACCGTAGCTAGGTTAAATGCATATCAGATTGTCACATCGCTAAAAATTTAAACCTTAATACACTTTCTCTTTGGTTAAGGGTGTGACAGAGGAAGGCATTGGATAAGATTATGCTATTTTTGTAAAATCCTTAAAAAATCACTCAGACTTTCATTTTGCAATTGTTTCAGATTTTATGAATTAATGAAACATCCTGCCTTCCCCCATTCCCAAGGAACATTGTCAATAGTTTTGTACAACTGCAAGCTGTTATCACAATCTTGCTGTTTTCCTTCCCTTCCCAAAGGGCACCAGATGGATGTTAAATAAATGAAAGAATGCACACTCTCACCCATCAAACAGAAAGAAAAATCAACTCAGGTTTGGTCAGCATTTCTCAAGTACATGTCTAGTCCATGAGCTGCAGAAAAATTCCTTACTATTACAGAAGACGTGAAAATTAAACTAACCATGTAATAAGATTACACTGCACACCGGGTGTCCTTGCAATACCGTACTGCTACTACAATTTTATTGGCCACTAGGGGAATTACTTACTCTGCACCTCACCACGAGACACAGAACTGCACTGTTCCAAAGATTTTGATATAATCCTGTATGACAGAAATAGCATTTATGTTTCACTCTGTGTGTGGAGCATGGCTACTTTGTTTGAATGTTGTGTCTACCATTTTTCCTTTCGATTGTAGAATTAAAATGGTGCAAATGTAGGCAAATGCATTAGTGTTGTAGTTGCTGGCTAAAAACCATCAATTCTCTTTTTGCCTCATGTGCTCATTTGCATTCAGCTGTTTAGTTCACACTTTTACTGTATCTTATTAGGAATGCTGTTACTATATTTAAACAGATGCCCGAACATACAGCAATGGAGCTCATTCTCTGAATTATTTGCAGCAATCGACCATTTTGCAGTGAGATATCATCTGGCGTGATGAATTGCTGCAGCAATACTCAAAGATTGTGCTTATATGTATTTATTTCTTTGATCCTGAAATGTATCTTTCATACTATGCCACATTCTTCAGGTTATGCTGTTTCATCTAAACAGGTTAATACAAAAATAAAAGGGATTAATTCATTTGCAGTTTTTACCAACATTCTCTTTTGACACAACTAATCTCCTTTCTCTGATATCTGTATGGAATTAAGAGCAAAATTTGACTGGACACACCACCCCCGCCCACCCTGCCATTCCCATTTCCCCACCATTTTGTCTGGCAACATTGAAAACCAGCATAATTTTAATTCAAAACCTAATTTAGTTAAAACAGTGCATTGCCATGACATTTTTTAAATCAAACAAATATGTATACTCATAAAAAGGTAATGAAGCCAGCAATTTAATTAGCTATTGATTATTTGCAATCTATTCGTTTACATTTAATGAAGATGAAATCATGTAAGGGGCACAGCATCTGTTATAGTACTGATCTAATACAAGTGCAGGGAGCTGCAGCAGATTTTAAGCAACTGCACCTCCCTGAAAAGGCATTGGCAAAGATTTTGTATTCCAGGCAACTGCAATGGAAATAGTGTTCCTGAGCCATAAAATGATTAACAATAGCCCTGATTCTCCAAATTATTATAACTTTCTGTTTAAATAGGAGTCTTAGAATAGCAAGTGAAGCCAAAGATATCTTACATTTTACTCTACTTCAGCGACATTTTGTGTCAGCTGTGGCTCAGAAAGTACCATTCTCAAATGTGTCAGAACACTACGAGTTAAAGTCTGAGTCTAGAAACCTGAACTGGTAATCTGTAACTTCAGTAAAGTACAAAGGATGTGCTGCATTGTTGAGATGTCCTCTTAGGTGGTTGTAAAAGATCCCCTGGCATTACTTGAAGAAGAAGAACAGAGATCTTTTGATCTCCAGGTCAACCTTTACTCCTAAGTGAACACCTAAAACAGAAGATATAGTGCTGTATTTAATTGCTGCTTATGGGTGCCTGCTGTATGCACATTGACTTACATGTTTCTTAGATTACAATAATGCTTACACCTCTGGGACATCGAGAGTTTTGCAAAATATATGAATGCAAGCCTATGTTTAATTTCATAAGTCCCACGCAGATCCTGCTTTGGGACCACCTTTGAAGAATTCTGAGTGCCATCAAAACTAGTACAGATTTAGAAGGCCCATAATGCTGAGTTCAGTGATTGCAGCCACTAGGGAGACTGGTGTTACAATTGGGCTCAATGGCTCTGAACTGTTAGGAGAGTGAGGGATGAAGGTAATGAACCCCAGATGAATCAACATGAATAGGTTTTGTTTTTGTCATTTTCTAAAATGTAGCCTTTTAAGAGATTTTCAGGCAGGTCTCTGCAGTATGTATTTGATATAAAGCCTCCACTTACAGTATACTTGTGTTGCTTGTTTGGGAAGAAAGATTAATATCAAATAGTTCTTGTCTTGATTTATAGTATGAAAGAACAAAATATAATAACTGATTTCATTTTAAAAAGCTCTGTTGTTACTTTGCCTTCACCTTTGTTGATTCAAGTTAATGTAAACTAGTCAGCGTGAATTCTCAAAATACCTTGACTGGATTAAAGGCACTTGACAACTAACCATTACAAAGTAGGATATTTCCAGAATCACCAAAATAATTGTAGGGTTCATATCATACTTCAAGATTTGATTACTTTTGGTAACTAGTCCAGTAAAATGTCACATACTGAATCATTTTGTTTTAAAAAAAGCGAGAGGTTACAAGAGCTCTCTAAGATTAATAAGTTCTAAACAAAGGCAAGGAAGATAGTGCAATCACTTTTATTTTTTCTATTTTAAGAATGAATCTGATGTCATAAAGTACATATATTGCATTGCAGATGAACCTTCATTTAAAGGTTAATTGGCTGTGCACCTTTAGCTGCTCACTACAGTGTAACTAGAACTCATTTACCCTGAGTATGGTGTTTTTAAGCCAAAGGCAGTCATAAGACCTGAAATGATTGGATACACTTATTCAAAATTAATATGAAAAACTATTTCATTCATAGTGTTCGCTTGTTGAACAATGACCTTTTGCAAAGGTTTGCAAATAGTGAACCCCTGCTTTGAAATAGATGTCCCTGATTACACCGCAGCCACCTAACCTCTCAAGGGATCCGTGTCTCCTGCCCGTGTAATATTAAACAGCTTTAGCTGCAGGCAAATGTCAAATTCCATTCTCATTCTGAGGCCCTTTAAAGAAACAGTATCCCCTTTATGTTAGTTTATGCAAGCCATATTTCAAAAATTGTAAAAATAAACCACATGCTATGTACCTATCAATATTCCACTACCTTCAGATAACAAAGATTTAGTTGATCAAAACAAAATAATGCATTTTTAAAATTAAAAATGTGTTTGTTTTAAATTGATCATATTAATGAAGAAAAACAAACTATTGCTATAACATTATTAATTGAAAGAGGTGTTGTTTCAAATATGTAAAGAAAAAGGCACAATATCTTTAAGTATGAGAAGCTTCTGGAAACTGAATAGCAGTACAAATAACAAGTTTTATTAGAAGAGTGTTTCTATTATGTTCAATTTGATCATCAGAAGTACTTATGCTAGACTAACTTGTTTTGGGTACGAGTTGTGTGTACATTTTTAACTATTATATTTTGATAAGAAGGCCTATTAAGGAGATGTCATAAGATTATCATATTAGTGTTTAGCAAACTACTGATTTGCTTATACAAGAAAAATATGAAAAAATATCTCCATCTTTCATTTTTACTTTTTTGAAAATTATTTCATGAGAAATAGATGTCAGTGGCAAGGGCAGCATTTGCTGCCCATCATCAATTGCCCACGAACTGAAAGGTTTGCTCAGTCATTTTGGAGAGCTTTGAAGAGTCAGATACATTGCTATGATTTTGGAACCACAGAGAGGCCAGAGGAACTAAGAATAGCAGATTTCCTTCCCTGAAGGACAATAGTGAATTTTTTAGTGAAAGTTGACTGTTGCTAGTTTATCATTACAAAGCCTTCAATTCTAGATTTATTGATTAATTGAATTTAAATTTCGTTAGCTGCTGTGGTAGGGTTTGAACCTATATCACTAGAAACTTAACTTGGACCTTTGGATTACTAGCTCAGTGACTGTACTCTTACACCATCACTTCCCCTTTAGCATCAAAAATACCTATTTTCACAAAAATGAAGTAAAGTTAGCAGTATCCACCAATGTCTACAGGAATGTGAAGAGAGATTCTTAACTTTCTCTGCAAACTGGAAACAGGGCAGTCAGGAATTAAGATCAACACTGGGGAGAACCCACTCATTTATGCTTCTTCACCACATTACTGCATACCCCCCAATAATAAATGTCAAATTGGGGATCCAAATTGGCAGCGATCCAGCAAGTCTGAGTCTATAGTGCTCCTCCCAAGACTTGGGCAAAATGGGCCACCCACCCCCACCACACTCACCAAATCATTTAAAATAGCTGTTTAATTTAATTAGTTGTTTAGTATTAAATTTAAACAATCTAATCTTTAGTAAAAGTGACTAAAGGGAAGGGAGCCCGCAGCTCTCAGCAAGCAGGAACCCCTCCCCCACCCTCTCCAGCTGCAGCAGAGGCGTCCACAGCCGCCCCGGGGGACTTACCTAGGGTGGGAGCCTCGTGGAAATCATCTCCAAACTGGATGTGAAGATCGACGCTTTCATTGAGGAATCCCGAAGCCGATGGGACTCACTCTCGGCCACGCTGCAAAAGCATGACCGAGACATTAAGGAAATCGAGCGCCGAGTCAGAGGGGCGGAGCTAAAGGCCGTGACCTCCGAAACTACAGCGCAATTGGCCGTGGATCGGGTCTGGACTCTCGAACAGCGAGTCCGGACCTTAGAGAATCATATTAATGACCTCGATAATCGAGGTCGTCGAAAAAATATTCGTTTGCTGGTCCTTCCCGAACGGGAAGAGGAAGGCCAGCTTACAGCATTCCTTGAGCAGTGGCTTTCACAGCTTTTAGATCTGGAGGCAGGATCAGGCCTGGTAAGGGTGGATGGGGCCTATCGGGTTGCAATACGCGGCCCGTCTCAGACCAGCGTCCCCACCTGGTCCTGTTCCGGCTGCAGAGCTATAGGGAGAGGCAGATATCCCTAGAAGCCTCTAGAAATCTTGGAAAAGATTCCCAAGCCATGATCTATAAAGGATCCAAGATCATGTTATTCCAGGACTTTGCCCCAGCTCTGGTCCAAAAGAGGAAGGCATTCGATGAGGCGAAGAATTGTTTAAGGGACTTAAATATTCAGTACTCCTTACGCTACCCAGCGACGCTACGCTTTAACCATGAAGGATCCGTGTATAACTTCGGATCGGCAGAAAAGGCTAAGGAATTTTTGGACTCTCTTAGATAAATTGTAAGAGATAATGGATGTTAGTTTGCCTTTCCCCCTACTCCGGTTTATATCCCCCCCCCTTTTTCTTTTTTCTTACCTTACTGTTTAATATTATCTTGGGGGGTGGGGAGACGGATTTATTTATTTGTTCTCTATTTAACGATTTTCTCCCCCCTTGGGGTTGTTTTTTTTTATTATTCTATGTATGTATGTGTGTATGTATATATGTGTGTATATATATGTGTATGTGTTTGTATATATGTATGTGTGTAATATATAAAAGTCAGGGGGTTTAGTTAGTGTTGGTGGGGGGAGGTGGTTACCTTATACTATTTTACCTCTGTCTCTAGGAGCAGGGTTGTTTTCCCTTGTTATTTTGTATTATTATATTTAATTATTATTTGTTGAGGTTGTAATTTTATAGTTATATATGTTTATACATGGTATTAACATTACCAAATGTATCCAGGTGTGGTGGGGTGGGGGTAGTGTGCTCACTGTTAACTCTAGCTTTATATTATATCTGAATTCTCCTCATCCTATTGAGGAACGCCTGGGTCAAGGGTGGGGCATTGGTTGGGAGAGGATACAATGGACCTTTGGAAAGGAAGTGACACCCCCTTGCGGAACGTTTCAGAGAACACCTCTGGGACACCCAGACCAACCAACCCAACCACCCCATAGCCCAACACTTCAACTCCCCCTTCCACTCCACCAAGGACATGCAGGTCCTTGGACTCCTCCATCGCCAGACCATGGCAACACGACGGTTGGAGGAAGAGCGCCTCATCTTCCGCCTGGGAACCCTCCAACCACAAGGGATGAACTCAGATTTCTCCAGTTTCCTCATTTCCCCTCCCCCCACCTTGTCTCAGTCAAATCCCTCGAACTCAGCACCGCCTTCCTAACCTGCAATCTTCTTCCTGACCTCTCCGCCCCCACCCCACTCCAGCCTATCACCCTCACCTTGACCTCCTTCCACCTATCGCATTTCCAATGCCCCTCCCCCAAGTCCCTCCTCCCTACCTTTTATCTTAGCCTGCTGGACACACTTCCTCATTCCTGAAGAAGGGCTGATGCCCGAAACGTCAATTCTCCTGTTCCTTGGGTGCTGCCTGACCTGCTGCGCTTTTCCAGCAACACATTTTCAGCTCTGATCTCCAGCATCTGCAGTCCTCACTTTCTCCTCAAAGGAAGTGACACCCCCTGGGAACAAGGGGGAAAATCTCCATTTAAATACGTTTTATTTTTTTATTATTATTTAGAAACAGTTTTTTATTATACTGTTGTGAGTGTATTAGAGAGCCTTTATTTTTGTGAATTTTATATGCTCTATGCTCGGGATGTTTTGGATAGGGTTTCCCCTCCCGAGGGGTCTCGGATTTGCCCGGATGATTATGGTTGATCAGCCGGTTAAGTGGTGCACCTGGAATGTCAAGGGGAGTAATTCGCCAGTCAAAAGGAAGAAAATATTATCAAATCTTAAGAAAGAAAGAGTTGATATAACTCTCCTACAGGAGACACACCTGTTGGATAAAGAACACTTGAAATTATGACAGGGTGGATTTGATCAGGCCTTTTTTTCTTCTTTTAGCTCAAAAAGTAGGGGAGTTGTTATTCTTATTTGGAAGAATTTCCCTTTCAAAATCCTAAATCAGATAAAAGACGAATCTGGATGATATATTCTGATTAAAGCCCATATAAATGGAGAGGAATATGGGATTTTAAATTTGTACTACCCACCGGCACACCCCTTTAAATTTATAACGGAAGCCTTCTCAAAATTGATGGCTCTTGTTGCCTGTCATACAATTATAGGGGGAGACTTTAATTGTATTATGAATCCGGAAATAGATAGGATTCCCAAGAGTACTGCAGGAGTATCTCCCAGATCTAGACAATTGGTGGATCTGAACAAAGAATTAGGATTAGTAGATGTATGGAGATGTCTTCATCCACAGGGCAGAGATTTTTCTTTTTACTCCAATTCACATAAATGTCATACCAAAATTGATATGTTTTTTGCCCCCTCGATTTTTTTAAAATTCCATATCATCCTGTAAAATAGGTAGTATAGCAATTTCCAACCACGCTGCTGTATATATGGAAACCAAGATGAGGAAAAATGAGACATCCCCTCGGCATTGGTGTATGGACCCCTTCCTAATGAAAGACAGTAAATTTGTAAAGGACTTCTCTCAAGAATTTAAAACTTTTTTAGAAATTAATTTAGGTACGGCTAGCAACCCATCAATGATGTGGGAGACCATCAAAGCTTATACGCGAGGTTTGATCATCTCCTACTCAGCGACCCAGAAAAAATTAAAGGGAGAACAACAGCGTCTGCTCGAAGCTCGCTTAAAAGCAGCTGAAACAGTATACGCTGACAGACTTCTATTATTAAATTGCAAAGGATTATGGCCCTTAGGACAGCTCTAAACACCACACTTACCCAAACGGCTGAGAGGGAAATATTATTGGCAAAACAAAGGTTATATGAATTTGGCGACAAACCGGGTAGATACTTAGCATTTCTTGTAAAGAAGAAAAAAGGCCCCTCAACCTATCACGTCTATCAAGGAAAGTACGGGTATTTTGACTCATGATCATAAAAAGATTAACGCAATCTTTAGAAAATTTTATTCTGATTTACATAAATCGCAGGATTGTGAAAACAGGACTAGGAGAATGCAGTCATTTTTAAACAATTTGACCTTTCCGGGCCTAACTCTGGAACAGGTATCGGTCTTAAATACTCCCCTAACAGTCCAAGAAATACTTGACGCAATCAGGCAACTTCAGAGCGGTAAGGCCCCTGGCCCAGATGGCTTTCAAGCTGAATTCTATAAAGAATTTACAGGAATATTGGCTGGTCCACTTATGGACATGTATAACTACGCTTACAGTCAGGGCTGTCTCCCGCCTTCGTTGAAAGAGGCAAATATCTCTCTTATCCTCAAAAAAGGAAAGGATCCAGAAGATTGTACATCATACAGACCAATATCCTTGCCAAATGTAGATTTTTAAATCCTTTCTAAAACGTTAACATTGAGACTAGAAAGGATACTGCTAAAAATCATAAAGGAGGATCAGACGGGGTTTATTAAGGGCCGTAGATCATTCAATAATATTAGAAGCGTTTTGAATATGATTCCAGCCTGCCACCAGGGAAAGATACCAGGAGTAGTAGTTTCATTAGACGTGGAAAAGGCATTCGATAGGGTTGAATGGTTATATTTGTTTTACACATTGGAAAGGTTTGGCGTTGGAAAGGTGTTTACCAAATGGGTCTCAACATTGTATAGTGATCCCAAAGCAGTTGTGGTTACCAATGGATTAGGTTCGGATAGCTTCAGTGTGGGTAGGGGCTGCCGTCAGGGATGTCCTCTCTCGCCATTGTTATTTACGCTAATAATTGAACCACTAGCAGAAGCTATACGGGCTGATCCTAATATAACGGCCCCGAGGATTGGTACAGGTAAACATAAAATTACCCTGTATGCAGATGATGTTCTTCTATTCCTCAGTAATTCTCTAATGTCCGTACCTCGCCTAATCCAAGTTATTAATACATTTAGTGCATTCTCAGCCTATAAAATTAATTTCTCAAAATCAGAGGCTATGCCAATGGTTGGCCTTGCTAGGATACCCCACTTAGTGGACGGATCCCATTTTCCCCTTCGTTGGTCCCTGGAGGGTTTCTTATATTTAGGCATTTTTATTACCCCAGTATTTGGTCAGTTATACAAGGCTAACTTTGTGCATTTACTGGAAAGGATAAGGCAGGACCTCCAGCGATGGGGAGACCTTCCAATTTCCTGGCTGGGTAGAATAGCACTAATTAAAATGAATGATCTGTCCCGTCTCCTATACCCTATGAGAATGCTTCCGGTGATGCTGCCGAGGCTGGCAGTACGTAAATTATATGGCTGGTTGGGTTCCTTTATCTGGAATCATAGATGGCCCCTCATTAAGCTGAAGAAGCTACAGCTTCCATAGGCAAGGGGAGGATTGGACTTCCCAGATTTTAGGAAATATCAGTTAAGTTCCCTATTAAGTTACATAGCTGATTGGGTCTTGTCTGATTCACAATCAATCTGGCTGGACATCGAGGCTTCTCAAGTAAAATGCCCACTTATTAACCTTTTATTTTCAGACAAGAGGAAAGTCATTACGGATCACTGTAAAAACTCTATAATACTAAACACAATTAAAGCTTGGAATATAATGCGGCAAAATGAGGGCAACTCACATAAAACATCCCCCATGCGCCGATAGTGGGAGCATGGGGATTTCAACCGGGGTTTACAGATGCCACTTTTAAACTCTGGAGATCCAGGGGTATCTCATGTCTAGGGGACCTATTTAAAGAAGGGGTCCTGATGTCTTTTGAACAGCTGCGTCAGAAATTCGGATTACCTAATGGAGACCTCTATCGATACTTCCAAATTCGAGACTATATACAGAAGAAGACTACGTTATTAGGTAGTCTTTATAAATCAGATAGGGAATGTAGAGTGCTACGACCAATGGGGGTATCCTCCATCAGTACTATTTATCATTTATTACATGATGAAGTATCGGGAGATATGGACAATCTGCTTAAAACATGGGATCAGGAATTGGGACTAGAAATCTCTATAGAAATGTGGAATGACATTTGGGAAAATGCTAGAAGAATCACCATCTGTAACAGAACTCAGGCTATCCAGCTGAAGATACTTCATAGGGCCCATATAGCACTGGATCGATTGGCAAAATTTAAGGTAGGGGCATCTCCAATGTATCCCAAATGTAAAATAGAGGTGGGCACTCTTATACATTGCCTATGGACCTGTCATAAGATCCGTAGATACTGGACTAAAGTAGCAAGTACCCTGACAGAAATTTTAGGAATGGAAATTAAAGTGGACCCCGTATCTCTCCTTTTGGGCTTTTCGAACTTTCCCTCCCTGGACATGTACGGGAAGAGACTATTTTCTATTCTCTCTTTCTGTGCAAAGAAAAATATTTTGGTAAACTGGGTGGCTGAGGGCCCCCCTGGACTTTCAGATTAATCATGGAATGTGTTCCCCTTGACTTCCTTCCAAATATGGTGCACCGAAAGACCGAATTATTTCATAAAATATGGCAGCCCTTCTTGAATTATATGAATACAGATATTTCAGCTATCCTAACAAGGGCTTTTATTTAATTGATATTATGAACCTGGCTGGTCTGGGCCCCTTGGGAGAGGAATCCCGCACAAATTTGTTTTGTTACATTTGATGTTAACACATTCCGAGCATGTATCTCACTATCCAATTTCTATGTTATCCGCTTATTTTTTCTCTTTCTCTTACTTGAATAATGTAAGAGACTTAAATATACACTCTGGTTAGTTGTAGGTTAGATTAGTAGTTAGTTGAGTTTTTTTCTCTTGGTATTTTTCTTTTGTTAAATTTTGGTTATTATATATTTAAGATTTAATTGCATATCAATGTTTGTACTTGAGAGTTTTGTTTATTTTTGTAAACTTGTAAAAATGTTAAATTTCTAATAAAAATATCTATTAAAAAAAATGTCAAATTATTTTTTGGGACTAGAGAAGGAGGAAAACCTGCTTTGGGCTTCACAACAATAGAGTGATTTGCTGCTACATCTACCTGATTATACTCCCTCCTACACCTTCTTTGCCAGCTTATTACCAGGTACTCATTTGGTATAAGTTTATTCACCAGATAGAGAGCAATGTGTTAGAACCAATTGCATTGCTGAAACTGTCAGACTCTCAATGGAATGAATCCTATAATGGTTAAGATTAGATTAGATTACTTACAGTGTGGGAACAGGCCCTTCGACCCAACAAGTCCACGCCGACCCGCAACCCACCCAGACTCATTCCCCTACACTTACCCCTTCACCTAACACTACGGGCAATTTAGCATGGCCAATTCACCTAACCTGCACATTTTTGGATTGTGGGAGGAAACTGGAGCACCCGGAGGAAAACCACAGTCAGTCACCTGAGGTGGGAATTGAACCCAGGTCTCTGGCGCTGTCAGGCAGCAGTGCTAACCACTGTGCCACCATGCCGCCCATATGTTAACTTTGACATATTACCACCCAACCAGGGAATTGGAAGTTATCTGAATGCTATTAGCATATTTTGTGCAAGCTCCAGATAATGTAACATTATATGTATAGTGAAAATATGAGGTTTACAATTATTGATAAAACCACATCTCCATCCCCCCCCCCCCCACCTCTCTCCAACCACCTCCCACTATAGGAAATTTGCAGGAGTCACAAAGGTTTGTGCCCTTCCTTGTCCCTGTCCTGAGCAGATTTAATCATCTTGGGGTGCCATTACCTAATCGACCTTTGAATATTAGAAGTCATGGCCCTCGCATCCAACTGAAATAGACTTAAAAGAAACTTCAATGAGTTTAAGGTATGGCAGCACCATTAAATAATCAACTTGCCACAGTTATTATCCAAATGAGGTAATATGACCTGCAGCTTGTTATTTTCAGCACATTATATTTATTGCAGTCATAAATGCAAATCCCTGCAACATGCAATTAATGAGGTTGTGCTTGTCTTTAATACTTGGCCCTAGGAATCCCAGAATTCAGAAGTGTTACAGCACAAATGGCTGATAGTTGGCTATCTAATGAGCATTATAATTTAGTCTCACTCTCTTGTCTTTTCCCCATACTTTTGCACAATGTTTCATCCAATGCTTTCTTTAGTACTTCAGTTGAACCCACATTCATCAATTTCCAGAAGTTCATTCGGGACCGGAAACACTCACTGTTCTTTCTCACATTACATTTGCTATGTTTGCAAATCACTTTCCATCTGTGTCCTCTCATCTTGATGCCTTCATGAACAGGAACTGTGCTCCCCTATCAACTCTAGGTAGCCTCCTCATGATTTTGAAAACTTCTATCAGATCTTCTCCCAGCCTACTTCCCTCCAAGGAGAATGATTCCAACTTCTCCAATCCATCTTCAAAATAAAGTTTCTCATTTGCAGAACCATTTTTGTGAATTTCTTCTGTGCTCACTCCAATGAGTTTCTATCCTTCCCATAGTGTGGCGCCTATGACTGCACACAATACTCCAAGTGATGTTGAACAAAAGGTCTCATACAAGGTCAGCAAAACCTCCCTCGCTCTTGTACTGTATGTACTTATTAATGAAGTCCAGGATATTGTACTCCTTATTAGCTGCTCTCTCCAGCCACCTTCAGTGATTGATATACATATACACCAGGTCCCTCTGTTCTTACACCCCTTTAAAAATTGCAACCCCTGTTTTATATTGTTTGTCTTTTTCCTAGCAAAATATATTACCACATCTTTCTGCATTGAACTTCATCTGCCATGCATCTGCTCACTCTACCAACATGTCTATGTCCTTTTGGATTTCTACACTGTCTTCCTCAAAGTTTACAATGCTTCCAATTTCTGTTTAATCTGCAATTTCATCTGAAATTGTCCCCTGCACACAAAGGTCTACACCTTTGTTATGTATCATGAAAAGCAAATGTCTCAATATCAACCCCAGGGGAACTTCACTATAAACCTTCCTTCAGCCTGAAAACTATCATTGCCTCTGCTTCCTATCACTCAGCCAATTTTGTATTCACAATACTCCTGTCCCTTTATTCCATGAGGTATAACTTTTCCCACAAGTGCATTGTGTGTCACTGTATCAAATCCCTTTTGTACGTCCATGTACACTATATCAACAGCATTACCCTTATCGACCCAACCTGTGAATGTCAGTCCCCCTCTGTTTTTTATACTACCATCATTCCAGTGTATTCACTTGCGTATGCATTGTGAGTAATTCAGAAATTACTGCATTTGATGTCTTGTGTGCTTACTTTTTGCCTAGCTCCCTAAGCTTTGATTGCAGGACCACATTCCCCTTCCTACTTAAGTAATTGGTTCCATTGTGAACCGTGATCTCTGGTTGTTTGTTTCCCCTCAGAAGAATGTTCTACAGCCCATTTGTGACATCCAGTATTCCCTTAACCTATTGCAGATTAGGAAAATAATATCACTGGATTGCGTAAGAACAGACAAATCAGAAGCAAGGGTAGATCATTTGACCTTTCAATGTTTGCTGGATGCTTAAATTTTGATCCTTTTAATAAGCTTTTTAAAAATCAAATGTCTAATTTGGTGCTCGGATGACGACATGATTAAAGAGGAAGACTGACTGAGGGTTACTAATCATCTGCTCCTGTGACATTCTTCTTGGACATTCTTTCATTTTCAGTGCTATCTCCTTGTGCTAGGTGTTGAATAGGTTTTAAGGTTGAAATTCTTTTGACCTTTTTTTAATGGTGACTGGCTGGCAGCACTCAGAGCAAGAGTCGTCCTTATCCTGTTTCCTTCTAAGTGGCCATTGGCTAGTTGATTTCCAACACTCATTGTTGTTCGTCTTTTTACCTGCAATGCATAGGTGGCCAGTGGGTGGTTCTGCAATTGTGACCTTTACAGCATGCTAGCACTCGAACACAGACTATTGAACATCTAGCACACATTGAAAGGTCAAATGATCTACCCTTGTGATCAGGAACATTTGTTACAGTAGTATATGTCCTGTCTAACAAGAAAGAATGCATTGCTGGAATGAGGTGGGCCAAGTGTCTGTGGGAGATCTTTTAGGATGCAGTTATCATTGTATCATAGGGTTTAGGATGATGATAGCAAAGGATATTAGATAATCTGAGTTTTGAACTCAGAAGGGGTTGATAAGGGTAATGCTGTTGGTATGGTGTACATGAACGTACAAAAGGGATTTCATACAGTGACACACAATGCACTTGTGGGAAAAGTTATATCTCATGGAATAAAAGCCAAGAATTTGAAAATGACTGTTCAACAATCAGCTTTCCACCATCTGCTCTACACAAACCACTCAGAAGGATTGATTTGTATATCTTCTATATTTGTTTTGGGATTTCACGTTTATTCCTGATCTGTGTAAATGTCTGCTATTATTTTTCTTTTGTCAACTCAAGGAAGCCTGGTTAAATTGTCTTCTTTAAAATATAAATGTAGTCGGTCTGGGAGAAAGGCACCCACAAGGATGGGATCCTTTACAAGTTAAGCTTGCCGTAACTGACTGAGTAAATAAAATGAAGGGACAAGTAAATAAACAAGAGGAGCTGGTTCATCCATTCACACCCAGGGGCTTAATGATTTGGGGTATTTGTATGGAGCCATTATAACTTGGGGAACCTCTCTCTTGGGGTCTGGTCATAATAACTTCAGCTCATTCCATTATCATGTCCTCGGGTATAGTGAAAGAACAAAATCAATTCTTTTTCATGTTATTTTTCTTCACACTATTTTCACCTTCATGTCACACTCTTCTATACACACAGACTAGAGTTAGAGTGCATTTTCAAAGCTGTGGGAATTCTTTAGCACTTTGTATATATTTATTATTCATATGGGATCCTTGACATTCAGTCTCATCAGTTTGGAGGTTATTCTCAGCAGCTCTTATCACACAGACACTTGCAACAGTTGTTGCCAGACAACAGTCTAGACTAGGAGCCCTGGTTAGTTTTTGCTTCAATAACTGAGGGGAGCAAAGGCTAATTCTATTACAGACCAAGGACGAAAATGAGGATAGAAACAGAAACCGATGGAAATGAACAGCAAATCAGGCAGTAATTATAGAGAGAGAGAAGTAGAGGAAATACATGGGATTTTAAAATGATAGCACATGACAAAATAGCAGGTTAACAAATGGGTCAAGAATCTGTATCCAAGCAATGACATTAGCATCCTGCTTTTTGTTCCCTAACCTATTAGGGAGGGTTGTCATAATTATCTGGTGGATTTGATCATGCAAGGAAGTCTAATCAAGGGAACCCTGACAAAGGTCACAATGGTTCAAATGGAGCTGGACTTTTGCATTAGTTAACACCACAGAAATGGAAGAGTGACCTGAGAAATCTACTACCTGGGTCAATCCTACCTGGAGGTACCACTGCAGGATCTACAAGATTGAAGGCGAAGTTCAACCTTTCTAATCAAATGGAATTGATCGAGGGAGGTAGCAACAGCAAAGTGGTTCCTCTAAACTAGAAACTGTACATCAATAGGTTACAGGATGTATCATACCACACTTTCAGATGACAAATGCCACACTCTTCTTCAACATTCTCCTGCACAGCATCCTTCAGAACAACACATCTTGCAGCCACTGCTAATGGTGACCATTGCTTAGGTTGTAGTTGCAGGGAGAGGGTGCCTCACAGCTCTGCGAGGCTCATAGATGGAGTAAATGAGAGACCCAGGGGTGGAGGGGGTTGCAGAAGTCTAGGGAGGCCATCACAGTGCATCTGAAGCACCTTGCCAACATTGCCATCAGGTGCCCTCTCTATGAAATGCTCAACTAGGAGAGTCACCCAGGATCCCATTGGGAGACTATCAGATTTCACTGGCCAGTCTGCCAACATAGCAATGGGCCTCATAGCCACTATCAAAATATCTGCGGGGATGACCAGTGAGCATTAATTGGTTACTGAAGTGACTCATTTAGCCTCCTAGTGGATGGCTGAGTTGCCAAACCTCCCACCACTGATAAACCATTAGGAAATCACTCACTGCTTTGGCACTATTTCACCAACTTTCTCACATCCCAGCTGAACACCAAAAGGCCAGCCATTAACTCTATTTGTCTCTTCACAGAATCTGTCTAACATGTTAATTTTTTCTAACTTTTTTTGTTTTTACTTTCAAATTTGAAGCATTTGTAGTATTTTACATATGCATGAGACTGGATTTCCTGTCATAAGATGGACAAGCAGAAGTAGACCATTTGGCCCATCAATTCTGCTCTGCCATTTGATCAAGGCTGATATGTCTTTCAAGGAGATAGTGAGAACTGCAGGTGCTGGAGATCAGAATCAAAATGTGTGGTGCTGGAAAGCACAGCAGGTCTGGCAGCATCTGAAGAGCAGGAGAATCAATGTTTTGGGCATAAGCCCTTCATCAGGAATGAAATGTTTCTCAACCCTATTATTTTGCCTTCATCTCATAACCCTTGATTCTCTTACTAATCAAGAACTAATCTATCTCTGTCTTAAATACACTCAATGACTTGGCCTCCACAGCCTTCTGTAGCAATGAGTTCCATAGATTAACTGTGCTCTGGCTGAAGAAATTCTTCCCTATCTCAGTTCTAAAGTGTTAGCCCTTCACTGTGAGGCTGTGCCCTTAGGTCCTAGTCTCTCCTACTAATGGAAACATCTTCTCCACGCCCACTCTATCCAAGCCTCTCAGTATTCTGCAAGTTTCAGTGAGATCCCACGTCCTCCTTCTGAACTCCATCAAGTACAGACCTAGAGTCCTCAACCACTTCTCATATGACAAGCATTTCCTTCCCAGGATCATTCTTATAAACCTCCTCTGGACTCCCTCCAATGCCAGCACACACTGTCTTAGATACCAGGGCCTAAAACTGCTCAAGATAACGTGGGCTGACTAGAGCCTTACATCTCTGCTCTTGTATTCTAGCCCTCTTGAAATGAATGCTAACATTGCATTTGCCTTCCTAACTGATAACTGAACCTGCATGTTTACCTTAAGAGAATTCTGAACTAGGACTTGCAAGTCCCTTTGTGTAATATTTCTGAAGGCTTTCCCCATTTAGAATATAGTCTATGCCTCTACACTGCCTACTAAAATGCATAACCTCATATTTTCCAACATTGTATTCCATCTGCCACTTGTTCCCTAGCCTGCTCAAGTTGTTCTACAGCCTTCCTGCTTCCTCAACACAACCTGCCTCTCCACCTATCTTTGTGTCATCTGCAAACTTAGCAACAATGCTCTCAGTTCCTTAGTCCAGATTGTTAATGGGAATAGTTTTGATCCCAATACTGGCCCCTGTGGAAATCCACTAGTCACTGGCTGCTATCCTGAGGAAAAACCCCTTTTACCCTATGCTCTGCCTTCTGCCAGTCAACCAATCCTGTATCCAATGCCTTGCCTTTACCACCAAGAGCTCTTATTTAGCAGCATCCTGTGTGGCACTTTATCAAGAGCCTTCTGGAAATCCAAATGATCTGAAATGGCGAGATTCTGTTTCCATGTAGGTGTTTCTGATTCATTTCATGTATCTTCAAAACAGTTATCTGGATATATTCTAGTATGTGGTTTTACTTGTTAATATGAAGGACTGTCTACCTATTGGTGAATGGCTAATGATTGATGTGTACATTAACATGGTTTGCTTTCACCATCATTTTAAACTGGTCTCTCAGCATGTTTGATAAATGCACTTATATATTTCTGCTGAATGATTAGATTTCTGTAGTGTTTAATGACATGGACTGACTGGGACAAGCTGAAATCATAGAATTTCGATGTAAATAGAGGTGTTAAATCGGGTTTTGTACAAATGTTTGATTGTCTGCTTTGTGAATGAAACATATTGTGACCTCGTGTCACCATGCCTCCTGCACAGTAATGTCTAAGATTAGAACTCTCCTCAGATAATGAGTGCTGTCAGTGATTGCAGAGAAATGATCGGTTTTTGCAGCTGATTAGATTGATTGTTGGCCTTGTAAAGTAATGGCACATTAGCAATAAGAGGTCATGAAGTACAAAAACAATTTCTCATAAATCATAAAAAGATGTGGTCATCAGTTGTCTGCTGTGGCTGGCTCACTTTAAAACCTCTTGATTTAAAAGACAATCTTTGTACCCCAGCCAAAATTATCCTGGATTTTCATATTAAATAAAAAGCCAACTATCCCCGACTTCTCCTTGTCTAAATGATAATGAAGAGATTCGTAATAAGTCTGATTTATGAAATGCACCAAGTGGAAATTTGTCAGTAATGAAAATGAGTCCAAAGAGTTAAGGACACTTTTCAAATAAAAGCTGGCAGCTGACATGTTGGTGATGTACTGTGCTAGTGTTGTTGCTGCCACACAGAGCTGCTGTATTTCCATATTCAGACTCCATTGAGTACTGGCAATGGGTCATTGCTGGTCCTGTATTTGGATAGATGACTGCTATTGTTTATCAGGAACTTATAGAAGCTGCTAAGTAAACACAGGATCTGGGAAAATAATGTAATAGGGGTTCATTTGTAAAGCAGTCATGTTAAAGCCTATTCTAAACAAACAACCTTTTGTTGAGCTTTTGTTGTTTAACCCTCTGGTTCCTATGGGGTTGTGATTGCATTTTCCCTTGTTTGACAAGGATCTTGGCTTGCAGTTTGGAGGAAAAGTGCAGGCAAGGAATTTATTTTTTACAGCCACCAAAATATCAGAGACTTTTTCAAAAAATAAATGTTATTTGTCATCAACTTTTCCTTCATGAGAGGTGGGTATGGCTGGCAAAGCCAGCATTTGGTGCCCATGAACTGAGTGATGTACTAGTGAATATTAAAGGTCAGTGAAAAGCCAATCACATGGCTGTTAATCTGGAGTCAGGTGAGAACAGCAGATTTCCTTCCTTAAAGGCTATTAGTTAATCAGATGCACCTTTAGGAGTATCAATAGCAGGTTCATGGTTCCAATACGGAGGCAAGCTATATACCCCAGATTTATTAATTGAATTTAAATACTGCCAGCTACCTTGTCAAGATTTGAACCCACCTCTCTCTGGATTACAGATCCAGCGACATTACCACACTACCACTTCCTCTGTTTTGCCACATTTGGCATTGTCAGTTTTAATGTTCTTATTATAATATGAGGAGTTTTGCATTTTCCTGGCTATGAGAAAAGGTTTTACTTAGTGGAATAATTACATTACGTTCACTTGCTGCTCTATCATGATGTTCTTATCTTAGCATTCATGAACAATTGAATCAGTATGGAATAAAATTTGAATCTGTAATCTTGCTCTGTGCTCAATACCACACCAGATATCAGATTTAGTCACTAAGCTAATGGGGAAGCTGATTATCATTTTAAGGAAAAGCTAAACCATCTAAAGCATTAGAATCATCACATTGTTGTCATGGTTACACACTGAAGAAAATCATTGGAGAAAAAAATTGTTAACCATGACAGTATGAGTGAGCTGACTCAATACCTGAATGTATAACCTTAACCCAGGTTTTTTCAGTAACATTGTCAAATGTAATGAGTGCGTCAAGCCAGCTTTCTCATAATGTTGGACTGAGTAATTTCAGTGATTCACCTTCTCCAATGACACAGCTGATCACTGTTCAAATGAAATTATTCAAATAAATGAAGAGACATTCTTAATTAAAGGTTACTTTTAAAAACAGGTTTATGGTTAGTACTTTTGGAATTTAATGGAACAAACTCCTTGTCATGTTTATTTTTCATGCAACCTTTTATATCTTCAATTTTCTTCCCTTCTGCCCTGATGAGCTAAGTAAATTTAAATAAGGCTCCAGTGCTCTCATTTACATGATGCCATGTCTACAGGTTTCTTTTCCTCAGAGTTAGCAGGTGATAAAATTGCTTTTTCTCTCATTCAATATAACATTCTAATTGGTTTCTTATTGGTACAGTACAAATTAGTTCACTACATGCCTAGCCGGTAGATGTTCTTTATATAGACTTTAGCAATGCTTTGATAAGGTGCCGTGTGGCAGGCTGATACAAAAAGTGAAGTAACATGAGATCCGTGGTAAGCTGATAAAATGGATACAGAACTGGTTTGCTCACAGATGACAGGGAGTAGGGATGAAAAATGGTGTCTTCCTGATTGGAGATCTGTGACCAGTGGTGTTCTGCAGGAATCAGAGCTGGACCCCTGTTGTGTTTTATACGTGTGTGTGTGTGAGAGAGAGAGATTTGGAGGAGAATGCAGGTGGCTTGATTAGTAACTTTGCAGACAACACAAAGATTGGGAAGCTCCAGGTAGTGCTGAGGATAGCCAGACGATACAGCAGGATATGGATAGGCTGGAGACCTGGGAGGAGAAATGGCAGATTGACAAATGTAAGGTGATGCATTTTGGAAGATCTAGAGTCATAGAGTCTTACAGCATGGAAACAGACCCTTCAGTCCAACTAGTCTCCATGCTGGATGTGTTCCCAAACTAAACTAGTCTCACTTGGCTGCATTTGGCCCATAACCCTCCAAACCTTTCCAATTCATGTACTTATCCAAATATCTTTTAAAAATTGTAACTGTACCTGCATCCATCAGTTCCTCTGGCAGTTCATTCCACACATGAACCATGTTCTATGTAAAAAGATTGCCCCTCATGTCCTTTTACAAAACTCTCTTCTCTCACTTTAAAAAATGACCTCCTAGTTTTGAACTTAAGAAAAAACCTTTCTAATTCATCTTATCTTTGACCCTCTTAATTTTATAAACTTCTTTCAGGTCACCTCTCAACCTCCTACATTCCAGTAGAAAAATGTCCCAGCCTATCCAGCCTTTCCTTATAAAATCAACACTCCATTCCTGCCGACATTCTGGTAAATGCTTTCTGAACTTAATAATTTTCTTCCTGCAGCAGGACAATCGGAACATTAGTATTGCAGAAGAGGTCTCACCAATGTCCTGTACGACAAACAAAGGAGGGAAATAGACAGTAATTGGCAGAATCTTTAGTGGTGTCAACATACTGAAGGATCCAGGTGTACAGGCCCACTGTTCACTGAAAGTGGTAACACAAATGGAAAAAGGCATATGGTATGTTTATCTTCATTGGTCGGCGAATAGAGTATAAAAATTGAAAAACATGTTGCAGCTCTAAAGAATTTTAGTTAGGCTACATTTGGAATATTGCATACAGTTCTGTTCATCACACTACAAGAAGGATGTGGAGAGTTCAGAGAGGTATAGAAATGGTTTATTAGGATGTCATCTGATTTGGAGGGTATTAGTTATGAGGAGAGATTGGACAAACTTTGTTTTCACTTGAACGTCAAAGGATGAGGGGCAACCTGACTGAAGGTTGCAAAATTATGAGAGGCATAGATAGAATGGATAGACAGGGAAGTTAACTGCTAAGGGTTTAAGGTAAAAGGGTGTAAATTTAAAAGAGATGTGAGAGGCAGGTTTTTTTTTTACACAGAAGGTGGTAAATGCCTGGAATGTGCTGCCAGAGGAGGTAGTCCCAGTCGAACAGATATAATAGCAACATTTATGAGATATCTTGACAGATATGTGAATAGGCAAGGAATAGAGGGATGCAAGCATTGTAGAGGAGAAAAGGTTTTTTTTAAGAAATACATAACAAATTGGCACAATCTTGGTGGGCCAAAGAGCTTTATGTATTTTTCTTTGTTCTTTGTATATTTTAATTGGCAAGGGGCATAGCCTTGTGCTAAAGAGAATGCAAATCTATTTTGGCCTACTGAGGAGGATGGAAAGAGAAGATCTTTCCATTAAAATTGATATTAGAATACAATTCCAACAGAAAAAAGTTGGAAAAAGAATCCTAGGAATGGAAAAAAGGAAAGACTGAGACCAAGAAAAAGAGAGAGGCAGGAATGGAAAGAAAAGAGAAAATTTTGTGAAAGAAAAATGAGAAATGGAGTTTAAATTAAAACAGTTCAAACTGTGGGTGGGGCAGAAATCCCAACGTGCCCAATAAAATTATATCTGGATAGGAAACTACCCTAACTCAGACTTAAGCGCCGAGATATTTAAATTAATCAGTTTAATCCCAACATTTGATGAAGAAGAAGTGGACACTATCTTTATCTTTTCTGAATGGTTAGCAAAACAAGTCAAGTGACCAGTCCAACAGTGGATACTTCTGTTGCAGATTCGGCTGACCGGAAAAGCACGCAAAGATTATTTCCTCTGGCCTGAAGTGAGTACAACCAAGTATGAGACAATGAAAGGGCTTATTTTAAATGTGTGCCAGTTAGTGCCAGAAGTGAACTGGCAAAAATTATGTGCCTCAGGAAATGGCCTAACCAAATGTACTGTAAAGAGAATTTGAATGGCTTAAGCAGTTCACTCTTGACTGGTGTGTACAACCATTTAAAATTATGGTCACCTGTGAAAACCCTCATGAGACAATTCTCCTGGAGGAGTTCAAAGATTCTCTGCCCTTTCCGATCTTCACTCATGTGAAGAAGCTGATGTGGAGATATGGAGAGGCTGAATAGGGTGGGACTATTTTCTCTGGAGTGTTGGAGAATGAGGAATGTCCCTATAGAGATTTATAAAATCATGAGGGGCATGGATAGGGTAAGTAGTCAAGATCTTTTCCCCAGGATGGGGAGTCCAAAACCAGATGGTATTGTTTCAAAGTGAGAGGGGAAAGATTTAAAGGGGACCTAAGGGGCAACTTTTTCACGCAGACGGAAGTGCCTGTGTGGAATAAACTGCCAGACGAAATGGTGGAGACTGGTACAATTACAACATTTAAAAGGCATTTGGATGGGTATAGGAATAAGGAGGGTTTGGAGGGATTTGTGCCAAATACTGATTAATTTAGGTTATCTGATTGGCATGGATAAGTTAGACTGAAGTGTCTGTTTCTGTGCTGCACATATCATTGACTTTATGACATTATGTTGAGGAACAGATGGTAACTGGACTCAGACAGGTAGCAATTCTGGCTGTCTATTCGGAATTAATACACAGACCTATTAAACTAGTCAGATTGTGATCCAAAAATCTTCACAGACCAGAGACAGAGAGAGAGAAAGAGATATGGAAGAGGTAAATAGGCTAGCTGGAAAAATAATCCAGGGAGAGAAAGCAGAATAGTCTCTGACCATTAAAAAAAAGAGATTCAGATGAACTGGATCAAGTAATAGAAAATTGTTGGTTCAGCGTTCCCATAGAAATCAAGTTACAAGGCTAGTTAGCTGCAATATTAAACATGATCAGTGTCAGTTCAGCCATAACTATTAATTGGGATAGCAGTCAGGAGTTTCATTTCAAAGGAATGGTAAACATTTATAATTTTAAACAGCCAGAAAGTGAAACTAACATTTTTTAAGAGACAGCAGATAATCACAAACCTTGCTTTTGAGTGAAAATGGAACTTTTATAATCTAGAAAAATATTAAATCCGAGTGTGCTGATAAAAGGATTCATTGGAAGGATATGAAGTTGCCACTGGCAAAAATTTACCTATAGGGTGAACTTGTTACCTAATAACGATGGATGTAGTCAAGACTGTGATGCTGGAAAAGCACAGCAGGTTAGGCAGCATCCGAGGAGCAGGAAAATTGATGTTTCGGGCAAAAGCCCTTCATCAGGAATGAGGCTGGGAGCCTTGGGGATGGAGAGATAAGTGGGAGGGGGTGGGGCTGGGGGAAAGGCAGTTGAGAGTGCAATAGGTGGATGGAAGTGAGGGTAAAGGTGATAGGTTGGGGGGGGGGAGCGGATAGGTGGGAAGGATGATGGACGGTTGAGATGGGCCATGAGGACAGTGCTGAGATGGAAGTTTGGAACTGGAAGCTGGAAGAGCGGCATGGTGGCTCAGTGGTTAGCACCATTGCCTCACAGCACCAGAGACTGGGTTCGATTCCTGCCTCAGGTGACTGTCTGTGTGGAGTTTGCACATTCTCCCTGTGTCTGTGTGGGCTTCCTCCGGTGCTCCGGTTTCTTCCCAGAATCCAAAGATACACAGGTTAGGTGAATTGGCCATGCTAAATTGCCCATAGTGTTAGACGCATTGGTCAGGGGTAAATATGGGGAATGGGTCTAGGAGGGTTACTCTTTGGAGGGTTGACTTGTTTGGCCGAAGGGCCTCTTTCCATATTGTAGGGAATCCAATCCAAAACTAGAGTGAGGGGAAATGAAGAAAATGGTGAAATCCACATTGATATTCTGCCTCAGGATCCTCCAACATCATGGCATCAACGTGGATTTCACCAGTTTCTTCATTTCCCCTCACCCTATCTTACCCCAGTTCCAACCTTCAGCACCATCCTCATGACCTGTCCCATCTGTCCTTCTTCCTTCCCACTTATCCACTCCACCCACCCCCACTGACCTGTCACCTTTACCCCCACCTCCATCCACCTATTACACTCTCAGCTACCTTCTGCCAGCCGCACCCCCCTTCCATTTATCTCTCCATCCCCGAGGCTCCCAGCCTCATTCTTGACGAAGGGTTTTTGCCCGAAACATCGATTTTCCTGCTCCTCGGATGCTGCCTGAACTGCTGTGCTTTTTCAACACCACACTTTTGACTCTAGTCTCCAGCATCTGCTGTCCTCACTTTTGCCTACAATGGGTGTCATCCCAAGCTTGTTAATGCCAAGGAGAGACATTTTTTGTGGAATGACATTACCAGTAGCAAGATATGACCTCAAAAAGAAAAGGACAGTCCAGAAAGGTCAGAAAGCCAGCAAGAAGTGGCAGAGAGGCAGGGAACTGAGACATCTTCAGATTTCCTACGGAAGGTAGTAGAATCTAGATGAAGGGCTTATGCCCGAAATGTTGATTCTCCTGCTCCTTGAATGCTGCCTGTCTTGCTATGCTTTTCCAGCATCACACTCTCGACTCTGATCTCCAGCATCTGAAGTCCTCACTTTCTCGCAGTGGAATCTAGGTTTAACATGGCCCAAGAAGAGTTGTTTGAATTAAGCTGGTAGGAAGCAGCAGAGAGGCAGGGAACTAAGAAAGCTTTGAGAGCCCCACAGATAGCTATAGAATCTGCGAGTGTTGATAGTTTTTAGTTGACCTGCTCAGAGATGTTATTCCACTCTACTGGAGCAAGTGGGACTTGAGCTTGGGTCTCCTGGCTCAGATGTCCCACTGTACCACAAGAGTTCTAAGTCTGTGAGTTATGGAGGTGGCTCAGTGAGGTTTGCTTGAATTAGCCTGACGTTAAGCCAGCTGCATCAGAAAGAACCAGATCAGGACCTGAAGATGTTAAAGGGGTTAGAGTTATGCCAGTAGCCTTAAAAAATGGCAAGAAAGCATGGGAGGTGAGGGAAGATGACAGAACAGGTGCTAGAGATCGAGTTAATGGATATGTTATGGTAAATTTAAAGGAGGCTCAGAGGAGGTTTCAGATACACCAGAAGAAAGTGAAGGTGAAGTGTCACATTGTGGAAGAGCTACAAGGCTGTATATCAGAGATGGAATATCCACATAATGACAGTATTTTCCTGGGAAAGTGGAATGGGTTCATAGCAAAACCCTGTTCATGAAACAAGAGGAAAAGGAGCACACCCCATAGCAGATAACATTGGTGGAGACTGCTAGGAGTGTACCAGTGAAATCAAAGGAACGAAACCAAGCTTCAAACCTCAACCAATCCAATTGGGTTGCTGTGAAATTCAATGAGAATAAAGTGCAGGATGCAAGTCCAGATCGCTACAGGTGGTAAACATCAAATTACCACCCCCTGGCCTTCTGGAAATCAAACTTGTAAGAATGGAACAGGGCAGTGAGAGGGTTAAGTCTGTTGCATGCAGCACAACTAAGTGAACAAGTCAAGTAGGCACTCCCAGAGCCTATTTGTAACTCAAGGTTAAGACAGAGAAAGTAAATGCAATAGGTGTATGTGCTGTGGCGCCTTTTGTCTTTTGCTTCATTTTGACCTTGTAAGAAACGCTTGATGGAAATAAAAGGGAGATATGTGATTTGTGTTGCTTGTTCCCTGGAATGGAAGTATTGTGATGATGTAAAATATGGATTATTGAATTTCACACTGTTGTCTGATTTTAATACTTGGGTCTTTATTGCCTGATGTGGTTTTAAAAGTAAACCAGAAAACACTGACTTAAAATGGGCTCAGGCATCACTTGACTACATAAGTAATCAAGTGTAAAACTTTCAACATGGATTAAATTAGACAACTGAGCTGAAATTAACTTTTAATCCAAAGGCAACAAAACCAGCCAGCAAGCCCTTAGGGGTGGCATGAAAAGGCTCTCATCTCCTTTTACAGTTTATAAAAATGTTCACATGTTGGAGATGGAACCTTGCCTATAATTAACAAGCCTAAAAACATAACTTCAACAGACAGACTACACAACCAAACATGTATTTCAGGACGCTTCTTTGGCAATAAGAGAGATTAAACAAAGGATGCAGTACTGTACACAGGCAGGGAATTCTCTCTCTCTTTAAAAGAAACAGTACCTAGTGATAGCATGGATTTGGAACGCTGAGAACTGCAATATTCACTGCCGCGAATGGTCTAAGATAATAACACAACAACATGGTCTCAGGTTAAAACCTGACACCACAAGGATACCTAAAAGATTCTAAAATATATATTCTTTTATCTTCCTTTTAGTACTGAGCACTGTCCCCCTTTAACTTTGTATGCCTGAGTATGTGTGTGACTGCCTGAAAACAGTATACTTGACATCATACCTTTATTATATTTTCCTGAGGGTTGGAAGGTAATAAAATTATTCCTGCTTTCACTCCAGTAATCCCTGTAATTGGCTCCTTACTGCTGCAGTAGAAATTAATTTGCAACATTTTAATTGGCGAATGGCCTGTGCTAAAAGAGCATAAAAAATTTTATTGTGGCAAAATAGGATGATTGAAAAGAGGGAAGCCAATTCATCCCTCTTCACTTTGTCGTAACAAGAACAACACAGCTCATTCCAATGGTGTTCTCACTTCACAAACGTATGAATTCATTTCCCAGCTGAGTCATTATTGTGCCATGAAAGAGAATCCTAGCTGAGTGTTTCCTTCAGTAGCCCAAGGAAACTAATGTTCTATATTTTCAGGTCATTTTTTTCTGTGGATATGAGAGTACAAACCCTTTGGTCCAATTATTCCACCAAGTGCAATACTCCCTCGATGCATTTCTAATAAGCCTGAATTTGTTTCATGAGAGGTAGGCCACTTAGAACAGAGTTGAGGAGAAGCTTCTTCACCCAGAGAGTGGTGGATGTATGGAATGCTCTGCCCCAGAGGGCAGTGGAGGCCAAGTCTCTGGATACTTTCAAGAAAGAATTGGATAGAGCTCTTAAGGATAGTGGAATCAAGGGTTATGGGGATAAGGCAGGAACAGGATACTGATTGAGGATGATCAGCCACGATCATAATGAATGGTGGTGCTGGCTCGAAGGGCAGAATGGCCTACTCCTGCACCTATTGTCTATTGACAAGAATCTGTACAGTTCCTTCTTGGAACCTACTATTTTCATTTGCTCCATTAACCCTTAAGGGAATTTGTTCCATGCATTTTGACTCTTTTTGTCAAAAACATCAATATTTTCTCATAAATGTCTGCTCAAGAAGGAGAAGAAAGGTCAGTGCACACCATAACCTGAAATTGCCAAGGCACAAGTCTGAACATTCACAAAATCTATTACTGGCCTTTGTACCTCTTTTGCAAGGGTCTATGTTGCAAATTGACTTTTCAATTTACTCCATAATCAACTTCATAGTTTGACATTTAGGGACAATCACAACATTCTCTTTGCCTAATTTGTGAAATACAAGCCACCATAAACAACCGTTTCAAATTAACATTATTTAACAAAGCATCTGATAATCCAAACAAAATTTAACTAATTTTGCATTCTAATATGTGCTGTCTTGTGGTGCTTTTGCTTGTCTCTGCACTCAAGGTGGTGTGACACCAATGGCTTCTAATGCTGATGGAAAGCTGCTGACTTTCAGTGGAGGAGACTGAATATGGCCTTGCACAAGGATCCTGAATAGCATTAGGCCTTGAATTGCATTAATGCCACTTAATGTAGGCAGGACAGTTGACATGCAATAGCAAGGGCACTGGCAGAGTGGTGGGCCTGGGAACACAGATGTTACACTTCTGATAAAGGACAATAGGTCTGAGCTCCCCAGGGCTACTGTCATTTCCATAGGTCAACGCTTCAGAAATCGGAGTAACCTGCCAGAGAATAGATTACTGCGCTGTTTTGAGAACTTAAACATCCCTTTGAACATTGAATTTCCAAGGGGACAATTTGAGATTTCATGATCTCAGTTTAAGGTTTTACAGTATTGCTCAGCTTTCTGGCTGTGCTGCATTGGAAGTTGACACATTGACCAACAGACATCATGGTCAACATTATAAGTGTTCCCTAGGAGATATACACCACTTCCATGCTAGACAAGATGATTGCTAAGCTCTGTGTCTTGAGTTGGAGCTGAACTCCACTATGGTCTTTGACAGTGACAGTGAGCTATTTGCCAATGCACCTTGTGTTTCTGTGTTCACACCTATTGGCTGTCTACTGTGTTGTGACCCATGTCACAATGTCAATATCCTTGGCTGAGTCCTCTGTATGACCTCATCCTCCATGAAGCTTGTCTGCATGCAACCCTTTCCTTCTGTTTTGGCAGCAGTCGCGTCTGCCCAGTAACTCACACTATCTCACCTCGAAGTAATGTATAGTGCCAGAATCTGAGCTTGGGGCTGTCTGTGTCAGATAATGTGATGCTTTTACCTCGTCACTCCCTCCTTCATCTAGGCCTTCAGATTCCCATCCCACATACTGGGCCTTGGTACCTTAAATCAAAGGGAGACAAGGTGAGGGAAGTGGGGACAGCAAGAGGTGCATATCTGTAGATAAGAGATGGTGTGATGTGAATGAAGTAGGATTAGGCAGTGTGTCAGTAAGAGTAGTGCAATGTGTTTTTGCAGAGATGCCTGTTCTGTTTGAACTGGTAGCATGTACAACGTGCTAAGATGTGGGATTGAGACTTGTAGCAATGCTAAGTGTGTGAGGATGATGTGAGGCTATGATAGGTAGTATAAGTCATGGTTGATCATGAATATTTATAAGAAGTTCATTTGTAATGATATGGCATTTGAAAGTCCAGTCATCAACCTCGATTCCTCATATGAGGCTTATTTTGGCACTGCATCTAGATCATCGGGAATAGACTGTTGCATTAACCACAATAGTAATCCGATCGCATTGTGTTCTCAGTATCTGTGTGGAGAGACCTCCTTCTGTACTTTTGCACCAAAACCTCCAGAATATCATTTGGGTAATTTGCCCTCTCTCAGGACCATTCTGCCATTTTTGTAGTATTCTCTTGGGCTTCAAATCTTATTCAGTTTCCACCCTGCTGGAGCAAGCATGCATTTAGTTAAGAGACACAGACTAGCTTTGAGAATATAGAGCAGTTTAAAGTAACACTAAACCAATACCACCCAACAGTGCATTAATAGCAGGGCTTCACTTCACAGTCATTATAATTAGCAGGTAGCACAAAGTCTGTGGCTCTCTGTATCAATTTGATGATGTGCATGTTAATTTTGTGGGCCGTTTCCTCATCACCACCCCCCCACTCCATTTTGTTAGACTTCCTAATTTGTCATTCTCTGTGACTTCAATTGTGTCTCTTCAAAGAATGTCCTGCTTTGACTGTTCAGGGGAATACCAAGATGAAAGTTTAGGGTTTGTAGTTTCTATCTTTCCAATTATACAGCCCACTCCAGAAAACTGAGGTGAAATTGAATCTGTCAGAATTTTTTCGAGATAAATTTACAAGGATAAATATATGATGACGTGCAATCCATAGAAGGTCGGATTACAGGCATCTTTATCACAAAGGTACAGCAGATGAATAAGTTTTGCATTTGGAAAAGAATTTATAGGAATAGGTACTTCTACACAATATATCATGTAACATTATGGACACTTTTGAGAAGCATTTGAAGTGCCAGAAGATTATGTGAAAGCAAATTAACTCCAGGCATCATGCATGTTTCTAATATTAAAAAATGGGACCATAAGATTACCTTTGTCAAATATAGAGAAAGGAATCGAATTGTAGAGGTTGGCTGAGAGTGACTATTCTTAATATCAGTACAGTTTTAATTTTTTTTTAACTGTAGAAAGTTACTATGATCCAAAAATACTTTCTAAAAGACCTGCTCAGAGATGTTATTACACACTATTGCAGTAAGTGGGATTTTAACCCAGGTCTCTTGGCTCAGAGGTAGGAACACTACCACTGTAACCACAAGAGCCTCACTGAATACTTGTATGGCTGATCCAGATAATTTCTATGTGTATGATAAGATCTCTCAAAAGGTTGATTAGAAAATATTTATAAATACTCTGAATACACAAGTAGGTCAGACGTTGGGAATATAGGTAAACCTCTGATGGATGCGCAAGGATCCTTTGGGGCCTTGGATGGAGGTAACGGGGGTGGTGTAGGTTCAGGTTTTGCAATTCTTGTGGTGGCAGGGGAAGGTGCCGGGAATGGAGGACAGGTTGGTGGGGGTGTGTGGTCTACTGTATCCATTGCACTCGACGGGGTCTCCTCTACACTGGGGAGACAGGATGCCAACTTGTGGAATGTTTCAGAGAATATCTCAGTGACACACGCACGAAACAACCCCATTGCCCCGTGGCTGAACACTTTAACTCCCCTTCCCACTCCGCCAAGAACATGCAAGTCCTGAGCCTCCTCCATCGCTAAGCCCTTACCACCCTGGAGGAAGAATGCCTCACCTTTCACCTCAGGACCCTCCAACCATACGGGATCAACGTGGATTTCCCCAGTTTCCTCATTTCTCCTCCCCCCACCTTATCCCAGATCAAATCTTCCAACTTGGCACCTCCCTCTTGACCTGTCCTACCCGTCCATCTTCCTTCCCACCTATCCGCTCCACCCTCCTCACCAGCGTAACACCTTGTCCACCAACTTCATCTACCTATCGCATTCCCAGCTACCTTCCTCCCAAACCCCACCCCCTTCCTTTTATCTCTGAGCCCCCTTGGCCCACAAACCTTATTCCTGATGAAGGGCTTTTGCCTTAAATGTTGATTCTCCTGCTCCTCGGATGATGCCTGACCGGCTGTGCTTTTCAAGCAGCATACTCTTTGACACTGATCTCCAGCATCTGCAGTCCTCACTTTCTCCTAATCAGTTGTTGTACAGTCAGTTCTTCTATAATACGGTGGTTGCATTCTTGTGCAACGCTGCATTATTGAAAAATCATTCTTTCGAAACAATGTTTAAAGTGTTGGCAGTGTAATTGCGTTACAGCCAATACACGCTTTAAAAGTTCGTGCATTAGAAACACTGTACCCAATTCGTCAATCATGTTACAGCAAATTTACATTGATAAAATGCAAGTAATATCAGAACAACTTGTATTGTCTGATGGTCAATAACTAGAATTTGGAGTTACTGTAATTTGAGTCTCAGCAAATTGCCACTTTTCAGACTTACAGTGCTTATTGAATTGTGCATTCTTGGTACTTTGCTACTGCATGCTACTATGAAATTTTTATGAGCTGGTGCAGTCCATTTTGCAACTCAATATATCTATTTGAATAGATACCACATGCGGCAAGAAAACTGCAACAAAAGACATCACTGATTGCTGAAAATATCATGGAGGTAAAAGCGAAGTCTTTCATATTGTCCACTGTTATTAATTTAGATATGCTTAGAGCCTTTCACTAGATCAGTTGCTCCCTTAAATGGTCTGCTTTTGAAGTAGATTTGAATCACCCTTTCCTGTACCTATGAGGATAGTAATGACAGCTGGTCCAGACCATAAGGGGAATATATTGTACACCTACCATTTTGTACAGATTCCAGCATCTGCAGTAATTTGCTCCTACGTTGTGCACCAGTCTTTTTGTTCTGCACTGGTATTCTGTGTTTTCCCGTAATTTTCCAAAAGACAGACTAATTTAACATTCATGAAGTTTCATTCAAGCTAAGCTTCTTTATTCCACCATATGTAAAAACATACAGAATTAGAGGGGAATGGCTTAATTAGTTTACAAATATACGAAAATACAAAGCTCTTGCCTTGGAAACCAAGAAGTGTTTCCTCACTTCGCCCTCTTTCAATATTCATTCTCTAAACCAGACTTCAAACTCACCAACATACCTTGATGTGTTCATTTTGAATTTGAGAAACCTTTCCTGTAGTTTTCACAGAGCTCATAAAATACTTCCAACACAAAAGTGCAATGTATCTGTTTCAATATGATTAATGAAACATGAAACATGATTAATGAATTGTCCATTAGTTTTGCACCTTGGAGGATTATCTTTCCATCAGTATTTCACTTATCAGTAGTGATGATAAACTTACTCACACAAGTTGGAACATAATTAACAAAGCCCACTCCAAAATTGTCAAAGCATCCATAATCATTTCTACAATAACTATGCTAGGTTTCCTTCTCTCTAATAACTACATAACTGTTTTAAGTGATTAATTAATAGGAAAGCCTATCAATATTTCAATGGTACACAATGCACACTTGAAGTTTGATTCCACAATCAGTGGATGACACTCACATGATTAACATGTGACCAGTAAGATTTCCTAAATTGAGTGATCTTGACAATGCCAGTTGTCAGACCAAAGTTAATTTGAATATGATATTGTTTTCATGGAGAGATGCACTGTTGAAAATTGACTTTATAAGATTGTTAGGAGAGAGACACTGAAGGAAACGGTGGTGTTGCACACGACCTCAGGTAGCAGTAACTATGTCCGCTTGAAAAATGGCTTTGAGTTTGAAAACAACATGGAAGAAAAATATTAAACTGTGATGTGACAAGAACATCATGAGGTGATTGGTTGGTGCATGTTAACATTGTATTTTCTTTTCTCCTAAGTCCAAATCAATAGAAAGGAGCAGCTCGCGCATCTTCTGACATTTAGTGATGTTTTTCAGTACTGTATATTATGTTAATATAAGTATTTTAATGTAGAAAGGTTTGTGATTTCACAGTTAGAGAAATGGGAAGGCTGCTCTGACCTGTACACTTCACACCCTGTGCTATGTGGGAACTCTGGGATCTTTCCTATATTTTAGATAACCATATGGGCAGCAAGTGTTGTCAGTGATACCATCTCACATTCCAAGTTTGGAGCTTCAGCAGTAGGCATCATTGCAGTGCATTCATAAGATTGAGATTTTATGATTAGCAAGTTTATAGTCTTGGGAACATTGCAGAGTAAGAATATGGAGGAGGAGGGGAATGAGTGACTATGTGTTGTCCAGAAGAATCATACAGATAGGTCAGAAGTCTCCTGAGGTGATCGCATTTTCCAACTAGTATTCATTCAGATGAGAATGCTGTTTCATATGGGCAGTGTAGCCAGAGCCAAATGCATAGTACTAAGATTCCTCAGCTCCACAATAGGGCATGAAGAAATCTGGAAGAACAATAGTTATAGGAGATTCAAGAGTTGGGGGAATAGACAAGCATTCTTGTTGCTGCAGGTGTGAATCCATGATACAATATTGCCTCCTTAGTGCCAGGGCCAAGGATGTCACTGAGTAGTTGCAAAGCACTATGAAGAGTTATGGGCAATAGCTAGTAATGGTGTCCATGATTGGTAACAACAACAACTTGGGGAAAAAAGTTTGCAGTCCTGCATTCAGAATTTAGGGAGTACATTGGAAATTAATAAGCACCTAGGCTCCATGTTTCTTAATTCACTTGGCTACCAAAACTTTAACAGTCTGAGATTTTAAACTATTAATTGAGCTGGCATCTAGTGCTTTGAATGGGATAGAGTCCAGAATCCTAAATATAAATGTCCCAAACAATTTGGGTACAGCTGTGGAGGAAGCCTGAACTCAGGACGGCCATTATAACTCAGTACTGAGTTCTATCAGGCACTGTTTTCAAGGGTCTTAACTATTTATACGGGAATTTTGAATTTTTACAGCATACGTAAATGCACTCTAAAGTTGGACAAGTTTTGGAGAATTTTCAAGCTGTATAGTTACTTAAATCTTTAGCATTTTTACAAAATAAAACAAAACAGCCATTGAGATAAAATTATCGCTGTTCCCCCTGTTACAATTGCTGTTGCTTGGTAATGACCTAATGGATCTTTATGAATGCTTGGATGCTTTCTGCAGTCTCAGAAGGTGGTACTCTAAACTCACAGCTTATTAATTGACAGCTTATTAAATGCTTTCTTTGATATGGGTTTGTGAATAGGAAGTTGATTTTATAAGGTACTGAGCACTTGAGGAAATGAAAAAGTTTTTTTTAGATTAGATTACATTACATTACAGTGTGGAAACAGGCCCTTCGGCCCAACAAGTGCACACCGACCCGCCGAAGCGCAACCCACCCATGCCCCTACATTTACCCCTTACCAAACACTACGGGCAATTTAGCATGGCCAATTCACCTAACCTGCACATCTTTGGACTGTGGGAGGAAACCAGAGCACCCGGAGGAAACCCACGCAGACACGGGGAGAACGTGCAAACGCCACACTGTCAGCCGCCTGAGGCGGGAGTTGAACCCAGGTCTCTGGCGCTGTATGGACTTTCATGAGTCGGAGATTTTTCATGATGGAACTGGTATTCAGCAATGGATTGGAGGGATGACTGGGCTGCATGGGTTGGCCTGGAGGATAGAAGAGGATGATTGAAAGGTGTGGTTTGGCTTGGATGGGACATGGAGACTGAGGGTGTGCAAGGGCCAGTGGTCCTAAAACATAAGTGAACAACTGGGATAAAGTCCTATGTAAGATGATTGGTCAGAACACAAAGAATGCCAATGAATAACTAAAAGTTACTCTGGAGGAAGAAATTAGAGCATTACTAGAAACGAGTTAGAAATGTAAACATGAACAATAAGAATTTCTGAAGATACGAGTAACAAAAAAGTAAAGTGAATGTGGGCCTACAGTGAGTGTGACTCGAGTTAATGCCAGATAATAAGGAAATCGTAGATGAAAATAACAAATATTTTCTACTGTTTTCAATATAAAAGATATAAAAAGTGAGTTTTGAGAAGATTTGTAGCTCAGATTGAGGTTCTGGATTTAGGTTTGCTCACTGAGCTGAAGGTTAATTTTCAGACATTTTGTCACCCTACTGGGTAACATCTTCTGTGAGCCTGAAGCTTCATCCGAAAGCTCAAAGAAGATGTTACCTAGTAGGGTGACAAAACATAAAAAGTACTCCAGTAATATCTGTTGTAAATTAGCAGGTGGAAGGGAGAGAGTAACAGAGCAACATTATAGTCTCTAGAGAAGCAATGTTAAGTAAATTGCTTGAACTGCAGTGTGTCAAATCTCCAGGACCAGAAAGACTTCATCCTAAGGTGACAAATGAAGTGGCTACTGAGGTAGGAGATGCATTCTCTAGAATCAGGAAAAGTTCCACCAGACAGGAAACTAGCAAATATAACTCTTCTGTTTAAAATGGGAGGGAGACAAAAAATACAAAACTAAGGGCCAGTTAACTTGACATCTGTCACGGGGAAGGTATTACATTCAACCACTAAAAAGGTTATAGCTGGGCAGTTAGAAAAAAATCAAAGTAATTGAGAGGAATCAATGTGGCTTTGTGAAATGAAAATCATGCTTTACAAACTTATTAGTGTTGTTTGAATGAATGACATGTGTTGTAGATAAATGGGAGCCTGTGGATCTTCTGTGTTCAGACTTCCAGAAGGCATTTGTTACAACGGAAAATAAAAGCTCATGGTTTGGGGAAACATATTAGTGTGAGTCGAAAATTGGCTTGCTGGCAGAAGTCAGTGTATGCATAAATAGATCTTTGTCTGAGTGGCAGGATTTGATGAGTGGAGTCTCGCAAAGTTCTGTATTTAGGCCTCAACTTTTTTACCAGTTACATCAGTAACTTAGAGGCGGAGAGTGAAGGTATAGCACCTAAGTTTATTGGTGACACAAAGATAGGTCGGAAAGTATGTTGTGAAGGAGACATAAGGGATTTGTAGGTGGAATAGACAGGTTCAGTGAGTGACCAAAAAAAAATCTGGCAGCTGGAGTATACTGTGTTAAAACATGAAATGGTCCACTTTGAAAGGAAGAATAAAAATGACATTAAACAGAGAACGACTGTGGAAATCTGAAGTGCAGAAGGATTGAGGTGTTTTAATGCAGGGTCACAATATATTACTATGTAGGTATAATACATAATGTGGAAGCCTAATGGGATGCTATTCTTTAAACAAAAGGAATTGAACACAAAAGTAAGGTTGTTATGCTTCAATTGTACAGGGCATTGCTGAGACCACTTTTCAAATATTGTGTGCTGGTAAGTGGAGGTGGTTCAGAGAAAGTTTACTAGATTGATACCTGAAATAAGGTTATGAGGATAGGTTGTAGAGGCTGGGGCTGTTTCTATTGCACTTTAGAAGAATGAGGCATGACTTGTTTGAAGTGTAAATGTCTTGAATAGTTTTGATAGTTGCTTGTGGATAAGCATATTTCCACTTTTGGCTGAATCCAGAACAGAAGACATTGATTAAAATTAGGTGTTCCCATTTAGGACAGAATAGAGGAGACATTTTCTTTCTCATAGGTTATGCAACTTTGAAACTCCTTGTCTCAGAAAGTGGTGGAAGTGAAGTAATTAAATATTTTTAAGGCAGAGGTAGATATATTCTTGTTATGTGAAAAGAAGTAAAGTTGGTCAGAGGTAGATGGGAATGTAGAATTCTGAATCCAAACAGATCAGCCATAATCTTATTAAATGATGGAGCAAGATTGAGAGGCTGAATAGCCAATTCTGCTTCTATTTCAAATGTTGTGAATGGCATTCATTCAGGTACGATAGACATATGCTTGACATCAAACCAATTTAATAGATGACAAATGTGTTTTTGTAAATTGGATATAATTTCTTTGTCCAGTGATTTGAATGTATTTTTATACAAAAGTTAAATTAAAATTGAAAAACTCCCTTGATTGTAAGTTCATAAATATACTATTCCTGATGACCATGAGTGATTATTAAATGAGTTGAAGCATTAATATAATTTTAAAGAAAAAATATACATTATGAGTGCAGCATAACTATTGTGTCTCAATTTTTTTCTCTGATTTCAACTCATTATTAAATTTGGATTACTTTGTTTAATTGTACAGATCTCAGAAACACAGTGTACTTCTAAGACACTATCACAACATGTGATATTCTAGTATAAAGATCCTTGCTTTATCTTCAGTATTCACAGTGCAATGGAGTTAATGTAACGGGCAGTTAGTCAGACAGACATGTGTAGACATTATGTTACAAACATGTAAAGTAGCTGAAACATCAGTAAGTAGTATGGTCAGAGTCCAGACCATACGCAAGTCTGAGATATTGTGACATAATGTAAGCAGTTAGTCTTGTTAATAAACATCAAGACATCTGTCTCAACAATATGTGAGTCTTCACAGTATATATTAAATGGGCTAAGATATAGGAAAGCATTCAAACCATGACATACTGGCAGTGGTGTTTGACCCAAGAAACCACATCAGAGTTTTCTAATAGTTGTGGCAGAAGTTTGAGTTAAATTTGATGATGCCAGAATGAGCATCAAAATGTTTGTATTTTCAGATTCAAATTCCAGATAGTACTCAATAGGAATCTTTCAGCCTGATCTGAGTTGAACAGTGAATTATTACAGGAACACTAGATATAACGGAGCTATGCTATGCAAACGACGTATTCATAGCTATCTCTGTCTTCCTTCCAAGTTCCTGAGGCAACCCATTCTTTTAAAAATGGGATTTAGTAATTTCACAAAATCTTTAGAGGAGATGATCTCAATGTCTACCCTAAAAAAGTAATTTTCAGTTTTAATCTTTGTACTTCTCCTTTATCCTTTTCTTTCATCTCAGATCATTTATTTGAGAACTTGATTAATTTCAGCCATGCACACAATATCCTTGCTATAATCCTGCAATAAATCATTCCAGATCAAGGTACTCACAGATGGATAAAATTATGCAAGATAATGTGACAGGAACTGAAAGTCATATGAACAGTAATAGCTAAAGTGATCCTGAACTGAGAGGAAATCATAAATACAATTTCTTTTTGTGACCAGCCACCATTGAAGTGAAAATAACCTGTAGTTTATAACACATAAAAAGCAAACTAACACAGTAACTCTTGCTGCCAGAGTTACATATGTGAAAGAAGAAAAAAAAACATTCCGTTAGGTACATCACCAGAATAGCCTATAAAATTAATAGGGTCTTTTTCCCTTTTAACTTCCAGCAAGTTAACCACAATCTAGCAAACTGTAGTCATGATATTGGTCTATAAAATTTCAGATTGACTGTAGTAACTTCACAGTCTACGTGATTGAAAAGATTGAGGGAACTGCCATGTGAAAGTAAGAAACCTTTATATTCAGTATGTAAACAGATTATTCAAGCTATGATAAACAAGGAATCATATGACTCTTTGGAAAAAGTCCAAGTGAAACAGTATGGAAATATAAGCACCATTAATAGAGACCATGGCTGGTGTGCCATTCCCACTAGTGAAACTGAAAGTGATAGTTGTTGCTGTTTTCACTCAATCTTCAATAAGATAGGCACATGCAATCGTGTGGCAGGTGACTTAAAGCCTGCTAACAACTGTTAATGCAGCAAGTAAGAGCAGGCAATAAGAGAACCTCTTTGGCAAACAGAGATGATCTGTGTCATGGCCACAACCCACTTGCCAAATTGCATTGCCTCATTATTTTCTGAGTTCATTAACTTGTAGCTATTACCTCCAAAACTGTTCCCCATCATTCTTGACCTTTTTTTTTATTTACTGTCATTCATCCAACATATTGAAGAAGCCAAGTCTATTCCCTCTTCACTCCTCCATGCCAATAACCCCATTCCACACACATGCCACTCCCACCCACCTCATCACCTGTTGAATACCCTTCCTGGTCTCAAGCCTCTATGCAAACTGTTAGTCTCCTGCCTCCGGCCCTTGTGACAGGGAAATTTGCTGAACTTAGACTTAGCTGTACAAGACCAACTGGTGTGTGGTACTTTTAAACACTTGTGAACTGGGAAGCCATGAGGTTACTGTGCAGGGCCACAAGAAAGTGAGGATTGCAGATGCTGGAGAGTCAGAGTCGAAAAGGGTGGTGCTGGAAAAGCACAGCAGATCGGGCAGTATCTGAGGAGCAGAAGAGTTGATGTTTCAGGCATAGGGCCCTTTATAAGGAATGAGTCAACCCAAAGCATCGACTTCTCCTGCTGCTCAGATGCTGCCTGACCTGATGTGCTTTTCAAGTGCCACCCTATTTGACTCCTATGCAGGGCTGACTTACTCTTGAGGAAAACATTTAATTTCAAGAAAGCTTTGCTACACTGAGCATTCATGGTATGCAAACATATTCCAACTGGGAACCCACACCTGGGTGTAAGACCTGACCCACCCCTATTGTGCTGCCATTTTAGATTTTCATGTATGGGGTATTATTTGGGGAGTGGGGTGTGGAATTATTCCTACAATTGTAATCCTGCTTGCACCATCAGGCTATCAGCACTGTGTGCTGGAGGGTTGTCTGAGGAACCCATCAAGCTGATCAAGGTGAAAACCAAGTTGGGTGAACTCCGGGGTAGACCCACTGAAGGGTTCATCTTGACTGCCACTTTGTTTCATGATTCCCAGTGATCCTTTCCATTTGACAGCAAGGGCTCTGAGTTTCATTGCCAACATATAAACACATAGAAATGAGCCTCTCTGGCTCCCCGATTTCTGTGTTTCTTTGAGACTTCCAACATCAGCCGTATTTTGATTTCAAGTCAGAAAGGGAGGTTCTAGAGAAGTGAGGATGTGTGTTGTCAGTTTAAATGTTGAAGTTGAACCTGCAGCTTATGAGCAATATTGCTGAGAGGATTTTGGCAGATGCAGAAAAGGATAGCACCAGGGATAGATTTTTGAAGAGTTCCTGAAGTAATTCTGGAGATGGGAGGAAAAAAAACAGTTATAATGATATAGTTGTTATGCTTTTGCCAAAGATTTGATAAATTTAATTTGACCATACCTGTGTAGTTTGAATTGGGAGCATCTCAACAACAACATGCATTTACAAAGTATCTTCTAGGTAAATGTAGCTAAGAAAGTAGTTAAGAAATGGATCCCAAGGGAATTAAACAAAAAGAGACAGAATGTGTATGGCTCTAAGAACAAGAACAAAATCTCAAAAAAGAACAAAGAATGGTGGATGCTGGGAATCAGAAACAAAAACAGAAATTTCTGGAAAAACTCAGCAGGTCTGGCAGCATCTGCGGAGAGAAAACAAGCACAAAATCTCAAAGCAATGCCACTGTATAAGAAGGAGGTGACTGTATAAATTAGAAGTAAACATTTCTAATTTACATATAATAACTTAATTTTCTGAGACGAATACAAGCTAAGTTGATTAAATATGTAAACTATAATTCAGTGCTGTTCAGTGCAACCACAATCAGAAGTTTTATTGCCTCCCTGCTAATGGGTTGAAGAATGAAAATTTGCAGCTGAAGCAGTTTGCTTGTGAGGGCTAACTGTCCAGTTGGCATGGTTTCCATAAGAACCGCCACCATGGGTGGAATAGGAATTAGGTTCTGATGGATAAATTTGAGTTGCTAGTTTGAAATATAAATACAAACTTCAGACAATTCCAGAATTGTTACCTATCCACATGAAAAAGAACAGAGGGATGATTAGATGCATGTCTGGATAATGGTGTCAGAGGCAGGATGTTAATGCATGGGACATTACCACCAGTACTAGGGAAATAGTGGGTGAACTGCACTATTGGAACGGAACCAAATAACTTGTTCAGCAGTGTTTCCCAAGTTTTTTCCAATGTGACTTGAATTCAAGGCTTTAAAATTGTTGTGACCTCTTGGTGAAAACTGGGCTGCGTCGAGGTGCCTCTTAGAGCAGGAGTTATACCTGTCAGAGTTCTGTTGTGGCCTCAAAATATCAGCTCATGACTCCACTTGGGGTCCTAACTCCCAATTTGGGAATACCTGTTTTAAATGGTGAAAAGTTCTCAGATTTCCTGCTAGGGTCACTCAGTGCCTCAGTGGTTAGCACTGCTGCCTCACTGCACCAGGGACCAAGGTTCAATTCTAGCCCCTGTGCCTATGTGGGTTTCTACCAGGTGCTTTTTGGAGGGTCAATGCAGGCTCAATAGGCTGAATGGCCTCTAACCACATTGTTGGGATTCAATGAAAGTAACCCAGGTCCAATGAATTTCCAGTCATTGGGCAGTATTTTTTGTCTTCACTCACAGTGAGATTGGTGGAGAGGGTCTATTTAATTGGGGAGAAGGTTGTAGCTGAGAGCTCAGTCACTGCCTCAATCCCAGCAAAACATTTGCTTGGAAACCCGATGGACAGTTTCCCATCCCACAGCCAACTGAAGCCTTTAAATTCTGAACTAAGAGTGGATCACATTCTTTTCTCATTGCATCTCATTCTTAATGGGATGACTGAGGGGGACCCTTTGTGGAGCAGTGGTAGTGTCGCTCCCTCTGAATTAGGAAGTTGTGATCAAGTCCCATTTGCTCTGGAGATGTGTGATAACATCTCTGAACAGGTTGATTAGAAAATACATGAAAGAAGACTATACTATTAATTTAGAGAAGTACAACTGATAGAAAATCTCTGAATTTGCATTTTTAATTAAAGAATTCAGAATACAAAGAGTAAATCTCCACTTTGGGAGGGGCACAGGCAGTTGCATGACAATGTATAAGTCACACAATTTGATGACCAATTTCATTGAAGTCATTAGAAAGAAATTGAATGAGGCACCTTATGGACAGACAAGCCTCTATTGCTGATTTGGCATCTTTGTCAAAGTTGAGTTTTACCTACCTCGCAAAGTTCACAAAATTAATTCTGTTTGTGAAAGGGTAGAAGTTTGAAAAAGCAATGCATTATCATAAGAAATAAATGGGAGGTTAACTCTCTGTAGAAATAATAAAAATCATGAATGCATTTGCTCACATAGAGAGTAAGATGGACATGCAATAGTATCTGACATAGACAGCTTTATTCTCACTTTAATATTTTAGGTCTGTATTTAATTGCCAGACAGTTGCTGAGTATTATTGATGGCACATATAAATCAAGTCAAAAGACAGCAGTAACTTGTTCATTTTAAAATTTAGTGTCATGACCCCTGTTTTTCATGAGAGAATACAAAGGTTCTGGTTTCTGCTTTTGCCTCAATTGCGTGTGGTTACTAGATATCAGTTTCCATCTTGCTCTATTCCAGAGGCTGCCTGCCTTCTCTTCTCTTTCATCTTGAAAATGATCCTCAGTCCTTTTATGATAGTTACAACAGTGGCATGTATCCGATAATGTGGAAAATTGCCCAGGTATGTCCTGTGCAGAAGAAGCAGGACAAATCCAACCCAGTCAATTACTGCCCTATCAGTGTATTCTCAATAATCAGCACTGCTACAAAGCAGAACTTGCAAATGAATATCCTTGTCAATGATGTTCATTCTGGATTCTTCCAGTTCTGTTCTGGTACTGACCTCACTGTGCACAAGGAAATAGCAGCATAATTAGACTATTCAGCCCCTTAACTTTGCTTAACCAGTCTTAGTCTAAATGTGGACAAAAGAGATGAACTCTAGAGGTGAGTTGAGAGTGACAAACCGATAGCATGTGACTGAGCATGCCATTAAGTAGCCCTAGCAAAATTAGAAACAATGAAAATCAGGGGAAAACTCTCTGCTGATTGAAGTCAGACCTAATGCAAAGGAAGGTTGTGTTTGTTGGAAGTCAGTCATCTGAGATTCAGGATATAACTGCAGAAGTTCATCAGGGTAGATATTTTCTAGTCAACTGTGCAGAGATATTATTATACACCAGTGAAGCAGGTGGGACTTGAACCTGGGTCTCCTGGCTCAGAGTAGAGACACTAACACTGCATCACAGAGCCCACAAAGTTCCTCAGGGTAGTGTTCTGGCTGAAGTAATTTCAGCTGCTTCATCAATGATCTCCCCTCTATTATGTGGCCATGAGTGGAGATATTCACTGATGATTGCATAACATTCACAATATGCAGCAAGACCTGGACAACTTCCAGACTAAGGCTGATAAGTGGCATATAGCATTCATGCCACACAAGTGCTGAACAATGACTACCTCCAAGAAGACAGATTCTAACCATTGCCCCTTCACAGTAAATGACATGACTATTGCTGAATCCCCCATTATCAACAGCCAGGGGATTACCATTGACCAGCAACTGAACTGGATCTGTCATATACATAATGTGGTGACAAGAGCCAGGTCAGAGGCTAAGACATCTGAGGAGAGTAACTCACCTCCTGTCTCCCACTGCCTGTCTACCATCTACAAGGCACAAGTCAGGAGTGTGAAAGGTGCAGCTCCAACGTCACTCAAGAAGCTTGACACCATGCAGGACAAAGCATCTTCTCCAGGATAATGGGCAATAAATGTTGGCCTAATCAGAGACATTCACATTCCTAGAATAAATAAAAGAAAATTCACAAAATAATTGTCTGTCTAGCTGCAAGTTCATAAACACTTTAACAGAAATGTTCTATTTATTAGAAAATCAAATAAAATAAATATTTGGGGCCATTGTGATGCATCAAATCAGCACATTGGAATTTTGGGTTCAAATGCAGACTAGTATAACAGATTAAAGTCCTTTTTTCCTGAATGCAAAGCCCCTCGGTGCATTTAACTTGAGCAATCTCAGTAAAGGTTGTCATGCAACTAGGACCATGAAACATGACATATAATAAGGTACCAATTTAGTGATCTCACTCAGGAGAGGTTAAGTGGATCATTATGGGGAGACTGAATAGTGTCATTAAGGCATTTTGATTGAAGGAATTATACTCTACGTGTGTATTATCTGATCATGTCATCAGAATGGATATGGTGATGAAAATGGTAGAAATGTTTGATTTATCAACAGTAATACCTCCGATAACAAGAACATAAAACAAGTTAAGAACATAGATTTGACACAGAAGTTCTTTTAAAAACTGGGCTAATATTTAGTCCTGAATGAATGGAAATTAAGACATTTTATATTAGAATATAATTCATTATCAGAGCTTTATATAAGCTGTTCTGAAAATGATTCGTTGGCTTTGTATTTCAGAAGAACAACATCCACAGGTTTTACAACGATATGCATGGTTCATGCCTATATACAAACAAAAGGAGTTGTAAAAATTTAAAACCACTAGATCGACAGCTATCTGCCATAGTTCATCCAGGGTTAGGATGTAAATCAATCCAAATGCACTTAACTGACTTCTAATGTGTTGTTTTGGCCAATCTTGAAAACATATGTAAAATGGTTGCAGTATTAAAGACAAGCCTTTTCGAAGGTCCAAGTGTAATATGCAATTTTGCTCCTAATCTAAATGTAGCTGAAAGTCATAAACCAGAAACTTGCAGGTTTACCACTCAAAAAACTAATGAGAATATTAGGCACAATTTTCATAGTGCTGTACGTCTCACATCTATTTGCACTGAAGGTGTGATGTGTATTGGCTGACTCACAGCAGTAATGTTGCAGGATGAATCGGGGCAAGGGAAATTGTGTTTGGTCCTTGTGTGTCACACTGGTGGCCTGTGTGGAGAAATTCCAGTAGAGGAGGCATATACTGTATTGATGAAGTGGTGATGGAAGATCATCAGTGCATTCTTATTCCTATTTCCTGCAACAACTGCTGCTTCCCTGCCTCCTATTCTTCATAACCAAGCACTTCCTTTCTCCTGCAGATTTCTATGAGTTGGAGTAGCAAATATCACTCACCGCTCTGGTTGAAATCTTCAGACAGTTTATTCAATAAAAATTGCTCCAGTATTAAAATACTGATAATGTTCTAGAATGGGTTAAAATGAGAGCTTCTTCACAGTAATCAACATGAAATGGTGAATATCCCTTTAAGTAGTTCTTGAAATCAACATCAATGCTATGTTTACTCCCAACAGTAATTGAGGCAAAATGGTGTGTAACCTCTTTAATGATCACTACAGACCTTTTAGATTAGATTAGATTACAATCTAAAAGGTCTGTAGTGATCATTAAAGAGGTTACACACCATTTTGCCTCAATTACTATTGGGAGTAAACATAGCATTGATGTTGATTTCAAGAACTACTTAAAGGGATATTCACCATTTCATGTTGATTACTGTGAAGAAGATCTCATTGGAACCCATTCTAGAACACTCAGTATTTTAATACTGGAGCAATTTTTATTGAATAAACTGTCTGAAGATTTCAACCAGAGCGGTGAGTGATATTTGCTACTCCAACGCATAGAAATCTGCAGGAGAAAGGAAGTGCTTGGTTATGAAGAGGCCTCAGCTGTTGAACCAATCTTCAGGTGACAATTGTGAGCACTGGCTTCAATTCCTTTACCAACATCACTACAGCGTAAGAATCCTATCTTGGCTTAAGAATCTTATGTTTACGTTTCTGTACATTTTGTTGTGCAAGTGTGGAAACAGACCATTTAGTCCATCAGGCCAAGCCCCTGAAGAGCATCCCAATCAGGTCCACCCCCCTCTGACAGTATAACCCTGCATTTCCCATGGCTAATTCACCCAGCCTGTACATCTCTGGATAGCATGTGCAATTGACCATGACCAACCCATCTAGGTTGCACACCTTTGGATTATGGGAAGAAACCCGACCACCCGGAGAAAATCCATGCTCACACGGGGAGAATGCGTAAACTCCATACAGACAGTCACCCGAAGATGGAATTGAACATGGATTCCTAGCACTGTGAGGCAGCAGTTCTAACCACTGAGCAATTGTACCGGCCATTTCGGAGAGGAGATTCCATTCAGGGCTCCTTCAGAAATGTGGAGCCAGACTTCCATTCTGACAGATACTTTGTCATGCTGATCTGTTGGGTGAAGGCAAACCAAGGCCCCTTTTCTCAGTAATCAGTTGGTATATACTGAAATGTTAAGGTTTAGAATTACAGTCATTTTGACAGCTGCTGTCAAACAATAAGTAAGAGTGCGGTTTGGGTGTAGCTGGATACAATGATGTGGGTATCTAGGGTATTAACTTGTTGGTTGCCAAGAGGTAAGGTGCCAGGTAGGATGTCAGGGTGCAAAAGGTCCAGGTAAGTGATGCAGTGATGAGGGTAGTTTGAGGTTGGTGGGAGAGATCGGGTCTGGTGGGGAGCAGCAGACATTGGTGTTGGATTCTGGGAGGCTATTCAGGTACAGCTTAAGGGGGTGGATCAGATCCTGGGGGTGAGGACACCGAAGACAGATTAAGTTTGGAGCAGGGGAAGTTTCCAGATCCTGGGAGGAAAAGGCAGATTGAGTCTGGAACAGGGAAAGAAGGGCCAGGGACATGCCTGAGTTGGTGGAGGTAGATTGGGCCTGGGTAAGGGGAAAGGCATGGGAAGGAGGGAGTTGGTTCAGAGAGGGGCAAGTGGTAAGCAGGTCCAGAACGGGTGAACAGGGATGAAATCCCAAGGGTAAGATGAGGCTGGGTATGCAAGGGGAAATTGGGGACAGGTCCTGGAGGTGAATGGGATCCGGTCAGGAGTGGAAGAAGGGAGTGGGGGGTTGGCATGACATGTGGAATGTGGAAATGATCTGGGAGAGCTTTAACTGGGAGGTGGGGATGTGAGGTAAATATGTAATCAGAAGAATTACACTGGACTTAGATTATGTATTTAACAGTCTTAACTTTCCTGGGAAACAACTTATTTGAATTCATCAGAATCTTCTGAATTCTCTAAGTTGAGTGGAGGGTTGCTTTCAGAGGGTTCCAGAAGTAGGGCAATTGCCAACAAAATCTTCAGTTTCCTGGATAACTCCTTTGGGGTCTGTTACGATGAGGATTCTGCAGAGATCCCAATTGCAACTTGCATCTACACTAGAATAATGTAGGTTGTTTCACTCAGCTGAGTGAAAAATCCAAATCTTTCTTTAAACCTCAATTTCTTTCCTGTGGCAGACTGTCAATGGAAATTGAATGCTGTGCTGGCTGTTCAATTATTGTCTTGTGTCAGTTCACATTCTTGGTTGCAGTAGCAAGTCTATCTACTTTTTACTTACTGTGTGAAATATAAGGCAGTTTGTGGTTCTATAAATCACACACTGAGTCATTAGTTTCTCATTCACAGTCAACTCTAAACTTAAAATATACAACAGCCGCCTCAAGACCACTCCACTGCAAACAGAGCTTCCCTTGATGTACAGTAACTAGCCAGACATTTTGACCAGACTTACATCCTTTCTGTAATACAATCCATTTTCCAGATGAACATCTGCAGTGTAATAAAGTTCACGGTGAGGAAGAGTGGGTTTAGGCTGGCAGCTGTTTCTGTAAAGTGTGTGCGAAGTTTTTCTAAAGTCTTTTTGTCAGAAAAAAAACTTGATATTATTAGATGGCTCTGTATACAATTTGTACATACGCTGCTTAAATAATTGCCTTGTTGCAACAATTAAAATTACCTATTGCCTCCACTGATGACTTTGAATCCTTTTCCTGGTGCATATTTCAATAGCAAAGTTTTTTTCCCCTCCTCATTGGCACAAACTGATACTGAAGCTATGCAAATTGGTTATTGTATAGACAGTAGTCTCTGTCACTTTTTGTGGTTCTTTTCACATGATTAAAAAGATGTGGTTCTCATTTTCCCTCACTCATATTTTTTTTTCAGTCCAAGTGTGGACGTGGGCCTACGAGGAGGGAGTTCCACTCAGGGGCGATCAGACTTTCTCAAGCGATTATATTCCTCTTGGCTCATTATACATCTACGCATTGGTAAAATGCCAAATTTTCTGAGCAGCAGAGTGGGAAACTCTACTCCTCACCAGGACCTTGTAAGTTTCAACTTCTGGGCACTGTGTTCAAAAGACACCCAGACAACATTTCATTCTCTGCAATACAGGAGCATTAATACAAGCACTGCTTGTCACCCCAGTAGCTCAGTGGTTACTACTGCTGCCTCACAGCACTCGGGACTCAGGTTTGATACCACACTCGAGCAGTTTGTGTGTGTGAAGTTTGCATGTTGTCCCTGTGTCTGCATCGATTTCCCCCGGGTGCTCCAATTTCCTCCCACAGTCCAAAGATATGGAGGTTAGGTGGATTGGTCATGGTAAATCACCCATAGTGTCCAAGGATGTGTAAGTAGGTAGATTTTCCATGGGAAATATAGGGTTACAGGGATAGGGTGGATAGGTGGGATGTTCTTCAGAGATTTGGTGTCGACTTGATGGGCTGAATGGCCTGCTTCCACACTGTAGGGATTCTATGAAAAATACCCCTGGAAATGTCAGGGACATATAGTGCCATGCTTTAGAGATACTTCCTTAGAGGTCTTCCTGAAGGATGTCTGAGAGATATGAAGTTGTTTTCTCTAGGGGTGAATACAGGGGGCCATCCTGACTGATGATGTCAGCCTGAATACAGATAGTGCTAGAGGTGAATTCCCATGATAGCTTGAGAGAACCTGTTCTCTGTGCTGCAAAAGGATGAATGATTTGCTGTGCTTTGCCACGGTACGTATCACAGACTACTCATTGCTACACACCAATGTAAATGTGAATGAACATTGTAAGGTTAACACTGTCACAGGACTGTCATCAGATGCCTCATGTGTAATCAATATATGGCGCAAAGTTGCAGCTACCAACATAACACTGCTTACACTACAGTGGTATTGCCTCACAAACATTTGCTAGATTTCACACTTAAAAATAAAGGGAGCTACTTAGCAGCTCACACATTATTAGCTCACTGACCTTGTTTCACAATCAAGAGCGCATACGTATCTTGATAGCTTTTCTCAAAAGGCTTAAACAGGATAAGGATACGATCACAACCAGTGGCTACTGGATGAATACCTTCTCGGTATCACAGGGACACATATCATATCATGCTTTGTCAGTTTTCACACTGAACTAACTTTCAGGGTCCGGCTTTCTCCATGGGATGGGTGGTGCCTGACCGTGGACAGCCAGGTTTAACAGAACAATCAGTATCTGTCTGCTATTTATAGGATCACTCAGTCTATCGTTTGAGCCATGGATGCATTCATTGACTGTCTAGGCTAGAGAAGGCCAACAGACCTTGACCCCGTGCCCACTCCAGGTATCCAATTCCCTCAGTGGGTAAAGGTGGTGTTATTGTGCCTTTACAGAGAAGTGAGAGACATACATCCAGGCATCGTCATCTCAGGACATGCCAGAGATGTCCAGACACACTATCTCCCCTCAGCTGGCTATCAGAAGATGAGGAGATTGTACCTGGACCATTGTAGGAGTCGCCCACCAGGCCTGAACTCTCTGGGTCTCTTGTAACACAGGACTGACTGCTGAGCGGCACCAAGATGTGTTGGTACGAAAAGAAAAATTAAACAACACTTGAGTCACTTTGGGCACAAGGGTGTCAACCTTCTATACAAACTGAAATTTGACACACGTATAGTACATTGTCTTGTGGTCTTTTACAATCTGTTAATGCTTCTGACTATTTATGTTTCCTTTTCTGATTGCCTTGAGAGGTGCTGATTACTATACTCATGCACATCATGTTCGGCACTGTATTGAGAACTGAGGCTGTCATTCTCTGCTGCCTTCTGGGAGGAACATAATTACAAATTGGGAATGCTAACTTGATGCTTGGGTTTTGAAGAGTAAATCAGCATAGTTTGGTCCCTCTATACTGCATTTTTAACAGTTGAATATCCCTCACAAATTGAGGTTTGGTTAATATAAATGCAGCCTCCATGAAATTATACCTAATTGCATACTTGTGCTCTGACCAGGAAACTGAACAGGAGGCTATTGGTGCTAAGGGAACAAATTAATTTGTAATTACTGGCAATCCAAATATCTTAAAGTCTTAATGGTGTGAAACAAGCATTTCCTTGAGAGCAGGATTGCCTCTATACCATAATTGTCTCATAGTTATGATTGTCCATGTGATAAGGCAAACTCTTTGTCTTATCACATGGACAATGAAGGAGGCATTTGGTATGCTTGCCTTTTTTGGTAAGGTGCAGTGAGTATAGGAATTGAGAGGTCATGTTATGGCTGTACAGGGCATTGGTTAGGCTACTTTTGGAATATTGTATGCAAGTCTTGTCTCTCTCCTATAGGAAAGATATTGTGAAACCTGTAAGAGTTCAGAAAAGATTTACGAGGATGTTGCCTGGATTGGAGGGTTTGAACAATAGGGAGAGGCTGAATAGGCTGGGGTTATTTTCCCTGGAGTGTCTGAGACTGAGGGGTGACCTTATAGAGGCTTAGAAAATGATGAGGGGTATGAAAAGGGTGAATAACCAAGGTCCTTTCACTGGGGTGGGGGATTACAAAACTAGAGGGTGTAGGTTTGGGATGAAAGAGGAACGATATAAAAGGGTCCTAAGGGGAACCTTTTCACGCAGAGGGTGGTGCGTATGTGGAATGAGCTGCCAGAGGAAGTGGTGGAGGCTGGTACGATTACAACATTTAAAAGACATCTGGATGGATATATGAATAGGAAGGATTTAGAGGGATTTAGGCCAAATGCTTGCAAATAGGATATCTAGTCAGCATGGACAAGTTGGACCAGAGGGTCTGTTTTCATGCTGTATATCTCTATGACTCTCTGACGTGATAAATCTAGCTGGTATCAGATTCTTTCAGTTCTGTCTGCCACATCCCAGTACTTCCCCAGCTTTTTCAACATCCTCATGATCAGTGTTGGATCCCTCAGCATCTCAGTCAGATTTGTTTTCTTCCTTATCTGAGGAGATAGCTGGTTGCTCTTTCTCATGTCATTAAGCTAAGTTGCCCTAATAAGTGTAGCTCCAGGAACACTCAAGAAGCTTGACACCATTCAGGACAAAGCAGACTGCTTGATTGGCACTACATCCATAAACATCCACTCCCTCCACCACCAATGCTCAGTAGCAGCCGTGTGTATTATCTGCAAGATGCACTGAAGAAATTCACCAAAGATCCTCAGACAGCATCTTCTAAACCCACGAAGGTCAAGGGCTATATATATATGGAACACCATCTTCTTCAAGCTCCCCTCCAAGTCAATCATCATCCTGACCTGGAAATGTATCACCATTGCTTCTTTGTCATTGTATCAAAATACAGGAATTCCCTCCCTAATGGCATTGTGGATCAACCCACAACAGGTGGACTGCAGCAGTTTATGAAGGCAGCTTACCACCACCTTCTCAAGGGCAAATAGGGATAGGTAACAAATGTTGCCAAGCAGTGATGCCCACATACAAGAAATTAATTTTAAAAAGTTGTGCAGGTTACAGTAAACAATCACTAATCCAGGGACTCAGTTCAATGAGTACAAAAGGTCAACTCCATAGCAATTCAGACAATAGAAGCATAGCCTCAGAAAACCAATTGTTCATTCAATGATGGATCAAGTAGGTTCAGAGGCAGCATTGCAGTGCTGTTCAGCATCAGTCTGAGGATTGTGTACCAAGACCATCAGATAAGCCTCCTGGTGTGCCTCATGTCACCCATAGGCCACCAATGAATGTGATGCAGATGGATCAACATTTGAAGAACCTGAAAATTGTGCTGTATAAAAGCCTGGGACAGTGTCCTGAATAGCAGGCACCCGGCTGCTTGTGGTCACAAACGAACTGGACATTGAGGGAGCGAAATCTCTTTCTTTCAGGAAACTGACTGAATGATGCCAGAGAGTGCTGAGTGCCATACATGTGCAGTTGATGACCCCTCGTACCTGAGAAATGCCGGTAATGGCAAAAAATGAGACAGCTTGGATATCTCGGTTCACCAGGTCCATGGTGCATTGGACAACCTGCACTACATTCCCGAGTCAGCCATTGATGAACTTGTGTCCTGCTGATCGGGAGATGGCACACATGTCTCCAGTTGAGGTTTGGAAGGGAGCCACTGGTCAGCAAGTGCCACATGCATGCTGATGCCTCCCAACCTGTGTGGCTGCTGAATTGCCTGCAGGAGATGGCATATATAGGTGACAGCTTCCTTAATCATGCTGAGACATCTTTGGCACAGCCATTCGCTCCTCTGCATGTAGCTGCAATGCCTTCTATATACCCTCTATTGAAATACAGCTCGATGATGTTGAACACGCAACATCCCCTCTACAGGCACCATTTGTTCATCCACAGCAGAAGTTTCTAAGCCTCCTGTCTCTGGTTCTGTTTCTGTTGTTCATCCCTTTTCTGCCTCCTCCTTTTCCTTAGCCTCAGCAAATAACGTACATCTGCTGGGATAAGTTGGTCAAACCTCTGGCATGAGTTATTGATCTGTGAATAAATACAGGTAGAAATAAAGGGACCTGTGGGAAAAATAGGGTTAGGAGCAGACTAGCAAAAAACTATCACTCACGATCACCCAAAAGCCTAACACAAAGTACCGCACAGCCTGAATGAAGGTTTAAACCATATGAATTAGCAAAACTATGCCGCTCCATTTTTGCAAGAAAAAGGAGAATCCAGGAGTAGATTGTGTGATATGCATATGCAAGAACAAATTTGAAAAGCAAATGGTATCTATAAGGTGAATGCAGTCGTGCAGGAATTATACAGGAATAGTTTAAGTTTTGAGATGAAGGTGCTCAATGTACAGTCCTGCACCTCTCACCTGCTCTGACAACAGCTGACATCGACGCATGCAAGGAGCGAATCATATGAAATGATCGCCACTGGGGTCACCCTATTGCGAGCAGAGGTAAGCGTTCTTGAAAATTCCATCCCTTAATTCTTCAGCGACATTATAGCTAAATCACACTGCTGAAACGTGCTTTATATGCTACCTGTATCAGGAATGTGAAAAGTTTGTTTTCCATTTGGATCTTGACGTAGTGAAGTTCCCCTCGGTCTCTTCTGAGGTTGCTCATGTGTCTGCCTTGTAGACACCTCCACATGCTAAGGAGCACCCTCATGGCCCAAGATGTGTTTTCTTCTTCCGCATTCTACTATGTGAAAAATCGTTGTGACCTTGATCTTTACATTGCTTTCCACGCATATGACAATTCCCTACAAGTGACTCTGGTGGTCTTCATATTCCCTATGAAACGGACAACAATCTTTGACTCAACAGTCTGCAGGACAGTTTCATTTGCTTCTGCATGACACATATAGAATAACCATCTCCCCATCCCCCATCGCCACCAACCCCACTGTTGGTGAATCTTAGGTGCCCTTTCTCTCAAGGTTAAATGAATGATGAGACATGTTTGGGACTTTGTTGTTAGGAGATAATAGAACTTTTTCTTATTTATTCTGTTGTGAGTGCTTTCTTTCAGTGCAAAGGCCTGAACTGAATACTTTTGCAACTGTAGTTTTCAGTTTTTGTTTGTTTCCTTCAGTAGGGTGTGTTAGCACTGCCCAAGGTCAAGTCAAACACACCATTACCCAGCGCTATTGAGAATAATACCCCTTAAGTTCCATTTCTGAACTTAACTTTCTACCTACATTTTTCTGAATCTTTAATATTGATCTCACTTTTGACTTTGCCCCTTTTTGTGTTGAGTGTTTTTTTTAAATTGAGCTCCACTTGCCTGTCCCAGCAATGACATTGCCAGTGTGGCTGCCTCACTTGAGCAGGTTTGTCAACCAGTCAGATTTTACCCCTTGTGGATAATTAAGAATAATTAAGGACTCCATATGACCGTGACTTCTGATGATTGGTTGACCCAGTGAGGCGTCACCGCTTACATTAAAAACGCTTGCACAAATCAATGACTTGGTTTTGAAGGAATCAAATTACTGAAGGGGTTTATACTCATTGGCACTTGAAGCGAGATTATAAAACCGCAAGAAGAAGGAATAAAAGCAGACCCTTCAGCTCATCAATAGAAATAAAGCCAGCAGACCCTTTGCTTTTCCTATTACCTACTGAACTTGGATGCTAGGTTTTTGAGATTCATGTACTAAGCAGTCTATCCAACTAGGTACATAGTCTATATGCAATCAGATTTGGAAACAAGATTGTTTTCTGTTTTTTTAAAATAAGATTGTGGCCAAAAATGTAATTCCAATGAAGTTTCATAGCATGCTAAGGACTGAAAAAGAGTGGACCAGCCTGAAAGGCTCTGAGAATCTAATACTACAACTTGAACCCACTGACAGGAAATTGAACTTTTGATTCCTGTCCTTTTAAAAGTTCCATGTTGACCTGGAAGTTTCCACCCTCGGCCTCCAAGATATATTTGGCTTGGTATTCACCTAATTTAACCCCAGTGTCCACAAGCAGAAGGGTGTAATCACAGTATGACAAGTCTACATCGGTTCTGCAGGTAAGACTTCATTATAAATGTGGATGTGAGAATTAATAACATGTAAAGTTGACAGGAAATGCATGCAAACCAAAACTGTTTTCATAACACAGTAGTGTTAATGTGGTAAAATGCCCTGAGATGATTCATAGAATCATATGACTGATTGCCAAACAAAATATAACGCAAAGAGTTGGATTTTAACCGTAAAGGACAAAGGCCTGAGTTGAGTAATTTCCTGAATCGGTAAACTGTTACTTTTAAAAGGGCCCTGCCATCACATTTTCAATCAGGAAGAAGCAATGCGATGGAGTCAGGTTCACTACCAATGGAGCGGCAGTTCAAGATGGGAAGATGAAGAAGATGCAGAGATGCTTCAGTGTGTTTTAGAATAAGTTGAGTGAGTGGTAAGCACATAGCAGTTGAAGCATAATGTGGACAGATGTGATGTTATCCACTTCACCAGCAAAAACAAGAAGGTGGATTATCTGAATGACAACAGATTGGAGAGAAAACAGAAGGTGCTATGAGACCTGGGTGCTGTTGTTCAAGTAAGCATCCAGGTACAGCAGGCAGTGAAGAAGGGAAATGGTAGGTTGGTCTTCATAGCAAGAGGTGTTGAGTACAGGAGGAGGGATGTCTTGTTGCAATTCAACAGGGGGACCTTAGTGAGGTTACACATAAAGTATTACGTGCTGTTTCCTTCTCCTTATCCGAAGAAAGATGCTCTGATCATGGAGGGAGTGCACTAAGTATTTACCGGCTTGATTCCTAGAATAGTAGGACTATGTATGAAGAACTATGGATCAGTTGGAACTATATTCACTAGAGATTAGAAGATTAAGAGAGATATCTTAGAAACCTATAAAATTCTATCAGGTCTAGGCAGGGTAAACGCAGGAAAGGCTGGGGAGTCCAGAATCAAGGGTCGTAGTCTCAGGAAACAGGATATTAGGACTGATGAGGAATGATTTCTTCATTCAGACAATGGAATTATCTAGCACAGAAAGTGGTCAAAAAGTAGAGATACATAGTTCTTAAGGCTATAGGGATAAAATGTATGAGGCAAAAGCAGGAACAGGGTGCTGAGTATTGATCAGGCATGCTCATATTGAATGGCAGAGCATGCTCAAAGAGCTGAATGGCCTACTCCCGTTCCTAGTTTCTTTGTTTCATAGAACATGAGTATGAATGTGAGCAAGTACTGAGGTGGTCTGGTTAGAAGACCAATCTTGGATCTTTGGGAGCTCATCCTATCATTTTAAAGATAATTAGGCCTCTAGGTCTCAGAGCTCAGATCTGCTTACTTTCCACCCTACTGCTTCCAAGACCCTTCTGTGACTTCACCACATCTTTCAATGTTCACTGAACCAGCTTATAATATTGATCAGGAATCATGCAATAACAAGGGCAATTATGAAAAGTACTTTTAAAAGAATCATTCAGAAATCTGTTTTAAAAAAAGCACTGCTTATACAATCCTTTAAAAATATTAATGACGTAACCACATAACTTTGCCTCATTTCACATATTTTATCTCATTCAAATAAACATGCAGACCTTGATAGAAACATTTCAAGGGTCGAATAACTTATTAAATTCCTAGAAGGATGATATTCAAGCAAAGCAAACAATCAATTTCTATCTGTGAAAATAGACCCCTGCTGAACTAATCCAATCATGAATCCTGGAGCATAGCTTTGCATTTATAATGAGGCCATCTGAAGAAACAGATGTCTAACCATGGAAGTAGCATAAGGAGAGCAAATAGATGGATAAGAGGCACAGGTGGCCTGGAAGGTTTTGGGAGTGTATGGATGAACATGCCTTTAAAAATGTTCCCAAATCCAGACTATGGTTCCTAATTCCTCTGAGAGGCCATGAGTACATGACCCTGAGAATCTGGCCTGATTCCATAAAAGGTCAAAAGGATCCAGTATGATCATGGCTGATCAATATTCAGCACCCTGTTCCTGCTTTTGTCTCATACTTTTGATCCTTATAGCCCTGAGAACTATATCTCTCTTGCAAGAAAGCTGTACATGTCAGGAGAGCTCCCCTGAAAGTACATCTTTATCCTGCAATGGCAAAAAATGCCAGCTATGAAATCAGAGCTGAGAAATCCTGGATTGAGTTTTGTTTGCCAGTTTGAAAGAACCTCAGAGCTACAGCCCAAGTCAGTAAAGAGCTATTAGGGCATGTGATCAGAAATTTGGTCCAAGAAGGAGCTTTAAGGAGCATCTTTAGGATGAAGAGTCAGGCAGAAAATCAAGGGTAAATTAAAGTGGGGTTCATGATGTAACAGATTCCAGTTCTTTTTAGACAACAGTGAAATGCATGAAGAATATTCTTGAGAAGAAAATCCCACATTCAAAGGCATACAATAATCAAGGCCCTGTCTTTAAATTTACTCTCCAGTTGGTGCTAACAAATTAAACCCATATATCAGAGGCACTTTAAAATCTGTGCCATCATATTCCTAACCAATGCTGCCTAATCATGATATTGTGCTAAAGTGTCGCATTGCTTTTGAGTTGATGTCAATTTAGATGAAAGGTAGGCGCTCATGTCTTAAACTGGTTCAATAATTTTTTGAAAATGTTACATTGCAGTGAATAAAGGTACAATAGAACCCATTGATAAAGCTTCCTTTGGGAAAAATATAAAAGCTGTGTTGTGCTGGAGAACTTTATGAAGGCGTCTACTGTCCTTAATTCAGATTCTGTAACAAGAGGTACCATTGGAAAGAAAAATTTTATTTTCAATAATACATCACAATGATAGAGGCTAGGCCAGAAGATCCATAAATGTATTTCAAGTCATTTATTTTCCATTTGGAAATATGCTTATACTGTTGCAGATCTAATATACAGTGAACAGCTGTGAGATATGATAAATATCTCCAATCGGGAACTAACCATAATTGATTCACGATTTGTCTTTCACCAGTTATATAGTCAGGCACATTCATCATAGAATCATAGAAGATTCATGCAATGTAATATCTCACCACTGGCTATCATGAACATTCTATATTTACAGGTACATTTAAGAAAACTCATTTTGAAGGGATGGCATCATCATGAAAATCTGTCTCACTGCACAATTTACACAAAAGCACAGTCATGTAACCGCTTCATTTATCTTATGACCTCTGTAATTTCAGATTTTTAAATAATGTAATAAATTATATGGCAACAGTCTGAATTTGACACAATCCTGTGTAAATTCATTTTCATTCAACATGATGTGAAGTTTTCAATAAAATGTGTTGCCTACAGAAACTGAGCAGCCCTTTCATAGTAAGCGCAAGTCTTGCATCAGCCAAACAAAAGACTTTTTATTGATTAATAATATTTATACCTGAAACAAAGTTGTGAAATTTTCAAAGTGCTATTAATTGAATGTTGTTCTAAGTTTTATTTGGTGTTTCTTCCCTTTTACTGATCGACCTTCATGAATGCTGTTGTCTCCAATGCAAAGTCACAATTATTCATTTGTGATCATTGATAATGAAGGCCAGAGATTATTTGCCTAATGTTGGCAAAGCAGTTAAGCTCGATTCTACCCTCAGCTTCTTATGGATAAGCCCCTTAGCAAAAGTTTGCTGAATAGAGATCAGGAATGGAAATCATGGCTAATTTTATTCTTCTTAACTAAGATACTTGCAATGGTTTTATGGTCACAACAATAACAACAATATTTCACTGCAACAATACTGATGAAAAAATGATTTAAAAAAACTTCCCCGTTCTGCTCCATTTCTTCTATTTAATGAGAAAATGTTAGTGTGTGGTCACATATACAAGGAAATAGGACAGGCTAAGGCCAAGAAAGAAGGTGATGCAAAGGGCAGTGAAGATTTGATCATCATCCACTGTCCTCAAGGAAGTGGTAACAACCGCAACTTTGCACAGGCCCCTTCCTTCCAATATTGTTAGGGATCTGAAAGAAGACTTGAGCATGAAATTGGCTGCTTCCATCCCATGTCAAATAAGAAATTGTTAAGAACTCACATCAGGAATGAGAGAATCATAAGCTTAAATAGTTTCTCATGGCTGATGTCCCAAGAGCTAAAGCAGGAGATGGACTCAAACATTATGACAAAGATTTACTGAAGAGAGAGAGGCTGACCTAAAAAGGACTCTGCTGGAAGGGAACATTGATTTTCATGTGATACTAGGTGCATCCCACAGTCCCCCACTGAGACGCTGATGTATTTGCAAAGTCTACGTGATTATTCCTATGCACAATAGACAGGTTCAGTATTTTGACTCTCTGAGCTTCAAGAGTCTTTTTAAACATTTCTTATGTAGTAAAATGAACCAAAATACTTCATAGGAGGTTTCTCAAAAACAAAATTTGGCCTGAAGTCACATAATGCAACAGGGGAAAGATAATCATTTAGGTAAGTCTTTAAGATAGTGAGACAAAATAGTTTGGAAGGCCTACACAAATCCAGAAGTTAGGACTGAGGCAGCTAAAGCTTCTCAGGTCCAAATGGGATCAGTTAACTGAACAAAAACTGAGAGGTTAACCTGGGAACTTCCAAGAGTGGGTGGCTCAAATATCTACTGTGTAAACCTGTTGAATCAGCAGGAATGTCTGTTCCTCATTGCTGATATTTTCTTGCATATCCTGTGTGTGGTCTTTATGATAATGGCTTCTTTCCAATTGTTTCATTTTTATTCCCAGAAATAATTCACATCTGTCCTGGTTCATGACTTTCATGACAAAATATATTTTGAGCATTTTGTACTTTTCCCCTTGAGCTACATTGGTGTGGGATGTATCTGTGGGTGTTACACAGTTGGCAGCTTCAGAGTTTATGGGTGTGCAATTTGGGTGGAGCTACACAAGTTAACCCCACCTTCTCTTGGGAATGTTTTCTGAGCCGTTAGCTGTTCCCAGTGTGCCAAAGTGAGCAGAGATTTAATACATGTGTCCCCTTTGTAATTCTGAATCAGCTAAACCAGTACTAACACACGTTGCTAATGGCTGACGTGGGTTTTTTTTTTCTAATTTGGCTCATTCAAATCTATTCAATGAATTAACTCACCAAAGACTAGGCGCTCATCTGTGAGAAGGATCCAGCACAAATAATATTTAAAATGTCATCTTGTACCCAACTATAGCTGAGTTGACCTGATTGAGGGGCCTGGCATCAGGAAGTGGGGAAAGCTGCACAACCTGATCTTTTATCCAACCACCCTCTCTCCACCTCACCTGTAACCCCTCCCCATGATTTTCATTTCACTCATTGCTTTTCTTCAGAGATCTAGTGATCATTCCTGTTGGCTACTGCTGCTGGCAATAGAGAAGTGTGAGTCTCTGACTAGCCAGCAGCTCATGGAGATTGATTTCCTGCTGAGGTTTTAGTCCAATGGGAAGCTCATTGTTGCCTAATGAGTGCCTGTGCTCATGGTAATTGCATGAATGTCCTGGATGAAATCAATCTCCAAACCGACGCCAACATTAAATACCATTCAAAGACAAGGGGGAGAAAGGAAAATTAGAAATAATGACAGATTTCCATTGATACATGAGTTATTTGAACCTTTTTGGCCAATGGCCATAGGACAGCCATTCAGGATACAAAGTGTTTTTTGCAGAGACTCTAAATCTACAAAGATGATTTTATTGGGGAGAGGAGTGGTTACATTAGATTTGAAGGAGAGTGGGAAAATATCTGATTAAAGGGAACTATTCACAATATCAACAAACCAAGGAGACAGGAAGTTTGGTGGGAATAGGGCTGAGGAAGCAGGATCTGGGTTTCAATAGCCAAGGTGAGCTGGGAGAGGGTATGAGAAGAGATGGGAGAAAAAAAAAAGAGAACTAAATTAATTAAAGACTGGCTTATTCTGGTTCAATTTAAAATAATGGCATAAGAGGGAAATGGAGCAATGTCAAGCACACAAGGTTTATGCTGGGTCTTAAGACTTTGGCCTCAGTCTTCAAAGTAGAGAGGATTATTTAAAGAAACGATTTGAGTGGAGTGGAATATGGACTTAACAGTGCCCTCAGCAATAAGCCTTAATTATTATGTGTTTGTGGCAGAGAGGAGCAAGGCCAAACAACACTCACGTTTGCACTCTTGAAGCCAATATGAAAGCCAAAATGAAAGTCAAAATGGGTGAAACAGTTAGATGGAAGAGTGTAAAGATTTCAGTGAGGGTAATAGGACCAGAGTTGGAAGTGTACTGGGCAGAAAAATAGCTGCAGATGGATCAGGGCTAATAATAAGCCAAATGTGAGGCAATTGAGAGAAAGTGCAGTTCAAAGGGATTAATGAGTATGTTGTATTTTCATAAGGCACAAAACATTTCTACATTGTTTTGAATAGTTTTGATTTCATGCAACGTATGTGCAATCTTTAATAATTTCAAGTTTAAATTACACTTCTATGATAGCAATTTGAAAGCTATACATGAATCGTAGGTGCAGATGATAATTGCAAAACACTTGCTATTATTATTCATAATCTAATCTGAATAATTTCATAACTACTCCCAATTATCTGTTATTTTACATAAAACAATAGATTGACACTGCTCCAAAAGGAGATTTGCTGCAGTGAATTTTCCTTGCAATGTTTAAAATTCAAATTGCATTTTACTCTCTTTGATTTGATGCTAGTGAGAATTTAGAATATCTTAGCATCATGATAAAGGGAGGAATGCGGAAAACAAAATACATTGCAATCAAGGGTTTTACGACATTACCCATTATATATTTTTAATGCTGATGAAAAGAGATAATTAGCATCCTATGAGGAATAATTTACAGCAGCTGTTTTAATTATGCGTACCATGTCCTCTGCATTAATTTGTTATCTGAAATATTGTTTATTAGTAGACCTCTACATGGCTGCTGCTAAATGAATATCCATTTACATGAAAAGTTCATAGACGAACATTTAGCCAATATATTCCCAAATTCAGGACATCACTCATATGGCAAAATCAATACATTATCGTTAGATACTTACCGAGAATGCCATGTTTTATTATGAATGATTACAAGCTAAAATTGCTTGTATTTGAGAAAATTAACTTTTGAGGCTGTAATGCATTTATGTTTTACTTTGATTATAATTTTCTGCCTTAAAATCCTTGAATGCATACTTGTACAGTCTTTGTTTATACAAGTATTACAAACACACAGCAATCTTCGTATTTCATGGAACTAAAAACTGCTGGTTTGCAATTTAAACCAATATAAGTATAGCCAAGGGACATATACCGAGTTGCACAACAATCTCAGCAATTTACTTCTTAACTTGAAAAATTAAACCAATGGCTCAGTAGCACTATTATAGACTAAGCTGGCTGAATCTGAAAGGACAAAACTGCTGCACTGATTATACGTCACATCATGAGAGACCCAACAAAAAGGGAAAAGAAAACTTGGTCTCATCCTTACCAATCTACCTGTAGCAGATGTATCTGTCCATGACAAAAGTGATAAGATTGACCACTGCAGAATCCTTGTGGAGATGAAATATCATCTTCACACTAAGGAAGTTTCTATCATGTTGCGTGCCATTGTGCTAAGTGGAATAGATTTTGGCCAGATCGAGCAACCAAGATTGGGCATCCAGGAGCTGTTGTGGGCCATCACTAGCAGCAGACCTGTATTCAACTACAACCTGTAAATGTATTCCCCAGCATATCCCCCATTCTGACATTATCATTAAGTTAGTGAATCAATTCTGGTTTAATGAAGACTGCAGGAGGACATGTCAGGAGAAAGAGGTGTCAACCAAATGAGGTTACAACACAGGACTAGATTAGATTCCCTACAGTATGGAAACAGGCCATTTGGCCCAACAAGTCCACACCGACCCTCTGAAGAGTAACCCATCCCTCTAACTAATGCACCTAACACTTTAGCAATTTAGCATGACCAGTTCACCTGACCTGCACATCTTTGGATTGTGGGAAGAAATCAGAGCACCCAGAGGAAACCCATGCAGAATGTGCAAACTCCACACAGACAGTTACCCGAGATGGGAATTGAATCCAGGTCCCTGGTGCCGTGAGGCAGCAGTGCTAACCACTGAGCCATTGTGCCACTCCTAACTGCTTGAATGTTTTTTGATCAGCATGCAATAGAGCTAGGTATTATTGTTCAGATCTAAACTCTGCAGTCCTTCCCTGTGTAATGGATAGTGGTGAATGACTTAATAACTCACTGGAGGAAGAGGCTTCACAAAAAAAACCCGACTGTCAATGCTGGAAGAATCCAGCGCATAAGTGCTAAAGTCAAGGCTGAAGCATTTGCGACAATCTTTAGCGTATAGGGGAGAAAGTAGGGATAATATTGGATGATCTATCTCTGCCTCATTCTGAAGACCCCACCATCACAGATCACTAGCCTTCAGCCAATTTGATTATTTGCATGTGATTTCAAGAAAAGGCTAAAGTATATGGCATGGGTCATGATACCATTCCAGCAACAGTACTGAAGACTTCTGCTACAAAAATAGCCATATCCCAAGCTAAACTGTCCCATTACAGCTACAGCATTGGTATCTATCTGGAAATGTGGAGAATTGCCCAGGTTATAAAAAGCAGGACAAATCCCAATGAACCAATTATTGCCCCATCAATCTACTATTGATTACAAGCAGAGTGATGAAAGGCTTGTTGACAATAAAATGAAGCAGCACTAACTAATCAATAACCTATAATTGACACTCAGTTTGGCATCCATCAAGCCCATATAGCTCCAGATCTCATTATAGCCTTAGTCCAAACATGGACAAAAGAACTGACCTCAAGACATAAGCTGATTGTCTTTAACATCAAGACAGCATTTGACCAGTTAAGCAATCAAAGAGCCTTGGTAAAACTAAAGTCAATGGGAATTGAGGGAAAATGCTCTGTTGGTTGGACTCATACTTAGCACAAAGAAAGATTGTTGTTGTAAGAGATAAATCATCTCTGTAGAATTCCTCTGGGTAGTCTCCTTGGCCTAATTATCTTCAGCTGTTTCATCAATGGCCTTCCCACCATCCTAAGGTCAGAAGCAATGATGTTCACTAATGATTGCATGATATTCAATACAATTTGTCTCAGAACTTCAGTTACTGAAACAATTTTGACCAAATTCAGCAGGAGTTGGACAATATTCAGGTTTTGGTTGATAAATATTAAGTAACATAAATATCATATAAGTACCAAATAATAGTCATTGCAAACTAGAGGGAACCTAACTTAACATCTAATAGCATTGTTATTACTATCCCACAATCAATATCCTTAGACTTATCATTGACCCAAAACTGAACTCTACAGCCATATAAATACTATAGGAGCAAGGCTAGGTCAGAGGCTAGTAATTTTGCCTTGAATAACTCATATACTGAACCCCACCACCACCAACCAGAGCCTGAACACCATCTGCAAGGCACAAGTCAAGAGTGTAATGAAATATTCTCTAATTGATATGGATGTGTGTGGCTCCAATAACACTCAAGAAAGTTGAAGGTCTTCAGGATAAAGCTGCCCATTTTGATTGTCATCCAACACACCACCTTAAAGATTATACTCTATCTCACAAAACATGGTTGCAGCAGTATGCACCATTTACACAAGCATAAGAGCAAATCATTCAGCTTTCTTTTTTAGCCGTTTTCAAGCCTGCAACTAGAAAGACAAGGTTAGAAGGTGCATAGTGACACCACAATTTGCAAGATCCATTCAAGCTGCACATCAGGGCTCAAAATTCATGCTGGTAGTAGGCAGGTTCACCCCAAAAAGTCCAAAATTCCCTGGAGAATTCAATGATGGGTGCAAGCAATGGGAGAAAAGTCAACTCCATACATAGTACTGACAGAATCAATGATTAGTTTCTCCTCCAATCACAGACAGGTTGTCTCTTGCATTTGTTGCTAATAGATCCACCAAAAAGCCTCTTGGTAGCAAAAATGGGAAAGGCTGAAGGAGCAGCAAGCAGTTAAGAGAGTAAATGGTTGTAGTGAGGGAGCTTTCTATTGCTATGGACTAGGGGCCAAGGACTGACCTCGCTGCTGTCTGTAGATTTGTGCTAGGGTTGAGACTTTTGGTGGGGACACTCTGCTAGGTTTAAGGGGAGGAGTTTCTGTCAGGGTAATGAGAAGTGGAGGGGGAGGAGGTTGTAATGAGTTGGAGGTAGGAGGAGGCTGCAAGATGTGGGTGAGGAGAGCAGTAGACTGCAAAAGGGGAAGGAGGAGGCTGCAAGAGAGTTTGGAGAAGAAATCTGCAAGAGGGTGGCATAGAAGGAAGGAAGTTAGGAAAGGGAAGCTTTAAGAGCGGAGGAGAGGGGGACTGCAAGAGAGAAAAAAAAAATTCAAACTTGCTAAAAGAGAAACACTCAGCAATCTGTGAGCCAGAAAAACCTGAAAACACTTACATAATGAGTTACTTACAAATGAATATTGAATCTCTAATTTAAGGCTTCACAGACCTGGGTAGGGAGCAATGTAAGGGCAGAGGGAGCTGGGGATTCAAGTGCATAGGTTTTTGAAGGTGGAAGGACCTGATGGGAGAAGTTGACATCTTGGTTTTCAGAAAAAGATATTGAGTACAAAAACAGAACATTTATCAGAAACCTTTCTAAAATTTTGGTTTGGGCACAACTAAAGTATTATATCCAGTTTGGTCATCACACTTTAAGAAGTATGTGAAGATCGATGAAAGAAGTCAAAGGTGATTTGCCAGTGTTGACCAGGCATATAAGCAAATTTAACTAAAAGCTTAGATTGGAAAAGGTGGGCTTTTTGTCCTTTAAGCAGTGTAGTTTGAGGGGAAATTTGACAGATGTGCAAGAGATTATGACAAATTTGAATAAGTAGGCAAAGGAAAGCTGTTCCCATTAGTTGCTGCCACAAGGACTCAGGGATATGAATGAAAAGTTTTAGGAAGAGATTTGTGCAGGATGTGAGAAAGACGTTTTATTAATTATTAAGTTGTAGCAATCTGAAACATGAAGCTTACAAGGGCGGTGGAAACTGAGATTATTAATGATCTGAAAAGATATTGGGTAGGCATCTGAGAAATGTAAGCTGTCAGTACTGTGAGAATAAAGTGGGAGAATGAGAGAGATTGGATTCCCCTCCAAAGAAACAGCATGGACTCAGTAGGGTGACTGCCTCCTGTGTTGGAACATTATGACAGCCAGATCTCCAGAGGGCAGCCTCAGTGGCTTTAATGTCCCGATTACATAATTACAATCTCTGTCCCCGTTTGTCAATCAGCAGTTCCAATTATTAATTGCTTTGTCAATATTTTCCAGTGAGTTTTGTTAAATCAATTGTCGCAGTTTAGGTGCCAATTGTAATCAAAGGCTGTTCCACCGAGCAAGGTGATTCTGACTCAGGATGACATAGCAAAGTGCAACATTAAATGAGCACTCCATGCAATAGCACATTTTTATTGTTGATTTTGACCTTTTGAGCATACTCTCCCTTCCTCCATGTCCCATTAGCAGCTGGAAAAACACAGCAGTTCTGGCAGCATCCGAGGATGCTGCCGGAACTGCTGTGTTTTTCCAGCACCACACTAATCTAGACTCTGGTTTCCAGCATCTGCAGTCATTGTTTTTACCCCTTAGCAGCTGCCTGGAGCCCATGTTTACTGGGTAACTTATTTTGTTCATGCTTTAAAGACAATTTTCTAATTTTTGCCCTTTCAGGTAGCTCATTCATAACAATATCCAGATGAAATGGCATTTATTAGAAATATGAGGTCATTGTCAGTTCAGTTGTGTAGCAGATTAATGTTGAATATTTCACAGCTACTCTTCATTTCGTTTATTTTTCCCTTTTGGGCTTTGGATTCTAATGTATAATTTTCCAAGCGATGGACTGCATTTTCATTTTGTTAATAGTTCAATTACTGCTACCAAATAATGTTTCCCATTGAGAATCACTTGACCTGAATTTTTTGGAGGAACACAATCACAATGATCAGTAAATAGTCAGAGATTTCAAGCTGCCTCTGAGGTGTTCTCTGTTCACCTGCTGGAGGTATTTGTACTGTATTTATAGAAAGGATTAGTGCTGGTGAAGGCTCTTTGCTCTGGCTTTGATATCAGACTGAACAGCTCAAATAAAAACTGTGAATGGCAGACTGATTGTGATGCCGGATGTTTCTTCAGAACCACTTCAATCATAATATATAATTTAGTGGTACTCTTTGAAAGAATGTACGCCAGGCTAATCAACAGGCAATGTAGTCTGCATGGGTAATCACTGATAAAATATTCAATCATTCTCAGATGTAATTTGTGAAAAATGATTTTGTAGGCTAGCTCCTCGAAACAAAACAAATTTCAGAATTATACTTTGATAAAAATATTACAATCCTCAAGCAAAGTACAGCGCCTGAAATGGTCACTTATCCATTCCGTATGAAGATCACTTTCTTAGCTTGAATTTGTCTCTTTGTAATTAAAATTCCAATCCAATGGCCAAAATGAGCACAGCAGTATTTGGAGACTTTTGTTCGTTGTACCATAGATGGAAAAATGGATCAATGCATTGAAGTAGTTATACTGGTTTTATTCTTTCCATACCAATTTTATTGCACAATCTTTTGGAGCAGAATAAAACATTGCTTGTGCAAATTTTGCAGTTTCTGCAATTGGACACAATTGATAATGCACCTCCTTTATTTTGCTACAATATTTTTTAAATTGCGTATTTTTGAAGAATGTTGCCTTTTTAAATCTGAATTTAAATTTTTCATCTCACGCTCCACTGTGTTATACTAGCCAATGGTTTTTATATCCTGTGGGCTGTTTGCTACAGTGCTGATACTCTCAAGTTGTGGATGTGAGAGAGCAGCGAGAAGATGGTGGCATTTACCATGACCTTGCGGAGAAGGTTATTGACCTTCTTTCTTCACTGCTGGGCATTCCTCCAGATGGCTGAGACCACAATAACTTCAGTGGGAACGTCAGGCCAGGCTGGAAGGGTCTCTGCTGGTCCAATAATAACCTGATGAAGGAGCAGCGCTCCAAAAGCTAGTGCTTCCAAATAAGCCAGTTGGACTATAACCTGGTGCTGTGTGATTTTTAACTCTGTCCATCTTTCCTTTCACTACCTCATCTACCAAGGCCTCCAAGTATCTGTCTACAAAGTGGGGAGCCATTTTCCCCTCCTTTGCCATGTTGGGGCAGATGTGTCAATATACATGCAGGGCAATTCCAGGCTGATACTGCTTGTTTGAATGCACAGCAGCCTTTTAAAGGAATGTTGATTTATTCTGAAATATCCCAACACAGCGATCTTTTCATTCTGTAATTTCAGCATCTAGATTCTTTAGTGTTCCTACAGTTCAGCTCTCTCTGTCTTGTGCTGTTTGTCTGTTCATCAGTTGGTGTAATCTGCAAAACAATGTAAATCTCTTCTGGAGCATTTACGGTTATTAATGCAAGCTTTCAACTTGCCTCATATCCTAATATCTCGAATTCCAGACCTACAGCCATGCCACAGCATTCGGCTCTCCTATTTTGGTGAGCTGCATGCCATCACAGAGCCTCAAGTGTTCCTTTGAGGGTTTGACTTCGGGATTGCCATTTGGTGTACCTTTACGTAAATCTGTGCAACTCAATGTTGTGCACTACATATTTACTTGATGCTGTCATACTGCTGTTTTCATCACAGCAGTTACAAACCTTTTTTTTGTTACATTTACTGTTGTCAACCTACTCTATGATGTAGATTGAATCATTCAAATCTTCACCTGACATCTATGAGTAGCTAGGCTTGATTTGATGAAGTTGTTGTCTGACATCTTTGTTTGTCTGCCTACTCGTTAACATGAGTGAAGTGTGGTTTAGCTTCTTTCAGTTAAAAATCTGTCTTGTCCATGTTAGGCATGCTTTCTTTTGTTTTAAATGATGATATTTAATATCTACAATATTGCAACTTGTCCTTCAAACTTGATCTTTTTCTGTTGATTCTTCTGTGGATATTTGGTGTTTTCCTCCAGCATAATTGCATTTGTAGGCTGTTTATTGATATCTTACACAGCCTTGGGCTATTTCTTCACAATCTGGACAAACTCACCTGATGTCCCAGTTAATTGTTGTAGCTGTTGATTCACAAGCTCAAAGCTTCCACACATTTATAATTCCTTCAAGAGTAAGATTCTCATGTTTTAGCAGTTGTGCTGTCCTTGGACTCTCTTCTATCTTTAATTAGCTCATCTTCCAGTTGTGTAAAGTCACAGGTTTCTGCAAACCTGGTGCTTCAAATTAATCAATGGCCACATTGGCCTCTAATATTAAACACATATTATTCTAATAGATTCATAGAGTCATACAGATGTACAGCACAGAAACAAACCCTTTGCTCCATCTCGTCCATGCTGACTGGATATCCTAAACTAATCTCGTCTCATTTGCCAGCATGTGGCCCTTATCCTACTAAACCCTTACTATTCATATATCTATTCAGATGCCTTTTAAATATTGTAATTGTACCAAACTCCACCATTGTGGGCGGCACGGTGGCACAGTGGTTAGCACTGCTGCCTCACAGCGCCAGAGACCTGGGTTCAATTCCCGCCTCAGGCGACTGACTGTGTGGAGTTTGCACGTTCTCCCCGTGTCTGCGTGGGTTTCCTCCGGGTGCTCCGGTTTCCTCCCACAGTCCAAAGATGTGCAGGTCAGGTGAATTGGCCATGCTAAATTACCCATAGTGTTAGGTAAGGGGTAAATGTAGGGATATGGGTGGGTTGTGCTTCGGCGGGTCGGTGTGGACTTGTTGGGCCGAAGGGCCTGTTTCCACACTGTAATGTAATGTAATCTAATCTAATCACTCCCTCTGGCAGTTCATTCCACACATGTACCACCCTCTGCATGAAAATGTTGCCACTTAGGTCCCTTTAAAATCTTTGCCCTCTTGCCTTAAACCTATGCTCTCTAGTTTTGGAATCCCCTACCCTGGGAAAAGACCTCCATGCTCCTCATAAGGTTTTATAAATCTCTATAAGGTCATCCCTCAGCCGCTGACACTCCAGGGAAAATAGCCCCAGCCTATTCAGCCTCGCACTGTAGCTTAAACCCTCCAAAGTTGGTAGTCTTTGTAAATCTTTTCTGAACTCTTTCAAGTTTCAAAACATGTTTCTTACTCTACAATCAATTGCTATTGCATAATTTTACCGTTGTTCATGTGAGATTGGACTGTAATGGTTCAAGAAGTCAGCTCACCACCACTTTCTCGGGGGAACTCGGGACAAGCAATAAATGCTGTTGTTGTTGTGTTGCCAGACCATAGGGGCTGCTCTCTTTAATTAGATAGCATGTGACTGGTGATGATTTAATCTGAGGGCCTCCAGACCTCATGTGAGGGAAGAGGTTGAGAAGGAGAGTCCTTACCTAGCTAGTGGTAGCGTGTCCCACAAGTGAATAAAAACCATTCCCAGCTTTGCCTCACATCTCCAGTCACTTGAACAGGAGCTAGACGGGGAAAAGCTAAAGCTATTTCCTCTTAAGTTTTCACTGTGATTTTTTTTTACCTTTTCCAGTGATATCCCATTGCTCTGCAACTGTGCTTTTTATTTCAGCTCTGGACACTCACCTGGGTGCACGTTCTGACACCATGTTTCGAGCATACAACATAGTGGTATATTCAGCTCGAGGACTTTATTGAGGTGAAGCTTAAAATGTTTGTCGACAGGAAGTCTGCCACATGGTAGAGCTCATATGACCACAGCAAACTCGGAAGGAGATTTGTATTTGGTGGATTTTAATCCAAACAAAATTAATGTCTGGTAACGCTGAAGCAGTTCCAAATTTCAGAGAATAAAAGAACTGTGGCAGCTTCCTGGCTATCTTGGACATTCATGTACGAACACCCTTGGTGTAATAACACACCACCTCCAAATTCGTGGATTGAAAAGCTTTCCTGTCTATGAAGGTGTCGAGTTGATGACTTGGTGTTGTTATACAGTCATAAAATCATACAGCATAGAAACAGACTCTTCAGTCCAACTTGTCCATGCTGACCAAGTGTCTCCAAACTAAATTAGTCCCACTTGCTTGCATTTAGCCCATATTTCCCTAAAACCTCCGTATTCATGTAACTGTCCAAATGCCTATTAAATGTTGTAACTGTACCTCCATCTACTACTTCCTCTGGCAGTTCATTCCATGTAAGAACTACCCTTTGTGTGAAAAAGTTGCCCTTCAAGTCCCATTTAAATTTTTCTTCTCTCACCTTAAAAATATACCCTTTAGTTTTGAACTCTCCTACCCTAGGGGAAAAAAAAACTTTGCTGTTCACCTCATGTTCACCTATGTCCCTCATGATTGTGTAAACCTCTTTGAGGTCACCCATCAACCTCTTTATGTAAAAAGTTCCAGCCAATCCAGCTTCTCCCTATAACTCAAGTCCTCCAGACTCAGCAACATCCTTGGAAATCTTTCCTGAAACTTCTCCAATTTCATAATATCCTTCCTATAGCAGGACAAGCAAAAACATGCACGGTATTTCAAATGTGGCCTCACCAACGTCCATATAACTGCAACATAACATCCCAACTCCAATACTGAACAATGATGGTCAGTGAGCTAAGCACTTTCTTAACCATCCTCTATCTGTGATACAACTTTCAAGGAAATATGTACCAGAACCCTTAGGTCTCTCTGTTCGACAACACTACCCAGGGCCCTACCATTAATTGTATAAGCCCTGCCCTTGTTTGTTTTACCAAAACATAAAACCTCACATTTATCCAACTTAAACTCCATCAGCCATCCCTCGGGCCATTGGCCCAACCGATCACGATCCTTTTGTAATCTTAGATAAGCTTAATTCCTGTCACTGTACTGCAATTTTGGTGTAATCTGCAAACATATTAATAATGCCTCCTAAATTCTCAACCAACTCATTAGGGTGATGCGATGCTGTTGACAGCATCTTCTCGGCCCATGTTTGAAGGAAGCCTCTGAATATGGCAAATACCTGGGCCTCTATGGCTGCAATGCCAATCCATAAGGACTTTTATGTACTTTTACCCAAACAAAAAATCCATTTGTGACTGCCTCTAGCATCTAATGTGGCTGATTTTGACATGCTGCAATCCTCTATTTCTGATCCTTGGAAAGAGTTAGAAACTTAACAATTGAGAGCCACTGTGATCTTGAGTATAACTGTCGGGGCAGACTGTTGGGCCAGACATTGAAACGTTTGGCACATTCGTTAACATTGGTACCTAAATTCCCAGGAGCTTTCTTTTGCATTGGCCCTTTGTCTAGTTCAGATTAGACCTCAGCACTTGGTAGATCCATGCCTCAGTGTAAAATCTGGTTGTCCTTCCCACACAAAAATAGAAATTGCTGGAGAAACTCATCAAGATGCTCTGACGACAAGTCACCAGACTTCCTACAGATGCTGCGATTCTCCAGCAATTTGTATTTTTTTTTCAGATCTCCACCATCTGCATTTCTTTGCTCAATATTATTCTGGTTGTCTTTCTGCCTGGTGCATGCTGTGCTACCACCACCTTCTGTCCCTGTCCCCTTCCTGTAACCATGCATTGCTCCCACTCATATTCTTCTTTTTCACAAATGTGCCACCCACACTGTGTAGACTCTTTGCCATTAAATGCACTCTTCCTTTTGTTTGGCACATTCTCCTTCATCCAAAGCAGGTGCCTGAGTCATGTGAGGGAAATATATATGCCCTTCTAAAGTTACAGTTCCCATTGTCTAACTCTCTTGGGTGTCAGATACAAATGTGTTTAAATTTGATGAAATTGTATGACAACTTGGTTTAAGTTTTTATCATGACCTCAGGATATTTAATACCCTATGATTCAAATATAGCGGCCTTGTTCTCAGCTGGATCCATCAAAGAGGTGCTGAGATGAAGAATGGTTAACTTGTTTACTTGGTGTTGTTAGAGGGAGGAACATAGCCCAGAGTATCAAGAGAACTCATTTCTCTTCTTTAAATAGGCCATAGCATCTTTTATATTGATTGAGTAGATAAGCATGGCTTTGATTTAACATCTCTTTTAAAGCAATGCAATACTGTCAAATACAATCTCTCTCAATACTGTTACCAACATCATTATAAAAATGTTTATGTCCTGGAGTGGACTGAGGTAAGGGTGCTGCAACTGACTAGTTCAAGCATGCGTGATGTTTTGCATTCAAAATAGATGCTCCAGATGAGCCATCTTGAAACAGGTTGCTACTTTTGTGATTAGCACTATCATTTAGATTATAGGTTTGAGTCAGTTCTTCAAAGAAGGACTGGAAGTAAAGAACAAACTGCATGCAAAGTAATTGTGAAATGGAAAGGAGTTGGTAATGAGAGATTGTCAAACAAGGTGTGATTTTGTGAAAACTCTTACTCATGAAAGGGTATAATCAGAACAAAAGTGACATATGACAAAAAATGCAATCCTTCCACATTTGTCAGAAATTTGCCTGTACTTCCCACACATGTCATCTACTACTTCCATTACATCCGATGTAGTCTCCTCTATGATGGGGAGACAGCACGCCAACTTGTGGATCGTTTCAGGGAACATTAATGGGACACCTGCACTAACCAACCTCACTGCCCTGTGGCTGAACACTTTAATTCCCCCTCCCACCCTGCCAAGGACATGGAGGTCCTGGGCCTCCTTCATCACCAAATCCTAACCACCCAAAGCTTGAAGGAAAAACGTCTCATCGTCCACCTTGAGACCTTCCAATTACATAGGATCAACATGGAGTTCACCTGTTTCCTCATTTCCCCTCCCCCCACCTTATCCCAGTCCTGACCTTCCAACTTGACACTGCCTTCTTGACAGTCCTACCTGTCAATCTTCCTTCCCACCTATCTGCTCCACCCTCCTCTCTGACCTATCACTTTCAGCCCCACCTTCATCTACCTATCACACTCCCAGCTACCTTCCTCCCAGCTCCCCCCCCCCCCCCACCCATTTATCTCTCAGCCTCCGACCCACAAGCCTCATTCCTGATGAAGGGCTTATGCCTGAAACATCGATTCTCCTGCTCCTCGGATGCTCCCTGATCTGCTGTGCTTTTCCAGCACCACACTCTTTGACTCTGATCTCCAGCATCTGAAGTGCTCACTTTCTATTGTTTTTCAACATGCATTTGTTGAGGGGAACATAAATATTTTAAAAATTCACTATCATGCTTCAAGTGGGAAGAGCGCTATCTGCCTCAAATGTGAAAATTCAAAGCTGGTGCCAGCAAGGGGTAGCATTGTGGTTAGCATTGCTATCTCACAGTGTCAGGAACCTGAGTTTGATCCCAGCCTTGGGTGACTGCCTTCATTGCTCAGACCATTGAGTATAGGAGTTAGGATGTCATGTTGCAAAGGTACAGACATTGGTGGGGGGCCATGTTTGGAGTACTGTGTAAAGCCTAGTCACCCTACTGTAGAAAGGACATTATTAAATTGGAGAGGGTTTGGAAAAGATTTACCAGGGTGATGCCAGGACTGAAGGGTTTGAGGTACAAGGAGAGGCTGGGATGTTTTTCACAGAAAGGTAGGAGATTGAGGGCTGACCTTATAGAGGTTTATAAACGCATGAGGGGCATAGATAAGGTAAGTAGCAGCAGTCTTTTCCCTGGGGTTGAGGAATTCAAAACCAGAGGTCATATTTTTAAGTTGAGAGGAGAAAGATTTTAAAAAGGATCCGAAGGGCAGCTTTTTCACACAGAGGGTAGTTTGTATGTGGAATGAACTGCCGGAGGAAGTGATGGATGCAGGTACAGCTACAACATTTGAAAAACCTTTGTACATGAATAGGAAAGATTTAGAAGGATATGGGCCAAATGCAGGCCAAATGTCATCCCTGGCAGTAGGATGCCAGTCAATGAAATGCTGGAGCCATTTAACACCATAAGACATAGGAGCAGTTATTAGGCCATTCAGCTGATCAAGTCTGCTCCACAATTCAATCATGGCTGATGAGTTACTCAACCCCATTCTCCCACTTTCTCCCCATAAAACTTGATCCTCTTGACCTATCTATCTCAGTCTTAAATATACTCAATGACCTGGCCTCCACAGCCTTCTATGGCGATGAATTCCATAGATTCACCACTCTCTGACTGAGGAAGGTTTTTCTTACTGCCATTCTAAATGGTCTTCCCTTTACTCTAAGGCTGTGCTCTCAGGTCCTGGTCTCCCCTACCAATAGAAACATCTTCCCAACATCCATTCTGTCCAGGCCAATCAGTATTCTGTATGGTTCAATTAGATCCCCCTTCATCCTTCTAAACTCCATTGAGTATAGCCCCAGAGTCCTCAAATGTTCCTCATAAGTTAAGCTATTCATTCCTGGGACCATTCTTGTGAATCTCCTCTGAACCCACTCAAGGGCCAATACATCCTTCTTGAGATATGGGGCCCAAAACTGTGCACAATGCTGCAAATATGGCCTGACCAGAGCCTTATAGAGCCTCAGAAGTATATCCTGCTTTTATATTCAAGTCTTCTCAAAATAAATGCTAGCATTGCAATTACCTTCCTAACTACTTACTCAATCTGCAAGTTTACCTTGAGAGAATCCTGGACTAGAAGTCCCTTTGCATTTCAGATTTCTGAAATTTCTCCCCATTTAGAAAATACTCTATGTCTCTTCTTCTTACCAAAGTGCATGACCTCACACTTGCCCATGTTGTACTCCATCTGCAACTTCTTTGACCACTCTCCTAATCTGTCCAAATCCTTCTGCAGTCTCCCACCTCCTCAATGCTACCTATCTTTGTATTGTCTGCAAACTTAATGTCCGAACTCATCCATGGGAGGCATCCAGCCAAACTCAATGCAGATCTGGTTCAACTTCAGAAGGAACTACATTGTTCATGCACACATGGTAAATAGTGCCCCTACAATGCAATAACAACTATTCACATTAATATAGCACCTTTAACACAATAAATATCGCAACACATTCAACTCTTTAACTTGCTCAAAAATGAAGTGAGTCAGACTAATCTGAATTGCTTCCTGTGATTAAAGCAATGTTCTGTACTTTATATGGGGAGTTAGCAAGGTGGGGGGCAGAACTGTTCTTTGTCTTGATTTTGCTATGAACTGATAACATGGTATGTATGGAACAAAGAAATGCAACATTTTAATCATATATGACCTGTAGTTTCATTGTTACATCTATTGCCATCCAACTGAGCTACTTAGGCACTCAGGCTGCTTGTGAATTGCATTTAGCTAATCCCATCTACACTTTAAGTATGTTATGAAGGAGATGAGAATACTTGTATTAATCTTGTAATCCTTTATATTCATTTCATGAAGCCTGTGGGTGTGCAAAATGCAGATTTTACGGCTGTATTGATTTTATATCTTATTATCAAACCTTGATATCTGTTAAATAAGATTGCCCTCTGTGTATTTTTATTTAGTATGGTTTTGTTTTTTCCCAATTTATTTGTATGGAGGAAGTTTGTTTTGTCTGTGGAGAATGTATGATCTTTGTCCATGTGTGTTGTAAATGGTTAGCCTTTAGTGTCAGTCATTCATACAACTCTTGCTGAACAAGAGTCTATTATATGCTACAGTTCTTAAAGACATACCTTGGTAATATTCCAAAAGCCACCTTTTATCGTTCAAATGACATGATAATCAAGCTCAGAATGGAATCTGCTCTTGTGACAGGTGAGCTTGGAAGCTTGAATGGCTTTTATTTGGGAGGACAGTATCATATCTGAATCCTCCCACCTTGCCAGCTCAGCCAAAATTGTTTTGGACAGGAAAGGCCAAGGTTGACGTTCCTATCCTGTCACCAATTGTCGCTCTTAAGTAGCCAATTATGGACTACTTCAGGGCCTCAGCCGACTGCCACTGGGATTGACTCAGTCGCAAGTGAGACTGTGACTTGCACCATATATAACAGTTGTGAGTGCATGATTGAGATACTGGACATTAGAAAAGGGAGGTGGTTTCAATCAAAACCACTCTCCCAGCCCTTGCTTTGCTTCCAACCCTCCTTATCTCTCACCTTACAATCCCACTGCCCCTTTCACATACACATTACATATCTGTGAACTTGAGACTCCAGGGGAGTGGCAGCCATGGCTTCTCCCCAGGGGAATTGTTAACTACAAGAGCTGTTGGTCTCTGATTCACAGGCAGCTGGACCAAGAGTCTTGATTTTTGTTTCACCACTTCCTGGCTTGTAATGACCCGATCCAGATGCTAAATCCTTTTTTTGGCTAAGTGTCAGTTTCATTGAATTTCATGGATGGTTTCTCTCTGCTACACTCCATAAATGACACTGTCTTGCAGTGAGTGGTAGAAAATGAAGCGATATGCTACGTCTTTAGCCTGCTGTCAGATATTGCATTGTTAGACCTTCTCTATAGCCTGAGCTATTATGTGAATGAATGAGAAAAGGTAACAGTGCCACTTGGACCAAAATGGAGAGTTTCCATGCAACATGCCAGCATATCCAAATTATCATCCCCTAAGGGACTGAGTGGTGTGTGATTTGTGAGTCTTCCTTTGTTGAAAGTTGAATTTTGTATCATTATGTCTCATAAGCAGAAAAGTAATCTTGAAATGGTAAACATTGGAGCATTTAATTTAGTCGTTCATGGGGTGAGAGTGTCACTGGCTTGGTTAGCATTTATTGATCTCAACTTCATTGTGGTTGTTTGGAGTCAAATGTAGGCCTGACCAGCTAAGAATGGCAAATTTCTTTCTCAAAAGGACATTAGTGAAACAAATGTATTTTTATAACAATTGATATTGATTGAGTGTCATTAGGCAGGCTAGCTTTATATTCCAGATTTTTACTGAATTCAGATTTCACCATCTGCCATGGTGGGATTCAAACCCATATCCAGAACATTAGCGCGGAGTCAGTATTACTTGGTCAGTGACATTAACATTACTGTGTGAAATTAAAGTGACCTTATGTTTAACAACATTTCAATTGCCCTATACAGCTTGACTATGTGGGTATTCAAACATGTGCTGCATCAAAGGATAGGAGTCCACGGATATATAGAGAGATTAGGAGTAAAGTGAAACTTAAACGGGACACATATGGTAAAATTACTAATTGAAATCATGTGAATATATAAAGCATAGTTGGAAGAGAACTATAAAAATTAAAGGGAATTACATTAATATTAATGAAAGGATCGCAGATAATTTAAACTGAAATGAATAGGTCTTTATAGCCATTCAATAGTAAAGCACCAGTTAAAGTTATGATAGAACTAGAAGCAATATAGTTGTGTAGTAAGAAAGTTGGTTAAAGATATGTGCAACATATTAACAACCTTATGTCTACACACTCTGTTCACATGCTCTTAGTTCCTGTTGTTAATGTTTCCCATTATAATTGGCCACTTTAATGTCACACATATGATTAGGCCAGCTACATATCCTCGAATGTTTGTCATTTCAAAACTACACTGCTTACAATACAGAATGGGGCAAAATTCAAGCTCTAACTGAAAAAAAACTCATAAATTAGATACTATTTAATTCCTTGAAGGATGCTAATTTATTATGCTGTTTATTATGCAAAAAGCTGGTTATCAAAATGCATAAATAATAGCAGGTACCTGACGACTGGGGAGAGATAATCATGATAATTGCAATCTTCAGTAAAGGAGCCAAGAGTTTATGCTGCAATTAGAGAGGAATAAGTTTGCTGAATAACCTTGGCAAAGTATTCACTAAGTGGTCACTGCAGAGGAAAATGATGTGTAGCAGAGGAGGTGCTAAAAGGAAAAAATGGCTTTAGGCCAGGACTAAGTACATTGTGATGGGACAAATTGTGAAGACATTTATAGAACATTGACAGTTGTTACAATCACTTAAGCAGCCTTTGACAATATTTGGTGTGAATGACACATAATTGTGACACATTTTAAGGAATTCTGATGTTCCTGAGAAGTTTGATATATTGATCAAACATTTGATGTTTGTGTTGGAGTGAGTAGAAATGAATGGAATGGATGAGATCAACAGTGGGAATGAAATAAAGATTCAAACTGATTTACTTATTGAGTATTAAAGTCAAAATAACTCCTGCTTCACAAAATGATTTTGGAGAAGTTTCCCTATATGGCACAGTATTTGTGATGATATTAAGATTAATGATCTGCTGAAAATATTGACACCATAGCAACGTTTAAAACAGGTGACTGTAGGTTAGATCATATGATAATATATCCATTTTTCAGTGCCTCATTATAGAAATTACATTAAATATGGCCATGCCTATAGTAAACAAATGCAGGTGCTGGAAATCTGAAACAAAAACAGAGATTGGTGAAGAAATTCAGCAGGTCTGGCAGTATCTGTGGAGAGAAAGCAGAGTTAACATGGTGATTCACAAGGAGTATATGAGCATTAAGAAGTTATAGTTATGAGAGATGTTTGAAATTCAGAGATTATTTCCATTGGAGTTGAGTATACAAAAAGGAAGTGTCACGGGGTTTTGAAATTATGTGGATTGATAGGCTGAAGAAAGAAGTATTGGGCTGATTATTACATTTTGTTGGCTAAGTTGATTGATTTCACATTTATTGAAGGGCTTTCTGCCATGTAGCCTAGTGAGATTATTCACCGTATTTTATGAAACTCTCCTTATTAACTACCTACCCCACCCCTACAGAATTCCTCACATCCAATTCTATCCACATGCACTGTTCCCAGAAAAATTCATCATTCGGCTGATATCCACTGAAAGACCAGCATCCCTAGCACCCATATTATCTTTAAGATTCCATCATGCATCCAGATAAGTAATGGCAATCTAGCATTTTGTCTCTTATTGGCAACATAATGGCACACCAGCCACAAAGACATTCCTTCAAACATATAACCCCATTCTGTCATCCCAGTTGCTATTGAACCACTGCACCACAGTTTACCTTTCCTTAACTACATTCTGTCTAAGTATTTTCTTTATGTCAGTACTTTCTGTCCCCCAGAGCCACCATGTTGACCCATGTCTTGTCATAGTCCAGGAGGGGAGCTTCATATTGGTAAACAATTAGACAATTCTAAACATCAGCTTTTATTTACAGTCACCAAAATTGAACACAGACAAAATGAATAGAGTCTGCTTGTCATTTACCCCATCCCAGTGCAAACAAAATGCTCTCATTATGACCAACATCAATTTTACATTCCATGATTATCTGTTGCATACAGCTCTCTTCTACTGGAACTGGGTGTCAATTAGGTCCTATCTAGCTTGTAACACCCAAAGCAGCAGAGCAATGACACGCATATGGACAGCAAATTCCTCCCCAGTGTCCTTGTCCTTCTCCTTGGAAGACTGCTTCCACTGGTCCGGCATCTCACCATATATTACATCACATTATCGCCTGCTCCAATTGTGCAGAGCACTGCACGCCAGCCATACTCTGTCTGGACTATACTGGATGATCCCCAGTCTGTTCCAAGCAGCAGAACACATCTCCAGCTGCCCTATCATCTGTTCCACCGTGGGTCTAGTTGAAGTATGGGCAGCATTGCATTTGTGGTCCACATCAGCTAGGGGTTTCACAATCGTGTCATCAACCACAATAGCTTTTGTCCACCAGCAACCAGACTTGTAGGTTCCCACACCCTCAAAACTACCAGGTACATGAGAGTATTCCAGAATATAGGAGTCAAGGCAGCTATCATGGTAGTGGGCACACATCTCCAGGAAGTGGTAACAGTGAGAATCCCTTCCTCTTAATGAGCTTCACAGTTCTGTAAGTTTGTCCTCTCAGTGCTATGTGTGGGCAGTGGATGGCATCCTGCAGCTGGGGGAAGCCAGCCATATTTCTGAAACCTACTGCCTGGGTTGCAGTATCCTTAACTCCCCCAAACCCTGACCAATTTCCAATTTGGCCATTTGGTCAAATGAATGTGCTGTGTGTTAGCACAGGCACATTACATGGGTGTTAGAATGACATCCCGCTGTGCGGTACAGCAAGATGATCTGCCCTTCCAACACTGCCTAACAAATCCTTATTGATAAGCAGTCTACCTGTCCATCTATCGTGCTTAGAACACAAATCAATATAGCTCTGGCTGAAGGACCGATGCATGGCATGGCTTGGATGCCATGCAGGTTGATCATTGAGTGCTAAGTGAGCAAGTCAGCAAACCTGAGATAGAGTCGAGAGACTGGAGTTGGAAAAGCACAGCAGGTCAGGCAGCATCTGAGGAGCAAGAGAACCAAGGAGCCCTGAGATGCAGCCTGTTCCATTTTGTGAGCTGGGAGCATGCCCTGCATGTAAAATCTGTCCGATCTTTGCCACCTAGTTATGTGAGCAAATGGTTCCATGGTCTAGCTCAAACCTATACCCTTCCTTAATTTGAATATTTATTGATAGCACTGACATTGAATGGCAAGTTCAAGATTCTTGGCTTTGCAGATTGATCGAAATTCCTTTACCATGGTTCCTTTTGGCAATGGCTGGTTGGCTGTACTCTGGGTAATAAAGAGGCTTTTCCCTCTCATTACCTTCAGTGCAGGGATGTTTAATGAGTGTTTTTAAAGCTGTGCCCTTCACAGAACCCAACACAGATGCAAGGACATCAGGCCACTGACACTTTACTGGAGCACCAAATGGAACAACCCTCCTGCCTTCATGAAACACATTTAACAAAGAAAAGCATGAGCACACCACAAAACAAAATGGAGTTTGTGAGTTTTTTTTTATCTGCTACTTTCATGCAGACATTGGTGCTCTGTTGAAAAATCATTTAGACTTGAAATGTTAATTTGCTCTCTCTCTCCTCGGATGCTGACTGACCTGCTGTGATTTCTAGCATTTTTCGTTTTGTGCTCCATGTTGATATTTCCTTCATTTCACTTGTATCTTTCCCTTCCTTAAAAATCTAGGCCACTCAATACGATAATACTGATAGCCTTTAGGCTCTGGCTGAAGCACCAATCCATGGTATGGCATATTCCTGCATATGTTGTTGCGACCTATGGATTTTCTCATTCTTGGAATAGTGGCTTTCAGTTTTACATGCTCTACAATCCCCCTTAGCCGCCGAGTACCATATTAATTGTGGAAAGTAGTAATGGCACCTGAGGAATGAGAGGGGATTACAATATCTGTCAACTCCAACAAGGCCAGCCCTCACTGCAGCAAACTAGTTTGGAATCATTTACATTGAAATTTCACATTTTAAATAAACATTAAGCAATCCAATCATACTGTAAGTTATTTAAATATATTCAGCAAAAGTAAATAAAAATTATATTAGGAGCATCTGTATTCATTTTTGGTATGCCTCATAAGATCATAATTTTGGCCATATTGCATTCTGGGTACCAACCACTGATGACTTGTGGTTGGAATAGTTCACTGCCAGTACTTTTCCTTTCTCTGCTAAGTCTAAGGGCCTGTGCAATGATTATAAGTAGAGGAGAACCTTAACAAGAAGAGGCACTCGTCACACATAAGGTGTAGTTTATTGCATGATATGAAAAATAACACTAATGCATCAGGCATAACAACAACTATCAGGAGCTAGTTTTGTCATGCTTGTCTGAATACTTTGGGATCTCGTGCAAGACTAACTATTTTTCCACTCAAAGACTGTGACATCATTAGGTTGGGTGAAAATAATACAATTTCAACAGAACCATTACCTTATGCAACAGTACCTTGTTTGGTCATTTGTGTTTGTTACAGGTAGGAAAATTCTACGTGAGTGAACTGGACATCTGTACATCGGGCTGATGAATAGGATAACCCCACCAAATATAGCCTCTTTGTCAGAGAATCAAATATTTCTGCTAACCTGCTGCAGAAAACTAGCCACCAGGATACATGAACATCAACTAGTCACAAAACGACATGACCCTCTCTCACTAGTATCCTTACATACAGATGAGAAAGGACACCACTTCGAATGGGACAACACATCCATCCTAGGGCAAGCCAAACAGAGACACGCCTAGAAGCATGGCATTCCAACCAGAACTCTATCAATAAACACATCGAGTTAGACTCCATCTACCACCCCGTGAGAAAAAGAACAGGAAATGACATCACCACATGAAATGACATCACCAATCCAAAAAAACCCCAAACATATAAATAGAAAGCAGGAGTTATCAGCAGTGCTTCGCCCAGAGGTCCACTGAAGATGTTACCTAGTAGGGTGATGAAACCTCTGGAAATGAACCTTCCAGCTCAGCGAGCAAATCTACATCCAGGTCTTCTGTTGAGATATCAGTTTCATTGCTTGAACAAATTACAAGCTTGTAGTTATTTTGAAATTGCCACTGCTTCATCAATGATCTTACATTTTTCATATAATATTCTCATATAACAGCCATTGATTGTTAAAGTCCCTCTGAAATCAAATTCATATATGTAATGTAAGAGTCGGTGTAGACTTGTTGGGCCGAAGGGCCTGTTTCCATACTGTAGGGAACCTAATGAAATATTACCAACATTGTTCTGATTCATGAAAATGGTATTGTGTTCAATGTAATAAACACTTTAATAAATGAATGCTTTCCTTCGACAGATTCTAAAATCAAGTCACTGTGCTTAAAATACATGTTTTTCCCTTGCAATCATTAAATGTAGTTTTTACAGTTAAGATGTGAAGTCAGATTCACACAAGCATTGAATGATTGTTATGAGATGTTTCAGTCCTTAAATGAAAATGAAGTGCATTTTAAAACTTGATACAACATAAAGGTTGCAGGCATTTTATCCATACTTTAAAATTAGCCTTGTAAGATCCTTGGAGAAAACGTATGACTATATATGCCACTTCCAGTCAGTAAATCATTATCAGCTTTTGTTCTCTGTAACTGGTGAATAAGTAATGCTGACAATACTGAAAAGCCCCGTTTGATTGAAAAGCACCTTACAATAATACAGTTTTGATTCCCAAATTATTTGAATATAGGAAAAGAGATTCTTGCTAAACTATAGCAAGATCATTCCCATCTGTGTCAACTGCTATATATCATCTGCATACTTGTGTTTTCGTCATTGTCATTAGTATGAAGGATTGCATCATGCCAATCCTTCAATATATTCTGACAGGCATTTTCATGGTAATTGACTCCAGATTGAAATCAGGATCATGCACTACAATGGTCCAGTTCTATGTTAAATTTGAGTTGAGCCTTGCTTAATTCCTTAGGAGATATTATGAGATTAATACTGTGTCTCTGGAGTGTACCAATTGCAAGGTTAAGCATTTCAGAATTTGGTTTTAATTTTTTGACTCAACTCCAAAATTCTGATACATCAAATCAGAACTTCAAAACCTGGAACAATGAGTGTGAAAAAAACCCAGAAGGGTTTTAACCAGTAAGGAAATGGATTCTTTGCATGCTCATCCATTTGATTGTCAAAAAGTATTTACATTGCACAATCCTGAAGAATATATCGAAGTTAAAAGTCAAAATATCAGTATATTTAGTATCGGTGAAAATATTCCATCAGATGAAAATTGCTCTGCCGTTAAGAAATTAAGTTGAGTACTTACGTTTCTTGCTATAAGGATTTATCATCATCAGCCAACGCATACTCCATCCTCTTGTAACTAACAAAACTAAAAGCTTTTCAATGTAAAAGAAAATGCACGTGGAATGGAAACTTCTGGTGCTTGTGATGCAATGGAATTATTGCTCCCAATTAAATGTCTAGCTGCCAAATTTGATACTTTTTAAACACTTAACAAACAAAAGAGTCATTGTTGACGGTAGTTAATTGTTTTCCACTTAAGTAGAGAAACTTAGCCCTATAGCATGAGTATTATTATCATGTTGAAGGAAAGAATGTTAAAAATGGCTGAATTTCCAAATAGGCTTACCTTGGTTGACAAATGCCAGCTTACTTTGACTCTGTGCTTTGACTTCTACCTGCAATTGTCATGATTTAAGCAGCAAGGCAAATGGTTCATATTGTTTTTTTCCCTTTGAGGGTTTGTGACTCTGAACATTGCTTCATCTCAGAGCCATCGCTATGAACTCACTTTTCGAGTAATGAGCTTTGGTTATCCCCTGACTAAGGTATAGCCTTTCCACCTTTGGCTTATTAATGCTTCATTTGTTTTTTCGGACAACATGGATTTATTTGGCTCTTACAAACTTGTAGTACTGTATTAACGCAGAAAAAAAAGGTTCAGCTAGATTTTGCAGACACAATTAATGACACTGGAAATGAAAGCAATGTACAATAAAGTCCTTAGGGATATTGGCTTGCAAAACACAAAATCGGAGATTTTCATGATGGTGCAGCTCATCAACAAATATCAACTGAAAAAGTAGTACCCTCTAGTGGATAATTTCACAAACAGCGCAGTCATACTGTTCTTCAACAGAAAGACTAAATAAAATAAGGCACATACTCAGCTATGTGACACCCTTTGTCCACCTTTCATAAAGACAAGCTTTCATCCACAAAGTTGTGACAGCTTTGGAATTTAAGATGGAACAGTGATATGGTGCCCATCGATATTGTACTTTAATACACTGTAATATATGCAAAGGAACTTGAATGCTTCTTGCAAAAAGTGCTACATCAATGCAGCATTATTCAGTACATTTTTAAATGTATTTGTTCTCAAGATGAGGTATTGCTGGCAAGTCGAGCATATCCTACTAGTGCTTGAGAATGGGGGTAGTATTCATGTGCCTGTGGACCCATCTATGTGATATTGATTACAGGCTTGGGAGGTATTGCAAGCAAAGTCTTGGCAATTTGCTGCAGAGAATCTTGTAGATGGTACACTTTACAGATATAGTGTGATGGTGGTGAACAGAGTGTCCTTAAATATAGTGGATGGGGTTCCAAATAAGCTAATTGTTCTGGTTTTGAGCTTCTTGAAAATTGTGGTAAAGCTATACTTATCCAGGCATGTGGAGAGTATTCATCGCACTCCTACCTTGTGCTGTGTTGAATGAAGACTGGTTTTGGGAAGTAAGCATTTTAGTTATTCACTACAGAATACTCAGATTCTGACCTTTTGTTTGAACCATAGTTATTATGCTGTTGTTTCAGTTCTGTTTTGGTTTAGTGGTGACCTGCAATATGTTGATAATGAGGGATTCAGTGATGGAAATATAATTGAATGTCAAGTGGAACCAGTTAGACTTGCAAATTGGAGATCATCATTTCCTGGCATTTCCATGAAAAGAATACTTGCCACTTAATAGCTTTAGGTCTTGCAGTATGTATATATTGGCTGCTTCATTATGCAACTATCAGCAAACATCCTCATTTTTGACCTTACGATGCGAGAAGACCAGTGATGTAGCAGTGGGTGAAAGACAAATTTAAGACACTTCCCTGAAGACCACCTGTAGCAATGTCCTGGAACTGAGATAATTAGCCTGCAACAACTATAACCATCTATTTGCTTGATGTTACTCAATCATTGGAGAGTATCTTTTTTCTCAAATCTCATTGATGTAATGTTTGTTGGGGCTTCTTCAAACCATACCCAGGTAAAGGTGTATTGATGTCAAGGAATTCACCCTCACTTCACCTCTGGAATTCAGCTCTTTTGTTCTCATTTGGATTAAAGCTATAATGTGTTCAATAGCCAGGAGAAGTCAAAGTGGGCATCAGGAATTCTATTATATTAAGAGCTTCTGCATGATAGCAGTGTTGGTGATAACTGCATCATTTTCTTGATGATTGTGTGTCAGCTGATCAGGCAGTAAATTGTCAGATTAATCTTCCACTTAGTTGATGTCAGTGCTAAAGCTGGATTGGAACAGCTTAGCTGGAAGCACAACATATTATGAAGGGCTTCTGCCCGAAACATTGATTTTCCTGCTCCTCGGATGCTGCCTGAAGTGCTGTGCATTTCCAGCACCACTCTAATCTTAATTCTGATCTCCAGCACCTGCAGTACCCACCTCCGCCTATATTAATACAGGTACTCAGTACTACAGATAGGATGTCATTGGGACCCATTGCCTTTGCTGTGCCATCAGACATTGGAATTTAAATTCTCATTCTTGCACTTAACTCTTTCCATAAGTATCAACTATTCTTCTCTCTTCTTACTCCAGTCCCACAACTCTTCAATAACTCTGTATTCCTCAATTCTGGCCTCTTGTGCATTCTACACATTTTAAGTCAACCTCTTCAGAGACATTGAGAGTTCAGAGGCATTATGTGCCTGTTAGAATGAAAGGCAAGGCTGGTAAGATTAGATAACAATGGATGAATAAAGTTATTGAGGTTATAGTCAAGAATAAAAAAAGAATCATATATTAGATATAGACAACTAGGATCAACTGAATCTCTTGAAGAGTATAAACAGTGTAGGGGCATTCTTAAGAAGGAAATCAGGAAGGCAAAGAGTTAGCATTGTCAAATTAGATTAAAGATAATCGACAAAGATTCTACATTTACATTAAGAGCAAGACAGCAACTAGAGAGAGAGTAGGAGAACAGGTGGTTTCTTGGACTGGAGGACTGTGACCAGCGGTGTTCCACAGGGACTGGTACTGGTCCACTTTTGTTTTGTCATTGATATAAATGATTTGGATGAAATTATAGGAGGCATGGTCAGTAAGTTTACAGATGACATCAAAATTAATGGTTTGGTGGACAGTGAAGAAAGTGATCTAAGATTACAAAGAGATCTTGATCAATTGGATCAATGGGCTGATAAGTAGCAGATGCAGTTTAATTTAGATAAATGTGAGGTATTGCATTTTGGTGAAACAAACAAGACAAGACTTATATATGAATAGTAGGCCCATGGGTGGTGTTGTAGAACAGAGAGACCTAGGAGTTCAGGTACATAAGTATTTAAAATTTGTGTCACAGATAGACAAAGTGGTTAAGAAGGGGTTTAACATGCTTGCCTTCATTACTCAGGCCTTAGTGTATAGGAGGGGCAGGTTGTACAGGACACTGGTGAGGCCTCTTCTTGAGTATTGTGTGCAATTCTGGTCGCCTTTCATTTTAGCAAGGATGTTATTAAACTGGAGAGGGTTCAGAAAAGATTTACCAGGATGTTGCCAGGAATGGGGAGTTTGGGATGTAAAAATAGACTGAAAAGTCTAAGACTTCTTCACTGCAGTGTTGGAGGTTGAGGGGTGACCTTATTGTGGTTTATAAAATCATGAGGGCCATCAAAAAGGTGAATGACAAGGGTCTTTTCTTTAGGGTGGGGAAGTTCAAAACGTAGCATATTTTTGAAGGTGAAAGGAGAAATATTTAAAAAGGACATGAGGGGCAACTTATTTATATTATGAATAGTTTGTGTGTGGCACGAACTGCCAGAGAACGTGATGGGTGCAGGTCCAGTTACAAGGTTTAAAAGACATTTCAATAAATTCATGAATAGGAAAGGTTTGGAGGGATTAGGGCCAAGCACAGGAAGATGGGACTAGTTTAGGTTGGGATTATGATCAGCATGGGTTTGGTTGGACCGAAGGGTCTGATTCCATGACTCATGTTACTACACACCTCCTGGTTCAAATATAAGGACACTGTCACTGCACAACGCCATCTCTTCTCTTGTGCATTCTAATTTCCTTTGCCTCACCATTCACAACTGTGCGTTCAGTTGTCAAGGCTTGAATTAAAATTCTCTCCATATATCTCTCTGGCTGGCTGCTGCTCAGTTCATCTTTAAAGACACTCCTTAAAACATATTTCTTTAAATAAATGTCACCTGTTCTAATATCTCCTTACAACAACATAAGAAGTAGAAACAGGAGTAAACTATTCAGACCCTGGACTCTCTTTCATCATTCAATATGACCACCTCCAGTTTCCAGCTGTATTCCCATGTGACTCCAGACCCACAGCAATGTGGTCGACTCTTAACTGCCCTCTGAGCAATTAGGAATGGACAATAAATGCTGCCTAGCCAGCGATCCCTTCAGAGCCCATCCGAAAACCTACTGATTTTTGCCCTGATCATATTGAATGACTGAGCACCCACAATCCTCTGAAATGAAGAATTCTAATAATTCACAATCCTCTGAATTAAAACATTTCTCAATATCTCTGCCCTAAATGTTGTTTCCTTTTCGTACAACCAGATGTAGACTCACCAGTTGGGGAAATAACCTCTCAGCATTTAACCTGTCAAACCCTGTCAGAATTTTATACATTTCAATAAGATTTCCTCTCATTTTTCTAAACTCCTGGAGTTACATGCAGATTCTGTTTAATTTCTCCCAATGGAATAACCTTCTGGTCCCTGAAATCAGTCTAGTGAACCCATGTTTCACATCCTCCAAGGGAAGTATATCCTTTCTTAAGTAAAGAGACCAAGAGCTGTGTACAGGAAGTTACATGTGGTCTTACAAAAGCTTATCTCCCCCTTTTGTTATTCATTCATGGGATGAGGGTATCGCTGGCTAGGCAGCATCTATTGTCCATTCCTAATTGATCAGAGGGCAGTTAAGAGTCGACCCACATTGCTGTGGGTCTGGAGACACATGTAGATCAGACCAGGTAAAGATGGCAACTGCCTTCCCTAAAGGACATTAGTGATCCAAATGGGTATTTTCCCAACAACTAGCAATGGTTTCATGATCATTATTAGACACTTAACTCCAGATTTTTATTGAATTTAATTCTACAATCTGCAATGATGGGATTTTAACTCAGGTCTCCAGAATATTTCCTGGATTTTGGATTAGAATAGAGTAGAATAGAATAGAATAGAATACAGTAATCAGACATAGTAAGCTGAAGAGACAGGTCAGGCTGGAACACAACAGGGTGTGAGGAATGCCTGTTGGATTAAATTGCATCTATTTAATGACAGAGAAGGCTAATGAACTCAGGGCATGGATAGGTATTTGGAACTGGGATATTATAGCCATTATTGAAACATGGCTAAGGGAAGAACAAGACTGGCAGTTAATATGCCAGGGCACAGGTGTTTTAGCGCAGCAGTAATCAGAGATGAACTAACTGAAGAATCATCCAGTGAGGCTTTGTAGGTGGAGCTAAAAATAAGAAAGGAATGGTGGTGTTATTGGGGTTGTATTGTAAGCCCCCAAATAGTCAACGGGAATTAGAGGAACAAATATGCAGGGAGATTGGGGAGACTTGTAGGAGCAATAGGGTATTTTAATTTTCCTAACGTAAGCTGGGACTGCCATAGCCTTACGGCTGAGATGGGGTAGAATTTGTTAAGTGCGTTGAGGAGAGTTTCCTCAAGCAGTATTTAGAGGATCCTATTCAGGAACGGGCAAAACTTGACCTACTCTTGGGAAATAGGGCAAGATAGGTGACAGCAGTGACAATGGGGGAACACTTTGGGACCAGTGACCATAGTTCTATTAATTTTAAAATATTTATGGAGAGGGACAAACTAGTCCACAGGTTCAAGTTCAAAATGGAACGGGCAAAACTTGACCTACTCTTGGGAAATAGGGCAAGATAGGTGACAGCAGTGACAATGGGGGAACACTTTGGGACCAGTGACCATAGTTCTATTAATTTTAAAATATTTATGGAGAGGGACAAACTAGTCCACAGGTTCAAGTTCTAAATGGGGCAAAGTGAATTTTGATGGAATTAGACAGGAGTTTGCAGGGGTTGGATTGGAGTGGGGCAAGGGGACCTCTGGCAAGTGGGAGGCCTTTAAAAGTGAGATAACTAGAGTTCAAGGTCTATATGTTCCTATGAGGATGAAAGGCAAGGTTGACAGGAATAGGGAACCTGGATGACAAAAGATAATGAGGCTTTGACCAGACAAAAGAAGAAGGTATGGCTCAGGCACAGGCAGCTGTGATCAAGGGAATCCCTGGAGGTACACAGAGGATACAGGAGTTTACTGAAGAAGGAAATCAGGATGGCGACGGGGGAGCATGAAATTGCCTTGGCTAAGAAGATTTGGGTGAACCCAAAGAAGTCCTTTAAGTATACTAAGGGAAAAAGAATAACTAGAGAGGATAGGAACCCTCAAGGACCAAAGTGGACATGCATGTGTAGAATCACAGGGGATGGGCAAGGTCCTCAATGAATATTTTTCCTCTGTATTTACTGTGGAGAAAGAAATGAAGACTTGGAACCTGGGGAGGTTAGTGGTCACATCTTGGCGACAGTCCATATCACATGGAAGGAGGGGTTGGATGTATTAGAATGTATGAAGGTGGATAAATTTTCTGGTCCTGACCAGATATATCCAAGAACACTGCAAGATGCTAGAGAAGAAATTGTGGGAGCCCTGGCTGATATTCTTGCGTCATCATTAGCCATGGTGAGGTCCCGGAAGACTGGAGGGTAGTGAATGTTGTGCCCTTATTTAAGAAGGAATGCAAAGGAAGACCTGGGAAATATAGACCAGTAAGCGTAACATCTGTGGTGGGTAAATTACTTGACAAGATTCTGAGAGATATGATGTACATGCATGTGGAAAGACAGGGTTTGATTAGGAATAGTCAACACGGCTTTGTGTTTGGGAGATCATACCTCACAAATTTTTTCGAGTTATAGAGTCATAGAGTCATAGAGATGTACAGCATGGAAACAGACCCTTCAGTCCAACCCGTCCATGCCGACCAGATATCCCAACCCAATCTAGTCCCACCTGCCAGCACCCATATCCCTCCAAACCCTTCCTATTCATATACCCATCCAAATGCCTCTTAAATGTTGCAACTGTACCAGCCTCCACCACATCCTCTGGCAGCTCATTCCATACACGTACTACCCTCTGCGTGAAAAAGTTGCCCCTTAGGTCTCTTTTATATCTTTCCCCTCTCACCCTAAACCTATGCCCTCTAGTTCTGGACTCTCTGACCCCAGGGAAAAGACTTTGTCTATTTATCCTATCTATGCCCCTCATAATTTTGAAAACCTCTATAAGGTCACCCCTCAGCCTCCGACGCTCCAGGGAAAACAGCCCTAGCCTGTTCAGCCTCTCCCTGTGGGAGAGGGGAACTCATCTGGGTTTTAGATATATTACCCTCACTCTGCTGCACTGTCCTCCACGTTTTGAATGTATTAATAATTATTGAATTATGATGGTACTTCTGGCATACTGGCCTTCATCAGTCAGGGCACTGAGGTATAAAAGTGGGGAAATTATGTTGCAGTTGTACAGGATGTTGGTGAGGCCGCATTTGGAGTATTGTGTTCAGTTTTAGTAACCTTTCTATAGAAAGGATGTTATTAAACTGGAAAGAGTGCAGAAGAAATTTACAAGGTTGCTGCCAGGATTCAAAGGTCTGAGTTATAGGCAGAGGTTGGACAAGCTAGGACTTTTTCTTTCGAGTGTAGGAGTCTGAGGGGGATCTTATAAAAATATGTAAGATCATGAATAGGGCATGGATTGGGTGAATGCACTAAGTCTTTTTCCGAGGGTTGGAGAATCAAGGACTAAGCAACATCAGTTTAAGGTAAGGGGGAAAGAGTAAAAGGGAACCTGAAGGGCAATGTTTTTTACACAGAGGATGGAACGCATATGGAATGGGCTGCCAGCAGAAGTGGTTGAGGCAGGTACATTACAACATTTAAAAGGCATTTGGAAAAATGCATGGATAGGAAAGGTTTAGAAGGTTAAGGGCCAAGTGCAGAGAAATGAGGTTAATGTTGATGGACATTTTGATCAGCATGGACCAGTTTGGGCCAAAGGGCCTGTCTTCCTGCTGTAGGACTCCATGACACTATGACTCTATGAGAAAAGAATAGAAATTTATTGTCATGTTTACTTTACATGAAAAATACAGTGAAAAATTTTAGAAGTCACCATAGCACACCTATATTAATGACAGAAGTCAAATATAATAAAGAAAAGACAAAGTTTTAAAATTAATATAGCAGCATTAATAGTTTAGCAATAATACCATGATACCATTGTCTCTTCTAATGGCAGCAAGAATTCTTCATTCTTATGCTCCAATCGTTTATGTAGCTCTGTGTTTGTTAATGTTCCTGTGAAGCAACATACAATGTTTCATTATGCTTAAAGTTCTATATTAATGTAAGCAATTTTTGTTGCCTGGAGCTTCCATGCTGTTAACTGCAGGGCCTATGTTTTGTAACTGATGAAATTTTGCAAAGATATTAATCACTTTTTTTTTAACTTGCATTGCTACAGTATTGCTTTAGCAAATGTTTTTGTGATGTTTGTAGAATTTTTGTACTGCAGAAGAACTTCTCCATTGATCTCTAACCACAACATTGTTGAAGCTATCGTCTGCCAACTTTGGCTCTAACCACACTGTGTTTGAACATTCCATCAAGGCAGCCAATGCAGGAAGAAGAGGAGTTCACACAGAGGGTAAAAAGACAGTTGCGTTTCTTCTGGCGCCTATCTAGAATCAGCCCCAAGAATGTTTCCCACTTCAGGGACACCTACATGACCATAACCAGGAAAACCTGGTTACACTATCTTCACTTCAGGCTTAGTTTTCACATAATGGATATAAAGATCTGAGTTAATCTTAGAGAGGAATATAAGTTTTATGGAAAAGTTTATTTTGGAATTCTACTTTAAGGTGGACTGTAGAAGGCAGACAATGGTCTGCATGTTAAAATAGTAACTTCAGGATTGAAATCAGTAATCCCTTCTTGCCAAAATTCATTGACAGTTGGAATAGAATTCCAGAACAATTGGCAGAGGTGAGAAACATTTACATACAGGAATGAGAGACCTTGTAAAGTTGTTCTGGATGAATGAAGTATAACAGGTTTTCTTATCACTCATTATCTTCATAGAATCCCTACAATGTGGAATCAGGCCATTCGACCCAACAAGCTCACACCAACTCTCCGGAGAGCATTCCATCCTGACTCACCTCCCCCCCCCCCCGCCCAACACACATCATTGGACTGTTGGAGGAAGCCCACACAGACACAGGGAGAATGTGTAAACTCAACACAGACAGTCACCTGAGGCTGAGATTGAACCCAGGTCCCTGATGCTGTGAGGCAGCAGTGCTAACCACTGAGCCACCGTGCTACCTTTTGTAAAGACAACATTGTTAGTACGTGCTATATTATCATACTTCTATTGATCAATGCTTCAAGTCTTAGATACAAGGTGAATACATAAGACCATAAGACATAGGAACAGAAGTTTGTTATTCAGCCAATCGAATGCGCTGCACCATCTAATAAGATCATAGCTGATTTGACAATTCTGAACTCCACTTTCCTTCCTTTTCACTATAATTCACTTCCATCAATCAATAACTACTGTATACCATTAATAAATGTGGCTGCACTGATGATCCCTGTGGCACTCTACTAGTTACAGATTGCCCATTCTGAAATGCCCCCTTATCCCAACTGTCTTCTCATAGTGAGCCAGTCTTGTATCCATGTTAATATACTAGGTCCAACACCATAGACTCTTATCTTATTCAGTATTATGTTTTTCTTTATGGAGAAAAGTTAACAGTATTAGGTGCAGCACTTTTGGAATTTGGCCGGCATGTTTTCCTAAAATGTAGAAAGCTCATTGATATTTTAAATCATAGATCCTTTAAATCTTAGAATTACAGTGAGGAAACAGCCCCTTCAGCCCACCAAGTTCACACTGACCCCTCTGAGGAGTAATCCACCCAGACTCATTCTTTTACCCTATATTTACCCTGACTAATGCACCTAACCTACACATCCCTGAACACTATGGGCAGCTTAGCATGACAAATTCACCTAACCTGCACACCTTTGGATTGTGGGAGGAAACCAAAGCACCCAGAGGAAATCCATGCAGACACAGGGAGAATGTGCAACTCCACACAGACAGTCACCTGAGGATGGAATCGAACCTGGCTCCCTGGTGCTGTGAGGCAGCAGTGCTACCCATTTGCCAGTACTTGACCCATATCCATCTAAACCCTTCCTATTTCATATACCCATCCAGATACCTTTTAATGTTGTAATTGTACCCACCCTCATCGCTTCCCCGGCAGCTTGTTCTATACATGCACCATCCTCTGCATGAAAAAATTGCCCCTCAGGTCCCTTTTAAATCTTTCCCCTCTCATCTTCAACCTAGTTTTGGGCTCACCCACCCTGGTAAAAAGACCTAGGCTATTCACCCTATTCATAGCCCACATGATTGTATAAACCTCTACAAGGTCACCCCTCAACCTCTGAGCCCAAGGGAAAAGAGTTCCAGCTTGTCCAGTCTCTCCCTATAGCTCAAACTCTGGCAACATCCTTGTAAATCATTTCTGAACCCTTTCAAGTTTCACAACATCCCGTCCACCTGCGACTCCACTATCAAGGAACTATGTACTTGCACCACCTCTGTTTGATAACACTCACCAGGGTCCTACCATTAACTGTGTAAGTCCTACCCTAGTTTCCCTTACCAAAATGCAGCACCTCACATTTATCTAAATTAAACTCCATCTGCCACTCTTTGGCCCATTCGTCCATCATCAGATGCTTTTGTAATCTGAGATAATCTTCTTCAGTGTCCACTACGCCACCAATTTTGGTGTCATCTGCAAACTTACTAAGCATACCTCCTATATTCACAACCAAATCATATATATAAATGACAAAAAGCAGTAGACTGAGTATTAATCCTTGAGGCACACCACTGGTGACAGGTCTCCAGTCTGAAAAACAGCCTTCTGCACCACGCTCCATCTCCTGACTTCAAGCCAATTTTGTATCCAACTGGCCAGCTCCCAATGCATTCCAAGTAATTTAACCTTGCTTACCAATCTAACATGCGGAACCTTGTTGAAAGCCTTGCTGAAGTCCACACAGACAACTTCTATTGCTCTACCTTCATTAATCTTCTTTGTCACTTCTTCAAAGAACTCAACTAAGTTAGTGAGACATGATTTCCCACGCACAAAGTCATGTTGACTATCCCTAATCGGTCCTTGCCTTTCCAAGTGAATGTCAATCCTGTCACTTGGAATGTCCTCCAACAACTGATCTATAGTTCCCTGACTTCCTTACCATCTTTGTTAAATAATGGTACCACATGAGCCACCCTCCAGTCTTCTGGCAGTTCACCCCTGGCTGTTGATACAAATATCTCAGCAGGTCCCAGCAATCTCTTCCCAAGATTCTCACAAAGTTCTGGGATACACCTGATCAGGTCTGGGGATTTATCTACATTTATGCATTTTAAGAGCACCTCTCCTATAATATTGACACTCTTCAAGACATCATTACTTATTTTCCTAAGTTCCTGAGCTTCCATGTCCTTCTCCACTGTAAATACTGACACAAAATATTTGTTTAGTATCTCACCTGTCCCCTGTAGTTCCACATATAGACAGCCTCGTTGATTTTTAAAGGGCCGTTTTCTGTCCCAAGTTATCAAGAAAAATTTCTCAATTACAGTAGATGGGAGGGGTGAGTTTGAAGGGGAGTGCTTGCAATTGCAGAGCAGGGCACAAATAGCCCAAATTATTTTTGTGGACCTTAGAGAAACTCTGCTTCTTCGTGCTGACCAAAGTTCATTAGAAATCTATATGACATCTCTCTGACTGAGCCAACAATTAAACTGGTTGCAGAGTCCATGCTTTAAGCAACCCTGCAGTGAAATGGCAATGAGATTCTATGTAGATTCAGCTCGAACTGAGCGGTCCCTAGAAAAATGGCAGGGATAGAGTGGGTTCACCATAAACTCATGTATTCATCAGCACTGTTTTTAAGGATAACTGGTATCAACAATATGAAAGATGAGCAACAGAACTAAACTTATTACCATCCACATTGGCCCAGAATTTGCAAGGATAATAATAGTATGAAATAATGTACACTGCATTCTTTGTGATGAAAATGAGACACCATGATTTGCAACATAGAAAAAAATGACTTTTTTCTTACATTTCCTTTCTCTTTTCTCTTTTAATCCAATCATTCCTTCACTCCTATTATTTTTCTTTCTACACCTACACTCTAATTCATACCATTTCTATCTGCATCATTTCTGTTTTTCTTTCGAGCCTTTAATGTAATTGGTTGATGAGATGGACAATTTATCCTGTCAGTCATTAAGTTTCTTGATGTCCCATTGACCTGGCTATCCAGTGGCACTTAAAACTTGTGGCATCAAAAATCTCAGATTTAAGAATGAAAGACAATGTGACAGGACACATGGCTGTATAGCAATCTGGAACACGCACACAGTGAAAACTAAAGCCCAGCACAAACTTGGCAACAATACATTCATTTCCATCATCTATATCATCAATATGTATTGCATATAATGGTAGCCCCAGCACTAATTACTGTGGCACTGATTCCTCCTGAAAATGCCCCTTCCCATTAAGGTGCACACATGCGTGACCTTGCAGCCATTTTAAAGGGACTGCACAGAGCAACAAGTAGGTCATGAATAACAAATAAAAGTTCTTGGGGGGATTGTTAAAGGGTAAGTAATACAGTCTAATGAAAGAGTCCTGCTCCAGCATATCCTAGGCCAGTAGGCTGATATTTCTCAACATGGCTTTCTTTTGGGCATCAGGACCAGTTTTGGGTTGTAAGCCAATTGCTGGGGCAGTGGAACTCCAAGCTGCACAATCAATGAGGCAGGATGTATGGGATTACACATTTACTATTTTCACCTACCCTTATTAATCCTCCTTGGGACTTGCACAAAAAAATCAATCATATTCATCAGAGATGACCTTTCTTTAACAGGTCTGTGCTACTTGTTGTAATAGCACCCTCCTATGGCCATTTGTGTATGTATATATGTATGTAGTTAAACTGGAATAAACCAGATTCAGTTCAATAGTAGGACTCCATGGCTGAATCTTATGTCTTTTTGGCTAAGTGTCACTTGCGTCGAGCTTTTAGGAGGGTTTTTCTTTGAAGTCTAATGAGTTTTCTCACCATTTCTCACCTAACATGTCTCAGTCAGGAACAACCCCAGCCCTAAGGTGCATCTCTTAATGATTTTAGTCCCTGTCAGCCAGAATGATTCAGCACAGCTGGAAAATCCCAGAATGGACTGCCATCCTTGGCACCAGCGCCATCCTTAAAAGGCCATTTTGCACCAGTACAACTGCTGCCCTGACATTTGCCCCTAACATGACAGACATATGGAAATTGTCACCCTGCATTTTAGGTAGGAATGCAGAAATGATGGTACAGAAGTAGGATGCCCTCTTTCCCACCTGTCACCAAGACTCATGCTTTACCATGCTCACAATTGCATGGTGGATCAGTGGTTAGCAATGCTGCCTCACAGCACTAGGGACCTGGGTTCAATTCCCACCTTGGGCGACTGTTAGGAGTTTGCACATTCTCCCTGGTTGTGGAGTTTGTGTGATTGTGTGGAGTTTGCACATTCTCCCCATGTGTCTGCGTGGATTTCCTCTGGGTGCTCCGGTTTCCTCCCACAATCCAAAGATGTGCAGGTTAGGTGAATTGGCCATGCTAAATTGCCCACAGTGTTCAGGGATGTGCAGGTTAGGTGCATTAATCAGGGGTAGATGTAGAGTAATAGGGGTAAGGAATGAGTCTGGGCAGGTTACTCTTCGGAGGGTCAGTATGGACTTGTTGGGCCAAATGGCCTGTTCCCACACTGTAGGGATTCTATGACCCTTCCTCACTCACTCTTGTCCACCCCAATCCCTGATACCACTAACCCTGCATGCATTCTGTGTTGCCTACTCACTCACTTGGGACACCTTCCCACATGCACCAACAGTAATACTTTCATCACTTTTAATGTGTGCTTCTCCCTCATTCCAGGAGGTGCTTAGTGTCCAACATCAAGGTCCTCTGTAGCAAGTGGCAAGCTGGAGCTACCTGTTCTGATTTCCATGTTGAGAATTCTCAGTATCTAGATTGCTTATTGCACCTGGCATATTAATGAGGTGTGATGTACAATTAATAAGATAATGATCTCCCTTAATTGCCAACTCACTGCTGCCTAGCAAGTGTCTTGCCTCAGAGCTCAGAATTTAGTTAACAGATATGATATGTTGCTCTGGATGCCGAGGTAGGCTTCATTGGAATTATCATGTGATTCTGTCCCAGAACTCACCGTAATCAATATCAGGAGAAAGTGAGAACAGCAGATTCTGGAGATCAGAGTCAATATCATTCAGGCTCCTACGCATGTTCTCCCGAGTTTCTGTTTAGGAAGGTATCACAGTCAAGAATGTGGTGCTGGAAAAACACAGCAGGTTAGGAAGCATCCAAAGAGCAGGAGCATCGACATTTCGGGCATAAGCCCTTCATCAAGAATGGCCCCCATTCCTGCTGAAGGGCTTATGCTCAAAACATCGATTCTCCTGCTCCTCAGATGCTGCCTGACCTGCTGTGCTTTTCCAGCACCACTCTCTTGACTCTGACTCTTCAGCATTTGCAGTCTTCACTTTCTCCTGGAAAGGTATCACAGTCTGGCAGCAGACTGTGGATCTTCAGTGGTTAAAAAGATTTTGTTTGGAGAAGCCTCCAGCAAACCGAGGATTGGTGAGGTTTTATTTGCTGTGAATTATGTTCTATTATCCAGTCTTAGAGAACAGGATGCTTGTAGATAATGGGTGGACTGACCTTTGACGATAGCTACACCAACAGGCATTATTGAAGGAGGTACTGAGAGTCTTTTGGTGCTTCAGCGGAGCAGCTTGAGATGTTTTTCAGTGTGACTATTTTCCTTGAAGATCCTAATAATCTAACTGTTAATCAGGTAGTGGGAAAAGAAGAGGCAATATTTCGGAACAATGCAAGCTGACAGGATATAAAACACTGAAGAATTTGCTCTCTCCATCAAGGCAGAAGAAACATTAGAGAGAGATGAAAGCTATTGTTTTGGAACAAGGAATCAGTTACCCAGTGAGAATATCGGAGAGTGTATATCATGGCATAACAAAAGCTGTCCATATTTTGGAACTTTGGAGAGTTTCAAGTTAGAGATTGCAGGACATATTTGTGTGCAGTTTAAAAAAGTGAAAACATTCTCAACAATTTGCTGACATTGGCAAAGTTAGCTTTCAAAATAGCTTGCCAAACACCATTGTTCAAGCACATGGTGTAATGTGACTTCAGAAAAATGAGTTAACACAAGTAGTCATCTGCTGAGGAATATAAGCATCAGGTGAGTAAGCAGAAGACTCAAATGACAGTATTTACCAGTAGCACAGGTACAACATAGTTTTGTTACTGGTCATAGAGTCATAAAGTCAGGGAGTCTTAAGTAGAGAGACAGGGCCTTCGGCCTAAACTGGTCCATGACGACTAAAATGTCCATCCACGCTAACCCTATTTCCCTGCACTTGGTCCATATCTTTCTAAACATTTCCTATCCATGTATTTGTTCAAATGTCTTTTGAATGTTGTTAATGTACCCGCCTCAACCACTTCCGCTGGCAGTTCATTCCATATGCATACCGCCCTCTATGTAAAAACGTTGCCCCTCAGGTTCCCATTTATTCTTTCCCCTCTTACCTTAAACTGATGGCCTCTAATCCTCGATACCCTAACCCTCGGAAAAAAACTTAGTGCATTCACCCTATCCATGCCTCTTGTGATTTTGTACACTTCTATAAGATTCCCTCTCAGTCTCCTATGTTTTAAAGAAAAAAGTCCTAGCTAGTCCAACCTCTCCCTATCAGCCCTTCCCTTGAGTACTGGCAACATCCTTGTAAATTTCTTTTCGACTCTTTCGAGTTTAACAACATAACAAGGTGACGAAAACTGAACACAGTACTCCAAAGTGCATCCTCACGAATGTCCTGTAAACTGCAACATAGCTTCCCAACTTATTTACGTAATCCCCTGACTAATGAAGGCCAGTATGCCAAGAGCTTTCTTCACTGCTCTGTCTACCTGTGACTCCACTTGCTCAGGCCAATTTTGGGCTTGGAATTGTTCACTTGCGAAAGCATTTTTTGTGGAAGAGGAACAACCTAGCAAGGAACAGAGACAGATTCAGACAAACATAACTGATGAAGTTGGAAGTTCAACCGAAGAGCAAGGTGAAAATCAGCCTTTATTGGAGAAAGCTTCTTCACAGATTCTGGCCCACGTGGATCAAGGTCCTTCTCAAGTTCTGAAAGATTGAGCCAAGATGGAGGTACATTCTTAGCAAAAGGAAACTAGTGGTTGAATTTGATTTTTAAATAAATGAACAAGAAATGGAATTTGTATGGAGGGAGGAATGTGATAGTACTATCTCGCAACCATCATGAATGTATGGATATTAGCAAACCAAAATTAGCAAAACAATTTTAGTTAGTATTAGAACTCCACATGTGTGCTCCAGTTTTTTCTGACCTATAAATGTGTCATAACTGTTTTTGATTAATCCCTTTATTCCCAAATGACACAAATTTATCTTGTTCCACAGTATATTTTCCAAATATCTACATACTGCAGAGTATCAGCTGAATGGCCTGGAATGGCTTGGTCTATTGCTTCATCCTTTTAAAACCACGGTGAAACGTTTGTTGTCGACTGGTACCAATCCAATAATCTTAAGGTAGAGCTTCCCAAAATAAGGGTCAGAACACCAAGTGGGGTCATAACCTAAAATTTTGGTGTCACAGGCTCGGAGGTGGCAATGAATGAAAGAAGTTAGGAAGCTACGTTGCAGTTTACAGGACATTTGTGAGGATGCACTTTGGAGTACTGTGTTCAGTTTTGGTCACCTTGGGATTCCAACCGAATTATAACAGCAACGTTCTTTTGTCAACAGTACATTGTTGTCACTGACTGCCTACTCCACGTTTACATTTATTACTGAGGGGTCATGACATTTCTCAAACCTTAATATGGGCCATGGCAGGAAAGGGTTTGGAAAGCACTACTTAAGGATTTTCAACTGGCTTCCCAGTTCTGCAGGGTATGTGGCCACCAGTGTACTCAGACTGACTCTGGGACAAGCAGGAGGAAGCAGGAATGGGGCTGGATATCTGACCACAAGCAGATTTCCTAATTTTTCCACTCCCACACCTCCAAGCCCAACAATACAGGTCTGGGTATACGGTTCCTGTTGTTACAGTAAATATTACATATTTGGAATTTGATTGCTCTTGTGACTTCTTATTAAGCTCATATTGGAAATTGTCACAATGTTATTATATGTATATTAAAAACAGTCTGTTTTTGCTTGTTGTACTATATCTTTTCTGGAAGATTATGCCCAGCAGGTGACTGCCAATGTTGCTCTGAGCCCATTTCTAAGAGACACTTGAATGACTTACTTTCTGATCATTCACTGCTTTCTTGTAAGTGCCATGCTACTGCTTGATGTACCTTTTTTTAAATTGGTTGAGATTGAGAACTTGCTACATATGTCTCTTTGCAAGTGCAAACTGTAATTGATCAGCCCACGCTGCAACATGCTGGTCTGTCACAATCAAAATAAATAGGTTTCACAAGAAACTTTTAAATTTCTGCTGCTAGAAAGTAAATAATACTTGCAAATGACAAACTTTTAATTTATTGTGACAATATGCCAGTGTACATCAACCCTGACATTTATGTTACATATGGAGTTAGAGAATGGAAAATTTGAAATACATGTTAGATGTCCTGGAATGAAATCCAGATTCTCCAAGGTGTAATTAGAAAATATAAGTTCGAACCCTCTCTGTACTCTTATGGTCTAGCTTGAGCTTTAGTTACTTCAGCTTGTTTATATTATCCCCACAGGTGGTATAAATTGTGAATTTCCACATTCAAAGAGCATTAGCCATCGGATTGAATTTCACATGGATCAGGTTTTGCCAACTCTTGATGTTATTCTCAAGGCACCTCTGTTTCCTTCATTATGAAAATAGGGATTTCCTTCCTTTCTGTTTCCTCTCTTTTCTGATCTCTGGGGAGTCTCCACAATGTGCTCACATTGCATCTAAAAAGCATTTCTTTTATATGTTGGAGACAAAAACACGGTAGACCAGCACAACTATCAATGTTGTATTTATCACTCTGCAGATTATTGTGCACAGTTGGAAGGCTCGGGCGAAAACCTGGGCTTTTCAGCACCTTTTTTTGGGTGCTTTGAGTACCTTTAAAGCTACAAGATAGTGTACATATACTTCTGAGGCGAATTATCGTAGAGTCATAGAATCATAGAGATGTACAGCATAGAAACAGACCCTTCGGTCCAACCCGTCCATGCCGACCAAATATCTCAACTCAGTCTAGTCTCACCTGCCAGCATCCGGCCCATATCCCTCCAAACCCTTCCTATTCATATGCCCATCCAAATGCCTCTTAACTGTTGTAATTGTACCAGCCTCCACCACATCCTCTGGTGACTCATTCCATACACGTACCACCCTCTGCGTGAAAAAGTTGCCCCTTAGGTCTCTTTTATATCTTTCCCCTCTCACCCTAAACCTATGCCCTCTAGTTCTGGACTCCCCGGTCCCAGGAAAAAGACTTTGTCTATTTATCCTATCCATGCCCCTCATAATTTTGTAAACCTCCATGAGGTCACCCCTCAGCCTCCGACCCACCAGAGAAAACAGCCCCAGCCTGTTCAGCCTCTCCCTATAGCTCAACTCCTCCAACCCTGGCAAAATCCTTGCAAATCTTTTCTGAACCCTTTTAAGTTTCACGACATCTTTTTGATAGGAAGGAGACCAGAATTGCATGCAATATTCCAACAGTGGCCTAACCAATGTCCTGTACAGCTGCAACATGACCTCCCAACTCCTGTACTCAATACTCTGACCAATAAAGGAAAGCATACCAAACGCATTCTTCACTATCCTATCTACCTGTGACTCTACTTTCAAGGAGCTATGAACCTGCACTCCAAGGTCTCTTTGTTCAGCAACACTCCCTTCGACCTTGCCATTAAGTGTATAAGTCCTGCTAAGATTTACTTTTCCAAAATGCAGCACCTCGCATTTATCTGAATTGAACTCCATCTGCCACTTCTCAGCTCATTGGCCTATCTGGTCCAGATCCTGTTGTAATCTGAGGTAACCCTCTTTGCTGTCCACTACACCTCCAATTTTGGTGTCATCTGCAAACTTACTAACTGTACCTCTTATGCTCGCATCCAAATCATTTATGTAAATGACAAAAAGTAGAGGACCCAGCACCGATCCTTGTGGCACTCCACTGGTCACAGGCCTCCAGTCTGAAAAACAACCCTCCATCACCACCCTCTGACTTCTACCTTTGAGCCAGTTCATAATCCAAATGGCTAGTTCTCCCTTTATTCCATGAGATCTAACCTTGCTAATTAGTCTCCCATGGGGAACCTTGTCGAACGCCTTACTGAAGTACATATAGATCACATCTACTGCTCTGCCCTCATCAATCTTCTTTGTTACTTCTTCAAAAAACTCAATCAAGTTTGTGAGACATGATTTCCCACGCACAAAGCCATGTTGACTATCCCAAATCAGTCCTTGCCTTTCCAAACACATGTACGTCCTGTCTCTCAAGATTCCCTCCAACAACTTGCCCACCACCGAGGTCAAGCTCACCGGTCTATAGTTCCCTGGCTTGTCTTTACCAATCTTCTTAAACAGTGGTACCACGTTTGCCAACCTCCAGTCTTCCAACACCTCACCGGTGACTATCGATGATACAAATATCTCAGCAAGAGGCCCAGCAATCACTTCTCTGGCTTCCCACAGAGTTCTCGGGTACACCTGATCAGGCCCTGGGGATTTATCCACCTCTAACCGTTTCAAGACATACAGTACTTCCTCCTCTGTAATCTGGACATTTTGCAAGATGTCACCATCTATTTCCCTACAGTCAATATCTTCCATATCCTTTTCCACAGTAAATACTGATGCAAAATATTCATTTAGTATCGCCCCCATTTTCTGTGGCTCCACACAAAGGCTGCCTTGCTGATCTTTGAGGGGCCCTATTTTCTCCCTAGTTACCCTTTTGTCCTTAATATGTTTGTAAAAACCCTTTGGATTCTCTTTAATTCTATTTGCCAATGCTATCTCATGTCCTCTTTTTGCCCTCTTGATTTCCCTCTTAAGTATATTCCTACTTCCTTTATACTCTTCTAAGGATTCACTCAATGTATTCTGTTTATACCTGACATATGCTTCTTTCTTTTTCTTAACCAAACCCTCAATTTGTTTAGTCATCCAGCATTCCCTATACCTACCGGCCATCCCTTTCACCCTGACAGGAATATACTTTCTCTGGATTCTTGTTATCTCATTTCTGAAGGCTTCACAGTAGCCATCTTTCTACGAGCTTTAGTGAGCATGCAGTGAATAGCTGCCAGAACTATGAATAGCAGCAGGTAATATCACCAATCAGCTATGACAATATGGAGATCAATACTTCAGCTAGCACTGTCTCTTAACTTCATGGAGCTGACCACATCTTCAGCAACAGGAGAGAGATTCCCAATGGTGCTATTTAAAAGCATTACCAACTGCTGACAGTTCAGTTACTGGTTGATCTCTTCTGATTGTTAGAACTTGTCAATTTTATGGTTGTTTCAAGTTACAAAAGTCTTCTCAGATGGAGTGGAAGGTGCTGAAGAGGCTTTTGCTGATTTCTGCTCAATGTTACTCCCAGACATTAGTGCACTAGTATTATTCTCCTTGGAATATAGCATGACTTGGAGAATGATCCAGCTGCTGGAAGCGAACGGACGAAGAGGAGAAGGAGGACTTTTAGGAAGCGAATATATCCACCTGTAAGTGTTTAGGGAGTAATTCTTCACCACAGAGCCATATGCGATATATATGCACTCCAGCAAGGACATCCTCACTGAAACCTGCCATAACAGCTGCCTCCATAAATGCAACATGAGAATGGGGCAAGGAGAGCTTTGCCAGGCGACTGTGCTGATGCACACTGCCAAGCTTGGAGTTGGAGATATTGCAGCTTGCCATCCCCTGTTATGACAGGGAGTTGCAGATGTTCTGTATCTAAGGGCAGCTAATATGATTTTGTTCTCTCCTGCCAGAGACAAGCAGGTGGAGCAAGCAGACAGTTTCATGGAATTGGAGGCTTTCTAGTGATGCAGGGCACGCACACATTTCTTTGTCGGTGCTGCATGTTCATGTTATCCTATCGATAAACTGCAAAGGACTCCACTACCTCAATGTTTAATGGTACACGATCTCTCTCTGGTATCCTGGCAAATTGTCTGCAGTCTGCAACAATTCACTGTGCTGCTTACAATGGACCTACTACATTTGGCAAACAGAAGTGTGATGACTGAATGAAAAGGACTATTTTCTGGCAGCATGTCTAATAATAGTGGTGCACAGCTCAGATACATATGCATGAAGGCCAAACTATACATAAACTATATTATTGCAGACATTATTGCAGGGGTAGCACAGTGGCTCTGATTAGCACTGCTGCCTCACAGCCTCAGAGACCCAGGTTTGATTCCACCCTTGGGCAACAGTCTGTGTGGAGTTTGTACGTTCTCCCTGTGTCTGTGTGGGCTTCCGCCAGGTGCGCCGGTTTCCTCCCACAATCCAAAGATGTGCAAGTTTGGTGGATTGACCATGGCAAATTACCCATGGTGATCAGGGGTGTGTAGGTTAGGTGTGTTAGTCATGGGGAATGCAGGGTTACAGAAATAGGGTAGGGGGATCGGTCTAGGTGAGATGCTCTTCGGAGAGTTGGTGTGGACTCATTGGGCCAAATGGTCTGTTTCCACACTGTAGGGATTCTATGAATTGGCATGTTAAAACTGTGCTTTTGCTTTCTGGACCACCCTGGAGGAATCCTGCTGAACCTGAAAGAATAGATATTCAGCTTTGTGTTGGTCTCCCTATCATGTGCAGTCAGCTCTCACTACCGCTTACATGACATGTAACTGAGGAGCAGGAGCATAAGGGAGATGGGGAAGAAAAGAAAAAGGACAGGAATAAGGAAGAGAGTAACCTCGTGAGTTCCTTTAAGATTGGGCTGTCAGTGAAGAATTCATCCAAAGGTGAATCAACCGCCACTTCAATTCCTAATGTAACAATGGTCCTGCACCTTGAGGTCATAAATTCGTCTGCTGAGCTGGTGTGTTTTTCTGCAGACGTTTCGTCACCTCACTTGGTGACATGACCAGTGAGTCTTCCACCAGTGTTGGTGGTCTGTCCCACCTGGTACTTCTGTGTCTCTGTTTTTTGATACTTCTGGTTCTGTATCTGGGTGATTTGTATACAGGGTGGTTTGTATATGGGGTGGTTTGTATATGGTTGTTTTGTATATGGGTGGTTTGTAAATGGGGTGGTTTGTATGTGATGTGGTTTGTTTATGGGTGGTTTGAATATGGGGTGGTTTTTATATGGGTGGTTTGTATATGAGGTGATTTGTACATGGGTGGTTTGTATATGGGGTGGTTGGTATCTGGGTAATTTGTATAAGAGTGTTTTGTATATGGGGTGGTTTGTATATGGGATGGTTTGTATATGGGATCCAGTTCAATGTGTTTATTGATTGAGTTCTGGTTGGAACGTCACAATGTCTACTTGGTCACAATGCAAACCACAAATGCCACTAAGTAATTATGCTACGTTACCTGTATCCATGAAATCATTCCATTATGCATATTATTATGAAATAATTTGACATTCACTCACTGCCTGTCCTCCATGTGCCTTTGCTTGGTCTCATGCTCCTGTGTAACAAAAGCTGCTGAAGTTTGGATGGTGAAAGGCTGCAATTTTCAGTGGAGAACTCTGCAGTTGGCATTAGAAGATACCAGGTAAAAACAATAATTGCAGATGCTGAAAACCAAATACTGGATTAGTGGTGCTGGAAGAGCACAGCAGTTCAGGCAGCATCCAACGAGCAGCGAAATCGACGTTTCGGGCAAAAGCCCTTCATCAGGAATAAAGGCAGTGAGCCTGAAACGTGGAGAGATAAGCTAGAGGAGGGTGGGGGTGGGGAGAGAGTAGCATAGAGTACAATGGGTGAGTGGGGGAGGAGATGAAGGTGATAGGTCAAGGAGGAGAGGGTGGAGTGGATAGGTGGAAAAGAAGATAGGCAGGTCGGACAAGTCCGGACAAGTCAAGGAGACAGTTACTGAGCTGGAAGTTTGAAACTAGGATGAGGTGGGGGAAGGGGAAATGAGGAAGCTGTTGAAGTCCACATTGATGCCCTGGGGTTGAAGTGTTCCGAGGCGGAAGATGAGGCGTTCTTCCTCCAGGCGTCTGGTGGTGAGGGAGCGGCGGTGAAGGAGGCCCAGGACCTCCATGTCCTCGGCAGAGTGGGAGGGGGAGTTGAAATGTTGGGCCCCGGGGCGGCTTGGTTGATTGGTGCAGATGTCTCGGAGATGTTCCATAAAGCGCTCTGCTAGGAGGCGCCCAGTCTCCCCAATGTAGAGGAGACCACATCGGGAGCAACAGATACAATGAATGATATTAGTGGATGTGCAGGTGAAACTTTGATGGATGTGGAAGGCTCCTTTAGGGCCTTGGATAGAGGTGAGGGAGGAGGTGTGGGCACAGGTTTTACAGTTCCTGCAGTGGCAGGGGAAAGTGCCAGAATGGGAGGGTGGGTCGTAGGGGGATGTGGACCTGACCAGGTAGTCACGGAGGGAACGGTCTTTGCGGAAGGCGGAAAGGGGTGGGGAGGGAAATATATCCCAGGTAGTGGGGTCTTTTTGGAGATGGCGGAAATGTTGACGGATGATTTGGTTTATGCGAAGGTTTGTAGGGTGGAAGGTGAGCACCAGGGGCGTTCTGTCCTTGTTACGGTTGGAGGGGTGGGGTCTGAGGGCGGAGGTGCGGGATGTGGACGAGATGCGTTGGAGGGCATCTTTAACCACATGGGAAGGGAAATTGCGGTCTCTAAAGAAGGAGGCCATCTGGTGTGTTCTATGGTGGAACTGGTCCTCCTGGGAGCAGATACGGCGGAAGCGGAGAAGAGGACCAGTTCCACCATAGAACACACCAGATGGCCTCCTTCTCTAGAGACCGCAATTTCCCTTCCCACATGGTTAAAGATGCCCTCCAACGCATCTCGTCCACATCCCGCACCTCCGCCCTCAGACCCCACCCCTCCAACCGTAACAAGGACAGTGAGCCCTGGAGCAGTGTGAACAGTGAGACCTGGAGCAGTGTGAACAGTGAGCCCTGAAGCAGTGTGAACAGTGAGCCCTGGAGCAGTGTGAACAGTGAGCCCTGCAGCAGTGCGAACAGTGAGCCCTGCAGCAGTGCGAACAGTGAGCCCCGGAGCAGTGTGAACAGTGAGCCCTGGAGCAGTGTGAACAGTGAGCCCTGGAGCAGTGTGAACAGTGAGCCCTGTAGCAGTGTGAACAGTGAGACCTGGAGCAGTGTGAACAGTGAGCCCTGAAGCAGTGTGAACAGTGAGCCCTGTAGCAGTGTGAACAGCGAGCCCTGGAGCAGTGTGAACAGCGAGCCCTGGAGCAGTGTGAACAGCGAGCCCTGGAGCAGTGTGAACAGCGAGCCCCGGAGCAGTGTGAACAGTGAGCCCCGGAGCAGTGCGAACAGCGAGCCCTGGAGCAGTGCGAACAGCGAGCCCTGGAGCAGTGTGAACAGTGAGCCCTGGAGCAGTGTGAACAGTGAGCCCCGGAGCAGTGCGTCCAGTGAGCCCTGGAGCAGTGTGAACAGTCAGCCCTGCAGCTGTGTGAACAGTGAGCCCTGGAGCCGTGCGTGGGGAGCCCTGGAGCAGTGTGTGTGGAGCCCTTGAGCAGTGTGAACAGCGAGCCCTGGAGCTGTGCACTGGGAACCCTGGAGCATTGTGTGGGGAGACCTGGAGCAGTGTGAACAGTGAGCCCTGGAGCAGTGTGAACAGTGAGCCCCGGAGCAGTGTGAACAGTGAGCCCTGGAGCAGTGTGTGGGGAGCCCTGGAGCAGTGCATTGGGAGCCCTGGAGCAGTGTGAATAGTGAGCCCTGGAGCAGTGTGAACAGTGAGACCTGAAGCAGAACAAGCAGTGGACCTGAGAACAGTGAGTGGAGACCACCTGAACATTGTGAACAGTTAGCCCTAAAGATGTACATGGGGATCCGCAGAACCGAGTGAGAAGTGAGCCCTGGAGCAGTGTGTGGAGTGCTGAAACAGGGTGAGCAGTGAGCCCAGGAGAAGTGCGGGGGAGCCCTGGAACAGAACGAGCAGTGAGCCCTGGAACAGTACATGGGGAACCCTGGAGCAGTGCGAAGAGTGAGCCCTGGAGCAGTGTGAACAGTGAGCCCTGGAGCAGTGTGAACAGTGAGCCCTGAAGCAGTGTGAACAGTGAGCCCTGGAGCAGTGTGAACAGTGAGCCCTGAAGCAGTGTGAACAGTGAGCCCTGAAGCAGTGTGAACAGTGAGCCCTGGAGCAGTGTGAACAGTGAGCCCTGGAGCAGTGTGAAGAGTGAGCCCTGGAGCAGTGTGAACAGTGAGACCTGGAGCAGTGTGAACAGTGAGCCCTGGAGCAGTGTGAACAGTGAGCCCTGGAGCAGTGCGAACAGTGAGCCCTAGAGCAGTGTGAACAGTGAGCCCTGGAGCAGTGTGAACAGTGAGACCTGGAGCAGTGTGAACAGTGAGCCCTGGAGCAGTGCGAACAATGAGCCCTGGAGCAGTGTGAACAGTGAGCCCTGGAGCAGGGCGTGGGGAGCCCTGGAGCAGTGTGAACAGTGAGCCCTGGAGCAGTGCGAACAGTGAGCCCTGGAGCAGTGCGAACAGTGAGCCCTGGAGCAGTGTGAACAGTGAGCCCTGGAGCAGGGCGTGGGGAGCCCTGGAGCAGTGTGAACAGTGAGCCCTGGAGCAGTGTGAACAGTGAGCCCTGAAGCAGTGTGAACAGTGAGCCCTGGAGCAGTGTGAACAGTGAGCCCTGGAGCAGGGCGTGGGGAGCCCTGGAGCAGTGTGAACAGTGAGCCCTGGAGCAGTGTGAACAGTGAGCCCTGAAGCAGTGTGAACAGTGAGCCCTGGAGCAGTGGGAACAGTGAGCCCTGGAGCAGTGTGAACAGTGAGCCCTGGAGCAGTGTGAACAGTGAGCCCTGGAGCAGGGCGTGGGGAGCCCTGGAGCAGTGCGTACAGTAAGCCCTGGAGCAGTGTGAACAGTGAGCCCTGGAGCAGTGTGAACAGTGAGCCCTGGAGCAGTGTGAACAGTGAGACCTGGAGCAGTGTGAACAGTGAGCCCTGGAGCAGTGTGAACAGTGAGACCTGGAGCAGTGTGAACAGTGAGCCCTGGAGCAGTGTGAACAGTGAGCCCTGGAGCAGTGCGAACAGTGAGCCCTGGAGCAGTGTGAACAGTGAGCCCTGGAGCAGTGTGAACAGTGAGACCTGGAGCAGTGTGAACAGTGAGCCCTGGAGCAGTGCGAACAGTGAGCCCTGGAGCAGTGTGAACAGTGAGCCCTGGAGCAGGGCGTGGGGAGCCCTGGAGCAGTGTGAACAGTGAGCCCTGAAGCAGTGTGAACAGTGAGCCCTGGAGCAGTGCGAATAGTGAGACCTGGAGCAGTGTGAACAGTGAGCCCTGGAGCAGGGCGTGGGGAGCCCTGGAGCAGTGTGAACAGTGAGCCCTGGAGCAGTGTGAAGAGTGAGCCCTGGAGCAGTGGGAACAGTGAGCCCTAGAGCAGTGTGAACAGTGAGCCCTGGAGCAGGGCGTGGGGAGCCCTGGAGCAGTGCGTACAGTGAGCCCTGGAGCAGTGTGAACAGTGAGCCCTGGGGAAGTGTGAACAGTGAGACCTGGAGCAGTGTGAACAGTGAGCCCTGAAGCAGTGTGAACAGTGAGCCCTGGAGCAGTGTGAACAGTGAGACCTGGAGCAGTGTGAACAGTGAGCCCTGGAGCAGTGTGAACAGTGAGCCCTGCAGCAGTGCGAACAGTGAGCCCTGGAGCAGTGCGAACAGTGAGCCCTGGAGCAGTGCGAACAGTGAGCCCTGAAGCAGTGTGAACAGTGAGCCCTGAAGGAGTGTGAACAGTGAGCCCTGGAGCAATGTGAACAGTGAGACCTGGAGCAGTGTGAACAGTGAGCCCTGGAGCAGTGCGAACAGTGAGCCCTGGAGCAGTGTGAACAGTGAGACCTGGAGCAGTGTGAACAGTGAGCCCTGAAGCAGTGTGAACAGTGAGCCCTGGAGCAGTGGGAACAGTGAGACCTGGAGCAGTGGGAACAGTGAGCCCTGGAGCAGTGTGAACAGTGAGACCTGGAGCAGTGTGAACAGTGAGCCCTGGAGCAGTGTGAACAGTGAGCCCTGGAGCAGTGGGAACAGTGAGACCTGGAGCAGTGCGTACAGTGAGCCCTGGAGCAGTGGGAACAGTGAGACCTGGAGCAGTGGGAACAGTGAGCCCTGGAGCAGTGTGAACAGTGAGACCTGGAGCAGTGTGAACAGTGAGCCCTGGAGCAGTGTGAACAGTGAGCCCCGGAGCAGTGTGAACAGTGAGCCCTGGAGCAGTGTGAACAGTGAGCCCTGGAGCAGTGTGAACAGTGAGCCCTGGAGCAGTGTGAACAGTGAGCCCTGGAGCAGTGTGAACAGTGAGCCCTGGAGCAGTGCGAACAGTGAGCCCTGGAGCAGTGCGTACAGTGAGCCCTGGAGCAGTGTGAACAGTGAGCCCTGGAGCAGTGTGAACAGTGAGCCCTGGAGCAGTGTGAACAGTGAGCCCCGGAGCAGTGGGAACAGTGAGCCCCGGAGCAGTGGGAACAGTGAGCCCTGGAGCAGTGGGAACAGTGAGCCCTGGAGCAGTGCGAACAGTGAGCCCTGGAGCAGTGTGAACAGTGAGCCCTGGAGCAGTGTGAACAGTGAGACCTGGAGCAGTGTGAACAGTGAGCCCCGGAGCAGTGGGAACAGTGAGACCTGGAGCAGTGGGAACAGTGAGCCCTGGAGCAGTGCGAACAGTGAGCCCTGCAGCAGTGCGAACAGTGAGCATTGCAGCAGTGTGAACAGTGAGCCCCGGAGCAGTGTGAACAGTGAGACCTGGAGCAGTGTGAACAGTGAGACCTGGAGCAGTGTGAACAGTGAGCCCTGGAGGAGTGCGAACAGTGAGCCCTGGAGCAGGGCGTGGGGAGCCCTGGAGCAGTGTGAACAGTGAGCCCTGGAGCAGTGTGAACAGTGAGACCTGGAGCAGTGTGAACAGTGAGACCTGGAGCAGTGTGAACAGTGAGCCCTGGAGCAGGGCGTGGGGAGCCCTGGAGCAGTGCGTACAGTGAGCCCTGGAGCAGTGTGAACAGTGAGCCCTGGAGCAGTGTGAACAGTGTGACCTGGAGCAGTGCGAACAGTGAGACCTGGAGCAGTGTGAACAGTGAGACCTGGAGCAGGGCGTGGGGAGCCCTGGAGCAGTGCGAACAGTGAGCCCTGTAGCAGTGTGAACAGCGAGCCCTGGAGCAGGGCGTGGGGAGCCCTGGAGCAGTGTGAACAGTGAGCCCTGGAGCAGTGTGAACAGCGAGCCCTGGAGCAGTGTGAACAGTGAGCCCTGGAGGAGTGCGAACAGTGAGCCCTGGAGCAGGGCGTGGGGAGCCCTGGAGCAGGGCGTGGGGAGCCCTGGAGCAGTGCGTACAGTGAGCCCCGGAGCAGTGTGAACAGTGAGCCCTGGAGCAGTGTGAACAGCGAGCCCTGGAGCAGTGTGAACAGCAAGCCCTGGAGCAGGGCGTGGGGAGCCCTGGAGCAGTGGGAACAGTGAGCCCTGGAGCAGTGGGAACAGTGAGCCCTGGAGCAGTGGGAACAGTGAGACCTGGAGCAGTGTGAACAGTGAGACCTGGAGCAGTGGGAACAGTGAGCCCTGGAGCAGTGGGAACAGTGAGCCCCGGAGCAGTGTGAACAGTGAGCCCTGGAGCAGGGCGTGGGGAGCCCTGGAGCAGTGCGTACAGTGAGCCCTGGAGCAGTGGGAACAGTGAGACCTGGAGCAGTGCGAACAGCGAGACCTGGAGCAGTGGGAACAGTGAGACCTGGAGCAGTGGGAACAGCGAGACATGGAGCAGTGGGAACAGTGAGACCTGGAGCAGTGGGAACAGTGAGCCCTGGAGCAGTGGGAACAGTGAGCCCTGGAGCAGTGGGAACAGTGAGACCTGGAGCAGTGTGAACAGTGAGACCTGGAGCAGTGGGAACAGTGAGCCCTGGAGCAGTGGGAACAGTGAGCCCCGGAGCAGTGTGAACAGTGAGCCCTGGAGCAGGGCGTGGGGAGCCCTGGAGCAGTGCGTACAGTGAGCCCTGGAGCAGTGGGAACAGTGAGACCTGGAGCAGTGCGAACAGCGAGACCTGGAGCAGTGGGAACAGTGAGACCTGGAGCAGTGGGAACAGTGAGCCCCGGAGCAGTGTGAACAGTGAGCCCTGGAGCAGGGCGTGGGGAGCCCTGGAGCAGTGTGAACAGTGAGCCCTGGAGCAGTGGGAACAGTGAGCCCTGGAGCAGTGGGAACAGTGAGACCTGGAGCAGTGCTAACAGCGAGCCCTGGAGCAGTGTGAACAGTGAGCCCTGAAGCAGTGTGAACAGTGAGACCTGGAGCAGTGTGAACAGTGAGACCTGGAGCAGTGTGAACAGTGTGCCCTGCAGCAGTGTGAACAGTGAGCCCTGGAGCAGTGTGAACAGTGAGCCCTGGAGCAGTGTGAACAGTGAGCCCTGGAGCAGTGCGAACAGTGAGCCCTGGAGCAGTGTGAACAGTGAGACCTGGAGCAGTGTGAACAGTGTGCCCTGCAGCAGTGTGAACAGTGAGCCCTGCAGCAGTGTGAACAGTGAGACCTGGAGCAGTGTGAACTGTGAGCCGTGGAGCAGTGCGAACAGCGAGCCCTGGAGCAGTGTGAACAGTGAGCCCTGGAGCAGGGCGTGGGGAGCCCTGGAGCAGTGGGAACAGTGAGCCCTGGAGCAGTGGGAACAGTGAGCCTTGGAGCAGGGCGTGGGGAGCCCTGGAGCAGTGCCTGGGGAGCCCCGGAACAGTGCGAGTAGTGATCCCTGGAGCAGCATGTGGGGAAGAAGCCCCAGAGCATCAAACAGGTAGTGAGTCCTGGGCAGAGACCCAGCACCTGGGAGACAGCCCTGATATTTACCTTGGAGCAGCTGAGTACCGGTATGGAGCACACTGGCACATGGGGCGGTGCGGGGATGGCTGTTGGACTGGGGTCTGGCGTGGGTGGTCAGACCATGTGCAGAGGCCCTGCGCTGAGCTGCTACACTGTAATGTCTATTTGAAATTTCCTACCTTACTGCAATGTCAACCCTTTAATGATATCCTTTTAAAATTATTTTTCACCTCTGCAAGTAACACAACTACTTTTATTGCTCTGCTGTCTCCAAGAATTGTACCTAGGTACTTATATCTGAGATGTCACCATGAGAAGGCAGACATTGTAAAGCTTTTCCTTGTACCCCTACAATGGAGTACTTGTGATAATAACAGGATATTGTATATTGAAAGTGAGAAGCACAATTAGAGATGATGCTACTTTCAGCTTTGATGACAAGCAGCTCAGCAAATGGGCACCACAATAATGATCAGCACCATCTCCACATGCAAGGACATGCAAGTAATTCTATTTCCAGTTGTGTACCACTTTGTCCTGTAAAAGAGAGGAGAGTGTGTCAGTTAGTCTGTTTGGGTGAGATGCCTATCATATTTGAACAGAACGGCATTCCATCTGTGGCACAATGCATTTCAAAATTGTGTGAGTTTCCATGCTACTCTTGCAATGGTTGAAAAATTGCATTGCCAATTTACAAATTGTATGTTTCAGAAGTATTTAAATTTTGGGGAGTTTTTTTTGCCCCCTGTTTGTCAGGTTTTCTATCCTGTCTTCCCTCCACACACATAATGTTTCTTCATGCCACAGACCTATTTTTATCAAGAGACCAGGCACTGACCTGCACTCAGGTCCCAGCTGTATTTTCTAACCAGGCAGTGGGGGAAGTGCTTTTGTGTCTGTCTGCTGATTCTGGATCTAATCCCATTGGGAGGCACAAGTGTTCCATCAGCACCTCCCCCAGCAGGCTTTGCTGAGGTCAGGAGCTCACTCTGCACAGAATATCTGAGGATGACCTGACCTCTGCCATTCTGAGCAAGTCACAATGTGGTGAAAGCAAGCAGAGATAACAATCAATTTCCAAGGACCCCAGAAAATTACATGCGCTTCAGATTTTTAATAGAAAACAATTATTAAATTTTCAAACATGGAATATGTTATTGAGGTAAGAAGGGGGATAGTTTATTAACTGCAGACTCAAAAATACTTACTTTGCAAAAAAAATACCAGATGGTCATTATACATCTACAATGACAATCAATTCACACATCTCAAGGAACTAGGATGTCACTTTGTCAACATAATTTTATTTCTGCAATTGTGAAGTGCAGATTTGTGGTTGACAATGACTCAAGGGATACAAAAGGATTACAAGCTTTGCTAATGATATACAGCATTTTCTTCGATAATAATTCAACACAGGCAAGGAGCTGCACCGAGTATGCAGAGAGGGAGCTATAGTGAATATTGGCTTGGATTTTCCAATGGCCAGTCGTTGTTTCTGCAGCAGAGTTAGGAGTGCACATCCAGACCCAGCAGAATCTCTGACAGAGCATTCTCCAATGGAATTGCATGGAAAATTAAAAATTCTAGTGGGCATTTCCATCCACCTGGAGCTCTTTGAAAATATCCACTTCAATTGCAGAATTCAGAGCATTCTGTTGCAGTTAAGTTGACTGGCTAAATTACCATTCACACCCACCTATACCTCCTCCAGGCCTACACCTCTTCCAAACCACCAGCCAGACCCTGATTTGACATTTGCACTCGCCACCAGACCGAACCCCTTCCTCCAGTCCCTGACCCTCACCTTCTGCCACCCCCACCCAACCCTGACACTTCCCTTCCCTGTGACCTAACAATCCCCCTCCCAGAGATCCAACTTAATCCTTTCCCTGGGACCCGAATCCCCTTCTCCCTCTGGTAGCAAAACCCCCTCTCAGCCTTGAACCCTAATTCACCCTCCCCATTGAGACTTGACACATCCCTTCCCTCAGGACTTCATACTCACCCTCTGACCCCTGGCACTCCACACACACAAGTTCTCTACTGTGATACAATACTCCCCTCTCATCCCAGGACCCGATGCAATCCCTCCTCCCTGTGATACAATATTCTCCCCACACCCGATACTCTACACCCGTCTTCTCCAGCACTGATACATCGAGACCAAATGCCCTTCTCATGCTGTTTCCGATATCCTCTCTCATTTGGATAATGACCATCCACCCTGTCCACTGGGACCTAACTCACCCATCTCATCCAGGAGTTGATAGCCCTCTCCGTCCACTCATAAACTGATACTCAGTCTCCCCCACTTCTGTATTCAACACATGTTCTCTCTCCCTGGGATCTGGCACTACCTACCTCTCTGGGAGCCGACACCCCCTCTTACCCCAATACCCGACATCCAGGCCCTGACAACTCACCTCTGCTGGACCCAACACCCTTTTTCACCCTGACACTCCTCTGCTCTGCCATTAGATTTGACAATCTCTCTCTCCCCAGGTCCTGACGCCCCCTTAGCGAAATGAAACCCCGTCCTACTCAACACATCCAATAAACTTCATCCATCCTAACCTATCCAAACAATCACTTACCTGGTACCCTTAAAAATTGTGCCCTTTTTGACATCCTAACTACCTATCAATCTGGCATTTTACCTTCCTGGCACCCTATTTAACTAGCACCCTGGTAACCTTTTAAACCTGTCATTCTGGCACCCACTTAACCTGGCACACTTCCCACCCTTCACCCTTCCAACCTGGCACCCTAACCTTATCCTTGTCCTTTCACAGGAGCTGTGAAAGTGGGCGTCTGTACTGCTGGACATTTAAAGCACAGAATATGGCAACCATTGTCATGAAAAAGGGTGAGTAATTTGCCTCCCCCCTAACTAACGTCCAGAACACAGTCCGATAAAACATCTGCTCCACATTTCTGCAGGAGCTATCCTCTGAACCCCCTGCCAGAAATGTAGAACTCTTTCTTAACGTAAGTAATTTGAAGCAGAATGGCAATCTGTCTGTGATTGCCACTCCTAGGAAAATCTGGCCATTAATTCTCAAAAGTTAAAATGATCGACTGTGGATGAATTACAAAATCCATGATTTATGGTCGTACTTTCATATTGCTGTCATATTGTCGCACCATTATCCAAGCATGATGCTGACTGCAACATCCACGGCATTGTCCAAAGCAAGATCTGAGTGAAGACATTTGGCTGACTCAGAAAGCAGGCAAATTTCAGTCTAATATAAATAACATCCTACAATTGTTTAAAATCAGCCTACTGGTTCATCACTAATCTCAGTGCCAACAGGTCAACACTGCTTACGGAAAGGACCAGAAGTCAAAAGAAGTGAATAGATTAGATTCCCTACAGTGTGGAAACAGGCCCTCGGCCCAACCAGTCCACACCGACCCTCCGAAGAATAACCCACCCAGACCCATTTCCCTCTGACTAACTGACCTAACACTATGGGGCAATTTAGCATGGCCAATTCACCTGATCTGCACATCTTTGGACTGTGGGAAGAAACCGGAGCACCCGGAGGAAACCCACGCAGACACAGTGAGAATGTGCAAACGCCACACAGACAATCACCCAAGGCTAGAATCAAACCTGGTACCCTGGTGCTGTGAGGCAGCAGTGCTAACCACTGAGCCATGGTACTTTAACCATACCCTCAATCAGCTTTCATTGCTCATTGAAGAAGCAACAAAGAGCTATAGCAACATTTGGATTATGGAATAAATTGGCTCAAAAATCCTTTTATTATGTCTTAAAAATGTAAATAATCTTAATAACTGAATAAGACTTTGCTCAGTAACTTCTATTATTATCTCCTGCTTGCCAATTCCCAATTCCAGGTCGTAGTCTCTCTTAATGTGGCTTTCCCCTTGATTCTCCCATTTGTCCGTTCCATCCCTTGAACCTTCACCATGAGCAAGAGCCTGGGAGAGGAGCAAGGGGTGGTGTGTAGGAGAGTTAGAGGGAAGCAGTGGGCAGAAGGGATGGGTAGAAGTTGGAGAGGGAAGTAGTGGTTGAGAGAACAGTGAGCGTGAAGTTCAGGAAAGGATGTGAGGAGCAGGAGGATTGGGGAAAGGAGATGGTATGCGGAAGATATAGTGAGCAGGGGGTCAGGAGAGGAGATGGTGAGTCAGATGACTGGGGAGGGAGGTGGTATGCAGAAGATATAGTGAGCAGGGGGTCAGGAGGGGAGATGGTGAGTCAGATGACTGGGGAGGGAGGTGCCAAGCCTGAGGGTTGGTGGTTACCAGAAAGTTCTAATATAGTTTTTGGTTTTGCATGAGTGAATTTGGCAGTTAATTTCATCTGACTAATCATGTTAGACTCTGCACAGTTACCATTCCATCATGGAAGAATTGATCAGTTCTTTTTTTGTGGCAGATACTGGCGGGAAGCTTCACTTAATCACCAGTGTGGCTGTAATAAATAGGAGTGTTGCCTGGCTGAACAATGGTACAATTTAGAGGAACATGGGTCTGAATATTGCGTCCACCAGTTGGTATGTTTTGGGTGAGGGGACTTGTAATGTAGGTTGCACAGCCAGCCCACCATATTCCCACACCCCTGAACTCACCTTCATAGCACGGAGGGTGGGTGAGCATTGAAATTAGCACCCTGTCAACAAAACCTACATATAGAATTAAGGATTGACTGAGTTGGTTAAAAGCTCAATCATCCTCTATTACTACATTGCCCATACAATAATGAAGAGTCAGGCTGTTGTGGAGTTAGCTGATCCAGAGGTGTGTCTGAGTCGGGTGATTAAAAATAACTATGCATGACATGGGCAGAGGGAGAGTGGGATTCATAACATTTTTAAACTGCATAAAACCGCAGAATGTAAGGGGGTTGCTATCATTTAGAGAGCTCCTTACCCATCGGGGCACATGTTGAGAATATATCCCACTACTCCCTTCCCACCTGCACATTCTTTAAAAGTCACCACTCTTGCCTCCTTCTCCTATTATGGAGATTATGGAAGATGATGTTGTAGGTTTAAAAACAAGTTATTGGAACCCTTTGTGAACACTGTCCTCAATACTGCTGGGACGATGCTAGACATACTAGCATCATGTGTGCATGTTCAGGGCAGCCTTACCAATTGGTTTTTCAATTGATCGATTGTGTGGGTTCAAGAGAGCTCATCATACAAAACAAATTCTTGATTGGTTCCTGGGTAAGTGGCTACAGACTTGTGCTTATACAATAGTGCAGAAATATCCAGCCTGTGTGCAGAAGTTACAAAAAATCTCTTAGCAGATGTTCTCACATTGCTTCCCTGCAAACTATTCTCTTTAAGCTCCTTGGTGAGAAGGAAAACAGGGAAAACCAACACTTTCACAGACACTGAAAGTGGGAGGTTCTCAACCAATGTATGAAAGATAGCATCGGTGTGCCACAAACATTGCCTTGTCAGCAGAGAATTGGAAGGTTTTGAAAGAAAGCTGAAAGAAAACAACTCCCCACCATCTGTGATTAGAACTTGTTTCTCTGATTATTTCTTCGTTCCCTCTCTCCCCTTCACAATGTGTACCTTGTCTTTTTACATTGTGTGATACTGTTTATATTGGTATGGAATTTTAAAAAAAGATGTAGATTTAAGTTATAGATTGTAACTTAACTCATGTATCTTTCTTGCCATTGATTAAAAATAGTTTGATTACCAGCAATAGTGATTTTCTTTTCAATTAAAAACCTGATGTGCACATTACACGGTTGATAAAATTTGGATATTTCAGTAGGTTAATCAGACTTTCACATTTGTGATGACTCCAAGAATAGTGAGGCTAGTAACTAGTGCACTACTCCAGTCAGTCATGACCAGCAGTTCCTCCAATTTATGTTTCCCATTATAAATTAAGCTCTTTGTGTTGTACCAGCTTCTAGAAGCAGAAGCTGATATGTCAGCATGCTGGTTAGGTTGCACACCATTGTTGGTGACAGTAAATACAAGCTGTTTGTGCATGTTCAACCTAAAGATGATAAAGGAAAGTAGCCAAGGGATTACCTTTTCTGCCCTGGTCAGATCAATTAACCTTTTCTGGTGCTTGTGGTTAACTTAATTACTAAGGTGTCCAATAGTCTTTCTCCTCTTTGCTTATTCAGGAGTGTCTATAGTCTACCTTCAGATTAATTAATTAACCTTCTTTCCTGCCTTCCTGCAGTTCTGTGTTCCCTTCTGCTAGGTACGCCTTTGGAAGGTTTATTTTGAAAGAGCCTCAGAATTACGCATGATTCTCCAATTGAGCTACCCGACATTCAATTCACGATGACTAGCAATGTTTAAATTAGCTATAGCTTTCTCATCTGGTTTCTGAAATCATCAGCTATGCTTGGGTTTTTAAAGACAGCACTCTAAATTACTTAATGCCTCCAGAACACCTATATCTTACATGGATGGGATTCATTGAATTGTCTTGGGATTTAGAAATGAAATAACTGAAAAACTTTAGGCAGGTTCAGAGTCAGAAAAGATTGCCGGATACATGCCATGTTCAAGGTGGAAATTTTGTTGTCTGTGGATTTTTGCTCATTTTAAAATGTCATAGAGACGTACAGCATGTAATCCATGCTAACCAGATATCCTAAATTAATCTAGTCCCAGTTGACAGCATTGGGTCTATATCCCTCTAAACCTTCCCATTCATGTATCCATCCAGATGTCCTTTAAATGTTGTAATTATATCAGCCTCACCACTTCCTTTGGCAGTTCGTTCCATACATGCACCACCCTCTGCATGATAAAGTTGCCCCTTCAGTCCATTTCATATCTTTCCCCTCTCACCATAAACCTATGTCCTCTAGTTTTGGACTCCCCCACCCCTGGGAAAAGACCTTGCTTATTTATCTTATCTATGCCCCTCATGATTTTATAGACCTTTGTAAGGTCACCCTTTATTCTCCAAGGCTCCAGGAAAAATAGCCCCAGCCTATTCAGCCTCTCTCTATAGCTCAAACCCTCCATCCGTGGCAACATCCTTGTAAATCTTTTATGTTTCAAGTTTCATGATATCCTTCCTTTAGCAGGAAGACCAGAATTGCACACAATATTCCAAAAGTAGCCAAAGCAATGTCCTGTACAGCCGCAACATGACCTTCCAACTCCTGTATTCAATACTCTGACCAGAAAGGCTGTCTTTTAAACTTAACATTATTATTGCTCTTAGCCATTTACTGGTTTTAATTGATGTGCTTGATACTGGAGGGTACAAAAAAAATTACACGAGCAAATGGATATTTTGCACATATCATTCGCAAAGTTTATAACAATCAAATTGTACCCTGCTGTGAGTTACTTTCAGTTCTAGAATTGCTGTTGTTGTTACCCCTGGCCCAATTCAAAACAATGTTAGCTACGCACGCATTCTTTGTTTGTACTGCAGAAAATAGCAAAGAGATTTCATTAAGACTATTTAATGCTGCATGACACAAGTATCCAGACGTTTGGGAGACTGCTAGTCTACTGTTTAGAAGGGAGATATTTTTCTCCATTAGACTGAAAAATTCAACAATCTGATTGGAAAATAAATTAAAATGTTATAAATGACATTACAACAAAACAGGGAATATATCAAGACTTCATCAGGCAAAGACAAAATGAGTGTAGTTTCTGTATGAGTTACTTGTTTGTTGTCTGGCAGCTTGGTCTATGAATATTTGTCTGTATGTGTAAAACAAAGCCAAATGCACATCCTTGGATGCTATCCTTGGATAGCTGCACAATACATTGAGAACAATAGAAAATTGAGTGGTCTCAAATGATACTCTGAGACTCAAAGTGACTCTGGTAAGATTAATATAAACATACGAGAGGGCAGGAGTAGCAAATCATGCAGTAAATACTGCATTCTGAGAATAAATCCAAATTCAGATCGTCATATATTAAAATATACATTGGAAATGTTATAAATAGCTCATTTAAATTCCAGGAAATGCATATCTGAGAGGAGGTAAATTTTTCTTTTTACTTATATCACCACAACTTGTTCCATGGTTTTAATTAAAGCTTGTTCACTTTTGTGCATGCATCTTTTATCTGCTCATAATTCGAATTGAGCAGTTTGCTCACATCAATTATCAATTGCCTCTCAGCACTCCAAAAAACTGGAATCTTATCCTCTGCCAATTGCCATCCTTTCTGTTAAAATATGCTCAGTTCTTAAAGCTTAATTTTTGTATTCATTCAAGTGATTCTGATCATTGGAGACTGGGCTGACATTTATTGTCCCTCCCTATTTGCCTTATAGAAGGCAGGACTGAGCTTTCTTCTTGAATCAGTGCTGTCCTCTGGGTGTAGAGCAACCAAGGTGCACTTGAAAAGTGAGTTCCAGGATTTAGAACGGTAATATTGAGGGGAATCTTATGTTTTATCCGAGGTATGTCAAATTTATGGAAGGTTTTTCACCACAAGGCCTAGTGAATATTCTTGCTGCAAATGTGCAGCATTAACTACCAATCCCACCCTGTTGCATTCCTCACATTCATCTCCAGCCCCAAGTTACCATGTGCCATTCCCAGAAAACTCACCACTCAATGGATATCCGTTAAAAGACCAGAATTCCTTGCACTTGCACCTTCTTTCAAAGGCTTCTGTGCACCAGGATAAGTGTTAGCAATCTGGCATTGCCTCTTACCTGCAATGTTATGTTACACCAACCATAAATCATCACTGCCCATGACTCTCACTGGCATGGCTGACATTCCTGACACTTACAACTCTAATCCCTCATGCTCATCACTGTGTAACCAACTGGCTATGCATTTTACCCGTCTGCAGGTACATCCACCCAAAAATCCTCTAAGTCAGAGCTATCCTGTCCCCATTGACCACTATAGACCCATAACTTGATATTGTCCAGTCAGGCAACTTCATATAGAGGCAAGCAAATAGATCTGTCCAAACACCAAGCTTTTATTTACAGTGTGCAACAGGGACAACAAACAAAACCTATAGACGCTGAAGATCACCTGACAATGTAAACTAGATTTTGGTATCATGACCAACGAATATTTTCCAGTTTACCTAGCACTCAGCTCTCATTTATTGGAAACAGTTGTCAATGAGGTTCTGTCTGACGTATGGTGCCCATCACAGCCAAACTCTGTCATGGACAAGGACAGCTTCCTCCTCTTCAATGTCCCTAACTTCCTCCTTAGAAGACTGTTTGCACTTCCTCCAGCACCTCAGCATCTATCACATCACCTCGTAGCCTGCTCCAATTGTGCAGATCATAGTATATCAGGATGATGTAGCACACAATGTCTAGACCATACTGGGGCAAATGTTAATTGCCATCCATCAACCTAAGCCTGGTTGTTGTGATCTTGCTGCATATGGGCATGGAGTGCTTCAGTATCTGACAAGTCATAAATTGTACATTGCATAATTATTACCAAATATTCTCACTTCTGTCCATGTGATGGAGGGAAGGTCATTGATGAAACCACTAAAAATGGTAGGGCTTAAGGCACTCCGCTGAGGAACTCCTACAGAGATATGTTGGAGTTGAGTTGAGTGACCTTCAATAGCCTCAGCTATTTTCCTTTGTGATAGATATAGCTCCAACCAGTGGAGTTTTCCCCATTATTCTAATTGATTCCAACTACTTAAGTTTGCTCAAGCTCCTTGACGCCACACTCAGTCAATTGTTACCTTTATTCAAGGGCAGTCACACTCTCCGCACCTTTGGAGTGGAGATTTTTTTAAATGTTTGCACCAAGGTTGCAGTAAGGTTAGAGGTTCCATGCCCCGATGAAACTCAAATGAACTAAGTGATCAGGTTATTCCTTTGCAACTGTTGTTTGATAGTACTGTCCATGTTCCCTTCTATCACTTCATTGTTGATCAAGAGTAGACTGATGGAGCAGTCATTGGTTGTGCTGGATTTGTTCTACTTTTTGTGTATAGGACACACCTGAGCAATTTTTCACATTTGTTGGTTATGAGCAGGAGGATCGATGTTTCAGATATAAACCCTTTATCAGGCATTCCCGATGAAGGGCTTATGCCTGAAATGTCGATTCTCCTGCTCCTCAGATGCTGCCTAACCTGCTGTGCTTTTCCAGCACCACACTCTCAATTCTGATCTCCAGCATCTGCTGTCCTCATTTTCTCCTGGTTATATACCAGTGTTTACCTGGTACGGGTATGGTAATTTTTGGAGCACAATTCTTCAGTACTATTGCCAAAATGTTGTCAGAGCTAATAACCTTTGCATTATCCAGTGTCTTTGGCCATTTCTTAGTATGATGTGGAGTGAATTGAATTTGCTGAAGACTGACTTCTGAGATTATAGGAACCTCTGGAAGAGACTGTAATGGATAATCCCTCAGCATTTCTAGCTAAAGATAAATGCAAATACTTCAGCCTTATCTTTTACACCATTTTGCTGGGCTCCCCAGTTGATGAGGATGAGGATATTTTTGGAGCATTCTCCTTCTGTTAGTTGATTATTTGTCCATCACCATTTATGACTGGATGTGACAGGACTGCTGAGTTTAGATTTGATCTGTTGATTGTGGGATCACATAGCCTTGTCTATTGTTGTTTCTGCTGATGTGTTGTAGTTCCACCAAGTTGGCACTTCAGTTTTGAGTATGGTTTGTGCTACTGCCACACTCCTCATTGAGCCTTGGCTGATCTTCTACCCTGATAGTGATTGTAGAGTGGGAATATATTCTTCCACTGAGGTTCAACATTGATTGCCAGCATTTGCTGTTCATTTGTTTTGTTTAATGTTAAACTGGAATTGATTCTACTGATCTAACAAAATATGTAAAGTCAATTGAATGCAAAAGCATATATGTTCAGATTAAAACTTATGTGTTTAGTGATCTAGGTCCCTAAACAGGAAGAAAATTAAAATATTATTTGGTTTTTCTTCCCCTGCATGATAAAGGGAGCATTAATAGTGCACTGGTTCAATCCTTTTGTTCAAAATGACAGAAGAAAAATAACTGAAGAATGATCTTCATCAAATTGTACGTGCTTCCTGGAGCATAAGCTGTTTTCTTTTGTTCAAAAGTTGGATTTGGCCTGATAAAATCATAAGGGAGCAAGGCGTGTGGAATTTCAGCACAGCAACTACAAAGGGATGTGGGGGTGTTGTAACAGGCTTGGTTTTTCATTCAGTAACATCGGACATTATAGAGAAGCATGACCTAGAATCAGATATTGTAGTGTTTGTAAAATAATGTTTTTCAGATTAATTGTCATATTTTCCTTGTGATAACACCAACACAGTGAACATTATTTAGCAAACACATTCAGTGTTAACATGCATTTAATGTCATCCTGAATCTTTGTTTATTTGTTCATTCTTGGGATATGGGTTTTGTTGTATCCCAACCCTAATTGCCCTGGAGAATGTGGTGGTGAACCGATGTGTGGGCTCAGAGGGATCTTGTACGTAATGTACAAGCCCATGTATCCATTGCTCTTATATTTCTGAGTGGCAGATGCCATGGATTTGGATAATGCTGTTCAAGGAGCTTTGCTGAGTTACCGCAATGCATCTTGTAGATAGTAGACAGTGCTGCCACTATGTGTCAAACATTATGGGAATGAATGTAGGAAGAGGTGGATAGGGAGCCAATCAAGAGGGTTGCTTTGTCCTGGATGGTGTCAAGCTTCTTGAGTGTTGTTAGAGCTGCACCCATCCTGGCAAGTGGGGAGTATTCCATTACACTCCTGGTTTGTGCATGTAGATGGTGGACAGGCTTTGGGAAGTCAGGAGGTGAGTCACTTGTCACAGAATTCCTAGTTTCCTGTCTTGTAGGCATAGTGTTTATATGTCAGGTCCAATTCAGATAACCTGGAAGATGTTGAGAAAGGGAGATTCGGTGATAGCAATGCCATTGAAGTCCTGGGGAGAGAGTTCAATTCTGTGAGATCGGAATTTCATTTTGTAACATTTGTTCAATCAAAGTTGAAAAAGGATTTCATTATTTCTTTATAAATGAACAGTATTTTTAATCTCAAATAGTTTATTGGTGGCTTCCTTTAAAGGATTAATAACATGCTAAGATATAGGCTGTGAACATTGTTAGAAGGATTCCAACATGATTCCAACACGTGGACTGGGAAACAGCCAAGGGCCACTGTTTCAACATTCCTCTGCACTGTAATGTTAATCCAAAGATAGCACAGACCACACAGCAGAGAATTCTTATGTAGTTATTTATAAATCACTCTGTCACTCCTAATTGAAACAATCAGACATTCCATCTGTAAGACATGGATTAATTTGTCAAATGGACATATATTCGATGGCAACAGTTGTGCATGCCTGGCGTTGCTATTTTATTTGAGGCTGTTGATCTTAATAAAACATTAATCGGTTTGTCAGACATAAACAATTTTATAGATTCCTTTTTTGAGTAGTTTCATGTTTTCTATGCAGTTTTCTTTAGCCATTACAGAACATTACAGTATGACTTCAGAGGCAGTGTTGAGATGAGTATGGATCCCACTATTTCTATTCTCAAACCTCTGATATTATATGAATATTTTTGTGTGTGGTGGTTTGGATGTTAGGTTCATGTTTCTAGCAAATTAGACCCACTATAACTTCTTAAAACTTGACAGCTGCACACCATATTTTATAAAATAGTTAGAAGAAATGCAAGTCATTGTTGTTAGGTGGGATTACTGCCTTTGAAAATACTCATGGAAAATGATCATTACACTACTTGCTTTGGCACGAACCTCTGCAGGACAACCTTCTAATTGTTCACCTCCAAAGATATTGGCAGGTTAAGTAAGTAAGCATAGGTTGGCAAATAGAGTATAGAAACATGGAAGATAAGAGTAGGAGTAGACTATTCAACACTTTGAGCCTGCTCCACCATTCAATTGAGCTCAGTACCCTCATTCCATCCACTGCCTTATCTTTTGACCCTTCAGCCACAAGAGAATACCTACCTCCTTCTTGAAAACACATAATCTTTTGACTTCAAGCACTTTCTATGGTAGTGAATTCCACAGGCTCACTGCTCTTTGAGTGAAGGAATGTTTTAGTCACTCTTGGGCTGGCCAGCATTTACTTCCCACCCCCAGTAGTCTTGAGAAGGTGAGCTGCCTCTTGAACCACTGCAGTCGATATGCTCTAGGTTGACCCACAATGGCCTTAAAGAGGGATTTAAAAGATTTTGACTCTGTGACAGTGAAGGAACAGTGATAAATTTCCAAATTAGGGTCATGAGTGGCTTGGAGGGGAACTTGAAGGTGGTGTTAGTCCCACGTATCAGCTGCCCTTGTCCTTCCAGACAGAAGTGATCATGGATTTGGTAGGTGTTGTCAAAGGATCATTGGTGAATTTCTTCAGTACATCTTGTAGATAGTACACACTGCTACTACTGAGCATTGGTGATGGAGGGAGTGCTTGTGGTACCAATCAAACAGGCTTCTTTGTCCTGATTGTGTCAAGTTTCTTGAGTATTGTTGATGCTGCATTCATCCAGACAGGTGGGGAGTATTCTATCACATTCCTAACTTTTGCCTTATCTATTGTGCACAAACTTTGGGAGTCAGGAGGTGAGTTACTTGCTGCAGTGTTCCTAGCCTCTGACCAACTCTTGTTGCCACTATGATTATGTAGCAAGCCCAGTTGAGTTCCTGGTCAATGATAATCCCTAGAATGTTGATAGTGGGAGATTCAGTGATAGTAACACCATTGAATGTCAAGAGGTCAAGTTGATGTCTTATTGGTGATGGTTATTACCTGGCATTTGTGTGGCATGCATTTTACTTGTGACTTTTCTACACATGCCTGGATAAGTCCAAATCTTGTTGCATTTGATCTGCTTCAATATCTGAAGACTCATGAATGTTGCTGAATATCATCCAATCATCAGCGAACATCCCCACTTCTGACCTTATGATCGAGGGAAAGTCATTGATGAAGCAGCTGAAGATGGCTGGGCCTGGGACACTACCCTGAGGAACTCCTGCAGAGGTGTCCTGTAGCTGAGATGACTGACCTACAAAAACCACAACCATCTTTCTATGTGCCAGATATAATTCTTACCATTGGAGGGTTTGCTCTCGATATCCATCGACTCAAGTTTTGCCAGGGCTCCTTGATGCCACACTCAGTCAAAGGCAGCCTTGATTCAAGGGCTTTTACTCTACCTCACTTCTAGAATTCAGCACTTTTATCCATGTTTGAACCAAGGCTGTAATGGGGTCAGGAGCTGAGCGACCCTGGCAGAACCCAAACTGGACGTCACTGAGCAGGTTATTGCTGAACACTGTTGATGACACCTTCCATCATTTTACTGATGATCAAGAGTGGACTGATGGATCAGTAATTGGCCTGGTTGGATTTGTCCTGCTGTTTATGTACAGGACATACCTGGACAATTTTCCAAATTGTGGGAAGATGCCAGTGTTATGACTACACTGGAAGAGCTTGGCTAGGAGAGCGGCAAGGTCTGGAGCAAGTCTTCAGTACTATTGTTGGAATGTTGTCAGGGCCCAGAGCCTTTGCAGTTTCCAGTTACTCCAACCATTTCTAGATATAATGTGGAATGAATTGAATTGTTGAAGATTGGTGTCTGTGATGCTGGAGACAACTGGAGGAGGCTGAGATGGATCATCCACTTTGCATTTCTGTCTGAAGATTGCTGTGAAAACTTTAGCCTTATCTTTTGCACGAATGTTTTGGCCTCTTCCAACATTGGGGATAATGATATGTGTGGAGCTTCCTCCTGCAGTCAGTCATTTAATTTCCCAGCACCATTCATGATGGAATGTGGCAAGACTGCAGAGCTTAGATCTGATCCATTGATTATGGGATTGCTTAGCTCTATCTATTACTTATGATGTCTCGACGTTTCGGGCACAAGCCCTTCTTGTGCCCGAAACGTCGATTCTCCTGTTCCTTGGATGCTGCCTGACCTGCTGCGCTTTTCCAGCAACACATTTTCAGCTCTGATCTCCAGCATCTACAGTCCTCACTTTCTCCTGCTTATGATGTTTGGCATGTACGTAGCCCTGTTTGGTAACTTCACCAGTTTGATACCTCATTTTTAGGTATGCACGCTACTGCTCCACGCATCTCTTTTTATACTCTCCATTGAACCATGGTTGTTCCCCTGGCTTGACGGTAATGGTTGAGTGGGGGATATGTTGGGTCATGAGGCTCCAGATTGTGCTAGAGTACAATTCTGCTTCTGCAGATGGCCCACAGCACCTCATGGATGCCCGGTCTTGAGTTTCTAGATCTGTTTGCAGTCTGTCCCACTTCGTATGGTATACAATGGAAGGTATTCTCAATGTGAAAGTGGGACTTCATCTCCACAAAGACTGTGCAGTGGTCACTCTTACCACTCTTTTGGATGGATGTATCTGCAGTTGGCAGATTAGTAAGGTTGGTAAGAATAAGGTCAAGTTTGTTTCTCCCTCTTGCTGGTTGCCTTGCTACCTGCCATAGATCCAGTCTAGCAGATATTGATGTATTGATTTACTATTGTCACATTTAATGAAATACAGTGAAAACTGTTGGTTTGTGTATTCTACAGGCAGACCGTAACATTCAAAGTGTATCAAAGTGCAAGATATAGTTTTACAGGATGTAAAGAAGGTGCAGAGAGAGAGAGAGAGAGAGAGCGAGAAATCAAAGCTAACATTTGAGAGGTCTGTTCAAAAGTCTGATAAGAGCAGGGAAGAAGCTGTTCTTGAATCTGTTTGTACGTGTATTCAAACTTTATTAAGATCTGCCCAAAGGAACAGGGTGGAAGAGAGTATAGCTCGGGTGGCAGGGGTCTTTGATTAGGTTGGCTGCTTTCCAGAGGCAGTGGGAAGTATAATGGAGATAATGGATTGAAGACTGGTTAGTGTGATGGACTCGGCTGTGTTCACGATTCTCTGTAGTTTCTTGTAGGAAGAGCAGTTGCCAAACCACACATCCAGATAGAGTGCCTATTATGGAGCGCCTATAAAAATTGGTAAGAGTCTTTCTGGATATGCCAAATTTCCTTAGCCTCCTGAGGAAGTTATGTCTTTTCAGAACTAATCAGCTTGATCAATCTGCTGCTGAGCCAATCTTGGTGGTGGACATTGAAATCCTCCCCCCCCAGAGTACATCTTGTGTCTTTGCCATCCTCAGTGCTCCCTCCAAATGTTGTTTAACATGGAGGAGTGCAGAGTCTTCAGCCAGAGGGCAGTATGTGGTAATCAGCAGGAGGTTTCCTTGCCTATCTTTAACTTGAAGCCATGAGACATCATGAGGTCTGGAGTCAATATTGAGGACTCCCAAGGCATCTCCCTCCCACCTGTACAGCACTGTGCCCCCACCTCTGCTGGGTCTGTCCTCTCACTGGGACGGGGTATAACCAGGAATGGCAGTATCTGGGATATTGTCTTTAAAGTATGGCTATGACAGGCTGTTGCTTAACTAGTCTGTGAGACACCTCTCTCAATTTTAGCACTAGCCCCCAGATGGTAGTAAGGAGCTGTTTTTGTCATTACCTTGTCTGGTGTCTGGGTGGAACATCCAATTTCATTCCTTTGTTGAGGCTTCATAGTGATTGATACAACTGAGTGCCATGATATGCCATTTTACATGGTAGTTCAAAGTCTACCACATTGCTGTGGGTCTGGAGTCACATGTAGGCCAGACCGGGTGAGGATGGAAAATTTCTTTTCCTGAAGGACATTAATGAGCCAGCTGGGTTTACTTGGCAATTGACAATTATTCCATGGTCATCAGTAGATTCTTAATTCCAGATTTTTTTACTGAATTCAAATTCCACCATTTGCCATGGCAGGTTCCTCAGAACTTTAGCTATCTTCTGCCTCGGAACACTTCAACCCCAGGGCATCAATGTGGACTTCAACAGTTTCCTCATTTCCCCTTCCCCCACCTCACCCCAGTTCCAAACTTGCAGCTCAACACTGTCCCCATGACTTGTCCTACCTGCCTATCTTCTTTTCCACCTATCCATTCCACCCTCCTCCCTGACCTGTCACCTTCATCCCCTCCCCCACTCACCTATTGTACTCTATGCTACTCTCTCCCCACCCCCACCCTCCTCTCATTTATCTCTCCACCCTTCAGGCACTCTGCCTATATTCCTGATGAAGGGCTTTTGCCCGAAACATCAATTTTACTGCTTCTCGGATGCTGCCTAAACTGCTGTGCTTTTCCAGCACCACTAATCCAGTTTCTGGTTTAATAGTCTAGTAATAATATCATTACGCCATTGCCCCACAATTCCTCCTCAGAAAGTTTACTCCCAGAAAGTTTACTCCTTATCCTTAAAAGAAGACTCCTGGTTCTGAACTCCCTCACCATTGGGAGCAACCTTCCTACATCTGATTTGTCTAGTGCTGTTAGAATTCAATAGGATTCTATGAGATCCCACTTCATTCTTTTAAACTCCAGTAAATACAATCGTAAGCAACTCAATCTCACATCATATGTGAGTCCTGCCATCCCAAGAATCAATTTGGTAAACCTCCATTGTACTTTATAGCAAGAACATCTTTCCTTAGATAAGGAGACCAAAACTGCACACAATATTCCAGCTGTGGCCTCAACAATGCCCAGTATAATTGCCACTAAACATCCTTGTTCTTGTACTTGAATCCTCTCACTTTGAAGACCAACATACAGTCATAGAGTCATAGAGATGTACAGCATGGAAACAGACCCTTCGGTCCAACCCGTCCATGCCGTCCAGATATACCAACCCAATCTAGTCCCACCTGTCAGCACCCAGTCCATATCCCTCGAGTTTGCCACCTTTATAGTCTGCTGCACCTGTGTGCTTACTTACAGCTAATGATGCATGAGGACACCTAGATCTCATTAAAGATTCCCCTCTCTTAATTTACAGCCACTCAAAAAAACAATTTGCCTTCTTGCTTTGCTATCAAAGTGGATAACCACACATTTTTCCACATTGTACTGCATCTGTCATCTCACAGAGGCTGTCTAAATCACACTGTAACATCTCCGCATCCTCCTTACAGCTCCCTCTTCCATCCAGTTTTGTGTCATCTGCAAATTTGGATATATTACATTTAGTTCCATCATCTACGTCATTAACATATAGCTGGGGTCCTAACACTGAGCCCTGCGGAACCTCACTAGTCACTACCTGCAATTCAGAACATGACCCATTCATACCTACTGTTACACTACCCAAAATCTCATGTGCATTGATTTTACACATTAACCTCTTTTATGGGACAGGGTTGAAAACCCTTAATGTGGAGAAATGAGAAGTTGTCGATTTTGGAAGAAAGAACAAATGAACAGAATAGTATTTAAATGGAGGAAAACTGTAGAAAGCTGAAACACAAAATACTTGTTCATGAAACACAGAAAGCTACCACACAGATGCAGCAGGTAGTCAGGAAGGCTAATGAAATTTTGGCCCTTATTTCAAGCAGGTTGGCGTATAAGAGTAAGGAAACCGTACAGCAACTGTATAAGTTGCTGGTGAGGCCATTTCTGGAGCACTTTGAGCATTATTGGGCCCCTTATTTAAGAAAATATGTAATTTCATTGGTGGTATCTCAGAGAAGGTTCATTAGATTGATACCTGGTATGGAGGTATTGTCTTATGAGGAAAGGTTAAACAGGTTTGAATTTTACTCAATGGAGTCTAGACGAATGAGAGGTGATGTTATTGAAGCACATAGGATTCTTAAAGAAGCTTGACAGGATAAATGCTGAGAGGATGTTTCCTCTCTTGGTGGAGTCTATGACTAGAGGGCAACGTCTCACAATAAAGGGGTGGCAATTTATGATTAAACTGATGAGGAATTTCTTCACTCAGATGCTTGTGGGTTTTTTGAACTCCTTGCCACAGAGAGATGTTGGGTCAGAGTTGTTGTGTATATTTAAAGCTGAAATCGCTAGATTCTTAATTAGTCAGGAAATCAAGGGTTACAGGGAAAGGAAAGGAACGTGCACGTGAGGAATGTCGGATCAGTCGTGATCCTATTGAATGGCAGAGAAGGCTTCAGAGGTCAGATGGCTGACTCCTGTTCTTATTTCTCATGGACTTGATGTCTACATGTCCAGTTAAGGATGCTGAGACTACGGGCCCAATCAGAGTGCCTGCAGCCTTCAGAAGCGGGGAATGAGAGTCCCAAAGGCAGAGGTGAATGCACTGTTTCAAGAGAGGCTGTGGTGGATTTAATTCTTGAAATTAAATTGTATTCATAGGCCATACCTATGGAGGGGTGTAGCTGTTGCCCACTGACTCCAGTGCTTTCTTGCAGAGTAAGTAAACTATTTCCAGTTACTGAGTATTCTTTGGCCTGAGCAAAATACCAATGTGTGTTGTGTCCCCAATCAGCTCACAACTGGGTATTTCATTATGCAAATTGACTAGATTGGATTCCCTACAGTGTGGAAACAGGCCCTTCAGCCCATCAAGTCCACACTGACCCTCCAAAGAGCAACCCACCCAGACCCCTACATTTACCCCTGACTAATGCACCTAGTACTACAGGCAATTTAGCATGGCCAATTTACCTAACCTGCACATCTTTGTGACTGTGGGAGGAAACCGGAGCACTTGAAGGCAACCCACGCCAACACAGGGAGAATGTGCAAGCTCTACACAGACAGTTGCCCGAGGCAGGAATTGAACCCGGATCCCTGGTGCTGTGAGGCAGCAGTGCTAACCACTGAGCCACTGTGCCACCCCAATTGATTCCTCTCAAATCAAAACATTTCCCTCAGCCTTGCTTTCAACTCTACCTTCATAGGGGAGGACGATTTTGCACTTTGTAAATTATTTATATCTAATTCTAGCATAATTGCTTCTACACAATGAAACCCAAGCTCTGTTACATGCTAATGGAATCTATAATGTTGTCCAATTTCAGGGAGCTATTAATGTCATAATGAAGAGCATACTATTGTCTGTTGGGATCAACAAAAATTCACACATAGATAAATGGAACGAAGAAAGCTTTCACCCATGCAGCCCATCTCTATGGCAACATGAGATGCCTCAGATGTTCCAAATAACAGAAGTGTAAAATAATTATCTTTAACCTTAAAGCCCCTTTAATTCTGAGACCCACATAAATAATTGATATCTTTAATGGAGTTAATAGACCTCACTGAGACTCCCTGGTCCCACCAGGGAACCCAGTTGGCTATAAAGGTGCTTTAGCTTCTTTGATCTAGGAACTACATGAATAAAATAAATTCCTTTTTGAATTAAATGTTAGAGCTCCTAGCCTTACCAAAAGATCAAAGATGGGTAATCCATAATTTACGTTTCTTCCTTTCTAAGTCTAAATTCATTAAATAAACCTGGGTTAGTCTTTTAACTGAGGCAATGTTTTTCAAATTGGGGTTTCCTGCCTTGCCAAGTGCCAATGAAGAATGTATCCCTACTGACATCTGTGTTCCTGCAGCCACCTAACACTACTAATGGAGATGGGAACTTCTGCCCCTCACTCAGAGGAGCACTGACCTCAGACAGCTGCTGACTTCTCAGTAGTCCCAGTAGTGTAGTGACTAGGACAGAGGCTGTAGGTAGTCTCATGGTGAGGAAGGGTTACGAGGAGCTTGGGATTGGTGGGGGGTTGGGGGGGGCGGAATGGACATCGTAATGGAGATGTTGGAGGAGGATGGAGGTTGGAGAATACTTGCAGGAGGCAGACTTTGTGGGAGCAGGGTGAAATCCAATTTGGAGAGGAGGTTGCTGAAAAAGATGCAAAACCTGCTTTCCCATCCATGGCCTATGTTGGGTGATGTTCAATTTCTGCCCTGGCTGAAGTTACGATGAAGGTCTACCTTCTCAATCTTGCATTTCTTTGTGCCATGGCAACCCTCAGGTTAAACTCACCACCAGCTGTCTCTCTCTAATGAGAGAGAGGACTATGGTGACTTTATTTTTTACTTATTTTAAATTTAAACCTAAAATTTATACCTCTAAAACAGATTAATTATGGAGCCAAATATTTTTGACATTAGCTATAATATTTTTACAGTTTTAATTTCCCAAATTAATATACATTATATGTAGATCGGCACTCAAAGGAGTCTTGCAGTCGGTGTTTGATTCATTAATATTTAATTTAAGTAGTTTAGAATATGTAGGTGCATTTATGTGTAAAGACTTGGTAGATACTGTGAAGCTGTAGATTTAACAATGAATATTTCATGTAACAAAGCATGTTAGAATAGGCTGGGTTCGAAAGGGTTCTGAGCCAGTGGAAAAGAAATAATTGAATTTTGTGAATATAGTGACCTCATGTGGAGAACATTTGTAAAACAAAATAATTGCTCCATATATGGTATTGGTTTCGGTGCACTGCTCTCCTCTACAGCCTTACTACCACATTAAGCCTTCACAACACAACATTTTAGTGGAATATATCAGAAGATTGTCCACAGAAAATTTACTTGCCTGCTTTCTGTGTATCAGGGGTCGTAATTCATAGTATGTTGATATCTTTTCAGATTAAGACATAAAATTAATCTAGCCCATCATCTGAATGTTTTCAATGCTTTGCCGGGCCTTATCAACTCTGCTAGCTGGTTTTTGTGTGGAGCAGCAGGGTTTTGCAGCATTGTTACATACTTTGCATTACTGACAGCCTGCTTTCTCTTCACAGCAAGCAGTATCTTGAAGAGAGATAGAAAAACAATAATATGATGGAAATTCTTTCACACAAACCACAGCATATACAGAGTTCCAGGTTGATGACTGCAGCACTGCAGATGGACAGGAGGACCAGAAGATCCTCAACAATTACTTTCAGAAATGAGTGGGAGCAGCACTTTAGTCCCTGAAGTTGCATAAAAGTTAATGGTCATGTTCATTTTTATAACGTCATTACTATCTTGGAAAGAGTCTGAATGTCCAGGAGTCAGTGAAGGGGTATAACTTCATGACTGCATTCCAGTGAAGCAATGGGAGTGAAAGTGGTAATTATATGTATTAATATAGCTGATTGGATAAAGATGGCTGCAATAAATTATCCTTAATCCTCTTCTCCAAACAGAAAGAGTAGAATTGTCACCATCTGACCAACCAGAAGGTGTAGCTTCCAACATGCAAGAGTTGAAAAAAATCCTAAAACTACCACAAACACCTAATCAAGACTGGGTGGCATGGTAGCTCAGTGGTTAGCACTGCTGCCTCACAGCGCCAGGGACCTCAGTTTGATTCCAGCTTTGGGCAACTGTGTGGAGTTTGTACGTTCTCCCTGTATCTGCATGAGTTTACTCCAGGTGCTCCGGTTTCCTCCCGCAGTTTAAAGGTGTGCAGGTTAGGTGAATTGGCCATGCTAAATTGCCCATAGTGTTCAGGGACGTGTGGGCTAGGTGCATTAGTTAGGGGAAATGTAGAATAATACATTTGATTCCAGCCTTGGGAGACTGTCTGTGTGGAGTTTGCATGTTCTCCCTAATTCTTTGTGGGTTCTTCACAGTGCTTCGGGGCGTGCACTTTGGAGATCTATGCAGCATTAAAAAAATGACAGGGAATATTTAATACAAGCCTGGTCTACCCAACCATTCCTCATAAATCAACCCACCATTCTAGATATTAGTCTAGTAAACCTTTTCTGAACTGCTTTCAATGCATTTATGTCCTCCTTTTCACAAGAGGATCAATACTCTACACAGTTCTCCAGATATGGTCTCACCAATGCTCTGTATAACTGAAGCATAACCTCCCCACTAGTGTATTCAATTACCTTGTAGTAAACAATGACATTCTATTAGTTTTCCTCATAATTTTCTATACTTGCATCATAACAGTTCATACTTTTCACAAAGAAAGCTACACAGATCATCTCAATTCTCAAAGCTCTAGAATCTCTCAACATTTAGAGAATGTACTTTTTAATTCTTTCTGTTTTCCACACTCTGTTCCATTTTCCAAATCTTTACCATTCATTTCACCTATCTATATCCTTTGTAGACCTCTTATGTCGTCTTCAAACTTAGTATCCTAACCATCTTTGTATCAACAGCAAATTTAGCTACTGTACCTTTGGTCTCTTTTTCCAAGATATTTATATAAATTGCAAAGAGTTGAGGCCACAGCACTGATCTCTGTGGTATATTAGTTGTTACTTCTTGCCAACCAGAAAATGACCCATTTACACCTACCTCTCTGTTTCTTGTCAGCAAGATAATTTTTGCTCCATGCCAATATGCGACCCCCTACACCATGAGATTTATTTTCTGCGATGTGATAAACCCTCTCACATGTCCGCAAATGTAAATGCATGTTTTTTTAATAAATATTTTTATTGAGAAGGAGATTTTGAATTCTTTTCAAAAATATAAAATTACTGCAAAATAATAGAACAATTTTGCAATATAACAACAATAATAGTAAACAAACTACTCCATAAACAATTTACACAATCCACACAAACTACAATTCAATAACTAACTAATTCAAAGCTAAAAGAAATTAAATTAAACCAAGGTGAACCAAGGCAAACTAAATTAAATTATGTTGTTATAACACTCAGCACAATCCTACCAAAGCTCCCAATTATCAGGAGCATCAGTTGGCGTACCCATATTTGTAGGTAAAAACAAGGCCTGCAGATGCTGGAAACCAGAGTCTAGATTAGAGTGGTGCTGGTAAAACACAGCAGGTCAGGCAGCATCTGAGGAGCAGGAAAACTGACGTTTCGGGCAAAAGCCCTTCATCAGGAATTCCTGATGAAGGGCTTTTGCCCAAAACGTTGATTTTCCTGCTCCTCGGATGCCACCTGACCTATTGTGCTTTTCCAGCACCACTCTAATCCAGTACCCATATTTGTGTGGAATTCTTCCTCTCAGAAGCCCCCAGGCTCAGCCCTCATGGCTACACAAAGGCCCTAACCAATATAGCCGATAAGTCGGTGTCTATATGGTTCAAATGTCCAATAAAAAAGTTCTGTTTTCTGGTGCACCATATTTGTAAGTAAGTTCAGAGGGATGTGCTCCATAACTAATCTCTGCCACCCTGACAGTCCTGGAGGATTTTACGACACCCCAGCTCATCAGAATGTTCTTCCTCGCACAAATGAAAGGATACTAAACAATTTCTTCCCATGCGTGTCCCAAGAGAGGAGATTTGGTGAACCCAAGAGGAGGGACACCGGATCTACCTTGACCTTGGTTCCCAAGACTCCTTCCAAACACTCACTATAGCACCCCAATACCTACGAAACTTGTGGCATGACCATAAGCAGTGAGTAAGAGTACCAACATCTATTTTACATTTGGGGCACATTGGCAACGCTCCTGTCTTAAATTCCACAAACCGCTCTAGTGCCAAATAAACCCTGTGCAGTACCTTCAATTGCATAACCTGCATCTGATTGCAAATCAAAATCTTCCTTACATTCTCCCAAATATCCTCCCACCCCTCTAGGGAGATCTGCACCTCCAATTCCTGAGCCCACACAGTCACTTCATGTCCTTTGAGACACTACCTCCTAATAAATGATAGAGGGTGCTGACCAAGAGAGTGCCCGTGGACCAAAGCACTCTCCTCTCCATATCCAAATTATCGGGACTAACCACTAATGTAGTCTTTTTCTATATAAAGTCCCTAATCTGAAAGTTATAAAAGAGGTCCCTCCTAGATAGCTCATATTTATGGTTCAGCTGCTTGAGAGTCATCATGACCTCCCCATCAAATAAGTCTCTCAAACAGGAAACTCCTCTGGACACCCAGAGCCTAAAGCCAGAATCCGTTGATCCCAGTTGGAATCCTACCAATCTTACTATGGGAGTAAAAGGAGAAGTTTTTTGGAAATTGCCCTTACTTTATTACGTCGTTCTCCATGTTTTAACTGTGTTAAGGACAATCGGATTTCTGCAATGGTTCAGAACAGTCCTCTACTTGTCCATGAACAACAGATTCATGAGGGACATTTTGCCTGGGAGGTCTTAAAGTCTGGAAAATCCACCAACCACACCACCCCCCCCCCCCCCCCCACTCCATTTCCCCCACTCCATCCTCTGCGGAAGCAGCAATTTGGCGAGCTTAATAAGAGGCTGCCTGTGACACCAAATAAAAGAGCCGAGCCAACTGTAAAGCCTCCATAAGCATCTGCCTGGGCAGCATCAAAGGGAGCATTTACATGGGATATAATAAACGAGGAAGAACATTCATTTTAACCAGAGCTATTCTACCTAGGGATATCGGAAGATCCTCTCAGCACTGAAGGTCCTGTCTTACCTTCTCGAGCAAGTGCACAAAGTTAGCTTTATGTAATTGATCGAAGGCCGGGGTGATAAAACTGCCTAGATACAAGAAACCTCCCTGGGACCATCTGAAAGGGAATCGGATTCCACCCCCAAGTTGGGGTATTCTAATAAGACCCCCGACAGGCACAGCCTTCGATTTCATAAAATTGATTGTATACCCCAAGAAAGAGTCAAATAAATTAATCACTGTATTAAACGGGGCACAGATATCGTCGGGTTAGTTTGGAAGAGAAGAACGTCATCTACGTAAAGGGTGATTTTATGCCCCCCTGATCCCAACTCCAGGGCAGTTATATTGGGGTTCTTCTGGATGGCCTCTGCCAATGGCTCAATCACTCATGTAAATAGTAACACTGAAAAGGGACTCCCTTGTCGGCTGCCTCTACCAATACTAAAATTGTCAGACTTTATACCATTAGTGAGAACCACTGCTTTAGGATCACTATATAATACCGCCAATTATTCGGCAAAGACCCCCTCCAAGGACAAACCATTCCAGGACATAAGAGAGGTATGGCTACTCCACCCTGTCAAACACTTTCTCTGCATCCAGGGAGACTACCAAGCCTGGAATCGACCCTTGCTGGCATACCTGAACCATATTCAGCCCTCTCCTAATATTATTATTAGAGGATCTTCAACCCCTAATAAAACCTGTCTGGTCCTCTTTCACAATGAAGGGCAAGACCTTCTCCAGCCTCAATGCCAGCATTTTCGACAAAGTTTTAAAGTCCACATTTAATAATTATACGGGCCTATATGAAGTGCAATCCTCTGGGGCTTTCCCTCTCTTGAGAATAAGAGAAACATTTGCTTCTCTCAGAGAGGATGGGAGGCAGTCCTGACTGTACGAATAATTGTACATATCCAACATTGACCTAGTCAGCTTGTCTATGAACTCCTTATAAAACTCACTCTGAAATCTGTCTGGGATGGGCGCATTACCATTCTGGAGCTGCCTCACCGCCTCCTGTATCTCTTTGATTGTCAAGAGGGGCATTCAAGAGATGCCTGCTCTGAAGTTACACCTGGGAGGTCCAAGGTCTTAAAAAAGGACTCCACCTTTGCCAATCTGTCCTCACAGCCCTCCGACCGGTACAACCCAGAGTAGAACTTCCTAAATACTGCATAAATCTTTTTGGGATCACAGGTAATAGTACCAGCACACTCTCTAATGGATGTGCTAGATTGGGGGGGGCACTCTTCTTGCTGGTCAAGTATACCAAATACCTACCCAGTTTATCACCATACTTGAATAACCTCTATTTTGCAAAGGAAGTCTCTCTCTTTGCTGTCTTGGTGAGCGCAGAGTTCAGAGCAGCCCTGAGGGCTATAATCCACTGAACTTAATTACAGACGGTCTGTCAAAATATGCCACCTTGGCTGCTTTCAGCTGAGCCTCGAGCATATACTGCTGCTCTCCCTTCCGCACTGCCGAGTAAGAAATAATCAAACCCCTTGCATAGGCCTTGGCAGTCTCGTAGAGCACCGATGGATTACTGGCCGTACCTGAATTAATGTCCCAAAAAAATGTAGATTCCTGTGAAAAATACTCAATGAATTTGCTATCCTTCAGGAAGAAAGGATCAATGTGCCAGTGCCATGAGCCTGTCCCATCGCCACCGGTCTTAACTTCCGTGTACACTGCCGCATGATCAGAAATGGCTATGATCCCAATTCTGCAGGACAGCACCGAATTCAAAAAGGCCGATGGGGCAAAAGACAAGTCAATCATAGCATAGCACTTATGTGGGTTAGAGAAAAAGGTGAAGTCCCTACGATCAGGGTGAAGTCATCTCCACACATCCACCAACCCCAGCTCCCTGTTCAGGTCTACCAGCTGCCTGGATTGCAGGGAAATATCTGTGAAACCCCGAGGCATCCTATCCACCTCAGGGTCCATACATTCGTAAAACTCTCCCCCTATAATTGTATGATATGCCCCAAGGACCATCAGCCTGGAGAGCGCATCCATTAAACATTTGAGGGGGTGTGCAGGGGGGCCATATACATTCAAGATCCCATAGTCCTTTCCATGTATTAGATTACTTACTTACTTATTTACAGTGTGGAAACAGGCCCTTTGGCCCAACAAGTCCACACCGACCCGCTGAAGCGCAACCCACCCAGATCCATTCCCCTACATTTACCTCTTCACCTAACACTACGGGCAATTTAGTTTGGCCAATTCACCTAACCTGCACATCTTTGGACTGTGGGAGGAAATGGAGCACCCGGAGGAAACTCATGCAGACACGGGGAAAATGTGCAAACTCTATACAGTCATTCGCCTGAGGCAGGAATTGAACCCGGGTCTCTGGCACTGTGAGGCAGCAGTGCTAACGACTTTATTAAAACTTTAAGGATCAGAAATTGCCTGTGTTTATTCTCAATTTGGTCTGGCAACTGAAATGGAAGTTTCTTCTGAGCGAGTATAGCTACTCCTCTACTTTTCAAATTAAAGGATGAGAAAAACATTCGCTGAACCCTCCCTGCTGTGACTGTAAGTGCTCCCTATCGGTTAGATGTGTTTCTTGCAGCAAGGCTACATTGACCCTTTCCTTTCTAAGGCTTGAAAGTGTCTTTTTTCTCCTAATCAGTGAGTGACTCCCCTTAACATTCCAGGCGCACCATTTAAATGAACGATTAGCCATAGCTGTCTGAAACTGCCCGTGACCCCCCAGGAGGAAGAACACCACTCATAGCACCCCAAGTGAAAGCAACAAACTGTTCGTATAAACTTGAAAATGCAACTACAAAAACTACCAAATCAAAATTTATAAGAATTACTTCTACAACGAACCAATACATAACACAAATGAGAGGAGACTTTCCCCCTTGCCCATAGGAGATACTCATACTACCCACTAAACCCCTCCATGGCTCCTTCTAGCTGAAGCCGCTCCCCAAACCCAAACAAAACAAAGTTTAAAAAAAGTTACATGCGTCTTACAACAAGAAAATTAAAAGTGGGCATTCAACCCATCCCGTCCATACTTTGACCCCAGGCAATCCTGGTACAAAAAAGTGCCCCCCCTCCACCACCCCACCCCACCCCCCCCCCCCCCCCCCACCCTGACCCCCATCCCATACTAAGAGAGAGAAACAAAAAGGAAATTATAGAAAAACAAAGGATAATGGGAGGGGAGGAAGAAGACAGAAGAGAAAGAGAGAAAAAGGGACCCTCCCATATTAAAAAAAACCAAACCAGGTAACCAGGCAAACTACAGAGGAAACAAAGTGAACACTATTGTCCATATTAGCCAAGCCAGCCAGTCTATTTTAATTTTGATTTGGAGGTGCCAGTGTTGGACTGGGGTGTGCAAAGTTAAAAATCACACAACACTAGGTTATAGTCCAACAGGTTTAATTGGAAGTACTAGCTTTTGGAGCGCTACTCCTTCATCAGGTGATTTTGGAGAATAAGATTGTAAGACACAGAATTTATAGCAAAAGTTTCCAATGTGATGTAACTGAAATTATATATTGAAAAATACCCAGATTGTTTGTTAAGTCTCTCATCTTTTAGAAAGACCCTGTCGGCATCAATTCTTTCATATGTAAATCGCAAAACTATTTTTAAAAGTTACATTCTCAAGTGCACTTTAACAGTTGGTGTCATGTCGACCCAGATAAGATTTGGCGATGCCGGTGTTGGACTGGGGTGTACAAAGTTAAAAATCACACAACACCAGGTTATAGTCCAACAGGTTTAATTGGAAGCACACTAGCTTTCGGAGCGACGCTCCTTCATCAGGTGATTGTGGAGGGCTCGATTGTAACACAGAATTTATTGCAAAAATTTGCAGTGTGATGAAACTGAAATTATACATTGAAAAATTGATTGTCTGTTAAGCCTTTCATCTGTTAGAACACAGTGATAGTTTCACTTCTTTCATGTGTAAATCACAAAACCCTTTTTTTTTAAAGTTGCATTCTCAGGTTAGCTGTTAACAATGGTGATAGCTAGACAATATGTTGAAGGTGTTAGCTCCCTGTGTTCTCTGTCTATGCCACGATGTTTAGATTGATTCTAATCTAAAAAGTGAGATAACAGAGTTTTACATAAATTCATGCAGTTTTTGAGCTCAGAGTTCTACATGAATGTATGCAGTTTTGAGCAAAGTGCAATGTAACTCTGCAAGTACAAATTCACCCCACAAATACCTTATCTGACAACCCAGATAAGGTATTGAAGGTGTTAACTCCCTGTGAGGCTGTCTCTGCCACAATGGTCAGACTGATTCTAATCTAAAAAACGGATTTACAAAATCTTACATGGATTCATGCAGTTTTTGAGTAAAGTAAAATGTAATTCTGCAAGTACAAATTCACTACCCAAACTTATATGTGTATGTGTGCGTATGTGTGTCTGTGTGTATGTGTGCGTGTGTGTGTGTGTGTGTGTGTGTGTGTGTGTGTGTATATGTGTGTGTGTGTGTGTGAGTGTAGTGCAGTGGGGTCACCTGTAGTGTGACATGAACCCACGGTCCCAGTTGAGGCCATCCCCATGGGTAATGAACTTGGCTATCAGCCTCTGCTCGGCAACTTTTCGTCCTGAAGTCTGCCTTGGAGGACGGTCACCTGAAGGTCTGAGGTTGAATGCCCCAGACCGCTGAAGTGTTCTCTGACTGGGAGGGAATACTCCTGTCAGTTGATTGTTCTGCGGTGTCCATTCACCCATTTGGTCTCGCCAATGTACCATGCCTCAGGGCATCCTTGCCTGCAGCGTATGAGATAGACAATGTTGGTTGAGTCGCATGAGTACCTGCCACTTATGTGGTGGGAGGTGTCTCCACATGTAATGGTATCGGTGTTGACACTCTAACATGTCTTGCAGTGTCTACCATGACAAGCTTGTATGGTATTGTCCTGATCAGGACAATGATCTATTTGAGATTTGAGATTTGCTATGAACAATGATCTATTTGAGATTTGGTGGTTGTTTAAAGGCGAGCAGTGGAGGTGTGGGCAAGGTCTTGGTGAGGTGCTCATCCTCATTGAGAATGTGTTGCAGGCTGCAAAGAACATGGCATAGTTTTGCGGCTCCTGGGAAGTACTGGACAACGAAGAGTACCCTGTCGGTTGCAGCTCGTGTCTGTCTCCTGAGGAGGTCAGTACGGAGACTTAGCAAACAATCCAGGTGTTTGTTGCACTTGAGAATGTAACTTTTAAAAAAAGTTTTGCAATTTACCTATGAAAGAACTGATGCCAACATGCTCATTCTAAAAGATGAGAGATTTAACAAACAATCCAGGTCTTTTTCAATATATAATTTCAGTTATTGAAACGTTTGCTATAAATTCTGTGTCTTACAATCTTATTCTCCAAAGTCACCTGATGAAGGAGCAGTGCTCCGAAAGCTTGTGCTTCCAAATAAATCTGTTGGACTATCACCTAGTGTTGTGTGATTTTTAACTTCGTCTATTTTAAGGTGTCCAGGAAGTCCTTTGCCTTTTCCGGTGAGTCAAAATTAACACAGAGCCTCCGTGGCTAAAACGTAATATTGCTGGATATCTTAGAAGTACTGAATATTCAAATCCCTCAGCTTCCTTTTTCACCTCGTCAAAGGCCTTCCTTTGGTGGATCATGGCCGCAGAAAAGTCTTAGAAAAACACAATCTGTGATCGCTTGTATATCAGAGCCTGTGGATCCTTCCCCAGTGCACTAGATGCTTCCAGCATCATTTGTTTATCTCTATAATGCTAGAGTCGCACTACGAATGGGTGGGGGTGCTGGTCCGATCTGAACCTGCCCGCTGTGACCCGGTGGGCCCGCTTGACCCACACCCAGCCTGCCTCGACTTCCAGCTTCAAAACCTGCGGGAACCATTGCTCCAAGAAGCTGACGAGCTGGCCTTCTTCTTCCCGTTACAGCAGCCCTACCAGGCGGACGTTCTTCCAACTGCCTCGATTTTCAAGGTTGTTGACCTGCTCTACGAAGGCCCGTACCTGCTGTTCCAGAGCCTAGACTTAATCTACCAAGGATTCTGCTAGGGCCCGCTGCTCCAGCTCCACGACGTGCTGCCCGAGCCACTGGATTTCCTGGTCGTGCTTCTACAGCATGACCAAGATTGGTTCCAGTCAGGTCCGGGTCTCTTCCATCGCTGAATCAATCGTCTCTCGGAGTTTCACGAACTCCGAGACCAAGCTGTGCTCCACAGGTAAGTCCCCTGGGGCATTCATGAAGGCCAATGCCGCAGCCGTGGGCGTATTCGTTACTGCAGGGGCGGGCCCAGCTGGTTGCGATCCTTATGGTTCTTTTTCCTTAATCATTTTCCTTACTCACTTGAACTGACAATACAGCAATTCTGGGGATCAAAAACAACTGATATTTCCACAATGGATAAGAAAGGGAGGGTGAATGCACCACTTTGTCTGGGCTTTGGTGCAGAGCTCCAAAGGGCAGACCTACTGGATCGACGCCATCTTGGATCTCCCCATTCTTTTTTTAGCAAATTGTAAGTTTTGGGGCATTAATAGAGGAAGTGCAATATATAGATCTTTTGAATTTTAAGGCTTTGAATCTGAAAGATAATAGATTGAATATTAGATACATTTAACCCAGTTTTCAAAACTGTATGTTGACCACTTGAGGGCGCACTTGGATTTCAATATTTCTCTCTATCTTCACAAACCTCTTTATAGAGTCATTGAGTTATACAGCAGAGAAACAGCCTCTTGGTTCAACTTGTCTGCACTGACCAGATATCCTGAACTTATCTAGTCCCCATTCACCAGCATTTGATCGATATCCTCTAAACTTTTCCTATTCATCGACCATCAGTGACCTTTCAAATATTGTAATTGTCCTCACCTTCACCACTTCCTCTGGCAGCTCGTTCCACACACGCAATACCCTCTGCATGAAGATGTTACTCCTTTTAAATCTTTCCCTTGTCACTTAAGTTAATGCCCTCTAGTTTTGGACTCACCTACCCTGGGTGAAAAAAAAACTTTGCTATTGACCCTATCCATGCCCCTTATGATTTTATAAAACTCTATAAGGCCACTCCTCAGCCTCCAATGCTCTAGGGGAAAAAAAAGCCCCAACCTATTCAGCCTCTCCCTAAAGCTCCAAATCTCCTACTCTGGCAATATCCTTTTAAATCTTTTCTGAACCCTTTCAAGTTTAACAACATCTTTCCTTTAGCAGGAATTTCCAAATCTACAAGCATTTCATTTGTTCTTTCACTATTTGCCTGTAACAATAAAATTTAAGGTCACTGGCATGACTAATAATTATGTTCACTTATTAAACTTCAAATAAATATACAACTATATGCTCATTATACTTGAAGTACTTATGGACACTGACTATCCAGGTTCAGATGTAAACAATGGTGATTTGGGCAAAACTGTCAGACTTGTGGAATAGCAATCCAACCCCTGACCACCTTCCCAATTTCCCAAGGCCTTATGCCAACCAAGCACCTCATAAAACATGACCTGTCCTTAAATTTTGACTAATTGGGACTTCCAGGTGGCAGCTCAAACATTTATGGTGAAGTAAACAGATGCATCTTTTGAATTTGTGTCCCCTCTCCCATCAGAAAGTTTTAATCCATTTAGACCTTTCTGTTCGCTAATATCTGATGGGTTTCGTGATTTTTCTATGTATATTACTACATTTATTAGTCTGCATAATATATACCTCTGCGAATGGCGTTAAGGTTTACTATCAATAATTTATCATTTGTAATTTATTTACAAGACTATAAAATCACCGACTTACTAATGTGGTCTGGGCTCTGTGCTTTCTGATAACATTGTACATATAAGTCACAAACTACGCTGACTCCTAGCCACAGAGAACGACTGAAGGTGAGGCCAGTATCTTTACGCCAGAACATCACATGTTATGAGATCACGTTGTTGTCTTAAAGGTATAGCCCTATTTGATCTAGAATCCATGTCATAACATACAATCAATCTCCCTTTCTCTTTAAATAAGAAATTCCTTTTCTGATAACATGCATGCATATAGATATAGAAGGTGGAACGTTATAGGGGTCTGAAAGATGTGTGCTATGGCAGGAGATGTAGCAGGATCATGCAAGAAGTTCAGTGAGGCTTATCTTGATATCAATTTGCTACATCTTTTAACTAGGTTCTAGGCACCAAGGTGAGATTCTTGCTTGGGATCAGTAAGTTATTTATTAAGGGGGATTATTACTGGTTATTGACTTTACCAACCACATGTCTCACCTCAGTCATATGCAGCTACCCATTCTACCATCCACTGAGAGCAAACTAAACCCAGTGAATCGCTGCCTGCAAATAGCTTCCATGTTGCTTAGGATGCAACAGATTCTCAAAGTATGATCCATGGGCACCGGCTGCATGGCACAACACTTTCACTAACATTGACATCTTTTAATTGCCAACCCCTCAAGAACCTTGTTGTATCTCTCTGCAGCATGATGCTTGGGAAGCATAGACTTACATTGCAGCTCGAACCAGCAACTAGCATTAAAAAGCTGCTGGAAAGGATACACATGGGGACAGGCACTCAGCTCACGGACTGGACCAGGGATCTCAGGGCTGCTTGCTTACTGCCTTAGTGCTTGCTCATTTGGCACCTACCTGCATTTTCACAGCAGCCGTGCCTTGGCTTGCCGTCACACAACCAGGGAGCTTGCTTTTTTGGTTAACAGTCCTCAGTCAAGGGAGTGGACATACAAACATAGAAAATAAGAACAGGAGTGAGCCATTCAGCCCTTTGAGTCTGCTTCAGCAATCAATATGATCAGGGTTGATCATTCTGCTCAGTACCCTGTTCCGGCTTTTGACCCGATCCTTTGATCCCTTTAGCTCTAAGAGTTATATCTAACTCTTCCCTGAAACCTTTCAACATTTTGGCTTCAACTGCTTTCTGTGGCAGAGAATTCCATAGGATCACCACTGTCTGAGTGAAGACATTTCTCTTCATCTTCAACCTAAATAGCCTACACCATTTCATTAGACTGTGACCCCTAGTTCTGGACTCCTCAGTCATCAGGAACATCCTTCCTGTATTTACCCTGTCTGGTCCCATTAGAATTTTATAGATTTCTATTGAACCTCCATCTCATTATTCGAAACCTGAGTGAATATCATCCTAACCGATCAGTCACTCTTCATATGTCTGTTCTGCCATTCCAAGAATCTGTCTTGTAAAGCTTTGTTGCACTCCTTTCATAGCCAGAACATCCTTCCTCAGATTAGGAGACCAAAACAGCACACAATACTTCTGGAGTGGTCTCAGTAAGGATCCATACAATTGCAGCAAGACATCCTTACTCCTGTACCCAAATCCTTTTGCTCTGAAGGCCAACATACCTTTTGCTTTCATGCTACATCTGCATGTTTACTTTTACAGACTGGTTCACAAGGACATCTAGGACTCATTGCACCTCTCCCTTTCTGAACCTACGTATCTACCTATATTATGTATTCAGATAATAATCTGCCTGAATGCTTTTGCTGTCAACATGGATGACCTCACATTTGTCACATTGTACTGCATCTGTCATGGTTTTACACACTTACTCAGCTTGTCCAAATCACACAGAAACAGCTCTGCATCCTCCTCACTGTTCACCCTTCCACTCAGCTCTGCGGTGTCTGCAAACATAGCAATATTACATTTAATTCCCTTATCTAAAACATTAACATAGATTGTGAATAGCTGGGGTCTGAACACTGATCCCTGTCGTACCTCATTGCTCACTGGCTGCCAGTCAGAAAATGGCCCGTTTATTCCTACATTTTCTTTTCTTGTCGACCAGCCAGTTCTCTATCCACATCATCACATTTCCCCAATCTCATGCACATTAATTTTACATACAAATCTTATATGGGACATCAATGAATGCCTTCTGAAAGTCCAAATAAATCACATCCACTCTCTCCCCCTTATCATTCAGAGTCATAGAGCCATAGAGATGTACAGCATGGAAACAGACCCTTCGGTCCAACCTGTCCATGCATACCAGATATCCCAACCCAATCTAGTCCCACCTGCCAGCACCTGGCCCATATCCCTCCAAACCCTTCCTATTCATATACCCATCCAAATGCCTCTTAAATGTTGCAATTGTACCAGCCTCCACCACTTCCTCTGGCAGCTCATTCCATACATGTACCACCCTCTGCATGAAAAAGTTGCCACTTAGGTCTCTTTTATATCTTTCCCCTCTCACCCTAAACCTATGCCCTCTAGTTCTGGACTCCCCGACCCCAGGGAAAAGACTTTGCCTATTTATTCTATCCATGCCCCTCAAAATTTTGTAAACCTTTATAAGGTCACCCCTCAGCCTCCGACGCTCCAGGAAAAATAGCCTCAGCCTGTTATCCTTGAAAAATTCCAAACAATTTGTTGAGCGTCATTTCCATTCTGCATGCTGACTTTGTCCAATCCTGTCACCGTTTTGCAAGTGCTTTGCTATTAACTCTTTTTTAATGGACTCTAGTATTTTCCCTATTACAGATATCAGGCAAACTGGTCTATAATTTCCTGTTTTCATTCTACCTCATTTATTAAATAGAGGGGTTACATTAGTTACTATCAAATCCACGGAGACTATTCCAGAGTCTATAGAATCATGAAAGATGACCATCAATGCATGCTGTACTTCCTCAAGTACTTTGGGATGTAGATTACAGGCTCTGGGATTTGTTGGCCTTTAATCCCATCAATTTTCCCAACACCCTTTCCCGACTGATACTGATTTCTCGCACTTCCTCTGTCTCATGGGACCATGTGTTCTCCAACATTTTTTTGGACATTATTTGTGTTCTTCTTTGTCAAGATGGAACCAAAATATATCTTTAGTTAGTCTACCATTTCTTTGTTCCACACTTTAACTTCCATTTCTGATTATGAAGGACCTAAATTTGTCTTCATTAACCATTTCTTTTCCTTTTCACGTACCTATAGAAGCTTTCAGAATCAGTTGGATCTAACACTATCCCTAATTTCCCTTACTATCTCTGGCCGGGCCACCTTTCCTGTTTGTTTTTGTGTCAGACAAGAAATGAACAATTGCTGCAATTCCTCAATATGCTCTTTAAACATTTGCTATTACCTATTCATTATCATACCTTTAAGGAATATTCCCCAATCTATCATAGCCAACTTGTACCTCTTACCATTATCATCTCTTCTATACAAATTCCGAATCTTCTCATACGTACTGTAGGAATTCCTCCTCTATCAGATTGTTACGGATTTGATTTGTCCAATTGATATGCAGATTAAAGTTCCCTATAATTACAGCTGTACTTTTATTCCATCTATCCCTAATTTCTTGTTTAATGTACTCCCCAATGTTACCATGAAAGCTGGGGGAGTCTATATACAATCCCCACAATTGGTTTCTGCCCCTTAGTGTTTCTAATCTTCATTGTAGGTATTAACCTAAAATTTACTATAGCCAAAAGTGTCATGGTGTCAGGGGAGAAAGGTATGGTCAGGAACACCCTGACTTCAAGGGGGAAGACAATGAATAATCACACCTTCCAATCCTGTCACTGTTCTGCAGGTGCTTTGCTATTAACTCTTTTTTTTAATGACTCTACTATTTTCCCTATTACAGACACTCGGTCAACTGGTCTATAATTTCCGGTTTTCTTATATGTCAGGGTCTAGACTGGGAGGTGTGTGGGCAAAGTTGGGCAGGTGGGTTAGGTGAGGACCTAAGGAGGTGGAAAGCTTAGATTTTTCACAAGAACGGTGATCAGGAAGGGCATTTGGATGTTCAGAGTCTGACTGACATGTTACAGCTAAGGCTAATAACCACTGCTCAACATACATTCACCGTCATCTTCCAATATGTTGGAAATCAAAACAATGCAATTTGAAGGATAATGGCTGTGACAATGGGGCAAGTGTCTCAACATGTGCGAGAGGGAGCTGCAAGACCCACTGATGTAACACCCTTTATTTTTCTTCATTTTTGTAACAGGATAAAGGTGTCGCTGGCTAGGCAGCATTTATTGCGCATCCCAGAGGGCAGTTGAGAGTCAACAACTTGTAGGCCAGACTCAGTAAGGATGGCAGAATTCCTTCCCTAAAGGACATTAGTGAACCAGATGAGTTTTCTTGATGATTGGCAATGGATTTATAGTGGAGAAAGTGAGGACTGCAGATGCTGGAGATCAGAGCTGAAAATGTGTTGCTGGAAAAGCGCAGCAGGTCAGGCAGCATCAAAGGAACAGGAGAATCGATGTTTCGGGCATGAGCCCTTCTTCAGGAATGAGGAAAGTGTGTCCAGCAGGCTAAGATAAAAGGTAGGGAGGAGGGACTTGGGGGAGGGGCATTAGAAATGCGATAGGTGGAAGGAGGTCAAGGTGAGGGTGATAGCCAGAGTGGGGGTGGGGGCAGAGAGGTCAGGAAGAAGATTGCAGGTTAGGAAGGCGGTGCTGAGTTCGAGGGATTTGACTGAGACAAGGTAGGGGGAGGGGAAATGAGGAAACTGGAGAAATCTGAGTTCATCCCTTGTGGTTGGAGGGTTCCTAGGTGGAAGATGAGGCATTCTTCCTCCAACCGTCGTGTTGCCATGGTCTGGCGATGGAGGAGTCCAAGGACTTGCATGTCCTTGGTGGAGTGGGAGGGGGAGTTGAAGTGTTGAGCCACAGGGTGGTTGGGTTGGTTGGTCCGGATGTCCCCTTCCCCTGCAACCGCAAGAAATGCAAAATTTGCGCCCACACCTCCCCCCTTACTTCCCTCCAAGGCCCAAAGGGATCCTTCCATATTCGCCACAAATTCACCTGCACCTCCACACACATCATTTATTGCATCCACTGCACCCGATGTGGCCTCCTCTATATTGGGGAGACAGGCCGCTTACTTGCGGAACGTTTCAGAGAACACCTCTGGGACACCCGGACCAACCAACCCAACCACCCCGTGGCTCAACACTTCAACTCCCACTATACAGGTCAAAGACCCTTTGACTCTAAATGTGCTGAACACCTCCCTGCCACACATATGACTGACTATTTCATTCAATACCTCCAGGAATAATTGGTAATGGAGTTGTGAGAGACCCCTTGGGGATGAGTGACTATAAGATGAAGAGTGAGATGGTTGATTTTGTGCCAAAGGTCCTGAATCTTAATAGGGGAATCTCTGATGATATGAGGTGAGATTGGCTATGATGGATTAGGAAATGTTACTGAATGTAATGACTGTAGACAGGCAATAGGAAACATTCAAAGGATGAATGGTGTACAAAAATTGGCACAAAAGTACAAAAAGAACAGTGGCCAAACAGTGCTTTACAAGAAAAGTTAGAAATCTTATTAGTTGCAAAAAAAGAGGGTTATGAATTGACAAGTTGAAAACAATACACCTGAGGATTGGGAACATTTTAGATGTCAGCAAAGGAGGACCAAGGGATTGATTATGAAGAAATAAATAGAGTATGAGAATAAGTTTGCTAGGAAATTAAGAAATTATTGTAAAAGTTTCTATAGATTTACAAAGATAAAAAGATTGGTGAAAACTAATATAGGCCCCTTACAGTTAGAAACAGAGAATTTATAATTGTATAATAACAAAGAAATCACTGAGAAACTAAATTTATAGTTGTCCTCTGTCTTCAGAAGGGACGACATAAATAACACACCAGAAATATGGGGAATAGAGGTTTTAGTGAGAGGGAGGAGCTGAAGCAAATCAGTATCAGTAGTGAAATGGTGTTGGAGAAATTGATGAGATTGAAGGCTAACAGATTCCAAGGGCCGAATATTCTGCATCCCAGAGTACTTTAGGAACAGGCCCAAGAAATAATGGATGCATCAAAATTCTTTAGACTTTGGAACAGTTCCTATAGATTGGTGGGTAGCTCATGTAATTCTGATATTCTAAAAGGAAGGTAGAGAAAAAATAGGGAATTATAGACCAGTAAATCTGACATTGGCATTGGAGAATATGCTAGACTCCATTATCAAGGATTATGTAGCAGAAAACTTAACATTGTGCATTTACAAAAGGATAATCATGCTTGGTAAATCGGCTGGAATTCTTTGCAGATGTCACCAGTAGAGTTGATATGGGGAGCTGGTGGACGTGGTTAATTTGGAATTTCAGAAGACTTTGAACAAAGTACCACATAAGAGATTAATGTATAAAATTAAAGCGCATGGGATTAGGGGTAGTGTATTGAGATGGATAGATAATTGGTTAGCAGACAGGAATCAAAGGGTAAGAATAAATGGGTCATTTTCTGGACCCCAGCTATTCACAGTATATGTTAATGATTTAAATAATGGAACTGAATATAACATCTTCAAATTCACAGATGACACAAATTTGGGTGGAAAGATGAGTTGCGAGGACGATGGAGAGATGTTGCAGTTTGATTTGCAGGCTGAATGAGTAAACAAATACATAGTAGATGCTACACATTGTGGATAAATATAAGGTTACCTACTTTAGTAGAAAAATAGGAAGGCAGAACAGCAATAAATTGAGATGGGGTACGTTCAATAAGAACATTTGCACCAGTTGCAAAAGAAGGCAAAGTGAATGTTGGTCTTCATAGCAAAAGGATTTGAGTATAGGAACAATGATGTCTTGTCCTGAGTGTGCAGGACATTGTTGAGGCCACACCTGGAATACTGTGCACAGTTTTGATCTCCTTATCTGAGGAAGGAAATTTTTGCAATAGATTTACTAGATTGATTCCTGGGGATGACATATGAGAAGTGGTTGAGTCGGTTGGGATTGTATCATTGCAGTTTAAAAAATGAGGGGTTATCTCTTAGAAACCTGTACAATTCTAACATGACCAGGACCAGGAAGGATATTCCTGATGGCGGTGAGGAGTGGGGTAGGTGGGGGGGGCATCCAAAACAAGGGGTCACTAATAAGGATAAGGAGTAAACCTTTTAAGATTGAGATTATAACAAGTGGTAAATTGTTTCCCTCCTTCATAAGGTCAGAAGTGAGGATATTCTTTGATTTACACAGTTTTCATGACTCCTCAAATACTGAAACATCTGTGCAAGACCTCAATAAAACCCATGTTTGGACTGACAAAGGGCTGGCAACAGTCATACTACACAATTGCCAGGCAACGAGAATCTCCAATCAGAGAGAAACTAAACATCACCTCCTGGCATTCAATGGCATTGTCATCACTGAATCCCTCACTATCAACATCCTGGGGCTTACCATTCACCAGAAATGAATTGAACTAGATATAAAAATACTGTGGCAACAACAGCAGGTCAGAAGCTAGGAATGTTGCAGTGAGTAATTGCCTAACTCCCACCCTCTACAAGACACAAGTCAGGAGTATGTTAGAATGCTCCACCCTTACCTGGATAACTACAGCTCCACCAACATATAAGAAGCTTGACACCATCAATGACGGTGGCACAGTGGTTAGCACTGCTGCCTCACAGCGCCTGAGACCCGGGTTCAATTCCCGCCTCAGGCGACTGACTGTGTGGAGTTTGCACGTTCTCCCCGTGTCTGCGTGGGTTTCCTCCGGGTGCTCCGGTTTCCTCCCACAGTCCAAAGATGTGCAGGCCAGGTGAATTGGCCATGCTAAATTGCCCATAGTGTTAGGTAAGGGGTAAATGTAGATGTAGGGGTATGGGTGGGTTACGCTTCGGCGGGGCGGTGTGGACTTGTTGGGCCGAAGGGCCTGTTTCCACACTGTAAGTAATCTAATCTAATCTAATCTAAAAATCAATGACAAAACATGATTAACACAACATCCAATCCCTCCACCATCGATGCTTAGTAGCAGCAGTGTGTACCATCTACAAAGTGCACCATTAATATTCACCAAGAATCCTTAGTCAGTACCTTCCAAACTGAGGTCCACTACAATCTAGAAGGACAAAGCTGGTAGATACATGTGAGCGTCACCACCTGTAAGTTCCCTCCAAACCACTCACAGTTCCAGTGTCAGCGGCATGGCTCCAGAACATGGCTGGCTCAGGTACCTGATGGCAGAGGTGATGGTGTTCCACCTGCGGCATGTGCAATGACTCAGGGCACCTGATTGTTCACAGACTGAGGGATGGACTTTGTGGCTTTGTTTTTTTGGCAGTGAGGACTCATGGTGGAGGTGGGGGAGTAATCTGGACATTTCATTTACATTCAACTGTTTTATTTCTGCTTCTGTTATTAATCCTGTCTTTTGTACACTAAGATGGCGGCGGAGAATGGCAACTTTGTACACTTTTCACAGTATCCTTGTACTCGAGTACATGTGACAATAAAATCTAAATATATCACTGTTCCTTTACTGTCATTAATTCACATCATGGAACTGCCTAACTGCATTGTGGGTCTACCTACACCAAATTGACTGCAGCAATAGTAGAAGGGAGTTCACCAGCACCTTCTCAAGAGCAACTAGGGATGGGCAATAAATGCTGACCCAGTTGCGATGCACATATCCCATGAATGAATAAAACATCTTCTTTAAAAAATAAAATCAGCTGGTTATGAATCTTTGGAACTCTCTGACTGAGGAAACAGGTGCTCAGTTGCTGAATATATTCAAGGCTGAGATTCTGGGCCAGAAAGTGGAGTTCTCAGAGGTTTCAGCCATGACTACCTCTCTAGTTTCTTACCTTCTTATGATAATCCTTATGTTGCTGACTTAAGTGGGGTTTATATCTTGGCTGCTGCCAAAATTATGGGTATTCACTGGCATAATGGTTTATACTTTGTCACAAACCAATTGTACATTAATGGAATGGTAGGTCATCTTTGTGATTCCGATATTGCTCAACAATGACATATACAGCCCACAGAGCCAGATGTGAAAAGTCAATGCCTCATTGTACTATTAGGATTCCCACAAAGCTGACAAATTCACAAGTCTGCTCATCCTGATCCACTCTGCTTTGTTGTATTTGTCTCACTATATATTTGAGGCCTCCATTAACTTCCTGATACACTGATCAATATTGCTTGGAATGATCCAGCCACATTGAATGTGGACATAACCCGCATGCTTAACATCTAATAAAAGCACTGTCCTTGCCTTGATGTGAGGCTGCAGTTTCTGTTGAAGGAGTTGGTATACTTCTGTGATCACCCTGATGTTGAATCATAGTCACCTCAAGCCTCACTCCAGAATGTGTGGAGGGGAAAGAGTACTCTGAAAATCTGTGGAGATAGGGCTGTCGTTGGAAAGTATTCCTTTTCTCTCCCTCATGGTCTCAGTTCCATTTATCAGTCATGTTGCAGATCCTGCAAAGACAGCCCTATACTCCACAGACTTGATGTGCAGACATGATCAAATCCTGTGCTTCCCCCCCCACTACTCCCCCGCCACCCATGAACGATTGCAGTGACTCACTGAAAACGTTCAAAAACATACCATTAAATTTCCAAAAATCTTGTCATAGAAGATGTCAAAAGCATGTTATCATAGTATGTTATCATAGCAGCAGTGGTTGGCAGGAGGAGATAGATTCATTGGTACATCCAAGGTTGGATTTCGTTTTGTTGTACATAATTAACTTGACAACACTGACTGTCTGGGCTTACATGCCCACTTGGGAAATAGTTCGCAACTTACATAAAAGTGTTTTCCAGCACGATGAGGAAAGGAACTGCTTTCCAGGATGGGACATCAGAGCACCTTGAAAGCAGAGTGTAGAAAACATGTAGATAAGGTGATAGGAAAAGTGTATGAGGCTTTTATGAATGAAATTTGAGAGAACGTTTTGAGGAAAAAGGGATTAAAAGTATCTGAAGGCCTACTTTTAGGCCTGAATAGGGTATAGGACATAGAGCACTTGTCTCAGTCCGGGAGTGAGGCATAACCAGCTTTAAATTGGCTTCGGACCTCATTAATATTGTTTGTGAAAGCAGTTGCTGCTCATCTCTACAGGTTGTCTACCCATTTTAAGAAGATAATTTCTGATCTGTAAGGGTGTGGTTGGGGGGAAGCAACTTTGGAACAATTGTGGAATCAGGGAACACTCTCATCAATTGGAGGATAATTCTGCATTGCATAATATAAACGAAACTGATAATTAATAACAGTAAAAAATTAATCGAGTTGTCTTTTTTATCTTTGTAAAAGTTTATTTATATAAAAAGCCAATGTAATAATTCACTGTAAATGAAAATTATAACAGCATATTGTAATGGTGTATGAATCTCTACAATAATACATGAACAATATATTGACTCAATGACCATCTTATTGTAACATGAAATGAATCACATGTAAACAAACAAATAATTATTGCATTATCGTCCATTTCATGGCTTTCAATTAGCAAACAGTTGGTTCTGCTATAACACATGCTTCTTCAATGCGTTTTTGGAAATTAGACTGTTATTTGTAGAACATGAACTTTCCTTACCGTTATTGGCTTTAACGTGATTCCAGCCCCATAAGTTTGGATGGCACGGCAACGATGCGATTTTCTTATAATGCGAGATTGTACGGGAATGGAACGAAGGTGTTACATCAGAACCGACTGTAATTCAAAAAGTTCGTTCTGAAGGTATGGCACAGTTGCCTCATAATTGCAATGTGAACTCTGTAAATCTGCACATGTGGCTTTATGCTTAATGAATGGAAATTCACCTGCGATATACTTTAAAGAGACTTAAATATGATTTTACATTTCTTTAAGATCTGTTTCCAGCCAGTGCTGTCAGAAACCTCAGCATATCAAATGTATTTGTAAACCTCCCTATACCTTCCAAAAAAAAAGGAAAAACCTGAAGATACTATTTAACACTATGCTTTTATGTGGATAGATTTGAAGTCACTAAGGTTACTTTGCTGGTTAGTAAATTTTTATGAAATAAATTTCTGTGCAGCCATAAAGAGCAAGTGTGTTCCCCGATTTCACAACAGTTCTGAACATTATCTTCTCTATCCCTGAACCCACAAACTGAAATTTACGTTCTTAAAATGGTGGGCAGCATGTCCAAATAACACGTCCAAATATTAATGAGGCTTGAACATAGTTTAAAGCTCATTTTTCACTCCCTGATTTGAAAATAGTACCATTTCAGGCTCAGAAGGAGGCAGAAAGAAATGTCCAACCCACTGAATTTATGATGAGTCCCTCTAGGCCTCATAGAATTAGTCATAATCTTGTTCCTGATATGTTGTTGGGGCAGAAGATATATTGATGTCTGAGGAAATGATAACTGGACAAGGTTCTATATTAGGAAGGCAATTCATTTACCACCAGTCAGTGAACGCAAATTTTTATCCCAGTGTTGCTTTAAATGTTGCTCAGCAATGTTGATCAGTGACTTTGGATATCTTCTACTCAGGAATACATGGCCTTCTAGATTTTGGAATAATTGGATGAATATTGATTTGTGATATTTCTTGGTCTGTATTCTTCACATTCAAAGATTCTGGCTCAGGCCATTGTTTGACAAAAATCTGAAGCTGTTGTTTTCAATTCAACTTGTAATGATTCTTCCTGTTCGTAAGATTTCTGGACCTCTTTCTGCACACCTGTCTCTGAATCCGACAGTATGGAAACATCCTCTGAACTAGAATTTGCATTTGCATTATATCTAAAGATCATTTTTGCCTTTGCTTCTTTTTTTTTATTCCTAACTTGTGCAATTTTCTTCTCAGTGTCCTCCATGAAGGTGGTCAGTAAGTTAAACAGAAGTGCCAACCATGCCATGCCGAAGAGGATCCAGATTGCCATCACGGCCCGGTAAAATTTTCTGTACTTTATATGAGGGTTGACACCTGTTGGCATAGATATACTGGTTTACCTCAGAAATTCAAAGAAAAACTAAGTTCTGTAAATCAGAGAAAAGAAAGAAACAGAAAATATAACAAAATGCTGCAGATGTGTTGGAGAAGATGTTTGTATCAGCCAGTAGTGCCTTGGTCACCTGTTATAATCCCCGTCAAATGTTCAGCTCTATTCACTTCAAAACACCAGAGGGATGTATAACAGCTGGCTGATGCAATGCAGCCATTTAGCCCTGCTGCACAGCACAAATTCCTAAAGAGAAATGACAGGTCAATATCTCTGTTTGAAGAGCATTAGTCCAAACCTGAGCTTTAATGAAATACCATCACAGGAAACTTCATTCTGTCTTTAGCCTATTGGAAATCTGACAGACCTTCTGTATTTTTCCAACATTTTAAGATGATACTTGAATCAATTAAATGTGGCAAAAAATACTCTACGTGTGCAAAATGATTGTATCTTCAAACATTGAAATTTAGGGCTGAAATACATTCCCAGCAAAAGCATTTTTGCAAGGTCAATCAATTTCGTTACAAACACAGTAGAAGGTGATAACTTTCAAGACAGGCTCAGAAAAATTCTAATCTATGAGGAGAAGTATCCAGCCTCAGAATTTGTATTTCACATTCACCAATTAGATACTGAACAGTTTCCCTATACAATGCCAGGGATTAGGTTAATGTCAAAAAGCTTATATTGCTGCAGACTACAGATAACCTAAAAAATTTGCTTTAAACGAGAGAACAATGAAAGCAATTTTGTGATATTAGCTGGGAAAGCTGTAATAGCAGGTTAGATTTTGAAGAATACTTGTTGTTAACAAAGGAACTTTACATTTTTCTTATGATATGAAACATAAATGATATAACACTTTTAGCATATAGAACATAGAACAATCCAGCACAGGAACAGGCCCTTCAGCCCACGATGTCTAAGCCTACCACAATGCCATTTGAAACTAATCCCATCGGCTTGTACCTTATCATTATTCCTCTATACTCTGCCTGCTCATGTGTCTGTCTAAATGCTTCTTAAACTTTGCTGTTTAATCTGCTTCTACCACCTCCATCGGCAGTGCATTCCAAGCACCTTACCACCCTCTGTGTAAAAGACTTACCTTGCACATCTCTTTTAAACTGCTCCCCCTCTCACCTTAAACCTATGTCCCCTAGTATTTAACAGTTCCACCCCTGGAAAAAGATTCTGACTATCCACCCTACTCGTGCCTTTCATAATTTTATATCTATCAGGTTGCCCCTCAGCCTCCGATGCTTTAGTGAAAACAAAGTTTGTCCAAACTCTCCTTATAGCTAATACAGTCCAATCCAGGCAACATCCTGGCAAATGTCTTCTGCTCCCTCTCCAAAGCTTTCACATCCAGAAGTGCACACAATACTTCAAATGTGGCCTAACTAAAGTTTTATACAACTGCAACATGACTTGCCAACTTTTACACTCAATGCCAATGAAAGCAAGCATGCTGTATGCCTTCTTTACTGCCTTACCCACTTCGGGATTGCCACTTTCAGGGAGCTGTGAGACTTGGACCCCAGGATCCTTCTGTATATCAATGCTCCTGAGGATCCTACCATTTCCTGAATACTTTCCTCCTATTTTGTAGAGTAATATTTTAGCGCCATGCAAGTGACTGTCATCATATTGTGTGTTTACAAATGTTGCCCAAGCTTTCATTTTAAAATTGCTTTAAGGCTGTTTTCTTTTTGTGAACTAATTTTGAGTCCAATAATGGACTAATTTTGTATTTAGTTCAGATGAACAATTGTTGAGTGAGCAGTGTCTAATTAAAAGCTGTTACCAAAAATTTATATAGGGTTCTACTGCCTTGGCTAATAAGCCAACTTTTCTCAAAACATAAGCATAGCAGATTTAGCTACACAGTTGTTCTTCAACCCAGTAAGGTCCTTATTGATTTATTCCTAACAACTGACTGATCACATTGTCTTTTAAAATGTCAAAAAAGTACTTAGTCTTTGTTGTCTAGACAAATATAAAAATAAACAGAAGTACAATTACCTTCAGCATGAAATGGAACAACTGTTGCCAATGACCTCAAATAAGGCTCTTGTATCTGGTCTTTCTGCATTACTGGTGTGATCAATGAAACAATTTCCTCTGCATGCAATAGGATATTTTACAATCGTTTAACTTATCAAAAAGCTAACAGCAGTAGCATGCAACAAAACCATTTCTTTTGTCTGACATCATTGCTCTAAGATAAATCTGCAGCAACTTGGGCTCTCAGGTTGATGTGAAAATTAATCTAAATTTGGTATATATTTAAGAATGGGTATCATAGTTACCATTTATTTCAAAACAGCTGATTCTGTTTGCTCTTGACAATTGGCAATGGGAATAACATTCTAGCATTCTAGTTCTTTGATACAACATACTTCAAATTCACACATGTGAAATCCAGTAACATTGGTGTAGGGTAAAATAAGAATTTCTGAGCATATGATACATAGAAACGAGGAAGGTTGTTTTAATTGTATAGTTTTTGGATTACATGCATTTATTGTGGCATTTTATATTTCATAGAATTGTAGAATGACTACAATACAGAATGAGGTCATTCAACCCAATGTTTCTATGCTGTCAGAGAAAAAGTTCACCTCTAGGTTTTCTCCAGAGCCCATAAGCCCTTTCTGTTCAGATAATTATCCAATTTCCTTTTGCAAGCCTACCTCCATCATTTTCTCAGAGGATGCACTCAAAATTCTAGGCACAGTAAAGAGGTTTTTCTTCATGTTGCCTTTGGTTCTTTTGTCTGTTACTTTAAACATCTGGTTCAACCAATAGGAACAGTTCCCCTTTATTACCTGTACAGGGCCCTCATGATCTGAATACTCTTATTTAAGCTTCTGTCAGCCTTTTCTTCTCGCAGGAGAATGACTTAGCTTCTCCTGTGACCTCGACTACCTTTTGTGCCAGGAATACCATCAGTTGTAGCAGCTCGAACTCTGGGTTTCAGAACTTTTGCAGCAGCAGGTGGTGTCGCTGCAGTTTATGCATGAGGCTGAAAGCTTACATAGACAGCATGTTTATAGGTGCGGTCACTGCACAGCTGAAGAATATGATCACAAGTCAGTCAAAAGAATAGACACACATAGTGTAGTGTTCCATCTTTATCTCACTCTCCAACTAATATTCAGTTCTGGATGTTGATGAAGCTGATGGTCCATCTTGGGAGTACAGCCAAAGCCAAGTTCATGCTAACACAGGAGGCTCAGATGTATGGAGTAAAGGAAAGACAGGAGAAGCCACGGTGATAGATGATTCAACAGTTAGGGGCATAGATAGGGTTCCTCTAGCCACAGATGTGAATCCAGGATGATGGATCCCTCATCCTAGGATCAAGGATCACACTGAGCAGCTGCAGGTTTGAAAGCACTGTCTGAGAGTGTGGTGGAGGCAGGTATATTCAATGCATTTAAAAAGAAAATTGACAGTTATCTGAAAGGGAACAATGTGCAGGGTCACAAAAGAGAAGGCAAGAGAAGTGGACTCCTCATTTGAAGAGTCAGTGCAGACATGATAGGCTGACTAGTCTCATCCTTCACTGTAAGAATTCTGTGATTGTATCCTCCCCAGAGGTGCTTCCAAGTGGTGAGAAAGCTGCAAATTGTAAAATGATGGGCTGAACACTCAAGCAAAAGCAGTGGTCCTGACATCAACGTCTGGGAAACCCCAATACATACCATTCTTCACTCCAATAATCAGCCATTCAGCATCACCCTGTTTCTTATCACTCAGTGAACTTGGTATCCATACTATACTGTTTATTTCATGGGTATCAACTTTGCTAACAAGTCTGTAATGTGGCACTTTTGGAAGACTTGTCAACCACCTTGCCATTATTAAACTTCTCTGTTATGCCATTAAAAAAAAAGCTTAATCAATTTAGTTAAATACAACTTAGATTTTACAAATCCGAACGTCCTCAACTAAAGCACATTTGTCTAATAGATGACTGATTTTGCTTTGGATCATCAGTCAGGATTTTCTATTTTTGAATTAAAGTACAGAGATGGGCCCTTACGTTGTCTTATCCCCGCGTGGCCTGCGGTGAATTTTCTGAAGCAATTGTCGCTTTTCAGCTCATTTCACAAGTAAAGAGGTTATATGTCAACTAAAATGATGAATCATGGGCAGTTGGTAGTTGGAGGTTCTCAATCCCTCTGCCACCTCCTTGGATCAATAGTTCCAGTGCCATATTTAAAGGCCACCTCAGCACCTCTTCACTCACTGCAAATCAAGAGCTCAACAACAACCTCTAGTTGTGGTTTGCAAATCACCCAGCTGGAGATGTTTGCAAGGAACCTGAAGCTGACTCCCCATTTTACAGAGTCCTATATGCTTGAAGCATATTGAAGGATTCACATGGACCTTATGCTGTCAATTATGCAGCACCTATGAAGAGGCAGACATGGCAGAGCCAGTCAGAAACATTGTTATTTGCTGTTCTCAGATATGTAGACACTCTCACACATTCTTCTACAGAATGGATTGTACATCTTCAGCAAATAATTTTCATTTTTGCCTTCCACAGGTACTATGGTAACCAGACAGCAAAACTAAACACACCACAGAACTGGTTTAGCATCATGCAGGATCCTAACATTCTGCAGGACTGGATGAGAAAGAGAGGGCAGTATGAGACTAATGACATTAGGTAAGATGTGTCAAATCTTTGAGCTATCCTCAGGTCAAGTGCTCCCTGATCCAGCCTTCTTTTTAACGGAAGTGCAACTAAGAATATAGGATCAATCAGTGAGCTGTAGTATCTACTGTGTTACAGCTAAATATTTACATAGATAGCTCAGAGCTTAAAGATCTCTCAGCTCATCTCTCTGCCTCAAAGTTATCACATTATAAGCTGACAGAAGAAACACTTTATTTTAAAACTATTGAAAAATGAGATGCTTCTAAGTTAAAGAGATGCTTTGGATAGAGATTGCAGCAGCCTCTCAACCAGTCGGTCATTAACAAGTGGAATAGCAAAAAAAAAGCAGGTCCATGGAGCTTAGACCTCTGCAGATTGGTGGTTAGGAGGTTCCTTTGATGGACCCCAAAGTCCAGTTGGTCTGACATCAGTAGGGGTTTTCCTGGGCTATTTCAGAATCAGCTTCCTCCTCAGAGATGATCTCCTGCTCCTCTATTTCTTCCTAATCCAAGACCTCACCCTTTTGTACAATCAGGTTGGAGAGAGAGCAGCAAAGCACTGTAGCACACTCTGTCTGGGGTGTACTGCCTTGCACCACCTGGCCAGTCCAGGTATGTGAATCCCATCTTCAGGAGACCATTGGTCTGCTCTACATTGGCCCTGTTGAAGTCTGTTTAGTGTTAAGAATCTTCTTACTATCAGTCTGTGTATTCCATAGAATTCCAATAGTATGGAAACAGGCCATTTGTCCCAACAAGTCCACACTAACCCTCCAAAGAGTATCCCACCAGATCCATAACCTTTCCCTGTAACCCTACATTTCCTATGGCTAACACACCTAACCTACACATCCCTGGACACTATGGGCAACTTAGCGTGGCCAATCTGTCTTAGCTGCACGTCACTGGATTGTGGGAGGAAACCGGAGCACTCAACGGAAACTCATGCAGACATGGGGAGAATGTGAGAACTCCACACAGACATTTGCCTGAGGATGGTATTGAACCTGGGTCCCTGATGCTGTGAGGCAGCAGTGTTAACCACCGAGCCACCGTGCTGGCCTAGCAGAGCACTGTACTGTCCTTTGTAGATACAATCCATTGCACCCAGCACCTACAGAAATCCTTCATTAGCCAAAAATCTCATTGCCCTGGCTGTCTGACTGGCAGTATCCACTGGGAAATTAATAAATGGGCAAGCTTTAGCAAACAAAGCATTGGTCATCACCCAGATGGATTTATGAGTAGATGCCTGAGGATTCTGAAATTGCAGACTCCCTGAAATGATCCATTCAAATTGAAATTGAGGGCCATTGTCACCTTCAAGACACTGGGATGGGCTTGCCTCCTAGTCCATGAGGACACAGGTGCGCATGCAGAAGTTGGCAGATGCAGGACACCACTCCTGGGTCGTCCTGAGTCACTGCTGACACTGCCAGTATGTCACTTGCAGATAGCTGTATGTTGATCTGGAGACTCAGTTGCAAGCTAATGCTCACCCTCCATGTTGACCAGCTTGTGGAGGCTGTTGTACCTCAGCAAGCTGGTCTGCAGCTGCTGCTGGATTGGACTTCAGCAGCTGTTGTGTTGCTGTTTGAGCAGTCGACATTTGTGGTTTCTTCTGAGAAGCAAGACAATCTAGAAGAATGGCAGGATTAATCTGTGCCATCTCGATGTTGCTTTTGCCCATGCTGTAGACAGAGGAGGAGGGCAGTAAGCAGAACAGATTGTGAGCGTACCCAGAGCTAAAGTTGTGAAGGAGGGATAGAGATGCAAAATTTTCACCCATTTCAGACATGCAACGTTAATTCTGTTTCTCCCTCCATCGATGCTGCCAGGCATACTGGGTTTCTCCAACACTTCCTGTTTTTATTTCATATTTCCAGCATCTGCACTATTTTGCTTTTACTTGAACCTTAACCTTTCCTTGATCAAAATTAGTTTTACACTGATGTTCCTTGATCTCCCCTATAAGATAGTTGCAGTGCCTCAGCTTCCAACTCCCTAATTACAACATCCAATTGCCCCCACCCACGACCATTCCCTCTGCTTCAGCGCAATCCCTGAATAAGACATGAGTTGCCTTTCACATTGGATGTAGCACTACATAGACCTTTCACCTCAGGACTGACATGCACCTCAGTCCTGGACCCGATTGCCACATAATCCCCAGGCTGACTGAATCACAACTACCCACCCACAGTGAACATACACTTACCAAACTTTCCTTCATTCCTTTCATCGCTTTTGTAGTTCACTGCTGTTCAGACAATGCCACTCTGTTTGCTACTTTCACAGGTCCATGCAGTTCAGCCATAAGCAGGCCTTTACAGTTTGTGTTGAGGTGTACTGTTCTGCCATAAACAGCCTCCAGGTGATGGTTCAGGAAGACAGCATGCCTGGTCCACTTGGACACATCAACTCTACTTTGAAAAATCATACACCTGTAATTGTGGGCATCGTTTGAAGCCATGTCATTACAAGGATAAAGCAATAAGTACTTATCCTGGGGTGGATAAAGAAATGCCTAATTTTTGGTATCGAGTTTCTGAAGCAAGAGCTTCTAGATTGTATGGAACTTCATTGAGAAAGTGAAGTTTAATCCAACGAGTTGTGACATTAATGAAATGAAACACATATAAATAAGGTGTTCACCATTTGCTAGTGACATACTTGCCTTAATACCTCAATGAGAGAACTTAATTGCTGAAGGTTTTCTTAACAGTAGGAATCTTATTTTCGACTTCTTACCCGATAATTTCATCCATTGGCCATTCTCTTCATCATGGCAGGAATGGAGTATCCTGTCCCATGATTTCTAAAAGCTGTTTGACCATGAGGTTAAACTGGCCAGTACTTGTTGAGTTTGTCCATACTACAATCTATTTTGAAAAAAATGATTCTGCCATTGTCGGCGCAATACATTACCTTTGCATCTCAGGAGAATTATGGTTAATGCTTTGCCAATTTTCATCCTTATTTGCCCAGGTACATCCCAGGCAGTCCTGGAGACTGAGCAACCTTAAATTATAACCTGCATTTCTAACATCTCCTCTTCATCAATTTTTTAGGCATTCATTGTATCAACTAAGTTTTCTTTCATGTGACACCATGTTCTTTCTTGGTAGAGACAAACACTCTGTACATGCACAAAAAAACACCCTTTTTACTATTTATATGCTTAAACAACGAACAAAGAAAAATGAATAGTATAGAACAGGAAAAGGCCCTTTGGCCCACCAAGCTTATCATTGCAAATGATATCTTTCTAAACTAAAGACCTTTTGCCTCTGTGATCCGTATCTCTCTATTCCCTACCTCTTCATGTATCTGTCAAGATGCCTCTTAAATGTTGCTATTTTATCTACTTCTACCTACTCTGACAAGATATTCAACATACACTCCACTCTCTGTAAAAAACATTGGCTCTCACATTTCCTTTAACCTTTCCTCCTTTTACCTTAAACCAATGTCCTCTAGTAATTGACATGTCTAACCTGGGAGAAGAAGACTCTGAATATCCATTCTATCCATGTCTCTTGTAATTTTCTAAATTTCTATCCGGCTGTCCTTCAGCCTCTGACATTTAAGTGGAAACAAACCAAATCTTTCCTCATAGCGAATACCCTCTAAACCAGGCAAAATCACAGTAAATCTGATGAAGAGTCATTTAGACTTGAAATATTAGCTTGCTCTCTCTCTCCATGGATGCTGTCTGACCCACTGTGATCTCCAGAGTTTGTTGTTTTCAGAACACCCCGGTAAATATTTTCTCTACCCTTTCCAATATGCAATATTCCAAATGGGCCTGACTGAAGTTCCATACTGTTGCATCATGATTTGCCAATTTTTATACTCTGTGCCCCGATTGATGAAGGCAGACATGCCTTATGACTTCTTGACCACTTTATACACTTGCACAGCCACTTTCTGGAATTGTGGACTAGTATGCCTTGATCTCTCTGTAAAGATAGTTTTTGTATTTTTTCACTTGATGCTTCGACTGTTACCAATGAGCCCAAAAGCAGCAAGTATTTAGTTTGAACTGCCTTAAGCAAAATACATCATTTTAAGGATTTGAGGATGTTTTAAAGTATGAGTCTGTACAGGCATTCAGAAGTAGATCATACCTCCACTAGAAAATGCACACATTTGTGCTTAAGTAATAATTAAGGCAAGTGCATCTCTATTTGGTGCTTGTGGAATATAATACATTTTCATTTACAGTCTTGATTGAATTATTCAAATAATGACAACATCTATTGCTGAATTCCATACCTGGCTGCAGATCCATTGTGTTATATTCACTCATGCAAACAGCATGTGAAGACTGATTCAATCGAAGATTGGAACTATTGGGTTACAGCTTCCCATTATTGTGTCAGAGATTCAGTGTGTCAATTATGTCAATAATTCCTGTATTTGTAGTCCACATTGCAGCAATGAAGTGTTATGAAACAGCTATTTTTTGCTGACAGTTTAATTATTGTATGTAATTAACATTAGATAAGAATATTAAATTAGAGATGCATTTAATTAAGACGTGTTGTAAAAAGATTGCTTTAGTCTTTGCAATTTGCTTTATTACAGTAAATATTACTAAAACACAACAGATAATTATAGCCTTAAAATGTTTCACATGAACAAAACTGTAATATCAGTTTTTCAGTTTTATTATCATTATTTTCATAATTAGGAAAATGTGTTATTTTTAAATAGGGCCTGGCATTATCTATACATGAGGAGGAGAAATGCAATATTTACATTCTAGTAGGCCTATTTGTAGGATTTTCAATATGTTTGTACTTCATTTAAAAAAAGTGATTAATTCTTATATTCTTATCAATTAATTAATAAACTGTATCAAAACTCACCCACAATATAATCACCAAAACCAATGGTGCTGAGAGTGATGAATGCATAATAAACTCCTTCCCTGTAGGACCATTTCTCAATAAAACAAAAAACTAGAGGTGGTAAGGCCAGGAATATTCCAGCACCAATCACAAGAAAAAACAGGAATGTTAAAAGCTCCACTCTTTTCTGAAATAAAGAAAGATTCATTTATATTTAAATAGCAAATAGGAGTATCAATTTCAATAAACTTTCACTTTAAGGAGACCTATACAATACTGAATAGAACTGTCAAATATAATTCTTAAATACAAGACTTGAAAGTTGCAGGAAATTGTTTCAAATTTAAAAGGTCTGTCTTGTGTCATTTGCCATTCTAAATAAATTCTTATATTAATTAATTTGTTATCCATGAGCATACTTGAGCAATTCATGCCAAAAGAATTGTTTTAATAACCAAACAAAGCAATTATATTTGTACTTACATATGAATAAATGCAATCCATAATCATTCAATTGAATTGAACTACACATACCTTGTTCCATTCTCACATGGCTCACCATACCCAGAGATATAATGGCTTATTTACCTATCCCCAAATACAACTATGGTGTCTCAGAAGAATCTATTTAGAAACATGGAAACATACAAAATAGGAACAGGAGTAGGCCTTTTGAGCCTGCTCTGCCATTCAGTATGGTCATTGCTGGTCATCGTGTCGTCAGTATCATCTGTACCTGTCCCTGCTTTTGCCCTATACCCTTTTGCCCTAAGAACTATATCTACCTCTTTCTTGAAAACCTTCAATATTTTGGCCACAAATGGCAGAGAATTCTCTCAATGTCCAAAAATGTATCCGTTTCCAAATGTATCCTGATGGCACCAGTACAATCTCACCATGAATTCTCTAGACCATTTCACTATCCTTCAATTGTCAACCTTCTTTTCCAATATCCAGTATGGATGGACAGACATTTCCTCCTACTAAATGTTGGGAAAATCAAACTATTGTTTTTAGTTCTATTATTCCTTACTCAATAATGCATCTCTCCCTGGCAATGCCTGAGGCTGAACCCTGACTGTTCATGACCTATCAGCTACTAAAACTCACATCCATGCCGTTGCTACCTCTGGAGTTCAGTATTCTATTGCAATCAGATAAGTCACCCATTTTCTATTGTCCATAACCATGAGGCCATACAGAACTTTGTGCTGTAACATGAATTAAATTCCATCAGGCCCATCCTGGTTCCTGGTTGAGCAATGCCTTACTTTTAAAATTTTCACCATTGTTAAAAAGCCCTCCATTGTGATACCACTCCCCATCCCTGTAATCTTGCAAAGCCTAACAGTCCTGCATGCCACTAATTATGATCTTTTGACCCTTTACCATTTTAATTGCTTCATCATTGACAATTGTACTTTAAATTTTGTCAGCTCATGGATCTTTTATTCCCTCTCGAAACCTCTCAACTCCCTTCCCTTCACTCCCTAAACTCTACCTCTTCGACCAAATTTTGATCATCTGCCCTAATGTCTCTTGATAGTACATTCTGCATTATAACGCTCCAGTGAAGCATTGGAACATTACATCAAAGTTCTTATAAAAAGGCAAGTTGTTGTTGATGTATGTAGCTGTTATTTATTTAATAGCAAGTGTACCAACAAGTGTAGTATAATGTGGCCTTTGATAATGCAACATCTATAAGTAAGTTGCATGGCAGTGAGACCTCTATTTAAGAATGTGCTTTACTATTTCATAAGTCACTTTTTCAAGCTTTTGAATCAAACAAGATTCTGGTTTGAAACCACCACAGTTGTAAACTTTATGTAACATGTGTTTTCTCATGATAGCATACTGTCAGATACTAATCTTTTATTTTAGAGATCAAAGGTAAGGAGGAAGTACACATCATTGCGCAGTGTCATAAGTGAAAAGTGAAGGAGTGGAACACTAAACATGAAATGTCTGAGTTGTGGGATTTAGGTCCAATTGTAGTATTCCCTTAAAGTCCTCCTGGTGCCTTCCTTCACAAAGGGATAATATCTTGTATATATCCTGCAATGCATTCAATATTCAGGACGCTTCAAACTATCCCTTTCCCTTTAAGCAAGAGGTAGTCTGCAGCTAATGTGGCTTTAAAAAGGAAAACCTTGAAAGGTAGATAATCTTTGGATAGTGTTGTCAGTTCCCATGTGATATATATTTAAGCTAATTAAATCCAGAATGTATTTGTATCAAGTGTAGCAACATCTTTATGAACCTCATAAGGAATTCAATATTACATGAATATGGAATAGTCTTCTGGTATGCACTTGATGAAGCAACATAAACAAGAATATTTGTGTATTGGTTAATCTTGACCAGAAGTGATCCCTTTTACAAACAATATTGGTCATTACTTTCCTAGTTAAATTTAGAATTGTCCAGGAGGATCTAAATGAATTTTATATAATTTGCATTCATAGATTTTAATTATTAGATAAACGTCAACTTCTTAGAAGTTTAGTGTATTTTTTTTGCATCTGTACCTGTTTCATTCCTCTCTTGAACAGACAATTGCGTATTTTTTCTGAATGGGAAGATAGACTTTTGCCAACAGCACCAAGAATAATCACATGCAAGGGAATTCCGAAGAGCGCGTAGAAAACACAGAAGATCTGACCTCCAGCTGTTGTGGGTGAGAGATTTCCATAGCCTTTGGGTAAGAAAAAATTAAAATATTCATAACAAAAACCATATATGATAATCCTTGTCTACATAATGAAGATAGATTGTCTGAAATATGAACTTATTATATCATCAGAAAGAGCACTTTGGAAACCAGATGTTATTGGCTACAGCAGGAAAAAATGTAGCAATTACAAAACATACAAGGTGACTGAAGTCACCCAGTCAATAATATTTTCAGGAAACACCACATGATCCAGCTTTTGGGTGTAGTAAAGCTCTGAATTTTGAACAGATGGTCAAGAATTTGAAATGATTTGCTTGAAGATCAATAGTCCTTTGGCCTTTTCCTCTTTCTCCCAAAATCCTCTCAGCCTAGAATGTGAGGTGAAGATTTCCTGAAATTCCACATCACCAATTGTGGAGGGATCTTAAAGAAGATTTTGGAATGTACCTCACTGTCTCCAGAAAAGAGAATTTAGCCATCTATAAACGATCCAATAAGGCACCACAGCACCAACAATCTATAAGTAACTTCCACTGTAGAAAACCATTTGGGACAATTTATGAACAATCCATTTTTCCTGAGTCTAACTTCTACTAAGCCAAACTACTTCTAAGATAACAATCTGCATTTTGTTTTTATGGGGGTGTGTGTTAATTTTCAAGGATCAATGATGTGGAGGTGCCAGTGTTGGACTGGCATGAGCAAAGTCAGAAGACACATGAAATGTCTTCACGTGATGAAGGAGCTGTGCTCTGAAAGCTTGTGATTTGAAATAAAAATTTTTGGACTATAACCTGGTGTTGTGCGATTTCTCAATTTTCAATAAAGGTAATGATATTTACACTGCCTAAACCTGTCGTTAACAATCTTTGCATCTTTGCTTGAATAAGTTGTGTTTGTGATAAAGTAGTTCTTGGTTTTTTTTGGAAGAAATTTGGTTTATTTGTTTCAGATACTGAGCTAATTAGAGTTTGATATCTATGTAATTGGCAATATCACCAGTCTTCTTAAGCTCATACTTTGTTATAACTCGAGGAAGAGTGGGTCTGGGAAGGGAATCAGTTCTCTCCCCGAATCTCAATTGTAACATCGACAAATGGCACCTTTTTGAGAATTACTTAATACCTGCTAAATGTGAGCATCTGCAAATTTGTTTATTAAAAAATCTTGCTCATAAATGTTCAAAGACCTTTGTACATTCCAACATATGTCAGCTAAACAGTGAAACCTTTTCAGTTGAGTGATCATAAATCTAGTTTACTGCTTTCATGTGAACTCTTTGTTGACTTTAGATTAACGAAGACTTTACCTTTCAGGATGGGCTAGAAATGAATAGTTGTCGCAATGAAACAAATATTCAATACTCGACAAGGAACAGGTAAAGAAGATTTTGTACATGCAAAACTTAAAAATAAAAATACCATACAACATGAGTAGTGAAAAGAATTATGAAAGTATTGAATTAATTCGGATCAACTCTAAAGTTCTGAAAAAAGGTCACTGGACTCAAAACGTTAACTCTGCTTTCTCTCCACAGATGCTGCAAGACCTGCTGAGTTTCTCCATCAATTTCTGTTTTTGTTTCAGATTTCCAGCATCCATAGCTCTTTGTTTTATTCCAGAAATTAAATGTAGCAGCCAATGGAATTTCCAATGGGCTGATAGCCTACCTATTCTGCTGCATACATGGGGTTAATAAGACCCGTGGGCATCTCTAATGCAGCAAACTCTGGGAGAATTGCCCAGGAAATTAAAGTCTCTAATGGGCAATTCCTCTATGCTTGAAACCATCCAAAAGGATCCAATTAAATCTGAAAACTTGGAGGATTCCACTGCCTTTGTTAATAAGTATTATCACTGATAGTATAAAACTGAACTGCCCCACAGTACTCACCAACCTCCACCCAACCAGATGGGCCCTAGACTCTTTACAGTCCCTATACTCTGACCTGATGGCCACCCTTTCTACTCTGTGACATGGCACCCCCTCCCTCAGTGCTGCCAGCTCCCTCTGTCCTCAAGTTTTGATATTAGCTCCAGTCCCCAGGACCTGACAAATCCCTCCCATAAGACCTAACTTTACTTTAGAAGTAGGGTTGAAGAGAGTGTGGATGAATTTTGATAGTCCCTGAAAATGGGCACAGAGATTGTGATGCTCTTTTAATCTCAGCCCTTTTGAATCAACACAGTTGGTATGCAGTGGCCATGACAATGTCTGTGTGGGACAAAAAAAAGAGAGCAACCAACATTACATTCTGGCTCACTGCCCAATCAGTCTTGCTGAAAATAATTTCCAGCAAAAAACAGTTAAGAACACATTAGGTTTGGTTGTTATGCCACTTGATTCATTGTCAAATTTCCCATCAAAGCTCACTGCCTGAGATTGGACATTATGAATGATTTATTAGGTAAGGTACTGAAAGGGCTTTTTGTACTTGTGAAACCATATTGCAACTTAAGTCAGTACTTGCAGCAAAACAGAGAGAAAATGGGAATTGAACTGAAGATTATTATTATTAAATCCATTTTAAAAATTATTTTAATCCATTTTCCAATTCTGACTCTTACTCTCTGTTATTATTATTAATAATAATAACAGAGAATAAGAGTCAGAATTTGAAAATGGATTTAAATCGTGGAAGTTTGCTTCCTGTGTTAGGTGATCCCCAGCTTCAGAATTAATTCAATAAAAGTGAGCCTTACCTATTGTGGACACCACTGTAGCTGCAAAAAAGAAAGAGCTGCTAATATCCCAATTACTGTGGGAAGATTTGGAATCATTTCCAATAGGATTCACTCCATGCTTTATAGCTTCAGTTATTGCCTGTAGAAGTAGGAAATGTAAATTAATATTTCACCTTAATGCGGAGACACTTGGTTCTCACATTATAGTTAAATTTTGAAACAAAGGTAGCATAACTATTTTACTAAATGCAATTTATTTCTGAAAGTGGCAGTTTGGCTCAATATTCATGTTTGATTATTTTCCAACATAATATATCAATTGTTTTTTAGCCCTTTTCCTTTGAAGGAATCATCACTGGGTGGATGAAATAAATCTGTCATGGACAAGGATTTTATAGGACACTTAGTATCTTATCTCACTATTCAGCTTGATAGGAAATTGTAGGCAAATTGCTCAAGAGCAACGAGAATAGAAAGTTGCTGTACTGTAAACTGATGGATAAACTTTCACATTTAGGTAAAAATTATTTCAAAATGGTGATAGTAAATGGCTAGGCTTTGGACTTAAAAAAAGGATAGCAGCTGACGCTCAGTGAAATAATCATGAAAAGTATAGCTGACTGAGGGATTTAGGAGTTCAAATACATAATCTCATAGAAGTATAAGCTAAAGTAGAAAAATAGTGTTAAAAACACTGAGAGAATTTTATGGTTATAAATAAAAACCAAAATATACAAGAGTGTTATGTGAATCTGGATGAAAAATAAGTTGAGCCACTGTTAGAATACTGTGTGTTGTTTCACTTCCTCCACCCAGTTATAACATAGATCCACCTTAATGCTAGTGGAAATAAGAAACTGCAATTTCATTTAAAACAACTGATTATTTCTAATTCAGCACAGATACCTAAATGAACATCTAATAGAATTGTGGATAAAAAGAGTAAGAAAATCCCATTATTGCAATTTAAATATACATTTAAGAGAATGAGGAGATAGGTTAGATAATTAATTTTAGAGGATTGTTGAAGCACAGAATGTTTGCCATAGGGAGTGTTCGAGAAATTTTCTAAGGTAAACACATCCATTTGAAGTTGTGTGGAGAGGAGCAGGGCAATGGGATTAGTTCTGAAGTAGAGTCATAGAGTTATGCAGCATGGAAACAGACCCTTTGGTGCAACTCATCTGCACCGACCAGATATCCTAAACTGATGTAGTCCCATTGTCAGCATTTGGCCCATATCTCTCTAAACCTTTCCTATTCAAGTACCCATCCAGATGACTTTTAAATGATGTAACTGCATCCACTTCTACCACTTCCTCTGGCAGCTCGTTTCCATACATGCACCACCCTCTATGTGTAGGACTTGCCCCTCAGGTCCCTATTAAATCTTTCCCCTCGCACCTTAAACCTATGCTAATTTTGAACTCTACTACCTTTGGGAAAAGGCCTTGGCTATTCACCTTATCCATGTCCCTCATGATTATATAAACCTTCATAAAGTCACCTTGCAGTCTCCAACGGTCCAGGGAAATTATCCCCGAACAATTCCCTAGTGATCAAAAGTCTATTAGTTTTAAAAGAGTAATGGAAAAGGATAGACTGGATCTAAAAGTTAAAGTTCTAAATTGGAGGAAGGCCAATTTTGACAATATTAGACAAAAACTTTCAAAAGTTGATTGGGGGCGAATGTTCACAAGGAAAGGAATGGGAGAAAGATGGGAAGCCTTCAAAGATGAGATACCAAGAGTCCAGAGACAGTATGTTTCTGTTAGGGTGAAAAACAAGAATGGTATGTATAGGGAATGCTGGATGACTGAAGAAATTGAGGTTCTGGTCAAGAAAATGAAGGAAGCACATATCAGGTATAGACAGCAGTGTTCAAGTAAATTCCTAGAAGGCAATAGAAGTATACTTAGGCAGGAAATCAGGAGGGATAAAAGGGACATGAGATAGCTTTGGCAAATAGTATTAAGGAGAATCTATAGGGATTCTACAAATACATTTATTACAGAATAACTAAGGACAGAATAGGGCCCTTTAAAGATCAGCAAGGTTGTGTGTGTGTGTGGAACTGCAGGAGATTGGGCAGATCATAAATGAGTATTTTGCGTGAGTGTTTACTGTGGAGAAGGAGAAGGAAGGTTGAGAACTTGGGGAAATGAATATTGACAAATGAAAAATGTCCATATTATGGAGGAGGTGGTGCTGGACATTATATAACGCATAAAGGTAGATAAATCCCTGGAACCTGATCAGGTGTACGCCAGAATTTGAAATGCAACTCTTCCTTGAAAGAAGAGTTGCAGGAAGACAGAATAGTGAAGAAGGCACTTGGTAGGTTTGCCTTTATTGGTCAGTACATGGAGTATAAAACATAGAACATTGCAATGCAGTTCAGGCCCTTCAGCCTTCAATGTTGTGCCGTCCTGTGAAACCAATCTGAAGCTCATCCAACCCATATTATTCTATTATCAACCATATGTTTATCCAATGACCATTTAAATGCCCTTAAAGTTGGCAAGTCTACTACTGTTGCAAGCAGTTCATTCTACGCCCGACTACTCTGAGTAAAGAACCTATCTCTGACATCTGTCCTATATCTATCACCCCTCAATTTAAAGCTATGTCTCCTCGTGCTAACTATCACCATTCAAGGAAAAACACTTTCACTGTCTACTCTGTCTAATCCTTTGATCATCTTGTGTGTCTCTATTAAGTCACCTTTGCAAGCACATGGGATCAATGTGGATTTCACCAGATTCCTCATTTCCTCCCCCTCCACCTTATCCCAGTCCCAAGCCTCTTACCTGGCACCGCTCTCTTAATCTGTTCATCTTCCTTCTCATCTATCTGCTCTACTCTCCTCTCCAACCTATTACCTTCCCCCAACCTTCATCTACCTATCACATTCCCAGCTCCATTCTGCCCCCAACCCCCAGCTCCACCCATTCTCACTTATCTCTGAGGCCCCCTGACCCACAAGCCTTATTCTTGATGAAGGGTTTATGCCCAAAACATTGATTGTCCTGATCCTTGGATACTGCCTGATCTGCTGTGCTTTTGCAGCACCACTCTCGACTCTGATCCCATGCATCTGCAGTCCTCACATTCTTGATTAAGTCATCTCTCAACCTTCTTCTCTCTAATGAAACCAGCCTCAAGTCCCTCAGCCTTTCCTCATAAGACCTCCCTCATACCAGGCAACATCAGGGTAAATGGGGCAGCATGATGGCTCAGTGGTTATCACTACCGCCTCACAGCACCAGGGATCCGAGTTCAATTCTGGCTGCTGGCGACTGTCTGAGTGGAGTTTGCACATTCTCCCCGTGTCTGTTTGGGCTTCCTCTGGATAGTCCAGTTTCGTCCCACAATCCAAAGATGTGCAGGTTAGGTGAATTGCCCATAGTGTTAGGTGAGGTAAAAACAATGACTGCAGATGCTGGAAAGCAAATACTGGATTAGTGGTGCTGGAAGAGCACAGCAGTTCGGCAGCATCCAACGAGCAGCGAAATCGACGTTTCGGGCAAAAGCCCTTCATCAGGAATAAAGGCAGTGAGCCTGAAGCATGGAGAGATAAGCTAGAGGAGGGTGGGGGTGGGGAGAGAGTAGCATAGAGTACAATGGGTGAGTGGGGGAGGAGATGAAGGTGATAGGTCAAGGAGGAGAGGGTGGAGTGGATAGGTGAAAAAGGAGATAGGCAGGTCGGACAAGTCCGGACAAGTCAAGGAGACAGTGCTGAGCTGAAAGTTTGAAACTAGGATGAGGTGGGGGAAGGGGAAATGAGGAAGCTGTTGAAGTCCACATTGATGCCCTGGGGTTGAAGTGTTCCGAGGCGGAAGATGAGGCGTTCTTCCTCCAGGCGTCTGGTGGTGAGGGAGCGGCGGTGAAGGAGGCCCAGGACCTCCATGTCCTCGGCAGAGTGGGAGGGGGAGTTGAAATGTTGGGCCACGGCGTGGTTTGGTTGATTGGTGCGGGTGTCTCGGAGATGTTCCCTAAAGCACTCTGGGATATATTTCCCTCCCCACCCCTTTCCGCCTTCCGCAAAGACCGTTCCCTCCGCGACTACCTGGTCAGGTCCACACCCCCCTACGACCCACCCTCCCATTCTGGCACTTTCCCCTGCCACCGCAGGAACTGTAAAACCTGTACCCACACCTCCTCCCTCACCTCTATCCAAGGCCCTAAAGGAGCCTTCCACATCCATCAAAGTTTTACCTGCGCATCCACTAATATCTTTTATTGTATCCGTTGCTCCCGATGTGGTCTCCTCTACATTGGGGAGACGGGCGCCTCCTAGCAGAGCGCTTTAGGGAACATCTCTGAGACACCCACACCAATCAACCAAACCACCCCGTGGCCCAACATTTCAACTCCTCCTCCCACTCTGCCAAGGACATGGAGGTCCTGGGCCTCCTTCACCGCCACTCCCTCACCACCAGACGCCTGGAGGAAGAACGCCTCATCTTCCGCCTCGGAACACTTCAACCCCAGGGCATCAATGTGGACTTCAACAGCTTCCTCATTTCCCCTTCCCCCACCTCATCCTAGTTTCAAACTTCCAGCTCAGCACTGTCTCCTTGACTTGTCCGGACTTGTCCGACCTGCCTATCTTCTTTTCCACCTATCCACTCCACCCTCTCCTCCTTGACCTATCACCTTCATCTCCTCCCCCACTCACCCATTGTACTCTATGCTACTCTCTCCCCACCCCCACCCTCCTCTAGCTTATCTCTCCATGCTTCAGGCTCACTGCCTTTATTCCTGATGAAGGGCTTTTGCCCGAAACGTCGATTTCGCTGCTCGTTGGATGCTGCCTGAACTGCTGTGCTCTTCCAGCACCACTAATCTATAGTGTTAGGTGCATTAGTTAGGGGAAGTGGGTCTGGCTGGGTTACTCTTCGGAGGGTCGCTGTGGTCTTGTTGACTGAAGGGCGTGTTTTCACACTGTAGGGAATCTAATCTAAATATCCTCTGCACCCTTTCCAATGCTTCCACATCCTTCCTATAATGCAGCAACCAGAACTGTATGCAATACTCCAAGTGTGACCACACCAGAGTTTTGTACAGCTGCAACATGACCCCGTGGCTCTGAAACTAATCCCTCTACCAATAAAAGCTAACACTCTGTATGCCATGGGGAAGAGCACAGCATTCTGCCCATAATTTCACTATATTGTCGTAATTCAACACTGACTCAGCAGGTTAAGTGGCATCTGTGATATGTTCAGGCATTGAGTCCTTAGTCCTGAGTTGTTTAACTTCTGTCTTTTTTCTGTCCATGCTGGTTAATCGAATGTGTGAACCCAGTTTTCTCAGTGTTGTTTTCATCCCAGCATTTATCCATCTCTGAATATAGCCAGTGAGTATAATAGCAGACTGTAACCTATTTCAGCTATTTTACATAATCAGAATGAAAACTAAATTACTGCCACTGTTTCATTATAGTTTACTACATTATCTACTCCACCTGAAATGCTGATACACCATGGCACAAATGGATTGATAAATGTGTGGGTCAATTTAGAGATGTTTTAACATAATTTTCTTTGAGATATTATAGAATAGAACCCCTACAGTGTAGAAGCATATTATTTGGCCCATCGAGTCCATACAACTCTCCGAATAGCTAGCCTGCACATCTCTGGATATTATGGGCAATTTAACATGGCCAAACCACCTATTTGCACATATATGAACTATGCGTGGAAACCCACACAGACACAGGGAGAATGTGCAAACTCCATACACAGTTGGCTGAGCATGGAATTGAATCCAGGTTCCTGGCGCTGTGAGGCAGCAGTGCTAACCACTAAGCTACTGTGCTGCCCCAACTATTATTTTGCATCTGTCCAATGTTATTTGTCCATGCAAGACACAGATACATCTTCTGTGCCTCAGATCAGTGAAACGTAATTGGTATGCAACCATTACACTCCTATCAGTTGCTTCTGGATATAACTATAATGCATTCAATGAATGATACAACCAGATTTGTGCAATTTCTACTCAATAAGCCTCACTAGGATTTAATTTCTTAGATGATCAGAACTTAGTGTATTAACTTTTAGTTAAAAAATGAAAATAAAAAGTAAAATCACCCTGGATGCAATGACCCTATAAAAACAAATGGCTAAATTCTCACTTATCTAGTGTTATTCAGACACTGAATAAGTACAACTGATATAACTCAACTGATACTTAGACCCTCTGATTATACAATCAGCAGGAGTGCACTGGCACAAGTAAACATTCATAAAAGAATCAAGAGCCCATCCAGCTCACAATCCTCAGATCCACACACAGTATCTACACAGACAAATCTTTCTCCAGTCGTTGACAGCTACTTTGTATCTTTGACAGCTTGAATTGTTAGTATTTACTGAGTAACTGACTGTCTATTTTTCAATTAAGCAGAGAATACATTTAATTATCAAACTTAAATGTGGTTCAAATGGGGTATTGGACCAATGCCACAGAACAATCACAATATGGACAATGAATAACAGAAACAGAAGTGTATTGAAGTAAAGTTTACATAATGCTTTAATATCCGACAACATCATTTCATACTGTTAACCGACATATTGCTTTGGGGGGTTGTGCATATGGACATTCCTCATTCTAATCATTGTTTCCTATCACAGTGAGCTGTTAACATTGGCAAAGGGTCAGGATCAAAAGAGTAGATCAAAGCAACTTACCACCCAGTACTGGTGCATTGGAGGGCAGGGTGGGAATAAATTATGGTCTGAACTAAACATGGGGAGAAGACTTGGGGGGTACGGGGTGAGGTGTTTTGAACGGTGCAGGTGCCTTGGACCTCCAGAACGCATTCTGACCTTACCTGGTGGTGATATAGATATTGTGACAATGTGGACACGGCTGCCACACTCTGCAAATATTCCAACTGCAGGAGCGGCGTTACCACAGGACCTCAGCTGAGCACAAGAACTTTCTGTCGAGATAGTTTGAATAAATGTTTGATTAGAGCAGCATTGGAAAGATGTGGTGGTGTCGGAGGGGCAGCAGAGGAGTTTTAGAAGAATAATCCTGGGATGAAGGGCTTGTCATGAGGAATGCCTGAGAACTTTGCAACTGTATTCATGGAGTTTAGAAACAGGAGGGAGAATCTAATTGAAACTTACAGAATACTGAAGGGCCAGGGTAGAGTGGATATGGAGAAGATGTTTCCACTAGTAGGAAAGACTAGCACCCAAGGGCACAATCTCAGAGTGAAGGGATAAGCCTTCAGAACTCATTGAAAGAGGAATTTATTCAGCCAGGGTGTGGTGAATCTGTGGAACAAATTGCCGCAGTTGTTTGTGGAGGCCAAGTCACTGAGTGTATGTCCGGCAGAGAAAGAAAGGTCCTTGATTAATAAGGGGATCAAGGGTTAGGGGAGAAAGTGGGAGAATGGGGTTGAGAAACTTGGCAGCGTGATGGGCAGAATGGCCCAATTGTGCTCCGATATCTTATGGTCTTATACTGACGGTAAAACACCTGCAAAGAATGATAAAGATCACACATTCCTGAAACAGAGTGACCAGGGTTTAATTTTAAGAATAAAGTGAATCAAGACGCACAGCATGTTGAATTGAAACAAGTTGAATAAATATCTTATTTACACTAAGTCAATCCAATTTTCCATTCGTGCGCTGCTACTCTTTTACTGAAGCGAAAACAGAAGTATGTATTTTATGCTTCCACAGTTTAAAATCTAACAGCTATGCTGCTCGTCTTCAGATGTGAAATGCAACGAAACTGTTGAACAACCCCATTTCGCTTTAGAGACAGCAGACAACATTTACCTCCATGAAAGTCTCCAGTACTTCTTGAGAAAGGCAGCTGCAGTTCTTCAGGAATTCCAGTTTCTCTTTCCAGATCTTGGTTTTGAGTTTGTTTTCTTCCTTCAACTCCAGCGCCCGGAAGACTACAGCTCCGACCAGGAGGTACACGAAATAGCCCAGGAAAAGCAGCGCACACCTCCTGGAACATCTGTTGCAGTCAGCCATGCCGCCGGTGATCTGGGAGACAGCCGCGCAGCAATAAACACTGGGCACTCCCTGTACAGTGGGCGATAAAGGGGCACTGCTCACTGCTTACACGGACTGCCGAGGAGCTTGGAGCATACACACACACTGGCTGGTATGACAAACACAAACATTTCCTCTTTCAATCCCAATCGATAGAGGAAGTGACTCCTGCAACATTGTAACTTCGTGACACACTGCATATAGTTTTTTTTTCAATAACTGGCTAAAGTCTCTTTGGAAAGCTGCTGAATCGGTGAAACGTGTGAAAGCTACTACTGAGCTTCACACTGTAAAAACTTCTAACTTCTGCAGACGATTATTGTATCTTGTTAAATTGTACCCTTCTGTCAAGATTATTTTCACGAGAGGCTGAGGGGTGGCCTGATAGAAGTATACAAAGTTATGACAGGCATGGATAGGGTGATTTGGAGATGCCGGTGTTGGACTGGGGTGTACTAAGTTAAAAATCACACAACACCAGGTTATAGTCCAACAGGTTTAATTGGAAGCACAGATGGATAGGGTGGATGGTCAGTCTTTTCCCCAGGATGGGAATATCAAATATTAGGGACTTAGGTTTAAGGTGAAAAGAGGAAAAGTTTGAGGGAGATGTGTAACACAAGATCTTTACACAGAGGGTGGTAGGTGCCTGGAACCTGCTGCTAGGAGTGATAGTAAAAGCTGATACAACGCCAATGTTTCAGAGGCATCTAAACAGGTTTATGAACAAGCTGGAAATAAAAGGATACAGACCATATACAGGCAGATGGAATGAGTTTAGCATCATGGTCAGCATGGACATTCTAGGCCAAAGAGCCTGTTTCTGTGCTGTACTGTTCTGTGTTCTATGCATGTTAGAACATGGACAGAATACTTATCTAAAGCAATGTCCCAGTAGTGGAAATAAACAAGCAGAAAGAGGAAGCGATGTTATAGCCATATATAACTTGGGTTAGGCCACAGCTGGATGTTGTGTTCACTTCTGATTGCTATACTATAAGAAGGATGATTGCGCTAGAGAGGGTGCAGAGGAGACTCACCAGGATGTTGCTTGGGCTGGAGTGATTCAATTATGAAGAGAGACTACGTAGTTAGGGATTGTTTTCTTTAAAGAGAAGATTGAGGGGTGACCAGACTGAGATATGTGCAAAGTTCTGGGATCTTAGATGGGATGAAATGTTTTTCTTAGTAAAGGGGTCAATAACAAGGGGACACAGTTTTAATTTAAGGGGTGGAGGTTTAGAGGGGATTTGAGGAACTTGTTTTCACCTGGAGGTTGGCAGGTGTCTTACTACTTGAAAAGGTGGTAAAGGTAGGAACCTTTAAAATATTTAAGAATTACTTAAATGAGCATTTGAAATGTAGTAGCACACAAGTGCTGGAAAATGGGATGAGAATAGATAGATGGTTCATGATCAGTGCAGAGATGGTGTGCTGAAGAGCCCCCTTCTGTGCTGTAAAATCCCTGTGACTCAGAGAAGCCACCATCCACACTGAATACCAGACACTGTGCATATCAGGTGGCCAATTCCAAAGTGCCTGTTTTGCATCTTCCCTGAAATGAATTTCTAGCTGGAAGGAGCCTTCTCCCTATTATAAGTGCAAATAAGTTAACTGTGATCTCTCTCGAGCAATCAGAGGCAGACTTTCAATTTCCCACTAATGACAGTGTAAACAATGCTTTGCACTGGCTTGTGTTCTCCTTGGTTTCTCAAGTCTGTCAGGCCAAAGAAAGGATATTCGAATGAGGTAAGGCCTGCTTGAGAAACAGATTTTAGGAACTGCTACAATAAAAGGAAATGGATTGAGCAAGATGTTTAAAATATAAGCAGTTACCCTGATTTAGACTATATTACTTTCTTCCTTATTCTGATTCAGACATTTAGAGGATAGAAAGAACCATTTGACCCATCATGTCCCAACACTAATCCCATTTTCCACTTCTTGGCCCATAGCTCTGGAAACTATGGCAACACAATTGCTTGTGTAAATGCTCTTTAAATGATACAGGAGTTTCTAACTCAACTATTCTTTCAGGTGGTGACTTCCAGATTCTCACCGTTCTTGGTGTTCAAAAAAAGTTCTTCTCAACTTTCTTAGCCTTCTATCTCTTACATTAAATCTGTACTCTCTGCTTATTGACCCCTCTACTAATGGATTGCATTCCTATAATATTATCTATGCCCATTTAATTTTGTACACTTTTATTAGACCTCCAAGGACTTTAACTTTGCAGGGGTGTGAGAACCAAGATAACAAATTAGAAAGGACTACCAGCGCGCACACAATAATTGGGGAGACAGCAACACTATTATAGAAAATATAAAATCAATAGGTGAAGTTGGAGAAAGTAATGAAGTGTCTATATCATTATTATTGTGCACATATGTGAATACACAAAGATTGAGATTGAAGAGTTACAGGTACAAATTGCAGTATGGAAGTATAACAGAGCAGTCATCTGTGGTGATAACAGAGACCTAGCTCAAGGAAGGGCATGACTGGGTGTTAAATAATCCTGGATACAAGGTGTTGAGATAAAGTAGGAAAGGATAAAGTATGGCAGAGTCATTTAAGGAAGCATTGCAGTGCTGGAGAAAGAATTTACCCAAGGGGCTCCAGGACAGACTCAATTTGGCTCAGTGAAACAACAAAAGTTATGCAATTACATTGCTCAGTGTAGTCTATAGACTGAACTAATGGGAAAGATGTGGAGGAACAAATCTTGAGGGAAATTACAGAAACATGCTAATATTATAGAGTGGTTAGAATTGGTCATTCATACTGCCTGAATTTAGATTAGGAAAGTAGTCATTAAGGACACAGAGACAAACATTCCTAGACTATGTTCAGGAAAACATCCAACAGCAATATGTATCCACTCCAACTAGAAAGGTTGCTCTGTTGGATCTGTTTCATGGAAGTTAAATGGACCAAGTAGATTAAACATCAGTAGGGGGAACATTTAAAGGTAGCAATCATTGTATCATAAGACTTAAAGGATATTGAAGGAAGTGAGAGTGGAAATTATAAGAGTATTACCCATAATCTTTCAGTTTTCCCCAGAATTAGGCAAGGTATCAGGGGACTGGAGAATTGCAGAACTTGTTCAAAATTATGCCTTTGTTCAAAAATGATTGTAAGGACAAACCTAACGATTATAGACCAGTCACTGCTGTTGAAGTTTCTGGAAACAATTATTTAGGATACAATTAGTAGTGTACATGGACTTCCAAAAAAGCATTTGTTTCAGTTTTATACAAGAGACATATGAGAAAGTTATAGGTCAATGGAATAAAAGGGACAGAAATAATGTGAATATATTTTCTGAGTAATAGGAATAAGAGAGTAATGGTCAGTATATACTTTTTGGGTTGGAGGAAGGTTTGTAATGGAGTTCCCCAGAGGTTGGTACTGGAACCCCTAACTTTCCTGATGTACAAATAATTTAGATCTTGGTGTGGTGAGTACCATTTCCATGTTCATGGTTAATACAAAACTTGGAAGCATTGTAAATAATGATGAGGACGAGTGTAGAACTTGAAAACTGTTGGAATATTGCATGCAATTCTGGTCTCCGTCCTATCGGAAAGATGTTGTGAAACTTGCGAGGGTTCAGAAAAGGTTTACAAGGATGTTGCCAGGGTTGGAGGATTTGAACTATACAGAGAGGTTGAATAGGCTGGAACTGTTTTCCCTGGAGTGTCAGAGGCTGAGGGGTGACCTTATAGAGGTTTATAAAATCATGAGGGGTATGACCTAAGGGGCAACCTTTTCATGCAGAGAGTGGTACATGTATGGAATGAGCTGCCAGAGGAATTGGTGGAGGCTGGTACAATTACAACATTTAAAAGGCATCTGGATGGGTATATGAATAGGAAGGGTTTGGAGGGATATGGGCCAGGTGCTGGCAAGTGGGACTAGATTGGGTTGGGATATCTGGTATGCATGGACGAGTTGGACCGAAGGGTCTGTTTCTGTTCTGTACATCTGTTTAACTCAATGACTCTAAGTGCATAGGCAAGTTGAGGAAGTGGGCGGGTAGGTGGCAGATGAGATTCAACATGGAGAAATATGAAGTGACACATTTTGGGAGGAGGGACGTGGGCAGATAATATAATTTAATATTTAATTGGGGTGCATGATCAGAAGGGCTGGTCTATACATGTGCACAGATCACTGAGTGTGGCATGATGGGTGGGAGGTCAGTTATTAAAGCATACGTTATTATAGGCTTTATTAACAGAGAACAGAGTACAAGACTGGGGAGATTATGTTGAATTTATACAAGACACTCGTTCAATCTCAACTGGAGTATGGTGTACAGTACTGCATTCCACATTATATGAAGGATGTGAATGCATTGGAGTATGCAGAATACATTTACTGGAATGCTTCTAAAGTTGAGAAACTAATCTCCGTTATGAGGGGTTTCCTTGGAGAGAAAGCAAAGAGGAGAAACTGTTCCTACTCATAAAACGATTGAGAATGAGAGGACACAGAATCTGTGTAAATATCGCAAGTAGGTTCTGAGAGGAAAAAAAACATTCTCACAGAACAGATGGGATTGGTCTGGAATACACCCTCTGGAAGTGTGGTGGAAGCAGATTTGATCAAGGCTTTCAAGATGGTATTGACTGATTATTTGAACAGAAACAATGTGCAAGGGTATGGGGAAAAGGCAGGAGAATGGCATTAGTCATAATCTCATTTGAAACAATGGGCTGAATGGCCTTCTTCTATTCCCTAGCAATTTGTTGATTCTGGTAGATATCAGAAATGTTTATATCAGTGAGGCAATGAAAATTAAGAAAAAAATCTTCCACCACCCCCAATTCCTTCTCCCCCCTCCAAACTTGTGACACTTCAATCTAACAATGCAAAACTAGGCCAACTCCTGGTAATTAGCAAACTGAACCCCCAACATATCATTTCTACTGACCTCCTCAGCAGCCCCTGACCCATGCATCTTCCCTGACCTCTTACGCACCCCTAACTCAAAATGATTCCACCCTAGAGCCAACACAGTACCTCACTTGCTGGCAATCCCCAGTACCTGATTCCTCACCTTTGCCAGCTCTGTAACTTCCTATGCAGATGGCCATTTCACCCCACTTGGTCACCACTGGCCCAACACACCCAATCCCACCCAAGCTATCTTAAGCATGCTAAAATTTATCAAGCGCCCTATCCAACTGGCCCATTATCAGTGTGCTACCCTAACCAACTGGGAATCTACTTATGTAGCACCTTAACCCCTTTACCAACACCATTCCAACCCCACAACTATCCTAATAGCAGCAGCCACATTGGTTGGTTGTAAAGCTGGATATTTAAACAGTATACTGACTGTTTAGGGGCATTGTTTGGCACCCACTGTTATGTGGGCCTTTATAGAATTTAGGTATTTTCTACATACCTGAAGGAAGTGGAATTGGAATTGCCATGTGGCAATCAGACTGTGATTGCCACTCCTTGGTATATCCAGGCTAATATTCAGAGAGCTGTCATGGACTCAGAAGAAAAATGAGAATGTGAACAAATTTCATTTTCCCTGGAGTATGAGGTGGTGGTTTAAACTTTATCTGAACTGTGCATGCATGTGGCCTTGAAGTTAGCTTGGTACCGATAAGGGGAATGAATGTGATTAGTAAGAGGAAGTTCGGCCTTACTGTGACTCCTGTTTATGTATTTTAGGAAGAAGATGGAAGCAGACTGTGTGTATTCAAGAACCACAAGCTTTTAAACAAAGAGAAGTTTAGCAGAAGATGTGAAGTCACCACATGTGAAAGAAGGCTATTTGGCATATTATAGTGGAGTTCAGAGGGAGACAGGAGAGCCTAGCAGAAATTAATATTTGTTCTTGGATAGGTACATGTCCTTTCGCCATGATAAAAACAGACTGGATGTGTTAGGGCCAGTGGTGGCCAAGAGGCATGTCATGGCTATCAGCAAGGAGAGTTACAGAGCTGGCAAGGGTGAGGTATCAGGTCCTGGGGTTGAAGCCAATGGCTGGTGGGAATGGGAGGGTGTCAGGTCCTGGGGATTATTATCGGCAGGTGAGATGGTGTGTTGGGCCTAGGGTGAAATCATATTGGGTTAGGGGTGTGTAAGGGTCCAGGAAAGGTGCAAAGGTTGGAGAAACTGTGTAGAAATGATATGTTGGGAGTTCAGCTAGCTAATTACCACGATTGGTCTGTAGTCATCTAACTTCTCCTGGCAACTATGAATGGAATTCTTTGATGTTAATCTATTCTTTCAGATACATTGAACTGTCCATCAGAATATTTTATTTCCTGGACAATTGCCACACTGTCTACTGTGTTCCATATGGTCCTGACACACAACTCCAAAAACTAACTTGCCATCAGAATAACCAGGCTAATTAGTATTTTAGGAATGTGGCTTTATGTTCAACAATAAGTGAAAAGGGGTACTTCTGCCAGTGTTAAAGGGAACGAGAGGTCAATTTTTGAGAGGTGGACCCTTTACCAATATATTGTGGTGATTGAATGGTCTCCAAAGTCTTTACCACTTGACTCTTGCAGGTCATCAGGTTTATATATTAATCTGTGTTTGTCAAATTATTCCCATTGTTTCTTTGGCTGTGAATATAAAAGGTCCAAAATGTTGGTCCATTGTCCCTTGGGCAGTTGACATATAATATTTAGAACAGGAAGTTGTCAAGTTATTTCTGATATGGAAAGATTGAAAAATAATTGCTCATGCAGATAATAAATTACTGTATGTATTGCAGTCATATGTAGGTTTAGTGCTGTGGATTGTATCCATCTTTATTTCATATTTTATTCCATAATAAAATTAATTGAAATTATTATGGTTAAAGAGTTTTGAAAGACTGAAATGGAATCTAAACAGGAATTATTGTTGCTGTATCCATTCAAATATATTTCAAAAATGAAATGCCATATATCTTAAAATTTCATAATATTGTTTTCATAGGATTTAAAGTGGTTGCACTAACCTATAATTTAAGTGAAGCTCCAGAGAAAACCTTAACATTATAACTTGTTTTTAAAACTGTTGAACACAGGTAAATGAACAATAGTACATTCTTAATGAAGGGCTTATGCCTGAAACGTCAACTCTCCTGCTCCTTGGATGCTGTCTGAGCTGCTGTGCTTTTCCAGCGCCACACGTTTTGACACTGATCTCCAGCATCTGCAGTCCTCACTTTTTCCTAATAGTTTGGATGCATTTCTTAAAGGAAGGAGATGTTTGATCGGTTGAATAAATGCTAGCAATTTCCTTTGCTGTGTTTTGTCTCATAGCCAGTATGCAATATTTAAGGGACATGCTCATATACGATACACAGTTCTGGTCACCACACTTCCAGAAAGATGTGGAGGCTTTGGAAAGGGTACAGAAAAGGTTTACCAAAATGTTGTCTGATTTGGAGGGTATTAGCTATGAGGAGAGATTGGACAAAATTGACTTGTTTTACTTGAACGTTGGTGGCTGAGGGGCAACCTAATATAAGTTTATAAAATTATGAGAGGCATGGATAGCTGGGGTCTTTTCCCCAGAGTAGAAATGTCAATTACTAGGGGAAAAGGGTTGAAGGTTAAAACAGATAAAACAGCAATGTTTAAGTGGCATCTTGGCAGATACGTGAATGGTCTGAGGATATGGATCATGTAGAGACAAGGGATTTTTAGTTTAGAAAGGAATTGAGTGTTGGTACAAGCTTGATGTGCATGCTCTTGTGCTGTACTTTTTATTGTTCTTTGATATCATCGTTGTATCATTGTATGTGACTTGACATTATAAAGGTCTCAGTCTCCATCTTACTGAGACCATTTCTAACATGAAACACTGAGTGAAACCTGCTACAGTTGGCAGCCTAATTGCTTAGTGTTTAGAATAGAGTGGTGCTGGAAAAGCACAGCAGGTCAGGCAGCACCCGAGGAGCAGGAAAATCGACATTTCGGGCAAAAGCCCTTCATCAGAAATGGAGGCAGGGAGCCTCCAGGGTGGAGACATAAGTGGGGGTGGGGAGGATGCTGGGGAGAAGGTAGCAAAGAGTACAATAGGTGAATGGGGGCAGGGATGGAGCTGATAGGTCAGAGAGGAGGGTGGAGCGGATAGGTGGGAAGGGAGATTGGCAGGTAGGACAGGTCATGAGGACAGTGCTGAGCTGGAAGGTTGGAACTGGGATAAGGTGGGGGGAGGGGAAATGAGGAAACTGGTGCAGACAAGATGACCTGGGAGTTGCAGAGAGAGAGAGAGAGAGAGACTTACTGAGATTCTTGTGGATAGAGGAGGAGAACTTCTTCAAGGTAGGCATCCTTGCAAGAGGATTCGCAGTAAGGTTAAAATCAACTAGGCAAAAGTGAGGACTGCAGATGCTGGAAACCAGACACAAGTGCTTGTGATTATAATATATTATTTATATGTTATATATAGAAGACCAGTTCAAGATATGAGTTAATTTCCAGATTAACAGCCTCCAATTTATGTCATGTAGACAGAACCCGAACACCCCATTGACAACTTTATCAGAAGGTCCTGCAGCAATTGCCATACGTGATGTCTCTGAAAAATAACTTGGAAAGAGGCTTGTAATTGGTATAATTACAAATTAGGGATTACATCAATTAAAGCTTTCAGCAAAATTCTCTAGGCAAGAGAAAAGGCCAGACCATTGATGTACTGCATTCTAAAAGCAGTATCCAATCAATGGTGTTCCATGCTACAACTTATGAAAGATCATCTTACAGTGGAACTCAGATCACTTATTGCATGAGGGGAGCAATCACACTGCAGTGCCAATACTCAAGTTAGATTCTCAAAATCTACCTGGTACATACCAATGGTCCAGCAGTAGAAGGACTATGAGTATGCACCATTCTTAATACAATCGCCATTCGTAACAGTCAAATCATTCTCACTGTGGCAAGAATGAAAAAGCTACAGCGGTTTTCCTACAAAGAAAGAGACATATGACCAGCGAGAAGGCAGAGAACTAGCACAGCCATTCACCAGACAGAAAGTGCAGGTCAGATATCCAGTCACAAATACCTGATACCCGCAAAGATATCAACCAGGTCAGATCTTACAAAGTAATTATAGATTATGGTGCTACATTTAGAAGGAACAGAAACCTGTTCAGACCAATGTACAAGTAAGCTATCAACCAAGAGTAACCAAGAATAACATGTACTGCTCCAGACAAGTGCATGATCACCAGATCAGATGAGTTGTCAAATTCCAAAAACATCTTAATGAAGTTTGATCTCCTAATCTTGTTAATGCTGTTTTAGCAATTCATGCAATTACTGAATTGATATCATGTTCCTATGTACCATTGCATGTGACCTGTTGTTACTATCTGAATTATTTTGCTTTAGCGCAGTCACACATTGTAGCACATATATGTGTGTGTATGTGTAAATATATAAATGTGAATACCAGGAACTGTAATAAAAATCGATTGAATCCTTCAGGACTACATCACCCACATCTTGTGGTTATGTTATGGGAGATAATGTAAGTATCACCTCATCAGACACAAATATGTAGCTGAAGGTAAAATGTCCATCACTGTATCTTGAACACATTGTGAAGGCAGAGCAGCTCTGGATTAACTGCTGAAATCAAAACAGAAAGTGTTAGAGAAACTCAAAATCTTGGAGCATGTTTGGAGAGAGAAACAGAATTAACGTGCCAAGTCTAATATGACTCTTATTCAGAATTGATGGTATAAGATCTCCATCTTGCTGAGTACACTTAAAGAATAGTATACTGAGAGAAATGGGCTACAGGTTCATCCCAATTATTGAGCCCCAGCCCAGACCTTACATCTTTCGACCATCAGTTCGAAAGAACAATCATATTGGACTTGAAATATGAACTGTATTTCTCGCCACAGACGCTGCCAGACTTGCTGAGTTTATTGCAGCATGTTTGTTAGATTAGATCAGATTCCCTACAGTATGGAAACAGGCTCTTTGGCCCAACAAGTCCACACCAACCCTTGAAGAGTAACCCACCCAGACCCATTCCCCTAACCCAAATTTACCCCTGACTAATGCGCCTAACACTAAGGGCAATTTAGCATGGTCAATTCACCAGAGCTGCACACTTTGGATAGTGAGAAGAAACTGGAGCAAACCCACGCAGACACGGGGAGAATGTGCAAACTCCACACAGACAGTTGCCCGAGGTGGGAATTGTACCTGGGTCCCTGGCACTGTGAGGCAGCAGTGTTAACCACTGAGCCACTATGCCGCCATGTTCTGTTATTTTTCTCATCTCAGCATCTGCAGTATTTTACTTTTATTGGATTAATTGTAATGATTGTTTATGAAGAAACTAATATAAAGCACATCATATTAGATTATTCTCCTATGTTATATTGTTCTCTGTTGTAACATCAGCAGAAACCTTAGTTATGCTAAGGTTTTGCTAACCAAATTGGATTTCTACCAAACTTTTGGCAGTGGAACAGGACAAATTGCATGAAAATATCTTGCCATAAGATGTATTAAAAAGACCTTTTTTAGAATTAATAGGTGAACAGTGAAACAGAAAATGTAGTAGCATGGATACAAAGGAATGCAATTTAATCTGGGAAGTTGTTAACATTGACTGCAGATGAAGGTTTAAACATTGACAGCACTTTGGAAAGCTTACTCCTAAATGCCACCCTCCCAATCTCCTTGGTAGATGTGGATTGACAATTATTCATTTATTTATTGCTCAGGTAGAGAGATATTGCTGCATTCTTTTGACTTCAATTTCGGGTTCATGAGCTTCTCAAAACTCAGCAGTGAAAGCAGAACATGTTCTCTGAAGCAATGGATATCGGGGCAATGAATTTCAAGTAAACATGTCAGTACGTGCTCAGTACTCATGTCTTACCTGCTAGTTTGAAAGTGTTTGTGCACAATGCTTTTGCTGAGAATTTATTTCCACACACTGGGAGGTTTGCTTTATTATACATGGATTCCCCCATGCACTGTCAGGCTTTTTGTCCACTCCCCTACTTTCCCAGGTCTTGTCAAAAAAGGGTTTACCTGCAGACGGCTTTCTTGAATCTTCTTGAGGCTTTCTGAGGAGACCAGCATAGCAGAGAACAGCTGACTATCCAGAGAGAGAGAGAGAGATTGTATCAGCCTCCATCACTTCTGCTGGCAGCTAATTCCATACAAGCACCACCTCTACTTGAAAAAGCTGCCCCTTAGGATCCTTTTAAATCTTTTGCCTCTCACCTTAAGTCTATGCCCTCGAGGTTGGACTTGCCAATCCCAGGGAAAAGGCCTTGTCTATTTATACTATCCATGCCCCTCATGATTTTATAAACCTCTATAAGGTCACCCCTCAGCCTCTGACGTCCCAGGGAAAACAGCCCTAGCCTGTTCAGCGTCTCCCTATAGCTCAAATCCTCCAAGTCTGGCAACATCCTTGTAAATATTTTCTGAACTATTTCAAGTTTCACAACATCCTTCTGATAGGAAGGAGACCAGAATTACAATGTCCTGTACAGCCGCAACATGACCTCCCAACTCTTGTACTCAATACTCTGACCAATAAAGACCATAAGACCATAAGACATAGGAGCGGAAGTAAGGCCATTCGGCCCATCGAGTCCACTCCGCCATTCAATCATGGCTGATGGGCATTTCAACTCCACTTACCCGCATTTTCCCCGTAGCCCTTAATTCCTTGTGACATCAAGAATTTATCAATCTCTGCCTTGAAGACATTTAGCATCCCAGCCTCCACTGCACTCTGCGGCAATGAATTCCACAGGCCCACCACTCTCTGGCTGAAGAAATGTCTCCGCATTTCTGTTCTGAATTTACCCCCTCTAATTCTAAGGCTGTGTCCCCGGGTCCTAGTATCCTTGCCTAATGGAAACAATTTCCTAGCGTCCACCCTCTCCAAGCCATGTATTATCTTCTGAGTTTCTATGAGATTAGATTACTAGATTACTTACAGTGTGGAAACAGGCCCTTCGGCCCAACAAGTCCACACCGCCCCGCCGAAGCGTAACCCACCCATACCCCTACATCTACATTTACCCCTTACCTAACACTATGGGCAATTTAGCATGGCCAATTCACCTGGCCTGCACATCTTTGGACTGTGGGAGGAAACCGGAGCACCCGGAGGAAACCCACGCAGACACAGGGAGAACGTGCAAACTCCACACAGTCACTCGCCTGAGGCGGGAATTGAACCCGGATCTCAGGCGCTGTGAGGCAGCAGTGCTAACCACTGTGCCACCGTGCCGCCCACGATCTCCCCTTAATCTTCTAAACTCCAATGAATACAATCCCAGGATCTTTAGCCGTTCCTCGTATGTTAGACCTACCATTCCAGGGATCATCCGTGAATCTCTGCTGGACATGCTCCAGTGCCAGTACGTCCTTCCTGAGGTGTGGGGACCAAAACTGGACACAATACTCCAAATGGGGCCTAACCAGAGATTTATAAAGTCTCAGTAGCACAGCGGTGCTTTTATATTCCAACCCTCTTGAGATAATTGACAACATTGCATTCGCTTTCTTAATTACAGACTCAACCTGCATGTTTACCTTTAGAGAATCCTCAACTAGCACTCCCAGATCCCTTTGTACTTTGCTTTACGAATTTTCTCACCGTTTAGAAAGTAGTCCATGCTTGTATTCTTTTTTCCAAAGTGCAAGACCTCGCATTTGCTCACGTTGAATTCCATCAGCCATTTCCTGGACCACTCTTCCAAACTGTCAAGATCCTTCTGCAGCCTCCCCACTTCCTCAGTACGACCTGCCTGTCCACCTAACTTTGTATCATCGGCAAACTTCGCTAGAATTTCCCCAGTCCCTTCATCTAGATCATTAATATATAATGTGAACAGCTGCGGCCCCAACACTGAACCCTGCGGGACACCGCTCGTTACTGGCTGCCATTCCGAAAAAGAACCTTTTATCCCAACTCTCTGCCTTCTGTCAGATAGCCAATCCTCAATCCATACCAGTAGCTCACCTCGGACACCATGGGCCCTCACCTTGCTCAGCAGCTTCCCGTGTGGCACCTTATCAAAGGCCTTTTGGAAGTCTAGGTAGACCACATCCACTGGGTTTACCCGGTCTAACCTACTTGTCATCTCTTCAAAGAACTCCAACAGGTTTGTCAGGCACGACCTCCCCTTACTAAATCCATGTTGACTTGTTCTAATCCGACCCTGCTCTTCCAAGAATTTAGAAACCTCATCCTTAATGATGGATTCTAGAATTTTACCAACATCCGAGGTTAGGCTAATTGGCCTATAATTTTCCATCTTTTGCCTTGATCCTTTCTTGAACAAGGGGTTAGAACAGCAATCTTCCAATTATCCGGGACTTTCCCTGACTCCAGTGACTTTTGAAAGATCTCAATCAACGCCTCCGCTATTTCCTCAGCCACCCCCCTCAGAACTCTAGGGTGTAGCCCATCGGGGCCAGGAGATTTATTAATTTTAAGACCTTTTAGCTTTTTTCGCACTTTCTTTTTTGTAATAGCAACCATACTCAACTCAGCCCCCTGACTCCCTTTAATTGTTGGGATATTATTCATGTCTTCCACTGTGAAGACTGATGCAAAGTACTTATTAAGTTCTCCTGCTATTTCCTTACCTCCCATCACTAGGCTTCCAGCATCAGTTTGAAGTGGCCCAATGTCTACTCTTGCCTGTCATTTGTTTCTTATGTATTGAAAGAAACTTTTACTATTATTTCTAATATTACTGGCTAGTCTACCTTCATATTTGATCCTCTCCTTCCTTATTTCTCTCTTTGTTATCCTCTGTTTGTTTTTGTAGCCTTCCAATCTTCTGATTTCCCAGTGCTCTTGGCCACTTTATAGGATCTCTCTTTTTCTTTGATAGATTTCCTGACTTCCTTTATCAGCCATGGCTGTCTAATCCCTCCCCGGATAATCTTTCTCTTCTTGGGGATGAACCTCTGTACAGTGTCCTCAACTTTACCCACAAACTCCTGCCATTTTTGCTCTACTGTCTTCCCTGCTAGATTCTGCTTCCAGTCTATTTTCGTCAGTTCCTCTCTCATGCCCTCATAATTACCTTTATTTAACTGTAACACCATTACATCCGATTTTGCCTTCTCTCTTTCAAACTGCAGACTGAACTCTACCATATTATGATCGCTGCTTCCTAAGTGTTCCCTTACTTTAAGATTTTTTATAAAGTCTGGTTCATTACATAGCACTAGGTCCAGAATAGCCTGCCCCCTTGTGGGCTCCATGACAAGCTGTTCCAAAAAGCCATCCTGGAAGCATTCCATGAATTCCCTTTCTTTGGATCCACTGGCAACATCATTTACCCAGTCCACCTGCATATTGAAGTCTCCCATGATCACCGTGACCTTGCCTTTCTAACATGCCTTCTCTATTTCCCGGTACATGTTGCGTCCCTGGTCCTGACCACTGTTAGGAGGTCTGTACATAACTCCCACTATGGTTTTTTTTGCCTTTGTGGTTCCTCATTTCCACCCACACAGACTCCACATCATCCGACGCTATGTCATTCAATGCCATAGATTTAATTTTGTTCTTAACTAACAAGGCAACCCCTCTGCCCACCTCCCAGTCTTTTTGATAAGTTGAAAACCCTTGGATGTTTAACTGCCAGTCCTGACCCCCCTGTGACCACGTCTCTGTGATGCCTACCACATCATAATCATTCACGATGATCTGTAACATTCGTAACAAAGCAGGTGAACTAATGGCACAGATCATCGTGCCATTAAAGGAAGGCATACTAAATGACTTTGTCGCTATCCTACCAGCCTGCAACTCTGCTTTTAAGGAACTATGAATCTGCCCTGGGTCTCTTTGTTCAGCAACACTACCCAGGACTTTACCATTCAGTGTATAAGTCCTGCTCTGATTTGCTTTTCCAAAATGCAGCACCTCACATTTTTCTAAATTAAACTCCATTTGCCATTCCTCAGCCCAGTGACCCGTCTGATCAAGATCCCATTGTACTCTGAGGTAACCTTCTTAGCTGTCCACTACACCTCCAATTTTAGTGTCATCTGCAATCTTACTAACTATACCTGCTATGTTCACATCCAGATCATTTAAAGAAATAATGGAAAGCATTGGATGCAGCACCAATCCTTGTGGCACTCCATGGTCACAGGTGCTCCACCACCACCCTCTGTTTTCTATCTTCAAGCTAGTTCTGTATCCAAATGGATAGTTCTCCCGATATTCCATGAGATCTAACCTTGCTAACCAGTGTCCCATGGGGAACCTTGTCGAATACCATACTGAAGTCCATATAGATCACATCCACTGCTCTGCCCTCATCGATCATCTTTGTTACTTCTTTAAAAAAACTCAATAAGTTCGTGAGCCATGATTTCCTATGCACAAAACCATGCTGACTATCGCTAATCAGTTCTTGCCTTTCCAAATACATGAACATCCTATCACTCAGGATTCCCTCCAACAACTTGCCTACCGCAGATGTCAGGCTCACCGGCCTACAGTTCCCTGGCTTTTCCTCACTTCCCTTCTTAAATAGTGGCACCACATTAGCCAACCTCCAGTCTTCTGGCACCTCACCTGTGACTATTGATGATACAAATATCTCAGCAAGAGGCCCAGCAATTACTTCCCTGCCTTCCCATTGGAGTTCTAGGGTACATCTGTGTGGTTTATGGGGATTTATTCACCTTTTTGCGTTTCCAACATCTCGCACCTCCTCGTCTGTAATATGAGCATTTTTCAAGATGTCACCATCTATTTCCCCACATTCTATATCTTCCATGCCCTTCTCCTCAGGAAACACTTTTGCAAAATACTCATTTAGTATCTCCCCTATCTCCTGCGGTTCCACACATAGGCTGCCTTGCTAGAAAAGGATAGACCAGATTGAAAAGTTTAAGTTCTAAATCCCTTTGGATTCTCCTTAACCCTGTTTGCCAAAGCTATCTCATGTCTGCTTTTTGCCCTCCTGATTTCCGTCTTAAGTATACTCCTACTGCCTTTACATTCGAAGGACTCACTTGATCTATCCTGTCTATACCTGACATATACTTCCTTCTTTATCTTAGCCAAACCCTCAATTTCTCTTGTCATCCAGCATTCCCTACACCTACAGTCTTTCCTTTCACCCTAACAGGAATATACTGTCTCTGGACTCATGTTATCTCTTTTCTGAAGGCTTCCCATTTTCTAGCTGTCCGTTTACCTGCGAACAGCTGCCTCCAATCAACCTTTGAAAGTTCTTGCCTCATACTGTCAAAATTAGCTTTCCTCTAATTTAGAACTTAAACTTTTCAATCCGGTCGATCCTTTTCCATCACTATTTTAAAACTAATAGAATTATGGTCGCTGGCCCCAAAGTGATCCCCCAGTGACACCTCAGTCACCTGTCCTGCCTTATTTCCCAAGAGTAGGTCAAGTTTTGCATTTTCTCCAGTAGGTACATCCACATACTGAATCAGAACATTTTCTTATACACACTTAACAAATTCCTCTCCATCTAAACCCTTAACATTATGACAGTTCTAGTCTATATTTGAAACGTTAAAAATCCCCTACCATAACTACCCTATTACTCCTACACATAACTGAAATCTCCTTACAAATTTGTTTCTCAGTTTCCCACTGACTATTAGGGGGTCTATAATAGAATCCCAATAAGGTCATTATCCCTTTCCTATTTTTCAGTTCCACCCAAATAACATCCCTGGATGTATTCCTAGGAGTATCCTCCCTAAGTACAGCAGTAATGCTATCCCTGATCAAAAACGCACTCCCACTCCTCCCATGCTCCCCTTACTATCCTTTATTTGTATCCTGGAACATTAAGCTGCCAGTCCTGTCCATCCCTGAGGCATGTTTCTGTAATTGCTATGGTATCCCAGTCCCATGTTCCTAACCATGCCCTGAGTTCATCAGCCTTCCCTGTCGGGCCTCTTGCATTGAAATAAATGCAGTTTAATTTATCAGTCCTACCTTGTTGTCTGCTTTGCTCCTGCCTGCCCTGACTGTTTGACTCACTCCTTTTCCCAACTGTACCAGTCTCATATTGATCTCTTTCCTCACTATTTTCCTGGATCCCACCACCCACCTTATTAGTTTAAATCCTCCCGAGCAGCTCTAGCAAATCTCCCTGCCAGTTTATTAGTCTCCTTCCAATTCAGGTGCAATTTGTCCTTCTTGTACAGGTCATTTCTATCCCAGAGAAGATTCCAATGATCCAAAAATGTGAACCCTTCTCCCATGCACCAGATCCTTAGTCGCACATTCATCTGCTCTCTCCTCCTATTTGTACCCTCACTAGCACGTAGAACCTAGAGTAATCCGGATATTCCTACACTTGAAGACCTCCTTTTTAAATTCCTGCCTAACTTTCTATATTCTCCCTTCAGAATCTCATCCTTTTCCCTTCATATGTCGCTTGTTCCAATGTGCACAATGATCTCCTGCTGGTCCCTCTCCCCTTTGAGAACATTCTGCACCCTCTCTGAGATATCCTTGATTCTGGCACCAGGGAGGCAACACACCATTCTGATTTTTCACTGCTTGCCACAGAAACGTCTGTCTGTGCCTCTGACTGGAGAGTCCCCAAACACAATCAATCGGTTGGAACCCAATGTACCCCACCTTACATTCGAGCCAGTCTCAATACCAGAAACCTGGCTGTTCATGCTACATTCCCCTGAGAGTCTATCTCCTCCACATTTTCCAAAACAGTATACTTGTTTGAGGTAGCCACAGAAGACTCCTGCACTACCTGCCTACCCCTCCTACCTTTCCTGGAGTTAACCCATCTACATGACTGTACCTGTGGCTTTTCTCCCTTCCTATAACTGCTATCCATCACACCCTCTAGCTCCTGGAAGTTCCTTATTGCCTCTAACTGCCACTCCAACCAATCCATGTGATCTGATAGGATTCACAACCAAAGATACCTCCTACAGACATAATCCGCTACATGGAAACTCTCCCTAAATGCCCTCATCTGACAGGAAGAGCATATCACTCTACTAAAGGCCATCTTTTCTTCTTTGCAATCTACAGACCCCAGAAAATAGCATCATATTTTTGCTCTAAGAAACAGTGCTCCAGGCTAACATAGTACTTAAAGTGTATATTTTTAAAGATTTAATCAAGAGACAGATCTCAATAAAACATATAATCAAGAAAGAAACCACTCTACATACTACTGTTGACTTACAGCAAGGTTACACATTAAAAACTATGTACTTATCTGTTCCTGAGCTGTGAGCTCTCCCACACAGCTTCCTCCAAGGTCAGTTATCAATTTTGCTGTTTCTTAACTTTACCGAGGTGCACTCGAATGTCCAGAGACACATGAATGCAAACAGCAAAGGCAGTAACTGTGCAGATTCACAACTGTGTCAGTTAGCAGTGTAGGTTTCTTTTTCTCTCTCCCTCACTGACCATATGGTCATTGCCTTTTGTCTGTCGTCCTCCTTTTAAAAGTGCCGTTGTTTTGATCATTTTTCCCCAAAGTTCCAAAACAATGAAACAGCATATAAAACATTAATTGCTGCTCCTGGAATTCAAGGAAATCACTTGCAATACCTAAAATATGTCAAAAAAGTAACAGGTCTTACAACCATAATTTTTTCCAGTCCTCCATCTTGGATTACCCATAGTGGCACTATGTTAGCCAACTTCCAATCTTCTGGCACTTCACCTGTGCTATTGATCATACAAATATCTCGACAAGGGGCCCAGCAATCTCTTCCTTAGCTTCCAACAGAGTTCAAGGATACACATTTGTTGGAGAAATTCCATGCTCTGATCTGTTGTTGCAGCCACAATATTTGTGTGATTGAACAAGTTAAGTTTCAAGTCAATGGAAAGCCATTGAAAAAAACTTTATGAGAATAGTTTTATAACAGCTGGTTTATAAATATGATGTTTTCCCAAAACAGAATATACAGTGGGCAGAAGGTTTAAGTGCAAAGTCCATTGAAAAGTTTGAGTCCTAACTGTAATCATCCTATAGTCTTAAAATAAATGGCTAGTGAGGTAGTTCATATGTTGAATTTACTTCCCTAATTGGAAATGTACCTAGATTTTGGGAAGATTATTTTCAATTGAAAATTAACAAATGTAACCCTTTTCAAAAGGGAGGAAGACAGAAAGCAGGAAATATAGGCAATCAGGCCAAGTCACCATGGTCTTTGGAAAGGGAAATCATGTTAAGCCAATTTATTGACATTCTTTCAATTGGCCCAGCAATTTTAAGATGGTACTAACCAAAATGGCACAAATTTATTTAGCATTTCCCCACTGAAGGAAATATTGCATGAATTCTAGTCTAACCTATCAAATCCTTTGTCAATTTAAATTCCTTGATTAGATCACCCTGAAGTTCAGGTACTGCCTGAAAATTTTGTTTCTCCACAGGTTCCGTTGTTGCCAGGAAGGGATGGGGCAGGGCATGCTGCATGCACAAGGGAGACCTGAAGTCAGCAAGGCTAATTGGACTCAGCATTGTGTTCAAACAGACACAATTTTGGCTGGGGCTTAACCAATGTACGAATCATGAATTTATGGAGCAAATATAGGGCTTGAAAAACAGATAATGTCTGTTTAACTGCCATGAACAAAATCTTTCTAATCTCCTGCTCCTTAAACTTTGCCTGCAGCTGTCAGTGAGAGTTACACAAAAAAGCTATGTCTTACTCAGCAGTTTCAATAACCATTTGTTGACATTTCCCTCAGGGTGGTTATAAATGGTTATCTGATTTCCAAAAGCAGCAATTATCTCAGATGAGTTTAGATCCGAGTGGTGCTGGAAAAGCACAGGAGGTCAGGCAGCATCCAAGGAGCAGGAAAATCAACATTTCGGGCAAAGGCCCTTCATCAGGAATAGAGCTCTATTCCTGATGAAGGGCTTTTGCCTGAAACATTGATTTTCCTGCTCCTCGGATGCTGCCTGACCTCCTGTGCTTTTCCAGCACCACTCTGATCTACACTTTGGTTTCCAGCATCTGCAGTCCTCACTTTTGCCTAATTATCTCAGATGACCTGAGTTCACAGGTTAATTGATAACTCAAAGAGCCTGTTAAGAGTTCAATTGCCTTCGATGTGCTATGAACAAAAATATGTTCACTTTTGTAAAAGATTAATGATAAAATTTGAGAGTTTTTAAAAATATACTGAGAGCTATATTAAATTTTTATAACTTAATTTTGTTTCATCTCAACCTGACCTCTGAGGTCTGACAGTGGTGTATACTGATGGGTTGACATGAAGATACAAGAGCCATGGGAATGGGGTGCAGGCAGGAGTTAGAATGAGTTATATGTGGCTATGGGAATAGAGGGTGGTCATCTATTGGCTCTGGGGTGATAAGTGACCATGGGAGGATGTTGGTGATGATGGGTAGATGGACTAGCATGAGTTAATATGATTTGGCCTGGGGATGTATTTAGAGTGAGGGAATGTGTGGGCTGAGGGCCTAAGATGACATATTACAACTCGGAAGAGATCCCAGAGAATCAAATTGGAACTATTAGCCAGCTCACCTTGCCAATCAGTCAAACCCATATCTGTCTATGCTATCCTTCAGTGGTTACAGGCTCAATTGTACCCTGGAACCCCTGTAGCTGTCCCTGCTGTTGAGACTACCCCTCTCAGAATCCCTTGCACAGAAGCAAATCAGGAGATTTTTCCTGACTTAGTCTATTAGTCTCAGGACCAAACATCTGGCTTTCAATCTATGCTCTTCCACAATTTCACTTACTGAAATTGCTGAACATGTGTTGCACACAGTCTATCTGTTAATTTGTTTGATTTGTTTTCTGGTGTTTGCAGCCAATTGCCTGAACACTGAAGCTTTCAGCTGCTGTGCCATCTGCTATTTGCTTCATTTCTTGCCACAGAGAATCATATTTTGAGTACAAGTGGATAAAGTTTATTTCAGCTTGAAGGTGTCATACAGTCAGAGAGTCATAGAAATCTACAGCACAGCCCTTTGGCCCATCACATTTGTGCCAGTCAAAAGCAACCACCTAACTATTCTAATCCCATTTTCCAATAGAGTCATAGAGGTGTTAACGTTCACTTTGAGCATGGACAGCAAACTGTTGGTTGATGATCAGTTTAAACTGATTATGCAATATTGCTTGAGATTAATTTCTGTTGCTCCAAACATTTTTGTCAGTTAGCTTACCTAATATTTCAACACATTTATACTGTATATGAATCATTCTTGAAGGGAAGGCAGTTATTTACATGACCTTGGTTCATGTTAAATTTGGAATGTTTCAATGTGTTTGATTAGATTAGATTAGATTACTTACAGTGTGGAAACAGGCCCTTTGGGCCAACAAGTCCACACCGCCCCGCCGAAGCATAACCCACCCATACCCCTACATCTACATCTACCCCTAACCTAACACTACGGGCAATTTAGCATGGCCAATTCACCTGACCTGCACATCTTTGGACTGTGGGAGGAAACCGGAGCACCCGGAGGAAACCCACGCAGACACGGGGAGAACGTGCAAACTCCACACAGTCAGTCGCCTGAGGCGGGAATTGAACCCGGGTCTCTGGTGCTGTGAGGCAGCAGTGCTAACCACTGTGCCACCGTGCCGCCCAATTTGCTTTTATTCATGACTAATACAACTAATTGTCACACCTTTCTGAGGTGGGGCTCTGGAAATCAGACTCCTTTATTCCCAGAGTCACCACAAATTTTTAAAATTTAGTGAAAGTAACAATTTTTTAAAAATTTACCTGCGTCTTTAGGCCTAGGTTAGCAGAAAGCATGGAGCAGATTTATGTGTACTTTAAAACAATAATCACTTATTATAAATAAATAGATTTTAAATACAGGTAAACAACAATGGACTATCAACATGTAATTCTACTGGTTAAAACTCTAACCCTTTGTAAAAGACCCCCTACACACACTTACAATCAAAATGTGTTATGGGTGAGGGAAAAACTGGGAAGGCAATGGTCGCTGTCCCCAGGGATCCTTTTGGCTAGCTAAGGCTTGTTGCCCCTTATTTCCTCTTCTCCAGATACCTTCACTTGCTTGTAGGAAATACAGAGAGACTAGTTCACAACTCATAAAGTTTCTGACTTATTGGTTAAGAGCAACAGTTTACAGCAGTTGGTGAGGGAACGTAAACTGCCTTTCTTCAGGCTTTAGGTTTTCTTTTACTATAGAGACACCCTCCCCTTCTGGAGACCTGAAGTCTCCTCCCTATCTCATTCATTCTACCAAACAGCTACCTGGAAGCCAATCAAATAGTTGTTGGCAGGCAGTAGGCGTTTGGTATTGTCAACAGGTCCCCATTCCATGGGCTGGTCAGCTATTTGTTGCCAGCCAATTTTTATTTTGTGCACACTCCATAGTGCCAGTTCACCTGCAACTAAAAGTCACTCTTTAGTTTAACCAGCAACAGTCTGAACAGCACTTACTGTAAATGCTGGTAACTTGCTTTTGAAAAGTGCATCAATCCCTTTCACACTCACTGATTTTTAAAACAATTCTTTCCCACTTCATTATCAGTCATTTCATAGTCAAAAACAAAGGAAAATAAAAACATGCAGTCTTTAAATAATGGCAGACATAGAAACAATGATTATCCGACCGAGGTGGGCAGGCACTATTTTGTTTGGATAATTGATTATTCAGTTAATTAATTCAATGCCTTTCCTCTTGGGCTCGGAGGTTTCTTTTAAGTCTGCTTCCCGTTCAGGAGATGAGGCAGCAGCACACCACTTTATCAATCTGGCTGTATCTGATCTTAGAATATAACAGTAAGATACCAGCATTTAAAAATCTGAGGTTTACTGATTGTCAGACAATCTGACACCTTGTATTATATTTTACAGTTGAGGGATATGAAATTAAGCACAGATAATAATTTGCTATTTGTATTATGATTGTTTGAGGGCAGGTCTGTAAATAACAAATTAGATCAAATTAGTTGTGAAATATAAACAGTAACCAATCCTGATTTTACATTCTTTTTTCTCCAATGGGACTGACTCCAGTCTGAAGAACAGTCCAAAAACAAAGTTCCTTGAACTTTGTGAAATTATTTGCTTGATTTTTGCTGTATATTTTAATTATGTTGTGATTCCTAAGATTTGGACATTATTGTTGAAGATGGCCGAGTGGTCTAAAGTGCCAGACTCAAGGAGTGTTAGTCCTTGCTCTGCGTCTGGCCTTGTGAATTCTGGTCCCTTTCTAGGGGCGTGGGTTCATATCCCACTCCTGACATTCTTCCCTTTAAATGGGCGGCACGGTGGCACAGTGCCTCACAGCGCCGGAGACCCGGGTTCATTTCCCGCCTCAGGTGACTGACTGTGTGGAGTTTGTACGTTCTCCCCGTGTCTGCGTGGGTTTTCTCCGGGTGCTCCGGTTTCCTCCCACAGTCCAAAGATGTGCAGGTCAGGTGAATTGGCCAGGCTAAATTGCCCATAGTGTTAGGTTAGGGGTATGGGTGGGTTGCGCTTCGGCGGGGCGGTGTGGACTTGTTGGGCCGAAGGGCCTGTTTCCACACTGTAAGTAATCTAATCTAATGCCTGATCTTCATCAATTTATAATTTTGTGGTATTATGTTTTGTTCAGTTGCAGATATAAACTCATAATTTCTTTAAGTTATTTAAAGTTTAATTACATTCACTTTTTTAACTGAATCGCTTATGATTTATACATTTTTTGTATATCAATTGAGTTGTTTCTATGTGAACTACTTAAGCAATTTTAAAGTTGCTTTTTTGGTTTTTAACATGGATCCTTATCATTTGATATTGTTTGTGTAAAAATTAGTTTTCCTCCTGCAATTTTGAAGATGCTATTTGGTCAAATGATGCAAATGCTGTTTGCTCAGTTGGGTTATTTTCTTTGTATTTTCTATATTCTGTCTTGTGAAGGCATCTGTTTCACCACCTGTATAATAATCGTGAGACTAACATCCTTAATTGTAATTCATCTCTCTAAAGACTTCCTTGGCATTTTCTGCTGAATTGGTGAATTGGTTCCACTATTTCCTGCTATACCCTTTTCTGTATTTTTGTATTTCTTCAGGAACACATTTAATCATTACAGTGGCATGTTTAATAAATATATAATCCTGTTTATACTTATATTTCCAGTTCATTTAATGGCCAAAAGTCTGCCGAGAGAAAGTTTATATTAGAATCCAATCAGTCCACTTCATTTCTTCATCTATGACTAGTATGAATTTTGTAGGAAATCTTTGCTCTTAAGTCTGAAGCTGTAGTAACATAACTGTGGCACAAGGTGGTGATGGTGTGCTTTACATTTATTCTGACGCTTAACAATGGAAAAGGTGTCCTTTCTTTTGTTTAGATCAGAGTGGTGTTGGAAAAGTACAGCAGGAATCCTGATGAAGGGCTTTTGCCTGAAATGTCGATTTTCCTGCTCCTCGGATGCTGCCTGACCTGCTGTGTTTTTCCAAAACCACTCTGATCTAAACTCTGGTTTCCAGCATTTCAGTCCTCACTTTTACCGAGGTGTCCTTTCTTGTCTGTTCAATTTACTGTAGGGTGGTTTGTGAATCACAGACCATGATTATGTAACACTAGCTCATTGGTTGTTAAAAAAAAATGGCATGGCAAAGTCACTGAGTCCATCAGAACAAAGAACAATACAGTGCAGGAACAGGCCCTTCAGCCCTCCAATTTGCCCTTCCTTGCTAAGACTAACTTCATTACAGGATCCATGTCCCTCTATTCCCTTCCTATTCATGTATTCGTCTAGGATGCTTCTTGAATTCTGCTATTGTGCCTGTTCCAACCACTTCCTCTTGCAACGGATTCCAGGCATTATCCGCCCATTGTATGAAAATTTGCCTCTCACATCACTTTTACACTTCCCCCGCCTCACACCTTCAACCTGTGTCCCCTAATAATTGACCCTTCCACCCTGGGAAAAAGCCTCACACATTCCACTCTATCCATGCCATTCACAATCTTATGAATGTCGTACCTCAACATCCTGCATTCCAATGAAAATTTACCCTGTCTATTCAATCTTCCTTCATAGCTACAATCCCCCATACCAGGCAACATTCTGGTAAACCTTCTCTGTACCGTCTCCAAAATATCCACATCCTTCTGGTAATGTGGGGACCAAAACTGTACACAATACTCCAAGTGTGGACAACCTAAATTCCATAAAGGGACAGCATAACTTGTCTATCTTTATACTCAGTGCTCCTGCTAATGAAGGCAAACATGTCATAGGCCTTTTTTACTACCTTATCTACTTGCATTGCCACCTTCAGTGATCTGTGGACCTGCACACCCAGGTCCCTTTGCATATCTATACTCCTAAGGGTTCTGCCATTCACTGTATAATTTCCACCTGCACTTGACTTTTCAAAATGCATCACCTCCCATTTGGCCAGATCAAACTCCATCTGCCATTTTTCTGCCCATGCCTCCAAGTGTTCTATATCCTGCTGTATTCTCTGACAATCCTCCTCACTATCCACAACTCCACCAAACTTTGTATCATCCACAAATTTATTAATTAGACCAGCTAATGAACAGGAGAGGTCTCAGCACTGATTCCTGTGAAACACCACTAGTCACAGCCCTCTGTTCTGAAAAGCATCCTTCCACCGCTACCTTCTATCTCCTATGACCAATCCAGTTCTGTAATAATGTATATAAATTAATTCTCAATGCATGATTAAACGAAAGACCTACATAATTGATTGTTAATTCAATTTTAATCCATTGGTTCATTCAAACATATTTTCAAACTATTTCCTTAAATAATAATATCTCTACATATAATCATAGTTCTGCACATCAACAGTAATAGTAAAATAAATATATATTATAGTTAATTATTTGTCAGTTTGGCTTATGTAGCCCAGAACATGGTTTCAGTGTTATGAAATTGCCATATCATTGTGGGGAGCACACTTCTAAGACTTTAAGGTAAAAGATATGATTTTTAAAAAATTAAGTATGTGCATGATTCCATTGCCACATAAGCTCAGACTGCTACCATTTTTAGAGAGGATATCAGTGTTTGAAAGAGTTTTCAGAGTGTGATAACAATCCTGGTCCGGACTGTATCCGGAGTCTTGGAGGAGTGGCAGTAAAAATGACAAAATTGTTGTTTTCCATCAGAATGACACTATCCTCCTATTATTGTCTGCCAGCAAGCCAGTGAAACAGGTCCTGCCCATGCTGAGATGGTGCAATCTGACACTGGCTCTTCTCAGTCAAGAGCGGCGTGAGATCACAGTTCAAGGTTGTCTGCAATCACCTCCACTGAAAATCACCAACTTTCCATCAGCCAAGCTGGAGCAGCGATGTGTGTGAGCACCTGGACAGACAAACATATATAGAGACAGGAGAAAGTGAGGATTGCAGATGTTGGAGATCAGAGTCGAGAATGTAGTGCTGGAAAAGCACAAGTCAGGCAGCATCCGAGGAGCAGGAGAATTTATGTTTTGGGCATAAGTCCTTCATCAGGAGTAAAGCTTGTGGGCCAAGGAGGCTGAGCGATAAATGGGAGGGGAGGTGGGGCTGGGGAGGAAGGTAGCTGAGAGTGCAATAGTTGGAAGTGGAGGTAATGTGATAGGTTGGAGGGTGGAGCGGATAAGTGGGAAGGAAGATAGACAGGTCAAGAGGGCGATGCCAAATTGGAAGGCTGGATCTGGGATAAGGTTGGGGGAGGAAAAATGAGGAAACTCATTGAAATCCACTTTGATCCCATGTGCTTTAAGGGTCCCAAGGTGGAAGATGAGGCGTTCTTCTTCCAGGTGGTGGGTGGTAAGGGTTTGGCAATGGAGGAGGCTCAGCACCTGCAAGTCCTTGGGGGAGCGAGAAGGGGAATTAAAGTGTTTGGCCGTGGGGTGGTGAGGTTGCTTCATGTGTGCGTCCCGGAGATGTTCTCTGAAGCATTCCACAAGTAGGTGTCCTGTCTCCCCTGTGTAGAGGAGACTGCATTGGAGGCAATGATACAGTAAATGATGTGTGTGGAAGTGCAGATAAATCTCTGACGGATGTGGAAGGCTCCTTTGGGGCCTTGGACGGAGGTGAGGACGGAGGTGCAGGTGCAGGTTTTGCAATTCTTGCAGCAGCCTGGGGAAGGTATCGAGAGTGGAGGGTGGGTTAGTGGGGGTGTAGACCTGACAAGAGAGCCATGAAGGGAATGGCCTTTATGGAATGCAGATAGGGGTAGCAAGGGAAATATATCCCTGATGGTGGGGTCTGTTTGTAGGTGGTGGAAATGGCAGAGGATAATGCAATGCACCTGGCGGTTGGTGGGGTGGAAGGTGAGGGCCGGAAGGGTTCTATCCTTACATACATAGAGACAGCATTAAAGAAATACAGTACATTAGGGTGGTCAGTTGATTTTTGCATTGAATCTTATGTGGGATAATTTGTAAATTTGATGGAGAATGTTAATATTGTTGCAGCTTTTACGTTAACATTTTGGTGAAGGCCACATTACAAAGTTTCGGCAGAAGGACTGCAAGGAATGATACTGTTGGTGACTAGGATATTGGGGCTGAATTCACTAGGATCATAATCATATGAGTTGGTCACAACTAGCCTAGCTGTAATGGTAGCTCGCCGTAATGGTAGCGTGGGGCTTGTCTCCTTCAATCCTTCTCCTCAACTGTCCACTTGCTCTCCAATGGCCAGAGCTGTACCTTGATGCGTGAAACATTTGAGATTCCTCCAGGAGTGTTTGGAGAACAAAAATGATAGTTTGCTCAGTCACATTTTGTGTGGCAGTGTGGCTTTACTACATGTGTGCCACCCTGTATGTGTGTGTGCACCAGAATCAGGAGTTATACAATCAGAGGATAGCACTTACTGCAAAGTAGCCACCCTCTAGCTTCACATGATGCCTTATACACAGATGGTATAGTGGACTGCAGCAGATAAAGGCATTGAAGAAATCCAAGCATTGACCTGGATGATGTGCTATTATGGTCACACACCAAAGGGATCCTGAGGGAGCAGAACTCCTTTCGGTTGCACTACACTTCAGACTTGGGCACATGATACCCACAGAGCAATGAGTGAGTACTGCACAGTAGGGAGGTGCCAATAATATCAAAGCCACATTCTTGCCATACCTGCTTCACTCTGGCAGGAGAAGATCAAGTGTACTTGACTCTTTCCACTCTAAGAGGGCCTCATTGCTCCCCCTTATACAGGAGTGAGCAGTGAATTGGTAGATAATGCAAACATCGCTTGCACTTCTTGTCATCATTTATATAAATGATTTGGATGTGAGCATAAGAGGGAGAGTTAGTAAGTTTGCTGATGACATCAACATTGGCGGTATAGTGGACAGTGAAGAAGGTTACCTCAGATTACAACAGGATCTTGATCAGATGGGCCAATGGACTGAGGAGTGGCAGATGGAGTTTAATTTAGAGAAATGTGAGGTGCTGCATTTTGGGAAAGCAAATCTTAGCAGGACTTATACACTTAATGGTAAGGTCCTCAGGAGTGTTGCTGAACAAAGAGACCTTGGAGTGCAGGTTCATAGCTCCTTGAAAGTGGAGTCACAGGTAGATAGGCTAGTGAAGAAGGTGTTTGGTATGCTTTCCTTTATTGGTCAGAGTACTGAGTACACGAGTTGGGAGGTCATGTTGCGGCTGTACAGGACATTGGTTAGGCCACTGTTGGAATATTGCGTGTAATTCTGGTCTCCTTCCTATCAGAAAGATGTTGTGAAAGGGTTCAGAAAAGATTTACAAGGATATTGCCAGGGTTGGAGGATTTGAGCTATAGGGAGAGGTTGAATAGGCTAGGGCTGTTTTCCCTGGAGCGTCAGAGGCTGAGGGGTGACATTATAGAGGTTTATAAAATCATGAGGGGCATGGATAGGGTAAATAGAAAAAGACTTTTCCCTGTGGTGGGAGAGTCCAGCACTAGAGGGCATAGGTTTAGGGTGACAGGGGAAAGATATAAAAAAAACCTAAGGGGCAACTTTTTCACACAGAGTGTGATATGTGTATGGAATGAGCTTCCAGAAAAAGTGGTGGAGGCTGGTACAATTGCAACATTTAAGAGGCATTTGGATGGGCATATGAATAGGAAGGGTTTGGAGGGATATGGGCTGGGTGCTGGCAGGTGGGACTAGATTGGGTTGGGATATCTGGTTGGCATGGATGGGTTGGACCGAAGGGTCTGTTTTCATGTTGTACATCTCTATGACTCTATGACTAGTCTCTAAGGAGTCTGACTTTATGATTACGATTACCTTCACACCAGCTGATAGGATGTTCTTGCCTGCCCAGACTACAGAGCACGACAGATATTAGTGAGCACCTTCTTGGTGAATTGCAGATACTTATTGCATTGTTCCTTACTGAAGTTGAGGCAGGAGAGTTGTTCCCTGAATGCCCTGGCAGTTATAGCCTCCTACTGGATTAGTGGTGCTGGAAGAGCATAGCAGTTCAGGCAGCATCCAACGAGCAGCGAAATTGACGTTTCGGGCAAAAGCCCTTCATCAGGAATAAAGGCAGTGAGCCTGAAGCGTGGAGAGATAAGCTAGAGGAGGGTGGGGGTGGGGAGAGAGTAGCAAAGAGTACAATGGGTGAGTGGGGGAGGAGATGAAGGTGATAGGTCAAGGAGGAGAGGGTGGAGTGGATAGGTGGAAAAGAAGATAGGCAGGTTGGACAAGTCCGGACAAGTCAAGGAGACAGTTACTGAGCTGGAAGTTTGAAACTAGGATGAGGTGGGTGAAGGTTATAGCCTCCTGCTGAGAAGCCCCTCTCCCCCTCTTCATTCTCTATCATCGTTCAACATGATCTGCTCTCTGTTATAAAAACAGAAAATGCCTGGAGAAACTCAGCTAGTCTGGCAGCATCAGCAGAGAGAGAAAGAGTTAATGTCGGGAGTCAAGACTGACTCTTCATCAGAATTGAAAAGAGTTGGAAAATTATTGGTTTTACGGTTGCAAGGGAGGGGGAGGAAGAGAAAGTAGAACTTATGGTGAGCGGGTTCAGAACATGAGAAAAAGGAAGTGATAACAGTAGTAAATGAGTTATCGAGATGTAAAATAGATGTAAATGTTAGTTGCTGAAAGTCTGCTCTGCTCTTTGTTCAATTTCACTATCATGCTGGATGCAAATCATTGAGCTGAATACTGGGACTGAATGGTCTAAACAGTAACTCACAAATCAACTCTAAGATTTCCACCTTGTGCAGTACCAGGAGACTTTTTCAATTTTACATAACAGTACAAGCCACCAAATTCATCTACAATTACAGCTTAGCCAGTAGTCATCAGTTATAAAATCATGAGGGGCATCGAGAAGATGAATAGCAAAGGTCTTCTCCCCAGAGTAGAGGAGTTCAAAATAATGATATAGGTTTAAGTTGAGAGGGGAAAGATTTAAAAGGGACCCTGGGGCAACATTTTCAAGTTGAAGGACTCCCATTAAATTTTGTACCTTGAAGCATAGCTGAAATAGCAAAAATGAATTAAAGTGCTGTAGCATTGATGGTTTCAAATCCAAAGGGAGAAATTAAGGGATCTTCTAGATATTGTAATGTATGATGAAACCACGAGGTGGAAGTAGGAATTAAGAAGGGGATCTAGGTTTATGTACTCTGAATCTTAACCACCAATAGTGTTTGGCTAGTAATACTTGTTTTGGTTAATGATTTTGTTATATGGAAATATACAATAACGTTTGCTTTTGTTCAAAAGGTGAAAGCTTACGGTGAAGTTCTTTCAGTTTATCATGAGGTTATCAATTTTCTCTTTAAACATAATGGTCTCGGTAGAGCTAGTAAAAAATTAAAAGCGGAATATCTAGTTAAAAGAGGAATAAATTAACATGGAATCAGATCAAGCACTTGGAATTAGAACTACTGCTCCAGTTAGATGTGTACACATTTTTAATTATCAATTGGAAATTAAGGTTCTGCAGCTGGTCTCAAAGTCTCTGGAATGATACGAATAACATCAAAGAGGATTCCCACACTAATTGCTAACCAGGAGACCCTGCTAAGAGATAGATGCCAGGTGAAGACAGGACTTAGTCTGGCTGCCGACAGCCACTGGATGTTGTCCAAGCGCTAACAGCAACTGTGGTTTCAGCTTTAGGAAAGAAGAACATTATTTAAATTGCTTTACAAGACAAAATATTCAGAGAGAGAATCTTGTCAATCAAAACAAATATTCTCATACAATAAGAACTGAGTTAAGATTTTCCACTCCTATTTAATTAATAGGAATATTTATTAGTTACACATCATGAGCGCTTAACTTGATGCTTCATATTAATTGTCATTACATAATACAATCTCCAGGTGGCATTACATTCACAGAAGTGAGCAATAAATTGTCACAGAGTCATAGAGATGAACAGCACGGAAATAAACCCATTGGTCCAACTCGTCCATGCCGACCAGATATCCCAACCTAATTTAGTCCCACTTGCTAGCACTCGGCCCATATCTCTCTAAACCCTTCCCATTCATATAGGTAAAAACAATGACTGCAGATGCTGGAAACCAGATTCTGGATTAGTGGTGCTGGAAGAGCACAGCAGTTCAGGCAGCATCCAAGTAGCTTCGAAATTGACGTTTCAGGCAAAAGCCCTTCATCAGGAATAAAGGCAGTGAGCCTGAAGTGTGGAGAGATAAGCCAGAGGAGAGTGGGGGTGGGGAGAAAGTAGCATAGAGTACAATGGGTGAGTGGGGGAGGGGATGAAGGTGATAGGTCAAGGAGGAGAGGGTGGAGTGAATAGGTGGAAAAGGAGATAGGCAGGTAGGACAAGTCCGGACAAGTCATGGGGACAGTTACTGAGCTGGGAGTTTAGAACTAGGGTGAGGTGGGGGAAGGGGAAATGAGGAAACTGTTGAAGTCCACATTGATGCCCTGGGGTTGAAGTGTTCCGAGGCGGAAGATGAGGCGTTCTTCCTCCAGGCGTCTGGTGGTGAGGGAGCGGCGGTGAAGTAGGCCCAGGACCTCCATGTCCTCGGCAGAGTGGGAGGGGAAGTTGAAATGTTGGGCCACGGGGCGGTGTGGTTGATTGGTGCGGGTGTCCCGTAGATGTTCCCTAAAGCACTCTGCTAGGCCCTAAAGGAGCCTTCCACATCCATCAAAGTTTTACTTGCACATCCACTAATATCATTTATTGTATCCATTGCTCCCGATGCGGTCTCCTCTACATTGCGGAGATTGGGCGCCTCCTAGCAGAGCGCTTTAGGGAACATCTCTTAAATGTTGCAATTGATGGGCCATCGGAAAGATGCTGTGAAACTTGAAAGGGTTCAGAAAAGATTTACAAGGATGTTGCCAGGGTTAGAGGATTTGCACTATAGGGAGAGGCTGAACAGACTGGGGCTGTTTTCCCTGGAGGGTCGGAGGCTGAGGGGTGACCTTATGGAGGTTTATAAAATCATGAGGGGCATGGATAGGGTAAATGGACAAAGTATTTTCCCTGTGATGGGACAGTCCAGAACTAGACGGCATAGGTTTAGGGTGAGAGGGGAAAGATATAAAAGAGACCTAAGGAGCAACATTTTCACGTAGAGGGTAGTACATGTATGGAAAGAGCTACCAGAGGAAGTGGTGAAGGCTGGTACAATTGCAACATTTATAAGGCATTTGGATGGGTATATGAATAGGAAGGGTTTGGAGGGATATGGGCTGGGTGCTGACAGGTGGGACTAGATTGGGTTGGGATTCCTGGTCGGCATGGATGGGTTGGACTGAAAGGTCTGTTTCCATGCTGTACATCTCTATGACCCTATGACTCTATATATGCTCAGGGACTGAGCTTGCTGCTTCAGTGAAGCTGGCCAAGAGGCACTCGGTCATGAGGCAGAGGTCAGGAAGCAGGCTATGTTTCCACCCGGGGGCATTCAGAAATCAAAAATGAGTCCAAAGTGCAGTACTCAGGACATGACTGGAAAACCAGAAAATGTATAAAGACATCACTCAAGTTGTCAAGTCGAGTCAAAGAATCAAATCAAACACAGCTCCACGCCACCCAGATCTCAAAGTGGTCCGTGTGGAGATTATTCACTCAGAAGCAAAGCTGCCACTCAAGACTCGCCTCTAACAATCCCTCAGACCCTCACATACATATACTTCCACAACCCTACTGATACTACTGCTATTGAGCTTTGCCAGATACTTCACTCGAGCAAAAACAGAAATTGATGGAGAAACTCATCAGATCTGGCAGCATCTGTGCAGAGAAAGCAGAGTTGATGTTTCCAGTCTAGTGACCCTTCTTCAGAACAGTTGTGAGGACTCTCTACAGATGAATCATTTCACCAACAATGCTTGTTCATTTCTGGATTTTTATGATTGGACATTATACCTACATATTTGATCCATGCAACAAATTAGGAAAGGCTTGGTAAAGTATTGACTGCCTTCTACTTGTGAATCAGTGATTGTTATCTAGTTGTATCTATCATCCATGGCATACTGTGTCAACCACACAGTCAAGAAAGGCATCACACTGTTGACATTCTCACAGTTGGAGTTGGAAAATTTGAGATTTGCAATCATTATCTGAACAGTCAGAATTCAGTTTGCTAATTGGGTATTCTTGAAAGAGTAGTATGTGGTATTTAAGACATTCGACATACGGTATGGTTCAACGTCCTCACCTGATCACCACATTACCCAAGGAATTCTTTTTATAGAAAGACACATCCAGATGGTCAAAAGGATCCTCATGGAATGCTGAGAGACAAGTGAAGACCTAAACCTTAATTTTAACTCCAAGCAACTTAAAGCTGGTGTAAAATTTCCTGCAGAGCTTTCAGTGCTAGAAAGTGCAAGACAACTTTAACAGTCAAGGTATACCGGCCAAACCACACAGACAACAACTCACATATGAATAAGTAGAAGGAGGACAACTTTAGAACATATGCTAAACCTTACTGTGTCTGCAAGGGAGGTGCCATTGTACATAAATATGGGGAGGAAGACACCTAGACACTTCAGTCCAGATGTGTGCTGCTGTTCCACCCCCTCCCTTGCAGTGACCCCATTACCTCCAGCAGCTCAAACCAAGGAACATGAACATGCACCTGAGGAGGAGACCCTCAACAAGCCAGAGATCTATAGGCCTTGGACAACCAGAGGATACTTAGTAAGGGTCATCTCAGGCAAGAGGGCATAGCTGTAAGCGCCTCCACATTGGCTGTAGGTGTCAGTGCTACACAGTGACATAGCTATAGGAAAAAAGAATTAATAACTTCTAAAGGCACAAAAATGCTTTGATAACTGAAGAGAAGAAGCACAAGTGTAAATATATGTTTATTATTCTTTCAATGTATTTGTTATATTTTCGTTTTGCTGTTAGTTGCTACAATGGTTGCGTTCAATAAAAGATTTTGCACCTCATTCCCAAACAGGTCTCGATGATGTAAACCTATGGATACAAGATTTATGGTGTCATATTATCAAAAGAGGCATCTAGATGTGGAGGTTTAAACCTGGGCAGCATTTGCAAAGTCAGGGGCTTTTAACATCTCTAGCAACCAGTAGGTTATATTCATCTAATTATCACCTCAGTGTGGCTTCTGCTGAGCATCATCTGCAACCAAATTATCGCATGTTTTACTGGTGTCTGCATGGCAAAACTCTTTGGAAAACCTCATTGGCCTCATTTACAGAAATTGGTAGTGAGACATAAATGTATCACTGCCAAGTTACAAGTGTATGTGGTATCCTACATAACCTGCTTATGGGCTTGCTCCTGTCAGTTCTCATTTTTTTTTCAACGTGCCAAAGGTACTTGTAATATGTGTTTCGGAGATCGTGTCCTGGTCTCGCAGGCACAGTGATCACAATGTTATTTGTGCAGCTTACTTAGCACAAAGTGTGATGTGCCTATTTCACATAAACTATGTACAGGATCAGATTATTGTTGAAGTGAAAGTGTAGAACTTAATGAAGGCACCAGAACAATTTAATTAACAAAACATCAGTTCCCATGAGGATACTGAGCTTCCAGTCATAAAGAGATAGTAACCCACAATGGCATTAAGATAAAGCAGTCACTTGATCTCAGATCTAGCTGAGGTTCTCATGAGCTTCTCTGCTGTATTACATGACTGTCCTTAGACAACCAATGCGTCTGCACCATTTCCCTTCCTCATCACATTTCTTTCCCTTCCTTTTCATCGTCAGAAGAGACACCTGAAAATTCTGCAACACACTCCCCTTTTGCAGAGTAAATTTCTGCAGGGCTCAGCAGACTACAATGATGCTGGACACTCATTCTGGAGCATAATGAAGCAATCTGCCTGAACAGTCCAAGCAGTGGAACATCAGCGTTAGCATTCCGATGGTCTGTTTTATTATTTATGTTGAAATTTTGTCATTTTCCACAGAGGCACTGCAGGTTTCACGTTGTTGTTAGCAGTTAAGTCTTTTGCTGTCCTCAAGGCACCATCCCTGCAGATGATTTTGGAGTCTAGTTCTCTAGGTTGAATAAAAAGATATTAAATTCAAAGTTTCTAATCTATAATTAATCCATTGAACCATATGAAAAATGTTTCTCTCTCTCTCTCTCTCTCTCCCTCCAGTTCTGATGGTCTCACAGTCTTCAGTAGGGGAAGCAGCATTGTTAAAAACAGAATGAACAAATATTGGAAAATGAAGAGAGAGAAAAAAATTACAATTACGTAACACTGTTCATGACCATTGGACAACTCAAAGTGCTCTATAACCAATTAATTAACTTTGAAGTGTACCTGTTGTAAAGAAGGATACACAGCAGCCAGTTTGTACAGAGCAAGATCCTACAGCCAATAATGTGACAACAGCAAGTTAAACTGTTTGGTGATATTTACTGAAGAATAAGTATTGACCAGGATACCAGTGATAAATCCCCCACTGCTCTCTGAAACAGTACTATTGGACACTTTATGTCCATCTGAGAAAGTAATCAAGGTTTTGATTTAGTATTTCATCCAAAAGCCATCAGTGCAGCATTGCTTCAGCACTGTGCTCGGCTAGGGTGTTGGCTTTGATTTTTGCACTTAAGTTCTGATGTAGGAGTCCAGAAGCAACTGACTCAGTAATAACTGATATCAATAACTGATATCACAGTTGAAAAGATGGAAAGTTTGCCACTGTCCTAATGGAGAAAGTGAGGACTGCAGATGATGGAGATCAGAGCTGAAAATGTGTTGCTGGAAAAGCGCAGTAGGTCAGGCAGCATCCAAGGAACAGGAGAATCGATGTTTCGGCATGAGCCCTTCTTCAGGAATGAGGAGGGTGTGCCAAGCAGGCTAAGATAAAAGGTAGGGAGGAGGGACTTGGGGGACGGGCGTTGGAAATGCGATAGGTGGAAGGAGGTTAAGGTGGGGGTGATAGGCCGGAGTGGGGGTGGGGGCAGGGAGGTCAGGAAGAAGATTGCAGGTTAGGAAGGTGGTGCTAAGTTTGAGGGTTGGGACTGAGACAAGGTGGGAGGAGGGGAAATGAGGAAACTGGAGAAATCTGAGTTCATCCCTTGTGGTTGGAAGGTTCCCAGGCAGAAGATGAGGCGCTCTTCCTCCAGCTGTCGTGTTGCTATGGTCTGGCAATGGAGGAGTCCAAGGACCTGCATGTCCTTGGTGGAGTGGGAGGGGGAGTTGAAGTGTTGAGCCATGGGATGGTTGGGTTGGTTGGTCCAGGTGTCCCAGAGGTGTTCTCTGAAACTTTCCGCAAGCAGGCGGCCTGTCTCCCCAATATAGAGGAGGCCACATCGGGTGCAGCGGATGCAGTAAAAGATGTGTGTGGAAGTGCAGGTGAATTTGTGGCAGATATGGAAGGATCCCTTGGGGCCTTGGAGGGAAGTAAGGGGGGAGGTGTGGGCGCAAGTTTTGCATTTCTTGCAGTTGCAGGGGAAGGTGCTGGGAGTGGAGGTTGGGTTGGTGGGGTGTGTGGACCTGACAAGGGAGTCACGGAGGGAGTGGTCTTTTTGGAACACTGATAGGGGAGGGGAGGGAAATATATCTCTGGTGGTGGGGTCCGTTTGGAGGTGGCGGAAAGGATGACGGATGATACGATGTATATGGAGGTTGGTGGGGTGGTAGGTGAGGACCAGTGGGGTTCTGTCCTGGTGGTGAGTGGAGGGGCGGGGCTCAAGGGCGGAGGAGCGGGAAGTGGAAGAGATGTGGTGGAGAGCATCGTCGACTATGTCTGGGGGGGAATTGCAGACTTTGAAGAAGGAGGCCATCTGGGTTGTATGGTATTGGAACTGGTCCTCCTGGGAGCAGATGCGGTGGAGACGAAGGAATTGGGAATATGGGATGGCGTTTTTACAGGGGGCAGGGTGGGAGGAGGTGTAGTCGAGATAGCTGTGGGAGTCGGTCGGTTTATAGTAAATGTCCATGTTGATTCGGTCGCCCGAGATAGAAATGGAGAGGTCTAGGAAGGGGAGAGAGGAGTCTGAGACGGTCCAGGTAAATTTGAGGTCGGGGTGGAAGGTGTTGGTAAAGTGGATGAACTGTTCAACCTCTTCGTGGGAGCATGAGGCAGCGCCGATACAGCACCCACAGCTACCTAGACTACACCTCCTCCCACCCTGCCCCCTGTAAAAACGCCATCCCATATTCCCAATTCCTTCGTCTCCGCTGCATCTGCTCCCAGGAGGACCAGTTCCAATACCGTACAACCCAGATGGCCTCCTTCTTCAAAGACCGCAATTTCCCCCCAGACGTGATTAACGATGCCCTCCACCACATCTCCTCCACTTCCCGCTCCTCTGCCCTTGAGCCCCGCCCCTCCACTCACCACCAGGACAGAACCCCACTGGTCCTCACCTACCACCCCACCAACCTCCATATACATCGTATCATCCATCATTCTTTCCGCCACCTCCAAACGGACCCCACCACCAGGGATATATTTCCCTCCCCTCCCCTATCAGCATTCCGAAAAGACCACTCCCTCCGTGACTCCCTTGTCAGGTCCACACACCCCACCCACCCAACCTCCACTCCCGGCACCTTCCCCTGCAACTGCAAGAAATGCAAAACTTGCACCCACACCTCCCCCCTTACTTCCCTCCAGGGCCCCAAGGGATCCTTTCATATACGCCACAAATTCACCTGCACCTCCACACACATCATTTACTGCATCTGCTGCACCCGATGTGGCCTCCTCTATATTGGGAGACAGGCCGCCTACTTGCGGAAAGTTTCAGAGAACACCTCTGGGACACCTCGACCAACCAACCCAACCATCCTGTGGCTCAACACTTCAACTCCCCCTCCCACTCCACCAAGGACATGCAGGTCCTTGGACTCCTCCATTGCCAGACCATAGCAACACGACAGCGGGAGGAAGAGCGCCTGATTTTCCGCCTAGGAACCCTCCAACCACAAGGGATGAACTCAGATTTCTCCAGTTTCCTCATTTCCCCTCCCCCCACCTTGTCTCAGTCCCAACCCTCGAACTCAGCACCACCTTCCTAACCTGCAATCTTCTTCCTGACCTCCCTGCCCCCACCCCCACTCCGGCCTATCACCCTCACCTTAACCTCCTTCCACCTATCACCCTCACCTTAACCTCCTTCCACCTATCGCATTTCCAATGCCCCTCCCCCAAGTCTCTCCTCCCTACCTTTTATCTTAGCCTGCTGGGCACACTTTCCTCATTCCTGAAGAAGGGCTCATGCCCGACACGTCGATTCTCCTGCTCCTTGGATGCTGCCTGACCTGCTGCGCTTTTCCAGCAACACATTTTCAGCACTGTCCTAATGGATAATGTGAATAACCTTGGTCTTAATCATAATGCTATCATAAAATTGATGCTTTGCATCCTGCTGCTACCATTTTCAACAAATGTTGACACCACAGAGAGTGAAGACCATCATTACAACCCAGCCAAATAAAATGACATTTTAATTTAACTTTTCTATGTTTCCTTTGAGTGCTCCTTAGCAACTGTCAACTCTAATTCTGGCTTAATTTGGTTATTTACTATTATTTAATAAATATATAGAACAGACACAACCACCAATAAGCTGTTATGTTTTTATTGCTACCACTCTGTACTCAAGCAAACACAGTATCCAGTTTGAAATTGGTCTTTTATATTAAATCGTGTCAGCATTGTGACCAAATGATTTAATATATGTATAGATACAGCGTGGATTCTGAAAACAGGAATGAAATGAAGGAATAGTGTTTGTCTAATGATCTGCAGTTTTAGCTAAGCGACAACTTGCCAGCACTCCTGCACTCTCCTCTTAAGTGCCTCTTATTATAATTTGTTAATTCAGATGAAGGATTATCATTACTGAAGAGGTAAGAAATCTTGCAAAGTTTCCATAGACTCACTCTAATGATGTACCACAAAACAGTGAGAAACATGCCCATAGTTCAGTCTCATTTTCTTTTCTGCACGTGTACACAAAGATAAAAAGAAATATTTTTTAAAAAGGAAATTCTTTAACGAGCACTTTAATGTGATCCCAAACGAGGTTTGTTGTGAAACACTGGCTGGCAACTGAACATCATTGGATTATTGTACTTGCAAAGTGGTAGCTGAAAGCACTTCCACAAAATATTTTGTGTTATTTATCACCTAATTCTGCTTGTTTAGATTATTTTGCTGTTCTATTGATGCTTTACTTTTTGCATAGGCAATTACTTGCTGCGTATCAACTGAGGTCTGTTGCATTTATTGCTTTTCTATGAATCATTTGTCTGTGTTATTTTGTTCATTTAGACTTCAGGGGTTCAACAAATGCCCTGTTGGAGTGTGATGTTTTAATATTACCTTTGATTTCCCAATGTGACACAGTGTGTTTGCTGCATCAAAGTTCTCTTGGCAAATTGAAGCATTGTAAACAAGATAAATGGAATGATATTGCATCTGATTACATTGGACAGTCAGTACAGACCAGGCAATTTCATCCAACCAGTCCATACTGGCATTTATACTTCAATCAAGCCACCTACCTCCTTTCCATTTCAAATTATATCAGCAAAGACCCCTATTCCTTTTACTCTTTGTGTGCTGGTTTAGCTGTCCCTTAAGTGTATCAATATGGGGTAAATGTAAGGGTATAGGTGGGTTGCGCTTCGGCAGGTCAGTGTGGACTTGTTGGGCTGAAGGACCTGTTTCCACACTGTAAGTAATCTAATTATTTCATCCAATGATTCATTCCAAATTCTATATTGTTACTCCTCTCTGGGTGACAACATTTCTTCTGACTATGCTATTTTATTTTAGAGTCCACACTAACTCTCCCAGGCCCACTCCCTAACCTATCCCTGTAACCTTGCACACTCCAAGGATAATCCACCTAATTTACACATTCCTGGATACTGTGCGCAATTTAGCATCGCCAATCCATCTAATCTGCACATTTTTGGATTGTGGGAGGAAACCCACGCAGACACAAGGAGAATGTGCAAACTCCACACAGACAGTTGTCTGAGGGTAGAATTAAACCTGGGTCCCTGGTGCTGTGGTGCAGCAGTGTTAACCATTGAACCACCATGACGCCCAAAGGCAAGACCCTAAGGAACATTGATATGCATAGGGATATTGGGGTGCAAGTCCATAGCTCCCTGAAAATGTCAACACAAGTGGTTCAGGTGGTCTAGAAGGTGAACAGCATGCTTGGCTACTGACTAAAATAATGTTTGGTAGAAGTTTAGCACTAAAATATATGTATGTTTAATATATATATATTTCAAGTTCCACTGAAAAGTGACACTAAACCAGTAATAATCAGAGAAGCAGAATTTTCTCACAGTGGTCCAGTTGATTATTTTTTCTGAGGTTAGAGTTAAGGTACTTTGCTTGGAAGTTTGGAGTTGAAACACGCAGTACATGGATATCTATTTTACTTATAATAGTGGTTAAAATGTTAATTAGTACCTAAAATGGAATAATATTTCATCAGATGTACAAACATCCTGAAACAGGTGAGAACAAGTATTCAGTATTTTAAAAGAAAATGTTATGATATTGCTGTGGGAGGGTCATACAGGATGTGTGGTGTTGCAGTGCACAGCTGTAACCCCTGATATTACACATGGGTGTTCGTGATCAATACTGTCATTATGGAAGAGTAACTGTGTGTGTAATGGGGTTGATGGCAATTCAAGCAGCTTTTGTCGTGGCTCCAATAACTCTAGGCAAACATAATTGATAAAATCAAATGAAATCTAAATTAAAGAACATTTCTTTGAGATATTAATTCCATCCAAGTGATGGATTCTGCTTGTGTCATGATGAAATAAAATAAGGACTATTGATTTGTTGAATTCCATCATCCACTTTCATAACGGGGTCTTTCACAAACTGAAATGTTTTTAAAAAATAACAATCACTGAGTTAGAATAGCCACAAACATCAGAAATTTAAAAATCACACAACACCAGGTTATAGTCCAACAGGTTTAATTGGAAGCACAGTAGCTTTCGAAGCGATGCTCTGAAAGCTAGTGTGCTTCCAATTAAACCTGTTGGACTATAACCTGGTGTTGTGTGATTTTTGACTTTGTACACCCCAGTCCAACACCGGCATCTCCAGATCATAACATCAGAAATGGTCAAGTTTCAGGAAACAAATGGATAATAGAGAGCAAGCTGAATTTAACATTTCATCCAATATTTTAGCCAGCAAGCTCCTAGGAAGACACAAAACAGTCTTCATCTCCTATCTTAATTTACACCTTTGTTTGAATGTTTGAGATGGAACCTTGCCTACCAAAGCTGCAGAATACACAAAGAAACTGCTATTTCAGGAGCTGCTTTCAGCACAGCTAAATGAAACTAAAGCTGCAGTGCTGAACACAGCTAGGGACTCTCTTTCTCTCTCTGTCTCTCAAGAAGCAAAGGTAGAAGTGGCAATATGGATTAAAAAGAAACATAAGTAAATTGAGAAATCAAAGAATAACTGCTATTTGCTACTGCTGATGATCAAGAAACCAAACAGTCTCAGTTTGAAAACCTTATGGCTCAAAGGCATCCTAAGAAATTCAAACTGCACATTCATTACCATCTTTCATACTGGACCATTATACCCTTCTAATCTTGTTCCTGTATATGTTTGTCTGAAGAATGTGTAACTGCACAGAGGTTGTATAGTGTTCTGAAACCTGAACGTGTTCAGAAAAGGTTTACAAGGATGTTGCCAGGGTTGGAGGTTTGAGCTATAGGGAGAGGCTGAATAGGCTGGGGCTATTTTCCCTGGAGCATCAGAGGCTGAGGGGCTTACAGAGGTTCATAAAATCATGAGGGGCATGGAAAAGATAAATAGACAAGGTCTTTTCCCTGGGGTGGAGGAATCCAGAACTAGAGGGTATAGGTTTAGAGTGAGAAGCGAAAGATATAAAAGGGACCCAACAGCCAACTTTTTCACACAGAGGGCGATGCATGAGGAAGTGGTGGAGGCTGAGACAATTACAGCATTAAAAGGCATCTGGATAGGTGCATGAATAGGAAGGGTTTAAGGAATACGGGCCAAGTGCTGGCTAATGGAACTAGATTAGGTTAGAATATCAGATCGGCATGTTCGAGTTGGACCGAAGGGTCTGTTTCTGAGTTGTACATCTCCATGACTCTATGACATCTTTATTATTTTCCTCGAGGTTAGCAGGTAGTAAAATAGCTCTTTATTGTTCCAATGAAAACAGTTGACTACAACTTTTTATTAAAGAAAGGTATACAGAGCAACCTGATTAACCGGAGGACACAGGCAGGGAGTATTTTGTTCAGTTAATTGAATGCCGGATAATCGAATGCTGGATAACATAGTTTAGCCAACCATCGGAACCTTGTGATCTTGCTGGATAATCTGATATTGGCATAATTGCATGCCAGATAATCAAGGTTCCTCTGTAGTCATGTGTTAAAAATATATAAACCTTTGTCACAACCATCCAAGAGAGTTGAAAAGAATAGAGCCAATTTATTTCTCCTCAGCAGGTCGTAACACCTTTTAAATCAGTTAATTACAGTATCAGCACTCACACAATTTATTTCAGCATGTGTCATTGAAATAAGTTTCGGGGATGTTTACCTCCTTTTCCTTTTGATTATTGTATTTTACTTGGCATAGGAAGAGAAAAAAATTAGAGAAATTGAAAATGGATAAATAAAGTATCAAATGACAAGAAAAAAAGGCCTGTATCACATCTGCACGAAGTCACTTCAGAGACGATATTACAAAACAAAGCCACCCTGTTTTTACAATGACCTAGTTTTCTGTCATTTAGTTGAAATAAAAATTGCAAGTTCACTTAAACCCTGAGGTCTCAATATTTTAAAATAGCATAGAAACAATGTGCAGCAAAGTCTGCAAATAGCCCCACTGATTTCTCTTTTCTTTCTAAAATCCTTAAATATATTGTTGTCCTTCTAATCTATATCCATCTTTCTGGCAACTCTTCATTTGAAATTTTACAATTTTATAGCATATCTTTGTCTGCACCAATATAGCCCTAATCAAAGATATGAAAGATAATTCTGTAATTGTGACCATAGTACATTGTCTCTCGAGATTCTCCTCAACCTCTTTAGAGCCAGAAATATGACTGAACATAAATTCTGCTTTTAATGCTTCTCTGTTATCTAATTTGATGTAATTGTCTCCAGTTCATTCCAGTCTTAATTATTTGAGCATAGTTAGATTATCTCCAATTATCGAAATAACCTAACCTCAGCCCCTTATCGGCTAACTGATGCTTCTTCCTGAAATCCTTTTCCATGGTGATTTTCTCAGACTGTACTGGATTGTTCCTATCTAAACATCTACTTGTCATTGAGCCCATTTCCAACTTCATATATACTCCACCACAAGACTGTCCAATTACAAGCCCCTTTCATTGTCCCTAACTGTAACTGCCATAGACATGATAAATCTCTCTTTTCTCACCTCCAGGTATGGCTATTCCAGTGGTCATCTTCAGGGATCTTATTTTCCCACTCTCCATTCCTCACTCATTAAAAACTTTAGCTTATTTAAAATTCTGCAACCTATACCACGTTCTGCACGAAGTTTCAATTACTGGTTGTTCACATTTTCACTAGATTGGCTTTTGGCCTTCTTAAGTTCAAAATGGTCACCTTATGTTTCAACTATTTCACTGCTTCAACCTTTTCTATCTGTGTGATTTCATCTAGGCCTATAAATATCATTCTGCCCCTGAATAATTTCGTTCCTATGATTCCATCAATTTGCATAATACTACACTCTGTTCAGCAAGAAAATATAACAGATACAAGATTTAAAGGAATAAAGTATAAAATAGTGATTATTTAGAAATTTCTTCTATGTCATAAAATCAATCATTCCAAACTTCTGTTCTTTACTCCTGATCATCACAGCTGATACCATGACCTTTCTCAAAACCACTTCAAAAGCCAGCTGATCAACCAACCTAAGGCAAAGTTCTGAATTGTGAATTCATGCCTGTTAGATCGAAAGCCATGCTACTTGTAAAATTAAGATTGGTACAAACCTCCCAACCCACATTATTTTGATCATAGAAATTCTAAATGTTTTGAATCCATTGAATACTGAAATTTTAATTCTTAAAGCAAAGCTAAACATTTTTCATCATCATCTGAAAGAGAACCATTAAAACAAATTCTTTCACTAAGTTACTGGAGCATGCAGGGCCCAATTTATATTAATTATATTCATTACAAGTCTTCTTCTGTATAGTTACCCTTACTATCCCAAATACTTAAATGGTTGTTGGTATGCACGTACTGCTATATGGTCTTTACCTACTAAAGAACATGCATTCATTATCTTACTACAATGTTATTTTCTGATGATAAAACTTAAATGGGACCATTGTTTGGGATCCAAACCATTTACAAGAGAACGGGGAAGATATTGTTGCTATTTATAAATATCAGCAATAGTATAGTGAGATTTTGTATTAGAGAACAATTCAATAGTCATTTATTCAGCTATATCAAAGCAGCTTTGTACAACCATACCACTTGGAAGTCATCATTTTTCACTGATAAGTTCTGTTACATTTCTAATTGATTGGTCTGTTACAGAATGAGAATCAACAATCTGCCACTGGGTATTGAGCTTGTCATATAAAAGTTGTTTTTGACTTTTTAGAACACTAAGTCAAATTATCATAGTTTTTTATAATCAATAATACTTAAGTGATTGCTACTGCATAATTTTGAAGTTAGAATAGCAATATCAGTCAAGCAACAGGATATAGGCTATCATATTGACTACAGCAGAAAACGTGTTGCTGGAAAAGCGCAGCATGTCAGGCAGCATCCAAGGAGCAGGAGAATCGATGTTTTGGGCATGAGCCCTTCTTCAGGAATGGCTCCTGAAGAAGGGCTCATGCCCGAAACATCGATTCTCCTGCTCCTTGGATGCTGCCTGACCTGCTGCGCTTTTCCAGCAACACATTTTCTGCTCTGATCTCCAGCATCTGCAGTACTCACTTTCTCTTCCATCATATTGACTACCACTATATTAAATAGGATAGACTTTGAACAGTTCTAGCAAAATCAGGCACGATGAGGCACTGAAGCCATTAGCAGCAGTGGAATTGAATTCTATCACAATCTGTAACCTTATGGTCTGGCACAACTCCACTCTGTCGTCAAGCTGGGGATCAACTCTGGCTCAATGAACAGTACAATAAGCAGAGGGCATGCCAGGAGTAGCATGATGCATACCTAAAAATGCATCATTTAGCTAGAACTACTTGCATGTCAATCAATAGACAAGTTAAACAATCCCATAACCAACAGACCAGATTTAAACTCTGATGTCCTACCACATCCAACCATGAATGATAGTGGACAATTAAACAACTAACAGGAAGTTGAGACTCTGCAAATATCCACTTCCTCAATGTTTTGGCTGTGCTAATTGACTGGGGGATCAGTTAGTTCTGAAGCACAAGTCTTCATATGGACGGATGTTTTTAGGGCCTATAGATTTTCCATTTCAGTGCCTTCAGCCATGTTTAGATATTTTGTGAAGTGAATCAATTTTAATGTAAACAGGCATTTTTCATACTTGGAATGTCAGGAGTATGCCAAAGGTAGAGATAAATGCTGCAGCCTTCTCTTTGTGCTGCACTGAGTAGAGGCAAAGTGAGTGACTCAATGAATTAAGGCTAAGTATAATAGTTCCAATTCTGCCAGACAAAATTTGTATTTTCAGGTCATTGTTTTGAAGGATAAAATCCCAAACTATAAGAATTAACACACAGATGTGAGCTCTAAAAAGATAGTACAAGGTGGAATTTTCCCCTCTATGATGCGACGTGAATAATGGCAAGAAAAGTGGGAAAATGCAAAGAGAATGAAAAAAAACCCCAGAAATCGTGATGTCTAGAATAATTTTTATAATTTTCCCCTCAAGCTTTAAATGGTGACTGCAAAACCTTACCATTGGGTGTTGACTAAAAGACTTCATGCATTTGCATCTTATTAAAAGCCCAATCTGTTTTTCTTCTACATAATTTCTAATTCTCCTCTCCTTCCCTGAGAAACAAGCTGACACAAATTCTGGACATCTAAATCAGATGGGCATCTGGTGGTTGCAGCTTATCCCAGCGGTTGTCCATCTACCTCTTCACAACACCCTTGCATGCTCCAATGCCACCATCCTCGCAAGTGGGTGGACATTTGAAAAACTGCAGCTAATTACCATATCAATATACCCACTCTCAGATCAATGTCACATCATTTCAGCCCTTGAGCACTTTTCTTTGGAGCTCAGGGACTTAGATGAATTGCATGTTTCTGCCAAGTCACTTTATGTGTGGGACCAAATACACATCTCACCCATCTGCACAAGATATCCACATCCTTTGGCTCTTAGTTTGCATTCTGAGCGCTCACTCACTTTACACTCACTTGAAGGTTGCTAGAATCCATCTAATTTACATTGATTTCTTACTCAACATTAACTGACTTCAGCACTAAATTACAACCTCTGTGTGATTTGTATTGCTTTCTTAATGCACAATTTTCTATTGCTCAGTCAGCCTCTGTTGCTTGCACTGCTTTTTAATTCAGAGCAAGAAGCTGGCAGCTTGTCAGGGTAGGGAGCTCTGAACAGTCGACGGAAGTGCACACCACAGAATCATAGAAGCCCTATAGCGTGGAAACAGGCCATTTGGCTTGACATGTCCACACCCACCCTCCAAAGAGTAACCCACCCAGACCCATTCCCCTACTCCATTGCTTTACCTTTCCCCTGACTAATACACTTAACCAATACATCCCTGAACACCATGGTCAATTTAGCATGGCTAATTCACCTAACCTACACATTTTTGTACTGTGCAAACAGTTGCAACATGCTATGTTAATGACAAACCTTCAGCATGTGCTTCAAGCAAATGACTATATGTGAAACAGCAGATACAAACTAAAACAAAAATTGCTAGAGAAACTCAGCAGGTCTAGCAGCATCTGTGAAGAGAAAACAGAATTAACATTTCAGGTTCAGTGAGCCTTCTTCAGAACATGCAGTACTTAGTCAGATGAAGGAAGACTATAGTCAGTCCTGATAATGCTCCAGTCAGTCATAAAGTTCTCATTTGATTGCAATTAAGGGTTTTGGCCATTGTCAAGAACACATTAGGCCCTGTTAGAATCTTGGAATTGGGCTCTGTCCAACCGGCAGGGCAGATACAATCAATTTGAGGATTACAGGAAGGTCATTTAGGGTATTGTAGAGTCTAGGATTGGAGTGGTCATGGGGTAGGGAGCATTTTTTCATGAAATGAGTCAAAAGGAGGGATTTGCCAATGCATTGATAGTAGACGTGGACTAAACAACCATTAGTGGTGGTGCAGGAGCAGGACAAGTGTGTAACTGTCCAGGGAAAGTAAGTAGGAAGCATGCAGGGCAGGTATATGGATGAGGTGGTCCAGAGGATGAGGTGGATAAGAGCTGTTGAGTGAATGTGATGCACACTATAGTGAGAGGTGTATTCCATGAGCTTTAGTCAGAAGCAAGTGGAATTGCTGAGTTAGAGTGATGGATCTTTGAGTGTAAGGCAACAGAGAGAAAATGGTGACACTTATCTTTCAGAGCATGGAAAATCATTGACCTAATGTCCTGCTCTCCTGAGCATTCTGCTTCACCTGGGACACAGCACTGATATAGGTTTAAATCTATGTCGAGTCTATCTTGGTCTGTGGCAGGGCCTCCTGAGGTGTCTGCAAAGGATGGCGCTCCTCTCAATATCTGTTCCAACAGCACCTCTGGGTCCCCGCTTTGAGTGAGCTTTCCCTTCCGCTGGTCCATGTAGGCCAGTTCCAGGTTTGCAGCATCTGAAGTGGTGTACAACTGGGCTTTAAATATGGCGCTGTAATGTGAATGCAGGAAGGTCCTTGCAGTGGCGAGCCCATCTTCCTCTCTGGTCATGTAATTCCCCAAGTAAGGCACCCAAGAATCTGGTTATGTAATTAATGAGGCGGAGAGAGGAAGATGTCATGATAAATGTCACTCTGAGCCATGGTAGACAATAAATTTCACTCAGCAAAACACTTTAACTGAACATTGGGAACTATTTCAAGTGTTAATTAGAAGAAATTCCTTTATTAAAATTGCCTTCATCATAGAAAAGTTCCACTCAGTATTTTAATTTCAAAAGCATACATTTTCTCATTTTAACTATTTCATACATGAAAATGCAGCTTACTCAGCATCCTGAGGTAAATTACAAATAAATGGCACAATAATCTTGGAGATTGTGCACAAACCTAATGTTAATATGCACCTTTCCTTTCTGATCCATGGGCAGAAAATAAAAATAATACACTTCATAAATAACTGGAGACAGACAATTTCAAAGCATCACTAAGAATCATTGTGCATCAACAACATATAGGACCCATTTGCGCTCCCACTCTAGTGTCTGTATCTCCATTGGGCTCATTGAAATTAAAACATCTTAAATGTGAAGTCTTGAATTCTGAGCTGCTGCTTTCAGCTACATTTTATGCCTTACAGGCAATAACATATATCTCCATGTCCCAGTCAGTTCGATTGTGCGGGGAACTCCTCATGCTATAACAAGTGGGATGCTTTTGGCACCTAACTTATCTGACCTGGAGGAGGTTGTCATGGGTGCATAGATTAATGTGTACTGAATCATGCAAATCCTATCTCCCTGAAGTAGACAGTTTTATTGATGAAGAAGATTCTATAAAGTGTCACAATGTTACATGACTCCTGTTTCTGTGAAGAGAAAACACTTGCAGCTATGAAAGTTAATGCACTTTTCCAAGATAAAAATTCAACATTAAGGGCTGAAGGTAGTATGCAGACACTCCAAGAAGACACTTGAGAGTGGATGGGCAAATAGACAGTGATGCTGTATCAGTAAAATGCAGAACGGGGAAGAACTTGTTATTGGCAGTGGGACTATGAACATGCAGAGTCATAGAGTCATAGAGGTGTACAGCACGGAAACAGATCCTTTGGTCCAAATCATCCATGCCGACCAGATATCGCAATCTAATTTAGTCCCACTTGCCTGCATTTGTCCCATGTCCCTCAAAATCCTTCCTATTCATGTATCCATACAGTTGCCTTTTAAATGTTGTAATTGTACCAACTTCCACCACCTCCTCTGGCAACTCATTCCATATACACACCACCCTCTGTGTGAAAAAGTAAACCAGGACCAACTCAACTGTGTAAATCTAATGGCGCATGATTGCATTCACTGCCTTATGTGCCCTGTCCTTGCTACTTGATTTGCTGACCCAATGTCAGCCAAAGGATTCAGTTCTCTCCAATGAATGTAACCTTTCGGGCTTTTTGCTTAGCTAAGTATAATATGGGGCTGTTATAATCAATCAGCAGCTAATTCCTTCATCAATTAAATGCTGTTAATGAAAAGAAAACAACATGCAGTGCAACACAGATGCAATTTATGTCACTTTAGATAGCTTAACACTTCTCACACTGATTTTAGGAGCAAAGAAAATACTTAGCAGCAAAGGAACTCCTAGGTGTCCATTAAATGCCTTAATAATGTCAACAGTTTAGATGACAAAATAAAGTCAGTGGTTGCTGAAACAGTTGTGGATAGCAGAAGTACAAAGACCATGATGATTGATCTGCGCACAGGAATAGCAGCTGTGATAGTGACTTACTGCGCATACTATAGATCCATACTTGATACTTGTGGATGAAGTGTCAGCAACAAATGTTTAGGTTGGAGGGATATACAGTGACCAAGCCTTCAAATTCTATGTGGAAGGCGGTAACATTTGACTGATATCTCTTTCATGAATGCACTCAAAATCAGGCCAGTTATCAATGACGAATGATGGAAAAATGATGTGTTGATATCATCTGCTTTGTAGAAAACTCTGGACTCAAACTCTAATTTCTAGTCTATGGAGAAATCAAAATTCCATCTGCAGCAATTGTGTTAGTTAGTTTCCTCACGGTTCACTCCTATAGTAATGGCGTTACCCAAACATACAACAGGAAGTTAGGATTCCAGGCGAGTAGAGATGCATAAACTGTAGCAACAAATCTCATTTAGCCCACTCAGCTCTGAAACTGTGAGATTTACTCATCAGATTCTGGATTAGTGGTGCTGGAAAAGCACAGCAGTTCAGGCAGCATCCAAGGAGCAGTAAAATCGACGTTTCGGGCAAAAGCCCTAGATTTACTTATCAGCTAATTGCAATTTTTCTTAGCACCATATTCTACCTCCTTTATATTCTGAAATATGAAGGACAAGGGAAACAAGACTTATAGCCAGTTAAGAAACATTTAGTTATCACTATTCTTCAAAACCCTGTGGTATTTAACTTCCCATATGAGTTCATACTCAGAAAAACTCAGACAAAATGCCTATAGTAAAAATGGTAAAAACAATGGCATTTTAATGCATGTTCAAAAAATTATCAATGTTCCTCAAGCTGATTTCTTTGGGTGCATTGTCATCACTAAAAAGGAAAACTGTTGCAACAGGCACAACAAACTTTTAGGTGGAAAGTTTAAAAAAAGTTGAAGAACTAAAATTGCCTGTCGACAAATAGGAGGCTGGAAGAACACAGCAAGACAGGCAGCATCAGGAGGTGGAGAAGTCAATGTTTTGGGTATTAACCCTTCTTCAGGACTAGATGTGGGGGTAAAGGAAGCTACAGATAAAGGGGGGGGTGGGGTGGGTGGGGAGAGTGGTGAGGTACTGATAGGTGAATACAGGTAGTGGGTATGACCTGGTTGGTCGATGGGAAGGATGAATCCTGTTGATAGCTGAAAGGAAGGGTCGATAGGTGGAATGAGAGGGAGGAGGCAGGGCTGGAAAGAGAGTAGAGGACTGGGTGGGAAGGTTATTTGAAATTAGAGCACTCAATGTTGAGTCTTCTGGGCTGAGGGCTGCCCAGGCAGAAAATAAGACATTGTTCCTCCAATTTGCAGAATGATTCAGTGTGGCAATGGAGGAGGCTGACGATGGAGATGTCAGGGAGGGAGTGGGAAGGGGAATTGAAATAGACTGTGACTGGGAGATCAGGCTGGCCGCTTTGGGCCTGGCGAAGATACTCAGCGAAACAGTCACCTTGGTCTAATGTCAGGAAAGAATGATCCAGGGTTTAATTAGTCAGTTAAAATACAATCAGAAGTTAGATCAGGTAATTAATTGTTCAAGGTTAGATGATGAATAGATTTGTTCCTGAGACAAATGTATCTTTTTTGGGGGCTATGGTTGAGCAGTCTTGTTGCTAGGTATGGGAAAGACTTTCCTTTTATTCCCTGAGTTTAAGTGGCAAACAATAGGTTAGTTTGATCACCAGAACAACTCAGCCAACAGACAGTGCACAGGTGAGTATCTCTCCCAACCAAGCACCACAACACTGGGTGTACTAGGTTGTCAAACATATGCCAGTAGTTTTTGGATCCTAAAGTTGTCTATTAAAGTCTACACTAGAGGGCATCCAACAGCAATGAGGCAAGTCTTTCTTTTCTTTGTGTAGTGTGGTTGGAGTTGCAAGAAGAAGGATGTCAGAGGATTGGAGTCAAGTGAACGGGGATGGTTTTCTGAGGCCATGCTCTTGTCCAGCATTTATGCCTTTGATTGCTCCCAAATGGGGATAATTGGAGACCCACATCAAACCCAGCTGATTGTTCAAAACCAGAAATTGCTGGGAAATCTCAGCAGGTCTGGCAGCATCTGTGAAGACAAAGTATTTCAGATCCAGCAACCTTTCTTCAGAAATGGTAGTTTGTCTTGGTTTTCCAAACGGGACACTTTACCCATCTGCCACAGAAGCAGATGATCAGAGGGATGATCATGGATGGGTGCTTAAGCTAGGATAAGTTTTCGGCACAACATTGTGGGCCGAAGGGCCTGTTCTGTGCTGTATTGTTCTATGTTCCATGTTCTATATAACAAGTTGATGACCTTGATTGGCCATTAGTTGATCACTTACTCAGCCACTAACTTATTGAATGACAAAGGAAGTTTGAGGGGCTGAATGGGCTACTCCTGCTCCCTTTTTATATGTTCTATTATTTAAAATTTCAAACATGTAGAATTTAACTTTATCCATTTTGTGAATTTGATGTTATATTTTGGAACCCACACATTCCCCCACTTGTTCATAATAAACAGAGTAAAAATCATCCTAAATCTGTCTGCAGAAGCAAAAACCCATCCATTGTTAGATGTGATTCATAACCAGGAGCTATTGCTAAACAATCCAGAGTACACTAACAGCTGTACTAACAGCCAATTTAAGATAATCTGCCAAACTTGTAAAGTGATTATTTTACACTTCCTAAATGTGATATATATTCATATGCAAAGACCTATTTGCTGCAAAGAAAAGATGTATGTTCAAGCCTTGTGCCTTTTCTGAATTACCTGGGAACCTGAGAAGCCTATACTTCTCTGCTGCTTTCTTCAGAACAATATCACAGTCAATCAAAATAGACTTGCCAAATAATGAGCAGTCTTTCCTCCTGTAATAAAAACTGTTATGATTATTTAAAACTTGGCATGATCATTTTTATCTTAATGAGTACAAAACTTCAGCACTGTGTCTCTCTTTTCGACAATATTTGAGGAAAATAAATTGTTCACTGAATATTAATGGGCAGAAGTTTATCTTCTCACATATAGACATTTAATATAGGTGCCACACAAAGGAGACTACCCAGAATTTCTCACACTGCTTTTTTTTGAAATGCAGTTGTATGGTCCTAGTACAAATCCACAGCTGGGAGCACAGAAGTCAAAAGGTTGTCAGGATTTCCTGGGCAAGATGATAAATGTCCAGGCGCAACTGCTGAAAAGTCACACCTGCAATTCCTGTTGACTTCAGTTTGAAATTGGACTTTTCCTGTGACGTATAATGCTGAGATGAGCCAGGAATTGCTTAATTCCCAGGAACAGGAAAGCCAGTCCTAGTCAGACAAATGTTAAGGATCTGCATTAAAGCTGAAATCAAAGAAAAGGAAACAAATTCGGGTTGTATCTAAAGCACAAGAAACAGTGCAATAGTCAGAAACCAAAACAAAAAGTCTGTAAATGAAGACAACTTCAACAAAAGGCCAGTCAAGATAATTATGCTTTTCTGTCAGCGATATGTGCTGAGCAGGAACATTTTAAGGTTCACCTGAATCAAGGAAGAAATGTAACAGAATTCATGGGTCAGCAAAGACATATCCACAAAAGTAAAGCCTTCATGGGGTTTACATTACCACCAGTGCAAGCCCATGAGCAAATCAAGTTAAAAGTCCTGTACTGTTACAACATGGGAGCTGATTTTTAACCCCTTAATACTAGCAGCTTTAGTGTCAAAAATGTAAATGAACTTCTGACTTAATTAATAACTAGAACAAAATACCCAGGAATCTACTGACATTTCTGAGATCAAACAACAATCCAGTCAAGGCATCCCAATTGTATGGGGGGGTGGGGGGGGGGGGGACGGTGAAAGGTCATCTTCACAACAGTGGGATGAAAGTTGGGAACTTTTTTAGCAGTGGATTATAGATAGATTGCGTTTCCCAATGCTATTCATGAGCATAGCGTGCATACTTCATTAGAATACATGGTCATCAGATTAAGTTGCACTTTTGCAATTACATTGGCATCAAATGAGAAATAGGTACTTTCAAATTCATGACTGCATAAAAGTGGAACATAGCAGGCAGGATAGTCTTCCCTGTGGGATGAGTAGGACCTTCTTTTCTTAAATGAGGACCCTTTGAGACAAAAGGAGCAAACATTGAGCTATTATTTAAGGGGTCTAGGATATAGTTGTCCATGAATGGGAGGTTGAGGCATGGTCAGTGGAAGGGTCATGGGTAACACAGGAAACTGGATGACAAAGAGAAGGTCAACCTCTACCACTACAGCTCAAGGATAATAGAGGGAGTTCAGGGGTGATTAAAGGAATACTGAGGGAGATTATTCGAGGAGAAAGTGAGGACTGCAGATGCTGGAGATCAGAGCTGAAAAATGTGTTGCTGGAAAAGCGCAGCAGGTCAGGCAGCATCCAAGGAACAGGAGAATCGACGTTTCGGTAGGGAGATTATTGTCAGGTCCAGGGTGTGGGGCCCTGTAACCAGGGTTGCCAACTTCCCAGGATTGGCCTAGAGTCTCCAAGAATTGAAAATCAATCTCAAGGATACTGCTTTGTGCAGCCCTAGAGAGAGAAAAACAATTGGGACATTAAAAAAGATATATTTTTGTCATTTTCTTTGAATATTTCTCTTTATCGGAAATGAAAGTGCAGGAAGTTGATTGACAGTCAAGAATCATCCAGTTGAGTAATGAGTCTTCTTATTTTCCAGCTGGTTGAGGAAGTCAGTGTGTCATGTGCGTTGGCTGACTAATTGCAGATGCATAGCAGTAATTGTGATAAAACTTCCAGAAATACATGAATTGTAGTTGGCAGCCCTTCCACAACTTCTGGCATTTAGACGTAAAAAGGCTTTAGACCTTGGCAAGAACAAGCCCATATGTACACATCAAAGCCACAGACACCTCTGACTTGGAAGGAGGCAGCACACGTTTCAGTCATACACACATTCCAGTACTGGCAAAGCATTGTTAAGAACTAACATGAGTTCACCTACAAAATATAGAATATATCTCCACTGCAGATGGTACTGTGACAACAGCTTCTGAGGGGTAGTCAGGGGATGAACAACATAATCAAACAGGACAATGAACTGTAGCTGCTAGAGATATGAAACAAAAACTGAAATTGCTGGAGAAGCTCAGCAGGTCTAACAACATCTATGGGAAGAAATCAGAGTTCACATTTCAAGTCTGGTAACTTTCAGTCAGAACTGTTAGTAGCTAGGAAAATATTTATGCTAAAGCTGAAGTGGGTTGGGCGCGAAGGGGAGAGGTGAATGGATAGATGTAGGCAGAGGCAGGAATGAAAGAGATATGAAAGAAGCAGGTAAACAAGGAGATTTCCATAGCAGGCCAGGTCAGAAGAAAATCTGAATAAGGGACAATAAGAGCTACAAGTAGGAAAATGGGTAAACTGTACTGAATGCAATTCATACAATATGATAAGAGACCTAGGTGGATGTGAGAGAAAGTGACGAGTGCAGATGCCGGAGATCAGAGTCGAAAACTGTGGCACTGAAAAAGCACAGCAGGTCAGGCAGCATCCAAGGAGCAGGAGAGCCAATGTTTCAGGCATAAGCCATTCATCAGGAATGTAGGGGGTGGAGGGGCTGAGAGATAAATAGGAGGGTGGGGGAAAGGGAGCTGGGAAGGAGGTAGGTAGATGCAGATGGGGGTGATAGTGATAGGTTGGAGAGGAGGGTGGAGTGGATAGGTGGGAAGGAAGATGGACAGGTAAGACAGTTCATGAGGGCATTGCTGAGTTGGAGGATTAGATCTGGGATGAGGTAGGGGGAGGTGAAGTGAGGAAAGTAGTAAAATCGACGTTGATACCGTGTGGTTGGAGGGTCACAAGGCAGACGATGAGGCGTCTTCCTCCAGTCTTCAGATGGCTTGCATTTGGTGGTGGGGGAGGCCCGTGGTTGGCCACAAGGCAGTGGGGTTGTTTGGTGCATGTGTCTCTGAAACGTTCTGTGAGTGGCAGGAGAATGTGGGATGGGTGACTGTGCTAAAAGTGACCCATATCATGATAGGACTGACTGTGGTGGATAAAGAACATGGAAGGATGAAATCAGGCTCTAAATTAAAACTTGATATTGAGCCCTCTCTAAGGGCATTGTGGGTCAAACCACAGCAGGTGGACTGCAGCCATTCAAAAAGGCAGCTAATCACTATCTTCTCCAGGGCAACTAGACACGGTCAATAAATGTTGGCCCAGCCAGCAATGCTCACATCCCATGAATGAATAAAATAAATGTTGTCTTCAGAAATGTCACCTTTCTCCTCATTCACAGTCATTAATATACTCATTCTCACCTACTCCTAGGCACATTATCACATTATATGGGTTGTATTTCATAATCCATTTTCTCACTCTTAGATCTTATTATCATTTTTTCAGCTTTTCTACTATCTTGGCTTGCTATCCCTAATCCCTTTGTTTACGCATCCCTTTCATATCTCGCCCTCCATCCCTTTCTGGTGTCTGTCTCCATCTATCTGCTCACCTTAACCCCTCCCCCTCCCCATTTCAGCTTCACTATAAATATGTTTTATTCTGAGTCACCACACTTGAAACATTATCTCTGCTTTCTTCCCACACATGCTACCAGAGCTGCTGAGTTTTTCAATGAAAAATAAAGAATGCCTTGCCTTGATAATGCTGAAGTGAAGAGATGGGTGTTTGTAATTTGCTGTAATGTAAAAAGTAAAGAAAAAGGCTCTGCTGTTGCCTCATGACAGAGATCCAGGGACATAGGTGTAGAAAAATCAAGAAGTCAGTAAGTAAATGTATGGTTATACCAGAAAATGGAAGCAACAGTAAACTGTCTCATAAGAAATCTTGCAATACTGCTGAAAACTGAGTCATAGAGTCATAGAAATGTACAGCATGGAAACAGACCCTTCAGTCCAACCTGTCCATGCTAACCAGATATCCCAAAACAATCTAGTCCCACCTGCCAGCACCCAGCCCATATCCCTCCAAACCCTTCCTACTTGTATATCCATCCAAATGCCTCTTAAATGTTGCAATTGTACCAGCCTCCACCACTTCCTCTGGTAGCTCATTCCATACACGTACCACCCTCTGTGTGAAAAGGTTGCCCCTTAGGTCCCTTTTATATCTTTCCCCTCGCACCCCAAACCTATGGCCTCTAGTTCTGGACTCCCCCACCCCAGGAAAATACTTTGTCTATTTATCTTATCCATGCCCCTCATAATTTTGTAAACCTCTATAAGGTCACCCCTCAGCCTCCGACACTCCAAGGAAAACAGCCCCAGCCTGTGCGGCCTCTCCCTATAGCTCAAATCCTCCAACCTTGGCAACATCCTTGTAAATCTTTTCTGAACCCTTTCAAGTTTCACAACATCTTTACAATAGGAAGGAGACCAGAATTGCACGAAATGTTCCAACAGTGGCCTAACCAATGTCTTGTACAGCTGCAACATGACCTCCCAACTCCTGTACTCAATATTCTGACCAATAAAAGAAAGCATACCAACCACCTTCTTCACTATCCTATCTACCTGCGATTTCACTTTCAAGGAGCTATGAACTTGCACTCCAAGGTCTCTTTGTTCAGCAACACCCCCGAGGATCTTACCATTAAGTGTATAAGTCCTGCTGAGATTTGCTTTCCCAAAATGCAGCACCTCTCATTTATCTGAATTAAACTCCATCTGCCACTTCTCAGCCCATTGACCCATCTGGTCAAGATCCTGTTGTAATCTGAGGTAACTCTCTTCGCTATCCACTACACCTCCAATTTTGGTGTCATCTGCAAACTTACTAACTGTACAACTTATGCTTGCATCCAAATCATTTACCTGTCTTCCACCTTTGTGCCAGTTCTGTATCCAAATGGCTAGCTCTCCCTGTATTCTGTGAGATAAATGCGCGTTGCATCGGCCGGGAATCAAACCCGGGCCTCCTGCGCGGCAGGCAAGAATTCTACCACTGAACCACCGATGCACAAAAATCTGCTTCCCTGACCGGGAATCAAACCCGGGCTGTGGTGGTGAGAGCGTCAAATCCTGACCACCAAGGAGACAAAACCGAGGGAACTCATGTTTGTTCTGAAGTTAAAGTAATATAGAGTTCAGTTTCCAACTTGTTTTAAGTGTCTCAGTGAGAGACACCAGCTGGAGGAAAACATGTAGTGAATGCACAGGAATTTGCCAGAAGGAAACTGCTTGCAGATGTGCCAGCTTGGGCAAAAAGCCTTCGAGTGGAGATGGTTGTAAATTTTCATTGGGCTTGGTGCTTGTAAGGATATTGTATGAATTTCAATGTTTTTTCTGGTCGTGCTGATATCTTTCCAACCATTTTGCCTAATGTAATAATTTTTTGTTTAATAAACATTTTGTTCTTTGTGTAGAAGGTAAACTTGCAGAATTTTGTAAATGTGTTGATAACTGATCTCCATGGTTAATTGAAAACCAAAGTTAGGGTTGATCAAATAAGGGTTTACTCTGGGATCTGATAAGTCCAGTATTAATATCATAACATTACATCATATCAATCATCCCTATAAAGAGCAAGAAGTCATTAATCCTTTTGTCATGTTAGATTCCATTCTGAGTCACCTTGGTCAATGCGAGCTCTGGTTGCTATTGCTGGGAAATGGGGTCTTCTGCCATTATCTGATAGCCTGGGGAAGATCCTGGAGGGAAGCATTGCTGAACTATGTTGTCTATGTTGAGGTATTTGTCCACTTTTGAAATGGTGACAGCGGTAATTGGAATCCACATGTGGACAGGGAGTGCGAGCAGTTGCAGAAATTCTAGTATGGCAGGTGAGTAGAGGGTCACAGCAGTTCTAGATCAGACCCCAAGTCTAACATAGCCAGAATAAAACAGTTGACTTTCAGGGTATGGATATCTGCTCAGGACCTGTTTAAATATGATACCATACCTTCAACTGCTCCTACCTCCATGCAATAACAACAATGATGGCAACTTGCTGCTCACAACCCTTCCTCGTAATTGGTCATGCTCCGTGACAGGCTGCCATGTGGCCAATTGTCCGGCCTCTAAGCAGAAGTTCTGTTTATTTTTGGTCCTACCTTTGAGCTAATCACTGCAGCAGCACATTTCCTTCCTCTGATGTTACTTCTGCTGGGTTTTCAAGCAGGGGGAGAATTTCTGTTGGTAGAAGTCTGTAGGGCTTTAACAGCTGCTCTGGTGAAGCACTTTGAGATGCTTTGCTGTGTCAAAGGAAGTATTCTTTCTACTATAGGTTACTACAGGAAGCGAATGAAGAGATTGCTGTGTGTTTGGCGATGATCTTTGCATTCTCACTGTCCACTGGAGTACTGCCAGATGATTGGAAGGCAATAAATGCTATTCGCTTGTTCAAGAAAAGGAATAGGGATAATTACAGACCAGTTAGTCTTACGTCTGTAGTGGGCAAATTATGGGAGTGGTTTTTGAGAGACAGGATTTAGGATTATTTGGAAAATCATAGCTTGATTAGAGATAATCAGCATGGCTTTGTGAGGGGTAGATCATGCCTCACAAACCTTATTGAATTCTTTGAGGATGCGACAAAACATATTGATGAAGGTAGAGTAGTGGATGTAGTGTACATGGATTTTAATATGGCGTTTGATGAGGTTCCCTACAGTAGGTTTATTCAGAAAGTAAGGAGGCATATATTCAGAAAGTAAGGAGGGATATAGGGAAATCTGGCTGTTTGAATACAGAACGGGCTGGCCCATAGAAGACAGAGGGTAGTAATCGATGAAAAGTATTCAGCCTGGAGCTTGGTGACCAGTGGTTTTCTGCAGGGATCGGTTCTGGGACCTCTGCTCTTTGTGATTTCTATAAATTACTTGGATGAGGAAGTGGAAAGGTGGGTTAGTAAGTTTGCCAATGACACGAAGGTTGGTGGAATGGTGGATAGTGTGGAGAGCGGTTGTGGGTTGCAGCGGGACATTGACAGGATGCAGAACTGGGCTGATAAGTAGCAGGTGGAATTCAACCTGCAAAAGTGTGAAGTGATTAATTTTGGAAGGTCGAATTTGAGTACAGAATACAAGTTTAAAGGCAGGATTCTTGGCAGTATGGAAGAGCAGAGGGGATGTTGGGGTCCATGTCCATAGATCCCTCAAAGTTGCTACCAACTTGGTAGAGTTGTTAAGAAGGTGTATGGTGTTTTGGGTTTCATTAGCAGGGGGATTGAGTTTTAGAGCTGCAAGGTTTTGCTGCAGCTCTTCAGAGCTCTGGTTAGACCACATTTGGAATATTGTATTTAGTTCTGGTTATCTCATTACAGGAAAGATGTGGCAGCTTTAGAAAGGGTGCAGAGGAGGTTTACTAGGATGCTGCCTGGATTAGAGGGCATGTCTTATGAAGTAACGTTGAGGGATTTAGGACTTTTGTCATTGGAGCGAAGAAGGATGAGAGATGACTTGATGGAGGTGTACACAAGATGGTGAATGGCATAGGTAGTGTGGATAGTCAGAGACTCATTCCCAAGGTGGAAATGGCTATCACAAGGGGGCATAACTTTAAGGTGATTGGAGGAAGGTTTATGGGAGATGTCTTTACACAGAGAGTGGTGGGTACATGGAATGCACTGCACTGTCAGCGATAGTAGTAGAGTTAGATACATTAGGGAGATTGGTGGAACTTGTTCAAGGAGCAACTATTGAGTGTCCTTGATAAGTACGTACCTATCAGGCAGGGAGGAAAGGGTCGTGTGAGGGAGCCGTGGTTTAATAAAGAATTGGAATCCCTTGTTAAATGGAAGAGGGCGGCCTTTGTAAAGATGAGGCGTGAAGGTTCAATAGGGGTGATTGAGAGTTATAAGGTAGCCCGGAAGGACCTGAAGAGAGAGCTAAGAGCAGCAAGGAGGGGACATGAAAGGTCCTTAGTTGGTAGGATTAGGGAAAACCCTAAGGCTTTCTATAGGTATGTTAGGAATAAAAGAATGACTAGGGAAGGAATAGGTCCAATCAAGGATAGTAATGGGAAGTTGCGTGTGGAGGCTGAAGAGATTGGGGAGGCACTGAATGAATACTTTTCGTCAGTATTCACTCAGGAACAGGACATTGTTGTCGATATGAATACTGAGGCACGAATAAGTAGAATGGATGGCTTTGAGATATGTAGAGAAGAGGTGTTGGAAATTCTGGCAAGGGTGAAAATAGATAAGTCCCCTGGGCCTGATGGCATTTATCCTAGGATTCTCTGGGAAGCAAGGGAGGAGATTGCAGAGCCATTGGCCTTGATTTTTGTGTCCTCTTTGTCTACAGGAGTAGTGCCGGAGGACTGGAGGCTAGCAAACGTGGTTCCCTTGTTCAAGAAGGGGAGTAGGGATAATCCTAGTAACTATAGGCCAGTGAGTCTCACTTCTGTTGTGGGCAAAGTCTTAGAGAGAATTGTAAGGGATAGGATTTATGCACATCTGGATAAGAATAATGTGATCAAGGATAGTCAGCATGGTTTTGTGAAGGGCAGGTCGTGCCTCACAAACCTTATTGAATTCTTTGAGAAGGTGACTAAGGAGGTAGATGAGGGGAAAGCGGTAGATGTGGTATATATGGATTTTAGTAAGGCGTTTGATAAGGTCCCCCATGGTAGGCTACTGCAGAAAATACAGAGATATGGCATTGAGGGTGAGTTGGAGGTTTGGTTTAGGAATTGGCTGGCTGGAAGAAGACAGAGGGTAGTAGTTGATGGCAAAGGTTCATCTTGGAGTGCCGTCACTAGCGGTGTTCCGCAAGGATCTGTTTTGGGACCATTGCTGTTTGTCATTTTTATAAATGACCTGGAGGAAGGGTTAGAAGGTTGGGTGAGCAAGTTTGTGGATGATACGAAAGTCGGAGGAGTTGTAGACAGTGAGGAAGGATGTGGCAGGTTACAGCGGGATATAGAGAAGCTGCAGAGCTGGGCAGAAAGGTGGCAAATGGAGTTCAATGTAGCTAAGTGTGAGGTGATTCACTTTGGTAAGAGTAACAAAAAGATGGGGTACTGGGCTAATGGTCGGATACTTGGTAGTGTGGAAGAGCAGAGGGATCTTGGTGTCCATGTACACAGATCTCTGAAAGTTGCCACTCAGGTAAATAGTGCAGTGAAGAAGGCATATGGCGTACTGGCTTTTATTGGTAGAGGAATTGAGTTCCGGAGTCCTGAGGTCATGCTGCAGTTGTATAAGACTCTGGTGCGGCCGCATCTGGAATATTGTGTGCAGTTTTGGTCGCCATACTATAGGAAGGATGTGGAGGCACTGGAATGGGTGCAGAGGAAGTTTACCAGGATGTTGCCTGGTATGGTAGGAAGATCCTATGAGGAAAGGCTGAGGCACTTGGGGTTGTTTTCATTGGAGAAAAGAAGGTTTAGGGGTGACTTGATAGAGGTGTACAAGATGATTAGGGGGTTAGATAGGGTTGACAGTGAGAACCTTTTTCCACGTATGGAGTCAGCTATTACAAGGGGGCATAGCTTTAAATTAAGGGGGGGTAGATATAGGACGGATGTTAGGGGTAGGTTCTTCACTCAGCGAGTCGTAAGTTCATGGAATGCCCTGCCAGTAGCAGTGGTGGACTCTCACTCTTTATGGGTATTTAAGCGGGCATTGGATAGGTATACGGAGGATAGTGGGTTAGTGTAGGTTAGGTGGGCTTTGATCGGCGCAACATCGAGGGCCGAAGGGCCTGTACTGCTCTGTATTCTTCTATGTTCTATTTAAACAACTCTAGGATAGGCATATGGAAGATAGTACAATGAAGGGTATGTCAGTTAGTTTGATCTTAGAGTAGGATAAAAGGTCGGCACAACATTGAGGGATGAAGGGCCTATGTTCTATATATTCTATGTTCAAATGCAAATTGTTGCTGTAATCTTATCTAAATTTCAATTCTTTGCCATCAGAAGCCAATTTTGATGCCATCATCCTCGCAACACATTCCCAATGAAGTCCTGAACTATTATCTCATCTCTTACAGTAGTTTAGTACTTCTTGCCTTACCTTGCTTAGTTTTCTCAACCACATTATATCATTTTGAACACATTGGCATACAAATGACCTTCAATTATGCCATCTGCATCTTCACCATTGCACTAAAATGTTCCTTCTACATTCACTGTGTGAAAGTTACTTCCAAGACTGACCTTTTAAAGAAAATTATTCAAATCTGACATCAGCACAAATATTTTATGAAGCAACATTGTTTACTATGACTCCCGTTTGCAAAACAAGCTTCATTGGAAAAGGTGATGTGTGCAATTATCATTAAGTATACAGAGCAACAGAAATGTTTGCACAGTGAATGGTTAGAACTGCAGATAATGAATATTTCTTGCGTATTGAGTTATTGTGCTCTTCTATTAAATGCACCAACATTCGCTGAGAAAACTATGTTTCATATTCAACTCTTAAACTTGCAGAAGTCCACATTAAGATCGTCAAATTTATCTTGAATCAATCTATTAACACATAATCCACGTGTTATTTTTGACTAGCAACAAAAATAATTTTGTTCTGTGTTTACTTTGATAATTTAACTGAGAGGCAGGCAATTGTCTCAACTTGTTTCTTCTGAGACTGATTATGATTAGATGTTCATGAACTTAACCTCTCATGATAGAACTATTCATTTAGATGAATCAGTGAAGATATAAAAATGGTTTTACAAGATTAGGAAGGTGGCACGACAATGCTATCTCTGTTTCAATGTTTCTGGGTCATTGCTTCTGAAAGTTTACTATCTATTTATTGCATCATGGCCCACGTCTTGTACCATAATGATCACAATATTAAAAAATGGATGTGGGACCATGCTTGTTTTTGGTGCAGGCAACATGCAAGCTTTATGTTGACAGCTCATTTAAATGATAAAAGTAAACAGCCTGTGCCAAACATATTATATAATGTCTACACGCCTGAGCCCTGGGCGTAAAATCATGACAGGCTAGCAAAAGTTATACCAGTCAACAGCATTAAATTCAGCCAGCACCTCTTAAAGTGAAGCTGAATTTTGGTTGGAGTGTGTGTTGGAAGGAACTGTAAAAGCTATTTTGACAAGGCAAAGAGACAAGAATGGCAAAGCAAAACAGCAAGCCAACTTCAAGACTGCTGCCAAATACTTCGTATCACTGCCATGATACTGGGATTGACCTACAAGACTAAGTGTGACATCTAAAAGCCCTAGCCAAACTGGAGTCAATTAGAACAAGGGGAAAATCTTTGCTAGTTGGAGTTACAGGTAGCAAAAGGAAGATGGTCGTGATTGTTGGACGTTAATTATCTCAGCTTTAGGGCATCTCTGCAAGACGTCCTCAGGGTAGTGTCCAAGGCACAACCATCTTGAGCTGCTTCATCAATGACCTTGTCACCATCATAAGGTCAGAAGTGGAGATGTTCACCAATTATTGCACAATTTTCAGTACCACTCTTGAATCTTCAGATGCTGAAACAGTCCACGTCCAAATGCAGCAGGACCTGGATAATATCCAGGCTTAGGCTAACAAGTAGCAAATAATATTCATACCATACAAATGCCAGTCAATGGCCATCTCCAATAAGAGAGAATTCAACCATTGCCATTGAAGTTTATTGTCGTTATAGTGAATTCTGCACTATCAGTATCCTGGGGGTTACCATTGACCAGAAACTGAAGCAGACTTACCATGTCAATACTGTGGATACAAAAGCAAGTCAGAGGCATAGAAACCTGTAACAAGTAAATCACCTCCTGATTCCCCAAACCCCCTAAGGCACAAGTTAGGAGTGTGATGGAATATTCCCCACTTGCCTGAATAAGTGCAACTCCAACATCACTCAGGAGCTTCACAGCATTCATGACAAAGCAGCCCACTTGACTAGTCTCATACCCACAAATATCCATTCACTTCACCACTGACACATTCAGTGTTAACAGTGTATACCATCAACAGGATGCACAGCAGAAATTTACTAAGGGTCCTTAGATAGCACCTTCTAAACACTTCTATCTAAAGTACAAGGCATAAGATTCATGGGAACATTACGGCCTGCAAGTTCCTCTCCACTTCAATCATCATCCTGACTTGAAACTATATTACTGCTCTTTCACTGTCTCTGAGCCAAAATCCTGGTACTCACTCCTGGATGGCATTGTGGTGTGCCAACAACAAATGGACTGCAGCAGTTTAAGAAGGCAGCTTGCCATCACTTTCTCAAGGTCAAATAGGGCTGGACAATAAAGGCTGGCCAGGGACACCAGCGTTCCATGAATGAATAAGAAAAAACCTACTGCAGTTAGCGCAGAATCCTTGAAGTCAGGGCAACATCACATAGCAGTACTGCACTACTCCCTATTGATTTCAGAAATGTCACAGAAATCTATAAACCACAACACACTGCTACAACTGCAGCAAGAACTAGTAGATATCAGACATCAACTTGGAAATAGTTGGCAATCCCTCTAAGTAGGGCTGATTGGTTTTTGATCATGTGCTGAAAATATATTGAACTGTGCAAAGTTTTTCCAAGGTCACAGTATCTGCTGTCAATGCACTGGAGCAGGAATTCAGTGCTGCTGACATGAAAATTGTGCTCCTTTTGCTGCTGCCTCTAGTTTGCTGCCCTCTTTTCCATTTCACTTACGGCCCCTATGTGCCATTCCCATCCCCACTGTGTCCATTGCAGCTTGCCAACTTGCTCAGTGCTGCATTCAGGGGACAGGCAGTATCAACAGCTCTCTCCAAGAGGTCTTCTGAGGCAACAGTTTTGCACATACTTTATAAATGGGCAAATTTTATTTTAATTATTGAGGCAAATCTATCTCAAACTTTCAAATGCAGTGGATAGGAAATGAGAAGGGTCGCTCGTTGGAAAATCTGTTGTTGACAATTAAGTGAAATGTTTCGCTGAGGCAGTTAACTGCAGCACCACTTGCAGTGACTGCATGAGCAGTGAGAGCGCTCCCTTCATTTGCAGTGGCAGCAACTGCATCCTATTAAGAAGGGTGTTAGTATAAGTGGTGAACTCTAAAATGGCACTAATGATGTCAAATCAATGTTAAATGCTGATTCATGTCATGACCTTCTGACTCTGCCTCTTCTGGCAGTGTTCAGTATGCATCAAAATGATATCCTGTGTGCCCAGCATCAGAAATGAGTCTTCACATCAGGAGGTTGGTACTTGAGGCAGAGATGACACCTACAACACAGACAAACTGAGTGCTACAATGCCAAATTTTGCAACTTGGTTTCTCAGGATGGTTCCCATAAAAGTGGGATACAATTTTAAATTGTGAATAGAATAACAATTCACGGCATAGCCATTCAGTCTGGATTAGTCAAATAGTTAAACAGGAGGTGAAAACAGCATTGAAGGGATTATCTAATTGTGAACAGCAAGGCTGGGGAACAAATTGTTAGAGGTCTTTAAAGTGTTGAAAGAATTTGATAGAGCAGCACAGAGTGAAAGTTCTCACTTTTGTGCTGGAGTGGTAAAGTCCCTGGACTAGTAATTCAGAAACCCAGGCAAACTCCCTGGAGGCATGGATTCAAATCTCATTGTGGCAGCTGGTGGAATTTAAATTTGATGAATTAATTAATCTGAATTAATCTAAATCTGAATGGTGACCATGACACATGATATCATCCATTATTGTGAAAACCCATCTGGTTCACTAATATAATTTAGTCAAGGAAATCTGCTGGTCTGACCTGCATATGTTTCCAGATGGAATGTAGTGTGATTGACTTTTAACTTTCATTTGAAATGGCCTAGCAAGTCACTCAGTCTAAGGATATTAGGAATGAGTCAGTGATATCCACATTCCATGAAAGAGTAAAAAATAACTTGTGAGGATGTTCAAAACTAGAGTCACCAAAATATGACAGACACCAAGAAATTAAATAGGGAATTCAGGAAAAGAACTTCTTTATTTGGAGACTGGTGAGAATTTGGAACTTACAGGTAGTCCTTCCATAACGCAATGGTTGTGTTCTTGTGCAACCCGGTATTATAGGAAAATTGTGCTTTAGAAACACTGCTTAACATGTTGGTGATGTAATCTTGTCATGGCCAACACACATTTTAAAAATTTGCGTTTTAGAAACAATGTCCCCAATTCGTCAAACACGTTACAACAAATTTGCGTTAACTAAACATGTGTTATAATAGAATAACCTGTATTACAAGGATAATGTGAGGTGAATCATACAGTAGCATTTAAGGGGAGGATGGATAAGCATATCAATGAAAATGGAATACGGGTAGTTCTGGGATAACGTGAGCTTCAACTGTAACATTGCTGAAGAATTAGGAAACAGTGTTTTGGAAAACCCTTACCCGCGTTGGTAATAGCGTGATTTCAGTGGGGATGGGTTTTCATACTTCTTTCTGCACACGTGCTGATGTGTGCACCAAAATCTCCAAGCCATTCTGCGCATGCGCTGGTGTTCTTGCCATTCTGTACATGCACCGGTGTCTGCGCATACACTGTAATGGTGCTGGTCTTCAAGACGTTCTGCACATGCACCGGGATCTATGTGCCATGCTATGCATGCGCAATGTTAGCTGAAGTCACTGTGCTGTTCTGCACATGCACAATGTGGGCTCCGGTCTGATGCTGTTCTGTGCGTGCATGACATTGGTGCTGGTCTACGTATTTCCGATGACTGCACCGATGTCTCTGCTCCATTCTGTACATGTGCGATGTCAGCGCTGGTCTTCCTGCCGTACCATATGTGTTGATGTCAGCTGTTGACAAAGAGCAGCTTTCTGTGAGAGGTACTGTACAGAGAGCAGATTTCTTAGATTTTTAAAATATATTCTGCTAAATTTACTTTTGTTTGTTAATAAATATGATTTTAACCTTCATTCAGGCTGTGCTATATTTTGTGTTAGACTTTTGAGTGATCTTTGAGTAATCGTGAGTGATATTTTTTCCTGGTCTGCCCCTAACCCCACTTTTCCTATAGGCCCCATTATTTAAATTAAGCTATTTTCTATTAGGGGAGGTTTTGCTAGAACACAACTACGGCATTATAGGAGAACGACCTTTATAATAAAGAATTAAGCTGACAGATTCTGATTAGGGAAGCTTAAATGAAGCATTATGGTAACCTGGAGAGATTTGGCTGAATGGCTTGTTTAAGTGCTGTATATTCCCCATTATTTAATGTAAGTATTTCGGAAGTGCAACAAATGGCACTGCTGGTTGTGGCATTAAAGCAAAATGAACATTTATTTCACATCAGTAGAATAAAAGCAAAATTACACAAATATAAACTAAGAACTAAGAAGGAAGATCTATGTGGTAGAGTTGCTGACACCATCCTCTTTCCTGGTATGAATTTACAGCACGTGCTTTATCTGACATAATAAACTACTAGGCAGTTGAAAAAGGAGAGGGTCTTATTTTAATTAAATTGGAGCTTATTGCATGCTAGCAACTAGGTACAAGTTACAGTCGTATGATAGAGTGATACTGAGACTGAGAACATCCCAATGCTCGCTTCTATTCTATCCTATTCCATCTTTGAAATAGAAAGATAATCATCCAAGTCCAAATATCATAATTTCATTGTGTGGTGCTTAATGGACTCCTTTGACTCTTTCAGACCCTTACAACCTTTTACAACAAAATTCAATCTTGACTGAGCTGAGTTAGTTTACTTTATCTGTGGTAGTGGTAGGGTGCATTACAACTGACTACATCATTCCTGAGTTAGGGAGGAGGATATAAAACAGTGATCCTGCTTTAGATTGTTCTGCAGAAATCTAAGCTGGTAACTATATCCTGAAGAAGGGCTTATGCCCGAAACGTCGATTCTCCTGCTCCTTTGATGCTGCCTGACCTGCTGCGCTTTTCCAGCAACACATTTTTAAGCACACCCTCTCCCCACCCTTTCTTCAGGCCCAGTTACCTGCATCAAGGCAGCATTAGTCAGAAAGGAAGGACTTGCTCAGACAGGCTCTCTGAACAGGAACAGCCAGATAATTTGATGTTTGCTTAATAATTGTCCTTGCCAGATCATTTTCCATTTGAACCACTGGGCCTGTCTATATGCTCCTGCTGAGAGGCATCTGTTCTCTCTCTTACAGCAGCCCAAGTGTCCAATATTTGAAGAACAGGAAGGGCTGGAAATGCATATCCATGAGGAAGAAATTTAATTCACATCCATCCAATTATGCTCAATCTTACTCTCCTCCCAGAATTTTATGACCCCTTCAGAAATATTGAGCCTTCTTAAGCATATGGAATATTAAGTAATATATGTCATTTAAATCAAAGGTTACAATGAAATGTTACTTTGTTCTGTCAATTCTTACATGCTGTTTTTCCTCACTAGACTACTTGGTAGACAATAGCATTTCAACAGTTTTTATGCTACTCCCTAGTGATCATATTAAAATTAGTGCATGTCCTTGTTCTTAAGGAGAATATTTTTTGTGAATTCTGAGAAGCTTTAATTTGCACAGTGGAAAACAAAAGCTTTAAAAGAAAATGCAGGAAGCAATCCTTGAGAATTCAATTTTTACTGACTTTTAATATCTAAATCACAGTTCATTCTCTCAATTCTTTTTTTCACTGTTATGACTCTATGACTCTATGTTACTCAAGCTGGCAAGGAAGTACAGAGTTAAAGATGTGAAGGAAAAAAACAAGTAACCAGAGAGCTAAAGACACAAGAAAAAAAGGTCCAAAAAGACAACCAAAAAGGGATTAGATTCCCTCCAGTGTGGAAACAGGCCCTTTGGCCCAACAAGTCCATGCCGACCCTCCGAAGAGCAACCCACCCATCCCCCTGACTAATCCACCTAACACTATGGACAATTTAGCATGGCGAATTCCCCTGACCTGCATATCTTTGGACTGTGGGAGGAAACCTGAGCACCCAGAGGAAACCCATGCAGACACGGAGAGAATGTGCAAACTCCACACAGTCGCCCAAGCTGGGAATCGAACCTGGGTCCCTGGCGCTGTGAGGTAGCAGTGCTAACCACTGAGCCACCGTGCCGCTCCCTGTATGATAACAGTAAATCATAAATATTAAGTGGGTAGATTTTCAAATTGTCACCTAAATATATGCCTGTCAGCTACATACATCAATCAACAGAAATGAATATTAGATGGTCTGTTTGCACTTTAAAATCTCAGATCAATAGTTTTAATTTATAAATGCAAATAAAAACACACCAAGAAAGAAGGTTTTGCAAAAGTAATTTAATTAAGTGCCTGCTCTAAATCAAAAGTATATTATAGATTTCATTTTGTCTCCTCAAAGCAGGAATAATGAAGCTACATTCTTACTAGTATGTTGATTTCCTGAGAGGGATTACAACATAGCCTATGAACTATCCTTGCAATATTATATCTCTCTTGAATTAGAGGCCATTGTAATTCTCACAGATTTGCAGTGCTCAACAATCCAGCAAAACTGCATTAGTTCTAAATGGAAGACCATTGTGGGCGGCACGGTGGCACAGTGGTTAGCACTGCTGCCTCGCAGCGCCGGAGACCCGGGTTCAATTCCCGCCTCAGGCGACTGACTGTGTGGAGTTTGCACATTCTCCCCGTGTCTGCGTGGGTTTCCTCCGGGTGCTCCGGTTTCCTCCCACAGTCCAAAGATGTGCAGGTCAGGTGAATTGGCCATGCTAAATTGCCCGTAGTGTTAGGTAAGGGGTAGATGTAGATGTAGGGGTATGGGTGGGTTACGCTTCGGCGGGGCGGTGTGGACTTGTTGGGCCGAAGGGCCTGTTTCCACATTGTAAGTAATCTAATCTAATCTAAACCACTGCAGTTTACAGATTTAGCACAGAACTGACCTACTTGGGTGACTGCTTAAAGGACTTTAAAATTCTGATGCAAAAATGAAATGCTAACTCATTGGCTTTCTCTTTAGTTATGTGATAATTTTATTTGATATTGATTGTGTTTGAAATATATCTAAATATTTTAAGTTCATTACATTTTCTTTCTGTCTTAAAAATGGTTATTCCTGACAGCAGCTCTCCATCACTGTGTACAAGTAACTATTTTTCCAATATGACAGTCTGTTGATAAACGGTTCAGTAGGAGTAACATAACAGCTAAGCTCAATACACTTGTCAACAAAGCCTCATATGGTGCTAGTAGTGTCCGAAGCATTGGGTTCAACTCCCACTTGCTCCAGGCATGTGTCATAACACATCTGAACAGGTTGATTAAAAACATCTATACTTGTCATCATAGATCATTGAAAAGGAAAACTAGATTGATTTTCCCCCCTTATAGCCTCAGGGTTGAAGTCAATAAAATTACTTTCATTGCCACTCTTTGAGCACAGAATTGACTATGCAATCAATCAATTCCCTTAATTCTTCTAGCATTCCATCAGTCTACTCTATGAACAGTACCTTAGAGTACTTCATTACTTTTAAGAGGTAATAATAATGCAAATAACAAGACAAATGGAATTAAATGAGAAGGAAATGATAGAAATTTTTATTTCATAAATTTATTCCACAAATACAGATTTGTTGTTTTGAAATTCAAGATCTGACTTTTGTGTTCAAACTCTCTTCAAATTAACCATGAGAATGACAGCTCTGGTAAGTTCCATTTACTGTCCTGATAGACTGAATTATTACAGTAATGAGTCACTTAATGTATCATCATTGCAAAGTCTGTATAAAAGCATCATATGTCTTTTGTGATTATATATTTTGTACAGATCAAAAAGGGCTCAATTGAGTGCAGTTAAAAGGAATACTTAATTTGTAATTTGTACAATATTATGTTTTGAATTAACAGAAGTTATTTAGCTATAGAGGCATTGATTTTCTTCAGAGAGTCTGCCAGTTTTCAAATGAATTCTGGAAGGAGTCTGATGGGAACCAGCAGAAAGTGGCAGCGTATCATTCGCACCAAGTCCTAACTGTTTCTGGGATTTTTAGGTGCATTTATAAGGCACTAAAATTTTGCCTGCTCCTTTTAATTAAAGTCATTATGGGGGATGGCCATGATCTGAGGGAAAGGAGAAGCAGGCACCTTAATTAAAATGCCCATGGACCTAACATAATTTGTGGGCCAATAATCTCTAATAGATGGACACAAAAAAGATGTTGTGAAACTTGAAAGGGTTCAGAAAAGATTTACAAGAATGTTGCCAGGGTTGGAGAATTTGAGCCATAGTTAGATGTTGAATAGGCTAGGGCTGTTTTCCCTGGAGCATCGGAGGCTGAGGGGTGACCTTATAAAAGTTTATAAAATCACGAGGGGCATTGATAGGATAAATTGAAAAAGTCTTTTCCCTGGGGTGGGGGAGTTGAGAACTAGAGGACATAAGTTTAGGGTGAGAAGGGAACGACATAAAAGAGACCTAAGGGGCAACTTTTTCACGGAGAGGGTGGTATGTGTATGGAATGAGCTGCCAGAGAAAGTGGCGGAGGCTGGTACAATTGCAACATTTAAAAGGCATCTGGATGGGTACATGAGGAGGAAGGGTTCAGAGGGATATGAGCCGGGCATTGGCAGATGGGACTAGATTGGATTGGGATATCTGGTCAGCATGAACAAGTTGGACTGAAGGGTCCGTTCTGTGCAGTACATCTCCATGACTCTAAGTGGGGTTTATGAGTTGGGGGAAAATGCGAAGCATAGCCAGGCCAGGGAGGTGCTGTGCCACAGAACCCATAAATGTAGGTGCTTCATGGAGTATGTACTTTGAGAAACTCTCTCTAGGCACCACTTTTATCAGCTGTGCAGCAGGCAGTTGCATGCATCAGGAATATGCCTATAATAACAGTCATCCACTTCCCCATTCAAATTGGTGCTGTTCCACAGAACCCATAAACCCCAGGGATCAGATTCCTGGTATTAACAGCAGGATTAAATACTGCTGTTCTACTTATTTATTTACCAGCTGATATATTTATTGCAATAGAGCAACAATAGAAGGTACTTCCATACAACCAAGATATTATTTACACTTATAGAGCAGTCCCATAAATGTGTGCTGTATGTTTGCATAAAGCAGCAAAATTCAGTCCAGTTGCTCCCATTTATATGAATCATTGTCATAGCAAGTCACAGCTGCCATCACATCATTACATTGACAATTCCATACCTGAGAATCTAATTTGAGCAGTTGTTTTTAACTACAAATCTCCAATTATCTTTTACTTTTTTAGTTTATTGATTGCATATCAGAGTTCCTTTTTAAAAATCAAAATCCGTGGACCAGGATCCTGAATTAGGATGAATAGTAATTACTTTGATAGAGAAACGTAGCTGCAAATGCATTTGTTCCAGTTCTCAAATCAGGACAAAATGTCAGCTGCTAAGCCAGAGGAACTGGATCCAACTTGTCCAATGTGATTTATTAGAGCTTCTATTTTTGCCTCAATGCTGCTATTAAAATACTAATCAACTCTGACAGAGCATCGTAGCCAAATTAAAAATAATCAGCAGCCTAGTCTGATCAAGTATGTGGATTGTATGTTGACATATTTTGCAGTTTTAAAATTATAAATAAAAATGCCATTGCCCTCATCTACAACCTCAAGGGAGACTGATCCTGCAGCACTAATGACTTAATCAACAACTAGGTATGCAGTTTTCTTTTCATTATCTTTTCCCCAGGTTCTATCATAGAACACCGGCCCTAAGGACATTTTAAATAACCTTCATATTTGGATATCATGCATGACTGGGTTCTGATTTCAATACACTGTACTTACTTTACATTGATGAATGAAATAAATGGTCTATCAAATTCAGCCTCAAGGGATAACTGCCATACTAATAATTTCTCAGTCACAACCCAAATAGGCCAATTGTATTCTACACAAGCAGAAGCAAGCATAGACTAAGGTTTTAAATATATTGATACTGACAAAAAATTCCACCCCACACAACAGGAAAGCTGAACACAGAGGACAGATTCTTCCCAGAAGCAGAACAATGTGGAAGTAGTGAGGAATTTGTGAGTTGGCTAGAAAGTAGCTTCCTGATGACGTGAGCAAAAAGTCCCATTTTCCAATCCAATGCTGAGTGGAAAGATGCGATTCTCAGTGGTGAGCAGTGAGAGGACTATTTACAAGCATTAACATTTCCATTATAATGTCATTGTACCTCATTGATATTCAGTTTCCCATTCTCTCAGCCACCAGATAGAAACCATATGGCAACAATTCCCAACATGCAAGTTAAGAGTACCAACCTGTAGACTCCATCTACAGCTCACTCCTCTGGCTCTCCATTAGTCACCGATATCACAGGGCAACTGCACACATTTCCTGTCCAGCAGGACCTCAAGAACTCTGTCAGCAAAGTAGGATGCCAATTTGCTTCTGCTTGATACAGCTGGGTGATTGACAGGAACTACGCAGGACAGTTGCAGCTAGCCAGGGCTTGATGAGGTGAACCAGACTGTGCTTTAAAGATGGTGCTCACAAGGAATCTCATGAGGTTCTGGCAGTGACCAGTACTTCTGTCTCAGGGGATTGGGAGAATATGATGAGGTGGTGTCATAAGTGTGTGCTACATTGATAATGCAATGAGTTTGGGAAGATAGTATGCAAAAAGTCCATGAAATTCACCAAAATTGATACTGAGCAGATTTCTGGTCAAATTCAGCCCAGAAAATTCAGAACCCAGCATAGCTAGCACTAAATATATGGCTCTAGACCAGTCTCCTCTCCGTCCTGTAAGGAGAAGAAAAAAACCTAACATGAAAATATATTCAGAAAAGCTGGTACCAAGGACAGGGTGTGAACTAATTCACACAAGGTCTGCCTAAAATTAGATGAAACCTAAACTGTTAGCTGACAATACTCCACACACTTATTTTAAAATTATACATTTGACAGTCTACACCACGAAGACAACAGAGACAGAAAGGCGGGGGTTCAATTTTGCAGCTGGAATTGTTTTGTGTGCTGATATGTGTTCGCAAGTAGCTCTTGATCATGGGGGACCAGTGGAGCAGACAAGGATTTCAGTGATTTGAGTTGGCATTGCTAATATCAGTTACATTTTATATAAGCCATCAAGATAAAAACAACTTAGTGTTTCATTAGAATAGATTCCCTACAGTGTGGAAACAGACCATTTGGCTCAACAGAGCCACACCAACCTTCTGAAATCCACACTAAAGCACCCCCGTCTGACTAATGCACCTAACACTATGGGCAATTTAGCATGGCCAATTCACCTGAACAGCACATCTTTGGACCATGGGGGGAAGCTGGAGCACCCAGAGGAAACCCACGCAGACAGAGGGAGAATATGCAAACTCCACACAGTCGCCCAAGGCTGGAAATGAACGTAGGTCCCTCATGCTGCAAGGCAGCAGTGCTAACCACTGAGCCACCATGCCACCCATTCTGTTACAGTAACCAGGATCAGCAATAACTTACTATCAATTCTTGGAAAAGATGTTATGGTTATTGTGATATCTGAGAAAACACTTCATAAGGAAATAAATGTGAGCCGCTCATCACCAAAAATCCAGCTTGGCAACTGAGTAAAGCTATTTTTATTAACAGCGACAAGATTATATGTTTTGAAAGGTATCATGTTCAGCTTTTATTTTATCACCATACTGTTTGTTAAACAATAAAACAATTTAGAAGTACCATAATGTAATTAGTGAAGATACAGGAAGCAATTTGCAAGGTAAAATCCCCAGGGGCAAACTGGAGACTCAAAACAAATAATAATTTGCATTTATAAAACATGTTCAATGCAGACAAATAAACCAAGTTCATTTACAGAAGTGGAATTTAAAAAGAATGGATTCCATTCCAAACAAGAGTTATATTTGGATGTGTGGTCAAAAGCCTGGTTGAAGAGCTGGATTTTAAGAACAGTCTTAAAGTAGCAGGGTGTGATATGGAGGCAGAGCAATTATTTATTGAAGACTTTTTTAATTTATTTCAAAAATATACTTTGTTCATAGAAATCTTTTGATATCTGTACAGTAAGTGATGCCATTCATATATACATTACATATCTTTACATACAGAGATCAGACTGAATCATTTGTATATACAAGTCTGTATGTTGATCATCCAGATGTTTAGCTGAGACATCAGAGGAGCCCAATTACTGAGTGGCCCCCCATTGTTCTTCAGCAGGCAGACCTTACATGGTGGTCTTTCCCCACGGCCTTGGTGGCAGCTGCCCCAAGCTTCAGCGCGTCCCTCAGAATGTAGTCCTGGACCTTGGAATGTGCCAGTCTGCAACATTCAGTCAGGGTACCTCTTTCAGCTGGAAGATCAACAGGTTTCGGACAGACCAAAGAGCATCTTTCACCAAGCTGATGAGCCTCCAGGCACAGTTGATGTTCGTCTCAGTGTGCGTCCCAGGGAACAGACCGTAGAGCACGGAGTGCCACATCATGGAGCTGCTCGGGACGAATCTCAACAAACACCACTGCATTCCCCTCCAGACTTCCTTTGCATAGACACATTCCAGAAGGAAGTGTGTGACAGTCTCGTCCCCTCCACAGCTGCTTCGAGGGCAGCGTGCAGTGTGGCAGAGAGTCTGGGCATGCATAAAGGATCTCACAGGCAAAGCCCGTCTCACCACCAGCCAATCCATGTCTCGGTGCTTGTTGGAAAGTTCTGGCGATGAGGCATTCTGCCAAATGACTTTGACAGTCTGCCCAGGGAACTGCCCAACAGGATCTGCCCTCTCTTTTTCCCAAAGGGTCTCAAGGACACTATGTGTTGACCACTTCCTGATGGATTTGTGGTCAAAGGTGTTTTTCTTCAAAAGTTTCTCCATGAAGGACAGGTGATATGGAAGGGTTAAACTACTTGGAGCATTCCGTGGCAGTGAGGTCAGGCCCATCCTTCGCAACATTGGGGACAGATAGAACCTCAGTACATAGTGACACTTGGTGTTTGCGTACTGGGGATCCACGCACAGCTTGATGCAGCCACACACAAAGGTGGCCATCAGGGTGAGGGTGGCATTGGGTGTGTTTTATCCCCCTTTGCCCAGATTTTTATAAATGGTGTCCCTTCGGACCCAGTCCATGTTTGATCTCCACGTGAAGTGGAAGATGGCCCGGGTGACTGCAGCGGCACGGGTTCTGGGAATAGGCCAGGCCTGTGCCACATATACCAACACTGGGAGTACCTCACAGCTGATGACCAGGTTTTTGCCCGTGATGGAGAGCGACCGTTTCTCCCATCTGCCCAGTTTCTGTCTCACTTTCCTGATACGCTCCTCCCAAGACTTGGCACACGCCCTATCCCCTCCAAACCAAATACCCAGCACCTTTAGGTGGTCAGTCCTGATGGCGAGGGCTCAGAGGATTGGTTGGCCCAGTACCCAAAGAGCATGGGCTTTTGCCCAAAACATTGATTTCGAAGCTACTTGGATGCTGCCTGAATTGCTGTGCTCTTCCAGCACCACTAATCCAGAATCAGGTTTCCAGCATCTGCAGTCATTGTTTTTACCCAAAGAGCATGGCCTCGCTCTTACCTCTGTTTACCTTAACCCGCGAGGTCTGTTCGAACTGGTCATATATGCACATGAGTCTGTGCACGGACAGCGGATCTGAGCAAAAAACATCGACGTCATCCATGTACAGGGAAGCCTTAACCTGTAGGCTCCCACTGCCAGGGATAGTCACCCCTCTCAGGCTCTGAGACCCACACATTGATTGACACTGCACTGACAATGTTGGTGTAGAGCAGTGGGATCCAGTTGCAGATTCCCTCCCCAAAGCCCATTTTGGAGAGAACATCGCTCATGTACTTGTGCAATATCCTGTCGAAGGATTTCTTCTGGTCCAGGCTGATGAGGCAGATATCCACCCTCCTATCCTGCAGGTAGATGATCGTATCCCTGAGGAGTGCGAGATTCTCAGCGACCTTCCTGCCCGGTACAGCACAGGTTTGGTCAGGGTGAATCACTGATCACAGAGCAGACCTAACCTGGTTGGCGATGAACTCTGACAGAATTTTGTAGTCTACGTTTAACAGTGAGATTGGTTTCCAGTTTACACACACACACACACACACACACACACACACACACACACACACACACACACACACACACACACACACACACACACGACTCTTTTAAAGAGGACAGCATATGCCCTGAGAACAACAAATGCTGGAGATCACAGTGGCTCAGACAGCATCCGTAAAGAGAGCCCAAGCTAATGTTTCTAATCTAGATGACTCTTCATCAGAGTTGAAGGGAAATGTGGAGAGGACTGTATTTATGCTACAATTTGGGAGGGAGGGTGTTGGGGGAGAGGGTGTAGGGTGCATGATGGAGAAAAGATGTTGATAGTTCCGATTAAGTGATTGGAATGTGAGAATGGCAGAACAATGGTGTGCCTAATCGCCAGACTTGAAAGGAATGTAAGTGAAATGGGGGGAGGGGAGGACATGATAATAAGCTAAAATAAAGGGAAGAAGTGAGAGTTGGTTCACAATTTGAAGGTGTTGAACTCAATATTAAGTCCAGAAGGGTGTAAAGTACCCTGTCTGCTAGTTTGCACTGTGATTCACTGGAACATTGCAGCTTGCTGAGAACAGACAAGTGGTCATGTGATTAGGATACTGTGTTAAAATGACCAGCTATAGATAGATGGGGTCCTGCTTGCGCACAGACCGAAGGTGTTCTGCAAAGCGGTCACCCTGTCTGTATTTGGTTTCTCCAATGTAGATTAAGCTAAATCGGATTCAGCGAATACAATACACAAAATTGGAGGAGATACAGGTGAAATGCTGCTTCACCTGGAAAGACTGTTTATTCCTTTGGATGATGAGCAAGAGGATGTGAAGGGGCAAGTGTTGCACCTTCTGCTGTTACGTAGGAAGGTGCCATGATGAGGGAGAATTGGTGTTGGTGCTTATGGAATGGACTAGGGTGTTCCGGAGGGAACAATCTCTGTGAAATGCAGACAGGGGGAGTGAGGGGAAGATGTGTTTGGTGGTGGTGTTCTGCTGGAGTTGTCTGAAATGGCAGAAAATGATCCATTGAATGCAGAGGCAGGTGGGGTGAAAAGTGAGGACAAGGGACACCCGATCATGTTGTTGTGAGAGATGGAAGGAGCAAGGGTGAAAGCACGGGTGATAGGTCAGATGTGGTTGAGGGCCATGTCAACCACAGTAGGTGGGAAAAAGCAAGAACCAACCATGGAAGAAGCAAGCCACGTCAGCAGCATTGTTTTGGAAGGTGGCATCATCCGAACAGATGCAACATAGGTGAAAGAACTCACCTCTAAGTTAGTTGCCATTAAAGCAGAAGATTTTACCTTACAGATTAGCAAGAACTGAAGACTGGGTGATTGTCATTTATTGTTTCATAAGTTAACCATTAGAGTTTTGTGTGAGCGGAAATGTACAGAGGGCAGAGGACAAGATGTTGGATAGGAAATCATTAGAATGGTTTTGAGGATTTTAGCAAAATGAGGGCTGAGATGGTGTTGAGACTTTCCATTTTACAGTAGTGGATGTAGATGTCCTTAATGCTGAAGAGGACGTTCAGCTCAAAATGAATATTCAATCTCGTTCATTACTGTGACAGTATCAGGACTGATAATTGGTGACAAAGGTACAGAGTTTGTGACAGTGGCCAAAGATGATGGCTTTGGTTTTACTTTTGTTAAACTGAAAGAAGTTGCAGCGTATCATCCGCCGTCATTTCCGCCACCTCCAAACGGACCCCACCACCAGGGATATATTTCCCTCCCCTCCCCTATCAGCGTTCCGAAAAGATCACTCCCTCCGTGACTCCCTCGTCAGGTCCACACCCTCCACCAACCCAACCTCCATTCCCGGCACCTTCCCCTGCAACCGCAAGAAATGCAAAACTTGCGCCCACACCTCCCCCCTTACTTCCCTCCAAGGCCCCAAGGGACACTTCCATATCCGCCACAAATTCACCTGCACCTCCACACATATCATGTATTGCATCCGCTGCACCTGATGTGGCCTCCTCTATATTGGGGTGACAGGCCGCCTACTTGCGGAACGTTTCAGAGAACACCTCTGGGACACCCGGACCAACCAACCCAACCACCCCGTAGCCCCACACTTCAACTCCCCCTCCCACTCCACCAAGGACATGCAGGTCCTTGGACTCCTCCATCGCCAGACCATGGCCACACGGCGGCTGGAGGAATAGCGCCTCATCTTCCGCCTGGGAACCCTCCACCACAAGGGATGAACTCAGATTTCTCCAGTTTCCTCATTTCCCCTCCCCCCACCTTGTCTCAGTCAAATCCCTTGAACTCAGCACCACCTTCCTAACCTGCAATCTTCTTCCTGACCTCTCCGCCCCCACCCCACTCCGGCCTATCACCCTCACCTTGACCTCCCTCCACCTATCGCATTCCCAATGCCCCTCCCCCAAGTCCCTCCTCCCTACCTTTTATCTTAGCCTGCTGGACACACTTTCCTCATTCCTGAAGAAGGGTTTATGCCCGAAACATCGATTCTCCTGTTCCTTGGATGCTGCCTGACCTGCTGCGCTTTTCCAGCAACACATTTTCAGCTCTGATCTCCAGCATCTGCAGTCCTCACTTTCTCCTAGAATATTCAGTGGTTTAAGAGAGGTGGTGAAATGGTAAAACTGGGCTTTGTCAATGTATGTGACAAAGCCAACCATATGTCTGCAAATTTTATTGCAAAGGAGCAATATTTTGATGAAAAAGTGAAGGTGGAGAGGAAAGATCTATGAAGAACTATAATTGTATGTGATGAATAAATTAACTGTTGAAAACCCATGTTATCGCTGAGAGGAAGGAAAATTAATTGATAAACATCGAATTTGCCTATTTAGCTTCATTGTATGATGTCAAAATGCACTGTCCAATGTGTTTTTATCTAATAAATGTGTGGGAATACTAAAACTTGAGAATACAACCTCAGTGAATTCTAACAATGGTGAAATGCTGCATAGAAGAATGGGAGATATTGGGAGATTCATCGGCAATCACATATTACCTTTGTAACACAGCTTCAAAAATAAGTACAAGTTTCTCACCATCTGCCTCTCAGTGACATAGATTCTAGAAAATAAATGACATTTTATATTAATATGCATCTGGTATGTTCTTCAATGTCTACAGCTTGATTAAATGTCTCTACTAAACGAAATGTCTCTATTCATGAATGAGCAAATGAACAACCTTTTTTACTTAATAATGAACACTCACCATGCGGTATTCCAGCTTATATGGTCAACAATAGTCAAACAGTCTAAAATCATAAAACAGGAAGTAAGCACAAGAGTTGTCAGCAACCTTCATTTTCACTTTCTACAGCTAATTTGGCACTGCAATTATTCATTTTAGTCAAAGTGGTGTTCATAGGAACACCATGGCTTCAGGCATCGTTCATACATATAACAATTTTATTTTTCTAAAAACAAAGTACTTATCTATCACTTTCACAACAACCTGAAAGTGCGCACAATGTTCTCTACAGCAAATGAAGTACTTTTGAAGTATAGCCACTTGTAGAAAACACAGCAGCCAGGTAACACGAATAACAATGACTTTAAACCATCATTAGTTAATTATAACATTGTTTGATGAGAAATAAGAGAACTCCCCTGCTCTTCTTCAGAATGTTTTTAAGTTCACCAGTGAGGAGAAAGAGTCTCCTTTAAACATTCAATAAGAAAGTCAATACCAGTGGGGTCCTTACCACTAGGTTAAATCTGAATTTACATTTAACCTGAACATAGTGACATTTGCAATATGATTTTGTAGGTCAGTAGTTCTCAAGTACTTTACTTAAATAACCATTCAATGAAATTTATGAGCTTTTTGGCTTTGTACATAAATGCTGTTCTTCCTATCAGTACAATAGTGATTAAAGTTCAAAGGCACTTATTTGACATTAAGTTATTTTGGGACATCCTGAGGTCATGAATGATTCAGTAGAAACCCAAGTTGCTTCTTTCTTTCCTTCTCTCAGTAGACGCATTGAAGTTGAGTGCTATCCTATGCTCATCTGATCTCTCCACATATGCACTTTACAGCTGGGATTGTTTGCTAATGAACAGAAGCAGAAATCTTAACTGACAAGTATTCATATTTTCTCCAAGGTATCAAGGTGTTACTGTACAAATTTCCATTTTTTTTCTGCACAGTGGCATATTGTGTACACAATTATAGACAAGTTGAAATGGTGTTAATTAACTTAATTGGCCAATTACTTATTACTTTATATTCCTAAGAAAGTTTAGCTTGTTTTCTTTGTCACAAGTAAACTATTTACTTCACATGCAGCTGCAAGACCTTTGATGAAGTGTTTTCCTGTAGGGCCAGCTCTTTTCCTCTCGGCCCAACTAAACCTTTGTGAAACGAGTTGTCCCCAAATAGCAATCTACTGATTTGCGTTTTGAACCTGGCTCTATAATGTGTAAAAAAAGTGTAAAGTTTTAAGAAATGAATACCTTGTCCATTGAACAAAACTAAGCCCTAACTCTGTAACCCCTATCTAGGACCAAGTTATAGTAAACGTACACACCAGGTATTACTAGTTTTCCTTTGGATCTGGCCACAGCCGAACTAAGTTTCTAGTCATTTGCCAACAGATTTATGCTGGGTTCGTGTAGTGCAGTGGTAGTGTCCTACCTCTGAGCCAGAGGCTGGGGTTTAAGTCCCACCTGCTCCAGAGGTGTATCATAACATGTTTAAACAGGTTGTTTAAAAATATCCATTACTAGTATTGGATCTTGTAACACAGTGATGGTGTCGTATCTCTAGGCTGGAAGTCCTACCTGCTCAGGAGGTGTGTCAAAACATGCCCAAACCGGTTGATTGAAATATTTTAAGGAACTCATGCAGCAATATCCAAGGACTAAGATCATTAACCTCCAACAATCACTACCATCTTCCTTAGTGCTAGATATGACTCCAACATTTGCTACCAGTAGCTTGTAACATTCTCTAATTATTATGCACAATGTACAGCTTGACCTGGAGCCATTAACAGAGGGTTTAATAACAAACTTTATCAGAGAACTTGCAACAAATCATGCTTCTAATTTATTCAATCCTGGCTACTTGATTTCTTGTAAGACTTATAACGTAATTGGGTGAGTGCTTTAGTTGAAATAACAGACTATTGAATTTCATGGTTTACTAAATATTTTGCCTATTTTACATGAGGTTGCCATAATACTATTTACTGATATACAAAAGATTCTTCAGATGCATCAGTCAGTGTATTTCACCAACAACTGACAGAAGACCGTTCCTTTGATACAAGTTTCCAAAACATCAAACAAGTCTACTTCAGTCCTTCCAGTCTGAAAACAATATGGTTTTATAAAGCAACAGTCAGAACAATTTACAATAGAGAAAATAGAAGATGACATAAAGGAATATAAATAAATATAAAGTCTGAACATTTCATCAATCTATTATCCACTTTTAAAAACAATTACATGGCAAGCTATGAATTCAACACACTTAATTCTTAGGAAAATTACATAGAGTCACACAGCATGGAAACAGACCCTTCAATCCAATTCATCCATGTCAATAAAGTTTCTCAAAACTAAACTAGTCTCACTTGCCTGCATTTGGCCCATATTCCTCTAACACTTTCCTATTCATGTATTTGCCCAAATGTCTTTTAAATGTTGAAATTATACCTGCTTCTAGCACTTCCTCTGGCAGTTCATTCTATATATGAACAACTTCTGTGTGAAAAGTTGACCCTCAGAGAAAAATGAACATTTCTCATGTATAATGACTTTTTGGTATTTATTTTAAAGCTTGCAGCTTCTCTGTATGACAGTTATAAATATTGTGAAAAGTTTCTTCTTTTCCATATGAAAGGATAATGACTTAGAGAAAACCATGAAGAAGGATGAATATGCATGTTAGAATACACATAAATTGCAGGAGATGGGATTTTGTGAGTGGATCAATAAAAGAATCAAAAAGCACAAAATAATTTGGGAAAATATTTTAACCAAACAATGGATGTGGCTTCAGGGTATTCTTATCAAAAGAGTTAACTGGCTTTGACTATGCACCACATATATAATAAAAAAGGTAAGAACATTTATTTCCTCCTCCTCAGTAGTTTAAAAGCATAACCTGTAACATTCATTACTTAGCACATGAATGATCACACCCAGAAATAGGTTGTCAGCCTTTTATTAAACAATAAACTTCAGTTCACAAAATCAGAGTTAAATTAAAACCTTGTTTGATGGATGATTTCATTTTCTATATTATATTTGAAACAAGCATTTCACCCTGCAGTTTCTGAACCCAATTAAATAATACATCATGCAAATGGGAAGGGTTTCCTGGGTTAACTTTAGCTGTTTCATCAAACATGTGACAGAAATGCAGAATATATAGGTTATTGTACTTAAAGCTGAAAATGTGTTGCTGGAAAAGCGCAGCAGGTCAGGCAGCATCCAAGGAGCAGGATAATTGACGTTTCGGGCATCAGCCCTTCTTCAGGAGGGCTGATGCCCGAAACATCGATTCTCCTGCTCCTTGGATGCTGCCTGACCTGCTGCGCTTTTCCAGCAACACATTTTCAGCTCTGATCTCCAGCATCTGCAGTTCTCACTTTCTCCTATTGTACTTAAAGTACAATATTTAAATCATTCACATGCACTTTACAAATCACAATAAATTTTTGGATTAAAAAGCAACCCTACTAATGAATTATTATAAACTCCTATCTGAGTACCCATATTTAATGTGTATTTAATGATACAGCAGGCCCACTGTCCCTGCCTGTTTCAAGGGGGCCAACATCATCCCATGCCAAAGAAGGCTCATGCAGCATGTCTCAATGACTACTGCCCAGTGGCCCTAACTTTGGTGGTCATGAGATGCTTTGAAAGGCTGGTCATGGCATTAATCAAGTCCAGCCTCCCCACTACTCTTGACCCACTCCAATTTGCATATTGGACAAACAGATCCATGTCTGACGCCATATCACTTGCCCTTCACTCCTCCCTCGAACATTTTGATACCAAGAACAGCTACGTAAGAATCCTACTCATTGACTACAGTTCAGCTTTCAACGCTATTATCCCCTTGAGATTGATTATTAAACTTTGGGATCTCAGACTAAGCCCCGCTTGCTGCAACTGGATCCTCAGTTTCCTCATCCATAGGCCACAATCAGTGAATATTGAGGACAATATATCATCCTCACTAACACTCAACACTGGAGCCCCCTAGGGTTGCATACTCAGCCCCCTACTGTACTCAGTGTATACCCATGACTGTGTCGCCAAATACCAAACTAATGTCATTTATAAGTTCGCTGATGACACCACCATAGTTGGTCAAATCTCAGATGGCGACGAAACAGACTACAGTCGGGAGGTGGAAGACCTGGAAAAATGGTGCACTGAGAACAACCTAACTCTCAATGCTGACAAAACCAAGGAACACATTATTGACTTACGGCAGGATATTACTCATGCCCCCCTACACATTAACAGTAAAGAGTGGAGAGTGTCAAGCTCTTGGGAGTGGTCATCCACAACAAGCTTTCTTGGACTCTTCATGTGGATGCACTGGTTACAAAGGCCGAACAACGTCTCTTCTTCCTCAGGCAGCTGAGGAAATTTGGCATGACGGTGAATACCCTTGTCAACTTTTATAGGTGCGCCATCGAGAGCATTCTATCTGGATGTATCACTACCTGATATGGCAACTGTACCATTCAAGATTTGAGACTGTTACAGAGAGTGGTGAACTCGGCCCGGCCAATTGCAAAGGCCAACTTCCCATCCATAGAATCCATCTACCAGGCCCACTGTTAAGGAAAGGCCGCCAGCATTCTCAAAGATCCATCCCACCCTGGCAATGTTTTTATACAACCTCAACCATTGGGGAGAAGGTACAGAAGCCTGAACACATGCACCAGCCTGTTTCGAAACAGTTTCTACGCTACTGTTGTTAGAATACTGAATGGACTCACAAACTCTTAGCATTCGCCTGTATCTGTGTTTTTGTTTTTGTTGCTGTTTACCTATTATTTACTTAACTATGCTATTTAACTCTGTGATTTGCCTGTATTGCTCGCAAGACAAACCTTTTCACTGTGCCTCGGTACATGTGACAATAAATTCAATTCAGTTCAATTCAATCAAATTGGATTGTTCCTGAAAACATGAACAGGGATCACAATGAGTGATTAACTAAGCCTGTTAGTTAAAATTGCATGCCAACTTTGTGGGACCTCCTCATCAAAATGAATGCTGCATGCTGGTCATTAGGCGAAAGTGAGGACTGCAGATGCTAGAAATACGCTGGTCATTGGCTACTTACATAAGAAGGGATCTAAAATTATAATGTGCAACAAAATACATATAAACAACAAAGCACAACTTAAAGATAATCTCCACCTCTTTAAGGGGTTAGTAGCGGAGGTGCTTGGTACATCATGGATGCAGCAGATGCTTGGAATCATGCAGGAAGTATCCTGGGAAACAGTGAGGAATGATAGCAGCTTGGGAGAGAAAGAAGGCTCTAATTTGTTCTGGTGCTGCATTGGAAGTCTTACTGCTGGAAGAGGAGGAAAGTTATCTCCTATACTCAATGGGGTAGGAAGTCCTACAGATACACAATCAGATGGCTTGGGTGCAGATTATTTTAGAGGCACATACCAGGAGTCAAGCATTGAGATCTTAAGTGTAATAGAATGAGATACTCTGTAAATGTTTGATAATATCACATGCGTTACCAAGGTCAGTGAATGCATCAGCAAATGCCATATCAATTGCAATGCCAGCCTTGGCCACTGCTCAATTCACCACACAACATCTACTAACAATTATAACTAATATTCGTAACTTCCCTGACCTGTGTACACTTAGCATTGTTGCAAGACTCACACTTTACTATTTTCCAGTTATTCAACCATGACAGTGACATCACGCACACACTATTATACCAAATTGACTGGCATACTTCACGTAGTATGCAATCAGAGGCAGCAAATAGTAACAAGCATCTCCACATGCCTAGCACTATGGGGAACAGTGTTGATCTTTACTGGAATTGTTATTGCTGGTGTGGTGACCAGTAGTTGGGCTGAAATCATTGATGATGGTAGTATCCTTCTGACTGCTTCTGGTTATCATATCCCAATTCCCCTTCATCTCACTATTTATTTTGATTTACAAACTGTAGGCAGAATAATCATGCTCCTCTTATATTGCCCCCTTCCATCATGGTATACTTACTCATCCTTGTACCATTTTTTCTTACAGCTACCAAGAAGAAAAATCTGGTCAGGTAATGGGAGAACACAAGAAATAGAAACAGGACTCAGCCATTTGGTCATAGAACCTGTATTCCATAAGAGTGTGCCTGATTGATTGTAGTCTTATCTTCACTTTCCTGCCTGGCTATCATAATCCAGATGAGAATGATGATGAAGACATAATGTCATCACTTGATTTCATAATCTCAGTTGATAGCTCTGATACTAACATCATGTATTCCAGAGATAGATCAGAGCCAGAATATTTATATTATGAGATAATGGGCTTGAGACAACTGCCACGAAATCTGGAAGTAAGTATAACACAGGTGCCAGTTCACCAGACAGTGACACATTAGTTTGATGCAGAAACCTTAGACCAACCTACTGATAAATGCTGATGGTACATATAACGTAAAGCTTGGTAGATTAGGAAACCTGTCAATAAATCTGTGGTCAAAGACCAGATGTATGGAGGTGTCCAGCATCAGGAGTGCTTTGCATACAACTTAAAGTCCATCCTTTCCAGCGATGAGGTAATCAGAAGTCTATTCACATATGTAAAGGCCCAACTATATTACAGCATTTGATGGCTGTTGATAGCACAAACAGTATGCTCAGTCCATGCTAATCTCTAGGCAGTGAGACTGGAATATAGTGAGCACTGTTTGGAAAGCCTCAGTGACAAACCCAGAAGCAGCAGTGAATTGCAAACTATGAGATGCTGCAAATATCTCCAGCTCCAGCCTGGAAGGTATCAGTCACGAAAGATGTCACTTTCACAAACCCCTGGCAATGCAGTTCTTGCTCAGCTCTAAATTGCAGCTGTGGCTACAGCAAGTGATTGATTTCAGTCGGATGTTATTATTGAAGTCATTCGTCTTTGGAGAATTTGTGATTTCCGAAATAGGTGAATAGGGCAGATAGATGCATGATTCAAGAATTGGTACAAAAGGGAGGTTATTAGATTCCTGAATCACCAAATTCATTCTGGGGAAGGTAGGATCTGTACAAGCAGGATAGTCTGCACCTGAACCAGAGTGGGACCAACATTTCTGAAAGTGGGTTTGCTATTGCTGTTGGGAGGAATTAACCAGTCCAGCAGCTGGAGAGGACATATTGTGTTAGTACAATAGGGACACACATACTTTAGTAAAGGAAGCAAGACAAAGGAAGTTCAACCATGTGAGTTTCAAGGGAGCAAGTTGAGGCTGGACTGTCTCTACTTTAATGTTAGGAATATTATATGTTACATAGATATGTTAATGTCATGGATTGACACATGCAATTGTAATATTGTAACTGTCATAAAGACATCGTTGACGGAGGGGCAGGATTGGCAACTCAATATTCCAGAGTATACGATCTTTAGGCAGGAAAGGAAGGGTGTAAAAAACAAGATGGTGCCGCAATATCAATTAACAAGTCAGTTATTCCAGTCAGGTGGGGCAATATCTTAGAAGCATCTTCAAATGTGGATTTGTGGGAAGAGGTTAGGAATGAAAAGGGAGCAGACATACCGGTGGGAGTGTATAATAGACCTGCAAACAGTTGGCAGGCAGTAGAGGAGCAGATATGTTGACAATGCATTGAAGTATGTATCAACCATAATAAAGTAATTATGCTAGAGGCTTTCATCTTCCTCAACATTAAGTGGGATAGCAATAGTGTAAAGGATTTAGAGGGGCAAAATTCTTGGAATGCATTCAGGACAGCTTTGCATCTCAACATATAGAAGGTCCAACCAAAGACCTAATTCTGGGGAACGAAGCTGGATAGATGTTTGAGGTGGTAGTGGGAGAGCATTTTAGTAATAGCAATAACAACACATGCATTTTAAATTTATTATGGAAAATGAGAAGGATGATCTGCTAAAAAAGGGCTTTGGATTGAGGAAAGGTCGATTTTATTTAAATAAACCAGGATTAGGCCAAAGAAGAATGGGAACAGCTACTTGTGAATAAATACATGACAGAACAATAGGAGTGATTGGAGAGGTTGGGGGCTTTCAAATTGAATTGTTGAGAAATCAGGCCCAAAATGTTGTTTCAGGTGAAATGTAGAAGCAATAAGCCTGGAGGACCCTGGATAAGGAGGAATAGGGAGACTTTTAACAGGTACCAAGGAGAACAATTAGAAACATAGGGCCATAGGAACACAGGAACAGGAGTACGCCATTCAGCTCCTTGAGCCTGCTTTGTCATTGAATAAGATCATGGCTCATCTGTGGGCTAAATCTATATGCCTGCTTGGGCCCATGCCCCTTCTTTAATAAAAAAATGTTTACCTAAGATTTAATTTTAACAATTGAATTAGCATCAACCGCCTATTGAGGAAGAGCGTTCCAAACCTTCACTATTCTTTGCATGCAGAAGTTCTTTCTAATATCTTTCCCGATTGAATTGGCCCAAATTCATTTTCCTGGAGCATTGGAAGCTGAGGGCTGACTTTATTGAAGTTTATAAAGTCATGAGGGGGATACATGAGGTGAATAGCCAAGGTCTTTTTCCAAGGGTAAGTCAGCACAAAACTAGAGGGCATAGGTTTATAGTGAGAGGGGAAAGATTTAAAAGGGACATGAGGGGCAACGTTTTCATGCAGAGGGCAGTGCGTATATGGAATGAACTGCCAGATGAAGTGGTAGAGATGGGTACAATTACAACATTTAAAAGACAACTATAGACCAGTGAGCCTGACATCGGTGGTGGGCAAGCTGTTGGAGGGAATCCTGAGGGACAGGATGTACATGTATTTGGAAAGGCAAGGACTGATTAGGGATAGTCAACATGGCTTTGTGCATTGACTATCATGTCTCACAAACTTGATTAAGTTTTTTGAATAACTAACAAAGAGGATTGATGAGGGCAGAACGGTAGACGTGATCTATATGAACTTCAGAAAGGCATTTGACAAAGTTCCCATGGGAAACTGGTTAGCAAGGTTAGATCTCATGGAATACAGGGAGAACTAGCCATTTGGATACATAACTCGTTCAAAGGTAGAAGACAGAGGGTCGTGGTGGAGGGTTGTTTTTCAGACTGGAGCCCTTTGACCAGTGGAGTGCCACAAGGATCAGTGCTGGGTCCACTACCTTTCATCATTTATATAAATGATTTGGATGTCAGCATAAGAGGTATAGATAGTAAGTTTGCAGATGATACCAAAATTGGAGGTGTTGCGGACAGAGAAGAAGGTTACCTCAGATTACAATGGGATCTTGATCAGATGGGCCAGTGGACTGAGGAGTGACAGATGGATTTTAATTTAGATAAATGCGAGGTGCTGCATTTTGGGAAAGCAAATCTTAGCAGGACTTATACACTTAATGGTAAGGTCCTGGGGAGTGTTGCTGAACAAAAGGATCTTGATGTGCAGGTTCATAGCTCCTTGAAAGTAGAGTCGTAGGTAGATAGGATAGTGAAGAAGGCGTTTGGTATGCTTTCCTTTATTGGTCAGAGTATTGAGTACAAGAGTTGGGAGGTCATGTTGTGACTGTACAGAACATTAGTTAGGCCACTTTTAGAAAAATGTGTGCAATTCTGGTCTCCTTCCTATCGGAAAGATGTTGTGAAACTTGAGAGGGTTCAGAAAAGATTTACAAGGATGTTGCCAGGGTTGGAGGATTTGAGCTATAGGGAGAGGTTGAAAAAGCTAGGACTGTTTTCCCTGGAGCGTTGGAAGCTGAGGGGTGACCTTATTGAGATTTATAAAATCATGAGGGGCATGGATAGGATAAATAAACAAGGATTTTTCCCTGGGGTCGGGAAGTCCAGAACTAGAGGGCATAGATTTAGGGTGAGAGGGGAAAGATATAAAAGACACCTAAGGAGCGACTTTTTCATGCAGAGGGTGATACGTGTATGGAATGAGTTGCCAAAAGAAGTGGTGGTGACTAGTATAATTGCAATATTTATAAGGCATCTGGATGGGTATATGAATAGGTAGGGTTTAGAGGGAAATGGGCCGGGCGTTGGCAGATGGAACTAGATTGGGTTGGGATATCTGATCTGCGTGGACGAGTTGGGACTGAAGGGTCTGTTTCCGTGCTGCACATCTCTATGACAGTTAGACAGGTACACTGATAGGAAAGGTTTCGAGGGATATGGACAAAACACAGGCAGATAGGACTAATTAAGTTTGGGAAACTTGGTCGGCATGGATGAGTTGAACTGAAGAGTCTGTTTCTGTTCTGTATGACTCTATGACTCTGTACCCCCTGCTTCTAGAATCTTTAACCAGTGGAAAAGAGTTTGTCTGTATTTACTCTGTCTTTCCCTGTTAAAATCCTGAAAACCTCAATTAGATCACACCATAACCTTCTAAATTCGAGAGAATAAAGGCCTACTTTGTCTAATCCCTGAAGTCAGGTATCATCCTTGTAATCATGCATTGAACTCCCTCCAGGGCTAAAACATCCTTTCTAAGGTGTGCTGCACAGACCTGCTCACAATGCTCAACATGAGATCTATCTAGAATTTTGTATAACTGCAGCATAACATCAATAAAACCATAGTGGAGTATAGAAAGTGCAGGGTGAACTAAAGAAAGCGATGAGGAGAGCAAAGAGCAGGCATGAGAAAACACTGGCCGGTAAAATTGGAGAGAATCACAAGATATTCATAAGTATATTAAGGGGTAGAAGATAAACGGGAAAGAGTATAACACATTCTGAACCAAGGGGGCAATCTGAGCATGGAGCTGGAAACACTGACGGACTTTAAATGAGCATTTCACTTATATCTTCACTCAGGAGGAGGAGGAGGTAGGTACAGAAATCGGGAAAAGGAATGAAAAAGTTCTTTAGTAGTTTGAAATCGAGAATGAAGAGTATTAAAGGTTTTGGTGGTCTTAATTGAGGACAAAGCCCCAGGTTTGGATGTATCCTAGGATGCTGTCAGAGATGAGGAAGGAAATTGCAGGAGCTCTGACGCAAATTTTTAATTCCTCTCTGCCCAGAGGTGCCAGAGAACTCAAGATCAGCTATTGTGGTTCCAATTTTCAAAAAGGGAGGTGGACATAAACCAGGGAATTGGCGATTGCATAGTTTCACACCAGTAGTAGTAGAATTTGGAGAATTTTCTGAAGGAAATAATTAATCTCCATATGGAGAGGCAACGTTTGATAAGGGATAACCAACATTGCTTTATCAAAAGGAGGTCATGCCTAACAAAAGTGAATTAACTTTTTAAGGAGATGACCTGGTAAGTAGATGAGGGTGGTGAAGTTGATGTATTTCACAAAAGGATTTGATAAGGTCACATATGGGAGACTGATAAAGAAGATAGAAGTAATTGGGATCCAGCAAAACTTGGAAAGCTGAATATAATATTGGCTTAGTGATAGATGGCAGCAGAAGGCTGTTTGTATAACTGGAGCCTGGTGTCCAATGTCATACCATAGGCATCAATGCTGGAACCCTATTATTTGTGATATATATAAATATATCGAAGAAAATTGAGGGGGCAGGTAAGTAAGTTTGTGAATAATGCAAAGATTGGGTGGTTGACAATGAGGAAGGAAGTCTTTGGTTACAGGAGATATAGATAGGTTGGTCAGATGGGCAGATCAGTGATCAGATGGAATTTAATGATAAGTGTGAGGTGATGCACTTTGGAAGGGGTACATAATGAATGACAGGACACTAGAAAGCTCAGAGGAACAGAGGAACCTTCGTGTGCTTTTCCACAGATCACTGAAGGCAGCAGGGCAGATTAACAGGGTAGTTAAGAAGGCATATTAGACACTTGATTTTATCAGTCATGGCATACATTATAAGAGTAGTGAGATTATTTTGGAGCTGTATGGGACTTTGGTAAGGCCACAACTGGACCACAGTGTGCAGTTCTGGTCACCATATTACAGGAGGATGTGATTTCACTGCAGCAGATGAAGATAAGATTCATCCGGATGTTCTGAAGAAGGGTCACAGGACTTGAAACATTAAGTCTGACTTCTCTCCACAGATGTTGCCAGATCTGCTGAGTTTTTTTCCAGTAATTTATGTTTTTTGTTTCATGGGGATGTTGCCTGGAATGGAGCAGTTCAGCTGTGGAGAGGGGGCTTCTTTAGAGCAGAGAAGATTGAGACGGGACCTAATTGAGTTGTATAAGACTATAAGGGGCATAGACAGGATGGATAGGAAGCAACTGTTCCCCATGATTGTAAAGTCAATAACAAAAAGGCAAGATTTAAGATGAAAGGAAGGAGGTTTAGGGGAAACATATTTTACCCAGAAGGGAATCTGGAGTGCACTGCCTGGGAGGGTAATTGAGGTGGGAAACCTCAAAACCTTTAAAAAGTACTTGGATGAGCACTTGAAATGTTGTAATATTCAAACTGTGGGCCAAGTGCTGGAAGGTAGGACTAGTGTAGATTTAGAGTAGTTATTTATTGGTGCAGACTTGATGGGCTGAATGGCCTCTTTTGTAATGTATGATTTTATGGCTCTATGAATTTCTCTCTATGAATACCCTGGATGGATATGATTGCCTGCTGAGAACTCTCCTCACACCCCCACCCCTGCCTTCTGCTTGTTCGGATTTTCAAGGCCTTTATTTGTTCTCCTGTCATTCTGTACACCAATAGAAATAGCTGTTAATTATTACAATCATGCCTGAAAACAACTAATTAATGAAAAGGCTTGAAGGATAAACTCCTTCAGTACCTGCTAGACTACTCCCTGTAGACTTGTGACTTAAAACAGCAATGAAAAGTATCAACTTGTGCAATGGTAGCGATCATAGCAAGAAGATAATCATTGGCAACTGATGTGCTGGTAGTTGATAACCCCTTATAGTGCTGATGAGTGTCTTTCCTTATGCTAACATGTGATATACTAAGGTGGGAGACAATGTTGGCTGAAATGTTGAGTTCCAAAATGACACTGACAATGTCAGATTTGAATGATGAAGCACACTCAAAGAAATTTGTATGTGTACACCTGATGTGCCAAAATACCCATTGAATTTCATACCTGGAATGTTAGCATGATGGCATAGTGTATTGAAATTTCCATAACTTCCAGCACAGTCAGAATTACTAACTAAGCTCCTAAGTGGAGATTGCCAGATCAATGTTAGTGCTTCCAGAAACTGGAATTGGATCTTGCCCCCCAGCCCTCTGATCACGTCTTTAACCTGCACACTTCCTACCTCCAGTTAATATTGGCTTCAAAGTAATTCCTGCAGGGAGAAAGGAAGGAAAAAGGCTAATTATCTCAGGTAATGTGAGGAACTAATTGTTGACAACAGAGTGGAGGTCTTTCAGCACGTATGCATCATCTTGGGAAAGATGTATATACAAAAAGATGCATGGAAAATTAGCCAATATATTTTCATGTGTAGAGACAAAATATTAACACACTCAATGTTTCCATTCATCCAGCTCTCTATCTTTCTTTCTAATTAAACGTCCTGTATCTAACATTTGACACAAGAGAAGTTTGTGATTTGTACAAAGCTTTGAGGACCTGGACTCTCATGAGTGATGTTAAAACAGTGCAGGTGTGATAAAATAAGGATGTTGGCTGGTTACAAGATGCAGCCTCTATGCCTGTGGAAAAGTAATTTGAAACAGCAAGAATAAACAAGAGATGCTCATCTTGATTCACAGATTCAGAGAATTACAAACTTGATCCAATGGCTGATCAGTGGCCTCGGAACAGCTGAAGAACAGCAATTCCAGAAATTAATAATCATTCTCGGGGAGCTAATCAATCTATCCTCTCTGGGATCAATTACTTTCACCATTGTTTCTATTCAGATCCTTCCAAGTGCCTCAGTAGAACTCACAGTAACTATCCTCGAACATGAGTTCTTTGGAACTATTACAGTGGTAAAACAGGCACAATTTCCAGTGTAGTTTGAAATCTTTGCCTGACATGCTTGTTGAATTGCAGTAAGGCTCATCTACCTTCTCACCAAAAAGTTTAGAGGGTAAAGTTTAGAGGCTAGGAGTCTGATGTCGGCTCTTTGTAGCTCCAAGTATTCAAAATATCAAATGTTAAAAATACAGCAGAGTGGTTAATCAATTTTTGTTCAGAAAATTAAATGTTCATTAGACTAATTTATTGACTAAACATTCACAAATCAAAACTTACTGTAATTGAATAAGAACACATATTTGGAAATATTGGTCTACACCCAAGATATAATGTAATATGCTACAAAGCAGACATTAATTAACAATCAACATTAAAAACCACATGAGATCTTCACAACTAAAACTTTCAACATAAGCTGTTTGGATGAATTCAAACCACTGCTGAGATGGACATGGAAATGGAAGACCAAAATACTATATTTTTTTTAATCCTTAGAGAGGTAAGAAATGACCTGATAGTAAGAGAGGGTTATTGGGTAAAGACTGATAAAGATATATTGATGATTGAATGAAATAAACTATTGAATTAAATCCTCCCAAGCCCTGAAAGATCTGGGCTATGGCAAGAACTTTGGGAGAATCATGTGAGAAGTCAAGTGAGGCACTTCTTGATGTTGGAAACAACAAGTTGACCTTTCTTGCTAAGTTGTGGATGTGGATAATGTCAATATTCTTGCTATTGAGCAGTGAAAGCCTATTAATGAGAACAGTTGCTTAGATGTAGAAGGTGAGGTCAACTTTGAAGTGTTCTGAGAGGAATCTTCTGGGAAGTTTGTATGTGATTCTTCCTAGGAATGGCTGCCTCCCGCCACTGTCCTGTCCTTTTGTGAGAAAATGGCTCCTGGAGTGGGCTCCCTTGTTCTCCTGTCTGCAAAGCAGGGTACCAATTCTACCTTTCTCATTCATGCCAGTGATTATCTCCAAATCTGCATGGTAGCGCTAGACTGTGAGCATTTAATCAAGTGTGCAATGGTCTTTTAAGTATGGCGTCAATGCCAGAGATGCCAGTATATCCCAGCAGTGGTGAGTATTTTTGACTGTAGCGAGAGGGAGAATCAGGCCACCACTGGAAGAGAAGAGCGCCATAGATGTGTGGTAGTTAGCTAATGAGGTGAATTTGGGATGATAGTGTGAGAAAACTCACTAGGATTTGTGGAGGAAAAACTTCCGTGAAACTCACTAAAACTGACATTTATGGTGAGAATCAACGTAACATCAATGCCTAGGATGAGCTGAACTAATGAATATTGATCTCCCAAGTCTCAAAGAAAGAAACAAAGCCTCAGGAAAGAACTGCAAAAACTTAATGAACAACATAGCAGTGACATCATTTCAGTCCAGAAGAGATCTATATTTCTCTTATTACTAAGTAGTTCAATATGAAGGAAAACCTCAAAGGTTAGTGCTAAAATAGAGAAAACCAGCATCCGCATTATTGAAAAAAGGAATCTCACAATGCATGTTCGACTAAAGATCAAGTTGCAAATAAGATTGTTAAGTTTAAATGTTTTTAAAAATGGTGCTTTTAATAATACTTGAAATTGGATTGGAGCAATGACTTAGCCAAATCGTGTCAAAAAGTTGCAGGATGCATCAATGCTCTCATTATGTCAAATTGTTGTGCTAATTTAGTTTCTTCATATTTTATATTCAGGAACTTCTCCAGGGCAGCTTCCCAAGTGAATTCATGAGCAACCATTACTTAAAACAAAACTAAATCATTTAATAGAACAGAAACAAGCTTGAACTTACATTTTAATCATCTTTTATATTATATTCTTTCTTTAAAGGATTAACTTATAAAAATGGTTTACTATGTCCAATTTATGCAACAGAGAAAATCGAAATATTTGTGCAATTTTTGATCTGCTGCAATTTCAAACGCACAGCAGCTTTCTTTCTGACAGAAAACAGAAGTGACCATTGTTTTTCTGTAATGCTTCTTAAGAGCTTAGGATTTTTCTCACAAAACATCATAAAGGTTCAATTGTAAAAATTAAGTATCTATTTTTCAGTTTTGAAGGGTGAGTATTATCAGTCATGGAATCAGTTAATGTGTTTGATCAATGCCATTATTTTCAATAATAAGCTTAAACATAACCTAAAGCTAAATGTGTTTAGAACATCAGATAAAGGAAAGTTCATTACATCAGTCTTCTGAATTCAAACATACATTCCAGAGTTAAAAGCACACTAGGTCAGTTGTGCATGAGGAGTTAAAATAATTTACTTTTAGATAGTAATCACAGTCCAGTTCTAATATGCTACTACAAAGTTTCATGGAGTTACATTTGGATGTCTGTAACTAACCTACTCACTAAAGTCAGGACCTTAAATAGTACAAGTGTGTAGATACTTATGGCAACAACTAACAATTTTGTGTTGTTATCTTCAAATTTAATAGTTACAAATTGGGATTGAATCTAAAAGGAGGCAGAAAGTGTGCAACACTGAAGAGTGCCTTAAACACCACCCACTATGATGATGTCATATGGATTTGGCGAGAGAACAGATTAGGACCTCAAAGGAGTAAGGCCAGGATACCCTCATAGTCTCTGTAACAATGTTTAGCAATTCTGTGTAACTAATAATTGATTGCTACCATGCAATGAACTACATCTTGATTAAGACAAGTACCTGTTTTCATTAAACTAGCAACTGATTTTCCTCTATCATATCAGACCCTATGCTGAAAGAAGGCGGTGGCAGCAAACGGTGGTACCCATTAGCGAGCAATAGTGCAGGCAGCCTCGAACAGCACAATGAGCAGTGGTGTTGATTTCTTGTACATATCCCATTTAGCTGCCTCATACCACATGCCAGGACTAGAAGCGGTCTGAAGCTTTCTTGAAGCACACCTTTAAGAATGCTGCTAATGTTGACAACAATAGAAAAATATGAGCATTCAAGCACCCTGTAGAAGAAAACACTGTAGCGAGATTCAACATGATAGAAACTATGACCAATGGAAAAAGCATTTCAGATCTGTAAGGGATGTGTTATAGCAGGAAAATATTAGAAATTTTGTCACGTTGAAGTGTTAGTCACTCCAAGGCAGTTACAAGATTGTATTGAGTGCCAATGATTTATAGGAATGTTCCCAAGTTGGAGAGTGAATGGGCATGTGATATTCCATTTGAAAAGTTAAAATCCCTGGTGGGAAAGGGAAACCTTTAGGAAGCAGTGCAGAATTACAGGCTATGAAAGGTAGAGGTAAAGAAAAGAGCTTTTCTTTCAGATCAGCATCTCTGCCATAACATTTTGGTCTCATGAGGCACAACTACAATAAAGGAATTCAAGGGTTATAAAAGAATTTCAATCTGACTCAGGGATGTAAATAAAATGGCTAACGTTTTACAATGTCTTCAAGGACCTATTGGCATGATACATTCATACATGGCAGAATAGTTGAAAAGCACGGTCACAGAATGCATACAGTTACACATATAGGTGGAAGGACCCACGTCTAATGACAAAAGCGAATTTTCCAAAGAATCCACTTGCTTCTTGGGGTACATTATGCCTGGATAATGGCAGACCCACAGGAAATTACAGAGTTTCCTAATTCAAAATCAGTTCCTGACTTGCATAAATCTTTAAAACAGTAAACCAGTTGGTGAAATTTTGTTTCATATGTTTTGTTTCAAAATCTTTGAGATACTTCTTGAAGAAGATGCAAATCTGGGATTGAAACACACACCAGGAGGCTGTGCATCAAAAGATTAGGATGTGCTAATCTCCATGGATGTCCAAACACTATAACTGCTGATGCTTCAGCTACAAACTTGGAGTAGTGCTCCTCCAGGAGCAAACAGATAGATGTTGTACATCCATCTTCTCTACATCATCACAGGCATGTCAAACATAGAAACATGGCATGCCACAATTGTGAAGAAGATTCTCTTGGTTATATAGCTTTGCAACAGATTTTCAGGTAAAATCTTGGAACATATAGATTGTCCACAAACCCGGGTCTTCCTATTAGATAAGATAAAATTAGCAAGGATGACTCCATGAATACAGAGATTTCGACAGTGCCTTATGATGCTCACCCATGAAACAATATATGGAAACCCTGCAGATGATAGTTGATATATTCTGCAGAGATTTCCAGGTCAACCGGCTTCCAAAGCATTACCTTGAGTTTGCTCATAAATTTGTGTTATGTATTCAGTCTTGTAACATTAGTCAGCAAAAAATAATCAACTCGGTCAAAAATGACAGGTGAAGATAGAAACTGAGAATGTCTCTATTAGCATCACATTGAAGATTAAGAAACAAAGGCCTAGTGAGTTGGTAAGAAAACATGTTTTGAGCACAAATATCATTTTACAAACTTAGAAGACTTACTGGTATGTGATGTGTCATGGTTCTGACAGGATGAATGCATTGGTAATCAAGTTCCCCATTCCATAAGCTATATCATTATGGTCTACTATGGTCTAATTGTTGTTCTTTAATATACTCAAAAGTAACTTATTTAGAATCATAGAGATGTACAGCATGGAAACAGGCCCTTTGGTCCAACTCGTCCATGCCGAACAGATATCCCAACCCAATCTAGATCCACCTGCCAGCACTTGGCCCATATCTCTCTAAACCCTTCCTATTCACATATCCATCCATGTGCCTTTTAAATACTTAATTATACCACTTCCTCTACCACTTCCTCTAGCAGCTCATTCCATACATATACTCTGCGGGAAAAGGTTGCCCCTTGGGTCTCTTTTATATCTTTCTCCTCTCACCCTAAATCTATGCCCTCTAGTTCTGCCACCCCAGGGAAAAGACCTTGTCTATTTATCCTATCCATGCCCCTCATGATTTTATAAACCTCTATAAAGTCACCCTTCCACCTCCGATGCTCCAAGGAAAACAGTCCAGTCTATTCAGCCTAATCTATTCTCAACTCTTTCAAGTTTCACAACAAACATAAACTATTCTTTGCAATTACAAAACTGGCTAACAACTAAGCTATATTCTGTAATTAAATTATATCTCCTTAATCCTAAGCGAACTCATGCATATCACAAACAAGTTGTTACATCAAGTACTTTGAAATAGCTTTCTAACCTCCAATTTAATAACATTGTATCTAAATAAATTTAAAGCAAAATTTTATATTGGAAAAAAAAACTCATTCATGGGATGTGGGCATAGCAGGGTATGCCAGCATTTATTGTTTATCCATACTTGCTCTTGAGAAGATGGTGGCAGTGAGCTACCTTCTTGAATTGCTGCAGCCCATATAGTGGAGGTACATTCACCATGCGGCTGGGAGGGAATTCTAGAATTTTGACCCACCAATACTGGAGGAAGTGCAATATGTTTCCAAGTCAGGATATTGAGTGGCTTGGATGGAACCTTGCAGATCGTGGCATTCCCACATATGTGCTGCCATTGCCCTTCCAGATGGCTGTGACCATGGGTTTGGAAGATGCCGTCTAAAGAATGTCTGTGAATGTTTGCAGTACGTTGTGTAGATAGTACACATGTCAGCTATGTGTATTGGTGGTAGAGACAATGAATGCTTGTGGTTGTAATGCCAATCAAGAGGACTGGTTTGTTCTGGATGGCGTTAAGCTTCTTGAGTGTTATTGAAGCAGAACTCGTTCAGGCAAATGGGGAGTATTCCATCATGACCCTGACCTGTGCCTCATGGATAGGCTTTGTGGGGGGAGTCAGAAGTGAGTTACTCACCTTTCTAACCTCTGACCTGCTATTGTACCCATCGTACTTATACACCTAGTTCAATTCAGTTTCTGGTGAATAGCTTCCGCCAAGATGTTGACGATGGGTAATGTCAAGGGGCAATGTTAGGTTCTTTCTTGTTGGAGATGGCAATTACCTGACATTCAAGTGGCGCAAATGCTAATTGTCACTTTTCAGCCAAAAGCTGGATATTGACTGGGTTTTCTTGTATTTGGACTTGGACTCCTTCAGTATTTGAGAAGTTGTGAATGATGCAGAACATTGTTCAATCATCAGTGAACATCTCCACATCTGACCTTATGATGGAGAGCATATCCTTGATGAAGCTACAGTTGTGTAAAAGCAAAACATAGCAGATGCTGAAATTAAAATGCAAATGCTGGAGGAACTCAGCAGATCTAACAGCATCAATGGAGGTAGAAACAAAGATAATATTCTGAGTATAACATGAGTCTTCTTCAGGATGCAATGCAATGGACATTGAATTCCCCTAGCCAGAGTACATTCTGTTCCCTTACCACCTTTAGTGCTTCCTCCAAATCATGCTCAACGTAGAGTTATCAGGCCAGGAGGGTGTGGGATGTAATATCGTAATCAGCAGATGATTTCCTCGCCCATATTTGACCTGCTGCCATGAGACTTCATGAGGTCCAGAGTCAATGTTGAGGACAACAGGGCAACTCCCTTTTGATTGTGTATCACTGTGCCTCCACCGAAGCTGGGCATGTCCTGCCAGTTGGACAGGGCATACTCAGGGATGGTGATGACTGTGTCTGGGATATTATCTATGAGATACTCTGTGTAAATATGACTATGTCATGATCTTGCTTGACCTCTCTGTGGGTCAGCTCTCCCAGTTTTGGCACTAGCCTCCAGATATTGTAGTTTGTAGCATTGGGAGGGCTGAATTTGCTGCTCTCAGTTCTGGTGCCTTAGACAATGACAAGAGGTCCATCTTTTTTGAGACCTTCTAGCAGTTCACATAACTGAATGGCTTGCTAGTCCATTTCTGAAGTCAAAAACAGTGCTCTGGGTCTGGAGTCATATGTAGGCTGAATAATTTTCCTGCCCTACAGGGCATTAGTAAACCAGATTTTCTTTAAAATTACAATCAGCAGTCATCATGAGACTTTTAATTCTAGCTTTCTTTCAATGAGGACATATGTGGCCACCAGTTCAGTGTCTGGCGGTCACTTGAGGAGGATGGGTCACATTCATTCTGTCACCACCACTCACAAAAGTGAAAGAGGGCTGGGTACTGGGGAGTTGACAGGAACCAAGTGTAGGCACACATGCATGGCTGGGGAATGTGAAGTAAGTGAAGGTTGCCGAATAGGCACGAAGAAAGGAATAGGTGATGTTGGAGGTCTCAATGACATTAATGCTTAGGCAAAAAGCCATTGGCAGAGGGCCGTTCACTGTCATTTCCAACATGAAGCACATGGATTATGGCTGCGAAATCTCTCATAATAGGTGGGATAAGTGAGCCGGGGTGTGAGGCAAAGTGGATAGGCCTTCATAAAGAGAACATAAGCCAAGAGCACATAAGATCTTTGTGACACAGACAGTCAGAGTGTGCAGTCACTGGCTGTCATGCAGCATTGACTTTCACTGTGTCGTACCTTTCTGACAGCTTCACTGCTAGGAACTCTCTTAGATGGAGATTCCCATGCACATGGCCAACTGAAGACTGGCAATCAAGGAGGGAGACTGAAGGGGAGGGGGGTGGGTTTAGCTAAAGTGTTAGACTGAGCTAATGCTTTGTACATGCATTGCTAACACTGCTCCCACATGATGAAAAGGGCACTCATCACAGACCTCCCACCTTTGCGCATTCTTGGGGACCAAGGTGTATTGTTGAAAAGTACTCAAAGTATTTAGTTCCTCCATAAAAGCTACAAACTACTTCATGAATGGTGAAAAAAAACCTTTATCAACAACTATGTATATTACTGTCAACCCTGGCCCTCACGTGACTTTTCTTTTCCTCTCCTGCCTCCTGCGCATCATTGAACTGCTTTGTGGCACAAATGAGATGGAGGAAGCCTAATTCCCAGTTCTGAAGAAGGGTCACTGGACCCAAAACATTAATTCTGCTTTCTCTCTACAGATGCTGAGATCTGAGATCTTTGAATAATTTCTGTTTGTTTCTTATGTGTGGGATCCACAGTTTTTTGACTTTTGTTTTCTATGGTGGAGCCAGCTGGCCTTGAAAATTTGCTGGGGAAGACCTGTGTGTTCATGTTTTGACAGGCAGACATACCAAGAGACTTGTTGTCTAAGGAAAAGTGATTATTCCAAGCCTGAACTTCTAAGGGTTGGAAGAGAGCAGGCAGAGTGGAGGTGGAGGGCTTGGCCAATTCTGTTCTGCTGAGAGACCTGCATGCCCCTTGGCCAGTTGGGTGCCTCTGGGCACCACCGTGCCACCCTGGGTCAAGTATCCTAGTCCTCCTCTCACTCTGGCTTCAGTCTAGAGGACCAATGCCTGGTGTGATGGCGTGCATTTCTGCATGACTCTCCAGCATCCCGTGACAGAGCCTGGCCCATATGCCTGCAAACCTTTCCTATTCTGGGACTGACTCATGGTAAGATGGGGAGAAAATCAGATGTAATACTCACCAGTGCGGCAATCATAACAATCCAAGCAGTGAGTCTGGTAACATTCAGAGAGAAATTTCGCTCTATTTCATGGGGTAAAACACTCCACCAAATTTGACTTACCCTGCACTTAGCTGAGCAAAAATATAAAAGCTAGCTTCTTGCTTTTTTCCAAATATGCAGCTATAATCTCTTTCATGATCAATTCCAACACTTTCTCGAGGGCAGATACCATAACAACTGGTCTGCAGTATCCAGAGTCAGAGTCAGAGATAGAGATGTACAGCATGGAAACAGACTCTTCAGTCTGACCCGTCCATGCCGACCAGATATCCCAACCCAATCTAGTCCCACCTGCCAGCACCTGGACCATATCCCTCCAAAGCCTTCCTATTCATATACCCATCCAAATGCCTTTTAAATGATGCAATTATACCAGCCTCCACCACTTCCTCTGGCAGCTCATTCCATACACGTACCACCCTCTGTGTGAAAAAGTTGCCCCTTAGGTCTCTTTTATATCTTTCCTCTCTCACCCTAAACCTATGCCCTTTTATGAATCCCTCCCTTCTTGAATAGAGGCCTTGAAATTAATAGCAATACAACTTCTACCTCATTAATTACCTCTTTTAAGGCCCTTGGATGAAATCCATCTTGTCAGCTTGCAGCTCCATCAGTTTACTTAGTACCACTTCTTTTGCAATTATAGTTTCGCTACTTTCCTCTCTCCCTCACTTCCTGATTACTAGAATGTCTTTTGTATCCTTTATAGTAACAACAGAAGCAAAATATTTGTTCTTTCATTCACTGATTCCATACTATCTACTATTAACCCCCACCCCATTCACACTCTCTGAAGGATCAACACTGACTTTACTTTTCTTTACCTTTGAACTGCCTGTAAAAAAACGTATCCATTGCTGTCCATTTTTACATTCCTTGTTAGCCTCTTCTCAAACTCTAGTTATTTTATCAAAATCATATGTTGTTACTGGCAATGTATCAATATATGAAAAAGGAAATATGTCTTCCCTGTTGGGTTCTCTGTCTAATGGGTACAACAATCCAGACACTGCATCAGCATTATAATAATCTTCTGATTATCTGCAATAAAAGTCATATTTATAACAGACACAACCAACGTCCATGTCTGCACTTGGGCTGCAATTAGAGTGATACTCCCATGTTTTGGATAATGGTGAGGACCCTTTGTGGCAGTGAGTGAAATTGTACTCTGATAGAACAATAACCCTTGTCTTTGATTTTTGGTTTAAGAAGATTTTATAAATACTTGCATGATCATAGTTTCACAGTTGAAACTAATCATGAGACACAAGGCATTTTTGAATCTAAAATCCTTAGTTTTTATTTAGAGCACAAGTTCACTCATTGCCACTAAGGGTCCTCACCATTATCCAACACATGGGAGATCGTGGCATCTATTCCACATGGAGAGGCATCATTTTGGACACATCATTATGTACAAGGATTATATGGAATTTCAATTTACTTTGCTTGAATGCTTTGCTACAACGTTGTCCAAAATCACAGAATACCTTTTCTCAAAAACCTGCTCAATGATGTCGTAAGGTTGCCAAATTTGGTGTGAATTTTCTATAAGAATTTGTGTGACACACAAAAAAAAACCTGACCATTCTGAGGGTTTGATGGATCTCTTATTGCTTAAACTTTACACTGAGTAGGAAGTCATCCATCGTTTTATCACTATACCAACCCATTGTTAACTCTTACTTCTCTTGAAGCATGTTCCACCTTATCCATGGCCAGTGCTATTTGGCAAGTTACATTAAAAGCTAATTTTGGAAATGTCAGCAATTTATTGCAAATGCATTCATTTATTTCAACTGTGCTCAAATCTGATCTGTTAAGCTCTGTCTTGAAATTTTCAAAAATTACAATGGCAGGACAGCTTTTCAAAGTCATGATAAAATCTCCAGTAACTTCACTAGTCAACTAATTACTTGGTTAAGCTGATAACTTTCTGCAAACTTTAATGGCTTGGGATTTTGGTTCTGGGCTCTACAGCTAAACTTATTTGCAACTTTACCTCTTAGTGAACTGGCTCTGGTACTGTTTCTCACCACACATGCTGATGCTGGTTCTATACACTGGAACCTGGATATTACAAGGCTCTTTGGATCTGTATTTCAAAACCAGAATATAAATAAGACTACATTGTAATATTATATCATTGTGTTTATCCTAAGTGAGATTTTGAAGAGAAAAACTGTTACTTTGTGCTTTCATGAATGTATGGGAACCCCAAACTCTTGATTCAGCAGGTTTATAATTTCTGTTTCTCTGCCCAGTTAATGTATTCCTCCAACAAAAATAAGAATCTCCATAGATATGACTGAATTGCACAGATTGTTATCATCTGTGCTGCTTTTCACCCTCGTAAACATTTTAACTCAAGTCTTTATAGTTAAAGTTGGGGGTTGGGTAGCCATCTGGTAAAGATCAAAAAGCAGTCAGAATTTTCTAAAAGGACAAACTTCTGGTTTTGATGTGATTTTTAAACCCAGCACAGCTGTCAGTATTTGTGATAACTCCTAAACACAAACACTTCAGTAACCCGGAAAGGAGCATCTCATGCTGAACAAGGAGACCAAAATTGTTAAATATATTTCAAAACATTAACTCTATCTACAAAAAAATGAACAGAGATTAAGTATTGTTAAAAACTTCATGTCACCTTTTAGCAATGTATATCTAAATAAATGATCTGTGACAATTGCAGAGATAAATTTACATAAAAATCTTGGGTTCTAAGGTAAAGATCTGCACTATCACAGACCATACCACAGTAAGCCCTCATTGTATTACCCCATAATGCATGCTCGGTGTTAATATCTGAACGAGTGGCTTTAATTGACTGATCAAGTATTGGTTCTTCTTCACCAACTATCTGGACTTCTTATTGTCTTTCATGGTGCACTGCTTGGTTCTTGGGTATCTGAGAGCAAAAGTGCAAAAGGGTTTGGAATGAAGATAGAGAGTTGAAGTGGGAAAACAGGAGGGCCATGGAAGCTCCATTAAGAGCAGGACATAAAGCAGGAACATATCATTATTTTAAAAGTAATTTGTGATGCCAGACACAACAGTCTTAGTCTCTGAAGGTTTTATAACATGAAGAATTCTCCCATCACAAGGGATTCAGGGAATACAGGCATGACTAGCCTTTGCACATTCTGTTCTGCTCCAAACTGTTATGGACCACCTTGCCAGAAGGGACAGAGAAGGATGTCAGTAAATGTTTTACAATATGTTTGGGTAATGTGGTAACATTGGAACTGGATGTGGAACTAACGTTATTGAAAAGTATATGAAGATGAGGTAGAGTATTTGGATTATGAGGTAGGGACTGCTGATGCATGAGTGATGAGGATGGGATATATTAAATAGCGTGATATTGGAGATTTTGGAGATTGGAAATTTTGATATGAAATATTATGTAAAGATGACCTTCACCACACGTGTAATGTTATCATATTTCTTGTAGCTCTCCCTCTTAATCCTTGGGGCTTGACTTCAGGAACTGACCCCCCTGGTCATGTGTTCCTAATCCTGTTTGAGGGTGCTTGCTCTGGGCATTTTGATCCTACTACCACGACATGTTATTCCTCATCCTGTCCAGCTTCAACACCAAGGCCTTCAGCACCTCATCAGTGAACCTGGGAGCCACTCTTTCTTCAGGTCTCTGTTTATACACTCTGTTCCCATATTCAGCCAGTGTCAATAAAGGTAACCAGCAACAATTCTCTTCCACTGAGCTCCACAGCACACCAATGAGGAGGTGAACAATAGCACAGCACTGATGAACACACCCTGTCACTTGAATTGATACCAGCTGAGATACTGATTGAAGGGAATCTACAATAAAAACAGAAGTGTACGAAAAATTTACAAGATCAAGCCACATCTCTAGGGAGTGAAGCAGGATTAATTTTTCAGGTTGTCGACCTTTCATCAGAACTAGGAAAAGTTAGAACTGTAATAGGTTTTGATTAAGGGGTGGATGAAGGACTAAAGGAGGGTCCGTCATGGTGTAAAAACAGAGGAGAGATTGGATGCTGGAAAAGTTATTCCTCCAGGGCCAAAGAGAATGGTGATGGTGAAAGAAAAGAAATAAAAGAACAGAAATGTTTACAGGAAGTGTGCTGCCAATCAAAACAAAGACAAGAGAAAAAACAAAGAAAATAAAGGAAATGAAGCAAAATAGAGGCTTAGATTGGCAGTTTATAATATAATCTTAATGTTGAATAAAAACCAAAAGAACTGCGGATGCTGTAAATCAGAAACAAAAACAAAAGCTGCTGGAAAAGCTCAGCAGGTCTGGCAGCATTTGTGCAGAGAAATCAAAGTTAATCTTTCGGGTCCAGTGATCCTTCTTCAGAATTCAACTTGATGTTAAGCCTGGAAGGCTGCAAAGTGACCAATTGAAAGTTGAAATGGTGGTCCTCAAACAGTGCAGTGCTCTGAGGTCAGAGATACCAGTGTGAAAGTGAGATGCAAAACAAAATGACAGGCAATAACCCCAGAAGCTCAGGTTATGCATGCCGTCAGCAACGTTACTTGTATTAGTTTGTTTTTCAATGAATATTTCCCTTTCTAACATGTCTTAAAGAAATGAGGAAAATGGAAACTGGGAAATGCTCAATGCCCACGCATTGACTTATGTGTTCAACCAAAGAAGACCACATTTCACATTTGTAATTAGTGATTATGGATTCTCCTACTTTCTAAGGAAACAGGACTAAGATATGAGAATTCTTGACTGTGTATATTATTGGATAGTTCTTCAGACTGATAAAGGGAGGCAGACTGCTTGACCTAACTTCATCATGCCACCCTTCATTCTGCACTTGTACTGTATCCATAGACATGGACTTCCTTGAACCCCAATCTCCTAATTCCCACATTTCTTTCTGATTCCCCCCTCATCTGAGACTCTTTGCAGCAGCCAACAATCTGCACCTGCCTCTGACACCAACTCTCATCAATGCCTGTAATCTCTTACACCCATCTTAACACCTCTGGTCACTGCCCCACCCTCCAATCTTCCCCACCAATGCATCAGATCTTGCAGCACACCCCTTTTACCAACCAATGCACCAACCCTTCCTATCTTCCCTTCAGCTTCCAATCCCTCTCCCCATCTGAGTGACTCTGCTCTCCCTTTTTGCATTTATCTTCTCATTCCCACTCCAGCAGTTCTGATCAACTCTCAACCCCAACTTACCAGTAAACCTAATCTATCCCAACCCTCCCTAGAACCTCTAACCTTTGCCCTACCCTCCTTGAAACCACCAACTCTACAATCTATTCCCCCCAGCCCTGGCACACATAATCTCATCTCCAACCTTTGATCTTTCCTCTGGCTTCCAATTTCCTAGCCCTAACTCTGACCTTTGTGATTTTGCCCTGCTTCCTCTCTACCAGCTGCATCCTGGTAAGTGCCTCTCAATTTTTCAATATGTGACTGGAAAACAAAGAAAAATATTAGTCATGTTGCTGTTAAATTTGGCAGAACCTGAGTGAAATTTACCTGCATCTGCTCCCTCCCCATTTCTGAGCTAGCATTGGGACTATAGTTATTAGTTCTCTTGGCAGAGGTGCCAACTGACCAGCTGAGTATTTCCAGCTTATTGATTTCAAATTTCTTTATATTTATATGGAAGTTGGGTATTTTCTGGTGCAGGCACAATGGACCACACACACACACACACACACACAATGAAATTAAGTATTCTTAACTAAATATATCCAGCACAGATGTGGATTATTTTTAACTTTCCCTGAAATAGTGTGGATTTAGAAGGATTACAATTGACATTGCATACATGTTGTTCCTTTCAATTTGGCAATGACACAGGAAGGTCATGAGGCAGTGAAAAATTATCCAATGATAGGCTCATCCAGGAAATATCAATAATGCTCAGAAGCCTGACATCAACAGAATACATGGATTGTCTAATTCATAAAAGTACTTCCAGCAAAATAGCCTTGAGGATAGTTCCATTCACTCAGCAACAGCTGTAATCTATCCACAAAAGATTTAGGTGATGTCATAAACTGCAAAAGTAGAAATAATTAATATTTAGTGAAATTAAATATTAGGTTACTGCCCTTTTTAATGTCTTCATAATGTTTCTTATTGCTTCTAATTGAAAAATAAAGATAACTTTCACTTCTTAATATTGTGAGGAGAGTTTGACTCAGAGTTTAACTTACATAGCAATGCTGTGTAAACTTGCATTCATTGATGGATGCTCAGCTCTTATGTCTCAGCTGAAGTAAAACAAGGAAATGATTTGTGCTGGACCAGAAGAAGCTCTGTATTTCTTTTTTTGTTTCTGGGTACGCAGAGTGAAATGAATTTGACCAGCAGGGAATATGCACTTGAAAAAAATTAATTGTGGAATACTAGAAGGCTGCCAATAAAAATTCTCTTACATCGGCATCCAAGTTCAGCATAGCTTATCAAATGAAATATTTTTCACTGGACTTGGTTATGTAGTCAGTTTAGCTATAACCTTATATTTTGATGCTGTGGCAAAGCACAAGCAGAAACTCAAATTTGTACAAACTGAATAGCTTCAGATGTGGGGGATGAAGGAGGGAAAATATCAGCTACTCAGTTTTTCTTACAGTGAAGATTCTCTTTGAAAAGTAACTTAATTTGTGTGTGAGTCCGTAATTAGCAAATAAATTCAATGTTTAAAACTACTGAAGACAAAGAAAATGCCTTTCCAAAGCAGTTATTGCATGATGCTACCAATACTGGTAGCTTCTAATGTCTTATTAAAGTAGCCTTCTTCAACACAAGCCTGCACAGTGGGTATTAGCAGGTAAGCCATGATAGCCCAGCTAATACACATACACGGTCATTGATCATTAAACATTTGTGATGACTTAATAGTGACAAGCTTTTAGGCTGATATTATTTTCTACAGTCAGCCAATTGCAGTACTGTTGTTGACATCAGTAAACTCAACGTAGACCAGAAAGCAGGTTGTGACGGTTTGCATAGCTGTGTTCTATGCTTAACTCATTAGCTAGGCCTTCAGGGTGCTCTTCCTTTGCCATTAGTAAGAGAGGTGCAATGTCTTAAACTCTGGTGTTTTTAGAATTCTGTTTTTCAATGAAAGGTGTTAGGCCAATTGGAGATTTTTGAATAAGGATAAATTTTTGGAGTGACAAACCCTAAACAAAGAGCATTGCAAATCTCACTACTCCCAATCTTTACTAAATAGTCAGAAAATAGGGACAGCCATTGCATCCTTTGATCCCTGTGTTCAATTCTCTCCTCCATAATCCCACCAAGAACAGCTCTGCACTATAAAATTTGCTTTGCTGAATTTAATCCATATAGGTGAAATTAGGCATTGTGAGTGGGAATTATTTTGGGAGCTACAAAGGCCCTGAGGATTCAAACCTGGTGTAAATGCTGGGCATCCCAGACAGCAAATGGATGAAGGAGTTAGGATATGGACAGTTAGAAGCACATAGATTTATTATGGTCACAATTAATGATGCCATTTTGGAGCTCCAGGCACCATTCAATACCTCTCTTAACATAACACCTTTCAATACAGTAGCTGGTGGAAGGCTGCTAAGTTTCAGTGGAGGAGACTTGACATGGTCTTGGGAAGAACTTCAACACTTCTGAGTCTTGAAGGCCTGTTTTCAGACTGCATTAACTCAGCACGGGTGATAGAATTCTGAGCTGGCTGGCTGACAGACAGTAGCAAGGGCAATGCCGCAAGTATGAATGTTGTGATCCTGAGATATGCAGGCTGTGCAGAGCTGCTGCCACTAGACCAAACAGTAACTCAGTGATCTAGCCATCCGTAGAAATTTAGATTGTGAGACTGCTGTGATGCAAAGTCATGTGCCAGCAGTCCAATCTTGCACTGTATGATGCAGAAATTGAGTGGTTGTTGTTTCTGTTGAAATGGAAGTGAAGGTAACAGTCACTAAACACTGCATTACCACAAATATGGTACTACCATCATGTTGATAGAATTAGTCATCATGTTAGAAAAGAGGAATTCCAAGCCCTGTGAAAAGAATACATCAGCCAGGTTCCTCCAAATTGCTTGACATTGATTGCAGACTTCATGGGAGACCTGTCAATGCACCAAACATTTCAGTCTGTACAACTATCAGGAATTTTTGAAGCTTAGCCTACTGAAATTATCATCTAAATCCTTTATAGTAGAACTGATCATCAGCTTCATCCTCCACCAGGCTTGCACCTGCAATATCATTGCTATCTGTCTGCTTAGTACTTGTTTTGGTGTCTCCATGCAGATCTTGCCTCCATGTTATTCTCAACATTATCTTTTAGATTATATAGAGTCTCAGCAACTGAATTGGTGCCTGTTATTGTAAAGTCAGGAGATAGTTCCTCTACATCATCACTGGCTTCTTATTCTTCTCTCAACTTGGTTAGGTTGTTGTTCTCTCATATCTGCTGGGATAAAAAGAGCAAAATAAAGTTGTTCAGAATGGAGAGAAAGAAGCAAGTGCAGCTTGCATATCAGAAGAGACTGGAGGATAATGGGTGAGTGTATTGTCAAGAGAATTTAGAATGAGAATACTGTCGGGTTTGATGGTTTTTATCTCATTAGTGAATATAGCCTCAGCAATGTCCTTCCCAAAATTTATGGCACAAGATCACAGTGTCATGCATGCAACTGATATGATATACAATATTGAACAAAACCTAGATTGCTGTTAAGTCTTTCATCTTTTAGAACGGGTTGTAGGTTTTGGTACATTAATATTCAGGTTTTAGATAAAGAGGTGTCATCTCAGCTCAGACAATGCGCTAAAGGTGTGAGGTTAGAGTCTGTCTGTATTCCAATCTTGAGTCAGACTGGTTCTATTTTCAAAGTAGGAATTTATAAACTGTTACATGGATTGACTGCCTGCAGATTGTGCACTTTTTGAACGTATCTGCAATTACAATTCTGCAAATGGAAATTCACTTCATAGACTTATATACATGTGTGCGTGCATGTGGGGGGGAGCTGAGAGAGAGAGAGAAAGTGTGTGCGTGTGTGTGGGAAACAGTGTGAGCTTATGCATGTGAATTTTATAATTTTACACATTTCATCAATTCCTACTTTGGAAATAGAACCAGTCTGACTCAAGATTGGAATACAGACTTACTCTAACCTCACACCTTTAACACATTGTCTGAGCTGTCCTTTTTTAATATAAAATCTTAAGTTATTTCGAGAGTGTGATTTTGAAAGAAGTTCTGGGATTTACACATTAATAACCAAAACCTGCAACCTATTCTAAAAGATGAAAGACTAAACAACAACCTAGGGTTGTTCAATATATCGGATCAGTTGCATGCATGACACTGTGATCTTGTGCTGTAAATTCTGTGCCTTATGATCCTGCTCCATAGCTGCCTGATGAAGGAGCAGTGCTCAGGAAGCCAGTACTTCGAAATGAACCTGATGGACTATAACCTGGTATTGTGTGATTTTTAACTTTGTCCACCCCAGTCCAACACTGGTACCTCTACATCATGGCTTCCCAAAATATCCAGCACTGTCTCTTTGATAAGGGTTAGGACATGCAGCCACACCTTTCCTTGTCCTGTTCATGCCTGCTGTCTTCAGTAATGTGATACTTTCTGTGCAAGTGTGATAATTAGTGTTTTGCATTGTGTATGGTCATATGGCCATCATGGTGGTGCATAGTACAAAATATGGGTATGATGATAACAACATTGCTAAGTCTGCTACTATTTCCATCGTGACTAATAACCTTTGGATACTGTTGGGGGCGAATGACTTATTGGGGTAAGCCATGGGGTACAAGTCTCTGGCACAGAGTCTGTCTCTATTGTTCAGAAAGGAAGTGGGGAGAAGAGTAGAGCATTAGTCATTGGGGACTCCATAGTTAGGAGGACCGATAGGTGGTTCTATGAGAATGAGAGAGACTTGCAGTAGGTGTGTTGCCTCCCAGGTGCCAGGGTCCGTCATGTCTCGGATCATGTTTTCAGGATCCTTAAGGGGAAGGGGGAGTAGCCCCAAGTCATGGTCCACAAAGGCATCAACGACACAGGTAGGGAAAGGGATGGGGTGTAAGGCAGAAATTCAAGGAGCTGGGGTGGAAGCTCAGATCTAGAACAAATAGAGTTGTTATCTCTGGTTTGTTACCCGTGCCACGTACTAGTGAGGTGCAGAATAGGGAGAGAGAGCAGTTGAACATGTGGCTACAGGGATGGTGCAGGAGGGAGGGATTCAGATACTTGGATAATTAGGCCTCATTCTGAGGTAGGTGGGACCTCTACAAGCAGGATGGTCTACACCTGAACCAGAGGGGTACCGATATCCTGGGGGGGAGATTTGCTAATGCTCTTCAGGAGGATTTAAACTAATTCATCAGGTGTATGGGAACCTGAATTGTAGCTCCAGTGTACAGGAGGTTGAGAGTACTGAGGTCATGAATAAGGTTTCAAGGTCGCAGGAGTGTACTAGTAGGCAGGGAGGTGGTTTGAAGTGTGTCGACTTCAACACCAGGAGCATCTGGAAGAAGGTGGGTGAACTTGCAACATGGGACTTCAACGTTGTGGCCATTCCAGAGACATGGATAGAGCAGGGATAGGAATGGTTGTTGCAGGTTCTGGGGTTTAGATCTTTCAGTAAGAACAGGAAAGGTGGTAAAAGAGGGGGAGGTGTGGCCTTGTTAGTCAAGGACAATAAAGTAGAAGAAAAGACGTTTGATGAGGACGAGTCTACTGAGGTATTATGGGCTGAGGTTAGAAACAGGAAAGAAGAGGTAACCCTGTTGGGAGTTTTCTATAGGTTTCCAAATAGTTCCACAGATGCAGAGGAAAGGATTGGAAGAAGATTCTGGACAGGAGTGAAAGTAACAGGGTAGGTGTTATGGGGGACTTTAACTTTCCAAATATTGACTGGAAACGTTACAGTTTGAGTACCTTAGATGGGTCAGTTTTTGTTCAACGTGTGCAGGAGGGTTTCCTGACACAGTATGTCAAAAGGCCAACAAGAGGCGAAGCCACATTGGATTTGGTACTGGGTAACGAAAGGAGCCAGGTGTTAGATTTGGAGATAAGTGAGCACTTTGGCGATAGTGACCACAATTTGATTACGTTTACTTTAGTGATAGAAAGGGATAGGTATGTACCGTAGGGCAAGAGTTATAGCTGGGGGAACGGCAATTATGATGTGATTTGGCAAGATTTAGGATGAAACTGCAGGGGATGGGCACAATTGAATTGAACAGCTACTGTATGTCTTGGTTAGTGTGTACCTATCAGGCAGGGAGGAAGTGGTCGAGTGAGGGAACTGTGGTTTACTAAAGAAGTTGAATCAAGAGGAAGAAGGAGGCTTATATAAAGATGAAATGTGAAGACTCAGTTAGGGCACTTGAGAGTTACAAGTTAGCCAGTCAGGACCTAAAGAGAGAACTAAGAAGAGCCAAAAGGGGACATGAGAAGTCTTTGGCAGGTAGGATCATGAATATGCTAAAGCTTTCTATAGGTATGTCAGGCAAAAAAGGATGACTAGAGTAAGATTAGGGCAAGTCAAGGACAGTAGTGGGAAGTTGTGTGTGGAGTCCGAAGAGATAGGAGAGGGGCTAAATGAATATTTTTCGTCAGTATTCACACAGGAAAAAGACAATGTTGTCGAAGAGAATATTGAGATACAGGCTATTAGACTACACAGGATTGAGGTTCATAAGGAGGAGGTGTTAGCAGTTCTGGAAAGTGTGAAAATAGATAAGTATCATGGGCCAGATGGAATTTATCCGCGGATTCTCTGGGAAGCCAGTGAGGACATTGTAGAGCCTTTGGCTTTAATCTTTATGTCATTATTATCTACAAAAATACTGCCAGATGATTGAAGGATAGCAAATGCTGTCCCCTTGTTCGAGAAGGGGAGTAGAGACAACCCTGCTAATTATAGACCAGAGAGCCTTACTTCTGTTGTGGGCAAAGTTTTGGAAAGAAGGGAAATGGGAAGCCTTCAGAAATGAGATAACGAGAATCCAGAGAAAGTATATTCCTGCTTGATTGACAGGAAAAGCTGGTAGGTATAGGGAATGCTGGATGACCAAACAAATTGAGGGTTTGGTTGAGAAAAAGAAAGAAGCACATGTAAGATATAGACAGGATAGATCGAATGAATCCTTAGAGGAGTATAAAGGCAGTAAGAGTATACTTAAGAGGGAAATCAGGAGGGCAAAAAGGGGACATGAGATAGCCTTGGCAAACAGTGTTAAGGGTTTTTACAAATACATTAAGGGCAAAAGCGTAACTAGGGAGAGAACAGGGCCCCTCAAAGATCAGCAAGGCGCCCTTTGTGTGGAGACACAGAAAATGGGGGAGATACTAAATAAGTATTTTGCATCAGTATTTACTGTGGAAAAGGATATGGAAGATATAGACTGCAGGGAAATAGATGGTGACATCTTGCAAAAATGTCCAGATTACAGAGGAGGGAGTGCTGGATGTCTTGAAATGCATAAAGGTGGATAAATCCCCAGAACCTGATCAGGTGTACCTGAGAACTTTGTGGAAAGCTAGAGAAGTGATTCCTGGGCCTCTTGCTAAGATATTTATATCACCAATAGTCACAGGTGAGATGCTGGAAGACTGGAGGTTGGCAAACGTGGGGCCACTGTTTAAGAAGGGTAGTAAAGACAAGCCAGGGAACTATAGACCAGTGAGTCTGACATCAGTGGTGGGCAAGTTGTTGGAGGGAATCCTGAGGGACAGGATGTACATATATTTGGAAAGGCAAGGACTGATTAGGGATAGTCAACATGGCTTTGTGCATGGGAAATTACGTCTCACAAACTTCAGTGACTTTTGGAGGAAGTAACAAAGAGGATTGATGAGGGCAGAGCAGTAGATGTGATCTATATAGACTTCAATAAGGTGTTCGACAAGGTTCCCCATGGGAGACTGATTAGCAAGGTTAGATATCATGGAATACAGGGAGAACTAGCCATTTGGACACAGAACTGGCTCAAAGGTAGAAGAGAGAGAGTGGTGGCGGCGGATTGTTTTTCAGACTGGAGGCCTGTGACCAGTGGAGTGCCACAAGGATCGGTGCTGGGTCCTCATCTTTTTGTCATTTACATAAATGATTTGGATGCGAGCATTAGAGGTACAGTTAGTAAGTTTGCAGATGACACCAAAATTGGAGGTGTAGTGGACAGCGAAGAGGGTTACCTCAGATTACAACAGGATCTGGACCAGATGGGCCAATGGGTAGAGAAGTGGCGGATGGAGTTTAATTCAGATAAATGTGAGGTGCTGCATTTTGGGAAAGCAAATCTTAGCAGGACTTATACTCTTAATGGTAAGGTCCTATGGAGTGTTGCTGAACAAAGAGACCTTGGAGGGCAGATTCATAGCTCCTTGAAAGTGGAGTCACAGGTAGGTAGGATAGTGAAGAAGGCGTTTAGTATGCTTTCCTTTATTGGTCAGATTATTGAGTACAGGAGTTGGGAGGTCATGTTATGGCAGTACAGGACATTGGTTAGGCCACTTTTAGAATATCGCGCGCAATTTTGGTCTCCTTCCTATCAGAAAGATGTTGTGAAACTTGAAAGGGTTCAGAAAAGGTTTACAAGGATGTTGCCAGAGTTGGAGGATTTGAGCTATAGGGAGAGGCTGAACAGGCTGGGGCTGTTTTCCCTGGAGCGTCGGAGGCTGAGGGGTGACCTTATAGAGGTTTACAAAATTATGAGGGGCATGAATAGGGTAAATAGGTAAAGTCTTTTCCCTGGGGTTAGGGAGTCCAGAACTAGAGGTCATAGTTTTAGGGTGAGAGGGGAAAGATATAAAAGAGACCTACGGGGCAACCTTTTCACACAGAGGGTGGTACGTGTATGGAATGAGCTGCCAGAGGAAGTGGTGGAGGCTGGTACAATTGCAACATTTCCTGGGCATTTGGATGGGTATATGAATAGGAAGGGTTTGGAGGGATATGGGCCGGGTGCTGGCAGGTAGGGACTAGATTGGCTTGGGATATCTGGTCTGCATGTTCGGGTTAGACCAAAGGGTCTGTTTCCATGCTGTACATTTCTATGACTCTATGACTCTAAAGAAGATTTATAATTATCTAGAAAGGAATAATTTGATGAGGGATAATCACTACAGTTTTTTGAAGGGTAGGTTGTGCCTCACAATCTCTTTGAGAAGGTGCCAAACAGGTGGATGAGGGTATAGCAGTTGATGTAGCGTATATGGATTTCAATAAAATGTTTGATAAGGTTTCCCATGGTAGGCTATTGCAGAAGATACGGAGGCATGGGATTGAGAGTGATTTAGCGGTTTGGTCGAGAAATTGGCGAGCTGAAAAAAGACAGAGTGTGATGCTTGATGGGAACTATTCATCCTAGAGTTCAGTTACTAGTGGTGTACTGCAAGAATCTGTTTTGGGGCCATTGCTGTTTGTCACTTTTATAAATGACCTGGATGAAGGTGCAGAAGGATGGTTTAGTAAATTTGCGGATGAGACTAAAGTCAAGGTGAAGTTGTAGACAGTGCAGAAGGATGTTGCAGGTTACAGAGGGACATAGATAAGCTGCAGAGCTAGTCTGAGAGGTGGCAAATGGAGTTTAATGCGGAAAAGTGTGAGGTGATTCACTTTGGAAGGAGTAACAGAAATGCAGAGTAATGGGCTAATGGTAAGATTCTTGGCAGTGTGGTTGAGCAGAGAGGTCTTGGTGTCCATGTGCATAAATCCCTGAAAGTTGCCACCCAGGTTGACAGGGTTGTTAAGAAGATGTACGGTGTGTTAGCTTTTATTGGTAGAGGGATTGAGTTTCGGACTCATGTGGTCATGCTGCAGCTGTACAAAACTAGCTGAACGGCTTGGAGTATTGCGTACAGTTCTGGTTGCCGCATTATAGGAAGGATGTTGGAAGCATTGGAAAGGGTGCAGAGGAGATTTACTACAACGTTGCCTGGTATGGAGGGAAGGTATTATGAGGAAAGGCTCAGAGACTTGAGGCTGATTCCGTTAGAGAGAAGGGGGTTAAGAGGTGACTTAATAGAGACATACAAGATGATAGAGGATTAGATAGAGTGGACAGTGAGAGCCTTTTTCCTCGGATGGTAATGGCTAGCATGAAGGGAAACAGCTTTAAATTGAGGGATGATAGATATAGGTCAGATGTCAGGGGTAGGTTCTGTACTCAGAGAGTAGTAAGGGTGTGGAATGCTCTGCCTGCAACTGCAGTAGACACGATAACTTTAAGGGTATTTAAACAATCATTGGATAAATATATAGATGATAATGGAATAGTGTAGATTAGATGGGCTTTAGATTGGTTTCACGGTTTGGCACAACATCAAGGGCTGAAGGGCCTGTACTGCACTGTAATGTTCTATGTTCAATGTTCTACAAGTGGACAATTTACAGTTTAACCTTTTGCAACCTTGCACCTTCAACACCTTTCTTGGACTTTAGGATACTCAGAGTTTAACACATTTTTAACCCAGAAACTTGCCATTATCGCCAAATACATATACCTTCTACTTTCTTCTCACTGAAACTAGCTGAACTTTTCTTTGATCTTAATAAACAAACCACCCAGGCTCACAGCTGGGTAGCATGTACAACAGGTCGCATGACTGCCTTTATTAACTGTAACTTTAGAGTCCCATCTTATAAACCTCATAATATTGTGTATGAGGAGAAGGTGAAGATTAGTATGAATGTTTATTGAGAGAGATTATTGATGGATAGGTAATGGGGATGTGGTGAACTGTTTTGTCTAAAGTTAATCATGCATTTGGTAGGATATAGTGCTTGAATTTTCATTCCTTGACCACTCAACATTGACAACACTACATCCAAATCTTTAGGGCTAAACATTTAATATTGATCTCCATTGTTGTCTATTCTACTCCCTTGTGTTGGGAAGACCTTCTGCAGGACTTTTGAGTTCCTTTCTACTCCCTCCACTAAGACCTCCAGTACAGCAGCCACAAAAGTTTGTGCACTCTTGCCTATACAGTAGTCAGTCTTCATTGTTCATTGCTACTACTCACAATGATTTTAGATTCTGTTCATGCCACAATGCATCTTTCCTTTAAAAGTTGCTAACTTGGTTTCAATGGTGCTTGCAGCATGCAGAGAACATGACAATGAGTAGGCAACAGGAATTTTATATATTGCCTGCATTACATTAAATGGGCACGATGTGACCTCAAATCTCAATCTCCACATTCGATTTCAGGGACAATATAATTTTAATGTCTAATATTTCACAGATTTAATAAGTAACAGCAGCTTTGTTTTACCTTCCTGCAGTGCATGGAAACAAATGTATTATTAGAAAGAAATGTAAGTTGAAGTACTATGCAATTTGAATAAATTCTGGTAACAGTCCATTAAACATTTGTACTTATAGATTGTTACAATACTGTCATAACCCATTATATGGCTGGAAAGCAGCAGCAAAGCTGCAAATGCTTGTAAACACCTACATGCCTGACTGATAGAATGTAGTTAATGGCTATTAAGTTGATTGACAGTGCAAAGGAGAGGGAAACATTCAACAAGACACAAAACTCAATTGAAACACTTCAGTCACAGTTGATACCTCTAAATGTGGCTTATTTAATGATAGTATCAACTACTGGAAGCTCAAATACAAGATTTTCAAACCATATTAAATAAAGAAGGAAAACAGAGCTTTTTTTTAAATGTCCCAGTGCATTTTACAATTTGATTATTATAATGTAGGCAAACATGAACAAAAATCACTCAGGCTACAATGCTCCACAAAGACATATAAAAGTAGTTATCAAAACCACTAATAATACTTCCTTGACTACTAAATGGGCAAATAAATAGATGTATCTGCTGTAGAACTAAAGAACACATACTCAAAAATCCCAAGCGTGAACTCAAGTCAGTTGATCATGACTGGTGAAGTCATAAAGTGACACAAAAAGCTTCTGTGTTTTTCAGCAAGAAAAAAACTTGTATTCCTGCTCTTGGATAGTGTCCAGTAAACTCTGATCATAAAGTGAACTTCTATTGATTTGGGGGGGGAATAGGGTAGAGCTCAGCTAAAAGTGTCCAAGGCTAATTACCCTGCCAACATTTACTGTAAAAATATCCCTTGCATTGTCAACAACAATATCTGAGGACAGGCGTAAAACCAACTCTTTACTTTCTCAGATATTTTTATATGTCTTAGTTCTCCAAAATGATGAAAAAGATGGGATTACTTTGGAATGGTATTATGGTCAGCACAGACATGGTGGGCTAAAGGACCTGTTCCTGTGCTGCACTGTTCTATGCTCTGAGTTCTACAGTCCATTACTAATCTGTGATTATGATTACTTTACACAAACAAGGTTTAAATATGGATTACTTTGGGAAGATGATGAAATAAATGAAGATGCTTGACAAAACCTGCATTGTTTGATTTCAGACTTGATATATAGCAAGACTATCGGGATTGTTAAGGAGAACTATTATACCAACATTCTCAAGAAATGACACTATTTGAAATTGGACATGAATACATCATTGGGATTGCAGCCAAATCATACTGATCTGCTGGAAATATCTTCCATATCGATTCTCTGGACTTTGACATCACCTACTATTATAAGACTATCTTTACTCACTTCCTTGAAAACATCAGCACTCATATTCTAAAGTCACCCCATCCAAAAAAGACCCAACAAACCAACATTCTTTGTGGGTCCATGAACAACTATCACTGCTAAGTCATTTTAACTGTACCCACAGAATTCCCAAAACCCTAACTTTTGGTTCAATATTTCTCACTTTACCTCTATCGGTTATCCATCTTCCCAGTTACTCCTCATCTCTTCTATTGATGCCTGAGCCAACAGTACACACTTCACCATCACACCTATTTAAATGCTGCTCCTGGCAAACTCCCAGCCTTCACGAACTTCAGCACATCCAAAAGTTCAGCTGTTTGAATCTTAACCTGCACCAAGTTCCTTTTACCCATCACTCTTGGGCATTCTGATCCTCAGTTGTTTCAGGTCCATCAACACCTCTAATTTAATTTTTCGCTATCCTCCCTGTTGATGCCTGTTTAAGTCCGAAAACCGTCTGCTGCTATCTGAGTCTAGCAATCACTGGCTGCAACTTCTGGTGCGGACAGAGAGCAGAAGAATCAATTCTTACAACTTCACAAGTCACTTAATTAAAGTATTAAACGCTGCACGTACTTCTTATATATTCTATTACAAACTAGAGTTCATATATTTTCCCACAAACTGAACTAAAACCTATTTATACACCCATTCAAGTCCTCTGACACTTCCTGACTAATCACAGAATATAAAAGGTAATACCCGATCTGGATTACTGTTTTGCTGCTGCTGAGGAGGGCTGATGTTGGCCAGACGCTGCTCACTCTCCCACCACGTCCCTGTTGTAGGTATTACTTCTGAGATGGTAGGTCTCCAGAGTTGTCACTGTCTGCATGCCCCAAGGGTCTTCTTTTATCCTTTTCCCTTATCTCTCGTTGACATTTTTTTCTGTTGGCTTAGGCTCATCTGCTTACTGCATGTGTTTACCTTATTGGCTCTGAACCAGGGACCTAGTTGGCTTTACCTCATTGCCCTCATTCAAATAAGGCTTCTGTATTACCTCACCTTTCTTACATTTTCTGCAGAATATGGTTAGTACCAAGCAGTAACTGAACTCTGGTCATTCTCAGTTCACAAGCTGTTTTCCCCTGCATGTTAGAAGATTTTTTTACACTGAGAATTCCTAGCCCCTGTCAGCGACTGGTACCCATGTCTCTGCAGACTCATGGGTAACATCTCATTTTCAGGAGTATACCGCTGACTGGTACCCTATGCAGCAGCTTAGCTTATACTCCCCAAGTCTCTTCATATCCTGTCCCTCTGTGACCTGGCAATTTCACCATGTCTTAGGCTTCACCATTCAAAGAATCTTCCTTGTACCAATTACAAAATCTGACACACTTAAACATCGAGATTTCTGACCGTCTAACTTAGGCTCACGCAAATCACTCTCTCCCACTCTCCCACCCTTAGCTTGTTCCACCACTGGGACTTGACTTAGATCTGAAAATGTCCCTCAATCCTATCTTACTTTATGACCCTCCTTTAAGCCTATTTCTTTAACCAAGCTTCCACAGGCACCAACTTTTGAGTAATTACATGTCTAGAAAGTGCCTTTGGATGTTTTACAATGCTAATGTCATGAGATAAATGAAAGTTTTTGTCTGGCATTGAGTGTCATTTGTAAGAAAATACTTGGAAATTCCATCAACCAACGTCTCAAATGTAAGTGTTCTTGTTCTTTCTTTGATTGAAAATATACCTAAACATAGAGGCAGAACTCAACATCATATACTGCCTTCAACTCAGGCCATGCTGTTTCCGTTTGATGAATGTAAATTTAGTTAGGAAAAAAGAACAAAAAACAAAGAAAATTACAGCACAGGCCCTCCAAGCCTGTGCCTATCTAGATCCTCTATCTAAACCTGCCGCCTATTTTCTAAAGATCTGCATCTGTTTGCACCCTGCCCTTTCACGTATCTGTCAAGATACATAGAGTCATATGCAGCATGGAAACAGACCCTTCGGTACAACTTGTCCATGCTGATTCATATCCCAACCCCGACCTAGTCCCACCTGCCAGCACCCGGCCCACATCCCTGTAAACACTTCCTATTTATATACCCATCCAGATGCTTTTTAAATGTTGCAATTGTACCAGCCTACACCACTTCCTCTGGCAGCTCATTTGTACACGTACCACCCTCTGTGTGAATAAGTTGCCCCTTAGGTCTCTTTTAAATCTTTCCCCTCTCACCCTAAACCTATGCCCTCTAGTTCTGCACTCCCCACCCCAGGGAAGTGATGTTCTCTATTTATCCTATCCATGCCCCTCATGATTTTATAAACTTCTATAAGATCATCCCTCAGCCTCTGACCCTCCAGGGAAGACAGGCTCAGCCTATTCAACCTCTCCCTATAGCTCAAATCCTCCACCCCTGGCAACATCCTTGTAAATCTTTTCAGAACTCTTTCAGGTTTCACAAATCTTTCTGAAACGATGGAGAGTTGAACTGCACACAATATTCCAAAAGTGGCCGAACCAATGTCCTGTACAGCTGTAAGGTAACCTCCCAACCCCTGTACTCTAACCAATAAAGGAAAGCACACCAAACACCTTCTTCACTATCCTATCTACCTGCGACTCGACGTTCAAGGAGCTATGCACTTGGACTCCAAGGTCTCTTTGCTCAGCAACACTCCCTAGGACCTTACCATTAAGTGTATAAGTCCTGCTAAGATTTGCTTTCCCAAAATGCAGCACCTCACATTTCTCTAAATTAAACTCCATCTGCCATTCCTCAGCCCATTGGCCCATCTAATCAATATCCCTTTGTAATCTGAGGTAACCTTCTTTGCTGTCCACTACACCTCCAATTTTAGTGTCATCTGCAAAGTTATGCTCACATCCAAATCACTTATTTAAATGATGAAAAGTAGTTCTTAAATAACGCGATTGTTCCTGCCTCTACCATGTCCTCTGGCAACGCCTTCCAGGCCCCCACCTCTCTCTGCATAAAGAACTTCCCCTAAACCTTTCTCCTCTCATTTGAACTCATGACCCCTAGTAATTGAATTCTGCTCTCTGGGAAAAAGCTTCTTGCTATCCAGCCTGTTGCTACCTCTCATGGCTTTGTAGATCTCAATCAGGTTACCCTCAACCTCTGTCTTTCTAATGAAAATACTCCTCTCTTCATAGCTAGCACTTTCCATACTAGGCAACAACCTGGTGAACCTCCTCTGCACGCTGTCCAAAGCATCCACATCTTTTTGGTAATGTGGCGACCAGAACTGTACCCAGTATTCCAAATGCGGCTGAATCAAAGTCCTATGCAACTGTAACATGAGCTGCCAACTCTTGTACTAAATACTCCGTCCAATGAAGGAAAGCATGCCATATGCCTTCTTAACTTTACTGATTTGCGTTGCCAACTTCAGGGAACAATGGACATGAATACCCAGATCGCTCTGTACATCAATTTTCTCCAGAACTTTCCCATTAACTGTATAGTTCTCTCTTGAATGTATCACCTCACATTTACCTGGATTGAACTCCATGGTTAATGGTCAACTGCCCAAAAACTAGCAGTAAATGTGAAGACTATCATTACATACTGAAGGACTTCAAGAAAATCATATACAGCGAGAAAAATAACTATTTTAACTATTGTAGCGATTTGATATGCTGATGCTGATTAAAAGTAAATTGAAAATTAAATATCCTTTTAAGTCATTGTCAATTAATGTTGGACGTTGAGTGAATTGAATAAACGCTTCAATCAATCCTTTGTGTAACTCTTTACCATTTGGATAAATTGGATGTTTCTAAGTTAGCATAGAAGACTAATGAAATGAAAAAAATGTCTACAAGCACGAATAAATGACTGAAATGCAATATTTTATATTTAAACAAAATGAGGTAATAATGCTCACCATTATCATGGAGTAAATTGGACTTTCAGCATATACATATGTGCAGCTAAATGTAGAATTCTGGTACATGGTTACGTGGTTCTTCACAGGTTTGGATATAATAGAACTAACCAGCGGATTCAGCACTAAAATCAAGTGAGAGTATCAAGTTTTGTAAGCTCTTCATATTACTTACTAAACAAACCAGTAAAAGTAAGGATTGGTGCATTCACATGCAAGTTAATGTTTAATTAGATGACCAAATCATAAGTACTACCAAAAAAAAAATTCTCTCGGCCTGAAATCCTGAAAAATAATTTTACTTTTGTGGATTCTCACTGCCTTAGAATTTAATTAGTATTGAATTAAAAAAAAATCTGTCTTTTTAAATCTATTTTAATTCTGCCTTTTTTTTCCCAATCCTTATTTCACTTTCTGTACATGATTTAAGTCTCTTTCATAATTTTTCATCAATACTTTCTGTTATACATTCTCTGGACAGAATCCTATTAGGTTCTGAGTGAAAGTAGTCTATATGCAAGATGTGCAGCAGAATTGGATGAGACATCCAGCGAGGCCCATCTCAATGTGATCATTTCAAAAGTAACATGATGTGATTCACACTACGTACTGATGAAATGCTAATTGATGGTCATTATTGATTGTTGAATACTTTGTTAATACCACAACTTGCCTCGTTAATATTCAGCGTCCCAGTTTACCAAATTTGCCAAGAAAGTTAGATATTGGGAAAACACAACAAGGAAGCCAGAGCAGACACCTGGCAGATTCAGCTCACTACTTGCATCAAACAACATCCATGTTTATGGTGACCAAATTGTAATACAGGGCACAATCCATGGGCACTAGATGCACTCATCCTTCATTGGGTAACCACACCTGGTGCACTGTGGAAGTATTGGATCACATCACTATCATTAGAAAGCTGCAGTGGAAACACTGTGTACAGGGACAGGCAACTTGCTGTCAGACTGGATCAGGCTGTATCTCAAGATTGTTCACTTTCTCTTTCAGTGCTTACTCACACAGTGCCTACTTGTATCACTTCATCACCATGCTTGTCTTACCATGCCAATTTGTGCAGTCATAAGATCAGGTAGCTGGCCTAATTGATAGACAGTCCTTAATCTAGGGGGTTTAAATCATGCACAATGGCAATATGCTACATCAATTTTCACACCTGCTCCATGTGCCAGCAGTCTACATGGCATACATACTGTTTGGACAGCATGAGGGCAGCCTTGTCTTAGGAAGTAGTGATCACCATCAGAAATAGATCAGCCAGGTTCCTCTTGTAACAATTAAAGGATTAGTTATTGCAAGTAAAACATATTCAAGGAAAGGTACAAAGATAATTAACAAAATGTTTGAGTTGTACAAATAAATACAACGATTGTTCTTGAAAACTTTCATTCACAAACACAAAATCTCCAAATCTGGTGTAAAAAAAACTTGATGGAGTTTCATCTTTCAAGTTCTTTGGCCATGTAACAGTAAATTTAGGAAAAGTAAGTATTCACAGATTGTCCAAATGTAGTTCTACAGCCAAAATCACTTTGCACACGAGCTACTGGCACTGGAATATATTCCTGGATGTTAGGGGTGACTGAATTGCTTTTCTTAAGACAATGGTATAGATTCCACATTCTCTTTTAGTAATTCTCCATTTGCGGTAATGAGATTTTCTGGTGGGTTTACAACTCACAAACGTTGAGGAAAGGGGTTCTGAAGAACCCTTCCACAGATGCTGCCAGACCTGCTGCGTTTGCCTAGCAATTTTTGTTTCTCTAAAAGAGGCAGTTTGCGCTGCTTTTCTCAGAAGACCAATGCTCAATGAAGGACAGTGGACATGGTAAATGCCATTGGCCTTGAATAGCAGTGTGCCGCCTTGAAAAGATGATACACAGAACAAACATTTTCCTGAAGAGATGTGTGAAATCACCATGGATTACATTCTCTCATTTATAAAGTGGATGCAAATGCAGAATGATGTACGCCGGCTGGGCCATTGTACAATCCCTGAACACCATGTCATCAATGCAATGAGCCAGCCTTACAGGCTAATGCTATCTGTAGTCAAGCAGTCAGTTGCTTGTGGTAGATGAGCAATGTTTGGCCATTATAAGTTGTTTTATCCTTCAAATGTCTGAATAGTCTGCTCATCTCTCATGTGAGTGCAACTTAACTGGAGTTGACAGCGGAAATGATTCTAGAGAGACAGAGTGCAAATGAACATATGGTGTATTTACAATTATGTGTCATCTGTTCTGCCTATGTGCACTCAGTAAGTTTTCTTCTTCCACTCCCTCCCACGACATCTAACTGCAGCCCTGACTTCAGCAGCTGGTTTGAAAGCAGCCTGCTTTGTAGATGTCCCTATTGGACTGGATGCCTTCGCCTATCATCCTCAGGACCATTTAAGTCTAGATGGCACAGGTCTGTTGGACATCTCTTGCCAGCTGCAAGCTTACCCTTCTGGGTTTGGACCTCTGCAGGCTTTGGTATCATAGGCAGAGAGGAGATGAAGGGGTTAGGCACCTTTAATGTTCTGAGAAATAGCTTCTGGGGGTCCTTCTCCCTGTGGTGCCTGCTGGAATCAACCTGTCCCCGAGGGAGAAAAGGATACCTAAGTGAGATCAGTGTCTCCTTGTCTCCCTGTCATCTTGCTATTGATGCTGAGCACCAATCCTAGATTTTGATTGGATTTATTATTGTCACATGTACCTGTTTTGTTTTGTATGCAGCACAGGCAGATCATGCCATACAAAGTGCATAACGGTAATAGAACAGAACAAGCAATTCAATATTTCAGCTGCAGAGAAGGTGCACAAAGAGCGAGGTCAACATTAACTTTGAAATTTTAGAGGTGGTATTCAGAAGCCTAATAACAGTGGGCAAGAAGCTGTTACTGAATTTGTTGGTACATGTGTTTAAGCTTTTGTATCTTCTCCCTGATGGGGGAGGTTAGGAGAGATTATAACTGGGGTGGGAAGGGTCTTTGAAAATGTTGGCTGCCTTTCTGAGGCAGTAGGAAGTATAAATGTAGTCAATGGATGAAAGTTTAGCTTGCGGGCTGTGTTCACAACTCTCTGTAGTTTCTTACAGTCCTGGGCAGTGCAGTTGTCATAGCCGTGATGCATCTGGATACAATGCTTTCTATGGCGCATTTCTAAAAATTAGTAAGAGTCTTTATGGATATGTCGAATTTCCTTAGTGTCCTGAGGAAGTAGAGGCATTGTTGTGCTTTCTTGTCCACCCACATTGTTGGTGATTGTCACTCCTAGGAACTTGACGCTGTCAATCATCTCTACCTCAACTTCATTGATGTAGACAGGGGCATGTCCTCCATCTTGCATCCTGAAGTCAATGACCTGCTTTTCATTTTGCTGACTTTGATGAAGACATTGTTATCTTTTACATCATGCTACCAAACACTCTATCCTGTATTCTATATCATCATTGTTTGAAATCTGGCCTGCAATGGTGATGTCATCAGTAGATGGAATGAGGATGAAATTTGGTCACACAATCATGAATGCACAGGGAGTATAGAAAGGTGCTGAGCAAGCAGGCTTGCAGGAGCTGATATTGAGGATAGTTGTGCAAGAAGTATTGCTGCCTATTCTCATTGATTGCAATCTGTGCGCCAGCAAATTGAGGATCCAGTTGCAGAGGATAGAGCAGAGACCTAGGTCTTGGAGTTTGGACAATAGTTTGGTTGGAATTATAGTGTCGAAAGCAGAGTTGTAGTCAATGAGTAGGAGCCTGACATTGTTATCCAGATGTTCCAGGGATGAATGTCGTGCCAGGGAGAGGGCGTGCAAGTACATGAACATACTGAGTCTGCTGGATCTGGGTCCCCAATGGCAATCATCAACCTCATCAGGGAAACAGCAAAATGCATACATGATAGAGCCAGCATAATACTGATAGCATCATTGGACTCTGCCATTATTCGATCCAACTTACGAACTGCCTATGATAAACTTGGCTACTGTTTCATGAGTTCTGATGAAGTGTCACTGAACTTGAAATGTTAACATTTGCAGCTGTTGCCAGAGATATTGAGTTTCTCCAGTTTCTGTATGCTATTGTTTCTTTGCCTATCCGTAAATTTTGACAAAACGATTAGTAGCTGAGATCATGGGATCACCTTCTGCATGGTGCTGAACAGGTACCTGGTCTCCAGTAGTTCTGAGAGACACTTGACGCATTTCTTCCTCAACCAGCCTGCAGAGACATGTCAATGACATGCTCAACAGATTATACTCCTGAACTTATTCTAGATAAAGTATCCACTGGGCTGCAAATCTCTGACATAATGGAATGTGCATGTTAATGCTTTGTCAGTGATCCTCTGGGGTTTCAGTGGCTTCCTCCTCAGAAGTGGAGCTGAACATCTTGGATGCTGACCTCATCCATGCCAAGTTTCACTAGGTGCCACTATTGCTGGGAATTAGTTAAGAGAGGGTCTAAAGGTCTCCTTCTCCTCCTATTATTTATGTTTGTATGTATGTTTGTATTGCTCTTCGCTTGCAAAACGAAATATTTTCGCCTTAAAACAAGTGAGGATCCTAATGCCTACCACTTTACTGCTGCTGGTCTTGACTCTCTTGGCCAGGAGTAGGCCAGTTTGTTTCTGCACTGAGACAAAGGGAAGGATTGAGTAGGATGAAAGTGGGTGCAAGGACAATTTGTGGTAATTTGTGAGCAGGAGAGATGCTGAGGCAATGACAGTAAATGAGTAGGAAGTCAGAGGGCAGGGACTTTTATAAGTCTGGAAGGTTGATGTGGTCAAGTGCCATTGAGTGGACATGATAGTGATAGCATATTGTCATCGTGATGAAGGGTCACAGGATTTGAAAAGTGAACGCTGTTTTTCTCTGAACAGATTCCGTCAGACCTGCTGAGTTTCTCCAGCACTTTCCAATTTTGTTTTTCATGATACTTGGTGAGTGGAGGCCCTGTAAAGGCCTGGCAGCAAAGAAAAGATGGTTCCAATTTGTATTTTGTACAATTCATTTAACTTGGGGCACAGCACTTGCCCAGACCAATATTTGTTATTCTACCTTGGTTTAGCTGTTGGGAGTCTGCGGGAAATAGATGCTGTTTCCTTCACCACTCAGTCCATCAGCACTTCTGGGTACGTGCCTACAAAACTTGCCTTTCTGGGCCATTTCCGTAGGGATAACACTGTAATATCACAGTATGAGGCCAGGTTCTTGGCCTGCCAGAGACAAAAACACTGCAGATGCTGGAATCCAAGGTGGACAAGCAGGAGGCTGGAAGAACACAGCAAGCCAGGCAGCATCAGCAGGTGGAGAAGTCAACATTTTGGGTGTAATCCCTCTTCAAAATTGGGGTGGGTGTAAGTGGAGCTACAGATAAACGGTGGTGGGGGGGACGAAGTGGTGAAGTAGGAATGGGTGAAACAAGTAGAGAGTATGACCTGATTGATCGATGGGAGGAATGAATCCGGTTGGTAGCTGGAAGGAAGGGCCGGTCAGACTCATGGAATGGAGGGGGAGGAGCTGGGACAGGAGATGGAGGCTGTAAGGGAATTTTTAATTTGAAACTGGAGAACTCAATGTTGAGGCTTCCAGGCTGTTGGGTGCCCAGGCGGAAGATGAGGTGTTGTTCCTCCAATTTGCAGTCTGATTTGCTGTGGCAATGTAGGAGGCCAAGGATGGTCATGTTGGAGAGGGAGAGGGAAGAGGGATTAAAATGGGTGGCGATTGGGAGGTCAGGTCGGCCTCTGCAAGCCTGGCTGAGATGCTCAGATGCCCTGAGTTTACATTTGGTCTCCGTGATGTAGAGAAGATGACATTGGGAGCACCAGATACAGTAAACTAGGTTGAAGGAGAGGCAGGTCTCACCTGGAAGGATTGTTTGGGACCCTGAATGGAGGTGAGGGGGTGGTGTGCTGCAGGTTTTGCATCTTTTACAGTTTCAGGTGAAGATACCTGGGGGTTTGGGGGGTTGGTGGGGGAGTGGCATGAACCAAGGATTGGCAAAGGGAATGATCCTTGCAGAGGCAGAGAAGTGTGGCGAGGGGAAGATGTTCTTGGTGGCGGTGTCTAGTTGGAGTTAGTGGACATGTTTAAGGATGATGTGTTGAATGCGGAGACTGGTGGGGTGGTAGGTGAGGACAAGGGAGATCCTGTCATTATTGCTTTTAGAGGGAGGCTGGGGTTTAGAGCAGTGGAGCAGAGAATGGAGGAGGTATGGTGGAGGGCTGTCTGGATGACAGAGAGGGGAAACGCATGTTGTTCAAAGTAGGTGGACATCTGGGATGCTTGGGAGTGGAATGTCTCCTTGTTTGACCAGATGCGGCAGTGGAATTGGGAGAATGGGATGGAGTTCTTGAAGGATACTGGGTGGGAGGAGGTGTAGTCCTGGTAGTTATGGGAATCTGTGGATGTACAATAAATGTCCGTCTGGAGATTGTCGCCGGATAGGAAAATAGAGGGGTCATGTAAGGGGAGGGAGGTGTCCGAGTGGACCAAGTGAATTTGAGGGCGGGGTGGAAGTTGTGGATGAAGGTAATGAACTGTTCCAGTTCATCCTGGGTGCAGGATGCTGCGCCAATGCAGTCATTGATGTAACAGCGGAATAGTTGGGGCACACTGCATGCGTAGTTACTGAAGGGGGAACTGTTCGACGTAGCCGATAAACAGGCTTAGCTAGGGCCCACCTGAGTGCCCACGATCACTCAGGAGGAAATGGGAAGAGTTAAAGGAAAGGTAATTAAGGATGAGGATCAATTCGGTGAGGTGGAGGAGGGTATTGGTGGAGGGTGACTGAATGGGTCTGTGGGAGAGGAAGAGGCTTAGGGCACCTCCATTCCCTTTCCTCATCCCTCCCGCAGCTCAAGGCCTCCTGTTCCCAAACATGTGGAGGATTTCTACTCCTCTACATCCAACGCAGAATCCATCAAGTCAACAAACAATTTTTTGGTTTCATATCTTATTTAAAAAAATTGTAAGAACTCAACATTGAGTTCTCCAATTTCACATAACCTCCTTTCACATCCCTGACTCCCTTCCCAGCCCCTCTCCCTCCCTTCCATTCCTCTGATTGACTCTTTCTTCCAGCTACCAACTGGATTTATTCCTCACATCGACCAACCAGGTTGTACCCTCTACCTGTGTTCACCGAGCCCTACCACATCTCCCGCCACCTTCCCATAACAGCCCCTCTCCCCCCAACTGCCCCCACCCCCAATGACCCCTTTATCTGCAGTCCTGAAGAAGGGTTACACCCAAAACGTTGACTTCTCCACCTCCTGATGCTGTCTGGCTTGCTCTGTTCCGTCAGCCTCCTGCATGTCTATCTTGAGTTCCTGGCCTGTATCATCTTAAGTAGTATGAAACTGGGTTTAAATATGGCATGAGCAGGATGGTGAGGACATAAGCCTCTCCAACCAGGTGATTCCATGAGAAGGTTGCCAAATAGCCTGTTGCATAATTAATGAGGCGTGGAATATTGCATGATAAAATTCACTCTGGGCCATTGCAGACAATTCACGTGACAAAATATTCTATTGAAAATAGGAAAATTCTGCTCAAAATGTCACAGTCAGACAAAAAATCAAAGTTGATCCCAAAATGCCATTAATATTCTCAAATCCAAAGCAACATAAAGGAATTTAACTTATTTAGTTACTTAAATACAATGACAGCTCTGTGGAGGATGTTGTGTGCATGGGGAAGATTGAGATATTATTTCTCCAGGATTAGGTAAAACTAAGGAGGATAGTAAATAAGAAATCCTTCACTTCAAAAAAAAAGCTGTCAACAAGCTGTCATCTGGCTCATCCACAACTTTATCTTCACACCAGGATGTAGACAAAATTGCTTCTGGCTGTCAAGGTCATCATGATTCTTCATTTTTGCAGTAAGGTTCATTTTTGCATTCAGGCTGTAGCAGATGACATTGCACTCCACTAGTTTATCAGATAAGTTAACAAGGCAGCGTACACTTGGAAAAACGGAAGCATCTTGCTCTCCATTGACAGAGCAAAGCAGGATGATGGAGTACAAGGTTTCCTGAAGACAAGAAGTGTTGAAGACTCACTTTGCCTTATATGTTGTCTATTAGCAGGCTGACATTTTTATCAAATGCAAATGAAAAATGTCCCAGTCTATTCTTACAACATAAATCTTCCAGTCCCAGCAACATTGTGGTAAATCTTTTCTGAAACCTCTCCAGTTTAATAATATCCTTTCTACAACAGGGTGACCAAAAAACACAATTCTCCAAAAGAGGCCTCACCAATGTTCTGTATGACCACAATGTGACTTCCCAACTCCATTGCCCAAAGATCATGTCCATGAAGGCACCTTCTCAACCACCCTCTCTACCTGTGACACAAATTTCAAAGAATTATGTACCTGAACCCCTAAATATCTCTGTTCTACAACACTACCCAGGGCTTCACCATTAACTGCATAAATCCTGCTCGTTTGTTTTACCAAAAGGCAATACCTTGCATTTATCAAAGTAATCTCCACTATCCCACTCCTCAGTCCATTGACCCAACTGATCAAGATCTCGTTGTAAGCTTAGCTAACCTTCTTCACTGTCCAATATACCATCAATTTTGGTATCAACTGCAACCATGCTTCCTATCTTTCTCACCCAAATCATTTATATAAATGACAAACAAAAGTGGATCTGGTACCGATTCTTATGGAACACTGCTGGTTATGGGCTTTCAGCCTGAAAAACAACTCTCCACCACCATTTTATGTCTCATTCAGGCTAAAGGGATCAAAGAGGGAGAAAGCGGGGACAAGGTACCGAGTTGGATGATTTACCATCATCATATTGAATGGTGGAACACACTTGATGGGCTGAATGGCCTATTCTTGTTCCTATTTTCTAAGTTTCTATGTCCCTTGGGATGGACAATAAATGCTGACACAGCCAGCAATGCTACATACCAGGAATAAAAAAAAAGATTGTAGAGATCGTGACAGGTTTGGATCAGGAAGATTAAAACTGTTCTCAGTAGCTAATGGCTGGGAGAGATAGATTTATGGTTGTGGGCAAGAAATTTAGGGGGAGTGAGAGGAAGAACTTATCCTTGGTGCATACAATGGCCTGGAAGCAGAGAGTATAAGTGACTCTCAAAAGAAATTGGATGACGACTTGAAGGAAATTTAATCTAAAAGGTACGGGTTTGATAGGGTGATTTACTGGATTACCCACAGGAGAAACAGCAGCTTCTTGATGGGTCGAATAGCTTCCTTGTGAATGAAAGGTAATCAACATTTCTGCCTAGATACAAAGGCCATGTGACTTACATTGCAAAGAGCAAGATTGCAGAGGAAGCTATTACATTATAGAATTTCCTAAAATATCAGTGAATATTACAACCAGGTTTGCTGGGGGTCCAGGAGACAGCCTCACCATTTTCTATAGCTCACTATGCCAGAAATGGGTGAAAGCTTAAGGTCAGATTGAAAGGACAAAGTTTGTGAGAACTTAACAGATTCTCCAAGGTTGCAATAGAGGGTTGATCTTTAGTAATATTCTCACTGTGAAGCAGGGGAAGGTACAAAAATTGCAGGTCCAAGAGCTTCTCCTTGCCCCAGCCCATGCCCCTGACAAGCACAATAGGCTCTCTCAAAGTTTAGTCTTCAGTTATTAGGCCCTAATATCACCCTATCCTCAGCTTTGCTATGAAGTAAGTTCTGTGAGGAAACAAAATAAGTTGAGAGCTTTGGGAGCACAGAATTACTTTGGACCAATTTTGGTAGTATTGGATGTCTACTTAAAGGAAAGTGTAGTCGATACCTGTGAAATATGTTCACTCAGTTCAATTAAAATCAAGTTATGTATTCTATTCTGTGGTTTGAAGTGTAAATTGCTTCTCAACAGTGTTTAATCAATAGTGTTTAAGGGTTTTATTATAGTAAATGTCTAAAACATAATATTTTTTAGCATTTCAATTGTTCAATTAAAAGTTATTGTCCTCTCTGAAGATTAAAGTACATTTCTGCATGGTGTTGAGGATCTAGAGAGTCATTGGAAATGCACTTATCTAGGCAAGGTGAGGATATTTTCATCATCTCCCTGACTATGCCTTGTAGTTTGTTGAATGGCTTTAGGGAGGGTCCAGAGATGCAGATTTCACGAGTATTTATGTGCAAGTCCCATTTCAGTTTCTAGTCAATGGTGATCTCAGAATGTCAATGGTGGAAAATTTTACAATCATAATGCAACTGAATGACATGAGAAATGATTACATGGTCTCTTGTGTGAGGTGGTTATTGCCTTGCACTTATGTAGCATAAATGTTACCTATCTAGTTCTTACTACATATGCACAGGAACTGCTTCATTATCTGAGGAATAGAATTGAGCATTAAACAATTATCAGCAAACTGATACCTTCTGACCATATGTTAGAGAGAAGGTGGCTCATAAAGCACCTGAAGATGGTTGGGCACTATCCCAAGCAGCAATGAATCAAGGCTAAGATGAGTAGCTTCCAATAATGGTGGCACGGTGGCTCAGTGGTTAGCACTGCTACCTCACAGCACCAGGGTCCCAGGTTTGATTCCAGCCTTGGGCAACTGTCCGTGTGGAGTTTGCACATTCTCCCCGTGTGTAGGTCGGTTTTCTCCAGGTGCTCTAGTTTCCTCCCACAGTCCAAAGATGTGCAGGTCAGGTGAATTGGCCATGCTAAATTGCCCACAGGTTAGGTGCGTTAGTCAGAGGGAAATGGGTCTGGGGTGGGTTACTATTCAGAGGGTTGGTGTGGATTTGTTGGGCTGAATGGCCTGTTTCCACACTGTAAGGAATCTAACCATGTTCTTGCACTAATCAGGAGTCCAGCCACTGCAGTGTTACCCTCTAGTTCCAACTGATTTCAGTTTGACTGAGACCTATGATGCCATTCTCTATCTCCAAATACTTTGATGTGGAGGGCAGTGACTCTCACCCTGTTCAGCTCTTTATCTGTGTGTGGACCACAGTTGTAATGATGTCAGTTGTGCGATCAACTTAAATCAAAATAGCATACGTGAGCAGATTGTTGGTGAGTAAATGCTTGATGATTTAGATCATTGCTACTTAAGTTCTTTGACTACAAGTTTTGTAAATTACATTTGATATATTGGTGCCTCAGTATTGCTATCGCAGATTATATTTAACTATCAAGAAACTAATCTCCCTGGGGCTGAGAATTCTATTAGGGTCCAGTTTTCATTTCTCTGCAGAAATTGAGTTATGTGGTCATCTGAAGACAACAAAGCCATTTTGTTGCATTTTAATTTACTGCAGAAATGTTGTAAAACCAGTCTATGTAACAGAAGCCATCGCTCAACGTAATTACAGAACATTACTTCGGCAAACATCCTTTGAATGTTGAGGGCATGTTATTACATTTATTGATTTTTACTTTAATTTGTTTTGGAAATTCTGTGGCAAATTTACTAGGTTTCAGTCACCACTCCTGTTCGACCAGCTTCCATTATTTTGAAAGTATCAAGCAATGGAGAAGCTTTTTAATTTTAACTTTACAAACTACGTGGCTTATTTTTAAACTAAGAAACAGAAACAAACCTGAAATGTACACAAAATATTATTCTGTGAAATGTTTAATGACACGAGGTGTTGCAGTAGAAAACCTGCCTGCCAGAATGCTGGTCCCTAACCTATTAAGGTGCAAACCGTCTCTCTTGTAGAATTTATGCTTACCACAACATGCAGGTAGACTGGGAGAATCAGGATGGTATTGGACCTCAAGAAAGAGACTTTGTGGAGTGCCTCAGAGATAGATTCTTAGAGCAGCTGGTGCTGGAGCCGACCAGGGAGAAGGCAATTCTGGATCTGGTATTGTGTAATGAACCAGAATTGGTCAGAGACCTCGAAGTGAAGGAGCCATTGGGAAGTAGTGACCATAATACATTAAGCTTCAATCTGCAATTTGAGAGGGAGAGGGTACAGTCGGAAGTGACGGTACTTCTGTTGAATAAAGGAAACTATGGAGCTATGAGGGAGGAGCTGGCCAAAGTTCAATGGTGTACCTTAGGAGGGATATTTCTGTGTATAATGCAGAAGTTGCAGGATCAGTTCATTCCTAAAAGGAAGTAAGATCCCAGGAGGAGGCATGGGCGGCCATGGCTGACGAGGGAAGTTAAGAAACTATAAAGTTAAAAGAGAAAAAGTATAACATAGTAAAGATAAGTGGGAAAACTGAGGACTGGGAAGCTTTTAAAGAGCAACAGAGGAAGGAAATACGCAGAGGAAAAATGAGGTACGAAGGTAAACTGGCCAATAATATAAAGGAGGATAGTAAAAGCTTTTTTAAGTATGTGCAAGGCAAAAAAATGGTTAGAACTAAAATTGGGCCCTTGAAGACAGAAACAGGGGAATATATTATGGGGAACAAAGAAATGGCAGAAGAATTAAATGGATACTTCAGATCTGTGTTCACTGGGGAAGACACAAGCAATCTCCCTGAGGTAACGTGGCTGAAGGACCTGAACTTAAGGGAATCTATATTTGCCAGGATTTGGTGTTGGAGAGATTGTTAGGTCTGAAGGTTGATAAGTCTCCGGGACCTGATGGTCTACATCCCAGGGTACTGAAGGAGGTAGCTTGGGAAATTGTGGATGCGTTGGTGATTACTTTCCAGAGTTCGATAGATTCGGGGTCGGTTCCTGAGGATTGGAGGGTGGCTAATGTTATACCACTTTTTAAGAAAGGTGGGAGAGAGAAAGCAGGAAATTATAGACCAGTTAGTCTGACCTCAGTGGTGGGAAAGATGCTGGAGTCTATTATAAAGGATGAAATTACGGCACATCTGGATAGTAGTAACAGGATAGGACAGAGTCAGCATGGATTTATGAAGGGGAAATCATGCTTGACTAATCTTCTTGAATTTTTTGAGGATGTAACTCTGAAGATGGACGAGGGAGATCCAGTAGATGTAGTGTACCTGGACTTTCAGAAAGCTTTTGATAAAGTCCCACACAGGAGGTTAGTGAGTAAAATTAGGGTGCATGGTATTGGGGGCAAAGTACTAGATTGGATTGAAAATTGGTTGGCTGATAGGAAACAAAGGGTAGTGATAAACGGCTCCATTTCGAAATGGCAGGCAGTGACCAGTGGATACTGCAGGGATCTGTGCTGGGACCGCAACTTTTTACAATATATGTTAATGATATAGAAGATGGTATCAGCAATAACATTAGCAAATTTGCTGATGATACAAAGCTGGGTGGCAGGGTGAAATGTGATGAGGATGTTAGGAGATTACAGGGTGACCTGGACAAGTTAGGTGAGTGGGCAGATGCATGGCAGATGCAGTTTAATGTGGATAAATGTATGGTTATCCACTTTGGTGGCAAGCACAGGAAGACAGATTACTACCTCAATGGAATCAATTTAGGTAAAGGGGCAGTACAGAGAGATCTGGGTGTTCTTGTACACCAGTCAATGAAGGCAAGCATGCAGGTACTGCAGGTAGTGAAGAAGGCTAATAGCATGCTGGCCTTCATAACAAGCGGGATTGAGTATAGAAGCAAAGAGGTGCTTCTGCAGCTGTACAGGGCCCTGGTGAGACCACACCTGGAGTACTGTGTGCAGTTCTGGTCTCCAAATTTGAGGAAAGACATTCTGGCTATTGAGGGAGTGCAGCGTAGGTTCACAAGGTCAATTTCTGGAATGGCGGGATTACCTTACACTGAAAGACTGAAGTGACTGGGTATACCCTTGAGTTTAGAAGACTGAGAGGGGATCTGATTGAGACATGTAAGATTACGAAAGGATTGGACACTCTGGCAGCAGGAAACATGTTTCCGCTGATGGGTGAGTGCCGAACCAGAGGACACAGCTTAAAAATACGGGGTAGACCATTTAGGACAGAGATGCGGAGAAACTTCTTCACCCAGAGAGTGGTGGCTGTGTGGAATGCTCTGCCCCAGAGGGCAATGGAGGCCCAGTCTCTGGATTCATTTAAGAAAGAGTTGGATAGAACTCTCAAAGATAGTGGAATCAAGGGTTATGGAGATAAGGCAGGAAGAGGATACTAATTAGGAATGATCAGCCATGATCATATTGAATGGCGGTGCAGGCTCGAAGGGTTGAATGGCCTACTCCTGCACCTATTGTCTCGTGTCTATAATTCCAGTTGCGAAAACGTGTTATTTCACTCTACTGACTTTTACAATGCTACACAGACATAGCTTATCAGAGAACTGCTTGAATATATTATTTATATAGCGCCTTTCACGTCCATCGGACGTCCCAAAGCGTATTACAACCAATGAAGTCCACAATTAAACCCAGCAAAATTTATGATTTGCCTGAGGGATGTAAAATCGGATTGAATTTTCAAATAAAAAAGCCGTAAACGGTAAATCCAGTCAATCGTAGTCTTTAAACCAGTGGTCATCGGGTTTTAACTTCGCTATTTTAGCTTTTATAAAAAACTGAAATATGCAAGTGATTTATTTTGTAAGGAGCCAATGACCTGTTTGCAAAATAATATAGTTTCGACGTATGTGAAAGTTAATTTAATCATGCGTTTGGTATAAACAACCGTGGATTTCTGAGATAGGTATTACATTGCAGACTTGTGGAAGATCAGTGTATTCGATATTTGACACACATGTAATAAGAGCCATCTGGCTCCTTGTATCATCAGGGTTTGCCCCTGCTTAGTGTGGTGCACCTAGGAACTATTTCCATCTGACTGATTTCAAATAGACCTTTGCTCTACGCTCGTGCCCACATAAGCAGACACCTATGCACTGTTGCTTAAGATCTGGCCATTTTGACGAATTTTAAAGGCATCACTAAATTGAACTTAGCGATAGTTTAAAGTGCTCACATGTGACGACGAGCGATGATTCATTTCACTGAGATGTGGCAACAGATAAGGCGTGACTCCACCAGAGGGTTAACACAAGAGGACAACGATTCGTTGTGAAAGAGAATGCTGTTGGGTCTGTGACAGGACAGTCACAGCGCATGGCCAACGGTCCAACCATGCCCACGGTCATGAACCGACGAGCGCACGTGATCCCCATGACAACCCCATGCCTGAGCAAAGCCGCCCTCCGTCAGCCAATGAGGAAAGGGTTACCATCATTCACCCGCACCCTGAAGGACAACCAATAACTACTGGCCTTGCAAATGAAGAGGCGTTAGCCTAGCGGTGGCCCCTAGGAATTGTAGTTCTACCTAATTGGCTGGTTTTCCTGCTCGCTGCCTGAAACCCGCGAACTACAACTCCCATGGCTCCTTGCGTACATCGAACCAATGGGGCACATGCGCACGAGGTCCGCTGCTGTCTTCGGTGGGGTCGAATAGGATGATGTCACCTGCAGTGAAAGGAAATTGTTAAACTGAATCCTTTTGTAAAGAAGAAAGAAAAATATGGACGTTGCTGCACGGATGGGTGGAATTTGTTGGTGAGCAATCTCTGTTGTCTTATTATCCCTAGAGGAAATGAGATTTGCGGCTGGGTTAGGGTTGATTGTGTTCGGCTGGTTCATCAGGGGGAAAGTGTGCGGAAATGTTCAGGTTAGTGCAGGGAGGGGGGGTCCGGGTGGGACCGCCACTGACCGGACCCCTGTGTTTGCCAGATATTTATTGTCAGGCGAGCCGGCAACAAAAGGAGACGCTCGGAGTTTGCAGGACTGTCTCTAAGTCTGCCTTTCACCGCTGGGGGAGGCTTTTTCTCTAACCAGACTCCCTAAATCCCACCCATTTGCAGCTGTTACTTTGGTGCCGGGAGAGGAGTTTGGGGGGCGATTTTGTGCCGGAGAAGCTGAGATGCGAAGAATAATGTTGTCAGTCGTTCGCCTGATTCCCTTCTTCTGATTCACGGAATTAAAACGCTCAGCCCACATGTCAGAAATCACTAATCTTTCCCAGTTCTGTCCTGCGCTTCGCCTTTTGTTTGTCAGCCTTGTGGCTTTTTTATTGTTATTTTAAGGTGAGGTTGGTTTGGGTTGGAAGGTGACTTCCCCCCCCCCCCCCCCATGTCTGTGACTGGTCGGGAGAAGCTGGCATAATGTTTGAATATTTTAAAGCTTGCGGCGTGTTGCTATTTAATATTCCCGAGTGGGGAGACCTAGGGGTTGAGGGCTGGAATTTAATGAGAGCAATCACCTGTAAAAGGGATTTCGTGTTTTTGCCTCCACCCTTCTAAACGTGCGATGCTGAATGAAAACAGCATATGGGAAAGTAAAAGCTGTGGGAGGGTTTGTTTTGGGCTTTGCCCTGAAATATTTAATTTCGTCAGACTTGCACGTAACAATATCGAGGAAATCGGGCAAACACTCCCTTCCAATCTACGACCGCTGGGAATACAATTTGATACGAATACAACTAGAGTACGTACAATTCCATCTGTAGTCAGTTTAATCATGGAACAAGGGAGGGGAGACTACTGGAGGCAGAATGACTGCAGCTGAATGTGACTGAGAGGCGTGCGCTCCTGAAGCGGCTGAGAATTTGACGGGGAATTGACGTGTGCATATATACTGCGATAAGATGTGTTTGGATTGTAATAGAATGGTAATTTTGGGTGTGTCCAATTTTATGCGTGAGGTCATTGGAGAAAAAAGTTAAACGGGAGCAAAAGGCATAGCTTCATTAAAGGAAAGAGGTAAGAATATACAGCAAAACATAGGTGGATATTGTAGCTTTTACCTCTTCTTCCGAATGAACTCTTAGGTAATTATATTGAGAATTAAAGCGATGACAATATGAGCACAATTGGTACATGGGTGAAGGTCTTCAGTCGACACGGACAAATAATTTGAGGGAAGATTGTTTACCTTGGTACGAGGGACAATGACGGATTAGTTGACATCGAATAATACTTGTCACCGTATAAAGTTAAAAATCACACAACACCAGGTTATAGTCCGAAAGCTAGTGCTTCCAATTAAACCTGTTGCACTACAGCCTGGTGTTGTGATTTTTAACTTTGTACACCCCAGTCCAACACCGGCATCTCCAGATCATGTCTCCGTATACAAAGCAAGAACCATCTGTTCCAGAGCAATTTGGATTTTTCTTACAGCAAGCGGTAACAGCATAAATCAATGCATTGGTGGGTTATCTGATATGTCACTTGAAGATTTTAATCTCTACAGCATTAGGTCGGAACGTTTAGAATCAAAAATGTTTTCAGCAGAACTTGGTATGATCCCTTGTTAAAGGAAAATGCAATCTTCCAAATTGACCCCTCATTCTAAATAGGAATAATGTACAGATCCTTGTCTTTTGTAACATTTTAAGGTGTTTTGACTAATTCTATCTTTCTCAAATGTGCAGATTTTTAACTTGGTTGTGCTTTGTTCTCATTGAACATAATTCCATAACTTTCGTCCCAATATTTCTAATATGTGATTTAATGATTAAAGTAGTATTTTTGAAATATGCACTGTGAACATAATTTTGATGTAATGCAGGATAGTTTATTATGTTGATTTGTAACACTTCACCTCTGCATATGAATGTGTGGCACAATTGTGTTATTCAGGAAAAAATACAGCTATGTAATTTGCAACATGTGCTCCTTAGTGTACAGTTTATTTTTGAAAGTGTTAAAACTTTGTTTGCTATAAAATTGCTTTGTGTGGCATATAGATGGGCAAACTGCTACAGTTGCATCACAAGTTTCATCTGAAACAATCTCTAATTAGTTTGTAATTTCATGTAGTCAGTGGAAAGTATTGTTGATTTATACACTGAATTTCAATGAAATATCCTTCGGAAAGGGCACGTATAAAGAGTTATGGAACACGGGACATAGAACTTGGGCCATCAAAAGTAATTAAAATCTGATTATACTAGAACTGAATGACCTGTAAATCTCTCTCTCCGCTTTCTCAGAGAAGTAAAACTGCATTCAAAAAGACTTTGAGCAGAACATTACATAATATTGATTGCAAATCTTTGACTCAAGGTCTGTCTCTGGAGTAGTTGCGCCTTGATTACAATTTATACAAGTCTATGCCAAGCAATATAAAGGTCTGCTTTTTAAAACAACACAGCAAGGGAACATAAGAACTCTAAACAGAAGTATAAATTTCTTTTGTTTAAAAACAAATATGTTTGGAGTAAAGCATGGGTGTTACTATGAATTGCAGTTAATTAGATTCTTCTCTTGAGAATGCTGGTTCTTTCCATCGATGGCCCTACTTTATTGCAGTTTTTTTCCCCTGCTTTGAACTTTGGCACCTTAATTTGATTTTTTTCATACACCTCTCTTTACAATAGAAAATTTGTTTTTGTGTCTTTGTTCATGTCTTGGTACTCATGGGTTGTAAACAATGAGTTAGAGTTAAGCACGAATAAATGAGGCATGCAACTCCTGTCATCTCCATTAATAAATTGAGAATATATGTTTCTGTTCTATAATATTCAGCATACTACCTTTCAAGAAGAGTTTTGGATTTGCAGTACCCCTTGTGTTTTCTTTTCTTTTTGAAAAACCTTTACAAAGAAATATGTTTTTTGTCTGCTTCCCTGAAGATGAGGGCCAAAGGCCATAGATTAATTATTAGAGGTCAAACTCTGCTGTCCCTTTTTTTTGAGAATATCTTGGTATTTATTGCGTGAGTTGTCCCTTCAAACTTCATTTGATGGGAGGCAAAGGTGTGGGAGTTGTTTGGCTACTTGAGTTAAGTCATGGTCATGTTGTTTCAGCCAGTACAGTACATCCTGATGAAACATTTGGACAGCACTCTACTATGTTGTATTACCAGTTTTGCAACTTGTGATCACTGAGTTCCTGATCTGTCATTAATTTTTCGCATACTTTTGAGATGTATGTAGGAAAGTAATGCAGCCAAAAAACAGCCACTGAGTGTCTAGTAAGGAAAGGTTGCAAGGAGGGAAGGAAACAAAATGGATCTTGTGGAATAACTTATTTTCTCATGTTAATTGGGGATGCAGTTATATAGTGTCTCTGATATTTTAGTATAAGTCTGTACCTTCTACATCAATGCAAATGTAACTCTAAACTCAAATTATCAAGTGCAGTATACTTTTGAGCTGCAAGGCTTCTCCAGAAGGGCATTTTAATCCTTTTCATTATGCCATTTTTGGTGGAGTTCTAGGGTTGGCTTGTGGTCTCCATTGGGGCAGGAAGACTTTTTTTTTCTTGTGAAGTATAGTGCAGGTTTTCTGACGATGAAAGAAATCCCTATCAATATGGTCCTTTGCATTGGGTGCAGTTTTATGTAAGAGGGGCAGGACATTCTGGATGTATTTTGATAGCAGCAGTACAGAAAATTTGAGAAAATTAACATGCACTGATATTTGAGGATATAACTAGTGTAAATTGAAAATGACACTAGATTCTGTTTATCTTCCTGTTTGAGCTGCTAGACTTGAATATTCTCAGGGTTTCAACCCCAAACCTCGCGCTCCCATTCCCACTCCCCACTCTCACCAAAAAGAATTTTCCAAATTTTTGTTTTGTAAATGTCATTTTAGTGTCACACTTGTTCTTTTGAATAACCTCTTGTGTGGCTGTTCATCATATATCCTATTTGACTAACTCCGAGGTTGTAATTTGTTTCCTGTTCATTTTTCTCATTGTTCTGTTTCTGCAAAATTGTTTTATTTACTTTTTCAGTTGTAGGGATTTTGATGTGAAATGCTGACTGGCCTCCTGCATACTTCATTTTCTCTTTTTTTTTTAAATGTTTTTGCACATGATATCACCAAAACAAAGTTCATTGTGGTGAATTATTTAATGCATGTTAGAAACAACAAATTTCTGTCACCTTTTTTAGAAGTAAATGTTTTGAAGATAATTCATTTGTTGGGTGATCTCTCTTAACATTTTACCACTAATCAAATGAGTTGTAAAGTGTCTTCTGAGGAGTAGCAAAATAGCATTTCAGGTGCAAGATGTTATTATGCTTTTATTAAGGTTTCTTCGTGATATTTTTAGAAAGATTGGGTTACATACTATTTCCAAAATAATTCTGGATTAAACTAGAGTCAAATCACTGTTCAAAATTTGAAGAGTTTAGAAAGTTTTGCCTCAAACTCATTTAGATTTAATGTTATTACATTGGACTTTGCAAAGTGGCTTTGAAATACTTTATGTAACTTTCACTGAGAACGCATACATTTTGGTTCTGTTGACTTGATTTGGAAACACTGGATGGAATTGAGGTTTATTATTGTACTAAACTTGTTCAGGAGTACTTATAATGCAAGAATGACAACTGTTCAGTGTGAACATGATCAGACTGTCAGCAGAACAGGTTGTGTATATAGTAATAAAATGGAAAAGAGAACATATTTAAAAATTTAGTTTGTTTATGCTCATAGTATTCTCTGAATTGTGTGGTGAACTATTTCAAAGTCTGCTTCCCTGTGCAAAGACCTTTTGTAAGACAATGATGCACATAACCTTGTTATTGGGAAGTAGTGGGATGTGGAAAATAATCAATTACAGGAAGGATATAATTCATGAGCTTGAACAGTAAACAAGTTGCATACTTCCTGTTGGTAGAACATAACACATTTTGGTGCCATTTATGTATTTGTGTGTGGTGGTTCTGATTTCTGGTGTCAGTAAAAGTGTAACTTGAAGTTTGGTCCAATCTGACTCTATGCTGCTTCTCATTTTCAATCCACAGTATTAAGCCCAATTCAGCTTTATTAAAGTGTCTTAAGCTCAACTTTTCTAAACAAAGTTTTTTGTTTTAATGTTTAATCAAGCAACATCCTTTCCTTGCATTTTCAAGACTGCTTGTCAGGACCTGAATTGTATAATTGCAGAGCCCTCTACAGACAGCAAAAGCACAATTCAATATCACTCAGTAATAGGCAGCTTATATCAGTGTATTCCATAGCTCCGGATAAGTAATGTAGTAAAATTTACACAGATTAGTGAATAACTCTTTATATTTTGGTTTGCTGCATGTTATCGCTATGCTGAATGATACAATCCATGTTATACTTCCCATACTATAGATACTTACTTGGCCTTGCACCAGTATTCTGTTGAAAATTTGAAGTCTTGGAATCTGGCAGAATTGTGTTAAGTATCTGTGGCTCTCCAGTTAAATGACTCAAGTGATTGGTGCCAAAATGCAACAGTATTTCAAATTTGTAAAGGATTTTCTTTTTTTAAGATTTGTAGTGATTGATGAGTAGAATCTTAGCGGTAGGGAGAGTTTTGGATTAGCTGAATTTGTAGGATGAACTGTGAAACCAGCTAAGAGGAAAAAGGAGTAATTGTAAATTCTAAATTCAATGTGTTTGAAAGTTCTGTTTGATTGCCTGATGAATTAGGGTGTGCAGTTTTTATCTGATCTTAGCAGAGGGTAAGGAGACGTAAACTCACTTTTTAATGTTAAACATTTGTATGGAGGTTGTACAAAAACTTTTTTTCGGTTCAATCTGAGTCGGTTATCTGAGAAGGGCTTGGTGGTAAAGGAGTAGAGTTTATGATGTGAATAGAAATAATGAATTCAGTCTTTCTAAAGGTTAATAATTAGAGAAGATAAAGACTGTGTCAAAGATGCAGAAAAAGCAGGGATTGAATGAATTGAGTGTGAAGTACAGCTAGGAATTAAAACATGCCATGATACTGATTGTGTACCCTATCTCTGTTTTACAAAGGATGATATGCAGATAAAGATGAGGGGACCAGCAATTAATAATGACATTATTTTGAGAAATTGGGTATTATGGATATGATTGGATTAATTAAATTAATATTAATAAGGTGAGTCTCATTGAGCAGGGCAAAGGAAAATATTGGAATATGATACGGGCAGAGCAGACAAGGTAGTATTTTTGTTTCACAGTCAGGGTATCTTTACATGACCCAGTTACAGCATTAATGTCATATGACATTTGGTCAACTTATCATATCTCTTGTTTTGGCCCGTAACCTCAAGCTGCGAATCAGATTGAGGTATTTCTGTCAGTAATGCAAAACAAGCACTTTTTATTTTACTGAATAATTTCTGTTGTTCAAAACATTTTGAAGGGCACTTGTTGGCAGAGGAGATTTGTCTTCATGTTAATACGCATTGCAGTGGGCATCTACTTTATATGAAATTGGCCTATTGTAATAGGCTGAGCAGGCTAGGGCTGTTTTCCCTGGAGAGTCGGAGACTGAGGGATGACCTTAGAGGTTTACAAAATTGAGGGGTGTGGATAGGGTAAATAGGCAATGTCTTTTCCCTGGGGTAGGGGAGTCCAGAACTTAGAGGGCATAGGTTTAGGGTGAGAGGGAAAGATATGAAAGAGACCGATAGGGCAACTTTTTCACGCAGAGGGTGGTACGTGTGTGGAATGAGCTGCCAGAGGATGTGGTGTAGGCTGGTACAATTGCAACATTTAAGAGGCATTTGGATGGGTATATGAATAGGAATGGTTTGGAGGGATATGGCTGGCTGCTGGCAGGTGGGACTAGATTGGGATATCTGGTCGGCATGGGCAGCTTGGACCGAAGGGTCTGTTTCCATGCTGTACATCTCTATATCTTTGAGCACTTTTATATTTTTGTTTATTTGTTCGTGGGATGTTCAGTTTACAAGTCCCTAATTGCCATTGAGGAGCAAGTGGTGAACCTTGAACTGCCATGATGCAGATATGCTTACAGTGCTATAAGAGGGAATTCTAGAAATTTGATCCAGCAGCAGTAAAGAATAATGATATATTTCCAAGTGAGGAAGGTTTGTGGCTTGAATTCCTGTTCCAATTCATACCACCTTATGTAGTCAAGATCAGGGGTTTGGAAGATGTAGTTGAAGAAGCTGCAGAACATCTTTATAGATAGTGTACACTGTCACTGGTGGTGTGGGGATTGAATGTTTATTGTGTTGGATGCAGTACTAATTTGTATTTAGTATCTTTTTTTATTTAAAGCAATATTAAGTGATGTGCAATTTGAAGTGTTCAAGACAAGTGAGTTGATTATCCTTGATAATGTCCTAGTTCTTGAGTCACGGCTGAAAGTGCAGAAAATTCCTTGATGCTGTTGACTTCTCTTCATTTTCGATGGAAGGCAGGGTGACGCGTCAGTGGGAAGCTCTTTTCAGAATTCCCAACATCTGACCTGTCTGTAGCCACAGTACTTAATGACTGATCCAATTAAGCTTATGGGCTTTGGTAACCAGTAGGATGTTTACAGCAGGGAATTTCATTTGTGATTGTGTTTCATGTAAATGGCAGGTGGTTAGATTCTCCATTGTTGGAAATGCTTGTTTCTTGGCACTTTTATGGTGTGAATACACTGCCTACTATCAGTTCAAGTCAGAATATGGTCCAGGTCTTGTTGCATATGGTCACAAATTGCTTCATGGTCTGAAATTGTGAATGGCAACACAAATCATTAGCGAGCATCATTTTACATCTGACCTTATTTGGTTGAAACAGCATTGGATATTGTCCTGAGAAACCTCTGGCTCTGTGGTACAATGTTAGTGTAGGAGGCAGTTCTAAGAGGCCCATGTTTACGTCCCACCTGCTCCAGAGGTAAAATCATAGAATCTGTACAGTGCAGAAAGAAGCCATCAAGTCTGTACCACCACTCTGAAGAAGTCCCACCCTGACCAAACACCCTTCCCTGCTCTGTAACACCACATTTAGCTTGGTCAATCCAGCTAACTTTCTAGACTGTGGGAGGAAAACTGGCAGCAACCCCCCACACGCTGGGACAATGTGTAAACTCCACACAGACATTTGCCTGAGGGTGGAATCGAATCAAAGTTCCTGGTGCTGAGGCAGCGGTGCTGCCCTGTAAGTATATAATAACAACATTGCTGAACAAGTTAGTTAGAATCTCTGTCCTAAGAAATCTAGATGCCCCGGGATCAAAATGTTTGGTCTCCAACAAGCAGAACTGTCTTCCTTTTGTGTGAGGGAATTTTTCCATCTGATTTTTTTTTATTATTGCCTTCAATCTACTAAGTTTCCTTGATGCCACGCTCTGTCAAATGCTGTCTTGGAAGTCAGCATTATCAGCTTATCTCTAAAATTCAGTTCTTTGGTCCATATTGAGAGTAGACAGATACACTAATTAGCTTTTTCTACATTTTGTGGATAGTGCATGCCTGGATACTGATATTGTTGGTTCGGTGCACTGGAGCACATTGACCAATGAAAGTCTTTGTTTAGTTCGAGAACGAAAGGTCTACAGCATTAAAACTGAAGGTTGTTGGTGTCTTTAGCCTTTATTATATCCAAAGTGCTCAAACCATTTTTCTATCTAGTATACTGAATTGGCTGAAGAAGTATTTATTGTACTCTTGATCTCTGGGGGAGTGGTGTACATAATCTGTATGGTATCTCTGACTGACTGAAAATGTTGCAAAATCTTCATTCATGTATTTTGCGCACTCATGTTGGATTCTGGCACTTTGAGAATTGGAATTTACGTAGAGCTTGTTCATCCAGAATGCACCACTGCCTTTAGGGACTAGATACAACAGGACTGCAGAGCTTTGATCTTATCTGTTGGTGGCTGGATATGTTCGTAGAAGCAGCATTCTGTAGGCAGCTGCTTAGCATGCAATTTGTTCACCTGTAACTTCACCAGGCTGGCACCTCATTTTCATGAAGCATTGCTGTTGGCATGCTCTGTCTCAATCTGTTTTTGACCCTGCCCTGCTGCTAATGGTACAGTGAAGATTGTGCTGGACCATGGATTACAGATTGTTAACTTACAATCTTCTGGGACCATTCTAGAGTGTTTTGTAATTTTGAAAAATTATACTTTTCACATTGTCCATCTTTGCAGCTGAAAGGTAAAGTCTCTATAGTCATAGCAGCCCTATGGGCTGGTCTCTTAGATGATTTGTGGTTGTTTAGCCTGAGGATGGGGCTGCAAAGGCCAGACCTTCATGGTGACCTAAATCAGTGCAGATGTTGAATCTGTGCTGTTGGCATCACACTCCATTGCAAACCAGCTGCCCAGTCAATGGAGCTAGCTGTCTCCTTTCAGAATCCTGGGATATAGGTCACCAACTATTCGCATCTAATTTGTTAATAGGATACTGAGTACCTTGAAATAAATTGGTTCCCAACACCAATTTTCCTCAGGTTATTGGATTAAAATGTATTAAAACTAAATGCTGAGAAATGCCCCTTCAAAAATAGGGGCTAGCTGGAACTCTGCAGTTGAGCTAGCAAATGCTGAAATTTGTTTTATAAAAAATTAATTTCTCCTCTTTCAGATGCTGACTTGAAGCCAAATTAAATAATATTTAGTTTTTATTGTCTGGTAAAATTGAGCTCCAAATATAACCTTGATACAGAGTCCCTCAAAGCATAACCATACCCTGACCAAAATGATATTAGAGATAAAATGTGTATATTTTCCTAATGAAGGACAGTTGCTGTAAGTTTCCTTTTTTTTGTTACTGGATAAGCATGAACTAGTTGAGATTTAACCCTTTTTTATAGAGTCATACCATTGGAAGGAACGAATGTTTTCCTTTAATCTTTGAATTGAGTCTTTAAATACAAGAACACTTGTTTTAATCAAAAAACACATTGTTTGGAATATTGTTCGCACAACCACTAAATTGTTACAGTGCAGCAGGAGGTTACTTGAGTCTGCACTGGCTCTTGGAACAGGGATTTACTCATTCAGTTCTTCTCCCTTCTCCCTTCTCCCCTGCATATCCTTCCTTTCTAGATAAGTTTCCTACCCTTTGAATACTTTAATTGAAACTGCATCCTCCACCATCTCAGGCAGTACGTTCCGGACTTTAAACACTTTCATGCAGCAAGTTTTTCTTTTGCTGCTTTTGTCAATCACCTCCTCTAAGCAGTTAATGAATTGGACAAGCATTTACAGTAGGCCATACATCAATGAATGATTTTATGCTAAGTACAATATACAGTTATTAAACATGAATAACTACTGTAATCACTGAAATTTAGAATAATTTCTATTAATGTTTGGGGGAAAATAAAGGTACTTATCTTCCATTTCTACTGCAAATATCCAGTTCATGGTTTGTGTGTTTAGTAGATATTAAAATTTCATTTCTAAAAATTAAAGCAGGAGGAAATTGGATAAATGCAATTGAAGCATTTTGAAGTATATTGCCCTTCAAAGGTTGATTTGAGATTAGCAGCTAGAAAGGTAAGAGCAAGCTCACCTGTCTTGACCTGGAGATGTCTAAACTACTTGCAATAAGGCCAGTCCTGAAAAATTGCTTTTCATTTTGGGAATTAAAACTGAATTAATTAAACTTAGAGGCATTTAAAACCCATTTATTTCATCAGATTGAAAAAGAAATTGTTAATAAGCTAAAAGTCAAGCTCAGAGTAGGCTAGATCATCATGGAGATAGGTGGAACTTAAGGTTATCTCATTTCAAATTAAATGTTATCCGGGAGAGGAGGTAACATCAGCTGAAAGGAGAGTGTATTGAAACAAGATGGCTGCTTCAGGCAGAACAAATGCTACTGTTAGCAAACTCCAGGCAGTTAAGGTTCAGGCTAAGTCCTAAATTAGGGTGAGTCCATGCTATGGATAAAGCCTTGGACTAATAAGATACCTTGAGAGCTATTGATAGTTTAGCATAGCCATAAGTGGGGTGAAAGAAGCCCATAGCAATATTTGTTTATGCAGTTCAGAAATTCAGCAGCTTGTTGACGCTAGTATGATTTTTTTAAAAATTAGAAATGGAATTGTCATGCTAATTAGACACTTGGGAGCTGTTTCAGGATCCTTGAGGTCTGTTTTGGTGCGAACAGTTGTTGAGACAGAGTGCATGGTTTTGACACTGGATTCTGAACTTATCCCAGTCTTTGGGACTAACACTGACTTTGCCCTCTTTATATACTTTTTTTTTCCCTTTCAATTTAATACTCTCCTTAACCTCCTTGGTTAATCGTGGGTTGATTTATCCCCCTCAGAATTGCTCTTCCTCACTGGAATGTAATTTTGCTAAGAGTCATGAGTTACCTCCTTAAATGTCTGCCACTGCCTGCCTTACTGTCTTGCCTGCAAATCTGTCTGTTGTTGAAACAGTTTCGGTGCATGGTTTTGATGCTGTTCTAAGGTCAGATCATTTTACAGTGAAAAGTTGGAACTTCCTTGCAAAGGTACTGGAGCTTTAGTGAGAAGTGTCAGGATTTATCTTGGTTACAATAAAATGCAGTGAGAATTTCATTCACCATTCACCTGTTAATTCTTATTTGCCTAATTTTAAATCCTGAGTGTTAGAATCTAAATTTGGTTCGTTTAGAATCATTATCTTGCATATTCAGTATAGCAATTTAGTCATTGTATTTGTTAATTTGGTAAACTTGAATAATAACATTTTTGTCACTTCAATTCAATCCTTGAATCCCGCCTGTCATTTTCTTACCCATTTTCTTCAAAGCATTCTATTGTTAAAAAGAATACCTATTAAACTAGTTCATAACAAAGATCTGGTTTATCCAGTATAGGCATAACTAGGATCACACCTCTATTAGATTTCTTAGTGACATGTCTCATTGTGTCCTTAGAATGAGAAACATGTCATTGGTTAATATCATGAATTTTCTATAATCATTTGTAGTAACTCATTGGTGGTTAATCACTTTTATTTTTGGGGTGGGAAAACCACTTCCAATGTTAGGCAATGAGAAATGAGCGCTAATTCAGTAGTCACATCTGGTATCATAAAGTTTTACATGACTCTCAGAAATCCAATGGCAGGATACTGCATTATTCAGGAAACAGAACAAAATATTAAAACTTTTAGCGAGCATTAGAAATAACTTTCAAGAGCAATGTACCATGGGGCCAGGCAGGGAGCAAGTTAGCTTGGAGCTGCTTATGGGTAATGAGGGAGGTTAAATTACTGCTGAGTAAAAGATTACCAACAAAGTAGTGATCATAACATCATAGACTTAAATATTCAGTTTGAAAGTGAGAAATTTTGCTCAAAAATAATTGCGCTTAACTTAAAGCGAGTTACAATGGAATGAAGATAGGGTAGATAGATTAGCAGGCAAGATATTTTTCCAGGAAATTAGAAGCTGGGATATTGAAATATTCCAACAGTGGAGAAAAAGACAGTCTTGATTTAGCTTCATGTCAATTTTATATGCTTTATTTATGCAACAGCTCTGAAGAGACTTTTATTTATAATTACCACAATGGGTTTTTGGGCACATTTTTGAGGACTTGAGTTCAAGTCTGTTTGCTTGGAGCTTAATATTACAGCCACCCAATTTAAAAACCATTGGCTAGCAAAACCAATGTGTGGTGGATGTTTAGTCAAGAGCACATTTGAAGGAAATAAAATAAGTAAAAGTATGGTTCTATGAATTCTTGTTTACAGTTTAATTTTACTTGTTAAAATAACAAGGGGAATGGTGTTACAAAGTAATGATTGATTTGAAAATGCCTCTTAAGGGATATCTTATCAATTTTTTTTGATGTGTGTTAAACTATTTTTGCAGTTTAGATCATTTTAAAAATAAACAAATAGTTAAGGTTTAGTACTTTAGTGGCTCTTCAAAAAAGATCAGTCATTCTGTGACCTCTGTGCACCAGTTCCAAGAAGATCTATGATGCAATCAAGTGCTGAGGTTAATGGGTTAAGAAGTTTATATTTTTGGGTTTATCACTGTGTAACCATGTTAAGCCATTAGTTTTGACTTGTGTTCAGTTCAGAAAATGCCAAACTTTAGTTGTGAAGAGTTAAATTCAAAAGCAAGTGTTTAGTTTCTTTCCTTGTCGGTTTTAGTTCTTTTCAGAAGAAAGCCAAAGCAGTTTTTTTTCCCTATGTCTAGTGTGAAGTTTCCAAGTCAGGAGAGTTTGGTATACAACAGTCTTCAAGTTAGAATTGAGAAAGTTTTAACTCTGGCTGTTGTCAGGTTTGGACGAAAAAGGGAGAGGTTGAACAGGCTAGGGCTGTTTTCCCTGGAGCATCGGAGGCTGAGGGGTGACCTTATAGAGGTTTATAAAATCGTGAGGGGCATGGATAGGATAAATATGATAAATTCCCCTGGGGTGTGGGAGTCCAGAACTAAAGGGCATAGGGTTACGGTGAGAGGGGAAAGATATAAAAGAAACCTAAGGGCAACCTTTTCAAACGTGTGTATGGAATGAGCTGCCAGAGGAAGTGGTGGAGGCTACTGTTGCAACATTTTAAAAGCATCTGGATGAGTACTTGAATAGGAAGGGTTTGGTGGGATATGGGCCGGGTGCTGGCAGGTGGAACTAGATTGGGGTGAGATATCTGGACAGTGTGGACGAGTTGGACCAAAGGGTCTGTTTCCGTGCTATACATCTCTATGACTCAGGTAAATTTGTCCCCATAGTTCAGGAAAGAGAAATTGGAAGTAGTTAAGTAAAAGCAGTATGGAGGTTGAGATCTGAGAGTGGAGTTTAATTTTTCTGCATTGAATGTTGAGGACAGTTTGAAGTCCTTGCTGTTTGTTTCTTTCCAACTGTAACAAGTTTGTTTGTTTTTTGTGTAATAAGTTTGTGTTTTGTTAATATCTGCAGCCTTGTGTGACCAATTACTACATTAAATATCTAAATAAAATTTAAACCTACTTATTAAGCCACATTTCATGCTTTGGTTAGCAAGTCCACAGAGTATTCAACCTACCTGTTATGTTTAACCTGCAAGTGTATTAGAAAGTGACAATAAGGCTTGTCCAAACTGATTTGAATATAATGAACGATGATTTGTGATTTTTTTTTCCACTTGTAGTTGAGTTTTATGCAAACACTGGAAATGCCATGTATTTTAAAAATCACCAACCTGTTTTCTTTTTTTAAGCCGTGAAGTACATCACTCCATTATTTAACAACCTAATAGACAGTCATGATCAAAACAGCATTTATGCAGCAAAATCATATTCGCAATAGATTTTAATTGGGGACTGTTGTATAGTTAACTGTTCTGTTGAGGAAATGGCAGAATTGTGTAACTGTTACAGGAAAATATTGTATAGTGTAAATAATAGCATAAATTAATTTGAGCTGTAATTTTTTGGGATTAGTAAAAGTCGTTTGCAAATCTATGGACCCTTGTGGTCTCTTCATTTTGGCCAATGCATTCATGGCAATAATTCATTTTTTGATGTCATGGTTACTATTGGGGTTTAATTTTGCAAGGCAAATTTTACTGTTTCATATAATGTGGAGAAAGGAGGCTCTTTTGGTCCAGTGGGAATGTCCATACCTCTGAGTTAGAGGCCTGGGTTCAAGTACCACCTGTAGAGTGCATGTAACTCTACAGGTTCATTAAAAAATATGGATGTTCATCCTGTAGTTGGTCCTCGTGTAGATGCCTGACATTTTTTCATAGAATATAATATTCTGTGCTGACATTTTTGTTAGTGTTTTGTTACTCGACTTGGTTTCCTTTTCAGAAGTGAGTGAGTGATGACGAAGTTGGTCAGTTAATCTTAGTTTGAGTCTGGACAGAAGAAAAACAATCTCTTTTTTTTTCTCTCTTTTGCCATATGTGAACATTGCTAACAAGGCCAGCATTTGTTGTCCTTGAATGGAATTGCTTGCTTAGATAATTGAGAGTCAACCCTGTTGGTGTGGTTCTGGATGATGGTCAAATAAGGATGGCAGATAATCTTCCCTTTAAGGACATTAGTTAACCAATAGATTTTTACGACAATTGATTGTTGTCATGGTTACCATTACTGATACTAGTTTTATGTTCTAGATGTATTGCCATCATAGGATTTATATCTATCTCTATAGCAATAATTAACCTGGACCTCTGGATTTTCAGTCCAGTGGCATTACTGTTACACCCCCCATCTTTCTTTTGCACAGTTCTGGTAATACAGTTTTGTTTTTATAACTGCTGATTTCTTTTGACTGGTGTGAAGTCATATTTTCTTTAATTCTTAGGAAAATTGTAATATAGTGCTCAGTACAAGCATTCTGATCAATTAGTCTGTCTTAATTATCATGTTTTGGGTTCAAAAAGACTTGATGTACAAGAGGCAGCAATGTTTTAATGTTAGTAATTTTTGCGAAGAAAGCTTGAGTTTCTAGTCGCTTCCAATTGTTTTAAATGTGTACTTGACCAGAAGTGCTATAATGTCGTCTGGAGTAATTAGTACATCAATACTAATTACTGTAATATTTAGGAAATTCTTTATTAGATTGTAAGATTCAATTTTCACTATAGCATTCAGTATTGTTTCTACCTCCTCGCGATGTGAAAAATGTTGAAGGTAATGTTTTCCAGAGGAAAAGTCACAAACTAAAACAGTGATTACTGCTTAGTACTTTGTAAAAATTGTTCAGCTTGGTGCCCCAAGCATTGTCATGGAGTATTAAAATAGGGTTTGTGCTTCAGATACTGATCTGCACCCTGGTTTTTAATCAAAGGTGGTTAGAAATTATTTTGTTCATCAACCCAGTTTTTTTTTCAGATTTTTTTTTTAAGCAAGTTGTACATGCAGGAAAATATTTCCCTAAGTAGGTCTGCTGAGCTGCATTTAGAGCAGTGACCTCTCCTATTTTCCTGTGAAGAGTTCTGAAATGGTTTTATGTATTGACAGGATGGACTGATCATTAAACCTTTTGTGCAGTTTAGTATATAATGCAGTTTCCAATCTTGTGCACCAGATTATGGCATAACTCTATTGAGCTTTGCTGTTTTGTCTAAACTATTGAGGATTATCCTGGAAGCAAGGACACAATTTTTTTTTTTCTCTCTTCATACTCCTAACTTGTGGACTAATATTATCTTTTGGCTGGATGCCAACTTTAGTCTGTTTATCCTTCTGAACAGCCCTTCTGTTTCTTGTACATTAGTTGTGCTACATGTTGTTCCCTTTAGATGGAGACTAAAATCAGTCAGCAATATAAACACAGATGGGCATGATGCAAAGCACCACAGCATCCAATGTGTTTTACTCTTAAATATAAAAGCACCCTGCTGAGCTGTAGGTTTGATATCCAGATGTTTCATTACCTGGCTAGGTAACATCATCAGTGATGACCTCCAAGTGAAGCGAAGCTGTTGTCTCCTCCTTTCTATTTATATCTTTCTCCTGGATGGGGTTCCTGGGGTTTGTGGTGATGTCATTTCCTGTTCGTTTTGAGGGATTGATAGATGGCATCTAGATCTGTGTGTTTGTTTATGGCGTTGTGGTTGGAGTGCCAGGCCTCTAGGAATTCTCTAGCATGTCTTTGCTTAGCCTGTCCCAGTCGAAATGGTGTTTTTTTTCATCCGTGTGTAGGGCTACGAGGGAGAGAGGGTTGTCTTTTTGTGGCTAGCTGGTGTTCGTGTATTCTGGTGGCTAACTTTTTCTTCCTGTTTGTCCTACGTAGTGTTTGTGGCAGTCCTTGCATGGAATTTTGTAGATGACGTTGGTTTTGTCCATGGGTTGTACTCTGTCTTTTAAGTTTTAATTTTTGTTTGAGAATGTTGGTGGGTTTGTGTGCTACTCTGATTCCTGGGACAGGCTAAGCAAAGACAGAGAATTCCTAGAGGTCTGGCACTCCAACCACAACGCCATAAACAAGCGCATAGATCTAGATGCCATCTATCAATCCCTCAGAAAATGAACAGGAAATGACATCACCACAAACCCCAGGAACCCCATCCAGGAGAAAGATATAAATAGAAAGCAGGAGACAACAGCTTCGCTTCACTTGGAGGTCGTCACTGATGATGTTACCTAGCCAGGTAATGAAACGTCTGGATATCAAACCTACAGCTCAGCGAGCAAGCCTACACCCTAACCCTCAACCTGAGCCACAAATCTCACATAAAAGCACCAAGATTTGATTTGGTTTATTTTTATCACATGTCCCTAGGTACAATGAAAAATTTTGTTTTGTGTGTGGTTGAGGCAGATTATATCATGCAAGTGCATGAAGGGTAATAGAACATAGTAAGGAATACAATATTACAGCTGCACAGATGGCACAAAGTGAGATCAACGTTTATAAATTTAAATTTCGAGAAGTCCATTCAGATATCTAACAGCAAGCAAGAAGCTGTTCTTGAGTCTGGCATGTCTGTTTAAGCTTTGTATCTTCTACCCAGTGGAAGAGGTTAGAAGAGAGAACCAGAGTGGGAGAGTTCTCTAATTATGTTGGCTAGCTTCCTGATGCAATGAGAAGTGCAGATGGAGGCAATGGATAGAAGGTTGGCTTGTGTGATGGACTGGACTGTGTTCACAACTCTTTGTAGTTTCTTATGGTCCTGGGCAGGCAAGCCGTGATGCATCCGGTTGTAATATTTCTATGGTGCATTTATTAAAAATTAGTAAAAGTCTTTACAGGCATTTCCTTTTTTAACCTCCCTTGAAGTATAGGTGTTGTTGTGCTTTCTTGACCATAGCATCAACGTGGTTGGGCACTGTGTATTGAATTCAGACTTTGTGCTGAAATGTTTCCCATTGGCAGAAATGGAAAGCAGCTGTGGCATTCTCACCTCCGAACTAGATCTTATAAAGAAGGAAGTGGAAGGGTAGTCTGAGTTTTGTTAGTCAGGAATGGTTTTGATCATGTATGCTTGATGAAGTAGTTTTTGTTATGTACGCTAGGCTCCTACTTGTGAGATTTAGATATGGCTTTAATTTAGATTAACCTAGATTTATTGATTGTTGAAAGTTCTCTGCTTAAAGTTGGATTAGGAATGCTTAAACAATTCTATTTCTCATTAGAACTCCCCTTTACAATGTGATTATTTACTATGGTGCTATTAATATAGTTGAGTTTAGTAGGCTGCTGTTTTCTTTTTAAAAAAAAAATTGCTGGTCTATCCACTTGAGGTTTTTTCTTTAAAATTGTACAAAACACTTTGCTATCCTCCTTGCACTGTGAGGCATGTGTTAATCTTTTGCTCATTCAAGTGCTTCATAAGATAATAAGTGGCCTGGTATCTTTGATTTATAGTACATTCTGACATAGTTACGACATGCCCTGTTTCAAGGTTGATTAATGTATTGGTACTTAAAAATATTATTGATTTTAAATAGAACTGGATAGGTTCTTTGATCTGGTTTGTACTGGAAAGTTTGCTTTTAACTTGACATTTTAGAACCTGTAAAAGTTGCAGTAGATGGGTGTAATCAGGAAATTTTCAAAAGTGGTGCTAACTGAGCTTATAACTAGCAATAAATTGCACTTCAAATGGGTATTATAGCAAATAATTCTGGTCCTTCAGTTGTTGGTTATAGTGAGTATAGTTTGCCAGGGTTTGAGTGAAGATGGAGAAACCTGATGACTTAATATTGGCATTTTAACTATGCCTTTAAGCCTCACTGAATAGAAAAGGTACTTCTGGTTAAACCTTTAATAGGTAATTTATTGTAATACGGTATATTCTAAGATTAAAAAACTTTACATGTCAATATTCTTTTTAAATTGGATAAATAAAATGATACACATGTTCTTGCACAATGGTGCACCCTTAAGACAATGATGTTCAAAGCTTAGCTTGGTATCCCCAAGAGAAAACATGATTTATTGTACCCTATTGTCTTCGCCTTGGAGCCATGATTGCCAAGGAGTAATCTTATTGCATCAAATTTATCATATTATGAAAATAGACGTACCTACGTGGGTATACCGAAAACATGGAAAGAAGTGAAGGCCCTTGATTCTTTTATTTTTCTGTTACTTTTTCATCACAGTTTGAGTGCAACTGTTCAGTTTTGACATGAAAATGTAGCTGAATATTATGGTACAAAGATCCTTTTTAAAAATTATTCCAAATACTGTAAATGCTAATTCTTTGAACGTTTTTAAAAAAAAAACTGGTTTTATTAACCCACTTTTAATGTGACTAACGTGCTGTTCAGATTTGTTTTTGGGATGAGGGATTGTTGTTAAAGAATGAGACTTGCAGTTAGGATTGTTCAGAAACAATTCTGCATATGAATGTTTTGGGATAGCTATTAATCACTTCATAATTATTAAGTTTGGTAAATTTGAGCTGCTTTTAATTTTTTATATTGTCACAAATATAAAATGGGCATAGTTAGTTTGACATTTCATCACTTATTTCTTGTTAACAGGTTTTAAGAGGTTCAGTTCCTGAATATTATGAAAGCAGGGAGTTGGTGAGTTTAGTTGGCTGGGTGGCAGGCTTGCGATGATGCCAACAGTGGGTTCAGTTCTTGCACTCGCTGAGGTTACTGTGAGGAACTCCTCAACCCCTCCGTGTGACCCTCAGGTAAAACCACCAACAGTTGTCTTTTGAGACAGCAACAATGTGGTCTGGTAGAACAATGGTGAGTTTTAACGTTTTATTTTAAAGCTCCATCAATCTTTCCCTTGGATTTATATTCTCCCTCCTGCTTCGCAAGAATATATGTCCTTTGCTAGAGTAACATCATTGTCGTCGTCGTCGTCGTTGTCGTCGTCCATTCAGTGAGACTATGCTTATTCTGATTATCGTAAACTCCAATTTCCTGTCTTTTCCATATAATCCCAGATTAATTACTGATTTAAAAGATTGCCTCACCAACCGTGAAATATACGTAATGAAAGAGACTGAACAGCTTTCTGCAGTAAAGAATTCCACAGATTCCCATTTGGATACAGAACTGGCTTGAAGGTAGAAGAGACAGTGGTGGTAGAGAGTTGCTTTTCAGACTGGAGGCCTGTGACCAGTGGAGTGTCACATGGATTGGACCATGTATCGTTAGCAAGTTTGCAGATGTCACCAAAATCGGAGGTGTGGTGGACAGTGAAGAAATTTACCTCAAATTACAACGGGATCTTGATCAGATGGGCCAATGGGCTGAGGAGTGGTAGATGGGGTTTAATTTAGATAAATGCAAGGTGCCTCATTTTGGGAAAGCAAATCTGAGCAGGACTTATACACTTAATGGTAAGGACCTGGAAAGGGTTCCTGAACAAAGAGACCTTGGAGTGCAGGTCCATAGTTCCTTGAAAGTGGAGTTGCAGGTAGATAGGATAGTGAAGAAGGCATTTGGCATGCTTTCCTTTATTGGTCAGAGCATTGAGTACAAGAGTTGGGAGGTCATGTTGCGGCTGTACAGGACATTGGTTAGGCCACTGTTGGAATATTACATGCAGTTCTGGTCTCCTTCTTGTCAGAAAGATGTTGTGAAACTTGAAAGGGTTCAGTGAAGATTTACAAGGATGTTGCCAGGGTTGGAGGATTTGAGTTATGGGGAGAGGTTGCTATTTTCCCTGGAGCATTGAAGGCTGAGGGGTGACCTTATAGAGGTTTATAAGATCATGAGGTGTATGGATAGGAGAAACAGACTAGGTCTTTTCCCCTGGGGTGGGGGGTGTCCAGAGCTAGAGGGCATAGGTTTAGAGTGAGACAGGAAATATATAAAAGGTACCCAAGAGGTAATGTTTTCATGCAGAGTGTGGTGCTTGTATGGAATGAGCTGCTGGGAAGTGGCAGAGTCTGGTACATTGCAGCATTTAAAAGGCATCTGGATGGGTATATGAATAGGAAGGGTTTGGAGGGATATGGGTCAAGCTGGCAAATGGGACTAGATTTGGTTAGGATACCAGGTTGGCATGGACGAGTTGGTCTATTTCCATGCTGTACATCTTTGACAACCCTCTGAAAGAAGAAATTTCTGTATATCTCTGTTTTAAATGAACAACCCTTTATTCTGACATTATGTCCTCTGGTCTGAGACTCTTCCCACAAGGGGAAACCACATTTTTGTACGTACCCTATCTAGTTCCTTAAGAATCTTCTTTATTCCAATACAGTCGCCCCTCATCTTTCTAAATTACATTGAGTATCGGCTTAATGTTTTCGACCTGCCCTCCGAAGACAGTTCCTCAAATCTGGTATCAACTTAGATAACATCCCTGGACTGCGTTCAATGGTAGCATACCCTTCCTTAGATAAGCAACCCAAATCTGTTCATAGTATTCCAGCTCGAGTCTGACTAGTATCTTGTATAATTTTAACAAAACTTCCCTAATGTTTATACTCATTCCCTTTTAAAATAAAGACCAACATTCCATTTGCCTTTTCAAATACCTGCTGAACTTGGATATTAGCTTCCTGTGACTCATTCATGAAATCTCCGAATCCCTCTGTTCTGTAGCTTTCTGCAGTCCTTCTCCATTTCAGTAATATTCAGCTGCTCTATTCTTCCTGCGAAACTGCATAACCACATATTTTCCCACACTCTTTCCTCTACCAAGTTTTTGTATACTTGCTTAACCTGTTGATATCCCTTGATAGACATTGCATCATCACCTATGTCTTCCCACCAGTCTTTGTCAAATGTAAGTTTCACAGTAGTGCATTTACTTTCCTCATCCAAGTCATTAGTACAGTAAATTGTGACCCCTGTACTGAGTACCTGTGGCATACCACTTGGGTTATATCCTGAAAATTTCATCTTATCCCTCCTCTGTCTTTTGTTTAATCAGTTCTATATACTAATATGCTACTTCCAATACCATGGGTTCTTGTCCTGATGTGTGCTCTCTTTACAAAAGCCTTCTGAAAATCCAAATATATTATATCTAATGCTTTCCTTTTTCTGTATCTAGTTTGTCACCACCTCAAATAATTCTATTAAATTTATCAGGCATGATTCCCCTTTCATGAAGCCATACTGACTCTACTTGATCATGAATTTAAAGTAAGGGGTAAAAAATTTACAGAAGATTAGTAGAAACCTTTCGCTTAGAGGGTGGTGAAAATCTTGAACTCGTCTGTGAGGGTGAGAGAGGCATAACATTTAAAGGAGTACTTAAATGTGAATTTGCAATGGTGAGGCATACAAGGCCATAGGCCAAGTGTTTGAAATGGGATGAAAATAGTTAAGTGCTGCTTTTTGACTGGTGCAGACACGATAGGTCAAAGGACCATTATCTGTACTGTGGATCTCTATGGCTCTGTAAATGCTTGGCTATTATATCCTTTTAATATTAGACTCTAACATTTTTCCAATAACATTAAGCTAATTAGCTAATAGCACATCACAGCACACCCCTTCTCTTTATCTGTAATGCCCACCAGCACAACAAGCCTCTAAGATCATTGTACTGTCTCTGCCCTGTTGGGTATCTTTGACTTATGGCAGCAATGCCTTCAATTCTGTAGGCTCTAGAATTTCTTTCCTAAACTGCTTTCTGTGTCTCCTTTTTTTGTTTTTCTTCAGACTTTTTAAAAATCAACCCGTTTGACTAAATTTTCTTTTGTCATCTATCTTGATACCATCTTGCGTGATTCTGTCAGATTTTGTTTGGACCCACTTCAGAACTTGAGTCTGGAATCAAAGTTGATACTCCAGTGCCATACCAAGGGATGTGTCTTGCATTCAGGTGAGATACTAAACGAAGGCCTCTTCCTGCTCAAGTAGTTGTTAAAATTTATGTAGTACTATTTTCGAGAGTGGAGGGAAATTATCCCTCATGTCCTGGCCAGTGTTTATCCTCTGTCACAATCAGCAAAACAGATTATTTACTCATTTTCACATGTGCCTTTTGTGTGTTGTGGGGGAGAGAGTTCATGGTATTTATGTAACACCTGGGTGAAAGGTTTTGAGCAAGTACCTTCCCTTAAGAAGGGCAAGACTGATAAATCCAAGACCCTTGAGTATTAAGGAGCATAAAGGAAGGAAAAAAATAAATTTGATTCCAAGGGATCAATATTACTTCAAACCTGGGCGAGTACAGAAAACGTAGTGGTTAGGTTAGAATGAAATTAGGAAAGCAAAAAGAGAGACCATGCAAGCATGTTGATAAATGTAAAATATAGGAAATCAAAAGTTCTTTGATTTCTAGAGAATGAATGTTGGAGGGGGGAGGATAATGTGTTTGTGGAGGTGGAGGACGTTGGAATCCCTTCTGAAGAATCATTCTAATCAGGGAGGAAGAATGTGAAATATTAGTCGATGTTAACATAGTGTGAGAGGAATTGTTTGAGGTTTAACATCTTTTGAAAAATGTCTCCTCAGGTTTAGATTAGATTAGATTACTTAGTGTGGAAACAGGCCCTTTGGTCCAACAAGTCCACACTGACCCACCGAAGCGTAACTCACCCAGACTCATTCTCCTACATTTACCCCTTCACCTAACACTACAGGCAATTTAGCATGGCCAATTCATCTAACCTGCGCATTTTTTGGATTGTGGGAGGAAACCGGAGCACCCGAAAGAAGCCCACGCAGACACTGGGGAGAATTTGCAAACTCCACACAGTCACCTGAGGCAGGAATTGAACCCGGGTCTCTAGCGCTGCGAGGCAGCAGTGCTAACCACTGTGCCACTATGCTGCCGCTGCCCCCCCCCCCCCCCCAAAAGAGAATTAAGAGAAAAGACAGGAAATATCAGAAGTCCAAACAATCAATTTCCAATCTCCTCTTGGAGCGGGGTGGAGGATTGGAGGATACCTCCACTTCCCCCAGCTGATAATTAAGTTATTTTCCCTGAGGTTCTTGCACACTTGATGCAACTACTACTTGCTAACCTCTGTGAACAAGCAAGGTTTATTAAGCACAGTCAAACACAAGCTTTGGAGAAATCCTGAACACTCTCTTTGCCATGGTTGCGAAGCATGTCCAGCGAAACTCTCTTCCTGAACAAAGGAAACAGTCCTTCTTTATACAAAATCTTTACATCACAGTTAGTAATGCCCCCAAGACAGCCCCTCAGCCATCCTCCCTCACAGTCACATGCCATTCAAGACAACCCCAGTCACTCCCTCACAGACACATGCTACTCAAGACACAGTGCAGTGACCACCTGTAATGCAAATCATCCCTTAATGGCCAGATCTGGTGTGAATTGTATTCTTTTGAACGACAGGGAGTAGTCAGAATTCTAACTAAATGTTTTTATTGACTTTTGAATAGGGATGAAAATGTAAATAGGCTTTTGAATAGCAAGGAAATGGCCATGTAAATGCTCTAAATATGAGATTGTAAGAAATTACCATATATCTGTAAGTCAGAGGCATCCAACCCTAGCCTCGTGACATGTAATTTCCTGCAGGTCAGCAGAGCAAGTTAACTCTTATAATATTATATTCCCTCTATCATTCCATGATAGCCACCTAGATGGCTCTTCCAGCTTTCGTAAAGCTCTGACAGCTAGTACTTAAGCAAATTATTGACATACAGCATACAATGATTATAACAACAAAAATTACTAGATCATGTAGTAGATAGGATCCTCCCATGTAGAAAGAAAAGTGTTTGCCAGTAAGGTTCTTAAGTTCACACTCCACTCCCTCCAAGTCGAGTGTGTTTTGAGTGGTCTGGCCTAGTCCATAACATTCTTAAGCAGGCAACCCAGACCATAACTTGGCAATTTGTCTCGCTAAGTGTACAGTGAAAATTACCCAGAGTAAGACAGTCAGGTTGATTACTAGATTTTAAAAAGACAAATTTATTCCCAAAATGTACTCAATGATCCATAAAGGACAGAATAAAGAACCCCTACAGAACTCAGTCTATCCAAAATAGACTTAATTATGCTGTTCTTAATATACACAAAAGTCCCAATAAGCAAACCCCCTTAAACAGCCTTAACAAAAAGCTTTCAGGTTGAAGTTAGGAGGGCAGAGAGAGAGAGTTTCCACACAGCCTACTGTTGAACCCCTAACTAGTTCTGGACTGAGCTGCCCAGCTGGAGGGCTGACCAATCCCGTTTTCATTATACAGGTCACTTCTAAAACATGACCACTTTGGCCTGAAGTCTCATCTGTTTATATATAAACAAAAAGACCTCTCAGTACTCATTTAATCTCTGTACAAAACTAGTCTAATCGGAACTGGAAGATGTTTATGACCTCTGTGGAAAAAAAAACAAGAAAAGGAATAGCTCTTAGAAAACAAAAGGGGATCGGCTTTGTGACTAGTGAAGATGAGCCAATTATCCAAAATCTCCTGCAGCAAAGTCCAACCTGAAAACAAAATCCAGTCTGTCCTTGCAGACCATTCCACGAAGAAATCCGAATTCTTCGATCAGGGCAGTTAAATACTTAACAAAATGGACAAGACTCAATCCTTGCAGAGATGCTTCAAATGGAGGATACCAGCATATCGGAGTGTGAAGTGCTGCTGCAGCAGCAGCAGGCTAATGAATGCAGCATTCTTTGCTGCTCCTGCTCCCGCTCTGCTGTCAAATGTAACAAAGCCAACTGGCTGTTTTGATGTCAGCTTGATCAGTATACCTTCATATCCCTTTTAAATGGTTGAAAGAGAAGGTAAAGCTCACATGGTTTAATGTCCATAGGAAGGCCGCTAACCAGCATACAGACCTCCTCTTTACAATTGTTAGCTTCTTCACTTTTTGTGCTCATGACTGGAGAGCTGATTGAATCCATTGGATCAGGTTTTGGAGGGGTAGGTGGTGGTGGTCTGAAGGCATGCTTTACCTGTGAATGGAGAAACTCTAGAGACTGTTAGCTGCTGAAAGTATCTTTGCATTTCCTCTCTCTCTCATTCCTTCCTTGCCAAGGTGGATATCAATATGAAGACAGTCACTCAGTTAACTACACTAAATTGTGTCTGCCTATTGTAACATTCTTAGTCCTCTTGAAGTCTGTTATTCTGTTTACTATTTATGGCATTATCAAGTTTTATACAATCCATAAACTTCTAAATTGTGCTGCCTAAACAATTTAATCATTTATAAGCAACAATCAATGGTCCTAAAATCAAACCCTTTGGGGACCCCATTCAGGTTATTCAAAAATTATTTTCCTTTAACAAATTAATACTTGGCTAAATGTGAAAGCTGTCAGGAAAAGTATTTCAAAAATCTGGAACAGCAAGAAAACAACAATGACTAAAGCACAGGAAACAATGAAGAGGCAGTTTCAGTTCTGATTTAAATCTCAAATATTTGTGGGAAACAAATACAGAATATATTAAAATACGTTCTCCAAATGAAACTGCCCAAATCAACCAGTCAGAATTAGCGGCAACTTTCGTTGAGATCAACATTCTTTGAATTTGCAATATGAAGGGGGCCAATGAACTCTTAACAATAATTGACAGAACTGAAACAGCTCAGCCTCGAGTTCGAATATCCTCTAAAATCTTAACAAAACATCAAAATTAAAATGCACTCTTTTTGTGAAAACTCTGCATTAAAAACAGCAAAGATATTTCAATACAATACTTTAATCTGGCTAAAACATGACCACTGACTCAACTTTTTTTTTTAAACAAACATTTGTAGAATTTCAAACAACTCTGGCTCAAGGTCCTCAATTTGTTTTAAGGTTACAAGTTTGATAATTTCAAAAAGAACATAATGTTGTATGATAATGTGAAAACAAAATCTGCTCTATTACATAGCCTGCAAAACACTATAGTGAATTGAGATTCTGATTCAATAAGGCAAAACAGTTGCTAAACGGATTTTCTGAACCAGTATTTTAATAAACCAAAATATTTAAATATCAAATGCTTTCAGTATGGCATAGTTTATATTGAAACTTCCTTTATCGACGCTTTTTTTTTGCATCCTCTCAATGAAATTACACTGCAAGAGAAAACCCTTGCAGCTGACCACACAGCACCCAGAAGAAGGACTCGCAGAGTCAAGTCCACAGCTCAGAAACAGAGACTCCCACAACAAAGATCCAGGCAAATCTTCCCTGATAGTTAATGTACTGGGATCCAGGTAGACCGACTCCACTTTCTCCCCCTTCTGGTGATGCCATGTTGTCCTAAAAGTACCCCGAAGGGGAGTTGTTGGTGATAAAGGCAATAACTTTAAGAAGTACCAATTTCTTCCCTTTGTTTCATGCTCTGGACCCTCAAACTTTGTGTCTGTTGTCTCCACACCCATTTTGGGGTCCTGACCTTCGCATGGGGGATCTCCCCTCTTAACCGGCATAAGGCAGGGTGATAGAGACAGACACAGCAGTTTTTATTTACCCTTATGCTTCGATGCCTTAAACCTCATCACAGTAGGACTCCAACCCACAAATACCTGGGGGACTCAAGCCTCTTGCTTTTATGTCCAGGGATTCGAACCCTAATTAAATCCAGAGGACTTTAATCTCCCAATTTCCAGTAACCTATGATTCTGAAAGTGAACTTGTTGGCATGCAAGTGCATAAGTTACCTCAGATATTCTAATCACGATAGAGTCCTCGGAGAAAAGGGGTCGACTGAGTGATCGGTTAAGGAGAGAGATCAAGGTAAATGTTTACCTTTTTTTAGGCCCATTCGTTTCACGCAACCGATAGTCAGATGATCACTTACTCAGTCCACCTGGAAGCTCGGGACATGTTGGGATCCCACCACTGCCAGCAAATGTTAAATTCTTTTTCCTGCAATTCTTGCATACTTGATGCAACTGCAAACACCAACTTCTGTGAACAAGCAAAATTTATTAAGCACAGCCCAATACAAGATTTGGAGAAACCCTGAACACACTCTGCCATGGTTGGGAAGTGTGTACAGGGAAGCTCTCCCTGAACAAAGGAAACAGTCCTTTATACAAAATACCTACAAGATAATGCCAAATCATCCCCCTCACAGTCAGAGACTTGAGACAATGCAGTGACCACCTCACCTCCAGAAACCATCTAATGCAAATCATCCATTAATGGCCAGATCTGTGTGAATTGTTTTTTTTTGTTTAACCACAGGGAGTAGTCAGTATTTCAACTATAATGTTCTTTATTGATTTCTGAATAGAGGATGAAAATGTAAATAGGCTATTGATTGGCGAGGAAATAGTCATGTAAGTGACTCTGGATAATAGGCGATGATAAGGTAACTTCTTACAATTTTTCTGTAAGTCAGAGGCATCCGACCCTAGCCTTGGGACATCCAATTTCCTGCAGGTCAGCAGAGCAAGTTAACTCTTTAATATCACGGAAGAAACTTCTTGAGGGATAGGATAAATTTTCATTTAGACAGTTTGTTCCAGTGTGGTCAGTGCTGATATTGATGGCAGTTGAAGTCTGATTCATTCATTTTTCTGTCGAGATATCAGGTAGGATTCATGCCTTTGATATAGTCCATATGGATTTTGCAATACTTTTTTGATACCTAGCAGACTGGCCATGATAATAAAAGTCCTTGGAAACAAGGCAAAGATGCAAATCTGATCCAACATTCCTTTAGAAAAAGGAAGCAAAAAGTAATAATTGGATGCTTTTGTGACCAGAAAGCACTTTCCATTGGAACTCTGCACATGCTATATTGACCACATGGCTTTTCGTAATCTGTCAATGGTCTGGATATTCCATGGAGTAGCAATCACAGTCAGATTGCCATTCTGCTCTCCTTTTTTTTTGCCATTAGGATGCAGCTCTCCATTTCTGATCAGCAATTTTGATTCTGGATCCTTCAGAAATGCATCACATTGATGAACTCCTGAGAAAGTCTATAGCCTTAAAACTTGTCTTTAAACCTTTAGGCTAAAATGTAATGCTGAATTATAGAACACATTTGCTGCACACTAGAAAATCAACAAGCAGGAAGGCTCAAAAGGTAGGGAACTCGAGGTATGCAGAACATAAAAACATCAGTGCTCACCAAGTGATATCAGGATGCTCTAAGGCAATTAAGAACATTTGCTTTAGCATCAATGAATCTGTGTAAACAGGACACCAAGTGATTAATTTCACAAGGGAGCAACCGTGAAAGTTAAGTGTTTAGTTCTGACCCTGAAATGAAACTCTGTACTATCAAAAGCCTTGTAATTGACAGTCAGGTCCTGTCAATAATAATGGATTCTTTTTACCCATTGCAAGCTTGGTAAACACAGAAGGAAAAATATCTACTCTGTTACAAGTCCCTGACTTGAGAATTCAAAAGGACACTAGGGAGAGAGATCATTTTAATACAGGGACTGCCGAAGCCAGTGGAAAATTAAACTGTTTGTGCTTGCTTGTTATGGATTGAACTTAATTGCATTTTTGAGACTTTATGATGATATTGAATAGCCATTACTGGTTATGAAATGCAAACTTTGTAGAAGGTAATATTGATGAAGCTTTAACTTAATGTTCTTGCAGACTATTGTACAGACCCTACAGACTGCTCCACTGTCAATTCTAATGGATCAGATCTTACGTCTTATTTGAATTTGAATCACAACCCCAAAAAGAAAGCATATTTAATTCGAAGACTAATGAATCAGTTTAAATGCAACTTTACAGTAACATTCAGCCTCAGGTACAGAATGATTCAGTGCTTAAAAAGCAGGAGTCTGCTCCTAGTTTAGAAATTATTCCAGGCCTAACATTGAAGAGATTCTGGCATAATGTGTCAGGAAGCCATCTTATGGTCAAGTTTTCCCTCCTTGCTAAGAAGCCATTTTGTAAAACAATTGTTTCTGACATGTGAGCTGTGCAAGGTTACCTGATGAACCCTCCAATTAGCTCAGACTGGTACCTCTTTATGACAGGAGTTTATCTCGCTAGCAGGCACCTAACTCGGCTGGGTATGTTTTTCCCACCTGATGAATGGCTTAGGGCGTGTAGGAGTGATTAGTCAAGCATACACAGACCTGTCAATTAACTTTTCTTCCTTACGAATTATTGTTTTTCACCGTTATCTGTCTAATTAAGAACATGCAATGTTTTTGTAAACTTTTGTATAAAGGAAGCCATTTTGTATCAGTACATCAGAGTAGCCTGCTGGGACACTTGAAGAGCTGGCACCGTATTCTCCTAGGTTATTAGAACCTAGTTAGTTTAGCTTATAGGTATCAGTGTTACATTGTAACCATGATGCTATGCTATTGGTAAATAAAGGGGATGACGAAAGTAAAACTAAACTGTCTGTAAGAAGAGGTTTTTATTCCAGACTTCCAAGGTGTACGATCACCAGGACGAGCAAAAGAGAGAGGCTTATAGGTCTGAGTCCACAAGGGATTCCCTGAGCCGTCTCAAATCTGTACTTTAACAATTCAAGCTAGCAGGAATGTGATGGGTGTCAATTTCATATTTAGTCAGGAGTTTTCAATCCTTTTCAATCTTATCTTTTCTGGGTTATTGTTAACTTAAGCAGAGCCCTCCAAATTCTACAACTTTAAGATGGGATTTTCTTCAGAGATTCTGCAGTTACCCATCTGAATTTTCCAGGGCGATTCCCACGGAGTCTGTCTGGGGTTCCGCAAGGTCCTGACTCTCTCATCTGTGCTGCTTCAATGACAATCTGGTCGGACTGCCTGGGCCAATAATTTGGAATTGGATGCAGGAAGTATGATTTAAAACTTGACAAATTAATACAAAAACTAGAAAGATCAAGAAAGCTGTAAACACTTCAATACCAATTGATCCTTTGCCATAAATCATTTTTGACTTCAAGAAACTTGTTGCAGCCAGTGCAGTTCCTCTTTGGCTAAGCATTGGTTGGTTGAGGATTTTTAAAAAGCAAACCAAAAGTTGTTTAACAGCATTTTAACCATATATTTCTTTAAAAGATCAGCTTGTATTGATTTTAAGCGATTTGGCTTTTTAAGAGCAAATGGTGGCAACAAGGTCTCCTGCTATGCTAGTTAACAAAATCCCATTTAAGTGATTTCCAGAGAAGTATTTCAAATATTTAGTTGCCTTGAAATTATTATTTGCATTTTTTGTAACTGATGATCTTTGGCCCTGAAATGAAAAATAGGAGTTTCAGTTGGAGCTTTTGGCGAGTTTTAACAATTTTTAGTGTGAATTTGAACCTGAGACAGCTGAAGGCTTGTGGAAACGACATTTAGAGCTGACACATACAACCATATTTTGCAATTCCTGGCTTATCTGACTTTGGGTTTCTTGAAGTTCTTGGCTGCATCAGTTCTGCTTGGAAACTAAGTTTTTATTGACAGATTATTTGGGTCAACTTTGATAAAACAGACTTTGAATTTAAAAAAATCAATGATATGTTAACTGAAGCCTAAGCTTAGGAAAGCTGCTCCATTTTGATTATGGACAACTTTGAATTAGTCAACTGTCCTGATTCTTCCTGTCGCCAGTTTGCAATTTGTAGAACAAAAAACAAATAACACAGCACAGGAACGGGCACTTTGGCCCATCAAGCCTGTGTTGACACATCTCTCCTTTTGTAAACACTGTATCTTCTTCTGCCACCTCATCTGGCAGTGCAGTCCAAGCACTTGCCATTCTCTGCTTTTCAAACAAAAGCTTGCCCCTCTCATAACCTATGTTCCCAAGTAATCAGCATTTCTACTCTGGGGGGGGGGGGGGGTGGAGGGAAGAAAAGAGTCCGACTATTAGTCTCTAACTTTGTAAACTTCTTTCAGGTCATCCTTCTGCTTTCAACGTTTAAGGGAAAACAAGTTTGTCCAGTCTCTCGTCATTGCCTGGTTTGGAGGATATTAGCTAAGTCCTGGTAAACGTTTCTCTCTGTAGTCTCTCCAAAGACGCCTCAACTTTCTGGTAGTGTTTCAACTAGATCTGTATGCAATATTTCAAAGTATGGCTTACTAAAGTTCCGTATACCTGCCATATGACCTGCCAATTTTTATATACTATGCTCCGGTTGATGAAGGCAAACATGCTATATGCTGCATTGGCCACCTTTTTTAGTGAATTGTGTGGCCACCTTCAGGGAACTGTGGAGCTGCATACCAAGATCTCTCTATAGGTTATTGCTTCTAAGGGTTCTGCCAATTATTCTATACTTCCCTCCTGCATTATAGCTTCCAAAATGCATCACCTCACAGTTGTCCAAATTTCAACTGCCATTTCTCTGCCAAAGTCTCCAGTATATCTGTACTCTGATGTATCCTCTGGCAATCCTCCTCACTATCCATAGTTGTCCCAACCAGCAGACAACATACATTGTCCCACAAATCATTTATATTTTACAAACAACAGGGGTCATAACCATTGATCCCTGTGGAACAACACTAGTCGCCGATCTCCAGTCAGAAAAACACCCTTCCACTGCTACTCTGTCTTTTATGATGAAGTCATAACTATTTCCATCTTGCCATCTCACGCCTGATCCCATGTGACTACATTTTCTGTATCAGCTTGCCATGAGAGACCTTGTCAAAGGCATTGCTAAATCCCATGTAGACAAAATCTATCATCTGTCACTTTTATCACCACCCCAAAAAAAACTCAATCAAGTTTGTGAGAAATGGCCTCCCCTGCTCGAAGTCATGCTGCATATTGCTAGTAAGTCCATATTTTTCCAAATGTGAATATATGTAGTTGCTAAGAATCTTCTGCAATAATTTTCCTACCACTGACATAAAGCTTGCCATCCTGTATCATCCCTGTTTCCTTTAAATGAACAACATTAGCTATTCTCCAGTCCTCTGGGACCTCTTGTTTGATTAAAGATTGTGCGCAAGCGCCTCCTTCGTATTCTATCAGAGAGATCCCATCAGGCCCTGGGGCACTTGTCTACCTTCATGCTTTTCAAAACCCCCAATACCACTCCCTTTTTTTAAATTGACATGTCTTTCTATATTTTCTCTTGTGTCTACATTGGGGATTAGCTGGAACAAGTGTGATTTGGGACTTTTTTTGTTTAAAAAAAAAACAAGTAGACAATCCTTCAGGTGCTATTTAATATGTAAGATGTGTGGTTTATATTTTTTAAAAATAATTTAAAGACTTTGAACTTGAGATATATGGGTTTTGTTTCTGAAGGGATTTAGTGATTAACTTCTAAATATTTCAGTAGTGTAGGGAGTGCTGGTTGGTTTACTGTGCACCAGCTCCCTGGTTCTGACACTGGGCTTATTCTGTGAGATGTGTGGTGAAAACACAGGCAGATGTTTCAGAGGCAAAGGAAACCGATTTTATTAAAACAAGCAAAATTGAAAATATGTACAATAACTGATAAAGATGAATATTTCAAAAACCCCAATGTTAAGGACCAAGTGAAGTGAGACTTGTCTGCCACTAACTAGCAACTCAGTTAATGCTTGCAGCCCTGACCTAGTATTGTGGATTTAAAAATTGCAGGGCTGTTAATTACTGGGTGTCGGGCAAAAGAGGAGGTGGGGGAGAGAGAGAGAAAGGAAATATTAATTCCAGGGTCCTATCCTGCTCCTCTTCCCCGGGAGTCCCCTGCACTGTCTGTCCTGAAACTCCCCTTCTGACCCTATTGAACTGAGCTGGGACAGAGGGACTCTAGGACCTTGAAACCACTTCAGGAATGAGCATATGTCTGCTTGGACAGTGGTGGATGTCGTTGATGCTGCCCCGGTTGGTATCGCTGCTCTCTGGTTGCTTCCTGTGTGTACATGGAGGTACGTGGATGAGAAGATAGTGGTTTTTTTTTTGCTTCTGTGTCTGTGATGGTTACTGGCTGCAGGTAGACAAGCAAGTGGCTGGAAGGACACAGCAGGCTAGGCAGCATCAGGAGGTGGAGAAGTTGACATTTTGGGTGTAACCCTTCAGGACTCGGGGTGGGTATAGGGGGAGCTGCAGATAAAGGGGCTCGGGGGAGCCTGGTGGTGATGTGGGAATAGGTGAACACAGAGGGTGCAACCTGGTTGGTCAATGGGAGGAATGGATCCAGTAGCTGGAAGAGAGAGGGATGGGCTGGGAAGGGAGTCGGGGGAAGGGAGGTTATTTGATATTGGATAACTCCGAGTACTCTGGGCTATAGGCTGCCCAGGTGGAAGCTGAGGTGTTATTCCTCCAATTGCAGTTGGGTTCATTGTGGCAATGGAGGAGCCCAAGGATAGTCATATCGGAAAGGGAGAAGGAAGGGGAATTAAAATAGACTGTGATTGGGGAGGTCCAGTGAACCTGGCTGTGGTGCTTGGCAAACCATTGCCTAGGTTTATGTTCGGTCTCCCCGATGTAGAGCCCACCACATCAGGAGCACCTGATGCAGTAAATTAGGTTGGAAGAGAGGCAAGTGAACCTCTGTCTCACCTGGAAGGACTGTTTGGGCCCTGGATGGAGTTGAGGGATTGATGTGCCGGTGTGGTGAGAGAATGGTCCTTGCAGAGGGTGGGGAGAGGAAGATGTTCTTGGTGGGGTCGAGTTGGAGTTGGCAGAAGTGTTTAAGGATGGTGCGTTGGAAGAGGAAACTGGTAGGTGAGGACAAGGGGGACTCTGTGTTTATTATGTTGGGGGGGGGGGGGCAAGTTTTAGAGCAGTGGAATGGAGGTGGTGCAGCGGAGGATTGGCTGGATGACCGAGGGAGGAAAAGCAGGTTGTTCGAAATAGATGGATATGTGAGATGCCAAGGAATGGAATGCCTCCTTTTCTGAGCAGATGCAGCAGAGTAATTAGGAGAATAGAATGGAGTTCTTGTAGGATACTGGCTGGGAGAAGGTGTCATCCAGATCGTTATGGGAGTCTGTGTTTCCATCTCCAGATGAACGTTATAAACCCAGAGGTCAAGAAAAGGGAAGGTGTCCAAGATGGACCAAGTGAATTTGAGGGCGGGGTGGAAGTTGTGGGTGAAGGTGATGAACTGTTCCAGTTCAGCCTGGGTACAGGATGCTGCACCGATTTATAGTCATCGATGTTATGCCGGAAGAGTTGGGGCACAGTGCCTGTGCCGGTACTGAAAAGAGACTATGTGCACAATATTTCCCAGGAGTGAAGTTTAGGTTCCTTTCACACTTCCATATTCTGGTTTTTCAGATGTTCTAATATCTGCTGCATCCACTTTATTCCCTTGCAACTGATGCATCCCAAAAGCAGTTGCTAATATTAATACATAATCAGGTTAGATGGCAGAAACTGGAGGTATTCACTGTCAGTTTGTCAGAATTCTTCAGTGTAAAATTTTAAAATTAGGGTGTAATTATATAATTTTAAAATGGAGTAATAGTTAAAGCTGTAATATTGAAATGAATTTCACTGTAATGAATAATGCCCTTTTATCAAGACTCTTTTCATTGCATGTTATTACTGAAGCTAAAAATCACAACATCAAGTTCTAGTCATCAGGTTTTTTGGCAGTACAAGCTTTCGGAGCACTGCTCCTTCTATCTGATGGGGGAGTGGCGCTCCTAAAGCTTGTACTTCCAAATAAACCTGTTGGACTAGAACCTGCTGTTGAGAGATTTTTGACTTTGTCCCCCTCAGTCCATCATGACATCTCCCACATCATGGTTATTTCTGAATACAGTGGCTGTTAATATGCAGTTATTAACTGGGTGCGGTGCTAATGCTTGGTTTCACTTAGCCCCTACTTGAAAACCCACACTGGGGGGAGCTGAGCTATCACAGTTTGCACAAAGTAAGAAAGTTCATCTAGAAGTTCATAGACAATAGGGGAATACTTGCATGCTACACAGAATGATGTGTAATGTGACAGACAAATGAGTAATCCGACAATGGATCAGTATTAACTTTGCAGTTCTGCCACATCCAGTTGTGAATATCAGTGTGCTATTAAACAAATATGTAAGAGACTTCTCCTCCACAAATATCCCTATCCTCACTGAAGGGGACCCCAGCACATCAGTGCAAAGGATAGAGCTGAAGCATTTGCAACCATCTTCTGCCAGAAGTGCTGAGTGGGTAATTCATTATCCTTTGTGGTCATCAGTATCTGAAGTCCAACTATCTTTAGCTGCTTCATCAATGGCCTTCCTTCTATCATAAAATGAAAAGTGGGGGCTGTTTTATTGTACAGTGTTCTGTGCCATACATAACTCCTCTGAAACTGTGACAGCCTGTATCCATATTCAGCAACACCAGACTTCCCCGATAGGTAGCAGGTATGATTCACATTCCAGGCAGTGATCATCTCTAACGAGAGGATCTGTCCCTCTCTCTGAGATTCAATGTTGTGATAGCTGAATCCCCATTATCAAATGTTCTGGGAGTTGCTATTGACTAGGAAGAGAAACTGGACCAGCATAAAAATACTATTGCTACAAGAGGAAGTCAGCAGTTAAGAATTCTACGAATGCCTTTTGTCTCCGCAGCCCATGGTTGATAAAGTAAAAGTCAGGAGTGTGATGGAATAGTCTACTTATCTGGATGGATGATGCTTCAGCAACACTCAAGAAGCTAAATATCATCTGTTACCTGCTTGGTATCCTATCCACTACCTTCAATAATCATTTCTTCACCACTGATGCATAGTGTCAACAGTGTGAACTGTCCACAAGATGTACTGTCATAACTTGTTAAGCCTTTGTTGACAACACCTTTCAAACCTGGGATCTTTACCTGCTAGAAGGACAAGGCAGCAAATGCTTGTGCACATGATCATCTGTAAGTTTTGCTTAAAGCCCATGTTGTCATCCTTACTTAATATTCTGCCTCCGCCGTATCTGCTCCCAGGAGGACCAGTTCCATGACCAAACACACCAGATGGCCTCCTCCTCCTTTCGAGACCGCAATTTCCCTTCCCACGTGGTTAAAGATGCCCTCCAACGCATCTTGTCCACATCCTCACCTCCGCCCTCAGACCCCACCCCTCCAACCGTAACAAGGACAGAACTCTCCTGGTGCTCACCTTCCACCCTACCAACCTTCGCATAAACCAAATCTGCTGACATTTCTGCCACCTCCAAAAAGACCTCACCACCAGGGATATATTTCCCTCCCCACCCCTTTTCCGCCTTCCGCAAAGACCGTTCCCTCCGTGACCACCTGGTCAGGTCCACGCCCCCCAACAACCCACCCTCCCATCCTGGCACCTTCTCCTGCCACCACAAGAATCGCAAAACCTGCGCTCACACCTTCTCCCTCACCTCCATCCAAGGCCCTAAAGGAGCCTTCCACAGCCATCAAAGGTTTACCTGCATATCCACCAATATCATTTATTGTATCCATCGCTCCCGATGCGGTATCCTGTACATTGGGGAGACTGGACACCTCCTAGTAGAGCGCTTTAGGGAACATCTCCAAGACACCCGCACCAATCAACCACACCACCCAGTGGCCCAACATTTCGACTCCCCCTCCCACTCTGCCGAGGACATGGAGATCCTGGGCCTCCTTCACCGCTGCTCCCTCACTACCAGACGCCTCATCTTCCGCCTCGGAACACTTCAACCCCAGGACATCAATGTGGATTCCAACAGTTTCCTCATTTCCCCCTCCCCCACCTCACCCGAGTTCCAAACTTCCAGCTCAGCACTGTCCCCATGACTTGTCCTACCTGCCTATCATCTTTTCCACCTATCCACTCCACCCTCCTCCCTGACCTATCACCTTCATCCCCTCCCCCATTCACCTATTGTACTCTCTGCTACTTTCTCCCCACCCCCACCCTCCTCTCGCTTATCTCTCCACACTTCAGGCTCTCTGTCTTTATTCCTGATGAAGGGCTTTTGCCCGAAATGTCGATTTTACTGCTCCTCGGATGCTGCCTGAACTGCTGTGCTCTTCCAGCACCACTAATCAAGAATTATGGGTCAAATTCCTAGCGTTCTGTTCCTAACAATGTGTGTATCTATGCACCGTGAACTGCCATGGTTCAAGAAAAATGCTCACTAACACATTCTCAAAGACAATTAGGAAATGCTAGTCTAGTCAAAGATGCCCATACCCAATAAGTAAAACAAAAATAACAACACCAAAAACATTGGTGTAGTGATGCACTCTTTCTGCACAGGAGCTACTGGGGTTGTGGGAGAAGTAACTGTGTAGGCTTGTAAATTGGCATTGGCTTTGGATCTGGGCATAGAAGCCATGCTTCACTGTACCTATAGCCTACAAAGCAAAAAAAGTAGTTTGGAGCTGATGGACTTTTCAAAATATCACTTGGTATTTAAATGTTATTCCTAAGTGATAGTTCAGTTGTTTTTATCGATTTTTAATTCAATTTTTTTTGGAAAAAGGTAAAATAACTTTTAAAGCAAGTGAAGCTGTGCATTTTAGAGATTCTAGTATGAGCTGAAGAATAGGGAAATGAAGTATCATAAATTATGGTAGATGAGGGCCATAATTGAGGTATGTAGGTGTGACCATATCTACCAAGTATGTTCCACATAGGTGAGTGGGTGACTGAGCTCCAATTGTAAATCAAAGATGTTATGATGTGCAGGGAAAAGGATGGCTTTCTGATATGCTTTGGAGAACATGTGGAAAAGGTTCAAGGCCATAGATATGCTTATGATGTAATCCGGTGTTTGTTTTCAAATACTTAATGGAGCATTTTGCTTGGATTAACTCCGAAATTGTAACATTGTTCAAAAGAATTAGCTCTGCAATTGTAAATAGCAATTGCTAGACTCTTCCTAGAATACAATATGCAGTATTGGAACCCAGCAAGTATATAACTGCCCTAAAAAAAGGTGCAGTGAATAATTTTAGGCTATAAAGTATGATCTGAAGGACTGGGACCCTCCTTTTGGGCAAGATGAGATGGGTATGACTTTTTCAAATTAGTAAGGCTCAAGGATGTAGAAGCTGGTCAAATTATGTACCTTATCAAAAGGTAATAAGAATATGGACTTGGATGAGATGCAATAATTTGGGTTAATTTTTGCAGCAGCTTAGGTAGAAAGTAAGTGAAATTGGCGAAACTCAGTCTGGCAGCTCCTCAGATTCTGCAGTTTCTTCATTTTGTTTTGTTTCAGATTTCCAGCTTCTGCATTCTTTGCTTTTGTTTTCTTAGGTAGACAGTAAGTTGTTTAATCTTTGCCTTTTTTAATGAGAAGAACTCCATCACATATGCAGTAATGTAAATTATATATTTAGCCCCTCTGTTTCTTGTCCTTGCAAACATCATTCATTTGCACAATTTCTGACTGACCAGACCAGACCACATGGCAGTTGAACCATCTGTGCTGCACCTCTGTTGACTTGTTCAACTAATCTCCATCTCCATGCCCCATACGGAGCAGTCTTCATGAGCAAGATCGACCATACCATTGCATTGAGGAATTGGAAACACTAAGTCATTAACCACTTCATTATAACAAATCACATCTATTGAATGGCAGACTTTGAACTGCCATGATATGTATGATCCTTGTCAAGAAATTCTGACTAACATTGGAGGGAGCTAATCTGCAGGGACTCTTCAAGAGTCAATAGAATCCTAGAAGATGACCACCAATAAAACATAGAACATAGAAAAATACAACGCAGTACAGGCCCTTTGGCCCTCAATGTTGCGCCGATCCAAGCCCACCTAACCTACACTAGCCCACTATCCTCCATATGCCTATCCAATGCCCGTTTAAATGCCCATAAAGAGGGAGAGTCCACCACTGCTACTGGCAGGGCATTCCATGAACTCACGACTCGCTGAGTAAAGACTCATTGCATCTGCTATTTCCAGAGCCACTTCCTGAAGTACTTTGGGACGTAGATTATCAGGCCCTGGGGATTTATCCGCCTTCAATCCCCTCAATTTTCCCAGCACCACTTCTGTACGAGCTGATCTCCCTCAGTTTAGATTAGATTAGATTGATTTACAGTGTGGAAACAGGCCCTTCGGCCCAACAAGTCCACACCGACCCACCGAAGCAACCCACCCAGAACCATTCCCCGACATTTACCCCTTCACCTTCACTATGGGCAATTTAGCATGCTAATTCACCTAACCTCCACATTTTTAGACAGTGGTAAGAAACCAGAGGAAACCCACACAGGCACTGGGAGAACATGCAAACTCCACACAGTCAGTCACCTGAGGTGGGAATTGAACCCAGGTCTCTGGCGCTGTGAGGCAGCAGTGCTCACCACTGTGCCACCGTGCTGCCCAAATTCTTTCCTCTCACTAAATCTTGCATTCTCCAACGTTTCTGATGTCTGATTTGTGTCCTCTTTTGTGGTACATACTTTGGTTCTGACTTCAGTTGCTCAGCCATTTCTTTGTCCCCTGTTATACATTCTCCCATTTCTGTCTATAGGGGACCTACGTTTATCTTTGCTAATCTCTTTCTCTTCACGTACGTATAAAAACTCTTAGTATCAGTTTCTATGTTTCCTGCAAGCTTATTTTTGTACTGTATGTTCCCCTTAATCAATCATTTGGTCCTTTGCTGAATTCTAAACTGCTCCCAATCCTCAGACCTTACTTTTTTTGGCCAATCTGTATGCTTCTTCTTTGGATCGGATACCATCTCTAGTTTTCTTTTGTAATCCATGGATTGGCCCTCTTACCCATTTTGTCTCTGTGCTAGATAGGCCAAAAAACAGTTGTTGCAATTCTCCCATGCGTTCCTTGAACATTTTGCCATTATCTGTCCACTATCATCCCTTTTTAAGTAACTGTACAATCTATCAAGGCCAACCCATGCCTCATATCTTCATAGTTTCCTTTAATAAGATTCAGCACCCTAGTCACTCTGTACCTGTGTATAGGAGTGTTGTTTTTGTTTAGGAGTGAAGGAAGGCTGGTGGAAGATGTGGACACTGTGGTTGGAGTAGGAGAGAAGGAGGCTGCTAAGATAAATGAATTATCCTCTTTTTGTCAGGCAGACTATTTTTAAAGATGGCGTGCAGAATGTAAAATAGACGAGCATTTGTTTCTATTGCTTGAAAATAATGTCAGTTTTCTTTTTACTCTTTGCACCATTTTCATAGGAAACTGAGCCATTCCTGAAAGAATAATGTAATAATGGGAACTCAATTCCACCTTAGAGCATTTGAGGAATTCCCTGAGCAGAATGGCTTCAAGATCGCTTCAGCACCACGTTACCCAAGAGAACATCTTTTTAAAGATCAGTGAGATGTCAGTTTTGCAGACACCATGACCAGAGCCAGTTTTATGACTGGTTTAAAATAAATGCTGTTTTTATTAAATTACGATTTTTTTTATTAGGTGTTCTGGGGGTGTCATCTGTGTTCCAATCTCCATTGAGTCAATCAGATTGTGGCAACAGAGCAATTTGAATCCAGTTGTTGTTGTTACATGGAATGTCAGTATATTCCAAGGATTTGTTCAGTATTTTGGGGACTGTATTCTATAATTCCATCTGATTGCCATAAACTGAAGAGAGCATTTATGTAATTAAATGCCATTTTTATTCTGAGTGATTGCAAATCCTTTTTGAGGAATTGCGTTTTGTGTGGCCTTTTTGATTAGGATAGGCAACTAAACTAACCACTGAATATACTTAACAGTTCCTTTTTGATTGCAAAAGCAGTGGCCCAATTCAAAGGACAGTCAAGAGTTGTCCCTTTTATCACTGCCTTTTACCTGGTTGCTTTTTGTATTCTTTCTGGTCCTGTTCAACAGGAATTTAACTCCTGAGTGGTTTAAATGGTAATTATGAATCCAGCAGCATTGTTTTTATTTTCTTAAAGCATTTTAATGGACTTTTATTACAAGTTGCCAATATAACTCCAAAAATAACTTTTAATTTTCAGTAAATTTTGACAAAGCATCTCAGAAAATGGCAAATATGTAAATCTGAGCTGCCACCATTTGTCTGCATGGAAACTAGTTAGACTATTTATAGCCTTATTTATCTAATATAGCTGTCAATCACAGCATGGCGCATTGTGCAAATTCACACAAAGCGAAATAACAAAAAGTAAATGTGCCTTGCACCAGAGTCTGGGAAAGCTATTTGAATTCTGTTAGGTGTGAAGTACAGGTGGCTGCAGCTCTATTTTGTTGAAATTAATTCATCACATTTCACAAGATTGCATACAAAGCAGCATTATCTAAGATCAATTTTCATTCAGCATGATTGTTCTGTTTCTAAATATTTTTAAAATCAATTTGCAAATACTGAGTATTGTTTAACCAAATTGAAATTTTCATAGGACCAAGCATTTTTTGTCATTGTTTATCTAAGTTGTATTTGTTCCTCACTGGATTCTATTATCAGGTCAATGAGGGGATTTATTTTTAAAAATATTTTAACAATAAAAATGGGGTTTATGAAAATGTTTAGATGATTAACCTTTGTATAAAGAGCAAGAAGAATCAGATGACTCGTGCATAATTTCTTTTGTAATCTACACACAGGGACACAATGAAGGGTTTTTATGATTTTTGCATCTAAATGTCACGTATGTGTGAACAAAGCGCAAGAAGTGCGTTTTCATTGGTTTAAAGTCATTGAATGAAAATTGGGATAAACTAGTTACAATAGAGAGATTATGTTCTGATCACAATGGGTTGAATACACTAATTTTCCTTCAAAATGGCAAAATAGACAAGAGTTATCTTGCACAGAAATATTTATTTTTGCTTTGCCCACAGGAACGCAGTCAAGTTGAATCTTGCGAGGCTTTCAACTTGCCTGGTCTCCTGCACAGCATTTTTAAATGAACTGCTAAACATGATTTAGAGCACAGACACCTCCAGGCTGTGCAATGGATTTTTTTTCTCTTTTCAGACCAAAAGCAATGGACTGGACTAAATCTTTAGAATTTCTTCACAACAAGGAATGCAATTCTAGTGTTTAGAGAAAAGAGTTGCATTTTATTTCTGGGGATGAATATAGAATCCCATCTGTGCAGTTCTTCTTGACTGCATGCTATTCACAGGGTGCCAACAGATGTGTCTATATTGGCCCTTTTTTGCGTTTTCTGTTCAAAAGAAAATGGCTGCCATGAGCTCAGTGAGGTGTTTACTTTTATTAATGCCAGATTTAAAGGATAAAAGCTGAGTGGATTGTTATGCTAGAACGTGAGGTACGAGAACATTTTGCACCTCAACTGTAATAGTGAAGAAAATCCAGTTTGACTGGAGATACACTAACTTTAAATGTTAATGGTGATGCGGGTAGCTAATTGGTTGCATTCACTTCACTTTGGTATTCTTAGGTAAAGAATTTCTTGCATGTTGACATGAATTATTTGTGTGGTGGTGTGAGAAAATGGGAAATCATGAGCATGTGAATATTCTGCTCTTAATTTTGAGTTGTAGAAATCTAAGTGTTCAATCCACATGAACATATCACAAAGTGTTTCTGCTTCAGATTTGTACAATATAAGACATTACCTCTAGAATGATAAATAGCTGGGCAAGCAAGCTTTTCAACTGTGTAACATGAAGCAATTTTTTTTACAGCAACTTAAATCATTGCTTACGCAACATTTTTGAATATATTGCAATACCTGTGAAGGTAAAAGTAATTTGTATTGACAAAATAGTCACAATATAGACAAAATATCGACTGGAGTTATTTCAATTAAAAGTATTGATGCTTGGTTACTGGTATCAGTTATGATTCACTTCTCGATAACTTACCACCATAGCAGCTATAAATTCAACTGTTTTAGAAAGCATCCTTTAAACTTCATTTGTTTTTGTCACACCAAATAAAACATTTATAAAGGCTTTAATTTCATGCCGCCAGGGAATTTACTAATTCTGTCAGCCTATTGCTAGTCATGGGTATGACAAGTGTATTAAAGGAATTGCATACCTACGAATTTATTTGTGGAACCAAATTCAGAATCCACTGGGGGGAATAAAACCCAAGCCAATTCACAAACTCTTGATAGCTCAAACCCTCCAACCCTGGCAACATCATCCTTAAATCTTTTTCTGAACCCTTTTTCAAGTTTCACAACACCTTTCCTATAGCAGGGAGACCAGAATTGAACATGTATTCCAGAAGTGGCCCAAGCATTGTCCTGTATAGACACATGGCATCCCAATTTCTATAATCAATGCACTAACCAATAAAGGCAAGCATACTAAACACTACCTTCACTACCCTGTCTACCTGCGACTTCACTTGAAAGGAGCTATGCACTTGCACCACTAGATCTTTGTTTGGCACACTCCCCAGGCCCTGCCATTGATTGGACAAGTCCTACCCTGGTTTGTCTTACTAAAATGCAGCACCTCACATTTATCTTAATTAAATTCTATCTGCTACTCCTCAGCCAATTGGCCCATCTGATAAGGTCCTGTTGGGGTAACCACCTTCAATGTCTACTACACCATGTATGTTGGTGTCATCTGCAAACTTACTTACCATGCTTCCGATGTTCACATCCAAATCATTTTATATATGACTAAATGTAGTGGACCCAGCACCAATCCTTATGTCACACCACTGGTCATAAGCATTCAGTCTGAAAAGAATACATCTACCGCCATCCTGTTTCCTACCTTCAAGCCAATTTGTACCCATTTGGCAAGCTCCCCCTAGATCCCATATGATCTAACCCTAATAACCAGTCCTCACTTTCTCCTAACCTTAGTAACCAGTCTACCATGAGAGACTTTGTAGATTTTGAATGTCTTGAAGCATTCAACAATGTAGATTTGCTAAAAGAAAAATAAAATGAGACACTTAAAACACTAGTGCAAGGAAGTTAATAAAGCAACCGAAGATGGTGTTATGACTGGTATGGGCTTGTCCCCAGAGGGTATTTCTCACTAGCAATGCTTATGCTTGTAATATAGACTGGTGTAGGTACGCAAGAGTCTTGGCTAAGCTTAAACTTTTGGATTAGAAGAGACATTGAACAGTGTGCTTCCAATATAGTGCCATGCTTCAAGTCATCTCCAACAAGGGGTATGAGAACTTTATATCCTTGTGCTACATATTATAAGTATGTATCTTGAAAGTACATTGCATCTCTTGAAAGTATATTGTGTCTCCTGGTTCGATGGTCAATGCAATATTGTGCAAAAAGGAGTTTAGAGTCTGACTGTTCCAGTCAAGGCTGGTATAAACCTGATAAATCCATTGTTCCCTGGTTCTGTTCTGATCACTGGAATTTGATAGTTTGTTTGCTCATTAAGTTAAAATATGATATTGACAGTTGATTTTTAAAATTGCTAGCAAAAATTAAATGGACTGGGCAAGAACGTAACAATATCATATGTTGACCTTCACCCATGATATTCAATAGTGTAATCATCACTGAGCGCGCCCCCCCCCAATTATCAACATCCTGGGAGTTGACATTGGCCAGGCAATGATCTGGGCCAGCTATATAATTATACTGATGTGAACAGGTCAGGGGCTAGGAATTCTGCAGCAAGGAACGTGCCTCCTGTCTCCCCAATGTCTGTATTCCATCTGCAAAGCACAAGTCAGCAGTGTTGTGGAATACCCTGCACTTGCCTGGATGGATGCAGCTCCAACAACTATCTTATGCCATCCAGAACAAATAAGCTCACTTGATTCACATCCTATTCATCACCTTTTAACATTCACTTACTTCATGCCCAGTGTGCACTGGCAATTATCTCTGCAAGCTGCACTGCAGTTACTAACCAAGCCTCCAGCGGCAACACCTTCCTATATTGGAACCTGTATGCAGGGCAGCAGTGTGTGGGAGCAACAGTCTCTGGAAGTTCCCCTCTAAGCCAAACACTACCCTGATTTGGAATTGTATGACCACTTTCTGCCAGACAACCGAGCGTCTATCCATTCTAGCACTTTGCCTCTAACATCATGGGCCCTTCTCTTACTCAGTAGCCTCTTGTGCATTACCTTTGTCAAAGGCCTTCTTGACCTCCCTCATAAATAACGTCCATTGACTCTCTTTGGTCTAACCTGTTCGTTACTTCCTCAAAGAATACTACAGATTTGTCGGGCATAACCACCCTTTGATGAAACCATGCTGACCTTGTCCTATTTCACTATGCAGTTCCAAGTATTATGAAGCTTCATCCTTCACAATGGATTCCAGGATCTTACCCGCGACCGAGGTTAGGCTAATCGGTCTGTAATTTTCCATCTTTTGCCTTACTCCCTTTTTAAATGGGTGTCACATTAGCAAAAATCTTTCACATACGACACAGAGAAGATTTACAAGAATAATTCTGGTATGAAATTTCTGTTTAGCTATATTGCTGAAGCTAGGATTGTTCTCCTTTTTAAAGAGGAGAAGCTTGACAGGATATTAACAAAAATTGTCAAAGTCGTTTTTTTTTGTTCATAGGATGTGGGCACTAGTGCCTGACAAAAAGGTCTCCTCTTGAACTGCTATGCTGCTTATGGTTTGGGAACACCCATAATGTTGTTAAGAACGCAGGAGTAAAGGAGGTGCAGCATTTTGAACCAGCAACAATGAAGGATGGGTAATATCATTTCACATTAGGATAGTATGTGAATTTGAACTATAGAATGTAGAGTTTTCTGTGTTTGAAACAGGTTAATTATTATTATGTTAACTAGTAGCATATAGGTATTTCTGTAGCTAAGGTGGTTTCTTTTAAAAGACAGAGGCAAAGTCTTCCTGAAGAGTAAAAGGTTTTTACTTACTTTGGGAGAATTTTGAGCAAACAAAATAAACAATGTGTATTATGCACTAGTTTGTGGTCAGGAATGTTCTTTCAATTAAGGGAGAAACGTCCATAGTGTAACCTTTTCTCCTATGTTTCAGTTTAGGCATTTCTACTAGGTACTTGGCTGAAGATAGATGTAAAATTGCTCCCAAAAAGGGATTAAAGTTAAGGTTACCACCGTGCAAGGAGTTCAGCAGTAAACTTTCCAGACCAGAAGTGTTTGGTTACAACACTGACGAGGATATCTTAATCTACAAGTGTTTAAACACAGTTGTATGAAGGCTGCTGGAAGAAGCAAACATATTTTCAAGACTGATTTGAGGCCGTAGTTAAAGTCCTTGCACGTTTGTTCCTTTTGTATTTTTTTCCCCATCAATTAGTGGTTGATGGGTTGCACAAAGCAATGTGTTTACATCTTTATTTCTCGGCTATGTCTCCCAACAGCTGTGCCACCCCCAAAAAGCAAAGTTCACATTGTGCATGCACACTTTGTACTTATTTGGATGCTGCATTTTTTTTAAATTGGCAGGCCATTTCACAATGAGTGAATGGGACAGAATGACCTCATTGGCAGGGGTACTGTCCATATGTGTACTAATAGCAATGGAGATTTCAACAGTCATTCCAATTTCTTCACTCAAATTCAAAGATCACAACTCTTATATTAAAATATATATAAATCACATCTGTATCACTGTATAAAGTGTGACAGTTTAAGCTGAATATAGATGAGATATTTGTTGTAAAGTGTATTCAGGAGAATTTCTGTGGTATATTTTGTGTACAATGAGAAAGGAGGCATTGCTGAATATTGACTATCACCTGATGAAGGAGCGATGCTCTGAAAGTTAGTGTGCTTCCAATTAAACCTGTTGGACCTGGTGTGTGATTTTGTTTTTAAACTTTGTACACCCCAGTCAAACACCGGCATCTCCAAATCATTGCTGAACATCGTTCTTCAAAATCAGGTCTGGTATGTAAATAAAGTGACAATAAGAAAATGTTTAGGGGACTCTAATGATATGAAAAAGTTTTAGGTTGCTATTGAAATGACAAATAATCCAGATTGAGACTAATTGAGAGAACACAATTCAATGGGAGTGAGAATGGATTTTGTTGAAGTAAACTGAAATTAAAAAATTGGCACGTAAAACTAACTGAACAATGAATTACTTTTATAGTGGAGCTATATCTTGATTTGTATCAGAACTGTTCCCATGAGGAGGATGAGCGGAGCAATCTGAGCACACTGGATGACAAATTAGTAAAATGAAATAGAAATGGTGTGCTTATGAGAGATGTCAAAGAGATAACACGGTTGAGAATCTAGCACAATATAGCAGTTTTAGAAGGAAACAAACTAAAAACAGCAAAAAGTGGAGTAAAGGCATAAGAAACTGGCAGCTAATGTAGATAAATCCAAAAGTCTTCTCTAGGCATACAAATAGTTAAGGGTGGTAAAAAGAGGAGTGGAGCTGATTATGAACCCATTTACACATGAAGGAATGGTGTTTGATTAAGATATTAAGAGGATGCTGTGCAAGTCATGGTGAAGAAGATATCGTTGAGACATTGAGTTTAAATTTGAGGATATTACTCCATTTGTACTTAGTGATCAGGACTTGGTGGAACTCATTAAAGGATACCAAGGGAAGGGGGAAATTAAGGAGGTACTGACCGTAATCTTCAATTTGTCCTTGGGTGCAGAGGTAATGCCGGAGTACTGGAGGATTGAACCTGTAACACCTTTGCTCCAAAAATGATGGAAGGAATCTAACTACAGTCCAGTCTGTTTAACCTGTAATGAGTAAGCTTTTAGAAACAATAAGTTGAGACAAAACTAATAGTCATTTGGGAAAATGTGGCAAGCCAGCAGAATTTGAGAGTAAATTGTGTTAAGCTAGTTATCTAGAAATTTTGAGTAACAGAACAAATTGGGTAATGCTGATGAGATGTAGAATTCCAAAAGGTATTTGATAAAGTGCACACCATGCTAATGAGCAAAGTTAGCATTCTTCTCCATAGCAGCATTCTATTAATTACCAATTGCTTCTGGAAGAGTGCAAGCATTGTTTCTCTTGCATGTTGCATTTCCTCTTAAAGAAAAGAAATTGAGTGTTTTTTTAAAAAAATAGGATTCTGGATGACATACTCAGAACAAAGATGCACAAAAAGTTTGGAAAATTTTAAAATTTTCCTCTTGTGTATTATTTACTTAAATTGTAGTTGTGCCCAAGTTTTTGAAAAGTTTCAACAACATTTGTATTTGAAATGCAGGTAACACCAAGGAAGATAGTGATAGGATTCAAGAGAACATTAGTTATAGGTATACCATCTTTACCTTCTCTAGGGCAAATAGGAATTGGCAACAAATGCCAACAGTGCCAACATCCCTTTTTAAAGTATGATATTTAAACAGGCTGGAGTAGGCAATTATGTGGCAGATAAAATTCAACACCTATTGTACGGTTCTTTAATTTGTTAGACAAAATGAGAAAAGTTTGAAGTAGATGGAGGAAGAGTTGTTTGTACACAGATATTTGAAATTTGCTAATTAGCTGCTTTGTCAATATGTTGCCAATGAAATCCTAAACTTAAAAGTCATAGAGCACAAATGTCAGGATTTACAAATGCACCAGAAAGACTGACTAATGTACATTTGCCCATTTTGCATGTCATAAATTTGGACAATCATAAGGCAAGAAGATGGAAGTAGAGGATCTTTATTAGGATGGCTGCAGACCTGAGGGATTATTGTGGCAAAGCTGTGGCTGTCTGCCTCTGAGTAAAGGGGGAGATTTGGTCAAGATATTTAAAGTTGTTAGTTCAGATATAAATTGTTTCAAGTGATTATTAACTCCACAGCGAGAGGGCACAGGTAAGAACCAGAAGTAGTGAGAAGAATTTTCATTTCATGCAACAAGTGGTTAGATTTTGGTGTGTGCTGCTGTCTAAGTTAGGAGATAGAGATTCTATTTCAACTTTTCAATAAGAATTAGTAAACACTACTTAAGAATTGCAAAAATATGGGGAAAGATCGAGGAGTGGGACTATCTGGGTAGATCTTTTGAGGGAGTCAGTGCACTTTGTGGGTGAATAGCTGTCTCCTGTGCTGTACTCATCTATAATTCTGTGACTGTTGTTGAGCATTAGGTGAAAAGAAATCTGTTCATCTCTTCACACACTCTAAGCCTCCAGCTGTATTCTTTTAGTTGTCCAGGCATTATGGTGTTGCAGGAGTGTACATATAATGCATGGTAAGTAAAGGAAATTTACAACATGATCATGCCAATGTTCTTGTCCTAATAGGTACAGTAACTGAGCCACTAAAAATGTAAAAAGTAGTTTGAAGATGTCTTGTTAGTTTTCTTCTCTTTCCTGTTTACCATACTCCCCTTTCCTGAGAAAAGTAGACTTGCTGGATTGGTTAAAATAGTTAATAGGCTGCAATAAATGTGTAAATGGCACAGGTATTCCAATAGTGAGAGTGGTTTCTGTAATATAGTCTGAAGTTGCATTCTGGGACTGTGCAAAATCCCATGCAGCTGACTCTGTGGGAGTGGAAAAGGTAATTCAATTTTCCATTGGGCAATTTCCCCGAATTCTCTGAAATAATCCATTAAAGTCAGCAAATTCTGAGGGATGTTGAGTCACTTAAGCTTAATAGTTCCCTCAGAAAATGTTTGTTTAAAATTCACTGTGACTCCAGGGTAGGTCTTAAACGGACCTCCCCCACTTTCACCCAACATAGGTTACTGACTGCTGCAAAAGGGGCTAGTTTCGTGTTGATTCATGTTGGGCAAGGTTGTAAAAGGAGGCCCATAAGCAGAAAATGTCTCTCGATAAATGGGTAATTTTTAATATAATTGGAGTCAGAAGTGGTTTCTGACCTCGATCAATGTTTTTATTGTATTTCAGCATCCCTTTTCTGACTCTTTTTTTATGATGTATAAATTGCAACCTTGTAGATCAGATTTTAAAACTGAGCTCCTCCATATGCAATTGAATTGTCACTAAATATATTCACTTCTGTTAATAGAATTTCAATAATGAATTTCTGCCTTGCATTTTCTTTTCCATTTCTTTTGTTGCTTTATTTTACGTGCACACGATACTGTCACCAACCTGTCCATTGGAAAGACGGATAATCTCCTTTCGAAGGAGAAGTTGTAGCCCCTACCGTTTGGGCATTCCAGAGCAAATCAAGATCTTTGAATTAGCTGGCTCTTATGAATGTCTTTGTGTGAAAAATGAGCATTTCATTGAGGGGGCCTGGGCAATTTAAAGTACTTTGACATAATTTAGTTGCTATATTGCTTTTATTGTAAGTGTTTTGAGAAGAATGAAATCGGAGGGAAGTCTAAGCATGGTCCATTAGTTCTGTTTTCTACCTCATGACTATAAATTATAACCATTGTTGATCAAAGGCATAATTTTCCATTACTTTTTGTGGGAAGGATGGGACCTGGACTTTGCCTAATCATCAACTCATCCCTTAGCCTTCCTCACCTTTTTGTTTTCCTTCCCGTTCTGTCAAACTGTCGTACTTTTGACATTTTCCTTGGGTGTGTGTCAAATATATTGACAAGAAGTAAGACAAACGACAAAATAACTACAAAATTCAATGATACACATTTTTCTCAGTAAAATGTAGTATTTCCCCTTCCTTTCCTGTTTTGAGAATTATAGACTGGGGAGAGGTTCATCTGTGTGGCTCCTCGCTGGCAGATGCCACAGAACCCAACCATTCTGCTAAAAATGCTTTGTTCTCCAGCATTGATATTCTTTTAACTTAAAACAAATTTGAGACCGATTTTTGAAAATAAGTTGTTACTTCAGTTTTGGAATGAAGTTTGGGAAATTGTGTTAGTAGCTAACGTATTAGAAAACCTGCAGTTGCCATTGACATGAGTCTTGCATGATCAAAACATTTTTGAAATGGAAGCTAAGGGAAAGCTAATAAAAACTTGTTTTTTTTATTCTTGCTTGTACTTTATTGGGTTATTGGAGACATTTGGACTGAAGTTAAATTACATTGCTATTTTAATATAGTGAAGCTTAAATTTTATTTTTAGTTGACGCAAATAGATTTTAGCAAAGAGGAAATAGCTCAAAATACCACTTTTAATCTTTTGTCATCTTCCTGTATAATGACAAGCTATTTCATTGTCTGTGTCTCCAAGTGAAATTTAAAATGACACTTGTGGTGTTGTCACTTTTTTGATTTTTGTTAAACAAGAACAACAGAAATGACCCTATAATAGCATACTGTAAATGACTGGTTTAGGGTTGAGCCAAGAGCAAGTATTGTACCAAAAATAGTGTGAAATATTTAAGTTGATGAATAGTTATTTTGACATGAGTGGCTTCTGAAGCAAATTACTTGGAAGTAACTTCTGTGCTTGAAGGTTGAAGACAGTGCTTGGTGGTGGAGGGTTGCTTTTCAGACTGGAGACCCGTGACCAATGGTGTGCCACAAAGATCGGTGCTAGCTCCACTGCTTTTTGTCATTTATATAAATTATTTGGATGTGAACACAGGAGGTATAGTTAGTAAGTTTGCAGATGACACCAAAATTGGAGGTGTAGTGGACAGTGAAGAAGGTTACCTCCGATTACAACGGGATCTTGATCAGATGGTCTAATGGGCTGAGGAGTGACAGATGGAGTATAATTTAGAGAAATGCAAGATGTTGCATTATGGAAAGGCAAATCAGAACAGGACTTGGACACTTAACGGTAAGGTCCTAGGAGTGTTGCTGAATGAAGAGACCTTGGAGTGCAGGTTCACAGTTCCTTGAAAGTGGAGTTGCAGCTAGATAGGATAGTGAAGGTGTTTGGTATGTTTTCCTTTACTCGTCAGAGCATTGAGTAAAGGAGTTGGGAGGTCATGTTGTGGCTGTACAGGACATTGGTTAGGCTGCTTTTGGAACATTTGCATGCAGTTCTGGTCTCCTTCCCATTGGAAGGATGTTGTAGATCTTGAAAGGATTGTGGATGTTGCCAGGTTTGGAGAATTTTAGCTATAGGGAGAGGCTGAATAGGCTAGGGCTGTTTTCACTGGAGCATCGGAGGTTGAGGGGTGGCCTTTATAGAGGTTTATAAAATCATGAGAGGCGTAAATAGGCAAAATCTTTTCCCTGGCTGGGGAGTCCAGAACTAGAGGGCATAGGTTTGGGTGAGAAGGGAAAAATTTAAGAGACCCTTGGGATAACTTTTTCACACAGAGGGGAGTGAGTGTATGGAATGAGCTGCCAAAGGAAATGGTGGACGCTGGTAGAGTTAAAACATTTAAAAGGCATCTGGATGAGTACATGAATAGGAAAGGTTTAGAGGGATATGGGTCAAGCGCTGGCAAATAGGACTAAATTAAGCTAGGATATAGGGTGGAAAAGGATATGGAAGATCTAGACTGTAGGGAAATAGATGGTGACATCTTGCAAAATGTCCAGATTACAGAGGAGTAAGTACTGGATGTCTTGAAATCCCCAGGACCTGATCAGGTGTACCTAGAACTCTGTGGGAAGCTAGAGAAGTGATTGCTGGGCCTCTTGCTGAGATATTTGTATCATCGATAGTCACAGGTGAGGTGCCGGAAGACTGGAGGTTGGCTAACGTGGTGCCACTGTTGAAGGGTGGTAAGGACAAGCCAGGGAACTATAGACCAGTGAGCCTGACATCGGTGATGGGCAAGTTTGTTGGACAGGATGTACATGTATTTGGAAAGGCAAGGACTGATTAGGGATAGTCAACTTGGCTTTATGCGTGGGAAATCATGTCTCACAAGCTTGATTGAGTTTTCTGAGGAAGTAACAACAAAGAGGATTGAGGGCAGAGCGGTAGCTGTGATCTGTATGGACTTCAGTAAGGCATTTGACAAGGGAGACTGATTAGCAAGGTTAGATCTCATGGAATACAGGGAGAACTAGCAATTTGGATACAGAACTGGCTGAAGGTGATGGTGGAGGATTGTTTTTCAGACTGGAGGCCTGTGACCAGTGGAGTGCCACAAGGATCGGTGCTGGGTCCTCTACTTTTTTTTGTCATTTACATAAACGATTTGGATGCAATCATAAGAGGTACAGTTAGTAAGTTTGCAGATGATACCAAAATTGGAGGTGTAGTGGACAGCGAAGAGGGTTACCTCCGATTATAACAGGATCTGGACCAGATGGGCTAATGAACTGAGAAGTGGCAGATGAAGTTTAATTCAGATAAATGCGAGTTGCTGCATTTTGGAGAAGCAAATCTTAGCAGGACTTATACATTTAATGGTAAGGTCCTAGGGGGTGTGGCTGAACAAAGCGACCTTGGAGTGCAGGTTCATAGCTCCTTGACAGTGGAGTCGCAGGTAGATAGGATAGTGAAGATGGCGTTTTGGTATGCTTTCCTTTATTGGTCAGAGTATTGAGTACAGGAGTTGGGAGGTCATGTTGCGGTTGTTCAGGACATTGGTTAGGCCACTTTTGGAATTTTGCATGCAATTCTGGTCTCCTTCCTACCGGAAAGATGACGTGAAAATTGAAAGGGTTCAGAAAAGATTTGCAAGGATTTTGCCAGGGTTAGAGGATTTGAGCTACTGGGAGAGGCTGAACAGGCTGGGGCTGTTTTCCCTAGAGCGCCGGTGGCTGAGGGATGACCTTTATAGAGGTTTACAAAATTGAGGGGCATGGATAGGGTAAATAGGCAAAGTCTTTTCCCTGGGGTTGGGGAGTCCAGAACTAGGAGGCATAGGTTTAGGGTGAGAGGGGAAAGATATAAAAGAGACCTCGGGGCAACTTTTTCACACACAGGGTGGTACGTGTATGGAATGAGCTGCCAGAGGAAGTGGTGGAGGTTGGTACAATTGCAACATTTTAGAGGCATTTGGATGGGTATATGAATAGGAGGAAGGGTTTGGAGGGAGGTGGGCTGAGTGTTGGCAGGTGGGACTAGATTGGGTGGTTGGCATTGCCTGGTTGGACTGAAGGGTCTGTTTCCATGCTGTACGTCTCGATGGCGCTCTATGGCTCTCTGTGATCAACATGGATTGGTTGGACCGAAGGGTCTATTTCTGCACTGTACATCTGTGACTCTATAGTCTTGAACAAAACTACTATCTAACTTAATGATCTAACTAATATGGTGGTGCGCATATGTGCTTTGTTGCCATGGAATGTAATTTTTCAAACCTATTTCTGTATAGGGATGAATACAAATATTTCATTTTTGTCAGGCACTTCTCAAAGTTTGCAGTTTAGGGACTGAAATATTGTATTGACAGGATGCCAAATATTGTATTTTGTCAATTTGATGAAATTTAATACCATTTTAAATGGAACCAACATTTGCTGAATTGGTAAATTAACTCCTTGTATCCAGTGCAGTTTATTTTTAAACTGGTGACCAGAACTCAAGGCCACAAAATTGTCATACTGTGCTCGTGGGGAATTTTCAAACTATATTATTACCTGTGTGCTACTTTGCAAATCTAGTATCAAGATGAAGAACTATACTGTATTCTGTTGACAATGTTATGTTTCATACCAACAAAACTATGAAATAGCTCTGAATTATACTAGAATTGGCTACTACCAATTGAAATATTTTTATTAATGCTAGATTTTATAAAAGCATTACTGAGTTTTTGTGCTTCACGCAGCAGAGTCTGTGTCTTATCTTACGGAACATGGATAAAAACAGGAACCCTGGAGAGAGCCGAAAGCCTCTGGCTGTCACTCACTCACTTATCCTGCACTCTGACACCCCTGACGTCATCTGTGTTACTGAACTGGAGAGTCTTTGTGTCATGGCCACGTTGAGGAGGTTTCTATGGACCCTAGTTTAAGAACCACAAGTACAATGCTCAGAACTTTTGCTGTGTCAAAATTTTTAAATGTGTTTTGTGAAATACGTTCCACAAATAACTTTTCCTTTCAGAGGAAAATATTCCCAAATCAACAACTCTAAGGTGTAAATTCATATCATGCTTGAGTTCCTTTCTTCATGCGTGGGTTTAAATACAGATTGAGTAGCAACACTTAGTTAAGTGTCCAGGGAGTTCTGCATTTGTATTAGAGTTCTATTAGTATTGAATCATGAGATCCTAGGGGTCAATATTCTATCTGGGCAGTGCAACATACTGTAATTCACCATGCAGGCCACTGACAAAATTGCTGTGCGCAATGAATATACACCTTTACATACAACATCAAAAGTTTCTATGGACCTTTTAATGTAATAAAGCATCTCCAAAATACTTGAACTATTAGACAAATTTTGAAACTGAGACACACAAGGGAATGTTAGAACAAATGATCAAAAATCTGGTTCAAGAGTTCAGCTGAAGATCCATCTTGGAGGAAAGACTGGGAGAGAAACAAATGTTTCGGGAAGGAATCCATAGATTACAATCTGGCCTGGTTATAAAGCTGGCAAAAACTAATTTCAGATTAGCATTCAGTGGATTGGGGGAAGAGAGTTAAAGTCAGTGAACACTGGCAACTAAAATGCACATAGAGCTTTGGGTGAACTTTTGTTTATGGAGAGCACAGATACCATTTGAGAAGTCAAATCTAGAGGCAACAAATGTACAGATAAGGGCTTTTTAAATGAGCTGAAACTGGGGGTGAAGTTAGACAATATGGAGGTAAATGTAGACCACTTTTGTAATGAATGTATGTGGCTTGAGGCTCTTGTCTGCTCAACTCTGACTGGAAGGGTGCTGAAAAGAAGGATGGAGTCATTGGTTGTGAACAGAATTTATTGCAGGAACTGAATTCAATGGCTATGATATTCTGAATATTCAGCTCGGGATTTTGGATGAGCAGTCTGACTGTTTGGACATGATGGACAGGTCGAGGTGGGAATGATGTGGGATTCCACATACATGTGTAATCTGAAGTGTTTTGGATGATTGTCGCTTGAGAAGCAGTGAGTAGATTCTTGGGGTCTTGAACAAGAATCACCATTTTATCTCTTTTTTTTTCTAACCGACCTATTCTGAGATGTTGTTACACACTTTGCTAAAGCATGTGTGACTTGAATATGGAGTATGGACACTACCATAGTGTCACCAATGTTTTGTTTCTATAGCACCTTCAACTCAATGAAACTTCTAAAGGTGCTTCACAAGAGCATTATAACACAAAAATGACATGGAGCTGCATATGTAGACATTAAGTCAAATGTCTAACAGCTTGTTCAAGGATTTATGGAGTGTCTTGAGAAGTCAAGTCAGATGAAAATCTCACAACACCAGGTTAGGTGAAGGAATGGCCACTAACAGTGGAGTAATTAAAATGGATGAGCAGAACACCAGAAATAGAGGTGTGCAAATATGAGGATTTGTGTACTTGGAACTGTACTTGGAGAAATATAGTGAGGCTTGAAAACAAAGATTTAAAATCAAGGTGTTGTTTCATCAGGAACAAATAGGTCACAGTGCAAGGGTGTTGTAATCTGATAAAATGTGGTATGACCTACCTCTTACCCCCAATCTGTTATAAAGGAGTGGTTAAATGAAATGGAATCCTTTTCGGCCACTATCATTAACCATTTATTTATATAACTCCAACAATGAACAAGTTAACAGAATAAATCTCTTCTAACTACTACCTATTCCCTTACTGAACTAAATTCTAATAGGTATGCTGTTTTCAGTAACGCAGGTCCAATTAATAAAAATCCAGTTTATAAGAACAATAAATTAAAACTTAGTCTCTCAAAGTTCACACAGAATGAATCCTCCTGAACTTCTGTACTTTCTTCTGTTGCCTTCCTCTTTCTGAAATGCCTTCTCAATCATTTTCTGGTGTTAAGAATATTTACTAACCATGCTGTATACTTTTATAGAGAATGGAGACTTCTTGAGAGCCTGGTATTTCTTTCTCGGATGGCTGTTCGCTCTTGCCCCTTCAGAAGGCAGTTGGCTCTCTCTCTGTCCAATTGCCCCTCTGTTATACATCCCCTATGACACGTCAACTTCATATAGTATGATTGGTTTCAGGTTGTCAGCACAGTCAGATTTGAATTTAATTGGTCTGTGGTCTCCAAGTGTCTTTTTAAATTAATTGACTGAATTTAAACTGTGTTTGGTAAAAATGATGCTTTGACTTGCTAACTGAATGGCTTTTTAACACATTTGGCAATTTGAGCAGCTACTTATCTACAGACTTCTTAAGAAGTCTTTTAAGCATAACAAGCACTTTGTTAGAGGGATCTTGCTATGCTTTCCCATGCTTTTACAATTTTACCATTTTTACACACCAACTTCATATCCAGGGTGATGGGGATCAGGAATTGCTGAAACTTAAGGATCAGCTGAGTTTTGAATCACCCACACTGTGGAAGGTAGACTGTTACAGGCTTGGCAAGAGTACTTTGGACTTTTGGATAGCTGCGACCACAGGTAATAAAGGCATGAATGATGGTTTCAGCATTAGCTGTGCAAAGATTGGAATGAAGTCAAATAATGTTACTAAGGTTGAAATAGGAGATTTTAGTGATGGTTGAATAGAGTTGTAAGCTTATCTCAGGATGAAATATGACAAAAGTTCAGAGCAGACTGCCAGCACAGCCAACCTATTTTCAACTATGCAACTGTTGAAGGGCAACAACATGTTTGAAGACTTTGCAGAGAAGAGGGAGTTTGAAGAAGGTAGTGGTGTTGAAGTAGGAAGGGAAGCCATTGTAGCTGGTTTCCTGAATATGACTGAGTAGATGAGAATGGAACCAGGACTGTGTGTGTGTGTGTGTGTGGTTTCACCCAGTTATCTGATGGATTAGACAATACTTCTGTGAAGAGCAGTGCTGAAGACTGAAGCTAGGTAAAGAATGTTCCAAAAAGTTAATATACCATGGTCACAGTTTCGTAGATCATTTGAACAACATCCCACTTGGGTACTGTGGCAGGGTTGGAAACCTTATTGGAGGAATTCATAGTGTTCTGGGTTGGCGGATATGCATTTGGAAGGTGGCGATTTTGATGGAACACGTAACTAGAACCTTCAAGTTATAAATCAGTATATAGAAACATGGGGGAAGGAATAGGCCATTTGCCCCCTTTTTTTTTCAATGTGCTCCAACATTGACTATAGCCGATCTTCTAATTCTAGTCTTTTCCTGCTCCTCTTCCTGTCAACTCTTGCTTTATGCTCACAGTTTAGATGGTGCACTTCGGTACTAGTGCTGGCTTATTTGCATGTTACAATGGGAGATCTGGTAATTATAATATTTTATTAGTGTTATTTGAATTTGGGTAAGCCAATAACAAACATCTGGAACAAAATGTCAGGTGCTGCCTGTATTTGCAGCTTTTTCTGTTGTCATAAATACCCAATGATATGATTTTAACTTTTACCAGAGGTGAGCCTGTCAAGGTGGTATTATTTTTGGTTTTAAAAAAATTCTCAGCAGGTAAGTAATGAAGTTTAACTTATCTGTTGATTTTAAATAGTAAAATGTAAATGATTTTGTAGTTGGGACCTGGTTTGTCATTTCTTACTGATATTTGCGCTCCTTTGGTATTAGCTATGCTAAATTGACTAATCAAGTTGAGCAACATTCTTAACATTGAAAAAATATTCAATGCTTTTGTAAACCAAGCACAGTGCTGTGTTATTTACTTCCAGATGAAATTTGATCTGAAAGCTAATGCACTGAAAAACCCTGGAATCCTGTGAGTGAAGTGGAGTTGCTTTTTTTTAAATAAAACTGCACAAAATCGTCTCAAACATACATGGAGATTTGCACTTTATAAGTTGAAGATACAAATCTTGACAATCTGTTGTCACTTAATGCTTGCTTTCCTAACAAAATACTACAGTAGTAACCATAATGGTATTTTGTTACATTTGATAGTTACTGAATTCAGAAACCAGTTTCTCCATAAATAGTGTTGCATAAAGTTTCTCTGTACATAGTGTTCCAACACTATCAAATATACTTTGTTTAGATTTTTTGATTTAATTTGACTTGAAACTGAGAAATATTTATTTCGCGTCAGTCAGTCATATTCCAGTTTGTCATGGCTTCAATTTTAGTGAAGTAATGCAGGTTAAACTGCATGCCAATCATTTTAATAATGCTCTAATTTCACATAACCATGAATATTTTGTGATTGAGTCATCGACGTGTACAGCATAGAAACAGACCCTTCGATCCAACTCGTTTATGCCAACCGGATGTCCTAAATTAATCTAGTCCCATTTGCCTGCATTTGGCCCATATTTCTCTCAAATCCTTCCTATTCATATACCCATCCAGATGTCTTTTTAAATGTCGTCGTAATTCTACTAGCCTCCACTATTTCGTCTTGCAGTTCATTACATACACACACCACCCTCTGAAAAAGTTGTCCCTTAGGTCCCTTTTTTAAAAAATCTTTCCCCTTTTACCTGAAACCTATGCCCTCTAGTTTTGGACACTCCTGGGAAAAATACCATGACTCTTCACCCTATCCATGTTCTTCATCATTTTATGAACTTCTATGAGGTCACCCCTCAGCCTCCGCTCCTGAGGAAAACAGCCCCAGCCTATTCACCCTCTCCCTGTAGCTCACACCCTCCAACCCTGGCAATGTCTTTATAAATGTCTTCTGAACCCTTTCAAGTTTCACAACATGATTCCTATTTGCAAGAACAGAATTGAATGCAGTATTCCAAAAGTGGCCTAACCAATGTCCTGTATAGATGTTAGGCAAGTTGACCTTTCTCTATCTTTGTTTTTAGTCCACCCTTGCTGGAGTCTGAATTTATCCCAGTCTTTGGATCTTTCTACAGTTTTAATTGAGTATATTGCCTGCTTTTTGCTTCCCTCCCTTTTTATAAAGGGTGAGTCAAATTTAGCAGTGTTCTAATCCACAGTACTTTTCTAGAATCCAACAAGTTTTGAAAAATTACAACCATTACACACCATCAGGGCCAGGGGACTTATCTGCCTTTAACCCCATGAATTCATCTAATACTACTTTCTTTAGTGATGGTATGTAATTCCTCCCCCATATTCTTTTGTATTAATAGGATGTTTTGAAGTACCTTTCACCATAAAGACTGAAACTCCTCTATCATTTCTTGTTTTCTGAAATTGTCTCCCTAGGTTCATTTTATAAGGGTTGATGTCCACTATGACCTCTCTCTCTCTTCCTTTTTCATATATCTAAAGCTTTTATTAGTTTTTTAAAAAAAAAATCCTCACTAGTTTCTCCTTGTAGTTTATTTTCCTGTCTTTATTATGTTTTTAGTCCACCTTTGCAGGAATCTGAATTTATCTCAGTCATTGGGTCTTGCTACAGATTTAATTGAGTGTATTCTGCTGACCTCATTTCTTTTTAGGTGTGGGCTTGTGTAGTCTTTGGCATGTTTCTTTTTTTTTTGTTTGAGACAAATTGTTGAATCTATTATTGAGTCAGATGTACAGCATGGAAACGTACCCTTCAGTTCAACTCATCCATGCTGACAGGATATGCAAACCTAATCCAGTCCCATTTGCCAGCACTTGGCCCATATTCCTCCAAATCCTTCCTATTCATATATCCATCCAGATGCCTTTTAAATGTTTGTAATTGTACCAGCCTCCTCCAATTTCTCTGGCAGCTCATTCCATACATTCACCACCCTCTGCGTGAAAAAGTTGCCCCTTTTTAAATCTCTCCTCTGTCACCCTAAACCTATGCCCTCTAGTTCTGGACTCCCACACCCCAGAGAAAAGACAGTGTTTATCCATGTCCCTCATGATTTGATAAACGTCTATTAAGGTCACCCCTCAGCCTCTGACGGTCCAGGGAAAACAGGCCCCAGCCTGTTACGCCTCTCCCTATAGTTCAAATCCTCCAACCCTGGCAACATCCTTGTAAATCTCTTCTGAGCCTTTTCAAGTTTCACAACATCTTTCCGGTAGGAAGGAGACCAGAATTGCATGCAGTATTCCAAAAGTGGCCTAACCAATGTCCTGTACAGCTGCAACATGACCTCTCAACTCCTAGACTCAATGCTCTGTCCAATAAAGGAACGCGTATCAAATGCCATCACTATTCTATCTAACTGTCACTCCAACATTCAGGGAACTGTGAACCTGTACTCCAAGGTCTCTTTGTTCAGCAACGCTCCCCAGGAACCTACCATTAAATGTATAAGTCCAGCCTTTCCAAAATGCAGCACCTCACATGTATCTAAATTAAACACCAAAGTAATAAATTCTATTTTTTTTCCACACTCTAATATGTTCTTAACCTCTCAGCAATTTACTTCCATTGCCTTTGAAAATGCTTAATCAACGTTCATGTCAACAGGAAATGTAAATCTTACAATCTTTGATTTCTTCAGGTGTAAATCTTTTTTCTTCAGATATTGAGTAGTACATTGAGAAGGTTTAGAACAATATGCAGCATTTGGATTAGTGTGAATGTTGAAATTGGGTTGTATTGATATATTGCAAGAATATAATTAACCTAGAGTTTACTATGGCAAATTTTATAGTTCATAACACCAAATATTCATGTGAAATAACGAGCAAAATAGGAGCAAACGTATACCACTAATCCAGAATCTGGTTTCCAGCATCTGCAGTCATTGTTTTTACCTAGTTGATTTTAACCCTACTGCGAATCCTCTAGCAAGGATGCCTGCCTTGAAGAAGTTTTCCTCCTCTCTCTACAAGAATCTCAGGGCCTTTATTCCTGATGAAGGGCTTTTGCCCGAAACATCGATTTTACTGCTCCTCGGATGCTGCCTGAACTGATGTGCTGTTCCAGCACCACTAATCCAAAGTATGCCAAACAGGCCCATTCAGTGTTCTGATCATGGCCTTGACCTCCCTTTACTGCCTGTCCCCATAACCCTAGACTTCCAAATGAGTTTTGATCTACAAGAATGATTATCTACATTGGTCAATGTATATGCATGATAAAGCTACGTAACACCAGCTATAGTAATGATTTGGCCAATGGGGCAGATCTGAAACCTCCTGCCAAGCCTCTGCCATTGTTGTTCTGCATCATTAAGAACTATCCTGATATAACTTGCATGCCAACATTTCTCCCTGCACTTCAGAATGCTTCAGAAAATGTGCATATTTCCAGCCTATCATTTTGCATAATTTTAAACACCTGCAGTCGAACTTTAGCAGTTTGGGAACATTTCATGAAATGCAGTATACTGGAACCTTTTTTGGGGGAGTGTTGATGTTATTGGTGTTGATATCCTTGATCTAACTGTCAATATTAGAGTAAAGCATCCTAAATTGTCTTGCACACCCTGTTTTTACCATTTCCTCCATTGTTACATAAATTCAGCCTCAAGGAAGGCTGTATTAACTTTATTTCTTTTGCTTATTGTCATTCCTGTGCCATGGGTATAATGGTACACAAATGTGAGGCACAACTTGACCTAATCCTATTTGTGTTTGTTTTGCGCAAGAGATCGTGGATCTGTAAAACGATCATGAAGGTTCCCTCGCAATCACTAGTCAGCTGAGAATCACAAGTTCCTTGAATTTTAAATAATGTGAAACTGACATCTTTACATAGGAACTTGAATTTTCGGCTTTGTAATAAATGCAAAATGTCTAGATACTAAATTATATAAATTAATTATCTAAATACAGTAGAGCCTGGGTTTAGAAAGGAATTGGATTAATATTTATAAAGATACTTTGAGCTCAGAGTTCACGTTATGGCTCCATGCAAGCTTGCAAGGATCTAAGAGCTTGTTCAAACCTGATTTATGTCTCTTCATATTACTGGAACAGTATATGCCTACCAGTTCTCTAATGCAGATGCATTGGAATATCATCTTGCCTTGTATTATTTCTGTTTTAATGTGCATTACATTGTAAGCAGAGACGGCAAAATAAAACACTTTTTTCAACACTTTTTTTTAAAGAAATAATTTTTACTGCAAGCTAATTGTCACTATGTCTGAAGAGGTTAAGTAAAGTTAGTACATTGCAGCTCAAGAGATTTGTGCACTTTGAACTGCAACCACACAGAATGTTTGTTTTGTTTTTAAAGAAGGTAATCTTGCATTAAAGATAAATTATATGGTGGCTACTTCTACAAATTGTCAGCAGTTCTGACCTCTTCATAATGTTCAATTTTGGAATATAAAACGTATAAATGTGAACTTTATACTCTCTCCATGCCAAAATTGAGAAGCCTTGTACTATTTAAATAGAAGTTAGTGGTACTGGGGGAATTTGGATGTCCTGGTACACTTAATTGCAGAAAATGCCTGTGTAGGTAATGAGTGATTAGGAGTGTTGGAATATTATTTAAAGTTGGAATGTTTTTACTGTTAAGGGGTACAGGGGTGTTTGCAAGGCCACATCTGGAGCACTGTATATAGTTTTGGTCTTGTATGGGGTCAGAAAAATTGCTTTAGAAACAGTTCAGAGAAGGTTAATTCAACTTCTTCCTGCAGTGATGGGCCTACCTCATGAAGGGTTGAACGCGTTCAACCTGTGTCAGTTGCAGTGTGGAATAAGGGGGGGATTATTTTTGGAAGCATGATCTGGAAGGGACTAGATGATGAGGTGGAAGAAGGATGTTCCCTCTTGTTTGGGGGAAACTGAAGCTAGCAAATATAATTTTAAGAATAAGGTGTTTGCCTTTGAAGTCCAAACAAGAGAATTTCTTTTCTTTTTAAGAGGTGGTGTGTTTGGAACAAGAAGGTCGTGAAGTCTGGATCTTTAATAGATGGTTAGATTCTGAGGAAAGAAGAGTTCAATGGTTTTTGTATGAAAATCAAACTTTCACCAAAGACTCAATTTAGTTGTAGATAATTATGAATTGTAGTAATTAAACTTGGCCTGCTGAAAATTGGGAAACTGCTGTCTAACATATTGACTTAGCTGCCACAGTGTAGTGATTGGTGGATATATTATTGATGTGTAAAATTTTGGGCTATTCAGAAAATCTTTCTATTTCAATCTGATTACTGGATTAAAAGAAGGTAATCTTGCATTAAAGATAAATTATATGGTGGCTACTTCTACAAATTGTCAGCAGTTCTGACCTCTTCATAATGTTCAATTTTGGAATATAAAATGTATAAATGTGAACTTTATACTCTCTCCATGCCAAAATTGAGAACTAATCTTCATCCAAGTATGCATAAATTTGAGAAAGTATACTTGTGTTTATCTAAAAATGTTTTGGCATGCTATAAGTTATAGTTGCGGATAGAAGCAGACTGAGCTGATCTAGTACATACACATTATGATATTTACTTGAAAAAATTTACAGCTAAGGATGTTGCTTGACATGTCGAAGTTGTGACAACGCTGGCACTATATTTTCAATTAGTACAATTGATCCTGAAAACAATCCTTGACTACTTTGTGAAAAACAATTGCATTACTCAAGTCTAGCTATTAAAAATTCTTGTCCTCAAAAGGTTGATTTTTTAAAAATCTAATGGTACTAGTTGTTTATCTTAAATGAATTGAACAAGTAGAATGTTTATAATGTAGGTCGGAGAAAAACTAACTTGGGTCAACCATGTTGAATATTGAAAACCAGTGCATGTGAATTTTGACTTGCCACTTCCTTTACTAATGTAATTATCTCTTTTCAGTTCTGCAGGCACCATTTGCTGTGAAAAGTAAATAAAGAAATATGAACATGGCCCCTCGAAAAAGAAGTAGTCGGGGTCTTTCCTTCATATTCTGCTGCTTTCGAGGGAGTGACCACCCAGAAATCACATACAGACTGAGAAATGACAACAATTTTGCATTGCAGACAATGGAGCCGGCATTGCCCATGCCTCCAACTGAAGAACTGGATATCATGTTCACTGAACTTGTGGTATGTATGTAGTCTCCATAACCATTTAACATGCATCTTTGTTTTAAGATGCATGTCAATGTGACTTAGGCCAGTTCTGGAGAATTGCTAATTGTGAAATCTTGTTGCAAAAGAATAAAGATTTGCATAAAAGAGGAATAATTGTTTGACCAGAAGTAAATAATGCATGTGCTTGTGTCATCCTCTTGTAACAGTGAAGTAACTTTGCCAAAGTAGTAATCCTGTCTGAGATGTTAAAATAGCTTCTTGACAGACAGAAGTAAAAGTTGAGGTCATGCTTAACTACCACCCTCTCTCCTTTCATCCCTTTTTATTGAGTAAGATTTGTGCGCAAGTCACTTTGGCTCTTCCTCTTGGGATGGGATGGGATGGGACAGGATGTGATGAGTGATAATAAAGGAAGAAATGTTGTGGGGGGGGGGGGGGGGGTGGAGGAGGAGAGCTGATCAGCTTGTATATCATGTATGAAATTTATACAAATACTATTTTGTGCAAAATGTATTTTATTCTTTTGTGTATGAGTACCTCTAGCAATCCTAGTATTTGTTACCTATTTATTAATAAATATTCATTATTCTGCCTCTTTCTCCTCCTCCGCTGCCACCTCCATCTTTCGTTTTCTATATCACAGCAGTTGCCTTTCCTTTTCTCCTCTGCTGCCTCATCAGTCTTCCCTTTTCTCCTCCTCGCACCTTCTGCACTGATGACTCCCTCTTATCCTTCCACCTTCCTCCAATCCTGGAGAAGCAGACTCTGCCATGTGTGGGGTAGGTGGTGTTTGAGGTGGGTGTTGCTCTCTGGATTCTCATTCCACTGCTTGTGCTTGGCCTCCATTTGCTCCACTTGGTGACGCTCAAAGTGGTTGGTGCCTTTGGGAATGCTTTTCCAGTTTGTTTTCCAGGGGAATTGATTTCCATGTGTTGGTGGGGATGTTAATTTGTTTCAGGAGACTTTCAGGGTGTTCTTGTGGCATTTTCTGTGCCTCCCCAGTAATTGCTGACCTTTGCAGAGCTTGGATTAGAGCACCCATCCTCCTCCTCTGACCCAAAAAAAGGTTCTGTGTGTTGGTTGGTAAGGCCTTTTCTTCCGTGTTGCATTTTTTTGGCGGTCTATTTGGGAATTTAGAATAGTGGGAATGGAGGTTAGGGCAGTTGAATGTTCCTCCTGCAGAATGTGGAAGACAAGGGTCATGTCTAGTGTCCCTGTTGATATCATTTGTGGAAAGTGCACCCAACTCCAGCTCCTCAAAAAACTGCGTTAGGGAACTGGAGCTGGATGAACTTTGTATCATTCGAGAGGCGGAGAGGGTTATTGAGAGGAGTTACAGAGACGTGGTTACTCGACAGCCGCGTGAAGAAGGTAGATGGGTTACTGTCAAGGGGCGGAAAGGGAACCGGTAGGCAGTGCAGGGAACCCCTGTGGCCGTTCCCCTCAATAACAGCTATACTGTTATGGATACTGTTGGGGGTGGGGGAGGTGGAATGACTTATCAGGGGTAAGCAATGGGGCACAGGTCTCTGGCACAGAGTCTGTACCTGTTGCTCAGAAGGGAAAGGGGGCAGAGGAACAGAGCTTTAGTCATTCAGGACTCCATAGTTAGGGAGAAACAGATTTTGTGGGAATGAGAGTGACTCCCGATTGGTGTTGCCTCCCAGGTGCTAGGGTTTGTGTTGTCGCGGATTGGGTCCTTGGGACCCTTTTAGGGGGAGGGAGAGTGGGAGCAACCCCAAGTAGTGGTCCACATAGGCACCAACAGCCTAGGTAGAAAGAAAGGTGGGATCTAAGGCAGAAATTCAGGGAGCTAGGATGGAAGCTTAGAGCTAGCACACAGAGTTGTTATCTCTGGTTTGTTGCCTGTGCCATGTGCTAGAGAAGCGAGGAATAGTGACAAGGCAGAGTTGAACACGTGGCTGCAGGTATGGTGCAGGAGGGAGGGTTTTGGATTCTTGGATACTTGGATGATTGGAGCTCAATCTGGGGAAGTTAAAAAATCACACAACACCAGGTTATAGTCCAACAGGTTTAATTGGAAGCACTAGCTTTTGGAGCGCTGCTCCATCAGGTGGTTGTGGAGGGAACCTGGTGAAGGTAGGACCTCTACAAACAGGATGGTTTTCACCTGAACCAGAGGGTTACCAATATCCTGGGGGAAAATTTGCTAATGCGTTTCGGGTGGAGGGTGGGCTTTAAACTAATACTGCAAGGAGATGGGAACCTGAATTGTAGTTTGTGTACAGGAGGTTGAGGGTAGTGAGGTCAGGGATAGGTTTACAAGGTCGTGACAGGGCACTGACAACCAGGATGTTAGTTTGAAATATGTGTACTTCAAAGCCAGCAGCATCTGGAATAAGGTGGGTGAACTTGCAGCATGAGTTGATACTTGGGATTTCAATGTTGTGGTCATTTCAGAGACATGGCTTGAGGAGGGACAGGAATGGTTGTTTAGATCAGAGTGGTGCTGGAAAAGGACAGCAGGTCAGGCAGCATCCGAGGAGCAGGAAAATCAACATTTCGGGCAAAAGCCCTTCATCAGGAATAGAGGCAGGAATCCTCCAGGGTGGAGAGATAAATGGGGGGTGTGGGGCTGGGGAGAAGGAAGCAAAGAGTACAATAGGTGAAGGGGGTGGGGATGGAGGTGATGGGTCAGAGGGGAGGGTGGGGTGGATACGTGGGAAGGGAGATTTGGCAGGTAGGATCGGTCATGAGGACAGTGCTGGGCTGAAGGTTGGAACTGGGGTAAGGTGGGGGGGGGGAGAGGAAATGAGGGAACTGGTGAAGTCCACATTGATGCCTTGGGGTTGAAGTGTTCTGAGGTGGAAGATGAGGCGTTCTTCCTCCAAGATTTGGGTGGTGCGGGAGTGGCGGTGGAGGAGGCCCAGGACCTCCATGTCCTGGGGTGGGGGTGTACTTCTGGTTGTGGGTAAGGTGTTGGAAAAGGTTATAGATAGGATTTATAATCACGTGGAAAGGAATAATTTGATTAGGGATGGTTAAGACTGTTTTGTGAAGTGTAGGTCATGTCACCTTCGAATAATTCAATAAGGTTAGTTAGACAACAGGTGGATGAAGGTAAAGTGGTTGATGTGGTGCATATGGACTTCAGTAAGGTGTTTGCTAAGAATCCACACAGGCTATTGCATAAAATAGAGTTTTGGGATTGAAGGTGATTTAGTGAATTGGATCAGGAAAGTGGCTAGCTGAAAGAAGACAAGGTGGTGGCTGCTGGGAAAAGTTCATCCTGGAGCTCAGTTTCCAGTGGTGTTCTGCAATGATCTGTTTTGGGGCCACTGCTGTTTGCCTTTTTTCTTTCCCAAATGACCTGGATGTGGGCATGGAAGGATGGGTAGTAAATTTGTAGATGGCACTAAGGTAGGCAGAGTTGTGGATAGTGCTGAAGGATGTTGTGGGTTACTGAGAGACATAGGTAAGATGCAGAGCTGGGCGGAGAAGTGGCAAATGGAGTTTAATACGGAGAAGTTTGAGGTAGTTCAGTTTGGAAGGATTAATAGGAATGCAGAATACTGGGCTAATGGTAAAATTCTTGGCCGTGTACATGAACAGAGATCTTGGTGCCAGGTACATAAATCCCTGAAAGTTGCTACCCAAGTTGACAGGGTTGTTAAGAAGGCATATGGTGTGTTGGCATTTATTGGTGGGGGAATTGAGTTTCATAGCCATGAGGTCATGTTATAGGAAGGATGTGGAAGTTTTGAAAAGGGTTCAGAGGAGATTGATTAGGATGTTGCCTGGTATGGAAGGAATGTCTTAAGAGGAAAGGCTGAGGGAACTGAGGCTGTTTTCATTGGAGAGAAGAAGGTTGAGAGGTGACTTGATTGAGACATACAAGATAATCAGAGGGTTAGATAGGGTGAACAGTGAGAGCCTTTTCCTCGGTTAGTGAAGGCTAACACGAGGAGACGTAGTTTTAAATTGTGGGGTGATTGATTTTAGGACAAGTATCAGGGTAGTTTCTTTACTCAGTACTAAGGGCGTGGAACTGCCTGCCTGCAACAGTAGTAGATTTGCTGATGTTAAGGGCATATTGGGCATACATGTGGATAATAATGGAGCGGTGTAGGTTAGATGTCCATCAGATTAATTTCACAGGTCAGCGCAACATTAGGCCGAAGGGCCTGTATTGCGCGGTTATGTTCTATGTACTTGTTTGGGGAGTTTTGTGTTCGGCCTGTGGACAATGCTGTATCTGTCACAGCTTTTCATGTGTGAGCAGTGACTCGATACTGACTATGTTGGCCTGGGAGAGGACTCTCTTTTCTATGCATACCCTGCCACTGGATATACAGGATTTTTGTGAAGGCAATGCTGGTGATGACTCCAAGGAATTAAGTATCTGTTGTACGTAGTCCATGTTTTTGCTGCATATACAGGAGGGTGAGGCCACTGGCTGTTTCGTAAGCTATAAGCTTGATCCTGAGTTTAAAGTGTAACTTGGAAAACATTCTTTTCCTGCAGCATCCAAAGGTTGCAGCGATGCATTGGAATCGATGTTGGATATTATCATTAATGCCTGTTCACACATAGGACACTGGCAGTTTACAGGAAGTGGCAGGAATGAGCTGGAATATTTAGTTTGAGGCCCATTGCCCCATATGCCTGGGTGAACACATTGATGGATTGTAACTTGGCTTCAGGTCTGTGCATATGCAGATGTTGTCTATGTACTGCATGTTGTTGACAAAGTTGGAGGTGGTTTTGGCTTGGAGCTGTTAAAGGTTGAATAATTTCTTGTTCATCCTGCAGGTTAGGTTAACTCCACTCCAGCAAGGAGCCTACCTGGAGATGAGGTGGTGTTGTGTGGTGAGCAAGATAGGGAGGAGTGTTGTGGTGGTGATAGAGCCCTGCTTGACCCCAGTTTGCCATCATAGTGGGTCTGTGGTGGATCTGTTGGCAAGGATCATACCTTGCATGTCGTCATGAAACAGGCAGGGCAATGAATCTTAGGATATTCCATAATCCCTCATATTTGACAAAAGTTGAAGCCTTTGGAAGATCGAACATGACCACGTACAGAGGTCGGCACCTTTCCCTTCACTTTTATTGGATTTGTCACGGAGTGGAAATAATGTCCATTGTGCCTCTTTGACAAGCAGAAGCCAGTTTGAGATTTTGGGGAGGGGCTGTTCAGCCACTGAAAGGAGATGGGTTGAGGAAGATTCTCACGTCGATCTTTCCCATGGCAGGCAGTGGGGAAATCCTTCTTTACTTTCACAGTTGTACCTGTCTCCTTTCTGAGATCTCCTAGCATGCTTTATTCCTTCAAGACCAGGACGATGGCTGTGGATTTGTCAAATTTTTTTTTGAGCTGTCAGATGGCTTTTTTTGACTTTACAATGGGTTGGTTATGCACTGAGATGATGGCAGGTACTGTGGCATGATGATGTCTAGAGCACTTACATTGAAGGCTGCATCTTGATTGAGGAGGTCCTCTAAGTGTTGTCTCTAGCAGAGGTTGATTGCTTGTTGGCTTTTATTGAGGCACTCTCTGTTTTGGTTCTTTGTGGAGTGAGTCTCAGGGTTCTCGGTTTGTAAATAACTTTGTACTGAAGAAGTTGTACACTTCATGGCTATTGACGAGTGTCATGCTCTTTTTGTACCCACCATCTATTCTTTCGGAGACTGTTTCTTTATCCCACCTCGTCCTTCAGTTGCCTATAGGTTTGTTTATTCTCAATTGAATTTTGGTGGAGCTACCGGTACACGAACACATCATGCGTGTGTTGTGGGAGATCCTGAATCTCTTGATCATTCTTGTTGAATTGGTCTTGGTTCATGGTTGAGATACTGAGCATCTCTATACCATTGCTCGCTGTGGTGGCATTTGGAGGGGGCCAGTTGCTGTGCGCACTTTAAGAATCTGGCACATTGGTCTTCATCAGGATAGTTGAGAGGCACCACCTGAATAGTCTACCTTCTCAGGGTCTTTTAAGTCCAGCAGTAGTGAGTCATCTGTGGCAGAATTTTCCTTGCTGAGATGTTAGAATGCGGTGACAACTTGCCACAGAGGTAAAATTCAAGTGTCTATTATCCATTGTCACTAGGTGTTACCTACAAACCAGTTTGGGGCGTCACGGTGGCACAGTGTTTAGCACTGCTGCCTCACAGCATCAGAGACCTGGGTTCAATTCCCGCCTCAGGCGATTGTCTGTCTGTGTGGAGTTTGCACATTCCCCCTGTGTCTCCGGGTGCTTTGGTTTCCTCCCACAGTCCAAAAATGTGCAGGTTAGGTGAATTGGCCATGCTAAAATTGCCCGTAGTGTCAGGTGAAGGGATAAATGTAGGGGAATGGGTTTGGGTGGGTTGCGCTTCTGTGGGTCGGTGTGGACTTGTTGGGCCGAAGGGCCTGTTTTCACACTGTAAGTAATCTAATCTAATCTAAGTTCCTTTATGTATGATGGGATATGAGGAGATAAAAACTGAAAGGTAGAAGTGGTTGAGAGAGTGGGTAGGAGATGGAGTGCTGATCAACTTGTATACAGACTTAGAGTCATAGAGTCACAGAGATATACAGCATGGAAACAGACCCTTTGATCCAACTCGTCCTTGCCAACCAGATATCCCAATCCAATCTAGTCCCACCTGCCAGTACCTGGCCCATATCCCTCCAAGCCCTTCCTATTCATATACCCATCCAGATGACTTTTTAAATGTTGCAGTTGTACTAGTCTCCACCACTTCCTCTGGTCGCTCATTCAATACATGTACCACCTTCTGAGTGAAAAAGTTGCCCTTTAGGGCTCTTTTATATCTTTACCTTCTCTCTCTCTAAACCTGTGCTGTCTAGTTCTGGACTGCCCCACACCAGGGAAGTGATTTTGTCTGTTTATCCTATCCATGCCCCTCATGATTTTATAAACCTCTATAAGGTTACCCTCAGCCTCTGCTGCAGGGAAAACAGCCCTAGCCTATTCAACCACTCCCTATAGCTCGAATCCTCCAACCCTGGCAACATTCTTGTAAATCTTTTCTGAACCCTTTCAAGTTTTATAACATCTTTGCTGTAATTAAGCAATTTAGGGGAACACTGATCTAGCCACATAAATGATATATTTTGCAGTGCCCATGAGATGCATTTTAGAGTGAGCATTCTTGATATGTAAATAATTGACTGACAAACAGATCACTGATGGGTTGACTGATTTTTCTTTTATTCAATCAAGCGAAGTTCTACTTTTAAAGAAATCGTGGATGTTTTGTTGATCCTGAAAGTGCACCTATTAAATTGGACTTAATTCAAAGCACCAATTGCTAAGCAGAGGGAGGTTTTTGATAGAATGTAGAACCTCCAGTTTGACTACCTATTTTCAGCTGGGCGTAAAAGTTATTGTCGAATTTGTACTGATACACAGCAGTATCATTCTGTTAGTACTGTTAATTCACGAAAATTCTATTATCGTAGCTTCCATACTTACAGGTGTCCCATCTAAGGAATGCTATTTCGTGTCTGTGCTGAATTGATTGTTCAGACTGTGTGGAATTTTTTCAACAGCAAGCAATTGTGAAAAAATGCCTTATAAGTTAGGGTTTTTTAGGGAGTTTGAAAATGAATAACTTGCATTTGAGAATGATGTAAACCTAACTTAATAGTAAAAGAGGGGAGAAACTCCCATTGCTTAATTGCTGTCCATTGTCTAATTCTCAGGCAGTTTGCTGTTGTGATATCAAAAGTACATTTTTTTTAAAAAAGTGCTCTATAGCACAGAAATGCATGTTTCATAACTGTTATTTTCAGTTTATACTTCTGATGTATAAATCCATCTGACATTATTGAAAGCTGTATGTGACCTTGTTACATTGAATAGGAAGTCTGCATTGATATTTTGAGTTAATTACCAACAATCCATGCAAATGCACACACTTTTATTCACGCAATTATACCTACATAAGTATATGGGCAATTACTCATATTATGAGTATGTGAATTGAAAAAAAAGCCTTTTTTATATTACTAAATCCTATGAAATTTAAAAATAAACTGACGTCCTAGAAGTCCAAGTGCAGCATCTTGGAAGTATACAATTCATTTCTCTTATGTAGAGATGTTCAGTAAATTCCTTTTAGATACAATTGCATGTGTTATGTTGACCTTGTCAGCTGTTTTTAGTGTAAGAGAATTATGTACACTTAAGTAATTCGGCAGTAGTTCAAGGATTTCTAAATGATTTATAAATGACATTTGTTAATGTTCAAAATACATAAATAGCATTTAAGAAAAATCCTGGCTCACCTGTTACAATCAGTTAATCTCGTGTTTTCTGTTTCTTTTTATGCAATTATTAGTCTGTGGGAAGGTATTTAAATTTGGGTTTAATTCTACAGTCCATGTGAGTACACATTGTTTGACAGTATATAACTTGAGTGTGAGTTTCATTTTGTCTAAAACAACATGTCAGAGTCAGTAGAGGCATGGAAGGATGAGTGACCACCTTCTTTGTTGTGAAATCTTGATTTAGAGGTTAAGGTTTCAATTAAGTTGGAATTGGAGCATTGTGTCAATGAGGTGCCATTGCTGAAGTACGAGGGAGATCATCCTCCACACTCTCTCAGTACAGCTGTATAAATAATTAGTATGAAGCTAATGTATTTTGCATCATTGCAACTGTTTTATTTAATTACATCTTTCAAAGTATCTGAGATTAGTGCCACAATGAATTTTCGTAGTATTTTTGAAGACTTTCCAATCATTTTTTTTTTCTGCACTCGTGCAATAGCTATCAATTTATGATAGGCTAAAGTTCTGAAAAGTTGACATGCTTGAAACGTTGACTCTCCTGTTCCTCGGGTACTGCCTGACTGGCTGTGCTTTCTCAGCACCACACTTTTTAGTTCTGAGCTCCAGCATCTGCAGTCCTCGCTTTCTCCTAAAGGTTCTTTTAAAAGCCTAATAGATTACTTTGGGAAAAGAACTGGATATTGGCAATAGTCTTGGATTGTTTCAGCACAGAGCTAGCACAGAAATGATAGGCTGAATGACCTAGTTTTCTGCAAACCTTGTTCGAATATTCTTAATGTTTGTCAAATCTGTTAAATTAACTGCAGTAAGAATTTTTACCAGGACATTGCAAAGTAGGACCATGCAAAGTATAGTAATACTTATTATAGGTTTTAATAGCCTTCTCTTGTGGAAAACCTAAAGTAACTACTCTACTTTGGTTTAGGTAATTTTGATTAAACATTTCTCCAGGTGTTTGAAGAGTGATTATTTGCAGAGATGTCTTCACATTGAATATACCCTCCATTGTGTTGTGCATCACGAACAGTGTGCTGAATGAGTCATTGGGGATGTCGTAACACAAAACTGGGCAATCATGAGATGCTCTGGACTATCAGTGGAATTGTATTCAACCACCATCTGTAACTTCATGACCCAGTTTATCCTCCATTCTATCATTACCATCAAGCCACGAAATCAACGTTGGTTCAGGTGAAGTGTGCCAGAAACAGCACACAAAACATTCACCAAAAATGAGATGTCTACTTGCATGCTAAACAGCATAAGCAGCAAATGATGGAGCTAAGCAATTCCATAATCGACTGATAAGATCAAAACTCTGCAGTTCAACCACATTCAGCTATAAATGGTGGTGGGACAGTTAAATAGCTCATGGAAGAGGAGGCTTCTCAAATATCCCAATCATTAATGGTGGGAACTGGCAAATCGGTTGGGGAAAAAAATAACGAGGCTAAAGCATTTGCAAGAATCTTCAGCCAGAAGGATCATGTGAATGATTCATCTTGGCCTCTGAAGCATTACATATGTCAGTTTTAAGCCAAATGGATTCAAAATACGTGATAAAGAAACTGTGGAGGCAGTAGTTACAAGAGAAGCTATAGATCCTGATGACATTCTGGCAATTGTAGTGAAGATGTGTTCTTCAGTATCTGGTGTGCCCCTAGTTAAGTTATTCCAATACAGCTGAAATTTGGCATTTACCCGAAACATGGATACTTCCTGTGGTACGTCCTGTGCATTAAAAAGCAAGACAACATCCTACCTGGCCAGTTAGTACCTCTGAGTCATACTGCTGGTCATCAGTAAAATGATGGAAACTGTCATTTTATAGTGCCATCAAGCAGCACTGCTTATCAATAACCTGTGCACTTGTGCTGAGTTTGTGTTCCAGAGGACCATTCTATTCCTACCGTGGGGACAGGATATTCATTATCGCCTGAAACATAAGTTGGCTATGGATATCTTGATTGAAGAATCCAACAGATTTTTTAAATGTAGCCATTATGCACAAATACTACAATTGACCAGCAGGCTTCCAGTATTGTACATCATTGGGAATTTTCAAATCTGTAACCAGGTGTTATGATCCCAACAGAAGATAGTATTTGATAAGTCATCCCATTGTGAAACGTGGCTTGACTGACCACTGTGGTCATAAAGTCCTTTAGTAAAAATACCATAGCAGCCTTTTGTGAACATGTCAAAGGACTATCAAATTTTATTACACATGAAAGGAAACGTAAACTACTTTACACTGTATGAAATCTATTTGAAATGATCTTAGCACAAATATTAGAAATAAAGATTCAACCTCTCTTATCTTCAATAACAGCCTTACAGAAACTCCAATCTCAGTAAAAGGTCACCACTTAAGTTCCTTTATTCAGTTGGAATTATTGGAATAGTTTCTGAAGCTTCCTTTTTGCCGACTTCTAAATAATTTGTGAGTAAGCAAATCTGTTTTCTGTTTTTGGTGGTAGTTTCCTCTTCAGTCACTCTGCTTTTCCTCAGCCTTGATCTTCTTTTATGTATTAAATTGAAGTATTTTTTCACTTGACCAAAACTCTCTACGCTCCCCAATCTGGGTGGTTTGGTCTTTCTATGATGCTGGACTCATTGTGAGGCAACAAGTTTTTTTTTCTCTGTCCCACACTTTTTAAAATAATACACTGAACTATTCACATGAGATTTTGAAGACCACATTTCAATACATATGAGTTCAATGCATGTTGATTTCAATAGTGAATGTAAAATGAATGTTTTCCCTTAACCTGGGTAATGTAGAAATACGAATTAAACATAGTGAATCCATACTTTTTTTCTTCAAAGTCTCTAACATTGCTTAATGAGGGATCAAAAGGTTTAAAAAGGAGAAGTATGAAGGCAGAATTGTTGTTTTTCAATAATTAATCATTTAGATTTTAGAAGAGTGATTAATTATGTTTAATTGTGATTAATTGTAAAGTGTTTTCTGTAAAGGAAGTAGCCATATTGCACACGTCAAAAATAATGTCATATTTCATTATTTAAGGAAAGGTATCATTTTTAATTTGAGGCAGTTTCAGAGAATGTTCGCCTAGAATGATACCTGGAAAGACGGATTGTCTTTGAACAAACACTAAATAGATTGGGAATCTACTCACAAATGTCTACAAGAATGAGAGGTCATCTCATTGAAGCATGTACTATTCTTAAGGGGCTCGACCAAGGTAAATGTTCAGAGGATGTTTCCCCTCATGGATGAGTCTAAGACCAGTGGGCATAGTTTCAGAATAAAGGGGTACCAATTTAAGACTGAGATGAGAAGGAGTTTCTTTGAAAGCTGAGAGCCTTTGGAACTACTTGCCACAGAGCTGTGGAAGCAAAGTACTTGTGTATATTTAAGGCTGAGATAGGTAGATCGATTCTTGATTGTTGGGGGAATTCATGGTTATGAGGTTGGGCTGGAAAGTGGATGTGAGGAACATTTAGATCAGCCATGATCCTATTCATTGGTGGACCAGGCTTGAGGGGCCGAATGGCCTATTCTTCCTATTTTGTATGGTCTTGTGGTCATGGGTTTGTGATTTGTTTTATGGCCCAGGCTAACGCAAACTTGAAATATGAAAATGTTTTGAGGTAAATGGTTTTTATTCAAAGACACACCATTATATTTTAAAATGGTTTAGTTTTGTCACAATATATGTAACAGATGTTTTTCCATTAGTTTTGTATAGATGTTTTAATATTTTAGGTATCAGCAGTTATTCTGAATTCACACAAAGTTCTTTTAAAGGCTGTATGATGTTTTGGAGAATATTTCATTTTATGAGCTGGGACATTTGGGGTGATATTATCACTAGAGACATGACACTACATTTTTGGAACAAATAATGTTGTTCTATTGTTGCCATCTATCTTTGGTAAGCTAAGACAGATAATCCACTGCAAAAGAGATGCTCTTACAAAATGATTCCCACATCAAAAAATTGATTGGGACCAGTGGGATGTGATGCTAAGATGAAATTGTTTCTTTGAAAGTAATCTTGAATTGGGCAAACACTGATTAGTCAGTCCAAGATTGACTGACTGTGAATTGTTTACACATTAATAAGCCAATTAGAATTGAAGACCTCTGATTTTGTACGGGTGTTAAGGGGCTTGCAAGGATTAATAAACTGTGATTCTTCGTGTTTCGGTGCACAAGGAGCGGAACAGCAGTACTCCTTTTGTCAACAGTACAAGAGAAGTGTGCTCAATTGACCTGTCATTGAATCATGTTATTTTACAGCATGGAAGGAGAAGCCTCAGCCAATTGTGCTGTCAATCATCTATCCATTCTAATTCCATTTGTCAGCACTTGACCTGTCGACTTGTATGGTATAGCATTTCAAATGCTCATCTAAATTTGCTTAAATGCCTTGAGTGCTCCTTGTATTTATCACCCTTTTTAGGCCATGAATGCTAGATTTAAAAAAAAGATCACCCTTTGGATGAACCTTTTCTCACTCATCTCTTCTAAACCTCTACTTCTTAACTTAATTCTATGGCCCTTCATTATCGATCTTCCTAATAAAACGAAAAGTTTCTCCCTATATGCCCCTCATAACTTTGTATATCTCAATTAGGTCGCCCCCTCAGCCTTCTATAAGCCAACTGTGGATGTTGGTGATCTGAAACAAAAACAAATTATTGCTGGAAAAACTCGGTGGGTCTGGCAGCATCTAGGAAGACAGCAAAGTTAACATTTCATGTTCACGGACTGTCCATCAGAATCTCCCTCAGCCTTTCTGCTGGAAGAAAACAACCTGAGTCTATCTAGTCTCTCTTCATAACTGAATTACTCTAGCCCCCGCAACATCCTGGTGAATCTCTGCACCCCATCTAGTGCAGTTCTGAAGCAGGGTCACCAGATGCAAAACATTAACTTTGTTTTCTTTCCATAGATGCTGCCAAATCTACTGAATTTTTTGCAGCAATTTCTGATTTTGTTTTGCACCCTTCCTTTAGTGTGGTGGCCAGAACTGCACACAGTTTTGCAGTTGTGGCCAAGCTAATGTTATAAAAGTCTATCATAGCTTCCTTACTCTTACATTCAATGGCTAATAAAGGCAAGTATTCTATATGCCCTTCATCTTACCTACATGCTTTGTTGTATTCAAGAATCTCTGGAATAAATGCCAAGGTCAGCCTGCTTTGTATTTCCTAAGGTGCTACCATTCAACATGTGTTCCGTTCAGCCTATCAATGTCATCCTGTATTCTAAGGCTTTTCTCCTGTCTATTTACCAAGCTACAAATTTTCATGTCCTCTCCAAACTTTAATGATCATATAATCCTATGTTTAAATCTAAATCATTAATGTTCACAAAAAAACAGCTAGGGGCATCACTGAGCTCTATGTTTGACTCTGGATACAGGCTTGCCTCTTCAACCATCACTTCCCTTTAGCCACTTAGCCAATTTTCGAGCCACTTTGCCAAATTGCCTTGGATCCTATGGGCTTTTGCTGCTTAACCATTGTGCCATGAAAAACCTTCTCAAAAACTATAGTGAAGTTCATCTAGATCACATCAACTGCACTACCCTCTTGTACACACCTTATCACCTCTTTGAATTAATTTTTTCAGTCAAATTTGTTAGATGTGTTGTCCACTGATCTGTGTGAAGTGATATTTCAAAGTGGATCGAGACTTAAGCTACCATTCTTTTTTGTACTTGGAATTTTGAGTTCTATTATATTGTGAAATTTGTGATAATTTATTGGTAACTGAAATAGAACGTATAACTAATCAGGTGTTCCAAGCTTTTAGGTTATAGAGATTTGGCTGAGTCCGAGGGTGTCAATCATTGTAATAGCTTTAGTGAACCCTAAAATCTTGCACTTCCATGTAGAGTGAAAGATCCCATTGAAAAGCTACGTCAAATACAACAGGCAATATGTCCTCATTTGCTGTGGTTTTATTATCTAAATGCTTTTTGGCATAAGTTAATATCACTTTAAAATGCTCCCTAGTTATACTGTTATCTGATTTTGAATATCTTGCTGATGTCTACTGCTCCTTGCTCATTACTTTAGTCAAATTTAACCCTATCTATCAAGTGTGGATTATTTACTTCAGATAAACGGTCTTTTTCTATCATTTGTGGAGATCCCGGAGTTGGACTGGGGTGGACAAGGTCAAAAATCAAACAACACCAGATTATAGTCCAATGGGTTTATTTGAAATTGCAAGCTTTCAGACCTTGCTCCTTCCACAGGTGTGGTATGATAGGGAGTTATAAGACAGTATTTAGAAGCAAAAAGTTAACAACTTTAAAACTAGCTGCCCTTGTTGAATCCTTTTAATCATTTAAAAGGTAGCCTGCTGATTAAAACACATAATCCAGATGCTATCAAGTGTTTGCCTCTAGATAAAGGTCAAAAAACCAGACCTCACCTTGAAACATAAATCTGAAGCAGGACCTCACACCTAAAGTGCATTGTCTGAGTTATCACCCCTTGTACATTGACAAAATCTTTAATTATCTAGGGACAAAGACGAAAGGAATCTGGATTTTGCATTTTCAACAGCAGTCTACCTTCTCACTGATTAAAAGATTCAACAAGGCAGCTAGTTTTAAAGTTAATTTTTTGTTTATAAGTAACTATATCTTCTACCTCTGTAATATACTGAGCCTGAGGAAAGAGCAGAACTTTGAGAGCTTGCAATTTCAAATAAACCTGTTGGACTATCATCTAATGTTATTTTGATTTTTGACTTGGGTAACTGGGGAGAGAATAGGGCCCCTCAAAGACAGCCTATGTGTGGAGCCTCAGCAGATGGGGAAGATACTAACCAAGTATTTTGCATCAGTGTTTTACTGTGGAGTAGAACATAGAACATAGAACAGTACAGCACAGAACAGGCCCTTCAGCCCACGATGTTGTGCCGACCATTGATCCTCATGTATGCACCCTCAAATTTCTGTGACCATATGCATGTCCAGCAGTCTCTTAAATGTCCCCAATGACCTTGCTTCCACAACTGCTGGCAACGCATTCCATGCTCTCACAACTCTGTGTAAAGAACCCGTCTCTGACATCCCCTCTATACTTTCCTCCAACCAGCTTAAAACTATGACCCCTCGTGTTAGCCACTTCTGCCCTGGGAAATAGTCTCTGGCTATCGACTCTATCTATGCGTCTCATTACCTTGGACACCTCAATTAGGTCCCCCCTCTCCTCCCTTTCTCCAATGAAAAAAGTCTGAGCTCAGTCAACCTTTCTTCATAAGATAAGCCCTCCAGTCCAGGCAGCATCCTGGTAAACCTCTTCTGAACCCTCTCCAAAGCATCTATATTTTTCCTATAATAGGGCGACCAGAACTGGACGCAGTATTCCAAGTGCGGTCTAACCAAAGTTTTATAGAGCCACAACAAGATCTCACGACTCTTAAACTCAATCCCCCTGTTAATGAAAGCCAGAACACCGTATGCTTTCTTAACAACCCTGTCCATTTGGGCGGCCATTTTAAGGGACCTGCACACCAAGATCCCTCTGTTCCTCCACACTGCCAAGAATCCTATCCTTAATCCTCTACTCAGCTTTCAAATTTGACCTTCCAAAATGCATCACCTCGCATTTATCCAGGTTGAACTCCATCTGCCACCTCTGCATCCTGTCAATGTCTCGCTGCAGCCTACAACAGCCCTGTATACTGTCAACGACACCTCCAACCTTTGTGTCGTCTGCAAACTTGCTGACCCATCCTTCAATCCCCTCATCCAAGTCATTAATAAAAATTACAAACAGTAGAGGCCCAAGGACAGAGCCCTGTGGAACATCACTCACCACTGACTTCCAGGCAGAATATAACATAGAAGAGAGAATGTGGGGGAAATAGATGGTGACATCTTGAAAAATGTCCATATTACAGAGGAGGTGGTGGTGGATGTCTTGAAATGCATAAAAATGGATAAAATCCCCAGGACCTGATCAGGTCTCTTCTAAATTCTGTGGGAGCTAAGAAAGTGATCGCTGGACCCCTTGTTGAGATATTTGTATCATCGATAGTCACAGAAGATTGGAGGTTGGCTAATGTGGTGCCACTATTAAGAAAGCTGATGAGAAAAGCCAGGGAATTAGAGTCGTGAGCCTGACATCGGTGGTTGGTAAGTTGTTGGAGGGAATCTTAAGCAACAGGATTTACATGTATTTGGAAGGACAACAAGGACTGATTAGGCCTTGTCAGCATGGCTTTGTATGTGGAAAATCGTTTCATGAACTTGATTGAGTTTTTTGAGGAAGTAACAGAGGATTGATAGCAGAGCGGGTGATCTGATCTAAATGGACTTCAGTAAGGCGTTTGACAAGGTTCCTCTTAGGAGACTGGTTAGCAAGATTAGATCTCATGGAATATAGAGATAACTAGCCATTTGGATACAGAACTGGCTTGAAGATGGAAGATAGAGGGTGGTGGAGGATTGCTTTTCAGACTGGAGGCCTATGACCAGGGGTGTGCCACAAGGATCGGTGCTGCATCCACTGCTTTTCATCATTTATATAAATTATTTGGATGTGAATATGAACATAGGAGGTATAATTAGTAAGATTGCAGATGACATCCAAGTTGGAGGTGTAGTGGACACTGAAGAGGGTTACGTCAGTGCAATGGGATCTTGATCGGATGGGCCAATGGGCTGAGGAGTGGCAGATGGAGTTTAATTTAGATAAATGCGAGGTGCTGAATTTTAGAAAAACAAATCGGAGTAAGAGTTAATGGTAAGGTCCTAGGGAGTATTGCTGAATGAAGAGACCTTGGAATGCAGATTCACACCTCCTTCACTACCCTATCCACCAGCGACTCCACTTTCAAGGAAGTGTTTGGTAAGCTTTCATTTATTTGTCAGAGTATTGAGTACAGGAGTTGGGAGGTTATGTTGCAGCGTTCCAGGACATTGGTTAGGCCACTTTTGAAATATTGTAAGCAATTCTGGTCTACTTCCTATTGGAAGGATGTTGTGAAACTTGAAAGGGTTCAGAAAGGATTTACAAGAATGTTGCCAGGGTTGGTGGATTTGAGCTATAGGGTGAGGCTGAATAGACTGGGTCTGTTTTCCCTGGAGCATTGGAGGCAGCTTGGTTACCTTTTGTAGAGGTTAATAAAATCATGAAGGGCATGGATAGGGTTGACGGAGTCCAGAACCAGAGGTCATAGGTTTACGGTAAGAGGGGAAAGATATAAACGAGACCTAAGGGACAACGTTTTCATGCAGAGGATAGTGTGTGTGTACGGAATGAGCTGCCAGAGGAAGGGGTGGAGGCTGGTACAATCGCAACATTTAAAAGGCATCTGGAAGGGTATATGAATAGGAAAGGTTTAGAGGGATATGGGCCGGGTACTGGCAGGTGGGACTAGATTGGGTTAGGATATCTGGTCGGTGTGGATGAGTCGGACCAAAGGGTCTGTTTTCATGCTGTACATCTAACTCTATGACATAGTCTATTCTTGAACTAATAAACTGCATTATACTGCAGCTTTGAGCTGGCCGCTGCAGTATTCCAGACAGTGTAGCTCATTTACATGTCTTACTTGGACTGATTTGGAGATGCCATGGTCATTCTAACAAATGAGCCAATCAAGGTATTTTTCAATGTGTAATTTCAGTTGCATCATACTTAAACGTTTGCTATAAATTGTGTCTTACAGTTGTGACCTCCACAACCACCTGATGAAGGAGCGGTGCTCCGAAAGCTAGTGCTTCCAATTAAACCAGGATATAACCTGGTGTTGTGATTTTTAACTTTTTACTTGGACTGATAGTTGACTGCTCAGGCAGAGAATTCTGACCATGATTTGGTTAAACAAATTCAGGGATTTTCTTCGAAGTTAAAAAAATAAATCTCCTGGCAACTTGGATGGAAGCTTCTGTATATTTAAAACGTTTAACCTCATAACATATGCACAGGAGAGTTTAAATCAAGTTTATGGAATTAGCATTAAATTTTTTTACAGTTGTGATATATGTCTGGTCATAACTCCAGAATTATAAGAACTGCTTTGTTTTGTAGCAGTCCTGAGGTTGTCTTAATTTAGCTGTGATCTGTTTTTCTCTGCACTGTCAATTTGACTTCAATGTCTCTCAGCATATGTTGAGGCTCACAGTTGCAAGTAAGGACAAATTGAAGTTATTTAGAACTCAAACATAGCATAGCAAACTTTTTATGAAGTGACATCTATGGGACCAGGAGTTGGCCAGTTGATCAAATATTCTAGTTGATCAAGAGACCCATTTAGTCAATGTAAAAACACACACTAAGTAATAGAATCATATTGAGGAATACATGCATCCATGTTTTTTACAGCATACACCACTTCAATAAAACTTAGTTGCATAGAGCCTTTCTCTATGCACCCTGAGCTGACCTCTTGGACATTGCAATAGATTGTGGTAATTGAATTTCTCCCCAATCATATGTTAATATTATATGTAGCCATTTGATTGTACAATAAGTATATTCACATTGAGGTAAATTTAACTATAATAATTGGACAGAATAATACAGTAAACATCATGGTATTTGAGGTATTACCGTAATCTGTATGTTGTAACAGACTTTCCAAGTTACCCAGATGACCAATCCACTGCCTTACCTGCATCAAGTTTTAAACAAAAGATCTATTAGCCAGGTTTCTTAATGTACTTATGGATCTATTATCAAAAATCTTTCAATAAAGGTGCAATATTTGGGTTAACATTCACAATACAGACATTTATTTGCTTATCCTTTTAAATGCCCTTAACATACTGCACACCGGAAAAGACAAAATAGTATATCTTTCTGCAGAAGTTGGCGTTCTGAAGTAAAACACTTTGCTGAGGGTTAATCTTGAAGGCAAAAGGATAGAGTGCAGGCTGCTCCTTAGTCTGTTGCTATAGTGTTCTAGAAAGCGTGGTCAAGTCAGTAATCACGCATGGTTGTTTTTGAAACATTGTAGACACAATGTGTTCACTGCTTGATGATACTGCAATCACACTTTAAAAGAACCTTTTTTCCATAAATGGCACATTTGAGGGAAATAAAAAGTAAGTTGAGGTCGTGAGTTAGTTCATTGCTGAAGTTCCATTTCCAGATCTTGGTGCACAACGGTATGATCATGTCTAGCATTTTAGTTAGCCAGTCAAATTGCTAGGAACTAAGAATAAATCAGTATGTGGATGAAAAATGTGATGATGGTGTTTTAGGAGACCAATCATTCCCTCAGGGACTTACTGGAAAACTAATTAAGGATAATAACATTATTCTTGGAAGATTCCTATAAATGACCACTATTGGTATTTTGGTGTGTAGAATGGTGAAGTGTCAGTGTCTAGCCTTACATAATTGACCATCATATTGCCCGGTGTTTAAAACTAAATCGATATGTGCTACCTAGTGTCAGATGTGAAAATTGTATTTTTGGAGTTCAGTCACTAAAATAATTGGGTTCTACATTGGTATTTCTACATGACTAATTAAAGATAATATTATTTCTAAAGTATTTCTGTAAATTACAACTTTGCACATTCAGAATGAAATTAGTTCAACTAACATGGTTACTCCTGCACCACCTCTGTGGCTAAAATGGTAGAAATGAAGTTTAACTCCAGTATGTTTAGTAGCTTAACTGCAGAGTTAAAGAATTAGAAAGTAACTGAAAACCCATTTGTTGTTCCAAGTATTGTTGTTAACTTGAAAGTAGGTGATGAATTAAGGTGAGAGGGAAAGATTTAAAAAGCACCTGAAGGATAACATTTTCATGCAGAGGGCAGTGTGTTTATGCAAAGAGCTACCAGAAGAAGTGGTGGGGGTGGGTACAATTATAATATTTTAAAAGGCCTCTGGATAGGAATATGAATAAGAAGGGTTTAAGAGGGTTATGGGCCAGTGGGATTATGTTAGATTGGGATGTCTGGTTGATGCAGATTAGGGTCTGTTTCCATGCTATATGACTCTGTTGGGTGCCCTAAAATTGCAAATTGAATGGAGGTGTTCACAAGTAGTAGTTGCCCAGTTTTCACATGGTGTCCCCAGTATTCCATTTTCAGTGTGGTCTCTCCTACATTGGGAAGAGCAAATGAAGTCTAAGTGATCACTTTATGGGACATCCATATTCAAAACGTGGACCCTCTGCTCCCAATCACCCCTCATCTAAATTCTTCACCATATGCCCATATGCCATCTGTCTCTGGCCTGTTACAATATTTCAATGAAGCTCAGTGCAAGCTCGAGGAACAGCAGCTCATCTTTCAAACAGAACTTCACAGCCTTTTGGACACAACATTGTGATCAACAATTGTAGACTATAATCTCTGGCTCATAATTTTGACTGTGTCTCTCTGTCTCTGTGTCTCTCCTTTCCCTCATTTAATTTGCATTCATTCAGCAGCTATTAGTGGGGGGCACGGTGGCACAGTGGTTAGCACTGCTGCTTCACAGCGCCAGAGACCCGGGTTCAGTTCCTGCCTCAGGCGACTCTGTGTGGAGTTTGCACGTTCTCCGTGTCTGCGTGGGTTTCCTCCAGGTGCTCTGGTTTCCTCCCACAATCCAAAAATGTGCAGGTTAGGTGAATTGGCCATGCTAAATTGCTCGTAGTGTTAGGTGAAGCGGTAAATATAGGAGAATGGGTCTGGGTGGGTTATGCTTCGGCGGGTCGGTGTGGAGTTGTTGGGCCGAAGGGCCTGTTTCTACACTGTAAGTAATCTAATCTAATATTTAGAATCCTGATATTCATGAATCTGCACACCTTTTTGTTCTTGAATCATTATCATCCCTTTTGGTATTCTACCTGAAAACCTCTGTCTTCTATCCTCTTTTACCCTTTCACTTCATCACAGACTTTTCTTTTATTATTCTTCCCACCACTTCCCCTTACTAACCTAGGTTTACCCAGCTCTGGTGAAAGGGTACAGATCTAAAACATTAACTTTTTTTTCTCTTCAAAAGCTGCTGTCAGACTTGAACATTTCTAGCACTTACAATTTTTTCTTTATATATAAACCAGGTATCTTGGGTCCACTGTCAATGCTCTCCCTCTAATTATGATCTAATAGTAGGAAAGCACACTCTGCATTAAATAGGAAGGTCCAAACTTTTTAAACCAAGGAGAAGTCAGTTCTTTGGACTATTGGCAGCTATTAAAAAGTTTAAATTAACTTTAACTTTTCGAAACCAAGCTACAGACTAACAAATCTTTTATATTCAGATACTGTATTTATTTAATGATTCATTAAGAGCCCTCAAAACTTCTCTTTGCAACTCTCCAAATACATGAGATTCAAAACAAGTCAAACCAGAAAGAAATGTGGGTGTAAATAGAAAACAAGTTGACCGGCCTAAAAGACTAGGGTTTGATGACTAACAACTGGGACATGGCTAACTGACTATTTATTATTAAAAACATTGGCAGCTTCATTGGTTAAAATGCATCTAAACTTTTTTCTGAACACTAGCAATCTTTTTACGAGCAATATTTGTGTAATTATCTTAGTATCAACTTTGAAAATAGTACAGGTCGTTCTGCTGTCACACACATTTTGACATGAATTGACTCTGGTGCGATTAAAATGTGGACGTTGTTTGAATAACACAAACTTTCTACTGAATAGGTGTAGTGATTTTTCTGTTCGCGATCGTCTATTTATTTTCCATAGCGTGATTTTCTATAACATGAAATTGCGGAGGAAGAAACTTGTGTTATAGCAGAACGACCTGTATAAGAGGTGATAAAATAAATGACAGGTTGTAATGAGATGAAAATGCTAAAACATTTGGCAAGAAGTTTGACATAAACTGAAATTTAAATCAAAGGAAAACGAAACCAGTACTATACTCTTTTATAATTTGTGTTGTAAATTATGTGGAACTCTGAATTTGGTTGCATAAATAAATTGATAGGTATGAAATTCCTTTAATATACTTGTCATAGCTATAAACAGCAATAGGCTGGCAGAATTAATAAATTTCCTGGCTGCATGAAAACAAATCCTTATGATTTTTTTTACTTGGCATTGCAAAAACAATGAAATTTAAATGATGCTTTCTAAAACAGTTAATAAGTTACACCACAGCAGCTATAAATTTAAGTAGTGAATCACAACTGATACCAGTAATTGTGTAATACTTTTGTTAAACATTATAAAATCAACTTCCATTGATACATAATTAATACAAATTCCCTTCACTACAATTTTTGCAGTTGTCTTCCATGGTAAATACAAGCAACGTACTCAAACATATATTAAGCAGTGCCTATGGATCTCCATCTTTTATGTTTCTAGTTGATCCTACTGAGCTTCCAAAAATTCTTTGATTGCTAACATACCTTTTTAGAAGTTCATTATTTTCTCATTATATTTTCTACCAGCATGACTTTGCACTCCATTTGTTTTCAATTCCTTTTCACTTCCCTACTTGCCATATTCCGCATGATTCCTCCTTCTATTATCAAGAAGACATTTGTCATGCGCTCTCCTTTTCTTTTCCAGCTTTGTTTAATTATATATTTCCATTATTATCCAGGGAATTCTAAACTGGATTGCACTTTTTTTCCTCTTGTGGAAATGAAGTTAGACTGGACCTAAAACCACGCTCAAAGACAATTGCTGAATTGCATTTCTGCCTGGTTCTCTTTGACTCAAGTTTACTTCGGCCAGATCTGTCCTTCAGATTCTCTGAACATAGCTGAACAGATGTAGAATTCCAATTAAGTATTAAGTAGATTGTTCTTTGTCCTTCTTCATAACTAATGTAAACATGCTGTCCTTAGCTTTTCACCCACTGTGAAAGTACCACTTCATTCTGCAGGACTTAATCTAGCACAGCCTATCTTCTCATTGGACTGCAAACAAATGGATCAAAACGTTCTCCTGAACGCATACTACTGTGTTGTACATTTGAACAATATTTTCAGTATAAGGGCTTTATTAAAGTGAAGTTTCAGGTGTCGTTCGACAGTATGTGTACGTGCCTCATACGAGAGGTCATAGCTATGGTAAACCAAAATAGACATTTGTACATGATTGCATTTCAATTCAAACATCCCCTTGAACAAATAAGAAACATGAATTATGTATGTTTTTAGTTACTCAAGTTACCAGCTATGCATAGGACTAAGGCATGAGAATCTTACTATCAGTCTCTGCATATGGTGTGTTATTGCCATTGGTTGGTTGTTTAGATGAAGGTGTTTTGCCAGGGAATGTCATTCTTGTGTCAGTTGTTGTTGCTGTGGTAGCTCATGTTTTATTTCTATTACTGGGTTGCTGTGTAAATCTGGATATTTTGGTTAATATGGATGTAAGTTAGCTCGCTGAGCTGGAAGTTTTGTGTTCAGATATTTCATCACCATGACTAGATAACAACACAATCAGTGAGAGCCTCTGGTGAAGTGCTGCTGGTATATCCCACCTCACTATTTATAAGACTTGGTTTCTTAAGGTGGGTGATGTTATTTCTGGTCCCTTTTTTTTTCCAAGGGAAGGTAGATGGGGTCTAAATTTGATGTGTTTTCTGTAGATGGTGTATTTGCCTCTTCCCAAACAGCTGTCTGCAGTTGGGCTTATGTGCCTAAAGTCTTGACAATATCACTGGTCATTCAGCTTTATGTACAATCAGGGTGACAACTCTGCCATGCAGGTCTCCGGGTTGCCACTTGGCCTGTCTGTTTTTTTGAGATTGTTGAATGTTTGTATCCTGATTGACTCTGACTCTGATTCTGCAATGGCTTGGTTCAGCTGTCTTGCTGAAATTAAGTTTGGCTTTCTGATTTTCATCTTGATTATCTCACTCATACCTGTTATTTCTTCTGACTTTGTTTGCATATTTGCTATTGTAAGATTAGTTTGTGTGTTTTTATACTGGACTACAGCCCATACTTCAGTAGGTGTGCTTCTTTATTTGAGGATTTTCTTGCATACATCTGCACGGGATTTGTTTGATTCTCTTTTTGATTTCTTTGGTGCTTTTTACTGCTGCATCAACTGCTCCATTTGACTAGAGTTAGTGTAATGTGTGATGTTGAATTTCCCAATCTTTCATAAAGCAACTGAATTCTTCACTTGTAAACTGAAGGCCACTGTCACAATGACAATGTCATAATGTCAAATGGCTGTGTGCTTTTAAGCATTCGCCAATAGCTGCAGCAGTTGACGTTGGTGTTAACCTGTCAGTGGTCTGACTTGTAGTCTACTATGACAAGATAATCAATTCCTGCAAGTGTGAAGAACTTGCACTTCAACAATTCCAGTTTCAATCATGGTATATTTGGGAAGTCTTGTGTCTTTAGCGGCTCTCTAGCTAGCTTAGCTTGGTGTTCAGTTCTTTTTTTTCCCCCTGAGGTTCTTTACACACTTAAGCTGGTGTGTTGCAGTTGCATTATGTGAACAAGTAAAATTTTATTACGCACAGAACAATACAAGCTTTGCAGAAACCCTGAACACTCTTTGCCATGGTTGCAAAGCTTGTCCAGGGAAGCTTTGAGGCAACAAGGAAGCTTTGAACAAACACTGGACTAGCTGAGTGTGATCCTTGATTTTATTCATGTGTTGGCCAGTAGAGCGGATCTGAGCAAAAGAACCAGCCTCTGCCCACTGACAGGTGATGTGTAGCTAGTCAAGGAGACTCAGGTGGTGAAGAGAGGAGGGGGGCAGTCAGGCAGGATGTAGAAGGGGAGACCAAAACAAGAAGTCAGAGTCATAGAGATGTACAGCACGGAAGCAGGCCCTTTGGTCCAACTCGTCCATGCCGACCAGATATCCCAAACCAATCTAGTTCCACCTGCCAGCACCTGGCCCATATCCTCCCAATTCTTCCTATTCATATACCCATCCAGACGCTTTTAAATGCTGTAATTGTACCAGCCTCCACCACTTCCTCTGGCAGCTCAATCCATGCATGTACCACCCTCTGCATGAAAAAGTTGTCCCTTACGTCTCTTTTATCTTTCCCCCTCACCCTAAACCTATGCCCTCTACTTCTGGACTCTCCCACCCCAGGGAAAATACTTTGTCTATTTATCCTATCCATGCCCCTCATGATTTTATAGACCTCCTATCAAGTCACCCGTCAGCCTCTGATGCCTCAGGGAAAACAGCCCTAACCTATTCAGCCTTTCCCTATAGCTCAAATCCTTCAACCCTGGCAACATCCTTGTAAATCCAGTGGGGGATGGAGAGAGCCAGATGGGTTTTAGTCAGGGAGGGAGAGAATTGGGTTGATTGTTAGGGTACACGGGTAGTGGAAAGGAAAAGGTCGGTAGCTGCTAAGGGTTAGTTGGGGTTAGGGCAGACAAGGGAGATGGGGCTGTTACAAGAAAAAGTGGTTATGGCAACAGCAAGCCAGTTTAAAAAAAAAATGGGCTGGCATAGTGGTTAGCACTTTGGCACTTTTATGCAAAATATCCAGACTCAATTCCACACTCTCTGGCAACTATATGTTTGGAGTTTGCATGTTCTCTCCTGTGTTTTCATTGCTTTGCTCCAAGTGCTCAGTTTCCTCCCACAGAACAAAGGTGTGCAGGTCCCTCCCCACCCCTTTCCGCCTTCCACAAAGACCGTTCCCTCCGTGACTACCTGGTCAGGTCCACGCCCCCAAACAACCCACCCTCCAATCCTGGCACTTTCCCCTGCCACCGCAGGAACTGTAAAACCTGCGCCCACACCTCCTCCCTCACCTCTATCCAAGGCCCTAAAGGAGCCTTCCACATCCATCAAAGTTTTACCTGCACATCCGCTAATATCATTTGTTGTATCCGTTGCTCCCGATGCAGTCTCCTCTACATTTGGGGAGACTGGGCGCCTCCTAGCAGAGCGCTTTAGGGAACATCTCCGGGACACCCGCACCAATCAACCAAACCGCCCCGTGGCCCAACATTTCAACTCCCCCTCCCACTCTGCCGAGGACATGGAGGTCGTGGGCCTCCTTCACTGCCGCTCCCTCACCACCAGACACCTGGAGGAAGAACGCCTCATCTTCCGCCTCGGAACACTTCAACCCCAGGGCATCAATGTAGACTTCAACAGTTTTCTCATTTCCCCTTCCCCCACCTCACCCTAGTTCTAAACTTCCAGCTCAGTAACTGTCCCCTTGACTTGCCCGGACTTGTCCTACCTGCCTATCTTCTTTTCCCCCTATCCACTCCACCCTCTCCTCCTTGACCTATCACCTTCATCCCCTCCCCCACTCACCCATTTTACTCTATGCTACTTTCTCCCCATCCCCACCCTCTTCTAGCTTATCTCTCCATGCTTCAGGCTCACTGCCTTTATTCCTGATGAAGGGCTTTTGCCCGAAACGTCAATTTCGCTGCTCGTTGGATGCTGCCTGAACTGCTGTGCTCTTCCAGCACCACTAATCCAGGTCAGGTAGGTTGACCATGCTAAATTGCCCATGGTATCCAGGGATGTTTAGGTTAGGTAGGTTAGCCATGGTAAATGTGGGGTTGCAGGAATAGGATGAGATGTTCGGAGGGAGATAGCAGTGTTTTGAGGAAAATGATTTGAGTTGGTTTGTGGGCAGGCTCGACTGTCTCCTCTTAATATTGACAGAAATGTTCCTAAGCAAAGGTAGGCGTAATGTCTCTGTTTGTTAGTATCCCTGCTGCAAATGGCAGCAGTTGATATTGTTACATTAGGGCTGCTCGAAATGTCTCACTGAAGGGTGAATTCAATATTTACATCCTAGCAGTTCAGCATGGAGTTTCTGTCACTATGAAGTTTAGTAACTCCTGTTTCTTGTTCCATGACCCAGTACCACTGCATATCTCTGGCCATGAGTTGTTGTAATGGTTCACACTCCAATGACAAACTGGGGAAAAAAATTTGCCAAATACTCAATGAATCCTACAAATAATTTTATATCCATATGGATTTTGCATCGTGGTAGCTACAGTGCTGCCAAAGTACGTGCTCTTCAGGGTCCAGCAAAACCTTTTTGCTGTTGGTCAAAAATATAGGGATGTATTTTGGACATCTATAATTGTAATTTTTACTCATTCAGCATCAGGTTCACCTGGTGAACTGTATCGAGTAGTAACTCTAGATTTGATTGTGGTCAGGAATGGCTTATTCTTCCATTGTGTCTGTAGCCATAAACTAGCAGATCATCCACTTTAGCTTCCAATGTAGGAAAATCGCCATCTATCTCATGTCGGCATTGATATTCTTCAGGGCAGTGGAAATGCCAAATGGTATGTACAACCATTTTATCTGTCAAAGGGTGTCCAGAATGTAATTCTGTCGTTCTTTCATCCAGTTTCACTTACCAGTAATCTTTGCACCTACGGTGAAAAGTTTTGACTTGCAAATTGTAATAAAGTGCCCTAAACAATTGGTATAGCGTAGTGAGATCTCTTCAGGGTTTTATTTAGAATATTTGAGTAAATGCATGTTCTTATCTATCTTTACTTCACTGTTACTGCGCTGCTAACACATTCCATAGATATTATCACTTTGGATTTACTCTTTTCCAACTAATTTGGAAGTCTCAAACTTCATTTTATTACAAGCAAGTTAGTAGTCATGTCCTCTTAGCACAAGTGTCATGCCATCTTAAAGCCTTTAACCTGATTTGCTAGGTCTTCATTTTTGAATTGACAGGTTGAGCCATTTTGTATAGATTTGTGAAAGTTGTTACATCATAATATTATCTCACCAATTGACTTCACTAAACCAATCTATCATATTATGTATAGTGATTTGTCAGAATCTTCAGTGGCTGTCTGTCTTTCCTTTTTAATTATATGATTATAGGCAAAATTATTCAGCTTTTTATAGTCAGACTATTGCTTTCCTCACTTTTTTTGCGTGATGTCTTCTATAGTGTAGGTGATGCCTTTTAGAATCATAGATCTGTATAGCATGGAAACAGTTTGTCCATGCCAACCAAATTAAGTGACTATTTGAATGTTCCTTGTGCTTCATTTGGAATTAAAATACAAGTGTTTCCAACAGGCAAATCACTGGTCCTGCGATCAAGTAGCTGACTTAGATTGAAATTGGAGGACATATTATCTAGGCCAAATTCCACAATGCAGTTTGAAAATTTAATTTCAGTTTACTAATACCATCTTTTATATAAAACTGAAGGATTTTTTATATGAAAGCCTGATTATGGTGTTCATCTTTTAGAGAAGAAGCTAGTTGTCTTTGCTGGGTCAGGCTTACTAGTATTTGCAGTTCAAAAGTGATGATGCTCACTTTTTACATTTCTGAGGTAGCCTAGTATCACTTAGTTACTTCTCTGGGGAACTAGGAATGCTAATGAATCATTCCTTCTTTTTGAACTTTTCAATTATTCCACTTCATATTTAGAAGCACAACATCTTTTTGTGAAATACAATTTTGATGAATTGCAAGGGGGATAACATTTTCCAAATAACATTGACGCAAAGTGAAACTTATTCCAATCTGCCTGATTTCCAATCCTGTGTATTGACAAGCTTGGGAAACATGACTGGCAATTTTTAAGTTTGCTTTAAGTCCATTTGTGGTATTTTCAAATTTACAACCCACAACCCCACAAAGAATCCTCCACGGGCATCAAATTTGACTGAAAGCTGTCCCTTATGGTGCTACTAAAACATTGCATCATCTGCTTTTAAGTAATCCCAATTTTAATGAGACTGACCTTACTGAGAAGTACCAAATTATGTACAAACATTTATTTAACATTGTGTGTCTCAATTGAATTTGGTACCCTTTTTTTAGTGGATGAATACACATTTCCCTCTTAAGCTGATCTCCTTGCAGAATTAATATCAATTGAGCTATATTCTGAAGCATTCGTTGCTAACAACTGAAAGAAAACTTTTTAAATTGCATTTTTTGCCTTTGGGTAGATTCATCTATGTTCCTAGTCCACAGGCCTGGCCTTCTGTCCCTGATCTTATATTCGGCCAGTTTCTATATTTTCCAGAGGCTTTCCTTGCTTTTCTTATTTGTCTTTCCCCATTGACTAGCCTCTTTTGGTAAATATTTGACTTCAGTACTCACTTTCTATAGTTGTCCTTTCAGACTAATTACCTCATACTGACCATCGAAACTGACTGTCCGTCATCAAACAAGCTTGTCAATTGCAATAATTTGATTATCATAGCTGTGCAATATTTGGATATGAGGTACCTGATTCCTTTCTATTTTCTGACTTCAGAATCTATAAATTTGTAATTCATACCAAGTAATCTTGCATGTTGTGCTCTAACAGTCTGGTTCCTATGTTGTACAAATGTTATTTGTCAATAACCACCTTTTGGGACCTTCCATACACTCACCTATAATAAACTATATCTCCCATGTTTGAACCTGGTTTCCAATGGCCATAACTTGTACCTTGAGGATCACTGAACTCTGAGACTTGGGATTTGATGAAAACTTTTTTGTCTCCCTGCAATGCATTCAAATGTTCCAACAAAGCAGAGATAATTAGGGTCCTTCCGAAGATGTTGGCTGATTGCTTCTTTACTGATTGAATTGTAGGATTCCTATCAAAAGCTAATTGATGTGGACTGCATCCTCCCATCATCTCCAAAGAATTGTTAGCGCTCTGTACAGCCCACACTAGCGCAGATTATAATTTATACTTTGGATCTGCAAATGTTTTATGAATCATTTCATCTTTTACTGCATGATTCCTTTACCGTACTATTATTCTTTCTGCTTCTGTATTCATGAGTGTCATATTCCTATCCATGCAGGCATTTCTGAATTCATTATCAACAAATTCCCTACCATTTTCACTGAAGTTTTCAGTGGTCCAAGTCAGGACCTTATCCACTTTTCTATTACCTTTCACCATATTTATTTTCTTATCTTTACAATTATTTTAATTTCATTTTGTGGGATGCAGTTGTTGCTGGTTGGCCTGCATTTATTGCCTATCCCTAGTTGCCCTTGAGAAGATGAGCTGCCACCATGAATTGCTTCAGTCTGCCTGCTGTGGGTTGACCCACGATGCCATTAGGGAGGAAATTCCAGGATTTGACCTAGCAGTGAAGGAATGGTGACATATTTCCAAGTCAGGATGGTGAGTGTCTTGTAGGAGAACTTGAAGGTGCTGTTCCCACATATCTGCTGCCCTTGTCCTTCTAGATGGAAGTGATTGTGGGTTTAGAAGGTACTGTCTGAGAATCTTTGAATTTCTGCTTAGTATACACACTGCTGCTGCTGCTGAGCATTGGTGGCGGAAGGTGTGGATGCAGTGCCAATCAACTGGGCTGCTTTGACTTGGATGGTGTCAAGCTGCTTGAATGTTGTTGAGGCAGTATTCATTCGGGCATGGAGAGTATTCCATCACACTTATGACTTGTGTCTTGTCTTGGACAGGCTTTGGGGAATCGGGAGGTGAGTCACTCTAGCCTCTGATCTGCTCTTGTAGCCATTGTGTCTATGTAATGAGTCCAGTTGAGTTTTTAATCATTGATAACTCTCAGGATGTTGACAGTGGGGAATTTGGTGATAGTAATAAAATTGAATATCAAGGGTAGTGGTTAGATTGTTTGTCTCTCATTGGTGATGGTCATAGCTTGGCATTTGTGTGGCACAAATGTTACTTGCCACTTGTCATCCCAAGACTGGATATTGTCCAGATCTCATTGCATTTGACTGCTTCAGTGTCTAATTAATTGTGAATGGTGCTGAGCATTGTGCAATTGTCAGTGAATATTCTGACTTGTAACCTTATAATTTGAGAGCAGGTCATTGATGAAGTAGCTGAAGATGATTGGGTCTAGGACACTACCTTGAGGAACTCCTGCAGAGATGTCCTGGAGCTGAAATGATTGACTTCCAGCAACCATGACCATCTTCCTATGTGCCAGCTATGACTGTAACCACCAGAGCGATTTCCCCTGATACCCACTGATTGCAGTTTTGGCTAGGGCTCATTATTGCCACATTCATTCAAATGCAGCCTTCATGTCAAGGGCTGTCACCCTCTCATCACTTCTGGAATTCTGCTCTTTTGTCCCGGTTTGAACCAAGACTGTAATGAGATCAGGAGTGGCCCTGGCAGAGCCCAAACTGGGTGTCACTGAGCAGGTGGTGCTTGATAGCGCTGTTGATGACCTCTTCCATCACTTCATTGATTATCAGCAGTAGACTGATATAGTGGTAATTGGATGGGTTGGATTTGCTTTTTATGTGCATGACATATTGTTGGCTAAATGCCAGTGTTGTAACTGTACTGGAAGAGCTTGGCTAGGGGAGCAGCAAGATCTAGAGCACAAATCGTCTTTCTTGAAATCATGTGGAGTGAATCGAATTGGCTGAAGTCTAGTATCTATATTGTTGATGACCACTGGAGGAGGCTGAGATGGATCATCCACTTGGCAATTCCAGCTGAAGATAACTGCAAAAACTTCAACCTGACCTTTTGCTCTGATGGGTTGGGCTCTTCCATCATTAGGATTGACAAAATCGATTAATTAAATCAAGAAAATGGAAAATGACTTTTCCCCTTTTTTCACATATCTTTAAATTCCTGTCCACTAGCTCACTGAAATCTCTTGCAAAGGGCAGAATTACAAAAAACTGTGTCCTATAATAGTTTTATAAAGCTAACGTCTGTCGTTTATCTCTTCTGTGAACTTATCATACTCTTTGAGCTTTATTACTGCATCCTTTTATTAAAATTTTCAATTTTTGAGAATGATAGGCAAATTGCCTATGGAATTTGACCCTTTAAATGACCCTTTAATCTTCTAAATGTACACTTAGTGATATCAGTAACGGGTTTTTGATGTCTTTCGATGGAGAGGTTATGTTTGCGAAAAGAATGCAATGGTCTCCTGATTGTGTGTAAATTGCAAATTCAAAGATTTTCCAAACACACTAGCTTTTTTTTTCTCCATGTCCGATTTCATCTGTGCTTTTTTTCATTGGTATCCTACTCAATAACAAGAGTATTTCACTGGATACTACATTCATGCTAATGAGATTATTTGATTCTGGCTATTTTACAATAAGTAAGCACAGTATTTTCAAAGGTTTTAGTATTCTAATATCTCTGAATTTCAAACTGGAGGAATCTCAAATTCCTTCAATCTGTCACATTCCTTTGTGCTCAGACCAGGTAGCATTTTAGCCAGTTGGTTCTACACACCAATAAACATGCATCCGTTGTCCAACACTGCATAATTGAAAGACACTACCAATCAACGCATTCCTCCATTGGGCTGTAACTTTATGATCAATACACTGCGATCTTTGACATGTATCGCATCTTCCTCAGAATCTTACATCTCGTGTTGAATTTCAAATGTTTTACTATAATTTTGGTACAGTTCATGACACAGAGGCACTTTGAATTGTACTTAAAATATTGTGCCGAAACGGAGTATTTTGTGGGTTTACTTATTATAAATCCTAATTGTTCATCTTTTCTCAAAATTATCAATAGCATTTCTGTCTTCTCTTCTATTGATTATACTTCTCCTTGTACACTGTCACCTATGACCAGTCTCTAGACACTGTTGCCAGTTTATTAATGTTGAAAACAAAATGGATGATGCCCATTTGTGCTATGAATTGTGCTGGAAAGGAATGCCTTCAATTTTTAAAAAATGCCTCTGACCTGTGCCCTAGCAGTGTATGTTTATGTACCAATTTAACTTCTGTCAAAAATTGATCCATGCCCATACTTAATACTCTGGCACAGTCCAATAACTTAATGTCAGCACAGATTGGGGAATTTTCAAATGAAATTTCTGCACCCTCAAAACCTATTGAATGCCATGTAAGTACTCTAATATAATTCTAAGTTTGCCAAGATCTGATCATGTCTCATAGCAGTCAAGAAACCATCTTTTAGATAGGTGTAATCAGTGAAAGTTAACTATGTGTCCAAATCTTAAACTGTATTTAAATTATCAGGCTCCAATTCACAATCTTCTCATCTTGCTTTCATATAGTAATTAAAGTGTTAAAGCCATATCTTGCTTTCTTTTTGGAGAAGCAATTAAGTTCACATGATAACTTAATTCTTCCAATGGTCATAAGGCTCATTTTCAGAAAACAGTGAGAGTAGTCATAAACTGAAACTTTACACTTTTTGGTCATCCATCCTCTGCTCACACTGGTGTACACAAGATAACTGCTCAAATAGAGTTCAAATCCACACTTTTTTAAGTAGGCGCTTTTTTTCAGTCAACCACAATCCATAAAACTCACCCCACTGATTACTAGCACCCCATATTTATCACACCCAACTGACACTTAACAAATCCACATCTGTTCCCACATTTCCATTAGGTTCAGGCATTCCTTCAGACCATGTAAAAGCCATAATACAGTAGTCTGAGAACTTTATTTCCTATCACTGAAGTAGCATTGCTAATTTAAAATCAGGTTTTCCCCTAACTCTAAACTTTGAAGGAAATTAGCCTATGACTTGCATTGTGGTAATTGAAACAAAACATACTCTGGTCAGTAAGAAGTAATTATCTTGATTGCTTCACATTTGTATTTCATATTCTTGTGTTGCAATATATTACTTGTACACATTTTCTGCTGAAAATGGAATTTATAGTAGTAGTGTCACCATTAATCTCAAATGGCAGGCATTCTGGATCATTGTCCTGTGACACTAAGAGCGTCCCCATCCTGACCCCTGATTCAAATGCTGTACTTCGATTTCTAGCAGATCCTATGTGCAAAATATTAACTAGTTGTTAAGCATGATTTATAGACATAGAATAGTTAGATTTTATTTTGTCAAGTGTGAATGTTGTGACTTGCTCATTTGTTTTGCTGTTGTATAGTTTCTATTCCTAATAAGTACACTTTTCATTGCCCCTTGCATTGTTATATTGTCCATTGAACAATACTACTATCTTAATTACACTGGTTTTAACAAATGATGTCACTCCTCATGGTAGGGGCAATAATGATAACACCGTTACAGATAATTTAGAACAATTCCTCAAGTATTATTTTGAATAGCTGTTACTAGTCTATTTGTAGGAGAAATAAGGAGGGCAATTTTAGTGGAACTTAAAAGTTGAGCAGGTTAGATTGTTGAATGGACTGAAAGTGGGTGAGAGAGAGGCAATGTCAATAAGGTGGAACATGGGGAAGGAGTTCAAGCAACAGCAAATGATCAGATTAGTAGAAAGTTGTATCAAGTGGTACTCTTCACTTCAGTGTGTCTAAAGATGTGTTTCTCACGTTGATTCTGATTATGCACTTATTATTTGACAGTGCATCTTTAATTATAAAGATTCCCCTTTTATGTTCTTAAAAAGATTTGAAATTTTAATGAAATAGTTATGCAGCAATTTTGAACAAATCGAGGTTAATTGGATTCAACTTTAGTTCGAATAGTTTTTGGAACTTTAAATACATGTCATGTGTGCCTGTGAGCAAACATTTGATCGCTATCCCTTTTGTTTGGAACATTGGCGTACAATGCGTGACAAGTAATTTATCCAATTGAATAATTAATCACATTTCATTACAAAGGACTGCATTTAGCTGGAGACTGCTTCCTTGTATCTGTTTAACGTGTCCTGTATCTAGGTCATTCACTTTCAGCAGCTGGAGTATAATACCAATTGTATGATTTATTTCAAAATATGGAGTTTGGTTTAATCAAATTATGATATTGTTGGTTAACATTATGTTCTGTAGAGGCTTTACTTACAGTTCGATTTATTATTACAAACAAAGTATATTGGAAAAAATTTCTGCTTTGTTTAGCTGAATAACAAGGTTTCAAGTAGGGTGTTTGTTTTCCTGCAATTACAGTAGAACAGCTGTTCAAGATCAGGATAATATTCATTACATCTGTTCTGTGGTCTGCTGTCTATTCAGTCTTCCAAAAACAGGAAAACAGTAATGTGCTGACAGGTCCCAGGAATAAGAAAATTGTTACAAGGGTTCCATGAAAGCTTTGCCATTTCCAATAAAACATGTTGCTTATATTGTGAAGGATAAAATTGTACAGACAAAAATAAGTCCCGTGTTTTCATTTGTAAAATTCTCCTTTTAATGTTGCCAAATTTTTGACTTTTTTTTTCGTTTCAGGCTCATCTTGGAGTATGGTTCCCTTCCACTATAGACTCTAGGCTTTATATATTTTGCCTAAGCCTAAATATCAGTATTTGAGTCATCACACTCAAACCAGTTGTTTTCACCTGACCCTGCTATGTATTCTACTCAGTTACTGGATTTATTTAGCAAACTAACCCTAGCTAATCGCTATGCTCCCCCTGCCCCACCTCTGCAAACCCTTTTATACTCTGCTAATTTTCTATTTTTAGGTTAAATCTGCTCTTATGCATTACTGTAACATATCTAACTGTACTGATCATACTAGAGCTATATGGTGGTATTTTGGCAGTTTACTTGGAAAGTGTTAAAATGCTATATGGAATGATGAGTAAGAAACATATAGCAACACTGTCCTGTCAGGATTGGGCTGAAGTGTCACAATGTATTCAAATTTAGTACGACAATGTTGTTTATTTATATTTATGTACAAGAAAGAATGCATGCAAGAAAGTGTGTGTGTTATAAACAATAATGGAAAGTCATAGTCTATTCAGATTCCCATAACATTGCTCAAGGGATGTTAATTGATGTGCTGTTTTACAACACATACATTGTACTATAAGAGACATAAATGTATTTGCTGAGGTGTTGAACCTTAGCTTTTCCTGGATGTAAGTTTGCTGGCTGAGCTGGAAGGTTAACTTTCAGACGTTTCGTCACTATCCTCGGTATAGTGGGCGGCACGGTGGCACAGTGGTTAGCACTGCTGCCTCACAGCGCCGGAGACCCGGGTTCAATTCCCGCCTCAGGCGACTGACTGTGTGGAGTTTGCACGTTCTCCCCGTGTCTGCGTGGGTTTCCTCCGGGTGCTCCGGTTTCCTCCCACAGTCCAAAGATGTGCAGGTCAGGTGAATTGGCCATGCTAAATTGCCCGTAGTGCTAGGTAAGGGGTCGATGTAGATGTAGGGGTATGGGTGGGTACGCTTCGGCGGGGCGGTGTGGACTTGTTGGGCCGAAGGGCCTGTTTCCACACTGTAAGTAAGTAAAGTAATCTAATCTAATTAATTGGAAATAGTCACAAGTGCGTTTTTTTTAGGGACATAAATTTAAGGTGAAGGGTGGAAGGTATAAGGGAGATGTCAGGGGTGGGTTCTTTACCCAGAGAGTGGTGGGGGCATGGAATGCGCTGCCCGTGGGAGTGGTAGTGTCAGAATCATTGGCGACCTTTAAGCGGCATTTGGATAGGTACATGGATGGGTGCTTAATCTAGGTTAGAAGTTCGGCACAACATCGCGGGCAGAAGGGCCTGTTCTGTGCTGTATTGTTCCATGTTCTATGTAACATCAGTGAGCCAGCAGATGAAGCACTGGTGGTATGGCCTGCATTTTGTGTTTAGGTTTCCTTGGGCTGGTGATGTCATTTCCTATGGTGATGTCATTTCCTGTTCTTTTTCTCAGGGGGTGGTAAATGGGATCAAAGTCTCTGTTTATTGATAGTTCCAGTTGGAATGCCATGCTCCTTTGAATTCCTGTGCGTGTCTTTGTTTGGCTTGTCCTAAGATGGATGTGTTGTCCCAGTTGAAGTGGTGTCCTTCCTCATCTGTACGTAAAAGTACTAGTGAGAGTGGATGATGTCTTGTGGCTAGCTGATGTTCATGTATCCTGGTGGCTAGTTTTCTGCCTGTTGTCCAATGTAGTGTTTGTTACAGTTCTTGCAAGGTTTTCTGTAAATGACATTAGTGTTGCTTGTCGTCTGTATGGGTCTTTCATGTTCATTAGCTTCTGTTTTAGTTTGTTGGTGGGTTTGTGGGCTACATGATGCCAAGAGGTCTGAGTAGTCTGGCAGTCATTTCTCAGATGTCTTTGATGTAGGGGAGAATGGCTAGGGTTTCTGTTTTGCTTGTTTGAGTTTGTTGCTGAGAAATCGGCAGGCTGTGTTCATTGGGTATCCATTCTTTTCTAATATACAATATAGGTGACTTTTCCTTTGCTCTTTGTAGTTCCACATAAATAAAAAGTGGGCCTTACCACCAGTGCTTCATCTGGAGGCTCACTGATGATGTTACCTAATATGGTGATGAAGCATCTGAAAATGAACCTTCCAGCTCAGTGAGCAAGCCTACAACCAGAACCTCAACCTGAGCTACAAACCTTCTCAAACTCCACCATACCTGTTCCTTTTAAGTCAGATCTTTGCCAATTGATGTTGCTGATGGACTTTCATAGGTTAAGCAGAGCATTTTGTAAGAAAAAAATCTTCACCCAGCAGATATTACCAGCGCTTATCCATGAGAAGATGATGGTGGAATACCACCTTAGGTCACAGTAGTCCATGTGGTGAAACTACTCCCACAGTGTTGCAAGAATGTTGACCCATTGAAGTTGTAGAACAAAGAGAAATGTCCAGGGTGCAAGCAAGTTTTTGGCTCCAGGTCAGAAGAACATGACCTTTTGATACCCTATGAAAAATATATTTGACTCGCATTAAATTGTTTTTTAAATTCAGACTTGTTGGGAATCATAACTGACTCTGAAGTATACCCTTAATGTGCATGTGATTGGAGTTGGCTGACTATGCTGAAAGTAAATGATTGAAAAATCTTCCCCAGTCCTTGCAGGATATTTTAATTTTGAGCAGCACCTACTAAATTCCTTCAGTACTATAAGTTATGTCTGCCAAATGGATTGATTGTTTAATTACGCTATGTGCTGTCATGAATTGCCATCCGTGGTAAAATTAGATTTAACATATCTGCCAGTCTTGAGCTGTCGCATACTTAGTGGTTGCCTTGACACTCAAGTAATGAAAGTTTACCCAGACGCACATAGTGGAGGTGATAGGCCAATAATGAATAGATAGCCAAAGTTAAGTTTGTATTCAATAATGAGGTGAGCCGAGGCCACCTTTTTCGTGGTGACACAACCAAACATTAGTGATTCTGTGGGCATGTTTTCAAGTTCAGCTGGCCATAAGGATATATCTTTTGTGGGGTGGTCTTTCCCTTACCAGATGTTAGAAATTTTCTGATCGACCTGTTCAAAGGTATTAGTTTGCACCTCTGGAGCAGGTTGTCTTGAATCCAGGCCTCTGAACCTGATACCAAGTCAGTGGGGGGGCCCTTCACCTGTAATTAAATTTTGGAGTGCAAAACTGAATGATTGGGATATGTACATGGAATTAAGGCAGAAGCTGAACTACCATAAATCTTGCAAAAAAAGCTATAGTTATTTAATGAAATGCAGTTTGACATTTTACAAACATGGAATTTGTTTTCGGAGCCAGAAATATTTTTTCTAAACTTGAGGTGCCTTTTAACCACCTATTTGTGACTATTTAAAGATTTTTACAGCAAGACCAATAGCATTGAAATTATGGGATTTTTCTGAGAACTCTCTGGGAAGCTAGGAAGGAGATGGCTGAGCCTTTGGCCTTGATCTTTGAGTTGTCATTGTCTACAGGTTTAGTACCAGAGGACTGGAGGATTGCAAATGTTGTGCCCTTGTTCAAGAATGGCAGTAGAGATGACCCAGGTAATTATCAACCAGTGAGCCTTATGCTTGTTGTAGAAAAAGTTTTGGAAAGGATTATAAGAGAGAGGATTTATAATCATCTAACAAACAACAATTTGATTGGAAATAATCAACATGGATTCCTCAAGGACAGTTCGTGTCTCTCAAATCTCATTGAGCTTTTTGAGAAGGTGACCAAGCATGTGGGTGAGGGTAGGAGAGTTGACATGGTGTACATGGACTTCAATAAAGCCTTTGATAAGGCTCCACATGGTCGGCTACTGGAGAAAATGTGGAGGCATGGGATTGAAGGTGAATTAGCAGTTTGGATTAGAAGCTGGCTTTCTGTAAGAAGGCAATGAGTGTTGGTTGATGGAAAATATTCAGCCTGGAGTCTGGTTACGAGTGGCTGCCATAAGGATCTGTTTTGGGACCATTGTTGTTTGTCATTTTTATAAATGACTTGGATGTGGCATAAGTGGATGTGTTATTAAGTTTGCGGATGATACTAAAATCTGTGGAGTGGTAGACAGTGTGGAAGAGTGTTGCAGGGAGACTTTGATAAATTTAAATGGCATCTGGATGGGTACATGAATAGGAAGAGTTTAGAGGGACATGGGCCAGGTGCTGGCAGGTGGGACTACATAGGGTTGGGATATATGGTCGGCATGGACAAGTTGGACCAAAGGGTCTATTTCTGTGCTGTATATCTCGATGACCTTCTGACTCTATAACTGCAGAACTGAGCTGAAAGGTGGCAAATGGAGTTCAAGGCAGCTAATTATAGACAATAGGTGCAGGAGTAGGCCATTCTGCCCTTCGAGCCTGCACCACCATTCATTATGATCATGGCTGATCATCCTCAATCAGTATCCTGTTCCTGCCTTATCTCCATAACCCTTGATTCCACTATCATTGAGAGCTCTATCCAACTCTTTCTTAAACGAATCCAGAGACTGGGCCTCCACTGCCCTCTGGGGCAGACCATTCCACACAGCCATCACTCTCTGGGTGAAGAAGTTTCTCCTCATCTCTGTCCTAAATGGCCTACCCCGTATTTTTAAGCTGTGTCCTCTGGTTCGGGATACACCCATTAGCGGAAACATGTTTTCTGCCTCCAGAGTGTCCAGTCCTTTAATAATCTTACATGTCTCAATCAGATCCCCTCTCAGTCTTCTAAACTCAAGGGTATACAAGCCCAGTCGCTCCAATCTTTCAACATAGTCCCGCCATTCCAGGAATTGACCTTGTGAACCTACGCTGCACTCCCTCAATAGCCAGAATGTCTTTCCTCAAATTTGGAGACCAGAACTGCACACAATATTCCAGGTGCGGTCTCACCAGGGCCCTGTACAGCTGCAGAAGAACCTCTTTGCTTTTATACTCCATCTCTCTTGCTATGAAGGCCAGCATGCTATTAGCTTTCTTCACTACCTGTAGTACCTGCAAGCTTGCCTTCATTTGACTGGTGTACAAGAACACCCAGATCTCTTTGTACTGCCCCTTTACCTAACTTGACTTCATTTAGGTAGTAATCTGCCTTCCTGTTCTTGCCACCAAAGTGGATAACCATACATTTATCCACAGTAAACTGCATCTGCCATGCATCTGACCACTCACCTAACCTGTCCAGGTCACCCTGTAATCTCCTAACATCCTCCTCCCAATTCAATTGTGAGGTGATTCACTTTTGATAGAATAACAGGAAGGCAGAATACTAGGTCAATGGAAAGATTCTTAGTAGTGTGGATGTGCACAGGGATCTCGGTGTCCATGTACATAGATCCCTGAAAGTTGCCATATAGATTGATAGCGTTGTTAAGAAGGCATACGGTGTTAGGTTTTATTGGTAGAGGGATTGAGTTCAAGATCCGTGATGTCATGCTGCAACTGTACAAAACGCTAGTGCAGCATCACTTGGAGTGTGCAGTTCTGGTCGCCCCATTATAGGAAGAATGCGGAAGCATTAGAAAAGGTGCAGAGGAGATTTACCATGATGTTGCCTGGTCTGGAGGGAAGGTCTTATGAGGAAAGTCTGTTCTCATTGGAGAGAAGAAGGCTAAGAGGCGATTTAATAGAGACATACAAGATGATCAGAGGATTAGATAGGTGGGCAGTGAGAGTCTTTACCTAAAATGGTCACATCTGCTTGTGCAAAGGATCATAGCTGCAAATTGAGGGGCGATGAATTTAAGACAGATGTCAGAGGCAGGTTCTTTACTCAGAGTGGTAAAGGTGTGAAATACCCTGCACTACCATTGTAGTTAACTCAGCCACATTAGGGGCATTTGAACAGTCCTTGGATAAGCATATGGATGATGATGGGTTAGTGTAGGCTAATGATGCGCTTAGATTAGTTCATAGGTCGGCACAACATCGAGGGCCAAAGAGCAATACAGCGCATACAGGCCCTATGTTCTATGTTGTCTAATTGAATGCAATCTGGCTGTATTTCAGCACCTTTTGGCGAAGAATAGAAGAATCACTGATAGCAATGTGATGGTTTCTGCAATTAGCTACGTATTTGTGGACTCGAGGTTTTTTTTCCGGTTTCAGAGTAATGATCATGATCTGTTTTGTAATTCTGTCTACTGCAAAATCCAAGTTTATCTCACTTGGCCTTGAATATTAGAAAACAGCTCCTGGAAGCACCTGCCGAACATGTGGTCAGAGATGTGGCTCTAAAATTGGGTTCATCAGCCACACAAGGACCCACAAAACCTATGACTAGTGATGCCGAATTTCTTGGGCCATCACACTTGTTATTGAGAGTGATTGCTGCCACTGATCAGAATATTAGGCTTCATATTCAATTTGTTTTAATCCTTTTTCTCTGTTCACTGGCTGCCACCCTACTTGTTGATGGACTGTGGTCACTGACTGGCAATCAATATCTTACTGAACTGAGCATTTTTAAAAAGTGAGTGATGCTAGTGAGTATGAATGGAAGGAGTTTCATTGCTGCGTTAATTTGTGTCCTTGCCCAGTGCCCAAACATGTGATTATTTGCTGAGTCTTTGAATTGTGATGCAGAGGTGGAATACAAGTTGTTTTCTTTTCTCTTCCATGTAAATATCTCAATTGGCTCTGCTAATTTTGTACAAGTAAGTTAGCCACCTGAACTATGATTTAATCCCAAGCATGTCATTACCTATACAGCACAATAGCTCTTTGTGTGTTTTTGTACATTTTCACCTTACTGCAGGTTATGATGTTCATCTTAAAATGTTACGATGTTGGGTACGTTGTTGACCATAAAATTGAAATTACAATGGCACATTCTGTTTCCAACCACCTTGGGTTCAGTTTAGTACAGGATGAAGCTACAGCATGCAACATTCCAGGGAGGGTTTGTTATATTTAAAGATGAATAAGTTGGATGCTACATAAAACCTATCCTCTGCTGTCTTCTGTTTTTTGACAAAAAACCTAGTGCCATGAATCAAGAGTCACAAGTATGTTCTTAGTTGTAATATGCTGTCTCATCTTACACCTGCCATTCTTAACTCTTAGTGCGGGCCCACTTTGTGTGGAATTATATCTCGTTTTGTGGCTTGAGTAGGCTGGAGATTTTCTAAAACATTAATTTTTTGCAAAGTATTTTACGTGAACTGAAAGGGCAGATTTTCAATTTAGTCAGTCTTGGCCATTTTACTCTTTGGTACAAGAGATGATGGCTTAATGAAAAATACTGTAGTATATAAATGTTTAGACTACAAATGATGAAGCTTATTAGTAGTACAAGTGTGTAAATATTTGTATTTGGTTATATTGTATTTTCTAAGATTTTAACTTTATATTTTTTCCTAGGATGAACTTGATCTTACTGATAAACACAGGGAAGCAATGTTTGCACTTCCTGCAGAAAAGAAATGGCAGATATACTGTAGTAAGAAAAAGGTAAGGAAATATTTTTTATTTTTAAAACTATGCATTTAGAAGTAGATGGAAACATCTGAGTATAGGAACTTGAATTCACAGGATACTTGTCACACATAATTTTCACAAGAGAATATTAACTGTTACTTGCATGTTAACTGTTTGCCTGTTTTAATGTTTTTCTTTTGTACCTTACTTGAAGGCAGCAGGAAACAAAGACAACTGTTGTCCAAGATTCAGTTGATGGCCCTCTAAGTAGCAATTGTGGTGTGTCTGAGAAGAGCACTGAAAAATTAACATCTGGTTTGTTTTCTTCCTCCTGTTGTGTTGGAGCACCTATGCTGTACTTGATTTTCCCCACACACCTTCAGTTCCAATTCTGAATGGTATGGCGATTTCTAGATAGGGAAGAATACATTAGGTAGTTACAGCAAATGAAATAATACTCAGGATGAGGAAGCCAGGTTACAGTTGGTTATACTGGCAAATGTTTGTCCCCTAATCTCTACCCTTTGAGAGGGGAAGAGGAGAAAGAATTAGTGGAAACAAAGTGCTTGCAGTTTTTTCTTTGTGTTCAGGGAAAAGGATCTTTTTTAAAAAAAAACTCCTAAATCACAGTATATAATTAAACATGATTTGGAGATGCCAGTGTTGGACTGGGGTGTACAAAGTTTAAAAAACACACAACACCAGGTAATAGTTTAACAGGTTTAATTGGAAGCACTAGCTTTCGGAGCACTGCTCCTTCATCAAGTGGTTGTCACCTGATGAAGGAGCAGTGCTCTGAAAGCTAGTGCTTCCAATTAAGCCTGTTAGACTTTTACCTGGTGTTGTGATTTTTAACTTTATAATTAGATATTGATCACTGAAAGTTAGCTCTTTTCATTTTCTTTAATGGAAGACACTTGAAAATTTAAATCAACTAGTATTCCACTTACACTGAAATTTTGCTTTTTTTTTCTTTTTAAATGTTTTGACTTCTTTTGAAAGTGAACCAGCTTTCTGGTTTCCCAGTCTTGAGTGCATCGTTCAGTTCAGAATTGTTTTACTTTGATTGCTTTTGTGAGTTAGCTATTTCTGTATTGTACAGGCAACTGATATTCATCTGTGCATTAATCTCCAATCAGCTAAATATTTCCTCCCTTTTTGTTGTCTTCTGGGACAGTCTTTCTGTATTCAATAAAAGTCACACAAACAACATTAGAGTTTGTTTTGCTAACTGCCTGAACCAGGCATCAAAATTCACTTGCCCTATTTTCGAACTTTTACAGCTATTGATGATCATTAATAGTGTTGTTTTCTTTCTCAGTGGATGCATTTTTTTAAAAAAAAAGGCTTGAGGTTTGGAAAGTCATTTCAGAGACTAATGATTTTTGGTGTAGCACAAATTCCCTCTTCAAATATGTGCTTGCAGTTCACCTCAAACCAGAAATGTGAACTTGCTAATGAAAATTTCCTCTTAAAATATAAGTCTCTCTTTCTATTTACAACTCTGTTATTAATAGATGCCAACATACCACTACCACACGACTTTTATATTCAGTGGTAAACATGGAAATCATTTATTGGCATCATTTGGGAAAGGAAACAGGTGTGTTCATCTGATATAAATCTTTGTCTTCAGAAAGATCAGTCACTTAGTCTGACTCTGCTATTCTTCCTCTGCTTCTGTGTGTTCTGATTTGTATTAAACTCTTTTAATTAACTCCTTGACACTTGGAATCAAAAGAAAGTAATGGCATGTAAAATGCTGCCTTATATATGTGTACATTTTGACATGTCTTGAGCATCTCAAATGATTTCAAGATCCAAGTGATCTCTCATTTTAAAGTGTTCATCTGCATCTAATAAATCTCTCCTTGGCCTTGCCATATCCTCTTTCTGATTTCTTCCAGTTCAGTGCTGACTCCAGTAGTGTGTTCAGCTCATTTTGGCCTTAAGCAAGGTCTGGTAAATAGAAGATCCATATCTTGAAATTTTGTAAGCCTTTTAGGAGCATATGGCCTGAGTCTAAGCTCTTTGTATTTACCCAAAAGCAGTCATTGCATTTAATGTACATCATACAAAGAACTGTATGTGGGAGATAGATCCTCAAGACTTGGGGTTTTACATATTGTACTTTCTGGTTAATTTTGCAGGCAGAGAATTGATCATAAATTGACCTAACTTCAATATCTGGAATATGTTCAGAAATTACCTGTAGCATTTGAGTGTCCCTACTTATTTTGGCAACTGCTTTGTACCCCTCTCAACTCAACTTCATCTTCAGGAAAAGTATGGAATTCTTTGACCATGAGACAAAAAAAAATGCCAAGTTTCTTTTGCAGGATGTTTTAGAATGCTCAGCATCTTAACTTCAATTACTGCAATAGTGATACATTATCAATCAGAATAATGTTTTTAGAAAGTTTGCTAGATTGCATGAAACATTTGGCAGGGTTGAAACTTGCACATTTTATTGCAAACTGCTGACTGAAACTTAATCTGATTTTTCAAAGTATATTTGAATTTGAGCAGTGATGGGAATGTAAAACAGGAATTGGCAGTTCGGCACTTAGGCATGCTCCTCTAGTTAGATGGTGGTTAATATGCACCTACACTTTATTTTTCCACCTTTTGTTTTACATTCCTTAATAGTTGACCTAACAAATGTTTATTTCAGTCTTGAAAGCCGTAATCTCAAAATCCAAAGTCATTTGTGAGAAAGATTGTTCAGTCTTGGAAAGGAGTTCCCATATATTGTCAACCAAATATTGGCAGCCTTTGCAAGTGTAGTGTCTTCATCAGTTAAATTATTAATTGTTGCTTCTTATTGAGCTGAAGATCTCCAACAGGTGTGACTTCTTACTGCTTTAACAATTTAAATGCAAGATTTTGTTTATTTATAGATATCTAATTGTTTTTTTTTTACAAGGTCACACCCTCAGGCTTTGTCTCTTATTTACAGTTTTTGAGCGCCACTTTTAGTTGGATCGTAGAACATAACAGAACATAGATCAGTACAGCACAGTACGTGCCTTTTGCCCTCAGTGTGCCGACCTTTTATCCTACTCTAAGATCAAGATACCCTACATACCCTCTTACATAATTAAAACTGTAAAAGTAAATCTGTATGTTAACAGCTTTGTGATGTTTTTGCAGAGCTCCAGTCACGAGCTGGTACTTCCTGATTCGTGAGTCTAAGATGGGTCTGCTGATCCCATTTGATCCCATAAGCCCTATTATTAAATATTATCAGCATTCTCCCATTAGTGTAATCCCAGGCTTGTATAAATACATCGCTTGTCCATGATTTTTGGTCCCTAAAAAGTAAATTGTTGCATTTCCCTGGTGAAATATACATCAGCCCTTTGATATTTTAACTTGCAGCTTCATTTGTTTTAGATTTCATCATTGAAATTTCACATTAATTCTATTACTGGTGATCTCTTCTGTGATGGCCTTTTCAATTCACTCTTAAATAATTGTCCATTTCTCCCAGACCAGAGCTTCCTCAGCCAACTGCCTTTCCTTATCAATTTGCAGTTACAATTAAACTTTTCATTCTCCATATTGATTATTAAAATGTACTTATCCTACCCTTTCCTCTTAGATGTTTTTAAAATTATTCTTCCTGTACGTTATGCAAATTTTTTTTCATAAAAATTAAAATTGCTGATTTTAAACAAATCATTAATGCACCAGGAATGACATGGTTTATTAATAAATTATCTGAAGTTTATTTTTAAAATCCCAGTTTTAACATTTTATTAATAAAAGGCGCTCTCCCTTCTGGCTATTTTTTAATAAATTGCTTCCATCTTGAATAAGGTTACATCCAGTATTTGCTTTTCATGATCCCAATCTGGTTTCTAGAAATCTTATTTCACCTTCATTTAAATAAAGCCATTTTCTACTCTGGTACAAAACTTCTAATACATTTCTTCTAATTTGTTGTGAGAAATATAATGAATGGTTCATTCATAATCATCTGTAGAAAACCTTGCATTAAGCATGCTTTTTTTTTTGACAACAAGCTTCTTCTTTTCCCATTGTAAATTTCTGCATCAGAATTTTTCTTCAAATGCGCTGTCAAGGTTTATTGTACAATTGTCAGCTTTGGCTGTTCAGTGGGTCAAATGATGACTTGTATCACTCAATTCTACGTCATCTTATTGTAACTTTTTTCTGTTGTATCTATGTTGTCTCCAAACATATCTGCAGACTCTAACTGCTCTCAATTATAATCAATTGAATCTATTTTTAGTCCCCACCTGTGTCTCCCCTTCACTTGTGTGTCCAATTTCTGAAACACCTTGGGTGAGAGATTGGGGTGTGAACCTAATCTGTTCTTCTGCAAGAGTGACTGAAATGGTTTCTCAATTTCATGTTTCCTGAACCAGCTCTGTGTCCAGTGACAACTGTGTGCAGTTGCAGCTTGAATATGTATGAGAGCACTAAATCGAGAGTCTCTGGTTCTACACCTTTTATCCTTTTTGCCTTCAACGAACAGCTACCATTGGCCCGGAAGTATCTCTTTTTTTTCTTGAAATGAATTGCTGGGAGAAAAATTATTTTTTCCTATTTTACCCAAAATGTTTGTTTTTGAATTATTTACAGGAGTGAACATTCTTATTTTCCTAAGACTCAGTTAACCAATTCTGAATATTTGGGTTTTGTTTTTTAACAAATCAATAGTTTTGTTTATTAAATAAGCCAGGTTGATTTGGTTTTGTATTTGTTTTTATTTCTAAGACTAACATTGAGAAAGCTTTCAATTTTATTTTGCAACCTGTAGAGCTATGGGACTAGAGTGGCAGTACAGCCCAACCATCTCCAATTGCACTTGCAACCTTTCATATCATTCTGCTGAATGAGTATGAACTGATTAATCAACAATTTATTGAACTGAATTTACTCTGCTTTTTGTGGACAAAAATGCCTGAACAATTTTTCACTTGGCCAAATAATGGCCAATGTTGTAACTGTATTAGAACAAATTGAATAAAGGCTGAGCTTGTTTTGGAATATTTCTCCAGTATAGCCCTGATGTTATTAAGGGCAGTAGTCTTTGTTGTATACCTTATGCTGAAACCTTAAAGTTTGTTTTTAGCTTGAAGGTGTTACATAATTTTAAAGATTGGAACTTCTGAGGAATATTGTCCCTGGAAAGAAATACCTGTTCTGTACTTGAATCTTCAGAAGTTTTGCTATTGCAGGAAAAGGCACTTTACCTCCGCCCCTCCCTCACCTCAACCCTCTCCCAAACCTTTGGAATAGAGAGAAATAAGCTGAGTTTGTTTTCCTTGGAACAGAGGAGGCTGAGGGGTCATCTGGTTGAGGTAGACAAAATTATGAGGCATAGATAGTAGATTGTGAGAATCTCTTCCCCATGGCAGACATGTCTAAGACCAGAGGGCATAAGTTTAAGGTGAGGAGATCAGAGAGGAAAATTTTTTTCATCCAGAGTCTATGGAGCATACTGCCTGAGAAAGCAGTGGAGACAGGTACTGTCCCAACATTTAAGAAGCATCTGGATGAGTACTTAAAATGCCAGGGCATAATAGGGTATGAGCCAAGTTCAGGTAAAATGGGATTATGGAGTTTGTTGATCAGTATAGAAATGGTAAGCTGAAGGGCCTGTTTCTATCTTACATGAATCTGTTATTATTATGTTATGCCCTTTGACTCTAAAAGAAAACAGACAAAGAGAGACTGCATGTCCTCCAATTCCAGTTACAAATCCATCTTGCACTCTCTATTCTTAGTTGCTTGAAATAGCTTGTGAATTCCCAAATCTGGTTCAACATAGCCTATAAATGGGACCTATAAGACATAGGAGTGGAAGAAAGGCCATTTGGCCCATCGAATCCACTCCGCCATTCAATCATGGCTGATGGACATTTCAACTCCACCCACCCGCACTCTCCCCATAGCCCTTAATTCCTTGCATGATTAAGAATTTATCAGTCTCTGTCTTGAAGACATTTTAACATCCAGGCCTCCTTTGCACTCCGTGGCAATCAATTCCTCAGACCCACCACTCTGGCTGAAGAAATATCTCCCCATTTCTGTTCTACATTGACCCCCTCTAATTCTGAGGCTGTGTCCAAGGGTCCTAGTGCTCCCACATAATGGAAACAACTTCCCAGCATTCACCCTTTCTAAGCCATGCATTATCTTGTAAGTTTCTATTAGATCTCCCCTCAACCTTCTAAACTCTAATGAATACAATTCCAGGATCCTTAGTCGTTCATCTTCTGTTTATCAATGAGATTGACCATCTACTATAAATATGAGACACGGCTAGGAAATTGAAACCTTCCGACAGAGGATATTAGTGGAAAGTTTTAATATATGTTGAGAAACCCTGAACAAGGAGAAGAAAATAAAGTCAAAGTTTAAAATAATAACAAATTAGTGGGATGGGAGCAGGCTATCGTGATGCGTCTACCAGAGCAGCGTGTTTATGGATCTTGGAAAGGAGGTAGTGAGTTGTATGAAGTTGTGCATTTGAGGTAGGAAGTTATGTAGGAAAGATCTTGGGAAGCCATAAGATCTGTGATTGTTCTTGAAACAATCCCTTGATAATTGGGATCATGGTTCAAGAAAAGTAGGAAGTAGTGTTGGCGAGTTCCATTTCAATCTCTGCCAGGTAGAGGTCAGTTTACCAACAACAAATCATTCTCAGCAGGCTTGATGATAATCTGGGCGAGACCCGTTATGAAGATGTGGGTATACCTTTTAAGAGTTAAAAGCAGTAGAACTACTGGACAGCTCGTAATAAAGCAACAATGTATGTAACAGTAAGTTGAACAACTCGAGTAGATTTGACAAAGGGTCAGTTAGACTTGAAAAGATCAGTTAGATTTTCCAGCATTTTCTCTTTTGGGAACTCGAATAGCTTGTTGCCTAGAGACAAAAACAAATTCGAATACGGCCAATCAGTTTAAATTATACCCCGATTAAAATACCAATTTCCAATCAAATTTGAATTGAGTATATTGACTATCTTAAAAACCAATGACACAATCTGATACTCTGGGTATATAGACCGGGGGAAAATTGAGCAGTTGAGAGGAGATCTACCAGGTCCTAGCATGTAAGATACTACTTGAAAAAGTAAATCACTTCAGTCCCTTTTCAATCAGTAACCTGTAATGCAGAAATTCCTAACCAGGAGAAAAGTGCTGCCTGTTTTTGAGGTAAGTGTTGTTTTGTAAATTTTAATTGGGAGTTTTATCGGACTAGTATGATAGAAGGGAAGCTAAAAGATAGGTTAGAGAAAGAAATTGTAAATAGTGGTTGGTTAATTATTCTCTCTTATACTTTAAGAAATAAAGTTGTTAAATTTTACTTTTAAATAGTCCTTGGTCACTTGACTTTTGCAGATTACTGCATGGGATAAATCTCTTCTGTGTTGCTGGGTTTAAATTAAGCAAAAGGGTTTACCCAGTGTTGTAACAACAGACCTGAAAGAGAAAAGTGTAGCAGTTTCAGTGGAAGGTTGTGTTTGTGTGGGTGAAAGGAGCAGAGAACTTTGAACACAAATGTTTAATAGTTTTTTTTGTATAAATTAGTTTGATTTGAAAATGAGGAACTCCTGAAATGGTTTCATAAACTAGTTATAAGTTTAAAACCTGAAGAAAATTTGAGCATTGAGGAATAAATCTGATTGTATTTTGTTGGTCACTATTCATCTGAATAGATATTAATAGAACTGCCTGTCATTCCAAACTTCACTCAAATTTGTGTGCTACAGCTCCCGATTTTCTTCGAAGTTCCAGAGTAAAATTTTATTTTTAAGCCATTGTTGTTTTGCCTTTCTAATATTTTACATGTGCATCTATTTATTGAGTACAGGTTTTTATTAGCTTTTTAAAACAGCAATTAAACTGTAAACATTTAGGAATATTATATAACCTCGCCAACATCTAGTGGTCAGTCAATAAACTGCTTGGATTGTTGCCATTCTAATTGAAGTTCCCTTGAGAGGCCACATGCACTTTGAGATTAATTTAAACAATTTAGGCTTCAATTGCAAATTGGTTTTGGCAAGATGTAAAGATTGTCTAAATGAGTAAAAGTCATTGTTCTTTAGGGAGTAGAATGTGTGTACCATTATTATGTGAAGAACAAACCTTCATATGTTCGTTTTTTGCTATGTTTGCAGAAGCTAACCCGTTAAAAACCAAAAGCAATCTCTGAAACGTTACTTTTTGAATCATAGTTGAATTTCTTTTTGCTGGAAGGAGTTCATGTGGATGTGAGGAGGAAAGTATCCTTTGGTTGAACTCCAGTGTTATTACACATGTTAAATTGGGGAATATATTCTTTTTCTTAATACTGGTGTGTATTGATGCTGTTTCTCTCTATTTTCACCTTCTGTATTTCTGCATTACTTTAATTTCCTTTGGGTGGTTATGAAGTTTGGCAGACAAATAAATCACCAGAATGCATTTAGATGGGGGATTTCAATTTTTAAAAATTCATTCCCTTTCTTGACACCCAGTGTATCCCTACCTAGGCATTTTCCCATATTTCATTTCCCTCACTCCTTGTACATACCCTCTCTTTCTTTTGATTTACCACTCAACCTCTAGCTCTGCTGTCAGCCACCTTAGCCCTAGTCATCCATCTTATCCATTCCTCTCCCTTTTGAAAGTTAGAGGCAAATAAGAGCCCCGACCAGTAACCATTTTCTTCCGTCAGTGCTTTCTTTGTACTTTATCTCAGCAGCTTGTTTGTCTTCAAAACCTTACTCTTAATGGTATGAAGCTATAGAAAGTATATTCCAGAATGTTAACATTTACAGTAAAATAAAGGGATCTAATAACGAATGACAAAAATTTGATCACCTTGTGAGATCCAGGATTCTCATTTTGGAATCCTATAAGACTTGGTGGTTCCATTGTCAAGGATATTGAGGTCAGTCATTAGGTGATGAATGTTGGGATGATTTACCACCTGCATTTGGAACTTAGAATCAAACAGGTGCATGTTTGTAATGAGACAAAAACAGAAAATGCTGGAAAATCTCAGCACGTCTGGCAGGATCTGTGGAGAGAAACATTTAGGGACCATTGACCCTTCAGAACTTTTGTTTGTAAAGCTTTATCATGACGACTATTTCCTCCTTGCATAATTTTGCCTTAGGACATTTTTCAGGATTCCATTTGAATAATTTTAAATTTAAAATTTTCAGAAATGATGTGTTGTACCATCATTACAAAATTTTTCTTTCAACATTTAAGATGAGAACTGACGTGCTTCTAGTTTGTTTTGGAAATTTATCTGCACTTTGCATATTAACATCTCAGCATTTAATACTATTAAAAGTAGCATTTTGTTAATTGTTTAAGCCCAGCCTTCTACCAATATATATCCATTGTCATGACACAGTAACGTTCCTGTGCTCCAGCAAGTGGTGTGAACATCTGAATTTGGAAATTATAGCTTTGTTAAAATTATTTAATGTGTAGTATTGCTTTGCATTTATTTTCTGTTCCTAATCAAAGTTAACTGAGTGACTTGTCAGGCAATTGCAATAAGCTCTTGCACATAAACCACAGATCTCTGGGGTTGGAATCATTCAGACCAAATTAGGAAACGATGATAGATTTCTTTATCTAAAGGACGTTGTTGGGTCAGTTTTTTTTTAAAGAAATGTAAGTCAGGTAATTAATGAAAATCAGATACTTAATGGGCACAGGCTCAATAAGATTATACAGATAAATGTTTGCCACAAAGATTGGTGTGGGCGAAATGGGTTTGAATTCATGGGACATTGGCAGTAGTACTGGGGAAGAAGGGACCTGTTCCGATGGGGCAATCTTCATCTGAGTCATGTTGGTTCCAGAGTCCTAGCGAATTGCATAACTAGGGCTATATACCGGGCTTTAAACTAAATGGGGAGGAGGGAAAATTCGAAAACCCAACTTAAGGAGGAGGTAAACGCGCAGGTTAGCGGTGACAGATGGTTACCTAACAATAAAGGTGAGACACAGAACAGGTGAATATCTTTTTGCACGAAGGGATTATAAAAAAAAGTACAGAAATTTAACAGTGGAACAAATTTAAAAGCTTTGCATATAAATGCATGAAGCATTCAAAACAAAATTAAGGAGTTAATAGCACTAATAGAAACAAAAGGGTAAGACCATAAGATATAGGAGTGGAAGTAAGGCCATTCGGCCCATCGAGTCCACTCCGCCATTCAATCATGGCTGATGGGCATTTCAACTCCACTTACCCGCATTCTCCCCGTAGCCCTTAATTCCTCGTGTCATCAAGAATTTATCAATCTCTGCCTTGAAGACATGTAGCGTCCCGGCCTCCACTGCACTCCGCGGCAATGAATTCCACAGGCTCACCACTCTCTGGCTGAAGAAATGTCTCCACATTTCTGTTCTGAATTTACCCCCTCTAATTCTAAGGCTGTGTCCACGGGTCCTAGTCTCCTCGCCTAATGGAAACAATTTCCCAGCATCCACCCTTTCCAAGCCAGGTATTATCTTGTAAGTTTCTATTAGATCTCCCCTTAATCTTCTAAGCTCCAATGAATACAATCCCAGGATTCTCAGCCATTCCTCGTATGTTAGACCTACCATTCCAGGAATCATTCATGTGAATCTCCGCTGGACACGCTCCAGTGCCAGTATGTCCTTCCTGAGGTGTGGGGACCAAAACTGGACACAGTACTCCAAATGGGGCCTAACCAGAGCTTTATAAAGTCTCAGTAGCACAACGGTGCTTTTATATTCCAACCCTCTTGAGATAAATGACAACATTGCATTCGCTTTCTTAATCACTGACTCAATCTGCATGTTTACCTTTAGAGAACCCTCGACTAGCACTCCCAGATCCCTTTGTACTTTGGCTTTACGAATTTTCTCACCGTTTAGAAAGTAGTCCATGCTTGTATTCTTTTTTTCCCCCAAAGTGCAAGACATCACATTTTCTCATATTGAATTCCATCAGCCATTTCCTGGACCACTCTTCCAAACTGTCTAGATCCTTCTGCAGCCTCCCCACTTCCTCAGTACTACCTGCCTGTCCACCTAACTTTGTATCATCGGCAAACTTCGCTAGAATGCCCCCAGTACCTTCATCCAGATCATTAATATATAACGTAAGATTCAGTAGAGATCACTGAGACATGGTTACAAGGAGACCAGGTCTGGGAATGGAATACCCAGGTGTACTCAGCAATGTGGAAAGAGACTGAAAAGAAAATGAGGCGATGTAGTTTTGCTGGTGAAGGAAGGGATAAGTGCTGTAATGAGAAATGACATAAGCATGAGATAAAGATGTGGAATCCGTCTGGGTAGAAATAGCAAAAGGAAGAAGGACTTGGTAGGAGTAATCTATAAGTCTCCAAAGAGTAGTTCTGTAGTGGGGCATAATATAAACCAGGAAATATTAGAGGCTTGCAAGAAAACTAATGCAATAATTATGGGTGATTTAAATTATACACACAGACTGCAAAAATCACATTGGCAAGGGTAGCCTGGAGGCAGAGTTCATTCAATGTACTAGCGATTGGTTCCATAACACACTTCTCCAGGAAACAGCCAGGGAGAAAGGTACTCTGAGTTTGGTATTGTGTAATGAGGAGAGATTAATTGACAGCATTATAATTAAGGATCCGCTAGGGAGAATGATAGAATTCAAAATTCAGTTTGGTGGTGAGAAAGTGGAGTACTACAATAGTGTTCTGGAATTAAACAAAGGAAATTGTGTCGGCATGAGGACTGAATTGGCCTGAGTAGATTGGGCAGGAAAGCTAAATGGTTAGATGGCAGATAAGCAGTAGCAGATGTTTAAGGGGCTACTCGATTCCTCACAACTAAAATATATCCCAGTGAAAAAGAAAGATGGTAAGGGGGGGGGTAAAAACAATCACCTATGGCTAAGTAAGGAGGTCAAGTGCAATATAAAGTCAAAAACTAAGGTATACTCTCTTGCAAAAGCCAGTGGCAGGGCTGGAATGTTGGGAAATTTTCAGACATAAAGGGATACTAAAAAAATTAATCCAGAGCTAAGGTAAGTTATGAAAGAAAATTAGCACAAAGTATAAAAAAGATAGCAAAAGCTTTTATAGTTATATAAAAGTGAAGATTGTCGCTAATGTGAATGTTGGCCCCTTGGAAGATGGAACTAGAGTGTTAGCAGTGGGGAGCATTGAGATAGCAGAGATGCTGAATTAACACCATTTTCATGGTGGAGGACGATAGAATGGGCAAATCAGAGGCAGTAGATAAGGTAGAACTTAGAACAATCAACATCGATAGAGAATGGTATGAAGCAAACTATTTGGATTGCAGACAAGTCCCCCATGCCTGATGGCCTACATCCTAGGGTATTAAAGGAAGGGGCAGCAGAAATGGTAGATCTATTGGTTACAATATTCTAAAATTCCCTGATAACAGGGATTTGGCTAATTGGAAAATGGCTAATATAGCGCCCTAATTCAGAAAGGGAGGGAGGCAATGTATGAGAAATTAAAGACCAGTTAGTTTAATATCTGTTGTTGGAAAATTGTTAGAATCAATTATTGAGGAAGCAATATCAGGACATTTGGAAAGTCAAAACACTCCATCAGAGTCAGTCTGGCTTTATAAAGTGTGCATCATATTTGACTAATTTGCTAGAGTTCTTCGAAGATTTAACAAGCACAGTGGATAATGGGGATGCTGCAGATGTAATTTATCTGGATTTCCGGAACACATTTGATAAGGTGCTGCACAAAAGGTTAATTCACAAGGTTTGATCATATGGGATATGGGGTCATTTATTAGCCTGGATAGATGACTGGCTGATGGACGGAAGACAGCGTCAGGATAAATGTTTTTTTTTCTGGTTGGCAAGATGTAACTAGTGGGATGCCATGGGGGTTCAGTCCTTGGACCCCAGGTATTTACAACCTACATTAACGACTTGGATACAGGGAAAGAAGGCTCCATAGCCAAATTTGCGGACAACACCAGAATAGTCGGGACGGTAAAATGTGGCAAGGAAATAACCTTACAATAGATATAGATAGGTTAGGACGGTGGGCTAGTCATAGAATTGGAAAATCCCTACAGTGCAGAAAGAGGCCATTCAGTCCCTCAAATCTGCACTGACCCGCTGAACAGCATTTCCCCCCCCCACGCTATCCCTGTAACTCCACATTTACCATGGGTAAGTCACCTGGCCTGCACATCTCTGGAGACTATGGGACAACTTAAAATAACCAATTCACCTAATTTGCACATCTTTGGGCTATAGAAGGAAACCGCAGCACCTAGCAGAAACCCAAGCAAATATGGGGAGAACATGCAAACTTCAGATGGTTACAGAAAATGGAATTGAACCTGTAACCCTGGCACTGTAAGGCAGCAGTGCTAACAACTGAGCTACTATGCCACCCTTTATCTTTGGAAATTGAGGCATTGAATCTCTCTCATTCACCCATTGAAGCCTCCAAATAACAGAATCAGAATTATAGAATCCCAACAATGCAGATATAGGTCATTTGGCCCATTGAGTCTGCATCTCAACCTGTGTTCATATAGCTGTTTTTGTCCATAAGCCCCACATTTATCATGGCATTTACCAGTCTAGTAACATTATCATTATGCTACTATATCCTGATAGCATTAATGCTATGATACTTGCATTAACATCATTTTGCAATATCTAAGTTAGTTTTATACTGTTTTGGCAACTGTGTCCTTTAAACATTTAATAATCCCTCAATCTTGAATATTATATTTAATTAAAATAACATGTACTGTATGTCATAAATTTGATGTCACTTGCTTTATAATATGGCTGTTTTTGTCAACTGAGTTTTTTTCTCTTCAATTTTGTATTATATGTCCTGTCTTGCACACCATGCTCCTATCCTGAGTAGCTGAAAGTTTCTTTGACAGTCACCAGAGCACCAAAAAAGTAGCTATTTGAAAGAAAATACTTTTTCCTCCTTTTTACAGTTAAGGAATACTCAATCACCTCAAGAGTTTGGTGTTTTCTGACATCAAAAATGAGACTAAAATTTTGTTTGCATTTCCTTACTTATGTGCACGTTTTTATTGTTTGAAACGCAAGTATAAGTTTGCATGCTAATTTTAACATTAAAAACTGGTTATCATTTCAGCATGTTTTATACTCATTCTTCTGTTGCTTTTGTGGTGAGGGTTCATAATTTGTTGGCGAGCTTATGTTTTAAAGTGAGTAATGATGTATAGTTTTAACTCTGAATTGTAGTTCTATCTTTTCGCGTTGAGGATTGGCCATCATTCTAAGTTTCACTTTATGCTTGTTCTAAATATGATTAGGAATGTCTGGAGATTTGTTTTGTTTACATGCAATTAAATTAAGTCTTTAATTCTTTAAGGTGAACTGTTCAGTACATTAGGAAAAAGAAACTGCTGTTGCCTGTCAAAGGGGGTGCAGTTACATGGAAAATCAGACCAATCCAGCAGGAGTAGGTTCAGTCAGAGAAGAGATTCCCAACAGAAAAGATATTATTATTAATCTTAGTAAAGAACGGTTGAGGTCCTGAGTTACTTAGAAGACAATTCCAGAAACAGAAGACTGCTTAGGTGTTAGAAAGAAACATTCTTCTACAAGATTGTTGAAGACATGTTAACTAGCAAATGAGCTGAGTTAACTTGTTTAAAGGTCTTGGGAAGAGACTAATGAAAGTAACATTGTATAAATGCTGACCTTTTGCCAGATAGAACATTTTAAGAAGTTATTTGTTTGTGGGTTGTGAGCTCACTGCCTGCTCAGCATTTATGGCGATCCCTAGTTGCCCTTGAGAATGTGGTGATGAGCTATCGTCTTGAACTTTTGTAATCCACTTACTGTGGGTTGACTCTCAATGCTGTTAGGAAGGGATTTCCAGGATTTTGACCTAGTGCCAGTGAAGGAATGGCGATGTATTTCTAGGTCAGGATGGCAAGTGGCTTGGAGGGGAACTTGAAGGTGGTGGTGTTTCCATGTATCTGCTGCCATTTTCCATCTAGATGAAAGTGGTCGTGGGTTTGGAAGGTGCTGTCTGAGGATCATTGGTTAACTTCTACAGTGCACCTTGTAGATAGTATCAGTAGTGTGTACTGATTGTTGGTGGTAGAAGGAGTGGATGCTTGTGAGTGTAATGCCAATCGAGCGAACTGCTTTGTCTTAGCTGCTTGTGTATTGTTGAGGCTGCTCTCATCCAGGCAAGTGGGTATTCCATCACACACCTACTTGTGCTTTGTAGATGGTGGACAGGCTTTGGGAAGTCGAGAGATGAGTTACTCACTGCAGTGTTTCTAGCCTCTGACCCGCACTTGTAGCGACTGTGCTTGTGATAGTCCAGTTGAGTTTCTGACCAGTCATAATCCCAAGGATGTCGACTGTTCAGCCAACACTTCTGTAAAAACAAGGAGCTTTAGTGTGGATACCAGGTGACCCTTCACTGCGTGTGGGTGTCTCCTAAGGGTATCATTGGAATAAAAGGGTTGAATTTATCTTTGATATTTGTCATGTGACCATTTCAAATGCCTCTTGTGATAGTGTAACACAGTTCATCTTTCTTTTGCGCGTCTTTGTTGTTTTGCAAAAAAAAGTACACTGGCAGCCTCTTGTAAATCTGTTTAATGACTGACCACCATGGTAAGAACAAAAGTGAAATTTATGGTCTAGATTTCGCCCTGGGATTTGACATGGAATCATAATAGTACCACAACGTCTAATGTATTGCTTGTGGATATTTTTTCTAGTGAACTTTTTATTTCTGTGGGATGCTGCATTTGATATTGAAAATATTTGAATAATTTTGATGTTGTCTGCCTGCACCCACAGTTCTTGCTCTTCTTTTTGCTGTAGCGTCATGTTTTTGCTTTGTCCAACTTCAAGTTTGAAATGAGGGAGGCTGAAAAAATTCAATCTACCTAAACTGTAGCTTATGGAAAATTCACAAACATCTTTATCACCCACTATCACATTAAGGCAGTTGTTACCAAGTTCTACGGGCTTCTAGTTTCTTAGCCCAATCCCCCCCCCCCCCCCCCCCCCCCCCAAATGCTAATTCTCACCTTCAAATCTTTCAATGTGCCTGACACATCTTAACTGTCGGCCTCCATGCACTGCTACTCAGAAGCTGCCTTTGTTGCCTTTGTTTCCCACTCCAGTATCAATACTGTTAGTAGTTCTCTGATGCATAATGTCATGCCTCCTGGCAGTTTGCACAATGTATTAGCTATTCATTTGATTTGGAGATGCCGGTGTTGGACTGGGGTGTACAAAGTTAAAAAATCTCACAACACTAGGTTATAGTCCAACAGGTTTAACTGGAAGCACATTAGCTTTCGGAGCGCTGCTCCTTCATCAGGTGATAGTGGGGGACACAATTGTAAGGCACAGAATTTATCGCAAAAATTTACAGTGTGATGTAACTGAAATTATACATCAAAAAATACCTTGATTGTCTGTTGAGTCATTCATATGTACGAATACCATGATAGTTTCACTTCTTTCATTTGTAAATCACAAAATGTTTTATTAATAAAGGTTCCATTCTCAGGTTAACTGTTAACAATTGGTGTTAGCCCCCCTGTGTTCTCTGTCTATGCCATGATGTTTAGATTGATTCTAATCTAAAAAGTGAGATAATGTACTTTTACATAAATTCATGTAGTTTTTGAGCAAAGTACAATGTAACTCTGCAAGTACAAATTCACCCCACAAAATGCATTGTGTGTGTGGGTGGTGGGGGGGGGGGGGGGGTTTGAATGTGAGAGAGAGTGTATATGTATTTATGTGTATCTGAGGTGGGGGTTGAGAGTGTCTGAGAGAGAGTGTGTGTATATGTGTGTGCGTGCGTATAGAGTGGTCTAAGTCTCTGAGAGGATGCGTGTGTGTGTGTATGTATGTATATATATAGTGCAATGGTGGTCACCTGTAGTGTGACATGAACCCAAGGTCCCGGTTGAGGTCATCCCTATGGGTATGGAACTTAACTATCAACCTCTGCTCGGCCAATTTTCGCTGCTGCCTGTCTCTAAGTTTGCATTGGAGGATGGTCACCCGAAGGTCCGAAGTAGAATGCCCTGGACCATTGAAGTGTTCCCCAACTGGGAGGGAACAGTCCTGTCTGTTTGTTGTGCGGTGCCCATTCATCCGTTGCCGTAGCCTTTGCTCGGTTTCCCCAATGTACCATGCCTCAGGGCATCCTTGCCTGCAACGTATAAGATAGACAACGTTGGCTGAGTCACATAAGTACTTGCCACATTCATGGTGGGAGGTGACCCCATGTGTAATGCTGGTATCCATGTCCACGCTTTGACACATCTTGCAGCACCTACCGTGACAGGGTTGAATGGAGTTGTCCTGAGAGCCGGGCAGCTTGCTACAAACAATGAACTGTTTGAGGTTTGGCAGTTGTTTAAAGGCGAGCAGTGGAGGCGTGGGGAAGGTCTTGGTGAGGTGCTCATCCTCATTGATAATGTGTTGCAGGTCACGAAGAATATGGCATAGTTTTCCAGTTCCTGAGAAGAACTGAACAACAAAGGGTACCCTGTTGGTTGCAGCATATGTTTCCTGTGGAGGTCATTGCGGTTCCTTGCTGTGGCACGTCGGAACTGGTGGTCGATGAGTTGAGCATCGTACCCCGTTCTTATGAGGGCATCTCTGAGTACTTCCAGTCCGACATGCCTGTCATATTCCTCCTCATCTGAGCAGATCTGGTGTACATGTAGGGCTTGTCCATAGGGGATGGCGGTTTTAATGTTTTGGGTGGAAGCTGGAGAAGTGTAGCATTGTGAGGTTGTCTGAGAGTTTGTGGTAGAGTGTGGTGCTGAGGTGTCCATCCTTGATTTGAGATGCATGTGTCCAAGAATGAGACAGATGAGAGTAGTCCATGGTGAGTTTGGTGGGATGAAACTTGTTATCACTGTGTAGTTTATCAGTGACTTCCTACCATGGGTCCAGAGGAAAAAAATGTCATCAATGTACCTGGTGTATAATGTTGGTTGGAGATCCTGCATAGAGAAGAAGTCTGTTCGAACCTGTGCATGAAGATGTTGGCATATTGGGGTGCAAATTTGGTCCCCATGGCTGTTCCATGTGTCTGGATGAAGAACTGAAGACGTGATCGAGGATAAAGCAGGTGAGTTGTAGGATGGTGTTTGGAGATTGGCAGTTGTTGGTGTTTGAGTACTGAGGCTGTTGCCATGATGCCATCATTGTGGGGGATGCTGATGTAGAGTGCAGAAACGTCCATTGTGACGAGGAGTGTTCCCGGTTCAATTGGTCCAAAGGTGTAGAGATTCTGTAAGAAATCTGTAGTGTCGTGACAGAAGCTGGGGGTCCCCTGTACAATAGGTTTCAAGATGCCTTCAACATAGCTGGAGAGATTCTCACACCAGGGTCCCATTGCCTGATATGATGAGATGTCCTGGTGTGTTGGCTTTGTGTACCTTTTTAGAAGGCAGTAGAAGTCGCCTACACGAGAAGTACGTGGGATGAGTCCCCCCTTCTCCCCCCCCCCAACTCCCACACTCTCACATGCACCCCCTCACAGACAAGACACTCTACACTTGCATACGCACACATGTACACACTCTCTCACACACTCACAACCCCAACCCAGACAGACACACGCACACATACATTTATTTTGTGGGGTGAATTTGTACTTGCAGAGTTACATTGTACTTTGCTCAAAAACTGCATGAATTCATGTAAAACTCTGTTATCTCACTTTTTAGATTTGAATCCATCTAAACATCATGGCCTATACAGAAAACACAAGGGGTTAACACCTTCAACATATTGGCTGGCTAACACCAATTGTTACAGTTAACCTGAGAATGGAACCTTTATTTAAAAAAGTTTTGTGATTTACACATGAAAGATTTGAAACTATCATGGTATTCGTACAGATGAAAGACTCAACAGACAATCAAGGTATTTTTTAATGTATAATTTCAGTTACACCACACTGTAAATTTTTGCGATAAATTCTGTGCCTTACAATTGTGTCCTCCACAATCACTTGATGAAGGAGCGACGCTCTGAAAGCTTGTGCGCTTCCAATTAAACCTGTTGGACTATAACCTAGTGTTGTGAGATTTTTAACCCTATTCATTTGAGATTTTCAGACCAGAGCCTGATTCTGTCCTCCCTGAACAGTGGAGCACACACTTTATGGCATAGGTGACCAGCTAGTACTCCGAAACAGATAATTTCAACAGATTTTCTTACACAGTACAGAAGAGCTGTGGAGCAGCTTTCACACCCACAGCTGAAATGAGTTGTTAATATAGACTTTGGTGCCACAGCCTGAATGCCACTGGAAAAAGCTCGGTCTATTCCTGTTGTTAAATCTCTCCATTCCTCTCCTTCCAAAATACATTTGTGGTAATTATGCAATCTACCTTCTTTTAGGAGCAAGAAGAAAACAAAGGAGCTACAAGCTGGCCAGAGTTTTACATTGATCAGTTGAACTCTATGGCAGTTGTGAGTGTTTACTTTACAGTTCTCTACATTTATAAACCATGTTATTCATCAAGTGTAGCCTGAATTCTGGTAATATGCATTAAAAGCAACACTTATCAGAAATGTTTTTTCTGAGAAAGGTAATGAGTGGGGCTAAATGGAAAATAGCAATTATGTTTGGAATGTTAAGTTTCTCTCAATATTAACCTTTCATTCATATTTTTAGAACATGGTTGGTAAGTGGAATTTTGCACCTTCAATTCTGGACTTTGGTAGCTCATTTCCCACATCATTCTGAATCAATCATGCCTCCCAAGCAAATCTTTATTTTGCTTCCAATGCCATTTAATAGTTTTCATATTTATTCACTGAAGTCTAAAAGGTAACATAAAACATTGGGGCAGAAATTCCATAGTGTTTGGTAAACATACACTCACTCATGAATTAGTGTTTTATTTGCACTTATCAAAGCAATGATAATAAAGGTCCAACTTTTATTTTCCTTTATTGCTATGAATTAGTTTGTACTCTGTTTTTCTTTTCAAATCAATATTCCACTGTGCCCACCGCCTCCCCCAAAAAAAACAAGCATTGAGGCTAGATTCCTGTGCATACTGACCGTGTTCTGATATTTCACAGAACAGTTACACTCTTGCATGGACGTTGCCTGGGAATGCCAATGGGGTATTCAACTGCAATGAGCATTACTACCAAACTTTTCTCTCCATGTCTGCTTGTGTACTTTTAGAAGGGGCTGATGGTTGTTATCAGGATAGTAGTCTGTTTTGTTCCTTGTAGCCCAGAAGTGTGGAAATAAGTTGTATTCCTACTGCTAGTCTATCTAAAATAAGTAACTCTGCATAGATCAAGAACTAAATCTGGGACATCCTTGATCGTTGTGGTCTGGACCTATGCTCGATAACTTATTGAACTGCTATAAACACTCCATCTTTATTACAAATCTCAGCTTGGGATTTAATAAAGCTTGCTACTGTTTGATTTCATTTATTACTGTCACGTGTACCAAGATACAGCAAAAAGTATTTTGTATACTATCCAGATGAGTCACATTTACGTAAGCACATTAAGGTAATAGAACAGGATGCAGAATATGGTATTACAGCCATAGAGAAGGTGCAGAGAAAGATCAACTCTTAATATATAAGCAATCCATTCATAAGTCAGTTCTGCATCAGAATGCTCAGTACACTGAATAGAACTGGCAAGGTTTGTGTTGGAAATGTTTATTTTGATTATGTTTAACTTCACCTGAGTATAATTTTGACTTTCATGTACCTTCGGAATGCTTCCATTTCCACAGCTCTCAAGGTAGCTGATCTTAAATTTTATGTTGGGTTTGAGGTAAGAAGGGAGTTACAAATCTAAGATTTTAAATCCGAGGCAGACATCAAAGAGATGAGGAATGATTAGAACAAAGAAAACTGGATTGAAATACATATAAATAGAAAGGAAACATTGAAATTATTTAGTTCATTTAGTTTTTGCAAAACCTGTGCTCATCAAGGGTAAACAAAACACTGTTTATGCAATTGCACAACCAGAGTCGATTTGAACCATTTCAAAATTTAAAAAAGCTCTCTCTTACGCATAAAATATATAAGTTCAGACAGGAAGAGTTTTAAAAAGGAACAAAACGATATAAAGTGAGGAGTAAAGTATAAAATGGGATAATGAACATCTTGCAAGCGATATTGTGAAATAAACATCAAAATGTTAATAAACACATTGAGAAAATAATTGTAAAATGTGAATATGGACCCATATTAGGGGGAGACCACATCCTACAATAAGGAAATAACAAACTTGTTAACAAGTACTGTATGCCTGTTCCACAATGAATGGAAAAGACAAAATATCAACAATTGTAATTGTTCCACCATTGACAGCATTGCCTTCAGCTGTCAAGTAGAGGAAAGTGAGGAGTGCAGATGCTGGAGATCCGAGTCAAGAGTGTGGTGCTGGAAAAGCACAGTAGGTCAGGCAGCATCCGAGGAGCAGGAGAATTGATATTTCTGGTAAGAGTCCTTCATCAGGAATGAAAGCTTGTGAGCTGAGGAGGGTGGAGAGATAATGGATTGTGGATTGTGAGATTGTGGATTGGAAATGTAGATTCCAAGGCAAGAGCGTAATTGATATGTGGAACTTGTTCAAGGAGCAACTATTGAGTGTCCTTGATAAGTACGTACCTATCAGGCAGGGAGGAAAGGGTCGTGTGAGGGAGCCGTGGTTTAATAAGGAATTGGAATCCCTTGTTAAATGGAAGAGGGCGGCCTTTGTAAAGATGAGGCGTGAAGGTTCAATAAGGGCGATTGAGAGTTATAAGGTAGCCCGGAAGGACCTGAAGAGAGAGCTAAGAGCAGCAAGGAGGGGACATGAAAGGTCCTTAGTTGGTAGGATTAGGGAAAACCCTAAGGCTTTCTATAGGTATGTTAGGAATAAAAGAATGACTAGGGTAGGAATAGGTCCAATCAAGGATAGTAATGGGAAGTTGCGTGTGGAGGCTGAAGAGATTGGGGAGGCACTGAATGAATACTTTTCGTCAGTATTCACTCAGGAACAGGGCATTGTTGTCGATATGAATACTGAGGCACGAATAAGTAGAATGGATGGCTTTGAGATATGTAGAGAAGAGGTGTTGGAAATTCTGGCAAGGGTGAAAATAGATAAGTCCCCTGGGCCTGATGGCATTTATCCTAGGGTTCTCTGGGAAGCAAGGGAGGAGATTGCAGAGCCATTGGCCTTGATTTTTGTGTCCTCTTTGTCTATAGGAGTAGTGCCAGAGGACTGGAGGCTAGCAAACGTGGTTCCCTTGTTCAAGAAGGGGAGTAGGGATAATCCTAGTAACTATAGGCCAGTGAGTCTCACTTCTGTTGTGGGCAAAGTCTTAGAGAGAATTGTAAGGGATAGGATTTATGCACATCTGGATAAGAATAATGTGATCAAGGATAGTCAGCATGGTTTTGTGAAGGGCAGGTCGTGCCTCACAAACCTTATTGAATTCTTTGAGAAGGTGACTAAGGAGGTAGATGAGGGGAAAGCGGTAGATGTGGTGTATATGGATTTTAGTAAGGCGTTTGATAAAGGTTCCCCATGGTAGGCTACTGCAGAAAATACAGAGATATGGCATTGAGGGTGAGTTGGAGGTTTGGATTAGGAATTGGCTGGCTGGAAGAAGACAGAGGGTAGTAGTTGATGGCAAAGGTTCATCTTGGAGTGCCGTCACTAGCGGTGTCCCGCAAGGATCTGTTTTGGGACCATTGCTGTTTGTCATTTTTATAAATGACCTGGAGGAAGGGTTAGAAGGTTGGGTGAGCAAGTTTGCGGACGATACGAAAGTCGGAGGAGTTGTAGACAGTGAGGAAGGATGTGGCAGGTTACAGCGGGATATAGAGAAGCTGCAGAGCTGGGCAGAAAGGTGGCAAATGGAGTTCAATGTGGGTAAGTGTGAGGTGATTCACTTTGGTATGAGTAATAAAAAGATGGGGTACTGGGCTAATGGTCGGATACTCGGTAGTGTGGAAGAGCAGAGGGATCTTGGTGTCCATGTACACAGGTCTCTGAAAGTTGCCACCCAGGTAAATAGTGCAGTGAAGAAGGCATATGGCGTACTGGCTTTTATTGGTAGAGGAATTGAGTTCCGGAGTCCTGAGGTCATGCTGCAGTTGTATAAGACTCTGGTGCGGCCGCATCTGGAATATTGTGTACAGTTTTGGTCGCCATACTATAGGAAGGATGTGGAGGCACTGGAACGGGTGCAGAGGAAGTTTACCAGGATGTTGCCTGGTATGGTAGGAAGATCCTATGAGGAAAGGCTGAGGCACTTGGGGTTGTTTTCATTGGAGAAAAGAAGGTTTAGGGGTGACTTGATAGAGGTGTACAAGATGATTAGGGGGTTAGATAGGGTTGACAGTGAGAACCTTTTTCCACGTATGGAGTCAGCTATTACAAGGGGGCATAGCTTTAAATTAAGGGGTGGTAGATATAGGACAGATGTTAGGGGTAGGTTCTTCACTCAGCGAGTCATAAATTCATGGAATGCCCTGCCAGTAGCAGTAGTGGACTTTCCCTATTTATGGGTATTTAAGCGGGCATTGGATAGGTATATGGAGGATAGTGGGTTAGTGTAGGTTAGGTGGGCTTTGATCGGCGCAACATCGAGGGCCGAAGGGCCTGTACTGCGCTGTATTCTTCTATGTTCTATAAATGGGAGGGGGTGGGACTAGGGAGAAGGAAGCTAAGTGCGTGATAGATAGTTGGAGGTGGGGATAATGGTGATAGGTCTTCCACACATGTCATTTACTGTATCCGTTGCTCCCGATGGGGTTTCCTCTACACTGGGGAGACAGAACACCTACTTGCAGAGTGCTTCAGAGAACATCTCCAGGTCACCCGCCTCAACCAACCCCACCACCCCATGGCCGAACACTTCAACTCCCCCTCCCACACATCCAAGGACATGCAGGTCCTGAACCATCCAATGCCTCGAGGGAGAACACCTCATCTTCCACCTCGGGAACCTCCAACCTCATGGCATCAATGTGGACTTCACCAGTTTCCTAATTTCCCTCTTCCCCCACCTTATCCCAGATCCAGCCTTCCAACTTGGAACTGCCCTCATGGCCTATCTTATCTATCCATCCTCCTTCCCATATATTCGCACCACCCTCCTCTCTGACCTATCACCATTATCCCCACCTCCATCTACCTATCTCACACTCAGTGCCTTCTCCACAGCCCCACCCCCTCCCATTTATCTCTCCAATCCCTCAGCTCACAAGCCTTCATTCCTGGTGAAGAACTCTTGCCCAAAACATCAATTCTTCTGCTCCTCTGATACTGCCATATCTGCTGTGCTTTTCTAGCACCACACTCCACTTCAGCTGTCAAGTGCCAGTGCAGAATTCTTTAGGGAGCTCTTTCCACTACGTCTAGCTTGTTTTGCTAATATCTTTGTGACACTGTCAAATTTTGTTTGACAACAGTTCTGTGAAGTGAATTTAAAATGTTGTAAGTATGGTGGCTCAGTGGTTAGCACTGCTGCCTCACAACAACAGGGTCTTGGGTTCAATACCAGCCTTGGGCATCTGTCTGTGTGAGTTTCCTCCTGGTGCTCCGGTTTCCTCCCACAGTCCAAAGATGTGCAGGTCGGGTGAATTGGCCATGCTAAATTGCCCATAGTGTTAGGTGCATTAGTCAGGGGGAAATGGGTCTGGATGGATTACTCTTTGGAAGGTCGGTGTGGACTAGTTGGGCCAAAAGGCCTGTTTCCATACTGTAGGGAATCTAATCTAATTAGTGAAAAGTGCTAAAATGTGTTAGGAAGGAACATTATTTTGTAACTGGAACATACTGCTTGTGTGTGTGGTTGAGGCAGTTTCAATTGAAGCATTCAAAAGGGAATTATAAGACTAATCTGAAAAGGAAAAATGTGCAGGGTTATAGGGAAAAGGAGAATGAGATGAAGTGAAATGTTCTTTTGGGAAACCAGTGTGGACATGATGGACTGAATTTCCTCCTGCATTCACTAATTCTGTGTTAGAGGAACTGTATGAACACAAATCAGTTATTACTTCAAGAGAATTTAAAGATAATTTCAGCACAGAAACTTTTGGTTAATACAAAATTATGGGGAAAAGTATTATAGAGAAAATAATGGGACCTATAATGGACAAATTTCAGGACCTGATGTATTATGAGGTAGAAACTTAGAAGACATAGGTTAGCAAGTTGTAGATCCATAAGTAATATTTCCCAGGAGTCCCTTGATGCCCCTGCTATTTCTAATTAGTTTTATTTGAAATGTGGATCAGGTGCGCGATGAAACTTGTCAGTATTTCTGGAATCATTTAATTTTGAAATCTAAATGAGGAGTCCCCGGGATGACGACAGGGATGTATTTGCACTTGGGGAATGTTAAAAGTGGCTGGAATAAACATTAAGTGGCACTAGAGTTTTCCAGTTGAGAAGGATTGAGTTTTTTCTTTTGCTTTAGGGAAGAACCCACAGTTTGGAAAGCTTGTGTTTGTCAGTTTGCAGATTACCCGGTGGAAATTTGATGTATAAAACATTTTGATTAAATAAAGGAGATAATTTAGAACTGTTAGAAAATATATACCACAACGTAAGGATGGTAGTGTGCAAATTACAAACCAAAAACATTTAGAACCTGGAAAGAGTTGTTTGAAGCTGAGAAAGTCTGCACTCAATTGAATGAGATCAAGACATAGGCTACCAATCTCTCAAGACTGGGAATTGAATAGAGCAGTTTAGTCAAACCTATATAGATGATTGAGAAACAAATTAATTTTCTCTGGTGTCTGTGTATAGTAACGTGATGGTGTTGGGATACATAGGAATGTATTTTTATTTGAAATCATTCAAATTGTGCCATGTAAATAGCTCTGGCTATTCTATTTATCTTTTGCAAAATGAACTTCTGTTTTGTTGTACCACCTAATCTGCTATCACCTAGTCTAGCATGCTGTTGTTTCAGCAAAAGACTGTCTCATTAAACAAAATGCTAAATGTGATCCAGCAAGCCAGATTTAAGTCTGGATCTGACCTCTTCAATGATAATATGCTTTGGGACTCTGATAGGAGGCAAAATAGTTTGTCAGGATTGGAGCAGAAAATTGCAAAAGGCATGGAGAGATCAAATTTGTTTGCAAAGCTATAGCAAATGGAGTTCCACATAATTCACTTTCAAGTGGTGAATCTTGGGAATAATGTATAGATGGGAGAGATTCCCTAGGGATTTGCTTAGGTGCAGAAGTTTAAAATATGAGAACAGGTTGCATAAACCTGGGTTGCATTCCATTCAAATTAATTTAGAAGATTGAGACGTGATCTCATTGAGTTGCTAATAATTAATGATGGATTAGAGACAGGGAAACTATATTTTTCTAGTGGATGAATTCAAAACAAAGGAGAATAATCTTTAAAATTGTAACAAGGGTTGTTAGAGTGGAGTCAGGAATAATGCTTTTGCCAAGAAGTTAGTTGAAAACGGGACCTATGCCAGAAAAAAAATGACTATTAAAATATTCCAGTGAAATTTTTGTTTTATGGGACTTCCAAGGGATATGGAACAAGAGTAGGGTAAATGAAGTTAGAGTTTAGATTAGAGTGGTGCTGCAGAAGCACAGCAGGTCAGGCAGCATCCGAGGAGCAGGAAAATCGACGTTACGGGCAAAAGCCCTTCATCGGGAATAGGCTATTCCTGATGAAGGGTTTTTGCCCGGAACATCGATTTTCCTGCTCCTTGGTTGCTGCCTGACCTGCTGTGCTTTTCCAGCACCACTCTAATCTAAACCCTGGTTTCCAGCATCTGCAGTCCTCACTTTTGCCTAAATGAAGTTAGAGCTCCGCTATGATAGAGTTGAATATTGGAATGAATACACTGATTTTTGTCTCTGCCTCCCGAGAACAAATAACTAGCATATTTTACATGTTTACACACTACTGAACAAACCGACACTCCCAGCACTAATAATGCAATTTTTAGGATTGCCAATTGGCTTCAAATATGAAAATGCTTCTGAACACTTGAAGATGACCTAACTATTTGGTTTTGATTTTCTCCCTTCAGTGCATTCCCAAGTCTATAGAGATGCTTGATGTTAAATAACTAAATGATGCTGATGTTAAAATAAATTGGCACTTTCTCATCATGGATATCTTGACAATTCAGTGTTTCTTAATCAGATGTCATATATAAATTCCTTTGAGTTATTCATGTAGTCTGAGTATTTCAAATGAGAGAGCTCCATTTAGGCTAAGTTACTCAGTGTAGCCTCTTGAGTTTATTAGGATAATTGGATTATATGTTGGAGAAAATTGTCCTTTCCTACACTTTCCTTGTGACAATCAGCCTTTGTGGTCATGATGGCTGTGCAAAATTGAACCACTGATGCTGATTTAGATCCTAAAGACTAACTTGGAAGCTGGGCAGTTAATCCTTGATGTATATTAGTCCAGAAAAGAAATAGATTAGTACAGTGTCTGCAAAATGCTCGGTTTCTTTACAAGTTCTGTATGATGTATTATTAAAGGAAAAAATTGGTGAACTGACTTTTTATTTGCTTTTTAGAGAAAATCGCTTATAGCTTTGGAGAAAGAAGATGAGGAAGAAAGGAATAAAACTATTGAGAGTTTGAAGACTGCACTGAGAACGCAACCAATGAGGCAATCTATCTTTAATGAATACTTATGATTTTACATTGAAAAACTGTGTATGTGTTCCCATTAAAGGTGACCGTCTGTGTCATTTGCACATGTGCTGAGGAGCCCAGATGACATTGGCGCCTCGTACCAGAAATCTCAATTAATAGTGCGGCCCTCTGCATGTGTGGATGATGTTGCAATGATACAGAATGATCTGAGTTTCTCATTTAATGTTCACTATCAAATGGGGAAACTTGGGAATCCAAATGTCAAATTAATTAAACCTAAATATAGATCAAGCTTCATAGGCATAAAGGAACCTGCCTTAAGCTATCCCTCGTGTCAACTTCAGTGGCAGACAAAGGAATTTTAATTTCTTGCTCAACCATAATTCCATCATAGACAAGAAACATTGCTAGTTAGGAAAGAGTTTAGCTTCAGTTAAACAGTTACCAGAATGGTAGAAGGAAAACTGAGATGCACCATTTTTATTACAGGCTGCTGTCCCTTTGTAGTAACACTACCCGATACCACTAATACTGTGTATGTAGTGCTCCACCTAGTGGTAACATTGGCTTTAAATATCAGCACCCAAGAAAGCGTTCAATTTCAGTATGGCATAATTGTAGTTAATTTCTATAACTTCCTTTTTATAATCGATAAATGTTTCTTTTTTAAGCTCCATTTTCTCCATATGTTTTCTTTTTGGCAAATGATCTTTGGAAAGATGACCTTGTTAGGTAGTTGACTAAGCTCAGCAAGAGTGCGTCATGAATATAAGGAGTCCTCACTTTAAGTCTGTATTTTAAGGTTTGTTTTTGTTTTTTTAATACCCTCTCTCCCCACTTAGTGTTATTCCTAATTTAAAGATCCCTTACAGGTCGTTCTGTTACAACACGCTTTTTGTTAATGCAAATTTGCTGTAATGCTGTTGATGAAATGAGGTTGCTGTTGCTAGAGCATGATCTTTTAAAATGTGTTGGCTGTCACGTAATTAAATCACCAACACTTTTAAGTGCTGTTTCTAAAGTGCGATTTTTCTATAGGAATGCAACCATCGCCTTATAGAAGAAGTGACTGTACTTCCTAATTGTGTCTCTTGTCTTTGGGCCTTTCACATTCTTGTACTACTTGTGCCATTGCATTATCAGCATAATTCTACAGTTAGCAATGGTGCCATAGTGTCTGCATTCTGTACTTAGAATTCATCTTTTTTTAAACATTATTCTGCTCAGACACTGAAGTAAATGTTGTTAATCTTTTGTTTTTTAACTTTCTGTGCTGTTTGTACTTGTACGAGCCGAGGGCCTGCTGTGGACGTTGGTTTTATAAAAAGTAATTCTGCTCTTCTGTACTCATCATACTATAGATGTTCAGGTATAATAGTTGAGGAGCTTGGACTTTACCTGGATTGTAAATTTACTTAACAACTTCTCTGCAAGTCTGCTTTCTTTAGTTGTTTTACAATCTAATTCAGTTAGAAATGCACAATGGCGCACATGAATGGCACAGTTAACTTTTTTATAAACCATTCATCCAGAAGGATTATAGTCTACCATGTGTTTTAAGTTGTATATGATCAACTGAATTATTTTACTTGTTTTGAATCTTGATGTTCTTCCGTTTTGGCAGGTTTGTTACCAGATTCATTGACTTGGATGGCTTAACATGCATTCTGAACTTTCTGAAAAGTATGGACTACGAAACATCAGAATCCCGAATACATACCTCTCTAATAGGCTGCATTAAAGCACTAATGAACAACTCTCAGGGCAGGGCCCATGTTTTGGCTCATGTAGAGAGTATTAATGTAATAGCTCAAAGTCTTACAACAGAAAATATAAAGACTAAAGTAGCAGTCCTAGAAATTTTGGGTGCTGTGTGTTTGGTGCCAGGTGGTCACAAGAAGGTATTGGAGGCAATGCTGCACTACCAGAAATACGCCAGTGAAAGAACACGTTTTCAGGTACAGTTTTCCACTGGTTCTGAACAGCAATTTTATCAAATGGAATTAAATATGTGATTAATTCATGCAAAAATCTGAGCACCCACCCACCTCACTAAAATAAGACCAAGGCGCATGTTATATAAATGTATCTTGACTTTGTGTAAGGAGCTTCTGCCTAACTCCTTTTTGGTTTAGTTTATATATGATGCCTGCTAATTGTAGCAATGATATGTAATCCTGGTAGCATATAGAATGTGCAAAATTTGTCCACCATATAATAGTTTATGACAATGATACCTCATGATCCCTAAACTTTGTAACTGTCAGTTCTTTTATGCAGTTTCTCTCAAGTAATTTGTGTGTTTTCACTTATTCACCTCACTCATAATTTAAAACAAAAGTGCAAATTACATCTTTCTCTAATAGAAAGTTGATTTAGCCTAACTTTATAGTTCTTTAATTTGATGTTGTGAAGTTTCACTTTTTATATTGTGCCTTGGGCTAATATCCTGAACAGACAGATAAAGTCAGGATCAACTCAATGCTTCCAGAATGGCCAGTCTAATGTTTGGCTTTTGTTTTAATTGTCACCTTTGAAAATTTGCTTTTTTAAATTCTTCAAGTTTAAAATGTAAATGCTAAAGAGTAACTTCGGACAATTGGGCAGATGTTTAACAACTAAAGTTACTAAATAGAAATTTTTGCTATCTATTGCCCAACAACTTTTATTGCAATGCTGAGAGATGTGTTGTTACAGTAAAGTATGGTTTGTAACTATATGATAAGATGACCATATGTATTAGGTTACATGAAGAGCAGCACTTAGATCCAACCACAGACTCCGACAGTGAGCAAGCATTTGGAGACCAGATCTGGCATCTTTTACTTTTTTCTTGGTTCCTTCATTGCTAATTCAAAGCTGGCAGTTCACTACCTGAATATCAACTACATCTGGATATGGGGTAGGATCTGCAACAAATCAACATCACTGTGTCAAGAGAGAAGACTCTCATTGTGGATGGAAAAATACAATCTCGTCTTGATATTTTTTCATTCCTTTGTCTTCATGTGCAATTAGAGACAGATGTGTAGTACTCCCACTCCTATATAAGCCTAGGTGTCATTAATAGACACATTCTATGCTTCTGGCATCAAGACTCTGACTTTTGTGAATTCTAAGCAAAGGCAACTGGAAGTGTCAATGTCTTTCCTGTTGCTCCTCAGGTCCTGGTCCGAACTGACCACCCTGTCAACTTACTAATGTTGATCATTATTAGGCTTCAAACTTCAGTGTTACTCTTCCAGTGCTATGGCATTCTCCTTGATGTTCAGTGAAATATTAAAATTATCCTGAAGAGGTTTTTAAAAAGAACCATTTGTCATTATATTTTTTCTTTCGTTCGTAAAGCCTGTACATAATATGACTTGCACTTTATCAGCATTTATAACTCTCATGTAGTGCACCAATAAGTATTAAATCATTGGGGAAATGTTTTTAAAGGTTATGAAAAATACTTTTGAAAAATTAAAATTCTGTTTAAATTTTAATCCTTCAGGAATAATGGAATTTGGTTTTCAATCTGAGATTACAGTGAAAAAAATGAAAACATTAGATACCTCTGTTTGAAACTAGGTGCTTATATTTCTCTGCAGTATTTTTATGCATGCCCATATTGCTTTATTATCAAATTGTGTGGCCCATTGTCTCCTCTTCAGACTTTAGTCAATGACTTGGACAGAAATACAGGAAGGTACAAGGATGAAGTGAATCTCAAAACTGCTGTTATGTCTTTCATTAATGCTGTTCTAAGTCAAGGATCAGGGGAGGTGAGACATTTTTATCTTAATTATTCAGAGGAGTTGAAATTTGTCAATGCCAGTAATACAGCCTACTTTATCACCTGTCCATAGTGTATCAGTTTTTCGAATGTGGTGTAAAATTGTTTGCTATCAACCTGTTTGACAATACTGTTGTTGGCCATTTCTGGTTCCAGCTAATTTACAAGTTAGATTTTTAAATCTATAACCATGGAGAAAAGAAATTTATTATTATAACGCTATTTATTTCCTTTCAATAGGAAAGTCTTGATTTCAGAGTTCATCTCCGATATGAATTTTTGATGTTAGGTATTCAGCCCGTTATTGACAAATTACGTGAACATGAAAATGCAACTTTAGATAGGTAAGTGTACTTTATTTGCAGAAAATAATATTTAAAATACTGATGCTGTTTTTATACTAATTCTGTTTATTTGTTAGGCATTTGGATTTCTTTGAGATGCTTAGAAACGAGGATGAAATTGAACTAGCGAAAAGATTTGAGATGGTGAGTAGTTGGGTAACTGCTTACATTTAATGCCATTGCCAAATAATCAAATACAAAGCTTGGTCTGTTCACTCAAAGTTGATGATTGTACTGTTTTAGGTCCACATCGACACGAAGAGTGCCACCCAAGTATTTGAACTGGTAAAGAAAAAAATCAGTTATACAGATGCATACCCGCACTTTATGTCAATTCTCCATCATTGTCTCCAAATGCCATGTGAGTACTGTGGACCATTTTATGTAGGGGAAAGCAATGCATTCAGTTTTAAGTCAGAGTGAGTAAAGTGAAAAGAAATCAAAAACTTGATCTGAAAGTTAGCATGACTTCATGATGAAGGGCTTTTGCCCGAAACGTCGATTTCGAAGCTATTTGGATGCTGCCTGAACTGCTGTGCTCTTCCAGCACCACTAATCCAGATTCAGAAATATGTTTGAAGTCTGTTTTAAAAACAATTGGATAATATGGTTTCCTTAAGTATGCTAATACAGTATAAATTATTCCAAAATAGCCACATGAATCTGTGCTATTTAAATTACAGTAACACTATTCCTTGCCTAAACTTTGTTCATGGACTTGCATTCCTTATACTCGAGCAGAAACTCTGACATAAATCATTTTAATCTATATTGTGGATTTATTTTTAAACAGTAATCTGACTCTTCATCACTGATCTCATTCAAAGGAATTTTAACTGGTTTGTGAATTCTACTCTTGATTCCTTTCCATTTTAATATTTCCCTTTATCAGATAAGCGAAGTGGAAACACTGTACAATATTGGCTTCTGCTTGATCGAATATTGCAGCAGATAGTTTTACAGAATGATAAAGGGCATGACCCCGATGTTACTCCTCTGGAAAACTTCAATGTGAGGAATGTTGTTAGAATGTAAGTCATTCTCTGTAATTTTCCTTTTATCTTAAAATGGCAGTACTGGGAATTTTGATTTTGAAGACTGATTAATTCTCATTGTGTGCTAAATCTTATTGTGACTGTGTTTTTAATCAATGTTCAACATAAATAGGTTGGTTAATGAAAATGAAGTCAAACAATGGAAGGAACAGGCTGAAAAAATGCGAAAAGGTGTGTTCATTATTTTATTCACTTAACTTTCATGTTTTTAAACTTTGCTCTGACATGTATATTTCAGCCATTAGAGTAGTGCTACTTTTTAATTGCAATTGCACTGCCATTTCAAATTCTTTTGTCTTCTCTTGACACTACTGATTAAGATGCTGTTTCATAGGAGTCAGTACCCTCCAATTACTCTTCAGACTAGTAATTCCTTGTGTAAACTTAGAGTGAAATGTAGTATTAAAAAATATTCATCAGGTAGAATGACATGGTGGTGATACTGTATTTTTGGATCTTCGTGCATAAGTCAAGTATCAAGCATGAAGAGAATACTGACTGACATTTCTACTCTTGTTGACATCTTTTAAAGCTAATCATCACAAATAAAGCCCTCTAAAATCTGTTGTTTTAAGCTGGCTGGAACTAAGTTGAACTTAGGGTTGAATCTAGGATCTTCTGTGTGGACATTGTTTTTGTGAATTTATTTTTGGCTTGAAAACAACAGTAAACATTATTTGAATAAAATCTAATTAACTGGAGTAATTGTTTTTAGGACTCTATATTTTCTATGTGTATCTATCTCCTTTAACAAATCTAAAATAAAATCCTTTTACAGAACATAATGAGTTACAGCAAAAACTAGAGAAAAAAGAGCGGGAATGTGAAGCTAAGACACAAGAAAAGGAGGAGATGATGCAAACACTGAATAAAATGAAAGAAAAGCTGGAGAGAGAATCTCAAGAGCACAAAGCTGCTAAGAAACAAGCAGCTGATCTGATGGCCCAGATCCAGGATCTAAGCAATGCAAGTTTCTATTAATAATTTGAGGATGCTTTACTACTAGTTAAGTGTAAAAAGTACAATGTTCAAAGTATTGTAAAGAAAGGATTAGCTAATTGTTGTACACAGTTGAAAAGGTGTATATGTCACTATGGTCAAAAATAAACATAAGTACATTGGTATGCTATTCTTTTCCACAGAAGGGTCTGGAATTGATCAAGTTAAAATGTGGTTGCTCATTGCCTAATACCATCTTTGCAATTTTGCTTCAATTTTAGAGAGCAAGATATTCTGGAGTTCCTGGTGGACCCCTTTCAACACTTGGAGCCCCAGGTGGTCCAATACCACCACCTCCACTTCCCTCAGTAGGTGATCATCCTCCACTGCCACCACCACTGCCATTAGGTGGATCTGTGCTGCCACAACCACCCCCACCCCCACCCCCAGGTGGACCCCCTCCCCCTCCAGGTTTACCATTATTGGGTGGTGTGCCGCCACCACCTGGAGCACCTTTGGGCCTCGGACTCAAGAAGAAAAATATTCCTCAGCCAGGAAACCCTTTAAAATCCTTCAACTGGTCCAAATTACCAGAGGTTTGTTGTACTTCTTTCATAGAATAAGAAAGATATCATTTTTGTCTTGAATAATCTTGTCCTAACAAAAACGATAATGTTTGATTTGTATTAATTGAATGTGCATAAACTTCACTGAATGACTTTTTTATAATTAATCTTCCTAGTAATATATACTTTTTTAAAAATAAGAGTTTATGGTATGTTTAAAATAGTTCATTAGAAATTACATGATCTGTATTCGACAACAAATCTAAAAAAGTTATAAAACAAAGAACATTAATTCATTTAATATTTGCTCTATAATCTTTGCAAAAATGATTTGTATTTAAAATAATTTACCCAATGAAGTTTTTAAATTTTTGATCATATTAATAGAACAAACTTGTGGAAACAATCTGGATGGACATTGATGATTTGAATGTTTTCAAAGTACTTGACTTGGAAGACATAGAAAAGACTTTTTCAGCTTACCAAAGGCAACAGGTAACTTGAATTAAGTTTCTGCTTCCAGCACATGGTACTAATATAGGCATAAAACCCTGCACGTTGAACCATGTGTTGATTAGATCAATTACGAAGAAATGCTTTATATTCAAATACTTTTCTGATTTACTGTTTCTCAGCAAATTGGATGACTAAACAAAATAGGTAGTTTTGCTTTTTTAGCAATGAAACATTGCATTCCTTTCTTTTTAGTGTTTAGCAGTTATGGTAGTCTGTCCATTGTAATGATAGATGGACTTGTAAACCACCATATTTCCGATAGTTCTGCGCGATTTTGAGAAATGTAGTGATATCACCAACATGATCTAAATTATGTTTCGAACTCTGAGTCGCAGATCAATAAACAGCTTAATCTTCCGTTAGTATGATCATTTCCTATTCAGTAGAGAAAGGCTAACAGAAGATTAAACAGAATTGAACAAAGAAAATTTGCAGCTCAGGAACAGGCCCTTCTGCCCTCCAAGCCTGAGCTGATCCAAATCCACTGTCTAAACCCAATCACTGTCTATCACCCAATTCCTAAGGACCTGTATCCCTCTGCTCCCCACCTACTTGTGTATCTATCCAGACTCGCCTTAAATGAATCTACCGTGCCTGCTTCTACTACCTCTGCTGGCAACATGTTCCAGGCACCTACAACCCTCTGTGTAAAGTACGTTCCGTGTGTATCCCCCTTAAACTTTTCTCCTCTGACCTTGAATATGTGACCTCTCATTTATTGAATCCCTCACCCTGGGGAAAAAAGCTTATCTCTATCCACCTTGTCTATACCCTTCATGATTTTGTAGACCTCAATCAGGTCCCCCCAATCCCCTTTTTCTAATGAAAACAATGCTAACCTACTCAACCTCTCTTCATAGCTAGCACCTTCCATACCAGGCAACATCCTCATAAACCTTCTCTGCACCCTCTCCAAAGCGTCCACATCCTTTTGGCAATGTGACGACCAGAACTGTACACAATATTCTAAATGCAGCTGAACCAATGTCTTGTACAATTTTAACATGACCTGCCGGCCCTGATACTCAATACTCCTTCCAATGAAGGTAAGCATACCATATGCCTCCTTGACCACTCTATTCACCTGTGCAGGCACCTTCAAGGTACAATGGACCTGCACTCCCAGATCTCTCTGCTCAGCAACTTTTCCCAAGGCTCTTCCATTTACAGTATAGTTCGCTGTAGAATTAGACTTTCCAAAATGCATCACCTTGCATTTGCCTGGATTGAAAGCCATCTGCCACTTCTCCGCTCAACTCTCCAGTCTATCTATATTGTCCTGAATTCTTTGGCAGTCCCTTATGCTTTCTGCTATTCCACCAATCTTCGTGTCATCTGTAAACTTACTGATCAGGCCACCAGATCATTTATATATATTACAAACAACAGTGGCTCCAGCAGTGATTCGTGTGGAACACCATTCATCTCCTTTCTCCATTTCAAGAAACTCCCTTCAACTACTACTCTGTCTCCTGTTGCTCAACCAGTTCTTTATTCACCTAGATAGAACACCCTGCACACCATGTGACTTCACTTTCTCCATTAGTTTACCATGGGGAACCTTAACAAACGCCTTAAAGCCCTTCTTCCTCCTATCAACTTGGTCACTTCCTCAAGGAACTCTGAGTTGGTAAGGTACGATCTGCCCCGCACAAAACCATGTTGCCTATCACTGATAAGCTCATCCTTTTCCAAATATAAATAGATCCTATCCCTCAGAACCTTGTCCAGCGACTTTCCCATCACTGATGTTAGGCCCGGTTACCTGGTCTGCAGTTACCTGGAATATCCCTACTACGCTTCTGGCATAGGGGGACAACACTAGCAACACTCCAGTCTTCTGGCACTTAGAACATAGAACATACAAAAATACAGCGCAGTACGGGCCCTTTGGCCCTCTATGTTGCGATCCAAGCCCACCTAACCTACACTAGCCCACTATCCTCCATATGCCTATCCAATGCCCGTTTAAATGCCCATAAAGAGGGAGAGTCCACCACTGCTACTGGCAGGGCATTCCATGAACTCATGACCCGCTGAGTAAAGAATCTACCCCTAACATCTGTCCTATACCTACCACCCCTTAATTTAAAGCTATGCCCCCTCGTAATAGCTGACTCTATATGTGGAAAAAGGTTCTCATGGTCAACCCTATCTAAACCCCTAATCATCTTGTACACCTCTATCAAGTCACCCCTAAACCTTCTTTTCTCCAATGAAAACAGCCCCAAGTGCCTCAGCCTTTCCTCATACGATCTTCCTACCATACCAGGCAACATCCTGGTAAACCTCCTCTGCACCCATTCCAGTGCCTCTACATCCTTCCTATAGTATGGCGACCAAAACTGCACACAATACTCCAGATTAGGCTGCACCAGAGTCTTATACAACTGCAACATGACCTCAGGACTTCAGAACTCAATTCCTCTACCAATAAAAGCCAGTACGCCATATGCCGCCTTCATAGCACTATTTGCTTGGGGGTGGTAACTTTCAGAGATTTGTGTACATGGACACCAAGATCCCTCTGCTCATCCACACTACCCAGTATCCGACCATTAGCCCAGTACCCCATCTGTTTTGTTACTCATACCAAAGTGAATCACCTCACACTTACCCACATTGAACTCCATTTGCCACCTTTCTGCCCAGCTCTGCAACTTATCTATATCCCACTGTAACCTGCCACATCCTTCCTCACTGTCAACAACTCCACCGACTTTTGTATCATCCACAAACTTGCTCACCCAACCTTCTAGCCCCTCCTCCAGGTCATTTATAAAAATGACAAACGGATCCTTGCGGAACACCGCTAGTAACTGCACTCCAAGATGAGCCTTTACCATCAACTACTACCCTCTGTCTTCTTCCAGCCAGCCAATTCCTAATCCAAACCTCCAACTCACCCACAATGCCATACCTCCATATTTTTTGCAGTAGTCTACCATGGGGAACCTTATCAAATGCCTTACTAAAATCCATATACACCACATCTATCGCTTTACCCTTGTCCACCTCCTTAGTCACCTTCTCAAAGAATTCAATAAGGTTTGTGAGGCACGTCCTGCCCTTCACAAAACCATGCTGACTATCCTTGATCACATTATTCCTATCCAGATGTTCATAAATCCTATCCCTTACAATTCTCTCTAAGACTTTGCGCACAACAGAAGTGAGGCTCATCGGCCTATAGTTACTAGGGTTATCCCTACTCCCCTTCTTGAACAAGGGAACCACATTTGCTATCCTCCAGTCTTTTGGCACTATTCCTGTAGACAATGAGGACATAAAAATCAAGGCCAATGGCTCTGCAATCTCCTCCCTTGCTTCCCAGAGAATCCTAGGATAAATGCCATCAGGCCCAGGGGACTTATCTATTTTCGCCCTTTCCAGAATTTCCAACACTTCTTCCCTACATACCTCAAAGCCGTCAATTCTAATTAATTGTGACTCAGTATTCACATCGGCAACAATGTCCTGTTCCTGAGTGAATACTGACGAAAAGTATTCATTCAGTGTCTCCCCAATCTCTTCAGCCTCCACGCGCAACTTCCCACTACTATCCTTGATTGGACCTATTCCTACCCTAGTCATTCTTTTATTCCTGACTGACATATAGAAAGTCTTTGGGTTTTCCCTAATCCTACCAACTAAAGACTTCACCTGTGTATAAAGATGCTACAAAGGTAACTGTCAGACCCCCAGCTATTTCCGCGCTCTCCTTCCACACCACCTGGGATAGATCCCATCCAGTCCTGGGGATTTGTCCACCCTAATATCCTTTAGCCTACTCAGCACGTCTTCCTCCTTATGTCAACGTGGTCCAGAGTAAACAAACTTCTATCTCTGATCTCAACATTGAACATATCCCTCTCCTTTGTGAACACTGATGCAAAGTAATCATTTGAGAATCTCGCCCATTCTCTCAGGTTCAAAACATGGCCATCCTTCCTTATCTTTTCGTGGACCAATCCCTTCTTCTAGTTACCCTCTTGCTGCTTTTTTAAGGAATAAAAGGCCTTTGTATTCTCCTTAATTCTGCTTGCTAATGTTATTTCATGATCTCCTTTTTTAGCTAGCTTGATTCCTTGTTTAAGATTGGTCCTACTCTCCCGACATTTCTTGAAGGCCTGTTCTGTTCTTAGCTGCCTAGACCTTATGTACACTTCCCTTTTCCTCTTGGCTAGTCGCACAATTTCTCCTGTCATCCATAGTTCACTGATCTTGCCTTTCCTATCGCTTGTTTTCAAAGGGACGTGCTTCTCCTGATCTTCAACCTACCTTTGAAAGCATCCCACATCTCGGGTATGGACTTTCCTTCAAATAGCTGGCCCCAATCCACATTTCCTCACTCCTGCTGAATTTTGATATAATTGGCCTTTGCACAGTTTAGTACTCTTCCCTTAGGACCACTCTCATCTTTGTCTAAGAATATTCTAAAACTTAAATTGTGGTTACTATTCCCAAAGAAATCCCCCACTGCAACTCCTACCACTTGGCCTGGTTCATTCCCCAACACCAGGTCCAATATGGCCCCTTACCTAATTGGACTATTAACATACTGTTCTAGAAAACTTTTCTGGATGCTCCTTACAAATTCTCCCCATCCAGACCTCTGACATTAAGTGTATCCCAGTCAATGTTGCTAAAATTAAAATCTCCCATCGCCACCACCCTGTTGCCTCTACATCTTTCCATAACCTGTTTACCTATTTATTCTTCTACCTCATGCTCAGTGTTGGGAGGCCTGTAGTACAGCCCTGACAATGTAACTGCACACTTCTTATTTCTCAGCTCTACCCATAATGCCTCACTGCTCAAGTCCTCCATATTGTCACCTTCAGCACAGCTGTGATGTCATCCCTGACCAGCAATGCAACTCCTTCCCCCTTCCTCTTTCTTCCCTCCCTGTTCTGTCTGAAGCATCTATATGCTATATAATATGCTTTAGTTGCCAATCAAGCCCTCCTTTCAACCAAGTCTCTGTGATCGCAATAATGTCGTGCTCCCAGGCACCAATTCAAGCCCCAAGTTTCATGTGCTTTACCCATTATAGTCCTTGCATGAAAGTATATGCTCTTCAGATTACCGGTTCCTTTGTGTTTATCTGCTCTCTGCCTACTCTTCCTCTTGGTAATGCTAACTTCATGATCCTTACAGTCTCTAGTTTCCACCTCACTGTCTACTAGTCGGCTTTTCTGGTTCCCAGCCCCCTGCCCCATTAGTTTAAGTCCTTACCTTCCCAACAACTTCCTGGTATCCAACGTTACCACTGCTCTATCACCCGCTGCTCCCAGACAAGAAGACGACCGTGGGCTTTGAAGGTAAGTATTTATACTAAGTCCTTACCTTCCTGACAGCCTCCTGGTCTCCAATATCACCTCTGCTCTGTCTCCCACTGCTACTGGACAGGGAAAATAAAATTGAGATCTATTCCTATCCCTGTTCTCAGTGGAGGTTAAAACATTAATTTTGGCTGTTGAATGTAGAAGGACCAAATCCTTTGCATTCTGAACTATTGAGTAGCTAGTAAAAGATTCTGTGATGAGAGAGGAATTAGTAAAAAGTTGTTTATGCTTACATTTGTTAATACATGGAAAATATTTGTGGCAGAAGCCATTACACCTACAAGACAAAATGAAGAAGCACAAGCAGAAAAATACAGTGGCCTACTCCAAACTGTACAGTATGACTTAGTTTTAGATTACACTCGCAAGGGATAAGTGCAGACAAGAAAAAATGCTTCCTTGCGTTCTAGACATTCAATCGTTCAATTCATTTTGAATCTCGTGCATATTCTTTTTAAGATTTTTAAAACATTTGGTGTGTGAATTGCCTTTTAAGCTTATACAATATTGCAGAAATGTTAATACAATTTATTTAAATTAATTCTGAGATTTGGATGACATAGCTGTGACAATACCATGGCTTTCAGAGATGTATTTTTTCCTTTTTTTTTAATGAAGTGAGGTTGAGACAGAGATGCTGGGTGGTTTGTTTCAAATCAATAAAGTTAAACAGTTTGTGAGGCCTCAGGTTTTTTTTTGAAAGGTTGGAATAATAGAAGCAGCATAAATGGGTGGGGTCAAACTCCCAGAGTATCAGGAATTTAGTTTGACTTTCAGTAGTTGCTGAAGTCTGGAAGCTGGATGTGGAAGCTGTAATTCTTTTCTCAGGTATAGCTAAAAGCTGGGGTGTTCTCTCTCTGCTGTTAGAATTGCATGTGAAACAATTTATTTTATTGAATTTGCCTCTGCCAAGAGTTTGTTTATGGGATGTTACTATTTTGGAACAACTAATCAGTGGGTATATAACGCATCGTATCTTAAATATTTCGATAGTGATAGTAAAGCTAATTTTTAAATTATTTTGAATGTATTTTAACTATAGTATAACAATAAAACGTGTTTTGCTTCAAGCCTGGCGGTCTGACCAATCGAATTGCACTTGGAGCACAACGCCTTACACTTGCCTTTCACACTAAGAAAAGTTGGGGTCTCGGCCACCACCTTTAAAATATTTTGAGGGGGTTTGGTCTGGTTCATGACAACGTAGCTTGTTGCATTATATTATGATGCTTTAGTGTTTGATTACCGAACAAGTTCAGATGGTCCAACCTTTCTCAGGAGCATCTGTATCTCAACAAGCTTCAGTAACATTTTATAAAATCATCATTAGTCCACACAGTATTGAAGTTACAAATTTAAACACTTCTGTAGGATTGTTGAAATGTTGTATCTATTTTGACATTGTGAGCAGTGTATGTTTGGAATGTATAATTTGATAATAATATTATCCAGATTCTGGTAAAGCTGCACTCATTGTAATTTAGCCTGAACTACTACCACATGGTGAAAGGGTTAACTTTGGCAGATGACATTCTTGCTTGTTGTGCGAAAATCTCTAATTACATTCTGATAATGCTCTATCCACTTTATTGTGCTGTATCTATTTTATTTTCAATTTTGCAACAATCGCTGAACTGCAGTTTTTAAAATTGCTATTAACTGATGCTACCTGTTATCCTCCTTTTTATGCTTTTGGCCTGCATTTAGGACTTCTTTCTCAGCAATCATTCCAAACAGGTAAGCATGTGCTTTGATAAAGCAAAAGGGATCTATTTGTATATAAATCAGAGTGCCAGGTTTATGGTGGTGAAAATATTCGTTGAAGTTAGTTGTTTGATTTTTGAGTATATGTCAATTTTAGTGAGTATTCTCAGCTGTATCTTTTGTAGCATAACTGACAAATAATTTAATGTAATATTTTCTAATCCACTGAAAACTGTGCAGAGGTATAAATTTATACTCCGAGCATGTAAACATTGTTACAATGGAACCTGATTATTGAATAATTTGGAAATAGAGTTATCACCAAGATAAATGGGGAAGTAGAATATTATGCTAATTAATTTTACCTTATTAAAGTTGTAAACAGGCTCTGACAATTCTGTACTTAATGGGTTGCAGCATGATTTATAATATTAAATTTTATACACTTTTGAAATAAAATCACCCTCATTGCTTAACTTCAGTACTCAAATTGCAAACGCACTTTGCTTTGCACCTAAAATTTAAGGACATGGTTTGTTAATGTTCCATATTTCAGTTTATGCAACAAGCTACTGGTCACTTTGTATTTTTATTTGCTAAAATGGGAACATAACATTTTAAGTGATGTATGATTTCCTACTACATTACCATCTGTCATGCATTGATTACAGAATGCCACTTTAGTTCTCAGGCCATATAGATTACCAATAATTGAGAGATTTCTAGAAAAAGCTTACGCATATTGCATGCATTCATAGATGTCGATTTTCCTGCATTTGCTATTTTATCTGTTTAGCGATTCTGTGTCTCTGCCTTCATTTTGTTGCTGAATGATGCAAGACACCTCCCTAAAGGTTGTCACTGACCTCATCCAGTGTCCACCCTTGGACACTATCAGGCAGTGGATATGAATCTAGAATTGTGATTTCTAACCGATATTTTCCTCCTCATCAGAGAACTAAAGCTAATTGTTCTAAACTAATAATCTACCAACTTGATAGTGATTATTCAAGGCCTTTGTGATCTTGTGTGTAGTTGATTTTCAAATTGGATTGTTTATCAACAGAATCATTTAAATAATGTCAAAAATTGCCTAAATTTGTAAGTTTTGTGCTGAATTTGTGTGTCCAGTCTAAACAGATAGTCAGCTGAAAATAATTTAGCGTTAAAAGCTGAACAGCATTATTCAAATGAGACCTGAAAATTGAACATGTGTTTTGCTTAGGAAGTTGGCAGTGCAAGCACACTAACATCCCCCGTAAGCATAAAGCTGGACAACTCCTAGTCTAACAGCTGTTTAAGAAGGACAGGATATCTATTAAGAAATGTTTTGTCATACTTTACAGAAGTTGGCTTCCGTTCCTATCCATGCTGAAAGCAACAGCTTAGTTGTTGCTCATCTACAATCCAAAACTTTATCAAGCCAAGGAAATGTATGACAATTTAAGTTATAAATACATCTATTTGGGTGGCACAGTGGTTAATGCTGTTGCCTCTCAGTGCCAGGGATCTGAGTTCAATTCTAGCCTTGGATGACAGTCTGTGTGGAATTTGCATGCTCTCACTGGGTCTGTGTGTGTTTCCTCCCTTGGTCCAAAGTTGTGCACGTGAGGTAGGTTGACCACAGCAAACTGTCCTTTACTGCCTAGGGATGTGTAGGTTTTGTGGGTTAGCCATTGTATACATGGGATTATGGGTCTGGGTGGGAGGTTTGATGCAGACTTAATGGGCTGAATGGCTTCTTTCCGCACTGTAGTGATACAGTGATTCTACTAGTGCCAAATTTAATTTGATACCTTAACGTTTTACCAGACTGGAGAGAACTTAACTTATAAAACAGATTGAATGCTTTCCAGATAATTTTTGTATTGTATATTTGTATTTACATCGTGTTATTCATTGACACATTTAATGCAAAGTCTTGGTCTAAAGTAGGTAATGAAGCCATTGAGCATGCGTTGATTAATGGGGTTGTCTTTATAATGTGATAACCAAATCCACACACAGAGCTGATAATACTTGGAAATGTTTTTAACTATGCATCTTTCAAAACCCTCAAAACTTTTATAGAGATGATCCAAATGCCTGGAAATAGTGTTATTTGATTTCTTAAATTGTTACAAACATGCTGTGACTGTAGCCCCATGAATAAAATTTGCCTACATGGTTAAGTCTTCTATGGTATATTCAAGTTAATTACTGTTGTAATATTTTCTTGGCCCACAGAAAGAGACAGATGCCAATGAAGACTCATTTAATTCCACCAAGAAAGTGAAAGAACTATCAGTCATTGATGGGCGAAGAGCCCAGAATTGCAACATTCTTCTATCCAGGTAATTGCTTTCTTTTTATAAGAAAACGTGACACTATTCATTTTAAATTCTTAAAATAATTATAAGGTGTTTTTGAGTGCTTGTTTATTCAAACATGAAAAAAACTGAAGCTATAAGCATATAATTGGCACAAGTACAGTCCAGAACTGTTGAGAAGGTCGGGCAACTTTTAGTACCAGTGTGACTGTTGGAAAAGGCAACTTGTTGAATTGGGATTTTGAATTGGCATATCAGTGTACCTGATTCTCTGCATTAATTCCAACATAAATTATTAATACTAACTGTACTTGCATTGCTGCCACTGCCCCAACTTTCAGATCTTTCCCACCCTTCCCTGATTTGCAGAACTTTACCAGCCTGCAAGCTCTAGTTTTTAATGAGATAATTCATTCCCTTGCTCTAGATTTAGTCTCTTTGGTCTTCTGCAACCTCTGCACCTGAAGTTCCTCTGTAAAAACAATGACTGCAGATGCTGGAAACCAGATTCTGGATTAGTGGTGCTGGAAGAGCACAGCAGTTCAGGCAGCATCCAAGTAGTTTCGAAATCGACGTTTTGGGCAAAAGCCCTTCATCAGGAATAAAGGCAGTGAGCCTGAAGCGTGGAGAGATAAGCTAGAGGAGGGTGGGGGTGGGGAGAAGGTAGCATAGAGTACAATGGGTGAGTGGGGGAGGGGATGAAGGTGATAGGTGGAAAAGAAGATAGGCAGGTAGGACAAGTCTGGACAAGTCATGGAGGCAGTTACTGAGCTGGAAGTTTCGAACTAGGGTGAGGTGGGGAAAGGGGAAATGAGGAAGCTGTTGAAGTCCACATTGATGCCTTGGGGTTGAAGTGTTCCGAGGCGGAAGATGAGGCGTTCTTCCTCCAGGCGTCTGGTGGTGAGGGAGTGGCGGTGAAGGAGGCCCAGGACCTCCATGTCCTCGGCAGAGTGGGAGGGGGAGTTGAAATGTTGGGCCATGGGACGGTGTGGTTGATTGGTGCGAGTGTCCCGGAGATGTTCCCTAAAGCGCTCTGCTAGGAGGCGCCCGGTCTCCCCAATGTAGAGGAGACCGCATCGGGAGCAATGGATACAATAAATGATATTATTGGATGTGCAAGTAAAACTTTGGATGTGGAAGGCTCCTTTAGGGCCTTGGATAGAGGTGAGGGAGGAGGTGTGGGCGCAGGTTTTACAGTTCCTGCGTGGCAGGGGAAAGTGCCAGGATTGGAGGGTGGGTTGTTTGGGGACGTGGACCTGACCAGGTAGTCATGGAGGGAACGGTCTTTGCCGAAGGCGGAAAAGGGTGGGGAGGGAAATATATCTCTGGTAGTGGGGTCTGTTTGGAGGTGGCGGAAATGTCGGCGGATGATTTGGTTTATGCGAAGGTTGGTAGGGTGGAAGGTGAGCACCAGGGGTGTTCTGTCCTTGTTACGGTTGGAGGGGTGGGGTCTGAGGGCGGAGGTGCGGGAAGCTCCTCTCTCCATTGTGTGTTTGCAACAGTCTTTAAGTCTGTAACCAAGTTAGAGATATTGTTGTGATTCCATTTCCTCTTCAAAGTTGACTCTATACTACTTGCAAATACAAATCTGTTGAAGCTTGGGCATTATTCTCAAAGAAATTGATTAGTACTGTGCGGATATAAACATTATAGAACAAAATTAAATGTAATTTAAGAGTACTTAATTAGCTGTAAAGCACTTTGGGATGTTCTGAGATTGTGAAATGCACAATATAAATCTAAGTTGTTTATTTTTCTTTATAGTTGGAACATTACATTTAATTATATTGCTGATTGTGCTAATGTAACCTATTGATGCCTACAGTCCATGAACAACTGTCACAACTTCTTTTAAGAATATGCAGGGCCATATTTTCTGAGTAATAGCAATCTTGTGCAGATTGCCATCTTACCCCTTACATTACAAAAGGTGGGAACTCTCCATTTCTGGTTTGATTTGATTTATTATTTCACCTGTACTGAGATACAGTGAAAAGTATTGTTTTGCATGTTAACCAAACAAATTAAATCTTGCATAAGTACATGAGGGTGATAGAAGAGAATGGTAGAATATAGTGTTACAGCTACAGAGAAGCAGCAAAGAAAGACCAATTCTAATATGAGAGGGCCATTCATAAGTCTGCTGCCAACAGGGAAAAAGCTGTTCTTAAATCTTTTGTTGCATGTTTTCAAGCCTTTCTAACTTCTGCCTGATGAAAAAGGGTGGAAGAGTGCATAACTGGGGTGGGAGGGTTTTTGATCGAATTGACTGCTTTCCTGAGGCACTGGGAAGTATAGACAGAGTCAGTAGATGGAAGGCTGGTTTTTGTGATGGACTGGAATGCATTCACAACTACTTTTTTGGTAATTTCTTGTGATCTTAGGCAGAGCAGTTGCCATATTATGCTGTGATGCATCTGGGTAGGATGTGTTCTATGGTGCATGTATAAAAATTGGTAAGAGTCATTGTAGACATGTTGAATTTCTTTCACCTTGTGAGGAAGTAGAGGCATTGGTTTGCTTTCTTGATTGTAGCATAGATGTGGATGGACCAGGACAGATTGGTGATATTTACTCCTCAGAACGCAAAGCTCTCGACCATATCTACCTCAGCACCATTTGATACAGACAGGGGCACGTTCTCCACACTGCTTCCTAAAGACAATGACCAGCTCCTTCAATTTGCTGATATTGAGGGAGAGAGTGTTTCCTTTACACCAAGCCATTAAGCTGTCCATCTCTTTCCTGTACTCTGTCTTGTCGTTTGAGATCTGACCCACTATGGTGTTGTCGTCAGCAAATTTGTAGGCAGTAGCCATTAAGGCATGTTGCTTTATTTTTCTTTGGCACCACAATGGTCGTGGTTGTCTTGAAGTGTGGGAACCTCACGTTGTAAGATGAGATTAAAGACATCTGCAAATGCTCCCACCAGCTGGTCCATGCGGGATCTGACTGCATAACTGGGGACTCCATCTGGTTCAGTTGTTTGCCACAGGTTGACTCACAAGAAGGCTGATCTGACGCCTATGATGACTGTGGCTGTAGATGCCTGAGGCTGCCATAGTAGGTGACCTCATTTTGCTGACCTCTGTTCAAAATGAACAGAGTGCATTGTTGTCAGCAATCCATTTGACTTTACTTTGTGGCCTATTCTATCATGTAAGCTTCACTACAGTTGGCTTGAGTTTGTGTGATTAGTCTTGGACTCTAGTTTAGTCTGATATGGTCTCTTGGCTGTGTGAAAATCATACCTACATTTCCTGTATATTGCCAGGGTTATCTGATTTGGACGCCTCAGACCTGGACTTCAGTGGGGAGTGAATTTTCAAGTTCATCCGTGATTTCCGCTTGGGGAACACTCAGATTAACTTTTTTGGCAGGTGGTCATATACATGCTTAATAAAGAAGTCTGTGACAGTAGTGGCATACTCATTTACTTTGGCTGCTGAGTTCTTGAATATGAATTAGTCCACCAATTCCAAGCAGTCACAGAGCAGCACTGTACGACTTTGTATTCCAGATTCTCACGTTTCAGTTTCTGCTTGTAAGCTGGGAGAAAGAGTGCAGCGTTGTGATCTGACTTATTACAATATGGTGGAGAATTGAGCAGTAGGCATCTTTGGTTGGACAGCAATGGTTTCGGTTGTTTGGGACAGGAGACGTGTTGGTGGTATCTTAGTAGCACATTCTTTGGGTGACTTCAACTTGGCCAACCTCTAGCTGAAGTTCTGAGGTGTGATCCCCATCAGGACTCCTTCAGAAATATGGAGCTGTTCTTCCATTCTAACAGTTCTTTCATAGCCTAACATACCAGGATGTTGCCAGATTTGAGTTATAAAGAAAGGCTAGGACGTTTTTTGCTGGAACTTAGGTTGCAAAGCGACCTGATAGAAGTTTATAAAATAATGAGGCGTGGAGTTAATGGTTTCTTTTCCCTCAGTTGGGGGACTTCAAAACTAGGAGGCAATTTTTTATGGTGAGAGGAGAGGGATTTTAAAGGCATGAGAGGCAAGTTCTTTTGACAGAGGGTGGTTTGTGTATGTGGAATGAACTTCCTGAGGAAGTGGTGGATACAGGTACAATTACAACATTTAAAAGATGTTTGAATAGATACATGAATAGGAAAGATTTGGAGGGATATGGGCCAGCATGGACTGATTGGAACGAAGGGTCTATTTCCGTGTTGTATGGGGGGAGGCAAACCATGCCCCCATTTCATAGAAGTTGATTGCAATATTCTGAAATTCGAAGGACCATAATCTCTGGTAATGATTTTGACAGCTATTGTCTTATCAACTCCTGTCTATGCTGGTCAGGTCATTGTCATGTACTAATGTACTAAACTTTTTACTTATTTTGTCTATTGGCAACAGAAATCTGAAGATGCTAGCTGGTGTTTTATTAATTCTTGGGATGCAAGCAGCACTGGCAAGGATGCAACTTATTGCTCCTGAGTTGGTATTGAACTACTGCAGTACATGTGGTATAGGTACATCCACAATGTTGTGAGGAAGGGAGTGCCAGGATTTTTAAGTTAGTTCATGAGATATGGATGTCGCTGTCTTGACTAATATTTAATGCTGATCTCAAATTGCTTTGAACTGAGTGGCAAAGAGTCAGTAGCATTGCAGGTCTGAGTTGTATGTGGACCAGACAAGGGAAGGATGGCAGATTTTCTAAAGGACATAGGTGAACCAATGGGTTTTCTGACAATTGCTAATAATGTGGTTACATGTTCGCAGATTTTGTTTTATATTGAAGTCAAATTTCACCATCTACTATGGGGGATTTGAATCGTTTCTCTAGTACATCAGCCTGACGTTCTGGATCACTAGTCAACATTACCACTGCATGACTGCATCCCAGAAAAGCAATATGTCAGTCGATTTGGATTTAAACTGTTTTTTTCCTTGTTTTTAATAATGAATGTGTCATTTGGGTAAATGTATTTCAACAAAATCACTCTAGTAACACCCAGTTTAAACTTTAACTGGAATATACTAGTACAACACGGGCAATTTTCGACATTGTCAGGAAGATGCCAAAGTATGTCCTGTACATAAAATGTAGGACAGATCTAACCTGGCCATTTACTGCCCCATCAGTCTACTGTTGATCATCAGTTGAGCGATGGAATGTGTCATCAACAGTGCTATAAAGCAGCACCTGCTTAGCAATAACCTGCTCAGTGACACCCAGTTTGGGTTCTGCCAGGACCACTCAGCTCCTGACCTCATTACAGCCTTGGTTCAAACATGAACAAAAGAGCTGAATTTGCTAAGTGAGGCGAGAGTGATTGCCCTTGACATCAAGGCTGCATTGGAATGAGTGCTCGGACAAGGTGCTCGAGCAAAACTGCAATTAGTGGGTATCAGGGGGCAAACTCTCTGGTCGTTAAGAGTCATACCTGACACACAATGGAAGATGACTGTGGTTGTTGGAGGTCAGTCACCTCAGCTGCAGGACATCTGTGTAGGAATTCCTTGGGGTGGTGTTCTAGGCTTAACCATCTTCAGCTGCTTAATCTCACCTTCCCTCTATCAGGAGGTCAGAAGTGGGGGATGTTCACCGACGATTGCACCATGTTCAGCACTATTCACAATGACTCTGACACTGAAGCAGTCAATGTCCAAATGCAACAAGGTACAGACAATATACAGTCTTGGGATGACAAGTAACATTTGTGCCACACAAAAGCTAGACTATGACCATCACCAACAAGAGACAATCTAACTACTGCTGCCTTAACACTCAATGGCGTTACCATCACTGAATCCCTTACTATCAACATCCTGGGTGCTATTGATCAGAAACGCAACAGGTCTCTCTACATAAATTGCTACAGGAGCAGGTCAGAAGCTAGGAATATTGTGGCAAGTAACTCACCACCTGACTCCTCAAAACCTATCCATCTACAAGGCACAAATCAGGAATGTGGTGGAATCCTCCCCACTTGCCTGGGTGAGTGCAGCCCCAACACCACTCAAGAAGCTTGACATCATCCAGGACAAAAAATGGTTTGCATTACATCCACAAGCATCCAGTCCCTCCCACCAACAATGTTCAGAAGCAGCAGTGTGTAGCATCTACAAGATGCACTGCAAAAATTTACCAATGATCCTCAGACAGCATCTTCTAAACCCACAACCACTTCCATTTAGAAAGCCAATAGCAGCCAATATATGGGAACACCAGCGCTTTCAAGTTCCCCTCCAAGCCACACACCATCCTGACTTGGTAATATATCATCATTCCTTCACTGTTGGCTGGGTCAAAAATCCTGGAATTTCACCTTTCAACAGGTGGATTGCAGCAGTTTAAGAAGGCAGCTCACCACCACCTTCTCATGGGCATCTCTGGACAGGCGATATATGCTGGCCAACCAGCGATGCCCACATGTCACAAAATGAATAAAATCTGGTCCCCATCAGCAGTATACTATATGAAATTTCTACTTTCTTTTTGAATAAACTTAAGTTGAGCAAAGGTTGACTTTGGCTTTGTTTTCTTCCTTCACCAACTGGCTATCAGGCATACAACACAGATAAACTGTTATGAATGTAGTATAGGTTTTTTTTTGATGCCACAATTGAATTCTCATCTTACGACACCAAAATTTTGCAGACTTGGTTAATCTTTGGCCAATGGCAGTGATTAAGTTGATGGCTTGTAAATGTTAAAAATGTGGACTGAAAATGAAGGATTCATTTTTCTAAATATTTAATTGGTGGCAATTTCTGCTAATCCAGTACAGGATATTGGAAAAGCAGTCTGATAGCTTGGCAAAAGTGGAGGAATTGAGAGATGGTAGTGTGGAATGTCAGAATCATAGACCAATTCATCCATGCCAACCAGATGTCCCAATCTGACCTAGTCCCATTTGCCAGCATTTGGCCCATCTACCTCCCACTCTATCCTGTTGTCAGCATTGTGAAAGAAACTGTCTTCTTTATTTACATTTGTAATATCTTGTATTTTAAGTTTGGGTTTTGAATTTTGATTTAGTAACATATTGGTTCTGAGTCTGAAGTTGAGAATTAACTTCTAAGTATTTCTGTAGCTGTAGTGATTGATTTTGTAACAATTTGTGAAGGCTCTTTTGGCAGCTTGGTGGACTTTTGTTCACTTCAGCATTTTACAACTTAAGGTGAACTATTTGAGATTCAAGATTGCTATTTGAAATTTCCGTACTGGGGTTTTTTCCAGCTTGAGAGAAATGCCCACAGAGAGACTTTTTTTGTTTCAGTTTTACGTTGTTTTCCAAAAGTCCTGTGAAGTTCTTGCCTAGAGATGCATACACGAGTTCTCAATGTGGAGAATGTTATAAAGAAGATTGCATTTAATGGCAGTTCCAGGCTGGAACTGTTAAGATAAAACCCGAAGAGGAGTTGAAGGCTGTTTGTTTCATCTTAAGTTTGTGATAATTCTAAAAATAAACTGTTGGAGGTTGCCTTCAAAGTTAGTTACTTTAAACCTGACAAGGTACTTATAAAGGAAAGGATTGTGGTGTGAGTACTGTACAAGGGTTGCTGTTAGCTCCTGTACTAGGAATGTTAACTTGGTTTTGAAACCTGTTTTGCAAAAGAAATGTTTTGCAAATAATGGGATTACACTTATTTACTGTGCATTTTAAAACTTTGTGCTATAAGTCAATAGATTGGTTATTTTCATTTGCTTAATAAACTTTTGTTTTATTGTTGAAACAAAATCTGCCACATTGCATGCTTCAGTTGCACTGTGAGAGTACCTTGTTGAAACCATAACAAAACAATGGTTTCAGTCTGGAAATGGACTTGTCCAGTCATAACATCAGCAATGTCCAAACTCCTGCTGCATAATTCAATAATGCCATCATAGGAAAACAAATGGGTCAATGATGGAGAGAACCAAGGATATATGGTGGGAAAACCTCAGTGGTGTTGGTTTGTGAGTAAGAAGGTCAGCTATTGCATGTGTTCCTGTGGAGGGTGGCACGGTCAAAGGCAGGCTCAGGAGGACGAGGAAGTCCAGTTTACATTTTGTCCCAATCTCTCAGTCATTTGTGACTTTGAGCCATTTCAAACTGTTGTAAGGGTGGAAACCTGAATGGAAGGAGCCAAATAAAAATGGCACTGATTTGGAAGGCATCTACAGAATTTTGGAGAGGAAGGAGAGATTGGTGATGGGATGGTAATTTGCGAGGATAGTGGGACCATTAATTTTCTTTTTTGAAAGAGGAGTGATAGCATCGGATTTAAAGGAACAAAGGACAGCATGCGAAGATAATCGATATTGTTAACAATATCATCTAACATGGGGACCACGAGGGGAAGTTTGGTCAACAAGTTAGTCAGATGAGGTTGAGGGGAGGGAGCAGTGTCTTGTGGACATATAATAAGATAGATGAAGGCAAAAGACAAGACTGGAGAGGAAACAAGAAAGATAAATTCAGGCTAGGGCAGATTGGGGCTTTAAAGAAGGCTTGGCATGGTGGACGAGTGGAAGGAGTGAATACGACAGAAAAATTATCTTAATGTCAAAGACGTCTGTGAGCTCTTTCTACTTATTGCCATTTAACTCAGTTCAATACATTTTTGTTTTTCTGTGGTTGGAGAAGATAGAAGAATGTTGTGGCAGCAGCAGAGCACAAATGAAACTACATGATTAAAATTTATAACTTGTATGTAACGATTGGTCACCACTTTAAATATTGCTTATTTCAGTGGTTCACACTTTATGCTTTTGTTGCTTTAGCTGAAGCTCATACTTGCCATTGGGAATCTAGGTAGCCTTAACTCTCTGCCACTCTGTGCTTTTGGTGTTGACTTTGTGCCACTGAAATGCTATACCAATATCAAAAGCGCAGTATCAAACCAGAAGAACCGAAGGTCCAGTTAGGGATAAGTAACTTTGCTACATATATGTACTATATACTGGTGTGAAAGAGAGAAAAGAAGTAGATTATATGGTCAAAGGAACTATCTATGAATACCTGTTTGACAGGTTTGACTTTGTGATATTGTCAGCTGGTATAGAATTCCCCCTGAAATTTTAGTACGAGGAATGAGATCCAAACCTTCTCAACTCAATTATTATGACACATGAAACCATCAATGAAGGAATGATCTGAATTTAAGTTCCAGATTTGACAGCATTTAGCAACGTTTGAAAAACCAAGTTAATGTTTCTAGTTGATGTGACTTTTTAGAACTGCTCAGATGCTGCCAGACCTGCTGAAGTTCTCCATCGTTTTCTGTTTTAATGTTAGATTTCCAGCATCTGCAGTACTTTGCTTTTATTTAAAGGCATGGTGTTCTACTTGCTGAAGTACAAACATCTACCTCTGTTTCAATCAAATAACAGCTATGCATTTACTGAGCACACTTTGGTAACTGCCATATGAAAAAGAAACCGTAAAGTAGCTATGATATCGCCCAACTATTGCTAATGGTTGGAGGTTTGGCATGGAGAATCTCTTTATTCCAGATACATGGTGGATCTGTTATAGTGATGCAACTTATGTATCTATTTATCTATTTAGGTTAAAGCTGACCAATGAGGAGATTAAACGTGCTATTTTAACAATGGATGAACAAGAGGATCTACCCAAGGACATGCTTGAACAGGTACTACGTTGGTTCTGAAGCATTTTGTACTATGGTTATACATGATGGGGCTGTGTCTGGGAGGCTATTATCATTTCCATGGTAAATTATATTTTAGAAGTGAATGGCCACCACACATCAGGTTGGAAGAGAAATCTTCCCTGTGCCACTTTGAACAGATTCCTGCAAGTGGAAAGAGTTTAAAAATAAGTATCCTTCTCCTGAAAGGGAATACCGTATCTCCACTTCTCTTTCATAATAGGAATCTTGACCAGAAGGGATGCAGCTGAGGACAGGTGGAGTGCAGGATCTGTTGGTTAAACACTGATTTGCTTTTGGGTATGTGAATGACGTTGTATGGGTGAAGGATTATCAGCAATTCCAGTTGTGAACACTATGGCGTTTTGGTTGCTGTCCATTTATGTTGCCAGTGAGCGGCAACATTAGAGTGCCACAACAGGTCCAGCTGCACAGCAATATTTTAAAAATGGCATGGTCCCTGGTTTGCTGGTCATATGGTGGATATCTGCTATGTGGTGGGTTTTTTCCAGGAATGGAATGTTTTAAAATAGGGACAGAATTAAACATGATGGATGATGTAGAGCCAGAGTAGATAGATAATAAGTGACTTGGAGACAGTAAGGACTGCAGAAGTTGGAAACCAGATTCAATACATGTGAAGCTGGAAAGGTACAACAGATCAGACAATTTGGGGCTGAAACCTCTTGTCAGTCCTGATGAAAGGTTTCGGCCTGAAACATTTGACTTTCCTGCTCCTTGGATAATTCTGACCTGCTGTGCTTTGCCAGCTTCACATCTATTTGACTCTAGATAGCTAATAAGGTGCATTGGCAAGCTGGTAAGAAATCTTGCTGGGTCTTAATGGCAAGAATACCTTCAAAGCACTTGCCCCTGTTCTCACTAACAGTCACCCCTGTGTCTTGAGGGTAGATGACAGGTCGGATGTAGATGAAGGTCCTGTCAACCACGAGGCAGGAAACTACAGTTATGGAAGAAGAAAGCTAGGTCAGTAGTACTGTAGTGTTAGAGGGCATAGCTTGATACAAGAATTAGTACTTTGCAGTTGCTTTCATCAAGGAAGATGCTGCTGCTAACTACATAGTGGAAATGGAGGCAGTTGAGAGACAGGAATGACTAAAAATTAGTAAAGCAAAGATTCCCTGTACATAAAAGTTTGTCCCCACGATCAGGAGAAGAACATCTGAGGATGTAATAGAAGGAAGGTTTTGCAGAGACAGCTAACTAATAATATTCCAAACCTAGTTGGAATTCATTTGATTGTGAATCTTGAGGCAGTAGAAGGTAGCTGAGAGTTATGCAGTTGAATTCTAAAAGTGCTAGGTAATATTGTCAACGTTGAAGCCCTTGATATAAACTGGATTTTGGGTTAGCAGTCTGACTAAATTTGTTTTATTCTTGGTACATAAGCCAATGCAGTATTGGCAATAAAACTGCCAGTAACTCAGGTTATTTAGATATGTGCATATTCAGGGTCTATTTAGACATTTTTTACATCCACCTGAAATTTTTATTAAAAATAAATACCATACTTCTGTTAAGTTTGGCACTATTTCAAAAAAGATTTTTAATTGTGGATTTAATTTTTTTGATCTGAAACACAAGATCTCTTTAAAGTTAAGTGATTTGTAAAAGGGTTTAAATAATGGATTCTGAATTACATGTGGTTTACAATTTGAAAATATGGACAGCTTTTGTATACATGTTTGACGTACATAATGTTGCTTTAGGGTGATAGAAGCTGGCTCATTACTTTTATAGGAATCTCCTTGCACCTTAATCACTTCTCTTTCATCAATTCAGCTTCATGCTGCCACATCTGACTGCCATTAGTCAACTGAGTGGAGACAGCTGGTTACAGTTTAAAATACGAACAAATAAAGCAGTAGTTCTTTCAAGCTAGTATGAATTAGGATCTTTGTAATATAGTCCAGATCAAGGGTCCTTTTCCTTAAGATGAAGGGAAAGCATTAAAGAGCATCAGTCATTACCAACCATTAGAAGTCACACAAAGCGGAAAATACTATTTCACAACTACTTCAAGTACTCTACTCTCTTGTAAGATATTTGTATTATAAAACTTGAAATTTTATTGATATTTTTATCGTGAAGTTCACGTCAAGATTAAATTGCCTGAATCCATAGGAAAGCAAAAATTTGTGGAGGGTGCCAAAGGATTATTACAACATTGAATTCAAGAGGGAATGCACCATTTTGGGAAAGAGGTTTATTGGATATTTTAATTAACACAAACCTTTTTACTTGTTTCTTTTACAAATTTAGTAAAAAAAATTAAATTGAGACATCTTTTAAAAGATGTTGTAAAACGTTTGGTTAGTTTTGAATGTCAATATTTCAGACAAATAGAATATTGCTTAGTTAACTTGACTATACCACATTTTGCCAATGTTGTAATAAGCTATTCATATGTGAGAGCTCGAAATATTTTGCTATGCTCTGGTTTCCAGATCGAATTCAGATAGTGCTTTTGAAAGTGTTTTTGCACCGCTTCCCTAAAAAAATGTTTCTTATTTTTGCGTGACTCCTTCTGGCTCTATTTATCTGAATGATTGTAGAGTAGACTTGCGTAGTTATTGATTATGGTCTGATACCTGATTGAAATGAGTTTGGACAGTGAATAATGGTAGGATATTTGACCAAGTTTCACAGCTTAAGGTGATCTTATTTTTGACTAAGACTCTCCCTGGAACATGATCAGGAATTACACATAATTAAACTCAGATCAAGGTATTATATGGCAAATCAAACTAGGTATCTATGTATCAACTGATGCTGGAGAAATAGTGTTCCTAATATCAGCAAGTGTGTTGGTTTATATGTCTAAACTGATATAGAAATTTTCTGAAGGCTGGGACCTCTGAAATCATAAGATCCTTGTAGTGTGGACAGAGGCCATTTTGCCCATTTGAGTCTGCACCGACCCTTTTGAATAGCGTCCCACCCAAATCTCATTCCCTGTCACCCTGCATTTACTATGGCTAATCCACTTAGCATGCACATCCCTGGACAATATGGACAGTTTAATGTGGCCGATCCACCTAATCTGCATATCTTTGGATTGTGGAAATGATTCAGAGCACCCAGGGTAAACCTATGCAGAAACTGGGAGAATGGGCGAACTCTGCATAGTTGTCCAAGGCTGGAATCAAATCCCGGTTCCTGACGCTGTGAGGCAGCGTACTAATCTCTGAGCCACCTGCTGCCCAATTATTGGTAGATATCTCCCAATCCTGATGAAGGGCTTTTGCCCGAAACATTGATTCTCCTACTCCTCAGATGCTGCCTGACCTTCTGTGCTTTTCCACCACCACACTCCCGACTCTAATCTCCAGTATCTGCAATTCTTACTTTTGCCTAGTTGATTTTAACCTCCCAATCCTTGCCTAATCGTTTTAGTTTGGATTCTTTCCCTGTGGAAGAGAATATTTTTTATAATTGCATTTTAGATAATTAACCTAGTTACGTTTAAAAAAAAATTCAAGAATAGAATCTGAGAACCACGTTGGCACACTGGATTGATCTGTCCTATCTAACAACACTATAGTTAGAAACGATCCTTCAGTTGTGGAGCAGTTTCTTAAAAGGGGCCAGTGGCTCCCTTTGTGGGGAGATGAAAAATGGCAAGGTACTTGACTTGGGGCTATTTTTCTATAATCTAGATCCAGATTTGGAAGAAATTTATTTTAGTTAGAATGCTTTAATTTGTTACTAATGTTTTTGTTCCAACTGGGAATACATTGCATGAACAGTTTAAAAAAAAAAGTAACAATGTTAAAATTCTTCAGATTACACGTGCAATGTGCGTGCAGAGAACAAACCCTGTTTATGTAATTTTAAAAGAAATTAATTTGAATTTCCTTTTCAGCTGCTGAAATTTGTCCCTGAGAAAAGTGATGTTGATCTGCTAGAGGAGCACAAGCATGAAATTGAACGCATGGCAAAAGCAGATAGGTTCTTGTATGAAATGAGCAGGTATGAATGTCAAAACACTGATAATAAGCAGAAATCTATTGACAAAATAAATTGGTGGAATGATTTTGTGCCAGCATTTTGTTTGTTACAGTATTAGGGTACGTGTTCTTCTCTGCAAGTGGTAAGTGTTCATTAAGGTTAGCTATAGAAATGAATTGCAGGGCACTTTTGTGGAACTTGTAGGCTGGTTGAATGTTAATTCTTTTGGATAAAACAAAACATAAGAAAATACACTGTCTGACCAAAGAGTTGGTGTATTGAAATAATTATATTCTTTTTAATAAACCATAACATGTTTGCAGTAATAATTACTATTGCACAATGGTACTTAGTTTCATTGGATTTCCTGAAACTGACTATTGTCAGAAACAAATTTATTTTTGTGCTTGGACACTGACTGACCGTAATTTATTTGGTAATGTTATCGACTGAAAGATGGTCAGTTAGCTCAGTTGAGTATATGGCTGTGTTGTCATGCGTAGTGCCATCAGTGGCTGAGGTCACCATAACTGTCTGCCTTAAACTCCACACCAGTCATGCCTCTGTAATGGTCATCTAGGACTGTGGCAACTTTACTTTTGCTAGACTGAAAGACTTATAGATACGATGCTATGCCATAACTTGATATTGTTTAGAGACTTCCATTGCCTTTCAATTAAATTAAGGAATTGAGGTAAAGAAAAAGGAATGAAATTCAGCTTCAGTTGTGGTGTGAAGTGGGCAGCAACAGATTGATCAGCAGTTGTAAGACCTCCCCACCCCACTTCCCTTCTCCTTCCTGTTGAAATCACTAGAATGGGAATTTTGGTTGGATGCATCATGAGTGATTGCTCTGTTTATCTGGTGACCCAGCCAAAATTGAATTTCACCACCAAAGACCCAAGTGGAAGTAACAGATCAGTTTAAGACTAACTTGTATGTGTGCATTCAAAACCATTTTTGTAGGTCTCAAACTTAAAATATATTGTTTCAGTATGTCATACCCTAATGTTAAAATGTCATTGTTAGAAAAGAAATTTACATTGCTATTGGAATGATCTGATTGAGTTACTTAATGATGGCAATTTTCAGTCAGAATTCCGGCGATCTGACACTGCATTCATGTTCACATGGATTATTTTTATCTTTACTAGAATTCCCCATTACCAGCAAAGATTGCAATCCCTCTATTTCAAGAAAAAATTTGCTGAAAGAGTGGCTGAAATTAAACCCAAAGTTGAAGGTATAACCTCTGTTCTTATCATTTTTCCTTGCTTTAGTATTTCTGGGCTTGTTAACATTCAAACTAGATAAGATAAGCATCATTACTTAAGAATAACCAATAGAAATTAGTCTTCATTTTCTTCAATGTCACTTCACTTATCCTGTTTTGCAAAATATTTAGCTATGTGCAAAAAAATTTCCAATAGGTTTAGAATAAATAATTTCACAATTATGGAATTGTTCCAGCATAGAAGGAGATCATTTGTCCATAATCACGGTGCTGGCTTACAAGGTATTTTTAACCTCGTCGAAAAGTATGGCACTGGAAAAGCACAACAGGTCGGGCAGCATCAGAGGAGCAGGAAAGTCGATGTTTCGGGCATAAGCCCTTCGTTAGACTAGTATTGTCTTTGTCGTTTTCTAATAGCCCTTAATCGCTTTTAAAGCTAAGGTAGATGATAATTTAAAAAAAAATAAAGGAATTAAGGGATCTGGTGAAAATGCGGGTAAGTGGAGCTGAGTTCACGAAAAGATTAGCTATGATCTTATTGAGTGGTAGAGCAGGCTTGAAGGGCCAGACGGCCTACTGCTGCTCCTAATTCTTGTGTTCTCATGTTCACTTTCTTCCCTTTTCAGATAATCCAATTTCTCCCTCTAATACAGCCTGGGAAGGTGGACAGTGCTTCCAACTACACTCTGAACCAGCCCTGCCAGCTTCCATGATTTATACTCTTGCACATTCTCATCTCTGCTCCTGCCCCCACTGTAGAATTGCACTCTGGCTTGTATTCTCTCTGCTTTCTTTCTATCAAAATAAATTACTTCTCTTCATTAATTATAAACTATCATTTGTCCTCCCATTCCAACAACTTGTCTCTGTCCTACGAAGCTCTGTACAATTTACAATGCTTCAAATATAATCCACAAATTGTGATATTGTGCCATGTGCATCAAGAAAGGACAGAAACCCTAATACCTACCCCTCAGTACTTCCCTGTAAACCTTTCCCTATTCTGAAAACGATTTGTTACTGTATCTTATCACTCAATTTCCTACCCATGTTACATCAAACTCTCCTGTGAATCACCTGAGCAGCACAAAATGAAAATCAACCTTTTCCTCCACTGCATCACTGATGCAGTGTTAAACATGGATCTACACATGTTGGAAGCTAAACTGATCACTGTAATTTAGTATTTTTACTCTTTTTGATTACAAATGGATTTGCAGTGTAACCACCTTGCCGTTAAAACCACACATAAGTTTTGCCTATGTCACAACCAAATGAAATCACCTTTTTGAATCTGAATCTGACAGCAGTGCTTTCTTACTTCCTTAAAACTGAAGCCATTAATACAATAGAAACCAAACATGTACTTCAACCTAGTCTTCCTGGTTTAGAGGTAGAGGCACTGCAACTGCACCACAAGAGTTCCAAGACTATCAATAACAAATTCTAATTAAAGATAGATACTTTTAATCAACCAATAGGGAGATATTATGACACACTCCTGGGAATGAACTCACTCTGGCTTCTTATGCTGACTGAGAGCCTGCCTGATTATCAGTAGTCGAGGATAGACCACTAGAGAGCCTTATTCTTATTAAGCACTTGCCTTACATAATGAAGTATAATTTATTGGGTAATGCTATTAACAATGGACACCAGTAACATGAACTAGTTAGGTATAATTGCAAACTACCCGGAGCCAGGTTAGTCACGTCTGTCTCTATTAGAAACCTCCTGAAAGATGGTTTCTCCATCCAGAGACTGTCATCAATGTGATGTAAGTTAAGGTAGAGCTAATGCAGCTTCAACTCTTTCAGAACCATTACCTTTATATAGCAATCACATGCAGATTCAATTATTAGCAATTGATTAATAATGTTACAAAATTATTTGGGCCAACTTATTCAAGGATGCCAATCTTTCCTCGAGTACAGATACCATTTTTCAAGTTCTGCTGGATAACATTTTTGATTGTGTATTCTTCAATCAATATTTAATGTAGTTATTGTGAAGCATATTGAATAGCATTTGTAATTAAAATTGGAAAGTATTCTCCTTTATAGCAAGTCCTGTTGCTGTCTATTTTCATGCAGTCTGTAGTCGATGTAATATTTTATTTTAGCAAAACCATAAGCATCATTTTGCTGATTGATGCTTGAAACATGATCTTGAGTTTTTAAGGTAGTATTGGAACATGCTTTGAGTTGCTTCTGAATTTTATAGCTTTAAGTTTTTAGATCACTTCCTTTTAAATATTTTGTGGCATGATAAACTATCGTGCTTAGTTTCAGTAAAATCACTTCTGTTTATTATTTTTCAGCTCTCCTTTTGAGTTCCAAGGAAGTTCTACGAAGCAAAAATCTGAAAGAGCTGCTGGAGGTGGTTTTAGCTTTTGGCAATTACATGAACAAGGGGCAAAGAGGCAATGCTTATGGCTTTAAACTCTCTAGTCTCAACAAAATCGCAGACACAAAGTCTAGTATTGAGAAGTAAGACACCAGTCACATTGCTCATTCAAAACCAGATTGTTCGTTGCTGCTTTGACAAATTTCGAGATAGATTGTGCTCCATTACATTATCCAGATAGATTAAAATATATGTTGACATGTTGTGTTACACTTGTTGGCTACAGAAGCTGCAATAAAAGTGGATTAAAAATAGCCTTCAAGCAACGCTTTCCAAACACACTCCCTGCTGTGCCCCTTTTTTCAAGACTTGAAAACTATCTCTCCCTCTGAGAGACCTGAAAGAACGAGGAGAGGGGGTGCAGGGTGTTGTGATGAGAGCAAGAGTGGTATAGGAGTTCTAGGAGAGGTCAATCTGTTGATGCAGAAATCTGCTGCTATAACTGAGTTTCACAGTGGCAATTGCTGCTTTGGAGCTTGAACCCAAGACTTTTAGCTTGTGGGACCATTTTCAAATGGGTGCTATGGATTGATCATGCCAGATCTGATTGTAAACTCAAATTCTCATTCCTGCCAACCCCTTGCTAACAAGAATCTTATCTACCTCTGGCTTAGCAATATTCAAGTACTCTGCTTCTACCAGATTTTTAGGAAGAGAATTCCAAACACTCATCTTCCTAAGGGAAAACATTTTTCAAAATCTGAAACATCCTCTCCGCATCTACCCTATCAAGTCACCTCTTACATTCTCTGGAGTTTAGAAGAGTAAGCCTAGCCTGGCCAAATTTCCATAAGATATAGGAGCAGAATTATGTGATTTGGCCCATTAAGACTCTACTCACAACCTTCCCATTTTAGTCAGGTAACGTCCCCTACACTGCCTCTAATACATTTGCATCTTTCCTTAAATAAGGTGACCAATACTTCGGATGTAGACTCACCTTTAACTGAAGTGCAAGCTCCCTCCTTTTTTTAATTAAACTATTTTTGACGAATGATAACATTCTGTTTGCTTTCTTATTTATTTGCTGGAGTTGTATACTAACACTTTATGATTCATGAATGAGGACATCCGATCCCTCCACATCTCAGTTCTGCAAACTCTCACCATTTAGATAATATGCTTCTTTTATTCTCCCTGCCAAAATGGGCAGTTTCACATTTTCCCATATTATATCCATTTGCCACATGGTTGTCCACCGACTTAACCTTGTGTCCTCTGCAGCTTATTTTGCTTCATATTGGGGAATTGAAAACTAGAGGGCATAGGTTTAAGGTGAGAGAGGAAAGATTTAAGAAGGACCTGAGGGACAACAACTTCACACAGTGGTGCATATATACAATGGGCTGCCAGAGAAAGTGGTTGAGGCAGATACAATAGCAACATTTAAAAAGACATTTGGATAGGTACGTGGCTGGCAAGGGTTCAGAGGGATATGGACCAAATATGGGCAGTTGGAACTAGCTGTGTGGGCAGCATGGACCAGTTTGGGGCAGAAGGGCCTGTTTCCATACTGTATTACTCTGACTATCTATCTTTGTTCAGTAGGCAAATTTGCTAACCATTTTTTTTCCATCATCTGAAATAATTTGTATAAATTGTAAGAAGTTGACATTGCAGCATTATTCCCTGTGACATGCCACAAGTTGTATCTTGCCAACTTGAAAAGACCATTTATATCTACTTCAGCCAATCACTTTTGTATCCATGCCAATATGCTACCTCCTACACCAAAGTTTTTATTTTCTGCCATTGTCTTTGAGGAACCTTATCAAATATTCTCCAGAAGTCAAAGGAAAATGATTTAGCTTCAAATTACACCAGAAGGAAGTACCCCATTTGTTTGAAACACTTGCTCATTAGTAAATACAGCAGAGGAATTAGTTGTGTTTGAAACAATTTTAACAATTTACTTCATCCAAATTGAGAAGAATTAGAAAGAATTTTAGCCATTTGTGACTGCAGATTCCAAATAGTTTGTAAGAGTCTCTCTTTGATTCTGTAGATTTTTTTTTCTGCTTTTGTGGTTTTGAATGCTTAAAATAATTAACATTGTTATTCTTTTCAAAGGAGCATTACCCTTTTGCACTATTTGATTACAATTTTGGAGAAGAAATACCCAAAGGTGGTGAACATACATGATGACTTGCAGAGCATTCCTGATGCAGCCAAAGTAAAGTAAGTTTTTTTTTTCTGAGATGTGTGGCTGCATGGTTAGAGATCTCTATTTAATACCTATTTTTCGTAAAAACAAAATACTTAACAAAATTCAGTAATGGTTGAGCCATCGTGTATTTGTTAAGTTTAGGGAATGGGTATTTGTGCAACACTGAATTATAGGTGGTATTTTTCTCCTTCATGTATAAAGCTGTTAATATAATGACAAATTGTGCCCTTGAAGTGCTAGTGACAGCACAGCATCAGTTTTGCTCTGTTATTCTTTCTTTCTTGTTGCTTAAAAGATCTATGTTGCGAATGACATTATTTTCATTCTACAGTGTCATCTCAGATAATATTCATCTGAAATGTTAAAGTCTCTCATTTATATTAGTGAAAACACATTGCCTGCTTTTCTGTATTTTTGACTTTGTTATGACAATGTGCCTCTTTCTTGGGGGTATGGTCACCACTGACATAATTACCATCTATTGCCTATCTCTAGTTTCCCTTGAGAATGTAATGATAAGCTGCTGCCTTGAAGTACTGCTGTCCACATGAAGGTGCTTCAGTGGCGGTGGGATCTGTAGCGCTCAACATTTTGACCCATTTTAGGATGATTCACAGCTTGGAGGGAAACTATTAGATGGTGATGTCTTTGTGCACCTGCCATCATCTTTCTAGCTGGGAGAGGCTATGACTTTGATAACACCGATGGAGTAATGTGGAGTGGGGTTAACATAAAGAATCAATGCATGTGTCTTAGGGCAATTAACTTTGCCTAACTTCATAAATGATGAATGAAACTACAACTCAAATGATTGGATTGCTGAAGCATTGTGAGTTCTTCACTGTTTTAAAGCTGATTTCCATTCCAAAACTGACTGACAAAATAATACTCACTAAACTTGGGAAGCGGGCATTTGTTTTTAACTTAAAATGGGATTTAGTTTTAATTATTGAGACGATGTTCTCTAAAATATATTCATTGATCAGAGATGTGGGTTTTTTTTTGTAGTTTGATTGAGCTGGAAAAAGAATTCAGTAGTCTCAGAAATGGTCTGAAGGCTGTTGAGAATGTAAGTATTCTCAATACATTTTTTTCCTCCTTTTGTTCATTGTTGGATTGTTTTCTCTATTATATATTCAAAGGAAATCGGGGTGGAAAGTTGTGATGGTCATTTGTGTTATGCCATTTCCCTTAACATCAGACATACTTCCTTCCTCACGACTCTACAAATGTGCCTATTCCTTCCTGTATTGTGTACTTTTATTTGTACCAGAGCAGCTTGATTTTTCTGTTAAATGTACATTTTGAGTTTGTTAGTTAACTCAACCCTTGTAAGAAATATTAGTGCAATAGTTGTTCTAAGACTTCAAGGTAACCAGGCGTCTTAGATTCACCTTTCAGTTACAGAACACACACTGGCCAACTGTGATTTTTTTTGTTTTAAATTTAGCTTTCCTGTATAATTCTATTGTACAGGCATTTAAAAGGTAGGAAGCCAGATGCACAGGAAAACCTAGTAGGATTATTTTTAGGAGTGGTTTATCCTTCTTTGTTTTCTTGAACTATCTTTTAAAATATAATGAATTCTAATATGATAAACCATCTGATTGTGTTGAGAGACGTTAGAATTACTTAGCATTTGCAAATTATTAAATCATTGCTATTTTAGTGAATCTAGTAGGTATTGTGACAAAGGAATCTGAATATAACTTGAGATCCAAAAAGTGAACCATTACAATTTGCATTTAGTCGTGGTATTTGGAAAAGGATTTTTGACTTTCAAGTTACTAAAATAAGGTCAATGTCAATTATGTTGAAAATTGTCTCTGCAAAAGTGGAAATTAGCACATGTTCAGGTAGGAGACGTTTTAGTAATGAGCTTTGCTATGATCATTCTTTCTTCATGCTTTGAAGGAGGGTGGGAGAGTACCTCTCAGAAACTGGTAAATAGGAAATATTTTGTGCTGTGTTTATTATGCAAGTTTTAGCAAAGATTTTGAAAATTGTCAATGACACTGATCTCTTGTTTCTCACTCTTAATGTATTCTTAAAACAATTGTACTAACAAAAATATAATAAGGGTGAATCATATTCCTGTCCTGTAATTCGCTGTCTTGAGTCCAGCTGGTTCATAAATCCATTTACTGGGACTCTTAATTACTTTTTTACTTGTCTCTCCCTGCACCCTGCTGCCTCTCCTGCTCACTGCTTCCTTTGTCTGAATCTCCTGTTCACAACTTCCTGCCATGCCACACACCCCACTCCCTCTCACTCCAGCTCCTCTGCCAAGCCCTTGCTCATGGAAGGGAGAACGCAAACAGAAAGCAACAGGTGTCTGGGCGAGGAAAGTCCTTTTTTTTTTTAAGTGCAAGTCTATATGGTAATCACACTTAAATGAAAATGGAGGCAGTACTAATTTGTTAAAAGTTCCTAATTTACAATGTGCTACCATCAAAACGTGCTGTTAGATGTGTTTTAAAAGAAGTGGGTGGGGGAGAGTGCGTGTGGGAAGGTACCCATGTAATCATTTTGATAAAACTGCTTCACTCCTCAAGCTAGAAAGAGCAGGCAAAAACTTGCTGTTGCCAGTGAATCTACTCACTCACCTCTTAAACTCATAGAAATGCACAACACAGAAATAGACCCTTTGGTTCAACTTGTCCATACTGACCAGATATCCCAACCCAATCTAGTCCCACCTGCCAGCATCCGGCCCATATCTGTCCAAACTCTTCCTGTTCATATACCCATCCATGTGCCTCTTGAATGTTGTAATTATACTAGCCTCCACCCCATCCTCTGGCAGCTCATTCTGCACACGCATCACCCTCTGCATGAAAAAGTTGGCCCTCAGGCCTCTCTTATATCTTTCTTCCCCCCCCCCCCCCCCCCAACCTAAACCTCTGCCCTCTAATTCTGGACTCCCCCACCCCAGGGAAACTATTTACCTGATCCATGCCCCTCATGATTTTATAAACCACTATAAGGTCACTCCCCAGCCTCCCAAAGCTCCAAGGAAAACAGCCCCAGCCCATTCAGCCTCTCCCTATAGCTCAAATCCTCCAACCCTGGCAAAGTCCTTGTAAATCTTCTCTGAACCTTCTTGGGTTCCACGACATCCATCTGTTCAGAAGGAGACCGGAATTGTATTCTATTCTAAAAGTACCTAACCAATGTCCTTTACAACCTCAACATGACCTCCCAACTCCTGTACTCAATACTCTTGACCAATAAAGAAAAGCATACGAAACGTCACCTTCACTATCATATGTGACTCTATTTCCAAGGAGTTATGAACCTGCACTCCAAGGTCTTTGTTCAGCAACTCTTCCTAAGACTTTACCATTCAGTGTATAAGTCCTGCTCTAATTTGCTTTTCTAAAATGCAGCACCTCACATTTATCTAAGTTAAACTTCATCTGATACTCCTCAGCCCATTGGCCCATCTGATCAAGATCCTGTTTTAATCAGAGGTAACCTTCGCTGTCCACTACACCTCCAATTTTGGTTCATCTGCAAACTTACTAACTATACCTCTTATGCTGACATCCAAATCATTCATATTAATGATGAAAAGTAGTGAACCCAGCACCGATCCTTGTGGCACTCCACTGGTCACAGGCCCTCCACCACCACCCTCTATCTTCTACCTTTTGAGCCAGTTCTGTATCCAAATTGCTTGTTCTCCCAATATTCCATGAGATCTAACCTTGCTAACTGATTTCCCATGGGGAATCTTGTCGAATGCCTTACTGAAGTCCGTATAGATCACATCTTCTGCTCTGCCCAATCCTTTTTTTTACTTCAAAAAACTCAATCAAGTTTGTGAGACATGATTTCTCCCACACAAAGCCATGTTGCCTATCCCTAATCAGCCCTTGCCTTTCCCAATTAATCCTGTCCCTCAGGATTCCCTCCAACTTGCCCATCACCGACGTCAGGCTCATTGGTCTGTAGTTCCCTGGCTTGTCCTTACTACCTTTCTTAAATAGTGATACCACGTTTGCCATCCTCCAGTCTTCTGGCCCCTCTCCTGTGACTATTGATGGTACAAATATCTGAGCAAGGGGCCCAGCAATCACTTCCCTAGCTTCCCACAGAATTCTAGGGTATACCTAGGGATTTATCCACGTTTACGCCTTTCAAGACATCTAGCACTTCCTTCTCTGTAATATGGACATTTTTCAAGATGTCGCCATCTATTTCCCTACTTTCCATATCTTTCATGTCCTTTTCCACAGTAAACACTGATGCAAAATACTCATAGTGTCTCACCCATCTCCTGCGGCTCCACACAAAGGCCACCTTTCTGATCTTATTCTCACCCTAGTTAACCTTTAGTCCTTAATGTATTTGTAAAGACCCTTTGGATTTTCCTTAACTCTATTTGCCAAAGCTATCTCATGTCCCCTTTTTGCCCTCCTGATTTCCCTCAAGTATACTCTTGCCTTCATACTCTAAGGATTCACTCGATCTAGCCTTCTATCCCTGACATATGCTTCCTTCTTTTTCTGAACCAAACCCTCAATTTCTTTAGTCATCCAGCATTCCCTATATCTATCAGCCTTTCCTTTCATCCTAACTGGAAATTACTGACTCTGGATTCTCATTTCTGAAGGCTTCCCATTTTCCATCCATCTCTTTACCTGTGAACATCTGCCCCCAATCAGCTTTTGAAAGTTCTTGCTCGCTACCATCAAAATTGGTCTTTCTCCAATTTAGAACTTCAACTTTTAGATCTGGTTTATCCTTTTCCATCACTATTTAAAACTAATAGAATTATGGTTGCTGGCCCCAGAATGTTCCCCCACTGACACCTTGGTCACCTTCCCTGCCTTATTTCCCAAGAGTAGGTCAGGTTTTGCACCTTCTCCAGTAGGTACATCTACATACTGAATCAGAAAATGTTCTTGTACACACTTAAGAAATTCCTCTCCATCTAAACTCTTAACACTATGGCAGTCCCAGACTATGTTTGGAAAGTTAAAATCCCCTATCATAACCACCCTATTATTCTTACAGATAACTGAAATCTCATTACAAAATTTGTTTCTCAATTTCCCTCTGACTATTAGGGGGTCTGTAATACAATCCCAATAATGTGATCATCCCTTTCTTATTTCTCAGTCCACTCAAATAACTTCCCTGGATGTATTTTGGGAATATACTCCTCAGTACAGCTGTAATGCTATCCTTTATCAAAAATGCCGCACTCTCCTCTCTTGTCTCCCTTTCTGTCCTTCCTATAGCATTTGAATCCTGGAACATTAAGCTGCCAGTCCTGCCCATCCCTGAGCCATGTTTCTGTAATTGCTATGAAAACCCGGTCCTATGTTCCTAACCATGCCCTGAGTTCATCTGCCTTCCCTGTTAGGCCCCTTGCATTGAAATAAATGCAGTTTAATTTATCAGTCCTGCCTTGTTCTCTGCTTTGTCCCTGCCTGCCCTGACTTTTTGGATCATTTCTTCTCTCAACTCTACCAATCTCAGATTGATCTCTTTTCTCACTATCTCACTGGGTCCCCCCTCTCCACCTTTACTAGTTTAAATCCTCCCAAGCAGCTCGAGCAAATCTCCCTGCCAGTATATTAGTCCCCTTCCGATTTCAGGTGCAATCATCCTCCTTGTACAGGTCACTTCTACCAAATCCACCTGAATCTTTCAGTCCCCTCCATACCCCCCAACAAAACTCCTCTGCCCTGGATATCACCTTTGGAAGAGTTTTATAATCACTGTGTTGCAAACTGTTAAGATGGCAAAAATGCTTAAGTGATTATTAGAAAAGTGGATCACTGCATTTTGTTTTTGTAGGAGCTGGAATACCAAAAATCACAACCTGCACAGTCTGGTGACAAGTTTGTCTCTGTGGTGAGTCAGTTTATCACTGTTGCAAGCTTCAGCTTCTCTGATGTGGAAGATCTGCTGTCGGAAGCTAAAGATCTGGTAAATAATATGCAGTTTTTACTTTTCTTTGCATTTGTACCCCTTTTAACCCAATACATTTTAAGTTTACTGACACTTGGACCTCCCTATAATCATGAACCCCCCTCTCTCTTTTTCTGGTTTTCTTTTCCTACACCTTTCAGTCAGTCCATGCCACGGACTTGCTATTTTTGAACATCCTGTTCTTGGGTTACTAATCATGCTGTTCTGACACAACTGAAGGGAAAGATTTGTGGCTTCTTAACTGGGAATAAACTGCTCAGTACTCAGCTCCACATGAAGGCTGACTGAGGTTGCCAAAAATGAAGCAGGGTTTCAGATGTACTTTCTTCCACTCTGGTGTCATTCTGCCCTCAATGGGGCAACACTGTGTTACCATTACAGGTAGTTTGTTTTAGAATTATAGAACTAGAGCCACATATTTGCTGAAAGAGTCAGTATAAATAGAATAATTCATTCGCAATTTTCATATCATTATAATAATTAAAATTGCTATTTCTGGGTAAATAATGTAGTGCTTACTCTGGAGAACAATTGGATACATCAGAATAAGATTCTGTGGCCATGCTGAAACTGCAAAACAAATGCTTATAGCTCAAGTTGAAAAATGACTTATTAAATGAATAAACCTTAATGAAAACAGAACTAATTCAAAATGATAACATTTAACTGCTTGAGCCCTGAGCATAGCACTTTAATTCCAGTTGACAAATAGCATATTTTTGGTCTCTGCTGCAAAACACGCTGTTTACTGTCATTATAATTCAATGACAATAATATGTTTTTGTGTTTTATTTTAAATATTTAGTTGTGCTGTACCCTTTGTAAATCTGAACTGTCTGTTTGCATGAAAACCTTACTTTCGGAAGTGAAAATCTTCTGCCCTTCAATTTGGGGTCCTGTTATCATTATTATCTGAACACAAGTGTGCCTAACATTGGCCATGTAGAAATTAGCTCAGTAATGACTATATTTTTGACCACCTGATGTTCTTGAGACTTTCTGTGGTTACACATCCTTTATTTGAATGCTGAGCTACATGCCTGGTTCCTGTGTTTAATAAAATGAATATGTTTGCCTCAGGACTATAAAGAAAAGTATACAGATGGTACTAATAGTGAAACTGTATGATAAGAGGGGAATAACTACATCAAAGCAACTTCATAAATTAATGTTTTACTAATAAAATGTTTTGTAAAGTTTTATGATCTAAAATGAAATTCTGAGCACTACGATGTGTACTGCTCTTTTTTTTACTGCTGCATTTACTAGAATTAATTAAATGAAGACCAGGGATGAGGTTAAACACAAGATTGAGTGATGAGGGGTAGGGGCCGTCAAAAATCTGGAAGGAAAAAAACTAACCTAACAAGATTGCATGTCTTTAATGTGCAAATTCTATTGTAGTAATTCTATACGTGATGTGCAACTGTTGCCTAATATTAGACTCCGGTATAACTAGAGCTTTGCTGGAAAAGTACAATCGAAAATGGACATGAAATGTATTAGTTTTGGATTTGGGAGACAAAGTGACACCAGATACTGAAATGGGCTGCAGATTTCTGTCATGATTTATGGTCTCCAGCAAGGGATTATGCATTATGGGGCAATTCCCAGGAAAGGTAGAAACGTGGAAACACATCCTTGAACAAAAAGTCAGTAGCATTGAATGTCATTTGCTCCTGGTGTGAAGAAGGATTATTAACCCACATTAGGAATGAAAATGAAAGAATTTTCAATGTATCAAAAATGATTGTTAAACATTAGTCTGAAGGAACGATGACTACTGTTCCATAACATGTACGATTTATCCAATTGTTTTGTTTTAAGTGTCTTGATCAAAAATAGTCACATCCTGTGTTGGCAACTGGGACTTCTTAAAATTTACATCAGACTGTAGCTTGCCTATTTTAAGCAAAACTCCATGTGAATAATATAAAGACTTTATTTTTTTTCCGTCATCTGTTGAATTTTCTGAACATGCAATAAACATGTACTATATTGCTTAACCAGTTTTAGCCATTGAAAAGCAATGTTTTCAGTATCATAAATGTGATTTGTATTTACATATTGATCTCTCTGTAAATTTCTGTTTTCCTGACCCGTCATTGTGTTCCTCCCAGTTTAATAAAGCTGTAAAGCACTTTGGAGAAGAAAGTGGCAAAATACAGCCTGATGAATTCTTTGGAATTTTTGATCAGTTCCTCCAAGCTTTTGCAGAGGCCAAACAGGAAAATGAGAACATGAGGAGGAGAAAGGAGGAGGAAGAACGAAGGGCAAAAATGGAGGCACAGGTTCGATGAAATGTATTTCTCATAGCCACAGGCACTTTTGTTGTTGTTTTACATTTTCTTGTAACAAATTCTCAATTGATATGACATTTTCTGGACAATTGGAATTTTGTTTTCATATCTGGAAAAAAAAGTAGCACCAGTAAATGTGTTACTTGAAGTGTCATGTCTGTATTTGTATAAACTATTTGAATTGACTTAGATAGTCCATTATGCTTGACCTCTAATATCCTCTATCATAGTCATACACTGTTATATTGCCTTTGATAATTTACTGTTATAACACAGGATGAACCCCTATTCTAATTTAAACCAGCCACGCAGACAAGATTCACCTCATGCTGTGACCTGTTAAAATTTGAGAGGCAAAGAACTATCCCAGAAGTCACTAAAGTAAAAATTAACTACTTTATTCTTTAAGTCCAACAAAGGACATTAAAACAAACAATTATTTACAACTCCTTTCTCTTAAACCTATCTTCTACCTCCCACTCTACAATACTAGTCTGATTAAAAATTCCCGATTAAGATTTACAAAAGAAAAACGATATTTTAAAATCAGTCTCCTCTGCCGATTCTCTCTCCAGGTTGGCCTCTGTTCTGCTGCACAAACTCCTCACAGACAGTTACCTTTCAGAGCTTATCAGCTTGCAGTCTACATTTGTTGATCTTTGATAGTTCTCCCCCAACTGTTCAAAATGTCCAGTTTTATACCCCAAAACATTGGATTGTTTCATTGGGTTTTAATAGTATCAAAATACTAAATTCAAATTTGATTGGATTTTGGTATCTTGGGGCATAATTTAAACTGGCCAAATTTGAATTTGTTTTTGATTCATGGCAGCCCAGATGCTGCTATTTGTTTCAACCAAGTGTTACATTGTTACCATGTTTAGGACTCTGTGCTTTGTCAGTCCTTGCTAGCATTTCAACTCTCTTAAAGGTACAGTAAACCTCTACACCTTCATAACACTTAGGATTCTGCAAAATACTTTAAAGCCAGTGTAGGAATATCGGAAACAAACTTAAGCTCACAAACAGTATAGTTATGACCAAATTCTGTTTGTAAGATGTGGACTAAATGATAAATATTGGTTTTTAGACTTCTGAAATTTTCTTCAAGAAGGTTCCACAATACTATTTCAAACAGTACTGTTAAATTGATAGTTATCAGACTTCAGTGCTTTGAAAATAGTCCTGTCATAGAGACTAGGCATAGAGCTTTGTTCTTTCCTATCTTATTGTTCATGAAATATGAAGCTTTAGGTTAGAATATACCAGATATTTAAGTCCAAAAGATTGTTTGTACTATCAGAGCACAGCAACTCTCTTGGTGATGAGTCCATAAGATGTAGGAGCAGAAGTAGGCCATTCAGCCCATCAAGTCTACTCTGCCATTCAATGAGATCACAGCTGGTGTGATAATCCTCCACTTCACCTTCCTGCCTTCTCCATAACCCTTCATTCTCTTTATTGATTCTTCTTCCTGTGTGTCTATTTCTTGTTTCTTACTGTTACTCATTACCAGTTTTATATATTAATTTTTTTTGTTTGCTGTGGCATCTCCCTTGTACATAAATTACTTCATTTAAAAAAATCATTTGCTGTGTAATATTCATAAGATTACTAGAAATAGGAGCTGGTTAGGTCATTTGGTACATCAGGCTTTCTCAACCAGGATTGGTTGAATAGATGTGCAAGAAATGCTCCTTCCAGTTGAAACTTGCTTTTCTAAAATGTTGGTTAGAATATTTGTATGAGGGCACTTACTGACAGCAGGTACAATACATTCATAGGCATTGGAGTGGTGGATTTAGCCCTTTGAGCCTGTTCTACCATTTATTGAGTTCATTGCTGATCTGTGACCTAACTTCACATCATTGCCTTTATCTCGTACTTCTTAATGCTTTCTGATAGCAATAATCTATTCATCTCTGACTTTAAAATTGACAATTTAACTAACATCTGTGGTATTTGCAAAAGACTTTCCAAGCTTCTCTTCTATCCTTTCCCAAGGTGTTTATTAATTGCACTCCTGTTAGTGGCAGCATAATTGTGGAAAAAGTCATTTAAAAATAATGAAGCAAGCTCCATTTGTTGCTTTACAGCCAGACATTTGCAGTGCAGATTTTTGAGTTCAGAATGTATAGCTCTGATGTGAAACTCATCTTTATTTAATGGAACAAAGAAGGCTCGGTGTTGGACAAGTGAATTTTGTAGCTGGGAGTCATTTTGATTCCTGGATGTTTACATGAAATTAATTATTCAATTGTGATATTAGCTATGGATTATATTACACCCACTGGGATTGCGTGCTGTAAATTGAGCCCCGCTGTTTGTGAAGTTGTAGCAAATGTTGGTTATTTTATTGAGCACACGACTACCCCAATTTACTTGACTTGCAGACCAATATTGATCAAAAGCACTGACCAGGTTTCTGTACTGAACAAGAATTTATTGTGAAATAATTTGACAGCTACAGGAAAACTGATATAAACCATCTGCATATAATGCTACTAACTAAAACTCTAATCTCTTTATAAACTCTCCCTTGCACATATAAAATTATGAAAGGGATAAGATAGAGAGAGGCAAGTTGTTTCTGCTGGTAGGTAAGACTAAGGTTAAGGGACATAGCTTCAAGACTTTCGGGGAGTGGAGTTGAGGCTGAGATGAAGAGGAACTGCTTTTCCCAGACAGTGGTGATTCTGTGGCATAGTCTACCCAAGGAAGCAGTAGACGCAGCTTCATTAAATTTATTCAAGACACTATTGGATGGGTTTTTGCATGGTAGGGGAATTAAGGGTTATGGTGATGACGCAGGTACGAGGAGCTAAGATGATAGATCAGCCATGATCTTAATGAAGGGTGGAACGGGCTCGATGGGCCAAATGGTCGCCTCCTATTATTGTGATACTATGCTACAAGCATGCGCGCACACATGCATGTGCTCACAAACGAACCTGTCAGCAAAATAGATTATTGGCGGATGCAGAAAGACCTGGAAAGTCAGTTCAGTGGTTGTGCTCCCCAATTCCAGTGTTGACATGATCCTTCTTCCACTAGCTATGCCCTCGTGTTCAGTTGTCTTTCTCTGGAACCATACACTGATTTTGTAAGTTTATTTTCCTCGTACCACAATGTTATAGACATGGTTCTTACATGTGTGTTAGTTGCTCATTTTGTCATTGTGATTTGCATCAATAACATTTTCCCTACAATAGGATAAATAATGACTATTTACAAAGACATCTTACAAATTGTCTCGGTATTACGTCCCTCTTGAGGGGTAAGTATAAATTAAGGTAGTGAGTTATCAATGTATAAGCATGAAACAGCCTTTGTTTTTCTTCATTTGTAACAATTTTGTTTTTACAAATTATTTTTCTTTTAGCTTAAGGAGCAACGTGAAAGAGAGCGCAAAGCAAAAAAGCCAAAAGAAGGCAGTGAAGAGGGAGGAGAATTTGATGACCTGGTGTCAGCCCTACGTTCAGGCGAAGTCTTCGATAAAGATTTCAAGCTAAAGCGCAATCGCAAGCGTGTCATCAGTCAAGTAGATGGTGGTCGAGAGCGACCAATTACAAAGCTCAACTATTAAGCCATTGCCTGTAGTGCAGAATCATGGCTGTATAGCAGCCAGCTTGCGTGTTACTGTCCTGTTGTGATTACACTGATAATACTGCCGATTGGCCCTATAAATGGCTGCTGTTCTTCATAGTGGACGCCCTGTCCCTCTTTGTAGCTGGGTTTTGCATGCACCACACTTAATAAAAGAGAACTTTGTTTATGTGGTGCTGAAGCACATAAAACATTTGAACATTTCTAGGATTCACTGAGCAAAACTTTGTTTTCATGATTTCATAAAAACATGCTCTTCCACAAATTTTCTGCTGCATAAGCATTCCATCCAAACTAAATGAAAGATTAAGCAACCTAATGGATTAAAGATGGTGCTGACGCAATTAGATTTATGGAGTTGATGATTACTTGGACTTGAACCTGAAGCTGGAGTATGCTGGAAAGACCATGCAGACTTAAATAAGTGAAGCATAAAAGCAACAATTGAAATGTGTATTGCTGAAGACCTGCAAACATCTGTGGCTTTTGACCTGGTTCCAAGGAATTGAGTAATTTCCCTTGATCATTTTTTTTTAAAAAACAATTCTTAGTTGGGAATTTTTTTATTTTTAAAATTGTTTACTCAACTATTTTCTGACTGAAAATGAGTATGATCATGGGAATATGTTTATAGTATGTTGGTGATATCCAGATTTCCTTTGCTTTTATAAAAACATTCCATAATTAATGGGGATGATAATGAGGGTTCTCTGAAGGGGCAATGTAATGTTGAACCTCTTTTCTTGCTGCTGGCAGCTCTACAGCAGGACCATAGCCAGGCACACAATATAATTGAAATGGTTCTTGTCAGCTATATTGGTTTGGGGGATTGTGGGGAAAAGTAAGAATTTTGTTTAAAGGAAGAAAAAAAACTGCGCTTGAAACTTGAATTAAAAAATGACTTTAGTAACCTCGTATCTAATTATAACGCAATTGCAGAATGAAAATGGTTATTGTAAAAAGGACAGTGTGAATAATTTCAGGAGAATCAAACTCTACAGCCTATTTATATTTGGACATATTTGGGAAGAGGTGTCAAGACATTATAAGTATTCAAGTACTGTAACAAATTATTCAAATTTTGTAGCCGAATCATAAGGCATTAATTTGGTAGCAACTAATGGAAGAGCCTTTCCATTCACTTGTGTGGTGAATTGATCCCTTAACCAAAGTGCCTGAAAACAGGTTTGTGTTTATGAATAGGGCTCGCTTTCGTAAAGTTTTGTGATTCAGGATCTAATGTTTTGTTTTAAAACTGTGTGAACACTGTGCTGTTTAAACTATTGGCTAGGGGAAATAAGTGTTCTGATTTGGTCCTGTAAAGAGTGAGAACACTATAAAAGCTTAGGTCTGAGTTTGCGCGCGCGCGTGTGTGTGTTTGTCAATGTATACATGTGTGTCCACGTAAGTGTACACCCTGTATTTCCTTATGGACTTCAAAATGCCCATTTTGCTTTCCTTTTCAAAGTGGAAATGTGAAAGCAATTCCCTGTGCCACTATTAAAAAGTATTTTAGACTGGTGCTGGTTCCGGTAGAAGCTCACTGCTTTCTTGGGTTTATTTGACAACCTTTTTTTAAAAATGCCAAAAATGGTTAAAATATTTGTAAACAAGAATGTACACAAAGGATCTCATTTGTTGTTAATTTAGTGGGATGTCATTATAACATGATCAATCACAAATGCCGTGTACTTTTTTGACTTGTTAGTTCCGAATGGTAAAATGCAATAAAGAAAAGTAGTTGACACAAATATTTTGTGTATCCTATCAGAAGGCAGTGAATATTTGTAAAAGTTAATAATTCTACCAAGTGCACCAGACAGTAAATATTTTTCAGTTGCCATTTATGGAAAATGGCATTTTTTTAAAAACGCAAACATAGTTTCATGCTTCTATACACTCTATATTCATTATTTCTATTCAACTGTGGATTAAAAATACATGGAAGGTAATGTTATAACTGTAAAGAAATAGTGTATTAGGGATACCGATCTTGTATACAGAAATTACATTTACTTTTTTGTATTTTAAAAGCATTTCAATTTTTCAGAAGACTGAAATCAGAATCTCAAGAAAAAATGTCATCTTGAGGTTTTGCACAGTGCAGTCACCTAATGTTGACCAGCGGACCTCAATTATTGAAAAGTTTCTCTCCAGTAACTCACCTGACACTCTTGGGGCATTTTAATACTGCTTACAAACTTCTATCAAAAACTGTTCTTCAATGAATTAATGGTTTTGGGAACTAGTATCCATGTATGTGTGTAAAGTGAAGTTAAAGATATTGTTATATATTTAATTGAATCCTGATACACTTTTTTTAAAAGTAGGATCATTATATTTGTGCACACAAATGCACATAACTACATCTAATACAGTAAGTGGGAAAGACCTATATAGCAGCATTCATATCCTCAATGTCCTAAAGTTGTTTACAGCTCAGGAAGCATTTGCAAAATATAGTTACTGTTATAATCCAGGAATCACTGAGGCAATTTCCCACAAATTATGTAAAAATCATTGATCATTTGTGTTGATTGAGGGACAAATATTGATAGATACAGTATAAAGGATATAACACCTTTGTTCCTTTTCAACAAAGTGCCTTGGTATCATTTGTATTCAAGTGAGCAAAAAGGTCTTTAACTTAATAATTCACCTGAAAGGTGACATCATTGACAGTGAACCACTTTCTGTACTCTATTGGAGTGACAGCATAGACTTCTAGAACATAGAACATTACAACGCAATACATGCCCTTCGGCCCTCGATGTATCACCGACCTGAGAAATTAATCTGAAGCCTGTCTAACCTACACTGTCCCATTCTTGTCCATATGCCTATCCAATGATCATTTAAATGCCCTTAAAGTTACGAGTCTACTGCTGTTGCAGGCAGTGTGTTCCATGCCCCTACTACTGAGTAAAGAAACTACCTCCGACATCATCCTATATCTATCTCCCCTCAGTTTAAAGCTATGTCCTCTCCTGCTAGCCACCGCCATCCGAGGATGACAGCGAGAGCCTTTTTTCCTATCTAACCCTCTGATTATCTTATGTCTCAATTAACTCACCTCTCAATCTCCTCCTCTCTACCAAAAACAGCCTCAAGTCCCTCAGCCTTTCCTCATAAGACCTTCCCTCAATACCAGGCAACATCCGAGTAAATCTCTGAACCCTTTCCAAAGTTTCCATATCCTTCCTATAATGCGGTGACCAGAATTGTACGCGATAGTCGAAATGTGGCTGCCCCAGAGTTTTGTACAGCTGCAGCATTACCTCATGGTTCCAAAACTCAATCCCTCTACCAATAAAAACGAACACACTGTATGCTGCCTTAACAACCCGATCAACGTGGGTGGCCACTTTCAAGGTTCTGTGTACCTGGACACCCAGATCTCTCTGCTCGTTTACACTACCAAGAAGCTTACCATTAGCTCAGTACTCTGTATTCCTGTTACTCCTATCTCTTATAACCTTTTCCAACACTTTACCCACAACTGAAGTAAGGCTCACAGGTCTATAATTTCCAGAGTTGTCTCTACTCCCCTTCTTGAACAAGGGAACAACATTTGCTATCGTCCAGTCTCCTGGCACTATTCCTGTAGATAATAACAACATCAAGATCAAAGACTCTGCAATCTCCTCCCTGGCTTCCCAGAGAATCCTAGGATAAATCCCATCTGGCCCAGGGGACTTACCTATTTTTAAACTTTCCAGAATTGCTAACACCTCCACCTCACACCTCAATCCTATCTAGTCTAGTAGCCTGTATGTCAATATTCTCCTTGACCACATTACTTTTCGTCAGTATTCACAGTAGAAAAAGACATTCAGTTAGCGCTTCCTCATCTCCTCTGACTCCACGCACAACTTGCCACTCCTATGTTTGATTGGCCTTAATTTTACTCTAGTGATTCTTTTTTATTCCTGATATAGCTATAGAAGGTCTTAGGGTTTTCCTTGATCCTATCTGCCAATGACTTCTCCTGTCCCATCCTGGCTCTTAGCTCTCTCTTTAGGTCTTTCCTGGCTAGCTTGTAACTCTCAAGCGCCCTAACTGAGCCATCACATCTCATCCTAACATAAGTTGCCGCCTTCCTTTTGACAAGAGATCCAACTTCCTTAGTAAACCACAGCTCCTGCGCTCGACCACTTCTTCTCTACCTGACCGGTACATACTTATAAAGGACACACAGTAGCTGGTCCTTGAATAAGCTCCACGTTTCTATTGTGCCAATCCCCTGCAGTTTCCTTTCCTATCCTAGGCAATCTAAATCTTGCCTAATTGCACTTCCTTTCCCCCAGCCATAACTCTTGCCCTGCAGTGTATACCTATCCCTTTCCATCACTAAAGTAAACATAACCTAATTGTGGTGACTATCACCAAAGTGCTCACCTACCCCCAAATCTAACACCTCGCCGGTTTCATTACCCAGTACCAAATCTAATTTGGCCTCGTCCCTTGTTGCCCTGTCTACATACTGTCAGGGAACCCTCCTGGACCAAAAATGACCCATCTAAAGTACTTGAACTATAGTATTCGCAATTAATATTGGGAAAGTTAAAGTCCCCCATAACAACTAACTTGTCACTCTCTCTACTATTGAGGATCATCTTTGCTATCCTTTCCTCTCCATCTCCAACTATTTGGAGGCCGATAGAAAACTCTGAACAGGGTAACCTCACCTTTCCTGTTTCTAATCTCAGCCCATACTACCCCAGTAGACGAGTCCTCGAACGTCCTTTCCGCAATCATAATACTGTCCTTGACTAACAGTGCCACACCTCTCCCTCTTTTACCATTTTCTCTGATCTTACTGAAACATCTAAATCCCAGAATCTGCAATAACCATTCCTGTCCCTGCTCTACCCATGTCTCCGAAATGGCCTCCACATCGAAATCCCGGGTACCAACCCATGCTGCAAGTTCATCCACCTTATTCTGGATGCTCCTGGTGCCTGGTGTTGAAGTAGACACACTTCAAACCAACCTCTTGCCTGCCAGTACCTTCTTGTGACCTTGAAATCTTAGTTCTGACTTCACTACTCTCAGCCTTCTGTATATTTGAACTACAAATTTGGTTCCCGTTCCCCCTGCTGAATTAATGTAAACCCACCCAAAGAGCATTAGCAACTTCCCCCGCCCCCCTCCCCAAGGATATGGGTGTCCCTCTGGTTCAGGTGAAGACCATCCTATTTGTAGAGGTCCCATCTATCCAAGAAAGAGCCCCAATTATCCAGGAATCCAAAACCCTCCTACCTGAACCATCCCTGTAGCCACGTGTTCAACTCTTCTGTCTCACTGTCTTGACACATAGAATTTTTGTTTTTGGTTAGTTGAGGATGACAGGTGGGGGACGCTACCTGAGTAGTGTTTTGGGTAAAGCAATCACCCATATATAATTAGCATCACTTACCCAGTAGTCCTCTGTCTGCTCCTGCTCCGTATGTGCTCCACCTTTACATGAGGTAAACTGTTATATCTTTTAAAATTTACCTTCCTGTCAGCCCTCTGGTCCTTGTTATTGCTCCACCCACTCCAACTGTTGCTGAAGAAAGTGAAGCTCTGTGCTCAAGTCTCTGAAGTGGGTCTTGAACCTACAAGCTACTGGCTCAGATGTGTGTGCAACCTACTGAGCTATGGCTGACATTATGTTTGTCTATAATTGTGTAGAAATACAGGTACTAATTAATTGGAAATAGTCACAAGTACTAAGGCAGAGAGAAAACTGTGCTGGGAATGTTTTTCATTGGAATTTACTTGCATAATTCCTTTTAACAAACTTCATATGTTGGATGGCAGGTTGAGAGCTACAGTTACACGAGCCTCTGTCCTAATCCTTTTCTGCACTTGTGGAGAGACACAAACAATGCTGCCCGTTACCAAGGAGTGGCCCCTTCAACAGGCTAAGTGGCAGACTCATCATCTCAAACTCAGCAAATGAGGAGATGCTTGTTTGGTTTCAGGGATTTACATTTGTTAAATAAGTAAACTTGTGTAATTTTGCTTTTTGTAAACTGTTTTGTTGGAATCCTTGACTGTTATTGATTTGTTATTCAGGTTGAAACAGTTTGATTTATTTAAAGCATCATAGGACTTGAAGGTAACTTGGTAAACCTACAACTCCCTCAATTTTATTTTGTCTATGAAGTGTGACACTTTGAGTCGTTTCAGGGATATGATTTTAATTTATGCAGAAGTAAGGATAAACTAAATGTTAAGCTAATCTTTACTTGAATAATGAACCTCTGGAATGTGTTCACTGGATTCTGCAGTACTACTGCTCTTCAGTTCTCTGTGGGTAAACAGTTAATCTATGTGGCCAATAAGATCTCTTGGGGCAGAATTTTCCCTGCCCTTGAGCAGCATAGGGAATGCTGAAAACATGGAAAATACAGTATAAGTAAAAAATTTTGAATCTTTACACACATTCAAATTTCCCCCTTAAGGATTCAATTATGAGTTGAAAATCCACTGATAAACAATAATATACCTTTTATTTCCATGTATTTGCATCACATTATCTAATCTCATCTCATTTCTGTGTGGTTTGTGATTCTCTCTTCCTGTCTCAAAACTAGACAGTGATGATTCCTGACTTGAAAGCCAAAGTGATTACCTAGTGGATAGAGCTCACCACTTGCTTCTGAGTGTCTTTGTTTTAAGGTCCATTCACCAACATTTCATTGCATGCTATTTGAACAATGCCTGTCTCCTCCCTGTTTATGGAAGTTGACCTCAAAAACAGTAACCTCATCATATCATAATTGCATAATATATTTCACCCTTTCACTCCGAAGCTCGTGATAACCTTACCTTTCAAGGCTGCAGGTTTTGGAGCCACCCGTCTCATGCAATAGCATGGAATGCATCTTAGGTTCTAGCTTGTTTTCTTAATACTCTCTCAATTTGCAAATTCAGCATCTCAGGCTTGTATTGGCCTTTAGTATGCAGATAGGAAGCTTGTCATGCTTGGCAGCACCAAACAGTTAGTTGGTGGACATGTTTCTCTGCAACAATGTGCTACATCAATGTCACACTGACAAAATTATGGCAGCAGCTCACATAGTAATAATACTGCATGTGCTTCAATCAAATGATCATTTTTCAGAGTCAGAGGGGCCCAACATAATGTGATCAAGAGGACTGAGGTGAGTTTGGTGTATAATCAATCAGTAAAGGGGCTTTCCTAGGGGCTTGGACATGGTCAGTCTGAGGATCATTGTCTCTGCTGCCTGGGGATTGGGAAATGCTTAGACCTGCAAGTCAAGTCCAATCAGTCCAGGGTTTACAAGTATGTCTCTCTCAAAAATGAATCATTGGAGAAACTCAACAGGTCTGGCAGCATCTATGGAGAGAAGGCATTTAATGATTTGAGTCCAGTTAACATTCTTGAGTTCAGAAGACAGGATTGTGTACAGTTGAGTGTGTTCTCAATTCCATCAGGGGAATTGGCTAATCCATTTGGGTAATAATGGTCAGGAGTTTTATCATGGTCAGTCCATTATGGGTTAGAGAAAGTGGGAATCTCAAGCTGGTGCTATTGTTTGTGTAAGGTATATGCAAGGAGAGTATCAACATTATCTAGACAATATACTGTAACCTAAATGCACATGTCAGAATGAAGCTTTTTGGATATGTTATTTTTGGAATATTTAAAACAAAATGTACCTTAGTTGGCTGCTAAAATCCAAATTTGAAAAATACAGCATTGAAATCATTTGACAATTGTTTTAGCTGCAATTATAAAGATGCATTTAGTCTGAAATCAATATTTCAAACAGAATTAATTTGGCAATGCACTTTTCCACAATCAGTTCTGAAATCTGAGGAGTTGACCAAACATTGCACTTTTATTTTCAATTTTCAATTGTTCTTTGAGTGATGTAAAGAGATTACAGCTCAAATATAAGATTTCCTGATCCATGCCCTTACTTGAATGGTAGTTCCCTTTGATATGAACTTCACTTCCTATTTTCTGCATAAGCATTTTTGTACAATCATTAACTTGTCATCACTATTACTTTAGTCCCAGACTTTACTAACTTCATACCAAGATTTTCATTCGAACTGTTAATCTTAATGTAGCAAAGTTGATCATTGCTGAACTATATAACTAAACCCTTTGCTGTTTCAGTTTTCAACATCTAGTTTCAGATGTTTTATTTTGGTATATCTAAATTGAGTTTTCGTCATCTTAATTTTTAAAGAAGTTTAGTTTACCTCCAAGCATCTCTCCGCTGTTCACTTTAATCTTGTGCACCAGATGAAGGGTGTGTTCTGTGCCCTCCCAAATAAACTTTATCTGTTTCAGCTTGTCATAAGCCAGAGTCATCTTAGACAATAGACAATAGATGCAGGAGTAGGCCATTCTGCCCTTCGAGCCTGCACCGCCATTCAATATGATCATGGCTGATCATTCCCAATCAGTATCCTGTTCCAGCCTTATCTCCATACCCCTTGACTCCACTATCTTTAAGAGCTCTATCCAATTCTTTCTTAAATGAATCCAGAGACTGGGCCTCCACTGCCCTCTGGGGCAGAGCATTCCACACAGCCACCACTCTCTGGGTGAAGTAGTTTCTCCTCATCTCTGTCCTAAATGGTCTACCCCGTATTTTTAAGTTGTGTCCTCTGGTTCGGCACTCCCCCATCAACGGAAATATGTTCCCTCCTGCCAGAGTGTCCAGTCCTTTCATAATCCTATACGTTTCAATCAGATCCCCTCTCAGTCTTCTAAACTCAAGGGTAATCTTTGAGTCAGTAACGATGTTTAATGTATTTTGGGATGCTTTGAAAACCAATTACTGAATAGAGTAGTTGCTCTGGGAGTCTGGTGTCAAGCATACAAACAATACGTCCCAACCAGTGTAACTGATTTTTGGATGACTGGTGCCTTGACGCTGGGCAGGTTGGCTTGGGAGAGGATGTTGTTTAGTGGCCTATGTCTTGTCACCAGATTTGGAGGATCTTATGGAGGTACCACTAAGTTATCTGCTGTTGGTGGTCCAAGTCTTTTGAAATATAAAGAAATTTGGGTGAGCATGACTGTCTAGTAAACCATTACCTTTAGCGATAATTTTGAAATCTAAGTTTTTTTTTATTCTCAGCTGGATGATGGTTGAATTGAAGGAAGATTAGCATTTCATTTAAATGGAGAAATCTACCAGCAATATGAGGTGCTTCCCTTTTTACCTCACTGATTCACAGCAACTTACTAAATTAAGGAATGAAAGTTTGTCCTGGAATTTCAACTGCTTGAAGGTCATGAAAATAATGAACTGTTGGATTGTGGATGCTTAGTTTTTTTTATTTCGGTATTTATTTTCTTTTGCAAAAGAAAATGGAGTTGTTCCTGGCAACCATTTTATTTGGTTTGCTTAGATATGTAACCTGTAGTGGCTAGGATCTTTCTGGTACATTGATCTACAGAGAGAAAATGTTGAGACTGTTGTGTTGAAATGCCAGTATCATAAATCAGCACACAAGGTTTTAAATGATGCTGTTGATCTGGGACTTGGGAATATTGTTTGAATATAGTACGTTGATAAATTCCAAATGTTTGGGTAGAATGAAGGAAATTTCTAATGCAACTAATTGTTTACAGTCCATATATGGCTTCTATTTAATACAGTAGTGTGAAGAAGAGATCTAAAATGGATTTGCCATTAATAATATTCGTCATTTAATGTAAAAAAAATTAAATAACAACAGACAAAATTACAAGTTCATTAATTCACTGGTTGAAGCTGTGTCCTGTGTTGTATTGGACATTACATGTCCTAAGCTGTCTTTGTATAAACATTTTGAGAATGTGCTTAAGAGTGAAAATCAAGCCTTGATCCCATGGTACATTTAAAAACTAATGTTTGATTTCCAAGCTCCCTTGCCTCCCTAAGTCTTTAATTGTCACCTCCCAAATCTGTTCCCTGCTTTACTGAAATTTGTAGTGATTATAAGAATTGAGCAAGGTGAACCTCCGAGAATGAGTTCCCTGATTGGGGCTGTTAATGTAGTCAAATCAAGGAGCTGTGGCTGACAGATACAAACAGGCATGTCAGAGGTTCTGTTCACTCAGAGCTGGCTCTGAGAAAGCTAGATCAGTGTCAAGGACTTTTACACGTAAATAAAGAGTGACTCTGTGTTGGCTTACCTGCCTCTGTGGAGTTATTTCAGAATTCTGTTACATTTTGAATTGCTTCTGTCACAGCAACAAAACAAATAGTTCTTCAGCAGCTTTAGTAATGAGTTTTCTCTGTCATAAGATCAGAATTTGGGATGTTTGTGGGATGTTCACACAATATTCAGCATATTCCGACCCCTCTGATACAAAAGTAGTCTGTGTCCAAATGCAGCCAAGCCCTGGACATTATAGAAGTTAAGTAAATTTTAATTTCTAAAATGCATGTCAAAAATTGCACAATTTTGTTTTTGGTTCAAAATGCTTTCATGTGTCTTCATTTGTTTAAAGGGTTTTTATTTTTACATTTACAATACTGAAATTTGAAATGCTCCCTACCTTCAAATTAACTACATACGCAGTGAAATACATACAAACTCGTGAAAAATTGCAAGTCCTGTGAAGTAACAAAACTTAGTATTTTAAGTGATGTTATCTGTGTTGAAATGCATTTAATGCACATTTCTCATTTAGTGACAAAGGTTGAAGTTGCCTGAAATGTACCTATTATATAGGCTGCATTATTAATTTTGCTTAATATACAATATATGTTACCAAGCTGGAAAGTGTATGACTTTAAAAATAGTATTTACTCTCTATTGTGGATTGAATATAAATCCACAATGGGTTCATCCTCAAGTTCATTTGAATTTTATAAATTAACATGGGTTCATGGAATCGTAGAATTCCTACAATATGGAAGCAGGCTATTCGGCCTATTGAGACCCCACTGACCCATCCAAAGAGCAACCTACTCAGACCCACCCTTACCCTATCCAAGTAACCCTTCATTTCTCTTAGCTTTCAAGGAATTGATCAGTTTGGGGAGGAGGATCATAATGAATAAACAATAGATGGTTGTTTACTTCATCAATGTATTTTATTTGAGTTAATTCTTGTTTATTATATTGCATAGAAGCAACGCACGTGGAAAATAGTTTTAAACTCTAAAGTAGAATGAAATACAAATATACATTTTAAACTACTATTAAACACTCTGCCTCGGCTAATACAAGCAAGTATGTCATATGCGCCTTAACCAATTTATCTACCTGTCCTGTTAGCTTAAGGGCCCCTTTGATTCTCTGTTTCCCATTCTTCAAGTTTTGTCTTGCCCAAATGTATTACCTCTCACTAATCTGAATGATTTGGAGGTGCCGGTGTTGGACTGGGGTGTACAAAGTTTAAAAACCACAACACCAGGTTATAGTCCAATGATTTATTTGGAAACGCCAGCTTTCGGAGCGCTGCTCCTTATTCAGGTGGTTGTGGGATTTGAATTCCATTTGCCACTGATTAGCCTATTTGGCCAGCCTGATATCCTCCTCACAATTTACCACTTCTCCCATTTTTGTATTTTATGAACATAGCTGAAAAATACTCCCACATTCAAATTGCAATTGTTTATATATGTCACAACCAGCAAGGGCTCCAATACCAGTTCCTGTAGGACTCCACTGGACTATTTGACAAAAACACAGCTGAACAATTGCCTGCTGCTTCCTGCCACTCAGCCAATTCTGGATCCAGTTAGCAAAATGTCCTTCAATCCCATCAGCTCTTGTTTTTGTGATCAGTTTCCCATCTGGGACCTTATCAAAAGCCCTACTGAAGTTCAAGTACACTATATTAATATGCATTGCCATCATCTACATGCCAGGTTACCTCTTCTGAAAATGCAATCAAATTGGTCAAATATACTGTTATCAAAACCATGTTTATAGTTCCCTGCCTCTCCAATTGCCAGTGAATTCATCCCTGAAGTTAGACTGACTGCCTATAGTTTTCTGGTTAATCCCTTGCTCCCTTCTTGAATAATAGCATTAGGTTGAATGTCCTCCAATCCTCTGGTATCTCTGCCCTGCCACAAAGGAACTGAAAATAGTTGTCAGCATTCTTGCTATTTCGTCCCTTGTCTCAATCAATAGCCTAGGATATGTCATATCTGGCCCTGGGTATTCATCGAATTTTAAGCCTACCAGACCACTAATTTCTTGAATTATATCACAGTCTTCCATCCTAACTTTATTTTATCCATGTATTTTGTGTTCACTAGTAAGAGGGACAAAGAGTGAATAGTGTTCAACCTGCTGTGAATGGTGAAAGGGATGTATTGTTTCAGATATACAAAGTGTCTGCGTTGAAAGCAGTGAGGGCCACTTCCTGAATAGTGTCAAGTCCTAGGCTTTCTGATGATACAACTCTGCCACAAAGGCTACAAGTTTGCACAGGAAATATTAACATACTCTTTAGTTCGTTGATCTATCTAGGCTTTATCTATTGCTTTAAGCCCTTTTAGTATTTTTGATAGTCACTGAAGGAGGTAGATGCTTTTGTAATCTCTGCTATTTATGAAATCTGGTAGGGTCATTATAAATTATAGTAGGAAGATAAGACTCGCCACTTATGGACATAAATTTTAAAGTTATATTTTTCTTCTTGATTAAGGCAGGAAGAGGTGAATTCCAAAGGATGAATACACGATGGTAACTTAATTAGTACTCCTGCTTACAGGAAGGGCATCATGGATATCTGATTATGGTGACTTTCTGTTCAATGGCATCCGAGCTGCACCACAGCTGATGAGCATTAGATTTCTGCTTTATTCTTGGTGATAAAAGTTTTCTAAATTTCTCGTGTATCACAACTATACAAAATGGAAATAGTGTTTGCAGATCAAGCAGCAGTTTTCTGAAGCAATTTAGGAAAACTTTGCTGTGGAAGTTCCAAGCTAGCTTAGTTGGTAATTGATGGAGCTCTTAAACCTGGATTCTGGAGTTAAACCGCGTATTAGGTGATGATTTTTAAAGTTTAATTTTGTTTGTTATTCATTGGCTGAAGAGCATCTTTAGTTATAGAAAACCGAATAAATCCTTTTGATAGAAACTGCAAAAGAATCCAATTGGAAAAACAATACTCCAATGTATTCATGATAATTGTAATAGTAAGACCAGACCAATGAATAGAACTATTGGGAAACAGTCGATCCTAAAATGATTTGTAATACACTTCCTAATCCAGGTTTCAGTTTGCATTTAAAGCTTAATTTGGTTACAAGTAATGTAATCACAGTCTAAACTATTCACACTGTATCTGCGCATGTAGAGGAACTGACCCCCCTACTGTTACAATACAAATAAACACGGCTTTTCAAAAATCTTACACATATCATATGTCATCTCTACATACACAACTGGAAGTTTAGTATTGAGAGTGCTGTTGTATTTTGAAAGGACTGGTTTCTATTGTATTATGTCCTCAGAAACTGCATTCAAAACTAAATTGCCTTATGTTCAGTTATCTTGGTTTGACACATTGAATTCGGTTTTTCAGATAAGCTCGCCATTCACCTGACAGGCACATGCCTGGAAATCACTGTTATATTAGAGAGATTCCTTATGACTGCCTAAATTTATACCTAGTTCCATTAAAGAGTAAAGTTATTTTTGTAACCATTAATGCAGCGTGTATTAATTCATGTAGTTGCAGATTCTCAGGGAGAAGCTGAATGACTTCCCTGATTGTCTCTTTTGGTAACTTGCACTTTTTTCAATCCTCTCTGCAATAAGATCTTCACAGAACCTCCCCTCTTTAGAGGGGAGAGTTAACAAATCTTTTTTTTTCATTGCTGTCTTGCTTTTTATTTGCATTAAAAATAATGGAAACAAAGGCACACCTATTGAAAATATCCAATTGACTTCTGAGGTGTCCTCCTCATAGTGGTTAGGAGTGGGACACCTGAGAATCTCCTATTTATACTGTCATTCAAAATTGCCCCTTAATGCATTATAAGCATAGCTATAGGAAGTTTAATGAAGCAGTTTGCTAGGATACGAACAGAGTTACTCCAAGCTTCGGTTCAAAACTGTTGAAAACCCAGTGGAGTTATTGGGTCAAAGGATGGTGGTACCTGCAAGATATTTTTTCCATTACTGTTGTAGCTAATGGACAGTTTTAAAGTGATAATTGTCATGGGTTGAAAATTTTGTTTTCCCGGTTACTGGATGCCTTAAAATTTTAATTTGGCATGAAATTAACTAATTTTTGGAAAGGGAAATTCCTGCTGTAGATTACTAAATCTGTTATTTTTCAACAAGGTCTGTAAAGAATATTATTGATTTGCTATGGAATGAGAGACCCTGTCCAATACCTTTACCTCACGGAGACCATGATTGCATACTGTAATTTTGTGTGGTCTGTTAGTATGGGACATTTTTCAGAAACTCAAATGGACCTTATTCGCAAGAGACGTCAAAGGACAACAACTTGCTGCATATCCTGGGTGTTTTGACACATACACAGCACAGAATGGGTTGCACAGGTTCCATGTTGAGGCAGCTGCAGATGGTGGGCTGTAGGAGGTGTGGGGTGGTGGTGTCATGTATACCCAACCACAGGACATTTGCCAGGGGATAAATGTAAGGTATTTGACAAGATAGTGGTCAACTATAGGACAAGTGGCGCTGCTGATGGATGCCCCAGGTAGTTTTGCTGCAAAACCTCCAGGAACCATTAAGTGAGCTATGAGGTGGCATTAAGGCTCAGGAAAGTTATGAAAACCCCATTTAGAGCAAGAAGGTGAGAACCGTTGATGATTTGGTGCAGCTGGATGTGAAGGCAGCCATCAGTGTTTGCTTGGTGCAGCTGAGACCCATCTGAGCTTGGTGAATCTCTGGAAGGTAGTGTTAGCTTTATTGAAGCTAGCTGGATGTGTAAGAGCTGGAATTGTGGCAGTGATTAGCTGCTGAAGTGCTGTCTTTGGAATCCAGTGGAGTACCATTTCAAGCAGAGATTAAATGTCCATGGCACGAGCAGTTGTTGATATGGTCTATATGGTCTGTAACGGACCAGCTTGTGAAGGAGTTCCAAACTTTTACGTCTTCCTAAGTGAAGAATTGGAATCCCTTGAGCTTACTCCACCACTTAATAAGATCATAGCTGACCTGATGGTAACCAAAAATCTATAATCCTGCTTATTCTCCTTAAGTTCTCACTGCCTTGCTTGCTGACCAACTATTGACATTTGCCTTAAACATTGACCAAGGCTATGCTTCCACAGCCTTTTCAGAAAGCGTTCCGAAGTCTTATCACCATCTGAGCGAAGACATTTTTTCTCATTTCATTCTTCTTAAAATAGGTGACCCCTTATTGTTAAAAAGTGAGCCCTAATTCTAGATTCTCCCATAAAAGGAAATATCCTCTCCACATCTATCGTGTCAAGACCTTTCAATCAAATTGCTTCTAACTATTCAAAACTCCAGATAAAAACCAGGTCTATCCAACTTTGCCTCATAAGACAACCTGCCCATTAGTCTGGTGAATGTCTGAACTGCTTCCAGAACATTTACATCCTTCCTTTAATAAGGTGACCAATACTGTACACAGCACCTTAGATGCAGTCTCATCAGTATCTGGTATAACTTAAACATAAAGTTCTACTTCAGTATTTCCATTGCAAGGAATAATCATGCTCTACTAAATAGATTTCCTCATTATTTGTTAACATCTCTCAAACTGAATTTCATGGCCCTGTCTTGATTACGTGTTAATTAATGTGCTTTGGGGGATGTTTGATTATAGTTTGTCTTAACTTGCATTTGCTTAACTATACAAAGTTTGAAGAACAACATATAGTTTGTTTATTCAAAACTCTGGAATCATTTGGCCTTATTCTCTCTCATTAGGTAACTGGAATCTCAAACTTTGACTACTCAAGACATTACTGTTTCCTAACCAGATGATAACATTTGGAAACTCTTCCTATCTCTTACCAATCTGATCGTCACTTTGTTTTCTCTTCTGGAGTCAGCTTGCTCTCCATTCTGCTGTATTTCACCTGACGCCACTTGCTGTGACTGTAGTCATTAGTCTGTGCTCCACAATCAAAGCTTTTTGGAAAGATGAGAGATGAGTGTAAATTGTTGAAATGGAAAGTGAGGAGAGGTGAAGAAGAATATTGAGCGTAATGGCTGCCCAGGAACTCGAGGTACACAGGAGTGAGCAGATGCAGGCGATTTTGCTTTGTTTTTTGCACAGAAATTTATTCATGTATCTATGGTCGCTCATTCTTTATCCATCAGCTACTGGAGAAAGTCTGCTTCTGTCCACATAAACAATATTTTCAATTTCAAAAGCATACTTTAAATGGGTCACCAATTCTTTTAGTATTTAAACAGAAGATTTTTATGTATCAACCTTTGTGAGTTTGTGCTATTCCACCCCTCCCCCAACCCACTACAGTTTTTACCTCTCCTATACAGCATGGTGTTATATGCACACATTAAACAAGGTCTTGAGGCTTTACATACACTTGTCATTTCCTCCTGGAATAAAACCAGAATTCTGTTTGCTTTTATTCACAGTTTTACTGCTCTGTGGTGCTGGCTTTAATGTTAAACTGTGTCCTAATCTCCTTTGCTGTTTCATATCACTGAGCCAACTTGCATTCAGAAAATAATTACTGCTATATTTCTACCAAATGGAATCACCTTGTATTTATGGCACTGAATTACACATTTCCCTTTTCAGCTTATTCCCACTAGCTTTGGTCTTCTAAAGAATTAACGAGATTAGAAACTTGTTAAGTGGCATCTACTTTGAACTAACACAAACTCAATGGGATAGAATTCATGCGATGTGGCCAATTTGGGAATGTACCTGTGGAGCCATAATTAGTTACTGAAGCTGTTAAAGCAGCAGATGGAACAGATAAAACATAGTCACCAAAAACAGCAGGTACTAATTGGGTGTGTGAAGGATGAGTGAAAGAAAGAAATGAATATAGCTTGCTTATTGTAAAAGACTGGAGATAGCAGAATTTGTGGTTGGGGAATAAAACCAGTTACTTTTCCAGTACAGATAATTAATACCATACCAATTTAAGATTAATATCATGATCAAAGTTGACAGAATCTGGAAATAGAGGTAAGGTTGGAGGAGACTTAATGTACAAAGTTGTGGAAATATACTGAGTTGATACTGAGCATCAGGCTACATTATTCTCATTGCATTTATCTCTAGCTGTGTACTAGAAGTGTTTTAAACCTGCTGTTAGCTCCCTGAAACCATTTCTGATTTTCCTTTTTGCTGGCCACCTCAATGGTGGAGGCACTGGTAGTGAAAGGAAAATACAATATTGCTATAGCTACAGTAAGATGCCAAGTGGCCATTTGTGGCTGCAGCAATCAAACGTCTAGCAGCATGTTTCCGCAGTACAAATTTGCAGATTCTTCAGATAAAGTGTTACTGGCATGATCTGTACACATGAAAGAAAGTGACAGAGACAAGAAGTGAAAAATACATTTCTGGTTAGAAAATGTGTCTGTATAGTACTTTGTACAGAGTGCCTGCATACTCTTCTCATTCTTAAAGGCAAAAGAATCAATAGCAAAAGACCAGAGATAACGACCGCAATCAAGTCGACTGAAGGTCATTTTCTAAATCAAAGTGTGAACAATATAACCATCTACAATATGGACAAGCATCATAATGAAAGACAAATGAGAAGAATACTGCAGAAGTTTAGTTCTCAGTTCTACCCATATAACTGGATAGCCTTCTGTGGCTAACACGTTTTGAACAGATGTCCTGTTTTGAATAATGTGGGTTGCAGAGGGGGGTGGTGGGGAGGTGTAGCCTTTCAGGGGAGTATAGTACTGACAGCCAGGTTTCTGATACAGTGACTGGCTCTACTGCAATTAGGGGTATGTTAGGTTCCGAACGATCAATTGTAATAAAGGGTTCTTTCTAGTCTGGGGCCACAGAAATGTCTGTCTGTGCCATCAGGATGGTGTGTTGTCTCCCTGTTGCCAGAATCAAGGATGTCTCTGTCAGGGTGAAAGGGGAGAGTGACCAGCAGGAGGTGGTTGTTCATGTTGAAACCAACGATGTAGGAGCAAGGGATCATATTCAGCAGAGAATATAGGACACTAGGCAGGAGGTTTTAAAATGCAGGTCCTTGAATATAGTAATATCTGGACTAGCACAAATGCCACACGATAGTGATATTAAGAATAGGATGATACAGCATGTGAATGTATTGCTCGGGGACAAGGATTCACATTTTTGGTTCATTAGATTGCTTCAGAGGTATAACGGCGGCACGGTTGCACAGTGGTCAGCACTGCTGCTCTCACAGCGCCAGAGACCCGGGTTCAATTCCCACCTCAGGCAACTGACTGTGTGGAGTTTGCACATTCTCCCCGTGTCTGCGTGGGTTTCCCCCGGGTGCTCCGGTTTCCTCCCACAGTCCAAAAATGTGCAGGTTAGGTGAATTGGCCGTGCTAAATTGCCCGTAGTGTGAGGTGAAGGGGTAAATGTAGGGGAATGGGTTGCGCTTCGGCGGGTCAGTGTGGACTTGATGGGGTGAAGGGCCTGTTTCCACACTGTAAGTAATCTAATCTATAACCGGGATGGATTCCACCTGAATTGGAAGGGGACCAATATCCTTGGGGGATCTGCGGGTGGTGTTCAGGAAAGGCTGTGACTGAGATAGTAGATAAGGGGAGCAAGTCAAATAGTCAAAGCAGACAAGGGCATGGCAGAGAGCAAGGTAAGACTCAAATTAAACTGCATTTACTTCAATGTAAGATGCAGGTAAGCTTAGAGCATGATTGGGAACATGGGACTGAGATATCATTGCTTTTAGAGAAAAGTGGTTCCGGGATAGACAGGATTAGCAGTTTAATGTTCTAATATAGATGCTAGAGGAAAGATAGAGTGAATGGAGAGTGACTTTTTTGGTGAGGGATAACATTACGGCTGTATTGAGAGAGGATATTTCTGTAAGATCATCCAGTAAAATTATTAGTGGAACTGAGAAATAAGAAACAGATGATCACCTTTGTTGGGATTGTTTTATAGCTTAGTTATCTGTGGGAAGTAAATAACTTTTAAAGCCATTTTGGTCCTTGATCAAAATACTGAAAGTAAAATGAGATGACAGTGTTACAATGACAGTACAATGAAATAGCTGCAATTGTGGACAATAGGGCAGACACATCCACTGGGGTAGGAGTCTGATAGGCTTGTTCAGCCCGATACACCTGGAGAAGGACTCTTGCTTACCATCGAAGTGGGGGAGCAGGGGAAGAATAAGCTTCAAAACGCTGAAGGTTCATTCAAAAAAATTAAGCATGTTACCATATTTTAAGATCCTTAGAAGTGCCACCGTGGGTGGCACGGTGGTACAGTGGTTAGTACTGCTGCCTCAGTGCCAGAGACCCGGGTTCAATTCCTGCCTCAGGCGACTGACTGTGTGGAGTTTGCGCATTCTCCCCGTGTCTGCGTGGGTTTCCTCCCACAGTCCAAAAATGTGCAGGTTAGGTGAATTGGCCATGCTAAATTGTCCGTAGTGTTAGGCGAAGGGGTAAATATAGGGGATTGGGTGTGTTTGGGTTGCGCTTCGGCGGGTCAGTGTGGACTTGTTGGGCTGAAGGGTCTGTTTCCACACTAAGTAATTTAATCTAATCTAATGTAAAACAAAATTTAGAAATTTTAAAAAGTTTTTTAAAACAGAATTAACAAAATTGAAAAAAAGTTTTTAATTGTTAAAGACTTTGAATAATAGAGCTTGCCTTGAGTGCACGTAAAATATTTCTTCAGAAGGAATATGTTTTACAACACCTCCAAGAGTTTGCTATTTTCTTTCATTGTATCTGTTGGCAATATTTCAACTGCCTGTGTGCTCTCATTGGTAATAAAGTTGTGCTTTGCAGCTCTAAGTATTGCTCAGAACATTGACTTGGAACATTGAGGTGGTCCATGTATCTCTTCTGCTGGGGGAGAAGACAGCGAAGACAGCTCTGCAGGGAAATTACCACCCATCCTTTGGAACAGGCAGAGTGAGTAGGCTAATGGAAGATCTGCCAGTACATCTTAGAAATGGATACACAATATTGAATCCCAAGGTTACACTGACCTAATAATCCATTTTCTAATATGTGCTAGTGATATATTATTTTCTTTGGCTACTTTGTTCATTTCAGTTAGGAAACACTATTTCATTTTAAATTCTGCTCTCATTGCTTTATCCTCTACTCTTGCTTATCCCCTGACTGTATCTAAAATAAGTTAAATGTTTCACAATCAATTTTCCATTATGGGAAGTTTTCACTGGTGTTGTTCTGCAGAACTTATTTCATGTTAATGTTGGTCTTCATGAATACCCGATTGTAGTATTAATATAACTACGTGCCTGGATGTTCCTGTGTAAGTACCACATTGAGCCTCTGAGATGTGGGTCTCAGTTGAAATTAGGAAGAATCAATCTTGAGACTAGTTAAGAGTCTCTGATTGGAAGCAGCTCAGATTTTTTTTGTTCTGGATCAGTTGCACTGTTACAGTATCCAGTGGTTCTTCTAAAGATTGGGCAAACACTCATGGCTTTGAATGTTGTAAATTGGTTGAGTATTTGCTGTGCTATTTTCTGAATTGTGCAAAACTGTATTGTATTTTATTTTATCCATTTCTGGACATGGGTGGTATTGGCTGGGCCAGCACTTGTTGCCCATCCATGTTTATTCTGTCGTCATGTTTGGTTTGAATTGTTGTGGAGTCATTTGTTCATTTCATCCATAAAATTCATTCACAATGAGCCAAAAAGACATCGTGATTACAATGCTTTCTGCTGAGAAAAGATCACAAAAATGGGTTACACCTCTAGGTGAAATGGGATATTTTAATGTGTTCTCAAACAGGTTTTACTGCTAGGGTGGATGTAGAGTAGACCCTGAGAGCTCTTGACTTGCTAAAAATAGTTGATTTATTAGAAGCACCAAAAACATGAATTTGAGAAGCTAACCACTACTTTAGCTCTGTTAGGTTAGGTAGAAATAAGCAATGGAATTATCCATTTGGATTGAACATCACCTCAATAACACACGTCTCTTAGTTTGGTGCTTATTCAAGAAAAGCCTTAATTGGCTGAACTGGTTCTCAAGGAAAAAAAACAAACTCATCATCACCTACCTTGATACTGTCCTATCCCCTCCGCTAGTCCAGGAACTCCCCACATACATTCAAGCCACCACCCACACCTTCCACCTCCTCCAAGACTTCAGTTTCCCCAGCCCCCAACACCTCATCTTCACCATCGACATCCAATCCCTCTACACCTCTGTCTGCCATGACCATGGCCTCCAAGCCCTCTGTTTCTTCCTCTCCCGACATCCCCAGCAGTACCCTTCCACTGATACATTCGTTCGTTTGGCTGACCTGGGCCTCAAGAGAAAAAAAGCTTCATTCCTGATGAAGGGCTTTTGCCCGAAACGTCTATTTTCCTGCTTCTCGGATGCTACCTGACCTGCAGGGCTATTCTAGCACACTCTAATCTAGACTCTGATCTCCAGCATCTGCAGTCCTCACTTTTGCCTAGGAATTTGTATGATCTTAAGATGATGGTGGAATTTCCAATTTAATATTTGAGTGGTCTCCAAGGTAGAAAAAGTATGGCATAACACCACAAGATAAAGGAACAGAATTCAACCATTCCGCCCATCAAGTCTGCTCCATCATTCAATCATGGCTAATCTATTTCTCAATCCTATTCTTCTGTCTTTTCCCTGTAATATTTGATCCCCTTATGAATCAATCACGGTCTTAAATACACTCAATGACTTGGTCTCTGCAGATTCACCACCCTCTGGCTGAAGACATTCCTCTTCATCTCATATTTGATTTGGATGTGAACATAGGAGATATAGTCATAAGTTTGCAGATGACACCAAAATTGGAGATGTGATGAACAGCGAAGGTTACCTCAGAGTATAATGGGATCTTGATCAGATGGGCTAATGGGCTGAGGAGTGGCAGATGGAACTTAATTTAAGTAAATGCAAGGTGCTGCATTTTGGAAAAGCAAATCAGAGCAGAACTTGTACACTTGATGGTAAGGTCCTGGGGGGCTTTGCTGAACATAGAGACCTTGGAGTGCAGATTCATGATTCCTTGAAAGTCGAGTTGCAGGTAGATAGGATAGTGAAGAAAGCATTTGGTATGCTTTCCTTTATTGGTCAGAGCATTGAGTATAGGAGTTGGGAGGTCACGTTGCAACTGTACAGGCCATTGGTTAGGCCACTTTTGGAATACTGCATGCAATTCTGGTCTCCTTCCGATTGGAAGGATGTTGTGAAACTTGAATGGGTTCAGAAAAGATTTACAAGGATGGTGCCAGGGTTGAAGGATTTGAGCTATTGGGAGATGCTGAGTAGGTTGGGGCTGTTTTTTTTTTCCTGGAGCGTTGGAGGCTGAGGGGTGACCTTACAGAGATTTATAAAATCGTGAGGGGCATGGATAGGATAAATAGACAGTCTTTTCTGTAGGATGGGGGAGTCCAGAACTAAAGGGCATAGGTTTAAGGTGAGAGGGGGAAAAACATAAAAGAGACCTAGACGCAACATTTTCACTCTGAGGGTGATGTGTGTATGTAATGCGCTGCCAGTGGAAGTGATGGAGGATTGTACAATGGCAGCATTTAAAAGGCACCTGGATGGGTATATGAATAGGAAGGGTTTAGAAGGCCAAGTGCTGGCAAATGGGTTTAGATTAGTTTAGGATATCTGGTTGGCATGTACTAGTTGGGCTGAAGGGTCTGTTTCCTTGCTGTACAACTCTGCCTCTCTCTTCTCAGTTCTGAAGAGTTGTACCTTCACTTTGCAGGGTCTGCCCTCAGGTCCTAGTCTCTCCTATTGGTGGAAACATATTTTTCCATGTCCGCTCTATCTAGATGTGTCACTATTCTATACTTTTAATTTGAGATTCCACTCCACCCATCATTCTAAACTCTAAGTAGAGACCCAGAGTCAACAACCACTCCTCATGACAGGCCCTTCATCCCTGGGATTATTCCTGTATACTTCCTCTGGGTCCTCTTCAAGCCTAAAACATCCTTCCATCGATATGGGGCCCAAAACTGCTCACATTTGTAATATGGTCTGACCCAGGGCTTACATAGCATTAGCAGTACATTTCTGCTCTTGCATTTGAACCCTCTTCATGAGAATGCTAACATTGCATTTGCCTTTCTTACATGCAGATTCAGTTGACAGTTAACTTTAAGAAATCTGAACTCGGAATCCCAAGTCCCTTTGTACTTCAGATTACCAAAGCCTTTCCCTATGCTAATTTGCAGAATATTGTAAGCGGGAAAGTTGCTAAAGTGGTCGAGGCCTTCATTATCTCACCAAGTGAAATCATTGAGGAAGTTGGATAGACTGCTCAATAAGTATTTTAACATTGATGCAATGATTCACAGGAAAAAGCTGACTCCAGGGCATGCATCTCAAAGAAGAGTATGCTAGACTTGAAAGCAGTAAAGAATGATCTGACATTGTTGCATGGTAGAAATACAAGTGGTGATTTCAGTGTGAAATTATGCTTGTGAATCATTCCAAACTGAAGATACTTGATTCCAACAGGAATTATGGAAGGATTATAATATAGTTAAGGCTATTCCTAAACTCCCTAGAGCTTGGAATGAGATGGCCTATCTCACTCAACGTGGTGTGTGGGGGAAGCTGTGGCCAAATTGTCTTGAAGCCAAAGGCTATGTGGAACATGGAAAAACCCAGGAGACAAATGTAGAAATGGGCACACAAATGGGGTTGGATAAGCTAAGTGCTAAGGGTTTTAGAATCTTTTGCTTCCCATGTGGCATCTATGGAGGAGCTGAAAGCTACAAAACACAGACTGCTGTAAAGATGAAGATTGATGAATAAGAAAGAGTCATTTGGTTCAATAATTAATGAGGTCTTGAAAAAGCTGTGAGAAGTAATGGCCAATTTTGATGAAAATCTTCTCAAAAGAGAAGTCTGAGTGAAATGAAACATTTTAAAAAAAACACTTCACTGGATAAAAGGAGTTCAGGGGAAAGAGAGAATGCAAAAACTGTCATTGGAAAGATTCCTTAAAAGCCCACTGCAAAGAAATGTTACAAAATGTGATGGATTTTGAACAGAAGACAAAAGATCTGCGGATGCTGCAAATCAAACAAAATCTGAAATTGCTGGAAAAGTTCAGCAGGTCTGGCAGCATCCATGGAGAGAAATCAGAGCTAACGTTTCAGATCGAGTGACCCTTCCTCAGAACTCGACCCACCATGTTAACTCTGATTTCTCTTCACACATGCTGCCAGACCTGCTGAAATCAGAGTTAACATGGTGGGTCGAGTTCTGAGGAAAGGTCACTCGATCTGAAACGTTAGCTCTGATTTCTCTCCATGGATGCTGCCAGACCTGCTGAGCTTTACCGCAGCTTCTGTCTTTGTTTCAGATCGTAAGTAGATTGAGTAACTCAGCTCTGTATCTGTGTGGCAGTGTGGGCCAACAGTAGCATCCAAATTTTATTCAACTTCAGTCTGTAACCTGATGGTATAAGCCCACTCCCCATTATCGCCAGTTGGAGGAATCAACAGTGATGGGGTGAGGTGTGGGGAAGGGTATGCCAGGAGCAATACTGGGCATGCCTAAAAATGAGAGGTCAACCTGGTGAAGCTAAAAACAGAGCTACCTATACACCAAACATTGGAAGCAATATCTGATAAATGATCCCACAACTAACTGATCAGACCTAAGCTCTGTGAACCTACCACATCCAGCTGTGAATGGTAGTTGCTTAATTTTCCATTATCAGGAGGACAGTCACCACAACTATCTCCATCTTTAATGATGGGGAGCACATCACATCAATCACAATAAAGAGAGGATGGTGAACTAAGATACCCAGACATCAGTGGCAGCTGAAGCAGAGTGAATGATAAAGGAGGAGGCATTGGCAATGGCAACAATGCCAGGATGAGGCAAACCTGAAACTATCCAAGTCCAGGGTCTTCCAGCAAGTGTGGTGCAGGTTCTCCAGCTTGAATTGTTGCCTTTAGCCAAGGGTCCTAGTCTGCAGCTAGGCCTGGGCACCTGAATGAGCAGCAGCATCAGTGGAGTGAAGTCCAGACGCATTGTCTGGATGACCTTCCGTTGGGGCTCCAGGGGTATGAGAATTGGCCCGTGCCTCTAGCTCAGTCATGGGAGTGGCAGCAGCAGAGGCCTGTAACCAATACCCGGAGTCCATTTCAGAGACTCTGCCTGACATCAAGCGGGGGAGGAATGAGAAAGGGAGAGAAAGATAAACTCTACTTCAGTAATGTCTTTTAATATGTTCAGTGCCATTTTACACTTTACACTTTTTTTTTAAATACATGTGACAATAAATCATTCAATTCAATTTAAATTTCAGGCTAATCCATCTTGGCCTCCTCTAGAGGTTCCTGTCATCACAAATGCCAATTTGAGACACTCCATGTAATATCAAAAACATCTGGAGGCACCAGATACTGCGAATGTTATGGGCCCTGCCAACATCTTGGCAGCAGAACAGAAAACGTACTCTATAACTAGCGGTGCCCCTAGTCAAGCTGTTCCAATAGAACTACAATGCTAATAACAATGTGGAAAATTGCCCAGGTCTGCCTTCTACTCAAAAAGCAAGACAAAGCCATTGTGGACAATTACTGCTCCATCAATCTCCTCTTGGTTATCAAAATGAAGCAAGGGGGTTCTCAATAATACTATCAAGCACCACTTGCTCAGTAATTCCAAAAGGTTCACTCGGCTTCTACTCTCATTAACAGCCTTGGCCCTAACTTGGACAAAAGAGCTGAAATTAATGGTGAGCTGAGAGTGGCAGCCCTTGCTATCAAAGGTAATATTCGACCAAGTGTGGCACCAAGGAACTCTTGCAAAACCTGAGTTGATAGTGACTAAGGATGATCTCTTGTGGGATAGCAGTCACATCCAGCATAAAAAATTGATTATTGTTGTTGGAGCTCAATGTTCTCAGTTCCAGAGCATCTCTGCAGGGTAGCATCTTCAGCACAACCCTCTCCAGCTGCTTCATCAATCACCTTCCTTCTATCATAAAGGTCTGAAGTGGGATATTCACTGATGATACACCATGTTCAACTCCATTTGTGACTCCTCAGGTACTGAAACAGTCTATGCATAAGTGCAGCAAGAATTGGGCAACATCTATACTTGGGCTGACAAGTGGCAAATAACATCTGCATTACACAAGTGCCAGACAATGACCATCTAATAACTATGGAAAATCTAGACCAGATAAGATCAGCCATGATCATGTTAAATGGCAAGAGTGGACTCAAATGGTTGAATTGCCTACTTTCCCTCCTAATTCTTTTTGTTTCTAAGTTCCTAACCATTGCTCTTTGACATTCAATGGAATTCTCCCACTGTAACCAGACTGGGAAACTAAACCTGCCTTTTCATAAGACAAGAGCAGGTCAGCAGCTGGGAATCCTGCAGTGAGTAACTTACCGCTTGATTCCCCAGAAACTATCCATCATCTACAAAGCGCAAGTTAGGACTGTGATATAAAAGACTTACCATTTTCCTCAATGCTCCAGTCACGTTCCAGAAGCTTGATCCCATTCAGGACAAATAAGCCCACTTGATTAATGCCACATCCATAATTCTTCATTCTTTCTACTACTAATACTCAGTACACACTGCTGCTACTATCTACAAGATGCACTGCAGAAATTCACACAGACTCCAGAGAGAACACCTTGCAAACGTGTGACCACTTCCACCCTGAAGGATAAGGGCAGAAGGTACATGGGAACACATTTACCTACAAGTTTCCTTCCAAGACACTCACCATCCTGACTTGGAGATATATTGCCATTCCTTCTGTACTTCTGGGTCAAAATCCTGGCACTATCTCCCTAATGACAATGTTTGTCTACTGATGGATTGCAGCAGTTCAAGAAGGCAGCTCACCACCTTCTCGGGGGTAATTAGGGATGGGTAATAAATGCGGCCTAGCCAGCAATATCCACATCTGACAAATCAATGAGAAAAACTAACCCTCTATAATAAATGTAACCTCCTCACAGAAAATAATTGACATGCATCATAATGATGCCCACCACTTTCTCTTTTATTGCTGGGTCAATTTTGAAATAATTAACCTTGCTTCTTTTGAACTTCTAATGACAATAAAGGTCTTGTTAAAAGAAAACCCTAGTGTTCAGACTGTACTCTGTAAATACACTGAGTTCCATGAATAATTGCCCCCTCATGTACCTATAGAAGCTTTTACAGCCATTTACAGTCCATTTTCATGTTTCACAGTGAATTACTCCATTCTGTTTTACTTTCTGTAATAGGATTTTTCTGCAGAATTCTAAAATCAATACTCGACTCAGCATTTTGTTTGATAACTTTATAAGGCCTTTCTTTTGATTTAATACAATCTTCTATTCTTTTCTTCATCACGGTTAGAATACTTTTGTCTGGGCTATGTGCACAAATCAAATTTATTTTTGTGTACCACGCATTATTTCTTTACACATGTGCCATCACCTGTCTACCATCATATCTTTTACTTTCTAATTGATTTGTTCAAAGACTTTATTACATACCTCTGGAGAAGATGAGATTGAATCCAACTCTCCAGGTTCAGAGGCGCAGGCAGTACCACTGCACCACACGAGCCCACTGTCATTGTGTTTTAATGTATTTTCTTAATCTACCATAGCCAATTTGTCACTTCAGATTAAAGCCCCATTTTCTGATTGGCGAACATCATTTTCAACCTCAATAGAAAAAAAACAGGAATGTAATTCTAACTCTAACTGTACGTATACAGTGGAGAAGGAAGAATAGTGTGAGGAAATAATCCACCTTTCATGAAAGTCAAGAAATGTTTATACACATCTTGTATTATCAGGCTATGGCTTCATGAACACACAATTTTAATGACTTCAATTTAAAAATCTGATATAAATGGAATTTTTATCCCCAATAGCCCACAATAATCTCAACGCCTAATAAATTAACTTGAGCTACACATGATGAAAATGCAGATGACCCACTAATTAAAATGTTAACCTCTAAATCCAGTCTTCACAGTTATTATGCAAGAGGTATGACAACCAAATAATGTCATTCAGGCAAAGACTAATTACTTTTAAATTTATGTTGAAATGAAGTTCCTTTTATGACAGGATTACTGAAAGATTGTCAATGTTCATATTTCATTACTATTCACATAAATTCATTTTGTCTCATGGGTTCGAAGACATTTGTCATAAGCAGATAATTTTTTGCTAATTGTAAGGAAAGTGTGGGGTCACAATTTCAATGTTTTAAGACTTTTGGCAACAGAAAATATAAACCAAATAATATGTCTTATTGGGTTGTCATCAGCAATCACTCCCTAATGAGTATGATTGTCCACCTAGAAAATTCCGTTTCACTGATCCTGGGATGTGTGGATCCTTGTATGGCTGATGAGTCTGATCCCAGAGCCAAATCTCAACAATGCATTCACTAGATGTTTCCAGGAGGCCTTTAGATAGTTGGCATTCCTTTCTTTGGTTCTTTTTCCATACTTTGTCTTGTCAACGGATATTCTCGATTAATTATGTCCCTTCGTACAGGAGTTTCTTCCAAGTTGGTTTCTCCTGAATGAGGATGTCCGATGCATTGACATACATGTTGCATTTCTTGAGGGAAGCCTTCAGGAAGTCTTTGAAATGCTTTCTTTATTGTCCTCCTTGTTTGAGTATCTTTCTTGAGCTGGGTGAAGATGATTTGCTTTGGCAGTCAGAACTCCGGCATCATAAGTGCATGACAAGCTCAGTGCAGGTGGTTTCGGATCATCATAGCTGGTGCTATTAGCTGCTACAAGGATGCTGATGTTAGTACACCTGTCCTCTGCTGATGCAGAGAATCCATCTCAGTGTTGATGGTATTTCTCAAGTCTTGATGTGGCATCTAAAGAAAGTCAAACATACAATATCCTCTACTTTTATATGTTACATCTCACTTTATAAAACTACGTAATGATGCTAAACCTCTGGGCCTCGGCCAAGGTATTATACCCAATTCTGGGTATGACACTGGATGGAAGTCAAGAATTTGGAAAGGATGCAGGGAATTACCAGAATGATACAAAGGATGAAGGACATAGAAACTATAGAATTAGGATTCTTCTGCTTCATTTTATAAAGATGCACAAAATTACAAGGATTTTGATGAATGGAAACTATCTGTTTATAAGTGGGATACTAGTCCAATGCTATTGGATTAGATAATTTGCAAAGTAATTAAAGGGCAGATGAGTTTTTGATTCCACAATCCGTTTTATAATCTGAAATGCATTACATTAGAAGGACATCCACTAATAATTTTCAAGAGGGAACAATTTGCAGTGCTATGGAGCAAGCAATAGGGAGTGAGACTAATTGGTTGGTTTGTTCAATACAGACATAATGAATATCCAGTCACTGTAATTCTATGGTTTTGCCTGCACACTCAAATAGCATCAGCAGATACTTGTTAGGAATGGCATTCTTCCATCAAAAAGAAATGATGACAGGAACATAGCTTAAGAGCTTTGTTCAAGGTCAGATGAGATTATTTGCACATCTTTTGGTGTCTGATGGTCCCATTTTGGAAATGCAAGGTCTACGACAAACGTCATGCTATTGAGTTGTCCCTTGCTGGTGGTGTGGATTGACCGATGCTGATACTTTGTTTTTAGGGCTGGAATCAGCTTTGGAGCTTCTAAAATCGCAAGTCGTCATGGTGGTGGTAAACCCCCTGTTCACAGCTGATGCCTCCATCATTATCTCAAGTTTCCCACTTATCCTGGTTGGTGTTATTGGATTCCATGTCACTTTTGACAATATTCCCAAATTAGAGCTTTGGGCACCCTGGCGGCCTCTGGAAATTGTCTCCTTCTCCATATAAACACATCTTTGGTAATGTGGCCATCTTTCATCCTATGTATATCCCCAAACCAATTAAGCTCTGTACACTTGATTAATACTAGCATGCTTGGTGCATTTGCCCTTTGCTTCATTGCTAACTTTGTGTTTCTATGTGTTACCATGAGTGTATCATAAACACCAGAAATTATTAAGCTTTTTTATTGATGCTCCTACCATTGGCAACAGTCTAGTTTAAGCCATTCAATAAAACAATTGGTGATAGGTCTCTTATTACTCTGGCACATTTCCATAACAACGTAGCTGCTTCCTTCCCCCAGCTCAGTAAAATCCCATTGTCCCAGCATACTCCACCTCCGCTGTAATATCCTCGTTTGCAGGAAATGATTCCTGACATTTTTCTGCCACACACCAGCTGGTCCAGCTGCTCTCAATATGTCTTCTGGGATTGCAGGCAGGCAAACATGTGTTTTATAGGCAACCTTTCATCTTGATACGATGACTGTTTTCACTCATTCTAATCAGCATGGGGAAAGTGCTTGCTATTACAGATTTTTGTCAAGGAGTTTTAATAATTCATTTCCAATGGGACACACAATTAAACCTACCTCTGGGAGATGCATGTTGGCCCTAGAGCTTTTTGGTTGTAGATCTGCCACTAGTCATAGGGTTGTAGAGGAAGACATTTAGTTCAAGGTTTTCTAGGGTGGGGGAACAGTGACTTGATAAGCAAACATTGCTAATGTTTTCAGGCATTTTAAATATGTGATGATCTCATCAGAAGTTATGTATTTTGCACCAAAATAGCAGAACCTTTTAAATAGGTTTGCTGTTTCTATACAGCAATATTGTGCTAATGCATTTACTGTTTTTGGTCAATTATGCCATCATGTGGCCTGGCTAGGAAATGCAAACATAAATTGTAGAGGACAGAATGAAAACTGTCCTTTTTAGAAGAAAATATCTGTCAATAATTTTCATGCAAAATGAGTATTCAAATATAGTATAAACATTTTTGTTATAGAAATAATACAGCTTATATTTGACACCTTTTTTCTGCATTACCAAACTTTTCTGTTTTGAAAAGTCAAACTGGACTCAACATTAACTGCTTCTCTGTCCATGGAGGCAGCTAGATCTGCTGAGTTTTCCCAGCTTTGTATTTTGATCAAAGAAAGCTGAATAGTTGAATTTGACAGGTTCACAGGCAAGCTGAAGATACACAGAGTATAGATCCAGAAGCTGAGAATAAGCAGGTATAGTTGCCACAGTTCTTTGTTATTTGAAGATAATGTTGAATCTACATCATTGAAACTGAGTTGAGGAATTTCTGCAGATGTGTGCCATTTGTGCAAATGACCATAACCATGAAACTCTGTTCATTGTGGTTCGCTGGGGAGCAAACCACATTCTGGAAGCAGAGGAGCTGAATTGCTTTCTAAGACAAATCATTGAAGAACTTTGTGATTGAGTTTAATACCTTTATATTGTGAACTGCCGAGCAGTTTGTAAGATCTACCTTAGTTGTATCTACCATTTAATGTGTAGTTTATAGTTTATAATCAACTACAATTTGCCTGTTAATTTGTGTTTAGTGTGTTGATTCTGGATATTAAAGTAGAAGAGGTTATGTAAGGTATTATCTATGGTTTATTTTGTTTGATTCAAGTACAGGAAATATTCTTTTGTTTTAAACCATGGAAGTTTTTGGCTTCATTCTTTTAGTCAGTAACTAGGATTTTGGATTATTTTAAAAAGAAAGTTACCAGTGTATATTGAGATTGTAATAATAAAATAGTAGAATTCTAGGCTTGGTACTGAAATATTCAACTGATTTGTGCTTCCTCGGACCCTCCGCAAATGTTTTGAAGGAATCTCTGGTTGGAGACTTCAGCATGCCTTCTGTACTCCTCTGTGGCTATCACTGCATTTGAAATGTCATTCTTACAGCCAGGATTGAAAGATCCAACTGAAAGTACAGAACAGGATATGTGCTCTGTGATCTGTGTAGGCAGCAATGATGTGTACACTATGAGCATTGATTGGAGGATCACGTCCACTCGCAGCCTTATTGCACAGGATCTGGAAAGGGCAAAATGTTCAACAGACATTGCGAGACTGGAACTAACTGATAGACAATGTGGATAGTTGCAGCAATAAGAGAGCAAAGTCTATAAACTGGTAAGGAATGCTTTTCTGTTGATAATTAAACAGCAGACATTGGAACGAAAAACAATATAAAAGAATTTGAGGCCTGTTGTGGAGCGGTAGCAGTGTCCCCACCTCTGGGCCACCAGGCCTGAGCTCTGATCACACCTGCTCCAGATGATTGTCATAACATACCTGAACAACTTGATTAAGAATATCAGCAAGGCGGCCTTTGTGTGGAGCTTCAGAAAATGGGGGAGATACTAAACGAATATTTTGCATCAGTATTTACTGTGGAAAAGGATATGGAAGATATAGACTGTAGGGAAATAGATGGTGACACCTTGCAAAATGTCCAGATTACAGAGGAGGAAGTGCTGGATGTCCTGAAATGGTTAAAGGTGGATAAATCCCCAGGACCTGATCAGGTATACCAGAGAATTCTGTGGGAAGCGAGAAAAGTGATTGCTGGGCCTCTTGCTGAGATATTTGTATCATCGATAGTCACAGGTGAGGTGCCGGAAGACTGGAGGTTGGCAAACGTGGTGCCACTGTTTAGATTGGATTAGATTACTTACAGTGTGGAAACAGGTCCTTCAGCCCAACAAGTCCACACCGACCCGCCGAAGCGCACCCACCCAAACCCATTCCCCTAAACCGGGTGCTCCGGTTTCCTCCCACAGTCCAAAGATGTGCAGGCCAGGTGAATTGGCCAAGCTAAATTGCCCATAGTGTTAGGTAAGGGGTAAATGTAGATGTAGGGGTATGGGTGGGTTACGCTTCGGCGGGGCGGTGTGGACTTGTTGGGCCGAAGGGCCTGTTTCCACACTGTAAGTAATCTAAGTAATCTAATCTAATCTAACACTACAGGCAATTTAGCGTGGCCAATTCACCTAACCTGCACGTTTTTGGACTGTGGGAGGAAACTGGAGCACCCGGAGGAAACCCACGCAGACATGGGGAGAACGTGCAAACTCCACACAGACAGTTGCCTGAGGTGGGAATTGAATCCGGGTCTCTGGTGCTGTGAGGCAGCAGTGCTAACCACTGTGCCACCGTGCCGCCCACCATGCCACTGTTTAAGAAGGGCAGTAAAGACAAGCCAGGGAACTCTAGACCGGTGAGCCTGACCTCAGTGGTGGGCAAGTTGTTGGAGGGAATCCTGAAGGACAGGATGTACATGTATTTGGAAAGGCAAGGACTGATTAGGGATAGTCAACATGGCTTTGAGTGGGGGAAATCATGTCTCACAAACTTGATTGAGTTTTTTGAAGAAGTAACAAAGAAGATTGATGAGGGCAGAGCAGTAGATGTGATCTACATGGACTTCAGTAAGGCGTTTTACAAGGTTCCCCATGGGAGACTGATTAGCAAGGTTAGATCTCATGGAATACAAGGAGAACTAGCCATTTGGATACAGAACTGGCTCAAAGGTAGAAGACAGAGGGTGATGGTGGAGGGTTGTTTTTCAGACTGGTGGCCTGTGACCAATGGAGTGCCACAAGGATCAGTGCTGGGCCCTCTACTTTTTGTCATTTACATAAATGATTTGGAGGCGAGCATAAGAGGTAAAGTTAGTAAGTTTGCAGATGACACCAAAATTGGAGGTGTAGTGGATAGCGAAGAGGGTTACCTCAGATTACAACAGGATCTAGACCAGATGGGCCAATGGGCTGAGAAGTGGCAGATGGAGTTTAATTTAGATAAATGCAAGGTGCTGCATTTTGGGAAAGCAAATCTTAGCAGGACTTATACATTTAATGGTAAGGTCTTGGGGAGTATTGATGAACAAAGAGACCTTGGAGTGCAGGTTCATAGCTCCTTGAAAGTGGAGTTGCAGGTAGATAGGATAGTGAAGAAGGCGTTTGGTATGCTTTCCTTTATTGGTCAGAGTATTGAGTGTAGGGGTTGGGAGGTCATGTTGCGGCTGTACAGGACATTGGTTAGGCCACTGTTGGAATATTGTGTGCAATTCTGGTCTCCTTCCTATTGGAAAGATGTTGTGGAACTTGAAAGGGTTCAGAAAAGGTTTACAAGGATGTTGCCGGAGTTGGAGGATCTGAGCTACAGGAAGAGGCTGAACAGGCTGAACAGGCTGGGGCTGTTTTCCCTGGAGCGTCGGAGGCTGAGGGGTGACCTTATAGAGGTTTACAAAATTATGAGGGGCATGGATAGGATAAATAGAGAAAGTCTTTTCCCTGGGGTCGGGGAGTCCAGAACTAGAGGGCATAGGTTTAGGGTGAGATGGGAAAGATATAAAAGCTACCTCAGGGGCAACGTTTTCAAACAGAGGGTGGTATGTGTATGGAATGAGCTGCCAGAAGATGTGGTGGAGGCTGGTACAATTGCAACATTTAAGAGGCATTTGGATGTGTACATGAATAGGAAGGGTTTGGAGGGATATGGGCCAGGTGCTGGCAGGTGGGACTAGATTGGGTTGGGATATCTGGTCGGCATGGACGGGTTGGACCAAAGGGTCTGTTTCCATGCTGTACATCTCTATGACTCTAATATTATAAAACAAACCATTCTATAAAGGAGATACATGAACAATATCAGACCACACATTGCAGAGTGAGGATAATTCACAGAATCATAGAATTTGTTTTCTCTCCCCACACAGAATCTGAGGTGTTATTTGAATTGGCTCATAATTGCTAGATAACCTGTCTAGGAGCCATTACTGCTGTGTGACAGGATGTGGAGAAGGCAGCAAATTGCATGTTACAGGAAACGCAGGCAAAATGATTCTGAGTACTCTGCACCAATAAGGGTGGGTTATGCCGGGAGAAGGAAAACACGCAAATAGTGACCTTGGAGATGGGTCTTAGAAGGAAATACACAGTATAAGGGAACTTTCTGGATCAACTGAATTTGTTGAGCCTGAATGTAAGCAATCCCATTGGATTATTTTGATGGAGTAATGGAATGGTCGTTTTTTTATTTACAGGAAAGTCTTGGATGTAAATGTTTTCTTTGAGAAGATTAATGGAGATGGTAGACCATAAGACAGCAGAATTAGGCCATTCAGCCCATCAAGCCTGCTCCACCATTCAAACATAGCTGATAAGTTTCTCAACCCAGTCTCCTGTCTTCTACCTATAACCCTTGATCCCCTTACTAATCAAGAACCTATCTAACTCTGTCTTAAATACACTCAATGATTTTGCCTCCACAGCCTTCTGCAGAAATGTGTTCCACAGATTCCCCACAGCTTGGGTGAAGAAATTTCTCCTCATCTCCATTCTAAAGGTTTGTCCCTTCTCTCTGAGGCTGCTCCTAGTCTCTCTGACCTGTGGAAACATCTTCTCCACGTGCAATCTATCCAGGCCTCTCTCTTCATCCTTCTAAGCACCACCGAGTATATACTGAGAGTCTTCAAACTGCTCCTCATATGACAAGCCCATCATCCGTGGGGTCATTGTTGTAAACATCCTCTGGATCCCCTCCAAGGTCAGGTTCCTTAGATACAGGGCACAAAACTGCTCTCAATATTTAAAACGTGGTCTGACCAGAACCTTATACAGCCACAGAAGTATATCGCTCATCTTGTATTCTAGCCCTGTTGAAATGGATGCCAACACTGCATTTGCCTTTCTAACTGCCATCTGAAGTTTCTTGTAAACCTTAAGAGAACTCTAAACTAAGACTACTAAGTCCTTTTATGCTTCCGATTAGAAAATACTTTATGCCACTATTCTTTCTACCAAAGTAGATAACCTCACACTTTTCCACATTGTACTTTGATCTGCTGCTTTTTTGCCCACTCTCCTAGTCTGTCCCAGTCCTTCTGAAGACTCCCCACGTTCTCAACACTATCTGTATATCCACCTACTTTGTGTTAACTGCATACTTATCAACAATTCCCTTGTCCAGATTGCTAATATATAACGTGAATAGCTGTGGTCCCAACACTTACCCCTGTGGAACACCACAAGTCACTAATTGTCATCCTGAAAAATACCCCTTTATTCCCACTCTCTGCCTTCTGCCGGTCCGCCAGTCCTCCTTCCAGGCCAGCACCTTGCCCCAAATGCCATGGGCTGTTATCTTATTTAGTAGCCTCAAAGATGACCAAATCAGGCTGTTTCCTTTCTGGTGAGAATCCTGTAGAAGGAAGCATGAATACACTTTTAACCCTGATATTCCTTCCTGCCAATTAACTGATTTGTTTTATTTAAATTAAGCTTTAACTGAAATTGTCAGAAACAGACTGGGAGTAATTTCAACCCTTTCTAGTGGGTGTATCATTTTCCAGGGAAGCATTAAGCTGTTTAAAAATGTGACATCTAATATCAAACTCTCACCAAAGTAGTCAGTGCTAGCTGAACTGCAGAGAATTTTATCTGATTAACAATGTGAAGAGGTGAAACAGCAATTACTAGATGCACAGACATCTTTGTGCGTTAGATTTTGCCATTGGTTAATGGTAGAGGGCTGGGCTTTGACAGCGGTTGAGAGAACCAATGGTTAAATGGTAATAGAATCTGCCAGGTTTAGTGAGTTACATTCTGGGATTCTGAAGAAGGGAGATATTTGAGTTCAATGTTAACCTTTTCTCTATCCACAGATGCTGCTGTGTTTCTGAAGCATTTTCTGCTTTTAGTTCAGCTAGTTGTATACTTTTCTAGCACTTCTTTTGAGTACAAACACACTCTGCCTGGCCCTCAAATAATCAAGTTGCAGTTTATTTGCAGACCCTATCCTAGCAATCGCTTCCAGCTGCCCCCTACTGATCTCTATATAACTCCCTCACCTTCCCCACACCCTTACCCTGGTCATCAGCAGCTCCCTGCCCTCTTGGACGCCACCCCCCTCCACCCCTCAAAAATTACCTCTTGGTTCTGACGCACACTGTGTGCTCTAAATACTTACCCCCAGAAAATTATCCTATTTTTTATATTCATTTTTCTAGTACGTGGGTGTCACTGGCTGACCAGCATTTATTGCCTGGCCCTAGTTCCCCTTGAGAAACTGGGGGTGGGTTGCTTTCTTGAACTGCTTCAGTCTACCTGCTGTGGGTTGACCCACAATGCCATTAGGGAGGGAATTCATCCATGGATAAAGATGAACATTTTTCGAATTGAATGAAATTATTCCTCTCTTGTGCTTTCTGGAAGGGTAACACCTGATTCATTTTTGTCTTTAAGGACCTGTGAATATATTTCTTAAAATTATAGTCATCTCTTTTTGTGGTAAGTCTTGACTTTTTTTGGTCAAATTAAATAGAATTAAAATACCTGTGTGTTTTGATAAGACAAACTATCCATACCTAGAGCTGGGGCAGAGATTTGTACTGAGGTAAAAGATTGCAGTGGGTGTGTGCGAGAGAAGGTAGCTGAGGCAAGATTTGCATATAGGCAGATTACTACAGGATTGAAAGAATATGCAATTATTCTCGATTAAAATTTGGAGGGAATGGAGAAGATTAGGAAAAGGAGCTGCCTCTAAGTTTTATGGTCTGATTATTTTGTGAAATCATATCATGGTCCTTTTGTAAATGTGGGCTCTTCGTGCATTTGGCTTAGAGATCAGGACATGCATTGTTCAGCCCAGAATATCAGGATTCTGAATCTAATGCAGAGCATGTTGAGAGGTCTGATTGAGCAGACATGTTAGGACCAACAGGAAAAATTATGAGTTTGTGATTTCTTTTCTGTCTTTTGAAATTTAATACCTAGGGTGAGATGGGAAACTTCCAGTGGCTGAAAGAAGCTTTGTGCAGCATGATAATGTGAAAATGCAAACTGGAACAGAAAAGTGAGGGAAAATATTTGATTTGTGTTCATGCAAAAAGCAAGGAAAGTTGCCATCATTTCCTATTGTATGGGAGAGGCAGAGAACAAAATGCAGCAGAAAATATTGCACATCGCCAACAAAATCCTCTTGGTTGTCCTCACAATTTCATCAGACTGTGGATAAGAATTTTGTGCTTCCCAATCAAATTTCCCGTGCTGGTATAGGAGGAATGTGCATCATTGGGATGTTTTCTGGGGCATGTGGGACCTGTACAAGAGTTTGTTTGGTGCAGCTAGCATGGTTTTGAAACAATATGTAAATAGTCCAACAAGGGAAGGAGTCATACTGGACCTGGTATTGTGGAATGAACCTGGCCAGGTGATCTCAGTTTTGGTGGGGGAGCATTTCAAGAACAGTGAGCATAATTCTGTAAGTTTTAAGTTAGTTATGGACAAGGATGAGTAATTCTCAGATGAAAGTACTAAACTGGGGGAAGGCTATGTAGATTGGGGGTGGCTATTTGAAGGTAAACCCACATATCTGGAATGTAAGAATCCTTTAAAGGCCAGTTGATCAGAGTTCAGGACCTGCATATTCCTGTAAAGGTGAAGGATAAGGATGGCCAAATTCAGGAACCTTGCATGACAAATGAGACTGCAATTTTAGACAAAAAGGAGGCATATTTAAGGTTTAGGAAACTGAAGACAGACAGGGACCTTGAAGAATAAAAACATAGCAGCAAAGAACTCAAAAGGAATTAGAAGAATTCAAAGGAGTCATAAAATGTCTTTAGTAGAGGATTAAGAAAAATCTCAAGGAGTTTATACATACTGTCATAAGGAACAAGAGGGCAGCTAGGGAAAGGTAGATCAACTCGAGGACAAAGGAGGGAATTTATGCCTTGAGATGGAGGAAGTATACTTTGCACTTGTATTCACAAAGGAGGAGGCCATGGTGTATGGTGAGTCTCGAGGGCTAGGTTGATCTTCTTGGGCATGCCGATATATTTTTAAAATGTTGGGTGTTTGAAAAGCATTAAGATAGACCAGTCCCCAGGACCTGATGGGATCCATCCCAGAATGCTGAGGGAAGCAGGTGAGGAAATTGCTCAGGCTTTATTTAAATCTTTATATCCTCTTTAGTCACAGGAGAGGTCCCAGAGGACTGGAGAATAACCAATGTTGTTCCTTTGTTTAAGAAGGGCAACAGGGTGGGAAATTACAGGCCGGTGAGTCTTACATCAGTGGTTGGGATATTATTGGTGAAGAATCTTAGGGATAGGACTGACTTGCATTTGGAAAAGGCTGTTGGATAAGATAAAGGTCTTCACTGGTAGCATATTAGCATGGATAGAGGATTGGTTAACCTACAGGAAGCACAGAGTGGGGGTAAATGAGTGTTATTCTGGTGGGCAATCAATGACTAGTGGTGTGCCTCGTGGATCAATGTTGAGACTGCAATTATTCACAATTTACATAGATGCTTTGCAGTTGCGGACCATGTGTGGTGTGTCAAAGTTTGCGGATGACAAGGGTGAGTTTGAAAATTACACACCTGATGAAGGAGTAGCACTCCAAAAGCTTGTACTTCTAAATAAACCTGTTGAACTATAAGCTGGTGTTGTGTGATTTTTGACTTTGCCCACCCCAGTCCAACACTGGCACCTCCACATCATGACTAAGATAAGTGGTAGAGCAAAGTGTGTAGAGTGGACTGTGAAACTTTGCAGAGGAACATAGATACTTTAAGTGAGTGGGCAAAGTCTGGCAGATGGAATACAATATTAATAAATGCAAAGTCATCCATTTTGGTAGGAGTATTAGTAAAAAGGACTATTACTTGAATGGTAAAAAGTTGCAGCATGCTGATGTGCAGAGAGACCTGGGTGTCCTTGTGCATGAATCACACAAAGCTGGTCTGTAGGTGCAATAGATAATTAGGAAGGCAAATTGAATTTTGTCCTACATTGCTGAAGGGACTGAGTTTAAAAGCAGGGAGGTTATGTTGCGAGGTAATACATTTTGGAAGATCTAATGCAGGAAGGAAGTAAACAGTAAATGGAAGAACCCTTAGTAGCATTAACATACAGATAAATCTCAGTGTACAGGTCCACAACTCCCTGAAAGTGGCAACAAGTGGATAAAATAGTCAAGTAGATATATGGTACGCTGCCTTCATCAGTTGGCACACACAGTATAAAAATCGGCAAGTCACGTTATTGCTGTATCAATCTTTAATTAGGCCACATTTGGAATATTGTGTACACACTACCAGAAGGATGTGGAGGCATTGGAGAGGCTACAGAAATGGGGTTTACCAGGATGTTACCTGGTTTGGAGGGATTAGGTTTGAGGAGAGATTGGACAAACTCTGTTTGTTTTCCCTTGAATGTTGAAGGAAAAGGGATGAGACAAAATTATGAGAGATGTGGATAGAATGGATAGTTGGAGTCCTTTTCCTAGGTTAGAAATGGCAGCTATGATGGATCATAGGTTTAGGATGAAAGCGGATGATTTTAAACATGTGAGAAGCAAGTTTTTTTACACAGAAGATGATAAGTACTTGGAATGTGCTGCTAGAAAATGTGGATACAATAGCAATGTTTGAGAGGCATCTTGACAGATACTTGAACAGACAGGGAATAAAGGGATACGGACTGCGGAGAGGCACAAAGTTTTTCATTTGGAAAGGCATCATGTCTCACCACAGCCTTGGTGGGCTGAAGGGCCTGTTACCGTGCTGTACTGTTCTTTGTTCTCTCCACACTTCACCTCGGTGAAGTGGCAGGTACCAGTGGTATTGCTAAACAGTGAAAATATGGTCCTCACTCTCAAATGCTATTTGCCACTTCATTCCCTTCAAGAGGGAAATTAAGATAGAAATTAGATTAGAGAGGTAGGTGATTAGGGTGAGATAAAAATAAATATAAGGGAAAGAAGTTGATGTGGAAAAGCTGTGGGCCCTGACAACGTTCTGGCAATTATACTAAAGACATATGCTCCAGAACTTGCCACTCCTCTGACCAAGTTCTTCCAGTACAGATACAACATTGGCACCTACCTGACAGTGTGGAAAACTGCCCCATTTATGTCCTGTACACAAAGCAGGACAAATCCAATCCGGCCAATTACCACCCCATTAGACTACTCTTGATCATCAGTAATGTGACAGGTATCATCAACAGTGCTATCAGGCAGCATCTGCTCAGGGCAACTCAGCTCCTGACCTCATTCCTGTTTTGGTTCAAACATGGACAAAAGAGCTGAATTCCAGAAGTGAGGTGAGAGTGACGACCCTTGACATCGGGGCTACATTTGACCGAGTGTGACTTCAAGGAGCCCTGGCAAAACTGGAATCAATGGATATCAAGGGACAAACTGCTGGTTGGAGTCATACTTGTCACACAGGAAGATGATTGTGGTTGTTGGAGATTATTCATTTCAGCTTCAGGACATCTCTGTAGGAGTTACTCAGGACGAGCCTTTTTCTGCTGCTCCATTAATGACCTTCCCTCCATTGTAATGTCAGAAGTGGGGATGTTCTCCGATGTTTGCACCATTTATAACTCTCAGTCACTGAAGCAGACAATGTTCAAATGCAATAGATTCTGGACAATATCCAGGCTTGGGCTGAGAAGTGGCAAGTAATGTTTGTGCCACACAATGCCAGGCTATGACTATCACTAATAACAGAAAATCTAATCACTGTCCCTTGATATTAAATGGTGTTACCATCACTGAATCCCCCACTATCAACATCATGGAGGTTTCTATTGACTTCTCATTTGTATATGTGCATATATTGTACTATTCCTACATTGGTTGTACTGTCTGAAATGAAGCAGTTTCTAGCTTGCTTGTTTCACTGATTCCATATAGTTACATAGATTTGTGGTCAGGCGTGAAGGAACTATGCTCACTGTCCACTGCACTGACAGCAACCCATACAGTATTTTGCAGACTTTTGAGTGGAAATTTGCTGATACGGGTAATTCTTCTATAATGCGATGGTTGTGTGCTTGTGCACCCGTGTTATAGAAAAATCGTGCTTTAGAAACAGTGCTTACTGTTGGTGATGTAATTGTATTACAGCCAACACAAGTTTTAAAAGTTTGTGCTTTAGATGCAGTGTCCCCAATTCATCAATTGCGTTAATGAAACACATATTCTAGCAGAACAAAATGTATAGATGTCTGATCCAGCATGAAACCCTTTGCAGATGTGTGGCATGTTTGAACACTTGTTGCAAAAAAAAAGTGGGCTCTTCAATCAACCAAATTGAAAAGTCTCCAGAGTTGTGCAGTATAAAAAGAAAAACTTGCATTAATGTAGTGTTTTATATAACCACTGGATGTCTCAAATTGCTTTACATGAAGTACTTTAGAGGCTTAGTCATTGTAAGAAACATGGCAGCCAAAATTCAAACAGCAAGTTCCCACAAATGGCAGTGTGATAATGACTAGATAATTTATTTTTCTGTGGATTGAGGGGTAAATATGTCAGTCAGGATAAAGTGATAACTTCACTATCCTCCTCCAACTTTTACACCCATCTGAGTTGACAGAAAAGATTTCTGATAAATGCCTTATCTGAAAAACCATCCTGTGACTTCACAGCACTCCACTGGAGGGTAAGCTTTGAATTCTGCACTCATGCCCTGACATGGGATTGAACTTGGAACCTTGTGATTCCAATGCAAAAGTGCTACCAACTGAACCATGGTTGACATTAAAATCAAAAAGTAGAAATGAGAATCAAATCCAATAGATGAACCTAAAGATTGCAATGAAAGATGGACTTTTAAAGGGATATGACACAGAAAGAAAAAAGGTGAATCTTCTTAAAACTCCAATACTCATTATTCTGACAGAAAAACTGTGAAATCTCATAATTGTAATGTCAGTTTTTTTGGACTGGAGGGGTTATTTTGGCAGTAATTATAATGTAGCGCACCCTTAAAATTTCATCTGGACCTGTATGCACCGGTCTGCCATGTTTTGTGTTTAAGTATTGCACCATCATGTCCTTAAATGCTAATGCTAAGCCTATTAGTGAGATACTGTTGTAGATCAGTCTGTGGAGGAGCAGCGGTTTAGAACTTCCAGCTTTCTGCATTTACCTACCCACAGGTGCACAAAAAGGTTTTGGCCAATGTAAATCATAGTTCTGGGGACTCATATTAGCTTGATGACTATTCTCAATCTACAAAACCTGGATCTTGCTGTTTAAGTTTTCTTTTGCAAGTCCAAGAAGCTTGTATGGTAATAATTAAACATGAACAAAACAAAAGGAATTGCCACAATATAAAATATCAACAAGGTTGATTATTGATAAGTTACGATAGCTATTGTATTCCATTAAATGCATAATATCTTTGATTTATATTCTGATAGTATTGTTTTGACTATATGGCCTTGACAGTTCACCTTACAGAAAGCGAACCTTCAATGTAAGTAACCATTGTAGAGTAAATCGAAACACATAAAGATTCTTTATGTTGGCAGTTTGAGTTACTTTTTGGGTCTTTGATGAGAAGGGGATTAGTGCTGTGGACACAACATTGTTGTCTTTCTCTTTCCTGTCACTTAAAACAAAAAACTTGGGTATTGTCATCCTAAAGTCTTAAATTAATTATCTAATAAAAGGCTGTAGGCTAATATTTCTGTAAATCCTATAGGTGAAATCTCCTACGCAATGAAGTGATAATAGTCTACAATTCTCACATGGTTAACCTTTTGAATATATAATTCGAAGCAAGCCTTGTACATTATGCCAGAACGACCTGTACAATGTGCGTTTTGTCAACGTGAATTGGCTATAATGCGATTGATGAATTGTGGGCGCTGTTTGGATAACACAAACTTTCTGCTGAATGGGTCTAGTAGTTTTCCATGGCATGGTTTTCTATAGAGTGAGGTTGCAGTGGAAATCAACTGTTGCATTATAGCATAACGACCTGTAGATATAATTACATTCTAGGCGTTTGCCAGTAATTTGCTTTTAAAACTGCAAACACCTTACACAGTTTAAAGCAATATCTTCTCTCACAGTTTAAACAAAATGAAAATTGTCTTTACAACCTTAACCTTTGTTTTTGATTGAGTATGTCATCAAGCAGGAGCGGGGGCAGAGACCTGAAAATTAATACTGCTTCTGGCTGGGGGCCATAGACCCTGAACCAAACACTGTCCACCCCTAGAACCCCAAGATCTGGCAACTGGGACCTGATGTAACCCTCTGTCCCAGGCCCTGGTTTCAAGAAGCCCTAACAAAACTGAAATCAATGGGTAGCAGTGGGAAAATCTTCACAGTTGGAGTCATACTTAATATGAAGGAAGTTGATTATGGTTATCTAAGGGTGATCATCTTGTCTCCAGAGCATCTCTGCAGGAACTCCTCAGGGTAGGATCCTCAGCCCAACTATTTCCAGCTGCTTCTTCAATGAAGTTCCCTCCAACAATAAGGTAAAAGTTAGGGTTGTTCACTGATGATGTATGGTATTCAAGAACAATTTGAGACTCCTTCGATGTAGTGTAAACACAAGGGCTAATTCAGTAAGGCCTAGATCATTTTCAGGCTTGGACTGATTAAACAGGAAATAACATTTGCACTACACATCTACCAGGCACCTACTATCTCCAACAACAGAGATGCTAACTATCTATCCTTAACATTCAACAACATTACCATAGCTGAATCTCTTAAGATCAACATCCTGGGATCTAGCTGGACAAGCCAAATAAATAGTGACTAGAAAAGCAGGTCAGAAACTGGGAATTCTGCAGCAAGTAACAAACTTAAATACCAAAAGCCTACTCACCACCTACAAAGCACAATCAGGAGTATGATTGAATACTTCCATTTGCCTGGGCAGGTACGGCTCCAAAACACTCAACAATCTAAATACCATCAGTACAAAGTACTGAGGTATATAGCACTCCTTTCACCAGCGACACAGTGACAGCAATGTGCACTGTATACAAGGTGCACTGTATACAAGATGAACTGCAGCAACTCACCAACCCTTCAACAGCACTTTCTAAAGCTGCGACCTTTGCCACATGGAAGGACAAGGGCAGCAGATGCATAGGAACGCCAATACCTGCAGGTTTTCCCTCCAAGTCACCACCATACTGACTTCATTCCCTTCACTGTTATTGGGTTGAAATCTGGAAGTATCTTCTTAACAGCACAGTGAATGTACCTACATGAGTTGGACTGCAATATTTCAAGAAGAAAGATCATCAAAACCACCACCTGGACAGTGAGGGATGGAAAACAAATGGCAGTGTCTTGCCAGTGACACATGTATCACTGTTTTTAAATAAGCAGGGAAACATCTATTGTCATAACTCCATCTAATAATTGTGAATTGCTGATTTGTTTAAAGTATATATTTTATTCAAGTGTATTACGCTGAATATTTCTATATGATAACCTGGCCTGAAGAGATAAATTGACAATGCTGATTGAACAATAAATATTTTTAAAATTAAGCTTTAATGATTAAAAACATGTACTGGCATACATACAATTTCTGTTCCTTGGTTTCATGTAATACAGTAACATTCAGCAATCTGGGGCATTAAACTTGCATTTCCTTAGAATATAAAGCAACATTAAAATACCAGAAGTTGTTTCTGATTTGCTTACAAAATATTTTTTCACAAACATTAGCAAATTCTGAAGATAACATTTATCTTAAGCTTTAAAATACTACATAGGGAAATGTTTGCCTCCCTTTTACTATTGTCTTCAAAAGGAAATTGAGGAATGAAAATGTATCACACTGTGAAGCATCAATACTGTATTTACAACTTAATACCAATAAACATGAGGCCACCAGAACATTTTAGAATTTGAAAACAATACACTCTAAGGTACTTGCTTCATAAATAAGCTTTTGTGTATTCACTTTAAAAAAAATTATTGTTCTAAAATGTAACACATGATATCTCTAACATTACTCCTGGAGAGTTTTTTGGTTAATTAAATAGGCACCAACTTTCCCAGTTGACTGCTAGTAAATAAGGCTCAAATAACATGATTTTGTTTTCAATTGATGTATGCCAAACATACCCATTGCTTTGTTTAAAACAAAATTTCAACCACGGTTTTGGCACTTTGGGCACTTATTTGGTTTTGACGCATAATTAGTAACTACAGAAGGTACACCTACTAACATTGTAAAGTAATGGCAGAAATATTTGAGCCTTGCATCATATCGTGTTAACTGACTCTTGTGTGTTTTAATCACTTGCTCACTACTTCGACATTCTGACCAAATTTCTTCCCTCTTCTCCCAAGGAGTTGGTTTCATGGTTCCATTGTGATAATCATCCTCTGAAACCTCACCCAAGGGATCATTTGTGAATTTCAATAGTAAATGCTGGCTACAGTTGTGTGGGGATGAAGGGCTGAAGGTGGAGGTGTAAATCATCACAACTATGATCCTGTCTCCATTTAACCAACACAGTAATGACATTTAACAGCAAAATTTATATTTGATCACTTTCCTTCAAGTGTTGCTGAGGCCACTCATAGTAAACCCATTGTTTCAGAAAAGATCAAAACACATTCAGTAAACTTACACCATAGTGCTAAATGTAGTGCTGGACAGTCAGCATTTTAGATCAGAATAAACATTTTAGATCAGAAGGAGATTTTGTCGAATAAACTGAGGCCCTTCAGGTGAATATGAAAGATCCTTTAGCACCATTTTGAAGGAGATTTTGTCGGATGTCCGGAACAACATATTAGCATATTAACAAGTTAACACTGCCAAAGTTAAGTTATTTGTTTATGTATCACTCTACTGTTTGTCAGACCTTGTCTTGTAAAATTGGTTGTTGCTTTTCTCTACCATACAACAATGACTTCTAAATTATTTCACTGGGTTTGTAAATTGTTTTGGAGTGTCCTAAGGTATTATACAAATGCAAATTGTTTTTAAAAGATTGGGTATGAAATAAAAATCAAAGCTTGGATTTTGCAGGCTGTATGCCTCAGATTCATGACAAGACCGTCAAACAGGGACAATTCTGATTACCGTATGCTAAAGACTCAATCAAATGGTCTTTAAAATATTAAAAAGACACACATTATGTAACAACTGAAAATAATGTAGTTGCCTTCTGAACTGATTTGAAATTTTCAAGCATTAGTTATTTCATTATCATTTGGTCGAAGATGCAATCTTGTTGCACTCAACATTTCAGAACATCTGCTAAGTGTCTGAAATTACATCTCATTATTGTATTGTGTATGACAGATTTCCAAGAGTTCCTATTAGTGCTTCAAACTATTTTGTTCGGAATTGAATTTTTACTTCCTAATTGTTAATTTAGGATTATACCATCTCTAATCCAAATTACACTTTATTTTAATATAACTACATCATATACTAGTTTTCTTTCAGAAACTGCTACAAATTTTTGCACTTTCAAGAAAGACTTTGAATTTAAAGCCCCTCTGTTTATAAATATAGCTCCATTGAATAATTTAAAAATTTGTCTAAAGGCTTGTATTTGCCGTCTCTGATTTGGGTACGGCAGGCTCAGACACAGTATCTGGTTGTCCATCTCTGCAGAAGAGCACAGCTGGGTTTCTACATGCCCACATTGCAACATCTCCATTTGCAGGGCTAGAGGAAGACATCCTGCTGCCAGACCCTTGTCGACTGACATACTGATCCCTAATTCTGTCCACCCTACTCCTGGCCTCGTGGCTCTGACTGGACAGGTATGCAGCTATGTTTCTAGTCCTGTAGCCATCTTCTCTATTTCTGCCCAAGAGAATGGAGATATTGGGGTTTCTGGTAGCGTAGATGAGTGGATTGAGAGCTCCATTGGCCCATGCTAGCAAAATGGCTATAGTGTCCATGATGGGGGTAAAATGGAAATTGCCTGTGGCAGTGATGATGCCCATGATACAATAGGGGCCCCAGCAACAGATGATGAAAACAATCATGATCAATACAGTTGTAGCTGTCCTCATCTCACTGTAGAAGCGCAGTAGGTGGGCATAAGTGGTGACTGGGCGGACCCGGATCTCTGACAACCTGACTGTCTTACAGATGTTGTAGTGGCAGAAACACATCAGAGAGAAGGGCAGAAGATAGCAGATGACAATGAGGGTGATGCTGTAACTGGTGCCCATCCGGGAGTTGCCAGAGTGGAAGATGTACATGCAGTGGTAGAACCCCTTCTTGTGGACAACCAGTGGACCATTGGCTTGTGTCATGAGATACCAGGGGAAAGAGAAAAGGACTGCAATCAACCAGACGGCAACTAGTAACTGGGTGGCCCTACGTCGCCCAATCTTCTCCTGGGGTTGCCTGACAATGGCATAGTAACGATCGAAGGAGATGAGCGTCATGGTGAGGGTAGAGATTATCCCAAAGCAGGAGTTGAAGAAGCCATTAGCAACGCAGAACCGGTCACCGAAGATCCAGACCCCTTCCTGGGTGAACAGCATGATGAAGGAGAAGGGTACGCAGAGCAGGGCAGTGAGGAGGTCAGACAGGGATAGAGACATGATAAAGGCATTGGTCACTGTCCTGAGCTGCCGGTGTTTGACGATCATCACTATTACAGCTGAATTGCCCAGACAGGAGAGCAGGAAGATGAGCAGGAGGATGAGAGCTTTGCAAGCCAAGGCCATGCCATGGAGCAGGGAGTTGGTGTCAGCCTGGACTCTGGCCCAATCTTGCGGAGTGGCCCTGGTTTGGTTGGCGATGGTGGTCACAGTGTTGGAAGTGTCTGTGCTGTTAGTCTCTGCGAGACTGTTGAACCGGGGAAGCTTGGTTGAAAGATCCATTGGGCAGAACGACACATCCGGGAAATGGACGCTTCATCACTGGCCCTGTCCTAACCGTGATACACAAAGGTCAATAGCAGAGCCGATGGCAGATGGACCGATGTAATTCGTACATCTGGTTCTAGCTCAGCTTGAAGAGACTCGAGCAGTGAAACCTTCTCGCCAATATCCATATCATGTGCAGAATTTCTGTGCATACCTTCCCACTAGTGTGTCAATACATCATTAAACAGTAGCTGTATACCTCTGGTACGAGAAAGAGTAATGCAATTTCATTAAGCACTATATGGTATTGGGGATAATACAAACAGCATTGGTTCAATTCCTGTTCTGACATAAGGTAGACTTGGGATCTATCTCCTCACCCAGCCTAAGTGGAAGCCAATGGAAAACCACCAGTGACAGAAACTGCCAAGAAAACAGTTCAGGATGAAGCATCAGCAGATCACGAGCCAAGGACCTGTCTTTGGGTAGAGCACACGTGAATGAATGAAGCATGATACAAAATAACAAAGCAACTTACATAAGTAGCTGGAGCTCCACGAACCTGCAATCTAATCCCCTGCCCAGAGACCAAAAACAAAGAGGAGTCACATGATGGAAGAATCACATGACCATGACCATGGCCATGACGCAGATAGCACCCACCTACAATGAAACTGCAAACTGCACCAGGATGCATTTGATGATACTTTGCTTTTCCTTCCCCCTCTGTCATGGATTTTGTGGTAACTGGGGAGACCTCGCTGTCGCCGTTAAGGCACTGAAATGTTTGACCATTGCGCACTTTGTACTGGGGAAAGAAGGCTGGTGTGAGTGTAAAGGTTTGATCCGTCTCCCCACGTACAGAGCAAGAGGGGGAGGGCTGCAGGCTGCACAGCTGGAATCACAGAAACACAGCCTTTGTATCAAACATCAAGCATGGATCCACGTTTTCCAGCTATAGGCAAGGCTGACTAGAAATGGCTCAGTAACAGTGTAAGCACCGAAACCCACTATTACATGGGTTGCTAACAATCTGCGATTCCTTCCCAGTGCTGTACTGCTTCTGATGTGACAGTTGCCAATGTACAGTCAACAGCCCGACTCTCTCCCGTCTGCTATCACTTACGTGTGCTCATAGCAAAAGACCTGGCCCCTTAGTTCATGAATGTGATGACCGTTATGGGAGAATTCAATGGCCTTCATGATGTAGAGTAACATTTGCTGATTCTCGGGTAAACTCTGAGCCAGTGTCTTAAAAAGAAAACAATGGTCGAGGTTCCTGCAAGGTAAGGGCGGGTTTCGATTTTACATATTAGTGGCCAAATAAAGTCCGGAAACGTTAATGATGAAAGGATGTGTCTCTTTGTTTAGTGAGACTGAGAGGAACACGTAAATTCCACAGTAGACGCACCTCAGTAGTTTAAAATCTCGTCCAAATGACAACAGACCTAAGTAACGGTTAGAGGAAATATAATAAACCTGTTCAAGGTTGTGGATTCCAAAACGAGTTACAACCTTCGAATTCTTCAGTAATACATTTTTATGGATGAAATACTGTATATTGGCCTTGTTTGTAATTAACCATTTACATTGTCATGAGGGGAAAGGGGGAGTGTGATCACAGATGTAATTTAGTGCTTGTAATAACTACATACAAGTGTTGATTATACGAACGAGGAGCTGGTGTGGATCATAACAGGGGGATCCTACTCCACCATTCAATAAAGTCATGTACTCTGCTACCACTTCACTGTCCCACCTCCTCCCATATTCCTTCATTAACTGAGAGGCTAAACATCTTTTTATTTCGGTCCTCAATATATTCAACTATGAAGCACTTACAACTTTCCAAACATTTGGTACATGTGGGGAATTTTTTTCTTAGTCCTGTATTTAGCATTTGAAGCTTATGGAGTACAGATCCAGAAAGGAGAAAATAATACAATCTTGGTATGAGAAATATAGGTATTTTCAGAAACAAATTCAAGAAGGCAAGAGAGTTGCAGTGATTGAATTCAATAGCTGGCACAGGTATGACGAGCTGACTACCCTTTTCTATGTGATACTTGGGTAGGTGTGCTAATGCTTGAGTCCCACTACTCTTGGAATCATCAAAAATGTGAATGATTTTATCAAATTAGTCAAATCCTCTAATACCTCTGTCTGATTAACTCAAGTGAATCTCAAGTTTCTGTAAATAACAAGAAATGACTATTTATTGCAAAGAAATCAGTGCTAACCACAGGCAAACAAAAGTACAAATTGTCAGCATATAACTTTACCAACTGAAACTCTAAGTTTAACCCCTACACTAACAAATATGACATTCATAGTCAACGAAAATAATCAGAAAACACAGTTCAGTAGCACCAGTCCATAGGATGCGATGAGAAGTCTCTTTTACTTCCCAAGCCCTTCAGATCTCCAAGTTTATTCTTCACATTCTTTCAGTTCATTACTGCAGACAAAGTGTAACTAACACACTAATTTTCAGTCAATGATTAGAGGCAACAGCTCACAGCAGCTAGTGGGGAAAAACATAGGTAGCAATCCTTCAGGTTTTGGTTACTTCACTGTAGTGGGAGAGACAGAGACCTGTCTGAGATGCACCCTGGAAGTTTCTCCACCAGTAACATTCTCTTATGACTCCTGGCCCCTACAACCAGTCCCATTTTGGACAATTAGCAATCTGTCTGTCTGAGTGAAGTTTACTCTGTATTCACCCACAAAGGCATCTTGGACATCTTCCACACTACTAGAACAAAGCAATAGTGGAACCGCAATTCATTATGTCAGTTCTTACAGCAACTGCTTCCATAGACCTTACAGCAAAATCCTTTTCCCAATTTATGCCACAATGCAAATAAAAGAAAATAAAAATACAATATTTACTATGAAGGAAAAGTCTGTTCTGATCTTCATTTTTGACATCTTGCACAGTCTTAGTTAACATACTGTCCTGATGTTTTGGTATGCTTGACTTTTCAATGTTTATTTGTATGTTGCCCTGCAATTATAAGAAGCAAATTAGTGAGTAACCTGTACAGGGATTTTTCAGGTTGTTGGGCAGCCCCAGAACTTAGACGGTCCATTGACTCTATCCTGGCTTTATATTAAAGTGTCATCTTCAATTTTGTCTGAAATATATTAATTTAGGTTTATGTATTTAATTTCAATGAAAAGTGAAATGTTTTACATAGATTGAGTTGGGTGAGAAAGAAAAATTAAATACAATTGTTAATCACAGATTTGTTTTCAGCATGGATGTACTGTTCTTAGTACCTGAATTGGTTCTTTGAATGAGCAACTCACATAGTGACACTTGGCTGCCTTCACCCTGTAATCCTGCTCATTCTTCCTTCTCTGTTAACTGTCTAATTCACTTTTGAAGCCTAAATTTAAATTATATCCACCACACACTGTGTATTCCAGACCAGAACCACTTGTTAGGTGAAAGATTTTCCTTGTATCACTTTTTCTTATTTTAATAATTACTTTAAGTCTTTATTTCTAATGGTGTTAGTCCTTTTTAATAAATTGTTCAATTAGGTTTTTAGTTTTAGAATAATGTAATTGTAATTACTGGCAACAAGTGGTTTATCAAAGGTGTGGAAACCATAAATGTTCTGTACTGTCCCAACAGAAGCAGGAAATCATAGTATTCCCTCTTGGTTGATTACAGTAATTTGCTTGCTAGATTTTAGGTAGGGCTTCTTAATTTCCTAAAATGGTGACTATCACAGAGCAAACATTACAGGTGAATATTATCTTTGTTTTAATTTCAGTAGTAGTGCAATGCTACTATTATTGACAATATTCTGAACAGTGGGCGAGGTGTGGATGGCAAGGTAGCAGAAGTAGATATTACTATTTTGAAAACAATCACAAATTCATGATATTGGGCACATGCTGATATTCTAAATAAGGATAGAAGGAGAAACTCAGCAGGTCTGGCAACATCTGTGTGAAGAGACAAACAGGACAGACATTTTGAATCCAATATGACCAACCTTCAGAACTGAGGTGCTAAAGTAGTGGTCTGTCAGTCTGTGCTCTGATACAATGTGCATTGTATCTCCTTTAAAGGAGCAAGTAATTCCTGAAATCAATGAGAATTTCTGCTTTTTTCCTCCCATGTCACTGATAGAAACCCAGTAATAAGTTATGACCTATTCAATAGTTTGTGATAGGATGTGAAGAGTAGAATTTGATAAACAACAGAATTTGTCTGATTTGTTTTGTAATGGTGGAGGGATGCTAAGTGATGATTAGATTTAAAAAAAAGTTTAAGTTGAGAAAAAGAAGTCGAAGCATTTTAATGTCTACCTCATCCGATGTGTATGTTTGAAATTTTAGTTTGTTTTCACTTTTTTCTTTTTAAATGAAACAATTTCATTTTGTTGCCGGGCTGAGTATTTGAGAAAGTCCCTTTAATGTCATTTGCTGCTTGGACTGTCTAATGATATTGCTCCATTCTGGAAATATCCCAGTGAAGGTCACTGTGATCTGCATGGTGATAAGGCTGAAATTCTAACCAAAGAAATTGTTTGATCTCTGTGACATTTTACTTCAAAGCCAAAAGTAAATGCTGTTGCTTTGCTGATGACTACCGATTCCAGGCAATGTATCTTAAGTTACTTCTGTAGGTGGCAGTGTAATGAGAATTTTCAATGCTGAACACATTTTTTGAAGTGACAAGAAAATGTTTGCAAATTCTGACTGTCATCACTTAATAATTGTTCAAGAAGCTTTTTACATCCATTTCTAAATTGCACACAAAATATTTCTTAAACTAATTAAATCTCAAAAAATTACTAAATCTATCAACTGTATTAGCCTTTCAGTGTTTAAACCAAGATTTGGAGTTAATATTTTTTCCGAAAGCTGTGACTTTAGACTTTGGAAAATGAACATTAAAGTGGAATACGATAGCGGAAGAATCAAGGGGGCAGAGGTAAACAAATCACAAAAAGTAGCAATGACAGTAATTAACAAGAATATCAAAGATTGGAGTTCAGTTCTACAGGATAGAATTGAGAAACAGAAGTTATGGTTAGACCACATTTGGTAGCACTGCAAGCAGTCTTGGTCTCCATATTGATACAAAAGGATTTAGAGATGCTGCAGAATGTGCAAAAAGGATTATCTCCAATGACGCCAAAACTGAGAGGTTATAACTATCAAAAAAAGCTGCTAATCATTTCTCTACAAAAGAGTAGCTTGAGGTTTTGCTGATAAAGAATATGGAAGGGTTTGGTGAAGAGAAAACATAGATAAAATATTTCCATTTATGGGGTAGAACAGAACTAGGAACTAGAAAAGTATACATAGTACACTAATGTACTAGTGAACCAGTAATGCTTTGTTGTTGTAATAGCTACACTGAACAAATCCTTTCTTAAAGTTACTTTGAAAGGTAAAAGGACGTTTTATTGAATGTTTTGCAAAATGTTACAATACAGAGACAAACAGTGGAACCAAATAGGCCTTTCAACCTCTGTATTCACAACATAGTAAAATTAAAACCTTCAAAGACTCTTAAAATTGGTCCCAATGACTCCTAAACAGACGTTCTGAATAACCAACCCTACACTCCACAAACAATCAATTAGAGACACCAAGTTTGTAGCTTAAACAAAAGATTTAGCAATTTATTAGCAATACAATTACTTTAGCAAAGCAAAATTAAACAAAAAAGTAATTTAATTGACGTCTATGATTTGACCTTTGTTGTCAGCCCCACTCTCATAAATGACAGATAAACACAATGAAGGGATAAGCAAAACAAAATAACAAAACTGGCCAAATTATTTAAGCAGTTTTATTTGCATTGTTCCATAGACATATATGATTTTCTCAAGCCATCGATTAGTACTGCTTCTAGTTCATATGATGTAGTCAGTGATATTATAACTTATTTTTTATTCCTTGAACTATCAGTGGAAGGTTAGGTAGGGAGCTTTCAACTCATCATGCTGTAATATCAATAGCCAAAAATCTCTTAGAAAACCTAATCTAAATGAAAAAAACCCAGATCAAAATTTCTGGCCTCTCCCTGTCAGACTAACTGTCTCACCATGAGTCCCAGTTACCATTCAATATCTGCCCTCTGTTTGACCATAAGGTCACTTCCAAACTTGCCGGAACCAATTCCCAGGTGCTGGCCTCTTTTGTGGACAAACACCTGTTTGTCTACACATAATGATCTGCGCCAGTGACAGTCTGTAAAACCTTTTGATTGAGAACTAACCTGTAATTAACTTCCAGGTCTGGGCTCACAAACAGTGTTTGCGCTTTCTCATTTTTTAAAATGCAATTTGCTGTCCACAGCCCAAAGGTTATTTTCAGCTCACAGTTCTTAGTTCATAGTTTGAAACCAAAATTGATAAAAGAATGAAATAAAAATAATGAAAAATCAGTGAGGGTGCTAACAAATATGATGTGACTCTGTGTGAAGTGAAGAACAATACTCTTTATTTAAAATTTTGTAAAGAGCAACAGCTGACAAAACCAGAGTCAATGTTAATAGAAGTTTGGCTGAAAAAAAATGAATTTCAATGCTGAATAATTTTCTATACCATTAATTGCCTAATGAAAACATTTATTGTTCATTTTGTTTTATGTATTTAAGGGATGAAGATGTCACTGACTAGACTAGCATTCATTGCTCACCCCTAACTTCCCAAAGGGCAATAAAGAATTCTGTGTTATCTTCTATTCTTGTTGCAAATGTGCAAAAGAAATGGAAATTGCAGTGACCAAAGCTAGGTAAGTAATTGTTTTCTGTATAAGCACTACATTAGTAGTGTAAGACCTTTCAACGGGCAGTTACATTAATCAGGTTGAAGACACCTCTAATCATAGTACTTTGCATGTGAAATGCATGCGGTATCCTGTGTGCATACAAATCCTGACAACAAGTCATGTTGACCACGTCATTTGGTCATTTCTGATTGATTCTATTAATTTCTTTAAAATAGAATCATTCATAGGTGACCTTAAAGATCTTTCCTCTAAGAAACAATTCGTATAGACAATCCTAGACTTCTTGACTGCACGTGGACATGGAACTGATTTCCTCTCTCCTTGAACTTTGTGTATTTTCCATGTGCTTTTATGTGCTATACCTCTTCACTTAGGTGATATTAGGTGTGGGGACAAGTTTTCAGTAATTCTGTATGTATGTATGCACTACTGTCTCACAGCACCAGGGACCTGGGTTTGATTCCAGCCTTGGGAGACTGTGTGGAGTTTGCACCTTCTGCGCGTGTCTGTGTGGGCTTCCTCCGGGTGCACTGATTTATGTATGTGGCATAATTTGTGTTTCAAATATTGTAATGAGGCCCCTGTGTCAAAGGTTCATGGACAAGCAATCCATGGCCTTCATTGTCAGAGTCCTCCATATATCCGTATATTGAGAACTTTTCTAAACCATTATCAACTTGAGATGAGAATGCTGATTGCTCACATTACTAAGAATCTGATCCCCAACAGGTTTATTGGAACTGTGGCCAATGGATCCAGCTATGGTCACTGTGGCCATGGTGCAACAAACGTACATAGAAATGGAGGAAAACCAAGTGTGCCAGCAAACTCAGGGTGAGCAGCAATCTGTCTGCTCAGGGTGGCTCAGAGGTTAGCACTACTGTCTCACAGCACCAGGGACCTGGGTTTGATTCCAGCCTTGGGAGACTGTGTGGAGTTTGCACCTTCTGCGCGTGTCTGTGTGGGCTTCCTCCGGGTGCACTGATTTCCACCCACAGTCCAAATATGTGCAGGCCATGGCTAAATTGCCCATGGTGTTCAAGGATGTGTCGGTTTAGTGCATTAATCAGGGGAAATGTAGAGTATAGGGTCAGGGAATGGATCTGGATGGGTTACTCTGGAGGGTCAGTGTAGACTTGTTGGGCCAAATGGCCTGTTTCCACATTGTAGGGATTCTATGACTATAACAATCACTGGTGGCTATGAACAGACTCCATTTGAAGAGGTTACAGCTGAAGGTCCTTTAGGGTGTGGAAGAGGGTACAGGAGACCCAGAGTCTTTTATCCTCTATGCCATTTCTTCATGTGTGAGCATGTCCCAGGACACTATCACCTAACTGTGTCATCTGCTGGAGTGATCTGAAGGAGTGGTTGTCATTCTATTCTAAACATCATCAAGCTGACAGCTGCATTAAGTTTTTCATCAAAGGGTTTTCCAACAAAGCTGACTTCTCCCATGTACTGAGGGCTCTAGACTGAATTGAGAGTACCATATCACAAGGTAGACTTCATTAAAGGGGTTCCATCCCATAATATACAAGTCGTTTGTGGAAGCCGCCATGATGCCTATATCCTTCAGAACTCATTCCTGCTTTGTTTCCAGGGCTGTATACCTTACAAGTATGGTTATTAGGAGATGAGGACTATCCTCTGCAAATGTGGCTGATGACTCCATTACATAACCCCTGACTGATGCTGAATGTAGGTACAATTCAACCCATTCTTCCAATAGGGCCCTTGTAGAGCATACAATAGGATTCCCAAAGATGAGGTTCCGATGCTTGGATCAGTCAAGGGGGGAGGGCCTTTTAGTACATCCTCGACAGAGAGTGCTGCAATAATCTCAGCCTGTGAGATAGAAAAGGGAGAAGGACAACCAAATATTGAATCACAAAACGGTTTGGATCTAATAAGTGTACGTCTATGGTCCCCTGAAACCATGTGCCAAAGGAGTAGGCAAAGAGGGAATTTCATGGATGCTGAACAGCTGGGAGAATAGCATCTATCTTCCAAAATGAAGACATTGAGCAGGAGGAACATTACCTTCAGTGAGATATAGCGCTACAGCACTAGGCACAAGAAGCCAGACAGGACTTAATTGACATTTAGCTCTAATGGATATGAGCTCGGTGCAGTGGTCACTCACTGACAGTAAATTTGAGATTGCGGAAAAGGCAATCCATCCTTGTTGGTTCTCAGAAGCAGATGCAACTTTGTTTTCTCTTTGCTTCTTCTGTTCAAGAAAAGTCAGGAGTTTAAACTGTTTTAAGTCTTTCCAGCATGTAATGCTCCTGTGTTGAACAATGACAAGATGTGACGTTCCACTGGGTAACACTCCTTTCAACATGGTTCTAAGTTGGTATAGAAGTATGGGTGTAATGTGTGGAGAGTGATTCTTGTGGCTGCAGTCACTATGATTGTCACTTAGACAGGTGATGATATAAAAGAGCAATACATTTATTAATGTGTATTTGTGAAATGTCATGCCTCCACCTAAATGCTGTTAAAAGCTCCTTTTTAAAATTATTTTCCTTGCACTCTGTACTGTGGAGGGAAGTTCCTAGGTGGAAGCATTTGACCTGGTGCACAACTGGGCTTTAAGTATGGAATTGATAGGTCCTAGCAATGATGAATACTTCCACTGCAGAGCTGCGGTGCATACATTAATAGGGTGAGCAGTGTAAAATTGCATGAGAAAATACGAGAGCTCATCCTCCATTAAACTCACCAAACATGATGCTTAGCCAAATTTGTAGTATCATTAATGAGCTCAATGTGTAGCAGTTACATTTACTGTATCCTTTGCCTCACAAACAATAGCATGCAATGTAGTGACCTCATATTCAGAGTTTGCACATCTAACTGCACATGAGAAAGAATTACATGGAGGCTAGCTTCCTTCAGCAGAAAGGGCTACAGACCTACTCCTATTAGACTCCAAACACTTGAGTGATTTGACTTTTGGTTGCCCATCTCTCCAAAGGTAGTCACCTTTTGCTACGTCATCAAGTAGCCATATTTTCTTGTGAACTAGTAAACTACCAAGCTGCAGTGGCCATTAGAGCTGAAACTGAACTCATCTTCACTCTGTTTAATGTACAGGTACACTCCTGTATGAACTGGTGTGCAGTTATTAGCAACTATAGCTTGCACTTAGATAGCAGTTTTAACATTGATAATGCCTTAGATATTTTACAGAAAAAAAAATGACATCTTGCCACATAAGGAGATATTTAGGAAAGGTAATGAAAAGCACGTTTAAACAAGTAGGTTTTCTTTTATGATGGAAGATACAGAATGTTGAAAGAAATTCCACAGCTTAGGGCCCAGGCTGCTCAAAACATGACTAATGATGGTCTCACGGTCAAAAGGAAGGTTGTGAAAAAGACCAGTATGCTTGCACTTTATTTAACAAAGATACTATAAAAAACGAATTAATTTCGTATGAAACGTGTAATCTTACTGGTCTATGCAGCACCGAGTTGACAATTTTACCTATAAATCACTTGATATTTGAACATTTAAGTATCAGAAGATTTATCCCATGTGAAATTGTGTTCAATTTGCATTGTTGTACCTTTGAATTCTAATGTTAATGGTTTCCTTGTTTATAGATATTCTACTAGCCCCCAATGGGACGTTAATAAAGCCACTCAATGTCCAACAAAGACATTTTGCAGGTTTCTATTGAGCAACTTTATGATTGAGCTTTTGATTTATTAAAAGCCTTTGAATAACATTACAACCGCTTTGACCATTTACTCCATTGAAATATATTTTCCTACTTGTCTCAGCATTTCAATCTTAAAATGAAGCTGAAGCTCAATACCCTGGACAATACAGGACAAGTTATATGGTTAATTTAATCTGGCTTTGTATTGTCCAGGCAGTTTCTGGGTTATGAATGGTTCTGTTCTTAAGTCCGTTCACAAATTAATTTGTATTCAAGTCTGAATACAACGTAGGACAATATAAAGTTGCTGCTTGTAAGTACAGGCAATGTTTATATGTTGGACGTTTATAAATTTGGGACCCTTATACAGCCAAATATTATAGCAACTTGTGGGCGGCGTGGTGGCTCAATGGTTAGCACTGCTGCCTCACAGCACCAGCGACCCGGGTTCAATTCCCGCCTCAGGTGACTGTGTGTGGAGTTTGCACATTTTCCCAGTGTCTGCGTGGGTTTCATCCGGGTGCTCTGGTTTCCTCCCACAATCCAAAAACGTGTAGGTTAGGTGAATTGGTCATGCTAAATTGCCCGTAGTGTTAGGTGAAGGGGTAAATGTAGGGAAATGGGTCTGGGTGGGTTGCGCTTCAGAGGGTCGGTGTGGACTTGTTGGGCGAAGGGCCTGTTTCCACACTGTAAGTAATCTAATCTAATCTGACCTTATTGCAAAGTAAAACCAAGTGCATCACAGTTGGACAATGTACTTTATTGTTCTCCAACATTTCTTAATTAAATAAAACTAAATTAAACATTATAAATAATTTTGGCAGATTTGTCAGTCTTAGACTTATCAAATTAAAATCATACAAAATGGAAATCTAATTTATCTAGTAGTAAAATATAATTATGCATACTGGGTTAACAATTATTAAATGTTAGTGATTTAATTGAAATGTCAGGTTATAGCAGTTAAATGTTTGTGATGATACTAGAAGGCAGTGATTTACAGCTCTATGTTTTCAATACATATTCTGAGGTTCAGATTAATAACTTCAATAGCAGCATGAGTATATTGTGATTTTAAGCCATTAGAGATATTTTGCAGACCAGCATGCTTGTCTGCTTACACTGTATAGTCTCAATTAACATTGCATAGAGTTTCATTGCATGATGCACTTAAATACAATTAATAGAATAAGCACCTTGTTCAGACTGAAATATCACTTTAGATTTACTCAGCATGAAATATTTCTAGTGTGAAATACATAATTAGTTCTAAACTCATTGTACATTTAACTCATGATTAACCAGTTACTAAACACATGACAAACTTAATTATACCAAAATAATTCAATGCCCTTGAGATATTAAGATTCAGATTAACAATGCTGAATTGCATTTGGGAAGAGCGGAGAGTTAAGAATTAACATTATCAAAATACCCCTTTGTTTTTCTTAGCGGAGCAGAAACCCATCTTTCAGATCGTCATCATCTTCCATGTAAAAACTTGCTGTTCCTGTATAATATGCTTGTCCTGCTACTTCCACTATAACAGCTTTGAAATCACCACATTTAGTTTCCTGTAGAGGGAAAAAAGACTTTTTATCAGTCTTTTTTATAATATTGCACATGGTTGGCACATAATATACAGAAGCTACCAAATAAATATAACTGGACAAATGTTGCTGAAGTCTGTGTTATATACAAAGCTTTTAATATCATGCAGACACTAATACAAAACTATCAAAAAAATCTTTGGTTTTGACCAGTTTTTAAATATTTCTTAATAGTTACTTGTCCTTATTAATTCAAAATTTTTTAAAAAGATTTTTTTAAAAGTGGTAGCTTTCTGTTTCTGAACTGAATATGCTGGTTATAATTCTTTAGATTTTTAAAATATATAATTTAAGTCCCCTGGACCTGATGGCATTTATCCTAGGATTCTCTGGGAAGCAAGGGAGGAGATTGCAGAGCCATTGGCCTTGATCTGTATGTCCTCGTTGTCTACAGGAATAGTGCCAGAAGACTGGAGGATAGCAAATGTGGTTCCCTTGTTCAAGAAGGGGAGTAGGGATAACCCTAGTAACTATAGGCCAGTGAGTCTCACTTCTGTTGTGGGCAAAGTCTTAGAGAGAATTGTAAGGGATAGAATTTATGAACATCTGGATAGGAATAATGTGATCAAGGATAGTCAGCATGGTTTTGTGAAGGGCAGGTCGTGCCTCACAAACCTTATTGAATTCTTTGAGAAGGTGACTAAGGAGGTGGATGAGGGTAAAGCGGTAGATGTGGTGTATATGGATTTTAGTAAGGCGTTTGATAAGGTTCCCCATGGTAGACTACTGCAAAAAATATGGAGGTATGGCATTGAGGGTGAGTTGGAGGTTTGGATTAGGAATTGGCTGGCTGGAAGAAGACAGAGGGTAGTAGTTGATGGTAAAGGTTCACTTTGGAGTGCAGTTACTAGCGGTGTTCCGCAAGGATCTGTTTTGGGACCATTGCTGTTTGTCATTTTTATAAATGACCTGGAGGAGGGGCTAGAAGGTTGGGTGAGCAAGTTTGCGGATGATACGAAAGTCGGTTGAGTTGTTGACAGTGAGGAAGGATGTGTCAGGTTACAGCAGGATATAGATAAGCTGCAGAGCTGGGCAGAAAGGTGGCAAATGGAGATCAATGTGAGTAAGTGTGAGGCGATTCACTTTGGTATGAGTAACAAAAAGATGGGGTACTGGGCTAATGGTCGGATACTTGGTAGTGTGGATGAGCAGAGGGATCTTGGTGTCCATGTACACAGATTTCTGAAAGTTGCCACCCAGGTATATAGTGTGGTAAAGAAGGCATATAGCATATTGGCTTTTATTGGTAGAGGAATTGAGTTCCGGAGTCCTGAGGTCATGTTGCAGTTGTATAAGACTCTGGTGCGGCCTAATCTGGAGTATTGTGTGCAGTTTTGGTCGCCATACTATAGGAAGGATGTGGAGGCACTGGAACGCGTGCGGTGGAGGTTTACCAGGATGTTGCCTGGTATGGGAGGAAGATCGTATGAGGAAAGGCTGAGGCACTTGGGGCTGTTTTCATTGGAGAAAAGAAGGTTTAGGGGTGACTTGATAGAGGTGTACAAGATGATTAGGGGTTTACATAGGGTTGACCATGAGAACCTTTTTCCACGTATGGAGTCAGCTATTAAGAGGGGGCATAGCTTTAAATTAAGGGGTGGTAGGTATAGGACAGATGTTAGGGGTAGATTCTTTACTCAGCGAGTCACGAGTTCATGGAATAACCTGCCAGTAGCAGTGGTGGACTCTCCCTCTTTATGGGCATTGGATAGGCATATGGAGGATAGTGGGCTAGTGTAGGTTAGGTGGGCTTGGATCGGTGCAACATTGAGGGCTGAAGGGCCTGTACTGCGCTGTATTTTTTCTATGTTTCAATATTCACAGGAGGTGGACTAAGAGAGAAAACAACATCTGATCCATTGTTCTACCATCCATCTCCAAACCCCTTTCCCCAGGACTTTTTTTTTTCTATTCATAAATGCTTTCTCTCAGTACTTTTTTTTATTTCCCCCATCACCTGTGTTACTTTTCAGCTTTATCCACCACAACTAAATGCCTTTATTTTCCAGTTAAATTACCACGTTAATGTGGAAAGTCCATAAAGGTCTGTGCAATAAACTAAAAGTGAGGGAAGGGAGAGAGGGGCAAAATCAAAAAGGAGTGTAAACACATTAAACCAATTTCAATGAAAGGGGGATATGGAAACAGTCAAATTTTGCTGCACCCCGAATTCAGTTCCCTGATCAATAAGAATCCACCTGCGAATCTGAGAATTAAGATTGACAGTTAAACTGGTTTCTGCATCTCCATGTCAATTATGGCACAAACAATCTCCAGCCTCTCTCGTGCCATATAAAACGTGTCTCTTAATTCTAATCTGTTTCTTGTAACCTAGTTCTGATAAGTGTAAGACAGAAAGCTTCAGGAAATGAACTTTCTAGCTTGTTCTAAGTCTTTTCTCTGTTATTTTAATGATGCAGACAGAACATTAGTGAAGTACACCATACACAACAAATTGATAAGGAAAGATAATTGCTTATTTTTAATCCAGATGCATTTCTGGGCTCTCTAGTAGTTATTAACTTAGACAGATACTCACCTTTAAGTGGAGGAGTAGACAGACCCAAGTTTTTAAAGTGCAGCTAAGTATAATGGTGACTAAATGCTGATTAAATTTGAAAGTTAGTTTTAAAAAAAACGGTTGAATTGTCTCTCAACTAATATTACATAACTTAATACTGATAACAATTCTTGGTAGTGAAATGGAAAACTTTTAACCTGTTTGCACACTGTACAGTGGAAATGGAACAATACTATCTTTGGGTGCCACATTGATGGAAACTGCATTCTGTTTGCTACTTAAGCTGGATCATTCTGTAATATTTGTAAACTTACTTTACTGTTGATATTCGGTACTATAAACTTTAAGGAATATTTAAAATAATTTCAAAAATCAGAAGGATTAATTGGAAGAAAAACTCGAGCAATTAAAAATGGAATTTCCAATAAACATTAATTTCTGAAGCCAAAGTTAATTTCTACAACTTGTGGTGAATACCATATTTCTGTAATTTCCATACATAGTAGGTATAGATTATTGGCTGTTGATATTGACAGAAAAGATAAATGCAGCTAAGCATTATGACTTGGGCCAAAATAACTAATTGGGTTTCAAAAAGCAACAATATTGATAATATGACAATTACCTCTACAGCCTTTGCTGTGAACAGCGAACTCGTTGGACCACTCTGAAATGTCCTCATTTGATTCAGGGGAATCAATCCTTTGTGGTACTGCAGTGCAATACGAGCAGTCACACCTGAGCCACATGGACTTCTGTCAACCTATAAGTTACACAAAAAATGTTTAAACTGTTCTTTATGCATGAATTGTATTTGACTGGGAATTGGTTAGCTCAGTTGATTGGACAGCTGGTTTAAAACAGTGATGCCAACAGCATGTGTTCAATTCCTGCACTGGCTGAGGTTACCATGAAGAATTCTTCTTCTCAATCTCTCCCCTTACCTGAGGTTTGGTGACTCTTGGGTTAAACCATCATTCTAATGAGAGCGCAGCCTTATGGTCCAGTAGAACTATGGCAACTTTTTATTTGATTTCAGCCATTAAACCGATTGATATTTCTCAGCCGAAACAATGAACAGGTTATTTTGAGTTTGTAAGTCTAAAAAGTATTCAATGTTGAGAGAAAGCATTGCAAAGATGGAGGTGGAAATTTCAATTATTGTCTAATTAGTACGCAGCTCTATTTTAATCATAGCTCTGTGTTTTCAAGAGTTGCTCCAGTGCACGTGAAAATGTTCCCTATAACGGATTCTCCTGGAGCTGTTCTTAGTGTGGTAAAGTCTGACATTTTCAAAATTATCAAATTTCAACTGAGCTTATCAATTCTATTTATACATAAAAATGAGAATATTTTGAAGAAGCTTAGACAGATACTTTCTTTTCCCTTTATTGCATGAAGAATGTCATGTTCAATTTGATTAATGAACTTGAATTGTAAATTGATATTCCTAAAAAGAAACAAGTTTGAGAATTTCAAAACTGAAATTCAAAGATTTTATACCACTTTATATTTTGCAATTGGGTTAAATGAAATGACTAGAGATCATAATGTTTATTTTGATAAATTTTACTCAGTTATTTTACCTACCTGAGCATCTGCAAAAACACAGATATTTGCTGTTGGCTCTTCAGAAAATGCATCTTTTCCATCAGTTAATATAGTCCCATATAGAAAAGCAAGGTCTTCACTGTCAGGGTGGTGGAACTTAACCTGTTACAAAAATAAAGCAGGATTTGATATTAACCTTTTGGAACAATTGTAAAACTTGTTTTGTGGTAGATACCAGCTGAAAGTCTATTTTAATAGTTAAGTATTTTCAAACGAAATTACTTCTCAGAATCTCAATTTGAACAGACAACCGTTAATCAAACTCCTATTTGGTATGAAAATAGTTAAACACTCAACGTGACAGTAGGAAATTGGATATTCTTCACAGAGGACAAGAGTGAATTCTGACCAAACCATTTGGTGGGTAATGCCCACAGTATAAAACTCTTTTACACGTTAGCTTACTAGATCAGAAGTAAACTAATCAAAGTCAAATACATGCCCTCTCTAATATTTTTAATAATAAAAAAAATCATAAGCTAGGTAACTTATTTTCCTAATTTTGAATTCTCCTCCACACACCCTGGAGACTGAGTAAGAATACAGCTCTTGAAAGGTGGAGAGACTTTTCCCCCCAGAACTGACCTGCCAAAGATATAATCTGTTAATAGTATTGCGTGGTGTATAAGGAGTGTTTCATTTGGTGGACTACTACATGCTATTGATGGACATATGTTCCAGTCAGTTGTGAAATGGAATGAACTTGTATAAAACTGCTGAATTTTGAAATTAATACATATCAGCAATAGACTCCACCTTCAATTTACAGGGTTTTGTTTGGAATTTTGTTTTGCTTGACTCTCAAAACCACCAAATATGTTCTAACTTGTGATTTGATACAGCACTTCCAGAGTTCTAGAGATGCTCACAGCAACATTCTAAACCTAACTGGAAATTAACCTATTTTTGGCAGGAAACAGAAGTGATGTTTGAACAACAGCTTGTAATGGCAACCAGTACCTAGTTCACACTTATTAGCCACAAAATGTATGTGATTATAAATGAAAGAGTACATCGGTCATAGAGTTAACTTGGATGCCAAATTGGAAGGGTGAAGGCTTGTCATAATTAACTTCCAGATGGTTTCCTTCATTAACATGAAAGACATCAATATTGATGCAGGAGCATCATAGAGAACTATACCTTTAGAGATAGCACAGGTTTGTCAGATAATAGCAAATTAATTTGCATGCAAACTCCTGACCATTAGTGCAATGGAACACAGACTAGTCAACTGACTAGGCCGAAATGGAGATCAGTGCAGAGAAGTATAGTTTCGGAAAAACTATTGTGGACTGATACTGACCTTGAGTTAATAATATCAACTTTATTTTTATATCTACCATAGCTTCAACCTTTATTAATTAATGAGACTGAAAAAATTAATCCTGATGCAAATAGCGTAACTCACTTCAAAATACGTAAGTACTGTCTTTAAGGCTTTATGGGATATTCAGGAAATATTTTAACCAAATCCTAGATTCAAAATCTGAGGTTATTATCCCAGGTTTGCAAGGTTGCCAGCTTGGGAAGTTATGCCAATTCCAAACCACGTGATGGATCTGCAACTGTCAGATCTTCTTGTTGAGCTTCCATCAACTTTCTGATCTGGGAAGGCTGAATATAAACAGCAGGTTTCAAACAAGGTTAGATCACATGGATTACAGGGAGAACTAGCCATATGGATACACAACTGGCTTGAAGGAAAAGACAGGGTTGTGGTGGAGGGTTACTTTTCAGACTGGAGGCCTGTCTGGTGTGGTGTGCCACAAGGATCGGTGCTGGATCCACTGCTTTTCATCATTATGTAAAATGATTTGGATGCGAACATAAGAGGTATAGTTAGTAAGTTTGCAGATGACACTAAAATTGGAGGTGTAGTTCTCAGTAAAGTTCTCAACTCTCTGTTGTATCAGAATACAATAGGATTTTAATCAGATGGGCCAATGTGCCAAGATGTGGCAGACAGAGTTTAATTTAAATAAATGTGAGGTGGTGTTTTGGAAAAGCAAATCTGAGCAGGACCTATACACTAAATGGTAAGGTCCTGGGAAGTGTTGCTAAACAGAGAGCACATGGAGTGCAGGTTCACAGTTCCTTGATAGTGGAGTCTCGGCTAGATAGGACAGTGAAGAAGGTACTTAGCATGACTTTCCTTTATTGGTCAGAGCATCAAGTATAGGAGTTGGAGGTCATGTTGTGGCTGTACAGGGCATTAGAGCCCCCATTTTTGAAAAGTTGTGTGCAATTCTGGTCTCCCTTCTATCAGAAGGATGTTGTGAAACTTGAAAGGGTTAGAAAAGATTTACAAAGATGTCACCATTGTTGAAAGATTTGAGCTATAGGGAGAGGCTGAACAGGTTGGGGTTGTTTTCCCTGGAAGCGTCAGAGGCTGAGGAGTGACCTTATAGAGATTTAGAAAATCATGAGAGGCATGGATAGGGTAAATAGACAAGGTCATTTCCCTGGGGTATGGGAGTCCAGAACTAGAGGGCATAAGTTTAGGCTGACAGTGGAAAGATTTTAAAGGGACCTAGCGGCAACTTTTTCATGCAAAGGTGTTGAGTGTATGGATTGAGCTGCCGGAGGAAGTGGTGGAGCTGGTACAATTACAACATTTAAAAGGTATCTGGATGAGTACATGAATGGGAAGGGTTTAAGAGGGATACGAGCCAAGTGCTGGAAAATGGGACTGGATTAATTTAGTATATTTGGTCGGCAAGGACGGGTTGGACTGAAGGGTCTGTTTCTGTGCTGTACATCTTTATGACTATGTTCATTAATATCAAAAGTTTTGGAGCTCAGTTAGGTTTGTAAGGTCTAATTTCAGTACAGTTATTGTCAGGAGTGCATAATGTTATGGTTTAATTTGTTCCACACAACTAGTTGACATAGGAGGGATCTGCACTTCCATATGGGGTGTTTACAACTTAAATTTGCAGAGTTTCTTAGCCACTGCAGAAAATAAGGGCACAGAAAGCATTTACAGTCAGAGTACAGAAAGGTGCAATACTGATTAGACAAAACAATATTTGGCTCCTTTACATACATGTGTTTTCACAGTATTAGTGACAGATACTGCTGCATTTACAAGATCCTGGGTCTTGGAGGTACAAACATCTAAACCAAAACGATCTGCGCTCACAAATGCATAAAAAGCACCTCCGTATGCAATATCCACTGCAATCTTCCCAAATCCTTGTACATCAACAGTAACATCTGAAAGAGAGGAGAGTAAACTGGTACTGTATGTTGTTTGTATGTGTAGGTACAATAGCTCCGAATTGTGCCATCCGTAAATGCAAGTAGTATAGCTAATGGCTTGGAGATATACAAAGAAAAAGGCCTTTTGTGTTGGTCAAGATGCAGCACCAAACGATTCTAATCCCGTTTTCTTGGCTCGTGGCAATGTCTAATGGCAAGTGCGCATCTAAAGACTTAAATGTTACGATGCGTTGAATATATTTCCAGGCACCTGCTGCTAAAAGCGCCAACTGGATGAACTTATCAAAATGTTGCACCTGTGGAGGGAGTGACCGTGTTTAAGGTGTTCTGTTCTGACAGTCATTGACCTGAAAGATTAAAACCTGTTCTTTCTCCAGCAGTTCTGCCGGATCAGCCCAGTGTGTTGTCTTTTTATTGACAGTCCAGAGTTCCACTGGTGCGTTTTGTTTAAACGTGAATCAATTCACTTTGATCTCGGTCAATGCAAACCCTGGTGCCTTGTGTAGCCACAGGCGATGGTGCTGAACCTCCAGCCCCGGCTCCTGTCTATCTCTCTCTCACCTGTAGCGAATACGAACGCGGGGACACTGTGGAAGCGGACCCTCCCGCTCTTGCCCTTGTCGTATTGCACGAAAGCCCGGACTAGGCCGCAAGGGCAGTGGATGTTGACCTGGGTTTCGGGGGAGCTGGGCTCTTTGATCAGGCCGTAGTCCAGGGCGAAGCGGCCGAGGGCCAGCACGGCGTGCCCGCACATGGTGCTGTAGCCCTGGTTGTGCATGAAGAGGACGCCGAGGTGAGCGTCCGGCCGCTCGGAGCCCACCAGCAGCGCGCCGTACATGTCCCTGTGGCCGCGGGGCTCGAACATCAGCCTCCGCCGCAGGCCGTCCAGCCGCTCCCGCACGTAGCGCCGCTTGCTGAGGATGTCGCCCGCCGGCACCGGGGGGAAGCCGCCGGTGATGATCCGGAGCGGCTCACCGCCCGTGTGCATATCCAGCACCGAGAGCACGGAGCCCGACCCCGGCGGCTGTCCCACTGGATCCATCCCAACCCGGGGAGGACAGGACAGGACAGGACAGGGGGGCGGGGTCACAGCTAGCCCCACCCCAACAGGAAGTCAGCTGTCGGTTAACCCCCAGCCGGAAGTGGACGGGTCACGGAGGCGGAAGTGTCGTCACATTGGGATGGAAGTGGCTGCTGTTGGAAATAAATATGGGTAAGGGACGTAGTCCTCCTCAATATTGTGTTTGTGTGGGGGTAAGGGACCTTGTTCTCCTCAGGTGTGTGTGTATATGTATGTATGTATGTGTGTATGTATATGTATGTATATATGTGTGTATATATATATGTGTGTGTGTGTGTGTGTGTGTGTGTGTGTGTGTTGGGTGGTTGGTGATAAGGGGTTTAGGTCCTCCACAATATTGCTCTTGGACCCTTCAGCAATGTATCAGAAAACACTAGGCTGTTTTGTCGCTCAATGTAAACCAGACTATTCTCTTTCCCCCCCCCCCCCAACACATTTTCTTTTACTCAAGGGCGTGACTGATAACCACCTAATCACTAAGAGCTTATAAAAATATTAATGTTACCCACTGGCTACTGGTCATACAAGGCCTTTAATGCATCTTTACCATGTATTTAGATATAGATACATCAATAAGTTGCTTTCTTTAAATCTTTAAACACGCCAAAGTAATTCTGTATCGTGTTGGTCTTAAAGTTAAGCTATTTCTGTGCCGTTGGGAGCAACAACAAATCACTGTATATCTCCTCCATGACTCAGTTTTCAAAACTCTGTTGGAACCTTGTCATAACTTTTGATTGTATGATTGCATGTGACTTTCTGTTAGCCTTGTTTAAAAGTCCTTAGTGGAATAATGACTTTTAAACAAAAAACATTCTATTTTCCTGTTATTTTTGCTTTTATTTAGATACTAGTGATTCTATGACAGTTGTGAACTGAAGATAACTGCATTTATATGAATTTCTCCCAAACATTGCTCACAAATAATTAGATTAGATTACTTACAGTGTGGAAACAGGCCCTTTGGCCCAACAAGTCCACACCGACCTGAAGCGCAACCCACCCAGACCCATTCCCCTACATTTACCTGACACTAAGAGCAATCTAGCATAGCCATTCACCTAACCTGCACATTTTTGGACTGTGGGAGGAAACTAGAGCACCCGGAGGAAACCCACGCAGAATGGGGAGAACATGCAAACTCCACAGTCAGTCATCTGAGGCGGGAATTGAACTTTGTGGATGTTCTGATTGGAAGCAAAGTGATTTAATTTATTAAGGCTGTTATATGAGTTCAAATTGTTGTAAACAGATTAACTGATTCAGGAGATAAATGATCAGCTAATACATGAGTAAATGATTTATGATGCCTTCTATTGTAATATTGGCTGTAAGAACTGGCAGTATTTCGGCGATTACTCAAAAGTCATCAAAATTAAATGTAGCTTGTTGAAAAAGGCTTTAGACTTTAAATAGAATTCCAACTGCTGTCACATTAAATCTAATTAGCCTATATCGATAATGGTTATTGAATAATTCTCCTTTGTAAGGACAACATAACAGAACAGGCTACTATTTTGTAATACTCATCAATGCATCACTGTCTGCTATTCTCATGTATACATTCATTTAAATTGTTTAAGTTAATAAAGTTAATGTTTCACTTTTGCCACCTCTATCAATCTGGCTTGGTATGTTTGAACAATGGCTCTTGTCCTCCTGAAACAGAGTTTGCAAAGTGGGAAGTACCACAGTGAGTTTGGGTGGATACATTGCGTTATGTACATTTTAGGCAGACATGCAATAATTGGTGATGAAAGGGATTATATTAGGCCATGTAGCAGAAATGTTAATCAGTCTAATTACTTTATCCTAGAATGATCTTGAAGCTTTCACAAATTGATCTTAACCTCTCTATGATTGGTAATACTTACTTGATATTCAGAATTGAATAGGCAGAATTGCGTCCAATCAAATGTTAGGAAGGGAGTAGTTATTACCTGAAGGTCTCATAATGTACACAGTTTTTGACACCTTGGATTTTGAAGTTGAACCAGACAGCTGGCATCCTTGCTATCCCTGAGCTGAGCATCCACATCCTCACTGCAAACATCACTGACTAGTCTTTCTTCGTAACATACCATGTCTTTGACCCTGCATCACTGCAACTACTACTGAAACTCTCATCCATCACTTTTTAACTTCTGCATTCACAATGCAAATATCTTATGGCTAGTCTCCTACCTTGCATTCTTGTTAAATTTGCCTTCTTTTCCTAACTACCAAGTTCTGTACACAAGTTACCGCACTCCTTACTCATTGGCTTCTGATCCTACAGCATCTGTTGTAAATCTCAACCATTTTCAAATCTTCGTTGTTCTTACTCTCTAAACCTCTGTAACCTTCTGCACCCCTTCAATCCTCTGCGGTCTGTTCTGACTTGTATCCCATTCTTAATTTTCTTCTGTTGCCTAGGGTCCAAGCATTGGCATTTTGGTGTAGCAGAGCATTGTGTGTGTATGTACACCAAATAGATTGCAGTAGTTCACAAACTTAACTTGCTACAGTTTTCTCAAGGGTAACTGGGAATGGGCAAAACGTCTGGCCTATCTAGCAGCTCTCAGTTTCTGAATGAATAAAATATTGTCTAAGTGAACTTTTTCACTGCTTTCCCTCACTTTAAGATGCTAATTAAATCTTACCTTTTTGATCACTTCTCTTAAATTCTCATTAGATAAATTAATCAGGAGGCATAGGCTACTTGGTCCCTTCTGTGCCTTTAATTAAGATCATGAATTATCTCATTGTGGCCTTAACACCACTTTTTTGCCGACCTCCCATAACCCTTGAATCCCTTTGATACAATTTCATTGCAACTCAGCCTTGAATGTATTCAGTATTGAGTCTCCAAAATAATTCCAAAGGCTAAAACTGAGAGGAGAAATGCATCCTCATTTTGTTTTAAACTAGAGACCCCTGATTTTTAAACTATGCTCCAAGTTTTAGATTTCCCACAGATAAAACATCCTCTCAGTATCTACTCTAACAATCACAAAAACAAACTTACAAATTTCAGTAAAATCACTCTGTCTTCTAAACTTCAACCTTTTCTTATAAGACACTCACTCCACCCCAGGATTCAGTATATTGAACCTTCTCTGAACTGCTAATTACAGTCATGAGCCTGTAAAACTTCCCGTATGTCTCAATTTAACAACTTGTTTGATCATCTTCCTTTGTAGCACTTTACCATTAAACGTGCGACATACATACAAGTTATTGCAGGTCTATCCATCTGAATAAGTGGCTAGAATTCAATCGCACACTTGACTTCATTCTTCTAAATGGAGATGATAATTTAATGGTTTTGGAGTGAGTCATTCATTTTGACTTGCCCAGACCAAACATAACCAGACATGTTGAAATCTTGAGTAAACCATTCTTTTGGGGACAAGGAAAAGACATCAGGCAAAGATGATGGGGAATGTAAATTCTCAGAATATAAATTCAGTGATTGGAAAACTCTGTGTAGATTGTAACCCATTCCAGTCGGATCATGGAATGTCACACCGGAGGGCTGTCAAGCAACTTCAGCTAAGGATAGAAGGGTTGTTGGACTCAATGCTACCTGTTTTCTCTCCACAGATTTTGCCAGACTTGCTAAGTTTCCCTAGCAATTTCTGGTTTGTTTGTTTAAGGGATTCCTGTGTTAAATTAACCTTAGTTTGACCAACTGAAGTGTGGAGGATAGGGTTTGAATCATTCAGGATTATAATGAATTGGCAGTCTCACCTGGAATCATAATGAATTTGGGAACCTTGCTTGTGGATTAGTGGTAACAATTATTAATATTGCTGCTCCTGTTCAACTTCTGATCAATGATGATCTATGTTAGAAGTCTCAATAAAGGTCAAGGAAAGGTGCTTGAGTACTTTGAAATGGCTATTGCCTGCAAAATGTTAGCTATCATTTCCAAGTCCAAGCCTGAATTTTCAGTAGGTCCTAAAGCAGACTGGCATGGGATGCTTCAAGAATTTAATTAAATTCAAAGTTTGGGAGAAGATTTGTAGCTCGGGTGCTCGTTGTTGTGGTTCTGTTTGCTGAGCTGGGAATTTGTGTTGCAGACGTTTTGTCCCCTGTCTTGGTGACATCCTCAGTGCTTGGGAGCCTCCTGTGAAGTGCTTCTGTGATCTTTCCTCCGGCATTTGTAGTGGTTTGAATCTGCCGCTTCTGGTTGTCAGTTCCAGCTGTTCACTGCAGTGGTCAGTATATTGGGTCCAGGTCGATGTGCTTATTGATTGAATCTGTGGATGAGTGCCATGCCTCTAGGAATTCCCTGGCTGTTCTCTGTTTGGCTTGTCCTATAATAGTAGTGTTGTCGCAGTCGAATTCATGTTGCTTGTCATCTGCGTGTGTGGCTACTAAGGATAGCTGGTCGTGTCGTTTCGTGGCTAGTTGGTGTTCATGGATGCGGATCATGGATGCTCTTGAGCAAAACCAATGTAGTGTACAAAATCCCATGCAAGGACTGCACAAAACACTACATAGGACAAACAGGAAGACAGCTAACGATCCGCATCCATGAACACCAGCTAGCCACGAAACGACACGACCAGCTATCCTTAGTAGCCACACATGCAGATGACAAGCAAAATGAATTCGACTGGGACAACACTACTATTATAGGACAAGCCAAACAGAGAACAGCCAGGAAATTCCTAGAGGCATGTCACTCATCCACAGATTCAATCAATAAGCACATCGACCTGGACCCAATATACTGACCACTGCAGCGAACAGCTGGAACTGACAACCGGAAGTAGCAGATTCAAATCACTACAAATGCAGGAGGAAAGATCACAGAAGCACTGAGGATGTCACCTAGACAGGGGACGAAACGTCTGCAACACAAATTCCCAGCTCGGCGAACAGAACCACAACAATTTAATTAAATATTCTGGAAACCTCAGCAAACAATTCCAATCCTGATCTTTGATGAAGTAATTGTAGTTGCTTGGGCCGCAAACACTTCCATTACAAATTTTTGGCAAGATTATCATGACTGTGATGAAAGTTCTCTGACTCACAACTACCTTTTATTGTACCTGATGTGAATTTACCATTGGAATTATTTTCCACTTGGTTTTGTTAGGGTTCCATATTCTTCAATGCTTTGATATCTAGTTAGTTTTAAATGGTTTATAGTAATTATCATTCAAATATTTACATTATAATTGCATTAAAATTAGTTTAATGCTTGGGAAACTTGTTAAGAATGTTATTAATTTCAGATGTTAATTTAATGTGCCCTGGATTATACTGTGGAAGGTCAACAATAGAAAACAGAAATGACAGCCATCCACAGTTTGGAGAATGTGGGGTAAGTGGTTTTGTACGTTTTTCATTTCTTGTGTAGAATAAAACTGACAATGATTAAAGGTGCAATTAGCTCTTGGAGATCACAGGTTTACGCAAGTGGTTAGATGATAGCTGTTATTCAAGCAATTTTTTAAAAATCCAGTATTTGTATATTCATTAATATTGAACAACTTTTGTGATTATGTTTAGTATGTGAAACATATACAGAGGAACCTTGATTATCTAAAGGATACAGGGAGTATTTCGTTTGGTTAATTGAATGCCAGATAAGTTTAGCCAAGTGTTGGGACCTTGCAATCTTGCCGGACAATCTGATATTTGGATAATCCACTGCCAGATAATCGCGGTTCCTCTGTATTGATCATACAGTCAGGTCTGTATTTAATTCTAAATGTGTCTGGGTCTTCTATTTACAAATTTGCTCATAGGACTCTAGAATGATGTGGCGATGCCAGTGTTGGACTGGGGTGGACAAGGATATAAGTCACATGATACTAGATTATAGTCCAATAGATTTATTTGAAATCACAAGCTTTCGGAGCACTGCTCTTTTGTCGGGTGAAGTCTATGAAGCAGCACGCTCCGAAAAGCTTGTCATTTCAAATAAACCTGCTGGAATATAACATGGTGTTGTGTGACCTCTGACTAGCTCTCTGGAGACAATGTTTTCTTAATTTTGCAATTAGCATTTGCAAGTTGGATTTATCAAAGTATAGAGCTAATGACTGCTATCTGTAAACTAAATTCAATATATGGTGCAGTGGCATTTGTTTTAATTATAGATAAAAAGACTGAATAATTATTCATTTATTCACTGTTTAATCTTGTGTACTTGAAGAGTTTATTTATATGTTCAAAGCAGACTTGTTGACTCCATAATTTGAATGAAAAATGATCATCCTGATGAGAGTCACTGAATAAACTGTCTTTGATTTGCTTCTGGATTCAAACTACAAGCATTAAGATGCTGTGATTTTAGTTGAAATAAATTTGTAGTTTGAATTCATAAAGAAATACAGGTTGTTTTTAGACATGCCACTCTCTTGATCTTATTTCCCAAATTGTTTTTTTTTTCTCCTTCAAATCATCTAGCAAGTCCTTCTTTTCTTGCATTTCAATGAAAACTAACTTAAATAGACTTCTTTGAATGTAATCTTGTGCAGAACTATTTTATACCTTCAGGTAGTCTACACTGGGTAAAAGCAGCTGTTGGGTTCGTATGATGTTGAATGTGTTTTGGACTTCTATTGGCCAAATTGTAAAAAAGCAAACTTCTGAAATTGACAAAACTCTCAAAAAGCTGGACCGTGACATGAGAACTAAAAGATAAGCACTTTAGAAGAATCTAGGAATGACGTAATTGGTAGAGCGAAGTCAAAATAGCTGAGTACCAAAGCTTTCTTTGTTTTGGCCAGGAACTGCTATTGAAATGTTTCCAAGCTGACTAGAGAGTTTCACAAAGGTAATTAGAAATCTTGACGATCTGACCTGACTAATGGGCTGAATGGTAAATAATATCTTTTGTAATTGGACAGTTCACATAATAGGTATTGCATTAAATTGGACAGTTCACATAATTGCATTAAATCAGTTCTTTTTGATATGTAAAGAAAAATTCCTTGAGTACAGATTATTGTGGTGTTGCATTGACTGGCAATAGAATACTTGAGGCATGCTCAGGAGTACTAATAATTCTGTTGCGCTTTGATATGATTACTTAGACGTTAGCACCATGCGTGAAATCTTACTTGTATTAAAGAAAATATATCATCAAATTATTTCAGAAATTGATTTTGAAGGGGTTAATGACTCAGAGTCACAGGGTTGTACAGCACGGAAACAGACTCTTTGGTCCAACTCATCCGTGCTGACCAAATATCCTAACCTAATCTAGTCCCATTTGCCAGCACTTGGCCCATATTCCTCTAAGCCCTTCCTATTCATATACCCATGCAGATGCCTTTTAAATGTTGTAATTGTACCAGTCTCCACCACTTCCTCTGGCAGCTCATTCCATGCATGCACCACCCTCTGTGTGAAAAAGTTGTCCCTTAGGTCCTTTTTTTTATATATCTTTCCCCTCTCACCCTAAACCTATGCCCTCTAGTTCTGGACTCCCCCACCCCAGGGAAAAAGACCTTGTCTATTTATCCTATCCATGCCCCTCATGATTTTCTAAACCTCTATAATTTCATCCCGCAGCCTCTGGTGCTCCAGGGAAAACAGTCCCAGCTTATTCAGCCTCTTCCTATAACTTAAATTCTCCAACCTTGGTAACATCCTTGTAAATCTTTTCTGAACCCTTTCAAGTTTCACAACATCCTTCCGATAGGAAGGAGATCAGAATTGCATGCAATATTCCAACAGTGGCCTAACCAATGTCCTGTACAGCTGCACCATGATCTCCCAACTCCTGTACTCAACACTGACTGGCACAGTGGCTCAGTGGTTAGCACTGCTGACTCACAGCACCAGGGTACCAGGTTCAATTCCAGCCTCAGGTGACTGTCTGTGTGGAGTTTGCATGTTCTCCCTGTGTCTGCATGGGTTTCCTCCGGGTGCTCCGGTTTCCTCCCACAGTCCAAAGATGTGCAGATCAGGTGAATTGGCCAAGCTAAATTGCCTCATAGTGTTAGGTCAGTTAGTCAAAGAGAAGTGGATCTGGGTGGGTTACTCTTCGGAGGGTCGGTGTGGACTAGTTGGGCCAAAGGGCCTGTATCCACACTGTAGGGAATCTAGTCTAATATCAAACACAGCCTTCACTATCTTATCTACCTGCAACTCTACTTTCAAGGAACTATGAACCTGCACTCCAAGGTCTCTTTGTTCAGCAACACTCCCCAGGACCTTACCAAAGTATAAGTCCTGCTCTGATATGCTTTTCCAAAATGTTTTTCCTTGCATTTATCTAAACTAAACTCCACCTACCACTCCTCAGCACATTGGCTCATCTGATCAAGATCTCATTGTACTCTGACGTAACTTTCTTCGCTGTCCATTACACCTCCAATTTGGGTGACACCTGCAAACTTACTAACTATACCCACTATGTTCACATCCAAATTATTTATATAAATGACGAAAAGCAGTGGACCCAGCACTGATCATTGTGGCCCATTACAGGACACAGGCCTCCAGTCTGAAAAGCAACCCTCCAACACCACCTTTGAGCCAGTTCTGTATCCAAATGGCTATTTCTCCCTGAATCCATGCGCTCTAACCTTGCTAACCAGTTTCCCACGAGAAACCTTGTCGAACACCTTACTGATCATGTCTGTTGCTCTCCCCTCATCAATCGTCTTTGTTACTTCAAAAGCTTCAATGAGGTTCACGAGACATGATTTCCCATGCACAAGGCATGCTGACTATTCCTAATCAGTCATGCCTTTCCAAATAAATGTAAATCCTGTCCCTTAGGATTCCTTCCAACAACACTGATGTCAGGTTCACTGGTCTATAGTTCTTTGGTTTTTCCTTACCACCTTTCTGAAATAGTGACACCACGTTAGCCAACCTCCAGTCTTCCGGTACCTCACCTGTGACTATCAATGTTACAAATATCTCATTAAGAGGCCCAGCAATACTCCAAATTCGAACAGTTAGGAGCTAGTTTTAATAGAAATGGTTTTGCAAATATATTTCCATGAGTTTATTCTGGAAAAATGCGACACACAAACATTTAATGTAACTTGGTAATGAGAAGATTCTTTTTCATTTATCTTAAAACAACTGCTCTGTAGGTATGCCCAAGAGGGGAAAGAACAGATGAACTGAGGATTTGTCGAAAATGTGAGGATTCACCGGAACTCTACGACTGGTTGTACTTAGGCTTCATGGCAATGCTGCCTCTGATTTTGCATTGGTTCTTTATCGAATGGTATTCAGGGAAGAAAAGGTTAGTGTTATTTCAGAACAATAAGTGTAAATGGTGGTGTTACTTGGTATTAACTTTTACATGTGGAAATGTCACAGTAGGTTAAATGTTGAGTTTTCTCTGGTAGGAAATGAATTAGTAGAAACTGAGGATGTGAAAGTCATCTTTGGTTGCTGCAAGAAGTCCACGTGAAATGCAACTGAATAATCTTAGTTCTGTTTATAGTTGAGAAAATACACATTTTCTTGAAGTCCTTCATCTTGCACACACCAGGATAATTTGCAAGAAACACCAATGTAAAGGGTAAACAACATTTTATACTCTGAGCATGCTAATCGATTAACAAGTGGATTTTAATGAGTAGAGGCATTGCCGTGCAGAATTATGTTACAAGATGACTGATAGTTAACTTTCAAGCTTTGTTTAAGTTTTAAATCATGCAGGTTAACTCTGGTTTAGGTCTTGCTCCGAGAAATGAACCACTTGTTTTTGTTGCAGCAGCAGCCATATGTGTACCCGTTCTTTCTGTCTACAAAGAACAAGGTCCTGTGTATTAAGATATGCATTTTCCAAAATGCACAAATGCACCCCATTACAAGCTGACTAACAATGTTAAATTAGTTGTCATCTTAGCATATTCATCAAATGCTGTCCAAATGTTGATTCATATATCACATTGGAGACTGTGATTTGAGTTCCTCAGTCACTGGCAGCTTTTAAAAAGAAAACTGATGGTATATGGATGTTGATGGCTGGCCAGCATTTATTGCCTGTCCCTACTTGCCCTTGAGAAGGTGGAGGTGAACTGTTTTTTTTCGAATTGCCGCAGTCCAGGTGCTGTAGGTTGACCCATAGTGCCCTTAAGGCCCATTGAGTCTGTTCTGCCATTCAATCGTGGTTAATCATGCAGTTCTCCTGTCTTCTCCCTGTAACCCTTGATTCCGCTACTAATCAAGAACCTATCCATCTCGATCTTAAATGCACTCAATTACTTGGCACTACTTCCTTCTGTGGCGAGGAGTTCCACAAAGTAACCACCCATTGGCTATAGAAATTCTTCTTCATCTCAGTTCTAAAGGGTTGTCCCTTTACTCTGAGACTGTGCTCTCGGGTCCTAGTCTTTTCAAGTAGAAACATATTCTTGACATCCACTCTATCCACGCTTCAGTGTTTTGTAAGATTCAATGAGATCCTCCCTCCTCCTTCTAAGCACCATTGAGTACAGACCCAAAGTACTCAACCTGTCCTCCTATGACAAGCCCTTCATGCCCATATTCATTTTTGTAAATGGGCGGCACAGTGGTTAGCACTGCTGCCTCACAGCGCCAGAGACCTGGGTTCAATTCCCATCTGTTCCTCTGTGTGGAGTTTGCACATTCTCCCTATGTCTGCGTGGGTTTCCTCCGGGCGCTCTGGTTTCCTCCCACAATCCAAAAATGTGCAGGTTAGGTGAATTGGCCATGCTAAATTGCCCGTAGTGTTCGGTGAAGGGGTAAATGTAAGGGAATGGGTCTAGGTGGGTTGTGCTTCGGCGGGTCGGTGTGGACTTGTTGGGCCGAAGGGCCTGTTTCTACACTGTAAGTAATCTAATCTAATCTAATCTAATCTGTAAGTAATCTAATCTAAACCTCCTCTGGACTTCCTCCAATGATGGCACATCTTCCTTAGATTGAGGGCCCAAAATTGCTCACAATCTCACCACCTGTTCTTCTGTCAATATTTCTGTCTCTGACTTGCTTCACTGCTCCAATGAAACTTTCTTTTCCCAGCCCTCCCTCTTTCTGGGCACAGACTCCAATTATTCCTCTGCACCTGGTTTTCAGCATAAGTACTACCACTTTCCAGTTCATTTAGTTCTAACGACAGGTCACTGGACTCAAAACATTAACTCCTTTTCTTTCCTGTCCACAGATGCTGCCTGACCTGCTAAGTTTCTCTTTGTTTCTTTAAGTTTCTGCTTTGTTTTTGTTTGTCAGTGGTTGATTGTTGGAATGGAAGTAGATTTACAGTAGAATTCTCAGATCAGTATTAGAACCCTTGCTGTTCATAGAGGTTGACAAAACAGAAAAAGGCCTTTTGGTTCATTTTAGGTGCTTGTCAAAAACAAACCACCTAACTATTTTAATCATGTTTTCCAGCAATAGCTGTCATATATAAATTACTTAGAACTTTGTGTACAGGGCACAATTTCAAAAGTTGGAAATATGAACTATAAAAAGGATAGAGTAATATTTGAGATGTATGTAAACAGATTGGTGGTACGGGCATTTGTCTCATTTTCCCTCTGATCCTTCTCTTGTTTTATGTTGGGTTGCTCCTATTGCATCTATTATTCCAAGATCTAGAACCACCTCAGTCACTGAAAATAGCTAATTTCTAATTGCTCATTTGCATTCCTTCATAAGTTTAAGTTTCTTCGGATTTTCCTGAATCTAATCAGAGCAGCCTCTAGTTTTGTTTTTTATTTGCATTTCGTTACACCTTGAAATAAAATCTGTTGTCATTATTTTAAAGATACAAAGTTCACCTTAATGAATCAGATTTTCTTTTTCCCTATAGTTCCAGCACACTTTTTCAGCATGTGACAGCATTATTGGAATGTACTGTTGCAGCTATTGTTACGTTATTGGTGAATGATCCAATTGGGCGACTGAAAATCCGATCCTGCCGAGTGAAGATGCTGTCAGACTGGTATACAATGCTTTATAATCCGAGTCCAGATTACATCAATACATTGCACTGTACACAGGAAGCTGTATTCCCTTTGTAAGTATATGATTTTTAATAAAGAGTAAAATTCATTTACTCACTTAATAGTTATGTTAATTTACAAATTGCCATACGTTTCAGACAAGTTAGAGCTCCATCTGTATCGATTTTAAAAACCATAGTGGACTGATAATCCATAAATTGTGTTGAATTGTATCCAGATAGTCGGCATGAACTGGGACTTCACTTGACCACTGACCTGTGAGAGCTGTTATGTCACAGTGTTAGTGTCCTATCTTTGAGCCAGGAGGGCTGGGTTCAAACCCATCTGTTCCAGATGTGTGTAGTGCTATTTCTGAACAAGTTGATTTAAAAATTTAATACTTTTGAGTACCCACCATGTAATCGTGCCATAACATAACCATACAGGTTGATTAAACAATGGCTCAGCTGGGAGTTGTGGGTCCCAGTGGAATTTTGATCGTAGTAGACTCTGAAAGAATTGCCCAGAAAATTGAAGATTCCACTTGCGATTTCATTTTGTTTTGTACTCAGCATAAGTATCCATTTTATTGGGAGGGATCTGATTAAATTAGTTAAGTAGTTATTCAGGCAAAATTGATGATTAAATAGATGGTGAAACTCCTGAGGAATTATTCAACTGACTTCATGTGTAGCTTGCATACCCCCAAATACAAATCTCCCAGATCACTTATGTCCTCCAGACTGTGCCCTGACATCCTATTACCCTCTCATCACTTCAGATCTGACACCACTCTTTGGATCCACACGCAACTTCCCCTCGCTCCAGACCCACCACCCTACTCCCGTAGACTGGGTAAGTGTCCCTTCCTACTCTTTAACCCAACTGGCCTCCCCTCAAACACAGTTCCTCTTGACCTGACAATCTCTGTGCCCTGCATCCCTGCTGGATTTGATTTCTCCCATCTATCCTGACCTTTCCTAAATACACCATCACTTGCCTTGCACAGGTGCACTACACATCCTACCATCAGGCAACCTGTCTTCCCCAGTGCCCTAACTTCACACTTAACATATGTATTTATGTATAATAGCAGTTGTCAAAATGGGTCTCTGTGATTCTGAATCTTTTAAGTTTCAGAATCCTGCAACTGTCTGCTAAGAAAGGGGCCATTGATTGTCTTCTCCCTAAAGTTCACTACAAGAAAACTGTCTGAATGGAAGTCCAGTTCTGCACTTCTGAAGGAGTCTTGATTGAAATTTCTTCTGTCAGAACTGTGGAGTTCTAATTTTGTTTTTTTTTACAAAAAGGGTACAGTGGCAATCTGTGCAAGATTGCTAAATCTCAGAAAATCCTGCCCTGTTTTTATATGTAAAAAGGGACATTAAGATTTTGTAGAAGATGGTAGTGCCTGTGTGTCAGAAAGTCCAGATTCAAGTCCTACCCCAGGATTGATGGATAATACTGGAATGCTGTCATAATACACTCAGGTTGACTGAAAAATAAACTATAAAACTAAATCACTTAGTAAAGTGGTTACCTGTTAAGCGAGCGACTGAGTTTCAGTACAGGTTGATCTTTGAACAGGTTGATGAAAAAACTATCCAGATGTAAAACATTCTGGCACTTAAATCACTGTGTCTTGTTCCCAGTTGAGAAGGAGCTATTTCACCAGACAATACGTTTGGTTTCCACACCTCCCTTGGTAGTTCTTTTTCACATTAAATAAAAAGGCATTCACAGTGATTGTGTCCCTACCTCTAGACAAGGCGCCTATGTTCAAGTCCTACCTGTTCCAGAGGTGTGTAATAATCTCTCTGAACAAGTTGATTAGAAAATATTTATGAAGAGATATTCTCCTTTAATGGGTAGCTCATTACTTGAAAAGTTAATTAATTCATTGTTTCAAAATATATTAAAATACTACTTATTAAATCTCTAGGGTGGCTGAGTTAGGAACTTGTAGTGTGAGCTCTATAAATAAATAAATGAGAATAAAAATAGTTTCTGTACTATGCTTCACCAACTAATTTCCTGAAATGGAACAGTAAGTAATGTTTTTTCCACTTCTTTTAACAAAGAAAAATGTACTGCTTATTTTTTGAGCATGTTATGTTTTTCACAAGCTGATCATTAAAAGTAGCGAGGGAGCACACTCCTTAAAATTGGAAACCAGTGTTTTGAAAAATGGGAATCTCAATTCACTTTTGTTCTCTTCTAATGTTTGTTTTTAATGGTCAGTCTTTTTTTTTTGTTTTGTTTTCAGATATACTATTATCTTCATATACTATGCCTTTTGTCTGGTTTTTATGATGTTGCTTCGTCCACTCCTGGTTAAAAAGATTGCCTGTGGTCTTGGAAAATCTGATCGATTTAAAAGCATTTATGCAGCCCTCTACTTTTTTCCAATTCTGACAGTACTTCAGGCAGTTGGTGGAGGCCTGCTTTGTAAGTACATTTTCGTGTCTAGATGTTACTTTCAGATTTAGCTACTTCTCTCACAAGGTTTTGCCACAACCTATTTGACCCCAGCAATTGTCCAAACCAGCATAATTTAATTTTTAAAACTTTTTAAGATATGTTTTGAGATTTACAGTATATAATTATCAGCATTAACATGTAAAGATTTGTTTGCTGTAATTAATTTTACTTTCTTTCATTACCAATTTCATATCACAAAAGACATTCTACATGTCTATAACCAGAGTGTATTATTCCTTCTCACCTTTGACTGTTGCTTGGTCTTCATTGTAAATAATTGTGCCATGATTTTCCTATGTTTGTTTTTCATATTATGTGACACCATGCCCTGGTTATACTTTATTTCCTATTTATCTAACTGCAACTAGCATTTGTCAAACATGGATCTAACCCTGGTGTCTTTATTTTTAGTGTCTATCTCTTGATTACATCATCTTTAATATGGGAATCAATGTCCAATTGTATGCTCGTTTGCTCACGTTTTCAGCACCTCATGTGATCCCTTGATTGTGTTGGTGCTGTCAATTATCTTGTCCATCTAAAGGTCCAGCTTCTCCAAACTCAACATCAGAAAGATTGAAGTCATTGTCAATAATCATTGAGATATCCAGTACGGTAACAGACCCTTCAGTCCAACTAGATATCCTATATAAATCTAGTTCCATTTGCCAGTGTTTGACTCACATCTCTTTAAACTCTTACTTTTCATATGCTCATCCCGGATCCTTTTCATGTGATCATACCAGCCTTCACCATTTCCTCCAACAACACTTTCATACATGCTACACTCTGTGTGAAACAGTTTCGCCTTAGGTTCCTTCTAAATCCTTCCCCTCTCACCCTAAACCTATGCCATCTAGTTTTAGACTCCTTCACCCCAGCAAAAGGTCCTTGCCCATTTACCCTATCCATGCCTCTCATGGTTTTATAAACCTCTATAAGATCACTCCACAGTCTCCAACGCTACAGGGAAAATAGCCCCAGTCTGTTCAGCCTTCTTATAGCTCAAACCCTCCAACCCTGGCAACATCCTTGTAATTTTTTTCTGAACCCTTTCAAGTTTCACAACTTCTTATGAGCGAGTTTTGAGAAGATTTGTAGCTCAGGTTGAGGTTCTGGACGTAAGTTTGTTGCTGAGCTGGAAGGTTCGGTTTCAGACGTTTCATCACCATACCAGGTAACACCATCAGTGAGCTTCCACACAAAGCACTGGTGGTATGGCCTACTTTTTATTTGTGTGTTTAGGTTCCCTTGGGGTGGTGATGCCATTCCCTGTTCTTTTAACACATTGAGTTGGATTCCACCCCCCCCCAAAGAAAATGAACAGGAAATGACATCACAAAATGGCATCGCCATAGGAAATGGCATCACCAACCCAGGGAAACCTAAACGCATATATAAAAAATGAGCCATACCACCAGTGCTTCATCCGGAGGTTCACTGATGATGTTACTTAGAATGGTGACAAAATGTCTGAAACTGAACCTTCCAGCTCAGAAAGCAAATCGACATCTACAACTTGCTATAGCAGGGTGACCAGAATTGCATGCAATACTCCAAATGTGGCCTAACCAATGTCCTGTACAGCTGCAGTATGACCTCCCAACTCCTATACTCAATGCATTGACCAATAAAGGCAAGTATACCAAATGCCGCCTTCACTATCCTAAATACATGTGCCTCGACTGTCAAGGAGCTATGAACCTGCACTCCAAGTTTCTTTGTTCAGCAACACTCCCTGGGACCTTACCATTAGGTATATAAGTCCTACTCTGATTTGCCTTTCCAAAATACAGCACCTCACGTTTCTCCAAATTAAACTCCATCTCCACTCCTCTGCCCTTTGGCGATCTGATCCAAATCCCGTTGTACTCTGAAGTAACTTTCTTCACTGTCCATTACATCTCCAATTTTAGTGTCATCTGCAAACTTAGTAACCATGCCTCCTATGTTCACATCCAATGTAAATGAAAAAAGGTGCTCTTTTGCCACTGATTCAATTATCTCTCCTTTGCCACTGACCAAACTGTTCAATATTGGCTTTGAGAATTTCCATTTCTGTTCCTATAGTACCTCTAGTGTGCAATTGCATGTGTTGGTGCACTCTGCAAAAGTCTCTTGAACTGAGCTAGAGGTCGAGACATCGAAGAATGCTTTAGGACTTAACTGGATAGTTACCGGGAAATATTAAGATAGGAAATTACCTCGTCTAATTCCTGGGTAATGAATAGTTGCTTAGTAGTACAGAACTGAAACATTTATAAAAAACTTTTGTCTTGCATTCATCAGAACTGGGATGCAAGAAAGCAAACTTAAAACTGAAACATTATTTATACAGTATGAGAAGAGGGCGCTGCTCGGTTGGAACATTGTTGGTATGGAGATGAAGTAGGGACTGTCATTCTTAGTTTCCTGAGACTTGGACTCTGTTTGGTCAAGATGTTGCCATAGGCCTAAAACAGGGATCAGGAGTCTCCATAACCCTTTCATCCAAGAAAAAGTTGCAATTCCGAGATCAGTGTCCTGTGAGAGAATATATGTAGTTTCTGGTATACATGAATGAACCATGCTGCGTACCTGACTGATGATCTTAAGTTGATTATTACTGTACTTCTTGGCACAGTCAGAATTATTAAGTAATTTTGTCCACAGAAAATTACATTTAATATTGGACATTTCCAAGCATGGCTGGTTGAGTAGTTGGCACACTGCTTCTGTGGTTGGTCAAAGAGACATGTAATTTGATATGTCATTGAGCCACTTGGCCTACACACCTTGAATCACGTACAGGATTAATTTATTGGTAATCTGAATAGGACACTAGCCATTTGCTCACCGTATAAATTTGATGTTACAATCGGACGTGCCAAAACTGTTCTGCGTGATAATGGATATTGTGATCAAATCATCACTCTCTGCATATTGCACAAACTTTTTAAAATACCTGATTGTCATTTGTCCCATGGTGGGATTTGAACACAAGTTCACAACATTATCCTGGGATTTTGAATTATTAGCTAATGACAGTATTTGAATACTATCTCCCTGTGAATTGAGCAACAGGTGAAGTAACCCATATTATATTTGCTCCCTGTAAACACAAGTAACGCTGTTGATTAACAGGATGCAGCCCTCAAGACAATAAGACGTTTTGCATGCCATCAGACATCAGTGATATGGCGTATGAGTTTCAGTGATGGTATGTTGCCAGATATTTTCCATAGCAAGACCATGATTAATCAGTGGCTACCTGCAGATCTGAAGTTTTTCAGCTAATAACAAGAACTATAGATTGTCAATCACTGTATCTCTATGTTATCCTCCTTCTCATGCTGTATAAATTAGTGTTCCACTTTCTAAATTTGGTTTCTTTTATGTAAATTGAGTGTCAACTTTGTGTCTCAATTTAGCAATGTTTCAGTCCTGGGTAACTCTAACCCACATCAAGTCTCCTACCTGCTTCCAAACCCACCTAACACACCCACACTTTAAACTTAAACTGTGGCACCCAGTACTGTAGAAAGATGGTGTGACCTGTTCACTCCCAATTCACAACCGCTGCAATGAGCTCTTCGATTAAAGACAAGAAATTGTGGAGTAATTGTTGGATGGGTATAAGTTCAAATGGAACATCCAATGTGATATTACTCCACGGAAGCTCCAAACTATTCTATTCTTTATCTTTCTCATAACTATATTTCTATAAGCTTTGTTCTTCAATTTGATTTTGTTTCTACCCTCTTCATTCACGTAACCCATAAAATTACATTTGTATCTCCTTATATTTGCTATGCACATTTATGATTTCTGGAATTTAGGTGAGACAATGATGACTTTTTCTACTTTCTTCATCTAGGCAGCTCTTGACCAAAGCTCCCAAAATAACTGCCCATCTCTCATTCTAGCTCCTCCAAACTAACCTCAGTGAAAGGAGCCATTTGCTGTAGCCATTTCTTGCTATAAGACAGATTTAATAGTGAGGAGATGGTGCTTACCTTATCCTGCCCCAATTCTCTTACATTCACAGAGTGCGTTGTGGACACTACCAATTTATATATAAAATCAGGTTACTCAGAGGTAGGTGTGCAGATATCACCCTGCCTTGGCACTTTCATCAGTCTGAATTACAATGTGTAAACACCTCAAGTTTCCATCATTTGGAAGAGCCAGTGTTGGACCGGGGTGAACAAAGTTAAAAATCACACAACACCAGATTATAGTCCAACAGGTTTACCGGGAATCACTAGCTTTCGAAGCACTGCTCCTTCATCAGATGGTTGTGGAATATAAGATTGTAAAACACAGAATTTATAGCAAAAGATTACATTGTGATGTAACTGAAAGCATATATTGAAAAAGACCTGGATTATTTGTTAAGTCTCTCATCTTTCAGAATGACCATGTTGGTTTCAGTTCTTTCGTATGTAAATCGCAAAACCTTTTTCAAAGTTACATTCTCAAGTGAACCTTAACAATTGGTGTCATGTCGGCCCAGAAAGTGCATTGAAGGTGTAAACTGCCCTGTGTGAGACTGTCTGGTGCAATATTCTGATTGATTCTAATCTAAAAAAAAGGGTTTACAGGATCTTACATGGATTCATGCAGTTTTTGAGCAAAGTAAAATGTAATTTTGCAAGTACAAATTCACCCCACAAACTTATATGTGTATGTGTGCATTTGTGTGTACGTGTGTAAAGGAGTATCAGTTTGTGAGAGGGTGAGTGTAGGGGTGTCTCGGGTGTAGCAGTCACCTGTAGTGTGAAATGAACTGAAGGTCCCAGCTGAGGCCATCCCCATGGGTACTGAACTTGGCTTTCAGCCTCCGCTTGGCCACTTTTCATTGTTGCCTGTTCCGAAGTCCACCTTGGAGGACGGTCACCTGAAGGTCAGAGGTCGAATATCCCGGACCGCTGAAGTGTTCTCCGATTTGGGAGGGAACACTCCTATCTGTTAATTGTTGTGCAGTGTCCATTCATCCGTTGCCGTAGCCTCTGCTTGATCTCGCCAATGTACTGTGCCTCAGTGCATCCTTGCCTGGGGCCTATGAGATAGACATTCGACCTTGGACCTTGAGTGTCCTCTTAAGGCGGACTTTGGGACAGGCAACACCAAAAAGTGGCCGAGCAGAGGCTGATAGCCAAGTTCGGTACCCATGGGGATGGCCTCAACTGGGACCTTGGGTTCACGTCACACTACAGGTGACCGCATTGCACTACATGCGTGTGCACTCCTGCAGACCCTCTCTCATACACTCCCACACTCACGCTCTCACAGACTGATACCCCTTTACACTCACACACATACACACACTCTATCTCAGACACTCTTAACACCCCCCCCCCCCCCCCCCCCCGTGCACATATACACATAAGTTTGGGTGGTGAATTTGTACTTGCAGAATTACATTTTATTTTGCTCAAAAACTGCATGAATCCATGTAAGATTCTGCAAATCCGTTTTTTAGTTTAGAATCAATCAGAACATTGCACCAGACAGACAGTCTCATACAGGGCAGTGCACACCTCCAATGCATTATCTGGGCCGACATGACACTTGAGAATGTAACTTTTAAAAACATTTTGCGATTTACATCTGAAAGGACTGAAACCAACATGGTCATTCTAAAAGATGAGAGACTTGACAAACAATCCAGGTCTTTTTCAACATATAATTTCAGTTACATCACAATGTAATCTTTTGCTATAAATTCTGTGTCTTACAATCTTATACCCCACAACCACCTGATGAAGGAGCAGCGCTCCGAAAGCTAATGATTCCAAATAAGCCTTTTGGTCTATAACCTGGTGTTGTGTGATTTTTTAACTCGAGTTTCCCAGAGATTTTGTAATAATCACATACCCACTATTCTTCACTGCTTATGCATAAATTGTGCTCTGCATATGCAGTTTATTATTGAAGGTGAGTTCATTCTGAGTATTTTATCCCAAAATAAATTTGACCATTTAATGCAGTTTGCTTGTTTTGCTCAAAAAATAGTTAAAAGGACAATACAATGCATAAGATTGACAAATGGTATTTCTTAATTTTTTAAAATTATAATTCATTCTAGTAGTGACACTGCTTGTAATTGGTTATAGTCCAGGTTGCAGATAATTCTGTAGTCATTATTACCTTCTAACTGGTTTGGGGAACAGTTCTGATTAAACATGAGAAAGAGATACCTCTGAAGGTCAGTTGATGTTTCTTCCTGCATTTAAATGATCTCATATGCTTCTAGAATTTATTTAATGAGTTGCCATTTACTCTCACAGGTGTACATTTAAAAAAAAAGTCAGTCTTTTAATTTATTCTGTTTATATTTGCAAAATAAATTTAATCAGCATTTTTATGTTAAGATATTGTGCTCAGAAACAATTAACTAATTTTTGGTCATTTGTTTTAGATTATGCTTTTCCATACATAATTCTTGTCTTGTCATTGGTAACTTTGGCAGTATACATGTCTGCCTCAGAAATACAGGTAAGTCAGAATACTCAAATAACAAAACTATGACAGAAACTTTATTAGAAATTCTGGAATACTGTAGATTTAAAGTTGTATAAACTGTCAATTTAGCATTTAAATATTTTTAACTAAGATATAAAAGAGACCTATGGGGCAACTTTTTCACGCAGAAGCTGCTGTGTGTGTGGAATGAGCTGTCAGAAGAAGTGGTGGCAGCTAGTACAATTGCAACATTTAAGAGGCATTTGGGTGGGTATATGAACAGGAAGAGTTTGGAGGCATATGGGCCGGGTGCTGGCAGGTGGGACTAGATTGGGTTGGCATGGATGGGTTGGATCGAAGTGTCTGTTTCCATGGTGTAAATCTTTATAACTGTGACTCTATGTGTAGTAGAAAACGGTACTGTGAATTAAAACTGAATATATGCTGCAAAAGTTTTATTGCAACGATTATTCAATTTGTGACAACTCAGTTTTAGGGAATTAGGTGAATGATAAATATGATCAGTTCCCTACTCTTGCTGAAATTCTGAATCGCGGTGGGCGCGTATGATGAAGGACTGTTCAAAGTATGGCACATTAAGTGTAATGTTGTTTTGTAACAGCAACAGGGGATAAATAAAAGTTTTAAAATAACAAAAAATGTATTTTTCATTTGCAGACACACAAGGATCTGATCACCAAAAAGAAGAGACTGGTTGTTCTGTTTAGTCATTGGATGTTGCATGCCTATGGAATAATCTCAATTTCAAGATTAGATAAACTGGATCAAGATCTACCTCTGCTGGCTTTAGTACCAACTCCAGCACTTTTCTATCTGTTAACTGCTAAATATACAGAACCTTCAAGGATATTGTCAGAAGGTGGCAATGGACATTGAAAAGGGGCACATGCTATAGAACAAGGGATGTTTGAAACAGATTCTAGCTGTTTGTGTAGGAATCAGTATGATTACAGTATAATTACTATTGCTTGTTCAGCTGTGATGTGCTGTCTGCTTTATTTATATTTTATGTACACAATCGATTCACATGCTTTGACAAAATAGTATTAAAATGCAGATAAGAAATTTTATTTCAATAAATTGGATCCGTCTCACATAACTGCAGTGGATTTCATAAAATGTAAATTTCAGTTTCTTTGTCATCCTGTGGGGCAGAATGTAAATGGTAAATCTTTTGCAATGATACAACTGTCCAAACCTCATCAACATTAATTTTCATTACTGTGTTTCTGAACTTTGGTTAATGCCAGTTTATTGGAAGACTTTATTTGATCTCCTTGAACAAAGTGCGATGGTGGGTCAATTGAAAGGGCCAGCCTAAATCACCAAATAATTGGTTCTTTCAGAAGCTGCCCATGTTTTTTTTTGAATATTAAAGGTTAGATTTAAGTTGCCACAATAATTATCAGTCTACATTTTTTTTCCCACTGTAACTTTCACCCATCCATTTTCTAATGGAGTTCCTCTATCTATACAGAGGAACCTCGGTTATCCGAAGGACACGGGTGGGGAGTATTTCATTCAGTTAATCGAATGCTGGATAACGTAGTTTAGACAAGCATTGGGACCTTGTGTTCTTGCCGGATACTCCAAAGTTCTGATAATCAAGGTTCTTCTGTATGTAGTTAGCTTTCTATCATGAAAGGTTTGGTATTAATATTTTCTTGAGGCAATTTTTCTTAAGTATAATTTGAAACATTGAGATTTTAAATACAAAAGCAGGAAGTATATCTTTCAGAAATCTCAATGATAAATGTTTTAAAACATAAAGATTTGGAGGGAATTACGAACAGAGACCTCTGAGACTGCCAGTTAAAAGTGACTAAGTATTTTTCATGAATTTCAAATTAAATGTTATTAACATGACTTAATGATATTTTCTTACCTATATAATGTTGTCATTGAGGTGATGTGATTTGTTTCATCATGCATCTTTCCTTTTCTTCTGTAATTCAAAGATAAAGTAAAATTTAAAATACGTTTAATCCAACTAAGAAAGTAATTTTAATCAAATATGGCCTACCAGTAGGAGGTGTGGCTCCCACAAAGGATTGCAGTTTACTTAAGTACTGTTTTAGCTGATCACTAACGTAGCCAACCGTTCGTATTCTGCTGTAGATTTTCTGCATCAGTTCCTTTATTGTGTCTAGTACACACTGTTCACATTCTTCAGATTCCTGCAAAAGTGGCATTTGTGAATTCTGTGATAAATACATGCATAAATACCAGTAAAAATCTTTGTTACTCACTACCTTTTGAACCCTAGAATCCAATGACCAGCTATTCAGAAGATTATCTAAAAACAAAGAAAAATAGTATTACTTTGGTAGCATGTGTAATTAAGGTACATTACTCCGAGTAGAACTAAGTATAGGTAGTCTTTCAAATAGGGACAGGATAGTGCATGCATACTGTTTGCACTTTGTGTCAACAATAATGATCAAATTATAGATGTATTTTGCTTGAAATTTGTCATTTTTTCCTCATATTTACATACAAAGTTTAAACATTTAAATTCTAGAACACTTATATGATTTATGAATGCAAATTGAAATTTTTCTGGAGACTCAAATCATTTTTCCCACTATAATAGAATTGTTTGCATCCAAGGTATCTGAGATGAGCCTAAGTTTGTACATATAGTAATTAATTTGTTGGTAGAAATATTTAGGAATAAAAACTGACTATAAAGTGTCACAATTAAGAGGCTTGATGTCAAATACTGGAACAGTAAACTTTGTGACACTCTGTTAACTTCTTTTCACAAAACATTTTTTCAGTTGATGCACCGTAGATAATTTGTAGTTCAATATCCTGTTGGTTCTTTGCTGCGATTTGCTTTTCTCTTCCTTCTTTGAGTGAGGCAGTGACTCTCACCAGTTGGAAGTTGCACTGTCAATGAAAGATAGGAAAGATTAATTGGAATATATCGTTATTAATATGCAGCTTCTTCATTGTAATCAGAGGTGTCTCTCATCCTGCAGATTTTTACAGCAAACTCGCTGAAAGTGATTAAGAATGGAAATCCAGACCTTATTGCTAAACTTTCTCAGCTAAAGGCACAGATAGTAATGCCTAACCACAACAGCAGTTTTTGCTGCCGCTGTTGGTTAAGGAAGAGCATGTGCAAATGTGAATATGCTTTATTTTACTGTTTCATGCAGGAATATTTCTTCCTTGAAGAAATTCTGCCATACAGATGCATGTAAAGTGTAAATACATACAACTAGTTTTAATAAAAAACACTGCATTGCTAAATAATACTTTACTCACCAGTTTCAGTTTGCAGTTTTCTATCTCAAGATGTTCAAGTCTTCTGTTTGTTTCATATATATCTGCCTCCATGAATTTTAGTCGCTCAGCAGTATTTTTAACTTGGTTATAGAGGCTGTTTCGCATTGCAGCTAACAAAGACTTCAGTTGTGGCTGATGAAAGAAACAAATGCAATAAATGTATTCTGCTATTGATATATTTGCTGTTCATTTTTTTTTCCAAAATCCACTTCACAAAATGTGAAGGTCCAAAAATTGCTTGATGTGTGAGTTGATCATGGAATGGTGCGGTTGGGACTTCCTGAGCATCAAATTCAACACTTACTTAAATTTAACTAATTATAGAAATAATCACCAGTGAAGAATGAAAATGGAATTAGGATGAGACAAAGAGAAATAAAGGAAAAGAAAAAGCCAGCAAACGTCTAGACATAATCTACAATGTGCAGGAGTGTACCTATTTAAATGTTGCTTTTCTTGGCCTCCAACATTGATTGGCATAGGCTACTCAAATCACAGGTGAAACTGGGCAGTGCAACATGAAATATATGGAAGGAGCTGAATTTGTCTGAACTGCATAAATCAAGTAATTTCATAAAACAGAAGTCTCATGGTATGATTTTTCTTTAGTTTTGATAAGGCTAGAGTACTGAACTGGAACAGATAGCATAGTCCCTGTTTATCATAAATTACTGTTTTGCTTTACATACTAATGATAGCTGGCACAAGAAACTTGCCATTATTTCTGAGCAAATTGTTGTTATAGCCTTTTTACTGAACTCACTATAATGAATAAATGATTGGCCATTAATTGTGAATTTTAAATAATATTCAATACCCATTCTGGTTGCTGTTCATTGCATGCTTCATATATTTTAAATTAGTTTCTTTTAGCTAGTTTTTAATATTCTTTTCTGTTATGTAACTTGCTCAGAGTTCTTTAACCTACTTATTTTGTAGTGAAAATTAAGACAAAAAACACTGTCAATGTACAGATTTGATGTTGCACAGTTTGTCCAATATTATTTAAAATGTGTACTGTTTAATATTAGGTGTTAGGATTTTCATGTGGGTTATTTGAGCTGCTCCTATAATTTTGGAAAATTATACTGCTTTTCTGACAATTCTACTAAAATTGCACTGAAGGTAGGTACAATTAACTAAACACCCTTAAGTTCTTACCCATTGAGATCTGTAAATTGTCTGCTAAATTACCAACCTTCATACCATCTAAAGGTCTTTGCATCTAACTGGAAGTTACATGAAGTAGAATACCCTTTGACAAACTTTCACTTTTACAACTATAACCCTTCTGAAAGCATGCAGCTTTTTCTTTGTGAGATTTCTCAGCCTCTGGTTTTCATGATTCGGAGATGCCGGTGTTGGACTGGGGGTGTACAAAGTTAAAAATCATACAACACCAGGTTATAGTCCAACAGGTTTCATTGGAAGCACTAGCTTTCGGAGCGACGCTCCTTCATCAGGTGATTGTGGACAGGGACAATCACCTGATGAAGGAGCGTCACTCCAAAAGCTAGTGTGCTTCCAATTACACCTGTTGGACTATAACCTGGTGTTGTGTGATTTTTAACTCTGGTTTTCATGGTAGCAACATTTATGCTTTCTCATCACTTTTTCTGGCAGCTAAAGTATTACAAAGTCTGCCAATGACATGGTAAATTCTTTGGTGCTGGTCATAAATCTGGGTGTGTGATGCACTATTGCCTGTTTTTCCAAGCAAACAGGAGATTAATCAAATGGAATATGCCAAAAGCATACACAGCTCAGTAGCCTGCAAATCCCTATTTGGGTACTTGTAACAAAATTGGGAGTGCTGCCCCATAGACTGGTCAAATAACAATTTGACACTGATGCAGAAGTATTTCTATCAGTCAATCAAAGAAAGTTGACATGCAAGAGAAATGAGCACTTGGGAAGATAAATGGCATATTAGCTTTTATTATCAAGAGATTGGCATTTAAAGATGGAGAAATGTGAGTTATTCCAATTAAATAGGATATTTATCAGGATATAGCTGGAGTATTGTGCGGTTTTCATTATTTTCTGTAGAAAGAATACAATGACTGCTCTCGAGTGGTTCCTGGGATGAAGGGAATAATCATGAGCTGAGATGGAGTAGATGTGACCTGTGTTGACTGGGAAGATACTGAGAAAATGTTTCTTCTGGCTGGGAGATCGTGCTCGGAATATGGATTGGCTGTTCAGCACTACAAGAAAAAATTCTTCAGTCAATAATTAGAGATGGTAGCTTGCTATTGCTACTGGGGAGGGTTTAATCGAGTGTGGCTGTGAGAATGGTATTCTAGGTGTTGGCACAGGAAAATCCAAAAAAAAGCTACCTGCAAGTTCAAGAACTCAGAGGAAAGAATTCAGACATCAAAGGAGTTGCTTGGTAATGAGTAGTATTTCTTCAGTGCAAGGAGCTTGGTGAATAGGGTAGATGAACTGAAGGCACCGACAGAATTGCAAGCACGTTATACCTGTTACTGACTTGTCACTTAAAGAAGGGTGGGAGGGAAGGCTTGTTTCTAGCTATGGGTTTTGTTTTGGACAGGATAGGAAGGCTGGTGTTTCCATTTGGAAAAGGGGTTTTGAAATATTGGTTAAATATTGCAGATCATGCATTAACTGTACAGAGGAACATGGCTCAATGGTTAGCACTGCTGCCTCAGGTTTCCCAGGTTTGATTCCAGCGTCGGGAGACTGTGTAGAGCTTGAACATTCTTCTTGTCAGTGTGGGTTTTCTCTGGGTGCTCTGGTTTCCTCCCACAGCTCAACGATGTGCATGTAAGATGCTTTGGCCATTCTAAATTGCCCATAGTGTCCAGGGATGTGCAGGCTAAGTGATTAGCTGAGGGAAATGCAGGGTTTCAGGGATGGGGGTGGGATGCTCTTCAAGAGATTGGCCTGGACTTGATGGCTTCCGCACTTTAGGGATTCTATGAAAAGTGGTCATCATTCCTGCTGGGTGTATACAGATGTCCAAACGTTCAAAGAAAAAAAATAAATGAACAGTATATACACAGGAATTCTTAAAATATATCAAGGAAAGCTCTTTTAGCTCGTACATAGCAAGACCAATGAAGCAAACAGCACGTGGTCTTTTTTTTAAGGGAATGACTGGATAGGTTGAAGGGATACCAGTGAGAAGGCATTTTAGTGTTAGTGACAATTAAGTTCGTTTTAGACTAGTTATGGAAAAGACTAAGATCAGGAATAAAAATTTTAAATTTGGGAAAGGACAATTTCATTAAGCTGAGGTGTGAATAGGCATAAATAGGCTTGAAAGAACTACTTGAAGGTAAACCGGCAGTCAAGCAATGAAGTTCAGTTAAGGAGGAGTTAAAGAGGATTCACAACAAGTGTTCTCAGTGTAAAATGGCCTCATAGGGAAATGATGGAACGTTCCATTGATGATGCTATGAAGTGGCATTTGCTCATCAATTGGCTGCTCACTATTTCTCAGTATGAGTTTCAGCAAATTTGCTTGGTGTCAAATACCATTACAGCGCTAATCCAAATATGGGCAGAAGAGATAAATTACAGATGTGAGATTACCATTGACAACAAGGAGATCTGTCACGTTGAAGCCAATAGGATTGGTAAGAAAACTTTACTGACTTCAGTCTAGCTAGCTCAAAAGATGATTAATATATTTCTCAAAGTCTGAGCATTTTAACCCCAGAATATCAATGTAGATATCTCGGGAGTGCCCTGGGTTCAACTATCCTCAGTTGCTTCATTTATAACCCTTCCTCCCACATACCTAGATACGATTGATGTTGATGCAACAGCTGTATTCACTTTCATTAGCAATGCTTCAAATAATTAACAGTAATGAAACTTAGTTTACTGTGACTTTATAATTCTCAGACTGCTGAATGATTTCATACAAAAGACTCTTATTTTAAATGATTATACAAGAAGGCATCCAACTAATATTGCAAAAACCTAAAGGTTTAAATTAACTGCACATTTTCAATGTTACTCATCTTGTATTTACAGTTGTAATATAAAAGTTACCTTAGATGAAAGAAGTTTTTTGGTTTCTGTCTTTAACTGAGCAATTGTACTATCAAGTTCATATTTCTCATTTTTTTGAGCTGTAAAAAGAAGTAGTCTGTGTTTAGTTGTAATATTTAATGGTTTGAATCAAATCCTTAATACGAGTACTGGTCAGATACCCACATTTAGTTTATGCTTTAACTTGACAAAAATACTATTTTCCATATTATATTTTCTCTACACAGAATGTATATATTACAATTGTTGGCATATGGATTTATGGAAGTACAAAATTATTTATGTATTGTGCTCTGGCTCTTGCAGTTTCTGAATGCTTCATATTTCTATGATGTTGAAGAAGAAGTTTTCATTGAAATAATTTGTTCACTTGGTGATTCCTCAAGAGGCTGTTATATTATAATCAGGTAATATGCACAAACAATATTTCAAAAGAAAATTAAAGAAAATAAAATCCTTTTCCAAATTCTGTACAAAGCATTATAGAAACTCTTTCTGCAGGATCTCCAACAAGTTCTTAACAAGCAATTCATTTTGTGAAACAACCCAATAACAGTGTGAACACAAGCCCTTTTAAGTTTATGTGTGACACGGTGGCTCAGTGGTTAGCACTGCTGCCTCACAGTGCCAGGGACCCAGGTACAATTACAGAATTGGATGACTGCATGGAGTCGTCACATTCTCTGTGTCCGCCTGGGTTTCTGCCCTCAGTGCAAAGAGATACAGGTGGATTGGCCATGCTAATTTATCAATAGTGCAGGTTAGGTGGATTGGCCATGGTAAATGCAGGATTACGGGGATTGGGTATGGAAATAATTGTGATGCTATTGGCCTCTTCCACACTGTAGGGATTCTGTGAAAGATCTTCGAGGTTTCCCTTCTCCACAAATTTTCTTTCAATACATCTGGGTAAGTCCATTATCATCCTTCATTCATATATTTGTGGAGCATATTTTATCCTATAAAGAACAATTTCAGGAGGAACAACTATCTATTCAACATTCAATGTGCAAACTATCTCCATTATACTATTAAATAGAAAATCCCATAAAATAGAATCTCATATCCACTTTTTCCACAAGAACCAGTCTTTCCACAGCTTGAATTCTTTTAACAACCCGTTTTAATTTCTTAGGTTCGCAGGTCCTATTATCACTTATGAAAGACATTCCGAAACCAGTTGCACTCAAATATCCATCTGAAAAATGAATTATGACACACTACTAAAAATGAGTTAACATTCTTTGGGACACTCAAGGATAGAAACATAAGTATGCATTTATGCACATCCAACTTTTTAAATGTTTTATTTGCTTTTAAAATGTCTTCAACTTCAGTGTGTTTTATCACAATTCATCTAAACTAGCATCTGATTTCGCCTGAGTGCATTACCAATTCAACTGACCAATCATGCTTTGTAACTGCTGGGTCTGTTCTTTAGACAACACATCTTCATTCTGCCATGACAACCCACAATTAACCCACATGCGAATAATACTCTCTAAATAAGATTGATGATCTATAATTGTTTCAGACCCAGTGTGCTTAATATCTAAATCAATATAGTTTAGAGGCCAGAAGTCAGACTTCACTTCTGAAGAAGTTATGCCAGACTTGAAATGTTAACTTTATTTCACTCTCCACAGATACTGCCAGGCTGTTGCTGAATTTCTCCAGTATTGTGTTTGTTTCTGATTTCCAGCATCTATGGTATTTTGCATTTATATTAGCTTGACTTCCAAACTGAAATTCCTTTTTCAATCTTATTAATATTATATTTCTCAAATTCTGTACCACTACCTCATAAGAAATCATCAATATGTCATCTTGATGATATCTTAATGTTTCCTCAGGTTCAAATTGAATACAGTCTATTTTCAGAAAAATAAACATCACACAATCACAAAGCGTTATTCAGACCACAGACATTTATTTATTCCCCATTGTTTCCCTTCTGCCTCTTTGTCATCTTAAAGACACTTTCTTTTGAAAGTTATAAAATATACAGAAACATTACTTTTATGATAAATGATGCACACTTCCAGGAATATATGTCCAAAAGAACTAAAAAGAGGTTTAGAAATTTGTCCATGATGGAGGGTTTGGTTTACTTTTAAGTTCTGTATCATCTAGTCACTCTGAGCCCTGAGAAACTTGCCTCACTTTAGCATTATTAGTGCTGTCATGACTTTTCCAGTATAAATAATCTAAGCGACAAAGTAGTCTGAACACAATCTGGATAAAATAAGTTCCAGATTCCTTCCAACCATCAGTTGCCTTTTGATTTGCTTCTCGTATTAATTTCATTGTCGAATTTGTTGGAAGCCAGTAAAGCTTCATGAGAACTTCTGACTCTAGTCCTAATCTTGAGACTGTCACTTTATGAAATAAGGTGAAGGATAAGGTTAAGATCCCACAAGTACATTGAGAGCAACTAGAGAGAGTAGGGCCCCTTAGAGTTCAAGAAGTTGCCCGTGTTGAACCTCAGGAGAAGGAAGAGATATTAAATTAATATTTTGTGTCAGCTTTTACTGTGGAGAAAGAAATAGAGGCTAGAGAATTCAGTGGGAATAAATACAGATGTTTTGCAAACAGTTCACATGACAGAAGAGGAAGTCCTGGAGGTCCTAGAAAATATAAAGGTGGATAAATCTCCAGAACCTGATCTAATGTATCCAAGGACTTTGCGAGAAGTTAAGGAGGATATTGCAGTACTCCTTGCAGAAATATTTGTATCACCTATAACTACAGGACAGGTGCCAGATGACTGAGTGGCTAATATTGTATCTTTGTTTAAGAAGGGATGTAAGGATAAGTCTGGAAACTATAGATCTGTAAATCTGACTTTGGTGGTGGGTAGGTTGTCGAAAGATAGGAAGTATGGGCATTTGGAGAGGCAAGGAATGACTACGGATAGTCAACATGGTTTTGTGTGAGGAAAAGCATGTTTCACAAACTTGATTAATCTTTCTGAGGAAGTAACCAAGAAGGTTGACGAGGGCAGAATGGTAGACATTGTTTATTTAAACTTTAGTAAAATCTTTGACAAGATTCCACATGGTAGACTAATTAGTAAAGTTAGCCTACATGGGATTCAGGGTGAGCTTGCCAAATGGATACTAAATTGGTTTAATGATGTTGGAGGATTGTTTTTCAGACTGGAGACCTGCGACTAGCGGTGTTCTACAAGGATCGGTGCTGGGTCCACTTTTGCTTGTCATTTATGAAACTGATTTACATGAGAATATGGAAGGCATGATGAGTAAGTTTGCAGATAACACCAAGATTGGTGGTATCGTGGACAATGAAGAAGGTTATCTGATATTACAAAGAGATCTTGATCAATTGGGTCAATGGGCTGAAGAGCGGCAAATGGAGTTTGATTTGGATAAATGTGAGGTATTACGTTTTGGTAAAATGAATAAAGGCAAGACTTAAAGAATTAAAAGTAGGGCCTTGATAAGTGTTGTAGAACAGAGAGATCTAAGGCCTCAGCTACATAATTCTTTGAAGTTTGCATCACATATAGATGAGGTGATTTAGAAGGCATTTAGCATGCTTGCCTTCATTGCACAGGCCTTTGAGTATAGGAATTGGGACATTATGTTGAGGTTGTACAGGATGTTGATGAGGCCTCCTCTGGAATACTGTGTCCAGTTCTGGTCTCCCTGTTATAGGAAAAATATTATCAAGTTGGAGAGGGTTCAGAAGAGATTTACTAGGCTGTTGCCAGGAATGGAGAGTTTGTGTTATAAGGCGAGACTGGATTGGCTGGAATTTTATTCACTGGAGCATTGGAGGTCGAGGGAGGTGACCATATGGAGGTGTTTAAAATAATGAGGGAGATAGAGAGGACTGCAGATGCTTGAGATTTAAAGCGTGGTGCTGGAAAAAGCATAGCAGGTCAGGCAGCATCTGAGGAGCAGAAGAGTTGATGTTTTAGGCATGTGGAGGGGGAAGGAGACTGAGAGATAATTAATGGGGTGTGGAGTTGGGACTGGGGCTGGGGGGGGAATGTAGGTGGAATGGCAATAGGTAGGAGGTGATTGTGATAGGTCAGAGAGGAGTGTGGAGTGGATAGGTGGGAAGGAAGATGGACAGGTAGGACACGTCAAGAGGGTGGTGCTGGTTTGGAGGGCTAGATCTGGTATGAGCTGGAGGGTGCGGAGATTTGGAAACTGGTGTAGTCAATGTTAACGCCGTGTGGTTGTAGGGCCCCGAGGTGGAAGATGAGGTGTTCTTACTTCAGTTGGCGGGTGGCTTTGATTTGGGAGTGGAGGAGGCTCAGGATTTGCATGTCCCTGGGGGAGTGGGAGGGGGAGTTGAAGTAGTTGGTCACAAGGCGGTGGGGTTGGTTGGCGCATGCAGACACAGATACTCTCTTAACTGCTCTGTGAGTTGGTGCTCGGTCTCCCTGATGTTCAAAGGTATACATAAGGTGAATGGCATGTGTCTTTTCCCTGGGGTGGGAGATTTCAAGGCATATTTTTAAGATGAAGGAAGAAAAGTTTAAAAAGACAAGGGGCAATTTTTTTTAACAGTGTTTCGCGTGTGGAAAGAACTTCCAGAGGGCATGGTGGAAGTGGGTACAGTTACATTTAAAAGACATTTAGGTATGTACATGAATAAGAAATGGTAAAGGAATCGTCCAGAGTTAGCCTTTACTTAGAATAGATTTATTCAGAGAGTGAAACATTATAGATAAACTTTTCCTGACTCCACTAAACTCATCTAGATTAGAGTGGTGCTGGAAAAGCAGAGCAGGTCAGGCAGCAACTGAGGAGCAGGAAAATTGACGTTTCAGCCAAAAGCCCTTCATCAGGAATAGAGGCAGGGTGCCTGCAGAGTAGAGAGATAAATGAGAGGGGGGTGGGGGTGGGGAGAAAGTAGCATAGAGTACAAAAGGTGAACTGGGGGTGGGGATTGGGGTGATAGGTCAGAGAGGAGGGTGGGGGAAGGCAGCAAAGAGTACAATGGCTGAATGGGGTTGGGGATGAAGATGATAGGTCAGAGAGGAGGGTGGAGTGGATAGGTGGAACGGAAGATAGGCAGGTAGGACAGGTCATGAGGGTGGTGCTGAGGTGGAAGGTTGGAGGTGGGGGAAGGGGAAATGAGGAAACTGGTGAAATCCACAATGATGCCATGGGGTTGAAGTGTTCCGAGGCAGAAGATGAGGCGCTTTTCCTCCATGCATCGGGTGGTGAGGGAGCGGCGGTGGAGGGATACCAGGGAGACCAGAACTGAACTCAGTATTCCAAAAGTGGCATGATCAATGTCCTGTACAGTTGCAACATGACATTCCCACTCGTATACTCAATGCACTGACCAGGCAAGCATGCCAAACACCTTCCTCACTACCCTGTCTACCTGTGACTCCAATTTCAGGGAACTATGAACCTTCATCCTAATGTATCTTTGTTTGGCAATACCCCCAGGACCTTACCATTAAGTGTATAAGACCTTTCCTGATTTGCCTTTCCAAAATGCAGCATCTCACATTTATCTAAATTAAACTCAATCAACCATGCTTTGGCCCGATCTGGTCAAGATCCCTTGTTCTCTTAGATAACCTTGTTCACTGTCCAATACATCACCGATTTCAGTGTCATATGTAAACTTACTAACCATACCACCGATGTTCACATCCAAATAATTTATATAAATTATATAAATGACCCAGCACCAATCCATGTGGCACACTGCTGGTCACAGGTCTCCAGTCTGAAAAACAATACTCCACCACACCCTCTGTCTCTTATGTTCAAACCAATTTTGAATCCAAATGGATTCCATGTGATTTAACCCCTTGTTAATCAGTTTACCATGAGGAACCTTGTCGACCACCTGCTGAAGTTCCACATAGACAACGTACACTGCTGCCTTCATCAATCCTCTTCATAATTTCTTCAGAAAATTAAATCCAGTTAGTGAGACACGATTTCTCATGCTGAAAGCCATGTTGGATTTCTCTAATCAGTCCTTGTCTTTCCAAATACTTGTTAATCCTGTCCCTCAGGATTCACTCAACAACTTGCCCACCATTTATGCTTACCGGTCTACAGTTCCCTGGCTTTTCCTTACCAACTTTCATAATGATATGGAGGTCCCGGTGTTGGACTGGGATGGACAAAGTTGAAAGTCACACAATACCAGGTTATAGTCCAGCTACATGATGAAGGAGCAGCACTCCAAAAGCTAGTACTTTCAAGTAAACCCTGTTTGACTATAACATAGTGTTGTGTGATCTTCAGCTTTCTTAAGTAATGGCACTACAACCTCTGCTCTTTTCACACCTTATCCATGGCTATTGATGGCACATATATCTCAGCAAGGGGCCCAGTTTCCCACAAAGTTCTGGTGTACACCAGACCAGGTCCCTTGTATTTATCCACATTCATGCATTTTAAGACATCCAGCACCACCACCTTCTCTAATATGGACACTTCTCAAGGAATCACTATTTATTTCTCCAAGTTCTCGAGCTTCCATATCCTACTTAATAATAAAAAACTGACTCAGAATTTTTGTTTACTATCTCACCCAGCTTCTGTAGTTCCACACGTAGACAGCCTAGTTGATCTTTAAGGAGCCCTGTTCTCTCCTTAGTTACTTTTGTCCTCAATATATCTATAGAATCTCTTTGGATTCTCCTTAAACCGATTTGTCTTGTTATTATATCACCATCCTTTCACTGCTGTTTGGTCAAACACCTGGAACTCCCTATCTAACGGCACTGTAGGTGTACCTAGATTAGATGGACAGTAGAGATTCAAGAAGTCAGCTCACCATTGCCTTTTCAGGGGTAAATAAGGATGTGCAACTAATGCTGCTCTTGCCAAGAATGCTCAGTCCCATGAAAGAATAAAAATAAACTATTAATGATAATAACAAATGCCATAAATACTTTACCTTCACATTCTTTATGTAGTTCATCACAAGCTGCTGTCTCATCAGCAAGCATGGATTCTAGCATCTGTTGGGTGGATATTTTTTCCTGAAGTTGCTCTTTCATCTCCTTTATGGTCCCATTCAAAATTTCAATTTCATTCTGTTGAAGTTAAATAGAAGTTTAAGGAACACTTGTTATGTTTGTGCTTAATACACATGTGAGTACACAAACAGATAAGTAGGAACATATTTAACTTAAATTTCAATTGATAATATTGATATTTTCAAATAAATTACCAACTGAATTTTTAAAACCACTTTGATTCAAATGTTCAACATGACACATTTATAGTGGGTGTATTTGGGTTCCAAATTACTGATCCTTTCAGTTTTCAAATGTATATAGTTACTTAAATCCTTATGATGATTTCTATAAGTAAATAGTTACCAGATAATTATTCTATAATAATAATCCCTTCTATTTGTTCAGAGAATTAGAGAAACTTATTTTAAAAATCAGATGGTAGTTATTTTCTGTCTGCCATGTCTTCCCTTGCGTTTTTCTCTGAATAGACATTCATATGTAGGGGTATGATTCCATAACTATATTGTTTTAATCAGATTAAGCAGATAAAATTAGAAGTAAAATATACAAGCTTAAACGTTAACATGATTTCATACGGGTTATCGCAAAAGCACCTGAGGATACAAAATTAAGCATCGTTAAGACAACATTTAAAGTTTACATCAACAAATAAAAAATGTTACTTTAATTTGAATTTAAGGCCATTTTATCTCTAAAATGTTACATTTTCCTAGAAGTAACAATTGCATTTCTATTAATAAGCTTTCATAAATGTGTTATGTATATATGATACCTGAATTTACTTACAAAGAAACTTTGGACAAGCATAAAAATATACTTACGTTATTTTTGTCACTGCAGAGTAGCATCCTAGTCTAATTCTGCAATTCTTCAGCATAAATTGCTTAGCAAGGCTATCTCACATGAACTTGACACTTATCTTTTATCAATTGCAGACAAACAGATTTTAAAAATTGTTCAAGTAATTTGTTACACACCTCTAGCTTAGCAAATGAAGTTACATTTATTTCACGTTTTCAAACATGCATACTTGAGTATCCTATGTACACTTCCAAAACATCTAAAAATTGCTAGCTATGTGAATGTATGTAAGCATAGACTGCAATTATCATTTAGAATATGTGGAATAATATTTCAGATATTTTGCAAGCAGCAGCCATCCATAAACAGAGCCTGAGAGATAGTAAGGAAAATATATTTTACCTGCAGTTGTTTGATTTCTGCTAACAAATGTTCTTCCTTGCTGCTGTACGCAGCTTTTTCTTCTGACAGTTGTCGTTTAAGAGCCACAATCATCTCAGCATGTTTATTAATCTCCTGTTGTAGTCTCTTAATCTGATGTTAAGAATAAAACACAGGTTTAAAAAAAATCTACTGGTTCCACAGTGGTCTTGCAAAGAAAAATACATGTTTATAAAGCACTATTGACCAGAAGCTGACCTGGAACAGCCATATCCTGTAAATACTGTGGCAAAAGTTTGGGATTCTATGGTGAGTAACTTACTACCTGGCTCCTCAAAACCTGTCCACGTCTAAAAGGCAAAAGTCATCAGTGTAGTGGAATTTTCTCCACTTGTCTGGCTGAACATAACTCCAAGAATACCCAAGGAACTCAGTACCATTGAGGATATGGAATTTGTTTAATTGACACATTCAATACCTGTAACATGCAGCTATTCACCACTGCTGCACCGTGGCAATAGTTTCTACCATTTACAAGATGTACTGGAGCAATTTAAGCTCCTCTGATAGCATCTTCTGGCCATGTGACTGCAAACTCCTGGAAGGACAAGGGCAGTAGATATATAGGAACATCACCAGCAAGTTCTCCTCCAAGTTACATACCATCCTGACTTCTTACCATTCCTTTACTGTCATTGGATCAAAATCCTGGAACTCTCTTCTACATCACATGGACTGCAGTGGTTCAAGAATACAGATCAGCACTATCTTCTCAAAGGCAATTAGAAATGGATATCAAATGCTTGTCTAGTCTGCAACTCCTAAACCACTCTATCCACTGCTTATTCTAGAGCAAAAGTTAATTTTTTATTTCTAAGATTTCTAAACAACATATTGAAACATTGTTGTTTAGGGTTACCGAGCATATATTGAGACCAAATATCAGGCCTAAGAGTCTTCAAACCAACAGAAATTTATAAAGACTCATTATATTTGTTGAATGCCTCTTGTTGTTTTCTTAATCCCCATTTCTCCTACTTTGCATCCAAAGGCCCGATGTTGAATTTGAAGGATAGTGGGAATACCCAAATGCTGTTCTTTAAAAGTCAACGGAAAGACACATTAGAACGTCTTTAAAAACAAGGCATTTCTCAGAAATCACATGGTTCTAGTCATGCTGGTCTGAACTCAGTTCAGGGAAATAAAAACATAACTGTTTTATGATTAAGTTTTAATAGCTGCTATGTTTGAACAATGTTTGCAGGCTTAGAGTTTTTGGTGTGTAGTATGAGTTGAGGAAAGAAGGTGTTCAGTTCAAGTTGCGACAAGATTAGGGTGAAAAGATTAGGGTGAAAACTGATTTCTTTCTACAAAAGAATTTCTTAAAACGCCCAACAGCGCATGATTACTGACATGACTACAAATGCTAGAACATCAGATTGATGGACTTTGGAACATACTTTTTTTTTATCATCAAGAATAACTATCTTGGCCAGAAATGTGTTTTTCCCTTTTTCCTAAAAGGTTTGTGGATCTTTTGGGGTATTTGGAGGCATAAACATTTATACTTCCATACTGAAAACTGTGTGTTAACCAAATGTGCATTTTTGTTTCAAGTAAGTGTATGGAATGAGCTGCCAGAGGAAGTGGTGGAGACTGGTACAATTGGGTATATGAATAGGAAGGGTTTGGAGGGATATAGGCCAGGTGCTGGCAGGTGGGACTAGATTGGGTTGGGATATCTCGTCAGCATGGACAGGTTGGACCGAAGGGTCTGTTTCCATGCTGTGCATCTCTATGACTCTAAATAGATATTTTTCTGTTTATCAATGAAACCTGGTTGATGGAACTTTTCATTCTAACAAAGAAAGTACAAAGACTTCAGTACAATATGTATATTGTATGTTGCAACTTGTGGTGCAGTGGGAATACAGTGACAATGCAGTTCCCAATTCAGTTACAACACTAACTAACCATTTCAATATGACTATACACTGACATATCCTTGACAAAGTGAAAAAGTGACTATGGTCTTTCTATAAAACGCAGAACAGATGCAATTTTGCTAATTACTGCCCCATCAATCTATATTTATGCAAGGTGTTATTGATGGTGTTATCATCAATAACTGCTCTCTTATCAATAACTGATATGCTTGTGTTCTACTAAGTCCACACAGCTCCAAAGCTCATTATAGCTTTGGTCCCAAAATTTTCTGAAGAATATTGCAAGTGACCACCTGGTAAAATTCAAGTCAATGGGGATAAAGGAATGAGAAATTTCCACTGGCTTTTGTCAAAGTACCTCGTATAAAGAAAGGCCAGTGACCTGAAAAATTAACACTGTTTCTCTCCACTGGTGCTGTCCAACTTGCTGAGTATTTCCAGCATTTTCAACTTAAATGTTGACTTTCAGCAAATGCAGTACTTTGTTCTTGATAAGAAAATTGGTTGTAGTTATTGGACGCATGCCGCTCCATGTCAGAATGCTAGAACTCAATACTAAACAGCATTATGGGAGTACTTTCACTGTATGAACTACAGCAGTTCAACTCAACTCCACCTTCTCAAACTGCAACAAATACCAGTAGTTTCAATATCTCATGAAAAAATAAAAGAAAAATAGCGACCCATACTTCTGGAAGCAATTCTTCACGTTTTTTCTTCAAGGTTTTCATACGCATACTCAAATGGGTTAGGTTATTCAATCTCAAGATATTGCTGTATGATCCTCAACGCATTATCCTGGGTTCAATAATCCTTAGCTGCCAACAACAACCATTCCTTCACATAAGGTTAGGAATGGGGATGCTCATCAGTTATGAATCCACGGTATTCAGTTCAGTTTAATTCACAGTTCTTCAGGTAATGGAGTGGTCCTTTCATGCATGCAACAAAATCTAAATAATATTCAAGTCAAATAAGTGGTAATAATATTGCACCACAAATGCCAGACAATGATTCATCTCCAATAAGAAAGTGCCAAAACTCTTTTTCTTGACATTAAACATCATCACCATCATCCAAATTCTAATGTAACAGCATTAGGGTTATTACTCATTAGAAACATAACTGTAATAGCTTCATGAATGTTGACGCTGGGATTGAGTATTCTGCAGCAGTTGACTCCTCTATGGACTCCTCAAAATCTTTTCATCACCCTCAATAAGACCAGGTCAGGTGGACAATGGAATTTCCTCCACTTGTCTGGCTGAGAGTAGCTCCACCATTACTTGCAATCTGTATCATGTACAAGATATATTGCAATAACTCACTAAAGCTTCTTCTAAACCTCCTAAAGCAATTATCTCTACTACATAGAAGTATAAAGATAGCAGACACTCCCATGCCCATTTCCAAGTGCCACACTTCATAAGTCAGAAATATATCACCATTCTGCATTGTTGTTCATTAGATTAGATACCCTACAGTGTGGAAGTAGGCCCTTCAGCCCAAGAGGTCCATATCAATCATCCGAAGCGTAACCCACCCAGACCCTTTCACCTACATTTACCCCTGACTAATGAACCTAACATTATGGGCAATTTAGCATGGCCAATTCACCTGACCTGCACATCTTTGGACTGTAGGAGGAAATTGGTGCACCCGGAGGAAACCCACGCAGACATGGAGAGAATGTGCAAACTCCACACAGATAGTTGCCCAAGGCTGGAATCAGGCCCGGGTCCCTGTCACTGTGAGGCAGCAGTGCGAACCACTGAGCCACTGTGCCACCCCATGTCAGAATGCTTGAACTCAATACTAAACAGCATTATGGGAGTACTTTCACCATATGAACTACAGCAGTTCAACTCAACTCCACCTTCTCAAACTGCAACAAATACCAGAAGTCTCTATATCTCATGAATAAATAAAAGAAAAATAGCGACCCATACTTCTGGAAGCAATTCTTCACGTTTCTTCTTCAAGGTTTTCATACGCATACTCAAATGGGTTAGGTAATCCTCGGTAGTTGCTTTGATGTGCATAATATCCTTTGATATCTGTTCCCTTTTATGTCGGAGGGCTTCTCTATTTGTTAAACATAAAAGATAAATGTAAACGATACTTCAATAAGACATCACATTATTGCATTTTCCTTAAATTAAATAATTAAACCTACATTATTCAATTATTCCTCTCAATGTGAATTTATATACAATTATGCAGATACATCCTAATTTTTTATCCCCAAGGCGAGGCCATGGGTTGGTTTTTACCTGGTGGTTCCATCTGCCAGTGCCAAAGGAATCTGCTGTGGGGCCACCTGCTGGAAGGCAAGGAGGTTGCAGAGGGAGGAGGAAACAGAACGCAAAGGGGTTGGGAGAAGGCTGTGGAGAGGGCAGGTAAGGGCGATTGCAGATTCTGAGGGAGGGAAGGGAAGCTGCAAGGGCTGGTGAAAGATACTGCAAAGACATGACAGGCAGACTGCAGAGGGGAAGCGAGGAAGATTGCAAGAGGTGAGAAAGGGAGGATGTAAGGAGTGGGAGAAGGAGGTAGCAACGGGGTTTGGAGGCAACTGGGGGTAGTGAGGAAAAGGACGGGCAACAAGGACAGATGGTGAAGGAGGAGACTGAAGATGAGAGAACATAGTTTTTAAATTGTCGACAAAGTAGCGTGTAGTTAATTGGGAGTAAGGAAGGTTTGAAATCACTAAGCAAATGAATTCTTTGAAAATGACCATGGAATCTCCAAAGAGATTGCAGCTATCTGATTAATATCATTTAACTTTATGCACACATAAAGTTGTGAAACACATTAGTTGTGATCTCAATAGTCTTTGGAAAGTACATTTAGGGGAAGGTGCATTATTTGTGTGTAAAGATTTGTTTCAGTTACTCTGGGGGAAAAAAAAGGTTTTATCATAGAGTCATAGAGATGTACACCATGGAAACAGACCCTTCGGTCCAACCTGTCCATGCCGACCAGATATCCCAACCCAATCTAGTCCCACCTGCCAGCACCCAGCCCATATCCTCCAAACCCTTCCTATTCATTAACCCAATGCCTCTTAAATGTTGCAATTGTACCAGTCCCCACCACATCCTCTGGCAGCTCATTCCATACATGTACCACCCTCGGTGTGAAAAGGTTGCCCCTTAGGTCTCTTTTATATCTTTCCCCTCTCACCCTAAACTTATGCCCTCTAGTTCTGGACTCCCCGATCCCAGGGAAAAGACTTTGCCTATTTATCCTATCCATGCTCCTCATAATTTTGTAAACCTCTGTAAGGTCACCCCTCAGCCTCCGATGCTTCAGGGAAAACAGCCCCAGCCTGTTCAGCCTCTCTCTGTAGCTCAAATCCACCAACCCTGGCAACATCCTTGTAAATCTTCACTGAACCCTTTCAAGTTTCACAACATCTTTCCGATAGGAAGGAGACCAGAATTGTATGCAATACTCCAACAGTGGCCTAACCAATGTCCTGTACAGCCGCAACATGACCTCCCAACTCCTATACTCAATACTCTGACCAATAAAGGAAAGCATATGAAACAACTTCTTCACTATCCTATCTACCTGCGACTCCACTTTCAAGGAGCTATGAACCTGCACTCCAAGGTATCTTTGTTCAGCAACACTCTCGAGGACCTTACCATTAAGTGTATAAGTCCTTCTGAGATTTGCTTTCCCAAAATGCAGCACCTCACATTTATCTGAATTAGACTCTATCTGCCACTTCTCAGTCCATTGGCCCATCTGGTCCAGATCCTGTTGTAATCTGAGGTAACCCTCTTCGCTGTCCACTACCTCCAATTTTGGTGTCATCTGCAAACTTACTAACTGTACCTCTTATGCTCGCATCCAAATCATTTATGTATATGACAAAAAGTAGAGGGCCCAGCACCGATCCTTGTGGCACTCCAATGGTCACAGGCCTCCACCACCACCCTCTGTCTTCTATCTTTGAGCCAGTTCTGTATCCAAATGGCTAGTTCTCCCTGTATTCCATGAGATCTAACCTTGCTCATCAGTCTCCCATGGGGAATCTTGCCGAACGCCTTACTGAAGTCCATATAGATCACATCTACTGCTCTGCCCTCATCAATATTCTTTGTTACTTCTTCAAAAAACTCAATCAAGTTTGTGAGACATGATTTCCCACACACAAAGCCATGTTGACTATCCCGAATCAGTCCTTGCCTTTCCAAATACATGTACATCCTGTCCCTGAGAATTCCCTCAAACAACTTGCCCACCACCAAGGTCAGCCTCACTGGTCTATAGTTCCCTGGCTTGTCCTTACCGCCCTTCTTAAACAGTGGCACCACGTTTGCCAACCTCCAGTCTTCCGGCACCTCACCTGTGACTATCGATGATACAAATATCTCAGCAAGAGGCCCAGCAATCACTTCTCTAGCTTCCCACAGAATTCTTGAGTACACCTGATCAGGTCCTGGGGATTTATCCACTTTTAACTGTTTCAAGACATCCAGCACTTCCTCCTCTGTAATCTGGACATTTTGCAAGATGTCACCATCTATATCTATATCTTCATCCTTACATCCTTACATCTATATCTTCCATATCCTTTTCCACAGTAAATACTGATGCAAAATATTCATTTAGTATCTCCCCCATTTTCTGTGGCTCCACACAAAGGCCGCATTGCTCTTCTTTGAGGGGCCCTATTCTCTCCCAAGTTACCGTTTTGTCCTTAACATATTTGTAAAAACCCTTTGGATTCTCCTTAATTCTATTTGCCAAAGCTATCTCATGTCCCCGTTTTGCCCTCCTGATTTCCCTCTTAAGTATACTCCTACCTTCTTTATACTCTAAGGATTCACTCGATCTATCCTGTCTATACCTGACATATGCTTCCTTCTTTTTCTTAACCAAACCCTCAACTTCTTTAGTCATCCAACATTCCCTACACCTACCAGCCTTCCCTTTCACCCTGACAGGAATATACTTTCTCTGGATTCTTGTTGTCTCATTTCTGAAGGCTTCCCATTTTCTAGCCGTCCCTTTACCTGTGAACATCTGCCTCCAATCAGCTTTCGAAAGTTCTCACCTAATACCATCAAAATTGGTCTTTCTCCAATTTAGAACTTCAACTTTTAGATCTGGTCGATCCTTTTCCATCATTATTTTAAAAAGAATAGAATTATGGTCGCTGGCCCCAAAGTGCTCCCCCACTGACACCTCAGTCACCTGCCCTGCCTTATTTCCCAAGTGTAGGTCATGTTTTGCACCTTCTCTAGTAGGTACATCCACATACTGAATCAGAAACTTGTCTTGTACACACTTAAGAAATTCCTCTCCACCTAAACCTTTAACATTATGGCAGTCCCAGTCGATGTTTGGAAAGTTAAAATCCCCTACCATAACTACCCTATTATTCTTACAGATAGCTGAGATCTCCTTACAAGTTTGTTTCTCAATTTCCCTCTGACTACTGGGGGTCTATAATACAATCCCAATAAGGTGATCATCCCTTTCTTATTTCTCAGTTCCATCCATATAACTTCCCTGGATATATTTCCGGGAATATCCTCCCTCAGCACAGTTGTAATGCTATCCCTTATCAAAAATACCACTCCCCCTCCTCTCTTGCCTCCCTTTCTATCCTTCCTATAGCATTTGTATCCTGGAACATTAAGCTGCCAGTCCTGTCCATCCCTGAGCCATGTTTCCATAATTGCTATGATACCCCAGTCCCATGTTCCTAACCATGCCCTGAGTTCATCTGCCTTCCCTGTTAGGCCCCTTGCATTGAAATAAATGCAGTTTAATTTATTAGTCCTACCTTGTCCCTGCCTGCCCTGACTGTTTGACTCACTTCTGTTCTCAGCTGTACCTGTCTCAGATCGATCTCTTTCCTCACTATCTCCCTGGGTCCCAACCTCTATCTCCCTGGGTGTCTGTGAGTCTGTGGTAGCTCTACCTGGTCTATAATTTTTCATTGAGGTTTCTCCTCACCACCCTCCACCTGCCCTGCTCATCTGTCTGTTTCCGCCTCCTCCTCCTCCAGCGACTCCAGTATTCTCAAGTGTAGGTGGAGTCTGAGATCCCTCCCTGCAGTGTCCTCCTGTCCTTTTTCAGCAGCTTGCCCTCCTTCTGACTGACCATTTCCTCAGTTGCTTTATCGAAGGGTGGTACCTTACTGTCCTTTTGGGAACCACCGTTTGCAGTGCTGCTTCTCGACATTCGAGGGTACATGGCCCCCATCTTGGGCAGGAGTTGTACAGTTGACCTGCAGCACATTTTGCAGCACTCGGTTTCCTTACATTTTGTAGTCAGGTGTCCCTCCTGTTTGCAATTTCTGCAGTCAGTGGCCATGTGTCCTAATCTCCTGCTGGTTCAGCATGCTCTGGGCTGCCTGAAGACCAGAAATAACCATGACTCTCTCCAATTGTGAAGGTGGAAGGTGAGTGAAGGATGTTCTCACTAGTGGCCACCTTCAGGGTCACCTTGACTCGGCACTTGCTGGTCCATATTCCAAAAGGATCTTAAACGTCGGTGCTACCTCCTTCCAGCTGAACATACCTTCCCAGAAAGGTGAGGACCTCAGCCATCAGAACATGGGAGTTGTACTTATAGATTGTAACAACACAGCTTCACTGTACTGGGAGGATTAACAGAGATGTCACAGACAGGATACAAAGGAGGCCCTCACCCCTGTTTACTTCCATCACCTTCAGGAGAAGATGTCTGCATTGCTTTACACTCCAGATGGTTATGTTGAATTATTTCCTGCTTGCAATAAATAATTTCTTTTTATTTCAAAAATATACTTTATTTATAAAGTTATTTGGATCTCTTTACAATTGGTCATGCCATTCTTGTGCACACATTACATTGCTTTACATACAGACATCGACATTTATTTTCCCTATATACAAGTCTGTACATTTACTATCCAGCTCTTCTGCTGAGGTGTGAGTGGAGCCCAAATGACTGAGTGGCCCCCCGTTCTTTGGCTGGCAGATGTTACACGGTGGTCTTTCAGCACTGCGCCTTGGTGGCAGCTTCCCCAAGCTTCAATGCGTTCCTCAATACGTAGTCCTGAACCTTGGAATGTGCCAGTCTGCAACACTCAGTCGGGGTCAACTCCTTCAGCTGGAAGATCAACAGGTTTCAGACTGCCCAAAGAGCGTCTTTCACCGAGTTGATGATCCTCCAGGCACAGTTGATGATCGTCTTGGTGTGCATCCCGGGGAACAGACCGAACAGCATGGAATCCCGCGTCACGGAGCTGCTCGGGACGAACCTCGACAAACACCACTGCATTCCTCTCCAGACTTCTTCTGCATAGGCACATTCCAGAAGGAGGTGTGTGACAGTCTCGCTCCCCCCTGCAGCCGCTTCGAGGGCAGCGTGCGATGCAGCAGAGAGTCCGGGCGTGCATAAAGGATCTCACGGGCAGAGCCCTTCTCACCACCAGCCAAGCCGTGTCTTGGTGCTTGTTGGAGAGTTCTGGCGATGAGGCATTCTGCCAAATGGCTTTGACAGTCTGCTCAGGGAACCTCTCAATTGGGTCCGCCCTCTCCTTTTCCTGAAGGATCTCAAGGGCACTACACGCTGACCACTTCCTGATGAACTTGTGGTCAAAGGTGTTTTTCTTCATAAACTTCTCCATGAAGGACAGGTGATAGGGAACAGTCCAACTACTCGGAGAGTTCTGCGGCAGCGAGGCCAGGCCCATCCTTCGCAACACCGGGGACAGGTAGAACCTCAGTACGTAATGACACTTGGTGCTTGCGTACCGGGGATCCACACACAGCTTGATGCAGCCACACACAAAGGTGGCCATCAGGGTGAGGGTGACATTGGGCGTGTTTTTTCCCCCGTTACCCAGATGTTTAAACATTGAGTCCCTTTGGACCTGGTCCATCTTTGATCTCCATATAAAATTGAAGATGATCCAGATGACTGCAGTGGCACAGGTTCTGGGAATAGGCCAGACCTGTGCCACATATAACAGCAATGACAGTGCCTCACACCTAATGATCAGGATTTTTCCCGTGATGGAGAGCAACCGTAGTCTTCATCTGCCCAGTTTCTGCCTCACTTTGCTGATACGCTCCTCCAAAGACTTGGTGCACGCCCCAGCCCCTCCAAACCAAATACCCAGCAACTTCAGGTGGTCAGTCCTGAGGGCAAAAGGCATCGAGGATTGGTCAGCCCAGTTCCTGAAGAGCATGGCCTCGCTCTTGCCTTGGTTTACCTTGGCTCCCGAGGCCCATTCGAACTGGTCACAGATGCACATGAGTCTGTACACGGATAGCGGATCCGAGCAGAAAACGGTGATGTCATCCATGTACAGAGAGGCCTTCACTTGTAGGCCCCCGCTGCCAGGAATAGTCGCCCCTCTAAGGCTCGCATCCTTCCTGATGGACTCGGCAAATGGCTCTATGCCGCACACAAACAAGGCAGGAGAGAGAGGGCAGCCCTGCCTGCCTCCAGATCTGACTGGGAAGCTATCTGATTCCCACCCATTGATTGAGACTGCACTGATAATGTTGGTGTAGAGCAGACTGATCCAATTGCAGATTCCCTCCCCAAAGCCCATTTTGGAGAGAACATCTCTCATTTACTTGTGTGATACCCTGTCAAAGACTTTCTCCTGGTCCAGGCTGATCAGGCAGGTGTCCAACCCTCTGTCCTGCACGTAAGCAATCGTATCCCTGAGGATTGTGAGACTCTCAGTGATCTTCCTGCCCGGTACAGCACAGGTTTGGTCAGGGTGGATCACCGACCCCAGAGCAGACCTGACCCGGTTGGCGATAACCTTTGACAAAATTTTGTAATCAGCATTTAAAAGTGAGATTGGTCTCCAATGTCTGAGTTCCTCCCTCTCCCCCTTCCGCTTGTAGATGAGGGTGATGATGCCTTTCCTTATGGATTCACTCATGGTACCTGCCCGAAGCATACTGACATACACCTCCAGCAGGTCCTGGTCAATCAAGTCCCACAGAGCAGAGGAATAAATAATATCTGCCACTTGGCGTCCATAGCAGTCTAGGCCAATTCTCTTCATGAAGGTCTGATCGACTGGCATACCTTCCTCCACTTTGTACACAGTCACCCTGACTGCATACCAACACCTGTCTGCATACTGACACCCTGTCTACATACTGACACCCTGTCTGCATACTGACACCCTGTCTACATACTGACACCCTGTCTACATACTGACACCCTGGCCTGGGGCTCAGGCACTTGCATTGGACCTGAAATGTTAACTCTGCTTTCTTTCTACAGATGCTGAGATCTCCCAGCAATTTCTGATTTTCTGATTTCTAGCATCTGCAGTTCTTTGGTTTATTTTGTTTAAGGTTTAGCAGAAGCTGACATGAAGATCCACCATCAGTGGCTCAGCTGAACGGATAATCCTCCAACATCCAAACATGATCCAGTGACGATCTTGAGATCCTTTAAAGACTTTCAACTCAGAAACTAGACTTGATCTGAGCCAAAAGCCGTAAGTGTAAGATATTTAATAAAAACAGTTAGTTAATTAAGGAAAACCAGCACGTGAATTCTGACTGACTGGGTGTGTATCTCTTGTCTGTTCTGTTGACTGAAGTTTTTCTTCTTTCTCTTTTCCTCTTGCTATGAGCCAGACTAATTAAGTTTCTGCTTACTAGCTCTTGCTAGCCACTACTTCAGCATTTGATCAATGGTGTTCCTGAGCTCTGACTGTCTTGACAATGCATGAACAGCAGATGAATAGTTAGATGTTTTGACGCCCATTTTTATTTGGTTTCCTAAGGCTGATGGTTAGAAGGCTAGTAACATTTTCTTTATCTCCTGATGTTCCCTGAAGTGTCAGTCACATTGAAAGGTCAGCACTTTTTTTTTTGTTCTTCAGGAAGATTTTTTTGTGGGGGTAGGTTTACATGTTTAACAAGTTTTCACATTAAGACCATTCCATATTTCCATTAACAAATCTCATCACTGTGCTGTACTTGCCCCTTATAAGAGATCACTGTCTAGTTAACTTAAAGTGTTTGATATAGGTAGCAAAATACTATTAGAAGACAGATTTTCAAAATACAATCATGAGAAATTGCTTCCAGAACTGAATTCCAATATAATGTTTACATATTTGGGCTACATATTTTAGAAAAAGTAAAGGTTTCTTCTTAAAATACTATGTTAAAAATCAAGCCAATTTAAATCATAAAACTGTGTGGAATCAAACCTAAAGCAGTTCCACTTTAAAGTACCTTTACATTTGTCCCTTAATCAAATCAGTCATAAAAGCAGTTCTTCTCCAGCATTTATTTATTTTTAAGGCCAAATGACCAGTTTAGCAGAAATGCAGCTAAAAGGCCTGTGTGTTGTGATACTGGTGACTTATTGAGCATAATTAAATAGACCATATTATCAATACTTTGCATGTTTGATCATTACATATAAATAAACTACGGCTAATTATTGAAAACTGAATTTAGTGTTAGAGCTGGAGTATTTATGTAAGCTGGACACACATTTAATTAAAGTTTAAGATACATGTGGGTGGAACGGTGCAGACCAGTCCAGACTCAGCAAAAAGAGTATTTTGGCCGACCAGATGACACAGGTATGCTCTCTTCCTGAGGTCGCCCAAATCATAGCTGTCTCTCTTCAGTCAATTTGATTCACTCTGCAATATCAAGAAATGACTGAAGGCACTAAATACAGCACAGGCTATGGACACTTGCAATATGACAGCTGTCGTATTCAGCATGTACCCCAGACCTAGCTGTGCCCCAAGGCAGATTGATAAAGGACAATTGACGTCTACTGGATAATAATGGAAAATTGTACAGAACCAGTTTTAATTCTTTCAATCTCCACTGCTGTTTTCTTTTTCTACACTACCTTTATCGTTAATTAGCTGCCCAATACTTGTTCTGACCCATCATTGTTCTTCTGCCTTCTTACTCTCCTGCTGTCAGCCCAGACTTGATTTCCCCTTAGATAAGCCCAGGGCTGTGCCTCTCTGTGTTTTCCAAGGGTCCACTGGCACACTTGTTACTGCATCCTTGCAATGGAGGCTGCTGCCCCATTCTCTTCACTTGCTGAACTTCCAGTACAATAACACTTATGTTATCTACTTTATACCTATTTTATCCTGACTTTCTCACTGTTTTTATTACCACAGTTCCCAGTGTTCCCAGTAGATGAACAATCACTGTCCTCATTTGTCTTATCCTCTCTTCTCCATCCATCTATTCTCAAGCAAATGTTCTTAAACTGACTAAAGAAGATTGCATTGATTGTAGCTTAACTTAGATGGCAATATCATGCCTCTTACTGAAACCTCCAATTTAAGTACTTTCTAATATCTACAGAGGAACCTTGATCATCTGGCATTTGATTATCTGAATATCAGAATATGCAACAAGATTGCAAGATCCCGACAGAACATAGAACATAGAAAAGTACAGCACAGAACAGACCCTTCGGCCCATGATGTTGTTCCAAGGATTATTCCTAATCTAAAATAAAATAACCTAATCTAAGCACCACTCAATTCACTGTTGTTCATTTGCTTGTCCAGCAGTCACTTAAATATCCCTAATGACTCTGTGTCCACCACCAGCGCTAACAATGCATTCCATGCATTCACAACTCTCTGCGTAAAGAACCTACCTCTGGCATCTCTTCTATACCTTCCTCCTAATATCTTAAAACTATAACCCCTCATGCTGCCCTGGGGAAAAGTCTCTGGCTATTGACTCTATCCATACCTCTCATTACCTTGTATACCTCAATCAGGTCATGCCTCTTCCTCCTTCTCTCCAGAGAGAAAAGTCTGAGCTTATTCAACCTCTCTTTGTAAGACAAGCCCTCCAGTCCAGGCAGCATCCTAGTAAACCTTCTTCGCACCCTCTCCAAAGCCTCCGTATCTTTCCTATAATATAGCAGCCAGAACTGGACACAATATTCCAAGTGTGGTTGCACCAGGGACTTGTACAGCTGCAGAAAAACCTCGCGGCTCTTAAACTCGATCCCCTGTTAATGAAAGCCAAAACACCATATGTTTTCTTAAAAACCCTATCAACTTGAGGGATCTTGGCATTTGAACACCAAGTTCCTCCACACTGCCAAGAATCCTGTCTTTAATCTTATATTCAGCTATCAAGTTCGACCTTCCAAAATGTATCAATTCGCATGTATCCAGGTTGAACTCCATCTGCCATTTCTCAGCCCAGCTCTGCATCCTGTCTATGTCACGCTGCAGCCTGCAGTAGCCCTCGATACAATTGACGGCACCTCCAACCTTTGTGTAATCGACAAATTTACTAACCCACCCCTCAACCTCCTCATCTAAGTCATTTATAAAAACTACAAAGGGCAGAGGCCTAAGGACAGAGCCCTGCGGGATATCACTCACCACTGACCTCAAGGCAGAATACCTTCCATCTACAACCACTCTCTGCCTTCTGTCAGCCAAACAATTTTGAATGCAGACAGCCTAATTTCCCTGTATCCCATAACTCCTGACTTTATCAATGAGCCTACCATGAGGAAGCTTGCAAATGCCTTGGTGAAGTCCATATAAACCACATCCACTGCTCGACCTTCGTCGACCTGTCTCATCACCTCCTCAAAGAACTCAATAAGATTTGTGAGGCATGACCTGCCTCTCACAAAGGAAAGCTGACTGCCTTTAATCATGCTATGCTTTTCCAAGTAGTCGTAAATCCTATCCCTTAGAATTCTTTCCAGAACCTTGCTGACTACAGACGGAAGACTGACTGGTCTGTAATTGCCAGGGATTTCCCTATTACCCTTCTTGAATAGAAGAACAACTTTCGCCTCCCTCCAATCCTCCGGTACAACTCCTGGAGAATGAGGAAACAAAAATCTTCGCCAATGGCTTAGCAACCTCCTTTCTCATTCCTGGAGCAGCCTCGGATAAATCTGGTCTGACCCCAGGGACTTATCAATCTTAATGTTTGCCAAAATTTCCAGCACATCAACTTCATCAATCTTAACCTATTCAAGCCGGTTTCCCAGCTCCTCAAAAAGATCCCTTTCCTCATTTAGAGCTTCCCCAATCTGCTCAGACTCCACGCACAAGTTCCCTACGCTATCCCTGATCGGCTCTACCTTCTTCCTCATCATTCTCTTAATCCTCACGTATGAGTAAAATGCCTTTGGGTTCTCCCTAATCCTTCCTCCCAAGCCTTTCTCATGCCCCTTCCTGGCTCTCTTCAGTCCATTTCTAAGCTCCCATCTAGTAAGCCTGTTATCCTCTAGGTCTGTGCTAATCCTTGCTTCCTCCACCTTACGCAAGATCCTTCCTCCTTTTGATGAGAAGCTCCTCTGTTCTCATCATCCAAGGCTCCTTAATCTTAACCCTTCTTGCCAGTCTCAGAGGAACACATTTGTGCATCATTTGCAATAACTGCTCCTTAAACATGTCTGTTGGGCCCCTTCTGTGGAACAATTGCTCCCAATCTGTACTTCCCAACTTCTGTCTGATAGTATCATAATTTCCTTTTCCCCAATTAAATATCTTCCCTTGGTAACTGCTCCTTTCCCTCTCCAAGGCTATGGTAAATTTGTGTTCACAGTCACAAAGTGTTCTCCCACCGCGAGATCTGACACCTGTCCTGGCTCATTGACGAGCACCAAATCCAAAATGGCCTCTCCCCTCATTGGTCTGTCTACACACTGAGTAAGGAAACGCTCCTCAACACACCTGACAAAGATGGCTCCATCCAAACCATCTGCACTAAGGAGGTTCCAGTCAATATTTGGAAAGTTGAAGTCACCCATAACAACAACCCTGCTACATCTGCATTTTTCCAAGATCTGCCGGCCTATGAGTTCTTCGATCTCCTTACTGCTATTAGGGAGTCTGTAGAAAACCCCCAATGAGGAGGTTGCTCTCTTACTGTTCCTAACTTCTGCCCATACTGACTCGGTAGACAAACCTTCCTCAACGACCTTCATATCTATAGCTGTGATACGCTCTCTCAATTAGCAATGCTACACCCCCTCCTCTCTTTCCACCCTCCCTGTTCTTTTTAAACATTCTAAACCCTGGAACATCTAGCAACCATTCCTGTCCCCTGTGAAACCACGTCTCCGTTATGGCCACAACATCATAGTCCCAAGTACAGATCCATGCTCTAAGTTCATCACTCTTATTTCTGACACTCCTTGCCTTAAAGCAGACACACTTTAACTGTTCCCTTTGTTTCATCATTTGAAAAACCTTCCCGATAGATTTACTACATCCTGTCACTGCCCCATCTACAATTACCCCCCTTTTCAGATACGTAGCTCTGGTTGCCACTCCCTTGCCAAACTCGTTTGGATGCTTGGCTAATCTATGTTATCCAGCATTCTAATATCCGGAATTCGATGATCCGAACGAAATACTCCCCGCTCATGTCCTTTGGATAATCAGTGTTCCTCTGTACATCAACCCATGGCAGTCTGGATGGAGTAGTTCCTTGCCACAGATTTCACATCTTGGGTTTTTCCCATTTCCAGGATTTTTCGGATAAGAAATATCACAAAGGGCATTTTCGTTTCTCTCTTCCCTTCCTCCAACAGGAGAAGGTCTACTGCTGATGGGGTTGAGATATTGTCTTGGTATAGAAGTGAAACCTGATACCTCTCCTTATCCAGCCAAAGTTAATGTGCAGTTAGTTTGGTGACTCACAGTGCTTCTAAATCTTACCGTAGTTGTTCTTCTTTATCAAACTTGTGCATGTATTTTTGGAACTCTCCATTCAGAAACTCCATAGTATCCCTAAACCAAAATAAAATTTTAAATACTTTATTAAACATTCACTATAATTATTAGAAAAAGTATTTCATGTCAAATTACTTCCAATACATTATCAAAATGGTTAATGATTTAAATGTTCCATCTAGTTTGGACTGTAAGTACAAGGAATGCAAATTAATCAAAAGGAAAATTTCATCTTTGGGGTTTTTGATAAGTGGAGGACTTGAGACTGTTACCTGGTAGCTGATACAAAAGACCAAGCAAATCAAATGTTGATATAGTTGCCAGATGGATTAATTGTGAATGTTTCTCTCAGCGTCAAGAAGACTAATAGACTCAGCCCAACAATGGTCAGTTTATGCAGTTGCAAAGGAGCATACTAACTTTGTTTGATTGACATCTTTCCTGATTGTTCATCGAATAGGTTTTTCAATGCCTGTGTGTTTATTTGGCCAAGATTAAAGAGGGGTAATGTGACTTACAGTGCCTGTGTTTGATTGACAGCTTTATGAAAAGATTGGAAACAGTGGAAATTCAGATGGTCAGATAAAAATATAAATCTGCACAAGAGATTTGGCTCAAATTTGGAAGGTGACAAGGTAATTAGAAGACAGACAGTACAGGCCCTTCCACATCCATGAAGCTCCATCAAGTACAGGCCCAGCATCCTCAATCCCTCCTCATATGACATGCCCTTCATCCCGAGATAATTCTTGAATGTTTCAGTGAATATGGAGTCTTGAACAAGCTACTTATTTTGGTCATTCATAGGCTGGCCAGTATTTATTACCATCCTTGTCTTGAGAAGATATATTCTTGTCTTGGTAAGCTATATTCCTGAACTGTTGCAGCCCATTTGGAGGTATCCCCACATGCGGCTAGGCAGGGAGTTCCAGGTCTTTGACCCACCAACAACTGAACAACAGCTCCAACAAACTGAACTCCATATTTCCATGTCAGGATTGTAAGTGGTTTTAAGACTTCTCTAATTGATTGTCCATCACCATTCAATAGTACTACACTGGGGGCAGGGGGTGGAAGGGGAAGGGGGAGGGGGAAGGAGGAAGTGAGGGTTGGTCTCTATTTCAGAACAAGGAGCAAGAAACATTTGCCCATTCCCTCTTTCTACTCAAAGGATCAGCAAGGTCTCTCTGGTCACTTGGGATAATGTACATTTCAAAAGTGAACATTTAAGAAAATTACATTTTTGGTCTGGGTTAGACTTAGCAATTTTGCAGAACTGCAGATTTAAACAGAACTTCAATGTATATTACTGGTGCAGAACAACACATTTAATTCATGTAAATACAGAATATTTAGTAACATTTTATCCCATGGTTATTTAGTACATGTTAAAATATCTTACTTGTGCTTCTCTTGAAGAGACATTATCTTTTCTTCAAGTTCTTGGTTTTGCTTTCTTATCTGTGACAAATGTTCTTCATTCACAGAAAGCATATCTTTTACTGCATCTAACCTGGAATGTTAAACACATTGACATACAAAAGCTTGGTGAAAATTATTGGGTATTGCTAAAAAAGAATGCATACTGTCAGAACTTATTGTCTGATACTCAACAGGATTATTCACAAGACACACCAACATAAAACGAGAACATTTATACTGTGGATATAGGTTTGCTCGCTGAATTGGAAGGTTCGTTTTCAGATGCTTCATCATCACACTAGGTAACATAATCAGTGAGCCTCCAGATGAAGCACTGGTGGTATGGCCCGCTTTTTATTTATGTTTTCGGTTTCCTTGGGTTGTAAACACATAAATAGAAAGCGGCCTATACCACCAGTGCTTCATGTGGAGGCTCACTGATGACGTTATCTAGTACGGTGATTAAGCATCTGAAAACAAACCTTCCAGCTCAGCGAGCAAACCTAAATCCAGAACCTCAACCTGAGCTACAAATCTTCTCAAAATTCGCTAACATTTATACTGTTTGATTGGTTTTGATTGGCTGTGAAGTAGATTCTGACATTGTTATGGAAAATGCACCATTTTGATGATAACTGACAGTTAACTGCTACACTCTGTTTGAATTTTGAACAAATCAGGTCAAAGCAAGCCCTGAGAAATTAACTGATGTATTTCTTGAGTTGAAATAGGCCCATTGTACATATATGTTCTTTCTGTCTGTCAATTAATATATTTAGCTTTCAGTACATTCAAGTATTTGCTATTTTCTGTGAAGGTTCTTGTCTGCATTACTAAGGAAGGTCTACTAGTTCACATAGCATGTAATCTATTTTGAAAGAAAGATCTGTATTTTTACAATGATTTTCATATTCACCGAATATCTCAAAACAGTGAACATAGTGAAACACGTTTTGAAGTGTCATTTTGTAATGTCAAAAATGTGATACTTGTAATTTATGTTGATTGTGAAAGCTTACAGTATGTAATAATGACTAGATAATGTAGCTTTGTGATGCTCATTGAGTGATAAATATTGGCCAGGACACACAGGATAATTCCATTGCTCTGCTGCAATACGGTAAAGTCTCCACAGTCCTACCGGACTATAGGCTGGTCTCTTGATAGAGAGAGAGATGACTGCTGATGATTTAACCTGAGGATCATCATGCCTCAGGTGAAGGAGAAGTTGAGATGGAGTGTCCTTCATGGTAACTCGGCTGGCGTTGGATTTGAACCCATACTGTTGATATCACTCTGCATTGCAAAGCAGCTTCTAGCCAACTGAGTTAACTGACATCCATTCAGAGTAGTGCACTCAACCTTATATATCTAGCTGAACAGGCAGGAAGGTCTTGATTTAATACCGCTCACAAAAGGGAACACTTTATTCCTTCTTCATTGACCTGAAGTGTCAACCATGGTTTTTGGTGTTCAAGTCCTAGAGTGAGACTTGAACCCAGAAATCATGCACAGGGTAAGAGTGCACTCAACTGAGGCACAATTGACACTTCTTTTTTCTTGTAGCAAACACTTTTTAAATAAAATTTAAGATTGTGTCAAGGATTATGGTACTATATAAACTTACCTTTGACTCATATTCTGAAAATTTACTTTTATTTCTAACTCATATTCTTTTGCTTTCTTCAATGCTTCATGGCGTGAATCGCTTGTGTGTACAAGTCCCTCATTCAATAATTGAGCATCCGATGCAGACTTCTTTGTCTGTTGAAAATATCATACTGTTAGGAAGGATAACAAAGGTGCATCACTAAAACAAAAAGACTGACAAAATTATGCATTGTTTTAAAGTAAGATTTTCTGTTTAAATATCTTATACTGTAAAATATAGCAAATGTCAGGATACAATCTCGTTAAAAGCCCAATTACAAGAATAATAACTTCTTACTTCCTTGAGATTATAAATGGCTGCTTAGGATTCAAATAAATAGCAAAAATATGAGATAGATTTCATTTTTTCCAAAAATGCTAAATTTGGTGTTGTACCATAAATTGGTACAGTTCCATTTTATTCCATGAGGATAATATTTTGCAATTCATGTGTTCGTGAATTAATCAAATGAGTAACTGAATCATATCAATAAGGAAGATCTCAAATCCAAATGCACTGAACGTGGATCACTGCAAACAGTTTCAGTGTCCAACATTAAATGGTCAGGTTGAGAACATGAGCAGATTCCAAACCACCACACTAACCACTACATCTGCTGAGTGCTCATTGTCAAGAAAATCATTTGAACTCCGATCTAGCATATGAGTACCAGATAATTAGAAAAATATTTGAGAAGAGCTAGTAGCTATCAAACTGTATTCCAACTTTTAGCGTCATAGAGATGTACAGCATGAAAACAGATCCTTTGGTCCAACTCGTCCATGCCGACCAGATATCCCAACCCAATCTAGTCCCACCTGCCAGCACCCAGCCCATATCCCTCCAAACCCTTCCTATTCATATACCCATCCAGATGCCTTTTAAATGTTACAATTGTACCAGCCTCCACCACTTCCTCTGGCAGCTCATTCCATACACGTACCACCCTCTGTTTGAAAAAGTTGCCCTTTAGGTCTCTTTTATATCTTTCCCCTCTTACTTAAACCTATGTCCTCTAGTTCTCCCCGACCCAGGGAAAATACTTTGTCTATTTATCCTATCCATGCGCCTCATAATTTTGTAAACCTCTATAAGGTCACCCCTCAGCCTCCGACGGTCCAGGGAAAACAGCCCCAGCCTGTTCAGCCTCTCCCCTGTTGCCAACCCTGGCAACATCCTTGTAAATCTTTTCTGAACCCTTTCAAGTTTCACAACATCTTTCCGATAGGCAAGATACCAGAATTGCATGCAATATTCCAACAGTGGCCGAACCAATGTCCTGCACAGTCGCAACTTGACCCCCCAACCTCTGTACTCAATATTTTGACCAATAAAGGAAAGCATACCGAACACCTTCTTCACTATCCTATCTACCTGCGACTCCACTTTCAAGGAGCTATGAACCTGCACTCAAAGGTGTCTTTGTTCAGCAACACTTCAGAGGACCTTACCATTAAGTGTATAAGTTCTGCTAAGATTTGCTTTCCCAAAATGTAGCACCTCGCATTTATCTGAATTAAACTCCATCTGCCACCTCTCAGCCCATTGGCCCATCTGGTCCAGATCCTGTTGTAATCTGAGATAACCCTCTTCGCTGTCCACTGCACTCTGTGTGACTGAGAGAAATAGGGTCTGTCAGGGTTGGGGAAATTATAGATATTAGGTATAAGGGTTTGGCAGCAGAAGTGGGGGGGGGGGTGTGGTGGTGGTGGCTGGGGAAGGTGGGATGGGATGGGCAGATCTGGCAGTATGGGAATTTGGAGTTTGGTTCAAGGGTGGGGAGGATATAAGGCAGTGGTAAAACAGTGGTAATGGGGGCTGGATCCATGGGGGAGTGAGGTATGAGAAGGCACATTGGCTCCACAGTGGGATAGGGGGTACAGGTGGGGCAACGGTGTCAGGTCCAGGTGGGAGTGTCAGTATGTGTCTGGGGGATGTAGGTAGCAAGGAGGAGATATAGTTGGGGCTCTGTGATGCAAGTCTGGGGTCAGTTGAATAGTTGCGGAGGGTTTAATATTGTGTTTAATAGTATGAATTTTCCTGAATTTTTTGAATTTGATCCAAAATTTCCAAATTTAGCGAGTTTTGAGAAGATTTGTAGCTCAGGTTGAGGTTCTGGATGTAGTTTTGCTCACTGACCTGGAAGGTATATATACAGACAACAAGCAAACCTAATGTCATCTACAAAATACATTGCAAGAACTGTAACAAACATAACACTGGACAAACAGGCACAAAACTAGCCACCAGGATACATGAACATCAACCAGCCACAAAATGACATGACACACTCTCACTAGTATCCTCATGTACGGATGAGGAAGAACACCACTTCGACTGGGACAACACATCCATCCTAGGACAAGCCAAACAGAGATACACATGAGAATTCCTAGAAGCATGACATTTCAACTGGAACTCTATCATCAAACGCATTGACTTGGATCCCATTTACCACCCCCTGAAAAAAAGAACAGGAAATGACATCAGCATTAGAAATAACATCACCACAGGAAATGACTTCATCAACCCAAGGAAACTCAAGCATATAAATAGAAAGTGGCCTACACCACCAGTACTTCATTTGGAGGCTCACTGAAGTTGTTACCTAGTATGGTGACAAAACCTCTGAAAGCGAACTTTCCAGCTCAGCGAGCAAACCTACACCCATTTCCAAATTTTCTGATTTAAATGTACACTTTGGATGGGTTCCAGAAGAGTTGCCTACAGAATCTTCAATTTCCTGGGTAATTCCATCAGGGGTTTGTTATGGTGGGGATTGCACAGGGACCCATGCTCAATTCTTATCTGCGCTGAAGCAATGACTGATTGGCAGTGGAAAATCTTGGCCATTGTTTTTTGAAGAGGGAGATGGATAATTCAAGATTGAGTGACATCAATGGTCTTTTGCATTTAGGAAATTTTGATTGACACCAGTCCTCTTGGTTGTGCTGCAATATTAGGAATCTACACATTCCACGGCAGGAGGGTGTGAGAGTGAGAGAGTGTGTGTTCTAAAACAAGGAAGTATCTAAGTCCACTTATTCAACCATCAAATTAAAGAGCAGCTGTTGCAGACAACAAAATCACATCATTGCTAAAAGGAAAAGGACTACAAGAAAATAACTTGCCACTAAGTAGTTTGGTCTTGTTATCTGGTGTCAAACTTCTTGGGCATTGTTGAAGCTGCACTCATCCAAGCAAGTGTGGATTATTACATCACACACTTGACTTGAGCCTTGTAGATGGAATGGTTTTGGGAGCTGGGTCAGTGGTGTTGGGGTTGGAGAGGGGTTGTTTATTTCTTGCAGAATTCTCAGTCTCTGACATTTTCTCCAAAGCCAGAATTTATATGACTCATCCAGTTAAATTTGCAGTCAATGGAAATCCCAGAGTTCTGATGATGGAGATTCCGTGGTGGTAATGCTGTTGAATATCAAGAGGAGGATTCCCTCTTGTTCAAGATGGTAATTGTGATGTGAATGCCAAGGACCACTTACCAGCCCAAGTCTCAGTGTTGTCCAGATCCTGCTGTATGTGCACAGAGTGCTTCAATATTTGAGAATTGCAAATGATACTGAGCATGCCCACTTACTGACATTACGATTTAAGTGGGGTGAGGTGAGGATTAGGGAAATGAGGAGGGCAGAATGAAGTAAGTCATTGATGAAGAAGCTGAAGATAGCGGATTTAGAACATTGTCTTGAGGGAATCATGCAGCGGTAGCTAAGGGTTCAGATGATTGGTCTACAACAACCATGAACATCCTCCTCTATGTTAGTATGACTCCAACCAATTGATGAGTTTTGGCCTTGTTCACATTGACTTCAATTTTGCTAGGTTACCTTAGTGTTCTCCTCAGTTCTAATACTGCCTGAATATGAAGGGCAATCATTATTGCCTCATACTTTTCTATATCTGAACATATGAGCACATTGTACGGGGTACGAGATTTGTGCAAGGCATTGATCATTTGACTGAATATATAGGTCTAAATTTGCATACAAATTTTGCATTATTCAAGCATTTAATTTGAATTTTATTTCTTCTAAAATTTATTTGCATTCTTGGCTTTTTCATGATCTTTCAACTTTAATTTCCAGTGTGTTCATTTACTTAAATTACTGAAGCTGTTTTTTTCACATTTATAGAGCATTCAAGGTAAATTTCAGATGCAGTGTTGCCATATTAACTCAAATTGGCAGCAATTGGAAGTTACAAAATCAGAAATTTCTGGAAAATCTCAGCACATCTGTGAAGAGAAGGCAAGAATTAATGTTTCAGTTCCAGTGAACATCCTTCAGACTTTGAAGCAATTGGAAGTTTCTGGATCTAAAGGATGTATCAAATTTTTGTATCTGAGAATGAGAACTTGCATTTCTTTCTGGCATGCTGTATACAGAGGCCTTGAATCAATCTCAATGCTTCCATGCGAGATTTTTGGGAAATTTTCAACCTCATACTTATGCTGAGGACTTCTTGGGAAGAAGCTTCTCTTGGAAGCATACTTCTATAAGCCGATATCATGGAGGAGAAGGAAAATCAAGAAGAATAATGTGGTAGGTCGTGCATGATAATAGGAACCTGACCAAATATCACATCCCTCAAAACATATTTGACCCACATATATAAAATGTGTTTTGGATTGTTTAAGTTGTTTTAGATGCTGAAATAAATAGATACATCAGTTTCAGTTCATGTTTTATTATTTTTGAACATTTCTGGTTCTTCCTTTTTTAATCACTCTTTCGTGTTTCAGTTTGAAAGTAGCCAAATACATTTTGTATTGGAATTCTATTGAGAAAAGGGAACTGTATTCTATCTACTCAAGCTACATTTACCACACACCTCAGAATTCAAAGATTAGTAAATCAAGCAGAAATTAACAATAAACTGATTTCTTAACCAAATGTAAGTAAAAAGAAAATGAGAATGTCTGTAACGTACAACAGGTCTAGAAGAGAAAGCAAGTGAACATTTTGGATAGAGTTGAATAGATCTGACAAAGAGTACAGAGATTTTTCCTCCTGAGAAATAGCAGGGAAGGTGGCAGGAAGGACAGATATTTGGGTGGGTTGGTGCTGGTTACTTACTCATCCTCTTCATGTTACCTCAGAAACAAAGTTCTGGACAGGAAGGACCATGCTAGACTTTCCCATTGTGTTGCAAATTAAGGGACTTACACGGTCAATTAACAACCACTTAAGAGCTTCAGCCTGCCTGGGCTACATTTACTTCAATAGGGACCACATGTAAACCAAAATGGACAGATTACATTCCCTACAGTGTGGAAACAGGCCCTTCGGCCCAACAAGCCTGCACTGACCCTCCGAAGAGTAACCCACCCAGACCCATTTCCATCTAACTAATGCACCTAACACTGTGGGCAATTTAGTATGGCCGATCCATCTGACCTGCACATCTTTGGACAGCTTTCGATAGCTATCGGTTAGGTGGAGGAGAGGAGGTTCCCTTGATCAGTATTAATTTGTGCAAGGTTAAGGGACTCAGTCTTGGACAAGTGGGGTGGTCTCAGGGTCAAAACCACCATTTCTCCCCCCATTCTGTGAAACCCCAATCCCAAGAAAAAAAACTATCTTTTGAGACTCTGTTCCCTGGGGCATTAGCTGGTGGTGTCTTTGCACAGCCATGCCCTCTGAGTGCTGGAAAAGGCAGACTCTAATTTACCAGCAACTTCAAGTAGTCAGGATTTCCAGTAAAAAGACCAGCATCACTCATCACTTAGCTGCCTAATTCAGAAGCTTTCTGAATAAGGTCAGTTGCACTTTTCTCTCCCCCAAACCTTCCTGTAAATTGGAAAGTTCAGCCTGGGTCTCCAGATAATATTTTAAATTGTTTATTGTTTCAACAATTCTGGTCTCCTTCCTATCGGAAAGACGTGAAACTTGAAAGGGTTCAGAAAAGATTTACAAGGACGTTGTCAGGGTTGGAGGATTTGAGCTATAGGGAGAGGCTGATTAGGCTAGGGCTGTTTTCCATGGAGCATCGGAGACTGAGGGGTGACCTTATAGAGGTCGATAAAATCATGAGGGCTTGGTTAGGATAAACAGACAAAGTTTTTTCTCCCTTGGGGTGGGACATAGGTTTAGAGTGAGAGGGGATAGATATAAAAGAGACCTAAGGGGCAATGTTTTTCATACAGAGGGTGGTACGTGTATGGAATGAGCTGCCAGAGGAAGTGGTGGAGCTATTACGATTGCAATATTTAAAAGGCATCTGGATGGGTATATGAATAGGAAGGGTTTGGAGGGATATGGGCCGGGTGCTGGCAGGTAGGAGTAAATTGGGTTGGGATATCTGGTCAGCATGGACAAGTTGGACTGAAGGGTCTGTTTCCGTGCTGTACATCTCTATGACTATGAATAAATACTGATGAAACTATATATTGCCAAGCACTAACAGTTGTTTCTTCAGAATTTTGTTTTAATCTCAGAAGTATACAATAATATTGACACTATCAAAATACACTGTAATCTCTCCAGTTCTAACTTCTACTGTTTGGAGACACCAGATGTCTGGAAATATTTCAAGCAGATCAAAGCATCAGTTTAGGATAATACTGAGGCTGAAGTGTGGAAGATACTATACTTGGATAAGTCAAACAATTTTTATTATTACATATTGAAAAAACACAAATTTCAGATGAATATTTCTGGTGTTTTCCTGATCTCATATTTATGGTTATGCATTCTCATATTATTGCTAAAACATAAAATCTGAAATTCAGAAATAAATTGATCCTAAACATTCTTACTTGGAGGATTTCAGTCAATTATTCTAATTAATTAAAATATCCAACCTGTAAGATCCGTGTGTGCAGAATTTCAACTTCTTTTCTTATATTTTCAGTTAGGTTAGTTAGTTCCCTGGTAATGTTCTGCCTATTGAAATCAAAATACATACGCCAGTTACCTCAAATTATTCAGGTAACAATAAAGTTATGAGCATTTACAAAATGAGGACAAGTAAACTATTCCACATAATGATTTAATTATATAGAACTTAAAGTGAACTTAAATGAAAATAGCCATGTCTTAAGTAGCAAATCTTATAACCTGTTATAAGAATTAAGAAAGAATAACATTAGATGATGAATCATTGCTCTCTAATTTATTATTCTAATTTATTTGGCATTAAAGCTCTCTTCGCTAAATTGGATTGAAACAAGACATGTAGATTCTGATTCAAACAAAATCTTTCATAACAAAAAAAACTGTTCTGAATTAGCAATGGAAGTTCTAGGAATCCCTCCTTTATAATTTCAGATGTGTCTTTGGAATAAAATTTCAACATTTGAATTTCTCCCCACACCTTGTAATTGAAGCAAATATTACCACGTTTCCTTCTTACCTCCTCCTCCTCCCATCCACCAATTGTTGCCTTTCCACCCTCAGCTCTCAATTCTAATCTCCAGGAATGCACCTTCTCAATTCTGTTGTGGAGTCCCTCAGCAATTTGTTTTAGCTAACAATCCCTTTTGTGGGGCTATGCACATGTTGCAAGTTAAAGGGACAGCTTATGTGAAAACCTTTGCAGTAATGTGGCTTGGAAAGAACATTATTCTTTACCCCTAATCTCCTCTCTCCACCCCCTTATCCTTAATTCTCCTCACTCTCATGTGCTCTCATCCCTCATCCTCCCTTCCTCATCCTTCTGTTTGTCCCTAATCCATTTCACTCTATCCCCAGCAACAAAAAAAACTTTCAGCAATGACTATATCTGTGCAAGTATCAATATCATTTTCATAATGAACTTTCCAGTAATACTTCATGTAATGGGTTAGTTTTATTACTTCTGAGCAATTAGCTGTTCAGCTAGTTCCACATCTTCATTGTACTTTGTTTGAATATTGTCTTCTTGCTTTTTCAAATGTTTAATCTGCGTTTTCAGTTGTTCATTCTTCTGCAAAGATTGGGAGAACATACATTTCACCTCAGTGAGTTAAATTAGAATTTACCATCCTATCAAGTACGACTGAAATTCAGATATGAAATTAACCAGATCCTAATGAATCTGGTTAAATTCTCAAAAAAGCTTAAACTACAGTCTTCAGTCCATCTTTCAGTTTGCTGTTCTTCACTTCTGCATTTCGACCACATTGGATTCTTCCCAACATCTGCTCTATCACTGGGACCAGAGCCATTAATTACCTTGACCTTGCTCAATATTCTTTCAACTTCCCTCATCTTCAAAATCTTTGATACAGCACACTGCTCCAAGTTCACGCTCAATAATATCTTTCTTCACTCTTACATATGAAGATATTTTCTAACTAGAGACATTTTATATACATACATTGTATTTTAATACTAATATTACATAAGTATTTATTCTTCCTGAAATAAAACACACATGCCTGAAAACTGTTGTCACCTATTAAGCAAAAAAGTGATATTTGTAATAAATTGTAATGTGTCTGGCTCAATTGTAAAATATTAGCATATAGACAGTAGTGGATGGTTAGGATTAATTAACAAGATGAATTTTCATTTCTGCAGATACGCTATGAATGAACATTCATGAAAGCACACTGATGTCCACAGCTCCCTTAGCTACCCTTCCTCACATCCAACTTCTTGTCAACTTTCCAAGTCTCTCCACCTTCACTGCAACCACTTTTACTTTGAAACCTCCAGTTCAGTACTTAGGATATGCTTTTCTTCTCTGTTAAAAGAGCATTCAGCTGAACCATGGCAAGACTATGTCTGTCTCAATTCCCCTAAGATATCCCCTTACCTTTAGTTTGCACTCACCAACCTCTAGAACATCTCCGACCATTTCTGCCACCTCCAGCATGAAGCTAACACACATTCTCCTCCTTTCTGCTTTCAGCATTCCAAAGGGGTGGTTCTTTCTAAAACACCAAGTTTCAGTCCTCAGTCACTGCTTACACATGATTTGCATCTTGAGCCAAAAGGTGACAAATTGATAATCCATCTCAGTTCCTTCCCCAGATGTCAGTCTTTAGCAAATTTGATTTATTCCACATAACATTAAGAAAGGACTTAATGAACTAAATACAGCAAAGGTGATGCGTCCTGACAACAACGCAGTAGCATCAAAGGGTTGTGCTCCAGAACCTCTTGCTGACAACGTGTAAGGTTGTCCTTTCAGTCAATTACTTCCCCATCAGATTGTGGCATCAAGGTGAGGTAGCAAAATTTAAGTTAATGGGTGTGAGAAACGAAGCTCACTGTTCAATAATTTCAGTCTGAGTCAAATTCTGAAGCAGTCTTTATTCATACGTTCTTGCAAGTCGGGTGACTATAAAGTAGGCACCTCGATCAGGAGGTTACATTACAATTATACAGTTCAGTTGAGTCTCTTGGTACTCCCTTTTACTTCATATCTGCTAGTTGTATTGCTCTGTGTAGCTGCTAATCTAATCGGCTTACCACATCTGTCTGTGGCCTGTTGTTGGCGTGCAACCCTCCCATATCCCCCCCTCCCCCCCGATAGCTGGGTCTTATTACTTTTGCTGACACAACACTGGGTCTTATTTGATTATCTTGTTCATACTAACTCCCTATGTGCGTGACAACTGCAACTGTCATGTCAATACATCTGTTTCTACCAGTCGACTACCTCCCTTTTCAGTTAGTTATTTCTTGGTATATACCCTCATGATGCTGCCTTGCGATTTTTGCAGAAGCAAGATATAGCTACTTGTAACTGTTTGTGTGCAAGCATATCTAGCTTAACATACACCCCCCCATGACTCAGCCTTATGATTTTTGCAGAAACAACAACCTTCGCAAGGGCCTCTCATAATCCCTTTTGTTTTTAATAAATGCATTCTGCATTTCTCTCATATGTCGCCCCAAATTTGCAAGCATCATCCCTGAGACTTCATCCATCTTGGCCTCAAGGTCACCCATCCCTTCATTGTTCAAGAGGTAGAGTTCCTGTGCCTGATTACCTTTTGGGGGCATCTGTTTTGCCAAGGCTGTCTCAATCAGCTGTTTGGTTAGTCCCCGTACACAAGGTATGATACAATAGCCAATTGCTACCAGTACCCCTGCTACCACTATCAGGGAGGTGAGGATGGAGACTACCACTCCCTTCCATTTCCAAAACCATGATTCTAGCCATCCTGTGAGTGATGTGTCCACCCCTGAATTTTCAGCCAGTTCTTCTGCCCAGGTGGTCAATCCTCACAAGGCACGAGTGATTGACCCATCAGGTGCTGTATTATTTGGAATAAAAGTACAACAGCTCCCTCCTAACATCACGCATACACCCCCTTTTTCAGCTATCATCATATCTAAGGCCATTCTATTTTCCCAGGCCATTCTACTGTTGCATAAAGCTGTTCTGTTATGCCTTTCACTGCATCCCTAGTGTAATTGATGAATCTTTGCTGATTATAGAAAATATAGCTTATCCAGTCCACATTCTTGTTGCCGTTATCCTCCAGAATAGAGCTGATTCAAAACTTGCTGCAATCTGGTTGCGAGCCTTGTACTCATCCGGCACCCCTCTCGGAACTCCTGAAGAGTCTCGGTAAATCCTATCATCAAAACAGGTGTCTAATAATGATTTTTTACTCCTCCACCTTTTTGTTGCTATCTTCTCCTTTTCAAATGCCAAGGTGAATGGAATTGCCAATTGTACAATTGCACATATCCCTCTCCAATCCGGAGGTAGGGTGGGTCTCAATATTTTGCCTCCACAGTACCACCACAGATCCTCTCGGGGAACCTTCAGTGCTGAGTAGTTCCCTCCCTTGTCTGTTTCGGTGACATTCTCAATCTCTGTACATAATTTCAGTTCCCCCAAGTTTCTGGACCAATTTGTACCTCGTCTACGTACACACGACGTGTGATTTCCAACTGCAGCTGAAAACGTAGGGGGGGCTTTTAAGTCTTTCTTCTCCAAGGGAGGGAACATCAGAGATAGCGAGGTGCAGTTCCTATCATTCCATGCAGTCTTATCCTGATACAGGGCTATCATACATTTCATACCCTTCCTGTCTCGCTTCGACCCGAGCGGAAAGAGAACCACCTGGGCCACTGGCCTCCCAGAGGCACATGCATAGCAATTGCTCTTATTCAGGCTTTTTACAGTATACTTTGCTCATTCAACCCAAACATTTGCATCCCTGTACCCAGTTTCTACTTCGATGGTCTGTTTCAAGTCCTTCACCTCTATAATTTTTACTACTTTAAAGTCATCGGGAGGGGTGAAAGGTTGCATCTTATCATCCAGTTGTTCTGCCCATTTTCCCCTTCCTACGCTAATTCGGAAACAACAGTCCGAGTAATCATTACCATTTGTTTTCATTTCTATTCCAAATGTTTCATTAAATTGTACCTAATAGTGCTCCTCCCTAGAATTGCTTCATGCCATGTGGTTTTCTTTATCATTAGGTATATTGGGTTACACTTTTTATCGGGACAATCGAGAGCTGGTTGGAAGGTGGCCCGGTGTACTGTGACGAGACCATTATACCAAGTACCATCCCCAAGGTCATCCCTGTAGGACTTAAGATGTATCTCTGAGCTGTGGTACTGTCTCTGATTATCTACATCCCCACAATTTACTAAGCTGCATGCATTGGTTTCTATTACTTATGGATTGTCAGACTCAGGGACCGTTAATAACAAGAATGAAGATGGTGTTTGACAAAATCCCAATACTGAGAGAGCTAATATCATAATCCTAAGCATTCCCAGCATTCTACAGTAGTATTGAAGCACCGAGAGACTTTACATGTAATCTATAAAAAAACACTTCCAGCGCTCATGTCGCCAAGCTATAATCAGTCACTCAATGTCTTTTTAGCCTGAGTTTCAGTGGTTCTTGCATTGATTCGGCTGTCCAGACTTCTTCCTCAACCGGGGATTCCACTGGTCCCATAATCCTGGTGTAGTGAGTCCAGCCTTTCTCCGCTGTTCTTATCGTCGTTTTGGTAGTCAAAAGAGCCTGGTACGGTCCCTTTCAATCTGGTTGCAATTTAGTTTCTGTCCATGACTTAATTAGGACCCAATCTCCCGGCAGGCTGGGATGAATGGTGAATTCAAGGGGCGGAGTCTGTGCCAATAAACCCTGTTTCCTGAGGAAAGACAAAGAGGAGGACAAGCCCAGTATATACTTCTTTAAGAACAAATCTCTAGTCTCTGGGATTCGCAGTTCCCCTTTTGTTCCCAAGTAGGGCAGGCCAAACAATATCTTATAAGGGGACAGCCCCAAATCTTTCCTTGGGGCTGTCCGCACTTGCAAGAGGGCTATAGGTAAACACTTAGTCCAAGGGAGTCTGGTTTCTCTTATTAATTTAGATAATTGCCTCTTGAGTGTCTGGTTCATTCTCTCAACCTTTCCTGATGAGGTTGGGTGCCAAGGGGTGTGGAACTCCCAGGAGATCCCTAACCCCTTCATCGTTCCCTGGACTACCCTGGAAGTGAAGTGAGTTCCCTGATCCGAATCTATACACTTCATTATCCCATATCTGGGAACAATATGTTCAAGTATTATCTTGGATACCCCACTTACGGTGACAGTGGCCAAAGGATGCGCCTCCACCCATCCAGATAAATTATCAACTATTACCAACATATATCTCAGTCTTCCCACTGGGGAAATTTGGTATAATCTACCTAGATGCTATCAAATGGTCTCAAACCAGGCTCTCTCCCTCCTGGGACTTGTTTCCTTCGCATCTTCTTGTTTACCTTCCTGCATGTTATACATCCCTCACATATCTATTCGGCTATCGTATATATCCCTTTGCATCCATATTTCCTTAAGACTAAATCGCACATTGCTTGCACTCCCCAATGACTCCCCTGATGTAGGACAGCTATACTCTCTCGCATCCTCAATTTATTCAATATCTCCCTCCCATCGGGTAACATCCAGCGTCCATCCGCTGTTTTTTGGGCCTCGAAGTCTTTTAGTTCCTCCTCCTCCTTTGCAGTAAACAACGGGGTACCCTGAGGATCCGGAATTACAGGTATTAGGGAGTATATTGCTGCTCCTTGTGGATTCAGGACTGCTTCTTTAGCTACCTCATCGGCCAGTCTATTTCCTCTTACTTCTGGATCATTCCCCTTTTGATGTCCATTTATATAAACTATCGTTATTTCCCTCGGGAGTAACAGGGATTCTAGTACTTGTTCTATCAATTCTTCATGTGCTAGTTCTTGTCCTCAACTATTTATTAGTCCTCTTTCTTCCAAATTTTTCCGAAGGTGTGCACCACACCAAATGCATATCTGGAGTCTGTTTACACCGTTCCTTCCTTGTCTTCTAAGGCTCTGAGAGCTCTTTCTAGGGCATAGAGTTCACAAGTTTGGGCTGACCAGCCGTTAGGTAGTCTCCCGGCCTCGATAACACTTCCCTCCATCCCATCTATTACAGCATATCCAATATGTTTCTTGCCCTCAATCATCCAGGAGGACCCGTCGATAAACAACCGAGCTCCTGCATAGAACGGGATGTCCCTCAGGTCCACCTGAACTTTCATCTGATATTCAATAATATCAAGGCAGTCATGTTCTGGATTATCAGAGGCCTGCCCCTCTCCCCTCCACAGGAATGTGGCCGGATTTAAGCAACTATCTGTGATTAACATGAGGTCATCCTTCTCTATTAAAATTGCCTCATATTTCAGGATCCTAGAGTCTGTGAGCCATTGTTCTGCTTTCTGATTTAATATGGTCCGTACCTGGTGTGGAGTGCTGACTATTAGGGCTCCCCCAAAGGTAAGTTTCAGACTTTCTTCTACCAATAAGGCTGTTGCTGCCACTGGCTGCACACACTCTGGCCACCCCCTTGAGACCGGATCTAGCAATTTAGACAAATAGGCAACCGGTTGTTTCATTCCTCCCCATCGCTGGGTTAGGACCCTTAGAGCCACCCCCCTATCCACTGTGGCAAACAAGTGGAAGGGCTTGTCTGGGGAGGGTAATGCAAGGACAGGCTCTTCTTTAGTTCTTCAACCAATTCCCTCTCTTCATCTGTCCAATTCAATAATTCAGGTTCTTCCTCCAATAGTTTCAGATATAATTTCTTTGTTTTCTGTGCATATGGGTCTATCCATAATCTACAGTACCCTGTTAATCCCAAGAATTTTTGCAACTCCCTTTTGGTCTTGGGCAGTGGCATTTCCACGATTCCTTTTATTCTTTCTGGGCTTATTTTTCTTTTTCCTTTACTGATTAGATGTTCCAAATACTGAACTTCCTTTTCTACATCCTGCAATTTCTTCTTGGAGACCCTCAATCCTTGTTGTCCCAGAAAGTTTAGTAATTTGTTTGTGGACTCTACTGCTTTGTCTCTCTTCTTGCCTGTTACCAGAGGATCATCTACATATTGTAACTGAGTAGTCCCTTCGGGACTACTAAATTCCTCCAAGACTTGTTCCAACACCTGACCAAAGAGATTCGGGGATTCAGTGAATCCTTGTGGGAGTACTGTCCACCTATACTGTTGTTTTTGTCCTGTCTTTGGATCCTCCCACTCAAAGGCAAACATATTCCTACATCCTTCTGCCAGTGGACATGCCCAGAAGGCATCTTTTAGATCCACTACACTGAACCATTTATGGTCACGGGGAATCTTACTCAATAGTGTATAGGGGTTAGGGACCACAGGGTGGTGAACTTGTACTATTTGGTTCAACACCTTCAGGTCTTGTACCAGACAGTAAGTACCGTCCGATTTCTGTACTGGAGTAATAGGGGTATTATAAATTGATCTCTCTTTAAATTGATCTCCAAAGGAGGTATTTGTAATCCTCTGCGATTCCCTTCCCGAGCCCATACCGTGGGTTCTATTTCTCTCTCCTCTTCCTTGGTCAGGACGGCCATTTGTATCACTAATATCTGGTCCCATACTCCAAGTTCCAGTCCCAAGAGTATGATTAAATCCCTCCCCAATAAATTATTTCCAATATCAGGGATATATAACAGTTCGCCTTCGACTATCTCTTCTCCACTTTCAATCATCATAGTTTTAAAACTGGGACTGTTTTGCTTCGAAATTCCCACTCCCCTGGGCTTGAAATTTAGAGATGACCTCGCTGCCCCCGTATCGACTAAGAAAACTACATCCTTTAAGTTTATCAAGGGTTCCTGGTGGGTCTCTGGGGGCAGGAGCCCCTGACACCCCTATTCTTCATCAAAGTTCATAAGCGGTATTGCCCTCTCTTCCCTTTTCAGATCGAGACATTCCTGCTTAAAGTGACCTGTCTTTCCACAGTAGTAACATCCTGCCTGTGGGGGTTTCCACCTTAATCCCTGCCCCTGTCGACTGGATTTCCTTACAGGTCCTCCTCGTCCTCTTCCCCTACCTCTATTTTCAACATGCTGCCAGCCACCACTCCGGTTGCTTACTATCAGTCCCACTCTTTTCTTAACTACTTCATAAACCGTGGCTACCATCATTTTTGCCTTCTGTTTTAGCTTCTTATCCTCTCTTCTCACAAACACTTTCTGAGCTTCCTGCAACAACTCATCTAGGGGCTTTTCACTCCACCCCTCTATCATTTGAATCTTTTTCTGAATGTCTAGCCATGATTTTGTTACGAAATGTACCCTCGGTAGCCCTTCTGCTACTGATCCTTCTGGGTCTATTCCAGAATACTTTCTCATACAACCTCTTAATCTTTGGAGAAAGGCCAAGGAGGCCTCATCCCTTCCCTGGCACACTTCAAACGCCTTTGTCAGATTTTGTGACTTTGGTGCCGCTTCTCTGATTCCCTTTAATATTAAGTCTTTAAACTCTTTCATTTCCTGTCAATGATCTTCATTTTGATTATCCCACCCAGGGTCCCTAAGGGGAAACTTAGCTTCACCTTCTCCAGCCTGCCTGTCCCCGACTGGATGCTCCATGTCCCATATCTTAATTGCGGCTCCTCTAATGAACTCTCTTTCCTCTCCAGTAAATAAAATGTTTAATATACTCATTAGTTCCACCCAAGTGTATAAACTAGGACCCAGAAATTGGTCGGTTTGTTCGGACAATCCCACCAGGTCTTCTATGAGGACCTTTATTTCCTTCTTAAAGGTCCGCATCTCCCCACTCGTTAGGGGTGCACTTATAAACTTGATTTCCTTATCCCCTGTTGGGACTTCACAGAGAGGATACATAGTGTAACTTCCTTGTGGGTCTTTGTCCAACTTTTCCTTCTGTATTTCCTTTTGTTTGCAGGTAATCATCCCTGTCATTCTGGCCCTGGCCCTGGTCCTGACTCTGGCTCTGGCTCTGGCCCTGCTGCCGATTCCCCTGTCCCTGCTCATCCCGAGTCCCCTTCTGCCTTATTTACAGGTTCATTATATGGGGCGGCAGATTATCTAATACCTCCCATGGAGGCGGCACCGTGGGAGAGTCTTTCTTCTCTGTTTTAACTAAATGAATATCTGTTCCTGAACCCCTCTTCCAACATGAAGCATAATCTGATTCCTCCTGACTGAGGGGCTGTTTACTGTTAACATATAAGTTCAAATATTGACAAACCCAATCCTCGTCTGACCCATACGTTGGCCAAAAGATGGCGGGAGGGAGAATGGGCTCCTTAGTCCATACAAAACAACAATATTTAATCATCTTCTTCCTATCCTTTTCCCTTGTACAAGTATTATGTTTCCAATTCCTCAACATCCTCCCTAATGGAATTTCTGGAGATATGTTGACAGGGACCCTGCCTCCATTCCTATTTCCTTTTTCTCTGGAGGCTTTTTCCTTATCCTCGGCACAGCCCATATGGAGTTCCTTTGTTAGTCCCTTATTAACTCCTAGAACTCAATCCCAGCCACCAAGGCAATACTTAAAAGGCAATTTTCTTACCTTGGTCCATGCACGGAGTTGCCTAGCTCAAGGTCTCCCTATGCCTACAGTGATACCACCTAACTCTTTCCTGGTTCAGAATGACTCCCTGAGGATTCTGGTCAGTCTACCGGGAGGGGCACCCACCGTTGAGAAACACAGGACCATTCCAAAAGGGAATGGGATGCATCTTCCCAGTCGTCGATGGTGCCTACTCCACCGGTGATGACAGGATCTCGGACACGAGCCCCCAGTTGTGAGAAACAAAGCTCACTGTTCAATAATTTCAGTCCGAGTCAAATTCTGAAGCAGTCTTGATTCATACATTCTTGCAAGCTGGGTGACCATAAAGTAGGCACCTCGATCAGGAGGTTACATTACAATTAAACAGTTCAGTTGAGTCTCTTGGTACTCCCTTTTACTTCATATCTGATAGTTGTATTGCTCTGTGCAGCTGCTAATCTAATCGGCTTACCACATCTGTCTGTGGCCTGTTGTTAGCGTGCAACCTCACCCCCCCCCCCCCTCCCCCGATAGCTGGGTCTTATAACTTTTGCTGACACAACACTGGGTCTTATTTGGTTATCTTGTTCATACTAACTCTCTATGTGCGTGACAACTGCAACTGTCATGTCAATACATCTGCTTCTACCAATCGACCACCTCCCTTTTTCCCCGGAAACTCTTTCTTTACCCTCGGCACAGCCCATATTGAGTTACTTCATTAGTCCCTTATTAACTACTAGGACTCAATCCCAGCCACCAAGGCAGTATTTAAAGTCAATTTTCTTACCTTGGTCCGTGCATGGAGTTGGCTGGCTCAGTGTCTCCCTGTACCTACTGTTCAAGTATTATTCTTTCCTGGTTCAGAATGGCTCCCTGGGGATTCTGGTCAGTCTACCTCCCTTTTTGGTTAGTTATTTCTTGGTATATATCTTTATGATATCGCCTTGCGATTTTTGTAGAAGCAAGATACAGCTACTTGTAACTGTTTGTGTGCAAGCATATCTAGCTTAACATACACCCCCCACATGACTCAGCCTTATGATTTTTGCAGAAACAACAACCTTCGCAAGGGCCTCTCACAATGGGAATTCAGAGAAAACAGGAAGACTTCAGAAATATAAAAAGTGAGATATTTGATTGAGAAAATTGAGGTGTGACATTAAAGACAATCAGGTTGATGTTTGACCAGTGAGTACTTGTTATTAATTGGATCTGAAATAAGGGTAGATAAAACATAAACTAAGAAGAATGTAAACACAAGCAAAACTAAATACATTAATTAAAATATAAAATAGTTAATTAACACACAATAAGGATGGCTGGGCAGGCAATGTGTTGTGGCTGCAATATGTGTAAGTTGATGGACACTTGTGTGATCCAAAGCAGACGACTCTGTAATAACAGTCTGTGAGTCACGAAAGGTCAACTCAGTGTCACTGAGCCAGATATCAAGCTTTAGGCACTGAAATGCCTCAGGGAGGGGCAGGTTACCTTGATTCGTTTTGCAGGACACAGTCCTACTCCTGAAGTGAGGATTATTTGATTTAGTCTGTGTTCAAGGATGGGAAGGTCTGATTGTGACTGAGCATAAAACAGTGGAGGAGCGTCAACCTCTTCCATAGTCCAACAGGTTCAAATTTTTGGATGAGTGCAGAGGCTACAAAGGTAAATGGGTAAAATGATCATGACACTGTAATACTGGAAGTCATTCAAATGCAATGAGCAGTTAGAAATGTAGAATTGACTGCATTTGAGTCCAACAGGCTGTGTTGCTTGCCTGGTGCCAGAGTTCAGGATATCTACTTAGGCTGAAGAGGAACGTAAGTGAGAGGGGAAGGATTCGGTTGTGATCATGTAGATACCAAAGGCAATAATTAGGACTAGGTAAGAAGTTTGGCATCAGAAGCATGAGCAGTTAGGGCTAAATTAAAAAGTATAATTACAAAGGTAAGAATTTCTCTTAAAACCACATGTTCTTTCAACTATTACACACTGCAATGTTTGCTGCTAAAGTCACCTTTGCTCACCATGTCACCTGCCATGTATTTGCTCATTAATTCGGCCTGTCCAAATGACACTGCAATGTCTCTGCATCGTCCTCATGGCTCACCCTTCTACTCAGCTTTGTGTCAATTGCAAGTTTTGAGATATTACATTTCGTTCCATCATCTAAATTATTAACATATATCATGAATAGTACTGATCCCTGCAGTATCTCATTAGTCATTGCCTGCCATTCAGTAAAAAATCTATTTATTCCTACTTGCTATTTCCTGTCTGTTAACCAATTTTCTATTCATCTCAATACACTACCCCCAATCCCATGTAGTTATTAATCCACTCAATAGCTAGAGTGTAAAAAGGATCAAAACTTAATCTGATACTTTTTTAAGTACTTTGCACGAAAAGATACTATACATGCATTGGAGTTACAACAGAAAAATAGTCCGACTCAGTATCTACTCTTCTTACATTAAACACGGAGACATGTTGTGTTGGAGTACACTGTTAAAAACATTAACATATTGAAAAATATGCAACACAGAGCAGACACATAACTACAAGTGCCTGAAACAGAGGAGAAATGATTCTATTCAAATATCAGCATTTTGTCTATTTTATTTGTATATTTGTTTGATGCAAGAACAGCTTTTTCCAGCTGTTACCAGACTGCTGAACGGACCGCTCTGATTTCATAGCTCCATGTGACAACAGTAAATCAAATCAATCATTTACAGTTTGTGATATTATCACTTTAAAATATCCCTGCTACAATCACTTTATTGACTTTGGATAATCTGTATCAAAACATCAGAGAAATAGTTAGATCAGAGATAGTCAGTGGAGGTCAGCTGCACTTCGATTCAGTTTTCACGCATGACTCCCAAGTTCCAGTCTCCTGTTATGGAGTTCTCCTCCAATTCCTAATCTGAATTTTGTCACTTACTGTTCCAATGAATTGGAGGAGCTGGTGTTGGACTGGGGTGGACTAAGTTAAAAATCTCATGACCACCTGATGAAGAAACAGTGCTTCGAAAGCTAGTGCCTCCAAATAAACCTGTTGGACTATAACCTGGTGTTGTGTGATTTCAAATTTTGCTCCAATGAAGTTCAACATGAGCCTGAGAAATAACACCTCATCTTTCATAGGGCACTTCACAGCCTTTCAGATACAACATGGAGTTCACCAAACTTTAGACCATTACCTCTGCCCACTCACCTTTAGTTTTATTTTTATGGGAAAGCTGCCAGCATTTTCTGCTAAGATTTCAGATTAAGGTTTTTAGTGTCTACAATGCTTTGCTTCTTTATTGATGGTTTTTCAAGTGTAACTGTAAATCTTACCATTTCCTGGCTTGTCAGGTTATTATGTAATTTCTGTAATTGCACATTCAACTCATCAAGATTTATTTTCTTCTCAACATTTGCTGCATTCTGATTCTCAATCAGAAGTTGAGCATCTGTAAGCTAAAATAATAAAAGAAAATCCAAGCTTTATATTTAGAACAATCATGCTAAGTTTAAGCATTTGTTGAAAACTAAATTCAAGTAACATCTAAACTCAAGCAAACAAAAATCTCTCCTCTGGAGATGTTGACCCACACAGATAGCCTTGAATTTCCTCTGCAAAGGGAATCAGGCATTTCGATGGCAACCTGCCTCCATTCCAAGATCTGTTCTGTTGGCCATGTTCACCAATTTTCCTACAAATCTCAGTAAAATTGGCGGAAATTAGTGCATGCAATTGGGACCAAGAAATGAAGTAAATTCAGACCATATGCTGAATTTTTATCTCCTGATGCTGAATAAACCCCTGATAGAGGAATGAAATTGGAGGTGTGAAGGGTTGCATTTTAAAATTGCAGTTCGACTTCTCGATATCTTTCATTTTTGTTTGGACCACGATCTGCCACAATTCCTGACATATGTTTAAAGTGGCATTGGATTCACAATTTAAAGCCCTGCTTGGAGCTCAAATTTCCACTCCCAGAGAGTAGGTTCCTGAAGCCTGTAGGAACATCATCAAGTAAGTCAGTCTATGAATCTATGTGTGTACAGTGTGTACAGACCCAATTAACCATTAGCTAGTGTGTGAAATGTTCTTGAAACTGAGCATTAAACAGACATAGTTTGAAAATCTTCTCTGGGAAAAGAAAATAATGTTCATCTTACAATCTAACAAAGTACCATTCACATACAGCCTTTTATTTTATCAATGACAAAAGCTTTAATTCTTTTAACATTTAATATTGGGCAAATAAACAAATAGGCATGGAGAAAACATAAAAATAATCTTACTACAATCTTATGACCCCTCTATTTAAAAAGAGAGGTATAAAGAAAATTGGGAATTTTACATCAGTCAGCCTGACATTAGTATTGGGAAAATGTTAGAGTCCATTGTAAAAGATTTAATAGCAGAGCACTTGGAAAATATGCCAGGATTGGACAGAGTCAGTGTAGATTTATGAAAGGGAAATCAAGCTTGATAAATCTGCTGGAATTCTTTGAGAATATAACTAGCAGAGTTGATGAGGGGAAGCCAATGGATGTGGTTTACTTGAACTTTGAGAACGCTTTTGACAAAGTTCTACGTCACAGCATGTAAAATTAGAAGGTGGGGTCAGTGCACGGAGATGGAGAAAAAAATGATTAGCAGACAACAAATAAAAAATAGGAATAAATGGGTCCTTTTATAAATAGCAGGCAGTGACCAGTGGGACACTGCAGGGATTAGTATTAGCTAAGACCCCAGCTACTCACAATATACATCTTAATGATTTAGATGAGAGAACTAAATGTAATGTCAAAACATTTGCAGATGACTCAAAGCTGGATGGGAGGCCGAGCTGTAAGGAGGCTGCAAAGAGGCTTCAACGTGATTTTGACAAGCTGAGTGATGGGCAGAGGCATGGCAGGTGCAGCATAATGTGGATAAATGTGAGGTTATCCACTTTGATAACAAAAATAGGAAGCCAATTATCTGAATGACTATAACTTGTAGAGGGGAAAGTGCAATGAGACCTGGGTGACCTCGTTCACCTTTAGATAAAGATAAACATGTGGTACATAAGGTGGGAAAGAAGACAAATGGTATGTTAGCCTTCGTAGCGAGAGGATTTGAATGCAGGAGCAGGGATGTCTTACTGCAATTATACTTGTTGAGATAACATCTGGAATATTGTGCGCAGTTCTGGTTTCCTTCTCTGAATAAGAAATTTATTGCCAAAAGAGTAGTCCAGCAAAGATTAATCACACTGATTCCTGAGAAAGTAGGAATATATTCATTGGAATTCAAGAGAATGATGGATGTGGGGAGGGTGGGGGATGGGATCTCATAGAAAGCTACAAAATTCTAACGGGATTGAGCACGATAGTAGCAGGAAGGATGTAGCTGATGGTGGGGTTAAGTACTGAAATGAGGAGAAATTTCTTCACCCTGAGAGTGGTGAGCTTGTGAAATTTGCCACCGTAGAAAGCGGTTGAGACCAAAGCATTAAATGATTTCAAGCTGATGTTAGATTTAGCACTTGGGGCTGAAGGGATCAAAGGATATAGCGAAATATGGGAATACGCTATTGAGTTGGATGATCAGTCATGATCCTGATGAATTGTGGAGCAGACTTGAGGGGCTGAATGGCCTGATTGCTGCTCCTATTTTCTATATTAAACTGTCAATCAAATAAAGCTAGCACTCCTCTTCACAAATGTGCAAACATACTCTTTTTTGGGTTGAGTACATTAGCCATCTTGTAGCTCAGTCAAGCGTCCATAATCAGGTCATCTCAACATCCAGATGCCTGGCCATTTGTTTAACATACCTTGTAGTAATTTGGCAGATGGACTCATTTTGAATGTGATGCTGATTTCCAACAATAGTTAACAGACAGGCCATAGCAGGAACCTATTTACAGTAAATGGAGTTTCTAAGTGTGTGCTTGAAACTCATATAATCTTTTAGATGTGCATGCAGGTGGGGACACACTGAGTACAAATACAAAGAAAATTAGAGGTGGCTGACATATAAAATGCTCAGAAACCTATTTCATTAAAAACCACAATTTCTGCATTTAAATTTCTTGTTCAATACATTTTGTAATTTTCATTTTTATTTAGAATATAATAAGAAATTACCTTTGCAGTCAGGATTTCCCTTTCTGCTTCAAACTTTCTCTGTTTTTCATCTATATCACGTTTCAAATTTGAGATATCTTTCCTTACAATAATAATTTTCTGTTGAACATCTCGTATATTGTCATATGTTTCATTCAATGCAATTTGGTCGCTGGTTCGCTTGTTCATCACAGTATTTAATAAGCCAACAACATCAGCATGTTGTACTCCTGCCTTTTGTCGTACAGTACTGAGAAAAGGAATGACAAGAGAAAATAGCAATGATAGATGAAAAAAAAAGGTTAATCCTAATGTAGTCAATGGCACAGAAATAATTACTTTGTAATGTTGTTGCTAGACTTTGACCTGTGTATTCTGATGGCCAGAGAGTCATTGGAGCAGGGCAGACTACAATTGCCTCTCAGGTTCCTGTGAATCCCAGACACTGCGACTCCATGAGAATTGGCTATTGGAGGTTTTAAAGCACAATCCCCCTCCATCTCAACCTTCCAAACATCTCCTTAACATCGTAGAATTCAGGAGTGTTTGGCTTCCATTAATGGTTACCCAGGATAAACTGAAGAATCAAGATCCTAGTTTAACTGCTGGATAATTATTAAGTTGTTCCCCGCAACATACCCCAAGTGGCCTCATATTTCCAACTATACCTGCCCTGATCCCTTCTACCCCAGGACCACTAACCACCCAATTGCCTCTATCCCTACTGACTAGAACCCAGCAACTCAACAAAATTCAATCTCACATTTTTTCCAGGATACAACAGCTCGAACCCTACCTTTGGCCTCAGTCCCAGACACCACCCCTGCAACACACCTCTCTTCACCACTGGCTCTGATCTCTTCCACCCTTGGTTTGCCTCTTGGTTTGACACCCCACCACCAACAACCCTGTTTCCCCCAGTGTCCACTCCCTTTGTTCATTAACCCCAAATCAATTATCCACCTGCCACAAGAGGAGTGTCCAGAAGAATCGTAGAATCCTTAAGTATAGATAGAAACCACTCAGCCCATCGAGTCCACACCGACCCTCTGAACAGCATCCCATCCAACCCAACCCCTCACCCTATCCCCGTAACCCCATATTTACATCCAACCTTGTCTGCACATCCCTTGGACATTGAGGTGTTTAGCATTTATAATCCACTTAACCTGCGCATCTTTGGACAGTGAGAGGTGTCTGAGCACCTAGTAGAAACCCACACAGACACGGGGAGAATGTGTAAACTCCATACAGACAGTCGCCCAAGGCTGGAATTGAACCCGGGTCCGTGATACTGTGGGCAGCACAGTGGTTAGCACTGCTGTCTCAAGAGAGCGGAAGTAGTGTTGTTCACCAGTGCTCCAAACTGCTCTGGCTGAAAGCAACTTGAATGCCCTTCATCTGAACCATGCTTTTCATTTCCATTATACCAAATGTACATGAATTTATCAAGACTCCTATCTTTAATATAATTTGATTGCCTTCCTTCAGTCCTCCCTTGTCTACAACCATCAACACTTACACTGTAAATACAGGAAATAAGTTACTCAACTTAATTTCATGCAGAAATATTATTCAACAGGATTTTAAAAACATCACCCAGAATATTCATATCATGTCCTTGATTATTTAAGTGCGATTGTACAATATATATTCCTAATAGCTGTTGTTATGGTGAATGCTAAGCTTCCAAAGAGACCACTTTAAATAGCACTGGTTGGTGATCTCCACTACCTCTGGGCACTGAGGGAAGATAGTGCTATGTTAATGTGGATTGTGTGGCATTGTGAAAGGCCTTAGCAAAACAGATTGCAAGGAAGCACACATACTTCCACCTTGGGTGAATACAGTAGGTAGCTCACCCTGAAGCCAAGGTCATACTTCAAGATTCTGAGCACATCTCTTCTGCTGCTCCAAAACAGAATATTGCAGTGATATGATGTGATGTTTTGGAAGCCCTAGCCAACATTGGACTTTGAATCAAATAAACAGCAGTTTGAGCTTCTATGCCATTAGTGTGAGCTGCTATGTTAGCTATCAGAGGTTATATCATTGTCATTATCATGTTCATAGAGGTGACAACTTGTTTCTTGCTGGGAAGAATGGTTTCTGAGCACTGTGCAAAACTGCAGCAAACATTGAAGCTGAACCTTTTCATGCTGAGGCATCATTTCTTGCAGAGGAAATCCAGTGCACCTCCATGTGTTTTCTGTTTATTCAGCAGCTTTCCATGGTAATGTGGGAGCTTGACATCTACATTGAATTCTTTCTTGCAAAGTTACTTACTGCAACCTGAGCTGGGACACTTTTATTCTTTTTTTTTGAAAAGGTCCCCTGTCCAGGTTCCTGTACAATTTTACCAAGTAATTCACCATTTGGACTCCTCCTTTCACTTGTTCTCTAAAGTGTAAATGGTTCCCATCTATTAAGCTGGTGCTTGTTACAGTTTGCCATGCATATTGTGTCAGATGAGAAGAAAGAAAGAAGGGAAAAAGAGAACAAAGTATTAAAATTCTGTGTAATGTATGGTCTATGTTGTCAATTGCCATGGCTATGATGTGACCCCTGTCCATTTTCTTCAGGGTACACAGGTGGAGCCTGTGAGGATTGGCCCCTGACAACCAGAGCCATTTTTATTTGTGTTGGATATGACTTCCACCAATGAAGAGATTTTGTTAGGGTTCCCTGATGCTGTACTCAGTCAAATGTTACCTTGATTTTAAGACCTGTTATTCTCTCCTCACCTTGAGTTCAGCTCTTAGTACATCTTTATAAACAAAGGTTGCAACATAGCCAGGAGCTTTGTGGTTCTTACAGAACTTGAACTGAGCATCAGTGAGCAGGTTATTGTTGTTAAGTGGTATTTGATAGCACTGCCCATTCCATCAACTTATTTAAATTTGCAGTGTTCAGCACCAAGGGGAGATAGGGTAGGGGAAAGTGAATGTATACTGGGATTCCAGCAGGTACTGCAAGTGACTGGAAAGGTGACTGGAAATGGCATAACAGGACAGAACACAGGTTCCTGGTTGAAGTACTGAGGGCTTTGATTCTAGAAGTGAGGGAAATGCCCTCTTTCTCTAGTGAGCCAGGATGTCTCTCCAGATCATATCTAAGCAGACAGACAGCTGTTGCAGTCAAACCAAGCAGATTAACTCCGAATACCTGGATGCAGCAGCACAGCTTTACTGACCTCAAACAACTGTGAAATCATCTCCACCTGAGACAATGGAACCACTGGCTGTAGGTGTTGCTTAATTTACTACTCCACTTCACTTAACTAAGAACAACTGCCACCAATAATGACTCATACTTCCTATTGATAATTTCACTTTACTCTCAAACACAAGCACTACTGCAAGCGTCACATTCACTACTCACAGCGTGCACATATTTACTGCTATTTATGCATGGCAGGCACATCATCCAAACATTCACTGACATATTTCCATCTCTCTCTCTCTCCTGCAGGATAAACTCAGAAGCAACAACATCTAACCAACAGGGGACAAGTTCCGCATCTTTAATCCATGAAGGAAAGGGCGTTCATTGTCATTGCAGCAGCTTTGACAGAGGCTGACATTATGCTCACACCCAACCCTTCCCATGGCAACTTCCCTCTTCTCCACATTCTAATTTAAAAACTATGCATTATGGAAGCATATTTTTCTCTCCACCCATCAACACGATTTCCTTCTCTAAAAGGACATGAGTGAGTTAGATGGGTTTTTACGACGATTGATGACTGTCTCAGTAGGGGCCCATGAAACTTTGAGGAAAAAATACATTTTTTACTTGAACCACCCAAAGTGCTGAATATGTTGTTCAATGCTGCACAATGCATGTTGCTGAAAGACATATTATGAACATGTGCTTACCACAGGGAGGCATTTTCTTTTTCCAGCCTGTTGTATTCCTTCTCTAATGATTCAATTTGTTGTGTCAAAGTCTCAATTTTGGCCTGCAGTTCTTTCAAGTGTGTTGCTTTTGACTCACGGGCAGCACGAATAGCGGCTAAGCAAAAAAGAAACAGCTTTACTCTTTAAGAAAAAGGACACATTTTAGAGAAGCTTCAATCAGTTCTGTATTTGAGAAGTTCATTTTTTTAAAGCTCCTCTCAACCCATAGGACATCAAAAACAAATTAGCAAAAAGAAATGCCCGACATTGAGGATATCTTTTAAAAAAAAACTTTGGACAATGCTAAAATGGCTCTGGAATCTCAAATTACCTCAGAAAATGGTGAAGAACTGCCTTTGTCCTAGTTCTGATGATGCTAATAACAATTCCACCATCCAAAAACTATATTTCAACATATATTTACCAGCACAAGTGTAAGGGATAACAAGCAAATAACAGTTGAATTGGACATGTCATTAATAAAGTTAAAAGTTTACCATTTGGAATGTTGTCAAATTTGTTTTGAAAAGTCAATTTAAAACAAAACAACTGCTAAAGACTAAAACAACTGCTAAAGCATCTCTTATGATCCAAAAGTTATGGATTTAAATACGTTGCAAAATTAACAATTATATCTCAATTTTACAGAGATATTTCGCACTGAGATCACCAGACAAAACTAGAGGTACTTTCTGATCTCAACAGTCATAAAGAAAGCAAATGGAGTTTAAAGAAGAATTAAGTCTACCCTTAACTGAAAAAAACGTATGATAATAATATTCATAAGAACGAAACTGTTTTAACGCCAATCCACAGAAATTAAGAAGAGCATATTTCTTACATGGTCCTATAAACCGTAAGACTTCCTGAAACATTCATTTCTAGAATGCCATTTCTGTCTGCTGCATGGAGCCTGTTGTTGACGGCTGACATCCAAAACTGAACAAACAAAGTGGTCAAAATATTTTTGTATATTCCAACCTCAGCAGTCTCTGAATAAATATATTTCAAACATGCTAGACCAAGGTCCTTTCACACCTGATCTTTCTTTGAAGATGCTCCCAGTACTTCAACAGGATAGTAACTACATGACGTAATTACATTATACAAATAATCCAAAGTGATGTTAACTTGGTTATTGGTTTTCTCATCGTCGGGAACAATATCTACCTGGTCAAGCTTAAAACAGACTTTTTTTAGAATTCTGGTATGGCCTAACATGAAATCAATAGCCACCATCAGAAAGATGGTAGCTGAAATGAAGACTATCATTTAGCCTTGCTTGACCTCAGTCTGGAATTTGAAGGGGTCTGAGAGATGCATGATTGTGATGACATTTCCTGGACATCAAATCATGTGAGACACTATTCACCACGTCTTGCAATTTACTGAGTTAAACACTTTGATCAGGTTGTGTAGCAATTGTAATGAGATCAGCCTGCTGGACCTCATAGGATATGAATTCCTTGGTTGGGGCGGTTAATCTGATCCAATCAGGAAGCCTTGACTGACAAAAATAAACAGGAGTGTCAGAGGTTCTGTTCGCTCTGAGGGCTGGCTCACAGGAAGCTGGATCAGTGTCAAGGACATTCCATGTGTAAATAAAGGGTAGCTTGGTGAAAGGATGTTGGCCTCTGTGGAGTTATTTCAAATTTCTGAATGCAATGAAGAGTTTCTGGTTCTCAAGAAAGGTCATTGGACTTGACTGTCTGTCTGTCTCTCTCTATAAATCATGAAAGATCTACAGTGTCTTCTGCGTTTTCTAGTTTTATTTCAAATTTCCAGCATCTGCAATATTTTGCTTTTATTAGAATCTCTCCTGCTGTTACTCTTGATATTTCTTTTGGATTTGTCTGGCAATGAAGATCATGCCAGAGGTTTTTCTGGAAGGTTAAAAAGCCACAATTTGCCTCTGGCAGGAGTTCTTCAGTCATTGGAAGCTGGTGATTCAAGAGAATGTCTGTCAGTGTCCCTGAGTGACACTGGACATGAGAGAGATTAAACTTGATAGTTTCCTCAACATAAAAACAGGAGGAGGCCATTCAGCCCAACTGGCCTGCTATACCATTCAATACGATTGTAGCTGATTCAACATTTCAATCTTTTTACACACCATACCCACAATCCTGTATGCCATTAGTAGTTAGAAATCCTCAACAAGAAAAAAAAATCATCGACAGCCCTTTGTGGTAGAGATTTCCAAAGATTCACAATTCTCTTCATAATAAAGTTCTCATCTCAGGCCTAGGTGACAGGACCTTTACTTTTAAATTGTGACCCCCCCCCCGCCCCACCACCCCGCCACCCCCCCCCCCCCCCCCCCCAGCTCTAGACTCCCCAACCAGGGGAAAGATCTTACCTTCATCTATCCTATCTACCCATTTAATGATATTATAAGTTTCAACATGATCACCCCAGTATCTAATAACAATCTGCAAACATAAATGCCAAATGGGATTGGTTCAGTTTTGGCTTGGAAATAATTAAGTTTGCATTAAGATTCAATTTTAATGAGTTCCCATGACTTGGATAACTCTTCTAGTTATCTTCAGGTTTCCAAAAGTTTGAAATAATCACACTTTACATTTGAAAAAGTTAGAGTTCTTTATTTAATGTTAACATGCTAGGATGCTAGATGGCAGTCCTGTCTCCAATGCAGCCCCATGTTGACCCCTGGAATTCATTCTTTTGGTTCCTGGCTGATTAGTTGGTCATTACGGACAACAAAAGATGGCTCTTATTTTAAAACACATTTTCATTGTTGGGTCCTGTATGTGTACAATGTGTTCTTTCAAAAGCTCAAATAGTGATTTAACATTTTAAGCGCTGACCTGCACTTGCTGTGCTTCAGTAAGTTGTCTCACTAATTCCCAGTCACTTGCAGGATATGTTTTGTTTGTATTTTGTAGCATCATTTATGAATTTGGATTTAGAGGTAAATGAGTTGTTGGTTTTTGTTTTGTGAATGTGATTTATCTGTCTTAACAGATCAGAAAGTTACATTTGAACAATGATTACAGACATAATTTTTAGGAAAACACGTGAACTAAGCTAAATGACTAAATAAACAACTTGGAGAGTTAAATGAGGCAATGCTTACAAAGTTTAACTTCCCCTTGTTATGATCTCAGCTGATGTTGCTACTGGGTAAAAACAATGACTGCAGCACAATGGGCGGCACGGTGGCACAGTGGATAGCACTGCTGCCTCACAGCGCCAGAGACCCGGGTTCAATTCCCGCCTCAGGCGACTGACTGTGTGGAGTTTGCATGTTCTCCCCGTGTCTGCGTGGGTTTCCTCCGGGTGCTCCGGTTTCCTCCCACAGTGCAGGTCAGGTGGATTGGTCCATGCTAAATTGCCCTTAGTGTTAGGTAAGAGGTAGATGTAGGGGTATGGGGGGTTGTGCTTCGGCGGGGCGGTGTGGACTTGTTGGGCCGAAGGGCCTGTTTCCACACTGTAAGTAATCTAATTTAGATGCTGAAAACCAAATACTGGATTAGTGGTGCTGCCTGAACTGCTGTGCTCTTCCAGCACCACTAATCCAGTATGATGTTGCTACTGGACAAGTCAGACCCCAGACTCAGATCTGACTTGATAGATTTTTAAAAAATTACAGTTTGTTCCAATATAACATAATGATTGGGTGGTGCCGAGGTGTACAAAAATCACACAACACCAGGTGATAGTCCAACAGGTATTTTTGGAAGCACTTGCTTTCGGAGCGCTGCTCCTTCATCAGGTGGTTGTGGAGTCTAAGATCTTAAGAAACAGAACTTATAGCAAAAGTTTACAGTGGTGATGTAACCGCAATTACATATTGAAAAAGACCTTGATTGTTTGTTAAATCTCTCAGCTTTTAGAATAAATATGTTGGTTTCAGTTCTTTCATATGTAAATCCCAGAACTTTTGTAAAGTTACATTCTCAAATGAATTTTGACAATAGGTGCCACATCGGCCCAGACAATGCACTGAAGGTGTGAGGTGCCCTGTGTGACGCTGTCTGTGTCCCAATGTTCAGACTGATTGTCATCTAAAAAAGGGACTTATGTGGATTCATGCTGCTTTTGAACAAAATAAAAAGTAATTCTGCAAGTACTAAATTCACTCCACAAATGTATGTGTGTGTGCATGTGTCTATGCATGAGTGTAGAGGGGTATACGTCTGTGAGAGGGTACGTGTGTGGGTGTGTATGTGTGACTGTATGACAGAGAGTTTATGTATGAGAGAGGGTCTGCGTGTGTGTGCGTGTGTGTGTCTGCGTGTGTGTGTGTGTGTGTGCACGCGCGCATGCGTGTTCGGGTCACCTGTAGTGTGACAAGACCCAAGGTCCCGGTTGAGGCCATCCCCATGAGTAACAACCTTGGCTATCAGCCTCTGCTTGGCCACTTTGCGTTGTTGCCTGTCCCAAAGTCCGCCTTGGAGGACGGTCACCCGAAAGTCTGAGGTCGAATGTCCCGGACCACTGAAGTGTTCTCTGGCTGGGAGGGAACACTCCTGTCTGTTAATTGTTGTGTAGTGTCCATTCATCCGTTGCCGTAGCCTCTGCTTAGTCTCGCCAATGTACCATACCTCAGTGCATCCTTGCCTGCAGTGTTATGAGATATATAATGTTGGCTGAGTCACATGAGTACCTGCCACGTACATGGTGGGAGGTGTCCCCACGTGTAAGGTTGGTATCCATGTCCACACTCTGACACGTTGTGCAGCATCTACCATGACAAGGTTGTATGGTGTTGTCCTGAAAGCCAGGCAGTTTGCTATGAACAATGATCTGTTTGAGGTTTGGTGGTTGTTTAAAGGCGAGCAGTGGAGGTGTGGGCAAGGTCTTGGTGAGGTGCTCATCCTCACTGATAATGTGTTGCAGGCTGCGAAGAACATGGTGTAGTTTTTCAGCTCCTGGAAAACACTGGACAATGAAGGGTACCCTGTTGGTTAGAGCTTGTGTCTGTCTCCTGAGGAGGTCATTATGGTTTCTTGCTGTGGCCTGTCGGTACTGGCAGTCAATGATTTGACATTGTATCCTGTTCTTATGAGGGCACCCTTGAGTATTTCCAAGTGCTCAACACGCTCCTCCTCATCTGAACAGATCCTGTGTAAGCATAGGGCTTGTCTGTAGGGAATGGTTGTTTTAATGCATTTAGGGTGGAAGCTGGAGAAGTGTAGCATTGTGAGAATATCCATGGGTATGCGGTAGAGTGAGGTGCTGAGGTGCCCATCCTTGATGGAGATGCACATGACCAAGTATAAGACAGGTAGTAAAGAGTAGTTTATGGTGAGTTTGATGGTGGGATGAAATTTGTTGATATCACTGTGTAGCTGTTTCAGTGACTCCTCTCCATGGGTCCAGAGGAACTGGTGCATAGTGTTGGTTGGACATCCTGCGAAGAGAAGAAGTCTTGTTCGAATTGTGCATGAAAATGTTGGCATATTGGGGTGCAAATTTGGTCCCCTTAGATGTTCCGTGTGTCTGGATAAAGAACTGGTTGTCAAAGGTGAAAATGTTGTGGTTGAGGATAAAGCGGATGAGTTGTAGGATGGTGTTTGGAGATTGGCAGTTGTTGGTGTTGAGTATTGAGGCTATTGCCGCGATGCCATCATTGTGAGGGATGCTGGTGTAGAGTGCAGAAATGTCCATTGTGACAAGGAGTGTTCCTGGTTCTACTGGTCCATGGGTGCTGAGTTTCTGTAAGAAATCCGTAGTGTCATGACAGAAGCTGGGGGTCCCCTGTTCAATGGGTTTCAAGGTGCCTTTGACAGAGCCAGAGAGGTTCCCACACAGGGTCCCATTGCCTGATACAATGGGACATCCTGGTGTATTGGCTTTGTGTATTTTTGGAAGGCAGTAGAAGTCACCTATGTGAGAAGTACGTGGGATGAAGGCGCATAAGGAACCCTGAAGGATTGGATCAGAAGTCTTGATCAATGTGTTTAGTTCACAGGTATGTTCTTTGGTCAGGTCAGCCGGTAGTTGCCTGTAGTACTTCTGGCTGTTCAGTTGTCGGTACACTTCCTTGCAGTAAACTGTTCTATTCTGAATGATGATGGCTCCTCCTTTTGCTACTAGTTTGATGATAATGTTGCGATTGATTTTGAGAGCATGGATGACGTTGCGTTGTGAATGGGTGATGTTTTGCTCTACTTTGTGGGTGCAGCTGATGAATCCAGCACTTATATATTTCCTGACAGTTTGAGCATACATGTCAAGCCCAGGGCAGTGGCCCTCCGGTGGGGTGTAAGTTGACTCTTCTTTGGTCACCCCTTTACGAATCCCTGTGATGACTGTTCCGGTTCCTCGGTGGGCTCAATGGGATCACTGCTGGCATCTTGAAAGAATTCCGTGAGTCTCATTTGTCTGATGAATTCCTCCATGTCTGCTGCAAGACCCATGGGGTCCATTTTGGTGATGGGGCAGAAATTGAGACTCCTGCTAAGAACTTCAATCTCTTCCTGTTGAAAGGAATGGATGGACAAGTTGACGATCGACTTCCCCTGTGGTGCCAGGACGGGCTTGGCTACTGCTGGTGGTGGTGCCAAGTTTCTCTAATTTCTTGTTCTTGTTTTGCATGTACGTGGTGTGCTTTTGTTGCCCTGCCTGTTTGGCAAAGTTTTGTAACTGTACTGCTGTATCCTGAGTGCGGGATGAGAGTGTGGACTCCATCTTAATTTCAAGGTTGTGGCGCCTGCTGTAGAGTTGGTGCACAAGATGATTGAGGAGCTTGCGAGAGGTGCAGTGGCAAAGTCTCTCTCTCACACACACACACACAGACACAAACACAGACACTCCTACAGACAGAGAGACAGACACACACACATCTCCCCAAAGACACACACACACACACACATACTCCTACAGATCCATACAATGACGCAGACCCTCTCTCATACACAAGAGCTCTCTCTCTCATATGCTCATACATACATACTCACACACGCCTTTCACAGACTTATACTCTTTTACACTCACACTCACACACATACACTCACTCTCAGACATCATACCCCCCTGCACACACACACACACACACACACATATAGGTTTGTGGGGTGAATGTGTACTTGCAGTATTATATTTTGTTTTGCTCAAAAATTGCGCGAATATATTCTGTAAATCCCTTTTTTAGATTAGAATCAGTCTGAACATTGAGGCACAGACAGCTTCACACAGGGCACCTCACACCTTCAATACATTATCTGGGCCGACATGGCACCTATTGTTCAAGTTCACTTGAGAATGTAACTTTAAAAAAGTTCTGGGATTTACATATGAAAGAACTGAAACCAACATGGTCATTCTAAAAGATGAGAGATTTACCAAACAATCCAGGTCTTTTTCAATATATAATTTCAGTTACATCACATGAAAACTTTTGCTATAAATTCTGTCTTACGATCTTATACTCCACAACCACCTGATTAAGGAACAGCGTTCCAAAAGCTAGTGCTTCCAAATAAACCTGTTCAACTATAACCTGGTGTTGTGTGATTTTTAATCTGATATAACATGATAATTCAATTCCTGCGTGATCCCGCGTTAAAAAAAATTGCTAACAGCACCATTTAAACCAATGGGACCGGAATTGCGTTATAGCCAATACAGGTTTGGAAGGTTTGTATTCTACAAATAATGGTCTAAATTATTCAATTGCATTGAAGAAAAGTGCATCATAGTAGAACCGACTGTAGTTAACGTAGTAGTCTTACACTGATACATAATTGCATAATGCCACAGATTTAGTTTTTTGCATTAAAACAGAAGTTTATTATATAAAAGAAATTGAGATAAAGTGCAACTAACAATGTTGTTTTCATATAACACATCTTTAAAGATCTCAAAACACACAGCAGAGTAAAATCCCATCTATCCCAACACCATCACTTTACACTGTTTAAATACAAGAGGGAATTCCTTTCTCTATCATATCTATAGGTTTAACTTAACTGTTTATTTCAATTCCCTGTCTTGGCAGTTTGATAGCCTTTTTCTTGAACTCAGTTGTATAAGTACATTTTCTCAGCCAAATAATCTCTTTTAGGTTCTAACCAAATCCCTTATACTTTTGTAACCGATTTCCTAAATATTCTCAATAACTCTCTGGTGGAAACTGCATTTATGTCTAATCCTAGCCATGCCTTCTGTGAACCAAAATAAAGCTTTACAATCTGTGTCTTTTGAAAACAAAAATAAATCTTAATTCTTTCAAATTATGAGCAAGCTAATGCCTTTCAATGCTGCTCTCTCTCTCATGGTGAAACTCAAACTTATATTATCATTTCAGGAAGACTTCCAGTCAGCTGTTCTCTAATACATACTGTTTTAAAATTATGACTCCAGAAAATCTGACAAGTTAATTGTTGAACTCCTTAATACCCAGACAAAACCCACAGGCTACTGACTTAAAATCCAAATTCTATATATACTTCACACATCACATAATACATATGACACTGAACTATCTACGAACTCAAGATCCCAATCAAACTTTAGTTGAGAAGAAGTTTCATACAGAAGGAAAGAATTGTTTGAGGCAGTCCAGGTTTCCAGAGCTGGAAAGAGACTTAAAAACGACTTTAACAGTTTACACAGTCAGGGCTTTTTTAAAGTTCAGTTAGCGAAGATACGTTACTGAACTAAATGCTGGTTGTGCACCTCAGGGAGAGACAGTGACAGAAATAATCAAATCTGGTGAATGTGTATAAGGTCACCAAAAGGACGTGTTACTAAGCTCTTCGTTATGGTAACACTAGACAAGTCAGATCTCAGAATGAAGCCTAACTTGATGGATTATAAATCTTTTACTTTCACAATTTGGTTCTCATGATAGTCACTTATAACAAGCAAACACAACTTTATCACACATGAACAAAAACTCTACTGTTTATAAGTCAATTTAGAAAGATCCTTATCATGATCAGCAAAAAAAAAGAAAAAATCCTCACAATACCCTTTACAGACACTCAATCTCAGCAAAATATCACTTCGATGTGAAATCTTTAATTACTTACTTACAGAGTAGAAGCACAGAAGGAAACCAAAGGAAGTAAACCCTGGATCCCAAGCCACCAAAGGTCTGAAGGTCATGAATTGGCCTGTCCAATCATATGAAGATCCACTGAGAAAAGCATGTTTCTAAGTAGGCATCATTCTTGAAATGAGGGACAGCCGACATTAACCATGTTAACTTATTGTTCAAAATGGTTAAAGCAATCATTGGCAATCAGATGTATCTACAATGATGAAGTTGTAAATGTTACAGAAACACAGAAACCCACCCCCCCAGCAGGAATAGGGTATTCTGTTCTACGAGCTTGCTCCACTATTTAATATGACCATAGCTCATCATCCAACTCAGTATCCCGTTCCTATTTTCTCCCCATATTCTTTGATCTCGTTAGCCCTAAGAACTACATTTAACTGCTTCTTGAAAACATAAAAGGTTCTGGCATCCACTCCTTTTGGTAACACAGAGTCCCACAGACTATCCACTCTCTGGGAGAGGGGATTTCTCTGCATCTCAGTGCTGAATGGTCTACCCTGTATTCTTAGACTGTGATCCGTGGTTTTGGACTCTCCGGTCATCTTTCCTGCATTAACCCTGTCTCGTCCTGTTCGAATTCTATATTTCTATGAGAACCACCCTACCCCCCTCATTCTAGACTCCATTAAATATAGCCCTAACTGATTCAGTCTCTTTTCATATGCCAATCCTTCCATCCCAGGAATAAGTCTGGTAAACCTTCATTGCACTCCCTCCATAGCTGGAATGTCCTTCCTCACATATGGAAACTAAAGCTGCACACAATATTCCAGATGCAGTCATAGAGTCATAGAGATGTACAGCATGGAAACAGACCCTTCGGTCCAACCCGTCCATGCCGACCAGATATCCCAACACAATCTAGTCCCACCTGCCAGTACCTGGTCCATATCCTTCCAAACCCTTCCTAGTCATATACCCATCCAAATGCCTCTTAAGTGTTGCAATTGTACCAGCCTCCACCACATCCTCTGGCAGCTCATTCCATACACGTACCACCCTCTGTGTGAAAAGGTTGCCCTTTAGGTCTCTTTTATATCTTTCCCCTCTCACCCTAAACCTATGCCCTCTAGTTCTGGACTACCCGACCCCAGGGAAAAGACTTTGCTTATTTACCCTATCCATGTCCCTCATAATTTTGTAAACTGCTATAAGGTCACCCCTCAGCCTCCGACGCTCCAGGGAAAACAGCCCCAGCCTGTTCAGCCTCTCCCTGTAGCTCAGATCCTCCAACCCTGGCAACATCCTTGTAAATCTTTTCTGAACCCTTTCAAGTTTCACATCTTTCTGATAGGAAGGAGACCAGAATTGCACGCAATATTCCAACAGTGGCCTAACTAATGTCCTGTACAGCCGCAACATGACTTCCCAACTCCTGTACTCAATACTCTGACCAATAAAGGAAAGCATATCAAATGCCTTCTTCACTATCCTATCTACCTGCGACTCCACTTTCAAGGAGCTATGAACCTGCACTCCAAGGTCTCTTTGTTCATCAACACTCCCTAGGACCTTACCATTACGTGTATAAGTCCTGCTAAGATTTGCTTTCCCAAAATGCAGCACCTTGCATTTACCTGAATTAAACTCCATCTGCCACTTCTCAGCCCATTGGCCCATCTGGTCAAGATCCTGTTGTAATCGGAGGTAACCCTCTTCGCTGTCCACTACACCTCCAATTTTGGTGTCATCTGCAAACTTACTAATTGTACCTCTTATGCTTGCACCCAAATCATTTATGTAAATGACAAAAAGTAGAGGGCTCAGCACCGATCCTTGTGGCACGTCATGGTCACGGGCCTCCAGTCTGAAAAACAACCCTCCACCACCACCCACTGTCTTCTACCTTTGAGCCAGTTCTGTATCCAACTGGCTAGTTCTCCCTGTATTCCAAGAGATCTAACCTTGCTAATCAGTCTCCCATGGGGAATCTTGTCGAATGCCTTACTGGAGTCCATATAGATCACATCTACTGCTTTGGCCTCATCAATCGTCTTTGTTACTTCATCAAAAAACTCAATCAAGTTTGTGAGACAGGATTTCCCACACACAAAGCCATGTTGACTATCCCGAATCAGTCCTTGCCTTTCCAAATTCATGTACATCCTGTTGCTCAGGAATCCCTCCAACAACTTGCCCACCACCGAGGTCTCACCAAGGTCTTGTAGAGGGGCAGCAAGACATCCCTGCACTTGTGCTCAAATCCTCATGTTATGATGGCCAACATACCATTTTCCTTTTTTACCCACTGCTACTCCGCTTGCTTACTTTCAGCGACATTTGTACAAGGACACCGAGGTATCAATACACCTTCCCCAATCTACTGTCAGTCAGATAATAATCTGCCTTTTTGCTTTTGCTACCAAAGTGGATAATCCTATATTTATCCATACTATATTGCATCCGATATGATTTGCCCACTCTCTCAGCTTTTCCAAGAGGAGGGAAGGCAGCACAGGTGCCAGGACTGACTGACTGGACTCTCTTCAAGATATATCTTTCTTTTCCCCCTTATTACTCAAAATGGTGCCATATCATCGTGACAAATGAAAGATTTTCATTGTATTCTATTGTATTCTATGTCAAATAGATGTGACAATAAAATAAAATAAAATCATACTGAAGCATTTCCACATTCTCCTCACAGTTCACCCTCCTACCTAGCTTTGAAATGATAATTTGAAAATTATTGTTTCAAAGATGAGATATTGGCCAAACAAATTCCGTCTGCTTTCACGAAATGACAAAAGAGATTGGTCATTTCCCTTGAACTTAATTCTTAACTTTGGATGGTGTTTTAAATTAAAAAAAAGATTATGCAAGAATGATTACAACAAACTCAAAAATTTAACTAACTATATTTCAAATTTCCACCGCTCCCTTCCCTTCAGATAGGCTATTCTGAACTCCTCTCTGGATCCTTTATGCAGTTCTATTTCAAAGAAAAGGATGTCAACCAAAATCTATTACAGCTCACTGGCTTTCATAATTATCTTGATCACATGTACAAATAGAAAATATTGGGCCATTTGGGCCTTCGAGCCGGTTCCACCATTCATTATGGTCATGGCTGATCATCCAACTCATAGCCTCTTCCTCTTTGACTCGACCATATCATTTGATCCCTTTAACCCCAAGTGCTATATCCAATTTGTTCTTGAAATCATATAATGTTTAGGTCTTGACTACTTTCTATGGTAACAAATAAATTTCAAAGGTTCACCCCTCTCTGGGTGAAGAAATTGCACCTTGTCTCTCACACACACACACACACAGTTAAATACTGAAACAAAAATATAAATTGCTGGGAAATCTCAGCAGCTCTGGGCAGAATCTGGGGAGAAAGGAGAGTAAATGTATTTGTTTCTGATTTACAGCATCCACGTTCTTTCAATGTTTACATAGTTAAATTCTGTCGCCTGTAAAAATTACACTCTATTTCTCTAACTTCTTGATTGGCATTACATCTATTCTACAGAGACAGCCTTCCACATAAGTACTTACAAGAATTGCACTTCATTCAACATGTATTGCATTCAATGGATCATCATTCACCAGCTCCACTAAGATGTCAACTCCAAACGTATCAATTAATTTCTTTGTAGAATTCCAGAAAAAACATTCCCTTTGTAGGATCCTAGTCCACTCTTCTATCACTCTTATACGTTCTCTCCAAAAGAAGGATTCTTGTATGGAAGTACAAGAGATACAATACCAGCTCATTCACCTCTGCCTTTTCCACCATCCTGGACCCTACACATTCCTTCGAATTGAAACAGAGATCACTCCATGTAATCTACTAATTTATTTATTATTCACAGGAAAGCATTCTCGATGTGAGGACACACCACAGTTCAGTTAACAACCATGACTCTGACTTTTCAGCCCACTACCATTTCCACTTGCCTTGCATTATTACTCAAGTCACTGAAATTATATGTTTAAAATCTCTGTAAAAGATCAATAACTTTTTGAGAGAGAGATATTTCCCAGCCACCAAAGGAAACTACCAAAAGAGAAGACTTTTAAGACATTTTAAGACATTTACCAAACAAATAAACTAAAATGAGCATAGATTAAACTATTAAGTTGGACAGGGTTCAGTAAAGACTTGCCAGGATGTTACTGGGAATGGAGGGTTTGAATTATAACGAGAGGCTGAGTAGGCTGGGGCCTTTTTCACTGAACCATAGGAGGTTGAGGGATGACCATATAGAGGTTTATAAAACCATGAGGAATATAGATAAGGTGAATGGCAGGTGTCTTTTCTCCAGGGTGGGGGATTTCAAGACTAGGGGCATTTTTTAAAAAAAAGTGAGAGGATAAAGATTTGAGAATGACAACTTTTTTTTACATAGAATGGTTTGTGGAATGAACTTTCAGAGGAGTGATGAATTTGGATACAGTTACAATGTTTAAGAGACATTTAGATAAATACATGAATAAGAAATGTTTGGAGGAATATCGTCAAGGGGAGGCAGGTGGGACTAGTTTAGTTTGAGATTATGGTTGGCATGGACTGGTTGGACCGAAGAGTCTGTTTCTATGCTTTATAACTCTATTTCTTCCAGCCTCCTGCTTGTCTACTTTGGATTCCAGCATTTGCATTTTGTTTTTGTCTCTAACTCTATTTCTTAGCCGGTAACTAATGCATTTGGCAAAGAAAAGGGAACTTTGCTTTAAACAATGCAGTCAAGTTACATCTTATATCAACCTTCACAATGCTCAGCACTTTTTGTAGATAAATTGCATTAGGAGATCAGTCCCTTGTTTCCCTGGAAAATATGTTGAAAGTTGCAATGTCCTTCAAAAGACATTCCACTCAGTCTAAGTGATCTATTTCTAGTTATTTTTTTACCTAAAACAAAACAAAGAACTGTGGATGCTGGAGATCTGAAACAAAGCAAAAATTGCTGGAGAAACTCAGTAGGTCTGGCAGCATCTGTATGGAGAAAGCAGAGTTTATGTTTTGAATCTAGTCACTCTTTATCAGACTCGATGCATCAACTCTGAAGGAAGGGCCCGATGTTAGAATCACTACAGTATATTACTGCCCATTAACTCTGAATCTTTTTCAAACATATGCTGCCGATCTGCTGAATAATCCCAGCACTTGTTACCTACATGTCAGAATTGCAGCGTTTCAGTATCAAGTTGAATACCATGGGTTTTATTATTTGAATTGAGATGCAGCTCCACTTCCACCAGTAGCTTTTGCACTTGCAAATTCTATGAATTATTACCACATTACTTCCTGAAACATTCTTGTTATGACAAATGTCATAACTAACATATAATGTATCAAAGCAGCATCATCTCATCTTACCTGTCATTTGTTGCATTAATTCATTAGGAAGATTATTCAATTTGTGACGAAGGTTACTGGCTTCAATCGTTTCCACTTCAAGTACTTCAAGAATATTCCTTCTAATTTCTTCCTAAAAAAATGTCATTGTACAGCATTATTTAATGTGGCATAGTGGCTCAGTGGTTAACACTGCTGCCTCACAGCACCAAGGACCTGGGCTCGATTCCAGCCTCGCGTGACTGTCTGCGCGGAGTTTGCACATTCTCCCCGTGTCTGTGTGGATTTCCTCCGGATGCTCTGGTTTCCTCCCACAATCCAAAGATGCACAGGTTAGGTGAACTGGCCATGCCAAATTGCCCATAGTGTTCAGAGATGTGTAGGTTAGGTGCATTAGTCATGGGTAAATGTAGGGTAGCGGAATGGGTCTGGGTAGATTACTCTTTGGAAGGTCGGTGTGGACTTATTGTCTGAAGGGTCTGTTTCTACACTGTAAGGATTCTAATTCTAACTTCACATGGAAAAGTAGTATATTTTATTTGGTTTAAAACATGAAAAATTTAAACTGTAACTTTAAACCCTACACAGCGTAGGGTTAAATATTATGCAGAGTTTAAAGTTACAGTACGCATCATTTTTCATGTTTTAAACCAAATAAAATATACTACTTTTCCATGTGGAGTTAGCTTTCTGTCCTGGATGGTATGCCCCACACAGTGTATTAAACATGCTTCCACCAAGACAATGTCAATATGAGCTTAGATGATATGAGCTTGCATCTCAGGTGCAGAGCTTTTATGCACAGAGATTTGGAATTTAGGAATGGAGGCCATGTACCTCACAGGATCAGGTATGGAATTCTAAAACAGATGTCACCTAAATTTAGGACCTATACTTGAGCATCAGTCACCTGTTATGCCATTCCTGATGAAGGGCTCTGGCCCGAAACATCGATTCTCCTGCTGCTCAGATACTGCCTGACCTACTGTGCTCTTCCAGCAACACACTCTTGACCCTGAGCTCCAGCATCTGCAGACCTCACTTTCTCCTATCTGTTATGCCAGGTCCAGCATAAAAGCTTTGCTCCATACTAACACAAAAATAATATACTGCTGTCACTATGGAATTGCACTTGAGAGATTGCCAGCATAGTGGCTCAGTAGTTAGCACTGCTGCACAGGAATCCAGGTTCGATTCCAGCCTCAGGCAACTGTGAGAGTGGAGTTTGCATATTCCCCGTGTCTGTGTGGGTTTCCTTCAGGTGCTCCAGTTTCCTCCCACAGTCCAAAATTGTGTGGGTTAGGTAGATTGGCCATGCAAAATTGCCAATAGTGTCCAGGGATGTGCAGGTAAGTTAGATTAGCCATGGGAAAATGTAGGGGGTTACAGGGTGAAAGGTTGGGTCTGGGTGCGATTCTGTTTGAAGTGGACTTGATAGGTCAAATGGGCTACTTCCACACAGTAGGGATTCTATGATTCTATTATATTTGTGAGGTTATAAAAATCAGTTCCAAAATACAGAGCTTTGTGCATCAGAAATTAATATTATGTTGGTGAATAGGCTCTGTAGGATTTTCTGCCTATCAATTTTAATTGACGGAAATTCCATTGAGATGCAGTGACCTAGACATGTAAACTTTTATGATACAGAATACACAATTGACTGTCACAGTTCCTACACTGCAACTAAAACTACAAACGTAATTTGGGAAAATGCCGTAAACCATCATGTCATCCGTGATATACTCATTTCATATCATACCCATCACTTGCAGTTCCACACGTAGACAGCCTTGTTGATCCTTAAGGGGCCTTATTATCTCCCTAGTTACCCTTTTGCTCTTAATGCATTTGTAGAATCTCTTTGGATTCTCCTTAACTCTATTTGCTGCAGCTGTCTTATGTTCCCCCTTTGCCCTCCTGATTTCCCTTGTAAATATACTCCTAGTGCTTTTATACTCCTCGAGGATTCTCTCAATCCCAGCTGTCTCTACCTCATATATGCTTCCTCCTTTTCCTTGACTAGAGCCTCAATTTCTCTAGTTATCCAGCATTCCCTACACCTACCAGCCTTGCCCTTCACATTAACATGAACATACTGCCTCTGGACTCTCATTATCTTAGTTTTGAAGGCCTCCCACTTTCTAACCATCCGGTTAGCAGTGAATAGCTTCTCCCAACCAACTTTTGAAAGTTCTTGCCTAATAAAACCTTACTCCAATTTAGATCTTTAACTTTTAGATCAGGTCTACCTTTTCCATAACTATTTTAAAAACTCATTGAATTATCACTAACCCCAAAATGGTCCCCCACTGACACCTTAATTACTCACCCTGCCTTATTTCCCAAGAAAAAGTCAAGTTTTGCTCCTTGACTAGTAGGTACATCCACAAGCTCAATAAGAAAATTTTCTGGTATACACTTAAATTCCCGTCTATCCTAGCCCTTAACACTATGGCAGTCTCAATCTATGTTTAGAAAATTAAAATCCACTACCATTATAACCCTATCATTCTTACAGATATCTGAGATATCCTTACAAATTTGCTTTTCAATTTCTGCTGATTATTGGGGTTGCCTATAGTACAATCCTAACAGGGTGATCATCCCTTTCTTATTTCTCAGTTACACCCAAATAAGTTCACTGGATGCATTCCTAGGAATATCCTCCCTAAATACAGCCATAATGTTACCCTTAATCAAAAACACCACTCCCCCCTCTCTCTTGCCCACCCTTTCTATTCTTCCTATTGCATCTATGCCCTGGAACATTAAGCTTCCAGCTCTGCCCTTCCCTGAGCCACGTTTCTGTAATAGCTATGATATCCCAGTCCCGTGTTCACACCATGCCCTGCATTCATCTGCCTTACCCGTCAGGTCTCTTGCATTGAAGTAAATGCAGCTTAATTTATCAGACCTACCTTACTCTTGCCTGCCTTGACTATTTGACTCGATCCTCTTGTCAATCTTAGATTTATCACTTTGGGTCCCCTCCCTTACTAGTTTAAGGGTAGCACTAGCAAATCTCCCCATAAGGATATTCAACCCTTTCTGGTTCAGGTGCAACCAGTCCTTCTGACACAGATCACTTCTACCCTGGAAGCGATTCCAATGATCCAAAAGTGCACATCCTGCTCCCTGCACCAGCTCCTCAACCACACATTCATCTGCTCTATCCTCCTATTCTTAATCTCACCAGGAGTAATCTAAATATGAATACCCTTGAGAACCTACTTTTTAACCTCCTGCCTAATTTCTGATGTTTTCTCTTCAGAACCTCATCCCTCTCTCTTCCTATGTCATTGGTTCCAACATGGACAACAACCTCCTGCTGATAACTCTGCCCTTTGAGAATATTCTGCACCATCTCGGAGACATCCTTGACCCTGGCACCAGGGAGTCAAGACATTATTCTGATGTCTCACTGTCAGTCGCAAAAACACCTGTATGTGCCCCCGACCAGAGAGTCCCCTATCACTATTGATCGCTTGAAAGCTGACATACCTAACATTATTGTAGAGCCAGTCTTGGTACCAGTAACCTAGCTGTCAGTAATACATGAGGAACAATCCACAACCCCTGACATTTTCCAAACAGCATCGCCACAGAAGACTCCTGCGTAGCCTGCCTACCTTTCCTGGTGGTAATCCATCTACCTGACCATGTCTGCGGTTTTTCTACCTTCCAAAACTGCCACCCATCACAGCCTGTAAATGGTTCCTGTAAATTTGTCATTGCCTCCATCTTCATTTCCAATTGGTCCATTCACTGTGGAGAAGGATATGGAAGCTAGAGAACTTGGAGAAATAAATAGTGATATCTCAAAGTGCCCATATTACAGATGAGGTGGTGCTGGAAATCTTAAAACACATAAGGAAGGATAACTCCCTGGGACCTGATCAGGTGTAACTTAGAACTTTGTGGGAAGCTCGGGAAGTAATTGCTGAGATGGACCTCTTGCTAAGATATCTGCATCATCAATAGTCACAGGTGAGGTGGTGGAAGACTGGACAGTAGCTAATATGGTGCCATTATTCAACAAAGGCAGTGAGGTAAAGCCAGGTAACTATAGATCAGTGAGCCTGAAGTCAGTGATGAGTAATTGATGTTAGGAGGGATTCTGAGGGGCAGGACTTACATGTATTTGGAAAGAACTGATTAGGAATAGTCAACATGCCTTTCTTCATGGGATATCATACCTCACTAACTTGATTGAGTTTTTTGAAGAAGTGACAAAGAAGATTGATCAAGGCGTTTGACAAAGTTCTGCGTGGTAGATTTGTTAGCAAGGTTAGAATACATAGAATCAAGGGAGAGCTAATCATTTGGATACAAAATTGGCATGAAGGTAGAAGACAGAGGGTGGTGGTAGAGGGTTGTGACCAGAAGTGTTGGGTCCACTGCTTTTTGTCATTTATATAAATGATCTGGATGTGAATATAGGAGATATAGTTAATAAGTTTGCAGGTGACACCAAAATTGGTGATGTAGTGGACAGTGAAGAAGGTTACCTCAGAGTATAATGGGATTTTTGATCAGATGGCTAATGTCAGAAGTCACATGACACCAGGTATAGTCCAACAGGTTTATTTGAGATCACAAGCTTTCGGAGCGCTGCTCCTGCCTTGGATGAAGTCAGACTTCACTTGGCAAAGGAGTAGCTCTCTGAAAGGTTGTGATTTCAAATAAACCTGTTGGACTATAACCTGGTGTTGTGTGACTTCTGACTTTGTTCACCCCCTGGCACCTCCATAAGATGGCCAACGGGTTGAAGAATGGCAAATGGATTTTAATTGAGATAAATGTGAGATGTTGCCTTTTGGTAAGGCAAGTCAGGCAGGACTTACACAGTTATTGGTAGGATCTTGGGGATTGTTGCTGAACAAAGAGATCTTGGGGTGCAGCTTCAGACTTGAAGATGGAGTCGCAGGTAGGCAAGGTAGTGAAGGAGGTGTGGTTGGCTTTATTGGTCAGAGCATTGAGTATAGGAGTGGGGATGTCAAGTTATGGCTGTACAGGACATTGGTTAGTCCACTTTTGGAATACTGCATTCAATTCTGATCTCCCTGCTATAGAAAAGATGTTTTTACACTTGAAAGGATGCAGGTAAGGATATTGCCAGGGTTGGAGGGTTTGAGCTATAGGGACAGGCTGATTAGGCTGGGGCTTTTTTCTCTGGATCGTCAGAGGCTGAAGGCTGACCTTATAGAGATTCAAAAAATCATGAATCATGAGGGGCATGGATAGGGTTATTGGCTAAGGTCTTTCTCCCAGGGTGGGGTGGGTGTAGATTTAAGGTGAGAGGGGAAAGATTTAAAAGGGACCTAAGGGGAGACTTTTTCATACAGGGTGGTGCATGAATGGAATGTTCTACCAGAGGAAGTGGTGGAGGCTGGCACAATTACAATGTTCAAAACACATCTGGATGAGTACCAGAATGGGAAGGGCTTGAGAGATATGGGCCAGGTGCTGGCAAATTGGACCAGATCAGTTTAGGATATCTGTTTGGCATGGATGACTTGAACCGAGGGGACTGTTTCTGTGCTGTACATCTCTATGACTCTATCCAGTGATCATGAAAGCTGCCACATAAATCTAATTTCTTTTTTGATTAAGGTGCTGAAATAGACTGTGTGAACTTTGAACTAAGAAAAGGAAGTGCTGATTCCCTTGTCATATCAAAATGTTAACATTGTTTTTCTCAGCACAGATGAGGAGTTTCTTTAGCATTTTCTGTTTATATTTCTGATCACAAGTACCTACAGTATGTTATTTTTAATATAGAGTTAAATCATTTCTCTTCCAGATATGGTAAAAACAATTACTGCAGATGCTGAAAATCAAATACTGGATTAGTGGTGCTGGAAGAGCACAGCAGTTCAGGCAGCATCCAACGAGCAGCGAAATCAACGTTTCGGGCAAAAGCCTGAAATTTACCTGGACTATCTCTGACACCTCGCTCCCCTTCCTGGACCTCTCCATCTCCATTAGTGACGACCGACTTGACACAGACATTTTTTACAAACCCACTGACTCCCACAGCTACCTGGATTACACCTCGTCCCACCCTATCTCTTGCAAAAATGCCATCCCGTATTCCCAATTTCTCCGCCTCCGCCGTATCTGCTCCCAGGAGGACCAGTTCCACCATAGGACACACCAGATGGCCTCCTTCTTTAGAGACCGCAATTTCCCTTCCCACGTGGTTAAAGATGCCCTCCAACGCATCTCGTCCACATCCCGCACCTCCGCCCTCAGACCCCACCCCTCCAACCGTAACAAGGACAGAACGCCCCTGGTGCTCACCTTCCACCCTACAAACCTTCGCATCAACCAAATCATCCACCGACATTTCCGCCACCTCCAAAAAGACCCCACCACCAGGGATATATTTCCCTCCCCACCCCTTTCCGCCTTCCGCAAAGACCGTTCCCTCCGTGACTACCTGGTCAGGTCCACACCCCCCTACGACCCACCCTCCCATTCTGGCACTTTCCCCTGCCACCGCAGGAACTGTAAAACCTGTGCCCACACCTCCTCCCTCACCTCTATCCAAGGCCCTAAAGGAGCCTTCCACATCCATCAAAGTTTCACCTGCACATCCACCAATATCATTTATTGTATCCGTTGCTCCCGATGCGGTCTCCTCTACATTGGGGAGACTGGGCGCCTCCTAGCAGAGCACTTTAGGGAACATCTCCGAGACACCCGCACCAATCAACCAAACCGCCCCGTGGCCCAACATTTCAACTCCCCCTCCACTCTGCCGAGGACATGGAGGTCCTGGGCCTCCTTCACCGCCGCTCCCTCACCACCAGACGCCTGGAGGAAGAACGCCTCATCTTCCGCCTCGGTACACTTCAACCCCAGGGCATCAATGTGGACTTCAACAGCTTCCTCATCTCCCCTTCCCACACCTCATCCTAGTTTCAAGCTTCCAGCTCAGTTACTGTCTCCTTGACTTGTCCGACCTGCCTATCTTCTTTTCCACCTATCCACTCCACCCTGTCCTCCTTGACCTATCACCTTCATCTCCTCCCCCACTTACCCATTGTACTCTATGCTACTCTCTCCCCACCCCCACCCTCCTCTAGCTTATCTCTCCACGCTTCAGGCTCACTGCCTTTATTCTCTTCCAGATATGCCCACCTTGAAGAGGTTCTGCTTCTCTCTGGTAGAGTTTCAGACAGCATTTCAACTTTACTTTCATCACCCTGTCGGCCATCACTGTTCCCAAGACAGTCATTGGCCTCATGTCCTCTGGAATAATCTCAATCCCCCAATCTTGGATAGGCTGCTCCTACTTCCTTACCAAAATCCACTAACAGGACAGAGCAGACAGACCTTTATTTCACACCAGTTGAACTTATTTCTTTCTATCTTGACTAATGTTTTTTCTCTCCTCATGCACTGTCTTCCCACTTTCATTCTGATGCTTTTCATTAGGTCCACAATCTCCACGTCCCTGGCCAGAGTTCCCTTACCATTCAACATGAATGTGCAATGCGCCTACATGTTCATTTCCAACAGGATGGTCAGAACACACTCAGTTCCTACCCTGCTTTGCCAGAATGAGCTTATTCTCACTTTTAAAAATTCTACGTTTAACCACCATAATCAAAGGTGTGGCTATAGTTATTCACGTGAGTCCTCATTATGCCTGTATCTTTGTGGAGTATGTGGACGATCCTTGTCATCTCTCACAGCTCTTTCTCTGATAAATCAATGACATCATTGGAACTGCTTATTGCTGTTGTTCAGAATTGGAAAAAGTAATCCATTTTGCCTTCAATTTCTATCCTTTTCTCATCTTTACATGGTCCATCACTGACATTTCTGATTTCATACCTGGGGATACACTATCCTGCAAATATCCACCAAAACCTACTGTCTCCATAGTTACCTTGACTACACTTTCTTACATTCTAGTTCTGGTAAAGACTCTGTGAGAAACAAAGCTCACACACTTCAATAATTGCAGTCCAAGACAAAATCTGAATCAGCAGTGTCCTTTATTTTACACTTGCAAGAGGGTGAGATGTCCAGTGCCTATAAGGCAGAGGACATACACACACCAAATTCAATTCATACACAATATTTATATAATTTGGTTTCTTTTGTTTTACATTGCTCCTCCCCTGCTTACATCTTCCACTTCCCTAAGACCGGCCCCCATTACCCTTTTTTATCTCTTGCCTTATCCGGCCTTGTCTGTGACAAAATGCTTATTTCTGGCCTCACAAGGCTGTTTGACCTCATCCTGCTGTAGGTCATTGTTGGGCATATTCTTTCTTCATCATTATCTACCCCCTCCATCTGTGCCTTTCCCGAGGCCGTTCTGATCCCTATGACACTTTTAATTGGGGTTTGTTCCTCTGTCTCTGTAAAAGTGGGAAACAGATGTTTATACCTACTGTTTGTACAGGCGTATCTAGCTTAACTTCATCCCCTCACAACATCTTATCTATTTGCCCGCAATGTCTACCATTGTTTTGTAGTCACATTTCATTCTGGCATACAATTTTAGCTAATACAAAAACAATTATGTATTTCCTCCACATCGTTTCCATTCTTGTTGACTCAGCTCTTGGCTAAAACAATTACACACTGGTGTGATCACTCATTCCAAGAGCATCCCTAACTATGAGATCATTAATTATTCCTGTTCCTTTACACAGTACCAGATCGAGGGTTGCTTTCTCCTGCGTCGGTTCCATTGCATATTGTTCAAGAAGACTATCACGGGTACTCTCAAAGAACTCCTCCTCAAAGGGACTGTGACTGAGCTGGTTTGACCAAGCTACATGTGGATTAATATCCCGAATAATAAAAGCGACCCACTTTTACAGGCATTGCTTATTTATTTGTTTATTGCATTGCATTCACCATTGTGATGTTATTATTTGTTGGCCTTTAGACTGAAATAATCAGTGACTTTTTCTTCTTAGAATTGCAGGAGTAACATTAATTTACCTATATCCCATAACTCCATTCTGCTCGTTTCTCCATCTCAATTCTTACATGGCCTCCTTTTCATCAGCAAAGGATTTCCCTCACTGTGTTTCAAAGAGCGCACAACCGTTTCTGATGCATTCACTGCATTTCTACCCTCATCCCTTCCCCTCCTTTCTAGACAAGGGTAGCGTTCCCTTCATCTTTGCTTTTCTCTCACTAGTCTTCATATTCAAAGGATTATCTTCTACCGTTATTACCACCTCCAACAAGATACCACCACCAAACACATCTTCGCCTCCCCTTCATTGTCAGCATTTTGGGACTGTTATCTCTGTGATGTCTTGGTCTATTTATCTGTCACTCCTAACACTTTCTCACCCACCATGGCACCTTCCTCTGCAATCGCAGAGGGCACTAACACTTGCCCTTTTATATCTTCCCTCCTCACCATCCAAGCTCCTCAACATACGTTCCAGATGATGCAGTGGTTTACTTATAGTTCTTCCAAGTCTACAGGATTCACTGCATATAATGTAGACTCCTATATGTTGGTAAGACCAAATGCAGACTGGGTGACCATTTTGTAGAACTCCTACCCTCTGACGAAGAATAACCCTGACCTTCCAGTTGCTTGCCATTGCAATGCATTACCTCATGCTAATATTTCTGCAGTACTTCAGTGATGTCCAAAGTAAGATGGAGGAACAGCTTATCATTTTTGCTTTCAGATTTTAACAACCTTCAGGACTCAACATTGAATTCAACAACTTCAGTGTATGAACACTGTTCTCTGATGTCACTGCCACAGCCAGTACCATCTCAGTGTCTTTGTGAATATATACACTGTGGAATCAGAGTGGCATTCATGAAAACTCTGTACAACATCATAGAACAGATAATTTCTACTTTCCCACTTCAACATGATTTAGGAGGAAATTACTAACCCATTTTGAAAAATACTGGATGCCATTGATATAAAGTTTTAAATAATGGTGTATTTATGGAAAATATAATCAAATTGAGGTGTCAGCTGTTTGACAAGTGTTATATCAACGCTCAAGTGAGAGTATTTTTGTGGTTTCCAAATGTTTGAATGTGTCTGGTTAGCAGATATGGTGGATTATGAATTTCAGGAATACTAGTATTCAAGTGAATTTCAAATATTTAAGATGGACTTTTTGATAAAGGTATCATTAGATTGCACCTTTACTCCCCCAAAACATAATTTTAACAATACAGCATGCTGAAAACAGGATAAAGGTAATAGAAAGAAGTGCTTGTATACCCTTTACGAAATTGTCATTCCAGATTTCTCAAGGAAGGTTATCATCTGAATTAAGACTAAAATAAAATTTGGGAGAAGATTTGTAGCTCGGATGCTCGTTGTTGTTGTAGTTCTGTTCGCCGAGCTGGGAATTTGTGTTGCATATTTGCTCGGCGAACAGAACCACAACAACACTAAAATAAAATGTCAACTCTAATTTGTGGAATTGGTTTGTCTTTACTTACATCCAAAATAATATATTCACTGAGCAGGATTATTTTCTTGCCACTTAACTCTTAGCCACAGAAAAATTCTTATTTACTTACTTTTATTCATTGGAGGTAATGGCGTTCAGCAGCTCGTTCAGTGTTTACTGCCCATTCCTAAATGCCCTGGAGAAGGTGTGGTGAGCTGTCTATTTGAACCACTTGAATCTATTTGTGAGAACACCAACAGTACTGGTAGGGAGTGAGTTATAATAGGGGGAAGATCATTGACGAAGCAGCTGAAGATGGTTCGGCCTAGGACATTACCCTGAGAGTTTAAGGGCTCATATGGCGTAGTGATAGTATCCCTACTGCTGAGTCAGCAGGCCCCAGTTAAAGCCCCATCTATTCCAGAGCTATGTCATAATATCTCCAAACGGGTGATTTAGAAAATAGTTTAAGATAAATACTGAGAATGTAAAGACTCTTGTGGTGTAATGGTAGTGTTTCCTGTGGCCGAAGAAATTTCTCCTCATCTCAATTCTAAATGGTTGTCCAATCACTCTGAACCCAGGAGGCTTGGCTTCAAGATACCTTTGCTTCAGAGGAGTGTTGAATAGAAAATATGTACCCTGAGAACTTAAGGTCTCTTGTAGTGCAATGGTAGTGTCCCTACCCATGAGTCAAGAGACCCAGATTCAAGTCCCACCTGATCCAGAGGTGTGGCATAACATATCTGAACAGGTTGATTAATAAATATCCATGCTGAGAACTCCTGCCATCATCTCCTGGAGAAGACAGACCTCCAACAACTGCAGCCTTTAAAATTATGACTCCAACCAAGGGAATGTTTTCCCCAGGTTGTCATCAACACCTGTTTTGCTGGGACACTTGATACCAAACTCAGTCAACTACTGTCTTGATGTCAAGGGAAAAATCACTCTTACTTCACCTCTGGAACTCAGCTCTTTTGTCCATGTTTGAATCACGGCTGTGTTGAAGTAAACAGCTAGATGGATCTGATGTAACCCAAACCAAACATCAGTGAGCGAAATTATTGTTAATCAATTGCTGCTTACTGGTTCCAGAGCTGAGTTCCAGAGGTGAAGTAAGAGTGATAATGCCCTATCACTTTTACTGATAAGTAATAAACTGATCGGGCATTAATCGGCTGGGTTGGATTTGTCCTGCTTTTTTGTGTTTAAGATGTCCTGGGGAATTTTTCACATTTTTGGGTATCTGCCATTGTTAAGTCTGTACTGGATCAGCTTGGCTAGGGATGTAGCAAGTGCTGGAACACGTCAGGGCTGTTGCAGCATCCAGTGCTTCCACCTCTTTCTTGATATCAAATGGCATGAATAGAATTTGCTGAAGATTGTCATCAGTGGTGTTGGTGATTCCTGATGAAGGGCTTTTGCCTGAACCGTCGATTTTCCTGCTCCTCGGATGCTGCCTGACCTGCTGTGCTTTTCCAGCACCACACTAATCTAGATGTCCACAGGAAGCCGAGATGCATCATCCATCTTGCATTTCCTATTGAAGACTGTTATGAATGCTTCAGCCATAACTTTTGTAATGATGTGCTGGGCTCCCCTATTGTTGAGGATGGGGATGTTTGTGGAGCTTCCTCCTTTAGTGAGTTGTTTAATTGTCCACCACCGTATTTGACTGAATGTAGAGTTTACACCTAATCCATTGGTTGTGGAACTGCTTAACACTGCCAACCGCTTGCTTTTCACCAGATTGATTTTTTTAAAATATCCCTGGGCCTGGTGCTGCTCCTTCATTAAGTCAGAGTTCACCCCTTTGTCTGGTGGTAATGGTAGCGTGGAGTTGCCATAAGATTGCAGATTGTGTTGGAGTAAAATTCTGTTGCTGCTGGAGACCCTTAGTGCCCAGTTTTAAACTGCTATTTCTGTACAAAATCTCTCAATTCACACAATGATAGCACCACACAAATTGTAGGGTATCCTCAATGGGTCAAGAGTATGGTGCTGGAAAAGCACAGCAAGACAGGCAGCATTGGAGGAGCAGGAAGATCAACATTTCGGGCAAAAGCCCTTCATCATTCCCTTCAAACGATTTTCCTGCTCTTCGGATGCTGCCTGACGTTCTGTGCTCTCGACTCTAATCTCTAGCAGCTGCAGTCCTTACTTTTGCCTATCCTCAATATGTGTTGACTAGATTATCTTTGTTCTCCATATTTCTCTCAGTTGTAAAAATATTTGTGAAAAAAATCAGGCTAACCCAATAAACTTATTTGCATTAGTTTTCAACCGTCACCGTATTTTAAAAGTGCAGACTCAGCTAAACAGTTAATAACTTTTGTCTTCACAATACTGAAATGGTGAACCTGAACTGAACTTGCAAAAAAGCAAACTTGAAGATAAATTGAAATATTCAATATGGTTTGATTTAATAGAAAATCCAGAGAACACCTTACCAGCTGACTGACTCCTTTCGTAATTTGTGTGAAATTTCGAATAGTTTCACGATTGAAACAAAATTTTTCACTTTTCAGTCGCTTTTCTGAAAAGAAAAATAAACTACATCGAGTGAACCAGTTTGTACATTTTCAGTGTAATAAGTGGTATCAATGATGAGCCAAGGTAGAATTTCTACATTAACAGGGTACAGCTCTTTGTGCCTGCAATAATTTTAATGATGTTGGGGATTGGGAGATTTAGGATTAATATAGGAGAGAGGGTGGACGGGACCTTGAATGGGGGGCGCTGGGAGGGGGTGATAGACGGAATTGAGGGGCTGACAGGGAGGGTTTAGGGGTAATAGAGGAAGGGAGGGGGAAAAGAGAGGGTGTAGAGTGGGGGATGGCGTTGGTGTGGGTGGAGAGGGGGAGTTGTGTGTCTCCTGACAGACCCCTACCACCCGCAGCGAGATCTGGTCCCTGCCTTACAGACAGAGCCTGGGATAGGGGAGCAACAGTGCCGGCCTCACTCACCCAGTTCCTGCAGACGCTCCATAGCCACTCGCACTGTCGGCAGCTGCTGCTTCTGAGACCGCTTCATGGTGAGAGGCTGCTCCTGCTCCTGCTCCGGCACCGAGTCCCAATCACAGCCACACACTGTCCAGCAACTACTGTAAACATCTCCATGGCAACCGCAAACCATCCACAAACTTCCGGGACAGCGACTCCAATTCCCAGAACCTGCAAACAGACCACACACACACCCCAGACCCTGTAAACTGACCACACCCCAGACTCTGTAAACTGACCACACACTACCCCAGACCCTGTAAACTGACCACACCCCAGACTCTGTAAACTGACCACACCCCAGACCCCAGAAACTGACCACACACACATCCCAGACCCTGCAAACTGATCACACACTCACACCCCAGACCCTGCAAACAGACCACACACCCACACCCCAGACCCTGCAAACTGACCACACACTACCCCAGACCCTGTAAACTGACCACACCCCAGACTCTGTAAACTGACCACACCCCAGACCCCAGAAACTGACCACACACACACCCCAGACCCTGCAAACTGATCACACACTCACACCCCAGACCCTGCAAACTGATCACACATCACCCCAGGCTCTGCAAACTGACCACACACACCCCAGACCCTACAAACTGATCACACACTCACACCCCAGACCCTACAAACTGACCACATACACCCCAGACCCTGCAAACTGAACACACATCACCCCAAGACTCTGCAAACTGACCACACAAACCATCCCCCAGACTCTGCAAACTGACCACAGACACACTCCAGACCTTACAAACTGACCACACACACAAATCCCAGACCCTGCAAACTGAACACACACTCCAGACCCTGCAAATTGACCACACACACACATACCCCAGTCCCTGCAAACTGACCTCACATCCCCCAGACCCTGCAAATTGACGACAGACACACAGTACAGACCCTGCAAACTAACCACAGACACAACCCCCAGACCCTGCAAACTGACCACACACACACACCCAGACTCTGCAAACTGACCACAGACAGGCGCCAGACCCTGCAAACTGACCACAGACATAGGATATGGAAGATATAGACTGTAGGGAAATAGATGGTGACTTCTTGCAAAATGTTCATATTACAGAGGAGGAGGAGGATGTTTTGAAATGGGTAAAGGTGGATAAATCCCCAGGACCTGATCAGGTGTACCCGAGAACTCTGTGGGAAGCTAGAGAAGTGATTGCTGGGCCTCTTGCTGAGATATTTGTATTATCAATTGTCACAGGTGAGGTGCCGGAAGACTGAAGGTTGGCTAACGTGGTGCCACTATTTAAGACATGTGGTAAAGACAAGCCAGGGAACTATAGACCAGTGAGCCTGACTTCGGTGGTGGGCATGTTGTTGGAAGGAGTCCTGAGGGACAGGATGTACGTGTATTTGGAAAGGCAAGGACTGATTAGGGATAGTCAACATGGCTTTATACATGGGAAATTATGTCTCACAAACTTGATTGAGTTTTTTGAGGAAGTAACAAAGAGGATTGATGAGGGCAGAGCGGTACATGTGATCTATATGGACTTCAGTAAGGTGTTCGACAAGGTTCCCCATGGGAGACTGATTAGCAAGATTAGATCTCATGGAATACAAGGAGAACTAGCCATTTGGATACAGAACTGGCTCAAAGGTAGAAGACAGAGGGTGGTGGTGGAGGGTTGTTTTTCAGACTGGAGGCCTGTGACCAGTGGAGTGCCACAAGGATCGGTGCTGGGTCCTCATCTTTTTGTCATTTACATAAATGATTTGGATGCGAGCATAAGATGTATAGTTAGTAAGTTTGCAGATGACACCAAAATTGGAGATGTAGTGGACAGCGAAGAGGGTTACCTCAGATTACAACAGGATCTTGACCAGATGGGCCAATGGGCTGAGAAGTGGCAGATGGAATTTAATTCAGATAAATGCGAGGTTCTGTATTTTGGGAAAGCAAATTTTAGCAGGGCTTATACACTTAATGGTAAGGTCTTGGGGAGTGTTGCTGAACAAAGAGACCTTGGGAGTGCAGGTTCATAGCTCCTTGAAAGTGGAGTTGCAGGTAAATAGGATAGTGAAGAAGGTGTTTGGTATGCTTTCCTTTATTGGTCAGAATATTGAGTACAGGAGTTAGGTCATGTTTTGGCTGTACAGGACTTTGTTTAGGTCCCTATTGGAATATTGCGTGCAATTCTGGTCTCCTCTTGAAAGGGTTGAGAAAGATTTACAAGGATGTTGCCAGGGTTGGAGGATTTGAGCTATAGGGAGAGGCTAAACAGGCTGGGGCTGTTTTCCCTGGAGCGTCGGAGGCTGAGGGGTGACCTTATAGAGGTTTACAAAATTATGAGGGGCATAGATAGGGTAAATAGGCAAAGTCTTTTCCCTGGGGTCGGGGAGTTCAGAACTAGAGGGCATAGGTTTAGGATGAGAGGGGAAAGATATAAAAGTGACCTAAGTGGCAACTTTTTCACGCAGAGAGTGGTACGTGTATGGAATGAGCTGCCAGAGGAAGTGGTGGAGGCTGGTACAATTGCAACATTTAAAAGGCATTTTGATGTGTATATGAATAGGAGGGTTTGGAGGGATATGGGCTGTGCGCTGGCAGGTGGGATTAGACTGGTTGGGATATCTGGTATGCATGGACAGGTTGGACCAAAGGGTCTGTTTCCATGCTGTACATCTCTATGAATCTATACACCCCAGACCCTGCAAACTGACCACAGACACATCCCCAGACCCTGCAACCTGATGACAGACACACACCCCCAGACCCTGCAAACTGACCACAGACACCCCCTACCCCCAGACCGTGCAAACTGACCACACACACATCCCCGGAGCCTGTAAATGGACCACACACACTCCCCAGACCTGCAAACTGACCAAACCCACCCCCAGACACTGCAAACTGACCACATGCCCACACCCCTGACCCTGTAAACTAACCACTCACACTCCTAGACCTTACTGACCACACCTCCCCGCTCCAGATTCTGCAAACTGACCACACACACCACCCAGATCCTGCAAACGGTCCCTACATATGCTCCTTCCCCAACCCCCCCACCCCGACCGACCGACCCTGCAAACTGACCATAAACATACACACACCCAACCCCAGATCCTACAAACTGATCACACACACACACACTCCTCCGACCTTGCACATCCACAACTGTCACTTATTGTATCCGTTGCTCCCGATGTGGTCTCCCTTATGTTGGGGAGACCGGACGCCTTCTTGCAGAGCGCTTTAGAGAACATCTCTGGGACACCCGCACCAATTAACCCCACCACCCCATGGCCGAACATTTCAACTCCCCTCCCACTCTGCCGAGGACATGCAGGTCCTGGGCCTCCTCAACCACCACTCCCTCACCACCGAACGCCTGGAGGAAGAATGCCTCATCTTTCACCTTGGCTCACTTCAACCCTAGGGCATCAATGTGGACTTCACCAGTTTCCTCATTTCCCCTCCATCCACTTTACCCCAGTTCCAACCTTCTAGCTCAGCACCATCCTGATGACCTGGCCTACCTGCCAATCTCCCCTCCCACCTATCCACTCCACCCTCTTCTCTGACCTATTACCTTCATCCCCACCCCCATCCACCCATTGTACTCTTTGCTACCTTCTCCCCAGCCCCACACCCCCTCCTCTCCCATTTATCTCTCCATCCTGGAGGCTCTCTGCCTCATTCCTGATGAAGGGCTTTTACCTGAAATGTTGATTTTCCTGCTCCTCGGATGCTGCCTGACCTGCTGTGCTTTTCCAGCACCACTCTAATCTTGACTATACACAGCCCAGACCCTGAAAACTGACTACACACACACCCCCAGACTCTGACCATTGACCATACACCCAGAACCTGCAAACTGACCATACAACCCCCCCCCCGACCCTGCAAACTGACCACACACACACACAGGCACACTACCCAGAGCCTGCAAATGGACCCCCCACACACCCGACCTTGCAAACTGATCACACACATCCCCCCAACCCTGCAAACTGACCACAAAAGCTCCCAGACCCTACAAACTGACCACACAAACCCCCAGACCCTGCAAACTCACCACACACAGTCCCGACTCTGCAAACTGACCATGTCTCCATACCCTGCAAACTGATCTCTCTCTCACACACACACAGTCCAGACTCTGCAAACTGACCACAGACATCCCCAAACCCTGCAAAGTGACCGCACACCATCCAGACCCTGCAAATGGACACTACACACACCCCCCAGACCTTCTAAACTGATCACAAACACCCCAGACCCAGCAAACTGACCACACACACACACACACACACACACACACACACCTCCAACCTACAAACTGACTACACCCCCCCAGACCCTGAATACTGACTATACACCCCCCCTTGACCCTACAAACTGACTACACCCCCCAGACCCTGAACACTGACAATACACCCCCAGACCCTACAAACTGACCCCTGCAAACCCCTGCAAACCCCTGCAAACAGACCACACACATCCCCCCCAAACCTGCAAACTGATATTGCACCCCCCCTGAACCTGCAAACTGACCACACACACTCCCCCGAACCTGCAAACTGACCGCACACACCCCCAGCCCCTGCAAACTGAATACACACTCTCAACTTTGCAAACTGATCACACACACACACCTGATCCTGCAAACTGACCCCACACACATCCCCCGATCCTGCAAACTGACCACAAAAGCTCCCAGACCCTACAAACCGACCACACAAATTCCCCAGACCCTGCAGACTAACCACACACACAGTGTAGATGTATAGACCCTGCAAACTGATCACATAGCCATTGGACCCCACAAACTGACCACATCATCCAGACCCTGCAAACTCACTACATTCCATGGACCCTGCAAGCTGACCACATACTTCCAGATCCTGCAAACTGACCATACATCCCATTATTCATCCTATCCAGTCTCTAAATAATATTGTTGGTTCCAGTGAACTCGCCTCCTGTTTGTCTAATCTTCAATAGCTATAGACCATCCTATTCAAACTTCCTTGATAAGAAAAGCCATCAATCACAGGAATGGGTTAAGTGAACCTTCTCTAAATTGCTTGAAATGCAATTTTATTCTTTTTTTTAATTCTTTTTTTGAACAGTACTTTTTTAGCAACAGTACTCCAAATGTCATCTCACCAAGGCACTGTACAGCTGCAGTATAACTTACCATCTTCATTCTCTAAAGTATGCGTTTTACGTATTGTTGTAGGCTTTGTTTGTCTTTCCAGGTTAGGAACTATTAACATTGACATCAAAAGCTGAACATGTCAACTTTTAAAGAGAGATTCAAACAACTCAGTTTACCAAAATCTAATGGAGATGACGTGGATAATAGTTGCAGTCACTCTGATATTTACCCCTGTCTTTTTGCAGTAATGGTTAGTTTTCATAATTACAAGACTTGTAGCAGAAACCATCAGACAGTTGAAAGCAATGCAGAAAACAACTTGAAGAGAAATGCATCGGGTCATTTAACTCTTGTACTACTCAATTCTTCACCATAATTTAACAGGTCCCTAATCTTATAGCAGTCATTGTTCTATTCCAGAAAGCTGATGGTGAAGGTCAGGACTACTAACAATCTCCACTTTTATATTTATGGAGCTATAGATTATTTAAGACACTAATTTAATTCCTTATCATTTGTTCACTTAGGCCCTCCCTAGACACTCAGAGCATTGCCTTTATCTTGCTTATTCATGCAGTGACATAACCAGCCAGATTGCCAAGTTGATCCTCAGTCAAAGAGGCAGACATCTTGCTATATTGTTATTGTTCTAGGTCAAACTCACTCCTTCACTATGTGCCTGTAGCTAATGTTCCAAGCACACTGCATGTGTGGCAAGCAAGCAGCCACTTCTCCAAGTCTTTAGGTAGTGGTCCTCACTGAAATCCATGGAAGCACTCATCAGTCAGGGGATTTTGGCACAGCAAGAAAAGGGAATCCTTCAATTCCACTTTGGGACATGGCTGCTCTTAGACTGTGGTTGGGAGTATTCTTGATCAGAGATCACAAGAAGACCTGTGGCTGCTTAGGGGCCAGACTGGGGTTTGGGCAAACAGAGTCAGGAGAGGTATAATTATCGGTCAGGGATCTGGGCACTACTCATCCTGGGCTGTCTGGTTAGGTAGCTCAAGGGCCACAGTCTGTCTATTCGGTCTGTCCAGATCAACTAAGTAGAAAAGGGATTTGGAGATGGAGGGGTAGGTCAGTTGTAAGAGGCAGCCACCCTTAGACAACAGCTGCTCCCATTGCTTTAATATGATGATTTGGAGATGCCAGTGTTGGACTGAGGTGTACAAAGTTGAAAATCACACAACACAGGTTACAGTCCAACAGGTTTATTCGGAAGCACTAGCTTTCAGAGTGCTGCTTCTTCATCATGGGATTGACAACCACCTTTTACTCTAGTGATGGAGAGGGATAAGTGTGTACTACAGGGCAAGAGTTATAGCTGGGGGCAGGGAAATTATGATGCGGTGAGGCATGACTTAGGATGTGTGGATTGGACAAGTAGATTCCAAGGCAAGAGCGTAATTGATATGTGGAACTTGTTCAAGGAGCAACTATTGAGTGTCCTTGATAAGTATGTACCTATCAGGCAGGGAGGAAAGGGTCGTGTGAGGGAGCCGTGGTTAATAAGGAATTGGAATCCCTTGTTAAATGGAAGAGGGCGGCCTTTGTAAAGATGAGGCGTGAAGGTTCAATAGGGGCGATTGAGAGTTATAAGGTAGCCCAGAAGGACCTGAAGAGAGAGCGAAGAGCAGCAAGGAGGGGACATGAAAGGTCCTTAGTTGGTAGGTTTAGGGAAAACCCTAAGGCTTTCCATAGGTATGTTAGGAATAAAAGAATGACTAGGGTAGGAATAGGTCCAATCAAGGATAGCAATGGGAAGTTGCGTGTGGAGGCTGAAGAGATTGGGGAGGCACTGAATGAATACTTTTCGTCAGTATTCACTCAGGAACAGGACATTGTTGTCGATATGAATACTGAGGCATGAATAAGTAGAATGGATGGCTTTGAGATATGTAGAGAAGAGGTGTTGGAAATTCTGGCAAGGGTGAAAATAGATAAGTCCCCTGGGCCTGATGGCATTTATCCTAGGATTCTCTGGGAAGCAAGGGAGGAGATTGCAGAGCCATTGGCCTTGATTTTTGTGTCCTCTTTGTCTACAGGAGTAGTGCCGGAGGACTGGAGGCTAGCAAACGTGGTTCCCTTGTTCAAGAAGGGGAGTAGGGATAATCCTAGTAACTATAGGCCAGTGAGTCTCACTTCTGTTGTGGGCAAAGTCTTAGAGAGAATTGTAAGGGATAGGATTTATGCACATCTGGATAAGAATAATGTGATCAAGGATAGTCAGCATGGTTTTGTGAAGGGCAGGTCGTGCCTCACAAACCTTATTGAATTCTTTGAGAAGGTGACTAAGGAGGTAGATGAGGGGAAAGCGGTAGATGTGGTATATATGGATTTTAGTAAGGCGTTTGATAAGGTCCCCCATGGTAGGCTACTGCAGAAAATACAGAGATATGGCATTGAGGGTGAGTTGGAGGTTTGGATTAGGAATTGGCTGGCTGGAAGAAGACAGAGGGTAGTAGTTGATGGCAAAGGTTCATCTTGGAGTGCCGTCACTAGCGGTGTTCCGCAAGGATCTGTTTTGGGACCATTGCTGTTTGTCATTTTTACAAATGACCTGGAGGAAGGGTTAGAAGGTTGGGTGAGCAAGTTTGCGGATGATACGAAAGTCGGAGGAGTTGTAGACAGTGAGGAAGGATGTGGCAGGTTACAGCGGGATATAGAGAAGCTGCAGAGCTGGGCAGAAAGGTGGCAAATGGAGTTCAATGTAGGTAAGTGTGAGGTGATTCACTTTGGTAAGAGTAACAAAAAGATGGGGTACTGGGCTAATGGTCAGATACTTGGTAGTGTGGAAGAGCAGAGGGATCTTGGTGTCCATGTACACAGATCTCTGAAAGTTGCCACCCAGGTAAATAGTGCAGTGAAGAAGGCATATGGCGTACTGGCTTTTATTGGTAGAGGAATTGAGTTCCGGAGTCCTGAGGTCATGCTGCAGTAGTATAAGACTCTGGTGCGGCCGCATCTGGAATATTGTGTGCAGTTTTGATCGCCATACTATAGGAAGGATGTGGAGGCACTGGAACGGGTGCAGAGGAAGTTTACCAGGATGTTGCCTGGTATGGTAGGAAGATCCTATGAGGAAAGGCTGAGGCACTTGGGGTTGTTTTCATTGGAGAAAAGAAGGTTTAGGGGTGACTTGATAGAGGTGTACAAGATGATTAGGGGGTTAGATAGGGTTGACAGTGAGAACCTTTTTCCACGTATGGAGTCAGCTATTACAAGGGGGCATAGCTTTAAATTAAGGAGGGGTAGATATAGGACTGATGTTAGGGGTAGGTTCTTCACTCAGCGAGTCGTAAGTTCATGGAATGCCCTGCCAGTAGCAGTGGTGGACTCTCCCTCTTTATGGGTATTTAAGCGGGCATTGGATAGGTATATGGAGGATAGTGGGTTAGTGTAGGTTAGGTGGGCTTTGATCGGCGCAACATCGAGGGCTGAAGGGCCTGTACTGCGCTGTATTCTTCTATGTTCTATGTTCTATGTTCTAATGAAAGAGCAACACTCTGAAAGCTAGTGCTTCTGAATAAACCTGTTGGACTACAACCTGAATTGTGTGAATTTTAACCTTAAATATGATGATGGCTTTGTTGTTGTTCTTTGCACCACCTAGTGGTGACATTCATAGCATGCTCTCTCTTTTTAAAAGTCTTATTTGAACAAATTAGAGCAAAACAGCAAATTATCATCACTGGTACTTATGAAAATATAGTGAGATGTATAAGTCACCACAATTTGGCACCATCTTAATTACAGAAAATATAAAAAGAAATAATTGAGACAAAGTTAGGACAGAGTTCATCTTTTGTTCCCTCCATGACTCCGGGGTTTATGGAATGGCTACGGGACACCATCGCCGAAGCAGTTCCCTGAGGCCACCAGAGCAATGGCTTCCAGACCAGACCCACCACACTGCCCACCTCTAAAGCTGACAGTGAAGCTGCTCCATCATCCTCACAGCAAGGAGGGACAGACCAGACACACCAAGTTGCCAACACTGAAACCATTGCCACTTCAGTTGCTGCCCGAAGTTGTCACATTGCTGCCATAGTCATGAGGAATCAACTGAACCACCAGGCCACCACTGCTGTAGCCACTGCTGTGCTGAAAAGCTCAGGTCTTTCCATTTTGAATCAAAGCTCAGACATCTAAGAGGAGGGATCAGCCTTGTCACTTTCTGTGCATTTGTTGAATACTTCAAATGTATAGTATCAATCAGAAATTAACATTGTGCACTGTTTGATCATAGCAGTATACCCTTTGATCATAATTTACTTAATTATAAGTAACTGGCTCATTGGTTTACAGAGCAGTATGATTCCAACAGGGTGAGTTCAATTCCCATCACCAGTTTGAGGTTACCATGTAGTGTTCTCCTTCTCAACCTCTTCCCTTGGCTGAGGAATGGTGGCCCTCAAGTTAAACCACAACCAGTCACCTCCCTCTAATGAGAGCAGCCCATATGGTCTGGTAAGACTATGGCGACACAACAGCAACATAATTATAATTAATTTAATTAAATTATAATTTACTTAATTAACTATAATACTACTTATTTGACTACATATTTCATGGCTCCGGGGTTTATTAATTTTGCTGATGGCTACTCTACATTCATTTTATATATCACACATTAAGTTGACTAAGGTACCTGGATCATTTATATATCATATTAAATTGAATAAGGTACCTGGATCATTTCAATTCAGTCTTTAACTATGTCAACGTTATTCAGAGTACACTCACAGTCCATTTATTCCCCATATGCAATGAAGAGGAATTGGTGATTAATTTATATAGATTTATCTGATGCATCTCAGAGCATTGCAACACAGATTGGCCTAAGTACAGGAGTATGAAAAAGATACTAGCTTTTCATCTGGACCTAGGAATGATAAACAACATGGGACATATTAAAAGTGAACCTCTATTAATAAATATATCACCTCAAATTCCAGAGTGAATTATGTGGGTTCAGGCTACAGTGCAGTTGGTGTACTTTGTGAACTGAGCAAAGCCTGCAGTGACAGACCTCATCTAAAACTCTGTGGGACTTTGCTCAATCAATAAGTTACTAAATCCTTACCAGAATATTGAATTATAAGGACACAATCATAGCTCATGAGTTGCCTGCTTAATGCATGTTACAATTCTAACAAATTCAGTAACCAAGATATTAACACATCTTTTGTTTTACAGATAGTGACACACCTACTTTGTATTTCTTGTACATTCGATTTATATTTCCAACTTCTGGTACCTTATTTTCATTTATCCTTATTTACATTTTGACAGAGCAAGAAGAATATATCTGAAATACAGCACCATATGGCTTTCTTTACATTTACAGCATCATTTAGGTTTCTTTACAATTACAAGTTGGAAACCAATATTATAACATTTTCACAATATTACCCCTTTCAAAACTTGTTTCTACATTATTTCTAAAATGGAAAATATATAAATTAATGCTTTTTTAAAAACTAAATTATGGGTTATAATAATTATTATTGTCACTTAAGAAGGAAGCAAGTTTCTTGCAATCAAATTACTTTGAATTGAAGCAATTTGTACTTGTACTGTAGTATTACTCATTAAAATTATGTTAATATAGTTTTATTTCTGTAAAGTACTGAGACATTTTGCTTTGGTAGGGAAGTACCACTAGATGGGCTAATAAGTTTATCTCTTTGCAAATTTCCGAAAGTTTTTTACTTGAGAAATCATTAGCCTTTAAAATATGAGGTGGTTAGGATCAATTAGTTATTATTCAAATTGTGGCACTGATTATCTAATGTAAGCTTCCTTTGCCGGTTTGAACCTGAATTGAAAAGCTTGAAATTAATTTGGGCATGTTCAACAGATCCATACCTTGAACCTCACATAATATCGTTGAAAGAATTCTTGACCTAGTGTCTTTGACTAGAACATTTTCCAGCTTCAAATTTACAAATGTTATAATTGGACTTAAAGATGCTTACGTTATTGTTAAGGAGGTGATCCTAAAGAACAGGAATAAAATGCAGTTAAAATATTTGAGACTAACCCTAATATTAAATAATGGCTACTGAGCCTCGTTATTGCTCTGAACCTTTTTCTTAAAAAAACTTTTGTTCACTAAATTCAGTCCATTTAGAGCAGACCAAAAATTAGAATTTAAAATTTCACGAGTGGAAAATAAGATATCACTTTGGTAATAATTTCCTGATTTACCTGGTCTACGAATCACTTAGCGATTCGTTCCTAGTATTCCATTACATCCAATAAAGAGGAAATGAGCTACAATTTAGGTTTAATGTGTGCTGTGTCTGGATATCAAAATCTGCATCAGACTTATAGAATTTTTTATATTAAATCTTAAAAATCAATACCCAAATTATGATAGATGTTCACTTAAAATCATTCAACATAGAGATAAAATATAAAGAAACAAAATAGATATGTCCTTCCTCCATTTCAACAATCAAACTCCTCCCCCCCATCAGACATTCTAGTTGACTTGAAAAGTAAATATTACTTCTGTTTTTATCTGAACGCATAATAATGTGTAAAGTTACTTGGGACTTTGTATGGTTGGTAAAGAATGATTGTAAGATCATGATAATGTGTCAAACAAGATGGGGGTGGGGGGTGGGGTGGAGGATTTGTGGTTAAAGGGGCTAGAAATATTTATATCACCATGGCGGTGTGAGAAAGCTGGACGGAATGTTTTGTGAATAAAAGTATAACTGAGCAGAGAACAAAGCTGACTGTTTTTCATCAATTTTCCCTTCACTTTAATTCTGACCAGTGAGCTACAATAATATTGAGAATACAAATTGCTCTGTGCTGCTGCCTAATAGCATTTGAAAAATGAGTGCAATGCAAAGCAAACATGGATACACATTCTGTGCCTGAAATAGCATAAGGCTTAAATTTTCACTAGCTTTCCTAACAAAGTAGTATTGTGATGTGTAATACCCTTGATATTACTCCCATTCATCTAGGCATTTTGCTATTATTGATTTACATATAGATTACTTGTAAATCTAATTTATAGACTCAGAACATAAAAGTGAGTATAAACAAAGAGAAATTAGCACATACAATTGTGACTTGAGGGATGTACCAACTCATTTTCTCACTGTTATAATTAAGCATTCAGCCATAATTATCTTCTATAGCCATGAAACACACCATATTTCAAGTGACTTATGATGGTTACAACAAATGCGAAAATACAGAATACATCTTAGAGAGAATAAAAATAAACTGAAAAGCAATATCATGGTGAAATACTAGCGAAATAATGAAATCTGCTATGCCTAAAATTCTTGGCTTAATTTCAGACCTGTTTTGAACCATTGTAATTGGAGGAAATGCCGGTTCCTTAGCTTGAAACTTGAGCCATTATAATGAGCTGAGATATGTTTGGACACAGGGGTCAATAAATCAATCCAAAGAACATGAAAATTCAGGTTTGCCAAATTGTATGCATAAGATACAGATGATCTGATTTGCCATCACAATCTACTGAAGATGCATTATTGGGCTTTTTAACTTGCAGCAGGATATTGCCTCATCAGCTACTTGTGTTGCCCCAGTAACATGAGAACCAGATGTGGGCCACATAGTACTGAATACATTTATTACAGTTCTTGGTATCAATGTATATTATAATCACAGGCACTTTAATAAGGAACCCAAACATTGTGGGACTGCAGTAGAGTGGGAACTCAGCCAAGTGAAACAAAAGCCAAGAGGTTTACTGACTGATATTAGAAATTTGCTTCAAAGTAGAAATTCAGTGCAAAGGAGAACAGAAGTGCATTAACTAGGGTTTACTGCAAGAAATAAACTCTCCAGAACATGAGGTAAATGGGAGACGATAAAAGTTGTGCAGCATAAGGCTGACCTGTAGTGAGACCAATGGCGGACAAATGTCACGAAGCAGTGTGACATGAGTCCAGGGAATGAAGCTAATCGGTGAGTAGGATTGATGAATATTCCTAATCTTTATAAGTAAAAGCAAAGTCTTAAGTTCGTGTTTAATTTTAGTGTTTTCTATTTTCTCTTTTAATAACTGCTTAAATATTAGGTTGATATAAATATAATTTTATATTTAAGCTTATAAAGGCAATGTATCAGCATATTCAAGTCTAAAGAACAGGGAATCATGAGTAATTAACCCTATAGTTAATCAATTATGATAGTTTCACAAGATGGGTGATGTGTTATCACTGCAACATATGGAACCTGCTGGACTCCAGTATGATCCAGAACAAACACATCCGTAGTAAATGTTTTCTAGCTCAAAGAACTTCAGATCTGAGTTGAGGAAATCGAGTCTGAACTGCAAATATTGTGCCACATCAAGGAAGGATAAGGTTACCTGGACCCTTTGCTCCAGAAGGAGGTCACACCCATCAGATTAGGTAATTCAAAATGAGTGTATGATCAGAGGCAGGACAGTGTGATTACTGGTGAGACACATACGGGAATATGGCGAGTTGCAATTGAGGAGCCTCAGCCCCTGCAATTGTCGATTAGTTACAAGGATCTTGTAGGCTATGTAGATGAGAAGGAGAACAACAGAGAGGATGAGAAAACTGACCATATCTCCTTGGTAAAGAGAACCATTCAATTGTGAGGGAAGAAAATATTAATGTAGTTCTGTGAGGAACCGTACAATTAGAAGGATAGATCCTGTTTTCTCTCTGTTTAGCTGTGAGTGCGATTCTTGAAGGCTACGTTGCCATCCCAGTCCTAGAGTTCAGTTCATCTCCTTGAGGATGAAGAACCTGGGGGGAGGGGGCGGGAGAGCGAGCGAGAGAGAGGGAGAGAAAGAGAGAGATTCAGAAGTTGTCATGAGATTCGCCTGAACTGTGCTGCGACCAGTGTCCTGGCAAAAAAAGTAACTTGGGCCAGAAAAAGAGCTTTACAATAATTAAATGGAAGGTTTGGGAGAGGGGAACTGTGGGCTTACAATGCAGAAGGATATGGCAGCATTATTGGCCAGCTATTTGGATAATAATTCCCAGTATGGAATAGGAAGGGGCAGCATATAAGAACATAGGAAACTATCAGTAAGTAGTGTCAAAAGGGAAAATGTGATAAAAAGACAAAATTAATACCCCTTTATATCATTGTGTGAAGAACTTGGAACAAAATAGATGAATTATCCGCACAAATGCAGATTAACGATAATAAAGCCATTATAGACACATGGATATGAGGAGATCAAAGCTGGAAACTAAATGCTTGGGCACATATGACCTTTTGTAAGAACAGGCAGCAAGGACAGGATAGTGGGGTAACATTATTGGAATGGGATGGAACAAGACAATAGCAAAATGATGTGGAATCCATACCAGTAGAGGTAAGAAATAAAAAGGGAAAGAGGGCATTGGTAGAAGTCATCCATAGAATGTCTAATAGTTGCTATCTGGTGGGACAGAGAATGAACCAGGAGATAATGAGGACATGTTACAATACAGTACATCAATCATACATGACTTCAGTCTTTGTATGGATTAGGACAGTTAGTTTGGCAGATGAAGCCATGAAGAAGGGTTCAAAGAGTATAATTGGGACAGTTTTCTAATTCAATATTTGGTGGATCCAACCAGGGATCAGGCTATTTTGGATCTGGTGGTGTGAGATGGGTTTAATAAATGATATCAGCGTAAAAGATCCCCTTAGAAACAGTGACTATATCAGGGTGGAATTTAGCTTTCAGTTTGAGCGGACATGACTTGGGTTGGAAATAACTGTGCCAAGCTTAAATAACAGTAATATCAAAAGAATGAGTGGGAAAGGGGTTTAGCATCAAAGACAGTTAAGGATCAACAGCAAATGTTTAAGAAAATAGTTCATGGCTCACAACAAAGATGTATCTCAATGATTAAGAAGGACTCTAGGAAGATGATAAGACAGCCATGGTTCACCAGGGAAGTTAAGGATAGATCACATTGAAACAAAAAGTATACACTGTGGCAAAGGTTAGTGGTAAGCAGAGATTAGACAAAATTTTAAACAAAAATATACAACCACAAAAGAAATAGAGATAGAAAATAAACAAGGAGGGTAACCTTGCAGATAGTATCAAGATGGACAGCAAGAGATGCTTTAAATTTATTTAAAAAAAGAGATGTCATGGTGTACGTACGTTCCTTAAACAATGAGGCTGGGGAAAAAATAATGGGTAACCAAGAAATGGCGAAGTGTTGAATAAATACTTTGCATCAGTCTTCACAGTAGAATACATGAAAAGCATTTCAAAATGCCCAAAATGTTGAAGGGGTACGTGTAGAAGAGGATGCAAATACAGTAACTATCACTGCAGACAAAGTGCTAGGGAACTAATGGGGCTACAGCAACATGGAGCACTACCACCTGCAAGTATCCCTCCAAAGCACTCACTATCCAGACCTGGTAATATACTGTTGTGGGTCTAAATCTCGGAACTTCCTCTTTAACAATATTGTGGGGACACTTACACCAAATGAACTTCAGCAGTTCAAGAGGGCAGATTGTCTCCACCTTCTCGAGAGTAACTAGGGGCAGATAATAAATGCTGCTCACAGCATTAACCTTTTCAAACCTATATACTTGTGTACAATAAATGCCTACTGCCATATGGATCCATGGATGACAGTAGCCCTAATTATATAATTAAAAGAGCATTAATCAAGAACAAGACCAGCCACTGAATGTGGCTCGGTATTCACTAATTTTGGATTGACAATGGTGTTTGCTTAATTATACAGCACTTGAGTTTCCCAGCATGTACCTCGATAGTAATTGAGGTAAGAGAGGTAAATTATTCTTCTCCGCTCTGGCAAGAAACTCTAAAGCAAGATGGTGGTGACTGCACTAAAATTAAAAAAAAGAGTACTGGAAGGCAGAACTGGTAACATTTTAGAGAGAGTGAAAGATAACCAGAATTAATGTTTCACGTCTGTGGCTAGAGATTACAGACCTGAAACATTAATTCCATTTTTCTTCACAGGTTTTGCTGGACCTGCTCAGTGTTTGCAGTGTTGTCTTTTATGTTTCAAACCTACAACATCTAACATTTTGCTAATGATTTTGTGAGAAGTATGTTTGCTTCACCCATGAGTAGGCAAATTAGCACAGAATAGAGATACAAGTTAGCACCTTCCTGGCTTATATATATCATATCAATCAATTGATAAACATGTTCATGATGTGGTATCAATATCAATAATCAATATCGATATATCAATATCAGTAGATGTACCTGCTTAACAAGAATGATTAAATTTGAATATGGACAAACTAATCTCTGATAGCTAGCATGATTTTTATAGCACTAGGGGAGGATTCAGATTCTAATTCAGGTTTTATAGTGTAAAATATTTATTGATTGCATCAACACTTCTGCTCCTGACTTGTTCTGGTAGTCTTGGGAGATTTGCAGTCAATTGTTAGGATTGAAATCGAAATTGAGTCTTCAATTTTGACATTATGAATATCTAACCTTTTAAATTGCAAAAACAAATTCAAAGCCAATTTCTGAAGAGAATCAGATTTCTGGACCTAATAAGAGTAACAGCCAATCATGCAATAGCTTATTTCAAAGAGTGCTCCATTTGATAGACCCCTGAAATAGATGCAGTTTTCATCCAACTTCTCATCATTTCTGATTGTTAACTTGTGATAGTTGGTCATGGATATAAGCCAAAAAGAAGGAACAGAAGTTTTTGCAGATCAAAGCTGTTTAGCAGATTTTATGATTTGTGTTTGTCAAAAAAAAAGCTCCTGATGATTTTAGTTCTTTCAATTATTCATGAATTTTGGTTGGAGATGACATCTTAACAATGGTTGAAGAAAATAGGACTAAAAGGATGAGGAAAATATTCTTGGGAAAATTAGGAAATTGTAGTTACTTAATTGCTTGTGTGCTTATGACAGTAAATACAAGAGTGTAGTGCTGATGCAATTGCCAACTAATCAGTTCATTTTTTCCACTTTGTAATAGCACCCATGACTATCTTGAATTATCCTAATTATGAATTGTGATATGACAACAAACATTGAATCATCAGAAACATCTCCTATGAGTATCTACAAAAACATGTACACTCTGTTGAGCCCAAGCCCATTGCTGGTATCGGAGGTTGCCTTTGACTTACTGTACAGGGAACCCTTGGCTAAAGGCCAACTCCTATTACTTGACTGAGGACTGCTGACAACTAGGACAAGGTAACTGGTTTTGTGTCTTTGCTAAATCATGCAACAATATGGCATTACTGTGAGCCTGATATCTCTGGCTGGGGTGGGGGGAAGGCACAAAAAGCCAATATTGGGATGCTCTGAGCATTCAGGTAGGCTCAGATTAAGTGAGCATGAGGAGAGCAAGTGAGATGCAACCTGGTTTAGTCCATGAACTGGATGTGGGCCAATGAGCACATAATGACTTTGGTTCTACCATACAATGATAATTGCCGTGTTCCCTGAGGGAAAGCATTGAAGTGTAGATGTGTACTATAATTTGTTTAGAGATGTGCAGAGAGTAGTTAAAGGCTGGCACATACTGGGTGTCAATGTCCATGATTGTGGGTCACGGGGACAGTGCCTGTAGAGCACTCCCTGAGATGGGGGTCCTTTGGACCAAGCAGTGAGTTGAAGTCACCAGGTACTCACGCAGATGTCCAAGGAGAGAAATATTCAAGTTTTTTTTTGTACTGGCTGGCATTGTGGAAAACTGCATATTATTGATGTGAAATCTGCAATGATTAAGGTCACTATGAAGCTGGAGATTTCTTTATAAAAGGCAGCTTGCTGCTCCATAACAAGAATCTCACCTTGATGCCTGGAACTTACTTAAAAGATGCAAAACATTGTTCCCAAAGTTGAGATAATCATTGCTGGATATCTTGCTCAATTGTGCCACACTTCTTGCTGTATCCCATGTCATTCAGGCCATTGCATGATTCCGCATATAATCCTGCATAAATTTAGTCATATATAACTTGGGATGTGTTGTCTGTTATGCTATGGGATTTGACAATTGCATCAACATTGAATGATGTGCACTTACACAGCATTCTGTCTCTGAGTGTATGTATTTGTACAAAAATCTTGAACCATGTTGCTGTGGTTCAAGTTAGAATAATTGACTGCATATTTATTGGTCATATTCTTGTGCTATTTTCTTCCTTCTTTCCAATAATACATTATGTACATGTAGTTGGGTAGTATGTCAAATGGTTAATGTATCAACAGTGTTGCACTAAGTAATAACTTTGATTTATCTTTGGGTTTCTCCATGTACTTGGATATTTTGCATATTTTAACATAATGTCTTCTTGTCAAAATAGTTTGCATATGTCACAAAATATTTTAGTAGATGGGATGAGACAATATACACCTCACACAAGATTTGGATGCCTTACTGACTTTGTTAATGGGTTGGAATAGTTCTTGTAGAGTAAGTACCTGCAGATTCTGCTGGCCTGCTATGATTACTTCAACTTGCATAATTTTTCTTCATCTGAAAAGGTGGTCATCTTTGGATTTGTTCAAAAGATATTTTCAGAAAGTATAGGTATAGAAGATAGGTATAGAAGAATTGGTTACATCAGCCTTTTGGTTAAGTGAAATTCAGTGAAATAGCATTCTACACATTGGTGAATATTTAATGTGGCTTTTGGAGGTATGACATGAACTCAAGCTTGCAAATCTTGAAACTAACTTGGAGTTTAATTTGATCTTTTAGGATGTAGAAGATTTTATCAATTTCCTTACAGTCATAGTAAATATGCCAGAGGACTCTATGCTTTGCAATCCTTTGTTTCCCCAAATGATGCAAAGTTTGACAAATTGTCTTTACTTGATGACTGCATCGACACCACCTCATGTTCCCACAAGAAGGTTGAACAGTTCATCAACTTCACCAACACATTCCGCCCCGACCTTAAATTCACCTGGATCATCTCTGACACCTCCTCCCCTTCCTGGACCTCTCCATCTCAGTCAATGGTGACCGACTCAACACTGACATTTTCTACAAACTCACTGACTCCCACAGCTACCTGGATTACATCTCCTCCCACTCTGCCTCTTGCAAAAATGCTATCCCTCATTCCCAATTCCTCCGCCTCTGCCGCATCTGCTCCCAGAAGGGCCAGTTCCACCACAGAACACATCAGATGGCCTCCTTCTTTAAAGACTGTAATTTCCCCTCCCATGTGGTTGATGATGCCCTCCAGTGCATCTCATCCACATCCCACACCTCAGACCTTGAACCCACTCCTCCAACCACAACAAGGACAGAACCCCCGCCCCGATCCTCACCTTCCACCCCATCAATCTCCATATACATCGCATCATCCTCTGCCATTTCTGCCACCCATAAACGGATCCCACCACCAGAGATATATTTTCCTCCCCATCCCTATCCGCTTTCCATAAAGATCGTTCGCTCAGCGACTACCTCATCAGGTCCACGTCCCCTAACAACCCACCCTCCCCTCCTGGCATCTTCCCCTGCCACCACAGGAATTGCAAAACCTGCACCCTCACCTCCCCCCTCACCTCCGTCCAAGGTCCAAAAGGAGCCTTCCACATCCGTCAAAGTTTCACCTGCACTTCCACACATATTATTTACTGTATCCGTTGCTCCCAATGTGGTCTCCTCTACATTGGGGAGATAGGATGCCTACTCCCAGAGCACTTCAGAAAACATCTCCATGGCCCCATGGCCAAACACTTCAACTCCCCCTCCCACTTTGTCGAGGACATACAGATCCTGGGCCCCCTCCATCACCACTCCCTTACCACCTGATGCCTGGAGGAAGAATACCTCATCTGCCACCTTGGGTCCCTCCAACCCCTGGCATCAATGTAGATTTCACCAGTTTCCTCATTTCCCCTCCCCCATCTTACTTCAGTTCCAACCTTCCAGCTCAGCACCATCCTCATGATCTGTCCCATCTGTCCGTCATCCTTCCCAACTATCCGCTCCACCCTACTCTCTGACCTATCATGTTTACTTCTACCTCAATCTACCTATTCCACCTTCCTCCCAGCTATACCCTCTCCCATTTATCTCTCCACTCCTGAGGCTCCCAGCCTCAATCCTGATGAAAGGCTTTTGCCCAAAATGTAAATATTCCTGCTCCTTGGATGCTGCTTGACCTGCTGTGCTTTTCGAGCACCACACTCTTGACTCTGTCTTTCTTGATCAGTTGATCTATGAAGTGAAGATTCCTTCTTTCATTGAATAGTTGAAATTCTGACAGAAGGTCATTCCTAGAATGCCAGTCCATATAAAAATGCTTGACTTTCATCTTTACTGTTCTGCTTTCTGCTATTTAAAAATGTGAGAGTAAAAATAAATATTGCAGCTTCATTTTTTTGGCATTGGTTTTTCCAATGTTGTTTCTAGTTATAACATTAAAAGTAACTTATATCTGCCAAAAATGTGGGAATGTCATGCATACCTTTTTTTGATTTTCATATTTTCTGTGAATCAAGTTGATGGAATCATCTGATGTCTGGATACAGGTCAGGGTTTCTTTTAAAGAAGTGTTTTACATGTGTTTTGCTATAGGATCATTTTCTTAGGTTGAAACGGCCCCTTACCATTCATAAACCAATGGTTTTTTATACTGTGGCTTCTTTTATTCGTTCCTTTGTTACGTTTGCTGCATTTCAGTACAATTACAGACTTCAGTCTTGATGAACTTTAGCTCTGAACTCAGATATGTGATCGGTGAATATTAAGAAAAGAATCTTTCATAATTTGCACTGTTGAAATCTTTTAATCTTTCAATTCCACCATGCTGTCAACAGCTAGTGTCTCGCTTGCATGCGCAATCTTCTAGTAACTATTTAATATCATTGCTGCCAATATGATATAATTGTGGTTTTCTACATGTTATCCCACAGAACATATACCACAGAGACTCATATTGAGATACATATCTGGAAGTTTATTAACAAGGAGTGGCTAGAAATTGTGCACAAGATCATGGGAAAGTGGCTGGAGATTGTGCCTGTACTGGATCGACTACCTAGTGCCAATGTGCCGAATTGCTTCCTATGCGCCATAGCCATTGTGATACTGTGAACAATTAATTATGTACATTAAATTATGTCTCAGATGTACCTCTATGGTTTGAGTTATATGTTTAGATTGTGGTATATATTATAATGATGATGCCAAGGCATGTATGGCTATGAGCTAAATGTTGGAAAATGGGATGAATGGTTAGTTCCTTGTTCTTGACTGACACAGACTCAATGGGCTGAAGGGCATTTTTATGTGCTGTAGATCTTTAAGACACTACATATATTGTTGACAGACTGACTAGCTAGCTGAATGCTTTGTAACAGACTGACTCTGCAAAGCGTGAGGTGGAGATCTCTTAGACTGTACCATCATATATTGGTACCTTAAAGACATTATGCCATTTTGAGATCTGTATACACTATACTATGTACAGTAGAACTCTTATTGGGTCCAAGACTTTTTAAGCAGATTTTTTAACCAGGATTCAAAAAGTGCTACACTGGAAATTGACCTTTCAAATACACTGATTCTTCAAATTTTAACAACACCACAAATTTGGATTGATTCATACTCTGCAGTGCACCAAAGGTACCCTCATAGAGCCCAGCAACTGATTTTTTGAGGATATAGTTGTATTTGTGTTTGAAATGTAAAAGTAGATGATGTAGATGCTGTAGGTTATTGAATTCAATCTAATCCATCTGGTCATTTACAGAAGCAAATAATAGGTTAGAATGAAATAATAAGAAAATCCTTAAATCAGTGTAGTTGGCAGTATGATATTAATCTGTGTGAGAGCGAATCAGGAGAAAGAACAAATGATTCCACCTGTCTCAGTCTGCTACTCCTTCTTTTGCCTTTCTAAGCAAAATCTCCAAGGTGCTCTCTCCTCAGCAGGAATCAAAAGAACAAAAGTGAGGACTGCAGTTGCTGGAGATTAGAGTCGAGAGTGTGGTGCTGGAAACGCATAGCAGGTCAGGCAGCTTCCAGGAAGCAGGAGGATCGACATTTCTTCATTCCTGATGAAAGACTTTTGCCTGAAACGTCGATTCTCCTGCTCCTTGGTTGCTGCCTGACCTGCTGTGCTTTTCCAACGCCACACTCTTGACAGTAATCAAGAGATTTAACTCTTACTTCAGACAGTCTCATTGATGACCATTATGTTGTTGAGTCCATATTAAATTTTGTGAGTGATTGTATGCAGAATTGCACAGTTCCTAACAAGTCAAAATGCATTTTAGTCCAAGTTAGGTCAAGAGGAAATTTTAGTGAGTTAACATAAGAGAGATGATCAACTTCTTGCAATGTATTCAATGAATAGAAGGGCCAGTTTAGACCTATTTGACAGAGTGAAAACACAACTTAATTAATCTTTGGCAGAACTAGGGGGAATTGTCTTGAGAGCAAAACTTGGTTCTACCAGGATCTATTTGGTTCCTGCATTTTCCTATCTGCAATTTCTGCTGAGGGCTGGGAATGTAATCAGGAACTTCCACCTGAACATTTCTGACCTTGTTGCATTTTAACAGTTTGCCTCTAGTTTGTTGCAGGTTGAACAGATGCATCTGTGCAGCGTAGATGACCCACCCAAAGGGCCCTCTTTTGGCATAGTAGTAGTGTTCCTTCTCTTAGACCAGGAGGCCTAGGTTCAAGTCTCACCTGCTCCAGAGATGAGTAATCCTATCTCTGAAAAGGTTGATTAGAAAAAAATAGACAGACGGTCCGCCAAATGCAATGGCTCCATCCATAGGTTTTGGGACTGGAGTTGTGTCTTGGGTCGAGTGTTGATAAGATTTTGTTCTGCCATATTTGAACAAACTAAGCAGAGGTCTGCCCCACCCCATAATTCCATGTTCTTAGCTTTTTTAAAAAATGTACAAGTTACATGTGCATAATGATGAAGGAAGAATGAACTTTCAAGGCTTTCAGGAAGTGGATTGCAATTTTAATTCCTGCTACAAGATAACAATATAGGAATATACCATTCCAACATATCCTGTGTGATGATGCTGCTCCTTTAACAAGGTTAAGTTCTCCTTCTTAGTAGGAGGTCATAAAGAAACAGACTCCGAAATGACTGGGGTTGATTTATTTGAGAAAGCGTTCAAGTTTTAAAAAAACACTTGTACAATGAAAGGGGAGTAGCCAGTTCTCCCAAATCAGCTTTTCTTTGGTTTGGTTTGGTTTTAGCAGTTTGGCTGTTCACTGAAAGCACTCAGTTCAGATTCAGGCTGCTGATCCGAGAAACAGTTACGTGGAAGAGGATGTTCCATGCCGCTATCTCTCTCTCTCTCTCCAGTAAGATCCTATGTTAGATTTTTCCTTTTGTGCCAAGGGGTGTTTATGGGGATTGCTGCAGGAATTTAGAACAGCATAGTTAAATTTGGATAATCTGTTGGGTTTTTGGATTGGTTGAATTATTCAATATTCTGTTCTCTTTTGTGTGTGTTTCATTTGGTAACCTTATAAATAAATTCTGCTTGTTTAAAACTAAGTGGTTTGACCAGCTGCATCACTCCTGGAATATCCACTTCACACCTGCTTAAAATAATTAGTGAAGTTAGGTTCAGGCGACTTTCTTGAAATGTTTTTTTGGGATCTGGCCTAGTCCACAACAACTGCAATTAAATCTTCCAAGTTTTCCAGGAAGAAGACCGAGCATTTTAAATACTTTAGCCAGAAATAATATTCAAAATCCTCAGGCAGCTTTTGCAACTTCAGTAGATCATTTTGAGTTCCACTAATGCTTTATTTTGGGAAATGCAGTGATATTCTGCTTAAGAAAACATCTGAGGAAATTCCTACTACAAACATCTTTTAACAGTTTTCAGTACAGCCCTTTTGAATAAATATTTGTTCAACCAAGTTAATCAAATTCTTGTTCGTGAATAAGACTCTCCTCTTTCTAGAGAATTGTTGCCAGATTTGAAAGATAACCATGATACTCCTTGAAGGACTGCAGTCAGTGTATTGTTCCTAAGCACAGTTAAATTCTCTCTACATTATTGTATGAAATAGAACATAGAACATTACAGTGCAGTACAGGTACTTTGGCCCTGGATGTTACACCAGCCTGTGGAACCAATCTGAAGCCCATCTATCCTACACTATTCCATTTTCATCCATATGTTTATCCAATGACCATGTAAATGTCCTTAAATTTGGCGAGTCTACTACTGTTGTGGGCAGTGCGTTCCACGTCCCCACTACTCTGAGTGAAGAAACTACCTCTGACGTCTGTCCTATCTCTATCACCCCATAATTTAAAGCCATGTCCTTTCGTGCTAGCCAGTAACATACAAGGAAAAAGTCTCTCCCTGTCCACCGTATCTAACCTTTTGATTATCTTATATGTCTCAATTAAGTCACCTCTCAACCTTTTTCTCTCTAACAAAAACAGCCTCAAATCCCTTAGCCTTTCCTCGTAAGATCTTCCCTCCATACCAGGCAACATCCTAGTAAATCTCCTCTGAACCCTTTCCAAAGCTTTCACATCCTTCCTATAATGCAGTGACCAGAACTGTATGCAATACTCCAAGTTCAGCTGAACCAGACTTTTGTACAGCTGCAGCATGACCTCATGGCTCCGAAATTCAATCCCTCTACCAATAAGAGTGAACACAATGTATCAACATGGGTGGCAAATTTCAGGGATCGATGTACTATGTCATGTTTCTAATCACAGTTTTTGATGTGTTATGAAGATGTGGGTGAACTATATTTTTTAAGAAGAGTTAAAAGCTAGCAGTGACAGCACCAACGATTCTCAAGAAGACACAATGTAACATGTGCTCCAGCTACTGGAATAGCGGGTTGCCTGGAAATGACAAAAAAAGGTTCGAATTAGGCCAATCAATTTAAATTATACCCCAAAAAATACCAAATTCCAATCCAGTTTGAATTGAGTATATTGTCAATCTGGAAAGCCAAAGTCACACTCCGAGGCTTTGGGGTATAAGACTGGGGAAAACGGAACAGTTGGGAGGAGAACTGCCCAGCCCCAGCGGGTAAAAGACTGCTTGAAAAATAGCTCTCTCAAAAGTACCTTTTCCGATCAGTAACCTGAGAAGCAGAATCCTTAAGAAGAAGAAAAGAGGGCACAAGAATATCCAAATAGAAGAACCAAAAGCTGCCTGGTTTTGAGATAAGAAGTGTTGTTTTGCAAATCTTAATTAGGAGCTTTATTGAACGAGTATTATAGAAGGGAAGATAAAAGATATGCTAGAGTAAGGACTTGTACATAGTTGTTAGTTAATTATTCTCTGTTATACTTTAAGAAATAAAATTGTTAATTTTTACTTTAAATAGTTCTTGACCTCTCGAATCTTTACAGATTACTGCACGGGAAAAATCTTTTCTGTGTTGCTGGTTTTAAATTAAGCAGTAACGTTTACCACCGTGTCATAGGGGTGTTAATGAAGCATTTCTGCCAGGTGTTATGAAGCATTACAAAACTTTGTTTAATCTTTTTTCAGGAGATCTATATGGTGCACATTTAAATTGTATGGACATAAAGCTTGCTGGAGCATGACACTTCAGCACAGGCAGTATCAGGAAGACTTTCTCCTAAATCCTTCAGCTTGATTATACTTGTGCCATAATTAGCTCGAACATAAAATTGATAATGACATACTAAGAGTAACAGGGTATCTGGGAGTTTATTGAACTGTCAGCCTCCAAGATGATTTGAATATTGTAAAAAAAAAGTGCAATAACAGGGAGGAAGGGTCAATTACCAAAATTATGAACACTGGAAATCTGAAATAAAAATGGGAAGTGTTATTGGGAACACTGGGAAAACTTTAGAATACAACAGCTGTCTGCATTCTCCCTCCCAGTTCTGATGAATGGCCATCAATCTGAAAAGTCACATTTTCTTCCCTTTCCTCACCAGCTACCTGAACCACTGAGTTAGAGACAAAAAGAAACTGCAGATATTGGAATCCAAGAGTAGACAAGCAGGAGGCTATAAGAACACAGTGTGCCAGGCACTATCAGGAGGTGGAGAATGCTGCCTGGTTTGCTATGAACCACTGATACCAGCCAGATGTGTTGCATGTGAACAGAAGGAGGATGGAGTTCCTTGCAGCGCACTTTCCTCCTGTTGTTGGGGAAGGTTTAAAACTAACTCTGCAGGGGAATGGGAATCAGGAGAGAACTTTCGAAAGTTACATCAGGGTACGTGAAATGTTGAGAGAAGCAGATTGCATGATGATAGAAAATAGTATGTTTAATTGGTGGAGTCAGAGTAAGGGAGAAAGTAATAAAATGTAAACCAGAATTACAGCGCATTTATGTGAATGCATGGAATACAGTTATAACTGACACCTAACTGAAAGCAGGGAAAATCCAGTGTTAAGTATGCTTGGTTACAAGGCTTTCAGAAAATATGGCAAATAAGAAAAAGGTGGGATTGCATTTTTAGTTAATGAGAGTTTTGCAGTAGTGAAGAAAAGGAGATTTTCAACCATATTTGGTCAAATCTAAGGAATGCAAAAGGGTGCCATAATTTGGCTAAGTTTAACATATAGGCAATGAACTAATGGGAACTTTATGGGCAAATACATCTGCAGGGAAACTTTGGAGATGAAAACATCATGGGTTTGTTATAATGAGGGACGTTTGTTACCCATATATTAACTGGGATTGTGGCAGTGTGAGGGACAGCAAGGGATGAGTGTTCCTAGATCGTTCTCATGAGAATGTATTGCAGCAGTGTGTATTCAGCGCAACAAGAAAGGATGTACTGCCAGACCTGGTTCTTGGGAAGAGGGAGGCAAGTGACAGTGGGAGAACATTATGTCACAAGGCTAAGGATGATGGAGGCAAATGTTGTTTTAAATCCTGAGCAACAGTAATCAACTGTGGAGAATGGACTTCAATTGGGCAAGAACAGAGCCGGGCTGGGTAGGCTGGAAACAAAGATTGGTGGGAAATACAGTAGCTGAATGTTGAGATAGCTTTAAAGGGCAGAAAGTTTGGTTATAGTTAACATACATTCCTTCAAAAAGGGAAGGGTGGGATGAACAAACTCAGGGCTGCCTGGATGGTGGAGGCGATAAGAAAAAAAGTGTGCTTATGAAGAATATCAGGAAGTAAATACAGTTGTGAACCAACCTGAATACAAAAGGTTCAGAACGAAGGTGAAAAACATATACAAGAATTATAGAATCCCTACGGTGCAAAAAGAGCCCATTGAGCTCATTGGTCCAGACCAAAGAGCATCCAAACCCGACCCATCCCATCCCCATAACCCCTCATTTTCCATGATAAATCCACCTAACCTACACATCCCTGGACACTATGGGCAATGGCCGGTGACAGGAAACCTAAGCACCCGGAAGAAACTCATGCAGACACAATGAGCAATCTCCACACAGACCTGGGTGCTTGGCACTGTAAGGCAGCAGTGCTAACTACTGAGCCACTGGGCCACTTGAGAAGAAAAGAGTAATTATGAAAAAAAGGTTTGCAGCTAACAAAAAGAAATCCCAAACTCCTCTCTTAACATATCAATTGTTAAAGAGTGATAAAAGGATGAGTAAGGGAGATTTGCAATGACAAAGGGGGCGTTGCACTTACATACAAGAGGCATCGTTCAGTTATTAAACACAGTTTCACCCTCTGTCTTTATAACAACTGCTGTCCAGGCCATGGTTACAGAGGAGTAGATTTGGGCACTAGAAGGAATTAAATGTTGAAAGAGCAAGCATCGGATAAACTATTGGCACTTAAAGTTGATAAAGTATTCAAAGCAAATGACTTGCATTCAAAGGTATTGAAGGAACTGAGAGTAAAACTCACAGAGGTACTGACAATCCTTTGATGTTTCCCTGATGCAGGAGTGTCGGAGGATTTGAAGATGCAAACATTACACCATTGTTTACAAACAGATTGTACAGATTGGTCCGTAGTTGCTGTTTCATTTAAAGTATTGTATATAGTTCTGGGCACTACACTATCAGAAGGATGTGAATGCACTGGAGACAGTGCAGAAAAAGTTTACAAACTGTTTCCAGGCTGATACATTGCAGTTATGAAGAATTATTGGAGGAGTTGGGGCTGTTTTCATTATAGAGAAGGCTAAGAAGAGACTTTATAGAAGTTGTTTTCAAAACTGAGAGGATCTGGGCAGAGTGATTTGGGAGAAAATAAATGGAAAATCAGACAGCACCGTTTTAAAGTAATTTGCAAAAGAAGCAAATGTCAAAAAGATTATTTTAATATATTATAGGAAAAAGAATAACCAAAGAGAGAATAGGACCAGTGCAGCATGGTGGGTCAGTGGTTAGTACTGCTGCCTCACAGCTCTGGGGACCTGGGTTTGATTCCTGCTTCAGGTGACTGTCTGTGTGGAGTTTGCACATTCTTGTGTATCAGCGTGGGTTTCCCTGGGTGCTTCAGTTTCCTCCCACAATTCAAAGCTGTGCAGGTTAGGTGAACTGGCCATGCTAATTTGCCCACAGTGTTCAGGGATGTGTAGATTAGGTGCATTAATCAGGGGTAAATACAGGATAATTGGGGTGGACGGGGGAATGGGCCGCGGTGTGGACTTGTTGGGCTAAAGGGCCTGTTTCCACACTGTCGGGATTCTATGATTCTATGAAGTGGGATTTTAAATTCAGTGGGTAGTCTTGGCACAGCATGCCCTATCTAGAAACGAGATGGAGGCAAATTCAAGATATGAATGTAAGAGGCCATCCGACAATTATTGATCAGAAACGATGGCCAATCTTCTGGGGGAAAAGCAGGATATTGGCACTACGTTCAAATGCTCAGAGAACCATCGCTGACAGCTGGATGACCTCTTTCTGAACTGTAATTCTGAGATTGTGTACATATTCAGCATTATCTGACAGAGCTAAATCAGGTACAGACACAAATGAAAGAACAGGAAAGGAAGGCTGTTTAAGGAGATAGAGGGAAAAGAAAGACCAGAACAAAAGTGAACAAAATATTTTAAAAGATCATCCCAAAAACGTGTCATGAGGCAATGAAACGACTGCTTCATTCATTCCCTTACTTGGTCAAAAAGGTTCATTGGCATTAACAATATAACAACATTAATGCAAAGTGTATTTACACTGTTGAGTGCAAACTTAACTCTCTGCGGTAAATCTAATTTGAGTTTAATGAGCAAATCCAACAAATAACAGTAGTTGAAGGTGAGATGCATTTGACATGAGGTATGCCAGCAGCATAAGAGTGTAGGTTGACAAGAAATTTATGAAGAATTGTATTCATAATGTATCTGTTCTTTGCATGAACTTGTCCTTGCATACATGATACACAGTGCACTGTGGCTTTTCAAGCGAGACTTAGACAATTGATTTTTGCAGATAGTTTGTCATCTTCATGTGAATGCAATTCAGAGGAAAAAAAAATTATTTCAAGTTGATTTGTCAATAGTGTAGCTTTTAAACTGTTACAGCAGGGTTTCTTTTTACTACACATTTTGTCACACTAATTTCAACATCAAACCTTGAAGAAATTTTAATGACTTTAAAAGCTTCTCATTTTACTTAACTTCGGTGTTGAAAACATTTGATTGCAGGAAGATGACATCCTCTCTGTAAAATAAATCGTAAAATTGCAGTTTCAGTTGATTACTTCTGTTTAAATCAATTCCACTCTCTAAAGTAAAGTTGACAAAGAGGTATTCTTGGTGCAAATTGATCTGCTTTTCATTTCCAGCACTTACTGTTGTTGGCGCAGGAGATAGCTAATGCATTTAAAATCAAACTTATCTTTGAACTAAAGGTGTACAAGATGCATTGGGCTGAGGGAGTCAGAAAATTATATTACCATTCCTGTATTTACTAGATCTGCTGTACTGCATGTAAAACATAATGATGAACTGGTAACATCTTCATGAAGATATTAACATTGGAAATACTAATATTATGATTGCATATATGCAAATTTATGCTAAACTTAGTTAACAATTTCATGTTACCCATACTTCAGATAGGTATTCATAATGTAAAATAAAGACCTCCAAGACACTGTCCTTTAAGTTATACAATTAAAATTTCTGATCTGTGACAGGCATTTCTACATGGGAGAACTTTGTAGTTCAAATACAGACATATGAAAATAACATGCAGGAAAATACCATTTGATTCTTTGAGCCAGTCCCATTCAGCCATGCTGGAATGAAGAAGTAAAAACAAAGTACTGGAACAACAGCAGCAGAAACATTTTTCTTTCAACAGCATAAAATCTATTCAATTTCTACCTCTCTTCAGTTCTGATGCACTGTTGAATGGTCAGAACTGAATTCTGTCTCCTCATTGATGCTGCCTACACTGCTGAATTTTCCAACTTGCCAGCACTTTCTGCTTTTATTTCAAATTTCCAACATCTGCAGCATTTTTAATTTAATGAAGCATTATAGACTCCCAATGCTTCTAATCACCAACAGCAATAATGCGATGGTTGTAAAGCTAGAGGCAAGAATCAGGAGCATATGGTCTTAAACAAGCACAATTTGAGCACTTACCCTCCCAACAGCTTGCCAGCCTCCTACATTCCTGGGGCAGGAGGCCTCAAAAATTTGTTGTAAAAACCAGTGACCTTCTTAAATGAAATATCAGAGGGTGGGAGGAATAAGGTCTTGGACGTTTGGTGATATTGGGCAAAATGGAACCAGAGGCAGATAGAAATAGCCTTCCGATAAGTGAAGAAGATGTCGTGATTGTAACATGATCAGCCAGGTGGACCTCAGAATGGAAATTCCCTGATTTGATCAGATAAACAGCCCTAATCAGGGACGCCTGGCTGACAGATATAAACAGGAGTGTCAAAGGTTCTGGCCACTCAGAGGTGGCTTTGAGATAGCTGGACAAGTGTCAAGTTGTTTACACATGTAAATAAAGGATGCCTCGGTGAGAGGATACCAACCTCAGTGGAGTTATTTCAGAAGATCAGGGGAGATACAACATATTTTCTTGTGGCAATGAGAACACTTTCCTTTCCACTTCACTGAATGATGCAGTATTAAAACATTTTGAGGATTAAATGCATAATCCTGTGCATGTCCATTCACCTGTTTATGATTTCCCACAAGATAGAAAATGGATCTAAAGACAAAAGCATTTATATTAACATTGATCTTTAGCTGGAAATACATTTTAGGATGATTGTGTAACGAAACTCTACATGGGCAAATTTAGGAATTTTCAGCATCAGCACATTTCCAGTAAGATTTCCCTACTCTTACATTCCAATCCCCTTGAAATAAAGGCAACATCCCATTTGGCTTCCTGATTACTTGCTGCATCTGTGTGCGAGCTATGAATTTCATACAGAAGTACCCCCAAGTCACTTTGTGTTGGAGCTTTCTGTAGTTTCTCTCCATTTGAATAACACAGTTCTTTTGTTTTCTCTTCCAAAGTGAACAATTTCATATTTTTTCACAATACACTACTTGCCAACAATTTACCCATTCAACTTATCAATATCTCTCTAAACTGTTTGTATCTCACTGGCAACTTATCTCTGACTATAGGAGCTGAGATAGAGTGAGTGGGAGATACTGGAGACAGGATGGTGTCACTTATGCTAGCAGAGCGGAGAAGAAAATTGGGAAATTGATTTCCTCCAATTGTGCATGTATCCCTTCAGAGACTGAGATAATCCAAGCTGGCATGGTCTGGCATCGTGATTTCTCTGGCAAAGGCACTTGGAAGGGTGGGGGATGGGGTAGTGGTGATAGGTGATGGGGATGAAGAGGACTTCTTACCTGGACATGACCCCTTCCATCAAGACTTCCAGGAGAGCATTGATTTCCCTCTGTCTGCCATGTGCAGGGGAAATGTCAGTTACCACGCAGAACAACTCTGGACTGACAGTACATGCCTAGTACACAACAGGACTTTAAAACTAATGAAAGTGGAAGCAACTCTGATAGTTTCCAGGATATCCGCTGAGTGGGTAAGTTGTTCTGGGAATTGCAGTTTGAAGATGCGCCAAACAAATCTATAACCTGGTGGCTAATACTGCTTGGGCTTGAAAGGGAAAGGGGGATACCACCTTTACTACCACATTTAGCATAGTGACAATGCCAGGAGCAGAGAGCTGCCGACCATCCAATGGCGGTGGAAGTCCCACCTCAAGGTAGTTAAATGTCCCGATTGATATTATATCAAAATAGAATGGAGGGCTTTTGCCCAAAACGTCGGTTTTCCTGCTCCTCGGATGCTGACTGACCTGCTATGCTTTTCAAGCACCACTCTAATCACTCTGGTTTCCAGCATCTGCAGTCCTCACTTTCGCCTATTATGTCAAAATGGAACCACAAGACCGAGAGCAGATGCTACAGACTCTGCGCACTGGCCATAAAATCTAGCCCTAGGTGAATTATGCATAATTGCAGATCATGGGACTAATGGAATTCTAGTGTTATCAGGGAGACCAAGAAATGGTTTATACCTGACTTAGAGATTAAAATCCCTACATTGCTGCATCATAAACTTTTCATAAAAAATGGGTTCAGTTTAAATTGACTTTAAACAATTAAGGCTCATTTTAAATCATGCATTAAGTCAGTATTCACATTCCAGTATATCTTTCAATGCTTTTGCTAATTGCCATCTTATCATTTAAGTGAACTGTACATTGTCTATTAATCTTAGCGATATCCTTGACTGATTTGTGAAATTATCACACCATTCATCATTGCTGACCTTGTACTGAAAATAATTATTTCTTCCCTATTCAAAGTAAAGGTGTTCTTCATTAAAGGTGGTCAAAATAAAGAAGAAAATTAAGAGAATTTATTCCTTTTACTACTAAGAACATAGACATAGTAACTTTCTCAGTATAGGAAGAAACCATTAGAGTTCATCTGGCAAGTACTATTATTTAGTCCTGTGTTGTATCCCATAATATCTTTCCTGTAAAAAACAACAGATACTCATGCAGCCTCTCAAATTTGCTGAGGATCAAAACTGTTTCCTTTCCAGTTGAATCCATAAGCAGGTATTCCCATCCTCTGCAGGAAGGAGCAAACTGCCCGATCTTTTCAACTTCCCTCTAAACTGTCTTCTCAAATTTGTATGATCATTATAAGGATAACCATTTCACTTCTATCCTTTCTAAGATATAGGAGCCATTTTACCCATTAAGTAGTGGAGCAGATGCAATCTTGACTGATATGTTTCTCAATCCTATTCTCTTACTTGCTCCATAACCCTTGGCTCTCTTACTAATCAAGAGCCTATCTATTTCTGAATTAAACACACTTAATGACTTAGCCTCTACAGCCTTCTGCAGCAATGATTTCCAAGCTTCAAAATTCCCTGGCTAAAGAAATTCCTCCTCATTCCAGTTCTAAAAGGTGAGCCCTTCACCCAGAGACTGTGCCATCGGGATAAGTCTCTCCTATTAGTAGACACATCTTCTCCAAGTCCACACTATCCAGACCTCTCAGTATTCTGTAAGTCTCAATCAGATCCCCGCTTCTCCCCCCCCCCCCCCCCACCCCCCCCACCCCCCATCCTTCTAAACTCCATCAAATATAATCTTGGTACATTAATAACATCACTTCTGAGCCTTCTACTCCCTTACGTACACGTTTTTCAGCTTTGTGATTTCATCACTTAACACCGAATCACTTAATATCAAATTAGTTGCTTTTCACTATATTCATGCCAAAACATGTCTGTGTTTCTAATAATACAATGACCAGAATTGGAACAGTATCTTCTTGGGTCTGAACAAACTGGATGCCATTATTCTGTTTCATTTTTTAGTTTGTTGCCTTATGATGAACAAGTTTTGGTATTTTATGTGAACCAAAATTTTACAGAAAAAAGGAAAAGAAAAATTCAACCTTGGCTTGTTATCATTCAATTTCCTGAGAAAAGTGCAAAACATAGGGGTGGCTCAGTGGTTAGCAGTGTTGCCTCACAGCACCAGGGACCCAGGTTCAATTCCCGCCCCGGGCAACTGTCTGTGTGGAGTTTGCACGTTCTCCCCGTGTCTGCGTGGGTTTTCTCTGTGTGCTCCCGTTTCCTCCCACAGTCTAAAGATGTGCAAGTTAGGTGAATTGGCTATGCTAAATTGCCCGTAGCATTAGGTGTATTAGTCAGGGGTAAATGTAGGGGAATGGGTTGCTCTTTGGAGGGTTGGTGTGGACTTGTTGGGCTGAAGGGCCTGTTTCCACACTGTAGGGAATCTATCTAGCATTAGGGCAGACTTCAGGGGAATTTTTATGATCCCTGAAGATGACCAAGAAAGTTCCAGATGACTGCAGTGAACCAGGGTATTTATTATTGCCGATCCCACACATCTATCCTCACACTACTCTCAGACTGAACAGAACAAGAAAATAGATGGGAATACACTGTTGCCCAACTTATTTCTCCCTCTCTTCCACTGCTTTTGTGTCCCATGCCATTCAGACACTACCATTCCCTATTTATCACTTTTGCAACGTCATACCATTCAGCGGTAAGTTTGCTGTGTGCTATTTGACCTTGGACATAGCCCAGGGAGATAGTCTGTCTGGTTCATTTGGTCCCACTGACTGTACTTGGAGACGTGACTGCACAAGTGATTGTGAGTATCACTTAGAAAGAAGGAAGCAGTAAGTACTTGTCCTGAGCTGCATGAACAAACCTTTTTTTTTGTGACTAGGTGAAGAGCTGGTTTGGAAAGTTACATTAACCCAAGTAAGTTGTGGTAGTAACGAAAGGCAAATTCATGGGGATGATTTCTTCTCACCTGCTAGTGAGATATCTGCTACATGGAGGGGAAGAAATTAAATCTTTGAAGATTTTCTTAATTGCAAGAATCTGTTTGTTGGCCTTACATCCAATTAAGTTGATGTGCCCACACCATCATAGGGAATGTAGTTTCCTACTCGTTGTCCTGCCCTGTGACATTTCACGAGTAATACCTGTTAGGTGACAAAGCCTCTATCCATACTAACATGTTACTCCCTATACCTGGAGTTCTTATTTTGTGTAGCAAGCTTTTATGTGGCACATTATCACACGCCTATCAGAAATCTAAGTGCATTACATTTACATGATTCCCCTTTCACTACTTTGCTTGTTTCTCCCTCAAAAGAAATCTAAATAAATTAGATTTGATTTTCCTTTCATAAAACGATGTTGCCTCTGCCTCATTGTATTGTAATTTCCAGATGTTCTGCTAATATCTCACAAGTAATAGCTTGTAATAGTTTGTAGCATTTTCTGTATGACAGATGTTAGATGTGCAGTTTCCTCTTTACTGTATCCCGATTTTCATGAGCAGAGTTATTACATGAATGACTGTCCAAAAATTGGGGACCTTTGCAGAACCATTAGTCTCTAGACTTTCGAAAATCACTTGATAAATGATGTAAGAACATTTCCAAGAGATTAAAAATATCATAGGAAACTGAAATTGAAGACAATTACGTGTTGTGCCTATGAGTCAATCCCTCTGACAAAGTAAGTTATAAATCATGAATTAAGCTTAAAGGTTAATGAAAATAAATTAAATCTGGGAGATTAATTTCTTCTGGCAGTAGGATTTTTGTTCCTAAATTACTTTCTTCTTTCCTGAGCCTTCCTTGAAACTTTTTTAAATTTTCATTTTTTTTTGCGTTTCAGCACCTGTAGACTTTAATGGGGGTAATTTTCAACTTGCTGTCCATGTGCATGTCTGACATTTTGGACAGCTCAGACTTCATAGAAACTGCAATTTTCAGTTTTGTGAATGGTAAAGAAAATGAAATCTTGTTCCGTACTATTTTTTAAAAATTAGATTACTTACAGTGTGGAAACAGGCCCTTCGGCCCAACAAGTCCACACCGACCCGCTGAAGCGCAACCCACCCAGACCCATTCCCCTACATTTACCCCTGCCCCTAACGTTACAGGCAATTTAGCATGGTCAATTCACCTAACCTCCACATTTTTTGGACTGTGGGAGGAAACCGGAGCACCCGGAGGAAACCCACGCAGACACGGGGAGAATGTGCAAACTTTTATTTCACAAAAGGCAGAAGTACCAGTTTAGTCCTGGTAGTGGCACTGCTGATCCATTATATAATAATTTGGAGCAAAATTGCTGCAAACCAGTGGAAAAGGATGAATTTCTGTTCTTTGTGCTTCATGTGTGCTGGACTGTGGTGGAGGGGCGGGGTGGGGTTTTGGGGAGGGTGGGGTGGGGGGGCGCGTGTGGGGAAGGGGGATTCATGGAGTCCCAAGAGTGTTGATTGAGGGATTCATTTGAAAAAGAGTACACGCATGTGGCTGAATACTTCGCATATCATTTTCTTGCATCTCCGCTTGTCTGAAGGTTATTCATTGAAGTGGTTGTGCCAAACCCTGGAGATTGAAAGATCGAATAAGGAACTGCAGACCATCTTCTCTTGTATATCTCTTCAAACAAGTTAGTGTTTCCCTCAGTGGGATCAGCTCAGAAAAGGTTCTGTTACTTTTGGTTTCAATGGCACATATTCTGTGAAATCACAATTCTGGTTATTTTAGATATTTCTGTGTAACCTGATGGAAACACAAATATTGGTCCCATAAATTACCTCATTAAAATCTGTGCATGCAGCTTGTAACAATGTTGTCTAGCATCAGAAATAATAGAAGATTCTCCATGTGATAAGTTATTTTTAAAATTAATACAATTCAGAAAAGATTTGGCTTGGAAATATGGTAGCCAACAGCGGGGACCATTATCTACAAGTAAAATGAACCAGCATTATCCAGCTATTAGACATGCATGGTTAAATGCAGATATCTGGAAGTTTCCTGCAATATAGCCTGCTCCTCTAGAAGTAGTGCAGTAAAGACTTTTAGCCAATGGTCTGTATTGAATACATGACACTGGATTTTATAGCTGTGAATTAGGCAGTCAACGCTCCCTGCACAGCAACTCCTGACTATTAATTACGTAAACTACAACATGGGATATCCAACCCTACTCTAGACTTCAAAATTACAGTCAGTTAATGGCTGCTGATATCAGGAGTTTGCTTGCCTTTTTGCAACAATAATAAACAATACCAAATTCATTGCAATTTTGTCAGCCATTTATTTCTTTTTGTTGGCACAAGGGTGAAACACTGAGAATCATTCCACCAGGTTTAAGGAAGCAGCATGAGCACAGATGAAGAGATCTGCAAGTGGGACCATGGCTGCATGGAGCAGCAGGATTTGCTGTGAAGATGGCAGCATCTGGATATTTAATTACAGTTCATTTGGTCACTGTTTCTGGGCTGCTATCAACCATCTCCATGCCAATTAGGTCTGTGGCAAGAAAGCCAGTGAATGACATTGCCAATGGAGGCCCAAATGGGCAATTATAAGAGTTACAATTCAACTACCACTGACATTCACGCAGCAGCAGACGGTTGGCTTACCATGCAGAAATCACAACAAACAAACCTGGTTGTTTTTGAGTGCAACAATCCTGACAGACAGAAAGGATCAGCCACTTTGAGCAACCTCCTTGTCCTTACTGCTGATGCCCTCCCCTAGAATCCTCTCCACATTTCTGCCTTCCCTCGCCTGTGCCTGAGATCCCCCCTCAGGAATGTAACCTTGGGTGGGTAAAGCATCAGCAGCAGCCGACACCTCCCCAGGGATAATTTTGAGTTGCTGACCTCTAGCAGCATTTAGAAGGTAGGATGTCTGCTTCAGGGGCCCTTTATCTCAGCTCACCACTGATCTGTCAACTGCTTGAGTCACAAGGTACAGAAGGATTTCTTGAACTGAAACAACTAAGGATTGAACAGCATGATTTATATTCAGCAAGTTATTTTGGCATCTTATATTTAAAACTACAGAACAATCTTCCCACTTTGACTTTTAACACAATCGGATCAAACACCATTAAAGTAGACATTAGACTGTCCTTTAACCAGATATTCAATGCTGCAAAATCCAATATATGATTCTTGGCCCCTTGAGGGTTTACTTCTGATGTTTTCCGTATCCAGTCTGGAAATGTTTAACCTCAGGATAGTTTTTCATGGAGTGTGTTTTCCTGGAGGTTTCTTTATCTAGTTCTAGCTAAGCAAATCTTCCCAGCTCATTTTGACTTCTTAGAGATTTAATCCATACACGATCTACAATCCATATTCCTGTTTGGATAATCACTGTATCTTTCTGCCCTTGAGTTACTTTATGCCAAACAACATCATGCAGCCTGTGAGTCTGAGTTTCTGGAATGTCTTAGAAACCCTTCTCCTCTCAAAGTCCGTCTCCATGACAACACCAGTCTAGTATCCAGGTTAGCATTTTGATCATTTATCTTTGTGACCCCAACTCTCATTATCTCGGAAGCAAATGGACAATTTAAACCATTACACGTGTTACAATTAGTTGAGAAGGGGTGAACTGGCTCCACTCAGTCAATTGCAACAAAGGTTTAAGTTCTCTTCAGCAGGAGGCTAAACTTCTCTCCAAATAAAATTATAATTAACTTTTTTTGTACTGTAGCAGTAAGGAACCAATCACAATTTTTCTTGAATTCCAGAGCAGCTTTATTAACTGCTGACTCTGGGAAAGATAATGAAGGTGCAATGTCAATCATATAGCTTTTGTACAGACACTTGGGCCTTCTTACACACACACACACACACACACACACACAAATACACAAAGGTTAAGATGGGATTGTGCTACAAAAATAATGCAAAATATGTTGGGTGGCCTTGAGGTGTAAGGTTTTAACCCAAAACCGTCATTGAAATCCTTGAAAGTTGCTACCCAGGTCAATAGGGTTACTAAGAAGGCATACAGTGTGTTAACTTTTACTGGTAGAGGGATTGAGTTTCGGAACCATGAGATCATGCTGCAGCTGTACAAAACTCTGATGCAGCCACATTTGGAGTAGTGTGTACAGTTCTGGTCACTGCATTATAGGAAGGATGTGGAAACTTTGGAAAGGGTTCAGAGGAGATTTACTAGGATGTTGCCTGGTATGGAGGGAAGGTCTTATGAGGAAAGGCTGAGGGACCTGAGGCTGTTTTTGTTAGAGAGAAGGTTGAGAGGTGATTTAATTGAGACATATAAGATAATCAGAGGGTTAGATCGGATGAACAGTGAGACCCTTTTTCCTCAGATGGTGATGACTAGCACGAGGGGACATAGCTTTAAATTGAGGGGTGATAGATGTAGGACCCAGGTCAGAGGTAGTTTCCTTACTCAGAAAGTTGTAAGGGTGTGAAACACACTGCCTGTAACAGTAATAGACTGGCCAACTTTAAGGGCATTTAAATGGTCATTGGATAGGCGTATGGACAAGCATAAAATAGTGTAGGTTAGGTGGGCTTCAGATTGGTTCCACAGGTCAGCACGACATAGAGGACCAAAGGGCCTGTACTGTGCTGTAATGTTGTATGTTCTATTGGTTAGGTTTTTGGACTGTCAGCAGTAGTGAACATTGCATATTCAATTTCTTGGATTCCTGATGTTTCTGCCTAGTCAGTGCTTTATCTCTAGGGGAACAGAAAGAAGACACTTCTATGCTCAGTGCTCAGTTCTGTCATCAAAAATTCATCTTCTCTGTGTTGCCAACAAAAAAGAAACCCTTGAAATAATTTGTCTTTATATCCCTTGTCTGAGGAAGCTATGTTTTCACTGTCTATAATCAAGGTTTTATATGCAACAAGGTTTTATATTCCCTATTTTAAAATTCTCAAAATGCGAGGAGAGTAGCACTTTAGCAAAGATACCATTTTCTTTGGTAAAGTGTAAATTTCAGTTATATTGTTCAATACACATTGGTTTGATAACCATGGCCAAAATGTAGGAGAGCGGACCTATTTTAAGCCAGTATTTTTGGTCCTTTTTTGAAACTATTTGAGTCCATGAAAATAAGAACACAAGAATGAGGACCAGGAGTAGGCAATTCACTCCCTTAACCTTGCATGTCCCCCCCCCATCTATGGGACATGGGTGCTACTGGCTAGGCCAGCATTTATTGCCTGACCCTATTTGAACAGAAGGCAGTTAAAGGTCAACCTCATTCCAAGCGTCTGGAATCACATGAAGGCCAGACCAGGCAAAGATGGAAGATTTCCATCCTAATGGACATTAGTGAACCAGATACATTTTTACAATAATTGACTGTGGCTACATAGTCGCCATTATTTTTAATGCAGAATTTTTATCAAATTCAAATTCATCTGCTATGGTGGAATTGGAACCCAGAACATGAACCAGGGTCTGAAGGTTACTAATCCAATGATAATAGCATGACACCACAACCACCACCCTTGTGCTCTGCAATTTATTATGATCATGGATGATCTAATCTCAGCCTTAACTTTCCTGCCTGCTCTCCATAACACTTTAACCTGTTACTTATATAAAAATCTACCTACCTCCTCCTTAAATTTAATCAGTGTTTTAGATTAGATTAGATTACTTACAGTGTGGAAACAGGCCCTTCGGCCCAACAAGTCCACACCGCCGAAGCGTAACCCACCCATACCCCTACATCTACATCTACATTTACCCCTTACCTAACACTATGGGCAATTTAGCATGGCCAATTCACCTGGCCTGCACATCTTTGGACTGTGGGAGGAAACCGGAGCACCCGGAGGAAACCCACGCAGACACGGGGAGAACGTGCAAACTCCACACAGTCGCCTGAGGCGGGAATTGAACCCGGGTCTCAGGCGCTGTGAGGCAGCAGTGCTAACCACTGTGCCACCGTGCATTAGGATGGTGAATTCCACAGATTTATGACTTTCTGGGAGAAGTAATTTTTTCTTATGTTTGTACATCTGCCAATTCTTAATCTAAAACTGTGACCTCTTGTTCTACACTGCCTCAAGGAGAATCACGTATATCTACTTTGTCAATCCCTCTTAGCATCTTATATACCTCAATCACATCTTCTCTCATTCTTCTAAACTCTAGTGTGTATAGGCCTAAATGGCTGAATCTCTCCTTATAAGATAAGCCTTTCATCTCTGGAATTAATAAAGTGAACCTCTTCTGAACTCCTTCCAATGCAATTGCACTCTTACTAGAGGAAGGGGACTAAAACATTACACTGTAGTCCAGATGTGGTCTCACCAATGCTCTGTACAGTTGCAACAATTCCCTATTTTAAATACTCTCTTTATTTACCAGAAAGTGTTAGAATTCTAATACCCCTCATTAGCCCATCTATTCAATTGGATGATAGAGTTAAAAAGTCAATGGTCAATAGTTTGACATAAAAAATTTGACAACTGTTTACAATCCAACATCCTAACAGCTTGCTGAGAGTTTACAGACTCACCATGGTCAACAGAGATGCTACTGCATTGTCTCCAATTGTGAATGCTATGCTTTCGGGTGGAGCAATTCCTGGTCTCTTTTTAATATTTAATTGTCATGTCACCTCGGCCTATTGTGAGGCAGACTTCAGAACAGGTCACAGAACTTCCTTCGTACTTCCCCCTAATTTAAAGACACAGGGCTGAGTTTTATTGTCAGAAGGCAGGGCATGGATTCAGTGTTGCAGTAACTACGCCACCTCCTGTTAGAAAGTTGCAAGATGACTTGAATAAGGCTGCTCCAGGAGGTCTTAAAAAGCAGGGACTGAGGCTGGCACCTTTCAATGGAAAGAAGTCATGCTCTCAATTCAATTTGATTGGTCCTAGCTGGGCCCAAATTCATTGTAGGTAGTGCTGGAACTGCCAACCTTTGCACAAGGAAGATTATGACAATTGGACTGAGGTAAGTTCTGAGTGACAGTTTGGGACAGGAGGAATTGTGAGTAAGTGAGTTTAACATGTAACAAGGATACAGTATACTTGATTGTGTTATGCTGAAAGGACAGGGGGAGACTGGTTGGATCTCAAAATTAGTCTCCAATTATTTATAACTTTCATCTTAAATAAACCAGCTTGTTATTTTACACTGGTCTCATCTGACTAAAATACTTGCGATTCCCTGGTGTTCTATTTTTAAGTCTGTTCAAGTGCTTGTTGCCTATTTTGTTTATGCACCTCATTAAAGTCCAAGTAAAAAGAATGAATAAGCACAATACATCAATAAGTGTGTCAGGGCAGCTATTTTTAACTTCTGTAATGGGAGATAAAGGGAAACCTTATAGTGACAGGCACTATCATAAATGTCCTCAGTTGAGTCCAAGCAGATCTGACTTTGTCTGTTTCAAAGGCCATCAGCTGCCGTGTTAGACTCATGAATATATTGAATAGCTGTAAAGGCTTTAGAACAGTGTTATGATGTTCGTACATCTGACATGATGTGAGTTTTTAAAAATGGTCCACTGTTTAAACAGAGGAAAAAAAACCAGGCTGCTGATGTAGTTGTGCAGTGCATTGTAAAGGCCTATCTGTATTGAATATAATTTTGGTACCCTCATTTAAGGAAGAATAGAAATGCATTGGTAGAAGTTCAGAGAAGTTTCATTCAATTAATTCCTGATGTGGGGATGAAGAAAGGTTGGACAGACGAGACATGCATCCATTGGAGTTTAGGAGAATGATGTTATCTTAAAGATAGTAAGGAGACTTGACAGTGGGTGTTGAAAGCATACCTTCTCTTGTGGGAGGGTCTAGAACTAGGGCACTCAAGTTAAAGATAAGGGGTTGTCTACTTTAAGATGGATACTGGATTAGTGGTGCTGGAAGAGCACAGCAGTTCAGGCAGCATCCAACGAGCAGCGAAATCAATGTTTCGGGCAAAAGCCCTTCATCAGGAATAAAAGACTTTAAGATGGAGATGAGAGATCTTAACACAGGACTGTGAATTTTTAGAACTATCACCGATAGAGAATGATAAAGGTAGAGTCACTGAGAACTGAGTTCTGAAGAAGGGTCACTGAACTCAAAATGTTAACTTTGTTTTCTCCTGTAGATGTTGCCAGACCTGAGTTTTCCAACAATTTGTTTTGATTTGTTATTAAAGGAGGAGTTCTCTTTGTAGGGCTATGATTAGAATGTTTTAAGGCAGAGATACATAGAATCCAACAAGGAGGTCAATTGTTCTCTGGGGAAATCAGGATTCATTTATATTTTCCCAGAGACGTTTTGGAGAGTGCTTGCAGAATGACCAAAAACTACAATTATCTCAGCAAGGAGTTCTATGTTTACAGTTTGATTAAGACTATTAAAAGGAGGGGAAAAACTGAAAGAATTGCGGATGCTGGAAATCAGAAATGAAACAGAAATTATTGGAAAAGCTCAGTAGGTCTGGCAATGTCTGTGTAGAGAAAGCAGAGTTAATGTTTCATGTCCAGTGATCCTTCTTCAGAATTCAAAACTGAGAACTGAGTTCTGAAGAAGGGTCACTGAACCCAACGTGTTAACTTTATTTTCTCCCTGTAGATGTTGCCAGACCTGAGTTTTTCCAACAATTTGATTTGTTATTAAAGGAGGAGTTCTCTTTGTAGGGCTATGAATAGAATGTTTTTTTCCCCTAAAAAGAGGTTAAGCATTTGAGGAGACTCAATAGGATTGCATGGATTTTCATGAAGGTTTTTTTTTAAATAAGTGTAGTGAAGGTTGTATTACATATTGAAGTTTATTTGGTTTCTCCACAATTTGGTGCCAGAGGTTTGCCCATATGGGTACCAAGTGACTAGGCTTGGAGGACCTAAGGGTCAAGGGTGGGTTGGCAAGGACAAGAGGGCCTAAAATGTTAAATAATTGGGATGAAGTTCCATGGAACTGAAATGGGACTTTTATCCTGTCTGCCTCAGCACAGCTGCTCTTATGTGGCTTCTGGGAATAACAGGGCTACCCTTGAAGAATGAAAACTGGGCCTGATGGATACTTTCTACTGAAGCAGGTGTGCAAAACCGGTACTGTCATAACCCAGGATATCTACCTCAGTAGCAAACATTCAGCCAAGAATGTCGAACGATTTGTGTAAATATTTAAACAATAATTAAATATTATAATGCAGTGCCTGTTAACATTTTGTCAACACATTTCAGAAATTTAAATAAGCCTTAATTTTCTTTGCATAAAACTATTTTTGCTGAATCCTTTGTTCGAACAATATATCAGGCATATCCTCAAGAGTGCTTGTGAATTATGAATTTGCATAAACTCCATGTAGCCCTTTTAATTATGGAGTGCTAAAATTTAAAATGACCAACAATAGTGTTATGTTCTAAACAAGATTAGAAAGTTAGTCTATTACAACTATTGCTGAGAATTACTTAGGGAAGAATTTGTAAAATCTCTCTAAATTACACAAAGATTTAAAGTGAAAAAGGATAAAAGTTACATATAAGGATGAAAATTCGATCAGTCTGTAATATTTGCAGCCTGACTTGCCAGAAAATTCTCTTTCTGAAGTAGAAGTTGAAAGCTTGTAGTCGGATTCAGCAGGTGTGGTGGCCTCTGTAATCAAATAGATGAAGGCTGCTCAAAGCAGGCTTTAGAAGTGTATGAAAACTCCTTTATGTCACTTTTTCAGTGTTGTAGATTGTGGCTGCTGGCAGGCTATTTCAATACAGCAGTTCTGGGAGTCCCTGTTGGGAAGCAGTAACTTTCACAGTGGTGCTGTACATACAATCATCCTCAAAATAGCTATTTCCAGTCAGCTTTGTCACAAAATGGCTGCAAATGTTAATTTTGGCAAATTATTGTCCCACCAAGCAATGGCAATTCGGCTGGAATTCCTCTCATCTCCAGTTTACTGCAACAGTTTCCAAACTTCTTAAGAGTACAACAGATAGTTCTGGAATCCTCAACTGATTTAATCACCTTTTGTGAATGTCTTTTAAGGTAACATAAGCTGATCATCTGTCTGTTTTTGAGGATGGCTGATGCCATAAGAGAATTTACGTGTCTTTCAACTACCATTTTGTAAACTCATTGTGTCTAGTTTAAAGTTAGCTTAGCTTTTTAATTGCAAAGCTTTTCTGACTCTATTTTAACAAATACCTTTTACAGATTTTGCAAAACTTGGAAATGCTCTGCCCATTTTAGAGCCTTGATGAAGGCTCCAACTCTCTTTGATCATGTGTGATCACTCACCTTTATGTGGCTGTGCCCCTTTTGAGTTTTGAATTCAGCTCTTTCAGTTTAATTGACAGCAAACTCCACTTTCAGTGATTCTCTCATTGTTACATTTTTAGGGCAAAATTGTGCAGATAAGAAATTTAAGTAAGCTGGTTCTATCAAATCTGTTGCAGTCAATTTCCAACTCTGCTAGCATATAGTGTTTTTCAGTATGCAGTGATCGCATGAACATGCTCCCAAGAATTTGCAAATTTGTCTTTATATTTTACAATATACACATAGTAAGAGAATAGGGTATCAGGATGAAATATTTGAAACTGAATGTGAAATAGGTACGTGAAATGGATCAATACCAAATTCCAACGGATACAATCAGATCTTTCTTGACTTTTTAACTGCTGACATAGTATTGGTAAATCTTTTTTCAAATTCTGGCTGATAGCTGTTGAGAGCAAAAGGCTGTACTCATAAATTAATTTAAAAAAACACAAGGCATTATTAACCTGAGCAGAAATAATCATTATAAATCAAAGATTAAAAATAAAGGAAAACTAAATATCTAGATTGCAAAATAAAAGTGTTATTATAAGTCACTTGTATTACAAAGTTCTGACTTCTATCAGATCAAAAATCTTGAAAATGACAATGTTTTAAGAATTACCTATTTGCACAGTCATCTCTTAGATCTTCCAGAATTCCTCCTGTACTGCATGTTTCCCTACAGCCTTATTATCTTATAATATTAAATTATACACTTGAAAATCGCCAAACAAAATCTTCCATATGCCTATTTCTTTCTCGTTATTTATCATCTAGATTCCTCCCCTTGGCAACAACATCCAAAAACATTGATGTTCATGTGCAGACAGCTGACACCCAGCTCTACCTCTTCACCACCTCTTTTACCCTTTCCACTATCTCAAAACTGTCAGTCTGCTTGCTTGACATATACAATACTGAATATACATAGAGTTTCTCCAACAAAATGGAAGTCTGAGGTATTCATTTCCAGCTCCCCAGAAACTCTGCTCCCTAGCCACTGACTCCATGCCTCTTCTGAGGTTACATCTTCATGTCATGTTCGACACTAGATCGGCTGTTGACCACATATCCTTCCCTTCACTAACACTATGTACTTCCACCTCATGTATATGTCCTGACTCTGCCACTGCTCCATGCCATCTGCTGCTGTATCATTCATCCATGCCTTTGTTATCAATATACTCCCTTATTCTAATGTTCTCCTGGTCTGCATTTTACCCTCCACAAGTGTGATCATCCGAATGAGAATTTGCTGTTGTATTCAAACTTGCAACACTTGTGCACTTTTCATCTCTGTCCTCATTGAGTTACACTTGCCCTTGCCTGAGCAATGCCTTGACTTTAAAATTCAGTCTTGATTTCAGATCCCTCCCTGTTTCTGGAGGGATCTGAAAGCTGACTGGAAATAGCTATTTTGAGGATGATTGTATGTACAGCACCACTGTGAAAGTTACTGCTTCCCAACAGGGACTCCCAGAACTGCTGTATTGAAATAGCCTGCCAGCAGCCACAATCTACAACACTGAAAAACCTCTCTCAGACTTCTGAGAAATCTGTTCTCATCTAATTCTGGCCTTTTGAACATTTCCAATTTTAATCACTCCAGAATTAGCTGCTGTATCTTCCTAAATCTCTCATCTCTCTATATTCCTCACCATCTTTCAGACATCATTTAAAACATATCTCCTTGCTCAAAAGCTTGGCTCAGCTGCATTTCTTATATGACTCAGTTTAAGTTTTGTTGGGTTAGTGTCTTGTGAAAGGCATTGAAAAATTCACAAAGTTAAAGATGCTACATGAATGCAAGTTATTGTTTATTGGAAGGAAGCCATGAGAAGAGGTTAATGACATTGTGCTGAGATTCATGCATCATCAGTCCTTTACTGTCACGGAGTCAAAACTCTGGAACTCCTTCACTAACAGCAGTGGGTCTACCTACACCACATTGACTGCAGCAGTTCTCAACAGCAAATAGGGAGGCAAAGATTTTATCGCTGGATTGTTAATCCTGAGACCCAGATAATGAAGTCACAGGCGCAAATACTGCCATGGCAGATGATGGCATTTAGATTCAATAAATAACTAGAATTAGGAGTCTACTGATGACTATAAATCCATTGTTGGTTATTGGGAAAAACCCATCTGGTTCACTAATATCCTTTAGGGAAGGAAACTGCTATCTTTACTTGGTCTGGTCTGATAGGACTCCAGACCGACAGCAATGTGCTCAACACGTAATAGCCTTCTAGACAATTAGGGATGGGCAATAAATGCTGGCTGAGCCAGCAACAACCTTATACCATGAAACGAATAAAAGTTAAGCATGGATGCTGGACCATTCATCCCATGAATGAGTACAAAAAAAAATTCTATGATTTAAGGCCTCATGTTCAGATATTTGACTCTGTGGAATAATTTAACCAGTTACTGGTCTCTGAAGTGTAACAGCATTTTTAAGTCTCCTGCATCTTTTTGTTGAGTAAAGGCAATGAGTGAGCTTGTTGCTATAGAGATAGTGATAAGCTACAGCACAATGTTCTTCAGTTACTTTGATTTCCTGATCTGTATTACATTAGGAATAGCATGAAATTACTATTATAAAAAAATCCATTGTTCTCGTCTTCAGTGCAGATCTTGACACCTGCTACATGTTTTTTGCCTGGAACTTTGCATTGACGTTCAAGGTTAACTACTCTGTATCAAATTATGAAATATTTCTTATTGGGTACTTTGTTTCCAATTTAATATAATTCCATTAATGTTGTTTGTTGATTCTAACCATTTATTTTTACCTCCTGTGAAGAACTGCATTAGCGTACTTAGACAATGTGCATTTTCATTTGACATTTAGATGTCTAGATTGCTGTTATATAAGGGTGTTGGGGGATATCAAACCCAAGGCAGGAATATAGAGTTAGCATACTTAAAAGCCATGGTCCAATTGAATGGCAGAACAAGTTTGAAAGGGTGAGAAGGTAAATGGTTATCTCCTGTTGCCAGGTTCCTATTATACAAATCCAAAAGCAATGGACAGCAGGACATTACAATCAGCTCAATTGTTATCTTGCTCATGATGGTTAGTTCCAGCATCCTTTTTTTCAAAAAAATGACAAAAATCATCATATTCAAAGCTTTGCTCTCTTATCTGAACTCACAAGTCCTGTTCAGTTACCACCATGTATTTGCTGATTTACGTTGACTCCCAATATAGAAAAAAGTCCTTCTTTTTAAAGACCCATCCATGACCTCAGCACGACCCACTTCAGTAATCTCCTCCATCCTTCCAGGTAATGTCTCCTTTAATTTGGGTCCTTTTGCATTTCTTATTTTAACCAATATACCATTGGTTGATGTGGTTTCTTGGGCTGAAATACTATGAGTATTCCCTTATGTGTTGGCTCATAGACCAAGTGCCATAAAGATCTTGTTGATCTTCAAGACAGATTTCTTGATGTCTAACTATTTGGCTTGATATAATAACACAGGTTCTGTATAAATTTGTAATCTGTGCTTACTGATGTTACTGGATGTTGGATATACATAGCTGACAGGCTGAAGATACTACATTGACTACTAAGAAAGTGATTGAAAGTGAGGCATGAACCTTTTATACTGAAATGCCACATGTCATGACTCAAAAGTGCACTGACAGTCTGGTCTGGAATGCATATAATTCCACAACATTTTCTATTTTCCCTTTAAAGAATGGGAACTCTTTCCTAATAATATATATAAGAACACACATATGTACATTATATCGATGCATATAGATAAAACTTTGGTGGGAAAACAACTTGACCCAATTTGTCATAACCTGGCTGTCTCGCTTTACTCTGGTGTGTTATCTGTCATTGCAGATGGATGTGTATCATTTGTCACTTATTTCTTCACAGTGAACATTGCTTGCTACAATGTCATATGACCAAGGCTGGTCACAATGATGTAGTACATTTCCACTAAGCCATATGTTTTTATGAAAATCTGGAACAGTAATATTTCATCTTGGTTCATCTTGAGGTATCTGTCTGCATGCTCGTGGATCATGCTTCTGTACCATTTTCTCCATTGTATCATATAATGTTGTGCAAATGGGGTTGGGTGGCGAGAGTGTGGGAGGGGAAAAAACTGAGGATCTGTCTTCCAAAACACAAGGACAGCCAATGTGGGTGAACAATTGCCTTGAAGAGTAGCATGACAATTCAACATAGTAATCTGAATGTCTTGGCCAGTCACTTTACATTTGACCTACATGGATGTTATCTTATGAACAATGCACTTTGCACATGAGACTGTTTGACTAAAGGTAATGTTATGGACCAGACTGAGCCCTTTTAAAATATATTAAGAAGATGGCCCAGACCCCAACTTTTTCTTATTTTTAAGGCAAGCATAAAGCTTTGTGTTCTAGATGCAACTTGATTGGTCAAACTACCAAAGTAGCAAAACACACTTTATTCTTACATTACAGTTAAAATACAGACAAGAATAAAAAAAACTTAACTGCAACTTTATTAATTACTTAACAAGAATATATATATGTTAATTATCCACTGATTAGCTGTCCAAGATAGTAACATCGTATAAACACACCCTTGGCAGAGGCAAATTCAGTACCACAGCTTTTAGCTATAACAGAGAGAGAAACAAAAGCTTCCATTTCCAGCTTTGAGAGCCCAGCAATAGCTGAAAGAGAAACTGAAATCCTGGTTCGATGGAAGCTTGACCTACCCCTTCCTGCTGCTTCTATTGCTCCAACCTTTTTAAATAAACAAGGCCTCGCAAATTGTTTACTTTATTGGCTTTGAACAGCTCAACACCTCTGTCTCAACCTCTTTTTGTATAAAAAAAAGGACAAACTATACCTCTTAAAGCCATGGAGGGTTGAGACATTCTGACTTACTGAAAGGTCTATTTGCTGATTTTATTTATTGTTGATGAAATAATCCCAAGGAGGCAGGTATCCCATCACCAAGTCACATTTTATTTGCATGTGCATTGTATGTGGACTTTGACCTGCTTGCTCAGAGCTAGTCCCTAGAATGAAGAGAATCTTACATGCCTGTGTCCATCTGTCAGCCAGGGCTCTCTGATTGGGGTTGCTAACCTAGGCCAATCAAGAATCGCATACTCAGTGAGATCCACCTGATTCCAATCACTACCTGTACCCATGCAGGGCCATTTCTGTGGTTTTGACACCAAACTTCATTCCCTGAAATAAACTGCCTCTCTTGCTTAGAGGAGGCATGTGGCCAGCATTGGCATTCCTGATGCCATTTCACCCTCTCCCCCCAGGTCTGGGGATATCAGGTTTAACCTGGTGTGGAATGTTCGCCCCATTAACAACTTTGCTGCAGCTATCCTTGTAGTTGCATGTGGGTTGGTCCTATAGTCAAACAGAAACCAGGAACATTTCATATTGAGTGAAACTGTCGGCTGTTTCTTTAAACCTGCCTTCAACATCTGGACTATTCATGCCATCACACCATTGGACATTGGATGTTATGGAGCTGTCCAAAGAGCTGAATGCCATTTGTCTTAATCTAGTCAAAAATCCTGACACAGATTCCTCTGGTTCTCAAGCTGCCAAGTAAAACTGAGAACATCTCAGAATTAGAAAGGGCAGGGGTCGTAATATCGCTTAACTAAATCTGTCAACTCTTGAAAGGTTTTTGTATCTGGTGCCTCATGGAAAGTTAATAACCAAAACTTTAAGCTGTCAGTAGGATTACTTGTTGCTTTTCATCTGCTCCAATGTCATTTGCCTGGAAAATATAACACATTCTTTCCTCATACTGGGCCCAGTCTTCGACGGCAGGATTGAACGAGCCAAGCTTCCCAAATAAAGGCATATTGCCAAAAATGCTTACCTCAGCTCAAAGATGACTGTTGCAAGTGAATTTTCTTCAGGAGCATGCTGTTTTCCATTGTTACTACTGAAATAACTCCAAGAAGTCAAGTATCCCATCATCAAGCCTCCTTTTATTTACATGGGTGCACCATATGTGGACTCTGACTGGCTTGCTCAGTGCAGGTAGAATGGGGAGACACTCTGAATCCCAGGTTAACAGCCCCAATCAAGGATCTCATAGTCAATAAGATCCACATGGCCCGTGTTCCAATCACAACAGTTGATGAGCATGATAATGAGACAAGTAGTCAGTGCTGTTCTCTGCAAACATTGATTTTATTGAAAGTCAATTGGATGGAAGTTTCATGTGAGAATATAAGAACATAAGAGATAGGAATAGACCATTCAGTCCCTCAGGTCTGCTGTACCATTTAACAAGATCAAGGTTGATCTACGCTAGAGCTCAACTCCTCCTTTGTGCCAACTTATCAGAACCCTCTACATCCCGTCTAAATACTTTCATTAATCTAGCCTTCCAGTCAGTTAAGAAGTTTGTAGTAATAGTGATTGAAGAGGTGAAATGAGAAATGTGAAGGTGTGAGGACATTAGAATTTGAAAATATGTCTTCATCTTGTGCAAAGCAGTTAGATTGAATTAGAGAAATTGTAGATACTACTACTTAGAATGTAATGTGAATATTTAGCAGTGAAAATGTTAATTGGAAGTTAAAAATCTGGCAGTGCCCAGTATGGGAGAATGGAAACTGATTTATGGTGACAGACTACACTTCCCCACAAAAAGTTTTTTCAATTCTTTAAGCATTGTTGATCATTTCGGGTAGCAAAATAATTGAAATCCATTGCCTCAGAATTCAGATAATAATATCTTGCTCAATGTAAGAAATATCCAAGAGTGTGAGGCTCCTGCCTTTATAAAAACATCATTAGAATGAGCTTCTGCTTCCATGTTGTCATGGTATGATGCCTAAAGGGAAAGGCTGACACACCAAGATGCACCTGAATGCATGAATGTGGATTGCATCGGATGAGATGCTATCAATTTCCCCTTTAATATTTTGAAATTTGTTCCAGTTTAACTGTTATGTATGATATGTGACTTTAGATTATTCCAAGGAACTATTTACAATATAATAATACAGGCCCTCTAGGTATTTAAGTATAGGGTTTAACTATTATTTTAATAGATTCAGCTGAATTAAGTTGACTAACCTAGCATATTTAAATTATTGAAAAGTCTAGATTTGAATAAGATTGAAAAGTATAAATCTTTGTGTTCAGCTAATATGAACATAATAACTTACTGATTTTCCTCTGCATAGATGGCCTTGAAATATTTTTGAACAACCAGAATTACTGCGGGAATAGAACGAATAGATTATGAGCAGCAATTATGTAACTGTTCTCAGTGCAAAATGAAAGGTTGAGATTGCTGTTTATACACTTCTAAAGGGACCAGATATGTCACTTTATATAGAACAGTAGAACCAGGGGGGATCAATTCAAGATAGGTTCCCGAGGGAGCTACTGGAAGCAGTTTGCATTGACTAGTTCAAATGCAAATTAAATACATTTCTTTCAGGAAATAAGATTTTGGTGTACTGTAGATGAATATTTAAAGCATAGCTTGCATTATCTGTAGGACGTGACCTTGGACCTTTGAATCCAAAGCTCTTCACTACTAGAGGTTTCATTGTTTCCTATCAGGATCTGTTGCAGAATAATTTATAGTAATTGATCACTATGATTGTGTAACTCGCAGACTGTGGGAGGCTGATACTATATTGGCTGACAATTTCCATTTTCTGATATACTCAATTCATAATATAATTGAAATTGTCATGAATCAACTAGTTATTAGAACATGCATGTACGTTGGGTTAGTGTTTTCAGTGAGGTTGAAAATTGTGATGGTAGAGATAGTTAATTCTGAATGTAATTTCATAGAGGGCAATATTAAAGTTGAAAAGTCTAAATGCAGACATTAAATATTCCAATATACTAGTTGTTAAATCTTTGCAACAATAACAGAATTTTTACTGCTTGGATTTTAAACCTAATCTTTGAGCAATAAATTTTGCTGCTGCTAAGGCACATTAACCATTACTTTCAAATCTGAATGCCATTGGCAAGAAAATCTTTTCAAATCTAATAAAATTGTGATTGCATTGATTTCAATTAGGAGCTACATTGTGATAATTATCTCCTAAATATTTTTGGCCACGGTAATGGTGAATCCATGCATTAATACAAAAATATATTTTTCCATTCCTTCATGAAATGTAAGCTTTGCTGCCTGGGTCATCATTTGTTGTCCGTTCTAAGTTGCCCTTGAGAGGAAGGTGGTGAGCTGCCTTCTTGAATCACTTCAGTCCATTTGGTTTAGGCATTTCCATTAGGGTCTAGACCCATGTCGTAAGGGATGGAATTCCAGGATTTTGGCTCAGTGACACCGAAGGAAATTAGATTAGATTAGATTAGATTACATTACAGTGTGGAAACAGGCCCTTCGGCCCAACAAGTCCACACCGCCCCGCCGAAGCGCAACCCACCCATACCCCTACATTTACCCCTTACCTAACACTACGGGCAATTTAGCATGGCCAATTCACCTGACCTGCACATCTTTGGACTGTGGGAGGAAACCGGAGCACCCGGAGGAAACCCACGCAGACACGGGGAGAACGTGCAAACTCCACACAGTCAGTTGCCTGAGGCGGGAATTGAACCCGGGTCTCTGGTGCTGTGAGGCAGCAGTGCTAACCACTGTGCCACCGTGCCATGTTATATTCTTTCGAGTCAGGAAGGTGAGTGGCTTGGAGAGGAACTTGCAGGTGGTGGTGTTCCCACATATATCTGCTGCCCTTGTCCTCTGAGTGACTGATAGAGTTCCATCAACAACAACCATCTTTCTTTGTGCAGATTATAAATTCAACCAGTGATGAGTTTTTTTCCGATTCTTCTCAACTCCAATTTTACAAGGGCTCTTTGATTCCACACTTGATCAAATGTAACAACGATGTCAAGGGAAATCACTCTCACCTCACCACTACAACTCAGCTCTTTTGTCCTTGGCTGCACCAAGACTGTAATTATGTCAGGGCTGAATGGCTCTGATAGAACCCAAATTGAGCCTCATTAAGCAGGTTATTGCTTAGCCAGTGTTTCTTGATTGCACTGTTAATGACATTTTCCATCATTTTATGGATATTGGAGAGTAGAGATTGAGTGGTTTATAGCCAGCTTGGATATGTTATGATTTTTACTTGGGCAATTTTCCACATTGCTTGGTTGATGTTAGTGTTGTGGTAATACTGGGAAAGTTTTTAGCTAGGACCATAGTAAGTTTTGGAGGACAATTCTTCAGTACTATTATTAGAATGCTGTTAGGTCGCATTGCCTTTGCAATATCAAGGGAATTGATCTATTTCCTGACTTGGAATAAATCGACTTGGCTAAAGAATGACATCTGTGGTGCATGGGACCTCTAGATATGTTTTAGGTGAGGCATGAAGTGCAGCTAGACAGCCTCCTGCTAGACAAGGTACTTGCTTAATTCAAGCACTTAAGTGCATGAAATAACGAACTGTAGTGAGGGAGGAGGTCTGTTTAAAAGCACAAAATATGGTCTAAGAGAGAGTTTGAAACACCCAGGAGCGAGAGCTGAGAGCGTTAATTAATAACTTGTGATTGAGGGTTTTAAAGTTTCCTTTTCTCCCTGATGAGAGATGTGGGGGTGTGCAGTAGTTTAGACTGGTGAGATGTAAGTGCCAAATTCAATTTCTAACCTAATTAGCTAAATTATTTTATATAGCTACAAATAATCATTTTAACTTGATGTCCAAATTAAACAAAATGAAAGCGAGATGCAGAGCAGGTAAAGTGCTATAATTATAGCATCTAGGTGTTATCATCCCAGCTGATGTTATTACGAGAAATGTCAAATCCCAGTTAGGAAATTAGCTTCATAGACCATATTTTGATTGGTTTTAGTTTGAATGAAGTGGTCTCTTGCTGATTGATAAGCACAACATAATGCAGATTTTGCTTGTACAATAAACCAGAAGTTTATTAAGAAACAAAATGAAGATAAGAGAATAAATCAAACTCTCTATTTACAACTCAAATCAAATTGTAATCTCATTAATCCCAAAGACACTCCCTTAAAAATAACAAAAACATGCCTCATTTTTATAATCGCTCCTCAAACTTAACCCTTGAAGCCCAGGTATCATTTTTATAAATCTAGATTGGGCTTCCTAGGCTTCCCAGCTATGAAGAGAAGTTGAGTAGATTAGGATTATTTTCATTAGAAAGATGAAGGTTGAGGGGGAACCTGATTGAGGTCTACAAAATAATGAGAGGTATAGACAGGGTGGATAGCAAGAAGCTTTTTCCCAGAGTCGGGGACGCAATTACTAGTTGCCACAAGTTCAAAGTGAGAGGGGAAAAGTTTAAGGGAGATATATGTGGAGGATGGTGGGTGCCTTGAATGTTTTGCCAGTGGAGGTGGGAGAGGCAGGCACAATAACATCCATTTAAGATGTATCTAGACAGATACATGAATGGACAGGGAGCAGAGGGATACAAGTCCTTACATAATAGGTGACAGGTTTAGATAGATGATCTGGATCAGCACAAACTTGGAGGGCTGAAGGGCCTATTCCTGTGCTGTGCTGTGATTTTCTTTGTTCTTTGTTCCTCCAGGGCCAATAAATCCTGCATAAGGTATGGCATCCAAATCTATACCAGTCCTCCAGATCTAAAGGCCAGCATTCCATCAGTTTTCTTCATTTTCTTCTGTCCCTGTTCTTGACATTTTAAAGATCTGTGCACCTGACCACTAAGTCTGTTTGGATATCCACTCTATTTAATTTAACACCATGTAGAAAGTACCCAGATCTACCTTTCCTTGATTAAAAATGGATAACTTCACACTTGCACATTTATTTGATCTATCAATATCCTTTTGTAATTTTGTGCTATCATCTACACTGTATATAATGCTGTCTAACTTTGTGTAATGAGCAAATATCGATATGTGACTTTCTATGCCATTATGCAAGTCATTAATAAACAATGTGAATGTTTGAGGCCCTAACACAGACCTTCGTGGGACACATCTGGTCACATCTTGCCAATTTCAGTACCTACCCATTATCCCTAATTTCTGACGTCTGTCACTTGGCCAAGTTTGCATCCATATCAGTTATTTGCCAACAATTCTGTGGTCTTCTACCATGATTAACAGTCTCCTACGTAAGACTTTTTCAAAGGCCTTGTGGAAGTCCATATAAAAATGTCCATAGGCATTTTCATCCCCTACATTAGTCACCTCTTTCAATACATTCATTGTAGTTTCTCATGCATGACCTACCTATCATAAATACATGCTGGCTGTCCCTGGTTAACTGAACATTTTTGGGGTGTTCGGTTAGCCCCATCCTTGACTGTAGACTCCAATAATCACCCCACCACGATGTGGGCTAACTGGGATTTAATACTCTGATTTTCTTCCTTCACCTTTCTTTGGACTTCAAGTTTTAGACTTGATCACATATTATGATAATTCACTGGTGTTTTCTAAATTAGACCTATATGGATAATAAAAGATTGTCATAGAGATATGGATTATGATCATTTCTCTGACCAAATAGGGCTTTGGCTTTCATCATTACCAGGGAGGAGTAAAATTAGAAATGAAGTATTTTTGGAACTCAGTGTAAGAGACCTGGACACCAGAGATTTTAATATAATTTGTGGACTGAATTTACAAAATAAAAGTCTTATTGGAGGTCTATGAGGTGCGATAAATTTAATATGATGGACAATCAGTCCATTGAAGAATATATTATGGAGTTTGTGAGGTTATGAAAGATGGACAAAATGAAAGGGGTCTAGATGCAGGTACATGTATAAGGATGGAATTACGGGAAGATACTTTGTGGGAGGGTGATACCTTTTAACAGATTTCCAAATCCAGGGAAAATGCCAGATTGGAGTATTGTTGACAAGTGAATCCCAGAAATCCATGGCGAATAATATATAGATATTACCAGTGCAACACTAAATATCATGGAATTGTCCAAGGATAATGAGACAAGTATTTGATACAACTCATGGAAGAGGTGTTCTGAAGGTTAATATGATAATGACAATCTTCAAGAAAATATTGTTAGTGTCTAAAGACTTAAGTTGGCTTGTGAATATGTAGTTGCTGATCATTCAACTGTGTCATACATGATCATGGCTGCATCACAACAATGTGTTGATGTTGATTAGTTATTTGGAAACTTGAGGCAATGCAGACAAAAATAGGATCAAAGCATAAAAAAGCTGTACCTGCTTTCAATTTGAATATGATTATTCATTACCAACTTTAAAGAGAGTAGCTCTCCCTAGTGAAATAAAAAGACCTGCATGATTTCCAAAATACTAATGTTACCCAGAATGATATTCCATCATTACTGGGTAAATCTTTGAAAAAAGCGAAAATGTGTTTGGACATGAAGAGTGATGAAACATTAGTATTTGTTAAAACTGTAAGCTTTCAATTTGTGGGATCTAGACATTATTGTATTCCATTGAAGAAACCCAGAGTTTCTCATCAAGAGGATCTTCAAGTACTATTGACCTCCGGATAGGAGTCTGGCTAATAATAAAATGATTAAATGCAAATTTTATAAATAATTTGTTCATACCCTCACAAAATGAAGTTGCTGATAAAAATATGAATCCTTGTAGAACTGATCATATCAATGTGATATCTGTATTAAATATTGTAAGACAATACCTCACCTGGTTGTAAGTGTGTTTTTAGTCAGGGAATTTAATGAAAGTGTAGCCATGGTACTGAAGATAAGAGATAAAGATTGGAAGTCTATCAATTAAATTTTGTAGATACTGAGATCAAGATTAGCATATATAAAATGACAAATGTTAAGGACAAATGGACTATATTAGACAAAGTCTTTGGAAAAGTGAATCAGAGTAGACTATCTGTCACTAAAAATCATTAATTAATGAAAGAGCTGAATTTGTGAATTATGAATTTTGGAATGTGTGTGAGTACATAACTTTTATACTAATACATTCTGCTGCAGAACATCTTATCAGCAGTGGCTTATGTCAAAGAAACCATGCAATTATTGCTGAGACGTTGCACCAGATATTGGCAGAGCAACCAAACTACTTTACAAGCAACACATTCAAAAAATTCCACGGCTTCTAAAATATTCTCTTGAGGTTCGTTGTTATTATATTGACCTTCAGAATCATCTATTTTACTTGTTTCAAAAACTTGACTCGTTATGCTTGGAGAATTCCCTTATAATATTTGAAAGTCTTTTGATGCTTAAGTTAATATATCAGTATCATTTTGAGAATCAAAATGAACTCTATAGTTACAATGGTATGAGTGGAAAAACTTAAAAAAAGTATCTAACTTACCTTCAAGAGAAAAACTGTTGTTAAAAATATCAAATCTAGAGCTTTAAAATATCAAGAGCAGTAGATCAAGCACTGCCCTTCACCAAGCATGTAGTGAGACAACAACTGCAAAACAATAGTTCGTCGAACACATAGGTGAATGGTCGATATTTCATTGCTCATACAACTGCAAACTCCTGCATTTGACTCTTTATATTATGGAAATAAATAACGTGCCATTGAAAAATAGATCTAACAAGCTTAGCGCAATATTTTATCTTTTGTATGCCTATTTCAACATGTCAATGGATGTCTGGGCTTTCAGCCAAGCCATAAGAAGGAATTCATTCTAAGGGAGTCTGAGCAGCTAGTGACTAATTTAAAAATAAAAGCATTTCTGCATCATCAACAAATTGTCATTGGATAAGGCGTATCAGTTGATGAACGTTTGGTGTACTACGACTAATAGCGGGCAAAATAGGATTTGGAGAACCTTTATGTGAATGGTGTAGTTAATTAGTTTAGTTATTGGAACTAATATCCTGGGTAATTGTATAACTTGAGCTGTTGAAGGCTTTTCCTGTTGCTGAATGAAAGTGATTGACTCAAGGCATTTAAATGGTACCCTGTATGTGATATTTCCACATTGAACAATGATAAGATGCTGGGATTCAGTGGATGTTAGCAAAAAGTGCAGCAGTGATTTAGACATGTTTGAAGGATGTACTGTGGCTAAGGACAGCTAATTAATGTGTTTTAGTGCTTAAATAGTGATAGCTGCAGGAGTTTGCAGTTGTATGAGCAATGAAATGTCGACCATTCACCTATGTGTTCGACGGACTATTGTTTTGCAGTTGTTGTCTCACTACATGCATGGTGAAGGGCAGTGCTTGATCTACTGCATGGCTGGGCTTAAAAGATAGCATCAGCATCAGGAGTCCCTGGATATCCCAACATTGAGTGGGAGAATCAGACAAGCTAGGTGTCATATAGAGGAGTTGTATATAGTTGATAATGCAAGACTGGGGCAATACTGCGGGCAAACCTACTTTGCTTCACGGAGCCCCTTTGTTTTTCTCAGTCTTCAGAATTTAATACAAATTTACATATATACTGTTTTCTTTCTTTATAGCTTAAGAATATGTCTAAATAATTTGTAACCTTCAAGGTGACATTCATACCAATTCAGTACTATCATTATTCATGTAATTTACTTGAATGCAAATCTTTTAGTATTATCTTAGTAATCGATCAAATGATTTTTCTGCACAGGAAATCCAATTACTTTCAAATACATAAAATCTATGGATCTGAAGCATATAATTTTCCATGGTTCAACAAAAAAAAATGGACAAACCTGGCTTATAATGGACTTTTGTTGTTATATTGGACTGTAGTTGCTTCATCAGTGTATCATCAATCAAACAACAAAGTGATTCGATGAATCACTTCTAGCTGTTCTAGTCTTGAATATAGAACCATTTCTTCTATTCTGTTGTTACAGTATTGAACACAACACACTATTTCCTTTGTAGAGCACAAGGCACTTTGTAGTTGTCTTAATACTTGTGATGTATGTTTGTGTTCATCCTCATCAAAAGGGTAATACTGGAAAGTGATGGTAATTTGTGCTTTACAACAAATTCCAAGGCAATCTTTGAGTTATAAACAGTGCAATCTCTCCACATTGCTTGAGCAATATCCTATGAAGGACAGTTCTGCTTCAGTAATATTTCATTCACAAAATGTCCAGTCTCATGGTTTATGCAAGACAAATGATAAATTTGATAGACACTTTGCTTAGACATCATGATCCTTAATGGCCGTTTCTAATTCTTAAACCTTACTTGATTGTGAAATGATATTTGCATTGGTAATGTTCTGAATTAGATTTTAATTATTATTTGTTAAGACACTGCATAAGACTCATTGATATAATTAAAACACGTGGGACTGTTATTTCAAATATTGACAATGTATTCAGATGGTTCTGAGGTATTCTAGGTGGGGTGTTGAACTGCAAATCCAGTTTAGACTGTGCTTAGTATAAGATGGATAGTAGTAAAGAAATTGAAGTGTTAGGAATATCGACCCAGAGGCAACTACCTGAAAGATGTTAAGGGATTGATTACAACTTAAAGTGTTGCAACTGTTCGGGATAGATGCAGCATTTTGTTAGTTATCATTTGTTCAACTGCCCTTTAACAGTGACCAGTGATTTGAGAGTAAGCAAGGGCTGATTTAGATTCCAAGTGTTACTTAAATGGATACTCTCAATCTCATATTCAGCCATTGCTGGACTTAAGTATTCCTGAGAATCTTTGAGACACTTATTCAAAATCTCATGAAAGCCTGAGCAATAACAATTTCAGATATTCTCAGAGGATCTCACCTAAAGCGAGTAGGTGCTGAGCTACTCCACATTATTAATGAATTTTATTGGCGTCACAAAGTCAAAGGACATGCTTGATCATTGGCATCTTACTAGGGATGGGCCTTGGTCTTTGCAAGAAAAGTAGAAAGAGGACATAAATCCAGACAGATCAGTTCCAGAGCACTTAGGTGAGATAAAACTGCAAACATTTTGCAGGGGTCTAGGATATTCTGCCACGTCCGGGTTTCATCCACTAAGTCTTACAATAGTACACTTGAGAACCTGTGTAACTTTCCCCTCGGTCATTGTGAAACCTGCAGTTACATGCCAGCCAGGGAACTCCATACCTTCAGTGGGAGTAGGCTTGAGAAACCCACATTGATAGTTCCATGAAAATTGTATCTAATTAACACATTGAGCACTAGAGCTTCGAAGTGTCTGTCTAGTACTTCCAGTCAAGTTCAAATTATGGTAATCAATAATTAGAATCAAAACTGCTACTATATCCAGACTTTCAAATCAATGCATCTCATTAATAGAAGAACTATTTAACACTTGATCCTCATGATATGGGGGGGTGGGTGGCAAAACAAGTAGGATGTAATAGAGTCATACAGTAGGGAAACAGACCCTTTGGTCCAACTCATCCATGCCAACCAAGTCTCCCAAAATAAACTAGACCCACTTGCTTGCATTTGGCCCATGTCCCTCTAAATCTTTCTTAGTCATTTACCCGACCACGTTTTTTAAATGTGGTGACTATACCTGCATATATCACTTCCTCTATTCATTCCATACACAAACCACTCTCTGTGAGGAAAAGTTGTCCCTCCAGACTGTTTTAAATGTTTCTCCTCTCACCTCAAAAATATGTCCCCTAGTTTTGAACTCCCCCACCTGAGGGACAAGCCATTTGCTATTCACCTCCCATGATTTTATAAGGTCACTCCTCCACCTCCTACACTCCAGTGAAAAATACGTCCCAGACTAAACAACCTCTCCTGATAACTCAAACCCTCCAGTCCTAACAACATCCAGGTATATCTTTCCTGAACCCTCTCCAATTTAATAAAATCCTTCTTATAGCAGGCTGACCAGAACTGTACACAGTACTCCAAAAGTAGCCTCACCAACATCCTGTACAGCCTCAACATGATGTTTCAACCCTTATACTCAATGGTTGGATTAATGAAGGCAAGTGTGCCAAACACCACCTTAACCACACTACTTGTAATACAAATTTCAAAGAACTATGTATCTGAACCCCTTGGTCTCTCTGTTTGACAAAACTACCCAGGGAGAAAGTAAAGACTGCACATGCTGGAGATCAGAGTCGACAAGGAATCCTGATGAAGGGCTTATGGCCAAAACATCGAATTTCCTGCTCCTCAGACACTGCCAGGCCTACTGTGCTTTTCCAGCGCCACACTTCAATACTACCCAGGGCCCTACTATTGACTGCATAAGTCCTGCCCTTGTTCATTTTTCCAAAGTGTAATACCTCCCATTTATCCAATTTAAACTCCATCTGCCATTCCTCAGCCCATCTGCTCAATTGATCAAGATCCCTTTGTAATAGTTCAGATTTTTGCATGGATGAATGTTTCAATTGTTCACATTCATTATTAATGACTTGGATAATGGCATAGAAAGTCATATATCCAAATTTGCTCATCATACATAGTTAGACAGCATTATTGACAGTATCGATGATAGCACAAAATTACAAAGGGATATTGGTAGACTAAGTGAATGGTAAAAATTTGACAAATAGAGTTGAGTTAAATGAAGTATGGAGCTATCCATTTTGGATAGATCAAGGTACTTTATTGATAGTATGAACTTAAATACCATGGATGTCCAAAGAAACTGACAGGGGGTTGGGGGTGATCGGGTGCATAGATCTTGAAAATGTCTTGGCCTTTCTATCTGGAGGACTGCAATACAAGGATACAGAGATAGACCATATTTGGAGTACTGTGCTTAGACCTGGGCGTCATATTTTAGAAACATACATTGACCTTGGAGGGTGAACATTGTAAGATACCTGGAATTAAGTTACCTGGATTAAGTTATGAGGAGAGATTATACAAATTGGGCCTGTTTTTTATCACTCTTTGAGGGGGTCAAGGAGTGATCTGATCAAATTTTTCAAGTTCTTAACAGGAAAAGACAAGGTTGGTCAAGATAAACAATTTCCACTGGTTGGACATTATAGAACTAGGGGACATTCTCTGAGAATTAGGGCCCAGTCTTTCAGGAGAAATGTTAAGAAGCACTTCTACACACAAAGGGCAGTAGAAGTTTGGAACCTGCTTCCAGAAATTGAAGTGGATGTTGAATCAGTAATTATTTTAAAATCTGGGATAGATCATTTTTTGTGAAAGATAGGTAATAAGGGATATATTGAATTAGGCTACAGATCAACCATGGTCTCATTGCATGTTGGAACAGGTTTGATGGGCTGAATAACCTCCAACACCATGATCCTATTTACACTGTGATATGTTGAAGCTTCAAAGCTAGAACTATTTCTAGTCTCCCTCCCTTGAAAGATGTAGATATATTTATGATCTGATCTCAGTATAAAGGATACAACATCAATATTCTCAGGTTATAAGCACATAAACTGGGAAATAAAGTGTGAAATTTAAAGATAAGACTTAAAAATAAGGTAATAAAACTCCTTATTGTAGCAATAAGTTGCAACATTTGTTACTTGCATATTTGACTTTGATGAGATGTTTTATAGCTGAATGTCAGACCACAGAACATTTATTTGAAATAATTTACTTGAAATATTTTTAGAGATTTGGTAATTAATTTAGATTAGATTAGATTAGATTACTTACAGTGTGGAAACAGGCCCTTCGGCCCAACAAGTCCACACCGCCCCGCCGAAGCGTAACCCACCCATACCCCTACATCTACATTTACCCCTTACCTAACACTATGGGCAATTTAGCATGGCCAATTCACCTGTGGGAGGAAACCGGAGCACCCGGAGGAAACCCACGCAGACACGGGGAGAACGTGCAAACTCCACACAGTCAGTCGCCTGAGGCGGGAATTGAACCCGGGTCTCAGGCGCTGTGAGGCAGCAGTGCTAACCACTGTGCCACCGTGCCGCCCACATTTTTACTTTCTAACTTGATGCCCTAACATGCTTGCAAACATTTTTCTAATCTTCCCTATTTCACTCCCCAAGTGATTAGAATTTAATTACTATCTTGAAAACAATTACTTTATCTGGCAATTTCAATCCCATTCATATAAAACACAAGTATCTAAATTCACGTAGTTGGTATTATATTAAGAAATGTTCATGAATGAATTCTCTACATGAAGACTGCAGTGATTCAAGAAGGCAGCTCACCACCACCACCTTCACAAAGGCATCGAGGGATAGACAATAAATGTTGGTCTAACCAATGCTGCCCACATCCCATGAATGAATAAAATAAATGGCTGAGACTAAGACAATACCTGGGGAAACCCAGTAATGGTGACCATGGACTGAGATGACTGACATCTAAGAATTGCAAGTAGCTTCCTTTTGTGCTAGGTATGACGTCAACTGTGGACGTTTTATTTGCTGATTTCCGTTGACTCCAGTTTTGTTTGGGTACCTTGAAGCCATGCTCAGTCAAATGCTGTCTTGAATGCCAAGAGCAGTCACTCTTACTTCACATCTGGAGAATAGCTCATCTGTCCATGTATAGACCAAAACTGCAATGAGATCTAGGGCTGACTGACCTTCGTAGAGCCGAGTCTAAACATCAGTGAGCAGGCTGTTGCTGAACATTGTCAACCATCCAAACATGACTTTGATCATTGGAGAGATGATTATAACTATCAACTCTGTCGAAGAACCACCAAAGCTGCCAATGGCCTTCCAAAAAAAAGGGGGCACAGAGGAAAAAACACAGTTCTAGGCAGTTCATCAAATCCATTGATATAAGATCTGTGTTCATAACCGATTTCCCATTCTACCAATTTCACAATGGGATACCTATCAAGTGAGCATTTTGATAGTCAGTTCCAAATGTTGACAAAATGGATATCGATGGTCAGTTCCAAATACTGAAGCAAAATATTTAATTACATAAGGAATGAGCCCTTAAGTGAAATTTTTGTTTTCGTGAGGAATTAGTTGAAGGCGTTTTGATATTTTGGATTTTTCCGCATTAATGAAAACCTCTTTATTAGTGTCATTATCAAAACACAGATAGCTTTATGTTTTGTCAGCATGCCATCTAAATTATGATGTGTTGGCACAGAAAGAAGGAAGACAAAAGTATGGAGGGGTTTGGAATTATGAGGGGCTTTTGAGTTAGCGGTGGAGTTCTATAAGGTCAAGGGGATGATTGGGAGCTTAGGTAGGTTGATGGTATATAGGAAATGGATAGATAGCTTAGTGTAGCATGGGGATACAATGGTCATGGGTGATACGTTTAAGAGCATTCATTGGTATACTACTATAAGAATCATGACAATGTTTGGAAGGGAAGATATGGGGCACATGAGGTTTGGTATAGGGCATTAGCTGGCACAGATAGGACAAAAAAAGTAGAGATATTAAAAGGATGAGATCAAGAGAGATGTGATATATTTAAATCTTTAAAACTTCAGATACAGTGCCAGATTACCCAAGTAGGGTTTCTGTCCAGTCTGCCCCAGGTTCCAGCAGCCACCCATGTTCTTCTGAGTTGCCCAAGCTTACTCCGAATACACGTTGCATCTGGGGATCAAAAAATAGGAAGTGTGTGTCACTATTGTTTGAACCTTTGTATTCGCTGACTGATGATTTCTCTCACTTTCGCACACCTGAGCAGAGACTGAAAATTAGTGCCTAAAAGGTTTAAGATAGACTGTGTTATGAGTTGAATATTGTTACAAAGAAGGACATGGAATCATAGAATTCCTACAGTGTGGAAGCAGGCCATTTGGTTCAACAAATCCACATCGACCCTCTGAAAAGCACTCCAGCCAGGCCCACCTCCCTATCCTATCCCTGTAACCCTGCATTTCCCCATGTTAATCTGCTTAGCCTGCACATTGTGGGCAATTTTGCATGGCCATTGCACCTAAACTGAGCATACAAGTATAAGCATTTAGGCCTTTCTATTCAATGATGCTTCAAACCTATCACAGTTTGAATTTCTTCATTATTTTTCTTTATGGAAAGAATATTGGAAGTGATTTACATTGAAAAGTTGGGTATGAAAGTATGAATTCACCAAGAAATTTCAACAGCTGCCAAAATATATGTTTTAAAGTCAGGCAAGACAGTTTAGGGATTACAGTTTATTACAACAAAGATTGAGTGTTTTGTTTCCAGTTCATTTAAAAAGGATTTTAAACAGTTTGTCATGTTGCCTTTGTGGCCAACAAAGATGACATTCATTGTTGTGACGCCAGGCCTGCTAATTTGGCCATGGTCTCAAATGCCTGAAGATGAATGGAGTTTTGGGAAAGGGGGAATTCTGGTTGATAGGACTGCTGAGCAACTTTGCTCTGATTTTAGACACCAGAATAAACTAAATATTAAGGAAAGCTTGGCTGGGGCTGTGGAATTTTTAAATGAGATTACACACGTTCATTGAGAATGCTCATTGTGAAGCAGAACGCAGGTACAGGTTAGATGCTGGCTATGAAAAAAGAAGAGATCAAAAATCAGCAGACAGCTCATGAAAAAACTAGATTTATTGTATTCCCCTCTTATTCTGTATTTTCAGTTCAGCTAGACTGTTCATATCTGGTCTCAACCTCAATAAGTGTTTAGATTTTCTTTAAAAGATTGTTGTAGCACGTATGAAGAATGGTACAAAAGACACAAGCACCTAGTCAGGTGACAACGATGTCTACAGAAGGCTTGTCTACAGAAGTTACATTATTGGACTGTTTAGTATTGGGCAATATAGATACAATGTTGGACCTAAAATTACTTTGATGAAGATCAGCAGTGCTGGTTTACAGGGCAAACTCAAATGTGCACAATATCTGTGCAGAACTCTTCAATATGGAGCAATTCAAATTCCAATTAGGAAAAGTAAATGGGGCAATTTAATTCATTCCTTCATACGGCATGTTTGTCATTGCAAGGCTAGAATTTATTGCCTATCCCTAATTAACCTAACTACAGCTACCAAATTCAGACTAGTAGTTCCATTCTAAATGTATATTTAAAAGTCTGGGTGGCTAATTATCCCCAGTAATCTACAGCAAGCCATTGAACTCAAATTATCAACCAGCAATGATAATTGCTGATGTGATAACAATCCAAAGAGTTTACTAGAACAGCCAAATGTTCTCCCTCCATCATTTTGCAGTATAATCAATATCCTATTTAGCAGCAGTTAAACACCTTTCAAAATACATAAGACTCACCGACGTAGATTATGAAGGGAATTGAAATGAACAAGGAGTACAAAAGATTAGATTCCTTACAGTGTGGAAACAGGACCTTTAGCCCAACAAGTCCACACTGACCCTCCAAAGAGTAACCCACCCAGACCCATTTCCCTCTGACTAATGAATCTAACCTATGGGCAATTTAGCATGGCCAATTCACCTGACCTGTACATCTTTGGACTGCAGGAGGAAACCTGCACAGACACAGGGAGATTTGCAAACTCCACACAGTCAGTCACCCAAGGCTGGAATCAAACCTGGGCCCCAAGTGCTGTGAGGCAGCAGTGCTAACTACTGAGCCACAGTGCAACCCCATAGCTTCCTTAAAAAATCTTATCTGACTAAGAAAAAAAACTGTTCTTTGATGCTCTTCTAGGTTTGTAATATCCTATTTAATTGTTGTAATCATATCTAATAGGGGCAGGGTAAAATGTAAGAAATGTACAAACTGTTTAACATGGCAATACACATGAAAGAGAAAATTACTGACAACTAAAATCTATTCTTTTACATACAATGATATCTTTCAGAGCATATTGTCATTGATAAAATCATTGGATTTAAAAAAAACTATGTAGCAATTTCCTGCTATCCCTGTAGATGAATTATATGCGGTATTCTTGCGTAGTTGATTGCTACTCCATTTAACAATATTGTTGAAATGAAAGTCAAATTGAACAATGGAAAGAATTATTACAACAAGGATTGTTCACAGAAATGTATAAGATCTTTTTTCTGGCCAAGAAACACTTAGCTTTTGTATTTGCTCATAAGATCATTCATTTTAGTTTCTGGGTAATCTGGACTGCTGTAAGCATGTATTATTTCACTTTCTCTCACTAGTTTGTTTTTTTTTCCTATTTACTCATTTGGCAGTTTAAATACTTCTGTCATATTACAGACAATGCAATGGTGTGATATTATAAACTTCAGAACTTTAATGACTGTTCATGGGCTGAAGGAAACAACAAAGATAATTGTTATACATGGAAAAAAGCAGCAATACCTCTATGTGGAATAAGCTATTAAAGGCAAGGACAAACCTATACAGGAATTGAGAGCAATTCGCCACTTCTGGAAAAAGGAGTCAAAGCTACATGGCCAAAAATGTTTTGACATCTGCTTGATAACTGGCTGCTTTACTGCTACAAGGACAAAGAATTGACTTGCCAAAGAATTGAAGGAGTTAACTACAGGAAAGCTGTGTCTTCAAACAGACAGTCAATGCCAAATGTAACAAAGAGCAAATAAACTACTTCTGATAGAAGCCTACAGACTTGCAATAATTTGAATGAATGAATTTAAAGAATCATCAGTAATATCACATCATATACATGAAGGATGAAAATCTGCATAAAATCTAATTCCTGAATAACTCGGTATTTGATTGTTTCAGTACATTATTTTTAATATGATGAACAAACATTAGTAATTAGCTATTTTCCACTATGTTGGTTCATAATCAAGCTGAATCGCTACACCATGAACTATTTTAAAAATGTACCATTTCATTACATGGTACAGATGTAAACCAATATTCAATAAATGAATCACAGAATAGTGGTTAGTAAATAAATCACAACAGGAATAAACATGTACAAAACAAAAATAGAGTAATTAACATGCACTATAATTATATTTCATTCTGCATTTTTAAGATTATCATGTCTTAACAGAACTACAACCAGATGTGAAATAATATGAACCCACGCACTGTGTGCAAATTACTTCTCCAATTCTAGATGCCATTCCACCAAGAGTGTCCCTTGGATGTATTTAATATACCTTGATTCTGTGACTTTCTGCTGAACCTCAATATATAACCTGTGTATCTTTCTCAAAATCCCTTTTTTTCCTCCCTTTGTGAAATGTTCATCAATTTGGGATTATTAATGACTTATTTTCAAAAATAGGTTGCATAAATGATGAAAGTACGAAACAGAATAAAATAAATTTAAAACTAGCAATACAAAATTCCAATCTCCTGGAATAACTCAACCAGAAGGTCAGTACAAAATCCTAGGTAATGCCGTATAGAACCATTTTTAGCCATTTATGCTGTTTCTTCAGGACGTCAGCTGATCCAACGTTAAAGCACCACCAGTGATATCCAGGCATGGTCCAAATACCCATGTAATGCTGTCATTTTACTGTTAAGCCAGGTCTGTGTAAAAATCAGTGAATCATTCACTATCCCATGCTATTCCTATAAATTGAGTTAACAATCATAATATTTAAGTGGTTTTCTCATTATAATACAGCACTATTGGCTTTATATTAAATCAATATGAATGACAGACACACTTCCATTTTATATGCTATGTTCCAGATAAGTCATAAATAATAAATCTTACAGAATGAAAATGTTCATGTAAAATATTAAATATCTTATTCATATGTTAATATGAGAAAGAATTTGCACATACATTACTGCATAATTACCAATTTATGTTAGCCTGATGCCATCACAGAATAAATATACTTTTGTCCTTGAACTGCCCTGAGGTGCACTGTTCCTTTAGTAGCTATTCAGGAGATGATACCAGCCATAAACAACTCTCAACACATCTCACTGATATCTTTTTGTGTCTTATTTTGCCAGTGTGATGAGTTTATTTACTGAGCTGTTGACTGAGTGATGTCTCTTGGGGAAATGTTACTGGAATTTATGGAGGGCACACAGATATCTCCTACCAGCAGATCTATAGATTTGTCTCTATGGGTTTAAGATACAGAAAATTCCACTTATTTTTCTCTTTTTATGATTAGCCACTGCACACTGCACCAATTTTCTCTAAGAGTCAATCCTTTTTTAACAGATTACCATTATTACACTGATAACGTTTTTTTTATTGTCAAATCCCATGTCCTGTCGTTTTGTGGTATGAAATGCTTCTGCACGAATCATTTATGGATGTTTCACCATTTAACTGCAAATATGAACCATAATCAAAATCACCATAAAATAGTGGCATTTGAGTAAATTAACCTTTTTTTTATATAAAACAAAAAATGTCTTTAATGTTTGCCTAATGAAAACACGGAAGCAAGCTCCTGCTGTTGTTATTTCACAACATCATTTAGGTTAGAAAGTATGGCGGTTGGAAGAATACATTGTAATTAAACTACTTTATAGTAAAAATGGAATTTATTCATGGTGATCAAAGAATTTTAAGATTACACCATCTAACAATTGAATAGCTTATTGTGTAATGATCAGGTGAGGAGAGGTGATTCGGCTCCCCATTTTTCTTGTTCCCTCTGTTGGTCAGAACAAAATTTGATATTTCTTTACATTTGGCTAAGAACTAAATATTGTACAAGCCAAAATTTATGAGGCCAATAACAATGATTTCTTGAGTGAATTAAATTGTAACTTTATTACCTATTAACCTTGGACAGAATAATGCAATGCAACCAGAAATACACAAAGACAGGCATAAAGTTGAAAAAATGTCGAGCACAAAAGGAATATCAAGAATTAGGAGAGTTTAAAAATAGTCCTTCAAGTCTGTGAGGCATTCAGCTTTAATCTGAGACCAATTTAACTGGTGTCCTGTATTCTCAACAGTGGCAAAAGTTACAGATAACTTTGAATTCCTGGGAATGAAATAGTTCACCAACTTGCTGTATTACCATCTGGTGTTTCTTGAGAGGCTGACAGAAACAATAAGTGAGAGGAAGAGACAGCAAGCATTCAAACGCTGCTGTTACAAATCCACCTTTCTTCTCTCAATTTCTAATCAAACACTGCTGTGAGTTGAAATACAGCTCCTTCGTGTATACCCAAATCTGGCCTTTTTTTCACCAAGATGGATGATCAGTAAGCAACTTCCATTCTAATATGTGAAACTTCCAGGGAGATGCAAATCAAGCAGGAGAACTAGATCTGAAGGAGACAGATATCAGTCATTTTGATGACATATTAAATTCAGTTCAGACTGGGTCTTGTTCACTGATGATTTCATGAAAAGGCATGAATCATATAAACACTACCTCTAGTAGGAGCAAAGAGCACATATGTGTAAAGAGGTCAAGTCAAAATTATGCAATGCTTTTCATTGAGCTATTTCTAACACTTAGACATAATATAAAGGAGATTTTGCTGAAGCAGCTTGCATAAATAGAACATAGAACATTACAGCGCAGTACAGGCCCTTCGGCCCTTGATGTTGTGCCAACCTATGAAACCAATCAGAAGCCCATCTAACCTATACTATTTCATTTTCATCTATATGTCTATCCAATGACCATTTAAATGCCCTTAAACTTGGTGAGTCTACTACAGTTGCAGGCAGTATATCCCATGCCCCTACTACTCTCTAAGTAAAGAAACTACCTCTGACCTTTGTCCTATATCTATCATCCCTCAATTTATAGCTATGTCCCCTTGTGCTCGCCATCACCATCCAAGGAAAAAGGCTCTCACTGTCCACCCTATCTAACCCCCTGATAATCTTATTTATATGTCTCAATAAAGTCACCTCTCAACCTTCTTCTCTCTCATGAAAACAACCTTAAATGCCTCAGCCTTTCATCATAAGACCTTCCCTCCATACCAGGCAACATCCTAGTAAATCTCCTCTGAATCCTTTCCAATGCTTCCACATCCTTCCTATAATGCGGTAACCAGAACTGTATGTAATACTCGAAGTGTGGTCGCACCAGAGTTTGTACAGCTGCAACATGGCTCCGAAACTCAATCCCTCTACCAAGAAAAGCTAACTGTATGCCTTCTTAACAACCCTATCAACCTGGGTGGCAACTTTCAGGGATATATGTACATGAACACCGGAATCTCTCTGCTTATCTACACTACCAAGAATCTTATCATTAGCCCAGTACTCTTTATTCCTGTTACTCCTTCCAAAGTGAATCATCTCACACTTTTCCATTTGCTACCTCTTAGTCCAGCTCTACAGCTTATCTATGTCCCTCTGTAACCTGAAACATCCTTCAGCAATAACCACAACTCCACCAATCTCATATGCAAATTTACTAACCCATCCTTCTACACCCTCATCCAGGTTATTTATAAAAATGATAAACAGCAGAGGAGCCAAAACAGATCTGAGGTATCCCACTAGTAACTGAACTCCAGGATGAACCTTTCCCATCAACCACCACCCTCTGTCTTCTTTCAGCTAGCCAATTTCTGATCCAAACCACTAAATGTCTTATTTGCACCTCCTTAGGTCTAAAAATGAATGAAATCCATCAATTTACATTCCATTCCTGGTCATCACAGTTCATTGATTCTTGAAGCTCCAACCCATGAAATAAATTCTCTCCATTGAGTTTAAGTTTTGATTAAACTATTGATTAAATTTTGTTTCAAATTAAGATATTTCCAATCTCCACTTATCTACCTAAATTGTAACTCAGGTTTGTTCTTGTTACTAATAATAATGGTTTTCCCCAACTGTGGTGTGGAGCCAATTCACAGTATATAAAAATGCAAAAAGCCACCAGTGTCATCTGGATAGGTATAGGTGGTCACCTTTGTTATCTTGAACTTTGTCAGCCACTTTCCATTCATAGTCACAATTGACATTCATTATGGCCATCTTCAGTCATTTTTTTAAAGCTATTTTTTCAATGCACATACCCCATATTAAAATTAAATGATGGGAATTGATCATCAATTTTTTTTACTATTATCATAAAAACTTATTTTCAATAAATGTAACTTGATATGCTTAAGATTAATGATCCATTTAATCATTTATCATTTTTTTCATATTACAATTCATCTTAGTAAAATAATGCCCACCAAAGGTTCTGTTTAAATCCATATAAAATGATTGCAGCACAAAGACATTTTGGTGTATTCTTCCCTTCTCTGTTAATATTCCTATTCTTGGTGCTGTCGTGGAAACTAAATTGACTCGACTCAAATGTTAGCAAGAGCAAAGAAAAAGTTTATTTTTGGACTCTGCAGTGTCGACCCAATACATTGGCAAGACATTTCATGTAAGGGGCACCTGATGGCTTTCACATATTCCCTTTATACTATACTATGCTTCTCCTTATCAACATCTCAAGGTCAGGAGCCTGAAGCACTCAAGTTCCTTTCCACATATGGAGTTGTTTTTCTCATTCCTTGACTGTTGATATGATAATTTATTGTCCTTGTAATCCCTTATTGCCAGTTCACCTTTACATTTTTTCTGTCTGTCTGCAATGCTTTGCAAAGTCAGGCCCTTACTTCTTTGTTTCAACCATGCTTTTATAGATTTCACAATAAATGTTAATTTTCCATTACAGTGCTCAGTCATATCTGATTTTGTTGAATCTTATTTTGATATCCAATTGTCTACTAATTATATAGATGATGATACTCAATTATGATATAAGTATTGTATAGAGGCAGGTTTCAAGTCTATTTAGATCCAAATGTGGCATCAGGAACCCAAACAAAACTAGAGCTATTAGGAATCGGGGAGAGCTCTCTGCTGATTGGAGTTATGCCTAGCACAAAGGGAGATGGTTGAGGTTGTTGGATATTGCTGCAGGAGTTCTTCAAGGTAGCTATTTTCTAAGGATCTGCTCAGGCATGTTATTATGCATTTTGAGAACAGGAGGACTTGAACTATTAAATTAGAGGTAGGGAGACTACCACAGTGCCACATGAACCCTGTTTCTCAGGCAAGTATCCTATGTTCAGCCATCTTCAGCTACTTCAATAACCTTCCATTCATCTTAAAGGTCAGAAGTGGAAATGTTCACAATGATGATTACACAATGTTCATCACTATTTGTAAATCCCCAGATACTGACACAGTCCATGTTCAAACACAACAAGGTTTGAGAGAACAAGTAGCAAATAAATTTATGCCACACAAATGCCTGAAATGATGATCTCCAACAAGAGAGAGTCCAAACATCACCCTTTGATATTCAATGGGATGAACATTGCTGAATTCCCCACTCTCAATATCCTAGATTTTAAGATTGATCAGAAACTGAACTGGACTTACCATATAACTACTGTGGCTAACAAAGCAGGTCAAAGGCTAGGAAATCTGTAGCAATAACTCAAACCCTGACACCCCAAAACCTTTTTACCATCTAAAGGGCAACAGACAGAAGTTAGAAATGATATCCATCAGCACAACGTCACTTTCGGAAGAGATCCGTATTTCTATGTATGTACGATCAATCATACCAAACAGTCATAAAACAAAATAAGCACATGGAAATGCAATTGTATTTGACCTTGATGTTTCAGGACCAAAGTGAGATAATATAGCAATCAGCTATCTTGACTGGTACACCAGTAACTTGACTTATGGACTCACATATGACAGATTGCTGACACTGATCTCCTATCCATTGTATATTCAAAAAGTGAAGTCAATAAACAGAGTTTTGGCAACTGTCAATTTCATGTCTTCACATAAATCTATGTAAACTGCTGACTATGCTCAAGCAGTCCAGCAAGAATCATAGGAATACTTGGTAATGCATAACTTAAATATGGTTGAAAGGAGAGAAATGTTTAATGAAGGTTTGCGCTCATCAAAACCATTACAAGAATGCCAAAATTCAACTTACGGGCTGAGGAGTGGCAGATGGAGTTCAATTTAGTTAATTGCAAGGTGCTGCATTTTGGGAAAGCAAATCAGAGCAGGACTTATACACTTAATGGTAAGGTCCTAGGAGTGTTGCTGAACAAAGAGACCTTGGACTGCAGGTTCATAGTTGCATGAAAATAGAGTCACAGGTAGATAGGATAATGAAGAAGGCATTTGGTATGCTTTCCTTTACTGGTCAGAGCATTGAGTACAGGAGTTGGGAGGTCATGTTACAGCTGTACAAGACATTGGTTAGGCCACTTTTGGAATATTGCATGCAATTCTGTTCTTCTTCCTAACAGAAGGATGTTGTGCAACTTGAAATGATTCAGAAAAGATTTACAAGAATGTTTCCAAGGTTGGAGGATTTGAGCTACAGGGAGAGGGATCACCCTCTGAACAAATGTAATTAACAGCAACTCACAGGGAAAGAAAAGCCTTGAAGCCTTGAAGTGTCCTATCATATAACATGTAACTAATGATCTTATTGCATACAGAAACAAGCAGTGGTAAATATGTTTGATTTGTTACAACCAAACCATGAGTGAGGTCTCCCAATTCAATATGGATCCCGCCAAGGTACCAAATTGTTAACCTTCTGGGTGAGGAGGGATGAACTGGCTGCTCATTCTTATTCAACCACTCCCTCAATTGGCTGCAACAAGCTTAATTTAGAAAGGATCCCTTCCCTTGTGGATACCTTTCTCCCAGACACAAATGAACTTATGCTTTAAAAAGTGCCAATTTAACCAGTTTTATTTGAATCAACAAAATGAGTGAACTTATTCATTGCTCCATGCAAGACAAAAGAAATATTAATGCAACAGACATGCATACAGATTAGAAATAAGAAATGAATCCAAAAAGATAAAAGTTTGAAAAAAATGTTCTCAGTCTCAGAATTGTCCCTGAAAGTCGACATTTGAATGTTGAGTTCATTGCAGTAGATGTTACTGGTAGCAGCGATGTTGGTAATTCAACAGCTTTGATCCTAAGTTTTTCAGATTTTTTGAGATTCTGTAATTCTGATTTAAAAAAAAACATGATCGTTCATGATCAATCATGGCAAACATTGGTGAGAAATAATCCTTTTTTAGCCCTGGTTTGTTTTTTCCAGTTTGCAGTACTGGATGAGACAAGAGTCTTCTTTACCTGCAATACAGGAGATGACTGGGGGATAATTTGTTTGCCATGACTTTCACCATGCATTAATGCTTGATCCTAGGCTGGTGCACATGAAAATTTTCTGAACCATGAGCACACACTCCAGGAAAATTGAAACTTGCCATCAGGGGATGGCTTGCTGATGACCGGGGAATTGTCAGTCCTTCAGCATCTTTGTAACCACAAGAGATCACAGTCTCATCTGTTGTGACTTACCTCTTCTCCCCTCTTGAAGGGCCATTGCTTGAAGTTTTCTTCATATCTGTGGGTGTGACAATCAATGAATCTCTCCAGACAGTCACTTAATTTACATCCTGAGCTATTTTTGGCTGTATCAAGCCACTTTTAAAGAACACATTTTGGGAATTACAAATTAAAAATGACCACAATACTTTGGGGTTCTGGTCTATGGTCATGACATTTTAGACAATTTTTAATAGTAGGATTCGATACATATTCTGAACAGGAAATGTGGTACTGTTATTATTTTCATTGGACAATGATAGTTCTTTGGAATAAATGTAGGCAGTTTTGCCTGACGATAGACAAAGATTTTCTTCCTTTCAGTGGAGCCATTGCACATAAGCACAATGCTTCTTAATGTTAGATTGGCTTATGATTGATCAATTCTTCGAAAAGTTTCCATCGCCAGACCATGGCAACATGACGCCTGAAGGAAGACCACCTCATCTTCCGCCTAGGAACCCTCCAACCACAAGGGATGAATGCAGATTTCTGCAGTTTCCTCATTTCCCCTCCCCCCACCTTATCTCAGTCCCAACCCTCGAACTCAGCACCGCCTTCTTGACCTGCAATCTTCTTCCCGACCTCTCCGCCCCCACCCCCTCTCCGGCCTATCACCCTCACCTTAACCTCCTTCCACCTATCGCATTCCCAACGCCCCTCCCCCAAGTCCCTCCTCCCTACCTTTTACTTTAGCCTGCTTGGCACACCCTCCTCGTTCCTGAAGAAGGACTTATGCCCGAAACGTCGATTCTCCTGCTCCTTGGATGCTGCCTGACCTGCTGCGCTTTTCCAGCAACACATTTATCAGCTCTGATCTCCAGCATCTGCAGTCCTCACTTTCTCCCTCTTCGAAAAGTATGCTTTATAACTTGATAACTGTAGGCAACAGAAAACTAGGTGCTATTTTCTACAACAACTTATAGTCTTGAGAAAAATAACTGTTACACTTAACACAATAAAAGATAAATCTTTTTTTAAATTTGAAAGCCTGATAGAAAGATCAGAACAATGTCACATGGAAGTAAAAAAAAGACTTAAATACAATGTTACCTAAAGAAGATCTTAATGATAAATAGACTTTAATACTTGGCAGGGTAAAAACAATGACTGCAGATGCTGGAAACCAGATTCTGGATTAGTGGTGCTGGAAGAGTGCAGCAGTTCAGACAGCATCCGAGGAGCAGTAAAATTGACGTTTTGGGCAAAAGCCTTTCATCAGGAATAAAGGCAGAGAGCCTGAAGGGTGGAGAGATAAGTGCCCCACTTTTGCCCAAAACGTTGATTTTACTGCTCCTCGGATGCTGCCTGAACTGCTGTGCTCTTCCAGCACCACTAATCCAGAATTTAATACTTGGCAGACTAACTGTTACATAATATATTTGATTTTCTTTTCCACTGATTTCAATGTGTGAAATTTAACATGTTGGCAGAATTATACTGTGTTGCAAGAACACAGGTGAGAGCTTCAGTAAATTACAAACGTCCAAGGTCCGATCGCAATGTTCAGAGATTAATTTGGTTTTAAAGTGTAATTGCATTCCTGGTGCCATCTTGCTGGCCACCCTAGTCTCATTCAGGAATAGGCCCTTGAAAAGGTCAGTTTTAATAAATAATTGAATTAAACAAATTCCTTTTTGTTTTCTTTTTGATCAATATTCTCCTTCAGGGCTTATAATGACACCTTTAGCCCTGTCCTGCCCTGGACTTCTCCCTTCTTCACTCCTGACTTCAGAAGATTGATCCGTGAACTTCTGACAAATAGTAGAATAGGCCAGTGTTAGACAAGAGGAGCACTATAGCGACATGGCACACGTCGATGAGGTGAGTTTGAGATGATAACAGGGGAAAACTCCTTGGCTTTCAGAAAGAAACCCTCCATGAAACATGATGAAATTGACACTTAGCCAGTGTTTAGTAAGATTCAGCATTATATGTGAGGGACACATACCATGGACAACTAAGGATAAGCATGGTATCAAGTTAAAAGAAATGCAACAAAGATTAGTAGTAGGCTAAGATATTGGGAACAAACAAAGGTTGACAAAAAATTTAGATAGGAAAATTGGAATATGAGAGAAAACTCGAAGTAAGTATTATATCAGATGCAGGTCTAAAACAATTACTTAATTATTCTAAACCAATTTTTCAGCACACGGTCCATAGTCCTGACCTCTAAATACCAACTTAAATATTATGATGGTTTCTGCCCCTGCCAGCCTTAAAGGCAGTGAGTTCAAGATACTCTGTGGGTGAAAATAAGTAGCTAAAATACTTCCAGATGATGAATGCTCCTGGATGGAGTCTTAGCCTGGGCAGCACATCACCAGTCCAGCTTAACAGGTGAGGGGAGACAGTAACAGTTGAATCTACTCAAACTGGGAGAACTGTGGGAGGTTACGTGATGCTGATGATATGTTTTTGAAGCTAACATTTTGGTGGATGCTGGAGTTACTGTGTGAGATGTATAAGAAACTTGCTGAACTGTTAGAGGCTTTGTGAACCCATGTGTAAGTGATAACGCTGTCCATCCAGGCCATGAGTACAGCTATGTCTCTGATGCATCTGTGAAAGGATCCTCTATAGAGAGATCGGGTATCCTCAAAGGAAACCATTGATGTCTAGCAGCTCTCTCAGGGTGTAATGTATATAATCTGTGGGTAATTAACTCTTTCATACACTCTATGTGATAACGGCTGGATGAGAGATGATAGGGGAAATGCACTTGGACTCACTGCAGGTGTCGAAAGCTCTCAGGTGAGCAGATAGAAGCATGTTTGTTTTGTAAGGGTGGAGGAAGTGGTTGTCTTTTGGGGGTTCCTCTAAGGGCAGTTTTGCTGTGAATAGTGGTCCTTGACCCCTCTGAAGACATCAACATTTGAAGAAGCTGAGGAGACAGAAATGCTTTGTGCCATGAGGCCAATAATATGTAGCAGTCTGTAGTATTTGCCACATCACTAAATTGTGATACTATGTAAGAGTTCTTTGAGGTAGTTCACTGTCATTCTCCATTGTCTTTGTTTTGTCTTGCATCGATCTAGACAGCAGGCCATATGAGAAATGGCATTTTGCAATAGAGTTGGATTAATTAAAGATGACGTAAGGAAGGCACCCTTGAGTAGCAATCAAACATGATTGGATTCAGTTTGAGGGAGAGAGGATCCAGAAATTGTTTTTAAAAAAATCTGAAATAAAGGCAATTATAAGTACATCTGGCTAAAGTGAATGGACAAATTAGCAATCTGATAGGTGAATAGAAATGTAATGGCAAACATTTAAGTGGATATTTCAGGCTATGCAGAACAGCGAGTAAGTAAAATTCCAAGGGACAGACCAGCAACTGTGGATAATTAGAAATGTTAAAGGTAGTGTAAGACTAAAAGGAAAGGCATATGATTGTGCAAAGACAGGTGGTAAGGCATGAAGGAAAGCTTACCAGAAATGTAAAGCACAACCACTAAGATTTCCTATAAATACTTAATGAAGGAAAGAAAAAAATAAGTGGGTCCTACATAACATGAGACTGGAGAAATAATAATGGGGAAAAAAGGCAAATGATTTGAACAGGCATTTTGTGTCAGTGTTCACTACAGAGGAAACCAGTAACAACCCAGAAGCAGCAATGAATCAAGAAATGGACGTGAGGAAATCAGGGAAATCACAGCCACAAGAAGTGGAGCTGAGTAAATTGTTGGAGCTGTGGTTGACAAGTACTTGGGACCTTGTCGACTTCATCACATGGTTTTGAAAGAAGTGACTAGTGAGATAATGGATGCACTGGTTTTAGTTTTCACATCACATTTCATTCCAGGACATTCTCATGAGATTGATGGACAGTGAATATAACTCCTTTATTCAAAGACTGAGACAAAAAGTTGGAAGCTGCAAAGCAGTAATCTTAACATGTGTCAGAGAAAGAAATGTGTGAAGCTATTATTAAATAGATTATAACAGGACACTTGAATAAGTTTAAGGTAATCAAACAGTCAGCATGGTTTAGTGAAAGAGAAATATTATGCTTGCTCAATCTATTGAAGTTCTTTTAGAAGAAAGAAAACATGCTGTAGATGAAGGGGAACTGCTTGATGTACTGTACTTAGACTTCAGGAGGAATTTGGTAAGATGCCATATCAAACGTTGCTGGGGTAAACAAAATCTCATGGCATGGGGTAATATATTGACAAGGATAAAAAATAATTGGCTAACAAGAAGTAGAGAGTAGACAGAAATAGATTTTTTTTCAGTTTGGCAAAATAAAATGAGTGATGTGTCAAAGGGATCAATGTTGAGGTCTCAACTGTTAATAATTGATATACAAGACTTGGATGAAGGGATGAAAGATATAGTTGCTAAATTTGCTGATGACACAATGATAGGTAGGAAAATTAGTTGTGAAAAGCACGCAGGTTTTCATTGAGCACCTCTACGCCTGCTGCAGGAACATCATTTCTCTCTTCTATTCCACCACTTGAACTAATCCTTTATAATAATCACTTTTTTACTTTTCTCTTATTTGTTTATAGGAGGTGGGTGTCATTTGCTAAGCCTGCACTTAATGCCCATTGCTAACTGTCCAGAAGAAGGTGGCGGTGAGCTGCAGGATCGCCTCCCTCTGGAATTCAGGTCTTTTGTTCATCTTTAAATCAAGGCTGTAATGAGGTCAGGAGCTGAATGGCACTAGTGGAACTTGAACTGAGTGTTAGTGAGCAGGTTATTCTTTTTCAAGTGCTGTTTAACAGCACTGTCAAATCCCTCCCATCACTTTACTGAATATGAAGTGTAGACTGAAAGCTCAGTCATTTGCTAGGTTGGCTTTGTCCTGCTTTTTGTGGACAGAACATGCCTGGGCAACTTTCCATATTGTCGAGTGGATGCCAGTATTGCAGCTGTATTGGAAGAGCTTTACTTTGGGCTTAGCTAATTCTGAATTTCAAGTCTACAGTACTATTGTTGGTCTCTTGTCAGCTAGCCTTAGCAGCATCAGTGTTTTCACCTGTTTCTTGATATCACGTGGAGTGAATTGAATTGACTGAAGACAGATATTTTTAACACCTGGCAATCTCAACATGTCTGATTGAGGATAGTTGCAATTGCGTTTGTCCTGATCTGCTGGTGTCCTGAGACAATATGGATAGAGATGTTTGTGCATCCTCCACTTCCTGATAGTTGGTGGTGGGGGATTAAATAGCTATTACTGAGATCTGATCCATTGGTAGGGGGATCACTTAGCCTTGCATATTGCATGCTACTTCCACTGTTTGTTACAAAATTGACACCTCATTTAAAGTATGCCTGGTGCTGTTCCTGGCATAACCTCCAGCACCCTTCATTGTTATTCATTTATCTCCTGGCTTGATGGTAATGGTAGAGTCAGGGATACAACAAGCCATGAGGTTACAGATTGTGGTTGTACACAATTCTATGGCTGATGGCCAACAGCACAACTTGGATGCCAGTTTTGAATTACCATATCTGTTTGAAGTCTGTCCCGTCTAGCATAGTGGTGGGGTCACATAACTGGGATGGTGTACTCAATGTGAAGATAGGATTCCATCTCCACAAGGACTGTGCCATGGTCACTTCTGCTGATAGTAGCATGGATGGATGCATCTGTGATGGTAGTTTCATCAAGAATAACCAGATGAGGGCATGTTGTGGAGGAGCCAGTGTTGGCCTGGGGTGGACAAAGTTAAGAATCACACACCAGGTTATAGTCCCAATACGTTTATTTGGAAGCACTATCTTTCAGAGTACTTTTCCTTCCTCAGGTAGATGAGGTCAACTAGAGTTTTTCCTCTTGTTGGTACCCTCACCATCTTCTGTAAACCCAATCTAACATCAATATTGTTTAGTACTTGGCCGCTTTATTTAGTAGTGAGCTACTGAGCCACTCTTCGTGAAGGACTTTGAAATCCCATAGCCAGAATACTCTGATTTGGGGCAAGTGGGGGCAGTAGGTCATAATCAGCTAGATGTTTCAGTGCCCATGTTTGACTTGATGCCATAAAATTTCATAGAATCTGGATTCAATGTCAAGTACTCCTGCAGCATCTCTTTCCCCTGTCTATGCTACTATGCTGCCATCTCTTCTGAGTCTGGAACAGAAATTACATAGTATAGAGATCATGTTGTCTGGGATATTGTTTATATGGAATAGTTCTATGAGTATGACTGTCTTGCTATTGCTTGTTTATTCCGTGTGACTGCTTTCCCAATTTGGCACAAGTTGTAAGGAAGATGTTGCAGCATCAACAGAGCTGTGTTGTCGTTGATGCTTCTAGTGCCAACATTGATGCCAGGTGGTCCTTTGACTTCAGTCTTTAGTCATTGTAGTGGTGGTTTGATAGAACTAAGGGGGTTGGCCAAGCCTTCGTCAGAGGGCAGTTAAGAGTCATTGTTGTGTGCCCGGAGTCACACGTAGGCCAGATCAGGTAAGGACAGCAGATTTCCCTCCCTTACTGTCATGAATGAATCAGGTTTGTTTTTTGCAACAATACAATGCTTACGTGAATTTGAACCTTGGATATTAGCCTTCATTTCTGGATTACTAGTCCAGTGACATATCAATTACATTACTTCCTCCTCTGCTTCATTGAAATACCTGGCAATCTTCCCTCTTGCCGGCTGCTGCTTATTCTGTGCTTTGCTTTGTAATTAATTTCTTAGCAGTGACTTCTGCATATTGATTGTGACTCCACTTTAAGGGAGTAAGCTGCCTTTAAGATCTGCAGGTTACTGAAACACAGATAGCCACGCACACTGCGAGGTGACCTTTCGAACACAGACCATTCAGCAGCATGTTCCATGTTTGGCAATGCAGCTGCATTCAATGAAATGAGGCAGCATGAAGTTTGTAAAATGTCTGCCTAATAGAGACTGATACTCAATAATTGCTCTGTGTGTGATCAAAAGTGATCATTCCAAATTGTCTGCCAGATGGCTTAGCTGCATTATTGTGAATTGTTTAACATTTGACACTGTACATTTTGCATTACACACTTGTGGAAGTGTATGAAATACAGAAATTTTATTTTAGTAGTGTGCATCCAAAAATTAAAACATGCTTAATCAATTGATGTAAATATGAAATGGTTTCAGAGAAAGAAAAATAGATAAATGCATTTCTGACTACAGTACTGGATTTAAGACAGTTCAAACATAGATCCCTCTGAACTGACTAATAATTCTTACTCTAGGTGGAGCTGTCGTCATACTTTTTGAACATTAACATTTTCCACCAGTTCTCTTCCAGAGGAAAGAATGCACACAAAACATTTATTTAAAGTTTAAATAGTCAACACAATATTCAAATAATATGCTTTCTTTCTAATATCTGTCATATGCTAAATATTTTACAAGATTTTTTTAGCACATTTGGTGGCATATTAAAGAAGGAAAATTGATATTTTCATTGGAAACATCTTTTCTTTGTGTAGGGAAGGAAGAAATCCACAAGCATTACTCTTTATCAGAATGCTATCTGCCAGTGATAAATGTTCTCAACACAATTTTAGTTCTTCTGTTAAACATTTAGAAACAAAAAGAACTTCCAAAAGCTTTCATTCTGGAATGTGATTCTTGGGATGGGCTGAAATAGATTTGAAACTGTTGGTCAGTTTGTTGAGCTGGTTGATTTTCTTGCACATGTTTGGTTTCTCTCCTGGTTGACATCTTCAGTGCTGTGTAGCCTCTGGATGAAGCGCTGTTGAAGCGGTCTGCCCCAACTTTATACGGTTCTGCCTGTTGTGATGGGTGGTTCTACTTCTGGTTTTGTGCTGTTGTGATCTGCAGATAGAGTCTGTTTCAATGCATTTGTTAATGAAACCTTTGGATGAAAACCAGGTCTTCAGGAATTCCCAAGCTTGTCTTTATTTAGTTTGTCCCAGTATCATAATTGTCCCAGCTGGATTGGTGTCCTTCATTGTCAGTGTGTATTGATATGAGGAAGAACTGGTCATGTTGTTTTGTTGCAAGCAGATGCTCAACTATTCTGGTGGTGAGCTTCCTGCTCGTTTGTCCTATGTAATGCTTCTCATTGTTGCTGCAAGGTATTATGTATGACATTTGTGCTGCATGTTGTGGGTATGGGGTCTTTTGTCCTGCATAATAGCTGGTGAAGTGTAATTGTTGGTTTGTGTGCTGTCATTCCCAGAGGATGTCACAGTCTCATTGTTAGTTCTGAGATGTTTCTAATGTAGGATAGGTTGGTCAGTGTGTTGGGGGAACTGTATCTTCTTGGTGTTGTTTGTATGCCAGGCATTGGTGGATGAAGCTGATGAGGTAATGATTATTGGCAAAGACTTTGTGTAGGTGTTCCTGTTCTTTTTTTGTGGAGTTCTGGGTTGTTACAGTGGGTTATTGAGGGAGTTAGAAAGCCACCAAAGAATAAGTTCCATTTTTATTTCTTTATCATCACATATTGGGAACTCAAGGGTTAAACATTCCACAGCTAAAAGGACTCACTGCAATATCGATTGCATGCCTGTCCTCTTACAGAATGAGACGGCACATCACAGCAGGGGAGGGGGCTGGCTGAATCACAGAACAGAATTCTCTGGAGCCAAACATGTGGATTTCACTTGCAGCCTCAGGCAAAGGTGTTTGTCCTCCCTGGACAAGCCTGATAGCCTTGGCCATAACCTTATTAACTACCTCCTGTTCCCATTATCATGCTTCCCCTGCCTATTAACACGGGCATGTGAATCCAACAATGAGAACAAAGCAAAGTCCTTCTGCCTAAATCTCCATCCATCAACACATGGTTATGAAGAATATGATAAGCAGTCCCTGTAAACCATTCGTTAGTTATCACAGGAAATTGGCAATCACCGGGCATTGTAAAATTGTGATTACCGGTCTTAAAGAATGTAACAGCAATCAAACATGTGACTTGTTGACCTCTGTATTAATCCTATAAAATATCCTGCCTTCATGTGTACAGCAGAGGTTCGTAGAGAGGTGCCACCACATGTAGGCTACACGACTCTTTTGGTGTCACTGAGAATCTCTCACCGGCTGTCTGATAATAAAGCCTCTACTGTTGTACTGAAACTTGTGTTGTCTGAATTTGTGGAAAAAATACTTCAACATTTGGTGCCATGACTTGGACCGCAACAGAGGAACATCTCAATGGGCTGGATATGTGACATGAAAGTCTGAATTGAACAGAACAGAGTGGTAAGGGTGCCCTGGAGTATTGTGTTCAGCCAGATAATCTGTCCCTCGCCCAGTGGAACTGGTACTTTGAAGAGGTCAAATGAACACCTGGACCCAACTTGTAAGGTAGGAAAGTTTAGTCAGATTGATCTGAATCGCTGTGGGGTGATGTTGGCTACTCTGTATTGTCCCTGTAGGAAAAAGGTCAGGACTGGGGACCCCGGTCAGGGAAGTATTCATCACTACCTGATGGATTCAGTTTAGGGAGCTGCCTCTTTTGGCTATGGCTGTTGGAAATTAATATATAATAAGGGAAGAGGGTAGGCTCAGTACATTTCTCACCCTGCAGTATTGATCTGGCCAGTGGAAGTTGTTTAAAGCAGAGCAAGGAATCATAAGGTAAAGTGGGACAGTCCCTCTATGTAGTTGGGAAGGGGGACAATCTGTGAGAAAATACCTGATCAGGAAAATGGTTATAGGGTTCTAGACCCCTCTAAGAGATTGGTCACTTTGGTAAATTTTTATATCAGTCCCCTCAAATTAAAGAGACAGTGTTCTGAGAGCTCTTTTAGGAGGCCCTTCCATCACCCTGTCATCCTATTCCCCTCAGTACCCCAAAAGTACCGTCAATGCTGAGCAATCTGACCCACTGGTGGACCAGGTAGCTGCTTTGGTCCCTTCTGGCCTCACAGTGGGAGGCTGTTACAATTCTCAAAACTGGGCTACATGTTACTCGTGTCAGTACTCAACGGGGTCCTAGTGTCTGGGCAGAAAGTGATGGTGATTTGTGAAGCTTATCTGCTCATTTCTTAACAGAAAAATCTAATCCTAACATTGAGGAAAATCATCTCCTACTTTAATATTTGTTCATTAAGTAGAGGAATTGGAGTGATCTTTATATAATTTAATTTAAAAATTGAAAAACAGATGGATCTAGATATACCAAACCAACAATATTGCTTTCAGAAAATGATACTGACTGACTTAAATTTTTGTTTTAGACTTGTTTATCTCCGCTTAATTTTAAGACTACTGTATCTCCCCTGTGAGTATGGAGTGCCATTCTATGTCAATGGCCCTTCCTCACTGAGAATTGAAGTGTCAGTTGAACATTATCTTGCAAAACATCATGTAACAAAGGTTACGATACTGTTGTAAATATCTATGTCTTTGGGTTAGTCATTATTTGTAGATACAAAGCATCTTGACAAGACTTTTATTAATGCTGCTGCAGTCATTTCACAGTCTAGGACATTATAAATGAGCAATGACTGATCAGAACTGCTTGAAAAGAAAAACAAATTGGGGATTTAAATTGAAAGACTAGAACCAGGTAATTATAATGGAGTTCAGAGTTGGAAACTGAGCACATTCTACATTATAGCATTGGATTTTGATTAAATGAATTTCCAGTTTATATTGAAGACTTTTAACAAAACTCCTACTCAATAGGAAAAACCTTCAAATTTGGTCAGCTAAGTGGAATCTGCAAGTAATTGAACAATCCTGATACAGTTTCATATATACAACACAAAGTAGATTTGAATCATTTCTGTAACTTTGAAACCTGTTTGTTCATTCTTATTACTTCACAGTGTGATATCTAGTCGTTTGTTCAGTTTCCATCTCTCATTAAATATACTTATTACTCAATATTTTAAAACAATTTGTACTATCCTGTACTGCATTATCACAGTTAATTGATTAATTAATTGGCAAGGCTTTATACCTTTCCACATTGTCAATGATCTGTGTCATTGCCTCATGGTTACTTTAAAGCATGGAAACATGTAGGTAGCATAACAAGTGAGGAACCGTTAAGGGAAAGTGAGACCTTGTGCTCCTCATGCAAAGCACTGGCACTGAAACAAGAGATTGAATAACTTTCTTTGCAGTAGCTACTTCTATTTTTACTCGATAAGCTTGCCTAGGAGTGGGACAAATCTAATTGATGGGATTCTTCACACTACTATTTCCGGACAGTATGGAGGCAAGACTTCTCTTAGATGTTGAAATTAGATGTATTAAAGACATGTTTATAAAAAAGGGGAACAGAAGAAACAGCATAAAGGAGTTAACGCTGAGAAAGATAAATAAGAGGGTTAAAGTAGCAAAGCTGTAGGGGGAACCTAAGTATTTCTCAGGATCTCAAGCTTAGGTCTGGCATATCAATCCTTTTTGAAGGTGGAGGGAATGATACTGAGGTAGAGGAGGAATTGGATTTTTACCCAAGTGCGCTGGTGCATCCATTGAGCCACCCATGACTCCTTCCCCACCGCTGTACCTTTACACTGGAGTTCACCATCTCCATTTCACCCACAAAACTATTCTCCCTATAAGACAGCTACTAAACCCCAAGGCAGATGAAGAATTTGAGCCACCAATTATCAGGGTCTTTATCCCCTGGAAACCCCAAGAGATGGTCATGATGATGAATCAAGCTCCTGATTGTAAAGATAAACCTGCCCAATTTACCCAATACATCTGGCGCACAATTCAAATGTACAATGCAACACCCCGGGATTCGTTTGCCCTCTGTTGTATGATCTTGTCACCAGAAGAAGTTACTAAGTGGCAGGAACAAATGGGTGAGGATGACGGAAAGGGACCAGTCCATACTTATGATGATTTAAACGACAGATTCAAAGAGGACACCTCGAGTGTTGTGGACATGGTATGCACATATAACATAGATTAGTCTGGGAGCACAAGGGCACAGATGAGGAGAGCCCTTATTTATTACTGGGATGGCCAGAGCGACTCCAAGTCGTGCTCTAAAGGTCACACAAAAACTGAGTTTGTTCAGCTGCCCACGGTCACAATGCACCTTCAGCCAGTACTGATGAATTTCATTGGGAGCAGAATACCACAGAACTTCCACTTGAACATGCGGACTTCACTTTTTATGGCAGCTGCTATGTTTCACCTACAGGAGAGTGATGCTCCAGATACGCGATTGCCACAGATTCTGAAATAATTGAGCATGCAACATTTGAGCCTCCACTGTCAGCACAGAAAGCTGAATTGTTTGCCCTCACTCGAGCTTGCATTTTGGTGGAAGGGAAATCGGCTAATATTTATATGGACTCTTGTTATGCTTTCGGCCTTGGCCATGACTACGGCACCTCATGGGAGCATAGGGGATTTTTAATCTCCACAGGGCAACCCATTAGTAACACTGTTTTTGTGCATAATCGTTTGCAGGCCTCACAGTTACCATCCAGCCAAGCAGTGATCAAATGTTCAGCTCACACTGGTGCTGCTGACAGAATCTCCAAGTGCAATGTGAAAGTAGATGTCGCCGCCAAGCAGGCAGCCTTGCACCCCACTTTCCTGGTCCCATTGGGCTCACAGCAACACCTCATTACACAGAGTATGAGGATGGGTATGCCAGTCCTGGGTGAGATATGCAACTTACAGGGGGACAACGCTACAGAAGAACACAGACTGTGGGTCACAGATGGGGTGCTCCCTTCTTGTTCTTACCAAACTGTGGATGACCCCTGCGGGACAGATCTGAGTGCCGTCTTTGCTTTTACCAATATTGATGGATTAAATACGTAACTGTACACAGCTAGGCAAGATGGGAATGGTTAGTACTTTGTTACAAACCTGGTGGCACCCTGATTCCCAGAAAATGGCTGAGAAATGAGCTAAAGCATGCTTGATCTGCAAAAAGACAAATGCTGGAAAAGGGATGCCTTGCGGTTTTGGGACGACTCCCTTGCCTGGTGGGCCTTTCAATTGTCTACAAATAGATTTCATAGAACTACCCAGGGTACAATATTATAAGTATTGTTTGGTAATAGTAGGTGTCTTCAGCAGATGAACTGAGGTAGTCCTGACCAGGGACAACATGGCTGCAACAATGGTAAAAATACTGTTGAGAGAAATAATTCCACGCTATGGACTCCCAGACACAATAAGCTCAGACAATGGGCCACACTTCATGGCCAAAAATAACCAGGGGATCTGCAGGAACTAGTGATAAAACAACAATTTTACTGCACTCACCACCCAAACACAGCTGGAGCAGTGGAATGAGCAAATGGCACCTTAAAAAAATACGTTGGCAAGGCTAAAGCAGGAAACCAGCCTAAACTGGTTGAAGGTCCTCCCCTTGGCTCTGTTCCACATGAGGGTTACCCCTTCAAGCAAGACAGGTCTGTCTCCAGGTGAGGTGGTTTACGGGAAGCCCATGAGGATCCCATGAGGAACTGGGATAGTCCTCCCCTAGAGACTGGATATGAACACTCTGGGAGAGGACGTGGGAGTGTACCTGCAGGGGCTAGCCAAATCTCTCTGAAATTTGCATTCGCAGATACGCCAAGAAAGTGACGATCTGCCTGAAGGGGACTACCCTGCTGCCGAGCTAGGGGATTTCATCCTGATAAAAGACTAGGAACAAAAGAGGCTGGGACCAAGATGGAAAGGACCATTTCAGGTGCTGCTGACCACCCCCATGGCTGCGAAGGTACAGGGGCAGCCCCGGTGGATGCACAGAACTGACTGCAAAGGAATCAGTGTGGGTAACCGGCACCAATTGAAAACAAAGCTGTTTTTCATACTTAACTTTGGGGAATGTGGCCTTGGGAACAGAGGGATTTCAAACTGACACACCTACGCATACCTTTTTGCACCTGGCCTACCAGACAGCCCGTGTAATGGGGCGAGACACCTGCTGCTGGGTATGTGCCCACATGCCACCCCACTCAGGTTGGGGAAATGTGGAATCCCTTTGTGGCCCATACCTTTTTGCTGGCACAAGGTGGCTGAATGGCTACTGCGTCGAATCCTTTCTGGTGATCTTGTTAACAGCGATGACTCACAGGAATGGCGGTTGGCAGGGTATAACCTGACCTTATTCAGGGACTGGTATCAACCTAATTACAACAAATTGCATAGACCTCTCCCTCCCGCCTCTTATCATTCTCAACAACACCATCGACTATACCATTTGTTTCAGGCAGGAAGGGAAACCCTCCAAAGGTACTTACGTGGAGATGAGTAAGTGCTGTTTTGCTATCCCTTTGGTTGAACTTATTCAGAATTTAACAGAACATAGCTACTTTGTATTGATTGGTCTGCTGTCCCAAATAGAACCTCAGGCTGCCACTGGAATAAGCCAGGTTGTGGGGGAGGTGGGGGGGGGGGGGGGTGTGCAGTTTCCACCCGAACAGCTTACAGTGGCACACATCTTATTTGCAGGTTGAACACCTACCCCTGGCTTCCCTCCAATTGGAGGGGATCGCATTACCTGGGGTATTCTGTACCCCGCATTCGCACTTTGGACAACTTATCCTCACCCCTGAGACCCAGAAGGTCCCTCAGCAGGTTTCTCATTTGGGCAGGAATGTTCTCTTCTCCAAAGGGAATATATTTCCATGCCCAAGAACTTAGCCAGTTCAGGACCATATGGGAAAGGATTGCCAATGATATGGCTAGTGCCCTCACTGAAATTAACACAGAGCTACTTGCAGTTAGGACTGTGGGGCTCTCCAGAATCGTTTGGCCCTGGGCTTCCTACAAGGAGAGTGGTACCTGTGCTGTTGTTGGGGAGTAGTGCTGCACCACATTCCTGATGAGTTCACTATTATCGCCGACCTCTCGAAACACATCACACTGGAAATCCAGACTCTCCAAACTTTTGACGATGGTTTTAGCAATGGCACAGAGGGATGGCCACTAGGGGCATTCTTGGAGAACTGGGAGGCCTGCTGCTACATACCAGACTTACCATACTAACTATAATCACCTGCATTGTAGTGTTCCGGTGCTTATGGCCATTGTTGTCAGAGTGTTTACGTTATAGCCTCTGAGGGGACCTGGTTGACCATTGAATGATCAATAGGAGGGAATGAGGAAGATAGAAAGCCATAAAAGAATAAGTTCCATTTTTAATTCTCTATCATGACATATTGGGAACTCAAGAGTTAACCATTCCACGGCTAAAAGGACTCACTGCAATATCGATTGCATGCCTGTCCTCTTACAGAATGAGACAGGACATTACAGCGGGGGACTGGCTGAGTCACAGAGAACAGAATCCTCTGGAGCCAAACATGTGGATTTCACTTGCAGCCTCAGGCAAAGGTGTTTGTCCTCCCTGGACAAGCCTGATAGCCTTGGCCATAACCTTATTAACTACCTCCTGTTCCCATTATCATGCTTCCCCTGCCTATTAACATGGGCATGTGAATCCAACAATGAGAACAAAGCAAAGTCCTTCTGCCTAAATCTCTATCCATCAACACACGGCTATGAAGAATATGATAAGCAGTCCCTGTAAACCATTCGCTAGTTATCACAGGAAATCAGCGATCACCGGGCATTGTAAAATTGTAATTATCGGTCTTAAACAATGTAATGGCAGTCACCCATGTGACTTGTTGACCTCCGTATTATTCCTATAAAATATCCTGCCTTCATGTATAGAGCAGAGGTTCATTGAGAAGTGCCACCACATGTAGGCTACACGATTCCTTTGGGGTCACTGAGAATCTCTCACTGGCTGTCTGATAATAAAGCCTCTATTGTTGTATTGAAACTGGTGTCGTCTGGATTTGTGGAAAAAGTACTTCAACATTATGGCTCGTTTGAACAGGGTCTTGACACAGCTCTGTTTATGAGCGTTGGGGTGGTTACTGTGTAACCGTGGACTTGAGAATATGATCTCAAATAAATTCAAACCATAGACCATTACTTTTCTTACTTACTGTGAATTCTATAGTAAAAGAAAACAAGTGGGAGAGTAATGAATAATCCAGAAGGGATTTACATTAAAATATACTTTTCCCACAAGGTTATAATAATGTGCACCCATTTACTGTAATGCTGAAATTCCCTTTGTTCATGTCTTAAATAACATCCCTGTCTGTCAGTCATTTCATTACGTTATTTTTCTTCTTTCTTTTCCATCTTTTTGTACACTTTTTAACATTGTTAACGATTACTTCATCTTTCAATATCTCACTCCCTTTGGACAGCTAAGAGAGGTTGCCTCTCCTGGCTCCACTCTGATCGATGCCAGAGGATCATCTGTTACTGAGTTGCCAGGGTAGATTTTGAGGAACTTTTTTTCTGCTCTGGGAATCACAAGCAAGAATATAAGTGACCTGGACTTTGTGGTGGTAATTATGATGACATTGTCAGGGTTTGCCATTTGGACTTTACTGAAACTGACACTGACTTTGAGGGTCCGTACATGGACACATTAATGTGAAAATTGAGAAATTATTGTCAGTAGATGTGCTACTGAGGCCCTTTCCATCTGCAGTCACTAATCACTCAATGAACTGAGTAAAATGTACATTTCTTACGCTGTGAGTCTTGTAGTAAAGATCCTTGAAAAGGTTATACATTGTTAAATGATATGTAACTAGATTTTTTTAATGATGTACTGAATACATAACACCTACACTGATGTTAAAAGGCTAATTTTTAGTTCATGAAGTGTCAAATTTCTCAGTTATGATAAAAGTTCAATACAATTCTAAAACACTGTTTAAAATTCATTATTCTCTTAGGTTTTATCTTTATCCGACTATAATCTATTATTTCACTTTCTGAAAATTTAATTTACAAGGGATTCAGTGCTTTTAATTACATGGCTTGCTGTCAGTGAGAATACTTCAATGTGATTGGCCATTTACTTGTTGTTCACATCACTCTGCTGGGTACCTGGAGATCCCTTTTACTTGCCACAAAATGAAAAATTGTCATCAGGAAAGCAATAAGCATACTATCGAGAACTAATTAATTCTGGGCAGTTTCTATCAAGGTTAATGACACACGTCAATACTCTGACTGCACACTCCAACTCTGTCTAATCAGAGTTAGGCTACTCGGGTATGAAAGCAGTCTGTACTATCTCATACATTTAAAATTTCGTCCTAATAGGCTAAATGGTTTTCATTCCAGGCTTTATTAGAAGAAGTTGAAAGTCTTACAAAAACTTACAAAGTTTCCTACAATTGAGTCCTATTGCCTTAGATTGGAAAAATGTCCATTATTTAAGAAAGGTGAGAGGGATACCAGAATATTATAAAATAGTTAGTCTAACAACTATTGATGGAAAATTATCCTTTGTAGTTGATCTTTACTAGTAGAGTGACTGAAATTCTTCAGTGATGAGAAAGAACTAACAAGGATTTGACCAATTGAGCTGACTGCCACGTTCCCCCCGTCTCATCTGCAGCTGCAGAATGTGAGGGGTTTAAAGGTCATGCCTCAGCTACACACAGGGATACTGTGAAGAGTTTTGTGTGCCAAAATGAGTAAGAATATGGAGGGAATACTTACCAAAGAGAAACCTGGACTCAAAGGGTTACGTTACAAGGTATCCTTATACAAAGGGTTACGTTACAAGGTATCCTCATAATTTTGCATTGCCTGGAATTTAGAAGGCTACAAGTTGTTTTGACTAAAGCTTTTGCGGTATTGTAGCTTAATAGAATTTTTCATTAGGATGGAGAGCGATGTAATTGATTTTGAGATGAGGGGCTTCAATTGAAATAGAGAAAACTACTATGGTATGAAGTGCGAGCTAGCTATAACTAAATGAGGAAGTTTTGTGATTTACATATGGAAGAAGTGAAACTAACATGGTCATTCTAACAGATGAGAGCCTTAACAAACAATGTATAATTTCAGTTACATCACACTGCAAACTTTGGCTATAATTTCTGTGTCTTACAATCATGTACTCCACAACCACTTGATGAAGGAACAGAGCTCCGAAAGCTAGTGCTTCCAATTAAACCTGTTGGACTATAACCTGTGTGATTTTTAACTAAATGAGGAACATTGCCAAAATGGATGATGGTGGATAGACAATGGCCAGCAATTAAAGGCTGCATGGGAGATGAAATCTCAGGAAAAGGGGATATAAATTAGTCAAAAAAGCAGCAGACCTGAGGATTGGAAGCAACTTAATTTATCCCAACAGATAAATAGATCTTTGTCCTCCTTTATTGAAATCCAAAGTGTGAGAGTAAATTTGCTGGGAATGTAGGCACTTTTATAATCAGCTTCTATAAGTATTTAAAAAGAAACAGTTAGTGAAAACTAATGAAGCTCGCTTCCAATCAGAAACAGAACTTGGAAGGAATAAAGATGTAGCTGAGTATCTAATATCCAAAATATGTATATTTGATTCTACTTTCACAAATAGGTGCACAAATGAGAGGGAGGAACTGAAGGAAATCAGTGCTATTTGAAAAGGGTACCAGTAAAATTGATGGGATTAAAAACTGATGAATCCCCAGCATCTGATAATCTATATCCTAGAGTAATCAAGGAAGTAGCCATAAAAATAATGGATGGGTTGGTGGTCCTCATTCAAGATTTGATAAACTCTGAAACAGACTCCATGGATTAGAGATTAGCTCATGTAACCTCACTATTTAGAAAAAGGAGGTCAAGAGAAATCAGGAAATTAAGGGCCAGTTCGCCTGACGTCGGCAGCAGGGAAAATGCTAGGGTCCATGATAAAAGAGTTAATAGCAGAGCAGTTAATAGCACTTGAAAACAGTGACAGGATTAGACAAAGTTAACTTGGATTTGAAAAGGGGAATCATGCTTGACACACTTATTGGAAATCTTTGAGGATGTTATTAGTAGAATTGATAAGGGGGGGGATGACAGTGGATTTAGTATTACTTGGACTTTCAGAAGGCTTTTAATAAGGTTCAACATAACAGATTAGCATGTAATATTAAAGCGCATGGATAAATGCATGGCAGATGAAGTGTAAAGTGGATAAATGAGAGGCTGTCAAGAGTGTTGTGCTGGAAAAGCACAGCAGATCAGGCAGCATCCGAGGAGCAGGAAAATCGACATTTTGGGCACGAGCCCTTTATCAGGAAGTGCTGAAGCTCTTCCCTGCTGTGCTTTTCCAGCACCACACTCTTGAGTCTGATCTCCAGCATCTGCAGTCCTCACTTTCACCAGAGAGACAGAGACATCAGTCACTGAAAGGAAGCATGCTTGTGTAGCAGACAGTGAAGAAAGTAAATGGCACTTTGGCTTTCACAGCACGAGGATTTGTGTACAGGTGCAGAGGTGTCTTGCAGTAATTGTGCAGAGCCTAGGTGAGATTTTGTACCTGAAGTATTGTGTGCAAGTAAATGCAGAAAAGTGGTTGAGGCCACTTCAAGAAGGAGTTATATGTTATTCTTAGGGCTAAAGGTATCAAAGAGTATGGGGAGAAGCATGAACAGATTGCTGAATTGGAAAGTCAATCGTGATCACGTTGAATGGTGGAACAGGCTCAAAAGGCTGTATGGCCTACTCCAGCTCTTATTTGAAAACCAATAGAGTAAACATAAATATATTCCTCTGCTAGATGCGAACTCTAGAACATTAAAAAGGCCTGGCTCTATTTTGTCTCGGAAACACATCAGTACACAAAGGGCTATAGTTTGAAACTTGCTTCAATAAATAACAATTGATTCTAGATTGTTGATTTTAAGTTGGAGATAAGCTAACAAAAATTCAACAAAGGTATTCAGGCATTTGAGGTCAAGATGGGCATAGGGAATTAGATGACAGGTAAGCTATGATCCTATTGAATAGTAGAGCGTGCCAGAGACGCTAAATGACTTGCCAGTTCCTAATTTCCTGTCTTCCTAGCTCTTGATGACAAACATTTCACTGTTTGTCATGACCATGTGTCCACCACATGGTCAGTGAATTTTAGATTAATTTAATTTAGTTACTTTAGTTTGTAATGATTCAAGTTGAAGCAAACTAGCCATCAAGCTTTTATTTAGCAAGTAAGATTTGTTTATCACTGATTGTTATTGAAGGTTCCTTAACAATAACAAGAAATTACACATAACAAAACTAAAATAAGTACAGGTAAGACAAAAGTATACTTGTAAGACAAAAACCTCAATTAATCTCTCTTATAACATGGGACCAATTTCTTTCCAGAAATGCCTGCAGATCTGCACTCCTTCTACCATTAGTAGTTAATATCGACGATAAGGCAAGATGAGGTTGAGGGACCTTGACCTCACTCCAGGTGGCCCCCATTCTCAGTGAGACAACATAGTGTCAACAGGCTCTCAATGGTGGAGGACCCACATACATGCCCCTCCAGATGTCTCCTCTCAGGACACTCCAGATATGCCAGACCCTTACACCTTCATTCTACCTGTGATCCCTAACCCTGTCGACATTGCAGCTGAGGAGGGTAAGCCTGCATCTGCATCGAAGTAACAATGCTTCCATGGTCATCCACCCAAACCTTCAGGTCAACAGGATTCCTTATTGATCAGGCTCCCTGCAATCTATCTGTGGATGCTGGGACTGCAGTTAGACAGCCTGAGATGAAGGATTATAAAACAAAATTGCCGGCACTTGGCTGGCACTTTATTATAAATACACTTTCACAACTGTAAATATATATGCACTTTCTACTATCATATATCTGATCGATTGTCATTTTAGATGTGGAATCTGGTTATGTGACTACCATGTCAGAATTAAGCAGTCTCTTCAAATACCTCAAAGAAGTTACACTGGTGAGGCATTGTTCATGTCTGCAAAGCATCCTAGATAGCAGCAGATAATTGATGTCTTTTAACCTTTACAGTCATAAGTGCAATCAAGAATTAATGGTAGTGTTTGTTTTTGATAAGATTACTGAGGCCAAAATTAACATGACGCTCCTTAAATGGGTCCTTGGGGAGGGTGTGTGTGTGCGTTTTCACTTCTCTAGTGCCATGCTTAGACTCAACTACTATTCAAACCTGGCTTTACAGTGCAGTAATATACACCCCGCCCATGGACCAAGGGAAAATTAAAACTTATTCCATCAGCTGTGAATGTGCTGGAGGCCAGTTTTCTATCTTGTTGTGCAGTTGATGTTTGTTCAAAAATTGCACGCTTCCAGGTCAGGCTGCTGAGAGTGATCTCTGGTGTCTGTTGGGTCGTCAAAATTCACCCTTCACATTTGTCATGTACCCTTTTGTGTTGCTGTCTCTGTCAACCCAATCAGTTTTCAGGATCTCGATACCCCAACCCAAACCCACACTTTAATAGTCAATATCCATAATTTGCTTCCTTGGCCCTTGGCTTACCTCATTGCCTTGCTGCTTATTGCTATCCATTGTTGGGCCATTGAAACTCAGGCTGTGAAGACTTGTGAAAACCCCTCTCCTGCAGTTCCTCGTACCTTCGCATGCTATGTGCAAGATTCAGATTATTGTGACCACTGCAATCATGTAGTTCTGTGGCTTGTTTCTCTACTATCTTGAATACCTTGATCCTCTCTGTCTTTGTGATATCCTCTAACTCTATGACCCTCCATGAGCTCTGCATTTATCTCATACTGACCTGATATGAATTTCCAATTTTCATCACTTCACCTGTGCCTGGGTCTAAGTTCCACAATTCCCTTTCCAAGCATGTCCATCTGTAGAATGGCAACAGAGATGCTGCTGGAGGGAGGGATTCAGATACCTGGATAATTGGGGCTCATTCTGCGGTTGGTGGTACCTCTACAAATGGGATGGTCTCCACCAATGCTCTTCGGGAGGATTTAAACTAATTCAGCAGGGGGCTGAGAACCAGAATTGTAGCTTCAGTGTTCAGGAAGTTGAGATTAGTGAGGTCATGAATAAAGTTTCAAGGTAGCAGGAGTGTACCGGCAGGTAGGAAGATGGTTTGAATTGTGTCTACTTCAACGCCAGGAGCATCTGGAATAAGGTGGGTGAACTTGCAGCATGGGTTGGTAACTGAGACTTCGATGTTATGGTCATTTCAGAGACATGGATAGAGCAGGAATGTTGTTGCAGGTTCTAGGGGTTAGGTGTTTCAGTAAGAAAAGGGAAGATGTAAAAGAGGGGAAAGTGTGGCATTGTTAGTCAAGGATAGTATTATGGTGACAGAAAGAACATTTGATGAGGACTTGTCTACTGAGGTAGTATAGGCTGAGGTTAGAAACAGGAATGGAGAGGTCACCCTGTTGGGAGTTTTCTATAGGCCTCTGAAAAGTTCCAGAGATGTAGAGGAAAGGATTGCAAAGATGATTCTAGATAGGAGCAAAAGTAACATGGTAGTTATTATGGGGGACTGTAACTTTCCTAATATTGTCTAGAAACGCTATAGTTCGACTACCTTAGAAAAGTCAGTTTTTGTCCAATGTGTGCAGGGGGAATTTCCTGGCACAGTATGCAGATAGGCCAACAAGAGGTGAGGTCACATTAGGTTTGGTATTGGGTAATGAACTAGACAAGGGGTTAGATTTGGAGGTAGGTGAACGCTTTGGTGAGAGTGACAAAAATTCAGTTAAGTTTACTTTAGTGATGGAAAGGGATAGGTATACACTGCAAAGCAAGAGCTAGAGCTGGGAGAAAGGCAATTATAATGTGATTAGACAAGGTTTAGGTTTTATAGCATGGGAAAGGAAACTGCAGTGGATGGGCACAATTGAAATGGGGAGCTTATTCAAGGACCAGCTACTGTGTGGCCTTAATAAGCATGTACCAGTCAGGCAGGGAAGAAGTGGTCAAGTGCAGGAGCCATGATTTACTAAGGCAGTTGAATCTCTTGTTAAGAGGAAGAAGGAGGTTTATGTAAAAATGAGACATGAAGGCTCAGTTAGGATGCTTGAGTGTGACAAGTTAGCCAGAAAGGACCTAAAGAGAGAGCTAAGAAAAGCCAGAGGGGACATGAGAAGTCTTTAGATTAGATTAGATTAGATTTCCTACAGTGTGGAAACAGGCCTTTCAGCCCAACAAGTCCACACTGACTCTCTGAAGAATAACCCACCCAGAACCATTTCCCTCTAACTAATGCACCTAACACTACGGGCAATTTAGCATGGCCAATTCACCTGACCTGCACATCTTTGGATTATGTGGGGAAACCAGAGCACCCGGAGGAAACCCACACAGACATGGCAAGTAGGATCAAGGATAGGTCTAAAGCTTTCTGTAGGTATGTCAGGAATATCAGGAATGACTAGGGTAAGATTAGGGCCTGTCAAGGACACTGGTGTGAAGTTGTGTGTGGAGTCTGAAGAAATAGGAGAGGTACTAAATGGATATTTTGGGTCAGTATTCACACTGAAAAAGACAATGTTGTTGAGGAGATCCATGCTATCACCTTCACCATCTCCAATGTGAATGCTCATTTTGACAGGATGATTTCTTCCAGGTCAACAATCCCAGTTATTTGCAGTTTCAAATTCTCCATTCCCATGGCCATTTTTGATTATGTACCAGATTTAGGAATGTACTTCGCTGACTGCTTGAACTGGTCATCTGTCTGTTTCTCCTGGAAGCACAAGACATTGTGATAAAGCACCATGGGCCTTGGTGGCCAATAGCACCTGCCTCGCTTCAGTAGAAGTTGCATACTTTGGAGCTGACAGTTTCTCAAGAGCATTTTAGCTCTGAATCATTCTGAGAGTGAGTAAAAAGCTCTGAGCCTTTCCATGTTGAGGAGCAGTGTGTGCCCTGAGGCTCCTCAGGTGGTGTTTCTGCTGACGAATGAAAACCCAGGGGTTTGTCTGGGATTGTGTTTAGCTTCCCACAGATTATCAGGTTATAAAATTGGATCTTGATCTGGGTCCAGCTTCTTCTCACCACACTCCTGCTATTGATATATCAATATACCACATCAGTTGTATGACATTATAATCTTTTGCTATAAACTCTGTGTCCTAGGATCCCACTCGACTAGCTACCTGATGAAGAAACAGCGCTATGAAATCTTGTACTCCTAAATAAGCCTGTTGGACTATAACCTGGTGTTGTGTGTCTTAACTTTGTCCACCCCAGTCCAACACCAGCAACTCCACATCATGGCTATTGATACTGGCAGTAATGTCCATCCATGCCCGTTTGGATAGTGTGGATGACTTCTCCTGTTAACCTCTGAGAACAAGACCTCCTTTACCTCTAGATGATTTTGAGATCACTGTGTCAAAGAAGAAGGGCTGTATTGGCCCCAGGGCTTTTGAGACATCATGGAAGAAAGTAATCTAGCCCAAAGTTCAACTGAGCGCTCACAAGAATGGCTCCTGACATGAGTTCAAATTGGGCCAATACATCAGCTGGCCCACCTCCATTCTGACTCTGCAGCCACTGATTGGACGGCGGCCATCTCTGTAACAATTCAAGGGTCTCCCCAGAAAAATTGTGACTTAATTCTGTTTCACAGCAGAATACTTTCAACACCTGGAAACAGACTCAATTTTCATTTCCCCCATCCAACATGAAATTCCAATCAATGATATCAAATTACAGCAAGGAATGAACTGAAATAGCATAGAAGAAGATAAAAGTTGCATTTGATAGTCTCATCTTTTAACTGCATATTATTTGAACATAACAAGTATGAAGAGCCCATGACAGGGGACACATCAGAAACCATTAACTGGGCCCATGGCTCATATATGGCCTACTGCCTTCTGATCAGGGGTCGAGACAGAGACAGTACCACAGCCAGTGATTTCTGTCTCTGTACCTGATGGTGGATGTCAAGGGGGTTCACATGTTGTTCCGATAAACAGGAACAGATGGAAACTACTGTTGAGCGAAAAGATAATATATAATGCATATCTCTGTAAATATTTGTTCACTAAAATAAAGTGTTAAATATTGGCTCCAGTTCTCTCTACTAGACCTTCTTGAGTGTTATGCCAAGAGTAGTTTGATTACTCTTTGCAGTGCAGTTTCTGTTGTCTTACATGTTAATATTGTAATAATTTCACACAAAGTAGGATGTCACAAACCTCAAGTCCCTGACCCGATTAGAACTATATTTAAAGGTTGGTAACCAACTTCCATTTTCAAAAATCTGAAAGAATACTAGCAAAGAATGAGCAAAATTTCCAGCAGCGAAGACTACCACTATCTTTCCATCCCCAACAGGATTTCACTCTGTCCACTGCCTCCCCCCGCACCCCCCCTCCTCAAAAGTGAGGCATAGGGAGGGAGAGTCAAGGCCTGAATCCCCATCAGAGTGTTCTGCTGTCTGCCACTGCCCAGAACTGAGTATGACAGCTGCTTCTAGTCTTCAATAAGTCACAGTAATAATCACAAGGTTTGGAAATGAAGGTTGTCTCTCGTTTTGGAACATTATTCCATGCTCAAGTCATATGCTTGCTTAATGGGAGATTTAATGCAGCCTTTTTTGCCTTTTAACCTCCGTAACTATTAGTCCTGCCATTTTTGTGCTTGAACATCCCATTGTACATTATTGAGATTCACCTCTTTGAACCAAGAGTTGCAGACATTTAATACACAGGTGATGCTCTTTACACACATCAAGTCTACACCAGTCAACAAAAATAGGACTACACTAATTCTATTTTCCAGCTCTTAGTCTGTAGCCCTGGCCCAAATGACAACGCAAGTGAATATCTAAGTACTGGTACTAATATACCAATGGTACAAAAGTTTTTAACTCCACCATCCATTCAGAGTGGGTCCCAGACTTACACCTCCATCTGAATGAAAAGAATTCCCTTCAATTTTCCCTGCAAATATATTTTTTAACATGCCAAATGTCTACTCCTATATGCAAACCACTCTCTATCCTGTCTTCTCCAGACATGAGCAGCATCCACATAGCCTCTGCCTTCAAGAGAGCAGCCTCTCTAATGTCCAATATCATCCACTTTTCCACCTCTGAGGAAGAAGCCATAAACCCTTCAGAGGATGCACCAGCAAGGCTTTCACCTCCACCCTCCACCAGCTCAAATCCTGACACCTCGGAGGATACGTTAACTGGTTCAAATAAAGGAGAGCACATCACTGCCACAAGTCCACAGCTGCTGAAGGAAGACATGACCCAAGTCACTGGCAGCCACACAGCTCCAGGCAGGTGAGGATTCCATGGTGTTGACCATTAATCGTTTCATCAAAATATATACACTAACACAGGAGCAGCAGCAAGACACTTGCAAAACTACCTCGAAGATTGGAAGAGTCCACCTATACCATCTCTATCATGGAGCCTTCAGCATGTGTATGTCTGACTGGCTCCCTGTACAGGTAGGCAATTTCCATGGAGAGTACACTCAGTACACCCAGTACACTCGATATCTACCAGAAAAGCACATTGACTTGCCCTCTATATTTCGAGCCCTTGGTGTTCAGTACAAATGGCAAGGCAATTGACGAGAAGAGATTTCAACCTCATTCCAGGTACCCCTTTTGTTTTTAGAGACACAAGATGGTGCCAGTAGACACCCAGCAGGAGGAGGGGACACATCAAGCTCCCAGAAACCTCCTTCAGTTCACTCTGGAGGTATTCAGCCACACCGGCTCCTCTCTGCCTGCAATCCCTAATTGTGTGGGAGCTAAACTCAAGGACATTCTCTTCATGTCTGTGGTCCTACAGTCACAGATGGCACCCGGGTTGCATACCCAAAACTGCAAGGTCACTGTCGGGCAAAGTCCCTCTACCCCAGTTGCAGAGTTGGCATTGCACTAGGCAGATAGCAAAGGAAAGGTAAAAGAAAGCCTTGTGAGGTCACACAGGTGGCACAGGCAAAAATTCATTATAAATGTTTCATTATACTCTTAAAAATATGTTTGGTTTCATCACCAGCTCTGTGAGCAACTGACCTTGTACCTACAGATGCAAAAATGAAGGTAGAGTGATGAGACATCCATTCTTTGTGGTTAGTGACAGACAATGTTCTCAACCTGTCTGAACAATGACTACCCTTTCCATAGCACACATTATCGCATGAAGCTTTGTTTGATTAACTGTGGGAACATCAGATATTGTAAAAGCTTCTATTAGCTTGTATCCATTAACATTTATTAATTAACAGGAAAAAAAATCAAAAATCAAAAGATCATTTGCAGTTGAGACTAAACAGGGGGTGGTTGCCTTTACAGCAGCACAACATGAAAGGTTGTTTCTCAAAACTCAGTTGGATTGAATAAGTTTGAAATAGAAATTCTGTCTGGAGCCAACACTGCTGTGGTGTGGGGTGCTGAATGTGCAGTTCCTTCTGAAGAAAATTCTAATCATTGCTAAGCTGAGTTTTTGATGTATCTTCAACATCTATAACATAATCCTATTGTATCCTTCAGTTGTCCTAAGCAAAGCAACCAAGGATTAAGTGGTATCCACTCTATGCTACAACATGACCTGCACGGGAACCTAATGGCCGGGGGGTGGGGGGGGGTCACTTGCTTGTCCCAGTGGCCAACGATGTTGCATTGCAGACTTGGTATTCTGACCACAACCTCTAAACAGAGTATAATGTCACTGTCCTGCTCTACCCTATATGTCATTCCATGAAAGATAAGTGACTTCATAAACTTTGATTGTGTCATGGGGGCATCTTTGGTTGGAAACACCATCCTCTGGAGGTTGATATAAGTACAGAGAATGCTTAAGAAACTCAGCAGATCTGGCAGCATCTACAGAGTGAAAATCAGAATTAACATTTCAAGTCTAATTTGACTTTTCTGGAGGTTACTAACGGTCCGATGCTTCTAGATTTCCAGATGCATGCATTCCTCATCCATTTTTGCGCATATCCTCAGTTCAATGGATGTAGGGTCAACAATGTGTGTATACTTGGAATCAGTGGGAAGAGCTCCAATGAGCCATGTGGACAATATCAGAAACAATGCAGATCCTCAGCAATGCAATCATTCACAGCACACTCAAATGACATTTGAATAGCATCCTCAAAACCTTGGGACATGGAGGTCTCTGACAAGGAGGACAATGGAGTGTCTAGATATGGACTTTGCACATCATTGGCCTGTATCAGGTATATCTGATCTAGCCTTATCATTCACATAGATGATTGTACGTGTAGTAACATTAACGCAAACTTCTCCCCATCCCCCGACAACTAAATTACACAAAACAGGTAGTATTGCAAATAGAGCAATGAGTGGATATGTTACAGTCCAAGGTGTACAGTGAACAGCTCCTAGAACCTGTAAAGATTATTAAATCTCAGATTATGTTATTAAAATTTTCGCACTTTTACATTTAAGGTGAAGCTTTAGAACTTTCTTGACATGGGCCTCTGAGCCATGACTAGGATTAGTAATGTTCAATGGTATGGTTAAGATTGCTCCCAACCAGGATTTTAGTCTAGACGATTGGTCAATGCATGAGGTTCCGCAGAATTATGCTGTAGTAGAAGTCTTTAGCCTACACTGTGTAAGAATCTGATGAATGCAATTAACTGTTGAAGGCCCTCATATTGCTCACAAGTCATATAATTGATACATTGTGGAAGCAGGTCATTTGATCCACACTGACCCTCTGAAGAGCATTCCAGACTCACCCATCCCTGTCCTGTCACCCATTACTCAACTATTACCTTAACCCTGTAACCCTGCATTTCCCCCCATGGCCAATCCACCTAACCTGTACATCCCTAAACACAATGGTCAATTTAGCATGGCCAATCCACTAACCTGCACATCTTTGGGTTGTGGGAGGGAACTGAAAGCCCTCGAGCAAACCCATGTAGACACAGGGAGAACATACAAACTCCACACAGACAGTTCCCCAAGGGTGGAATTGAACCTTGATTCTTGGTGCTGTGAGGCAGCTGTGCTTACCACTGAGACACCATGCTGCCTTTCACAGAGCCCATTTTTTCACAGAAAAGAGAACACTTCTTCTGTCCACTTCAGGTGGTTTAGATAATGCTGTGAACAAACCTTCCAAGGCTTTGATGGTCTTGAGATGCATTAGTAGTGTCACTACCTCTGAGCCAGAATGCTCAGGTTCACATCTCACTTATCCAAGGTTGTGTCATAACATGTCTAAACAGGTTAATTAAAAATAATCAAAGGGAATAGAGAATAAATGATGTTTTTGCTAGTAACATTATATAAATTAAAAAAGATGCCTAAGGCTGGCTATCGCCTATTCCCCTGACCAGCTTGGAAAAGACACTCCACCTGAGAAGTGGCCAGATCCATGACTGATTTCTGTGCAGCTTACCGATTGACTTATTGCTAATCAAAGTTCCGATGAAGTTCTGGACTTAAAATGTTAACTTTCTTTTTCCACAGATGTTACTAGAACTGTTGAGTTTTTCCAGCACTTCATGACTTTGTTACAAAACTCACAGTTGTTTATACAGTTGCTGAGAGGACAGATATATCTATTAGTAAGTTTAGGAACTCGACCAAACATTCATAATGAAATTTAATTGTACAGCTTTATCAACAAGCCCTCTAGAGTTCAATAGAAGTACAGTCTTTGAAGCTTACTAAACAGTAAACTAGCCATTTTTTAAGCATTGGAGTGATGGACTTTTAATCACAGGACACAACCAGCTTCTAAGTTTTCTTTAAAAACGCTAGCTTGTCTGGATTTTAAAACAACATAACAATCAAAGCACAGAGTCAAGATAACACATTAGTATTAATATTAGCAGACGGAGGGTGGTGGTGATAACATGGTGGTATTATTGCTCGACTATCAATCCAGAGACCAGGTAATGCTCTGGGGACCAAGGTTTAAATCTTGCCATGACAGATGGTGGAACTTGTATTCAATGAAAATACCAACATAAGAGCCTAATGATGACCATGAAACCATTGTTGATGGCCAGGAAAAAAAAAAAATCTGTTTCACTAATTCCCTTTAGTGAAAGTAATCTGCTTTCCTTAACTGGTCTGGCCTACATTTGCTTGGTGTTAGGACAGTGATGTCTAAGCCTACACCTCTAATTATAAAGCCCAACATCCTAAATACCCAATTAACTACTTTTCTCCAACTACCCTGCCATGGTCAATGATTTGCTCCCCTCAGATCCTTCTGTTCCCACACCCTTTTAGAACTGTATCTTTTACTTTAGATTACTTTCCCAAACTACCCTGCAAAATGACATCAATACGTACCTTTAAGCATCAAGTGCCATCTCCCACCAGTTTATCTTCCCCTAATATCTACAACAATATCTTTCACAAGTCTCAATAATTTTAAGTTTGGTGTCATTTGCAAATTATGTAATTATGTCCTTCACACCAAAGTTTGGTCATTAATATACACTGGGAAGAGTAGCAGCCCGAAAAAGCAATGCCTCGGGAACTCCAGTACAGTATTTATCTTTATTCTGTCTGTTTTCTGTCACTCAGCCAAAACTGTACCCATGCTGCTACTGTCCTTTTTACGCAATGGGCAACATGGTTGCAGCTTTGGTAATAATGCAAAGGCTGAAAGCCATTGACAGTGAAACATGAGAAAAGCCCTCAAGTGATCCATCTGCAAAAGATGAAATTCATTTAAGAACTCATAAAAAGTGAGAGTGTTTCTAATCAGCGAAATATTTGGATGTTTATCATTTCTGTACTTCCACTAAAGTGACAGCATCTAGAAGAAAATGTTTCATTTCATAATAGAGTATTTGATAAAGACTTTTGGTTTGAAGACTGAGAATGCAATAAGGTGCTTGGTCATTTATGCTGAACACTGGAATTTGCCATTGTTTTAGTGTATGCTTTAACAGTAATCTGAAACAGAAATTAATTTTGTTATTGGTTTCAAATGTTCTTCCTGCCAAAATCAAAAGAACTTTTAATTGCTCTGAATATAGTTAGAATGGATTGGCCACATCAGGCAATTAATATTTAATGACAGACTGTGTTGAAAAATGCAGTAGTGTTTGTTACATTGTACCGAATACTTACACTGACTGAATTTTAGCTGTCCAGAGTAATATCTTGTAGTTAATGGAAAATGGAGATAAGCAAGCCCAGAGAAATGAATGATTCCCATTGCATAATTCCTGAGGATATGGACAAGTCTGCCAAATTGTGCAGGAAGTATTAGACAAGAATGAACATTTCAACATGGATTTATAATTCAAAGTTTAATTCTCTTCAAGAACAATAGGTGACTGACATTTGTCATGTGATAGGATATAGGCAGATAGTTTTGATGAACTAAAGTTTATGCAAAGTGCTTAGGGTGGAGAGTTGCTTTTTGCTAAAAGGAGCTCTCACAACAGACTAATTATCCCCTCCTCACTGCACAAAATCAAACCCAGGATAACCTGTTTCCGAGGTGATTCCTCAGCATATAGGTCTTAAAAAATATCGTGTATACACATCAAGAATTCATCCAAGAGAGTATTATTGCTAATGTGATTTGTTCAGTCTCTACGTAGATTAAAGTCAATCGTGATTACAATGATTTGGAGATGCTGGTGTTGGACTGGGGTGTACAAAGTTAAAAATCACAACACCAGGTGATAGTCCAACAGGTTTAATTGGAAGCACACTAGCTTTCGGAGCGACGCTCCTTTATCAGGTGATGAAGGAGCGTCACTCTGAAAGCTAGTGTGCTTCCAATTAAACCTGTTGGACTATCACCTGGTGTGTGATTTTTAACCATGATTACAATAACACTCTTGTTGCACACACCTCTATTTTTCTGTTTAGTGCCCTCACCTACTTTATCACTAATGTTATGAGGGCTATAGAGAATGCCACATTTATTTATTTTTCCACCCAGTCTGATAACGTGTGCAGATTTTCTGCAGCATTTGTCATGACTGCATCCCTACCTCCGTTTCTTTATAAACCAGTTCTGCTTAATACTTGACAACCCTCGAATGTTCTGTTCTCAGCCTTGCTCGTTCTAAAGCCATGTCTCTGTAATTGCAATCATATTGGTCCCATTTACAAGATTTTTCCTGTTAATTAATCTACTTAATTCCTTATTCTGAGTGCATTCAGATATCGTTCCTGCAACCTTTTTTTGGTGACATTTTTATACATCTTTTTGTACTACGACCCTATTTCTGCTATCCCTCATTTCCTCTGCCTTCCACTTTTGAATCTTTCATCTCCATTCTTTTTCCTTCACACTTGCCTCCCTACTTAGGTTTTTGTCTATGTCAAACCTTCCCTCACCGTACTCACCAATGCCACTGTGAGGATATTGGTCCTTCTGGATGCAACCTATTAGCTTGAACAGATCCCACCTTTCCCAGAATCAGTCACAATGTTTCAAGAATCTCAATCCTTCCATTCTGTGCTATCCCTCCAGACACACATTCAAACAGTCTATACTTCTATTACCAATCTCACTAGCTTAAGGCACTCAGACTAATCCTGAGATTCCTACCTTTGAAGTCTTGTTTTTTTTTTAAGATTTATCTAACTCCCTACATTCAGCTTGCAGGACCTCTCCTCCTAACTATGTCATTAGTACTGATATGAGTCATGACCATTGGGTGCTCACCCTCCCACTTCAGATTGTCCTGCAGCCGCTCAGTGATATCCTTGAACTTGGCTGGTATGCTGGTGTCATGTTTGCAGCTACAGAAACGCCTGTTCATTCTGCTTATAATAGAATTCTCTATCAGCATTGTTCTCCTGCTCCACTTTTCTCCATCCTCCACCCAATGCAGCTGAGTGACTCCTGATGCCATGGATTTACTCCCACTGTATTCTCCTCAGAAACACCTCTTTCTCCTTCTCCTTCTCCCTGAACTCCCCTCTCATCAATCTCGCACACAGCACCAAGGCATTCTGTGACAAAGAGCGTATTTACTGGTCTTCCATGTGTGTGTCAGGGGTCTGAATTTGTCTGATTAGACCTCATTCAAGCCTCTCTGAGACTTTTGACTTAAAACGATAGATTCAGGAAAAATAACGGCAACTTTAAGTAAAACCAGGCAGCCTGAGGGTTTCAGCCTCAGATAGGCTGAGGATGGATTGGAGATTGACAATGTTAGAGGTAGAATTACGTGGCCAAAAGAATATAGGAATAGGACCAGGCTTTCTATTCCTTTAGCCTGTTTCAGTATCTTGTTAGAACAAGGCTAATCTATATTTCATCTTAGTTTTCCTGCCTCTATTCCAAATCCATTGATGCTCTTACCTAACAAATATCAGTCTTTGTGTTGAAGGATTCATTAAGTTGAAAGATCAACTTAGAATCAATTAAAAACTATGTTAAGAACAGTTTAAAGATAAAATAATGATGAGGGAGTAAATGATCATTGGTGGACTCTGAAGACAATGGATATTACATACAAATATAGAAACTAGGAGCAGGTTAGGCTATTTACATTTCAAGTCTGCTCTGTCATTCAATATGATCATGGCTGGTCCTCAATCTCAATGTCATATTTCCATTCACTCCCCATATCCTTTGATGCCTTTAAAATCTAAAAGTTTATCTAGCACTTTCTTGCATATATTCGGTGACTTGGTTTCCACAGCCTTCCATGGTAGAGAATCCTACAGAGTCACTGCCTCTTGAATGAAGATGTTTTCACCCAACTTGGTCTTAAATGTTTACTCTCTACCTTTAGACCATGACCCCTGGTTCCAGAATCCTTTAACCAGGAAAAAACATCCTCCCTGCATCTAGACTGTCCAGCCTTGTTAGAATTTTCTACATTTCAAGCAGATCCCCTCACATCCTTCTGAAGTCCACACAACATAAACTCACGCAAATGAATCTCTCTTCATAGGTCAGGCCCTCCAGCATCTGCAGTCCTTACTTGCCACTATTTCCAGTGTCAGCCTAGTGAACCTCTGCTGCACTGCCTCCATGGCAAGTTTATCCTTTCTTAAGTAGGGAGACCAAAACTGCATCTAATACTCCAGGTGTGGTGTCACCAGGCTCTGTATAATTGTAGTTATGACATCCTTCCTTCTGATCTCAAAGTCTCTTGCAACAAAGATCAACCTACCTTTTGTCTTCCTAACTGCTTGCTTCACCTGCCTGTCCACCTTCATTGACTCGTATCCAACAATATCCAAATCCCTTTATACATGTCCACGTTTCTCAATATACCATGATTTAAATAATACTCTTGCCTTTCGACTTTTTATACCAAAGTGTATAATTTCATATTTAGCCATATTTCATGCATTAGCCATGTGTTTGTCCATTTGTCATTTTTTAAAAATCATCAGGAAGCCTCCTTGCATCCTTCTCACAACTTTCAACCCTGCCCAGTTTTGTACATCTACAAACTTGAGAATATTGCATTTGGTTCTGTCATCTGGATCACCTGTAATAAATATCTGGGGTCAAGCACTAGTCCTTATTGTACACCACTAGCCACAGCTTTCCACCTGGAAAAAAGACCAGTTTATTCTCATTTTTGTTACCTTTTTGTCAACCAATTCGTAATCTATACATACCAGTTTATTCTCCCATCCTGCATTCCTTAATTTTTCTAACTAACTTCTTATGTGGTACCTTATCAAAAACCTTCTGATAATCCAAACCCACTACAACCACTGATACTGCCTTATCCATTCTACCACTTATATCTTCCAAAAACTCCAGTATATTTATCATTCTTGAATATATTCAGTGACTTGGTCTCCATAGCCTTCCGTGGTAGAGAATTCTAGAGTCACTACCTTTTGAGTGAAGACGTTTTTCCTCATCTTATTTTGAAATGGTCTACTCCCTAACCTGAGACAATGACCCTGGTTTTAGAATTCGCAAAACCAGAAAAAAAAATCCTCCCTGCATCGAGACTGTCCATTTTTACATTTCATTCAGCTCATAAAGGCATATTAGTTTTGTCCAATTCCTTTAATGCTTTCCAAATTCACTGTTATTGCATCTTTTCTAATAAACTCCAGCCCATGTTCTTTGAGGATTTGGCATAAAGAATGGAAGATTTGTGATGTGGCAACGGTTTGCAAGGATAAAGAGATTAAGAAAGGTTTTCTTGAGGATGGGCAGATAATATTATTAAAATTGGTGAGACAATATCTCAGCAGACGGCATTATTTCCAAAATCAGCCAACATGGAGCAAAGAGGAAATCTGAATGATCCAAAGTTTAGCAAAGTAGTGTTTGAGGTATCATGACATGTGCTTCATGCTTGGGGATAACGATGGAAATATGGGAGCCAATCCAGATGGCAGAGGGAAAACAATTCAAGGTTAGACTAGGCTGGAATTGGTAACAAATTTGAAATGCAGAAAATGAGGTCAATGTGGAAGCACACGATACAACTGTTATGGATGAGGCCAGATCATTCAAAACACTCTTAAGCAGGCAGCCCAGACCGTAACTTGGCTATAAGGAAAATTATCCAGAGTAAGTTAGCAAGGTTAACTACCAGGGTTTAAAATAGACAAAAATTTATTCACAAAATTACAGAATGAAACACAAAGAACAGAGTATAGAATACCATCAGAACTCAGTCTATTTGACCTGTTTCAAAAAATACATGCAACAGCCCCAATAAAAAAAAACCCTTAGACGCAGCAAAAACGAAACAAAGGCTTACAGGGCAAAGTTAGAAGGGCAGAAGGAGAGACAGCCTAGCTGCCTGTTTCCACACAGCCCACTGCTGAACGGACCCAAACAAGACTTCAGCTTTCAGGACTGACCACGCCTCTTTCATTATACAGGTTACTTCTAAAACATGAAAGCTGTGGCCTATATTCTCATCTGTTTACATATAAACAAAAAAGGCTTCCCAATATCCTTTTCATCTCTACACCAAATCAGTCAATTTGGAGCTTGGACTGTTTTACGACCTCTCTGAGAAAACCAAGGACACAGTATCCTTGAGAAAAGGAACAGGTTTTAGAAAAAAGGACCAGCTTTGTGACACCTTCCCCCTTTTAAAAAAAATGAACCATCAATATCCAAAGATGGCTTCATTTGTGAAACCACTCAAAAGAAATTGGTTAGCACTCTAAAACACACATACAACTTCACTGGATGTACAAATGCAAACATGCACAACCACATTCGAGCCTCGACAACGCATCGGCAATCAGGTTTTCCCGACCTGCCACATGCACAATTGTCAAATGGAATGGCTGCAACAACAAGCTCCATCTAAACAGTCTGGCATTTTTGTCCTTAAATTTCTCCACAAATGTCAATGGGTTATGATCAGTGTATACAATTATCTCAGATGCGTTGCTGGTAATATAGACACTGAAATGTTGTAATGTCAACACCAATCTCAAAGTCTCTTTCTCAACCATTGAATATTTCTGTTGATGAACATTCAACTTCCTGGAAAAATAGCCTATGGGTCTTTCTATCTCCTCAACATCCTCCTCCAGGAGCACCGCCCCAATACCCTCAACACCAACATCGTTAGCCACCTTGAAAGGCTTTATGTAATCTGGTGCGGTTAATACTGGGGCAGTGGTTAAGACAGTTTGAGGCTGTCAAATGCCTTTTGACAGTCCGCTGCCCACTGAAACTTCTTACCCTTTTTTTTAACAATTCGGAGAGTGGACTGGCCACACTGCTAAATCTTGGCACAAACTTTCAGTAAAATCCACTCAACCCCAGGAACCGTAGTACTGCTCTTTTCACAATGACGTGGGCAATTCCCTAATTACTTTTGTTTTTGCATCCCATGGGACTATATGTGTGTGTCCAATAACATAGCAAGGAAGGTGACTTGGGCTTTGGCAAATTCACTTCTAGCTAGTTGACCTCCAAGCCTGTTTTTGAAGTCAATTGAGTAAGTCCAATAAATGCTGTAAATATCCCATGAGGGACTAAAAATCATCAGGTCATCAACATACACCACACAGTTGGTTAATCCAACAATGGACCTTATTAGTTAGTCTCTGAAAATATGGTTGGATCATTTTTCATACCAAGTGGCATGATTTTGAATTGATTCAGTCCATTAGGTGTTACAAAAGCTGAAAACTGCCTTTGTTCTTTCTGACAAAGGTGCCTGCCAGAAGCCTCTGAGCAAGTCCAACTTAGAAATGTAAGTTGCTTTCCCAACCTTTTCGACATGGTTATCCAACCACAGAATTGGATATGCATCAGTCTTTGTAATGGCATTGACATTGTATTAGTCCATACATAACCGTTGGGTACCATCTGGTTTTGACACCATGACTTTGGGTGAGCTCCAGTCACTGTAACTCACTTTGATTGTACCATCTTAGAGCATGCGCTCTATTTCTGTCTGAATCTGTGCCAACTTTAAAGAGGTACGCCCATAAGGATATTGCTTAATCGGAACAGCATCACCACTATTGGCCATGTTAAATTGTCCATAGTGTGTAGATTCAGTGCATTAGTCAGGGGTAGGGGAATAGGTCTGGGTGGTTTGCTCTTTGGGGTGGCATGGTGGCTCAATGGCTAGCACTGCTGCCTCACAGCACCAGGGTCCCAGGTTCAATTCCAGTCTTGGGCGACTGTCTGTGTGGAGTTTGCACATTCTCGCCGTGTCTGTGTGGATTTCCTCTGGGTGCTCTGGTTTCCTCCCACAATCCAAAGATGTGCGGGTTAGGTGAATTGGCCATGCTAAATTGCCCATCATGTTAGGTGCATTAGTCAGAGGGAATTGGGTCTGGGTGGGTTACTCTTCGGAGGGTTGGTGTGGACTGGTTGGGCCGAAGGGCCTGTTTCCACACTGTAGGGAGTCTAATCTAATCTATATCTACATCATACACAATTAGGTTAGTATATCCCAGTTTATTTCTGCATATCTCCCCATGTGATAGCAATAACTCTTTCAGGTTATTTCAATTTTCTTGTGGAAAGTAACTCAATAATTTATCACAATTTCTGACTTCCTCATTGTCCAATTTGATTTGAGAAATGTCCAATTCAGAATCCTCTGAACTGGTTATTTTTTCTGTGCTGAAATCATTAACACCTTCTCCTCTTGCTTTTCTTCCCTGACAAAATACCTTTTGTGCATATTCACATGACACACTCTGTAAGATTTATTTCTGTCTAAAGTCTCTATCAAGTAGATCACCTCACTTGCTTTGATAAGGTCCACTAAACCTTGCTTTTAAACGTTCACCTATTACTAGAGGTAACACTAATACCTTATCTCCAATGGCAAAATTGTGAATTTTTTATCCCTTATCTGTTTCCTGTTTCATTGCATACTGTGATACTTTTAAATGCTGGCTCAAACAACTCCCCAGCTCTATTTAGTCACTCTCTAAAATTTGACACTCTCGCCTCACTTTACACAATTGAGCACTTTTTGTCTCACCATGGATTTCTAATACCAGTACCTTTTCTGGCAATTGTCCTCAGGAGTACACATCTCTCCTCATCCTTCAGCATCACACACTGAGAGGATCCCGTGTCCTTTAATATTGTAACCTCTTTATCTGCTACTTCTGGTCTATGTGAATAAACTTTTACCTTTGCAGGTATATTTTTTAAGCAGATCTGGCACTTTTTCCTTAATCAACCTCTGATGCAGCTTTCTAGCTTCCACTGGACTTTCTGTTACCATGGCAACAAAACTTCCAGGCATGTCCTGTTTTGCGACATGTGGCTTTCTCCTAGCCCAGCAACACTTCGATTTCATGTGGCCCACATTATTACAATGAAAACACTGGAGCTTTTTACCTTTTTTGTCCCCTTCAAGGGATTCCTTTTTACCCTGTGATAGGTTGTCCTTATGATCTTCACTGAGATCGACCTTTCCCTTTCCACGTGAACATTTATCCTTGCCCAAGTTTCTATCCCTCATGGACTGAAATGGATTCAGGAAGCTAAACTGTGTTTTATGAACCAGCTCATAGTCATCAGCCACTTCAGCTGCTAATCTTGCCATTTTAACTCTCTATTCTTCCACATGAGTTTATGTTGCTTCAGGCAGTGAATCTTTTTAACTCCTCTGAAATAATTATCTCTCTAAGGTTGTCATAGGATTGCTCTATTTTTAATGCTCTTATCCATCTGTCGAAATTACTCTGTTTGATCCTTTCAGTTTCAATATAGGTTAGACCAGGGTCCCTCCTTAGATTCCCAAAATGTCTCATACAAGCTCAGATGAACTAAAGATGACTTTTTTCACCTCTTCGTACTTCCCAGATCGTGATGCAAAGACCTCACTAGCCCTACCTACAAATTTTATTTGGATCAACAAATACCACATGGTCACTGACCACTGCATTTGCTTACCACCTTTTCAAATGAGGTGAAAAAGGCTTCCACATCCTTATCATCAAATCTAGACAATGCTTGAACATATTTAAACAGTTTCTCACTAGGCTTCTGACTACCAGGGGCTTGCTCATCCTCACTCTCTTCAAAGAACAAAGAAAATTCACAGTCCAGGAACAGCCCTCCAAGCCTGAGCCGATCCAAATCCACTGTCTAAACCTATCGACCAATTCCTAAGGATCTGTTTCCCTCTGCTTCCCACCTACTCATGCATCTTCCATGAGTCTAATCTCAACATTCATCATGTCCCACTCCTCAGTGAACACTGATAGAAAGTAATCATTGAGAATCACACAAGTTTTCTCAGGTTCGACACACAACCTTCCTTCCTTATCCTTTAGTAAACCAACCCTTTCTTTGGTTACCCTCTTGCTCCTTATATATGAATAAAAGGCTTTGTGATTCTCCTTAATTCTGCTCGCTAAAGTTATTATTGACCCCTTTTGGCCCACTTGATTCCTCGTTTAAGATTGGTCCTACCCTCCCGATATTCCCCCAAGGACCGTTCTGTTCTCAGCTGCCTGGACCTTATGTACGCTTCCCTTTTCCTCTTGGTTAGTCTCAGGATTTCTCCTGTCATCCACGGTTCACGAATCTTGCCTTTCCTATCCCTTGTTTTCAAAGGGACATGCCTATCTTGCATTATCTTCAACCTATTTTTGAATGTGGACTTCCCTTCAAATAGCTGCGCCAAATTCACAATTCCCAGTTTCTGTCGAATTTTAATATAATTGGCCTTGGCCCAGTTTAGTCCTTCTCCCTGAGATCCATTCTCAACTTAGTCTACGAGTACTCTAAAACTGACAGAATTGTGGTCACTATTCCCAAAGAAATCCCCCACTGCAACCTCTACCACCTGGCCTGGCTCATTCACCAACAGCATGTCCAATATGGCCCCTTCCCTCGTCAGACTATTGACATATCCCTCTAGAAAACTTTCCTGGACGCATCTTACAAATTCTGCCCCATCCAAGCCTCTGACAATAAGTGTATCCTAGTCAATGTTGGGAAAATTAAAATCTTCCATCACCACCACCTTGTTGCCTCTACATCTTTCCATAATCTGTTTACCTATTTGTTTTTTACCTCATGCTCACTGCTGGGAGGCCTGTAGTGCAGCCCCAACAATGTAACTGCACCCTTCTTATTTCTCAGCTCTACCCTTAATGCCTCACTGCTCAAGCCCTCCATAGTTTCTTCCTTTAGCACAGGCATGATATCATCCCTGACCAATAATGCAACTGCTCCCCTCCTTTTACTTCCCTCCCTGTCCTGTCTGAAGCATCTATACCTTGGAACATTTAGTGGCCAATCATGTCCTTCCTTCAAACAAGTCTCTGTGATCACAATAAAGCCATACACCCAGGCAACAATCCAAGCCCTAAGTTCATCTGCCTTACCCACTTTATTCCTTGCATTAAAGTATCTGTACTTCAGGCCACCAGTTCTTTTGCATTCATCTGCTCTCTGCCTAATCTTCTTCTTGGAAATGCTAACTTCATGATCCTTGCAGTCTCTAGTTTCCACCTCACTGTCTACTTGTCTTCTCTTCTGGTTCCCAGCCTCTTTCCACATTAGTTTAAAACTTCCCCAACAGCAGTGCAAAAACTCCCCCAAGGACATCAGTTTCAGTCTAGTTCAAGTGTAGACCATCCAATTTGAAATAGTCCCACCTTCCTCAGAACCAGCCCCAATGTTCCACAAATCTGAACCCCTCCCTCCTACAGCATCCTTAAAACCATGTGTTCATCCTGCCTATTTTTTCATTTCTACCCTGGCTAGCATCTGGCACCAGTAGCAATCCCGAAATCACTACCTTTGAGGTCCTCCTCTTTAACTTCTCTCTTAGCTCCCTGAATTCTGCTTTCAGGACCTCATATCATTTTTTACTTATATCATTGGTACCTATATACACCAAGACAACTGGATGTTAGCGCCCCCCACCCCTTCCAGAATGCTCTGCAGCTGATCAATGACGTCTGTGACTGGAGCACCTGGGAGGCAACATACCATCCACCAGTCTCATTTTCAGCCACAGAACCGCCTATCTACTCCCCTTACAATAGAATCCCCTATGACTATGGCCCTACGAGTCTTTCCCACCCTTCTGAACAGCAGAGCCCACCACGGTGCCATGATCCCGGCAACTGCTACCCTCCCCTGGTGAGCTGTAAGGATTACAGTGGATTATATCTGCCATAAATGCTGTTGGTTGCGAATCTTATCAGATCGAATGGATCGGTTGGAGAGATAGTTGGAAGCGATGAGGAATTTGCAACAGCAACAGTATGTGATGGATGGCAGTTATAGGAAGCTGGGGGGGGCGGGGGTCGGGGCGGGATGTTTCAGATACAGTCATATAGATGGTTAACTCCAGGAAAGGTAAGAGAGGTAGGCACCTAGTGCAGGAGTCTTTTGTGGATATACCTATTTCAAACAGGTATACTGTTTTAGAAGATGTAGGAGGGGATGGATTCTCAGGGGAACGTAGCATGAACAGCCAAGTTTCTGGTATTGAGACTAGCTCTAATGCAACGAGGGGTACGTCAGTTTCCAAGAGATCAATTGTGTTAGGGGATTCTCTAGTCCGAGGTATAGACAGATGTGTCCGTGGCCAGCAGTGAAAAATCAGAATGGTGTGTTGCTTCCCTGGTGCCAGGATCAAGGATGTCTCAGAGAGGGTGCAGAATATTCTCACGGGGGAGAGAGGCCAGCAAGAGGTCATTGTCCACATTGGAGCCAACAACATAGGAAGGGAAAATGTTGAGAGTCTGAAGGGAGATTACAAAGAGTTAGGTAGGAATTAAAAAGGAGGTCCTCGAGAGTAGTAATATCTGGATTACTCCCAGTGCCAAGAGCGAGTGAGGGCAGGAAAAGGAGGATAGAGCAGATGAATGCATGGCTGAGGAGCTGGAGTATGGGAGAAGGATTCACATTTTTGAATCATTGGAATCTCTTTTGGGGTAGAAGTGACCTGTACAAGAAGGATGGATTGCACCTAAATTGGGGACTAATATACTGACAGGGAAAGTTGCTAGAGCTGCTTGGGAGGATTTAAACGAGTAAGTTGTGGGGGGGTTGGGACCCAGGGAGATACTGAGGAAAGAGATCAATCTGAGGCTAATACAGTTGAGAACAGAAGTGAGTCAAACAGTCAGGGCAGGCAGGGACAAGGTAGGACGAATAAATTAATCTGCATTTATATCAATGCAAGGGCCTAACAGGGAAGACAGATGAACTCAGGGCATGGTTAGGAACATGGGATTGGGATATCATAGCAATGACAGAAACATGGCTCAGGAATGGGCAGGACTGGCAGCTTAATGTTCCAGGATACAAATGCTACAGGAAGGATAGAAAAGGAGGCAAGAGAGGAGAGGGGAGTGGCATTTTTGATAAGGGATAGTATTACAGCTGTGCTGAGGGAAGATATTTCTGGATATAATTCCAGGGAGGTTATTTGGGTGGAACTGAGAAATAAAAAAGGGATGATCACCTTATTGGGATTGTATTATAGACCCTCTAATAGTCAGAGAGAAATTGAGAAACAAACTTGTAAGGAGATCTCAGCTATTTATAAGAATAATAGGGTAGTTATGGTAGGGGATTTTAACTTTCCAAACATCGACTGGGACTGTCATAGTGTTAAAGGTTTAGATGGAGAGGAATTTCTCAAGTGTGTACAAGACAATTTTCTGATTCAGTATGTGGATGTACCTACTAGAGAAGGTCCAAAACTTGACCTACTCTTGGGAAATAAGGCAGTGCAGGTGACTGAGGTGTCAGTGGGAGAGCACTTTGGGGCCAGCGATCATAATTCTATTCGTTTTAAAATAGTGATAGAAAAGGATAGACCAGATCTAAAAGTTGAAGTTCTAAATTGGAGAAAGACCAATTTTGACGGTTTTAGACAAGAACTTTCGAAAGCTGATTGGGGGCAGATATTCACAGGCAAAGGGATGGTTGCAAAATGGGAAGCCTTCAGAAATGAGGTAACGAGAATCCAGCGAAAGTATATTCCTGTCAGGGTGAAAGGAAAGGCTAGCAGGTATAGGGAATGCTGGATGACTAAAGAAATTGAAGGAAGCATATGTAAGGTATAGACAGGATAGATCGAGTGAATCCTTAGAAGAGTATAAAAGCAGTAGGAGTCTACCTAAGAGGGAAATCAGGAGGGCAAAAAGGGGACATAAGATAGCTCTGGCAAATAGAATTAAGGAGAATCCAAAGGGTTTGTAAAAATACATTAAGGACAAAAGGGTAACTAGGGAGAAAATAGGGCCCCTCAAAGATCAGCAAGGATATTTAACAGATGGGCCAATGGGCTGAGAAGTGGCAGATGGAGTTTAATTCCGATAAATGCGAGGTGCTGCATTTTGGGAAAGCAATACCCTTAATGGTAAGGTCCTAGGGAGTATTGCTGAACAAAGAGACCTTGGAGTGCAGGTTCACAGCTCCTTGAAAGTGGAGTCGTAGGTAGATAGGATAGTGAAGAAGGCGTTTGTATGCTTTCCTTTATTGGTCAGAGTATTGAGTACAGAAGTTGGGAGGTCATGTTGCAGCTGTACAGGACATTGGTTAGACTACTGTTGGAATATTGCATGCAATTCTGGTCTCCTTCCTATCAGAAAGATTTTGTGAAACTTGAAAGGGTTCAGAAAAGATTTACAAGAATGTTGCCAGGGTTGGGGGATCTGAGCCATTGGAAGAGGCTGACAGGCTGGGACTGTTTTCCCTGGAGCGTTGGAGGCTGAGGGATGACTTTATAGAGGTTTACAAAATTATGAGGGGCATCGATAGGATAAATAAACAAAGTTTTTTTCCCTGGGGTCGGGGAGTCCAGAACTAGAGAGCATAGGTTTAGGGTGACAGGGGAAAGATATAAAAGAGACCGAAGGGGCAACTTTTTCACACAGAGGGTGGTACGTGTATGGAATGAGCTGTCAGAAGTAGTGGTGGAGGCTGGTACAACTGCAACATTTAAGAGGCATTTGGATGGGTATATGAATAGGAAGGGTTTTTAGGGATATGGGCCGGGTGCTGGCAGGTGGGACTAGATTGAGTTGGGATATCTGGCCGGCATGGACGGGTTGGACCAAAAGGTGCTATACATCTCTATGACTCTATAACTCAAGCTGCTACATTTGCAATTTAATTCTTGCCATGTTATTTCCAGCAAGTTTAAGTGCTGAGCTACTGCTGTAATTATCTCTCCTTTCCTCACAGAAAGAGACAGCTCCAACCCCAGCTTGTCTGCTAACTCCTGCAGCTTGGTCTTATTCACTTTTTGTAAAACTACTAAGTTCACCTCATCCACTTCCAGAAAGCTCTTGACAACTGAAATAGCCATTGCTATCCTAAGCTTTATCTACCCAACTAAAGGAACATCTGAAATAGCGCCTACCACTCACTCTTTAGATCCCAGACGAGCCCCCAATCTGTTATGGATGAGGCCAGATCACTCAAAACATTCTTAAGCAGGTAGCTCAGACTACAACTTTGCCATTTGGTTCGGTAAGTGTACAGGGAAAATTACCCGGAGTAAGTTAGCTCGGTTGACTACCAGGTTTTAAAACAGACAAAAATGTATTCACGAAATTGCAGAATGAATCACAATCTAAAATACCCACAGAACCCAGTCTATCCAAACTAGACTTAATTATGCTGTTTCAAAATATATGTGCAACAGTCCCAGTAAACAAACCCCTTCAACACAGCAAAAATGAAACAAAGGCTACAGGACAAAATTAGAAGGGCAAAAGGAGAGACAGATTCACAGCCTGTTTCCACACAGCCCACTGCTGAAAAGACTTGGGTGGCATGGTGGCTCAGTGATTAGCACTGCAGTCTCACTACACCAGAGACCCAGGTTCAATCCCAGCCTAGGGCAAATGTCTGTCTGGTGTTTGCACCATCTCCCTGTGTCAGTGTGGGTTTCCTCCCACAATCCAAAACTGTACAGGTCAGGTAAGTTGGCCATCCTACATTGCCCATGCTATTAGGTGCCGTAGTCAGTGAGAAATGGGTCTGGGTGGGTTATTCTTCAGAGGATCAGTGTAGACTTGGGCCAAATGGCCTGTTTTCACACTGTAGATCTTCTAAAAACAAGACTTCAGCTTTTAGGACTGACCACTCCCCTTTCATTATACAGGTTACTTCTAAAACATGGAAGTAGTGGCGTAATGTCTGATCTGTTTACATATGAACAAAAAGGCCTCCCAACGCCCTTTTTCATTTCTATACCAACCCAGTTGATTCAGAGCCTGGACTGTTTTACTACCCCTCTGAAAAAAACCAGGGACACAGTAGCCTTCAGGAAGGGAACAGCATTTCGGAAAAAAAGACCAGTTTTGTGACACAACCAAAGAAGTCTACCTTTAGATAACAATCTCTGAACTCCTCAAACATATCAGAAATGAAGTAGAAGGAACTGGAATAGTCATTTAAGAAAGTAGTTGCTTAGGTAGTCTGGGAATGCTTTGTCATTCAGAATGAACAGCACACAGAAAAGCTAATGTCTTCCAGCCAGGTTTGGCAATGAATGACAGAACAATTGTGCACCGACTATGCACACATTAAATATTAGAGAGCAAATGTTTGAGGAGAGAGGGGAAAGATTTAAAAGGGACCGAAAGGGCAACCTTTTCATGCAGAGGGTAGTGCTTATATGGAATGAACTGCCAGATGAAGTGGTGGAAGCTAGTACAATATAACATTTAAAAGGGATCTGGATGGGTATTTGAATAGGTAGGATTTAGAGGGATATGAGCCAAATATTGGCAAATGGGACAAATTAACTTAGGATATATGGTAAGCAGGGACGGGTTTGACTGAAGGGTCTGTTTTTGTGCTTACATCTCGATGACTCCATGACTCTCTAAGAGCCACATTGGTAGAATGTCAGGGATGAGAGGCAGTAAAGATTTGGCTTAGCTGGAGAACAAGCAGAAGTAAATCTCAAGAGAAAGTTGTGCATGGATTCAAAGTGATTTATTAGAAAGTTTCTAATAATTCTGTAAATAATTTTGAATACTGGTGACATGATAGTATAAAAACATTTGCAGGTGTTTGAATCTAGGTCATAAGGCAGGATAATTTATTTCTCCATCGTGTATAAGAGACCCACACAAAGAGTTTCAAATGGATTGAATTTTAGCACAAATGTTGCTGATATTTTAGGCTTTTTTTTTGCTGTTGGACTCAGGAGAGACTTGAGCCCAACTGGTAAGTGAAATGCAATAATCGTGACTGATCGTCTGACTTAACACTAAAATGCACAACTAGTCTCTCTAGGAAAGAAAAGAAGAAGGGTAATGTTTTAAACATGAAATGAGAAAATGCTGGAAATATTCTGGGTATCTAGCAGTAGTTGTGGAGAGAGAAAATGAGTTAATGGGGTATATTCTGCTCTCCGTCTCATTCTGCAGTTCAATCGTTGGTTGGTACATCATTGAGTATATAACTGGCTACTCAGAGTGACAATATGCTGGGAGCAGTCTTCACAAATAAGAATCAGATTGCTGCCTCTCAGACAGAGGATGTCCAGCCCTTGACAGCAGCCAACCAATATGATGGACCAGAAGATAATTAGTAATTTCTTCAACATTCGCACATTGTTGTAGATGCTTCTGGGACATACCGACATGAGAAATAGGAACAGGAATAGGCCATTTGGTCCTTCGAGCCTAATCGGCCATTCAACAAGATTTTGGCTGATCTGTCCCACACTTCAACTCCACTTATCCATCAGCACCCTAATATTTCAAAAATCTATCGATCTCCTCTAAATATTTTCAGTGATCTCGCCTTACTCTCTGGGCTACTCGCTGGGATGTAGAATTCCAGACATTCACAATATTCTGGGAGTAAAGATACCTTTGTGTCTCAGTTTTAAATGAGTGTCACCTTCTTCTGTAACTATGTCTTCCAGTCTGAGATTCCCCCATAAGTAGAAGCATCTTCTCAACATCCACCCTGGCAAACCCCTTCAGAAACTTTTATGTTTCAATGAGATCATCCCTCATTCTTCTCAATTCTAATGAATAAAGGCTTAACTAGTTCAGACGTTCTTGATCAGTCAAGTCCATCCTCTCAGGAATCAACTGAGTAAATCTCTTTTGAACTGTTTTCAACCAGTGTAACCTTTCTTGAAATATGGGGAGCAAAGCTATACACATTGCTTCACATCAAGAGTGTGGTGTTGGAAAAGCATAGCAGGTCAGACAGTATCCGAGGAGCAGGAGAATCAAACTTTTGGGCATAAGCCCTTCATCAGGAATGCTTCATGTGCAGCCTCACTGACAACACCCCAGCAACCTCCAAGCTTCTCACTTCTGTAACTGGATTATCAACTTCCTGATCCATAGACCGCAATCAACAAGAATAGGCGACAACACCTCCTTCAGGATAATCGTCAACACCGGTACCCCACAAGGCTATGCACTCAGCCCCCGACTATAGACTATATACACTCACAACTGTGTTGCCAAGTTCCATCCCAAGCATATTTACAAGTTTGCTGATGATACTACCATTGTAGGTCAGATCTCAGACAAGGACAAGACAATACAGCAAAGACTTTGAGTGCTTCGCGACATGGTGTAAAGCCAACAATCTCTCTATCAATGTCAGCAAAATGAAGGAGCTGGTCATTGATTTCAGGAAGGAGAGTGGAGGGCACACCCCTGTCTGCATCAATGGTGCTGAGATGGAGTGGTCAAGAGCATCATTACCTGGGAGTAATGATCACCAACAATCTGTCCTGGTCCCCTCACGTCAACACAATGGCCAAGAAAATACATCAGTGTTTCTACTTCCTCAGGAGGCTAAGAAAATTTTGCATTACCACAAAAACAAATAGTTGCACATAGAAAGCATCCTATCTGGATGCGTCACAGCATGGCATGGTAACTGCTCTTCTCAAGCCCACAAGAAACAAGAGTCATGAATGCAGCCCAAACTAGCCTTAGTTGTTTGATTTTTAACTTAGTCCACCACAGTCCAATACCAGCACCACCACATCATCACCTCTTCCACCAGGCAGAAGGTATAAAAGTTTGAATACACAAATGAATAGATTTGAGAGCTGCTTCTTCCCTGCTGTTATCAGACTTTTGAACGCACCTCTCAAATGTTAATGTTGATCTCTCTCTACACCTTCTCTATAGCTGTAACGCTGCATTCTGTATGCTGTTCTGCTACCCTGATGCATTTTGTGTGGTATGGTCTGCCTGTACAGCCCAGAAAACAATACTGGTACATGTGACAACAATAAATCAACAAATAAAAGCCCCACACAGTTGGAACAAGACTTCCCAATTTTTAAACTCCAACCACCTCACAATAACAATCCTTCTGTCTTGTACTTGTTGGGTCATCAACCTTCTTTCTACATTGTCGTGTATTCTTCCAGATGACTGTATTGACCTGGGTGGCAATATCAGACTTGACTGGCGTGATCAGGTATCATGACCTCATTTGTTTGTCCTAGAGGACAAAGACATCTTGCCTCAGCACAATCTGATTGGCTAAGCTGCAGGACTGCATGAAAAGCAAGATACTAACTGTCTTTTATCTGCCATGCCCAAGGCAAGTGTCAGAATGATGCAGGGCAGTTTAGGATTAATAGCACTCCTCTGCAATCACAATGGGCTGTTAATGATTGAGTTGGGGCATTCTGGGAAATGCTGGTAGTTGTGAACTGTTGTGAGTATGTTGAGTAGTGGAATGGGGCTAGAAGTAGACAGGAAAGGTGGCATGGGTAGGGGATCCAGGTTGTAAGTAGTTAATGAGACAAGTTTGACAAGATGTATTGAGAGAACTCAAAATGTGAAACTCTGCATTAAACGTGACAAGACTGATAGCCATATAAAGTAGGATTTGGCCCTATATTTGTAGCAAATTTATTTTCATAATCAACTATTGCCCACTTTATGAGCTTTTGAGTTATCCACTGCTGGTTCTGAAAATATTCTCAATCTTCTGGCCTACCACTAGTTTGCACTGTTTGTTATGCCTTCATTTTTGCTTGGATACTCTCCTCAACCACCTGTGTTAACCACAGATAGTTCATCTTTCTCACCAAGCCTTCTTTTTGACCAGAATAGATTTTTGCTGGTTGTTATGAAATATCTGCTCTAATGTCTACCATCACTCATCCACTGACTTTCCCTTTAACCTATTTTTCCAGACTGTTTTTCACAACTCAGTTCTCTGTACTTGCCCTTATTTAACTTGAAGACATTAGTCTACGACACAAATTGCCTTTCCTCAACCTGAATGTGTAATGTTACCAGGTTATGATCACTACTCTCTGTAGGATCCTTAACCATGAGCTCTCTTACAGAATCTAACTGATTGCACATGACTAAGTCTAATAATAGCCTGTTCCTGGGTAGGTTTTATAACATATTGGTCCGACCAAAAACAATCTTAGGTGCATTCTACAAATTAGTCTTCCATATTACCCTTGGAGAAAGAGAGGGCTACAGCTGCTGAGGATCAGAGTCGAGTGGTGCTGGAAAAGCATAGCAGGTCAGGCAGCATATGAGGAGCAGGAGAATTGATGTTTTGGGCATAAGCCCTTCATCAGGAATTCATGATAAAGGGCTTATGTACGAAACATCAAATCTCCTGCTCCTCGGATACGACCTGACCTGTTGTGCTTTGTCAGCACCACATTCCTGACTTACATATTACCCTTGCAAATCTGACTTGTGCAATAAATATGCAGACTGAAATCCTCATCACAATTGCATTGGCCTTCTTCCACTCCTTATTATTTCCAAACTTACATTTTGTCCTACAGTGAAACAACTCTTCAGAGGACAATAAATAACTCCTCCCCATAATTTCTTTCCCTTGTTATTTATTATTACCACATCACCATACCTATACCTCTAATCACCACTGCAATGTTACTATCCTTCATTAGCAAAACTAGCCCACCTTTTTTTCATTTTGCCTCTTCTTCGGGAACACCAAACACTGTTGAATATCGAGTTCCTAGTCTTGATAACTCTGCAACTATTGCGTTCATGTATTTCTATTTGTAATAACAACTCATCTTTCTTTTACAAATGCTGCGTGTATTCAGATAAAGGGCCCTATGCTTTGACTGCAAGGAGTCCCAAGAGGAGGATGACAGTTTCTGGATTTGAAGACAGGTTTGGGACTTTGACAGTGGAAGAATTGGAGACCCTAGTGATTGGAAGGTGTGGGGTAGTGGGTCAGATTTTAGAGGCTTTCATCAAGAAATCACAAAATGGCCACACTCTGTTGGGGTGGCTCTTCCTCTGTTTGTCACATAGTCAGATGTCACACAACACCAGGTTATTTGAAAACACAAGTTTTTGGAGCACTGCTCTTTCCTCAGGTAAAGTTCACCTCGTGTCACGTGACCTCTGACTTTGGCGCCTCCAAATCATGTTTGTCACATGCTATTCACTCCTCAAAGGGAGGTGCCCTGTCTTTCTCCCTGTCTTTTAGCCTGAGCTGTTAAGGTTGCAGACAAACCACAATCCTTCTCCCTTTCCCCATCCAGTATATTCTTGCAGCAGAAGCTGACTGCAATCCTAACATGGTCTATTTTTGGGAATTTAAAAGCCTCAATCTGTTTAAGGGCTGGTAGACTAGCTGACACCTTACTCACTTCTCAATTATAACAAGGGATCCAGGGTGAGCAGGATGGTGGCGGGCTGGCCATTATTTCTGTAGCGTCAAATAGGGGCAGAAAATTCTCTGTAATATTTCAGATCTGTGGCCTTCCATCAGAACTGAGAAAAGTTAGAAGCATTTTGAACAAATAAAAGCAAGGGAGCATAGGAGGAGGAAGAAGAGGACACCTATGATAGAGGTGGCAAAAAGTGGAAGGCCAAAAGGAATCTTCAAGAAACAGAAAACAGAGAATTGAAAGAGGAAGAATAATTGGCAAGATCCTGAATAGTTGTCACATGAAAGTAGAGTAAAGGAAATAAGATAGAGTTCTGTGAAAGATCGAAGACCTGCTGGAGAGCCAGAGAGAACATCCAATACTGTGAGAAAGGCACATGAAATGAAATGCAACACATGCATTTAACTGGAATGCGGGTGGACCCTCCACAGAATTAGAGACCACAGAGGCAGATGTCCCAGCTCCTACAAGGATATCAGAGGCCAACCGTTCTATTGAACAGCGGCAGAGCTACGGGAAGTTGGTGGTGGCTGGTACTGGTATGATGTCCATCATGGATCCCAAGCCACAAGTAAGAGATGGCAGGAGTGAGGTAATGGTGTGTGGTTAAAAGGAAGATGGAGCTGTGGGTTTGACAGCAATGGCAGGCCTATCTCTCAACAGAGTCTCCCTTCATGGTGTCAGATCCGTTGACTGAGCATCGAGTGCTGACGGCTCCTGATATGGTCAGTGCTTGGCAAGCCCTCCCACACCCACCCATTGCTGAGTTAATACCAACAGCTGGAGGGCAAGGCCTGTCAGTGGGCATTAAATACTTTAAATAGGAAGGGAAAAGGGAGTGGGACAGATGGCTTGAAAGTGAAGTACAAATGACCTCTTCTAATATGTAATTTGCTGTGAGATTGTAAAATTCAGTTAAACCAATACTGTCTTGAAACGGTTAAAAGTGGATAAATCCCCAGGACCTGATCAGGTGTACCCGAGAACTCTGTGGGAAGCAAGAGAAGTGATATTTGTATCATTGATAGTCACAGGTGAGGTGCTGGAAGACTGGAGGTTGGCAAACATGGTGCCACTGTTTAAGAAGGGTGGTAAAGACAAGCCAGGGAACTATAGACCGGTGAGCCTGACCTCAGTGGTGGGCAAGTTGTTGGAGGGAATCCTGAGGGACAGGATGTACATGTATTTGGAAAGGCAAGGACTTATTAGGGATAGTCAACATGGCTTTGTGCTGGGGAAATCATGTCTCACAAACTTGATTGAGTTTTTTGAAGAAGTAACAAAGAAGATTGATGAGGGCAGAGCAGATAGATGTGATCTACATGGACTTCAGCAAGGCGTTCGACAAGGTTCCCCATGGGAGACTGATTAGCAAGGTTAGATCTCATGGAATATAGGGAGAACTAGCCATTTGGATACAGAACTGGCTCAAAGTTAGAAGACAGAGGGTGGTGGTGGAAGGTTGTTTTTCAGACTGGAGGCCTGTGACCAATGGAGTGCCACAAGGATCGGTGCTGGGTCCTCTACTTTATATCATTTACATAAATGATTTGGATGCGAGCATAAGAGGTACAGTTAGTAAGTTTGCAGATGACACCAAAATTGGAGGTGTAGTTGACAGCAAAGAGGGTTACCTCAGATTACAACAGGATCTTGACCAGATGGGCCAATGGGCTGAGTTTAATTCAGATAAATGCGAGGTGCTGTATTTTGGGAAAGCAAATCTTAGCAGGACTTATACACTTAACGGTAAGGTCCTCGAGAGTGTTGCTGAACAAAGAGACCTTGGAGTGCAGGTTCATAGCTCCTTGAAAGTGGAGTCACAGGTGGATAGGATAGTGAAGGCGGCATTTGGTATGCTTTCTTTTATTGGTCAGAGTATTGAGTACAGGAGTTGGGAGGTCATGTTGCAGCTGTACAGGACATTAGTTAGGCCACTGTTGGAATATTGTGTGCAATTCTGGTCTCCTTCCTATCGGAAAGATGTTGTGAAACTTGAAAGGGTTCAGAAAAGATTTACAAGGATGTTGCCAGGGTTGGAGGATCTGAGCTACAGGGAGAGGCTGAAGGCTGGGGCTGTTTTCCCTGGAGTGTCAGAGGCTGAGGGGTGACCTTATAGAGGTTTACAAAATTATGAGGGGCATGAATAGGATAAATAGACAAAGTCTTTTCTCTGGGGCCGAGTCCAGAACTAGAGGGCATAGGTTTAAGGTGAGAGGGGAAAGATATAAAAGAGACCTAAGGGGCAACTTTTTCACACAGAGGGTGGTACGTGTATGGAATGAGCTGCCAGAGGATGTGGTGGAGGCTGGTAAAATTGTAACATTTAAGAGGCATTTGGATGGGTATATGAATAGGAAGGGTTTGGAGGGATATGGGCCGGGTACTGGCAGGTGGGACTAGATTGGGCTGGGATATCTGGTCGGCATGGACGGATTGGACCGAAGGGTCTCTTTCCATGCTGTACATCTCTATGACTCTATGCTGCTAATGCTGGCAAAAATGCATTGCGTTTCTGTAACAGTGTTTGGCATCTGCACAAATGGGAGAAAATGGAACTTTTACTAACAGAATTTAGGGAAACCGTTACAGTGTTTCACTCTTTCTATAGGTCCGATGTAGCTAAACATTTGCTGAACTGCAGGCTGTTCAATTTCATTCTTCTGCAGTTAAATATATAGCCTCTTTGAGCCTAGAGGTTTCTTCAGCTGGTACTATAAACAGAATGGTCCCTTAATTAATTGATTAATAGATATCTGTTAATTGATTGAATAGGGACATTTAAAACATTAAACGAAAGAAAAACAAAGAACTGTGGATACTGAAAATCGTTATTGCTTGTAATAATCAGTCAAAGCACAGCAAATGTCACATTGTAGTAACATCTTCCAACAGATTCCTTCCTCCAAGCCGAGCGTTAGCACATAACTACTGAGTTTATAGTCACACTGCAGCTCACTGCAGAGGTTCATAATTTATTATTTGCTAGCTCTACACATACTAAAGTTCATAAAACTGCAATCAGTGCTCTGCAAGATGTATTCAAAATCAAACCTATCAACCGTCAGCTTTTCAATCCATGTGACAGCTTGTCAGTGTCTCAAAGAAAAATTGGTCTCTTCATTGGGATTGGAAGTTATCAATTTTAACCTCTCAGAAGCACACCATTTATCCTAAAGCTTTCAACTGAAGGATTTTGGAACTGGCACCTTCAAATGTCTTTAGATAGTTAGAGTGGGTCAGCAAAACAGTGGAATTGTTCAGGTACATTATCCAATTGAAACTGTGCAGGACAGGTTACAGTATCACAGGGCTTAAATCCGAAGGCTTGGACTAAATAATTCCGATACAGGAAATCAAATTTACCCTAAAAACTGGCAAAATTAGTTCCTATTAAATAATTAACTCTGGAATGAAAAGCTGATATTAACTAGAGCTAATCATGAAACTACCAGATTTTTATAAAAACTCATCTAGTTCACAGATTTCCTTCAAGAGAAGAAAGACTTTATCTGTTCTGGCCTATATGTGGCTTCAGATCAGCAACAACAAGGCTGACTTTTAACTGCCCCCTGCAAAAGCCTAGCTAAACGCTTAGTTGATCAAATTGCTAAGAAAACGTCAAACAAGATTAAAGCTGAATGAATCAGCTAGCATTCAACCAGGGAGGGGACACTACAAGGGCACATTCAGCCAAATTGACACTGCAAAACCATCTACATTTGGACCTAGAGACTTGTGTCATAATTGTTCTACAGCTTAGTCAAGCAACAGACTGATCTTATTAAGAAAACAAAACATCATAGCTCCTGGATATCTGAAATAAAACAGAAAATGCAGGAGGAAAAGTTTCATGTTGATGATTCTAAGCCTATGAAGCAGCAATGTCAACTCTGTTTCTCTCTAAAGATGCTACTTATACTGATAAGCATTTCCATTATATGCGTTGACATTGTCATGCTCACTGAATTATAACTTTCAGCTAAGGTCCCAAGTTCCTCCAACATCCTCCCTGTCTCACAGAACAACAGGCAGATTTGAGAGTCCTCAACAATGATGCTGGATCTCATGAAGTCACATGGTATCATGCCAAACAAGATAAAGTAAACTTTTAGCTATTTACCGCCTGCAACCCTCCCAGAGCTGTTGAATTAGTACTCTTTGAGGTTGCAACAAAAGACTTCTATTTATGCAGATGACATCCACTTTATTTCTTAAAACATCTTGCAATAAAGTACATATTCAGGTGCTGCAGTGCGGGAAATTTGGTAGCCAACTCGTACACAGCTATCTGCCATTAATGGCAAGTGATTGGGTACCGTAAGGATCTGTACTAAGACCCCAGTTATTCACAACATATGTTAATGATTTAGATGATGGAACTAAATGTAATATCTCACAAATTTGCAAATGACACAAAATTGAATGGGAGATTAACTGTGAGGAATATGTCGAGATGTTGCAGTGCGATTTGGACAGGCTGAGTGAGTGGGCAAATACAGGGCAGATGCAGTATAATATGGATGAACATGATGTTATCCACTTTGGTAGCAAAAATAGGAAGGCAGAAAATTATTTAAATGGCAAGAAATTGAGAGATGGGAATTTTCAATTCCTGGGTATCCTCATGCACCAGTCGCAGAAAGGAAGCACATAGGTATGGCAGGCAGTAAAGAAAGCAAACTACACATCGGTTTTCAGAGAGGGAGGATTTCAGTACAAGAACAAGAATGTCTTATGAAATTTTGCAGGGCATTATCTCGGCCATATCTGGAATATTGTGCAGTTTAGGTCTCCTTATCTGAGGAAGGATGTTCTTGCTATAGTGGGAGTGCAGTGAAAGTTTGTCAAATTGATTCCAGGGCTGGCCTACAAAGAGAGATTGAGTCTGTTAGGATTGTAATCACTGAAGCTTAGAAGCATGAGGGGGTCACTCAAAGAAACCGATAACATTTTAATAGGTCAAGACAGATTAGATGCAAGAAGGATGTTCCAAACGGTGGGACAGTCTAGAACTAGGGGCCCTAGTTTAATGATAAGGGGTAAACTAAGATGAGGAGAGTTATTTTCACCTAGAGAGTGGTGAGCCTGTGGAATTCATTATCACAGAAAATGGTTGAGGCCAAAACATGATGTGTTTTCAAGAAGGAGATAGATATAGCTCTTGTGGTTAAAGGGATTAAGAGATATGTTGGAAGAGTGGAATGAAGGTATTGAGCTCAATGATCAGCCATGGTCAGATTGAATGGCAGAGCAGGCGCAGGGATAGAATGGCATATTTTTGTTGATATCTTCTATATTCCTATATTTCCCCTTCAGAAACACACACTTAATTTGTCTAACCCCATTGATTTTGTTTTCTAAATGTCCTTTTTATTATATCTTATGTGATAAATGTTAGCATTTTGCTTCTACTTATGCTGAGTTAACTGGTCTATAATTCCTAGTTATCTCCCTTCCCAGCGCTTTTTAAAAGTAGTAATGTTACATTTGCCAGCTTCTAATCTGCCAGAACTCTTTCAGAATTTAGAGAATTTTGGAGATGCCAACTGGTTGTAAAGATCACATATTCTCATTTCCTTTTTTTCAGATTGTGACATAAAGAAAGATACTGCTTTAAACCAAGAAGACTATTTAAGGAGATGGTTGAAGCTTTAAAAATCATGTTTACTGGATAACATTGTCAGTTGCAGATAGTTCTGCCTTTTCCTGGAACCATTAGAGCAAAGGCAGACACAATGGAGCAAAGGTATTATGACCCAAAGGAGAATTGCTTAGTGACAACATTTTAGTTGCTCCCGACCAGGCTTGTGAGGGAACAGTGAAGTAAATAAAACACCCATTGTGCATGGAGGAATCATCAAATAATCTATTTCTCTCTCTCTCTTTCTCATGTTTAGAGATGTACCAGAAAGCCTCCAGTAACAACCAGATAACTTCCTCTTACATTTGTAAAGTGTTGCCTCTGCAAAATTCCTGTTGAAGGAATAATTAAAAACCTTAAGAGATATTGAAAGGATGAATTCTCAACCGGTGAATGAAAAACTGAGTATTAGTTTAAAAACAACCATGTATCATCAATAAAGAATCAAAGGGAAGCAAAAGAATACAACTCAACCTTAGTGCTATTGAACTGTTTCCCGGATTTTGTTTATCTTCTTCCAAACTTAATATGTGAAGGGGATGGATTATTTAATAAGGCATAGAGTTTCAATTATATTCCTTTGTCATATTCCCTTTTTTGTTATTAATTAAAGACAATTGTTTCACAATAAAGGTATTTCTTGTTAATTATATGAATCCGATGTGTATATTTTTGTAACCTGATTTAGATAATTAGATAAAATTGGGCAAGTTGGTGTTTTAATCAATTTTTTTCATTGGTTGAGACTTGGGAACAGTGGGGCTTGAATTAAAGATGTGCCGTCTCCAGTGGATCATGGCACGTTGCATACATTAGTTCCACGGTGACCTCCTTCAGTGCCTGCAGGTATAATTTATCAAGCATTGAGGATTTATTTAGTGTTTCTGTTTACCAGTAGTAATCTCTTTTAATTCCTCCTTCTCAGTGGGCTCTTGCCTCTTCATATTGAATAACAGTACAGGCTTACCATCTGTATGTTTTACTACTGCACCTATTTCTTATGACTTTATGCTCATCTAAACTTAATTTAATCTGTGCTATTTGCCTGAATTATTCATAAGGTGAGTACATTCCACTCTCTGAGCAAAGAGCTCCCAGATGCAGTCTTTAAAACTAAAAATCTTATTGAAGGGCATTTTGCCAATGGTAGGGAAAACATCTTTACACTTCTTACACACACCCACCACCACTCCCCTGAGTTGACTGAAATAGGCCCAGCAGCATGGACTCGAGTAGGCCCAGAACTGTGGACTTGAGTAGGTTCAGCAGCATGGACTGCAGTAGGCCCAGCAATGCAGTAGGCCCAGCAGTCTGGACTTGAGCAGGCCCAGCAGCACAAACTTGAGTCGGCCCAGAAGCGTGGACTCGAGTACACCCAACAACGTGGACTTGAGCAGGCCCAGCAGCATGGACTGCAGTCGACATGGCAGTGCAGACTTCAGTAAGCCTAGCAGCATAGACTCAAGTACGCCCAGCAGCATGGATCTGAGTAAACCTAGCGCTGTGAACTCGTGATAGCGGCATCAGAGGCAGGTTTAGATTCCTGGCAGCTTCTGCATCAAGACAGACCTAGCGCTGACTCATAGCTGCTGCGGTAGAGGAGATTTTGGGCCCAGAGGCATCTGAATCCAGCACAGATTCATGGAGGTGGTGGTGGAGGCACGTTTGGGCACAGTGGGAGACCTGGAGGCATTAGCAGCTGCTGCAGCAGCGAGGAGGGCCCAAAGCAGAGTTATGGTGGCAAAACAATCGAGTTTGTGCCATTGCAGTAATGACAGTATTGGTGGCATCTGCATTGGCGAGGTCCACTGAGGGCTCATAAAGGTGAGAGTGTTGATGGAAGCAAGAGAAGCTTGTGCCTGGCCACCAGGCCCATGGCCCATGGTGGAGCAGTTAACAAGATGGACAGTAAAATTGAACACATTCCTTAATTTTATTTTTCAGCCTTTATGTTCTATGTTTTGGTTTATTTTGCATTGTTTTAAAGATGGTGCTGGAGAGTGATGACACTATACAACACTTTTCACTGTATTTTGTAACAAAATACACACGATAATAAACAAGTTAAATTAAATCAGTGAACATCTTTTGAGTTGCCAGCCCGCTGCCAGTAATGGAAGCACCAGGCATTCACCTACCTGGCTCCAAAACGCACAGTAAAATTCAGACTTTTATAATCAATTAATGCATAACAAAAACTCTGTGAAGGAACGTTGCAAGGATAAATGTGGTGAACATACTCCACTATGCATAATATATTTCCACTGAATAAAACATTTTCTCATTGTTAAAATTCCCCTCTTCAGAAGGCAGTGGACATGAATAAAATTATCTGCTCAGCGTGCACTTTCTAATGAATCTGCACCTGCAGTTCTTTGTTTTTTGCACCTTCTGATGTCTGACTGATTATGACGCATAGCTCAAATTTTAGACAATAAAGGAAGAGATAAGGGACTGTCAAACTCAAAACTTCTAGAGGATGAGTCATTGAATTGCAAGACCTTTGATTCACCAGGCAAAAGATCCGTCAAAAAGACAGCTAATGCTGGGAGAAACTGAATGATGAAATAGACAGTCCATTTCAATCTGTGTGAAAGATCCTGTCATATAAAAAAATGCAAGGGCACCACAAGTTCATAATCACCCAAGGAGATTTAGAACTAAAACTGGCAGTGCCAACTAAGCAAAAAAAAACTCCAGAGGAGACTGAAATGGAGCTGAAATAATACCTCTACTACATAAGATGAACTCACTTATTGATGCAATTACAACATCTGATAATAATACATAACAAAATAAAATTCCGACACAAATGCCTTCTATATTAAAAATTGTTCCTATTTTACGCCTATTTAGCTATCCTGTTACCACTGCCTAAAACTACATGACTGTGAAGCTATTGATGTTGTACTAAGCTTTGCAATTAATCATACAGACACTGTGAAAGAAATGAACATTAAAATATATACACTAGATGCAAACGATGTAATATGGTACTGACTGCTACCAAGCAATTTGAAGCAAGAGCCGCAATAAAAATCTCTGCTGAATCTCAATAGATTTTTATAGGAAGGAGGATCTTGAAAGGAGCCTTCCTTGATGAAACTGAAGCTGCATGTGTTCTTGAAAAATTAAGGTATATTAGTCCCCAGTACCGAGGGAGGCAAGTAGAGGGATTGTTGGGGCCTTGACAGAGATCTTTGTATCATCTGTAGCCACAGATGAGATCTCAGAAGACTGGAGAATAGCCAATGTTGTTCCATTGTTTAAGACAGTTAACACGGATAATCCAGGAAATTATAGTCTGTTACACCTTACATCAGTGGTAGAGAAATTATTGGACCTGTTTCTTAAGGAAAGGTTTATTCGCATTTGGAAAAGAATTGACTTATAGGGATAACCCAGCATGGCTTTGTGCAGATGAGATCCTGTCTCACAAACTTGATTGCATTTTTTGAGGAACTGATAAAGATTATTGATGAGGATATGGCAGTTAATGTTGTTTATATGGACTTCACTAAACATTTGACAGGGTCCTTTATGGCAGGCTGGTCCAGAAGATTGTTACCATGGTGAGTTGGTAAATTGTATACAAAATTAGCTTGGTTATAGTTGTGGAGGGATGTTTTTCTAGAGGTCTGTGACTAGTGGTATTCCACAAGAATTAGGGTTGGGACCTCTACTATTTGCAATGTATGTAAATGATTTGGATGAAAATGTCTGATTAGTAATTTTGCAGATGCTGCACAAATTTGTGGAGTTGTGAATATTGAGCAATGTTGTCAAGGGATAAAACAAAATATAAACCAATTGGAGAATTGGACCGACAATTGACAGATCATGTTTAATCTGGAGAAATGCGAGATGTTTTTGATCAAACATCAGAGACTGAGAGGTCACCTAATGGAAGAATATAAAATTATGAAAAGCATGGATAGTTGGAGCCTTTTTCTCAGTTTGGAAATGTCAAATATTATGGGACATAGGTTAGTGAGAGAGGGGGAGTGTTTAAAGGAGATGTGCGAGGCAAGTTTTTTTCCATAGAGGGTGGTATATGCCTGAATTGTGCCCCAAAGTTAGATGGTAGAAGGTGATATGATAACAACATTTAAGAAGTACTTAGACAGAACTTGAACAGGCAGAGAATTGAGAGATATGGACCATGTACAGGCAGATGAGAGTAGTTTAGAATGACATTGTGGCTGGCACAGACATGGTGAACTGAAGGGCCTGTTGTCAGTGCTATACTGCTATGTGTGTGTCACATTTTGTAAATTGGGCAAACATTCATGTGTTCTGGCTTGAGGCCTCAGGACAGCAAAGTTGTATCCCTTAATGGTCTAGTCAATGAAATGAATGGATAGAAAATACTGGACTTGTATTGCTCTATGCTGCGAGCCTCTAGTGAGTTAGCCTCAGCACTAGGCTCACTTAAACATAAATCTATTATTGTGTATTACAGAGTGCAGTGATTGCTGTTCTGCTGCAAAAGGCTGGATTTTTTTGAATGAAACTTCTAAAGCTCCACTTATGAACAATTTCTTATTGAAACAAAAATATCACATAACTGGCTCAACAAGTAACTTCCTTACACTGAAGGGCACAAACTTCTCATATTTGCTTAACAACACATTTACAAAACCTACCGAAGAAGCTAGTAACCTCCTTCTTCCTTTCCCAAAATCCATTATTTTATTCATTATCACGTAATGTGTTGCTCTATTTCCCACAGTGATATTCACTCAAGATGTAAGTGGTTTATCCATTGATTATCCCCTGCCACGCTCATCCCCTTCCCTTCTGAAACCTTGGATGGAATTGTCCGTGGGTTTAAAGGTTTTTTCTAATGAAATGAAACATACCAGCCTCACAGTTATAAACCATGCGTAGCATTAACAAGTGCAGATGAAGTGCAACTTCTGCCCCTCAGTGAAAGGAAAGCCCCCCACTTGGCTGGCAGCCCAGATAAGGCCCTGAAAGAGCCTGAACTTGAGCAAGTTGGGAGAATTAGGTGGGGAACGTACATATGGAGATTGAAACCAGGTGAATCTTGTTGACGAAGAGATCCTTGATTGGGGTTGTGCTACAAGGTATCCCAATGGAAGTGGACACCTTTACCTGTCTACTGAGTTTGGGGAACACAACTTGAGTGTAGGCAATCACAGAGCCTCGTACAGGGGCAGAAGGACCCCATATCAGCAGCCCACAACAAAGCCGAGCCTCAGCCAAGTGGCTAAATCTGTTCTTCAGGATCTGAGCCAACAAGCCATTGTAGTTGATACTGATATATGGGCCACTCATAACAGCCATTAAGCCTGTCAGAAACCATGGGGCAGCCGTCACCCCCATCTAATTTTGAGGATATCTCATCCTCCAGGAAGAATGCAGCCTTGATACCATTACTGCTGGAAGAAGAGCAGGAAAATCTCTTGAGATGTTCTGTACTCAAGAGGAGGGCTATGATCCAGTACATGCCCCCTGTGTCAGAAACTAAGTCAGAAGAATCAGATGTGGGGCTAAAACATCACAGGAAAGGCTACAATAGAAGCTCAGACTTGAAAGGGACATCGTGATTGGAACCAGGTGGATCACATTGACTATGAGATCCTTGATTGAGATCATTAAACTTGGCCAATCAAGGAACCCTGGCTGACCAAAATAAGCAGGAGATCTAAATAAGCACTACCGCACTTAGGCGGTAGTGTGGGGGTTTAATATAGAAAAAAAAAACAAGCAGGAGATATAAATAAGCACTACCGCCTAAGTGCACTTAGGCGGTAGTGTGGGGGTTTAATAAAAAAATAAATAAAAAGATAAGTCCCCTTCACTGTTTTGATCAAAAAAAAGAAAAAAAAATAAACAGAAGATCGAAATAAGCACTACCGCACTTAGGCGGTAGTGTGGGGGTTTAATAAAAATAAATAAATAAAAAGATGAGTCCCCTTCACTGTTTTGATCAAAAAAAAATAAACAGGAGATATTACGTTAGAGCCCGGGTGTCCTTGGAGAAGGAGCATGCGGTGTGTCCACTGACACTCCTGGAGTTGTGACTGGCCACTGGAGTGTTTCCTTCCCTGCTGGAGGGATTGGACCATTCCTGTGACTGTGCGAGGACTGTTCCTGTTCCTGTTGCTGCTTGGGGCCTGCCTCCCTGCTGGTGCCTGGGGCTTGCCTTGGGGTCCCTCCCCAGGACTTCCACCACCACCACTACCACTGCTGCTGTGGCCTGAGGAGAGGCCTGCCTCTACTGCTGCTGCCCGAGGCCTGCCTCTGCCTTTGCTGCCTGGGACTCGCCTTGGGGCCCCTCCCCAGGACCTCCACCACCACCACCACCGCTGCTGCTGTTGCCTGAGGCCCACCTCCACCACTGCTGCCTTGGGCTCGGTTTTGGGGCTGCCTGGGACTTTCCTTGGGGACCCTCCCCAACAGGCCTGCCCCCCACTGCTGTGACTGGAGGAACTGCCTGGGACTTGCCGGAGGCCTGCCTCTACATCTGCTGCCTGGGACTCAATTTTGGGGCTGCCTGGGACTTGCCTTGGGGACCCTCCCCAACAGGTCTGCCCCCCACCGCTGCGACCGAGGGCCTACCTGGGACTCGCCTGAGGCCTGCCTCCACCTCTGTTGACACCTGAGGCAGGTCTCCACCGTCGCTGCTTGAGGCTCTCCCTGCGACCTCCACCACTGCTGCTACCAGAGGACCGACTCCACCACCGGCAGCAGAGGATGGCGAGCCCGAAGGTTGCGGGGCCCAGCCGCACCTACGCCGGGGTAGCCGCTGCCTTAGGCTCGGCTGGCCCAGCCCCGGCTGCAAACCACACCCCCTTCAGGCACCTGACCAAACGCCTGGGGGTCAAGGCCTATCCCCACCCCAATATGAGCATCGAGGCCTGCAGCAAGGCCATGGCTAGTGTGGTCGGCCCACTGGCCATCGTCGCTGCGGCCCGGATGTACGGGAAGGCCATATTTTTCCTGAACACCGAGCAGGCGGTCCACCTGGCCGTGGAGAGGGGGCTCGCTGTGGGTGGGACACATTTGCCCGTCGACCCTCTGGAGGTCACGGCCCAGAGGGTCGTGATCTCCAACGTCCCGCCCTTTATTGCCAGCGAGCTCCTTCTCCCCCACCTCACCACCTTGGGGGAGATCCGGTCAGGGATCCAGCCGCTCCTGCTCGGTCTCAAGGACCCCGCCCTCCGTCACATCTACTCCTTCCGACGCCAGGTGTTCATTTGCCTGGCCCGGGAGGAGGTCACCGAGGGCTCCTTTACCCTCCTCCACGAGGGCGCGGCCTACCGCGCCTTCTGGACGGCGGACGGCGTGCGGTGCCACCTGTGCCGCGAGGTGGGGCACATTAGAAGAAACTGCCCCACCCAGAAGGCCGCCCAGCCCTCGCCAACGGCTGACGGTGGTGCCGCCGCACCCACTCCCCCTCCCCCTCCCCCAAAGTCAACACCACAGGCCCCGGCACCGGAGCCTGAGCCGGAGGCTTCCGATCCTCCAGCCTCCGGCAGGGAGGGGGGTGAGCGTCCAGCCGGCCGGAAGGCGCTCAGGAAGGCGCGACGCGTCAGGCCCGCCCACGGGGAGACCACCCTATCCCCATCCCCGACACCCAGCCCACGACCTGCCCCGCCCCGGCACGACAATGCCCTTGCGGCCGTGCCAGCGTCGCCCCGGCGCGGGAACCCTGACCCCCAAACCCCCGGACCCGTACCCGACCCTGACCCCACGTCTACCCCCCGCCCCGATGGAGAAACCCCTGGGGCTGCGACGCCTGCCCCAGGCCCTGCAACACCTGGCCCCGGGGACCCCGAGCCCGAGCCCGAGCCCTGCCCCGCCAAGCCACACCCTGGCACTAACCTGGGGGGGACCACTGCTGCCCAATCTCCTGCAGCCACCGTGTCTCCAGGCCCCGGAGAGGGAACTGGGCCCCTGCCCCGCCCGCCGTCACCTGATAAACCAGGGGCGGGGCAGGAAGTGACACGGCTGACCCTCCCCACCCTGGCCACGCCCCCTGCCTTCCCCCAGCCAATCGTATTCCGGGAAAGGCTGGGGGGAGGGGCTTCAGGCCCCATGACCACCAAGGCGGGCGGGGAGGGGAAGGCCCATAAATCCCCCCCTGTCTCTCTGGGGAAGAGGGGCTGGCCCTTGGAGGGGAGAGACAGGCCTGCAGCGCGCCGGCGGCGCTGCCCCTCTCCAGGGGACGGGCCCACGGGACCCACCAACGATCCCGCACCGCGGCCTGACCTGCCCAACAACGACAACGAGGGCCGCGGTGCGGGCGTCGACAAAGGACCCTTTACTGGGTCGCCGAGCGGCGGAGGGGAGGTAGGTGTTATCCCCGCTCCTCCCTCCCAGACTGTTTTTCCGGGAGCCTTGGCCCTGGGGGACGATCTTTTCCTGGGGGATGACCTTTTCCCCGAGGAGCCAGGCGTCCCGGTGTCGGGAGGAGAGCGGGGCCCCGAGCCTCCGCCGCCCGACGACCCGAACTCGGGGCGTTCCGGGACGGGGTGCGCCGAGGAAGGTACCGCCGGTGACCCTGGGGGTGGGGTCGCCGGGGGTTCGAGGCCGGTTGGCGGCGCCGGACCAGCCCCCATCCTCTCGGTGGGGGAGGGGTCGGCGACCGAGGGCGACCTCCCGGAGGGGGGTTCGGGATCGGTGGCGGACACCGGGGACGACGCGGACTCCGTCTGCAGTGACGTTTTTGAGTCCCAGGTGCCCCCCGCCGATCTCCCCCTCATCCCCCTCGAGGAACTCCGGGAATTTGTCGAGGAAACTCGAGGTCGCCGGGATAGAGCCCAACTGGCGCTCGACCGCTGGAGCTCTTTTGAGAAAGTTTATTGGTCGGCCCACGCTGCTCGCCAGGCGCCTGGGCTCGACGTCAACGAGCGAAAGCGAGTCAGGAACTTCCTGGGGGCACTCCTGGTGAGGGCGAGGGACTCCTGTGCCCCTCCCTCGTCCTCCCAGTAATTGTACTTGGTTTTTAACTGTACTGGTGGTGGTAGCACAACGCTTCCGACATGGAGACTACTATAGCCAGCCTCAACATCAACGGCAGCAGGGAGTCACAGCGCAGATTCCAGACCCTCTCGGTCCTTCGGGACGGGAGGTATGCGGTGTGCTTCCTGCAAGAAACCCACACTACCCCGGGAGACGAAGCCACCTGGCTCCTGGAGTGGCGAGGGGGGGTCTACATGAGTCACCTCACCCGCAGATCTGGCGGGGTGGCTATCCTGTTGGCCCCGCATTTTCAGCCCGAGATCTTGGGGGTCAGGGAGCCGGTGCCAGGCCGTTTGCTTCACCTGACGGTTCGGCTGGGGGGCGCGGTGCTTCACTTGGTGAACGTATACGCTCCCCTGGCCGGGCCGAGGCAAGCGAGCTTCTTCGAAGAACTGTCCGCTCATCTGGCTTCCATCGACGAGAACCAGTGCGTCGTCCTCGGGGGAGATTTTAACTGCGTCCTCGAGGGCAGGGACCACGGCGGTACCCGCACTGGCTGCGCGTCGGGGAAGAGGTTGGGGGACTTGGTCAAGTCCTTCGACCTGGTGGACGTCTGGCGGACTCTCCATCCCGACTCCATCGCCTTCACCTTCGTGAGGCCTGGGGTCGGAGCGTCCAGAATCGACCGCCTGTACGTTTCGCGGGCGTACGCCTCCTGTTTTCCGAAGGCCTCCACGCGGCAGGTGTCGTGCACGGACCATCACCTGGTGTGGGCGGAACTCCTTCCGTTCGGCGCCAGGCTCGGCTCCGCGTACTGGCACTTTAACAACCTGCTGCTGGAGGACGAGCGGTTCCGGGACTCGTTTCGTCGTTTCTGGGCCGGCTGGAGAAGGAAGCGGGGAAGCTTCCCCTCCCTGAGGCTATGGTGGGACGTGGGCAAGGCTCACGTCCGCGTCTTCTGTCAGGAGTACGCGAGGGGGTCGACCAAGAGGCGGAAATCCAGGATCGCGGAGTTGGAGAGGGAGATGCTCGACCTGGAGTCACGCCTCGGTCAGCCCGACGCGGACCCGGCCCTGCGCGGGGTGTACGAAGAGAAGAAGGCCGCGCTCCGGGACCTGCAGCTCGTCGGGGCTCGGGGCGCGTACGTGAGGTCGCGGATCCAGCTCCTGCAGGACCTGGACCGCGGCTCCCCCTTCTTCTACTCGCTGGAAAAAAGGCGCGGCACCCGTCAGCAGCTCCTTGTGCTGCTGGCCGACGACGGGTCCCTCGTCTCGGATCCGGAGGGCGTCAGGGCCCACGTCCGAAACTATTACACGGCTCTGTTCTCTCCGGATCCGTCCAGCGAGGACGCTCGCAGAGTTCTGTGGGAGAACCTGCCGCAGCTCGGCCCGGAGGACGCCGGAAGGCTCGACGCTCCCGTCACTTTAGAGGAGCTGACCGGCGCCCTCGACCGGCTCTCGAGGGGCAAAACCCCGGGGCTGGACGGGCTGACTGTGGAGTTCTTCAGGGCGTTCTGGGACGTCCTGGGGAACGACTACGCACAGGTCCTGGGGGAGTGTCTAAATGCCGGACAGCTGCCCCTTTCTTGGCGCAGGGCGGTCATCGTCCTGCTGCCGAAGAAGGGGGACCTTCGTTCTTTGAAGAACTGGCGTCCGGTCTCCCTCCTCAGCACGGACTACAAAATCTTCGCCAGGGTGTTGTCTTCTCGCCTGGCTTCCGTGCTGGCCCACATGATTCACCCGGACCAGTCCTACACGGTCCCGGGCCGGAGGATACACGACAACGTCCACCTGGTCCGGGACCTGATCCATTTCTGTCGACGGTCTGGTCTGCCGAGCGCCTTCCTGTCTCTCGACCAGGAGAAGGCGTTCGACAGGGTCGATCACGAGTACCTGCTCGGGACTCTGCGGGCGTTCGGGTTCGGGACGCGGTTCGTCGCCCGGATCCGACTTTTGTACGCCGCCGCAGAGTGTCTGGTTAAAGTTAACGGGTCCCTGACGGCGCCCCTTCGCTTCGGGAGAGGAGTGCGTCAAGGCTGCCCCCTGTCCGGCCAGCTGTATTCCCTGTGCGTGGAGCCTTTCCTGCGCCTCTTGCGGAGGAGGTTGTCAGGGCTGGTTCTGCGCGGCGCGGGCACGGGGGTGGTCCTCTCGGCCTACGCCGACGACGTGCTCCTCACTTTCACCGACCCGGCTGACCTGGGGAGGATGCGCGAGTGCCAGGCCGTGTACTCGGCGGCGTCTTCCGCCAGGATCAACTGGGCCAAGTGTTCCGGACTACTGGTCGGCCCGTGGCGGGTGGACTCTCTGCCGGAGGAGTTACGGGGGTTCAGCTGGAGTACCACCCATCTCCTCTACCTGGGGGTCTACCTCAGCCCGGCTGAGGAATCCTGGCCGGCCAACTGGCAGGAGCTGGAGGCCAAAGTCTCGGCTCGCCTAGGCCGCTGGACAGGACTGCTCCGAGTGCTATCTTACAGGAGTCGAGTGCTGGTCATAAACCAGCTGGTGGCCGCCATGCTGTGGTACCGGCTGGTCACTTTGGTCCCTCCTCCTGGCTTTGTCGCTGACATCCAGAGAACGTTGGTCGACTTCTTCTGGGACAAAAAGATGCACTGGGTCGCCGCGCAGGTTCTGAGTCTCCCTATCGAGGAGGGCGGTCAGTCGCTGGTGTGCGTCCGCACCCAGGTCGCGACGTTCCGCCTTCAGACCTTGCGGCGATACCTTTACGTCGAGCCTCCTCCTAGGTGGTGCGCCCTGGCGACGTATTTTTTCCGCCAGGTGCGTAACCTCAACTACGACACGCAGCTCCTGTTCGTCGACCGTGACGGTTTGGAGGTCGCCCTCAAGGTGCTGCCTGTCTTTTACCAGGACCTGATCACTGTCTGGAACATGGTCGAATCGCGTCGCGCCTACCCTCCGGCTGGAGTAGCGGCTGTCGTCAGGGAGCCGTTGCTCAGGAATCCGCACCTCCGTACTCGCGGGTTCGAGTGGCTGTCGGAGGGGAGGGCCGTGGCGGCGAGGGCGACCAGGGTCGGGGACGTGCTGGGTGCCGGGGGCCTGGGCTGGACGCTGCCGCAGGACATAGCTAGCAGGGCAGCGGTAGACGTCCGGTACGTGGCCACCGCCATCCGACGCCTTAAAACGGCGGTGCTCGGACCCGACGTAGTGCACCAGTTGGAGGACGCTCAGGTGTGCGGTGGGATCCCGTCCGCGCTCACCCCAGCCCGGACGGAATTTCACATTGGCCCCAAGGTCCCGTACTTCCCGCGGGAGCCTGTGCCCCACAACCTGAGCCGCCTCCGGAATTTTAATTTTGTCCCTTTCAGGGATATAAAAAGGAAGGCCCTGTATCGACTGCTGCTGCACACCGTCCACCTCTTCTCCCTCATCCACCGTCCGGACACGCCTTGGCGTGCCCATTTGCCACCGGGCGGTGGGGATCCCCAGTGGAGGGCTCTCTACGCGGGAGTCCTCCCCCTTTCTCTCGGGGATCTGGGGTGGAGGGTGCTGCACGCAGCAGTCCCCTGCAACCGCAGATTGCGGTGGTTCACGGACTCCCAGCCCAACTGCTTGTTCTGTGGCGCTGTGGAGTCCGTGGACCATGTATATATTGGGTGTGGGCGTTTGCACTCCCTTTTTGATTTTCTCCAAAACCTTCTCCTCTGTTTCTGGCTGCACTTCACTCCCACACTCCTGATCTTCGGGCACCCGGTACGGAGGAGGGAGGGCAGGTCCGAGGACCTCCTCGTGGGTCTGCTCCTGGGCCTGGCCAAACTGGCCATCAACAGGTCCAGGCAGCGGGCCGTGGAGGGGGTCGTTAGGGCCGACTGCCTGCCCCTCTTCCGGGGTTACGTTAGAGCCCGGGTGTCCTTGGAGAAGGAGCACGCGGTGTCCACCGACACCCTGGAGTCGTTCAGGGAGAGGTGGGCGCCGCAGGGAGTGGAGTGCATCATTTCTCCCTCCAACTCTATTTTGATTTAGTCCCTACCCTCCCCTTCACTGTTTTGCTCACACAGCATTGCCCTGTGGTTTGAAGGGCAGTGCTTGTCACTGGCCACTCGGGTGTTTTTTTTTTTTTTCCCAAAAAAAAGAAAAAATAAAAAGATAAGTCCCCTTCACTGTTTTGATCAAAAAAAAGAAAAAAAATAAACAGAAGATCGAAATAAGCACTACCGCACTTAGGCGGTAGTGTGGGGGTTTAATAAAAAAAAATAAATAAAAAGATGAGTCCCCTTCACTGTTTTGATCAAAAAAAAATAAACAGGAGATATTACGTTAGAGCCCGGGTGTCCTTGGAGAAGGAGCATGCGGTGTGTCCACTGACACTCCTGGAGTTGTGACTGGCCACTGGAGTGTTTCCTTCCCTGCTGGAGGGATTGGACCATTTCTGTGTCTGTGCGAGGACTGTTCCTGTTCCTGTTGCTGCTTGGGGCCTGCCTCCCTGCTGCTGCCTGGGGCTTGCCTTGGGGCCCCTCCCCAGGACTTCCACCACCACTACCACTGCTGCTGTGGCCTGAGGAGAGGCCTGCCTCTACTGCTGCTGCTGCCCGGGGCCTGCCTCCGCCTTTGCTGCCTGGGACTCGCCTTGGGGCCCCTCCCCAGGACCTCCACCACCACCACCACTGCTGCTGCTGTGGCCTGAGGAGAGGCCTGCCTCTACTGTTGCTGCTGCCCGGGGCCTGCCTCCGCCTTTGCTGCCTGGGACTCGCCTTGGGGCCCCTCCCCAGGACCTCCACCACCTCCACTGCTGCTGCTGTGGCCTGAGGAGAGGCCTGCCTCTACTGCTACTGCCCGGGGCCTGCCTCCGCCTTTGCTGCCTGGGACTCGCCTTGGGGCCCCTCCCCAGGACCTCCACCACCACCGCTGCTGCTGTTGCCAGAGGCCTGCCTTCCACCACTGCTGCCTGGGACTCTATTTTGGGGGCTGCCTGGGACTTGCCTTGGGGTTCCTCCCCAACAGGCCTGGCCCCCCCCCCCCACCACTGCTGTGACTGGAGGGACTGCCCAGGACCTGCCGGAGGCCCGCCTTCCACCGCTGCTGCTGCCCGAGGCCTGCCTCCACATCCGCTGCCCGGGACTCAATTTTGGGGGCTGCCTGGGACTTGCCTTTGGGGCCTTCCCCAACAGGTCTGCCCCCCACCACTACGACCGAAGGCCCACCTGGGACTCGCCTGAGGCCTGTTGCCACCTGAGGCAGGTCTCCGCCGTCGCTGCCTGGGACCCCCCCAGCAACCTCCACCACCCGGCGGCAGAGGATGGCGAGCCCGAAGGTCGCGGGGCCCAGCCGCACCTACGCCGGGGTAGCCGCTGCCTTAGGCTCGGCTGGCCCAGCCCCGGCTGCAAACCACACCCCCTTCAGGCACCTGACCAAACGCCTGGGGGTCAAGGCCTATCCCCACCCCAATATGACCATCGAGGCCTGCAGCAAGGCTATGGCTAGTGTGGTCGGCCCACTGGCCATAGTCGCTGCGGCCCGGATGTACGGGAAGGCCGTGTTTTTCCTAAAGACCGAGCAGGCGGTCCACCTGGCCGTGGAGAGGGGGCTCGCTGTGGGCGGGACACATTTGCCCGTCGACCCTCTGGAGGTCACGGCCCAGAGGGTCGTGATCTCCAACGTCCCGCCCTTTATTGCCAGCGAGCTCCTTCTCCCCCACCTCACCACCTTGGGGGAGATCCGGTCAGGGATCCAGCCGCTCCTGCTCGGTCTGAAGGACCCCGCCCTCCGTCACGTCTACTCCTTCCGTCGCCAGGTGTTTATTTGCCTGGCCCGGGAGGAGGTCACGGAGGGCTCGTTTACCCTCCTCCACGAGGGCGCGGCCTACCGCGCCTTCTGGACGGCGGACGGCGTGCGGTGCCACCTGTGCCGCGAGGTGGGGCACATTAGAAGAAACTGCCCCACCCAGAAGGCCGCCCAGCCCTCGCCAACGGCTGACGGTGGTGCCGCCGCACCCACTCCCCCTCCCCCAAAGTCAACACCACAGGCCCCGGCACCGGAGCCTGAGCCGGAGGCTTCCGATCCTCCAGCCTCCGGCAGGGAGGGGGGTGAGCGTCCAGCCGGCCGGAAGGCGCTCAGAAAGGCACGACGCGTCAGGCCCGCCCACGGGGAGACCACCCTATCCCCATCCCCGACACCCAGCCCACGACCTGCCCCGCCCCGGCACGACGATGCCCCTGCGGCCGTGCCAGCGTCGCCCCGGCGCGGGAACCCTGACCCCCAAACCCCCGGACCCGTACCCGACCCTGACCCCACGTCTACCCCCCGCCCCGATGGAGAAACCCCTGGGGCTGCGACGCCCGCCCCGGGCGCTGCAACACCTGGCCCGGGGGACCCTGAGCCCGAGCCCGAGCCCGAGCCCGAGCCCTGCCCCGCCCAGCCACACCCTGGCACTAACCTGGGGGGGACCACTGCTGCCCAATCTCCTGCAGCCACCGTGTCTCCGGGCCCCGGAGAGGGAACTGGGCCCCTGCCCCGCCCGCCGTCACCTGATAAACCAGGGGCGGGGCAGGAAGTGACACGGCTGACCCTCCCCACCCTGGCCACGCCCCCTGCCTTCCCCCAGCCAATCGTATTCCGGGAAAGGCTGGGGGGAGGGGCTTCAGGCCCCATGACCGCCAAGGCGGGCGGGGAGGGAAAGGCCCATAAATCCCCCCCTGTCTCTCTGGGGAAGAGGGGCTGGCCCTTGGAGGGGAGAGACAGTCCTGCAGCGCGCCGGCGGCGCTGCCCCTCTCCGGGGGACGGACCCACCAACGATCCCGCACCGCGGCCTGACCTGCCCGACAACGACGACGAGGGCCGCGGTGCGGGCGTCGACAAAGGACCCTTTACTGGGTCGCCGAGCGGCGGAGGGGAGGTAGGTGTTATCCCCGCTCCTCCCTCCCAGACTGTTTTTCCGGGAGCCTTGGCCCTGGGGGACGATCTTTTCCTGGGGGATGACCTTTTCCCCGAGGAGCCAGGCGTCCCGGTGTCGGGAGGAGAGCGGGGCCCCGAGCCTCCGCCGCCCGACGACCCGAACTCGGGGCGTTCCGGGACGGGGTGCGCCGAGGAAGGTACCGCCGGTGACCCTGGGGGTGGGGTCGCCGGGGGTTCGAGGCCTGTTGGCGGCGCCGGACCAGCCCCCATCCTCTCGGTGGGGGAGGGGTCGGCGACCGAGGGCGACCTCCCGGAGGAGGGTTCGGGATCGGTGGCGGACACCGGGGACGACGCGGACTCCGTCTGCAGTGACGTTTTTGAGTCCCAGGTGCCCCCCGCCGATCTCCCCCTCATCCCCCTCGAGGAACTCCGGGAATTTGTCGAGGAAACTCGAGGTCGCCGGGATAGAGCCCAACTGGCGCTCGACCGCTGGAGCTCTTTTGAGAAAGTTTATTGGTCGGCCCACGCTGCTCGCCAGGCGCCTGGGCTCGACGTCAACGAGCGAAAGCGAGTCAGGAACTTCCTGGGGGCACTCCTGGTGAGGGCGAGGGACTCCTGTGCCCCTCCCTCGTCCTCCCAGTAATTGTATTTGTTTTTAACTGTACTGGTGGTGGTAGCACAATGCTTCCGACATGGAGACTACTATAGCCAGCCTCAACATCAACGGCAGCAGGGAGTCACAGCGCAGATTCCAGACCCTCTCGGTCCTTCGGGACGGGAGGTATGCGGTGTGCTTCCTGCAAGAAACCCACACTACCCCGGGAGACGAAGCCACCTGGCTCCTGGAGTGGCGAGGGGGGGTCTACATGAGTCACCTCACCCGCAGATCTGGCGGGGTGGCTATCCTGTTGGCCCCGCATTTTCAGCCCGAGATCTTGGGGGTCAGGGAGCCGGTGCCAGGCCGTTTGCTTCACCTGACGGTTCGGCTGGGGGGCGCGGTGCTTCACTTGGTGAACGTATACGCTCCCCTGGCCGGGCCGAGGCAAGCGAGCTTCTTCGAAGAACTGTCCGCTCATCTGGCTTCCGTCGACGAGAACCAGTGCGTCGTCCTCGGGGGAGATTTTAACTGCGTCCTCGAGGGCAGGGACCACGGCGGTACCCGCACTGGCTGCGCGTCGGGGAAGAGGTTGGGGGACTTGGTCAAGTCCTTCGACCTGGTGGACGTCTGGCGGACTCTCCATCCCGACTCCATCGCCTTCACCTTCGTGAGGCCTGGGGTCGGAGCGTCCAGAATCGACCGCCTGTACGTTTCGCGGGCGTACGCCTCCTGTTTTCCGAAGGCCTCCACGCGGCAGGTGTCGTGCACGGACCATCACCTGGTGTGGGCGGAACTCCTTCCGTTCGGCGCCAGGCTCGGCTCCGCGTACTGGCACTTTAACAACCTGCTGCTGGAGGACGAGCGGTTCCGGGACTCGTTTCGTCGTTTCTGGGCCGGCTGGAGAAGGAAGCGGGGAAGCTTCCCCTCCCTGAGGCTATGGTGGGACGTGGGCAAGGCTCACGTCCGCGTCTTCTGTCAGGAGTACGCGAGGGGGTCGACCAAGAGGCGGAAATCCAGGATCGCGGAGTTGGAGAGGGAGATGCTCGACCTGGAGTCACGCCTCGGTCAGCCCGACGCGGACCCGGCCCTGCGCGGGGTGTACGAAGAGAAGAAGGCCGCGCTCCGGGACCTGCAGCTCGTCGGGGCTCGGGGCGCGTACGTGAGGTCGCGGATCCAGCTCCTGCAGGACCTGGACCGCGGCTCCCCCTTCTTCTACTCGCTGGAAAAAAGGCGCGGCACCCGTCAGCAGCTCCTTGTGCTGCTGGCCGACGACGGGTCCCTCGTCTCGGATCCGGAGGGCGTCAGGGCCCACGTCCGAAACTATTACACGGCTCTGTTCTCTCCGGATCCGTCCAGCGAGGACGCTCGCAGAGTTCTGTGGGAGGACCTGCCGCAGCTCAGCCCGGAGGACGCCGGAAGGCTCGACGCTCCCGTCACCTTAGAGGAGCTGACCGGCGCCCTCGACCGGCTCTCGAGGGGCAAAACCCCGGGGCTGGACGGGCTGACTGTGGAGTTCTTCAGGGCGTTCTGGGACGTCCTGGGGAACGACTACGCACAGGTCCTGGGGGAGTGTCTAAATGCCGGACAGCTGCCCCTTTCTTGGCGCAGGGCGGTCATCGTCCTGCTGCCGAAGAAGGGGGACCTTCGTTCTTTGAAGAACTGGCGTCCGGTCTCCCTCCTCAGCACGGATTACAAAATCTTCGCCAGGGTGTTGTCTTCTCGCCTGGCTTCCGTGCTGGCCCACATGATTCACCCGGACCAGTCCTACACGGTCCCGGGCCGGAGGATACACGACAACGTCCACCTGGTCCGGGACCTGATCCATTTCTGTCGACGGGCTGGTCTGCCGAGCGCCTTCCTGTCTCTCGACCAGGAGAAGGCGTTCGACAGGGTCGATCACGAGTACCTGCTCGGGACTCTGCGGGCGTTCGGGTTCGGGACGCGGTTCGTCGCCCGGATCCGACTTTTGTACGCCGCCGCAGAGTGTCTGGTTAAAGTTAACGGGTCCCTGACGGCGCCCCTTCGCTTCGGGAGAGGAGTGCGTCAAGGCTGCCCCCTGTCCGGCCAGCTGTATTCCCTGTGCGTGGAGCCTTTCCTGCGCCTCTTGCGGAGGAGGTTGTCGGGGCTGGTTCTGCGCGGCGCGGGCACGGGGGTGGTCCTCTCGGCCTACGCCGACGACGTGCTCCTCACTTTCACCGACCCGGCTGACCTGGGGAGGATGCGCGAGTGCCAGGCCGTGTACTCTGCGGCGTCTTCCGCCAGGATCAACTGGGCCAAGTGTTCCGGACTACTGGTCGGCCCGTGGCGGGTGGACTCTCTGCCGGAGGAGTTACGGGGGTTCAGCTGGAGTACCACCCATCTCCTCTACCTGGGGGTCTACCTCAGCCCGGCTGAGGACTCCTGGCCGGCCAACTGGCAGGAGCTGGAGGCCAAAGTCTCGGCTCGCCTAGGCCGCTGGACAGGACTGCTCCGAGTGCTATCTTACAGGAGTCGAGTGCTGGTCATAAACCAGCTGGTGGCCGCCATGCTGTGGTACCGGCTGGTCACTTTGGTCCCTCCTCCTGGCTTTGTCGCTGACATCCAGAGAACGTTGGTCGACTTCTTCTGGGACAAAAAGATGCACTGGGTCGCCGCGCAGGTTCTGAGTCTCCCTATCGAGGAGGGCGGTCAGTCGCTGGTGTGCGTCCGCACCCAGGTCGCGACGTTCCGCCTTCAGACCTTGCGGCGATACCTTTACGTCGAGCCTCCTCCTAGGTGGTGCGCCCTGGCGACGTATTTTTTCCGCCAGGTGCGTAACCTCAACTACGACACGCAGCTCCTGTTCGTCGACCGTGACGGTTTGGAGGTCGCCCTCAAGGTGCTGCCTGTCTTTTACCAGGACCTGATCACTGTCTGGAACATGGTCGAATCGCGTCGCGCCTACCCTCCGGCTGGAGTAGCGGCTGTCGTCAGGGAGCCGTTGCTCAGGAATCCGCACCTCCGTACTCGCGGGTTCGAGTGGCTGTCGGAGGGGAGGGCCGTGGCGGCGAGGGCGACCAGGGTCGGGGACGTGCTGGGTGCCGGGGGCCTGGGCTGGACGCTGCCACAGGACATAGCGAGCAGGGCAGCGGTAGACGTCCGGTACGTGGCCACCGCCATCCGACGCCTTAAAACGGCGGTGCTCGGACCCGACGTAGTGCACCAGTTGGAGGACGCTCAGGTGTGCGGTGGGATCCCGTCCGCGCTCACCCCAGCCCGGACGGAATTTCACATTGGCCCCAAGGTCCCGTACTTCCCGCGGGAGCCTGTGCCCCACAACCTGAGCCGCCTCCGGAATTTTAATTTTGTCCCTTTCAGGGAATTAAAAAGGAAGGCCCTGTATCGACTGCTGCTGCACACCGTCCACCTCTTCTCCCTCATCCACCGTCCGGACACGCCTTGGCGTGCCCATTTGCCACCGGGCGGTGGGGATCCCCAGTGGAGGGCTCTCTACGCGGGAGTCCTCCCCCTTTCTCTCGGGGATCTGGGGTGGAGGGTGCTGCACGCAGCAGTCCCCTGCAACCGCAGATTGCGGTGGTTCACGGACTCCCAGCCCAACTGCTTGTTCTGTGGCGCTGTGGAGTCCGTGGACCATGTATATATTGGGTGTGGGCGTCTGCACTCCCTTTTTGATTTTCTCCAAAACCTTCTCCTCTGTTTCTGGCTGCACTTCAGTCCCACGCTCCTGATCTTCGGGCACCCGGTACGGAGGAGGGAGGGCAGGTCCGAGGACCTCCTCGTGGGTCTGCTCCTGGGCCTGGCCAAACTGGCCATCAACAGGTCCAGGCAGCGGGCCGTGGAGGGGGTCGTTAGGGCCGACTGCCTGCCCCTCTTCCGGGGTTACGTTAGAGCCCGGGTGTCCTTGGAGAAGGAGCACGCGGTGTCCACCGACACCCTGGAGTCGTTCAGGGAGAGGTGGGCGCCGCAGGGAGTGGAGTGCATCATTTCTCCCTCCAACTCTATTTTGATTTAGTCCCTACCCTCCCCTTCACTGTTTTGATCACACAGCATTGCCCTGTGGTTTGAAGGGCAGTGCTTGTCACTGGCCACTCGGGTGTTTTTCCTATCTTCCTGGTGGTGGAAATTGAATAAAGATTTGTGCACTTTGTGTCTTTTCACTGTGTCTCACACCTGCACACACACACACCATGGGTGCTGGGGAATAAAAATAAGCACTACCGCACTTAGGCGGTAGTGTGGGGGTTAAAAAAAAATAGAAACAGGGCATAAGAAAAAAAAAGATGTAAAGGGCCGTGCTTTTCACTGGCCACTTGGGTGTTTTTTTTTCATATCTTCCTGGTGGTGGCAATTGAATAAAGATTCGTGCACCTTGTGTCTTTGACTGTGTCTCGCTCCTACACACACACACACACCATGGGTGCTAGGGAAAAAATAAGCACTACCGCACTTAGGCGGTAGGGTGGGGGTTAGAGAATTTTAAAAAAAAAATAACCAGGACGTTTGCCCTCCAACTCTATTTTGATTTCGTCCGTACTCTCCCCTTCACTGTTTTGAAAAAAAAAGAGAAAAAAAAAATAAACAGCAGATCTTACGTTAGAGCCCGGGTGTCCTTGGAGAAGGAGCACACGGTGTCCACCAACACCAAAAAAAGAAAAAAAAAAGAAGAAAAAAAAATAAACAGGAGATCACACAGCATTGCCCTGTGATTAAAAAAAACCCAGGAGATTTCACACCGTTGCCCTTTGATGTGAAGGGCACTGCTTATCACTGGCCACTCGGGTGTTTCCTTTCTTCCTGGTGGTGGAAATTTGAGTAAAGATTTGTGCACCTTGTGTCTTTCACTGTGTCTCACACCTGCACACACACACAACATGGGTAAAAAAGAAGAAAAAATAAATATGGAGATTCAGAATCTTCTCAGTTAAGGGACAAATTCTAAGTTGGCTTGTCACAGCCATTACACTGTGCACATGGAAATAAAGGGTGACTTGGTGGTGGGATATTGGCCACTGTGCAGTTATTTCAATTTGAACATCGTACAATGGGGGTACATGTGTGGAGGTTTTCTCGAGGCAAGGAGAAAGGAAGGGATCAGCCAAACATAGCACATACTTTCCTTTCCAACCTTAAAATGTCAGCCTGACTGTTCTACTTGATCAAGTTTAATTAGCCATTAATTAATGAAATATGACGGGAAGACCTACTGATTTTAATGCTTACCCAGCCCCTTGAATAATGGGGAACAACACAAGGATGAAATAGTTGGAAACTGGTGGGCTAGTCACCTGACCTCATTTACATTCCCCATGCCCCACGCTGACTGAAAACACAAGTGCATGTAAAATTAAGCTTTTTTTTAACTTGGTTACTATCCTGTCTAAAAGTTACTTTGCCCACAGTGAATTAGCAATTCCTGCTGACATTGTCATCATAATTTCATAACTGCTGATGTCTCCCACTACTGAGCCTTCAGTGAGTAGTGAATCAAACCAATAGCCACTGACCAGCTTCAAGCTTGGTCCAGGCTCCACCAAAACACCTTCTATCTCCTTATCTAGTCCCACTACAGATACCACTCTCAGCAGTGTAACCAAAAACAACTTTAATGCTAATTAAATTAGTTTATAAAGTATGCTGGCAAATTGAGCATTAGTAATTTATTTTTCAGTTTGGTTTACCTCACAATTTGTAAGTGTTCTGTCCAATTGTGGAAAAGGTATTGCAGGCACACTATATGATACCTTTCTCTTCTCAAGGGATAAAAAACAGATGTACCCAAATGTATCACCCTATCGGAATTTTTTTAACAGTAACTAAAAGTTTCAAGCCCAATTGAAGGATCTTTCCCAATAAGCTGAACTTTTCCATTTGTAGTTGAAGTGTGTAGATGAATGAGTTTCATGGCATCTGGTCCACCATGGCTGGGTGACATTTCTTACATTACTTTCTACTTTTCACCAAATTAAATTATGCAACAGAGATGCTGACCATGTTTCTTGGGGAATTGTACAGCAAGTGAGGTGAAAGAGGGATTGCCAATGTCAGGACCTTTGAATCTCAGATCTCTAGTGTTCATCAGGGCACCACTTCTGATTATGGAAGCCAGAAATAACCCATCACACTGCGGTGCCCTGCAGAGGTTGGACCAGCTACCTCCACACTTCCAGCACAGGGATCAGGAGGTGCTGTTGAACAGGGTGGTAGAGAGGGGGGCGTTCCCTTTTCCTGCTTACTGCCAAAGGAGGCCATGCCAACAGACCTAGACCATGCCGTTTCCTGTCTCAGTATTGAATGCCCACTCATGTGCTATCACCCACTCATCCTTTTGAACCACTAATCCTTCCTGACCTCTGTGCTTCCTACACACTCCCTGGGGACACATCACCATCGTCCCTGTACCTCACCCATCCGTTTCTCCATTGCAGAAAAATAGGTCTCACAATTATCCCAAGAGATCCAAGACTGTCGATAAGAGTGGTGGCAATCAGTCTACTCACTCACTAAGAGGAAACAATCCTGGATTTGGCCAAAAAAGATCAGGAACAGTTACATGGGGACAGTCAAATATCAATGACTAACCAACTCAGTGCATTTCATTATGTTGTGCTAATCTGTAATTGACACTAATACGGACTCATTGTTATTCTGCACAGGCCTTATCCATCTTCTACAGCTAATTCCCTTGCCACTCTCCTCTGACACAGGCACTAGCAGGCAATCATGGAACGCCCATGAAGAAAGCAGCACTGGAGATGCTCAGCTCTACCTCTAGCTCTAAGAAGGAAGCCAGTAAAACCTCAGATGATAAAAAGATAAAGTTACAACTGTGCCCTCCACCAGCTCAGAAACTTTCACTTCAGTGGATACTCTTTTTTAGAACAGAGTTGAGTACACAATGTGAGGAGTGCATCACTGGAGCCAGTCAAGGAAGAAATACCCCTATTCTCTGACACTCAGAGAACTATCAGAGACCAGGCATATGCTCGGCCCCAGGAAGGAGATCATAAATGACTTGGTCAAACAGCAGAGACAGGCACAGGAACATAAGCTGATTTTTCAAAGCAGTTGAGTAAGCTGGAGTGAAGAATGGAGAATCCACCAACGTTATCAATACTGCACTGCATCCGGCATTCAAAAACCTGCCTGCCTCCGTTGAAGAGTTTAGCGATCATCGTAGATATGTTTGTCCAAAACAACATTCATTGTCTGCCAGATATGTGTAAGGACCTATACTCCACTGCCCTAGCAATAGTGCTTAACATCAAGGCAAGAAAGGGATCAAATACCTTGACCTTACTCAATGTGCCTCTTCCTCACAGGGAGACCATCGGGCACTGACAGGGAAGAGGAGGAACACTCAGATATCCCAGAAGCTTTTCTTTAAGACACTGCATTGGGTCCAGACTTTCCTGCTCTCCACTACCTGTAATGCTGAAACTTGTAACAGCACAGTCTGATCGTGTATCTGAGCAGGAGACTCTGTGCGTCCGGTACCTCAAGGCCTAAAGGCACCAGGGGAATACTGCTGAAGTCTTCCAAATCAACTAATCTAATCACAGAGCAGGCTCCCTCCACTGAACTGCTGAAGTCAGGCCTACAATTAGACACAGTGGGAGGCAGAGAGAGAATACATACTGAGGGCATATAGATGTCACAGGAAGTACATCATTTTAAATAACTTTGTACTTTCATTAATGTATTTTCATTTGCACTGTCGCATTGTCAAACCTATGCATTGCACCCATGTGAGAGTTGAGCAACCTCTTGGATATTCCAAAGGTGAATGAAGTTGTAATTTCTAAGCATTGCTTATCTTTCATGAGCAACAAACTCCATCATGGCATATAGCCTCAGATATCACAGAACCTCGATTTGTGACGCTGAGGATTGCAGCCAAGGTGTTGCACATTAAGGTGGACAACATTGAGGCTAAGCACATCATGCCACCCTTACACCCATCTCCTGAGAGAGAGAGAGAGAGAGAGAGAGAGAGAGAGAGAGAAAGAGAGAGAGAGAGAGAGAAAGAGAGAGAGAGTACAGGATCAATGATGATTGCACACACCTCTGCAGTGAAAGCCTCATTCTGCGTATCAACTTTTCACAGGAGCATACATTCATTCAATGCTGGGAGCTATACAACGGGCAGCTCACATGTCCATCTCTCTTATAGTTCATTGATCAGCTGAGAAGAGCTGCTCAAAGTGCTGCCACTCCCAAGTTCAATGCTGCCATAGAAGAGGCCCAATTGTGCACACCAATTGCCTCCTTATTACATAAGGTGTTGGGAATGGAAAAAAAAACTATGCAGTGAGTGACTCGCTTGTAGTGGTCCGATTTAGAAAAGTAAACATGCCACACACAAGCCTTGAGTGTTTATTTGTAGTAAAGCATCGTGCGTGGATCCACATGGAGTGTGGCTGAACCTGTGTGCAGTGACTTGGAAGATGGGTGCAAGGCATCAGTATCCATCAACTCCAAGGATGGGCTGAAGGGCTAACGTTGCTGATTATTTTCAACAACTGCATGACCTTGAACGAGTCCTGTGAGCAATCCTGTACATGTTGCATACTGAATAATCAAAGTTGCTTTTCTATACTGGCTGTTTGTTATATTTCATAAGACAGAGAGTTTTGTTCCAAGTTGTTAGACTTCACCTCGAACAGGGATTGCGAATAGTGCCAGGAACAAATCTAAGCTTCCAGACCAGCCGTCGATCGTGGGGTCCCCGATGGGCAGGAGGGCATGAGGCTCATTGCTTTCTTTTCTTTCCTTTTTTATCTTCATATATTACTTAATAAATGTTCATAGTTCAGTCTTTTATTTTTCCCTCCTTTCTATCTTTTAAATCATTACTCAATAAATGTCCATATTTAAGCAAATTGCTATTGTTGAGTCTTCTCTTAACTACGTTTAACTGAATCCCAAAAGAAGCATTCGGATACACCCTGTGATCAAAGACACCATGTGCTGAAGGCTTGAACAGTTGTCTGGATGATGTGGTCAGGTTGTGGGTTTGCCGTTTGTGGAATTGCATTGATAAGATGTTGAAGAAAACATGAGGGTGAGATTTTGAAGTTGCCATTTAAAACGAGAGGAAATTCAAGAATTTTTTTTTGATATTGAAAATTCTGGTACATTGAACCTTCTCTGCCATTGAGTAAGATAATAGCTGATCAGATTTTGGCTTAATGTCAATTTCCTGCCAATATCCCGTTACCTTTGATTCAGTTATCTATAAACAAAATGTTTAACTCCGCACTGAAGATCAGGCATCCCCTGCCTTTTGTAGATTAGGATTCCTAACACCAAATTACCTTCATTTTAAACCAGGTCCTCTATTTGTAGATTTCTCTGTAAAATAAAAAAAGTACTCACAGTTTCTACATTGTCAGGCTCTCTTGGAATTTTATATATTTCAATAAGGTCAGCTCCAATTCTGGTAATTCCATTAAGTATATGTTCAACCTGCACAGCTTTTGATAAAAAGCAAAATACTGTGTGTGCTGGAAGTCTAAAAATTACACAGAAAATACTGGAGAAACTGAGCAGATGTAGCAGCATCTGTGGGGAAAGAAATAGCGCTAATATTTCAAATCCAGCATGACCCTCGCAACCCTTCCTCATAAGACAATGCCATCATCTCAAGAATCACCACATGGGTGAACTGCTTCCCAAGTAGAGGCCAAAATCATACACAATACTCCAGGCATGGTTTACCTTCGTCACATACATTTGTTGTGAGCTTTCTTTACATTTAAATTCTATTACCTTGCAATAAAGGCCAACATTTAATTTGGTTTTCTAATCTACCACTGGGGAGAAGGTATAGAGGCTTGAACACAGTTTCTACCCTATTTTTGTTAGAATACTGAATGGACTCACAAATTCTTAACATTTGCCTGTACCTGTGTTTTGGTTTTTGCCGCTGTTTTCCTATTATTTACTATCTATGCTGCTTAACTCTGTGATCTGCCTGTATTGCTCACAAGACAAAGCTTTTCACTGTGCCTCGGTACACATGACAATAAATTCAATTCAATTCAATTCAATAATTATCTGCATGTTAACATTTTGAGAATCTGCAACAAGGACACCCAAATCTTTACAAACTACAATTTTGTTTTAGTCTCTCTCCATTTAATAATCTGTATTTTTCTATTCTACCTACCAAACCGATCACCTCACAATTTCCAACATTATTCTCAATCTGCCAAATTTTTGCCAATCATTAAGCCAAAATAAATATTTATATCCCTTTGCGGATTCTTTATATCCTCCTCAAACGTTGTTTTCTTATGGTGTTAAGTGACCTCTTAAGAGTCTAAGATGGTTGTGGAGAGTCTATCTTGCCAATGCCACTCTGCCTGATTATCTTTCTCCCCTGTTGCTCTTCCTACCACATTTTGCAAGCCTGATCTAAGCAAAGTTCAATATAGTTTTAGTTTATATCATTAAGTTTTTATTATATTCTTCTAGCAGTAAAGCCTATACCTTGATTTGCTTTTTAATGGTCTTGCTAATGTGTGGCACAACTTGCAGTGGTTGTTGTATTTGTACATCAAGATTACATTGTCCCTCTTCCCCATCTAGACTCATGGCTTCCTAGTAATGAAAGATATCCTTATTCTTCATACCCAAATGTACAATCTCATTCTTATCTACGTTGAATGATTTAGGATGATTTAAATAGCTCATTTGCATTTTACCTCATTGGAAATGCTGGCCTGCAGCAGGCCAGTGGACCAGAGGCCTTAAGCCTCAGAGAATGCCTGTGGCACAATGGTCACACTATTGGCTCAATCACTGTCACCGGAAAGGACTCCCTTTCTCTTTGAGGAGTCTCCAACCTTCATACATCTGAATTAATAGTTTATGTTTTTGGGTGTGAGGCCCTCTGAAATTTGAGTTGCCCTCAATGCCCATTAACCAGCTCAGCAACAACTGCCTCAACCAACACATTTGCTTCCTATCCTGGAAGCCACTGCCATGCACTGACCTTGAGAGTTCATGCAGTAGAAATAAAGAGTGAACGTTGGTCAGGACCTGAATACCAAGTCCAAATGAGATTCCTGAGCCGATTCTAGCCAGAAGTCAGACCAAGTGTTCCTAGAGGTGGTCTCTAATGACTCAATGCCCATCAACCAGATCAGTAACAACCACCTCACCCAGCAGGATTCCTTGGATTTGGACCAACAGCATCAAGAGTGATGGCAAGTGTGGAGTCAATAGAAACCACTTCTAAGAATGCTTGGTCTGACTCCTGGCCAGCATGAGCTCAGGAATCTCATTTGGACTTAGTATTCAGATCCTGACCAATGTTCACTCTTTATTTCTACTGCACAAATTCTCAAGGTCAGTGTATAGCAGTAGCTTCTAGGATAGGAATCAAGTGTGTTGGAACTCCAATTGGCATGCATGGAACAAGGCTTCGAGGGAAGATTGGCCCTGAACTTTGAATTAGGATGGTGTAGGTTGACAAACCTACTTAGAGATTTCAGCACAATATCTAGACTGATATTGACTTCAGGAAGAAAGGAGGAGAAAATGCCCCTGCCTACATCAATGGAGCTGTTGTGGAGAGGGTCAAGAGCATCAAGTTCCGAGAGGTTATGATAACTGACAATCTGTCCTGGACTGCCCACATAGATGTGACAGTCAAGACGACACAACAATGCTTCTTCTTCCTTCAGGCACTTAGAACATTCAGCATGTTCATAAGGACCCTCACCAGCTTTTACAGATGCACCATAGAAAGCATTCTGTCCAAGTGCATAATGGCCTGGTGTGGCAACTGCTCTGCCCAGAACTGTAAGAAACTGTACAGCCCTGACCATCACAGAGTGAACCTCCCATTCATGGACTCCAAATACACTTCCCATTGCCATGGAAAGGCTGCCAGAATCATCAAAAACCCTCCCACCCTGCGAATGCTCTCTTACAACCTCTTCCGTCGGGGAGAAAATACAGAAGCTTGAACATACATACCAACAGGTTCAAGATCAGCTTCTTCCCTGCTGTTATTAGACTGCTGAATGGACTGTCTAACTTCAAATGATTGTGATCTTGTTAATGTTGATCTTGCTTTGTGCACCTCCTGTAGAACTGTAACCTTGTGTGCCTTGCTGTCTAAACACCCTATGATCTGTATGTCCTTGTTTACTATGATCTGCCTGTCCTGCACGCAAAACAAAGCTTTTCACTGTACTTAGGTCCATGTGACTAGAATAAATAAAAAAAATCAGTACAGTACTGAAGGAATACTGCTTCATCAGAAGTGTTGCCCATTAGGTGAGCTGTTTAGTCAAGACTATATATGCCCACATTGAAGGATGTAAGCAAAATCAACTTGGTGGAAGAACAGGGAAGTTATCCTCAAAGCTCTGACCAAGATTTATCCTTCAACTAACTGCTCCAAAGCAGACTATCTGATCATCATCATTTTACTGTTTATGGAAACTTGTAGTTACAAAACTGGCTGATTCCTGCTTATATAGCCTACTTAACAGACTGTAGAATTGTGAGTTATATCCTCAGGACAAGATTCTATGAAAATGTAAGTGTTTCCTTTCTTTATTGAAATCCTAAATTGTTTTAATGAATGCTTAAGAATATTTGTGACCTTTGTTTTTCACAATGTTGAGTTTGTGAAACATTATCAATACCTTAAGTTAGGTGTGAGGAACAGTCAAGGATATTCTGAACAAAACAAATAAAATTTGAGGAAGGAACTAAATATTTCACCTGCAATATTATGCATCAAATACAAACGAATGAGTACTTTGTTTTCATGGATTAACACTTTTCTTAACCAACCGTGAATTAGAAATTATCAACATGAAACATCACATTGGAGTTAAGATGAAGGTCACACAGAAAGGAAGTTGTAAAATTGACTACATAACCATCACCAGAATACATTTACATCTCCTGTCTTAAAATACATGTCAACAGTAAGCAGAATTAAATCCAATGATATCAACTTTGATGAGCCTTTCAGTGGAGTTGAATTTTACAAATCATCGATTTAGTCCAGCGAAGGAATTCAGCAGGACAACTTTCCTTTATAACATTTGAATCTTTCCAGGGTTACAATTAAATACCTGGAAAAGGTTAAGTAGGTGCTCAAAATGAACAAAAGAACATGATATTTAAAGATAGCCAAAGAGACAGATTTAGGGATAGCATTAAAAGAGCATGTCAGAACGATAAAATAGCTGCAGCAATAAATAAGCGTTCTGCACATTGCATGAAGGAGGAAGAAATTTAATTAGAATTTAGTGAAGGACATGGCAAACGAAGCAATAAAAAGATGAAAAGCTATACGAGAATCAGTTAGGAAAAAATGTAAAAAAGCTTTTTTTATCATCTTTGACATCCAATTAATACTTACACAATCATATCTGCTTTACCATCAGATAGGGGGCATTGTGGTGCAGCAGCTATTGTTAAGCTGAATATTATGTAAATGTTAAATAGAAAAATCATAACTTTAAGGTATTCTATTTGTTATTTATGTTTCATTATTTGTATGATTATTTTGAGTGGTTGATATTACATTACAAGGCTTCACATTCGTCCTTCTAAAGGTTAAAGCCAAACAAATCAGCAGGAATAATACTTAGAAGGATAAAATGGGATATTACAATTTTTGCATAAATAAAGCACAGCTATTGTCATGAGCTATTTATTTATGAATCTATGTGGAATAATTGAAGAACTGCTCTGAATGGCGAACATTAACTGCAAACCAGCAGATCATGTTCATGAAATCAGAAGCAATTGAATAGAATAATTCTGAATATATTCAGAACATTTGAACATTTACATAGGAGATATAAACATAGGATGATGAACTGAGGCAGGCCATTCAGCCCTTAATGTCTATGCTCTACCTTTCAACAAGACCATGGCTAATCAGATTGGGGTTTCATCACACTTCCAGTCTGCTTCACATAATCCTTAATTCCCATGCCGTCAAAAGAAAATCTAACAATGCCTTCATTTGGTTAAATGATCCAGCTTCCATATGAAAAAGCATTCCAGCAGGTCAGGCAGCATCTCTGGAGAGAAAGCAGGGTTAAGATTTTGATTCCAGTGACTCCTCCATGTGAAGAAGTCACAGCTGAAGGTCCTCTCAGAATGTATAGATGGTACAAGACATCCAGAGTCTATGGGCCTCAGTGCCTTTTCCTCTAGATGCATACTGTGGGCATCTTGGGACCTTGTCATGGAAATATGCCATCAGCTGGAGAGGGACCTGTGACCTGAAGGAGCAGGTGGCCATGTATTCTATGGGCCATCAAGGTGAGAGCTGGACTAAATCTTTCTGCAATTGGCTGATTCTGAAAATAAACTAAAAAGCTGTAGGATACGTTAATTCTCAACCCACAAATGTATCAAGGCTGATACCAATGTAATTTGTGCCAGATTGTACCTTCATCTCATCTCCCTGTGGTGAGGTAATTGCTCCAGTCAACATAGCTTGCTTCCCTCAAAGGGCAGGGTGCGATGGACTGTATAAATGTTGCATTCATATTGCTGTATCATAATGCAACCAACTCTATCAATCAGAAAGGATTCCACTCCAACAACATACAAGACATCTGCAATCACTGGTACCACATCTTAGAATTGTACACTGGGTACCCCGGAAGTTGCTTTGATGTCTATATCCTTACGTTCTCTCAGGTTCCTGCTTCACTGAAAGGGCTGGATGCCTTACTAGGATGATTATTTGGAGACAAGGTGCAACCATAGCTAATGCTTTTCTTATTCAAACACATAATTGAGGCTGCACACAAATCCAATGCACGCTATTCTTTCACCAGGACCATCGGGGAGTAGACAAAAGGTCTCGTGATGGGGCCTGATACTTGGATCAGTGTGTGGGGAGGACTTTGCAGTACAGTTCAGAATGTGATCCATAATCTTAACATGCTGGGTTCTGCACAACTGAAGTAAGGAGAGAAGGAATGTGATGGATGCTGAAGAGTTGTGAGCAGCTGTATTCGAGGAGGAAGGTGAGCACATTGATCAGAAGGCACAAACCTTCAGCATTATAGTGTGATGCAGAAGAAGTCTTCATTGACATCCAGTTGTAATAAATGTGAGCTGGGTGCAATGATCATTCATTGACTGTAAGTGTCTTGTAAAACAAAAGGCAAATTGTCTCTGTTTGTTCCAAAAAGCAAATACAGATCTTTTTGTTTGCTTTATTATCTCATTTGTTGCTGCTGAACGAAAGTTAAAATTCTTAACCATTTGAACGTTTTAAAGCATATGAACCTCCCACAGTGAATAATAACAAGATGCTATGCTATGCTTGGTGTTGGGGTAAGAATTGTATGCCTTCTGACAGGGTTCGAAAATGGACTGGTGCTAAGGACCAGTGGCCTGAGGTGCATGATTCTTGTAGCTGCAGTTATAATGGCAGTCAATCAGATATAAGATGATGTGAACTAGTAACACATTTACAACAGTGAACTTCTAATTACAGCGAAGTGTCACTAGTGTCATCTGCATGCCCTCAGAAGCTTTTACTTTTAATTTTGATCCATCAATGAGGGAATGGTGATGTATTTCCAAGTCAGGATAGTGAGTGGTTGGTGTGAAACAAAACTGGTGTCGATCTTGTACTTCTGCCGGTGCTTTTCCTCCTTGATACTAGATGATGAGGTCTAAAGAGCTTTTATGAATTTGTGCAGTGCATCTTGGAGATAGTACACACTGTTGCTACTGAGTGGAAGTGATAGAGGGAGTGAATGTTTGTGAATATGGTTTGCTTTGTCCTAGATGATGTCAAGCATTTTAATGTTATTCAAGCTGCACATCTAGACAAGTGGGGAATATTGAGATAATGGAAACCAGTAGATAGTGGACAGTCTTTAGAGAATCAGGTGAGTTACTTGGTATAGATTCTTAGTTTCTGACCTCTTCTGGTAGACACAGTTCAGTTTCTGGTCAATAGTAACTCACAGGGTATTGTTAGTAGGTGATTCAGTGGCAGTAATGCCATGGAATGCCAAGTGGCGATGGTTTGATTCTCTTATGTTGGAGATGACCATTACCTGAGATTTTTCATTATCTAATTCACTTCTTGTCAGTGAAAACCTGGATATTATCCAGGTCTTGCTACACTGAACTGCTTCAGTACTTGAGGAGTCGGAAATGTTGCTGAACATCATGCCATCATCAGAAAACATTCCAATATTTGAATGTATAATGGGGAAAAGTCATAGATGAAGCATTTGAAGACAGTTGGGCAGAGGGCACTAACTCTCAGGAACTCCTGCAGAGATGTCCTGGAGTTGAGATGATTGACCTCCAAAAACCACAACCATCTTCCTTTATGCCAGTTATGACTCTAACCAGAGAAGCATTTTTCCCCAGGTTCCAATTCACTCTAGTTTGTGAGAACTTCTTGATGCTACACTCTGTCACATGTGGTCCTGATGTTAACTGCAGTCACTCTCACCTCTGGAATTCAGCTCTTTTAGCTGTGTTTAAATTTACACTGCAATGAGGTCAGGAGCTCAGTAGCCCTGGTAGAATCCAAATTCAGAATCACTGAGCAGGTTATTGTTGCACAGTTTTGCTTGATAGGTTGATGACACCTTTGATCCCATTATTAATGATTGAGAGTAGACTGATGGGCCAGTAATTGGACGGATTGTGTTTGTTCTTTTTAAATAACGGGACATACATGGGCAATTTTCTACATTGTTGGGTGTATGCCAGGGTTTTGGCTATATGGGGAAAGCTTGGCCAGGGCTTCAGAAAGTTCTGCAACATAAGTTTTCAGACTATTGACAGAATTTTGTCAGGGCAATAGCCTTTTCAGTATTCAATGCCTCTGGATATTTCTTGACATTACGCAGAGTGAATTGAATTAGCTGAAGACTAGTATCTGTGATCCGGAGAAGCCAAGATGAATTATCCACTTGACACTTCTGGCTGAAGATTGTTGCAAGTTCTTCAGCCTTATCTTTTCCACTGATGTGCTGGGCCCTCCCATTATTGAGGACGGGAATATTTGTAGGGCCTCCTCCTCCAATGAGCTGTTTAATTGTCCACCATCATTCATGACTGGATGTGACAGGACTGCAGAGTTTAAATCTGATCCTTTGGCTATGGGATCACTTAGCTTTGTCTATCACTTGTTCCTTACCCTGTTTGGCATGGAAGTTGTCCTGTTTGGTAGCATCACCAGGCTGACGCCTCAGGTATGCCTGGTGTTGCTCCTGGCATCCCTACTGCATTCTCCATTGAACCAGGTTGACCCCCTGGTTTAATGGTAATGTTAGAGTGGGGGATATTCCAGACCATGAGATTGCCAATTGTAATGGAATACAATTTTGCTGCTGTTGATGGCCCACAGCACCTCATGAATGCCCAGGCTGTTAGAACTGTTAAAATCTATCAATTAAGAACACTGATAGTTCCATGCAACATGGTGGAGGATATTCCCAATATGAAGATAAGACTTCTTGTGATTGTCATTCCTACCAAAATACTTTTCTCGGAAACTGCTTTCACCAGCTCCTGTAATTCTCATAGACAGATGCACCTGAGCAGGCAGATTGGTGAGGATGTGGTCATGCATGTTATTTTCCTCTTGTTGGCTTCCTAATCAGTTACCACAGAACCAGTTGAGCAGTAATGTCATTTGGGGCTTGATCAGCTTGATCAATGATGGTGCTGACAACCCACTTTTGATTCTGGAGATTGAGGCCCTCCCATCCAGAGTATATTCTGTGCCTTTGCTTCCTCCATGTAGTGTTTAACATTGAGGAAGACTTTTTCATCAGCTGAGAGGTGGGTTGGAAAGTTCAGTACATAGTAATGAGCAGGTTGTTTCCTTGTCCACTCTTAAGTTCATGCCATGAGACTTCATGGCATCCAGCATCAATGTAGAGGATTCCTAGAGCAATTACCTCCAATATGGATACACTGTGCCACCACTTTTGCTGAGTATGTCCTGCCAGCAGAATAGGACATACCCAGGGATTGTGATTATTGTGTGTTAGGTGTGAATATGACTCTGCCAAACTATTGCTTGACTAGTCTTAGGCACCAATCCCATGGAGAACATTGCAGGATTAACAGGGCAAAGTCAGCCATTGTTGTCTCCAAGTATTAATCAATGCCGGACGCATTGTTTGGTTTCATTCGTTGTTGAGACTTCTTAGTGGTTATTACAACTGAGTGATTTGCTAAGTTATTTCAGAGGCCAGTTAAATGTTAACCCATCATCTGCAGTCATCATGAGGTCACATGTAGATCAAATCAGATAAGGTCAGCAGTTTCCTTTCCAGACATTAATGAACTGGATGTGTTTTTACGAAAATTGACAGTCATCGTCATCGTTAAAATTGTAATTCCAGATATTGAAAGAATTTAAGTTCTACCATCTGCCATGGTGGAATTCAAACCACAGTCACTAGAACATTATATAGGTCCCTGGATTACTAACCAAGCAGCAACACCACTAACCCATCACCTCACGCTAAACATTAAATAGGTTTTCTAATACAAATTTATCACTTCCAGCGGACCAGGAAAGTAGGGTAATATTCTGGTAATATGTCAGTAAACTGCTTCGCCAAAAATATTTACCTAGAATAATAAATATTTGGAAGCATCTACTTAGGCAAATAAATATTGCAAACATTTAACATATTCTGAGGCATCATGAGGTGTTCTAAAAGCTTAAACTTTGATAGACAGGTTCTGCTAATTACCCTTTATTTTACACCAATAATATTTCACATGTCTGGCCATTTATGGAAATTCTAATACAATGAAACTATTTTTATTATAAAAGAAATAAGCATCAAACAGCACGATGAAGTAAAACAGGAAGAGAGGTGGTGAGATAAGGGAAGATTATACTTGGAGTGTTTTGATGAAATTAATTGAAAATAAATTGAAAACAGTAGCATTACCTTCTCAAGCTAAATAAAGTGTGGATGCCCGTGGTGCTAATGATTACTAAAATTAGTGGCAGCTGTTGATAGTTTTCTAGGAAACTGTTTTCACCAGCTCCTGCAATTGTTCACTCTATTGCACATGCTGCATAATAGCAAGAAAAATAAACAATACAAAAACAAACTGGTGGGTTTAACAACACTACCTGCTCTAATAATTGTATTGCACAAGTCATAAAATCTAAAGCTGAGGTAGTAGGGATCTGGATGGGCAAGTAACAAAAAAAGCTGTGTCAAAGCTTGTGCAATTGGACTGACTACAGACAGAGAGACAATCTTTGGCAGTAAGGCCTACAGCCCACAAAAGCTTTTTTGTGGAACTTCTCTAAAGTGAGCTAGGTTTCATCTCCTACAAAGTTGTTCACTAAGCCCATTTTGCAGTGATAGCTGATCTTTGGCCTTGCCAGATATCATTATCCTCCTGAGGAATCCATTCAGCTTGGCCTCTCAGTGGTATACATCTTTAATATTTCACTGCCATGGGTCATTCTGAACAAGCTCTGATAAAATAACATCACCCTGTTGTGTTGGGTGATGATCTTAAATTTCTGCCCTTTAAGTTTAACACATTTACTGCTAAAAATAATCTTTTCCTACATAATCCTTCAGCTGATCTCATCTTAATCTTCTTTGATGAAAAACTTTAGATTCCTTACTTACCATTCTAATTCTAGACTTTCATACCTCATATATTCATAAACTTCTATTTGTAAACTCTGCTTCCTCTCTAAACCACGTATTATATTGAATTGTGGAATAATAAATTACTTATACATATTTAGCTTTTTCTCTCTCCTTTCAAGTTCAATTGACCTATTTATGATTCCATTTGTCTAATCAACTACCTGTAGATCCTTTTTTAAATAGTTCATCGTAAATATCTTAAGTTACTCTGCATCAGTACTTGCTTTGAAGCTGTCCTCTGCCCATTTTTAAAAATTTCTTAATTAAAAGCACTCTCAGGGAAAGTTTTACTGAAGAAAAAATGAGCATTGCACTTGCATTGAGCACACATTAAAAGCACATGCAGATTAATATTTTACAAACTGTTTCTAAACTTAGGAATGGCACAGAATTAGGAGCGTGACTAGTGAACTGACTGAACTTGTAATTGTAGCAATGGTGCAATTTGGAGCTCCTCAGCCATCACAGATTATTTCTGCTCTTTTATAATTCAATAGTGACTTCTTTGAAGTATCTGAAGACCAAATTTTGTCAGTGAATACAATGCAAAATCAGTAAGCTTTAGTGAGTATGTTTACTGCTATGGCAAAATACAATAACTTCTGAGATAATGCACACTTTTTAGCATGGTCAGACTGAGCTTTCTTTTAAACAGCTGTCTTTTGTTATGCCCTTGAACCTGAACAAATACACATTGAGAAAAGTGAACGACAGGAGAAATATCGAGCGGTATTAAATGACTAGGTTTTCATGCACTAATCGGGACAATTTTAACCCTCATTAAATAGAGTAATTAAAATTGTGTACAGTAAAGATATTAAAGTCATAGTCTCCTCCTTTTCCTCACCTTCCATCCCACAAGCCTCACACATTCTTCAGAAATCTGTTATAATTTCTGCCTCAACCCAATCCAGCCACCAAATATATCTTCTCTTCCTTTGCTCTTCCAGCATTTCAAAAATTCCAAAATCGCCTGTAAAATAAACTAAAGAACAGTGGATGCTGGAGATTTGAAGCAAAAGCAGAAAATGCTAGAGAAACTCAGCAGGTCAGGCAGCATCTGTAGAGAGAAAGCAGAGTTAATGTTTTGAGTCCAGTGATGCTTCTTCAGCACTGGTATCTGCTTATCTCACCACAGATGCTGCCAGACCTACAGAGTTTCTCCAGCACTTATTCTTGTCCACTCTTCATCCTACTGACCTGCCCTCTGGTACATTCCAGGTGTGATTCATGCATACCTCATCTAATCTAGTACACCTGTAAGAAAATGTTAAATCTCACACATTAAATATGGTTGCAACATCACAGTTTTATTGCATTTGATCAAGTCTCCTCAGCTCCATAGAGACAAGTTTGATGGTGGATTGAGAATGAGTATAGAAGCAACAGCATTGTTTCAGCATCCTATAGAATTCTCAAGAGAGTCTTGCCAGAGGTGGATCAATGCAGAACCAGCTACCCAATTGACTGCAAGGAATAATCAAATACTGCATTAAGTGTTTAATGGGTAAAATGGTGGTGATTCTGACAATATCCCATATTTGAGTAGATCCCAGCTGAGTGCCATACAGGCAACCTCCTTTCAACAGGCCAGGAGGTCATCAGACTCAAAAGGTTCCTTGCCCCAATGACAGGGCCATGAGAAAGAGCTTCTGGATGACCCCCAATCATTTAGACAAGCTCCCTCCCTGTTTCACTGCACTTAGCTGTTTTGGACTCCTTATATTTCAGCATCTCATACATTCTTTCAAATGAAGCTCAATTTTGAGCCCCCTTCACAGTCCAGTAACTGTTTTTGATGCTATTAACTGCCTCAGTGAGATCTTTCAGTGGCCATCCACATCTGTGGGCCCTCATTTTGGGCCTGTAGATTCAAACACCCACTGTCATCTTCAAACAGATGTGAAAGTGCCCAATGACCAGGCTGTATTCCAGAAGATCACATTAATTGTTCACTGCAGATCTGTGCAGTATCGGGATCTGGAAATGGTCCCAACTCCTAAAAATAATCTTTCAGCAGAAGACTCCACCCTATGTCTCCACCGCAACAGTTGTAAATGAAATACACACCAGTACCATGTTTTTCCTGGGCAGTAACGTAAGCTTTGTTGACTATTTCAATTTTGACTCAAAGTGTTAAGTAAAGCTTAATGACTTTATAGACCTCTCCTGGGTCCACATTCCTTGTTGATTCGATACAGCATCATAATTTTTATTGTTAACATAGCCCCTGAGATGAGATCCTTCCTTCAAACATCAGATGTTAACTTGCTTATCATTCCATGATATTATTACACTTCATATTTCACAACTAACTTAGCTATTTTGATTCACAATGCAGAAATTAAAGTAGGCAAGAGCTATAAATCACATATCAACAGCACAACATCTAAATTGTGCTGTGACACATTAAACCTAAAGCATCCTAGGATTAAGTAATTCTAATGATTCATAACTCATGCAATAGTGTAAATATTGCCTTAATTCCCTGACCGCGCTGTATGATTCTCTCTCTAATCTCCCTGTATACATCCTACTGCATGGTTTCAATGTAACAGATTGCAAGTTCACAGAAGACCAACCCAGCTTTCTAGACAACATTTTGAAACCCCCAGCTAAAGCAGACTTTAGTGTTTCCTGCATTTCTGCTACCATACTCCTGGACTACTGACACCTGTGTTTCTGAGACTTTCCCTTCTACTGTTCAGCATTAATCTTCCACATAATCTAACCAAACCACAGACATCTGTTACTTTCTTGGTTTTAGCTGATATTTAGCTCATTTCTTCATCATTTAGTCATCATCTGATCTAGGATCTGACATTCTATGGTTTCTTCTCCTGCAGGTCCTTTGTTCCTGATTCCTTACTTCTCGCACCATTCCTCCTTGCCAGCTGCTCATCTGTAACATCTTCAATTTCTGACAGCTATCCTTATCTATAAATGTTGCCTGCCTTGCTGAGACCAGACGCAATTAACAAGGAGTTACAGGTAGCGCTCCTCTAACATTGTGGTTGCATTCCAATGAAACCTCGCTGAATAATTAACCGCTTAATCAAAATAACGGGGCCTTATGGGAAAGGTGGGGTTAGGGACAGTCCAGCAAAAAAAATCACTCACAATCACTCAAAAATCACCCAAAAGTCTAACGCAAAGCATAGCACAGCCTGAATGAAGGCTGAAATCATATTTATTAATGAAACAAAAGTAAATTTAACAGAGTACATTTAAAAAACATAAGAAAGCTGCTCTTTGTACAATACCTCTTGCAGAAAGCTGCTCTGTTGGCAGCTGACATCTGCAGAATGAAGCAAATGAACCAGTCCCCACTGGAGTTGCACTGTTGTTAACGGAGGTAAGGATTCTAGAAAATACCGTGACCTAATTCTTCAGTGACCTTAGAGCCAAATCGCACTGCTGAATTGCATGCTATCCCAGAACTACTGGAACTCAGATTTGAAAAAGAACTGTCAATCGATTCAAAACAGGACGAAGGTTTGCATGTGTGTATGAAATAAAAAGGAGAAATTTAACCCCAAGAACAAGTGACTTCACTGATCTCTCAGGAGGGCAGTGCTTCAGTAGATCGATGTGGTCATGTCAGACAGCAGCAGATACCTGCAGCTTCCCAGGAATGCTGATGTTGGGTGCAGCACCTTGTAGCTAGCAATACCACTGACTGTGAAAGTTGCCATCACTCTTACTTTTTTTTAAATCTTGCTTCTCCTTGGAGGATGTTACTGGGGTGTTGCATTTTACCCAAGATAAATACATAAGGCAGGTGGATCACCTAGTAAGTCTCCAAGTTAAGCAAGCTTCCCCATTTGCTGCAGATATACATCAAGTTCCTTAGGAATCAACAGGGTTCCTTCACACTTCACCAGGACAATATTTTGAGACCACTTCATACCAGGATTGAGCCTGTTCTGAAGAGACAATGAACAGCCCCTTTAAAACTTGGATGATTTTCATGACAGTAATGAGGAATCCCAGTGCAGTACATGAGCACTAGAATTGCTGTGTAAAGCTGTAACAGTCTGAAAGGTGTGCCTTAAGCACAGCAGATTGGATGTTGAATGAGTAAGGTCTACCAATTGGTCTGCCTCATTGTCACTGTGACAATGTCCTGTACATCAGTGTAATTTGTGCATTGTTGCCATCATGCAATAAACCACATCTTGTCTAAGATAAAAGTCTTTTTGTTAGACTATTAGATGGTTTTCTTCTAACAATCAATCAAGTAGGGGTGTAGATTCCTAACGTGAAGGAAGATGGTGACAGCAGACTATTTTCTAATGAGCACATACATAGAGAACTCATAAAACATGATGAGCAGTGGTATATGTTCCTTGTACAATAGTGACAACAGTCACTGAGGCAAGAGACCATCAGCTATGTCAATTGAAAACCTATAGGAATTTGAAAGATGTGCTTTAGCTGATTAGATTTGACAAGAGGTTCTTCTGTATTCACCAGAGACAGATTCAAGAGTAATAGTTGATGCTTTTTTCCTTTAACAGCATTGTACGATGCTGATTACTGCAACTGGAGGGAGATTAAAGGATTTATTTTTAGGTGTGGAGAACATGCAGAAGGAGAATGCAGACAGGGCATGCAATGCTGGACAAATTGCTGCTTAGAACGCACAGGACACTAAACTCTAAACTAGGCTTAGGTATATTTATTCACACAGGAAAACATAACAAATAAAATCCTTCAGTCAACCACCCGCACATAGAACATAGAACATAGAACATAGAACAATACAGCACAGAACAGGCCCTTCGGCCCACGATGTTGTGCCGAACTTCTATCCTAGATTAAGCACCCATCCATGTACCTATCCAAATGCCGCTTAAAGGTCGCCAATGAATCTGACTCTACCACTCCCTCGGGCAGCGCATTCCATGCCCCCACCACTCTCTGGGTAAAGAACCCACCCCTGACATCTCCCCTATACCTTCCACCCTTCACCTTAAATTTATGTCCCCTTGTAACACTCTGTTGTACCCGGGGAAAAAGTTTCTGACTGTCTACTCTATCTATTCCTCTGATCATCTTATAAACCTCTATCAAGTCACCCCTCATCCTTCGCCGTTCCAACGAGAAAAGGCCGAGAACTCTCAACCTATCCTCGTACGACCTACTCTCCATTCCAGGCAACATCCTGGAAAATCTTCTCTGCACCCTCTCCAAAGCTTCCACATCTTTCCTAAAGTGAGGCGACCAGAACTGCACACAGTACTCCAAATGTGGCCTAACCAAAGTCCTGTACAGCTGCAACATCACCTCACGACTCTTGAATTCAATCCCTCTGCTAATGAACGATAATACTCCATAGGCCTTCTTACAAACTCTATCCACCTGAGTGGCAACCTTCAAAGATCTATGTACATAGACCCCAAGATCCCTCTGTTCCTCCACCTGACCAAGAACCCTACCAATAACCCTGTATTCCGCATTCTTATTTGTTCTTCCAAAATGGACAACCTCACACTTGGCAGGGTTGAACTCCATCTGCCACTCCTCAGCCCAGCTCTGCATCATATCTAAGTCCCTCTGCAGCCGACAACAGCCCTCCTCACTGTCCACAACTCCACCTATCTTTGTATCATCTGCAAATTTACTGACCCACCCTTCGACTCCCTCATCTAAGTCATTAATAAAAATTACAAACAGCAGAGGACCCAGAACTGATCCCTGCGGAACTCCACGTGTAACTGGACTCCATGCTGAATATTTACCATCTACCACCACTCTCTGACTTCGACCGGTTAGCCAGTTTTCTATCCAATTGGCCAAATTTCCCTCTATCCCATGCCTCCTGACTTTCCGCATAAGCCTACCATGGGGAACCTTATCAAATGCCTTACTAAAATCCATGTACACGACATCCACTGCTCTACCCTCATCCACATGCTTGGTCACCTCCTCGAAGAATTCAATAAGACTTGTAAGGCAAGACCTACCCTTCACAAATCCGTGCTGGCTGTCCCTTATCAAGCAGTGTCTTTCCAGATACTCGTAAATCCTATCCCTCAGTACCCTTTCCATTACTTTGCCTACCACAGTAGTAAGACTAACTGGCCTGTAATTCCCGGGGTTATCCCTATTCCCTTTTTTGAACAGGGGCACAACATTCGCTACTCTCCAGTCCCCTGGTACCGCCCCAGTTGCCAGTGAAGACGAGAAGATCATTGCCAACGGTACTGCAATTTCCTCTCTTGCTTCCCACATAATCCTAGGATATATCCCGTCAGGCCCGGGGGACTTGTCTATCCTCAAGATAGACATCTCTTCCTTTGCACTACTCAGGCCTTCCAACAAGGATCTATTACAATAGATCCTGTCATGCATTGATAATCGTAATGAAGTGAATGGAAGGTTTGGATGGCCCTTGGGACATATCAGTGGATAAGAAAGTGGGACTGAGCAATACATTTTATATGGCATTTTTTAAAAATGAAAACTTTACAATCTAACATTTTGTCACACAACCATGTGCATTCACGAGAGAGTTAGATTTTTTTCACTTATGTGATTTACTTCTATGATCTACATGATTTCACCACAGAGAGAGAGAGAAAGAGGCTGTTCAGATCACAAGTCCGACTGCAGAGTTACTATTTGGTTTTGTAGTTAAAGAATGTTCTATCAGAACTTGTCCAGGGACATAGTGAGAATAAGAGGCAGCAGCTGGGGTTCTGACTAAAAGAGGGATAAGCTGAGGGCAATTGGTGAGTGACCACATTCAGGTCAATCTTTCACCATCAAGTCCCTCATGAACCTACAGCACATAATTGCTCCAACTCCTTTATAGATCAACATTGTGGAATTCAAAGTCATATTGTAAGATCACAGATTAGATTTTTGTCATATTGTTTACGACAGTGAATACTGTCCCTGACAACAATGTCTGCTCATGTCCACTTGTGAGTTGTGAATCATCAGATGAACTCCCAAATAACTATCTAAGGTGACTGACTGAAGTGACATTAGATGTAAATGGCAGTACATCTTGTAATAAAATTTGGTGGCTCAGTGGTTAGCACTGCTGCCTCATAGCGCCAGGGACACGGGTTTCAATTCCCACCTCAGGTGACTGTCTGTGTGGAGTTTGCACATTCACCCGCATCTGCATGGGTTTCCTCCGGGTGCTCTGGTTTCCTCCCACAATCCAAAGATGTGCAGGTTAGGTGAATTGGCCACGCTAGATTGTCCATAGTGTGAGGTACATTAGTTAGGGGTAAATGTAGGGGCATACGTCTGGAAAGTTGTTCATCAGAGGGTTGGTGTGGAAATTTTTGGACCATACAGCCTGTTTCCATACTGTAGGAAATTGAATCTAATCAAGTTGAGAGGGTTGTTAAGAAAGCATGTGGTGTTTTGGCTTTCTTTAACAGGGGGAATCGAGTTTAAGAGCTGCAAGGTTTTGCTGCAGCTCTACAAGACCCTGGTGAGACCACACTTGGAATTTTGTATCCAGTTCTGGTCGCCCTACTATAGGAAAGGGTGCAAAGAAGGTTTAGCAGGATGTTGCCTGGACTAGAGGGCTTGTCTTATGAAGAGAGGTTGACTAAGCTCGAACTTTTCTTGCTGGAGAGAAGGAGGAAGAAAGGTGACCTGACCGAGGTATACAAAATATTGAGAAACATGGATAGACTCATTAGCCGAGACTTTTCCCCAGGGCAGGATTGACTGGCATGAGGGGTCATAGTTTTAAGATATTAGGAGGAAGGTATAGAGGAGACATCAGAGGTAGTTTCTTTATGCAAAGAGTTGTGAATGCATGGAATGCGTTGCCAGCGGTGATGATGGAAGCAGAGTCATTAGGGAAAATTTAAGCAACTGCTGGACATGCACATGGTCAGCAGTGAATTGAGGGGTGTTTAGGTTAGGTTATTTTATTTTAAATTAGGAATAATCCTCGCACAACATTGTGGCACAAAGTGCATGTTATGTTCTGTACTTTTCTATGTTCTATGTTCTAATCATAATAAATCACCACTCTCAATTTTATTATCATTCAGTCATTGACAAAACAAAGTCAACCTTTGCATTTTAGAGATATCTGTACTTCTGTTACCTGCCACTAGAGAGATATCTTCAGCTGAGAGGCTTAGAAATGTATTAGTTACCTCATGATGTGAAGTGCTGATATTGGACAAGGGTGGAAAAAGTTAAAAATCACACAACACCAGGTTATAGTCCTGGTGTTTATTTGGAAGCACTGGCTTTTGGAGCGCTGCTCGTTTAACAGGTAGCTAGTGGGATATGATCATAGGACACAGAACACATACTTTCTCTCTCGCTCATATGCACACACACAAGCATGCACACACATGCATTTATGGTGTGAATTTGCATTTGCAGATTTATATTTTTAGATACATTCTCCTTTGTTCAAAAAGCACACAATCTGTAGGCAGTCAGTCCATGTGACATTTTATAAATTCATACTTTGGAAATAGAACCAGTCTGACTCAAGGTTGGAATCTCGACAGACTCTAACCTCACATCTTTAATGCATTGTCTGAGCTGAGCTGTCACCTCTTTTTATAAAACCTTAAGTTATCTCAGGAATGTGACTTTAAAGAGGTTCTGGGATTTACACATTAATGAAATGAAACCTGCAACCTATTCTCAGTGATTAAGACTTAACAGCAATATAGGCTTGTTCAATACATCGCATCAGTTGTATGACACTTTGATCTTTTACTATAAATTCTGTCCTATGATCCTGCCCCACCAACTACTTGATGAAGAAGCAGCGCTCTGAAAGCTAGTACTTCCAAATAAACCTGTTGGACTATAACCTGGTGTTGTGTGATTTTTAAAGTTTGTCTTACTTATCTCAGGGCTTCAACCTCTGCATCTAACATTTGATCGCTTCTTGGCAGGTGCCTCAAATCCTCCTCCAATTCCTTGAGCTTTGTGGTCTCTGCTACCACAGGGGTAAAAGATGTAAATGAAGATCTGGTCTATATTTGATGAATGCAATTTATTGTAGAGTATGCTTTTGAGACAGAGACACCACACTGTAGAATATTTGTGTGAATGGTTAAATAGTGAAGTATAAAAGTGAATAGAAAGTAAGGGTTGAGTGAGGAAATCAGAGCCTCCAACATCCCTCCCTCACTTCTGTCCAAAGCCCCAAACGAGCCTTCCACATCCATCAAAGTTTCACCTGCACTTCCACACATGTCATTTACTGTATCTTTTGCTCCCGAAGCGGTCTCCTCTACATTGTGGAGACAGGACACCTACTTGCAGAGTGCTTCAGAGAACATCTCTGGAACACCCGTTTCAACCAACCCCACCCTGGCCAAACGCTTCAACTCCCCCTCCCACTCTGCTGAGGATATACAACTCCTGGGCCTCCTCCTTTGCCACTTCTTACCACCCGACGTCTGGAGGAAGAACGCCTCATCTTCCATCTCAGGACCCTCCAACCCCATAGAATCAGTGGATTCCACTAGTTTCCTCATTTCCTCATCCCCCACCCTACCCCAGTTCCAATCTTCCAGCTCAGCACTGTCCTCATGACCTGTCCTATCTTCTTTCCCACCTATCCACTGCACCCTCTCCTCCGACCTATCACCTTTACCCCGATCCCCATCCACCTATTGCACTGTCAGCTACCTTACCCCCCAGCCCCACACTCCCCCCCCTCCCATTTATCTCTCCACCCCCGAGGCTCCCAGCCTAATTCCTGATGAAGGGCTTTTTTACCCGAAACGTCCATTTTCCTGCTCCTTGGATGCTGCCTGACCTGTTGTGCTTTTCCAGCACTACTCTAATCTTGACTGCAATACATTGAGTCCAGTTTGATAATTTGATTTCTGGTCCTTGTCTTCGCAGTTCTACAACCACTGATCAGAAGTTGCTTTTCATTAGTAATGGGTTCACATTTTCTGTATTTTTGCCAATTTCCCTGCCAGAGACACCACATGAACAAACTTTTCCACATTGTACTCAGACAAACCTGGTGAAAAATGCTGAGATTTAATTGACTGCTGCAAACGGTCTGATCAAATTATCTTTAGAATGTGAGGGCTCTCAAGCATCAAACCTAAACCTAGATAATGTATATCAGAGCCCATTATAAATAATGTGAGTTTAGCCTTCTGCAGAACTCATTCTGCTATTCTCTCGATAATTTGCCATCCCGGATGTGTAACTATAAATCCCACATCTATTTCTAATTTCAATACTGATGATCTCTTGGACTTCCATGATATAGATTGATGAAGCCAAAGGATGAAAGCAGGTACCAAATTGATGCAATGTACACCTAGTTGAACATCAAAATTTAGCATAAACCCTTGGTCATAACTGTGTGAGTGAGCTACGAATTCCACCCAACTCCACTCAATGAACTTTCTGGAAAGAATAGGGCTCCAGACAGGGTAAGCAAGGTTGGAGTAGGTGCAGGAATTTTTAAGCCATTTGGTGTAGGACTGACAGCACACTGCAACAGCAATAGGAACTGGGAAAGGTTGTTGTCAATGCGCTAAATGCCATCTTGCAAGCTCCTGGCATGCAGCTGAAGTCATGTTGCAACAGTGTATCATTTAAACCAGTTTTCAAAAAGGTTCAGACATCCATCTCTAAAGGCAATCCTTCACATGAAATCATTTCTTTCAGTGAAATCGCAAACAATGACAGTCAATACTGGAATGTTAATATCAAAGTCAGTGGACATCAACAATTTTTATCAAGTAAACACATGAGAGAGAGTACGTGGAATCTGGAACTGCTTCCGTATCCGAGGAGTGGCAAAAGTTGATTGATTTAATTGACAAGGTTGGAATAAGTTTTTCATTGAGATTTCCTATTGTCTGTTTGCTTATTTGGACGAGATTAAAGGTCTTAAGGATGTATTTGTTATTGGCTGATTGATATGTTTATTAAATTAAACAATGATCATTTTTCTCCAAAATACGGTTTTCAAAGTCTCTGTTTATGATGTCAGATTCAGTAATATTTCAATGACTTAAAACACTTGCCAATGACTGATTCATTCTGTACACATTGTGTACTGGAACATAAAGAACTGAGTATGCATGAGGTAACAGGAGGGTTTGGAGGGCTGTGGAGGTTTGAAGAAACCACAGGTGAAGGGGATAGGAAAGGGAAAGAAAGCAGCATGGATATAGGAAGATTGGGGGAAATACAGGATTTGAGGGTGCATGGAATAGGTTTTGGGATGAAATTAAGAGACCAAAGAACAGCTTTGATGTAGAATTATTTATAGTCAAAACTGCAGCTTGCTCTCTTTCCATGGATGCTGCCAGACCCGCAGTAATCTCCAGCATTTGTAGTTTTCAGTACAGATTCCAGCATCTGTATTAATTAGCCGCTGCAATTTACAGGACTTGAATGATGTCCCAACAAAGTGAGGCGAGTCTTTTAGCTAGTCTGTCTTAACAACAGCTCACCTCCATTGCCCCCACAGGCCTTCTACAGACAGTAATGTTCCTGACTCCAAAAGTGTAAAATCTCATGGGTGTACCCCAGCTTCTAGAAACTAACAACATATGACAGGAAATGATCTGAAAAAGGGTTCCTGATTTGAAGGTGAAAACTGGCCCAGATGTTTACTATTGTAGGGAAGAACATAAACTAGAGGCCAGAAATATAAAATAGTTACACAGAATTCCAACAGGAAATGCAAAAGAAACTACTTTATCCAAGGAATGTTGAGAATTGAAACCTAACTAATCTGACAAAGCAGAGATTGAAGTGAATGGAAGGCAAGTGGTGAGGATGGCAAGAGTCTGCCAAGAGACATAGTCGAAGTAATCTGTATCAAAAAGAACAAAGGAGCTGAATATTATTTCAATGGAGAAAGACTAGAGAAGGCTACAGCATAAAGTGATGTTGTTTCACTCAGATGAGGGTTTTTTGGGAAGATAGACAGAAATGTTAACACTGATAAATTTAGATGAGAAAAGATGGAAAAATGCAATCTCAGCGATTCATTTGGTGAAAATCATAACAATTAAACTTTCCTGCATTGTTAATAGAAATTCACTGAATCACAATGTTTCACATAAAGAAAATATTCTTTCTGAACTGTAGAGCTGAAATTGAATTGTTGATATTTCCCAGAAATATTTATTTTTTTGAAAAAAAGATGTTCAATTAAGTGAACCCAGATGGATCACACATTAATTTGTAATGCAACCCATTTTTTAAACGGGATGGTAGAGTATAGCTACCAGAACAATGCCTCGACATGAGTACAGATGTGGAATTAGATTCTCAGGTTAGAAACAGAAACTGGGAGATGGGCCTAAGCCCACCATTGAAATCCTGCCTCTTTCCTCAAAACTGCTATAAAGTGAGATCTTTCAGGGGGTCCAAGCCTGAAGTAGCTAAGAGGCAGGCCAAGTCTACAGCAAGTGATAAAGATGCTTCCTTCATTCAGAATAAACCTGAAATAACTGCACAAAGGCTGGTATCCTGTCACCAAGCCACCTTTTATTTCCTTAGCACAGTACACTGGCTGTAACCAACCAGGCTGTGGTCAGTCCCTTGAACTGAGGAGATTCTAATTTCCAGGTTATATTTTTGTTCTTTTCTTTTCAATCTTCTAATCTCCAAGTTTTTTTTTCCCCTAAATTGAAGCGATTCTAAATCTCCTGGTTAATTAGTCAGCCAGAGCTTTCCTGATTGGCCAAAGTCAATAACCCCAATCAACAACCTCATAGTCAATGACATCAACCTGGTTCCAATCACTACAAAACCTCAATCTGATGTTCCCAAAGAAATCAGTGACTAGGTCAATATATGAAGTTGAACATTCCACTAATTTAACATTCCCCCCCCACCCCATACTCTAATCCTTAATCCCTGCCCTATTATCCGTGACATGAACAGAACTCACAAGCCCTATTATGTTAGTTGAAAGGTATTGAATCTCCTATAGAAGTCAAGTAAGTAAACAAACTCTACAAATCAGTTGTGACAACAAAATCAAACACTTATAAAATGATTAGGTAATTGGATTTAAGCCAAAATCCCATATAATTCTCAAAATAAATGAACCACAATCTCAACAGGCCTAGACTGATTAAACAAAAGCAATGGGAAAAAGGTTAACCATTTATAGTAAAAACTGAAAGAACTATGGATGCTATAAATCAGAAACAAAAACAGAACTTTCTGGAAAAGCTCAGCAGCATCTGTGGAGAGAAATCAGAATTCTGAGGAAAGGTCACTCAACCTGAAACATTTACTCTGATTACTCTCCAGAGATGGTGCCAGACCTGCTGAGCTTTTCCAGCAATTTCTGTTTTTGTTAACCATTTATATATTGTTATCATATCAGGCGAACCTACAATAGTGCAAAACATATTTGACTATCTTATACACAATGAACCTTTAATACTCATAATTGCCACTCAGCGAATCTATTCGTGGCTCAAAGAAACATTGGGTGATCATTTCAAAAATAGAATTGCAAGACACAGAACGCAATCACACCAATCGTCCACTGAAGTGTCAGTTCTCTGAAGACACAAAAGAAATGACTAAACTGGGAACGTGGGGACGTTACTGGTGATATCTTGGGGACAGTCTGTATCACAGAGGGGGTGTTGGATGTATTAGAATATATGAAGGTGGATAAATCTCCTGGTCCTAAACAGATATATCGAAGAACACTGCAAGAGGTTAGAGAAGAAATTGTGGGTGCCCTGGCTGATATTTTTGCATCATCTTTCACCATGGGTGAGGTCCCAGAAGACTAGAGGGTAGCGAATGTTGTGTCCTTATTCAAGAAAGACTGCAAATAAAAGCCTGGGAACTATAGACCAGTAAGCCTAACATCTGTGGTGGGTAAGTTACTTGAAAAGATTCTGAGTGATAAGAGATATATTCATTTGGAAAGATAGGGTTTGATTAGGAATAGTCAGCATGACTTTGTGAGTGGGAGATCATGTCTCACAAATTTGTTAGAGTTCTTTTATGAAGTGACTAGGAAGGTTGATGAAGGCAGGGTGATAGACATAGTCTATATGGATTTCAGTAAGGCCTCGGATAAGGTTCCACATGGTAGGCTGCTCTGGAAGGTTAGATCATATAGAACAAAATTGGCTTGATTGTAGGAAAAGTCTAGATTAGAATGGTGCTGGAAAAGCACAGCAGTTCAGGCAGCATCCGAGGAGCAGTAAAATTGATGTTTCGGGCAAAAGCCCTTCATTAGGAATACAGGCAGAGAGCTATAGGAAGGGTGGTGATAGTAGGAAGCAGAGAGTAATAATGGGAGAATGCTTGTCAGACTGGAGGCCTGTGACTAGTGGAGTGCCTCAGGGGTCGGTGCTGGACCCATTACTGTTTGTTATCTAGATCACTGATTTGAATGAGAATGTACAAGGCATGATTAGTAGGCCTGCTGATGACACAAAAATAGACGGTATCATGGACAGTGAGGAAGATTATCAGAAATTGCAGCAGGGCCTTGTACAACTGGGTAAGTGGGCCGAGAAATGGCAAGTGGAGTTTAATATAGAGAAATGTGAGGTCTTGCATTTTGGAAAGTCAAATCAAGGTAGGAGTTTCATGGTGAAGTAGGGCCTTGTTAAATATAATGGAACAGAAGGACATTGGAGTTCAGGTGTACGGTTCTCTGAAAGTGGAGTCCCATGTAGACAGGGCAGTGAAGAAGGCTTTTGGCACACTGGTCTTCATCAGTCAGGGCACTGAGTATAGAAATTGGAAAGTTATATTGCTGTTATACAGAACTTTGTTGAGGCTACATTTGGAGTATTGTGTTCAGTTTTGTCACCTTGCTATAGGAAGGATGGTATTAAACTAGAAAGAGTGCAGAAGAAATTTATAAGAGTGATGCCTGAACTCAATGGTTTAAGTTATAAGGAGAAGTTGGAAAAGCTAGGACTTTTTCTTGAGAGCATTGGAGACTGTGGGGGATCTTATAGAGGTGTACAAATCATAAGAAACATGGATCGGGTGAATGCACTCAGTCTTCTTCCCAAGGTTGGGAATCAGGTTTTTCAGAGGAATACTCGCCATGAGTCTGAGCAAACTTACCAACTCAACTTCATTAACTATCTCATCCAGTCCTACGGCACCTGATCCCAGACCTAGACATCTAACCAACTTTGATGAACAGCCCTACACATGGCTGACCAGTGTTATCCCTCATTGGAACAGCATATATGAAATCAAAACCACTATTCCTGGATTCATTACAGAAGTTCAAGGTTTCATGCTTGCCCAGTATACCTGTCTTTTAGACTAAGGTTGAAAATAAAGCACAGATCATGTTTCTTTACTTAACAAAAATGATTATCATTTTTAAGTAAATAGATTCTGGCCACAGATTATCAATGGGGAACCATCAAACATGTTGCTCTACTGGTTAAAATGCTCATAAAAACTGCCCTTCCTGCGCACATATAAAAATATTAAATTATAGGTGTTATGGGTGGAGGAAAAGACTGGGAAGGCTGTTCACTTTGGCTTGTCAGAACCCACTTTAACCAAATTTCTTCAGACTTAATGTGTTTTGATGATAGAGAAATGGACAGCTCCTTTCTTTTTTGGAGTTCTGATGGCTTCTGACGAATCATTCACACTCACCAGCTGATCAGCTGCCTGGGAGCCAATCATGTCGTTCTTGACAGGCAGAAGGTCTATGTCATCAACAACAGGTCACCTTATCACAGACCAGTCAGCGACTTGTTGCCAGCTGAATCTCCTTTCTCACATATCCGTGCCTCTGGCTTATCTAGAGTAAAGTACCCCACTGCTTGAATGAACAGCAGTGTAAATTGCCCTTTCTATGAGTGTCGGGTAATTTACTTTAAAAAGGTGCAAGAATCTTTTCCACAAACCTTGATTTTTAAAATAGTCCTTTTCCCATTTCAGTCCACAATCAAAGATACAGGAAAAAATACATGAATACTATTTTTACACCAGACCCTGACTGTCATCATTGCAACTCAGTGACTGAACAGACCGAGTTTCCCCAAGGAAATTATGGATCATTGAGCCTTACATCAGTGGTAGAGAAATTATAGAAGATTCTTAGAGTCAGGATTTACTTGTCTTTGGAAAAGAATGGAATTAGTAGGGATAGTCAGTATGGCTTTATGCTGGTGCCATCTTTGATAACAAATTTGAGTTTTTTTGAAGAAGTCACAATTGAAGAGGATAGGGCAGTGTATGTTGTCTACATGGACTAAAGCATTCAACAAGATCCCTCTTGGTATACTGGTCTGGAAGATTAAATTCAATAGGCTCAGCAGTGAGTTGGTAAGTTGGATACAAAATTGCCTTGGTCATTAAAAACAGAGGGTAGTTGTGGAGGTGTGTTTTTCTGATTAAAGGTCTGTGGTCAGTGGTGTTCCACAAAGATCAGTACTGGGACCATTGTCCTCTGTAATATATGTAAATGAATTGGATGAAAATGGAGATGGTCTTATTAGTAATTTTGCAAGCGACACAAAATTTAGTGAAGTGTGAATTGTAAGGACGGTTGACTAATGATGCCACCAAATGTAGATCAGTTGGAAAGTTGGGCAAAGAAATGTTCAATGGAGTTTATTCCAGTCAAGCATGAGATGATGCATTTTAGGAGGTCAAATGCAAGAGTAAAGTATACAGTAAACAGTAATTCCTTTAGGAGCATTGATATACACAGGGAACTGGGGTCCAAGTCTATAGCTCCCTGAAAATGCTGACACAAGTGGACAAGGTGGTAAAGAAAGCAATGGAGTTTGCTTACTTTTATCATTCTGAGCATTGAGTAGAAAACTTAGCAAGTCATGTTGCAGCTGTATAAAACTTTAGTTACGTCACATTTGGAGCATTACGTGCAGTACTGGTTGCCACACTATAGGATGAATGTGGATGCTTTGGAGCAGGTACAAAAGTGGTTGCAGGGTTCAGTATTTGAATTATTCTTGCTGTTTCAACTCCTATTCAAGTGTCGTCAAGTTTTCCGAACAAAAAGTTTGTATATCAGACATTTCTATTAAAATTGTGATGGTAACTTGTTTCATAATTTCCATTCATTTTATATTAATTAAATTAAAAACAAAAATCAAAAGTGGGGAACAGAATATCTTTGCACTTTTTCATGTCAAGTATCTTCAGGCTCTTTGCATGCTCATTGTAATTTCTCTTATTGTTCCCTATATTCTTGTTGATCTGCTAGAGTTGGCAGTCAAGAACCTGCTCTAAGTAATTGCTACAATGATAACAAATATAATTGATGTTTTGAAGAAACATTATATTAAACATACTTGATTGCTTCCAATCCATTATGTCTGAGAAAGTTCATCGTCTTCAAATTCAGGCTTTGACAGAGAACTGGAATATTCAGATGGTGAGTTAAAGCCATTTATAATATGAGTCCAAAACACTCCAACTTTAGAAGTAGTAATTCCTTCCATTATTAGGAATGTAGAACTTAATTACTAATTCCTATACATTGTATTTCTCTTTGGAACTGATAACTCAAAAATGTTGACACATTCAGTTGAAGTGAGTAGCCTTAAAAGGTAAATTTCTCTATTCATTGTTCGAAAGGTTCTTAAGGTTATTCCAACATTTGATTCTCTTCTGAGGAATCTTCATATACAGTATGTCGATGTGTATACTGAAGTAAACATAAATTTACCTTACAATCACTGAAGGTCATTATATTTAAAGTAAACTGCAGGTGTTAGACCTTTATCCTTGGGTCTAAAATGCTCTGCATATTAAGGCTCCAGTCATAACACAATCTGACAGTTCATTTTGATGGTAAAAAGCAATTACCTAATAAGATAATAGTAAGTGTCTGAAGTTCATTTTTCATTTATATTGATTAGCAAAACAGTAAAGCTCATTGATAAGTGAAAGCCAAGGAAAATAAAATTCTCAATCAGAAACTAGCTATTTTCAAGCACATAAAATAATTTAATGAAATTAAGGATATTCAGATTTAGTTACATTAAATAGCTAAACTCAACTTAAAATATTGCATTCTTGGCATTTATACATAGTTATTGATTTTAATTTTCTTGGGACTGACTGATAGAGAATGCTGTTCCTACCTGATCTATCTGACAGAGGGCAGAGCTGTTTATTACTATACCTTGAGGAAGCTGAATATCCCAATGCTGTACCACACTTACTGGTCCAATCCTCGGTAGTTTGAATAAATGGCTGGTGAATAGAAAGGTGGGTGTTGAATTGTTGGAAGTAGGATGGTGGTGGCATGATCATGGACTGGGGGGAAGCTGAAGCTGTGGGATTCTGTAATCCATCTGTATCACTGTAATGTGTCCCCACTTACTCATTTTGAAATGTTCTTCCTTTAACAATAAGATTTATCTGAGTGTAACATCCAGTGATGTGCCCTCCAGGTAATAGATCTTCTAAATTTTATTGGAGATTCATATATATCATGGGACCACTATTGGGATTGTTGAGACTTTCACCCAGTAGGAGTCCTGAGCTGAAAGAGCAGTGCTGTGCAGACAGATTTGTATTTAATAATTCCTATTTTACACCTGCCACTTCCCCATTTCAGTAAAGCAAATGGTCTAAAATGGACTCCTATAGACTTAAAGCCTGCCATCCAAAATGATGTTACATTCACTGTTCTTTTAAATTAAGTGCCTGATTCAAAGTACATTAGATATCTTGAAATATCATGTATTCGGTTCCCATCAGAATCAACTATCATGCAAGCGTAGAGATATGATTGCAAATAATATTGTCACTGATCTATGAGATGTATTCAGCCTTTTTCTTATGAGTTTATCATCAAAGAAAAGAATGTAATTTTAACTTGGCATTTTTACTCAGGCATAATAGAGTTTATTAATGCATTTACTTAAATGTGAATTGGCAATTTTTTTAAAAATGGCTTTGCCTTTGTTTTGATGTCAGCTCAGCAGTACCTCCTCCAACATAAAAGGATGGTCCACTATGCAAAAAAAAAACCATGAATAGACCTCATTCCTCCAGTTTGCTGGCTATTGTTTGTAAATTTACTGTTTATTGATCAGAGCACTGTATCCACGCATGACAGAGTCAATAACTCAACATAACAAATTGTTCTATTGGGACAATTTCTCATGAAAACTGTGTAATAACATTGTAAACACATTCTCAAATAGAAAGAAAGTGTCTTCAGTTTTGAAAATGCAACAATGTTCTTTCCTATAAATATTTACAAATGCATTCTAAACATCACTGTACATTGTTGCAAACTGAATCCTCACCTCAGTTCATCAAGTTGCATGATCAATGTAGTTGGATTTGCTGCTACTATCTACTTTCTCAGTGCAGAGATTTCTTGGTCTAATGTGATGGAGAAGGTGATAGAGAAAAACATCTGGGCATTCTGATGGTACCTTAATTAAGTTGCAATTTATTGTATGATACCAATTAGGTACAAGTTATGTTTGTGTGACAGAATCTTATAGCGGTGTGAAGCCATGGTTTGTGGCAAGATTTGTGCTCAAGTTGGATAAGAAGATCAGTGAGGGAGCATCTTGCTACATCTTTTATGCATTTGCTGAGTGGCGAGTTGAGATTCTCACATGGCAATGGTGGGTTGCTAATCAAAGGATGTTATCGCTTGTTAAACACTTCATTAAAACAGTAACTCATATCATGAATACTCATCTTCCTACCTGACCAAATGTGCTGTAAGAGAATTCTCAACATGAAAGTCAGAGTGAGTGCCTGGTAACCTCAACTCACCTCTGGCTATGATCAGCCTTCATGTTGCTCAGTGCCAAAACATTATTCAGGGCCTGAACCACAGACATCAGTTGCATACATTCCTCACCAATAGACATTGGCACCTGACAGATGCCAACTCCTCATAATGGTCTTGGCACATCTCCAATCTATTTGCAAGCCACTTAGGAAATACAGACATGTGTTGCTTTATGCATGATGACCAGGATTGAAAGGCAGTTGCAAGGAATCTTTATGCACAGGGGCCAGTGCCCTGCTCATGATTTGTACTAGGCACCATCTCAGGGTTGCAAGGGAAATGTAACCTACTCCTGCTTCTAACTTGCATGTTCATATGTTTGAATATTGGACCCATTCGGTTCATTACAGTAATCATGTCTGAACACCACTTCATTGTTTTTATCACCTGGGAAATGATGCCGTCTCTGATAATTATCACAAATTGTTTGCCAACTTGTTTTATTAAAGTATGTAGAATCTTTGAGTATGTGTAGACATAACGCTTTAGTACTTTTCTTTAGTATGATGCTGTTCTCAGAGATGAGCTTTCCCCTAATTCTGTAATCAATTTAGGGTCCTCCTTTTCAAAGGAGCCTATAATCATTTGCTGTTTAAAGTTTTCAAAATTTCGAAGAAGGTTTAAAGGCAAGACATACTTTTGTGCTCAAGAGCATGGATTCTTAATTGAGATATATATAAAATCTTTATTATTTGACATCTGTACTGCTGAGTTAATGGAACTACTTTTAATCTCAAGTTCTAAACATCATGAACCATATAATTTTACCCCTCTCCACTTGAGAAAGTGCTCATTCAAACATGATGCATTTTCTAGGAGAATATGAGGACTGCAGATGCTGGAGATCAGAGTCGAGAGAGTGGTGCTGGAAAAGCACAGCAGGTCAGGCAGCATTTGAGGAGCTGGAGAATTGATGTTTTGGGCATAAGCCTTTCCTCAGGAATCATCAGGAATTTTCTGATAAGTTGTGACACTTGCTCTTGTGTCAAACTTAAAATAAGTAAGATGTCCGTTGGCAAAGTACTAAAACAAGATTATCTATTCCTCCAGGAATTTTGGGTTTTCTTGTATTGTAAGCCAATCTACCTCATTAACTTGAATGTGAGAGTCGCTATTTGTCTTCTTACTTGAGAGTTACAAGTTAAACAGGAAAGACATAAAGAGAGTGCTAAGAAGAGCCAGGAGGGGATATGAGAAGTCATTGGCAGGTAAGATCAAGGAAAGCCCTAAAGCTTTCTATATGTCAAGAATAAAAGAAAGACTAGAGAAAGATTAGAGCCAATCAAGGATAGTAGTGGGAAGTTGTGTATGGAGTCTGAGGAGCTAAGCAAAGTGTAAAATGAATATATTTTGTCAGTATTCACACAGGAAAAAGATGATGTTGTCAAAGAGGATACTGAGATACAGGCTTCTAGCTGAGACAGGATTGAGGTTCACAAAGAGGAGGTATTAGCAATTCTGCAAAGTGTGAAAATAGATAAGTCCCCTGGGCCGGATGGTATTTATCCTCGGACTCTCTGGGAAGCCAGGGAGGAGATTGCAGAGCCTTTGGCATTGATCTTTATGTCATCATTGCCTACAGGAATAGTGCCAGAAGACTGGAGGATAGCAAATGTTTTTCAAGAAGGGGAATAGGGACAACCCTGGTAATTATAGACCAGTGAGCCTTACTTCAGTTGTGGGTAAAGTGTTGGAAAAGGTTATAAAGGATAGGATTTATAATCATCTAGAGAGGAATAAGTTGATTAGGGATAGTCAACATGGTTTTGTGAAGGGTAGGTCATGCCTCAGAAACCTTATTGAGTTCTTTGAGATGGTGACCAAAAGATGGATGATGTTGTTGTGGTGTATATGAATTTCAGAAAGGTGTTTGATAAAGTTCCCCACAATAGGCTGTTGCAGAAAATACAGAAGCATGGGATTGAGAGTGATTTAGTAGTTTGGATCAGACATTGGCTAGCTGAAAGAATACAGAGGATAATGGTTGATAGGAAATGTTCTTCCTAGAGTTCAGTTACTAGTGGTTTACTTCAAGGATCTGTTTGCCATTTTTATAAATGGCGGCATGGTGGCTCAATGGTTAGCACTGCTGCCTCACAGCACCAGGGTCCCAGGTTCGATTCCAGCCTTGGGCAACTGTCTGTGTGGACTTTGCACATTCTCCCCATGTCTGCGTTGGTTTCCTCCCACAATCCAAAGATATGCAGGTCAGGTGAATTGACCATACTAAATTGCCCATAGTGTTAGGTGCATTAGTCAGTGGGAAATGGGTCTGGGTGGGTTACTCTTCAGAGGGTCGGTGTGGACTGATTGGGCCAAAGGCCCTGTTTCCACACTGTATGGGATCTAATCTAAATGACCTGGATGAGGGCGGGGGAGGATGTGTTAGTAAATTTGTGGATGACACAGGTCAGTGGAGTTGTGGATTGTGCTGAAGGTGTTGCAGGTTACAAAGGGAAATAGATAAGCTGCAGAGCTGGGCTCAGAGGTGGCAAATGGAGTTAAATGTGGAAAAGTATGAGGGGGTTCACTTTGGAAGGAGTAACAGGAATGCAGACTTCTGGGTTAATGGTAAGATTCTTGGTAGTGTAGATGAGCAGAAAGATCTCAGTGTCCACGTACATAGATCCCTGAAAGTTGCCACCCAGGTTGATAGGGTTGTTAAGAAGGCATTAGCTTTTATTGATAGAGTGATTGAGTTTTGGAGCGACAAGGTCATGCTGTAGCTATACAAAACTCAGGTGCGGTCACACTTGGAGTACTGTGTGCAGTTCTAGTCACTGCATTATAGGAAGGATGTGGAAGCTTTGGAGAGGGTTCAGAGGAGATTGACTAGGATGTTGCCTGGTATGGAGGGAAGGTCTTATAAGGATAGGCTGAGGGACTTGAGGCTGTTTTCATTAGAGAGAAGAAGGTTAAGAGGCGGTTTAATTGAGACATATAAAATAATCAGAGGATTACTTAGAGTAGAGAGTGAGAGCCTTTTTCCTCAGATGGTAATGGCTAGCACAAGGGGACATAGCTTTAAATTGAGGGGTGATAGATACAGGACAGATGTCAGAGGTAGTTTTTTCACTCAGAGAGTAGGAGGGGTGTGGAATGCCCTGCCTGCAACAGCAGTAGACTCACCAACTTTAAGAGCATTTAAATGGTTATTGGATAGGCATATGGATGATAATGGAATAGTGTAGGATAGATGGGCTTCAGATTGATTCCACAGGTTGGCGCAAAATCAAGGGCCAAAGGGCCTGTACTGCACTGTAATGTTCTATATTCTATGTGCTACTAATCTTTGCCTATTTTCTAGTTTGGCACTTTTTCTGGAAGTGACTTATGTTTTACAGATGAGGATGTTTTTTTTTAAAAAGTGCTCAGCGTTGCTTGTGTCTGCAATGTTTTCTTAACGCAGATCACTGACAATGACTGTCAGTGGTTGGCGTCTGTTCTACTCTTTGTACTCACTTTGTACATATATGTTAGCATACTCTAATTTAAAACCTGAATGTTTTCTGCTGATTTCTCAAGGTTGATCATTTCCTTTTAGGATCAATCTTTGCTTCTTCCAGACTTTGGTTTTTACACATGATCCTAATCATCATCTCCAGAGTGAAATCTTCTTTTGACTATAATAAACCTGAAAGAGATTCAGCTGTAATTCCAACAATACTTCTGTCACTTATGAATTCTGACTTTGAAGTTCCACAGTCTATGTTTCCATTAATCAGGAGAAAATATCAAAGGAAAACCATAGGTTATTTCATTAATGGTCAAATATTTGATTAAATCTTGCTCTCGAAAGAGTTTTATTTGTTGAGTTTGAAGCATTTATCAAAGTCTTACAGAAATTGGTCAGAAGTATTTGTACCTCCTTTTACCCCTTGGGAGCTATAGTGTCATCAGCTAGAACACCCCAAAAAATCTATATGCTCAGGTTCAGGTTTAGTATCTAATGTATATGCAAATTCATATCTTAAGAGTTTATTTTTCCAAGTTGTCCAATTTTGTGTTCTATTATGAGTTCATTATCACAGTCTGTACATTCCTGTTAAAATCTCCATGTCATTATGGAAGATAGATCTAATATAACAGCTGAATTCTAACGTGTAATCATGAGCTTCCATTACTGTTAAAGATATGCTAGAATAGTAAAGGAAACAGTGAGCTTTAAAGTTTTATTCTAAGCAAAAAATCATTTGTGGATATGAATTATCTTTTGCTCATTTCAGCTATTTGATAGAGAGAGGCAAGTGAAATATACAACACTATTAGGTCAAATAGTAAATAATTGCCGTAAGAAAGAGAGGATATTACATTTTTTAAAAATATGCCAAGAAGATAAAGTTGTTCCTTATCCTTATTTCATTACTGATTGTGAAAAAAAGAAAGTCTTGTAGATTTGTGGGTAGTGTGCATCCTGTGAGTTGGAAGGTCTTTGGTCAATTCCATCTCCAGGATTTATTGGCTATGGAAAGGAGCATTCATGAAATGGTCAAGCTGGTTGATAATAAATCTGTTACTCATGTAGCTGGCAGTAAAGAATGAGATTTCTACACAGTCATTACTGAAATCATCTTTTGTTAATGCATCAACACACAAGAGAAATCCCACAGGTGAAAGGGTGTGAGGAAGGCTATCCTTTTTAATAAATGGGTGAACACAACTGCAGAATGAAATAAACAAGCCAGATTGCAGCAAAGGAACTAAAGAATAGATCTCATTCCACTGCCAACATTTCCACAGCAATTCCTGAATTTAAATATATGAGGAAACATCCTGCATATAATATGCAGTAAAATAAAATAAGAAATCATCTTTAAACCAAACTAGACAAAAGATAAAAAGGCTTCAGTTAGGCAATGGGGAATAATTAGTTAAAATTGTTTTCTTTTTGTTGATTCTAAGTACAATAATGTCTCAGGCTCTGGATAAGAGCTCCATTCATTTTGCATAGAATAACATTACAATTGGTGTGTATGCATGGTTTCCAAAATTACAGAATGTTTAAAATCAAATGGAAGAGCTTTCTTGAAGCTCAAACAGAAGTAAATATCATAATGATTGAATTTCAGTCAAGTGGCCTGTACTTCAATCAGGTTATTTACTTGAAAACAAATTATCCCTCAGAGCATTTGTTTAAATCTGTACGTTTAGCTGCAGTTTCCTGTGAATGGCAATACAAGATTATACAATGGTGACAAATTATTTCAAGAACTGCGACAATGCTGAAAGATCACACTTCATAGATCTAGATACATATTATTAAGACAGATATTCAGCAAATAATTAAAGTAAATCCCCAGGACCTGATCAGTTTTACCCTAGAACTCTGTGGGAAGTTAGGGAAGCGATTGCTGGGCCACTTGCTGAAATATTTCTATCATCGATAGTCACTGGTGAGGTGCCAAAAGACTGGATGTTGGCCAACATGGTACCATTATTTAAGAAAAGTGGGAAGGACAAGCTAGGGAACTATAGACCAGTGATCCTGCCATCGGTGGTGGGCAAGTTATTGGAGGGAATCCTGAGGGACAGGATTTACACGTATTTGGAAAGGCAAGGACTGATTAGGGATGATCAACATGGCTTAGTGCATGGGAAATCATGTCTCACAAACTTGATTGAGTTTTTTGAAAAATTAACAAAGAGGATTAATGAGGGCAGAGCAGTGAACATGATCTATATGGACTTCAATAGGCGTTTGACAAAGATCCCCATGGGAGACTGGTTAGCAAAGTTAGATCACATGGAATACAGGGAGAACTAGCCATTTGAATACAGAACTGGCTCAAAGGTAGAAGAGACAGAGGGTGGTGATGGAGGATTGTTTTTCAAACCGGAGGCCTGTGAGCAGTGGAGTGCCACAAGGATCGGTGCTGGGTCCATTACTTTTCATCATTTATATAAATAATTTGGATGTGAACATCGGAGGCATATTTTGTAAGATTGCAGATGACACCAACATTAGAGGTGTAGTAGACAGCGAAGAAGGTTACCTCAGATTGCAACTGGATCTTGATCAGATGGGCCAATGAGCTGAGGAGTGGCAGATGGAGTTTAATTTAGAGAAATGTGAAGTGCTGCATTTTGGGAAAGAAAATCTTAGCAGGACTTATACACTTAACGGTAAGGTCCTAGGAAATGTTGCTGAACAAAGAGACTTTGGAATGCAGGTTCAGAGCTCCTTGAAAGTAGAGTCACAGTTAGATAACATAGTGAAGAAGGCATTTGGTATGCTTTCCTTTATTGGTCAGAGCATTGAGTAAAGGAGTTGGGAGGTCATGTTGGTTAGGCCACTTTTGGAATATTGCGTGCAATTCTGGTCTCCTTCTTATTGGAAGGATATTGTGAAACGTGAAAGGGTTCAGAAAAGATTTACAAAGATGTTGCCAGAGTTGGAGGATTTGAGCTATAGGGAGTGGCTGAATAGGCTGGGGCTGTTTTCCCTGGAGCGTCGGAGGATGAGGGGTGACCTCATAGAGGTTTATAAAATCGTGAGGGGATTGGATAGGAGAAATAGATAAAGTGTTTTTCCCTAAGCTGGGGGAGTCCAGAACTAGAGGTTTAGGGTGAGAGAGGAAAGGCATAAAAGGGACCTAAGGGCCACATTTTCATGCAGAGGGTGGTGCATGTATAGAATGAGCTGCCAGAGGAAGTGGTGGAGGCTGGTACAATTGAAACATTTAAAAGGCAACTGGTTGGGTATATAAAGAGGAAGGGTTTAGTGGGAAAATGGCCAAGTACTGGCAAATGGGACGAGATGAGGTTGGGATATCTGGTCGTCATGGACGAGTTAGATTGAAGGGTCTGTTTCCGTGCTGTATACATCTCTCAGACTCTCTGACTCTAAATAAAACAATCAGCTAGAAACTTGAACAGAAAACCTATACACACTTGAACATAAAAAAACTGATACTTGAACTAAACCACAAAACGTCTAAGTTTATAATTTGCATTTACTTTTGCCAACGATCAAGATGTTGGACAATTCATGGTAACAGTGTAAGTAATTCAGACACTTAACAGCTTTAACATTGATGAGGAGAAATAATTGTATGTATGTGTAAATTATATATGCATATATTTAACTTGTGTATGTTTTTAAGAAGAAAACCTTAGCATTCAACTAATTATAAATCACTTCCAAAATAGTGATAACTCTATATTTCCTTCTGCACTAACTTGCAAAATATGGTCTAAATAGATATTGAAAATGATCTGTGCAGCATAATACAAGTTTGACTGCATGCCATCTGTGTTCAATTAAGTGTTTTTTTCCTATTTGATTGAATAATGATTCAGAACTGTTAGCAAAAGCTGCCTATGTGTTAATCAAACAAAAATACTACAGAATTTTGTTGGAGGATAAAAGTTCCTTCAAGTGACTACAACAATTATTGATGTGTCCCCAGTGGCTCATTTTGGAAACTAATATGAATTCTGCATTATATATAATGTTCTCCATCTAATATGTTTCACAAAGTTTAATATTCCTCTTAAAAAGTAATTATAAAACAGTCAAATTCATGTGTTGTTTTCAGTAAAGTGTACTGTGGTATCCCAGCATTTAAAAATATTGAAGTTATTGATTGGCTTAAGTGAAGTGGCTTCAGACAGTGAATTAACTTTGCAAAATAAATGGATCTACAGCTGATTTCAGTCCAAGATTTATCTTCAGATACTTGTTCAGGAAATTACCTGAAAGTTTATTATGTGCAGTCCCTCATTCTTTTTTGTTTTGTACATAACATCGATGTTGAAGTTGTGAACAGTTATGTCTATTGACAAGTTTGAAGTTTGCATAACCATTGATGTGATTTTGCCTATTTGAACTGCAAATACTGACTTACTATACGTCATTATTCCACATTGTCCCATCAGTGGTCTAACGTAGTTTGTCGACTTAACATCATGTTAGCAAATAAAGTCTACATCCTCTCCACATGAAAACAGGGAAGAAAATAATTTCCAGATGTGTTCATTGCACCTGCTTTTTGCAAAGTTCAACACAATTCCAGGAAGCATGTTATTTTCCTACTCCCTGGTGTATTTTTGACAGCGGTAACAGAGAGAAAAATCCATCATAAATTTTAAAACATCACATTGCTGGATTTGTACTGCATGAAACTTGTGTCCACTAACTGTTTTGGTTCAACTGGAATTTCAGAAAGAGTAAATGCTCAAGCAGAATCCATTCATTTTTCTGGTTAACATAGCAGTCTTTGCGTAGAAAATAATGTAACTCTCAAGTAGTTCCAGCAGATGAGCAGTGTGGAAAGTTTCCTCAAGATATCCAAGCCAGATGTAAAATGTATTCAAGAGAAGAAGTTGACAAGATTCCAACTATTTTTTGGATTAGTGGTGCTGGAAGAGCACAGCAGTTCAGGCAGCATCCAAAGAGCAGCGAAATCGACGTTTCGGGCAAAAGCCCTTCATCAGGAATAAAAGCTAACTATTAAAAGTTATTCAATAACCTCTCTGAAAATATGTGTCAGCTGAGTATTGGTCTCAAATTTGATGATCCTCTCTGAAATAACTCCACTGAGGCCAGTATCCATCACCAAGTCACTGGTTACTTAAATATGAATGATCCTTGACTTTAGGACAGTCTCATTCAGAATCAGGTGCCAGAATGTCAATATCTCTGACACTCACCTTTTTATCTGTCAGCCAGGCCACCCAGTTGGACCAGACGAACAGGCCCAGTCAGAAAACTCATATTCTATGAAGTCCAGCTGGCTGACCTTCTTACAATCACTAAACCCTCATGATTAAATAATGTGCCAAAACTCACTGTTAAGGATCATACAGTTGGAACTACCAAAGGGTTACACTATTTTCTGCCCAAAGATTGCTATATTAACCAAAAGAGGGAGGCAATAGCCGATTAACACTGGACTATTAATCCAGAGACCCAAGTAATGTTCTGGGGGCCAGGGTTCGAATTCTGCCATGGCAGATAGTGGAATGTGAATTCAATAAAAATTTGCAATTAAGAGTCTCATGATAGCCACGAACCCGTTGTCGATGGTCAGAACACCCATCTGGTTCATTATTGTCCTTTAAGGAAGGAAACTTCCATCCTTATCTGGTCTGACTTACTTGTGACTGTAGACCCACAGCAATGTAGGTAATAAATGCTGGCCTAGCCAGCCATGTCTTCATCCTATGAATGAAGAAATAAGAATTTCACCAGCTGCTTTGTCTCCATGAAGCAACCAACATAGGGAGTCGATTTCCTCATGAAATCAGAGGAGAAAGTTAACAAGGAAAGCTTGAAAAACAGATTTGATTTCCCAGGTTTTTGTGGAAGAATTAGGATCCATTCTGTCTTACAGTGGTAATTGCAGACAAAGAATGGATTTTCTTTCTGCTTTAACATTTGGGCTGCAAGGAACCCAACTTTGAAGGGATAATGAAAATGTCATTGGTGATATGTAACCAGTGAGGCTGAAAAAAAAGATTGATTTTTTTTCACTTGTTCATAGATTAAGGGTGTCACCATCTAGGCCAGAATTTATTGCCTATTTCTAATCATATTGGAAAAAGTGATGCTGTGCTGCCTTCTTGTAGTCCATGGAGTATAATCCATGGGGTGTAGTCCATGAAGTGCAGTCCAAAGGGTGTAGTCCATGGGGTGTAGTCCAAGAAGTGTAGTCCATGGGGTGTAGTCCAAGGAGTGTAGTCCAAGGAGTGTAGTCTGTGGGGTGTAGTCCATGGGGTGTAGTCCATAGGGTGTAGTCCAAGGAGTGTAGTCCATGGGGTGTAGTCCAAGGAGTGTAGTCCAAGGAGTGTAGTCCATGGGGTGTAGTTCAAGGAGTGTAGTCCAAGGAGTGTAGTCTGTGGGGTGTAGTCCATGGGGTTTAGTCCAAGGAATGTAGTCCATGGGGTTTAGTCCAAGGAGTGTAGTCTAAGGGGTGTAGTCCATGGGGTGTAGTCCAAGGAGTGTAGTCCAAGGAGTGTAGTCTGTGGGGTGTAGTCCATGGGGTTTAGTCCAAGGAATGTAGTCCATGGGGTTTAGTCCAAGGAGTGTAGTCTAAGGGGTGTAGTCCATGGGGTGTAGTCCAAGGAGTGTAGTCCATGAAGTGTAGTCCATGGGGTGTAGTCCAAGAAGTATAGTCCATGAAATGTAATCCATGAGGTGTAGTCCACGGGGTGTAGTCCATGGGGTGTAGTCCAAGAAGTGTGGTCCATGGGGTGTATTCCATGGGGTGTAGTCCATTGGGTGTAGTCCATGAGGTGTAGTCCATGGGGTGCAGTCTATGGGTGTGGACCATGGGGTGTAGTCCATTGGGTGTAGTCCATGGGGTGTAGTCCATGGGGTGTGGACTATGGGGTGTAGTCCATGGGGTGTAGTCCATGGGGTGTAGTCCAAGAAGTATAGTCCATGAAATGTAATCCATGAGGTGTAGTCCACGGGGTGTAGTCCATGGGGTGTAGTCCATAGGGTGTAGTCCATGAGGTGTAGTCCATGGGGTGTGGACTATGGGGTGTAGTCCATGGGGTGTGGACTATGGGGTGTAGTTCATGGGGTGTAGTCCATAGGGTGTAGTCCATGAGGTGTAGTCCATGGGGTGTGGACTATGGGGTGTAGTCCATGAGGTGTAGTCCATGGGGTGTAGTTCATGGGGTGTGGACTATGGGGTGTAGTCCATGAGGTGTAGTCCATGGGGTGTGGACTATGGGGTGTAGTCCATGGGGTGTGGACCATGGGGTGTAGTCCATGAGGTGTAGTCCATGGGGTGTAGTCCATGGAGTGTGGACCATGGGGTGTAGTCCATGGGGTGTAGTCCATGGGATGTAGCAGCTCACAATATTTTCAGGAAGGGAGTTTCTTGTCTTTCTTTAAACTTTATAGAAATTTGATACTACTAGGTGGCTTGCTAGGTCATTTCAGAGGAAGGGTTAGAGTAAACTATTTTAGTGCTGGTCATTCAGGCCAAGTCAGGATGACAAATCTCCTTCCCTTAAAAAAGAGTGCATTAGTGAACTCCATGTGTCTTTATGATAAGCGACAGTGATTACATGATTGACATTAGAATAGTTTCAAATTCTACATTTTATTGAATTTAACTTTCACCATCAGCCTTGGTGGGATTCCAACCTGGGTTCTTTGGGTGATATTACTACAACACCATTACCTCCACCACATCTTGAGATTTGATTCCATTCCTTTCACATTTTAAGGTTTTCTCTGAGAATATTCTCGTCTGGCAGTTTTTCTTTAATTTTCTAGGATTTTAAAGTTAAATGGCTTCTGATAGATGGTTGCCTAGATGTTTTCTTAATGGACCCCAGTGGCGTAAGTAATGGTTTCCCTCACAAATCCTGTATTATTAGTTTATTAAAAATATAAACTATTTATTTAAAGTAAGGATTGTCATTACTAGCAGAGAAAACACCGAGAAACTGCACAATTTTATTTCTATGTAAAAAATTACTAATGCTTGCTGTAGTTTTCAAATGGAGATTCTGATCCTTGATATCAGTAGTTATTTGCAACTGTTGAGTAAATGAATTATTTGATAGTCAAACAATCTATTGTTTGAATATAACTGGCCATTACAAAATAGTACATTTTATTGCATAAAGGTAAATTCAGTATTTTATTGGACTGGTAATATGTTGACAGCCAGCTGAATAACAGATAACTCATTAATATGTTTCAGCGAATGCCCAAATTATTGGGAGACGAAATAACAAAACGCAAATGCAGAATATCGGATATAAAATTAAAAGACCATTAGAAACACATAGAATGTATAATAGAATCTGAAAGCATCAATTAAGGTTTGCATTTTGTGAATTACACTCCATTAATTCAACTGCCATGATATGGTTGATACACTATCAGGATCAACGAATCCTTCATCCTTTGCTCTACCACAATACCATCACCAGTCTTTAAAGAATAGTAGTAGAATGACTGACAGTGGACTGAAGCATTGTGTCAGAATTGTGTGCCCCCAGTTGGCATCATGTTGGACATTTTACGTCAGCTGCTTTGGCGTTCGGCAGACCTTGTGGCTGGGTCTGCACTGTTTCAGGGGTGACGGGTTCCCATTTTGCCCAAATGAAAACTTGGCCAATTGGGGAAATTTCTTTCATGTCAGGACATTTTCCAACTCTGCGCATGCAAATCAGCATCAAACAATGTATCCACAGTGTCAAAGCAGGCATATCCATCCAAAATTCATCAGTGTTTTGAGAATGCATCTTACAACTCAACAGTAACTAGTTATCTTGCAGCAATAATTACATTTGATTTTAAAAAGCTTGGTGTCATGAAACAAATTATAAATGTGAGCTTTTACATGAGATACATTTTTTATATGTCGACACCAAAATTAAGCAGCTGTGGTATACTTTTTTAAATGCAATTAAGCTCAACTGAAGTAAACAACTTGAAGTAAAGCTAACTAAATCAAATGCAGTTTGGAAAATATTGTCACTCATAAGCTTTCTGTGGCTGTGTTTAATGGAACACCCAGGCACTTTCAGAGACCCAGGTTTCTGATTTTTCTATTTCAAACTGTCTGATATTGATTTTCCATCAGCCAAGAGAGATGGATGCACAAAACCTTCAGCTCACTGTGAGTCAAGAAACTGGACAATTAATTACTCAATTAGCAGGCCATTTTTATTGGACAGTCAAGCATTTAATCAGAGTAGCCTTTCATTCAGCATCTTAGCCAGCAAAGCAATGTAAATTATATAGAAATATACAAATTTTACTCAATTTAATTTAGTTGCAAAGGGTGAAACCTATGTTGGCACATCCACACTGTTGTCTTGTATTGGTTATGATACTAGTTGTTCAACCAATGTGTTTATCTATGGGAACAGCCACAACAACAAATGTGTCCAGTTAAAAATAATAGTTGATTTTACAATTTCTTATTGTGGTCTTGTTTTGCCAATGTTCAGATTTGGCTGCAATCCCACTTATATGTGTTTGATTTCTCTCCCATCTCAGCAATCTTGTGCTAATGGAGAATCAATTTCCCTGAGTGCAGAGTGCTGTAGAAAAAAACAAGTATCAATATTATTTTCCATCTTGTTCTGCATATCCCCATGATTATCGCTACTTATAAATGAGCTGTTCAAAAGAGTTGTAACATACCATGTTATATAATGTAGTATCTTCTCAATGACGATTAGGATTTTTAAAAGCATTAGCAAGTGACCATTCTTCCTTGTTAAATTTTGTTCCAATATAAATTGGACATCTTTAATTTGACACTCTGAACAAGGTGTCCGTTTGCAGGTTTAATTCCATAAAAGATATATATTTGACATTAAAATCAAAAATCACACTTTAAATATTCTATTTATAAATGTTTGGAAGTTAATTCGATAAGATTTAGTTGCTATCAATGAGTAATTAGTTATCATTGAATTGAGAAATAAATTTGGATTTAAAAGATAAATAGACTTAATCTTGCTGCTATAATCAGAAATGTCAAAATATATTTTGCTAAATAATATCATCAAGATTATCTAAGATGGCAATAAATTGAATTTTTGTTAGCTTCATGACATGCTGTTTCACAGTTAAAACAGTGAGCTAAATTTTACCAGAAATTGGCCAAGTACCAATTTTGGCGAATTTCAGCAAAGATTTCTCTCTGTATGCCTAGTGAGTTTTCTCATGCTATTCTCCGCGTCTGACCTCATTAGCTATGTACTACAACTCTATGGCTCTTAGCTTGTCTTATCTTCCCTCTTGCCTAAGGCAGGACTTTGCCACTGCTGGAAGCTCCTAGGACACCCAAGGTTGGTAACACTTAATCACAAATTCAAGTGTACATGTATTGCTATTGCTATTTAAGTGCCAAATTACATAGGTTGCCCTTCTTTAGTTTTGTCCCATCTTCAAATCCTGTTATTGGAGATTTGTCTCTTCCTCCAGTGTAGCCTAACATCTTTGCATTGTTCAATGTGGAATGAGCATATACTAGAAAGCCCTTTAATAGTTATGAACTTCCACTTTTATTCAGCCAAACCAAAAATTAAGAAAAAATAAGCAAAAAATGTTGCAATTGCGCCTGGGAGCAGACAGGGACTGCATGCCTTTTGAGCAGTAGATTTACAGAATTAGTGATCACTGCACTCAGCTCAGATCTAGTGGAATTGGCTGTCAATTAAAGTCCTATCTCGTTTGCTGTGCTTGATGCCGCATAATGTCCTCAACTTCCTCCTCAGAGTACTGCTGCCACTCTCCCAGCTCTCATATCCCCTCTGCACTTGCTCTGGTCCCACAGAGCATCGCAAACAAGGGTTATGGAACACACTCCCTCTGAACTGTACTGCAAGGTGTCCCAAGACACATCCGAGCTTTGGGCATTGATATCTATTGTTAGAAGACATCTGCTCCCTGATGGCCCTAGTTGAAGAGTGGACGCCATTGTATTTACATTCAGCCTCAGTCAGTAGGTTGCACACAGAGTCACTAGCCATGATTCCAAAGACTTGCCTTGGTCTCCCAGAGACCACCTTTGTAAAGCATCTGGCCCTTGACAGTTTTGCAGCACCTCCTTATCGTGGAATTCCATTAAACTTCTGATTTCTAAATGGTGAAGACAATTTGTACAGTCGAGATCAGCTATTATGTGACATCCAATCACTTGTGCTAGTTTTATCAAACGGATAAGCAGGAAATGTTCATGTAAATACATTTCCTGTGTTAGAACAAGACTCAATTAGAATCCAATGTCATACAGACAATTGGTGATTATAGCAACAGCAGTGGAGTTGGTGAAGAAGATAGCATGACAGAACTAGGTGTCATTAACAGACGCATGAAAGCTTGCCCTAAGCTTCAGATCATATTACCATAAACGTAAGGTAGTTATGGTGGGGGATTTTAACTTTCCAAACATTGACTGGGAGTGCCATAGTGTTAAAGGTTTAGGTGGAGAGGAATTTCTTAAGTGTGTACAAGACAATTTTCTGATTCAGTATGTGGATGTACCTACTAGAAAAGGTGCAAAACTTGACCTACTCTTGGGAAATAAGGCAGGGCAGGTGACTGAGGTGTCAATGGGGGAGCACTTTGGGGCCAGCGACCATAATTCTGTTTGTTTTAAAATAGTGATGGAAAAGGATAGACCAGATCTAAAAATTGAAGTTCTAAATTGGAGAAAGGCCAATTTTCATGGTATTAGGCAAGAACTTTCGAAAGCTGATTGGAGGCAGACGTTCACAGGTAAAGGGATAGCTGGAAAATGTGAAGCCTTCAGAAATGAGATAACAAGAATCCAGAGAAAGTATATTCCTGTCAGGGTGAAAGGGAAGGCCGGTAGGTATAGGGAATGTTGGATGACTGAAGAAATTGAGGGTTTGGTTAAGAAAAAGAAGGAAGTATATGTCAGGCATAGACAGGATAGATCGAGTGAATCCTTAGAAGAGTATAAAGGAAGTAGGAGTATACTTAAGAGGGAAATCAGGAGGGCAAAACGAGGACATGAGATAGCTTTGGCAAATAGAATTAAGGAAAATACAAAGGATTTTTACAAATATATTAAGGACAAAAGGGTAACTAGGGAGAGAATAGGCCCCCTCAAAGATCAACAAGGCGGCCTTTGTGTGGAGCCACAGAAAATGGGGGAGATACTAAATGAATATTTTGCATCAGTATTTACTGTGGAAAAGGATATGGAACATATAGATTGTAGGGAAATAGATGGTGACATCTTGCAAAAATGTCCAGATTACAGAGGAGGAAGTGCTGGATGTCTTGAAACAGTTAAAAGTGGATAAATCCCCAGGACCTGATCAGGTGTACCCAAAAACTCAGTGGGAAGCTAGACAAGTGATTTCTGGGCCTCTTGCTGCGATATTTGTGTCATCGATAGTCACAGGTGAGGTGCTGGAAGACTGAAGGTTGGCAAACGTGGTGCCACTGTTTAAGAAGGACAGTAAAGACAAGCCATGGAACTATAGACCGGTGAGCCTGACCTCGGTGGTGGGCAAGTTGTTGGTGGGAATCCTAAAGGACAGGATGTACATGTATTTGGATAGTCAACATGGCTTTGTGCGTGGGAAATCATGTCTCACAAACTTGATTGAGTTTTTTGAAGAAGTAACAAAAGAAGATTGATGAGGGCACAGCAGTAGATGTGATCTATATGGACTTCAGGAAGGCGTTCATCAAGGTTCCCCATGGGAGACTGATTAGCAAGGTTAGCTCTCATGGAATACAGGGAGAACTAGCCATTTGATTACAGAATTTTCTCAAAAGTAGAAGTCAGAGGGTGGTGGTGGAGGGTTGTTTTTCAGACTGGAGGCCTGTGGGAGGCCTGTGACCAGTGGAGTGCCTCAAGGATCGGTGCTGGGCCCTCTACGTTTTGTCATTTACATGAATGATTTGGATGCAAGCATAAGAGGTACAGTTAGTAAGTTTGCAGATGACACCAATATTAGAGGTGTAGTGGACAGCGAAGAGGGTTACCTCAGATTACAACAGGATCTGGACCAGATGGGCCAATGGGCTGAGAAGTGGCAGATGGAGTTTAATTCAGATAAATGCAAGGTGCTGTATTTTGGGAAAGCAAATCTTCGCAGGACTTATATACTTTATGGTAAGGGAGTATTGCTGAACAAAGAGACCTTGGAGTGCATGTTCATAGCTCCTTGAAAGTGGAGTCACAGGTGGATAGGATAGTGAAGAAGGCGTTTTGCATGCTTTCCTTTATTGGTCAGAGTATTGAGTACAGGAGTTGGGAGGTCATGTTGCGGCTGTACAGGACATTGGTTAAGCAACTGTTGGAATATTTCATGCAATTCTGGTCTCCTTCCTATCGGAAAGATTTTGTGAAACTTGAAAGAGTTCAGAAAAGATTTACAAGGACGTTACCAGGGTTGGAGGATCTGAGCTACAGGGAGAGGCTGAACAGGCTGGGGCTGTTTTCCCTGGAGTGTCGGAGGCTGAGTGGTGAACTTATAGAGGTTTACAAAATTGTGAGGGGCATGGATAGGATAAATAGACAAAGTCTTTTCCCTGGGGTCAGGGAGTCCAGAACTAGAGGGCATAGGTTTAGGGTGATAGGGGAAAGATATAAAAGAGACCTAAGAGGCAACCTTTTCACGCAGAGGGTGGTCCGTGTATGGAATGAGCTGCCAGAGGATGTGGTGGAGGCTGGTACAATTGCAACATTTAAGAGGCATTTGGATGTGTATATGAATAGGAAGGGTTTGGAGGGATATGGGCTGGGTGCTGGCAGGTGGGACTAGATTAGGTTGGGATATCTGGTTGGCATGGATGGGTCGGACCAAAGGATCTGTTTTCATGCTGTACATCTCTATGACTCTACGAAGAGTGAAACAGAAATTGAAGATATTCAGTAACAAAGGTTTGTGACAGCAAGAGACAGAGACAATTCAATTTTTAATGAACATTTCTCAGCCAGCCAACATTGAGGTAAGTTTCCAGCTGGGTACTGCACCAATTGCCATGAGAGTGAAAACCTCATCAACACAGTCTGGATCACAATTTGGTTTAAATTGACAGTAAGAAGAACAGTGTGAACCTGCAAGCAATAGTTATGGCAACTAAGCCGGATACATCTTTCACTCGTGAGTAGGCTGAGAGAAGCAGGAATACTCAAACTGGGAAACATACTGCTGATTAAAATGAAACTTTCATACTGCAGTGCTCTTGTCATTATAAAATGGTATACACTGTGATTACCACGAACAACATTATATGCAGTAAATCAGAGGATATAAAATGATTTGATATCCACGTCTAGTCTCTTAATCATGCAAATTGTCTGTATCAAATTTGAACAGATGAAATTGCATATCGTTAAAACAGTAAAAAAAACTGACTGGGTATACAGAATATCAAGTAGGCTGCAATGGATATGCCAAACAAAAAAATCCAGAATAAGCAATCAGTAGAAGCTATTAATAGAAAATAGAAATTATTACTATCACTCAAAATAACTGATGAACATCTTTCTTTTATCTTTGTTTCTCTACTATATTAATTACAACATATTGGAAATAAGGATCAGAGTATGGGAAAGACATTTTAAAAATTGACAAAATTCACAAGGAAATTATCAAATAGGTTTGGAAAATAGTTTATAAAATCAAAATATGGCAGCTGTTGGAAATTTGAAATTAAAAACAGAAAGTCCGTGAGGAACTCTGCAGGTCTGACAGCATCTGTGCAGAGAAAAGCATAGTTATTGTTTGAATGTGAACACATATCTGTTGATCTGCTAACAATATTTTTTGTCTTCATTACCAAATAGCATGTCGTGCTTGGGATAATGTTGTCCAACAGGGGCTTGTGCCGATGAGAAACCTCAGAGTTCACATGATTTAAGCTCTTACACCAATTATTGAGCTTTACAGATCCAAACTAGGATGCACATGTGGATGGAACTTAATTCAAATCATAGAAACAGACGTTTACCGCGCACAAAGCTATTGAGCCCATTGTGCCTGTTCCAGGAAACAAGAACTATTCGCAAAATCTTGCTTTGCCGCTCTTGATCCATATCCTTTAATATAGGTGCAATGTCAGTACTTCTTAAAAAATGTAGGAGTTTCTTCTACCTCCATTGTTTCACCCATAAGATGAAATTAAATCCATGGCCTTTGCTTTTGATCTCTCCCAGATGTCGGACAGGAGGACTTTGCAAAGTCAATTTGGCAGGACACTTCTTTGTCATTTCCAATATGCATGTTGACGTTGGATGGTCCATCCAATTTTGTTCAGATTCATCATTACTGGAGTGGTTTGATGAAACAGCTTGCTCAGCTGTTGCTCAGGCCAGTTAATGATGAAGCACATTGCTGTGGATCTGTCAAGGTTCTTGTCATCAGCTACTTAGAGTCATAGAGCCATAGAGATGTACAGCATGGAAACAGACCCTTCGGTCCAACTCGTCCATGCTGACCAGATATCCCAACCTAATCTAGTCCCACTTGCGAGCACCCAGCCCATATCCCTCCAAACCCCTCCTATTCATATACCCATCCAGATGCCTTTTAAATGTTGCAATTGCACTAGCCTCCACCACTTCCTCTGATAGCTCATTCCATATATGTACCACCTTCTGCATGAAAAAGTTGCCCCTTACGTCTCTTTCACATCTTTCCTTTCTATGCCTTCTAGTTCTGGACTCCCCCACCCCAGGGAAAATACTTTGTCTATTTCTCCTATCCATACCCTTCATGATTTTATAAATCTCTGTAAAGTCACCCCGCAGCCTCTGATGCTGCAGGGAAAACAGCCCCAGCCTATTCAACCTCTCCCTATAGCTCAAATCCTCCAACCCTGGCAACATCCTTGTAAATCTTTTCAGAACCCTTTCAAGTTTCACAACATCCTTCCAATAGGAAGGAGATCAGAACTGATGATTAAGAAACTACGGGACTTGTTTTACATTTGTCTTCTCCTATTCCTATGGAAACTAAGTCTGTAGTTTCTTAATTACCAAGTGGCTGATGACAAGAACCTTCATCATATGACCTCATTTTACATCCCATTCCTTCCTCTCCTAGTATTGAAAGGGACAGCCCACTGAACCTGTTCCATCATTTGCTATGAGCATAGCTGATTGACCACTTCAATGCCTTTACAGACATGATCCAATATTACTCTTTGCTATTGATGATCAGAAATCTAACAATCACTACTTGAAATATTTGCAAAAACTGAACTTCCACAGCCTCTGTGATTGAAATGTAGGCCGGACCACAGAAATACAACAAATATTTTTCAGTGAAGGATTTTAATGAATGATATACTTGGTATTCTGGCATAACGCAAACAGTTGTGTTTCTCTGCAACCTCATGCTATAGAAAATTGTGCTATAGAAAACCACTATAGAAAATCACACTTAGAAAATTGCCATAGAAAATCACTATTGCCATTCAGTAGAAAGTTTGTGTTATCCAAACAGGGTTTACAATTCATCAAAAGTGTTAAAGCCAATTCACATTGAAGAAATGCATGTTATATCAGAACAACCTGTAAGGAGAAAACAGAGGCAAAGAGATGGAGATATTTAGCGAGGCAATCCTAGAGTGTAGGGACAGCCACCAATGGTGGATCAACTAAAATCACAAATGTTTGGAAATAGTGTAAAGCCTGCCATTGGCATTACTAGGAGAGGAAGGAGTGAAATCTAAAATCAGGTCATGTGATGAAGGCTCTTGTCATCAGCCACTTGATGATTAAGAAACTACAGGACTTGTTTTACACTGGAACAGGAGAAGACCATTCAGCCCACTGTAAATGTTCCATCATTTGCCATGATCAACGCTGATTGACCACTTCAATGCCTTGACAGACACATTCCCGTAACACTCTTCGCCATTGACAATCAGAAATCTATCAATCACAACTTGAAACATACTCAAAAGCTGAGCTTCCACAACCTCTGTGATTTTAAAGAATTTCAAAGAATCACAAACCATTGAGCAAAGATAATAAAACCTGCATCTAGCTCCTAGGAAATGATACTCCCCTTCTCTTTAAATTGTACCTATTAGTTCTAGACTCCCAACCAGGTGAAGCATCTTAACTGCATCTACCCTATTTATCCTTTTAAGTGTTTTGTAGGTTTCAATGAGATTACCTCTCATTGTTTGTAACTCTAGAAATACAGGCCCAGTTTACCCAACTCTTTTCATAGAACAGTCTTGCCTTTCCAAGGCAAAGTCTGGTGAATCTTTATTGCATTGTCTCTATGGCCTTCCTGAAGTAAGGAGACAAAAACTGTACACAGCTCTTGACATGTGCCTTACCAATCCACTATACAATTAAATCCAGCTATGATTACTTCTGTACTCAAATCCTCTTGTGGTAAAAGCCAACATTCCATTAGCCTTCCTAATGCTCTCTGCACCTGTTCTTAGGCTTCAGTGATGTATTGGCAAGAACACTTGGATCCCTTTGCACATCTGCTCTTTCAACGTCTTAGCAATTGAGACATACTCTGCACATCTGTTCCTTCGACCAAAGTGGATAACCACACATTTTTCCACATTATATTCTTGCTACCATGTTTTTGCCTTTCCAAATCCTCCCAAAGCCATTTTACATCTTTCTCACAACACACATTGCTACTTCAATTTTAATCACTTGCAAATTTGAAAATATTACATTTGATTCCCATATCCACATCATTGATGTCTACTGTGAACAGTTGGGGCCTGAATACTGATCCTTGTGGTACCCCACCAGTCACTGTCTGTCAATGTGAGAATGACCCATCTACTCCTTCTATCCTTACGTGGTCTGCTTTACTGTGACTCCAGACCCACAGGAATGTGGCTGAATTGTAATTGCCCTCTGAAATGGATACCAAACTGTTCAGTTGTATCAAGACCCTATGCAATCTGGAGAAAAGGATGAAACATCTAACATCAAGACTGGAAATGACAATAGCAATACTAACCCTGCAAAGTTCTCCTTACCATTATCTAGCCAGTAGGCTAGCTTTAATTTCAGATTTTTATTTAAATCAATTTTCACTATCTGCCATGGTGGATTTGTACTCATGTCTCCAAACAATTAGCCCAAGGCTCTGAGTAACTCACTTGGTGAGATTGCCACCATTCTACCACCTCCTGTACAGTATTGAGAAATGTTAGTGTTGAATCTCAGCTCTCTCCCATTAACAGAAACAAAAAAATGATCCAGATTAAAAATATGCATTGATGAACAATCACCAAACCAAGCCATAGAAGAAGAAAGACTCCAGGCACCAAAAATTGATAGCATCAAGAAAAAATGAATGGTTATGACAGCTTCATTGAATTTGGACTTCAATACAGGCTGCTATTAAATGGAGATTACAGAAAAAAATTGAGATATCTTACAGTATTTTCCACTCAAATCAGGCTTTTTTGACATATGAGGCTCAACTTTGCTTCCTATTCAGCATTTGAGGTATTTCAGCACCTGATTCAATCAATGTTTTAAGAACTGAAAGTATGCTGAACATCGGTGATGAAATTCTCATCTGCAGTCATATTCAAAGTGAACTCAAGACAACACTTACATACCTACAACATCAGAGGGAATGTAATTGAACCTTGACCAAAGGCAGGCTCTTGTTAAACAAAAGCAGAATCAAATTCTTTGGTCATATGTTTGCTCTTAAGGAGTATTACCTGATCAATAGAAAGTTGAAATAGATCCTAGAAACATGCGTCTGAAGTTTTCTAAGGTTCACCACATGCTGTAGTGACTTAATTCCTGAACTCATGACATTATCTGTCCCTCTATGAGGTCTGTTGAAAGACACCACCAATGGGAAAGGACACATCACACAAGCAGGTTGTACAGCAGATCTAACAACAATTGACAGCAAGCTACACTAATGCCTAGTTTGACCTTGAGAAAATGACCCAACTAGCTGGGAGTATAAATCCAGCTGCTTCACATTCTGTTCTTATGCACAAAGACAAGGCAGGCAGACCATCCATCATTGTGATGGCAAGTGGATCATTAATTGTTCTTAATCATGTGGAGTATTTTACATTTCCATCTGTACATGTATGGAAGGAAGTAATACTTCAGTTATTGAAGTAATAACTGATGATGGACCCCTCATAAACATGTTGAAAAGCTCACATTACAAGCCATCCACTTGAATATAATGCTGCGTACTGAATCTATAACAGATGAGTTTCAGCCAGACAAGCTCAATGCAGCAAAATAACTTTCAGAACATCCAATAGTCACAGCATTGCAATAATCAGTGCTATTAGCCATGAGGAAAAGTTTGCTGAGCAACATCTTAACTCAGTAAGCCTAAATGTAGTACTAAAGTTGCTAAAATTAGCTGATGTCAAAGTGGTAAGACAATAAGATGAGGCATTGAAAATAATTATGACAACTATGACGAGATAAACTGGAAAGGTGTGATCAAGAGAGCATCTATAAACCAAATCATTCACATTGCTACATCCTCTCAATATGTGAAATAAGCTCACTATTGCAACCACATCTGATTTCATTATGTAGCAACTGCCTTATCATTCTACATTCAGTTAAGGCACATTTGTCCATACAGCACATGAAGGTCACCAAGCAGATATCAAAACCAAACAAGTATGGTTCCCAGGAATTGGCCGCATGACATAGCATAGAATCAATCAGCATTTGCCATGTCAAGTATAAAGTGTGATTGTTTAAAAAAAGTCATTCAAATTTAAACAAATCCAGTAAAGTAAGCACTTGATTAATCAGTGTAAAATAAATTCTGTCCTTAAAGCTGCCCATTGTTCTAGCTTTGACAGATATTCAAGCCTTTTCTAAAGGAGACTTAGTTTCTTTAAAAAGGTACCTTTGAAAATTTGACTGTAGCACACCGTCCCAATGAGCCAAACTATAGTATTTCTATGGCTGGCATGAAAGATTATATCCTTCTGGTGGGGATGGAAATTTCAGCTTTGTATTTTGAAGCAGCTCAGTTGTAATATTTGAAATGCCTTATACTTAAGACCCATGTCTTAAACCTACAGATATCTTGTTTGTAGATTGTTAGAGAGAGCTCAGGAACACAGATTACATCCTCACCAGGAACATGTGCTCTCTTTCAAAATCTGAAAAGAAAAATGATATACACCTGGAGTTCCGCAGGGATCAGTTCTGGGTCCTCCGCTGTTTGTAATTTTTATTAATGACTTGGAAGAGGGAGTCAAAGGGTGGGTCAGTAAATTTGCAGATGATACGAAGATTGGTGGAGTTGTGGATAGTGAGGAGGGCTGTTGTCGGCTGCAAAGGGACTTAGGTATGATGCAGAGCTGGGCTGAGGAGTGGAAGATGGAGTTCAACCCTGTCAAGTGTGAGGTTGTCCATTTTGGAAGGACAAATAAGAATGCAGAATACAGGTTTAACGGTAGAGTTCTTAGTAAGGTGGAGGAGCAGAGGGATCTTGGGGTCTATGTTCATAGCTCTTTGAAAGTTGCCACTCAGGTGGATAGAGCTTGTAAAAAGCCCTATGGCGTATTAGCGTTCATTAGCAGAGGGATTGAATTCAAGAGTCGTGAGGTGATGTTGCAGCTGTACAGGACCTTGATAAGGCCACATTTGGAGTACTGTGTGCAGTTCTAGTCGCCTCACTTTAAGAAAGATGTGGAAGCTTTGGAGAGGGTGCAAAAGAGATTTACCAGGATGTTGCCTGGAATGGAGAAAAGGTCGTACGAGGATAGGTTGAGAGTGCTAGGCCTTTTCTCATTGGAAAGGTGAAGTATGAGGGGTGACTTGATGGAGGTTTATAAGATGATCAGGGGAATATATAGAGTAGACAGTCAGAGACTTTTTCCCCGGGTACAACAGAGTGTTACAAGGAGACATAAATTTAAGGTGAAGGGTGGAAGGTATAGGGGGGATGTCAGGGATAGGTTCTTTACCCAGAGAGTGGTGGGGGCATGGAATGCGCTGCCTGTGGGAATGGCAGAGTCAGAATCATTGGTGACCTTTAAGCGGCAATTGGATAGGTACATGGATGTGTGCTTAAGCTAGGATAAATGTTCGGCACAACATCGTGGGCCGAAGGGCTTGTTCTGTGCTGTATTGTTCTATGTTCTATGTTCTAGAATAGTTAGATAGAGAGTTAGACATGGAGAAACTAGCAAGTATATGGGGCAGTTAGGGGACCAACCCCTCCCCGATGTAGCTGAATGGGGAAAGTCAACAGACTTCAAGTTTTACTGCACTTGTGTGACTGTCACAGGAGAGATTCAAGAACAGAATACAGAGGAAGCTCAATTATTCAGCATTTGATTATCCGAATATCGGATTATCCTGCATGATCTCGAGGTCCCAATGTTCAGCTAAACTATATTATCCGGTATTCAACTATCTGGAATTTGATTAATGGAGCAAAATACTGCCCCCTCTTCCCCTCCCTTTGTCTTTCAGATAATGGAGGTTCCTCTGTACACCACAATGTCCAGTTGACCAGTAAGTCTACCAGAGCAATGGATGTACCTGAGGTTAGCCAGGAGGAGTCAGATAAGAAGAAACTAGAGGATCGCTCAGTTGAACCACTAACCATCAGGCTAGCAAACACCAGAATCTTAAACTCCACAGCCCAGTTCATGCCCCTGATTGAAGAGGAGTGGAAAGATTTGGCCCCACTGTGCAGGGACAGGGTGGGAGCAACACACTCATAATCATAGCTATGGATGTGGGAGAACACTCACAATTAAATCAAACTCCCTATCTGCTCATCACCTTCAGTCTCTGGGTGGGGTTTGGGAGTTGAAGCAATATGACCTCACTCTCCAAACAAACGACAGATTCTCCCGGGGATCTGGGTATATGTGTTTCTCTTTTTTAAAATCTTTCTTTGGGATGAATGAGAAAATGATTTAATTTGATTTATTATCATCACATGTACCTAAATACAGTGAAAAGTTTTGTTTGCGTGTAGTATAGGCAGCTCATAACATACAAAGTTCATAGGGTGATTGAATAGAGAATGGAATGCAAAGTTACAGCAACAAAGAAGGTGCAAAAGAAACAAGATCATCATTAGATTTGAAATTTGTGGGGGCCATTCCAAAGTCTAATAACAAAAGGGAAGAAACTGTTCTTGAGCCTGTTGGTATGTGTGTTTAAGCTTTTGTATCTTCTACCTGATGGAAGAGGTTGGAAGAGATTATAACTGGGGTTGGAGGAATCTTTGATGATGCTGGCTGCCTGTCCATAGCATTGAGAAGTGTAAATGAAGTCAGTGGATGGGAGACTGGCTTGCTTGGTGGTCTGGGATGTGTTGGCAACTTTCTGTAATTTCTTACAGTCCTGAGCAGAGCAGATTCCCAACCAAGCCGTTGATGCATTCAGATAGAATACTTTTTATGGTGCATCTGGAAAAGGTGGTGAAGGTCCTTATGGATACGCCGAATTTCCTTCATCTCTTGAAGAAGAACAGGCATTGTTGTGCCTTCTTGACCATCATATCAACATGAATGGACCAGGAAAGATTGTTGGTGATCATCACTCTGAGGAACATGATGTTTTCGACAATCTCCACCTTGGTTCCGTTATAGTCATAGAGATGTACAGCATGGAAACAGACCCTTCGGTCCAACCCATCCATCCCAACCAGATATCCCAACGCAATCTAGTCCCACCTGCCAGCACCTGGCCCATATCCCTCCAAACCCTTCCTATTCATATATACATCCAAATGCCTCTTAAATGTTGCAATTGTACCAGCCTCCACCACATCCTCTGGCAGCTCATTCTATACACACACCACCCTCTGCGTGAAAAAGTTGTCCCTTAGGTCTCTTTTATATCTTTCCCCTCTCACCCTAAACCTATGCCCTCTAGCTCTGGACTCTCTGACCCCAGGGAAAAGACTTTGTCTATTTATCCTATCCATGCCCCTCATAATTTTGTAAACCTCTATAAGGTCACCCTTCAGCCTAGGGCATGTCCTCCACTTTGCTTCCTGAAGTCGATGGTCAGCTCTCTAGCTTTGCTGACATTGAGGGAGAGATTGTTATCTTTGTTCCACATCACCAAGTGTTCTATCTCCTTCCTGTATTCTGTCTTGACATTATTTCACACCTGGCCTACAATGGTGTTGTCATCGGCGATCTTGTAAATGATGTTCAGGCAAATTTGGCCCCACACAGTCATGAGTGTACAGTAGGGGGCTGAGTACACATCCATGCAGGGTGCCAGTATTGAGGATTAGTGTTGTGAAGGAGGTATTGTTGTTGCCTATCTTCACTGATTACAGTCTGTGGGTCAGCAAGTCAAAGATCCATTTGCAGAGGGCGGATATGCAAACATGTTTGCATATTTCCTTAATTTATTTTTCTCTCTGTAAACATGTTCTATTAAAAAAAGAGAGCTATAATTCATTTCTTCTTTTAGCCAAGGATGAAGATATGCCATGGCTAGACAACATGAACAGAAATACAAACAAAGCTATATTCTCTTCTATATTTTGGGGTTAAAAATTCTGATTCTTTTGAAAACAGGCAACCTTTCTGAATTCATAAAAAGACTGAAGCTAATCATATGATTGTATTTCCAGAAGCTGCTACATTATATAGACCTTCCAGCTAAAGCTGGCATAAAATATAGGAAAGTGCCATCTGCTTCCAGGAACCTCGAGACAATGGAAAATATTAAGACCTATTATTCCACAATGAGAGCCAATGCTTTTACAGTTACCTCATCAACTTGTAACAGAAAACTTAATGGGGGATATAAAGCTGCACTGTTAGCTTAACAACCTCCCAATTATTCCACTGAGATGAGACATTAGCTCCTGAAATCCAGGCTTGCCACATGACTGAAATCAGAGCTGGTTGAATTGCTGTAATATGCAACTCTGGAATTCTAAGTCAATTGTTGTTGAACCTGCAGAAAGAGAGCAGGTCATCAGGCTGAGTTGATAGACTATCTCTGATCCTTCATTTCGTTCTCCAAGTTTAAGACTTCTTGGAGGCATCCATGATCAAAGCACCACACATGATCGGTCACATCATTTTTTGATCTTGAAGGAAAGCCTCATTATCAAAGTAATGACAGGTACAGGCAACTCTGGACAGATCACTGGCTCATCCACTCCTGAATATCCATCAAGTGCAGTTGAAGATGAAGAAACAGTTCAGAAAAAAAGATCAACATTGAGCTGCTTCAAGAGCCAAAAAGACTTGTGATTTTTAACAATGTCTTCACCAAAATCTCCAGCGAGTTCCCTTCAATAGAGTGAGGAAACGTGGAAAGTGTTAAAGATAGACATCAGTTCATACTGTGAAGAAACCATTGGATATGAGATCAGGAAACATCAAAATTGGTTTGACATAAGTGACCACATCATCCACAACCTCATTGACAAGAGAGGAAAGCTTTCCATACCTGGCCAAACAACATCACCAGTGAGGCAAAGGGGAGAACTCATCAAAAGCAACGGTGGTGTTATAAAGAAGGATGAGGGAAATCAAGAACAAATAGAGGATTGGGAAAGCTAAGGATATTTAAGCATGACACCCATGGTTTCTTCAATGCCAAGGCAATACATTGACCCAACACCTTGGCCTCAAACTTGTCTTTGAGGATGGCATCCTTTTGAGAGACTGAGAAAACATTGTCTCCAGTGGAGAGAACACTTCAAAGAACTCCTACATGTGATGCATTTGTTGAAGGGGACACATTTGAGGAAATCAAAGATGATCTTGCACTTCCACCTAGTGTGGCACAAGTTGAAACTGCTATTAGACACAGGAAGAATGGAAAAACCACAGGAGTAGAGGGATTCCAGCAAAGATTTTCAAACTTGAAGGAGCAGAGCTTACCCGTCATCTCCATCAAGTGATTCTGAACATATGGGACAAAGCAGAAAAGTTTGCTGATCTCAGGGAGGCTGCCATCGCCACAAGCAGCACAAATAATGGAAGCTATTTTATCGTTAGGTTTGTGTTTATGGTGTTGGTAATTTCATTTAATTTAATTGACCATTTATTTTCAAAATATTATGTTTGGTTTCAGTTTAAATTTAACTAAGGTCCTATTTTTATAAAACACCATATCTTCTGCCTCATTGTGAAGATCTTCTAAGAATATATAAAGTACATTAATCACGTGGAATTCCATTTGATTGGCGTATTCCTCTTAAATCATTAGAAGGCTAGGAATGAAAAATCAATACTATTGTGACTTAAAGAAAGATGTACATTTATACAACAACTACCATGACTTCAAGATATCCGAACGGGTTTTAATGAAATGCTTTATAGTGTATGGTGATTGTTATAATGTGAAAAGCATAGTTGCCAAAATACACATGGCAACTTCCCACATAGAGCATGCTGATAATGAACAGTTAAGGAGTGAAAAGATTTGGTAAGGACACAATACTTGTCTTCTTCAAATATTGTCTTGTGAGATTTTAATTCTACATTAGAGGGCAGATGAGGACTCAGTTAAGCGTTCCTTTCAAAATACTTAGCTTCAACTATGCACCATTCCTTTAGTACTACACAAAGTGTCAATAGAGATTTCGCATTGTCATGTTTGGACCAGGAGTTGAATTCACAATCTTCTAGACTCAGCATTGAGTTCATCAACCAGATAGTGGGGACTGCAGATACTGGAGATCAGAGTCAAAACGTGTGACACTGGGAAGCACAGCTGGTCCAGTAGCATCCGAAGAATCAGGCAATCCTGATGAAGAGCCTAAGCTCTAAACGTCGAGTCTCCTGCTCCTGACTATCATGTTTTCACAATTTTGCTTTCAGACTGAGCTCTATTCTGCCTTTGTCACCTACTCTGGATTAATACTTTGTTGCTTTACTAACACTTACATTGCCTTTTGTTCTATTACATCTCTGGTACTTAATCTCCCCCTTCTTCTAACCAAGACCTGACCTTCTGTTCTACCTGACCTGCCCCACCATCTCCCCCTGCCTTTTCATAATGGCATAAAACACATTACATTTCAAAGTCTCTTTAGATCCAAAGAATCATATTGCACTTGAAATGTTAACTTTGTTTCTCTTACCAAATGCTAAATCTGCTGAGTTTCTATAATGTTTTCTGGTTCTACTTCAGATTTCCAGTATCCAGAATACTTTGTTTTTATTGTATAGGAATGAGAAACAGTTGACATCTGAACCAGAACATAGATTAAATGTTTGACTATAATCCAATCAACTTTAAAAGATCATTTGGGCAATCAAAGTTGGCATTCAGGAGTACACAGTTTGTTCAACATGTCAATTTCTTTGCAGAGTTGCAAGTCATGTTGGAGTCAATGGCCTTGTGGTGTTGTCATTAGATTAATAATCTAGGTATGCAGGTAATGTTCTGGTGACCTGTGTTTGAATCCCACCAAGGCAGATGGCAGAATTTGAAACTGATAAGAGCCTAAAATTAAAAGTACGATAATGATAATGAAAATGCTATAGACTCTTAAAAACCCATTTGGTTGACTATCCTAACCTGATCTGGCCTACGTGGTTGAATGTGATTGACTCTTAACTAGCCTCTGAAATGGCCTAGCAACTGACTCAGCTGTAACAATCATTAGAACTAAAAACAAGTATGTAACCAGACAGATCACCTGACATCAACAAAGGCTTCAGAAAAGAAATAGTATTGTCAACCTTGTCCTCCTTACTGATATTTGGCTACTTCCAAAATTGGGAGAGTTATCTTGGACTAATCAAGGAACAGTATTCCATTGACATTCTCAAGAAATTAAAGCTTACAATATCCAAGACAACACCAACCCAGCAGAGTTGGCTATATAGTATACATTCAGGACACACGTGTTCTGGGAGTCCTCAACATTGATTCCAGATATCATGGCATCATGTCAAGCATGGATGAGCAAACTTCCTGCTGATTACTATGTACTGTCTCACTCCCAGTTTAAATTACATGAAATTCATGCAGCTCTTAACTTTATGATAGTCTTAGCTCAAACCTAAACAAAAACAGTTGAGGTGAGAGGTGACAGGTGAGGTGAGAGTGACTGCCCTTGACATCAAGGCCACATTTGACTGACTGTAGCATCAAAAAGCTTTACAAAATTCAATGGGAATCAGGAGCAAAGCTCTCTGATGGTTGGAGGCCTAACTGGCATATAGGAAGATTGTTGTGGTTGTTGAAGTTCAGTCATGTCAGCTCCAGGACACGTCTCCAGGAGTTCTTCAGGATAGTGTCCAAGGCTCATTATCATCAACTGCTTCATCTCACCTCCCCTCCATTCAGGTTAAAAGTGAGAATATTCATCAATAATTGATTGCAAAATATTCAGTACCTTTATGATCCCTCAGATATGAAAGCAGTCAATGACAAAATACATCAAGACCTGGACAGGCTTGGACAGATAAGGAGAAAGTGAAGACTGCAGATGCTGGAGATCAGAGTCAAAAAGTATGGTCAGGTAGCATCCGAGGAGCAGGAGAGTGGATGTTTTGGGCATAAACCCTTCATCAGGAGGGCTTAAGCTTAAAAAGCCAATCTCTTGCTCTTCGGATGCTGTTTGACCTTCTGTGCTTTTCCAGCACCACACTTTTTGACTCTAACAAGTAACAAGTTCATGCCACAAAAAACAAAGAGAGAATTTAACACAGGCCTTTGACATTCAGTGCATTACTATCACTGAACTGGACTAATAATATAAACACAATGGCTACAAGGGTGGGTCAGAGGCCAGGCATCCTGTAGGAAGTAACTTACCTGCTGACTCCCAAAGCTTGTCCACTATGTACTAGGCACAGGTAAGGAATGTTATGGAATACTCCCCACTTGTCTGAATAAGTGCAGCTCCAATAACACTCTAGAAGCTTGAAGGCACCAAGGACAAAGCTGCTATTAATTATAACCTCATCCACAAATGTGCACACCCTTGACCACCCATATTCAGGAGCAGGTGCATGTACCAAATACAAGATGCACTGAAGAAATTTAGAAAGCCTTCTTATTCAGCACTTCTAAATCCATGACTCCTATTATCAAGAAGGACAAGGCAACCGATATAAAGGAACACCATAACCTATAAATTTGCCACCAAACCACTCACCATCCTGGCTTGGAAATATTGCTGTTCCATCAGTGTCAAAGTTCTGCATCCCCCTCCCTAATGGAATGGGACGTGTAACTACACCAAATGGACTGCAACTGTACGAGGTGGCAGTTCAGGAAGGAAGTTCACCATCAGCTTCTCAAGGGCACTTAAGAAACGTGAAATAAACGTTGGCCCACCCAGCAGATTCCACATCCCTTGAATGAATTTTGAAAAGTCTCCGCACAGGAAAAACACCACTTTTCAGGTGACCACTTCTTCATCAAGATGCATAGGCATTTTTCTAATCTTCTGAAAATCAGTATTTGACAACAATAGAGTCTAGCTAAATTATTTTACTTATTGCAGTTATGTTATGACTACATTTCCATGTCATCTCCCTGGATCCTAGTTAATTAGTTGAAAGCAGCAGTAAAATTAATAAGTATGTGTAAAGGGTCAAACAGGAAGGCAGAACATGACAGCAAAGTTTAATGTTCAAGTCTTGCGTTTATCTCTGCTTAAGCAATAATTGTAAGATTACAAAATGTAATTGGCTTCTGTGTGAAAATCCACAAAATGCCGTAAGTATGTGAACGTTGAAAAGATATGTGATAAGTTGCCATACAACAGACTTGTTATTCAAATGAATTCATGATATTAAAGGGCTAATGTAAATAGTTCTGAAATTGGCTACCATACAAAAATCAGAAATTAATATTTTTTTTGTCAAACTAGAAGAACTGTAATGTCCTCAAGGGATGACACTAAGAACAGTAATCTTTTTGATATATATTAACACTTGAATTTAAGAGTTTATGAATAGTAAATATCTTGGAAACTTGGTTTCTGCTCCAAACTCTGTTTCTTGGCTATTGAATTCTTCCCTCTCCTGGGCAACAGCTTGAGAGTAAATCTGATGAAGGGCTTTTGCCCGAATCATTGATTTTCCTGCTCCTAGGATGCTGCCTGACCTGCTGTGCTTTTCCAGCACCACACTCTTGACTCTAATCTCCAGCATTTGTAGTATTCACTTTCGCCTTGAGATTAAACCAATTTGTTCATAAATTGGAATTTACATTTGACCCTAAGATGAACTTCCAAACTCATAATCATTTAATCACAGTTGACATCCATTTTCACCTCCATACAATCCACCAATCTGATTTTGTTTCACCTTATCAGTTACTAAAACTTTCATTCATGACTTTGGTTCTTTTTAAGATTTGATTATTCCAATATTCTTCTGTATGATCTCCAACATTGTACTCTCTGCAAATTTGAGATCATCCAAAACACTGCTGCCATGCCTTGACTCACAGCAATTTATCTATCAATCTAATAGTCATTGACCTACATTGGCTTCCAGTCTTAATTTAAAATTCTCCTAATTTTCAATTTCCTCCATGAGATTGCCATACCTACCTCTGTATTGTCCTCCATCTCCACAGCACTCAGACTTTTTTGCATTCCTCAAATGCTTGCGCTTTGAACATCTTTGATTCTAACTGCTCCACTATTGTTGGAGACCCCAGATTCTGGAATTCCCTCCCTACACCTCTCAGTCTCAGTACTTCAATGTTCTCCTTTAAGACGTTCTTCAAAACCTATCTCTGTGCCCAAGTCTTCCAACATCTGACCTTCTATGTCTTTGTGTTTGGTGTCTTACTTTGTAAACAGCTTATTAACTGAGAGAACAATTTCAGGGCAGGCTATTTCTTGGCTTTCATAAAATAACGCAATGTGTTAACGATCTGAACTTCCATCTCTTCACAGATTTCAAATATCCTGCCAAGATTAAAGAGAATGGCAGTATTTCCTGTTTTGTAAACTAAATGTATGTGTTTTGATGCCACATTGACTGCAGGTACATAGGAATGGACAATAAATGATAGCCGATACTGTGGTGCCCACCTTCTGTGAAAAACTCCAGAATTCTCTGAAGTCGAACCTGTTAAATCATTTTTGATTAACAGCATAATGGCAGAGGATATTCCACATCGTGTAATTAGATTTTTGCACATCTGTTAATGTCAGGACAAGGTTAAATTAGGACCTACCACAAAGCTTCTGCAACCTGATAAAGAGCTTATCCTGTGTTTAACAGACTAGCAGGTTCCAGGCTCCAACTTTCATGTTTGTTGCAGAGAGGTAGCTTCTATTTCACTTCTTTGTATTTTAAAATATTGCATAAAATTAAAACCAGAAAATGTCCCTAGATTTCTCCGAGGTTGTAAAAATTACTCACTTCATAAGAGCTATTTCTGTTTTCCCTGCTCTGCCTATAAACATATATATCAGAAATAAGATCAGGATTTAGACTATTTCTCAATGGGAGAGTCTGACCTAACCTTGAATGCATTACATAGTGTTGCTTTGTTTTGAATCTCAATGTATGCTTCAATTTTACTTCAGTGCCTTTAGTGTTGGATTATTGGGCATTTAAATTAATTAGATAAAGTGAAAGATGATAAGTTTAGAATTTAAACCAAACATTTAGAGATTTACACCCAAACCATCTACCACTGATAAAATCTTCTTGCATATTTTTAACCGATATTTACATCAACAGGAGACCAGTAGAACCAACAAAAGAAGCGAAACTTGTTGGAGCTACACTCAGAGTTCTAGAGAACCTCTAAATTTAAGGGCTGTTTCTTTGTAGTATTAGCCTTGTGGGTGACAAGGTACTTGAAAGCATTTCTCTTTAGCAGAAGGTTTTAAAAGTATGGCTCTTAGAGTTTCTGAAAGGATCTTGCAATGTGCCCCAGAAGTTATTAGATTGTGTCCATTATCAGTAGTCTGATTTTTTTTGTAGTAATTATTTACTCAGTTTCATGCTATTACTGAAAAGCATTGCCTGCAGTGTAGAAATAAATTATGTTTCTGAAGTAAAAGTATTATTTTCCCATTGTATGGCAGCCCAATGGCATGGACTTCCAACAAGATGAAAAGCCTCTCAACCATGGTGAGAAAATACAGCATTTTCTATTTTCATAGATTCCTACAATGTAGAGGCAGGCCATTTGACCCACTGAGTCCACATTGATCCTCTGAAGAGCATCGCAACCAGACCCATTTCACCCCCTACCCCTCGTAACCCTGCATTTTCCATTGCTAATCCACCTAGCCTTCACATCCCTAGACAATATGGACAATTTCTCATGGCCATTTCACCTAGCCTTCACATGTTTTGGACAGTGGGAGGAAACCAAAGCACCCATAGGAAATCCACACAGACTCAGGGAGAAGATGCAAATTTCACACTGACAGTCATCTGAGGCTAGAATCAAACCCAGATCACTGGTGCTGTGAGGCAGCAGTGCTAACTACTGAGTCACCATGACTTAGGGTTGTGTTGGATTTTGCTCATGCATTTCTCACTGACTATCCTGCTATTTATCACCAACTGCCTCACTGAAGTTGGATTTTGGTAACCTAAGAATATGAAACACAAAAAGAACTTTGAACCTTTCTTTGGTTAGTCTAGGTACCCTTTTGGAGAGATCAGGCATCTCTTTGAATACAATGCTGCATCATTTAAAGGCAGCTAAGTGCTTCTTGGGAGAAGTAAAGTACCCACCAAAGTGGTTAGAATCAGATATCAATATGCATAAAAGTGTATGAACCCGTTAAATGTCAAGCTGATTGGAACTACCAACAAACATGCCAAAATCAATTGTCAAAAGTTTCAAGAGGATCAATCAAAGAAACTATCAAAAGGAACTATCAAATTTTCAAGGTACTTAAAATTCCTGTCCAATAAATATTTGAAAAATGCGCCTTAAACATTACTGTTACATGACTAATTTCACAACCGTCCATCATCAGAGCCAGGTTCCTGTCATTTCAGTTTTATTGATAGCCCTAAATGATTAGCATCACTTTGAAGTGGGGTTAGAAATGAATTTCAATTATTGTTGTTATAATGGATGGTACACTTTAAATATTTGTTCAAATAAGGCATTATGTAATTAAAATAATGTAAATGGATTTTTAACAATGAGTATTTTTATAAAGAAGTGAACAATGTTCATGCACATTCAGTGATGAAGCAAAATAATGTGTAGTGATGGGATCAGAGCTTGGTTCTGCATTGATATAAGCTGCTTTAGGAGCGAATAGTAGAGTAGAATAGTTTGACAGAGAGGATATGAAGGATTATGGGGTTGAGTTCAGGGCATGGGTGACAATGGATTGGCATGGATGAGACAGAGGAAGTGAGTGAGGGGTTAGTGATGAGGGCTGAAGGGTCTTTTTAAAATTTTCTTTGAATACTTCAGTACAGTATTGGGTACCCAGAGGCAAGTCTTCTTCCTAGATTGCCACTGTAGAGGCAGCAAGAGCGCGATATTGCATTAAAGCAGCAGGATGGAATTAAAAATATCATTAAATCGCATTAACATCCCCTGACTGGTAGGAAATGGCGCTGACTGAATTAAAATATAATGTACAGTGATCATAGGTCATCCAATTTCTAACTAGTCAATGGTGGCAATTTTCAGCAGAGGTTTCAGGCTTTGAGGGCAACATCAGCCCTACACTATTTACTTTCGATTAGAGGACAAACATTCACAGATAGGAGGTGGAGCAGATTTGAGAAGCTGAGGGGTACAGCTGTGAAAGAACAGGACAGAGAGAGAGGCTAAATCCCAAACAGTGTTCAGAAGTTGAATTAATTCCCTGCAGTTATTGTAGTCCCATAGCCAAAAAACACTGCACCTCTTCAAAGACACAGTCACCACCCTCTGTGCCAATGGGACTGACTGGATGGCTGAGGTCAATGCTGAAATTCTGCACATGCACCTTCTTCCAAAGATTTATTCAGGTCAAGTGCAGGATGCCACTGCACTAGGGAAGTAATCAATGCACTATATAAGACAATTGGAGAGTTCATGGGATGCTGCATTTACCTTGATAGCCCAGCCTCAAGACCTGTTGGTTTCAGTGCCTTTATAGGGTTTCCACACAGGGTGTTACAATTCAACCTCTGTAAGGTTACCTCTCAGCCTCCAATGCTCCAAAGAAAATAGTTCCAGCCTCTTCAGCCTCTCCCTATAGCTCAAACCCTCCAAACCTGGCAACATCCTTGTAAATCTTTTCTGAACCCTTTCAAGTTTCACAATATCCTTATAGCAGGGAGACTAACTTGTCACACAATATTCCAAAAGTGCCCCAACCAATGTCCTGTGCAGCTGCAATATAAGCTCCCAAACCCTCTATTCAATGCTCTGATCAATAAAGGAAAGTATACAAAATGCCTTCTTCACTATCATATCCACCTGAGACTTTACTTTCAAGGAAAAATGAACCTGCATTCCAAGATCTCTTTGTTCAGCAACACTCCCCAAAATCTTACCATTAATTGTATAAGACCTGCCCTGATTTGCCTTTCCAAAATGCAACACTTCACATTTATCTAAATAAAACTGCATCTGCCACTCCTCAGCCCATTAGCCTATTTGATCAAGAATCCATTGTACATTGAGCTAACCTTGTTTGCTGTCCACTGCACCTCCAATTTTGGTGTCATCTGCAAACTTGCTAACTATTCCTCCTATGTTCACATCCAAATCATTTATATAAATATTTCCCTGTTCTAGATTTCCCTGCCGGGGGAATCAACCTCTCAAAATGCACTTTATCAAGGACTTCAAAATTATGCATACCTCAATTAGATAACTGCTAAATTTTTAGACTCAATGGAATACATTTGCCCCAATTAACTCAACCACTGATCTCTTACATATCAGGAACCAATCTCTTGATCCTTTTTTGCACAAGAATATCCTTCCCAAAATATGGAGACGAGACCATAAAATGTTCAAAGCATGGCCTTAGCAAAGTCCTATACAATTTTCGCAAGACTTCTTTATTATTGGTCTACAAAATCTCTACAATAAATGCCAGCATGCAATTATTTTTCAAATGACTTTCCTCACCTGCAAACCTTCTTTTTTGAGTTCTTTGTAGGAACTCATCCAACTCCCTCTGAACAGTAATATTTACAAGTATCCTACCTTTTATAAAATACTCTGCTTTTCTGTTCTTACAATCAAAGTAAATAATATCACAGTCTCATCAATCTGCTATTATGCTGCCCATTTACTAATTCATCTATTTTTGCTTGTAACATTTTATGTCTTCCTTACTTTCCCACCTAAAGTTCTATCACCTGCAAACTTAGATTAACTCAGATATATGTTCTGTTTGAGTCCATTGGAGTCAGAAACCTTATTTCTGTCACTGATCATATTAATAATGTCCCACTTGGCTTTACATGTTTTCTGTGCTGGAGATTTACTGGACAGGGGCCAATTGCTACGAATCTGCCTGAAAATCCATGAATTCAGCAGCAAAGAAAACGTTTGTAGAAATTACACTCATTTTGCGGCAGTGAATGTGCCATGTTCTGTGATTTAAATGCCCAGAAATTCAACCAGCCACTTTGACAGCTCCAATGTCAGGGAGATAATAGGATACCAACTGAGCAATGTGAGGTAGGGTGTCAGGTGCTGAGGATGTCAGATAGATGAGGAAGGCACTATACCAGGTGGTGAGGTGAATGTGATGTGGGTACGGAGCCAGGAAATTAAAGTTGGAGCATGCTTGGTCTGAGGGAAGACAGGCTGACAGAGGAATATCTGCTCTGGGGCACAGGTCAGCAAGTAGGGGAGCTATGGGGCCAAGGGTTGATGATGAGTCCAGCAGGGTTGGGTAGTATAAAGTCAAAGGTGAGGGTGTTAGGTATGACAGGTTGGGTGGTCAGGTGGGGGAGTGATGATGGCAGCTCCAAGGTTTCAGAGTGGAACTCTTTGTTCAAGTTCGGGAGTTAATCCAACTCAATTGATTCAGGCAGAAATGGCAGGTTAGGTCAAGGTCTGGGTAAGGATGAGGGGTGTCACACCTAACAAGTGGGAGAAGTTGCCAGGTTTGGGGACATTATGGGGTGGGGGTATCAAGTCAAAGAAGAGTGTCAGGTACTGCAGGACTGGGATGTGAATAATCAAGGCTGAGAATGTTGGGTCCATCACCCATCTAGTTAACAAACCTGGGGGGATGGGGCATCAGATCAGCATTGGGGAGATAGTGGTCTGGCAACAGCAGGAAGGTTCAGGTTGGTGAAATCAGGATAATCTGATAGTTATCCAGGAGTTAAAGTAGATTTTTAATCCTCTAACATTTTCCTTGGTTACTATTAACATTAGCAGAATTGGAATCATCTGAAGTTTCCAAGATTAAGACCTTTCACATCCTGAGAATTTGTTTGACTTCAGTCCATTGTGTCTCTCCAGGACCTTTCTCACTGCTAACATTAATGACCTTAACATCATCACTCCTTTTATAAACCTACAGTATTCCATTTAAATCTGGTACATAACTTTTAGATCTTCTACATGATATTGCAAAGACAGACATATAATATTTGTTTAACATACGTGGTTTTCTTATTCCTCATGATCTCTTGTCTCTGTCTCAAGATTTAATGCTGAAAATAGAGGCATGTTGTCAGAGCATTTACCTTTGGTTCATCAGGACAAAGGCAAGAATTTCAAATTTTAAACTATCACCATCACAATTTACACTTATCCTGTTGTCAAATTGTTTTCTGTATGGCAATGACTCTGTCAATGAGGAACTAAGTTTTTGGGTAATTCAAAAAGGATGCAAAGCTTGAAGATATTCCTTTTTTATTTAGAGAGGAATAGATCCTATGTCACTTCTAGCAAACATAAATGACCCACGTTAATAAACAATAACTGATTATCTTAAATTGTTTGTCTAGCAGTTAGCACACTCAGGATTGTTCAGTAAGCACTGCCTGATGAACTTAAAGGGCTGTGTATGTATTTATCAACACAACTATCAACAGAACTGTTTCTTCTACTTGGATAGGCGAGGAGAAATGTTTTTTTCTAACTAGCCTACCCTGTTCATACAAGTAAGCAAACCTGCAACTTGCAAACAACTGACATCTTGTACATGTATTTTTGCATATTTGCATGTAATTGCTATCAATAGTCCTGCAAAATAATTGTGTTGAATTTTTACTGAGCTGCACATCTTTGAATGCTATTTCAATCCAAAGAAATCTACAAAGTAAAATGCTCAATGAATTTATGAACCAATACAGCTGCCATTAACAGCTGGTTGGTTACTTTGCTCCCAGGAAATATTTCACATATTATAGAATGTGAAATTGATTTTCAAAAACTGTTTAAACAGGTGGTGGTAAATAGCCAGACCCATCTACATCACATTCAATTATCTTCTCTGTTTTGAAGGGAAAATCATTATTGCTGAAAAATAAAGTGTAACAATATTTTATGTAAATTGGAAAACTAGAGGCAATAATCTTCACCTACTTTTTAACCTGAGTGGAAACTACTGTATTATTGAATTAATGAAGGTTTGCAAAAATCTGCTTGAAACTTGAATTCATTATTTGAAAACTTCTGAAACATAACAAATGAATAACTCTATATTCTCACAGAAAGGCATTTAATCTTTTATGAATTACTACACATTGGGTTGTAGTGAAGTTTAGAGCTAATATAACAGCATACAGTGTTCATTTTTAGTTCTAGAATTACTGTCGTAATTAGTGTAATGATTGAAATATTGACTGTCCTGCTCTTCTGATGCTACTTGACCTGCTGTGCTTTTCACAGCTCCACATTTTATCATGTGATGTTCCTTGTATCCCATGATCGGTTCCGCATGCAGTAGCCAATTATGTTGTGAGACTCAGAAAGAATATTTGCTTTCATCTGGCCTTTGTTTTCAAACACCCAAATTCCTGACTACTTATCCTGTGAGAGCCACTTTTGAGAGAAGTTGGGTTGCAGTGACATGAGTCCCCTTCACTGTTTGAAGGATCAATGGGAGCTGCTTGTCACATTTTTGGAGATAGTAAGGACTACAGATACTGAAAGTCAGAGTCAATTAAAAAAAAATGTGAAGCTGGAAAGGCACAGCAGGTCAAGCAGCATCGGAAGAGCAGGGAAGTCTACGTTTCGGGTTGGAACCCATCATCAGAACACTGTTTAACTGTTGTCAGACATTTAAGAGACAGCCCTCACAGAGGATTGAGAACTTCAGAGGATAGGAATTCCATCTTTGGGAAATGTCAGACTGAAACTCGAATCAGACCATTGATAGCAGTGCCATCAGAAGTGGTATCTGCTGCTGGTAGTGCTCTGAGCCCTGACCAGATGATTAGTTGATTCTCTGGAGACAAATGAATGGGACAAGATTGAGGGAGGGCATGGTACTGTTGGGGTTTTTTGAGTAGGGGGTAGTAGGGAATTTGGAGACAAAGGCAGGGAAATATCTTTCAGTTGCCCTTCATCTCTCCACCCCCAGTTCTTGATACTGGTTCCCTCAATTGCATACTGAGTATCTCTTAATGTGAGGCTATCCCTTGTGAGGTAGTGGAGAACCCAACGAGATCTTCAAGAACCAAGGTGGACCTATACAAGAGCTGTCATATTTTTCAGCCAGCATTAGATTCTGGTAATATTAGGAATAATTTTGAGTGACTCATTTACAACATTATTTGGTATCCCATTATAAGCAAGCAGAATTCCCGCATTGAATCCTTTCTCCTCTGGCTTTATTTGGGATGGGTTTCCAGATGGCAGGAACTGAACACAGATAGTCCTGTCCAATTTTCCTAGTCACTGTACTATGAGGCCCATTCTGGCAAGCTCCAGTAAATTAAGCCCTTTATGTATGAGCATTGCATGAGGACACCACCGCTCTCCCCTATGACTCTTATGTGCTTGCTAGGTGAATAGCTAGCCAAAACACATATTTTGGATTCTCATTTCAAGGATAACCACTTTTGTGTAAAGTCTCAAAAGGTGATCCTAATTACTTCAGCATCATCTTCAAAAGAGGAGGAGGCAAAAAGGAAACATGAGCAAAGAAAGTTTTCAGAAATGAACTCTAATCAGATTTTCCTAAAAACAATATGAGAATGGAAGAGACCATTCATCCTCTGAGTCAACTTGACCATTCAACATGATCAGGGTTCATCCTGTATTTCAATTTCACTTTCCCAAGCTATCCTGTAATTCCTTTGGTATATAACAATTTATCAATCACTTCCTTGAAAACTTCTACAATGAATGTCGTTAATGCTCTGGAATAGATAAATACAAAGATCTACAATCTCTAAGCAAGAACAATCTTTCTTCATTTCAGCCTTAAATGATCAACCTTATTCTGTAGTGCACATAAAAGAAGTCACGATTTAATATTTATTGTTCCGATCAGGATCCTCCATTTTATTCTGTAAAATACAGCAACAAAATACAAAGAGGGAAATAAGACTGAAGATGAGCAAACCTGCCGCACAAGACATATTCATTGTCTGAGATTTTAAACTTTTTAAATGGCTCTGCTGAAGCAATTATGCAGTATTCTACTGCTTAATGATAATTATTTGAAAGGGCATCAATATTACTGCAGTCATATTTAATTGTATTTGAACTTATCTTACTCATCAGAAATTTGATCTACTGTGTTAATAAATGTATGCTGTGGAGAAGTTTTATGAATGCTGATAATTGTTTTTTTTTCTGGCATATGGCCAAAAACATCATTAATGGTTCTGCCTCATGATTGTGGTACATGTCTCTTTACCCCATTTGTGACTTTCAGTGTTATTTTAAAAATCTGCACTATACGAGTGTAAATTTAGTGATATGCAAATACATTTATTTTCTCAGGAAGAACAGTAAACTTTAATTTTGACGTTTTCGTTCCCTAAACAAACCATTACTTTCCAAGAGACTAAGTAGGGATTGGATGAAGCAGTCAGTTGAACATTTGCCCTTTGAGATTTGGGCCATTCAGACCAATCTATTGGAATTAAATTATCTATCTACTGCAATGATCCAAAATGATGTTAACATTTGGAGAAGCTCACCATGGCTTATTATTGTTGTGTTCTTATATGTTGGGCAGTATGGTGGCACAGTGGCTAGCACTACTATCTCACAGTACCAGGAACATGTGGTAGATTTCAGCCTTGGGCGACTGAGTGGAGTTTGCAAATTCTATCCATGTCTGTGTGGGTTTCTTCCAGGTGCTCCAGTTTCCTCCCACAGTCCAAAGATGTACAGGTTAGGTAGATTGGGTCATAAGAATGCAAGGTGACAAGGTAGGGGGATGCTCTTCAGAAGGTCAATGATGATTGGATAGGCTGAATAGCCTGCTTCCATGTTTTCAGGATTCTATGATTTGATAACATCTAAAGACCAAAAAAAAAGGGAATTTTATCAATTTAGAGTTACGGCAATATTGGGATTATATGGAAGGAACTTGACTTTCCAAGCTACCTATAGGTGCTAGTCTTTCAGTAATGGATAAAGGAGTTAAGATATGAGAGAATCTACAAAGGAGTTAAGAAATGAGAGAATTGTTTTGTCTAGTTCCTAAATACATATCATTAATGTGGTCCCATATATTCACAAGCAATAGAATCATAAAATAATGATTCTGCAGTTATCAAATAAAATTAAAACTATGGTCAGGACCTGAAATGTTAACATTTTTTCCCATTCTTTCATGGGGTGTGGTGGTCACCAGCAAGGCCAGAATTTGTTGGCCATCTCGTGAGAAGGTGATTGTTACAGCCTGTACAGTTCAGATACACATAGTGATGTTAGATTGAAAATTCCAGGAATTTGACATTCCAACACCAAAGGAATGGTGACTTAGTTCCAAACCAGGATGGTGTGTGGCTTGGAGGAGAACTTGCAGTTGGCGGTACTCCCATGCATCTGCTGCCTTGACCTTCCACTGCCATTGTCCTTTTAGGTGTTACAGGCTTTGAAGCTGTTATTGAAGGACCCTAAGTTGGTGCAGTGCATCTTGTAGATGCTAACCTTGCTGTACTGGGTGAATGTTAAGTTGGTAAATGTGGTGTTAATCAAGTCAGCTGCTTTGTTCTGGATGATGTCAAGCTGCTTGAATGTTGTCGGAGCCAGACTTATCCAGCTAAGTGAGAAATATTTCATGACACTCCTGATTTATACTTCACGGATGGAGTGCAGGCACCTGCAAGTCAGGAGATGACTTACTTGTTTTAGAATTCCCAGCATCTCCTCTGTTTTTTGCAAATATTTTGTTTGTTTTGCATGTTCGCTTCACTTTGGAAAATAGTAGCCCCAAAATGTTGGTCATGGGAGATTCAGTGATGGCAATGACATTAACTGTCAAGGGGAAGTTATGAAAATTCTTTCTCACTGGAGATAGTCATTGACTGGCACTTGTATGACATGACTGTTTCTTGCCACTTCTTACCTGAGGCCTGAAATGTCTTTTTATTTAACTATATATTGGCAGGGAATAATTCAGTTTCTGGGGAATTGCATGTTACACCAAAGATTATGTAATCACCAAAGAACTTCTCACCTTGTCTTGAAAGGAAAATCATTTGTGAATATTTGGATCTAGAAGACCAACCAGAAAAGCTCCTGTAGCACTGTTCTGGAACTGAGATGATTGACCTCCAACAACCACAATCATCTTCTTTTGTGATCAGTATGACTAATCAGTGGAAATTCTGCCCGAGTTCAATGAATCTAAAAATTTTGCAAATGTCCCTTCACTAATGTAAATGCTGGCTTGATGTCAAAACTATCCTTTTTTATTGTTTCTCTTGAGTTCAAGTCTTCTACCCACTTTTAGAACAAGCCTGCATGAGAAGAGGTACTGGGTTCCCCTGGTCGAACTTAAGCTGAGCAAATGCAAGCAGGTAATTGTTGTACAGCTTCACTTGACAGTCCTGTCGAGTACCACTTTCATCATTTTCCTGATGATCAAGAATTAGACTGAGGTAACTGGTTGTGAGTGCATTTGTTTTTGTGATCAGGAAATACCTGGGGAATGATCTACATAGTTAAGTAAATACCAGCATTGCAGCTGTGCTAGAATATCTTCCTTGGGATGCAATTAGTTCTGGAACACAAAACTTCAGTACTACTGCTGGGATACCATTTATATAGTGAGGGTTGTGACACAGAGTGATGTTAAATCTTGTTTGATAACATGGCTGTGACATGATTTCAGACACTTTATTAATTGAATATGCTATATAAATATATAAAGGTAAAGTTTCCATAGTCTTAACAGAACATAGGGCTGCTCTCTCTTTAGAGAAAGAAAACTGTTGGTATTTAATCAAAAAGTCATCACACCCGTAATGTGGGGCAATGTTGACAAAGAGAGTCCCTTCATTGTAACTTCAGCTCGTGTATGAATTGAACCCACACTGTTGATGTCATTCTGCGTTGCAATACAATCACCCAGCCAACTGAACCAGCTGACCCACTGCCATATAAAACCAACAAATGTGACAAGCACTAGATCATATTTACCTAATTGACATATGCAAATATCCAATTTGGGGGCATTGCAAAATATTTTGAAGAAAAATGAAACAGCGTAAAAGGAAGGGTTACAAAGCAGATTATTGATTAAACAAACTGTGATGTGTAATGTGCAATATGCATAGATCAGATATAGTTCAAAGCTGAAATCATCACCGAGCTCTAAATTTCAATTCTATCAGCATGTTAGATAAATGGGAAAAAAATTCTTAACTTGGCATGAGGCGGATTTTCTGTCAAATATCAATACAATAACACGCCACTTAACAAGGATTCTTGGGTTAGCTTGTGCTACATGATGTGTTAATATGCTGAATGATCACAATTGCTTCACAATAAGATACAAAATAAGGAAAAACAATCTTCCAATACCAACAGGCTAATTGCAAAATTATGGATGGTTGGTACTGAGTAATGATATTTAGTCAATGTCATTGTAAGAAAATGTTCATAGAACATGATAAATCTTGAAACGTTTATACATTTTATTTCTGATTCCTGGTTAATTACAGACTGTTAATTTTTTAATGCGTCAGGCCTGCATACAATACAGGCAGCTGTTCAGGACATTAGTTAGGTGACCTTTAGAATATTGCATGCAATTCTAGTCTCCTTCCTGTTGGAAGGATGTTGCGAAACTTGAAAGGGTTCAGGAAAGATTTACAAATATGTTGCCAGGTTTGGAGGGTTTGAGTTATAGGGAGAGGCTGAATAGGCCCGGGCTATTTTCCTTGGAGTGTCGGAGGCACTTATAGAGGTTTACAAAATTATGAGGGGCATGGATAGGATAAATAGACAAAGTCTTTTCCCTGGGGTTGGGGATTCCAGAACTAGAGGACATAGGTTTAGGGTGAGAGGAGAAAGATATAAAAGAGACCTAAAGGGCAATTCTTTCAAACAGTAGGTGGTGCATGTATGGAATGGGCTGCCAGAGGAAGTGGTGGAGGCTAGTACAATTACAACATTTAAAAGGCATCTAGATGGGTATATGAATAGGAAGGGTTTGGAGGGATTTGAGCTGGATGCTGGCAGGTGGGACTAGAATGGGTTGGGATATTTGATCAGCATGGATGAGTTGGACCGAAAGTTCTGTTTCCCGTGCTGTAATCTCTATGACTCTATCTCAGCAAACCAAAAATATGGAAGTGAAATTTAACAGCATTGCTGAAAATAAATTGAAACTGAAATTAGTGCAAGATCTTGCCAGGTATAATTATGTTAATGTTTAAAAACCTCTTGATGAACTAACAGTAAAATCTAGGAGAAAGTGAGGACGGCAGATGCTGGAGATCAGAGTCAAAATGTGTGATGCTGGAAAAGAACAGCCGGTCAAGCAGCAACTGATGGGCAGGTGAGTCGACACTTCAAGCAGAAGCTCTTCATCAGAAATATCAGTAAATTCTATTATACGATCATCTGTACATAAAACAATAAACAGAGATTTAATAATGTTCCCCAGTGACAAAGATGCCAAAGAAATTGTATGTCTAAACCTTATAAATTAGGAGGCTTCAAGTAGGTGATTACAATGTGATAGTTCTGCCTGACAGATTGAGATGTACTCTACTCATTTCATGGGTCCACCAATCCTACCCATAATGGGTTGGAAAGTAAATATGGTAGCCATTGGTTCAGACACAATGTTTTGCTAGAGTAACTAGAAATTAATCTCACTTAACCTCTGAATGCACTTTTTATTCAACTGTTCATGCAATCATCTCTTTCGAAATGTAATCATGGATGTTTAATTCTTTACCTTGTAAAAACTTTCAGTGCTGTAACAGCTACGTAATAATGTCTCTTCATCTCACTCCTCAGTTCCCTAAGGCCAATTTTGGATTGACAACCTATCACAACTGTCTCCCACTAAATAAGAGGAAAACCTATTCAGTTCAAGTCTACAAATCTGAATATAAAATATCCCTAGTGAATCCCATTTAACCTCTTGTCCCCAATAAAATCATGTCACTAACTCAATTGTCCACAAAGCATTAGTTTCTAGTCCTTATAACCATCTTGGTGAACCTCTGCTTGACAACTACATCTTTTTAATTTTTTCTACAAGGGCTTGTACAAGATGACAATCTAAAAATTGCCTTGAGCAAATTATAAATCATTTCCTTGAACTTCTATTCAATGCTACAATCAATAAATTCCAAAATGCTAAAGCATTTTTATGGTTTTTTATGGTTCACGTTTGTCCAGTCACATTTGTAAAATTAGTTATGAGTTTACAGTCAAGTCTTTCTGTTTCTCTCTATGATCTTCAACATGTTTCCATTGAAGGTACATTTTCAATCTTTGGTTAACTTCCAAAGTACATCATGCTATATTGCATCTGTCTGTTCTGCCAACCTATGTCCTCCTGAGAGTTTTCACAGTTCAACATGCTGTTTTTCAAATCAGCTATGTGTATGTCTGAAGCAAGTCGTATTCCCAAGTGCTAATCATAAGAAAATCAAACTCAAAAGTGCACAAAGCACTGATCCCTTATGTATACTCATTCTAACCCTTCACCAATATGAGCAGCATCCAATTATTTTATGAGCGGTTTCCTATCCATCATCCAATTTTTATTTATGCTGTTACATTTTCTTATAAAACACATCAGACATTTATAATAAACCTCCTGTGTAACATTTTATTGAGTATTTTAAAAATCAATGTACTGTATACTGTCATTATAGTTCCTTTGTCTTAAATTGCTTACTTCAAAAAGCTCCACTAAATGAGTCAAAAATGGCTTTCTTTTAATGAATACTTTTTGGCTGTCCTTCAATATCTCTGTTTGTGCCCAAGTTCCCATGCTTTACTTTGTCTCATTTCTCATCTGCATATTGCCCTTGCATTGGTGTGGAATGACTAAATAAATCATTTGACATCTAAAGTCCACTCTCATTGTCAAAGGATTTTATTGTTTTCCATCAATGGGATGAAAATCTCTTGGGATTCAGAAGCTTCTTCATTGAACAAAGGGATTTTGTTTTTATACATTTATTTTGGACCACCTTTGGCTATTACAAACCAATCATATTATTAATTGATTACATTCACATCTAATGGGCGTTGATTTAGTTCAGTTGGCTGGATCATTAGTTATAGAGCAATATGATACCAACAGCATAGGTTCAATTCCCATCCCTAGTTTGAGGTAACTATGAAGGGCTCTCCTTTGCAATCTCTTCCCTTACCTGAGTGGCCTTCAGGTTAAATCACCAACAGGTACTCCTCTTCTAATGAAGACAGCAGCCCCTATGGTCTGGTAAGACAATGGTAACACATCCAATCAAGTTAATTGTGTGACTGAATAGTCAATGGTGGTCAGTTCTAGGTTTTGTCATGATGGTTACCAGACAGCTTTATCCCCTACCCTTGCAATTTCACAATGCGTCTTATTCAACCACATTCCAATACTGCTGACTTCAGAATCTGTTATGCAATCCTCCCTGCTAACAGGCTGCAGGCTTCTCGCTACAATATATGTTTGATATATCTAAAACACATGTCTACGATTACCTGGGGATCTTAACTAAGGTGGGTCAGACCCTTACCTTCTATCTAGTGCTGAATCTCAGACTCTGAACATGCCTGGAATAGAATCTTTTATCAGTATATTCAAGAATGCTCCTTCTCCAAATGTCTCTGTACAAACAACAGCCATTGTGTCTTTGCTACTACTCAACAGGACCCCTTCTGTATTCATTGCAATACCTTTTGTGTAATATCTTAATCCTGTCACCTTGGATGTAATCCTTCTACAAATGCTAAGATTGTTCCTAGCTTATAGTTACTTTACATTTCGAACAAAACAAGCTGCTGCTTCAGCTAACACAAAGTCTTCTCAGCCATTTTGTCAACAGAGAATCATCTTCAGCCATTTAATGCTGCTTTTTCTTCATGGACAGCTCCAACATCTATGCAATAGCATCTAAAAATATTGTTTCTATATGTATACTGAGCGCTATTTCATATACACCTCTTTCAATCCATGCATTGGCTGAAATTATAAGCCTGTTTGGCTGAAATCCAGCATTGTATGAGTAGAAATATTTTCCAATTAATTATTGTTGAGGCCAAAGACATTGTCTTCTGTTCCCCCACAAACCCTGGGTTAGAAGGCTGAACTGATTCCTTTCCTATTCATTTTTCCCTCGGTCATAGCAAAGTTTGAATTTTAAAAGGAAAGTGATATTGCCAATTTTGTGTCACACACTATTAGATATGTTTAAACGAAACAAATTTATGCATAAAACAAAAATAATTCAAGCAAAGATGCATAAGTTTATTAACAATAGCTTTAAACTATGCAAACATACACTGCTACCCTTTTGACAAATGTGATATATGCACACTGTCCAACTCAGGGAAAAAATATAAATTATTAAAGAGTACTTTAATCAAGTCACAGTAAAATTCATAAAAAAGTAATTTTTCACTGATTGTCCCAAATGCTGGTCTGCAGCTTAAGTCATGTTCCACATAAACTGCTGGAATTGGGATATCTTTCTGTATTTCTTCCTGAGGGTGGCTAGATTCACTTTTTTCAAAACAGTGGTGCTAGATTCTATATATTCCCTTGAGGAATCATCCACTTTTGGTGGTAAGATTTTCTAATTGTTTAACAACTCAAACTGTGATGAAAGAGGATTTAGGGAAAGGAGAGAGAATGAAAAAGTTGTTGGTTCTGATGCAAGTTATCACAGACGGTGCCATCAAATCTGTATTACAGTGACAAACTGCATCACACTACTTCTCAAAGTGTTGCAGATTTGGTGCATAAAGTCTTTGACTGCAGCTAGTTATTTTTGTTTTACAAAGTGTTCTTTCCAAAACATCCAAGGTTTGGATAAGTGTCCAGTCAATTATATTCTGCATTATGTGAAAGGTTCTATCGTCCACTCTGTTGCTAGAAAGAAATAGGTACACTTCAGGCAAGGTTAAGAAAGCAGAGGCATCACGGTGACCTCATTCAGTACTGGAATTGAACCTTTACTGTTGGCACCATTCTGCATCATAAATCGCTCATCCAGCTAACCAAGCTAATACATCTTCTTTGCATGACGATCAACTTCATCCAGTTCCTTGGCAATTGATGCTGAGCCAGCCCCTTTGCAAGCCTGGTCTTATATGTGACTCCATAATGAGATTACAGGCAAATACTCATGACATAATCAAGATTGAATTGAACTGAATCAACCTTTATTATTAACTGAATGAGTAGTGAAAAGTTTATAATGTCACCCCTTTGGTGCCATTTTAGGTACAGGGTACTTAGGTACAGAGTAATTGTGTTACAGACTTGAGAGAATCATAAATAAAAGTTCAGCATAAGAATAAAGAAATTTTCATTTTTTTTAAAGCACTCGAATTTTAGTCTTTTCACCAAACCAGCCTTCAGAGAGCCTGGAATAAGTTTACAAAACATGCTGGGCTTCAAACCTCAAGGCCTTGCTTCCAGTCCCCAAGGGACTGGTCTGGGGCTGGTCTGGTCTCTCTGCTCCCACGCCAGTCTGACCTGGGACTTATCACAACCTCCAGTCTCCTCCATTCACCTCCAGTAAGTTAGAATAAAAAGTTTGAAAACGAAGAGAGAGAAAAGAAAAAGAATATGCAGAGGACAGGAGCTCCAGCTAGAGTGTCTTATTCTACCACCATCTTGGAGAAAGTGAAGATTGCAAATGCTGGAGAGTCAGAGTCAAAAAGTGTAGTACTGGAAAGGCACAGCAGGTCAGGCAGCATCCAAGCAGTACGAGAGTCGACATTTCAGGCATAAGCCCTTCATCAGGAATGTGGGGTGGGGGTGGAGGGGGCTGAGCGAATAATAGAGGGGGGTAGGGCTGAGGAGAAGGTAGCTGGGATGGTGATAGATAGATGCAGGTGGGGGGGTGTGATGGTGATAGGTCAGAGTGGAGGGTGGAGGGAATGGGTGGGAAGGAAGATGGACAGATAGGACAGTTCAAGAGGGCAGTGCTGAGTTGGAGGATTGCATCTGGGATGAGGTGAGGGGATAGGAGATGAGGAAACTGGCGAAATTAACGTTGATGCCATGTGGTTGGAGGGTCCCAAGCGGGAGATGAGACATTCTTCCTCCAACCCCCTTCACCATTCTCCTTAAACCCCCCCCACCCACATTCCTGATGAAGGGCTTATGCCAAAAATGTCAACTCTCCTGCTCCTCGGATGCTGCCTGACTCGCTGTGCTTTTCCAGCTCCACCCTTTTCAATTCTGCCACCATCTTTCCTATTTCCAACCCTGTAAGCTTATTCAACTTTGATTCTACCTTGGCTTGTTTGCTGCTGAAGTCCTCATTTATGTCACAGTTACCACTATTCTAATGCACTTCTGGGTGGCTCCCACATTCTCACATCTCTAAAATTGAGATCACCCAAAACTGAGCCACCCCTGACATTACCCCTTAACTCCCAGGTTTCTTTCATCCATTATCTGTGTATGCCTATCTACATTTGACAGATGGTTAACCCAAGCATTGATTTTAAAATCCTTGTTTACAAATCCCTCCCAGAGCATCATCCCCCCCCCTTCTTTGTTCTTTTCCAGCCCTGCAACCTTTGGAGTTTCCTGCATGTTTTCAATTCTGACCTGTTGACCATCAGAATTTCTTTTTTTTGTTCTCAAATTGACTGTTGTGCCTTTCTCTACCAAACCATAAGTTCAAGAATTCCTTGCTTAATCCAGTCAGGCTTTTTTTTTTTAACTTTCTTTCATTCTTTAAGATACTCCTTCAGTCTATCTTTTTCACCAACTTCTGGTCATCTGGCCCTATATATAGCTCCATGTCATGTTTTGTTTCATCATGCTTATGTGACACATCTTGACAGATTTGCAATGTTAAAGGTAGGACAGTAAATCCTCTATGTCTGTGAAATCATGAATATGCCTATCCATATCAATAACTACATGCATGCAATTGAACAAATCCAAATGTGAGCTTTTATTTACAGTCACCAAAATGTGGCATGGTGGCTCAGCGGTTTGCATTGCTGCCTCACGGCACCAGGGATCCGAGTTCGATTCCAGCCTCGGGTGGCTATTTGTGTGGAGTTTGCATGTTCTCCCCATGTCTGTGTGGGTTGAAAAGAATTGGCTTAATTATAACTCATTTGAAATGCTTAACAAAATAATATATATTAACTAATGTTAATTAGCTGTTCCAATATCGTAACATCCCATAAGCACACCCTTGGCAAAGGCAAATTCCGTAAAATAGATTGTCTCACATGCAATTCTAACAGCAAGAAGAGAACCACCGCTTTTAGCTGTAACAGATAAAGGAATAAGAGCTTCCCCATCAGCTTCAAGACCCCAACAGAAGCTGCAGAAAATAAAACTAAAAATCTTGATTCTGTGGGAGCTTGACACCGCCCATTCAACCCAAAGGCCTCATAAACTGTTTGTTATCTTTGAGCAGACCGTTCGTCACCTCTGTCTCCACCTTTCTTCATAAAAAGAACAGGACCAGATACATCTCTTAAAGCCATATTATTGTCATATCATCTGGGTATATCAATAGGAAGGGTTTGAAGGGATATGTGCCGGGTGCTGGCAGGTTGGACTAGATTGGGTTGGGATATCTGGTTGGCATGGACGGGTTGGACTGAAGGGTCTGTTTCCATGCTGTACATCTCTATGACTCTATGACTCTATGTGCAGGCCAGGTGAATTGGCCATACTAAATTGACCAGAGTGTTCGGTGCATTGGTCGGGGTAAATATGGGTCTGGGTGGGTTACTCTCCGGAGGATCGGTATGGACTTGTTGGGCCAAAGGCCTGTTTTCATACTGTAGGCAATCTAACCTCAAATAAGTATCAACATCTGAAGGTAAAATCACATTTCTGTGATGCTTTAACTTATTTTTAACAAGCTCCATACTCACAAATTTCATCATTTGTGGGGTTCTCGGGAATGGAGCCCTGGCAAATATGGAGGAAGAACGGTGTATTTTTGTTGTATTTGTTGCTGTGACTTAAGCTTGAATTAAAGATTCTAAGATCTCATACACTACCAGCATTTTATTGACTGGTCTATGGTTACCTAATTTATTCTCTCCCTTCTTGCAGAGAACTATGTCATTGGTTATCCTCTGGAGTCCCACAACAGTTTGCATATTATAAAGATCTGTCCGCTACCTCCTTCCATTCCATCAAATTCTCACTTCCACCATCACTCATAAGCTGTGATCCACAATATTTATTGGATATTTCATCTGTATCCTTCATGATAGTTTGAGACAGCTTCCTTCTCATCTCACTGAACCTCTGTCCTTTCCAATCCCACACATTCTGGTGTTGATTTGTTTGTAATCAAATAGCCAGTACTACTTGCTCACTTCATTGCTCGGATATACATCAAACAATATTTCTGACCTTACTAGATTACAAATATAGGTATAAGAATAAGTCTGAACACAGGCAAGTGAAAAAAAAACCCTCTTTCACTCACACTAGTTTCCATGTTGAAATAGCTGAAGTTATAGAATTTTATTGCCTCATTGTTCCTGCACATATCTTTGAATGAATTACAAATCTTCCTTTCATTATGATTCTATTATTGGCTTCTAATTCATACTAAAGAAAAATAAGATTGACAGCCTGCCAAATAGATAATTTTCCATAAGATGAGGAGGGGTACATCAAACGTTATAGCTACATGTCTATTGCTGCTTTTTAGTTCTATCCTTTTTGATTCTTTCCTAACAGAATCCCTAGACCATCCTTACACTCCAGTGCTGCAATTGAATAATTTATTAGCATCGCAGCTTTGCCTCCTTTTTGCTTCAATTTACCTCCTGAAAATGTTATAGGCAATAACATTATATTCCTTATCCTGTCCAAATCCATGCCTGTGCTTTGGCTCATTCAGCCACATATTGCCTCAAGAATTTTGATAATAATAAATTGATTCAGAGTAAGTGCAGAATACAACAGTACAGTAATTTACTAGAAAAAAGGCACTGAATCATTGGATAATTCAACTCAAACAGCCTTTTGTATTCCTCCATAGTTAACAGAGCTACTTCAATCAATTCTAACTTCAAGTAGTTCTTTCACTCTTCTACCTTTCATGATGTGCATTGTTATCATGTAAAGAAATAATTGAATATCTCAATTAGAGCATGGGAGTGTAGAAATGAAATATGATGCACCCTAGCTCCTTTCACAGGACTCCATCTAATGGTTTTAAAATGAAATTATCATATCTATCTTTAATGAATTGGGAAGTCATCTAATTGGGTGCAGGGAATATTATTTTAGTTATCTAGTAAAATTATTGGGATTTTATGCAGGTTTTGTAAGAGGATTGAGATATGTATCAAGCTTTTGTTGTACTGATGTTCATCGATAAAGAGCTGCTGCTTTGCATTAATTAATGGTTTGTTGCTGACAGCTGTGCAATACAGGCCTTTTAGAGAAAATCACACAGGAAACTGCACAGATACAGCACAAATCTCCTGACTATCAATCACTTAAGAAAGCTGGGATGATCGAGTGAACTCTATTTTCCAGAGCAGACTATGCATTCCTAGCTGCATGGGGTGACAATATTGTTCAGGAACAATTGTCTGACATATGACCCCAACGAAGTGTAGTTCTGCTCAGAGTTTCATTAACTGGAACATGTGCTTCTCCTGTGAAGTACCAGATTGCAATCAAAGTAGTTGTGACAGAACTAGGGCAGAGAATAGAGTCTTACAGGGATCCGAGCAACATGGGCAATGGAGAGATTTGTGACAGATTCAGAAGAGACGTCCGGTGAGGCTGACCTTGTCAACAGCAGCTTCTCACTCCATCCTTTATATTTTTCACAAGTGGCACATCAACGTTCTCACTAGGCAGTAGCAATGCACCAATTAAAGATAATTAAATTATAGATTGTTATTAACAAATATACTCAGCTCAATAATATTCAGCTTCCTATCTTACCAAATGCACCAAATAAGCTAGATGAAGATAAGACACGACTGGAAATCAAAGCGGGGACCTGGCGAATTCAGCTCACCGTTTGCTCGGCAATATTCCACATGATTGCACATAATCGAACAGCATCTCAAGGCACAACCCATGGGCACCAGCCACATGCACTGTTTGTCCATTGACACTGGTAACTGGCATGTACCAATCCTTCACAAACATTATGACACCTCTCTTATACACTTGCAAGCTGCTCAAGAAGCACAGATTTGCTTACAGGGTACGCTTGTAACTAGCCATAAAAAACACCCAGTTCATGGATTGGACTCAGGGCTTCTCACTTGCAAACCTAGAACCTACCTTTGTGTTCTCAGTATCCTTGCCTTGCCTTACCTTGCCTTGGCTTGTCAAGCCTGTTAGTGCATCGGTACTTTAGCCCACCAAAGGGATCTGTCCAGAACATAAGAACATAAGACCATAAGACCATAAGACATAGGAGCGGAAGTAAGGCCATTCGGCCCATCGAGTCCACTCCGCCATTCAATCATGGCTGATGGGCATTTCAACTCCACTTACCCGCATTCTCCCTGTAGCCCTTGATTCCTTGTGACATCAAGAATTTATCAATCTCTGCCTTGAAGACATTTAGCGCCCCGCCCTTCACTGCACTCTGCGGCAATGAATTCCATAGGCCCACCACTCTCTGGCTGAAGAAATGTCTCCGCATTTCTGTTCTGAATTTACCCCCTCTAATTCTAAAGCTGTGTCCAGGGGTCCTAGTCTCCTCACCTAACGGAAACAATTTCCTAGCGTCCACCCTCTCCAAGCCATGTATTATCTTGTAAGTTTCTATTAGATCTCCCCTTAATCTTCTAAACTCCAATAAATACAATCCCAGGATCCTCAGCCATTCCTCATATGTTAGACCTACTATTCCAGGGATCATCCGTGAATCTCCGCTGGACATGCTCTAGTGCCAGTATGTCCTTCCTGAGGTGTGGGGACCAAAACTGGACACAGTACTCCAAATGGGGCCTAACCAGAGCTTTATAAAGTCTCAGTAGCACAATGGTGCTTTTATATTCCAACCCTCTTGAGATAATTGACAACATTGCATTCGCTTTCTTGATCACAGACTCAAGCTGCATGTTGACCTTTAGAGAATCCTCGACTAGCACTCCCAGATCCCTCTGTACTTTGGCTTTATGAATTTTCTCACCATTTAGAAAGTAGTCCATGCTTGTATTCTTTTTTCCAAAGTGCAAGACCTCGCATTTGCTCACATTGAATTCTATCAGCCATTTCCTGGACCACTCTTCCAAACTGTATAGATCCTTCTGCAGCGTCCTCACTTCCTCAGTACTACCTGCCTGTCCACCTAACTTTGTATCATCTGCAAACTTTGCTAGAATGCCCCCAGTCCCTTCATCCAGATCATTGATATATAATGTGAACAGCTGCGGCCCCAACACTGAACCCTGCAGGACACCGCTTGTCACCGGCTGCCATTCCGAAAAAGAACCTTTTATCCTAACTCTCTGCCTTCTGTCAGACAGCCAATCCTCAATCCATACCAGTAGCTCACCTCGAACACCATGGGCCCTCACCCTGCTCAGCAGCCTCCCGTGTGGCACCTTATCAAAGGCCTTTTGGAAGTCTAGGTAGACCACATCCACTGGGTTTACCCCATCTAACCTACTTGTCACCTCTTCAAAGAACTCCAACAGGTTTGTCAGGCACGACCTCCCCTTACTAAATCCATGTTGACTTGTTCTAATCCGACCCTGCTCTTCCAAGAATTTAGAAACCTCATCCTTAATGATGGATTCTAGAATTTTACCAGCAACCGAGGTTAGGCTAATTGGCCTATAATTTTCCATCTTTTGTCTTGATCCTTTCTTGAACAAGGGGGTTACAACAGCGATCTTCCAATCATCCGTGACTTTCCCTAACTCCAGAGACTTTTGAAAGATCTCAACCAACGCCTCCGCTATTTACTCAGCCACCTCCCTCAGAACTCTAGGATGTAGCCCATCGGGGCCAGGAGATTTATCAATTTTAAGACCTTTTAGCTTTTCTAACACTTTCTCTTTTGTAATGGCAACCACACTCAACTCAGCACCCTGACTCCCTTTAATTGTTGGGATATTACTCATGTCTTCCACTGTGAAAACTGATGCAAAGTACTTATTAAGTTCTCCTGCTATTTCCTTACCTCCCATCAATAGGCTTCCAGCATCAGTTTGAAGTGGCCCAATGTCTACTTTTCCTTGTCGTTTGTTTCTTATGTATTGAAAGAAACTTTTACTATCATTTCTACATCTTGATGTACGACACACTGAAACATCAGCAAATACCTACAACATGAACCCAGCTGCTAAACAGCAAGCATTCTGCACTTCTTTTTCAGCCAAATGGCTATGTTAGAAACTGGTGGGTATGGGTTTTCAGCTCGATTCAAAAGGGGACCATCATCTGTCTGGGGATCATGGTAACATCATACATAATCTACAGGCGGTTCAGGGACATGACCACCATTATTTATCTGCTTAGGTCAGTCAGGGCATCTCTGCAGGAGTTCCTCAGGGTAGTGTCCTAGGCCTAACCATCTTCAGCTGCTTCATCAATGACCTCCCCTCCATCATAAGGTCAGGAATGGGGATATGCATCGATCATTGCACAAAGTTTAGCACCATTCATGACTCCTCAGATACTGAAGTAGTCTATGTTTAAATGCAACCCCATGGGAGACTGGTTAGCAAGGTTAGGTGTCATGGAATAAAGGGAGAACTAGCCATTTGGATACAGAACTGGCTCAAAGGTAAAAGACAGAGGGTGGTGGTGGAGGGTTGTTTTTCAGACTGGAGGCCTGTGACCAGTGGAGTGCCACAAGGATCGGTGCTGGGTCCTCTACTTTTTTTGTCATTTACATAAATGATTTGGATGCGAGCATAAAAGAGGTATGGTTAGTAAGTTTGCAGATTACACCAAAATTGGAGGTGTAGTGGACAGCGAAGAGGGTTACCTCAGATTACAATGGGATCTTGATCATATGGGCCAATGGGCTGAGAAGTGGCAGATGGAGTTTAATTCAGATAAATGCGAGGTGCTGCATTTTGGGAAAGCAAATCTTAGCAGGACTTATACACTTAATGGTAAGGTCCTAGAGAGTGTTGCTGAACAAAGAGACCTTGCAGTGCAGTTTCATATCTCCTTGAAAATGAAGTTGCAGGTAGATAGGATAGTGAAGAAGGCGTTTAGTATGCTTTCCTTTATTGGTCAGAGTATTGAGTACAGGAGTTGGGAGGTCATGTTGCAGCTGTACAGGACATTGGTTAAGCCACTGTTGGAATATTGCGTGCAGTTCTGGTCTCCTTCCTATCGGAAAGATGTTGTGAAACTTGAAAGGGTTCAGAAAAGATTTACAAGGATGTTGCCAGGGTTGGAGGATTTGAGCTATAGGGAGAGGCTGAACAGGCTGGGACTGTTTTCCCTGGAGCATCTGAGGCTGAGGGGTAACCTTATAGAGGTTTACAAAATTATGAGGGGCATGGATCGGATAAATAGGCAAAGTCTTTTCCCTGGGATCGGGGAGTCCAGAACTAGAGGGCATAGGTTTAAGGTGAGAGAGGAAAGATATAAAAGAGACCTAAAGGGCAACTTTTTCATGCAGAGGGTGGTATGAGTATGGAATGAGCTGCCAGCGGAAGTGGTGGACGATGGTACAATTGCAACATTTAAGAGGCATTTGGATGGGTATATGAATAGAAAGAGTTTGGAGGGATATGGGCTGGGTGCTGGCAGGTGGGACTAGATTGGATTGGGATATCTGGTCGGCATGGACGGGTTGGACTAAAGGGTCTGTCTCCATGCTGTACATCTCTATGATTCTATAATATCCAGGCTTGGGCCAACAATTGGCACTCATACCATACAAATGCCAGGCTAATACCATCACCAATAAGAGACTAGCTAACCACTGCCCCTTGACATTCAATGTGTGACCATCACTGAATCCCCAACATCCTTGCAGCTACCATTGACCAGAAACTCAACTGGACTCACCATATAAACAGTGTTTACAAGAGAAGGTCAGAGGCTAGGAATACTGCTGAAAGTGATTCCGCTTCTGACACCTTAAAGCCTGTTCACCTTCTACAAAGCACAAGTCAGGGTTGTGATGGAATACTCCCCATTTGCCTGGATAGGTGCAGCATCAACAACACTCAAGAAGCTTGACACCATCCAAGACATGACAGCCTCGTTGATTGGTACTCCATCCATCAAGCTCCAGTAACTTCACTGGGGACACTCAGTATCAACAGTGTGTACTGTCTACAAGATGCATTAGTGAAATTCACCAAAGATCCTTAGACAGCATCTTCCAAACTCATGACAACCCCTTCTGGAAGGACAAGGGCAACAGATATGTGAGAACACCACCACCTGCAATTTTCCCTCCAAGCCACTGACCATATGTCTTGGAAATATATAGCTGTTCCTTCACTGTTGCTGGGTTTAATTCCTGAAATTACTTCCCTAAGAGCACTGTAAGTCAACCTACAGCATGTGAACTGAGTGCTTCAAGAAGGCAGCTCACCACCATCTTCTCAATGGCAAGTAGGAATTGGCAATAAATATTGGCCAGCTAGTAACACCCTTGTCCCATGAGTAATTGTTTTTTGAAAGTGCTGTCACTGTTGCACTGCCCCATAAATGGAAACAGAGATGTTGAGGAAGGGAAAGGAGCCAGAAATGGGCCAGGTGAAGTTGAGAGTAGGCATATTTCTGGGGATAGACTGGCCACTCATATCCACTACAAACCCACTAATTCCCACAATTACTTTCTCTGTACATCCTCATATCCTGGTTCTTCTAAGGACTCCATCCCATTCTCCCAGTTTCCCCATCTCCATTGCATCTCTACTGATGATGATACCTTCTGCAGGTAACATCCACTTTTTGGTCAACTCAGGCTTCTTTGTCATCATCATTGACTGTGCCCTTTGCTGAATCCAACCAATTTATTGCACTTCTGCCCTCATCCCTTTTCTTCCCTCCCACAACACTAATGTGGTCTCCTGGTCCTCATGTTCCACTCCACTAGCCACTGCAACCAAAGGATTTTAAGTCTCCATTTCTGCCACCAGACACACATTCCGCTCCCCTCCCTTGTCAGCCTTCCATTGCGACCATTCCCTCTAGAACACCCTGCCACTGCTCCTCCACTCCCAACACCACCCCATTATCCCATTGTACCTTCCTGTGTAATCACAGAATGTGCCATACTTACCTATTTACCTCCCCATTCTTCCTTCCAGTTGAAGCAGCAACTTAACTGCACTACATTCAATCTGGCCTGCTATATTAAATGCTCACAATGTGTTCTCCTCTACTCTGGGGAGTTGAAACACAGGCTGGGTGATTGTTTTGCGAAACACTTACATTCCATCCACAAAAGTGATGTCAAGCTTCCAGTTGACAGTCACTTTAACACACGACCAAGTTTCCTGGCCAATATTTCATTGACCAACATGAACAGGAGGAGTAAACATTTATGATCATTACCTTTATTTTCAGTTCAGAAGAATCAAAGATTGGGTGAGTATTCAGCTCAGTTCAGTTCAGAAAACACCAGGATTGAATTCAGAACCATATTTAGCTTGTCTGCTGGATGCAGTTCAGGCCAGTTCAGAGACTCACTTCCTTCAGCAAAAGGATATAGTTTTAAATCTTACAAGCCAGGAGTGTTTGGTTAGAAACCTGTGGGTTATTAGAACTGTGAAAATTTAGGCTCTCAAACTTGTGAAAAGTTCATATTGACAGACATGGAATAGTTCACAGCAAAGAAACTAAAAAAAAATCAGTTAAGTAGAAAATTAAGAAATTGAAATTGAGATGTTATTTCTCTGGACTCAAGTTGGGACAGAGTTGGGATCCTTCTTCCCGTATGTTTTGAGATCTTTATGTATCTGCATTTTATTTAGGTAGGTTTTTTTGCTTTATTTCTCATTTTGTGTAATAAATGTCTGCTTTGTTGTTAAATAAAATATACAGCTTTGCATAAATATCTCTTGGTAACTAACCATCACAATAACGAGTTGAAAACAAAAACAGCTTATCTGTCAACCCAGGTTTCATTCTGGGATTTGGCTTGTTTAGTCATACTATCAGCTTTTTTGATAACACCAGGACATGGGGAAGTCATCTGTTCCTTCAAGTGGTATGTTGTGATCTCGTACATCCACTAAATAGGGTAGGTAAACCTTCAATTTTGCATCTTGTCCAAAAGTTGGCACTGTGCCTCACACTCAGTATTATGCTGAAATTTCAGCCGAGAACATATGCTCAAGTATTCAGAGCATGGCTTGAACCACAATATTCTGACTTGGATTGAGATAGCTCAACTCATGATTGGCAAGCCTACAGCTTTCAAGACTCAACATTAAGTTTAAATTTTTAAAACACAAACATCCTCTCCCTTGTTCATTCCCTTCCCCCACACCTCTACGTCGTGTCCTATATGGGCTGCTTTTTTGGTTTATCACCAGCAATTTTTTTTATTTGCTATCCCTTTCCTCTGTCTCTCTCTCTCTCTCTCTCTCTCTCTTTCTCTCTCTCTCTCTCTCTCTGGGAGCTATCTCCATGTACTCTATCTCTCCATGCACCCCCACCCCCACCCACCCTGACCCATGTCATCAATAGAAATGTCTCCCTTTCCCAGCTATCTTTGGTATGGATGAAGGGTCACTAGCACCAAATCATTAACTCTGCTTTTCTGTCTCCCAATGGTGCCCAACTAGCTGACTTCCTCCAGCACTTTCTGTTTTTGTGTTGACAACATAGTCATGGTAGTTGTTATGCCGTAAAGGCTAAATGCAAATTAACACTGATATCCGAAAACGTCTGAAGCTGGACTGAGTCAACGGGGCAAAGGTTGAAGCTATGTCCACAGAGACGAGTTTCTTTAAGTGAGTGAAAAGCTGTGTCTGAGCTGGTGTTAGGGCCAAGGCTGCAGACAATATAAATGATCAGAGTTAGAACCTTATTGGATGTATTGTACTAACTTAAGCTGAATATTGGAAACTAATAAGGTAAAAACAATGACTGCAGATGCTGGAAACCAGATTCTGGATTAGTGGTGCTGGAAGAGCTTTTGCCTGAAACGTCGATTTCGAAGCTACTTGGATGCTGCCTGAACTGCTGTGCTCTTCCAGCACCACTGATCCAGATGTTGGAAGCTAATGCCTATGCATTCTCATCAGAAGAAATGCAGGCAAAAACAAAATTAAAACACCCGGAAAAGCTAGCAATATTTCTCCAACTGCCAAATAAGTATTAAAATAATGAATCATTCAGCACTTTGGTACTTTTATTACTGATATACTATAAAATTACTCTTTCCCACCCAAAGTAGCCATTCAAAGTCCTTCTCGATTCATACTGAAAATAATTTAACATTTCAAAAGTACTTAGTAAAAGAAGATTAATCAAAAAATGGTTGTTTAAGTGACTTCTCTGAAATTGCCGAACAAAGCTAGAGATGGAACCTGTGTGAATAATTTGCAGAATAGTCAATTATTGATAGTTCAATAGTTCAATTGTCCCTTTAGAAAATCTATTGTTCATTCTGGTATGCCATTATCCGAGCTATTCACTTTCCAACCATTAATTTTTAGAATCTGTCCAGAGCTTTGACCCTGCATCACGATGTAAAAGCAGATGAGATAGGATCTTCAAAAAGCTGCTCTTGATTTCCCATGTGGCTCAATTTTGTCAGCAGTGATCAGACACTGCCAGGAAAATGAATTATGATGGATGGCAAGTTTTGCATCTTAATATAAATTATTTTTTTCACTAATCAATATCAAAAGATCTCAACAGGAGAGCTTCAAGATGAAAACTATGCAATTGCAGTGTTATTTGTGCAGAAGCAATTGACACCTCAGATCAGATAAATGGAATAACGTGGTAAAACTTTTCCATTCCAAATTTGATAAACTCTGTTATTCAGACAATATCCAACAATCAAGCATTCTATCACTCTGCATAAACAATATGCAGGCTGCATTTAAAGATAATAAGCTCAACGGTATTAATCTGTTTAAATTCCCACAGACAAAATAACACACAACACAGACAAAATGCACATTTTTTTAGGAAAGTTGATCGTTTTGAAGTAGTTGATAAATCTTGACCAACCAACTGTTTCCAAAGCATCTTCATCCAAAATGATGACACATTAATAGCAATGTGAAGACAGTAAACAAAAACATTCGAGTCCATCTACCTGAGGGTATGATTGCTTTACTACATTCTTACAGACATCTCTCAAATCTGCAGTTAAAAGCAGCTTTATCAGGGATCTCTGAGAATTGACAGTACACAAAGCAAATTTCTCTTTTCTAAGATGATGGCAGGCTGTGAGTGTCATCCTTTCAACTGCACCAGATCTCAGAAGCTTAAATAAAGTATTTCAAAGATAAGCTTGTATTTGAAGACTGCCCTGTTTAAATTCTGCCAATCTGTCTTACCATCTGCTGGCATCTTACAATATGGAAAACTATCCACTTTATTTCTAGTCATTTCTGCTGAACAGCAATCCTGATGGCATTGAAATAATTGAAAATCCCAAACAATCTGCCAGTAATTTTGGACTGGAGTTTAATATATACCACAATAGCCCACCAGCAATTGAATTCCCATATCATGAATATTCTGTAGGCCACACAAAGAACACAACATAATGACTGACAACACTTATTCTTGTAACCCCAATAAATTTTGCAAATTTCAATATTGATTAGCTACTATGTGTTTACAGCTGGAACATTTAGGGTACAAACAGTTCATAAGTTGAAACAGCTTCCACATTGTCATCCTTTACTGATGAGGAGGGTTTGCGATGTTTCTCAATTATCACATTCCATTTTCTATTGAAAATTCATGTCATGATCCACCTGTTAACTTGTTATTGATTCTGTGTCTTTAAGAGGTTCAAGTTCAAAATTCTGTACTTTTGTAAAGTTACTTGGCTTCAGATTCCTTCATCATACAAACTGAGGAGTTCCAATAATTTATAAATACAAACCTGTGGAGGTTTAACATTTGTGTTGAAATTAATCCTGCAAATCAAGGTAACAATTCAAAATCCTTGGGTAATAGAATTTAAGTTAGTGAACTGCAATTTGATGGCTATTCAACTAAATTTGTTCATATTCCTGCATTCAAAATTTGCCAGGTGAATTATTTTGAGCTACCTAAACATGTCTACAACAATGTTAAGATCAGCCTTCATGACTAATCTCTTCTATCTACTATAAGAAGACCTACCACCATTGTCCAGCATCAGAATGACACCTTAGATGGTCAGTTTGGCAACTATTGCCATTCATATTTGAATTATAAGCATCCATTCATGCAAACCTCAGACAGCCCCAGCTACATTGGACAGCTTGGATTACACTTATGTTCCAGGCTGTATTGTTTAGGATTCACCACAGAAAGAATGATTATTTTCACATTTTTACTCTCCGTAAGTGAGTTATGAAGTAAATTTTGCCAGTCATGTATTTTTAAGTTATTGATACATCTTGTTGTTGTTATTTCCAGCATTGCCAACATCTTATATTATCACGGTCATCCACTTAACAATCTGGGATGTCTTCAATAGATTCATTGCCTCCAAATCTTCTTGCTGGTGTTAATCTAAGCTACCAATGCCATGTGGGGAAGGATAGATAGGTTACATATTACTTGAAAGCTGGTTACATGGTATCTGAGATACAAGATGGTTTTCTTGTGAGACAACAGGCTCAACTTAAGAGTAGGTTTATGATATTACTTCTGGAACATTCTCCCACAACATTACTGATATACACCAAATCAGAAACAATATAATTTAGGACACTAGTTAGCTCCTTTCAGGAACAATCCTTTTTATCCTTTTGGGCAGAGTTTACCTTGTGAAGTCAGTTAATCCTTGCAGGTCTGCTTTTATTAATCTATGCAATCTATTAATCTATTAATCCAGTGGGAGGCATGGTGGCACAGTGGTTAGCACTGATGCCTCACAGCACTAGAGACCCGGGTTCAATTCCTGCCTCAGGCGACTGGCTGTGTGGAGTTTGCACATTCTTCCTGTGTCTGCATGGGTTTCCTCCGGGTGCTCTGGTTTCCTCCCACAATCCAAAGATGCTAAATTGCCCATAGTGTTAGGTGAAGGGGTATGGGTGGGTTGCGCTTCGGCGAATCAGTGTGGACTTGTTGGGCCGAAGGGCCTGTTTCCACACTGTATGTGATCTAAATCTAAGTCAATCTGACATCATTGGCTGAGCCAGCATTAATGCCCATTCCTAGTTGCCCTCGAGAAGCTGGTGGTGAGTTATTCTCTTGAAATGCCCCAGGCCATCAGATGTTGATACACACACAATGCTGATTAGTGAGGGAGTTCCAGGATTTAAAACAGTGAGAGTGCAGGAATGGGAACACATTTCCCAAATCAGAATGAAAAGTGATGTGTCAGGGAACTCACAGGTGGTGGTGCTCCCATGTGCCCTTGTTCTTCAGGATGGTAGTGGTCATGGTTTTGGAAAGTATAGTCTTCACCAACAACTTGTGAGTTAAGCCCTGGGCACAATGATAGATGGTGTAAACCACATCCAAAACTATTCATCCCAATCTAAGTGCATGTGCCCACCAGTGGTATTGAAGGTTACCATGAAGCTAAACTTTATGTCTCTGAATTTTGCCAGAAATCTATTTGAGATACATGTGGAATCAGTCTGCAGTACATCAATGTATCAAGTGGGTGACTTTTTTTTAATTCAGTCAGACAGTGTGGGCATCACTGGCTGGGCTAGTGTTTATTGCCCATCCCTAATTATCCTTAAGAAGATAGTGGTGCACTGGCTTCATGAACTGGCGCAGACCATTTGTTAGAGGTGCACCTACAATGCCTTTAAGGAGTGAATTCCAGGATTTTAACCTAGTGACATTGAAAAACTGTGATGTATCTCTAAGCCAGGAAAGTATGTGGCTTGAAGGGAAACTTGCAGGTGTTGGTGCTCCCATTTGGCTGCTGGTCTTGTCCTCTGAAATAGCAGTGGTCATGGGTTTAGAAGGTACTGCCTAAGGAACCATGGCAATTGCATTTCTGTACTAAGCCACGGTGAGAAATCCATCATAAGATCTAGGAGCAGAAACAGGCCATTCAGCCCATCTAGTCCGCACACTGGTGTCCAGCAACTACTGCATATTGCAGCAACAACATTTCACCTGTCCTGCCATCATTATCTAATTTAACTTATAAATTAATTGCTTGAGATTCCTTGCTCTTTACATATTACTATATTAATATTTCATTTTTATAAAAACATCACCAGTATCAATCTTATAATAAAGCAACTATTTTTTTCAGAAGAAAGAAGAGCAAGAAAACACAGGGGACCTAAACACAAACAAAGACCTTATTGTTAGGTGAAGTCTAGAAATATTCACCAATTCTGTTCACCTATCAGCTTCTTTCCCTGCATGTGTGTCATGCTGTGATACATAATGCCACTCCATCACAATCTGCACCTATTATCCTCTCCCACTTACCACTCACTTTTGAGAGTTTACTTCTTGCAGTAAACCTTGTTTAAAACATTCAGTTTCCTTTTGCACCAAGTTCCTACACTGAATCAAATTTCTAGCAGTATGCTCATTTGGCCTCAATCCCACTCTGTCGAAGTCTCATGCAAGCTGACCATGCTCCTTACTGGACCCCTCAGGTACAGGATGTAGTTGGCTATGTGCATGTCCATCAAGTTACCCACAGGCCAGCTAGTGACCTTCCCACGAAGACTCACTTGATGTACAACTCCCGTCAGCAACCACCACTCTGTTGTGTCTATGTTATACTCATCAGATTGTGAGATAAATGTAAGCACAACTGGATGACCAATGACATGGGAGTATCTTTGCTGATAGAGTGTGTGGAGGAATGTTGCGATGGTGCATCTCAGAAGTGACAGGGTATCCTCCAGGCTCTCCAGCTGTAGTCTCCTCAGCCTTTCATGCAACCTGACCTGCATGAAAGAACAGATAGATTGAAGGGATATACACTTCTCATTGCCTCAGTCCAGCCATCCCTAGCATGGATCACCAAGAGTGGACAAATGAGCATTATGGCTCGTGTATATCAGAGGCTCCATGAGCCATTGTTCTCTGCCACTCTTCGTTAGATCCATCAGTGATGGAGCAGTCTCCATACTGTGCTGTCATTTTAAAGGCATTTCCTCCAAGGATGTTAAGAAATGACACCTCTCCACCAATCTTATCCATTTCCTTCATGATATGGATCTCTTCACTTACACTGTTAGCATCCCCATGGGGCAGTCATAATACTAACTTTGAAGGCAATCCAGGGGCCTATATATGAAGCCAAAAAATATCTCCTTCATATGTCCACTCTTGAGATTTTATGGGAGTCAGCAATGGCAGTCAGGCGCTGTTCCCTGAGATATAGTCATGCCTCTGATGGGATATGCTGAATCTTGATCCTAACGTCACCAACTGGTCATCATTCCTTTCACCTTCTCCATTGTTACAGGCAAAGCCCAAAGGAAGGAGGGAAATGGAATATGCTGCTTGGCAACTGAAATAGGTCATTGAAGAGCTTGTGGCACTAGATTCAGCTTCTTTGGGTGACCCCCCACACCTGCTGACTTCCAGTGTAACCTTCACCCAGGTTTGCTTGGTGAGGTAAGACAGACTCTCCATCCTGTCTGAAAGAACAAGGACCTCCTAACCTGCCCTTGCAGCCTAGAGTTGAAACTGCTGTGAGACTTTACATAAGGGTGGATTTGCAGGTTTCTTTTCAACTTTCTACTTTCTAAGCAGTTATTTGGTAGTCTCTAAAAGACAGGCAGCAGTGGATGCATGGCTGCCAGTCCTTTAAATAGGTTGACAATGCTCCTTCTGATTTTTCACTTCCCATCTGTGCACTGTGAATGGTTGGGCTTCTTGTCTCACACTGTTAATTGGTCGGCCCAAAGATGCTACTGACTGCTCACTGCCTGAGCAGAAGTGGCATCCAAGTGTTCTTGGCTTATGCATCAATTTCTATTGAATGGAGTGCCATAATTCTAAAAATGCAATGTGATCATTTAGCTTAGAACATATTGAAAGAATCAATGATTCCAATTTCTTAGTTGCTTGCTCTGCAGTACCATATTTCTCTTAATTCCCTCCGTGTAGTGCTGGATGCTGTAGGTTGGTTGCTACTTATAAGTGAATACCTATAACCGAAAGAAATTAGCATTGCTACCAGGTTTGCTCAGGGCTTTCCATAGTTTGACCGTTATTGATGTTTCTACATAATTGAGTGACTCTAAGATATTTCTGATGAAGGGTTTATGCCCAAAATGTCGATTCTCCTGCTCCTCAGATGCTGCCTGATCTGCTGTGCTTTTCCAGCATCACACTCTCTACTCTGACCTCTAGCATCTGCAGTCCTCACTCACTCCCTGCTGACTCTAAGATATGCCTTGAATAGAATCTCCATTTTTTTTTCTGGAAGTTGGACTATTTGTTTTGACTAAATATAAGTTGCTTGGAGTGTTTTTTTATTTTGAAGAGATCTGTGCTGTGAGGTCTCGCGAGATTTCTCACTGTACCTTAGCAAATGCACCTTATTACCTACCTGACCCACCCCTATGGCACCCATCACATCCAGTTCCACTCCTATCTTTCTATGTGCCATTTTTGGTAACAACTTGCCACTCAGCAGTTATCCACTGAAAAGCCAGGGTCCCATGCAGCTACATTGTCTTTCCTCCTGATAAGTACTAAAGCTGCCCTGCTCAGACAAGGATGCTTTCTAAAGATATCAGAAAAAGGGGAAATTGTTGCCACAATTCTCCGACAGGCACCTAGAAATCCTGGTGGATGGTGTGGGGCAAAGTAGAGGTGTCATTTTCCTCGAGGATTGGCAGAAGAGGCTGCACCACAAGGCTCTGGCAGCCAGCTCTGAGATTACCACCAGGGTTACAGCCAACTCAACAGTCAGGAAGAGTGGCTAGCAGTAAGGAGGTGAATGACCTTCTCTGTTCCACAGGGGAATTGCCACACTCTTCTCTCAACTAATTCAGACTCGCTCTAACTCTGCTACTGCACCCAACTTCCCCAAGGCTCATGCTCTGCCACAAGCATGGCCAAAGCCCTGGACTGGTATCAGAGGCTGGTCTTGACTTATTGTGCAGGGGACCTCCTGATTAGTTGGCGCCCCCATGGATTTCAGTGAGTAATACTCCAGTAAGTGTTTGTGAGCCATGGCTGCCTGCTGGCTGCACATGCAATGTGTTTACTGTGTAAACGCAGTGAGGTTGACCCAGCACACTGCATTCAGCAAGCTGTTTGGCCCCTTGACTGAAATCAATTGAGTAACAAAGTATGAGATCTGTTTTTGTGATTGAGTTAATTTCAAAGCAAGGTAAGGCATGGATAGTGCCTGTGTGCATGTAGACGCTAAATGAACATGTGAGCAGCCCTGTAATGCAGGCTGGTCCAATCCATGAGCTCTATGCCCATTTCAATGCTTGTTGCTAGCACACCTTGCCATACAGGTTGGTATTTCCTGAGCATGCTTGCTAGTGGAAAGGAGAGGTGCCACAGAAGTCATGAGGGATTGGCAAATGCCAGATGCTGGTATGCATGGATGAGGCATGCACGCAGCTAGTGCCCATGATTGTGCTTGACTCTGAGCAACATGGAGGTCCTTCGGAGCAAGCAGAGTGCAGATAAGCAGCGATGGTTAGGCTCTCTCTTTGTTATGGAGATGGTTATTGCCTGACTCTTGTGCGGCACAATTGTTACCTGCCACTTGTCAGCTGAAGCTTGACTGTTGTCCAAAACTTGCTGCACATGGACATGGATTGCTTCAGTACCCACGGAGTCAAGAATGGTACTGAACCTTGTGTAATCAAACATCACCTCTTCTGACTTTCTGATGGAGGGAAGGTCTTGATGAAAATGGTTGAGCCAAGGACAATACCCTGAGGAATTCCTGCACTGATCTCTTGGGACTTTGATTAAATATCAAATACCCTGTTCCCTTGTGGTTGGTATGAATGCAGCCATGTTCTCCCTGTGATTCCCAATTACATTAATTTTATGACAGTTCCTTGATATTACATTTGGTCAAATGTTGCCATGAAGTCAAGGGCAGTCTCTTACCTCACCACTTGAATTCAGTTCTTTTTATCCATGTGGTCTGTGTGACAATATATTCATATTTTACAATGATAATTTTCTCTTTTCATGGACCACATGTGTTCATGGGAACTAAATATCAGCATCATCAATCAATCAATGTAGCTGTTAATGAACATCATTTGGGCTCACAAATGCATTCGCCCATAAAGAGCATTGTAATGTTATTGTTGACTTGAATTAAGTAGAAAGCATATTACAAAAAATTCTCAAGAGCATTTCTCTTAATGTTAACATGACATATAATTCAGTCTGTTCAGGATGATGACTGCTTCTATTATGGAGAAATATTGATGCACGAAAGCATCAAAGGTTTCTATCTGCAGAGATCAAAAGAATTGATAAAACTTTGCCTCTAAACACATTCCACCTCCCCACCCCCATCACTCCAGAGTGACTTGAGAGAAAGAGAGAGAGAGAGAGAGAGAATGGTCAGCGAGACACTGATTGAGAGAGGAGTGGTTAGGGGAGAGGGTGGTCAGTGGCCTGTTGGCATCAGATCTGTTGTAATCATGTCCAATAGATTGAAGCCAACCTGGATAAACAGCAGAGGTTAATTGCGTAGTACTTAATAATTAGTCATAGGTGTCAGTAGCTCAGTTGGATGGACACCTAGTTTAAAATGTAGAGTACTATCAGCAATGTGGGTTGAATTCCTGTATCAGTTGAGGTCTTCATGAACATCCTACCTTCTCAACCCTGCCCCTCAACTGAGTCATGGTGACCCTCAGGTTAAACCACCATCAGCTCTCTCTTTCCCTCTAATGAGAAAGCAGTCCTCTGGGACCAAGACAACTTTACCTTTTACTAATAGTTAGTTGCATTATATCTGAGTTATATGTGAATCCTTCGTAAAACCTCAGGTTAGACTTAGTATTCATAACTGCTTAGGTACATAAACTAAATACTAAAACAAGGCAAAATGAACTGGTTAGCTCCTCCCAGGAAGTCTTTATATCTTGTAATGGGTGGACCTTATCTTGTGATGTCAATTCATGTTTCTTGGAAGAAAGTGATGAGGGGAATAGAGTGTGTTCAGGGAAGAGTGTGATCAGAGAAGGTTGTAGCTGGGGATGTGGAGGACTCTAAGGTTGGGGAGGAGAAGATTGGCTCAGGGAGAGATTTATTGGTGATAAAGTGAGCAAGGCAGAAAATGGTTGAAGTGATGAGTAATAGAGGGAGAGAATTATTTGTAGAAAGTAATACGGGGAGAGGGAGTAATCAGGAACTAGTGTGGGCAACAGAGTATGATTGAGGACAGTTAATTCAGAGAGATAGAAAGGTTGGGGGAGATTATTGTCAGAGCGAGATGGTGGTAGAGGATGGAGTGATCAAGGTGAGAGAGTGGTTGAAGGGAAATATGGTTAAAGGAGAGAATGATTGGGGGAGAGTTAATTGAAGGAAAGAGTTACTGAAAGAAAATGATGCATGGTGACAGCATGATCAGGGAATTGCAAAGCTAGGGACGGAGATTGGTCAGGGGAAGAGGATGATCAAGGAGGGAGAGATCAAGAGGGAAAATTATCTGGGGAAAAGTGTGATTGGGGAGAGTGGTCAGGAACAGAGTCATCAGGGGAATAGTATAGTTTGGGGAAGAGAGTGTTCGGTTGGGGGGTGGTTGGAGGAGGAGGTAGGAGGAGAGAAGGGGGTGGCCAGAGGTGGGACAGAGTGGCTGTGGTGGTGGCAGAGGAGTTGGGAGGGGGACTGTCTGGAGAGTGAAGAGATTAGCCAGGAGGAAGAGAGTGGTCGGGATGGGGGAAGAGAGTAGTCAGAGCAGAATGTGCGTAATATAACTGCAAGCAGGCAGTCAAGAATCAGGTTTAAGATTTAAAATTATGTTTTATTTCCCATAGGACCCAACCACTGGCATCAAATTCTACTCCTACATTTTGTTTCTTTGTGCAAACATTTCCTCTGCTCCTGAAGTTGGGTGTTTTGCAGAATTGATTTGAGATTATTTAGTTGATTTGAGATTATTTAGTCATGTGTTTGGCAGGACATTATTTACCCAAGTAGGAAAATATGACCACTCCCCTTCTGTAGAACTTACTCGTTTTAACTGGATTTCAAAGAGAAAAACAGAATTTACTAAAATTAAAAAGTTGTGGTGTGGGGGTGGGGGTGGGGTGGGGGTGGGGGGCGGTGGGGGGGGTGGGGGGGTGTTGGGTGGGGTTTGACTGTCACCCAATTTGGAATGAGTAAGGTGTTACGGAGCTGTGAAAGGTTAATGATCGTATTCCTTGCAAGGTAACTCACGACATTATTCATCTCAATATTTGTCTTGATCAATAATCAATTGAAAACACTTTGCTAATGGTGATGGATTTCCTGCTGGCATTATTTTAAGTATGTAATGATTTTTCTTGACTTGAGTCAGAGGCTGTTGCATTGTTCTTTGCAAGTGGAAAATCAATTTCCATCTTGGAACCAGGTTTACCTCTTTGCTCTGTTTCAGCTTTTATTCTCTTAGGGGCTGTAATGGGTTTAAGGGTTAGGGGTATGCCATCACATTCTTTGGCTTATCCTGAATTGGTTCTCAGCTTCATCCAGCTCTCACCTGTGACTTCAACATGTTATGGACTTGTGGGGGAGGTCACTCTCTAGTTTGAAGGGAGAATGAAGACAGGTGAGGGTAGCTATTGAGTCTCCAACACTTGATGAATTTGGCATTTGTCTACCTTAGCATGCAAAGGCTGATTCCACCAGACTGGGTGAATGAGACCAATCCAAGGCCCGACAATTTTAAAGGCAATTCAACATGGTGGAATAGCATCAGTACAGCTTGACAATGCACAGAAGACACGCTGGTCGCCTACTACATGCTGAAATGTCACCAACTGTTTTGAGTTGCCTTGTCACTGGATGTAGATCTATCAATTCTATTAATTCCATGCTAAATTGGCATGCCAACTCACGCACAAATCATGTTCATCACCTTTCTATCATCTGTCATCTATCATCTATCTAAATTGGAAGGGGACGAATATACTGGCAGGGAAATTTGCTAGAACTGCTTGGGAGGATTTAAACTAGTAAGGTGGGGGGGGGGGTGGGGGTAGGGGGGGTGGGGTGGTGGTTTGACCCAGGGAGAAATCGAGGAAAGAGATCAATCTGAGACTGGTACAGTTGAGAACAGAAGTGACTCAAACAGTCAGGGCAGGCAGGGGCAAGATAGGACAAATCAATTAAACTGCATTTATTTCAATGCAAGGAGCCGAACAGGGAAGGCAGATGAACTCAGGGCATGGTTAGGAACATGGGACTGGGATATCATAGCAATTACAGAAACATGGCTCAGGGATGGCAGGACTGGCAGCTTAATGTTCCAGGATACAAATGCTACAGGAAAGATAGAAAGGGAGGCAAGAGAGGAGGGGGAGTGGTATTTTTTGATAAGGGATAGCTTTACAGTTGTGCTGAGGGAGGGTATTCCCAGAAATACAACCAGGGAACTGGACGTAACTGAGAAATAATAAAGGGATGATCACCTTGTTGGGATTGTATTATAGGCCCCCTCATAGTGAGAGGGAAATTGAGAAACAAACTTGTAAAGAGATCTCAGCTATCTGTAAGAATAATAGGGTAGTTATGGTAGGGGACTTTAACTTTACAAACATCAACTGGAACTGCCATAGTGTTAAAGGTTTGGATGGAGAGGAATTTCTTAAGGGCGTACAATACAATTTTCTGATTCACTATGTGGATGTACCTACCAGAGAAGGTGCAAAACTTGACCTACTCTTGGGAAATAAGGCAAGGCAGGTGACTGAGGTGTCAGTGGGGGAGCACTTTGGGGCCAGTGACCATAATTCTATTCGTTTTAAAATAGTGATGGAAAAGGATAGACCAGATCTAAAAGTTGAAGTTCTAAATTGGAGAAAGGCCAATTTTCATGGTATTAGGCAAGAACTTTCGAAATCTGATTGGAGGCAGATGTTCGCAGGTAAAGGGATGGCTGGAAAATGGGAAGCCTTCAGAAATGAGATAACAAGAATCCAGAGAAAGTATATTCCTGTCAGGGTGAAAGGAAAGGCTGGTAGGTATAGGGAATGTATTCCTGATGAAGGGCTTTTGCCCAAAACGTCAATTTCGCTGCTCGTTGGATGCTGCCTGAACTGCTGTGCTCTTCCAGCACCACTAATCCAGTATTTGGTTTTCAGCATCTGCAGTCATTGTTTTTACCTTGTTGATTTTAACCCTACTGCGAATCCTCTTGCAAAGAAATTGAGAGTTTGATTAAGAAAAAGAAGGAAGCATATGTCAGGTATAGACAAGGTAGATTGAGTGAATCCTTAGAAGAGTATAAAGGAAGTAGGAGTATACGTAAGAGGGAAATCAGGAGGGCAAAACAAGGACATGAGGTAGCTTTGGCAAATAGAATTAAGGAGAATACAAAGGGTTTGTACAAATATATTAAGGACAAAAGGGTAACTAGGGAGAGAATGGGGCCCCTCAAAGATCAGCAATGCGGCCTTTGTGTGGAGCCACAGAAAATGGGGGAGATACGAAATGATTATTTTGCATCAGTATTATTGCGTGCAATTCTGGTCTCCTTCCTATCGGAAAGATGTTGTGAAACTTGAAAAGGTTCAGAAAAGATTTACAAGTTTGTTGCCACGGTTGGAGGATTTGAGCTACAGGGAGAGGCTGAACAGGCTGGGGCTGTTTTCCCTGGAGTGTCGGAGGCTGAGGGGTGACCTTATAGAGGTTTACAAAATTATGAGGGGCATGGATAGGGTAAATAGGCAAAGTCTTTTCACTGGGGTCGGGGAGTCCAGAACTAGAGGGCATAGGTTTAGGGTGAGAGGGGAAAGATATAAAAGAGACCTAAGGGGCAACCTTTTCATGCAGAGGGTGGTGCGTGTATGGAATGAGCTGCCAGAGGATGTGATGGAGGCTGGTACAATTGCAACATTTAAGAGGCATTTGGATGGGTATATGAATAGGAAGGGTTTGTAGGGATATGGGCTAGGTGCTGGCAGGTGGGACTAGATTGGGTTGGTATATCTGGTCGGCATGGACGGGTTGAACCGAAGGGTCTGTTTCCATGCTGTACATCTCTCTGACTCTATCTATCTGTCACAAATCCTGTGGTGATGGGGGGTCTGGTGTAGCAGAGATATGGATTCACCAGGAGCTGGAGCTGTGAACTTGCATACAGATGGCTCAGGACATGGGGGTCATTTTTCTTTGGAAAAAAGCAGAATTGGAACTCAGCTGCCCACTGAATGGCTGATCAGCCCTTTACACAACTACATCTTTCATCTCCCCGGTATGAGAAAGCAACTAGAAAAGATACCCTAACATTGTCTATTTCACCTCCTTGGCCATGGGAACGAGACATTGAAAAAATGGTGTTTGCAGTTTATTTGCAATCAGCAATGATGTGCTGAACATGAAAGCTTAATCATGAATACTGTTTTCTGCCTCCCTAATTGCAAAGGTAAAAAGTGAAGTGGTCAACGATTAATAGGCTTTTGCCATCTTGATGGGTTTGGCACTGGGAATTACTTGGGCAAACTCAAGGACACATACAAAATGATATGGATGCCTCCAGATAATGTCACCCTGAATGAGATTGAATAGATATATTTAGCAGCAGACAGAAGACATCCATACTGGATGTTTGGACTTATCAATGGGTTGATGTAGGACCGTGCCACCATCCTTTGTTAGGCATGGTCCACCCAAGGCTGAAAAAGGCAACATCAATTTGCAATGGAACAACTGAAACATGACGATCTATCAGACATTTTCTAGCTGGCCTCCCCTAACAGATTCAAATTCCTGCTGAAGTTAGGAAGCAATGGGCAACAATGGCAAAAGAGGAATTAGAGAGAGTGCAGAAGGTGCCATTGGCTGGAGGAGAAGAACCACAAAGCAAAAGGATCACTGACCCCTAGTGGAAGTTGACTGATGAAAAGGAGCTGACAAAGAGCGAAAGGACAGGTAAAGAACATTGAAGAAAGATGAGAATTACAGAAGAATGGATAAAGCCATAAAGACACGTTCACATGGGGTGTAAATGGCAGAATCATTAACAGTTGCCTGAAAGCAAAAATAAGAAAAATAAGGTTGAGAGCAAAACCTGCAAAGAATTTGAAAATGAAGACCATAAGACATAAGGGCAGAAATTCAGCCCTTCAAGTCTGCTCCGCCATTCAATCATGGCTGATAAGTTTCTCAACCCCATTCTCACACATTCTTCCCATAATTCTTGATCCTCTTGACAATCAAGAACCTATCTACCTCAGTCTTAAATATACTCAATGAACTTGCCTCTATCACCTTCAGTGGCAGTGCATTCCATAGATACGCCACTCTCTGGCTGAAGGAGTTTCTCCTTATCCCTATTCTAAAACATCTTCCTTTTGCTCTAAGAATGTGTCCTTGGGCCCTAGCTTCTCCTATCAATGGAAACATCTTCCCAAAGCCCACTCTGTCCAGGCCCTTCAGTATTCCTTAAGTTTCAATTAGCTACCCCCTCAAGAAATGGGTGAGGGAATGGTATTCAGTGAGAGAGTCAGGGATTTTGCTCTGAAATGGCTGAACTGATTTGTTTGAGTGCAAGCCTGTAAAGTCAATAACTGAAAAATTGGGTGCAGTTCCTTAAACTTCATTTAGCCTCACATTGAGCTTTCACCTTGTTTTCAACTGTGTATAATAATGCAATGGAGAATTTGACATTATAATATCATGTTATATGAGTGCTAAAAAAATAACCATTTTATTCTTCCTGTTTTCCCATAAGGATAATCCTAGGTAAAATACATTATCCAGAACATTGAGTTGCAAAATACTGCTGCAATTAAGAGTATTAATTTGTATGTTCCATTCATATTCAATGATAAGCTGAATTGTATCATTGCATGTATTGGCTTGGGAGGATTGCTGAGTTTAAATACCATGGTGAGAGCTGATTAACTTTGTAGAAATACGGTTGTTAACCTGATAGTGCTTCAGCAGTAACTGCACAATTCAATTTAGCTGTCTCACTCTGTTGGATTCAGATACTGCTTTGAACTAGAATCGTAATGATATTACCAGCACATTTAATATTCAGTAAAGTGAGACAGATAGAAAAGGTATCTTGGAGACAATAATAACTCATTGATTTGAATTGACAAATACATGCATTCATTTGCTCTTACTTTCTTCAGCATAAAATAAAACAGGGAATCACGAACAGCTTTCCAAAGTGATTCAAAAATATAAAAAGAAACTCCATACAATGGTACAAGAAATGGTGGATCTGCTAACGTTTAAATTACATCTTAATTTTAAATGCCACTAAAGTTTAAAATTAAAATTGTATCAGAGCAAAATGAAAGGTGAAGCTTCGGTAAAATGACACCGATATCATTATTTATAAAGTTACTGCATAAAATACCTCAGTAGACTGAAACAATTTATTTAAACTTTGAAGAATATGCTGTTTCACTTTTGATCGATGTCTTCATATTAAATAAATTTTAACATTTCAAATAAATAATGCACAGGTCAAAGAGAAAATGAACACTTATGGTCTTGTGCTAAAAAAAAACTTCCTGTGTTGTCAACTCTTCCCTAACCTAAAAGATGACAGCAAGTTCGGAAGACTGATGAGTGGAGTGATATTTGTAAGTTCAAGTTCACATGGGCAAAGCTGTGATGTGATTCCCGAATTATATAAGGATGTTTTGCTATTCGGCGCTGTATTAAACCTGATAGTGCCAGCAGTGTAACTGCAACATCTACAAGTTAAGGGCTAACTAATGACTAGCATTTTGCTCTTCCAAGGAACCATGCTTTGGTTTTAACAGCAGCCACAAGGTGAGGCTGTCCCATTAAAGATAGTGGCCTACTTTACTGTGTTGGCAGACCAATCAGAAGGCTGGTAACCCAACAGCAGCTCTATTACTGTGGCCACTGCTGAAGCTACAAAGGGAGGAAGAGGGCACCTCCTGGGCTGCCTTGTTGGTAAAGATAAAATGTTTTATTGTGTGTTGAGTCCTTCATGCTCCAGTGCTCGAAGTTAAGAACTGTGCTGATATGGTGTCAGGATCACAAAGGAGATCTCGGGAAAGAAAGGAATAAGGAGCTAAATCACCCTGTTGTGGGAACTGTTCAGAGATTCATAATATCTCAGTGGCCCAGCAAAATAGTTATTAACTGTCAATTAATTATTTTAACTAGCTGTCCACCTCTAGTCTCTGAGTAACAAGCCAATGCTATTCCCATTGCTAGCAATATCTCATGGTGGCAGAAACATGACGAGTTTTCCTCTTGGTGCCTTATGCCACTATTTTACCACCCCTCCTGTCACCCACCCCAACTTCAAAGGTTTGGCAAGATACCAATCAGTGTATATCATCATCTTTATAAATCAGCACACCCAATATTGAGCTTGTAATGATATGGCCAGTGTAAGATTCAGTCTAGAATAGGTGCTTCCAAATTCTATTTACCACTGATAATAATTTATATGCCCATAACATTCCAAAGAAGTTGTGCCAAAGCTAATGCAGCATAGAGTTTTAGGAACTCCGGATATAACTGAACATATCATATTAACATAACCTTCTTGTCTCTTGTACAAATTCCAATTTAGTTATTCCTCATTGATACTGTTCCATCTAATTGAGTGTTAGTCATAAAAAGACCATTATCCGTAAAACGTAGCAGTTTAGCCACAACCAGGTTTTCCCAAATTATTCACCCAGTCTCTGAAATATTTCTTCATACTACCAAAATAAATTAACTTGACAAATACAAATGTGTATAATTTATAATATGTACACCTATGCTGAATATATCTAGTTTGTTTTATTACATCTCCTGAGTTGCATCATTATATAAATAGCAGAGCTCTGTTCTATCCCATCCTATTGATCTGAGTGAAAAAAATGGATTATGGCAGTGACAATCAGACAAAATAAATGAGAGTCAGACATTTTATCAGCCTCAAAGTGATTTAATGGTCTTGATTAATCAATTTGCATTCAATGGGATTCAGTTTCCTTCATTTTCAAGTGTTAAAGGTGTTAAAGACATTAATAGCAGAGAAACTAAAATGTATTTTATATTTTGAGTCATAGTCTGCACCTCATAGAATTCTGAAATATCATTTGCATCACGTTGCTCTTATAATACATCAGTAGAGTCTATAATTTTTCACTCTCTTAGACGGTGCTTCACTTGCCTTGCACTTTATTCATCTTCAGCTGCATTTCCCAGCAACATAGCATAACACCAGTTTAGGCAGCCCCACCTTCCACTCTGCTGAGAGTCAGGGGTAAAAATCAAAAGACTATCAACTACTCCAGCAGCTGCAGTAGGAACAACAACAGCAGTTATTTTCTTCTTACCTGCATGCCCGTCTTCAGGACAGATAGAATGGGCACACTGACATGCAACCAGAAGATGGTGCAATTTTCAACACAGACTGCAGCTAAATGATCAGCTTTCTTGATATCTCTTAGCACCAGTGTTTCAGCAGTTTCAGGCTCTCACCATAGTTCTCTGCTGGCATCACAAGCCACCTGCAATGAGGTGGACACATATTACAAAAGGCCAACAAGCGGCCTGTCATGATAGGGTTCTTCCTGCTAACCCCAGGCTTTCTGCCTTTCACCAGGTTGTATCAGTAATGGCCTGTGTACAGAGGATGTAAGGACACTATTTGTAGAAGGTGACTGTGAGGCATTAGTGCTGGATGACAATAGGTTGAGAAGAGTGAGAAGAGAGTATTTGTTAATTTATTCATTTATGTGATATGGGCATTACTGGCTAGGTCAGCATTTAATGTCCATTCCTGATTGTCCTTGAGAAGGTGGTGGTGAGCCACCTTCTTGAACCACTGCAGTTGTTGGGGCGTAGGTATATGCAGAATTGTTATTAGAAAGTGAGTTGCAGGATTTTGCTGTGAAGGAAAAGCAAGATATTGCCCAATCAACTCAAGATGGTGGCAGAGTAGCAGGTCCGCTTCCAGGGCTTGTCTGTTGCCATCTACTTTCTTTATTTTTTTTTCTTTTCTTCTTTTAACTTTTGTTCTTCCCTTTTTTCTTTTTACTCCATTTTCTTATTTTTAAAGTGTGGAAAGTAGTGGGTGTAAGAGAAGGTCTCCTGTGACAGCAATGCCAGTCCAAAACGGATGTGGCTCTACCTGACCCAGGGTCTCCTGGTGAGTGAGGAGCAGTTAGTGTTCAGGCTGAGCCTATCCATTCCAAACTGTCCGCATTGTTTTCCTCTCCCTCTTTTTCATCTTTTTCACTTTTTCCTTTCTTCATCTTCCTAATGTCACAGGGGGCCAGAGCAGAGTTGGTGGAATCTCCTAGCTTCGTAGGCCAGTTGCATGGACTCTTGGAATGTCAGCGGGCATTGGCTGCAGGAATGACAGAACAGGCACTCTTGGCTTTGTAGGCCCGGTGCATGGACTCCTGGAATGACAGCAAGGTGTCAGCTGCAATGATGGTAGAGTGGGGACTCCTGGATGCAGTAGGCCCAGATGATGGACTATTGCCGGCAGTGGTGGGTCATTGACTATGGTGGTGTTGGTGCCTGGAGTGGAGACTCCTGGCTGCAGTAGGCCCAGAGTGGGGACCTTGCAGAAGTCCTGGAGCTGTATTCAGAACTCCAGCTGATGAAGATGAACTCTATTTAAGTACTCTCCTCTATTCTTCTTGTAGCTCAAAATGGTACCCAATTGTAGTAACATTTTTCGCTATATCACCCCAGATATATGTAACAATAAATAAATCATTCATTCAATCAGGATGGCATGTGGTTTGGAGGGGAACTTACAGGTGGTTTTGTTCCTTGGCACCTGCTTCCCTTGTCCTTCTAGATGATAGGTTCTGAGTTTGGAAAGTACTGTTGAAGGAACCTGGTAACCACAATTCATCTTGTAGATTCTACCCACTGCTGTTACTGAGTGTTGGTGGTAGAGGGAGGAGACAATGAACAATAAGGTGGGAATCAAGTGAACTGCTTTGTCCTAGATGGTGTCAAGCTTCTAGATTGTTGTTGGAACTGCATGCCTCCAGGCAAGTGGAACGTTTTCATCTCTCTCCTGACTTGTGCTTGTAGATAGATGGTGGACAGGCATTCGCAAGTAAGTAGGGGAGTTATTCACCACAGAATCCCTAGTTCCGGAACTCCCCTTGCAGCCACAGTCTTTATATGACAGGTTCAGTTCAGTTTCTGGTCAATGGTAACCTCCAACAAGTTGATAGTAGTGGATTCAGATACGATAATGATTCTGTCTTGTTCGAGATGGTCATTGCTTGGCAATTGTGTGGGAGGACTGTTTCTTGCCACTTATCAGCCCAAGTCTCTTTGTTATCCAAATCTTGCTGCAAAGGATATGAACTACTTCAGCAACTATAAATGGTGCTGAACATTATGCAATCTTCAATGATATATCCCCACTTTGGACCTCACAGTGCAAGGAACGTCATTGATAAAGGAACAGATGATGATTGGGCCTAGATCACTACTCTAATGAACTCCTGCAGTCATGTCTTTTTACTGAGATGATTGAGCCCCATCAAACACAACCAACTTTCTATGTGGTAGATATAACCCTAAGCAATGGATAGATCCCCTCTCCACCAATTCCCATTGATTTCCATTTATCAGTAGGTGGAAGCAGTAGTTGAAGAACACAGCTTACCACTACCTTCATGTTGGCAATTAAAGATGGCTAACAGGAGTGGCATGGTGGATCAGTGGTTAGCTCTGCTGCCTCACAGCACCAGGGTCACAGGTTTGATTCCAGTCTTGGGTGACTGGAGTTGCACATTCTCCCTGTGCCTGTGTGGGTTTGCTCCGGTTTCCTCCCACAGTCACAAAGATGTGCAGGTCAGGTAAATTGACCTTCTAAATTGCCCATAGTGTTAGGTGCATCGTTCAGAGGGAAATGGGTCTGGGTGGGTGACTGTTCGGAGGGTTGGTGTGGACTTGTTGGGCCGAAGAGCCTGTTTCCACGCTGTTGGGAATCTAATTGCTGGCCTGCCCAGCAACACCTCACTTTATTCTATGAACGAATAAAATCTTATTGCCTGCTGAGGCTCCTGGAAATCCTCCATATATATGGCCTATGACTGAGAGCCCCTTTTCTCTCCCTACAGCCCAAACTTCTCTTATAGTAGCTTGCTTTACTTTGCCTGGTCTTTGCTCATCCTCCCAGTCATGTTGTATTCAAGGTGAATGCCTAATACTGCATCATTCTATGGGAAAACTGATTTATGCAGAAACCTTGAATTCAGGATAATGTCTTTCAGCAGCTGCCACGTCGTTTCATTTAGACCTCAACAAGCTGAAGACAAAAAAGCACCACTTGTAACAACAGCAATAGTCAATAACTAACTTGAGACTAGATGACTGATCCAGTGTTACTACTGAATGTAATTTTTGTCATACTTGGGTAAGAGACATTTACTGGAGCATTCAGTACCAAAATTATAGCACTGTTTCAAATCAACTTTACAAATTGATTGGTGTCAATATCTAACAACTCTGAATGCTTCAGGCAGACACTATATTTGCTAACATCTTTACAAAGAAAGCATCTGATGTGACTTATATTAGGAGTAGACTCATGTTCTGTGGGCAATATTTTGACTTCGAAGCACCAGACAGCGCACCACAAAAACCAACATTACTGATCTGCGTCTCCAGTCATAAATTTTTTCTTACATACTCTGGATAATCTTGCACCACTGTAAGCAGCAGAATGTATTTAGAAGTAAAAATCCATACATTTGACGCAGCATAGGTTTAAGTTCATTAATGTAACGAACAAATTCAGATTAAAAGGTCGTGCCAGCAAGCAGAAAACTAAAGTGACAGGAGGAAGGAGAGGTGAATATATGGTAAGATGACAGAAAATTATTAATGAACCTTCACACAAAAAGGAACTCTGGGTAAACATGCACATCGCTTGAAAGTGAATTGGTTAAGTTTCATGAGTAGCAAGTAGATTTGTTTACTGGTGTGAAGAATGACAGCTAAATTATAGGTGTCCCATGTGAAAATAAGATGATATCCATTATTTGGAATTGATCATTGAGTCAATTTAGAGAAATCGTGGCCACTGAAACCATTAATATCTTCTCCTTGTCATATGCCATGTCAGGTTTGCATGGATTAACCAGGATTCCATTACGATTTTTGATGTGTAACTTGTTTGTGGTATTAGAGAATCATAGCACAAGTTGTAAGCTTCAGCAATTCAACAATTTTGTTTGAATCAAACCACATCAGGGTACTTTGATGTACTTATTTTATTGTGTGCAATTAGTGCTGGAAGAACCAACTCGTCATAAACATTGCAGAATTAGGGAACAGACAATTCTAAGAGGTTACTATACAAGAGGAACCTCAATTATCTGAACGAGAAGGGCGGGCAGTATTTCGCTCAGATAATTGATTACTTGGTTAATTAATTCAATTCCTCTTCTCTGGGGCTCAGAGTTTTCTGAAGTGTCCTTTTTCCCTGCTCTGCCTGCCTTAGCTCTCTCTGTCTCAGGGTTTGTTTCTGAGCAGGCACACACTTGTGTGTAAGGGACCTGCAGCATTGTTGTTGCCTCCTGCATTTACACCCCCACCCCAATCAGTTCAATGGGATTGACACAGTGAGCATTTGCTAAATCTGCTTCCCATTCAGGAGACTAGGCAGCAGCAAACCACATGTGAGCACTCCCCCTCTTCCCCACCCACCGCTTTTGCCCTCACCCCACCCCTGTCCACCCCTCCACCCTGTCCAATCCCGCCCTCCTTCTGACCCCAAACTCAACCCTAACCCTGCCTCCCCATCTGTCCCGCCCAACCCCGTCCAACCCCAACCCCCATCTGCCCCCTCAACCCCATCTGACCGCTGTCTCTGGGGCAGCCGAACTAGATACCAACAGTAAGATTGCTGCTGCTGCCTTTGTGGGGGGAGGGGGGGTGGTGGTTGAGTCTCAAAATACTGCGCACACACACACACAGATTCCACCTTTGCCCTGTACAGAACAATGTTGGAGATGTTATTTGGGGAAGTGGGGTTTTAGGGTACACGCCTGTGTAGAACTCCAGGGAAAGTGTGGGGACAGAGAGAGGGCGGGCAGTCAGTCATTTGGAGACGATGCGTGGACCTCCAGCGATGTCTAGGACTGTTCTCAGCAGCATTTCAGTAAGCCGAGTTCATTTTTAATCATTGTAAACAAAAGGCGTGATCAGTGTTGGAAACACCTCGATGATGTAATGTTTCTATTGGGACCTTGAGATTTCCTTCAGATAATCCAACATTCGGATGATTGATTTTCGGATAATCGAGGTTCCTCTGTATTTGACTGCTCAAAAATTAATTATATTCAATTGTACTGAGCAACAGAAGCGTGGCTTGTTGCAAGGTTTTCAATAGCTTACTCAGACAGTTTCAGACGTCAGTTGGGGACTCACTGAGAAATCAAGAGCAAGTGGACAACCCTGTGTGGTCAGAACACAGGAAGACATTCTATGGATAGATTAGCAAAGTGTTGGAGTAAGAGATGAGAAAATATAGGAGTTGTGGAGGCTCAGAAGAAGCCAAGTGCCCATTATTTCAGTGCAATGTGAGCAAAGGGGAAGGAAAACCACAAGTTCTTGACACAACTAAACCAGATTAGAGCTTTCTAAAAAAATTGAGAAATAATACTGGATTAATGAGACTTGCTGTTTGTGAAAAGATGGAGTAAGGCTTGCAAGTAAGTGCTGGATGCAGTTTCCAGAACTTAGAGTCGTGGAGTTCCAGAAGAGAAAGGTGCACCCCAAGAATGTGAGTAGTCAGTAAGGGCATAACAGAGACCTCTCCATTCCAGATCCTCAAAAGTGAAAAATTGAAATCACTTGTAAAATTTCAATGAGGAGTCTTGACGACTCACAGCAACATTAACTTTGAGAAAGGATTGCTTCAAAGCACATGGTAGTTCTCTCAGTCGGTATTGCTATTTTTGTACAGTATGTTAATTTAACAAAGTGTGCTGTTTTGGAAAATGTAAGGAGTGATGGACTGTCAGGGGACTGTAGCACTGACAGCCATGTTTTTGGTACCGAGACTGGCTCTAATGTAATGAGGGCGAGACCACGTTCCAAGCAATTGATTTTGATAGAGGAGTCTCAATTCAGAGGCACAGACTGACGTTTCTGCGGCAGACAGCAACACATGAAAATGATGTGTTGCCTCCACAGAGCGTGGATCAATGATACCTCAGAGAGAGTGCAGAATATTTTCAAAGGGGAGCGGGACCACTAGAAGGACACTATTCACATTGGAACTAATGACATAGGAAATGAAAGGGATGCAATTCTGAAGAGAGAATATGGGAAGTTAGGCCTGCATTTAAAAAGGAGGTCCTTGAGGGTAGTTATATCTGAATTATTCCCAGTGCTACGAGCTAGAGAGGGTATGAATAGGAGGATAGAGCAGATGAATGTGTGCCTCAGAAGGCGGTACAGGGGAGAAGGGTTCACATTTTTAGATTATTGGAATTTCTTCTGGGATAGCAGTGTCCTGAATTGCAAGGGGACTAATACACAGGCAGGGAGATTTGCTAGAGCTGCTCGGGAGGATTTAAACTAGTACATGGGGATGGGGGATGCAGTTAATGGGGAGGGTGGGGTGGGATGCAGGGAAATTGTGTGGGAAAAGAGACCAGTGTGAGAGTGATGCAGTTGGGAAAGAGAGCAAGTCAAACAGACAGGGCAGGCAGGAACAAAGTAGAGAACAAGGTAGGACTGATAAATTAAACTGCATTTATTTCAATGCATGAAATAAATGCAGTTTAGATTTTAGATTTTTTTTAAGTAATCTAAAAAAAATCTAAAATCTAAACTGCATTTATTTCAATGCATGAGGCCTAACAGAGAAGGCAGATGAACTCAGGGCATGGTTAGAAACATGGGACCAGTTTCATCCAGGAAAGTAGTCCTGGTTATGATGTCTCATTGAATCCAATGCAAACAGTGTAGGATGTAACTTTCAACACCAGAGGTACTTCAATTCTTTGACCTATCTAGAACTCATTCAGAATGGAATATCTTTATCATGTATAAGAGTAAATGTTAGTGCAATACCATTTAAAATGGCCCAGCAAATACAAAAATACATCATTTTAAAAATCTGAAACATTTTGAACCAACAATTGTTAATGGAAGTGTTTGGAAAAAAAAATCTCAGGAGGAAATATAAATCATGAGCTGAAATGCAAAACGTGATTCAGTACATTTTTTTTCTCAGGAATCATGCTAGCATGCATTATTACAAAAGATCCAAAGACTTTGTTGCATTATTCCATTGGAATCATTCTATTTATCTGAGTATTTGTTGCGTGAAAAGCTGAGCCAGTAAGAAGTCATATTTCTCCACTTTATGTGTAAGTTTGTTCCATGCAATAGTTTATTTCTGTTATGTTTATGCCAACGTGAGTTCTTCCTTTGCCATCATGAAAATCTCTGCAAATAACACGTGGTTCCACCAAAGCATATCATGAAATTTGACATTGTATTTTTGCAGCATTAACCACGTGGCCATACCAATGAGAGTGGTGTATAAAGTAAAATACCATGCATGTGTGCAAGTTACACAGAAGTGTGCATGTGCGCACATATAAAAATAAACCTCAGCATATAGCATTAATATTCAAATATCTAACATCAGACAGCCTTAAAGTTCATTAAAATTCATTATTCCCTTGATTACTACTCCATTTTATTTAATAAATTCAAACACACCACTAAGCATGAGAAATGGGAGAGTTCTTAATGCACGATCAAAGGTCTTCATGAAAATTGGCACGTCTAATTGAACGTAGTGAAGCATCTTCTACCTACTCTTACACTAATTGATATTGAGTCGTAATTAATAGAATAGCAAAAAGACAAAATGTTGCAGAAGTAGAATCAAATAATTGTGTGATGAGAACAGGATTACAGTAGTTAAAATAGCAATCATCGTTGAATAATCTGCCAATTTGCACTTTGTAAATTTACATGTGAAGAAAAATCATTTGGACAATGTGTCAGAGGGCTTTCTCATTCCAAGAATACCTATATAGTGCAGTAAAAAAAAATCAAGGTGTTAACCAGCAATTTTATTAAACAAAATTTGACACATCCATATGAAGAGATATTAGAACTGGGGTAAATTTGAAGAGGCATGAAGGGAGGAGAGAGAGAGAGAGAGAAAGAGACAGAACACAGAACAAGACAGCGCAGCACAGGCCCTTCGGCCCTCAATGTTGCACCAACCTGTTAAACCGATCTGAAGCTCATCTAACTTACACTATTCCATTATCATCCAAATATTTATCCAATGATCATTTAAGTGCCCTTAAAGTTGGCAAGGCTGCTACTGTTGTAGGCAGGGCATTCCACACCTTTACTACTCTCTGAGTAAAGAACCTACCTCTGACCTATATCTATCTACCTATATCTATCAACCCTCAATTTAAAGCCATGTCCCCTTGTGCTAGCCATCACCATCTGAGGAAAAAGACTCTCCCTGTCCACCCTATCTAACCCCCGATTATCTTATATGTCTCTATTAAGTCACCTCTCAACCTTCTTCTCTCTAACAAAAACAGTCTCAAGTCCATCAGCCTTTCATCCTAAGACCTTCCTCCATACCAAGCAATATCATGGTAAATCTCCACTGCATCCTGTCCAATGCTTCCTCATCCTTCCTATAATGTAGCAACCAGAACTATACGCAATACTCCAAGTGTGGCCACACCAGAGTTTTGTACAGCTGCAACATGACCTCATGTCTCCGAAACCCAAACCCTCTGCCAAGAAAAGCAAACACACTGCACACCTTAACAACCCTATCAACCTGGGTAGCATCTTTTAGGGATCAATGCACATGGACACCAAGATCTCTCTGCTTATCCACACTACCAAGAATCTTACCATGAGTCCACTACTCTGTATTCCTTTTACTCCTTCCAAAGTGAATCATCTCACACTTTTCTGGATTAAACTCCATTTGCCACCTCTCAGCCCAGCTCTGCAGCCTATCTATGTCCCTCTATAACCTGCAACATGCTTCTGCACTATCCATAACTCCAATGACTTTAATCTCATCTGCAAATGTACTAACCCATCCTTCTACGCCCTCATCCAGGTCATTTACAAAAATGACAAACAGTAGTGGCCCCAAAACAGATCCTTGTGCTGCACCACTAGTAACATTTCCCATCAATCACCACCCTCTATCTTCTTTCAGTTCGCCAATTTCTGATCCAAACCATTAAATCTCTCTCAATCCCATGCCTCTGTATTTTCTGCAATAGTCTACCATGGGAAACCTTATCAAACACCTTACTGAAATCCATATAGACCACCTTAACAACTTTACCCTCATCCACCTGCTTGGTCATCTTCTCAAAGAACTCAATAAGGTTTGTGAGGCACGCCTCCCCTTCACAAAACCATGTTGATTATCCCTAATCAAATTATTCCTTTCTCGCTGATTATATCTAATAATCCTTTCCAACACTTTACATACAACCAAAATAAGGCTCACTGGTAAATAATTACCAGGATTGTCTCTTCTCCCCTTCTTGAACAAGGGGAAGACATTTGCTATCCTCCAGTCTTGTGGCACTATTTCTGTAGATAATGACGACAGAAATATCAAATTCAAAGGCTCTGCAATCTTCTCCCTAGCTTCCCAGAGAACCCTAGGATAAATCCCATCCAGCCCAGGGACTTAGTTATTTTCACACTTTCCAGAATTGCTAGCACCTCCACCTTGGAGATGGTGATCATAGAGGAAAATGCCCTCATTGATAGTTTGTTGGACACCATCATCCTGAGTTGCATTGGGAAGCACCAAAACACAAATTCCAACATGTCTCTGCTCTTGTCAGAATATGTTGAACTGTAGAAAACTGACCCTGATATGCAAATCATTTGTCCACACCATACTTATCGACATACAACTCAATTCAACAATGTACACCAGCAGATACTGTTCAAAAAACACACATCCCCTGACTCCAATTCCTGAGCAAGGTTGTGCCTTCCTCCCTATATCATAAGGTTAATTTTAAGAGTTAAGGTACTCAAGAATCTTTATTCCAATGCAGGCTTGTGTCAATTCAATTGCATCCTCAACTGACCAGCAGTGTGCCTTGTCCTGTACCACTACATATGGCTAAATCTGTAATGCCAAACAGAAACATCTGCAGAAGGAGTGACAGAAAAAAAACATCCATTAGGAATTATTCATTATGATTAACTATAATTTTAATTAACTAGTTAACTAATTCACTAAGATCCCAAGTTGACCAACTGTCCTGTATTTTCTATGACTACCCTGTAATATTTGTCGTTTTTCCTTGTGTCTTGAAAAATGTTTTCCCAGAATGTGTTAAATCCTGGAATTCATCCACCTCCTCTTTTTCGGATGTGTTGGGACTCCAGTGTGTTTCTGGGGTTGGGATGAGGAGTAGCATTACCAAACTCATTGCAGGTCGTGTCCCCAAGGTTCGTCATTTTATCCCCTCCCCTTCCACCTCAAGCTTGTCCCTGAGTAAATCAGTTTTTCAGCTTCTTCCACACTTCTGCAACTCTCACAGGTCTACCAGCAACTCCCTAAATGTTTGTCACATGTTCACCAGTGTTCCTTAATTTATTCCCTGTGAATTGGCTGTGGTGCAACCCAAAAATGACCCCAAAAAAATCATCAGGAGTTCATTGACTAAACTTGAAAGTGGCCTTACAGAACTCCATCTCGTCGCTGACAAAGCTGTTGATTGACTTTGTGATCATGTACGTATTAAATAAATAAAAATGTTGGTTGGTAACCCAACTGTCCTTTGGAAAGGATAGTCTTCACCATAATCTGTTTCCCATTTATCAATTCTCTAACCAATGCCATAAAATATTGGCAATTAAAATAAACACAGACTACTTGTATTAGACATCAGAGAGCACATTACTCCTGGCAATACCCACTGTCTGTTTCAATTCAAACATGTAGTTTGTATTGTATAAGGGAATTCAATAGGAGAAGTGGCAGCTGGTTTTGATACAGTCAGATATGCTCATACAAAAATGACTAAATTGTCATTTTATTCATCATTCATTAATGTACAACAGTGCAGTAAATACTTGCCCATAATATTGATTGTAAGTTGAATATTATGGTCAATATATGTATTTTATAAATTTACCAATATTGTAAAGAGTAAATTTAACTTTCATTGAAACACCAAGACTCAAATGTAAGTCACTCTGTGGTTTATTATTTTCCTAAATATTATCAGCATTATCTGCTTGCATGTGTTTTCCCATTTATTTTTAAAACATCACTGCTGTAGACATGTTCTATTTATTGGATGTGGTCATCTCGTTCTCTATAAATTTGTAATGGTAAATTGTGCTGTAAACAATGCTGTACTTTGCCATAAATCTCTCTTGTTTGTTGAAGTAACTTCTTATTGGAATTCTGGAAAGACAAGCATGAAAAATGATGTAGTTATTTCTACTGAAAACTCCAGGATTCTATGCTGTTTGTCACCATTATCAACAGTGCTCCTGTTATGTCAAAGCGGTACAGTGCACAAGAAAGGTGAAACAGATGGATACAATGCTGTAGCGATATTTAATCACATTCTAACTGTGCAAGATTTAATCAAGTATCAAAGTTTGGGTCCCACCCCAAGTTGCAGCCATGATTCAGTGGTACTCTTCCCTCCGAGTTAGACGGTTATCAGTTCAGGATCCACTCCAGAAAATTCAGGAAATTCTTACTGCTGTGTTGAAAAGTAAACCTAATTCACTGAAATTAGGTCTGACGATTGTCATGTGTCATTAGCACATGCTCATTTAAAATGACGCAGAATGCACACAACTTTTCTGCTGCAAGATCATAATCACATGGTTCAGCAGTCAACAAGGGGCTGAATGGCTATAAACTCAGACAAGGCAGGTTTGCGCAAAGCTTGAATCATTTAAAGCTTTTGTTCATTTCTTAAAGCCAGAGCTCACTGAAAGGAAAGGTGAATTCTGGTTGGAGAATGGGCTGTGAATGCTTGAAAGACAAGTAGGTTGCTGCAACAATTGCACAAACATAGAAAACAAGAGCAGTAGTAGGCCATTCAGCCCTTTGATCCTGCTTTGCCATTTGTTCTGGTTGATAATCTAATTCAATAGCCTGTTCTTATTTTTCCTCCATATTCTTTGATCCCTTTAGCCCCAAGAGCTATATCCACTGAGGTACAACAAGTCAGACAGTGTGCCCCAGTGTCCCTGAATGCTACAGTGGTGCAAGAAGTGATTGGGGTGTTAAAGGTTTTCTCCCATTAGGAGCCAGGAAGCCCTGAGAGGGGAGCAGGGTTAGATAGACATGGAGAAAAATTCCAATTGTTACCAAATATCTGGTTACAATGCATAAGAAGTTAACTATCTCACATGAATGCCCAAGGCCAATGAAATTTTCTTCATGTCATATCCTACATGAACTGCAGCTCTCATCTCACACACCACTGCTCCATTTATTACACTTCTGCAATCTCCTATCAACAACCTTTATCAACCACAACTCATACTTCATGTTCATTGCTTCACTTCATGCTTGCATGTTTAAGACTGCTGGAAGCTGCACATATACGATTCCACAGCCTTCCCTATCCTAGATTTGGGCTCCAGCATTCTGACCCCTTCTGGGAAAATCCTGGTCCATTTCTCACACTGTCAACTCTGTACTTTCTCTTCTCATTGGAGAAGAAAGAGCAGAATTCTGGGGAGTGGTAGTCTAGCCCTCCACTGATAGTCATTTCGAAGGCTGCTGTAACAAACTCCCATGTGCTACCTGCTGCAGAAGCCATTTACCTACAAGGACAGGTTATTCCAATTGAATTCACGCTTGTTAGGACCCTTTGTCTCACTCAGTAAAATGCTTCGCTGATTAAAGGCAATCACTCTCATCTCCTAAATAAAAACCGACAGAACTGTGGATGCTGTAAATCAGAAACAAAAACAGAAATTGCCTGAAGACATGAGCAGTTCTGAAGAAGGATCATTCAACCTGAAATGTTAACTCTAATTTCTTTCTACAGATGGTGCTAGACCTGCTGAGATTTTCCAGTTATTTTTGGTTTTATTCACACTCATTTACTGATTGAAATTCAACCATTCTGCCTTTGTTTGGACAAGGACTGCAGTAAGGTCTGGAACTGAATGGCAATAATGGAAGTCAAACTAACTATGGGGTAATTTTAATTCATTCACGGGATGTAGCTTCACTGACTAGACCAGCATGTATGGAATGGGATATTTCTGAGGTATTGGCAGCTGATGTTATCGCTCATGTTATTCATCAGGAATAGCCTGATGAAGAGTTTATGCTTGAAATGTTGCCTCTCCTGCTCTTCAGATGCTGCCTGCTTGTCTGTGCTTTTCCAGCACCACACTTTTTAACTCTGATCTCCAGCATTTGCAGTCCTCACTTTCTCCAAGTCAGGGTTAGCATAAAACCAAAACAGAAAACACATAATGTAGAAAAGGGCAGTGGGAAATCACAGGGTTTGGGAAGCTTAAAAAGACCCACAAGGGGCAACAAAAAAGACATAAGGAGGGAGAAGATTAAATATGTGGGTAAGCTAGTCGGTAATATAAAGGAAGATTGTAAGAATTTCTTTACTGATATATGAAGGGCAAAAGAGACACAAAAAAATGGACATTGGGCTGCTGGAAAATGACACTGGAGAGATAGTAATGGGGAACGAGGAAATGGCTGGGAAACTGAATAATCACTACCCGTCAGTCTTCATGGTGGAAGACACAAGTAATATCCCAAAAATTCAAGAGAGTGAGAGGATAGAGCTGAGTATGGTGGTCATCACCATGGAGATGGTGCTAGAAAAACTGAATGTCCTAAAGATGGATAAATCACCTGGATCAGGTGGACTACACCCCAGAGTTCTAATGGATATAGCTGAAGAAATTGTGGAGAAATTAGTGATCCTCTTTCAGGAATTGCTAGAGTCAGGGAGGGTCACAGAGGACTTCAAATTTGTTAATGTGACACCCTGTTTAAAAAAGGAGTAAGACAAAAGACAGAAAATTACTGACTGATTAGCCTCACCTTGGTTGTATGTAAAATCCTGCAATCCATTGTGAAGGATGAGATTTCTGAATACTTGGTAGTGTATGTAAAATAGGGCAAAGTCAACATGGTGTCATCAAGGGGAGATCATGCCTGACAAACTCTGCTAGAATTCTTTGAGGAAGTAACAAGCAGGTTAGACCAAGGAGAGCCAATGGATGTTATCTACTTGGACTTCAACAAGACCTTTGATAAGATGCAGCACAGGAGGTTACTGAGTAAGATGAGGGCCCATGGTATTCGAGGCAAGGTGCTACCATGGATAGAAGCTTGGCTGTCTGGCAGAAAGCAGAGAATGGGGATAAAAGGGTCCTTTTCAGCATGACAGCTGGTGACAACTGGTGTTCCACAAGGCTCAGTGTTGGGACCATAACTTTTCAATTTATACGTTAGTGATCTAGATGAAGGAACTGAGGGCATTCTGGCTAAGTTTTCAGATGATACAAAGATAGGTAGAGGGACAGGTAGCATTGAGGTAGCGAGGCTACAGGATTTGGACAGGTTAGGAGAGTGGACAGATGGAAGATAATGTAGAAAAGTGAGATCATACACTGTGGTAATAAGAATATAAACATAGATTATTTTCTAAATGGGAAGAAAATTCAAAAATCTGAAGTGCAAAAAAACCTCCTTCTCAAGGCAACCAGCGCTGAGTAATAAATGCTGGTGCAGCTGGTGAATGTCACATCCCCTGAATGAATTAAAATGAACCCTTAGTTAGTTTGGGTTCCATCATTGCCATTCTTGCTCTGTTCCTTGCAGACCTATATTCCTACAGACCTTACTACAGTCCTTGTCCAAACATAGACAGAATAATTGAATTTCAGCCAGGAGATTAGAGTGGTTCTGGTTAATCAGGGTAGCATTTCATTGAGTGAGACATCAAGGTGCCCTAACACAATTGGATTCAATTGGAACCAACCTGTTGGCAAATGTTGGTGTAGCCTCGAGCATGTGAAACCTATGAAAACCTTACCAAAGAATGCCCTACCTTGAACCGTGCAGACCCAGATTTTGTCACTGGGCTGGAAGTAACTGGGGTTGTGACTTAATGGTGATTAGGGGGTAATGGGAAAGCAGTGGTCACATTCCGAGTAGAGCCCTCATTTTCAGCCTCCTTTCTACATCTTCATTCTCAAAGCCTACCTGTGTTCTAAGAGCTGGAGAATATTTTGCAGCAACAAGTTGCTATTTCCATATACCTATAAGCTAAGTCAGACAACTCATAACCATGGATTCTAGATTCACTGATTTCCCGGATCTCCTGACATTTGATTTACTGAATGAAGCAAGAGGACAGCAGGGTTTATCACAGCTGAGCAATAGTCGACTGATAAACATTCAAATAGATTGATATTACAGTGGTTCTTTGCAATTGCTCAGAGACATTCTTCTCAGAAGGTACTTTCACCACTTTTGGAAGTGATTTCCAGAGTATTGGAGCTCATTTCTGTTGTCTGTATCTCTGGCCTTGCTGTTGTGAATGTTGGCAGGTGGGGCATGCTAGTATCCATAGTTAAGATGGCACCAAATTGGCTTTTAGGCAAATGCCATCAGCAGACCTGGCTGTCTCATGGAGGTTTGACCACGCACTCATGAACTAATTAAGTGTGGAATGCAGGCATTTTGATATATCCTGACTTGCCATTATTTTGGATATTTTAACTTGCTGCACATGCTTACTATGATCATTAAAATTGAATCCCAATTGTGAGTTACAGTATAAAGTTTCTTTTATAAAATATGGAGATGGTTTGATTTTCATAACATTCGTATTTTTTGGAATTTGCCAGCCTCTGAAGGCAAATCAATTGTAAGAGACAGTTGGTAAAATCTGGTAATATTGGAACATTGGATTCAAAAAGATTCTTAGAGCTGAGACAAAAAAATCCAATTTTCCATTGAAGGTTTTAATAGCATGACAAGAATCTCGTTAATGTGCAGCAAGAGGCCTACTTTCATGCATTTACATTTCATTAGTAACTAATCTCATCTTATTTCTATTCACCCATGTAGCAGCGAGAAATTAGACGGCAACGATTCCCATCGCGAAAGCCTGGTAGCTCTAGCTTGCCACTCGCTTTTCCAAAGCTTCCATCGTGGTCAGTATTTTCCAGCATTCCAGTGGATATTACACGGGCAATGACTGCCTGCAATCTTTGTCCACAGAGGCTGGCATTGGGCACCGACCAGGTTCACCACATCCTCATGGCACATCTCCAACCCAATTAGAATACAGTTCACTACATCAATGCTGTACTTTGAAGTGCCCTAAAGTGTACAATAAAGCTGCTGGCAGGTGGCTTTGTGTAGAAGGACATACACCTATCATATGCATTGGACCAGAGTACAGGTTAGGGCTCTTAGCTTCCTTTCTTAGTGCTCATTCACTTGGTGTCTATTTAAATGCTCACAGTAGGTCTGCCTTGCCTTGCCTTCCCTTGTCTTTTCTAATCATGCAAATATAAAGCCAGTCAGCTGATCACATTTGTATGCATGATCAGTCAAAGGGGTAGACAAGTTGCTGTATTACACCATCCTACACCAATGTCACACCTGCAGTCTGGAATTTATTTGGCAAGCATGCTATATGTGTTTCAACATAATAACCATGTGTCAAAATGTAAGGGAAGTATTCCTCAGTGAAAGTAAGGAACTGTCATCAGTGAGAGGAAACTGGCACAGTTAAGTCCAAGGACATTGTCCAATCTTTGGAGCTTTGACAATGCCAGTTGGCTGGTCAGAGTTGAGGATCCATACTTTCAGAGTCCAGGGAATGGGCCACAGACAGTCCTGCAGATCAGGCAAGAATGGACAGGAACTTCAACTGATGTTTCAAATACTGTGAAGTGTAATATATGGGTGTCATTTACAATTCTTAGACATACAAAGTAAAACTTCACACAACACCAGGTTATAGTCCAACAGGTTTATTTGGAAACACTAGCTTTCGGAGCGATGCTCCTTCATCAGGTGGTTGTGGTGTATAAGATCGTAAGACACAGAATTTATGCCAAAAGTTTACAGTGTGATGTAACTGAAAACATATATTGAAAAGACCCGGATTGTTTGTTGAATGGGCATGTTGGTTTCAGTTCTTTCATATGTAAATTCCAGAACTTTTCTAAAGTTACATTCTTAAGTGAACTTTAACGATAGGTGCCATGTTGGCCCAGATAATGCAGTTAAGGTTTGAAGCTCCCTGTGTGAGACTGTCTGTGCTCCAATGCTCAGACTGATTCTAATCTTAAAAAAAGGATCTATGGAATCTTACGTGGATTCATGCAGTTTTGAGCAAAATAAAATGTAATTCTGCAAGTACAAATTCACCCTACAAATGTATATGTGTGTGTGTGTATCCATGTGGGTATGTGTGAGTGTGAGTGTAAAGGGGTATAAGTCTGTTAGAGTGTGTGTGTGTGTGTGTGTGTGTGTGTGTGTGTGGTTGTCAGCCTCTGCCCAGAGGATACCACTATTACACAAGGGGAAATCGCCCACTATGTACGTGGCAGGTACTCATGTGACTCAGCCAATGTTGTCTATCTTATACACTGCAGGCAAGGATGCCCAAGGCATGGTACATTGGTGAGGTCGAGCAGAGGTTACAGCAACCGATGAATGGACACCACACAACAATTGACAGACAGGAGTCTTCTCTCCCAGTTGGGGAACACTTCAGCGATCTGGGACGTTCAACCTCGGACCTTCAGGTGACCATCTTCCAAAGCGGACTTCTATTCAGGCAACAACGCGAATTGGCCGGGCAGAGGCTGATAGCCAAGTTTGATACGCATGGGGACCTTGGGTTCATGTCACACTACAGGTGACCCCACTGCACTAGACACACACACACACACACACACACACACACACACACACACATTCCTGCTGACCCTCTCTCATACACAAGCTCTCTCTCATGCGCTCACCCATACACTCACACGCACCCTCTCACAGGCTTATACCCCTTTACATTCACACTCACACACACATATACACATTCTCTCACAGACCGTCATTATCTGGGCCGACATGGCACCTATCGTTAAAGTTCACTTGAGGAGGTAACTTTAAGAAAGTTCTGGGACTTATGTATGGAAGAACTGAAACCAATATGCCCATTCTAAAAGATGAGAGACTCAACAAACAATCCAGGTCTTTTTCAATATATAATTTCAGTTATATCATACTATAAACTTTTGTATGAATTCTGTGTCTTACGATCTTATACTCCACAACCACCTGATGAAGGAGCGTCGCTCCGAAAGCTAGTGCTTCCAAATAAAACTGTTGGACTATAACCCAGTGTCGTGTGATTTTTAACTTTGTACATTCCAAACCAATACCCGGCACCTCCAAATTTTAGACACAAAAATAACTATTTCTTTCATTGATGTGCTCTCCTTCACGGTAAGGGATTATATTTCTTTGCTTCCTGAAATACTGACCCTAGAATATTTCTAACCTTGATTATCTTGTTACACAGAAAGGGGACAAATCACAATGAAATAGGCCTTCCTACTTATTCTAGCCAAATTCTTTCTTTTATTGGTGCATAAATGTTTGAGGACAAGAATGGCAGGATTAGATAGCTGTAGCACTTAAAAATTATAGATTTTATAATATGGAAAGCTTGTTTTTGGTCTGGTCTGGTCAAGGACTTGGCAACAATTCCAGTGCAACTCAATAAGAAAATATTTGTGTTCTGTGCAAATGACTGCTGATCTGTCACCTTGTAAATTAATCCACACACTTCCCCAAACAACAACAACTGCTGTGCCACTGCTATTGCATTAAAATAATGAAAATTAATTGTCTTGCAATAATCAATCAGAAGATAAACTTATTGTCGCTGAAAACTAATGTGAATCTCACACATGCTATAAGAATCTACAATGTTCCTGTCATTCTGTGCTGAAAATGCAGCTGCAGCTCAATATTGAAATCTAAAGATTATTATATTAAATATCCTAATATATTTCTGAATGAAAGATTAGTTGTCAGCCAGAATACAGTAGGTGGAATTAACTCAAATGTTAAACATTTTGGCTGGTTGTTTGAAGTTCACTTTTGCGACATATTACATTCTCAAAATATGATTTATTTCAATTAATATAAGATTGTAGGTGATTGAGCAGAAAATATTCTGAAAATAGCTGTTTTGCCAAAATAATAGATATTCTTCAACCAGACCAAAAAAAATGGAAAAATGCAAGTAGTTAAAATACTAGATATTCATTACAAGATTAATGTAATGCTTGTTTACTACCAGCCCAAATTAAGCCTGTCACAAGGCATAAACGAGAAATGTTCCTTCAGAAACAGAAAGGCAAGAGAAAGAAACAGGCATACACTGCACACTGCTGAAACAATTTGTCACTCAAAGTCTAAATAGAGGTAATTATCCGATTTGGATTATAGAACAGAGTATTCCATCAATCAGAGTATCGGGCTAAATCAGAATCTAACTACAAAGTCTGAAATGCACTGATTAGAAATGGTGTGTTGTTCAGCACATCCCCCAGCAGAGTAAACAGAACTGTATGGGTTTGTACATGTCCTGTCACACACAGTTAATAACACACTGACTTCAAATAGGAAGTGAAATCTGTGTTTTGTGAGTAAAGATGATTAGATGTTCTAACAGTCCATAAAATTCTTCTGCATGTGCATCTCTTGTCTGGGCGAGGCTGTCTGCAAAGTCAACTAGGCGAAAGTGAGGACTGCAGATGCTGGAGATCAGAGTCGAGGGTGTGACACTGGAAAAGCACAGCAGGTCAGGCAGCACTTGAGGAGCTTTTCAGGCCAAAAACCTTCCTCAGGAATGAGGCTGTGGAATCCAAGGATGCTGCCTGACCTGCTGTGTTTTTTCCAACGCCACACTCTCGACTCCAATCTTCAGCATCTGCAGTCCTCATCTTTCACTTAATTGATTTTAACCTCACTGCCACACCTCTTCCAAGGTTGCCTACCTTGAGGAATGATTCGGAGATGCTGGTGTTGGACTGGGGTGTACAAAGTTAAAAATCATGCAACACCAGGTTATAGTCCAACAGTCACCTGATGAAGGAGCTGAGCTCCGAAAGCTAGTGTGCTTCCAATTAAACCTGTTGGACTATAACCTGGTGTTGTGTGATTTTTAACTTGGTACCTTGAGGAAGTTCTCCTCTCTCTGCAGCCTCATTCCTGATTTCGGGCTTTTGCCCGAAACATCGATTCTCCTGCTCCTCGGATGCTGCCTGACCTGCTGTGCTTTTCCTGCACCACACCCTTGACTCTGTCTGCAAAGTCAAGCAACCGAGCCATCTGTTTGCAATCCATCAATTGCAGTATAGGACACACATAAAAATAAAAAAAAGATTGTTTGCATTCTGTGAGGGAGATTATCCTGAAACTAGGTTCAGGTTCATTGATTACCTGGGTGTAGTGAAAGTCATGTGCAAGGAATGCATATCTGTTGACGAAATCACCCAATTTCCTTCCATCAAAAATCAAGTAGGTTTTATTTCCACATCTCTTTATATCACATCTCTTCCAGGTTTGCCCACCTTGAAGAAGTTCTGATCAACCCTCTGGCAGGATTCTCTTTTAAACAGTCTTTTTGTTCTCCATCATTGCTTTCATTTTCTCTCCAGGTATTTGACAAAGTCTTTGCCAAAACGCACCTCCGCAAACACATCTCATTCCTCATACACACCCTAGGTAAATTCTGACAGAAATTCTATCCTTTGAGTTTTGAACCCCCTCAGGATCACAGGTATCTCCATACTGCACAATGTTCCTTGGGCAGCTGTTCTTGCTGCATTCTGAGATCCACACTCAGCACTATGGGCCAACAGACACAGACTGTCAATCTATCTCCCCATTCAGCACCATCCCTCTCATCTCACAGTCATCTTGTCAAGAAAGAGGAGGGTTGTGATCGATGTACAATGTGTTGGACCTTAATAATTCCAATATTATATATTATTATTCATTTTTTGCTCATTTTATAGCACTTTGTTATTTATATTTTCATGGTTAGAATCTAATCTGCCATTGGGGGAAACATGACTCATGAACTCATTGGAGGTTGTCTGTGGGCTTCTGGTGGTGGCAGGGTGGGGGACAGGAGGAGTTTGGTGGTAAGGTGATGGAGTTCCTTGTTCAAAGGCACCCAATGTCTGATGGAGAGTACCAACATTGGAAAGAGGATCCTACTAAGAACCACCTATTTGCCATTGTTGCTGACCTTATTTCCTGCCTCTCCAAAACCAATGCCCCTTGGTACATTCCTTACCATTGGCCTGGGATCCACTGACAAACCGAAGCCTTAGCTTGATGTTCTACTGGCAGCTACCACCACTTTCATGGCAGTCTTGAGGGTCCATGCAGCTACTAGCCTCTGACTGGAAGCTCTTGATGAATTGGACCTTTGCCTTGTTGTCCTTCTTCATGAATGTCAAGTATCTGAGTCTTATTGAAAAAAAGCAAAATGGTGCACTTGATGGTTCTTCAGCCTATGGGTGAAACCCCTGTTTCCTCTACTTAATCCATCCCTTGTGTTTGACTGAACACAATCTGATGGAAATTATTTGTTTTTAATACTTTGAATGAGCCAATGAGGTTCAAAACATCAGGTCTCATATATTCCTCAATCACACTCGTAATTGCAGTATCAGCTGACTACTTAATTTACATTATCATGACAGAATTGAAGCATTGTTTGGTCAGTATTGAAGGAAGTGGCTTATCTGACATATGAGCCTTACACAATAGTAAATTAGCAGATTGATTGTTTAATGTCCATTTTGGTGCTTGACCTGTAATAAAATAATTATCTCAGATATTGAAGTTGTAATAATGGTCAGGCAAAAATCCAGATGTTGCTGTCAGTTATTCTATGCCTCTCCAGAGAGTGCCCTGTAGTGGTCCACTACCAGAGTGCAATCAATAGAATTCATTTGAATTGATCAGAACCTCTATGCATTTGCTGTTAATCTTGTTATAAAAATCGATGAAAATGTTCCACCTTACTGAATTGAGTTTTAATAGAGTGCTAACTTTACGTTTACTGCTAAATGTTTTCACCTACCATGAAAACCTAATTCTATATTTGTGGAATTTCAAAATTTTCCGTTATGGTAAAATAGCAATTTTTAGAAAAACTTAAAAAAAGACAAAAAACTTCTCATTGTTATATTAGCCTTTGTGTCAGTCTATGGACTTTGGAGCAAAGTATGAACGTAGAAAGGATAGCAAGTGTGGCTCAGTGGTTAGCACTGCTGCCTCACAGCACCAGGGTCCCAGGTTCAATTCCAGCCTTGGACAGCTATCTGTGTGGAGTTTGCACATTCTGCCTGTGTCTGTGTGTGTTTCCTCCCGCAGGCCAGATGAATTGGCCATACTAAATTGCCTGTAGTGCTAGCTGCAGAGGGAATTGGGTCTGGGTGGGTTACTTTTTGGAGGGTTGGTGTGGACTGGTTGGGCCGATGGGCCTGTTTCCACACTGTAGGGAATCTAATCTAATGAAATGATAGAATTGTTTTAAGAAATGAAATGATTAATTTCTGTTATGTTCCTATCTTCAAACTTGTAATCAATTGCTCTGTTAACTACAACTTCAAAATGCAAATAAAGGATATTAACAACTTATAATTTCTTGGTTTGTGCGAATCATTCAATGTGATTGGTTACATATTTTCTGACAATTATTGCTGTTGCTACATGCAAGATACCCTTTTGATATGATATTATACTGGACTGCCATCAGGAAAGGGAAAGATCGTGTCACAAGAATCATTAGATCTTGCTGAGCAAGCTATTTCCAGGTCAGAGATGAATACCTTTGGTTTTGACTGACTACAAAATCTGAGCCATTGTATATCTTTGCTGCAAAGATTAGTACCGTTACTCTTCGTCACATGACTCTGCTCATTATTTAATGGAAAACAGATTTATTCATAACTTTTCATTCTCAGAGGGTGTGGTATTGAATTTCAACTCACCTCCAACTTTTTAAAATTCTCTGAGTCCTATCACTGACATGCAACTGCTGAAGGCTAATTACCAGATGAAAATTAATCTTAATTTCAAACACTATATATCCCTTTCAATAAATATGGATATTGATAATAACCTTGACATTTACAGGTTTGCAAAAATGTAATATTATCTGAACTGATATTGCTTTTACCAAATAAATATTTAATAAGATACTTGGTCCTGTGACAATGTTGGTTATAGTTGAACAAGAATTTTTTTTTTATTAGCACAGCTAAGACATAAAAAAGTTGATGGTGCACAAATTGTAAGTAGAAGCTTTTAACTAATTAGTTGTAAAATTTAAATTAATTTTTGATCATTTGATAGTAGAGTATCCTACTTCTTTACAGCAAAACCCATGAAGGATATTGTAGGGTGCATTGAGGACTAACCGGCAGGACCAACAGTCAAAACTGTCAAATTTGTCAGTTGTTTCATAGAATTTTCACAATTCTATAAAATTAATTGCAGGGAAAAGCAGAAAACTTGATAAATAAAACAATGCATTTCGTCCTTAAAGATGAAGGAGTAGCAAGGCTTGACTAAGTGAGTTTTCTTTTTGTTGCAATTATGCACTGTGTATTAAGATTGTGATTTATTTTTGGCATCCTTGATGAAATAGAAAATGCAAAAACAAAATCTTAAAACCAATTAGAAAGATCCCTCTTGACTTTTGGGAATTCTTATACATGTAAATCTGTAACTGCTCCTGCCTGCCAAATAGGTGGAGTGGTAGCAACTAGGTTGTGTTGGTACTGCAGGTACAATTTATCATTTGGACGTATGCGATTAGTTACAAACTGCAGCATCAGCACTTAATGATATGTCTTTGTTAACTAGGATTAGAATAAGCTTCATTATACACAACATTTCTCAAGGTCAAGCTACCAAGTGAGAGCACAGGTTGGCAGTAATCAAAGTTTTCTCTATTAGAGGTAGATCATTTATTCTGTGAGCTTGCGAATTGTAGAATTTTGTTTCTTTTTCTTTACTGTCATGGCTCAAGGCATGGATACTTTTCTCTAATCGATGTTACATTTTATCTACATGGGAGAATTTTATTGCATTAGCTGTCAAAGTCCCCAAATTCAGGGGGTTGATAGAATAATAACATAATGCAGCTCAGAAGTTGGCCATTCTATTTATCATGTTTATGTTGCTTGTTTGGTCAGACTATCCAATTAATCCTGTTTTGCCCCAGAGCCTTATAATGTCTTATTCGGTTCAAGTATGCAATAAATGTTTTTGACTGTTGCAATTGAATCTGCTTGTACCATTTTCTAAGACAGCGATTCGAGATCACAAGAACTCCCTGTGTAGGGTTTGGAGGCATATGGGCCAGGTGCTGGCAGGTCGGACTAGATTGGGTTGGGATATCTGGTTGGCATGGACGGATTGGACTGAAGGGTCTGTTTCCATGCAGTACATCTCTGACTTTATGATCCTATAAATCAAATGTTCCCTCATCTCACTTGTTTTTGGCTGCAGCATTCACCTTCAAACTGTATTCTATGTTTACACTTCATGTCAAGATGTCCCTCAACCATTTGAATTCTTTGAAATCCTTCCTAAAATGTGACACCCAGAATGCAAGAATCCACTTGATACCTAATCAGTGATTAGCAAAAGATTTAGTGTAACTTCCTTGGTTTATTTTTTATTCTTCTATAAGGAATATTTTCCTTTTTTATTAATTTATGGCACCTAAGCATCCATGGCAAGGCAAGCATTTTTTGCCCATCCTTAAGTGCTCTTGAGACATGGTGATGGTGAGCTAACTTCTTAAATAATTGAGGTCCTTGTGAGGTAGACCCATCTACAGGTCTGTTAGGGAGGGATTGCCAAGTGTTTGCACTGTGGTAGTGAAGGAAAGACTTCTTATTTATGAATGGAGGAAAAGTCATTGATGAAGAAGATGAAGATAGTAGGGTTAGAAGATTGATTTGAAGGACTTTTCTCATTATATCCTAGGGCTGAGATGATTCCCTTTCAGTAACTACAACAATCTTCCTTTGAGTCAATTATGACTCCAGCCAATGGACTTAATTTTCACTGATTTCTAATAACTTCACTTTTACTAGGCTTTCTTGATGCCTCACTTTGCTTAGGGTGGTCACATTCATCACTCTTCTGGTATTCTGTTCTTTTGTCCATATTTAACATGAGGTTAGGAGCTAAATGATCCTGGCCGAACCCAGACTGAACACCAGTGAGCAGGTTAATCATGGGCATTGGAGGAACTGTCTCTGATAGCCCTCATCACTTTATTGATCACAGAGAGGACATGGCTGAATTGCTGTCTTTTTGAAAACAGGACACACTTGGGCAATTTTCTGCATGGTTAAGTCTGCACCAATATTGTAGTTGCATATGGTCAACTGGCTGAGGTCATACTAATTCTAAAGCACAAATCTTCAATACTACAGCCAAGATATGTAAATGTCCATAGCCTTTACTGAATCAAGTGGCTTTATCGACCTTTGATATCCTGTGGAATGAATCAAAATAGCCGATGATTGGCATCAATGATGGCTGGGACCTCAGGAATGAGCTATGACATATCATTGATTTGATTCTTGTGCCTGAAGATAGTTGCAATGCTTCAATCTGACTTTTGCATTGATGTGCTAGACTTCCCATCATTGAGGATGGAAATATTTATGAAGCCCCCTCCTCCTCCTGTTTGTTGTTTCATTCTTTGCCATCATTTATGACTGGATCTGGCAGGTCAACTCGGCTTTGATCTGCTCCATTGTTTGTGGGATAATTTAACACTGCCTATAACTTGTTTCTTCCACTTTTTTTAGTATACATATAGTCCTGATATTGTAGCATCATCAAGGTGCCACCTTACTTTGATTTGGAGGTGCCGGTGTTGGATTGTGGTGGACAAAGGTAAATTGGACTATAACCTGAAGTTTTGTGATTTTTAACCCTATTTTGAGGTATCCATAATGTTTCTCCTAGCATACTCATTAACAGTCATTAAAAGAGGGTTGTTCCCTTGGCTTGATGATCATATTACAGTCATGGATTTCATGGAATTGTAGCCACAGGAAGGGAGTCTGTTGGGTGAAATCCTTCCTATGCTGGAATTTCTAAAGAAGCGTCATAACAGACTTGAAACTTTAACTCTGTTTTTGTGTTTACAGATACTGCTAAGTTTCGCCAGCACTTTCTGTTTTCATTTCTGATTACTGGTATCCATAGTGTTCTTGCTTTTATTTGAGTGTCTATGCTAGTTTTCTGTCAGAACAACCCATCTAGTCCTACTCTGTTGAACTTATCCAATGTCTGTATGGTTTCTAATTCTTCAGATAATTATCCAATTATCTTGAAGGCCACAATTGAATCGGCCTCTACCACCCTCAGGCAATACATTCCAAATCCTGAATCGCTCACTGAATAAGAAACATCTTCATGTCACTGCCAGGTCTTTTTCCAGTCTTGTTAAATCAATGTCTCCTACTGCTTGTTCTTTGCATGAATGGCAAGTTTCTACCTATCGATTCTGTCCACAATCTTCATGATTTTGAACTGTTTTATTGAATTTACAATCAATTGTTTCACCCCTGAGGAGAACAATCCCAGTTTTGCCAATTTATTCACATCACTGAAGTCTCTTATTCTTGTAAACCTTTTTGTGCAAACCATTCAGTGCTATCAGATCTTTCCAAAAGTGTAGAGTGTGCAGTTTGACACAATTATTTCTTTGAGGCTGAAACAATGCTTTTGAGAACTTCACCTTCACCTCTTTGTTGTTGTATTCTCTGCCTCTACACAAAGCTGGGTGGCAGGGTGAAATGTGAGGAGGACGTTAGGAGAATTCAGGGTGACCTGGACAGGCTAAGTGAGTGGACAGATGCATGGCAGATGCAGTTTAATGTGGATAAATGTGTGGTTATCCACTTTGGTGGCAAGAACAGGAAGGCAGATTTCTATCTAAATGGAGTCAAGTTAGGTAAAGGGGCAGTACAACAAGATCTAGGTGTTCTTGTACATTAGTCAATGAAAGCAAGCATGCAGGTACAGCAGGCAGTGAAGAAAGCTAATAGCATGCTGGCCTTCATAACAAGAGGAATTGAGTATAGAAGCAAAGAGGTCCTTCTGCAGCTGTACAGGGCCCTGGTGAGACCGCACCTCGAGTATTGTGTGCAGTTTTGGTCTCCAAATTTGAGGAAAGACATTCTGGCTATTGAGGGAGTGCAGCTTAGGTTCACAAGGTCAATTCCCAGAATAGTGGGACTATCTTACGCTGAAAGATTGGAGCGACTGGGCTTGTATACACTTGAGTTTAGAAGGATGAGAGGGGATCTGATTGAGATGTATAAGATTATTAAAAAATTGGACACTCTGGAGGCAAGAAGCATGTTTCCGCTGATGGGTGAATCCCAAACCAGAGGACACAGTTTAAAAATAAGGGGTAGGCCAGTTAGAACAGAGTTGAGGAGAAACTTCTTCACCCAGAGAGTGGTGGGTTGTATGGAATGCTCTGCCCCAGAAGGCTATGGAGGCCAAGTCTCTAGATACTTTCAAGAAAGAGTTGGATAGAGCTCTTAAGGATAGTGGAATCAAGGGTTATGGGGATAAGGCAGGAACAGGATACTGACTGAGGATGATCAGCCATGATCATAATGAATGGTGGTGTTGGTTTGAAAGGCAGAATGGCCTACTCCTGCACCTATTGTCTATTGTCTACTTACAAATTTCAGTATTTGTATGTTTCCTCAGCTTGCTAACTAACTTCAAATATTTGTACTCATATACCCCCAAGTCCCTCTGCTCCTGCATCTAGTCACTTTAGTGGGACAATATGTACAATTGGATTTTGAATTCCATTGTCTGATTTTAATAACTGAGATTTTCATGAACTGAAATGTGCATCGATCTTTAAAATGCCACAGACAAGTGTTGAAATGAATGAAGAAGGCTTTTGGAATGCTGACATCTAGATCTGAAGGATTGAAGTGTAAGGACATGGAAGTTCTGCTGTAACTACTCAAAACCCTAGTTAAAGCCCACTTGGAATCATGTGAGCAGATTTAGATACTGCACCCTTAGGAAGCATTTGTGACTCTGGTGGAAATACACTGTAGGTTTACAAGAATGATACCTGGATTTCAGAAGTTAGGTTATGAGGAGAGATTGCACAAGTTAGGCCTGTTTTCTCAAGAATTTTAAGGTTAAGGGATGATCTGATTGACGTCTTCAAGATATTAACAGGAAAAGACAACATGAATAAACCATTTCCAATGACTGGAGAATCTAGAACTCTGGGTATAGTCTAAGAATTAGGGCCATTTAGGACAGATATTAGGAAGAATTTTTAACACACAAGGGATAGTAGATATTCTAAATTCACTTCCACACATGACAGTTGATGATAATCAGTGGTTAGTTTTAAATGTGAGGCACATTTTTGTTATTAAAAGTTATTAAGAAACATAGACCTAAAGTAGGTCTATCGAATATATTGAATATGGCAGAACAGGCTTGACAGGCTGATTGGCCTACTCCTGTTCCTATAAACTCTGAGGTTCACAGCAGTTTTGGAGAAACTAGAAGTGAGTCCAACAGCATGGCATCACCATGCTAATTGGCATTCCTGGGTCCCCAGGCAGCTGTGTGGCTGTACAATGAGCAGCATAGAGGGACTGTTGGTCTGCAACCTAAGTAACTGGAACTAAGTGGAAAATGTAGAAGATTTGAGGTCACTTTTACCAATACTGTTATGGACAGATGCATAACTTGACAGCAGATTAGTGAGGATGAAGGGATATCTGCAAACTTTGGAACATCAAGGCCACCTCATTAATATGTATCAGAAAGAGCAGTAGCCGTAATACTAATTATAAAGAACACCTCTGTATTCCAATGTCCAGTCTGAAATACAACCATTCACCACTACACTCTGCTCTTTGTCACTTGGTCATTTTCACATTGCCAAGGAGTGTGGTGTTGGAAAAGCACAACCGGTCAGGCAGCATCAGAGGAGCAGGAGAATTGACATGCAGGTCCTGGGCCTCCTCCATTGCCACCCGATGCCTGGAGGAAGAATGTCTCATCTTCCTCCTTTGGACTTTCTAAACACATGGGATCAATGTGAATTTCACGAGTTTCCTTATTTCCCCTCCCCCCACCTTATCTCAGATCCAACACTTCTCTTGACCTGTTGTACTTGTCCATCTTCCTTCCCATCTATCTGCTCCACCCTCCTCTCTGAGCTATCACCTTCTCCCTCACCTTCATCTACCCATCGCATTGTCACTTACCTTTTCCCCCAGCCCCACCACCCTCCCATTTATTGCTCAGCCCCCTTGGGCCACCCCCTCATTCCAGATGAAGCGCTTATGCTCAAAACGTCGATTCTCTTGCTCCTCAGATGCTGCCTGACTGGCTGTGCTTTTACAGTGCCACACTTCTCGACTCTGATCTCCAGCATGTGCAGTCCTCACTTTCTCTCAATTCCACATTGTCACTACCACTAAGCATGTTCACACTTGGCCAGTGAAATGCAAGTTAGTATAACCTGTTTAGCCCTCTTTTTCTAATTTTTCTGATCCAAGTTAAAATAACTCAACAGTGAGGCTATTTTTTAACCCATAAAACACATAAACATTAATTTATTACAAACTATTGATAATGGTTCCTTAATGGTATACTGTTGGAGTTAATTGCTTGAGTTCCTTCTTGTGGAAATGAAGTGGCTAACACTTGAAATCAGATGCAGCAGCTGTGATACTTTTGTCGTTGAATAATTCTGTAATACATATGGACTCAGGAGGTCAGCAGATTTTCGGCCAGAGATAAGAATTTCTTGCTCTTTACAAGTTCTGTGGTTCCAACACTTTCACACTGCCTGACAGAACAGTGAATAGTTTCCTTGTCCAGCGTTCATCAAAAGCCCCCCTCTCTGAGGTTGTTTCTCATAGCCTTTTTCTTGGTGTTCTGCACATAAATTTGCTGTGCAGGAAGTTTTAATATATTTTAAACTCACTGTGTCCAAGGCATAACTTTCCAACTCTAATACCTGATTATCCCAGTTTCTGGAGCTAGACTTATCCATTGTCTTTTCACTGAAACAAACAGCTTTTCAAAAACCTTAGCAATCAATTTGAATGGCTCTCGCTTTGATGTCTGTTGAAGTAGGAAAAGCTATTTGTATCTTACAGCAGAGATTTTCAACCAGTGTGCCATGGCAAGGTGAGATGTGTGCTGCAAAAATCTCAGGAAGCTGTGCCACTTCATGTAGACTTCTGAACTTATGTGTGTGTAGAGATTTGTCACTGTGTACATGCGGAAAATGGGAAATCCACTTGTTATGCAGCCTGTTGTATATGCACAGGCCTAAACATTTGGTTTGAGCCTCCGCCCTCAGACCCCACCCGTCCAACCATAACAAGGACAGAATGCCCCTGGTGCTCACCTTCCACCCTACCAACATTCCCCTTCCCACGTGGTTAAAGATGCCCTCCAACGCATCTCGCCCACATCCTGCACCTCTGCCCTCAGACCCCACCCCTCCAACCATAACAAGGAGAGAACGCCCCTGGTGCTCACCTTCCACCCTACCAACCTTCGCATAAACCAAATCATCCGCCGACATTTCCGCCACCTCCAAAAAGACCCTACCACCATGGATATATTTCCCTCCCCACCCGTTTCTGCCTTCCGCAAAGACCGTTCCCTCCATGACTACCTGGTCAGGTCCACGCCCCCCGACAACCCACCCTCCCATCCTGGCACCTTCCCCTGCCACCGCAGGAACTGCAAACCTGCGCTCACACCTCCTCCCTCACCTCCATCCAAGGCCCTAAAGGAGCCTTCCACATCCATCAAAGTTTTACCTACATATCACTAATATCATTTATTGTATCCATTGCTCCCGATGTGGTCTCTTTCTGCATTGGGGAGACTGGACGCCTCCTAGCAGAGCGCTTTAGGGAACATCTCCGGGACACCCGCACCAATCAACCACACCGCCCCATTGCCCAACATTTCAACTCCCCCTCCCACTCTGCCGAGGACATGGAGGTCCTGGGCCTCCTTCACCGCCGCTCCCACACCACCAGACGCATGGAGGAAGAACGCCTCATCTTCCGCCTCGGAACACTTCAACCCCAGGGCATCAATGTGGACTTCAACACTTTCCTCATTTCCCCTTCCCCCACCTCACCCTAGTTCCAAACTTCCAGCTCAGCACTGTCCCCATGACTTGTCCTACCTGCCTATCTTCTTTTCCACCTATCCATTCCACTCTCCCCCCGCCCCTAACCTATCACCTTCATCCCCTCCCCCACTCACCTATTATATTCTATGCTACTTTCTCCCCACCCCCACCCTCCCCTAGCCTATCTCTCCACGCTTCAGGCTCTCTGCCTTTATTCCTGATGAAGGGCTTTTGCCTGAAATGTCAATTTTACTGCTGCTTGAACTGCTGTGCTCTTCCAGCACCACGAATCCAGAATTTGGTTTGAGCATGCCCAATCAGCGAGGATTGTCAAAAAGAGCAAAGTTGACTAACTGTTGTACTGGGCTGCTTCCCTAGACATATTTTCACATTAGCAAAGATATTTAGATGAGTATTTTAGAATTTATTTTAGTTAGGCCACTAATTTAAGTTTTATAATAGATTCTAGGAAGAACTAGATACATTTCTTAACAAAAGAAGTGATTCTTCTGTCAATTCAGTTGAGGAGACATCTGAATGCACCTTCCCCCAAAGAACCATTCAGAGACATAAATGAGAATTATCTGGCCTTTGGCTTTGCATGAACAGGAGATGCCACTTGCCTTTTACCTGAAAATCTCAGACAGAAGTTGGCATATAGTTGAGTTGAGCAATGTCTGTGCTCATTTGTGAAGATATTGTACTTTTTATTTGGTGAATTTGAAACATGTATGTTTTTCATCCTACTTTTGTGTCTTGCCTGCAATATTTTGCAATCTTTATAAGGTTGTATCATAGTCAATGCAAATAAACATGATGGTTATGAGCAATCAATTCAGCTGAAAAAGGTATGTGTTAATGGTATATTTTGTATCATTAATGTGTACTTTGATACTGAAAAAGTCCTTTATCCTCTTCTGTATCAAACACCAAATTGCTTAGTTGCACAACACCCACATTTTCAACTAGGCCATTTTCACCATCTTCTAGTTTGGTAAAGACAGAGCAAAATATTCATTTAGTACCTCTACCATACGCTTTGCTTCAGTGAGCAGCTTTCTCTGTTTGTTCCTTACACACCCCACTCTAACCTTCATGAATCATTTACGATTAACATGTTTGAAGAAAATTTTACTATTTGTTTTAGTGCATCCTGCCATTCTTTTCTCATGATTCCTCTTTACCTTCCTTATTCCTGCCTTAGTCTCTCTCCTGAATTTGAGATACTGTTCCTGATTTTGATTGTTATTATTAATCTGGTAGGCACCATATGGCTCATCTTTCTTCCTTATTTTCTCCTCAATGTCCTTAGTTATCCAGGGTACTCCATATTTTGACAGCCTGTATTTGCTTCTCATGGGTATGTACCTAGCTTGCATCCTATTCATCTCTCTTTTGAATGCCTTCCACTTTTCATTCACTGTTTTATTGATCAAAATGCATTTCCAATCGACCTTCTCCAGTTCAAGTTTTAGACATCTGAAATCTCTCTTTTCTAGTTTGAATTTTAATCCTTAGTCAATTATTGTCCTTTTCCAACGTAATATTGAACCTTGATCACTATGATCACAATTGCCAAATGCTCCCCCACTCTGATATCCTCCACTTTGCCTGCCTCATTTCCTAGGACTGGGTCAAGCATAGTTTCATCCATGGCAAGACTAGAAATGTACTGTTCCAGAAAGGTCATCTGCACACATTGTAGGAATTTCTCTCCTTCTGTGCCCCACACTCTACCTTCTTCTCAGTCTACACAAGGGTAATTGAAATCATCAACTATCTCAAACCTGCCTGTCCTGCAGAATTCTATAAACCACAGATGAATACTCTCTTCTACTTCCTCCTTACTATTTGGACATCTGTAATAAATACTCAAGAAGGTCACTGCTCCCTTTCTGTTCATCGCCTTTGACCATTTACATTCTAATTTCAAAGCTTCATCTTCTTCAAGGGCTACGATTCTATCTTTGAGCAAGAATGCTGCAACTCTTCTCTTCTTATCCATTCTGTTTCTACTAAAAAACATATAACCTAGGATGTTAAGTTTCCAGTCCTATTGCAGCTTGAGCCACTTTTATATCAATGCTGCTATTTCATGTACCCCAGAAAAGCTTCTGCTTCCAGATTCCAAATTTTGTTCACTGTACTCTGTGTATTATGTGACAATATAATGGCTTTAAGAGGTGCATTTTGGCCTTTTTTTTAGAGAAGAAAGGTTAAGACAGAGGTAATGAGCTGTCTGCTCAAACCTATTAAAGTAAACAGCTTGTTAGGCCTTGGACTTTTTAAAGCTGGAACAATAGAAGCAGCCTGAATGGGTGAGGTCAAACTTCAACAGAACCAGACTTTTTTTTAGTTTTAATTTTCTGCAGTTGTTGGAATTTTGAAGCTGGATGTGGAAGCTTTTATTCCTTTCTCGGTTACAGCTAAAAGCTGGGGTTCTCTTCCTGCCGCTAGAACTACATGCGACACAATCTATTTTACATAATTTACCTTTGCCAAGGGTATGTTTATGGAATGTTACTATATTGGATCGGTTAGGTAGTAGTCGTCAATATATATTATTGTGTTAAACATTTCCCCTTGTGTCTTTACCTTGGTGTTAGCCCTTGCCTCACATGTTATTTTTGTTCATAAATTCATTAACAAGAGTATTAGAATGTGGTATGTAAGCTGTTAAGTGTGTATTACTGGTTGAAGGTAATCTTCACACACACAAACTCATTAAAAAGAGTAAGAACATCACCAACAACAACATATTGCCAAACAATGCCTGCAGGCATCATGTAAATAGAGGATATGTGCACAATGATTGAAACAGGTTTGGACTAATGTTATGGATGTTATGATCATATGTTACAAAGTTATGTTTTGTTTCCTTTTGGCTACATTAGTAAACTCTTGAACCGATGAAGAAAATTGCAAGCAGATATTAAAAGTATGTTTCTATTTAAGATGACTCAGGGTGTACCTTATAAAACTGTACAAATTGATAAAAATTAAGAGGGGATAACTATAGATAGATCATTTCACTTTTTATGTAAATCAAAAGGAACAGACCATCACCTGACAAAATTAGAACAAACTCTTTTGTAACAAAGAAAACTAATGAGAAATTGATTACAACATTCATAAAGATATTGGATAATTACTTAAAGCAGAACATTACAGAATGGAATATTAGAAAATATGATTGTGTAAAATGTTCTTCTGAAAATGAAGTGAAATTTTGAAGAACAAAGTAATCTCCTCCTCTATTAATTTTCATATTTCTGTTATTTTCTTAAGTCAATGGGGAGATTTATTTCCAATGGTAATAAGACCATAAGACCATAAGCCATAGGAGTGGAAGTAAGGCTATTCGGCCCATCAAGTCGACTCCGCCATTTAATCATGGCTGATGGGCATTTCAACTCCACTTACCAGCATTCTCTCCATAGCCCTTAATTCCTTGTGACATCAAGAATTTATCAATCTCGGCATTGAAGCCATTTAGCGTCCTGGCCTCCAGTGCACTCCGGGGCAATGAATTCCACAGGCCCACCACTCTCTGGCTGAAGAAATGTCTCCGCATTTCTGTTCTGAATTTACCCCCTCTAATTCTAAGGCTGTGTCCACGGGTCCTAGTCTCCTCGCCTAACGGAAACAATTTCTTAGCGTCCACCCTTTCCAAGCCATATATTATATTGTCAGTTTCTATTAGATCTCCCCTTAACCTTCTAAACTCCGATGAATATAATCCCAGGATCCTCAGCCATTCCTCGTATGTTAGACGTGCCATTCCAGGGATCATCCGTGTGAATCTTCGCTGGACACAATCCAGTGCCAGTATGTCCCTCCTGAGGTGTGGAGCCCAAAACTGGACACAGTATTCTAAATGGGGCCTAACCAGAGCTTTATAAAGGCTCAGTAGCACTTCGCTGCTTTTATATTCCAACCCTCTTGAGATAAATGTCAACATTGCATTCACTTTCTTAATCACAGATTCAACCTGCATGTTTACCTTTATAGAATCCTCAACTAGCACTCCCAGATCCCTCTGTACTTTGGCTTTATGAATTTTCCCACCATTTAGAAAGTAGTCCATGCTTGTATTCTTTTTTCCAAAGTGCAAGACCTCGCATTTTCTCATGTTGAATTTCATCAGCCATTTCCTGGACCACTCTCCCAAACTGTCTAGATCCTTCTGCAGCCTCCCCACTTCCTCAGTACTACCTGCCTGTCCACCTAACTTCATATCATCGGCAAACTTCGCTAGAATGCCCCCAGTCCCTTCATCCAGATCATTAATATATAACGTGAACAGCTGTGGCCCCAACACTGAACCCTGTGGGACACCGCTTGTCACCGGCTGCCATTCTGAAAAAGAACCTTTTATCCCAACTCTCTGCCTTCTGTTAGACAGCCAATCCGCAATCCATGCCATAGCTCACCTCGAACACCATTGGCCCTCACCTTACTCAGCAGCCTCCCATGTGGCACCTTAGCAAAGGCCTTTTGGAAGTCTAGATAGACCACATCCACTGGGTTTCCATGGTCTAACCTACTTGTCACCGCTTCAAAGAATTCTAACAGGTTTGTCAGGCATGACCTCCCCATACTAAATCCATGTTGACTTGTTCTAATCTGACCCTGCTCTTCCAAAAATTTAGAAACCTCATCCTTAATGATGGATTCTAGAATTTTACCAACAACCAAGGTTAGGCTAATTGGCCTATAATTTTCCATCTTTTGTCTTGATCCTTTCTTGAACAAGGGGGTTACAACAGCAATCTTCCAATCATCCGGGACTTTCCCTGACGCCAGTGACTTTTGAAAGATCTCAACCAATGCCTCCGCTATTTCCTGAGCCACCTCCCTCAGAACTCTAGGATGTACCCCATCGGGGCCAGGAGATTTGTCAATTTTAAGACCTTTTAGCTTTTCTAACACTTTCTCTTTTGTAATGGCAACCATACTCAACTCAGCACCCTGACTCCCTTTAATTGTTGGGATATTACTCATGTCTTCCACTGTGAAGACTGACGCAACGTACTTATTAAGTTCTCCAGCCATTTCTTTATCTCCCATCACTAGCCTTCCACTTCAGTTTGAAGTGGCCCAATGTCTACTTTTGCCTGTCATTTGTTTCTTATGTATTGAAAGAAATTTTTACTATCCTTTCTAACATTACTGGCTAGCCTACCTTCATATTTGATCCACTCCTTCCTTATTTCTCTCTTTGTTATCCTCTGTTTGTTTTTGTAGCCTTCCCAATCTTCTGATTTCCCAGTGCTCTTGGCCACTTTATAGGATCTCTCTTTTTCTTTGATACATTTCCTGACTTCCTTTGTCAGCCATAGCTGTCTAATCCCTCCCTGGATAATCTTTCTTTTCTTGGGGATGAACCTCTGTACAGTGCCCTCAATTAAACCTGCAAACTCCTGCCATTTTTGGTCCACTGTCTTCCCCACTGGGCTCTGCTTTCAGTTGATTTTCGTCAGTTCCTCTCTCATGCCCTCGTAATTACCTTTATTTAACTGTAACACCATTACATCTGATTTTGCCTTCTCTCTTTCAAACTGCAGACTGAACTCTACCATATTATGATCGCTGCTTCCTAAGTGTTCCCTTACTTTAAGATCTTTTATAAAGTCTGGAATAGTACACCCAACGTGGGGCTCGAACCCACGACCCTGGGATTAAGAGTCCCATGCTCTAACTACTGAGCTAGCCGGGCTAATGGACTAATATTTATAATTTTTAAAATATTGTGTTTTCACTTGCATGACTTTTCCATTGCAGTATGTTATGTTTCCAGGGACCTTAAGCAAGACATTTTCATTTAATCCTATTTAAAAGTCAGGACACATCTCTGACTTTTTTTTTGATGGCCATCTTTTAACAGTGACAATTATATCAGATGATAAGGCTGCTGCTCTGGTATATAAATTTTTGTACATTCTAGATATCAACTTACATAGTATATTTATAAACTAAAGCCTTCATGTACTAAAGACCAATCAGTGATGAGAAGTGATGTGCAAAGGATGCAATGGTCTAAATATTTGACTGAAACATTGGGTAGATCTCAGCGGTGTCAACCTACTTCTGTGTCAAGAAGGGGTCCCATGTGAAACACCAGCTGACACCTCCTCCACTCCCAGTGGATCCAATAGTATTATCCTCCATCATCTGTACCTGCCATCTAAATAAGTGGGTGGTAGTTAAGATCTAAAGTGGTTAAACCTCATATTAACACCAGTTTTCTGTGAATTGACAAATAAGATAGTTGCTTAGCTCTTCCAGTTCTGACAGAAAGTTGACTTATGAGGTTATCCATTTTAGTGGGAGGGATAGAAAGACAATTTATTATTTAAATGATGAGAAAATTCAGAGTGCTTTGGTGCAGAGGGATCTGAGTATCCTCATGCATGAATCGCAGAAAACTAGAATGCAAGTACGGCCGGTAATAAGGAAGAGAAATGAGTTTTGATCATTTAATGCTAAAGGAATAGAGTATAAAAGAAAGGAAATATTGCTGCAACTGGATAAGGTACTCATGCGACCATATGAGTACTGTGTAAAATTATGGTCCCTTTACTTGAGGAGGAACCTAGTTATATTGGAGGCAGTTCAGAGGAGGTTTGTTAGCTCAATTTCACAGATGAAGGTTTTTTTTATTATGAAGAGAGATGGAGCTATTTTGGCTATACTCTCTAGAGTTCTGAAGAAGGGTCACAGGAGTTAAAACTTTAACTCTGTCTTCTCTCCTCAAATAATTCCAAACCTCCTGAGTTTTTTTTTCTAGCAGTTTTTGTTTCAGATATAGAAATAATGTTTACTCATGTGGGACAATCTAGAATGAGAGGCCATAGTTTTATGCTAAGGGGTAGCAGATTTCGAACAGAGATGAGAAATTACTTTGCTACAAGTGTGAATCCATGGTGTTCACTATTCAGAGTATGGTGGGTGTTGGGACATTGAGTAAATTTCAGGAGTAGATAGATTTTTAATCAGTAATGGGTTTACGGGTATGGAAAGCAGGCAGGGAAGTTGATTTGGGGCTGAGATGAGATCTGTCATGATTTTATCAAAAGGTGGAGCAAGCTTGAGGGGCTGAATTGCCTCTTCCGACTCCTGGTTCTTATGTTCTTAAAATGTTAACCTTGTTTCTCTCTCCACAATCCTGCCTGATCTGCTTAGTGTTTTTCATGTTTCTGTTATTAGTTCAGAATGGCTTTTGGAGTTTGTTTCTCTTGTTCTCCCTGTATTAAGGGGCTTGATTTATTGGTATTTAATTGGGTAGCTGCCTGAAACAGCCCCTTCCTCCAGAAACTGAATCTAATAAAAAGAAGTAAAAACCAGTTGAAGGTTTCTTCCCTGGAATTTGTTCTTGGATGCTTGTTCCAGAAATGCTTCCGAGAAAGTGGCCTTTAATACTTCCATTACTTGACATATAAAGGGAACATGTATTTTACAGCAAACCAACAGGAAAATGTGCATCTACTGCCTCGTCCCTTTAAATGATAAAGTTGTGGGTTTGAAATGTACTGGCAAAGGAACATCAGTGTGTTTCTGAGGTACATCGTGTGGATGGCATGCAATAACAAGGTCCCTGTGTGCTTTGCAAAAAGTAAGGGTTTTCCATATGTTCAACAATGTTAAACAATTAAAGGAAGTCCAATTCCAGCTTAATAATTCTGGAAGATTTGAATGAAGTTCTCTTTGGCTTTACACACTTAGTGATACATTGCTGCATCATATTGTCTTGCATGTCCCTTCCAGACAATTTTCTGATCCTCAGCATCATCCACAGAAAATTACTGATGATGTTCCATTTCCTTTGCAATCAGAATGTTTCCCTAAGCAATGCCACAAGGACTCCAGCCACAGTAATGTCCACGTCAAGGATCTGATCAGATAATCTGTAGAGAATGTCAGAAAGAGAATATTGTTTCATTGACTGTACCTATGGGTCCTCACATCAGTCAGAAGTAAGCCCTCACACAGTGTTCAGTGAAGGTTTCCTGATGAGACTAATGTCATACATCAATATGTAATCGTATCCACATGTATGTAACATAACTAAAGCATTCATGCTACATTGGTGTAAAAAGGTCCAAAATGTTGTCTTCCTGTGATAGCTACAGAATATGCTTCTGAAATGCCAACTCCAGGAGACAATTTTAAGTTAATTTCTCTAATTTGCATTTGCTTTGCTGACATGACGAGCATATGATGAGCATGGGTGATGTAATTATTATAATTGCTTGAGGCCATAATTTGTCATGCGCATTTTTGGACAATGTCAACCTTATTCCAGAGGACCATAGGGTTACTCTGTCTTTAGAGAGAGACAAGAGTTTAACCTGAGGATCACCACACCTCAGACGAGAGACAAGATTGAGAAGGTGGGACCCTCATGTTAACCTCATTTGGTACAGGAATTGAACCCACACTGTTGGTATCACTTTACATCATGAACCAACCATTCAGTCAACTGAGTTAACCAATTGTGGCTGGAAGATGGTTAGTTATCACTTTTTGTTTCCTTATCAATAAGTTATAAGCTCTTCCTGAGATGCAGCATGATGATCCCATCCTTCATGTTGATGTTTGAGTTGCTATCTCTTGTGGCTCATTACCCCCATTTCCATTCAGCCCTTTTATATAACCATGAACACCCCATTTACCTCCAGAGCTCATGGCCTTGTGAATTGCCGTGCCCTTGTTCACCATACATTCTCTTAATGTGAAGGCTAGAGTGATTGTGACCTGTGTCAAAAAGAACTCTTTTGTCTTAAATGTAGGGGTATGATCAAGGAATTCATGGATAACATGACAATTAGAAGTTGGTGAATAGTGAGAAAATATGATGTAAACTGTAGGAAGATGTCAATGGACTGGTCAGGTGGACAGTGCTGTAGCGAATGGAATTCAACACACATAATTGTGAGGTCATGCATTCAGGAGGGGTAACAAGCCAAACATTTAAATGATGCATGGTAGGACTGCAGAAAATACTGAAGATCAGAAGGACCTTGGTGTGCATATCCACGGATCCCTCAAAGTTGCAGACCAGATAGATGAGGTGCTCAATAGACAATAGACAATACACAATAGACAATAGGTGCAGGAGTAGGCCATTCTGCCCTTCGAGCCTGCACCACCATTCAATATGATCATGGCTGATCATCCTTAATCAGTATCCTGTTCCTGCCTTATCTCCATAACCCTTGATTCCACTATCCTTGAGAGCTCTATCAAACTCTTTCTTAAATGAATCCAGAGACTGGGCCTCCACTGCCCTCTGGGGCAGAGCATTCCACACAGCTACCACTCTCTGGGTGAAGAAGTTTCTCCTCATCTCTGTCCTAAATGGTCTACCCCGTATTTTTAAGCTGTGTCCTCTGGTTCGGCACTCACCCATCAGCAGAAACATGTTTTCTGCCTCCAGAGTGTCCAGTCCTTTAATAATCTTATATGTCTCAATCAGATCCTCTTTCAGCCTTCTAAACTCAAGGGTATACAAGCCCAGTCGCTCCAGTCTTTCAGCGTAAGGTAGTCCCGCCATTCCAGGAATTGGCCTCGTGAACCTACGCTGCACTCCCTCAATAGCCAGAATGTCTTTCCTCAAATTTGGAGACCAGAACTGCTCACAGTACTCCAGGTGTGGTCTCACCAGGGCCTTGTACAGCTGCAGAAGAACCTCTTTGCTTCTATACTCAATCCCTCTTGTTATGTAGGCCAACATGCTATTAGCCTTCTTCACTACCTGCTGTACCTGCATGTTTACCTTGATTGACTGGTATACAAGAACACACAGATCTCTTTGTACTGCCCCTTTACCTAAATTGATTCCATTTAGGTAGTAATCTGCCTCCCTGTTCTTGCCACCAAAGTGGATAACCATATATTTATCCACATTAAACTGCATCTGCCATGCATCTGACCACTCACCTAACCTGTCCAGGTCACCCTGTAATCTCCTAACATCCTCCTCACATTTCACCTTGCCACCCAGCTTAGTATCATCAGCAAGTTTGCTAATGTTATTACTAATACCATCTTCTATATCATTAATATATATTGTAAAAAGCTGCGGTCCCAGAACTGATCCCTGCGGTACCCCACTGGTCACTGCCTCCCATTCCGAAATGGAGCCGTTTATCACTACTCTTTGTTTCCTGTCAGCCAACCAACTTTCAATCTAAGTTAGTACTTTGCTCCCAATACCATGCGCCCTAATTTTGCTCACTAACCTCCTATGTGGGACTTTATCAAAAGCTTTCTGAAAGTCCAGGTGCACTACATCTACTGGACAGTCCAGGTACACTACATCCTCAAAAAATTCCAGAAGATTCGTCAAGCATGATTTCCCCTTCATAAATCCATGCTGACTCTGACCTATCCTGTTACTCCTATCCAGTATATGGGATACTTGCTGTTATTAGCTGAGGCATACCATATAAGAGCTGGAACTTTAAAAAACCCTGGTTTAGGCCACAAGTGATGTACCACGTGCAGTTCTAGTCACCACATTACGAAAAGGATATGATTACATTTGAGATGGTACAGAGGAGATTTACCAGCATGGTTCCTGGGCTGAAGGTTCTGAAAATTCTGACTGGAGTTGTTTACTTTGGAGAAATGAAGATTCAGAGGGGACCTGTGTGCAACATTATGAGGGACATTGATAGATCGAGTAGGAAGGGACTTTTTCCATTCATTGAGAGGTCAGTGACCAGAGACATAAATTGATGGTAAGAGGTAGAGAACTAAGGAGAATTGAGGAGAAGTTTTCTTTCACCCAAAGGGTGGTGAGTCTCTGGAACCTAATATCTGAAAGAATGGTTAAGTCAGAAACTGTCGTAGCATTAAAGCAATATTTAGATATTCACTTGCAGTGCCGTAGCCTCCAGAGCTATAGAGCAAGTGATGGAAAATGGGATGGGTGTAATCAAATCTTTATTAACCTGTGTGGACATGGTGGGCATAATAGCTTCCTTCTGTTTGGTAAATGCCTATCGGTCTGTGAGCTCTCCATGTCCTTCTGTTCTCTGTGGCATCCCACCTTCCTATCTCAATTTGTCTCCTTTCACTTGTGATGAAGATAGACTTGAATGAAGGCCAAGGCAAACTGTAGCTGCCAGGAACCTGCTTTGACTTTCACGTACTGACTAGTGAAGGAAGGGAGAATTGGAAGTGGCATAAAAATGAAGCATAGTGGACTAATAATGAAATGCAATTAAATGGAAATAAGGTGGTTGCTGCTCAATAGCAAGATTCTGAAATCACCATTAATACAGAAAATTGGGAATATTTTACTCGATGTCAAGATTCTGCTTTTTTTGTTCTCAGCATATTTTGCTAAATTTCTTGCCATTACCCTCATCATTCAAGGGTCAGGAAATTTCCATCTTATCATTTGCAGTTGAACAGAAACATTGCCAATAGCGAACTTTGTATTAAATGCTCTGTTTTCTGTTTGGTGTTTGGGTCATAGCTTGTTGGAAAAATGAAACTTTAGAATTAGAATTCGATTTTATTGTCACGTGTACTCAAGTGCAGGAATACATCAGTATTGTGAAAAGTGCTCAAACTTGCCATTCTCCAGCACTCTCTTGGTTATAAAGCCAGAATTTTCAAAAGACGCTGTTACTTAGAGGAGCAATGCTGTATTTTTGACCAGAATTAGACTCCAGCATTCTATATGGTCACTCCCAGTTAATTCTTAAATTTCTCCATTGAGCAAATAAAATGAAAGTGCATAAAACAATTTGAACTGGAAATATACCGTATCCAGATATTTATTCCATGAAATTAAATGGATCCTGAGCTCATTTTCAGGACAGACCATTTCAAACTGTAACTGTAACACTCTAGAAAGCAACACTCATCGGATCTGATGCTTTGGTAAAAACAATGACTGCAAATGCTGGAAACGAGATTCTGGATTAGTGGTGCTGGAAAAGCACAGCAGTTCAGGCAGCAGCCGAGGAGCAGTAAAATTGACGTTTTGGGCAAAAGCACTTCATCAGGAATAAAGGCAGAGAGCCTGAAGCATGGAGAGATAAGCGAGAGGAGGGTGGGGGTGGGGAGAAAGTAGCATAGAGTACAATAGGTGAATGGGGGAGGGGATGAAAAAGATAGGTCAGGGAGGAGGGTGGAGTGGATAGGTGGAAAAGAAGATAGGCAGGTAGGACAAGTCATGGGGACAGTGCTGAGCTGGAAATTTAGAACTCGGGTGAGGTGGGGGAAGGGGAAATGAGGAAACTGTTGAAGTCCACATTGATGCCCTGGGGTTGAAGTGTTCCGAGGCGGAAGATGAGGCGGTCTTCCTCCAGGCGTTTGGTGGTGAGGGAGTGGCGGTGAAGGAGGCCCAGGACCTCCATGTTCTCGGCAGAGTGGGAGGGGGAGTTGAAATGTTGGGCCACAGGGCGGTGTAGTTGATTGGTGCGGGTGTCCCAGAGATGTTCCCTAAAGCGCTCTGCTAGGAGGCACCCAGTCTCCCCAATGTAGAGGAGACTGCATCAGGAGCAACGCATACAATAAATGATATTAGTGGATGTGCAGGTAAAACTTTGATGGATGTGGAAGGCTCCTTTAGGGCCTTGGATGGAGGTGAGGGAGGAGGTGTGGGCGCAGGTTTTGCAGTTCCTGCAGTGGCAGGGGAAGGTGCCAGGATGGGAGGGTGGGTTGTAGGGGGGTGTGGACTTGACTAGGTAGACATGGACGGAACAGTCTTTGCGGAAGGCGGAAAGGGGTGGGGAGGGAAATATATCCTTGGTAGTGGGGTCTTTTTAGAGGTGGCGGAAATGTCGGCAGATGATTTAGTTTATGCGAAGGTTGGTAGGGTGGAAGGTGAGCACCAGGGGTGTTCTGTCCTTGTTACGGTTGGAGGGGTGGGGTCTGAGGGCAGAGGTGCGGGATGTGGACGAGATGCGTTGGAGGACATCTTTAACCACGTGGGAAGGGAAATTGCGGTCTCTAAAGAAGGAGGCCATCTGGTGTGTTCTGTGGTGGAACTGGTCCTCCTGGGAGCAGATACGGCGGAGGCGGAGGAATTGGGAATATGGGATGGCATTTTTGCAAGAGGTAGGGTGGGAAGAGGTGTAACCCAGGTAGCTGTGGGAGTCGGTGGGTTTGTAAAAAATGTCAGTGTCAAGTCAGTCATCATTAATGGAGATGGAGAGGTTCAGGAAGGGGAGGGAGGTGTCAGAGATGGCCCAGGTAAATTTAAGGTCAGGGTGGAATGTGTTGGTGAAGTTGATGAATTGCTCAACCTCCTCACGGGAGCACGACGTTGCGCCAATGCAGTCATCAATGTAGCGAAGGAAGAGGTGGGGAGTGGTGCCGGTGCAATTACGGAAGATGGACTATTCGACGTAGCCAACAAAGAGACAGGCATAGCTGGGGCCCATACGGGTACCCATGGCTACCCCTTTGGTCTGGAGGAAGTGGGAGGATTCGAAGGAGAAATTGTTAAGGGTGAGGACCAGTTCGGCCAAACGAATAAGAGTGTTGGTGGAAGGGTACTGTTGGGAACGTCGGGAGAGGAAGAAATGGAGGGCTTGGAGGCCCTGGTCATGGCAGATGGAGGTGTAGAGGGATTGGATATCCATGGTGAAGATGAGGCGCTGGGGACCAGGGAAACGGAAGTCTTGGAGGGCGTGGGTGGTGTCTCGAACATATGTGGGGAGTTCTTGGACTAGGGGGGACAGGACAGTGTTGAGGTAGGTAGAGATGAGTTCAGTGGGACAGGAGCATGCTGAAACAATGGGTCGGCCAGGGTGGTCAGGCTTGTGGATCTTGGGAAGGAGGTAGAATCGGGCAGCGCAGGGTTCCCGGACTATGAGGTTGGAAGCTGTGGGTGGGAGATCTCCTGAGGTGATGAGGTTCTGTATGGTCTGGAAGATGATGGTTTGGTGATGGGGTGTTTAGTCATGGCTAATGGGGTGGTAGGAAGAGGTGTCCTCGAGTTGGCGTTTGGCTTCAGCGGTGTAGAGGTCAGTGCGCCAGACTACCACTGCACTCCCTTTATCTGCTGGATTGATGGTGAGGTTGGGATTGGAGCAGAGGGATTGGAGGACTGCGCTTTGTGAGGGTGAGAGGTTGGAGTGGGGGAGGGAGGTAGACAGGTTGAGGCGGTTAATGTCCCGGCAGCAGTTGGAAATGAAGAGGTTGAGGACAGGTAATAGGCCAGCACGGGGTGTCCAGGTGGATGCAGTGTGTTGGAGGTGGGCGAAGGGGTCCTCGGAAGGTGGGCGGGAGTCCTGATTGTGAATGTAAGCTCAGAGGCGGAGGCGGCGGAAGAAATGATCGACGTCATGGCGTGTATTAAATTCATTGATGCGTGGACGGAGGGGGATGAAGGTGAGACCTTTACTAAGGACTGATCATTCATCCTCAGTGAGGGGAAGGTCTGGAGGGATGGTGAAAACTCGGCAGGGCTGGGAGCTGGGAACTGGTGTGGGTGTGGAGTTGGGAGAGGGGGCGGAGCCAGTAACTGGAGTGGGTGTGATGGTGGGGGGAATGGGGGTGTAGTCATGAGCAGGGGTGGTGTTCCCCTCAGGGTTCTGGGGGCTAGGAATGGTGACAGTGGGATCTATGGGGGGCGTGTCAGCAGAATACAGGTGAGTGGCATTGGTGGGGGTGGAAGTGGTGGCAGACACGGCAGTAGGGGTGGCGGAAGTCACTGAGCGTGTGACATCAGCGATGATGTGAGGGGCGGAAGTGATGTCACATGTGATGCATGAGGAATTGTGAGGGACGGAAGTGGTTGTGGGAGTGGCCATGATGGGGGTGGAAGTGGCATCATCAATCAGCATGGTGGTGGCAGCTGCACCAGCCGCATGGCTAATGGCATCCGAGCAGTTCCAGAGGCCAGGGGAATCCTCTGGAAAGTTTGAGGAGCACTGGTTATGGAGGTGGGTCGATAAAAGTTTATTGTACTTACAGTTTTTGATGTTTGAGATGGAGTTGAAATACTGTTTGTTGAGAGTATGAATTCTCCTGAGGATGTAGTACAGAGTGGGTCCTTTGCAATTCTGAGAGATTGTGGCCCTCAGCTGAGGCAGGGCTGACTGTAGAGAGGTTAGGTGCCGGTGCATTGCTGCAAGCGTGGAGCAGAGGATCTTGAAGGAGAACTGTTGCTGGTATTTTTGAATCTGTAGTCTGTACTGTTTGTCCTGTTCGGGTCCGAACTCTGCTGGTTTAAAGGTGGTTCGGAGTCCGTGTGGGATAAGTTGGTCACGGAGGCAGGAGGAAGCAAATGTGGCTGTGGTAGCGAGTTCTGATGTTTTGCCAATTTAACTGGATGCTGTCTTGCTTTATTCTGTATCTAATCCATGTTGTATCTTTCCTGGGGAGTGCTTGGTAGGATAATATAAAGGCAGTTCCTTCTGAATGTAATGGTGTTGTAACTGTAGAAGAGTAATAGAAAAGCTTATAAGAGGGACAAGTATTACCTAGTAGATGGAGTCAGCCAACGGGGCACAAGATCACTCAACAGGAACAGTTTCCTACTCGGACCATAAATAAATATTGTTAATTAACCAGTTCAGATGTAATATGACACATTTCTGGAGTAGGTGGGACTTTAATCTGGTCCTCCTGGCTCATAGGTATGGACACTGCCACTGCACCACAACAGCAAGTATGCTTTTTTTAGCAAACAGAAACAGATAATTATACAAACCAGTCAGCCCACAAAATGTGACTGACGATATCGTAGTCCTATTTTGCCGATATTAGCGTAGGTTCTGAAATATTTTAAACTGACAACTAGTACACTTGTGATGAAGACTGGTCCCATTCTGTCTTCTTTGTGACCATAGTGTTTGATTCATGCAAAAATATTAATTACAATCATCTTCCTTTGCATGTTCTGCAATTGCAAACTTTTGAGCCAACAGTTTCATGTACTTAGCTCAAAATAAAGCAAATTATTTTTTTAACTATCGGTTTGCTGGCTTGGTACTATAATGCCGTCCTATTTTATGTAAATGTCAAATGGAATTATTTGGAACTCATAAAATATGAGAGAAATCAGCTTATTTCACTTCAGTTTCCATTTTTGTACTTTCATCTGGTTGTGATATCCATGTCCTTATAAATGCTTTTTTTCGTAAAGAGGACTAACATACTGAATGTAATGTTACATTGCATGATAAATGTAATAATGCCTCAAGCATTTTGCTCACGTACTCCTCCCATGTGTTTGGTGTACTAACTATACAAGTAAGGTTATGTGTCATTTTTGTGTTAATTTAGTGCTAGACCAGTTTGTACTTCATGCACACATAAAGCCTGTTTTCTCTCTAACACAGAGAAAAAAACATTTTGCTTTAAATTTACAGCAAGTACTTTCTAACTGCATGCTGTTAGGCACATTCTGTGTTTTCAGCATTATGTCAATTCAGATTTCCAGCATTCACTGTATTTTGTTTACATTTATGTCTTTTCAAATGAAAATGCTATTGATAGGCTGCCATCAGTTAAAAATTGTTTATAATCCTGTAAAAGCGGGATTCAATAATGAAGCAAAACCTGAATTACTAAATATTGAAAATGTAGCAGCATTGAAAAGGTAGCTGTGTAAATCTAAGAATTTTATGACATTATAAAATGAAGAGTACTTAATGACCAGTAAATATTATGATTTTTATTTGCATTAACTAGAATAGTCGCTATGGTTGTGAAATGATTCAAGTATGAGCTTTGGTCTATAATGCTCCCCACTGTTGTATTTTGTCTCATGATCAGTATGGCAGCTCCTTTCAGAAACACAATAAATCAGCAAACACTTAAGACTCATTACCGTAACATCATCACTGTATCATTGAAGCGATCTGATGGTATAAAGATCTCAGACTGCATTTTAACTTAATCACCTGAAGCCTAACATGCTATTGAAAGCAACTTCTTTTATTGTGATCTACTTGCATAAATTAGCTGGGGCATTTGCGCGCCCTTGATAAGTAATGCTCATATGTAATAACTAGCTGTAATAAACATACATTTAATTCTACGATAACATGATATCCTTGTCCAGTTTCTTCTACTACGAGGCATATTATAAGCATTGCCATATCAGGTAAAAGACCCTATTGGAGGTAAAAACCACATTATCCAAAACAAACAATTTCTTAAAAATAACTTTCAGTGCTTTTCACTGAAACATAAGAGCACAAAAACTAGGAGCAAGAGTAAACCATTTGGCCCTTCGAGCCTGGGGTGACCTGCCCTCTACAGCCTGCTACAGTAATGAATTTCACAGGTTGACCACTCTTTAAGTGAAAAAATGTTGCCCATCTCAGTCCCAAATGGCTTACTCTGTGTCCTGAGGCTGTGACCCGGGTTCTAAACTCCCCAGTCAGGGAAAACATCTTCCCCACATCTAGTCTATCTGGTCCTGTTAGAATTTTTGATGTTTTAATCAGATCCCTTTGTATTCAGCTAAATTCTGGTAAATTCAGACCCAGGAAAACCAATCTATCTTCATATTACGGTCCTGCCTTCCCTGGTATCAGCCTAGTGAACTTCTGCAACATTGTCTCAATGGCAAGAGCAGCATCTCTTAAGTAAGGAGACCAAAATTGCATGCAATATTCCAGGTGGGATCTTACAAAAGCCTTTCCAACTGCCAGAAAAATTTCCTACTTCTGAACTCAAATTATTTTGAAATGAAGACCAACAAAGCATTGCATTTCCAAGTATTGCTGCACCTGCCTATTTACTTTCTTTGACCAGAAAAGTAGGACACCCAAAACCCATTATGTACTCGCGTTTCCCAAATGACACCATTTAAGTAATACTCTGCCTCTCTGTTTTTCGTACCATAGTGAGAGACTTCACATTTGTTTATGCTTTCCTGCATATGCCATGTGCTTGTGCACTCGCTCAACTTGTCTTAATCATTCTGAAGGCTCCTTGTATTCTCCTCACAACTCACAATCCTACCAGCTTTACGTTGTGAACAAACATGAAAATCTTGCATTTGGTTCCCTCAAGAATCGTTTGTACAGAATGTGAATAGCCTGGCCGAAACATTGAGCCTTGTGCTGTATCACAAGTCACTGCCTGAAGGAGTGGAGTGAAAAGGATGTGGAAAAACAACTGATGACTGTAATTGATGGTGTTGAATCTCTTAAAATATACTTTCTCATTAAATATATCTGATTGTTAGAACAAGGAGGGAAGGTGCATAATTTGTATTTATGCCTTAAGGTTTGACACCTTGAGTCCATGTTTCAAATTACATTTCACACTGTATTATCCAAAGAAATTACGATAAGTTTGGTTCAATACTTTATGACATATCGGTATTCTGAAAATCATAAGGTGTTTGAAATGAGCAAACAGTTTAGTTTTAAGGGAACAGGTAACAAATGAATAGCTAATACAAGATAATTTTACAAAGACAACTCTGGCTGAAGACATATTGGATGCACAGCTGCTCAGACATTGATATTAAAAGCTTCTCGGTCACTAGTTTTATAATATGATATTCAAGTCATCATCGATGTGTTGTACAAAATCTCCCATTAGATTAATCTCCGCATAAGGTTTCAGGCAACACATGACATTTTAAGTCTCATAAAGGACGGTTGCAGCTAAAGATCTGTAGATATTGGTCTGAGTCTCAATTTGTCTGCCATTGGATTTTCTGGAAGGAATGTTCTCTATTAGTAATTCTTTTTAAAACAATCGGATCCAATAGATACTAAGAGAAATATTGTTCTCATTTGATATTTCATTTGGTCAGAAATAATGGTCAGCTAAAAGGTTTTTGCAGCATCATGCTATTTACCAACTAAAACAAGACAACAAAATAATCTCTATTTATTCCTAAACTCAGGTCATCAACTCAGTAAAAGCAATTTCCCAATGTGGATTCAATCCTGTTTCAAACCCATAGGTCTAAATTGGAAGAATCAGTTTTCGTCTCTTGTGTGATGATGCAATTTGTTCAGTTCTATGGAAAACCAAAGTCAAGTGAGGACCAGACAATTCTGTGGGCAGAGAAGGACAAAACAAGCACTTTTCTGTTCTGTGGTGAGCAATATCACATTTAACTTGCCACTAGGTTATCCAACAAACAAGCATAGGACTTAAATTTCAAGGGTAAGGGGAAGAAAGGCTTATTCACCAGATTTAAAACAATCAGATTTGAAACAAGTTATATTGAGCTGTAAAAAATCAAACTCTTGTTTAAAAATATTTCCACATAATCTAGCTATGTGTTTATAAAATACAATACATACTCAATTGTACTTCTGATCTTATATTTCTTAAAGTTGAAAGTACTTGATTTAAATTTTATTTAGAGTGAATTCACTATGGAAAGAATCACAAACATAATTAAACATTGAGTATGGGTGGTGCAAATACATATTAAATCAGTTCAGTCATCATCATGTAAAATAGTCAATAAGATAAAGATCCATTGCTACCAGATTTATTTCTATCTCAGTTTCTCGGTTATTATTTTTATGAACTGCTACCATTTTCTATTTAAAACCTTAACTGCAGTACAAAAGGGTTTCTCATGGAGCACCACTAACAAAATACAAGGCGGGTTGGAATGTACCAAAGTTACTCCACACCAACATTTACAGTGTCTAAAAGTGTGGTGCTGGAAAAGCACAGACTATCAGGCAGAATCTGAGGAGCAGGAGAGTTGAAGTTTTGATCATAAACTGTTCATAGAGTCATAGAGTCATGACCAAAACAGACCCTTCATAGAACATAGAACATTACAGCGCAGTACAGGCCCTTCGGCCCTCAATGTTGCGCAGACCTGTCTACCAATCTGAAGCCCATCTAACCTACGCTATTCCATGTACGTTCATATGCTTGTCCAATGACAACTTAAATGTACTTAAAGTTGATGAATCTACGACCGTTGCAGGCAAAGCATTCCATAACCTTACTAATCTCTGAGTAAAGAAACTACCTCTGACATCTGTCCTATATCTATCACCCCTCAATTAAAAGCTATGCCCCCTCGTGCTCGCCGTCACCATACTTGGGAAAAGGCTCTCCCTGTCCATCCTATCTAACCCTCTGATTATCTTATATGTCTTTATTAAGTCACCTCTCAACCTTTTTCTCTCCAACGAAAAGAGCCTCAAGTCCCTCAACCTTTCCTCGTAAGACCTTCCCTCCATACCAGGCAACATCCTAGTAAATCTCCTCTGCACCCTTTCCAAAGCTTCCACATCCTTCTTATAATGCCGTGACCAAAACTGTACACAATACTCCAAGTGTAGCCGCACCAGATTTTGTACAGCTGTAGCGTAACCTCATGGTTCTAGAACTCAATCCCTTTATTAATAAAAGCTAAAACACTGTATGCCTTCTTAACAACCCTGTCAACCTGGATGGCAACTTTCAAGGATCTGTGTACCTGGTCACCATGATCTCTCTGTTCATCTACACTACCAAGAATCTTATCATTAGCCCAGTACTTTGCATTCTGGTTACTCCGACCAAAGTGAATCACCTCACACTTGTCCGCATTAAACTCCATTTGCCACCTCTCAACCCAGCTCTGCAGCTTATCTATGTCTCAAAATAGATCAGTCCCCTGGGCCGGATGGGATTTATCCTAGGATCCTCTGGGAAGCCAGGGAGGAGATTGCCAAGCCTTTGGCATTGATCTTTAAATCGTCATTATCTACAGAAATAGTGCCAGAAGACTCGAGGATAGCAAATGTGGTTCCCCTGTTCAAGAAGGGGAGTAGAGACAATCCAGGTAATTATAGACCAGTGAGCCTTACTTCAGTTGTTGGTAAAATGTTGGCAAAGGTTATAAGATATAGGATTTATGATCATCTAGAAAATAATAATTTGATTAGGGATAGTCAGCACGGTTTTGTGAAGGGTAGGTCATGCCTCATAAACCTTATTGAGTTCTTTGAGAAGGTGACCAAACAGGTAGATGAAAGTAACTTGGTTGATGTGGTATATATGGATTTCAGCAAGGCGTTCAATAAGGTTCCCCACAGTAGGCTATTGTACAAAATGCGGAAGAATGGGATTGTGGGAGATATAGCAGTTTGGATCAGAAATTGGCTTGCTGAAAGAAGACAGAGGGTGGTGGTTGATGGGAAATATTCATCCTGGAGTCCAGTTACCAGTGGTGTACGGCAAGGGTTGGTGTTGGGTCCTCTGTTGTTCGTCATTTTTATAAATGACCTGGATGAGGGTGTAGAAGGATGGGTTAGTAAATTTGCCGACGACACTAAGGTCAGTGGAGTTGTGGATCGTGACGCCTTCCGTCCAATCCGTCCATGCTGACCAGATCTCCCAACCCAATCAAGCCCCACCTGCCAGCACCCGGCCCATATCCCTCCAAACCCTTCCTATTCATATATCCATCCAAATGCCTCTTAAATGTTGCAATTGTACCAGCCTCCACCACATCCTCTGGCAGCTCATTCCATACATGTACCACCCTCTGTGTGAAAAAGTTGCCCCTTAGGTCTCTTTTATATCTTTCTCCTCTCCCTCTAAACCTATGCCCTCTAGTTCTGGACTCCCTAACCCCAGGGAAAAGACTTTGTCTATTTATCCTAACCATGCTCCTCATAATTTTATAAACCTCTATAGGTTTATAAAACTCCTCAGCCTCCAACACTCCAGGGAATACAGCCCCAGCCTGTTCAGCCTCTCCCTGTAGCTCAGATCCTCCATCCCTGGCAACATCCTTGTCAATCTTTTCTGAACCCTTTCAAATTTCACAACATCTTTCCGATAGGAAGGAGACCAAATTGCATGCAATATTCCAACAGTGGCTGAACCAATGTCCTGTGCAGCAGCAACATGACCTCCCAACTCCTGTACTCAATACTCTGACCAATAAATGAAAGCATACCAAATGCCTTCTTCACTATCCTATCTACCTGCGACTCCACTTTCAAGGAGCTATGAACCTGCACTCCAAGGTCTCTTTGTTCAGCAACACTCGCGAGGACCTTACCATTAAGTGTATAAGTCCTGCTAAGATTTGCTTTCCCAAAATGCAGCACCTTGCATTTATCTGAATTAAACTCCATCTGCCACGTCTCAGCCCATTGGCCCATCTGGTTAAGATCCTGTTGTAATCTGAGGTAACCCTCTTTGCTGTCCACTACACCTCCAATTTCGGTGTCATCTGAAAACTTATTAACTTTACCTCTTATGCTCGCATCCAAATCATTTATGTAAATGATATAAAGTAGAGGACCCAGCACCAATCCTTGTGGCACTCCACTGGTCACAGGCCTCCAGTCTGAAAAATAACCCTCCACCACCAGTCTCTGTCTTCTACCTTTGAGCTAGTTCTGTATTCAAATGGGCTGAAAAATGTGTTGCTGGAAAAGCGCAGTCGGTCAGGCAGCATCCAAGGAGCAGGAGAATTGACATTTCGGGCATAAGATCTTCTTCAGGAACGAGGAAAGTGTGCCAAGCAGGCTAAGATAAAAGGTAGGGAGGAGGGACTTGGGGGACGGGTTTTGGGAATGCAATAGGTGGAAGGAGGTTAAGGTGAGGGTGATAGGCTGGAGTGGGGGTGGGTGCGGAGGGGTCGGGAAGAAGATTGCAGGTCAAGAAGGCGGTGCTGAGTCCGAGGGTTGGGACTGAGATAAGTTGGGGGGAGGGGAAATGAGGAAGCTGGAGAAATCTGCATTCATCCCTTGTGGTTGGAGGGTTCCTAGGCGGAAGATGGGGAGCTCTGTCTCCAGGCATCGTGTTGCCATGGTCTGGCATTGGAGGAGGCAAGTTCTCCCTGTATTCTATGAAATCTAAGCTTGCTAATCAGTCTCCCATGGGGAACCTTGTCGAACGCCTTGCTGAAGTCCATGTAGATCACATCTACTGCTCTGCCATCATCAATCTTCTTTGTTACTGCTTCAAAAAACATAATCAAGTTTGTGAGACATAATTTCCCACACAAAAAGCCATGTTGACTATCCCAAATCAGTCCTTGCCTTTCCAAATACATGTACATCCTGTCCCTCAGGATTCCCTCCAACAACTTGCCCACCACTGAGGTCAGGCTCACCGGTCTATAGTTCCCTGGCTTGTCCTTACCACCCTTCTTTAACAGTGGCACCACGTTTGCCAACCTCCAGTCTTCCGGCACCTCACCTGTGACTATCGATGATACAAATATCTCAGCAAGAGGCCCAGCAATCACTTCTCTAGCTTCCCACAGAGTTTTCGTGTACATCTGATCAGGTTCTGGGGATTTATCCACTTTTAACCGTTTCAAGACATCCAGCACTTCCTCTTCTGTAATCTGGACATTTTGCAAGATATCACCATCTATTTCCCTACAGTCTATATTTTCCAAATCATTTTCCACAGTAAATACTGATGCAAAATATTCATTTAGTATCTCCCCCATTTTCTGTGTCTCCACACAAAGGCCGCCTTGCTGATCTTTGAGGGGCCCTATTCTCTCCCTAGTTACCCTTTTGTCCTTAATATATTTGTAAAAACCCTTTGTATTCTCCTTAATTCTATTTGCCAAAGCCATCTCATGTCCCAGTTTTGCCCTCCTGATTTCCCTCTTAAGTATACTCCTACTTTCTTTATACTCTTCTAAGGATTCACTCGATCTATCCTGTCTGTACCTGAGATATGCTTCCTTCTTTTTCTTAACCAAACCCTCAATGTCTTTAGTCATCCAGCATTCCCTATACCTACCAGCCTTCCCTTTCACCCTGACAGGAATATACTTTCTCTGGATTCTTGTTATCTCATTTCTGAAGGCTTCCCATTTTCCAGCCATCCGTTTTCCTGCGAACATCTGCCTCCAATCAGCTTTTGAAAGTTCTTGCCTAATACCATGAAAATTGGCCTTTCTCCAATTTAGGACTTCAACTTTTAGATCTGGTCTATCCTTTCCCATCACTATTTTAAAACGAATAGAATTATGGTTGCCGGCCCCAAAGTTCTCCCTCACTGACACCTCAGTCACCTGCCCTGCCTTATTTCCCAAGAGTAGGTCAAGTTTTGCACCTTCTCTAGTCGGTACATCCACATACTGAATCAGAAAATTGTCCAGTACACACTTAAGAAATTCCTCTCCATCTAAACCTTTAACACCATGGCAGTCCCAGTCGATGTTTGGAAAGTTAAAATCCCCCACCATAACTACCCTATTATTCTGGAATGTGGGTGGGAAGCGGTTAGGGGGGCGGGGGGGGGGGGAAGGGGCAGAGAGATAAATGGGAAGAGGGTGGGGCTGGGGGAAGGGGGAAGGTAGCTGGGAATGCAATAGATAGACAAAGTGGTGGGGTGCTGGTGATAGGTCGGATAGGAGGGTGGAGCAGATAGATGGGAAGGAAGATGGACAGGTAGGACTGTTGAAGAGGGCGGATTTCCTCTACATTGGGGAGACAGGACGCCAACTTGCAGAATGTTTCAGAGAACATCTCCGGGACACATGCACCAAACAACCGAAGACTTTAACTCCCCCTCCCACTACACCAAGGACCTGCCAGTCCTGGGCCTCCTCCACCGCCAAATTCTAGCCACCTGACACCTGGAGGAAGATCACCTCATTTTCTTCCTTGGGACTCACCAACCACATGGAATCAATGTTGATTTCACCAGTCTCCTCATCTGCCCTCCACCCACCTTATCCCATATCCAACCCTCTAACTTGGCACTGCCTACTTGAATTGTCGTACCTGTCTGTATTCCTTGCCACTTATTTCCTCCACCCTTTACTCCAACCTATCACCATCACCCTCACCTTCATCTACCTACCAACTTCCCAGCCTACCTTCACTAATTAGTTATTTAAAAGTTATTAATGTATTGTTTGATTGAGCAAGAAAATTAGATTTCAAAGTCAAGATTGAAGAGGTGTTGTATTATTTATAGAGATTCAAAAGTCTCCCATCTCCCTTCACATTAGCCCTTCATCAATATCAATTGGAGCAAATTCTATTCCTTTGCCACTTAACTACTACCATAGCTTTTTTTTATTGGATTAGATTCCCTTCAGCGTGGAAAAGGCCCTTCGGCCCAGCAAGTCTGCACCAACCCTCTGAAAAGTAATACACCCAGACTCGTTTTCCTACATTTATCTCTGACTGATGCACCTAACACTATGGGCAATTTAGTATGGCCAACTCATCTGGCCTGCACATCTTTTGGACTGTGGGAGGAAACCGGAGAAAACACACTCAGACACGGGAGAATGTTTAAAATCCACACAGACAGTTGCCCGAGGCCGGAATCAAATACAGGTTCCTGGTGCTGTGAGGCAGCAGTGCTAACCACTGAGCCACCCTGCTGTCCCAAATTTTTATATGAGTACTTCACACTGTCCAGGCAGCTACTATAATGTTTTGTTTTAAGGAATTCTATGTCTGATTCACAAAATTGCAGTATGACTTTTGAGTTATCCAGATTTACTCACTACAGTCTTGACACCTGACACTTCTGCAGTATCAGTTGGAAATGTGTGTAATGAAGACTATTTTTAGAGCAGAGTTTCATTTGCTTGTACAGATTCACAGGCAGCCTGCCTTGAATGTCAAGGGTGATGACAGTCTGCTGCACACTGCACAACTTCATCCTGGAAGGTGTCATAATGTGGGAGCTCTGGAGCAGAAAGACTTGCAGATGTATCAAGGAGATCATAAGTAACAACAGAATCATTACACTGAAAGCCAAAAAACCTTTATAGGGGCTATTTGAATTATCTGAAATGACAGACTTAGAGGTAAGCTTCTCCTAATAAGAAATTCTGATCTATGCACGAATAATCTTAACTACAGTGTCCTCTAATATGATTTCATCATGGTGCTTGAACTCTCTCCTTCAACGGCCAAAACTCCCATTTATGGATGCCAAACAAGCACAACAATGCTTTCTAGTACATTTTGAGTTGCAACCTACTCTGTGAACAACTTTTCTCTTGTCTTGTGATGAGTGCTAATGTCTTAGACTTCTTTCCACAGTTTTTCTCATTGATGGCAGGATATCATGCACATAGTAGCCAGCTGCTGTGCCCAGAGTAAACATTTGAGATTGAGTTGGCTTCTCCCTCTGCAGCTATGGTATAACATAGCTCCCCATCCTGCTGACATCATGGGCAATGTGGTCATATATCTGCCTAACAGCACTCAAAATATACGGGGGAAGTGGGCAAATCTGACCCTGAAAGCAATCAAAGTTGCCAGAACAATTCAAACGTAAGACAACCAGTCAGAGAAGAGTTATATCTATATATATGAGAGAAGCAGATTCTTTCTGTCTTGTGCTCAATATCACAAATTCCTTTGGTCAACTGACAGATTCTCTGACTTTAGAGGTTGCAAAGGTGACAGAAAGAAAAGTGTTTTTGAGGTGAAGCTGCAGAGTGTCTGACCTGATGACGGTAGTCAGTAGGTAGACCAGTACTCTGAAATAGGCCCAGATACTGAACTGTGGTTTTTTAGGAGTTTAGGAGTTTTGGATGTGCTGAAGTTGTGTAACTTACATGGTAAATAACCGCACGTCTCTTGCATTGAGCCAGTTAGAAACTGAATCTTTTTCACAACTATGGTGAGAGAAACCTTCAAATATAGAAAACGTAATGGTACAACATGATTATATCATCTAATAAAGGAAATAATGAGAATGAGAAAATTTCCCTCAAAAATTAAAACTAATCCTCAATAGAAATAGAGAAAAAGAGGCTTTAAGAATACAACGTGAGTTCTTTTGTCCAACCATGTGTACCCCAATCAATTTTAGCATCAAGCTTTGTTTGTACCTTGCTGCCTGTTTGTTCAGGACTTATCACAGGGAACTCACACAATTGAATTTGTGGTGTTTCAGATTGAGGGAGTGAGATTCTGTATGGAAGACACAATCTGGCCTTTGCTCCTTCCCATCGCTCACAACAGCATGATCGGGTACCCCTTGTTCTCATTTTTCGTCCCACCAGCCTCCGTATTCAAAGGCCATTTCAGACAACTCCCCTTGTCTGCATTTGCAGAGATCGTTCCCCCCTGGAACACCCTAGTGCATTCACCGACCACTGTCAGCATCACCCCCTTCCCTCGACTTCCCATGTAACCGCAAAAAGTGCAGCACCTGCGCCTTCACCTCATCCCTGCTCACCATTCAATGGTCTAAACAGTCTTTCCAGGTGAAGTAGCATTTCATCTGTACCCCCTCCGATCTTGTGTATTGTGTTTGCTGCACCCAAAGGGGCCTACCCGACATTGGAGAAATCAAATGTGGACTGGATGAGCGTTTTGCGAAACACCCTCAGTATGTGCACAAGGAGGGCCTTAACCTTCCCATAGCCGGTCATTTTAACACAGAGTCCTGCTCACATGTCCACTTGTCTGTCCTCAGCATGCTGCAGTATTCCAGTGAATCACAGCACAAGCTGGAAGAACAAAATTTCATCTTCAGCCTAGGCACTTTATCTTGAATTCAACACCTTCAAATTGTGAACCAATTCCCACTTCTCCCTGTTCTATTAGCTTTATTTGTTATGTTCTCAGTCACCATGTCCTCTGTCCCCTCCCACCCACCCCAGTGCTCTTTCAAGTCTGACAGTTGGACATACCATTGTTCTGCCATTCTCATATTCTGATCATTTAATCTGAACTATCAACATCTTTTCTCCCACAGCCGCCCTACATTCCACTACCTCCACACCCCTCCCCCCAAATATAACATAAATGCTGTCCCCTCCACGCTTCATTTCAGCTCTGATGAAGAGTCATTTAGACTCGAAACGCTAGTTTACTCTTTCTTCACGGATGCTGTTTAATCCGCTGTAATCTCCAGTATTCTCAACTAAGGTCAACAATTGTGCCTCAAAGTTTCTGTTAAAAACATTTGATTTTATTTTGAACAGTAAACACTCATAGCTTGGAAAGAGACTCTTCCTTATTTTTAGTTTTGGGTCTGTCTTGTAGAAGATGGATGGATAAATTTGTGCTCCTGAGAAAGGGGTGAAAATTGTAAGACTTGATTACCTTAGATTAAAGAGTTTAGTGACAATCCCAGATCAGAAGTGTCTGAATAAAACCCTAAAGAGGTAATTTGAAGCTAAGAATATTTAAACTCAGTTGTGATGTTGGTATGAAAACTTCAGGAAAAGGTTAACAGATGTTTACAGACTGGAGGTTGAATTCACAGCTATTCAAACCCTAATGAGGTGATAGAAAAAATATTTTTCTCTGGCGTGGGCACTATAAATGTAAAGTGCCTAGTCTGACGATGAGATGTTGTAATTGGCTGTCTGACAGAAGGCAGAGAGTCGGGATAAAAGATTCATTTTCAGTATGGCAGCTAGTGACAAGCGGTGTCCCGCAGGGTTCAGTGTTGGGGCTGCAGCTGTTCACTTTATATATTAATGATCTTGATGAGTGGACTGGGGGCATTCTGGCGAAGTTTGCTGATGGCACAAAGTTAGGGCGTCAGGCAAGTAGTCCTGAGGAGGTGGGGAGGCTGCAGAAAGATTTAGACAGTTTAGGAGAGTAGTCCAAGAAATGGCTGATGAAATTCAACGTGAGTAAATGCGAGGTCTTGCACTTTGGAAAAAAGAATACAGACATGGACTATTTTCTAAACAGTGAGAAAATTCAGAAAGTCAAAGTACTGAAGGATCTGGGAGTGCTAGTCTAGGATTGTCTAAAGGTAAACATGCAGGTTGAGTCCATGGTTAAGAAAGCAAATGTAATGTTGTCATTTATCTCAAGAGAGTTGGAATGTAAACACAGAGATGTGCTACTGAGACTTTATAAAGCTCTAGTTCGGTCCCATTTAGAATACTGTGTCCAATTTTGGGCCCCACACCTCAGGAAGGACATACTGGGGTGGATGATCCCTGGAATGTAGGCCTAACATACAGTGAATGGCAAAGGATCCTGGGATTGCATTCATTAGAGATTAGAAGGTTGAGGGAAGATCTAATAGAAACTTACAAGATAATGCATGGCTTAGAAAGGGTGGATGCTGAGAATTTGTTTCCGTCAGGCGGGGAAACTAGGCCACCATGAAGAATCAACATTCTCAAACTCTCCCCTCACATGATGCATAGTGACCCTCAGGTTATCCCACCATCAGACATCTCTCCTATGAGAAAGCAGGCCTGTGATCCTCAAAAGTACAAAATCATTGTAATAAATTAGAGAAATAAAGAAATTTTTAAAAATCAGAATAACAGTGCTTCCATCATAATATATAAAGAAAAAAGGAGAATTTAAGACAATGTCTACTTAGTCCATTTCACGGCTCTAGGTACGAGGATCCAATCCCTCCCCACCTGTTGTAATCCCAGGCTGAACCCATTGCTGTTGACATCAATTTGCACTCAGTTATCTGCACAATGAGGACCAGCCTCACAAAGGCCAGTTATGCGCCTTCATTGAGCCCTCTCAAATTGGGCAGCATAGATGTTTCACCATCAGTGAGATTCAATTCTGCTGACAGAGCCTTGCAAAATTTTGCCCAAGATATTAAAAAGGCATCTTGTTAAAATCATTAACGTTGTTTTGAGAAACAGTATATGAGAGTTTGGCCAGCAGATGGTGTAGGTAGACTTCGGGTAATAAAACAGTAAGGTCCTTCTGTATGCGATCCATGTTGCTGGGCACAAGACTTGTTGACTTAAATTTTCAAAGCTCATTCTACCAGCTGGTGTTTTTCCACTTTGATTTCTCAAAAGAATCCTCATTTAAATTGTCTGCACAATGGCATAACGGACTACTTTCAAATAAGTAACTGTATTCAATATGAAATACTGTCTACACTATTCTCAAACATATTTTACAACACATACTTTTTATCATTTTCCAAAATTAATTAACAGAAATGATCATAATAGGAAAATCCCTTGTGACAATATGTTTAACTGTACTTATACATCATGCCTATTTATTGCTACCTATTCTCAAGAGCACTATAGTATAATCAGCAACACAGTAAAATTAACTGGAGTGCCGAACAGAGTCCAGCTGTTTTAGGTGTGATATTTTGAGAGAGCCTTCAGACTGTTGGTGCATACACTTCCCTCTGTTACCTTTATAGTTGGCCAGCAGTTAATAATGTTATTTGAATGTTTCAGAATTGATTCTATCAGTCACCTTCACAGTGACACAACATATTGCAACGATGAAGCAACTGGGTGACTTTTTTGAAAATTGTGAAAAATAATGTATACAGGAATATGATTACATTCTAATTTACCCTGGTTTTGTTCTCTCAGTACATGAGCAATAAGATTATACCATTGCGAATAAAGAAAGAATCAAACTTTCTTGCATTGAAAGTTATTTACATATATCAATAGATATAGATTTGTAAATGCACAAGCATCCAACCAGACAATACTGAATCTATTTCTGACATTTCAGGAGGAATCTAAACTGTTTTGTTGTTTACGTAGTGTTTAGCTCAGAAAAGTAGCAGTGTGTGAGGAGTATGGTGTTCTCACTTTCTCTTTTGTAAGTAACTGAAGAACATTTGGAAAAGAAGTGAACTTGTAACCCTTGTAAAGCTGTTGAAGCAGGCAATTAAATATGTCAAGTATCAAGGAAGTAACAATTTAACCTCCTTGTCAGGGTTATCATTCATGTACATGCAATGTTTTCTGGAAACTGGTATGACTTCAATGTATTGGGCCAGTCAAATCTAGCACATGTGTTTGCACCTGTCAGCTGATTGAGTGGGCGACTTCCTGAAATAAAGGGCTACACCCTGAGGACTGGACATTGGTTGGATTTGCTGAGGAGAGGTCTAGCAGGAGCCACATCATCACAAGGGAGATCACTGAGCAGGCTGTTAACTTGTAATTAATGACATATCTGGGAGCACCTTTCAACAGTAATCTCCACTGTGATGGCAGTCTGTCATGGCTTACACATCACAGCACTGCAGAGACGATGGAGACTTATATAAAGGATTTGAATGTGAACGTAGGAGGTATAGATAGTAAGTTTGTAGATTATACCAAAATTGGAGGTGTAGTGGACAGCAAAAAAGGTTACCTCAGAGTACAACGGTATCTTGACCAGATAGGCCAATGGGCCGAGGAATGGAAGATGGAGTTTAGTTTACATAAGTGTGAGGTGCTGCATTTTGGCTGCAAAATCTGGACAGGACTTATATACTTAATGATACAGTCCTGGGGAGTGGTTCTAACAAAGAGACCCTTGAGTGCAAGTTCATAGTTACTTGTAATTGGAGGTGCAGGGAGATAGGATAGTGAAGAAGGCATTTAGAGTCATAGAGATGTTACAACATGGAAACAGATCCTTCGGTCCAACATGTCCATGATATCCCAACCCAATCTCGTCCTACATGCCAGCACCTGGATATACCCATCCAGATGCCTTTTAAATGTTGCAATTGTAACAGCCTCCACCACTTCCTTTGGCAGCTCATTGCTGTACCAACCCCTGTGTGAAAAAGTTGCCCCTTAGGTCTCTTTTATATCTTTCCCCTCTCACCCTAAACTTATGCCCTCTGGTTCTGGACTCCCCCACTCCAGGGAAAATAATTTGCCTATTTATCCTATCCATGCCCCTCATGATTTTATGAACCTGTATAAGGTCACCCCTCAGCCTCTGACACTCCAGGGAAAACAGCCCCAGCCTGTTCAGCCTCTCCCTATAGCCCAAATCCTGCAACCCTGGCAACATCCTTGTAAATCTTTTCTGAACCCTTTCAAGTTTCACAACATCTTTCCGATAGGAAGGAGATCAGAATTACATGCAGTATTCCAACAGTGGCCTAACCAATGTCCTGTACAGCCACAACATGATCTCCCAACTCCTGTATTCAATACTCTGACCAATAAAAGAAAGCATACCAAATGCCTTCTTCACTATCCTATCTACCTGCAACTCCACTTTAAAGGAGCTGTGAACCTGCACTCCAAGGTCTCTTTGTTCAGCAACACTCTCTAGGACCTTACCATTAAGTGTATAAGTCCTGCTAAGATTTGCTTCCCCAAAATGCAGCACCTCACATTTATCTAAATTAAACTCCACCTGCCACTTCTCAGCCCACTGGCCCATCTGATCAAGATCCTGTTGTAATCTGAGGTAACCTTCTTCACTGTCCACTACACCTCTAATTTTGATGTAATCTGCAAACTTACTAACTATACCTCTTATGCTCACATACAAATCATTTACCCTGTATATAAATAAAGAAAAGTAGTGGACCCAGCATCGATCCTTGTGGCGCCCAATTGGCACAGACCTCCAGTCTAAAAAACTTTTGGTATACTTTCCTTTATTGGTCAGAGCATTGAGTATTGCAGTTGGGAGGTCATGTTGGGGCTGTGAAACTTGAAAGCATTCAGATAAGCTTTAGAAGGACTTGCCGGGGTTGGAGAGTTTGTGCTATAAGGTGAGGTTGAATAGGGTGGGGCTGCTTTCCCTGGTATGTCGGAGGCTGAGGGGTGACCTTATGGAGGTTTATAGAATCATGTGGAGCATAGATAGCGTAAATAGACAAGGTCTTTTCCCTGAGGTGGGGGAGTCCAGAACCAGAGGGCATAGATTAAGGGTCAGAGAGGAAAAGATTTAAAAGGGACCTAAGGGGCAATGTTTTCACGCAGAGGGTGGTACGTGTATGGAATGAGCTGCCAGAGGGAGTGATGGAGGCTGGTATAATTGCTATATTTAAAAGTCATCTGGAAGGGTAAATGAGTAAGAAGGGTTTAGAGGGATATGGACCAAGTCCTGGAAAATGGGATTAATTTAGGATATCTGGTTGGCATGGATGAGTGGGACCAAAGAGTCTGTTTCCTTGCTGTACATTTTTTATGACTGTGATTCTATCTTCTTAACATGGGATGAGGAGTATGACAGAGAGGAGATGGATAAGCATTTGTAGACACAGATGCCTTCAGCACACATTTGGCTGAAGGAAGCTTAGGAAAGCTTATTGGAATAGACAAAAGCCTAAAGCTTTATGACACTGTTACCTGAAATGTTTTGGTACTCCACCTCCAAGCACAATGCAGTATCACTTTCAAACCTCACTTCATTACAAGCACACTTTCCATACTCATTCTAGTCTGGGTGTGCCACTCTGATTAAGTCTTTTTTTCTTAATTTTTGGAAATTAGAATGCAGCAATGAAGAGGACTAGGCATACGAAAAATCTCTCATTCACTATTGGACAAATAAAGCAATATCACTACAAACACTCTTGTGTAACTATGCAATCTTCATTTGCTGCTTTTATTTTACTTTTTTATTAATTTTCATACTTGACTATAACAATGAGTGATCATTGTACATTGAAACCTAAATCTTCTTTGACTTCCTTACTGGCATTTCAACATTTAAATATTACTTTTACCTAGTCTTTTTGTTCTAAAATGGATGATTATACAGTTGTCTGCATTGAAATCTATCTGCCACTTTTGCCAAGTTACTTAATTCAGCAAAGTCATTTTGGTTACAAGACAGAAATTGCTGGGAAAATTCAATAGGTCTGGTAACATTTTGGGTCCAGTGACCCTCTGGTTTTTCTCATCATTTTAGTTCTCATCTACACTGTTTTCTAAATCTCTATTTGTGTTACACAACAATGTTATCACAATACAGAATCATACATCTGTATAAATATTGCAATATCTTAGGATTTTGTTATGGACCCCTTTCTGCTATCCTGTCTGTTAGGAAAGTGCAAATAAAATTAGTTTGATTATAGCTATGGGCAATGAGCCCGCATGTTATTTTAAATGCATTCATTAGCATTGGATGTGTGCATCGTTGGCTGGGCCAGAATTTATTGACCATCCCTAGTTGCCCCTGAACAGGTGGTAGTAAGCTGCCCTCATGAACTTCTGTAGTCTACTCAATGGAAAATAAAATGCTGTTGAAGGAGTTCCAGAACTGTTACCCAATGACACCGAATGAACTGTGATGTATTTCCAAGTCAATCTTTTCTCAGTACAATACACAGCAGTGAGATAGCTAGGAAGGAGTTATTTTTACATGTAATTTGACAAATTAAGGACTGTAGAAAGTTGTGATACATTCTTGAAACTTCTTCAGTTGATTTTGAGGACGTTTACGCAACTGAAATAATTGTTCCATGCCTATGTTTTACTCAGGTACACAATGAGTCAGCATGACACGCAGCTGAAAAAAATGACATGAGGCATATTGGAGATCAATGGGGGAATTCAATATGTGAAGGTTACACACTTGGCTGTAAGGAAATAAAAAAGGTGATGACGATAAAGTAAATGTTTCAATCAGCTTGATGGGGCTAGAGGGGATGTGATATTCAAGCAAAGCTACTTAAGAGACAATTGGTTGTAAAGTGCTCACATTTTTGAAATTCTGGACTCATAATATTGCATAACTAAAAATGTGTTGTATTCAAAGAATAAAAGAGATAAGCTGATATAAAAAGAATGTCTGCTATGGAAATAGCAGAAACATGCATGTAGTTTGAAATTGCAAGGAAATTCTGTTTCCGTAATAGTTGCTGTTACAGATCTAAAGTTTAAGAGTCTGGAAATCATCAAATGTGGGCACAATAAATGTGGAAAGAGAAGTCAATGTTATCAAGCTAGGAAGATCAAGCATTTCACTCAATCAGAGAACAAGAAAAACAGCATGTTGAAGATGAAAGTAACAGGTTAGAATGTAAAATATGAAAGTCAGAAATTCATCACTCACTTTGATTTTTGGTACAGATGTAGCCTTAACGATGATCATTGAAGGAGAATATAGGTATCTCCAAGTCACATTCCTTTACACAAAGCTGCCTTATCAATCAAATAATAATTTCTAAATCTAGTTCCAGTTAATGTTAGGGTAAAATGCACCCTACTAATTCCAATTAGCACACATAGCTGAGAACAAAGTCTCTGATGGGATGAATTGCTTTAATAAGATGCAATTAAATTGGACCAAGTTATTTACAATAGGGAGCGGTAAGATTATCTCTGACATTGAGGATGCGCTAAGAGAGTACAAAGCCATCTTGGTGCAAGGAATATCAAATTATAAAATTAGCCATCAACCTGAAATTAAATATTATAAGTTAGCACATCATGCAAATGCAGACATTGTTTCAAACATTTTAGACAGAGTGCATGTGAATTCCTTTTCATGCATAAATAACACATTGATCAGTCCTGAAGGCTGCAAGGTCCCCAAGCAGAAGATGAGATGATGTTCTTCCAACTTGCGCTGAAGCTCGCTGGACCAGGCTTGTTTGAAAGATGAAATTTAATCATGCAAAAGCATGATAACCTCCCCACAGTCCAACATTAGTGAAGAAACTCACATGCATGTGAAGCTTGGTAAAGCGATCAATTAAGTTTTAAATGTATGGTCAAGGGGGTGTCATAATGAGAAATCACATAGGAGTATTCGCATTCGGAAATGAACTGAGCTGCTTCCGGTGGGATTTAAGAGTTATTATTCTGTCAAGCTTCAGAGATATGTTGTTAGAGAACATCCATCTAAAGCACACAGGGTAATCTGTATGAAAGGTGTAGCCAGAAACTGTTTTTGGTATCCAAAGGTTGATAGAGATATTGAAAAGTTGGTAAAAGGTTGTGAAATGTGCATCAGAATGAGGAATGATCCATTAAGTTTCCTTCATTCTATGATCAAACTCCTGAAAATTGTGGGACCAAGTATGTGCTGACTTCTTTGAAGTGGAACGGAAAGAGTATGTTGTTTTGATCAATAGCAAGTGAAGGAAACTTCTCATCCTTACCTGGTCTGACCTACATGTGACACCAGATCCCTAGCAAAGTGGTTGAATATTAACTGCCCTATGAAATGGTTTCGCAAGTTCGAGGGAAATTATAGATGAACAATGAGTATCACAATTGCCAAAACCTTTAGAGGTGTTTGCATCAAATAATATTCCACAGTTTATGCCAAATGAGGTGAAAATATTCCTAAATAAGGATAGACTGAAACACATTCTAATATGACCATATCACGGAGCATTGACTGCGGAAGAATAAGTGTGCAGATTATGAAATGATTTTTGCAGAAGTATTTGCTAAGTGACAAGTTGGGCAGCATTTTCGGTTCTATATCGGCTAGGTAGTTTTCTGTTCTCTTGTAAACTCAACCTGCAGTCTACATCATGTTGTTCACCTTATAAGTGAATATTGGAATGTGCATCTAAGAGAAAGTTTGCTTTACACTGACACAATACGCAGATAAGAAAAAAGCAAGACAAAAAGACAATGAGTTGTGATAAACCAAGTACGAAACGTAAAAGAGTCCAGTGATGGTCAGAAGATCATGGTGTATTGCCACTTTGGTGATAAGGAGAAATATGTGATTGGAATTGTTGTAAAAATACTAGATGCATTTGTTTATTTAGTTAAGGCTGAAGAGAATCTCTGTGGGTATCATGTAGACCATTTGCGTGAAGGAGCATGATAATCTTCCCACAGTCAAAATTCCTCCTACTGTAGAAACACAAAGTCAGGAAGAAAGTTAAAGTCAAAAGGAACTGAAGGTTTGCTAGCAGTAGACTATCTATGAATAGAACAAAATAAGTCAGTGTTTTTAATAGAAACATAGAAAGAGAGAAAATGTCAAAACTGCATCTACTATGTAGATTGTAGTCAAAGTCAAAGTTCAGATACCAGAGTCAAACAATGAAACTGCAAGGAACAATTGAAAATGAAAGAAACCATAAAACAAAGAATCGTAGATGCTGAAGATCTGAAACAGAAATTGTGGAGAAACTCATTAGGTCTGGCAGTATCCTGGAAAGAAAGCAGAGTTAATGTTTTGAGTCCAGTGACACTTCTTCAGAACTGATAGTACCTTTGAAAAAGTGATTATATATGCTGATAATAAGAGGTGGTGGCATTGGAGTATGATGGGAGGAGGTGGAAGGGGTGAGCAGGGAGGTGGAAGGGGTGAGCAGGGAGGTGGAAGGAACGAGCAGGGAGGTGGAAGGAACGAGCAGGGAGGTGGAAGGAGCGAGCAGTGAGGTGGAGACAGAGCTGAGAGAGAGAAAGAAAGTTACGTAGACAAAGAGATAGTTATAAGTAAGCCAGGGAGGCTGATAATTGGGGCGATGAATAGGTGAAAATTGATCAGCTGTACTGAAGAAGGGCTCATGCCCTACGTTCCTGAAGAAGGGCTCATGCCCGAAACGTCGATTCACCTGCTCCTTGGATGCTGCCTGACCTGCTGTGCGTTTCCAGCAACACATTTTCAGCTGTGCTGAAAGCAGCCTTTGTCATGACTGAACCTGAGGTGTGTGGGGGGAGGGAAGTAAATGACATGGTGGAAGGTATTCAAAATTATTGAACTTGATACTGAGTCTTGAAGGCTGCAAGGTCCCCAAACAGAAGATGAGATGATATTCTTCCAACTTGCACTGAAGCTTGCTGGACCAGGCCTGCAACAGAAATGTTGGCATGGGAACATGGTGGTGTGTTAAAGCGGCAGGCACTTGGAAGTTCAGGGTCATTTTTGCAGACAGAACATAGGTGTATTACAAAGTGATCACCCAACCTGTGTTTCCTCTCCCCAGTGTAGAGGAGACCTCATTGTGAGCAGCGAATACTATAGACTAGACTGTTTGAAGTGCATGTAAAATCATTGTGTCACTGGGAAGGTGTGTCTGGACCCTTGGATAGTGAGGAGGTAGGAAGCAAGTTGGCAAGTGTAGCACCTTCTGCAATGGCATGAGAAGGTACTGTGGGGATGTGAGGAAGTGTTGCAAGTGGAGGATAAGTGGACCAATGTGTCCGGGAGAGAATGGTCCCCAAGGAAGGCTGACAGGAGAGGACAGTGGAATATGTGTCTGGTGGTGGCATCCTGCTGGAGGCAGCAGAAATTTTATCATCCTTTGAGTGCAAATGCCAGTGGGGTGGAATGTGAGGGGGGCACCATTGATATTATGGCAGAGAAGGAAATGGGTGAGGGTAGAAGTGTGGGAAATAGGTCAGACATGACTAAGGACCAGAGCATTAGGGAATTTTTGGTTGAGGATAAAGGTAGATACTTCTGAAGCTCCCTGACAAAGACTGCCAGAACATTTGTGACAGAGACAGAGAAACTGGCAGAATGAAATAGCGTCTTTAAAGAAAACTGGTGTGAGGATATATAGTCAAGGTAACTGTGGGAGTCAGTGGGTTTGTAATGGATTTTGGTGACCAGTTTATCAGATACCAAATACGTTAACTAAATGTATGGAAAAAGGAAGAATAAATAAAATGCTATTTTTATTAGTTGTCAAATGATGATACTTATGTGAAACCCATGCTGTTAATGAAAAAGACTTGTCTTCTTATGTTAAATTACTTTGGAAGCATATTTGTGTTTTAGGTATGATTACAACAGAAATTAATAAGAAAGCTAGCCTATTAAATTTTTAGATATTATTGATAATGCTTTTATCATATTATATTCTGGGAAATGCTGTACAAATATCATTTTACATTTTAATGTAAAAAATGTGTTTGAGAGTGTTATATATTGCAAGATCTGACTTTTGTTATTTGCCCTCTAGATTAGGAAAGTGTATAATTAATTCAATTATAGCTACCAGCTTTTCTTGGCGTAATACACAACTGTAAACTCAAGCCATTAATAACAACAATGCATAGTTGAGGCCCCAACACAGATTCTCGTAAGACACCAATTTCACTTCTTTCCAACTTGAATACATTTCCATTATCACCAATCTCTGCCTTTTACTGTCTATCCAATCTCAAACTATGTTAATAACTTTCAATGAATTCCTCCAACTTCAATTTTAGCTAATTGGCTCAAACTTCTTCAAAGGGTTTCTGAAAGTCCAGAACCACATTCACGTGGGCGGCACGGTGGCACAGTGGTTAGCACTGCTGCCTCACAGCACCTGAAACCCAGGTTCAATTCCTGCCTCAGGCGACTGACTGTGTGGAGTTTGCATGTTCTCCCCGTGTCTGCGTGGGTTTCCTCTGGGTGGTCTGGTTTTCTCCTACAGTCCAAAGATATGCAAGTCAGGTGAATTGGCCATGCTAAATTGCCCATAGTGTTAGGTAAGGGCTAAGTGTAGGGGCATGGGTAGGTTGCGCTTCGGCGGGTCGGTGTGGACCTGTTGGGCCGAAAGGCCTGTTTCCATGCTGTAATGTAATTTAACCTTTAGTCTACCGCCTTTTGTACCTTTTTGAAAAATAAATATGTTTGGCTAGATTTTACTCTTAAGAAATCCATTCTGTCTGTTTCCAATTGGCTCACATTTCTCAAAGTGTTCAATCACTCTGTCCTTCAATAATTCTATTAAACTTTTAGATATTATTGATATTGTTTTTATCATATTATGTTCTGGGAAATTCTGTACAAATATCATTTTACATTTTAATGTAAAAAAAAATGTGTTTGAGAGTGTTGTATATTGCAATATTGTAAATTTGGACTAACTGGTATATAGTTTCCTGCTTTTTTCTCTTTCATCTTTCTTAATCTTGAATTAGTAATGGAAATTGGTAAATTGAAAACAAAATATCTTATCCAAGGTTTACAGAAGGCATTTTCATGAGGTGGGATAGGGGTGGTGGGAAGTGAAGTCAAAATATGAATCCCTAGCATTTATGGGAGCGTTAAATTTGAATCTACCAGTCTCACAGGGTGATATTGTATTGAGGAAGTTAGAAAGCCACAAAGGGATCAGTTCATTCTTTTACTTCTCTTTCAAGGCATACTGGGGACTCAAGGGTTAAACATTCTACTACCAAAGAGACTCACTGCAGTATCAATTGCATGACTGTCTTCTTACAGGATAGATTGAACATCTCAGTAGGGAGGAGTCTCGCTGAATGTTAGAGCAGGAATCCATTGGAGCCACACATGTGGATTCCTCTGCAGCCTCAGGCAAAGGTATTTGTCCTCCCCAGAAGAGACTGATAGCTTTGGCCACAACCCTGTTAAACTGCCTCCTGCTCCCATTATTTTGCTTCCCCTCTGTATTAGCATGGGTATGTGAATCCCCCATTGAGAACAGGCAAAACCCTTCTGTTTTAATCTCTTCCCATCTATACATGATCATGAAGAATACAATACTGAGTCCCTGCAATCCATTCACTCATTATCCCAGGACATCAACATTCACCAGGCCTTGTAAAATTATAATTGCCCATTTAAACAATGTAATGACAATCAACCATGTGACTTACAGACTTTTTGTATTATTCCAATAAAAAGTACTGCCTTTGTGTATAGAGCAGAGATTCGTGAAGAAGTGTCACCATAAGTAGATGCACGACTACTTTTGGGGACATTAAGAATATCTCTCCAGCTGTCCGATAATAAATCATCCACCATTGTACTGAAACTTGTGTCATCCGAATTTGTGGAATCAAATATACATCAACAGTATCATGGACATATCTTTTCCATTCTGTCTCTTAACTGAGCATTGTTTGAACCAGGCACATAAAAGCAGAGATTTAGTGGCTGAATCATTTAATGTTATTCTGCAAGCTCTGTGTGTCAGAGAAATATGAAATTTGAACAGCAAGCACAGAGAATGCTGGAGAAACTTAGCAGATTTAGCAGCATCTGTGGAGAGAGAAAAACAGATTAAGATTTCAAGTCCGATATAATTCTGCTTCAGAACATTCATTAATTCTGAAAAAGAGTGGTATCAGACTCAAAATGTAAAAAACACAATGCACTTGTCCTGAATGAAAGTAGCTCAATGCATCCTTTCAAAGAATTAGGAAATCTGAGCTTTTATTAAATTATTTGTGCAATCCTTTCTTTGGAACTCTGAGATCTTTCCAAATGTTTCAAGTCAAATCTTAAAGTCAGATGGTTAGCCTGATCCAATCTTAAATCTCTCCATGGATATATCAATGTAACTCATTTGTGAATCAGCCAGAATCACATTTGACCACGGCAATAAAGGATTTCTCCGCCCAAATGAAGGTAATCTTTGCAAACCTGTTCTGACAGGGAGGCTGAATGCGAATGTCAGTTCAGACTGGAATTTTAAATTAGTTCTTGTAATTGAGAATCTACAACCTAGCTTTGTGGTTATTGGGCCACTCACCATATCACCTTAATCTCAATATATACTGACAGAATTCTGCAGCGCTACGATTTACTGAAACATGCATATGAAATGGACATTCCTGACAAGGGATTGGCCAGAAAACTAGATAATTGCTACTTGCCTATAAAGGATATTATTACCAGGTGTACCTGTGCCTCAATATATTTGTTCCAGCATCAAATAATGTACAATTTCTCATATATACAAAAAAATCAAGTGTGTAGAAGAGTTCAAATTTTAAAAAGCGGAAATACAGATAATTTAATAATTTATATCATGCACTTTATGGGTGATCTGCACATTAATATCTAAATTACCTTTTTTTAAAAAAATATGAAAAACCATAGTCAAAAGCAAGACATTATCAATGAAAAGAGAGATTGAGTCGAGAATGTGGCGCTGGAAAAGCACAGCTGGTCAGGCAGCATCCGAGGAGCAGGATAATCTATGTTTCGGGCATAAGTCTGAATGAGCCTCATTCCTGATGAAGGGCTTTTGCCCAAAATATTGACTTTACTACTCCTCGGATACTGCCTGACCTGCTGTGCTTTCCAGCACCACACTCTAGACTCTGATCTCCAGCATCTGTCATCCTCACTTTCTCCCTAAAAGAGAGACTGAATCAGGGAACAAAGACTGAATGACCCCAGGCTGGAGTACGTAAATTCTATGAATTCTGGAAGAGAAGACAACTTTTACAGTTCTGAGATCCTGTGAAAGAAATAAGTTCCAGTTGAAGATTGAATGAATTGTGTTGTCAATACTGAGAAAGTGCAAACACCAAACCATTTACCTTGCCCACACAGAAACAAATACACTTGATAATCAGTAAGTGTAGCTTCATATAAGGATTAATTACAGTAGCAGGTTATATTTACTGTTAAATGTCCCTATTTGCTGCTTGAACAGATTGATCCCATTAAGCTTTAGCACTGACTAATTGCTCACTTGCTGCTTGTGTCTGCAGCTGCTTCATTTTAGAAGGGAAATTGTCACTGTTTTGGGACTGAAAAGCAGAGGAGGTGTTCTGCATTTTTATTGAATTCGGGCACTGCAGTGCTATTTTGATGATGTGTCAAACTCGATATGCTGCTCCAGTGGGATTGGTGCAGAAAGTACAGTGTAACTCAGTACTGAATCTGGTCCAAGTTCTGGAGGCAATCTTACTTATATTTTGTAGGCAGGCTCCTGGCAGAATAGTACAAAGGGAGAATTGGAGGGGGGGGGGGGGGCAGTTAAGGGATTGAGGGGAAAGGGTGACATTCATGGAGAAGGACTGGGTGTTGGGAGAGTGAATAGTAGGAGTCAGGCATATTGTTAATGGTGGGTGTGTGGTTGGAGGTGGGGAGAGGATGGTGAAGTGACTCTGTAAATGGAGATGTTTAGTACTGTATTCCTGGTCTGACATGCAAGTGCTATTCATACTGGGAATTGCAAATGTATTGTTTTAGTGCTCAGATCACCACAAGCTCCAGGAAAATGATTGTCTTCAGCAGTTGACATGTTTTCATTATTTTTCAGCTCAGACTGTGGCCCTGAAATAAGTATTAATAATATTTTTAAAAATGCATTATTGTTTTAAAAATAACTACTTGCTATCAAGACTGAACATAAAGACAATCCGAATGTGATAAGGAGTTGTCAACTTTTTGCGGAAGTTCTTGCCCAGCCTTTGCTGTTTAGTGATCAGCGTGATTGAAAGATGAACCAAAAAAGATTCATGCAATTTCTTACATTCCCCTAAATAGACAATTGACTACTTTTGCTAACCAGCCAAATAATATTTAATAATTTTAAAATTCTATGAATCATCAGTTCTGTTCATAACAGCATTTCGGATTCTGAGGGTGAAGCTAGTAAGCAAGGGCTTATAGCAATATATGATTTGTGATCAGTTTTGTTTGTACATTTTGTTATCTGAAGTTTCGATGAAACTCTCCACTCTCCCACCATATGTTCGTGGTATATTACTAAAAAGAGTGAAGAATGGTCCCATTGCAAAAGCTTCCTTGACAACAGACTGAGTCTGGTAAGGGAACCTAAAAGTGGGGAAAAAATATTTGATCTCACCCTTACCAAACTGTTGGCTGCAGATGTATTTATTCATTATAGTACTGTTAAGAGTGACTGCTGCACAATCCTTATGAAGACAAAGTCCTGCTTTCACATCAAGAATATCCTCCAATATGTTGTGTGGCTTTATTGCTGCGGTAATTGGGACAGACTTTGAACAGATCTAGCAGCTCAAGTCTGGGCACCCGTGAGGTTGTGTGGATGTTCAACAGCAGCAGATTTATATTCCAGCACAATCTGCAACCTCATGGCCCAGCATATCCCCAACTCAACCATTACCATCAAGCTACCAAATAGGAGTACTTGTGTGCGAAACAGCATAGCAGAAGTAGCAAGATAGACAGAAGCAAGCAATCCCACAACCAATGGATCAGATATAAGCTCAGCAGTCCTGCCACAACCAGTTATAAATGGTGGTGAACAATTAATCAACTCAGTGGAGCAGGGGGCTCCACAAATATCCCCATCCTTAATGATGAAAATCCCAACACATCAGTACAAAGATAAACAATCTTCAGGCAGAATTGCCAAATGGATAATCCATCTCAGTTTCCTCCAGCATTACAGATACAAGTTTTCAGTCAATTCAGTTCACTTCATGTGATATCTAGAAATGGTTGGAGACACTTGATAATGCAAAGGCTAGAATAGCATCCCAGCAATGGTACTGAAGACTTGTGCTCCAGAACTTGCTGTTCCTCTTCCAGTTGACTTACAATGCAAGCATGTACCAGACAATGTGGACAAATTGCCTAGGTTTGTCCTTATACAAAAAGCAGCTAACTACAGCCCTACAGTCTACTCTTGATCTTCAGTAAAGTGATGGAAGGTGTCATCAACTGTGCTATCAAGCAGCACCTGCTCAGCAATAACCTGCTCTGTGATGCCCAGTTTGGGTTCCACCAGGGCCATTCAGCTCCTGACCTCATTGCAACCTTTGTTCAAACATGGACAAAATGAGCTAAATTCCAGAAGTGAAGTGAGGGTGACAGCACTTGACATTAAGACTGGATTTGACAATATGGCATCAAGGAGCCCTAGCAAGCCCTGTCAAAGAGACCTGGCACATAGCAAAATGATTGTAGTAGTTGGAGGTCAGTCATCTCAGCTACAGGACATCTCTTCAGGAGTTCTTCAGGGTAGTGTCTCAGATATCTGCTGCATCATCAATGACCTTGCCTCCATCACAAGGTCAGAAGTGGTGATGTTCGCTGATGATTGCACAATATTCAGCACCATTCACAACTCCTCAGACAATAAACAGTCCTTGTTCAAAATTAATATGATCTGAACAATATCCACACTTGGGCTGACAGGTGGCAAGTAAAATTGACACCACACAAATGCTAGACAATGACCATCTCCAATATGAGACAATCTAACCACCATCCCTTAGCACTCAATGATGTTACCATAATGAATTCCCTACTATTAATATTCTTGGGGTTACTATTGACCAGAAAATGAACTGGACTCGATACATAAACACAATAGCTACAAAAGCAGTTCAGAGTCTAGGGATACTGCAATGGGTAATTCACCTCTTGACTCCCCAAAGTCTATGCATCATCTACAAGGACAAGTCAAGTGTGTGATGGATACTTCTCACTTGCCTGGATGGATTCATCCAAAAATACTCAAGAAGCTTGACCCTATCTTGGACAAAGGAGCATGCTTGATCGGCATTACATTCACAAGCATCAACTCTCTCCACTATCGATGCTCAGTAGCGGCACTGCACTCTACCTGTAACATTCACTGCAGAAATTCACCAAACATCCTCAGACAACATCCTTCAAACCCAGAACCACTTCGATCTAGAAGGACAAGGGAACCAGATACATGGAAACAGTGCCACTTGCAAGTTCCCCTCCAAGCCACACATCATCCTGATGGAAATATATTGTTGTTCCTTTATTGTTGTTGGCTCTAAATCCTGGACTTCTTTCCCTAAAAGCATTGTTGGTCATCCTACAGCATATGGAATGGAGTTCAAGAAGGTAACTCACCACTGTTATGGACTGGACTAAACCCCCTCAAAATATGGATGTTGGTTTGCTCGCTGAGTTGGAAGGTTCATTTTCAGATGTTTTGTCACTGTACTAGGTAACATCTTCAGTGAGCCTCCGGATGAAGCACTGCTGGTGTTTACTGCTTTCTACTTATATGCTTGGGTTTTCTTTGGTTGGTTATGTCATTTCCTGTGATGATGTCATTTCCATTTCTTTTTATTTCTTAGAGGGAGGTAAATGGGGTCCAAGTTTGTTGATAGAGTTCCGGTTCAAATGCCATGCTTCTTGGATCACTCGTATCCTTACATTCAGATAAGGAAGGACACCACTTCGACTGGGACAATCATAGGACAAGTCAAACAGAGACATGTGTGAGAATTCCCGGAAGCATAGCATTCCAATCAGAACTCTATCAACAAACACATTGACTTGGACCCCATGTACCACCCCCAAGAAAAAGGAAATTATTTCAGCATAGGAAATGACATCACCACAGGAAATGGCATCACCAACCCAAGGAAACCCAAGCATGTAAATAGAAAACAAGAAACATCAGCAGTGCTTTGACCAGAGGCTCACTGAAGATGTTACCTAGTATGGTGATGAAACATCTGAAAATGAACCTTCCAGCTCAGTGAGAAAACCTACATGCAGGACCTCGACTTGAGCTAGAAATCTTCTCAAAACTTGCCCCTCAAAACATATTACGTATATAGCCTAGACCATAATTTTTATTTATTTTAAAGGCAAGTGCCAGGCATTGCATTGTGGATGCAATTGATTGGTCAAACTAGTCAGCTTTAAGCAAAATACACTTTGTTCATACACTACAGTTAAAATAAAGACAAAATAAAAATAAAATAATTGGATTAACTATGACTGTATCAAAATGCATATCAAAATAATATATATGCTACTAATTAACTGTTCCAATACAGTTACATCCCATAAACATATTCTTAAAAAGGCAAAATTAGTAAAATAGATTGTCTCATACACAATTCTAGCAGCCAGAAGAGAACCCCAGCTTTTAGCTGTAACAAAGAAAGGAATAAAAGCTTCCACGTCCAGACTCAAGATGTCAGCAACTGCAGAAAGCTAAAACTAAAAATTGTGGTTCTGTGGCGGTTGACCCCACCCTTTCAGGCTGCTTCTATAGTTCTAACCTTAAAAAAGCCCCAAGGCATCACAAGCTGTTTACTTTATTGGCTTTGAGCAGACCACTGTAGACCTTTGTCTCAGTATTTCTTCACAAAATAAGTCCCAAATATGCCTCTTAAAGCCAAATTATTGTCACACCATTACTTCTCTGAGGCAACCAGGGATGAGAAGTAAATTCTGGACAGCCAATAATGCCCACACCCCATCAAAGCATTAAAAAGTCACATAGGATAGAAATGATCTGAAATGATCTGCCAGAAACAATAACATGAGGACTGTATTTTGTAAGAATGTCACCTAAAAGCACACAGGCACATAAACTTTACCTGGCACTATGCCAATACTGCCAAGTGAGGGATGCATTAATGTTTGAACCAGATGGCTAGTTCTGTCGACTGCCCTCTGCGTTTGGTAAAGTGAAGATAAAGTCCTCAGTGCTGTCAGCACTTCTCCCAAGTCCAAGTTCAGCCTAAAGCTGCCATCATCCCGTCACATGGCATGAGGAGCTGCTTGGTTGCACTACACAGTGGTCAGCATTACTTTCATGGCCTGATCCCTTGCTCCTGGCCTTTATCCCATTTCTGGCCTTTGTCCCATTTTTGAGCTTATGCCACTGCTTCCATCCTTTGCCATCTTATTTGATCGTTACCTCAGCTTCAAGCTTTTGCCCTTGCTCCTGGCTTATACTGTTGTCTGCAGTCTTTTCTTCCACTCCCAAATTGTCAGTGCCTGGCTCACTGATGTACAGAACATCTGCTCAGTGCAGTCACATGTGCAGACGGTGATACAAACAGAATGTAAAGACGTTGACCAGGCATGTGTACATTAATTCTGATTGAGGGAAGTCATCGAACTTGTGTAGACATGTAGGCAGCCATTTTGAGGGCCATTTTTGCCTTTATGCCAATCACTCTACATTAAGAATTGAGAAAAATGATATGGCAAAGCAAAATTACAAAGGGCATATGGCCTTCTTCTGTGCTTTAACCATTGTCTGATGCAATGATTCTATAAGTTCTATAAATTAATTTAGTTTTAGTTAGCAATTAATTAAGTCAGGGAAAACAGTTTTGGTGGGATATTTCGTCAAGTAAAAGTAGAATTGCAGGCAGAGGAAGAAAACAGCTCTTCTTGATCATCATACTCAGACAGAATGTGAAAGTTCTTGAAATTTCGTGTGTGTATATTCTAATTACCCAAGGTCACTACAGGGCTTTTACTTGCCTCAATTCCATTGTGATAGAGCTGAGAGATAACACAGAGAGTTATATCATTAGAACACCCACTGTACAATAGTTTAACATCCGACTTCTAAAGGAACTGGAAGTATTTTTTGTAGTCTAAGCAACTCAGAAAATTATGAAAAAGATACTCAAGATTATAAAATCTGCTAACATAATGAATTCAATTGAAGCACTCAGTGAAATAAGGCAGCATTTGTCCTATTATATTTCTTTCAAAGAACACCCATAATGCTATTGCAGTTTCTGCAGTCATCACAAATAGTAAAGATTTTTAAAAATATGCAGAATTCTCCAACTTACCTCTCATTTTAACTCTGGATTTAGATAAAGCATCGACTAGGTTTCTGACCTTAACAAGAATTATTATTTACTACAAGTAAATAGATTCTAACTGCAGATAAACAATTATGAACTGCAACACATAACTCGACTCGTTAAAAACTCTAACCTACTTGTTAACCCCTCCCCCCCCCCCCCCTCCAATCACACTCACATGGACTGACACAAAAAATCATAAATATTATTGGTGAAGGGAAAGACTGGGATGCCAATTCAGTGGTCCCTGTCTAAAACATTAGCTAGGATGATCCTTTTGCTGATCAGAATGATGCTTCTCAATCTTCCTTCTTGTATACTTTTACTTATTTGCAGGAAGCTCAGGGTAACTTAAGTCACAGTTTACAGCAACTATTGAGTGGAAATAAACTTGCTTTCTTTAGGCTTGAGATGTTGTTATTGCTGAATAAGCAACAGCTTCTTTTCTTCTGGAAGTCCAATGACTTTTGTCCTGGACATTCACACCCTAGCTGTTCAGCCATATGGGAACCAATCACATAGCTGTTGGCAGACAGAAGATTTTTGCCATTCATAACTGGTCACTAATCCCCAGACCAGTCACCTGTTTGTTGCCAGAAAAAACTGCTTCGATTCACATGGCTTGACTCCAGCTCATCTGCAAACATGTATTTCCTACTGTCTGAATAAGCAGCAATGTAAACAGCACTGACAATGAGTGACAGGTAACTTACCTCTACAAAGTGTAGTAATCCTTCCATAATCCTTGATCTTTAAAATAATCCTTTTCTCATTTCAGCACATGATCGAAAATGCATGATAATAGAAATAACATCAGCAGAAATGGTTTCTGTCCACCTACCCTTTCATTTCCTCTTACCTATTGAGAAACACAAATCAAATCATTTCCTAAGCTTCTAAATTCAAAATAGTATAATTTGTAATAATGTCTCCTCATATATATATGGATTTTACTATCTAATTCTGTTAATAGGATGGCAAATGCTTGGAAGTCAGAGGTAAAAAGGCAAACAGATGCCAAGCTATGACTCCAGTAGTGTCCCTACCACTGAGCCAGGCGGCATGCATTCAAGCCCCATGTGTTCCAGAGGTGCATAATAGCATCTCTGAACAGGCTAATTAGAAAATATCTAAATATGTACCAGGAGGTGCATGGGGCATTTACATGTCAGTGGACAGAATTGTTCCAAAGGTTCCAAGTTAACCCTTTCAAACCATCTAAATTATACAATATCCTCCACATTGGTGAGACCAAAAACAGACTGAATGACTATTTTGTAAAAGATCTTTATGCAGTCCATTAACCTGACTTTGACCTACCAGTCTCTTGCCATTTTAATACACTATATTTCTCTCATGGTTGCATTCCTGTCCTGGGTCTGCTGCAATTTTTCACTGCAACATAAGCTGGAAGAGCAGTGCCTCATTTATCACTTAGGCATTTTACAGCCTTCTGAACTCAAACTTAAGCTCAGACTATGGCTTTAGACAATGATATCTGTCCTCCATGTTGTTATATTCCACTTCCCCAACCCTCTACCACCAATTTTCCAGTGCTATTCACATGGTTTATGGTTTTGTTTTTAGTAGATTTGAGCTAGCCTATATCCCACTATTAACACTTACTTTGGTCCTGTGTCACTTCTTTAAGACCATTACTATTCTCTTTGCTGTTTGTTCTTTCCTCATACTCTGCTCACACTTCCCACCTTATTTTCCAGCATAGAACCTATCACTTCACTTACAAAGAAGAGTCATATTGGACCCAATAACTCTTTTCCTCTCTCCAGAACTTTTTTTATTCATTTGTGGGATATGGGCATCGCTGGCTGACCAATATTTATTACCCATCCTGAGTTGCCCTTGAGAAGGTGGTGGTGATCTGCCTTCTTGAACCTCTGCAGTCCACCTGCTCTGGGTTGACCCACAATGCTATTAGAGAGAGAATTCTAGGGTTTTGACCCAATGAGAGTGAAGGAATCCTGCCAGATCTACTCAGGTTCTCCAGCACACTGTTTTTATTTCAAACCCACAGTTTTGTTTTGTTTTGTTTTCGGCTCAGTTTAATGTTTTATTTAAGACCTGAACCTCTGACAGTGCAACAGAGGCAAGCGTGCAACCAACTAAATGACAGTTGATACATACAGCTGATGCATAAACTCTGCAGTCAAGTATACAGTGACAATATTCACACATATATCCATCAATCTTCAGTCAAGTGAATTATGGATATCTCTGTCAGAGGCTACATGTGTAAGGACATCAGTGACCAGGCAAAGAAAATCTCTAAATCTTCCTCATCAGTTTTTCATCATCCTGCTGTTCATCCTCCTTCAACCTTCTGTAAAGTTGGTCTTCTATTAGCTGTCATCACTTGATGACAAATACCATTTGCATGACATTAATTTGGAACTAGAGTAGTGCAAAAGAAATCTTCCAGAGAAGACTTTACTTCTTGGATCAAAGCACAACACTGCTGACTTCAGGTGGATGTCAACAAAAGACTGTGTGAATAGTAATCTCTTATCAAAACAGTTTATTTTATTTACCGTTGTCTGCCCAACAATGCAATACAAACTGTTTCCTTATACTTTATCATTAACAGAAAGTTTAATGTCAGTGATTGTCTGCATTTGTACTATATTTGAAATTGTCTATCTTCCTGCTGTGATAGAGCAGGGATTGTGTAAATTGATGTCTGTATTTTAGCTTGACAAGAACATTTGTTTAAAAAAGAGAAATTATCAGTTGCTATTCCAATTACTAATCTTCTACAGCTGATTTTCTCTGAGCTGGAGGGCATTTGCATATAGTTATGTACAAGATTTGTTTGTTTCTTTAAACTGTGTCACAGTTATCCAGGCACCAGAGAGAGCAAAACTCTTTCCCATAACATGTCTCTTCCATGGTGTGAAATATGCATAAATAAGCACATCATTAAGAGCATTATTTTTCATGGAAAAGCGCAGCAGGTCAGGCAGCATCCAAGGAACAGGAGAATCGATGTTTTGGGCATCAGCCCTTCTTCAGGAAACTGAAGCCCGAAACGTCGATTCTCCTGCTCCTTGGATGCTGCCTGACCTGCTGCACTTTTCCAGCAACACATTTTCAGCTCTGATCTCCAGCATCTGCAGTCCTCACTTTCTCCTCGATTATTTTTCATGACCAATGTTTTATCTAGCTATCTGTTTGGTGGAGAACTCATCCACTGGATCTAATTTTGTTTTGTGATAAAATGGAAAGCTAGTTCAGGAAATTATTGTGTTCTAGAAGGGATAGAACACAAATGCAGCACAATCAGGTGAGGGATACCACAAAGTAATTTCAATTTTGAGTACAGCGTGAATACTATTGCAATCTGATGAGACAAAACAAAGGTTAACATGACAATAGGCAATTACATCAAGTCAACATATGTTTATAATGCTTTAAGGTGGGTGATAGAATGAGCAAAAGCATGCTTAGTCATAGAGTCATACCGCGCTGAAGAGGCCCTTTGGCCCATCAAGTCTGCACTGACCTGTCCACACTAATCCCACTTTCCAATAGCCTTGAAAATTATGAAATTTCAAGTAAAAATTAATAAAATCTTATTGTTAAGTTTTTCAAGCTTATGTCATTTGAACATATAACTACAGCTTATCCAATTAAATGTTCAGAATTATACCAACAAAGTTTATATGCTCCAGTAGTTATGTTATAGTTATTGTGTTGATGCTATGACAAGGATGTACAGATAATAACTTAGGGTGTTTTAATTTGCAGAAACTAATTAAACAGAGTTTTTAAACTTACTGTCATTCAACTAGGTTTATTTTTATCAGTCAAAAACTCCTCAAAATTTTAATGATAAACTTTGTTCAGTAGAGAGGAGGAGAGTTTAATATATCATTCCTGATAATGTCAGTGAAAAACATAGCTTCAAATTATTGGAAAGATGATAAATGAGCTTAGTCTGCAGCCATGGTGTGCATGGAATTGGAAACAAAGTTAAAAAGAAATCTTACAGTTCATCGATAATGTACTGTCCCATCAACTTGGCAATTAGATTTTTATTGTACATGATAATGATACTAATAAAATTTCTAGTTATATTGAAACTCATCTCAATCTGCAAAATAATGTGCATCATGATATGAAGATGGCAGAGCATGACAGTGATATTTGATTAATTATTTGCCTTCTTGTCTCTTTATTACCTGTTTACTATATCATTGTCTATGTAAATTCCTGTGAGTCAAGCAGTTTGAATTGATGATATTGCTTTTCCAGAAATGGATTCCCAAGGTACCACATCTTTTGGCCAAATGACACAGACGGCAAATAATGGAATTCATTTACTGACATGTGACTGACAGCAACTATTGAGCCTTTGACATGCAACATTATAATCTGGAGTCAACCACTCATCGATTTGAGCTATTAGACCACACATTTTAATTTCATATTTTGGATATCTTTAATAGTGAAGAAATGAGTGTGCATTTTTGTATGCCCAGGTTTAATAACTATGTTGACTCAAAGACACCAATTATATCCTCAGAGAATTGTATTGCCAGTAATAAAACTTCATGGAGTAGCTGCTCCTTACTCTGCAGCTTAATATATTGCTTCATGTGTGTATAAGCACACTCTGAATATCATGCTAATAAGAAGCTGGTAAATTAAAAATTGAATACTTAGTCAGTATATTTGAGATCAATGTCAGTTCATGAAAATAGCCAAGTTCAAGAGATGCTTAACTGGAGAAAGCACAACAATTTGGTGAGTGCAAGAGGTAAGAAGCTGGGAAGTTGGAGGTGAATGACTCTTTTTACTACCTATAATACTGACAACTGTAGTGTGCTGGTTGCCTGGATGAGGGGAATTCCAACAATACTCAAGAAACTTGACAGCATCCCAACAAGGCAACCTGCTTGACTGTTATCCCATCCAGCATCTTCAACACTCAGTTCCTCCGGACCAACATATTGTGGCTGTGGTACATCTGATCTAAAGATGTTCTGCTGCAATGTCAAAGTCTTTTTGTCAATATATCCAGTATCTGTAAATGTACGTAAAATGGCAATGTACATAGAGGCAATGGCACCCTGTATTTTGGGGAAATATGCAATCTGTTCAACTTCTTGTGTTCATTTCACTTGTACATATCTGATAATAAAGTATGAGTTAAAGTTATGTTTCTGTCTATATGGAATATCAGTGACTCCTTTTACAACTGTATACTGCAAAATGTGTTAGGTAAAAAACAAGGACTGCAGATGCTGGAAACCCGAGTCTGGATTAGAGTGGTGCTGGAAAAGCACAGCAGGTCAGGCAGCATCCAAGGAGCAGGAAAATCGACATTTTGGGAAATGTGTTGTGTCTTCAGTAACCACCTCGAAAGAACCAGGTTCATAGGAATTAAAAGCCAGAGTCACTTTGACAGTCAAAGAGAGTACTTTGCCAAATTGTGGTTTTGCCTTTGTGGCTGCAACAGTTGACAGATCTCAGACATTACCTCCTTTGTGAGGTGATAATACAATAAGAATTGATTATCACGGCTGTTGATATAAGAAAATGGTTACCCAAAGACCTGTGCACATTACATCTATGCAGAGGGTCATGCTACCTCACCTTCCTCTTTTCAAATAGTTTATCCTATTCTGTATGCCATCTTTTCATTCTCCAAGTCCTGTTCGATTCCCATAGAAAGCACTGCCTTCAATGTCTGGAGACAACTTATTTCAGCTTAAATTTCTAAACAGTCAAATTAGGAATTCAGCACCAGCCAGATAATTCCCTGCAGACTATTGAACATTTACTCAAGGATGGAAAATCTGAGACACTAGCTATACAATCAAGCAACTAACCTGCAAGTAATTTAAGGTACCTTTAAATAGCAATTGTGGGGCATTGGGTGAAGATCTCCATCTCATTTAACACATTCTCAACAGTGCAAGGCTAAGACAACATGTAACCTGGGGTTTGGGCTTCAGAAATGGAAAGGCCATCAACAAATCAGTGTTGCATATGATTAATATCATAGTTTGCTTAGTCTACATGTTGCTAGTTGTTGTTAGATATGCGCATAGAAGTCCATTTACAAGATGACATCTTATGCAATTTCAATTAGAATTGCCTATACACATCTGGGATTCTATTTATGAACATCCAGAGAGCTTTTGGATGCCTAATATTTGGATTCTATGGAGAGCAGCCTCTCTCCTATATTCAGCAAGATTTCATGAGAATTTTGGAATTCAGTATATTGGTAATAGATTTAGACTTGCTCAGTTTTAGTCAAATTATGACTGGTGCAAAGCTTCTTTGTCAACCATCAAGATTCACAGAAACAATATTTTACTCAAACTGAAGAGCTAGGTATGGATTGAAAGGGTTGATCAGCAATTCTCATGAGTTAAATTTTAGAATCATTCGCTTGCATGCACAGTTGAATTGATACCAACAATCAATGTGAATTGTTATTTTCTAATTGATGAATGAGCAGAACTTTTAATATTCATTGCTTGGTCAAGAGGTTAACTTCATTCTAAACGGCTGCGAAACAGTATAATTGTGTATACATGATTCTAGTGATTTAACCTGGCAACTGTTACAACAACATTTATGTCTTTCCATTTAATTTAAAGAATCTGTCTCTGCTGTGCTCCGATGAATGTTAATTGAAATTCCATATCTGTATTATCATACTTTTCAAATATGATAGTCTAGTCTCAAAAGCATTGCATCTCCCCAGATCAAAATGTTTTTATTGGTTTAAATACCACTTATTTATTGAATTACCAATATTTCACTGTTAAAATGTGGGGCTAAGAACCAAAAATGTGAAAAAGTAAAATAAGTAAAAAGCAGCAAATTGCCAACTTTACTTCATAAGCTCCAATAAGTAGCAAGGCATTGTAAAAAAAAATAGCCAATTAAAGCGATTCAAAGATCCCTCCCATTTCTTCCAGTTGCTTTTTTGTTTCTTCACTCAAGTCAGTGGATGTAGAGAGTAATAATAGTTTTTTTTTCACTGTAGCTTCTCCTAACCTCTTACCACAATGTCAGTGAAAAACCAATGAAAATTTTGAAGAAGAGACGTAGACTATTTCTTTCAGAATTCTGCTGAAGCTACATTAGGAAATTAGGAAAATCAATTTTAATTCTACATGAAATTCTTATTTTAGTGATAAATGTCACACTGCAAATTTGGGTGGAATATTCTGCTTTCAGTCATTCTCAGGATGTGAGTATTATTAGAAAGGCCAGCATTTATTGTACGTCTGTAATTAATCTGGAGAATGTCATGGTGAATAACCTTTGAACCAATGCAGTTTACATGGTATGGGTACATCTACTTCTGGTTAGTAAAGGCATTGGCCAAGGGTTAGGGAAGGAATGCTGCTAAAGTTCCAAGTCAGTACGCATATGACCTAGAGAGAGACTTGTAGCTGATGGTGTTCCTATGCACCTGCTGTGCTTGTTTCTTTCCCTGGAAGTTGGAAGTCAAGTGTTTACAGGATGCTATTGAATAAATGTAGGTTAGTTACTGCAGTGAATTTACTGTAAGATGCATATTGCTGTGACTGAATGCTAAAGGTGCAGAAAGTGTCTGTTTAAGATGATGCATAGAGTGCTAAATGAATGGGCTGCTTTTTCCTTGATGATATGGATCAATTGGAGTGTTTTTGGAGCTATAGTCATCTAAGGAAATGGTGAACATTTCAGCAAAGGCTAGACTTGTGCCTTGGAAATTGGCAAGTGTTTTGGCAAGATTAGAGTGGTGCTGGAAAAGCACAGCAGATCAGGCAGCATCCAAGGAGCAGGAAAATCGATGTTTCGGACAAAAGCCCTTCATCTGGAATCCTGATGAAGGGCTTTTGCCTGAAACGTCGATTTTCCTGCTCCTCGGATGCTGCCTGACCTGCTGTGCTTTTCCAGCACCACTCTAATCTTGACTCTGATCTCCGGCATCTGCACTCCTCACTTTTGCCTAAGTGTTTTGGCAGTCAAGAAGTGAGTCAGAGCTCTGATTTACAATTGTAACCAATTGGAATGCCCACCCATTAAAATGCTTACTACTTATTGGAATTCCCAAGGATGAGTCTAAATCAGGCCTTCATACCTTCTCTGAAGGGCCACTCAGGTAACCACATCATTGACCTTACTGCACGGCCAACTTACTGGAAAATAATCTCACCAATTTCCTTCCCATCTGATTTACATCAGCAAGAATTGTCAATAAATCAGCATTAACCAACTGTCCTGGTGATGCTTGGCTGAAAAAGTAATTAGACCTGGAGTACAAATCTACAATAAAACAGGAGAAATTAGCAATGAGTTAGTAATGACTTTGGGTGTTAAATAACAGTGTTAAATAAGATGCAGAGATGTTATAAAGTGTCTTGATATGATTCAAATGACCTTTGAATTTTCCAGCACCACTCTCATCTTGCCAAAACACTTGTCAATTTCCAAGGCACAAGTCTAGCCTTTGATGAAATGTTCACCATTTCCTTAGATGACTATAGCTCCAAAAACCCTCCAAAAACATAGGCAAATGAGTGTCATTCTTTATGTCCACAGGGCTAGGTGCATTAATTTTTAATTTTTTTTGCCATAGTTACATCTTATTTCCTTTACAACAAAGTTGTGTTGACTTTCAGCACCAAGGAAAAGACGGTCTCCAACAGTGCCTTTGTTGCTTTGCAGCGGGAGTAAGCGGGTTGGAAGTGGAAGGCCTGGCCTCATTTGGATGGTCTTGAGAGGATACTTCTGAGGGGCCAGCATGTGGTCCTTCCTCTTACCAGGTGCATGCTGTCTCCTTGTGAGGAAGAGGCTGAGGCTGTTTCTCCATAGCAGTGTGGACATCTCTGCAGGATAAAGAGAGACAAGGCACCCCAGCCAGTGATTAGCAGTTGCACGCAATGTAAGACATTGACAGTGAGCTGACTGTGTAAGTTACAGGGGAAAGAAGAACGATATTTACTCACTTGGCCAGGATTGAGAGCAGTGCCGGTCTGCTGCAAGTGTCAAGATTCTATCGTCACAGTGGCTGAGAAATCTGATGGTGGACCCATCTCCTGACGAAGGGCTCTGGCCTGAAACATCAATTCTCCTGCTCCTCGGATGTTGCCTGACCTGCTGTGCTTTTCCAGCAACACAGTCTGGACTCTGATCTCCAGCACCTGCAGACCTTACTTTCTCTTGGTGGATCCATCTGTCCATGTCTGCCCTATTGAGGGCTGTTGTATTCTGAAATCAGAGTAAAGAACGAATTGAGTGAGGTCAAAGTGGGTGAACAACTATTAGTGCTGATGCAAGTGGGAGAAAGGTGGCGAGGTGTTCAGAGAGATTGAATAGGCGGTGTAGAGTCCATACAGGGTTAATAGTGTGAAAGGTTGGGGGTATGTGAGAGTGAGTTAGAGTGCATGCAATAGTCAAAGTGGCAGAGTGTGAGGCTTGGTAACAGAGAGATAGTGAAAGTGAGGCAGCAGAGAGAAGGGTGTGGGACTTAGCCTGGTGGAACAGAGAAGGTTATTGAGCTTTTGTAGCACTGCTGGCTATTCCTCTTCCCATTGAGACAGCACTGATACCATTGGTGACTGGATCAGGCTACCAGAATCCAGTTGTGTTTCCTCCCTGTTGGCCCAGCACAAAGAAGACTTCGCTCCTTTGCACCATCCCAATCATCAGAACCTCTAGGACCCTGCCAGACAATTGCTCTGCCTTCTTCCCCTTCTCTGATATGTTTGGGTTCCATCCTTCAATGAGTAAGACAGTGTCAGAATGCCAGCAGTTGTCCAGCTTTTAAAATATGATCTGGGAACCATGCAGGCTGGACTTTGGTAGATATCCACTGATGGATGTATTCTTCTGAGGATGATGGTTGGTGCGATTGAACCAGAATTAAACCTGAAGCCTACCATGAGGTGGCATAGATAATTAATATGAAAATTTGACAAGATACAAAGAGAAATCTCACTGTACCTCAAGGTGAGAATCCCTTTAAAAAATAATACAACTCACTTTTGCCATAAAAAGCATATGATTCAGCTTTGTATAATTTGAAACTGCAGGGTAAGGTTGATTTATACAACTTTATAATACAAAAAGTTCTAGTCTATTCACATCAGACTAACAAAACATGTGGAAGAAAATAGTGTGCAAAAGTTATAAAACTATCATATTTACCTGCTACAAATCCACCCCATTTGTTTTCCACCATGTGCTAATAATATAGGTTAACGTGAATCCTCCATATAGTAGCACATCTAGATAGTACCTTGTAATATCTATAATGTTGTATTCAAAGACTTCAATAATATAATATCATTCAGAAAGCAAACGTTTGTATACAATAGAGCTGTATTCAAATGAATAAAATTACCGAATGAACTCCAAATGTAACCTAAATTAAGGCACACATAAAACAAAAGTATGTTGCACCTGTAAAAAGATTTTTAAAAATAAATTCATTAAACATTTTGTCCTATTGTAAGTTCTAATTAATTAGTTAAAAACCTTTTATAACCTATTCGTTTTCATCACAAATATAATTCAGAAATATCTAATACATTAATTTAAATCATTTCAATTAATATTAAATACGACATTGTTATAATGATGTAATTATGTCTGGCATTTATTTTTACTGGCACCTTTGTTGAAACCTAGACTGTTATGATCCCCAAAGTGGAACCTTAAAACAAAATAATTACGTTTATTAAACTTTCCCAAAATGAATAAAATACCAACAAGGTTCTACTTGTTGTAGCTACCACTTACCATAAATCAGAACCACCACATATTACATATGGAAGTATAGATAAATGACACTTCAGTTGGTTGGATTGATGGTCTCTAGTGTAGAATGACATCAACACTGTGGTTTTGATTCCTACATCAGCTGAGCTTGCCATTGAAGGATTCTCCTTCTGAACTTCTCCCTTCAACTAAATTGCGGTGACCTTCAGGTTAATTCATCACCAGTTGTCTGTCTGTCTGTCTGTCTCTCTCTCTGAAGAGAGAGCAGCCCAATGATCTGGTAGGACTATGTTGACTTTATCTTTTACCTCTACTATATGTCCAATAGGCAACAGCTCCTGTTTCCTTTCCACCAAGGATCAAAAGTTACCTTTTCTTGAACCTAATTTGCTTTTCTTCTCAAGATTTCCTGGTTTTCTGATTTCTGTTTCTGTCTGCTTTACCTTTGTGTCTGTACCTGTGCAGGGATCACCTTCGCACCCAGCTACTCTGCGTGGTGCTCTCCTTTGTATCTACCAGGCAATTACTTTCCTTCCCAGAGGGAAAAATCAATAAAAAAAGGAACATTGAGAGATGAATACATTGGTCTTTAATATCCTCCATTTTGTAGCATACAAGATAAGTTGGACCCAACACGTTGGCCAGTTTTACTGTTTTTTTCATGCTGGATTCCTGCTTATGTTACTTAATTGACATCACATCTACAAACATTCAATCCCTCCACCACTGACGTTCAGTAGCAGCCGTATGTACCATCTACAAGAAAATCACGAAAGATCCTTAGACAGCACCTTCCAAACCACAACCACTTCCATCTAGAAGGACAAGGGCAGCAGGTACTTGGGAACACCACCACCTACATGTTCCCTCCCAAGCCACTCACCACACTGACTTGGAAATGTACTGCCGTTCTTTCACAGTCATTGGGTCAAAATCCTGGAATTCCCTCTCTTCTGGCATTGTGGGTCAACCAACAGCAAGTGGACTGCAGCAATTCAATAAGGCAGCTCACCACCACCTTCTTAAGGGCAAATAAGGATGGGCTATCAATGCTGGCCAGCCAACGACGCCAATGTCCCACAAATGAACAAAACAAAACTTCTAGGTCAAGAGTCACCAGGTTATGTAGATTTTTAACAAGCTATAATCCCCTTAATTGGCCGCTCACTGCTACTGAGTGACAAACCCACCATGTCCCTTGTGAAAAGAATGAAAGATGACGTGAAGTGCTCCCCAAGTCAAGACAGAACTCACCAGATTTCCCATCTGATTCTGTCACAAATGTCACCACAGCACCTATTGCTCAGACTCACAGCAAACTTTATTGAGCAAACATTTAAACATATGTTTATGAAAAGCATTGAAGATGACATAGAAGTTTTATGGCCAGGTGTTGGCCAATATATGCCATGACCTTATTCAATAAAAAACTGCAGTTGCTGGTGAAACTCAGTATCTGTGGAAAGAAACCAGAGTTAACATTTCAGGTCCAATGACTCTTCATCAGGAATCTTTGCTTAAACAACTGGCTGAGGTGCAGAGTGTTATTGATTGCATGCATGTCATGTTGAAAGTGCCATTTCATACAGGGTTGATTTAATTAACAGGAAAGTCTTGCACTGGATCAAAGTCCAAATCATATATGATCATCATTACAACATCTTAAAAGTCTGCTGTACGTACCCTGGAAGCTGCCATGACACCATTTTCGAGGACTCTCTGCTTCTTCAAAGGTGACTGCTGGAAGACAAGGCCTATTCTCTGCCATTATGGCTGAATGCTGCAATACACAACATTATGTATGAGGCAGTGTATTGGTACAATGCAGCCCATTCTTTCACAGTGCCATCATTGAGCAAATAATGGAGTCCCTAAGATGAAGTTTTGGTGTTGGATCAGGGTTGCAGTACAGTCTAGCCAAATTGTCCCACATATTCTAAGCACACTGTGCTCCATGCAAAAGGAGCAGAAAAGAGGGGGGATATGTTGAACAGTGTAAAAATTGTATGAGATAACTCACCAAGGTTCATGAAACTCCTTCATAAAATTCACCTTTCGGAAAGATGTTGTGAAACTTGAAAGGGTTCAGAAAAGATTTACAAGGATGTTGCCAGGGTTGGAGGTTTTGAGCTATAGGGAGAGGCTGTACAAGCTGGGGCTGTTTTCCCTGGAGCATCTGAGGCTGAGGGGTGACCTTATAGAGATTTATAAAATCATGAGGAGCATGGATGGAGTAAATAGACAAGGTATTTTCCTTGGAGTGAGGGAGTTCAGAACTAGAGGGCATAGGTTTAGGGTGAAAGGGGAAAGATATAAAAGGGATATTTTTTTTCACACAGAAGGTGCTGCGTGTATGGAATGAGCTGCCAGAGGAAGTGATGGAGGCTGATACAATTACAATATTTAAAAGGCATCTGGATGGGTATGCGAATAGGAAGGGTTTAGAGGGATATGGGTCAGGTGCTGGCAAATGGGACTAGATTGGGTTAGGATATCTGGTCGGCATGGATGAGTTGGACTGAAGGAACTGATTCTGTGCTGTACATCTCTATGTCTCTCTAACTCTATGAGTAAAACTGACGTTTAGCCAAAATTCTGTATATGAAAATTCAACCCAAAATTTCCACCTCTGATTTCTAATTCTGAGGGTGTCTTATTCGTTACTAAGAAGTGTTTTTTATTGGCTTGTGAAAGGGGTCCCCACCTCTGTAGAGTCTTACAGGCTCAACAAAAGTCCATTTTGTATTACCTATGCCACAGAAATAACATTTCATTGCTCAAACCATTGACATGCAGAGATACAGAGGCATACAGAGATGTATAAAGATGCCAAGTGTTTTAAAATCATTTATTTAACATTCCTAGGAATACTAAAGCAATTAAGACCAAGTGTTTCTAGCTAAATATAAAGATGTCTTTTTTTAAAATGTAAATGTTTAGTTCTACATTTGTAGTCAATTGATCATTCCAGAATTAAAGTAAACCATTTTTGTTTAAAAATAGGTACCATTCTTGGTTCAAACTGCTATATTCAAACTTCTTAATTTTTTTTCCATAAAGGTGACAATCAAAACTTAATTGTGCCTAGTATATGAAAACAATGTTTCATCACTTAATTAGTCTGAATAAGGTTGTCAAAAGCAACAATACTGAAGCCTGGCAAATTGCCTGGCAACAAGGTACCACAAGCTGAGAATTAGAATCCAAGGAAAAAAACCTTATCACATCATTTCTTACTGTGAGGATTCAATAATTTCCATTGTTCTTTTTTAAAGCTGGATGTCACATTGTCATCTGAGTTTTCACTTTGCAAAGGAGACTTTGGACCACGCTGTTCAAGTTTTAACTCTTCACCTCCATTTTGTTTTCCATGTCTGTTTTATAATGTCCATGTATTAATAAAAAGTCTCAATCAGGAAACATCTGAACTGTTACTTATAATAATTGCATTCTTCTCATTCCAGTTAAATTCAGGATCATTTTCGACTTCAGGTTCTCTTTTCTGATTTATCCCATTGGTTTTCTTTCCCAGGAGATATAGGTTTAAAACTGCTCTCCTTTTGTACAAGGAGTTCATTTTTATGTGTAAAAATCCTTTTTAACTCCTTAATAAGTTTATTCATGTAATCTGGATGATCAGCTAAGAAAGCTTCATACTCTTTTTTCAGTTAGTTCATTATTTGTTTTAATTGCCTTTTTATTTGCTTTGGATCCGTTCAATGCATCCAAATTATTTTGTCTGTTTTCTTTCTAGCAAGAGGGATTGCCCATTTAATTTGAAGTTTTAAGTACCCTCCCTTGGTGTTTTACAATGTCAATGCAGGGCCTTTTCATCTCTCCTTCAAAGCATGTTTCCCCTGTGTTTCATCTTCAGCTTTGAATATGGTTGCCATCTGCTTTGATTCATCTCAGCACCAACATCCTAAAGCCAATTAGAGATGGCCTAGTCAGAGTTAACCACATCATCCAGTAAAGGACTGAAAAAAAGCCTTAATCATAGTTTTTATGCATTTTCAGTTCAGATGGTTTTATATTGTCGGCCATGTCACATTTTAAATTTACTTCATGTGAAGGAACAGGAGACTAACTTCCATCCATGCTTCAAATCACAACCTTTTCACTTTTGAAAGAGCTTTATGTAATTTGATAACAGTGACTGTGCTGATCCTATTTCTAAGGGTAATAATCAATTTGCCAACCGCACCAGATGAACATTGTGCCACTGTACTACCCTCGAACCAAATTCTCCAAGGTTTTCCATCTCCTGGTCATCTTTTCAATGCATATAGGGACACACTTGGCTTGTGTGTATCTTACAGGTCAAGATTATTACTTGATTGGACAAATGTGACATGCTTGTTATTTAACTTGCAGCACTCAGGCTTCACATGCCCTTTCTTGTCATAAAGGCAGCATGTTGGTCTCCTTGAACTGAACCTATCTATTCAAGGACACTAACTCCTACACAAGCTTTCTAACTGAGGCCTATTACTAACATTTCATCACAAAATCACAGAATTATTACAGCACAGAAGGAAGCCATTCAGCTCATCATGTCAGCACAAGTTCTTCAAATTAGCATTTCCCTGAAGGCTAATATCTCATGACTTCTCCCCATAACTCTGCAACAGTGTAATTCCCTTTTGAATACCTTGATTCAATCAGCCTCTACTGCAACCTCATGCAGTGCATTCTTGACCTTAATTGTTTGTTGATGTGAAAAACATTTTTTGATATTCTTTTTACTTATTCTGCCAATTACTTTTGCCCTTTTCTGAACCCTTCCATGAGAGGGAACAATTTCTCCCGATCTACTTTGTTCAGACCCCACATGATTTTGAGTCCTTCTGTCAGACCTCCTCTCACCCTTGGAAAACTTTTCAGTCTATTTTCATAACCAAAGTTAGTGTTGCATCCCTGGAACCATTCTGAGAAATATCTTTTGCACTCTTTCTAATGCCTTCACATCTTTCTGAAATGCAGTGCCCAGAACTAAATCCAGCTAAGGCTAACTGGTACCTTCTATACAGAACCATAGAAAAACTATGGCACAGAAAGAGGCATTCAGCTCATCATATCTGCTCCATACTCAACCATAAATTCCTTGCTTTTTTGCTCTATTCCCTGTTAAGAAAACATAAATACTGCATTCCTTATTAAATGCTCCCTGTAAACATGCCCTGCCTCATTTAATCAATGATACACATATACACATGGGAATATTCTCACTTGCAAGTTCCTCTCCAAGCCATGAAACATCCTGAGTTTGAAATATATCACCATTCCTTCAGTGTTTTTGGGTCAAAATCCCATAATCCCCCTAATGGCATTCTGGGTCTACCTGCAGTACATTGACTTCAGCAGATTAAGAAGGCAGATCACCACCATCTTCACTAGGAGAACTAGGGATGAGTAATAAATACTGGCCTAACCAGAGATACCAACATCCATGAATAAACATAAATAACACCATTACATGCTCAGTTGCAAGTGTTCCTTCAGCCTGCCAATTTAACACTTTGTCCAATAGGTTCCTGCTGCAACCTGAAGCACTGGTTTCCCCTTATCTGCCATGTCAAGGGCAAATGTCAGGAACCATGCAGGGTAGCTCCAGATTGATAGTGCTTGTCAGAGTGTGCTTTTAAAGAATGCATGGATGCAAGAAATTCATTGAGTAACAAGCTTTTCTGGGAATGGTGCATGGTAACATTGGAATGTAATTGGAAATGAATGACACATAGGGAGCGGGGTAGGAAGATAATGAGGGGAGTTTGGTAAGATGAGGTAAGAAATCTCACTAGGCTGAACTCACCGAAAGAAAACCTTCAAAAAGCTTGATGCAACTCACCCTTTGCCAAAACAAAGCCCAATTCAGCCCAATGTCTGAATAAGAATGTGTAACTTGTAGTTAATTTCTATTGTGAAATGCATCACATCTTGTTAAGACAAGACTCTCTTATTCTTAAGACTCACGAGTGCTTGATCCACTAACACCGTAAACTGAGATCTTGAGATCCACTTTGGGAAAGAAGAGTGGAGGCAATATCCTTCTTAGCCACAAATAACACACCATGCACTCAAAACATGGTAGAGGTTTGTTTAGTATGGTTGAATAAAAACCCTGTGTCATTTTTTTGTGCATAAACTGATGATCTGAAAATTCTCAGCGTATAACAATATTTTGCAGAACATTTTATCTCATAGAAATTTACAAAGCATTTTTTTGTAAAATGGTGACTTGATTTCAAGGTTTGATCTTTTCATTAGCAAATGCAGCTTGAACTAATGTCATTAGCTTAAATGCAGTTTAAGTTTTATTTTCAATTACTGATCATATGGATTGTCAACCATGTGCTGCCGATATCATTTGCTTGTTGCTTTGCATTACAACATTAGACCATCAGGTTTTAACCATTTTGGGATTTCTAATGAGATTGGCGCAGTGGCAATTTATTGGATTACATTTGTTATATCAGAGCTTTTAAAGGGATTTATCATAAACAAGATGTGCCCCTCTACATTTTGGTTGAACATGGTAAGGAGTGACATTGAGGAGGCAATGGTTCAGTGGTATTATCACTAAGCTATTATTCCAGAAACTCATTTAACGTTCTGGGGACCTGGCTTCAAATCCTGTGGTGGGATTTAAATTCAATAAAAAGAATCTGGAAATAGGAATCTAATGATGACCATGAAACCATGGTCAACTATTGTGGGAAAACCGATCTGATTCATTAAAGACCTTTAAGAAATGAAATCTGTCATCCTTATGCCGTCTAGCCTATATGTGACTCCAGACTCACAGTCGAATCTTAACTGCTCTTGAGGCAATTTGCGATGAACAATAAATACTGCCCCAGCCCTCACCCCATGAGTGATTTTAAAAGAAAAGTTTGGATTAAGATATGAAACAAAGCTGCAGAAAGGAAAGTTATTTTTTTTAAATCACATGTTCAAAATCTCTGGCATCAATTGTAATGTAAAGGAATGAAACTCCACCATTGAAATAGCCAGACAAGTTGATCAATGATAATTAACATAAAGAGCATTTATACAGGGAAAGGGAAGACTTTGTGTGTAAGTTTAGTTTGTATGGACCATGCTAGCAGAGCAAAACATTAAATAAATACATTTCATTAGTGAGACAGGCAGTGAGATTCTGTTTTCATCAAAGCTAACATTTTCCCAACACTGACAGGGATTCACTTAGTGTTAGAGGATTGGAAGGAGCAGAATTCGTGAGGAGCATCCAGGAGAATTTTCTAGAGCAGTATGGAAGTAGTCCAACTCGTGAAGGGGCCATAGTGGGCCTGATGTTGGGAAATGAGCCTGACCAGGTGGTTAAAGTTTCAATGGGGGATTACTTTGGGAATAGTGATCACAGTTCCATAAGTTTTAGGATACTCATGGACAAAGATGAGACTGGTCCTAAAGGAAGAGAGCTAAATTGGGGTAACGTCAACCATAGCAAAATTCAGCAGGAGCTGGGAAACGTCGATTGGGAGCAGCTGTTTGAAGGGAAATCCACATTCGATATGTGGTAGACTTTTAAAGAGAATGTTGATTAGAATTCAGGAGAGATATGTCCCTGTGAAAATGAGGGATAGAAATGGCAAGATTAGGGAACCATGGATGACAGGTGAAATTGTGAAACTAGCTAAGAGGAAAAAGGATGCTTACATAAGGTGTAAGCGGCTAAAGTCAGATGAAGCTTTGGAAGAATATTAGGAATGTAGTACCAATCTGAAATGAGTTACTAAGAGGGCTGAAAGAAGTCATGAGATATACTTAGTAAGCATGGTTAAGAAAAACTTCAAAGCCTTTTATTCACATATAAGGAGCAAGACGGTAATGAGGGGAAGGGTTGGCCCACTCAAGGGCAAAGGACAAAATATATGCATGGAGTCAGAGATTCTTAATGAGTACTCTGCATCGGTATTCACCGAGGAGAGGGACATGACCGATGTTGAGGTTAGGGATAGATCCATGATTACTCTGGGTGGAGTCAGCATAAGGAGGGAGAAAGTGTTGTGTATTCTAAAAGGCATTAAGGTGGACAAGTCCCCAGGATTGGATGGGATCTATCCCAGGTTACTGAGGGAAGTGACAGAGGAAATAGCTGGGGCTTTAACAGATATCTTTGCAAGCATCCTTGAAAACAGGGGAAGTCCCAGAGGACTGGAAAATTACTAATGTTGTCCCCTTGTTCAAGAAGGGTAGTAGGGATAATCCAGGTAACTGGACCTGTGACCCTGACACCAGTGGTAGGGTAGCTACTGGAGAAGATACTAAGGCATAGTATATATACCCACTTGGAAGAAAATGGGCTTATCAGTGACAGGCAGCAAAGTTGCCTGTGGTGACAAAGTTGATTGATGAAGGAAGGGATGTAGATTTCATATATATGGACTTTGGTAAGGGGTTTGATAAGGTTCTCCATGGTAAGCTGATGAAGAAAGTGAAGTTGCATGGGGTTCAAGGTGTTCTAAATAGATGGATAGAGAGCTGGTTGGACAACAGGGGACAGAGAGTAGTAGTGGAAGGGAGCTTCTCAAAATGGAGCTCTGTGACCAGTGGATCCGTGCTGGGATCACTGTTGTTTGTTATATACACAAATGATTTGGAGGAAGGTGTAAATTGTCTTATTAGCAAGTTTATAGATGACACTAAGAATGGTGGAGTAGCAGATAGTGAAGGCGACTGTCAGAGAATATAGCACAATATAGATAGATTGGAGAGTTGGGCAGAGAAATGGTAATTGGAGTTCAATCCGGACAAATGCAAGGTGATGAATTTTGGAAGGTGCAATTCAAAAGTGAACTATACAGTAAATGGAAAAGTCCTGGGGAAAATTGATGCACAGAGAGATGTCAGTGTTCAGGTCCATTATTCCCTGAAGGTGCCAACGCAGGTCAGTAGAGTGGTCACGAAGGCATGCTTTCCTTCATCGGAAGGGTTATTGAATATAAGAGTTGGCAGGTCATGTTACAGTTGTACAAGACTTTGGTTTGGCCATATTTGGAATACTGCATACAGTTCTGGACACTACATTACCAAAAGGATTTGGAGAGAGTGCAGAGGACATTCACCAGGAATGTTGCGTAGTATGGAGTGTGGTAGCTACGAGTAGAGGTTGAGTAAATTAAAATTATTTAATTGGAAATAAGGAGGTTGAGGAGACACCTGATTGAGGCCTACAAAATAATGAGAGGTGGAGACAGGGTGAAAAGCAAGAAACTTTTTCCCAGAGTGGAGTCTCAATTACTAGGCATCACAAGTTCAAAGTGAGAGGGAAAACTTTAGGGTAAATATACGTGGGAAGTTCTTCACGCAGAGGGTGGTGGGGGCCTGGAATGCATTGCCAGCTGAGGTGGTAGGGGTGGGAATGATAGTGTCATTTAAGATGTATCTAGATAGATACATGAATGGGCATGGAGCAAAGGGATACAGATCCTTAGAAAATCAATGACAGATTTAGATAGAGGCTATGGATTGACGCAGACTTGGAGGGCCAAAGGGCCTGTTCCTGCACTGTCATTTTCTTTGTTCTAACAGTACAGTCAGTCAACTAAGACTTTCGAATATTGTATTTAACCTGGCACCTGCCTTCACTTAAATTTGCTGTATCATTTGCAAATAAATAACTACTTACACCATCAGACTCACTGCAATTTTGACAGCAAAATCTTGGCTTTTAAAAGGTTAGAAATAATAAAACAGATGGAGATAAAAATAGTTCCTCTTTCTTTTGCAGTATAACTTTTCAAGCAAGTGAAATGATCAAGACTATCACCCAGCATCTGTACTGTGCACAGCTTCATACCAAATAACATTTTCTCCTCTATTATTTTTTAGCCTGAAGGAAAAAAACAACATACAGAGCAAACAGAGTATGCATAATCAGACAAATTCTGAGAGGGATTGAGATAGTTACGATAGATAGGCAGTGCAGTGAGATGGTATTATTGAAATTAGAGTGGCAAGTGATATTTTGTAGAAAAGACTTTATTGCATATGCAGCAAGCTTATGTAAAATGTAGATGTTTAGCCTCAAATAAATCGAATGTGAGATATAGTTTAATATTTAAAAGGTTCTTTGCCCCATTTAACAACATTCTTCAATGCAACCCAGAGACTCATAGATGTGTACTGAATATCATGAATAAAGATGTTGAATGGACAATGAATTGCAGGCTGTAAATCTGTTGCTTCTGTGTAGAATTGTAATTTGTGACTCCAGAAAGTGAGCATATAATCCAGGCCAGCACCCTAGGATGGCACTGAGGGAGTACTGCATTGCTTGTTTCCCAGTTTTAGGTGAAATATTGAACTGATGTCTTTCACTTAGTTGGGTGTAAAATATCCTATTAGAAGCAAAATAAGAGAATTATTTCCAGTGCCCAAGCCCAGATTTACTCGTTAAGTAAGATAAAAACAACAGAGATTATTATCATATTGATATTACGTGGCAATTTTGTGTGCAGATTGGCTACCATATTTACCTCAATTTAAGAGTGGCTACACTTCTAATGTATTTCACTGACTGTAAAGTACTTTAAAATGTCATGAGATTAGGAAAGTTGCTCAATAAGTGTCAGCCTTTCTTCACGTGTTTTAGAGAAGACAGTGCTCATTGCCTTGATCTGATCGATGTAATTGTATATTCAGATTGTAGGATATCAGTTAGAAACGTCAATTGACCTTAACTAGATGAGTGCCATCTTGGCCTTTTCATCGATTGATTTTGGGTTGGGTTAATCACAATCTAAACCAACTAATTTATTTGTTCAATCTTCTGTGAAACATACATTACTAGCTCAGCAAAATCAATACAACATCTGTACCAGTAATCCAAGAAAGTTAAAATTAAGATAATCGCAGTACCTCCGATAAGAACACGTTTGTCATGTAATAAAACACAGTGAGTGACTGATAAATAGGTATTCTTTTCTGGGTATCAAATGCTTAAGATTCATTTCCTCATCATTCTTGTTAAATGAATACTTATTTAATGCATTAGTTAGAATATTAAAAAATACATTGAATTACAGGCTTTTAAACATTGTTTTTAAACACTGCTTGTGACAAATTGTCACTCCCTCACCTATGTGAGGACCAGAAATTGGGGTGATGGGGGAGTGGGTGTTGGAAGACACATGCTCAACCAACCACTGGAGTTATAGTATCATACAGCTAGTACACAGGTCCTTCGGCCCAACTCATCCATGCTGACCAGGTTTCCTAAGCTGAACTAGTCCCATTTGCCTGCATTTGGTCACTATCCCTCTAAATCATTTCTATCCATGTACCTGTCCAAATGTCTTTTAAATATCATTTTTGTGCCAGTCACCAATTCCTCTAGCAGCTTGTTCCATATATGCACCACTCGCTATATGAAAAAAATTGCCCCTCAGGTCCCTTTTAAATCTTTCCCCTCTTACCTTAAACCTATGCCTTCTGGTTTTGAACTCCCCTACCCTGGGAGAAAGACCTTAGCTGCTCACCTTATCTCAGCCTCTCATGATTTTATAAACCTCTGTTTGGTCACCCCTCAGTTTCCAACAGTCCAAGGAAAACAAGTCCCATGCTAACCAGCCTCTCATTATAACACTAACCTTTCCAGTCTCAGTAACATCCTTGTAAATCCTTTTTGCATCATTTCCATTTAATAATATCCTTCCTATAGCAGGGCAACCAGAATTGTACACAGTACTTCAAATGTGGCTTCACCAGTGTATTGTACAGTTGGAACATGATGTCCCAGCTCCTGTACTCAATGTTCTGACTGATGAAAGCAAGTGTGCCAAACTCCATCTTCATCAACTTGTCTACCTGTGCTGCCACTTTCAAGGAACTACATACCTGCAACTGTAGGTCTTTTTATTCGACAACAATCCCCTGGGTCCTACCCTTAATTGTTTAAGTCATGCCATGGCTTTTCCTTACCAAATTGCGACAACTCACATTTATCAGCATTAAACTCCATCTGCCATTCGTTCGCCCAGTTGATCAAGACTCTGTTGCACTCTTAGATCACCTTCTTCAGAAAGTCTGCTGTCATCTCCAGGCCTCCTATATTTTCCTCCAAATAGTTTACAAATTGGGGCAAGATAGTGGTTAGCACTGCTGCCCCACTATGCCAGTGACCCAGGTTCAATTCCAGCCTTGGGTGACTGTGGGGAGTTTGTATGTTCTCTCTGCATCTGTGTGGGCTTCCTCTGGGTGCTCCAGCTTCTGTCTCACAATCCAAAGTTGCGCAGGTTTAGTGCATTAGCCAGGCTAAATTGGTCATAGTGTCTGGGAAAGTGGGTCTGGGTGGGTTGCTCTTCAGAGATTCATCTTGGGCATAATGGGACAGTATAAATGATGACAACAAATCCTACAAGGGAAGTAAAAACAATACTTACCGTTTTGAGAGAGAGAGAGAGAGAATGAACCTGCACAGTTACCGCCTTTGTTGTTTGAATTCGTGTATCGCTGGACATCGGAGTGCATCTGGGAAAATTAACAAACAGTGAAATTCACAACTAATTCACAACAGGAACTGTTGGGCGAAGTTCACAGCACCGAATCAGATAAGTTAATTGTTGTTTTCAGTCTGTCCAATAGAAAGACTGCAGTAGTGGGTACAGTGGATTCTTTCTTGATTATATGTTTTTGGAGATAAGTCTCTTGATTAAACTTAAAATATAAGCCATAGCTATTAATTTAACCTGGGGCAGTGTTTGTAGAGAAATAAGACGGTGTTATTTTCTGGGTCTGTAGATGGTGAAGGAGCAAAAATGGACTTTGCAGTGATATGTACTTCTTGTCAGATGTGGGAGTTTAAAGAGAGTTTAAGAGTTACTGCAGATTATATCTGCCATAAATGCTGTTGGATGCAAATCTTATTAGATCGAGTGGATCAGTTGAAGAGACAAATAGAAGCAATGAGGAATTTGCAACAGCTACAGCGTGTGATAGATGGCAGTTAGAGAAAGGGGGGAAGTCTCAGATACAGTCACATAGATGGGTTAACTCCAGGAAGGGGAAGAGAGGTAGACAGCTAGAGCAGGAGTCTTTTGTGAATATACCCATTTCAAACAGGTATGCTGTTTTGGAAAATGTAGGGGGTGATGGATTCTCAGGGGAATGTAGCACAAACAGCCAAGTTTCTGGTATTGAGACTGGCTCTAATGCAACGAGGGGTACGTCGGCTTCCAAGAGATCAATTGTGTTAGGGGATCCTGTAGTACGAGGTATAGACAGACTTTTCTGTGGCCAGCAGAGAAAAAGCAGAATGGTGTGTTGTTTCCTTGGTGCCAGGATCAAGGATGTCTCAGAGAGGGTGCAGAATGTTCTCGTGGGAGAGGGGGGCCAGCAGGAGGTCATTGTCCACATTGGAACCAATGATATAGGAAGGGAAAAGGTTGAGACTCTAAAGGGAGATTACAGTGAGTTAGGTAAAATTTTAAAAAGGAGGTCCACAAGGGTAGTAATATCTGGATTACTCCCAGTGCTACAAGCTAGTGAGGGCAGGAATAGGAGGATAGGGCAGATGAATGCAAGGCTGAGGAGCTGGTGTATGGGAGAAGGATTTACATTTTTGGATCATTGGAATCTCTTTTGGGGTAGAAGTGACCTGTACAAGAAGGACGGATTGCACCTACATTGGAAGGGGACTAATATACTGGCAGGGAAATTTGCTAGAACTGCTTGGGAGGATTTAGACTAGTAAGGTGGGGGAGGGGGGGGGGCGGGGTGGTGAGACCCAGGGAGATAGTGAGGAAAGAGATCAATCTGAGACAGGTACAGCTGAGAACAGAAGTGAGTCAAACAGTCAGGGCAGGCAGGGACAAGGTAGGACTAATAAATTAAACTGCATTTATTTCAATGCAAGGGGCCTAACAGGGAAGGCAGATGAACTCAGGGCATAGTTAGGAACATGGGACTGGGATATCATAGCAATTACGGGAACATGGCTCAGGGATGGGCAGGACTGGCAGCTGAATGTTCCAGGGTACAACTGCTACAGGAAGGATAGAAAGGGAGGCAAAAGAGGAGGGGGAGTGACATTTTTGATAAGGGATAGCATTACAGCTGTGCTGAGGGAGGATATTCCTGGAAATACATCCAGGGAAGTTATTTGGGTGGAACTGAGAAATAATAAAGGGATGATCACCTTATTGGGATTATATTATAGACCCCCCCAGTAGTCAGAGGGAAATTGACAAACAAACTTGTAAGGAGATCTCAGCAATCTGGAAGAATAATCGGGTGGTTATGGTAGGAGATTTTAACTGTCCAAACATCAATTGGGATTGCTATAGTGTTAAAGGTTTAGATGGAGAGGAATTTGTTAAGTGTGTACAAGACAAGTTTCTGATTCAGTATGTGGATGTACCTACTAGAGAAGGTACAAACCTTGACCTACTCTTGCGAAATCAGGCAGGGCAGGTGACTGAGGTGTCAGTGGGAGAGCACGTTGGGGCCAGTGACCATAATTTTATTCGTTTTAAAATAGTGATGGAAAAGGATAGAACAGATCTAAAAGTTGAAGTTCTAAATTGGAGAAATGCCAATTTTGACAGTATATGGCAAGAACTTTCAAAAGCTGATTGGAGGCAGATGTTCGCAAGAAAAGGGATGGCTGGAAAATGGGACGCCTTCAGAAATGAGATAACAAGAATCCAGAGAAAGTATATTCCTGTCAGGGTGAAAGGGAAGGCTGGTAGGTATAGGGAATGCTGGATGACTAAAGAAATTGAGGGTTTGGTTAAGAAAAAGAAGGAAGCATATGTCAGTTACAGACAGGATAGATCGAGTGAATCCTTAGGAGAGTATAACAAAAGTAGGAGTATACTTAAGAGAGAAATCAGGAGGACAAAATGGGGACATGAGATAGCTTTGGCAAATAGAATTAAGGAGAATCCAAAGGGTTTTTACAAATATATTAAGGACAAAAGGGGAACTAGTGGGAGAATAGGGCCCCTCATAGATCAGCAAGGCAGCCTTTGTGTGGAGCCACAGAAAATGGGGGAGATACTAAATGAATATTTTGCATGAGTATTTACTGTGGAAAATGAGATGGAAGATATAGACTGTAGGGAAATAGATGGTGACATCTTGAAAATGTCTAGATTACAGAGGAGGAAGTGCTGTATGTCTTAAAACAGTTAAAGGTGGATAAATCCCCAGGACCTGATCAGGTGCACCCGAGAACTCTGTGGGAAGCTAGAGAAGTGATTGCTGGGCCTCTTGCTGAGATATTTGTATCATCGATAGTCACAGGTGAGGTGCTGGAAGACTGGAGGTTGGCAAATGTGGTGCCACAGTTTAAGAAGGGTGGTAAGGACAAGCCAGGGAACTATAGACCTGTGAGCCTGACCTCAGTGGTGGGCAAGTTGTTGGAGGGAATCCTGAGGGACAGGATGTACATGTATTTGGAAAGGCAAGGACTGATTCGGGATAGTCAACATGGCTTTGTGTGTGGGAAATCGTGTCTCACAAACTTGATTGAGTTTTTTGAAGAAGTAACAAAGAAGATTGATGAGGGAAGAGCAGTAGATGTGATCTATATGGACTTCAGTAAGGTGATCGACAAGGTTCCCCATGGGAGACTGATTAGTAAGGTTAGATCTCATGGAATACAGGGAGAACTAGCCATTTGGATACAGAACTGGCTCAAAGGTAGAAGACAGAGGATGGTGGTGGAGGGTTGCTTTTCAGACTGGAGGCCCGTGACCAGTGGAGTGCCACAAGGATCGGTGCTGGGTCCTCTACATTTTGTCATTTAATTAAATGATTTGGATGCGAGCATAAGAGGTACAGTTAGTAAGTTTGCAGATGACACCGAAATTGGAGGTGTAGTGGACAGCGAAGAGGGTTACCTCAGATTACAACAGGATCTGGACCAGATGGGCCAATGGGCTGAGAAGTGGCAGATGGAGTTTAATTCAGACAAATGTGAGGTGCTGCATTTTGGGAAAGCAAATCTTAGCAGGACTTATTTACTTAATGATGAGGTCTTAGACAGTGTTGCTGAACAAAGAGACCTTGGAGTGCAGGTTCATAGCTCCTTGAAAGTGGAGTTGCAGGTTGATAGGATAGTGAAGAAGGCATTTGATATGTTTTCCTTTATTGGTCAGAGTATTGAGTACAGGAGTTGGGAGGTCATGCTGCGACTGTACAGGACATTGGTTAGGCCACTGTTGGAATATTGTGTGCAATTCTGGTCTCATTCCTATTAGAAAGATGTTGTGAAACTTGAAAGGGTTCAAAAAAAGCTTTACAAGGATGTTGCCAGGGTTGGAGGATCTGAGCTACAGGGAGAGGCTGAACAGGCTGGGACTGTTTTCCCTGGAGCATCGGAGGCTAAGGGATGACCGTATAAAGGTTTACTAAATTTTGAGGGGCATGGATAGGATAAATAGGCAAAGTCTTTTCCCTGGGGTTGGGGAGTCCAGAACTAAAGGGCATAGGTTTAGGGTGAGAGGGGAAAGATATAAAAGAGACCGATGGGGCAACGTTTTCACGCAGAGGGTGGTACGTGTCTGGAATGAGCTGCCAGAAGATGTGGTGGAGGCTGGTACAATTACAACATTTAAGAGGCATTTCGATGGGTATATGAATAGGAAGGGTTTGGAGGGATATGGGCCAGGTGCTGGCAGGTGGGACTAGATTGGGTTGAGATATCTGGTCAGCACGGACGGGTTGAACCGAAGGGTCTGTTTCCATGCTGTACATCTCTATGACTCTATGACTCTAAATGCTGCAATTGCTTCAGTACTCGATTCCATGGTTAAAGCTGCAGTCAGTTACACTGTGATGGGTAACTTGCTGTTCTGATCAGAGAGCCAGATAAAGTTAGAGGCTGCATGATTGATGGAGAATATTGCTAATTTTAACTTTGGATCATGTTTTTGTCAAAAAGACACACATTGAGAGTTACAACCTTTAGTCTTACAATCACAAGCTTGTTTGTGAAGGTTTGCCATGCTCAAATTAGCAAACCCAAATAAACATTACAACAGAACCTGTTCATAATATTTAAATGGTTGTCAAACATTTTGAGACATTTATTGGTCGTACAAAGCTCATATAAATGTCAGGTGTATAACTGAAAGATGTCAGGGCAATGAGAGATCTTTCCCAGCAGCAGGAAAATTGAAAGAATTGGCATTGACCAGCCGAGAGAGAAATGACAGTGATCATTTCTTTTAGGACTATCAGCGCGAGAACCTAGAAAGAAAGCTGGAATACAATCTCAACTCTAGTTTGTTGCTGTCAGTGGACGCTGATATCAATTTTCATCACATGATAGCAATTGCAGAAAAAAAGAACTCCTCTGAAGTCTGCTGTCTCACTCAAGTTATTTGCTTTCCATTTAATGTCTCCACCCTGCTTGCATGTTGTTATATTATTGCACATTCAAAAAGAGTCAGGCACTATATTGTTAAGAGCATGTATAATGCTGTGTCATTCACCACAACACTACAGTGTGCATATCAAATTAGCAATATTAACTATATTTCTTTACTAACTTGGTAGAGGGCTAGGAGCAGTATAGTCTACGTTAGCTGCAGCATTCTGCATGAGTAAGAAACACCTTCAATTTTTGCAACTGCAGGGAATGTCAAGCACTAATGTTTGTTTTTCTTGACACTCAAAGACTGTACAGAACTGTGTTAGTACCCGTGAATATAGTTAAAGATTTTGTATGAACAAAGTATATTTTTCAAGTTTAAAAAAAATCGTGGATACAAAGATGAACTGCGTCCACAGGGTCACCTGTACAAAGATCTGGATAAGGAGGGGAGGAAAGTCCCCAACTCTGCCCTCATTCTGATGGTCACCTTTATGTGTGGCTTCATGAAGAAGTGCGCAGACCATCAGTACAAAAACACCAAGTGTCATTAGGTGCTGAGATTCTACCTTTCTCCAGTGTTATGAAGGGCGGTCTGGACTTGGCGATGTGGAATGCTTCACGTTGAAACATAAAATCTCTACAGTGTGGAAGCAGGCCATTTGACCTATCGAATCCACACCAACCCTCCAGACAGCTTCCCACTCAGGCCCATTCCTACCCTATAACCTTGCATTTCCCATGGCTATTCCACCTAGCCTTCATATCCCTGGAAACAATTTTTAGCATGGCCAATCCACCTAACCTGAACATTTTTGGAGTGTGTGAGGAAAACAGAGCACTCAGAGGAAACCCACGCAGACATGGGGAGAATGTGCAAACTCCACACAGGCATTTTCCCAAAGCTGGGATTGAACCCTGGCGCTGTGAGGCAGTAGTGCTGACCACAGAGTCACTGGGCCACCCGTAGTTGGACTGTTCCATGTCATTTGTGCTTCATGGAAAAATTTGCAAAGAAAAATGCCTTTATACAATAGGACCATAAGTTATATGAGCAGAATTAAGCCATTTGGCCCATTGAGTCTGCTCTGCTATTCGATCATGGCTGGTAAGTTTCTGAACACCTTTCTCTTGCCATTTCCCCGTAATCCTCGATCCCTTTACTAATCAAGAATCTATTTATCTCTGCCTTAAAAACACTTAATGACTTGGCCTCCACATCCCTCTGTGACAATGAATGCCACAGAATCACTACCCTCGAGCTGAAGACCTTCCTTCTCATCTCAGTTCCAACAGGTCATTCCTTCACTCGAAAGCTGTGCCCCTGGATCCTCACCAACTAAAGATTTATTTTTATGAATAAAGTATATTTTTACAAATAAAAAACAAGTGTGGTTATTTTAAATCATTGGGACCTACAAGGCATACACATAATACATCTTCTTCCTTCTCAATATGCACAAAGCAAACAGAAATCGCACATGTTCATCTTCTTTTCAGTAGTCATTTGATAACTCTTGCTGTTTTTACCTATAGGAGACCCTGATTTAATTTATTAATAAGGCAGCCACTGTACGAATGTCATTAGATGCTTCTGGGAACAGATTGAACTTAATACAAGCTCAGCATTCATTAACTATGAGCTGTATACAAAAGGAGGTCAAGTAGGGCTGCACTTTCATCCTTCAGATTTCAATCCCATGTGATCTGACATCACTATGATACAACTCTTCTTCATCTAAAGATGTAAATAATCTTTTACTCAAAGCCCTCTGCTTCAGTCAGTACCTCAGCCACATAAATGAAGTCGAATTAACATCATGGTTAGCACAATTACACAGAAATTGGATAGTCACTTGATTCAATAGCCCCAATGCTCCATTCCAGTAAAAAAAACAGCAAACCATATTTTTCCCCATTATCCTTTTTTTCTATTCTGATGGTAATGACCCAAACCTTCCGATCTGAGGTGGATCTGATCCAAGTCCGACAAAAGTTGCCCACTTTTACTTTTGGAGGTGAGTTTCAGCCTTACGTATGAGCCAGAAGGCTAAAACAGCAGCAGTGAGTTCGAGAATCTACCCAGGCAGCAGTGGGGTAGATTGACACTGAAACCACACAATTTTTTTATCAGTAGTTTCTATATTCTGTGGCTTATGGATCCTGGAGCCACCGAGACATCTCCTGTGAGGGGGTAAGTGTGTATGTGAGGTACGTAAGGGGGTAGGGTGACAGGTGCATGAAGTAGCAGGGTGAATGAGTTGGTATGGTGCCAACTGGGTGGTTGTCAGGTAGGTAAGGAGGTAGAGGAGGCTGGTGAATGAAGGGCAGGGTGCATAGTACATGGGTGGTAAGGTGGATGGGCCATTAAGTTGGCTGATAAGTAGGTGATGGCATTGGATAGTTTTGAGGATTGATTTGAAAGATTGGCAAATCGGGTAGGTTTGTTGTTGGGGGATACACTGTTGGGGGTGGGGGTAATCAGGGTGATTGTGGTGTGGGGAGTAGGGGCGTGAGTTAGTGGAATGGGAGTAAGGGGGGAATCAAGCTGGAGTACTTCTTAGTAAGAATCCTTGCTGAAGTTATCTCAGTCAATTTCTTGCTGCCCTTACCCTATTTTCAATGGTACATTCTAAAGCAGAGCCACCTCATAGTGACCAAAAATTCTAGAAAACTTCTGGCTGACCTCTCTCTGTTTGCCAGGGGCACAGCGATCATTTTGCACAGAGATCAGCATTAACTGGAAGTGAACACCAGAATGTTTCTGGCCATTTATTTCAGAGTCACATAAACTAATATATTCAGCAAAGGAAGGATTTTGGTAATTCATGCATTTTTTGAAAAAGGAAAGTTCTTCTGTAATGCTATCTCATTAATGAAAATGTTATGAACTTCAAGGAAGATGGATCATTTACTTTCATGGTGCTGTGCATCAATTCTACAAGCATGGCTTTGAAAGGCATGGATGAGCAGCCTTCAGAGAAAAGAAATAATCACTTGGCACAGTATCTTAAGCTTCTCATGTTGAAGCTGTCATGCTCTGTGTAAGTATTAAAAGCATTGCTGCTAATCTATCTGTTCCAATTCTATGTTATCAGTATAAGAATTTAAAAATACAAACATTTCTTTTACTGACAGACCAAACACATTCAAAGAATAATAATAGCCAGGAAAGGTTCTTCAACTCATTTTTAAATAGATATCTCTCCCTTGCATCTAAACCAAACAGTCTCACAATCCATTTAGCTTGGGCCCGAAATGGACTAATTTCATCCAATAATTGCTAACAAGTGAAGTTAATTGCAAATGCCTTCATTTTCAATGGCATGCAGTGTGCATACATATAATTTCAAGACAGTTAGTGTAATCTACAGGAATAATTTAAAACAGACTGACTGCTTTGGAAAGGAAATCGCAAGGCTGAAGTTAAGAGCTCACTCCTTCCAATTGATAAGACCAGTATTGCTGTTGAAAATTATGCTGGCATAGGGAAATCACTTCATAATTTTAAGCAAACAGATACTATTCACTTTGCATCAATGCACAGTTTCCCTGTTTCCAAGCAGAATGATTTCGTTAGTACAGAGTCCCTTATCAAGTGTTGTTTATGACAATCATCCAAAAATATACAACATAAACAATAAAGCAAAACAAAAAACTGCAGATGCTGGAAATATGAAACAAAAACAGAAATTACTGGAGAAACTTATCAGGTCTGACAGCATCTGTGGAGAGAAATCAGAGTTAATGCTTCAGGTCCAGTGACTGTTCTGAGAAAGGTTATGAGACTTGAAATGTTAACTCTGTTTTCTCTCGACAGATGCAACATAAACAACATTTGTGTTGTTCTTGGTTTCATCAGGATTTTCTCAATTTCTAAGTATTCAAGCAGAATTTATTTTGACCTGCACAAAAGATTCATGTATTTCCTTCTGACAGGGGCATTGATAAGATTTGATTAGGTTTATAACCAGTTTCACTTCTAACATTTTGTGCGCATGTTGGAAAAGTGTTTATTAATACATTGGGATAAAATAGCTGTATGTCAGTCTTTTGGAAAAAGTTTAACCCAAGTTTTCACTGGTAGTCATAACTAATGTAAATCATCTTATGAACATGTGGAATATGAATAGAAAGAGACTATTCTTGAGCATGCTCTGCCATTCAATAAAATTAATCCTCACTGTTCTAAATCCGAGTCAAAATATTCTCAGCCTGCCCTCATAAGACAATCCGCTCATCCTGGATATCAATCAAGTAAACTTCCACTGAACTATACCAATGTATTGACATCCACTTTAAAATAAGGAGACCAAAACTGCACACAGTATTCGAGATGTGGTCACACCAATGTTCTGTAGAACTGAAGCATAGCATCCTTGCTTTTATCTTCAATTAATTTTGTAACAAATGTTAGCAACACACCAGAGTTCTGGATTACGTGTTATACCTGTATACTAACTTTTTGTGAGTCATGCACCAGAGCACTTAAATCTCTGTACATCTCAGAATTCTGCAGTTGGTCTCCATTTAAATAATACTTAACCTTTCCATTCTTACTATCAAAGTGAACAATATTACATTTTTGCCCATTATACTCCATCTGCTAATCTTTTGCCTACTCATTCAATCTATCAGTATCTGTCTCCAACTTCTTTATGTTTACTTCACAACATATGTTCCTACCTCTCTTGGTATCATCTTTGAAATAAGCTTTGCTTCCCTTATCTAAGTCATGGATGTAAATTGTAAAGACTTGAAGTCCCACCAAAGAGCCCTGTGGGACCCCACTTGTCACAACCTACCAATCAGAAAAAGGCCCATTTATGTATACTTTTTGTTTTCTGAAAGCTAGCCAATCTTCTATCCATGATAAAGTAACAACAAGCTAATTAATCATTATCTTACTGTTTGCTGTGTCCATCTCCTCTTGAGAGGAAGGGTTAAATTTGTTTTTTTTCTAGTAAGATGGACTCTTTCTTGATACTAGTAAATTTTGGAAAATTAACACCAACACATTTAGTACCTTAATAGCAATATCATTAAGACTGTGGGATAAAGTCGATCTGGACCTTGAGACTTGGCAGCTTGCAGCTCCAACTGTTTGCTTAGTACCACTTCTTTGTGATTGTACTTTTGTTAATTCCTTTCTTTCTCTTCCACTTCCTGATTTATAGCTATTGTTGGAATGTTTATTTTCTATTTTCTACAGCAAGTATAGAAGAAAAATATTTGTTCATTTCATCTGTAATTTCCTTATTTAATATATACCATTCTCACATCCTAGAAGATCAACTTTCACTTTATTTAGCCTTTTCCTTTATAACTACAATTATAACTATAGTTATTCTTTTTATCTGTTTTTAAACTCTGAGTTAACTTCCTCTTCTGCTCTAATTTCTGCGTCCTGATTAATCTTTCAGTTATTCTCTGCTATTCTTTATATTTTGACCAATTACTCATCTATGTTCAATTATACGCATTTTTAAATTAAATCTTGTGTTTTTGTTCATTTCTTCAGTTAACCATCGTCCTCCCTTCAAACGTTTTCTTGATATTGGGAATATACTAATACTGAGTATTCTGAAATATATCAAAGATGTTTTCCACTCTGTCTCTATTGATATACTCCCAGCCACATATACCAGATCAATTCAACTAGCTCAGCTTTCATGCCAATACAATTGTCTTTATCTTGGCTTAAAAAACTAGTCTTAGACCCACATTCTCCCTTTCAAACTGGATGTAATATTCAGTCATAAAATGATTGCTGTTACATAGAGGTACCTTGACACATAGAAAATATCAAGTCTGAGTATAATCTTCTATCTGGTTGGCTCCAAAATGTATTGCTCTTAGAAATTAGATTAGATTAGATTAGATTACGTTACAGTGTGAAAACAGGCCCTTCGGCCCAACAAGTCCACACCGCCCCGCCGAAGCGTAACCCACCCATACCCCTACATCTACATCTACCCCTTACCTAACACGACGTGCAATTTAGCATGGCCAATTCACCTAACCTGCACATCTTTTGAACTGTGGGAGGAAACCGGAGCACTCGGAGGAAACCCACGCAGACACAGGGAGAACGTGCAAACTCCACACAGTCAGTCGCCTGAGGCGGGAATTGAACCCGGGTCTCTGGCGCTGTGAGGCTGCAGCGCTAACCACTGTGCCACCGTGCCGCCCACAATTATCTGAGGAACACTTTATGAATTTTTTGTGCGGCATCTAGTGTCAATCTGATTTTTCTCCTTGGAATGGAAGTGAAATTCACCAATGACTTTTGCTGTCCCTTTATCTCAAGCACCTAATATTTCTTCTTATATACTTACCCCACATTCTAGTTACTGTTAGAAGCCACTCTTACTAATAACATTTTCCCTCTACTAAAATGATTCTACATCCTGACCTGAACCAAGGTTATCTCTCACCACTACACAAATTCCTTCCTTGATTAGTAGTTCCATTCCTCCATATTTAACTTCATATGATTCTTGAAGGTGATACACCTACCAATATTCATAACTCAGTCTTTGTCATCCAGAAAGCATGGATCTGTAGTGGCTATCAGATTTTATTCATTTGTTTCCATGCGCACTATCAATTCATTTACTTTGTTATGTATGTGATGCACACTCAGAAACAGAGCTGTATATTTGGTCTTTTTCTTAGTTTGTAATATCTAGTCTTAATTGCTGGTATAATCCTAGGATTTTCCTCCCTTTGCCTTCCTGCCATTCTCTGATCCTCATTTCCCATATTACTATCTTTTGTAATTACATTGTCTTTACTTTTTGAGATATGAGTTTTTTCACACTTGATCGCTTGCCCCTACTATTTAATTTAAAATCCTTTCTATCTTTCTAGGTATGCAGTTCACAAAAAAAATGCCCCAATATGGTTCAGGCTTGATTGATCAGTATTTTGGGAAAATTCTGGATTTAGAAAGAATTCAAAAGGAGTGAAAGATTTGCTTAATGCTACATTCTATTTAACTGATAATCCTTTTGCTGTATATGATTCAATTTATTTTGTACTGTTCAAATTATTATTGAAGCTTTTCATTCATAGAATACAAGAGATTCCAATTACTGTTGCTTATACACAAATAAAATCTATCTGCTGAAATAGAAACATACTTATTCTGTTTTTGAAGCATTTTATTGTGGGCTAAATAATTTTTACAAAAGAAGATATATGAAATGTAATATATAGCTTGATATGTCATGAATATAGAAACGTACAGGTCTTTCTCAGAGTAATGTGATTATAATATTGCAGTCAACTCTGTGACAGAGTTTGATAATTTTCTTCTAGTGTTGTCTGAGACTTCAGCTATGAAAAATTTGCATATTATACTTAAGCCTGTTTTAATGCTAATTCTAAAATTTTGAAAGTTATTATAAAATAATAAAATGTATAAATGTAAGTTACAAAGCACTTCCATCTGATATTCATGCAAAGGTCAGGAATAGAGGACGCTGTGCCATTTTACCAGCTCTCTGCTCATCCTCCATTATCCAAATAAAACTCTGTGACAGAGTGAGAGCAGAGACACCAGATGAAACATTACGAGAGGAGAGAGAGAGAGAGAGAAAGAGAGAGCGAGAAAAAGAGAGAGAGTATATACAGCAGATAAAATACTGTGAGACAGAGCAAACACCATACAAAACATCACACCAGAGAGAGAACAAACACCAGCTGAACACTGCAAGACAGAGAGAGAGAGAGAGAGCGAGAGAAAGAGAGAGATAGTGAGAGTGGGCACTTTGTTATAGGTGGCAATGATGTGGCATGGTATTGTACAGTAAAATGGCCAGTCCCTTGACTGTTGAATGCTTTGGACCATGATAATCTGCTTGTTTCTCCATCTGTGCTAAAGAGCAATGCATGCCACAGAGACTGGCTGCTAATATGTTATGGAGGCTGGCCCCCTTGAAGTCAGCACAAGGTGAGTAAGAACTACAAAAATAATCTGGAGGTATACCAGGCAGCCTTTGTAGATGCTTGCATGTGTGTAAAACAATTAGACAAACAAATGCTGAACAGAAATGTCCATGAACTCCAAAGTGAAGTGCTGAACAGCTGAAGTGGAGTGTGATTTATTCTGAAAGAATATGGTGAGGTTGGTGGTTTGGTGATGCCCAGCTGCATGGAAGAAAACTGGGAGAGGATGACATCCCTGGAATATACAGAGAAATAGTGGGTGATGGTGCAGTGGGATAAAGACCCAGAGAAGCAAGCAGTGAGCTGTGGCACGAGGAAATTTTCACATGTATGTTAGAATCATGGAATCCCTACAGTGTGGAAACAGGCCATTTCGCCAAACAAGTCCACACTGACCCTCTGAAGAATAACTGACCCAGACCCATTCCCCTATATTTACCCCTGACTAATGCATCTAACCTACACATCCTTGAAAACTGTGGGCAATTTAGCATGGCCAGTTAACCTAACCTGCACATCTTTGGATTGTGGGAGAAAACCGGAGCACCCGGAGGTAACCCACACAGACACAGATGCATGAATGTGCAAACTCCACACAGACAGTTGCCTAAAACTGAAATCAAACCCAGGTCCCTGGCACTGTAAGGCAGCAGTGCTAACCACTGAGCTACTGTGCCATTAGGAATTGGTGTCATTTAGATTCCCATGGAGGGAGGGGACAATGGAGAGCTGCTTAGAAATGAGGCAAGATTAGCTAATAATAAGATAAAAAAAAGAATGAAAATTCATTTTGGGCGGCACGGTGGCACAGTGGTTAGCACTGCTGCCTCACAGCACCAGAGACTCGGGTTCAATTCCCGCCTCAGGCGACTCTCTGTGTGGAGTTTGCACATTCTCCCCGTGTCTGCGTGGGTTTCCTCCGGGTGCTCCAGTTTCCTCCCACAATCCAAAAATGTGCAGGTTAGATGAATTGGCCATGCTAAATTGCCCGTAGTGTTAGGTGAAGGGGTCAATGTAGGGGAATGGGTCTGGGTGGGCTTCGGCGGGTCGGTGTGGACTTGTTGGGCTGAAGGGCCTGTTTCCACACTGTAAGTAATCTAATCTAATGTAGTCACCACACATTCATGAAATTTGGGACTTGCCACTAAATTCTTAAGGAAAAAAATCTCTATTTTTCTGTATCAGCAAGATCTTGCTTTTTTTTCATGCTCATTGTATTTTCCCAACTTCCTTACCATTGTCCAATCTGTTAAATGCCCGGGAAACCTCTGCCCCTAAGTACCTAGCTTGCCTACAGCGGTGCAGCTTTAATTTCACTGAATTTATAACCCAGAAAGCCAGGTTGATTCTTTGGATCCACACCTTCAAGTCCTACCATTGCAGCTGATGGAATTTAAATTCAATTGATAAATTCACTTCAGTAAATTTAAAAACCTGGAATTGGAAACTATTTTTAGTAGTGTCATCAATGATCCTAAATGCATTTGGTTGATTAATGACGAGCCGGGAAGAAAATCTGCCGGCTTAATCTGGCCTAGCCTATGTGTAACTCTGCACCACAGTAATGTGGTAAACTCTGAAAAGCTGCAGTGAAGAACTAAGGATGACATCAAATGTTGATATTACAAATGTTACCTTTGGAAAATAAAACAAAAGATGCTTTATCAGTGATCAGAAATGCCTCCCACTATCACTGTAATGTAAATAAAATTACCCAATTTCTGTTTTTGGCTGAAACAATAATGAACTCTGCTATAGATTGTGCTGGTAATATATATATACAAAAAAATGATAATCCATGTGAGCAGCATGGGAGGAGGGAAATGGAGAATGTAGTAGATGAGCAGAAATGAACCATTCCAAGTAGTGACCTAGTTAAAACTGAAAAAAAAATTATGAAATTTGTCAAGCTTATCACAAGATTGGAACATCTCTGTTGGGAATAGCAATGTAAAATTTCAGACAAGTAACAGTAATATGACAGGGTAGTATGTTGGCTGATGTCAGAAAACATATCTTTATAATTTTATTTTAGTTGAAATGGGGAATTGGTTTGTAGAGCATTGTGATGCCAACACACTGTGGGTTCAATTCCCATCACTGGTTTGAGGTTACCCTGAAGGACTCTCCTTCTCAACCTCTCCCCTTGCCTAAGGTCTGGTGGCCCTCAGGTTAAATCGCCACCAGTTGCTTCTTTCTAATGAGAGAGCAGCCTATATGGTCTGGTAAGTCCATGGTGACACAACAATCGTTTAAACATGTAGTTTATTTGATTGGAGTTGTGATACTGTTTCAAAGTAGTCAAAGGTAAACTGATGATTCTTTCAAAAATGTATTCTAAATGTAATGAGTACAGACTCTGTTGAAATCACTTGAAATTAAGAACTCCTGCAGATAATGCTCATTAACAGCTTGCATTTATCTAGCACCTTTCAGGGTCCTTGGGGCACAGTGGTACTTACCCTACCTTTGGGCCAGGGGAATTGGGTTCACCTGTGTTTTAACAATGTGAATAGTTTGATTAGAACATTCTATTTAGCATCTTTAATTTAACAAAATGTTTCAAGATACTTTAAAGCAGTTATCAGCCAGAATTTGACATAAAAACATGGAAAGAGATATTAGAGCAGGTGAACGAGTTTGTATAAAAACAAAAACCAAAAGAACTATGGATGCTGTAAATCATTCCACCTAATGAAATGGACTTCCCTTGTCACAAGGTGGTAAACCAATTGGGATCCCACTGAGAGCCAGGCAGAGAGAAAGATTCTTTCAGGAAGAGGCAGACTTTTACATAGAACAAACATTACTTGTCCGAAAGGTGACATGAAACTTGGCAAGGAAGAAGCATCATGCCTAATTGACACAAGAGTTAGGACATCAACCATTACTCATTGGTTTTACCATGAGGTAGCTCTCTGAGGTGTAAAGCTAATTGATGTCTCTTCTCTCATCTTTACATCTACCTTTCAGATGTTGGGCATACCCTGTTATGGCGACATTGAGCTCTTCCTATCTGTGTTTAATCACACCTTTTATTGCCTCAGCTTGGTGGAAGTTCAGAACCTGATTAATCAAAGTAATGAAGTTAAGGGTACCCTTAGTTTTGGGGATGAATGTACTGAGAGATATCTGGGTATCGTTGGAAAGCATGTATAGTGACAACCATGAACAGCAGAATACAACATCAGCTTATGGGACCAGAAAGTTTTGACTTTTTCTCCATGCACTCAAGGTGTAAGAGCCTATATGTATCTAGAACTGTTAGAGTGCTCGGTCATCAGGCAGTATTACCTGCCTGCACCATCACTGTTCTTGAAGGCTCATGGGTATTCTGATCTGCTAATTCACAGGGTTATGACTAAAAATGACAATCAGTAAAAATTCCTTACCCCATCATTTAGATGAAGTCTGACTCTATCTGCAAAAGTCTTTGGTGCAGGGTATCATCCATGAGTCAGCAAGACCATATCTGCCCCCATAGTCCTGGGGAGGAAGAACAATGGAAAACTGAGTTTCTACGTCAATTATTGAGCACTCGATGCAAAGACTTATAAGGATCTTGATCTTTACTTAAGAACAAGGAAGCATTGCAAGTTCTCAAAAGTGCATTGTTTTTCTGCAGTCTTAATCTTGGACACAACTATAACTAGCTCCCTACTGTAGAACAAGACATTGAAAGCATTAGTGTACGAATAGGGACCTGAGGACTTTTTGAGTAAACAAGAATGTCATTTTGGCTTTGTAATACTCCAATCACTTTCATGTGTATGATGTATAAAACTTTTGGTGACCTTAGTTTCCATTCCCTCCCCATGTCATTGAACAATATACTCATCTGGCTCAACATTCGAGGAGACCTTTCCATGACTAGACACTGTCTTGCCCAGCTGTTACAGTTTAATTTGAAAGTCAAACTAGAGAAGGGCCAACTTGTCTGGACAAGAGTACAGCAACTTCATTTGCAGGGATTTACTCCTGACAGTGAGAAAATCCAATGGTAGATGAGTGGTCCCAGCCTAATATTGGCAGGGAACTGTGTGGGTACCTTCATGTTGTAGATTGCTAGAGGACGCCTGTGCGAAGCTATATGCAGTTGGCAGCTCCACTCCCAGATTTACTGAGGAAATCAGGGAATGTTCCAGGAGAGAATAGGAAAGAATGTATGAGGCATGATCCTTCACGGAACATCACAGGAAATTGGACCCCAGCTGATGAAAATTCTTTATGCATCCTCAGCTAGCAGCTTGTCCTTGGCTATCTATATTTTCAAATCCCTCTTATAGTGGAAACTGATGGGTATTTCCTTGGCCCAGAAGTATTGCTGCACAGAAGGTTCAAGGACAGGAAACAGTAGTTAATATTTCTGCCAGTCAGATTTCCAAGCTAAATGCAACGAGTATGAAGAATTACTACAGTATGGATCTTGAGTTTCCACCTTTGAGAGGCTGGCTATTTCTCTGATGCTTAGAGACATTCTGATCAATGCAGAGTTTGATATGTTTACAGACAACAAAGCATCAGCTATTTCAAAACATCCACTAAGCTGGGAACAACTAAATGGGCTGCTGAACTTGCATCATTTTGTTTCCAAATCTGGTATAGGTCAGGCAAAAGTAAGATGAATGCCCAGGGTCAAAAGACAAACCAGTGGAGGAACCCACATTTACCCAGCTGAAGGGGACTGTAGCAGACACAATGTCCAGACACCAAGTTGAAGGCAGCATGCCAGCCCCAATTCCCTATAATGCTTGGACTATGATTCAGCAGAGCATCACTGAATCACTTGTGAGTGAGAATCAATCCAGGTCCAGAGAGGTAATGCCAGACGGGGTTTTACTCTTGCCATCATTTTCAACAGAAGACCTCAGACAATTTCATCTGATTGACATAGACATCAATAAACAGCTCAATGATTGGAAGACCCGACATCCACCAAACCAGTGCCACTACTGAGGAGTCCAAAAGTTCACAGAAAATGTTGAGGTGCTGGAAGAGGATCCAGGAGGAGGATGGAATCCTTTACTGGCTACTTCATGACAAGGAGAGAGATGGGTGAAGCAACTCATGCTTCCTGAGAATGTTGAGTGTCACGTGTTGTAGCACTTAATGATCAAACAGGACACCACAAGACACAAACAACAATTGCTCTGACCAGAGAGTGTATTACTGACCTGGGATGGCTGCTGATATTGATAACAAATGTTAAAGTTGTGAGATGTCTACTTTAGCCAAAGCAGGTAAGTGAATTCAACCCAGCATAGGATCCCTGGTCACCAAATGACCCCTGCTGGTCCTTGCAATGGTTTTTCTTTTGTCCTTGAGTCAGTTAACTGGACAGGCTCTTGTACTTATGGATGTCTTCAACAGGTTCATGTGGCGATTTACACTCAAGATCAAAAAGCTTCAACTATAGCCTGGGCGTCACTGCATGGTTGATTTGTATATTTCAGTGGTCCATATCAGATTCACAGTGATCAGGGATGTACCTTTGAGAGCAGGATCCTACAGGAGATTTGGAAGGTCCGTGGCATTGCCAAGAGCTGTACCATTCCCTATCATCCCAAGGGTATTGGACAGTGTGATAGATTCAACCATTCTCTGTTTGACCTTCTGGCACATTCTGCCTCCTGAGAACTAATAAAGGGACCTGAGTACCTTCTGGAGCTGGTTTATGATTATGTTCGCATTGTACAGTCAACCACAGGCTTTTCTCAACATGATCCCTTCTTTGGTTAAGACTCAATCCTTCCAGTTAATCAGCTCCTTGGGTTCACCACATCCTTTTGATGGGGATGTCTAGGTCAATGAATAGATGGTCAAGGGGCATACATGACCAAGGCAGGCATTCAAGATGGCATCCAAGAGTACTGAGAGACAAGTGCCGAGAAGAAAAACATTGATCAATCACAAGGCTAACAGGACTAGCCTTCCAGTTGGTGCAAGGATATTCCTCTGAAATTGCAATATCAAGGTTCAGAAAAAGGATACAGGGTGTGTGCAACACTGAACTGTCATAGAGTGATCAAATGGCTGGGCACAGGCAGCCAGACCCATGTTGTTGAACCTCTGGCTGTTTGGCAGCTTCGCAATAAAGGGTCACGGAGGGGATATGCTTGAGGCCAGAAGTCTGGTGGGTGATGTGGAAGTAAGCAGCTTACTCAGTGGTATAGTGGAACTTAAAGTATTGGTGCATGTTGGTTCAAGTGAAGTCAAGCCGGATAGTGAAGTGGAATCGTAGAATGAACTGTGTGTTGTGAATCCAGGGAGTCCATCTCGCCCTGGAAAATGGCATAGTATGGACCTGTGAGAACACAGTGACTGAAGCAACAAGTACTTTTAGAGACCTGACTGACTTTTTTGGGAATGATCTGCCACACAGCCTGGATTCCTTGGAAAGTACCAGTACAGATAATCTTCAAAAAACGTTGGACCTTACCACAACACTTTCCAATTCCCCTGGTCAATGATGCAAGAGAGAATGTTGCCACTACTGTAGGAGTGAGCATTCTAGCCAACATGGCACAATTGAAGCTGCTAATCATACAACTGGTTAGCAAAATTCAATTTGTGCTATGTGTAGTTGCTGGGGTGGCAAGTTTTAAATAGAATTGTGTGTCGCACAGTCTCCAGCAGCAGGTAGCGATGTTGAGGGAGGAAAGCTGGAGCCATCAAATGAATCCTTTCTGGAAGACAAGTGTATTTTTGGGGAAGAAGGACTCATGGACCGAAGAAACAGAGAGAGGAGAGGATTCCTCAACTTGCGGAAGTTACAGGCTTCATTCTATGCAAATGCTGTAAATACTTCCTTTTCTAACCTTAATTGTCCATTGTATTTGTCATGATTTGATGCCAGTGACATGGAGAACTCTGCTTCAAAGTCTTTGGGCAGCTTACCATAGATCTGCTTGCTCTCGTACTTGAGTTTCCATGCTAGGCTGTCTGTATTGTCCCAGTGACACCAAACACAAGCTGGAAAAGCAAATCTCATTTTCTGCTTAGGCATTTTACCATGTACTGGATTCAATATTGATTTCAACAACTTCAGACCATAGACTCCCTGATTTTTTTATTTATTTTTCCCCAAGATTTTAATATCTGATCATCATTTGTTTTGCATCCAGTCAGAGCTGACCTACATTGTAATATTAACATCAGACAATGTTTTGTAGTTTCTCTATCTATTATCTCCCACTCTGCCTTTTGTTCTGTGATAACTTTGATCTCTGTCTCTCATATCTTTTAATATTTCTGGAATATTTCCTTTAATGTGGATTGAAGAGTGAGGCTTTAGCTCAGGTGTCTTTGACAAGGCGGTTGAGTGAAGTGATTACGCCACAGTTGAAGAAGGTGAAGACATGACTGCCAAGCTGGTTCAGTGTGCTACGTGCTTGATGTGGGAGGTCAACGACTCTGGTGTGTCTGGCTTGTATAAGTGTGGAAAGTGTGTGCATGTTCAGCTACTGACAGAGCATATTGCAACATTGATGAAAGAACTCGAGGATCTTAGGCTCATCCGAGAGAACGAGATCTTTCTGGACAAGACCTTCAGCGAGGTTATTACACCGATCATACCAGAAGAGAGCAGACCATGAGGAAGGCAGAGAGGAGACAGGTGCAAGAGACCCCGGGAGAAGTACCTGTCAGGAACAAGTTGAATCTTTTGGAAACAGTAGAGACAGATGACACTGCCAGTCCGTGAGGCGGCCAGGTCTGTCAATCAAAAGTTGGCGTGAAGGCAGAGTGGAAGAGTCAGACATCGCACAGAGCCGTGGTAATAGGGGACTCCATCGTGAGAGGAACTGACCGGGGTTTTTGTGGCAGCAGACGGGACTTAAGGATGGTGTGTTGCCTTCCTGGTGCCAGGGTTAAAGACATCACGGACAGAGTGCAGGAAATCCTCAAGGACAAAGGTGAAGAGCCAGAGGTGGTGGTACATGTCGGCACAAATGATGTCGGGAAGAAGAGGAGGAACATACTACAGCGGGACTTCGGAGAACTAGGAAGAAGGCTGAAAAGCAGGACGTCCAGGGTGGTTATCTCCGGTTTGCTTCCAGTTTCTTGGGCTAGTGAGGCCAGAAACAGGGAGATAATGGACTTGAATGTATGGCTGGGGAACTGGTGCAGGAAGCAAGGATTTAAATTCTTGGATCACTGGGGTATGTTTTGTGGTAAGCATAAATTATACAAGAGAGACGGTTTGCACCTTAATAGGTTGGGGACCAACATAGATGAAGAACATGGGGATGATGTGCTGCCATAAATTTAAAAGCAGCCCTTTTAAGAAACTAAACAGGGACTGCAAACAAAAACCTTAAAGCGCGATGTGGTCTGGCACCGATGAAGTTATGTAACCGTCTGTTGCCTTTGACATTTGTGTGCAATATTCTCTATCCTAGATCCTCAGTGGAAAGAGGAAGGACCCCCTTATTAAGAGCCCTTCACTCCACTGCTGGAAGGTAGCACATTAGGCCAAGAAACATCTTAATGGCAAATAGGGGTGCAAAAATGGAGAATGTGCAACAATAACCCATACATGTAAAGCCTTTGTACCCTTTGGAGGGCACAAAAAAGATTCCCCTGGGATGGCTCAGATTGTGTATTGAAGGAGGATCTCGTATTTGGGGCCAATGTCAAGTTTCGGACAAATGAAAGTTCGCTGCACACCTGAGCCTGCTTGGATTCACTGTGCATTTTCAGTGTTGTTTACTACATTTCGGTGGTTCTTCATGGATTGTCTGTGTACTGGATGTTAACAAATGCCCTCACTACCAATTATGCTGGTGTCATCCAGCTTGTCCCAAAGTCTCATCTACCCAGCATTCTGAACCCTCTCTTCTGCATTACATTGGTCACGTCACTGATAAAGGAACTTGTTCCTGACTAGTAGCTCTCTTATGGCAGCTGCCAATCCCTAAAAGAGAGCACTTAGTGCAAGGTGATTATGTACCAAACTTTGATCAGGCCCAAATACAACACAGGCAATTCCTGGAAAAAGAGCAGATAGTTCATTCACTTCGTAAATAGAGATTGCGTGTCATCATTGAGGTCACATACCTGATGGAAGAAATAAGTCATCAGAACATGCCACCTTGAAGGAAGCTCCACATAAATACGTTGCTGCAGAATCTGAAGGTGGAATTTCACTATTTTGTACAAAGGAATACCAATGGCTGAGCCCTCCTCTCCAAATGGGAGACTCAGTACCTCAGCAGCAATCCAGTGTTGCTTTTTGTTCCAGAAAATTTTAATAAGTTTATTCTGTTTGTTTGTGACAAACTCTGGCTGAATGGCAATCTAGTCGGCTCCCAATTTTTAGCTGGAGTGTTTGGTGGTCAGCAGGCTTATTCCAGTTTGACTGCCTCATCTGACCATTAAGGTAAATGTGTATGCTGTACAGATTGGGCCATAGCACATGAGTTTATTTGAAGAAGTGTCTGCTCTTCTTAGCTCCATGTGGATGTATGCATCTTCCTTAGTATGGTGGAGTGTGGGAATTTCAACTGCACCCTCAAGATGAGGAACTGTGTAAGTGCTCTATGCATGCATCATTGGTTGAAAGGTGTCTGAGGGACCTTAAGCCCTTCCATCAGTGGACACATGCCAACATCTCCATTACTTCCATGTCTTCATTTCTGTTTCACCTGGAGTCCAAGAATCAACTGCCTTTACAACTCTAAGATGCACATTCCCTGTGTTCCAGTACTTTCCATACACTGTGCCAAGATTGGACCATCATCTAGCATTGGTGAAACTTATTTGTTCCATGTTTGGAGGAGTATTGGTTCCAGGACTTGTACTGTAACTTCCTAGGGTGGCTGGGGAAGGAAAAAGTAAGAATTCCTATCCTTGAGGCTGTCTTGGGATGTGAGTAAACCTCAAGGCTGTCTTCAGTCAGGAGTTCATGAGGCAGAAGTTGAGAGTTGATAATTGAAGCAGTAGATGCTCAAACTTGAAAAAAAAATCATTCCTTGACTTTATGATAATAGTAGGGTGAGGAATATTCCAGACCATGAGATTTGCAGATTCTGGATTGAATGTAGTTCTACTGCTGCTGAGAGTTCACAATATCTCATGGGTGTCCATTTTTAAGCTGCCAGATCATTTCTGAAAATTACCATCTTTGGTATGGTAATAGTATCACACAACACAACAACATATGTGTTCAGTCTAAAGCTGGGACTTGGTCTGTATAGAGATTGTGTGGTCACTCCTACCGATGCTGTTATGGACAGATATCTAAGTGACTGGCGGATTGGTGAGAACAAGGTTGAGTAGGACTTTATGTTGCTTCTCACCATTTGGTGCAGATTCACTATAGTAGCATACAGCTACTATACATTTCAGGATTCAACCAGCTCAGTGCGTGACAGTATGATGAAGCCACTCTTGGTGATAAACACTGAAGTCAATCTCCCAGAGTAATTTCTGTGCCTTTGCAACTCTCTGCTTCTTTGAAGGGCTGCTCAACATGGAGGAGTATGGATCATCAATTAAGGGTGGGGGATAACTGGTAACCAGAAGGATTAATCGTTTGCCTATTTTTGGTCCAGTGTCATGAGCCGTCATAAGGCTCAAGTCAATATTAAGAACTTCCAAACCAACTTCCTCTTGATTTGTACACCATAATTCACCACCTCTGGTATATCTATTGGACAGGATACACATTACAATGGTGATGGAGGATCTTGAGAGGTTGGTTTGAAGAGATGATTCTTGAGAATATGATTACGTAATGCTTAACCACAGTATGGCATACTTTCCTAACTTTTACATAAGTTACTAGGTGTTAATGAGGAGGATTTTCCGGGGTCAGTTGGCCAGCGTGTGTCTTTATCATATCCACTTCCTAAGTTGATGCCCAATGGTGCATCTGGTTTAATTGTTTCTTGTGGCACTTTGGTGCAATACTTTTTGGGCATTTAAGAGAAGAGTTAAGGATTAACCACATTATTGTGAATCTGGAGTTACATTTAGATCTGACAGAATAATGACAGTGGATTCTTTTTTGACAATGGTGTGGTATGTTCATGTTCACTATTGCTAGCTTTTTTATTCCTTATTTACTTAGTTAACTAAATTTCAATCTTCCTGGTGCCAAGCTGAGATTTGAATTCATGATTTCCTTTATGGCACCCTAGTTGTTCTCTATTTTACTGGCATTTCACTGATATCTCCAATGCTGCTTTCCTCCCTTTCAATAATCAGCTCCTCAGCTTTCTAATTTTGGTGATCTGCCTCCTAAGTTTCTCCTTCATCTCCTAGCTCCAAAGAACACTTGTTTGCTCACAAGTTTCTCAACCGTGTGTGAATGATCCCTTGATCTCAGAGCTATCTCCAATTTTGCCAGATGTTAAAACTCCTTTCCACACTCTGTCCAAAGCCAAGAATTCCTTTTCCTTGAGATGTTAACCTTTCCACTCTGATATAAATCTAAAGCTTTTCTCAAATAACTGGCCTCTCAAAAATAATGCTAAGAACAATTTAAGTTAATATTACAATATTATCAGATCTGAAACATACTGTACTGCCATAGCAATAGGCTTCTCACTTGTCAATGCTGATAAATTAATGACTTTGGTTACTTTATTTGACACAAGACCCCTTGATATCCTCTCATTTACTTTGAACAATATTTGTAACACGGAAACGTTGTAAGTCTTTGCTGTACAGATGCTTAAACAACAAAAATGTCTGACCAGTGAGAAGCAGGAGCCCTCCTGATGGCGTTGCTATCATTATTAATAGCCTACCTTGGAGTCCTGCTGCACCAAGTGAGGTTTCATTATATGAGTTGTGAGTGTCTAGCATGATGTGTATAATTCTTTATATATATCTTTCAGACTTAGTAGCAGAGTTAAATTTGTTTCAACTAAACTTGTCATGATTGGTATGCAGTATTGCTTAATTTGTTTAGTAACTTAAGTACTATTATAATTTTCTGTAAATTTCACCTTTGGGTGAAAAGATTTTTCCCCAACTCCTCTTTAATCACTCAAACAAGTATTTTGAATCTGTGTCTCTGGTTATTGACTGCTCTGCTGAAGGGACTAGGTTATGTATTTAGGCCCCTCAAATTTATACACCTCAATTAAAACTCCAAGTTGTCTCTTCTGTTCCAAAGAAAATAATGCTAGTCTATTCAATTTTTCTAAAATTGCTAAAATTCTCCATTGCTTCTAACGTTTGTGAATGTTTACTGTCCCCTCTTTAGTATGAATGCATCCTTGTAATACAGAGATTAGAGATGTACGCAATATTCCAGCTATAATCAAACAACAGTTCTAGCATAGCTTCCCTGTTTTTATGCTGTAGGTCTTGCTAAGAAAGGAAGGTATCCTGTATGACTTCTTGGCCAGCTTACCTACCTATCCTATGACATTCAGATATTCTAAGTTCCCTCGCTTTCTTTGAACTTCTTTCAATCATACCATTTATTCCCTTTCCTTATTTGTCTTCTCCAAATTCATTAATTCTCCAGATTGAATTCCATTTGCCAGTTTCTGTCCATTGATGATATCTTCTGTTCTGATGATATCTTCATGAAATGCAGTTATATGCTGAGTGGCATTGTGTAATATAGTTGGATACGTGTTCACTGTTGTTATTGTTGATATTGATCATGTTGGTGCAAAAAAAAATCTTAAGTTACAGTGTAAATGCAATTGAGAGTAAGCAGCAACCTGAAGTGATATGCTTTATAATAAACCATTCTAAGGTGCTGCACAGGAGCCAAATAAGCTAATTTTAGGGCTGATGACCAAAAACTTCATGAAAGAGATATACTTTGTGGAGTGCCTTAAAGGAGTAAAATCAGGTCAGACAATACATTTTAGGCATGAGGTCTTGTTTTGAGTCTTTCTGTATCTTAATCTGGAGTCAAATGGGTTTTATTTCCAAAGTAGGAATCTATAGAATGCCGCATTGACTGATTGTCTACAGGTTGTGTGCTTTTTGTACAAGGTGGAGTGTATCTGCAAATGCAAATTTCTCATATGCACACTCTCTCACACGCACACACTCACATATACTTTCTCAAGTACACACACACACGTGATCTCACTCTCTCACGCAAACATACATTGTCTCTCTGTCCCTCCCTACCTCCCTCCCTCACTCACATACACACACATACAAACTATGGGGTAAATTTGCATTTGCAGACACATTCTGTTTTGTTCAGAAAGCACACGATTTGTAGACAGTCAGTCGGCGTGCTTTGTAGATTCCTACTTTGTAAATGGGGCCTTTTTAGCTCCAGGTTAGGAGGTGGACAGGCTCTAGACAAGACCTCATGCCTAAAATGCATTGTCTGACCTGAGATGTCACCTCTTTTATACTGACAAAACCTAAGTTATTCTGGGGCAGCGACTTGAAAGAAATTCTGGGATTTGCAAATAATTAATCAAAACCTGTATCTCCATTCTAACTGATTAAAGATTTAATAGGCAGCTTTGGTGTGTTCAAATAAACCAGTTGAACTATAACTTGGTGTTGTGTGATTTTTGACATTATAGAGGGTGTAATAGCACCTTCATGTGACCATTTGGATATTCATGTGTATAAGCAAGGCAGAATAAACTAGTTTCAGTCATATTAGAACTCCAAGCACAAGCAGCAGTCTTTCCTGTCCTGTAAAGGTATTGAAGTTCAACATTGAATAGAGTTGTGAGTTCTTGAGCTGAACAAATTTGGTTGGAAAATCTTTCAGCAAACAAGCAGAGGAACTGTAAGGTACTGATTTGCTTTGAAATCTGGATACACTTGCTGTATGCTTTGGTTGACAAAATGCAAAAATGGCTGCATCAAAATGTATTATTGGGCATGCTTGACTGAGAGTCTTTTGATGCATATTTAGAGCAGCTTCAGATATTATTCACTGCTAAATCTATTTGTGAAGATCCTGATAATCAGGCTGTGAATCAAGCAGTGTGACAAAGGAAAAGTGTGATCTTTTTGACAGAAGCAGAACTTAAAGTGTATGAAGTGCCCAAGTATTTTTTTCACTCCTAATAAGCCAAAAATCAATGTGTCTGTCAGAACTTTTGTATCAGCTTGACCAACACTCAAATTTCCAGCTGTCAGGGCGAAATAAAATCTTATTTTGGATCAAGAGACGGTTTTGCCCATTGAGGACATAGGAGAGTTTCTTTTGGTTTTGAAAAGGTGTGCATTCATTGTAAGTTTGGAGATTTCCAAGCGCGATATGAACAGGATAGATTTGTGTGTGGTTTAAAAGCGATTGTGTTCATTGATATAGTCAAAGTTGACTTCAGTATAGTTTGCCAAATAGCATTATCTATGGACATGACAACGTGTGACTCAAGAGAAACAGGCAGTTATCAGCAGTTTTTCTTCATTCTGCTCATGGAATATTGGGTTCTGACTAGGCCAGCATTTATTTCCCCTCTCTGATTGCCCTCTCTCAGTTACGGATCAACCATATTGTTGGGAGTCTGGAGACGTGTGTACACCAGATCGAATAAGGACTGCAGATTTCTTTACCTTAAGCAACTTAGTGAATTAGATTGGGTTTTATGACCATGTTTAGTCATCCGTGGTTATATAGTCACTATCAGACTAGCTTTTTAATTCCAGATTTTTATTGAATTCAAATTTCACTGTCTGCCATAATGGGATTCAAACCATGTCACCAGAGTATTGACTGTGCCTCTGGATTACTAGCTCCGTGACAATACCAGAAGGCCATTGCCTCCCCACAGGTACGACAATATCTTGTTAGTGGTACTGAGATTAACATGAAAATAGAAGCACCTATTTGGAAGGCAGATTTCCAAAACTGCAAAAAAAAACACCTTGCTAAAGCATGTCAAAAGAATGTAAACAAAGAACAACTCGAGGAAATTGGAGTCACTTGCTCTTGTTGTTGAACAACATCAATGTTGTCATTTATCACAAGAGGGTTGGAATATAAAAGCACCGTTGTGCTACTGAGACTTTATAAAGCTCTGGTTAGGCCCCATTTGGAGTACTGTGTCCAGTTTTGGTCCCCACACCTCAGGAAGGACATACTGGCACTGGAGCGTGTCCAGCGGAGATTCACATGAATGATTCCTGGAATGGTAGGTCTAACATACGAGGAATGGCTGAGAATCCTGGGATTGTATTCATTGGAGCTTAGAAGATTAAGGGGAGATCTAATAGAAACTTACAAGATAATACCTGGCTTGGAAAGGGTGGATGCTGGGAAATTGTTTCCATTAGGCGAGGAGACTAGGACCCGTGGACACAGCCTTAGAATTAGAGGGGGTAAATTCAGAACAGAAACGTGGAGACATTTCTTCAGCCAGAGAGTGGTGAGCCTGTGGAATTCATTGCCGCGGAGTGCAGTGGAGGCCGGGACGCTACATGTCTTCAAGGCAGAGATTGATAAATTCTTGATGACACGAGGAATTAAGGGCTACGGGGAGAATGCGGGTAAGTGGAGTTGAAATGCCCATCAGCCATGATTGAATGGCGGAGTGGACTCGATGGGCAGAATGGCCTTACTTCCACTCCTATGTCTTATGATCTTATGGTCTTACTGAAGGAGGTGGCTCGAGAAATTGTGGCTCTGTTGGTGATTATTTTCCAGAGTTCGATAGATTCCGGATCAGTTCCTCCGGATTGGAGGGTGGGTAATGTTGTACCACTTTTAAAGAAAGATTGGAGAGAGAAAGCATGAAATTATAGACTAGTTAGTCTGAGCTCAGAGTTGGGAAAAATGCTGGAGTCTATTATAAAGGATGAAATTACGAGGCATCTGGATGGTAGTAACAGCATAGGTCAGAGTCAGCATGGATTTATGAAGGGGAAATCATGCTTGACTAATCTTCTGGAATTTTTTGAGGATGTAACTCTGAAGATGGATGAGGGAGATCCAGTAGATGTAGTGTACCTGGACCTTCAGAAAGCTTTTGATAAAGTCCCACATTGGAGGTTAGTGAGCAAAATTAGGGTGCATGGTGTTGGGGGCAAAGTACTAACTTGGATTGAAAATTGGTTGGCTGACAGAAAACAAAGAGTAGTGATAAACGGCTCCATTTTGGAATGGCAGGCAGTGTCTAGTGGGGTACCGCAGGGATCAGTGCTGGGACCGCAGCGTTTTACAATATATATTAATGATATAGAAGATGGTATTAGTAATAACATGAGCAAATTTGCTGATGATACTAAGCTTGGTGGCAAGGTGAAATGTGATGAGGATGTTAGGAGATTACAGGGTGACCTGGACAGGTTAGGTGAGTGGTCAGATGCATGGCAGATAGGTTCACGAGGTCAATTCCTGGAATGGCGGGATTACATTACACTGAAAGACTGGAGCGACTGGGCTTGTATACCCTTGAGTTTAGCCGACTGAGAGGGGATCTGATTGAGACATATAAGATTATTAAAGAATTGGACACTCTGGAGGCAGGAAACATGTTTCCGCTAATGGGTGAGTGCCAAACCAGAGGACACAGCTTAAAAATACGGGATAGACCATTTAGGACAGAGATGAGGAGAAACTTCTTCACCCAGAGAATGATGGCTGTGTGGAATTCTCTGCCCCAGAGAGCAGTGGAGGCCCAGTCTCTGGATTCATTTAAGAAAGAGTTGGATAGAGCTCTCAAGGATAGTGGAATCAAAGGTTATGGAGATAAAGCAGGAACAGGATACTGATTAAGGATAATCAGCCATGATCATATTGAATGGTGGTGCCGGCTTGAAGGGCAGAATGGCCTACTCCTGCATCTATTGTCTATTATCTATTATCTAATTCCATTTGCACCTATCCACTTTTCTCAACTGCTGAATAAGGTAATGATACTGAAAGGGTTAACGCTGAAGATTGACTTAAGCTCTATTGAATCTGCAGATGTCATTAGAAAAGGCAGAACATCTTGGGATCCAAAAAGGGTAAGACCTGTTATCCTAAGTCCTGCAGAGGTTTTAGAAACAATGTCTATCTTACTGGCATAATTTTAACCTGATAGCTACCATGCAATAGACTAAACAGAGTCATACAGTATGGAAACAGGCCCTTCGGGCCAACCAGTCCATGCCAAACATAATCCTAAATTAAACTAGTCCTACCTGTCTGCTCCATATCCTTCCAAACCTTTCCTATTCATGTACTTATCCAAATGTCTTTTAAGTGTTGTAATTGTACCTACATTTACCACTTCCTCAGGATGGTCACTCCACGTGCGAACCACCCTCTGTGTAAAATGATTTGCCCCTCATGTCTTTTTTAGTCCTCTCTCCTCCCACCTTAAAAATGTGCCTCCTCATCTTGAAAGTCCCCATCCTACACAAAAGACCACTACCAGTAACCCTATCTATACCACTCATTATTGTATAAACTTTTATAAGCATCTTGGCTCAGTCAGAAGCGTCATCTCATGAGACTACCAAGAAAATTTCGTCTATCTCTTTTGACTGAGTATGCACTGTAGACCCAGTCAGAAAAGGGAATGTGCCCAATTGCAGGTTGGCAATGCATGGCAATACATCTAAACCTACCATATTTCCACCTCTTTCAGTTTTGAAGAAGTCATATTGAATCCAAAATGCTGATATTGTTTTTGTCTCCACCGATGTTGCCAGACCTGTTGAGTTTCCCTCACACATTCTGTATTTATTCTTCCAAAATTAGCATTCAACCATTTTGGATTGAAACCATTAAGCACTTTTGTTTCACAAAAGGGAAATATATCAAAAATGTTCTCCCCAAAACTCGATGGGTGCTGAAAGTTTCGAGGCTGCGTCAATTAGATTTTTGTTAGATAATGGTATCACGGTCTGTAGAGTGAAATTGATCAACAGAACTGATATCAAGTCCTAGAATGACTGAAACTAGCTTACACCAGCTCCTATGCTCCAATATTTGTTTCTTTTTCAATGTTGCGGGTCTTGTTTTAGCATTTCAATTTTCCCAAATACAGTGGATTCTTTTTAGTGTAACCAATGTTATATTTAGAATGACACACTTATCATTTCAAGAAATACAGAATGCACAAACATTGCAACTTTGATTTGTTTAAAGGTCCACTTGAACAACATCAGCATGCAGCATTTAGGAATAAATCAGTTCAAAAATAAAGGAATGCTATTGAGACATTGGAAAGTACAATTGTTATATAGGGTTAATTTAAACTCGTAATAGCTGGGCAGCAAATTGCTGCTCTTGAATTGGCCTCACGATTTCCATTGAGTTGGATTTTTTTCTTCATTGCCTTCAATAGAAAATGATTAGACAACATAGAAAATAGACAGTATTCACTTCACTTGTTTTCCACCTAAAAAGTTCTTATTTCCAGTAAGCTTAAACAGTTAGGAAACCTTAAGTGATCATAGCAATACAAATACAAATACATTTGTCATTCTCTGTTAATTATTGGATCAACATAGCACTGTGTATGACTTCCAACCAAATTCATGATTATTTCCTTGTTCCTCCATTCACTCCACGAGGGAAAAATCTGGTTTTCGTGGCTTTCCTGGAGCAATTAGTTGTGTTCAAACAGCACAGCCTAGGCAAACAGGGGATCAAACAGGAGATTTTCCTCTGGTTTTAAATTGTATCTTCTTTTGCTATGAGCACAGACTCTGCTGCACAGTCGGCACAAATGATTTTTACTTCAGTCTTATTAGAATCATTCTGATTCACAGCTAGTCAATTCAAACCTGGCATTAGCTGGCAGGCATTTTTATCACAAGCTAACAACTCAGTAAACATATTTTCACCACTTATATTATGTGTTTTAGGTTAGAGTGGTTGCCATTTTGGTACAAGTTCAAATTAACAGATGGTCTTTAAATGGGCCATGATTATTTGTCAGTTTAGACAGATAGTGTTGTATGTAGGTGCTGTATGTGTAAGTAGTGAATAACAATTTCATTGATTTGTAACCTTTGATGATATTATTCAACAGTTTTACACTTTTACTTGACAAACAATTGAAAAGAAAATGTTATACCTATGCTCATTAATCACAGAAGGAATTTACAATAAATGAATGTAGCTCAAATCCTCCAATCCTGGCAACATCTTTGTATATCTTTTCTGAACCATTTCTGAACAACATAATTACGATAGGAGGGAGACCAGAATTGCACACAATATTCCAACAATGGTCCAACCAATGTCCTGTACAGCCGCAACATGACTGATAAAGGAAAGCATACCAAACGCATACCAATCTACCTGCAACTCCACTTTCAAGGAGCTATGAACCTGCATTCCAAGGTCTCTTTGTTCAGCAACACCTGGGGACCTTACCATTAAGTGTATAAGTCCTGCTAAGATTTGCTTTCCCAAAATGCAGCACCTTGCATTTATCTAAATTAAACTCAATCTGTCACTTCTCAGCCCATTGGCCCATCTGGTCAAGATCCTGTTGTAATCTGAGGTAACCCTCTTCACTGTCCACTACACCTCCAATTTTGGTGTCATCCGAAAACTTACTAACTGTACCTGTTACGCTTGCATCCAAATCATTTATGTAAATGAGAAAAGGTAGAGGGCCCAGCACTGATCCTTGTGGCACTCCAGTGGTCACAGGCATCCAGTCTGAAAAACACCCCTCCACCACCAAAGGTCTTCTACCTTTGAGCCAGTTCTGTATCCAAATGGCTAGTTCTCCCTGTATTCCATGAGATCTAACCTTGCTCACCAGTCTCCCATCAGGAATCTTGTTGAACACCTTACTGAAGTCCATATAGGTCACATCTACTGCTCTAACCTCATCAATCCTATTTGTTACTTCTTCAAAAAACTTGATTCCCATGCACAAAGCCATGATTACTATCCCTAATCAGTCCTTGCCTTTCCAAATACATGTACTTCCTGACCCTCAGGATTCCCTCCAACAACTTGCCCAGCACTGATGTCAGGCTCATTGGTCTGTAGTTCCCTGGCTTGTCCTTACCACCCTTCTTAGCAGTGGTACCATGTTACCCAACCTCCACCTCACTGTGACTACTGAAATACAAATATCTCAGCAAGAGGCCCAGTAATCACTTCTCTAGCTTCCCACAGAGTTCGAGGGTACGCCTGATCAGGTCCTGGGGATTTATCCACCTTTATGCATTTCAAAACATCCAACACTTCCTCCTCTGTAATATGGACCTTTTTCAACATGTTACCATCTATTTCCCTATATTCTTTGTTTTCCATGTCTTTTTCCACAGTAAATACTGACGCAAAATACTCGTTTAGTATCTCCCCATTTTCTATGGCTCCACACAAAGGCCACCTTGCTGATCTTTGAGGGCCTCTCTTCTCTCCCTAGTTACCCTTTTGTCCTTAATGTATTTGTAAAAACCCTTTGGATTCTCCTTAATTCTATTTGCCAAAACTATCTCATGTCCCCGTTTTGCCCTCCTGATTTCCCTCTTAAGTATACTCCTACTTTCTTTATACTCTTCTAAGGATTCACTCGATCTATCCTGTCTATACCTGACATATGCTTCCTTCTTTTTCTTAACCAAACCCTCAATTTCTTTAGTCATCCATCATTCCCTATACCTACCAGGCTTTTCTTTCACCCTAACAGGAATATACTTTCTCTGGATTCTCGTTATCTAATTTCTGAAGGCTTCCCATTTTCCAGCTGTCCCTTCACCTGCTAACATTGGTCTTTCTCCAATTTAGAACATCCTGTTGGCTTTGGATGGTTTTCTCAGAAGAACAAGTGAAAATTAAAAGTTGTCAGCTTCCTAAAACCCTAAGTGATCAATAACTGGCATAATTCTAACTCAGTTTCTGCAGGCTGGATAGATCTAAAATTGTCCCCATAGTTTAATTAATTTGAGTATCGTATTGTTACCAACATGTTAATCTTTCTCGTTGGTGCATGATTGGATGGTCATTTTATTTATGCTCCTGTGTAAGCTTTGTATCCGTTGTGTGAAAAATTTATTTACCCCAGGAGATAAAGCCGAAGTGTGAATCACACACGTACAGTGAAGGGTTGCATGGAGTGTCACAGAACCGAACATTTTATGTGCATTGTTCAGTGTTATTGAATCCTGTTTTTGTTTTACAATTTTTCTAAGATGCTTGTTGTGGCATTGGGTATGGTTCAAACTAACAGCACAAGGAAGGCTTCCAGTAAGAAATTGTTCTGGACGTTTGCCTCAGTACATATTAGAATTTAATCTCCAAATTATTTGCCTCTAATTATTTAGTAAAGTGTTCAATCTCTAACTTTCATCTCTGCTGAAAGATAATATTTTTACATAGCTGCTGTCTGCAATGCAATGTTACAGTGTGATCCCCAACCATCTCTGCCAAGGAATATGGAGGCATTTGTAAAAATTATATCCTGAGAATGTGCTCCTGCATTTTTCTTGGGAGTTAACAAATGTTATTCATAAACCAAACCCTGACAAAAGCAGAAAGTGTCTCAGTTTGTTTGTTGTTAATACACCTCAAAAGTATAATATGAAGTGGGAAAGTGATTTATTCACATCCCCAAATTGATGAAGGCGTAAGTGTCAGTATTGCCAATAATATGTCAAACATGTGGTGCTGTTGTTTTGGCCACTTTTCACCATTAATGACATAACGTTGTCAGTTTTGCCTCAATGATTTGCATGAACAGAAAAAATAAATTTTCTTTTGAGTAAACAGTACATTTCAACAAAAGAGCTATAGCAAGCTGATAGAATCTCATCTGGCCAGCTTATCTTTGCTTTTATGCTTATTTTTCTACTGACTCCTATCCTCTGACACATTCATATTTTGAGCACTCTTACTAATAAATCTACCATCTCTCACAGAACTGAAAATGAAGTGCACACAGCCTGAATAGAATGACATTAATGTCCAAGTTATTATTTTTACAATGGCAGCCTCATTCAGTTATTCGTTCCATTTCACATCTGTTTCATTCTTCATTTCTCTTTTGGAATTGTTATGGTAGAGATACAATATGGGATATCCATTTTCATTTTCTGTTGTCTGGCTTTAATACATGGAACTTTCAGGAATTGAAGTTGTTTCAAAAAGCAAACACGCTGACTTTAGCTGGCCACAACAATCAGTTAGCTGCCAACAAAAACAGAAACTGCTGGAAAATTCTCAGCATGCCAAAGCAGCATCTGTGGAGAGAAATCAGAGTTAACGTTTCAGGTCGAGTGACCCTTCCTCAGACCTGCGTGTAATCATCAACTTGTGAAATTTGTCATAGAGGTGTAAACCTCAGGAACTGGGCAAGTGTTCCTCAGAACTGAGGAAGAATTACTTGACCTAAAATGCTAACTCTGATTTCTCTCCACAGATGCTGCCAGATCTGTTGAGCTTTCCCAGCAATTTCTGGTCTTGCTTCTGATTTATAGCATCTGCAGTTCTTTTGGTTTTTAATTGATTAGCCACACAGGTTTCCCAAGGTTTGTGAAACACGGAGTAAACATAATCCTGTAAAGAAAAATTAACTTAATTATTAAATGACACTGAAACTAGTCCTCCCAGTTAGGCATGAAAAATCCCTCTCTGGCCTTTTTGATTTATGCTTCTCTGACACGTTTCACATACTGAAGATGAACAATATGATGTGCAATTATCAAGCTTGGAAACAATGAACTCAGGAACTAAACTAAACCAATAAGCTGTATTTTAAGGCCTACAGCAGTGGAGATGGGATTTGTGACTGCAGAACTGGAGAAAGGTTTCTTCTTCGGCCTCTTGAAAGTCAAAGCATTTGGTGACTCCACAAATTGGACAGAAAAATCCAAATACTGAGGACTTAAAGAGATCTGCAATATTCACTGCTGTGAGGACACAAGACACCAATTAAGCAAATGTGGTCTTCAGTTAAAATCTTTATGCACTAAGAATATCCAAAGACTGAGGAAAGTCGCTGGACCCAGAATATTACTTTTGCATTTTTTTCCACAGATGATGTCAGACCTGCTGAACCTCTCCAGCAATTTCAGTTTTTGTTTCAGATCTTTAGCATCTTTGTTTTCTTTTATGTATTCTTCTTATCTTCCTTTTAGATCAAACTCTATTTTACTTCATACCTTTGCACATGTATGTTTGGTGTCACATATTTATTAATTTTCTTGGGATTGGCAGAAGATGAAATTGCTGTTTGTTTCCCTCAATAAAACTCAATAATTGACTCTTTACAGATAACATGGACTTTGGGAAATGATATTTTATGGAGAGAACTGTTGACACCATCACTGTCTTTACCTTTCTCATTTTTGGTTTAGAACAATGAACTGAAGTTGAGAATCAACTTTTCACTTGAGCAGCAGCTTGTTTTGTAAAGGAGCAGAGGGCAAACAAACAGGCATTGGTTTATGGGATCTGGCCTGGAAAGATAATTGCTGGTTACTTATTGTTTTAAGAAGACTAGACATTCTAGCTCCAGAGTGTGTTCAGATCAACGATTGATGACTTGGAGGTGCTGGTTTTGGACTGGGGTGGACAAAGTTAAAAATCACATAACACCAGGTTATAGTCCAACAGGTTTTATTTGGAAGTACAAGCTTTTGGAGCGCTACTTCTTCATTAGGTAACTAGTGGGGCAGGATCATAGGACACAGATTTTATAGTAAAAGATCAAAGTATCATATGACTAATGCAGTGTATTGAATCAAAGTCCTCAACCTGTTCTAAGTGATTAAAGACTTAACAATAATCTAGATTTGTTCAATACATCGCATGAGTTGTATTATAGTTTGGTCTTTCACTATAAATTCTGTGTCCTATGATCCTGCCCCACTAGCTGGCTGACAAATGAGCAGTGCTCCAAAAACTTGCAGTTCAAGGATTAGCAGCTGGTTGGGTGTTGAAAAGGAGGCTAGTAGTGGCCAGCCAACCACAGAGAATGTTGAAAGAGAAAGCATAGATTGAACTCGTTTTGTCTTTACTTTTGGGCAGAAGACTGGGTGCTCAGAAGCTGTGTTTGAGTTTTACTCTGTTTAGTTTTATATTCAGTTAAAGAATTGTTTAATATCTGAGAAAAAAATCTACGTTAATTAAAAAAAAAGTATTCATCAGAGCCTGCAGGGAGCTATTTTCATTGACCCAGTGACTTTGCCGTTCAAGCAAAAAAATAATCCAATGTGAAATAAATAAAAGCAGGAATTACTTGAGAAAGTCAACAGGAACAGGTTCTAAAGAAGGGTCAATGTACTAGAAACATTAACTCTGTTTTCTCTCCGCAGCTGCTGTTTGACCTGCTGCGCTTTTCCAGCAATTTGCATTTCTGTTTGTTTCAGATATCCAGCCTTCAATGTTCTTTGTTTCATAATACAATCTCATGTACTTATAATACAGTCCATCATTCAAGAAATTTCACTAAAGCTTGATACTCATTGGTGAAACAATTATTTTATTAACACTTCTATTTTCTTTATGATTTATCCTTTGTGTCTGCCTCTCTATCTGTCTCAGTGTGTGAGTGGGGCTAATGACCAAAGAAATTTGACTTTATATCATAGGCATTAATTAGATTACCTTGCTGTTTAGCTTTGCTCTATTAAAATTAAAGAATTAATAATAAACTTGTAATCTGTGTTTAAGTTATAAACTTGGAATCTGATATCTGGTATTCTTAAAGTCTGCTTAGGGACAGTTGGGTCATTTTGAGTATCATCGAACATTTTAATTTCACTGTGTTAATGAGTCTGATTTGGTCTCGCTTGTTATCTCTGTGTCGTAGCAGAATATAAATTTTCATTGAGGTTGTTCATGGAAGTTGACTAAAGGGAGACCATTTCACCTTTAGTGAGCTGGTCATATCAATTGCCTCTGGAATTCCATCTTATTTGAATTATACAAGTATACTTGGTGGCTAATTCTGTCATCACCTATTATGGTAGTGCACTTTGTCCAAACCCTAAATTTTATACAATCTTCAGTTTTTAGGTCTCGTCTTTACATTCTATTGATAGCATGAAGCCAATTGCATTTGAATTAGGTTTCTTCCCTTTAATACAGGAACACTTGTGCTGGTAACACTCCCAATGTTGTTATTTTGTTTCAAAAGACTTCAATGTGCAAGTTTGCGTGAATGTACAGAGGGCTGAATCTTATGCATTTTTGGAAATGTGTGAGTTGTATTGGGTTTTTGGTGGATTTTTGCTGCAAGTCCCAGTGAAACTTCTTTTTTTTTTCCATGGTGTGTGTGTGCAGGTGTGAGACACAGTGAAAGACACAAAGTGCACGAATCTTTATTCAATTTCCACCACCAGGAAGATAGGAAAGACACCCGAGTGGCCAGTGACAAGCACTGCCCTTCAAACCACAGGGCAATGCTGTGTGATCAAAACAGTGAAGGGGAGGGTAGGGACTAAATCAAAATAGAGTTGGAGGGAGAAATGATGCACTCCACTCCCTGCGGCGCCCACCTCTCCCTGAACGACTCCAGGGTGTCGGTGGACACCGCGTGCTCCTTCTCCAAGGACACCCGGGCTCTAACGTAACCCCGGAAGAGGGGCAGGCAGTCGGCCCTAACGACCCCCTCCACGGCCCGCTGCCTGGACCTGTTGATGGCCAGTTTGGCCAGGCCCAGGAGCAGACCCACGAGGAGGTCCTCGGACCTGCCCTCCCTCCTCCGTACCGGGTGCCCGAAGATCAGGAGCGTGGGACTGAAGTGCAGCCAGAAACAGAGGAGAAGGTTTTTAAGAAAATCAAAAAGGGAGTGCAAACGCCCACACCCAATATATACATGGTCCACGGACTCCACAGCGCCACAGAACAAGCAGTTGGGCTGGGAGTCCGTGAACCACCGCAATCTGCGGTTGCAGGGGACTGCTGCGTGCAGCACCCTCCACCCCAGATCCCCGAGAGAAAGGGGGAGGACTCCCGCGTAGAGAGCCCTCCACTGGGGATCCCCACCGCCCGGTGGCAAATGAGCACGCCAAGGCGTGTCCGGACGGTGGATGAGGGAGAAGAGGTGGACGGTGTGCAGCAGCAGTCGATACAGGGCCTTCCTTTTTATATCCCTGAAAGGGACAAAATTAAAATTCCGGAGGCGGCTCAGGTTGTGGGGCACAGGCTCCCGCGGGAAGTACGGGACCTTGGGGCCAATGTGAAATTCAAGAAACTTCTTGCTGTATCTTTCCCAATGCACCTCATTAATTACTTACCTCTGTCCTATGACATTGCTCACAAACACTTCTATCTCCATCTGACCATGTGCTGTTCCTGACCAACTTACAACTCACTGGATATTTAACAAAAGACCACCATCCCTGGTGACCATGATATATTCAAAAAGCCAAGTGCACCCAAATGTGCACTGACATTCTGAAGCTTCCCTGCTTGGTCAAGAATGTTTTCAAAGAAGTTTGAGAAGGGAATATGTTGCTTGATCCTCTTACAGCAACCTTGAGCTGCTGGTTGGGTTGTGATGCACAGGAGTTGTGTCCTCTTCCTGGAGGACTGGAAAAGGAGGCTGTATCACTAAACAATGGCAGCATTGTCCAAGGTCAGTCCCGTCGTCATGTGCCATAAGAAGGTCATCATCCTTCTCTACTCTACCAGGGTAAGTGCCAAACTCTTCTCCCAACTACCTTATACTTGCTCTATCTCTGCTACTCCACCCACCACTCACCAAGGGTCATGCCCCACCACTTGCACTATTGTCTTTACCATTTTCCCTGATTTGCTCGCATCCACCCCATTGAAATCCCACACCAAAATCCCTGCATGGCCTTTGTGCTCTTCCCTCGTTCCCTTCTATCAGTTGTACCACACTAGCAGTCATGGCACTAACTTTTATCTTTCATAATGCCTCCCTTTCTCTTATTCCAGGAGAAGCACTACCCAAAATAGGGTAGAAAGGACCCAGATGGATGGTGAAGTGCTTGGCATTAGACTCAGCCCCTATAAGGAGAGAATCTTGATCCTTATAGGAGTAGACACACACCACTCCTGTGGGATGTCAAGGTATCCACATTCTTCCAACCAAGAAAGTACCATTCTTCACTTCACTGCATCTCTCGTTGACATTCTGCTGTCAGTCTCATTCATTGCACACCATATTTAACTACTGACCAAGTTGTCTTTTCTCTCTTTTGTATTGTGGTACCATTTTTGTGGTAACATTCCTGATGAAGAGCTTACACTTGAAACATCGACTCTCCTGCTCCTCGGATGCTGCCTGACCAGCTGTGCTTTTCCAGCGCCACACTTTTTGCCTTATGGTACCATTAACATGACTGACATTGTGCTGAGCTGCCAGCTCACCCAGAAGCCATGTCTAAAATTTCTGGGGATGAGAGTACAGAGGAGGTATTGGCAAGGCTGCCTCCCATCAGTTCAGATAGTGGCGGTTCAGTGGAAACATTCATGTTGGAAAAAGTGGGAGCTTCATCCAGTGAGTATCTCTGGTAAGAAGGTCTTGTGGCGCCAGCAATCAGGGATGTCATGCACATGTGCTCCCCTAAGATTTTGAGACATGTTGCTTGCTTGCTGCATACCTGGTATATTCACTGTGTAAACTGCTGGCATGTATTGCAGGTGTGACATTCACAAAAGACGTTCACCCCCTTGACTGAGGACTGCTCTGCAACTGCCTGATTATGTGACTGAACTAATTGGCATGGCACAGCAAGGCATGGATATTATGACAGTTAGGAAAAGAAGGTAAAGGTGCATGTGAATTACCTCCTGCAATTACTTGGGAAGATACCATGGGAAGGTCACAAGATATTGAGGTTGATTGAGGATTGGACGAGCATAGTCCAATATTGAGGTTGATTGAGGATTGGACACGCATAGTCCAATATTGAGGTTGATTGAGGATGGCATAGAAGAACATTGGAGGAGTGATGTGCTTGGCAGTGAAATCATACTGGAGGTGGCAGAAATGGAGGATGTGAAAGTGGGTATTCCAGCTCTGAGAGGTAGAGGAAAGACGAGAGTAGAATTGAAATACATCTGTTGGAGGGGGTTGAATTAGCCTGTTCCCAAAGTGGCAAGGAATTCCTGGGAGAGAAAAAAGGAGGATATATCAGAAGCATTGGTGCAGATGTTGCATCATTAGAATAGACTCAACAGAAATGGTGAATCTGGGAGAATGTAATGGGGTCCTTATAGGAAGAAGGATGTGAGGGAGTGTAGTCAACATATCTGTGGGAGCCAATAGGCTGTGGTGTAGTTGTAGTGCCCTTATCTCAGAGCTAGGACGCCTAAGTTCAAATCCCATCTTCTCTAGAGTTATGCAATAATATCTATGAGTAAGTTGATTAAAATGCTTATAATGAACAAGTAAATAATGTATCTGCAAAAATTGAGATGAGATGTCAAGGAGGGGATTGTAAAAAATGGATCATTTGAAGGTAATCAGTAATTAGGAGTCTCACATAACTGCACAACTCGAAAACAAATGAATAATTAATTTGCTACAGCATTATTTTAGCTTGTCATTGATATAAACTTGGTATTAGTAGGATACCCAGTTGATTTAAATCGTGTTAAAATTATTGTAAATTATTTTCTTATTAGGTTCATCCCATTTTGTTGAAAGTGCTGATGGAAGGGTGCAAATGAATTTCATATTAAAACAGAGTATGGTACCAAAAATACAAAAATGTGAGCGTGTAAGGAGAGAAATGTTTTGAAATTATTAACTTGTGAAAATAAAATATTTCTCTGGGCTTTCATAACACATGGACTGCTTTTGTTAAGCAAAAGATGCTATAGAATTGCACAACTTCATTTGTATTGACATTTTTTGTAATTCACTCTTTTATTCTATATTCCAAGAAAAAAAGACCCTGAAATTCAAGCCCCTGTTAAAATTAAACATTAAAACAAATACAGTTTAGATATTAAATATTACATTGTTTGAACATGATGTGGGTGTAGAAATAGTAACACAATCCTTAGGCATATTAATAACAAAGACTCTTTAGATTATTATGTAAGTAATGTCTTGCATATTCTTTCACATTTACTGCAATTGAAAGCCTTAGGGAACATATATGCGAAATTCTGACATGAATCTTTAGTCATTGCTGATGACAATAAAATTATTTCATAATTGAAGTATCTGGTTCTCTATTCTAACTGTATTTAATACCTACAAACCATTTTCCATGCATATTCTGTCATTTTCTATATGCTACCAAATATGCACAACAGATTGCACATGGAAGGAGGTGAGGAAATTGCTGGGGTTTGTATGCAGTTTTCACATCCTCTCTAGCCACAGGAAAGGTGCAGAAGACTGGAGACTAGCCAATTTTGTTCCTTAATTTAAGAAGGGCAACAGATTTAATCAGGAAATTACAGGCCGGTGAACCTTTACAAGATATTTGATGGCTTAGAAAGGGTGGATGCTGAGAAATTGTTTCCAAAAGGTAGGGAAAAAGCTATGAAAATCCTTAGAATTAGAGGGGGTCAATTTAGAATGGGAATGAGGAGACAGTTCTTCAGCCAGAGAGTGGTGGGCCTCTGAAACTCATTGTCACGGAGCTCAGTGGAGGCTGGGATGATAAATGTTTTCAAGGCAGAGATTGATAAATTCTTAATCTCACAAGTAATTACGTGATATTGGGAGAGTGTGCTAAGTGGCGTTGAAATGCCCATCAGCCATGATTAAAAGGTGGAGTGGACTCGATGGGCCAAATGGCCTTACTTCCACTCCTATTTCTTATGGAATTATGGTGGTAGGAAAATTATTGGAGAAGATTCTTAGAGATAGGATTTTCTCACATTTAGAAAAATATGGAATTATTAGCAATAGACACCAATGCTTCATTGGGGGAGGTTGTGTCTCACATACTTGATTGAGATTTTTGAGAAAGTGACAAAGATGATTGATGAGGACACGTTACTAAATGCATATAGGGTCCGTATGGGGTTTAGCAAGACCTTTGACAAGATGCCTCATGGCAGGCTGATATAAAAGGTGAAATCACATGGCATTCATGGTGAGCTGATAAATGGATACAACATTGGCTTAGTCAAAGAAGACAGAGAGTAGCGGTGGAAGTCTGTTTTTCTGACTGGAGCTTGGTGATCAGTAGTGTTCTGCAGGGATCAATGCTGGGACCCTGATTTGCTTGTAATATATAAATGATTTGGAGAAGAATGTTGGTGCCCTAACCAGTAAGTTTGCAAATAACCCAAAGACTGGGAGAGCTACAATAGTGAGGAGGATTGCCAAAGAATAGAGCAGGATATAAACAGGCTGGAGGTTTGAGTGGAGAATTGGAAGATGGAATTTAATCTGAACAAATGGAAGATGATGCATTTGGAAAATCTAATGCAGGACAGAAGTATACAGTAAATGGTGGAACCCTTAAGAGCATCGACAGATAGAGGGATCAAGGCATACAAGTCCATAGTTGCCTGAAAATGGCAATGCAAGTGGATAAGGGTGACCAAGAGGGCACACAGCATTCTTGTCTTCAAAAATTGGGGTTTAGAGTATTAAAATTGGCAAGTCAGGTTGCAGCTATTTGAAGTTTAGTTAGGCCAGATTTGGAATATTGTGTACAATTCTGGCCATCACACTACAATAAGGATGTGGATAGTTTGGAGAGGCTACAGAAATGGGATTTACCAGAAGGTTGCCTGGTTTGAAGAGTATTAGCTGTGAAAAAAAATTAGACAAACTTGTTTTCTTTTCACTTGAACATCGAAGGATGAGGGGCGGTGATAGAAGTTTACAGAATTATGAGTGGCATGGATGGAATGGATGGTAACAGTCTATTTCTTCGGGTTGAAATGTGAATTGCTAGGGGACATAGGTTTAAGGTAAAAGGGAGTAAATTTAAAAGAGATGGGAGATGAAAGGTTTTTACATGGAGGGTGGTAAGTGCCTGGAATGCACTACCAGAAAAGCTGTTGGAGGTGGAGACAATAGCAACAATTAAGAGGCACCTGACAGATATATCAATTGGAAGAGAATAGAGAGATGGAGCCAACATTGAGGCAAAAGGATATTAGTTTAGAGAGATGCATTTGTTGGGAAAGTCTTGCTGGACTGAATGGAATGTTCTAGTCCTGTACAGTTCTTTGTTCTGGCCACTTCATGTCTTGCACACAGGTTCCATTGAAATACAAAACTTGTAATTAATTCCTTCTGTTGGAAAAGTTTCTTATTTTCGTAAATAAAATCCCTTAAATGTAAATCAATTCGTATATATGTTCAGTCATTAAGTGAATTGCTTATGTTTTGCAGCATTTCTTACTCACAAATTTGGGATCAAATTTGGGATCCAACATGTGAACCTGCCTTTGGCACAAACCTGTGTAATTCTGGACAAACTGGATCCGAGACTTCGCCATCAGTTTTGCACCTTGTTTGACTATTCATCTAAAGTGGTATAAAAGTGATTAGGAAAAGGGAGCTTCAGACTGGGAGATTAAGGGCTGATTAGGAATAGTCAGCAAGGCTTTGTGTGTGGGAAATCATGTCTCATAAACGTGATTGAGGTTTTTGAGGGTGTAACAAAAAAGATTGATGAGAGCAGAGCAGTCGATGGTGTCTACATGGACTTCAATAAAGCCTGTGACAAGGTTCAGCTTGGTAGACTAATTAGCAAAGTTACATCACTTGGGATTCAGGTGGAGCTTGTCAATTGGAAATAAAATTAGCTTGGTGGTAGGAGTAAGATAGTAGTGGAGGTGGGTTTTTTTTGGATTGGAGACCTGGGACCAGTGGTGTTCCACAGGGATCAGTGCTGGGTCTGTTGTCATTTATATAAACAATTTGGATGAGAATTTAGGCGCCATGGTTAGTAAGTTTGTGGATGACGCCAAAATTGGTGGTATAGTCGACAGTGAATAAGGTTACCTAAGATTACAAATGGATCATGAGTGATAGGACCAATGGGCAGAGGAGGGGCAGATGGAGTTTAATCTTGATAAATGCAAGATATTGCAATTTGGTTTAAAGAAAAGGGCAGGACTTATACAGTAATCTTAGGGCCCTTGGTATTGTTTTTAAATAGAGAGACCCAGGGATTCAGGTTCATAATTCTTTAAAATTTGCATCACAGCTGGACAAGGTGGTTAAGAAGGTGTTTAGTATGTTTGCCTTCATTGTTCAGACCATTGAGTATAAGGGAGGGGGCATCTTATTGAGGTTGTACAGGACATTGGTGAGGTCAATTTTGCAGTACTATATACAGTTCTGGTCGCCCTGATATAGAAAGGTTATTATTAAATTGGAGAAGGTTCAGAAGAGATTTACCTCCAGGATTGTGCCAGAACTGCAGTGTTTGAGTTATAAAAATAAGCTGGATAGTTTGGGACATTTTTCAATGGGACATGAGAGGTTGAGGTGTGATCTTATCGATGTTTATAAAATCATGAGGGGCATAAATAAGGTAAAGAGCAAATGTTTTTTTTTCCCTGGTGTGTTCAAAACTAGGAGACACTTTTAGGGTGAGAGGAGAAAGGTTTAAAAAGGACCTGAGGGGCAACTTTTTCACACATAGGGGTGATTTATACATGAATGAACTGGCAGAGGAAGTGGTTGATGCAGGTCCAGATACAATATTTAAAAACACATTTTGATAACTACATGAAAAGGAGAGGAATTGCAGGCAAGTGGGATTAGTTTAGTTTGGGAAACATGGTTGGCACGGATGAGTTGGACTGAGGGGTCTGTTTCCATGCAGTATTACCCTAGTCTGAGAGAGGAGATGGAAATCAGTGGGCTGAATGAAAGCAGGAAAATGAACAGCAGTTTAACCTATTTTGGAATATTTTAGAATTTAGCCCATCCTTAGCAACTGCTGGTGTTAACAACTTTTTTTCTGAGCAGCAGCCACTCAAGAGAAGCCTATCATTGGTATTTGAATTTGGAGCCACCCCTAAGCCTATAGGGCTATTGCCAAATGGTCCAAGTGGTTGTATTCCAGTGTTTAGTATATTATGGGCAATCAACATAGAAATTAACCTTATGACGAGCAATTACCACTTCTTTTTCATTGTACCTTGCCACTTTAAGATATTAAGTGATTTGTTTTTCCCTTATCAGTTTTCATCCTCCTTCTCATGAAGGCATTGATTCTTAGTTGGTATATAGTGACCCAGGTGCCAGTCAATGCAGTATCTGTCTAAGTAGTCATGATTCTATGTATGACCCTTGTCAGTGACCATTTCAATATCAGGGGAAATTGTAATGGAACATGATCTTGTCTTCTCCCAACATCCTTCATCACCCAGCAACAGGAGTTGTTGAATAGTGACCTGGGGCAGGATTGTCTGATTGATTTCCCTATCTCCAATATGGGCTCAGAATGCAATTAAACTTCAGCTCCAGCTGGGAGGGTAAGAGCACAAATGACATTTCACTCTGCTTTTATATTTAAGGTGCACTTGTAATTAAAGTGACTGTCATAGTTGGGAGAAGTGTTAGAATTAAGCTGTGTAGAAGCTCTAAACATACTTTTGGAATGGACTGGGACAAGCACAGATTTGATTTGAATCTGCAATGACATTTGAAACAAAGTTCCACAGTGTTCTATTTGCAGTGTTAGATTCACTTGCATATGAAACTGACAGGAATAAATTGAGAACTTATCGCAAACCTCTGTACAAAATACTGAGTGTATAGTAATGCCAGTCCTATATATACCTGACATTTCCTGAACGAAATCAACCTTGTCTGTCTGAATGAATTTGGATTTTAAGTAGAATGATTTGTTTCAGTGAATTAATGCGGTCACTTCTACCAAAGGTGGCAACCAGCCGATTAATAAATATTAATAAAGTGTCGACTGGTGCCACTATCAGTCAGTGGAAATTGGATGATAGACGGGTGCAATGCAGTATCTTCACTCTCTACACAAAGGCATTTGAACACATAGCTGGAATTTTCTCTTGCTGAACATGATGCTCTAACCATGTTATAGAGAGTGCAAGTCAGTTTTTTAAAAAAGCTGAGTGAATAACATTAATAATTTTAGTGGTAGTGGTTCTGAAAGGGTTAATGTTGAAAACTGCACTAAACTCCACCCATCTTGATGATAAACTTGGGTTGGGAAAGGCAGTACATCTCAGGATCTTGTAGACCGAAGACCTACATCCACAGGTCTCCCAACAGACTCAGTAGCAATGTCTAACTTACTAATGGAATCTGAACCCGATTACTATCATGCAATATCTACCTCTTGTTTAAGACCTCTTCTCATTAATTCACTAGTGGTTTTTCTCTATTACTGTAAACCATGTAGGCTCTTAGTCTCAGCCAAGGGGCATCAAACATATGCAGTAGTGTCTGACATCACAGCACTTGGGATAACATAAAAACAATGTGCATTCTTGCTTAATATCACAATGTAACAGTGGTGAGCATCCCAGTGCACCCAGGAGCAGAGAATGCAAGTGGACCCAGCAGCAGTCCTGGATATTTAAAACTTCAAAGAATTCACTTCTTTAAGACCGATGCATACAATCGGTCGCAGTTGAACAGTCATACAGCTTACAGACAAACTCGGAGAAAGACCAACAATGAAGAACAGCAATGGTAAAGACTTTTACTTCAGATCTGGTAGGTGTAGCACTGAAGCAAGTCTGAACTAGAAACTACTCACAGTCAGCAATTAAAAGTTCCATTGAGAAGCAAGAGTCCATTGGAGCTGTTCCAATCAGAAGTTCCGTTAGACAGCAAACCAGCATCAGAGCTCTGTGAGTAAAGTTAAAAATTCCTGTTGAGCAAAGGGGAATTTTAAATAGCATAGAATAAGTTGAAAATGCTCAGAGTTAAAATGAGCACAGTCAGCACTGCTCTCAGAGTGAGTGTGCACTACAAGGCACAGTGACATTGAGAAATCCAGTCCAATAGAAGTAAATTAAATCAATATTGTAGCACTGGTCACATTATGAAGCCAGAATGTAGGTGACAAAGGGGCAATTTAAAAGCCTAAACAGAGTCTAACAGAAGAAAACACGAGAAGTTCTATAAGCTTTTGACAATTACTTTGATCTGTGAACAAGCAAAATCAAGAATTAACAGAAGAGTTCAGCACCAAGGAGAATTGATGGGTACATTCCTTAATATCTCCACAGATTAAAGGAAAATTATGATTATATGGCTTTACTATCAGAATATATAAAAGACAGAATGGTTGTCAGAATTATTGATATGTGTCAAATTATTTGATTTGAAGAAGATTTGACTCAATAGAAAACCATTCAGATTGTGTTGGAATCAGAAATTAAGAAGTAACATAAAGAGGTCCAGAGGACAACTTATCACTGGGAAGCAGCGGATTTCATTTTGTTTTTAAGATATAAAAATATAAAGATAAACAGGACAAACCATGATGGAGAGTAGGTCAGCTGGTATATACTAAGAGTCAGTGTCAGTGCTGTGGAACAAGGAAGCTTCACAGTTAGCAGTGCCCAGCTATTTACAAAAATGCTATATCTGTAAAACTACAGATAACTTCCAGAAAAGGTGTAGAAGTAGGATATAAGTAACAGAGCAGCAAAAAAGTCAAATGGCTATTCATACAGACATTAATGTGGGTAATTCCTTACATTAGAAAAGATACCAAACATTGTAGGCGGCATGGAGACACAGTGGTTAGCACTGCTGCTTCACAGCGCCAGAGACCCGGGTTCAATTCCTGCCTCAGGCAACTGCCTGTGTGGAGTTTGCACATTCTCTCCGTGTCTGCGTGGGTTTCCTCTGGGTGCTCCGGTTTCCTCCCACAGTCCAAAAATGTGCAGGTTAGGTGAATTGGCCATGCTAAATTGCCTATAGTGTTAGGTGAAGGGGTAAATGTAGGGGAATGGGTCTGGGTGGGTTGCTCTTCAGAGGGTCAGTGTGGACTTGTTGGGCCATAGGGTCTGTTTCCACACTGTAATTAATCTAATTATTCTTAGCGGAAATTGATGACCTAACCAACTTGAGTTTGAAAGAACTTGTTTGTGTAAATGGACATGTCATTAATTTTTATCATAATACAAGGATGAGTGTCACTGTTGAATCAGATAAGCTCATAAGACCTTGAGATATAGGAGCAGAATTAGAGTATTAAGCCCATTGAGTCTGCTCCACCATTTGATTCCAGCCAATATGTTTCTTAACTCTATTCTGCAGCCTTCTCTCTATAACCCTTGATCCTCCTAATAATCTGTCTTAAAGACACTCGATGACATAGCCTCGCCAACCTTTTGTGGCAATGAATTCCACACATTCACTACCATCTGGCTGAAGAGGTTTCTCCTTATCTCAGTTCTCAAGGGCTATTCCTTTCTCTGAGGCTGTGTCCCTGGTTCTTAGTCATAGAGTCACAGAGATGTACAGCATGGAAACAGATCCTTCGGTCCAATTCGTCCATGCTGACCAGATATCCTAAATTAAACTAGTCCCATTTGCCAGTATATGGTCCATATCCCTGTAAACCCTTCCTATTCATGTGCCCAACCAGGTGCCTTTGTCTCTCTTACTCGTTGAAACATCTTTTTTACATCCACTCTATCCAGGCCTTTCAATATTCTATAAGTTTCAATGAGATTTCCCTCTTATCTTTCTAAATGTCATCAAGTGGAGACTCAGAGTCCTCAACTCTGCCTCATATAACATGCCCTTCATCCCCAGGATCATTCCTATTAACCTTCTCCAGACCCCTTACAAGGCCAGCACATCGGAAAGCATGGTGGCACAGTGATTAGCACTGCTGCCTCACAGTGCCGGAGACCCGGGTTCAATTACTGCCTCAGGTGACTGACTGTGTGGAGTTTGCACGTTCTCCCCGTGTCTGCGTGGGTTTCCTCCGGGTGCTCCAGTTTCCTCCCACAGTCACAAAGATGTGCAGGTCAGGTGAATTGACCATGCTAAATTGCCCATAGTGTTAGGTGAGGGATAAATGTAGGGGTATGGGTGGGTTGCGCTTTGGCGGGTCGGTGTGGACTTGTTGGGCCTAAGGACCTGTTTCCACACTGTAATGTAATCTAATCTAACCCTATTATAGGTGGACGGCATGGTGGCACAGTGGTTAGCACTGCTGCCTCACAGCATCAGAGACCCGGGTTCAATTCCCGCCTCAGGTAGCTGACTGTGTGGAGTTTGCATGTTCTCCCAGTGTCTGCGTGGGTTTCCTCCCACAGTCCAAAGATGTGCAGGTCAGGTGAATTGGCCATGCTAAATTGCCCGCAGTGTTAGGCAAGGGGTAAATGTAGGGGTATGGGTGGGTTGCGCTTCGGCGGGGCGGTGTGGACTTGTTGGGCCGAAGGGCCTGTTTCCACACTGTAAGTAATCTAATCTAATCTAATCCTTCCTTAGATATACAGCTGAAAACTACTTCCACTATTCAAAAGGCATTCTTACTAGAGCCTTATACAGCCTCTGCTGTTATATTCTAGTTCTCTAAAAATGAAAGCTAACATTGCATTTGCTTTCCTTGCTGCCAATCGAACCTAAATATTAACCTTGAGAGAATCCTGAACTTGGATTCCTAAATCCTTTTGTGCTTCAAAATTATAATGCATTTCCCCATTTACAAAGGTAGTCAATGCTTTTATTTTCCAACAAAAGGGCATAACCTCACAGTTTCCCATATTTTATTCCATCTGCCACTTCTTTGCCCACTCTCCTAGCCTGTCCAAGTCCTTTTGCAGCCTCCCTGCTTCCTCAACATTACTTGTTCCTCTACCCGTTTTTGTGTTATCTGAAAACTTAGCAACAATGCCCTCAGTTTCTTTGTCCCAATCGCTAATGTATAACATGAATAGTTGTGGTCTCAACAATGATCCCTGTGGAACACTGTTAGTCACTGGCTGTAATCCTGAAAAGGATCCCCACTCTCTGCCTTCTGCCAGTCAACCAATCCTCTGTTCATGCCAGTACCTTGACCCTAACACCTTTTCTTATCGCTCAGCCGCCTAAGTGACACCTTATCCAAAGGCTTTCTGCGAATCCAAATAGATCAAGTGCACAGCCTCTCCTTTGTCCAACTGACTTTTTACCTCCTCAAAAAAACTCAAACTGATTTGTCAGACATGACTTGCACTTGATGAAGCCATGCTGACTCAACCCTAGTTTACCATACACTTCCAATTACTCCACAATCTCATCTTTAATACACGACTTTTACAAATCTTACCAAAGACCAAGGTCAGGCTAACCCCCTATAGCTTCCTGTCTTCTGCCTCCCGCCCTTCATAAACACAGGTGTTACATCGGTCTTTTACCTGTCCTTTCAGACTATCCCTTACTCCAGTGATTCCTGAAAGACTGCCACCAATGCATCTACCATCTCCTGAGCTGTCTCCATTAAAAACACTGAAACGTGGTCCATCCAGTGATTTATCGATCTTCAGACCTTTCAGTTTGCCCAGCACCTTCTCCTTAGTGATGGCTGCTACATTCACCTCTCTTGAAGTTTTGCTACTGATGTCTTCCACTGTGAAAACTGATGCAAAGTACCTTTTCAGTTCCTCCGCCATTTCTTTTTTTCTGATTACTATTTCTTTGGCCTCATTTCCCAGTAGCCTAATTTTCACTCTTGCTTCTTTTGTATCTCTTTAAATATCTAAAATGCTTCTTGCAATCTTATTTTATATTACTAGGTAGTTTACCCTCATATTTCATCTTCACCTTCCTTATTGCTTTTTGTAGTTGTTCTCTGCAGGTTTTTTCAAAGGCTTCCCAATCTTTTGATTTCCCACTAACCTTCCCCATATTGTATGCTTTAATACTGTCCCTGACTTCCCTTGTCAGCCATGGTTGCTGTGCCCTCCCCCTAGTATGTTGCTTCCTGCTTGGGATGTATTTCTGCTGTGCCTCCCGAATTACCCCCAGAAACTCCTGCCATTGCTGCTCCATCATCTTCCCTTCTAGGTTTCCCTTCCAATCAAATTAGGGTGGCACAGTGGCTCAGTGGTTAGCACTACTGCCTCACAGTGCCAGGGACCTGGGTTTGATTTCTGCTTCGGGTGACTGACTGTGTGGAATTTTCACATTCTCCCCGTGTATGCGTGGGTTTTCTCCCGGTGCTCTGGCTTCCACTCACATGCCAAAAGATGTGCAGGTCAGGTGAATTGGCCATGGTAAATTGCCCATAGTGTTAGGTGCATTAATCAGGAGTAAATACAGGGAAATGAGTCTGGGTGGGTTACTCTTCAGAGGGTTGGTGTGGACTTGTTAGGACCGAAAGGCCTATTTCTACACTGTGGGGAATCTAATCTAATCTAATCTGGCCAGCTCCTCCCTCATTACTTTGTAGTTATTTTTACTCAATTATAATACCATTACATCTAATTCCAGCTTCTCTCTCTCAAACTGCAGACTGAATTCTATCATATTATGGTCACTACCCACTAGGGGTTCCTTCACTTTAAGCTCCCTAATCAAGTCTGCCCCATTACACATCACCAAAACCAGAATTATCTGTTCCCAACTGGCCTCTACCATAAACTGCTCCAAAGCAAACTTTCCTAGACATTCCACAAACTCCTTTCTTTGGGATTTGCTCCCAACCCGATTTTCACAGTTGACCTTAATGTTGAAGATCCCCATGATAACTGTAAAAGTATCTTTCTTTCATGCCTTTTACATCTGCTGAGTTATTTTCTGCCCCACATCCTGAGTACAGCTCATTTAGCATTGGTGAATAACAGAAGGTGTAGCTTACAGTGATGAACCACACAATCCATATTGTCAACTGGAATAATGATATGGTATAAACAAACATTGCAACATTAGGGTCGTAGGATAGTAGAGAATGCATACATAATTCATTATCTAGAAATTACTCAAGTAGACATGTGTAGAGTTCAACTTTCTTGAAGTAGTAGGAAACGTTTAACTAATTACAATGAACAGGAGAAAGTGAGGACTGCAGATGCTGGAGATCAGAGTCAAAAAGTGTGGTGCTGGAAAAGCACAGCATGTCAGGCAGCAGCTGAGGAACAGGAGAATCGATGTTTCGGGCATAAGCCCTTCATCAGAAATATAAGTGCTGGGGAGGGGGCGGGGTTGGAGGGGGCTGAGAGATAAATAGGAGGGTGGGGAGGGGCTGAGGGGTAGAGCGGGTACTTGGGAAGGAAGATGGACAGGTAGGACAGTTCAAGAGGGTGGTGCCAATTTGGATGATTGGATCTGGGAACGGTGGGGGGAGAGGAGATGGGAAACTGGTGAAATCGACATTGATGTTGTGAGGCTGGAAGGTCCCAAGGCATTGGGTGGCTAGGATTTGGCAGTGGAAAAGGCCCAGGACTTGCATGTCCTTGGTGGAGTGGTAGGGGGAGTTGAAGTGGTTGGCCACAGGGCTGTGTGATTGTTGGTGCACGTGTCCCAAAGATGTTCCCTGAAATGTTTCACGAGTTGGTGTCCTTTCTCCCCAGTGTTGAGCTGAAACCGCCGGCCTCTCACCATCACCCCCTACCTGCATCTACATATCGCCTTCCCAGCTATCTTCCCCGCAGCCACACTCCACCCTCCTATTTATCTCTCAACCCCCTTCCCCCCTCTCTACATTCCTCATGAAGGGCTTATGCCCAAAAAGTCCAATCTCCTGAATCTTGGATGCTGCCTGACCTGCTGTGTTTTTCCACTGTCACATTTTTCGACTATTTGTGTGCAGTTTTGGTCGCCATACTATAGGAAGGATGTGGAGGCACTGGAACGGGTGCAGAGGAAGTTTACCAGGATGTTGCCTGGTATGGTAGGAAGATCCTATGAGGAAAGGCTGAGGCACTTGGGGTTGTTTTCATTGGAGAAAAGAAGGTTTAGGGGTGACTTGATAGAGGTGTACAAGATGATTAGGGGGTTAGATAGGGTTGACAGTGAGAACCTTTTTCCACGTATGGAGTCAGCTATTACAAGGGGGCATAGCTTTAAATTAAGGGGGGGTAGATATAGGACTGATGTTAGGGGTAGGTTCTTCACTCAGCGAGTCGTAAGTTCATGGAATGCCCTGCCAGTAGCAGTAGTGGACTCTCCCTCTTTATGGGTATTTAAGCGGGCATTGGATAGGTATATGGAGGATAGTGGGTTAGTGTAGGTTAGGTGGGCTTTGATTGGCGCAACATTGAGGGCCGAAGGGCCTGTACTGCGCTGTATTCTTCTATGTTCTATGTTCTATTTACAACTAACATATCAACTAATTACAATGAACAGTCAGCAGATCAAATGAGGTAAACTTATGCAAAGTTGATTTGTTCAAAGGCAATCCAGTCAGAGAACAACTGGTCCTGGAACTAACAGTTGTTGAACTGGTCAAGCAGCAAGCAGCAGAACATTATATTGGGCTTCCTAGACTGATGCCATAACTACAAAAGGAAAATCTATTGAAGTTGACTGATGGCTAAGGAAATGTGTTTTCTATGGGCAAGAAGAACTAATAACCAGAAAACTTAAATAGACTCAAGGAAATTTAACAAATCATTAATCATATTCAAAAACTGAGATAGTCAGATTTTTAGTCAGTAAGGGAGTTGAGGGAAAAGGCAGGAAAGTGGAGTTGAGGATTATCAACCATGTCTTAATGAATGGCTGAACAGATGAGATGGATGGATGGCTAACGTTTTCTCTTACATATATGATCTTACATAATGAAAATGCATTGCTATTTACTGTGTTGAAGGACTGCTGGGATCAAACGAGCAGTGGTTTGGTGAGATCACAAACTTTGAGCACCGACAGAATGACTTACCATTGTAGACAACTTCCTAGTACATGACAAAAGACTAGTTATTCCAGGCTCCCCCTGAGAAGTTGTCCTGCAAAAGATATACTGGGGACACTTTGGAATTGCCAAGTATATATTCAGGACTCAATTAGCAGTGTGGTGGTCAGAGATCTTGTATATTATTGTGAAATCTGTGACTATATGGGATTGTCAGGACTGTAAAGCAATCACTGAAATAAATTCCCATAATAAATACCAGCAAAAATATGTGGGAAGACGAGAGAGGGGACCTGATAGAAGTTTATAAAACAATGAGAGGTATAGGTAATGATAGTTGTCTTTTCCCTAGGAAGGGACTTTTCAAGACTAGGGGCTACATTTTTACAATGAGAGGAGAGAGGTTTCAAAAAGACAAGAGGGGAAATCTTTTACACGTAGGGTGGTTCGCATGCATTTAGAGAGGCAAGGACCGATTTTGGTTAGTCGGCATGGCTTTGTGCTTACGGAAATCGTGTGTCTCAACTTTGATTGAATTTTTTGAGGACCTAACCAAACAGATTGATGATTCCTAATTAAGAATCTCCAATGGCTTCCATCTAGAATAGTAAGATTAAGTTGGACTTTAGACCCAGTCAAGGAAAAAGGTCTGTGTCAGCCAATGACCCCAACCACAACCTGGAGGGAGGGAGTTGGCATCACAGCATGTACAATGTGTGGAACCATAGACACTTGGAACACATGGTGGGTAGTTGTATTGCTTCAACCTCGAGGAAATGAGTGCCATTGTAATCCACATAGCTGTGTGCATGTGCATGAAGTCTCTGATTGCCAACACTTCTCACCCACGAGGCTGTGCAGGTTAGTAGTGGGTGAACTTTCGGGTTTGAGAACAAGTGATAGAAGATGTTACAGGCAATAATGAGCATGGTAGAGTGTGAGCCTTGGTGGGAGATGGGTGCAGTAATAGTCAAGTAAATTTGAGGTTGTAAAGAGAAGATTGTGGCACGTACCCTGGCAGAGCAGAGAAGGTGACCTTTTTATGGCACTGTTGTCTGTTCTTCTGGAACATAGAAACTGGATTGAGCCAGGTGGTGAGCTCAGACCAAGCTGCCAGAGTCTGGTATCACAGCCTACACTGATGGTCCTTGGGGTAGAGGATGCCCTTCCTCTACACTAGTCCCCCTACTGGGACCTCCAAGGTCCTGTAGCAGACTCGCAGTGCCATATTCCCTTCTTTTGTGGTATGTGTCCATCACACTCGTCCCACAGTTTTGAAATGCCAGTGCTGATCTTTTGGCAGATATCTGTTGAGTTGTGAGATGATCCCAGAATGGCAAGTGGTAAAATGTAGTTAGATTTGGATAAGAGGGAAAAGTGGGATGGTAAATAATAAGGCGAGTTGGTAAGATATGGCCTGAAATCTTGAGAGGCCGTGTGGTAAGGAACTCTTCAAAAATCTTGACATGACTTGTATTTAGCCAATAAAATGTAAAATTCAGCTCATAGTATTTTTTTGTTTGAACTTAAACATCCCTCGTAATATGAGGCCCTCAAATGTAACAGACAATTCTGTCCAACCAAGTCACCTGGGTGTTTGGGCTCCTCTTGTGCTTTCTTAAATAACTCAGTATAACCCTTCATCCTGTCCACTCCATTTGTTTGTACAGCCTACTCTAAAATGCTTGTGTACTTTTACTTCAGTTATTTGTTTAATTACAATCACCACATTCTCATCAATTTCTGCATGAAGAAGTTTCTTTTGAATTGGTTATTTTGATTTCTTGTTGACTAACTTATAATGTTTATTTTTTGTTTCGCTCTTCTTTGCAAGTTTAAATAGACTGTATTTTAGGGCGTAGGTTTGCTCGCTGAGCTGTAGGTTTGATATCCAGACATTTCACTACCTGGCTAGGTAACATCATCAGTGGTGACCTCCAAGTGAAGCGAAGCTCTTGTCTCCTGCTTTCTATTTATATCTTTCGCCTGGATAGGGTTCCTGGGGTTTGTGGTGATGTCATTTCCTGTTCATTTTCTGAGGGGTTGATAGATGGCATCTAGATGTGTTTGTTTATGCCATTGGAGTGCCAGGCCTCTAGGAATTCTCTGGCATGTCTTTGCTTAGCCTGTCCCAGGATAGATGTGTTGTCCCAGTCAAAATTTTTTTTTTTCATCCGTGTATAGGGCTACGAGGGAGACAGGGTCATGGCTTTTTGTGGCTAGCTGGTGTTCATGTATCCTGGTGGCTAACTTTATTCCTGTTTGTCCTATGTAGTGTTTGTGGCAGTCCTTGCATGGAATTTTGTAGATGACTTTGGTTTTGTTCCATGGGTTGTACTGGGTCTTTTAAGTTTGCTAGCTTTTGTTTGAGAGTTTGGTGGGTTTGTGTGCTACTAGGATTCTGAGGGGTCTTAGTAGTCTGGCTGTCATTTCTGAAACTTGTGAATATTAATAATTGAGTAAGTGCACAATTGTTCAGATGATATAACAATTGTGTCCCACCAACTGTTCTGGGTTGTGTCCTTATTAATATGGAACTCCACCCGTGGTCAACCTTGAGGATTGTGGCCAGTCACTTGAATTCTCTGAGCTCCTTGTCACACTGAGGACTGCTAATCAGTTTTGGGGTGGTCAGCTACTTGCAGTCTGCAATATTCATCACCTCATGGAGAAGCCATGCAAATATTTCGATAAGGTCACACTTGGGGAGTTTATTTTAAATAGACAAATGGCTCATCACCTAATTAGAGAAGGACATGAATGGATGAATGAAATTCTCACCATTCCAGCCTTTATTTGAGGAAACTACAGCCAAGGGAATGGGAATTGACTGGGAAATACCTTTCCTGTAGATTAGTCGGTTAAGTGCCTACTAAGTAATGCTTAAGCTGTCTTAAATTCAGTGTGTTCATGACTAGTCAAATATCCTAAAACATGAAATCTTGTCATGCGATCCTTTTGAGTTGTTCATCTAATTTTTTAATGTGTCATTTTCTAAGGGCTTCCTAGCAATGTTTTTGGAACGACGCTTCATTCCAAGAATTTGATTGATCCATGTGCTTTACTACAAGATATCTACTAATATTTCTATAGATCCAGAGTAAGCCCATCTTTTTATAAAGTTAGATGAGTCGGCTGAGAATTGCTGCCAGAGTACAGTCTGCCTGACTCAACACAGAGTAGTGACAAATTTTGAAGAGTCAGCTATCTAAAGAGGTCATCTAGGATATGTTTCTATTTTTAAGAAAAATATAACATATTATAGTGAAGAAAACAAAGATTGTTCCCAGGATAACATGATTATGGACTAAGGTAAGCTACCACAAACAGATAGAAATCTGATGTCTTTGGATTCCCTTGAGTTCCCTCAAGATTGTGTGATAGAATAGTGCATCTGGTGATGTGTGCTCATATGCATGAAAACAGCTACTTATTGGTAATGATTTACAAATTATACTTAAATTTGCCAACATGTTTCATGTTTATATAATTATGTGTGGCATAATGTTTAGGTATTATACCAATGGGTTATAATTGCTTCTATGTCAAATGGAACATCATATTATGAGAAAGGAAGGGAACTACACACTTTGAAATTATCATTAACCTATTGAGGCCATAGCTCATTCACTTTAAAAAAGAAAGACTGAAAATCCAGAAATTGATTAAAAGCTTTCTTAGACTGATATTGCTATCAACACAAGCTAGTCCTCTATTTTCACCCTCTGTAACAACGACTGTCCCTTGCTCTTGAATACAAACAAAAAATTCCAAAGTCCTTGACACAGATATATGGGGGGATAGATGCTGAGGCATTGAAGGAACAATTGGGAGGGTTTAATCAAAGATTTGACAAAGGAGATGGATTCAAGAGCGATTTTAAAAGGAGATGAGAAGGTGGGGAAATGTTAGGATTCCGCAAGGGAATTCTGAAATGTGGGGCCTCAGTGCTGAGTGTATGGTTGCCACATTGAGATGAAGTGAGCAATGAAAGTGGCCAACAGCCTCAGAACTAGGCCCAACATAAAACTGGCTGCACAATTTCTGCAAGCAAAGCCTGATCAAATACAAAGAATCCAAAGCCACAGGTCAAAAGCAAACAAGGACCAGCTCAGACCTATGTTATACAGATAAGGTGTGCTCACCTTAACAAGGGGAGAGTCATTATGACCAGAAACTCATTAAGTGGTACTCAGCCAGAGCAATAAAGAGAAGCATTATGTTTGTGTATTTCCAAGTTTTGGCCACATGCCTTGCCCCTGTGGAATAATCATATCTCATAAAGGGGATGGGTAAACCTAGGATTACCTGACTTCACCTCTTTGGGTGATGTGACCCAGCTGAAGTCAGAGAAATTCCAAAAGGGCTCAGAAAGGGTGGATAAGAAAGGATACTTGACAGACATTCCTCAGTGAAAACTCGATAGATGAAGTTTCCGTGTGAGACCCACTTTCATACTGAGAAGAACCTGAGCGCCCCCCCGACAGAGCTCAGTGAATTGGATCAAGCAGCCCATCAAGTTCACCAGAGTGGGGAGCATATGTGTTTTTCAGGCAGTCAGCCTAGTTTGGGAAATGTTAATTTAATTTATGCATGATGTGGAGGTGCTGGTGTTGGACTGGGGTGGACAAGGCCAGAAGTCACATGTCACCAGGTTATAGTCCAAAAAGTTTATTTGAAATCACAAGTTTTTGGAGTGTTGCACTCTGAAAACTTTTGATTTCAAATAAACCTGTTGGACTATAACCTGGTGTCATGTCATTTCTGACTTAATTTATGTATGAATTGTTTCTTTAATAAAGTGTTTTTAATAAAGCTAAGTTTGAACTGCAGTCCTTTGTTTGTCTAACATAGTAATAAACTGGCTGAACTGTCTGTATAGAATATTTCACAGGCAACAAATGTGTTTGGTCGGAATGATGGTGGGCGTGTTTGGTGGGAATTATTGTGGGAATGTTTGGTGGGAATGACGCAGCACAGAAGTAGTACAGTTGACATTTTCTGCACATATGACCGCACATTCCTACAAATACAACTGTTTAAGCACCAGGCCGCTCAGCTTACCTTTTAGTCACATCCCATCACATATTTCTCTCTAAAACACTGTTGCTCTTTCCCCAATGTCCACTATAACTCAGTACCTTATTGTTCAGTGTAGGATACTCACATACAGAAAGCCTTCAACTGTCCCAAAAAATCTCACTTGCAAACACAAGATACAAAAAAGAATCAAACAGCAGAGGCTGAACTTCATTCTCACAACACAAAAGCTGGTTGCATGCAATCACCAACAACTTTACAGTCAATGACTGATCACTGCATCCACCTCTTTGCTACTGGAGCCAAGTGCCTAGCTTATAATGTAAGATGCACTTGAAGTCGATCATGTACAAAGTGATGTTCTTTCTGCTAAACGTCCTAATTTCCCTAATTGGCAGACTGCTTCCATTTTATCAGCTTCTATTACATTAGTTCTTTGCCTGCTCCAATAATACAGAGCCCATATGATTATGCAGCACACTCTGTCTGCAGTGTACTGCCAGGTACCATCTGACTGATCCAAGCAGCAAATCTTCATCTCAATTAGACAGACTAGCACCATAAGCAAAATTAAACCAAATTACATCCTCGGTTACATGGATGAAGCTTAATCCCAGTTTGAATTTTGTGAAGGGAAGCGGAGCTCAAATGTTGCCTAGTTTGACACTTATGGAGAAATCTAAACTGGTCTCCACTGTTGTTCATTGTCTTCTCTTGATTAATACCAGCAGACACAATGATTACAGCCTGTACTGTTACTGCAATCTACTTCTTTACTTATGACTCAGTCAGTTTAAACACCACAGCATAAAATTGCATCAGGTTGCAAACAAAGTTGCCTTAAGTCCATTGCTGAGACTTGGGTGAGGGAGAGCTGACCAGGCTTCAGTCACTGAGCTGGGTCTGTCCTTCTTCTCTAAACTCTGTCATTGGGGGTCCTGCTTCTGCAATGATTGCTCCAAGGTTTCACTGCCAAAGTCTTTAAAACACTTATCTTTATATATTTTCACTTGAAAGGTTTAGAAAGCTTGACTCCTGCTCAGAACCCTTGTGAATTTAAAATCATCCATCCAATGGATGTATAGACAGGTTATATCTGTCTCATTGTTCTCCCTTTTGATTTAATTTGGTAACATTTGGCAGCCCTTATCATCAGAGTCCTGATTAATTAGCAATGCCTGGTTCTGCCTTTCACAGGAGACTATCGTTCCTGTGAAGTTGGCCACTTTTTCCCATCATCCTTGTGAAGCCTTAGCTGTTAACCAGACTGGTACTATGTAGGCATTAAGATGCAGCCATATGGACACACCACAGAGTCTCGTACTAAAGAAAGTAACAAAGAGATTGTCAGAACAGTCTCTGCGTTCTGAAGAACATGGACTTGAAACATTGACGCTGTTTTCTTTGTCCACAGATGCTGCCAGAGCTGCTGAGTTTCTCCAACACTTTGTTTTCATTTCAGATCTTCAACATTTTTGTGATGTGGAGGAGCCGGTATTAGATAGGGGTGGACAAAGTTAAAAATCTCACAACACCAGGTTATAGTCCAACAGGTTTATTTGGAAACACTAGCTTTCGAAGCGCTGTTCCTATCTAATGAAGGAGCAGTGCTCCAAAAGCTGGTGCTTCCAAATAAACCTGTTTGACTATAATCTGGTACTGTGTGATTTTTAACATTTACAGCATTATGCTTTGTTCTATTAAAAAGACCTCTTGTCCTCCATTAGTACAGCACATAGGCTAGATTTCTAGTTTAGTTGACATGTTCTTTCTTGCAGAGTTTCTGTTTGCTGTAATGCTTCAGTTACGTTTCTGGATTGTAGTTGCTTTGAGGCTTTAAACCTGAAAGCAGCACAGCAGTTTCCAGCCCAAAAGCTGAATTTAACCAATTTAAGGCAGGTCTCCAGCAAGTGGGGCAACTGCTCAAAGCTGATGTGAATGATCTGACTTCAGGAGGTGCGGTTGTGTTGGCTGCAAGGCCAACAGAGGGTAAAAATTTAAGATCACATTTGTGTAGGATGGTGAAAAATCTATTTCCTTTTTTACGTTTTGTTTTCATGAATTTTTATTGAGATGACTTAAAATACAAGAACTGTGGCACAATAAAAGTGACACTGTAGCAAACACAAGGAATGATAAGCATTAAGTCTACATGCTTACAACTGGACTGGTGCATTCATATAACAGAAATCACATTAAATCTGAGTGAATCTCAGTGTGCCACACATTTCACTCCAGGGTGTTTTTGAACAAAGCATCCAGGTTTTTCTTTTGACAGATTCTGTACACTTCTATCTTGATTAATGATGAGGAACAACAGAAATCCCAACTGCTGTCAGCTGCTGCATTTTTATTACCAGTGTTTCATTGCTCAATTGTCTAGTACCGAATTTAATATCCACTGACTTTCAGAACATTGCTTCATGCAATAAAAGAAGGAGTAATGATATATAAAATGTAAATGTTTCATTCCCACTGTGCTTATGATATTTGATCAATTTTAACTATGAGTTAAATGTTGTTGAAAACAGCTCAGGGTAACCTGTACAGAAACTTGATTGATCACGATATATTACATATGCAGCTAGATGTAATTACCTTGCATTTTCAGAAATCTGAACATTCTCTAAGATGTTAGTTTCTGAACAAACTTCTGAAGAAATGTCAAGCCAGATGTCATCCACTATGCTTTTCTCAAATAATAAAATAACTCCCTATTTCTTTCATGTATTTCAATTAATGAGTCTTCATCCTTCACCCGACATGATTTGGCAAAGAGTCTCCTGGCCAAGCAAACTACATCAAGCCTTATAACTTTAATATGAATTGATTGCTACTCATTACCTTAGACCTGAAGATCAAACTTATACATAGAATATTAGAAAATTAGATTTTTCTTTACTATAAATACAACAAATGTCAGAAATATAATTTTAATGATGACAATTACAAATACAAGAAGTAAAATTAAAATTGATAAGTTAAAAGCAGCAAATGGAGTTGATGAAAATATATCTATTGAAATATTTCTGCTTTAAATTTAGAATGTTTTAGTGTTCCTTTAGTCAACAGACTGCAAATCAAATCTTAAAATCGATGAATCTTCAATAGTATCAACGTTCAAATGAAAATATTTTGTAAATACAAAAGCCAGACATACAGGGCCATCATTAGTAGCGTAATTGACTTTTGATTCTTTTGAGGGAGAATATACATTCTGTCACTTGTAACATATTGAACAAAACAGATGTCAAGAGAATTGAAGTGTGGCAATGAAAGAACATGTTTCAATTCAGGATGCACTGAGAGATGAAAGTCCTGAATGCACATTCTGACACTGTGGGATACAAGTGTACAAAGACTTCATATATCCAATAGAAACATAGAAAAATACAGCGCAGTACAGGCCCTTCGGCCCTCGATGTTGCACCGACCGAAGCCTACCTAACCTACACTAGCCCAATGACCTCCATATGCTTATCCAATGCCCGCTTAAATGACCATAAAGAGGGAGAGTCCACCACTGCTACTGGCAGGGCATTCCATGAACTCACAACCCGCTGAGTAAAAAATCTACCCCTAACATCTGTCCTATACCTACCACCCCTTAATTTAAAGCTGTGTCCCCTAGTAACAGCTGACTCCATACACGGAAAAAGGTTCTCACTGTCAACCCTATCTAAACCCCTAATCATCTTGTACACCTCTATCAAATCTCCCCTAAACCTTCTTTTCTGCAATGAGAAAAGTCCCAAGTGCCTCAGCCTTTCCTCATACGATTTTCCTACCATGCCAGGCAACATCCTGGCAAACCTCCTCTGCACCCGTTCCTGTGCCTCCACATCCTTCCTATAGTATGGCGACCAAAACTGCACACAATACACATATGAAGATGCTTTGTCTGCTATTTTTATTAGGCATTGAGGTATTTATCTTAAAAATATGAATTAATTTGTCTGAACATATTAAATGTTTAGGTACTAGTTGTACCCAGCACAATTTCAATACCTACAAATAATTTTATCCTTGCAATATATAAGACCGGAAAGAAGCTTAGAATAAGCAAAAGCATTCTTCCTATTGTTTATACATGACTCCCTCAATGAGTTAAGCAATGGTTTTGTAACTTGTGCTGATCTGTAATTCAATGCTCTTTAGAAGTATGTCAGTAAACAGTCCCTCTGTCTGGAGATGATCTGGACTGTTCACAGCCTTGCTGTCCTTTTTTACGCCAGGTGAGCTTTGGACCACATACCGTCTTGATTACCAAGATTGCTTATTTTTACTTAAGAAGTGGCAGTAACCTCATGGCAATGTCACAGGATTAGTAATCCAGAACCACAGGCTCTAATAGTTTGAGATTCAGGCTTCAAATCCTACCACAGCAGATGATGGAGTTTGAATTCAACAAAAAATCTGTAAGTAAAAAAATCTTGTCTAATGGCACCCAAGTAACTGACAATTGTTGTAAATATCCATCTGTTTACTGATGTCCTTTAGGGAAGAAAATCTGCTGTACTTACCTGGTCTGGCTTACATGTGACACAAAACTCAGGCAATGTGGTTGATTCTTAATGGATCTCCAAAATGGCTGAGGAAGTGTCTGGACAATAAATGCTAGCCATTGAGCCCCACATTCCATGAGTTATTAAAACAAAAATAGTCTTTCTACATCACTATCCCCCAACCTAATTCAAATAATTTGCTGCCGAAGTTGTCAATCATACTCATTCCGATTCACCTTAGCTCCTGGATTGGTAATGTCCCAAGATGAAAATTCTCATCTTTATTTTAAAATTCCTTACATCTCCCTATCTCTGGAATCTCCTCCAGCTCTATAAGGTTCCATGAGCTCTCCACTTGTTCAAGCTTGTCAGATGTCAGATTTTCTTCACCATTAGCAAGCACTCCTCAGTTACTTAAACTCTAATCTTTAGAATTTTCTTCTTAAACTTGCCAGTCCCTTTATCTCTCTCAACCTCCTTTTGGACCATACTGCTCAAAACATCTACCTTTTAAAATATCTCCAGTATAGTTTGGTATTAAAATTCTGTCTCTTACTTGCTTTTGTGAACTACCTTTGGATACTTTACTGAAGAGAATGCATTTTATTCTGATATGTTCAGTATGTTCACTTGATATCTTATATTTGTGATCCCTAGAATTTCCTTTCCAGAAATCAGCGTGTATCAATATCAATCCAAAGCTAAATTGTGCTAACCTCTGGTTAAACAGCACATGATTTATACTGATATTTATATGTCTTGTACCTTACTCTGTTCTATCCCATTAATAACTTTTTTCTATTTCCTCCTCCTTCGTGTACTCATCTAGCTTTTTTTTTACTTTTAAAAGAATAATGTTTACAGAGCATCATGAATTGAAGTCAATTCAGACAGCGTGCAACAAATGATGGAGACATCATTAAGAGCTTGCAAAATAGATTTGTTCATTGGACTAAAGGGAGTGGAAATGAGGATCATACCAAGATGAACAGCTAGAGTGACAGAGAGTATAGGTTTTATTGGATACAAAGGTATCAAAGTGAGGGTGCGGTTGAGAAATCAGTAGCTGCAAATTATTGTGTACAGATGAACAAAAGTTAGCCAGTTTGGATTTTAAAAGTACAATTGTTAACAAATTAAAGACAGTTATTTTCAAGTAAGAAAACCCTTTGGTAAATCAGGGTGTGGCAGGAGCTGTGTACAGATGACATAAGGAAGAGATGGCTGTAATTGATACGATGGGACTGCCAAGACCACTTGAGATGGCAAGGTCAGGGGGGATGGCCATGAACGTGGTTTGGGGAGATAAAATGGAGGAATAGATTCAGACAAGCAGTGAATTCTGAGGAGGGAGAGCATAGTGTGAGGTGAAGGTTAGAATTTCTGAGGACAAGAAGTTGTTTGGTGCAGAGAATGAAGGAGGAAAGCATTGGAGGAAAGGTTTCTGTGAGAATTTTTTTTTCCTTTTTAATCATACTTGGCAAGTAAAGAAAGTGAGTTTGATTGACAGGTAAGAGGGTGAAACTAGAAAAGTTGCTAGGAGGAACAGAAATAAGTAGCACAACGCCAGTCCAAGGCCGCGCTATCACTAACAGGGAAATGTGAAAGCAGTAGCTCTGGTGGATGGACTTTAATAAGGGAAATGGTGTCATCCCTCTAGCCAGATTTCTGTTACGACTACAATATTGAAGCAATCACATAGAATAATCTCATTCTACAGCAGTCAATTTGGACAATTAACGTCCAACCAAAGGGCCATTTCCAGATGTCAGTAGTATTTTGTCAGTGCCCGACCAGCCATTTGCTGAGTCTGTAGCCCAGTAGCAACTTGAAATATCTCCTGCAGGCAGGTTGGAGGACCATTGATGCTCTTCTATCAGGTGCTATGAATTAACTATATCTGGTTCAAAGGTCATATTTGCAGCTACAATCAATCCTCAAGAAGAGATTATCTCCATACTGATGGCTTTAACAGCTGTGGGTCCTTATTTAGAAATTTATAGAATCATAGAATGTCTACAGTGTGGAAACAGACCATTTGGCCCAACAAGTCCACACAGATCCCCCGAAGAGTATCCCACCCAAACCCATTCCCTTACCCTATAACTCTGCATTTCCCCTAACTAATGCACCTCATCTACACATTCCTGAACACAGTGGGCAATTTAGCCATGGCCAATTCACCTCACCTGAATATCTTTGGATGGTGGGAGGAAACCTGGTGTGGGTTTCCTCCGAATAACTCAGAATCTTGAGTCCTGGCAACATCCTTGTAAATGTATTACCTCTTAGTTTGAAGATACAAGATTAGGTCGGACTGTAAGTTATGAAAATGCAAATAGGTTTCACGGCAAGTTGAACAGGCTATGGTTACCCTTGTTTGAATGTTTATATATTCTTCATTAACAAGAAATTGAAAGATTATTGGGAATATACAGTAATATAGAGTTGCGCTCAAAACCAGATTGCCCATCATCTCATGGTGGAGCAATGTTGCGAGGCCAAGAGGCCTACCACTGTTTGCATGTTTGTGTGTGAATGGACAAGAATACAGAAATATTTCTTAAGCGGTGAGAAATCAGATTGCGTTGACATGCAATAGACTGTCGGTGTTCTTATTTTTTGTTAATTCCTTCACAAACGAGGGTGTTGCTGGCTAAACCAGCAGTTATTGCCCATTCCTAATGGAGGAAACCCACACCAACAGAGTCAAAGTGCAAACTCCACATAGACAATTGCCCAAGGCTGGAATTGAACCTGGGTCCCTGGCGTTGTGAGGCAACAGTGCTAACCACTGAGTCACTATGCAGTCATAATTCTCTTCACGTTTCTGATAGTATCTGTTTTTGGAGCTACCTTCACAATCACATTTCTTAATTGGAAGTTGTCAGCTAAGGCTACTATCGGAGTGCTGCAGACCATCTGATTGGGCTGCCTGCATGGATATTCCATCTACTTTCCTCAACTGCTCAGTGAATGTGAAGGTGGCAAAGTTACCTCAAACGACATTGCACCAGAATGTGTTTTCCTCACAAACACAGACTTGGGGCCTGTATCTGGTCCCAATGCCAGTAGGGAAGATCAACCCAAAGAGTCTTGTAAACAAATTTGAAGGAATAGGCAGCTACACCAGAGAAGTCAAGGAAGTCAGAGTGGATACAGAATGCACAAGGAAAGAGCTTGGAGTCAACAAAGGATATGGACTTAGAAGTTGATAATTTTAAGATAGGTGATTAATTGTCAACAGTGTTTCAGAGTACTATGTCCTCTCTGATTTAAGTATTGGATTAATAAGTTTGCCAAAAAGAAGAAAATTGGTACCAAGTTTCCAATGCCAGTTAAGTCATACTTTAAAATTAAAGAATGTCTATTTCTCAGAGCATCAAGTGTCTTGAGAATTCCCTTCCTCAAAAGGCAGTGGATGCAAAATCTTCAACTATTTTTAAATGTAAATAGATTCTTAATCACCAAGGAAGTGAACTCTATATGCAGGAATGTAGAGAAGGGGTTAAAATCAGATCAGCCATCATTTTTTAGAAGAGTGAAACAGACTTGCAGGACCTATCCTTGCTCCTTGTTATTTGTTTGTATGTTTGTATCAACAAAGTTGGTGTGTGAAGAAAGAACATTCCAAAATGTCACTTTTTGTCAAGAACTGACCATATTATGACAAGTGAAAATTATTGCACACATATTGAAGAGAAATTAAGAAATCATTCACTGACATTACTTGCATTCATGGATGTGTTAATCTTCTGAGGAAGACAGGAATGAATTTTGAGAAGTTAGACTTCATGATACCCTTCAGTGCAGTAGCTGGACAGCATGTCAAAACAGACTAGTTACTTGCTACACTAATTTAGAAATATATGTTACAGGTTTTGTCTTTCACTGTGTCACAATAAAAAGAGCCATTATCAGTAATCAGTAAATCTTAGTTTGAAGAACATTGTTACTGTTCTGCCATTCAACAAGATCATTTCAGGAAGGAAGCTGCCATCCTTACCTTCTCTGGCCTATACATGATATAAGAGACCCACAGCAATGTGATTAACTATCAAATGCCCTCTGGTCAATTAGGAATGGGCAATAACTGCTGGTTTAGCCAGCAACACCCTCGTTTGTGAAGGAATTAACAAAAAATAAGAACACCGACAGTCTATTGCATGTCAACACAATCTGATTTCTCACCGCTTAAGAAATATTTCTGTATTCTTGTCCATTCACACACAAACATGCAAACAGTGGTAGGCCTCTTGGTCTCGCAAAATTGCTCCACCATGAGATGGTGAATATATAATGAAGAATATATAAACACTCAAACAAGGGAAACCATAGCCTGTTCGACTCGCCGTGAAACCTATTTGCATTCTCATAACTTACAGTCCGACCTAATCTTGTATCTTCAAACTAAGAAATAATACATTTACAAGGATGTTGCCAGGACTCAAGATTCTGAGTTATTCGGAGAGGTTGGACAAACTAGGATTTTCGAGCAAAGGAGACTGAGGGGGGATCTTATAGGAGTGTATAAGATCATGAGAGACATAGATTGGGTGAATGCACTCAGTCTTTTTCTCAGGGTTGGGGAATCGAGGACTAGAAGGCATCAGTTTAAGGTTAGAGGAAAAAGTATAAAAGGGAACCTGAGGGGCAACGTTTTCACACAAACAGGGGTACGATTGTGCAATGAGCTGCCAGTGGAAGTAGTTAATGTGGTTACATTAACAACACTTTAAAAGGCATTTGGGCAAATACATGGATAGCAAAGGTGTAGAAGGATATGGGCCGAGTGCAAGGAAAGGGTTAGCATGGATGGAGCGTTTGGTCAGCATGGACCATTTTGGAGCAAAGAACCTGTTTCCGTGCTGTAGGACTTTATAACTGTAGTCTCCACGTCAAAATCATCAATATAGATTGTAAAAGCTGGAGATCAAAACCGATCTTTACGACACCCCAGATGTCACAGCTTGTCATCCTGGGAATGACACATTTATTCCTACTCCTTGTATTGTCTCTGTTAATGATTTTGCACAATACACCTACACTATTTCCTGGCTGTGTAAGCAGTGCACTGCTCATTTATCCAATAATGCCTTTGGACCATAACGTGGTGATTTGCCACAGATGTGTATTCACTAAACACAGTAGAACATGTACTAATGTTGTGTGAAAAGAATTTGAAATAAGTTACAGTAGAGAACAAAGATTTATATTCAAAAATGTGGAGGATTTCTATTTGTTTCATGTATAGTGATGCACATGTGGTTCCGTTGATAATTTTATTCTAATCTCCTTAGCATATGAACATCTTTTACAAATACTGTCATAGATTGAACATTCATTAACCTAGCTTTGTCTGGTTCACTGCAAAGCATCACTATTCAGATTCCCCTTTAGCATTCTTGCTTAACCTTGTTCTCTTCTCTGCATCCTCCAGCTTTTCCATGCCAGGTGCGAAACACCATCCCACCAGATGGCCTATTTCTTTTCGCATTCTTTTACTTTGAACATCATTTCCAAATGTTCATGTTACTCAGATAAACAGCATGTTATGCCTCCAGCCAATCCAATTTATCTCTTTATTGCTAGTTTTAATGTTGACATTTGCTCAGCTATTTTGAAATCAAAATCCTGAGATTGTTCTGATTGCCTATGACACAGGTTGGCAGTAAATGCAAGTTTACATGATACTAATGTGTTAGAAAATTCTTTCTTAATTGTGACTCCACGACACTTTGGTTGCTGTGGTTTATAACAAACAATCCAGGTCTTCTTTGATATATAATTTCAGTTGCATCACACTGTAAACTTTTGCTATAAACCCTGTGTCTTACGATCTTATCCTCCACAATCACCTGATGAAGGAGTAGTGCTCCGAAAGCTAGTACTTCCAAATAAACCTGTTGCACTATAACCTGGTGTTGTGTGACTTTTAACTATCAGGAAGTACTAAGTGAGAAAGAGCACGAACATTTTAAGATGCCCATAAGCTATAGGTACTACTGCAAATATTGGATGTTAACCACTATCAATATAACAGGCAGGTTGAGAGAACAGTTAACATTATACAATCAGGTTATCTTCAGCATTATAGCTATTTGTTCGTGCAAAGACTTCTTTGTCGAATCATGAAGGATGCTGAGGTCTCAAAATGTGGCTCAGTTTCACTGCTGCTACCACCACTATGGAGCTTAGAACCTATAAGGTAATGGCCAAACCACTTCCAGTATGGCCCCACATTATGGAGAAAGTGAGGACTGCAGATGCTGGAGATCAGAATCAAGCATGTGTTGCTGAGAAAGCGTCGCAAGTCAGGCAGCATTCGAGGAGCAGGCAAAGGCCCATCATCAGGAATGAGGCTTGTGGGCCGGGGGCTGAGAGATAAATAGGAGGGCGTTGGGCTTGGGGGGGTAGGTAGTTGAGAAAGCGATAGGTGGACGAAGGTAAGGGAGAAGGTGATAGGTCAGAGCGGGGAGTGATGGACAGGTCAGGTGGGTGGTGCCGAGTTGGAGGCTTGGCACTAGGATAATGTGGAGAAATGAGGAAACTGTTGAAATCCACACTTATCCCATGTGGTTAAAGGATCCCAAGATGGAATATGAGGCATTCTTCCTCCAGGCACCAGGACCTGCATGTCTTTGACGGAATGGGAGGAAGAGTTGAAGTGTTCAGCCACGGGGCGGTGGTGTTGCTGGGTGCGGGTGTCCCAGAGATGTTCTCTGAAATGATCCGCATATCCTGTCTCCCTGATGTAAGGGGACCACATCGAGTGCAACGGATGCAATAGATGACATTGGTAGTGGTACAGGTGAATTTCTGACGGATGTGGAGGGATCCCTGGGAGCCTTGGATGGAGGTGAGGGGAGTGGTGTGGGCACTTCCTGCGGTGCCAGGAGTGTCGTGTAGGCTGGTGGGGGGGCATGGACCTGACGAGAGAGTGGCAGAGGGAAGGGTCACTCTGGAATGCAGATAGGAGTGGGGGGTCCGTTTGGTGATGGCGGAAGTGGTGGAGCATGATGTGATGTATGCGGAGGTTGGTGGGTGGAAGCTGAGGACTGGGAGGCGCTGTTCTTGTTACGTTGAGAGGGGTGGGGTTCAAGAGCGGTGGTGCGTGAAATGGAGGAGATGTGCTGTAGGGTATCATTAAGTACATGGGAAGGGAAGCTGCGATCTTGGGAGAAGGAGGCCATCTGGGACTTTCTGAGATTGAATTGGATGCGGTGGAGGCAGAGGAATTGGGAATAAGGGATGGCATTTTTACAGGAGGTAGGGTGGGAGGAGGCGTAGTCTAGGTAGCTGTGGGAGTCAGTGGGCTTGTAGTAGATGTCTGTGGTTAGTCAGTTACTGGTGATAGTAATGGAAAGGTCCAGGAAGGAGAGGGAGGTGTCCGAGATGGTCCAGGTGAATTTGAGGTTGGGGTGGAAGGTGTTGGTAAAGTTGATGAACTGCTCAACCTCCTCGTGGGAGCACGAGATGGCGCTGATACAGTCATCGATGTAGCAGAGGAACAGGTGGGGGTGGTGCCGGTGTAACTGTGGAAGATGGACTGTTCCATGTACCCAATAAACAGGCAAGCATAGCTGGGTCCCATGCGGGTGCTCATGACTACCCCTTTGGTTTGGAGGAAATAGGTGGATTGGAAGGAGAAGTTGTTGAGGGTGAGGACCAGTTCAGTCAGGCAGATGAGAGGGTCAATGGAAGTAGACTGTTTGAGATGAAGAAGTGGAGGGCTTCGTCATGGCGGATTGATGTGTATAGGGACTGGATGTCCATGGTGAAAATTAGGCATTGGGGACTGGGGAAACAAAAATCTTGGAGGAGGTGAAGGGCGTGGGTGGTGTCACGAATGTAGGTGGAGAGTTCCTGGACTAAGGGGGACAGGACGGTGTCGTGGTAGGAAGAGATGAGTTCAGTGGGACAGGCACAGGCTGAAACAATGGGCCAACTGGGGCAGTCAGGTTTGTGAATCTCCGCATTCCAGAGAGACCATCGCCTCCGCGACTCCCTTGTCAGCTCCAAGGGAGTAATAGTTTTGGAGGAGTTTGTGTGCACCACATTGTTAAAGAGAGACTGCTAGAGTCTACGGTAGCCGCTTGTTTTCCTTTCCTTCCTAAGGTATGTTTTGATGGCCTCCTGCCCTGCTGTGGAAATATCCTCTCTCCCCTCTCTCACACTCCTGGACTATGGGCTTCAGTATTAAGAAGCAGGATGCTCTTTCTTTCTCTGGCCTATTGTTCCATTTGAAATTTCCTTCACACCCTCAAAGACTTTCTGATAGCTACATTAAATGCTGTGGCATGATTTTGTTTTATTCATTAAGGGGTGTGGGCTTTGCTAGCTAGTGGTATTGAGCTGCCTTCTTAAACCATTGCAGTCTATTTGGAGCAGATGCATCCATGTTGCTGTTCGGGAAGGAGTTTCAGGAATTTTATAGAGTAACACTGAAGGATATATTTCCAATAGCAATATTTTTCCAAGTTAGGATGGTAAGTGACTTGAAAGGGAACTTGCAGGTTTTAGTGTTCCTACGTATCATCTGCCTTTGTCCTTCTCATTGGCAGTAGTCATGGAAACCTTGCTGCATTTTGGTAGTGCATGTTGTAAATAGTACACACTGCTCCTACTATGTATTGTTGGTGGAGGAACTGATTGTTTGTGGATATGGTGCAATCAAGTAAGCTGTTTTGTTGAGGATGGTGTTAACTTCTTGACGGATGTTGGAACTGCAGTGTCCAGGCATCCTACACATTCCCAGCAAAGAGCAGGTTATCTTTAGGATGTGATGGCTACCTGTACATCAACATTGCTTTGCTCTCGGCCCTCCACCGAGTAGTCTGCGACCAGTATATTTCATGCTAGGCTGTGCAACACTGTCATTGAGATGTATTGACAACACAAAGCTCCAGGATAAAACACAAATAATGCAAGACTAGTTACTGTTACTGTTACTCAAACACTGAGTATATTCAGACTTCCTTGTGGTTAAAGTAAAGTTATAATTGTTACCAATTTGGAGTCAGCTCCAAAGTATTGAACAGTTCGGAATCTAATCCAGAAAATCTTTGTACAAAATCTCAATCCACAAATAAACAGCAAAATGGACTTTGAGTGCTATTTGTAAGAATAAGATCATTGTGAAAGAAGTAAACATCCAGAAAAATCAAACATGTTTTTAAAATTCATAGCCAAACATATTTCTTTACCCAAAACTAATGATAGATATTTATGCCATTTTCACTGAGGGTAAATTGCTGTAGATAATGCAATGTTGACTGTTTTTCCTGTCAGACCTGCTGAGTCGTTTGGTTTTTAATTTATGTTTGTTGTATCTGTGCTATAATTCCCTTGCCCCTCACATTTTCTTAAGAGAGGAAAAGTAAACTGTGTGCAGAGTGGAGGGAATTGAAAATGTCTTCTCAGCCTAATGACCAAATCTCAACAAAAAAATTAAATGATGTTTCAGTTCCATCCATTAACTCGAGTTGATAAATAGTACTGTATTCTATTGAATGACCAAGCTGAATGGACTCACATATACTGATGGTGGTCAAGTTTGAGTAACTGTAATGTAATGTTTTGTGATGAAAATCCCTGAGTGACGAGAATATTGGATGTAATTATATATATAAAACATAGACTGAATTAATAACTGAAAACTGAACACCTATTATTTTTCATTCCAGTGTATAATTAATCCATTTCTTATATTTGGCTTAACTTGACACAAAGATGTTTCAATAATGTTTCAGAAAAAAAAGTGAGGCCTACTAGTAAAGGTCAGATGTGTGAGCTGTACAAGCCTTTTTCAAAATTAAGACTTTTGAATGATTCAGTGTAATTTATCTTCTGTATGCAGTTGGAAGAAGTACAATCTATTTTGTGATGGGTTATTAAGTTCTATAGTTTCTTGATTAAAGAATGTTCTTTCAACTGTGTAAAACTTGTGCAAGTACATTCTTGCATATATATTATTTGCAATATATATGATGCATTTATCAATAGTGTCCTTTTTCTGCAAGCTTACATCATGTTAGCATTTAAAAAGCATAACAATTTCCTTCGTTGCAATTTTGATTGTTGTGATGGAATTTATAAGGGAAGACTGTTAATCTAATGTTTAAACTTAAATTTTGCATTATTCGATACTCAAGATATTGCATTGTATAATTTTGCCTTTTAATACAATACTTCAAAGTAGCTCAGTTCAGACGAACTGTTTCTTATGGATTTATTTAAGAAAAGTTTTAGAATTAAGGAAACAAATGCTTTTAAAACACACTTACAAGCCCACAAATTACTCATCTGGCTAAACCCTCATCTCACCAGATTTATTTTCTTTTTATACATCAAAATAATTTGCAATGTATACTCATTCAACTTAGCTTTTCAATTACAGTTCCTGTTTTGGCATTATGAATAAGTGAAACATATTTTCGTAAGAGAAACACTGCAAAAAATTAAATGATTTCCATTCCCTCTTGATGTTTCTTTAATTACGTGAATTTCTTAAATCTTTTTGTGACAGTGATTAGCACTTGGGCGTTTGAAACAAAACACATTTTCAAAAGCTATAGGGGCAGATTTAAAGCTGGTGGGATTGTCCTCATTTGTGTGAAGTACGCAGTGCAAATAGCAAAAAAATGGAGCAAGGCTCCATTTTGTATAATTGTGATATGTTCTGCATGCAATCTTGTAGATAGCCTCTTACTACTGATTAGAACAACAATGACATGCAGATGTTAACTTAAATTACGACTAATTGCCAACCATGTAGTTTTACAGTTCCTCATTCGGGTAAAATGGACAACAAGGTTGGGAACATTTTGCTTCAGTTTTGGGATTGTGATAAAGTTTGTGGCAAGGACGTAGTCTTTGTGATGGGGAAAAGTCAATGGTTTTGTTTTGCATTATGCAATTGTGGGCTACTGTGGCTCATTCAGGACTGGATGTTGGATAAGCAGACTAAGAACAAAGAGGCATTGGAGAAGTCATGCAGGGTTGAAATAAAACTGATTGTCGGTATTGTATACATGGTACTTGATGTCTTCAGAAGATGTTTGCTAAGGAATGTTATACAGTTGAAGATAGCTTCTTTGGTGAGTGGAATAAGAGTGGAATTAAACAAGAATAGTGTGCATTGGAGGATGATTGGAAGGCTAACTCTATTAATTTTGGCTGTTTAAGACAGAGTGATGGAAAGCTTAACACAATAAAGTAAAGATCATCACATGCCATACAGCAGTCTGACATGTTAATTTGGTTTCAACAGCAAGTAAAATATGATTGTCTTCATGAAAACTTGCAACTTCTTTCCTTGCCATAATTAATTCATTTCCCTTCTCTAAAAAGCATCCCTTGAGTCCAACATCCGTTGAAGCTACCAACACAATCTCTAACCTTGATTCCTCTCTTTAATAACCTTGAATGCATTTCTGCCTCCCCTACTTGTGCCCACTTTTATGTTTTAATCCCTTCAATTAAGTTTCTGATACTGTCTCAGAACTAACCAACATTTACCAAAGTCACAAATGACACCCTCTGTGACTGTGACAAAGATAAACCTATAAGCCTCATTCTTCTTAACTTGTCTGCAGTTTTTGACAAAATTGGTTGTACCTTCCTTTTCAAAATATTCTCCACTGTCATCCAACTTCATGGTATTCCCATTATCTGGTTGCATTCTTAAGTATTTCAGTACTTGGAATATCACTTGTAATGGTTTCTCTTCTCATTCTCACATTCTTGGCCCTGTTGTTTTCCAAAGATTTATCCTTGATCCCATCCTATTTATCTTTGTGATTGAACAGTCAAGTACAAGTGCAGGGACTCTGTGTCAATTAATATGATGGTTGTATACCAGACTGGGCTGTAATAAGCATTTTGTTGGACTATTCAATACCATGTCACCCAGGCCTAAATTCTTATGTTACCAAACGTTTACATAGATGTTGCCACATCATTAAAGATATGTTGGAGGCAAAATATACATCATCAGACATATTGAAGCACACTGACTCCTGAAATGTTAACATTTTGTCACCGTGAATTTGTCTTTTAACTATTTTTGCAAAGTCACTTCAAGTGGACTGGAATTTCTACCAAGGGTCTAACACAGCTATTTCACAGATGACTTTTGAATTATACATGAAAAAATAGGGTGCAAGTCAAATTCAGTGGTTTGACCCATTCCAAATCTCATCAAATCAAATTACAAAGCTTGGACTTGAAGCGGAGGCATTTTAGATTTGTGGCCTGACTCATTAAGCTTCTGTAGAATTTCTGCTTATTTGAAATTTGCATTACTTATTCATTAGAATTAAATATTACCACTGGTATTTTGGAAGTGTTTGAAATACAGTTATTATTTTCCATTGTTTTGTTTTACAAGCAAATATCACTATTTAAGGAGTGAAAAATTCAGTAAATGTGAGTGCACAGATACCATCCTTACCTGGTCAAAGCACCTCCCAATGAACAGGGTGCTGCAGTTCAAATCTAAGTTGTGCTTTTGGGTGGGGTAAGGGAGCGCGGGGGGTCTTGTTACAAAATGGTGAGACAGAGGAACCTGATTATCCGCAGGACACAGGCGGGGAGTATTTTGTTCGGTTAATTGAATTCTGGACAATCGATTGCTGGATAACATAGTTTAGCCAAGCATCAGGACCTTGCGATCTTGCCGGATAATCCGATATTCAGATAACTTAATGCTGGATAAGCGAGGTTCCTCTGTATCCCTACCTGAAGGCCTAGCTTTAAGTCCCATCTGCTCCAGCAGTGTGTCATAACATCTCTGAACAGATTGATTCAAATATTTATGCAAGTTAGAACTGACCTATCACTAATGCAACTTGATTTCATTGCCACAGATGTGGGTGAGTTGAATCTCACATTTAAAAATCCCAAATGTTCAATGAATTTGAATAGTGTCAGTTCAGAACCAAACTCCAGTCACGGTGTTATAATTCACACAAGTGCAAATAAGAAAAAAATAACAATCGAATCAAAACCTATCTTTATTTCAATGTAAACAAAAATTGATTGAACCAAAACACAGAATGACTTATATAGCTTATGGCACCAAGGTGAACAGTAAAGAAGGATTTTATCAAAATCTAGTAAAAAAAATGCTGTCAGTGCAATTCACAGAATCTCCCCAGTGTTTAGGACTCCATGACAAATAATGCAAGGAAATGGCATTATTTATTCTTATCAAAAGATTGTTACAACACCTTTGAGACGAAACTTTGAACAGGCTGTGCACTAAGGAAAGTTGTACAATGATCGTTTATGGGCAGTATACATGGAACAGACAGGAGTGGATGTGTAAAGTTTCAGCAAATGTTGTTGTGTTGTGACTTCTGTAACAACGCCTCCTCCCAGAATACCAGCTCTCACCATTGCTCTGGTGGCAGTCTTCTCTACATACCTGTTATCAAAACATTACCGAACTGATTAAGGTAACCATTAGCAAAGACTACCTGCCAGTCCTCAGAGAAATCTTGATAGCTGCACACATTAAAAAAAAGGATGATATTGCTGCTCAGACATCAGTTGTAATTTAATCTGTTAATCTAACTATCACTTTATTTTGTTGAATCACAGAAATATTACAATAACTTTTTATTTGCTAGGACTCATATTGAGACTTCAGTGTCATTAAGCATCAGATATGCAACCTGTTTTGTGGTGTCTTCCACATTGTGAGATTATTTAGTCTCTCAAATGTATACTGCTTGAGTCCATGATTTTTTAAATGCAGTGAATATTTATTTATCGCTCGACCTTTACAAGTATTCTGTCTACATGAAGTTAGAGCATCTGCTTGCTCCCTTATAGACCCTGCTACCTACTCATATGACTTTCACATCATTACTCTATTGTCATCATGCATGTTTCTAATATAAGGAGAAAGTGAGGATGCTGGAGATCAACGTTGAGAGTGTGGTACTGGAAAAGCACAGCAGGCCAGGCAGCATCCGAGGAGCAGGAGAATTGATGTTTCAGGCATCAGGTTGATTCTCCTGCTCCTCGGATGCTGCCTGACCTGCTGTGCTTTTCCAACACCACACTCTTGACTTATGTTTGTGATATATAATCCCCATTACACTATACCCCATAGGTGGATTCAGGGTATAGACTCCTTCTTATGCAGTCCCTCAGGATTGAGGAGGAGTAGTTTCTATATCGGTTCGATGGGTGCTTGCCAACTTCAATGTGTCAGCTGCACTTTATGCCACATACAGGGCAATTAAGATGAAAAGTTTCAGTAGATAAGTTGTTTGGGGCTCTGTGCACTGTCTCAATTGTGCCTTTACATGTTACCCAGAAAAAAAACTTTTGAAATGTTTGGTGTCTTCCTGAATAAATCATCTTGATTTTGGTTAATTATAAACAGGTGGGGCAGTGGGAATGGTTGATCTTTTCAGAGATACTTTGAGGACATCCTTTTGACTGCCCTCCAGGGAGTCTGCTGCTGTGACTGAGCTCCAAATATCCTCCACGTCTTACAGGAACAATCTACTCTTGTGCTGTCAAATGAGTAGAAAAAGATGTCAACTAAGGGTTGCAGTCGCTTAATTTTAAGAAAAGATATCCTCATGAAACTCAGGAAGCATGGCAAAGAGAATAAACATTCTATATAATTTTTCACCATAAAATGCATCCTTTCAGAAACTTACATGAAACTGTGGAATGTGAAACACAGGTTTAATATTAGGATACATTCAAATTAAGACAAAATATCGAACAGTATACAGCAGACAACTTAAATGTTTACAGGCAAATACATCCTGATTGATCCAAACCACAAAAGAGTAGAGAGCCTTGTAAATTCTGTCTAGGTCAGACCTTGCTCTGAATTGTTCTATGCATGGTGTTTCTGTGGATAAGTGCAAGGTGCCAGAGAAAGGTTTCCTGAGTTGAGATACAAGCAATATTAACACAGCCCTTTGTCCTCTAGAAGCCATTCATCCAGTCTGCCACTGAATATAAAGTACCAGACTACTGCAAGAAAATGAAGACATCATGTAAACTGTCAGGAAGTCAGGCATTCACCTGCATGGTCAGAAAGCCATTTGTAAGTTAAGTCAGCAGGAAACCATGACGTGAGCTTTGGGCTGTGAGTGAGCACTTGAATGGCTCTGTAGTTGAAATCAATACCTCTGTGAATTTTTGAACAGCCAGAAATCAATACCTCTGTGAATCTTTGAACAGTCTCTCTTCCAGAAGAAATCAATACAGGTGCCTATGGTAGGAAAAATTTGTCAAAGTCAATTTCCTGATACAATTGTGGCTAGGAGACTCTCTAAGATTATAAATGGTGGGGGTTAAATTAAACATCCCTGGAAAATGGGCATGGAGCTCATATTGCTCTATTGTCCCAATCCAATTGAATGCATTGTAAACAACACAAAAACCTTGTCCTTACCATAATTATTCCATGCAACCTCTGCCATAAACACAGGAAAAGGCTAAATTGAATTAAAGTGATCTCAATTTAAAGTCAGCCTGCGCCTCTTAAAGGCATATGCATTGTGCTTGAAATAGATGTTTGTTCTTGTAAAATTACATGTGTTGAAAGAGAATCAATAATGGTATAACATCAGAAACAGCATTTTCCAGGTCTGTTGGATACAGTACTGAATGTGTGATGGAGGAAGTTCACAGGAGAAAAGAATTGTTACACTCATTGTGGGGGAGAAGGTGGGGGAGGTGAAGGGCAGATGATCTTTCAGAAGTTAATCTGGTCACATCATTGGGTCAGCTAATCACAGGAGTCAAGCCCCAAGGACCTGGATGCAGTGTGTTGAATGTTGATAACGCACACGAGTAATTAATGTGAGTAACTGTTCATCTTCAAATGTGATATCCTAGCAACTACATCATTAGCCTTCCTTACTGTTCAATGGACACTCAGTAATTTACTGATCTATCAAACAATTGACATCAATTGGGACTTTTAGCTAATATTCATATGCTACATTTCAGCTTCATAAACCTAGCAGCACTCAAACAGATTGCACAATCTTTACTGATATACTTCACTCTGTTTTGTTGAATAATTTGGTGGATACTGGGAGATGACTGCAGCTGCATATTCTAATCTCCATGAAAGAGTCTGTGTTTAAGATCAGTGATTAAATCTTCCAAACTCATTAGATTTGGTTCCTTTAGACTGGAAAATAGCTAATGAAGTTTCTTTACTCAAAACAAGAGGGAGGCAGAAAGCAAGAAACTGCAGACCAATTAGCTTAACATCTGGTATAAGGGAAATGATAGAAGCTGTTATTACAGATGTCGTAACGGTGCATTTGGATGAGTTCAAGGTAGTCAGGCAAATCCAACATGGTATTGTCAAAGGGAAATGATATTTAACTGATTTATTGGTGTATTTAAACAAGTAACTTATGTGGTAAATAAAGGGGAATCTGTAAATATATTGTACTTAGATTTCCTAAGGGATATGATAAGGTAGCACATCAAAATTTGTTGTGGAAAATAGGCAGGATGCAGAGCTGGGCTGAGAAATAGCAGATGGAGTTCAACCTGGATAAATGAGAAGTGAGGCATTTTGAAAGGTCAAACGTGAATGCTGAATATAGGATTAAAGACAGGATTCTTGGTGGTGTGGAGGAACAGTGGGATGTTAGTGTTCAAGTGCATAGATCCCTCAAAGTTGCCACCCAAGTGGATAGGGTTGTTAATAAATCATATGGTGTTTTGGCTTTCATTAACAGGGAGATCGAGTTTAAATGCCATGAGGTTTTGCTGCAGGTCTACAAGTCCCTGGTGAGACCACACTTGGAATATTGTGTTCAGTTCTGGTTGCCCTATTATAGGAAAGATATGGAGGCTTTGGAGAGAGTGCAAAGAAGGTTTACTAGAATGCTGCCTGGACTGGAGGGCTTGTGTTATGAAGAGAAGTTGACTAAGCTCGGACTTTTCTCTCTGGAGAGAAGGAGGAAGAGAGGTGACCTGATCGAGGTATACAAGGTAATGAGAGGCATAGATAGAGTCAAGCCAGAGACCTTTCCCGAGGGCAGGATTTACTGGCACAAGGGGTCATAGTTTTAAGATACTAGGATAAGGTATAGAGGAGACATCAGAGATAGGTTCTTTACGCAGAGAGTTGAGAATGCTTGGAATGCATTGCCAGCGGTGGTGGTGGAAGCAGAGTCATTCAGGACATTTAAGCGACTGCTAGACATGCACATGGACAGTAGTGAATTGAGGAGTGTGTATTTTATTTTAGATTAGGAATAATCCTCGGCACAACATCATGGGCTGAAGGGTCTGTTCTGTGCTGTATCTTCCTATGTTCTAAAATAGGAGCTCATGGTGTCGGGGTAATATGTTGCCATGGGTAGAAGTTTGGCTGGCTAAGAGGATACAGAGAGTAGGAATTCATATTTTTCAGGTTGGCATTATTTCATGGGTGCCACAGTAGTCAGTACTGGGGTCTAAACTTCTAACAATTTAGATAAATTAATTAGGTGGAGGGAATGAAGGGCCAAATTTGCTAATGACAGAAAGCTAGGTAGGAAAGGGAGAGTTGTGAAGAGGACATATGGAACTTATTGAAGGTGTATAGAAAGGTTAAATGAATGGGCATAGGTCTGGCAAATGGAGAATGTGGGAAAGTCAGAAATGATCCATTTTAGCAGAAAAAAATAAAGCATATTATCTAAATAGTGAGAGGTTACAAAGCTCTGCAATGCAGAGAGTTCTGTATGTCCTTGTATACAAATCAATAAAGGTTATCATTCAGGTAGAGGAATTTAACAAAATATTATATTTTATTTCCAGGGAAGTTGAATGCAGGAGTGTGGACGTTATATTTTAGTTATAAAGAGCATTAGTGAGATCATATCGAATTAAAATTATGACCAGTTCAGGACTGGTCATCATCCTCAAACAAAGATGTTAATGCATTGGAAGCAGTTCAGACAAGGTTTACTAGATTAGTACCTAGAATGGATGATTGCCTGTGAGGAAAGAGTAGGCATGCTAGGCCTGTTTCTGAAACTAACAAAGTATGATGAAGCAGGTTATTGATGCCTAAGTGTCACTTGATATCGCCACAAATGACATCTTGCATTACTTTACTGAAGATGGAGAGCAGTCTGATGGAATTGATACTTGGCTGAATTGAATACACACACAGTTTCCTCGGTGCTTGGCATCCCTGGAAAAGATTCCACAATGGGGGATAGACGTCAGTGTTGGCAGTTGTGGTGTTTTAGTAGTGTCCCTAAATCTGAGTCAAAAGGCCCAGGTTCAAGTCTCACCTGCTCCAAAGGTGTGTAATAACATCTCTGAACAGGTTGGATAGAAAATATCAAGACGCCAGTGTTGTTGCTGTATGACAATAGCTTAGGTAGGAGTATAGCTAGTTATGGAGTACATCTTCATATTACAGCTCAAAATATCCAGATGATGCATGATATTAAAGCTTTATTGATTATGTTGTATAAGATACAAAGATGATGGGCATTGCTTGATAAAGGACTGGGAGTGCATATAAAAAAGACAGTGGAATACTTAGACAGTCATTAGGAGGCAGGGAATGGTATGGCTGCATTCTGTGAATGAAACCACTGTCAAGGAAAAGCTCCACATGTTGCTTCTTAATTCACCATCAGGCTTTGATCTATGTAAAACGATGGAAACAATGTCTTTAGTTATTTTTTTGGTATCACATGAAGTGAATTGAATTGCTGAAGACTGGCATCTGTAATATTGGGACCATCAAGAGGAGGCTGAGATACTTCTTATACTCATTGTTTCTGACTGCTGGTGGATGCAAATACTTCACTTTGCCTTTAGTACTAATGTGCTGGACTTCCCTCATTGAGGATTAGGATATTTATGGAGCTCATTCCTTTTGGTAGTCGTCTAATGATCCAGCACTGTTTATGACTGTGGCAGATGTCCATAGCTTTATCTAATTCTGTGATCATTTTGCTCTGTCTGATGAATGCTGCCTTTCTAATTTGGAAACATGTAGAGCTGGACTATCGCTTCACCAGAATGGCACCTCATTTCTGAGATGTCTGATGTCGCTTTTTTCATTGAACCAGGGGTTATCTCTAGTTTTGATTGTAATATTAGGGATCGTGATACGTTGGGTCATGGGGTTACAGATTATGATGAAACAAAATTATAATGCAGGTGATGGTCCACATTGACTCATGGGTGCCCAATTCTGAGTGACTAGATCTGTTTTGGATGTATCTCATGTATTATGGAAGGTGTTCCACACTATACCTAGAGTGTGTTCACAGTGCAAAGGCAGGATTTTGCCTCTCTGAGTGACTTAGCAATATACTTCTAGATAGCACCTACAACAATTAGATCAATGAAGCTGAAATCAGTAGGTCGTTTCCCACTTGTTGACTTCCTTTACACTGTTCAGGGTTAGTCTGGTAGATATATCCTCCAGTCTGACCACTCAGTCAGCCGTAGCACTACTGATCCACTCTTTAACTCTCGACTTGAAATACATTATTTGCCCTTGCTACCCATCAGTATTACTTCCAAGTTATGTTCAATGTTTTGGAGCATTGCTTCATCAGCTGAGGGCAGAAAGAAAGAGGTAACCAGCAGGCTGTTTCCTTGTTTACACTTGACCTGAGACATGATTATGAATGGGTTCTCCAGCCACTCCCAGTGACTGTATATCTCTGTGCGACTACCTCTGCTGGGCTTGTTCTGCCAATGGGAAGGACAGAACAAGGTGGTATGGTGATGGAGGTATGGTGATGGAGCACGCTGTCAGATATGATTCACTGTACATGACAATGTTGGGGTGTCACTTAACTGGAATGCAGGATAGTTCTCCCAAATGTGGAGTTAGCCCAAAGTTAGTAAAGAGGACCATGTGCAATTGACTGGGTAGGGTGGGTCCTTGTCTTTCCCAGCAGCTAAGGCAATGTCAGACTGTCTAATTTTATTTTTATTTGATACAGCTGAGTAACTGTTTGCCTGGAATATAGGCAAGATTAGGAGAGAGCAGCATATTTCCTTCTCTGAAGGTAGTTAATAAACTAGAAATGTTTGTTTTATAACAATGGTAGTTTCATGATCATTACTAGCTTCTTGTTTCAGAGTTATACATGTGATTTAAATTCCACCAGCGAACATGATGAGATTTGAACTTTTATCTCCAGAGTATTAAACCAGCCCAATGTTACACTAGGTCAGTAACATTGCCACTATAGTACTAATTAGTGAGTTGCAGCTTGCTGAAGTACTGTTCCTGTGATGTATTGTGATAGTTTTTAGTGTTGTCAAGAATACTTGATAGACAAGTAAATGGCCAATGACAGTCAGTAGATTGGTTCAAAGAGAAGCAGATTTCATTTGTCTGAAGCTACATTGATTTCTGTTCATCCTTTTCTCGTTTCATTTATAGATTATTTACCCAGATAACTGGAGAGTAAATAAAGGGCGCAACAGTTTAAAATCAACAGAAAGGATTGAATTCTATGAAATTAGAAAATGAGAAAAAAGTTTAAAAATGGAAAATAGTATTGGTTGTCTTTCTACTAACGATACACATGCTCTGGTATTTATTGTAAACAAGGGATTCCAGCACTGGAGTCTAACAGAGTTAAGGCCACTCCAGGAGCAACTGCTTAGTTTAATATATTACATTGTAAAACCCACTTAGATCATAGCAAAAATCACAAACTTTGTGTAGATAGTTAATGTCTTATCATTTTATTACACTAAGGTGCTGCTATTACTAGGGCAATACTTCCTGCATTTATTGACTTTTATTTTGGAAAATACATACAAGTCCAAGTGGATTGGCCATGCTAAATTGCCCATAGTACCCAGGAATATGCTGGATAGGTGGATTAGACTTGAGAAATGCAAGGTTACATGAATAGGGTAGGGGGTGTAGGTTTGGGTGTGATGCTCTTTGGAGGATCGGTGTGGACTTGATGGGCCAAATGGCCTGCTTCTATACTCTAGGGATTCAATGATTCTGTCTGTTTTACAAACACTTTTCATTAAAGTTAGGAAGGAATTGCGTTCACAATTAAATCCACTTTGAGAATTAGATATAAACTCTAGCTATTGGATTTTGAATGGGAAGAGTCAAGTATAACTTCTGCATGTTGAAGTCTCAAATTGAGCTCAATTTAAATTCAGTCTGCCCAATAACAATTAAGACGTTAAATTTGTGAATTAAACTGTTTCTATGCTACAGAAAATACTTAAATCTGTTGCTTACTTCTGTGCTTGGATAAAATTTAAGAACAATATATGATAATGTATTTTGATTCAATATTTATGCTCAGTTAAGTCTAGTTAAGTCAGGCATAACAAGTTATAATGATACTGTGCCTTTAAGAGATGTGTTCTGACTTGCTGGTCTTGTGGATGGATGTTGTCACAGTGGTGCAGTAATGTATCCTTCAGACAGGTAGTTGGGAAACAGCTTTGAGTTCTCCCTTTTTTTTAAAGTAAACAGAAGAATTATAAGTGAATGAAGTTCAGGCTCACATGAACCCAGAAGACTTTATTCTTTCACTCGGCTAGATGGGTAGGTTGTCATTGGCTGCTGAAGCTAGCTTAAGCTCTCTGCTGCTCGAGTGAAGACTTAGACAGAGAAGCCTCCTTTTAAAAATCAAAGGGTGCAGCTTGTTACTTGTGATGTTTCTTTCTACTGGACTGGAGATAGACAGCATGTGGGAATAATTACTGTGTTGCGGAATTGCCTTTGCCAGGGGTGTATTTATGGGATGCTGCCCATATTGGAACAGTTGATGATTAGTGGTTAAGTAATGCATTAACATGTTAAGTATTTCATTAGAGTTATGCCAATTCTTCTTTTTGTTTTTTATTAATTGTGATTAGATTAGATTCCCTACAGTATGGAAACAGGCCCTTCAGTTCACACCGATCCCAACCCTATATTAACCCCTGACTAATACACCTAACACTATGGGCAATTTAGCATGGCCAATTCAGCTGACCTGCACATCTTTGAATTGTGGGAGGAAATCCATGCAGACACAGGGAAAATGGGCAAACTCCATTAAGACAGTTGCCCAAGGCAGGGATTGAACCCAGGTCTCTGGCACTACAAGGCAGCCTTGCTAACAGCTGAACCACCATACCACCCTATGTTGTAAGAATAAAGTGTGTTTTGATTAAATTTTAATAGTGGATCAATCAAATCAAATCATTTCTAGAACACTATGCCTTTCTAAAAAAAATTTTAAAAAAGTTAGGATCTAGGTTGTCTCTATAATACGTTTTGATGGTGGGGGGCTGGGGGGGGGGGGTGGAGGGGGGAGTGTGGGGTGGGTGGGCAGGTGGTCTCTCATGTGGTCCATTACAAAATGATCTTATGAAATATCCTTTAGAAGACCTGCCACTACTTTAAAAAATACATTGCCTGGGTAATGTTGCAATGGAATAGCCAAGCAAGGCAACCAACAATCCAAAAATGAAACATTTTGCATAGTCATTACACAAGCAATACACATTCCATGTCAGAGCTATACAAACAATGAATTGGAATTAATTTTCAAATAGTATGATTCAGGCACATTTGACCCTAATGTACTAGTTAAAACAATTACATATAGTACACTACAATAATGTGATCAGATACTTTCCTTACCCTGACATTTTAACATGTGGATACAATCAGGGGATATGGTAGAATCACTCTCCTTTTTCTTCCCTTTAGCTCAACAAATCAGTGTGTGTTTGTAAACAAAACAACAAGTGTTTTAAACTTTGAGTGTAATTACTGTTAATTATGGCCTGGATACAAAGTCTGGATTTTTCAGAAGTTGTTTAAAATATGGATGAATGTTTATTAGTCAACAGGCAATGTGTTTTCAACATGATCCACACATTCAGTCACCCGCAGACATCTAGGTACACTCCCAATCACATGCATACTCAACAAACAAATGGCATGTAGATAGGCATTATAAAGTCCAAAATTTCACTCTTCTACTTGCTTTTCTCAACATGACAGCTTGAAACATTGCACACTTGCAATTCCTTTTTGATCGACTAAAGAAGTGGAGATTGGAGGTTTATGAATTCACAGTGACTCACTGTTTGCAGTGGCAGGTTTCCCTGGCATCACTTCCATCAAACTATAGCCAAAGTTCAGTAACAAAAAGCTGGTTTGTTTTTCCTCATAGGCAAGCAGCAAAGCCATGATAAATACGTTGCTTCCTGATGGATTTTAGGCAAGGTGCTGTCCTGTTATCGGTCTGGATCTCTATGCTCCAGAAAAATGTCTCAGTAAATGTGTCTTATAAAAAAGCTGGTTTCTGTTTTGTGACCATAGTATCTGTTTTCATTGTCCTAACAAATGGTTTCTGATGACCTGGTCATGCAATATCATTCAAGTTTCAACCATTCACATGCTCTTGTAAGAGGGTGGATCTGCTTTACACTTCTCTGAAGCCAAGTGATCTGCAAGTCCATTATGAACTCAGCTGTGTTATTATTTGTTTAATAGTGGCCATTAATCACTGGGAATGTTTGTTGCATCTTAAACACTTGGATAGACTAGCTGAATTCCATGCAGCTTTCTGCTCTTAATCTGTATGCATTACCAAATAAAGTAAGTATTCCATGTAGGCGAAAATGATGACTGCAGATGCTGGAAATTAGAGTTGAGAATGTGGTGCTGGAAAAGCACAGTAGATCAGGCAGCATCCGAGGGGCAGGGGAGTCAATGTTTCGATGCCTTCTTAACCATTGTATTTACTTATCCTGCTACCTTAAGGGATTGGTGGACATACACACTAAGGCCCCTCTGATCCTGCCTTCCTCCCAGAATACTTCTGTTCATCATGTATTCCTTTGCCATGTTTGTCCTGCCCAAATGCTTCATCTCACACTTATCCATATTTAATTTTGTTTGCTACTGATCAGCCTATCTGAGCAGCCCATGTTTATTCTTCTGTAATTTAAAGCCATGCTCCTCACTATTTATGACACCACCAATTTTCATTACTGATCAAACATCCTACATTTAAGTTTAAATCATTTATATATACCACAAACAGCAAGGGCCAGAGGGGTGGCATGGTGGCTTAGTGGTTAGCACTGCTGCTTTCAGTCTTGGACGACTGTCTGTGTGGAGTTTGCACATTCTCCCTATGTCTGCGTGGGTTTCCTCCTACAGTCCAAAGATGCACAGGTTAGATGAATTGGTCATGCTAAATTGTCCATAGTGTTCAGGGATGTGTAGGTTAGGTGCATTAGTCAGGGGTAAATGTAGGGAAATGGGTTTGGGTGGGATACTCATCAGAGGATTGGTGTGGACTGGTTGGGCTAAATGGCCTGTTTCCACACTGTAGGGATTCTATGATTCCATGATCCCTCCTTAACCCCACTGGACACAAGCTTCCAGTCACAAAGACACCACTTGACCATTCCCCGCTGCTTCCTGCCATGCAGTCAATTCTGGATCTAGTTAGCCAAATATCCTTGGAGACTCTGTGCTCTTACTTTCACTATCAATCTCCCATGCTGAAGTCCAAGTCGACTATGTTGAAAATACTTACCTTGTACATTTGGTCATCTCTTCAAAAAAATTCAATGAAGTTGGTCAGACCCTTGGTAAAAGGTAAAAAGAAAACAATTATCTCCCTTTACTAAAAAAAAGCTGACTGTTCTTGATTAATCCCTGCCTGTAAAAGTATAGATTAATTCTGTCCCTCAGAATTGCTTCCAATCATTTCTCCACCATTGAGGTTAGACTGACTGGCCTCTGGTTTCCTGCTTTATTCCTGACTCCCCTTTTGAATAAAAGTACAACACTGGTTATCCTCCAGTCCTCTGCCACCTTTCCTGTTTTCAGACAGAATTTGAAAATTATTACTAGCAACATTATTATTTCTTCTTTTGCCTCACTCAAAAGCCTGGGAAATATTACATTTGGTGAAAGTGAGGAGTGTAGATGCTGGAGATCAGAGTGGTGCTGGAAAAGCACAGCAGGTTAGGCAATATCCCTGCTCCTCAGATGCTGCCTGACTTGCTGTGTTTTTCCAGCACCACTCTAATCTTGACAATATTTAATTTGGCCCTGGAGATTTATCTACATTTAAGCCTGCCAGACCACTCCTTACCTCCTTTATGAAATGCTAATTTCTTTAAGTTTATCACTGTACTTCTCCCTGATTTCTATACCCACATCGTCCCTGTCACTAGTGAACACCAAGATTAAGTATTAATTTGGAGGACAACAGGATCAATTTGAAGGGTTTGGATTATAAACAGCAAGGACATTTAAGGCAATTAGACAAGGCTTTGGTGGGACTACACCTAGAAGAATGTATACAGTTCCTATCACCTTTGCGAAGTGAAGGATAAGCTTGCCTTAGAACGGTTGTAATAAAGATTCACTAGATTGTTTTCCATGACTAGTTTGTCAATCCAGTAAAAGGAGGTAGCGTACAATAGATATGTATAATTTGGAGTTTACAGCTGGTCTTTCCTCTGCCGGGTATTTGGTTCTAAGTGGTTACCTTATTGTTGTGTTTTGTTTTTAGTTTGTTCACTCACAGGATGTGAATTCCATGGGATGTTTTGTTTTAAGTACCCAGTTTCTAGGAAAGTCTCTAAAATCAAAATGATTGTTCTAACTGTGTCTGCACGATCCCGGCTTAGCAAAAACTCTATTGTAAGGGGCGGCAGTGATACAGTGGTAATGTGACTAGGCTCATAATGCCAAGTTAATGTTCTGGGGACAAGGGTTTGAACTTTTTCATAGCAGATTATAAATTTGAACTCAAATAACCTCAATAAAGAATCAAGAGCTTGCCCAATATTAATCACCCTATGTAACCACTATTAATTGTTGTAAAAAGCCATCTGGTTCAAACTAGGGAAGGAAATCTAATATTCCTACTTGGTCGGGCCTATATGTGATTTCTGATGCACAACGAAGGGTGGCAATAAATATTGGCCTGGTCGCATCCTGTAAATAAATATTAAAAAGGTGCATCCTTAAGATGGGCTCTCATGCTGTTTCTTGTCCCATGATTAGCAAACACTTGAAAGCCATAGTGATGTATACCGTTCTCCAAGAGCTGCCATGAGGGCGATGCAGTGGCAATCTGGCAAACCATGGTCATTTTTAACCTGCTTTAATTTGCTGGAACCTAAAAATATTCATTAGACATGGTGTTTATTGTGTAAGGTCTTTTCATTTGTTTGAGCAAAATATATGAATCAGTTATTATGTTTGTTTCAATTTAAGGAAGCACACAAATGTGTGCATGTGATTAGCAGAGTTGCTGGTATCCTTGAGATCCATTGGTAGCCAACCTAACTCTAACTCTGTCGCCTCTTCTGACCATACAATTATCGTAGATCTTTGCACTTTTCCAATTCTGGCCCCTTGCTTGGCTCCAATTTTTATTGTGTTGACCTTGCCTTTAGCTGACTGGGCAATGAGTACTGGAATTTCCTCCCTTAACCCCTCTACCATCCTACCTCTCTCTGCTCTTTCGACCCAATCATGTTGCTGTTCCAATACTTTTTTTGAGTGGCTCAGCGATAAGTTTTGTTTGATTGCATTTCTTTGAATTAATTTGGCATGCATTTACTGTTCTTGTCACTGTGTTTACTGCTATTTCACAATAAATTTCTATGTCTTGTTGGGATGTCTTCTTATAAGTGCCCTGGCCTCATAATAAATTCGGGAATGATTGCCACAGCCACGTCAAGACTTGGCTTGGGGAAGTTTGATATTTTCAAACAATTTGTACCCCATTCATTTCCACTAGACTAGAGTCTTCATGTAAGAACACATAATATTCCATCACTGTTTTACAATGCAGTCTTTGGAAAATACTCAACAGATGAGTCCAAAATGTAAAGCAATAAGCTGCTGTTGATCAATATCAAGTAGATAGAACTTATTGTTGCAGCTGATAAATATTATTATTCAGATCACAATTGAGTATTTTTCATCTGTTTTACATTATTCCTTAATAATTCATTCAACTGAAGATTATTTTACAAATGCATTTAGCATTTATACACAACAGTTTATCCCTTTTAATCAACTCCTTGGATTATAAATGGCTAGATCCAACACATCTTGGTAGAGAGCACATTTTATTATTTGCTGGTTCATGGGGGTCAACCCATCTACATTCTCTGCTAGCCTTGGATGTCTTGAGTACTAATCACTTAATCTTGTGTCTGAAAAGCTTGCACTTTATGCAAACATGTCATACGGAAAGTGTAGTCTTGTCTCACATTGTTGATGGGTCTTTTTTCTACCACACCTCTAAGTGAAGGAAAAACTCTTCTTCAGAATTTTTGATCTTGCAAAAAACATTAAAAGGAGAAACCCTAGATCATTTTTTTAAAAAAAATACTGGTTAAAAAACAAATGTTGCAAATTGAAAGATAAGTTTAATTAGGATAAATGTGAGATATTGCAGTTTGGTAAAACAAACAAGTATAGGACTTAAACAATTAAAAAAATAAGGCCTTGGGTAGTGTTCTGGAACAGAGAAACCTAGGGGTTCAGGGACATAATTCTTCACAGTTTGTGCCACATGAAATGGGGTGGTTAAAAAGGCGTTTCGCATTCTTACCTTCATGCTCAGACTTTTGAGTATAGGAGTTGTGTTTAGGTTTACAGGACGGTGATGCCCCTTCTGGAGTACTGTGTCCAATTCTGGTCACCCTGTTATAGGAAGGACATTATTAAGCTGGAGACGGTTCAGAAGAGATTTATCAGGACCTTGCCAGGAATTGAGAGTTTGATTTATAAAGAGAGGCTGGATAGGCAGGGACTTTCTTCACTGGAGTGTAAGAGGTTGAGGGGTGACCTTATGGAGATTTATAAAATCTTGAGTATAGATAAGGGTGAATGGCAGTTGTCTTTTCCCTAGTGTGGAGGATTTCAAGACTGAGGGCATATTTTTAAGGTAAGGGGAGAAAGATTGATAAAAAGGCATGGGGGGGCATTTTTCTGACACAGAGTGGTTCATATGTGAAATGAACTTTCAGAGGAAGTGGTGGATGTGGGCACAGTTATAACATTTAAAATACATTTCGGTAAGTGCATGAATAATAAATATTTGGAAGGATATGGGCCAAGCGCAGGCAGGAGGGAATAATTTAGTTTTGGATTATGGACAGCACGGACTGGTGAGACTGAAGAGTCTGTTTCCATGCTGTATGACTCTATGACTATTCTGATTTGATTATTTGCAGCTGAGGCTGGGTGTAAATGTTTTGCTCAGATTTCAATCTTATAATTTCAGGTCTTTGATTTGTGTACCAAATCTTCAGAAAAGATACTTTCACCAAGACAGTCATTGGTTCAAAACCTGTAACACTTCCCATTACTTTCCAGTCACAGTTACATGGGTGTTCCAGTTTTGACTATTATGGATTGTCACTACGTTTATGGGAAATGGCATAACATTATTTACTTTAAAAAAAATCTGTTTCTGAGCAAATCCACTCCAAAAGGGTGACAGTAAGGATGCCTAGCAAATACTTAGTACTAACATTGGGAAGACAATGCAGGATGTTGGCTCTGCAGAAACCATATGTGGCTGATATCATGGAGAAGCAGGAACCAGTATCCAACATTGTTGTTATTCTGAAAAGAAAGGGCATGCCTTTATATTATATCATTATGTTATCATTTATATTGTTAGGTATTGTTGGGAGGTGATGGTCTTGTGATTTTATTGCTAGACTATTAATCCAGAAGCTCAGCTAATGTTCTGGGGACCTGGGTTCAAATCCCACCACAGCAGATTGTGGAATTTGAATTCACTGAAAAAAATCTGGAATTAATAATTAACTGATGACTGTTATATCATTGTCAATTTTGGGATAAACACATCTCGCTCACTAATGCTCTTCAGGGAAGGAAATCTGCCATCCTTATCCTGTCTGGCTTACATGTGCCTCCAGACCCACAGCAACATGATTGGCTCTCAAGTGCCATCTGAAATGATGTACCAAGCCATCTAGTTGTATCAATTGCTATGGAGTCTCAACAAAGAAATGAAACTGGATACACCGCCCGACATCATCCTAGACAGTGGAAATGACAACGGCAGATACAGCCCTGTTGACACTGCAAAGACCTCCTTACTAAACTCTGGAGACTAGCTCCAATATGGGTAGAGCTGTCTCACAGATTAGTCTCCTGTTTCTCCATGAGATCCATCTGCAGGTCAGAGTCTAGGAATACTGCCGTGAGTAGTTCACCTCCTGACTCCCCAAAGCCTGTCCATTATCTATGAGGTGCAAGTCTGGAGTGTGTTGGAATACCCCCCACTTGGCCAGATGGTATATGTTCAACAACATTCAAAGCTTGAAATCATCCAGAACAAACCAGCCCACCACATCCACAAAATACCAATTCCTCCACCACCAACGTATCTGAGCAGGATGGTGACGATTCGCCACGGTACATTCGCTGCCGCCGATTAGTCACTGCTGGTTCACCACCAGCATTTCTCCACTGGGGTTGTTTGACCTCAGGAGACTATTCGCCACCGATATATATATGTACTGATTGTTTTCCCTCCCGCCTGTTCTTTCATACTTCTCAGTCCTCTTTATTTATACAACATAGTACATATTGATTTAAAAAAGTGAAATAAATATCATTTTATTGGTTTACACATAAAACTGAGTGACTAACACTTGCTGTGGCGAATCGTCCTCAGCAGCCAATGGGCAGTTGGGAAGCGCCTCAGCGGTGAAAGGGCAGCGGTTAATGGCTGCGGCGAATGGTCCCATCCTGTAGCCCAGCAGCAGTGAGTACCGTAGACAAGACACACTATGGAAATTCAACCAAAGATCCGCAGACAGCACCTTTCAAACCCGTGACCATTTAAAATCTGGAAGGACATGAGATACATAGGAACATCACCACCTGCAAGTTCTCCTTCAACCCATCCTGACTTGGAAATATATCCCCTTTCCTTCACTTTTAATTTAAAATCCTGGAATTCCCTCCATAATGGCATTGTGGGTCAATCCATAGGTAGACTGCAGTGTTTCAAGAAGGCAGCTCACCACCACCTTATCAAAGGAACACTTTAACCAGGGCATCAATATGGACTTCACCAGTTTCCTCATTTCCCCTCCCCCCTCCTTACCCCAGTTCCATCCTTCCAGCTCAGTACTATCCTCATGACCCTGTCCTACCTGCCAATCTCCCTTCCCACCTATCCGTTCCACCCTCCTCTCTGACCTATCACCTCCATCCCCGCCCCCATTCACCAATTGTACTCTTTGCTACCTCCTCCCCAGCAACCCCCCACCCCCCCCAACTTATCTCTCAACCCTGGAGGCTCCCTGCCTCCATTCCTGATAAAGTGCTTTTGCCCGATATGTCGATTTTCTGGATCCTTGGATGCTGCCTGACCTGCTGTGCTTTTCCAGCACCACCTTATCAAAGGCAATAAATGCTGGCCCAGCCAGCAACACTCACATCCTGTACATGATTTTTTTAAAAAACGTTTTTGTTGAAGTTGCACAGTAGCTGGAAGCAGATAACCTGACTATTCATGCAAATTCAATTGATGTCGACTCCAGGGAGAAACTGAGGGTGATTCACAGCTTCTTAGATATCAGAAATATTTTTTACTGAATTTACAATAGCTTACAGTACCGAAAAAAAAAGCTGTAATGTGTAATGGTTCAATTGAGAATCTGTTTAATTAGTGGCACATTGTGAATGGCTGGTGACATTTTCCTGAAGAGATTCAGTCAAGTTTTATTAATTGTGAAAGCTTAAAATCTTTCTATAATGAATTGAACAAAAACTATTTATTTTCTTTACAGAAAAGATGGTTAAATGCAAATTTTCATTTGTAATTAAGGGATGATAACCAACATTTGGACAGAGAAATTTTTGTGACCTAATTTATTTTAGATTGCTTTTATTGAGTGCCACCACCAGATAAAAGAAGAAACATATACATACAGGAACACAATGTTGCAATGTGACACCACTAATCAGTAGCAGAGTGGTAACAGCCTTTTCCTTTGTCATTACACTGACTTTTTGAACTGCTCCTGATAAGACACACTTCTGAGGGATCTTTGAAGATGGCTGATGCAGTCTTGCTTTCCTGCTGAGTAGCCACTTTCTCTCCCACCCCTGCTCCCTGTCCAGGACTGATTCAGCCAGAAGGCACCATGAGAAGGGAATTAAGCAGCACAGATTGGTCCAAAAACAGAAACTCAGCTGTTCTGGTAGCATCTATGGAGAGAAAGAACAGCTAACATTATGGGTCCAGTGATCCTTTATCAGAACTTCAGTCACTGGGCTTGAAACATTAACTCTGCTTTTTCTCCACAAATACTACCATTCTGCTAAGTTTCTCCACCAATTTATATTTTTGTCTCAGATTTCCGGCATCCGTAATTTTTTGTTTTATGATTAAAGAAGATTGGTCATTAGTTTTGTAAATTAAGAGCAATGAAATAAAGTTGAGTTATTTTGCACATGTGTGAAACAGAATGCTGTGATGTGTCAATAAATTCTGAAACCTGTTGTGGTCAGTTAATGCCATCAGTGCTATCTGCAAATGTGCCAATGGATATTTAATCAGACATTTTGGTATTTGGAATTATCACTCCATTTGCTTAATGTAATTTAAGTGGTTAGAATGACTCATGAACTATCACACCCCATCACCAATTCTTTAATGTTTCTTAAGTAGCCAACGAATAAGTTATGATTTAGCTTCAAACTCTGATGGGAAAACAGAAATAATGTTGAAGTATGTACTGGAGAACCACTGAAACCTTTCAGTGTGGGAGTGCAATAGTCAAATATTTCGCTGAAGCAGAAAATGAGGGAATTAATAAATAGCTGACAATGTGAGCTCCGTATTTACTAATCTTAGAATGCAGAAATAAATTGAAAAGAAATTGCATCAATATGTCCACACTGACAGGGTGGCATTTTAATTAATGTAGTCTTTCACAGTGAAACAGATGTCATGGCAAAGCGCAGATGCAGCTCATAAGCCTTCTGTATTCCTTGAGACTAGACAATCTTCATTCACAGTCTTTCAAACTTTAGAGCATATTGTGATGGAACATCGGTGGACACAACCTCACATCACAAGAAGAAAAGCACCTGTAAAGAATATTAAAAACTTAAAATCTGTGCACACAGGCATTAATTGAAATTAAAGTGAAGTAAGATAATTAACCATAGTTCCCGAGGGGCCATACACACCAGTCTTAATTAAAGACACAAGTGGGTTATATAACCTGCATTGCATCAAACATGGGGCTGGATGAAGCAGAAAGTCTCCATGAACTATCATGGCAAGTCCAAGAATTTGACCTTCACTATCAGCATCATTCTGTGCTACACTCCAGCTATTTTGGTAACTGAGCTAAAGGACCCCCAGTTGTAATTAATAAAACCATGCAGTCTGACATTCTTCCATTGCGTAAACTGTTTTATCAGTTATTTAAAAAAGTCTAACATGCAGTGTTATGGAATAAGTACAACAAATAGCAGCTTCATGATTTTAATCAGTCTAGTACAATGTGCAGTATAGAGATGAACACTGAGCTTCTCATATATCTCCCTCCCCACAATGAGCAGTCTGCGACTACTGACTGTTATATGCCATCATCCTGCTGTTTTTCAAGGACTTGCAATTGCTCACCACTCAAGTGCATAATCACGCTTTTCTGTAATACGGTATTGTGCAGCATAGAGTTATAATGCTGCTTTTCGTTTATGGTATGCTGTAGAAATTGCACCCGAGTACATATTAAATTATGTTGTTTAAGTAATCTATATGGTTGCTTAATAACAGTATTGATTCACTTGTACTTTATTTTTTCTCTTGCTTGACTGCAGTGTGGGCTGCAGAATATTAATTAACCATGGATGCAATATCAACATCCTTAAGGGGATAAGTTCCATGCCCTCAAAACTGAAATGAGTATTGAGACAGATAATTAACCTGGTCCATTGATGGCAATGAAGGCTGCACACCAATTTTGTGCTGCCTCCGCATTTGAATGAACTCTGCATCATGCCAGCTCAAAGCATTCTGTTGATTGGTTTTCCTGTTGTTAGGAAGACCCCAGAAGTTCACATGACCCATTTCATTTTTATGTGCAGGCAGCACTCTTTGCAAGTGCCTTGATTTGGAGAGGTGTGGCACATCACTAACATCTCTGATTGAAATTTGTTGTGTCACTGAGAGTCTGATTTGTATTTGGTTTCTGCCACAGTTTCCCAGGACTTGAGAGTCCTGAGTGAAAAATAAATGTGGGTGTTGCTGGCCCCACAAAGTAAGTGCCTCTTATAGGGAGAGTCACAGTGTTCTCCTGAGTCCTGCAGGAAGCTTTTGGTTTCCCTTCTGCAAATTGTGACCTCTCTCTTGATCCTGCTGCAATACCTCTCAATTGCCGGTTCTCACCCTCTTCTCCTTCTCCATCTCTGTGATCACTGCTTACCACTGCACTCCATCTACAGCCAAGCTTATGGCTGTAGGAGATCTTGCAGCATGGTGGTAGTGATCCTACCTCTAGGTCAAAAGGCTCAGGTGTAAGTCCCACAGTCCCTGCAAGTAGGCCTTGACATGATCCCAGTGTTTGTGCCCAAATCCTGCTGTAGCCCCCTTCTGGACTGTTGGGACTATCACTAAGGATCTCTGGTTGTGGTCTCAGTGCCATAGGTTTGTTCATTGTCAGATAACCAGCAGATCCACTTGGTCAGCTGTTGGAATGGGACCAGGAATTTATAAAAATGATAAATTCAGCAGGAGCTCCCAAACTCAGGACTTGCCAGTTTCTTCAGTTACTTTAGCTTTACTTGCCACTGTACTGTACTTTGAATTGTCAGGTTACAACTTGTAACATGTCTTGAACATTCCATTCCTTCTGCACTTCAAAATCACAGAATGGCTAAAGCACAGTCGAAAAGCATTTCACTTATCCTATCTATGCTTGCTTTCTCAAGGAGAAGTGTACTCAGTGCCATTCCCACCCCTTGTAGCCTTGCACATTCTTCCTTTTGAGTTGGAATCCAATTAATTATTGTAAATCTCAATTGGTCCCATCTCCACAACAGTCTCAGGCAGTATGGCCTAAAGTCTAACTTTGCTGTATGAAAATGTTTTTTTTCCATGTTGTCATTTCTTCTGTGAATTCATGTCAACCTATGCACCCTACTTCTTGATCCTTCCACTAACGAAAAGTTTCTCTTTATGTAATCTGTCTAGACTGAGCATAGATTTACATACCTTGTTATCTGCATGAAATAGGGACATGGGACTCCTGTGGCTAATGCATATTGCTACAGCAGAAATTCTCTGTCTTCACTATTGCAGAATCACATAATCGATCAGGATTTGTCAATTAGGGAAAAAAACAAATTGAAAGAACAATGAACTCAGATGCTGCAAATTTGACTCAAAAGCAGAAATTATTGGAGAAATTTAGCAGGTGTGGCAACATCTGGTAGAGAGAAAGCAGAGTTAATGTTTCAGGACTAGTGACCCTCGATCAGAACTGTTCTGAACAAGCATCACTCAACCCAAACGTTAACTGTGCTTTGTGTTCATAGATGCTGCCAGACCTACTGAGTTTCTCTAGAAATTTCTGATTAAAAAAAAATTGTATCTGGGATTACCTTTATGAGTATGCAGATTCATGGGTAGTGAATCTGTGTATAAAAGATGTGAGTGTACCTTAATGAAATTTCCTATCAATATTCTCTTCTGCGATGTAAGCAGTTTCAGCTTTTAGAAACTATCTATGTTACTGGAATCATTCTTGGTTAGATTCCCTACAGTGTGGAAACAGGCCCTTTGGCCCAACAAGTCCCCACCAACCCTCTGAAGAGCAATCCACCCAGACCCATTCACCTACATTTAGCCTGGCCAATTCAACTAACCTGCACATGTTTGGACTGTGGGAGGAAACCAGAGCACCCCGAGGAAACCCACGCAAACAGGGGGAGAATGTACAAACTCCACACAGACAGTTGCCTGAGGCGGGAATTGAACCCGGGTCTTTGGCGCTGTGAGGCAGCAGTGCTAACCACTGTGCCACCATGCCACCCACAAAGATTCTTGTGAATCTTTCTCAAATACCCACAAAAGCTTTCTAAAGTTAGCCGAATACAGTTCACAATATTTCAGTTGAGGCGAACCTTGGTTACTTGCAAGTTTAAAATTCTCTATGTTCTTATTATTAATGCTTAGGATGCTGTATCCTTGATTATCAATGTTCTGAAACTTTCCTGCTATCTTCAATGATTTATACATATATACCTCTGCTCCTACACCACCTTTAGAAATCTACTCTTCCTTTAATATTCTCACTCCCTGTTCTACATATCAAAATGAACCACTTTATTCCTGATTCCCCCCTTTTTCTGTAGTAAATATCAACCAAGGACCAATGCAGTGTTTTTTGGGAAGACAAATTTTCATCATTGGTCACTTTGTTATCATTGGAGTGACACTTTGGGCAGAGTTTGATCCTGTCCCTGGCTGCAACTGGATTTAAAGGTTAGGGAATGCCCATAAAATTCTTCATGTGGCTCACCTAACCCTGACCTACTCAGATTTCTATGGTGGTCATGAGAAGCTAAGGTGGCCCTTTCACTTTCATCTTCACCTCAATTGAGACCCTCAAGGGCGGTTTAAGAATGGCTTCCTGCTTGGTTTCAATCAGTCCACAAGAATTGCCACCCAGTAGTGATTTTGGACCCTTGCCTGGCCTTATTGGCTATGCCTGGAATGTTAAAAATAGTCACTGGGCTGCCAGGATCGATGGAGGATATCCTCAACAATTTCCCAGCCACTCTTAATAGACAATAGACAATAGGTGCAGGAGTCGGCCATTCTGCCCTTCGAGCCTGCACCACCATTCAATATGATCATGGCTGATCATCCTTAATCAGTATCCTGTTCCTGCCTTATCTCCATAACCCTTGATTTCACTATCCTTGAAAGCTCTATCCAACTCTTTCTTAAATGAATCCAGAGACTGGGCCTCCACTGCCCTCTTGGGCAGAGTATTCCACACAGCCACCACTCTCTGGGTGAAGGAGTTTCTCCTCATCTCTGTCCTAAATGGTCTACCCCATATTTTTAAGCTGTGTCCTCTGGTTTGGCACTCACCCAGCAGCGGAAACGTGTTTCCTGCCTCCAGAGTGTCCAATCCTTTAATAATCTTATATGTCTCAATCAGATCCCCTCTCAGTCTTCTAAACTCAAGGGTATACCAGCCCAGTCGCTCCAGTCTTTCAGTGTAAGGTAATCCCGCCATTCCAGGAATTTACCTTGTGAACCTACGCTGCACTCCCTCAATAGCCAGAATGTCTTTCCTCAAATATGGAGAACTGCACACAGTACTCCAGGTGTGGTCTCACCAGGGCCCTGTACAGCTGCAGAAGAACCTCTTTGCTTCTATACTCAATCCCTGTTCTTATGAAGGCCACCATGCTATTAGCCTTCTTCTACCTGCTGTATCTGCATGCTTACCTTCATTGACTGGTGTACAAGAACACCCAGATCTCTCTGTACTGCCCCTTTAGCTAAATTGATTCCATTTAGGTAGAAAGCCCTGTCTTTTGTCAGACAAAGTGAGTTGTCCCCTGCTTGGCTATTGGACTTGTTGCGCTATTCTTCAAATCCTTTTTATCATGATTAACCTTCAAGGCCTTAGCAAGGAAATACAAATTATTTTGTGTTGTCATTCTCATTGTTATAAAAATCCTTTATTTACAAAAACAGAAGCAGTCTTCAGTAGAGTACTAAACAAGGAGAAATAATCACTAGCTCTTTTCCTTGGAGTGCAACAATGGTCATAATGAATACTTTTTTTTGCTAAAATTAGTGGAGGAAATTATAATCTTAAATAAATAAACAAATAGTAATTTGAGCAATGCCAACTGAATTAATCTTGTGGCACAGAAATATTCCAAATGAATGACAAAGCTATACCAAAAACATTATTATTTTAATTACAATGCTCTGATTCATGCCAGAGTTTTATTAAAACATTGTAAAAAAAATTAAAAGCTGCAAGTTGCTGCATGTTCATAGTCATCCCTAATTCTTTGCTCAAATCTTTCCACAACTTATAAAATAATGAGAGGTATGGATAGAGTTGATGGTCGTTGGTTTTTCCCTAAGATGGGGAATTTCAAGACTTGGAGACACATTTTTAAGGTGAGAGAAGAGAGAAGACATGAGGCATACATTTTGCACAGAACGTGTGGAATGGACTTCCTACAGAGGTGAAGAGAAACTTCTTCACCCAGAGAGTGGTGGCTGTGTGGAATGCTCTGCCCCAGAGGGCAGTGGAGGCCCAGTCTCTGGATTCATTTAAGAAAGAGTTGGATAGAGCTCTCAAAGATAGTGGAATGAAAGGTTATGGAGATAAGGCAGGAAGAGGATACTGATTAGGAATGATCAGCCATGATCATATTGAATGGCGGTGCAGGCTCGAAGGGCTGAATGGCCTACTCCTGCACCTATTGTCTATTGCCAACAGAAGTGGTGGACGCAGATTGGATAGATACATGAATACGAAAGGTTTGGAGAGATATGGGCCAGCAGCAGGCAGGTGGGACTAGTTTAATTTGGGATTGTGGCAAGGTTGGGCCGAAGGGTCTGTTTGTGTGCTGTATGACTCTATGACTATGACGATGTAAATGTAAGAGTTCCTGGAGTAAAGGATTAATAGGGGAAGATTGGCACAACCAGCCACTAAACAAAAGAACAACAATACCATGCTTCTTTTAAAAAAACAGGGTTCTCTAAGGTTTCCTAAAATGTGTTGAATTACAAAACAATTAACATATTCAGATGTATAACAAAGCCGGGGGAGATTGTTTCAGATTTCCAATATTCTTTATTTTTATTTTAATATTCTCTGAAGTTTGGAAGTTTAAAACGATCGATACTTTCAAGAAGATCCAGTGGGAATAGTTTCATCTACTATTAGTAGGGGGTTGAATAATATGAGCTATAGTTGCAGTTCAGCCATCGTCTGAGTGGTGGAACACCTTTCATGGTGTAAAATGGCCTGCTCTTCTTACATCATAGAGTTGAAGAGTTGTATGGCACAGAAACAGACCCTTTGGTCCAACTTGTCTATGCCAACCAGATATCCTACGTTGATCTTGTTCCGTTTGCCAGCATTTGGTCCATATCCCTTGAAATCCTTCCTAATCATATACCCATCCAGCCTTTTAGATGTTGTTATTATGCCAGCCTCCACCAATTTCTCTGGCAACTCATTCCATACATGCACCACCCTCTACATGAAAATGTCAGGTCCCATTTAAATCTTTCTCCTCTCACCTTAACCCTATGCCCTCTAGTTTTGAAGTCTCCCACCCCAGAGGAAAAGGCCTTGGCTATTCAACTTATCAATACCCTTCATGATTTTAAATTTCTATAAGATCACTTCTCAGTCTCTGAGGTTCTAGGGAAAGTAACCCTAGCATATTCAGCCTCTCCCTCTCACTCAAACCTCTAACCCCTGGCAACGTCTTTTCTGTAAATCTTTTCTGAACTCTTTCAAGTGTCACAACATCCTTCCAATTGGAGGAAGACATATATATTCAAGTGTGGTACCTTTCATACCACCTAATGTCATGTAAAAGGATAATACTTTGATTTAAAATTACTCAATCTGAATATTTAAGAAATTATTCCAACACTTTTACCCATGTTTTAATACTTGCATGTTTTATATTAACCAACAATTTAAAGCAGCTAGCAGTTACATTTTCTATTACAAGTTTGGTTAAGTTACTTTCAAGCAATGCCAATGTGTAAAGACTTTACCTTTTTGACTTGGCGCACTGAAGTAAATTTGATCATTTGTTGCCGGAAATAATTGCCGTAATTAAGTTGCCAGGAAGAGAAGCAAGCTTGCAAGTATAACATTAACATGATATTGTATTTTTAAGTAGGGTGCAAATTGAACTATTTGGAAAAATAATATGCAGCAAATGAGCAACTCTGTTGTACCTATAATTTAGTTTTGTCCTAGCCAATTTTCCTTAGACAGTATAGTCCTTCATCCTGCAAAATGCTTAAAGTGGCAGCATAAAAGTAGGGCAGGAGCCATCTTTAAGTGCCCCATTGTATACATAACTTCTTAAAGATTTATGAAGGAGTGACATTTGGTAACATATGTTATGCAAAAAGAAAACACATTTCATGTACTATGTTTTTAATGTATTATTTATTTTTCAGTGATTTGTGTGCTTTTATTTGAAAAAAAAACTACCAATAATACATAGTTTAATTTAGTAAAGCTGGTTAGTGAATAAGATTACATGGAATGCAGCATACAAATGGGTAATAAACCCGACCAGTCCATGGCAGACTTGAGATATCATGTGCTTCTTGACAACTATGAAATTGGGTAACAAAGGAATAGATACTAATTAAAAACTCAAATCCAAATCATTGCTCTGTATTGCAGTTAAGACGTGATCATTTCCATAATTACCAAACGATTTATAAGAACGGTGCATGTGGGCTGTTAATATCAAAGCATCACTTTCAGGTGAAGTGAGTTCAGTAATTTGGAGGCAGATCATAGACACATATTAAAGTCTTTGGTTCTATCCTTTATGATATCATTATAAATTCATCTACATACTTAAAGAGTAGGAGTTGCAAGCAGAATTTAATAGCCTTCATGATGAAAGATTGGCATTCAATACCACCTATAAATTAATTGGGCTCCCAGCTGTGGGATGGAGACCCTGCCATCTTCCTGTCTCTGCTTGGATTAAGTCTAGTTCAGGAGATGGAATGTAGGATTTCATCTCATGACTGCTGGATTTAAACCAGTGAAGGGCAGGACCTGCCCACATGGGGAGTCTGAGAAGCAGAGCCTGTGTTGTATTTGCTTGTTGGCCTGTGGTGAAATGCTTTTGTTTCAGGTGCTCAGTGTTTGATTAATCCAATATTAGAGTTGGAGGCCCATTATAAGAAACACTTTTTTCCATCCCATTTTCTCCACCTACTGAGCTGGATCTCTCGTAAACAGAGACTCCCCTCCCACTGACCCACATCTTGTCTCAGTCATATTGATGGCCATGGCTTCAGATGGGTATATTATGCATGATGCTGAGGGTAATAAGGAGCTATCAGTTTCTGATTAGCTAACACCTCTCAGAAAGAGGTATTTCTTCCCTGGTGCTCTTGATCATGAAGATAGTGGCCACTTAAGTGTCTGACACTTATTTCAACGGGCCTTCCCCAACAGCGGCAATACAGCGATATCACCAGGTCGTACCTGGTCGGTTTAATCCCTTTTGCCCAGAATAAATTTGCATATATAAATTTATTACAATTCCACCTTATCACCAATGAAGGCATCGTGACAATGCCACAGGGGAAGAGTATAATGACAATGTGTCAGTATTCAAAATCTCTTCCAAATGCAATTGCAGGAATTTATATTGGAAGCATCTGATAGGAACTGCATGCAGATGCGAGATTTTTAAAGTATTTTATAAGATTCCAAAATTACTTGCATTCTCAAATGCAGGCAGTGTATTTTTTCAATGTTAATGAAATCCTACTATTATTCATTAAATTAGGCACATCCATATAATTAAACATACATAACAGTAATGATTATATCTATATTCATTAAACCAGGAGAAAACTGCCATTTCAAACTGCTCTCGGAAATTTACTATGATCAGATATTTGAGGTATGCCTCATAGATTTAACTGTAATAGCAAATCAGTGGGGAAAAATTAGTTTGATAATTTCATTTTCTAGATTGTGTATGTACATTTTTTAAAATGAAAAAGTAATGTGGCCTGGTATCTTTTCCTTTGCTAAATAACATCAGTGTAATTCAGGTTATGGGCTGCAGAGGCCATTGTTGCTTTGCAGTTAAAGCTGTAAACCTTATTTATAATGTTCATTTTTTAAAATGAAATTCAAATGATAAACTAACTATTTAAACCATGTACAAAATGCCTGGAGCCAATTTAATATTTTTTAACAGTACTAGCATTCCCACTTGAATATACTGGATTTTTGTGAGTGCAGAGTTAAAATTCAATCGATATTAATCACATTAATCCTGATCAACATTATGAATATCTTCATGTATGACAACTGTCAAAACCCCTTCCCACCCCAATATCCTAAATTCAAAGGCCTTCCACACATGCGGTTTACTATTTAGATCTCTTTATTCATTTATGACATGAAGGCATCACTGATTGGGCCAGCATTTATTACCCATCTCTAGTTGCCCTTGAGAAGGAGTAGTGTTGAGCTGCCTTCTTGAAACACTACAGTCTATGTGCGATAAGTTGACCCACAATACCATTAATGAAGGAGCTCTAGGATTTTGATCCAATAACTACGAAGGAATGGTGATATATTTCCAAATTAGGATGGTGAGTGACAGGGATGGGAACTTGTGAGTGGTGGTCTTTCCATCTATCTGCTGCCTTTGTCATTCCAAATGGTAGTAGTTATTGGGTTAGAAGGTGCTGTCTAAGGATTTTACAGTGCCTTTAGTAAATGCCATTGAGCATTGCTGGCGGAGGGAATGAATGTTTGTAGATGTGATGCAAATCAAGCAGGCTACTATGTCCTGGATGGTGTCAGATGTCTTGATTATCATTGGTGCTGCATCCATTCAGGCAAGCAGAGAGTATTCCACCACACTCCTGAATTTGCTTTATAGATGGTGGATAGGCTTTGGTGAGTCAGCCTCCGACATGTCTTTGAAACCATTGTATTTTTGTGACTAGTCAAGTTCAGTTTCTGGTCAATGGTAATGCCCAGCATGTTGATTTGTATGTGATTCAGTGACAGTGATGCCATTGAATGTCAAAGGGTGATGGCTAGATTCTCTCTTGTTGGGGATGGTCATTGCTTGGCCCTTGTCGGATGCAAATGTTACTTGACACTTGTTAGCCTAAGACTAGAGATTATTTGTGTATTACTCATATGTAAAATAAGCTGAAAATCGATCATGTGGGAAAACACATCACTAGATATGGCAAATGTGATTCCCTCTAAGATACCCAGTGTCACATTTTAACTGCAATTGAAAAATTTCAGCTATGGAATTGATATCACAAATTATAATGCCCACAAGTCCCACTGACAATGGGTATATGATATGCATGACAGAAATTCTGATACCTGGGAAAAGTACTTGGTGTTGTTGCTCATTCTCCTGTCCATAGAAATAATTATGAAGGTATTGTCTCGTTTAAACGTAGTATTAATCATTTATTTGGTATAGCTGTATACTCAGACTACAAAAAGTATCAGGTATCCTCTGTGGGAACATCGGGAAGGATATATGGTATCTTCTCATTCGTGGGAAAATTCTTACTGCTTCAAATACTAGCTAAAGGACAGCAGACAATGTTATAACAGTGATGTGATCCTTGGTTACCAACCAGTTGTGGATATGACAGAATGCTACCACCAATCCTTCTCCTCTGCTCATCTTTGCCACGACTGTGGCAAAGGATGAACTGCTAATTTTATAAATCGAAAAGGCTATTATCGTAGACAACAGGATGCAATTTACTACAGGCTACATCAACTTACAAACATATTAATTATTACAAATGAAAGGAAGAGGAAACATATGTATCTTCAAGAGGAGATTGGACGAGACTCCAATCGCTGTCTGCCTAAAGTTTCTCCTACTGCCCAAACTCCTCCCAGTGGCTGTATATCAAAGTGGACAGAGCTTCAACTTAACTCAGATTAATCCTTTCATATCCATGAAGTGATACAACAGACAGGAAATTTAGGGTTTTACTGATATGTGCCCGCAAAGATAAGTCTGCATTGATGAGGGTAAAAATAGAAAAATTGTCTTTGGATTTTTTGCACATAAATTAATTTCCTCATTGAAACATGCAATGGTGTCACAACAGCCAAAGGAATTCCAAACTACCTTATTTGGATGGCTCGATGCAAGTACCAACAACAGCTAAATAACAAAGTTTTAAAATAAAACCACTCCTCATAACAATGTATAAAATTAACCTCCCTAAGGATATCATAAAACTAACAATAGGCTAAATTTGTTGAGACGTGAGCCATGGAAGGAGCCTTTAATCTAAAAGAGTTTGCATTAAAATTACGCTTTAATTAAGCCTATGTTCACCAACTTGATTATTGCAGTGGTCAAATTTCACCCACAAAATTTTATGAGAGAAAATTAGGAATGATATCATTAAAGTGAACAACATTGATAGCCAAATTTACAAACACAGTCTGCCAGCGGCATATTCCTAGCAGAGCCACAGCCAAGTGTCTTCAAATTATTTTTGATGCCATTTGATCCATTTTACAAATTTTAGTTTTAGCTTTTCCATATTAATTTGTAAAATAGCTGCCAATTGCATTGGCCCTACTATAAGGCCTTCTTTTAGTCACTCGTTGCTAGAAAACATAAAACGTACTGTATTTATGTAAAAGTTTTTGTTACTAGAGATAAAAATGAGTCAAAGATTTTTCAGTTTGCACCAACAAGAAACATAGAATTATCACAAGAAGCCAGAGGTCATATTCTACCTTCTGAATCATTGCAGCCATGAATTATTGAGTAATGACAGAGAGTGGACAGGGACTGTGGAAGACATGTGTACTGCATCCATATAGCCATTAAGAATGCACAATATAATCCCTTCAACTGACCTTGCCCTTTGTTCAGCCCTTGATAATATTGTGAACAAGAGAGATGAAAAGATTTTGTTTATCCTTACCATCCCAACAGCTACCTAAAAATCCAGCTTAAACTTTAGCATGCAAAAGAAATCTCTCTTCTATAAAATATCTTGAATATTATCAAATTCACAGCACATGAAACCTAAAGCTGGACTTGCTTTATTTAGTTTAACCATTTACCCAGCTGCAGCTATTAAGCAAACTATAAATCATTTGTTTCATCTTCAAGCTCAATTTTCATCACTGATTAATTGCTTTCTCCACCATGTCAGCAGCAAACCAACAAATCTTCAGTGTGTTAAACATCATGACTTAGTAAGTTATAATTAATCGAAGTAGACAAGTTGATTGAAGAGATTTCCTGTTACTCTAATTTGTAACTTATCAGTCAAAGGCATGATTAAAAAGTATGAAGTGACAAGCTTTCATTTCACTCCAATGCAGTAACCATACAGAAGGCCCTTTCAAAAAAAAACATGTAAAAGCATCCACGGTGTCCACTACTCCAGTTTAAAGAATTTGGCAAGCACGGTTGATTACAAAGAGCTGTAAATGCATGGCTGTATGTAATAGAAAAGGAATACGTTGACCTAATAGGTAGCAGGTAACTACCTTGTAGTGAAAAATATTAGGACACTGCAAAATTCTGCAGATGCTTGAAATGTGAAATAAAAACAGAGGGCTGGATCTTCTCTCATGTCAGAAAGTTTCCAGCTTTCTGCAACTGCCTTTGGAAACTGTGCCCCAGATGATAGAACCTTCATTCTGGGTGTGGACGGTGGGACAGCAGGAGTTATGGATTCAGACCCATTACCTGCAGTTAGAGATTGGAGATGGTCACTGGGTCTGCTATTTTCTTAGACAGCCTTGTTTAAAAATCTGTTACAGTTCTCTGGGAATTCCATTCACCCACTCACTTCCAATACTCCATTAAACATGATTTATGCCAAACTTTGTCTCTCATCCACTCCGAATTGTCCCTTACATTTTCAATGCTAATTTATATCCCACAGCCATCCCCCTGGCCCTCAGTAGTCCCCATGCCAACTTAGGTCCAATTTAAAATCCACCTACGCATGCGCACCAACATGGTCTAAAGCCAGCCCATGCCCCAGCCTTTCGGTTCCTTGTAGCCCTTATGCAAATTTAATGTCAACTCATGAGAACCCATGACCATCCTCACCCACTTGAATGGTCCCCTGCAGTCATGTTAATAACCAGGTCATTAGCCCCCTCCAATTCTCAAGGCACTTCATAGTACTGAGAACAATGTGTGCTGAATCACAACTGTTACCTGGCACTATGGCACTTTATAATCCCTTTGTTAACTTAGCGCTTGGTGATTCCAAGTTATAGCCTCTAACTACTACATCATGCATTCCAATGACAACAGCTTAACTGTTCTACAGATTTTATCCAGACTTCACAAGCATTTATAACCTTCTAAAGATTAATGATTTCCACGCTATGTGTTTCCCAAGGGCCGGACTTCTGGATTTGGGTTCCAACATTCAGTTTGGCAGGTCCCTGATATCTCTATTACTCTATGAAAATGCAAGCCAGAAAATTTCGGACATATATTAGCAGGTCTGACAGTATCTGTGGAGACAGAGACAGTTAACTTTTGTGGTCTGCGATCTGTCATGATCCTTGATCCTGTCATGATTCTTAGCTGTTTTGTCATGTTGGTCTCGGTAGGGACTCTGAATTGACCCTCAAAGTTACATTCTATGAAAGCCAGTAAAACAGATAAAACCTGTCTTGTTTTCTATTACAGATGATAAATATATATTAATGTAATCTCTATCTGGGTACTAGTGATGTGAAAGCTGTCAGTCTTCAGAGGAGTACGAGCAGAAAATAGGGTCCAGTTGCCTGAGAGCAAAAGTCATTTTTGTCTAGTAATTCATCAGATAAGAAACAATCATGTTTGAATGATGCACATACAAGAGTCAATTATTTGCACCCAAACATCATAGAGTCAGAGAGCTGTATAGGGTTTTCGGGTCCAACTCGGCCATACCAATCAGATATCCTAAATTAATGTAGCCCCATTTGTCAGCACCTGGCCTATATCCTTCTAAACCCTTCGTATTCGTATTTCCATCCAGGTACCTTTTAAGTGTTGTAATTGTACAAGCCTCCACCACTTCCTCTGGCAGCTCATTCATACTCACTCCACCCTCTGTGAAAAAGCTGCACCTTAAATCTTTCCTCTCTTACCTTAAACCTATGCCCTCTAGTTTTGGACTCGCTCACCCAGGGGAAAAGACCTTGGCTATTCACCCTATCCTGGCCCCCTGTAATTTTATAAACCTATATAAGGTCGCTCCTCAGCCTCTGATGCTCCAGGGAAAATAGTCCCAGCCTATTCAGCCTCTCCCTATAGCTCAACCCTGGCAACATCTTTGTAAATCTTTTCTGAACCTGTTCAAGTTTCACAACATTCTTCCTATAACATGGAGACCAGAATTGAATGCAGTATTCCAAAAGTGGCCTAACCAATGTCCTGTACAGCTGCAACATGACCTCCCAACTCCTATACTCAGTGCACTGACCAATAAAGGCAAGCATACCAAATGCCTTCTGCACTATCCTGCCTATCTGCAACTCCACTTTTGAGGAACTATGAACCTGCACTCCAAGGTTTCTTCATTAATTGGATACATCCTGCCCTGATTTGCCTTACCAAAATGCAGCACCTCACATTTATCTAAATCAAACTCCATCTGCCACTGCTTAGCCCATTGGCCCATCTATCAAGATTCTGTTGTAATCTGAGGTAACCTTCTTTGCTGTGCCTCAAATTTTCATGTTATGTGCAAACCTACTCCTATACCTCTCATTTAGATAAATGACAAAAGCAGTGGACCCTCATTGATCATTGTGGCATACCACTAGTTACAGGCCTCCAGTCTGAAAAAAATCTTTCCTGACCACCCTCTGTCTTCTACTTTTGAGCCAGTTCTGTATCCAAATGGCTAATTCTCCTTATATTCCAAGTGATCTAATCTTGCTGACCAGTCTAGCATGAGAACCCTGTCAAATGCCTTACTGAAGTACATAAAGATCACATTCATTGCTCTGCCTTCATCAATCCTCTTTGTTACTTCTTCAAAAAATCTCAGTGAAGTTAATGAGACATTATTTCCCACACACAAAGCCATGTTGACTATCCCTAATCAGTCCTTGCCTTTCCAAATACATATACATCCTGTCCCTCAGGATTGCCTCCAACAACTTGCACACTACCGATGTCAAGCTCACTGGCCTATAGTTCCCTGACTTTTCCTTACCAAGTTTCTTAAATAATGGCACCATGGTAGCTAAACTCCCTTAGTCTTACAGTACCTCCTCATCTGTGACTATTGATAATATAAAAATCTCAGCAAAGGGCCTAGCAATGACTTCCCTAATTTCCCACGGAGTTCTAGGGTCTACCTGATCAAGTCCCAGGCATTTATCTTTATGCATTTTAAGATGTCCAGCACCACTGCCTCTAATACATGGACATTTTTCAAGATGTCGCTTTTTGTTTCCCTATCTTCCATGACCTTCTGCACATTAAACGCTGATGCAAAATATTAGTTGAGCACGTCCTGTCGTTCCACACATAGGCAGCCTTGCTGACCTTTGAGGGGCCCAGTTCTCTCCCTAGTTATCCTTTTGTCCTTAATGTATTTGTGAAATCTCTTTGGATTTTCCTTAGCTCTATTTGCCAAAGCTATCTCATGTCTCCTTGTTGTCCTCCTGATTTCCTTCTTAAGTATATTTCTACTGCCTCTACACTCTTCTAGGGATTCACTTGATCCCTGCTGTCTAAACCTGACATGTGATTCCTTCTTTTTCTTGATCAAAACCTCAATTTCTCTAATCATCCACCATTCCCTACACCTACCAGCCTTGCCCTTCACTCTAATAAGAACATACTGTTATGACATGGCAGTGAACCCCTCTGTTAATTAAACCAAACACCCTGAAAAACTCACCTCACCTTGTAATCTATTAAAGTATGAGTGACCAAGAGCTCCCAAATTCTACAGTTTAAAGAAAATAACATCAATTTATTCTTTAGCTCTGAAAGTAAACATTAAACAGCAACTCTTTACAATGCTTAGCCCCCTTTCTCTTAACTGCTTATTACCTGCCTCCAACTCTATAACAATATGCTGTTCCAATAGGATACTTATTAAAATTACATCAACTTAATTTCAAAACCACACAGCCACTGTTGTCTTCTGTGACTTCACTCTCCTGGTTGTTGGGTCGTCTTCTTTCTTTTTACTGCGAGTATGTTTCATATGAAAAGATACCTTTTTTAGAAAGTGTTTCCTAATTCCTTGGGTCTCTCTCAATGGCAGTTGCTTTGCCTCCAATTTTCAAAATTCCTGCATTTTTATATCTCCAACATCAGATCAACTCAGTGAATTTATTGTTTTGCCACCATCAAAATAAACCTAATTGGTTTTAGTATCCTGGGGCATAATTTAAACTGATTGGTTAAATTTGAATTGTTGTCAAAACAGCAACCAAAACTCAGGTATCCATTCCACAGTCAAATGTTACTTAATTTCAATTTTCCAGTACATTCTGGGGCTGCCATCTAGTCATATCACAGGTGTTTTTAAGCTCTCAGTTCAGAACAGCATTCACTCTCTCTTAAAGGCACAGTACATGCCTTCAACTTCTTAACAATACTGTCTCTGGACTCTCATTTTCTCAATTTTGAAGGCTTCCGATTTACCAGCTGTCCCTTTACCTGTGAACATCTGCCCCCAGTCAACTTTGGAAAGTCTTGCGTAATACTGTCAAAATTGGCCTTCCCCCAATTTAGAATTTTAACTTTTAGATTCGATATATCCTTTTCCATCACTATTTTAAAATTAATAGAAATATGGTCACTGGTCCCAAAGTGCTCCCCCACTGACACCTAAGTCACCTGTCCTGCCTTATTTCCCAAGAATAGGTCATGTTTTGCACCTTCTCTAGTAGGTACACCCATATCATGAATCAGAATATTTTCTTGTACACCTGTAACAAATGCCTCTCCATCCACACCCTTAACACTATGGCAGTCCCATTTATATGTTTGTAAAGTTAAAATCCTCTACCCTTACCATTATTATTCTTACAGATAATTGAGATCTCCTTACAAATTTGTTTCTCAATTTCTGGCTGACTATTAGGGGGGTCTATAGTACAATCTCAGTAAGGTGATCATTTATTTCTTGTTTCTCAGTTCCACCCAAACATGCTGACCTTGTTCAAACAAAGGCATGATTTGATGACATCTCCAATATAAAATCTGCATCAATGCAGGGATTTCAGAGGCTGCAACAAACTAAAATGATTTTACATTGTAGTGGAAGGGTCAGAGACATAGATGGCTAGGGAGATAGAATGAACCAGGCATCTGATATAGCCATTGCATTTTAGAATTATCAGTGTTTTAATGCTTCGTCGTTGAAGGACAGTTAGATTGAGCCTCAAGGTCAATCTTGAGCTGGATTTCTGAAGAGAAGGTTGTGCTTACCTGCTGTTAACTCACTAGTGCTGAGTACATTTCTTTGATGAGCTGATGATCAGCAGGCAGGCAAGCAGAATGTTTTCAATTAGAGCCAAGTAACACTTAGCTATACTCCTCCCAATGTGGATTCTCAAGACCTGCTTGGCAGAAACACTGCAGTTTGCTGTTTAATTGTTTGGATGTTCTGTAGGTTTTGTCTATCTCAGTGGTGATCTGTAGCAGCCCTCAAAGCAGCTGTTCACAATCTCGTTCTCATGTTTGAATCCAAAATGAGGGGAGGTCTTGTGGTGTAGAGGTTGGGTCCCTACACCTGGCCCAAGAAGCTCAGGGTCAACTCCCATCTGCTCCAGAGTGGTGGAATCACATCTTTCTGAACAGGGTAATTAGCAAATGAGCTTTCAGTAACATAGCCATGCCAGTACTAAAAGTGTCAACCTCTAAAAGTCAGCCTGTCCTTTAGCTCACCTGCTGCTGGAACCTTATCTCAATTTCCTTTGTTGCTGCTGGAATTGACTATTTTAACACTTTCCTGACAATTCATTTATCTACAAACTTAAAGCCATTTAAAACTCTACTCCTTGTGTCCTCACCTGTACTAAAACTTATTCACACTACACTCACTTGCTTGCTGACCTACACTAGTTCTCAATCAAGCACCACCTCCTATTTTAAAGTTGTCATTCTCATCTTCAAGTCCCTTCATGGCCACACCTCTTCCTAGCTCTGCAATCTCCAGCTCTCAAAATCCTTTGGGATAGTTATGTTTTTCTAGCCTCATTAATCCTTGTTAATTTTGAACATTTTCATTTTTCCATCCTTGGTGAATGAGATAATTCTGTGTGAAGGTGAGGTTTGCTGGGTGCTAAGCTTCAAAATCCCCCCTCTAAGTGTGGAGGAGCAGAGGGATCCCTCAAAGTTGCCGCCCAAGTGGATAGGGTTGTTAAGAAAACATATGGTGTTTTGGCTTTTATTAACAGGGGGATCGAGTTCTACAAGTCCCTGGTGAGACCACACTTGGAATATTGTGTCCAGTTCTGGTCGCCCTACTTTAGGAATGATAAAGAGGCTTTGGAGAGGGTGCAAAGAACACTTACAAGGATGCTGCCTGGACTAGAGGGCTTGCCTTATGAAGAAAGGTTGAATAAGCTTGGACCTTTCTCTCTGGAGAGAAGGAGGAAGAGAGGAGACCTGATCGAGTGGAATAGTTTGAGTCAATAGCCAGAGCTTTTTCCCCGGGCAGGATTGACTGGTACGAGGAGTCATAGTTTGAAGATATTAGGAGGAAGGTATAACGGAGATATCAGAGGTAGGGTCTTTACACAGAGAGTTGTGAATGCATGGAATGCGTTGCCAGCTGTGGTGGTGGAAGCAGAGTCATTGGGGACATTTAAGTGACTGTTAGACATGCACATGGATAGCAGTGAATTGAGGGGTGCATAGGTTAAGTTACTATATTTTACATTAGGATTAAACCTTGGCACAACATCGTGGGCTAAAGGGCCTGTTCTGTGCTGTACTTTTCTATGTTCTATAAAACTTAATATCTCACTTTCTTCCTTTAAGGTGCTCTTAAATTCTATTTCTTGGCTAAAATTTGTTCATCTGCTCTAATATTGCCTTTTGTGACTCTGCATCAAGTTTTGCTTCGTAATGTTTAATGAAGCACCTTTAGATATGGAATTGCACCAAAGAATCTACATAAATACAAGTTTTGTTGTAGCTGAATTTCCATTCTCATCAGTGACTGTTATGGGTTTTAACTGTCCCTCCCCAATGATGATTGCAAGATTTAGTCGCAGATTTCTGGAGAATAGCAGACAGATGAAAAACATTTTGAAGTCTCTGCACCGCTTATTGGAGGATTTGATGCTGAAGAAGAATCGTCATTTTAAAACCAGGCACGAGGGACCTCTATCGTAAAGCTCATCAGGTGCAGCTGCACTTAGAGTATTGCATGCAGTTCTGGTCACTGCATTAGTTTGATTCCTTAGAGTATGGAAACAGGTACTTCAGTCCAACAAGTCCACGTCAACCCTCCGAAGAGTAACCCACCAGACCCATTCCTCTCTGACTAATGCACCTAATGCTATGAGCAATTTAGCATGGCCAATTCACCTGACCTGCATATCTTTGGACTGTGTGAGGACACCGATGCAGACACAGGGAGAATCTACAAACTCCACACAGATAGTCACCTAAGGCCGGAATCGAACCTGGGTCCTTGATACTGTGAGGCAGCAGTGCTAACCCTTGAGCCACCATGCTGTATTATAGGACAGATGTGAAAGTTTTGGAAAGAGTTCAGAGCAGATTTACTGGGATGTTGCCTGCTATGGAGGGAAAGTCTTACGAGGAAAGGTTGAGGGACTTGAGGTTGTTTTCATTAGACAGAAGGTTGAGAGGTGACTTAATTGAGACATAAAACAATCAGAGGGTTAGATCGGGTGGTCATTGAGAGCCTTTTTCCCAGGATAGTGATGGCTAGCATGAGAGGACATAGCTTCAAATTGAAGGGTAACAGACATAGGACAGTTGTCAGAGGTAGTTTCTTTATTCAGAGAGTAGTCAGGGAATGGGACACACTGCCTGCAGCAGCTATAGACTCGCCAACTTTACAGGCATTTAAGTGGTGATTGGAGGCATATGGACGAGAATGGAATAGGGTAGGTTAGATGGGCTTCAGATTGGTTCCGCAGGTCGGCGCAATATCGAAGACCGAAGGGCCTATACCAGCTGTAATGTTCAATCTTATATGTTCTATGTAGGTATGGACTGATATGTTTGAATCTCTGCTGCCTCACATCACCAGGGACCTCGGTTCAATTCCAGCCTTGGGTGACTGTCTGTGTAGAGTTTGCACATTCTCCCATGTGTGGGTTTCCCCCACGTGCTTGTTTTCTCTGCTAAGTTGCCTATAGTATTTATGGATGTGCAGGTTAGGTGCATTAGTCAGACGTAAATATAGGGGAGGGGGAATGGTTCTGGGTGGGTTACTCTTCAGAGAGTCGGTGTGGACTTGTTGGGCCTCATGGCTGTTTCCACACTGTAGGGATTCTATAAAGCAATTAATTCCCTTCTGATGACAACCTCAGCACACATTTCTAGGCTGGTGATGGAATGAATGAAAGTAGAAAATTGATGTCTAAGTCAGACAATGGCTGGAAAGAGTGTTCTTCCTCTTTATCATCAGGCACATCTAGAAATACTTCTTCAGAATAGAGGGCAGACGTTACAATGATGGATCAGAACTCCAAAATACTTATGATATTTACTACTTCTAATTCCAAAATCTGCATTTTTTTTTAAAAATGAGGACTGCTACACAGAAAATAAAACATCAATGTAAACTTAGTGACCTTGCAAAGATCTGTCTGATCCTGTAGAATGTTGCATCTATGAAGTGTCAGGGAAACTTCAAACATGGAGAGACCAAAAAGAATAATAATGAGAGGGGCTAACTATTTGCCCCCTCCCTCCACCCCTCAGCTGAAAGTCACTTCTTGCAGACATATCTGTTTTTCCCTTTAGGAATGCACAAAACTGACTGCAACTGACCAGTCTGTGTCCATTATTGGCTCATGTATGAAATAGTGTTTTTTTAAACTCTGAATGCTGGAATTCAGTTATTGTCGAAAGGAATCAGATTTGCCAAACATGCAAAACCTAGAATGTCAGAATCAACTCACGAACTGCTAATATAAGTGTTACTAGCATCTTCCAATAGTCGCTGCAAAATGTCTTATCTGCTCGGTCTAAGTTCCTCGTCAATTTCTGTGATTACTCTACTGTAGTGGTCACAGTGAGGATAGTTGTCCTGTGCCTGGATCTATTGGTAACAGTTACACTGAGTTTAGGAGGACAATATCAGGTACAAAGCAGCTCCTCAGTTATGTGATTAGTCAGCAGTTAATTCTTTCCAATTAAAAATCATTATCTAAATGCTGTGACAAGTAAGGTGATGAGTTGTCTCCAAGTGGATTTTTTTACATGGTACACCTAATTCAGATGAATGCTGCACCAGACATTGGCACATGCAGTCGGAAATTGCAAGTTTAGTAAGAAGAATGAGGCTTTCTGCCCTCACCCACATCCCCTCACATTACCCAAGAAAGGCAGCATTGCACGTAGAATAATGATGTGGACATTTTAAAGTTTGAGGTGCAAGGTGAGCTGCTCCGACACCATGTGCAGCCGATTAAGACTTTGGAGTGTGTTTGTGAATACTGGAAGGTAGGTGAAACTTCTCAGCTCACCTGACCATGCTTCTACTGCATAGCCATTGCTATGATGTTGATGGAGGTGACATAGCTAGTCACTGCTTGAGACTTACAACCAGAATTCTGTGACAACAGATGGTTTTAACCTGCAGTGTGTGTGTGCATGTGTGTCTGATTAATACAATTACATTTGAAAAATCTCACAGAGTTCACAAGCACAGCATACCCTTCTGACAGAACACCACACATACTCCACCTGCTCCAGATGTAGTGGTCGCCATTTTCATCTTGATTACAATTTTGATGAGGATGGAGGGTAACACAGGTAATGGTTCACAGAGTGAGTCACAGGATCAGCCTTTCAATCTAGCTAACCCCCAACATTCAAGTTCCTTTCTGTATTCTATTCCCTGCCATCCCCAAATTCCCAATTAACCCTTTTATTTAATTGTTTATCTCCTTGCATTACCCCCTGAATTGCAGCCTACTGTTTAGTTATGTCAACCAAAGCCAGGATGCTTGTGATCTTCCATGGTTCCCCTCCACACAGTAGCCCATAGCCTCCTATCCTTTATCAGCTTCAAGGTTGATATGCTGAGTTGTCCCCTTCACAATTATTGTTGCCTCTGCATTCTACATCCATAACCACACAACTGATTTCCTCAACATCCAGAGTACAGCAGTAGTCACGAATAGATTAGATTAGACTACTTACAGTGTAGAAATAGGCCCTTCGGCCCAACAAGTCCACACCAACCCACCAAAGTGCAACCCACCCAGACCCATTCCCCTACATTTACCCCTTCATCTAACACTACAGACAATTCAGCACAGCCAATTCACCTAACCTGCACATTTTTGGACTGTGGGAGGAAACTGGAGCACCCGAAGGAAACCCACGCAGACATGGGGAGAATGTGCAAACTCCACACAGACAGACAGTCGCCTGAGGCAGGAATTGAGCCCAAGTCTCTGGCGCTGTGAGGCAGCAGTGCTAACCACTGTGCCATCCTAAACAGAGCAGGAAAATCAACATTTCAGGCAAAAGCCCTTCACCAGCATCTGCAATCCTCACTTTTGCCTAGTAGCCACTAATAACCACATTTAAATTATAGTGAACAGAACCACAGGATTGACCATGGTCCACCCATGGCCCACCCAAATTCAGTTTAAAACAACAGCCCAGATGGATGCCTGACCAGATGCCAGTTTGATCATTGTGCAGCTTCCCGACTGGCTTATTGTCAGTCCAACTTTTACACTGCACCTACAGGACTGACCCTAACTCATAATGTAGGTGTATCATTGATATAGCATTGCCATAAAGCAACATGACCATCTCCTTGAATCATCATTGCTGGCAAACATGAGAACTGTCTAGCTTTGTATCCATGCTAAAAGTCAAGGCAAGACAAAAGTACTATGACCCCTCACATTCCGAATGATGTATAAGTACATACAAAGGCTAGGCAAAGCAGAGCTGCTGTGAGCATCCAAGTAAACACCAACTGAGTGTGCGCTAAGAATATAAACAAAGAACTTTGAGTTACATCCTGTTCCAATGTATGAGGTGGGTGCCTGTCCTTCTAGGCAAAGTAATCTGGTAGCAGCATTGCAACATAAATTGTCAATGAACTCCAAAATGCAGTCTTGAAGGCTAACTTGGTATTATAAGTTAGCGTGAGATATGAGACTGGGATGTATCTGATGACTCTATGGAAGGAAAATGCCCATGGAGCATGCTCTGAAATATTGGGGAACGCTGGCCTATGTGGATGCCTGGTAGACATCAAGCTGAACAGGTAACTGCTCCGATTTTCATATCCACATTTGACGCTGTCTAGTTTCTCTCCACGACCTGGGAAAATATCCACTTGTAGATAAATAAGGTAAAATGAGGTAATAACAAGATGCTGAATCATTCATAGTAGTTCTTTCCTATTCATTCACGAGAATCTTACCTAATCACTAAATCCTTGAACTCAAAAATCAGGCATTTTCCCCTCAATGGTTCAATTCTCATTTTCTCATTGAAGTCATATTTTCAACTGTTTCATCATTAAGGACCTGGAAAAATTTAGCCCTATGGCTGAAAAAAGGAATTGGGTATAAAAATGGGTATACAATGAAGGGAGAGTTACAGAGATGGAACAAAAGAGCTCCTGCAATGTCCACCTGAGAAGGAAATCTGCCATCCTCACCTGGTCTGACCTACATGTAACTCCAGATACACAGCAATGTGGTTGACTCTTAACTGCCTTCTGAAATGGCCTCGCTAAGATGTCTCAACAAAGAAATGAAATTGGACGGACCACCCGGTATCAACCTCAGCACTGGAATGAACAATGGCAGAAACAGCCAAACAGAGGTGGCTGCATTGGAATATAGTCAGGAAGGAATTGCCCTGGGAGTGGTCAATATTGACGCCAGACCCTGTGAAGTCTCATGGCTTCAGGTGAAAAATGGGCATGGATACCTCTTGCTGGTTACAATGTACTGTTCTCCCTATGCTGATGAATCATGACTCCTTCATGTTGAATGACATTTGGAAGAAGCTGTGAGGGTACTGAATGTATGCTTCAGTGTCCACAACCAAGGCTGGCTTAGTAGCAGGAGCACTGAGTCCTTAAGGATATAGCTGCTAGACTGGGTTTGCAGCAGATGGTGAATGAACCAACAAGAGGGAAAATACATATTCTCATTCTCACCAGTCTGCCTGCTGCAAATGTCTCTGTCCCTAACAAATCCAATAAGAATGACCACGATATAATCCCGTGGAGACAAAGTCCTGATTTCAGATTGATAATACCTTATATTGTGTTTTGTAGCACTTGTGTTGTGTAGTGATAAATGGGACAGATTCGAACAAATGTAAAAATTTGTCTGGGTATCTACTGGGGTTGTTGACCATCAGCAGCAGTGGATTTGTACTCCAAGACAGTCTGTAACCTCATGGTCCGGCATGGACCTCACTCTACCATTACCATCAAGCAGGAGGATCAACCCTCGTTCAATGAAGAGTGCAAGAAGGCATGACAGGAGCAGTACCAGTCATACCTAAACATGAAGTATCAACTTAGTGTAGCTACAAAGCACAACTACATATGTGCCAAGCAGCACAAACAATAACTGATAGATGGACCCAAGAGATCCCACAGCCGACAGATCAGATCCAAGGACTGCATCTTGCCACATGCAGTCATGAATGGTGGTGGACAATTAGACAAATCACTGGAGGAGGAAGCTCCACAAATATCCTGTCTTCAATGATGGAAGAGCCCAGCACATCAGTGTAAAAGATAAGGCTGAAGTATTCGTCATAATCTTCAGCCAAAAGTGTTGAGTGGATGATCCATCTCGTCCTCTTCCAGAAGTCCCCACCATTGTAGATGCCAGTACTCAACTAATTCAATTCACTCCATGTGATATCAAGAATTGGTTGGAGACACTGGATAGTGCAAGGGTTAAGCATTTGAAAACATGCTGACAATAATACTGAACACTTGTGCTCCAAACCTGCCATTCTCCTGGCCAAGCTGTTCGAGTTCAGCTACAAAATTGACATCTACCCGACAATGTGGAAAGTTACCTGGGTGTGTCCATAAAATGTGGAACTAATCCAACCTAGCCAATCAGTCTACTCTCAATTTGTAAACTGATGGAAGATGTCATCAATAATGTTATCAAGCAGCCCTGCTCAGTGACACCCAGTTTGGTTTCCACCAGAACCACTCAGCTCCTGAACTTATTACAACCTTGGTTGAGACATGGACAACAGAGCTGAATTCCAGAGATGAGGTGAGAGTGACAGCCCTTGATATCAAAACTGCATTCGGCTGAGTGTGGCATCAAGGAGCCCTAGCAAAATAGGAATCAATGCTATCAGGTGGCTACTCAACACAGGATGTAGTCATAGCTGGCACATAGAACAATGGTTGTGGCTGGAGGTCAGTCATCCCAGCTGTAGGAATTTCTCAGGGTAGTGTTCTCGGCTCAACCATCTTCAGCTGCTTCATCAATGGCCTTCCCTCGATTATAAGGTTAGAATGGGATGTTCGCTGATGATTGCACAATGTTCAGCACCATCGTCAACTCCTCAAATGCTGAAGCAGTCCAAGGTTTGTGCTATAAAGTGGCAAGAAACATTCATAGCACACAAATACAAGGCAATAATCATGATTAATAGAGACAATCTAACTACTAGCCCATGATATTCAGTGCAATCACTATCCTTCACTAATGGTAGAACATAGAACATAGAACATAGAACATTACAGCGCAGTACAGGCCCTTCGGCCCTCGATGTTGCGCCGATCAAAGCCCACCTAACCTACACTAACCCACTATCCTCCATATACCTATCCAATGCCCGCTTAAATACCCATAAAGAGGGAGAGTCCACTACTGCTACTGGCAGGGCATTCCATGAACTTACGACTCGCTGAGTGAAGAACCTACCCCTAACATCAGTCCTATATCAACCCCCCCTTAATTTAAAGCTATGTCCCCTTGTAATAGCTGACTCCATACGTGGAAAAAGGTTCTCACTGTCAACCCTATCTAACCCCCTAATCATCTTGTAGTGTGTGTGTGTGTGTGTACCTGTACCAAATGGACTGCAGCAGGTCAAAATCTTAGCTCAGCGCCATCTTCTCAAGGACATCTAGGGATGGCAAATAAACGCTGGCCTGCCAGCAAACCCACATCCAAGAAGTGAATAAAAGAAATAAGTCTTGGAGAATAGAAGATGTTGAAGGAGAAATATATTTATATATAGGGGTAAATTAATTATATTTTTTAGCCCCATCAGTTTTTCACTGTTGCACAAAAGTATAAATTAATTTCTATTTCTCTTCCAAATCTAAAGATGTCTTATGAGTTCAGGTGTTATTCTCAACAGTGATTGATAGCTGGATTGTCAAGTGAAGAGATTATCAAAATTAAACACAACTCTACTTTTATTCTACGTGCACACTTGAATAATTCCAGAGGGCCTCAGAAATATGAAGGAATGTGTATCTACCTGATTCAAAGTTGATGAAGGGTTATGCCTGAAACATTGATTCTCCTGCTCCTCGGATGCTATCTGACCTGCTGCACTTATCTAGCATCACATTCTCAACTCTGACCTTCAGCATCTGTTGTCCTCACTTACTCTGACCTACCTGATTGTCTAACTTAGTCACTGCTATAACCCTGCCACTGCTTTAGCTATCAGTTAGCTCAACTCAAGTTAGTGATCCAATCTGGAGGTCTGTCTGAACTGTGTAGTCATAGAGTCATAACCCATAGAAACAACCCCTTTGACTCACTACGTCTATGCTGATCAACAAACAGTAATCCCATTTAACTGCACTTGGTCTATAGTCTACTATGCCCTGTTATTTTAAGTACTCATCCAGCTACTTCGCAAATATTGTGTATGTATCTACCTCCATCAGCCTTTCAGGCAGCACAGTCTATATTTCCATAAACCTCTGAGTGAAAACATTCCTTTTCCTTTCTCCTCTAATCCACTTTAAACTTATGCCCTCTGGTCTGAGATGTGTCTGCCATGGAGAAGAGATTCTCACAATCTACTCTGTCCATACCTTTCATAATTTTGGATACCTCAATTAGATCCGTCCTCCTCCTTATTAGTCTTTGCAGGTTCTAGAAACTCACCATCCCAAATAAATTCCCCAGTTAATATGTAGTTCGCTTCTATGAATACAGATGAGAAGTATTCCTTTAGGATTTCACCACATCCACTGGAACCCCATATAGATTATCCCTTTGGTCTCTAATAGGCCCAAAACCTTTGTTGGTAATCCTTAACACAGAAAGCCTTGGGATTTTTCTTAATCACATCAGCCAATGATATTTCATGGCCTCTTGTTACTCTGCTAATATTTTAAAGCAACCTCCCACAATCTCTATAATTTTGAAAGGCCTTCCCTGTTTTTACTGTATTGGACCTGGCATGTGCTTCTTTCTTGTTCTTTACAAACTCTCAATATCTCTTGACATCCCAGGTTCCTTGTTTTTCACTGTTAGAAGAAACTACTTTGCCTGAATTCTCACTATATTACTACACTTCCTCTCCGGAATTGATTAAATCCTAATATTTGATTTTTGAAGCTGGTTAATTTGCTAATTTTATATAAAGAAAGCTGTGAAAATCATCTCGATAACAATCAGGCCTTTGTTTAGTTATCAAATGAAGTTGATATGATAAAATGTTATTTGTGAACAGATATTGATTTAATGGGACAATTACAAACAAATACTCTAATCATCGGCTATAAGATGATTACAATTTCTTTTGCTTCCATTTATTCCTTTCAGAATTGTAGCAGGAACTTTGTGATGATTGCATCCCTCTAATATTTCATTTTTTCTTTAATATTGCTTCAGTGGCTACATAAGTGAAATCCAGCAGCAAATGCAAATTAGGGAGATAAATGATGATCATTTTGGTGTGGGAAGAACAACTTGTTCATAGTTTGGCAAGTATTTCAACCATTATGGTTAACAAACAGAATCTAACATACAATCTGACTGAAGATAAAGCTATTTTCCCTCCCTCATGGTAATATGGCTTTGCTAACACAATTCCTACATATTATTTGGCGGTATGTTACTTTTTGAATGAAATACACTACTTAGAGTGCAGTGAGCTGATCTTTGACACAGACGAAATTCACAGATCCTGCTTATATATTCTTTAAAAAAGCATAAGAATGCCCATGTTTCATATTCAGCTCTGTATTGCTCCAAGAGCATTTCCCTTGTGCCCCATTAAATATAGGAAGCAACAAACACTAAGCAAATGCACAGACTCACAGGAAGTGGACAACAGCCTTGGAGCTTCTTGGAATTATGACATCATGGAGAGAGACAACAAAAGCACATCATGAGCATCATGACTGAAGGTTGTGAAGTTTGACAGATGTTTTACTTGCTTAGAGGGATCTGCCAGCATAAAAATTCAATGCATTTTTCATGGCCACTGACTGACATGATAATAATTGATTCAGGCAATCTCTGCCTTTGAACTGGTTTCCTGAACAGGACACAGGCTTGATTTCTTATCTTCCTGGCCTGTATGAGGGCATCTAAATCTAAAGTACAATTTATTTGTCTCATGTGAACAGTGTTAGAGGATATAGTTTCTCACAAGCTTAAAAGCATAGCATGTGTCTGGCACAAACAATGCTTTCTACAAACAGCTGTCCAATGCCTTCTTGGATGATTTGATGAAACTGAAAACTATTGGGAATTGATCAGACTTCCTTTAGATTTTCATCTTTCTGCATTCCAAAATCAGACTTAGTGAAGAGAAAATGAGCCATTACATTCTTAATCATCTGAATGTTGTTGAGCATCTTAGGCTGCATTTTATGGCCTTCCACTGGGTGTGCTTTCACTGGGGCAGCAGTAAAATATGACAGTTCACCACCTCAGTTCACCATCCACAGGCAATTTCTCTTAACGGAAAAATTGTAAGTCTAGTTATCTAATTTCTTCTTTTTGTTTGGAATCTACAAACTTTGAGAGATTTTTTTTCCACCCACATTATTTCTAAAAAGACTGTGTCATCTGTCTCGGCGAAAGTGAGGACTGCAGATGCTGGAGATTAGAGTCAAGATTAGAGTGGTGCTGGAAAAGCACAGCAGGTCAAGCAGCAGCCGAGGAGCAGGAAAATCGATGTTTTGGGCAAAAGCCCTTCATCAGGAATGAAGGCAGGGAATCTCTGGGGTGGAGAGGTAAATGGGTAGGGGGTGTGGCTGGGGAGAAGGTAGCCAAGAGACCAATAGGTGGATGGAGGTGGGGATAAAGGTGATAGGTCAGACCGAGTCTGTTTCAGGACATGGTTGAAGAGCTTTAGGGCAGAGGAGATGACTTGGGGGTTGCAGTGAGAGAGAGACTCACTGAGATTCTTATAGAGAGGGGAGAAGAGCTTCTTTAAGGTAGGCATCCTTGCAAGAGGATTCGCAATAAGGTTAAAATCAACTAGGCAAAAGTGAGGACCGCAGGTGCTGGAGATTAGTGTCAAGGTTAAAGTTGTGCTGGAAAAGCACAACAGGTCATCCGTCTGTCCAGCCTTTGTGCAAACATGTGTTTAGATTTAAAGTGGCATACTTTAAGTTTACATCAGTAATTTACAATCTGTTTTTGTCACACGACAAATAATTTTTTTTTTTGTTTTCTTGTTTGTTGATTAAACCTGTGATTGTAGTCACAATGAGGTATTAATCAGCCTAGAGGTTAAATTAGTCATATTTCACAATTGTGATTACTCATAGAATAGTGAGGCTTGATTTCAAATGTACTACTCTGATTAGGGATGTGGCACTAACATATTTTGTTTCTAATTCACTCATAGGATGTGGAAGTTACTGACTGGGCTAGCATTGATTGCTCATCACTAGTTGATCTTGAGATAGTAATGGTGAACTGTCAACTTGAACTATTGCAGTATATTTGATGAAGATATGTCCAAATAACATTAGGGAGGGGGTTCCAGGGTTTTGATCCAGTGATCCAGGAATGCTTGTCCTATTTCAAATCAAGATAGTGAGTGGCTTGGGAGGAAACTTGTAGGCAGTGGTGCCTCCATGTATCTGCTGCACTTGTCTGGTAATTGTCATGGATGTAGAAGGTGTTATCCGAGAAAATTTGGTGAATTTCTGCTGTGCATTATGTTAGTAGTAAACCCTGTTGCTACCGAGCATCAGTGATGGCAGGTTTGAATATTTGTGGACATGGTGCCAATCAAGTAGGCTGCTTTGTCTTGGGTGGTGTTATGATTCTTGAGTGTATTTGGAGATGTGCTCATTCAGATAACTGGGGATTATTCCATTCCATTCCTAACTTGTGCCTTTCATAGATGATGGACAAGCTTTAGGGAGTCAAGAGCTAAGTTACTAGCTGCAGTGTTCTGACCTGCTCTTGTCGCCACAGTACTTATAATTAGTCCAGTTCAGTTCACTGTCAATGGTTACCCTGAGGATGTTGATAGTGGGAGATTCAGTGATGGCGATGCTATTAAATGTCAAGGGGCAATGGATTGATTCTCTCTTGTTGGAGATGGTCATGTGTGGAGGGAATTTTATATACTATTTGTTGGTACAAGCCTGGATATTGTCCAGGTTTTGTTGCACTTAGCATGGACTGCTTTAATATCTGGGAAGTCACAAATGGTGCTGAATAATTTGCAGTCATTGGTGAACATCCCCATTTCTGGGACCTTTGTGATGGAGGGAAGGTCATTGATGAAGCAGTTGAAGATGGTTGGGCCTAAAATGAGGAACTCCTGCAGAGATGTCCTAGAAGTGAGTTGACTGATCTCAAACAACCACAATCATCTTCCGATGTGCCAATATGAATTCAACCATTGGAGAGATTTCCCCAGATTCCCATTGACTCCAGTTTTTCTGGAGCTCCTTGATACCACATTCAATCAAATGTGGCCTTGATATCAAGGATAGTCATTCTCACCTCAGCCCTGGAATACAGATCTTTTGTTCATTTTTCAACCAAAGCTGTAATGAGGTCAGCTTTCTTGAAATCAAATGGGATGCTGGAGATCTTAGGAGGAGGCCAAGATGAATCATCTACTCAACACTCCTGATTGAAGATTGCTCCAAATAGCCTTATATTTTGTCCTGATATGTTGCTCTTCCCCATCATTGAGAATTTGGATATTTGAAGAAATTTGTCCTGTAAATAATTTATTTGCCCTTCTCCATTCCTAACTAGGTGTGGCACCACTGCAGAGCTTAGATCTGATCTGGGGGTTATGGGACCACTTAGCCTAATTATTGCATGTTGCTTCTGCTCTTTGGCAAGCAAGTAGTCCTGCATTAATTCTTCACCAGGTTGAGACCTTGTTTTTACATTTGTCTTGTCTGCTCTTGACATGCCTTCCTGCAATCCTCATTGAATCAGTGTTGGTGCCCTGAATTGTTAGCAATGGCAATGAAGTATTATACCATACCATCAGGTGACAGTTTATTGCTGGTGACAACCAATACTGCTTATGGATGCCAATTTTAAGTGCGAGATGTGTTTAAAAGCTATCCTATCTAGTACACAGGTAATGCTGTGTATGTAATAGATGAATGAAAGTAGACTTTGGGTCAGTGAAAAAGGAAATATATAGGGATCTTATTAGAGACAGGATAGACAACACACAATCTAGGTAAATATGAAAGTTAACGTGCCTGAAAATCCAACACAGAGACACATGTAGACATCTAAGAATGGAGGGGGAAAACCAGGATTTGAACATATAAATCACCGTATGTTGAAAAATGGGCGAAAATGTGAAACATTTCATAACATTCTCTAAACCACATGGAAATAGGAGTGACCACAACATTGCTTTTGAGGTAGTGGAAGAAGAGATTAAGAAGAGGATCTGAATAGTACTGAGAGAGGGAGTGTTTCACACATCTTACAAAAACTGGAATGACTAGAACCCCTATGAATTCCTGTGGCAACACCATGTGTCTGAAGTAAATGAATATGTTTAAAGAGAAGTTATTCAAGGTGAGAGTAATTTCAGCATTGGATGGGTGAGTCAAGTTACCAACCTTTGAGGAAGGTGGGCAGCACAGAGGGGTGGCAGCACGGTGGCTCAGTGGTTAGCACTGCTGCCTCTCAGTGCCAGGAACCCGGGTTCGATTCCAGCCTCGGGCAACTGTCTGTATGGAGTTTGCACATTATCACCACGCCTGTTTGGGTTTCCTCCCGCAGTCCGAAGATATATAGTCAGGTGAATAGGCCTAACTAAATTGCCCATAGTGTTCAGGGTTATGTAGGTTATGTGCATTAGTCAGGGATAAATATAGAGTAGTGGGGCATGGATTTGGGTGGGATGCTCTTCAGTGAGTTGATGTGGACAAGCTGGGTCTAAAGGCCTGTTTCCATACTGTACGGATTCTAATTCAAACTGAAGGTCAATATCCAGGACTCTGCTGTGTCTAACTATGGAGAAAAATCGTGATGACTTTTTAAAAGATTACTGGTTATTATTTTCTTTTTTCATTTCCTTTTACCAAATGTAAAATAATGAAATGAGTAAACATGGCTACTTGGCAGACTGTCAAGCACTAATCAGCTAAGTAATGAGTCTTATTGTTTTCCAACTGTTGTAGGAAGTCAGTGCATCATGAGGATGGATGAGCTGGATGAATAATGCCTGGAGTGTGGGGGCAGGTCATGTGATGAAATCTGCAGGAATACATTTAATCACAGTTAGTAAACATAGTAGTGAGATGTCAGATAGTCAGTGGTGTGATTAATTGGGAACTATTCAAAGAAGATGCAGTACATCCCCAGGCCACTCTGGTGAAGGATATTGTTCTATAAGACTTGTATATCCAAAGCAAAATGAAAACAAGATTCTAGATTAGAGTGGTGCTGGAAAAGCACAGCAATTCAGGCAGCATCCAAGGAGCAGGAAAATCGACGTTTTGGGCAGTCCTTGTTTTTACCAAAATAGAAACAGTCAGGGCCAGGAGCATGGGACAATTTCACTAAGTCTGATTGCCTTGACATCTAGTGCCTTTTAAAAAATGTCAGTTAATTGCACATGACAGTATTTGTTTTTTTTTCTTTGCATGAATAATACAACATTGGACATCCAGAAACCGTAGTGGGCAGAATTTTACAGTTCTCTGCTGGGAGGTTTGCAGACTAGGCAGGGTTTGTAAGATTCCCTGGTGTCCTTTCCATCATGTCCTAACTGTCTCTGATCTGTCTGTGGATTGACCAAGCCAAGAGAAACAACTCTGCCTTCACCTTAATTGAAGCTTTTATATGGCCATTTAGTCACTTAATGGCCAATTCCCACCACAGCATCAATTTTGAGTCTGGTGGAAGAAGCTCAGGGCTAGGGAGGGGGGCAGGGAAGCTAGAAGGTCAACCTGTTCAGGCCATGGGTGTGAAGGGATTATTGCTTCCCTCAAGGTCCACAAATTTCTCAACCTTTGTCCTTTCTGTGGGTGCTCACTCACCCCTTGACGTCTCCATCAAGATCTTATCAGATTGTCTGGCAGCTCTCCAAGTTGGCTCAGTATCCCATCCCTGGCCATTTACCTCTTGAAGTAGGAGTGGGAAACCTTCAAAAATTCTTATTCTGTGTTATAGTGGCAGCGAATTTAATAACTACCATCATGGTTCAAACTGTACCTTAGCTTGATATGAAAATGAAAATCCAAAATAAAGCACTAATAATAAAAATCAACATTTATCTATATATGAAATTGAATACACAATTATGAAAACAAAGAAAACCAAGAAAGTCCCTCCAACCTGTTCAGCTTATCTTTAAAATAAATAAAGTCTTTTCTTTAAAGCATTGGGTGAACTTTAATGTAGAGCAAACAAAATTTCATTATCAGCTGAAGCAGAAGATTAAGTTGGCTTTTTTTCCGAACACTAGTCGATTTAGTAAAGCATCTTCACATTAATGGATAGTTAAGGGTTTTACTTTCTGTCAGACATTGTTGTAGTGTTTCCAATAAATAAATTCTTGAAATGTATCAGCCTTGTGATAACATTAACAGGAATTTGTGTTCTTTTATACAATCACAAGCTCAAAGTTGAATTCTTTACTTCCCTTTTACTTTCCTTTTCCTTTCAAGAGCTCAAATTGAAATTTATGATTGCTAATTCACTTTCTGAGTGAAGGAAGTGTGCAATAAATCCTTCTCAAAAGGAAAATAAAAACCTAGGAATATAAATGTAAATGGTACAACTGGTTATGCCTGACTTATAAGTGTAAATTGTGCATAATCAATTCAGAAAAAAAAAGCAGAAATCTGTCACACCAGATTCACAGTCATTTTGACACCTTATTCTACATTTTTCTGCCAAGTTCCCACTTTCATTTGTGCTAAATCATATTAAAATTAGGCCTGACGATTCTATTCAGATGTCTGAAGAGATTCCTGTTTTTTTAGGTTGCTGTAGTGCCAAGTTATTTATTTATTTGAATGGATACGGAGTGCAATTCATGGACATGAGTTCACTATCATTACAGATAGATTTGGCATTTATTTATATTTAATTTTTTCCCCATATTTTATTACACCTAATTGGTGAGCTAGTCAATTGCTATCATTTTTTCTACATGCATTTCCCATGAATCCCACTTCTCATGTTTCTCCGAAGAACAAACAATTAAGGTATACCAGGGACCACGTGAGACTGAACCCCAACTCAAAGATTCATGCATGGATGCATCTTAGTAGCACTAATTATGTAAAATTGTCTCCTTGGAGTCCAAGTACAGGGTTTCCTTGATTGGAAATTCCAAGGATGGGTAGATTATCGTATGAGAAAATGTTGGACAGATTAAGCCTGTTGAATGTTAGAATGAGAGGTGATCTCATTAAAATATAGATGATCCTGAAGGGTCTTATTGGGTGGATGCTGAAAGGCTTGTGGAGGAGAATAATAATTTGAAACTGTGTTCAGTGCTAAGGGGTTGCACATTTAAGACAGGATGAGAAATATGATCTCTCAGAGGGTGGCATAGTGTCCCAGTGGTTAGCAGTGCCGCTTAACAGCAACAGGCACTCAGATTTGATTCCATCCTCCGGGTGACAGTCTTTGTGGAGTTTGCACAGTCTCCCACAGTGCAGGTTAGGTTAATTGGCCAAAGTGTCCAGAGATGTGCAGGTTAGGTGGATTCACCATGGGAAATGCAGAGTTACATAGGAGAGGGGGATGTGTCTGGGGTGGTGATGCTCTCCAGAGGGTCAGTGTGGACTTGATGAACCCACTGATGTGATTCTACACTATAGGGATTCTATGGTAAGAAAATGTTTGGAACTCTCCTCCCACATAGCAGTAGAAGCAGGGTCATTGAATATGTTTGGAGCAGAGGAAGGTAGATGCTTGACTAATAAAGGACTCAAAGTTTATCGGGGTAGGTCAGAATGTAGAGTTGTGGCCACAACCTGATCATCCATGACTTTATTGAATAGTTGAGAAAGTCTGAGGGCCAAATGACCTACTCCTACTTCTGAATCATGAGTTTATATGTACATTTTCTGATGTCCATATGAAAAAGGCTTTGCAAACCCACAAATCTAATGGACCAGTCACAGTAATTTAATTCATCAATCTTCTTCCAAGATGGCTACCATGCTATTTATTGGGAAACTTCCTAGCATGGAAAGAAGGATCAGCCTCCTTTTTACCCATTTTTTTCTGTGCAACCTCCACTTTGCTACTCACTGCATAGCACTTAAAACTTTGTGCCACTCTATTTCTTCATTACAGACTTGTTTTCCTACCTCCACATTTATCTGTTAACCACTGAGCTTAGCCAGGTATTTAGTTACAAAACCTTAAAGACTGAAATACACATTAAGAATATGAGAAGCCCTTATAAAGGCTACTTACCTGTTTAAAAAACATTCAAATCCCCTTAAATGTATCACTCACTTCTTGAAAGCATGTTTTTAACTAAACGATGAAAACATCTGTTGTGATCCTACTGATCATTAACAACAACTAGTTCCAATTGGAAAACCTGGAGCATTTCATAAAAGTTGGAAAGATTGGTGCTGAAATTTGTGCGATATGTAGGATTTGGCTTTGTAACAACATTACTATTAAAATTCAATTTTCTCCCAACTAAAATTCTACTTGGATTTCCCTTAACTTGGAAATTACAGACAACCAATGTTTTTGCAGAGGAGAAAGTACAGTTAGTGCTGTGCCTTCTCGAATCCTCAAATGTATATCCTTTTTGGCAACAAAGGAGTAGAATTAATAATAATCATCAAAATGCCTAAACAATGAATGCTCTTTCCCAACAACTGAAGTAGACATTATGGTGAAATATCTTGGCCTATTTTTGAGTCAGAATTCCAGGCTGGCTGGAAACTGAACTTTGATCTCATTAATATAGTATATGTCAAATGTTAATTTGTTTCCATCACTGGGAGTGATTTGTAAGTAAATTCTGGAGGGAATACAGTGAACATAAAACATAGAACATTACAGTGCAGTACAGGACCTTTGGCCCTCGATGTTAAGCCAACCTGTGGAACCAATCTGAAGTCCATCTAGCCTACACTATTCCATTATCATCCATATGTTTATTTAATGACCATTTAAATGCCCTTAAAGCTGGCGAGTCTACTACAGTTGCAGGTAGGGCGTTCCACACCCTTACTACTCTGAGTAATGAACCTACCTCTGACATCTGTCCTATATCTATCACCCCTCAAGTCCCCTTGTGCTAGCCACAACCATCTAAAGAAAAAGGCTCTCACTGTCCACCCCTACCTAATTCTCTGGTCATCCTGTATGTTTCTATTAAGTCACCTCTCAACCTTATCTCTAATTAAAACAGCCTCAAGTCCGTCAGCTTTTCCTCATAAGACCTTCCCTCCATATCAGGCAACATTCTGGTAAATCTCCTCTGCACCCTTTCCAATGCTTCCACATCCTTCCTATAATGCAACACTCCAAGTGTATGCAATACTCCAAGTGTGGCCACACCAGAGTTTTGTACAGCTGCCACATGACGTCATGGCTCCAAAATTGAATCCCTCTACCTATAAAAGCTAACACACAGTACACCTTCTTAACAACCCTATCAACCAGGGTGGCAACTTACAGGGATCTATTTACATGGATACAGAGATCTCTCTACTCATCCATGCTGCCAAGAATTATAGCATTAGCCCAGTACTCTGTATTCCTGTTATTCCTTCCAAAGTGAATCATCTCACGCTTTTCCACATTAAGCTCCATTTGCCACCTCACAGCTCTGCTTTGCAGCTTATCTATGTCCCTCTGTAACCTGCAACATCCTTTCACACTGCCCAGAACTCCACCTGACCTTTGTGTCATCTGCAAATTTATTAATCCCTCCTTCTATGCCCTCATCCAGGTCATCTATAAAAATGACAAACAACAGTAACCCCAAAACAGATCCTTGTGGTACACCACTAGCAACTGAACTCTAGGATAAACATTTCCCATCAACTACCACTCTCTGCCTTCTCACAACTAGCCAATCTCTGATCCAAAAGGCTAAATCACCCACAATCCTATGTTTCCATGTTTTCTGCAATAGCCTACCAGGAAAACCTTATCAAACTCTTTACTAAAATCCATATACGCCACATCGACAGCTTTACCCTCATCCACTTGTTTGGTCACCTTCTCAAAGAACTCAAAGTTTGTGAGGCACAACATACCCTTCACAAAACCGTGTTGAGTGTCTCTAATCAAATTATTCCTTCCTAGATGGTTATAAAATCTTATCTCTTATAAGCCTTTCTAACCTTTCATCAGAACTGAAGTTGGGCTCACTGGTCTATAATTACCAGAGCTGTCTCTACTCCTCTTCTTGTACAAGGGGACAACATTTGCTATCTTCCAGTCTTCTGACACTATTCCTGTAGACAATGATAGAACATAGAACAATACAATGCAGAACAGGCCCTTCGACCGTCGATGTTGTGCCGACCTGTGAACTATTGTCAGCTCCTCCCCCTACACTATCCCATCATCATCCAAATGCTTATCCAAGTTTTGTTTACAACTCCCTAATGTGGCTGAGTTAACTACATTGGCAGGTAGAGCATTCCACACCCTTACCACTTGAGTAAAGAACCTGCCTCTGACATCTGTCTTAAATCTATCACCCCTCAATTTGTTGTTATGCCCCCTTGTACAAGCTGACATCATCATCATCCTAATAAAAAGACTTTCACTGTCTAACCTATCTAATCCTCTAATCATCTTGTATGTCTCTATCAAATCCCCACTTAGCCATCTTCTTTCAAATGAGAACAGACCCAAGTCTCTCAGCCTTTCTTCATAAGACCTTCCTTCCATACCAGGCAACATGTTGGTAAATCTCCTCTGCACCTTTTCCAATGCTTAGAACATAGAAAAATACAGCGCAGTACAGGCCCTTCGGCCCTCGATGTTGCGCCGACCGAAGCCTACCTAACCTACACTAGCCCGATAACCTTCATATGCTTGTCCAACGCCCGCTTAAATGACTATAAAGAGGGAGAGTCCACCACTGCTACTGGCAGGGCATTCCATGAACTCACAACCCGCTGAGTAAAAAATCTACCCCTAACATCTGGTCCTATACCTACCACCCCTTAATTTAAAGCTGTGTCCCCTAGGAACAGCTGACTTCATTAGCGGAAAAAGGTTCTCACTGTCAACCCTATCAAAACCCCTAATCATCTTGTACACCTCTATCAAATCTCCCTAAACCTTATTTTTTCCAATGAGAAAAGCCCCAAGTGCCTCAGCCTTTCCTCATACGATTTTCCTACCATGCCAGGGAACATCCTGGTAAACCTCCTCTGCACTCGTTCCAATGCCTCCACATCCTTCCTATAATATAGAACATAGAACATAGAAGAATACAACGAGGTACAGGCCCTTCAGCCCTCGATGTTGCGCCGATCAAAGCCCACCTAACCTACACTAACCCACTATCCTCCATATACCTATCCAATGCCCGCTTAAATACCCATAAAGAGGGAGAGTCCACTACTGCTACTGGCAGGGCATTCCATGAACTTACGACTCGCTGAGTGAAGAACCTACCCCTAACATCAGTCCTATATCTACCCCCCCTTAATTTAAAGCTATGCCCCCTTGTAATAGCTGACTCCATACGTGGAAAAAGGTTCTCACTGTCAACCCGATCTAACCCCCTAATCATCTTGTACACCTCTATCAAATCACCCCTAAACCTTCTTTTCTCCAATGAAAACAACCCCAAGTGCCTCAGCCTTTCCTCATAGGATTTTCCTACCATACCAGGCAACATCCTGGTAAACTTCCTCTGCACCCGTTCCAGTGCCTCCACATCCTTCCTATAGTATGGCGACCAAAACTGCACACAATATTCCAGATGCGGCCGCACCAGAGTCTTATACAACTGCAGCATAACCTCAGGACTCCGGAACTCAATTCCTCTACCAATAAAAGCCAGTACGCCATATGCCTTCTTCACTGCACTATTTACCTGGGTGGCAACTTTCAGAGATCTGTGTACATGGACACCAAGATCCCTCTGCTCTTCCACACTACCAAGTAGTCTACCATTAGCCCAGTAATCCATCTTTTTATTACTCTTACCAAAGTGAATCACTTCACACTTAGCTACATTGAACTCCATTTGCCACCTTTCTGCCCAGCTCTGCAGCTTCTCTATATCCCGCTGTAACCTGCCATATCCTTCCTCACTGTCTACAACTCCTCCGACTTTCGTATCATCCGCAAACTTGCTCACCCAACCTTCTAACCCTTCCTCCAGGTCATTTATAAAAATGACAAACAGCAATGGTCCCAAAACAGATCCTTGCGGAACACCGCTAGTGACGGCACTCCAAGATGAACCTTTGCCATCAACTACTACCCTCTGTCTTCTTCCAGAGAGCCAATTCCTAATCCAAACCTCCAACTCACCCTCAATGCTATATCTCTGTATTTTCTGCAGTAGCCTACCATGGGGGACCTTATCAAACGCCTTACTAAAATCCATATATACCACATCTACCGCTTTCCCCTCATCTACCTCCTTAGTCACCTTCTCAAAGAATTCAATAAGGTTTGTGAGGCACGACCTGCCCTTCACAAAACCATGCTGACTATCCTTGATCACATCATTCTTATCCAGATGTGCATAAATCCTATCCCTTACAATTCTCTCTAAGACTTTGCCCACAACAGAAGTGAGACTCACTGGCCTATAGTTACTAGGATTATCCCTACTCCCCTTCTTGAACAAGGGAACCACGTTTGCTAGCCTCCAGTCCTCTGGCACTACTCCTGTCGACAAAGAGGACACAAAAATCAAGGCCAATGGCTCTGCAATCTCCTCCCTTGCTTCCCAGAGAATCCTAGGATAAATGCCATCAGGCCCAGGGGACTTATCTATTTTCACCCTTGCCAGAATTTCCAACACCTCTTCTCTACATATCTCAAAGCCATCCATTCTACTTATTCGTGCCTCAGTATTTATATCGACAACAATGTCCTGTTCCTGAGTGAATACTGACGAAAAGTATTCATTCAGCGCCTCCCCAATCTCTTCAGCCTCCACACGCAACTTCCCATTACTATCCTTGATTGGACCTATTCCTTCCCTAGTCATTCTTTTATTCCTAACATACCTATAGAAAGCCTTAGGGTTTTCCCTAATCCTACCAACTAAGGACCTTTCATGTCCCCTCCTTGCTGCTCTTAGCTCTCTCTTCAGGTCCTTCCGGGCTACCTTATAACTCTCAATTGCCCCTATTGAACCTTCACGCCTCATCTTTACAAAGGCCGCCCTCTTCCATTTAACCAGGGATTCCAACTCCTTATTAAACCACGGCTCCCTCACACGACCCTTTCCTCCCTGCCTGATAGGTACGCACTTATCAAGGACACTCAATAGTTGCTCCTTGAACAAGTTCCACATATCAATTACGCTCTTGCCTTGGAATCTACTTTTCCAATCCACACATCCTAAGTCATGCCTCAACGCATCATAATTTCCCTGCCCCCAGCTATAACTCTTGCCCTGTAGTACACACTTATCCCTCTCCATCACTAGAGTAAAAATCACTGAATTGTGGTCACTGTCCCCAAAGTGCTCACCTACCTCTAGTTCTAATACCTGGCCTGGTTCGTTACCCAGAACCAAATCCAGTATGGCCTCACCTCTTGTTGGCTTATCTACATATTGTGTCAGGAAACTCTCCTGCACACATTGCACAAACACTGACCCATCTAATGAACTTGAGCTATAGCTTTCCCAATCAATATCAGGAAAGTTAAAGTCTCCCATAACAATCACCCTATTACTATCACTCTTCTCCTGAATCATCTTCGCAATCCTTTCTTCAACGATTCTAGGACTATTAGGAGGCCTGTAAAAGACTCCTAACAGGGTGACCTCACCTCTCCTATTCCTAACCTCAACCCAAACTACCTCAGATGGCAAATCTTCGTCCATCTTCCTTTCCACCGCTGTAATACTATCTTTGACAAGCAAAGCCACACCCCCCCCTCTTTTGCCCCCACCTCTGACCCTTCTAAAACATTTAAACCCTGGAACCTGCAACAGCCAATCCTGTCCCTGATCTAGCCATGTCTCCGTAATAGCCACAACATCGAAGTCCCAGGTACCAACCCACGCTGCGAGTTCACCTACCTTATTTCGTATACTTCTGGCATTAAAGTACACACACTTCAAGCCACTCTTCTGTTTACAGGCACCCTCCTTTAAGATTGATGCCATATTCCTAACCTCCCTACACTCCAGGTCCTGCACCCTAAAGCTACAGTCTGGGTTCCCATGCCCCTGCAGAGTTAGTTTAAACCCCCCCCAAGAGCACTAGCAAACCTCCCCCCAAGGATACTGGTGCCCCTCAGGTTCAGGTGCAGACCATCCTATTTATAGAGGTCCCACCTTCCCCAGAAAGAACCCCAGTTATCCAAGTACCGAAATCCCTCCCTCCTGCACCATCCCTGTAGCCACGCATTTAACTCTTCTCTCTCCCTATTCCTCGACTCTCTATCACGTGGCACGGGTAACAAACCAGAGACAACAACTCTGTTCGTTCTAACTCTGAGACAATAGACAATAGACAATAGACAATAGATGCAGGAGTAGGCCATTCTGCCCTTCGAGCCTGCACCGCCATTCAATATGATCATGGCTGATTATTCCTAATTAGTATCCTGTTCCAGCCTTATCTCCATACCCCTTGACTCCACTATCTTTAAGAGCTCTACCCAATTCTTTCTTAAAAGAATCCAGAGACTGGACCTCCACTGCCCTCTGGGGCTTCCAACCTAGCTCCCTAAAAGCCTGTCTAACATCCTCAGCACTCCTCCTACCTATGTCATTGGTGCCAATATGGACCACGACTTCAGGCTGCTCCCCCTCCCCCTTAAGGACCCGGAAAACACGATCAGAGACATCACGTACCCTTGCACCTGGGAGGCAACATACCAAACGTGAGTCTCTCTCGTTCCCACAAAACCGCCTATCTGTGCCCCGAACTATCGAGTCCCCAATTATTATTGCTCTGCTCTTCTCCACCCTTCCCTTCTGAGTAGCGGGGACAGGCTCCGTGCCAGAGGCCTGAGCCCCGTTACTTACCCCTGGTAAGTCGTCTCCCCCACAAGTATCCAAAACGGTATACTTGTTCTTGAGGGGAACGACCACAGGGGGTCCCTGCACTGGCTGCTTCCTTCCAGTCCCCCTCACTGTCACCCATCTATCTGCCATCTTTGGAGTTACTACTTCCCTATAGCTCCGATCTATGACCCCCTCTGCCTCCCGAATGATCCGAAGTTCATCCAACTCCAGCTCCAGTTCCCTAACACGGTCTTGGAGGAGCTGGAGATGGGTGCACTTCCTGCAAGTGTAATCAGCACGGACGTCCATGGCATCCCTCACCTCATACATGTTGCAGGAGGAACATTGCACTGCCTTCACTGCCATCCCTCTAAATATGGCGACCAAAACTGCACACAATACTCCAGATATGGCCGCACCAGAGTCTTATACAACTGCAACATGACCTCAGGACTCCGGAACTCAATTCCTCTACCAATAAAGCCCAGTACACCATATGCCTTCTTCACAGCACTATTTACCTGGGTGGCAACTTTCAGAGATCTGTGTACATGGACACCAAGATCCCTCTGCTCATCCACACTACCAAGTAGTCTACCATTAGCCCAGTAATCCATCTTCTTGTTACTCCTACCAAAGTGAATGACTTCACGCTTAGCTACATTGAATTCCATTTGCCACCTTACTGCCCAGCTCTGCAACTTATCTATATCCCACTGTAACCTGCCACATCCTTCTTCGCTGTCCACAACTCCACCGACTTTCGTGTCATCCACAAACTTGCTCACCCAGCCTTCAAGCCCCTCCTCCAGGTCATTTATAAAAATGACAAACAGCAATGGTCCCAAAACAGATCCTTGTGGAACACCGCTAGTAACTACGCTCCAAGATGAACCTATACCATCAACTACTACCCTCTGTCTCCTTCCAGCCAGCCAATTCCTAATTCAAACCTCTAATGCACCCTCAATGCCATACCTCCGTAGTTTTTGCATTAGCCTGCCATGGGGTACCTTATCGAACGCCTTGCTAAAATCCATATACACCACATCTACTGCTTTACCCTCGTCCACTTCCTTGGTCACCTTCTCAAAGAATTCAATAAGGTTTGTGAGGCACGACCTGCCCTTCACAAAATCATGCTGACTATCCTTGATCACATTATTCCTATCCAGATGTTCATAAATCCTATCCCTTACAATTCTCTCTAAGACTTTGCCCACAACAGAAGTGAGACTCACTGGCCTATAGTTACTCTGTTCCCCTTCTTGAACAAGGGGACCACATTCGCTATCCTCCAGTCTTCTGGCACTGTTCCCGTAGACAACGACGACATAAAATCTACATCCTTCTACATCCTTCCGGAAATATGGTGACCAGAACTGTACACAATATTCCAAGTGTGGTTGCACTAGTGTTTTGTATAGTTGCAGCATGATATTGTGGTTCCAGAACTCAATCCCCCTACCAATGAAACCTAACACACCATATGCCTTCTTAACAGCACTATCAACCTGGGTGTCAACATAACGATCAAAGCCAAAAGCTCTACATCTCCTCCCTGGCTTTCAAGAGAATCCTAGGATAATCCCTTCTGACCTAGGGGATTTATCTATTTTCAGACTTTCCAGAATTGCTAACACCTCCTCCTTATGATCCTCAATCCATCTAGTCTAAAAGCGTGGATCTCAGTATTCTCCATGACAACATTGTCTTTTTCCTATGTGAATGCTGACAAAAGATAGTCATTTAGCACCTCTCCTATCTCCTCAGACTCCATGCGCAACTGCCCACTACTGTCCTTGACTAGTCCTAATCATCCTCAGTTGCTGCCTGATCTGTTGTGCTTTTCTAGCACCACTTTAATCTTGACTCTGATTTCTAGCATCTGCAGTCCTCACTTTCACCTAAACATTCCCTAGTCATTCTTTTATTCCTGACATAGCTACAGAAAGATTTAGGGTTTTCCTTGATCCTACCTGCCAAAGACTTCTCATGTCCTCTCCTGGCTCTTCTTAGCTCTCTTGTTACGTCCTTCCTGGCTAACTTGCAACTCTCATGCACCCTAACTGAGCCTTCATGTCTCATGTTTACATAAACCTCCTTCTTTGCTTGACAAGAGATTCAACTTCTTTAGTAAACCATGGTTTCCTCACTCGGCCGCTACCTCCCAGCCTGACAGGTGCATAATTATCAAGGACAAGCAGTAGCCGGTCCTTGAACAAGATCAAACTTTCAATTGTGCCCATTCACTGCAGTTTCCTTCCCCATCCTAGGCAACCCCTAAATCTTACCTAATTGCATTATAATTGCCTTTCGCCCAGTTATAACTCTTGTCCTGCAGTATATACCTATCCCTTTCCATCACTAAAGTAAACATTACCAAATTGTGGTTACTATCACCTACCTCCAAATCTAACACCTGGCCTGGTTCATTATCCAGCACCAAATCCAATCTGGCCTCGCCTCTTGTTGGCCTGTCTACATACAGTATCAGGAAACCCTCCTGCACACATTGGACAAAACCTGACCCATCTAAAGTACTCGAACTATAGCGTTTCCAGTCAATATTTGGAAAGTTAAAGTCCCCCATAACAACCACCATGTTACTTTCACTCTTATCTAGAATCATCTTTGCTATCCTTTCCTCTACATCTCTGGAAAATTTTGGAAGCATCTAAAAAATTCCCAACAGGGTGACCTCTCCTTTCCTGTTTCTAACCTCAGCCCTCATCAAACATCCTTTCTGCCACTGTAATACTGTCCGTGACTAACAATGCCACATCTCCCCCTCTTTTGCCACCTTCCCTATTCTTACTGAAACATCTAAATCCTGGATCCTACAACAACCAATCCTGTTCCTGCTCTATTCATGTCTCCAAAATGACTACAACATCGAAGCCCCGGGTACCAACCCATGCTACAAGTTCACCCAGCTTATTATGGATGCTCCTGGAGTTGAAGTAGACACACTTCAAGCCATCTACCTGCCTGCTGATGCACTCTTGCGATCTTGAAACCTTATTTATGCCCTCACTATTGTCAACCTCCTGTACACTGCTGCTATAATTCAGGTTCCTATCCCCCTACTGAATTAGTTGAAACCTTCCTGAAGAATATTAGCAACTTTCCCCCAGCATATTGGTACCCCTCTGGTTCAGGTGGAGACCATTGTATTTGGAGGTTCCACCTACCTCAGAATGAGGCCTAATTATCCAGTTATCTGAATCCCTCCCTCCTGCACCATCCCTGTAGCCATGTGTTGAACTGCTCTCTCTCCCTATTCCTCACCTCACTAGTACATGGCATGGGTAACAAACCAGAGATAACAACTCTGTTTGTTCTAGATCTGAGCTTCCACCCCAGCTCCTTGAATTTCAGCCTTACATCCCCATCCCTTTTCCTACCTATGTCGTTCATGCCTATGTGGACCATGACTTGGGGCTGCTCCCTCTCCCCCTTAAGGATCCTGACTATGAATTGGAGGCAGCACTCTTGCTCCATGTGTTTTCATTGAAAGTGTTGGGGTTGCCCATGGCTGAATCAGCATAAAATGGCTGAAAATGGTTCTCTGTTCATATAAAATGACTGGGGAAGACTTTTAGCGAAACAGCAGCGTGTGCTATTTCAAGTCAAAGTATGAGCAAAAGTAATTAATACCTTCATAGAGGGTTTATATCCAAGAAAACCAAATAAAGATAACACACAAAGAATCTTGTGATGTAGATGCTTGTATAGAGAACCATAATGAAGCTACCTATGGTAACATATTGTGTAATGTTGTAAAAGCATAGCTGTGTATTGAATTCTACAGCAGAATAATATAACAATGTGAAACCATCTACCAAATATGGAAATGGAGTTTTAAACATGCAGCCAATTTGGAATTTAACTGTATTTCTATTAAAGTTCAGTCTAAGGTGGATTGAAGATACCCTTTCTTATCATCAAGGATATGCTGTTTGGAATGTGATTGGAAAAGATTTATTGTGATGACCCAAGGATAATTGATAAAGGATCCTGATAAACATCATAAGAACATGAGTTAGCCCAGAGCTGCCCATGAGCTGATCACACAGTCACATGATTAATCTGATTGATTGCACGCACATCCAATCAACAATACAATTGGCGTGTCATAGCCAAGGCAGGCTAGAAGTAAATGTATAAAAAGTGTAAGCTTCAGTGGAGAAATCCCTGGAATGCCCAGGTGTGTTACTCCCACTTGTTGTAAAACCATTAACTCTTTGGTGCTAGAAATGGATCTGGGTGTTGAGTGATTCATTTAGTCATTTTGCCCCAACAGGAATGTTTATTTTGAAATATGAATTGAAAAAAAAAACAAGCTTTTTGTTGGCAGCTGTTCAAATATTCAGAGCCGATCAAGTCTGCTTAAATCACAGAATCAATTTTTATTTTAAAATTCACTTTTTCAGCAGCCATTAAGCTTAACTTAAAGTGTAAAAGAATTAAAATCTGTTTGAAGGGGCTGCCTTCACCAATATGGCAATACTTCGGTTCAGTGAGCTGGAAGGCTTTCCTCACCTGCATAACAGTGCCGTGATTCTGTCTGTGGTGGATAAAGGATATTTTTGGAGTGGAGGTAAATTTGGAATGGTATTTGTAGTGGAGCTGCAGGTCATTTTGGGGGAGTTGGTGAAGATCATAGCTGGTCAGAGATCATAGTCTATGTTGGCACCAATAACGTAGAAAAGCAGAGGGATGAAAGTAGAATTTACAGAGCTAGGCAAGAAACTGAAAATCTCTAAGGCAATAGTCTCATGTTAGCTCCAGTATTATGCACTTGTGTGTATAGAAATTGGAAGAATGAGTGAATGAACACGCACCAGAAAAAATGGTGCAGGAGGGAAAGGTCTTTAGATTTGCGAGATAATTGGGACAAGATGTGGGGCAGGTGGGACCTGTGTAGGGAGGATGGGTTACACCTCAGCTGGTCTAACGTTGCTGTCCTCCTGTCGAGATTTGTTAGTGCAGTTAGGGTGGATATGAACCCCCAATAAGGAGTTTGAGAACCTGAGAGGGGATTCTGATCAAATTAAAACAAGACAGATGATGAAAAGTAGAAAAGCTGTAATTGAAAGTGGAAAGTAGCAGAAACAAATCCTACAATCACCCAGGATAAATTATAGTGTTAAAAGGGTTGAATTAAAAACTCTGTCTGAATGCACACAGTGTTCACATCAGGATAGGTGAATTGATGGGCAGCACGGTGGCACAGTGGTTAGCACTGCTGCCTCGCAGCGCCGGAGACCCGGGTTCAATTCCCGCCTCAGGCGACTGACTGTGTGGAGTTTGCACGTTCTCTGCGTGGGTTTCCTCCGGGTGCTCCGGTTTCCTCCCACAGTCCAAAGATGTGCAGGTCAGGTGAATTGGCCATGCTAAATTGCCCGTAGTGTTAGGTAAGGGGTAGATGTAGATGTAGGGGTATGGGTGGGTTACGCTTCGGCGGGGTGGTGTGGACTTGTTGGGCCGAAGGGCCTGTTTCCACACTGTAAGTAATCTAATCAGTTGAAGTAAAAGATTATGATTTAATTGCCATGACAGAGAAGTGGCTTCAGGTGACTGACTGGAAACTGAATATTGAAGAATATTCAATATTTAGGACAGACAGGTATAAAGAAAATAAACAATGTGGCAATGTACTGCTTATAATAAAGTGATGGGAACAATGTGCCTGTGAAAGAGGATCTCTGATCAAAATAGCAGGATCTAGAATCTGTTTTAACACAGCATCCTGCTCACATGCTCACTTGTCTGTTCTCAGCATGCTGCATTGCTCCAGTGAATCACAGTACAAACTGGAGGAACAATATCTTCAGACTAGACACTTTACAATCTTCTGGAATTAATGTTGAGTTCAACACCTTCAAATTGTGAACCCACTCCCATTCCTTACCTTTCCTTTGGCTTTACTTGTTACATTCTCTGTCACCATGTCCTGTCCTCCCTTGAACCACTGCAATGGGACAATCTGTTCTTCTCTGTTTGACAGTTAGACACACCATTGTTCTGCCACTCTCAAATTCTGATTACTTCATCTGCTGTATCTGCAGACTCTCTGTTCCCATCCCTCAACTATTACATAAATGCTGTCCCCTCCCCAATTCTGATGAAGATCCCAAAGAAAGAAAGAAAGATTAACCGGGGGTGGGGTGGGGTGGGGATGTGGTTTGGCCAGGTAGTTTTTGGCAACCATGGCTGACAAATGAAGTCAGGAAATTTATCACAGAAAAAGAGAGGGTCTATGAAGTGACCAAGAGCACTGGGAAATCAGAAAATTGGCAAAACTACAAAAGCAAACAGAGAATAACAAAGAGAGAAATTAGGAAGGAGAGGATCAAATATGAAGGTAAACTAGCCAGTAATATTAGAAATGATAGTAAAAGGTTCTTTCAATACAAAAGAAACAAACAAGAGGCAAAAGTAGAGATTGGGCTGCTCCAAATTGATGCAGGAAGGCTAGTGATGGGAGATAAGGAAATAGCTGAAGAACTTAATAAATACCTTGTGTCAGTCTTCATAATGGAAGACATGAGTAATATCCCAACAATTAAAGAGAGTCAAGGGGCAGAATTGAGTAAGGTGGCCATTACAAAGGAGAAAGTACTTGATAAGCTAAAGGCTGCTGAGTAAGGTGTTCGAGGGGAGCTACTGGCATGGATTGAGGATTGGTGGTTCTTTTTCAGAATGGCAGATGGTGACACATGGTGTCCCGCAGGGATCAGTGTTGGGGCCGCAGCTGCTCACTTTACATATAAATGATCTGGATGAAGAGACTGGGGCATTCTAGTGAAGTTCGCCAATGATACACAGTTAGGTGGACAGGCAGGTAATTCTGAGGAGGTGGGGAGGCTACAGAAAGATTTAGACAGTTTAGGATGATGGTCCAAGAAATGGTAGATGAAATTCAATGTGAGCAACTGTGAGGTCTTGCACTTTGGAAAAAAGAACACGGGCATGGACTATTTTATTGGCGATGAGAAAATTCATCAAGCCAAAGTACAAAGGGATCTGGGAGTGTTGGAGAGGATTCTCTAAAGGTTGACTTGCAGGTTGAGTCCATGGTTAAAAAAAGCAAATGTAATGTTGTCATTTATTTCAAGAGGGTTGGAATGTAAAAGCAGTGATGTGCTACTGAGACTTTATAAAGCTCTGGTTAGGCCTCATTTAGAATACTGTATCCAGTTTTGGGCCTCACACCTCAGGAAGGACATATTGGCACCAGAGCGTGTCCAGCGGAGATTCACACGGATGATCCCTGGAATGTAGGCCTAACACACGCTGAATGGCTGAGGATCCTAGGATTGTATTTGTTAGAGTTTAGAAGGTTAAGGGGAGATCTAATAGAAACTTACAAGATAATGCATGGCTTAGAAAGGGTGGATGCTGGGAAATTGTTTCCATCAGGCTCCAACTGTTGCCAAAATCCAGCGCTTCTTGAATAGTTTAAGAATAAAAAGGATAAAAGATATAACTGAAGGAGAATCCTAAGCCCTGAGCTGATTCACCAACGACACCTGCGCTGCCATCCCCCTCCACCGCCTCGTCTACGCTGGACCCACCAGTGTAGGAGTCACTGCTCTTTAAGTGACATCTCTTTTCCTCTGGGCCCATCTCACCAATGCTGCTGATGATGCTGAGTCTTGTGGTGAACCCACACTCGCCCAGCAACCAGGAGTCCCCACAGCCTCAATGACACCAGGAGTCCTCACCCTGTGCCTACTGCAAGCAGAATTCCCCACAGCCTCAATGACACTAGGAAACCCCGCCCTGGGCCCACTGCAACCAGGAGTCTGTGGCTCCATTGCCAGATCAGGCCAGTGCTGCCATCTTGCCAAGAGTCCCACTCTGGCTGGCTTCCTCTAAGATGTTGCCTTGCCAGCACAGCCATCTTGAAAAATCCACTGCTGTCTCCAATCACTGGAGGAGCTTTGCTGCTGCTACCACTGCCAGCTCCAAAGATTGGGAGAACATTCCCACTGCCGTTGCTGCCACCATCCCCAGTCATCATGAGGAGTCATATCTGCTGCTGACTCCGACTGCCAGAAGGAGCCACTATTCCATGCATTGCCAATTCTAGCTGCACTGCCAGTCTCACTGACTAACCCACCACTAAAAGCTCCAAAGAAAAAGAAAAAAAATTATGAAGAATGAATGTTCAAAATACGAACGTTTCTTTAAAGATAAAACTGTCCAGGAGGAAAATCAAACAGCAATGGCTAGAAAGGGTTAGAACATAGAACATAGAACATAGAACATGGAAAAATACAGCGCAGTACAGGCCCTTCGGCCCTCGATGTTGCGCCGACCGAAGCCTTCCTAACCTACACTAGCCCAATGACCTCCATATGCTTATCCAATGCCCTCTTGAATGACCATAAAGAGGGAGAGTCCACCACTGATATTGGCAGGGCATTCCATGAACTCACAACCCGCTGAGTAAAGAATCTAACCCTAACATCTGTCCTATACCAACCTGCCCTTAATTTAAAGCTGTGTCCCCTAGTAACAGCTGACTTCATTAGCGGAAAAAGGTTCTCACTGTCAACCCTATCTAAACCCCTAATCATCTTGTACACCTCTATCAAATCTCCCCTAAACCTCCAAGATGAACCTTTACCATCAACTACTACCCTCTGTCTCCTTCCAGCCAGCCAATTCCTAATCCAAACCTCTAATGCACCCTCAATGCCATACCTCCGTAATTTTTGCAGTAGCCTACCATGGGGTACCTTATCGAACGCCTTGCTAAAATCCATATACACCACATCTACTGCTTTACCCTCATCCACTTCCTTGGTCACCTTCTCATAGAACTCAATAAGGTTTGTGAGGCACGACCTGCCCTTCACAAAACCATGTTGACTATCCTTGATCACATTATTCCTATCCAGATGTTCATAAATCCTATCCCTTACAATTCTCTCTAAGACTTTGCCCACAACAGAAGTGAGACTCACTGGCCTATAGTTACTAGGGCTGTCCCTACTCCCCTTCTTGAACAAGGGGACCACATTCGCTATCCTCCAGTCTTCTGGCACTATTCCTGTAGACAACGACGACATAAAAATCAAGGCCAATGGCTCCGCTATTTCCTCCCTAGCTTCCCAGAGGATCCTAGGATAAATGCCATCAGGCCCAGGGGACTTATCTATTTTCACCCTTTCCAGTATTCCTCGGACCTCTTCCCTACATACCTCAAAGCCATCCATTTTAATCACTTGTGACTCAATATTCACATCAGCAACAATGTCCTGTTCCTGAGTGAATACTGACGAAAAGTATTGATTTAGTGTCTCTCCAGTCTCCTCTGCCTCCACGCACAACTTCCCACTGCTATCCTTGACTGGACCTATTCCTACCCTAATCATTCTTTTATTCCTGACATACCTATAGAAAGCCTTAGGGTTTTCCGTAATCCTACCAACCAAGGACTTTTCATGTTCCCCTCCTTGCTGCTCTTAGCTCTCTCTTTAGATCCTTCCTGGCTACCTTATAACTCTCAATTGCCCCAACTGAACCTTCACGCCTCATCTTTACATAGGCCGCCCTCTTCCCTTTTACAAGGGATTCCAATTCCTTATTAAACCATGGCTCCCTCACACGACCCTTTCCTCCCTGCCTGACTGGTACATACTTATCAAGGACACCCAATAGCTACTCCTTGAACAAGCTCCACATATCATTTGTGTCCTTCCCTTGAAGCCTATTTTTCCAATCCACGCATCCTAAGTCATGCCTCACCGCATCATAATTTCCCTGCCCCCAGCTATAACTCTTGCCTTGAGTGCACACTTGTCCCTCTCCATCACTAGAGTAAAAGTCACCGAGTTGTGGTCACTGTCCCCGAAGTGCTCACCTACCTCCAAGTCTAACACCTGGCCTGGTTCATTACTTAGAAACAAATCCAGTATGGCCTCACCTCTTGTTGGCCTGTCTACATATTGTGTCAGGAAACCCTCCTGCACACATTGGACAAACACCGACCCATCTAACGAACTCAAGCTATAGCTTTCCCAGTCAATATCTGGGAAGTTAACGTCCCCCATAACAACCACCCTGCTACTTTCACTCTTCTCCTGAATCATCCTTGCAATACTTTCCTCTACGTCTCTCAGACTATTAGGAGGCCTGTAGAAAACTCCTAACAGGGTGACCTCACCTTTCCTATTTCTAACCTTAGCCCAAACTACCTCAGATGGCAAGTCTTCCTCCATCGTCCTTTCCACCGCTGTAATACTATCCTTGACAAGCAATGCCACACCTCCCCCTCTTATAGCCCCACCTCTGACCCTACTAAAACATTTAAACTCTGGAACCTGCAATAGCCATTCCTGTCCCTGTTCTACCCACGTCTCTGTAATGGCCACAACATCAAAGTCCCAGGTACCAACCCACGCTGCAAGTTCACCTACCTTATTTCTTATACTTCTGGCATTGAAGTATACACACTTCAAGCCACCTTCCTGTTTACCGGCACCCTCCTTCGAGATCGATGCCTTGTTCCTAACCTCCCTACACTCAAGGTCCTGTACCCTAAAGCTACAGTCCAGGTTCCCATGCCCCTGCAGAGTTAGTTTAAACCCTCCCAAAGAGCACTAGCAAACCTCCCCCCAAGGATGCTGGTGCCCCTCAGATTCAGGTGTAGACCATCCTGTTTATAGAAGTCCCACCTTCCCCAGAAAGAACCCTAGTTGTCCAGAAACCGGAATCCCTCCCTCCTGCACCATCCCTGTAGCCATGCATTTAACTGTTCTCTCTCCTTATTCCTTGACTCTTTATCACGTGGCATGGGTAACAGATCAGAGACAACAACTCAGTTCGTTCTAGCTCTGAGCTTCCAACCTAGCTCCCTGAAAGCCTGCCTAACATCCTCAGCCCTCTTCCTACCTATGTCGTTGGTGCCAACATGGACCACGACCTGGGGCTGCTCCCCCTCCCCGTTAAGGACCCAGAAAACACGATCAGAGACATCACGTACCTTTGCACCTGGGAGGCAACATACCAAACGTGAGTGTCTGTCGCCCCCGCAAAACTGCCTATCTGTGTCCCGAACTATCGAGTCCCCAATAACTATCGCTCCACCTTTCTCTGCCCTTCCCTTCGGAGCAACAGGGACAGGCTCCGTGCCAGAGGCCTGAACCTCGTTGCTTACCCCTGGTAAGTCATCCCCCCCACAAGTATCCAAAATGGTATACTTGTTATTGAGGGGAACGACCGCAGGGGGTCCCTGCACTGGCTGCTTCCTCCCACTCCCCCTCACTGTCACCCATCTCTCTATAACTTTCGGAGTAACTACTTCCCTAAAGCTCTGATCTATGACCACCTCTGCCTCCCGAATGATCCGTAGTTCATCCAACTCCAGCTCCAGTTCCCTAACACGGTCTTGGAGGAGCTTGAGATGAGTGCACTTCCCGCAAGTGTAATCAGCAGGGACGCTAATGACTTCCCTCACCTCAAACATCTTGCAAGAGGAACATTGCACTGCCTTCGCTGACATCCCTCTAAAAGGTAAACCTTAAGAAGAAAACTGGATCTAAAGAGACAAACAAGCAAAATGCAGCACTTACCTGCTTACCACGATGGGTCTTATTATTAGGTTAGAGGAGGAGGGCGGGTGGGAGGCTCTACCCCTGTAGTGTCTCGGGTACCTCGCCTGCGCACTTTTATAGAGAAAAAAAAACCTTCCCAGGTAAGCTAGCGCAACACCAGCTTCCGGGTCCACTCGGCGCTTAAAAAAAACTTTAAATTCTAACCGTTAAAAAAACAATAACGACTATACCGCGACTTAAAATAAACACCATCAGACAGCTGTTACCTGCTCTACCAAGAGAGTGAGGCTGAAGGCTTGGAGCTGCGTGCTTTTATAGAGAAAAAAAAACCTTCCCAGGTAAGCTAGCGCGACACCAGCTTCCGGGTCCGCTAGGCGCTTAAAAAAAACTTTAAATTTTAACCGTTAAAAAAAAATAACTGGACTATACCGCGACTTAAAATAAACACCATCAGACAGCCGTTACCTGCTCCGCCGAAAGAGTGAGCAAAATTAGTTAGAATTCAGTTAAGAAGTAGGTAGAAATTGAATAAGAAAAACATAATCCCCAAAATGGATTATGGATGTAAGTTTGCTCGCTGAGCTGGAAGGTTCATTTTCAGGAGTTTCATCACTGTACTAGGTAACCTAAACACATAAATAGAAGGTGGGTCACTAACACCAGTGCTTCACTGGAGCCTCACTGATGATGTTACCTAGTATGGTGCTAAAGGTTTGTGTAAAAGGAACATATATTTAGGTCTATTACAGGAAGAGACAGGAAAATTACTGTATCAAATCAGGAAATGCAGAGAAACTATATGTGTAGTGTCTGTCTTCACAGAGGAAGAAACAAGTCTTCCTAAAATAATTGAATTTCAAGGGTCTATTGAGAGTGTGGAACTGACAAATATTAGCAGCAGTTAAAAATGGAGTATAGGTAAAAATAATGCAACCAAAAGCTGATAATTTTCAAGACCAGTTTACCTTCATGCCAAAATGTTGAAAGTGATGATAACACGTATACTGATCAATTGTGATCATCTTCCAAAATTTGATTAATTTTGTTAGAGTGCCTGCTAATTGGATATTGGTAAATGTCCATCCACTTTTTAAGAAAGGAGGGTGAAAGTAAATAGAACTACAGGCCTGTTACACTGAATTTAATAGTAGGGAAAATATCAATATCTGTTATAAAGGATCTCATTATATAATATATATATAATATATATTTAGGATATAATTTTCTGATAGGCAGAGTCAACATGGATTTGTGAAGGGGGAATTATGGTTGCTTGATTAATCTTTTTAAGGGTGTTACTAGCATAGTCCATAAGGAGGAACCAATGGTTTTTCAGAAGATAAAATCCCACTCAAGAGCCTTGGTACAAAAATTCAAACACATGGGAGTGATGGCAATATATTAGCATGGATTGAGAACTAGTTAACATGTAGTAAGCAGGAATAAAAATCCATAAGACCTCAGCACACATGAGTTGAGATTGTTACTGACTCGGACTTCACATGAATGTGGTACAGTTTTGTAAAAAGTATCATATATGTCAGATTGTGGGAAAACTGCAACCTGGAATGAAAGTCACCATTAATTCCTATATCAGATTATGAGGAACCAGGTACTTGGGTGTCAGTAAACTGTGTGGGCCCTTTTCTGTAAATAAGCACTGGTCTCCAGTGCATCATTACTGTTATGTATATATTTAATATTTTTCAGGAAGTTCTAATTAGGCAGGGTGTAACACAATTACCATTTTCAGCATGCACTGTGATTGTTGAAGGTAAGTCTTCTAAGTCCAAGGACATCTCTGTAGAAGTTCCTTAGAGTAGTGTTCTACCACCAATCATCAATGACATTCCATCCATCGTTAGGCTAGAAGTAGTGATGCTTGTTAATGATTGCACAATGTTCAGCACCATTCACAACTTTTCAGATACTGAAGTCTGTGTCCATGTGCAGAAAGAGGTGGACAATGACCTGGATTGGTCTGACAAGTGACAAGTAAAACTAGTGTGACAGAAGTGCGAGGTGGTGATCATCTTCAAGAAGAGAGATTCTAACTAATATCACTTGACATTCAACAGCATTATCATCCACATCTAGGGGTTATAATTGAGCAGAATCTGAATTGGATTAACCATATAAATATAGTAGCTATAAGAAGAAGTTGGAGCTAGGAATACTTTGGCAAAAAGAATATAGGAATGGACTACTTTCTAAATGGTGAGAAACTTAATAAAGCCAAAGCACAAAGGGATCTGGGAGTGCTAGTCGAGGATTCTCTAAAGGTAAACATGCAGGTTGAGTCTGTGATTAAGAAAGCGAATGCAATGTTGTCTCTTATCTCAAGAGGGTTGGAATATAAAAGCAGAGATGTACTACTAAGACTTTATAAAGCTCTGGTTAGGCCCCATTTGGAGTACTGTGTCCAGTTTTGGTCCCCACACCTCAGGAAGGACATACTGGCACTGGAACGTGTCCAGCGGAGATTCACACGGATGATCCCTGGAATGACAGGTCTAGCATATGAGGAACGGCTGAGGATACTGGGATTGTATTCGTTGGAGTTTAGAAGATTAAGGGGAGATCTAATAGAGACGTACAAAATAATACATGGCTTTGAAAAGGTGGATGCTAGAAAATTGTTTCTGTTAGGCGAGGAGACTAGGACCCGTGGACACAGCCTTAGAATTAGAGGGGGTCATTTCAGAACGGAAATGCGGAGACATTTCTTCAGCCAGAGAGTGGTGGGCCTGTGGAATTCATTGCCACGGAGTGCAGTGGAAGCCGGGACGCTAAATGTCTTCAAGGCCGAGATTGATAGGTTCTTGTTGTCTAGAGGAATTAAGGGCTACGGGGAGAATGCTGGCAAGTGGAGCTGAAATGCGCATCAGCCATGATTGAATGGCGGAGTGGACTCGATGGGCCGAATGGCCTTACTTCCACTCCTATGTCTTATGGTCTTATGGTCTAACTCACATCCTGTCTCCCAACTGCCTGTAAAACATCTACCTGACACAAGTCAGTAACGTGATGGAATACTCACTGTGTTGTATGAAACAACTTAACAAAGAGAAAGTGAGGACTTCAGATGCTGGAGAGTCAGAGTTGATAAAGCATGACAGGTCAGGTAGCATCCGAGGAGTGAGAGAGTCAATGTTTGGGGCAGGACCCTTCTTTAGGATTGGGGAGGGGGATGGGGGCTGAGAGATAAATGGACAGGAGGTGGGGCTAGGGGAAAGATAGGTGTGATGATGATAAGTGGGCAAGGTAAATGAATAGGAAGGGTTTGGAGGGATATGGGCCAGGTGCTGGCAACTGGGACTAGGTTAGGTTGAATATCTGGTCAGCATGACGAGTTGGATCGAAGGGTCTGTTTCCATGCTGTACATCTCTATAATTCTATGACTCTAAGTAAAGAGGATAAGTGGGAAGGAAGCTGGACAGGTATGTCAGGTCAAAAAGGCAGATCTGAGTCGGAGGGTTGGACCCGGGATGGGGTGGGGTCGAGAGATATGGAAACTGGTGAATTCAATGGTCATACCTCGTGGTTGTAGGTTCCCAAGGCAGCAGATGAGGTGTTCCTCCTCCAATTTGTGGGTTGACTTGTTTAGGCAATGGACGAGGCCCAGAATGGACATGTCATTGGGGGAGTGGGAGGGAGAATTGAAATGGATGACCACAGGAAAAAGAGGGTGATTGTTGCGTACATGAACATTGAATTCACCAGTTTCCATATCTCCCCTCCCCCAAACCCATTCCACGTGCAACCCTCTGACTCAGAACTGCCCTCTTGACCTGACCTGCCAGACCATCTTCCTTCCCACGTATTTGCTCTTCACTTCTCACTGACCTATCACCATCACCTCTTGCCTTTGCCACCTATTGCCATCCCGTCTACCTTTCCCCAGTCCCAACTCCCCTCCCCCGATTTATTTCTCAGCTCCCTTCCCTGTCCCCAGTGCTGAAGAAGGGTCCTGTCCGAAAGGGCAGCTCAACAAGGCAAAGCAGCCTGCTTGATTGATGCCTCATTCCTCAATCTTCAACATTCACCCTTTCACCACTTATTCTGTTCTGCTCTGCAGTGATGGCAGTTTACTTTCGACAGGGTATTTGTATCACATGAGCCAATACTTATGCTAACTCCCATAACATAAGACTTAGTTAATGCAGTACTAAACGAAAAAATGGACTTTTATTGTAATTTCTGGTATGTACATACATTACAGTCACAGGCACTAGCCCATGTGTCTGCATTAATATAAGCAATTCAATTACAAATTACAGCATGTTTTCCTTGGTGTATAATGCTGCACGTGACCTCAGTGAGATGGAGACAGACTTTTAAACAATCAGGCCACATGCCACGATCTGTTGCTGGCATCATGAGCATGCCTCTTAAAGGTATATTGCAGATTAGATATGAGACATAACACAATACCATTGATACATGGTGGCAGCAATGTGTGCCATCCTCAAGATGCTTTGTAGCAATGCCTCAAGGTTCTAAAGCCATACCTTCCAAACCTGTGGTCTTCAACACGTTGAAGAACAGAAGCAGCAAACGCAGGAGAATACTACCATATAGAACATAGAACATAGAACATAGAACATAGAACATAGAACAATACAGCACAGAACAGGCCCTTCGGCCCACGATGTTGTGCCGAACTTCTAACCTAGATTAAGCACCCATCCATGTACCTATCCAAATGCCGCTTAAAGGTCGCCAATGATTCTGACTCTACCACTCCCACGGGCAGCGCATTCCATGCCCCCACCACTCTCTGGGTAAAGAACCCACCCCTGACATCTCCCCTATACCTTCCACCCTTCACCTTAAATTTATGTCCCCTTGTAACACTCTGTTGTACCCGGGGAAAAAGTTTCTGACTGTCTACTCTATCTATTCCTCTGATCATCTTATAAACCTCTATCAAGTCACCCCTCATCCTTCGCCGTTCCAACGAGAAAAGGCTGAGAACTCTCAACCTATCCTCGTACGACCTACTCTCCATTCCAGGCAACATCCTGGTAAATCTTCTCTGCACCCTCTCCAAAGCTTCCACATCTTTCCTAAAGTGAGGCGACCAGAACTGCACACAGTACTCCAACTGTGGCCTAACCAAAGTCCTGTACAGCTGCAACATCACTTCACGACTCTTGAATTCAATCCCTCTGCTAATGAACGATAATACTCCATAGGCCTTCTTACAAACTCTATCCACCTGAGTGGCAACCTTCAAAGTTCTATATACATAGACCCCAAGATCCCTCTGTTCCTCCACCTGACTAAGAACCCTACCATTAACCCTGTATTCCGCATTCTTATTTGTTCTTCCAAAATGGACAACCTCACACTTGGCAGGGTTGAACTCCATCTGCCACTCCTCAGCCCAGCTCTGCATCATATCTAAGTCCCTCTGCAGCCGACAACAGCCCTCCTCACTGTTCACAACTCCACCTATCTTCGTATCATCTGCAAATTTACTGACCCACCCTTCGACTCCCTCATCTAAGTCATTAATAAAAATTACAAACAGCAGAGGACCCAGAACTGATCCCTGCGGAACTCCACTTGTAACTGGGCTCCAGGCTGAATATTTACCATCTACCACCACTCTCTGCCTTTGACCGGTTAGCCAGTTTTCTATCCAATTGGCCAAATTTCCCTCTATCCCATGCCTCCTGACTTTCCGCATAAGCCTACCATGGGGGACCTTATCAAATGCCTTACTAAAATCCATGTACACTACATCCACTGCTCTACCCTCATCCACATGCTTGGTCACCTCCTCGAAGAATTCAATAAGACTTGTAAGGCAAGACCTACCCTTCACAAATCCGTGCTGGCTGTCCCTAATCAAGCAGTGTCTTTCCAGATACTCGTAAATCCTATCCCTCAGTACCCTTCCCATTACTTTGCCTACCACAGAAGTAAGACTAACTGGCCTGTAATTCCTGGGGTTATCCCTATTCCCTTTTTTGAACAGGGGCACAACATTCGCTACTCTCCAGTCCCCTGGTACCACCCCTGTTGCCAGTGAAGATGAGAAGATCATTGCCAACGGTACTGCAATTTCCTCTCTTGCTTCCCACATAATCCTAGGATATATCCCATCAGGCCCGGGGGACTTGTCTATCCTCAAGTTGTTCAAAATGTCCAACACATCTTCCTTCCTAACAGGTATCTCTTCTAGCTTATCAGTCCGTTTCACACTCTCCTCTTCAACAATATGTAAATTCTTCACTAAGCCACATGCTACGCTGACTTGGAAAGATATTTCATTTGCTTCACTGTTAAAATCCCACAAATTCCTTCGTAAGGCTGTGGGTGTCTCCGCAAACGAAGAGCTTCGGTGATTCAAGAAGCCAGCTCACCATCACTTCTCCAGGGCAATTAGAAATGATCAATAAGTTCCTTTCTCACCAGCAACACCAACCTTCTGTGAACAGACTTAAAACAAAATGACCATCTGTCATAATATGCTTGTATGGCTTGATGCCAAATTTTGCTTTAACAAATTTCTGTCAAGTTTCTTTGGATATTTAATTATGCCAAAACTGCCACATAAATGTAAGCTGTTTATGAAACCAGCATGAGTTGACTTCAGAGAGGAGCAGTGTCCGGGTAGTCAACATTAAGATGGTGCATGGTACCTTCCTGACTTGTAACTGCCACTTTTAAATTGGCCTTGTGCACTGGTGACTTTGCATTAATGTAATACTGGGGAGTATCCGTGGCTGTAGCATTTTCATTTTAAACACAAATTGTCTTATGATTTGATTGACTTTGTCAATTTACTATCAAGCCATGGTAAGATTTATGCTGTGAACTTTAATGCAGTCACCAATAAACACAAAATCAGAAAAGCAAAGAGTGTGACTCACGGTGGTCTACGGACCTTGGGCCTTATCACAAACTCAATGCATGTAGTCCACAGATGGTAACATCTATAAGATGTCTCCCAACTACAAAACTAGTTGAGTAAAACTCCATAAAGGAGAAAGTGAGGACTGCAGATGCTGGAGATCAGAGCTGAAACTGTGTCGCTGGAAAAGCGCAGCAGGTCAGGCAGTAACCAAGGAACAGGAGAATCGACGTTTCGGGCATCAGCCCTTCTTCAGGAACCTGAAGAAGGGTTTATGCCCAAAACGTTGATTTCCTGTTCCTTGGATGCTGCCTGACCTGCTGCGCTTTTCCAGCAACACATTTTCAGCTCTAAAACTCCATAAAGTCTACATACATTTACAAAGCCACCATTCAACGATGGCTCAGTGTTTTCACGCTTACCATTACATCTATTTTGTCATATTTCATCATCTTTCCATAACCTTCAATCATATTCTCATTTAGTTTTTTCTCAGGTTTAATCTACATGTCATTAATTACAGCTTGAAAGAGGACAATTTTCTTCTAATCTATAGCTACACTTCATGGTTACTAATTTTATATGTTCGTCCTCCAGCTCTTTATTCACAGTCCAAAATAAATAACCTACTTGCATTTACATTATCTGTGCCTCTGAGCATTTTAAAGAATGATCATGTCACCATGAAACTTATTTTCTCCAGGGAAACAAGCTCACTGACACTGCAGAAACAATTAATAGAACTCATACACCTAACTGAGAAGAGACCTTCATTCCATCAATTTCAATTGGATTTTGAGGTGTAGCTTGTAGATGTGATAAGTTAATGTTCTTACCCACTAGAACAAATTGTCTCAAAGATTTCAATTTTTTATTTCAGTAATGGCCCCATAAAAATGAATTAGAACAACTTCGTCATTTGCAAATTTTAGTGTGATGTTAAGCAGAACTGCCCAGGAGTTTGATATTATATCTAAATTTGAATTTGATCCCTTACAGAGTCATAGAATCATACAGCATGGAAACAGACCCTTCGGTCCAACCAGTCCATGCTGACCATAATCCCAAATTAAAACTAGTCCCAATTGCCAGCGCTTGGTCCATATCCCTCCAACATTTCTTATTCATGTATTTAGTCAACATCTTTTAAACATTGTAACCGTACCCATATCGACCACTTCCTCTGGAAATTCATTCCACACACAAACCATTCCCTGTGTAAAAAGAAATTGCCCTTCCTGTCTTTTCTAAATCTTTCGCCTCTCACCTTAAATATATGTCCCCTCGTTTTGAAATCTCCCACCGTAGGGAGAAGAGCTTTGCTACTCACCTTATCTATGCACCTCATGATTTTATAAATCTCTCTAAGGTCACCCCGCAACCTCCTATGCTCCAGTGAAAAAAGTCCCAACCTATCCAGCCTCATCATATGACTCAAACCCTCCATTCCTGGCAACATCCTGATAAATCTCTTCTGAACATTCTCTTCTTCTGAATAAAATGACCATTGAAAAATCTAATGTGAATTATGGTCTATGAAACCTCCTGAATTGACCTCTATCATTAATTATGTTGAATTCTTTAGGACATACTGTAGTTTCCATGGTTCCCAGTTGAATTTGGTGATAAGACCACTATCTATGCAGATCAAAAACTTAATTTCTAATTTAGGGTGACATATAGAATTTGATTCTTGGCAGAGTCCACGTATGTGACCCTTAGGGAAATAATTCTCCTGGAGGAATTTAAAAATTTACTCCCTCCATTTGTAAGAACCTACATGCAGATGCAGAAGGTTGCAACAGACAGATAACCAGCAGAGATAGTTGATGATTATGATTTTGTCCACAAATCTAAGCATTTTCTCTATCACCTTCACCTGCCCATGAAGGATTGAAAATGGGAGGATATAAGGAAGGAACACAACCAGGTAGGGAAATGGAGCTTTGGACATGCCTGGGATTTTTTCCTCAGGTAATAATGGAAGGTACTGAATGAGGAAGTGATGTCCAAAGCTTGAGAGTTTCCATTGCCACAAAGATGGACAACTTTGGGCAGAATACTGAAAGTTGCTGACCAAACTCATGGATTGAATGGGATATGTAAGATCAATGCAGAGAAAAACACAATGACCAAAAGAACAATAGGTCTTTAATTACAGGTGTCACCACCGTGAACATTAGAGAGGTGAGCATAGAACCGCAGGCAATTCTTGTCCAAAGGAAGAGTAATCTGTGATCCCTCATATGAAGTAGGTAAACCTATACTTGGGGATGGAGGAGACATCCAAACTTTTCTACCTGAGTGTACACTGAATGCCACTTTATTGTATAACATCAGTGAGGAGAAAATGCTCATGCTTTTGTATTGGATGCACTTAGGGTGTCCTAATTCTGGAATAATGACCACTGAGGTTGTCCACAGTTTACTTGGAAGCAGAGCTGAGACATTCCTCAGGAATGATTTGACAGAGCAAAAGGAATAACCTTTCCAAGAGTAACAATTGATCAAGTGATGTCAAGGAGTCAGAGCAGCTGTGAGAAAAGATTCCAAGAACTCTTCCTTCATTTGTAATTAACCAAAAAAAGGCTGAACAAGTTTCATGTTGGAGATCAATTTGGATATTTCACAAGATGGAACTGTTATTGGGTATTTGGATAATCCAAAAGTAACTCAATAATTCTCCTCAGATTGAAGCTCAGCGGATCATTCCAAATTAAATAAGGTCGCACAAAACTGAAATAAATTAAATTCTGGGATGCCATTATGTTAAAAATGGGATCCCCACAAGGAACTGGAGTCCTCATTCCTGGCCAGGGAATGAAGGCTGGGCAGTGACTCACTGGAGAATGGTGCTTGCCAAATACTTTCAAGGGAAATCAAAGATGGCCGATGAAATTCCAATAATGGGACATATAGAGATCCATAAAACCCAAGCATGGATTGTTGCTGACTAAGACTTCACCAGGAGTGGTACAGTTTTGCAAAATGTGAAATACACATTAGATTGTGGGAAAACAAAAACTGCAATGAAGCTGTCACCATTGATTCCCATAAAAGATTATGAGAAACCATTCAGTGTCAGTAAACTATATAGGCCCTTTGTTATAAATAAGCACTGGTCACCTGTACAGCATCATCATTATGAATTTATCCAACCCTTCTCAGGACACTCTGAGTAGGCAGGGTGCAAAATAGTTAACATCTTCAGCATAATACCCAAAGATACAGAAGGTTTTGGAGCAGTATCATCAAGTACCAAACTAATTTTTTGATAAGTTGGTATAAAAACACCATGATTGCAACAATGGACTGGAGTTGGTTTTCATTTACCTTCACCCAATGGGTCTCTAATTTTAGACATCTTCAATTAATTTGTAGACATGAGATAAGAGATCCTCAGAATCTGATCAAAGTAACTGTTTAGAAACAGCGTGAGGCATCTTTCAAGTGAGCACGGATCTGTGTTCTGGGAGAACCTTATGAGAGCCCAAGAAGTGGATCAGGATTGCTTTAGAATTTCATAAACAAGCATGAAGAAATGGACTGGCAAACATGCCAAGGTTTGGACATTTCAACCATGGGATGATGTGTTTGTATTAGCAACTGGACAGGATGAACTGAAACATTTTGAGGGTTCATGTGCGATAGTCTAAAGGAAGTAAATAATTTGACTGAAAACTTGAATAGCCAGAAGATGAATTAGCTTTTTCATATCAATATGTTGAAACTATTAGGAGGAGGATAAGCTAGCACAAAAATTCCAGATATTGAGGACAGTGGAGAATGAAAAGGACAATGAAGAGATGGTAGGAGAAGTCCTGGACGTCTCTCAGTTTGGGTCACCTACTATACAGTTAGCTACTGAGCCATTAGCAAGATTACATACCGTGGCTGCATTTATAGTTGCAGAGCTACAAGGAGAATCCGTAAGGCTATTCATGGAATTTAAAGAAGTCTACGAGGACAAATCAGGATGTATTAACTTAGCTGTACATGATGTGAATGTAGGGGAACCCTCTCCTATCAGACAGCATTCTTAGGTTGAGAAAAATAGCACCAGGCAAAGCAGACATCCAATACTTGTTGGAAAGCCACCTAATTAAACTCAGTCCAAGCAGTTGGAATGCTCTGGTCTTGATAATGCCAAAATCTGATGATTCAATTCAGTTCTGCATCGACTACAGGCAAGTCAATGTAGTAAGAAAGACAGACTCCTACCTTATTCTTCACTTGAGAGAAATCACAGAATTGGCAGTGCTTTTTTTTTATTAATATGGATTTGTTAAATGTGATCAAGTGAATGTGAGCCCAAAATTGACTCTAAATTTAAAATCAGAGAAATCAGGCCTGACAGAAAATTGACCAAACTAAACGAAATAGCAGCCAGCAGCCAACAGCCAACAGGGGAAAGCAAGATCAAAGAGGCTAAAAAGTTTCAAGGTGAACCAGGTACAAACAGGCCCAAGGTTATGTGTATCAGAGACACATTGACCAGATGTTCTGACGTCTTGACTGCCTGAGTGTGTACACTTTATACCTCCCAGCATGGCAAAAGGTAACACTGATGGCACAACCACATTGGATGATTTGAACTCAGTTCATGACCCCATTGGCCAAAAGCCACAGAACATTCTGAAAGGTCCAGGGCGAGGGGTTAAGAGCACAGACCTGGGCACCACCCCATGGTGAAGGTTCAGTGAAGACTCACAGGGAAGATTTGCAGCAAGACTCATGGCAGAAGACTGTGCAGTGACCTAAGCAGACCTGCCGTCACTTGCAAGACTCACTTGCAGAAGAGAGCCAGCCCCATATCAGAGTGGAAGGAGATTCCAGCTGAAACATGTAGATCATTGTTGGTCATGTCCTTTCTCAGCTGAATAGATAGAGAAGAAATATGGGAATTTGGGAAATGGTGACATAGCATTGTAATATTGAATATTTTGTTAATAACATTGAGTTGAACCACAAAGTGAATTCTTTGTCCATCTCACTGACAAGAGCATTTGGGAAAAGTGTTTTTAACATATAAGCTCAACAAAGTGTCCAAAGCATGGACAACATCGACATCCCTGGGCGGGCTTTGATTAGAAAGTGTCTGTATTACCTCAAAAGTTGAACCTTTCCAATCTTGAACTCTCAAACGTTCAACCTGAGCCTAAATCATCTTACCTGTGGGACAGAAATGCTTGGAAGTGGTGCAGAAAGCTGGATGGAAGTGCACTTTAAACCTCAGCAAAGCAACAGTTGAAAGTTGAAAGTTGAAAGGTAAAGAATGGGAGAAGGTGAAGCTCCATAAGGAGCTGGAGGAAGTAAAGCAGGAACTAGAGAAAGTAAGAGTCAAAGCAGAAGAGCAGGAGCAGAGAAACCAGGTGAATATGGGACATTTTCAGAGCCAATGTGTGATCGAGTGTACCAGGAGGAGCAGTATGAGGTCAATGATCCTGACACAACTGATAAAGCCATGGATGAACTGACCAAGAAGTGCATAAACCTATAGGTTGTGTTCAGACTTCTGCACATTCAGGCAAAGAAAACAGAGAATCAAGCTTGAAATCCCAGAATGGGATTAAAAAATTAAAATCCCAACTTTCTGTGTAAAAGGGACATTTGGGACAATAGAATCTGATGGGGACAGTGATTATGGGATAGACTGGGGGAAAGGGAAGAACAAGCCCTTGGATATACTGAGAGCAGTGAAGATTGATGATCCCCATCTTCCTTTCTGGAGAGACTCAATTACAAGTCCATCTGGTCATACAGGGATACAGTACCAAACAGTATGATAGATGGTAGCCATCATTAACATTTTTGACTTTTTACTATTTTTCACATCATCATCTAAGTTTTAATCCCCTGGACCTCTGACAGTGCCAACACACCGACCAGCTTCCGACTCCCCAATTTGGATTAACAAATGTCAGTCCTGATGTGTGGCGTTCCATCTCTGTAGAAATAAAATCCCATGGCTGAGAATTTCTGATGTCCAATCAGAAGTAGAAACACACCAGAAATGATGGGAGAGATTGGATTTTGAAGGAATCCCTGCCAGTTCCTGAGGGTTTCATTGGAACTAATTTCCAGACTTCCTGCACAGCATAAGGGCAAGTAGGCCACCTCCATGCCACACCCCCACCCCCAACCACCATCACCACCACCATCACTACCATCCCCACTGATGTAATGGAAGGAAGGAACACCCCTCGAGGGTAGCATTTTCTCTGGGTCCATTTAAACCTAAGAAGACACATTGAACTATCTGTAGCTACTCTCAAAGAGATGATAGTTTGTCTTGTATATTTATTTCAAACATTAAGTTACATTGCTCTGAAATTAGTGTAGGTTTAACAGTACATTTCAATTTAATGAGTTTAATCAGTTTAATGAACTGTTATATCTACTTTAAGTATTATGTACATATGTAAGGTTTCTATTGATAATTTAATTGGTTCTGTCTATTTATTTGAAAATCACAAGGTTTTTAGATGGTTGTTGGTGTCATCTAAGTTAATTAGTTCTTCATATTTGAAAATGCAATGATGTTAAATGATTATCAGTGACAGTTCCTGGTGAAGTTCATATATTATCATTTGAAGATTATGGAAGGTCCCAGCCTATACTATTACTCGACAAAACACGCCAGAACTGTTCTCAAAATGTTAACTCTGTTTCTCTCTCCACAGATGCTGTCAGGCCTGCTGAGTTTCTCCAGTATTTTCTATTTTTGTTTCAAATTTCCAGCATTCAGAGTTCATATTAATCACAGAATCTATATCAGAAAGGACAGGAGATTGTTGTGATGAAACATCACCATAATTTCACTCATGAAAAATGAATTCATTTCTAACTGAGGTGGAAGACGGATGAACTAGAATCTTAAGAACATTAAAGTGCTGACCACCAAGGCAAGTACAAAAGATTCATAGAAAGAAAGGTTAGGTGAATTGGCCATGCTAAATTGCCCGTAGTGTTCAGGGATGTGTAGGTTAGGTGCATTAGTCAGGGGAAATGTCGATTAATAGGGGAGGGGAATGGGTCTGGGTAGTGGGATACTCTTTAGAGGGTTGGTGCAGACTTACTAGGCCAAATGGCCCGTTTCCATGCAGTAGCAATTCTAATGATCTCTTAAAATAGTTCAGCTACCAGAATTCTTAAAGAGTGCCCTATGAAATGGCATGATCAAATGTATCCTACCAAGGTGAAAATATGCATATATGTTTTTAAAAAGTATCATTTTTCCTTGAAATTCTGCTTTGTGAGGTAGGTATGGCACAGAAATCATAAAATGCAATTGCCTTGGAGATAACTTCACCTAACCTTCATAACTGAAGTGTTAGATGCTGAAAGGTCAATGCTGTTTACTGATTTTATGAAGCATCATAAAATGCAGTTGCCTTGGAGATGACTCTGACTATGGGACCAGTGCTATCTGTAATCACAAAATATTTCAGTTCAATTATATTTCTGTCAAGATGGGGAATTATTTAATTTCCATTTTTTCTCTTCCTTCAGGTGAAGCTTCCACCCAATGTCACGAACATTCATTGACTGGAGGGGTCAAGAAGTTGGATAATGCTTGCATCATTTGTGTTGGACTTACTTTGTGACAAAGCGTAATTGTGATTTATTGTTCTCCTCCAACAGATGTGACATAGATTTAGGTTAAGAATGTGTCTCCATTGCCTGCAGTTCACAAGAGTCCAGAAAGAGGTATGGGCGAGACAGAGGCAAGGACACCACAACAATGTGATATTCTACCTGCATTGAATGTGGAAGGACAATGTTCTGCTTCTGATGCTGATGCACACACTTTTCACTTTAGGTCAGTCTAAGATTCAGGAGAATGCAGCATGTGATCACAAAACTGCTGCAAGGGACAGTGCCTTAAAGCTGATGACGCTGATGACCCTGCAGCATTGCCAGCAAGAGCGCAGCTATTCCCATGGCATCAATGGCACTGTGAGAGGCACACTGTGGATCTTCAAGATGAAAAGGCATTCACATCTACAGAACCCACAAAATACTCTGGCCAATTCTGTGCCATTCCTATAATTTCCTAATGAATTCTAACAGATTTAGCACAGTCCATCTGAACCCTGCATGAAAACCTCTAACAGGAACAGAAGCAACAGAATCTGTTTCTGAACCAGTTTCTGCAAAAGAATTCTGATTTGCAGAGAGAGCAGCCTTAGTTTTGGAGTCTATTTTTGCAAGATGCAGAGCAACAGAACCTGGCTGGGATTGCAGTGTCTACATCAACCACCTGATGAAGGAGCAGCACTCCGAAAACGAGTGCTTCCAAATAAACCTGTGGGACTATAACCTGGTGTGATGTGATTTTTAACTTTGTAAACCCCAGTCCAACACCAGCTCTTCCAGATCATGCCCGCATCTTCTAACCACCTTCTAACTCTGTGCAGCCTCTAACCAGATGTATCCCAGAGCAGAGTTATCTGGTGCTGTGCTTGCATTCAGGATTAAGGAGGTCCCTTTTTGAAGAACTGTAAGGTGAAGAAGGAGCAAGGGTAGCTCTCACCCATGTTCTACTCTTACCATTCAGAAGCCCCTGCCCACCTATCACAACATGGGGAATATTTTGGGTTCTGTTCTTGACATTTTTGTTCTTGCCTCACCTTAGACTATTAATTTGTTGTATAGTTTAGAATCTCATGGTTAATTTTCCTGCAGGCATCACTTATTATGGGATGTTTTAATGACTCCATTTGCATTGTGGCATGTAACTTTGATGATTGTTGACACTATCTGCTTGAAAATAATATTGCGGCGCTGTATTTAAATATTTGTTGCATTAATTTTGATGACACATGTTTGCACTAGTTTCTATAGTCTAAGAAATAGTTTTATTTAACATAAATGATGTCAAACATTGCTGTATTACTGGTGATATATGACGTACAATATGACTTCCTCTGAAAGTTTTTCTATTTCCAAATAAAGGTCATGAATTTGTATTTTTGCCAGTAGTCTCTCTATAATGAAGATGCAGTAATCTGAAATATTTAATGGGCAAAAGCTATAGGAACTAGGTGATCTCTGATTGACCTGACAGTGGCTAGTGTTTGGGTCATCTCATGAAGTATGCCTGTAACCAGCTGCTTGTGACATTCATCTATCACATCAGTTTAATCTGCTAGTCCTTCTGCAGGGTTGACTGTCTGTTCTTCTTTGACAGCAAACTTGGGCAGTGCACAAAATGCAACCACAATCTTGGACAGTGCTGCAGATGAATACTGTAAGGTACTGTCCAACTTGTCCAGGCACTGAAAGTGTGAATTAAGTACACCCATTATCCTGTCCACTACTTGGCATGTTGCTGCATGTGTGGTGTTGAGTCAGTCCAACGCCTCAGCAAAGTCCTCATAAATGGTGTCATAAGTCATGTTTTCATGTACTTCTATAAATCCTTGTGTAGAAATCATGGCTTGTTGCTACCTTGAGTACACTGAGATAAATGAATCATGCTATTATCTGGATTCGTGTTTAGATTCTTCATGTCTGTGTCACACATATCCATGATTCAATTAATGGGATGATATTGGTGTCTTCAGTAGAATAGATATCCCTTCAATAGCCCCAAATAATATTCAGAATATCTTAAAATATTCCAGAATCCATGACATTCACACTATTTGTGCACTTTCACTAATGTTTCAGACCATTTAGAACATAGAACATAGAACAGTACAGCACAGAACAGGCCCTTCAGCCCACGATGTTGTGCCGACCATTGATCCTCATGTATGCACCCTCAAATTTCTGTGACTATATGCATGTCCACTAGTCTCTTAAATGTCTCCAATGACCTTGCTTTCACAACTGCTGCTGGCAACGCATTCAATGCGCTCACAACTCTCTGTGTAAAGAACCTGCCTCTGACATCCCCTCTATACTTTCCTCCAACCAGCTTAAAACTATGACCCCTCATGTTAGTCATTTCTGCCCTGGGAAATAGTCTCTGGCTATCGACTCTATCTATGCCTCTCATTATCTTGTAGACCTCAATTAGGTCCCCTCTCCTCCTCTTTTTCTCCAATGAAAAAAGTCCGAGCTCAGTCAACCTCTCTTCATAAGATAAGCCCTCCAGTCCAGGCAGCATCCTGGTAAACCTCCTCTGAACCCTCTCCAAAGCATCCACATCTTTCCTATAATAGGGAGACCAGAACTGGATGTAGTATTCCAAGTGCGGTCTAACCAAAGTTTTATGGAGCTGCAACAAGATCTCACAACTCTTAAACTCAATCCCCCTGTTAATGAAAGCCAAAACACCATATGCTTTCTTAACAACCCTGTCCACTTAGGTGGCCATTTTAAGAGATCTATGTACCTGCACACCAAGATCCCTCTGTTCCTCCACACTGCCAAGAATCCTATCCTTAATCCTGTACTCAGCTTTCAAATTTGACCTTCCAAAATGCATCACCTCGCATTTATCCAGGTTGAACTCCATCTGCCACCTCTCAGCCCATCTCTACATCCTGTCAATGTCCCGCTGCAGCCTACGACAGCCCTCTATACTGTCAATGACACCTCCAACCTTTGTGTCATCTGCAAACTTGCTGACCCATCCTTCAATCCCCTCATCCAAGTCATTAATAAAAATTACAAACAGTACAGACACAAGGACAGAGCCCTGTGGAACACCACTCACCACAGACTTCCAGGCGGAATATTTTCCTTCTACTACCACTCGCTGTCTTCTGTTGGCCAGCCAATTCTGTATCCCGACAGCTAAGTTCCTCTGTATTCTATTCCTTCTGACCTTCTGAATGAGCCTACCATGGGGAACCTTATCAAATGCCTTGCTGAAGTCCATATACACCACACCACAGCTCGACCCTCATCAACTTTTCTAGTCACATTCTCAAAGAACTCGATAAGGTTTGTGAGGCATGACCTGCCCCTCACAAAGCCGTGTTGACTGTATTTAATCAAGCCATGCTCTTCCAGATGGTCATAAATCCTATCCCTCAGAATCCTTTCTAAAACCTTGCAGACAACAGACGTGAGACTGACTGGTCTGTAATTGCCGGGGATTTCCCTATTTCCTTTCTTGAAGAGTGGAATTACATTTGCCTCTCTCCAGTTCTCAGGTACGGCTCCAGTGGAGAGCGAGGATGCAAAGATCTTCACAAGTGGCGAAGCAATTGCATTTCTTGTTTCCCAAAGCAGCCAAGGACAAATCTGGTCCGGGCCTGGCAACTTGTCAATCTTAATGTTTAACAAAATTTTCAGCACATGAGCTTTCTCTATCTCTATCCATTCCAGCATGCACACCTGCTCTTCAAAGGTTTCCTTCACTACAAAGTTCATTTCTTTCATAAAGACAGAAGCAAAAAACTCATTTAGGGCTTCCCCTACCTCCTCAGACTCCACACACAAGTTCCCTATGCTATCCCTGATCAGCCCTACTCTTTCTTTGACCATTCTCTTATTCCTCACATAAATGTAAAATGCCTTTGTGTTCTCCCGATTCCGTTCTGCCAAGCCTTTCTCGTGCCCCCTCCTGGCTCTCCTCAGACCATTTTTGAGCTCCTTCCTCGCCTGCCTGTAATCCTCTAGAGCTGAGCTTGACCCTAGCTTCCTCCACCTTATGTAAGCTACCTTCTTGCTTTTGATGAGAAGCTCCACTGCTCTCGTCATCCAAGGTCCCTTTATCTTACCACTTCTTGCCTGTCTCAGAGGGACATATTTATTCATCACTTGCAACAACTGTTCCTTAAACAGTCTCCACATGTCTATAGTGCCTTTACCATGGAACAATTGCTCCCAATCCATGCTTCCTAACTCAAGTCTAATCGCATCATAGTTTCCTCTTCCCCAATTAAATATCCTCCCATTTTGCCTAATCCTCTCCTTCTCCATAGCTATGTAGAATGTGAGGCAGTTGTGGTCTCTATCACCAAAATGCTCTCCCACCACAAGATCTGATACCTGCCCTGGCTCGTTTCCGAGCACCAAGTCTAGAATGGCCTCTCCCCTCGTCGGCCTGTCAACGTACTGAGTTAGGAAACCCTCCTGAACACACCTTACAAAAACAGCTCCATTCAAATCTTCTGCTCAAAGGAGGTTCCAATCAATATTGGGAAAGTTAAAGTCACCCATTATAACAACCCTATTACGTCCACACTTTTCCAAAATCAGCTGACCTATGCTTTCTTCCATCTCCCTGCTGCTATTGGGGGGCCTGTATTAAGCCCCTAATGAAGAGATTGCTCCCTTGCTATTCCTAAATTCCACCCATACTGACTCGGTAGGCAGATCTTCCTCAAAAATGGAAGCTTCTGTAGCTGTGATACCCTCTCTGATTAGTAGTGCTATACCTCCTCCTCTTTTTTCCCCCCTCCCTATTCTTTTTAAATGCTCTAAACCCTGGAGCATCCAGCAACCATTCCTGCCCCTGAGAAACCCATGTCTCTGTTATGGCCACAACATCATAGCACCAGGTACTGATCCATGCTCTAAGTTCATCACTTTTATTCCTGATACTCCTTGCGTTAAAGCAAACACACTTTACCTGATCCTTTGGTTCCTTCCCAGGAAAATCCTTCCCACTAGCTGGTCTACCTCTTGCTATTGCCTCATCTGCATCAACTCTCACCTCCGGTATACAGCTCAGGTTCCCACCCCCCTGCCATACTAGCTTAAACCCCCTTGAACTACTCGAGCAAATCTTCCACCCAGGACATTGGTCCCCTTCCAGGTCAGATGCAACCCGTCCTTCTTGTACAGATCCCACCTTCCCCAAAAGGCATCCCAATTATCTACAACTTCTACAAGTTACCTCATTTTAGCAATTGTCCCTTAAAACTGCAAAGTTTAACTCTGAAAATATTTTTAAAAATCCATCAACTTACATTCATACATTCAGGGGATTAAACCAAAAAATATGTTTGTATATAAATTTGACTAGAAGCTCTTTACCTGTCCATACTCAATCACAGGTTGCAATTTTTCCAGATGAAATCTTCAAAACGTTACTGATGAGTTTTAAGTGCACCCTTACTTACTTCTTTCTTGTACTGTTACAGGCATATGCCAACATTACAACTCTGACCCAATTAGAATATCCAAACTTTTATCTTTTTCTTTAATTGATGTTTGGAAGATATTATGAATGTTTCCTAGTTAATATGCTTGAGGACTTGAGATTTGCAGCATTGTGGATTTTTTAAAAATTCTCTGGAGATACTGGGTTGCATTTTTCAAAAAAAAAGAGTCACTTTGAACGTTGGTATATTTTGTTTAATAAGGCATTTCTTACAAACTATATATCGTATGTGGGTGGGGGTCGGTGGGGGGGGGTGGGGGGGGGGTTGGGGGGATGTGGGAAGGATGTGTAGGGGGAGGGAGAGGGGTGACATGTATTTTAGAGGGCACCAGTCTGGCCTTTATGACTGGGAGAGAACTGGTTTCTCTTTGAACAGTAAGTTGCATTTAGTTGTGGATTAGTTATTTGGTAGTATAGAATTTGTATATTACTGAAGAAGTCACAGTTTGTTCTTGCACTCCTCAGGAAAATTCACAAGATTACCAATTCAAGGGAAAAAAAAAACATTTACACTGGACAAAAGGAGAGTACTTATTGGTTGGCAAGTGGACTCTTAGTGATTAGGGAGGATATTCAGTCCCTTGCGCGGGCGGACCTAGAGTCAGGGGATGTAGAGTCAGTGTGGATAGAGCTTCGAAACACTAAGGGTAAAAAGACCCTCATGGGAGTCATCTACAGGCCCCCAAACAGTAGTCTGGATGTTGGAGGTAAGTTGAATCAGGAGCTGAAATTGGCTTGTCGCAAAGATGTTACTACAGTTGTTATGGGGGATTTTAACATGCAGGTAGACTGGGAGAATCAGGATGGTATCGGGCCTCAAGAAAGAGACTTTGTGGAGTGCCTCAGAGATGGATTTTTAGTGCAGCTGGTGCTGGAGCCGACCAGGGATAAGGCGATTCTGGATCTGGTATTGTGTAACGAACCAGAATTGGTCAGTGACCTCGAAGTGAAGGAGCCATTGGGAAGTAGTGACCATAATACAATAAGCTTCAATCTGCAATTTGAGAGGGAGTGGGTACAATCTGAAGTGACAATATTTCAGTTGAATAAAGGGAAATATGGAGCTATGAGGGAGCAACTGGCCAAAGTTCAATGGTTTAATACCTTAACAGGGAAGACCGTGGAGGAACAATGGCAGATATTTCTGTGTATAATGCAGAAGATGCAGGATCAGTTCATTCCTAAAAGGAAGAAAGATCCCAGGAGGAGACATGGGCGGCCGTGGCTGACAAGGGAAGTAAAGAAACATATAAGGTTAAAAGAGAAAAAGTATAACTTAGCGAAGATAAGCGGGAAAACGGAGGACTGGGAAGCTTTTAAAGAACAACAGAGGATTAGTAAGAAGGAAATACGCAGAGAAAAAATGAGGTACGAAGGTAAACTGGCCAAGAATATAAAGGAGGATAGTAAAAGCTTTTTTAGGTATGTCCAAGGCAAAAAAATGGTTAGGACAAAAATTGGGCCCTTGAAGACAGAAGCAGGGGAATATATTACTGGGAACGAAGAAATGGCAGAGGAATTAAATGGGTACTTCAGATCTGTGTTCACTGGGGAAGACACAAGCAATCTCCCTGAGGTAACAGTGGCTGAAGGACCTGAACTTAAGGGAATTTCTATTTGCCAGGATTTGGTGTTGGAGAGACTGTTAGGTCTGAAGGTTGATAAGTCTCCGGGACCTGATGGCCTGCATCCCAGGGTACTGAAGGAGGTGGCTCGGGAAATCGTGGATGCGCTGGTGATTATTTTCCAGAGTTCAATAGAATCGGGGTTGGTTCCTGAGGATTGGAGGGCGGCTAATGTTGTGCCACTTTTTAAGAAGGGTGGGCGGGAGAAAGCAGGAAATTATAGACCAGTTAGTCTGACCTCAGTGGTGGGAAAGATGCTGGAGTCTATTATAAAGGATGAAATTACGGCACATCTGGATAATAGTAACAGGATAGGACAGAGTCAGCATGGATTTATGAAGGGGAAATCATGCTTGACTAATCTTCTTGAATTTTTTGAGGATGTAACTCGGAAGATGGACGAGGGAGATCCAGTGGATGTAGTGTACCTGGACTTTCAGAAAGCTTTTGATAAAGTCCCACACAAGAGGTTAGTGAGTAAAATTAGGGCGCACGGGATTGGGGGCAAAGTACTAGATTGGATAGAGAATTGGTTGGCTAATAGGAAACAAAGGGTAGTGATTAACGGCTCCATTTCGAAATGGCAGGCAGTGACCAGTGGGGTACCGCAGGGATCCGTGCTGGGACCGCAGCTTTTTACAATATATGTAAATGATATAGAAGATGGTATCAGCAATAACATTAGCAAATTTGCTGATGACACAAAGCTAGGTGGTAGGGTGAAATGTGATGAGGATGTTAGGGGATTACAGGGTGACCTGGACAAGTTAGGTGAGTGGGCAGATGCATGGCAGATGCAGTTTAATGTGGATAAATGTCTGGTTATCCACTTTGGTGGCAAGAACAGGAAGGCAGATTACTACCTCAATGGTATCAAATTAGGTAAAGGGGCTGTTCAGAGAGATCTGGGTGTTCTTGTCCACCAGTCAATGAAGGCAAGCATGCAGGTACAGCAGGTCGTGAAGAAGGCTAATAGCATGCTGGCCTTCATAACAAGAGGGATTGAGTATAGAAGCAAAGAGGTGCTTCTGCAGCTGTACAGGGCCCTGGTGAGACCACACCTGGAGTACTGTGTACAGTTCTGGTCTCCAAATTTGAGGAAAGACATTCTGGCTATTGAGGGAGTGCAGCGTAGGTTCACGAGGTCAATTCCTGGAATGGCAGGATTGCCTTACACGGAAAGACTGAAGCGACTGGGCTTGTATACCCTTGAGTTTAGAAGACTGAGAGGGGATCTGATTGAAACGTATAGGCTTATGAAAGGACTGGACACTCTGGCAGGAGGGAACATATTTCCGTTGATGGGGGAGTGCCGAACCAGAGGACACAACTTAAAAATACGGGGTAGACCATTTAGGACAGAGATGAGGAGAAACTACTTCACCCAGAGAGTGGTGGCTGTGTGGAATGCTCTGCCCCAGAGGGCAGTGGAGGCCCAGTCTCTGGATTCTTTTAAGAAAGAATTGGATAGAGCTCTTAAAGATAGTGGAGTCAAGGGGTATGGAGATAAGGCTGGAACAGGATACTAATTAGGAATGATCAGCCATGATCATATTGAATGGCGGTGCAGGCTCGAAGGGCAGAATGGCCTACTCCTGCATCTATTGTCTATTGTCTATTGTCTATTGTCTATTAATTGAGGTGGTGCTATGAAGAATGAACATATTACTGCTGATTGACAGTTAACTGTCAGGCTTTGTTTAAATTTTAAACAAAAGTGGTTTGGCTGTTATTGATCAGGTTGTTGTCCTGAGAAATGAACCAGTGAATGGTTGTCACCCATTAAGTTGAGTTAAAAGAGGTGCAGTGCAAATACTTAAAGCTAAAACAAAATACTGTGAATACTGAAGATCTTAAACAAAAGCAGAAATTACTGGAGAAACTCAGCAGGTCTGGTAGTATCTGTGGACAGAGGTCATAGTTAATATTTCCAGCCTAGTGACCCTTTAATTCTCTATAATAACTTTGCTTTCTGTCCACAGAAAGTTTCTTCAGCAATTTCTGTTTTTGTTTTATGCAAATATATGTTCTTTTTATTTACAAGGAACAGGGACTTATGCATTAATATATGTTGTTTTCAATGCATGAAAGTAATCCACACTGAGCCCAACTGCCAGTCGTAAATTGTTTGTTGCATAATTCTTTGCACCATCAGTATGATTTACCAAATGCTGTCCAATTGCAGAACCACATCTTGTTTTGGTACTCTTATAATTGTCCTGAAGAATGCAAAGTGACAAACTTTAACAAAATGTGTATAAAACAATACTTTAATTGGAAGTTATTTGGTTCCAACGGGGACAAAGCCTGCTGAAGTAAAAGCTGTTGAGCTCATCTCTCTGCCTTTGGATTTACCCTTGTTTTGGTCTAGTGTTAAATTTGATGGTCCTCTTGAAGAGCCTTTGAACTTTCCTCAGTGTTGTGTTCCTGAGCAAATTGACTACGCCAAGATTCCAGTGCCAATTTACTGGTAAAATGACATGTGCACACTTGCCAAGGTTCGAGCTCAACACCCATCTGAAATTTCCACACCTTATTCGTTTGACACTTCAAAAACTAACCAATATTGGTCACAATTGTTTTTCTTTCCAAAGTGGAATCACTGCAGGGAAAAAATAATAATGTTTCATAATAAAACTTTTCTTTTTGTTTATTAAAGAAACCTAGGTATGGACATTTTTATTCTAAATCTAATATAGCAAAAGTATATGATTGGTCATATCTGGAACAGGGAAAATAAAATTTGTATTTATGTTGTGACCTGTGAAGTTATGAAAAGTGAAAGAGAGTATGCATTTCCCTCCTTTCAATCATACTCAAAGGTATTTCATAATTATAGATATGTTTTAATCATAGATGTCATTATACACCTCTGGGATAGGTGGCATTTGAATCCAAGCCTCCTGGCCCAGAGATATGCACCTTACCACATGCCACAAGAATACTTGGGACTAGTCAACAACAGTGCATTCTTCAATTTCATTTAATACAATATCACACACTTAAGTCCAGATTTCACAGATTTGGGCCATAATACCAAGCTGAATGTATAGTCCTACCCACATTCCTTCACCAATATCACACTCATCCATGCTTAACGCCCAACACACCATCCACTTCTACACAGCTCTTTACCTGGACAATCTGCTAATCATATCCGTAAGCAAAACAGCCTGTAGGGTCACAACTAGAGATTATAACTGAATGATAATTTTTTTTTCAATTTTCCATAGTCTATCAAAAATAGCAGCCACGTTAAATACAAGAAATTATCACAAGGACCTAGAAAGCGACCACGACTTAAAGTAGATATTGTATATCTAAACTGATTAAACTGACCTTCTGCTTTGCTAAATTATTTTGTGATGCATCAATGTCCTTTTAGAAACAGAATATTGGCATTGAGGCATTAAAAACAATTATGTCTGTTGTATTTTGTTTAGTTAGAATTGTTTATAAACTGTCATTGCATTTAATAGTCTTTGAAGGAACTGAAGGTTGCATCAATGATCAAGGTTTGAATTCAATCTTCAAGTCACATACATGATTGCTCATTTGACTTTATGTGACTGAAATGTGTTCTGCTCCAACAATAATAATTTATTGTTGTGAAGAAGATCCACTGCACAAAATGGATTCCACCTAAAAGGTCTTAGAAAACAAAATTAACAGAGCAACTTAAATGGCTAAATGGGACATATTATTTAAATGCCCCACACATGTAAGAACCCATCTGCTATAATGATACTGACATGATTTTGCAGAATGATTCAATCACCTGAATTTTGGGATGAACCTTTTGGAGGACTTAAGACAGAGTGTTTCATGGATTCAATAGTCATGGGAACTGTTAATCAGGCAATGGTTTAAAAACAATTATCAACATGCACAATTCCTTAAATCACGAGCAGTTTAATATAAATGATTGATAACCTTAAACCTCCATTCCCTCATGTTTTCATCTTTTGCTGTGGCTGTTACTAACCATTGAAATGAGTAATTTATTTCAGCTCTCAGATTTTCTTTCCATCCAACTCTTTCACCTGAACACATTATTTCTATTGTAGATGCTGATAACAATACTGGGTAATTTGTGGCACAAAGAACTCCTCATTCATCCTGAGGTGTTATAATTGTCAAAAACCTTTGTGAGACAGGATGAACTGAATTCTAATCTATTCTGTTGAAGTTTAGGAAAACCTTCAATCTTTATACTACAGACAAAAGAAGAGTACAAGAAGTTATCAGTGCAAGGGAAGAATTTGGCTAGTTGAGGTACAAAAGTAGCTAACATGATTGCAATACGTAACTTGAACAGGTTGCCCATGGACCGCTTGAAATTACTCCTAGGGTTCATTATCATAAATTTGACGAGCTACAGGCAACAATTTGGTGTCCTAAAGCAATTCACTGGTTTTACTCAGAATGTGGTCAGTCAGCTTAGATGTTGCTAGCGGGCCTATGGTGGATCTTGATAGGGGAGGCAAAGAGGAAGGAAGTGACTTCATGTTACTGGTGGCAAACAGTTTTGTTGTGGAATCAAGAACAACATTCAAGTAAAGGAAAAAGTCATTGCAAAGTCCCCTTTAAGTCTATCTTCTTCAACATGTAGACCGGTTAATCGCAGAGTCTATAACAGTGGATCTAACGTCCTGCCTCCATTCTCTCACTACACACCCATCATTCATTGAATTGCTTCTGCTTCTACATGGTTAGAGCAAAGTGCATATTCTTTATTACTGTTACATTGTGTTTCAATTTGATCTTGATAGGACTATTGCTGCAGGGTTAAGTAAGTTTTATGGTAACAATGTAAACAAATGCTATGAAAGATGTGTGGAACCAATATATTACAGCATTAGAAACAAAGGCTATTCAGCCCATTACATTCATGTGAATTCTCTGCAGCAACAACTTATCCCAGCCATCCTTTTCTCATTCTGTGTAGATCTTGAGTACTTTTCTTCTTCCACTGCTTATCTAATAGGTAGGGCAAAGAAAATTAACAGAGAATCCTCTCATGTGTTACATCCAATACCCAAGCAGAACTAGCCAACCAGGTGCCCTGGAAACAAATCATGATCACAAAAGTGCCCTCCCATGCTTTCATATTTGAAAGTATTCAGCGGCATTCTGTGTCCTAGCAGTGCAGATCCAGATGCTGACCTGCAGAGTGACCATCACAAACTACAAGCTGAAGCAATAATAATGAATGATGAACCTGGGCCATCCTTAAAAAGAACCCAAAAATGTCCAACTACCACATGGAATAGGTGAATGAATTTTTTGTTCACAATTGTAAAAGTGTATTGTTAAGTAAAAAGGGAAATTTTAAACAACATCGCACATTGATGCATAATGAATTCAAGGATAGTTTTCCCTTGAACAGGATGTTTCAGATGAGGACAGGCAATGAACTGAAAGCCGCTTGAAAACTCAAAAGTACTTTTTTTCTAAACTAGCACCAAAAGGTAAGTCCTGCTATGAAGCTTCCTTTTGTATTTACCATCTTCTAGTAAAGCTCAAGAAATTATTCACAGAAACTGAAGCAATTAAAGAAAACTGTGATCACTGATTCTTTGTTCAAAGACTTGAAGAACAAAAGAGAAATAATGATGGCAGAATCAACTCACCCATCAGACTTGGAAATACATTGCTGTTCTTTTAGTATCGCTGACTCAAAAACCTGGAACTCCCTCCATAAAGGTTCAACTGTGCCAAATAAACTACAGCAGTTCAAGAAGTCAGCTCACCATCACCTTCTCAAGGGTGATTAGGGGTGGTCAATGATTGCTAGTTCAGGCAGCAACACCCAAATCCCATGAACAAATAAAAAAATCCAGAGCAATGTTCCTTGATTCTTCTACAGTATTAAAACAAGTGGAAACTTTGTCTGAAGGTGGCTTTCAGCAACTTCAGCAGGATCTGAAGGATTTTCCTCACTGCAGTTCAGTGAATCCATCAACATGACCAATGCAGCTCAGCTGATTGTTTTTGTGCACAAGGTTTTTAGGGACATAACAACTAAAGAGAATCTTCTCATCCTTTTGCCCTTAAAGAGAGAACAATGGGTGTGGATATCTACAATGAATTCAAAAGATGCTTGAGAAAAAAATGCCCCGATAAAGAAACTGTTTTTCTTATGCACTGATGCACCAGCCATGTTTGGTACAAATGTGAGCTTTGTTGCATTTTGCAGAAAGAAACTGGACTTCCCTTTTTTGTCAATTACCACCAGCAAGGATTACAGAGTAAAGTTACAGACTATTCTCATGTCATGAAAAATGTTGTGAAGATTTGAGCAAGTGTCCTTCAGCATGATATTTTAAATCCCACTCGATGATCTTGGTGCTGCCTGCAGTGAACTAATTTTCCATGCTGATGGGGTTAAGTTTCAGGACGTTCCTGTTAAAAACTTTTAGATTCGATGCCAGAAATCATTACTTTTCTTAATTGGATGAATGAAGTATGCAGTGAGCCATCTGACAATGCATGTTTGCTCAACTTCTAGTTCCTTACAAGCATAAGAGCAAAACTGCACAAGCTAAACTGTGCACATATGATCAGAGCTGCGAATGCATTTAAATTGAAATTGGATCACTGTTCCTCTCAACTGAAGAAAAACGCTGCATCTCGAGAAAATACCATGAGGAAAATCGAAACAAAGAAAATTGATTCTAACCTAAAAACATCAGTGAATACCTGAGTAAGTTAGAAGAAGAATTAAAAAGGCAAGTTCAGGAGTTAGATGTGATGGAACAAATCATCAGCTTTTGCTCAAATTCATTTTTTCAAGTAATCATTGGTAGTTGGCTACCAAATTGCATCTGGTGTTTGATTTACAAAGCTATGGAGGTAGCCATGTGCCAAAATAATGATGACCTGATAGATACTTCAAGGGATGAGCACAGATCAGGATTGGAGCACAATGGGAATTTGGTGCAGAGGGGTTAGAGTGCTTTTTTTTATTGTTTAAATCTTGTAAGGACAATATTTTATAGGACTAGGGAATAAGGGCCCGAGAGTGATTGGTATGAGTTGACATTAAACATCTTCGAACAGTTTTAATTTGAAGTGGTAAGTCATGGCAGGAGAGCTCAAAGCCAAGGTGTGTCCTCCCTGCTCTATGTGGGAAGCCAGGAACATTTCCAGTCCATGGGGTCACATCATGTGGGAAGTGTCTTCCAGAGTACTTGCACAAGTGATCCTAAAAGAGTTATCATCATTTAAGATTGTGTAGACCCCAGAACAATTCCTACTCACTGGAGGGTAGTTAATGTAACCCCTCCATTTAGAATCGATAAGGTATTGTGCTAGAAAAAGCACAACAGGTCAGGCAGCATCAGAGAAACAGGGAGTTAATGTTTCGGGCATAACCCTGATCCTGCCTGACCTGCTGTGCTTTTGCCAGCACAGCACCTTATCGACGCTGACTTCTCCAGCATCTGCAATCCTCACTAACCCTTCTATTTAAGAAGGGAAGCAGAGAGAAAAACCAGCACCTTAGATCAGTCAGGTTGATATAAGTGGGAAAAGTGCTTGAGTCCATTATAAAAGAATTAATAGCTAAGCATCTGGAAATCAGTGTCAGGATCAGACAGAGTCAGCATGGATTTATGAAATAGAAACTTTTCTTGAGAAATCTATTGAACTTCTTTGAAGATCTAGCTAATAACGTTTGTGAGTGGGAGCCTGTGGATGTGGTTTATAGAGTCATAGAGTCATAGAGATGTACAGCATGGAAATGGACCCTTCAGTCTAATGCTGACCAGATATCCCAAACCAATCTAGCCCCACTTCCCAGCGTCCGGCCCATATCCCTCCAAACCCTTCCTATTCATATACCCATCCAAATACCTTTTAAATGTTGCAATTGTTCTGTATCCAAATGGCTAGTTCCCTGTATTCCGTGACATCTAACCTTGCTAACCAGTCTTTCATGGGCAACCTTGTTGAATACCTTACTGAAGACCATATAGATCACAGTTAGCGCTCTGCCCTCATCATTCCTCTGTTAATTGGATATTCAGCAGGTTTTTGACAAACCTTCACACAAAAGACTAGCACATGAAATTAAAGATTACCAAATTTGAGAGTAATGTAATGAGCTGGATAGAAAGCTGGTTGGCATACAGGACAAAAACAGTAGGAATAAACAATGTTTTTTCTGATTGGCATGCAGTGACTAGTGGGATACAGCAGGGATCATTGCTATCACTATATATGTTAATGACCTAGATGAAAAAATTTAATGTGAGAACTCCAAATTTGCTGATGTCACAAAGTTGGGTGGGAGTGCAAGCTGTGAAGAGGATGCAAAGATGCTTCAGTGTAGTTTGGACAAGTGATGGGCAAAGGCATGGCAAACGCAGTATAATGTGGATAAATGTGAGCTTACTCACTTTGATAGCAAAAACAGGAAGATGGATTACCATCTGAAAAGCTGTAAGTTGAGAGCAGAGAATGTGTAATATTTCCTGGCCTCATTCACAAGTCAGTAAGAAGGTAAGCACGCAGGTGCAATAGTTGTAAAAAAGGCAAATGGTATGTTGACATTCATAGAACCAGGATTTGGGTACAAGGGCTGGGATGTCTTGCTGCAATTACCGAGGGCCCTTGTGAGACTATACCTGAAGTATTGTGTGCAGTTTTGGTCATCTTATCAGAGGAAGGATGTTTTTGCTATAAAGGAAATGCAGTGAAGGTTTACCAGGTTGACACCTATTATGACAGGACTAACCTGTAGTAGTTAGAATTACATTTGCTAGAGTTCAGAAGAATATGGGGAGATCTCGTAGAACCCTATAAAATTCTAACAGGAAGTCAGGCAAGGTAGATGCAGGACCGATGTTCCCAATGGTGGGGAATGCAGAACAAGGGGTCACAGTCTAAAGATATAGGGTAAACCATTTATAATTGTGAAACTGAGAAATGTCTTCACCTAGATGGTGATGAGGATGTGGAATTCATTACTACAGAAAGCAAATTATGTCAAAACATTGTATGGTTTGTGAAAGATATTAGATACGACACTTGGAGCTAAAGGAATTAAAGTTAATGGGGTCAAAACTAGAGTAGGATACTGAGTTGGATGATCAAATATAATTATAATGAATGGCAGAGCAGGCTCAAAGGACTGAAAGTCGACTTCCTGATGAAGAGCCTATGCTTGAAACATCAACTCCCCTGCTCCATGGATGCTGCCTGACCGTCTGTGCTTTTCCAGTGCCACACATTTTGCCTCTGATCTCCAATATCTGCAGTCCTCATTTTCTCCTCAAAGGACTGAATGACCTACTCCTGCTTTTATTTTCTATGGAATTTTATGGGAACTCGTAAACAGAGAAACATTCCCACTCCTATCCTTTTGTTTTCAAGGAAAGCTTGCTTTGACACCAGTGAAAATAATAAAGTCCAGGTAGGACACTCACTTCATAGATAGCAAATACATACAGTGTGCAGGCTCACACTACAACCCAGACTTTAAGGGAATGGCAGATAATGTTCAGTAACAGATGGAACACTAAGACTTATTGAGTAGAGTATAAAACAAACATTTTTTTATTCCTGGTTTTAACTTTATGCAACAGTAAAAATAAACTCTTTATGCATTATCATTTCTGGGATAGATCCTGGATTGCAGATAAACTCAAGAAGTGATCATGTACTTAAAAGGTTAGAGGTGACTGTTTTAAGGACTGCCAATTAATTCACTTTCAGACACAAGAAATGGATAGAAGGTAATTGACCATTTCTTTTTGAGGTGATTTCTAAACTTGCTGTGATAAAGGGAGGCGAATGTTGTGAATGATCAATTCACAAAACAATTTCACACTGAGGAGGTAGATTGAAAATCTATGCCGATGGGTTTGTGTGAGAAGTGCTGCTCCATCTGGTGAAGATATTCATGCTGCTTTGTGTAAGGGTGCATATTTTACATCGTCGAGAACATGGTGCTGGAAAAGGTTACCGGTCAGGCAGTGTCCGAGGAACAGGAGAATCAACAGTTTGGGCATAAGCCCTTCATCTGGGCTTATTCCAGTCTTGACTCTGATCTCCAGTATCTGCAGTCCTCACTTCCTACCTGCATATTTTACATGGCTCTTTCTCCTTAAGCAATCAACATCTACTGAAAAATTGGATCCATTATAGAGTACTAAGTGTTTCAGAATTATTTTTATCCATATTAATAATTACTCATTCCCATTATTAATGAAACATCTCTTCCTTATTCAGGGAGAACATTGATAACAATTTCCTTCGTCACTGATAGATATATATTTTACTTCAAATTTCTGCAGTAATGTGCACATTCCTGTCTGAGACTTAGATGTTCTGATACAAAGCGAAGGGAGTAGTGTCTGATTCTAAAGGTCAATTAATGAATAAAGTCAGAATGCTGTGATTTAATACAGGCACATTCATACTCTGTAATGGACCGGGAACTCTAATGTGACTGTCTTTATTATCAGAGCCAGATTTCAGCTTGCCAAAACCTCCATTCTAAGAACTGGAATTTCACTCATAATAAGCAGAACCACTTCAACTATCATAAACTGTAAGAGAATATGATTTCAGTCAACAAAGGCAGGTAAAGGAAAGCTGCAAGACATCAAGTGGCTAAGACTACAATAATACCTTTCACATGAGAAACTGTAGACAATGCATGTGGATTTACGAAGAGCCCATGACTGATTTGTAAACCATTAATTAGATCCAATTTTCACATGAGGAAATGCTACTGTTACATCTTTGTTGATTTTTCATTTTTCTTATCAAACCAGAGTTTGGGGCTATGAGCTAAGAGCTGAAGATCTTTGGACTGTGAGCAACAGTTTGTGTCAAAAAGGAACAAGCTGCGATTTTGTTTTTGAGGCCAAGCCTGTAGTTAGTTACAGATTTATTTTTTGGTAATTTGTACTTCATTGACTGTTCTAGTCCAGAGAGGGCTCAGGCTTAAGCAGCTAGCTGATGTTTGGCCAAGATCAGTACCTGGGAATTTGTATCACAACGTCTGAGAGAGATGGTGATGATCAAACAGAGGGAGGGGTCAGAGCTTGTTGATGGTTTCTAAGAGAAGGGGTTTGGCTGTTGACACTATAGCATGAATGTTTGAAAGCTGCCTGCCTAAACTCCCATTGTCAGAAGTTCAGAGAATAGAAACTTAGTTTTAAATATTATTGAATTTTCTTCAGATTGAACTGGAAAAAGAGGCTTGATGGATGTCTTCAGAAAATCAATCAAGAGACAAATCTGTCTATCTATTAAACAATGCATCTTGGAAACTGTTTAAGCAATCCGGCCAGTTTTATTATTTTCTCCTGTTAATTAAAATGTGTTCCTTAACAGTATTTGTTTGCCTTTTGTGTGAATGGGCTGAAAACAAAAGTTATTGGGTTTAATTCATAAACATTAATTAGATTGCCTTATTGTTCCACTTTACTCTGCTAAAGGTACTGTATTATTAATAAGTTCTTATATCTATTGTTAATCTATAAACCTGGCCTCTAGTATAGATTATTCACAAGATCTGATACTGGTTATTCAAAATGTTTGGTAGGAACCATTGAGATCAATTCTGAGGGTCATTGAATATTGTACTTTTACTGTGTTGTGAGTATAGGGATGGGGAGCCTCACATGATTTGGCTGTCTCTCTGCGTTATAACACTATCAGAGTGCTAGTGAAAAACAACTGGGGGCTGTGATAAACAGCTGCTCAGTGATGTTACATTTTGTATTATAAGCCAGTATTTCAAGCATTTGAACATCTGAATTGGATATCAAGTACATTGCCATATCTGCCTGAAATGCATTCACTTTAACAGGGGTTCAAATGGAGGAACGCTTTCCCCAGTTATTTTTTCTTTTTAAATTTTCTGTAAAAATATAGATGTTTGAACCTCAGTGAGAGATTGAGGAACAATAATTTGTTAAAAGTCATAGATTACATCAAAGACTTTAAATACTATAGGTAAGCTATGATGGAGCTATCAGTGCTTCCTTTAAAACTTAATTGTCTACAATGGGTGCATTTTGCATACCCTCAATTGAATCATTAAATAGATTTATCACTTCATGCTAAATTTTATTCTGAGATTTGCAGCAGAAAAGCTGGCAGTGGCAACCTTTGTCCCAGTGATGCACACTTCCCTGTTGGGTAGTCACAGATGGTGGCTTCAGATCAAACTGTTGAAGCTTCCCGATTAAAGCAAGGAGTGTAGCAGCAGCGAGGAGCTAATTAGGGCAAATATAAATAGATGGAATTTTTAATATTATTGACATAAGGCACAGCAAGTATGAGTTCTGCATCAGTGCTAAAATATTCTGTTAAAAAAATTAAAATGATGAGCTAAGAATGTCAATGCAGGATATTCCAGGAAAATCAAAGCAAGGAATGATTTAGCATAGAAGGAGATGATTTGGCCTATTATGCACGTGCTGGTCCCATGGCTGATCTACACAATTAATCCCACTGCTATTGTTTATTTTCCCTATAGCCTAGTATTTTCTTTCCCTTCAACTTCTTTTCTATTTCTATTCTGAGTGTCACATTGAATCTGCTTCTACCATCCTTTCAGGCAGTGCGTTCCAGATCACAGCAACGCACTGTGAAGAAATATTTATTGATGTATCCTCAGTCTCTTTCACTGAACACCTTTAGTTTGTATCTTTTGGTTACTGACTCTTCTACCTCTGCAAACAAATAGTATGGTATCAAAGTCATTCATGACTTTCATTAAATCCCCTTCTATGAACTGAGGAGAACAACCTGGCTTCTTCAGGGTCTTCACATATTTGAAGGCAAACATTTCTTGTACAGTTCTATTTGATCTTAGCTGCTCCCTCTCCAAGACCTCTAACATCCTGCCCTCAGTACAGTGTCCAGAATTGAACAAAATAATCCAGCTGACACCTAACCAACGTTTTATAAAGGCTTTTCATAACCACCTTGCTTTTATATTCTATTAGTAAAGCAGTAAAGAAGGCATATGGCATACTGCCTTTATTGGTTTGGGAATTGAGTACAAGAGTTGTGTTGCAGTTTTATAAGACTTTGGTTAGGCCACACACAGAGTATTGTGTTCAGTTCTGGTCACCACATGACAGTAAGGATGTGGAGGCTTTGGAGAGGGTACAGCAGAGGCTTACCAACATGCTGCCTGTATTAGAGGGTATGAGTTCTAAGGAGAGGTGAGAAAAACTCCAATTGTTTTTTCTGAAATATTGGAGACTGAGGGGAGACTTGATAGAAATCCATAAAATTATGAGGTGCGTAGATAGGGTTGACTGTTAGAATTTCTTTCCCAGAGCTGAAATGTGTAATACTAGGGGACATGCATTTAAGGTAAGAGGGGAAAGTTCAAAGGAGATGTGAGGAAGAAGTTTTTTTACACAGAGAGAGGTAGGAGTCAGGGACGTGCTGCCAGGAACGGGGGTAGAGGAAGATGCGATTGGGGCGTTTAGATAAGCACATGAATATGCAAGGGATGGAGCAATATGGACCAGGGTTAGGGTCCTAACCCTAACCCTAACCAGGCAGAAAGGATCAGTTTAATTTTGCATCAGGCTCAGCACAACATTGTGGGCCAAAGGGCCTGTTCCCGTGCTGTACTCTTCTATGTTTTACCAATTTTTCTTTACCAACTTGTCTTGACACTCTCAAACATTTACACAAATACATCCCACATCACGTTATTACTATGTTGTCAAAAAAAATCACCCTTTCAATTCCAATGCCCCTCTAAATCCTTGCCTCTGAAAATTTCCATGTGTAGCCCTTCATCTGCCATGTGTCTGTCCACTTCACCAGTCTGCCTATATCCTCCTGAAATCTGTTACTACAAGCTCATTATTTGTTGCATTTCCAGGTTTTAGATCATCGATGAATCCAATGTTCCTTGAACTTGTCAATGATGGAAGAGCTGATGAAAGCAAACTCAAAGCATGGTTACATGATTCATGCAAATGTACATTATGAGAGGCAGCTGATTGGTAACATATTTCCCCCAATATATCAGGTCTCCAAAGCTGCTTAAAGTGAGTATTTACCCCTGTGCTAAGATGACAAGTTTTAGAGATAAGGGGCTATAATGGTCAAGGTTAACATTGTATCTGCAGAGTAGATAGAAGTCTTCAGCTGTTGGGAATATACAATGAAGAAGGGAAGGGAGGGACAGAAAGATAGGTTTATGGATGTAAGTTGTGTGAGTGAATGATAAAATTCAAATACAGAATTCAGAAGCATACAGAAAATACAAAACATATTTCTGAAACTTCTAATTTTTGGTATGAATATTTAAAAAAAAAAAAATTATCTTTTCCCAAGCTCCTGGCTAGACACTAGATTGAATTTCTATCCTGTACATTTAAGATTTATAAGTTGCTGATTTACTTTGTTCTGAAATTTACATATAAATCTTAAAACATTTAATGGTTCTGCTCCATATCAATTAACTAAGGAACCCAGTACAGCCCTAGAGAAATGAAATGATTCCCTCTTGTTTGGAATTAGATATTTTAAATGCAGTGTGTTTAATACACACCTGCATTAGCATATTCATGTGTCAATATATTCACAGCATTTGGTGTAACTATCCATCTCAATCAAATGTTAATTTGCGTAGAGGTATTCAACTGGTAATAACTTCATGGTCAACATTACATTCTGTTTATTTTCACAAAAGTTAGAGGTTTAAGGAATGTATGCAGAGTTTAAGAAAGCATCAGGCTTGCCCAGACTTTTCTCTATGAATAATTAGAAGGCTGTCAGCACTCGTCATCATAATTGAATAAAACAGATGTTAACTTTTGGCATCAACACAAGTGAAGTTAAATGTGAAAATCCAGAAGTTTCTTTGCAGTACAGTCTCCTCCATACGGTGTGTCTGCAGTTCTTCCTGACAAACACAGCACAGAAATCCATGGAATGGGTGAACTTGGAGCATTTGCATGTAAGAGTATTTTAAAGTCACTCACTTTCCTGTCTTAGCATTCTTTTGTTGCTGCCTATGACTGTATCCTTTTTGCTCGATGTGGGCTCCTCTACATTGGGAGACCAACTTGCGGAACGGTTCAGAGAACATCTCCAGGACACATGCACCCAACAACCCCACACCCTGTGGCCGACCACTTCAACTCCTCCTCCCACTCCACCAAGGACAGGCAAGTCCTGGGTCTCCTCCACTGCCAAATCCAAGCCACTCCGACGCCTGGAGGAAGATCGCCTCAGCTTCCTCCTTGGGACCCTCCTTCCACATGGCATCAATGTTGATTTCACCACTTTCCTCATTTCCCCTATCCCCACCTTACCCCAGATCCAATCCTCCAACTTGGCACTACCGTCTTGAACTGTCCTACCTGTCCATCTTCCTTCCCACCTATCCACTCTAACCTCTGTTCCGACCTATCAACATCAACCCCCACCTTCATCTACCTATCGCCTTCCAAGCTATCATCCCCACAATCCCACCCCCACCTATTTATCTCTCCACCCCCTTGGCTCACAGCCTCATTCCTGATGAAGGGCTTTTAACTGAAACTCCTCGAATGCTATTTGACCTACTGTGCTTTTCCAGCACCACACCTTTTCACTTTATATCTTTTATTGCCACTGTCCTGTAATATAGACATCGAAAAGTAACCATTTTATAGCAACTTTAACTGACAACTCGATCAGAAATCCACACAATACTCAAATATTCCCTTCGTGCTGGAGTGCTTTTGCACTGGCATTGTCATCATGTTCATCTACTCCAGTAGTGTGATGTGCCTGGTGGAAGGTTGATGACTTTCAACAGCAGGAAATATCAGATGGTCTTGCGAGATATCTTGAGAAGTGTTCAGGCTTGAGGGCACAGTTTGAGACCAGAGCAGCCTGGGCTGCTGTTTGAGAGCTAACAGTGGAGTGGTGAATTGACAGTGGTGAGTGCACAAGTCCTGAAAGATTTAAGTGATCCTGTGCATAATGGGGTCATTTCCACTGATCCAGGACAATGCCAAAGTAATCCTCATAATCTGCTAGATGTTACGTTGCTGGAGAATATTGACAGCCCGTAAATCACTTTGAGCACAGATATCAATGGTTATGCTGGCAGTAAGTTGTGCATACACTGCACTAATCAGGGATTACAATAGTAGCACTCATAGATCTTATGATCTCAGACTGACCTTCTATTGCAGCACTGAGATATTGCATAGTTTATTGTGCTGTAATGAAATCTGAGATATTGACTATCACATTATCACAGTGATTACACTTCACTGGCCGTAGACAAATAGTAACAATCACAGCTGAATATGGACCTGATTTGAATCATTAAGTGAAGGAATGCAAATGAAAGCAAAAAATGCCATGAAGAAAAGGAATGCAATTCCAAGGATGGCCTGTGACTTGGGAGATGGTCGCACGTGGTAATGGTTATCATGCATTTTCTGCCCTTGTCCTCCTAAGTGGTAAAAGTCACAGGTTTGGCAGATGCTGTCACAGGAGGTCTGGCAAGTTGCTGCAGTGCATCGTGTATATAATGCACACTCCTGCCACTCTGCATCATTGTGAAGAGATGGATTATTTAAGGCAATGGATAGTCTGCCAATCTAGGAGTTGCTTTGTCCTGGAGTGTTATTGTAATTGCATCCATCCAGGTAAGTGGAGATATTCCTGATTTGTGTTTTGTAAATGGGGGGTAGGCATGGGAACCAGGAAGTGAGGTACTCATTGCAGAAATCTTAGATGATTTTATAACCATAATATTGTATGATTGGTTAGTCTAGTTCAATATCTGGTCAACTGTTGATGGTAGTGTATTCATCAATGATGTTGGTTCTACTGGAAAGGGGACATTGTTGGATTCTTTCTTGTTGGTGATCATTGGTTTGCACGTGAGTTGCAGGTGTTACTTGCCACTTATCAACCCTAGTCTGAGTATTGTACATGAAGTACGTGGGTGGTCATCAGGAAGTGCAGTAAGAGACAGGAAGTACTGAAATCTTCAGGATGTGCTGTTCTCAAACAGATACTTAGTATTACATGCTGCAGGAATTGACAATACCTTGAAAGAAGTCCAATCCATGAAAACAACAGCCAAGGAATTGTCAAAATAGAAACCAAAGAACGTGGAAACATTGGTATTAGAGGAGATTCTATAGTCAAGGGACAGATAGCCAACTCTACCATGAAATTGTGAATCCTAACTGATGTATTACCTCCCTGGTGCCAGATAAAGGTTATCACCGGGATAGTTCAGAAAATACTGCAACGGAAAGAAAAGAACCATTAGTTTTGGTTCACTTTGGCATCAATAACATAGAGGGAGCTAACAATGATGTCTTAAATCAGATTATCTGGACTTAGGGAGGAAATTCTAAAAGATGGACTTCAAAGATAGTTATTTTTGAATAACTGCACGAGACAAATGTTATATGCTGGTGACTGCATGAATAGGAAGGTATCCAATGTGTGGCTTGAAGCATGGCATACAAGTGTGCACTTCAGTTTCCTAAGGCACTGGGGCCTGTTTATGGAGCTAATGGTTCTCTTATACTCCATGCGTTGTAGTGTAACTTCTGGCATACCCATGCTTAAAGCAGTTATTGTACCTTTGTCAGATTGCCTTCTCTCTATAAGCTGTAAATTAAGATACTGCAGCCATGGTATCTAGACCGATATGGCACCAACAAATGTGCATCAAATTTAATAATAGAATGATTCCGATTGACATAACTAAGTCATTGAGATTACAAATTCCCCTATGAATGAATTATTTCTCCTTCCATTTCTTTACAATGTGCTTATTATTTCTATATTGTATAGTTGTTTTTATGCCTGTAACATGTCAAAGCTTCCCATAATCTGCTGTTCTTTAAGTTTGTGTTCTTGTATTCAGTGCAGTTTAAACTTTCCTTAATGTAAAGTATGCTAGAAGGCAACGTTGTACTAATTTCTTTGTCTGCCAGTCTTTTTAAAACACTATTATAGTAATACACTATTAAAATTATTTAATAGTGCTTTAAAATATATGAACTGGTTGTCCTGTGTTATGTTAATGATTTGTGTTTCCTTGCAATATAGAATGTAAAGTCACCATTATCTTACCAGACCATAATGGTATTGTCTCATTAGAACGAGACGACGGTGGTGATTTAATCTGAGGGTTAGCATGCCTCAGGTGAGGTGAAAAGTTGAGAAGGAGAGTCCTTCATGGTAAACTCAACCTGGTATGAAAACTGAACCAACGCCATTGGCACCTCTCTGCATTACAACACAACTGGGCTAACTAATTTCCTCTAATTCTTGCAAACTTGTTTCCCTATGCAGCTTAATGGTTTTTCCATCATTTTAAACAAATGAACTGATGGTTTATTAACAACCTTTTCAGAAGGTTGTCATTTTCTGTGGCCAAGATAGAATTTTTTTGCTTCTTGGTGGGCAAGATGAATGTTTTCCCGTCTTTTTATAGTGCCAAATTCAATTCACTTCCTTTTGCACAAATTTTTACATAAAAGTTTCTGGATGAAGACTTTATAAATCGTCCACCAAAATTATGGTTTAATTATTGAATCCCAGTCCTTTTAAATCCAACCTCTGTTCTTCAGTTGACGCATTCCTGAAATTTCTCAAAAAAATTGTTCTTTTCCATCTTAAACAAATTCTGAATCCAACCCAATACTGCATCCCTAGAATAAATTACTCATCTGGCCCTTTCACTTCCAGAGTTTTTACTTTCCACTCAAGTAAGCTGTACAATATATATTAGACTGCAGACATGTTGTTTAAACTTAATCAAGATTTCTCCCATATCCTGTCTCTTTACTTTTCTTATATACTTTTAAACTAATACTCTAAACATCCTAAACACAGCATGGTCCATGGCCATATTATCCGCTTGACTTTATCATTAATACACTTTTCCTTTCCCATCTTATTTTCTATCCTGTTTATCATTAATGGAGTTCTGATCTTCTTTGTTCTGTTTTTTCCCTTTATGAGGGAATATGTCTTGTCTCTATTTTTGCAACATCGCGTTGGCCATCAATCTTTCATTCTACTCATCTGGTCCAAATTCATTGCTATCTTGATGATGGTGACTTTATCCAATTGATAATTCTTACTTTGATTTGTTCCTTGCCTTTTTCAAAAAAAAATCCTAAACATCACCATGTAATGACCACTAAATGGCCTCCTGCTGACAATTGATCTACTTAAAGAAAGTGATGAAGGGCTTCTGTCCAAAATGTCAACTCTCCTGCTCCTAGGATGCTGACTGACCTGCTGTGCTTTTCCAGCACCACATATTTTGAAATTGATCTATTGGTCCACCTCATTTACAACAGGTATGATTAGCAGTACCTCTGTTTTGAACAAGAATGAAGACATTCAGTTGTATAGAAAGATTGGAGAAATTAGGACTATTCTCCCAGAGAAGAGTTTTAGTGGAGATTTGACAAAATATTCAAAACCCCCCATGAGGCATCTGAACAGAGTAGAGTGGGAGAAACTGTTCCCATTGATTGAAAGGTCTAACACTAGAGAATATAGATTTTAAGATAATTGGCAAAAGAGGAAATGGTGATATAATGAAAAACATTTTTATGAAATGATTGGCTAGAGCCTGGAATCTACTACATTAGAAAATAGTGGAGGTAGGTCAATCGAGGCATTGAATTTTAATCTACAAAAGAAAAATGTGCAAGAAATTAGAGAGTGACACTATTTTAACAGTGTGGTCAATAGCCATGATAATCTGAATGGTCTCCTTCTTTGCTGCAACAATTCTGTGGTTCTATTGATACGATGGTTGCATGTGGACCTGAGGACTCTCAACTGGTAGTGAAACTGTAATCGTCATCAAACATCCCCACTTCTGACCATATGATGAGGAAAGGTCACTAATGAAACAAATGCAGATGTTAAGACTGAAGACATTATGTGAAAATGAGCACTGTAGATGCTGGAGATCAGAGCTGAAGAGTGTGGTGCAGGTCAGGCAGTATCCGAGGAGCAGGAGAGTCGATGTTTCAGGTATAAGCTCTTCATCAGGGCTTATGTGACACTATGTGAGGATATCCTGAAAGAAATGTCCTGGTCTCAAGATGATTGGCTGGCAACAACTGTCTTCATTTGTATTAAATGTTACTCGAACCAGTGAAGCTTTTCACTGTTATGCAAATTTGTTTTGGCTATCATTCCTTGATATCACATTTATTGAAATATTGCCTTGATGTCAATGTAGGTCTCGATCTCTCTTCACCTCTTGGGTGTTCTGCTCTATCTCCATGTTTGGATTATTGCTATAATAAGTCAGGAGTTGAGTTGCCCTGGCAGAATCCAAACTGAGTGTCAATAAGCAGGTTATTGCTGTTTAAGTGTTGCTTGATAACATTGCTAACAATATCTTTCATAATTTTGTTAACAATCAAGGGTAGACTCAGAGAGTGAATTTTGGCTGAATTGGAATTTTGTCAACATTTAGCATTGGGTTCCACAATAATGGAAATGAGCAGGTAGTGCAAAGTTTTTATTTAAATTTTATCTACTTACTGTTTAAATTTGTTACTTGCAGCAATGTCAAGACAATGAAAAGTTCAAAGTGTTTGCAGTGTCAAGGATCAAAGTACTAATCAAATTTAGTACAGGTTACATATTCTGTTCCCTACAGAGCCTGTCCTGGCGTGATAGATTCATGCACTTGCTATAGTACATAACAATCAATGCCCATCCTTATAATGACCTTGTTTGTTTGATAAGTGAAACAATGCTTCAAATATGGAAAGGATGAGTTAATGGATAATTTCTAGCCAAAAACTGTGGCATCCAAAATAAATTACTTTGCTCTTGTTATAGTTCTTTGATTTTGATTGTTGTCACTGGATACCTGTAGTCTTTGTAAAACAAGGATGACTCAGTCTGAAAATGCAGCATTTCTCTCCTTGCCAATGTAAGTTAAATTTAGCAATAGTGGTCAGATTTTAGATAATCTAATCGGTTGAATAAATCTACATTTTCTGAAGGAATGTGAAAGGAATATTAGTCACATTTGCACAATGCTGAGGTTTCCAGAAGTTACTGATTACATTATGCAACAAATAGATTAATACTTTTTTGCATTCAAGGTAGGTTCTGATGCAGAGAAATTAAAGAAACGTGTTTTACATTAATGGAAATGTTAATGACGGGGGGAATGTTGCTGAGACAACAGCAATAAGAGTTGTTACAAATGTATATTTACAAAAAGGATGTTTCCAAAAAAAATGCTGAAGAAAATTAGTCCTGTAGAAATGTGTATTGAGATATAGGCATGTATGACGAGAAAGTGAGGACTGCAGATGCTGGAGATCAGAGTTGAAAATGTGTTGCTGGAAAAGCGCAGCAGGTCAGGCAGCATCCAAGGAGCAGGAGAATCGACATTTCAGGCATGAGCCCTTCTTCAGGAATGAGGAAAGTGTGTCCAGCAGGCTAAGATAAAAGGTAGGGAGGAGGGACTTGGGGGAGGGGCGTTGGAAATGCGATAGGTGGAAGGAGGTCAAGGTGAGGGTGATAGGACGGAGTGGGGGTGGGGGTGGAGAGGTCAGGAAGAAGATTGCAGGTTAGGAAGGTGGTGCTGAGTTTGAGGGTTGGGGCTGAGACACGTGGGGGAGGGGAAATGAGGAAACTGGAGAAATCTGAGTTCATCCCTTGTGGTTGGAGGGTTACTAGGCGGAAGATAAGCCGCTTTTCCTCCAGCTGTCGTGTTGCTATGGTCTGGCGATGGAAGAGTCCAAGGACCTGCATGTCCTTGGTGGAGTGGGAGGGGGAGTTGAAGTGTTGAGCCACAGGGTGGTTGGGTTGGTTGGTCCGGGTGTCCCAGAGGTGTTCTCTGAAACGTTCTGCAAGTAGGCGGCCTAACTCCCCAATAGAGAGGAGGCCACATCGAGAGCAGCAGATGCAAAATGCTAAACTCGTGCCCACTCCTCCCCCCTTACTTCCCTCCAAAGCCCCAAGGGATCCTTCCATATCCGCCACAAATTCATCTGCACCTCCACACACATCATTTACTGCATCCGCTGCACCCGATGTGGCCTCCTCTATATTGGAGAGACAGGCTGCCTACTTGCAGAACGTTTCAGAGAACACCTCTGGGATACCAGGACCAACCAACCCAACCACCCAGTGACTCAACACTTCAACTCCCCCTCCCACTCCATCAAGGACATGCAGGTCCTTGGACTCCTCCATCGCCAGACCATAGCAAGACGACGGCTGGAGGAAGAGCGCCTCATCTTCTGCCTAGCAACACTCCAACTACAAGGGATGAACTCAGATTTCTCCAGTTTCCTCATTTCCCCTCATCCCACCTTGTCTCAGTCCCAACCCTCGAACTCAGCACCACCTTCCTAACCTGCAATCTTCTTCCTGACCTCTCCACCCCCACCCCCACTCCGGCCTATCACCCTCACCTTATCACCCTCACCTTAACCTCCTTCCACCTATCTCATTTCCAATGCCCCTCCCCCAAGTCCCTCCACCCTACCTTTTATCTTGGCCTGCTTGGCACACTCTCCTCATTCCTGAAGAAGAGCTCATGTCCGAAATGTTGATTCTTCAGCTCCTTGGATGCTGCCTGACCTGCTGCGCTTTTCTAGCAACACATTTTCAGCATATAGACATGTATAGCAATCTCTGTAAAGATTTGGAGATACCGGTGTTGGAGTGGGCTGTACAAAGTTAAAAATCACACAACACCAGGTTATAGTCCAACAGGTTTAATTGGAAGCACACTAACTTTCGGAGCATCGCTCCTTCATCAGGTGGTAGTGGAGGGCTCAATGTGTTAGGATTGAGCCCTCCACTACCATCTGAAGAAAGAGCGACGCGCCAAAAGCTGGTGTTCTTCCAATTAAACCTGTTGGACTATAACCTGGTGTTGTGTGATTTTTAATCTTTGTAAAATACTCATAAACATTGTTAATGTTATAAGAGACCACACAGTTTATTTTTTGGTAGTATAAACTGAATGGAAGTTAGACTGCTATAATTTCAAAGTCACGTGTTGCATCTTGCTGAGCTGTGCAATACAATACAATGCTGCTTTTTGATGCAATAAGAAGCAGATTTTGAGACTGAGCGGCATTAACGAATCTTGATGGTTAATGACAGTTTGTCTGATAGCAGCCCTCTTATTGGTTGTAGAGTGTAAAAAAAATCTGCAAGTGCCAAGAGCAGCAGAGAAAAAGATACATTCAGAGCCTGTTGACAGATAGCATCTACCTCTCCCTCTCTCTCTGTCTCTCTCTCTCTCTCTCTCTCTCTCTCCATCCCTCCCATCATCCATCCCTCTCTCTCTTCCTCCCTTTCTCTCTATCTTGGTACATCTCTATGAATCTATGAAATAACCAAGAAAGGGAACCAAAGAATAACCAAGAAAGAACAAATTCTAAAACAAGAAAAAGACCAAAGCCCACCTGATCAACCATCAAATCAGAATAACTACAATCTGATAAACAACAGTGTGTTACCATTACAAAAATCCAAGAGACTGTAAGGCAACAACCTTCCCACAGCCTTGATGGCTTTCATCCTGGGTATCTACAAAGATAGTGGATGCATTGGTTGTAATTTTCCAAAAATGTTTGGATTCTGGAGAAGTACCAGTGGATTGGAAAACTACCAACAATGACATCCCTATCCAAAAAGCCAAGATGGAAAAAAAGTCCATAACCATAGGCTAATTAGCCTAATGTCAACCATTGGACAAGAATCAATCATTAAAGAAGTAATGGCAGAACATTTGGAAAGTCATAATCATAATCTAATCAAACAGAATAACCATGGTTTCATGGAAGGAAAATTGCATCTGACTAGTTTTTTGAGGAAGTGTCAACCAGAATGGATTGAGGGGAAACAGTAACTATTATATTTAGAGTTGCAGAGGCAATTGACAAGGTATCATGAGGAAACAGAAGACACTAATGAAAGAGCTAATTTTACCTGATCCACATTTTTTGAGGGCTAATGTAAGTGAGCTGGCTTATCTTGGAATGTCTTGATATTTCTGTTGGCATGAGAAAGATGAAGAGATGGGGAGAAGTGGTATGACATTTGGATGTGCTGGACTGAATGAAAATGGTATTTTATTCAACTACAATTTTGAACAGAATTGATACGATATTGGGAGGTGTAAAGTACTTAACTGAAGGTTTCCTGTGGTAGATGCTGCCTGATCCCTTGCTGACTGAGCCATTGGTTTGACAGATCGATCCTGATTTGGCTTTACTACTCTCTTGGATACTGCTGAGTTTCTTCTGCCTGCTGCATACCTGTGTCCCTTTACAGACCAAAGGTCCACAGTACATAACAAGCTGTGATGGCCTGGTAAACAATAGCCTCTACTCTGATCTAAGTTATTCATTCTTTGCTTGAGGTTACTGATAACGTGTTAAATTCAGACCATGTTGGAAGTGTATTTGCAGCAGTCACAATTTCAGTTCATATCCTTTGTGCTTGGGCAGCTGTCCCTATAGTTGTTGTGATCCTCCAAATAAAGTTAAAGTCACCATAGTCCCACTCTCTCATTAAAGAAAGATGGCTGGTAGTGGTTTAATCTGATGGTCACCATGCATCAGGTGAGGGGAAAGGCTGGGAGTTCAGGAATTGAACCCACACTATTGGTATCACTTCACATTGCAAATTATCCATCCAGCCAACTGAGCTAACAGGTGATGCACAGGGCTCTTTCTTATTGTCGCTGCTATCTCTAGGATAACTAAAGACCTATTAAACCCTAGCAAAATATTATTTTGTGCAAGTGTACTTCAGGTTAGTAGATGTGGCAAACATCTTTCATTGCTAATTGGACAATGTACTAATGTTAACTGCATCTGTACTCTACAGAGCCGTTAATAGCAAGGTGCCTAACCAGGCACGGGTTTCCCATGTCTGACCTCAGAAGTGAACCTCAATGCAGGGAGCTCTACTCCATGGTCACTACATAAATATAATTAGGTAAAAACAATGACTGCAGATGCTGGAAACCAGATTCTGGATTAGTGGTGCTGGAAGAGCACAGCAGTTCAGGCAGCATCCAAGTGGCTTAGAAATCGACGTTTCGGGCAAAACTTCGATTTCGAAGCTACTTGGATGCTGCCTGAACTGCTGTGCTCTTCCGGCACCACTAATCCAGAACATAAATATAATTGTTTTACCCAATTTATGCCTCCTCTATATTGAACCTGGAATAAAAAGATCCATGTTAGTTTCTTTAATAAACACAAAAGTATGATTTTGTTTGGTAACACAAAACTTGTTCCATGGAAATGCAAAACTGGTTAACATATTCAGTTTGTAATATTAAAATATAAATGTCTACAGAAGGTTAGGTGAATTAGCCACACTAAATTGCCCGTAGTGTTAGATGTAGGGGTAAATGTCGGGGAATGGGTATGGGTGGGTGCGCTTTGGCGGGTCGGTGTGGACTTGTTGGGCCGAAGGGCCTGTTTCCACACTTTAAGTAATCTAATCTAATCTAATCTAAGAATCACAGAAGTCTTATGACACAGAAAGAGATCATTCAGCCCATCAAGCCTGCACTGGCCTTTCAAACAAACTGTATCGACTTAAGCCAGTCTCCTGCTTTTCTCCCTACAGTTTTGGATTTGTTTTATCCAAATAATTATCCAATGCCCTTTTGAATGACTCAATTGAACCTGCCTCCACCATAGCTATAGACAGTGCATTCCATACCCTAACTAGTAGTTGAGTGAAACAAATATTTTTCTCATATGACTGTTGCCTTTTTGACAAATTAGTCTAACTTTATACAATCTCATTTTTGTTCTTTTGCTAACAGGGACAATTTCTCCCTATCTACTCTATCCAGATGGCTCATGATCTTGTCCTTTTTGTTCTTTAATACCTGAGCTATCTGTGGATTTGTACACTTTAAATACTTGTACAGAATATTTTGACTTTTGATTGTACATCTCTAAATAACCCAACCCCATTGTACAAGATTACCCCAGGTAATGTAATGTAAAAACAGATTCGTCACTGCAGTGGTTCACTTGAAAAGAAAACATATACCATTCACCAAAAAGTCTTTGTTCTTAATGGCAAAAGGATAGGGTTTGAGATGTTCAGATGTCTGTTGATCTGATGTTGTGGCTCACAAAACAGACTTTACTGAACACGTGCAGTTGCCATTGGGGGACCTTTGCCATCATCGTTGTTCAAGAAATATCAACAAACCCTTTCAGAGGCTCCTCATTCTAGAGCAGGTGGATCAGGGATCTGGATATCACAATAGACAAACAATAGGCATTCTCTTCCAGAAACACGAGATTTGAGCTAGGAAGCTTCATTCTTTCTGCAGACTTCTTACTAAACACTCTAATTGATCACTAAAACAGAAACTGGAACATAACATTCATATATACAGGCAGATGGTCTCCATGAAACAAATAGTTATTATTTAACATGTGACTACAAAGAAATGCCATGTTAACAACAGTTCTAATGTAATTTTATTGAACTTAAAAACAATCCACCCATCTCTAATCTTTTCAAATTTAGATGCACAAGAATAATTAAATTATTAACTATGAAGTTTTCATAGCACTTTGTGACTCCACATTGTTGAATTCGATATTTAAAGTGTAAAAATCCATGGATACCTCAGGTGTTAAAGAACAAAAAGGGCAGGATCATATGAGCTAGATAACTTACATAGCTCTTTACTTCTATTTCTACTAGAAATGAAAATTGGGAGAGATCTAAAATATCTAACTTCCTATCAACCAGTTTATCTTAAGACTCAAAGACTGAATAAGTGTGATGTTTTCCCTGTATTCTTGCAGGTTTTGCCTCTATGAAATGTTTTTCTTCATTGCTACATGTTAACTGAAAGAAATAACTGAACAAAATAATTTGCATGCAATTAATTATAAAAAGAAAGTTCTTTCAATGATGTAATATACTGCACAACACAAAAAGACTGTAGCGAAGCTGCACGTAATAATGTCATAGAACTGCTGGCACATCAAACTTTTGCAAGATCTGATATAATATTAGTTTTTCTAGATAATGGTAAAAATATAACTATTATTGAAAGCAAATCAACTTTGAAACATTCTGCAGGTTATGTTGTAAATTGTTGAAGTTTAGAAAAAAGTAAACTGTTCTGTTGAGTTTTCACTAACGTTAGATATACTTAAGCATAAACATTAGACACTAACAAGAGCGAGGGAGAGTTTTGTGTATTTGCATAAGGTTATATACGCAGGACCCTGCTTTACAGGCCAGAGGAAAAAAAACCTGATGCTGTCAAGCTCCCCATTGTGTGAAAGCATGTATCAGCATTGAAATGATACTTTAATTGGAACAGACTCACAATAAGTTCTTCTTGTGAATTATCAGAGATCAATTCTGATCTGTTTGTTTCCAGTTAGAGCATTGTCATGTAACAGAGAAGCTGGTATTTAGTTCAATAATATAGTGTAAACCGGCTAGTACGTGATAACATCATGGTTTAGAGGAATGTGTAATTTCCTACTTGCCCCTTTATTTCATAAACGGAATGATCGAAAATAAGCAATATTAAGAAAAGTTATATAGTTTTAATTGTAATTTAACTAATTTTAAATGATGCCATGAAGAAGCGATGACATGAACAATTAACAACCTGCTATTCCCTTGACATTTTTCCATACTTATTATGCACAACTCTAACACTGTCAATTGTTACACTGTCTCTGGAGCTGAATTTATGCTTAGCTCAAAGCCTTTAATGAAGAACCACAGGATTGCCTGCCAGTCAAATGCCATTTCTTCAGATGGGTAGTTTTATCATTTCATGGTTGGACAATGAGATAGCATGTGTTGGAGCAAGATATTGCATGAATGAGGAAGAAAATTAACCATCTTATTGTTAAGCCCACAGGTGAAAGAAGTCATACAGGAGCTAGAGAAAACCAGTGCTTACAGCAACCCAGTCTTCCAAGCAAATGAAAATATGCAGTACTGAATGCCTTGAAAACAGAAGGATATACAAAACCTGCAGTAGTTTTAAATTACATGCTTGGATATACTGCCTTAACAAAAACCAAACTGCAGAAATTCACCAAAACTCCTTCAATACCTCCATCCAAACCCATAATCTCTCTCACATCGAGAAATGAGAGCAGCTGGTGCGTGCAAATACTGTCACTTGCAAATTCCCCTACAAGCCACACATAATGCTAACTTGAAAATGTACCATCATTTCTTCACTGTTGCAGAGTCAGAATCCTTGAACTCCCTACCTTGCAGCACTCCCTACACTAGATTATGTTGTGCAGGATGGCCGCTTACCACCATCTTTACATGTTCAAGGCACTAATGGGTATGGAGAGAAAGTATGAATATGGTGTGAAAATGGAGGATCAGCTGTAATCATATGCAATAGCACAGCAAGCTCAAAAGGCCAAATGGCCTATTCCTGCTACTTCTTTCTATATTTCTATAGTTAATTTTCATAGTTACAATCCAGGAGTAATCTACCAGGCATATGGCAGTTCACAGACAGGGTTTCTGAAGGGAAGGCTATTGTGTCACTGGACAGTTTAAAAAACACTGAACTTGAAGAAAGCCAGTTATTTTCTCCTATTAGTTGTCTTTAACCAATAACCAAAATACCTTACAGTTAGTGTACCAATCACCCTGTTCTTTTTGTGATGAAGTAAAAAGACATTGAAGAACAGAGAATTCTAGCAAACAAAAGGATCATCACATTGAACCCTGTGGACGAGTGCTATTGAATTGTGGTTCCAAGTTTCACTCTTCCCTCCATTTTAGAGCCAATATCTTTTTGTTGGTCAGTACATGACTGTAGTGTGTGTAGGATTTTAAAACGGGGTTAGAATTTTAACCAGTAGATCCATATTTTGATAGATCATAGCTGTTTACTTGTTTTAGAATTTACTTATTTAATAAGTAGTAATTCTTTTTAAATATAGTCATTTGGTCAATGCCTTCTGTTAACCTTACTACCAACAAACAGATATGTCGGTGACTTTTCAAAATTTGATTAAATTGTTAACATTTGATGTGTTATGGACTAGGCAGACAACTCAAAACACTCTTAAACAGGCAGCCCAGACCATAACTTTGCTATTTGTTTTGGTAAGTGTGCAGTGAAAATTACCTGGATTGAGTTAGCTAGATTGACTAACGGGTTTTAAAACAGACAAAAATGTATTCACAAAATTACGGAAGGAAACACAAAGAACAGAATATAGAATACCCACAGAACTTAGTCTATCCAAAGTAGATTTAATTATGCTGTTCCGAAAAATACGTGCAACAGTCCCAAGAAATAAACACCTTACACACAGCAAAACTGAAACAGGCAGAAGGAGAGAGAGTCTAGCAGCCTGTTTCCACACAGCACACTGCTGAACTGACTCAATCAAGACTTTAGCTTTCAGGACTGAGCACTCCCCTTTCATTATACAGGTTACTTCCAAAACATGAAAGCAATGGCCTAAAGTCTCATCTGTTTACATATAAACAAAAAGGCCTCCCCAAACCCTTTTCATCTTTGTACCAGCCCAGACGATTTGGAGTCCGGACTGTTTTATGACCCCTCTGTGGAACAGCTTTTAGAAAAAGGTTCAGCTTTGTGACAGTAGTGACACCAGGGTAGTGGTGCTTAACAGTCAGCAACATTTCCAAATGGGTCATGACCTTGTTTCATATTAGCTGTAACAGAGAATTCCAAAGACTTAGAACCCTTCGAAAGAAGTAATTTCATCTTGTTTCAATGTTAATTGATTGATCCCTTATACTGAATCTGTGAGCGCGTACTTTGTTTCCACTGGGCAGGGACTCATCATCACACCCTATCAGGTGTCCCACAGAATCTCGAATGTTTAAACATTTTCACTTTTCATTTTTCTAAGCTCCAGAGAAAATAGACCCAATTTACTTAACTTTCATCAAATGACAGCTCCTTCATCCTATGGATCAATTTGATGCAAGTGTATCCTTCCTTAAATGTGCAGACCAAATCTGCACACAGTATTCCAGATGTAATCTCATTAAAGCGCTACACAATTATTGCAAGACTTCTTTATTCCTGTACTCCAATCCTCTAGCCATAAGGACCAACATGACATCTGCCTTCCTAATAATTGCTGTTGCTGACTGCTTATTTTTGCATTCCTTTTATGACTGCACCCATGTCACTTTGAATGTTAGCACTGACAAGCTTTGAAGTTTATAAAAACATCTGTTTTTCTATTCTTATGAGTTAATAATGTCACATTTCCCTGCATTATGTGTCTCTGCCATTTTGTTTTCTATTTACTATATCTGCCAAATTTCTTCACAATATTTGTGTCCTCCCCAAAGCTTACTTTTCCACCAAGCTTTGTATCATCAGCAAACTTAAATGCACTATTTTTGTCTCTTTATCAGTTATTAATGTAGAATGTAAACAGCTAAAACTGCATTACTAGTTTTTATGGCAATCCACAAGTCATATCCTACCATGCTTACATATATCCTCTTCTCTCTATCCATTAACTAAATCCTTTTTCCATACTAAGGGTATTACTCATATTACTCCTAACTCAGAACCCCTATTACCTAGTTTCTTTTTGTTTCGTTGCTTATTAAATTATTTTTTGAAGTTTAGATATTCTGTAACAACTAGGTTCCCATACTAGTTGCATCTTAAAGTACTCCAACAGATGTATCAAATGGGATTTTTCATTTTATAAAACAACATTACCTTGCTGTAATCATATTATACTTTTCTAAGTGCATTGCTAAAGGCTCCTTAATAGATTCTAGCATTCTCCAAACAGATATACAATGGGTTTTTAAAGATGATATCCCACCAGTGATGCCGGACAATCCCATGAGTTGTTCTGGGTCAATGTGTGGCAGGATGGGGGCAGAAATTAGATGTGATACAGGGCAGGAACAACAATTAACATGACAAATTTAACAAGGTTTGGCAGGTAAACACATTTGGCCTCACAGCGAGAGTAACTGTATCCAATATCCATCACTTGTACTTAGCCAAAAACCATAAAACCTCATTCCCTTATTTTCCCCCAGGTAATAGCGCCATGACAGAAAATCTTCCATTTTTTCTTATTGCTTGCATCAATCCAGAAAATATCTTAAAATATTGATAACTGCTGAAACTGACATTGTGGCCACGATCAGCTCAAACTTTTGTCCTTGGGTCAGTTATTTTTTAGTGCAGCAACTAACAAGCGTGGAATGAAGATAATGTACGTATAAATCCCCAATACGTTCATCATATGTTAATCTATATTTCCAGGACTCCAACATGCTCTGCTTTGATGAAAGAGCCTTAGGGAAGCTAACAATTGTCAAATGTTTTTCCCCAAAAACCCAGCTGTCTTACCAGACATCTCTTCGCAAGGTATGAATTTTGTAAATATGTGCTGTAGTCTTTTTAATCACATCAGTGTCAGGAAAATATCTGGTATCAGTGCAGCAGCTTCAACTTATATTTGAGATATGATGTTCACACAGAAGAGAATATCTTTAATATAGCTTGCTGTTATAAAATCTCTTTGCTTGAGGCCTCAGTGACCTAATGGATCAGAATATTTATTTAGCTCCTGGAATCAGTTCAATCTAGTTCTTGGGAAAAGGAGTAAAGATCTTCCAACACTACTACTATAGGTTCAAAATAAAATTGATACCAAGTATTCAAGTTCTCAGTGGACATGAGCACTTACCATAAAATTCTATATTATTACTCAGTACTGAGTTCCAAAGAGTACCATTATGTGAAACTGGGATAGTCTGTTAGTGCAATAATGTGTATCATTCAGATAGTGTAGAAAAGTGGGAAGTCAAAGAAATCAATGTAAGTTACACCAGTGAGAAGGTTTTAATAATGACAAAGTACAACAATAAAGTCAAATAGATTACTGGCTTAAAGGTGGAACAGGAAATATTAATGCATTCAAGAAATAACTATTCATCTCCTCCTTGTCAATAAATGGAAGTGCGCAAGAGCACATGAAATAGGAACAGGAGTAAATCATATGGGGCTTCCTTGAGACTATTTCATTATTCAATATGATCACGCCTGTTCTTCTGCATTAATTCAACTTTCCCATCAGCTCTCAATATGCTTTTATTCTTTGAAAGACCAAAATTCTACCTATCTCTCAACGTGAAACATATTCAAAAATGGAATGCCCACACTTCTCTTGGGGGTGGGAGATAGAAATTCAAAGCTTCACAACAAATTGATATTTCTTATCTCAGTCTTAAAATTTCGGCCACTAATCCTCAGTCTGGGCCCCTCATGTTCTAGTTTGCTCAGTCAGGATTGATAAGCTTTCAATGTCTACTCTGTCAAGCCCATTCATAACATTATAATTTCCAAATGATGACCTCTTATTTTCTAAACTACAGAGACTATAATCCCAATGTAGTCACCTTCTCATCATATTATAACCAATTTTGTGAACATTCACTGTTTCGTCTCCAATACAAATAAGTCTTTCCTAAATGTGATTTATTTGTATAATATTTAATGTTGTTAGCTGTAGGCTTGGATTTATGGTTTTGAGATCGTAACTGGTGCTTTTTCTCTCTGAAGTTAATAATGAACTCGCAATTAGTTTGCAACTATGGCAATTTCTCTTTTTAGGGGAAAAAAAAACATTTTGGAAGCCTGGCTGTAGAGTGAGTAGCTTTTATACAATATTGTACTTCTGTTTAGTAAGGAGTGTTTGCAACCCAGCTAGTAAATAATAAGGTCTCCAAAGTTTAACAGAGTTGTGGGCTTTTTTTAAGCTTGAGGGAAACACTCATAACTGATTTGGAGATGCTGGTGTTGGACTGGGGTGTATAAAGTTAAAAACCAGGTTATAGTCCAACAGGTTTAATTGGAAGCACACTAACTTTCAGAGCGATGCTCCTTCATCAGGTGATTGTGGAGGGCTCAATCCTAATACACAGAATTTATAGCAAATATTTACAGTGTGAAGTAACTGAAATTATACATTGAAAAATTGATTGTCTGTTAACCCTTTCATCTGTTAGAATACCATGATAGTTTCACTTCTTTCATGTGTAAATCACAAAATCAATTTTAAAAAGTTGCATTCTCAGGTTAGCTGTTAACAATAGTGATAGCTGGACAATATGTTAAAGGTGTTGGCCCCCTGTGTTCTCTGTCTATGCCATGATGTTTAGATTGATTCTAATCTAAAAAGTGAGATAATGGAGTTTTACATAAATGCATGCAGTTTTTGAGCAAAGTACAATGTAACCCTACAAGTACAAATTCACCCCACAAAATATATGTGTGCATGTAGGGGTGTGTGTGTGTGTGTGTGTGTGTGTGTCTGGGTTGGGGGTTGTGAGTGTGAGAAAGTGTATGTGTGTGTGTAGTGAGTGCAGAGTGTCTTAAGTCTGTGAGGGGGTGCATGTGTGAGTGTGGGAGTGTATGTGTCTGTAAGAGTGTGTTTGGATGTCTGTGTGTGCGTCAGTGTGTATGTGTGTCCATGTGTATGTGTGTATAGAAGTGCCTGTGTGTTTGTGAGTGTGTGTGTGTGTGTATGTGTAGGAGTATCTGTGTGTGTGTATAGTGCACCTGTAATGTGACATGAACCCAAGGTTCCGGTTGACGCCCTCCCTATGGGTACCGAACTTAGCTATCAGCCTCTGCTCGGCCACTTTTCGCTGCTGCCTGTCCCGAAGTTCACCTTGGAGGATGGTCACCTGAAGGTCCGAGGTCGAGTGTCCTGGGCCACTGAAGTGTTCCCCAACTGGGAGGGAACCCTTCTGTCTGTTGATTGTTGTGCAGTGCCCATTCATCCATTGTCATAGCCTATGCTTGGTTTCCCCAATGTACCATACCTCAGGGCATCCTTGCCTGCAACGTATAAGATAGACAACGTTGGCTGAGTCACATGAGTACCTGCCATGTACAAGGTGGGAGGTGACCCCACGCGTAATGGTGGTATCTAAATCCACATTCTGACACGTCTTGCAGCGCCTTCCGTGACATGGTTGTATGGAGTTGTCCTGAGAACTGGGCAGCTTGCCATGAACAACAATCTGTTTGAGGTTTGGCGGTTGTTTAAAGGCAAATAGTGGAGGTGTGGGGAAGGTCTTGGTGAGGTGCTCATCCTCATTGATAATGTGTTGCAGGTCACAAAGAACATGGCGTAATTTTTCAGCTCCTGGGAAATACTGAACAACGAAGGGTACCCTGTCAGTTGCAGCACGCGTCTGTCTCCTGAGGAGGTCATTACGGTTCCTAGCTGTGGCACGTGGGAACTGGAGGTCGATGAGTTGGGCTTTGTACCCCGTTCTTGTGAGGGTATCCCTGAGTACTTCCAGGTGTCCGTCACGTTCCTCCTCATCTGAGTAGATCCGGTGTATGTGTAGGGCTTGTCTATAGGGGATGGCTGTTTGAGAATGTTTTGGGTGTGTGGTATGTGGGGGAAATAATGTTACTTCTGCAATTCCATTTTACAAAGTAAATGAGCTCACACCAGTGTGTAATTGTTTTAGCCAAGAGCTGAGTCAACAAGAATTGAAACGATGTGGAGGAAATATATAATTGTTTTTGTATTAGCTAAAATTGTATGTCAGAATGAGATGTGCCAGCAAAACAATGGTAGACATTACGGGCAAATAGATAAGATGTTGTGAGAGGATGAAGTTAAGCTAGATACACCTGTACAAACAGTAGGTATAAACATCTGCTTCCCACTTTTACAAAAACACAGGAACAAACCCCAATTAAAAGGGTCATAGGGATGAGAACGGCCTCGGGAAAGGCACAGATGAAGGGGGTAGATAATGATGAAGAAAGAATATGCCTAACAATGATCTACAGCAGGATGAGGTCAAACAGCCTTGTGAGGCCAGAAATAAGCATTTTGTCACAGACAAGGCCGGATAAGGCAAGAGATAAACAGGGGTAATGGGGGCCGGTCTTAGGGAAGTGGAAGATGTAAGCAGGGGAGGAGCAATGTAAAACAAAAGACATCAAATCATATAAATATTATGTATGAATTGAACTTGGTGTGTGTATGTCCTCTACCTTATAGGCACTGGACATCTCACCCACTTGCAAGTGTAAAATAAAGGACACTGCTGATTCAGATTTTGTCTCGGACTGCAATTATTGAAGTGTGTGAGCTTTGTTTCTCAAAGGTGGAAGCTGGAGAAGTGTAGCATTGTGAGGTGGTCTGTGGGTTTGCGGTAGAGTGTGGTGCTGAGGTGTCCATCCTTGATGGAGACGCATGTGTCCAAGAATGAGACAGATATTCAAGAATAGTCCATGGTGAGTTTGATGGTGGGATGGAACTTGTTGATATCACTGTGTAGTTTTATCAGTGACTCCCCGCCATGGGTCCAGAGGAAGAAAATGTTGTCAATGTACCTGGTGTACAATGTTGGTTGGAGATCCTGCATAGAGAAGAAGTCTTGTTTGAACCTGTACATAAAAATGTTGGCATATTGGGGTGCAAATTTGGTCCCCATGGCTGTTCCATGTGTCTGAATGAAGAACTGGTTGTCAAAGGTGAAGACGTTGTGATTGAGGATAAAGCGGATGAGTTGTAGGATGGTGTTTGGAGATTGGCAGTTGTTGGTGTTGAGTACTGAGGCTGTTACATTGATGCTGTCATTGTGGGGGATGCTGGTGTAGAGTGCTGAGTCATCCATTGTGACAAGGAATGTTCCAGGTTCGACTGGTCCATGGGTGCTGAGTAACTGTAAGAAATCCGTAGCGTTGCCTCAGAAGCTGGAGATCCCCTGTACAATAGGTTTCAAGATGCCTTCAACATAGCTGGAGAGATTCTCACATAGGGTCCCATTGCCTGATACGATGGGACGTCCTGGTGTATTGGCTTTGTGTACCTTTGGAAGGCAGTAGAAGTCACCTACACGAGAAGTACATGGGATGAGGCCGCGTAGAGAGCTCTGAAGGACTGGATCCAAAGTACTGATCAATGTGTTTAATTCACGGGTGTGTTCTTTGGTCGGATCAGCTGGTAGTTGCCTGTAGTGTTCCTGGTTGTTCAGTTGTCGGTACACTTCCTTGCAGTAATCTGTTCTATTCTGAATGACAATGGCTCCTCCTTTATCTGCTGGTTTGATGACAATGTTGTGATTGGTTTTGAGAGCCTGGTTGGCGTTGCGTTGTGAACGGATGATATTTTGCTCTACCTTGTGGGTACGGCTGAGGAATCTGGCATTTATATATTTCCTGATGGTTTGAGCATACATGTCAAGCCCAGGGCAGCGGCCCTCCGGTGGAGTCCAAGTTGACACCTTCTTTGGTCACTCCTCTACAGATCCCTGTGATGACTGTTCCAGTTCATCAGTGGGCTCATTGGGATCACTGCTGGCACCTTGAAAGAATTCCCGGAGTCTCATTCATCTGATGAACTCCTCTGTATCTGCTGCAAGAACCAACGGGTCCATTTTGGTGGTGGGGCAGAGGTTGACACCTTACTCAGGACTTCAATCTGTTTCGGTCGAAGGGTGTGGTCCAATACGTTGATAATAGACTTCCCCATGGTGATAATGTTATCTACTGTTGTTCCAGTATGGGCTTTGCTATTACTGGTGAGAATGACAAGTTTGTCCAGTTTTTTGCTCTTGGTGTGCATGTACATGATGTAGTTTTGTTGCCTTGTCTGTCACCTTGTTTTGTCGCCTTGTCCCACACTCACACATGCACCCCCTCACAGACTTAAGACACTCTGCACTCACTACACACACACATACACTTTCTCACACTCACAACCCCCAACCCAGACAGGCACACACACACACACAAACACACACACACAGACCCACATGCACACATATATTTTGTGGGGTCAATTTGTACTTTCAGGGTTACATTGGATTTTGCTCAAAAACTGTATGCATTCATTTAGAACTCTGAGCTCAAAAACTGCATGCATTCATGTAAAACTCCATTATTTCACTTTTTAGATTAGAATCTATCTAAACATCATGGCATAGACAGAGAACACAGGGGGCTAACACCTTCAACATATTGTCTAGCTATCACCATTGTTAACAGCTAACCTGAAAATGCAACTTTTTTAAAAATGGTTTTGTGATTTACACATGAAAGAAATGAAACTATCATGGTATTCTAACAGATGAAAGGCTTAACACACAATCAATTTTTCCAATGTATAATTTCAGTTACATCACACTGTAAATTTTTGCTATAAATTCTGTGTGTTAGGATTGAGCCCTCCACTACCACCTGATGAAGGTGCGACACTCTGAACGCTAGTGTGCTTCCAATTAAACCTGTTGGACTACAACCTGGTGTTGTGTGATTTTTAACTCATAACTGAGGAAGGGAAAATTTGGTTTAGTTTTTAGCATTGTGCAGTATTGTTCTGTGAAGAACATGGGACTGGATGGCTTTATAACACAGTGCTTCTGAGAAAGGAGACTATATAGTGAGTTAGGTTTTGAGAGTGAAGAGTAAATGTTAGTTCCAGAACACACCAAACTCAGAAATGGTTATTCGAGCTGAGTATAGAAGCTTGAGGGCTTGAGGTGGTGTGTGTGTGTGTGTGTGTGTGTCTGTGTTGGTTGATAACTAGATAATAGACAATAGGTGCAGGAGTAGGCCATTCTGCCCTTCGAGCCGGCACCACCACTCATTATGATCATGGCTGATCATCCTTAATCAGTATCCTGTTCCTGCCTTATCTCCATAACACTTGATTCCACTATCCTTGAGAGCTCTATCCAACTCTTTCTTAAATGAATCCAGAGACTGGGCCTCCACTGCCCTCTGGGGCAGAGCATTCCACACAGCCACCACTGTTTGGGTGAAGAAGTTTCTCCTCATCTCTGTCCTAAATGGTCTACACCGTATTTTTAAGCTGTGTCCTCTAGTTCGGCACTCACCCATCAGCGGAAACATGTTTCCTGCCTCCAGAGTGTCCAGTCCTTTAATAATATTATGCGTCTCAATCAGATCCCCTCTCAGTCTTCTAAACTCAAGGGTATACAAGCCCAGTCGCTCCAATCTTTCAACATAAGATAGTCCCGCCATTCCAGGAATTGACCTCATGAACCTACGCTGCACTCCCTCAATAGCCAGAATGTCTTTCCTCAAATTTGGAGACTAGAACTGCACACAATATTCCAGGTGCGGTCTCACCAGGGCCCTGTACAGCTGCAGAAGAACCTCTTTGCTTCTATGCTCAATCCCTCTTGTTATGAAGGCCAGCATGCTATTAGCCTTCTTCACTACCTGCTGTACCTGCATGCTTATCTTCATTGATTGATGTATAAGAACACACAGATCTCTTTGTACTTCCCCTTTACCTAACTTGGCTCCATTTAGGTAGTAATGTGCCTTCCTGCTCTTGCCAGTAAAGTGGATAACCTAACATTTATCCACATTAAACCGCATCTGCCATGCATCTGTCCACTCACTTAACCTCTCCAAATCACCCTGTAATCTCCTAACATCCACCTCATCTTTCACCCTGCCACCCAGCTTTGTATCATCAGCAAATTTGCTAATGTTACTATTAATGCCATCTTCTATATCATTAATATATATTGTAAAAAGCTGCGGTCCCAGCACTGATCCCTGCGGTACCCCACTGGTCACCACCTGCCATTCCGAAAGGGAGCCGTTTATCACTACTCTTTGTTTCCTGTCAGCCAACCAATTTTCAATCCATGTCAGTATTTTGCCCCCAATACCATGTGCCCTAACTTTACTCACTAACCTCCTATGTGGGACTTTATCAAAAGCTTTCTGAAAGTCCAGGTGCACTACATTCACTGGATCTCTCTTGTTCATCTTCAGAGTTACATCCTCAAAAAATTCCAGAAGATTAGTCAAGCATGATTTCCCCTTCATAAATCTATGCTGACTCTGACCTATCCTGTTAGTGCTATCCAGATGTGTCGTAATTTCATCCTTTATAATAGACTCCAGCATCTTTCCCACCATTGAGGTCAGACTAACTGGTCTATAATTTCCTGCTTTCTCTCTTGCTCCTTTCTTAAAAAGTGGTACAACATTAGCCACCCTCCAATCCCAGGAACTGATCCTGAATCTGTCAAACTCTGGAAAATAATCACCAACGCATCCATGATTTCTAGAGCCACCTCCTTCGGTACCCTGGGTTATAGACCATCAGGCCCCGGGGACCTATCAGCCTTCAGACCTAACAGTCTCTCCAACACCAATTCCTGGCAAATATAAATTCCCTTCAGTTCAGGTCCTTCAGCCACTATTACCTCTGGGAGATTGCTTGTGTCTTCCCCAGTGAACACAGATCTGAAGTACTAATTCAACTCTTCTCCCATTTCTTTGTTCCCTGTAATATACTCCCCTGTTTCTATCTTCAAGCGCCCAATTTTAGTGTTAACCTTTTTTTTTTCCTTTCACATACCTAAAAAAGCTTTTACTATCCTCCTTTATAGTTTTGACCAGTTTACCTTTGTACCTCATTTTTCTCTGCGTATTTCCTTCTTAGTAATCCTCTGTTGTTCTTTAAAAGCTTCCCAGTCCTCCGTTTTCCCACTTATCTTTGCTATGTTATACTTTTTTTCTTTTGAATTTATATGTTTCTTAATGTCCCTTGTCAGCCACGGCCACCCCTGCCTCCTCCTAGGATCGTTCTTCCTTGTAGGAATGAACTGATCCTGCATCTTCTGCATTACACCCAGAAATACCTGCCATTGTTCCTCCACTGTCATCCCTGCTAAGGTATTGCACCATTCAACTTTGGCCAGCTCCTCCCTCATAGCTCCATAGTTCCCTTTATTCAACTCCAGGAATAAGCTATCTGCAGTTCCAGTCTAAAAGTATAAGTCACAAGAGACTTAAACATTCAAAGGTGCTAGATACAAGGATTTTAGTGTGAGGTTTATTGAATATTATATCTGGATGGTGTTTTTGGTACTGTACAAAAGCTGTTTGTTTCTTTTAAATATGTAAAGAAGTACTTTTGGATTAATGGGATTAAACGTTTACTGAGTGTTTAAAATTTCAGTTTGTGTTATAGCAGTTTGTATTTTAAGTAGATAGATTGGATTATTCTATTTAATGCACACATCTTTTATAATTAACATCTATTTTGTTCTTAATGAAAGTTCCACAGCATTTCATGTTGATGAGCAAGAGATCACTTGGTAAAAAAGCAAGACAAATAATTTATGATCTGTCAAGCCAGGTCCCTGACAGCAGTCCGACTTATCTGTTAAGATTATGACAACTTGGAGACCAAAACTGTAAACAGTATTCCAGGTGCCACCTCACCAAAACCCTATGTAAGTGTCACAAGAATTGCTTGTTCTTGTAATCCAGTTTCCTTGCAAAAGGCCAACATGCTATTTGTGTTCCTATTGGCTTGCTGTTCCTGCATGTTCACTTTTTGAGTTCCTGGTGTCAGTACATTGAAGTCCACTTGAACATCAACTCCTCACCTTCACACTTTACACCACAGCCTCAGGCATACTGAGTTAACATGCCACATCTAGCAGATCACATTATTCCACCTCTATTCAAGTGAGGTGCAGCTAATTTTTAATGACACCCTTTCCCCGATTACCCCTTTCCCTTACATGCTCGATTGTCTTTCCCCACTTTTTTGGATATTTTCCAATTAATATGTTTAAAGATGTTATTTTAACATGTTGCTGGAGCAGGAGGGATGAATCTAGTCCTCCTGGTTCAGAGGTAATGACATTACTATTGCACAAGAAGGGCCCTAGATCTGCTTTTACATATTAGTTTGACACCACCCCTTCAAAATTGTTTCTCCTTTCGTTATCTCAACATGCTGTCGCCAAACCCCACATTTGAGATCCTACCTCCCTCTTGCAGTAAATGGTCCCCATTATTAATACATTCCTCTCATTCCACCCCCAGCTCTCCCACCCAACCCACCCTCTAATTAATTTTAGTAGATGGGCCTCAGGATTGACCTTGAATAACTTACTTGACTGACCTGGGCCCACAGCCCATACTGAGGACTGACTAGACCCCTGACAGATATTAACGCAGCTCCCGGACTGACTTGACGTGACTGCCCAGACTGGTTGCATTGAATGAGTGGCAGAGAAAGTGTTCAAACCGATTAGTAAAAAGGTCAGGGTGGGTATTTAGAAAGGTTCAGGGCAATAAGGAACAATCAGCATGGTTTGTGAAAGGGAATTACTTTTATGTAATTAATTAGATTTCTTTAAAGAGTAACATGTGCTGTGGATAAATTGAAGCCTGTAAACATACTGCACTTGTATTTACAGTAGGCTTTCAACAGGGGGCCACATCGAGGTTATTGCAGAACATAAAAGTACATTGTGTAGGGGGAAACATGTTAACAGGGATAAAAGATTGCTGGCAAAAAACAGAGTATGTATAAATGTGTCAGTGTTTAATTGGGAGGATGTGATGAGTGAAGTCTCATAGGTATCTGGGCTGGGCACTCAGATTTTTACAATTTACAACAATGACTTTGATGAGTTGACTGAAGGGCCCTCTCATAATGCAATGGCAGTGTCCCTACCCTTTAGACTCAGAGACCTGAATTCAAGTCCCGCCTATTCTAGAGAGGTGTAATAATATCTCTGAACAGGTTGGTTAGAAAAATAGGTTAATTTGAAACAAAATTAGATGAGGACACTGAAGGCGTGGTAGTTATATTTATAGGTGGATAGAAAAGCATGTCATGAAGAAGACATAACGAATTTGTGGGTGGATGTGGAGAGGTGGAGTGAGAGAGCAAATATCTGGCAGATGGAGTATAATGTGGGAACAAGGGAAGTTGGTCACTTTGACAGGAAGAATGAAAAAATAGACCAATACTTAAACGATGAATGACTGCAAAATTTTGATGTGCAGAAAGATCGAGGCATTCTAATGCAAGGGTGACAAAATGTAATAAAGAAAGCTCATGGCAGGTCATTCTTTGTTAAAAGAGGAAAATAATGTAAAAGTAGGGATATTATGCTTCAGTTATAAAGGGTATTGGTGAGGCCACATATTGCATACTATGTGCGATTTTTGCTTCCTCATCATAAGGAAGGATATAAATGCATTGGAGGCTGTTCAGAGGATGTTTACAACATTGATACCTGGAAGAGTATTGTCTTTTGAAGAAAGATTTGTTTCCATCAAAGTTTAGTCGAGTGAAGGGTAACTGAAATATATAAGACCCTGAAGTATATACCAGTCTGATAAGGTTGACATAGAAAGGTTCTTTTGTTTTGTGGATGAGTCCAGAACAGGGGCATTATTTTTATTACAAGGACTGTGTTGTGTGGGAATGTTTTTGTATCAGAAGGTGCGGAAGTGGGATCAATGAATATTTTTAAAGTGGAGATGGAGAGATTCTTATTGGGCAAGGGTATCAAGGTTATCCAGATAATGTCAATGTGTAATTGCAGATACAAACATCAGTTATGATCTTACAGAATGATGAAGTAGACTCTCTGACCCGACTGGTCTACCTTCCATCTTTTTTGCGTATCTATTTGTTTCTATGCAATAATGAAGTGTAAGTTAATAAGTAGAATAAAAAAAGCTGATGTAAGTGGAGTACTGTTCTCAGAAATCCCATTATACACTTAAAGGATGGATTCTCTAATCTCGGGAATTATTTATTTTTGTACCATATTAGCCACTTTGATGTAATTTTTATTTTATATTAATGAATGTAAACTTCTCCTTGTGGAGTCTTGTTTGCAGAATGGTGATTGAATAGAACAATAAAGAGGAAATGGTACCCAGACTGAAGAGCTGCACTCCAGGTTTGAGAATAGAAAGCCAGGATGAGGAATTTGGTGAAAATGTAGACTTGCTGAGACCACCAACTTCACAAATTGATTTAAACCTGTGATATCATGAGGAATAAAAGTGAGGGATAAAAGAGAGGGATGCCCTTGAGTGCTCATTAAGAGCATAAAAATGCCTCCTCTACTCCAGCGTTGGAGTTCTGATATAAGTGCGAGAAATAAATTCTGAGGCAACTGTCTATAGTTGTTCAAGTGCAACCAAGAGATGAGGCCCAGAGAGATTGAACAGTACATTGATAATAATTCAAAAATAATTAACTGGCCACTAACAGGTGTAACCTTAAAAATAAAAGTAAAATGGATGCTGGAGATCTAAAATTAGAAAAGAAACAGTGGGTGAAATTGGGCAAGTCTGGCAGACAAAAGCATACATAACGCTTCAAGCCCAATAAATCTCTACTTTGGAACTGCATGGGTTATTGTGTTTTTTTGGCAGTCATAGGAGGAAAGAGACAGAAGGAAGCCCTTTATGTAACAAGCTGATGCTGTAGTAGGTACAGTGATTTGGTTAGCCACCCTAATTGTGCTCAGAGGTCTGATGATTGACCATCTGAGACAGATCCTAGCCTGCAGGACTTCTAACTACCAATGTCATTACAAATGGTTTCCCAAAGTACACTATAAGTTGTGGAGCAGTATCCAAATTATAAGCCACTTATAGCTCAGCCATTACTTTTAGCTCAGAAAAGATAGTGTAGTTGCAGGCAGAAGGCAGATGTGTCACTTGGGTCAGGTTGGATGCAAAGTGGGTGTAACTGGAGAGTGTCAGGCAGCTCAGGAGATATATTGGCAGAAGTGTGGGGCTAGGATGGCAAGTGGGTTTCGGAATGATGCCAGGTGGATCACGGTACAACATATCAGATGCGCAAAGGGTATTGTGCCAGGTGGATAAAATGGTAGGGTATGTGATAGCTGGGAGGTAGATAGCCAGGTAGTTGAAGGGTGCAGTTGTGGGTGGTGGAGGGGTATAGTTCCCAAGTGGGCTGGGAATTTGAATGCCAGGCGGTTGAGAAATGGACTGCTAGGTTGGTGAGGGAATTTGGTCCCAAGTCAGTGGGTGGTAGAGATGACAGGCAGGTGGCAAGAGTAGTAAGGCATGTAAGTGGGTAAAAGCTTAGTTATTTTGTAGGTCAAGCTGAAAGCGGAAGGTGTTTTGGGGGTGGATCAGGTGACACGAATTAGTGAGACAGTTTGGTCATGGTGGGGATTGGAGCTCCAGATCCATAGGGGGCTTACAGGAATTGGGGTTCAGACCTGATGAGGGGAGGTTGGGTCGAATGTTCACGCGAGTCGGTGCAGAATGGCTGAGACTTGTGGGTCCAATTGAGGGTTGCCAGATGTCCATAGGGCACCAAAAGGAAGTTGGATGGTGAGAGAAGAATGGTGTCAAGTTAATGTGCATTTGGGATGGAGTGGGTTTGGTGGTTTGGGAAAAAGTTGTGAATTCGGTCAGGGGAGATGTCCTGGTTGAATTGGGTCAGGGGAGATCAGATGTTCTTCGGAGTCTGGTGGTTTGGAGGGCAGTTAAGTGTTAGTTTGATGAGAGTGTTTTAGGTGTCACTGCGTTTGTCGGATGCTGGGGGATGTTGGGCTGAGTCATGTATTGGGTTGATTTGATCTGATCTGGGTTTGACTATCTAGAGTCTGTGCATTTTGAGATTGAGGATAGTCAACAGGTGGAGGATGGGGATCAGAGGTTACTCAGTCAGGAAAATTTTTAATAGCTAGCCAGGAGTCAGAGCAAGTTTTAATCTCCTAACTTTTCCTGGTTTATTATTATGCTAAACATGAGCTAGAATCCTTTGAATTCCTCACGGAGGGTTCCAGTCTTGTCCATTGAAGTTTCAACATTCTAGACAATTACCATCCCATCAGTGTATTGGCAATTCCACATAGTCCTAACATATAAATCTGCTCTACCTTTCAGCAGGTGCTATTTTCCTACAGGATGATTTGGGTTAAAGTGTCATACGGACTGTTGCATTGTCAATTGTGACAATTCATTTTATCATATCAGTATTCTGATACATATAGTTTGCAAATCATGATCATCAAGGATCCACCTGTGTCCTATAATAGCATATGAGTAGAATAGAAAAGTAATTCTATCACTGAACCATGGAAGTGGTTGTATTCTTTCAAATGGTGAGTGGATAACTTTTTGTGGAGAACATAACTTGTGTCACTTTAGTCAAATGTGAAGTGCACTAGTTTACTTTCTAAGTAATGTGTTGCTGGAAAAGCACAGCAGGTCAGGCAGCATACAAGGAGCAGGGGAATCGACGTTTTGTGCATAAGCCCTTCTTCAGGAATGAGGAGGGTGTGCCCAGCAGGCTAAGATAAAAGGTAGGGAGGAGAGACTTGGGGGAGGGCGTTGGAAATGCGATAGGTGAAAGGAGGTCAAGGTGAGGGTGATAGGCCGGAGTGGGGGTGGGCGCAGACAGGTCAGGAAGAAGATTGCAGGTTAGGAAGGTGGTGCTGAGTTTGAGGGATTTGACTGAGACAAGATGGGGGGAAGGGAAATGAGGAAACTGGAGAAATCTGAGTTCATCCCTTGTGGTTGGAGGGTTCCTAGGCGGAAGATGAAGCGTTCTTCCTCCAACCATCGTGTTGCTATGGTCTGGCAATGGAGGAGTCTAAGGACCGCACTCCACCAAGGACAAGAAGGGCTCATGCCCGAAACGTCGATTCTCCTGCTCCTTGGATGTTGCCTGACCTGCTGCGCTTTTCCAGCAACACATTTTCAGCTCTGATCTCCAGCATCTGCAGTCCTCACTTTCTCTTCGAAGATTTTTACTTTCTAAGTAAGTAATTGACATTGCTCAACTAAAACTGAAATATTTTATCTCTGGCCCTTTGGGCTTTCCTTCAATGACTTTGACCACTGCATCATAATTAAATGATTACTGCATGCTGCTCATTAGATGTGATTCATCTTAGTATAGAAATGTTCACAATAAACATTTTGCCGTAAGCCTGTTGAAAGTACATGTAAACTAAGATGTAAATACTCAGCAAGGCAACTATATAATTGTGCTAAGAAATGTATCATCAAACTATACCTGAAATACTTCTGTACAAAACCGATAATAGCCACACCTTACAAATGTATGTGGTCGTGAAGAGTTGAATGTGTGTTATAAAGATTGAAAAATCTTTCAATACTATAGAACTCATGGTGACTTTCTTTATATAATGAAGCTATTAATTTGAAACTGACATTTCAATTAATGAGAAATTATCTTTAGTCTAAATTTGCAAAGTATATGTATTAGAACATTTGTCTCATATGTGTAGTGCAACAGTGTTCGATAATGGAAGACACAATTAATGCAAAACAGTGATAAAACACATGCATACTTTGAGAGAGGATTATAATACAACAAGACAAAACTTTGGGGATGGGTTTATTTGCATCTCAATTGTCTTCCATCTTTAAAAAGCAACATCTGTTACATCTTTGCATCAGTTAATGAGATGGCATGACTTTCCAAAAGCCTTTCATCTTAGTTGTCATTTAAAATGACTGTTAAATCTCCACATCGAACCTTATGGCTCTTGTGCCTCATTATAGTACAAGAGACAGCAAAGTAATTACAATGTCTTATGAAAGAAAGGCGACAACCACTGAGTCGTGGCTGAAATTTATGCTAGTCTTTTTCCTTTGATTTCTATAAAACACAAACTATAAGTATTTGCGCCCTAACCCTAATTTTATGAGCACCTCAAGGGGAAACAATGCTTTATCTCTTCATATGCTGTTTTCCAATGTCTCATCTCTCACATGCTGTAATGTTAGGATTAACTACATTACTGCAATATTAATAAAGTATGCACGTCAAACATTTTGAGTGAAAACTTAGCTAATTACTCCTGCTGTGCCTGTCTTTTGCTCTTTTTTTGCTACTGGATCTTCTTTTCAATTAAAATTTTTATTTTTATTTTCTATTACCTGAACAATATATTAATGACATTACCTTCAATGTTTACAATCAACAAAATCACATTTCTTCTTCCAAATTATTGTCATTTGTCTTTATTGCCTTGACCAATGGCTCATGAAACCATATGATCTTCAGAAGGTATAATCGTGAACTTAACCCATGACAGGAGAAATGAAAACGTAACTTTAAAGCAAAATAAATAGGTGCAGGGTTCCTTGAATCTGCTTTGTCATTCAATGCAATCAGACTTGATCTTCTGCCTCAACTCCACAATCCTCCCCTCTCTGATTCAGAGGTCAAAAATCTGGAATATCAGACTTAGGAACAGGTTAGGCCACTTGAGCTTGCTTCACTAGTCTATAAGGTCATGTTGTTTCTGGTTGTGGTCTCCTGTTTGCCTTGTCTATCAAAAACCTATCTAACTCTGCCTTTAATAAGGTTGAAGACCAAACCTCTGCTACCTTCTGGGGATGACAATTCCACATGCTAACAACCTCTGATGGAGAAAAAAAAGTTCATCTCTGTCTTAAAGGGAGTTTCCCAATTCTTAAAACATGCCCCTTTGTTTTAGTTGTCCACACAAGAGGAACTACACTCCAGGTATCTCATTTATTTCGTCCCCTCAGAAATTTGAATGCTTCAATAAGACCATTTCTTAATCTTTCAAACTCCGGTGGATACAGGCCTAATGTGTTCAATCTTACTTCATAGGAAAAGCCCTCCACCTAAGAATGAATCAAATGACTTTATTTATCTTTGAATATCCTGAAATATATTTGATGATGCCACATTGACAATACTCTGGGTAGAGAAACCCAAAAGTTCATAATCCTCTGAAGAAATTTATAGTCATTAAGACTTTAATGATTGACTCCTTATCTGAAGGCTGTACCTAGATAGATCACAGCAAAAATACTGTGAACACCTTTGGGCCCCTTATCTAAGGAAAGATACACTGGCATTGGAGGGGTGCTCTTATCTGAGGTTGAGTAGCTTGGGCCTGTACTCATTACAATTTGAAGAATGCCAGAAGACCAATTAACAAGATATAATGTTAGAATTAGAATCCCTACAGTGTGGAAACAGGCCCTTCGACTCAACAAGTCCACACTGACCCTCCAAAGAGTATCCCATCCAGACTCATTGCCCTACACTATATTTACCCCTGATGTACCTAACCTACAAATCCCTGAACACTGTGGGAAATTTAGCATGACAAATTCACCTAACCTGCACATCTTTCAATTATGGGAAGAAACTGGAGCACCCAGAGAAAACCCATGCAGACATGGGAAGAATGTGCAAACTCCACACAGTCGCTTGAGGCTGGCATTCCTGGCATTGTGAGGCAACAGTGCTAACCACTGAGCAACTGTGCCACCCATGTGATTTTCTTTGGGGACTTGACAGGGTAGATTTGGATAGGATGTTTCATCTTGTCGGAGAGTCTAAGACCAGCGGGCACAGTCTCACGTAGAGATGAGGAGGTTTTTTTTACCCTTGATGGATGGTGAGTCTGTGGAGCTCTTTACCGTAGATGGTGGTTGAGGTTATTTTGCTAAGTGTAGTAAAGGTTGACAGACAGATTTTTATTCAGTAGGGGAATCGAGAATCACAGGGGGAATAGGCAGGAAAGCAGGTTTGACGATTATCAGATCAGCCATGATCTCGTTGAATGGCAGGATAAACTCAATAGGCTGAATGGCTTCTCTTACATTTTATGGTCTAAAAAATCATAATCATTTTATGGCTGAATTTTAAAAATTATTAATGATTTTTTTTTGTGGCTGACTCTTAACTGCTGTCTGGGAAATTAAAGACGGACAATAATTGACATCCATGCCCTGTGAACAAATTAAAATTCAACACTATATAGCAGACGTCTGACAGTAATTGTTATAAGCCTGTGAAGTGGCCCGAGTGCACTTGAAAATCTCCCAAATCATTATGAAACAAAATGTTGAGAACCTTTCAGCCAGGCGACTATACATTAGTGCTTCTACCAACTCCAGGTGAATGCTGAAAGATCTGGTTCAGTGACCTGTATAGCACCATAATGGAGTCTGCAGGGTAAGCAAAGATAGCATGAAATGTCAAACTACTTTCGAAAAGCTGAAGACTACCTTAACAAGTAAGTCTAAAATGGTATAGCATTCCTTGCAATATTTTTCAGGTGGTGTGGTTGAAAGAATAAATACTAATGGAATACCTTTGTATTCTGGGTCTTAAATTTCTCCACAAAGTCTAACTGATTTATGGTAGTGGTCTCCCTCTCTCTAATCATTTTATTGCATATATCTGAAAATACTTGCCAGTTAGTAATAAACCAATAGCTTCCTCCTCTATAACACTATTTCTGATAATTGTTTAGTTTTTTTGGAGAAGTACCCAATTGGTATCTCTATTCCAAATTTGTCTTTCTGAAGGGGAACAGCCACTAGTTTGATGTTACTCACATCAATGGCTTTTTAAAATGTTTGACCCAGTAAGATTGATAAACGGAAGTATAGTTCCAAGTTAGGGGGATAATGGTTTGGAGGGGAGCTTACAGGTGCTGATGTTCCCTGTAAGTTGTGTATCAGCTAGTCTTGTCTTTCTAGATAATGGTCTGTTTTGCTGTTTGGTCAGGACATATCGAGGGATGATGGTGGTGTTTCCTGGGACATTGACTGTCAGGTATGATTTCGTGAGCATGGCTTTGTCAGTCTGTTGCTTGACTAGTCTGTAAGACAGCTCTCCCAATTTTGGCACTAACCCCCATGAGGACTTTGCATGGTCGATGGGACTGAAATTTCCATTGTAACTTCCAATGCGTTGATCAATGTCAGGTGATCATCAAATTTAATTTCTTATTTGAGACATTTTAGCACTTAATACAACTGAGTGACTTGTTAGGCCTTTTCAGATGGCAGTCACATTGCTGTGGGTCTGGAGTCACATGTAGGCCAGATCAGGTAAGGTTTGCAGTTTTTCCCTCTTTAGAGGAATTCACTGTGTAAGCATATTGCAACTGATTTGCTGCAAACCACTGATAAGATGCTTCAATCAGGGCAGGACTTATACACTTAATGGGAGGGCCCTGGGGAGTGTTGCCAAACAAAGAGACCTTGGGGTACAGGTTCATAGTTCCTTGAAAATGGAGTTGCAGGTAGACAGGATAGTGAAGAAGTTTGGTATATTTGCCTTTATTGGTCAGTGCATTAAGTATAGGAGTTGGGATTTCATGTTGTAGCTGTACAAGACATTGATATCGACCACTTTTGGAATGTTGATTTTAGTTATGGTCTCCCTGCGATAGGAAAGATGTTATGAAACTGGAAATGGTTCAGAGAAGATTTAGAAGGATGTTGCCAAGGTTGGAGGATTTGAGGTATAGACAAAACCAGAATAGACTGGAGCTGTTTTCGTTGGTATGTTGGAGGCCACGGGGTAACCTTTTAGAACTTTATAAAATCATGAGGTCAATGGAGAGGGTGAATAGTCAAGATCTTTTCCCTAGGGTAGGGTAGTCCAAAGTCAGAGGGTGTAGTTTGAAGATGTCAGGGGAAAGATTTATAAAGGACATAAAGGACGACTTTTTCCATACAGAGGGTGGTGCGTGTATGGAATAAGCTGCCAGAGGCAGTGGCAGAGGCTGGTAGAATTACAACATTTAAACAGCATCTAGATGTGTTCATGAATAAAAAGGGTTTAGAGGGATATGGGCCAAATGCTGGCAAATGGGATTGATAATCTGGTCGGTAATGGACGAGTTGAACCAAAGGGTTTATTTGAATGCTGTACATCTTGATGACTCTGTGGTCACAGGAAATGACATCACCAACTCAAGGAAACCTAAATACATACCACCAGTACTTCATCCAGAGGCTCACTGATGATGTACCTAATATAGTGATGAAATGTCTGAAAATGAACCTTCCAGTTCAGTGAGCAAAATTACATCCCATATGTAGTAATAATGGGGAAAATAGAAGCCAACTCAGGGAACTCTACAGTACTCCAATTATACATAAAAAACACATAAAAATAAGTTTGAATGAAGAAGAGGTGGAAGACCATAATCAACACACTAACAACATGCAAGACTCCAACATTCCTGCAAGTTGAGATGTCCAATTGTGAAGTCTGTATTTCTGGAAGATTATAGAATCACAAGATCTGAAATGATTGTCAAACCACTTGTACATTATATAGACACTAAGACAGTTAAATATTTTGATTATTGCTTTTTGTGCAAATAGCTTTACAATTTCCCTCATGAGTGCTAATTTTACTCTTAGTGTATGCAATTTTATCTCAGCAATCAAAGGGATGTATACTATTGCTTTACAAGCTCCGTTGCCTTGAGTGCTGATAAACCACAGACCCAAATGGAACTACATGATCGACATCCATACAACTGTCCAGCAGAAGCAAGCCAGAAAGAGGATGCATACACACTCAACTGGAACTGCAGGTTGTGGTCTGCATGGTTAAATAGACCTGTATGAGATCCCCAAGTAAATTGAATTCATGTTACTTAATCTATATCATTTATTAATAACAGAAGAAATAGGACAGGCTTCAGCTGACATTTATGCAAATTAATAATTTATGAATATTCAATATTAGCTTGATCCAAATTCGACTTAAGATCACCTTTTCCCTCGATAGCTTCTCACCAGCTGCTTACAGTTGTTGAGTTACCCCTTGCTGGATAGTTTCCCAGATTTGTCAAATTTCTATGGCTGTTTCAAGTTCTTCTTCATGTTCTTTGCCCATTGTTATAAAATTACGTAGTGTTGCATACATTCTATTTCTGTCGGTATAGGCACCTTGTCTGAAGGTTTAGTAGAATTTGTGAAGCCTGTTTCAAAATTCTGAGACCTCCTTCATGCTTAATTGATGATCTTTTATTAACTCCATACTTCAACTCTTCTCAAATATTATAGCTACCTCTCTGCCTGTATGCATGATTTGGAGATGCTAGTGTTAGACGGGAGTGTACAAAGTTAAAGATCACACAACACCAGGTTATAATCCCAACAGGTTTAATTGGAAGCAATAGCTTTCGGAGCGCTGGTCCTTCATCAGGTGGTTGTCAAAGCTAGTGCTTCCAATTAAACCTGTTAGACTATAACCTGGTGTCGTGTGATTTTTGACTCTCTGCCTGTAGAAATTTTTGAAACCTCAAAGATGTTGATTTCTGAGTAAACTTCTACAAGTTTCCCCTCAATTAGAGTCTCTTTAAGTGCTAGGACTTCTACAGGTTTTGCCTTTCTTATACCAAGTTGCAAGCATCTGTGGCAGATTTATTCTTTGTCACTTTTTTTGTGAAAGCACAGTCTAATATCTAGAATGGTTTCTAGTGGCTAGTCAGCTTTATTTGTGTTTTATTTTCTGTTGGTTATGGCCTCTTTTCTGAGACAAATGAAGGGATTGCATGATTTTCTTGCTGTCCTGGAAACAGAAGTTTGAGGGATGTTCTTATTATCTTGAGGAGACTTGATGGGAAACCAAAATACGTTTTCTTTTGGAGGGGGGAGATTAGAATAAATGAACATGGTTTCAAAGTAAGAGGTCTCCCTTTTAAGATGGAAATGAGAATTATTTAGTTTCAGAGGATCATTGGTCTGTTGAATTCTCTTCCTCAGAAAATAATCAAGGCCAAATCATTGAATTTATTTGAGAAAAGTTCATAGATTTTTGAGGGACAAGGAAATTATGAGTTATTTTCAAGGAAGCCAAACGTTAGTTGAATAATGGCTGGTTACACTTGGTGAGCCTTTTTTCAATGAAGTATACAACCCGTCAGATCATTTTAATCTCTTCCACCTTCAATCCAAGGTTTGCTACCGTTCAGATGTTGTGAAAGAAGAAAGTTGTTAAAATTCAATTGCCTCCATGCAAATTTAAAAACCTACTAGAAATAGAGCCTTTAATGAGCCCACAACATTGTTAATTAAACTGGGAGCATTGCACTGAGCATTCTTCTCCAACCTTTACCTTCTTCATGAGAGTGGCTGAGGATGATATTTATTCAACCAAGGGTGGTACGTGTATGGAATGAGCTGCCAGAGGAAGTGGTGGAGGCTGGCACTATTGTAACATTTAAAAGGATGGGTATATGAATAGGAAGGGTTTGGAGGGATATGGGCCAGGTGGGATTAAATTGGATTGGGATATCTGGTCAGCATGGACGGGTTGGACTGAAGGGTCTGTTTCCATGCTGTACATCTCTATGAATCTATGACTTAGAAAGTATGTAGGTTTGAAAGTTAGACTTCACAATAGTAATAATGGGCGTTGGGATTTAAAAAAAACACAAATGAAGGAAATCAGCCCTTCTCACCTGGTTTGGCTATAGAAGTAACAGCATTGTTGTTGACTCTTAATTCAGCTTTGAAATGGGGTCAGATAGCCTTTCAGTTCAAGTGCAATTATGGATAGGCAACAAATGTTCAGCAACGCCTATATCCTATCAAAAGGTTTTGTTTTAATATTTTAGTATTTACAACACCTCGAGAGTATTACTTGCTTGAATTCTCTGAGGGTTATTTGTACCAACAGATCAAATTGTCTAGCAATAAGCATAACTGACTGGTTTGTCAAATCCCATACTTCTGTTGCATGGAGAGATCATTTACGTATCCCCTATACTTTATAAAATGTTCGCACTTGTCATTGTGTATCTGTGTTAAAGCAATCAGTTTGTCAAGCATTATTTTAGCCTGCTTTATAATTAGATTAAAAATCTGTTTAGTGACCAAAATAATCAGTTTAGTGCATTGTGATTTTTCAGTTAGAATCAACATAACTTATGTGAACATGCCATCAATTGTACTCCATTACAGAATTCCATTTCATTCACGTATAATGCCACATTGGGTTGCAGTAGCTAAAGTGTTGGCTTGTTCATTTTCTGACAGTTGTAGAGGGATGTGTCAGCCAACCACTGAGAATTGTATGAAGGCTGGTTATTTGAAGGAGACTTCTCCCTTTTCTATTTCAATATGCTGATTGAGCTGATTTCAATATAGAAGTACTCACAGATGTATGTAATTGCAGGACTATAATCTCTGTAGCCATCTCACCAATGCAAACAAGTTTTTTTATTTTCAAAGCATGAACTAGAATTAACAAGCACACAGCCCAGAGACAATATTAAACTGCTTGCTACTTATGCAAACATTCATTTTTTTTATTTGGATGCAATGCCAGGAGACCAGTTATTAATTATGATGTAACAATGAAGCAAGTAGTGTAGGTTTCCATTCACGAATAAATCATTCACTGGCAATTTCATGCAGTGTGTCTTTTCACATGTTGGTATCTCCAATGACAGATTTTCTCTCAGAAATATTTCTTTCCTGGCTACTACTCCGAATTTTCAGCTTTTGCTTAACTTAGTAATTGCAGATATTTACAATGTGGTAGGAAATCCGAATTTTCTAAAGGAAAAACTTACCATTGACATTATTACTTAGTCAGACTTATAGAGTCATTTTGATTTAGAATTTTGTGCACTATAAGTTATGGTTGCGCTATCATTGTTGAAGTCAAAAATAATAACTGCATCCCTTTTTTTAACATTTAAGATTAAATATAATTTGACCATGTAATGATTTGAATATTAGATTATACCCTGTTCTTTTGATTAAAATAAATGGCTTCCAGTAACGAATGGTCTAAACTATATTTTGTTTATTTGCACCAATGTATCTGTAAAAGATGCTAAAGCAAATTGAAAAGATACTCAATCTTACAATGTAGAAGAATGCAGTTTTTGGTATTAAATTTTCTCGCATGTTTCTTCTGTTTAATTTCAAAAACGTGCTGGCATTGCATTTGTTCACAAATTTGGAAAAGCTATGTTAATGGTAGCATTATACTAAACTTGTGTAATACCATAAGGGATATTATTTAAAAAATTGACAGGTAGTTACCCAATAACTTATAGTGGTAACTTATTACTGGTTGTGTCAATGTGGCACTGTATTCTATAGAAATCGTAACTTGCCTTCAACATGTGGGAATAAATTTCAGCAAAATTTTAGCATGCTTCACAGAGCCAATGCCAAAATAATGTATTGCTAGTGTTAATGAAATTTAGTTGAAGGATTATTATATTAAAATATCATTGACCAATTAAGTGATTTTGGTACATCAATTAGCATTTTCCACGAAACGCTCTATCAATCAAAATCTATTTTCCTACGAATTAATATAGTCCTCTCATATGGTATGAATGTTTTTTTCCCCCAAAAATTGGTATTCTTGCAAACTGTTCTGATGAGTGGAAGATGAAAAATTTCAACACGATTTTTTTTAGCACTCAAAGAATAATTTGTAACAAAAGAAGTAACATGTTTTCAATATGATTTTATTTTAAAATATGTACATTTCAATCCGCCTTGAGAATTAACAACTATTCTAAATATTTATTGCAGGGAAGCATTGATTTTCTGATTCTATAATGGCTCATGGAGTTGTTGGCTTATTGAGTTACATGAACCATTTCCCTAATGTGCTTGTTTCTTTCGTGCTTTTAGAAGAATAGCTGCTGCTGTATTGACCAACATCCTGTGAGTTCAAAGCTCCTATAACTGTTCATACTCAAGCTGTTAACTCGAGAGAAGAAATCAAAAATGCTTTCCAACCCTCACCATATCAGAGTTATTTCATGAGGCAGAAAAACAAAAGATAAAGGAATAATGATCCCATCAGTGATTCAAAACACAGAAAATACCAATTTTATAATCAATCAACTGCCATTTTCTGAGCCGTATTTGCTATGCAATTAAATGGATGCTTCTCGCCTGACACAATTGTGTATATGTACAGTTAGCAAAACAAAGAAGAGATGTGGAAGAATTTCCTTTTCTCCTCATTGCTTGTCTGACCACAAGATATGTTTTTAAGGAGTGCTTTAATCCCAGAATTGTCGAGACATTTAAATTTTAAGAACGGCTATTTTCACTAAAGCTGAAATGTAATCACAACACCCATTCCTCACTCACAAAACAAAAGATTATTTCTAAAGACGTAGCAGGCACCGACACATTTTGTAAAGGTTCAAACTCACTGTCATGCTGGTTCTTCAAGATGGCAGCTTGAAATGTTAACGGGTCTTGAGAATGTTCTTTTTGTCAAAATTTTAAATGTTGAAACTTTCTGCTGATATTCACAACAGTTGGCTGCTTATTCTGTCCCAGTTGAAGCTGTGGATGAACTTCTGTAGTGAGGATATATTTTGCAGGTAAAATGACTTAACTTCACTTCTCTTGCTATATTAGATTTTTCAGGTAGAGACCGTTTGTTTGATGGGATTGGTCCCCTCTGATCTTCATATCCCAGACTCGGTTTTCTGGGTTGTTTTCATGGATTAATTAAGGCATTTCCTATCAGGAATTAGAATCTGTCAGGTGATAACAGTACCAATGTATTCAATTGTCACTCCAATGGATTGATAACTGTGCAATTTGTCAGACAATGAAGGATGAATGACACCATTCACGGCTTCATGAGATAAAGTGGTTTCTATCACATCCTTCTTCTTATGATTTCACGTTTGTAGACACCAAATCAGGAATACTATTGTAAGTTGTTTTGTTAAAATAATGCGTCTATATTCTATACAACTTTTAAAAAGTTTATCTTAAAATTATTCATTGCTGCTTTGCATTCATGAGCATGCGACACAAGTATGACAATATTTGCCTATTTATCTGTAGAAAAATCATAAGTGTGATGCTTGCAAAGATATAATAAATATGTGTGATATTCACGTTGCTAGATTATTTGCTCTTTGCTAGTGATCTTTTTTGGCTTTTAATTTCAAGAAAAATCTGTCCCTCTCGTATGTTTTGAACAATAGACAATAGAGAATAGATGCAGGAGTAGGCCATTCTGCCCTTCGAGCCTGCACCGCCATTCAATATGATCATGGCTGATCATTCCTAATTAGTATCCTGTTCCAGCCTTATCTCCATACCCCTTGACTCCACTATCTTTAAGAGCTCTATCCAATTCTTTCTTAAAAGAATCCAGAGACTGGGCCTCCACTGCCCTCTGGGGCAGAGCATTCCACACAGCCACCACTCTCTGGGTGAAGTAGTTTCTCCTCATCTCTGTCCTAAATGGTCTACCCCGTATTTTTAAGTTGTGTCCTCTGGTTCGGCACTCCCCCATCAACGGAAATATGTTCCCTCCTGCCAGAGTGTCCAGTCCTTTCATAAGCCTATACGTTTCAATCAGATCCCCTCTCAGTCTTCTAAACTCAAGGGTATACAAGCCCAGTCGCTTCAGTCTTTCCGTGTAAGGCAATCCTGCCATTCCAGGAATTGACCTCGTGAACCTACGCTGCACTCCCTCAATAGCCAGAATGTCTTTCCTCAAATTTGGAGACCAGAACTGTACACAGTACTCCAGGTGTGGTCTCACCAGGGCCCTGTACAGCTGCAGAAGCACCTCTTTGCTTCTATACTCAATCCCTCTTGTTATGAAGGCCAGCATGCTATTAGCCTTCTTCACGACCTGCTGTACCTGCATGCTTGCCTTCATTGACTGGTGGACAAGAACACCCAGATCTCTCTGAACAGCCCCTTTACCTAATTTGATACCATTGAGGTAGTAATCTGCCTTCCTGTTCTTGCCACCAAAGTGGATAACCAGACATTTATCCACATTAAACTGCATCTGCCATGCATCTGCCCACTCACCTAACTTGTCCAGGTCACCCTGTAATCCCCTAACATCCTCATCACATTTCACCCTACCACCTAGCTTTGTGTCATCAGCAAATTTGCTAATGTTATTGCTGATACCATCTTCTATATCAATACATGTCATAAATAATAACAGCTAGGAGAGTAATTTTTCAACTCAAATCTAAATCCAGATTTCAGATGATTGTTCATGTGATTTAGAAGCAATGACAGTGTATGGAATCAACTGGACACAAATTAGATTTTAGATCCATTATATAGGCATACCTTATATACAGGAGAAAGTGAGGACTGCAGATGCTGGGGATCAGAGCTTAAAACTGTGTTGCTGGAAAAGTGCAGCAGATCAGGCAGCATCAAAGGAGAAGGAGAATCGACGTTTTGGGCATATGCCCTTCTTCAGGAATGAAGCCTTCATTCCTGAAGAAGGGCATATGCCCAAAACGTCGATTCTCCTTCTCCTTTGATGCTGCCTGACCTGCTGCGCTTTTCCAGCAACACATTTTTAATACCTTACATATAGAATGATTTATATAAGCTAGGACCAGAATAGAAATTGTATTCCAAGAATTAGTGAATTAGATTGTTTCTTTATTTGAGAGCTTTCTTATCATAACAGCTACTGCTAAACTGTTGAAGTGTATGAATGATAGATTACTTGTTTCTGAAGAAAATTTCCAGTACTTGGATAGTCTGTTCCCCCATATCCACCTGCCTCCCCTTAGGAAAGTCTTGGGTAATGTTTTAGGAGGTCACCCAATAAATTAAGTTACCAAAGCAAAGTCCTACATCATGAAAAATAAAAACTGAAAACATTTTCCTCACTACAACCCATTGGTCAGTTGAGGAGTAAGATTAGTGACAGTTATGAAAAGATTGATTGCCTCTGTTTTCAGTAGTTTATATATGACTCCCATGAGTGAATAGTAGGGTCAAAATGGCCTCTGTGATTCTATGCCTTTCAAATTCACGACGCTAAAAACTGTACTAAGCTGTTTAGTAATTGAATTTTCTGTTCTTCCCATAAAGTTGTAACATGAAGCTCACAAAATGAACGGCTGCTATTCAAGATGCACTGTGTTCAACTCTGATATTTCCATGAAAGCACGAATAAATCATTGTCTCAGCTGCCATGTTTTTCTGCCCAGTGACTTTAAATAGCTGTTTCTTAAGCATTGCACAACATTTCATTCTCTCATTGTTTGATCGATTCCATCTGAAATACTACATGGATCTCCAACAGGATATCATTGATGTCAACATATGTGCAAAATGCTTGTAAAGTTAAATGAATGTCTGACAGTAGGAACAATCTGGCAATCACAATAACAAAATAAAAATAACAGCAACAAATACTGGAGCAGGAGAGTTTTTAAACTTTGAATCAGAAACAATAATTGTCAAGAGCACATAAAATATTCCTTGTGCAATCAAACTTGCAGTCTCAAAGAATAAGAATGGTGGGCGGCACGGTGGCACAGTGGTTAGCACTGCTGCCTCACAGTGCCGGAGACCCGGGTTCAATTCCCGCCTCAGGCGACTGACTGTGTGGAGTTTGCACGTTCTCCCCGTGTCTGCATGGGTTTCCTCTGGGTGCTCCGGTTTCCTCCCACAGTCCAAAGATGTGCAGGTCAGGTGAATTGTCCATGCTAAATTGCCCGTAGTGTTAGGTAAGGGGTAGATGTAGGGGTATGGGTGGGTACGCTTCGGCGGGGCGGTGTGGACTTGTTGGGCCGAAGGGCCTGTTTCCACACTGTAAGTAATCTAATCTAATCTAATAAGTGTAGAAAGGAAATCTATCGTGCTACAGATCAAAAATATGCTGCATCTAATTCAATATCTTAAAATAGGATGCTGGGAGCTTTTCAGTAAATTATGCTTTCAAATATTGTTGTTTTGTTAATAAATTGATATTGAATTTATGATTTTCAATATCTGATGCAGACCTTGTTGTGCTTGATTATATTCCCATTTTAGGTATGAGAGTGATCCTGGTTATTGCATATTGACAATGAATTCTTTCAGGCTTTGATTAAAAATAAACTCTTGGGTAACATACACATCATTCAGGACATTAAGCAGTGTTCTCATGCTTTTTGTAAAATCACTGGTCAGGTGCCAGCTCTCCACAGCAAGCAATTCTCAAAAACCTGCTCACCATCTGTCATCCTATTCTCTCTGCTTCATACAGGCAGTTTTAGTTAATCATACATCTGAAAAATATCATGATAAAAAGTTGGAAATTATTTTGACCAGAAAGAGTTTCTTTCTGGTTGGTCTATATTAAAAGACAGAGGGATGAATTGGCTCATTCTTTAGGCACACTGTGTCCTCCAATAATGTCAGCAGGATTTATGTTCAGACTGCCCCATGGCCTTATTAGGTAAGGCACATAAGAGAGACCATTTTTCCATTAGAGACAGGATCCACCTCATCTTGCATTCATCCTCTGTCTCTGGTCTCCTGGCAAGCTTGACTTTGAGAACAACAGACACAAATTAACATGGGTCAGTACTGACGCTCACTTCAGTAGATGCATCCCAAAAATTGAGGTGAGCCAATTCCTGAACAGCACTCTGGAAAGTCCACCTTGGCTGCCACCTTGTCGAAAATTGCAAACTTAGTTGCAGTTGAATTGGGAAGGTATTGAGTTTGTTAAAAGGTGCTGACTGGAGCTATACAAATCTTTATGCATTTTCTATTGTTGCTGTCTTATTGATGGATGCCACTATGAAAAAGGGCAGGATCCTGGGAGACTTAATTCTGCTGCCACAGAGCTCTCATGCCTGTCTCTGCCTTCTCTCTGGGTCTGCATTCTGTTATGTATTGCTGCAGAAGATCTTGGCAAAGTGTTGGAATCCAACACAGCACTTCATTTCAGGGGCTGTTCTCCATAAATGTTCTGAATATGAAGTAGTTCCCCCAGCATTCCCATTTGTCCATCTTTCAGGCTCAAGGACACTGACTGTGCAATGCTCTGTTCATTCCTAATGTCCCACTATCCTGATGGAAATGAACACCTAAAGCAAGTCTGTCTTACAAGAATCTTGCCACAAAAGAAATCCAAACACATGAACACTGAGGCAACACAAGGCTTCACGTGAATCACTTGTCAGGAATCCAGAACTCACTACCCCTTACATTTCTATAAGCTATTCGTCATGAATGAAAACACAAATCCTAACTTCTGAACTTCTTGCATTCCAGAGAGCAACTGTCAAAGTCAGGGATTAAATCAAAGCACTCTAGCCCCTAGATTCATGGATATGGATCTCCAGGTTCTTGTTGACATCGCCAGGCATTGGAGGAATACCATCATCCCAGAGGATAATCATAAAGTGGTATCAAGATTTCCAACACTGTAAGTGGCACACGGGAGTAGCAACATGGTTGGCGCCAGTACCAGAAGCAATTCAATGAGCTTCTATGGTGTAGTAAAGTGAGTTTGACATCCAAGACCTTTTAAGCTCTTGGACACACAGACTACCATTTAGCCAGCAGCTGAGGGAAACAGGGCAAATGCTGCTTCTGATTTTTGGAAAAATGTGCACCACAGACAGTCTTTGGGGACATGTGATGGTATGAAAGTTGTCTTTATCCATCTGGAGGAGTTTTCCTTATCCTTGTAGGACTGCAGTGTCATTTCTCCCTCTCCTTGTCCTTCAGCAGAAAAAGGTATGCAGCACCTGCAAATGGTCTGGACAGGGGTGGACCCCCAGTGATGAAAAGCAGCAAGCTATGGAGTAAGGAGAAAGGCAGGGTATTGCAGATTAATTTTGGTGAAATCATTATCCCAGGTGGACATGACCATTGCAGAGACCTCACACATATGATGTAATGGTGGTTCTTGGGGAATTAGTGAATTGGTGCTGACTGTGCAAAGCCTCATCTAAAACCATTCCTAACACTGGGTGGTGTGTAAGACCTCAGCACTGCAGAACCTTTTGGGTCTCCAAGGCTAACTTTTGCCAATTCCTCTTTTGCCGCACTCAGGTCCATTTCCAGCATTACCCTTTCTGCACTCTTGGTGATGTCCAATCCAGCTGTTTAATGCCTTGACACATTGGAGATATCAATCATATTCCCAACATCTGAGATGGCAGGAAACTCACCTTTAATCACTCTGGAAGAGATCCTGAGACTATTCAGTATGTTGTGAGACACTTCAGCCTGTTTAAACAATTAAAACAAAGTTTCAAAACCTATAATTGCCTTCTCATTCCACCTCAGTAACATTCATGCCTCCACTCACCAAATATGATGGTTCACCAAGCTGATGGTTCACAATTCCTGCTTCCCTCCCAGAAAATTGTGTGCTAGGTAACTTGAGGTCTTTAAATTTAAATCTGAGCAAGCATGATTAAGCTTTCATAAGGTATGTGTCTGGTTTACACAAATAGCTTTTACCAAAAATGCAGAGGAGGCAGCTGGCCATTGCTATGGACTAGGCCAAACCACTCAAAACATTTTTAAGCAGGCTGCCCCAGACCATAACTTAGCAATTTATTTCCTTAAGTGTAAAATGAAAATTACCCGGAGTAAGATAGCTAGATTGGCTACGAGATTTTAAAGCAGGCAAAACTTTCTTCACAAGATTACAATGAAGCACACAGAACAGAATAAAGCACCCTTACTGAACTCAGCCTATGAAATTAGACTTAATTATGCTGTTCCGAATATACACAGCAATCCCAATAAGCAAACTTACTTTAAAAACCAATTTAAATGGAACATATGTTTACAGATTGAAGTTGAAGGGCAGAAAGAGAGGGAGAGAGTTTCCATACAGCTCCCTGTTGAATTTCTCACCAGTTCAGACTGAACTAAAACTGCTTGGCTCAGCTAGAGAGCTGACCACTCCCCTTTCTTTATACAGGTCACTTCTAAAACATGACCACTTTGGCCTGAAGTCTCACCTGTTTACATATAAACAAAAGGCCTCTCAAAATCCTTTTCATCTCTGTACCAAACCAGACTGATTGGAGCCCAGCCCAGTTTATTAACCCTCTGAAAAAGATCAAGGACAGAGTCTCCTTGAGCCAAGGAACAGATATTAGAAAAAAAGGGACTAGTTTTGAGATACTATATGCTGCTTGACCACCATTATATTTTCACCCCATCTTCCACTTAGTCAAAGATGGGGTCAAAAGCCCATCTCAGGTCCTTGTTGAAGCATGAATCCTCACCACTGTTCACCGTTTTAATGAGCAATCTGGTAGATTTTCTACCAACATTTTCTTTCATGGTAAGGGCTAATAGTGGCTGCTTAGTCTAGTGTAGCAGAACAAAACAACTCGGGAGTTTAACAAGAACAGGCTCTTAAACAAGATTAGATTTCTTGGATGACAGTAATATCTGCAAGTTATATGAATATAATGGTGATATACAATATCATTCAAGAATCTATCAAGAAAGGAAGACACAGATGATTGGTCTTATTCCTTTGCCATCCTAAGCTGTTCTCCTACCAGGCTTATGTGGAATCATCTTAATGGGTGCTGATCAAAGCACACTATGCGTTAAACCTATCGGACCCTTATATCTTTACACAATAGTCCCCACTCCAACATTCACTGTGTTGAAAAACAGTCTGTATTTGTGATTCCTAGCCTGAAATCTAATGCTATCCAAGTATCCCTTCAAGTGGTTTTGAAATTTGAAGACCAGCTTCTATATTTTCCTAAACCTTCTTAACGGTGACTGCTTTCCACAACAAGATATTGTTTGGTCTACCAATATTTCAAAGGACCTGCTACAGAATGAAGGGAAACTAATTCAAAGTTAAGATGCCTCAAACTAGCATAGGGTTTGAAGAAACCTTTTCTTTTAAGACATCTGGTAACATTAGCAAAGATAATTAATGTAATGTTGGGTACTTTCTTTAGAAAGAGAAAGTAGATATATTTCTGTCAGAAAAAAAAATTGAAGATTATAAATCAGAATGAGTATCGCCTAGAAAGTATCAAAAGCTTGCTTTTATATAGCAATCTTTCATGCCTCTGAGAAGCAATCAAACTGCATCATATATAATAAATCACTTTGGAATGCAGCTTGTGTTGCTATGTCAGGAAACATCTTGATTATCTTTGTTGGCCTGATAAAATATTTTAGAAATATGCTGCATCCTTGGAAATATCATCTGTGAAGAAAAAGAATTGAAATAGTAGAAAATAGAAGAGCAGATAGATAACCAGGCATTTTGTTTGAGTGATTCTGTCAAGATAAAAGTCTTTTGAACTTTCCCTGCAGATAAAGGCTAGTTTCAATACAATTGTGAAACTAATGTTCAATTAATGTGGCAATGAATTTTTTTTCTTATGCAGCATGCTTTGGATTACAGTATATTGACTACATTGTTCGAGCAAAACAAGTTTAAAAAATTACATTTATAAGTATCTCATAGAACTTATAGCAGGCAACTCAATCTGAGATTTGCAAATTTTTGTAACTAGATATCAGTAAATTAAAGTAATCTGAATTTATGTATATTTTCCTAAATGGAGATCATGTTAAGATAATGGTTGATCTTCCTAGTCAATAAGATGAATAAACTCAAAATGTGTATGGTTTATGTTTCTATCATTCTGAAAATTCTCCAAGTATACTATTCCCTGATCATAAATTAATTCAGACAGAAGTCCTGTTCTCAGAAATTTACCTGCACTGTTCTGTAACTAGCTATGAAACATTGAACCACAGGGACTAGATTTCATTCCTCCCCAACTGGTTGCATGGATAAGCCAAATGATTACATAAATGTTTGTGGATATGGTATTATCACTTAACACTCTGATTATGGACATTGGCAACATAAGAAAAATCTTTATGCATTTTGCATTCAAAAAACAAAGCAACCGTTTTAACTTATGTGAACAGCTTAGGAACAGAAATTAAAAATGCAGACTTATTTTAATAAACTGCTGTGGTTCAATTCTCTGTCGGTTTAACATGACATTTTCTTCCTGGAAAATCTACATGGTGCATATTACATGTTCAGACACTGCCGTTTCTAATTCGTGGTATGCATTTGTGAAGCAGATTCAAAAGCTGCTCAAAAGATCAAGCTGCAGGCAGAATAATTTTATTCTTTCATTTGTTTGAATCACTTTTCAGATATTTAGTAAATCTGACTATTAACTTGCTCATCTGCGACCATCACCACTCTCACTTTTAACTGTTTCGAGCACATGAGCTGCTTTCTGTTCTCTGTGGTGGTGAAAGGATCAGATAGGGATTATATTATCACAACTACTGGCTGTGGGGGCGGCATGGAGCAGGTTCAAGGGGAGAGTGGGATGCTGTGAGGATTTTATTGGCTAGTAGTAGTCGTATCATTGAGAATAGTTTTTCTTTTCTGGAGAGTCCTGACTATCTTACTCTAGTCTTAGTTTAAATGACAATTGGGCCTTGGTCATCACATAAGAATGCAATCTGCAAATTGAAGGACCCCTTGCCCCCTGCAATCTGCAATTGTGGTTGTTCAGACTGGTTGTAATGCAGTATTTAATTCTCCAAGTTCCTTTTAACTGGCCCTTCACATTAGAATACTGAAAAACTGTTTTGCAGAATTAGCTTCCATTCCCATCAAAGCTATTATGATGCTACAACTACACTGGCATCCATCCCAAAGTATGGAACATTGTCTAGTGTGCCCCTTCTAAAAGATCAGGACAACTTCAACATTGCTAGCCTAGCAACCACATCAAATCAATACAAAAAAAAGCTGTGCATGCATATTGAAGAACTCTCCTTCCATCTTTACAGCCTGACACTTGCTAGCTACTCTCCCTGCAACTAGTGCTGACTGATTGCATCTGGTTAGCAATTTTTGAGAAGGTTTGTAGCTCAGGTTGTGATAAGTATGTAAGTTAGCTCGCTGAGCTGGGCGGTTTGTTTTCAGATGTTTCGTCAACTGAAAACAAACATTCCAGCTCAGTGAGCTAACTTACATATTTAGCATCTGGTTCTCAAAAGCTGAGCTGTGTTGTTACCATTTCGTGGGACCTGTCTAAATCATTGGGGTGGCCTGAGTGACTTCCTGCTGGCAATCCGCCTCCATGCACATCTTCTTCACCAGGCAGCATGTACAGTCTCTGCTTCCTATCAAAATTAAAACAGGTCTATTAACAAACTTGCAATGAATTTTTTACCAACTTTATTTGGCATTGTTAATGAATTGGGCAGGATCTCCGTAATTTCTATAATATCTTTAATTAGAAAATCATGCGAAGCCACTTCAGATGCAAAGGGTTGGTGGGGTGGGGAGAATAGCTTTGTTACCTTGCTCTGTCCTTCATGTCTGTAACATGGCTCCTGTTACCAACAAATGTTGCATGGAAACAAAATCTCTGAAACATTCAGACCATGGTAAATTTTCGTTTGTGTTTGAACTGAGAATAATGCCTTTATAATATTAAAATGATTTCAGAACTGGGACAGCTGGATTTAAAATGTATGTAGTTATTTTCTGAATCAAGTAGATGCACACGTTAAAAGACTGAAACATGTAATGAGCTTTGAATTCAATTCTTTGAATTTATCTTGATTTGTAGAAGAGCCAGGAGCTGAATCAATCTGTACAGCATACCTTTTCATAACCGTTGTGAATTATATATTATTCATGTTCTTATTTGAACTATATTTATTTAAAGCATGTTCAAACTGCTTCATTATGCTTCCTTCTGGCCAATAGAATATTTATTGTTTTATTGCACAGAGAGTCAAGCTTATCTTGATTGAAACATAAGTAACTTCAACTTTTAGATTTGACAGACGTTCTCTGCTATAAATGGGCTAGTGACAGGAGCCATGAATAAGAATTATAAAGCAGCACATAAAATTAAAAGGAACCAATATTCATGCACCTCAAGATATTAAAAGAACTCAATGATTTTTGCAAAGATTTACAAAGTTGCCTTGGCAACATGTAATGGAAATTGAAGGTACTTATTTCATTTCTTTTGAGAGTACATCCATGTAATAATGAGAAGCCAAGAACAACATAAGGTATATTGGTGATGAATGAAACTCTTTTATTCCTAGAAGCATTTCAAAAGCTAGTGAAACAATTATTCTGGAATTCAATATTGCATACTGGTGAAGCCTCAGTTGATAACAATGTTTTAATTTTGGACAATTTGCTTTCAAAAGACATTAAAGGTAACATTGTTCCTAGAAAAGCAGCAGAGATGATGATCCACACATCTAAACATACTTTCATTAGACATTAAACGTGTGAAGATTAAATTCACTCTTTATTTTAAATGCTGGGATGAATGTATAACATAGATGCAAGCAAATTATTTAACTTAGAATGTTACTCTGGCACTTGTAATCTCTCAAATGTTAAATAATAATGGAAGAATGAAAGGATTTGTTTTCAGCACAATTGTGGATATGTTAACAGATAACCAAATAAAGCAACTAATTCTATATCAGATAACACCTTTTAAAATACTTGGATTAGTGCCTTATCATGAAGGTTGAGGGATTAGTGGTTGTGAGAATTTCACAGAGTTAATTAAATACTTTAAAGAAAATAAGAGCTCCTGAGCCGTTATGGACATCAAGATATTACAGTAAGCTAGGCAGAATGTAATAGTTCTTAGATATTTTAGATATTTACTCTCTTGGTTTCTAGCAGTCTTGCAGTAGATGCCAAAAGCATCTACTTTGCAACTGTACTGTTGGCTAATTGTTTAAAGGTAATCAACACCTTTACAGTTATAATCTTTCTTACTTTTTCCTAAATTACATAATGGCTCATTAGTTCTCCCCGTGCAAGACACCAGATATAGTCTGTCCACTTCAATGAGATACAACTGCCAAGAATTTTCAGGAACTTTCAATTACAACATTGACAAAGATGAAAGAATTAATATATTTAATTACATACAACATTCCACTTGTATCAAGATTAAATGTTTGCTCCATGCTTTAGATTATTTAATTTGCGGGTCCAAAGAAAACTAACTATATTGGAATGGCATATTCTCATCTTTTTGAATAGTGCCCTCTTTGTACATATGAAAACAAAATCACTGCATCGTATCTACATGCCTCCATTGGTGGACTGCACAGTGGCTCAGTGGTTAGCAGTGCTGCCTCACAGTGTCAGTGACTCAGGTTTGATTACAGACTCAGGTGACTGTGTGGGGTTAGCACATTCTTCCTGTGTCTACATGGGTTTCCTCTGAGTGCTCTGGTTTCCTCCCACAATCCAAACGATGTGCAGATTAGGTGAATTGGCCATGCTAAATTGCTCATAGTGTTCAGCGATGTGTAGGTTAGGTGCATTGGTCAGGGGTAAATGTGGAGTAATAGGATAGGTGAATGGGTCTGGGTGGTATACTGACTCTCCAGAGGGTCGGTGTGGACTTGTTGGGCCAATTAGCCTGTTTCCATACTCTAGGAATTCTAAAAACAGAGGACAGTTTTTAACCTTTACTTCATACTAGCAAAATTATTTTATGCTTTCTATACTGAATGTCAAGTTATGATATAAAGGAAAGACATTTGACCACTGCAATTGTTCAAGCTTAACTTCTTGAATTTAATTATCAGTCATTTCTAAATGAATAGACTTATTAAATTATTTTGTAAAGAGGGTAACTGCAGTAAATGGTATGCATTTTAAAAATCATTTGAATGAATGACATTGGGCTGAATTTTTAGAGCTATTGGGGTCAGGACCAGAGGCAGACAAGGATAAGATTGTGGTGGCTGAAATATTGACATCATTCTTGGTGATGGTGAATTTGTTAAGGATGACAATCCTCACCTTTACAGGGACATAATGGAGGAGGCAAAGCCACCAAACAAAATTAGGGGAAACAACCGAGCTGAAGGAAGGTTGTAATTGACAATGGGCCCATGAATCTCAGGTGCTGTATCCAGAGCAGATGTGGAGATAACCCAGGAAGACCAAAGCACCAGGCATCATGAAAGCAGAGCCGAAAGGAAGGTGCAGGAAAGGTACAGAGGGCATAACTCAGTGCCAAAGAAGGAGATACTTGGAAATGACTGAGAACCATGTGGAGGAGATGGCATCTCTCCAGGCCGATGGTTACAGATTTCTGTGTCCTTGATTATGAAGATTTCATTCCACCTTGTATACCTGTTTTATAACCTATCCCCCATTATCCCCAAGAGCAATGACATTTGATAAAAAGATATTTGAGCTTTAAGTTAACAACTGAAAGGATGAGACCACAAGATTTCACGTTTTGAAACTGACTGGTACATGCAAGTTAATAGTAACGCTGATTAAACACTTCATGTAGTCAACTTACACTTTAAAGTGCTGAACAGAACTTTCTATTTTAATTTTTAACAAAACTTCACAATTGCATTTTACTCTGTCCTTTTAGGTATACATTCATTCATGTAGAATGATTCTTACTCTGAAGGATTTGCTTCTATTCTTTTCCTTCTTAAACTTGGTAATTTTTAACCAGAAACCTTCACCGAAAAAGATGTTTTTTCTCTTTTGGAGATTCTCCCTCCTGTGTAAGCTAGGCAAGTCTTCCAGCTCATTTCAAAGCATCATAAATTTAACCTGTTCAATTCGAATGAGTTCTCCCACCTACATTCCTGCATAGTGAACCATAGAGACTTGCAGCGTCAAGCTTATTTCTTTTCATTCAGGGAATGTTGGAGTAATTAGTGAGGTCAACTCATCCCTAATTCCTCTTGAGAACTTTCCCCTTGAACTGTTACAGTGTTTGGGTTCCAGTTCACCCATAATGTTGATAGGAAGGTTTTGATTATTTGGAGCTGAAACCCACATGACAATTATCCTCATTGTGCAGATACCAGTGGAAGCTCTTTCAGAGGCTGCTGCACCAGTGTCATTTTTGATGGCTTTCTTACAGCCTGCAGATGGCAAATTCCATGAATTCTTCTTTGTCAACTCCTAAAGAACCTCTCCTCCAGGTTGGGCTGACCATAGCCATTATGTGCTCCTTTATCCTACAAGAAAAGGAGAGCTTGAAAAGATATTGTTAGCCCCGATGTCAATGCAAGCTTTTCCTATTCGTTCGAATTTCTGTGTTGAGTAGTCCTTGGACATAATGACTGAGCCATTCTGACAGGTCAGTAAAGTTCCTGGGTACAAATTTTTCCAATATTCAGGAATAATGTGTCTCTGAAGTCTGAGATATCTCCTGGCAGGTGAATATGTAACGGTATGATAATTATGTTAGGAGATTGCATCAGGTCATTAAACCTCTCCTGACAACAAATCCCAATTTCTGGACACTACAGTCCTTCTGCTAACTGTATCGACAATTTCTTTGTTTTGAGCTTCCTTCAATCACTGTCTGAGAAGGAGAACTTCTTCTTCCCTATAGTCACATGAGGATCTCCAGGCCCTCTCTGCCTCTGAATCTTCATTGAAAATCTTTAATACAAAGCTTCTATACTCAACCTGAAGTAACAGTACTTAAAGTTGGCTGTGGTAATAGCTGCCATTATTTGTTCAAATCTGGACTATACTTGAATAGCCCTACTTCAGCTGCCAACCCCACATCCGCTAACTGTTCATCAAATTCATTTCTGGGCAATTAAGGAAATCCTAACATAAAACCCTGGACTGAAGATTACCCAAACCCTGGGAGGAAACTGTCAAAAGTACGTCACAATAAAGGTTGATTTCAAACAACTGTTGCCTCCAAAAACCAGAATGTATAGTCATGATAATTGCTGAAACTAAATATAATTTGAGTAAGAGCACTACTTTTTCCACTTTGACAAAACTTGTGTGGCATTTTTAAAAAATAAGTTAAATTTGTTACATATATTTAACAAATTGTCTGTAATGCTTGTCTACATTCAGAGTAAGATTCCGAATGATGGCAAAAAATGCAACTTTTAATAATTAAAGAGTTTTTGTTCTTTCCAAATCTAGACCTTCAGCAAAATGCCAGGAAACTAGTCATGATTTGAAATACATTGTGTTAAGATTTACACCATCCAGATCCATTGTACTTTAACGATCAGAACAATGTCTGTATCACATTATTAGCATCACACTGTTATTAGATTAGATTATTTATAGTGTGGAAACAGGCCCTTTGGCCCAACAAGTCCACACCGACCTGTAACCCACCCATTCACCCCTTTACCTAACACTACGGGCAATTTAGCATGGCCAATTCACCTGACGTGCACATCTTTGGACTGTGGGAGGAAACCGGAGCACCCGGAGGAAACCCACACAGACACGGGGAGAATGTGCAAACTCCACACTGTCAGTTGCCTGAGTCAGGAATTGAACCCCGGTCTCAGGCGCTGTGAGGCAGCAGTGCTAACCACTGTGCCACCGTGCCACCCACCTGCACCTGTTTGGATCAATTTTGTACACAAAACAATAAATTAAGATACATAAAATAGGAGCTGGAGAAGGCCATTTGGCTCCACGAGCCTGGTCTTTCATTGAATAAGATTATCGCTGATCTGATTGCGGACAGAACATTATTTTCTTACACTCCTGCAAATAAACGTGGACATGCTTGAAGGTCAACAATCTTCCTAACTCAACTTTGAAAGTATACAATAACCCAGCCTCCACTGTTCTCTGTAATAGACAATTCTGAGGTTTAATGACCCTCTGAGAGAATAAATTTCACCTCATTTCTTTCATAAGTGGGGGAATCCTCAAATTTTAAAATTGTGTCCCCTAGTTCTGCACAAGGCAAATAATATCCTACTCATCTTTCCTCAACACAACCCCCTCATTCCAGAAACCTTCTTTGAAGTGAACCTTCTTTAAACTGTCACAATGCAAGTACGTTCCTCCTCAGTTAAGGACAACAAAACTGAATGGAATATTCCAAATGTGGTCTCATCAATACCGTGGACAGGTTTAGCAAGAATTCCCTACTTTTTTATAACCAATTCCCTTTGCAATAAAGGCATTTGTTGTCTATTACTAATTGCCTGTGGACTGAATGTTTTTTCCTATGGGTCATTTCTGATTGTACTTTAGAGTAAACCAAATAGCTGTTCAAATAGAGTCACATGTAGGCTAGACCAGACGAACTCTGAAGATTGTTTCCTGAAAGGATTCTTCTTAACTTAATGAATTTTTACAAATATCAATGATCATTTTATGGTCCCCATGACTGAAAATAGGTTTAATCCAGATTTGATTAATTAAAATAAATTCCACCAGCTAACATGGTTGGGATTTGAAACCTGCTCCTAGAATATTAGCATAGATCTCTGAATTTAAAATATAGGGACATTATTAATCTTTCCAATTATACCCTTTCTCAGAAGGTTGGTAAGTTTAGGGGCACAACTGCTACAATTTCCAATCTTACTTTCCTTAATATCATCAGATGTAATTCATCTGGATCTGGTGACTATCAATTTTAGTTGCAGCCAGTCTTTCAAATAATACTAGTGAGTTTCAATTTTCTAGGGAATGAAGTATGTCAACTCTCTTCTTTTTTACATTGACATTGGCAGCATCAATTTCCTTGGCAAAGAGAAATGGAAAATATTCATTTAGCACCTTAGCCATGTCCTCTGCTTCAATGGATTGGTCCTCTTTTTTGGCTCTTAAGCCACTCATACCTCCTCTTACTATTCTTTCAATCATTATAATACAACAGAATATTGATGTGAGCTGCTGGCTTTTAAATATTTTAGCTTTCATTTCTTTGCCATTTAACTTCTCAGGTGTATTATCAACCTGATATTTCTCTGCTATATCATCCCTTTTTCTACTTCATCTTAATCTCTGTATATTTTGTTAGTCACGGAGTTTCTCCTCCTCATGGGAATATAGTTCAACTGTCCGCAAACCATATTTCCTGTCAAGGGCACCATTGTAGTATTATGATTTTGCCTGTCAAGGTTTGATTCCAATTTAATTAGGTCTGACTGTGTGCTTCAATTCTAATTAAAGAAGAATTCAACCTCAGTATGCTAATATTTAATCTTTATAATCACAACAATGATCTGATCCTTCTGTGTAGAACGCCCTAACTCATTTCATTAGAAAATGTGAAATATTAACTCAAACCTGCAGGTTATTGGAGATGGGCTGTAATTTGGGAAATGTGTTCCAGGACCATGCAGAATTGCTGATGCACAGACAATTCTGGACATTGCAAATAGAAATTAAACATCCACTGGTTTTATTTTTGCTGCCCAGGACCCACTGCGAATGTAGTGAGATACACCGACTCTCCGTCATACTTTATCCTTATCCAAGACATGTTACAAAGTTTTTAACAGTTAGTCTAGCTCAGGACTGGTCTGAATGATTCATTGGGAACCAGCATAACTCAGTTGAGCAACACAACCAACTTGCCCAAATCAATCCCTGAAAACCCAACTATCTTGTTTGACTGCAACATAATCACCCAATTACCCCTTCAGATACCATCCTAACCACCTGAATAAACCTTGACTAAACCTGCGCAACCTGGATTAGAATGTCAATGGGCTGTGATTAGATTGGTTCTTATTGGAGATGGTCATTACCTGGCATTTGTGTAGCATGAATATTATTTCACACTTTTTAGCCCAAGCCTGGATATTGCTTAGGTCTTCTTGCAGTTGGATATGGACTGCTTCAGTATATGAAGAGTTGCAAATGGGATGCTATTGTGCAATCATTGGTGAACATCCTCACTTCTAACCTTATGATGGAGGGAACATAACATGTTTATGCCACTTCATGCATGTACCTCTGAGCCCTTCTCATTATCAATATTGGATGAGATGCAAGGATGAAAACATAAAGTCCACCTATATTTGAAATCTCTCACAGGATATAAACTAATTTATTATTATTTAAACAATATGTATTCTAAATTCACTTCGCTAAATATTTTATCAGACATAAATATAGATATATCATTATATCCAATGTAGATACGATAACATGACTACAGCTAGTTTCACTCATAATGTACTTACTCAGCTAAAAGTGCATCTGAATGCTACCTTGTTTCGAACGATGAACAAAATACTTTTGTGCTTATTGGTGAGACTGAGGGGCTTCAATCTTATTGTGAAAGTAATTGTACATCTAATATGTTGGACAACGGCTTGCACAAATCAAAATTCATGCAGCAATGCGTTTTCCAGGATTATTACATTTCCTAATTGACAGCGGTTTGCAAGGACTGTTGTGAAAATAAGGTGTTAACAAAGGTTCCCACAAAATAATGATAGATATGATAAATACTGCATTTAGCTGATTATTGTGTGCAACAGAGATGGGTGACTCTTAGGAACAGGAATATTGTATTCTGAGCTTGAAGTTCTCCACAAATGCCACTTTCAGCTTTGTAATTAAATTTGATGGCACAAAATTGAATGAACAAGTACTGATAGGAAATGTTAAATTCTTTTTCCTGTGTAACCACCCTTCATCGAGAGTATGTAGTTGGAAATTAAGTAAAATTGTGAGTAATGCCAATTACATTGGAAAACTTAGTTAGTCACCTTGACTGTTGAAGTCATTATATCTTAGTAATAGTCACAAACTAAGTTTGCTCCCTAGTCTTTTTCTCAGCATAATTAAATTGTGAGTGCAAGGTTGGAGCCCTAGCTAAGCTGGATCACCTTAGTTTTTAGAGTTGCAAGCTGCTTTGACCTTTTTGAAAGTAGGCTAGTTTAGAGCTTCAACTGGAAAAATATTTAAATGTCTCTATCGAGATTTTAATGGGCATTCAGTGTTGTCAGAACAGACTATACACGAAAATTCTAGTAACCCGAGTATAATTGGCCCTTGAAGAATTATAGGTTACCATTTGTATGATATAGAAAAATGTACAAGTCTTGTTAATAACATCTGGACACAGACTTTCTATAGAGAAGCTGATCATATCATGAAGGAGGGATCCACCTAAGCTGATTATGAACTCAGGTCTGATTTTAAGGGGTGCACGGTTATTTTGAACCCATCTTCTCAGCATGGAAGTTAATATCGTCCTGGTGGTGGCCTTGCCATTCCTGATCTTACTCAGCAATTTAACTCTGCCACTGCAACGTTGAGGGCAAGAGCAGTCACTGAGGCACCACTGACACCCCACACACGACCCTGAATAGGAGAAAAAGCAAGCAGATGATTAATTAGGAAGTTGCCTCAATGAAGATTGCAGTATTTGCTGCTGGTAAGTGCAATCATAGGAACCCATATTGCTGTAATATTTGGAGAAAGGTCTCAGTTCAGCAGTAAAATCCAACATTCAATGTTTGATCTCAGGTGTTCACTGCACTGTCATGATTGGTTATCTCAGTTGGTGGGCGAGCAGCCCTATGGTCCCCGAGACTATGATGACTCGGTGCAGATCTCTGAAGGTTGAGTGATGTGGGTGTGGTTTGATGGACAGTGTGAGCGGTTGATGGAATGAAGGGGAGAAGATGTCAATGCTAAGATACATTCAGTGACCTTGACCACTCATTGAGGTCATTGAATTTCCTTTGACACAGATACCAGGCCCTTGGGGAATCTCCTGGACTACCAATGCCAATCCTTCATTGAGAGCTTTGTGGCCCCTTACAGAAACATTGATTTCCTCTGTCTTTCCATGTTGCAGACAAAAGCTATCAGCATCATATCAGAAAACCTTAGAGCCCTCTGTCGTCACTATTGCCTTCGTTGTTGCATTTTTCCTTTGTAGCCAGTTCTGACACAGTCAGTAGCTACTTCAATACAATGAATGCAGTTTCCCATTAAGAAGGTCTGGCTACTGTGCAGTTGTGCCAGGTAGCTGAAACAAATGCTCCCCCTCCCCCCTGCCCCAACCCCAAAACACGCTCTTTGGTTCCTGTTGAATGTACAGCTAGCCTGCAGCATGTGAAGTGCTAGACTGGAGGCTGAGATCATTGAAAGAAGTGATAGCATAAAGTTCTCATGTTGCATGCTTCCAAGGAATGGGTGCAGGAAGAATACAAATTCCACACCCACACCCAAACACAGGAGGAACCAAATTCCCTTCCAGTCAGACTAAATCTTCAGGAAATTACTGATTGCTCCTCTGAAAAGAATCCAGACTGCAATTATACTTGTGAAGAGAGATTACATTCTCAAATTGCTAGTCTTTAACATTACCAGCAAATATAAAACAACTCCCATTTCGGTGACTTTTTCCATTCAATCTGAGAGTCATTGAGCAAAAAGTCAAAATTGTTCTCTTACTTCGTTTGCTATTGTCATGGAAACAACACCTGAATCTATTTTAAGTCATATCTGCATAACCTCCTATTATATATTCTGCCGACTAACAATAAGGATATAATATTTAAAATATTTAAAACAGCTTTGTTTCCATGAAAGCCGCTACTTCTGCGATCTTTGAACAAGTCATCTTTGCTATTTAATTAAATCAGTAATGCTCCTTTCGATTGTTCTCAAGTGATAGCAAAACAAATTCTTACATTTTAAAGATATTGACCCAGAAATTCTGTTGGTCTGACAGTCATTGGAGAAATGGATCGCATTGGAGAAATGGATAGTCATTGGAGAAATGCAGATTAGAGTGTGCATCAGGACCAAATACAAATCCTGATGCAGTACACTCCTTGGAAACTGCCCAGGAAATTGGAAATTCTGATTGGCAATTATTCTGTAATTACAACTCTTTGAAAAAGACCCTGAAAATTGCATATTTCAGACAGTCCCAACTTCGTTAAGCTTAATAGTTAGCCAGGAAGACCACAACTTTTTCCTAACTCCAGAGTAATTGTTGAGCTGAACTCTGATTTGCCAAGGAAGCCACTCATTACAACCCCATGATCCCTGACAATCCTGGATCTGACACCCTATACCCTCGACTGACCACAACCTGACATCCTATGCCCCCAACCCAACATGGGCACATCCCCCATCCTGAATGCAATATCTTTGACCTCACTGACCTATGACCTGACATATCCCCCACAAACTAACACCTTCTGCTCATGTCCTGATATCTCTGACGCCAGTCTGAAACCATTATCTCACCAACCCTCCCCCACTGATTTGAACCCACCCACCTCCCCCCATCCCACCTGGGCAAGCAGCCCTCTTGAGCCGATGCCTCCCCTCTAACCTGGCATGACACCCTCCCCCCAAATTTGACAACTTCACTTAACACCCTTCCCGTTTCCAACCTGACACCCTTCCCCCAATGCTCTTCCTGTCAATTCAATCAACCCAAAATCTCCACCTCCCTTAACTGATTTTGCATTCCAGAGGCAGATAGCTGTGGGGGGCAGATAAAACATCACTGAGATAGGTAAGAGGAGAAGGAAGTGAGGCTGTTACCATCTGCCATTACCATACCATCTTAATAACAACAAGGAATATGGTGGACAGCCCTCACGCACATTTATGTGGTTAATTAATGGCTGCCCCTTACTTATTGAATGCTAGTACCCTCGTATTTGAGTCCTATTTGATCTGAAGAAGGGCTTCCTGGTACCAAAGGGCTTCCTACAACAATGGTTGCATGCCTAACTAACCCCCAGCCACTTACCAAAACTGCCTTGCTCATTTACTAAGTTCTACCTAATTAGCCTTGAGACACACAAATACATTAACTTAGTTGTGAGGGTACTGTCATTCATTCTGTTCTCTTCTAAGTATGATCCCACCAGCCACTGTATCTCCCCTGGCCGAATTCATTGGCATCTCTTGGGGGGTAGGGAACCCTGTTTGATTGGTTGAGCTGATCTGCCAGCAGTCAATTGGCTGTCTACCAATGACAAGCTATGACCCTGGGTGCCACAGACTGTGAAGTGGGGTCTCCCTTCAATATTGAGCAGGTTGGTTGTACCCCTGCCACAATGACTAAATCCAGCCAATTATTTCAGCATTCCAGACAGTATTAGTATTAATTCTTCCGTGTTAACTGTGTTTCAGGTAAAAGGTTACATTCAGAATAAAGCTACACTTATCTTTATTGTGAATACATTTTAGTCTCATTCATATTTGAGTTATACAACAAATTTCCATATCAGTCATTCTCAGGATTTCTGAGAAAGTTTGTCAGTTTCATGTCAAAAGGTGGTTTATATGCACAAATAGATTCTCATCATCATTTCAGAGAGCACCTTTAAAGAGATGTTTATTTGATTGAATTACATTCAACCCAGTAAAAACAATGACTGCAGATGCTGGAAACCAGATTCTGGATTAGTGGTGCTGGAAGAGCACAGCAGTTCAGGCAGCAACCAAGTAGTTTCGAAATTGACGTTTCGGGCAAAAGCCCTTCTTCAGGAGTAAAGGCAGTGAGCCTGAAGCATGGAGAGATAAGCTAGAGGAGGGTGGGGGTGGGGAGAAAGTAGTATAGAGTACAATAGGTGAGTGGGGGAGGGGATGAAGGTGATAGGTCAAGGAGGAGAAGGTGGAGTGGATAGGTGGAAAAGAAGATAGGCAGGTAGGACAAGTCCAGACAAGTCATGGGGACAGTTACTGAGCTGGAAGTTTAGAACTAGGGTTAGGTGGGGGAAGGGGAAATGAGGAAACTGTTGAAGTCCACATTGATGCCTTGGGGTTGAGGTGTTCCGAGGCGGAAGATGAGGCGTTCTTCCTCCAGGCGTCTGGTGGTGAGGGAGTGGCGGTGAAGGAGGCCCAGGACCTCCATGTCCTCGGCAGAGTGGGAGGGGGAATTGAAATGTTGGGCCACGGGGTGGTGTGGTTGATTGGTGCGGATGTTCCCTAAAGCGCTCTGCTAGGTGGCGCCCAGTCTCCCCAATGTAGAGGAGACCGCATCGGGAGCAACGGATACAATAAATGATATTAGTGGATGTGCAAGTAAAACTTTGATGGATGTGGAAGGCTCCTTTAGGGCCTTGGATAGAGGTGAGGGAGGAGGTGTGGGCTCAGGTTTTACAGTTCCTGTGGTGGCAGGGGAAAGTGCCAGGATTGGAGGGTGGGTTGTTTGGGGGCGTGGACCAGACCAGGTAGTCGCGGAGGGAACGGTCTTTGCGGAAGATGGAAAGGGGTGGGGAGGGAAATATATCCCTGGTAGTGGGGTCTGTTTGGAGGTGGCGGAAATGTTGGCGGATGATTTGGTTTATGCAAAGGTTGGTAGGGTGGAAGGTGAGCACCAGGGGCGTTCTGTCCTTGTTACGGTTGGATGGGTGGGGTCTGAGGGCGGAGGTGCGGGATGTAGACGAGATGTGTTGGAGGGCATCTTTAACCACGTGGGAAGGGAATTTGCGGTCTCTAAAGAAGGAGACCATCTGGTGTGTTCTGTGGTGGAACTGGTCCTCCTGGGAGCAGATACAGAGGAGGTGGAGGAATTGGGAATACGGGATGGCATTTTTGCAAGAGGTAGGGTGGGAAGAGGTGTAATCCAGGATGGCATTTTCCTCATTTCCCCTTCCCCCACCTCACCCTAGTTCTAAACTTCCAGCTCAGTAACTGTCCCCATGACTTGTCCAGACTTGTCCTACCTGCCTATCATCTTTTCCACCTATCCACTCCACCCTCTCCTCCTTGACCTATCACCTTCATCTCCTCCCCCACTCACTCATTGTACTCTATGCTACTTTCTCCCCACCCCCACCCTCCTCTAGCTTATCTCTTCACGCTTCAGGCTCACTGCCTTTATTCCTGATGAAGGGCTTTTGCCCGAAACGTCGATTTCGAAGCTACTTGGATGCTGCCTGTACTGCTGTGCTCTTCCAGCACCACTAATCCAGAATTACATTCAACCCAGTTATACATTTAACCCACCAGGACAATAAGTCTCATTGTAAAGGTTGTTCAACAAAATGGCACGTTTTCATCAACACAAAACAGATGTTATGTTACTCAGGTATGTTACTTAGGGGGAAAATAAAAAATAGATTTTTAAATACAAATTGAAATTCAAATCTAAGCAAAATGCAGGTGAGATAGTTATTCAATAATCCTACAGGTCCATTATTATTAGCAATGATTTGATAATTTTGTGAACTGTTTTAAAAACTGAAATGTGACTGAGGCCTCTTATAAACTAATTAAACTCGCATTCAGAGTAACTGCAAGATTGCTCTGTGTTACTTTGGAGTAATTTAAACATTCATGTCCACAGTTCTCACTTACAAGTAAAAGGTGGAAGTTGCTATAGTGGAAGTTCTAATTTGTCTTGCCCTTCCTTGAATAGCACTCTGAAATCTACAATTGACATTAAAACCTATGTGATGGCATACAAAACATACCAATAGTGCCAAACTCACAGCTAACTCTCACGCCTTCCACATACCTTCAGCTACACAGCAATGATTGTCACATCATTATTCATATTACAACACAATCTCTGCCATTCCTCCCTCCCTCCCTGTTGCATACCCCCAGAGAATAACAGACACTTTGCATTTCCTTTTGAAGAGATAGTGTTTCACAATTTAGGTTGGCTGTGACTGAAGCCATTACATGTGGCATCATTGCCAACAATCAGAATATTGGCAAGTTTTTATGCATCTTCCGAAGTGTCACTTCACCCTCTTCCTCCAATCTGGCATTAAGTGGAAGCTGTAGATAATGTGACCATGGATCACTTGTTTTCTACTCCTTTCATTCCTTCTGCAATTTTGATTTCTGATGCCTGAGATTTGTTGCCCGGCCATATAATGCACTCTCACCGTGATGAGTGAGATCAACACAAGACCTCTGATGATGAAGCACCATGTGACAGTTAATTTAACATTCACAGTCATGAGTTGCTGGTGCTGCCAGTAGGGGGTGATGTGGAGTCAGATCAAAACAGTTACTAAGGGGCCTCTGTTCATAAAGGTACAAGGGCAGGTGGAAGACAAATGTACCTCTCTCAACTCCACTTGTCTTGCTACCTACCAGCTTTAGATCAGTAGATTTGAAGGGCTCCAGGTACAAAACTAAAAAGTCATTTTTTTCTGACCACCCTGCATCTGGGAAATCTTTAGCTGAAGCTTTAGCAAAGGAAGCCACTGGACCTAGAACCTCTTATCCAACCTTACTTATATGCAGGAATGTAATTTTAAGATGAAAAGTAGGTTGTTTAGAAGGAATTTACAGACAGGAAATGTCATGCAGAGGCTGGTGGGAATCGGGAATGTACTGTCTGGGAGGGTGGTTGAGGGTGCCAGAGGTTTGGTGAAATTTAATTTTAACTTTTTTGCTTAGGTCTAAACTGTAGAGAGAAAAAAAGTAGTCTGTGATGCAATTCATTTTGTTGTATTCATTTGTACAATATAAACCATTAATCTATGAAAATTGTAATATTCTGGAAACAGGGTGTTTCAGTGAATGACATATTTAAATATTCCAGCGCTTACAACATGCAATCATACCTAGGAACAAGGGTGGGGTTTTTATGAGGTTTTCAATAATTCAAGGGTCACTGAACAGCAGTTCAAGGCTGCCAGGTTTTGTTTGAGTCAGAGAGAGAGAGAGAGAGAGATAGAGAATCAGGAGCAGACGAATAGGCTGTAAACAGGAAAGGTGCTTTTCTGTGCTGCTGAAAAGGTGGTTGAAGTTCACTAACTCTGTGTAGTAGATGTTCAGGAACAAATCCCAAGGGCTGTTTGATAGCTCCATGCAGCCTGACCTCAGAAAAGCCTTGGGTGCAGCTACATTTTAGAACCAGGACTCAGGAAACACTCTGGCAGCCGTGATAGTTCAGAAACAGTCTATGAGTATTAATAGAATCATAGAATCCCATGGCTAATTCACCTAGCCTGCACAACACTGGACACTACAAGGCAATTTATCATGGCCAATTCACCTATCCTACACCATCACCTTGCCAAATTGCTATGAAATCTCTACTTTAATTAGTTTGAACAGTTTTGGATTATTTGTTACTTTGGTTAGACCTTCGGCATGTGACTCTTAACCCTATCATGTTACTCTGGTCATTCAGTTTGTCTCTAGCACCACTTTGTTTTAATTTTTTATTATTATCTTTCTGCCTCAATTAATTAGATTATAGTCACCCCCTTGCTTGATATCCAACTATTGACACTTTACTCACCATGTGTATCACTCTTGGTCACCTGCAGAGACTTATTATTCGATATTCGACCTCCCTTAAAATGATCCTATTTGATTCTTGCCTCTCCAAGAATGTTGACCTCCCAAATCTTAGTTTCAAGTTAATATCCAAATTCTTGATCAAACTATGTCTGTGTTAAATGTAACAAGCAAAATTGATCAATAAAATGCACAAGCAAGCTATGCTAAGGGCTACTGGTAGGCAAATGTATGTCCAATAATTTGAAGGAGAGAAACTTATTTTGAAATGTAATAGAATATAGCTTGGTTATCTAGTCACATCATTCAAAATTAGGCTGAATTATGTAGTGTAGTATTTATGACTTTACAATGCTTTATTTTCATAAACGACAGATTACATTGATTACGGACTATTTCCTAGAATTTCTATTTATTAAACTCAGCTAAAAACGCTTTCAGTGTTGTTTTTATTGGCAAGGGATACCCCTTTTTTTTATATTTGTGCAAAATGATGAGTTGAGGTGTTTTTACAAATGAATAGAAGTCATCAATCAAGATAACAAGTTACAGCACAGGAAAAGATGGTGAAATATTGATCGATACCTTGGAATGGAACAGAGATTTTTCAAAAATAGCTGCATGAATATGATAGAACACTGACTGAAAAAAAAGCAGCATGAATGAGATAGAGCCTTCTGTTTATGTGGGGTGTACTGCAGATTTCACCAAAGCTGTTACATCTGATATGTCACAGATAGAAATCACATCAAAAGTACTATTGTTATATCTTTGGACAGCAAGAATCTTGTTCACAACTTTACAGCATTTTAACTAAATTGACATGCCCATCTGAAAGAGACATGGTGGCTCAGTGGCTAGTACTGCTGCCTTGTAGTACCTAGAGGCCAGGTTCAATTCCAGCCTTGGGTGACTGTCTGTGTGGAGTTTGCACATTCTCCCCATGTCAGCATGAGTTTTCTCCCACAGTCTAAAAATGTGCAGGTAAAATAGATTGGCCATGTTAAATTGCACTTCATGCTTAATGAAGTGTAGGCTAGATGGGTTAGCCATTGTTATCCCTACAGTCTTACAGGGTTGGGTCTGGGTGGAATGCTCTTTGGAGGGTGAGTGTGGACTCACTGGGCCAAAAGGCCTGATTCCACACTGTAGAGACTCTTTATTTTCAGAGTCTGAAAATGGTTTTATTACTGAGAAAGAAACATCACCCGAGAAATAAAACAAATGAATATAAATAACATAATTTTCTAGATTGCTTCATCCAAGGAGGAATATGAATGTTGTGGAGATCTATCTTTTTTCATCTCTTACTGTTTAACGTACTAAAACGTATGGCCTCAATTTGCAGTTTACTGCAATCATATTTATAAACCAAATTGTGAGAAAACTGATAATACATTAACTCAGGCAGCTCATCCTAATTGAAATGTGGGGTTAGAACTGGAATAGCTACACATTTTATTTCATTTAAATCTCCACCAGATTTATTTGTTTCATATGATTGCTTTCTGATATTAAAAGAAACCATTATACTAGAACTCTTGTTTTCTGGGACTGTATAAATCAATTAGCTTTGTACCGTGTTATTTGATTTAAACCTTTTATAATGGGGATTGTATCCAATCCATTAATATTCTGCACAAGGCTGATGCAGATCTGCAGAAGCACTGGGCAAGAACATTGAATATCAACAAAATAACAGGTAAAAGCAAATTACTGCGGATGCTGGAATCTGAAACCAAAAGAGAAAATGCTGGAAATTCTCAGCAGGTCTGGCAGCATCTGGATGGAGAGAAATGAGCTGATGTTTTGAGTCTAACTGACCTTTGTCAAAGCTTTGAAACAAAGGTCAGTTAGACTTGAAACGTCAGCTCTTTTCTCTCCTTACAGATGTTGCCACACCTGCTGAGATTTTCTAACAAAATAACGGGTCCTTTTAAGGATTAAAAAAGCATAAAGAGATGTAAATAACTACACTTTAATGAAAACTTGAATCATTCTGAGATTGGGAAGTTCAGAATCCGTGGGTGGAGTTTAATTTAGACGAGGGGCATCTCGCCCACCAACTGGAGGCCAGTTGGGAAGCAGGCGAAATGTTCTTTGGGGAAGATCCACCATATTAATAATGTCAAAACTCCCTGCAATAGATAACTCAATGCCCCTCTGCCTTCTCACAGAATGGCTGACTATCAGGCTGTAAGCTCCTCATGGCCATCTACACTGGAAGGAGAGTGGTGGTGGCTGCTAGCAATATACCAATCAGCATCCCAGGATTAATGGAAAACCCAGGCCAAAACTAAGTAAATACAGCATGGTAGTCCTGGGTACACATTACTAGCTGGGGTGTGGAAGGAGACTTCAGAATAGTGGGCAGTGGGTTTGGAGTTTGTAATACCCCATTCCCAATGCTGTCTCTGCATACTAGGGAATAGTCTTTCAGGAGCCTTCTGTGGGGTTTGTTTCTTTGGCCTCCCCAGATGATGACTGCTCCACTGCTGTGGAATGAAAATTAGCATTAACAAGGTGAGAGCCTTCAGCTGATATTGATTATACTTTGCCGTGGGGATGGAAGGCCATCCATGAGCCTTTTCACTCTAGATGCGAGCATAAGAGGCACAGTTAATAAGTTTGTAGATGACACCAAAATTGGAGGTGTAGTGGACAGGGAAGAGGATTACCTCAGATTACAACAGGATCTTGACCAGATGGGCCAATGGGCTGAGAAGTGGCAGATGGAGTTTAATTCAGATAAATGCGAGGTGCTGCATTTTGGGAAAGCAAATTTTAGGAGGACTTATACACTTAATGGTAAGGTCCTAGGGAGTGTTGCTGATCAAAGAGACCTTGGAGTGCAGGTTCATAGCTCCTTGAAAGTGGAGTTGCAGGTCGATAGGATAGTGAAGAAGATGTTTGGTATGCTTTCCTTTATTGGTCAGAGTATTGAGTACAGGAGTTGGGAGGTCATGTTGCGGCTGTACAGGACATTGGTTAGGCCACTGTTTGAATATTGCTTGCAATCTGGCCTCCTTCCTATCGGAAAGATGTTGTGAAACTTGAAAGGGTTCAGAAAAGATTTACAAGGATGTTGCCAGGGTTGGAGGATTTGAGCTGGTGGGACAAGCTGAACAGGTTGGGGCTGTTTTACCAGGAGTGTTGGAGGCTGAGGGGTTACCTTTTAGAGGTTTACAAAATTATGAGGGGCATGGATAGGGTAAATAGAAAATATATTTTCCCTGGGATCAGGGGTCCAGAACTAGAGGGCATAGGTTTAGGGTGAGAGGGAAAAGATATAAAAGGGATCTCAGGGGCAACATTTTCATGCAGAAGGTAGTACGTATATGGAATGAGCTGTCAGAGGAAGTGGTGGAGGCTGGTACACTTGCAACATTTAAGAGGCATTTGGATGGATTTGGAGGGATATAGGCCAGATGCTGGCAGGTGGGACAAGATTGGGTTGGGATATCTGGTCGGCATGGACGGGTTGGACCGAAGGGTCTGTTTCCATGCTGTACATCTCTATGACTCAGGTTAGAGACAGGAAACCGTCAGGTTCCACACTCTGTAGTCTCTCACTGTCACCAGCAACCTCCCTCAAGCTCTTCCCACCTCCTAACTCACTTTGGGGAGAGTGCGAAATTCCATACTTTGTGCATGACCTTAGTCACAGCAATATGCTACATGCCAGTGAATGTTATGAACAGGAATACTGATGATAGCAACACAGTACAACAGATGTCAACAATCTCGATCCATACAGCATTACTGGCTCAGCCTACTTGCAATGTGGGGCAATACGGTTGTGCAGTTTATTGAAGTTCCTGTGCGTTTCACTCTTATAGTAATTAAGCAACCATTTCTACCCATAACTTTCTATTAAGGTAGATTCTAGATTGAGACAGAGTGAGAGATGAGAGCCAGGAAATGTCTAATTACATAGAGGAAAATCAGAAAATCATTGAAAATAACCAAATAATTATTTACAGTAACTAATGCTCATTGATCAAAAACTAAGCTAACCCACTTTAAATACTCTGGATCTTAACTGACTAATGTTCAAGAAATGAGTTAGAATACCAGAGAAATACATTCATTGATTTACTAAGATACAGTAGTTTAAGCAATATGTCAGGATTGGAGAAAATGGGTTTTTGGGAACAATTAGAATAAGGTATTTTGAGATATTTTGTCACCAAATCATTGAGCTGGAATCAGACCCAGAACTTCCTTACAGTGATGGAGCCACAGATGTCTACAGCATGGAAACAGGTCATTCAGGCAAAATTGCCAATGCAGCCCATTTTTCTCAATTAAACAAGTCCCATTTGCCTGCGTTTGTGGAGGTGGAGGAGGTGGTGGAGGTGGAGTAGTTATAGAATTATTCATCCCAGACAATAGTCAAACAACAGTGAAAAGCACGAGTGCAGGAAAGTGACAATATGACTGGCTAACTGGGCGAAAGATATTAGGAGAACTTGTGAAGCAAGACCAACCAGCATAAAATACGCTGTGTGAAAAGAAATAAAAAGGTTGGGGATACGTTTGCCAGAATGATGACCAAGTTATCATGGAGTAGAACATGAAGAAGAAGATGGGAAAAGTAGAAATGTTGTCATTATTGGGGTTCTATAATTATGAGGATTAATAATGCTCTTTCATAATGCATTTAGGTTATAATTCCCAAAGGGTATGTTCCTACCCCATCCCAAATAAAAGACATTATCATTCAGCTAGGTCAGGATCTGGGGAAAAGGAAGGCAGGATCCAGTTGTCCCTGGTTGGATAAACAATATAGGAAGAATTAAAGAAATGAGTTTGATAAGGCAGTAGCAGGAATAAGTAGTGAAATTATAAGGCAAGGACTTATGGGATTACTACCTGGGCCACGAAAATCAGGTGCTAAACTATTCCCAACTTCAAAGTCTGAGTAGATGCCTGGCAGGTGAATCATACTGGTTGCTTCTGTGGGCCTCCATGTTCACCTTCATTCATTACATCTCATGGCATGCTCCATGGGTAACAAACCCCTCCACCTTTCATCCAACAGAGGTCAACATCAGCAAAACACTGGTATTAAAGCCAATCTTGACACTCAGCACTTCAGTAATGTACTATAGAGCTCAATGACACCTGACAAAGCCATGCCTCTGCCAGATTATGATGCACACAGAGACACACACACATCTCTCACAATTGCACAGGATCTCAGGCATCTTAGATTGTTCTCTTAATGCTCACTTACTTTGTGTTTGCTCCATAATATTGAGTTCTTCTAGATCTTCCTGTACATTAACAATCTTTTCAGTGGATTGATGATAGAAAGTTTGTGGTTCATCCTGTTGCATTATTTCCACTTCCAGCTCTTCATCCTGAACATGGAATTGACTAACCATTATATGCTGAAAATTTTACATTTATAGGTTTCATTGTGGCTTCCGATGTCTGTGGTTACATGTTTCGTAGAAGTTACTGGACGGTATATTCGCCCTTGTGTCAACTTTAGCCAATAACAAAGAATCACTAGTTTCTGACGATAGATAATTTGAATTTTTGCCAGGGTTCGAGGGTTTGAGCTATAGGGAGAGGCTGAATAGGCTAGGGTGTTTTCAGTGGAGTGTCAGAGCCTGAGGCGTGACCTTATAGATATTTATAAAATCATGAGGGGCATGGATAGGATAAATAGATAAGGTATTTTCCCAAGGGTGGGGGAATCCAGAACTAGAGACCATAGGTTTAGGGTGAGGGGGGAAAAATTTAAAAGGGACCTAAGCGACAACTGTTTCATGCAGAGGGTGGTGCATGTATGGAATGAGCTACCAGAGGAAGTAGTGAAGGCTGGTACAATTGCAACATTTAACAGACATTTGGCTGGGTATTTAAATAGGAAGGGTTTAAAGGGATATGGACCAAGTGCTAGCAGATATCTAGTCAGCATGGACAAGTTGGTCCGAAGGATTTTGTTTCCACGCTGCACATCTCTATGACTTGAGGACTCTATATGTGTGACAATATTAATGTCTTCCATGAGATTGACAGTGTTAAACATGTGTTCATCATTCTTTGGCTCATTGTGTGCCAATTCAGATTTTGGTTTGTTGATCGCTTTGTGTATGCACCTCTGGAGGAATACCAGGTGGACTTTACTATGGCTTGAAAGTACTCCTTGTGTGTGGTCTGTCTGGATTGCTGCAGAGCGTTTTGTAGCAGCATTTAGTGCACTGCGCTTGTCAATGACTTTTTATGACAAGTCGCTTGCAAAATTAATTGAAAGCACATAATTTCGTGGGTACAAAGAAAAGGTGACACTTTTTACTATTTTTGCTACGTTTGGGTTTTTTAGTGACTCTGTCTCTATCAAGTTTCTCCATAGTACTTGCACATTTTGTCCACCTGTGAGGATCACTCCTACTTACATTCATCCTTCACTGGTCTTCATTGCTATAAGCCTTCAGTTTGCCCAGGAAATCTTTCTGGAAAGCTTTCAAAGGAATGAATGCAATCATTAGCACAACAATTCTATTTGCTAGTTTAAATCTGAAAGATCTCATTATCAACCATTTTCTCTGCATCTGCTCATGAAGTGGATTATGGATGTTGTAGGAATCTGCCTAAATAACATAACTTCTAGTAAATGAATATGCAAGTTTAATGTACTTCTGAATTGGTGTTCTAATGTGGTCCTTAGCGTTTATTAATGTTAACATGTTAAATCTGCGTAGACCTTCATTTCCAATTGCAAAACAAATCTTTATGGATTACTTTTCTCCATCAGGAACCAGGTTGAGAAACTATAGTTTGGAATACTATGTAAACATTTTAAATTCCATTAAGACGTTTGCTGGTCCCAATGCAAACCGGAGAATATTGGTTACCTTTCTCATATGAGTTAAACTCTTTCAAGACAAAGATTTGTCTGCTTGTTTTGCACTTTAATATGATACCAGACTATCAACCATGTGCTCTACCTAGATTAATTTGCATGTTGATAGTTCAAGCACAGTAGACTTCATCACTTTCCACCACTGTTCACTATGTTATTATTGACTATGAATTAATAACCAGTCGCTCATCAGGGATTAATTAACTGTGCATTACCTTATGAAAAACATTAAAACACATGTAAGTTATAAAGCCAACATTACAGTAAGTAGATTATTTTAGTAAGTAGTAAGTAGCTTGACAACCCAAAGCAGACCAATCCCAACAATGGCATGAAGAGTTGCAATGTTGTATACTCACAAGGCATAGAGTCCTTAAAAGTGAACTCTCCTAAAAATAAGGAATGCATGCGACAGTCGAGATTGCAGCACATTCAGGTTCAAGATAAGGTTTTGAGATTGACATAAGTAAAACAGATTTGATGGTAAATTATTCAAAGTGCAAAATAAGAATAAAAATGTCTTTCCAGGGAAGATTAATTAAGGGAAAATCTGCTGAAATACAATATTTGAATCCACTAAATTGTCAAAGTCCAATATATATTACACAGGCTAACTGAGTTCATTCAAAGATATATTTTAATACTCACCATAGGTAAGACTGTGATTTGGTTTGGATGAGGTTGAGTTTGAAGTTACAATTAATTTGGCTTCAGTGTATACTCATTCTGCAGGATTTCCTTGTAAGTACCAAATTCTGTTTACGTTATGAACAATAAATGCAAACAAACATAATGAACAGGAGTTCTGTGAGATTATGCCTTTTTTCATTTCAAGCCTGTTCTGCCATTCAGTGGGATCATGGTTTGTCCAACCTTCCTCACGGCCACTTCCTGTCCTTTCTCTATAACCCTTGATTCCCTGATATATCATGATGGGAGTTAATGTGTACCCCAACTCCCTTTGTGCTGCAGCTTTTCTCCACTTAAACAATACCTTCCTTCTTTCCAAAATGAACAACTTCGCATTTTCCCACATTACATTCCATTTACCCTATTACTTAACCATCAATATCTCTCTGTAAACTCGCATGCAACTTGTTTTCCAACTGTTTTTGTGTTGTCTGCAAATTTGGCTAACAATACATTCACTTCCTTCCTGTAAGACATGAATATATATTGTAAACAGTTGCCGTCCCAGCACTAATCCCTGTGGAACTTCTCTAGTCATGGGTCATCAACCTGAAAAAAAACCTCATCCCCACATGTTCATGAGCCAATTCTTTATTCACACCAATGTACTACTCCAGTAATGTGTGCTTTTATCTTATGACTTAACCTTTTGTGAGAAAACTTCTTGAATGCTTTCTGGAAGTCCAAATACAACACAGCTACTTATTCCCTTGGTTGACATTTCCTTAAAGAAAACTCTTAAGAAATTAGTAAGATACAATTTTCCTTTCATAAAGCTGACTCTCTTTGATAAGATTATGATTTTCCAAATGTTCTGCTGTTACTTCCTTAATTAATTCCAATTCTTTTCCAACGATAGATGTTAGGTTAATTGGTCTATAATTACTCACTTTGTGTATCCCTTTCTTTTTAAATCAGGGTGTCACATTGGCAGATGTCCAATTCTCTGGAAATTCTCCAGTGAGTTTTGGAAATTTACAGCCAATGCATCCACTATCTCTATAGCTACCTCTTTTAGGACCTAGGACTAAGCCAGCATTTATTGCCCATCCATAAGTGCCATTGAGAAGGCGGTGGTGACCTATGTTTTGAATTGCAGTAGCCCTTGAAATACAGGTACCCCTCCTCCCTCAACAATGTTGATAGGGAGCTATTTCCATGATTGTAACCCAATGACACTAAAAGCACCGCAATATAGTTCCAATCATGATGGTGTGTGACTTGGATAGGAACTTACAAATGGTGGTAACACTATGCACCTACTACCCTTGTTGTTCTAGGTGGTAGATATCACAGGTTTTGATGGTGCTGTTGAAGAAGCCTGAATGAGTTTTTGTAGTATATCTTGTAGATGATACAGACTGTGTATCAGTAAAGATGTGAATGATGTTGAAGGTGGTGAATAGAGTGATAATAAAATAGCTACTTTGGACTGCATGGTATCATAAGCTGCTTGAGTGTTGTTGAAGCTGTACCCAACCAGGCGAGTAGGACATGTTCTACCACACATGTTCTACCACTTGTTGATCTTAGAGTGTGAAAAGGAATTGGGGATATGGGAGGTGAAATACTCTTGCAGAATTCATTGACTCTGACCTGCTCTTGTGGCCATGGTATTTACTTGGCTGGTCCATTGCAATTTCTGGGTGAATGTGAGCACTGCAAATACTGGAGACTAGAATCGAGAATGTGGTGCTGGAAAAGTACAGCAGGTCAGGCAACATCTGAGGTGCAGGAAAATTGACATTTCAGGCAAAAGCCTTTCATCAGGAATTTCTGGTCAATAGATGTGCCCGAGATGTTGATAGTATGGTTGTGCTGGTGGTGGTTGGTGGGGGGGGGTTGGTGGGGGGAGTGTTATTGAAAGTCAAGATGATATGTGAAGAAGCTCTCCCATTAGAGATGGTCATTGTTTGGTAATTGTGATTCAAGAATTTATCAGCCTAAGGTTGAATATTGTCCTGGTCTTCTTGTACATGTACATGGACTAATTCAGTATCTGAGGAGTCGCAAAAGGTGCTGAGCATTATGTAATCATCGGTGAAAATCCCCAGTTCAACATTTTGATGGAAAGAAGGTCATTGAAAAAGAAGCTGAAGATAATTGGGCTCAAAACATTACCCTGAGGAAGCCTGCAGAGATGGTCTACATCTGAGATTATTGACCTCCAACAACCACAATCACGTTATTTTATGCTAGATATCATTCCAACCATTGGAGAGAATTTCCCCAATTCCCATTGAGTCCAGTTTTGCAAAGGTTCATTAAAGGCACATTTGGTCAAATACTTGATCTCAAAGGTATTCACTCTGATCTAATTTACAGATTAGATTTTTTTGGCTAAAATGAGGTCTGGAGCTGAGTGGCCCTGGCAGAATCCAGGCTGTGAAGTTAAAACTAACTCAACTTTGACTGTATTCTGCAAATTTACCAACTTCCTACAACCTATCAGGTATTGTACTCTGGATTGGAACAGTTTATTATGTAAAAATCTATTATCTTGTGGTACTTCTGATCCTTTTCCCAATCACTTAAAACTTTATCCTCTGATTACTGACTCTTTGCCATTGCAACCGATTCTCTCTATTTCACATATAATTCCTTCAAATTGGAATGAAGATATCAGAGAAAGAAGACCAGAGAAGTGCTGAAGATGATTATGGAGAAAGGGAATGAACTGTATGTCACCAACTGTATGTTGGTGATTGCAAAGGTTATGAAACCATCAAGAGATAATAAAGTCAGTTGTCTGCATTCTATGTGCTCTCCAGCTTTCCCTTCCTTCCGCAGTTTAATTGCTTACCTTAAAATTTTTCAAGGAAAAACAAGTACTGTTTTTTTTTGCAATTCCAACAAATTCCTTTTGATTTTTCAGAATTATATATTGACAATGCATCAATAATTTAACAATCACATAACACCAGGTTATAGTCCACAAGTTTATTTGGAAGTATATAACCTGGTGTTGTGTGATTTTTAACTTTTTCCATCTCAGTCCAACATTGGCACCTCCTCATCATCAATAATTAAAAATCACTTTTCATCTGTATGTTATATGTTCTTACAATTAATGCCAGAAGCACACAGCATTTTCCTATCTGTATCTGTTATTACACATTCCCTTCTTTTCGTTCCACTACCTGTTACATGTGCTCTGTCCGCTCGCCTCTCTGTGACATAAGAAGTTGCAAAACTCTGAAAGATGTATCTCAGGTGTGACCCAGCAGTTGTTGTGATATGATATTTCACTGGTCAGGAGCTTTCTGACAGCAATCAGTGCATGGGCCAAATTGTACGATGTCCCAAGGCCAACTGATTTTTGGCATTCTATGAGATGTTGTAATCACTGAACCTGACATTATTTTTCCTTTGTTCTTTTATGATATGTGGGCATGACTGGCAGGGGCAACATTTATTGCCCATCCCTAATCATTCTTCAGCTCAACCATTTCAGAGGGCAGTTAAGGTCAACCACATTGCTTTGAGTCATAGAGATGTACAGCACGCAAACGGACCTTTCTGTCCAACTTCAGTCCATGCCAATGAGGTATTCTAAATTACTATAGTCCCATATGCTCTGAGCCTTTTCTATTGGTGTGCTCATCTGATGCCTTTTAATTGTACCAGCCTCCACCACTTCCTCTAGCAGCTTGTTGCATACGCACACTACCCTCAGCATGAGAAAATTACCCCTTAGGTCCTTTTTATATCTTTCTGCTCTCACCCTAAAAGTACCAACTTAATCAAATATGTGCTTACTTTCTGCAAGCATATTTATGAATATACCTGCCTTTCTTTATGAATAAGTAAACCAAAGCACTCTCATCAACTATCAAAAAAACTTGGTTAAAAATATCAATTTTTTTTTACTCTTTGCAAGAAAGGACAAAATTAATATGCGTAGAGACACTATTTTGTTCATTCCTTCCCTCTTCACCTCCTAATTACCGTGTCTTACAAATAACATCAATTATAACAATGTCGACATTTTCAAGAGCTCGCTGTAATATATGTAATTTAGGCAGTTGAGTATTGCAGAACAAGATCCCACGAAAAGTAATGTCATGAATGACCAGATAATTTGGTTTTTGGATGTTATTAGCCGAAGACAAAATATTAACCATTACTGGAATATTGCCATCATCACCTGAGTATAATGCCAGTTAGACGCAGTTTACTTCAACTAATTTATTCTTTTTTAAACATCTCACTTATTACTAATATCATTTTCACTTCCATTCTGAATTTAACAAAGGACAAAAAAATGAAGCTTTAGCAAGATGTAATCAATATTTTCTCCTTTTCATAGGAACGTAGAAAAGGGAATAGGCAATTCAGCCATCAGTATGCTTAAGCTTTCAATAACACGATGACTTATTGAACACTTCATTGTCCTTTCGCCCACATTATCCCTGTAATTTTATATTACATTGGTAATCAAAAATATATCAATATCTATGTTAAATATGCTCAAAGCATGAACTTGCATGGTTCTCAGGGTAAAAAATTCCAAAGATTCACAACCCTCGGAAAAAACATGTCTTCTCATCTTAGTCCTAAGTGGCATTCCCTTATTTGTAGATTGTGTCTCCTTAGCTCAAGATTCCCTTACCAGGGGAACATCTTATCTATATTTTCCCTACTTATCTTGTAAATAATTTGTAAGTTTCAAGAAAATTCTAGTGGCTACAAACCTAGTTTGCCCAACCAAAAAAAAACTGCAGATGCTTGCAGGTAAACAAGCAGGAGGCCGGAAGAACACAGCAAGCCAGGCAGCATCAGGAAGTGGAGAAGTCAATGTTTCAGGTGTAACCCTTGTTCAGGACTCTATACCTCCTGTGGCAGCTTGTACCATGCATTCACAAAACATCTGTGCGAAAACCTTGCCCCTCAGGTCCTTTTAATCTTCACTCCTCACCTGAGACATATGCCCTCTAGTTATGGACTCCCCTATCCTCAGGAAAATACCTTGCCTATTCTCATTATCTATGCTCCTCATGATTTTATAAACCTCTATAAAGTCACCCCTCAGCTTCCTACTCTCCAAGGAAAAAGGTTATGGTCTATCCAAGCTCTCCTTATAACTTAAATCCTCCAGTCGCGGACACTTCCTTGAAAATCTTTTTTGCATCTGGTTTAGTAATTTCCTTCCTATGGCAGGGTGACTAGAATTATATGCAGTAATCCAAATGTAGCCTAGCCAATGCCTTGTACAGCTGTAACATGATGTTGCCACACCTGTACTCAATGGTCTGACCGATGAAGGCAAGTGTGCCAAACGCATTCTTCACTATTCTGTCTACCTGTGATGCCACTTTCAAGAAACTATGTTCCAGCACTCAAGGTCTCTCTGTTTCACAACATAGCCCAAGGCACTTCTATTAAGTCCTGCCCTCGTTTGTCTCACAAAAATGCAACACCTCACCTCCTGACAAAATTAAATCAATCCCCAACAGTGCAAGCAAATCAGCCAGCAAGGGTATAGGTTCCAGTCCTGTCATGATCTACAAGCAGGTTGGGTAACAAATCCCACTATCCCAGAATGCCTACAAAGCCCTCAGAAATCTGGCACCCTCCCTCCTACACCAGTTCTCCAGCCACATATTCAATTAATGATTCTCCTATTCTTATTCTCATCAGCATGTGTCATGAGGAGTAATCTTATGATTGCTCTTCAGGTTCCACTTTTAATTTCATTCCTAACTCCATAAATTCTACTTACAGAAGGAAGTCATTTTGTAAGGCTTTCCATTGAAAGTTGGCGTGGAGTTCCTATTGTTTCTTCAAACAATGGGGAACTCTGTTTCATTACAACTAAATTCCATCAGAGTGACTGAGAGAAGAACAAATCTAACTTCTCAGCCTGGAAATTCTGATTCTTCATTATCAAAGGCTGATCACTGCTCCAGAGTAGACCTTTCATATATATTTATCCTGTGTCTATCTTTTAGTTCACTAACAACTTGCTACACTTTTCAAACCTGTCAACTTTGATATTCTCTTGTTTTTTTCCACATTCACTTTGAAATTTTGCCTCCACAATATCATTTACAATTCCCTTAGCTCTTAAAATGTGACCTACTCAGACTCTACTTTTTCCTAATAATGTTAAAGAAAAATCTTTATTCATTCTCCAAAGTATATCCTCTGCTACTTTTTAAATCTAGGTAATCTTTTCCATTCCTCTTCAACCCTATATTTCAAGCTATTTACTAAATTGGTATCCTCTGGCAACCGGTAAGGTCCACTTATCACATCCATATAACACAACATTCCAAAACAAGCTTTTTATAAGTCATTCCCTGAATTGTTCACGTTTTTCCAGTTAGTCTCCTCTTAACCGATGAGGCTTTCCCATTGTTACTCATGTTCTTCATTGCATCTGCACGTGTTATACTTCTTAAATACTTGCATTTTTGCACTTGTTAAAATTCTTTTTCTTTAAGAATATATGAATATTTCTTGGTGATTTTGCATTCTCTATCATTTTCCTTTTATGAATCTTCATTTTCATTCTAAGTTCATGCCTTGTGTTAGTAGGCTACGTACTAGATAGCGTAATCTTTCTTCTGTGTTTGCTACAAGTAATTTGTCATCTATAGATATTAATCACTTGTCTGCTCCCCCCACCCTCATTGTCTTAATGCCAGATTTTGTGTCTTGAAGTAAACTACTATTAATGAACCATAAGAAATCTGTGCATGGGAGACAGAGCACTGTGAAAGCAGACATCTCAGAGTCAGAACCTTGCATAATTCAAAGCGGATTTTGAGAAGTGTAGTATCTATTACCAGTTCTCTTTAATGTAATGCAGAAGAAGTGATTAAAGAGGTGCTTGAAAGCAAACATTTGAGTTATTTAAAAATAAATTAATTGCTATTTTTGATATTTTAGAACAATTTTAATTATGTTTGGAGTAATAGAGCATGAGGTGTTATATAAAAGGCAATTCAGAGGACCTCTATCACAGAATGACATAGATTCAGCCAAAAATTATAAATCTTTCAAGAGGGAGAGCTCTCCATGGTTGATTTGAGTTTAGTATGGAGCCAACAGACCCAAAATTGTTATTGATTGTTCATCAAAAGACAAAAAGATGTTCATCTCAAAAATTGTTGAAGTAATATGATCTTTTAGATTGTGCTAATAATACTATTGTAGTATAAATATTATTGAGCAATAATAATACAGGAATACTATTCTGTAGAAGTTGTAATTTAGAATGTAATATAATTATAACTTTTTCCAAGCAAACTGAATAATTTGCAGTTTTAAACAAGCAACTGGTGCCCATTGCATTTTGAATGAAAAGCAGAATTCTGAAAATGATGGTAATCTGAAATAAAAGCAGAAAGTACTGGGGCAATTCAACAGGATTGGGAACAACTATGGAGAGAGAACCCGAATTAATGTTTAGAGTCTGACTTGCCTCTTCTTCAGAATGTACCTAACCTGAGCTCACATCTTCACAGAAACGAATCAAAGCAGGAAAAGAAAACCACCTCATTTATTTCTCTATGATTGAGTGTCAGACAAGCTTTCAATAGCTTGAAACAGTAATAATGTCAAGTACAGCTGGGGAAAAGTAACTGATGCCCACTAGCCTTGTAAGATTATGGGAGGATTTCAGTGTCATCGTAAGCAGGTTTACAAGTCAATTGTGGGTGATTTGGAGAGAGAGTAGTTTAAAATCACCAAGTCTGGAAGCACGCTCCAAAGTGTTTGGTTGAAATTGATTAGCAGGTTCAGCACAACTCCCTCTGGAGTGAAATGTTACTGACCTATATTTCAATCCACACTCAAATGTATTAATTGTATATTCTCAGGTTTCCCAGGCTTCTCAAAACTCACTAATGATTATTTTCATTTCAAAAATGTACTTTACTCATAAAAATATCTTTATATAACCACAGAGTCACTGAAGTAGTTCAGTGCTGTGCAGTAGCATTTCGAGAAACAAACATTGGAGTTTGACTTTGTCCAAACAAACAAAACAAAGGCATTTCTTAATTATACAAGACAATATTTACTTATATGTAAGGCACTGTGCAGTGGGATTTTCAGACAAGTGAACGGGCTCCCTTTTAACTTTGGCAGAAAGACTTCAGACAGTTGTCTTTCCCCACAGTGCCTTGTCAGCAGCTGACCTGAGTTTTAGCTTGGGCCTCAGCATGTAATCCTGGACCTTGGAATGGTCTATGTGTAAGGATACTAGTGATAGTGGGTCATGTCTTTTGGTGGCTAGTTGGTGCTCATGTATCCTGGTGGCTAGTTTCCTGCCTGTTTGCCTTATGAAATGTTTGTTGCAGTCCTTGCAGGGTATTTTTTACGTTACATTTGTTTTGCTGGCTGTTGGTACAGTGTCCTTTAGGTTCATCAGTGGCTGTTTCAATGTGTTAGTAGTATGTGGGCTACCATGATGCCAAGAGTTCGGAGTAGTCTGATCATTACCTCCAAGACATCTTTGATGTGCATGTCAAGTTGGACCCCATTCACAACCTGAACCTCAACCTGAGCTACAAATCTTCTCCAAAATCGCAAATACCTATGGGCGCAATATGCTCAAACTAGCCCAAAAATGGGAAACCAACGCCATCCGACTCTGTGAACAAAAGTATACCCTACATGAATGCTTCAGGAAACAGGTATTATCACAATGTGTCAAATACAAACCATCTCTCAACACCCATCATGCCAGAAGAATAACAGAACAGAACAGCCACAGAATACTCCAAGAAATAATAAATGATGACCATAACCGATGAGAAATTTTGCGCCAGCTCAGCGAGCAAACTTACGACCTGAACCTCAACCTGAGCTACAAACCTTCTCAAAGATTGCATTGTAAGGGTGTGGTCGGAAATAATATTGACATTTATTAAGAAACTGAGGTGAGAGAAGCAGCATGAGAAAGCAAGATCAAGGAGGTTGCCATACGTTTGAAATGGATGGGGAGAGTAAGAGGGAACCAATGGCAGTGAAATCAAAGACGGGGTGAAATGGGTTTGAGATCACCAAGAATGAGAAGTTCCTCAGCATAGAAGCTGATGAAAGGAAGAGGCTTGTTTTCCTCAGAAACATGGATGGAATAATCGCTGATGAGTTTCAATGGAATGGCAAAAGCAGTGGAATAATATGAGCTGAATAAAGTAGGAAGGTGTACGAAGAGAAATATGGAAGAGTAAGATATAATTTAGTGATAAGGTCTGTGTTGCTATGATGGCAATTTCAGCAGAACAAGTGATCAAATGTAAATTGGAAGGGCAGATGCAGGAAAGTGCAAACTGACATGATAGTATTCAATGGTTTTGTGTTTGATTATGCGTATCTGTTTACTGTTGTTGTGCGCTGTGCTTCATTAGTTTGCTTGGTATAGACTCAAGGAAATGTAAAGAAATTGTAGAAAGTCAGAGTTGGATGTAAGAACTGAAGCATGCAGTAGACATTTCAAAGCTCTGAAAGTAAAACCAATTACACAGAAAAAAGTGACATTTCTACATAGATACGAGATATATGAAATGCAACACTTGGCAATGAATATGCCTGAGAGAAACTTAACTTCACCAGCTGTCATGACTCAATTGGGAAGAATGTGCAAATAATTGAGACTCACAATTTCATAAAATATCATAAATGTATAACAATTAAACAACCAAGATGGTCAATTTACCTAATTGACTGTGATTCAGGACAAAAGTAATTCACACCAGGTTTTGTAATTAACAAGAAAATAACAGGAAAGTAAACAAACTTATGCTTTATAAATGATGAAAGAAATGAAAATCTACTGCTGTGTGACTTATCAGTGTACCTTTAAAACTTCAAATACTTAGACATGCCTTCTCAGGTAAGATAGATAAAACAAAATGGCAGTTTAGCACAAAGGCTATGGGTCAAAAAATATAAAGCAAATTCTATAAATCAAAATCCAGGTCACAAAATTGGTTGAGTTGTTTTTGTATAGTTCTTTTCAATATTTGAAGTGATGGTGCTGCTGGCAGAATAATGTTCAATCTTCAGTTCAGGAGCTAATTGGATACGTTTGGGTCTTTTGGGTCTTCCTTTAGGGTCTTCCTTTAGGGTCTCTAGGATTTTCATCTTTTCATTCAGAGAAAATAGGCTTTTGGATGTCCTTATAGACTAAGATGAAGAGAAATGTCCTTGCAAAGGGCTTGGTGAACCTATTGAGTTCTTTACCATAGAAAGCTGTGGAGGAAAAGTCACTGAATATGTTTAAGGAAGAAATAGATTTCTAGAAGCTAACGGCTCCAAAAGGTATAGGCAGACAGTGGGAGTTCAGCATTGAGGTAACATGATCAGACATTATCATGTTGAGTGGTGGAACAGACTGAATAGGCTGAATCGTCTACTCCTATTCCCACTTTATATGCTTCTGTGAAAGCACTGCACTCACTGGTCTGTAACATAGGTATAACTGGACCAATCCAAACGCTATCAGTAAATAGTTTTTTCCTTAGTTCAGACTCCTGGTGGCACTCTGGTGCATTGACATAAATATTTAATGAGACGAAAAGTGTCATAACCTTGTGGAGCTAATGTGCACATCACACAATTCCAGTGGACCTTCAACCTGTAAAACGCTCCTGGTACCTTTAGCCACAAAACATTTCAACTTACATTTTCCAGATTAAAGTTCAAAAAGATGAAACAAAGATCCCTTACACAGGCCTAGCATTTTGTTTTTCTTTGCTGGATGATCCAACTATGCTGGAATATCAATGAAGTTCAGCAATCAACATCTACTTGATCACTACAGGGATGGGTATGGCAGGTTTAGAAGCAATCTGAGAGAAGGTACTGGGTATATATTGTCTCAGATTAGAGGGTCAGCAAATATTTCAAATCGCTCACATCAGATCCATTTACATTTGATATTGTGATAAATGCTCTCAATAAGATTTACAGAAAATCAAGCAAAATGTAATTATTGAATGATATACATTCTTCATGATATACCAGGGAAATGGTAAGTTAAACAGGCAGTTAAATTTGGCAGTGTTATGGCAACTATTCTTAACATGTAAATTTGGCCCACTAATCAACAATCTTGTTCACAACTAATGAATTAAGAACATTCCAGTTCTAAAACTTAGAGAAAGTCTCCTCATGGAGGATAAGTCAAACTTGAAAGAAGTATTTTCAATCCAATTAAAATTGGCAGTGAGTAATTCCAAGAAGTTACGCACATATGTGCCCTCGACTCAGGGTTCAGGTACAAGACTCAACTCAGGGGTCAGATCCCATGCAAAAGATATGGACAAAGAGTTATCAGAAGTTTCATTAACATGAGCTGTATTGTAGTCAGATACCTTCAAATCTATGCCTAAATTATGGAAAAGCTTTTCAATTCATGATGTCACTCTCAACTCAAGAGAAAGTACTGTAACTTAAAGACAAAACGTAATCATTTTGCAAAGTTGTGCAGGCATCAAAGAAGAGTACTTCATCATTTAAGCAATGTAGCATCTCTTCTCAAGTTTGAGGAAGAGCTTACTTATATTTCATGAATGGTAAAGCTCCCAATCATTTCAGGAAATGCTCAGTAGAAATTTTGGGCATCAGCATTGCTTTTCATTGATGTTAGCACAGAACTGTCTTTTTGTTCTCTTTATTCATTCTCAGGATGAGGGCATTGCTGGCCAGGCAGCATTTATTGCCCATCCCTAATTGCCCAGAGGGCAGTTAAGAGTCAACCACATTTATGTGGGTTGTGAGTCATGTAAATATATGGCTTGGTGCGAGTGTAAATATACTCAGCATTCGGAAGCCTTTGGTGATGCTCTGTTTCACGCGCAGGAGGAGGTCACGTGATGCTCTGTTTCACGCGCGAGGAGGTCACGTGATGCTCTGTTTCACGCGTGAGGAAGTCACGTGGTGCTCGGTTTCGCGGGCAGAAGGAGGTCATGTGGTGCTCTGTTTCGCAGGCAGAAGAAGGTCATGTGGAGTCGGACATCCGGGAACGCGAGGAGGCGGAGAATGGAGTCAGATCAACAGCCAATCAGAAGACAATCTCACCTCAGTGACTGCATGAATTTTGTATTGTATAAAAGACTGGGTCAGGGGACAGGAATAGGTCGTACTTTATGAACTGACACACTTTGTAGTTTGTCAGGGACAGAAAGGTCTAGACCCAGAGCTCTGTATACTTTGTCCACTTACTGCTAAAATAAACTAAGAGTGTGAGACCGAATATCTTCTCCTATTGCTTCATTTAAAGAACATGCAGGACTCGGCTCACACATAGAGGAAAGTAAGCTGGTAGATTGAGCCAAAGTCGTACAATTTGGTGACCCCGATGTGATGAAGACGGAGAAGTGACGGAAAGGAAGAAAAATAGAAACAATGGACAACTGACGTCTGATGACAACAACAAGCGGCGCCGCATAAAAAAGGTGAGCAGACACCTGTTTATATCGAAGTTCTGCAATTGGAGATACCAAATTGATTGTTGTCATTATACTGCAAGTGTCCTAGTAATAGTAATTGGATAAAGTATTGATATAGGACGTACAGGTTTAAAGTCCCGTGGGGTTAGAGTCCTCATAAAAGCAACAAGGTACGTATGTGTGAGGAGGTTTAAAGTCCATTGAGCAGGATCTTATAAAAGCAACGCTCACAAATTTTGGTTTATGATTGATGTGTTGTAAGTTTTAAAATTATATTGGGGAATGTACGGAGGGTGGCAGAAAAGCCAGTAGTGTCTTGAAGACAAAGACGGGTCTCAGCGAGAGAGAGTCGGCAGTGGAAATCTAACGGTGACAACGAAACTGCTGATAATTCTCGCTGAAAGGGTCAGTTGCTCGGGTGTACTCCATACAAACTGACTGTCCACCGGATTTGTCTCTGATTGGGTTGGTTGCTCGGTTATATTATATCCAAACCAACTGACTACTGGATGGGAGGATTAAAAACAAAAAAATACATAAAATGGAAGGGGAATTTGATAAAGAGTGTGAGGAATACGGAGGATGTTCTTCTGACTTAATGTTGCCAGTAAAACAGCAGTGGGGTAAAGCCAGAAGTCAGTTAGTCAGTGGGCTTGCAAAGAACAAACAAAAAACAATGATGGAGAAATATGACAAGATTTGGGAAGAATTACAAAAACAGGGCAAAGTCCCTAAAGATGAGAAGAGGAAGAAATTGTCACCATTTTTAGGAAAAGCAGAAGAGCAAACTAAACTAGAAGTAGAAGAGCACATGAAGGGAAAGAAAGGGTCAATATTAGTTAGAAGAAAGTGGACAAAAGAAGGCAGGGAGAAAGAAGAGAGGAGGATTCATCTGCACAACATGACGTTAGCCTGTATAGCGGTAGAAACATTACAAAAGAGAGTGGGTGGTACCTCTAAAACAGAACTGGCAAAGGAGACAGAAAAGGCAGGACCATTCACGCCATTATATCCTAAATTGCCTGGGGTACAATCAACGCCCCCATATCCTGTAATACAAATGCCACTCATGTATGTTCAAGAAGGCGTGTTAGATGTGCAAGAAGTAGGAACAAGAAAGTACAACGTAGCAAAAGAGAGACTGGCAGAAGCAGTAGAAGAAAGCATCAGAAAAGTAGAAAAATAACACTAGAAGCTGAACAGAGAGTTAAGGAAGCAGAGGAAGCAAGCAGGGTGATAATGACACACAGCAAAAACAAAGAACAGCCAAAACAGGGGAGATATTCATCAGTGCAAGAGCCAGATTCTCACTCGACACCGTATAGTGCTGAGAATGAAAAGTGGGGAAGATTACATGACTCAGGTCAGTTATTAGATAACGGGTTCTTAGACAGAAGAAGGAGAGATTTGAGGGAAGAACGAGACAGAGAGAAATTGGGTGGGGAGGAATCTAAAAATAGTACAGACATTGAGGACGAAGAATCCCTGACAAAGGATGACCCACACACCTACCCTGTCACTTTGAAAGGCTCACTCACAATGCATACCAAACATGGCCCTCCACTGAAGCCCCTACCTGAACCAAGTTATAACCTGCGTCAAAGAGACACATTACGACAACCCATAAAGTATCAGCACCACCAAATGCCATTAATTTACAGAGGCTCTTATATGGGGGATGTTTATCAGTCCTTCACATGTACTGACATGAACTGCATCCTGGATAAAATGCCCCCACCCATGGAGGGAGGTGGGCCCTGGATGACTAAATTTTGCCAATATACACTAGGCCACAAGTTAGCTATGGGTGACTGGAGAGCATTGTTGGGCAAGCAATTGAGAATGTGGGAAATACAGCAGATTGAAGCTTCTGCGGGGACCACCTTACTACCTGATTCAGACCCGTTCGTGCAGCATGCCACCTGTGTGGGAAGGACAATGAAGGATAGATTTCCGATTCCACCGGGAGCGATGCACTCACTCACCTTCACAATGAAGGAGGGTGAGGATATGCCTGCCTTTTTGGCTAGGTGTAAGGGCACGTGGACAGATACTGCGGGGAGCCATCCAGGGTCGGATCAGCTACAGACCACGTTATTTAGAAATGCCGTTATGGCAGGGATGCCTAAGGAAGTAAAAGAGGCAATGGAGAGTAATCCTGATATCCCAGGTTGTTCTACAGAACAGTTGGAAAAACACTTGACGCACATGAAGCGTCACAGGACAAAACAGAATGAAGATAAACAGAGCAACGAGTCAGCTCAAGTGCAGTTGCTGAAGTTACAGCTCGCTGAGGCTAGAAGGAAGGCTAATGATACAAAGAAGGCGTCCCAAAACAACCTCCCGAGTCTAGACCCAACACCTGATTGGATGCCACACTACCCCCACTATGGGGGCAGGCCTATATGTGTAGCAGGTGGAATGCGTGGTAGAGGAAGGGGCCATGGAGGACTCAGAGGTCAGCCACCCAACACCTGTTTTGAATGTGGCCAACCCGGGCATTGGAGAAGAAATTGTCCCATGATGTGGGGACCCCAGGGAAGCCAGGGATTGATCCGAGGACAGTATGTCCGCTCAAGTCAGCCTCCTTTTCAACAGGCTGTTCAGCCTTACCAAGCCCCAAATGCAGCTGCAGCCCCGGTGCAAGGACAGTACCCCCAGACTATGCCGGAAGGGCAGGGTACGAATATTGACGAGGCCCGAGAACCCAGGGGCATGTGGGGTTGGCAGACCCCTATATGCAAATGAGGGTAATGGACAAGAATCTGTCTTTTTTTGGTTGACACGGGTGCAAGATTTTCTACCATCACTTCTGATATACCTCAGTCAAACATGTCATCCTCCAGTGTCCAGTTAGTAGGGTTCTCGGGTATACCAGAAAATCTGCCTTTGACAACGCCACTGATTACATCAGTGGCTGGACAGACCTTTCGTCACCGGTATATTTCATCACCTGCATGGCCTGTGAATCTGATGGGCCGTGATTTGCTGGTGAGATGCGGGGTCTCGGTTCTGTGCGGATCAGACGGACTGGTAGTGACCTTTCCGAATAGCTATTCCGTCAACTGTTCTATGACAATGATTCACTCTGGGTCCCAAATGATGCTATCACTGGACACATCACCAATGGCAAAAGGGCAGTGGGCAGATATATACTGGGAGAAAGTGAGGACTGCAGATGCTGGAGATCGGAGCTGAAAATGTGTTGCTGGAAAAGCGCAGCAGGTCAGGCAGCATCCAAGGAACAGGAGAATCGACGTTTCGGGCATCAGCCTTTCTTCAGGAATGAGGAAAGTGTGTCCAGCAGGCTAAGATAAAAGGTAGGGAGGAGGGACTTGGGGGAGGGGCGTTGGGAATGCGATAGGTGGAGGGAGGTCAAGGTGAGGGTGATAGGCTGGAGTGGAGTGGGGGCGGAGAGGTCAGGAAGAAGATTGCAGGTTAGGAAGGCGGTGCTGAGTTCGAGAGATTTTACTCAGACAAGGTGGGGGAGGGGAAATGAGGAAACTGGAGAAATCTGAGTTCATCCCTTGTGGTTGGAGGGTTCCCAGGCAGAAGATGAGGCGCTCTTCCTCCAGCCGCCGTGTTGCCATGGTCTGGCGATGGAGGAGTCCAAGGGCCTGCATGTCCTTGGTGGAGTGGGAGGGGGAGTTGAAGTGTTGGGCTACAGGGTGGTTGGGTTGGTTGGTCTGGGTGTCCCAGAGGTGGCTATGGGGTGGTTGGGTTGGTTGGTCCGGGTGTCCCAATACTTCAACTCCCCCTCCCACTCCACCAAGGACATGCAGGTCCTTGGACTCCTCCATCGCCAGACCATGGCAACACCCCTCCCCCAAGTCCTTCCTCCCTACCTTTTATCTTAGCCTGCTGGACACACTTTCCTCATTCCTGAAGAAGGGCTGATGCCCGAAACGTTGATACTCCTGTTCCTTGGATGCTGCCTGACCTGCTGCACTTTTCCAGCAACACATTTTCAGATATATACTGGGGACTCCTCGAACCTGAAAACAGGCAGAACAACAGCATGCAGTCTTTATACAATCAATGGCGACCCTGGGTTCAGATCCTGCATCCCTATGCTCCTCCTGCAGATCCCCTCCATGTTACCTTATATTATGATAGAGATGATTATGAAATCTATCAGCATGCATTCTATCAGCACCTAGAAGGGACTCAATGGGATATTTCCCCCAGTTGCATTCTGCTAGGGAAAGAAAGTGTGGCAGGTGTTGTTGAACTAACTGCGGAACAGTTGGAATGGTATGAGATGGCTGAAGAAGCTATACCTCATGTCACATTGGCTGTGCATGCTGTACATCAGGCCAAGGATCTGGGACCTATGTCCAAACGCTTGATGGCGCTAACTGATTGGGTTTGGACTCAGCTACCCGGTTTACAATATTCCCCATCAGAGGAAGCCTATAGAATTATGTACAGGACAACTGACAAGGTACTGCTGGAACATAGGCAGATTGAAAGGTTTCATGGCAGGGTGAAAACAGACCATCCACAGGCTGCAGCGATGCTTGATACTCTACCAGATACCTTGTGGTCAGCAAGTTCAACGGACGTTGGTCATTGCAAACACGTCACACTAATCACATTCGATTTAATAGATCACACTCCGATTTGGCAGAGATAATACTCACACAAACCAAAGGCTGAAGTCGGCATTGCCGACACAATTGAAGGATTGTTAGCAGCAGGGGTGCTAGAACCCTCCCGGTCACCCTGGAACACTCCTATCTTACCTGTAGAGAAGCAGAATACAGGTAAATATAGGATGGCGCATGATCTTAGACAGATCAATAGTGTCGTCTCAACTCCAACAGTTTCAGTTCCAAACCCCTACACTGCAATGTCTGTGCTGACCCCTGACCATAAGTGGTTCTCGTGCATTGATCTGGCCAACGTGTTTTTTTGTTTGCCCCTAGCTGACCTACAAAGGCCAACAACTACGTTACAGAAGGATACCTCAAGCGTTCATTTTGTCGCCTGGGGTATTTAATCAGGTACTCAAACAGCAGCTGAAGGATCTGACGCTCCCAAAGGGGGTGGTATTGATCCAGTATGTGGATGACATTCTTTTGGCGGCACCCGACCATGTTTCTTGTCTGGCAGCCACAAAGTCGTTGCTGCTGCACCTGTACAGTGTCGGTTTCAAAGTCTCACGGGTTAAATTGCAATGCTGCAGACAAACGGTGTCTTTTCTGGGTAGAGTTATTTCCGCTAAGGGAACAGGTGTGTCTCCGTCCCATAGATCCTCTATTCTGCATCATACCAAACCAGTCACTGTCAAAGACATGCTCTCATTTCTTGGGTTGGCAGGATACAGCAGACAATTTGTTGCATCATATGGGGAGCTCACTTTCCCTCTCAGGGCCATGGTAAATGAGCAAGGCATGAGAAATTTGTCGGCCCATTTGCAGTGGACCACTGAGGCAGATGAAAGTTTCATATCTCTTAAACAGGCCCCAACGCTGGCTGCTGATGTAGCGGTCCCGGATTATAAAGAGACATTTTTCCTCGATATTTCTGAAAAATTACACACAATAAATGGTGTTCTTTTTCAGAAAAAAGGGGGAGACAGGCAGGTGCTGATGTATGTAAGTGTTACCCTTGACCCTATAGAGGACAGACACCCGCCATGTACAAGACATGCAGCAGGGGTAGCAAAAATTCTCCAAAAGGTAGCACATATAGTCATGGGCCATTCACTAACAGTATTGACGACACATAGTATAGTGGCCTATGTGAACTCAACAGCCTTTACAATGACGTCACTGCGGCAAACCAGGTTAGAGAAAATCCTGAATGCACCACATATAACTTTTACACACGAAGGAATTAACATGGCTGACAACATGGAAGAAGGAGAGCCACACGTGTGTGAGGAAAGGGTACAGAGAGACGTCAAAGTTAGGGTAGATTTACAGGCAGTTCCACTAGTAGACCCAGAAGAAGCTGTTCACAGATGGTTGTTGCTACAGACATCCAACTGAAGGACTTAAAGCAGCCCTATGCAGTGGTGCGACAGACAAGTGAGGGATTTGAGGAAGTGTTGACAGGAAAAGTGACAGGCAAAGAAACAGCCCAATTGGCTGAATTACAGGCAATGATAGCTGCGTTAGAATGGTCAGAGGGAAAAAGAGTAAATATATACACCGACTCTGCATATGTGGCAGGGGCTATACAGGTAGAACTCAGTCAATGGATTAGAGTAGGATTCTTAACAGCAGCAAAAACCCCAATTCAACATGAAAATGATATGAAAAGATTAGCGGAGGCCCTAATGAAACCTGCAGAAGTGGTGGTGGTCAAGTGTAGAGGACATGATAAAGCAGACACAGTAGTAGCGAAGGGCAATCAGGAAGCAGACTCAGCAGCAAAGAAAGCAGCAGGGTATACAGCACAGTATATAATGATGCAAACAGAGAGAACAGTGTACGACCTGCTGCCTGCCTGCGATGCAAATGTGTTAATCAAAGAGCAGCAGAAAGCCTCTCCTCAGGAAATGACAGTTTGGAGAGAGAGAGAGGGGCCACAGAGTCAGAAGGGATTTGGAGGTCACCGGATGGTAGACCAGTCCTGCCCCCAGGTTTGATAGCTTCCATGCTCCAGGAAGCTCATGGGTTGACACATTGTGGAAAAACACAGATGCAGAGGTGTCTGACACATTGGTGGCATCCGTTCGTGCCAGCAATGATTGAGAATTACATCAGAGAATGTAGAACATGTACAGAATACAATGTGAGAGCAACAGTGAAACCACACAAGGGAAAATTCCCTCTCCCAAGAATGCCAGGTCAGGAAATAGTGATTGGCTACACTGAGATGATAGAGAGAGTAAACGGATACCGGTACCTTTTGGTAGCAGTGGATGCATATACTGGTTGGCCAGAAGCGATACGTGCGAAAAAGGAAGACGTAAAAACAGTGATCAAATTCTTGATAAACCAATACATTCCAATGCATGGGTTTCCAGAGAGTCAGGTCAGATAATGGCACACATTTTAAGAACAAAGCCCTGCAAGAAGTTGAAGCAGCTTTAGGACTGAAACATGCGTTTGGAACAGTGTACCATCCTCAGTCACAGGGAAAAGTGGAAAGAATGAATCAGTCCATAAAAGGAAAAATAGGAAAAGTGTGTGCACAAACAAAGTTAAGCTGGGTGGATGCCCTACCCTTAGCTTTAATGTCCATTAGAAGCTCAGTAAACTCTGTCACAGGGTTCACTCCGTACAAGCTAACAACAGGGCAGCAGTTCCCGGGACTGGAATACAGATGTTAGAGGGAGGAGGAGCCTCTCTAAGGTACAAACCTTACTATGACCAACTAACAGCTCTGGTGTCAGCTTTCTCCAAACAGCAAAGGATCGGCAAAGGGGGACCTACAGAGCCAGGCGCCATCTACCACAGACTGGGTCCTGCTGAAGGTGATCAAACGGAAGTGGTCGGAGCCGAGGTGGACAGGACCTTATAAGGTGGTGGAGAGGACATCTCATGCAGTCAGACTACAGGGGAAAGGAGAAAGCTGGTAACATTGGAGCCAGTGTGCAGCCACTGAACCGCCAGCGAGAACTCTAGAACAAATAAGAACAGAAAAAGAGTAGAAGGGTCTTAAACTTTTAACTTTTGCAGGAAGAGGGTTCTGGGAAAAGTGAGGGGGAGGTTCTCAAGATCTCTAAGGAAGGGTTTTTCTGGAGAGCAGAAGTGAGGACAGGACTGGAACACAAGAAGAATTTGTTTAAAATATATAGGAAAGTTGTGTAAAAGATATAATGCTTGTCTCTGTAAGAAGCCCACATTACCCTAGGCTGTTGAGGTTGGGAGTTTTTGCTATTATTTTATGTATAAGTGTTATGCTGCTGTTAATAGGGGTATTAACCACGAGGGACAAACACACAGGCGAGGGAGAAAGTCCCAGGAACAAAAGATCAACAGGACAAGAGGTGGACAAATGTTTAAGGGAGGCGGGGAGCCAGGTACACATCAGACATGATAAAAACCATGGTACAACATACCAGTTTGACTTTTAATTGATTGTGGCCAAGATACAGGGAGCTGGAGGGAGTATGATGTATATCTTTGCTTCTATGCCATTTACTATGACCCATGCCCATCGTGGGATCATGTATTAACATGGACTGGGGTACGATGGACACCCAAGAAGTCATCACCCTCGGATAATGGATGGAAAGTTCGAGACCATGTGAGCCTGACAAAGGGGCAACTCGATCATTCCTCAGAGCTAAAAAATCCACTCTTGTTAACCCTGACAAGATTCGATATTAACCCTAGTCCCAAAGAGGTACAAATTTACTGTGAGAGTGATGACAGAAGCTTTTATTTTGTAATAGGTGTAGATCAATCTGGAGTGGATAACATGGGACTTGTGAAGGTAACCTTAGTGGACCCTCCTACGAGCCAGCCACAAACTGAAAACACAAGTATGGTGGTAGAACCAAGTTCAGGAGTTGTGGTAAGAGACCACAACAACCTCACGAGAAGGGACATTATTAAATTAGCCACCGGGTACGGGGATAAGAACCTATAGCTGGACTGGATGACAATGACCGCAACCTCAATGAATGTGAGTAATTACATCACGTGTTCCTCGGCCAGGCCAACCCTATTTACTACCCTAGCCCCATTGTTCCCTAATATAGACCCAACAGGATTTCACTACATGATGGCCCTCACCATGCAGGCGGACCCTCCAAATTGTACCACCTTAAGTGCTATTTTCCCACCTGTAAAGAATTCCACGTTACCTCCAGTGTTTACCCCAAGGGCCAACAATTACATTTGTTTCGCTCGAAGGTCTAATATAATCTTGGAAGACATGCCCGCTGACTGGTGTCAGGATACGATTGATGTAACCGGCTGGCAGAATGCTAGCACAATGGTTTGGGCCAGAGCTGATCTTTTTTTGGTATTGTGGGGATAGAACACTGCATATTAGTCTACCTCCAGATTGGTCCTGAACCTGTGCAATGGTCAGGTTAGGGGTACCCTTATTCCTCTTAGGAGGACGACAACAGGGAATAAGTCCGTATGCACGAACACGCAGGGATTTGTTTGATGTCACATCTGGCTCAACCACTTACATAGATGCAATAGGTGTTCCCCGCGGTGTACCTGATGAATATAAATTGGCAGACCAGATAGCAGCAGGATTTGAGAATCTCCCAATTATCGGTGTTTTATTCCCAGTCACGCCGAATACAAACGTTGACCGAATTAATTATGTACATTACAATGTACTCAGGCTAGCCAATAGAACTAGAGACGCGGTGGCGGGACTCTCTGAATAATTGGCAGCGACCTCATTGATGACAGTACAAAATAGAATGGCCTTAGATATGTTGTTAGCAGAAAAGGGGGGAGTGTGCTCTATGTTCGGAGATCAATGTTGTACGTTCATCCCCAACAATACGGTACCTGATGGCTCGGTAACCAGAGCCCTGGAAGGACTAAGAACCTTGTCTGAAGAAATGCATGAACATTCAGGTATTGACAACCCTCTAGGAGGCATTTTTGACTCATAGTTTGGGAAATGGAAAGGATTAATTGTGTCTGTGTTTATGACCCTCGTTGGTATGATCATTGTGTTAGTGTTGTGTGGATGTTGTTGATCCCCTGTATTAGATCTTGGTTGAACAGGGTAATCATTACAGCAATTGAAGGGAAGGCTCCCCCGCCCTACCAGATGTCACAGATGAAGACGGAAACCATGGCTCTGGCAAGAAGGGAAGACTATGCATCGGAGAGCGAAGGTGATGTATAAAACTGGTTTGTTGGTCTCATTTTTATGAGACCAAAAGGGGGACTTGTAAATATATGGCTTGGTGCGAGTGTAAATATACTCGGCATTCGGAAGCCTTTAGTGATGCTCCGTTTCACGCACAGGAGGAGGTCACGTGATGCTCTGTTTCACGCACAAGGAGGTCACGTGGTGCTCTGTTTCGCGGGCAGAAGAAGGTCACGTGGGGTCGGACATCTGGGAACGCGAGGAGGCAGAGAATGGAGTCAGATCAACAGCCAATCAGTAGACAATCCCACCTCAGTAATTGCATGACGTTTTGTATTGTATAAAAGACTGGGTCAGGGACAGGAATAGGTTGTACTTTGTGAACTGACACACCTTGTAGTTTGTCAGGGACAGAAAGGTCTAGACCCAGAGCTCTGGATACTTTGTCCACTTACTGCTAAAATAAACTAAGAGTGTGAGGCCGAATATCTTCTCCTATTGCTTCATTTAAAGAACACGCAGGATTCGGCTCACATATAGAGGAAAGTAAGCTGGTAGATTGAGCCAAAGTCCTACAGTCACAAATAGGCCAGACCAAGTAAGGATAGCAGTTTCCTTCCCTAAAGAACATTAATGAACCGGATGGCTTTTTCCAACAATCAGCAATGGATTCATCGTTCATCATTAAACCCTTAATTCCAGATTATGCTTTTAACATTGAATTTAAATTTCACTATCTGCCATAGTAGGATTCAAACTAATGTCCCCAGAACATTATCTGGGTCTCTGGATTAACAGTTTAGCAATAATGCTACTACGTCATCGCCTCCCCTTTCAGTGGCAAGTCTACAATCAGCATTTTTTACAACTGTCTCTCACACCAGCAACACACACTTATCAAGCTAAAGTTCATCCAATTTTCCTGGCAAAAGAATTGCCCTCGACAGTTTCAGGTTATACATAGCTAAAGGCAGAAGCTTTAAGGTGGTGGTGGTGGTGGTGAGGGGCGTGGGGGGGGTTCAAGATTTTTGAGAGGCTTTGATGCAAACTTTAAACCCCACCAGAGCACACCAAATTGTGATCAATGTGGCTGACTGTACAATACAGTATCCTTCCCAGATTACAGGATTTGTAGAAATTAACAAGGGCTGTCGTACTCTTTTTGTTGACGCAGCAATTACATCAATTACCCAAAATGTAAGATGGTTGCTATTTGCAATTCATGTTGAAGCATCACAACAGCCGAAATGGAATATTTGAGCAAACTGACTCATCGCCACGGATATCAAAGCTAGTCACTGCAAGACATAAAAATGGCAAACTTTAAATATACTTTGATGTTAAAGGGGCAGCAAAGCTGTCATTTTTGATAAGTGTCTAATTCTACCAACTACCAGCATTATTTCATTTTACAAAGCTTGACATAAACATTCTATTAGCAGAATAAAGGCAATATCGTTTGTCATTCATGAAGATGTACCAGGACACATCCTCATGACTAATTTCAGCATCCAGCCTTTCCCAGAAGATAGTTTCTTCAGTCTTGAGATGTTGAAAGATGATGTATGGTGATGAGATGCTTAGAGGTTGAAGAGACTTTCAACTTACTTGACAAATTGTTGTCACTGAAGGGACAAAGGAGAACACCATCAGTCATTATGGACGTGGTCACTCAACTCACACAACATGATTGACCTTCAACAAGGACAAATACAAAACCAGATCTTAAGAAAGGTCACTGGACACAACATTAACTCTGCTGTCTCTCCACAGATGCAACCACACTTGCTGAGTTTCTCCAGCAATTTCTGTTTTTGTTTCAGATTTCAAGCATCCACAGTTTATTTTATATTAAGGACAAATACGTATTCACTGAGGTTGGCTTTCTTGGGTACACACTGACAGCACCTGAAATAAACCTTCCACACAACATCAAAGCCATTCATCAGTTTCTGACTTCATTTAACGTGAAAGCATTTGCATTGTCCTTGGCTCTACTGATTTATATCACAAATATGTCCCTTAGTACACAGAAATTGAAGAGACTCTTCAAAAGTTAATGTGAAAAGATGCACAATGCAATTTTTTTGTTTTCTTTATTTCCATTTTGTGCATATTACTGGTGGGCCACCATTTATTGTTTGTTCCTACTTACCTTTGAGAAGATGGTAGTGAACTACCTTCTTGAATAGCTGCAGTCCATTAGTTGAAGTTAGGATGATGAGTGACTTGGAAAGAAACTTGCAAATGACGAAGTTTCAATGTATCTGTTGTCTTTGTTTTCTAGACAGTAGTAGTCATTGGTTTGGAAAGGGCTATCAAAGGAACTTTGGTGAATTTTTGCAGTGCATCTTGTAAATGATGTACACTGCTACTACTGATTGTAGGAGATGGAGGGAATAGACGTTTGTGGATTTGGTGTTAATCAAGTGGGCTTGATTGAGAGTTGTTGGAGCTACACCAATCCAAGCCAGTGGAGAATGTTCCATTACATTCTTGACATTTTTAAATTTGTTCATGGGATGTCGACATTGTTGGTTGAAACAACGTTTATTGTCCATATCTAATTGCCCAGAAACCAGACAGTCAGCCAAGTTGTTGTGGGTCTGGAGTCATGTAGGCCAGACCATACAAGGCAGCAGATTTCCTTCTCTAAAGGACTTTAGAGAACCATATAGGTTTTTAATGACAATCAACAGTGCTTATATAGTCACTATTATACTAGCTTTGTAACTTCAGAGTTTTAATGAATTAAAATTATAAATATTTAACATGTTGAAATTTGAACTCAAGAGCATTAGGCTGGGCCTCTGGATCACTAACCTATTGACAACATCAGTAGACCATCTTGTGCCTTGCAAATATTAGGCAAGATGAGGGGTGTCAACTGGTAAGTTACTGCAAAGATGCTAGCCTCTGACCTGCTATTGTAGCCATAGCATTTAAATGGCCAGTCCAGTTCATTTTGTGGTTAATGGTAATCCCACACTTGTTGATAGTATGGGATTCAATGAGAGTACTGTCCCGATATGTTAAGTGATAATAGTTAGATTCTCTTTTGGTGGAGATGGTCATTACCTCGTGTTTATGTAGTACACAGTTACTTGCCACTTGCCAGCTGTCACACGTCTTTGGGATAGCATGCTGAAATCAAACCTGGAGTCACAACCAAAGTTAAAATACCTTATCAAAGTGCATAAAGTTATCAATTTGCCTGCCTCATAGACTCTGGTTAATAGAAAATATGGATGAGGTTTCTGTGCTTTACATAAATGATTATTTATTACAAATAAGTAGATTCTAACCACAAAACTGCTATGAATTGTTTGTATATAACTCTACTAGTTAAAATTTGAAACCTCTTCTAAAACTCTCCCACACACAGACTAAAAAAGATGGTGTTATGGGTAGCGGGAAAACAATAGTGGAGAAACTGTTCAATGGCACCAGTCTTCAAGATTCAATGGAGTATTCTTTTTGTTCCCAAGTCCTTTAGTTCACTGATCTTTTCCTCGGTTTCTCTCACTTCTTCAAGCGAGGCACAGGGTGACTGGTTCCTAATTATAATATCTCTGATTAACTCCTTCAAACTTACATCAACTAGTGGGAGAAAATAATAATGGTTTTCTTCAAGAAAGGTGTTTTACAGGAAAAAGAGAGAGAAAGAGGGACAGACACATCCCATCTGCCCTTGCAGGTGTCTGAAGGCATCTGCCAGTATTATTCATACCCACCAGCTGTTCAAGTATCCAGAAGCAAATCAGATAGTTGACAGGTCTTTGGCATTCACAACTGTACAAACCAATCAATAACCTGTTACCAGTCAAATCTCACTTTGTATACCAACTCCTTTTACTGGCCTGTCTACAAACATCTTTACTCATGTCTTGAACAAATTAACGCTGTAAACACTACTTACAATAAGTTTAAGTAACTTGCTTTTTAAAAGTGCAGCAATTCCTTCTACAATCCTTGATCTTAAAGCAGTCCTTTTTCTCTTTTCCAGTTCACAATCAAAAATACAAAGAAAAGGTGCGTTCTATATATGGAGCAAGCCCAGATATTGGCTTGGTCATGTTGCATTTGGACATGAATGACTTTAGTAACTGGTGAGTCACAAATTTTGCAGAACATTGTATAATCATCTACTAATATCTCTAACTCTGGCTTTATGATGAAGGGAAGGTAATTTGTGAAGTAAAAGATGAAGGTGTTGAACCGAGGATACTACTATGAAATACTCTTGCAGAGATGTCATGGAGGAGGAGTTGAAAAGTGTGGTGCTGGAAAAGTGTAGCAGGCCAGGCAGCATCCGAGGAGCAGGAGAATTGACGTTTCGGGCATAAGCCCTTCTTCAGGAATGAGGCTGGTGTGCCAGCCGGGCTGAGATAAAAGGTTGGGGGGGGGGTGGAATTTGGGTGAGGGGCGCTGGGAATATGATAGGTGGAAGGAGGTGAGGGTAAGGGTGAAGAGATGTCATGGAGCTGAGATGACTGATATCAACAGACAACTTCTTTTAGTCCAAGTATACTTCCCAACAGCAGAGAGTTTCACCCCATTTCCCATTGTCTCTAGTTTTGTACAGAATTGTTGATTGTAAGCTTAGTCAAATCCACCTGATGCCAAGGATAGTTATCTGACCTGATCTCTGGAATTCAGTTCTTCTGTCCATGCTTCAACCAAGACTGTAACAATCTCAGTAGCTGAATGGCACTGGCAGAACCCAAACTGAGCAACATTCTCCCAAAATCTCCAAACAGGAGTGTCCAGGTAGACCACTATTTCTACCTGTTCCTGCCTCTCAGATCCTGTTTCTTCCTATCGTAACTCTACTTTTTTCTTCCCTTGTCCAGTCCTTCCCACTTACATCTGCAACTCTTCTGATGCTTCACATCGGTTTCAGAATTTCAGTTCCAGACTCCACCCACCTCCTCTTCACCATGGACATGCAATCCCTTTACATGTCTATCCCCCACCAGGATGGTCTCAGGGCTCTCTGCTCCTTCCTGGAACAAAGGCCTGAACTGTCCCCATCCATCACCAACCTCCTCTGTCTGGCAGAGTTGATCCTCACTTTGAAAAACTTCTCCTTTAACTCCATTCACTTTCTTCATGTCAAATGGCTCTGGGTCTCAGTTATGCCTGTCTGTTTGTTAGGTATGTGGAACATTTCTGGTTCCAGTCCTACTTGGGTCCCTCTCCACAACTCATTCTCCAGTACTTCGATGACTTGATTGGTACTGCTTCCCTTGCTCATCTGGAATTGGACAAGTTTATCGATTTCATTTCCAATTTCCACTTCACCCTCACCTTCATCTGTCCACCTCTGACTCCTCCCTTCCCTTCCTTGACATCTTTGTTTCCATTTCTAGGGATAAGCTGGCCCCAAATATACAATTAAAACTCACCTACTGTAATCATTATTTTGCCAATACATTTTCACACCCTCCCTCCTGTAAGGACTCCGTCCCATTCCGCTAGTTTCTCCATCTCTGTCACATCAGTTCTAACGATGCTGTCTTCTGCTGGGGGGCTCAGAAGTGCTCACCTTTATCCTTAACCAAGGATTCCTCGCTACCATAGTCAAGAGGGCATTTAGCTGGGTCTAAACCATCTCCCCCACTTCAGCTGTCACCCCTTTTCTTCCTTCCACAATCAAGTAACTGACATGCTTACCTGTACTACTGTTGCAGACAGCAATAACAATAGCAAAGCAACAGTCAAAGCTATGGGTGGAATCTTCCCAACCCCTGATAGATGTAGGCTGTGGTAAGAAATTTGGAATAATCAGGTGAAAAGTCAAGAAAGACCCTTCTGGATTTGAAAACCAAAATGTTGCACTTTCAGTGCTGGATGTAGATTTGAGTCAAGAGGCCTATTAGGATGGAATACTGTTTATTATCATGCATATCATTATTTAATCTGACCTCATTAATACTTCCCCATTCTCCCAGCTGCCAGACAGAAAGCTGAGAATTCGCAACACAAAAGTGGATGATTTATGTAAGTGCATTCCATGTTGTTGCTTATTGTGTTTGATTGGTTAAACCTGGGTGCTTATCTCAGGGAAAAGTAAACACAATACAGAAAAAATAAGGAGCCAAGGGAGAAACATGGACTGTACATTTTAAAGCACTGTCCAAGCAATTGTTACAACAGAAAATATATAACAGTCACCATCTTTGAGCCAAATGTCAGTGAAAAACACGATCCTCACATATTCTTCCCCGGTAATGTGTTGGATAACAAGAGCAGGTTTTTGTGAGTGATCAGGCATTCTGGATGAAAAAAATGTGTAGATATTGTATGTACGGGCATTGGTATTCCAGCAGGAAGAAATTTTCAGATTAATCTTTTCTCCTCTGGTAGGCTAAAAAACGTCACTTAACAGAAATGGTTTATTTGATCCAAAATTTCAAAACATTTCAATTTCACAGAAAACAAATTACCAATGGGCTCTGGTTAGCTGCTGGTGAAAAAATGACTTGTATTTTTAGCAAAAGGTTTATTTGATCACTTTATCAGTCACTCCTTGAAACTTAAATTCAATTCCATAAGAGCTGCTCTCTAAATCCTACAATAGATGGTAAACTTGCAAAGAGTGCGAATATTTTCAAACACTTCACATAGGTGGAAACATTAGCATTTTTATCAGCTTTTTGAAGCTTCCTTTGAAGATAAAAATGGTGAATAGATTTAGTTAATAACCAATTATATGTTCATATTACTTGAACCTTTTTGCAAATAATTGTATGTAACAAAAACTGAGCAATCTTAACTATGTTTCCTCCCATATTCCTTGAAAAAAACATTAGCCATCTAATTATTAAATATGTCAAAATAACTATTGTTACCATAATTTTATTTTCTTATAATTCAAAGCTCTACAGATTCAGATTCAAATTTCTGTTTGGGCTCTTTTTGAAGAGGCAACTGCTGATGATATACAGAACACAACTCTCTGCTGAAAGCACTGAGATATAGATTGAAGTCAGCATTCATTCATGATTGTGATTCCTTTCCCCTCCTCTGAGCATCAGGCTCTGATTTTTTGCCATTGATCTCTCTTTAATGTTTTGTGAGCTTTGCACCTGCTGTGTATTGATATGCAAAACCGCAGGTTGCCATATCTTTGGCAGGTTTGTACACCCATCAGCCTTTGGCATTTGTTTTATTTTAATTTCATTTTAAAAAAATTCTTATACAGGTTTACTAATGTTAGCATGGAGTAACACAGGGTTAGAGAATTCTTGGTTTTTCTGGTTCTGTTTCTTTCCAGCTGCCTTCTTTACTTGGCAGTGAGTTGTTTTAAGACCTGCATAAGCTCATGACACAGACATCTATATTTATATTTCAGATACTTAAGTATGAAACAAACCAAAAAATATTTATATATTTACTATCACTTTATGTTAATTATTTATCTTCAATCAATGGATTAACAATCTTCATTAGAGTGATTACTGCTGTACTCCAGTGATTTCAATGAAGTTTCAAAATTCTAAATATCAAAATTAAAAATGCATTGTATTGATTATTTTTGATATTACAGTACTAAAAATAAAGTACATCACAATAGACAAAGAAATGCATGCAAACATACCCAGTTAGTGTTTCTCTATGCACTTTTATCAGGTGATTCTTTTTGTCCAAGAACAAGAGGAAAATGAGTCCTACTATGTTAATAAAGTTGTGCAACTGGATTTTCACTTTTGAGTTGGAATCTCAACACTAGAGCATTTTGGCATCCCAAAACTGCATTGCATCAGCACCTGATGCCTGAAGTGACTTTCAAAGAGCAGACAAATTAATAGCCAGATGGTGCTTTTGCTTTTAATTAGGGACAGAAATGTTGGGAGCAGTTGGGAGCGGAATACGCTGGGCACAATTTAATGGCAGCCCGGCAATCATCATTATCGTGGTTCCCAGTCTATTTAGCAATGGAAGGAAGAGATGAAATCCAAAAAATCCAAGTCACTCTAAATGCCAAAATTCCTCACTCCCTCATCATTATAAAACAAATGTTTTTTTTAATTATTCCTATCTGAGTGGATAACTTTATGCTTCTCCGCCATATAATCCAATTGCTTAGTTCTTGCCCAACTATTTATACTGTCTAAAATTTATGTAGAGTTCTTGAACCTTTCTCAAACCATCTGTGGCTTACACACAGTGGTATCATCTAAGTCATTATTACAGATTGTAAATATCTGAAGTACAAGATTCAAACATACTAAATCCTGCTCCTGGTAGTATCCTAGTAGTCACAGCCTGTCAACCTGAAATTACCTTTCTATTTTTACTCCCTGTTTTGTGTCCATTAATCAATCCTCACTCGATGTTGATGCATTACAGTCTATTCATCAGGTCTTGTTTTGTGCAACTATTTCTTGGGTGACCTTTTGTCAAATGATGCTTGAAAATTCAAGTAAACAACATCCATGGTTCCCCGTAATCCAACCGACTTATCACATTCTCTTCATATCTTTGTCAAACACAATTTCCCTTCCATGAACTGTGTTAACTCTTTCCAATCATGCTATTGTCTAAGTGAATTGCTGTCACTACCTTAACACTTTTCCTGTTGTCGATGTCGAGTTAACTCACCTAAGTGCAATCCCACCCTGACATGTATTTGACTGGGAAATTGAAATCAAAAATTTTGAGAGTGGAACTCTCAAAAATAAGCCCTTAACATCAGAGAATTCGGAGGGTTTAGCTTCCATTTAGTTAATAAATACTCAGTAAAGATTCAACAAATAGCAACCTGATTTACTCCAGGGTAACTGCTAAGCTGATCCTTCATTGTCCCACACACACCTCACTCCTGCATCAATACACCTCCCTCACATTCTTACAACCTCATGCCCCTGACAGCCACAGCCCACTCCTGACCAAAATCCTCCCAATAAAACACATTCCACTCCTCCCAATATCTAATACACCCCATAAGTCCCAACAACCTCTTGTCTCAACAGCTGTCATGAATCATTGAGACCAATCTTTACATAATAATACAAAGTCTGGAATATGCCACAATTTCCCAAATTAATGGATCATTTTATTTCCTGTCCTCCTGCATTCTGATTCTGATCCTGAGCCTCTTGAGAACTCACTTTTATCACATTGCTTCAACTACTGTACTGCCAAGATCTGTCATTTTTGCTCCTTTCACAACCGTGAAGGAGGGTCTACATTGAAGAATTGTAATGAGCAATTGTAGTCAGGAAATCGAAATGAGTATGAGACATTTAATGTTTGCTCAGTCAGGTAAATTAATGGATTATCATTTGGAGATTGTTGAAGGATTATTAAAGCTTTCCTAATTATCACCCTTCCTCTCAGAACCTATTTTTTAAAGCTGCTGTGAATACAGGTAACATTAAAGCATGCCCCTCAACAGAATGTGTTATTCCCAATTTTTCTTATTACAGAAGAGGTATCAAAATAAATCTCAAAAGTCATAATGGTCAAGGCAGATCTGAAGACTCCAAACCTGGAACATAGCTCGGTAGATACCAGGTTCCTGAGGTGCAATTACACTGCTTCTTGTTTTCTGCACACAGTCCGCTTACAAATTCAACTCTGCTACTGGAATTCCGATAGGATTACCTCCTGCAATATTGTATGATTACTGTTAGCATTAAAATAGTGGAAAAAGGAATCTCATAATGTAAAAATGCAGCACTAACTATCAGCACTAAGGTCCACAGCATAGTCACACCTTAAAGTAAGCAATCTATAAACTAATGCTGAGCAATTTACAAAGCCTTTAAGTATTACTTTCCCAAATGCCGGAAGACAAAATTTCAGGAACTGTTTCAAACAAACAAGCAGTATTGCAAGTGTGAACCAGTCAAATGCTTGCTGCTTACGGCTCACTTGCATGTTATTAACTCACATTCAGAGAGATAAGAAGGTTGTGCACAAGCCTCCAGAAATGTGCAGCTCACTGAACTATTTATCATTGAATGGTACAGTCTCAATTCAACAAAACATGCTTCTGGAATGCAAAGTCAAGTTCTATGAGCAACCCACTATTCAATCAGCTCTGTTCATTATATATGCATTTTGTTCAGCTTCTATTTCTTTTATCCTCCCTCCTGGTGTGTTTGGGAATAAACAGACTTTATAAATTAAAAACAAAAGCTGTGGATGATGGATATGTGAAACACAAAAGGTGCTGGAGAAATGCAGAATGCATCAATGATTTATTTAGTGCCACTTGCATTTTACAGCAGGTTATACAGTAAAATACAGTGAAAAGCTTCAACAGTTGCCACAATCCAGACCCATTTTGAATAGTTTAACAATAAAGACATGTAATTGAAAGAGAATAGCATAAGAATAAAAAATGATAAACAATATAATTGAAAGGCAGTATAGAGCCAGTTCACCAATGATACCTGCAGTGCCAGCCTTCCTCTACCCCCTTGCTGCCACCTTTGCCATACCACCAATGTAGGAATCACTATTCTTTAGGCGCCATCGCTTTGCTGCTGGGCTCACTTCGCTGATGCCAGGTCCCATGCTGAGCCCACACTCACCCACGCAGCCAGGAGTCCGTGGTTCTGCTGCCACTCTCAGCTCCGACCACGCTGTCTCTGCCATAATTGCCATTTCACCAATGTCAGGAGTGCCTGCTCTGGGCCTATTGCCACCAGGAATCCTTGGCTCCACTTCCAGACTAGCCCACCATCATCTCACCAAGAGTTCTGCCTTGCAGGCCTTCTCTGATGTCACCTAGTTGCCGCTGCCATCTTGAAAATTTCTCTGCCAGCACCACCACCAATCGCTGAAGGAGTTTTGCCACCACAGTAAGCCCCACATGCTGGGAGGACATCCTTGCTGCTGCCGCCAACACTGTGTCCAGTCATCATGAGGAACTGCATCTGTCACCAGGAGGAGTCACCATTCCATGCATAACATGCCCCACACACCAATTTTGCCAACTCACTCAGTGCAAAAGACTCCAAGGAAAATAAAAGAGCAGAAGTAAAAAAAAAGAAAAAGAAGAAAGAAAGCCTGTGGGAGTGCATGAACCCAGGCAAGAGCCCAGATACACAGTCCTGCTGCTTCTCTGCTGCCATCTTGGATTGGATGGTAGGTCTGGGCAGCATTTTTATAGAGCTAAGTGGAGAGAACCATTTCTGAGAATAGATCACTGGTTTGGAGGCTCTATAAGTTCATGGACTAACAAGTTACAAAGTTACATACAGATGTATTAAGGTTCTTTTTTAAACTGTCAATACAGCTTCGTGGGTAAGGTTGCTTACATATGTATTTTATTATTGCTTTTCTTGTCATGCAGATTATTGCATGTACATCCAGTAAAATAGTTCTATGCAGACTTCTACATTCAATCATGGGGTGGTTTCACTAATATTGTTTTTTGTTTTTTTAGTCCAGAATAATATGATTAATATAACTGCCCGGCAGGTCATTGGTTGCATAAATAACTTGTCAACTAATGTAATCACATTCATATTTAAATTATGCAGTTATTCTACAGTTGGAGCGGAATATCGATCCTGATAACTGTTTCCCAGATAACTCCAGAATCAATTAAATTCAGTAAAACAGAGGAACTAATAATTTTTAAAGTTTCTGTGAGATCACCTTTCAGTGCTGTAAGAAGGTCAATGAACTTGGCCAGGATATGTGCCAAATTCTTCTCTTTGCAAAGTCTCATTCACTCTATTTCAGCTACTGCACCGACCTCCCACCCAAGGCTCTTGCTTTGACATTGGCTTATTTTCCACTCCTTGGGGTTGTGAGGCTGTGAAAGTCAATGCCAGAGATTGTGATTAATCAGAGTCTATGTCAGTATTTGAGAATGAGTTAGATTTGTGTTTGAAGGAAAGGGGACTGAAATTACATGGGAAATGTAGAATTATAGGTTTGTGGGTAAGGAACCAAATATTTATGATTGAGATATTGCAACTGTTGCAACATCTTCCCTCACTTGCTACCACAATTCCTCCACTGCCACCACCCCCCCCCCACCCACACCCCCACACCCCCCCACCCTGGCCTGCCTCATTTTGAGATTAAAGCAGAGTTTAGAGTATACATGTGTTATGTAAACCTCAATGGTTTGAATATACAGGTGTTAAAGCAATATACCCTATGTATATGTGATGTTCTTCTCACCAGAGGAGATACAACTATTAAAGCTGTTTTCTCTCTTTAGTAAATAGAAAGAATAAATAGAAAGCGCTTTGCTAATATGTGAAAATGATACATTATGTCAATCTGTATGGCTACTCGAATTACATTCATTTGAGAATAAAGTATCTAACCTGGACAGTGAAGTTTTAGGAAAATACGATACTGAAAATGTGTTGCTGGAAAAGCGCAGCAGGTCAGGCAGCATCCAAGGAACAGGAGAATCGACGTTTCGGGCATCAGCCCTTCTTCAGGAAAATACGATAACAAAGCATGGCAAATTGGTGCTCACTTTTGCACATCCTTTCTCCACAATGTTCAAGTGGTGTTGGAGCAACATAAAGTTTTCAAATCAATCCAGTTTCAGTGCAGATCTAGACTAGGAGCAAGGAGGCAGGAGATTCATGGGCTAGAGGTAGGCTAATATGGTGCCACTATTTAACAAAGGTGAAAAAGAAGAACCAGGGAACTATAAACCAGTGAGCCTGACATTGATGGTGGGGAGGTTGTTGGAGGGGAGCCTGAGGGACAGGATATACATGTATTTGGAAATGAAAGGACTGATTAGGGATAGTCAACATGGCTTTGTGCATGAAAAATTATGTCTAAATAACTTGATTGAGTTTTTTGATGAAGTAACAAAGAGGATTCATTGGGGCAGAGCAGAGGCTGTAATCTGTATGGAGTTCAGTAAGATTTTGACAAGGTTCCCCATGGGAGACTGATAAGCAAGGTTAGATCACATATAATACAGGGAGAACTAACCATTTGGATACAGAACTGGCTCGAAGGTAGAAGGTGGTGGTGGAGGGTTGTTTTTCAGACTGGAGGCCTGTGACCAGTGGAGTGCCACAAGGATCGGTGCTGTACCCACTACTTTTTGTCACTTACATAAATGATTTGGATGTGAACATAGGAGATATAGTTAGTAAGTTTGCAGATGATGCCAAAATTGGCAGTGAACAGTGAAGAAGGTTACCTCAGAGTACACTGGGACCTTGATTAGATGGGCCAATAGGCCGAGGAGTGGCAGACGGAGTTTAATTTATATGAATGTGAGGTGCTGCATTTTGAAAAGGCAAATCAGGGCAGGATTTATACACTTAATTGTAAGGTCCTGGGCAGTGATGCTGAACAAAGAGACTTGGAGTGCAGATTCATAGTTCCTTCAAAGTGGAATCTCAGGTAGCAAAGAAGGCATTTGATATGCATTCCTCTATTGGTCAGACCATTCAGTATAGGAGTTGGGAAGTCCTGTTGTAACTGTACAAGACATTGTTTAGGCCAATTTTGTAATGTTGCATGCAATTCTAGTCTCTCTGCTATTGGAAGGATGTTGTGAAACTTGAAAGGGTTCGGAAAAGCTTTATAAGGATGTCGACAGGGTTGGAGGTTTTGAGCTGTAGGGAGAGGCTGAATAGGCTGGGGTTATTTTCCTTGGAGTGTTGTAGGTTGAAGGGTGGCTTTATAGAGATTTATAAATTCATGAGGGGCATGGATAGGCTAAATAGACAAGGACTTTTACCCAGGTTGGGGGAATCCAAAACTAGAGGGCATAGGTTTATTGTGAAAGAGGAAAGATTTAAAAAGGGACCTAAGGGGTAACTGTTCACACAGAAGGTGGTGCATGTATAGAAAGAGCTGCCATAGGAAGTGGTGGAGGCTGGTACAATTACGGCATCTGGATGAGTATATGAATAGGAAGTGTTTAGAAGGATATGGGCCAAGTGCTGGCAAATGGGACTAGATTTATTTAGGCTATCTGGTTGGCATGGACGAGTTGGACTAAAGGGGTTTGTTTCCTTACTGTACAGCTTTATAATCCTATGACTCTCTATAACTATTATGACTCTTTATAACTATTATAATGTGTAATTTGCTATTAATAAAACTAGTGCTATAGCAAAGCAAATGTGTCAAGTTTTCTGCACTCATTATTTTGTGACATCAAAAGTAAATCAATAAGACACCAGACTAAGTTTCTTCCATAATAAGAATGAGAGAGAGTAAGACTAAGGAAAGAGAATAATTGAAAAATGGTATTAGAAATAAATTGAAGAAGAGAAAGGTTCGATTTCCCCGTGTCTGCGTGGGTTTCCTCCGGGTGCTCCTGTTTCCTCCCACACTCCAAAGATGTGCAGGTCAGGTGAATTGGCCATGCTAAATTGGCCGTAGTGTTAGGTAAGGGGTAGATATAGATGTAGGGGTATGGGTGGGTTACGCTTCGGCAGGGCGGTGTGGACGTGTTGGGCCGAAGGGCCTGTTTCCACACTGTAAGTAATCTAATCTAATCTAATCTACTACATATAACAGAGAATGCTTTTCATATAAAATTGCAAATTATTTTTATTAATATATTCCAATATTTAGTTTTCAGCTCATGCCATGATTAATATACCACAATGGAGTTTAGCGACATAACTAACAGGAAGTGATACTCATATAGAATGTACTTCAAGAAACCAATCTGCACAGATTGTGACTTTTTTTTATCAATTATTTGGGTTATGTTCCAGACCAAACCACCTTCAGCTGCTTCCCTATATCATAACCAGTGAATAAAGTGGGGATTGCACAACATTCAACAGCACTTGCAACTATCAGATATTGAAGAAATCTGTGTCCATATGCATCAAGCCATGGAAAATATCCAAGTTTGGAGTGACATGTGACAAGTAGCATTCATGTCACACAGATGCTAGGATATGGCTATCTCCAACAAATGACCATTTCCTTCCCAGAGTGTAAAATGGTTTGAAGGGGATTGTGCAAGTGGTGGTACTTCCATGCATTATCTACTATTGTCTTTCTAGGTGGTACATGTTGAGAATTTGGAAGGTACTAGTAGTCATAGAAGCATTAGTGAGTTGCTGCAGCATATATTTTAGATGATACACACAACAGCTACTGTGCATACGCGATAGAAAGTATGAATGTTTAAGGTGTTAGATGGGGTGCCAGTCAAGACTGCTCCATGTCCTTCATGGTATTGAGCTGCAGTCATCACATAAGTGGTAGGTGTTCCATCAGCCTCATGACTCGTGCCTTTTCGATAGGGGGAAGGCACAGGGGAGTCGGGAGGTGAACTAGTCATCATAGAATTGGTGTCCGACTTGCTGTTGTGGTTATGGTAATTACATGGTTACTCCAGTTCGGTTTGTGATCAATGATAATGCCCAGAATGTTGCTAGTAAAGGATTTAATGATGGCGATGCTAATAGCCGCCTATTTTGTATCTGGAATAGAGGAGATCTTAGGAGGATGCTGTGAATGATCAATCACCCAGTTGGCTGAGGAACTCATTCTTTACCATTCACAGTGACATCATATTCAGTGAGCAAAGTAAATCAGTCACTTCCAAGGTGAAGAAAGATAGAAGCACATTTCTTATCCAGCAGAGGGAGCAAATACATACGTTCCATTGCAGAAAACAAATAGAAATTGCATTTATTTTGTGAAATACTTATTCTTATAAAGATATTTAGGCTAAATCTTAATCCAAATATTCCTCAATAAATGCTTCAACATCTATTAATAATTCATTTTATTCCATTGAATCTTTATTTAAGTCATGCTTTTGAGGCCTCCTGAGTATTTTGTGTTTTAATTATTTTGTCATTTATGGCTCTGTTTTCAGCTGCCAAGGCTCTAAACTCTAGAATTCTCTTCTCAATACTCTCACTGACTCTCTTTATCCAAACTTAGATTAACTCTCAATTTAGCAGAATTTCATGGAGAGATTATCTCCTTGTGTTTTAGCAAGTATTCTTGCAAAGTTTTACATCTCTCACCTCATGAGGTATGCACCAAGCCTTGTGCCACAGTGCTCATGTTATCTTGTGCTGAACAATGCAGAAGTGCTCACTACTCCTGAGATCATCATTAAAGCCTACCCACACACTAGTTTAAAGGCTGCAGACCAAGAATTACACTTCACAATTCCAGTGTGTGCAGACCTCAAAAGGAGATATCAATTGAAGCAAAATGACTCCTTTGTTCACTACTCCCTGCAGGCCATTTTAGATGGAAAATAGGTGAGGAATACCATCCTCTTTCTCCAGGGATTCCAGAGGAGACCATGGCCTCAGACCCTGTCAGCCTGGTTTGAAGTTGGTATTCAGGTCAATGCTATGTCCACAGTCTGGTGTGTTGCAGAGCAGTGCAAGAAGAAGGTCAATGCCATTCTGTGTTATACAATGGGAAGAGCCACCATCTTATCTCTGTGGCCTCACACTCCCTCAAACCTCTCACCAAGGCTCCTGGTCTCCTACTCTCATGATTGCAAGCAGCATCTTGCTTTGATGGGACTTACTCATCCCAGCTTCGCAAACTATTAACGTTTCCTACTTTTGGCACTTTCGAGTCATTCACTCACTCAGTTGGGAGACTTCATCCCCATTTGTCCCAATACTAACTGCTGTCCCAACCATTTTTACTCTCTCTCGCCTTCCCTTTGACTCATTGCAGGAGAAAATGGCCCACAGCTGACATTTGTCTATTCATCCATTCCTGATGAAGGGCTCCTGCCCAAAACATTGATTTTCCTTCTCCTCAGATGGTGTCTGACCTGCTGTGTTTTTCCAGCACCACTCTAATCTTGACTGTAATCTCCAGCATCTGCAGTCCTCCCTTTTGCCTATTTATCTATTCACCTCCTACAAGGAGAGAACCCTTGAATTAGTGGGAAAGACTTAAGACTACTCATGTGTTGAAGCCAAGACCTCCACGTCTCATCAAAAAAGCAAGATCCATTGTGAGGTGCAGCAGTGTTCTCCCATTATCACCAGTGTGAATATATTCTAAACATACTCAAGCTTGTAATCCTATTTCATAACTCTATTGATCTTCTGCAGGAACCAGCAGCGTCCAAGCAACACCTTTGCAGAACAGACCAGTTCCTCTCGGGAAATCACCACTGCCTCCTCCATCTCGGAGGAGGTAGCCTCAGATCCCTCAGGGGTCAGGCTTGCAAGGCTTCCTCCTATGTCCTCCAGTAGCTCAGACAGTGGCACCTTTATCACTAAGACCACTAAGTACTTTATCGAGACTGGGGTTGTAAGCAGATACTTATGAGCACATCATTGCCACATCTCTGCAGTTGGATAAAGTAGAAACCCGTTCCTGTGTTCACCAGCACTTAATGGACTACCAGAAACCAGACAGCTGCCTGGTCTCAGGCAGCCGAGGACCCCAAGGTGTCTTCCATTAATAATTTGAAAAACGTATACAGACCCAGGAGCAGCAGGCAGGTTTGTCAACAACACTCAGGAAGCTGAGGAAAAGTTGTAGGCATCTACCTGTATTGGATTAGGCAGATGTGCTTGTGGCTGTCTCTATGAACAGGCTTGAAGCTGTTGCAGAGAGCCAAGTCTAGTAAACCGCTCATTGTCTGCCAGAGGTAGACATGGACTTGCAGCCCATTGCTGGAGCCATTGGTGCTCAGCATCAATGTTCAGGTAACAAGGGTACAAGGGACCTCAACCTCACCCCAGTATCTGCTGGCACCACCCTTCCTCAGAGGGAGACAGGATGGTGCCAGTAGGCAACCACACAGAGAGGGACTTCATATAGGTCACTCAGAAATCTCTTCTGAAGAGACTGTAGTGGCACCACACCCCTCCAACTCCACTCAGCCTGCAACCTTCAACCTCAAAGAAGTTCAAACCACAGATGGTGACCCTGCATCTGAGCAGGACATTCTGAGCATGTCTGACCCTCAGATCAAAACCAGCCCTGGGGTTCTGTACCTAAACCCTTGCGACATAGGCTTCACTGCAAAGCAGGCTCCCTCCACCCCAGCTGCAGACCCAGAATTACACTTAGACATAGTGAGAGAGAAAGGAAAAATAAACCCTGAAGATGGCACATAGTTGTCATTTTAGCTGCAGATACAAGAATGAAGCTCAACCCTTTGTTTGCAATACCCAACATTGAAACTCTATCTCAAGGATTGCTGCTCTTTCTCTAACACCTATTCAGGGACAACATTGTGTCATGTTTTTATGTGGGAGAACTGAACCTTGTGTTGTTTTCCACGAGGGATTGATGTTTATTGCACAACAGAAAAGTGAAGGAAAAACAAACCAAAAAACTGCATTTGAATTTGGGATTTATCAGGGTCTTCTTGCCTTTCTAGCATCAACACATTTACAGTAGAGGAATGATAACAACATTCAACTATTTTTGATTGGAAGTGGATGTCAGTGAAGTTGTGTTGGATGTTTTGACCTGAATGCTATCGCACACTGTCATGCTGAAGTTGAAGTTCTTACTGCTCAATGTTACCAGAGTAGTGATAAACGGCTCCATTTCGGAATGGCAGGCGGTGACCAGTGGGGTACTGCAGGGATCAGTGCTGGGACCGCAGCTTTTTACAATATATATTAATGATATAGAAGATGGTATTAGTAATAACATTAGCAAATTTGCTGATGATACAAAGCTGGGTGGCAGGGTGACATGTGATGAGGATGTTAGGAGATTACAGGATGACCTGGAGAGGTTAGGTGAGTGGTCAGATGCATGGCAGATACAGTTTAATGTGGTTAAATGTATGGTTATCCACTTTGGTGGCAAGAACAGGAAGGCAGATTACTACCCAAATGGAATCAATTTAGATAAAAGGGCAGAACAAAGAGATCTGGGTGTTCTTGTACACCTGGCAATGAAAGTAAGCATGCCAGTACAGTAGGTAGTGAAGAAGGCTAATAGCATGCCGGCCTTCATAACAAGATGGATTGAGTATAGAAGCAAAGACGTTCTTCTGCAGCTGTACAGGGCCCTGGTGAGACCACACCTGGAGTACTGTATGCAGTTCTGGTCTCCAAATTTGAGGAAAGATATTCTGGCTATTGAGGGAGTGCAGCGTAAGTTCACAAGGTCAATTCCTGGAATGGCGGGACTACCTTACGCTGAAAGACTGGAGCGACAGGGCTTGTATACCCTTGAGTTTAGAAGACTAAGATGGGATCTGATTGAGACATATAAGATTATTAAAGGATTGGACACTCTGGAGGCAGGAAGTATGTTTCCGCTGAAGGGTGAGTGCCGAACCAGAGGACACAGCTTAAAAATACAGGGTAGACCATTTAGGACAGAGATGAGGAGCAACTTCTTCACCCAGAGAGTGGTGGCTGTGTGGAATGCTCTGCCCCAGAGGGCAATGGAGGCCCAGTCTCTGGATTCATTTAAGAAAGAGTTTGATAGAGCTCTCAAAGATAGTGGAATCAAGGGTTATGGAGATAAGGCAGGAACAGGATACTGATTAAGGATGATCAGCCATGATTATATTGAATGGTGGTGCAGGCTCAAAGGGCAGAATGGCCTACTCCTGCACCTATTGTCTATTGTCTATTGTCTATTGTCTCCCACTTCTGAAGACTTGCCAATCTCACAGCTGATCATATTCCATCATATCCTTATTTAGTCTATTCCAATTGTCCAGAGAATAGCATGCAAGGATTATGTGGCACACTCTGTCTAGAATGTCTGGAAAGGAATCTCCAAACATGAGCGAGAATCAGAACCTCACCTTGAGGATGCCTATTATCTTGTTCACAGTAGCCTCAGTAGAAGAATGGGCTGCATTGTATGTTCAACTGGGAGAAATTGAGGACTGTAGATGCTGGAGATCAGAGTCAAAAGGTGTGGTGCTGGAAAAACACTGCAGATATGGTGGCATCCAAGGAGCAGGAGAGTCTATGCTCAAAACATTGACTGTCTTGCTTCGCAGATGCTGCCTGACCAGCTGTACGTTTTGAATCTGCATTGTACGTTCACTTGGCCTCAGTCAGAGAAAGAGGTTGGTGTCATGGAATCATCAGTGGTTGGAGAAGATAGATCTTGTATCATAACCCCATCTTAAAAGGCTTCTAGCCCTTGAAATGAACCAGGAACTTGAGAATTATAAAGGATACAGGCATCATGGCAGCTTTCAGTATACCTGGTATAGATCTCTGAGATGTGATTGGAAGTGTCATAGATGAGTTGGGCATTGACTGAATGGAATCCTTTCCTATTACTGAAGTTAAACACATTAAGATATGGTGGTCTCAAAGTGATGTGTGTACAGTCTATTCCACTGTGCCCCTGGAATACTCTAGCAGAACACAAGTTCTATGATAGTGTCACATGACATTCTTGTTTGGTGGCAGCACTGTGCCTATATCTGGATGACACTACGGACTGTTGGCTTCCTTCAATTTCTCTGTCTCCTGAAGGGGACTTTCTGCAGCATTTCTTGTTTGGAGATGTTATGACACACCTCTGGAGCAAGTGGATCTTGAACCATAGCCACGTGCCTCAGACATAGGGACAGTAACACTGCACAACAAGACCCTCCCTCCAGCAATTCTTCACATGGGACTTGTTTGGCGGCTGTTGGAGGTTTCGGCAGATCCTGGTTTTGTAGACATACATGTTCCTCCTCAATTTCTGTGGCCATTCATGGTGCAGTGGCCATAGTGACAATCACCCCTGTTGTGGTTGGAGCTATTGGTGACAATTCCAATGAGTCTATGTGAAGAATGTCAGGAAAAGAAAAACAGTAATGTATCAATCAGCAGTCCCATCACATATAAGTGTTGACAGTTTATCATTGTCCTCAATACAGTGGGACAGAGAGGCTCCTGAGAAGAAGGGTCATGGGATTCCACTACGTGGACTTTTAGTGTTTCTTCTTTAGATGTTTTATTGGTTCATGGAATGTGGGTGCTATTGGCTTGGACAGCATTTATTGCCCATCGTTAATTTCCCAGAGTGCAATTCAGAATTGTTGTCATGCTTCTGGAATCACATGTTGATCAGAGGTTGAGCAATTCATCAACTTCACCAATACATTCCACCCCGACCTTACATTCACCTGGACCATCTCTGACACCTCCCTCCCCTTCCTGGGCCTCTCCATCTCCATTAATGATGACCTACTTGACACTGACATTTTTTACAAACCCACCGACTCCCACAGCTACCTGGATGACACCTCTTCCCACCCTACCTCCTGCAAAAATGCCATCCCATATCCCCAATTCCTCTGCCTCTGCCGTACCTACTCCCAGTAGGACTAGTTCCACCACAGAACACACCAGATGGCCTCCTTGTTTAGAGACCGCAACTTCCCACGTGGTTAAAGATGCCCTCCAATGCATCTCATCCACATCCTGCCCCTCCGCCCTCAAACCCCACCCCTCCAACCGTTACAAGAACAGAACGCCCCTGGTGCTCACCTTCCACCCTATCAACCTTCGCATAAGTCACATCATCCGACGACATTTCCGCCACCTCCAAACAGACCCCACCACCAGGTATATATTTCCTTCCCACCCATTTCCACCTTCCGCAAAGACCGTTCCTTCCGTGACTACCTGGTCAGGTCCACCCCCCCCTACAACCCACCCTCCCTTCCTGGCACCCTCCCCTGCCACCGCAGAAATTGCAAAACCAGCGCCCACACCTCCTCCCTCACCTCCATCCAAGGCCTCAAAGGAGCCTTCCACATCCATCAAAGTTTCACTGGCACATCCACCAATATCATTTATTGTATCTGTTGCTCCCGATGCGGTCTCCTCTACAATGGGGAGAGTGGATGCCTCTTCGCAGAGTGCTTTAGAGAACATCTCCGGGACACCCGCACCAATCAACCCCACTGCGCTGTAGCCGAACATTTCAACTCCCCCTCCCACTCTGCCGAGGACATGGAGGTCCTGGGCCTCCTTCACCACCGCTGCCTCACCACCCAACGCCTGGAGGAAGAACACCTCATCTTCCATCTCAGAACACTTCAACCCCAGGGCATTAATGTGGACTTCACCAGTTTCCTCATTTCCCCTTCCCCCACCTCACCCCAGCTCCAGCCTTCCAGCTCAGCACTGCCCTCATGACCTGTCCTACCTGCCTATCTTCCTTTCCACCTATCCACTCCACCCTCCTCTCTGACCTATCACCTCCATCCCCACCCCCAGTTCACCTATTGTACTCTATGCTACTTTCTCCACACCCCCACCCCCCTCTCATTTATCTCTCCACTGCAGGCACCCTGCCCCTATTCCTGATGAAGGGCTTTTGTCTGAAACGTCGATTTTCCTGCTCCTTGGATGCTGCCTAACCTGCTGTGCTTTTCCAGCACATCTCTAATCTAGGAGATTTTAAATTCGAAAGGATCAATGACACTATGTCCTGTTTCCCCGATATCCCACATCACCCAAGAAAAACAGCATTGTATGTAAGAGCAATGTTTACACTTCAATGTTTCAGGAAAGCAGGTCCATACTCTAGAGCACCCTATGATTCCTTGGCATGGATTTGAGAATTGTGGACCACATGTTATGATTACTTCTGATTCACAGAAATTACTGGCATTAATTTGTAATGATCAATTACTAGGTCAGCTTGATTTTAATCTACATTGTTGGTCAATGCATGAAGTACACCTGCAGAATTGTGTAGCTGCAGTTGTCTTTAATCTGGAAGCTGTGAGTGTGTGATTAATGCCTTGAAGGACCTCACACACGTAGAGTACACTCCCAAGTCACAAGAAGTCAATCTCACTCCATCCAGTCTGGATGTGCTATTAGATATCTTTCATTCTCATTGTGTATTTGTGATTCAGATGATGATAGAAGGCAATACAGAGCTGTACAAAGAGCAAGAGAGAGAGAAAGAATGAAAGAGAGAGAGAGACAGAGTTGCAAGCTTCATCTGTTGTTCTGGGTGCTTCCCACTCACCGCCTCCCCCCCCCCCCCCCCCCCCCCCCCCCCCACAATCCATGGTAAACCTTCAATTTCCTTCCTGCCTTGAAGTCCCTGTTGATCTCATCAGGTTTTGGCTCCCAACATTCCCATGTAAACCTTTTATTTAAATCTTTGTCTCCCTATTTTAACATCTAAGCCACAGGATGACAATTCAGTTAGGCCAAACACCATAAAGCACCGCTGCCCTCCTCCCCAAACCACCAAATGCAGGACACCAACAATAACCTAACTTCCTCAGTCTGCCGTTCCTTCCCATGATCCATCGTTTCCCATCTTTATATGTTGAGTTACCCACTGTCAGTATCAGCATCACAGCATGCTACCTGCAATCCTTTGGTCTGACTTCCCCAAATTCCTCACGGTAGCAATGCCTCCTAATAAACCCGTTTCACTTTCAGTAACCAGCCCCACTAAACTGACTGTGCCCCAACCTTGGACCAGTTTGTAACAACAGCCTTAACTGATGATTGATCAGATTCATGACTGATCTCTGTGCAAGTCTCTGGCTGACTTACCACTACTGCCTTGACTGGTTGTATTGAACTTGCAGGACTGACCATGGCCCACTCCTCAGGCTGGAATGAAATAGAACGCTGGAGTCTGATGGCACCAAATGTTCAAATGACCCTAACCAAACCACTAGACTGAGATTGAATGATGCCTTGACTGAGTGTAGCAGCACCTCCTAACTGACAACAGCCCACTTTGACTTGACAATGGACTACTCTCCTTAGACATTGAGACATAGTATTAGGTTGGACCACATGTAATCGGATTCACACATAAGTTACAGGTGCACACTGTAGGTGTGACAGCACAGTGTCAGACTGCAACATGTTCACCCCTTGACAGTTCATTGCTGTCAAAGATAACAAGCTGCCTGGCTTTGTCTGTTACAATGGCAAGGTCTGACAGAAATACTATGATCCTGTGCATTCTGAATGAAGAGGCAATGTACTAAAAGGGAAGGCAAGATAAGACAGAGATGCTGTGAACACACACTTGGATGCACAATGAGTGAATACTATGGAAGCCTGCTAAGAGTCCTGTGATACCCACTGTTCTGATGCTTGAGATGGGAGCCTGTCCTTACATATAAAGTAGCCTGACAGCAGCATTATAATGTAAGGTGTCAGCGAGCTCCAAAGTGCAGTATTGAAATGCAGATCTGTATATTAAGTGAGACTGAGTTCTGCCAAGGTGATGTGGTGAGCCTGTTGCTTTGCCACCTCCTGTGGTTGGAAGGTGCAGGCAATTAATGCCAGTGGAGTATGCCCTGAGATGTTGGGCAATGCTGGCCAAGATGGGTGTCCGGAGAGTACAAAGGTGAACCGCAGCCAGTTCTTTGATTTTTGCGCTGCGATGTGACCTGATTGAGTTTGTTTTGGCTACCTGTGTAAATAGCTACTAGCATATAAATGAGGTGAAAGTAGGTAATAATAAGACACTAAGGGATACAAACAGGCCTGTCAGCGCTCATTAGCAAGATTCACATATTTTGTTTTCTTAACATTGAGAATATTATTTTCCCATTCTTGCCTTACCTTTCCAGCAGTCTCACTTTTCGCCATTTGTCTTAACATCACCTGATTGTGATTGGATATGAATTTCACTTTATAACATGCCAGTGCAGCACATTCTGTCTTTTGTAACATAAAGACCATTTAAGTTGTTGTTGATGTATTTGGGAAAGAAAACTGAGGAGATGCAATATAAACATAATCATTTAATATTTAAGAGGTTACAGGAGCTGAGCGGTTATCTTAAAGTCTACAAATCATTGAAAGTGGTAAGATGAGTTGATAAAGCTGTTTAAAAAGTGTGAGGGTTCTCAGTGTTATAAATGAATGCATGGAATTTCAGGACAAGGAAATTGTTCTTAACCTTCATAAATCACTGGCAAGTTTTCAGCTGGGGTGTTGTATCCAATTCAGAGCAGTACTCTTTCAAAGGAATGTTGAGGAAAGAGTGGAAAAAGTCTGGGAAAGAGAACTAACTGAATGGTACCACGGAGGAGAGACTGGGAATAACTCACTTAAAACAAAGAATGTTAAGTGGAACGTTGATGTTCAGCGTTGTAAATAGTTTTCATGAAGTAAAAAAAATGTAACTAATTCCAGTCACTTATGAACTGGCAACAGAGGACACAGATTCAAAGCAATCAATAAAGGGTCAGATATGCGATGACAAGCAATATTTTATGTAACCAGTTATGATGATCTGGAATGCATTATCTGCAAGGGTAATCGAAACAGATTTAGTAGTAAATTTCACAAGGAAATTGGATGGATACTTGAGAGAAAATTGCAAGACTAGTTTTGTACGATGGGACAAATACCCTTGTTCTGTGCTGTAAGGGCCTATGTTCTATTGCAAATATTAATCATGTCTATACATCAAATAATTTGTAACACTTCACATTCAAGAAGGGATATAGCTCTGATTATCTTGAGCTCAAGATCAAATTTTAACTCAACTGCAAAAATTTACATATGCAGCAAATATTCAAACTGCATTATAAGAATACAATTCTTGTTTGTTTTTGCAGTATGAGTCTGCCATTGACATCGATGTATCAGTTATTAACTTCAACTCTGCAGTCAACTTCAGATGCAAAATTATAATGTTTCTGATGAAGGACTATTTTCCTGCCCAGATTGATAATCTCCCCGCTGTGATCAATCATCTTTGAGACAAGATGTGAAATACTCTCATCAAAAATGATTATTTCACTGCCAAAATGGACAACTCTTCTTCTATCCAATGAATCTTTCTTTGCAAGCATGGAAATAATAAATGTATGGTTTATAAAGAAAGCTTCTTTAGCTACAGAGCATGCCATCAGAAATATTGCAAATGTTTGTGAATGTTCTTTTTCTCATCTGAGTAACAAAATTAGCTTTAAATTTTTTACTGGAGGATCACTGCAGTTAATGGAACAGAAAAAAGTATAACAGTAAAAGATCAGTATAAGAATCAAACTAATCTCACGTCAAAACTATAATGCATTTGTCAGAGGAAAGAGTTATTCTACATGCTGCATCTTGTAAAATCATAAACACGTTCTTTTGGAATTTAGAACATAGAACATAGAAAAATACAGCGCAGTACAGCCCTTTGGCCCTCGATGTTGTGCTGATTCAAGCCCACCTAACCTATACTAGCCCACGATGCTCTATATGCCAATCCAATACCCGTTTAAATGCCCATAAAGAGGGAGAGTCCACCACTGCTACTGGCAGGGCATTTACTTACAATATTTCTACATGTAGCCATTAGAATAGTTAATTACCTAACACACCCTTCTGTTTCATTAGCACAGCATTTCACTATGTAATAGAAGTCTTTCAAAATCATAAGTCAAATAATTGAATGTAATCCAAATCACCAGACCAATAAAATGGAAATGTTTGAATTTGGATGTTCACTTCATCAAGTCATCATCTTTGAATGAATGGCAGGGAATGCAGGTAGGAGTTAAGTATGCAAGTGCTAATAAAGCAGATGAGCAGCCTTGCAGTCTAGTCCAATCTGTGAGTTGAGTGCCTGTCCCTGTGCTCAGAGTGAAGAAGGCCATTCCTGAAGAAGGGCTGATGCCCGAAACGTCAATTCTCCTGTTCCTTGGATGCTGCCTGACCTGCTGCACTTTTCCAGCAACATATTTTCAGCTCTGATCTCCAGCATCTGCAGTCCTCACTTTCTCTTCGAAGATTTTAACCTACTGTGAATCCTCTTACAAGGATGCCTTCCTTGAAGAAGCTCTCTTCCTCCCTCTACAAGGATTTCAGTGAGTCCCTCTCTCACTGCACACCCCAGGTCATCTCCTCTGCACAGAAGTTCTTCAGCCATGTTCTCAAACAGACTCGCTACCACAGCCACATCTCCTTCCTCAGCACCTGCCTATGGAACCGACTGACCCCACACCGACTCCGGACTACGTTCCGACCAACAAAATTTGGACCCAACCAGGACAACCAGTACCTACAACAAATCTGAAGCCTCCAGCAACAGACCTCCCTCCGGATCCTCTGCTCCACGCTTGCAGCCATGCGCCGCTACCTACATTCCCTGCAGTCAGACCTACCCCAGCTCAGGACAACACTCTCACAGACCTGTAAAGGACCTCTACTCTTCTTCATCCACGGAAGAATCCATACACTAAACAAACAGTTCTTCGTAGCCATATCGGAAATTAAAGACAGTAAGTACCAAAAACTTTCATGTACTTACCCCCACACTCTAGGTTCCTCAACTGTTCCAGAATCTTCCATCGGCCTCCGAAGCCATTAACCACGGGGCCGCTACAGCCACCCAAACAACCGTCTCCACGATCGCCAGGAAGACCATCGCCGACAGATTCGCAACCTCCGTGGCTATCTAGAATAATACTGTCTCTGTCGTCGCCACAGCCACTTCCGCCCCCTGGGTTGCCGCCGCCGCAGCCACTTCCGCCCCCAGTGACATCACTAACTGCACAACCACAGCGCCGCATGTGTCTCCGCCCCCACGCCGATCTTCATCACCACACTTAACTCCACCCCTACGCCTATTTCTCTCACCATGCCTAACCCCGCCCCCACGCCGATCTCCGTCACCACGTCTAACCCCGCCCCCACGTCGATCTCCATCACGTCTAACCCCGCCTCCCAAGACGATCTCCGACACCACACCCAACTCCGCCCCCACGCCGATCTCTGTCCCCGCCCCCACGCCCAACCTCACCCCCACTCCTAGTTCCAGCCCCACACCAGGTCCTAGCTCCCAGCCCTGCCATGTTTTCACCATCCCTCCAGATCTACCCCTCTCTGAGGATGAAAGATCAGTCCTCAGCAGAGGCCTCACCTTCATTCCCCTACGCTCTCGGATTAACGAGTTCAACATGCGGCGTGACATCGAACAATTCTTCCGCCGCCTTCGCCTCCGTGCCTACTTCTTCAACCAGGATTTTCGCCCACTCTCTGACAACCCTTTCTCCCACCTCCAACACACTCCATCCACCTGGACACCCTGTGCTGGCCTCTTACCCGCCCTCAATCTCTTCAAAGCCAACTGCCGCCGCGACATTCCTGAAGAAGCGCTGATGCCCGAAACGTCGATTCTCCTGCTCCTTGGATGCTGCCTGACCTGCTGCGCTTTTCCAGCAACACATTTTCAGCTCTGATCTCCAGCATCTGCAGTCCTCACTTTCTCCTCAAAGTGTCCTTGCAGAAACCTTTTAATGCTAGTTGCCAGTGTACCCTTCAATGCAAGTCTGTGCTTCAGAAGCCCACTACAAGCGCATCAAAGAGGGGTTGTTGGATGCGACTTGCCAATATCTGTAGAAGAAGGTACATACAGCTGGTGCCCACAATTCAAACCCAGGACTGTGGTTTGGTCGTAGGCAACATTGAGGTCATTTGGAGGATGTGTTGAGCTGAATCAGCCAAGTACCCATTCTGGTTTTCATGTCAAGTGTTCCTAGCATCCAGCTTGTTTGGTGAGTTTGGTCAGATAGAAAACTAAATATTAATGAGGTGAGTTCTGCCATCTACAAAGCATTTGATACAGAATAATCCACCTTAATCCAACTTGCTGCTGCCTAGTGAGGAACTCATCATGCCATTTGTGAGAAACATTCAAGTTGGAGCAAGTTGCTCTCACCACTGAGATGGGCCTTTCTGAACTTATTGACCAATTCTGCTATACTTCTTTCCATAGCCCAAGTCACTTGGAACCCTGTAAGATCTGCCCTTCAATTCCAAATATCAGTCAGCCTAACATGAATGAGACAAGGCAGTGACTGTTGAAAGCAAATTGCTCAAAACGGGCATCTGATAACCTTCGTGAACAACAGGAGGTATTGTTTAACTTATATAAGATCTGTATATATCCCCAATATATATTCATCAAATAAAACAGCCATGGCCAACAAAAGAGGTGAAGAATTACTTAAAATTTAAATAAGAGCATAAAGTGTAAAGAATTATGCAGAAGCAAAGAATGGGGGGAGATTAAATGGCAAAGGAAGAAGGAAAAGGTGCTAAGAGTATATGGAAAGAAAGCTTTGAGCAATATAAATATTGACACAATACCTTTTTTGCACTTACTGCAACTGATGTGGGGAGTAAAAATTAAAATGATCCTTTAAAACAGTGATATTATGAATGAATTCAGAAAATAGCAACCTCTAGCAACCAGCAAGAAGAAACTGGATCTGCAGTTCCTCTCCACATGTGGAAGGGGTACAGGAGGACCACTGTCCTTTATCTACAATACCACAAGTAAATAAAAAGATGCCATTTCCACCAGATAAGCAAAGCCATTTCTACAACAGGCTGAGGATATCCCAGGACACCACGTGTCACCTTCTGCAGCAAAACTTGTGAGCTGAAGTTCAATCTATCTTGATCAAGGTGATAGCTGCACTAGATATTTATGCCACTGGTTGCTTCCAGGGAAATGCTGGGGACCTGTGTGAGCTCTCTCAGTCTTTGGCCCACAAATGTGTTAAAACTGATATTAATGTAATTTGTGCCAGGTCACATCACTTCATTTAATTTCCCTGTGACCAGGTCAATGCTACCCAGGCTTTGTTAACATAGGTACCTTCCTATTGGAACAGGGCACTATAAACAGTCCACATATTACATTGATAGCTCTTTATTATACACTTCATCAACAGAAAAATGTTCCATTCCATCAATGTGCAAGTCATCTGTGATCACCAGGACCAAATCTTAGAAGTCTGCATCAGATATCCTGGGAGCTGAACTGATGCCTAAATTCCTGAGAACTCCTCATTTCTGTCTTCATTTCACAGGCCAAATGCTTCTCCAACTATGTCTGATGACTCTGCTATGCCACCACTTGACTAAGGCTGAGAGTAGGTACTTGTGCAGTCCGTTCTTCCACCTGAGCTATAGTGGTGCAGACAACAGGCCTCCTGAGTCTGTGGTTCTGAAGCTAGAATCTGTCAGGGGAGTTAGGATGGAGAGGTGCCTTGCAGAAAAGTATAGAAAATCTGAGATGAAGAGAAATGTTTTCTCTGAGAGAGTGGTGAGCCTGTGGAATTCTCCATCACAGAAAGCAGTTGAGGCCAAAACATTGAATGCTTTCAGGAAGAAGATAGACATAGTTCTTAAGGTTAAAGTGATCAAACAGTTGAAAGCAGGAGCAAGTATTGTGTTGTATGATCAGCCATGATTGTATTGAATGGTTGCACAGTCTAAATGGCATACTTCTGATCCTATTTTCTACATTTCTACACGCCCAACATGCTGTACTCTCGACAACTGGAGCAGCAAAGAGGGGATTTGAAATCCATTGAGAGATAGTGGTTTTTTGGCGCCCTGGAATTTTGCGTGGTTGTTGAACCTCTTGCAGTTTCCCCAATCTCTAAGGCACAGTATCTGTTTTGAAGGTCTAAATGGATTTTATTTCAAAACTATCTTAAATCAAATCTATATCTGGATACTCTATATCTGGATACTGGAGAGCATTCTTTCGAGGATGAAATTGAGGACATTGAGTAAGAGGGACATTGCTTCACTACAATAGAATTGCAGCGTTGGATACAACACACTGAACAACATTTAGTTGACACTTAGTTCCAATAGTTCTAGATGAATTTCATGGAATATTGCATTGTAATAATGTCAGGAAAACCTTAAACAGTGATAGATATAAGAAGAGATAACTATGGGGCTGACTTGATAGGGCAGTTAAAAATAGGAACAGGATTCTTAACAGGGGAATAGAGAACAAAACTGAAGCTATGTTAAAATGTTTTAATATCCCACCTGGACTATTGTGGTCAACAGTAGATACAATACTGTGGAGAGGTTATCCAAAAGATTAACTAAAATGGAACTAGAAAGTACACATTATGCTGTTGGAGGTAGTATATTGGGTTGAACTGAAAATTGACTCATGGGCAGTAAAGAGTGAGTGGGAATAAGAGGTTCCTTCAGGTTGATGACTGGTGACTAGTGGGGTTCCACAGGGATCCATTCTGGGACCACAACTATTTACAATATATATTAATGGACTTGGAGGAAGAAAGTGAATATATTGCAACCAAATTTGTAGATGATACAAAAATAGGTGGAAAGACAAGCTGAGAGAAGGATGTAAACCATCTAAACAGAGATATTGTTAGATTTAGTAATTAGGCAAAAAGTTGACAAATGGTGTATAATGTGGGAAGATGTGACATTGTTCATTTTGGAAAGAAGAACAAAAGAACAATGTATTATTTAGATGGAGAGCAACTGCAGAAAGCTGCAACAGAAGGGGACTTGGGGGTAATTGTGCATGAAATACAGAAAGCTAGCAGACAGATGTAGTGGGTAATCAGGAAGGCAAGTGAAAATTGGCCCTTATTTCAAGGGATTCTGGATTACTGGTGCTGGAAGAGCACAGCAGTTCAGGCAGCATCCAAGGAGTTTTGAAATCGACGTTTCGGGCAAAAGCCCTTCATTAGGAATAAAGGCAGTGAGCCTGAAGCATGGAGAGATAAGCTAGAGGAGGGTGGGGGTAGGGAGAACTCCTTTTCCACCTATCCACTCCACCCTCTCCTCCCTGACCTATCACCTTCATCCCCTCCCCCACTCACCCATTGTACTCTATGCTACTTTCTCTCCACCCCCATCCTCCTTTAGCTTATCTCTCCATGCTTCAGGCTCACTGCCTTTGTTCCTGATGAAGGGCTTTTGCCCGAAATGTTGATTTCGAAGCTCCTTGGATGCTGCCTGAACTGCTGTGCTCTTCCAGCACCACTAATCCAGAATCTGGTTTCCAGCATCTGCAGTCATTGTTTTTACCTCCTTATTTCAAGGGGTTTGGAGTATAAGGTTAGGGAAATCTTACTGCAACTACAAGTTGAAAATGAGACCATATCAGGAGTGTTTGTGAGTAGTTTTGATCCGCATGTTTGAGGAAAGATATAATTTAGTTAGAGGCAGTTCAGCAAACGTTTGCAAGGATGATCCCTGGTATGGAGGGATTGTTTTATGAGCAAAGGTTGGGACTCTGCTCATTAGAATTTTCAAAAATGGCAGGTGATCTCATTGAAATATATAAGATTCTGAAGGGGTTTGATAGGGTAAATGCTGAGAGGATGTTTACCCTTGGGGAGAGTCTAGGACCAGAGGACATAGTCTCAGAATTACATGGTACCAATTTAGACTGAGAGAAAGAGGAATTTCTTTTCTTAGAAAGTTGTGAGCCATTGCAACTCCTTGCCACAGAAAGTTGTGGGGGCAGATTTCTTTTGTATGTTTAGGATAGATTCTTGATCAGTCAGGAAATCAAGGGTTACAGGAAAAACTCAGGGAAGTGGGCATGAAGAATGTTGGATCAACCATGATCCTATTGGATGATTTCCATTCCATGATCCCAGCTCAAGGGGCTGAATGGTCTACTATTCTTCCTATTTCTCATGGTCTTATGGTCTTTCGAGACTGAGCAAACTGGAATAGTCCCCCTGACAATAGAGATGGTTAAGGGGAGATTTGATAGAGATGTACAGGGAATCTTAAAGGATCTAACATAATAAATAAAGAAAAACTATTTATTTTGACCAAAAGTTGGTGAGAAAGTTTGATAAAAACAGATCCAAGTCTATCAGGTTGAATTCAACAGATGATTACGTATATCCTACATCCACCCACCCCCAAACACGTGATATGCAACAAGAAAAACCAAAGCACTGCTGATGCTGGAAATCAGAAACAAAAATAGAAATTGCTGGAAAAAACTCACCTGGTCTAGCAGTATCTCTGGAAAGAAGGCAGAGTTAATGTTTTGGGTCCAATGTGTTCTGAAGAAAGGGTCACTGAACCCTAAATGTTAACTTTACTTTCTCCTCACACATGTTGTTAGACCTGCTGAGATTTTCCAGCAATTTCTGTTTTTGAACATGATGCTCATTTCCATTTATCATAACAGTACATCCATATTAGCATAATTATGCAGACTGAGTTCCAAATGTCCAGAATCCATTTCATGGCTCTAAATTGCGTGTGCCAGAGTTTAGAAGCACATTCAAGTTATTTCTTCTATTTATGAAGTGATATGTGGTATTAGGATGAAATCCAGCAAGAGATTTACTGTGGTATTTTGTCCTCCAGAAATGTGTGTGATTGTTCAATCTCTTGCAGTTTTTCCAACACTCTAACAGACACTATCTGTTTTGAAGGTCTAAGTGGATTTTATTTCAAAACTATCTTAAATGAAATCTACACTTTTTAACTAACTCCTTCCTTCTAAAAAGTTTGAAATGGCATTCTTTAAAGAAAAATCAATTTAACTGTTGAAAGTATCCCCATACAAAAAAAAAATTGGAGTCAATTGCAATACTACTTTAGTAAGGTCATCTTTGTTGATTCAATTTAATGAAACCACAACAAAGTTTTTGTATAACGGGTGAAGTTTTGTGATTTATAAAATCTGATGTTAGATGGATCAGTCGTCCACACTAACAAAGGAGTCAGTCTGATGTTCATTTCTTCAGTGTCTTGTCGATGGTGGATAGGCTGAAAGTGCCTCCAGATGACATGAGTTGTTCAATTAATTTCAAATAGGCTACTGCAAAAAAAAGTACTTCACACGGTAACCATGTAGGAAATTTTTTTTTTAGCATGCAAAAGTACAGAACAGGATAGAAATCTGCAAAAAACAGGTTTCAGATAATGTAGAAAATAACATATTCATGACATTATCACAATTAGGAACATGATTATACTTATGAACAATTTAGTTATGTATCTGTCATTGCACATCATACTAACATGCTATAATTTATGAAAATTGACTTGTGAACTCCTCTGACTGAGAATGAATATCTCACATAAGAAAATTGGATAATACACTTGATAATGTGCTAGTGAAATTCTAGTGAGGAAATAGAATTTAAGTTTGCTTGCAATATTGATTGTTATATTTGCATGCATGGCAATAATAGAAGGTTACCTGCCCAGTTAAAAGGCCACTGGTGCCAATCATTTGATTTCCAGCAATTTAAATAAACAATCTCATCTTTTCATATTGAGAAAACTGCAATCTAACAAACCCTAAGAGAATAGCACTTTCTTCCTTGACTGTGCTTTTTCTCTTTTGTTTTTGGATAGTGCAATAATAGTTACCTCTTTCCTTGTATCAGCTGGCAATATAAATATCTGGCCAAATATTGTTTAAATTACTGCAGGTATGTAGGCTGATTTCTGACATGTTTGCATTTCACCATTAAAAATTTTGATATCTTTTTGTGTTTCGAATGAATTATCCTTTCCCATAGTAAAAACACTGTTGGTTTACTGATTTGTATGTAGATTGATGAAGGTCAGGCTCATCATTTGGCATTGTTGATGTCAAACAAAACCCTAACATTGTAACTACCCGAGTGCCCCAAAACTACCTGAGATAGTCTGGAAATTGTTTCAAAGTATTGTGACACAAGGTACTTGTAAAGATATTTTTAGTTAGCTGCTGATGTGTAGCAATGTTTTGGATAATGCAATTTGCAAATTTTGCTTTCTTTTCATTGGCCATTAGAATTCACAATTTATTATTGTAGACTCTCAGGCAATCAAATATCTCAACACTTTCGCATGCAAGTTCCTTATATTTTTCATCTCTCCAAAGCTTTGTTTTTCCCTTCCCCTTTATCTTTGCTCCTATCCTGAGGTAAGATAGGATGGGGTTAATGTGGAACATAAACGCCAACATTGATTTTCGGTTTCAATAGCTTGTCATTGTGTTGCAAATGCTAAGCAGTTCTCTAGGAGACAATTGGGAGAAACAAAAAGCTTTCCAGAGTAGAATGAAACAAAGAACTGTGGACGCTGATGCTCAAAAACAAAACCTGAAATTGCTAGAAAAACTCAACAGATCTGGCAGCGTCTGTGGAGGGAAAGCAGAGTTAATGTTTCTGAAGCATCACTGGACTAGAAAAGCTAACTCTGCTTTCTCGCCACAGGTGCTCCCAGACCTGCTGAGTTTTTCAAGCAATTTCTGCTTTTGTCTCCTTCCATAGTAGAGTTAGGCCAAGGGTTTAAAAAATATGGTGTAATCTAGAATTAGTCTCTGTTTATTTTGGACAGTAACAATATTTTTAACAGTGAGAGACTTCATGCAGCAAATGGATTCACCCAGACTGTGGAGGTCAAATGTTACAGGGCAATTGGGGCAGCACAGTTGCTCAGTAGTTCGCACTGCTACCTCACAGCACCAGGGACTTGGATTCGATTCCAACCTCAGGTGACTGTCTCTATGGAATTTTGCATGTTCACCCCATGTCTGTGTGGGTTTCTGCTGGGTGCTATTGTTTCCTTCCACAATCCACAGATATGCAGGTTAGCTGGATTAGCCATGCAAACTTATCCCTTAGTATCCAGGGATGTGCAGGCTAGGTGAATTCATATGAAACCATAGTAAATAGGGGGTTACAGGGATAGGGTCGGGGGTGTGTCTAGGTGGGTTACTCTTTGGAGGGTCACTGCAGATTTGATGGGCTGAATGACCTCTTCCCATACAATAGGGATTCTATGATGTATGCACTAAATGGTTTGGGCAGGTAGTTATGTGAAGGTTTCTTTGTGACATACTATTTTTGATAAAAAAAACAATCTTTTTTGATCAAGACTAAATTGTTAAGATAATCAAAACATTAACATGATCAGGTCATGGTATTTGAGGCTTAGTGGGCTGTTATCTGTATGATCAGATTGGTGCATGGATGGGTTGGGGTGTAGTTACTGTTACGAGCGCAGGTTCTTAAATTCCACTTTAACCACTGAATTATGTTATTATGTTATCAACCATTTTCCATTTGCTTAATGTGAGTTTGGAAATTACAAACCAACTGTAATTCAGTATGAGAACTATTTGCAGGAGTCCATTAATATCTCTTCATAGCTCTTAGTCTTCTGACCCACTGAATTATTTGTCAACTTTCTTCCCACATCTAATCAGGTTTCTAAGAAAAGGTGATGTCGTCATATACATTGCCTTCCTTAACAATTTATTCAAGTCAATAACAAGCTTTAGATTCTAAAAGACACACAGATTTCTAACAGCAACAATCAGAATTTCTTTCTAAAGATACGCTTCTCAATGAGGTTCTTAAATGATTCATTATATTGTACATTCTTTTTGTCTCCTGCTTTTCAGCAGGTAGAACTCGTACCTTCACATGAAAGGCATCTGTGCAGACACCCCCAACCAATCTTTCATTATTATTATTATTATTATTATGCAGTAAGTGACTTCTATCTGATAAAGTGACACTTATAAATAATACGACTGCTTTACAATCTGGTTGAATAAACTCCACAGAGTACAGCCAGTTAGTGAGAATCTAAACCAAGGGGAGTACAAGTTGAATGGTAGCAAATGAAAGCAAACAACAGCAGTTACTTACTTGTTATTAACTATCTGACTTTTCAGCAGATGAGACACAATTGATTTGAGAACATAATGGATATCAAAATAATTTCAATGCAGTGTTCTGTATGCTGAACAATACTTAGCAAATGGGAAAAAAAGGAGAAATTGTTAAAAAAGCTGAAAAGAACGTTTATCTCATATTGTGCCTTCCAGAAATTGTTCAGTGTGACTACAACTATCAGGCAGTATTCAGGTGTTCAGTGTCAATAGTTGCATTCTGGAACTAATACTTCTGCCAGAATTGGTCTTCTACAATTTTCTAGCAAGGCCCTGAATCAAACTGATGAAACGAATTTGTGGAAGGTGAGTTTCAGCCGTTGGTTCAAAATACACCAGTTGAATGAAGTGCAGAGCATATTAATTCCTACACTGCATTAAAATGCCACTAGACAATTAATCATTGATTCAGCCTTCAGATCATCAAGGAAATGTCATAAAATGTGCGGCTCAGAGTTCCAGAAGTCAGGAACAGATGGGATCAGTTTCCAGGGAGTTCTGTAAGAATCCCTTGCTGCTGAAAGATGAGGCATTAAGGATGACAATTGGGATTTGGGAGTTTTTTTTTTTGCAGAGTACCCAGAAAGGGTCACTTCTGATTCTTGTGATGCTCCAAAAGAATGTTGAGTTTGAGTTTGATTTATTGTTGTCATATGTACCAAGATACAGTGAAAAGTGTTTTGCATGCACAACAGGCAGATTTTACCATACAAAATGCATCAGGATAGTAAAAAAATAGTGCAGAATACAGAGTTGCAGCTGCAGAGAAGCTGCAGAGAGAGAGAGAAAGATCAACATTAACATTCAAGAGGTCCGTTCAAAAGTCCGATGACAGCAGGGAAGAAGCTGTTCACGAATCGCATGTTTTCAAACTTTTAAATCTTCTGCCTGATGGAAGATGGTGGAAGAGAGTATAACCGGGGTGGGAGGGGTCATTGATTATGTTGGTTGCTTTCTTGAGTCAGCAAGTAGTATAAATGGAGTCAATGGATGGAAGATCGGTTTGTGTGATGGACAGGACTATGTTCATGACTCTCTGCATTTTCTTGTGGTCTTGGCGAAGAGCAGTTGCCATACCACACTGTGATGTATTCAGATAGGATGCTTTCTATGGTGCATGTATAAAAATTGGCAAGAATCTTTGTGGAACTGCTGAATTTTCTTAGTCTCCTGAGGAGGTTGAGATGTTGTTGTGTTTTCCTGACTGTCATGTTGGTATGTGTGGACCAGGACAGATTGTTGGTGATCATCACTCCCAGGAACTTGCTGCTCTCAATCATCTCCACCTCAGCACCATTGAAAAGCAGACAGATGCATCCCTTCTACTCCACTTCCTGAATTAAAGATCAGCTCCTTCATTTTACTGATGTTGATGGAGAGATTGTTGTCTTTATACCTTGCCACTAAGCACTCAAACTCTTTCCTGTATTCTGTTTTGTCGTTGTCTGAGATCCGATCTACAACAGTGGTGTCATCAGTAAACTTGGAAATGGAGTTGGGACAGAATTTGGCCATACAGTTGGGTGTGTAAGAAGTATAGTAGATGGCTGAGTACGTAGCCTTGCAGGCACTAGATTTGAGGATTATGGTAGAGGAGATGCTGTTGGCTATTCTTACTGATTGCAGACTATGGATCAGGAAGTTTAGGATCCAGTTACAGATGGGGATGCTGAGACCTAGGTCTTGGAGTTTAGAGAAGAGTTTGTTTGGAATTATGGTGTTGAACGCAGAGCTGTAGTCAACAAGTAGGAGCCTGATGTAGGTTTGCTTGTTATCCAGATATTCCAAGGATGAGTATAGGGCCAGGGAAATGATGTCTGCCGTGGACCTGTTGTGCCAGTAGGCGAATTGAAAAAGATCAAAGCAATTTGGTAGGCTGGAGCTGAAGTCAAAAAACTAAGGGACAAATTAAATGGAATACTAATACCAGTGAATCGGATGGATTCATAAATAGACATAATGTTTTATTGGAAAATCACGTTGTCAATGTTATCTGTTGTCTGATATTTTTGTCTGGAGACCATATGTGTCAGAAATGGAATTAATTTAGCAGATGTAAATTGTCTGTAAATTTAATTGTGTAGCTACTACAACTTTCTAATGACAGGTTTTTAACACTGCGAGATGAGTAGTGCGAAACATTCTTTTGAGACAGACTGGACATGATTATTGAAGTGATTTAATCCCACATAGCACAGCAATGCCTCTAGCATCTGGTGCAGTTAATAAAGGACTTCTGTATCCTGTCACTTGATAATGGCAGTTGAATGTTCCATTTCTTGGAAGAAAGCCCAAAGGTATTGATAGGTACAGCACTGAAGGAACTTCATATTTGCTGTCAAACACATTATGTAAGGACAAACCATTTCATGTACAGAATACTCTATCTCCAGCATTTTATCATCAGAAACCAGCAGATTTAAGATTAATAAATATAATTTCAGCCTTTGTGTTTGAAGAAGTCCCTATTTTGATTATCACTGTCCACGTTCAGGTTTCGACACAACAAGTATTTAACATAAATTAAATTGGATATTTACATGGAAATATTCCACCTGATATATTACAACATAGCTGGTAAAGACATCGTCTAGCAAGATGTTGGGATATACTCTTGTCTTAAACAAGCCACTCATAAAGTGTCATAATTTAGTTATTTTTAAAAAGAAATCCTTAGCTAAATCTGCTAATAATAAAAAAAAACATGTCTAATGAAACTTCCCATATAGGCAGAAGTGTTCAACAGGATCATGACTGATCTACTGTTTCCACACCATTTTCTCACACTATTCTCATTACCGTTAATATTTAGAATACTTTAAAAGTTTGAAAAATAATAACTTTTCATTTTGCATTCATCAGGATAATTGACAAGATATACCAATGTAAAGGGGAAACAACATTGATACTGTCCGAAAGAAGAATGCTGATTAGTTGACAAGTAGACTCTGGTACAGATGTTGCCATGGAAATTGCACTGGTTAGATGATGACTGTCAGTTAACTGCTAAACTTTGTTTAATTTTCAAATCAGTCAGATTGACTCTGACTGGTCAAGCTACTACCTTGATAAATGAACCAGAAATTGACTGCGACCTGTTTTGTTGAGTTGAAATAGGCACAGAATCAGATCCTGTCTATTAACATATATGTTAATTCCAGTACACACAAGTGCACCACACTTTAAGCTCAATTGACAATGCTAAATTGGTGCCCGCATAATTCATCCTTCATTTCTGTACTTTGGAGATATCAAATGGATTGCCGCCCAAGAAATCATTTTGCTGATATAATCATTCTCAATACTTTGTTGCTTACTATTTAAATACCAAACCCTGATCTTTTATTTTTTCAACTCCTCAGACTTCTCTAACAAAAGACAGCATTCTATTTACCTTTTTTAATGACTTAACTTATGATTAATTCTTAGTAGAGCTTATTACCTATTCCATGTATAATAAATATCCTGCATGTTTTATTACTTTAAAACAACTGTAAGAAAGCTCAGAATGCAGAATAGACACAAGCAATGGACTGGCTGTGCTGAATTGCCGATTTCTGTTTTGCTTTTATTTCTTCTGTATAATATAAATGCATGTCATCATAATCTTTGATTATTCCCCTGCATTGTGACTTTAATATTCAATTTAATCAAACTTGACAGTGATTCATCAGGCAGACAGAAAACTGTTAGGTGAAAGCAGAGAGCTCTTGCAGTGCTACTTGAAGCATGTTGGAGCTACTACAGAAACACATTATGCTGCACTGCATCATGAGACTAAGAAGGCAATTAGAGAAATGTGAAATAGGATCAATGGGATGCATTCATCCACAATTGTGGGCAATTATACAAGAATGATTCTGAATTGTCTCTCAGAAGGCCAATGTCTGTTGTCAATCATGGTTGAAAAAACCTCTCTCCATGCCAATTACTGACAAACTGGTACTCTCCAACAAACCTAAGAAAACATCCTCAGGGTCAGAAGACTGAAGTAAGTGGCATCTGACCCAGCAGTTTGCTATTAAGGATCCAACTGCATTGGGATTGAAAAAGCTGTGGAAATGCAATTTGCTGAAAGAACTCCTAAATGAAATTTGGCACATGTCAGTGGGTTACACCATTTGCCTTGACAGACAATGATAGAATTTCTGTTGAATTCCTGAAAGAAAAAGCTCTTTTTAGGAGAGTGGGCGAAGAACAATTGAGATCTGGGAAATCAGCATCAGGAATCAAAGAATGAGTTCAGAGCTACTTTTTAGAGACTAAAAGAATCACTTTCAATTGAGACAAGTATAATTTAGATGTCCCAAAGCATATTTGGAATTTTTATAATGAAGATGCATCAAGTGCATATAATTGCTATAGATTATTTTTTTTAAATGTGCCTAGGTAAACAAGTCATTTTGTATCCAAGTGCTAAAGGCATCTTTTTTAGATTACTCTGCAAATGGTCTTAAATCTCGAAGTAAACCGATTCAATCTACACTAGCTAACCGCTTCTGACTCACACTTTAGAAGATTTTCTCCCCCTCTCCATAAGTTTCTACCACTGTCTTTGAACTGCTGTTTGAAAGGATTAGTAATACCCATTCAATAAGGCTAGGACAGGCTGTTCCTTGGTCTTTAAGAGTTGTTGATATTTCAGGATCTGCAGATGTCAACTTGGACTTCCCCTGTCAACTAGGGATGGTTCTGGTCTTTGGGTCATCTCACTGAGGTAGTCTTCTGGCTCTGATCAGTCTGATAATGCTCACTGTGAGGTACAAAGAGCTGAAGATGCTATGTAGCTCAGCTACTAGTTGATCATGCTCTCTTCCAATGCTGTTGAATTGGGTACACAAAACAGAGTGAACTTGGGGGCTCCAGGTTGCTCCTGTTATTCCCCTCTTGCAGCCTTCTTGAACATTCTCTGGCCTGTGTCCAATCCTAACATTGGGTGGGGCAGGAAAATCCATTGAGATGGCTATTTTTCATATTTGGAGGTCATAGAACATGGTTTTGAACCTTCAACTATCCATGTCTCATTATGTCTCTGGCCTCCTGCTGAGCTGGGTGCCACCAAGTAATAAGTCTTCTAACAAAGTAGGTCCACTGATGGCACAAACATCAGATCATTCTAAAATTGTCCTTCTATGCATTTCCTAACACAAGCCAGTTTCTGGTAATGTTATTGATCTTTTCCATTCTCCACACAATGATTTGATGGCTTAGTGATTCATCAGACAATTGAGGATGGTTGTTAATCATCAAGATTCAAGACATGAATAGCTTCCATTTGTCTTTATTTGTAATTACATTATCATGATGCCAGCAAGTCTAACAGCTATTGTTACTTTAAGTTGGAAAAGACACCTGCCATTTACTTTATCTATACCCCTCATGATTTTATAAACCTCTATGAGGTTACCTCTCTACCTCCAGTGAAAGAAGTCCCAGCCTCTCCAGCCTCTCCTTATAACTCAAACCTTCCTGGCAACATGCTGGTAAATCTTTTCTGAACCCCATCCAGTTTATTACCTTATGAATCTGCCATTTAAATTTCGTTATGCACACCTTCCTACTCAAAGATGGGATTGCTGGTATTTCAGGGCACTCAAACCCAGGGCAACCCAAGAATAGTTGAGAAAGCTCTGAATTTCTATAGTTGGCTGTGCAGTAAGTCTACTTTGAGGCTCTATTACTGTGACTAAAAATTGGGGAATAATTTGATGATTTTCATTTTTTAAAGTTACAACCAGATTTTAAAGATGGATATTATCCAACACTGATGAAGTGTGAGCATTAAAATTCATATTTAATAGCCTTAGCCTAGATGTTGTTCAGGTCTTGCTGGATATGGATATGGAATGCTTTGGTATCTGAGGAGTTGTGAGTAGTGTTGAACATTGTGTAATCTTAAGCAAAGATCCCCACTTGTGACCTAATGAAGGAAGGCATGTCATTGATGAAGCAGCTGAAGATGGTTAGGCCGACAGCACTACCCTGAGACAGACTGCTTCTGAGCCAGGACGTCCGGAGTTCAGGTCCCATCTGCTTCAGAGATGTAATAATATCACTGGACAGATTGCTTCGGAAATATCTCTACCCTGAGGAACTCCTGCAGTAGTGTCCCAGGAGTAAAATGATTGAGATCCAACATCCACAACTGTCTTCTGTTGTGCTATGTCTGACTCCAACCATTTACTCTCCTGATTCCCAGATTTCAGTTTTGTTAAAGTTGTTTGAAGCCACACTCAGACCCCTAATGCCTTGATGTCAAGAGCAATCATTCTCACATTATCTCTCAAGTTCAGCTCTTTTGCACATATTCAAACCAAGGCTTTAATGAGGTCACAAGCTCAGTTGCCCTGTAATGACCCAAACTGAGTGTCAGAGAGCAGATGACTGCTGAACCAATGTTACTTGATAGCACTGTTTATTGCATATCCATAGTTGCCATATTAATTCAATAAAAGGCCAAGACAGGTGTGAGATTATTGGATTTAGTAGCAAAATAAACATCAGTTGCAAGGTCATATTAACCACCCTGCATTACAAGTGATAGCTTTTAATATGCAAACTGTTGACTCAAGTTGGAAACTAATTTCATTATGGAGTTCTTTGACCATTTTGGAAATGCTAATAGTAATTATTCAAGGCAATGGGAAACAGGGAAAAAAAATATAAGTGGCATCCTCACATGGTGAGATATTACTATCAGCTTGGCAGAAACATTAGAAGCACCAAAGGTAATGATTATAATAGATTGCAATTAGTAAGATCTTAATAAGCATCTTGGATAGTTTTAATTTCCTTTGAAAAGTTCCTTTGTAATGTTGAATAGGAAACCACAATTTCAGTTTGAACAAAAGCCAAATAAATAGCTACTCCTCGGATGCTGCCTGAACTGCTGTGCTCTTCCAGCATCACTAATCCAAAATCTGGTTTCCAGCATCTGCAGTCATTGTTTTTACCCAAATAAATAGCATAGCCATGATCACAAAGCCAATGTATTAGTCAGTATTAACCATTTTCAGTTTGCTACAGGTGTGAACTACCTATAGTCCTGATGGTTCAGAAGATGTGATAATTACTATTGATTTTCCATTTCTCAGTGGGATGAAATACAAGCAGCAGCTTTTTTATCCTTTAGATTGAACGCAATGTGGTTCAAATTGCATGGTCAAAACTGTCATCTTTTTCATTAAAAAAATTCCTCCTGCGTGTACTGTTTCTCCTTGGTAGGTAAATGCATTCCATTTCTCCAAACCTCTATACACACAGGAAACTTGCCTGAGTCCAGTCTATGAGAAAGTGAGTCCAGTCTATTCGTAGTAACTAGTTAGTTGGAGACCATCCTCAGGACACATGAAAGACTGGAGAAAGACAACAAGGCATGACAAGAAAACATTAGCTGATTCCTTTCTCTTAAGAGCATGGTAAACCAATTGGATTTTAATGAAAATCTGGTAGTATTTTCTCCATGATTAATTGAGATCAGTTTTATCATTTTGCAAAGATGATTTGAGCTCACAATTTGAGATTTTAACTTGGTATCATTACCACAGCACTACTTTACCTGGTGAAAACTTCTTTTATCAAACATTCTGCAATTTGTTACTGAAATTTCAGCCACTTTCTGAGGCAGAATTACTGGGCTATCCTCCTTTATAGTCAAGTTTATATAATTGCATACCTAATACTATGTGTGTGTGTGTGTATATATATATATATATATATATTTGAATACCTGGAACAGCATGGTAAAATAGGACAAAGTCAGCATTTATTTCACCAAGAAGTCTCACAAATCTGTTAGAATTCTTTGAGGAGGTAACAAGCAGTTAGATTAAGGAGAGCCAATGGATGTTACCTATCTGAACTTCCAGAAGGCCTTTGAAGAGGTGCGGCACAGAAGGCAGTAGAGTAAGGTAAGGGCCCATGGTGTTAGAGGCAAGGTGCTAGCATGGATAGAAATTTGACTACCTGGAAGAAAGCAGAGAGTGGGGATAAAAGGGTCCTTCTCAGGATGGCAGCTGGTGACTAGTGATGTTCCACAAGGGTCAGTGTTGGGATCACGACTATTCACTTTGTATGTTAATGATCTGGATGTAGGAACTGAGGGCATTCTGGCTAAGTTTGCAGATGATGCAAAGATAGGTAGAGGGACAGGTATTGTAGAGGAGGCGGAGAGGCTGCAGAAAGATTTAGACAGGTTAGGAGATTTGGCAAAGAAGTGGCAGATGAAATACAATGTAGGCAAGTGTGAGGTCATGGACTTTGGGAGAAAGGATACAGGCGTAGACTATTTTCTAAATGAGGAGAAAATTCAGAAATCTGAAGTGCAAAGGGACTTGGGAGTTCTAGTCCAGGTTTCTCTTAAGGTGAATGGCAGTTAGGAAGGCAAATACAATGTTGTCATTCATCTCGAGAGGACTAGAATATAAAATCAGGGATGTATTTCTGAGGCTTTATAAGCCTCTGGTCAGATCACATTGAGAGTATCGTGAGCAATTTTGGGCCCCATACCTCATGAAAGATGTATTGGTCCTGGAGTGGGTCCAGAGGAGTTTCACCACAATGATGCTAGGAGTTCACATATGCCAGGGTTTAACATATGAGGAATGCTTGAGCACTCTGGGATTATACTCAATGGAGTTGAGAAGGATGAGGGGGGATCTGATTGAAACTTATGGAATATTGAATGGCCTGGACAGAGTGGACATTGGGAAGATATTTCCATTAGCAGGAGAGATGAGGACCCGAGGGCATAGCCTTAGAGGAAAGGGAAGGCCCTTTTAGAATAGAGATAAGGAGAAATTTTTTTAGCCAGAGCATGGAATTCATTGCCACAGAAGGCTAGAGAGGCTACGTTGTTGAGTACATTTAAAACAGAAATACATAAGTTCTTGATTGCCAAGGGAGAAAGTGGGAAAATGGGGATGAATGGCAGAGCAGACTTGATGGGCCAAATAGCTGAACATCTGCTCCTATGGTCTTATGGAATGGCTGCTGTTTGTGGAAGCTGTGTGACACCCATGTTTCTCTTCTTACGTTGGGATTTTGGAGTCTGTACCTCAGATATTTCATGAGTTAATTTGGCTCTGGTTCAGATCTATATTTAATTATATTTAAAAGTAATCAGTAAGCTAAAGGCTTTTGCCAGAGCTACAGTTAACTTGACAGAAAATCTGAATTGATGATCTTTTTTACTGCAGGCCATTCTTATACAAAAACTAAACAGGAAAGTCTGCATACCTTATACCCATCACTGCATAAAGTACCATAGCCTTTCAGCTGTAATGGTTTTAAACTACTTGAATCTCCATCAATTCTTTGTAGCATGCCTATTACCAAAAATATATTAAAATCTATAGAATACAACCAAATTAACTAAATATAGTGATGAGTTAACATGTTTTATTGTGCAATATATAATAATGAGTCTTTTGATGCACACAGTCACAACATTAACAAAAATATCAATAATATGGAAATGTGAACTATTAAATCTTTAACAATTGAAAATGTAAGAACTAGGAGCATGAGTATGCAATTCAGCCCCTCAAGTCTGCTTATGGAATATTGAATGGGCTGGACAGAGTGGGCATTGGGAAGATATTTCCATTGGCAGGAGAGATGAGTTCCCGAGGAGTAAGCTATCCTAGATCTGGTTCTGCGTAATGAGATAGGAATAATAAATTATCTCATAGTTAGGGATCCTCTTGGAAGGAGCAATCACAGTATGGTTGAACTTAGAACACAGATGGAGAGTGTGAAGGTAAAATCCAATTTAATCTAACCATAACTAGGGTCCTGTGCTTAAATAAGGGAGACTACAAAAGGATGAGGGAGGACTTGGCTAAAGTAGACTGGAAACAAAGACTTTATGGTGGGATTATTAACAATCAGTGGAGGACCTTCAAAGCAATTGTTCAAAGTCCTCAGCAAAAGTATATTCCAGTGTAAACGAAGGATGATAGGAAAAGGGGTAATCCACCATGGGGATCTAAGGAAATATAGGAGGCTATCAAATTGAAAAAGAAGGCATACAAAGTGGCCAAGAAGAGTGAGAAACTAGAAGATTGTGCAAGATCAACAGAAAACCACAAAAAGAGAAATAAAGAAAAATAAGATAGAGCATGAGAAAGAAAAACTAGCACAGACTACAAAGAGAGATTGCAAAAGTTTCTGTAAATATATAAGATGAAAAGAGTGGCTAAAGTAAACGTTGGTTTTTTAGAGGATGAGAAGGGGCATTTAGTTATGGGATATGATGAAATGGCCAGAGCATTGAATAGATATTTTGTATCAGTCTTCACAGTATAGAACACGAATAACATGCCAGTAATTGACAAAGAGACAAAGGTCGGTGGGATCTGGAAACAATCATTATCACGGAAGAGGTAGCATTGGGCAAACTAATGGAGCGAAGGATAGACAAGTTTCCTGGCCCTCATGGAATGCATCTCATGGTACTACATGAGATGGCAGAAAAAATAGCAAGTGCACTCGTGGTAATTTTCCAAAATTTGCTGGACTCTGGGGCAATTCCAACAGATTAGAAAATAACAAATGTGACGCTACTGTTAAAAAGGCAAGTAGACAAAAGTGGGGAATTATAGACCAGTTGGCTTAACTTCTGTAGTAAGGAAGGTGCTTGAGTCTATTATCAAGGAAGAAATAGCAAGGTGTCTAGATAGAAACTGTCCTATTGGGCAGATGCAGCATGGGTGCATGAAGGACAGGTCATGCTTAACTGATCTTTTGGAATTCAATGAAGAGATTACTAATACGGTGGACAACGGGGACCCAGTAGATGTGGTGTACCTAGATTTCCAAAAGGCCTTCAACAAGGTGTCACACAAGAGGCTGCTACATAAGGTAAAGATGCATGGCATTACGGGTAAAGTATTAGCATGGATAGAGGATTGGTTGACTAGCAGGAAGCAAAAAGTGGGTATAAATGAGTGCTATTCTGGTTGGCAATCAGTGACTAGTGGTATGCCTCAGGAATCAGTGTTGGGACCATAATTATTAACAATTTACACAGATAATTTGGAGGTGGGGATCACGTGTCATGTATCTTAGACATCACTGAGATACATGGTAGAACAAAGTGTGCAGAGGACTGTGAAACTTTGCAGAGGAACATAGATACTTTATGTGAGTGGGAAAAGGTCTGTCAGATGGAATACAATGTTAATAACTGTCAAGTCATCCCTTTTGGTAGGAGTAACAGTAAAAAAGGCTATTACTTGAATGATAAAAAGTTGCAGCATGCTGCTGTGCAGAGGGACCTGGGTGTCCTTGTGCATGAATCACAAAAGGTTAGTCCGCAGGTACAACAGGTAATTCGGAAGGCAAGTGGAATTTTGATCTTCATTGCTGAAGGGATTGAGTTTAAAAGCAGGGAGGTAATATTGTGGCTGTACAAGGTGCTGATGAGGTCACACCTAGAGTATTGCATGCAGTTTTAGTCTCCTTACTTGAGAAAGGACATACTGGCACTAGAGGGTGGCAGAGGAGGTTCACTAGGTTGAGTCTGGAGTTGAGGGAGTTGGCTTATGAAGACAGACTGAGTAGACTGGGATTATATTCATTGGAATTTAGAAGAAAGGGGTTGATCTTATAGAAACATATAAAATTATGAAGGGCATAGATACAATAGACATAGAGAGGAAGTTTTCACTGGTGGGTGAAACTAGGACAAGACAGCATAGTCTCAAAATTAGGTGGAGCAGATTTAGGACTGAATTGAGCAAGAACCTCTTCACCCAGAGGGTTGGTAATCTATGGAATTCACTGTCTAGTGAAGTGGTTGATGTCACTTCCGTAAATATTTTTAAGGCTAAGGTAGATTTTGTTTGAACAATGAAAGAATTAAGGGTTATGGACAGAGGGCAGATAAGTGGAGCTGAGTTCATGAAAGATCAACCATGGTCTTATTGAATGGCAGAGCAGGCACGAAGGGCCAGGCGGACTACTCCTGCTCCTAGTTCTTATGTTCTTGTGTAACACTTCACAAATATGAAGATTTACAGAAGGCAAAGTTGTTCATTTCAAGTAACATTGAACGTACAATGGCATCGTGCCTGTGGGATATCTTAAAGACTTTTGCTAATTTTGAAGTATTTGGAAATGCAGTCTCTGTTCTAACATACATATATGCTGCATACATATTTACATAATTAAATATATGTAAATATCAGGATGATAATGGCAGGATAATCCATTTTAGTGATGGTGGTTATGTGAACTCCTCTGTTCTTCAAATTCTTTTTCTTCATTTGTGAATTGTGGGTGTTTCTGGCTGGGCCAGCATTTATCGCTGGTCCCTAGTTGCTCTTATAAAGGTGGTGGTGAGCTGCCTACTTGAACCACTGCAGTCCACCTGCTGTAGGTTGACCCATAATGCCATTAGGGAGGGAATTCCAGAATTTTGACCCAGCAACACTGAACGAATGGCGATATATTTTCAAGTCAGATGGAGTGTGGCTTGGAGGGATCTTGAAGGTGGTGCTGTTCCCAAGTATCTGCTATCCTTATCCTTCTGTGTGGAAGTAGTCGTGGGTTTGGAAGGTGCTGTCTAAGGATCTTTGGTGAATTTCTGCAGTGCATTTTGTAGATTGTCCACTACTGTAGCAGTAGTGTGCACTGAGTGGATGCCTGTGGGTGTGGTACTAATCAAGCAGACTGCTTTGTCCTGGATGGTGTCAAGCTTCTTGAGTGTTGTTGAAGCTGCACTCATTCAGACAATTTGGGAGTATTCCATCACACTCCTGACTTCGGGGGTAGTCCATCACATTCCTGACTTCGGGGGTAGTCCATCACATTCCTGACTTGTGCCTTCCAGATGATGGACAGGCTTTAGGGAGTCAGGAGGTGAGTTACTCACTGCAGAATTCCTAGACTCTGACCTGTTTTCATAGCTACTGTGTTTATGTGATGACTCCTGTTGAGTTTCTGGTCAATTGTAACTCCCAGGATGTTGATAATGTGGGATTCAGTGATAGTAACACCATTGAAGGTCATGGGGTGGTAGTTAGATTGCTTTTTATTGGTAATAGTTATAACCTGGCATTTATACACTGAAATAATGCTATAAAATCAGAAAAAAGACAGATGGGGTCTCCTTTTAGTGTTGTGTGCACCATTACAACAATGCCTCAGTATTGCATTGAAATATTATGTTGTACAAAATGCTTAATTGAAATGTCAATCATATTCATAAGCTTTTGAATCAGAGTTGGTTACTCCTCTTGAATCAAGATTAAAGTGTATTCATGTACTAAGTAATCTTTCCTGTAGTCAGAAACATAATGAAAGGAAAAAGATAGGCAATTTAATTTATAAGTCCAGTGTGTTGCTGGAAAAGCACAGAAGGGCAGGCAGCATCCAAAGAGCACAAGAGTCAACATTTTGTGCAAAGTCCTTCATCAGGAACCTTCCCGAATGTTGACTCTCCTGCTCCTTGGATGCTGCCTGACCTGTTGTGTTTTTCCAGCACCATGTTCTCGACTCCAGTCTCCAGCATCTGCAGTCAACTTAATTTATGACATAATTTCAAAATTAAGAAAAAGTTAGTAGAGAAGAAAAGGAATGTAAATTGGTTGAAATTTTCTGGTCAAGTTGGTGGAAGTTTGTAGACAGGAAGAACATTTAATTAGCAGTTGTTGTTTTTCTCAACCCTGTCACCTTCTCACTTCCATCTGAATAATGTGCTAGACAGAAGAATCTACCTTGCCTCCAATTGAGACCCTTAAGTGGCCAAATTATGACAATTTAAGAGCCTCATCCACTTCTGTTGACATGCACCCAAATGTAGGATGACTTGTCACCAAATGGCATACACAGCAGTGAAAGTGTGCACCCAATGCATTACCTCTAAAAAAAATCCATCAATCAATGGCACTCAGTGCTTGATCAAGATCCAAGATGCTCAGACCAGGGAGCTTGCAGAGTGCCCCTCCCTTCGCTTCCACCTTTATTCATCGTGCCCCTCAGCCCAGCCTCTCCTCATGTCACTGTGCCTGTGGCCTGAGTTGCTTCATGATCCTTGGACCCTGGTGGATATTTTTCCAGCAACAACCATTGCCTCTCCTGTGATATTACTCAACATTAGAGCTACCCCTCTTTGGTTGGCCAACAGCTCTAAGTAGCAGAGACTTCTCCTGGAATTTTGATTTCAAGGGTCGACCCCTTGATGGCTTTACTATTGCTTGATTGGTATGTGGTTTAGTGTCTATCTGGTTACTTCCAATTTGAAAATATTACCAATTCTACTAATGCATTATAAAAAACCATCAGTTCAATTGCCTAAGTCTTGAAGACATAGTCATAAAGTCATAGAGATGTACAGGACGGAAACAGACCCCTTTGTCCAAATCATCCATGCTGACCAGATATGCTAACCTCATGTAGTCCTATTGGCCAGGATTTGGCCCATATCCTTCCAAACTTTTCCTATTCATGTTGTAACAGTATCAGCCTTCACCACTTCCTCTGTCAACGCATTCCATATATGCACCACCCTCTGTGTGAAAATGTTGCTTCTTAGGTCCCTTTTAAATTTTTCCCCTCTCATCCTCCACCTATGCTCTCTAGTTCTGGACTCCCCGACCCCAGGGAAAGTACTTTGTCTATTTACCCAATCCATGCCTCTCATGATTTTATAAACCTCTATAAGGTCACCCCTCAGCCTCTGACATTCCAGCTTATTTTAATTGAGGCAAGGGTGGAGAGAATGAGGGCCAGGGCTGCTGGGAAGGTAAGCAAACCATTTAAAAAGCTTACCTCGGGGGTCTGTGGCCTTCATTTTAATTGCAGTGAGGTCGGAGAGAGTGAGGCCCACGGGCCTGGTGGGAAGGTAAACAAACCTTTTAAAAAGCTGATTTATTCAGGCAGCAGCCAAGCATGAGATACTACCCGTGAAGTATCTCTCACCCGCCCTCCTCCTCTAATCGAAACAAATGATTCTGCGGTGTGTTGATAAGGTAAGAATTTTCTGTTTTATTTTATTGTATGATTGATGAAAGAAAACTTCTTTTTTCTTTTTCTTAACTTTAGTCTCAACTTAGGTAAAACTTAAGATTAAAAATAGCAGGAGATCTTGCCATTTGCTCCTCTTGCTCAATGTGGGAGCTCAGGAACACAGCTGATATCCCTGGCTCCTTCATGTGCATGAAGTGAGTCCAATTGCAGCTCTTGTCTGACCACATGACAGCTCTGGAGCTGCGGATGGACTCACTGTGGAGCATACTCGATACTGAGGAGTATGTGGATAGCACGTTTAGTGAATTGGTCACACCACAGATTGGGATTGCTGATTGAGAAAGGGAATGGGTGCCCAAAAGGCAGAGAAAGACAGTGCAGGTATACTGTTTTGGATATTGTTGGGGAGATGGCTCACTAGGGGAGGGCAACAGAAGCCAGGATCATGGCACAGTGGCTGGCTCTACTGTTCTGAAGAGAGGGAAAAAGAGTGGAAGGGCTATAGTCACAGGGGATTCAATTGTAAAGGGGACTGTCAGAGAATACAGCAGAATATAGATCGATTGGAGAGTTGGGCAGAGAAATGGCAGATGGAGTTCAATCCAGACAAATGGATGGTGATGCATTCTGGAAGATGCAATTCAAGAGCGAGCTGTACAGTAAATGGAAAAGTCCTGTGGAAAATTGATCTCGGTGTTCAGGTCCATTGTTCCCTGAAGGTGGCAACACAGGTCAGTAGAGTGGTCAAAAAGGCATAAGGCATGCTTTCCTTCACTGGATGGTGTACTGAGTACAAGCGTTGGCAGGTCATGTTATAGCTGTATAGGACTTTAAATCAGACATATTAGAATACTGCAGACAGTTGTGGATATGACATTACAAAAAGGATGTGGATTCTTTGGAGAGGGTGCAGAGGAGGTTCACCAGAATGTTGCCTGGTATGAAGGGTGCTAGCTATGAGGAGAGGTTGAGTAGATTAGGATTATTTTCATTGTAAAGAAGACGGTTGAGTAGGGACCTGATTGAGGCCTACAAATCATGAGAGGTGTAGACAAGTGGATAGCAAGAAACTTTTTCCCAGAATGGAGGATTCAATTACTAGGGGTCATGAATTCAAAGTGAGAGGAGAAATGTTTAGGGGAGATATACGTGGAAAGTTCTTCACACAGAGGGTGGTGGGTGCCTGGTATGCGTTGCCACAGAGGTGGTAAGGGCAGGAATGATAGCATCATTTAAGATGGACAGATACATGAATGGGCAGGGAGCAGAGAGATACAGATCCTTAGAAAATAGGCAGAAGGTATAGATAGAGAATTTGGATTGGCATAGGCTTGGATGGCCAAAGGGCCTGTTCCTGTGCTGTAATGTTCTGTGTTCTTTGTTCAATGTTCTTTATTCAGCCTCTCCCTCTAGTTCAAATCCTCCAACCCTGGCAACATCCTTCTAAATCTTTTCTGAACTCTTTCAAGTTTCACAACATCCTTCTGATCGGAGGGAGACCAGAATTGCACATAATATTCCAAAAGTAGCCTAACCTGTGTGTTGTACAGTCGTAACATGACCTCCCAACTCCATGTATTCAATGTATTGTCCAATAAAGGAAAGTGTACCAAACACCTTCTTCATTATCCTATCTGTGCACTAGCTGCCTACTCCTCCATTTCCTGGAGTTGACCCATCTACCTGACTGTATTTGTGGCTTTTCTCCCCTCCTTTAACTGCCATCCATCACATCCCTTAGCTCCTATAAATTCCTTATTGTCTCAAACTGCTCCAACTGATCCATGTGATCTGATACAGTTCGCAACCAACGACACTTCCTACAGACATAATCATCAGCAACTTGGAAACCCTCCCTAAACTCCCTCATCCAACAGGAAGAGCACATTACTCTACTAAAGGCCATTTTGCTCCTTCACAATCTACAGACCCAGAAAATAGCATCGTCTTATTGCTCTAAAAAAACTGCTCAGGCTAACTTAATACTTATGGCTCACATTTTTGAAATTAATCAAGAGGCAGATCCCAATAAAACATGATCAAGATGGAACCTACTCTACTCACTACTGTAGATTTACAGCAAGGCTACACATAAAAACTGTGCACTCATCTGTTCCTGAACTGTGAGGCTTCCTCCAAGCTCAGCTGTGAATTTCACTGTGTGATAATATTTCCTTGAAAGCACTCCGAAGTTCAGCGATACTTGAATTCAAACAGCAAATCCACTGACATGTCAGACAGCAGTGTAGGTTTCTTTCTCTGACCATGTGGTCACTGCCTTTGTCTGTTTTTCTCCTTTTTAAAGTGCCATCAATTTGATCTTTTGCCCCCCAAAGTTCCAAAACAATGCAACAGTAATCTACAAAGTGTTAGCAAAATGGCAGGAGAATTGTTTTGGAGTGGTTTCCTTGTCACTACATTACTATCAGTCAGGGTAATTCTGTGGGTTCACCAGTATTTTGTAGACTTTAACATGTGTGGAGGGCACTTCCCCCCGACTTCATCCTCAAAGAGGAGACTTTAGTCATGAAGGTAATTAGTCATCCAGTAATCCATCTGCAGAGGTTTCTCCTCTGACCCCAGTTACTGGCCAGCTTGTCTATCTAATTTATTAATTTTCTATTACACCTCTGGGAATACTTTTACATTCAGGCCTTTCTCAGGGAACATTGTGAGACTAATCTCACAGTTGCAAGTGTGGGTCGGGAACATTCACTTTGTCCTGATACTGGGGTCCTGAATCCTGGTCGGAAAATTCTGCTCTTTCTAAACTAAAACCAATATTAGTAATGGTTCCGAAATAAACTTGTACTCACAGTGTATTAACAGTCTTTCAAATCACACAGAAACAAAAACAGAAATTACTGGAAAAGCTCAGCAGTTTTGGAGGCTCTGAGAAGAGAAATCAAAGTTAACGTTTCGGGTGGGTGACCCTTCCTCAGAATTGATGGCAGCTAGGAAAATGATGGTTTATGCAGAAGATGGGATGGGGAGAAGGGATAAGGAGTAAACAGTAGGTGGGGATAGACCCCAAAACGAGAGAAGAACAGTTGGACAGACAATGTTGTCATTAACAATCTGGCTGGGAGGGTGAATAGCTATTAATGGAGACTGTTAGTGGCTAACAACAGGTAGTGTATAATGACAGACTATGTGATAACAAGGCCTGGTGTTTGTGGGATGGGGGAATAGGACATGGGGGAGTTCAGGTCCTCAAATATTGAACTTGATATTGAGTCTGGAGGTCTGCAGGGTCCCCAAGAGGAAAATTAGGTGCTGTCCTTCCAACTTGTGCTGATCTTCGCTGAAGCACTGCAGTAAGCCTGAGACAGAGAGGCTGGCCAGGGAACAGGGTGGTGTGTTAAAGTGACATGCAACTGGAAACACAGGGTCAGTTCTGCAGGCAGAACGTAGATGTTCAGCAAATTGGTCACCCAGCCTATGCTTCGTTTCCCCTGTGTAGAGGAATCCATATTGTGAGCAGCGAATACAATAGACTCGATTGTGAGAACTTAAGGTAAAGTTCTGCTTCAACTAGAAGATGTGTTTGGGCCCTTGGATACTAAGGAGACAGGAGGTAAACAGGCAGGAGTTACACATTCAACGGTTGCAAGAGACAGTACTGTGGGGATCTCGAGAGATGTTAAGAGTGAAGAAAGAGTGGAATAGGGTGTCCCAGAGTGAACGATCAATGTGGACAGTGTGCAAGAGAGGGGAGATGAATATGTACCTTCTGGTGGCATCTCACTGGAGGTGGTGGAAATAGTGGCTGATAATCTTCTAGAAGTGGATGCTGATGAGATGGTAGGTAAGGACAAGGGGAACCTGTTGCTGGGGGGAAGAGAGGGTGTGAGGGCGGAAGTGTGGGAGATGGTTCTGACCCAGTTGAGGCCCCTGTCAACAATGGTACAGGGGAATCCTCAGCTGAGAAAGAAGATGTACATTTAGGAATCTCCCTCGTCGAAGTTGGCCTCATCAGAACAAATGTGAATGAGAGGGAGGAACTGAGAAAACAGAATGGAGTCTTTCCAGGAAACAGGGTGTAAGAATATATAGTTCAGGTAGCTTTGCGTGTCGGTGGGTTTATAGTGGGTATTAGTGGCTGGTTTATCCCAGAAATCGAAAGAGAGCTATCGAGGACGGGAAGGGAGGAGTCAGAGATGGATAAGGTAAAAGTGAGGGCAGGGTGGAAATTGGAAGCAAAATCAATGTACTTTTCCAATTCTGGATGAGAGAGGGAAGCAACACTGATGATATCATTGATATATCGGAGAAAGAGTTGTTATTGGGGGCCAGAATAGAACTTGAGCAGGGAATATTCCACCGTCCTCATGAACAGACAGGCATAAATGGGACCCTTGTCCATATCCATGGCCACCCCTCTAACCTGAACAAAATGAGAGGAATTAAAAGAGAAGTTTTTTTGTGGTGAGGATGAGCTCAGCCAGGCAGAGGAGGGTGGGGACAATTCAGGCCTTTGCTCCAAGAAGAAGCGGAGAGCCCTGAGACTATCCTTTGGTCTGTATCCCTCTCAGAGATGAGTTCTATGGGGCAGGAACAGTCTGAAACAATAGGTCTGCCCAGGTAGTCCTGTTTGTGGATTTTTGGAAGGAGGTAGAAGTGAGGTGTGTGGGCATGGAGGCAGTAGGGGGGCCATCGCCAGATGGAAAGAGGTTAGTGATTGTAGTTGATACAATGACCTGATATGCCATTGTAGGGTCATGGTCCAGGGAGGATAGGAAGAGGTATCTGAGAGTTGATGCTCAGCCTCTGCAATGTAGAGGTCAGTCCACCAGACTACAACAGCCCCACCCTTATCTGCAGGCTTAATAACAAAGTCAGGGTTGGATCTAAGCACACAGGGTGCAGTCATTTTGGAGGGAGATAGGTTGGATTGGTTGAGGGGGATGCAGAGAAATTGAAGCAACCGATGTCATGTCAACAGCTCTCAATGAACTGGTCGAATGCAGGTAAAAGGCCAGAAGGAGGGGTCCAGTTGGAGGGAAAGTGTTGGAGCTGGGCAAAGGAGATCTGGGACGTGGAGAGGACCTTTGTCCAAAGAAATGGGCATGGAGACAAAGATGACGGAGGAACGGTTCAACATCATGTTGTGCCTGAAAATCTTTCAGGTGGGGACGCAGAGGGATAAAGCTGAGACCTTTCACCAAGTACAGAACATTCAGCATTGGAGAGCGGAAGGTTAGGAGGGATGGTGAATATCTGACAGGAGGTGGGGTTGGGGGAGAGGATGGAGTCACAGGGAAGGGGAATGGAGGAAGGTTCCAGAAGGCCATGAGTACCTTTGAGTTGTTTCACATTGTGGGCCTTGATGCCTGAAAGTAAAAGAAGAAATTTCTTATTAGCACGTTGCATGAGGCAGACAATGAAGTGGAACTGCAGAGTGGTGTAACCCTGAGCCAGCGTGTTGAGGTGCTGTTGGAGAGAGAGTTTGAGAGTGTGCATGTGACACCACATGGCACTGGGTGTGGATGTCAGGATACGGCGAGAGCAGCTGTCTGTGAAACACTGAACATCATGGAGAAACCTGTGATCCTGTGAATCACACAACTGTACTTTTGCTCAGAAGAATAGGGAAATAAAAATAATTTTCTGGAAGGCAGAGGTTCAGGGTATTGATTATACTATTTGATTCCATCATTTGTTAATTACATTTGAAGTTAATCATAAACAAAGATACATAGTAATGAGCTACACTTCAAATGTATGAATTGCATTAAATATCGTGTGGAATTTTGTGGTCTCTCATTTTCCCCTTTCTATTAGTTCCTCAGCAGCAGTATGTTAAACTATATATCAGAGGAGCCAATATAATGGCAAATGCTGATGAAGTTTTTTCTTAACTCAAGTTCAGTCTTTGTTGGGGTGCTTTATAATTTTTTAATCTATCAATATATTTTCTAAGAAAACATTCTGAAGCAATCAGAACATCTCAGAAATTATAAAATGTTGCTTAATGTTTAAAATCAATGAAATTTAATAGCATTTCAAATTATTCCATTTCTTTTCCGATAATGTAGGACTGCAAGTTCATTTTTCATTAATCAATTTAGCGACTATGTTTCTATTGAACATGGAGCCACAGGTAAATAAGACTTATTCATTAGTTAAACAATTGTTGCCACTTCAAAAATATATTGCTGATCATGATATTTGCTTAATTTCCTCTCCTGCCCTTGTTCTGATGTAAGTCATTTCACAGATACTGGAAGGCCTTCAGTTTGTTTTCTTGACATTTCTTCATGGACAAAGAGTTTATGAAAGTTTGTCGTCATTGGTTGCAGGCTTGTTGTGGCTAGACAGACTGTGATTGACAGCTTTTTCCACAACAGCTGCAAATGTCGTAGTGACTGCTCAGGGCAATTAAATCTGTCTTCCTTCCCCTTTTCTCTTTTGTGCTATTTACAACAAAATCTTTTATGATGTATCATCTCCAGGAATTGCGATCTGTTGCCTACGCCTCCCACTGATAATGATTGCTATGTCCATAAAGGCGGACTTCTTCAGGGAGTCATTGAAATATTTGCATGGGAGCCTCTGTTCCATTTACTGGCAGTCAGCTCTACATAGAACACAATTTTGGGCAGGTAACAGTTATCCATATGGCAATGTGACCCACTCAATGTAGTTAGCTTTGCAGGATCATGGCCGTGACACTGGTGATGTTGGCTGTTTCCAGGACCTTAACATTTATAATGCAGTCCATCCAATGGATCTTGAGGATGCTGCTGTGTTGGTGCAATTGGAGTTGCTCTAAAAGGCATACCTGTGGTGGTACAGCAACAATGACTTGATGGAATAAAGGTAGTAATATGGATAATGGCATAGTACACTTTGAGTTTGGTCTATGTTTAAAGTCTATGATTTTTCACGCTCATTTGTAGAGTTGATCAAATTCGCTGTTTTCTATTGAAAGCCGATGATCCATTTCCTTGTCTGTGCTGGCATTAATCAAGGTGACATGCCTTAAAAAGGTAAATTGCTTGATGATATTCAGCTCAGTTCCTTCAATGACAAGTCTTGGTGTATTACATTATCTTTGGTGTGCAGGTTGATATAGACATCCATTTTCATTTGACACATTCCCGAAGAGTTGTGCTCCCTTGGAAACAAAAGGGATGTTATATGTTCCAGGTTTGATCAACCGTGGGCCAAGAAAGTGCATTCATCAGTGAAGAAAGCTTCTGATGAGATATTCTTGTGTCTATGCGTGAGCTTAAAGATGCCTGAGAGTGAAAAAACCCTCTTTGTGTCAAGAACAGATGTAAATTCACATCTCAAGGTCTTCTATTGCCTGCTGTAGTATTATGCTGAGCAAGATAGTGAATAAGGTCAAGGCCAGTTCAAATCTTTTCTTTGTGTCCTAGAGATTTGCAAAGGACTTTAGAAGTCACTTTTGTCCTTGACCAGTCCCTATGATCTTTGTGAAAATTGCTTCACCATACTCAAGAGCCTAAGTGGACAGTCACATTTTTCAAGAATTTTCTAAAGTCTATATGTGTTTGTATTGTTGTATGCTTTGAGATCTATAAAGGTGATGGTTAAGGTTTTATTTTGCTCATAATACTTTTCCTTTATTTGAGAGCAAATACCACACAAGTATTGCCTCTGTTGCTCTGTAACCACACTTGCTCTCTGGGAGATTTTCTCCAGCAAAGGTCGATGCAAGCCTAATCAAAAATATTCCAGTCAGGATCTTCTCAGAAATAGATAGGATGATAGTAGGTATTCGGACCAGTCTGACTTTTCTCCATTGATTTTATATGGAGTGGTGATAATGACATCACAAGTATCCAGTGGAATCCTATCCTGTTCCCAGCTGGCCATGGAAAGTTGATGCTTGATTAACACAGGGACATAATGTTTTGGGTGGAATTCTATTGATTTAAAGAGCTTTGTTACTCTTCATCTGGCAGCTACAGTTTCTCCAAGTTTGAACTCTTGCCAGTTCTTTTTTGAAAGGCTTTGGTTGGATTCACTTGATGGCAAGATCATGCACTGTGCTCTCAGCACACAAGTGTGCCTCAAAAATGTTCCAGTCAGTGATCTAGACTGATTCCTTGTCAGTATTCACTTAATGGGAATAGTATGAGAAACAAGTGGAGACTCTTACATATGGGTTCAAAGATGATAGTGCAAAGACAGGCAGAAATCAGAAAATAGGAAGAATATAAAGAATAACAAAAAAATGCTATCAAAATTCATAAACAGAAGAACATTGGAGTTTGAAAGAAAGCTAACTCAAAATATAAAAATGGATTGGAAAAATTTTTATAAGTATTTTAAAAGATGTAAGTTTGCCCAGTGTAAGTTGTCCCTGTAAAAAGTGAATCTGGCAAATTAATCATGAAACTTAGAGATGAGGCAACTGAATCAAACAGGTATTTGAGCAGGAATAGCTAATTCGTACCCTCAAACCTGCTTCGCCATTTATTATAATCATGGTTGATCTCATCTCAGCTTCAAATTCTCTTTCTGTCTGATCTCTATAGGTGTTCAACACAACATTATTTGAAAATCTATCTATCTCCTGTTTAAATTTACTAAATGACCCAAATCCATCACAGGCTGGACTAGTGACTTCCATAGATTCACAAACTTTGAGAGAACTAATTTCTCCTCATTGCTGTTTAAATCTGTTACCCCTTAACCTAAAACTTTAACCTTACATGCATACTAATAAGTCCTCAGCTCCTGATGGATCTCATCCTGGAGTCTTAAAGGAAGAGGCTCATGTGATAATTGATGCATTGGTTTCAATTTGGCAAAATTTCATAGATTTGAGGAAGGTTCCATTAGGGTGAAATTAGCAAATAACTTCTTTAATTAACATGACTTTGTGAAAAAAGAATCATGTTTAATAAATGTATTAGATTTCTTTGAGGAAACAACATCTGTGTGAATATCGGGGAAATGGTAAATGAACTGTATTTAGATTTCCATAAAACATTTGATAAAGCGTTACATCAGAGCTTTTGGCTCATTAAAGGCTAATTTGCAGAGGATAACATATTGACATGGATAAACTATTAGCTGGAATAATGAGAAACAGAGAACAGTCACAAATGGGACGTTTTCTTGTTGGCAATATTTAAAGTCTAAAATACATACATGTCAGTACAGGAATCTCAACTCTTTCCAACTTGTACAACTGCTTTAAATGAAAGTACCTAAGGTATGGTTGTTAAAACCATTTGTGACACACAACTAGAAAAGTAAGTTGTGAAGAGGACATAAGGAGGCTACAATGGGATATAGATAAGTTAGGTAAAAACAATGACTGCAGATGCTGGAAACCAGATTCTAGATTACAGTGGTGCTCGAAAAGCACAGCAGTTCAGGCAGCATCCGAGGAGCAGGGAAATTGACGTTTTGGGCAAAAGCCCTTCATCAGGAAAGATAAATTAGGAAAGTAGGCAAAGATCTGACAAATGGAGTATAGCATTGGAAAATGGGAAATTGTCTATTTTGGCAGGAATAATAACAACAGAAGTATACTAGTAGAAATTTGCAGATCTCTGAAATAGAGAAGGACCTGAGTTTTATTGTTCATCAATTGCAAATGGTTGATATGCAGGAACAGCAAGTAATTAGGAGACGAGGCAAATTAAATTCAACAGTAGGAAGATTCACTTCAGTCATATGTAAACATTTATGCAACCACAGTTAGAATACTGTATACAGTATTAGTTTCTTTATTTAAGCAAAAATTTCAGTGCATTAAAAGCAGTTCAGAAAAGATTTACTGGAACAGTATTTGGATTGTTTTATAAATAAAACTGAGGATGATTGGGTTTGTATCCACTGAAGCTTCAATTAAGAAATAACTTGATTGAAATATATAAAGTCCTTAGGGAGCTTGACAGCATGAATATAGGATGTATTTCTTATAGGAAAACCTAGAATTAGGCATCACAATTTAAAATAAGAGGTTATTGACTAAAGGCAGAAATGGTCCAAAATGTTTCCTCTCAAAGGACAATGAGTCCTTGGAACTCTCTTCCTCAAAAGCTGTCGCAAGCAGCGTCTCTGAATAGTTTTGGATGGATATTTTGGAAGCAAGGGGCTGAAGGGATATTGAGGATAGACAGAAATGTGGAGTTGAGGACACAATCTGTTCAGCCACGGGATCTTATTAAATTGTGGAGCAACCTGAAAAGGCAAACTGGCATATTCCTGCTTCTAACTCATATGTCTCTTTGTTCATCATGAAAGAAACTATAAAGAGCGGTGGTACATTTAAGAAGAATGCATGAAATATGCAGTAATATTTTATACCAAGAGCCTAGCCATCTAGGCTAAATAACAATTTAAAACTTCCAGCATCAGCTGATTTTTGCTTTACAACTGCATAACAATGATAAATGTTTAAAATCACAGTACAGTTTATCAGGTTTTGCTTGCAGTTTGTTCGCAGTGTATCACTGCTTATCTCCAGTTCTGCACATACAGGATATGTTTTATTATTCTAACTGGATGCAACTTGTCCTTTAGAGGAATATGTGCAGTATTATTCATGGACTTACTTTTTACTGCTTAATATTTTAATGCCTCAGACTTGTCATTATTTTGGTCATTGTCTTACTTCCTTCCTTAGCTTAATAAACCCCTCATGCTTTCCTCTATTATTATAGCTTACGCTTTTCATTTAGAGTGCTGAAAAATATTCTAATATTAAATAGTTAGCATTTATTGAAATCAAATTCTCATTATTTAAATTTTCTCATTGATACTACCTACGACGTAAATACTTAATAACAGCTGAGCTTTTTTCAATTAGATGCCCACAAACTATCTTTTCTTTCCAGCTTTGAGTGAATTATATAAGTCCCTTTTCAAACTGCATCAGTTTTAGTGACCAGCCAAGGAAGAATTCTGTCACATGGATCCATCCCAATATATCAGTTGGACAGGTACATGTCAGAAACTATTATGTTTAGAATTGAATTACCATGATAAAACTCAAACTTTTCTGAGTATTCAAACTCAGAATCTGAATCAAACCAAAGAGGCACTCTTTTCTGACCTCAACTCTTGTGATTCATATCTAGCCATTCAATATCATCCAACAACTATTTGTAAGGTTAATAAAATTGGCACGTCAATGTTAAGCTGCCACCTGTCTCTCATGAGCTGCTTCAAGTAATTGTTTTAGTTGTTGTGTTGGTGATTCCAATGACTTCTTTCTTTGTCCCAGTATTTACCTTCTAGTATTCCCAGAATTCTAAGTTTGACCCCCAATATGAGTATATTACACAAGATTAAATGAAAGGACATATAAAGTCTTGTCCATAGATAGTGAGTTTGAAGCACTGATCAAAAGTTTGAAAAGTGCTGAAAATCTCATAATGAGAAGCTAATATTATTAAAGGTATTATTAAATAAAATATTATTAAATAAAAGGTTGTTTTACCTACATTTATCTTCCCTTGCTCCAGGATTCGTAGCAGGCTCTTTTGTCCTGAAATGCATTCACTTGTTAACTTACTTTGTTCACTTAAAAGATAACTCCTCAAAGTTACGCTTTTGGTCATTTCTCCTAACTCTCCTCATATCTTTCTTCCGAGTTTGTATTTCTCTCTCTTCACAGTTTATATTTCTCTTTCTTTCTTGCTAGTTTGTGCTTTTCTCTCTCCCTCATGCCTGTTTCTTTCTTTTTTCCTCTCCAACTTTATGCTTCTCTCTCCATCATGTTCGCAGTTTGAATGTTTTTTTTTAAGACTCACAATTCTATCTATCAAAGAGAAGAGAAGAAAATAGGTCATGAATAAGTGAGTGGAAATCTAACCCCTTATCAGCATGCACAAGCACTGGTCTGACAGATTCATCCCCCAGCTAGTACCTTGTCTGTGCATCCAATCTTGTAACTTTCCCCCAAGAGACCAGTAACCTTTAAAAAGAAATTCAAATTTTCAGCTAACAGCTGAGAGAAAGTCATATTAACATTTTGTTGTGGTTCAACATGATAAATGACCAGGAAACTCGTGGTAGCTTATAATTGTTTATCTGAGTGATTGCAAAGAGAGTCAAGCTTAACAGGCAAGAGTTCAGAGTCATTATGTTCCTGTTAGACCAAAGAACAAAGAACAAAGAAATTTACAGCCCAGGAACAGGCCCTTCGGCCCTCCAAGCCTGAGCCAATCCAAATGTACTGTCTAAACCTGTCAGTCAATTCCTAAGCATTTGTATCCCTCTGCTCCCCACCTACTCATGCATCTTAAATGAATCTACCGTGCCTGCCTCTACCACCTCTGCTGGCAACGCATTCCAAATGCCCACCATCCTCTGTGTGAAGTAATTGCCGAGTGTATCCCCCTTAAACTTTCCACCTCTCACCTTGAAAGCATGACCTCTCGTTTTTGAATCCTTTACCATGCGAAAAAGCTTGTCTCTATCCACCCTGTCTATACCCTTCATGATTTTGTAAACCTCAATCAGGTCCCCCCTCAATCTCCTTTTTTCTAGTGAAAATAAACCTAACCTACTCAACCTCTCCTAATAGCTAGCACCTTCCATACCAGGCAACATCCTCGTAAACCTTCTCTGCATCCTCTCAAAGCATCCACATCCTTTAGGTAATGTGGCGCCCAGAACTGTACACAGTATTCTAAATGTGGCTGAACCAATGTCTTGTACAATTTTAACATGATTTGCCAGCTCTTATACTCAATACCCCATCCAATGAAGGCAAGCATACTACATGCCTTCTTGACCGCTCTATCCTGTGCAGCAACCTTCAGGGTACAATGAACCTGCACTCCCAGATGTCTCTGCCATCAACTTTTCCTAACGCTCTTCCATTCATTGTATAATTCGCTCTAGAATTAGACTTGCCTAAATGCATCACCTCACATTTGTCTGGATTGAAAGCCATTCGCCACTTTTCCACCCAACTCTCCAGTATATCTATATTCTTCTGTATTCTCTGACAGTCCCTTATGCTTTCTGCTACTCCATCTTTGTGTCATCTGCAAACTTGCTGATCATACCAACAGTGCCCTCTTCTAGATCACTTATGTATATTACAAACAACAGTGGCCCCAATACTGATCTCTGTGGAACACCACTGGTCACTTTTCTCCATTTCGAGAAACTCCCTTCAACTACTACTACTCTGTCTCCTGTTGCTCAACCAGTTCTTTATCCACTTAGCTAGAACACCCTGCACACCATGTGACTTCACTTTCTCCATTAGTCTACAATGGGGAACCTTATCAAACACCTTACTAAAGTCCATGTATATGACATCAACAGCCCTTCCTTCATCTAACAACTTGGACACTTTCTCGAAGAACTCTATCAAGTTGGTAAGGCACGATCTCCCCCCACAAAACCATGTTGCCTATCACCGATAAGCTCATTCTTTTCTAAATATAAATATATCCTATCTTTAAGTACTCTCTCCAGCAACTTCCCCACCACCGACGTTAGGTTCACTGGTCTTATATCCTTACTACCCTTCTTGTACAGGGGGACAACATGAGCAAGCTTCCAGTCCTCCGGCACCTCACCTGTATTTAAGGATGCCACAAAGATATCTGTCAGGGCCCTAGCAATTTCCTGTCTCACCTCCCTCAGCAACCTGGGATAGATCTCATCTGGTCCTGGGGATATGTCCACCTTAATAACCTCTCGCATACCTAAAACACCTTCCCTACTAATGCCAACGTGATCCAGACTAATCAAACTTCTATCTCTAATCTCAAGATTCATCATGTTCCTCTCCTCAGTGAACACTGATGCAAAGTAATCATTCAGAATCTCACCCATTCTCTCAGGTTCGGCACACAGCCTTCCTTCATTATCTTTTAGTGAACCAATTCTTTCTCTAGTTACGCACTTGCTTCTTAAATCAGAATAAAATGCTTTGGGATTTTCCTTAATTCTGCTTGCTAAGGCTATTTCATGACCCCTTTTAGCCCCCTTGGTTCCTTGTTTAAGACTGAAAGATAAGGCTGATATGGTTTGAGAACAATGAAGGCATAAGGATACTAAGGTCCTAGTCAAGAATGAAAAGGAATCATGCATTAGGTATAGACAATTGTGATCAAATGAATCTGTTGAACAACATAAAGGGTGCAGGGGCATTCTTAAGATGGAGATCATAAGAACTTAAGAACACAAGAACTGGAGCAAGAGTGGACCATCTGGACCTTCAATAAGATCATGGCTTGTGGTCTCCGCTCCCTTTAGCCCTGTTGTCATCATATCCCTTAATTCCATCATTGTTCAAACAAAATCTATCTTAGCTTTAAAACATTTATTGAAGTAGCATCAACTTCACTGGGCAGGGAATTCCATAGATTCACAATCATTTGGGTGAAAGAAATTGTTCTCAATTCAGTTCTAAATCTGCTCCCACTAATTTTGAGACTATGCCTCGTGTCCTAGTTTCACCTGCCAGTGGAAACACCCTCTCTGCATCTACCTTATCTATTTCCTTCATGCGTTTATATGTTTCTGTAAGATCCCTCCTCATTCTTCTAAATTCCAATGGATATAATCCCAATCTGCTCAGTCGAACTTCACAAGCTAAGCCCCTCAAATCCAGAACATCCTTTCTCAAGTAAGGAGACCAAAACTGCAGGCAGTATTCCATTTAAGGCCTCACCAGTGTCCTAAACAGTTGCAACATAACCTCCCTGCTTTTAAACTCAACCCCTTTAACAATGAAGGACAAAATTCCATTTGCCTTCCTAATTATTTGTTGTACCTGCAGACCAATCTTCTGTGATTCATGCACAAGGACACCCAGGTCCCTCAGCGCAGTAATAATCTTTTTACTGTTACTCCTACCAAAATGGATGACTTCATATTTAGTAACATTGTATTCCATCTGCCAGACCTTGGCCCACTCACTTAAAGTATCTATGTTCCTTTGCAAAGTTTCATAGTCCTCTGCACACTTTTCTCTGCTACTCAACTTGTGGGCGGCGCGGTGGCACAGTGGTTAGCACTGCTGCCTCACAGCGCCTGAGACCCGGGTTCAATTCCCGCCTCAGGCGACTGACTGTGTGGAGTTTGCACATTCTCCCCGTGTCTGCGTGGGTTTCCTCCGGGTGCTCCGGTTTCCTCCCACAATCACAAAGATGTGCAGGCCAGGTGAATTGGCCATGCTAAATTGCCCATAGTGTTAGGTAAGGGGTAAAATGTAGATGGAGGGGTATGGGTGGGTAACGCTTCGGCGGGGCGGTGTGGACTTGTTGGGCCGAAGGGCCTGTTTCCACACTGTAAGTAATCTAATCTAATCTAATCTAATCAACTTAGTGTCATCTGCAAACTTTGACGCACTACATGTTGTCCCCAACTCCAAATCATCTACATAAATTTTGAATAATTGTGGTCCCAACACTGATCCCTGAGGCATACTACCAGTTACTGATTACCAACAATAATAGCACTCATTTATCCCCACATGTTTTGCTTCCTGTTAGTCAACCAATCCTCTATCTTTGCTAATACTTTACTCTTAATGCCATGTATCTACATCTTATGCAGCAGCCTCTTGTGTGCCACCTTGTTGACGACCTTTTGGAAATTTAGGCACACCACATCTACTGGGTCCCCATTGTCCACCGTACTCATAATGTCTTCATTGAATTCCAAAAGATTAGTTAAGCATGACCTGCCCTTCATGAACCCATGCTGCATCTGCCCAATAGGACAATTTCTATCTGGGTGCCTTGCTATTTCTTCCTTGATAATTGACTCAAGCATCTTCCTTACTATAGAAGTTAAGCTTACCAGTCTATAATTCCCAACTTTTGTCTACCACCCTTTTTAAACAGTGGCGTCAAATTTGTTGTTTTCTAATCTGCTGGAACTCTCTCAGGCTCCAGCAAATTTTGGAAAATTACCACAAGTGCACTTGTTATTTTCTCCGCCACCTCTTTTAGTATTTTGTAATACATTCCATCAGGGCCAGGAGACTTGCCTATCCTTAGTTCCATTAGCTTCCCCAACATTACCTCTTCTGTGACCTCCTACCTGATGAAGGAGCAGTGCTCCAAAATCTTGTACTTCCAAACAAACCCATTGGAATATAACCTGGTGTCATGTGATTTTTGACTTCACCCACCCCCATCCACACTGGCACCTCCACATCATGTCTTCCATGATAATGATTGTTTCTAGGTCCCCACCTACCTTTGTCCCTTTGTCCATTACTGGCATGTTATTCATGTCCTCCACTGTAAAACTAAAACAAAATACCTGTTCAATGCCTCAACCATTTCATCATATCCCATAACTAAATACACCTCCTCATCCTCTAAAGGACCAATGTTTACTTTAGCTACTCGTTTTCGGTTTATATATTTATAGAAACATTTGCTATCTGTCTTTATTCTGTGCTAGTTTTTTCTCATGTTCTATCTTACTTTGTTTATAGCTCTTTTGTGGCTTTCTGTTGACCTTTAAAGCTTTCCCAATCTTCTAGTTCTTCACTGATCTTCGCCACTTTGTATGCCTTCTCTTTCAATTTGATAGCCTCCTTAATTTCCTTAGATACCCATGCCAAATTACTCCTTTTCCTGCAGTCCTTCCTTTACACTGGAATATACTTTTGCTGAGCATTTTGAAAACTTGATTTGAAAGTCCTTCTCTGCTTGTCAACTGTCCCACCATAAAGTCTTTGCTTCCAGTCTACTTTAGCCTGGTCCTCCCTCATCCTTTTGTAGTCTACCTTGGTTACGCACAGGATCCTGGTATTGGAATTTATCAGGAAGGCAATGATAGCATATGAGATAGCCTTGGCAAATAAGGTTATGGATATCACAGGGACAGGAATGGTTGTTGGATGTTTCAATGCTTAGGGTTTAGATGCTTCAAAAGGAATAAGGAGGGAAGTAAAAGAGATGGGAGAGTGGTATTGTGAATCAGGGATAGTATCATAGCTGCTGAAAGGGAGGTGGTTGAGTAGGGTTTGTCCACAGAGTCAGTATGAGTGGAAATCAGATACAGAAAAGGAGTAGTCACTTTTTATTGGGAGCTTTCTATAGATTCCTCAAACAGCAACAGAGACAAGGAGGAGCAGATGGGGAGGCAGATTTTGGAAAGGTGCAGAAGTAACATGTTGCTGTCATGAGTGACTTCAACTTCCCTAATATTGATTTGAACCTCCTTAATGCAAATAGTTTGAATGGAGCAGATTTGATGAGGTGTGTCCATGAAGGATTCCTGACTCAATATGTCAATAGGCCAACTAGAGGGGATGCCATATTGGATTTGGTGCTTGGCAACGAACCAGATCAGGTGGCAGATCTCTTGGTGGGAGAGCATTTCGTTGATACTGATCATAACTATCTGACCTTTACTATAGTCATGGAGAAGGATAGGAGCAGATAGTATGGGTAAGTATTTAAATGGGGGAGGGGGGATTACAGTGCTATTAGGCAGGAACTTTCAAGCATAATTTGGGAGCAGACATTCTCAGGCAAATACACGACAGAAATGTGGAGGTTGTTTAGGGAGCACTTGCTGCGAGTGCTAGATAGTTTTGTCCCACTGAGACAAGGAAGGAATGCTAGGGTGAAGGAACCTTGGATGACAAGGGATGTGGAATATCTAGTGAAGAGTAAGAAGGAGGCTTACTTAAGGTTGAGGAAGCAAGGATCAGACAGGGCTCTAGACGAATATCAGATAGCCAAGAAGAAACTGAAGAATGGACTTAGGAGAGCAAGAAGGGGGCACGAAAATGCCTTGGCTGGTAGGATTAAGGAAAACCCCAAGGCATTCTATACTTTTGTGAGAAACAAAAAGATGGCCAGAGTGAGGGTAGGGGCAATCAGGGGTAGTGGAGGGAACTTGTGTCTGGAGTCTGAAGAGATAGTGGAGGTCCTTAATGAATACTTTGCTTCAGTATTCATTAGTGAAAATTCACTTGTCATTTGTGAGGACACTGTGAAACAGGCTGATACACTCAAACAGGTTGATGTTACAAAGGAGGTTGTGATGAAAATTTTGAAAAACACGAGGATAGGTAAGTCCCCTGGGCCAGACAGGATATAACCAAGGTTACTACAGGAAGCGAGGGAAGACATCGCTATGTTTTTGGCAATGATCTTTGCACTCTCACTATCCACAGGAGTAGTACCAGATGATTGGAGGGTACCAATTCCAATCCCTTGTTCAAGAAAGGGAACGGGCATAACCCTGGAGATTACAGACCAGTCAGTCTTACATTGGTGGTGGGCAAATTAATGGATTTATGATTATTTGGAAATGCATAGCTTGATTAGAGATAGTCAACATGGCTTTGTGAGGGGCAGATCGTACCTCACAAGCCTTTTTGAATTCTTTGAGGATGTGACAAAATACATTGATGAAGGTAGAGCAGTGGATGTAGTGTACATGGATTTTAGCATGATGTTTAATAATGTTTCCCATTGTAGACATTCAGAAAGTAAGGAGTCATGGGATACAGGGAAATGTGATTAAATACAGAATTGGCCGGCCCACAGAAGACAGAAAGTGGAATGTATTCAGCCTGGAGCTTGGTAACCAATGGTGCTGTAGGGATTGGTTCTGCGACCTCTGCTCTTTGTGATTTTTATAAATGACTTGGATGAGGAAGTGAAAGGGTGGGTTAGTAATTTTGCGAATAATACGAAGGTTGGTGGAGTTGTGGATAATGTGAAGGGCTGTTGCAGGGTGCAACGGGACATTGACAGGATGCAGAGCTGGGCTGATAAGTAGCAGATGGAGTTCAAACTGGAAAAGTGTGAAGTGATTCATTTTGGAAGGTTGAATTTGAATGCAGATTACAGCATTAAAGGCAGGATTCTTGGCAGTTTGGGGAAACAGAGGGATCTTGGGGTCCATGTTCATAGATCCCTCAAAGTTGCCACCAAAATTGATAGGGTTGCTAAGAAGGTATATGGTGTGTTGGCTTGCAATAGCAGGGGAATTGAATTAAAGAACCATTATATAATGCTGCAGTTTCATAATGCCATGGTTAGGTAACACATGGAATACTGTGTTCAGTTCCGGTCGCCTCATTATAGGAAGGATGTGGAAGCTTTAAAGAGGACATTTACCAGGATGCTGCCTGGTCTGGAGGGCATGTCTCATAAAGAAATGTTAAGGAAGCTACGGCTTCTCTCATGAAGAAAGGTTGAGGGAGCTAGGACTTTTCTCATTGAAGCAAAAGAGGATGAGAGGTGACTTGATAGAAGTGTACAAGATAGAGACTTTGTCCCGGGTGGAAATGGCTATCATGAGGGGGCATAATTTTAAGGTGATTGGAGGAAGGTTTGGGGGGGATGTCAGAGGTCCAATCTATCTAAACCTCTGAATATCGTATATGTCTCAATTAAGTCACCTCTCAACCTTCTTCTCTCTAACGAAAGTAGCCTCAAGTCCCTCAGCCTTTCCTTGTAAGACCTTCCTCTATACCAGGCAACATCCTAGTAAATCTCCTCTGAACCCTTTCCACAGTTTCCATATCCTTCCTATAAAGCGGTAACCAGAGCTGTGCGTAATACTCTAAGTGCAGCCGCACCAGAGTTTGTACAGCTGCAGCATGACCTCATGGTTCCGAAACTCAAATCCCTCTACCAATAAAAGCTAAAACACCGTATGCCTTCTCAACAACCCTATCAACTTGGGTAGCAACTTTCAAGGATCTGTGTACCTGGACACTGAGATCTCTCTGTTCATCAACACTACCAAGAATTTTACCATTAGTCTAGTAGTCTGCACTCCCATTACTCCTTCCAAAGTGAATCACCTCACATGTTTCACATTAAACTCCATTTTCCACCTCTCAGCCCAGCTCTGCAGCTTATCTATGTCCCTCTGTCGGGATGGGACCATTCGCCGCAGCCATTAACCACTGCCCTTTCACCGCCGAGGACGTCTAGCCACCGCCCATTAGCCACTGAGGACAATTCTCCACCACAAATGTTTGTCGCTCATTTTTATGTGTAAATCAATAAAATGATATTTATTTCACCTCTTTTTTCATCAACATGTACTATGTTGTTGCATAAGTAAGGGGGACTGAGAAGTATGAAAGAATAGGCGGGAGGGAAAACAGTCAGTACATATATATATTTCCGGCGGGGAATAGTCTCCAGAGGTCAAATTACCCCAGTGGAGAAACGCTGGTGGCGAACCGGCAGTGGCTAATCGGCGGCAACGAATGTGCCGTGGCGAATCGTCACCAACCCCCTCTGTAACCTCCAACACCCTTCATCACTATCCACAACTCTAACCTCTACCGACCTTAGTGTCATCTGCAAATTTACTAACCCCTCCTTCTATGCCCTCATCCAGGTCATTTATATAAATGACAACAGCAGTGGATCTAAAACAGATCCTTGTGGTTCACCACTACTAACTGAACTTCAGGATGAATATTTCCCATCAACCACCACCCTCTGTCTTCTTTCAGGTAGTCAATTTCTAATCCAAACCTTTAAATCACCCTCAATCCTATGCCTCTGTATTTTGTGCAATAGCCTACCTTATCAAATGCCTTATTCAAATCCATGTACACCACATCAACCACTTGATGGTGTATATCTCCTCTTCTGGAGTACGATGTCCAGTTCTGGTCACCCTGTTATATGAAAGATATTATTAAGTTAGAGAGGATTCAGAAAAGACTTAACAGGATGTGGCTGGGACTGGAGAATTTGAGTAATAAGGAGAGGTTGAATAAGCTAGGACTTTTTTGCACTGGAGCATAGGAGATTGAGGGGTGACCTTATACAGATTTTTAAAATCATGGGGAATGTGGGCATATAGACAAGGTGAATGGCAGATGTCTTTTCCCTAAGATGGAAGGTTTCAAGCTTATTTTTAAGATGAGAGAAGAAATATTCCAAAAAAAGACACGAGGTGCAAGTTTTTTATACAGAGCATGTTTCGGTTGTGGAATGAACTTTCAGAAGAAGTGATGGATGCAAGTACAGTTACAATGGTCAGAAGACATTTGGATGTGTACATGAAAAAGAAATGTTTGGAGGGATATGGACCAAATGCACACAGATGGGACTTGTTTAATTTGGAATTATGGTCAGCATGGAATGGTTGGACCAAAGGGTCTGTTACCGTGCTGTATGGCTCTCTGACTAAATGCTGTGAGTTAAGGTAAATGGCAGGAGGTTTAGATAAGCAGTCAAACAGGCTGTTTAGCCTTAGTAGTATAATATAACAGTGTTATATGTTTGCATCAGAATGATTCATTGCTTGAGGAGAAACGTGGAGGATTTTCAGTACTCTCACGGCATTACTTCTTTTTGATGTTAAGTATCCTTAGAAATGGAGTGAAATTTGTCATAGAAATCTTGGTAACTCAGTGCATTATTTGTGTATTATTTTCAGTTAATTTGCTGTCGAGACAATTTGGAAGAAAGATTAATGAAGAGGATTGTGCACTGAGATAGTCAGCCCTTCTATAATTAGCCTGTAAACTGTAAGACATTTCTCATCAGTTCAGATTAACACATGGGCTGTAGCATTCTTTATATAAGGTGATTGATAAAACTGAATAATGGGAAGCTGCGATTAACTGAAATAATATCAATCATACACGAATCCCTCCAGTCATGGATAGACATTGCTTCCGTTACTGCCAATGACTGGCCATTCTGATTGAACTGAATCAAGACAGGTACATCAAATGCTCTATTCTTTCTGAATTTCAAGGGAGTTCACAAGCTCCTCCTCACAGCTCGAATGCTAGTGACTTTGATTGATGGTTATTTCTGCTTCCTTTATTAAACAGTTGTCGTCCTGACAGGCTGCAGCTCTCAGAGATGGCAGCTTGGTGGCCAGAGAGTTCCCCTCACTGAATGAAACTGGCAGCTTTCAGTCTGAGAGTGAGATTGAACAAAAAGGTAGCTGGTGTGTTTGTAACAGGCAGATAGCAGCTGTGAGGCTGAGTTGCTTAAAGTTCAATACCAGTTTAACACATCAAATCACGTCAGTTTAAAAGTTAGAGTTAGTAAGTGTATGGCTGAAGATTCAAACTTTGTTGGATAATATATTGCACCTTTTTTATGCTATATGCTGAGAATTGTAGGAAATATAAATTCTTACGTCATGAACTGCTCAATTTTGTCATCTAGTTTAAATATATAATATAAACTTACTGGTTGAAGTCTGCATTTCAAATTGAGACCAGAATTTACTGAGTATGTTGTCGGTAAAGAGAGAAGTTTCATGTGGTGATGATTTGTGCAAGTGTTTTCTGTTGTAACAGCTCCTTTTCTCGATATTTTGCGATATTTGAGGATATAAACAGAGAGTGCAGCAAATGTGCAGTGGGTCTGGCACAGTCATGGGAGATAGATGAATTGTTTATGCTTCAAGTCAATGGCTTATTATCAGAAAGTTGGAGATAAATGCAGGAAGGATGTTTTCGATGACTAGGGAATCCAGAACCGGGGTCGCAGTTTAAGTAAATGGGGTAGGCCATTTAGGATAGAGATGAGAGGAATTTCTTCTCCCAGAGAATGGTCAGTCTGTGGAATTCTCTCCCACAGAAAGCAGTTGAGGCCAAAACGTGAAATGTTTTCAAAAAGGAATTAGACATAGTCCTTAGGGCTAAAGGGATCAAACGGTTTGTGGAGAAAGCAAGAACAGGGTACTAAGTTGAACGATCAGTCATGATAATATTGAATGCTGAAGCAGACTCCAAGGGCTAAATGACCTATTCCTGCTCCTATTTTCTATGTTTCTATACTGGCCCAGGTACAGATTTAACATTGGAATTTTCACAAAGTAAAATGAGCAGGTAATGGGCTTAAAGTATTAATATAATTGTGACTACAGTAAAGAAAGCCTTCAATATTTGGTCAAGGGATATAAATACTCTCCTTACTGAATATTCTTCTCTGGATGTTCACTACCTTAAACTGAAGATAAGTATTCACAATGTCGCGACTCTAAGCTTAAAATGAGCTTCTAATACTGCAACCTCATCATCACAAAAACTGGCCACTTTTACCCATTTAGCTGCGATTAAATTGATCTGTAATCGTGGATGGATATTGGGAGAAAGTTATATGTAGACAAAACTGAAAACATCTGTAACATCTGTGTAGGCCAGTCTTGAAATCTTTCATGATTAATCTTTTTCAGATAACAGCAGGAAAGACCTGATCAATCTCCTAACTTATTGTACATATTTCTGTCTTTCAGGCCAGGCTTAGCCTCTTGCCATTGACAGCAGACAACACTCAGCAGTCATGTCTCTTCTTTGCCACATTTCACCCTGGATTATCTGAAAGCAGCCTTAAAGAAATACTTTCTTTACTGTTCTGCATCTGAGGATTTCCCATCATAACAGACACCAAAGTGATTACCCAGACTATTGAAGGTTATGCTGTAGGAAGGTCACTATTGGGAATTCTATGAATTCCAGCATTTCTTGATTCTGGGCCCAAACATGAACTCTGCTTTCTCTGCACAGACGCTGCCAGACCTAGTAAGTTTCTCCAGCAATTTCTGCTTTTGTTTTTAATATTGAGGGTTATGCTAGGAAATTCCCCTGTTCCTGGAACCCTCCAAAGGTCTCCATTTAGAAAGGGCAATTGAATACATTCCAATGAAATTACGTATATACGTACATATTAAATACATTGTCTAAGCTCTGAGTAAGTATTCAAGTGATGGCACACTCGTGTCACATACCTTCTTTTTTGTAAAAGAAAAGGAACAGAGTTTCGACCTGCTTGAGATTGCTATTCCTCAGAAAATCTGGCCCCCTCATGAATTCCAGTCCATTCAGTCTATTACAGTTGAACTGCCAGTTGTCACTTGAAGCCATTCTCAGATTTTTAAAGGCTGTATTCTACTTTTCTCCACTCCCCTCTCCCACCCACTCTGCAATCCCGTTTTCCCCTTGAGTTGCTTTCAGCCAATGCCAATGAGAAGGAGTTGGCCTATTGTCTTCCAGTAGGATCAGTAGTAGAAACCCGAGTTCAGAAGTCTAACATCACAACCATTGGCTACCTGATTTTTGTTTTTGCCGTTGTGAATGGAATGAATATACATTACTGGGTGACAGTGAGGTCTGCAGGTGCTGGAGAGCAGAGTTGAGAGGTTGTTGCTGGAAAAGCACAGCAGGTCAGGCAGCATCCAAGGAGCAGGAAAATCAGCATTTCAGGCCGGAGCCCTTCATCAGGTTCCTGATGAATGATTCTGGCCCGAAACGTCGATTTTCCTGCTCCTCGGATGCTGCCTGACCTGCTGTGCTTTTCCAGCAACACACTCTCATACATTACTGGGTGCCTTACCAGAGAACACAAGTGATGTTCACCTCTCCAGAGCGGATATTGGTTGCTTCCTTACTTCCGTGTTACCTAATAATGCACTTAAAACCTGAGTTGTGCGAAGCAATAAATTGAACAAACATACAGGTCACAGCTGAGGCCCTCTATTGATATTTTAAAGCTACTCATTTTTTGCACTGTGTGCTCATGAAGTTCTGAAAGGTTGCTTATGTTTGGACTGCATTTCCAAATAGATAACATTTCTCCTATTTCAGATCCTTTGACATTGAAAAGCAAATCAAGGTCAATGCCCTGACAGGGTCATAAACAACCTGTGAAGCCTGGGCAAGCTGAGAATGATCGAAAATTAACTTGATGTTGGAATCCGTGGAATGTGCTAACTAAATAGCTTAAATGTGGTTCCACTGTGTGTCTTTCAATTAGGAGGAGTTGTGAATTCTACATTGACAGCCTTTGTGCTGAAAATAGCAAAACAAATCTGTAATGGGCTGTCTTGTCTCACCAAGGTCCTGGGAAGATGTCTACATTTGCTTGAGAACAAGTAACTCCATCACACATCACAAGCTTAGAAATGAGACCCTAGCCTGAGGAAACCTAGAATTTACCAGGCTGCCACAGAAATCATATTGTTGTTGGTGGAAACCTTCTCTACTCAGTTGATGGAAAAAGATATCAGCTGTGGTTCAATTGTTAACTTCGTTAGTGCTGCATTCGAAGCATTTGGGTGTCAAACACAGTTCAGAGACTCGAGAGAGCATGGCCATATCAGAGTCTACATTTTGGGTCATAAAGTCATAAAGCATGGAAACAGATTCGTCTGTGCAACTTGTCTTTGCTGACTAGATATACTAAACTTCACTGTACTGGACACATATAGATTCCAGCCATTGTGATTAGCCAGCATTGCATTTCATCATTGCATATTCGTTAGTGACAGAAGGGGTCTTTGGTTTCATTCATTTCACTGATCATTCAGCTGTGGGGAGAGTGCTTCCTTTCATGAATAAAACCTACTTAGACAAAGATTTGAAATGAAGAACATTGCTATGTTTTCAAGAAAAAGCTAGGCAGTAGGACTAATGGTGAACTATCTCAAAGAACTGACACAGAACTCCTTTTATGCTATAAGATTCTACAATAATAAATTTCTAAAACAGATATTCCGCATGCTATCATGATAAAATTTAAGATTTAGCACAGAATTGAGAAGAGACATTGCATCAGTTCTATGGATTATGTGCATCTTTTATATGCTTGAAACACAACAAGCTTTACAAATGTTTTTCCCTCTTTCACTTCTACATTTTTCACAAAGAACATTACATCTCTCACTGTTGTTTTTCTGTATTACTAACCACGATAGTGTGAAAATCCCAATCAATTGAAGAACTGTTGAATTTTTAACTTGTGAACCTAAATAATGGCTCCATTGTTAAAATGGTTTACATGTTGGAGAATGGTAACCATTAAAATGAATACTTTCCCAATACCCAAGGAAAAAAAAACTGCAGGATGGAATTCACATTTTAACACTTCTACTGTAACAAACTAATGAAAATAAATGTAGACAAAGCATCAATTAACAGGCAGATAATACATTAAGCTAAAGAAAGGATATTTTCTCATTAACCAACTATCACAATTGAAATATGTCTTCTGAGTTTATGCCATTCTTTTAGCAGATATGTAGCATTGAAGGAACAGTCCAATAGTGGCTCCCCAGTTTCCATCAGAGGATCACTTCTCCACACTGTGCCAGGTTGAATCTTTAGTGTCCTTCAACAATTATTCCACTCTCACCAGATTTTCCTGGATACAATTAACACGAGCAAGGCACACCTCAACAATTCCATGCTCTGTCAATTTTTAAGAGCCACGTCTGTTCTGTTACTGTTCTTTTGAACAGAAACTGAGCTACTTGAAGTGCGCTTAAAAGCTTGGTTGTTAGAAAACAATTCTCCAACTTTTCTCCAACAGTATTTACTGTCCCTGCTTCTCAGTCACAGATGTCCTTTTTTCTGTGATCTCTCCATTGATGTTTCCCAGATCTGGTGGGTATTTCCAGCACTTTCAACTGTTGTTTCAGATTAAGGAGAAATTTATTCTTGGCAATACCTCTCTCATTGCAGAGTGATGGGTGATGGGTTCATCCTGACCCACCCAGTGGAATTTGTATCAATTGGAATGGAATCAATGCTTATTAGGTGCAAGGGACCTCTCAACTTCCTCAAAGCATATCAAATATTCCCGCGTAAGTCTGAGGTCTAAACTTCAATATAACTACTCCTGACAAGCATTTTGTCATAACCCACAGCCAACATTATTTTCTAACCATGGTGCTGGATACTTTCAATGTTGATTGCCAGGGTCTGCTTTTTGAAATATATAACGCACATTGTCAACCCTGTGAATGTGAATCTCCACCAGGATTGTTTTGGAAATTTCTACAATTGTGTGGAAAGTGTGTGCACATTCAGCTACTGACCGAGCATATTGCAGCGCTGATGAAAGAATTCGAGGACCTTAGGCTCATCCGAGAGAACGAGATCTTTCTGGACAAGACCTTCAGCGAGGTTATTACACCGATCATGCCAGAAGAAAGCAGAAGAGAGCAGACGATGAGGAAGGCAGAGAGGAGACAGGTGCAAGAGACACCGGGAGAAGTACCTGTCAGGAACAAGTTGAAGCTTTTGGAAACAGTAGAGACAGATGACACTGCCAGTTCGCAAGGTGGCCAGGTCTGTCAATCAAAAGTTGGCGCAGAGGCATAGTGGAAGAATTGGACATCGCACAGAGCCGTGGTAATAGGGGACTCCATCGTGAGAGGAACTGACCGGGGTTTTTCTGGCAGCAGACAGGATTTAAGGATGGTGTGTTGCCTTCCTGGTGCCAGGGTGAAAGACATCGCGGACAGAGTGCAGGTAATCCTCAAGGATGAGGGTGAAGAGCCAGAGATGGTGGTACATGTCGGCACAAATGATGTCGGAAAGAAGAGGGACTACAGCGGGACTTTGGAGAACTAGGAAGAAGGCTGAAAAGCAGGACGTCCAAGGTGGTTATCTCTGGTTTGCTTCCAGTTCCTTGGGCAGGTTTGGCCAGAAACAGGGAGATAATGGACTTGAATGTGTGGTTGGGGAACTGGTGCAGGAAGCAAGGATTTAAGTTCTTGGATCACTGGGGTATGTTTTGTGGCAAGCATAAATTCTACAAGAGAGACGGTTTGCACCTTAATAGGTTAGGGACCAGCATTGTGGCAGGCAGGCAGGCTTTTTACTGCAACACCGCTACATTTAAACTAAGTAGCGGGGGGGGGGGGGGGGGGGGGGGGGGGGAGGGGACAAACTGGATGTTTAAAAAGGAAATTGAAGGGAAAGTTAGAACAAGAGAAGTCAAGAAAGACAACTGTATCAATGAGGCAGAAAACTTGGAAAGGGATCATGCTGTAAGGTTGAGTGAAAGAGGAGTTGATGGGAAGGGTGAGGGCAGTAACAAATTAAAAATACTATACATGAATGCACGAAGCATTAGAAATAAGATGGATGAGCTTGAGGCTCTTTTGGAAATTGGCAGATACAATATTGTGGGGATAACTGAGACGTGGCTTCAAGTGGACAGGGCCCGGGAAATGAATATTCAAGGCTACACGTGCTATCATAAGGACAGACTGACGGGCAGAGGGTGTGGGGGTGGCCATGTTGTAAGGGATGATATTCAGGCCCTTGCGTGGGGGGACCTAGAGTCAGGGGATGTAGAGTCAGTGTGGATAGAGCTGCGAAATTCTAAGGGTAAAAAGACCCTCTTGGGAGTCATCTACAGGCCCCCAAACAGTAATCTGGATGTCGGATATAAGTTGAATCAGGAGCTGAAATTGGCCTGTCGCAAAGATGTTAGTACAGTTGTTATGGGGTATTTTAACATGCAGGTAGACTGGGTGAATCAGGATGGTATTGGATCTCAAGAAAGAGACTTTGTGGAGTGCCTCAGAGATGGATTCTTGGAGCAGCTGGTGCTGGAACCGACCAGGGAGAAGGCAATTCTGGATCTGGTATTGTGTAATGAACCTGAATTGGTCAGAGACCTCGAAGTGAAGGAGCCACTGGGAAGTAGTGACCATAATACATTAAGCTTCAATCTGCAATTTGAGAGGGAGAGGGTACAGTCGGAAGTGACAGTACTTCTGTTGAATAAAGGGAACTATGGAGCAATGAGGGAGGAGCTGACCAAAGTTCAATGGTGCAATACCTTAGCAGGGATGACCGTGGAGGAACAATGGCGGATATTTCTGTGTATAATGCAGAAGTTGCAGGATCAGTTCATTCGTAAAAGGAAGAAAGATCCCAGGAGGAGGCATGGGCGGCCATGGCTGACGAGGGAAGTTGAGAAACATATAAAGTTAAAAGAGAAACAGTATAACATAGCTAAGATAAGTGGGAAAACTGAGGACTGGGAAGCTTTTAAAGAGCAACAGAGGATTACTAAGAAGGAAATACGCAGAGGAAAAATTAGGTACTGGCCAATAGAAGGTAAACTGGCTAATAATATAAAGGAGGATAGTAAAAGCTTTTTTAGATATGTGCAAGGCAAAAAAATGGTTAGGACTAAAATTGGGCCCTTGAAGACAGAAACAGGGGAATATATTACGGGGAACAAAGAAATGGCAGAAGAATTAAATGGGTACTTCAGATCTGTGTTCACTGGGGAAGACACAAGCAATCTCCCTGAGGTAACAGTGGCTGAAGGACCTGAACTGAAGGGAATTTATATTTGCCAGGATTTGGTGTTGGAGAGACTGTTAGGTCTGAAGGTTGATAAGTCACCTGGGCCTGATGGTCTACATCCCAGGGTACTGAAAGAGATAGCTCGGGAAATCGTGGATGCATTGGTGATTATTTTCCAGTGTTCGATAGATTCGGGGTCAGTTCCTGAGGATTGGAGGGTGGCTAATGTTATACCACTTTTTAAGAAAGGTGGGAGAAAGAAAGCAGGAAATTATAGACCAGTTAGTCCGACCTCAGTGGTGGGAAAGATGCTGGAGTCTATTATAAAGGATGAAATTACGGCACATCTGGATAGTAGTAACAGGATAGGACAGAGTCAGCATGGATTTATGAAGGGGAAATCATGCTTGACTAATCTTCTTGAATTTTTTGAGGATGTAACTCTGAAGATGGACAAAAGAGATCCAGTAGATGTAATGTACCTGGACTTTCAGAAAGCTTTTGATGAAGTCCCACATAGGAGGTTAGTGAGTAAAATTAGGGTGCATGGTATTGGAGGCAAAGTACTAGATTGGACTGAAAATTGGTTGGCTGATAGGAAACAAAGGGTAGTGATAAATGGCTCCATTTCAGAATGGCAGGCAGTGACCAGTGGGGTACCGCAGGGATCCATGCTGGGACCGCAGCTTTTTACAATATATGTTAATGATATAGAAGATGGTATCAGCAATAACATTAGCAAATTTTCTGATGATACAAAGCTGGGTGGCAGGGTGAAATGTGATGAGGATGTTAGGAGATTACAGGGTGACCTGGATAAGTTAGGTGAGTGGGCAGATGCATGGCAGATGCAGTTTAATGTAGATAAATGTATGGTTATCCACTTTGGTGGCAAGAACAGGAAGGCAGATTACTACCTCAATGGAATCAATTTAGGTAAAGGGGCAGTACAGAGAGATCTGGGTGTTCTTGTCCACCAGTCAATGAAGGCAAGCATGCAGGTACAGCAGGTCGTGAAGAAGGCTAATAGCATGCTGGCCTTCATAACAAGAGGAATTGAGCATATAAGCAAAGAGGTGCTTCTGCAGCTGGTGAGACCACACCTGGAGTACTGTGTGCAGTTCTGGTCTCCAAATTTGAGGAAAGACATTCTGGCTATTGAGGGTGTGCAGAGTAGGTTCACGAGGTCAATTCCTGGAATGGCAGGATTACCTTACACTGAAACACTGAAGCGACTGGGCTTGTATACCCTTGAGTTTAGAAGACTGAGAGGGGATCTGATTGAGACATATAATATTACGAAAGGATTGGACACTCTGGCAGCAGGAAACATGTTTCCGCTGATGGGTGAGTGCCGAACCAGAGGACACAGCTTAAAAATACGGGGTAGACCATTTAGGACAGAGATGAGGAGAAACTTCTTCACCCAGAGAGTGGTGGCTGTGTGGAATGCTCTGCCCCAGAGGGCAGTAGAGGCCCAGTCTCTGGATTCATTTAAGAAAGAGCTTGATAGAGCTCTCAAAGATAGTGGAATCAAGGGTTATGGAGATAAGGCAGGAAGAGGATACTGATTAGGAATGATCAGCCATGATCATATTGAATGGCGGTGCAGGCTCGAAGGGCTGAATGGCCTACTCCTGCACCTATCCTATTGTCTATTGTCTATAGTTGAGAATTGCAACTGGCATTCTAGGAGAAAAGTATATTGCACTTATTGTTTGCTTTGGTGCACTTTGGTATGGGTGAGGAGAAAGTTTATATTATATGGGTTATTGATAGTAATAGCAGAGTTAATTTATTAAGGGCTTAATAATCCTTACTGCAAGCCAAATTGTTTTAGCCCCTGTGCTCAATGATACAAATTTTCGACTAAATCATCGCAGAACAGCAGAATGGCTATTTTATGTTTTCTGAATTCAATAGCCATTCTGTTGGAAGGGATTGAGTGAGTTGACACAATGCATGTTAAAATGCTCCACTGAATATAACCGAATGTCACAGGAAAGTGTTGCTTTTCAAGAAAAATAATTCCAAAATTATAATGGAGTACTTAATGCCACTGTTAGGAAAAAGAAGAACATGTTTCTTTCAAGAGATTACTAATGACGTCAATGCACAAATTAACAACAGACACTTGTAGTTAGTGTCACAATCTGAATAATGAAGCTGACTACCCTGTCTCTTTCCTGAGCTATCTTCAGATGCCACGATGTTTGGCTCTGTGTGATGGCCTTTTAATTAACAAACTAATGGCACAGAATGCCAATTATACTATGAATAGCAGAAAATAAGTTAAGCGAAGCATTCAGACTTCAAACCTAGTAGGCGGGTAACAGTTTGGTTTTGGAGAAGAGGTTTTATATTTGACTTCTGGATCCCAAAATCACAATTTAATACAAGAGGGGTTTTGCCTGTTCGCTGGCCTGTGTTAGCTTCCTTGGGCAAGATCCACCCGAAATAAATACCCATTAGACACTGAACAGGTCTTTGTTGTATTTTGGGACAATGGGTGGAAATGCTTCCCATAAGAGTTACCAAACAATCAGAGGCCAGCAAATCCTCATCGCCCATGCTCACCATGATTAGCAGTACCTGATGCCAGGAATAAACACAGTAGAAACCTCAGATCGACAAGAAACCAAAGGCACAAGTAAGTGAGGATGCGATGGGGCTCACTGGGAGGAGAGGGAACTGCTGAAGAGATATTAGAGGAGCAGAAGAAAGGGCAGGAGAGGTGGGTGTCAGCTGCATTCACCATCCTTTCTTCCTGATGCCAGCTCCCTCAGGATTGATTGCCTTTAAACAAACGGCCCCCAGAAATCCAGAATATTCAGCAGTTTTTTAATTGAATCAGGCATGATACTTATTAACAAAATAGCGAAGGAGATTCCGTGCAAATGTTCATAATGTCATCGATAAAACAAGTTAATCTTAAAACTGTGAATCTTTGCAGTTGTCCGAATTGAAATAAAGAAACCATTGGAAGTGCTTAAAAATTGACCTTTTAAAATAATCCTGCTTCCACATAGAACTGGCATTATGCCTGCCAGCTTGGAAATCTTGGCTGTCTTGCTCAAAATCTGAAAACTCTCTGGAGACATGCTGTCAATGGGCTTCTATGTGGCAGCAGGGCTGCTCAAAACCTGCTCCTGCTCCCAGGCCTGTGATCAGAAAATGGGGGAGGACTGAAAAAAAGGTGAGATTTTTGATTTGGAAAGGGAAGATTCTGATGTATAAGTCAGAATCGGGGATCACAAGGAAAAGAAAAATGTATTTTCTGTGTTTCAGATGTGACCCTGAACAAATATGTTGTCTATAGTTTAGGGAGGAGAAATCTCAACAGCTTGGTCAATACTCACCAATTACAAGAATGTCAACCAATCTTGGAGAGAGCATTTGCATACTATTGAGTTGCCTTTCCCTCTCACTGATGATATCTTGTTTTATTCTCTTAAGGAACTTATGATAATTTGAAATTTCAAGCCTTCAGTGAAACAGAAGCAAAAGGTTACATCTTTCCAGAAAATTTTAGGAATAATACAACAAAATGCCTGCAAAGATATAGTGAAACACATCACAAAAAAGCATTAAAAAGCTATGGAGGGACAATAGCATTGTTATCCTTTTATCAAACTTATCCATATAATTTTACATATGTACTAATAGAACAAATGTGTGATTCCCTACCAGTAATTAAAAGTACCACAGTCTAAATTCAATGTTGGGTGTGTCTCTGAAGAATAAATTAGCTACAAGATAGAAGTCAATCTCTTTCAGAACGTGATTGCTACCATTTGAATAACCTCTCAAGAAAACAGAACCTGAGTTGAATGTTTGGACTTGCATTTGTCACTCCAAAGCTTGGGGGCCTGAGGCTGGCTCAGTACTAAATTCAGCATTGTGTCAGAACCCAGAGGCTTGTAACAACCATGGGTCGTGGAGGGTTGGAGGGGTGGGGGGAGGTGGTTTGCCATAAAGAGAATGACATACTGTGTTAACAATAATTGGGCAATAATATCACTGCAGCCAGGATAATCCAGAGCATTTTTTCTTTCAAAACTCGTCTTTCAATTTTCTATGTTTGAGTCATCAAGATCAGTATTTCATTTCCCACAATATGGTCTTCAGTGAGTGTGAAGGTTGTGTTGGGTTGTTTCTACAAGGGGAGATAAATTATCCAGTAATTGTGAATGGGTAGAGGTTAGCCTGTACTTTTATACAGTATATGTTGGTAGATACAATCATTTCTTCATGAGCAAACTTAGAAGCCAATGAAGAGCATAAAATATTTGTTCAGATTGCACATACAGAATAAGTCACAATACACTACATAAGTACTCATTATTTTCAGCAAAACATTTGCAAAAGCAAAAGTTCAGAGAAATGTCACGTACATTAATTGTGCTGACCACATGCTGATACATTAAGATGAATTTAGTTGCTGCTATTAACCCACTCTTTCCCTGTTACTCTGCAAGTGTTCCCTGTTCAGGTGTTTATCCAACTCCCTTTTGGAAAGGAAAATTGCATTGAATTTAGACCAAACTCACAAATGTTTCCAACTTACTGTGTTTTCAGGAGTGCTGCTGTACTTTGTCTGTCAGCAGAAGTTTTAGTTATTGCTGGGGACACATACATTGTGCTATTAGTATAAACTTATAATTCTTCAAAGACACTTACAGAGAGTCCGTTCCAGATTGTTACCACTACCTGCATAAGTCTTTCTTCATGTTGCCATTGGTTCTTCTGTCAATCACCTTAAATCAGAACTCTTTGGTTCTTAACTCTGTGACTAATGCAGACAGTTTTTCTCTGTGGAGACCCATCATGATTTTAAATATCTCTCACACATCTTTTCTTCATCTTCTCTTCTTTTCGGAAAACAATCCAGCCTCTCCAATCTATCTATGTAATTAAAGTGGATCATCCTGAAATCATTCTTATAAATCTTTTCCGTATATACTCTCAAGTCATTGTACCCTTCCGAAAGTTCTGAATAGGATTCAATGGGTTGAATTTAACCAGAAATCAGCAAAGTGTTAACTTAGGTAAGTTCATTGATGGGTTCTCTCCATGACGCCTGCAAGATATCTCATGCTATTTTTGAAACTGTGCACCACGTGTTATAGTGCTCCACCCAACGTATCTTCCCTCTCGTTGTGGGTGGAAGTATTCACTACTGCCAGGATCTCCTGGGATTCTAGGTACTGGCATGATATTTATAACATTGCTGTGAATCAGATCTAATGCTGTCTGTCTATATCTGCCCTGCATAGTTTGTGCAAATTGACAGCCTGTTTTGATGATAGGAACTTGGAGGCCCTAGTGGATGGGATGGTGCAGAGGATGAATGTCCTTTTCCCCCAGGGCTAGCAGAGGAGTCCACCTCACCCGGTATTGTCAGACTGGCCACCAGGGTTAGGGCAATACCACTGGTCTGGAGGAATGAGTGGCCATGTCACTGTCTCTGCTCACTGTGTGGGTAAGTACCATACACTTCTTTCTGCTAACTTACACTCACTCTATCTCTGCTACTACACACAGCTCCCACCAAGGGTCATGGTCTACAACTCTCACTATTGTCTGAAAAAGTTTCCCCTTCTCATTCTCACCCACCTAATCCTCCAACACTGCCAACTCTGCATGGCACTGCCTACTCACTGAATTGGGCCACGTCACCATCTTTCTCCCATCTGCACCAGCCATTTTCACCTCCCTTACTCCTCCTCTTTGACTCATTGCAGGTGAAAGTGACCCACAAAGGGCAGAGAGCAGTGGGGTGCCATACATTAGGCTCCTCACTCCCGATGAGAAGAAAATCCCAGCCTTGGCTAGTGAGGACTGCAATAATTCCTGTGGAGATGCCAAAAGATCCATGCCTTGACAATCAAAGAAGAAACATTGTCTGTTATTGTGCTGCAGTCCCCTTATTGCTATTGTGAATATACTCTTAAAATGGTCAAACTCCTACTCCTGAAAACAAACGCCTTTTTTTCACAAGCTTTTTCTCTTTGGTCTCCTGTAAGTACCTGTCAACATCAGCCCTCAGGCTGACGATTATATCCCTACCTCTGGATCGGGCACACAGCCTGTCTGGGTTCTTTAGCCACAAATGCCCAAGGGTCTCCTGCACAAAGCTCCAAGGCCACTGGAAGGCTCTCAGCTGTGAAGTCCAGGCCTGTACAGGATGTACTTGGAGATAAAGGAAGAAAACCTTTATATCCACATAACTGGCACAGATGCGATATTACTGTAAACATGTCCTCATATTTGTGAATGTATATTCCTTTTTCATCACTGTTTGAGCCAATGACATTCTAGCTGCAACTAAAACAATAAAGCCTAGCCATCCTCCATGCCACTTAATGTTTTGTAGTCCAAGGTGTGATGTGAGCATCTCCAATGCCATGTGCAAGCAGTGGAACCTTGGAAGGTGGCAACTAGTTTAAGTCTTTTCAGGCTGCAATACAACATTTGTGCATCATAACCATTAATGGGATTGATTTGTGACGTTACATGAGTGCTTGGGACCAGGATTTGTTCTCCACACATTTGGTCAGTGCATTATGTTCACTTGTGGAATTTTTTGATCACAAGCATCTCTCAGCTACACTATGCGGGAATCTGTTTAATGCTATTGCTCTTTGAAAGTCTCACACCGCACAAAAGAGGAGTACCCTCCTTGACTGAATGAAATACTTACCCTGCCCACTCTGGGTGTCGGGGTAACCATTTTCATCTCCATTGCATACATGACTATGAAAGGAAGCAGTCTCAGTATCTCAATCTTGGTGACTTTCCAAAGCTTCATATTGTCTTCTTGATTGCTGTTTTGGTTAATTCCATCGGTTTTGCTCTTCCCCCATTCCCACCCACCCATTTATTTAACTCTTTATTTCTCCACTTTATCCCTTGAGCCCTTAATATACCATCATATTGCACAGTTCCTCCAATAAAACCAGAGTGTTGATAACTAGTGCATCACCCCCACCCCTCCAGCAAACATTGTGTATTTCCTTGCTGCACTGTAACTTGGCCTAGCACACCTCTCCTCCTTATATGTTGAGTTGTCCACTTCACAATTCTTTGAAACCCCTGCATCACAGCATGCTGCCTCACACCTCACAATTTAATCCAGTGGCTTCTTTATCACAGCAGTGGATCCTGATCACCACCGATGATTTTCAGTAGACAAGCTCAGGACTGACTTTGCTCACTCCCTTGACCAACTGGACAGACAGCCCTAACCAATGATTGACTAAACTCTTGACTCATCAGAATCCCGACTAATTTACCATAACTCCCTAGAATGATTGCACGAGACTTGTAGAACTAACTGGACTGAAGACAACTCCCCTTAGACATTGAGACTTGCCCATTTGGTTGAAGCACATGCAGTATGTTTGCCACATAGCCAGTGTGAATAAGGTACAAGTGCAAGATTGACAGCTTGGTGCCATTTATCAATATGTCCAACTCCTTCACAGATGATTGCTGATTTATATAACAAGCTCCCTGGCTTTGTGCTTCTGCCAAGGTAAGTCAAGACAGAAATGCTGTGAGCCTTTAAGCTCTAACTGAGGGCTTGTATGTGGTTGACGCTAGCCTCAGAGAAACATATACATTTACAGTTTGGTAATAACTTTTACAACTTGGTAATAAATAAAGATATTTTTAATCTGGTGGAATGTTGTGATAAAGCAACTACATGTTGCGCACAATGACAAAAAGGGCAAATTATAAAATTGAGCTTTCTAGATTAGATTGCTTACAGTGTGGAAACAGGCCCTTCAGCCCAACAAGTTCACACCAACCCACAACACATTTACCCCTTCACCTAACACTATGGGCAATTTAGCACAGCCAATTCACCTGACCTGCACATCTTTGGAGTGAGGGAGGAAACCCACGCAGACAGGGGGAGAATGTGCAAACACCACACAGACAGTCACCTGAGGCAGGAATTGAACCCAGGTCTCTGGTGCTGTAAGGCAGCAGTACTAACCACTGTGCCACCGTGCTACCCACTTCTTAAATATGCTCCCAAAACATGAGCTTTGAATGCAAACTGACATTACCCTTAAATTCATCAGGCCCTATGTTCCATTATTGAACTAACTGAATGTTGAACTGTCCAAATTTGCTTTGGCTGAATGCTTCCAAAGCACTTGAGCTTTTAAAAGGACTTACAAAAAGAGTGCCAGCTCTATTTTCACATCCAGATGAAATGCCACGTGGACAGATTAGAATTTGATACGTGGATAGAAGCTTATGTGTGGAAGGTTGGGAAAGAACAGAAGTGGTCAGCAAATTGATCATAGCCTCAGAAGCTACAATATTAACTTAATGGCTGAGACTACCTAGAAGCTATATGTCAGGTGGATAAGATGCTTCTTGAGTTGTTTTAAGACAGAAGGAAAGAGGAAAGAGGATTGCAAAAGCATGCATTTAATTTTGTGCAATTCTAATTCAACAGCAATTTTTAAATTCTGACTCTTTTGTAACTGCAATAAAGGACCAGGTTGCTAGTTGCCCTCACTTGTTTAGCAATATCACCTTGTACCACTGGCACCTAGACCAGTGATTGTAAGAAGTAGAAAATTAAGTCTTCAGTCAGCTTTCGGTAGAAATTGAACTATTGAAATGGAATGACTATTAATTACAACTGAAAACATGGCCATGATAGCCAGGATATGTGTTGATTCTGGCATTATATTTACTATGAGAGGATTTTGAGTAATCCAAGATGGAGGTCAGGAAAAAATTGTGGCTGTAAGAGCTGCCCCTTTTTTGAAGTACTTTAGGTATTGGAGGTGATTTCCTCGAATTCCAGGAGCAGTAAGAACTGATTTATAAGCTGATGTGTTGTTTTGGAAGATTTGGTGTAAAAGATCAAAACAATGCCACTTTAAAAAGGAGAAAGAGAGATAAAGGCAGAGATCACATGGTAAAATCATGAGGTACATAGATAGGGTAATTAGACAAGGTCTTTTCCCTGGGGTGGGGGAGTCCAGAACCAGAAATCATAGATTTATGGTGAGAGAGGAAAAGATTAAAAGTGACCAAGTGGCATGGTGACTCAATGGTTAGCACTGTGGTCTCACAGTGCCAGGGACGCTGTTTCAATTCCAGCCTCAGGCGACTGTCTGTGTGGAGTTTGCACATTCTCCCTGTGTCTGCATGAGTTTCCTCTCACGATCCAAAGATGTGCAGCTTAGATAAATTGGCCATGCTAAGTTGCCCATCGTATTCAGAAATGGGTAAGTATAGAGAAATGGGGCAGATTGTAGGGATTCTATGAAATTCTAAGGGGCAATGTTTCCATGTATGGAATGAAGTGGTGGAGGCTGATACAGTCTTTAAAAGGCATCTGTATGGGTATATGAACATAGAATGTTACAGCACAGTATAGGCCTTTCAGCCCTCAATGTTGCGCCGACCTGTGAAATTAATTTGATGCCCAATTAACTTACACCATTCCATTATTACCCATATGTATGTCCGCTGCCCATTTAAATGCCCTTAGTGTCGGCGAGTCTACTACTGTTGCAGGCAGGCCGTTCTACACCACTACTATTCTCTGAGTAAAGAGACTACCCCTGATAACTGTCCTAAATCTATCACTCCTCAATTTAAAGCTATGTCCCCTCATGTTAGCCTTCACCATCTGAGGAAAAAGGCTCTCACTGTCCACGCTATCTAATCTTCCAATTATCCTGTATGTCTCGATTAAGTTACCTCTCAACCTTCTTCTCTCCTACGAAAGCAGCCTTAGTTACCTCAGCCTTTCCTCGTAAGACCTTCCTTCCATACCAGGCAACAGCCTAGTAAATCTCCTCTGAACCCTTTCCAAAGGGCTTTGGGGGAAAAAGATCAAACCTTTTGATCCTTCCTAGAATGCAGTGACCAGAACTGCATGTAATACTCCAGGTGCAGCCTTACCAGTATCTTGTACAGCTGAAGCATGACCTCATGGCTCCAAAACTCAATCCCCCACTAATAAACGTCAGCACACCCTTGCCTTCTTAGCAACCCTATCAACCTCTGTGGCAAAATTCAGGGATTTATGCACCTGGACATCGTGATCTCTCTGTTAATCTACATTGCCAAGAATTTTACCATTAGCGTTCCTGTTATTTCTTCTGAAGTGAACTACCTCACAATTTTTCACTTTAATCTCCATTTGCCACTTCCCGCCTAGCTTTATATTTAATCTATGTCCCTCAATAACCCACGACATCCTTCGGCATTATCGACAACTCTGTCTACCTTTGAATCATCCGTAATTTTACTAACCCATCCTTCTACGCCCATCTCCAGATTATTTATAAAAATGACAAACAGCAATGACCAAAACAGATCCTTGTGGCATACCATTGGTAACTGAGCTCCAGGATGAACATTTCCCATCAACCACCACCTCTGTCTTCTTTCACCTAGCCAACTTCTGTTCCAATTTGCTCAATCACCTTCAATCCCGAAACTCCGTATTTTGTGCGCAGCCTACCATGTGGAACCTTATCAAAGGCCTTACTGAAGTCCACAAACACCACATCAACTGCTTTACTTTCACCCACCTGTTTTGTCACCTTCTCAAAGATCTCAATAAGGTTAATTAGGCGCGATATACCCTTCACAAAACTGTGTTTACTATCCCTAATCAAATGATTTCTTTCCAGATGATTATAAGTTCTATCTCTTATAACCTTTTTCAACACCTTACCTACAACTGAAGTAAGGCTCACTGGCCTATAATCACCAGGGTTATCTCGACTCCCCTTCTTGAACAAGGAAATAGCATTTGCTATCCTCCAGTCTTCTGGCACTACTCCTGCCAACAATGATGATATAAAGATCCAAGCCAAAGGCTCTGCTATCTCCTCCCTGGCCTCTTAGAGAATTTGAGGATAAATCCCATCCGGCCTACTGGTTTTATCTATTTTCAGATCTTCCAAAACTGCTAAAACCTCCTCATTGTCAACCGCAATCCTATCTAATCTAGTATGTCTGTATTCTCACTAACTCTGCCCTTCTCCAATGTGAATATTGACAAAAGGTATTCATTAAATGTTTCCCTGTGTCCTCAGACTCCACACATAAACTTTCCACTACTATCTTTGATTGGCCCTAATCTTACTCTAGTCATTCTTCTATTCCTGATATATCTACACAAGGCCTTAGGGTTTTCCTTGATCCTATCTGCCAACAACTTCTCATGTCCCCTCCTGGCTCTTCTTAGCCCTTTCTTTAGTTCTTTTCTAGCTAACTTATAACTCCCAATTTTAAAAAAATATATTTTGTTTAAGGCTCAGTTAGGGTGTTTGAGAGTTAAAGATAATAATAAGGAAGGAATTAGAGGGATATGGGCCAAGTGCTGGCAAATGGGACTAGATTAGTTTAGGATATCTAGCTGACATGGACGATTTGGACTGTGTCTCTGTGCTGTACATCTCTATGATTTAATGACTCTATTGAAGATTTAAAGGCTTCATTGGTATTTTTTGGGTAGTATAAGAAAAGGCTTTTGAGTTAGAAGGTTAGCCACAATCTCATCAAAATAGGCTCAAAGGGCCAATTGGTCAAGTCCAGCTCCTGTTTCTTATGTTTTCATATTCTTATTTATTAACAGTACAAATGCAGTCTAGTCTAAATAATCTTTTTTTAAAAATGGATATTAGTATCTCTTCTCTTCAGGTGGTTTTCACAAATATGAATATATTAATATTCGGGAAGAACTTTACTAGGTTCCTAAAATTTCTATCTTCATACGTCTACAATAAATTTCTAAACTGTATCTTCTAATACTCAGTATAAAACTAAGTTGAATTATTTTGAAATGTCCAGTAGAATATAAGCCAGGTTGGTTGTCAAAATTCATTTTCAAATGCATGACTTGTTTACATTTGGGTGGACTGTGAAATAAACAACCTCATCTTGCTGCTACCGATTTTCCACAAAAAGCATTCTGTGTCTAATGAAAGGTATCTTTATTTTAGCTGCAACCTAAAGAACCAAGATAAACGCTATTTGAAAGTAGTAAATGCAATATTGGTCGCAATCTGTCAAAAAAGATTTTATTGCCATGTTGCAATCATTGCGAATTTGATGGAGTTCTATGATTTCCTGCAGAAACAACTTGATACAAAAACTCATCTGTCTTACCTGGCACTCTGAAAAGCTTAATTGCAGTGTCAGTGAAATGACGTGTGTGTATAAATGCAATCTGTACAAAATGTTTGCAAATTCAGGCCTTGGTGATAGTAATCAAAAAGAAAGATTGTGTCCATTGGACAGAGACATTCATCTTCCTCCTATCAACATTGTTGACATGGCCATTCCCTAATACATGAATTGCTAACATTTCCAATGCCTTGAAGCCTTACATTAATTTTACCAACTGCAAATCAGTTGCTAAAACAGTTTTTTTTGGCTTTGAATAAATCAAAACAAATGCATCTCACACATCTCTGAGCGGGGACTGAATTCTCAATGAGGTTGGGATCACACATTATTAATTTAATGGGCTTGTCAGATGTCACCTCATGTACAAATTCTGAACTCAAGTCTGCTTGCTGCAGAGACAGCACAACTATCATTTGTGTTTGAATGGGAAGTTATGTATTCCAGTTTGTTCTCCCAATCAGTTTGCTGTTACCACTCCTTTGAAGAAATCACGTATGGCTGGGAAATCACTCATTAATCAACAAATCATGCTCTGTTAGCACTATGTTTCATTTGCAAATGTCTTATTTTCCATAGCAACAATAGAATGCGTTATATAATCTAATTCACGTGATTTGGACTGGAAAATTAAATAACCCTTGCAATCCTGTACAATATGGAAATCTCCCTTATTTTCTGGAAGAGTTTACAAGCTTACTCTCTGTAATAACCAGTGAACAGAGCTTTATTCCACAAATAAGATAAAAGGGTAAGTAAGTACTCACCACCATTTAAAATTATTTAAGGAAGAGGTGATAAATTTATTAACTAAAATAAAGAAACAAAGATTTATAGTAAATAAGAAAAAGTAGAGAATGAGATCAGTCTCTACTAATGGTGGCATCGCTTGCTTGAAGATTCTCTTCCCTGAAAATTTAAATACAGAATTCAGCAGCTGTGATGTCTTATATGTTCGAATAGTGGGAGTTTGCTCTGTGCAGTCGGCTGAGCAGTACAGGTCTTGAGAGTAAATGAAAACTCTTTTGTTTCATTCTTATGGTTAAGCAGATTGTGCCTCTGAGTACAACAATCCCTTATGCCTTCAAAGTACAAAGAACAAAGAAAATTACAACACAGGAACAGGCCCTTTGGACCTCCAAGCCTGCACCGATTCAGATCCTCCATCTAAACCTGTTGTCTATTTTCCAAGGATCTATATCCCTCTGCTCCCTGCCCATTCACGTATCTGTCTAGGTACATAGAGTCATAGAGTCATACAGATGTTTAGCACATAAACAGACCCTTCAGTCCAACCCATCCATGCTGACCAGATATCCCAACCCCATTTAGTCCCACCTGCAGCATCCATCTCTCCAAATCCTCCATACTACATATACCCATCCAAATGCCTTTTAAATGTTGCAATTGTACTCGCCTCCACCACTTCCTCTGGCAGCTCATTCCATACACGTACCACCCTCTGTGTGAAAGAGTTGCCCCTTAGGACTCTTTTATATCTTTCCCCTCTCACCCTAAACCTATGTCCTCTACTTCTGCACTCCCTGGTCCCAGGGAAAAGACTTTGCCTATTTACCCTATCCATGCCCCTCATAATTTTGTAAACCACTATAAGGTCACCCCTCAGCCTCCCATGTTCCAGGTAAAACAGCCCCAGCCTGTTCAGCCTCTCCCTGTAGCTCAAATCCTCCAACCCTGGAAACATCCTTGTAAATTTTTTCTGAAGCCTCTCAAGTTTCACAACATCTTTCCGATAGGAAGGAGACCACAATTGCACACAATATTCCAATAGTGGCCTAACCAATGTCCTGTACAGCCACAACATGACCTCCCAACCCCTGTAGTCAATACTCTGACCAATAAAAGAAAGCATACCTAACGCCTTCTTCACTATCCTATCTACCTGTGACTCCACTTTCAAGAAGCTATAAACCCACACTCCAATATCTCCTTGTTCCACAACACTCCCAAGGACTCCCATTAAGTGTATAAGTCCTGCTAAGATTTACTTTCCCAAAATGCAGCACCTCGCATTATCTGAATTAAACTCCATCTGCCACTTCTCAGCCCATTGGCCCATCTGGTCAAGATCCCTTTGTAATCTGAGGTAACCTTCTTCACTGTCCACCTCCAATTTTGGTGTCATCTGCAAACTTACTAATTACTGTATACCTCTTATGCTTGCATCTTAAATGACACTATCATGCTGCCCCTACTACTTCCGATGGCAATGCATTCCAGTCTCCCACCACCCTTTGCGTAAAGAATTTTCCACGCATATTTCCCTTAAACATTTCCCCTCTCACTTTCAACTCATGACACCTATTAATTGAGCCCCCTGACTCTTGGAAAAAGCTTGTTGCAATCCACCCTGTCTACACCTTTCACGATACCTTCCTTTTTATCCCATTGAGAAGCAGTAACTGTTTAAAGATGCTTCTGTCAAGATATTCAGATGAGTTCTCCTGAGATCTCTGGACAAAATAGCTGTTCATAGATAAACTTGTATACAGTTCAAAAGTTTAAATAGCTCCTATCCCGGAATTGTTGGATCGCGTTGATATTAAACGTTGGATTAGTTTTAGGACTAGGGAACAGATCCATCCATTAGGTTTAGTCAAGCTATTTAATGTTTGACTCTCCTGCCTTTAAGCTCAAATGACTCTCATCCTCTCAAGGTTTTGATGACATGAAAAGATTTATTCACAGCTTCACTGAAATCATGGTCCAGAAGATTTTGTTTACCTTTGAAAATGTCCATTCAATTTCAAAAAGTCTCCTGCAATGTTTTGTTTCTCTTGAGACAGTATTACCTGGTCCCAACACCAGCTCAATCCACAAGAAGTGTCAAGTGATTTTTGGGAACTATTTTGTTCCATTTCTTTTATCCATTTTACTGAATATAAATGAAATTAAGATTAGTTTTCTTTCCAAAATAAATTAAATTGTGAAAAAAGCAGAAATTGCTGGAGAAACCCAGCAGGTCTGGCAGTATCTATGGAAGAGAGAACAGACCCTAATTTTGAATCTGGTGACTCTTCATCAGGATGTTTACAATAATATAGCACCTACTCTCAAGTCACTAGCATCAAACACAATTTTAAAAGGCTTCACTAAATTAGTGATCAGCTCCATTGGTTAATTTGTTAGGATTGTCTTAATTTTCTCAAGGACTGTTTGGCATTCTGCTGACTGTACTGCCCTTGCCTGCTCTCATATTGCGTTGAAGTTAAACACACATTTCTGATAAAACCCAGAAATCTCATGGTTTCACATTTAACTTTAGAAATAAAAAATTCTATCACAGCCTTACCTTTTGCTGTTCTCAGCAACACTTGATCTTGCCCTACAATATGTCTGAGATATGTTATCCTCACTTTTGCAAATGCGCAATTGACGAGATTTATTACCAGCTCCCTGTGGCTGTTTAAACATGCCTTCTAGTTGCTTTACATATTGGTCTAAATAAATTACAGAGTTTGGCACTTTTTTTGATTTTAATCATACATTTTTGAAATATGACTGGGACACTTGTAAATCAATGGTGTCATTTGACATTGATCAAACTGAATTGGTGTAACAAAGGCTGATATCTCCTTAACTTTTATGTTAATAGTATTTGCCAGTAAACATTTGATAAATTAATCATAGAAAGAGATGAAGCACCACCAATCCTATCATTACAATCTTCTACCTGCGGAGTTGGGCATGAATCAGTTTTCATTATAGCATGCAATTTTCTGTAATCTAAGCAGATTGTAGTTGACCCATTAGTTTCAGAACTAACATGGCCAAGAACTTCAACTGCTTTAGTTACATTCACTCAGGAGATTTCTAACACGTATTCAATCTCTGTTTCCACTAGAGCCTGTTTTTCCTGACTTATCAGATAAGATGACTGTTTTATTGTCACTAATTCCCTTACATGCTCATTATGTCTGGCTAACATAACATATCCAGATGTATCTCTACAGATTTCCTTGAATTTCTTAAATAACCTTAATAGATTGTCCTTTTTTAAAATACAAATGCATGATGACTAACTGTCTCAATATTTCTGTATTGTCTGGTCAAAGGTTTTGTCTACCATTCCTTCCACTTCTCTCTTACTGTTCCTATTATCCTCTACTACTCTTAACACTTTACACTCTTGCTCTTTCTCATTGCCTTCCTTCAAATAATATTGCTTTAACATGCTCAACTGACATTACTGATTCTTCTACTTGCGATCAGAAATATCTATCAGATAAATCACTGCTAACCCTCCTAATGGGTCACTGAATCCAGCTTTCACAAGGTCACCTTGTAAAGGTTATAATACTTACACTTCATCCCCTGTTTGAAATGTTCCCATTTCAATATGTTGGTCTGCTTATTCTTTTATCTTTGCTGGAAGTTCTTCAAATGCTCCTGTGCTACTTTACACACTTCTATGATTTGCTCTAAAATTATGGACATGCAATCCAACACTGAATATTTGTTTTTTTGTCTTACAAACTTCTCCTTAATCAATTTTAAGATCTCTTATCTCATGAACATGATCATGGATCAATGCAAAGTGATTACATTTGATTGAATTCTTTGAGGAAGTGACAAGAAGGATTGATGAGGGTAGTGCAGTGGATGTTATCTACATAGATGGTAGTAAGGCATTTGACAAGGTCCCAGATGACAGACTAGCCAAAAAGGTTATATGTTGAATTAGATCCATATTTGGCTTAATAACAGAAAACAAAAGTAATGTTCAATAGCTGCCCTTGCAAATGGAAAACTATTTCATGTGATGTTCCACATAGCTTGGTGTTGAGACACTTGGGTTTGTTCTATACATTAAGAATTTGAATATGGGGAAAGCAATTGGGAAATTTGCAGATGACACAAAAATTGACCATGTAGTGTACAGTGTAAGCTCCAAAGTGACATAGATGGGTTGGTGGGGTTGGCATGAAAGTGGCAGACAGAGTTCAACTCTGTATGAGGTCCTGTACTTAGGGAGGTCAAACAGTAAAAGGAAATATACAATAAACAGGAGAATACCAAGAGGGTAGATGACATGAAAAACCTTGCAATATGAGTGGATAAAGCTATAAAGAAGGCAGAGATACAGAATTCCAAAATAGGGATATAGTGATGAAATTATTTTAGACACTCGTGTATTGTGTGCAATTCTGGTCACCACATTAGAGGAAGAATGTAATTGCTCTGGAGAGCATGCATACAAGATTTACTAGAATGTTGCCAGGCTGGAGAATTGTAACCATGAGGAGAGATTGGACAGGTTGGGGTTGTTTTCCTGGAAACAGAGAAGGCAGAGGAGTGACATGATTGAGGTATTCAAAATAGTGAGGAAGTAGAGATAGAATAGACAGCAGGATACTGTCCCTTGGCAGGGAGTTCAAAAACCAGGTGTCATTGATTCAAACTAAATGCAGAAGGATTAAAAGGGATGTGAGGAAAAACATGTTACACAGAGGGTGGTGGGTGTATCGAATTCATTGTCTGAGTTAATGATGGAGGCAGAAACCCTAAATTCTTCTAAAATGTGCCTGGATCTGAACCTTAAGTGCTGTAAGCTGCAAGGCTAGGGGCCATGTGCAGGGAAGTAGAATTAGAAAAGGCATCTGAATTGTCTTTAGGTCACCTTGGACAAGATAGGTCAACTGACCCCTTAAATGTTGTATCATTTCTATACTTCTATCTGATGAGGAGGTTGTGGGGTACTCTCAGCTGCCCTTACTTCACCCCGGCTGCTTGTCCTACTTTCATTCGCCCATCCTGTTTTCTTCCAGCGGTTCTGGGAGTGACAGATAAAAAGATGCTATTTTACAGATAAACACATAATCATTCACCATTGTTGATGCCTGTCCAGCAGTTCACCACAGGTGCGAATTACACACGGTAGTGAGTTTTAAGTTTCTTCCAATAGAATTATTTCTGAGTGCTTGTCACATGGTAGTTTCTCCTATGCTCATATCCACCTGTCAAAATTAAGTACATTTTTATCATATAATAATTCCCAGAAACCTCCTTTAATACTGATGCTTAAATTTTGTGCAATCTACCAATCACATTTACTTTGTATGAAGAGTTTCCTCTTTATCTTGAAGAAATGTATTTGTTTTGGTATTTTCTCAAATGATGTGACAAATGACTTCCCATCTGTTTCCTTAATTATGGTAGGGCCTGTACAAATTTAAATGTTCCCTTCCTGTGCTTTAGATTGTGACAAAAAATTTTCCTGACAGGCGCAGCCTCAGCGTCAGACATTTTTTATTAACTGCATCATTTTAAGCCGGTATTCTCTTATCTCTGTCCTCCTTTGACCTTTGCAATTCTCTTTCTACTTTTCTAAACATTTTTCTTTACCGTTCCCGTCTCTCTGAAATACTCATTGTGTTCTTTTTTCTTCTGAAATTCAAGTCTTTTAAGATATTTCACCATCTCTAGCTCAAGTGTTCAAGCTGTTTTAACTGTAATTGAATCTTGGCTAACTCTATTGACCGGCCAATGTTCCTTCTAAGCTGTGAGGCTGTGCAACTGCTTTGTGCACATTGATTGGTGTGCTGATGCACAGTTTCCACTTCTAGAAGCTTCTGCCTTACACACAGAGCTTGCAGGTCTGCATAGCAGCGAGAAAAATGACAAGGAAGATTGCTCTCCATTCTGTGTACTTAATCCCTCCTGTCTTTCAACCAGTACCAGATGCTTCACACATATTTCAATTACCACTGCCTGCTTAGCTTTGACTCTAATTAGCTCCACCCCTAATTTGTTCGCCAATTCCTCCGAGACAGCTTTTATCAGGCCTCTTCAGTGTTTTATGGATAATTCCTCTAACTGCAGAATGGATCTAATGTTGTCATATTTTAAATGAGAGACCTGATATTTGCCATTTTATCCTTTACTCCTTACACTAACTTCATATCCAATCTTATGTTCAAAGGAAATTGGACCTATGAGCCCTGAACTTTTGTCATAATTAGTGTGCATTAGTAATCATGCCCCACTATTTCGCAAGCTGTCACCAAATGTAAAAATGTAGCAAATCCTAATGAGGCCATGAAAATGAGGACATATTTAATGACTCCTGGTTGGGACTAAAGCCTTATTATCAAGGGTTTCAAGGGTTATGGAAGAAATTGGGAGAATGGGGTTGAGAAACTTATCAGCCATGATTGAATGATGCAGCAGTCTCGATGGGCTGAATGGCCTAATTTTGGCTCCAATGCCTCATAGTCTAAAATTACTTCACACCAGGTTTCTTCAGTAATAGGAGAAAAAGACTAGTTATTTTGACACATTAATCTTTAATAAGAGCAGTGTAAAGATATAATTTCCACTTTATGAGACTTAAGTTATACTGCTCAAAACATACATTCAGTGACGATTAAGACTGACAAAAGACATGGTTTTGATACAAATATGATAATGGAAAAAATATATACACAGGGTAAATAAAATTCCAAAGCTCAGAAGTCCAGACAATAGCTGGAAAGTTAATTTTCTCAAAATCCTTTTGATTTTTGTATGAACTATTTAAGCTATCTTGTTTTCCTGAACATTCCCACACAGAAGAAGAGGAAAGGGAGGGATAGGTGACTTCTGTCTTCAAGCTCTGAACTTTTCCTTCTGCAGCTCTTGACAGTTACTAATTTTTAACACCCGACAGCTCAATTAATCAATGGGCTGTCTTCAGACAGACTTTCCTTAATCCAAAGGAATCTTTGTGCGTCTCAGTATTATATTCACCTTCTGACTTCTTGTAAAAATTAACCCTGTATCACACAGCTCAATAGTATGTGATTTTGAAGTTGCAAATCTCAACTGGTATTTCAGTTATGGCAATCCAACTTCTATTTCAGTTTATAATCCCGAAAAGGAAAATACGTGTTTATTTAATAGAAATTGTTTCCTGTAAAATTGATTGTTCCAGAATACTCTTCAGTTGAAGATTATCTGAATAGATTGTGTCTGTAGTATTACCCCTCATTAAATTATTTGTCAATTTACTCATTTTGAACTTAAGGTATATGCAAATATTGTTCATTGCTGCAGTGTGGTAAACATATCACTCCTTGTTTTTACTCTCATTAGGTCCGACGTTTGGAATTCCATGTATAATCATAGACAAAATGAAGGTCAGGGTCAAAATGATTTGCTAAATATCCACGAGGTTCTCACGGTGGTGTTGCCTGCAATCAGAGATTTCAATTTGTCATTTATTTTCTTCAATACAAAATTATTATTAATGCCAATACCTGAAGCTTTCAATTGCAATAATCCAGAGTTCTACTGCTTCATATCAAGATATGTAATAGCTTGCAAAGATTGCATCAGATTATACTTATTCTCTACGCCAGCAATAGGATTGTATTATGAATTCTCCATGTCAGTATCATAACTGCAAAATGCAGACTCCATATACAGCATACTGAATGCTAACTCTGGATCATTTCTAGACATCTTTCTGTAAGAACGCCCATTGATGTGGGGTAGTCACATCTGCTATTGTTCACCCACTTTTGAAAAATCACCAAAAAATGGAACGCCTCAAAGTGGTGAGCACTATTCCCTCAAAGCACCAGGGACCTGTGTCTGATCCCAGCCTTGGGCAACTGTCTGTGTGGAGTGTCTACATTCACCCAGTGTCTGTATGGGTTTCCTCTGGGTAATCCAGTTTTCGTTCACAATCCAAAGATGTGCAGGTTAGGTGGATTGGCTGTGCTAAATTGCCTCATAGTGTCCAGGGATGTGTATGCTAGATGGATTAGCTATGGTAAATACTGGGTGACAGGGATTGGGTGGGATGCTGTTCAGAGGGTCAGTGCAGACTCAATGGGCTTGAATGGCCTCTTTTCACATTTTAGGGATTCTACTATTCAGGGCCAGGTTTTGTGCATTTCCTCCTTATCCCAGCTGCAGATCCATTGCTATAGCATTAGCAAAATTGCACTCAAACAAACCACTTAAGTGACATATATGCCATTAGCTTTTTAAATACAAGCAAAGCAATAAATAAAATAAAACTTTGTGCACATTTCAATCTTCATTAACAAAGAAACTAGTCACTTGATCTTTTGAGTCCATTTCCTAGATGCTGAACATGCCCTCAGAGTTCCATAAATCTGTATTATGCCATACAGTATTGTGGGAACAGCATGTTGGTGGAAGTAGATCAGGGCAACAATCTATTTGCTGCTGGTAGAGCAATGTTGGAGCTCAATACAGTGGCTAATGCCATCTTATAAATTCATACAGCTGAATAGACATTCAATAGAATGAAGAAATCCCCACCAGTAAGAAATAATTCAAGGCATAATTAAGTTGGTTACTGGCTGATTGAGCTTATGGCTTTGAGTGTTTAACTATTTAATGCTTTTCCATAGACACTTTAACATACCAAATGCTGTAGGGAGTGGTAGCTGCTGAAGAACATATTGCTGGCTTCAGATCTTCTGCACAAGCCAGTTGTTGCCAAGCAATATTGCAATAGTAGGCTTTCCCCGGGAATGCAGCCTGTTTGGGAAACCATGGAGAACAGATAGGACCAGATAGGCTGTCTGAAGAGAATGGATGATATGGGGAGAAGAACTTTCAGCAAGAGGCCATACCAGCTCACAGCCTTGATTTGAATCTCAGTGAGGAGCAATGGGTTGGACTTTATCAATCCCCTGGCAAGATCTGAGGCAAATGAAGCAAAGGGACCCATAAAATGGTGTGAGAAGACAGAGGTGACATTACCATTGTCTTCTCACTTTCATGCCATCATGCCAGTGACAATAAAATAGGAGATATCTCTCTCACCCAGAATTCAATTAAGGACCTTCTCCTCTTCTACTATCAATTTGCAGAGGCGGACAGGCCCCCACCTTGTGTGGAGGTCATCAGGTAACCTGGTAGTTTTCCAGCAAGTTGTGGATTTGGCTCTTTTTGGGGATTGGTTGATTTGTGCAGGATCCCTCAGGAACAAAGTTTAACCATAGCACCATCTTGCCAACTCTCACCCCATCTGCCTGCACTGGGGCTTGCCTCTAATGCTAGGACCTCCCAGGTGCCCACTTATCTGGTTTTAAGGAGGCCGTCCTATGCTACAGGCTTCCTGCTACAGGTGCAGATTTATCCATGGCTACTGCTCTTACTGGAGTTGTTGAGACTACTGTAAATCAGATGAGAGTGTAGGATGAGGGTGAAATGGAATGTGAGATGAAAGACTGGATACAAAATTAATATCATCTTTGTAGTGCTTGTAGGTAGAGAGATTTGGCCACCGTGCCTCTTTCCTAGATTAGACCAAAGGGTCTATTTGGTTTACTGTGTTAGAGGAGTGACCATTAAGGAGAAGATATTCTTGTTTGAACGGGATGTAGTTTATTGCATGACAGCAATCAGATACAAGCTACACTAGTTACTTAGACATGATTCCTAAGGCTTTTAAGAGACACTGTCAATACATCTGTCGCTTCAAAATTCAGAGCTATTTTCCCATTTTTTCCGCTCAAGTTGATATAGCATCATCTGATTGAGTGGAGTTTAATATAATCTCCAACACTAAACCTTTCAGAACAAAGGGTATCCTAATAATAACCAGCAGCATCTGCTGCATTGGGGTCAGAATATACAAGTGTGTCACTGCCTTAGAATACTCGTATTTGCCTGGATAGGTGCAACTGCAACAATATTCAGCTTTTGTTGCCCACCCCTAATTACCCAACCAAGGTTGTGGTCAATTACCTTCTGAAGCCACTGCAGTCCATGTGGTATAGTTACAGTCAGAGAGTATTCCATACAGCATTGATTCGTACTTTGTAACTGGTGGACAGGTTTTGGACGGTCAGGAGGTAAGTTACTCACTGCAAAATTCCTAGCCTCTGAACTTCTTTCATAGCCAAGTATGTTATAGCTGGTCCTGTTCTTGATTAATGGTAAGCCTGTGAATATGTTGATAGTGACAGTTCTGTTAACCTTTTCTGTCTGAACAAACTAGTAAGATCCAGCTATCCACTTATTGACTATATTGTATCACCTCAACTCAGGGAAATTTTAGATCATTAACAGAATTTAGTCTGCATTCCTAGCCACAGATTGGGTCCCATAATGACATTTCTTTCTTGTGAGGAGTTCTCAGCCTGGCAAAACTATCTCAGCATAGAGTATATCTACAGGGAGAGCACAATAGAAAATGTTGTCATAATATTGAATCTGAAGAATTCTAGAGTATTGTCATCTGTGAATTCTTGAAGTATGAGAATATGATATTGTAAAGTTGCCTCTGAAAATTCATAATAATAATTTCTGGACTACATGATAGTCATTAATGCTATACTATAGAATGTATGGTATTAAAGATAGTTATACAATGGTAATTCCAATTTAATTTCATGCAATCTTTAAATCCACCTGAGAAACAATTGGATATTCAAAAGATTTTTAAAAAAATCCTTGTTATCCAGTATAATTGCTTAAAGAGACAAAGTGTCCTTGTCTTAACCTTCCTTTAATAGCAAATTATGAGGGAGTCTATAAGGATCTGCCCTCTCTGAGCAAGCAATAATCAGATGCTCTGGTCTGCTTTTATTTAAACCTCGTTTTATCTTAAAATGCTTCATCCTTGTAGCCCACCAAACGCATTTTGTCATTGCTTATTGATAGATCTTATAAAAGGACTCTTGATGGATCATTATAACCCTGATCATAATAAGACTATTTTTCAAGAGGTCTATTTTGGCAAAAAAAAAACCCGACAAATATAATATCATTCCACGTCTCACTCTGTCTGTAATACCGTCTGACAGCTTGCTCCAAGTATACTTTTAAATTCTCATACAACTTAGGTTCTGCTTTAAACTTAACATCTTAATTGCTGAATTAATTTAATATGTTTTTTTAAAAAGTTAGATTTTCTCTGGTTGGAGTCGGTTGTTGCGATGCACTTTTGAGGTGCAAATATCACTTGCAACTTAGCAGCCCAAGTCTGGATATTGTTCAGGTCATTTTATAGGTCAGAGATTGTAAAAGTATCTGAGCATTTGAGAATGGTACTAAACATTGTGCAATCAGCAACCAAGATCCCCACTTCTGACATTGTGGGGAAGCAGCTGAAGATGGGTTTTAGGGTAGGACATGAACCAGAGGATGTCCAATAGTAATAGTCTGGCACTGGGCTGTTTGACCTGCAATTACCTCAACCATCTTTCTTTGGACTCTGGAAAGAACAGTAATACTTGGAAATTTTGAAATGTGCAAGAGTCACCCCTTGCAATTCACCTCCTAGCTCCCCAAGAGGAGTCACCTCTTGTAATTCACTTCCTAGCTCCCCAAAGTCCACCCACCCAAAGACCACAAGTGGGTGGCACGGTGGCACAGTGGTTAGCACTGCTGCCTCACAGCGCCAGAGACCCGGGTTCAATTCCCGCCTCAGGCGACTGACTCTGTGGAGTTTGCACGTTCTCCCCGTGTCTGCGTGGGTTTCCTCCGGGTGCTCCGGTTTCCTCCCACAGTCCAAAGATGTGCAGGTCAGGTGAATTGGCCATGCCCGTAGTGTTAGGTAAGGGGTAGATGTAGGGGTATGGGTGGGTTGCGCTTTCGGCGGGGTGGTGTGGACTTGTTGGGCCGAAGGGCCTGTTTCCACACTGCAAGTAATCTAATCTAATATAAATTAGGAGTGTGCTGGATACTCTCCACTTGCCTGAGGGAGTACAGCTTCAACAACATACAAAAGTTTGACACCATCTAAGACAAAGTAGCCAGCTTGAATGAAACCACATCCAAAAACATCCATTCCCTCCACCATCAATGCTCAGTGGCAACAGTGTATACCATCCATACCATGCACTGCAGAAATTCACTATAGCTTCTTTGGTAGCAACTTCTAAACCCACAAACAGTACTATCTTGAAGCATGAAGGCAACAAGTAACTTGGGAATGCCACAATCAGTAAGTTTGACTCCAAGCTAGCCACTATCTACACTTGAAATCTCCATTCCTTTATTCCTTCAAAATCTAGTAACTCCCTCCCTGAGATTCACACTTAGTGCTAAGCATTACTATATTGAGTCATAGAGTCAGAGAGATGTACAGCATGGCAACAGACCCTTTGGTCCAACCCGTCCATGCCGAGCAGATATCCCAACCCAATCTAGTCCCACCTGCCAGCACCCGGCCCATATCCCTCCAAACTCTTCCTATTCATATACCCATCCAAATGCCTCTTAAATGTTGCAATTGTACAAGCCTCCACCACATCCTCTGGCAGCTCATTCCATACACGTACCACCCTCTGTGTGAAAAAGTTGCCCCTTAGGTCTCTTTTATATCTTTCCCCTCTCACCCCAAACCTATGCCCTCTAATCCTGGACTCTCTGGCCCCAGAGAAAAGACTTTGTCTATTTATCCTATCCATGACTCTCATAATTTTGTGAACCTCTATAAGGTCACCCCTCAGCCTCCAAAGCTCTAAGGAAAACAGTCCCAGCCAGTGTGGCCTCTCCCTATAGCTCAGATCCTCCAACCCTGCCTACACCCTTGTAAATCTTTTCTGAACCCTTCCAAGTTTCACAACATCTTTCTGATAGGAAGGATACCAGAATTGCACGCAATATTCCAACAGTGGCCTAACCAATGTCTTGTACAACCGCAACCTAACCTCCCAACTCCTGTACTCAATACTCTGACCAATAAATGAAAGCATACCAAACGCCTTCTTCACTATTCTATCTACTTGCGACTCCACTTTCAAGGAGCTATGAACCTGCACTCCAAGGTCTCTTTGTTCAGCAACACTCCCTAGGACCTTACCATTAAGTGTATAAGTCTTTCTTAGATTTACTTTCCCAAAATGCAGCACCTCACATTTATCTGAATTAAACTCCATCTGCCACTTCTCAGCCCATTGGCCCATCTGGTCCAAATCCTGTTGTAATCTGAGGTAACCCTTTTCGCTGTCCACTACACCTCCAATTTTGGTGTCATCTGCAAACTTACTAACTGTACCTCTTATGCTTGCATCTAAATTATTCATGTAAATGACAAAAAATAGAGGGCCCACCACCGATCCTTGTGGCATTCCACTGGTCACAAGCCTCCAGTCTGAAAAACAACCCTCCACCACTACCCTCTGTCTTCTACCTTTGAGCCAGTTCTGTATCCAAATGGCTAGTTGTCCCTGTATTTCATGAGATCTAACCTTGCTAATCAGCCTCCCATGGGGAACCTTGTCGAACGCCTTACTGAAGTCCGTATAGAACACATCTACTGCTCTGCCCTCATCAACTTCTTTGTTACTTCTTCAAAAAACTCAATCAAATTTGTGAGACATGATTTCCCATGCACAAAGCCATGTTGACTATCCCGAATCAGTCCTTGCCTTTCCAAATACATATACGTCCTGTCCCCCAGGATTCCCTCCGCAACGTGCCCACCACCGAGGTCAGGCTCACCGGTCTATAGTTCCCTGGCTTGTCTTTACTGCTCTTCTTAAACAGTGGCACCACCTTTGCCAACCTCCAGTCTTCCGGCACCTCACCTGTGACTATCGATGATACAAATATGTACAATCTTAACTTCTTTCTCCATCACATTGCTTCTCTGTGGTTCAGAGCTGTCCTTCTCTCCTGCCACCTCGGTTGAAATTCTAACAAAAAGCATTTTCTCTTCCTTTCAGGCAATAAGGAATGCAAACTACAACAACTCAGAGATATCCACGTCTCTCCAGAACTTTCCTCCCATTACCTTTCCTCTGACTTCATCCTTTCCTCTAACCCCATCTTTTTTTGCATATTCACTATCCTTTCTGACCTTCTGCTCTCTAATGCTGAATCTTTTGTACTCAGCAAAGATTTAGCCTTCTGCACCCCTACCTCAGAGAATTTTGGCAATACATGATGTTGAACTCTCCTTGCGTTACCTCCATCTTTGTGCTCATTTCTTTGGACAAGAGTCATCTTCTTGTTCCCTTCATCTGCCTTCAATGCTCCCCTTTTACTTTTTATTTACATTTTACCTGTTCATAGAGAACCTTTGTTTTAGTTTCTGTGCTCCCCGATTCGAACCTATCTCCCTTTGAAGTGACTGCTTTCTGTGCTCTCAGATCCATTACTGACTTTGTAATCAAGTCTGCCAACAAGGGTGGTGCTGTTATTTCATGGCATGCTGACTACAGGAGAGGCTGAATGTTAGCTCTCAGACTCCTCGTCCTATCCGCCCTGCACCATGACCCCACCATCAAGCATCAGGCCATTGTGTTCACAAGTGTCATCAACCTTATCTCATCTGGTGACCTCTACTCCATCATCTCCCAGTTCATTGGCCCCTAACCCTACACAGTCCATTTCTACCTTGCTCCAGTTCTGATTAAGAATCAACAGACTTGAAACATTTCTCCCCACAGATTCCTGACCTGCTGAGTTTCTCCAGCAATTTCTGTTTTTGATTCAGATCTCCAGCATCTGCAGTTCTTTGTTTTATCTGTAGTGGTTCAATAGAACAGTTTATTGCCAACTTCTCAAGGGCAATTCATGCCACTCAATTGATGCCCACATTCTGCGAATGAATGGGAAAAGTAAGAGAATGGATGTATTCCTCTTAACTTTTTTTCCTTTGGTCCTTGGAGCAGCAGTGTTTATCTGACCAGACCAGTTCAGTTTCTGGTCAATGGTAACTCCAAAATGCTGATTCAGGTGCAAAGAACAAACACATGGCTAGCTGAGATGTTGTCTGTTCTCTGTGGCCTTCTGAGCATTTACACTTGGGACTGTCTTTCACTAAAACTTGCAATCCCGAGTAAACGTTTGACTTCCCTCTGACTCTTGGAAATGGGAACATTGAGTAAGGCACTCAACTTATCCTTAGCAAACCCATGTTTTGACGAGGTCAGTACATGATTTTCCCTCTCAGACCCCATAACACTGCTTCAAAATGGTCTCATAGGTTCTATGAGATGACAAGTGCTGGGATTTCTCTTACTCTGGAATGTCATGGGGACTTCTACGACCTACTTAAAAGGTCAGTTTTGCTGAGATAGGTGAGCTAAATGCTTAGTGCTTGGGATTGCACAGAATTGGTCATAATCACTGCATTTACTTTCCAGTGGTAAATACTGAGCTGTTCTGGTCCATCCAGTTTCAGGATGAGTATAGTAGGGGAGATTTAGCTACTCTGGTTAGGCTCAATGATAATGTTGTCCCAGCATATACCCAGTTGCCTGACCTATTCCAACTGTTTGGCTCAACTAGTTGGGCTTTTTATTTAAAGATGAGTGTTCTCCTATATCCACTTCATTGTCTGTTAGTGGGTTACTGTTGAACTGATCCCTAGGAATTTTTGAGATTCTCTCAAGCAGGGTGCCCACATCCTTCTGCTGCTTTATGCTTAAGTGTGTTAACTGAGCATTTAACTTGCAGTTTCCAATGTCTGCTAGCCTGATAATCAGAAGTTTCAATACCTTTTCCAATTCCTTCATATTGACTGAATCCTTTTTGCTGGCCTTAGATGTGCTCATCTTCTGGCAAACACTCATTGGTTAACTAGGTTCTATTTCATTCTGCTATATCTGCACTTGAAATTCTGCTGTGGCAGTCTGAAGTGTGGAGAAACTTTAGGAATACAGAGGAACCTCGATTATCTGAAGGACACAGGCGGGGAGTATTTTGTTCGGTTAATCGAATGCTGGATAATCAATGCTGGATAACATAGTTAGCCACGCATCGGAACCTTGCGATCTTGTTTGGACAATCTGAAATTCGGTTAATCAAATGTCAGATAATCAAGGTTCCTTCTTCTGTTGCTTTGGATACAGTTTGGTTTCCAATTTGTCCCATATTCTTTGGAACCATACTGCCCTCAGGTATCTGTCCAGTTCCTGATGTACTACCTAACAACTCTTCAACTGGGTGAGATATTTTCCACAATATTTATGAATCTCTCGGAGGACTTCCATGTTGTCCCTTTACATTTGGAAAGATGTGTTGGCTAGCCAGATCTGCTCATTCAGCACTGATATAGACTTCATTTTTGAGGAAGATTCCTTCATTGCCAACTGTGGACTTATTTGGAGAATTTCCTGCCACCCTTCTAAACTTAGAAAGAATGTTTCAAACAACCAGACTACTTGCTCATCTAGCCACAGGTTAGGCTCCCTTCCTTTGAAAATTTTCAAAATGAGGCAGTCGCTCGGTTGTGAGATACCAGTAAGATAGCAACCCCCACATAACAATGACAACCCATTTGTGTACAGGGTGTTAACTCAAAAAGAATGACTCTATGCTCTGATCAAGAAAGAATCCCTAGTCATTGATTTTCATCAATGCCTACTTAGAAGAAACAAAGGGCCAACTGAGACTGACCACCTCAAAGCATTTTCTTCCAGTTATTTCTCTCTATTCCAAAGCTTCTTCAAAGAATTTCACTCCATTGATGGAGTCGCTGTCTGGTTGGATATCCGAGTGTGTTAAGCACATGTGTATTGCTGACAGTCTGCCAAAAGCAGCACCCCCAATGAAGAAAGTAAAGGATTCCATGACAGTGTGTGAAATCTTTGAGATTCATTGAGAAGTTGCAACTTGTCATGTCTGGAGAGCATGAATCCAGCAGAGACATTGAATGTAATAGATAAACTCCTGGCTCAAATGATCAAATTACCCAACATAATGTAACTCTCCAATTATTGCAAAAAGCGATGTTTAAAAGTTGGTTTGCAAACACCAAGGACGCATTTGTTTTAATAAGAGCAATTGGGCAATACAGAGATAAATTAATGGCCTATGATGTCATAACAAAATTGAGTCATTACTCCAAGGATTTGTGACAAGAATTGTTAACATGCATCATGCAAGCCCCTAAGCAATTGGGTCAAGTGTAAAGACAGCAAGGGATGTTCTCTAATGGCCAGTATGAGTAACAAAATCAAGGACATCAGTCAGTGTAGTGCTTGTAATGGGTACCAAGCAAAGCAAGTTAGAGAGCTGTTGATGACAAATGGCAGCCGAGTCAAACCACGGATATTATTGGACATGCAACATCCGAGGAGCAGTAGAGTGGATGTTTCGAGCATCAGCTCTTCATCAGGAATGTTGAATTCCCAATTAAGAGCTTATCCTCAAAATGTTGACTCTCCTGCTCCTCGGATGCTACCTGACTGACTGTACTTTTCCAGCACCACACTTTTTGACTCTGATCTCCAGCATCTGCAGTCCTCACTTTATCCTAAAGTTATTTGGTCAAAGCTGATAAACCATGATGAGAATTGAGCTTTGGAGATCTAGTCAAGGGATAAACATTCAATACTGTGGACGAAAGTCAGCCCAAGTGGTAACTTGTGACCCACTTAGAACAGTTGTTACCTCAAACATACATAGAGATTTGGAATGACCAGATATGCCATCACAACAGCAGGCACATTCACACAAGTGAAGAAGATACTCTGCAACTGTAGGCAGCAGATCAGAAAAACATTAAGTCATTACCTGCACAGTCTACAGATCAACCATAAGATCCAGAGGTCCACAGCAATCCAACAAAGAAATGCAACAACAAGAAGGACTGGAGAAACAACACAAGATACAGGGGCTCCATTTCCCAGTGATGGAATATCACCCAAATGAGCAGCCACCCATGCTCATCTCATTAAGAGACCGCTATGATTTGAAGGTTATGTCTGCAATGCAAATGCAGAGTCTGACAAGAATAACAAGCTAAGGCATGAGAACAGTAGCGTATATATTGGGTAACATGGGTAAGCCAAAATGTATATGACAATGTGTACATTTTCTTTGCATAAGAGGGGAGAGGTTTTTGATTAAATTGCAATCATGTACAATTGTATGTCTGTGTCTGTCATTGGTCCGTGAACTCTATGGTGAAGCACACACACTGCAAGCAACCATCATACTGACACTTCAATAAAAAAAAACTGCTGTCTGTTGTGCTCAAAGCCACACTTTGGCTACATTCCCTCAGCCTCTGTTACTCCCAATCCAGTCAGTCACTTAAAAATCCTATTGAATATGGAAAGAGTATCTTTTAGAACCATGTACTAAAACTGCATCTTATTAGAATGCTGACACAATGGAAGTTAAGTCTTAAGCTATGTTACTGTTCTCAGCAATTGATATTCTATGAGAGGTCTGTATGTACTGAAGCAACAAAGTTAATTTAAAATTTTGAATGAAAGAACGTGAAGACATGCATCATAGGTTATCCACTAAATATTGATTTCCATTTCCCTTGTGATATGTAACAATTCAGTCCTACAGGGCTGAAATGCAAAGCTGAGACATTTTGAAGGAAATCAAGCATAGATTTTTTAATGCAAAATAGTGTTTATTTTCCAAGTTTGATTGAATAAACTACCACATTCCTAATGACTTTTTAATAGTTTCTTTTAGAAAAAATATATCCTCGTTAAAGAAGTTGACTAATAGAATCGAGATACAATCATGGCATTTTACTGCTGAAATTTATTCCCACTGGTAAGAGTGACTATGCATATCAAAGTGAGAAAATCTAATTATACTGTACATTGAAAAGGCCACATTTCTAAACTACTGAATTTGAGATCAAAGTCCTTTACTTAAATATGTATGTAAATATGTGTTCAAAGCCTAAAGAGTGCTGTCAATGTAGCACAATATAAGTTCAAAACACAATTAGAAGCTATTTCCGTATTATTTTCATCTTGTAAGTTTAAATTACACTTGCAGCAATATAATCTGCAAATTGCTGTATTTATAACTTGTGCTAAAATCCAAATTATACCTTAATGTATTTTGTATAATTCCATGACTTGCATATTACTGAATTTTGCACTCTGAAATGGAATTACTCTGACACAGTTCCCCACTGATGTTAATATTGAATGAACTAATTTGGAAGCGATAATAAGCCATCTTCTGTATGATAATCTATATCACCAGAAACAGTATGAAGGAAGTTACTTAAATTATTGTATCAAAAGTTCTTTAAGGGTATAATTTTCAGAAAGGCCAAATAGCTCCTGTCGCATGAAATTAACACCCTCAGGATCTGAAAATAAGGCGCTGGATTGTTCATAAATACACACTCAGTTGTATCTTATGGTGGAAGTCATCCATAAACTTTCTGGTCAGTGCTAAAGGTTACTTTAATTGCTGGGTCTCATTTGAAACATTTAGATTTGCCTTCCACCCAAAACTGGTGGAAGTAATGTCATTGCTGATGGGAATTGCTAGACGTTAGCAGCAATCCAAAGTAAGGATGAGATTAGGTCTATAGGTAGAGATGACACAGGATCTGAGGAACAAAATGTTGAATCCATTTGGGTGGAGATCAAGAATAGTAAGGGGAAGAAGTCACTGGTGGGAGTAGCCTATCGGCCACCCAATAATAATGCTGTAGTGGCACAAGTGATCAATCAAGAAATATCTGACACATCTCAGAATAAAATGACAGTAGTCATGGGAGACTATCACATGCATATTGACTGGTTGAATCACATCAGTAGAGATAGTCGTGAAGAAGAGGTCATAGAGTTTATTGTGATGACTTTCTTGAACAGCATGTTACCGAATGTACAAGGGAGCACGCAATCTTAGATCTGGTCCTGTGCAACGAAACAGGTAAAATCTCATAATTAAAGTTCCCCCCGGAAAGAGTGACCACAGGATGACCAAATTTCGGATACAAATAGAGGGTGAAATTGTATCATTTAAAACCAGGGTGTTATGCTTAAACAAGGGAGACTATGATGGGATGAGGATGAAGTTGGCTAAATTAGACTGGGAACACCAGTTATATGGTGAAATAGTTGAGGAACAGTGGAGGACTTTCAAAGAGAAAAGTGCTCAAGAAAAGTATATTCCAGCCAAAAACAAGGATAGCAAGGGTAGGAAGAGCCAGCCTTGGACAACCAAGTAAATAAAGGAAGACATCGAATTAAAAGCTCAGGATTACAAAGTAGCCAAGAGTGGTGGAAAACAGGATGATCGGGAAAACTTTAAAAAGCAACAAAGAATGATGAAGCAAGCAATTAAAAAATGGAAAGATAGATTATGAATGCAAACTAGCTTAGAATATAAAAACAGGTAGGAAATGTTTTTTATAAATATACAAAATGGAAAAGTGTAGTTAAAATGGATGTAGTTCCCTTGCAGGATGAGAAAGGGGAATTAATATTGGGTAATGCTGAAACGGCCGAGGCCTTAAATAACTATTTTGTATCAGTCTTCCAGTGGAAGATGTGCCTCACATACCAAAGAATGATGTTAAGGATATGTTGGAAGGTGAGGACCTCAATTCAATTGTTATCGCCAAAGGGGCAGTATTGAGCAAATGGGAGGGTATAAAGGTAGACAAGTCCCCTGGTCCTGATGGAATGTGTCCCACGGTGCTGAAAGAAATGGCAGAAGTTTTAGTAGATATGTTCATGGTAATTTACCAACATTCACTGGCCTCCGGCAGGTCTCGACAGATTGGAAGTTGGTGAATGATATGTCACTATTTAAAAAATGGGCGGAGACAAAAGGCAAATAACTATAGGTCAGCTACCTTAACATCTGTAGTCAGGAAAATACTGGAGGCTATGATTAAAGAAGAAATAGTGAGACATCTGCATGGAAAGGGTTCTATCAGGCAGATGCAGCATGGATTCAGGAAAGGAAGGTCGTGTTTGACAAACGTACCGAGACTAGGACTAGGGGACATGGCTTCAAGATTAGGAAGAGTAGATTCAGGACAGATGAGGAGGAACTGCTTTTCCCAGAGAGTAGTGAATCTATGGAATTATCTGCTCAAGGAAGCAGTAGAGGCAGCTTCATTAAATGTATTCAAGATACAGTTGGATGGGTTTTGCATGGTGGGAGAATTAAGGGTTATGGGGATAATGCAGGGAGGAGGAGCTGAGATGATAGATAGATCAGCCATGATCTTAATGAATGATGGAGCAGGCTTGATGGGCCAAATGGTCTATTCATGTTTCTATTACTTAGAAACTATGAATAATGGCTCATCGCAACTGATTATAGCTGGTGGGGTTTTGCTGAGGGGGCTCAACAAGGACAGATAAGGCATGTGCTTTCTTTATCAACTCTTCTTCTTTCTGGATGCAATAAACATTGTGTGCAACAAATGTGCCTTCACTTTATGCTTGATTTCAAAGCAAGATTAACAGATATAAGAGAGAATGGCAACAAAGCCAACAAATTTCTGATATACGTGATCTTCTTACCCTCTTGTTTCATGCTCCTTTATTTTTGTGTTTATTGCTGCATTATTTCCTACATTTTCTTCTGATGGATTTAATTACATGTCTCAGCCATTCATTTACGAAATCCGTGCTGTTGTTAGTTGTTAAGCTGTTAGGAAACTCCTTTTTTAGCACGGGTACATGGCAGGCAGGTTGAAAGTGCTGCATTGAAAGTTGGTGACACATTCTTCTGTATGTCGTCCAGTAAACGTCCTGCCAGTAATATAGAGTGCCTTGCATCTTGAGAGGATGATAGCTGCTAATGTCTTTATCCAGGTGAGAATCATTTCTTTGTAGTTGTTTTCATAAGCTTAACCTTCAAAAATCACATGCATTACTGGAAGGAAAATATATAACAGTAAAATAATACATCATCCAGGTTTCATGCAAAGCATTGTGCTTTTGGATCCTATCATCACATTTTGACTAAATAAACAATTCCAAGATGCTTTTAAATATTAGCTAAATGGGATAACTGGGGTTGGGTAACTCTCCTGCATCTTGAACCTTTGTGAAAATCTTTTCAAGTCAGAAACTTCGCAGAATTCAGATGCAGTAAAGCCTATTAGTTGCCCAAGAAATGTTAGAAAAGAATAAAAATCTACCCCGGGTAACTATTAAATTGACTCTCCTCAACTTAACACCAACCCCACCTCCTGCCACTATCTCCCAACCCTTCGCAACTTCCAGCCTTCTGACCATCACAGCACAGCCAAAGCCTGACCAGATTCCACTCCCTGACTTGACCACTTTAAATCCAACCGCATTCCACTGACCTGACAATGTCCAACGGCCTCCCACATCCTGAATCCCTCAAATTCCTGGCCTAAGCTGACATTTTCCCATCATTACCTGTACAGGTAGTTCTCCTATCACACTGTGGCTGCATTCCAGTCAAACCTCGCTGAAGAGAAAATCGTTCAGTAGAATTCTATGACTCTAAATAATGGGGCCCATAGGAAAGGCAGGGTTAGGGGCAGACCAGCAAAAATTATCACTCACGATCACTCAAAAATCACCCAAAAGTCTAATGCAAAGTATAGCACAGCCTGAATGAAGGCTGAAGTCATATTTATTAATGAAACAAAAGTACATTTAACACAGTACTGCGGAACCTCAATTATCCGAACGAAATGGGTGGGCAGTATTTCATTCAGATGATTGATTACTCGGATAAACGATTTTAACCTTAAACAAGGGAAGCCATACTGACCTAATGCTGTGCTCTACATGAGAATTTGTTTAAATCTATAAGGTTAACAAATCTGTTATTTAAACATACTAATCTTTGCATTCTACAAATTACAGGTTAAACTGAGAAGGACTAAACCCTTACCATCACATGAGCATTGTATATGAATACCCAGCATTAAACAGGGTCCCAAATGCTTCTACAATCACAAGAGCATTTGTCAGTTTCTATGAACTCAGTATCATGATAGAAAGACAGGAGCACCATTTACTTTCTTGGCCTTTTCTTTCATGAACATTCCGGTAAAGTAATGGGAATGCTGTAAAACATCTAACTTTTGCAAAGGGTTGTGTAACTAACCCTTACCTAAAAAATATCCAGCTGCTGATGCTTGAGGCTTGTGTTTCTTTGTTTTTGCCAGCATTTTCACATGTTCTTCAGTACAGGTAATCCGAATACACTTACCTCTTTGATGTAATGTTTTTGCAGGACCTTGAGATCTTCTTCGCATAATCCGAAATTCGGGTAATTGATATGCAGGTAATCGAGGTTACACTGTACATTTAAAAAAACACATAAGGCAGCTGCTCTCTGTACAGTACCTCTCACAGAAAGCTGCTGTGTTGTCAGCTGACATCGCACATGAGCAGAAGCGTGGACATTACTGCATCAGCAGAGCGAAGTTTGCGAACCAATCCTCACTTGAATGATGCTATTGCCAGTGGAGGTAAGTGTTCTCCAAAATACTGTTCCCTAATTCTTCAACACCGTTATAGCCAAATGGTGCTGCTGAAACATCCGTTATCCCAGAACTACCTGTACCAGAACCAACACCACCCCCACAACTGTCCTCGATTCACTCTCCATACAAATCTCCTCTCCCTATCCTCAGAGAGGCCTGAAACCCTCGCCCTAAGCTGACCCCCTCCACCAAAATCCACTTCCCACCTACCAGACCTGACATCTCTCCCCACCCTATTGCTACCCAGTTCCCCTCAACTCCTGTTCAACCCAAAACACTTATTCACTTACTTGGCATTATATTCAAGCAGCAACTTGCTGAACTCTCAGCACAGTGCCCACTGAACCTTCTTGCATGCTCTCCTCCACACCCACTTTCACACTCCACTCCTTCACATCTGCCTGGCACACTAATCCACTCTGCCAACCAGCTGCTACCTGAACTCCACATTTACCTCAATCACCTACCCTTTCACAGGACCTCTTCAAGTCACTGGCTGGGCTGCTGGACACCTAAGTCACTAAACATGGCACTTTGACTGTCCTTTCTGCAATGACTTTCTCCATTGCTGGAATTATGGATTCCTGAAAAGATTCTTAACAGGACATCCATGTACACCATTCTCCAAAACAAAGGTACCTAAAGGTTTAAGTAGCTAATTTTTAATCTAGTCAGGATTGGATATAAAGATTCTGACCCTGATGACAATATTTAGGTCATTACTTGGAAGGACTGGCATTGCCCTACTTTCTCAGATGACATACAGTCATAGAGCTATACAGCATGGAAACAGATTTTTTGGTCCAACATTGTCCATGCTGACTAGATATCCTAAACTAATCTATTTCCATTTCCCAGGACTTGGCCCATATCCGTCTAAGCCCTTCCTATTCATATACCCATCCAGATATCTTTTAAATGATGTAATTGTACCAGCCTCCACCACCTCCTATGCAGCTTATTCCATTCATGCACCACCATCTGTGTGAAAATGTTGCCCTAAGATCCCTTTTATATCTTTCCCCTCTCAGCTTAAACCTATGCCTTTTGGTTAAGGATTCCCCTGCCCTTTGGAAAAGATCTTTACTATTCACCCTACCTCTGCTCCTCATGATTTTACAAACCTATAGAAGGTTTCTCCTCCTCTCCAAAGCTCCACGGAAAATAAACCCGGCCTATTGAGCCTCTCCCTACAGCTGGAGCCCTCCAACCCTGGCAACATCCTTGTAAATCTTTTTTGAACCGTTTCAAGTTTCACAAGATCCTTCTTATAACAGGGAGACCCGACTTGAATGCAGTATTCCAAAAGTGGAGATACCAATGTCTTGTACAACCACAACATGACCTTCCAATTTCTCTGTGTGTATTCTAATCTTTGTCAAGAAAATAATATTTGCTAAGAAATACAGACAATTCAGAATATTATCACAACATCACCTTTTCCTTAAATAAATTTCCATATAGTTTAATGGATCAATGTACAAGAATGGATATCCCTTATGGGACAGAAAAAAATGACAATTGTAACACTATTTACCATCAGGTTTTCAACTTGTAACAATAATACTTAGAATAATTCTTTTCAGGTTTGCCTGCATTTATAAAGTCATTGAGTCACACAGCATGGAAACAGAGCTTTCAGTTCGATTCATCCATACCAGCGAGATTTCCCAAACTAAACTAGTTCCATTTGTCTACATTTGTCCCCATCTCCCTCTAAAACTTCTCCCATTCATGTACCTGTCCAAATATCTTTAAATGTCATAACTGTCTTGCATCTACCACTTCCTTGGGCAGTTCATTCCACATACTGTGTGATAGGTTTCCACTCAGGTTCCTGTTAAATCTTTCTCCTCAACTCGTTATGTTCTTTAGTTTTGAACTCCCCTACCCTAAGGAAAAGAACTTTGCCATTCACCTTATCCATGCTCCTTATGATTTTATAAACCTCCTACCTTCCAAGAAAAAGATCCCAGCCTACCCAACCTCTACTTATAAGTCAAACCCTCCAGTCCCAGTAACATCCTTGTAACTCTTCTGCACCCTTTCCAATTACACAATATCCTTCCTACAGCAGGTTGACAAGTCTCAGAAGCATTATTTTTGTTCAATAGTTGTAAGTGGAGTGAAAAAAAGCAGAAATCCAAGTAAAATATTGAAAAATTTAGCACATGTCTCCAAAGTCAAATCATTGTCTTCATGAATATAAATTTCAGGTGAATTGTATATGAATTGAAGGTCTGAAAAAGGCATCAGCTGAGATTGTTGGTAATTTTTTAACCACGTTGAAACAGAAAAGGTAAATTCAAACACAGAGATGAAACTCTGCTAGATCACCTCATGTACCATGCTAGACTGTGAAGCACAAAAAAGATTTAGCTAGAGATATTTTATCATATAGTTTGATACCACTATATGAATTTGGCTTCCTTATAGACTGTCTGAGGAAAAAGCAAACTCATGGACTGTCTTCAGGTTATACACAAAAGTAACATCTTTCTTACACCTTGATTCAAAATATTGTGATATATGGTAAGTGTAGATGTACCCCGCCCTGATTTTTAGCTTCACGAGATAATAAGTAATCTGCCGTCATCATTTTTCAAGTCAATGCACTCTCATTGTGTCTTCTTGAAAGTGGAGAGTTCTGCTATACAATAGTCTAATGTAGTTCCTCCAGAGTGATCTAACCCATTCATTTTGTGGTGTTTACTTAGTGATATGCATGGCAAGATAATTTCAAGATATTCATTCCCTTGCACCACAGGAAAGAGCAAGTTCACAATATCAGGTACCATAGGCACTCATAGAGCACATGGAGCCATTTCATGTGCTCTTCAAGCTTCAGAATGCTGCTCCTTCGTCAGGTAGAACCGAAAGCTTGTGATTTTAAATAAACCTGTTGAACTATAACCTGGTGTCAAAAAACTTAACAGTTAAGACAGTCTCCTCAATTTAAAGTACTACCATGGAAAAATAACATATAGCCATCGAAAGCAATTTAACTCTAGACAACTTAAAGAAGACTAGAAGAATTCACTGAATTGTATGAACCCAACATCATTATCGAATTGCCACATTACCCATTGGCATTATTATGTAAAGATAGATATTAATTGCTTGTACCTTTAGAAGTATATGCATGAGCTAATTGTGAAGTTTAGCAGGGAGAATATTTGTGGAACTCAGTTATCCGATTGCATTAGAAAGCAATCCAAACTTTCATCTGCATCTTCACAAGTGTTCCTCTGAGGTTTCTGAGGTGCATCTTAATCCATCATAGCAAATTCTATCTCCATGTTTCAAGAGCAGGCAGCAATTATTTGATAAGAATGAACTGAAAATCATCACCTGAATTTCACAGAGAAAAACATCTGCTGATTGTATCATGCGAGAGTAGTTAAAAGATCAGACATATCTGATATATTGATACAATGCTTGCCACGGTATAAACTCTCTGCAATTCTCCCATGATCTAGGTAAAACAAGACAACATGGATATATGTACACTGTTAAAGAAAAAAATGTAATAAATGTATTAGCAACATGAAAGATTTTGACAGCAGTTACTGGCAAATTGCTAAATTTCTAAATTTTCCTTCCTGTTTTCCCAGGTGAATGCATGCCTGCTGATATCTGAACGTCATTTGACAACAAAAAAAACGTGATTCCTTAGGAAATATATTCCAACATCGATGGCTATTGTCACAATAGATTCCATCAATTTTAAATTATTTATGAAGTTTGATGAATCAATATTTTGTAAACAAGAACAAATAGTTTTGAACCAAACTAATGTACAACAGATAAATTTAAATGGTCATTTTAAGATTAAAGATCACAACAAAGGCATTTTATGTTTATGACAATGGGGATGGAATGCCCAGTCCTTTTCTTTACCGTGCCTGATTTTAAGTTTGAGGTTTGGATTTCCTCAATTTTCTTCCTCAAAATATTGATTTGATTAATATATGCAAAGAGGAAGATTTTTTGGGAAAAACAGCATGGTGGATGTTGGAAATCTGAAACAAAAACTGGAAATATGGGGAACACTCAGCAGGTCTGGCAGGATCTGTGAATAGGATATTTCTGTTCTACTATCTTTCACCAAAATTGATATTTGTTTAATTTATCTGAGTTGGTTTTAATTGCTGTGATAGGAATGCAACAGAGATTGGTCACAGAATAACCAGTCAATGTTTTACAAAAATCTTCATTGATAAGTGTTTCTGTTCACGTCAAGGAAATATGACTGATATACCATGGCGTAATTTAAAACATGAATTTATTGGTTGTTGTTCTGGCAATAGGTTAGAGAATCTTTTCAAAGCACACATCTCTGCTATATGATTGCAGTTAAAAGTTCACCAAATGACAAACCTGATTTATTCATTCAAAGTTTTGTTCCTTTCCAAAATTATTTTCCTTAACATTCAATACTTAATGGACTGAATATATGTTCTACTTTTTAAATATTGTGGTATTTCTCAATCTTACTAACTATTAGATTTATCCAGTATATTACTTTTCAACATTTTTGCAAGGACAGGAGAAGATTATGTCTTCCCATGGGTGTTTGGCGACTGATTTATTTTGTTTAGGACTTAGTAAATGATGTATGAGTAGTCAATTTTGCTTGATTTGAATTCAGTTTGCTTATGGAAAAGTTACATCCACCGATGAACACAAGACAAATGGTAGATAGGAAAAACCACAAACAGCAAAACAATAACTGCTTTCATGAAGCACATTGAGGATAGTTTCAGTTCATGACTGACCATTAAGAGAATCAACCCTGAAAGGTAGTGAAGAGAGGACAATTCAAATATGTTCAGTGTAGTAAATAATACAGAAATAATAGATACAAAACACAATTTCAAATTTAATTGTGATAGTGCAGGAACATATAGGTTTAAACTAACATAGTAAAGCATTTTTGTTGTTGGCAGCAACTCCTCCTTCTCAGAACACTACTCAACAGTTGCACTGAATACCTGAGCAGGTCAAACCATGGAAGGAACTGTGATGGGAAGCTTATAAGAAATTATAAGTTCTCTATTTTAAATCAATGATTTTATGATATTTTAAATCAAGTCTTGCCAGACATAAAACCAATGAGAATCAATGTTAACAGAATATGGTTGAATGTTCTTACACATTTTCTGTACCTGGTCAGCACTATAATCAGATGGAGTTTGACCAGCCAAAGGCATTGGCAGTGGAGAGATTAATAGAAGCGGTGGTGGGTGAGTTGATTAATTGTTAAAAAAGTTAATATCAATTACATTTTCAATGAAGTTAGCAAACCAGATAAATAACCATATTCTATTAAAGCCAGAGATAAGCACAATTTATTATCTTGGTCATTCTGCTTGATGCTTGTTTAAACCAATAGTGTTATGACACAGCAGTGAACCCCTCTGCTAATTAAACCAAACACCCAGAAAAGCTTACCTCACCACGTAATCTGTTAAAGTATGAGTGACAGAAAACTTTCAAATTCCACTATTTAAAGAAAAAATATAAATTTATTCTTTAACTCTGAAAGCTAACATTAAACAACTATTTACAACTCAAAGCCTCCTTTCTCCCAACTGCTTGTTATCTGCCTCTAACTTTATAACAATATAATGTTCCCATAAATGCCCCTATTAAAATTACATCAACTTAACTTTCAAAACCCTACAGTGGCTGTCATTTCTGGTGTCTGTCTTCCTCTGGCTATCGATCTCCTGGGTCACCTTCCATCTTTTGCTGCAAAGATGTTTCATATGTAAAGGTATCTTTGATAGAAAGTGTTTTGCTAGCAGGTACTCTAACAATGGCAATTGGTCACTCTCTCTGGCTAATTCTCAAAATGCCAGCTTCTTTATACCCCAAACATTGGATTGTCTCATTGGTTCAATGTCGTCAAAGCAGTTAAATTCAAATTTGATTGGGTTTTAGTATCCTGGGGATTAGTTTAAACTGATTGGTTAAACTTGAACAGTTGTGAAAACATAGCAACCAAAAGTCAGATATTTTTTTCACAGCCAAATGTTATATACTTTTAATTTTCCAGTGCACTCTTACATTGCTAGTCATATGACAGGTGCTGGCAAGCTTTCAGTGCAAAAGTGGCTTCACTCTTTCTTAAAAGTACAATACACCCCTTCAACTTCATAACACCTCCCCCCTTAAGAAAAAAATTGAGCTATCATAATGAAAAGATGACTTCAGTTTATTTTTCTGGTTCTTAACCCCATTACAATGAAATACCATAACATTGGCACCTGTTCAATCTTGTCTATACTTTATCAGTTAAATCCATGTTAACACAGCTGCTATGTGGGGTGGCATGGTGGCTCAGTGGTTTGCACTGCTGCCTCACAGTACCAGGGACCCTGGTTCGATTCCTGCCTTGGGTGACTGCCTGTGTGGAGTTTGCACATTCTCCCTGTGTCTGCATGGGTTTCCTCTGGGTGCTCCGGGTTCATCCCAAAATCCAAAGATGTGCTGGTCAGGTGAATTGGCCATGCTAAATTGCCCCATAGAGTTAGGTGCATTAATCAGGGTTAAATAGGATAGGGAAATGGATCTGGGTGGGTTACTCTTCAGAGGTTATGGACTTGTTGGGCATATTGTAGGGAATCTAATCTAATCACATTCTCACAACCCGCAATATGTACGATTTGTAAATTATAAGTCTGTAACATAAGACTCCAATGAAATAGTCTCATATCCTTGTCTTGAAGTAATCCCAAGAATGTAAGAGGATTGTGATGCATGTGCACAACTATCTCTGGGACATCATTCATCACAAAAACATTAAAATCTTATTAAGTCAGTTCCAAACTCAATAATTCCTTTTCGATGGTAGAGTATTTTTTCTGGTGGATGTTGAGTTTCTTTGAGAAGTAACCAACTGACTGTTCAATGCCACCATCACCTTCCTGTAACAGTACAGCTCTAACTCCTATGTCGCAAGCATCGATTTCAACTTTGAAGCATTTCAAAATGTTTGGTGTAGCTAAAACTGGTACAGTCGTTAATACTGCTTTTAAATATCAAATGCCTCCTGGCACTGTTTTGTCCACTGAATGTTTGTGTTCTTCAGCAAAGCTGTTAGCGGTGCCACTGCACTGCTGAAGTTTAGAACAAACTTCCATTAGAATCCACTTAGTCCTAAAAATCAAAGCACCTCTTTCTTTAAGGTTGGTCATGCAAAATCCTCGATGGTTTTCGTTTTTGTGTTCCTTGGCGTCTACCTTCCATGACTGATATTATGTACCAAAGAAGTCACCTCTGCTTTTGCAAATTCCATTGTCTTTAAGTTTATTACCAGTTTTGCTTCTCTTAATCATTCAAAGAGCTATGCCAACTGTACCATATGATCTTTCCATGACTCACTAAAGATCATTACATCATCCAGATAGACTTCACATTTTGTTAACCCATCCACAACTCTGTTCATGAGTCTTTGGAAGTTGTGTTCTTCATTCCAAAGGGCTTCACTTTGAATTGATATAGCCCATTTGGGTTACAAATGCAAAAATTTATTTCGCTTTCGCTAATAAAGGTACCTGCCAGTAATTATGCAGTAAGTTCAACATTGTGATGTAACTGACTTGTCCCACTTTCTCTGTATAGTCCCCCAATCTTGGTATTGGGTACGAGTCTGCTTTTGTTATGGTGTTGATCTTCCGATAACACACAAACTCTCAGGTTTGGGAATTAACACAATTGGCGAACTCCACTTGCTCTGACACAGTTTGATGATGTCTTCATTGAGCAGCGCGTCCACTTCCTTCTGGACTTGTGTAGCTTTGAAAACATTAAGTCTGTAGGGGTGTTGTTTTATCAGAAAGGCATTCTCTACATCTACCTCATGCATAATAGCATTAGTCCTCCCCAGCTTATTCCTGCATATGCTCTCATACTGCTGCAACACACCTTTCAACTGTGTTCTTTGCTCCTTATGCAGATAGCTCACTAATGTTTCCCACTCCTCAAGGACTTCTTCATTGTTTAACGTACTTTGAGGCACATCAAACTCCACAACACCTGAATTTTATTCCTCACTCTGTGAGCAGTAAATAATACCAGTTCCTCTGGTTGGATCTTGCCAAATCATTCCCTAAAACAAACAGTATTCCTGAAACTGACACTCTGTCAATTACTCCCACTGTAACTTCCCCAGTCTTGAGTTGGCACTCCTACCTGGGCTTACCATTCTCTCGGGTAACAGGTCAGAAAGAGTACAAATACATTCACTTCTTACTATTGGAGACTGGTTAGGTTCTGTATATCTCAAAATTATAACTTCTTGTCCTTCTCCCTGTTCTTTCTGAGTAAACTTTACCCATAGAGACAAATTCAGTACCTGCCTAGGCTCTCCTGCAGCTCCTCGGCTCTTCTTGTGGTCTCCTTTCCAATTTCACTAATGCCACTGGCCTAGCCTCTTTTACCACATCTTTTCCCACAGTCCCTTTCTTTAATGACCAGCACAATGACTTTACGTGTCCCACTCTACCACAGTGGAAACACCTGAGGTCTTTCACCTCCTTTTCACTCACTTGGGCTTGTTTTTTAACCTTTGGTAAGTGATTACCAGTGTTCTCTACTCTTGTAGTGTAGGATCTCCCCTTCTCCCAATTTCTGTTCCTCAAGGGATGAAATTCTTGCCACAAGCTAAACTTTATATTATGTACCAATGTTTATTCATCTATCTCTGCTGTCCTTCTTACTTCTTGAACTTTCTGTTCATCCACATGAATTCTTATCATCTCTGGAAGTGAGTTTTTAAACTCTTCCAGCAGAATACTCTCTCGCAGGTCCTCATAGGTCTTATCTATTTTTATGGTCTGCACCCATCTATCAAAATTACTGTGTTTAATTCTTTCAATCTCAACAGAAGTCTGAATTTGTTCCATCTTTGTGTTTCTGAACTACTGTCTACACGCTTCTGGTAGCAATTCATAAGCATTTAAAATAGTCTGGTTAACCTGTTCATAATCTCTTGACCCCTCATCTGACAGTGTGGCAAATATCTCACTAGCTCTGCCTATCAATTTAGTCTGAACTAGCATTACCCATAAATTCTCTGACCAGTCCATCTGCCTAGCCAATTTTTCAAATGAAATAAAGAAGGCTTCAACGTCTTTGTCATCAAAATGTGGCAATGTTTTAACATATTTGTTTATATCACTACCTTCTCTCTTCATCCCCATTCTGTTAGCTTGACATTCCTGACTAAGTGGAAGTGAGAACTGCAGATGTTGGAGGATCCTCCTGCTCCTGCTGCCTAACCTGCAGTGCTTTGCCAACACCACACTCTCTTTCCTGATAAAGTCGCAACTTCTGAAGTTCAAATTCTCACTCTTTTTTTCTTTCTTTTCTCTCTTTCTCTTGTTCTGTTTCTTGTCTCTCTCCTTTTCTCTCTTTGTCTTTCATCTCTGTCTCTCTCTTTGCTCTCTCTCTTTCTTTTTTCTCTCTTTCTTTTTCCTCTCTCTCTTTCTCCTCTCTCTCTGTCTCTCTTCCTTTGTTTTTCCTCTCTCTCTCTTTGTTTATCTTCTAAATCCATTTTCCTTAATTGTAATTTAAGTTTTTCTAACTCTACTGCACTTTTCTGTTTTTCTGACACACTTAAGTGTTTGAGTAACTCCCTTACAATTTCAGCTTTACTTTTGTCCCTGGTTAGATCCAAAGCTAACCTATTTGCGAATTGTAAACGTACAGTCTCTTTCTGCCCTTCTAAATTTTCTTGGCAAATTTGGGAATCCTCTTCAAACCCCAAAACCTCTTTAGCAATCTTAAGAGCCACTTCTCTCACTTTTAATTTAACCAACCACAAGTAACAAAAATTAAACACATTGTCGCACCTATGTGTTATCTTAAGGATCTTGGAAACTAATTGGCAAGTGTTTACATCTGCTGGGATTTTTCGTACCCCAAGTCTATTCAAATCTGTCCAAATCTCAGACTGAATCTGTCTAAACCTGTCCAAATCCTGGATGAGCCCACAAACAGTTACAACACAGTGGTGAACCCCTCTGCTAATTAAACTAAACACCCAGAAAAGCTCACCTTGCCTAATAATCTGTTAAAGTATGAATGACAGATAACTCTCAAATTCCACTATTTAAAGAAAATAAACAGTTTATTCTTTAACTCTAAAAGTGAATATTAAACCACAACTATTTACAACTCTAAGCCTCCTTTCTCCTAACTGCTTGTTATCTGCCTCCAACTCTGTAACAATATACTGTTCCCATGAATGCCCCTATTAAAATTACATCAACTTAATTTTCAGAACCCTATATCAGCTGTTGTCTCCAATGTCTGTCTTCCTTTTACTGTAGATCTCCCTGGGTCATCTTCTGTCTTTTGTTGCGCAGGTATTTCATTTGAAAAGGTACCTTTGATAGCGAGTGTTTTGCTAGCAGATTCTCTAATGATGGCAGTTTGCCACTCTTTCTGGCTAATTCTGAAAATGCTGGCTTCCTTATATCCCAAACATCAGATCATCTCATTGGTTCAACATTGTCAAAAACAGTAAAATTCAAATTCATTTGGGTTTTAGTATCATGGAGCATAATTTAAACTGATTGGTTAAATTCAAACTGTTGTGAAAACATAGCAATCAAAAGTCACAGCCAAATGTTATATATTTTCAATTTTTCCAGTACACTCTGAGACTGTGAGTCAGCCACATGACAGGTGCCTGCAAGCTGTCAGTGCAAAACAACCTTCACTCTCTCTTAAAGGTACCGTACACCCTTTCAAATTCATAACAATAGATATGCACAGGTAAGGTATTTGGGGGGCCCTTTCGAGTAATGTTGGACACATTAACAGATTTACGCCGGCATATGCCTAGGCTTGTGATCTTAGCAGCAGATTTCCATTCAGGATCTGGCAGTGTGAACCTACACCCATCAAGTTCTCCCATTTGCACTTTATTTTCAGCTATGAATGATGTGTTCAGGCTGAGTTCATGTTTAATGCCTTTGGATTGTGTTTCACGGATCCCAGTGATGCAATTCCACCCCTCCCCCATGGTCCACTAGAGAGGAGTCAGCTCAGATACCAGAAAGAGAAAGCCGTATCCAACACTTCATTGTTTTCATCATTTGACTCTGTAGGCACCAGCCAGAGACCTGCAGTCCAATGGATATACCTGTGATCATTTAATGTAGAGCACTGGATGATAAGCCCAACAGACATGTGCAGGAGGGAAAGGTCAGAGGCAGACAGTTGTATAGACAATGCTATCATTATGTCCCCTCACACAAGTTGAGGGTAGTCACAGTAATGTTCTATGTTGTAGTGAGATAGGCCTCAAGTATGTCAGTTTGGGTTATTCTCCAGTGTTTGAGCCCACAGCAGCTGATGATTGCCATCTATCTGAGCTCCCTGACACATTGAACACTCATGCACTGTGAGTGGAGGCATTTGTGGAGGTCATAGCCTTGAATTAGGTTATCAAATGTATGAGCTCTAGCCAAGAGAGAGTGAGTAGCCTCATAGTGAGCTGTATGCAGCAGCACCTGGAGTATTTACAAAACCATTGAAATGTCCAGCTGTGCATGTGTAGATCTATGGCAGTAATGAGGAAAGAACTAAGCATCTTGTACAGCCCATCTTACGGCTGACTGATTGGCAGAAGGAGAGATTCTGGAAGAAGGCGATCAGATAAATGATGATGATCACATGACCTTGGCATCAGGAAGATCAAAGGCATTGATCTAGAATGAGGAATAGAGAGCAAGGTCTTAAAAACAAGAGACTTATATTGAGAACTGGATTAGTGGTGCTGGAAGAGTACAGCAGTTCAGGCAGCATCCAAGGAGCTTCGAAATCGACATTACGGAATCTGGTTTCCAGCATCTGCAGTCATTGTTTTTACCTCTTATATTGAGAACTTACTATTTTAAGATTTAAATAAAGGGATGTCCCAGAACAGAAGGAAACAAAGAGCTAAACTCATTATGAGGAATAATCAGACTCAAGGCCAGTATGTATGTGACCACCCAGAGATAATCCAGACTGGCATCTCAAAGCTTGGGTAGCAATGTTAGTTTAAAGTGCAACATATAAGTGCAACATGTAGCAGTTACCAGCTACCTCCCAGTAATAGAACACTCCCAGCTACTTAGAGACTTTAGCAAGAGCTGAGGAATCTCCCAATGAGGGTGAATATTCCCTGCAAGCTGAATCTCACCATCCTCAGTTTCCTCAGCCTCTCAGACTAACACATCCATTTGTTAGATAGAACCAAGTGAGAATGACTACCCCTACAGAAATATAGGTAGTGCAGTCCCAGGAAAAGAAATGTCCCTCACAACCATCACCACATAGTCAGAGATCAAAGCTGCCAGCCCCTATCACCTTCAAACCAACAAAGTTTATTGTAGATAGAAGGATCCAGGACACTGCGTCATTTCAGCAGTAAGCCGATCACAGTTAGACTTACATATCATTAATGTGTAATAATGAAGTGAACAGATATACAATGATAAAAAATGACATGGAAAATGCTAAGTAGTTTTGCAATAAATATAATAGTTACAAGGCAGTGTGTGGTCTGAAATCATGATTTTCTGATTGGGCCAACTGTACATAGCATTCAGTAAGCCTTCATCATGTACCATATATGTTTGAAGGCATAATACCTCAACCTTCATCCGGCCACTTTGGTTGAATCTATTATTTGAGGCAGTAGTGGTAATATCACAGAGATAGTAATCCAGAGATATGAACTAAAGCTTTGAGAATACTGGTTAAAATCCAATGAATAAATCAGGAATATAAAGCTTGTCTTAGTAATGAAATTATGGCATGATGCTGCTGTCGATTGTTGTAGAAATCCACCTGGTTTACTAATGGCTTTTGAAATAAAGAAATCTGCTGTCCTTATCTGGTCTGGTCTAAATATGTCACCAGATCTATAGCAATATTGTTGACTCTTGACTGCCCTCTGAAATATCCTGGAGAGACATTTAGTTCAAAAGCAGTAAGTGATGTGTAATGAAGGCTGCCTTTGTTAATATGCTCACAATCCAAGAAAGAGTAAGGAAAAAAAGAGCAATGAATCTACATGAGACAAACATATTCTTGGCTATGAAGGTAGTGTAAATGGAATTCTGTGTTCTCTGCAGCCGTGTCGTACACTCCATTTTTGTTAAATTTCCAATGGTCCTTTCTCCTCTGTCACATCCCTTCCTCATTCTCTTTCTCCTTCAAATCTTTTTGATCCTCCTCCACTATCTCTTCTTCATCCTCAGTGCATGAATAACTTTGGTCAATCTGTTCAATTCCCAATTGGCTTCTCCCACGGTAATCATCACATTAATGATAGCATTGTTACCTTTTCCTGATTCATTCTTTGATATGTCAATCACTTTATAAAATGATCCTTTTTATCATAGCTTATCAAGTCTATTGATCATTACCAAGATCAGATGGCACCAATGAACAATTTATGCTACTGCCTATGGGATGCAATGTCGACTTCAAATGATTAATTATTACCCTAAATGTTCCTATTCATATATCCATGTATTTTCGATAATACATATATCCATGTAAATCAATATCCTTGAATTACAGGTGCACAATCTTTTATCTGAAATGCTTGGGACCAGCTGGTTTTCAGAATTCAGAATTTTTTGAATTTCAGAATAAGTGACAGTTTGACAGTGAAATTTTTAAAAAAATCTTCCCAAAGAACCAGAGTAAAACGGGCCAGGAAACAGAATTGAGGCCTGCCAGTGTTGGGCCATGCCACCGCCCAACCCCCCATGTCACATCTGAGAGATACACACCAAATGGGTGTGGAGTTGGGTTCATTGTTTGCATGCCAAACAAACTTGTTAATGACAAAAAATTTCACAAAAACTCCTTTGGACTTCAGAGCTTTTCAGATTTCGGATAAAGGATTGTCAACCTGTACAAGAACCATATTCAACTCTAAAACTACTAATGCCGAAAATAAATCAAACCACTTAATAATTATATAATACCAATATGCATAGGCCTGCACATATTTTAAATTTAGGGCAAAGTTATTTTAAAACATCATTGGGTCTTTGAATAAAGGCTTTTTCCTCAAAGCATATTTACATGAGATAACTGAAGTTTACTCTAGCCTGAGCTATAAAAACAACCATTACTTATAAACCTTTACTTTGACTCAGACCTTGTAGCTTTCTTCAGTGTACAAATTACTTCATAATGGCCCCCAATTAAACAGTTAAACAATTAAACAATTAAACAGTTTCTCCCTTGTTTAATCAAATCAACACGACTGAAAAATAATTCAATCCTATAGTAGTTCCCTGTTTTGTAACTATAATTGTCTGGATTATGCATGGAACCATTAATGTGACATGCAATCAATAATGCCTTGCACCAGTGGGGACTCAGTTTTGATTACAGGCAAATCCTGTAATTCTCTAGGTTGAGGCTTCGCCTTAAAGTTGTAGGGAATAAATTCACGATACTAGAGAAAAGTCCATTGGTGACAGTATATATACTCTTGTAAACAGTAGACCGGGAGATGTCACGCAAGGAGGTTGCAGATCTTTGTGAAGTGTTAGTATCCATGATGTTAAAGGCCATTATGGACTTCAACATGAAGATTATTTTATTATTTGCTATCTCTATTTGCATATTTTGTCAGAGCTGAACATTTAGCCCTTGCTATTTTTTTCTTGACTACTGGGCAGTATATGTGTTTTGTTTGTTCGGTGAGATGGACACTGAAAATGTCTTTGCATATGTTTATTATTGCAGGTGAAGCCTCTGACTTTCAGAGATAACTGACATGAAGGATCATGTAAATCAATTTGAAATATTAGGATCGCTTCAGTCAAAAGGCAACTTTGTCCAGTGACAGACCATAGATAGTGCATGTCTGTTTCATGAACTGAGCCAGCACAGTTTGATGGTTTGATTGGCTTCCTTCTGTGCTGAAAATGTTCTGATTCTGTGAATCATGTACATTGGTAAAAGTTCATCCACAACCTGGTGGCTTTCAGCCCACTATGTGTTTCCACACAGAGCCACTTACTAATGGCATGCAGGCCCGTTGAGACCACATGGAGTGATCGACACAGAATTTTGATTTCTCTATAACAGTATCAAAAAGCTTGGAGGAGATTCAGCACAATCTCTTTCAGAGGTTAAAGAATTACAACTGGTACTATCCAAGCTGTATGCACATATCTAAGGGCATTATTTTTCCTTTCCAGTTTCGTGTTATTAAACTGTAAATAGCTAGCAGCTGTCTGTCTGTCTGTAGAACTGTAGACTCGTGGTCATCAGGTGCATATAACACAGTCATGGCCTGAGGATCAAAAATTCTACATGTGTTGTAAACCAAGGATATTAATACAGTTCAATATCTTTAATTCCTGAGTATGAAATTTAAAAAGGAACTATAGCCAATATATTGCAATGATACATGTTTAATCGCTTATAAAACCAATAAAAATTATATTGAATTTCCAACCCAATTGAAAAAGGTAACATTCATTTCCATTGTGTTTCTAATAAAAATTAGCACAATTATAATTAAAGGCGAACTATTCACCAGGTCGTACAAAAGCTTGAGTTTTGCTGAGAAAAGAAAAATATTGCTGTAGATTTTCATTGTGCACTCATCAAGCTGCACATATCCTGTTGAATGCAAGATAAAAAGGTGAACTGCTTGTGAGTTTCAGCTTATGAGGCACAACTGCAGCCAATGTTATTGCTTTTCTCATCTAACTATTAAACAATCTGTGTTAGCTAGAAAGTATTGGAATGAATGCAGAACACTGACTGGCCTTTTGAAGTATGGAAATTATAACCTGAAACTATTCATAAATAATTCATGCAGTCTCCAAACCAGCCTAATGTAAAGACAACAAGATAGCTCTGTAATGAGATGATTTCACCCTGTCAGATTATATCAATTTATTAGCTATATTTCAACTTGTTGCTAGGCAATGCATTTTTTTTAATAAGTTGACAAATCTCATGAGCACAGTTACTGGGAGACCTCTCCTCAGTCTGGTTGCAAGACATGTAACAGATATCTCAAAGTAGGACTGGCCTGATTGTCTTAATTTAATAGATACTTTGCAATATTTTCTATCCTTGAATGTCTTTATTTTAATTCATTATTGAAGATAAATTAAAAGAAGTTTGTTATGTATACCATAACAAAAGTAGGAATTATATCAAGGCTGGCTTAGATATCGATGCAGACAAGCCAGTGGGTAGTGGTGCCAGTTTCCATAAAAGGAGAGGGTTATTGGCAGAAAGGACATCTACTTGTATACCATTCATCAAATTAAAAAGGCATGATTATTGATATGGCAAGGTGATCAACTAACATTATGATAGCCCATGTAACATGGTTGAAAGATAAAGAGATTGTGACAGCGAAACAAGTGGGATATGTATGTTCTGCTGTTGCTGAACTTGATCCAGGTATTCAAGTTCTTCCTTTCTATCAATTCAATTATAATCTGGCTGAAAAAAAGAAGTCAATGTGTCAGATGTTGGCACAAAGCTACATCCAAATTAGAAATATCACAGAATGCCTAAAATGTGGAAACAAGCCAATTGGCCCCACACGTCCACACCGAACCTCTGAAGAGTATCCCACCCAGATCCATTCTCCAACATTTCCCCTGACTAATGCACCTGAACACTGCAGGAAATTTAGCATGGCAAATTCACCTAACCTGCACGACTTTGGACTGTGGGAGGAAACCTACACAGACACAGGGAGGAAGTGCAAACTCCACACAATTGTCCAAGGCTGGAATTTAACCCGGGTCCCTGGCACTGTGAGGTAACAGTGCAAACCAGTGAGTCACCATGCCTCCCTACTATTAATATGCTGCACTACTGAGCTGCTTTCTTTTTCTTTTTTCCAACATCAACTGTAAATGAAAGAAGTGACAATTAAAATAAAGTTCAGGCAAGTATCAGAAGCATGAGGTTAGATATTACAGGCTAAATGGTACAAGAAAAGAGAGACATGAAGGTGACAGGTAAGGTTAATATTGCTAATGAGATTCTAAGCTTTACAAATAAAGGCATAATGCACAAAATCCAAGAGGTTATGGTAGATTGATAAATTAAAACACTAGTTGATATGGTTCTATCAAATTGTGGGCATCACAGTTTTGGATGAACATCAAGGCTCTGCAGAGGGCACAGATGAGATTGAGTAAAATTGCTCCCAACGAATAGAACTATAACAACTATGCGTAGGCTGAGGAAGCTGAAGTTGTTCCCCTTCGGTCAGAAAAGGACAAGAGGAGATTTGATCAAGGTGTTTAATATCAATGAGGGTTTGGATAAAGTAAAAATGTTTCCAGTAACTGAAGGGTTGATAACAAATGGAGTGCATTGCCTGATGCGGTGATGGATCTAGAGTTTGTAGTAGCCTTCTAAAGGGAATAAGATTTTTAAAACACTTGAAGGAGAAATAACTGCACTGATATGGAAAAATAGTAGGGGAGTGGGACTGATTGGATTGTAATTCAGAATAGGCAAAAGTGAGGACTACAGATGCTGGAGATTAGAGTCGAGAGCGTGGTGCTGGAAAAGCACAGCATGTCAGGCAGCATCCGAGGAGCAGGAAAATAGACACTTCAGGCAGAAGTCCTTCTTGAGGATGAAGGGCTTTTGCCTGAAATGTCGATTTTCCTGCTCCTCGGATGCTGCCTGACCTACTGTGCTTTTCCAGCACTACACTCTCGACTGTAATTCAGAACAGTAAACCTTCTGTCCTCACACCTAATAATTTACTTACTAGTTCCAGTGTATTGTCTTCAATCATCATTCTTGTCAAATTTTCTAGATCCCTCAATTACCCTCTATCGAAGAAAGTAGCTTACTCTCTGTGCTATCTATTTAGTTCACAATCCTGAAATTGTGTGCTCCTTTGGAATCCCCAGGTACACCATGATTTCTTTTTAATGTGAGATATGTGTTGATTAACCAAAACATTTTACAGGACTTTGCAGTCACTGCCCTGGATGTTTGTTTGCATGTAAGGCTGTCCAGAGTTGAAAGTATTTCTCGGTCTGTAGACAATACTTCTAAAAACGAATGCCTGAGTGTCAGACTTGCTGTCTGGTTTGCATTACAGGTTATAGGAGGAGTTGAGGTAGATGCCCTAGGAAATATTGTGTAGGATGCTGGCTGCAGGCACAGCTAGGTGTGTCAGGGCTTTGGATTGTGTTCAAAATTTAAAAAGGAAGAAAAGAAATCCCTCTAGCTCTTGCACCCCCTAATATTTATAAGCTTCTGAGCCCTATTCAGTTCTATCCATGCAACGTCATTCCCCACCATGGCAGTTCATACCCTCCATGCCAACCTGTGTTCCTTCACTCACCTTAATAGCTCTCTTAAAAGATCCATAACAAAATATTTCCCTATACCAACCCTCAAGATCTCCAATTTTCTGCATGCCAATCATTGCCCCTTACCCAAATCCAAATGTCGTTTAATACCAAATAATGACAACTCATGACAACAGAGCTCTAATTATAGGCCAATCTAGATTTAAACTAACTCTGCAGGGGCATGGGAACCTAGCCTGTAGCTTTAGGGTGCAGGACCTGGAGTGTAGGGAGGTTAGGAACATGGCATCAATCTCGAAGGAGGGTGCCTGTAAACAGGAAGGTGGCTTGAAGTGTGTATACTTCAATGCGAGAAGTATACGAAATAAGGTAGGTGAGCTTGCAGCGTGAGTTGGTACCTGGGATTTCGATGTTGTGGCTATTACGGAGACATGGGTAGAACAGGGACAGGATTGGCTGTTGCAGGTTCCAGGGTTTAAATCTTTTAGTAGGGTCAGAGATGGGGGTAAAAGGGGGGGAGGTGTGGCATTGCTTGTCAAAGATAGCATTACAGCGGTGGAAAGGACGATGGATGAAGACTCGCCATCTGAGGTAGTTTGGGCTGAGGTTAGAAATAGGAAAGGTGAGGTCACCCTGTTAGGAGTTTTCTACAGGCCTCCTAATAGTCCTAGAGATGTAGAAGAAAGGATTGCAAGGATGATTCAGGAGAAGAGTGAAAGTAATAGGGTGGTTGTTATGGGGGATTTTAACTTTCCAGATATTGACTGGGAAAGCTATAGCTCAAGTACGTTAGATGGGTCGGTGTTTGTCCAATGTGTGCAGGAGGGTTTCCTGACACAATATGTAGACAGGCCAACAGGAGGTGAGGCCATACTGGATTTGGTTCTGGGTAATGAACCAGGTCAGGTGTTAGACTTGGAGGTAGGTGAGCACTTTGGGGACAGTGACCACAATTCGGTGACTTTTACTCTAGTGATGGAGAGGGATAAGTGTGCACTGCAGGGCAAGAGTTATAGCTGGGGGCAGGGAAATTATGATGCGGTGAGGCATGACTTAGGATGCGTGGCTTGGAAAAGTAGGCTTAAGGGAAGGGCGCAATCGTTATGTCGAGCTTGTTCAAGGAGCAACTATTGAGTGTCCTTGATAAGTATGTACCTGTCAGACGAGGAAGAAAGGGTCGTGTGAGGGAGCCGTGGTTTAATAAGGAATTGGAATCCCTTGTTAAAGGGAAGAGGGCATCCTATGTAAAGATGAGGCGTGAAGGTTCAGTTGGGGCAATTGAGAGTAATAAGGTAGCTAGGAAGGATCTAAAGAGAGAGCTAAGAGCAGCAAGGAGGGGACATGAAAAGTCCTTGGTTGGTAGGAGTAGGGAAAACCCAAAGGCTTTCTATAGGTATGTCAGGAATAAAAGAATGACTAGGGTAGGAATAGGTCCAGTCAAGGATAGTAGTGGGAAGTTGCGTGTGGAGGGTGAAGAGATTGGGAGACACTGAATGAATACTTTTCATCAGTATTCACTCAGGAACAGGACATTGTTGCCGATGTGAATATTGAGTCACAATTAATTAGAATGGATGGCTTTGAGGTATGTTGGGAAGAGGTGTTGGAAATTCTGGAAAGGGTGAAAATAGATAAGTCCCCTGGGCCTGATGGTATTTATCCTAGGATTCTCTGGGAAGCAAGGGAGGAGATTACAGAGCCATTGGCCTTGATTTTTATGTCCTCGTTGTCGACAGGAATAGTGCCAGAAGACTGGAGGATAGCAAATGTGGTTCCCTTGTTCAAGAAGGGGAGTAGGGATAACCCTAGTAACTATAGGCTGGTGAGTCTCACTTCTGTTGTGGGCAAAGTCTTAGAGAGAATTGTAAGGGATAGGATTTATGAACATCTGGATAGGAATAATGTGATCAAGGATAGTCAGCATGGTTTTGTGAAGAGCAGGTCGTGCCTCACAAATCTTATTGAAATCTTTGAGAAGGTGACTAAGGAGGTGGACGAGGGTAAAGCGGTAGATGTGGTGTATATGGATTTTAGTAAGGCGTTTGATAAGGTTCCCCATGTTAGGCTACTGCAAAAAATACGGAGGTATGGCATTGAGGGTGAGTTGGAGGTTTGGATTAGGAATTAGCTGGCTGGAAGAAGACAGAGGTTCATCTTGGAGTGCAGTTACTAGCGGTGTTACGCAAGGATCTGTTTTGGGACCATTGCTGTTTGTCATTTTTATAAATGACCTGGAGGAGGGGCTAGAAGGTTGGGTGAGCAAGTTTGCGGATGATACGAAAGTCGGTGGAGTTGTTGACAGTGAGGAAGGATGTGTCAGGTTACAGCGGGATATAGATAAGCTGCAGAGCTGGGCAGAAAGGTGGCAAATGGAGTTCAATGTAGGTAAATTTGAAGTGATTCACTTTGGTAAGAGTAACAAGAAGATGGGATACTGGGCTAATGGTCGGATACTTGGTAGCGTGGATGAGCAGAGGGATCTTGCTGTCCATGTACACAGACCTCTGAAAGTTGCCACCCAGGTAAATAGTGCAGTGAAGAAGGCAAATTGCGTACTGGCTTTTATTGGGAGAGGAATTGAGTTCCGGAGTCCTGAGGTCATGTTGCAGTTGTATAAGACTCTGGTGTGGCCGCATCTGGAGTATTGTGTGCAGTTTTGGTCGCCATACTATAAGAAGGATGTGGAGGCACTGGAACGGGTGCAGAGGAGGTTTACCAGGATGTTGCCTGGTATGGTAGGAAGATCGTATGAGGAAAGGCTGAGGCACTTGGGGCTGTTTTCATTGGAGAAAAGAAGGTTTAGGGATGACTTGATAGAAGTGTACAAGATGATTAGGGGTTTAGATAGGGTTGACCATGAGAACCTTTTTCCACGTATGGAGTCAGCTATTATGAGGGGGCATAGCCTTAAGTTGCGGGGTGGTAGGTATAGGACAGATGTTAGGGGTAGATTCTTTACTCAGTGAGTCATGAGTTCATGGAATGCCCTGCCAGTAGGAGTGGTAGACTCTTCCCTCTTTATGGGCACTTAAACAGGCATTGGATAGGCATATGGAGGATAGTGGGCTAGTGTAGGTTAGGTGGGCTTGGTTCGGCGCAACATCGAGGGCCAAAGGGCCTGTACTGCGCTGTATTTTTCTATGTTCTATCTTCTATGTTCTAATTATTTTGTCAATGTTTGTTTACGCCTCTGAAATACAATAAGCCTATGTAAACATCTGCTGGGAGGCAACCTGAAATATTCTGTCACACAACTGTTTATCTTAATAAACCTGACATGCCAATATCCAGGGCTAGTGTCGAAACTGGCAAAATACAATTTCTTGTGTCTTCGGAAGTAGAGTTGTATAGATCCTCAAAAGAACTACTTGTTCTTTTTGGTGATTTTCATTGGCACAATTTGAAACTTCATTTTCCAACTCTGGCTAAATGTTGGACTTGCCAATTATTTGTGCACTTATTCTGAGGCATCTGCCTAAACTGTGCAGAGAATTTCCTCTAATATTCCTCTCTGATATATTGAGTTCTTCAGATTCTGCGCAATCACTTGGCTGCTGTAGAATCTCAATGACTTCAAGCTTGAATTGGATTTTGTATCCATGGCTTCCCCAATACCATATTGCCACAATAAAGGGTGGAATTGGCAGGAGCGCAGCACTCACCAGTGAAGTTGTAGACTTGGCAGCACATGTCAAGGTTTCTATCAGAGTGAACTTTATTTTCTGAGGTGTGTGGGCAGTAGGTAGAAATAATTTGGAATCTTTGGTCAGAGGTCAGGTGTCGACTTATGCAAAAGATGTGTGAATAATGAGGGATTTTCTTCAAATATTAGCCAACAACTTTTATATGTTTTACTTCTAATATTTCAGTGAATGTTTGCTTTCAAACAGGTAGAAATTCATAGGGAAAGTAATGTCGACTACTTTTAAAACTACTGATTTCTATATTCAGTGTTTCCTTTTTAATATTATTAACATAAATATCAACAATGTATTTAATAAATACTTTGAGTGAGGTGTTGGACTCCTGCTGTTCCTATATTCCAAAAAAAATGAAACTAAATTCAAACTAATGCAATACAGAAATAATATAATCAAATATATTCAAAGAGCTCAATATTCATTGAGCCAATATAGTAGCCAACAGTTTCATGAAATTTGATGTAGCCCATGATAGGTAAGCAATTCAAAAATGGCTCTGAATATGAGCTTGGAACAAACAAATGCACAAGCAGTAAAACTGATGCTTCAAGAGTAACTGGGCTTTTGTTAGTGTTAGCCTGCAGTTTTACTGAACCTTCCTTGCCTTCTTGACAAACTTGAACATACATATGTTGAAGGGACAACATTTACTTTTTGGAGAAAATGATGTGGCTTACTTAACAGGATTAGGTTTTGCACTTCAAAACACCAGAAATGTACCAAATAAAGTCTACCATGATTCAGCGAATTCCTTACCATAGGCGAATACAAAACCTGCGCCCACACATCCCCCCTCACCTCCATCCAAGGCCCCAAAGGAGCCTTCCACATCTATCAAAGTTTCACTTGCACTTCCACACATGTCATATACTGTATCCATTGCTCATGATGCGGTCTCCTCTGCACTGAGGAGACCAGACGCCTATTCGCAGAGCGCTTCAGAGAACGTCTCTGGGACACCCACACCAACCAGCACCACCACCCTGTGGCCGAACACTTCAACTCCCCCTCCCACTCTGTCAAGAACATGCAGGTCCTGTGCCTCCTCCATCACCACTCTATAACCACCCGACGCCTGGAGGAAGAATGTTCTGCCTCGGGATCCTCCAGCCCCATAACATCAATGTGTATTTCACTAGTTTCCTCATTTCCCCTCCCTCTACTTTTCCTAGATCCAACCTCCCAACTTGGCACTGCCCTCATGACCTGTCCTACCTGTCCATCTTCCTTCCCACTTTTCCACTCCACCGTCCTCTCTGACCTATTACCATTATTTCTACCTCCATCTACATATTGCATTCTCAGCTACCTTCCCCCGGACCACCCCCTTCAGCCCCGCACCCCCCAACCTCCCATTTATCTCTGCATTTGCCCAAAATGTCGATTCTCCTGCTCCTTGAATGCTGCCTGACCTGCTGCACTTTTCCAGCACTACACTCTCGACTCTAATTCATTACCATCACCACAACATGTACTCACCCCAAATCATTCAAAATTTTTCAAAGTTATCAAGGCATTTTCAGGTTTAACTACTGCAAAATTAACCTTGCTCAACTTAATTCCAATCAAACTTTGCCACTGGCATCATAACTGAGACTTTGTCCCTTTCATCCTATCATTAATGAATCTCATTGTTTCCTGGTAAATGGTACCCAAGATAAATAAGTCCACATGGTCAGCATCCCACTTACCATCTGAAACCTGATACATACACACTGTATGTATCATTACAAAATGCACTGCAATACCTCACCAAAGATCCTTCAAAGACACCATCCAAAACCAAGGATGCCACCAAGGAGGACAAGGACAGCAGGGAAATGTCTATAGCATCACGTGTAAGATCTCATCCAAGTCACACTTGTTAGGTTCAGGAAATTTCCGATCACACTTCCCTCACTAAATATATCCTACCAGTATGATTTCACATCCCTGGTACTTCCAGCTAATTTTGCAGTGTGTTTATGATAATACGCTACAATTGTTATTCGAAATGCCTCAGCACATACAGCATGCTCTTGAATTCATTGACAGCTCACTAGAAGATCCCAATAATAATGCAGCAGTCTCTGTAACTTGTCTTCAAAATCTGCTCAAAATTTAATTTTTTTGGCAATTCCTTAAGTCACTTATAATAACCAATCAAATCAATAACACAAAATGCATGATGGTTTCAGAAGTGGAGAAAATTCAGTCTTGAAAAAATTAGAAAGAATAGACAGAAAAAAATTAGAATTTGAAGTAATCTGCTGCACTTTTTGTGAGTCATTGCCCAAGTTAACTTTCACTCCCCATTTCCTCAGTTACCTAAGATCAATTTGGATGATTTTGCACTGACTTTAAACTATGAAGCTGAAACTGCTTTGAAGCAGAGTGCATGGGATAACTGATCTTGTGGATTAGAAAGATTGCTTCACTGAAGATGTCAGATGAGCTCCATTCTGTCTATTTTGCAATTCTTGAAAAAGACTGTACAGTTTATTCCACTTAAATAATTATCTGACACATTATTATATTAGAGCAAAGAAATTGAAACCATTTTATGACAATGTCTATTATGTTCATTCATGTTCATGTGGCTCTTTTAAACCTACAGTCATTTTCAATTAACATTGTTACTCATATTCCCTCACGTACGTGCTATTCAAACACAAACCTTTTCTTTCCTTCATAGCTAGTATGATCCATTTGACACATTGAATTCTATAAATTAGTTACACTTAAATTTCAGCAAGCGTGCTCTTTAAAAATTAGAATTATTAATCTTTGAAGAAGGCAACACAGAAAGATGTCATTTAGCCTGCTCTGCCAATGCTGGTTTCAGATAGAGCTACGCAATTAGTACTTGATCTTCAAGAAAGCCCTGTCACTTTCTCCCTTCAAATCCTGATCTGAACAGTGTATATTAATAAAGGAGCACATTGCCCATAGGTGACATGAGTGCAATTAATGATATCTCATATCATTGTTAAATATGCTGGATGGCATGCAGTCGAATATGAGTACTTGGACAATCAAGTGAATTCTAACCATTTTGGGGATGTGATGGCATAGTGGTAATGTCAGGTCTTTTCATCCAGAAGTCTAGGTTAACGTTTTAGGGAGATAGATTGAATCCCAGCATGGCAGATGGTGGAATTTGAATTCAATAACATCTAATAGTGACCATTTAACCATTGTCATAAAACCTAATTGCCTCACTAAGGGAGGAAAATCTGACACCAAGTCTAGACTACATGTGACTTCAGACCCACAGCAATGCAGTTGACTTATATGTAATCACTCTTACATGATCTAGCAAGTCACTCCATTGCAGTAAATTACTATGAAGTCTAACCAAAAGAATGAAACCAGACAGACCACCTGCAATTAACTTACAGATCAGAGCTGACAATGGCAAATTCAGCCGTGTCAACCCTGCAAAGTCCTAATTATTACAGCAGACTGACAAAGTCTTTCTCACAGAATCATCTCTTTCATGCAATTAACCATCAACCAGTATTATCATCATCCTTGTGAATGTCCAATTTCAGACTTATCCATTCACTTTATATCTGTAGCTCTTCAGCAATTGTTTGCTTCCATCACATACGTGAGCAATGAGACCCAGGTCATTACATTTATTGTGTAAACATTTCTCTCTAATTTCTTGCCCCAAATCCTTGACTCTGTGTTTTTGTGTAATATATTACATATTTCCCTTGTCTTCCTTATCCAAACTTATCATAATCTTCCACACCTCTATTAAATCTCTAACTTAATCTTGTGGCTAAATTATCCCATTAAGGAACCATTCTGCCATTTTCAAGGATACATGCACAGACACTCTCAAATCCCTCTGTCCATAAACAATCTTTAGAATTAAACTATGAAGTCGATATTGCCTTTTCCTGACTTTACTTCCAAATGCATCACCTCACTTGTGTCTATATTATATTTTGCTCTGTCATTGGTCTGTTTATTCTGCTAACAGTCAGGTTGCATTCTCCTCACTTTTACCACAACTCCTTGTTTGGCAAATTTTGAAATTTTACCCAAAAATCAACTCTTTCCATACCAAATAGTTCCTCATCTGTTAATTTAATTAATTAGATTCTGCATTAAAAAGAACCTGTGGCAACATATCATTTTAGTGAATACTCTTTTGTAAACATCCTCCTTATAGACCCCTGAATGATTATGATGGTTTCCACTGCTAACAATTTTCTCTTTTCCGTTAAAGATACCCAGCTCAAAAAAAAAATGAGTAAGGATTGAATGAGCATTTTTGCAAAACATCATCACAACATATTATAAGTCACAGTGAACATCTGGCCGCCACAAAGAACTGTATTCATCAAATTTTCTGTCCTCTTAATATCATTTTTTTAATGAGGCTGCTGGATTTCCCTTGGGAGTTGAACTGCAAAGAAATGAATGGGGATTGGCAAAAGAAGTAGCTACAGAGACATGCCACATCAGAATATCTTGATGTCCTCCCTGATATTAGTAAAGATTGTTCTAAAGGTGTAAGAGGGACTGTACCTTTAAGAGAGTTGAAAGCTAGCAAGGACTTGGAGAGGCACAGAGAGTTCGGAACAAGGTAACAATGTAACACTTGGTCAGGACAGTTAGCACTGGCTGTGTTGCTATGAGACAAAAGCAAATTAAAATTCTGCCAATCAGGTTAAATTATGCCCCCAGATACCAAACTCCAATCAAGTTTAAATTTGGCATTTTGACAATATTAAATCCAATGAAACAATCCAATATTTTGGGGGTATAGAATTGGAAATGTTGAACAGCTTGGGGGAGAACTGCTAAAAGATAAACAGATGTAGGCTGCTAGTTAGAACTCGCTGAGAGGTACCTGTCTAGAAAAGGAGTTTGTACAGAGAAAACCATCAACACTGACCTGGAGAGCAAATCTACAGAGGGAGGATACAAAGAGAAGATTTGACAGCTGGCTGGTTTTGAAATCCAAATTTTTCATAAATCTTAATCCAGAGGGTTTTATTGGACCAGTATTGTAGAAGGGAAAGTAAAAGATAGGTTAAAGAAAAGAGTTGTAAATAGTTGTTAATTAATTATTCTCTGTTAGACTTTTAAAAATGTAGTTGTTAATTTTTACTTTAATTAGTGACTTTTGGATATTTCTTTGTCTCTGGTTTTTTTATAGATTACTGTACGGGGTAAATCTTGTCTGTGTTTCTGGTTTAAATTATCAGAGGGGGATTTACCCCATGTCATAACAGGTTGGGGGCTTGTCTAGGATTTGAACAGGCTTAGACAGATTTGAATGTATTTGAGGTACGAAAAAGCCTATCAGATTTAAACATTTGCAGGTTAGTGTCTTGGATCCTTAAATAAAATGTGGATGAGGCAATTTGTTTAATTTCCATGACTTGTAGTTGATTAAATTAAAAGTGGGAGAAATGGTTCTTAAAATTGCTAAAGAGGTTCTTAGATTTGTAGATGATTTTCAAATTTGCCAAGAAAGTTTAAAAGGCAAGAAAAAGGCCATACTCTTAGAATTAGCAAAGAAGTTGGATTTGGGTTTAATCAAGGACAAAAGTAAAGCTGAAATTTAAGGGAGTTACTCAAATGCTTAGGTGTGTCAAAGAAACAGGCAAGTGCAGTAGAGGTAGAAAAACTTAAATTACAATTGAGGAAAATGGAGTTAGAATATAAACAAAGAGAGACGAAAGAGAGAGGGCGAGAGAAAGAGAGAGAGAGGAGAGAGACAGAAGAAAGAGAGAGGGGTGAAGGTTCTTAGCTGAGCAAAGAGAGAGAGAGATTAAAGGGAGAGAGAAAGAGAGGGAGTATTTGAACTTGAGAAGCTGCAATTTAGTCAGCAAAGTCAGGTTAACAGGATGGAGACTAAAAGAGAAGGTAGTCATATATATAAATATGTCAAAACTCTGCCACATTTTGATGAAAAAAATGTTGAAGTCTTCTTTATTTCATTTGAAAAATTGGCAAGGCAGATGGAGTAGTCTGAGGATTTATGGGTAATGCTACTTCAGGCTAAACTGGTAAGCAGAGCTAGTGAGGTATTTGCTGCACTGTCAAGAGATTATGCAGAGGTCAAACAGACTATTTTAAGTGCTTATGAATTGATAGCAGAAGCATATCTGAACCAGAAGCAGTTCAGAAACATAAATAAGGGACCAGGTCAGACAAATGTTAAGTTTGAAAGAATTAAACATAGTCATTTTGATGGGTGGGTGCATGCTTTAAAGATAGATGGGACCTTTGAAGCTCAAAAAGAGATTGTTCAGCTGGAGAAGTTTAAAAAACTCACTCCCAGAGATTGTACACATTCGTGTACAGGAACAGAAATTTCAGGACATGAGAAGGGCAGCAGAATTAGTAGATGAGTACATGTTGGTGCATAAGACAAGCTTCTGGCCAGAATTTTGTCCTGTGAGGTGTAGCAATTGGGAGAAGGCGAGGTACTGCACAATGAAACCAAGAGTAGAGAACATTGATAAGAGTTTACCACAGGTTGAAAAAGAAGCCCAAGAGGGTGAAAAGGAAACAAAAGGCCTCAGGTGTTTCCACTGTGGTAAAGTGGGACACGTAAAGTCACAGTGCTGACCATTAATGAAAGGCACTGTTGGAAAAATGTGGTAAAAGAGGCTAAGCCAGTGGCATTAGTGAAAGTAGTAAAAGAGATCCCAAGAAGAGCAGAGGAGCTGCAGGAGAATGCACAGCCTAGGCAGGGGCTGGGTGCGGTGTTAATACCTGATCTCTGTAAAGAATTTGTCTCTGTGCATAAAGTTTATTCAGAAAAACCAGGGGGAGAAGGAGAAGAATTTATAATTCTGAGAGATACAGGATATAACCAGTAAGTGATAGTAGGAGATGAACGAATATTCACTTTATCTGATCTTTTATCCAAGAGTGTGGTAATTTGTGGGATAGACAGACAGAAATTTAATGTTCTCCTGTGTAAGATCGGGTTGAAGTGCCAACTCAAGACTGGGGAAGTTACATGGGAGTTATTGACAGAGTGCCAGTTCCTGGAATTCAGCTCGTTCTTGGGAATGATTTAGCAGGGTCTAAAGTAGAGTGACACCCCTAGTTGTGGAGAAGCTCAAGGAAGACCAAGAAACTGAGGAGTTGAAACAGAAATATCCTGGTATTTTCACAGCATGTGTAGTAATCAGATGCCACTATCATAAGTCACAACATGAGCAAAAACTAAAGAGAAAGGTGAATGAGTTGAGGTTCAGTTAGTGGACACTGTTTGACGTAATGGTGCAGGAACAACCTGAATAGGCAGAGGGTCAGACAGCAGTGTTTAGTTCGAAAAAGCGAAGGGACTTGCATCAGTAAGACAAAATGATAAAAGATATTTATGTGGATGCGTACTCTGAAAAGGGAGGAGGGTTATTATCTAAAAAATAGAACCCTAAGATGGAAATGGAGACCACAGCAGGTTAGTGCAGAGGAGAAATGGGCTGAAGTGCACTAGATTGTGTTGCCGGTAGCATACAGACAGGACGTGTTACAGGTAGCACATGAACTACCAGTAGGAGGTCACCTAAGGGTACAAAAGACTCAGGCTAAGGTACAAAAACATTTTTGTTAGCCTGGAATGCACACGGATGTGGTTAACCTTTGCCGTATGTGTCATACATGACAAATGGTAGGTAAGCCAAAGGTGATAATAAAGCCAGCACCTTTATTGCTAATTCCTGCATTTGAAGAACTTTCACACAGGTTATAATTGATTGTGTCGGTCCCCTCCTGAGAACTAAAAGTGGAAACCAGTACTTGTTAACCATAATGGATGTGTCTGTCGGATCTCTGGAGGCAATTCCATTATGGAGTATCAAGGCAAAAAAAGGTGGTAGAAAAGTTAGTAGCTTTCTTCACACAGTATTGGCTACCCAGAGAGATTCAGTTGGGTCAAGAGTCAAATTTTACTGCTTGGCTGTTTAAGAAGGTTATGGATAGCTTGGGTTTACAGCACTTTAAATCCAGTGTATATCATCCTGAATCCCAGGGAGCTGGATTTAAAGAAGGGAAAGTGGCAAAAGACCTTGAAGATCATGGTGAGAGCATACTGACAGAGTTACCCGAATAATTGGGACAAAGATATCCCATTCATATTCTTTGCCATTAGAGATGCCCCAAACAAATCTACTCAGTTCATTCGCTGAGAGTTAATATTCAGGCAGGAAGTGAGAGGCCCTTTAAAATTAATTAAATAACAATTGACAGGACCAAAGTTGGAGATCTTGCACTTACATTATATATCAGAGGTGAGGGAGAGACTAAATCGAGTAGTTGAATTAGCTTAACAGCACCTAAAGAGGAAACAATATAGAATGAAGAAGGTGGCAGATAAAAGCTCTGAGACTTGGACGTTTTCCAGAGGGGATGATGTATTAGTACTGTTACCAATGATAGGAGATTCCTTCAAAGCCAGATTAAGTGGTTCCTATTAAATTGTGAAAAAATTGAGTCAGGTGAATTATGTAGTAAAGATGCCAGAAAGAAAAAAATGTGTTGAGTATGTTACATGAACATGATGAAACCGTATTATAATAGAGAGAAAGAACTGGACAAACAGGTGTTAGTTACTGCCCTGCAGAATGAGGAATCAAATCCAGATGATGTGGACTTTTATGTGCCTCAAAATAGATTTTAAAATGAAGAAATCCTTGAGGGGTGGGAGAGGTGAGTAAACTATCTGTTTCACAAGCTTAGAACTCAGTTGAAAGATTTGTTACTGCAGTATAAGGACATATGTAAGAAAGACGGGAAGGACTAATGCTATTGTATATGAAGTAGACAGAGGGAATATTGCTCCAATAAAACAACACCACTATCAGCTTAATCCTTTAAAAGCCAGACAGGTCCAGATGGTGGAGGCCATGCTCGACAAGAACATCATCAAACAAACCAGAGCGAGTGGAGTTCACTGATCATCTTTGTTCCCAAACTGGATGGGACTCAACCATTCTATGTGGATTACCAGAATGTCAATGTCTTTACAATATCAGACTCATACCCAACTCCTTGACTGGAGGATTTAATCAAGAAAGTCAGACAAGCCAGTCAGGTACCTTTATCAGAGAGAAAGAAATTTCTGCATTTGTAACCCCAAATGGGCAATATCAGTTTTAAATTTGGAATGAAGGACGCACCTGCCACATTCCAAAGACTTATGAACAAACTGTGCAGTCTGTTTGGATGATGTAGTGATCTTTAGTAAGTCCTGGAAAGATCACATGGAACAGTTGACAGAGCTCTTTGAATGACTATGAGAAGCAAAACTGGTAATAAACTTAAACAAAACTGAATTCGCGAAAGCAGAGGTGACGTTCTTGGGACATAACATCGGTCATGGAAGATTAACCCCATGGAATGCAAAGACAAAGGCCATCGAGGAACTTCCACAATTAACCTTGAAGAAAAAGGTGCTTTGATTTTTAGGACTCAGCAGATTCCGTTGGAAGTTTGTTCCAAATTTCAGCAGTGTAGTGGCACCATTAACTGATTTGCTGAAGAAGAGGACAAAGTTTCGGTGGACAGAACAATACCAGGAGGCATTCAACCATTTGAAATCAATATTAACCACCAAACCAGTTTTAGCTACACCAAACTTTTCAAAACCTTTTCAAGTCACCATCGAAGCGAGTGACATAGGTGTTGGAGCTATACTACTACAGGAAGGTGAGGACTGTTAATTGGTTACATTTCAAAGGTACTCAACATCCATCAGAGGAAATACTCCACGATGGAAAAAAAATACTATTGAGTTTGGTACTGACCTTACAACATTTTAATGTATATGTCACGAACAATGTGTCAGAGACGATGGTGTACACAGATCTCTTACATTCCTCGAATGCTTTAAAGACAAGATATGAATCTATTTCATTGGAGTCTTATGTTATAGACTTTTAATTTAAAAATCGTACATATTGCGGGTTGTAAGAATGTAATGGCAGATGCGTTATCGCGCATTTAACTGATAAAGTTTAGATGCGATTTGTATTTATCCAGAAGTTAAGGTGAATTCAGATTAAAGTTATCTGTATGTTATGGCAATGTGTTTGAAGAATAGAGAAAAAAAATGAAGCCATCTTTTCATTACGATGGTTCATTTTTTCTAAAGGGTGGGGTGCTATGAAGGTGTAAGGCGTTCTGAACCTTTAAGAGAGTTGAAAGCTAACAAGGACTGAGAGGCACAGAGAGTCTGGATCAAGGCAACAATGTAATGCTTTGTCAGAATGACTAGCTCTGGCTGGGTTGCTATGAGACAAAAGCAAATTAAAATTCAGCCAATCAGGTTAAATTATGCCCCAAGACACCAAACTCCAATCGAATTTGAATTTGGTATTTTGACAATATTAAAATCAGTGAAACAATCTGATGCTTTGGGTACAAAACCATTTAAAAAATTGAACAATTTGGGGACAACTGCTAAAGACCATCTGATGTAGGCTGCTAGTAAGACCTCGCTGAGAGGTACCTGTCTAGAGAAGGAGTTTACACAGAGAAAAACATCGATACCGACCTGATGTGCAAATCTACTGCGGAAGATAAAAGAGAAGATTTGACACCTAGCTGGTTTTGAAATTTGAACTTTTCGTAGATCTTAACCAGGGATTTTATTGGACCAGTGTTGTAGAAGGGAAAGCAAAAGATAGATTCGAGAAAGGAGTTGTAAATAGTTGATAGTTATTATTCTCTGTTAGACTTAAAAAAGACATTGTTAATTTTTACTTTAAATAATGGCTTTTGGGATTGTTCTTTGTCTCTGGAATTACCACACAGGGTAAATCTTTTCTGCGTTCCTGTTTCAAATTAGCAGGAAGGGGGTTTACCCCATGCCGTAACAAAGACAAATTGCTGAAAACTCTGCCAAACCATGGGTTGGAATCTAAAACAATTTTTCAGACTGGCAACAAAGAGACGTTGTTGAATCCAGTAATCTGTGGTGAAGTCTCATTTGAATATTTTCCCACAAACCACAAATGCACATGTGAATGATCGGTGATACATCATCGATACTGCAGAATCAAAATAAATTGAACATGAGTAAGGATGTATTTATGCATTTCCGTTATTCATTTTCTCTCTGCTCCCAACGATTTCTGCTGGTATATTTCCAGAATACAAACAGAGGTTAAAATTTGGGTGTTGTTGATCACTATCTCCCACACCTGTCCAACACGGAAACTTCATACCTTTATCTGCCTTCCATATTCTTCTTCCATTTGGATCTTACCTCTGGCCTCTCAATCTCTCTAAATCTTTTCATTGCAAATATCAGCATGATATTGGGCTTCTCATTTTCCCCGCTTCTCTCTCTCACTCCATCTGTTGTGCCTTGATTTGATCCTCTCACACTCCCAGGTCCAATTTTAATGTTGTTATCAAACCTGCTGTCAAGGGTAGCATTGATATTGTCTGGTACATGTCTACCTTTCAGAGATTGAATACCAATCCTCTGATGCTTTCTCTGATGTTCCCTTGGAGGATGACTGCACGATCAAACCATTACATCCAGGGCTGTCACTAATCTCTTCTCCTTTGGAGATCTCCCATCCACCTTATTTTACAAGCACGTGCAATATAGATTCCTCTCTATCAATTTTGCTTCAAATCAAGATCTTTCACTCGATGAGAAGGTAGTGTCTCTTTTAAATTCGCTGAAGGAATGCACACTTTGGTAGATAAGCCCACATTTGTTGTCCAAACCTAATTGCCCTGGAGAAAGTGCTAGTGAGCAATCCTCTTGAACTGCAACAGTCATTGGATTGTTCGAACAGTGACAGTGGTGTTCGTGAGCTTCAGGATTCTGAGTGACAATGAAAGAAGAGTGGTATAGTTCCAACTGAGAAAGTTGTGCAATTTGGAGAGGAAATTGCAGGTTGTGATGTTTCTATGCATTGGTTACACTTGTCTTTTTAATTGGTAGAGGTAGTGGGTTTGGAAGGTACAGTCGAAGGAGCCTTAGTGAGTTAACTGCAGACTATCATATAGATTGTGCACACACTGCTATGCAGTGACTGAAAGTTGTGGTTGGTGTACCAACCAAAGTCTGGTTGGAGTTCATAGAATCACAGAATTGTTCTGTTGCAGAAGGAGACTATTCTGCCCTTTGACCCTGTACTGTAACAATTACATCATGCTAATGTCCTTCCTTTTCTCCAAATCCCTGCACATCACTTCAGTCCAAATCACCATCTAATGCCCTCTTGAAAACCTCAATTGAATCTATCCCCACCATATTTCCAGATGGGGCATTCCATACTTTAACTAGTCACTACAAGAAAAACGTTCTTTTTTCCTCACATCACAGTTGCTTCTTTCGAACATCACTTTAATCTATGCCCTCATGATCTTCTTTCTTTTGAGTAGGAACAGATTTCTCCCTATCTATGCTATCCAGACCACTTACAATTTTAAAAACCTCTATTGAATCTCCAATTAGCCTTCTTCTTTCCAAGGAGAACCATCCCAGTTACCTCAATCTGTCCAAAAACCTATACATTCATATAAGTGATTTCCATCACATAGAGTCATAGAGATGTACAGCACGGAAACAGACCCTTCGGTCCAACCCATCCATGCTGACCAGATATTCCAATCCAATCTAGTCCCACCTTTCAGTATCTGGCCCATATCCCTTCAAACCCTTCCTATTCATATACCCATCCAAATGCCTCTTAAATGTTGCAATTGTACTGCCTCCACCACTTCCTCTGGCAGCTCATTCCATACCCGTACCACCCTCTGTGTGAAAAAGTTGCCCCTTAGGTCTCTTATTCCATCACTTTCATAACTTGTGAATTGTAGAAGGAAAGTACTGTCAGAAATTGCTGCTTTCTTTGGTTTCAGATATTAGTTGAAGGTCTTATTGTTGGTATTTGCATTTAATCTAAAAATAGTTAAGTTGCATTTAAGTTTCAGACATTGGGCCTCATTTTAGCATCTTTGCTCTCTCTTGCTGCGTGACTTGCTTTGAGAATTCTAAGGTAGGGATTTATGTTATTTGTAAGACCTCATACTTTAAGCACAGTCGAACTTACATTTTCGAGGATGAAGATGATGAGATAGATAACTCTCCAACTCCCATATCTCCTTGTTAAAATGCATGATAAATTAACAATCTACCATTGATAATTAATTGTTTTGTCTGTTTTGGCACATATAAGGAAACAAATGTTGTGAGATTAAAAGTGCATTACAAAAATTGCTTGGAGCTTTTGAAAAGAACTTGTTTTTTTTCACATTATCAATATAATGATTGTAACCAGTCTGCCAAGTGGACCTGAAGGCTTATAAGTTTCTTGATTGGGGCTGTGAATCTGGTCCATTTAGGGAGCCCTGGCTGGCAGATAGAAACAGAAGTGTCAAAGGTTCTTTTCAGTCTGAAGCTGGCTCTGACGAAGCCAGACCAGTGTCAAATACTAAGCACATGTAAGTAAGGGGTAACTTGGCGATAGAATACTGACCTCTGTGAAATTATTTCAATGTATATGCTAGAATTTCCATTATGAGCATTTAACACACTTTTCATATGGAAATACCTGTGTAACTTCAGGACCACAGACCTCAGCACATTACTAATTTAGATTTAGCATTGGCTACAGCATGTAGACTTAGATGGATTTAGACCTGTTTGGAAGCTAGTCACTTGTAGTGACCTATGGCTATTAGTTTTGGAATTGTAGTTCTTTACTACTCCTGTTAATTATTTGCATAAAAGTTTTGGGTACAATCTGCAAAATTGTAGTTAAACGTTTGCAAGTGTTAGAAGTATAGACAAAGCTTGTCTCTTTCAGGACACAATCAATAGGCCAGGATATTGGGGTCAGGATTGGCATATGATGTATAGCTTAGATATATAGACAGGGACACTATGCAACAATTAGCATCCTTCAAGGAAAAGCATCAATAAAAGTAGATAAATAAAAATGAGTGGAGCAGTCTGGTTCATTATCACAAAGGTTAAAAGTGTGCAATTTGATACATCATTATTTTGCTTGTAATAAAAATATAGGGAAGTGAATGCTGTGATGACATACAGTACATTACAAAAATTCTCTTATACGTTTTAAAAGCACTATCATTTTTTTAATCACATTGTGTACAGAGTAGAATTTCCACAATGAACTTCAATTAATAATTTTTGTGAGAAATGTGAGCAGTACTGTGAAACAATATTTACAAAAATAGCCTCTTGATGTTCATAGGACAATTTGCGAATGAAACATGGCAACTGTTTTGTCATTGTACAAGATTTGGATTTTGTGCAGGCCGAACCTGGAATCCTTAGGTCCAATTTCTGTTAATTATGTTGGGACTTTGGAATGTGAACTGAGGAAGGACACTTTTCTAACACATAGTAAAAGAAAATCTTTGCCATCAAGATGGGCTGAAAGAGTTGAAAATCTACACTTCAGAAAAGCATAGAATGAAGGTAAAATGAATGAAGTCTAAAAAATATTAATGAAGAGAGCAAAAAATATGCTCTAATTGTCAGTTTGTTCAACTATGTCGTTTATGAAGGTCACGTTTAAGTTGTATCAATACCGATTCAGAATTAATGTGTAGAGATGGTTCTTTTCTACAAGATTAGGCTTGTGATATTGACACTTACTCACTGATATCCTTCAAGCAAAACTGGATAAGTTATTTGCCTTGGTCATGATCTTGGAGAAATTGGTCTCCTGGACAAATTGCAATCATTTAGATAATGGAAGAGGAACTTTCTAAATTTTTGCTTCCCTAAATTGACCTTACCATTTACCTCATTTATTTTTTGTCTCTCCCAGGGAATGCATGGTTTTGGTTTCGATAAGGAATGCATATATTTTGATAAAGACGCTATTATATTTGTGTGAAACAGGAGGGATTCTATCTTTCTGCGATTGTTCATGCCTTCAGATGTATTTTATGAATTAAATAATAAAACAGTTGTGCTCACCCTGGTAGTTAATACCTCATTCATTTTATACAAATGTTAAGTAATTTTTTTGAAAATGACACTCAGCTTTGATTTGCTTTTAGCAAGTTTTGAGAAGATTTGTAGCTCAGGTTTGAGGTTTTAGATGTAGGTTTGCCCACTGAGCGGGAATGTTCATTTCCAGATGATTCGTCACCCTACTAGGTAACATCCTCAGTAGGCCTCAGGCGAAGCACAATTGATAATTCCTGTTTTCTATTTATACGTTTGGGTTTCTTTGGGTCCCAAATTGTTTATTGAACTTAATTTCACCATCTGCCATGGTAGGATTTTAACCCCCATCTCCAGAATATTTGCATGGAGTTCTGTATTGCTAAACCAGCAACATTGCTACTGTGTCACGATGTCTCTAATCACTCGACTTATTTGCCTTGTTTCTTCCTGTTTCGGAGTTCTCCTATTTTACTCAATGCAAGTAATTTATGGTAAATCCATCAAGTAGAGTTTGGATTCCCATTCTTATTTTAAGAACTTTAGTTGTCTTTAGCTCAATTTGTTGTTTTACTGCTGCAGCAGGAGATCCACTCAGAGCTTTTTTTCTTTTTGCCTGCCCAGGTTTTATGTTTTGATGATTTGAGCAGCTATGTGCCAGAGCTTTGAAGAAATAGACATGCAGTTGAATCTTTGCGTTTGGGTAGCTATAATTGGGTTGGTACCTTAGTATGGCACTGCAGAAAATATTAAACATATTTTTCAAGTGTGGGAGCACATTCATAATGATGTGTGAAAACAGCTTGTGTTCTGAATTTGTGACACTGTAGATTAAATAAACTTGGAAATTTTGTCTCCATCAACTGTATTGATATAGCTGACTCTTTCACCCCAAATATTATAATAGCCAATAGTTCAAACACGGATACTTCACTCTAAACAATCTACTTGAAATACAATTTCTACTGATAGTTACATTGTTTCCATTCCTTTAGTCTTTGTATTGTCAACTGTAATCTACAATTTTTTTTGATTGTGATAACAGTTCAGCTTCTTGCTAATTTGCTCCAACATCAAATGGATTTTTTTTCTATCAAATGACACTGAGAAATGGAAAGGATTTAAACAATCTGTTTAAACAAACAACCTTTGCTGATTCCGTTAAGTACAAGAGCTCATTTGCAAAGTGTCATATTCCTAAACTGACCAACCCTTAACATTTTTGCTCTCATTAACAATTCCATCTCAGATCTGCAATGTTTCAGCAAAGCCCACAATAAACTAAAAGAACAGCACCACATTTTCTGGCTAAGCACCTTACAGTGTCCAGGACTCAACATTCCGTTCAGCAACATTAGAGCATGAACCCTCTTCTCTATTTCAATAATCTACCCCTCCCGTGTCTTGATTACATGAATTTGCTCTTGGCAAAGCCAACCTAATTTTGACTATTCTCACCTTATCGTAACACCAATTTTACATTTAGATCTATCCATTACTTTCATTAATTTTCTTATGGTCTGGGTCTCTGCTCTATCTGTTCCACTCACTTCTCCTCCTCATTTCTCAACACCATAAAACACATCATTTTCATTCCTCTTTAGTTCTGAAGAAGACGCATTGGACTCAAAAAGTTAATTCTGTTTTTCTTTCTTCTGAGATTCAGATTTGCTTAGTTCCTCCAGCGCTTACTATTTTTATTCCTTAAGGTCCTGTGTTCGGGGCCGATAGATTGATACTTAGATTTGAACCCACTTAGTGCTTTTGACAAACCAGAAAAAATAGGCAAGTCTAGGACAGTTCACTGATTTCTTCTGAAAGTTTTTAGTTGAGGATGGTCCTACCGAGAGCCAAAACTACTGCATTGAATGGAAATTTTTGCCCTGCTTTCTCCCCATCCTCTCTTCGTAGGTGGTAGAGGGTGACACTTACTTGGATGAAAGAATGCAGACTGGAGACTTTGCTGCCTTCCTACTTCCAATCAAGCTCTCATTAGGAGAGATGTAGAGTGGCCTTCCCACCTGCTGCCCTTAAGGAATCACTTTATGGCCTTATTCTGCTGGTGGACACTGGGGCACCTATCAAGCAAGCCAGCCACATTGCAAAACCTGTTGCCTACTGAGACTGAGGTTCCCTCTTGTTTCAGGCAATCTGTGAAGAAATTGAAGGATCTGATATTAGAAAGAGGAAAATATGGAAAAGCTTCTTTATTTGTCCAGAGACACTTCCCAAGAGACCTTCAATCTTAATGCTTCCTTCAGTGATCCCAGAGAACCCTTTGATGTGCAAAGACAATCAGCGATACAATAACACTAGTGTATCAGGAATGACACATTGTATGAAGATAGTACTTTGCTGGTTCATTCAGAATTATACCTAAAATGATGCAGAGAGAGCTTGTTCAGAAGATGCGTGGAGACCACGTGGAAATGGAGCCGCATACAATGAGAATCAGAACAGCACAGTCATCTACAAAGATATTAAAAGCATGTTGCTGATATGTAGTGTATGCCAGAAGTTTTGAAATACACAACAGAAAGTGGCATTGATTACTACTGAAATATCCCAGGTCATGGCACTCTCTGTGAACCAGTTTATTTACATGCAAGCCCCTTCCTCCTACTCTACAGACTTTATTTGTTTTTTTCCCCTTAAAGTAGTAAACTTGAAATGAAATTTGACAGATCTATCAATCAGTAATTGTAAAATATTGATAAATCAAGTGTTGAATGATTATCCTTTACCTGAAGTGAAAAGCAAAAAAAGAGTATTTCTGTCACTTAAAGTTTTTCCATCTTTCTTTATAGTGTGTCACCTTTACATTTACAATTACTCTTGTCATTATTCTTCCCACACTATCCTACATTGGAATATTTCTTATGTGATGTGAAGACAGAATTGGAGTCAGTACTCCAAGTAGTTTCTGACCAATTCAATGCAAGATCTCAATATAACCTCTTGAGAGTTATAAATTACTGTACTGGCGATATATCTTGGCATTTCATCAGTTCTTTGCTCCTCTCTCATTCCACCTACTGGTGCACTTTACTGTTTCAGAATGAAGGATCAATAGCTAAGTTAGCCTGTAGGCTGGAAATGTCATCTTACTTCTTATATTGTGGTCATTCCCCCAGGGCTTGAAGTGTAACACATCAGAAAATAACTGATCCTTAAGTGCCCACCACCTGCTTTTGAGTAACACATGGTGATGGCAACAAAGCTGTTCACAATACTTTTGCAATGATACATGAAGGAGAAAAACACTCAAGTATGTTATCAATCTTTTGCATGCACGTTCCAAACTGACAACCTGGAACTATCCAGATGCTGGATTTGTTTAATGCAGCTGAAAGCAGGGACAATTTCTCAGAATCCTTATTGCCGACTAGATGGGATCCTTCAATTTCTTCACCCAGCAGCTTAGAAACTCCAGCAGGTATGAGTGCAGATCCCTGAATTTACTACCTATTTTGATATTATAGCTGAGCTGCCTTAAGAAAAGTAACAACTTATAAAGTTTTGTAAAACAGAATCATTCAGAATGGTCACATCCAAAAAGCAAGTCATTCACTGCCGACTCAGATCAGAAGTTACTTCCTCCATTCCACAGCACTGGCCAAAACTTCCACTGGCAAATCCTCCTCTGCTGTCACATGTATGGACGTGCAAGCAGGAGTGCAACCTGAGCTCCCAGTCCATTTCACTCTTGTTCATCCCCTTTTTGTAATACTCTTCCCTTCATCAGGACAGTACTGGCAGTATCCCAAGGGAGCAATGGGAATGGATAAAAATATTCCAAATAAGAGTATAGTCCAGGGGCTATTTTTTTCCTGGGATGCAAGCATTATTGGAAAGGTCAGCATTTATGGTGTATGCCCAATTTCCTTTGAGAAGCTAATGGTGATTGGCTTCTTAAACTGCTGCAGTACATGAGGTCCAGGATGCCTACAGGATCCTGCAGGAAAGAGGTTTCCAGGATTCTGACTGAATAGTAGTCATGGGGTGACAAAATGAGAGAAAGTGAGGACCGCAGATGCTGGAGATCAGATTCTAAGAGTGTGGCGGTGGAAAAGCACACAAGGACAGGCAGCATTCAAGAAGCAGGAGAGTCGACATTTCGTGCATAAGCGCTCAATTAGCTGGACAGCTGGCTTGTAAATGCAGAGCAATGCTAACAAGGTGGCTTGAGTTCTTGCACTAGCTAAGTTTACCATGAAGGCCTCTTCTTCTCAACCTCTCCACTTGCCTGAGGGCTGGTGACCCGCATGTTGAATCACCACTAATTGTCTATTTCTCATGATAGAGCAGCCTTATGGTCTGGTAAGACTATGACAACTTTGCTTTTGTTTTTATACAAGGGATAGCGAGATAATTCCAAGTCAAGATAGTGTGTGCCTTCAAGCAGAGTTTACAGTTGGTATTGTCTCCATGCATCTGCTACACTTATCCTTCCAGACTAGAAGCTGCAAGTTTGGAACGTCTTGTTGAAGAAAGTTTGGTCAGTTGATGCAGTGCATCTTGCAGACAGTAAATACTGCTGCCATTGTGCATTGGTAGTAGAACTTTTTTTTACCCGAGTGGCCAATGCAGTGCCCTTCACATCAAATGGAGTTTGTTTTATTTTTTTTTCTTGGAGAGTCCTTGCACGTGTGCACACACTGATCCAATCTCCAAAAGGGGAAAACAGCAGCAGGCTCAGGTTGTGGGGCACAGGCTGAATTTTCTGGTTTTTTAAAAATTTTATTTTACCCCCACACTACCGCAGTTAGGCGGTAGTGCTGCGTGTGCGTGATACACAGTGAAAGACACAAAGTGCATAAATCTTTATTCAGTTGCCACCACCAGGAAGATATGAAAAACACCCAAGTGGCCAGTGACAAGCACTGCCCTTCACATCAAAGGGTAATGCAGTGTGATCAAAACAGTGAAGGGAAGGGGAGGGACTAAATCAAAATAGAGTTGGACAGGGAAATAATGCACTCCACTCCCTGCAGTGCCCACCTCTCCTTGAACGACTCCAGGGTGTTGGTGGACACCACATGCTCCTTCTCCAAGGACACCCGGGCTCTAACGTAACCCCGGAAGAGGGGCAGGCAGTCGGCCCTAACGACCCCCTCCACCGCCCGCTGCCTGGACCTGTTGATGGCCAGTTTGGCCAGGCCCAGGAGCAGACCCACGAGGAGGTCTTCGGACCTGCCCTCCCTCCTCCGTACCGGGTGCCCGAAGATCAGGAGCGTGGGACTGAAGTGCAGCCAAAAACAGAGGAGAAGGTTTTTGAGAAAATCAAAAAGGGATTGCAAACGCCCACACCTAATATATACATGGTCCACGGACTCCACAGCGCCACAGAACAAGCAGTTGGGCTGGGAGTCCGTGAACCACCGCAACCTGCGGTTGCAGGGGACTGCTGCGTGCAGCACCCTCCACCCCAGATCCCCGAGAGAAAGGGGGAGGACTCCCGCGTAGAGAGCCCTCCACTGGGGATCTCCACCGCCCGGTGGCAAATGGGCACGCCAAGGTATGTCCGGACGGTGGATGAGGGAGAAGAAGTGGACGGTGTGCAGCAGCAGTCTATTTTTTTTTTTTTTTAAAATTAACCCCCACACTACCGCCTAAGTGCGGTAGTGCTTATTTTTTCCCCAGCACCCATGGCGTGTGTGTGCAGGTGTGAGACACAGTGAAAGACACAAAGTGTACGAATCTTTATTCAATTTCCACCACCAGGAAGATATGAAAAAACACCCGCGTGGCCAGTGACAAGCACTGCCCTTCAAACCACAGGGCAATGCTGTGTGAGCAAAACAGTGAAGGGGAGGGTAGGGATCAAATCAAAATAGAGTTGGAGGGAGAAATGATGCACTCCACTCCCTGCGGCGCCCACCTCTCCCTGAACGACTCCAGGGTGTCGGTGGACACCGCGTGCTCCTTCTCCAAGGACACCCGGGCTCTAACGTAACCCCGGAAGAGGGGCAGGCAGTCGGCCCTAACGACCCCCTCCACGGCCCGCTGCCTGGACCTGTTGATGGCCAGTTTGGCCAGGCCCAGGAGCAGACCCACGAGGAGGTCCTCGGACCTGCCCTCCCTCCTCCGTACCGGGTGCCCGAAGATCAGGAGCGTGGGACTGAAGTGCAGCCAGAAACAGAGGAGAAGGTTCTTAAGAAAATCAAAAAGGGAGTGCAAACGCCCACACCCAATATATACATGGTCCACGGACTCCACAGCGCCACAGAACAAGCAGTTGGGCTGGGAGTCCGTGAACCACCGCAATCTGCGGTTGCAGGGGACTGCTGCGTGCAGCACCCTCCACCCCAGATCCCCGAGGGAAAGGGGGAGGACTCCCGCGTAGAGAGCCCTCCACTGGGGATCTCCACCGCCCGGTGGCAAATGGGCACGCCAAGGTATGTCCGGACGGTGGATGAGGGAGAAGAGGTGGACGGTGTGCAGCAGCAGTCGATACAGGGCCTTCCTTTTGATATCCCTGAAAGAAACAAAATTAAAATTCTGGAGGCGGCTCAGGTTGTGGGGCACAGGCTCCCGCGGGAAGTACGGGACCTTGGGGCCCAATGTGAAATTCCGTCCAGGCTGGGGTGAGCGTGGACAGGATCCCACCGCACACCTGAGCGTCCTCCAACTGGTGCACTACGTCGGGTCCGAGCACCGCCGTTTTAAGGCGTCGGATGGCGGCGGCCACGTACCGGACGTCTACCGCTGCCCTGCTAGCTATGTCCTGCGGCAGCGTCCAGCCCAGGCCCCCGGCACCCAGCACGTCCCCGACCCTGGTCGCCCTCGCCGCCACGGCCCTCCCCTCCGACAGCCACTCGAACCCGCGAGTACGGAGGTGCGGATTCCTGAGCAACGGCTCCCTGACGACAGCCGCTACTCCAGCCGGAGGGTAGGCGCGACGCGATTCGACCATGTTCCAGACAGTGATCAGGTCCTGGTAAAAGACAGGCAGCACCTTGAGGGCGACCTCCAAACCGTCACGGTCGACGAACAGGAGCTGCGTGTCGTAGTTGAGGTTACGCACCTGGCGGAAAAAATACGTCGCCAGGACGCACCACCTAGGAGGAGGCTCGACGTAAAGGTATCGCCGCAAGGTCTGAAGGCGGAACGTCGCGACCTGGGTGCGGACGCACACCAGCGACTGACCGCCCTCCTCGATAGGGAGACTCAGAACCTGCGCGGCGACCCAGTGCATCTTTTTGTCCCAGAAGAAGTCGACCAACGTTCTCTGGATGTCAGCGACAAAGCCAGGAGGAGGGACCAAAGTGACCAGCCGGTACCACAGCATGGCGGCCACCAGCTGGTTTATGACCAGCACTCGACTCCTGTAAGATAGCACTCGGAGCAGTCCTGTCCAGCGGCCTAGGCGAGCCGAGACTTTGGCCTCCAGCTCCTGCCAGTTGGCCGGGCTGGATTCCTCAGCCGGGCTGAGGTAGACCCCCAGGTAGAGGAGATGGGTGGTGCTCCAGCTGAACCCCCGTAACTCCTCCGGCAGAGAGTCCACCCGCCACGGACCGACCAGTAGTCCGGAACACTTGGCCCAGTTGATCCTGGCGGAAGACGCCGCCGAGTACACGGCCTGGCACTCGCGCATCCTCCCCAGGTCAGCCGGGTCTGTGAAAGTGAGGAGCACGTCGTCGGCGTAGGCCGAGAGGACCACCCCCGTGCCCGCGCCGTGCAGAACCAGCCCCGACAACCTCCTCCGCAAGAGGCGCAGGAAAGGCTCCACGCACAGGGAATACAGCTGGCCGGACAGGGGACAGCCTTGACGCACTCCTCTCCCGAAGCGAAGGGGCGCCGTCAGGGACCTGTTAACTTTAACCAGACACTCTGCGGCGGCGTACAAAAGTCGGATCCGGGCGACGAACCGCGTCCCGAACCCGAACGCCCGCAGAGTCCCGAGCAGGTACTCGTGATCGACCCTGTCGAACGCCTTCTCCTGGTCGAGAGACAGGAAGGCACTCGGCAGACCAGCCCGTCGACAGAAATGGATCAGGTCCCGGACCAGGTGGACGTTGTCGTGTATCCTCCGGCCCGGGACCGTGCAGGACTGGTCCGGGTGAATCATGTGGGCCAGCACGGAGGCCAGGCGAGAAGACAACACCCTGGCGAAGATTTTGTAGTCCGTGCTGAGGAGGGAGACCGGACGCCAGTTCTTCAAAGAACGAAGGTCCCCCTTCTTCGGCAGGAGGACGATGACCGCCCTGCGCCAAGAAAGGGGCAGCTGTCCGGCATTTAGACACTCCCCCAGGACCTGTGCGTAGTCGTTCCTCAGGACGTCCCAGAACGCCCTGAAGAACTCCACAGTCAGCCCGTCCAGCCCCGGGGTTTTGCCCCTCGAGAGCCGGTAGAGGGCGCCGGTCAGCTCCTCTAAAGTGACGGGAGCGTCGAGCCTTCCGGCGTCCTCCGGGCTGAGCTGCGGCAGGTCCTCCCACAGAACTCTGCGAGCGTCCTCGCTGGACGGATCCGGAGAGAACAGAGCCGTGTAATAGTTTCAGACGTGGGCCCTGACGCCCTCCGGATCCGAGACGAGGGACCCGTCGTCGGCCAGCAGCACAAGGAGCTGCTGACGGGTGCCGCGCCTTTTTTCCAGCGAGTAGAAGAAGGGGGAGCCGCGGTCCAGGTCCTGGAGGAGCTGGATCCGCGACCTCACGTACGCGCCCCGAGCCACGACGAGCTGCAGGTCCCGGAGCGCGGCCTTCTTCTCTTCGTACACCCCGCGCAGGGCCGGGTCCGCGTCGGGCTGACCGAGGCGTGGCTCCAGGTCGAGCATCTCCCTCTCCAACTCCACGATCCTGGATTTCCGCCTCTTGGTCGACCCCCTCGCATACTCCTGACAGAAGACGCGGACGTGAGCCTTGCCCACGTCCCACCATAGCCTCAGGGAGGGAAAGCTTCCCCGCTTCCTTCTCCAGCCGGCCCAGAAACGACGAAACGAGTCCCGGAACCGCTCGTCCTCCAGCAGCAGGTTGTTAAAGTGCCAGTACGCGGAACCGAGCCTGGCGCCGAACGGAAGGAGTTCCGCCCACACCAGGTGATGGTCCGTGCACGACACCTGCCGCGTGGAGGCCTTCGGAAAACAGGAGGCGTACGCCCGCGAAACGTACAGGCGGTCGATTCTGGACGCTCCGACCCCAGGCCTCACGAAGGTGAAGGCGATGGAGTCGGGATGGAGATTCCGCCAGACGTCCACCAGGTCGAAGGACTTGACCAAGTCCCCCCAACCTCTTCCCCGACGCACAGCCAGCGCGGGCACCGCCGTGGTCCCTGCCCTCGAGGACGCAGTTAAAATCTCCCCTGAGGACGACGCACTGGTTCTCGTCGATGGAAGCGAGATGAGCGGACAGTTCTTCGAAGAAGCTCGCTTGCCTCGGCCCGGCCAGGGGAGCGTATACGTTCACCAAGTGAAGCACCGCGCCCCCCAGCCGAACCGTCAGGTGAAGCAAACGGCCTGGCACCGGCTCCCTGACCCCCAAGATCTCCGGCTGAAAATGCGGGGCCAACAGGATGGCCACCCCGCCAGATCTGCGGGTGAGGTGACTCATGTAGACCCCCCCCCCCTCGCCACTCCAGGAGCCAGGTGGCTTTGTCTCCCGGGGTAGTGTGGGTTTCTTGCAGGAAGCACACCGCATACCTCCCGTCCCGAAGGACCGAGAGGGTCTGGAATCTGCGCTGTGACTCCCTGCTGCCGTTGATGTTGAGGCTGGCTATAGTCGTCTCCATGTCAGAAGCGTTGTGCAACCACCACCAGTACAGTTAAAACCAAATACAATTACTGGGAGGACGAGGGAGGGGCACAGGAGTCCCTCGCCCTCACCAGGAGTGCCCCCAGGAAGTTCCTGACTCGCTTTCGCTCGTTGACATCGAGCCCAGGTGCCTGGCGAGCAGCGTGGGCCGACCAATAAACTTTTTCATAAGAGCTCCAGCGGTCGAGAGCCAGTTGGGCTCTATCCCGGCGACCTCGAGTTTCCTCGACAAATTCCCGGAGTTCCTCGAGGGGGATGAGGGGGAGATCGGCGGGGGGCACCTGGGACTCAAAAACGTCACTGCAGAGTCCGCGTCGTCCCCGGTGTCCGCCACCGATCCCGAACCCTCCTCCGGGAGGTTGCCCTCGGTCGCCGACCCCTCCCCCACCGAGAGGATGGGGGCTGGTCCGGCGCCGCCAACCGGCCTCGAACCCCCGGCGACCCCACCCCCAGGGTCACCGGTGGTACCTTCCTCGGCGCACCCCGTCCCGGAACGCCCCGAGTTCGGGTCGTCGGGTGGCGGAGGCTCGGGGCCCCGCTCCTCTCCCGACACCGGGACGCCTGGCTCCTCGGGGAAAAGGTCATCCCCCAGGAAAAGGTCATCCCCCAGGGCCAAGGCTCCCGGAAAACAGTCTGGGAGGGAGGAGCGGGGATAACACCTACCTCCCCTCCGCCGCTCGGCGACCCAGTAAAGGGTCCTTTGTCGACGCCCGCACCGTGGCCCTCGTCGTTGTTATTGGGCAGGTCAGGCCGCGGTGCGGGATCGTTGGAGGGTCCCGTGGGCCCGTTCCCTGGAGAGGGGCAGCGCCGCCGGCGCGCTGCAGGACTGTCTCTCCCCTCCAAGGGCCAGCCCCTCTTCCCCAGAGAGACAGGGGGGGATTTATGGGCCTTTCCCTCCCCGCCCGCCTTGGTGGTCATGGGGCCTGAGGCCCCTCCCCCCAGCCTTTCCCGGAATACGATTGGCTGGGGGAAGGCAGGGGGCGTGGCCAGGGTGGGGAGGGTCAGCCGTGTCTTTTCCTGCCCCGCCCCTGGTTTATCAGGTGACGGCGGGCGGGGCAGGGGCCCAGTTCCCTCTCCGGGGCCCGGAGACACGGTCGCTGCGGGAGATTGGGCAGCGGTGGTCCCCCCGAGGTTAGTGCCAGGGTGTGCCGGGGCCGGGGCCGTCAGGGTTCCCGCGCCGGGGCGACGCTGGCACGGCCGCAGGGGCATTGTCGTGCCGGGGCGGGGCAGGTCGTGGGCTGGATGTCGGGGATGGGGATAGGGTGGTCTCCCCGTGGGCGGGCCTGACGCGTCGCGCCTTCCTGAGCGCCTTCCGGCCGGCTGGGCGCTCACCCCCCTCCCTGCCGGAGGCTGGAGGATCGGAAGCCTCCGGCTCAGGCTCCGGTGCCGGGGCCTGCGGTGTTGACTGTGGGGGAGGGGGAGTGGGTGCGGCGGCACCACCGTCAGCCGTTGGCGAGGGCTGGGCGGCCTTCTGGGTGGGGCAGTTTTTCCTGATGTGCCCCACCTCGCGGCACAGGTGGCACCACACGCCGTCCAGAAGGTGCGGTAGGCCGCGCCCTCGTGGAGGAGGGTAAAGGAGCCCTCCGTGACCTCCTCCCGGGCCAGGCAAATAAACACCTGGCGACGGAAGGAGTAGATGTGCCGGAGGGCGGGGTCCTTCAGACCGAGCAGGAGCGGTTGGATCCCTGACCGGATCTCCCCCAAGGTGGTGAGGTGGGGGAGAAGGAGCTCGCTGGCAATAAAGGGCGGGACGTTGGAGATCACGACCCTCTGGGCCGTAACCTCCAGAGGGTCGACGGGCAAATGTGTCCCGCCCACAGTGAGCCCCCTCTCCACGGCCAGGTGGACCGCCTGCTCGGTCCTCAGGAAAAATACGGCCTTCCCGTACATCCGGGCCGCAGCGACTATGGCCAGTGGGCCGACCACACTAGCCATGGCCTTGCTGCAGGCCTCGATGGTCATGTTCGGGTGGGGATAGGCCTTGACCCCCAGGCGTTTTGTGAGGTGCCTGAAGGGGGTGTGGTTTGCAGCCGGGGCTGGGACAGCCGAGCCTAAGGCAGCGGCTACCCCGGCGTAGGTGCGGCTGGGCCCCGCGACCTTCGGGCTCGCCATATCCTCCTCCTCCTCCTGCTGCTGCTGGTGGTGGTGGAGTCGGGCCTCTGGCAGCAGCAGTGGTGGAGGTTGCAGGGAGAGTCCCAGGCAGCGACGGTGGAGACCTGCCTCAGGTGACAACAGCGGTGGAGGCAGGCCTCAGGCGAGTCCCAGGTAGGCCCTGGGTCGCAGCGGTGTGGGGCAGACCTGTTGGGGAGGGTCCCCAAGGCAAGTCCCAGGCAGCCCCAAAATTGAGTCCCAGGCAGCAGATGTAGAGGCAGGCCTCAGGCAACAGCAGTGGTGGAAGGCAGGTCTCCGGCAAGCCCCAGGCAGTTCCTCCAGTCACAGCAGTGGGGGGGCAGGCCTGTTGGGGAGGGTCCCCAAGGCAAGTCCCAGGCAGCCCCAAAATTGAGTCCCAGGCAGCAGATGTAGAGGCAGGCCTCAGGCAACAGCAGTGGTGGAAGGCAGGTCTCCGGCAAGCCCCAGGCAGTTCCTCCAGTCACAGCAGTCGGGGGGCAGGCCTGTTGGGGAGGGTCCCCAAGGAAAGTCCAAGGCAGCAGTGGTGGAGGTGGGCCTCAGGCAACAGCAGCAGCTGCAGAGGTGGAGGTCCTGGGGAGGGGCCCCAAGGCGAGTCCCAGGCAGCGAAGGCGGAGGCAGGCCTCGGGCGGCAGCAGCAGTAGAGGCAGGCCTCTCCTCAGGTAACAGCAGCAACAGTAGTGGTGGAAGTCCTGGGGAGGGGCCCCAAGGCAAGTCCCAAGCAGCAGCAGGGAGGCAGGCCCCAAGCAGCAACAGGAACAGTCCTTGCACAGTCACAGTCAGTCACAGTCACAAGATGGTCCAATCTCTCCAGAAGGGAAGGAAACACTCAAGTGGCCAGTCACAACTCCAGGGTGTCGGTGGACACCGCGTCCTCCTTCTCCAAGGACACCCAGGCCCTAGGTCCTTTTTCTTTTGCTCTGAGTGAACAGCACCTCTGAAGAGATTCTTTATTTACTTTTTTTTTTGCTTAACCCCCACACTAACTGCCGTAGTGCTTATTTTTACCCCAGCACCCATGGTGTGTGTGTGCAGGTGTGAGACACAGTGAAAGACACAAAGTGCATAAATCATTATTCGATTTCCACCACCAGGAAGATAGGGAAAACACCCGAGTGGCCAGTGACAAGCACTGCCCTTCAAACCACAGGGCAATGCTGTGTGATCAAAACAGTGAAGGGGAGGGTAGGGACTAAATTAAAATAGAGTTGGATGGGGAAATGATGCACTCCACTCCTTGCGGCGCCCACCTCTCCCTGAACGACTCCAGGGTGTTGAACACCGTGTGCTCCTTCTTCAGAGACACCCGGGCTCTAACGTAACCCCGGAAGAGGGGCAGGCAGTCGGCCCTAACGACCCCCTCCACGGCCCGCTGCCTGGACCTGTTGATGGCCAGTTTGGCCTGGCCCAGGAGCAGACCCACGAGGAGATTTCTAATGGTTCATTTTTTTTTATTATTTTTTTTTTCTTTTTGTTTTTTAAAAATTATTTTTCTTTTTCCTCTTTTTTAAAAAAATTTAACCCCCACACTACCGCCTAACTGCGGTAGTGCTTATTTTTTCCCCAGCACCCATGGTGTGTGTGTGTGTGTAGGTGTGAGACACAGTGAAAGACACAGAGTGCACAAATCTTTATTCAATTTCCACCACCAGGAAGATAGGAAAAACACCCGAGTGGCCAGTGACAAGCACTGCCCTTCACACCAAAGGGCAATGCTGTGTGATCAAAACAGTGAAGGGGAGGGTAGGGACTAAATCAAAATAGAGTTGGACAGGGAAATAATGCACTCCACTCCTTGCGGCGCCCACCTCTCCCTGAACGACTCCAGGGTGTTGAACATCGCGTGCTCCTTCTTCAGAGACACCTGGGCTCTAACGTAACCCCGGAAGAGAGGCAGGCAGTCGGCCCTAACGGCCCCCTCCATGGCCCGCTGGCTGGACCTGTTGATGGCCAGTTTGGCCAGGCCCAGGAGCAGACCCACGAGGAGATTTCTAATGGTTCATTTTTTTTTATTATTTTTCTTTTTTTTTCTTTCTTTTTTTCCAGTGACAAGCACTGCCCTTCAAACCACAGGGCAATGCTGTGTGAGCAAAACAGTGAAGGGGAGGGTAGGGACTAAATCAAAATAGAGTTGGAGGGAGAAATGATGCACTCCACTCCCTGCGGCGCCCACCTCTCCCTGAACGACACCAGGGTGTTGGTGGACACCGCGTGCTCCTTCTCCAAGGACACCCGGGCTCTAACGTAACCCCGGAAGAGGGGCAGGCAGTCGGCCCTAACGACCCCCTCCACGGCCCGCTGCCTGGACCTGTTGATGGCCAGTTTGGCCAGGCCCAGGAGCAGACCCACGAGGAGATTTCTTTTTTTTTTTTCTTTTTTTTTATATTTAACCCCCACACTACCGCCTAAGTGCGGTAGTGCTTATTTTTATTCCCCAGCACCCATGGTGTGTGTGTGCAGGTGTGAGACACAGTGAAAAGACACAAAGTGCACGAATCTTTATTCAATTTCCACCACCAGGAAGATAGGAAAGACACCCGAGTGGCCAGTGACAAGCACTGCCCTTCAAACCACAGGGCAATGCTGTGTGATCAAAACAGTGAAGGGGAGGGTAGGGATCAAATCAAAATAGAGTTGGAGGGAGAAATGATGCACTCCACTCCCTGCGGCGCCCACCTCCCCCTGAACGACTCCAGGGTGTCGGTGGACACCGCGTGCTCCTTCTCCAAGGACACCCGGGCTCTAACGTAACCCCGGAAGAGGGGCAGGCAGTCGGCCCTAACGACCCCCTCCACGGCCCGCTGCCTGGACCTGTTGATGGCCAGTTTGGCCAGGCCCAGGAGCAGACCCACGAGGAGATTTCTAATGGTTCATTTTTTTTTTCTCTCTCTTTTTTTTTATGTTTTTTTTCCTTTTTTTTTCTTTTTTTAAATCTTTTTTTTTTTAAATTAACCCCCACACTACCGCCTAAGTGCGGTAGTGCTTATTTTTTTCCCCAGCACCCATGGTGTGTGTGTGCAGGTGTGAGACACAGTGAAAGACACAAAGTGTACGAATCTTTATTCAATTTCCACCACCAGGAAGATATGAAAAACACCCAAGTGGCCAGTGACAAGCACTGCCCTTCAAACCACAGGGCAATGCTGTGTGAGCAAAACAGTGAAGGGAAGGGTAGGGACTAAATCAAAATAGAGTTGGATGGGGAAATAATACACTCCACTCCCTGCGGCGCCCACCTCTCCCTGAACGACTCCAGGGTGTCGGTGGACACCGCGTGCTCCTTCTCCAAGGACACCCGGGCTCTAACGTAACCCCGGAAGAGGGGCAGGCAGTCGGCCCTAACGACCCCCTCCACGGCCCGCTGCCTGGACCTGTTGATGGCCAGTTTGGCCAGGCCCAGGAGCAGACCCACGAGGAGATTTCTAATGGTTCATTTTTTTTTTTTTTTTTTTTTTTGTCACAACTCCAGGGTGTCAGTGGACACCCGCGTGCTCCTTCTTCAAGGACACCTGGGCCGAATGTCCTGGTTAATTTTTTTTTTTTTTTTTTTTTTTTTTGTTTTCTTATATTTAACCCCCACACTACCGCCTAAGTGCGGTAGTGCTTATTTTTATTCCCCAGCACCCATGGTGTGTGTGTGCAGGTGTGAGACACAGTGAAAGACACAAAGTGCACCAATCTTTATTCAATTTCCACCACCAGGAAGATATGAATAACACCCAAGTGGCCAGTGACAAGCACTGCCCTTCAAACCAAAGGGCAATGCTGCGTGAGCAAAACAGTGAAGGGAAGGGTAGGGACTAAATCAAAATAGAGTTGGATGGGGAAATAATACACTCCACTCCCTGCGGCGCCCACCTCTCCCTGAACGACTCCAGGGTGTCGGTGGACACCGCGTGCTCCTTCTCCAAGGACACCCGGGCTCTAACGTAACCCCGGAAGAGGGGCAGGCAGTCGGCCCTAACGACCCCCTCCACGGCCCGCTGCCTGGACCTGTTGATGGCCAGTTTGGCCAGGCCCAGGAGCAGACCCACGAGGAGATTTCTAATGGTTCAAAGGGATAAGTGGCAAATCATGAGCACCTGTTCTAAATTACCTCTCTATGGGGTGCATTCCTTGAACATTATTACAAATGTTGTTCAATTACTATTTTGTTAGCAAATTTATACTATTAAGTTGACGCCATACTGCACATTTTGCAAGCTAGATTGAGGCAATATTTTACGAATGCTTCATACCTCAGGGCCATGGGAAGAAATGGTAGAATCTACTGCTCCCAAAGCAACAGGGTTTCTCTTTTGCTCTCAATGTTTTGATTAATGAAAACTTTATGTTCAGAAATTGATACAACATGACATAATCAGTGGCACAGAGTTGACCCTTACAGGATATGCTTTATTTTTAAAATTCCAGTATACGTGCTAAGATTATTTTTAAATTGTGATGTGAAATGTTAAAGTGGAAGCTGCCTATAGTTTCTTTCATGACAGATTCCCCCACAATCAACATGAATCATAATAGACAGCTCGCTGTACACAATTTCATCAGGGAATTGACAGAAGCTTCACTTAGATTTGCAGAGCCTAAAATAACGACCGGAAGAGCAGTGGCAGCAAGACAGCAAAAGTGACTCCTTCCTTTTTTTTTAGGTGCAAGAAATTATTTTTTTTCCCTTTGGCAGTAAATATTCAGTGCCCCTTTTTGACTCTCACCAGTGAAATCAGAATAAGATGCTCAACAAAGAACCACAAGGAATACTGAAGAAAAAAGACTTTGGGATCAATGTATCTTGAGCTTGCTATTTTCTGCTGTACCTAGCCATTTTCTCAATGGGTGTTCAGGATTACTTGTCAGACCAGAGATGAAGTGTTTTCACAACTGTACGCTGTTATGAAAATAAATGCTTCAAGTGAATCTTTCCTAGTTTCTCCAGTTTACTTTTATTTTACGTGATCATGTTATTACTGATACAACATGATCAAATGGATCTGCCCAGGGCAACCTTTATTGTGCATTATTGTAATCTAAAGACTACATTGGCAACAGCTTCCAGGAAACTTCCACCCTCTGTGTAAAAAAAAAACTTGCTTCACACATTTCTTTTAAACACTTTTCCTCTCACTTTAAACCTCTGTCTCTAGGACTCAACAATTTCACCCTGGGAAAAATATTCTGACATCCATCCTATCCTGGTCTCTCATAATTTTATATACTTGCATCAGGTTTCCCTCTCCGCCTTTGATTAGTGAAACTATAGTTTATAGCTAATACACTCCAATCCAGGCAGCATCCTAGTAAAACACTTTTGCATCCTCTCCAAAGTCTCCACATCCTTCCTCTATTGGGCAACCCAAACTGCACATACTACTCCAAATGTGGCCCAATGAACGTTTTATAAAGTTGCAACATGATTTGCCAACTTTAATATTCAGTTCCCCAACCAATGAAGGCAATCATGCTGTATGCTTTCTTTACCACCTTATCCATTTGCAATGACACTGTCAGGGAGCTATGGACTTGGATTCCAAGATTTCTCTGTACCTCAATGCTGCTTAAGGTCCTGACATTTACTGAATATGCTCCCTGAATACGCTACAAAATGCGTCACCTTACATTTGTCTAGATTAAACTTCATCTGCCACTTCTTCACCCAACTATCCCAACTGATCTATAGTATGCTGTATCCTTTGACAACATTCTTCACTGTCCACAAGTCCACTAATTGTCATGTGATCTGCACACTTACTAATCAGACCATTGACATTTTCATTCAAATCATGTGTATGTATGTTACAAACAATGGAGATCCTACTGATCCTTGTGGAAAGTTATTAGTCAGAAAATACCCCTTCACAACTGCCCTCTGTTTAATATAACCAAGCTGATGTTATTTTCAAACCACCCGCAGTCTTTTATGACAGCCAGTTTTGAATCCTGTATTGTGCACAGTATGCTGCCAGCATACATTATGATAATGACAGATGAATACATACAGCTTTTATAATAAACTGTGCACCAACCAATTACTTAATTGTTATTCTGAATAAAACATGTGCTAAACTGCTTCAAATGGTCTTCCAAGCCATAGATGAACGTGAGGACAGCAAATGCTGGAGATCAGAGTCAAAAGCGTAGTGTTGGAAAAACACAACAGGTCAGGCAGCATCCGTGGAGCAGGAGAATCGATGTTTTGGGTATAAGCCCTTCAACATTTCCTAATTTCCCCTACCCCCACATTATCCCAGTCCCTAGCCTCCAACTTGATACCGCCCTCCGGCTCTGTCCATCACTACCCCCTCTGACCTATCACCTTCTCCCTCACCTTCATCCACCTGTCACTTTCTCAGCTACCTTCCCCCTAAACCCACCCACCCCCCCATTTATCTCTCTGCCCAGATCCACAAGCCTCATTCCTGGTGAAGGGCTTATGCCCGAAACATCGATGCTCCTACCCCTCGGATGCTGCCTGACCTGCTTTGCTCTTCCAAGCCTTGCTACAATAATCTTGTTAATATAAATTGTTGAAATGGTATCCAGGATTGCATTGTGAAGTTGCTTTTCCCAAAAGTATTTCTCAATGCAAAACCATATCTTCTGGCAGTGCAGGAAATCACATCAATATAATAGGATGGAAAATTGTGCTGATTTCACAACATGTACCCATAATGGCTGAAACTCCATGCTGTGAAAATGCATTTTAAAAATTCAGATGTACTTATAATCAAAGTCAGTCAGCCTTGTGCCAATACTGATCACACAGGGGAAATTAGGAGGCAAAATTAGTCAGAAACACTTGTTATTATGAAATATCAAGCCACCAATGCTGTTCAGTAGTACGTAGTAGTCAAATGTGACAATTGTGAATGGAATAACCTGAATGAAAATTGTGATCTCTTCAAATATAATAGCTTCAACCTGTTTGTTGAGTATTCATACATGCTTTTCTGAACAAGTATAAGAATGAGCAAATCAAACAATTTCAGGCACTAGTTTCTCTAAAGTCATCCAAAAGCAAGCATGCAAGTCTTAATTAAATGTTTTTAATGAGGCCAACATTAATTTTAGATGTCCACCAGAAACCCACGATTGCATTCACTAACAATGTGGCAAGTGCATTTGTAAGCAAATTTAGCACGGGACATCACACAGCAGAATTTGTAAATGAAAAGCAGATTCTGCATTAAAATCTTATCAAAACACATCAGAAGTTATGCCCCACATTTGTATAATTTCCTTTTGCTTTATTTTATATTTTAAACATTTAAAACAGGCCTGCTTGGAGAGGTTGAATTTGTGGATGACATTTTGGCTGCATGTTCACTATTTTATAAATGAAAAGCCACAGAGAAATTTGGAATTCCTATATTATTTGTGATTTTTTTTCTGGGTGACTAAAACGGACTTTTAATGCTCTTAAAGCACTGATTTAATTATTATTTTCAGAAAAACGAATACAGTTGCAGTTACAAGAGTATAGAAAATCCAACTTGCGTCTGATTAATTGTTCTAACTAGTTTCACATTGCTCAGAAAGGTAAGTATCTATGTAACAATGTTTTATGTATCAATTTCTATTGCATCCCCTCATTTTATTCTGGTCAAGTCTATATCTGAACTGCTTTGATGAATAAGTTATGCATCAACATAATGGACTGTTATAATTAATGTAAATGACTGCCATCTGGACTGTTTTGTTCCTAGAAATGCCCAAGGTCAAAAAAGATTAATAATATCTGTTGTGGTATAGGATGCCCTTGACATTTAAGGTTAGAACCTGGTAAAGAATTGGCTAGAATATTACTAGAATAGACAGAGAACTGATTTAAAGTTTAATTCAATTTTGCTGCCACTTAATTGTGTTACCAAGGACATAATATGGCCTTTATCCCTAAAACGGCATAACATATTCTACTCAATACACTGCTTCTGATAAATTAAAAATGTAAAGGTATTGGAGTTGAAGTTAATGAAAAAGCTATACTGCTTTATTTACTTTTACATTTCATGTCTTCATATTTGAATTTTATTTGTATTTTACAGAGCGACTCTGATCAATGTCACAAACAACATTTCATTCAACGGTGAGCATAGTTCTTTATGTTTGTTTTCTTTGATCTCTCATCCACTTCACCGCCATTGAATTTTCCATCATTTCCCAACCTTTCTTCTCGGTGGTTAACCTTCAGAGTGCTTTTCCTCCTGTTTCTGTTCTTACCTGCCACAATGTAGGCTATATTTTGCTGCCAACAATGTTGAATTATTGCATAAAACGTGCAGCATTTTGTCCACCTGTCCTGTGCCTTTGTTGATATTCTTTACAGATCTCCTCCATGTTTAACTAAGATTCCTAACCTTTCTCTCGCAGAAGGCACACTTATTCCACTGATCACAGGGATCCATCTTTGGCTTATGTAGAAACATAAGACTCAGCTACCACGTACATTCTGACAGTAATCAGCTTTTTACATTTAAATGGCATCATTGATTCAAAGATTCAGGCCAACAACTTCAATACGAGTCTGAGAGAGTCACAGAGATGTACAGCATAGAAACAGACAATTAGGTCCAACTCAACCAGATATCCTAGATAAATCTAGTCTCATTTGCCAGCACTTAGCCTATTTTCATCTTAACCCCTTCCTTTTCGTATACCCATCCAAATGCCTTTTAAATGTTGTAATTGTACCAGACGGGAGGGAGACCAGGATTACTAGCCACTTGGATACAGAACTGGCTCGACGGTAGAAGACAGAGGATGGTAATGGAGGGTAGCTTTTCAGACTGGAGTGGTCTCCCTGTATTCCAAGAGATCTAACCTTCCTCATCAGTCTACCATGAAGAATCTTGCTGAACACCTTACTGAAGTCCATATAGATCATGTCCAATGGTCTGCTCTCATTAATCCTCTTTGTTACTTCTTCAAAAACCTCAATCAGATTAGTGAGACATGATTTCCCACGCACAAAGCCATGTTGATTATCCCAATCAGTCCTTGCCTTTCCAAAGACATGTAAGTCCGGTCCCTCAGGATTCCCTCCAACAACTTGCCCACCACTGATGTAAGACTCACCGGTCTATAGTTCCCTGGCTTTTCCCTACCACCTTTCTTAAATAGTGGCATCACATTAGCCAACCTCCTGCCTTTCAACACCTCACCTGTAGCTATTGGTGATACAAATATCTCAGTAAGGAGTCCAGCAATCACTTCCCTGGCTCCCCACAGAGTTTTAGGGTACACCTGATCAGGTCCTGGGGATTTATCCACCTTCATGCACCTCCTCCTCTGCAATATGGATATTTTTCAAGATGTCACCATCTATTTCCCGATGTTCTATATCTTCTATATCCTTCTCCACAGTAAACTTGCAAAATACTTGTTTAGTATCTCCTCCATCTCTGCACTTCCACACATGTCCAAAGATGTGCAGGTCAGGTGAACAGGCCATTCTAAATTGCCCGTAGTGTTAGGTAAGGGGTAAATGTAGGGGTATGGGTGGGTTGCGCTTCGGCGGGGCGGTGTGGACTTGTTGGGCCGAAGGGCCTGTTTCCACACTGTAAGTAAGTAATCTAATCTACCTGGGCAGTTTTGCTGATCTTTAAGGGGAACTAGGAGAAAGTGAGGACTGCAGATGCTGGAGTACCAGCATTGAAAAAGGTGGTGCTGGAAAAGCACAGCAGGCCAAGCAGCATCCGAGGAGGAGAAGAATCGACGTTTCAGGCATAGGCTCTTCTTCAGGAATGAGGCTGGTGTGCCAAGCGGGCAGAGATAAAGGTAGGGGTGGGGGAATTTGGGGGAGGGGCGCTGGGAATACAATAGGTGGAAGGAGGTGAGGGTGATAGGCCAGAGAGGGGGTGGGGGCGGAGAGGTCAGGAAGAAGATTGCAGGTCAAGAGGGCGGTACTGAGTCCAAGGGTTGGGACTGAGATAAGGTGGGGGGAGGGGAGATGAGGAAGCTGGAGAAATCTACATTCATCCCGTGTGGTTGGAGGGTTCCTAGGCGGAAGATGAGGCGCTCTTCCTCATGTGGCCAGGGACTGGCGATGGAGGAGGCCAAGGACCTTCATGTCATTGGCAGAGTGCAAGGGGGAGCTAAAGTGTTCAGCCACGGGGCGCTTGGTTTGGTTGGTGTGGGTGTCCCAGAGGTGTTCAGTGAAACGTTCCGCAAGTAGGTGGCCTGTCTCCCCAATGTAGAGAAGACCACATTGAGTGCAGTGGATACAGTAAATGACGAGTGTGGAGGTGCAGGTGAATTTGCAACGGATATAGAAGGATCCATTGGGGCCTTAGAGGGAGGTGAGGGGGGAGGTGTGGGCACAAGTTTTGCACTTCTTCCGGTTGTAGGGGAAGGTGCCAGCAGTGGAGGTTGGGTTGGTGGGGGGTGTGGATCTGACAAGGGAGTCGTGGAGGGAGTGGTCTCTCCTGAATGCTGATAGGGGTGGAGAGGGAAATATATCCCTGGTGGTGGGGTCTGTCTGGAGGTGGTGGAAATGACGGGGGATGATATGATGTATCCAGAGGTTGGTGCGGTGAATGGTGAGGACCAGTGGGGTTCTGTCCTGGTGGCGATTGGAGGGGTGGGGTTCAAGGGCAGAGGTGCGGGAAGTGGAGGAGATGTGGTGGAGAGCATCGTCGACCACGTTGGAGGGGAAATTGCGGTCTTTGAAGAAGGAGGCCATTTGAGTTGTTCGGTATTGGAATTGGTCTTCCTGGGAGCAGATGCGACGGAGGCGGAGAAATTGAGAATATGGGATGGCGTTTTTACAGGGGACAGGGTGGGAGGAGGTGTAATCTAGGTAGCTGTGGGAGTCGGTCAGTTTGTAGTAAATGTCTGTGTTGAGTCGGTCGTCCGAGATAGAAATGGAGAGGTCTAGGAAGGGGAGGGAGGAATCTGAGATGGTCCAGGTAAATTTGAGGTCGGGGTGGAAGGTGTTAGTAAAGTGGATGAACTGTTCAAACTCTTTGTGGGACCGCGAGGTAGCGCCAATACAATCATCGATGTAGCGGAGGAAAAGGTGAGGATGGTGCCAGTGGAGTTGCAGAAAATGGACTGTTCCACATATCCGACGAAGAGGCAGGCATAGCTGGGGCCCATGCAGGTGCCCATGGCTACTCCTTTGGTTTGGAGGAAGTGGGAGAATTGGAAGGAGAAGTTGTTCAGAGTGAGGACCATTTCAGTCAGTCGAAGGAGGGTCTCATTGGAAAGGTACTGGTTGTGTTGGCAGGACTGGGAGAAGTGGAGGGCTTGGAGGCCTTCGTGATGGGGGATGGAAGTGTATAGGGACTGGATGAAGATAAGGCGTGAAGATAAAGCATTGGAGGCAGTGGATGGGTTACCTCTCCGCCCCCACCCCCTCTCCAGCCTATCACCCTCACCCTGATCTCCTTCCAACTATCGTATTCCCCGCGCCCCTCCCCCAAATTCCCTCCCCCCTACCTTTTATCTCAGCCTGCTTGGCACACCTGGTTGGAAGCACACAGCACCCACAGGGGGAGAAAGTAAAGCAGTCGAAGGGTAAGGTGAATGTAATTAGAACAAACCGCTCACATGAAGAGTAAAAGCCAAAGAGTACTGATTGGGCCAGTTAGCCTCTTAGATTGTGCTGTCAATAGTGCACACTTCCATCATCCCAGTCTTCACTATGGTTTATCATTCTCATCATGCTGTTTTCAAAATACTTAAACTGATTTTCAAGTGCTGTCACGAGAATTCAGTGATCTCCTACTGCTTTATGATCCAGACTGTCGGACAATTGACCTTTTCCTCTCCCCTCATTCCCTTAACTCTAAAATTGACAGTGGCTCATTAATCCACTGTGTTCCTACTCTGGAGAATTTTCTACCAAGCAATGGCTTCTTACTAGCTATATTCTTACCTTTTAAAACCTCACACTTCATCGGTCTCATTTTTCCAAACTAGACTTTCCATGAATCTCCATTTACCCCATAAGTGCTTTATTTTATATCCCTTGTTGCAAAGATATGTCTTCTACTACTTAAATACAAATTATAGTTATTAGATTTAGAGTATGGATGGTTGGTAAACCAAATATGAACATATTCCTGCTCTGACCTTTGCAGTGTAGTGCTAACAAAGTAGAAGTATAATTTATTGGGTTCTTTGTTAGGTTCTTTGTTGGCTCTTTGCAACAAGTGACTCTATGAAATTAATGATGAATGATATAGAATTGGAGACCAGAGAAAACACAACACTTTGAGCTGTGGATATACAGGTTGAATGAATAATTTGCAATAAATGTGACCATGTTATCTGTTTGCTGTATTTATGATGATCAGAAATGCACTGAATTAATCCTAAAGAACATCCAACTAGATATTTGAAACATTACCACCTTCTTCTGCCCAAAATTTGATTCTGTTTATTTATAATATTTATTTTAAAACATTAACCCAACTATTACAACAATTACAACCTGATCTCTAATGGCAAAATCTGGATGTTAAAAATTAAGTTGCATGTATTCAATATGTTGCAATAATGCAAATTATTTTGCTCGTGATAACATTTAAATATAGGCATAACTCACTTCTATCACATTTGAGCTTATATAAGCAACAACAAGGGATGTAACAATGCAGAAAATTGCACAGCTAATAGAACCAAAATATGCATCCACAGATTTTATGTCTTTACTGCAAAAGGATCATTATCTGTTTTTACTAGTCATTTGATTTAAAGGAAGTTCAGGATGAAGAAGGGTCACTTGACTTGAAAAGTTAAGTGTTTTATCTCCACAGATGCTGCCAGGCTTGCTGCGTTTCCCCAGCAATTTATATTTCATTTTCAGTTTTTCAGTATCTGCAGTTTTTGGATTATTTCTGGGTTTTTTTTCTGTATCCACAATTTTCATCTTGAATTAAAAGACAAAGATGGATTCAATTACCGGATAATGTTTTTTTAAAAAAGCTGACAATTTACTCACTGCCCTTTTTGTATCATATAGGTCATGTCATCAGTACTCTTATTTCTTGTCAGCCTGCTCAAATTTTGCAGTTTTATATCTACACAAGTAAATGCAATAAAAATAGGATACAGTTTTACACCATGGTATCTACAACTTAACAACTTGCGCATCCAAAGGTCAGTAACTGAATTTATCACCTTATATCAGCTGGAATTCAAACATTGAAAGAAATGATTTATTTTATTCTCCTGGTAAGTAATGAACAAAGTAGAAAAAAATATGCTTCATTCATTGCTCGCATAAAAGGTATGGATTAAATGTATTATTCATCAGCCAATGTCCAGTTTGGCTGGAAATACAACCTCAAGTTCAAGCATACTTTTTTCTAAAAGTTCCATATGTATTGATACAAACCCCCTAATCAATGAACGGCAATCTTTCTCAATACCATTCGTGGAATAATGGGCAATTATTTCACCGTGTCTTAGTTAAAATAAGTTACCATGTTTCAAAATCAAACTCTAATTCAGCTGTTTGCTTGATATAAATTGCAACACCTTGACAAGAAAGCTCCTGGGAGTTTTACTTATTGTATTGTTCTTTAGGAATAAAAATAGCACCAACTATTAGATAGAAGCAATGCACGCACAATGGTAAGAGTAATGATGTGGTGGGGAGAATTCATTAAGCATTTATAAGTGACTTTGTTTAAAATCTTGCAAAAATTTATTAATGTTTGTCACATTTAAAAGGAACAACTAATCAATAAATAAGAGCTGGATATCTCGCTTGATAATTCAAAAGACTTTTATTTGTTTTCCTCAGTAATCATGATATTTTTACTTTGTGTTATCTTTCACTTCAAATGTGAACAAAAAATAGAATATTAAGGAAGTATACTTAAAACACTTTCAGAAAATAATATAAGCCAGGGCCAATAAATTAGCATGCCAGTTATGAATCTGCACTGCTATTACTTGTGAATCCATCTGACAATTTTTGTAACAAAGAACAAAGAGATTCTGATACCTACTAATAGCTATACCAAGAAAAAGAACAAATTGCTAATACCAATGGATTAGGTATAAATAATGCGGGCAATACTTGTTTGAGCAGCACTTTGGAGATCTACCGGGGGTCAATGATACGGACGAAGAACAATGTACAGGTTATAGAGATAATGGCCTCCAGCACTTTCTAGCCCAGTGAATCGATATAAGACTGCATGACATTTCTCCTCCAATTTCATAGACTAAATAAAGCAGCTGGCATCAGCTGTCAAACTTTCAGAAATCAATTTAAGACAGAGTCAGGAATTTCATCCATGACGACAAATGTGTCACATTTTTCTTAAGAGTGGTACTCCACTAAAATTCAGAAAATCCTACAATTTCATTTACACCTTACTTTGCTACAAATGTAAAAATGAAAGGATAAGACTGCACAAAGAGAAACATCCTCAAAAGAGGATGCAATGTACAAAAGTGCAAGCTATTGAAATCAAAGGCTGCAGTGAAAATAGTGGGCTGAATTCTTTCAGCCACTGATGTGGGTTGTGGCACATCAGTTGTGAAAATAAGACAAGAACGGAAAAATAAGATTCCCAATATCAACAAAGAATAGTCTGAGTTTATAACCAAGATTTGAACAGCAAAGTGAGAATCTCAATACTGAGTGGTAAGGAGTCTATTTGCATGCATTAACATGTCATGATTTGGAGATGCCAATGTTGGATTGGGGTGTACAAAGTTAAAAATCACACAACACCAGGTTATAGTCGAACAGATTTCATTGGAAGCACACTAGCTTTCGGAGCAACGCTCCTTCATCAGGTGATTGTGCCATGTTCTTTGTGACCTGCAACACATTATCAATGAGGATGAGCACCTCACCAAGACCTTCCCCACACCTCCATTACTTGTCTTTAAACAACCGCCAAACCTCAAACAGATCATTGTTTGTAGCAAACTGCCCGGCTCTCAGGAGAACTCCATACAACCCTGTCATGGTTGACGCTGCAAGATGTGTCAGATTGTGGACATAGATACCACTATTACGCGTGGGAACACCTCCCACCTTGTACAGGGCAGGTACTCATGTGACTCAGCCAATGTTGTCTATCTTATACGTTGCAGGCAAGGATGCCAGGAGGCATGGTACATTGGGAAAACTGAGCAAAGGCTACGACAACGGATGAATGGGCACTGCACAACAATCAACTGACAGGAGTGTTCCCTCCCAGTTGGGGAACACTTCAGTGGTCCAGGACATTCAGCCTCGGACCTTCGGGTGACCATCCTCCAAGGTGGACTTCGGGACAGGCAGCAGAGAAAAGTGGCCGAGCAGAGGCTGATAGCTAAGTTTGGTACCCATAGGGAGGGCCTCAACCAGGACCTTGGGTTCATGTCACATTACAGGTGACCACCATTGCACTACACACACACACACACACACACACACACACAGATATTCCTACACACACACACTCTCACATACACACGGACACAGGTACACACAGACGCGCACACAGACACCCACACACACACTCCCACACATGCACCCCCTCACAGACTTAAGACACTCTGCACTCACTACACACACACACACACACACACACACACACACACACACTTTCTCACACTCACAACCCCCACCCCAGACAGAGGCACACACACAGACAGACAAAGACCCACATGCACACATATATTTTGTGTGGTGAATTTGTACTTGCAGAGTTACATTGCACTTTGCCCAAAAACTGCATACATTCATGTAGAACTCTGAGCTCAAAAACTGCATGAATTTATGTAAAACTCTGTTATCTCACTTTTTAGATTAGAATCAATCTAAACATCAGGTCATAGACAGAGAACACAGGGGGCTAACACCTTCAACATATTGTCTAGCTATCACCATTGTTAACAGCTAATCCGAGAATGCAACTTTAAAAGAAAGGGTTTTGTGATTTACACATGAAAGAAGTGAAACTATCACTGTATTCTAACAGATGAAAGGCTTAACAGACAATCAATTTTTCAATGTATAATTTCAGTTACACCAAACTGCAAATTTTTGTTATAAATTCTGTGTTACGATCGAGCCCTCCACAATCACCTGATGAAGGAGCGTCGCTTCGAAAGCTACTGTGCTTCCAATTAAACTGTTGGACTATAACCAGGTGTTGTGTAATTTTAACTTAATATGTCATTAGCACTTAATTGTGCCTCATTTATGTGCAGTTTCCAATAATGCCAGGCATCAGAGAATTCCCAACATGAAATCCAGAGCGGGTATCTGGTGGCACATTCCATTGCAATGCAGTTGCCAGGCTACTTTGCAGACAGGGCAAAGCACCCATCTCATGGATTGGAACAGACTGCGTCTCAGGGTTTCTTGCTTGTTATTGTTAGTACTTACCAGTTTGTGCCTACTTGGATGTTCCAGCACTTATGCCTTGCCTTTCTTTTTCACATGTTACTGCTTTATTTAGAATCTAAAGCTCACAATACTTACGTCTTGTCTTGCTGGGTTGTGCAGACATAAAGCCAGGCAGTTTGTCATGTTTGGCAGCAATGATCAGCCAAGGAGGTGGACATGTTGCTGCACATTATGCTATGTCAATATCACACTGACAGCGTTTGGCTTCTGCGAACACTGCAAACAGACTGCATGTGTTGTGAAGAAATGGCAATATTTCCAGTCTAAGAGGAGTTGTCCTCGATCAAGTCAAGGGATCTGTCGTGAGTCAGGGGGCCCCATCACAGTCAGGCAAGAACAGCATTTGATCTTAGACCAGGGTCTTAGATCAAATAGTTGGCTGCTTGGAGTAGTCAGGAACAGGGGATCTATAGCTGTCCAGTCTGGGGAGTTAGCATGGGCCAGTGCAACAAAATGATTTGCAGTCAGTCAGGGAGCAGCACAGATCAGTCAGTGGCCTGGTAACTCTTCATCTGGACTGTCATTCAAGTCCATCAGGGGACAGGCTGGACCATGGTCAGACCTGCAGTGTCTGCTCACAGAAAGGGAAAGGCTGGGGTGTGGGGGTGACGTGTTGGAGGTTGCTGTGTGTGCAGAGTGTAATCAGTGGCCACTGCTGTGATTATGAAGTTGATTAAGTCAATTATGTGGATTGGATACAGCACACTTGGATGCAGAGGGGAAAATAAATGAAGGGAGACAACTGAACATCTAAGGGTGGGATATGATAGTGCTTTGAAGGAGATGGGTTATTCCAAAAGTGTGAATCATTGATAGCTACAATCACTTTGGCTTTGACGGGAGAGACAGATGGCAAAGCTGTGGTTCAGCAGAGAATGTTGGGAGATGAAGATTCAAGTGAAAGAGGTGGGTGGGAATATATGGAAGCTCATAAATGATAGAGTTAACAGAGAGAGCAAAGCAAAAAAAAAAAGGGTGTTCAGGACATCCATTGAGTACCAGGCTGAGCTTCTGCCTCAATCTGTTGCCTGACATCTTCATCCAAATCACAAATGTGCTGTGGACTTTGAAAATGACTGGCACCACAGTTGGAATGGATAGTGTAAGTGGTTCATTTCTATCTGAAGATCTGGGGTTTACTTCCGAAATGCATGATACCCTTCAATGGGTGATTGCACTAATCAGGCACTTACACAATGCACATCAAAGTCTAGCAATATTCTTGTAAATGTGATTAAAATTGCAAGCAATTTGGCTAAATTAAAGTAAAATAAATAATTTCCAGTAATGAGTCAGCAAACAATTGATATAATATTGTTAATACCAAGATAAGAGTCAAGACAGAGCTGTCCAGACATTAAATAGGCAAAATGCAGTCTATCTTCAGCAACACCTTATATACCAGTCTCCTCCATATACTGTCCACTTGATACAACACAGACCTTTATACAATGATATTACTTTTCACATGAGGCTGAACTTATCCTTATCAGAATTTAGCAGGGACTGTCATCTTTTTGGGGAGTCTAACATTTGGAAATAAATTTCATATGGTAAAGTTCAAAGACCATACCTCTAAATCCTATCGTAATGTATCATGTAATTCAAAACAGCCTACAGTTCTCTTCTCAGAGACAGATCTTTTTAAATCTAACTGGGGAATCATTTTAGACCATGCCATAAATTCACAGTACAATCATGGCAAGTAACATTTGTGGTTGAAAAGTGAGATGCAAGTCACTAACACCAGTTTGTTACCTTAACATAAACCTTACTGAATTTATTTACACTCCTGGCACATCTCATGATGAGCATGTTGTTTCTCTTCGGAGAGGTTTTGTCTGTATTATGATTAAGGATAGCACCACTGCAGTTCTGAATTTTTGACTTTAAGACGTGCAAAGTATCTGATGTGCATTATATTGACAAGTTTGCAGCAATTGCCAGGAATAGCTGGGAGAGCTTCAAGTAAAGTGTTCCTGGAAGTAAATGAGATTTAGCAGTTTTGTATTCAACCAGGAAAAAGATTTTTCTGCAATTGCTTTTTACTTCTGTGTATTGGAATGCTACGTCACTTGAGGATATACAAATTATGAAGCCAAGTAGAGGTCATCCTTGTTTTGCGGGACTGATGACAATGAAAATTGAACTTGCATATTGCTGCTTCTGTGATTTCTGGGAGGTTTCCACTGGGGAATTTTGAATCTCACCTCTCCGGTAAAATGGTAGGTGTTACAACTGAAGGTAGACTAGTGTATTGCTGCACTATTCCCAGTGCATTATGGCTCCTACGGTAAAATTCAATACTCTACCCAGTTCCCAAAATGGCCAATTAACTTCCTTGGATGGAATCTTATAGGAGCCTAACCCATGTGGGCTACGGTGAGAAATCTGGGCAACTCAAGAAGACTAGGAAGGCCTATATCAACATTGGAAACAGTTAGCTATAACCCTGAACAAAGTGCTCCAGGCGATGAGATGGGATTTTCATTTATCAGCGAGAAGATGCCTATTAATGAGGATTATTGCTTGTTAAAAATGTATAACTTTGCTTCATTGATATGCAATTTCCTATCCTACCACTAGCTGCAAGGGAAGTAGATGTCACACAGCTCCCAATGTGAAAGGCAGAGCAGGTACCTGGTGACCCCTGCTCATTGCTTACTCTTCCTCGTTGCCAACTTGGATATCTAGTAACAAGACCTCAAGGTGCATCCCAGCCAAATACAGCCCTCATTCAAGGGCAGCTGCCAGCCTCTCAGATCCACTCTGATCCATGTACATGGCACTTCTGCAGTTTAAAGATGCACTTTAGAGTACACTAAAGTGGAAATGTTGCTGCAAGGACACATTGTGCACAAGGACATACACCAAGATCATAGAGTGGACCTGGCTGCATCCCAGACCTTTCTTAGTACAAACTCACTCAGCACACAGCTCAATAGTCACTGATTTGCCTTGCTTTGCTTGCCTTGCTATGTCTTGCCCTGGAATACCACACCCGTTAGTGGATTGGCACTTCAGCAAAAAGCCTAAAAACTTACAGTACTGCCACATTGACTGGCTGTTCCAGCACGCACACACAACCAGGCTGCTTGTCATGCTTGTCAGTTAGGATCAGTCTAAGGGATGGATATCTTGCTCTAAAGCACAGTGAGACATCAATATTCCACTTGCAACATGTGCCAGTTGCCTACAGACAAACACATTGCAACTTTTCAATCAAATGGTCATGTCTGAAAGTGTGTGGAGTTGTGTAGTCCTCCATCAAGTCAAGGCAGATAACTATCTGTCAGGGGACCTTGATACACAGCTTAGCTATAGTCAGTCAACTTTTTGAGGAACAGTCAGGACACACAAGGAATAAGTTTACAGTCAATCCTGCAGTGCAATAATTGGAAATCAGGGGCAATCCAGTATTGTTAGTCTGGGGTTGCAAAGGACAGAGTTTAAAGGTTGAGTCAATCCTTTTCTGGAGTGTTCACCAAAGTTGGTCAGGACCTGGAGACCCCTTTTCTGGGGTCTGTATGTTAAGCAGGGGAGAGGGTGACAGAAGGGCTGAAGGGGAAAGGGCTGCTCGCTGGCAATAAGGGGTGGGATGAAAGCATAAACATGTGTTGAAGTGGGGAAAGGGGCATTGACAGGGGGAAGCTCATGATGTAAGGGGTTAGCTGATACATAAAGAGATCACACGGATAGCTACAGGAGGGAGTTTATACATGATAGGGTTAGGCTCCAACATCACACAGTTCCAAGATTAGTAGCATTAAGATGTAAAGTCAGGACTAAAGGACCAAAGAGGAAAGTCGGAAGTGGAGCTCAGTATCTGTTTCTGGGAATTGTTGGAAATGGGCTGTCAGGATATTGTAAGGTAAAAAGGCACCAGGAGACTCTGGAGTGCTCTCTGGAAACCAACTGGAGTCGCTCTAGGAGCCCATGGCCACACCCAGAGGAAATGGGAGGAATTAAAGGAAAAAGTATTAAATGTGAGGACTATCTCGGCAAGGCTGAGGAGGGTATTGGTGAAGGGGGTCTGGATGGGTCTGTTGCAGAGGAAAATTGAGGGCCTGCAGGCCATCCTTGTGGGGTATGGGTGTGTATAAGGACTGCATGTCCATAGTTAAGATAAAGCGCTAGGGGCCGGAAACTGAAAGTTACTGAGGAGATAGAGGGCATGGTTGGTTTCATGGATGTAGGTTTTAAGTGCTTGAATCAAGGCAGAGAATATGGAGTCGAAATAGGACAGGATGAGTTTGGTCGGGCAGGAGCATGCTGAGATGGTAGGTTGGCCAGAGTTGTTGGGCTTGTGGATCTTGGGGCGCAGGTAGAACCGGGCAGTGCGGGGCTGGGGTACAATGAGTTTGGAGGCGGTGAGGGGGGCTCACCGGAGGCAATGAGAGCACAGACAGTGTGAGGAATTTTGGCTTGATGAGTCACGGTGGGGTCATGGTCAAAGGGGAGATAGGACATGGTGTGGGAGAGTTGGCGTTCGGTCTCTGCAACATAGAGGTCCACTCTCCCCACCTTTGTCAGCTGGGTAAAAAGTGGAGTGCTCCACATTCAGAGTGGGTGAGGTTGGAGTAAGTGAAGGGGGGTGGAAAAATTGAGGCGGCTGATGCCACGTTATGAACCAGAATGGGGAGGCTTCCAGTCTTGCCCAGATAGACTGTGCCACATCATCTTGGCACGTTGTGCTCTGCACAACTGGATTTGACAATGAGGCAATGTGCTGGATGCTGAGGGACTGGGCGGATGGGATCCATTTTTTGAAGAGGAGAATGAGGACAAGGACATTGGGTGGAAGGAAGTTTCCTTATGGATAACAGAGCTCAGCTGTGTCAGGAGCTACAAGCCAGAACCTCATTGACACATGCTCCCAATAGATGACAGTTGGGAGCAGTAAAATAGTCATTGGATACCATGCCAACATTTAATTTGTATTGTGCGGGTGAACAGCACCCACTCTTAGTTTTATTTATGTTTGTTTTTGATGAACGTTAATAAAAACTCATCATTGGAATTGTCCAAATACTTTCCAACTGTGACAAAGTCCACTGGACAATGAACAGATGTTGGTCTGTGTGGACATTAGGAACCGAGAAAGTGGTCGACTGAGTGGTAACCTGTGTGACCTTATGGCTAAACCACAACTGGGCCAAACCGTGGAGTTCTGTGTGCCCAGAAGTGTAAGCCATGTCAGCTGTAAGCTGTCAACAACATGTGTTAGTGAAGGGCAACTCTGCGTGCCAATAGTAGACCAGGTTATTGTCTAGAGTTTAAAGATGGCACAGGTGCCAAGTATTTCAGTCCATTCTGGGATATCTGTGAGTGGTGAGTTCTTCTAGCTTTGGCAAATAGGAGAATTGGGTTAGTTTGAGAAATAGGGGTGCCATAGCTATATGGTAGCTAGTTAATGAGGTCAGTTTGGAACAAATGGTGATAAAGCTCACTAAACCTCGCAGGGAGAAACCCTTGTGAAACTCGATGAAATTAACACTGAGTCAAAATATTAAAGTTGTGGAGCCCGTAATTGTAAACAATTGTTTAAACCAAGTTTTAAGTTTAACATCTATCAACCGGTTTTCTTATTAAACATAACTATTGATTCACTATGAAAACCAAACTTAATCAATGAAGACACAGTGAGTGGTTCACCTACACAGCCAGTAACGTAAAAGTACAACCTCTTACTTCTAAATTTCTCCAAAACATTTACACACTCATATGTACTTCACGAAAAGAAAGAAAAAAGAATTTATCTGGAGAGATAGGCTTTCTAAAAACAATCTAACTTTGTATATTTAAAAAAGGATTACATGTAGAATGATCTGAAGACTCCTGTTCTGAAGTTGTAGCGTCTTTGGTTGAGCTACTGATCATGCAGATAGTCAGAGAGTCATAGCGTCCTACAGCATGGAAACTGACCGTTTGGCCCAAACTGGTCCATTCCATCTAGTCTAAACCCATTTCCCTGCACTTGTCCCATATCCTTCTAAGAACTTTCCTATCCCTGTATTTGTCCAAATGCCTTTTAAATGTTGTTAATGTACCTACCACAATGACTTCTGCTGGCAGCTCATTCCATGTGTGTACTACCATCTGTGTAATAAAAGTTGTCCCTCAGGTTCCCTTTTATTGTTTCCACTCTAACCTTAAGCTGATGCCCTCTAGTCCTCGATTTTCCCAACTCTGGGAGAATGTCTTTGGAATCTTACAGAACCAACTCACTTAGGAAATACTGAGAAGTTTTGCCAATCACTTTTTCAGTAGAACAATTAAGTTTTACCCTGAAATCAACAAGAGGATTATTTTCAGAAATCAGAAGACCTTCTTCTTGGAATTCATGGCCCAATTGAAAGACCAGATACCAAACCACTTTCTATCCGGCCATTGTCCAACCAGTTCAGCAGGTTTCAACAACCAGACAATTATCACCAGGCAATGTCCAAAGTGACCTCTGAATGACCCCTTTTGAAGAAATCTGTTCAGGTATTTCTACAAAACCTGAAATAAATTCCCTTTCGTGCAATCCAAGAAGCCAATTCCTTCAAGAAATTTAACGTACAAATCCACTCTGCCCAGGTTTTTAAAAAAAAAGTGTTCTCCTCAGTGATTATTTTTACCGAAGTGAAAGAGAGGAATATTTGTTTGAGCAGAACTCCAATACATTTCATTGAATAGATTTAGTTTTACATTCAGCGTACTTTTATCAGATTGTAATATTTTTTGATGGTGTAAAATGTCTTCCTCACATTGGAGTTCCTTGGGTGAAATAGGAACATTGCTAATTTTAGTTGTGCCAGAATTTGTTCGAATTGCCCAGCTGACAACTAGTTTCCTTTTACTTTGTAGCTGTCAAAAATGATTTCCAGTTCCCTACGATAGCCTTTATTGGTCAGCAGGTGAGGAGATTGGGTAATGATAGAGAAATTGCTTCTTCATTATTTTATTCACTATTCATCCTTCAAATAATACTTGGCAGTTGTTTCAGCTTCGTGCTGTCTTAGAGTAATATGTGTGGATAGCAGTGAAGGTATATGTCCTGTGAACTTCCTATCATGTGAAACAGCTTCAATTACTTAATTCTCCAACACAGTTCCTATCCATTTTTACTGGGCTCCTGGGGATTATTCTAGGTGCAGCTTATCTTAAGCATAGAATCATAGAATCCCTACAGTGTGGAAGCAGGCTGTTCAGTCCATTGAGTCCACACCGACCCTTTGAAGAGTATCCCAGCCAGACCAGCCCTTCTTCTCTGTCCCTGTAACCCTGCACTTCCCTGGATACTATTTACCATGACTAGTTCACCTAAATAAATAATTTATTTACTTTCATTAAACCTTTATTTTCTTCAGTTGAAATCTTATTGGTATTCAAGATTGCTGAAGATTTTGGGCAGCAGGGCTGCATCAGTTGCACTCATGTGTATGTCATTGTTCTTGCATTTTGTAATGTTGTATCCGTTTATTCCATGATATATTAGGCCGCTCCCTTTCACAGATGACTAATTTGTATTTTCTTCATGACACTGTCTTCTGTCTTAACCCCAATCCCAATTTAAAACAAAAGTCAGTCCTGGCAATATTGGTAAAGATCAAATCAAAGTAATCACACTAGCACATGGCAATGCAATTCTGATCCACAATAAAGCATGTGTTACTCTGCATGTTGCCTAATTAATAGTCTTACTGCACAGTCTAATAGGATATTGAAACATATTTTAAGTCTCACAACCTGGCATCTCTTCACTGAATTTGCATTTGAATTATATTCTCAACGAAGAAAAGCAATAGCATTTGAAAGGGACAAAACAAAAACAGAAATCAGTGGAAAAGCTTAACAAGTTTGACAGCTTCTGTGCAGAAAAGTCAGAGTTAACATTTCAGGTCCAGTTCCCATTTTGAGGAAGAGCCACTAGACCTGAAACGTTAACTCTGATTTCTCACCACAGATGTTGCCAGACCAGCTGGGTTTTTTCAACAATTTCTGTTTATGTTTCTGATCTCCAGTGTCTGCTTTCAGTTTTTAGAAATGAACAGAGTTAGTTCACAAAGTCCTGAATGCTTTGTGTCCTTTTGTCCCTCAGAAGGCTTTGGTCGCCCACCTTCCAAGGATTCAGTTGTTATTTTGCCATACTGAAGAGTTCTCATTTTCAAGTATCATAGACAATTACTGCAAAACTGATTGATCATATTTTTTTATATATGGGCACAGCTGCTACTACACAGTACATAAAAATATTTTAAAGCAGTTGGAATAACCATTGACAGCCTTCAAAGTCATAGTCAAAGAAATCCACAGCACAGAGAAAGACCCTTTGGTCCATTGCATCCATGCTAGTTAAAAAAAACACCTAACCTTTCTAATTCTAAAGACCATCCAAAATGTAATTGATGCTTGGATTTTAAAGCTGCTTTATCTTAAGTACCAGTTTTAAAAATATGAACTCTGAATGTTAAGCAATACACAAAGTGCGCACAATATAATGTATGTGCTTATATGAATCTTCTTTGATTATGGTTACAACCAGGTGAGAAGGAGTGATCATCTCTCTTCTTTTTAAATTCTCTCTCAGTTGTTTAGCACTAACTGTCACACTTCAATTAAACTTAATTAACCAGATGAAAAATGAAGGACAGCTAATTCCAAGGTTTCCTCAAAGTATGCAACAGACTTACAATTGACATTTCTGCAGCAAAGCACATTCCAAGCTGTGGCTGTGATGAATATGGGTTTGTAAGCAGCAACCAGCTGCAGGAGCATTTGTTTCCTGTGTTGTACTGATGTTAAGCTCCCAGGAGGTCCAGAAGGCTGGCTTGTGCTGCTAGCCTGAGAGATGGCAGTGTCATGGCAGGTAGACTCCTTTTCAGTGGGTTTGGATCCATGCCTTCACTTATCAGCATGACAGCTAGTATAATAGTAGTTATCAGACCTGAAAGCCTTGAGGGATGCAGCTCCACTGGTGCTTGCAATGAAACAAAAGCTTTTCTAATGTTGCTGCAAACGAGATTTGGAGACTGAAGACTCACAACTTTGTTGCACATCCTCAGAGACTGAACTCAGAGCCTGCTCGTTCCTTGATTGATCTTTTTTATATGCCAGTACCTGTGAGTCTTATATTCCATAACTGTGAAGCTATCAGTAACTTTCTTCATTGGAGAAGTCAGATTTCCTCCCCTGCCAATATTTTTACAGGAAGTGAGCAATTGGATCCATCTTTGGGAGTAATGCAGAGAGGAATGGGGAAGGGAACATAAAGTAGATCCTTGTTCCAAGGATTTCTGTGTTTTGGCCTCCATCTCATACTGACATAATCACATCCAATGACAATGACATTGGTTCTTTGCTGCTCCTATTTATCATCATTCTCCTCTTGCTGTCAATGTTGCTCTGCTGGATCTGCATAAAAGGAGTGTACGATGTAAAACTGGGTGAGTATGACCTCCTTGAGATTAAGGAGACAGAGAAGGTGGAAGCTTGCAACTGTATAACTCTTCACATCATGGTGCTGTGTATTGAGATAATTTTAATTCCCAGGACTCATTTCCATTAGATTAGTGTGTATGAAGCACATAATATCATAGCAAGCCTTCTGTGGGGATCTATTTCTTAAAGCAAATTTGCATTTCTGCTTTAGTTTCCAAATTGCAACAGCATAGAAGAGTTTCAGGGCTCCCAGCTGGCTTTGTGGTGCCCCCTTGATTCTATAAGTCAGGCAAATGTTCAACACCTGCACAGGCAACAACCATGACAGTTGTACGTGTAGATGTTGGTAGCATCAAAAGCATCATCCATCATCAATAGAAGGTTCAATTCTCTCACACCAGCAGCAAGGTTGACTATGACTCTTCACCTCATCACTTACTTCATCTCTCTTTGACAACAGTTTAAAACTACTCTTTCAAACTCAACAACTACCACCACCATTTTCAAAAAGGTCCTTCTTGAACTGCTATACGATGACAGTAAGACAGCCCGATACATCTTTCTCTCATCCTAAACATATCCACCTCCTTCTTTCCTCTCTGCATCCTAGCCTCTTCCTACATCCCAGCATCTACATAACCACTAACTCCTCCTCGCACTCCTTTCTCACGCCACATTTCACACAAATGTTTTTATCCTTCCCAAATCTTCTCAAAGATTATTACAAACTCTAAAGAATGGATAATTCACCTTAAACATGTGGCCAGCTTTGTGAGGCAGGCTTGCTTTCAAAATGACTTTTTTTAAATACAAGCACAAGGATCATAGAGGAGAAAGTGAGGACTGCAGATGCTGGAGATCAGAGTCGAAAGTGTGGTGCTGGAGGTCACGCAGGTCACGCAGCATCTGAGGATGCTTGTCCTTGTTGGCACTCTGGGCACTGCCCCACCAAGGCAGCTGTGTTTGCATCAGGCAGAAGGGCTTAGGGTTTATGTCCGATTATCCTGCTCCTCTGATGCTGCCTGACCAGCTATGCTTTTCCAGCACTACACATTTCAACAAGGGCCATGGAACCTCAATTGATGCTGAATTCGGGTGCTGGCAGGTGGAACTAGATTGAGTTGGGATATCTTGTTGCATTGGACGGTTTGGACTGAAGGGTCTGTTTCCATGCTGTACATCTCTATGACTCTATGACTCTGTAGTAGCCTTTTGTAGAAATATTAGAGAAATAGGTCCAAATTCATGGTACAGTCAAATGTGCTTATTTGTGTCTAAATTACACACAATAAGTCAGTATTGAGTGTAACTGATTATATGTTGCAATGGCTATGTTGGGTAATGGAAATCTGTGAAGGTTTTCATAGGCCCTTAGATGGATAGTATAAATGTGATCAGGCTCTTGGAATCATTCCATCCAAAAAAGCAGGTTAAAGCCCACGTAACTATTCCTAATTCTCTGATCCTTTCAGAAATAACTCCACAGAGGCCTGTATCCCATCTCCAACTCAGCCTTTGTTTACATGTGGAGAGTCCTTAACAGTGAGCCAGCTTCCTTAGAGCCAGCTCAGAGTGAAAAGAGCCTCTGACACTCTTGTTTGACATATATGTCAGCTATGACTCCCTGATAGGACCAGATTAGCATCTCTAATCAGAGAACCCATATTCCAGGAGGCTGACCTCCTTATAATCACTGCATTCCTCCCCTTCTGAGTCCAAGGATACTGACCAGTTTTATTTTGGAGCTCCTCCTGGAGTGTTTTAGCACCAGTTCAGGGTCTTCCAACTGCTGCCTCAATTACGGATAGCGTGTAATGTACAGTAGCTCGCCTCATGAGCCCAGAGTGTTTCAGAAGAAACTCATTCTCTTCTTTAGGTGGCAAAGGAGTCAAGGCAGCAACATCCATTGTTTCCATCTCAGATTCTGAGGTATCTTCAATGCTGGATGGAGAAGGAGATCCCACTGGTTCTGAAACAGTCGGAGAGACAGTCAATGAGCACATTGCTCATTGTGCTCGTTTGAACGGTTGCAGCTTTCATATAGTCCACATACTTGTTCAGGACCGTCACGCCTACCGGTGCTTTATATGTCACTGGAGCTGACCTCACATCGACCATGCTTCTTACCCAGGCAGGGCCATTTCCATAGTTCCTACACCAAAATTCATCTCACTTAGTGGAGTCATGTGTCCGGCATTAGTGTTCCTGAGGCCGTTTCACCCTCCCCCCAGGACTGGGAAGATTAGATTTAATCTGGCGCAGAGTCTTCTCCCCATCAGCAACTCTGCTGGAGCTATCCCTGCACTTGCATAAAAAGTGGTTCTATAATCAATAGGAAACGGAATTGGTTGCTATTTTGTGAAGCTGTAGGGTGTTTGGTTAAGCCTGCCTTCAAAGTTTGGACTGCTCTTTCTGCCTGACCATAATCGATGGCATGGAGCTCTCCTTACACGATGAATACCATACGATGTTAAGAAATGCTCAAATTCCCTGCCACATTATCTATGACCAACATCCCTGGAAGTCTTTGTATTGTAAAAGATGCATGCAATTTTTAAATCTATTCTGTCATTCTGTGTTTGACAACTGAACTGTACGCAAGTCCAGCCACTTTGAGTGGGCCTGCACAATGACTAAGAACCTAGAGTCATGAAAGGACCTGCACAGTCGGGTTTACTCGGCCATTCACATTGAATGTGGGGAACTGCTGGTGGTAATTCTTGTCCTTGTTGGCACTCTGGGCACTGCCCCACTGAGGCAGCTGTGTTTGCATCTAAGCCTGGCCACCAGACACAACTTCTCACCAATATTTTTACTTTGGAAGTCCCTGGGTGACCCTGGTTGAATTCAACCAGTAACTGGCAGTGATCTTTGCTCAGGGCAATCACTCTTTCTTCCGATATTAATATGCCGTCGTCTACAGTGATATGGTCTTTCTGGGTCCAAAAAGGTTTCAATTCTGGTTGTGATGGCCCTTTGGTTTCTCCTATCACCACCAAATGCTTCAGTTTTGCCAGGGTCAAGATTAGAGTGGTGCTGGAAAAGCACAGCAAGTCAGGCAGCATCCAAGGAGCAGGCAAATCAGCATTTCAGGATAAAGCCCTCAGTCCTGATTAAGGGTTTTGCCCAAAACATTGATTTTCCTGCTCCTTAAATGCTGCCTGAACTGCTGTGCTATTCCAGCACCACTCTAATCTTGACTCTGATCTCCAGCATCTGCAGTCCTCACTTTCTCTCAGTTTTGCCAGGACCTGATCTTTCTGCGTTCAAAGTCTGATATTGTCTGATACTAGACTTTTCCAGTGGCAGTACCATCATAGCGTATCTGCCAATAGGAGCCAGCTCAAGGCATCCACGTTGCTATTTGGCCTCCCGATGGTTTTCCAATTTGTAATTGTACACTGAATTTAGCTTGAAGCTATGAGCAACACTGCCTTGTCCTCTTGAAGTGCACCTAGCAGGGTTTTCTGCTCCATTATTATTACAGATTTACATCCATTGGTGGAACATCATGACTCCAAAATATGACCACCAAACCATCCTTCACTATCTGTGTGCATTTATGTCCTGCATTGCCAAAGTCCTGGATGCATACACTATTTGGCATTCCTCTCCATTGGGCCACCTATGACTTAATACCACACAGATACCATACGGGAAAGCATTGCATGTCAATGCCAGACCTTGCTTGAGATTATAGTGTGCCAACACCTTAGAGGATGATAGCTGTTTCTTCAATTCCCTGATAGTTATGGCTTGGCTACATGATCATTTCCAAGACTGGCCATTTTTGAAGAGGTGATGTAAAGACACTAGGATGGACACTAGGTTATATATGAACTTTCCATAATAATTCACCAGCCCAGGAAAGACCTAAGCTCTGGATGTTGGAGCTGGGACACCTTTGATCACCTTGACTTTATCTTCAAATAGGTGTACCCTGGTTCTGTAGCCCAGCCAGGTCACTTGAGGTGCCAGGAACATTCATTTTTCCCTTTTAAGGTGTACCTCCACCTGAGTGAAACGTCTAAGGATTACTTTCAAGTTCTCTAAATGTTATTTATTGGTCTTCTCTGTTTTTGGCACATCACCTAGATAAATAGAGACCTTGAGTAGACTTTGTAAAATGTTTTCCATCATCTGCTGAAAAATTGCACGAGCTGATGACAGCCCAAATGGCAGTCTTTTATAATGGTACAAACCCTTATGGGTATTAATTGCAACATTCTTCTGGGAATCCTCAGCTAACTGCAATCGCAAGTACACATGAGTCATGTCCAGCCTCATGGCCCCTCTGCCAACTTTACATATACATCCTCTATGGAAAGGATTGGGTATTGTCCAGCTGTGAAAAGCAGTTTACCATTTTTTAAAAATGCCCAGAAACTGATCCATTGCCCTTCATAATTGAAGCTGCCCATTCTGCAAACTGGACTGGTTTGATGATTCCTCCAATTTCCAACCTTCTGATTTCTGCCTCTCCTTTTGCCCATAAGGCAAGTGGCACTGGGCGGGCCTTACAGAATCATGGAATTGCTTCCTGATCAACATGCAAGGTGATCTTGGCTCCTTTGATAATCTCTAGACCTTCCTGAAAAACCTTCGGGTATTTAATTAGGATTTTACTCTGTCAGTCATTTTCTAATTGCAGAATGTTGAGCCAGTCTAGGTGAATCTTTTTAAACTAATTTTGCCCCATCAAGCTTGAGCCCAAGCCTTTCACTGCAATCAGTGTTAACTGAACCAGGTGTCTCTCAGAAGAGGCCAGAACCAAAGTTGTTCCCTTAATCTGTAAAGATTCATTGGTATTGGTTCTTAGGCTAGCTATAGTCTTGCACAAACTTAAGAGTTGGAGTCCAGAGCAAATTTTGTTCAAGACAGGTTCTGCAACCATTGGTATCAAACTCTAGAACTGGGTGACCATTTAACCAGATGGTTATTTTGATTGGTTCTGATTCGGATGTTTTTAAACAATTTAACTGTCCCAAACCAGATGTAGGTGAACTTTCCAGGGTCTGCATTCTCCAGGATACTGACCTATGAGTTCTCTTATTTAATTTGGGACTAGTGGGATTCTTTTGCTCCCACAAGTCTGCAAGCCAGTAGCAAGCACAATAGCTTGCTGGCCTGGATAATGAAGAAACTTTTAGCAATATGTCCAAGACTGTTTTTTTGGGAGTTTTGCTATGGGTTGACTTGTTCAGGATATGTCCTGAGTGAGGCTATGTTACTGCCTTCACTCAAGTGGTGTTCCCCAAGCTCAGTTGGACTGGAGATGGTGTCCATTGCAACTCATATGCTTGACTTACTGTGCTTTCCAATGATAAAGCCAGTTGTAGCACCTGTTTGCAGTCTAGTTGTGCTTCAGTTAGTAGACACACTTTCATAGTTACATCATTAATCTCACTCTTGTCACCACTGAAATGCTTCACAGAGGACGTTACCTGTTATCAAGTCACCCTTTATATGCATGTGGCGAGTCCTTGAAACTGACCAAGTTTCCTCAGAGCCAGTTGTCAGAGTAAAAACAGAACGTCAGACACTTCAATTTTTATCAGTTAGCCAGGGCTGCCTGATTTGACCAGACTAATCAGGGAACTCATATTTGATGAGGTCCACCTGGCTGACCTTGTTATAATCATCACATATTACATAATCAGACTTCATATTTCCACCCTTGAAATAATACCTGCTACAATGGGTATAATTCAGCTGGTTGACCACTCATATGAGGATACAGACCCATCAGGGTTTCCCCTCACCATCTGTTTAGATGTACAAGTCTGTCAGCCACCTATTGTGCCCATCCAATAGCCAGTTAAGAGGTCTATATTGCGTTTTGGGTATGTGGGAACATTAACTCATCATCTCCTGAATCTGTATATGATTAGAGCTCATAACGTGGCCATTTGGCCCATCATGTCCATGCACTCTGCAAGAGAAACACATTTAATCCCAATCCTCTGTAATTTCTCTGTAAAACTGCATTTCTTTTTCAGATCAATGTCAAATGCACTATTGAGAACCATATTTGAATCTAACTCCATAACGTCCCCTGAGCATTCCACACCATTATCAAAGATTTTACTTGTCAACTTTTACTCACTTACCATTTTCCTTTAATCAGTGTCTTCTGCTTCTCAACCCTTGTACCAATCAGAGCAGTTTTCTCTGGCCAGATCTTCATGATTTTCAAACTCTTCTCAATCCTTTCCTCTCTTAGGAAAGTAACCTTACTGAGTTGATATCTGCAATCCTTGGAACTGTTGTCATAAATCTTCTCTGTACCCTGACTAATGTCTTTACACCATAAGCAGCTGTGGCTGATTTCCACAAGCTATTAAAGCTATTATCAAATTAACTTTAATAAATTGCAATATTAATACAAACTGGTAAATATAGTATAGATTACTGACCATAACTTGATATAAATATCCTCACAGTGAAATATGACCAACTACAGCTTGGAGTGATTTAACTTCTTACTTGTTTCCCTGCAACATGCCTTCTATGACCAATAATTCCTTCCGAACTGCGCTGCCATTGTGATTAGACTGAAATGCAGTAAAATTTCTTGTTTGTGTGTGAGATGTGGAGCACAATCTTATAGAGGTGTGAGAATGCAGCTATGGTGAAAAATGTGTCAGAGTTGAGTGAGAAATCTTGCAAAGCCTATCTCGACTTCAGGAGCAACTCAAGCCTCTGTCATGTCACTGCCACGTGGTGAGGTAAGATTTAGGTGCATCAGGGCAGTAACCAATGCCATTTGTGCAGGGTCATACTGGTTCATTTAGTTTCTACATGATAGAGTCAGTGCTGCTGCCTAGGCAATAGGATTCAGGGATATAACTTGACATCCCGCAGGTGCCGGCTGCCATGAACTGCACATGTGATACCAAGAGGGCTGTATCACAATGTTGTGGAATTCATCAACAGTAAGGGGTTCCAAACAACTAATGTTCAGATGATCTATAGTCATCATGGCCACTCTCTGGAGATATGTGTCCACTGTCCTGGTAGCTGCCATAACATGCTGCATCCTAGAGCACCTCATTTACCTGCAGCATTTCAGGGTCCAAGGACCTCACAAAACTGGTTACTGGGGGATATGGGATACCCAGTGCAACTATGGCTTTTTATAACCCTGTGAAAACTCCTAACTGATGTGGAGCACAGATATAATGTCACCCATGCATTGACCTAGATCATGATGGAATAGTTGATAGGGCTGATGAAGATATGATTCTCTGTTTGTATTGTCTACCCTGTTTCTGCTCCTCATAGTGTTATGCATCTCAATTATAGCCCCTCTCTCTCAGAATAACAACCCTAATCTATCCAAATTCTCTTCAAAACTGAAACTCTCCAGCTGAGGTAACATCCTATAATTCTCCTCTGCACCATCTTGTAATGTAGATTCCAGAACTGCACACAATACTCTAGCTGTAGCCTAATGTTAGTCTTATTCAGTTCCAGCATTATCTCCCTGTTCCTAAACTCTTTGCTTGACTAATAAAGGCAAATTTTCCATATACCTTCTTAACCACATTATCCAACTTCACTGATGCCTAAGAGACCCGTGTACATGCACACCAAGGTCCCTCTGATCGCCAGTTCATCCTAAGGCCCTACGTTCATCCTGTATTCCTTTGTCCTGTTTGTCCTAGCAAAGTGCATTACCTCACATTTATCTGCATTGAATTCCATTTGTCCCTGATGACCCCATTTAAGCAGCCATCTATATCCTCTTGTAGACTAACACTATCCCCCTCACTATTTACCTCCTCACCAATTTTTCAGTCATCTGTGACTTGATCAACCCTCCTACAGTCAAGTATAAATCATTTATATAAACCACAAACAGCAAGAACTCGTACACTGACCACTGTGGAACCCAACTGGGCACAGTCCCCATTTGGAAAAACACCCCTAAGCCTATAGAGGGTCCAGTTTGCTAAATTTCCTTGTATTCCATGGGCCTTGCCATCAGCGTCCCAACCAGGACCTTACCAAAAAACTTGCTAAAGTCCAAGTCGACTACATCACATTCATTGCTGTCATTTACAGAAGTGGTCACTTCTTCGAAAAATTCAATCTCGTTGATCAGACATGTCCTCCTTTTAATTAAACAATACTGACTATCCTCAATTAATCCTTGCCTTTCCAAATGTAGATTAATTCCATCCCTCAGTAGTACTTCCAAATGTTTTCCCACCACTGAGGTTAGACTGATTATTCTACAATTTCCTGGTTTACCCCTTGTTCCTGTCTTGAGTAATGATACCATGTTGCCTGGCATCCAGTATGCCGACACCTCTCCTGTGGCCAGACAGGAATCAAACTTTTTGCAAGCACTCTTGCTATTTGCTCCCTTACCTCATTCAACAACCTGGTTTATATTTTATCTTGCCTTGGAAATTTATCTATTTATCTATTCTTTAACCTGTCAGAGTACTTAGAACTTCCTCTCTGTTAATGCTAACTTCTTTAATTGTATCACAGGCCTTCTCCCTGATTTTTATACTCTCTCTCCCCTCTCATTATAGAACACCGACCAAAAGTAATAGATTCATTGACATTGAGCATAGAACATTACAGTGCAGTACAGGCCCTTCGGCCCTCGATGTTGCACCGAACTGTAAAACCAATCTGAAACCCATCTAGCCTACACTATTCCATTTTCGTCCATATGTCTATCCAAATGACAATTTGAGAGAATATAGAAATTATATTTAACTGATGGCATAATAAAACATGAACCCAAAACGTTAACTCTGTTTTCTCTACACAGATGCTTCCAGACCTGCTGAGTTTTTCCAGCATTTTTTTTTTTGGTTATGATTTACAGCATCCACAGATCTTTCAGTTTTTATTTGATACAATAAACATGCTCTTTCAACTGCATTTATGATGTTGTAAACTATCATCATCAAAGCAATTTTAATACTATACATCATGCAACTGTTAGATTTCCCCCTTTTGAGTTTGAAAATGAGGACTTGATCTATGTTTACTTCTGTTTCTTCCTCTTCAAGACTCTTTAAGTTGTAACCCATATGCAACATTCAAAATGAAAAATGCATTAATCTTCATTCACTTAAATATACTAATCTGTCAGTGGAGCTATCACTTTGGGCTTGTTTTTCTCAGTTACTGGTTTTTGGATAATTTTCATTCATTAAGCCTTGGTTATTTAACGGAGTTGACATTAAACCTTTGTGACGGGCAGGAAAGGGTCAGAGAATTTGAATTGTCAAATTTGTAAAACTGACCACAACTGAACACACTTATGCCTTTCTCACTTTAATTGCAGCAGACCTTAGGGAATCTGAATAATCTGCTCTGGAAAGACAGTCTTGTTGTTATATTTCATAGAATCATAGAATTTTGCAGTCCAAAAGGAGACCATTCAACACATTGTTTCTGTCCACATTCCCAACAGAACTACCCAGCTTGTCCCATTCTCCAGCTCCATCCCCATGGCCCTCTAATTACATCACTTTCAAAGATATATCCAGCTATCTTTCCAATCCTCCCATGGAATCGACCTCCACCATTCTCCAAGGCAGCACATTCAAAATCCTTAGAACTCTCTGAGTAAAATAATGCTCTCTCATTAGTTATTGTCAGACCAACTCATAAAAGCTGAAGATCCTTCTTTACTCTGTCAAAATTGCTCTTCAATTTGAACATTTCAATAAGGTCACCTCTTAATCTTCTCTGCTTCAAGGATAATAAATCCAATTTCTTTAATCTTCCTTGTATCTAAAATTCCTAATCCTTGGAATCTCTAGAAAGCCTCCTTTGAACTCTCTCCAGAGTTTTAACATCCTTCCTCAAATAAAGTGCACAGACTGAACACAAAATTCCAAATGTGGTCAGTCAATTTATTTGTAGAGATGCAGCACCAATTCCTGGGTCTTTTATACCCTATGGTCTATTTTGAAAAACAGGAATCCTACAAATCTTCTAAACAAGTATTTCAGCTTGCCTGGCCACTTTCAGAGAATTATGCATGTGAAATGCAAGGTTCTGTCTGTTCCTGTACTCCCCATTCAGCCTGTATTGTCTCTCTGTGTTTCTTCTACCAAAATGCATTACCTCATATTTCTCTGTATTGAAATTCATCTGCCAGGTATCTGCCCATTTGACCAACTTGTCAATGTCCCTCTGGAGTTGCTCAACATCATCCTTACAATTCACTATTTTCCTTGGTTCAGCATCAACTGCAAATTTAGAGATTTTGCCCTCAAATTCTATTACCAAATCATTTCTATAAATCAATGAAAGCAAGGGTCCCAAAACTGATCCCTGAGGAATATCATTTGTTATTCATCTCCAATGTGAGAAATGCCTATCCCCATTTCCTATCTTTTAGCCAATTTCTAATCTATGCTGGCATGGATCCAGCAATCCCAAACATTTCTAATTTGCTAGCCAACCTGCCATGTGAAACCGTATCAAATTCTTTCTAAACCTCCAAGTATATAATATTCATAACATTACCCTCACTCATTGCCTGTATCATCTCGTCAGAGAATTCTATTTGTCAGACATGACCTGCCGTCAACAAAACCATATTGACCATCAAGAATAAACTTATTTTTCTCGAAGTGTATATTTACCTTATGCCTTCCATCAGTTTTCTCACTATTAATATATAACCCACAGAACTGTAGGTTCCTGGGTTACACTTTGACATTGTCTCAAAACAATAGACTCATATTTGCAATCCTCCAGTCCCTAGGATTAATCCTGTGTTCAGAGTGGCCTGAAAAGTTTCTGTCAATACCTCTGCAATTTGTGCCTTTACCTCAGTTAGCATGCATCCCATCAGGCCTAGAGACTTGTTTATCTGGAGGGTACCCAGCCCTTTTAGCACCTCTTCTTAATCCATTATGTACTAATCATTTGCTCAACACCCAAGTTTTCAACTAAGCCATTGTTGACATCTTGAAATTTGGTAAAGAAAGAAGTAAAATATTCATTTGATACTTCTGCCATATCCTTTAATTCATTGAGAAGCTTACCCTGTTGGTTCCTTATGGGTCCCACTCTATCCTTCACTAATCTTTTACTATCAATATATTTGAAGAACATTTTAATGTGTTTTTTAGCAAAGCTTGCCAGCCTTTCCTCTTCTTCCTTTTAACTTTTCTCATTCCAGCTTTAGCCTCTGATCTGCATTTCAGATACTCTTCCTGATGTCTACTGCTGGAATGTATCTTACGCCTCCTTTATCTTCCTTAATCTCTCATCAATATCCTTAGTTATCCAGGGTACTCTAGCTTTGGCCATGATGTATTTGTTTTTCATGCTTATATAAATAGCTTGCATCTTATTCATCTCTCTTTTATAGTTCTTCCACCTCTGTTCCAGAATGAGGATCCTTTCATGCAAAGTTTTAAAACTGAACAATTTTAAGTCTATTTTGAAAAATGTATAAAGTGATATCATTGCTTCCTTCTCCTAAAAATTGCATAAAACCAATGTCATGAAATTCATAGTGAATGAGCCTGGGATCAAGTTCAATGGTAACTTATAAATTGAATCCTATTAAAATGTTTGAGTTGAATGGGATGACTTTTGCAGACACATCTATAGTGCCTGTCCATCCCACTCTAATCGGGATTATGCTGGACAGTTACACAGAAAGGTTGGAGCTTGAGGAAACTGATCAATTTTCATCCACTTCCATCAATCCCTCAAAATATTTCTTCAAGAAGCCCTTGTGTGAAGAGTTGATCTTGGATTCAAGGAAATTGAAAGAATTTCTTACCTTTCTATAAGTTTTCAGCTTTAACAATATCAGGGTGATGTAGTCAGGGGAAAAAAAAAATTACAGCCATAGCAGAGGCCATTTAGAAGAGTCCTTGGCAAAAGTCCTCCTGATATTTATCAAAACACTTTTAATTACAATCAGATAGCAGGCACAGAATAATTACCATTCATTGTTGCAAGCCAATAACAGATGCTGTATCCAGGATGCTATGGGTCTGATGCTCTTCTGAGATGATTGTGGAATCTGACCCTACTTATCTTGGGCATCATTCAATTTATCATTTTATTTAATTACACCAGTATTTCAAGCCTTTTACATTTACATAACATTTAAATTCAACATTACTCTTCCAAGACAGTACTTTATAATTATAAACTTTGTAAAAGGGAAGAACTTTGAAAAACATATTGTTCTTTAGATATTGTTGAATTCAGTGACAGTCTAATGATGAACTTGGACAGGACACACTGCAGTACAACCTGCTATAGACAGAGAAGGGGGAATGGGAGGGAAATGATGCCCACTTTCATTCATAGGAAACATGCCGCATGATCCCTACATCTGGTCATGTTGAGACAGACAGTACTCAAAATTTCCTTTGGCTGTTTATCTCAGTGATTGCAGTTTGTAGCCCAGTGATGTATGCTACTGGCTGCCCACTGGTCCAACAGTTTGTAGTTAGTATGATACAGAGCTAGCCTGAAGCTCTTAAAGTCAGTTCACCCAATAAACAACAAGCTTCACTCATGAAGTGGCCCATCTTGAATTAATGATTGAGGTGGAAGGGGAAGTGATGGCATATTTCTACAAGAGGCTCAGAGACTCTCAGGCACAGGCTGTGAAGATAATGAAAGCAGAGGCTTTAGATATTATTTCCAGGAATCTGCCCTCACCGGCTAGATTGCAGTTCCAGTAAAAGTCAAAGCCTTCTCAAATGGTCAAGGTCAATGAATGCAACTTTTCATGACATCTGTTACTCATTGCACCACCCGCTGTTCACAGTGCTGATGCATGACACACCCATCACTTTTTAAAATTTACTGAGTTAAGTGATTTTCCCCTCATTTACTGAATTTAAAAGTGTTTATTCCTCCATTCAATTATAAGGCATGTATCGCCTCAGTGAAGTGGAAGATTGTTTGTTTCTCTCCTTGAGTGCATTTTGAGGCTCCAGCAGTGGAGGTTATCTGCACAGGGGATGTCTTATCCTGAGGTAAAAACAATGACTGCAGATGCTGAAAACCAAATACTGGATTAGTGGTGCTGGAAGAGCACAGCAGTTCAGGCAGCATCCAACGAGCAGCGAAATCAACGTTTCGGGCAAAAGCCCTTCGAAGGGCTTTTGCCCGAAACGTTGATTTCACTGCTCGTTGGATGCTGCCATGTCTTACTTGAACCTATTTAATAAAGATCACACACATGGACAGTTCAAAACCTGCCATTCTACAGGTGGGGTTTCGCAAATGGAAGACGTTAATAAATTTCCATGTTTCTAATTCCTTGATCTAATAGATATCTGCTGGTAGATCTTGCCCAGGAAGGTTACTCCTTGTGTGGCACAAAGATGGAAAACAGGCAGTAAGTTTCTTGAACATACCATTATGTGGTGAATTGTGAGATGCAGCACGGATGGTTTCAATGAGCTCCGAGGTTTCTGTTGCTTGGTGACAGTGTGTCAAGGAGTGAGAACATGAAGCTAGGGAAGGGAAATGAAGCAAAAGCTTAGAGTCATTATTATCATTATTGCATTCTATAGAGTGTCAATAAGATGAATATTTGAGGATCTTTGCTGGACAAGTGCCCAGTACCCCCTCACAGAGAATGATAAGGGAAGTGGTGAGGCCTAGACTGTTGTGACAACAGTTATAGAATCATAGAGATGTACAGCATGGAAACAGACCCTTTGGTCTAACCCGTCCGTGCCGAACAGATATTCCAACACAATCTAGTCCCACCTGCCAGCATCCCTCTAAACCCTTCCCATTCATATATTCATCCAAATGCCTCTTAAATGTTGCAATTGGACCCGCCTCCACCACATCCTCTGACAGCTCATTCCATACACTTACCACCCTCTGTGCCGAAGTCCTCATAGATCACATCTACCGCTCTGCCCTCATCGATCCTCTTTGTTATTTGATCCAAAAACTCAATCAAGTTTGTGAAACATAATTTCCCATGCACAAAACCATGTTGACTATCCCTAATCAGTCCTTGCCTTTCTGAATACATGTACACCCTGTCCCTCAGGACTCTCTCCAACATATTGCCCACCACCGAAGTCAGGCTCACCGGTCTATAGTTCCCTGGCTTGTCCTTACCACCGTTTTTAAACAGTGGCACCATGTTAGCCAACCTCCAGTCTTCCGGCACCTCACCTGTGACTATCGATGATACAAATATCTCAGCAAGAAGCCCAGCAATCACTTTTCTAGCTTCCCACAGAGTTCTCGGGTACACCCGATCATGTCCTGGGGATTTATCTAACTTTTTGTGTTTCAAGGCATCCAGCATTTCCTCCTCTGTAAAATGGACATTTTGCAAGGTGTCACCATCTATTTCCCTACAGTTTATATCTTCTATATCCTTTTCCATAGTAAATACTGATGCAAAATACTCATTTAGTATATCCCCATTTTATGTGGTTCCAGACAAAGGCCGCCTTGATGATATTTGAGGGGCCCTATTCTCTCCCTAGTTACCCTTCTGTCCTTAATGTATTTGTAAAAAACCCTTTGGATTCTCCTTAATTCTATTTGCCAAAGCTATCTAATGTCCCCGTTTTACCCTCCTGATTTCCCTTTTAAGTATACTCCTACTTTCTTTATACTCTTCTAAGGATTCACTCGATCTATCCTGTCTAGACCTAACATGTGCTTCTTTCTTTATCTTATCCAAACCCTCAATTTCTTTAGTCATCCAACATTCCCTATACCTACCCGCCTTTCCTTTCACCTTGACAGGAGTATGCTTTTTCTGGATTCTTGTTATCTCATTTCTTCCCATTTTCCAGCCGTCCCTTTACCTGCGAACATCTGCCCCCAATCGAAAGTTCATGCCTAATACCATCAAAATGGGTCTTTCTCCAATTTAGAACTTCAACTTTTAGATCTGGTCTATCCTTTTCCATCATTATTTTAAATCTAACAGAATTATGGTCACTGGCCCCAAAGTGCTCCCCCACTGACACCTCCGTCACCTGCTCTGCCTTATTTCCCAAGAGTAGGTCAAGTTTTGCACCTTCTCTAGCAGGTACATCCATGCACTGTACCAGAACATCTTCTTGTACACACTTAACAAATTCCTCTCCATCTAACCCCTTAACACTATGGCAGTCACAGTCTATGTCTAGAAAGTTAAAATCCCCTCCCATAACCACCCTATTATTCTTACAGATAGCTAAGATCTCCTTACAAGTTTGTTTCTCAATTTCACTCTATTCGGAGATCTATAACACAATCCCAATAAGTTGATCATCCCTTTCTTATTTCTCAGTTCCACCAAATAACTTCCCTGGATGTATTTCCAGGAATATCCTCCCTCAGTACAGCTGTAATGCTATCCCTTATCAAAAACGCCACTCCCCCTCCTCTCTTGCCTCCCTTTTTATCCTTCCTGTAACATTTGTATCCTGGAACATTAAGCTGTTTGACTCACTTCTGTTCTCAACTGTACCCGTCTCACATCGATCTCTTTCCTCACTATCTCCCTGGGTTCCAACCCCACACCTTCCTAGTCTAAATCCTCCGAAGCAGCTCTAGCAAATTTCCCTGCCAGTATATTAGTCCCTTTCCAATTTAGTGCAATCCGTCCTTCTTGTACAGGTCACTTTTGCCCCAAAAGAGATTCCAATGATCCAAAAATATCAATCCTTCTCCCATGCACATGCTCCTCAGCCATGCGTTCATCTGCTCTATCCTCTTATTCCTGCCCTCACTAGCTCATAGCACCAGGAATAATCCAGATATTACTACTCTTGAGGACCTCCTTTTTAAATTCCTGCCTAACTGTCTGTAATCTCCCTTCAGAATCTCAACATTTTCCACTCCTATATCATTGGTTCCAATGTGGACAACGTCCTCTTGCCGTCCCCTCTCCCCCGTGAGAACATTCTGCACCCTCTCTGAGACATCCTTGATCCCGGCACCAAGGAAGCAACACACCATTCTGCTTTTCGCTGCTGGCCACAGAAATGTCTGTTTGTACCTCGGACTAGAGAATCCCCTAACACAATTGATCTCTTGCAAGCCGACGTACCCCTTGTTGCACTAGAGCCAGTCGCAATACCAGAAACTTGGCTGTTTGTGCCATATTCCCCTGAAAATCCATCCCCTCCTACATTTTCCAAACAGCATACCTGTTTGAAATGGGTATAGCCACAGAAGACTCCTACACTAGCTTCCTACCTGTCTTACCTTTCCTGGACTTAACCCATCTACGTGACTGTATCTGAGACTTTCCCCCCTTCCTATAACTGCCATCCATCACATACTGTTGCTGTTGCAAATTCCTCATTGCTTCTAACTGTCTCTCCAACCAATCCATTTGATCTGATGAGATTCACAACCAACCACATTTATGCTAGATATAATCCACAGTCACCCTTAAATTCTCTTTTAACTCCCACATCTGACAAAAGGCACATATCACTCTACTAAAGGCCATTTTTCCTCCTTCACAATCTACCGCCCCAGAAAATAACACCGTCTTATTCCACTACAAACACCTCCACAGGTTAAATGAATAGTTATGGCTTATATTTTAATTTTAATCGAGAGACATATCTCTAAAAACATATAGTCAAGAAAGAAGCCACTATACTCACTACTGCAGACTTTCTGTCGGTCACACTTGAAAACAACAATTCACTTATCTGATTCTGTGCTGTGAACTTTGCCCAATAGTTCCTCCAAGATCAGTTGTGAATTTCACTGGTTGTCAATTTTCCCAGATGCACTCCGATATCCAGCGATATATGAATTGAAACAGCAAAGGCAGTGTCAGTTTCTTTCTCTCTCTCTCTCCTGCACTGACCTCACCATGTGCTTCCTTCGTCTGTTCTCCTCCCTTTTAAAAGTGCTGTTGTTTTGACTTTTTTTCTAAAGTTCATACAAAACAGTAATTGCTGATCCTGGAATTTGAGGCAATCACCTCCAGCACCTAAAAACCTCAATAAAGGATCAGCTGTTAGGGCCAGAAATCTTTCCCATCATCACTACTTGAATCTAGCAGCTTTAGTTTATAAAAGCAAATGAAGAAGAGATACTGGGCTGAAAAGATTTTCTTTACTTTTACCTCAACAGATGCTGACTGATCTGCTGAGTTTTTAGATTAGATTAGATTACTCACAGTGTGGAAACATGCCCTTCAGCCCAACAAACCCACACTGACCCGCCAAAGCGCAACCCACCCAGACCCATTCCCCTACACCTAACACTATGGGTAATTTTGTATGGCCAATTCACCTAACCTGCACATTTTTGGATTGTGGGAGGAAACCGGAGCACCGTGCAGACACAGGGAGAATGTACAAACTCCACACAGTCAGTTGCCTGAGGCGGGAATTGAACCCAGGTCTTTGGTGCTGTGAGGCAGTAATGCTAACCACTGTGCCATCGTGCCGCCCCACAATTTCTCCAGCACCTTCCGTTCTTAACAACTTTAGTTGATAGGTTGCTTCTGATTTTGACTTTTGCTGCTGTTTTCTTCAGTGGTTATGAGAATGAGGAAGTATTTTCATAAAGTCATAATATACAGGAGCAGAATAAAGCCAAGTCTCCTCCACCATTTGATCATGGCTCTTGTGCTCCTCACCTCCATTTTCCTGCCTTCTCTCCATATCCTTTAAACCCACTACCTACTAAAAATCTGCCTAACTTCTCCTTAAATTTACTCAGCTTCCCCTGCACTTGTGGGGTAGTGAATTCCACAAATTCACAACCCTTTGGGAAAAGTAGTTTTCAAAAGTCATTCCCAAGTAGGTGGGGTTGAGACCATACATTAGCCTCTGTCCATCCATGTATATGTGTAATTCTATTTTTGGTACTGGTCATGTGGAGTTGGTTTCAGAGGGATTCACCCTTATCACAAATGCCTGAGCAGCCTTGTCCCTGGTTCAACATTCAGATAATCCACTTCACCCTCCCACATGTACCAGTTGGTGTTAGCCACCAATGGAGCTTGAACAAATACAACTCGAACATGCCATTCTAATTTTTTCATGTCTGGAGCCCATCTTTTCCAGTGTGAAGTGATGCCCAAATCCATGAGAGAACTTGCAGCCCAAGCCATGATCCTGCATCTGATATTAAATGTCTCAGATTCCATTCTTGCACAGGGAGAATCCAGTCTTAGATGGAGATCATGAAAACCATAATCATTTGTCAGGCAAGCGCAGGTAGGTTCATCTTATAGTTGCCATTGCTGCAGACACCAGTGAATGAAGCAGTGTGCAGATCCTCCCAGCAGTCTAGCAGTGCATCCTCAACGAGATTAGGAATGTTGGTGGAATGGCACCCAAGTAACTGTTTCACCAAATTAAGCATTCACTAAGACGGTTTTCAGATCATGATAGCACCAAGTGAACATTATTAAACTTGTTAAAGAACATCCAGCCATAAATATGTGAGTATTACAGTGTCACTTGTGCTATCAATTGAAGCCTGCATTGCTGGATATCCCCCTAGCCTGGCAAACTCATGTACTCACAGATTCTGCTTCTTACTGCTCAATGAGGTGGTGAAGTCCTGCCTTTTATGGAGGGCCTCCATAAACGTTACAGATGTAGAAATGGACAGCGAACAGTGAGTGGTGGTTAGTTTCACAATTCCTATTTGGAATAGTCTACTGGTGAGGCATTTTATGGCAACACTGACACTGATGATTATTGGCAGCTCTGTGAACCTCTTGCTGTATGGCTGAAGTTAGGATTGTAGGAGGGAACACATTCCCTTAATGATGAAACACCAGTGCTGCAAAGAATGCTTGTGACAATGATGAAGTTAAAAATAATGCTCCTGAAGGGCTTTTCATTGAAATGGCAAACAAAGAACCCTCTCCCTCCAGATACATCCAGACAGAATGCTCTCGATGGCGCACCTATAAAAGTTGGCAAGGGTATTCGTCGTCATGCCAAATTTCCTTAGCTGCTTGAGGAAGAGACATTGTTAGGTCTTTGTAACCAATGCATCCACATGAAGAGTCCAAGAAAGCTTGTTGTGGATGACCACTCCCAGGAGCTTGACACTCTCCACTCGTTCCACCTCTGTGCTGTTAATGTGTAGGGGTGCATGAGTAACATCCTGCTGAAAGTCAATAATGAGTTCCTTGGTTTTGCTGGCATTGAGAGCTAGGTTGTTCTCGGTGTACAATTTTTCCAGGTCTTCCACCTCCCGTCTATAGTCTGTTTCGTTGCCATCTGAGATTCGAGCGACTATTGTGGTGTCATCAGTGAACTTGTAAATGGCATTAGTCTAGTATTTGGCGACGCAGTCATGGGTATACAGTGAGTACAGTAGGGGGCTGAGTGCGCATCCCTGGAGTGCTCCAGTGTTGAGTGTTAGTGACGAATAAATATTGTCCCCAATCTTCACTGATTGTGGCCTGTTGGTCAAGAAACTGAGGATCCTGTTGTAGAGAGTGGGGTTTAGTCCAAGATCACTAAGTTTAGTAATCAGTCTCAAGGGGACTGATTAGTAGGGAAATTTAGTTGAATTAAGTGTCACTCACTGAACAACAATAGGCCTTGCCAATGATCAAGGACATCAGGTCCTGTCTGTTGAGAACTGCGAGACAGTCAAGCCAATTTTCAAATGGTTCCATTCACTCTGTGTGAATTCCATGTATACATGACGTATCTACACTCGTATCTATCAGTCAAGGCACACAACCCAGGCTGTACCAGGTATCGTGGTTCTGGTCAACATTTTGCAGCTCAGATCTACAGTGTGAGTGTCATGGAGTCAAATTTCACAGCCAACAAGATGACATGCACTTGGCAATTTCTGACCAACTGAACAAATTTTGATTAAGGGCAAAACTTTTGCATGCATACAATGAGGGCAGAATTAATTTTGAATTCAGTCATTATCGCACAGTAACAACTTAATCCCCACTGGCATCAGCCAGACAGAAGAAGGTGACCTTTACTAACAATGAAAAAAGTCACTTGATACTCTGCCTTGATAGAGTATTAAAAGGCTTTGAAGACTTTATCTCAGTTCAGTCATTTTAATTTATACTATTACATGCTTCAACTTTTAGATTGCACCTTGTAATTAAATAGACCAACTGAAACGCAAAGGACTGAATTTTTTCTAACCAAAATGATATTATACATTTTTGTAAATTTAATATGACAAGGAATTCAACTGCTTAGTCACATAAATCTAACAATCTATAATGGGCCACTCGACCTTTAGAAATGAGTTTCATACTTTTGCTTGCAGCAAGAAATGGAAAATAGCAGAATGGGAACAATCCAAAGAAGGTGGACAAAAGTATAAAGTTTCCATTGCTAAAGAAGTAATTTAATGTGAATCCATTTCTTCCTCCAAAAATACATAGTAGCTACTTTCTGACACCATTGTCACTGAATTGAAAAAAAAGACAGAAATACACAAAGACATATGAAATAACTGTTTACAGACTGGTACCCCATCACAAGTCACACTTAATTTACATGCGCATAGGACATGGACTCTGGCCAGCTAGCTCAGAGCCAATCTAGACAAAGTACACTCTCTGAGATTTCTGTTGACCTCTATCAGCCAGGGCTCCCTGTTTGCCCCGGGTTAACAACCCCAGTAGGGAGCTCATAGTCAATGTGATCCACCTGGCTCTCATTCCAATCACTACAACATACAAACTGTGTGACAAACATGAGTTACATACAACATGGGACAAAAATACTATGAAAGGAAGAGACCAAAAGGAAGACAAACTTGAAAAAAGGAGAATAAGTATGGTGGACTCAGAGATCAACCAATATAAATAAATATACAGATGAAGGCTACAGCACGGAAATGTATCTTACAACAAAACAGAGAATGAGTCAAAGGCTTTAATTTTAATGCAACTATTTGACAGGAATATGGCAGGAGTTAAAATCAGGAAAAGTGCAGGCACAGCATGAATAAGCTCAAATGAAGCTTCAAGAACATGATTTAGGGCCTGGAGTGATTTTAAATGGACTGCATTGCGAGTGACATATACTCCCTCTCTCAGGAGGTACTGTTGCCTGCTAACGTTTGGGAGCCCTTAAAATAGATTATTGACTTAGCTTTATTGCCACATGTACTCAAATGAAAAATTTGCAAGTCACCATGGAATGCCCTGCCAGTAGCAGTAGTGGACTCTCCCTCTTTATGGGTATTTAAGCGGGCATTGGATAGGTATATGGAGGATAGTGGGTTAGTGTAGGTTAGGTGGGCTTTGATCGGCGCAACATCGAGGGCCGAAGGGCCTGTACTGCGCTGTATTGTTCTATGTTCTATGTTCTATGACGGTGCTACCTTAGGTACAAAGGTCCAGATTCTTAAGTACCAATTCTTAGAAAAAATAGAAAAATAAATTTAAAAGAAGTCCAGCATTATAGATCATAGGAATAAACTAGAAAAATACATGTTCCATATAATCCTCCTTCCAAACTAGTCCACACCACCACCGAATCTGCTGTATGAAAGAGAGTTCTCCACCACCTCACTGCCACCTGCTACAGACCCATCAACATGGGATCACCACTCTCTAGGAGCCAGCTCACCTGCTGGGCCCACCATTCCAATGCCACTGAGTCTAATGCTGAACCCATGGTTACTCCCCAAGCAGGTTACCCCTGCTCTACTACTGCTGAAAATCTGAACCTTAAAGAATTGATGCAATTCCAAAGACAGAGAGACAAGAACACAAAACATTAGATGGTAGGGCACATGCTTAGACACAGTTACGTTAAGGGGAATAAATATAAATACTTCTACTTTGGCCTTTGAGCAATATGGCCAGTATTTAAAAAGTAAGTCACTTGTTCATACCTCAATGTATAGGGGTGGGACTGGTACAGAAAGAGAAAGCTCTGAGATGGGAGATAGTCAGCAAAGGCTACCACTATGGTCTTTGTGAGGGCAGTGCACACGACCACAGTGGGTCAGGGTCAGGAGGAAAGATAGAGGAGAATTCTATGTGATGGATGTCAACACACGGAGGGGGGAAGGTGGCTAGATATTGGGGAGGGACAGTGGGGATGGGGTCAGTGAGGTAGAGTTATGGTAAAAAGGTTATGTGAAGACTCTGGTCATGAACAGTTTGAGCCACAGGACTGAGTATTTTTAGCATGAATTGTGTTCCTTGTCATCACTTGCCATTTCCGAGAACTGACATGCAAATTGAAAATGCCTGGCACAATACTCAGGAGGGTGGTGGTGGTGGGTGGGGGGGAGGGGGGTGCAGTGTTATTTTGATGGACAAAAGTATATGCTTCACTTCTGCTGGATGACAGGCTATGACTCATACACTTGCAGAATACAGCATCATTTCATTTGCAATCGCACCATTGTGCATGTGAAATGAATGCAATCCACATATTTGGAGTTCAAATGCAAGTCAATAGCAAGGTAATGCATGTCTTTGGTCTATGCATAACTTGCACATAGTCCACTCAATACAGCAGATATTATCATCATCGACTCTAAAAGATGTTGGTTTTGGCCATCACCCATTTCCACGCACTATGTCCAATGGTGCCGTGGGACTCAAAATCACTTCTCTTTACAACAACACTCTGAATAACATTATATCTTCTAAAGTATGCAATTATAACTTAAATAGTTAATGTGTGGATGGGATTGGGAAAGATTCAGAGTGCATGCAAACATATACTTCAATGTTTACTCCGACCCAGTGCATTACCTCTGCAAAGTAGATGGTTAACCCACAGAGCTATGAGACTTTGATATATGGCTGACTTTGTCAGGGTGCTACATAAGTCATTGTATGGAGGAGTGTGCAGTACATTCCAACACTGACCCTTCTTCAAGCTAAGGCCCTGTTTTGATCATATATTCCCAAAGTAGGTTATTACTAGCACAAGTGATGTAACCACAGATGGGATGCTCCCTGTAGCAGCTGCCTTTCTAAGAATACAAAGGTAACTGGAGGAGGAACAGGTGGAATAGCAAGTACAGGAGCAGCTACTCCAGAGGCTGAAGAGCACCCAGTTCACTGTGAGAGCAATACAAATGTCAAAAGAGGGGAGGCCTGACCTGGTATGGAGTTGGTTATCAATGGGCTGGTCAAAAGCACCACCAGTGATGAGTTCAATGCCGCTGCAATTTGTATCTGAAATTCATATGGATATTGTCCACACTTCTGGTGTAATCCACTCACATGGTTAAGTTTGCAAACATAAAACCCCTATCACTTGGGACCAACCCCTCTAAGAACAAATTGGTTGCTGAGGTAACTGTTCCAAATATTCAATCACTCAATTTATTTTCCAGAGCGCTACAGAATAACAAAACAAAATCACAGAAGCTGGAAACAACATATTAAAAGCCAGTTATTGTGACTGGCATGTCATCTTATCTTTACAGAAGAGCCTTTTGAAAAGGGACAAAACAAGGAATCTTGGCGTGGCTGATGTATATTTGTTATTCAGGACACATATCAGATGTGCACTCTGCCTTCACTCTGATAACAGATGATATTCTGTTACAGTGATACATACGATGCACAATAGCTTTCTAAAAACATTGAAGGTGTTGGTTCAGTGATCAGCCTGCTCACAATCAGAAATAACAGCACTCATCATTTTAAAGTTAAAATCCTTCCAGTATTCTTTTTAAATGATAAAATGAGTTGACTTTCAGTAGCTGAATTACAATGAAAGAAATGACACAAATGCCGTCAGTATTCCTTACAAAAAAATCAAAATATTACCACAGCAATCTAACCAATGTTTTTATGATCATCTTCTTTGTTGTTCCTTCCATAAAACCATTATAACAATATTTACTAATTTGTATGCACAACCAATCTATTCATCTTTCAATGAACTAACTGTTGCCATATCTCATACTCCAAATAATCATAAATTTCTTCCTATGGTAAGCATGACATTAGTGGTCTGGCTATTTCTTTTCTGGAATGTAGGTGTCATTGGAAAGGCTGGCATATACTACACGCTGTTAATTTCCTTTTGCATTGAGTAGCTTGCTAAACCCATCTTCGAGTGGTATTTAAGAGTCAACAACATACTGTGGTTCTGGTGTCACATGCTGGCAAGGCAAGGTAGGAATGGCTGTCTACCCTCCTCTAGAGGATATTAGGAAACCAGATGGACATTTCACAATAGTGAATTATGGTTGTTATGGTCACCTTTACTGACAGTAGCTTTATATTCAGTGGTGAGATACGAACCTGTGTACCAAGAACATTAAGCTTGGCTTCTGGATTACAAGTCCATTGACATTGCCATTATGTCATTGCATCCTCCTATTCCAGTTACACAAAATTAGCATCGACAGATATGAACTATCAATTAGGTGAAAGATGTCAAGATTAGAGTAGTGCTGGAAAAGCACAGCAGGTCAGGCAGTATCCGAGGAGCAGGAAAATCGACATTTCGGGCAAAACCCAACCATCAATTTTCAATTGATCTTACACCGAGTGTGTAGCAGGCACCGAGTTCAACAATAGTAGAAGCCTGACAACACAACAAACTCCTAAGAACAGGCAGTCAGTCAGAACATTAGACCCCTAGGACTTCTCTGGAAGGGGCTAGCAGAAGGCTGCAGGAATTTTATGGAATTTAATAACCTTATGCCAAGAGCAGGTGGGTTTGCTGTCTGCCCATTTCTTGGTGTAGCTGAAACAACATTAAACAGGCCTTGAGGCATTCAATGTTCCTCCAAAGTGCCCATACCCATCTCAGTTTTCTCTGACAGTGCTCCCTTTTGAAATGAGAATGTGAGCAAATTTATTGTGTTGATTCTCAGTCTTTCAAGTCTAGAAATGTTGTGTGAACATGCCTCAATGGTAAGCCAATTATTGTACTCAATATTTTATAGTTATTCATCTTCTTTACCTCATAAACGCTTCACCTATATTGGGAATATCAACTGTCATGGAGTAAGAAGACCCAGGTCAAGACAGTGTTCGGATTCTCTACATATTTCATTGCAGTTCGCTAATCCCATAGGAGAAAAATTCGTATGGTGGAACACAAGACCATAACTTCTTCATTTTCTTTGCTTTAATGGCTCAAATTTTCTGGACTCTAGATTGTTGGAGATTAGGCATATATCTGAAGATATGTGCTTCAGGAAGTCCTGATGTATTGGCCCACTTGAGAATTGCTGGAAAAGTCTAGACCCTGTTTACTCCTGCCCTACTTAACTTACTTAACCCCTGGCAACTCCTATCTGATGACTCCCTGAGCTGATCACACTCTTAAATTGATCCTACAGCACAACCACCTCATTCAACCCTACTACCCACCAGCCTGATCCAACTATTGCGTCTGACCTGACATGGCTATCACTTGTCATGACTACCAAGTACCATCTGAGGGACACAAGTGCCAGGGAATGACCATCTCAAACAAGAGAGAATCTAATCATTGGGCCTTGACATTCAATAACATTACCAATGCTTAATTCTCCACTATCAACATCCTGGGATTACCATTGGCAAGAGAACAAACTGGACCACTCATATAAGTTATCTGGCTGCAAGAGCAATTCAAAGGATAGGAATATTGTAATGAATGATTCAGCGCCTGACAATCAAAACTATTTACATTTTACAAAGCACAAGTCAGGAATGTGATGGAATACTCCTCACTTGCCTGGATGAGTACAGTCCCAACAACACTCAAGAAACTTGACACCATCCAAGACAAAGCAGCTTGCTTGACTGGCATGATGTCTGCAAACATCCACTCCCTCCGACACTGATATTCAGGTGTACTACCTCCAAAGTGCACAGCAGAAATTCATCAAAGGTCCTTAGAAGGCACTTTCCAAACCCACAAACACTTTCATCTCGAAGGCTAAGGGCAGCAATTGCATGGCAATATTACCATGTGCAAGTTTCTCTCCAAGTCACTCAATGACCTGACTTGGAAATGCATTGCAGTTCATTCAGTGTCACTGGATTAAAATCCTGGAACTTCCTCCCTAATGCCAGTGTTGGTCTACCTACAGTACGTGGACTTCATCAGTTCAAGAAGGCATTTCACCAGCATCTGCTCAAGAGCAGTTAGGGATGGACAGTTATTGCTGCCTAGCCTGTCACATCTATATCTCATGAAGGAATAAAACAAAACCAACCTATCTATTCCCAATCTAACCCAACCACCTACTGACCCAATACCAACCACCTCACCAACCCAACCATTGCCCACTACCTTCCCCAAATGGACTATTACATACCCCTGACCTGATTTTATCCCATTCCCAAACCTGAAACCTCCAACCAGACCCAACTACCCTCCAACCACTTCCCTTATCCAACTGACTACTCACAAACCACCTGACTGCATCCCCACATGAACCTCCAGCCAATCTGCCTACTAACTCACTTGGCTACTCAACTTACCCATTCATGTGTCTACACATTTCACCACTTATGCAGTCCCCAAATTCACCCAATTATCCATCTCACCCACCCTCAAATATGAATCTCCCACTTAACTTTTAACCTTTTTCACTTACCCAGTTAATCAACACAGTCACATGCATAGTATCTTAATCACCTTCCTACATTAATCACCTTCCCCATTCTCCTAATCCCCACTTGACCCATCTACCTACATAAGCATCCATCTGTTGACTCCTTCACTTTATTTACACATGCATTCACTAATCACACTCAAAAATTCAACCTTAAAGCTTAGCAGGCAGAACACGTCAATCAATGCTATAAAATTGGGTGTGTCCTGACTTCCCACCATTGCACCCACAGGTAACATTGTGCTGTGCATTTCTTTAACAGCTGATATTAGAGAACTATGACAGAATTAAAAATGATCAAGTAACTACATTGAGCTACATTGAAGTACGTGGAATGAAATGGCCTTTATTGCCCAGAATCTGCAACAGTGCAGTGAACCATTTGGCCAACTGGCTGCTTCCACGGGCAAGTTAGAGACAAAACAAAACTGCAGATGCTGGAATCCAAAGTAGACAGATAGGAGGCTGGAAGAACATAGCAAGCCAAGCAGCATTAGGAGGTGGAGAAGTCGACGTTTCAGGTATAACCCTTCTTCCTGACAGGTGGATGGGAATTTGGCACGGACACCAGATATCCCTGACTTGCAAGGAGACTGAGCGGTGTTGCAATGCACCCAAATGGAGGAGAGGGCACACACAGCCGTCAGAAATCACAGGTGGCTACAATGGAGATTCTGCAGGAACCCCATGTACAACTCTCATCAGAGCTGGAATAACAACAATGTCAGCAGAAACCCTTGACTGTTATCTTGTTTAGAATCATATAATCCATACAGTGCAGGAAGAGGCCATTCGGTCCAATGTATCTACTGACTCTCCAAAGAAAGTCCTATCCAAACCCACCACTCCATCCTATTCCTGTAACCCTGGATTTATCATGGCTAATCCATCTAGTCTGCACATCCTATACACTATGTGAATATCTAGCATTTCTTTAAGGCTGAAGGTTGGTTTTCTCATCAACACTAAACCACATGAGGCTTGCAGAAACTTATTGGTGGTAGCATATACAATGCTCACTGCACAATGGCTTCATTCTGTGAGCAACACTGCTGGAACTGAGTAGCTATTTAAAATTTTCAGGCAATTTGATTCTTATTCAATATAGATGAATCTGCTTTCCAATAAACATTGACACCAAGTCTAGGGACTTAATTGTTGATTTTGTTGTGTATTTGGGATCCTTTACCATAGTTATTTACAACTTAGAGCTGTCCCCATCTGCCATCTATCTGCATGAGCAATGGAGAAAGTAATTGCCTCCAGAGAACCCTGGAATAGCACAGCGTTTCTCTGCAAGTATGTTGCTCTGTCTCAGACAAAATGAACTGTCACAACATATTAATGCACAGTTTCAGTCAATTTTCTTTTTGTACATTGAAGTATGTGGTAAAGGCATCTTCAACAACAACGCACATTTATTTGTATCATTCACATAGAAAAAATATTCAAAAATCTTCACAGAAGCATAATCAATATGTTCCTTCGCTGCTACTTCTCTTTGTGATTGTTCACAGTGTGTGCTTTACTTATGAATGATACATTCCTTTTAAAGGGATGGAGAAGAGAATAAGATACAAAGCTGCTGCGTGAACATGACCCAAATTTAAAGCAATAGTAGATTATACTGCCTCCTGAGTCTGCTCCTTCACTTAGCATGACCAAGGCTGATCTGCTGATGGAGGTCATGTCAATGAAGAAGCAGCTGAAAATGGTTGTGTCTCCCCAGAGGAACCCATGCAGAGACATCCCTGGCGCTGAGGTGACTGATCTCCAACAGCCACAACTTCTTTCTATGTTTCAGATATGACTCTGACAAGTGAAGAGTTTTACCCTGATTGCCATTCACCTTAGTTTTCCAAGGGGCCTTGATGCCACACTCAGTTAAATTTGACCTTGATGTCACAGGCAGGCACTTTCACTTCATCTCTGAAATTCAGTTGTTTCGTCCATGATTGAATCATGTACAGCAAACTTTGTTTGAACCTGTACCTTCTCAATCAGCACACTTCATAAACCAGCAAAATGAAACAACTTAAACACCGTGAGGTACCACAATGTCTGAGCATTTATGCTGTATATACAGCATAACAGTGATGTGTATACCCCCCGCATTAGGTTTCTATTACTGTATTGATTTCAGGAGGTCTGCTGATATTTTTGCAGAGATTCTTTAAGGGATGTTAATGTCTCAAAGTTTTACTTGGTCAGGGTTTGCTGTGGTTATGTGTACCTCTTGATTATCTGGAATATTTGATCAAACGGCACAGTCCTGGTCCCATAGGCGCCGGATAATAAAAAGTTTGCTGTACATACAATGAGATCAGGAGCTAAATGGGCAGGTGGAACCAAAATTGAAACCTCCTAGTTTTTTCTTCGGCAGTTATATTAAACCTTTGGTTACTGACCTGCCTATCTGAAGACATAGCATCTCCCTGACTTGGTCAACCAGAGATACTACAAATCCTATAAATTTTGAAAACCTACACCTTTTCTGTTTAAGGAGAACACTTCTATAGTCCTGCCATTAGCTTTGTTGGACACATTTACGATATGCTGCACCAAGGTCAACCTTAATTTGGGGCCTAACTACTAATTTCTAGACCTAACTACTAAATCACAATTTTCAAAACACATTTTATGTCTCAATCCTTTAATGTTTTTCAATATTCTGTTTTTTAGGACTGAGCCTCACTAGAAATTGGCTAAGTGTCATTTTTGTCAAGTTTCATAAAGGATTTCACTCTGTAAGACCGAGTGAGTTTTCTCATGTGATTGGCTCAAACTTGCCTCATGAACTAGGTACCATATCCTGTGGTACCCCACTTGTCCAGTGCCAGCCTGATTCTCCCATCACTTATAAGAAGGTGTTCTCACCAATGTCAGGCCATCCCAAATTCTTGGAAATGGTAGCATATTTAGAAAGCACACCTGCCTCTGGTCAAATGTTGGTAGCTTAGAGCTGCTCTGCTCATTTCATGTTGTTTGAGCTGAACAAGATGAGCGGAAATTGACATCCTGCTTTCCAGAAAATGCAGCATTTAAATGTAGAAGCATACTGTAGGTGAATCAGAGATGAGCCATGATGATGCAGTGAGCCTAAGGTGTGTCAGATTTCAATGTTCGTGGATTGGTTGCATGCAGTTGCTGCCAATTTTGACAAATGGTCCAGAGCCAAGTGGAATCTGTGGAGAATCTTCAACTGTGAAGCATGAGTCCTATTGTAAAGTGGCATCTTCCATATATTTTCCCAAATATCCTCCCATTCCTCTGAAGAAATTCAACACCTAGCTCTCTCTCCCACGTCCTGCAGAGCTGATGAAACTCATTTGAGGGGGTACCCACCAATTGATGATATAAAGTACTGACAGTACCCTTAGCACTTAGCACCCCCTCTCTATGTTGGATTTGTAGGGATCAGTCAAAAGTGTAGCCTTTTTTTGAATAAAATCCCTAACTTGAAAAAAATGAAAAAGCTCGCTATTAGATAACTCCTACTACCGTACTAACTGATCGAAGGACATCATTACATCTCCCTCAAATAAATTGACCATGCAAGACACACCCCTAGCTGCCCAATGTTTAAATCCTGAATCTATCATCCCTGGTTGAAAACCTGGCATACCCACTAAAGGTATAGACAAAGATGTTTTGCCAATATTGCCTTCCCTCTGCCAAATTGTCCTCCATGCTTTAACAGTATTGATAACTATTGGGTTATGGTAATATTCCCTAACTGTCCCTTTTTTTTTCCAAAAACAGCAAACTAGTAAGAGGGAACCCTACCTGAGAGGCTTTGATATCTAGGATACCTGTTGGCTGCCACTAAAAATATTAAAATTGGTTGATCGTACCCCGTTGATGATGGCTGCTGCAAGAGGGCCACCATTGCCAACCTTTACCCACCTTATGAAGACGTCGCCCAAACCAACTCCCCAGAGTGTAGAAAAGGTACGGCCACTCAACTTGGTCAAATGCCTTTTCTGCATCTAGAGAAATCACCAGTCTCTATATTAACTGCTGTTGGCATACTTGAATTACATTAAGCAGCTTCCTAACATTATTGGAGGATCTGCAACCCTTTAGGAAGCCTGTCTGATCGTCTTTAATAATAAAAGGTAACACAGTCTCCAGCCTTAACGTGAGAGTCTTAGAGAGGATTTTAAAGTCCACATTTAAGAGTGAAATGGGCCTGTATGAAGCACAGTCTTCCGGGTTCTTCCTTTTTTAAGAATAAGTGAAATATTGGCCTTTCTCAGAGATGGTGGGAGACAATCTTGACTGTATGAATCATTAAACACATTGAGCATCGGGCCTGACAGTATGTTTATAAATTCCTTATAGAATTCACTGGGAAATCCATCAGGACCATGCGCCTTTACCCTCTGAAGCTGCCTTACAGCTTCCTGCACTTCTTGCTCTGATAAAGGGGCATTGAGAAAGGACTGTTGTTTGGGAGTCACACCCGGGAGCTTCAGATCCCTAAGAAAGGATTCCATTTTGGCCTGCCCCTTCTCACAATCCTCAGATTGATATAATTTAGAGTAAAATCTCTGGAATACCACCTTAATCTTTTTAGAATCACACGTTAGGTTCCCTTAATCACCATAATGGTTTGAGGGGCACTCCTTTCCCTGGCAAGATACGCTAAGTATTTGCCTGGCTTGTCACCATGCTCATATAACCTTTGCTTTGCAAATGCCAACTCCTTCTTTGGCATCTGCATGGGCACGGAATTTAATGCAGACCACAGCACCATAATCCTCTGTAGTTTGACCAATGAAGGGCTGTCAAAGTAAGCCTTCTTGGCTGCCTTTAACCGTGCTTCAAGGAGACGTTGCTACTCACCCTTCTGCTGCTTCCTACTGGCGGAATAGGAAATAATTAACCCCCTGGCATAGGCTCTGGCAGTTTCCCAGAGGATGGATGAACTACCAACTGAGCCTAAGTTGATGTCTCAGAACACCCGAAAGTCCCTACAGAAATACTGCACAAACGTAATTTCCTTAGGATAAAGGGATCCATTTGCTAATGCCTCGAACCCACTGTAACATCTTTAATCTTAACCAAGAGGTACACTGGAGCATGATCAGAGATGGTAATATTACCAAACGTACAAGATGCCACCAAATCCAGGGTTACCGCAGGGGTCAGAAAAAATTTGATCCTGGTGTGACATCTGTGCTGATTGGAGAAAAACATAAAATCCCTCCCTGTAGGGTGGAGACACCTCCAGACATTCACTAACCCTAAATCCCAATACAGACCCATTAACTGTTTAGTTTGTACAGAGGGTATTGAGGGACCTTTGTGCAACCTGTCTACCATGGGATCCATGAGACAGTTAAAATCTCCCCCTATAATGATATGCTGGGACTCGAGACTTATCCGTTTAGGAAAAGCATCTACCAAAAATTTAAGGGGATGAGCTGGAGGGCAATAAACATTTAAAACACCATAGTCTTCCCCATTTATCAAGGCTTTAAGAATTATAAACCTCCCGTGTGTGTCTTTAACACACTCTAGCAACTTAAGTGGGAGATTTTTCCTAACCAATATAGCCACTCCCCTACTTCTGGTACTAAATGCTGAAAAATAAACTCGGTCAAAGCCATTCTGCTATAATTTCAGATGCTCCTTGTCATTCAAGTGTATCTCCTGTAACAAAGCAATATCCACTTTCTCCTTTCTATGACTCAAGAGTACCTTCTTCCTCTTAATTGGTTAGTGACTTCCCTTTATATTCCAGGTACACCACTTAATCAAGTCATTAGCCATAACCTTCTGCAATAACATTTAAATTCCAGACAGGAGGAACCTGAACCATAAATCACAGAGCCTTAGTGTCACATGATCCACCAAATATAAAAACTACATAAACTAAAACAACTACATTTAACAAATTTACAAAACGATTAAAAATTAAAACAACAAAACCCAAAAAAAAGCAGCATATAAAGCGACAACAGCGCTGAGTAGGGGATCTCAGAGGGAGCAACTAGCCATCCCAAACTGTGTTCCATAAGTAGGCATCTTACCATCCCAGGAGAAAGTGAGGATTGCAGATGCTGGAGATCAGAGCTGAAAATGTGTTGCTGGAAAAGCGCAGCAAGTCCTGAAGAAGTGCTCATGCCTGAAACGTCGATTCCCCTGCTCCTTGGATGCTGCCTGACCTGCTGAGCTTTTCTCACAACACATTTTCAGATCTAACCATCCCACCCACCTTCACTTCTCCCAGCTAGAGCCACACTGCAAACGCAAGCAGAAAAGAGTAAACACACCAATAGAAAAAAGAAATAAATACCCCACCCATCCTTTGATATATTCAAACTTAGAAATTGAAAATGTACATTTCAACGTCACCAAACATAGTTTAAACCAAATTATTGTCAATAGGATAAAAATAGTAAAATAAAGCTCCAACTGGACTTGCTCCATTTCTTTTACAAAACAATAAAGACATGCCAAAACAACGCTATTTATACATACATACATACTAAATTATTCAAATTAGGTTAATTTGCCTTCTCCGACGTGTCAAAGAGATGTATGGATCCATCTAAGTTGATCTGTGCACTGTCGGATACCTCAGGGGGTATTGAATCCCAAGCTCCTTCAGTCTTCACTTGACATTGTCGTAAGATTTTTGTTTCTGGATCACCGCCGTTGAGAAGTCCTGAAAAAACATGATCTTAGAGCCCTCATAAATTAGGGCGTTTGGATTGTTCCCCTGGACTCTGGAAGCCTCCATGACTCTCTCCTTATCCCAGCAATGATGGAACCGCACCAGGAGAGGATGAGGACGTTGACCCAGACCCGATCTCCACGCTGCGACCCAGTGAGCCCTCTCTATCTACAATCCTCTCATGCTAGCTCCAAGTCAAGGGATTTTAGCAGCCAATCCTCAACAAATTCTATCGGCCGCTTACCTACCTTACCCTCAGGGAGACAGATGATCCGAATGTTTTTTCTCCTGCCCCTGTTCTCAAGATTATCTACTTGGTCGAGCAAATTATAGACATGTGTCTCCAGGTCTCAGATCCTATCCTTGGATGAACTGTTATCAGCTTCCACCACTGTGACCCTGTGCTCCACCTCATCTGTCCTCTTCTCCAGGTCTCCCAGCTGCTGCTCATGCTTCTGCAGCATGAGAGAGATTGGAGCCAGCTTCTTGTCAATCTGTTTGCCCAGCATCTTGTGAGATTTCGTAAGCAAGTTCATCAGGGCCTGGAAAGTAATTGACACTGAGGACCTTGCAGGCTGGGCCATGGGCCCGGCCTCAGATAATCCTCTTCCCTTTTTATGGCATCTCTGGATGGCTGGAAATGCAGGTAAGTTAACTTTTAAAAGTTTCTTGGGACTCCACGATCTTTCCAGAGTCCCATGATATCACAATGGTCCGGGTTGGGCAGTTTGAAGGTTTCTTCTGTTTATACTGTGATGCGGAGCTCTGCCATGCGATCTTCTTAGATTGCCACCATCTTGGATCTCCCGTCAGTGTCCTTCTTAATGGTATGATCATGGGTGTGGGTGGAGCCTTGGTGAATTTCTGCGTTGTGTCTTGTAGTTAGTACACACTGCTGCTGCTGAACATTGGTGATGGATGGAATGGATGTTTGTGGGTATAGTGCCCATGAAGCCTACTGTTGGACCATTAGATGTTGTCTGAAAAGAGAATGAGATAACAAAGTCTACATGCTTTGATCTTTCAAAAGCTTAACTACATATCATGAGATGACAGTTCTGAAGGAAATCGAATTAACTGCATGTGATATCACGTTTAGAGTGATGTCTCTTTAAGGATCACCATGCAAATAAGCTAAGTACTTGGATGTTGTCACATGATGGATGTGGCAATGTTGTCACATGATCACAGGCCATTTTCTCTCTGCTCCACAGCTCACTGGAGACACTGGCTATGCCTGGAACTAAGTTTGTACTGTACGTGATAGTTTAGCTGCATTACATGCACGAGAGATCCATGAGTATACAGAAACTACGTACATCAATTAAGTTACATTTAGGGAACACATAACAGTATCATTACAAAAAGCTTACTCATAAATGAACTCCCTGTTACAAGAGATGTATTTATGAAAATGGCTTTATAAAAGAATGATATCAATTGGCAGAATATGTAGGTCAGCTCATTTGTGATTTTGATACCTTTGAGATTGGAAATATTTAAGTGTAACTTTGATGTGTTCACCCTAGAATATTAGGCAACAAAAACTTAAATACAAATTTCTTCATAATATATCATCAGACCTACAATTGTTATGAAACCATCCTTCCATATATTGCTGTCTTGGAATAAAAGATATTGTGGTGCAACAAATATCAATCTGCTTTTGAATGTCTAAACTGTACCTAATACCATTTGGAAATGTGGTGCAATATACTCCTGAGTAACCAACTTATCTCATGTCCTATTTGGTGAATGTTGGCATTTTTCACGTTATGAAAAATAGCCCACAAAGCAATTTTTCTCCCTCTTGAACCTTAACCAGGGCAGAGAAATACGGCACTCACATTGATTTCGAAACATTAGCTATTAGGGAATATTTTATGACTCTATACTTCGGTTGGTGAACTTTGTCCATGAACACATATTTGAAATTCATGACCATGCTACTCACAATTTTCTGATATGTGTTCCTAGCAGGTAAGGCTGCCTGTCAATAGAATAGATTTAGAAAATTATTCCTGCTGTGTTTTCTTTCATTAAAGGACAATTTCCCTGATACTGTGATTGAAGAGTAGCAGGTCAAATAGCTTATGAGGCAGCCTCAGGGCACTTTGGCACTGAACAAGGCTGATGCTGAGGCATTTCTTATATTGGAGATTGGGGCTGGCATGAGAATTGTATCAATGCATTATAATAGATTCCAGAATTAATTTTCTACCCATATGCAATGCAGCTCCCAAGTTCTACAAGCTGTTCAAGGAGACTTCCGATATTTCCATTTAAGTTGGTTAATTATGATATTTTCATATTGATTGCTAATTTGTCATGTGGTTTGTGCATTTTGTTCTGTTGTTTGTAACCGTCTTTCAGTAATTCAACACTCTTTTGGATATTCCTATCACAGCATTCTAGATAGCATCAATTTTCACACTCAGCTGGGGCTCCGCACTAATGTTTTATTTAGCTGGCAGGCACTCCACCTGCATTATGAAAACTTTCATTTAGTGGAATTAAGGCCTAATTGAGTCAGTTGCACAAATTTTAAGCTCATTGGTCATCAAAGATTGTCAAAGTTTGGATATTTCATAATCCACAATGCCTTCTCATCTGAGGAGATGGTACTGGCTGTGCAGCAGCGAGATAGGAATTGAAAACTATCTGATGAGTTCTGTAATTTCTATCTGATTATGGTAAAATGCTGCAGTGCCTATAGGGAACATACTTTGCAATTTTCATCTATGTTAGCTTGTTAACATGCTGTAGACCATAAGTTGCCCCACTGTTCCTCTGCAATTATTTTACCAGCAAGTCATAGAGAGTCATAGAGTCATATGACATGGAATCAGGCCCAACTCATCCAGGTTTCCTAAACTGAATGAGTCCCATTTGCCTGCATTTGGCCCATATAGGCCTTTTCTATCCATGTTTTTAGATCAGAGTGGTGCTGGAAAAGCACAACAGATCAAGCAGCATCCAAGGAGCAGGAAAATCGACATTTTGGGCAACTGCCCTTCTCAGAAATCAGGATTCCTGATGAAGGGCTTTTGCCCGAAACATCGATTTTCCTGCTCCTCGGATGCTGCCTGACCTGCTGTGCTTTTCATGCACCACTCTGATCGAAACTCTGGTTTCCAGCATCTGCAGTCCTCACTTTTGACTTTTCTATCCATGTACCTGTCCAAATGACTTCTAAATGTTGTAATTGTACCTACCTCCAACACTTCCTCTAGCAGTTCATTCCATATATGCAACATTCTCTGTGTGAAAATGTGCCACTGGGAATCCTTAAATCTTTCTTCTCCTGGCTTAAACCTATGCCATCTAGTTTTGGACACCCCTACCCTGGGGAAAATACCTTGGCTATTCACCCTATCCATGTCCGTCATGATATTATAAACTTTAAGGTCACCCCTCATCTTCCTATGCTCCAGGAAGAATAAAGTTCCAGTCCTTATAACTCAAAACTGCTAGTCCCAGTGACATCCTTGTAAATCTTTTCTGCATCCTTTCTGGTTTAATGACTTCCTTCCTAGAGCAGGGCAACCAGAATTGACCTTACCTGTTTCTTCTACAACTATAACATGATGTTAGAATTCCTGTACTCAATGCTCTGACTGATGAAGGCAAGCATGCCAAATATCTCATTCACCACCCTGTCTACTTGTGATGTCACTGGATGTAAACTCCAAGTTCACTCTATTGGACAACACTCATCAGGGCCCTACCACTAAGGCCCTATTTTTGTAAGTCCTGCCCTGATTTGTCTTACCAAATGCAAAACATCACATTTTCTGAAATGAACTCCATCTGTCATTCCTCAGCTCACTGGCCTAATTACAGTCATAGAGTCATAGGGATGTACAGCATGGAAACAGACCGTTCGGTCCAAACCGTTCATGCCGACCAGATAATCCAACCCAATCTAGTTCCACCTGCTTGTACCCGGCCCATATCCCTCCAAACCCTTCCTATTAATATACCTATCCAAATGCCTCTTAAATGTTGGAATTGTACTAGCACTTACTCTACAGCTCATTTCATACACATACCACCCTCTGTGTGAAAACGTTGCCGCTATCTTTTATATCTTTCACGTCTCACCCTAAACCTATGCCCTCTAGTTCTGGACTCCCCGATCACAGGGAAAAGACTTTGTCTATTTATCCTATCCATGCCCCTCATAATTTTGTAAGCCTCTATAAGGTAAACCCTCAGCCTCCGACGCTCAAGGGAAAACAGTCCCAGCCTGTTCAGCCTCTCCCTATAGCTCAAATCCTCCAACCCTGGCAACATCCTTGTAAATCTTTTCTGTACCCTTTCAAGTCTTACAACATCTTTCCGATCGGAAGGAGACCAGAATTGCATGCAATATTCCAACAGTGGCCTAACAAATGTCCTTTACAGCAGCAACATGACCTCCCAACTCCTGTACTCAATACTCTGACCAATAAAGGAAAGCATACCAAACACCTTCTTCACTATCCTACCTACCTGCGACTCCACTTTCAAGGAGCTATGAACCTGCACTCCAAGGTCTCTTTGTTTAGCAACAGTCCCTAGGATCTTACCATTAAGTCCTGCAAAGATTTGCTTTCCCAAAATGCAGGACCTCACAATTATCTGAATTAAAATCCATCTGCCACTTCTCAATCCATTGGCCCACCTGATCCAGATCCTGTTGTAATCTGAGGTAACCCTCTTCGCTGTCCACTGCACCTCCAATTTTGGTGTCATCTGCAAACTTACTAACTGTACCTCTTATGCTCGTATCCAAATCGTTTATGTCAATGACAAAACATAGAGGACCCATCACCAATCCTTGTGGCAGTCCACTGGTCACATGCCTCCAGTCTGAAAAACAACCCTCCACCACCACCCTCTGTCTTCTACTTTTGAGCCAGTTCTGTATCCAAATGGCTAGTTCTCTCTGTATTCTGTGAGATCTAACCTTGCTAATCAGTCTCCGATGCGGAACCTTGTTGAATGTCTTACTGAAGTCCATATATATCACATCCACTGCTCTGCCCTCATCAATCTTCTTTGTTACTTCTTCACAAAACTCAATCAAGTTTGAGAGACATGATTTCCCACGCACAAAGCCATGTTGACTATCCCGAATCAGTCCTTGCCTTTCCAAATACACGTGCATCCTGTCCCTCAGGATTCCCTCCAACAACTTGCCCACCACTGACATCAGGCTCACTGGTCTATAGTTCCCTGGCTTGTCCTTACCACCCTTCTTAAACAGTGGCACCATGTTTGCCAACCTCCAGTCTCGCAGCACCTCACCTGTGACTATCGATGATACAAATATCTCAGCAAGAGGCCCAGCAATCACTTCTCTAGCTTCCCACAGAGTTCTTGGATACACCTGATCAGGTCCTGGGGATTTATCCACCTTTACCTGTTTCAAGACATGCAGCACTTCCTCCTCTGTAATCTGGACATTTTGCAAGATGTAACCATCTATTTCCCTAAAGTCTATATCTTCCATATCCCTTTCCACAGTATATACTAATGCAAAATACTCATTTAGTATCTCCACCATTTTCTGTGGCTCCACACAAAGGCCGCCTTGCTGATCTTTGATGGGCCCTATTCTCTCCCCAGTTACCCTTTTGTCCTTAATGTATTTGTAAAAACCCTTTGGATTCTCCTTAACTCTATTTGCCAAAGCTATCTCATGTCCCAGTTTTGCCCTTCTGATTTCCCTCTTAAGTATACTCCTACTTCCTTTATAATCTTCTGAGGATTCACTCGATCTATCCTGTCTATACCTTGCATATACTTCCTTCTTTTTCTTAACCAAACCCTCAACGTCTTTAGTCATCCAGCATTCCCTATACCTATCCGCCTTTCCTTTTACCCTGACAGGAACATACTTTCTCTGGATTCTTGTTATCTCATTCTGAAGGCTTCCCATTTTCCAGCCTTCCCTTTACCTGTGAACATCTGCCCTCAATCAGCTTTTGAAAGTTCATGCCTAATACCATCAAAATTGGTCTTTCTCCAATTTAGAACTTCAACTTTTAAATCTGGTCTATCCTTTTCCATCACTATTTTAAAACTAATAGAGTTATGGTCGCTGGCCCCAAAGTGCTCCCCCATTGACATCTCAGTCACTTGCCCTGCCTTCTTTCTCAAGAGTAGGTCTAGTTTTGCACCTTCTCTAGTCGGTACATCCACATACTAAATCAAAAAAATTGTCTTGTACACACTTAACAAATCTCTCTCCATTTAAACCCTTAACACTATGTCAGTCCCAGTCTATGTATGGAAAGTTAAAATCCCCTCATAACGACCCTATTATTCTTACAGACGGCTGAAATTTCCTTACAAGTTTGTTTCTCAATTTCCCTCTGACTATTAGTGAGTCTATAATACTATCCCAATAAGTTGATCATCCCTTTCTTGTTTCTCAGTTCTACCCAAGTAACTTCCCTGAATGTATTTCCAAGAATATCCTCCCTCAGTACAGCTGTAATGCTATCCCTTATCAAAAACACTACTCCCCCTCCTCTCTTGCCTCCCTTTTTATCCTTCCTGTAGCATTTGTATCCTGGAACATTAAGTTGCCAGTCCTGTCCATCCCTGAGCCATGTTTCTGTAATTGCTATGATATCCCAGTCCCATGTTCCTAACCATGCCCTGAGTTCACCTGCCTTCCCTGTTAGGCCCCTTGCATTGAAATAAATGCAGTTTAATTTATTAGTCCTATCTTGTCCCTGCCTGCCCTGACTGTTTGACTCGCTTCTGTTCTCAGCTGTATCTGTCTCAGATTGATCTCTTTCCTCACTATCTCCCTTGGTTCCACCTTCCTCACCTTACAGTTTAAATCCTCTCAAATTTCCCTGCCAGTATATTAGTCCCCTTCCAATTTAGGTGCAATCTGTCCTTCTTGTACAGGTCACTTCTACCCCAAACGAGATTCCAGTGATCCAAAATTCTTCTCCCATACACCAGCTCCTCAGCCATGCATTCATCTGCTCTATCCTCCTCTTCCTGCCTTCACTAGCTCATAGCACCAGGAGTAATCCAGATATTACTACTCTTGAGGGCCTCCTTTTTAAATTCCTGCCAGATTCTCTGTAATCTCTCTTCAGAATCTCAACCTTTTCCCTTCCTATGTCGTTGGTTGCAATATAGACAATGACCTCTTGTTGGCCCCTCTTCCCCTACGAGGCATCCTTGATCCTGGCACCAGGGAAGCAATACACTCTTCTGATTTTTTGCTGCTGGCCACAGAACCGTCTGTCTGTACCTCGGACTATGGAATCCCCTAACACAATTGATCTCTTGGAACCCGACATGCCCCTCATTGCATTAAAGCCAGTCTCAATACCAGAACTTTGGCTGTTCGTGCTACATTCCCTGAGAATCCATACATTTTCCAAAACAGCATACCTGTTTGAAATGGGTATAGCCACAAAAGACTCATGCACTAGCTGCCTACCTCTCTTACCTTTCCTGGAGTTAACCCATCTATGTGACTGTATCTGAGACTTTCCCCCCTTCCTATAACTGCCATCTATCACATACTGTTGCTGTTGCAAATTCCTCATTGTTTCTAACTGTGTCTCCAACCGATCCATTCAATCTGATAAGATTTGCATCCAACAGCATTTATGGCAGATATAATCCACAGTAACCCTTAAACTCTCTTTAAACTCCCACATCTGACGAGAAGTACATATCACTCTACTAAAGGCCATTTTTTGCTCCTTCACGCTCTACAGACCCAGAAAATAACACCGTCTTATTCTTCTACAAACACTGCCCCAGGTTAAATTAATAACTATGGCTTATATTTTAATTTTAATCAGGAGACATATCTCCAAAAACATATAATCAATAAAGAACCCACTTTACTCACTACTGCAGACTTTCTGTAGCCCACACTTAATTCACTTATCTGATTCTGTGCTGTGAACTTGCCCAACAGTTCCTTTGTCTGTTCTTATCCCTTTTAAAACTGCTGTTGTTTTGACTTTTTCCCCCAAAGTTCCAAAACAATGCAACAGCATATAAAACAGTAATTGCTGGTCCTGGAATTCGAGGAAATCACCTTTAGCACCTAAAATACCTCAAAAAAGGAGCAGCTGTTACAGCCAGAAATTTCTCCTATCCTCCATCTTGATCAAGATCCCATTGTACTCTTAGATAACTATCTTCACTGTCCACTATATCACTAATTTGGTGTCATCCAAAAATGTACTAACCATACCTACTATATTTGTTTTTGTTTGACGTCATTGCAATAAAGCGCATTATTTTAAATCTTTCTTCTTCTTCTTCCCGCTACTTTAAGTACTGATGCATCCTGTACACCCAAGTGGCCATGCACATGAAAGTTAAATATGTCTTGTTCCTGTGATGTGAATACATGTCTGATATGGGAAGGAGAATATCTGATCAGCATATTACTTCCTAATAATTTAGTACATACACTTTTGTAGTGTCTACATGATTCTTCTGCATCTATAAGCATGTCTCTGCTTGACCTATGGAGAGAGTTAGCAAAAATCTTTAATTTTCCACATACAGTTAAATCTATTTTTAATGATTATTGCACAAATGGCAAACTCTATTTTTATTTGAAAGTGTATCTGACTAAATTTCTATCAGATTACATTTTTCTTCTTTCGAAACTGCCACAAATAATAATTGAAGTAAATGCATGGCTATCAGATAATTCCAGAACCATATGTATTCATTCAGATATTTTGTCAAGTTTTATATTTTGCAGGATCAAAGATTTTCTCCACAAGATTACATTGCTTCCAATGATACTGGCACTGTCATATTGTTGCTGAAATCTGTTAGTTCCACGTCCATGTTATCAAGTTCCCAAATTCTTCGAAGCAATTTATCACTAAGAACAGTTTAAGTGATGGATAACTATTTAATTGTCCTGTCAAAACTCAAGAAAAATTGTTCTCAAAATGTATGGATAATATGCAACATGTATGATTTTGTCCCATAGTTTCCTTATTTGTATGTGTGTCGTTCTGTGGTTGCCTCCTGTATGACCATGATATTGGGCTTGTATCAGTGTTCATAATGGCAATGAATAATCTGAAAGCCTCGCCAGCATTATTCCACTTAGGCACACAGCATAGCAAGATTTTTCACCATGAACATTTCTTCGATCTTCAAAGCACACATCAAAGATTTAAATAGATCAAGAGGCAAGCCTCTCTGACATGCAAATTCTTCTCTACCTTGACATTTCTTTTGCAATTCAAGATAAACATTACTCTTTTATTCAGGGTTCTGTCAGCTTTTCAGCTGGACGCAGGAGAAGATTGCAGACGTATTTGTATAAAACCCTCCAACTGTGAGCCGATTAAGAAAATCCAAACATTACTCTTGACTGAGCTTTATTGTAATAATGTGATTTGCCATTTACAGCTCTGCCGACCTCAGAGCTATCAGCTCTGTGAGGTAAATACTGAACAATTACAGCAATTAAAGAATCAAACAACAATCTCAAGTTGCTCATAGCGTTTCAGAGCCCAAATCTGAAGCAACATGATAATAAGAACATTAAACATAATTGCTTATAGAGAAAATAATTAATATATAACTTACTCTTAATTGAAATGATCTGCAAACTTAATAATGCCAGCATTACTTTTCTACTTCATAGCTGTGTGTATTCCTTTTTCAGAATGTTTGAATAATTAAGACATTGACTTGTATTGAAAAGGTTGGAGTTTTCAGAAACAGGTGGTAAGTCAGCATTATAAAAAGTGTTACTCTTTGAGATTATTAAACCATATGTTTTAAAAATGGCAAGAGATTAAAACTCTCTTAAATCAGAGTTGGCATTGGGTATTTACAATATAAACAGGTTTATTTTAACCTGTTTTGCAAGTCATGAATATATATCCTCTTTGAGGATGACTTCCATTAAAATTCTGCGGTTGTTCTCTTATATTACGGATATTAGTATTATCCAGCTTTCGAGTAAAATTGTTTTTTGGTTGGGAGTGACATTGTATCAAAAAGAAGGTAAATCTTTGGACACTGGACAGTCTCTGATGGCCTCAGGGGCTAGTAAGGATTGGTATAAATTTAATGACCAAGATTGGGAGTACATTCTGCTGCAGGTTGAATTTTAAAGCTCAGAAAAGTGCCAGGGTTAAGGAACACATTATCCTGCTCACTTTCAAGTTTAACCAATGCATTTCTGGAGTTGGGCAGGAAATCCATATCAAACTATGAGCAACTATTTGATTAGTCAATTAATTGTGAATTTAATACAGCTTTTAACAGGTAGCAAAGAAAGTTCCTGAACTGTATAAGATTCACCAGGATCAACAAAGTAAATGCACAGAAGGGAGGTTTTGTTCAATGAATTTGACTGGCTTAAAAATCTATAAAATTGTATAGCTGCTGATGATCAGTGAGAAATACAAAGGAACCTCGATTATCCGAAGGACATGGGTGGGCAGTATATTGTTTGGTTAATCAAATGCTGGGGGATAACATAGTTAGCCAAACATTGGGACCTTGCGATCTTGTTCGGATAATCTGAAATACAGTTAATCGACTATCGGATAATTGAGGTTCCGCTGTATTTGCTCAGTCATCATTTTGAGAACCAAATTTCATTGCGTTAAAGGTGATTTGTAACTTTCTGGAAGTCACTTCACCTACCTTGGACATTAAGCCACTTGATCCAAATTTCCTGCTGTAGGTCTTCACTACAATTTGGGAACATCTTCTGTAGCTGGGTTCTGGACTTCTGATGAGGAACAGAAGAAGTAACAGCAAAGTCAACTTCACTAGGAACAATACACAGTGACGGCAGAATCATAAGAACCATGCTTGAGCATACGTACACCATTGCCCTAAATCACATCGTGGGAAAATGGATATGGGCACATAGATCTAGCTCAAATGAAGCTGTAGACGGAGGATCATCATTCCTGACATGACTGAGCATCATTTCTCACTAGTCTTGGTAATTTAAAGGCAAGTCATTGTTAGATCAGGGCTTCCCAGTAGGAGGACTGCTGCACTGTGTATCATCTGGCAAGCATTGTCAGTGGCTATTAAGACAGTTAGAACTGGAGGGCAACATCACAGCTGTAAAATGGGATTGGTGCATTTAGACCTTTGTTGACACAATGGGCTGAATAGCTTCCTTCTGTACTGCAAATGTGTGAGTCTGTGAAATTATTGTGTGGAGAGGAAGGAATGAGACCAAATATGGAGAGTGACTGTTAACCAAATATGCAAGATTCCAATACAATGTGTGTGCATAGTGCTTGTTCAGATGGGGATGTGGAGAGATGCCTGGAAACAGAGGAAATAGTGAAACTATAAGGCATGTTCTTCTGAGAAGAATTGTACAGGGAATGCTTGAGAAGATGGAGTGCAAGAGTTGACACTTGAAGATATTATTCTGTATTAGTGGTGCTGGAAGAGCACAGCAGTTCAGGCAGCATCCAAGGAGCAGCAAAATCGATGTTTCGGGCAAAAGCCCTTGAAGGTATTATCCCCTTTCATGACTTACACTCTTGTGATCATTGAATTCCTTGCTGCACTATATCTAGGTTTGAGAGATCAAATTCCTACTGCTCACTTCCTCAGTCACTTCCATTGATTCCTGTTTGGTTTAAGAAGCTGGCTCCTATCTTCCAGTTGCAGAAAACAGCACTTGTTGTCTGTCTAACCCTGCAGCAGGATATCCAGGGACTGGTCAGAAATCTGGGAAGCAGCTTTCCATTACTGTGGTTGCTGAGTTTCAAGGTTCCATGTAGAATTCTGCCCCTCTGACACATGTCAAAGTCCCTTTAAATAGAAATCCTTGCATTTGTAAGGTGTGGGTTATCAATATCAAGAGCCATAGAACAACTCACTGTTGAGTCAATTGGCATTCTGATCTAGTGCTGCTTGAATCCTACCCTCCATGAGGCAGGTCTATTTCTGTTTCTTTGTTTCTTCCTATTGCTTACATGACACTAGTGGAAATGGTGGACTTGATGGTCCAACTAGTTATTTCCTATTGGATAATTTTGTATGTTCATTAAATGTCACAAAGAGATGAAAGAAAAGATAAAGGAGGGGAAAGGGGAGAGCCAGACAATCCAATGCCAAGGCGAATGTCACTTTTCAATTCTTCTTAGTTGTCAGCTTTGTTTGGTTAGTAATAATTGTATTTCAGTGTCAAAAGGTTGAGATTTAAATCCAAGATTTGAGCACAAAATCTAATGCAGTACTGATGGATTGAGTTATTACTTCAAATCTCTGTGTCCTTGCTCAGTTTGACAGAGAAAAAAAAAATCAACTCTACTTATTTAAAGAAGACCAGGGAGTTTCATGGCCAAAATTCCACCCTCAAGCAACATCACTGCAAACAAATCACCAGGTAATTTGTTTTCTGGTCAGGGCTTTGGCTGCAGAATTCAGCTACATAAAAATGAATGTGTTTCAAACGTGTTTTGGAATATATTCATGATGTGAAAACTCTAATTGAATTACATTGATTATAGCACAGGTACAGGAAACTGAAAAGCAACTCATCATTGCTGGTGTTTATTTATAATACAAACTTCTTCCACACCTCTTTAACTCATTCTTTCTTCCTTATATGATTACCTAGCTTCCCTGAGAACACATAAATGCTATTTACCTTGACTATTACTCATGGCAGTACATTCCACGTTCTTAGTATTCTTTGGATAAAGATGCATCTCCTGAATATTCTACTGGGTTTATTGTTTCATTTCCCCATTGATTTGTGAGTCCTTTATGTTGAGAATGCATGTACTTATGCATTGTGGCAACTGGAAAATAGATATTTGGATAATAAATGTTTGCAAAGGAATGGTTGTGTAATTGCTCAGAAGTACAAAGTCAAAACATTATAGGACACTATGGTCTATTTACTGCTTGCAAATAAACAAATCGAGAGAGAAAGCAATTTTCATCAAAGTTTTAGAAAGAGACAAAGATAGATTTTTGCAACTTTATTTGTTGAGTAAATAGAATTGAAAACCCTAATGGACCTATTTTGCCATGGCATAACAATAGTTGGGGATTAAGGTAAATTGCTATGGGCAATTTCTGGAGACATTTGTATGGATGCAGTGTTGTCCTTCAGTCTGCAAGAGTCAAAACCAAGAGATTAAAGCAGATCTCTGTCTCTTTCTCAGTGCCATAGTCTGAATAAATCCTGACAAAGTTTCAATTTTCATGACTCCAAAAATGTTTTATCTGAAATCTGGTTTGAAGATTGCTCATCATTTAGCAACATAAGCACATTGACAAGAACCTCAGGGACTATAAGAAATTCACCTAATTCTATAGCTTTAGTTTGAATTCTTGGTTCACAGAGTTGTCTCTACTTGTTTTAGCTCCTAATCACTCTGCAGAGTTGTAGTCTGTAAATCCTTGTCCTGCCTGTCTTTGAATGTGTCTATGCATTTGAAGTTAAGTATTAAATTCATGGACAAATTCAGTACTACCTCAAATATTCAAGTTTTACTATTGAATTTCAAGTCCATATCCTTAATATAAGTTATGATTAAAAGCTTCAACACTGATTTCTATAGAATGCCAATTTTTATCCAGTCATAGAGTCATAGAGATATACAGCATGGGAACAGACCCTTCGGTCCAACCCATCCATGCCGACCAGATGTCCCGACCCAATCGAGTCCCACCTGCCAGCACCCGGCCCATATCCCTCTAAACCCTTCCTATTCATATACCCAACCAATTGCCTCTTAAATATTGCAATTGTACCAGCCTCCACCACATCCTCTGGCAGCTCATTCCATACATGTACCACCCTCTGCGTGAAAAGTTGTCACTTAGGTCTCTTTTATATCTTGCCCCTCTCACCCTAAACCTATGCCTTCTAGTTCTGGACTCCCCGACCCCAGGGAAAAGACTTTGTCTATTTATCCTATCCATGCCCCTCATAATTTTGTTAACCTCTATAAGGTCACCCCTCAGCCTCCGGCGCTCCAGGGAAAACAGCCCCAGACTATTCAGCCTCTCCCAGTAGCTCAAATCCTCCAACCCTGGCAACATCCTTATAGATCTTTTCTGAACCCTTTCAAGTTTCACAACGTCTTTCCAATAGGAAGGAGACCAGAATTGCATGCAATATTCCAACAATGGCCTAACCAATGTCCTGTAAAGCCGCAACGTAATCTCCCAACTCCTGTACTCAATATTCTGACCAATAAAGGAAGGAAACCAAACACCTTCTTCACTACCCTATCTACCTGTGACTCCACGTTCAAGGAGCTATGAACCTGCACTCCAAGGTCTCTTTGTTCAGCAACACTCCCTAGAACCTTACCATTACATGTATAAGTCCCGCTAAGATTTGCTTTCCCAAAATGCAGCACCTCGCATTTATCTGAATTAAACTCCATCTGCCACGTCTCAGCCCATTGGCCCATCTGGTCCAGATCTTGTTGTAATCTGAGGTAACCCTCTTCGCTGTCCACTACACCTCGAATTTTGCTGTCATCTGCAAACTTACTAACTGTACCTCTTATGCTTGCATCCAAATCATTTATGTAAATGACAGAAAGTAGAGTGCCCAGCACTGATCCTTGTGGCACTCCACTGGTCACAGGCCTCCAGTCTGAAAAACAACCCTCCACACCACCCTCTGTCTTCTACCTTTGAGCCAGTTCTGTACCCAACTGGCTACTTCTCCCTGTATTTCATGAGATCTAACCTTGCTCACCAGTCTCCCATGGGGAACCTTGCCGAACGCCTTACTGAAGTCCATATAGATCACATCTACTGCTCTGCCCTAATGAATCCTCTTTGTTACTTCTTCAAAAAACTCAATCAAGTTTGTGAGACATGATTTCCCATGCACAAAACCATGTTGACTATCCCGAATCAGTCCTTGCCTTTCCAAATACACTTACATCCTGTTCCTCAGGATTCCCTCCAACAACTTGCCCACTACCGAGGTCAAGCTTCCGGGTCTATAGTTCCCTGGCTTGTCTTTACTGCCCTTCTTAAACAGTGGTACCACGTTTGCCAACCTCCAGTCTTCCAGCACCTCACCTGTGACTATTGATGATACAAATATCTCAGCAAGAGGCCCAGCAATCACTTCTCTGGCTTCCCACAGAGTTCTTGGGTACACCTCATCAGGTCCTGGGGATTTATCCACCTTTAACCGTTTCAAGACATCCAGTACTTTCTCCTCTGTAATCTGGACATTTTGCAAGATATCACCATCTATTTCCCTACAGTCTATATCTTCCATATCCTTTTCCACAGTAAATACTGATGCAAAATATTCATTCAGTATCTCCCCCATTTTCTGTGGCTCCACACAACGGCTGCCTTTCTGATCTTTGAGGGGCCCTATTCTCTCCCTAGTTACCCTTTTGTCCTTAATATATTTGTAAAAATCCTTTGGATTCTCCTTAATTCTACTTGCCAAATCTATCTCATGTCCCCTTTCTGCCCTCCTGATTTCCCTCTTAAGTATACCCCTACTTCCTTTCTAAGGATTCACTCGATCAATCCTGTCTATACCTGACATATGCTTCTTTTTTTTAACCAAACCCTCAATTTCTTTAGTCATCCAGCATCCCCAATACCTACCAGCCTTCCCTTTCACCCTGACTGGAATATACTTCCTCTGGATTCTTGCTGTCTCATTTCTGAAGGCTTCCCATTTTCCAGCCATCCCTTTACCTGCGAACATCTGCCTCCAATCAGCTTTCGAAAGTTCTTGCCTAATACCGTCAAAATTGGCTTTTCTCCAATTTAGAAATTCATTGAGTCATACAGCATGCAAACAGATCCTTTGGTCCAACTTGTCCATGCCAAACAAGTTTCCCAAACTAAACTAGTCCCATTCGTCTGCCTTTGGCCCATACCCCTCTAAACCTTTCCTATTCATGTCCTTGGCCAAACGTCTTTTAAATGTTGTAAGTGTATCTGCATCCATTACATCCTCTGGCTCTTCATTCCACATACGAATCACCCACTGTGTGAAAATGTTGCTTCTCAGGTCCCTTTTAAAACTTTTTCTTCACAACTTAAGACTCTTTAGTTTTGAACTCCCCTACCTTGGCAAAAAGACCTGTATTTCTTCCACCACATGATTTTATAAACCTCTATAAGATCACATCCCAACCTCTTTTGCTTCATTGAAAGAAGTCCCAGCTTATCTAGCCTCTCCTTATAATGCAAGCCTTTCCAGTTTTGTTAACATCCTTGCAAATCTTTTTTGCACAGTTAAATAACATCATTCCTATAGCAGGGCAACTAGCATTGTAAAAAGTACTCCAAAAGTGGTCTAACCAATGTCCTGTTCAACCACAATATGATGTCCCACCTCTTATATTCAAGGCCTGAACAATGAAGGCAAGCATGCCAAATGCCTTCTTCACCATCTTGTCTACCTGTGATGCAACTTTCAAGGAACTACGTACCTAGACCCCTAGGTCACTCTGCTTGACAACACTCCCCAGGGCCCTACTATTAACTGTATACATCCTGCCATGGTTTGTCTTACCAAAATGCAACACTTTGCATTTATCTAAATTAAGCTCCATCTGCCAGTCCACAGCTCCGGGCTCATGCCCTTAACCCCATTGTCTTATTTTACCTTTGTCGCTCCAGCTTCCTACCCGAGCTGCTCTTCTAACTCTACAAACCATTGTCATGGGACTCTGTTAAAGGTCTTTTAAAAACCCAAATGTAATGAGGTAGAGTTATCCCTCTGAGTGTAATTGGCTATTCTGGTCCAAATTACTTCAAAATTATGCTTGATTTGAGAAGTGCTTTGCTCACTGCGTTTCTGTTCAAACCTATTCGCAATTCACAGAACTGAACATCTGCAATGAGCCAACACAATTGAGCTACATTTTAAGATACAATGCTAAAACAGATAACTTTCTTTTGCTTTTTAAGAATGGTTACTTTGTAAAGTTTAACTTAATACACTTGAAAATGGATTTCATAGATATTTGAAGTTGATGTAAATCTACTCGTGAGTTATTTAATTTCAACTTATTAAAAAAAGACTTTTAAAATGTACAAAATCACATTGTAGCTACTTTGGTATAGTCAAGTTAAATCATAAGTAAAGAAAAATCAAAATTTAGTAAAGGTCGTCCTTGCATTTTCAAAAATTTTAGTTTTTGCACCCTCATCAAAAGACTGAAATACGTGTGATTGGGTAAGCTCTCACCAATGATTAATTCATCCTGGCTGCATGGCTAGATTTGTGCTGCTAGTGCAATGCCTTTAAATCAAACGCAGTGGATCATTTTGTGCTGAATGCAATTTGCACTTAAATTTTACAATCTTTTGTGCTCTCTAGACTGATATTAAAAAAAAGTTCCCCAAAATTTGAAATCGAGCAGAAACCATTGCACCCTTGCTATTCATCTTCTTTGCTTTCAGTTACTTTGTCAAATAATTCAATAATATTGATTAGGCATGACCTCCCTTTTTGAAATTGGTGCTGACCACATTTCTATATTTCTGGTTTCTAAATGTTTTGCTGTGACACCTTTGAATAAAGCATCCAATAGCTTTCAACTTTCTGACATTAAACTAACTAACCTATAGTTCCTTGGACTTAGTATATCCACTTTGTAAGATAAAGGAATCACTTTAGCTGTTAGTAATTTCTCTGGCACCATTCTCTTTTCTAATGAACATGGACATTTTATCATAGTGCCTTTTCATTTTTTAAATTCACTCACAAGATGTGGACCACCAGTATTCACTGCTTCTCTTTAGTCACCTTGGAGAACATGTGAGCTGCCTTCTTGAACTGCTGCTGTCTGTGCGCTGTAGGTGGACCCACTCTGCTGCTAAAGGATCAATGTTTTATTTCCTAGTCAGGAAAATGAGGGTCAGTTGTGAGTCAGTTGGAATAATGGTTGGGGTGTGTGTGTGTGTGTGTGTGTGTACATGCTTTTGTCATATCTTTTGATTGAGATTTGAAAATCAGAATCACCTGCAGGCTTAAATGGATGTAAAATATCTCATGACGTTATTTTGGAGAAGTGTAAGAAAGCTATTTTTTGCTGTAGGAATAAATTACAGCAGATGCTGGAATCTGTACTGAAAACAACAAATAGGCCTTTAGCTCTGATGAAGAATCATCTAGACTGGAAATGTTATCTTGCTCTCTGTCCGTGGATGCTGTCGGACCCACTGTGATCTCCAGCATTTGTTCTTTTCAGTTATTTCTTGCTGTTTGGCTGATTAAAAAAAACCAGACTATCTGGTCATTATCACATTGTTGATTATAGAAGTTTTCTGTATGACTCTGGCTGCCACAACAGTGACTAAAATTCAAATAATACCTAATCGACAGTAAGGTATTTTGACGTAGATTCATAGAGATATACAGCACAGAAACAGACCCTTCAGTTTAACTTATCCATGCCAACTGGATATACTAAGTTAATCTATTCTCATTTGCCCATATTCCTCCAAACCTTTCCTATTCAAATAGCCACCCAGATGCCTTTTGAATATTGTAATCTTACCAGCCTCCATCACTTTCTCTGGCAGCTCATTCCATACACGCACCATTCTCTGTGTGAAAAAGTTGCCTCTTAGGTCCCTTTTAGATCATTTCCCGCTCACCTTAAACGTATGCCCTCTAATATTGGACTCTGGAAAAGGACCATGGCTATTCACCCTATCCGTGACCCTCATGATTTTATAAACCCATATGAGGTCACCCCACAGCCTCTGACACTCCAGGGAAAAAAAGCCCCAGCCTATTCAATCTCTCTCTGGCTCAAACCCTGCAAACCTCAGCAACATCTTTGCAAGTGTTTTCTGAATCCTGTCAAGTTTAATAATATTTTCCTGCAGCAGGGAGACCAGAATTGTACACAGCATTTTAAAATTGGCCTTACCAATGTCTTGTACAGCTGCAACATCACATCCCAACTCCTATACTCAATGCACTGACCAATGAAGGCAAGCTGCCAAACACCTCCTTCACTATCCTGTCTATCTGCGACTCCACTTTCTATTCGGTGATTGTGAAAAGCACAATATAAATTCAAGTATTTCTCTTTGCAATGGTGTTGTAGATATGTTAATGATTAACTAGCTAAAATTATGAGGGGAATACAGCGTCAGAGTGATATTAGCATTAGGCTAGTAATCACAAGACTGAACAAATGCTTTAGGGATAGGGATTAAAATCCTGCCATTGCAGCACGTGAATTTAAATTTAATTTAATTAATACAATTTAGAATTGGAAGCTAATGAGGACCATAAAATTATCATCAATTTTCTTAAAAGCTTGTCTGATTCACTAATGAGCTTTACAGAACAAACTCTACTATCTTTCCCTCTTGGTGATTCCAGATTCTACAGCAATATGGTTAACTCTTAACTACCCCCTGGAAATGGCCTACATATTCACTCCATTCAAAGGAAATTAATGGTGGGTAACAAATCTGACAACCACATATCAGGAAATAGTAAATAGAAACTTTTTTAATGTTCGAAGAAGCAAATGAACTCAGTTTTACCCTAAATTTGATTAATTTATCAATTCATTCCTCCTTTCATATCTTAAATCTCTTTATATCTCTTTATACCTTTTTTTGATCTCTCCATTTAATATCATGTCAGTCTCCTTAGTCAATTTCAAGGTGAAATAACTAATCATTTTTTTCTGTGATTGCGTAGTTGTTATTGACAAGTTTCAATATCTATTCCTTACTTGTCTTATCTTTATCCTGATATGTATTTCATACTTTGCTTTAATACTTTTCATTCTGCATTACTTTTTCTTCTTTTGAGTCTTCCTAATGTTTTCATGTTTCCTTTCATCATTCTCTCCTTCCTTGCTTATGTATTGAGTGTTTACCTTTCTCTTTTGTTTCAATTGTACCCTTAATGACTTAACGATCTCCGATGGAGTCACAGAGTCTTAGAGGTGTCCAGAATGGAAACAGACCCTTCACTCCAACTTGTCCATGCCAACCAGATATCCAAACCCAATCTAGACCCATCTGCCAGCACCCGGCCCATATCCCTCCAAACCCTTCCTATTCATATACCCATCCAAATGCCTTTTAAATATTGCAATTGTACTCACCTCCACCACTTCCTCTGGCAGCTCATTCCATACATGTACCACCCTCTGTGTGAAGACGTTGCCCCTTAGGTCTCTTTCTCCTCTTTCTCCTCTCACCCTAAACCTATGCCCTCTAGTTCTGGACTCCCCAACCCCAGGGAAAAGACTTTGTCTATTTACCCTACCTATGCCCCTCATAATTATGAAAACCTCTATAACATCACCCCTCAGCCTCCAGCACTTTAGCCCTAGCCAATTCAACTTTTCCCTCTAGCTCAAATCCTCCAACCCTGGCAACATCCTTGTAAATCTTTTCTGAACCTGTTCAAGTTTCACAACATCTTTCCAATAGGAAGGAGACCAGAATTGCATGCAATATTCCAACAATGGCCTAACCAATGTCCTGTAAGCCGCAACATAACCTCCCAGCTCCTGTACTCAATACTCTGATCAATAAAGGAAAGCATACCAAACACCTTCTTCACTACCCTATTTACCTGTGACTCCACTTTCAAGGAGCTATGAACCTGCACTCCAAGGTCTCTTTGTTCAGCAACACTCCTTTGGACCTTACCATTAAATGTATAAGTTCTGCTAACATTTGCTTTCCCAAAATGCAGCACCTCGCATTTATCTGAATTAAACTCCATCTGCCACTTCTCAGCTCATTGGTCCACCTGATCAAGATCCCATTGCAGTCTGAGGTAACCTTCTTCGCTGTCCACTTCACCTCCAATTTTGGCGTCATCTGCAAACTTACTAACGACTCCTCTTATGCTCACATCCAAATCATTTATATAAATGACGAAAACTAATGGACCCAGCACTGATCCTTGTGGCACTCCACTGGTCACAGGCCACCAGTCTGAAAAACAACCCTCCACCACTACCTTTTGTCTTCCCCCTTTGAACCAGTTCTGTATCCAAATGGATGTTCTCCCTGTATTCTATGTGATCTAAGCTTGTTAACCAATCTCCCATGGGGAAACTTGTTGAATGCCTTACTGAAGTCCATATAGATCACGTCTACTGCTCTGTCCTCATCAATCCTCTTTGTTACTTCATCAAAAAACTCAATCAAGTTTGTGAGACATGATTGCCCAAGCACAAAGCCATGTTGATATCCCTAATCAGTCCTTGCCTTTCCAAATACATGTGCATCCTGTCCTTAAGCATTCCCTCCAACAACTTGCCCACCGCTGAGGTCAGGCTCACCAGTCTATTGCTCCCTGGCTTGTCCTTACCATCTTTCTTAAACAGTGGTACCACGTAAGCCAACCTCCAGTCTCTAGCAACTCACCTGTGACTATAGATGATAGAGATATCTCAGTAAGAGGCCCAGCAATCACTTTTCTCGCTTCCCACAGAGTTCTAGGGTATACCTGATCAGGTCTTGGGGCTTTATCTACTTTTATGCATTTCAAGACATCCAGCATTTCCTCCTCTGTAGTTTGAATACTTTGCAAGGTGTCACCATCTATTTCCCTACATTCTATACCTCCACGTCCTTTTCCACCGTAAATACTGATGCAAAAATTAAAGCTCCGTTCACGTCAATCTCAAAGGCTGCAATCGGGAACAAGGCTGTTTCTGCCTGGTTACAAACCGGAGACATTTTGCGTGTGAGTCACATGTGATAACCACTGCACTACAGAAACAAGGCCGTCAGTATTTTCCCATGTTTGAGGAGCACCTTTCTCCATAATATTCTTTCCACTGTTAATGTGTTTCTTCATTTGTCAACACCTTTTTTATTCCAATTTATCTACCTCAGATCTGTTGTCAAGCTGGTGGAAATAGTTTTCAATCTGTTACTTTAGCTCAGCTTTAATGATGTCGTTCACAATACAGCTTCGTCCTGTCCCAGTATCTCTGGACCTTTCCCATTCCCTGAACCATCCTCTCTCGCTGATCCTTGTCAGTCAAAGCTGTTCCTCTCTTTCTGCTCCCCACCAGATTCCTTGTTCACAACAAGGGTTTGGGAAGCAGGAAGTTTTGCTAGGTAAAGGATGGTGAATGAATGGGTCAGGAAGCAACAGACGTGTGTCATTAGACAGTTGGCAGGAAGAAGGTGAGTTTGGAAGCTGGAGAGGCTGCAATTCAGAGGGTCAACAGTGAGCGAACGCGTCTGGAAATAGTGGAGGTTTTTCCAAAATGGTACCAAACAGGCTAGGTTAGTGTTAGCTTACATTTAACTAGTGTGGAATGACTTTAAAACAAAACTACTGGTATTAAACAAGCTTCAATAACTCCTCAAAGATAAAGGAAACCAACCTAAAATGGGTGTATGTTAAGCAGTGGCTTATTGCAGAGAGAAACTGTTTTCTCTAACAGAGGGGTCAAGAAGGCAGACTGCAAGGATTTAAAGTGGTTGACAAAAGAACAAAGCTAACATAAAAAAATTATTTCATGCAGAAAATGGTTAGGATTTTGAATATGAGACCAAGGAGGGTGGTGGAAGCAGATTCTGTCCTGCAAAAAAAGGTCAATGACATCTTGTCTTCAATAATAGGTACTGAGTATACATGTAAGGAGCTATGTCATGATGATGTTGGATCACATAGAGCTTGGGCTTGCGTTTGTAGGGTTCAAGAGATGTCTTTACTTACCATTTCTTATGTAGAGGTACAATTAATATATGCTGTTATGTACTGATGTTGGTGTAGATTACCTTCTATCAACAACTCAGACCTAATTTTCTATATGGTGGGAAGTGAAAACTGGAGTCATGAATGTCAAAATAGAGAGCTAGCAGAGAAAAAAAACACAGTGGTAGCATAGGAAAGTGGATGAAGAACAAAGTCAAGCCAGCCCAGAATATCTGACTGCAGAAGAAGAGACACAGTGCGTGAAGGCCAGGAGGGCTAAACTGTGCACCTGATTATGAAGAGAGAAAATCTACCCAATGCTGATCAACTGAGGGAAAAGCCTCCTGCAGAGAATATGGCAAGCTGAAACTTTTAGTTGTCCACAGTGAATAAGAGGGCACTATAGATGTGAGGTCTTTCCAGCTCCCCAGAACTTGCAGACACACAAGATAAATTCTGATATGCAGACATTGTTTTGATGGCATGAAAGCAAATCTTACAGTTGAATTCTTACAATGTGTTTCGTTTTAAAATTAATTCACGGAATGTGAGTAGGATTTGCGAGGCCAGCATTTATTACCCCTCTCTAATTGTCCCTGAAAAATTGGTAACATGCTGTCTCCTTGAACTGCTGGGTCATTTACAATAGGGACATCCACAAATACTGTTAGGAAGGGAGGTCAATCATTTTGACTGAGCAACAGTGAATGAACTTCAAGATACTTCCAAACCAGGTCAGTGCCTTGGAGCAGGACTTGCATGTCATTCCCATCCATCTGCTTTTCTTGTCCTTCTTAATAGTAGCTGCCCCTCCACACTCATTGGAAATAAATGGGATCGCAGAAAAATTACAGACAATTCAGCTGAAGCTAAAGGAAATGGCAGTGTTGGTAGATCGACAAATAATTGATGTTCTAACATTCAAAGGGCCAGCTGCTGAAGAAGAGTGCAATACAACAAATGCAAATTTTCTACAGGCAGTGATAGGACAATAATATCTGAGAAGTCTTGCCATTCTCAAGTTCTAAAGGGATCCTCATTCATGCATAATAGAGAGCTTCAACACCAATTTAGGAAGGGAAGTTTCAAGTAGGAAGGATAGCATTCCACATTTTTAGCTGAAATAAACTTAACGCAACACATCCTTACAACAATGTGCAAAGAACATCACAATTGATACAATCAGGAAAAAACAGAACCTTGGAAATAGTCCATTAAGAAATGCTTTAACAGGTAGTCACAAGCTATCCAGAGAATAAGAAGTGCTTCGGTCCAAAATGAATTAAGTCTCCATTAAATATTCTGAAATTAATAATCTGCATAACTGGCAGCTGAAGTATGCAACTAGGTCTCATCAGAAAGTCCTAAAGGCACTGAGGTTTCTTTCAGTAAGGCAGTGTACAAGATGATTAGGGGGTTAGATAGGGTTGACAGTGAGAACCTTTTTCCACGTATGGAGTCAGCTATTACAAGGGGGCATAGCTTTAAATTAAGGGGGGGTAGATATAGGACTGATGTTAGGGGTAGGTTCTTCACTCAGCGAGTCGTAAGTTCATGGAATGCCCTGCCAGTAGCAGTAGTGGACTCTCCCTCTTTATGGGTATTTAAGCGGGCATTGGATAGGTATATGGAGGATAGTGGGTTAGTGTAGGTTAGGTGGGCTTTGATCGGCGCAACATCGAGGGCCGAAGGGCCTGTACTGCACTGTAATGTTCTATGTTCTATAGGCCCAGCTATCTCTAGATTAGGAGTACCTTACAAAAGCTTATAATTGAGCATTAAATGGAATTTGAACATAAAAAAAGAGTTGATAAACTTTAACAACCAAAAATAAACTACTGAAGCAAAAGTAAAAAATTAGCAGTCATATAGCACTATCAAGAAGGATAAGGTTACAAAAAAAATTCTTAAATCCTGAGCCATTGCTCTTGAGAAGTTGGTACAGAGAGAAATGTTCTGATTAAGGAAAATAACTCTCTTTATCTGGAAATGTCCAGAATGTAAGGATTACTATGAACTATTAGCTGAAAAAGAAGTTCTTCCACAATTAGTAAGTGCTGATCATATATTTGAAAAAGTAGCTGTCAAGAGGGAGAAAGCATTGATTTTAGTTTGTTTGCAGGAAAAGATCCGAGGAAAGTATGTTTTAATCAGAAACATTAGTCTCATAACAGTAACGATCTTTCAAAGAGGAATTTTTAATGAAAAAGTTCTGAAGCACAATGTAGAACTCAAATCCTCAACACTTAGTCAATCCAAACATTTAGATTTAAGCAAGCAGATAATAGGTTCTGACCATCCAGTTATTCTCTAACCTTCCATTAAGTCAAGTGAACACAGTACTGTGAGGAACCTCTTTTATATCCTGGTGCAGAAATTAATTTCACTGATGATGATGGTCTGCTCATGATGGAGTTCCTGAGTTATTGCAACCTGCAGCAGCCATGGATGATATGGTTATGAAGTTCTTCATTAGAGCTGAAGTGCTTCATTTTTTTCTAGCTTCAAACTTTCCCCAGCCTGCAGCCGAGAAGAAAAGGAGAATTTGTATTTTAGTTCCTCACCCTCCTCTTCAAGGGTTTTGATGGTTCTAGTCTTGGAGGTTTGCCACTTGAATTAGTTTTCTCTCGATTGACCTTTATTGCCACTACCTTCAAGTCATTGTAAGAGCCACAGCCTGTGAATCAGCTGTCAGCTCTCATTGAATGTGTTCTAAGGCAATCATAAGAGAGCACATAGATCCTACACATCTCCTGACAGAGCCGATAGGACCAGTTTGTGTGATTTTGGAACAGTCTGCCTCAGAAGTCGGTGGAAGTGAGTTCATTAAATGTTATTAAAATAGAAATAAAAGGTTTTTGAATGTTGAATTTTAAAAAAATCAGCCCTCATCTTATTCAATAGTGCAGTAGGTTCAAGGGCCTACTTTCTTTTCCTAATTTGTAAGTTCATCTGTTTGTTTGCATGTTTGTTCAAAGCCACATTAAAGTGGATCTTGATGTCCTAATTTCCATTTTGATGGGTTATGGTGTTTGCATGTTTTCTCTTTTGCAGCCGATGAATAGATTCTGCTCACTTGATATTTTCCAGTTTCTCCTAGAATAAATACTCTATTCTAATTCTAAGTTATGTTCGTTTTTGATTTCTCCCACTTTGTCGTATGTGAACTCTTCCCTGGTTTGTAAATGTTCCGATGAAGCCTCATCTTCAACCTTGACCACAATCCAATTGCAAATCAATTTTTCCTTCAAACCTAAAGAAGCAACTCTCCTCCAGGCTATTAAAATTGTGAATGAACAGATCTATGCTTTCTCCTAGCCTGTTTCTTCCATTAATCTGCAAGTGTTCAATACTTAAATTTCCACAAACACTAAAGTAACTGTTGAGCACCCATCACATCTTTTCCTACAATGCTCAATTCTCCAAAGCTCTGTATTGCTACTCCTACTTTAGTAATGGTTTCCATAACAAAACATTAAGTACTCACTTGTTTTTTTTCTGGCCTTTCATACTTTATCCTGAAGTAGTCCTGTACCTGGTGAACCATTGCTTCCAGTTCTCCCATTTCTGGGTGTGTGTGTTTTCTCAATTGGAATGGCTTTGCAAGTGATAAGATGGCATCCATGCTTCTCTTGAGTTTAAGGCTGTTCCTGTACCTGTAATGTGTCTATCCCGCTAATTATTCCTTTGGGTTGTTACAGAGTTAGAGAGTCATAGAGACATACAACATGATATTTTCCAGTTTCTCCTAGAATAAATACTCTATTCTAATTCTAAGTTATGTTCGTTTTTGATTTCTCCCAAATTGTCGTATGTGAACTCTTCCCTGGTTTGTAAATGTTCCGATGATTCTCTAACTCTGTAACAACCCAAGGAATAATTAGCGGGATAGACACATTACAGATACAGGAACAGCCTTAAACTCAAGAGAAGCATGGACGCCAACTTATCATTCAGTCCAATACCTCCATCCTGACCATATATCCTAGATAAATCTAGTCCTATTTGCCAGCATTTGGTCCATATCTCTCGAAACCCTTCCTATTGATATACCCATCCAGATGCATTTTAAATGTTGCAATTGTACCCACCTCCACCACTTCCTCTGGCAGCTCATTCCATACACGTGCCACCCTCTGCATGAAAAAGTTGTCTCTTAGGTCCATTTTAAATCTTCCCCCTCTCACCATAAAAGTATGCCTCTACTTTTCAACTCCCCCACACAGGAAGGAGTCTATTTATCCTATCCATGCCCCTTATGATTTTGTAAACCTCTATAAGGTCACCCTTCAGCCTCTGATGCTCCAGGTAAAACAGTCCCAGCCTTTTCAAACTCTCCCTGTAGCACAAACCCTCTAACCCTGGCAACATCCTTGTAAATCTTTTCTGAACCCTTTCAAGTTTCACAACATCCTTTGTGTAGCACGAAGACCAGCACTGCACACAGTATTCCAAAAGTGGCTGAACCAACATCTTGTACGGCCGCAAATTGATCCCCTAACTCCTGTACTCAAAACTCTGACCAATAAAGGAAAGCATACCAAGCAGCTTCTTCACTATCCTACCTACCTGTGATTCCAATTTCAAAGAGCTATGAACCTGTACTCCAAAGACTCTTTATTTAGCAACACTTCCCAGGACCTTACCATTAAATATACAAGTCTTAGCCTGATTAGCCTTTTCCAAAATGTAGTACTTCACATTTATCTAAATTAAATTCCATTTGCCACTCCTCAGCCTGTTAGCCCATCTAATCAAGGTCCCATTGTACTCTAAGGTAACTTTCTTTGCTGCCCACTACACCTCCAATTTTGATGACATTTGCAAACTTCCTCACCTCCGACAGTCACAACCATATAATTTATATAAATGGCAAAAAGCAGTGGACCCAGCACTAATCCTTGTGACACACCACTGGTCACAGGCCTCTAGTCTGAAAAGCAACCCTCCACCACCACCCTCTTTCTTCTACCTTCCAGCTAGTTCTGTATTGAAATGGCTAGTTCTCCCTGTCTTCCATGTGATCAAACCTTATTAACTGGTCTACCATGAGGAACCTTGTTGAATGCCTTACTGAAGTCTACATAGATCACATCCACTGCTTTACCCACATCAATCTTTTTTGTTACTTCTTCAAAAAACTCAATCAAGTTTGTGAGACATGATTTCCCATGCCCAAAGCCATGTTGACTATCCTTAATCAGTCCTTGCCTTTCCAAATACATGTAAATCCTGTCCCTCAGGATTCTCTCCAACAACTTGTCCACCACGATACTGTGCATAGTTTCTGGTTCCCAGGTCTGTTTTCCAACCTTCTACTGCTTCTGCAATGTCCACAATGTGCTTTTGTGATTTATGAAAAAAGTCCAATTCTCCTTGACCACAAGGTTCACTTCAGTTGCTACCATGTTTTGTTGTGTGTCAGGGTCTAATTTATTTAGCCTGCCTAAGTAATGCTGCCAGAAAATGGAATTTTCTGCAAACACTCTTAATGTAAGGCTTGATTGGCCCAGATTTTCTGTTAACCAAATTGCTGTTTCTGAAGTGTTGGTGGAAGTTGAACATCCTTTGACATTCCCAATGTAACAGATTCCAAAGGAACTGCCTGGAAAATTGAAGATTTTACTCTGCTATTCTCATGCTTTGGAGCCTTCCAAAAGTGCCCATTTAAAGTTTAGGATTTGGAGGATTCAGCTGTTACTTCGGAACATTCAGACAATTAAATACCCAGTCTAATTCCTGAGTAATTATTAAACTAACTGCCAATTTACCTCATGTCACCCAACCACACCACCTCAAAATAGAATATAGAACATTGCAATGCAGTACAGGCCCTTCAGCCCTCGATGTTGCACTGACCTGTGAAACCAATCTGAAGCCTGTCTAACCTACACTATTCCATTCTCATCCAGATTTCTATCCAATGACCATTTAAATACCTTAAAGTTGGCGAGTCTACTACTGTTGCAGACAGTGCGTTCCACGGCCCTCCTACTCTGAATAATGAAACCGCCTCTGACATTTGTCCTATATCAAGCATCCCTCAATTTAAAGCTATGTCCCCTCATGCTAGCCATCGCTATCTCAGGAAAAAGTCTGTCACTGTCAAACCAATCTAACCCTCTGATTATCTTATATGTCTCAATTAAGTCACCTCTTAACCTTCTTCTCTCTAAATATCTCTTACAACCTCAGACCCTGACACTCACTGTGGAACCAGACCACCAGCGATCTCCACTACTAGAGCCAAAAAACCCTTGCTTCCAGTCCTGCCATCCCTTCCTGTATGTCTGTCACTTAACAAATCCTGATGGGACCTGAGCATCACACTCCCACTGATCGCTAACCACATTCTAGACCCAATTGGACTGCTGGGCTCAACTTGTCCCAACATCCCCCTCCCTTTGCTTCAGATCCAACCCTCCTTTCCTTTCTTCAGACCCAACACCCACTTCCCTTTACTCCAGACCCACCCCTCTCCAACTCCCCTTGCACTGGACTTCATGATGTGTCGGTGCTGGACTGGGGTGGACAAAGCCAGAAGTCATAATCTTAGATTATAGTCCAGCAGGTTTATTTGAAATCACAAGCTTTCAGATTGCTGCTCCTTCATCAGATGAAATGCACTGGACTCAACAGCCCCTTTCCCTTCTCCTGGAACAGATCCTTTCCTTCCCCTGCGTCGCACATGATGCCCCTGCTGCACTGTCAGACACAATCTTTCCCCAATTTCCCTGACTCCAGACCCAGTCTTCCCTTCCGTCTGTCCACATTCAACACCCCACACACCACTCCAGATCCAACCTCTTCCTCTGCATTTCCAGGACCATTATCCCATCCCACTTTGGCACTTGATGTGGCCATTCCCTGCCCCTCACTGGATTCATTATTTTCCACCGACTGCAACCTACCCTAAAGCCTCCATCACTTACCCGACCTCCATGCATCCTGGAACCCTACACACTTGTCACACTGTCCACCTTCCACCTTAATCCCTGGTAGCCTACCTTCTACTCATCTGGCCTCCTACAATCTACCCATCTGGCACTCTACCCATCTTCCACAGTAGCCCTGGCACCCTCTCCATCTGAAACCCTAACCCCTACACACTTGGTACTCAACCCAGCTGACACCTTACTACAGGACCCAATCTCCCTATCCACCTGATACCTCACCCTTCTGACATCCTCGCCTCACACTTACCTATGTACTTGTGTTTTGATAGCAGCTGTTAAAATGAAAATGAAAAACAGGACTGGCAATCTGTGAAAGTTTGTTATTCCTCAGAAAACTCAGTCCATCATCTTCAAACTATGTTCGAACTTCTGCTACCTTCCAGCTTGCTCCATGTGACTCTGATGAGATAATCAGTGTCAATATTATGTAAGTTTTTAATGTTAATCCCGTTATTTGCAGACTGCTTTTCAACTCTGAAACAAATGTTCTTTCTGAACTAATTTTATAACTGAGTTTTGCCGAGGTCTACTTATTATCACAGAACTTAATAATGACTTGATATTGTGAGGTGTTTAGAATCCAAAGATGCTATATATAAATTACCACAAGCAAACTGAAGTCCTCAAAGCCAGAATAGTAGACCACATGAACCAAGGGTAAGAAAGGCTCTTAATGGAATCATAAATGTTGTTTACTGGTTCTCTGAGCACTGATATTTGTCAGGAGAAACAACATAGGTAAAATATTGGTCTATTCCTGATGAAGGGCTTTTGCCCAAAACGTTGATTTTCCTGCTCCTCGGATGCTGCCTGGACTGCTGTGCTTTTCCAGCATCACTCTAATCTAGAAGAAACAATATGACCAATATGCGACTCAAGGAATGTTTGCTTTCTGGTGTTATAAGAATATCAGGGCAGTTATATGGTAAATATAGTGATAATTATTTTGTTTTTGTGGAAATAGATTTTTAGGAATATTTCCAAATGCTTATTCTCACAAGAAGTTTTTGTTTTACTTTTGAAATATTGTTTACGAACTTAAATTCAGCATTGCTAATGGACCATGGAAATGCAGCTCACTAAATTTGTTGGAAAAGGGTTAAGTGATACATATATCTTTTGATTAGGCAATTCACAGCCTTTCAGACGCACCCTAGTGTTCAATAACTTTAGATTATAACTTTTGCCCTTTGCAAGTGTACGTGTTTCTCTTTTTTATTACTTTTTGAATTTGGACTCTAGAAGTTTATGATGCTGTCATTCACATTTCATCTAAACACACCATTTTATTTATCTTTACTCGTCCATTTCTCCTCCATTCAGACTTGTTGTATTAACCCATTTGTCATCTCGTTTCACTGGCCTTCCACCTTTTTGTTTCATCTTTTCTTTTGCTCTTTTACCTCCTTCCTCTTTCAAATAGTTGAATCCAATTCTCTCTAATTTTTCCCAGTTCTGATGAAAAGACATCAGCTGAAAGGTTTAACTCCCTTTCTTACATCACAGGTGTTACCAAGTCTACTGTATTTTTCCAGAAATCATTCACTCTCAGTTTGGAGTATTTGAAGGACAGATTTCCACTATACTTATATGAAGATACACTTATTGACATTACCCACTGTTAAGTATAAGTTTATGCACTCTCAAGAGATTTGTATAAAATACCTTCAGGATAACGTATAGTCAATAGATTTTTCCTCGTCATCATTTGTCAGTTGCACAGTTTCTCCCCAGAGATCCTACTGACTACTTCATGTGCAATAATCTTATTCGATTTCCAGAGACGTTTCCATCAACCAGATGCAGTTACATTTTATTTAAGGCAGTTCCAAATTGTCAAAAGTATTGGTTCTTAATTAACACAAACTTTTCTTGCACCCAAACAATTTTGAAGAGTTTTATTGTTTTATACTGAGTTGCACTTCAAACCTTCATTTTGGATGGCCCAATGGCTCAGTGGTTCGCACTGCAACTTCACTGCACAAGACACCCAGGTTCAATTCCTGTCTTGGGCGACTGTCTGTGTGGAGTTTGCATGTTCTCCCCGTTTCTGCCAGGTGCTCTGCTTTCTTCACATAGTTCAAAGCTGTGGAGGCTAGGTGGATTTGTCAAGGTAAAAGTATGGGTTTATGGGAATAGGGTGGGGTAGTGGGTCTAGGTTTGATGCTGTTCAGAGGATCAGTGCGAACTTGGTGGGCCAAATGGCCTCATTCTACACTGTAAGGATTCAATGACAATGCATAGTTTGCTATGTTACTGAGTAGTGGAAAAAAAACTGTACGGCAACAATTACCAAGAAGAAAGTCTGAGGGAGTACCTGACAGTTTTAGCTCATTGTTTGTTCCTCTGGGCCTCTATATGAGCCAACATTTCTTAACATCGCGAAGGTGTGATCAATGTGAAGAGACTGTTTGCATCCTTTGTCCGTGGAGATTAGCATCAGACACTCTCCAGCCTCACAACATTATGGCCCATTCCCAACTCATTTATGATAGTCCCCCACTTCAATACAGTACTTTGAAGGTCACTGCTCCCTGTAATAGTAATGCCGCTGCCAGGCTACAGTGTTCACATGGATAGGCACCCATCTCATGTATCAGTGCAGGATGCATATTAGTACTCCTGGCTTGCCCTCTTACGTCTCACTTACTTTGCATTTATATGGATGTTAATAACAGCTCTGCCTCGTCTTTCAGTGCATTGCTGCCTCAGGTGAAGAAGGGTTATACCCAAAATGTCAACTTCTCCACCTCTTGATGCTGTGTTCACCCAGTCTCCTGCTTGTCTGTCTCAGGTGCAGTCTTACCAATGCCCTCTGTAACTGAAGCATGGCCTCCATACTTTTGCATTCAATTCACCTTACAATAAACCACAATGTTCTTTCCTGATGACTTGCTGTACCAGCATACTGAACCTTTGCAATTCATGCATTAGGACATCCAGATCTGTCTGCATCTCAGAACTCTACAACATTTCATCATTTAGATAATATGTTTTTTTCTTTATTCTTTCAGCCAAAATAGACAATTTCACACTTTTCCACAGCATACTCCATTTGCTCACTTTATGTTCCTTTGTTGATCCTTATGTCATCTTCACAGCTCTCTTTTCTACCTATTTTTGTGTCATTAGCAAATTCAGCTAACATACCTTTAGTACCTCATCCAAATCACTCATATAATTTATAAAGCATTGATGTCCCTGCACTGACGCTTGTGGCCCACATCCTTCCAGTCTGAAAATACCCAGTTATTCCTACACAATGCTTTCCTGTTAGCCAGCCAATCTTCTATCCGAGCCACATTACAACTGGAGGAAGAACTGGAGGAATGGGTGGCACGGTAGCACTATGGGCAGCACGGTGGCACAGTGGTTAGCACTGCTGCCTCACAGCGCCAGAAACCCAGGTTTAGTTCCCGCCTCAGGCGACTGCCTGTGTGGAGTTTGCACATTTTCCCCGTGTCTGCGTGGGTTTCCTCCGGGTGCTCCGGTTTCCTTCCACAGTCCAAAAATGTGCAGGTTAGGTAAATTGGCCATGCTAAATTGCCCATAGTGTTGGGTGGAGGGGTAAATGTAGGCGAATGGGTCTGGGTGGGTTGCACTTTGGCGGGTCGGTGTGAACTTGTTCGGCCGAAGGGCCTGTTTCCACACTGTAAGTAATCTAATCTAATCTAAGTAATCTAATCTAATCAACTTCCACCTTAGGACCCTCCAACCACATGGGATCAATGTCAGCTTCGCCAGTTTCCTCACCTCCCCTCCTCCCACCTTATCCCAGATCCAACCTTCCAACTTGGCACCGCCCTCTTGAAGTGTCCCTCCTGTCCATCATCCTTCCTAACTATCCGCTCTGCCCTCCCCTCTGACCTATCACCATCACCCCTCACCTTCATCTTCCTGTTGCATTCCTAGTTAACCATGGGTGGAGTTTCTGACCCTTAGAACTTCTATTTGTTGCAGTCCACCTGTTCTGTACCCACTGGAATATCCCTTTAAATGTTTTCTATCTATTGACTTACCTTATAACCTAAATTATCAGTTCATGTTCGCTAGCTCTGCTTTCATATCCTCATAATTATCCTTGATTATACTTGACCCACCGTTCTCTCCCTTAAACTGTATTTAAAATTCAGTGTGATCAATGCTACCCAGTGGTGCTTTCACTATGAGATGAGTAAAGCCTGCTGTTTGGTTTTTGCTCTCAGATATTGCCCCAAATATTCAATTAATTCCTGCAAGACAATTTTGAAGTCTACACATAGGTTAAAATTCCTTATAATGATTGCCATGTCCCTTTGCTAAGATCCTTCTATCCTTATCTAAATCGCAAATGTGCATGAAAAATGGCTGCCAACACAACCACAATGGGCAGAGTAAATTTATCGCTGAGGAAACAGGCTCTGCTTATGAACAATGTGAGGCCCTTCAAGGAACAATTACGCTAAGGCACCGACACATTACAGGTTGAAGACATCTGTAATTATAAACCTCTGCACATGAAACATATGCAGGAACCAATTAAGCCAAATCCAAATCTGGCCATATGCAATCTTGACCATGTCATTGGTCATTACAGATTGATTACAGCTAACCCAGTGAAGCAAATATAATCACAAGCAAACCTAAAAGTGTCATTTGCTGGCTGCAATTCATAAAGACAGTCCAAGGTTTCAGGCTGCTCAAGTACACAGAGCTGATTTACACTCACCTTGAGTTACACGTATTTGACATATTCTTATATGAAATGCTGCCTTTCTTGAGTGATGTGGGACACGGACAAGGTTTCATTACTCCCACTGTACTTACAATTGCTTACTATATTTGCATGCCATGGCTTGTGCTGCATACATTGGAATAAGGTCCACTATGTCAAAAGTCCATTAGAATCATGCCACAGCCCTCTTTGTCACAGTCTTCCATGTCCCACTGTATGGAGAATGAGACTAAAGTATTATTTGTGTGTGATGCGATTACTCACCTTACTAGGGACCTGTTCTAGTTTTGATACTCCCAGTACAGATTATGATCATAGGTCCAATCACAGGAGGGATTATTTTCACTGTGACATGGTGAAAGAAAAGCACTGAGAAATGAAGGACAATCAGATGCGCAAACAAGCTGCTGACCAGCTCCAGATGGATACACTACTGCTGAATATTCCCTCAGGATGTGGAGAGCATATACAGAAGGCCCAGAGCCTATTGTCCTTGATACTATTTTGTCCAACTAAGCCAAGGCATAGTGACACCGCATCCTGCAGATGTCCTGAGACACTGTAACAGAACTGTGTCTTTTGCTGGAACAGGACCTACAAACTTAAGGTGTAAGTGGCAAGTAGATCGCAGTGGCCACCAAGGTGACAGCTTTTCAAAACCTCATAGTAACTTCCTACTTCTAAGGACCTATGGGGAACTGTGTGGGATCTCTTGATTCTCAACCCACAAATGTATCGCGACTATTGCCAATGCAATTTGTGCCCAATTGCACTACTCCATCCCAACCCCTTGTGATGTGGTCAGTGCTTCCCCCAGGCAGTAGGTGTTGAGAATGAAGAGATCCCACACATGTCCCCATTGGGTCCTTGGAAGTAGCGAGTTGCATAGAGGTTTTGAAAAGCTGTCACATTTGACTTTCCCCCAGTGCAGAGTGTGATAGTCTTTACACAAATTTCATTGAAATCACTGTATCATAATGCAGCAGACTTCATCAATAGAAATCTTTTCCATTCCATCAATGTACAATCATTTGAAATCACTGCTACCACACCCTTGAAGTCTGTTCCAGTTATCCTAAGAACTTGCATGTTCCTGCTTCACTTCAAGGCCTCGATGTCTTACAAAGATTTTTACTGGGAAACACCGGCTATCCTATGTAAATATGAATGATGACCCCGTTAGGTAACCCCTGACTGAGGCTGAGTGGAGATGTACCACTCTACTCAAGAATCTGGTTTCCAGCATCTGAAGAAGTTTTCCTCCTCTCTCTACAAGAATCTCAGGGAGTTCCTCTCACACTGCAGCTCCCAGGTATCACCTTCATCCCCACCCCCACTCACCTATTGTACTCTATGCTACTTTCTCCCCACTCCCACCCTCCTCTCATTTATCTCTCCACCCTTCAGGCACTCTGCCTGTATTCCTGATGAAGGGCTTTTGCCTGAAACGTCGATTTTCCTGCTCCTCGGATGCTGCCTGAACTGCTGTGCATTTCCAGCACCACTCTACTCCAGAATCTGGTTTCCAGCATCTGCAGTCATTATTTTTACCTAGATGTAATGCAGCCCACCTTCCACTAAGGCCATGGTGCCGCAAACAATAGGGCTCAAGAAGATGAGGTTGTGTTACTTGGATTGTTTTGGATGGGAGCCTCACAGTGTACCCCAGATTGAATGTGCTTGTGCTGCCCTGTGTGCAACAGGCGTGGGCAAAGGGGAGGACGTGATGGATGGTAAAGAGCTGGGAGGCCAGTTGCAATCTTCTTCGGAGTAAGGTGAGGACATTGAGAAGGAAGAACATCACCTTCACCATGATAGAGTGAAGCAGTATTGGGCACAAGATGTACAGTACTTTACTGATACCTGTCTCCAAGCCAATCAGTCAATGGCTGTGAATTTGTGTTGTCCAAAAGGCAAGCAACCACTATTTATCTCCAAAAAGTGCATGCAACATTTTTTTGTTTGTTTTTCCTTTGTTTTATCTATTCAATAAAAGAAAATGTTTATCCAAGTCTACCTGCAACCTCTGTGTGGAGCTTGCACATTCTCCCCGTGTCTGCGTGGGTTTCCTCCGGGTGCTCCGGTTTCCTCCCACAGTCCAAAGATGTGCAGGTCAGGTGAATTGGCCATGCTAAATTGCCCATAGTGTTAGGTAAGGGGTAGATGTAGGGGTATGGGTGGGTTGCGCTTCGGCGGGGCGGTGTGGACTTGTTGGGCTGAAGGGCCTGTTTCCACACTGTAAGTAATCTAATCTAATCTAACCTGTAACATTCTTCCAAACTGTCCACTACTCTACTGACTTTAGTGTCGTCTACAAAGTTACTAATCCATCCACCTATGCCTGTATCTAAGTCATTTATAAAAACGACAAACAGCAGTGGTCCCAAAACAGATCCTTGTGGCACATCACTAGTAACCGAACTCCAGGCTGAATATTTTCCATCAACCACCACTCGCTGCCTTCTTTCAGAAAGCCAATTTCTAATCCAAACTGCTAAATCACCCTCAATCCTATGCCTCTGCATTTTGTCCAACAGCCTACCATGTGGAACCTTATCCAAGGCTTTACTGAAGTCCATGTATACCACGTCAGCTGTCCTACCTTCATCTACATGCTTGGTCACCTTCTCAAAAAACTCAATGAAGTTTGTGAGACACAACCAGCCCTTGACAAAACTATGTTTACTATCTGAAATCAAATTGTTGCTTGCTAGATGATTATAAATCTTATCCTTTCCAGAACCTTTCCTACAAGAGAAGTAAGGTATGCTTGCCTTTATTGGTCAGTGCATTGAATAGAGGAGTTGGGAGGTCATATTGTGGCTTTACAGGCCATTGGTTAGGCCACTTTTGGTAAACTGCATAGAATTCTGGTCTTCCTGTTATGGGAAGGATGTTTTAAAGCTTAAAAGGGTTCAGAAAACATTTATAAGGACATTGCCAGGGTTAGAGGGTTTGAGCAATAGAGAGGGGCTGAATAAGCTGGGGCATAGGAGGTTGAAGAATAACCTTATAGACGTTTATAAAATCATGAGGGACATGGAGAGGATGACTAGCCAAAGTCTTTCCCCTGGGTAGGGGACTCCAAAACTAGAGGGCATAGCTTTAAGATGAGAGGGGAAAGATTTAAAAGAGATCTATGGGGGCAACATTTTCATGGACACAGTGGTACATGTATAGAATGAACAGCCAGAGGAGATAATGGAGGCTGATACAATTGCACCAGTTAAAAGGCATCTGATGGGTACATGAATAGGAAGGGTTTAGAGGGATATGGGCTGGGTGCTGGTACACGGGACCAGATAAATTTAAGATATCTGGTCAACATGGATGAGTTGGACCGAAGATTCTATTTCTGTGTTGTAGAGCTCTATGGCTCTATAAACCGTTCTGCTATGCTGGTGTTAATATATGGGGAGTAACTGCAAGCTCCCCCTCCCCGTACCCACACTATATTGACTATCAGTCATGCAGCTTAATGGGAACATTACACATAGGCTACAGAAGTTTAGGAAGACTGCTTCCTAACACCTTCTCAAGGTAAATAGGAATAGGAAATAAATATTAGCCTTGTCAGTGATGTTTTTACCCTAACAATGAATAAAATAAATACTGGATAAGGGAATTCCTTAGTAAATTAGAGCAGGGTAGCAGCAGTCTTTAAAGGAGTTTCAAGGGTATCATTAAGTATTGCTGTAAAGCAAATGGAAAAGTTAAAATCCATTAGATACTAAATTAACATTAAAATCAAGAATAGAAAATAAATTAAATAAAAACCTCTTTGTTTTTGCTTTTAAAAACTGATTACTAGATGTCTTGCTGGCTTAAGGAGATGGCATTACCATGATTGGGAACTTGGTGTTAATTTTAATATCATGTTTTGCAAGGAATTATTCCACAAGTTTGGATGGTGTGGGAGGGGAGGTAGCTTCTGGACTGAAAATTGGCTAGCCTGAAGAAAAGCAACATGGATATGAATGGAATTGCATGACAGAACAAAGGATCATTCGAGAAATGCAATTGGAATTCACACCCTGACCATTTAAAATATACAGTAAATCATCGAAAGAAGGAGGAATAAGCAAAGTTAGTTATGTTTGCAATTGCCACCAAACTGGGAGGGACAAGGGAAAAAAAACATTCCATTTACATTAAGATGAAGATGGATTGATGAGAAGTAAAACAAAATGCAAAGTAATTGGACTATGGAAGGAAAATAAACAGTAAGAATCAATGAAATAACATGGGATTATACTGAAACAAATATGGATAAATTAGCAGATAATTCACTGAAATTAAGCATAGTGACTGATAGCAGGAGAAAAGATAAGCAGACTTTATCTACCCAGAAGGGTATTTGCTACCAGTGGTGGTAAGAGGTCTGTATGAGACACTTCTAGGGCCCCACCAGGAGCAATATGTAATTCTGTTCACAATGCTACACCGAGGATATCCAGACATTGAAAGTAGCACAATGAACACAATGAATTGAATTGAATTGAATTTATTATCACGTGTTCAGAGACACAGTGAAAAGCTTTGTCTTGTGAGCAATACGGGCAGATTACAGAGTTAAGTAGCATAGATGAGTAAATAATATGTAAACAGCAGCAAAACCAAAACACAAGTACAGGCAAATGTTAAGAGTTTGTGAGACCATTCAGTATTCTAACAACAGTAGGGTAGAAACTGTTTCAGAACCAGCTGGTGTGCATGTTCAGGCTTCTGTACCTTCTCCCCGATGGTAGAGGTTGGAGAAGAGCATTTCCAGGGTGGGCTGGATCTTTAAGAATGCTGGTGGTCTTCCCTTGACAGTGGCCTGGCAGATGAATTCTATAGATGGGAGGTTGGTCTTTGTGATTGTCCGGGTTGAGTTTACCACTCTCTGTAACTGTCTCCCATCTTGAATGGTACAGTTGCCACACCGGGTAATGATACATCCAGAGAGAATACTCTCGATGACACACCTATAAAAGTTCGCAAGGATATTCACTGTCATGCCAAATTTCCTCAGCTGCTTGTGGAAGAAGAGATGTTGTTGGGCCTTTGTAACTAGTGCATCCACATGAAGAGTCCAAGAAAGCTTGTTGTGGATGATCACTCCCAGGAGATTGACACTCTCCACTCGTTTCACCTCTGTGTTGTTAATGTGTAGGGAGGCATGAGTAACATCCCACCAAAGTCAATAATGAGTTCCTTGGTTTTGCCAGCATTGAGAACTAGGTTTTTCTCAGTGTACCATTTTTCCAGGTCTTCCACCTTCTGTCGGCAATCTGTTTTGTTGTCATCTGAGATTTGATCGACTATGATGGTGTCATCAGCGAACTTGTAAATGGCATTAGTCTGGTATTAGTCTGATGCAGTGAGTACAGTAGTGGGCTGAGTACGCACCCGGGGGTGGGGTGGGGTGGGGGTGGCTCCATTGTTGAGTGTTAATGAGGATGAAATATTGTCTCCAGTCTTCACTGATTGTGGCCTGTGGGTCAGGAAACTGAGGATCTAGTTGCAGAGAATAGGGCTTAGTCTGAGATCACTAAGCTTAGTAATCAGTCTCGAGGGGGATAATAGTGTTGAAGGCTAAACTGTAGTCAATGAGAAGGATTCTTACATAGCTCTTCTTGGTGTCAAGATGTTCTAGGGATGAGTGAAGGGCAAGTGATATGACATTTGACGTAGATCTGTTGGTCCAATAGGCAAATTGGAGTGGGTCAAGAGTAGCAGGGAGGCTGGAGTTGAATAATGCCATGACCAGCCTTTCAAAGCACTTTGTGAACACCGAAGTTAGGGTCACTGGGTTGTAGGATTGAGACATGCTGCATGAGCCTTCTTAGGCACAGGGATGATGTTGGCCCTCTTGAAACAGGCAGGGACAGTGGCCTACTGCAGGGAGAGGTTGAAAATGCCCGAGAAGACCTCTGCAAGTTGATCTGCTCATGCTCTGGGTGCACAGTCTGGTACTCCATTTGGTTCCATCACTTTCCTTGGATTCACACAAAGGAAAACTGATCTGACCTTTGATGCAGTGACTGTTGGGATAGGTACATCAGGACTTGTTGGAATAGGTGTTCCCTCTTTGCCAAAATTCTGCTCAAAGCGAGCATTGTAGGTGTTGAGATGATCTGGGAGGGATGTGTCATCATCTGCTATCTTGCGCTATCTCTTTCTAGAATCTATGATGTCATTCAGTCCTTGCCATAGTCGCTGGATGTCTGTCTGGATCTCTAGTTTGAATTGGTATTGGTCCTTGGCTGTCTTAATGGCTCTGAAAATGTGTTGCTGGAAAAGCACAGCAGGTCAGGCAGCATCCAAGGAGCAGGAGAATCGACGTTTTGGGCATGAGCCCTTCTTCAGGAATGAGGAAGGTGTGCCCAGCAGGCTAAGATAAAAGGTAGGGAGGAGGGACTTGGGGGAGGGGCGTTTGAAATGCGATAGGTGGAAGGAGGTCAAGGTGAAGGTGATAGGCCAGAGTGGGTGTGGGGGCGGAGAGGTCAGGAAGAAGATTACAGGTTAGGAAGGCGGTGCTGAGTTCAAGGGATTTGACTGAGACAGGGTGGGGGGAGGGGAAATGAGGAAACTGGAGAAATCTGAGTTCATCCCTTGTGGTTGGAGGGTTCCTAGGCGGAAGATGAGGCGCTCTTCCTCCAGCCGTGTTGCTATGGTCTGGTGAGGGAGGAGTCCAAGTACCTGCATGTCCTTGGTCGAGTGGGAGGGGGAGTTGAAGTGTTGAGCCATGGGGTGGTTGTGTTGGTTGGTCCGGGTGTCCCAGAGGTGTTCTCTGAAACATTCCTCAAGTAGGCGGCTTGTCTCCACAATATAGAGGAGGCCACATCGGGTGCAGCTGACGCAATAAATGATGTGTCTGAAGGTGCAGGTGAATTTGTGGTGGATATGGAATGATCCCTTGGGGCCTTGGAGGGAAGTAAGGGGGGAGGTGTGGGAGCAAGTTTTGCATTTCGTGCGGTTGCAGGGGAAGGTGCCGGGAGTGGAGGTTGGGTTGTTGGGGGGTTTGGACCTGATGAGGGAGTCATGGAGGGAGTGGTCTTTTCGGAACGCTGATAAGGGAGGTGAGGGAAATATATCCCTGGTGGTGGGGTCCGTTTGGAGGTGGCGGAAATGATGACGGATGATACAATGTATATGGAGGTTGGTGGGGTGGTAGGTGAGGACCAGTGGGGTTCTGTCCTGGTGGCAATTGGAGAGGTGGGGCTCAAGGGCGGAGGAGCGGGAAGTGGAGGAGATGCAGTGGAGGGCATCGTCGATCATGTCTGGGTGGAAATTGTGGTCTTTGAAGAAGGAGGCCATCTGGGTGGTACGGTTTTGGAACTGGTCCTCCTGGGAGCAGATGCGGTGGAGACGAAGGAATTGGGAATATGGGATGGCGTTTTTACAGGGGGCAGGGTGGGAGGAGGTGTAGTCTAGGTAACTGTGGGAGTCGATCGGTTTATAGTAAATGTCCGTGTGCCAAGGTCATACTTGGATTCCTTATATTTGAGTGTGTCTCCTATCTGCAGGCCTCACACCTGGTTTTTTGCAGGCTCTGTACGTTCTGAATCATCCAGGGTTTCCTGTTGGGGAACACTCGGATTGACTTCCTCAGTTTGCAGTCCTCCATACACTTGCTGATAAAATCTGTGATGGTGGTGGTGTACTTGCCCAAGGTACCTGTGGACTGTTTGAACATGGCCCTATCACCGCTTCCAGACAGCACCGGAGTTGATTCTCTGCCTCCTCTGACCAGCACTGGACCTGTATCCATGAGGGGGTCTCCTGCTTAAGCTTTTGTCTGTAAGCAGGGAGAGGAAACACAACATTGTGCTCAGAGTTCCCTAAATGAGTGCGAGGAAGGTAGTGGTAGGCATCTTTCACAGTGGTCTAGCAGTAGTCTAAAATGTTCGGACCCCTGGTGGGGCAAGTAATGTTCTGGTGGTACTCCGGCGACACCTTCCTTAGATTGGCTTGATTGAAGTCGCCAGTTGCCAAAAACAGGGCCTTGGGGTGTTCCATCTCCAGGGTGTTGTTGGTGGAGTACAGCACATCCAGAGCTTCCTCAACCTTTGCTTGTGGCAGTATGTACACAGCAGTTAGTATAGCAGTGGTAAATTCCCGTGGTAGATAGAAGGGGCGGCATTTGACGGTGAGGAATTCAAGGTTTGGGGAGCAATGGCTGCCCAGGGTTGCAATGTAGCATTGTTAAGGTATCTGAACCAAAGACTGACTAAAGACCTTTGTAATTTGTTATGGTAGACGTAATGTTCAAGGTTCGTAATATAGCCTCAAGTTTAGAAAACACAAGGTACACTGTCAGTTCAGATGGCAGTGAAGAGTCAAACTGGACAGCAAAGCAAGAAATAAATAAGAACAGATACATATTAAGTTGAGCATCAGTAGATATTTGGAGAGATGACTAGCCAAGCGGTACTTTTTTGAAACAAATAGATGAAACCATAGAATCCCTGCAGTGTGGAAACAGGCGCTTGACCCATTGAGTCCTCACTGATTCCCTGAAGAGCATCCCACCCTGTATTTCCCATGCCCAAATTACCTAACCTGCACATTTCCAGACACCATGGACAATTCACCTAAAGTACACATCGTTGGACTGTGGGAGGAAACCAGAGTACCCAAAGGTAACCCATGCAGACATGGGGAGGACTGTGCAAATTCCACATGGATAGTTGCTTGAGAATGGAATTGAACCTAGGTCCCTGGTGCTATGAGGCAGCAGTGGTAACCACTGAGCCATCATGCCACCCCAAATATATCAGACTATTCTAATCATGTATACTTTTTCCTGTTTTCAACTGTGGACTCAATAATGTTTTCTAAAGATTATTTCTTTAAACTTGAAATGACTTATTTATTTACTTTAATGCACAATTTTCTTTGCAACTACAGCTATGTAGTTATAATAAGATTGTTTGATTTACTATCAGACTCATTTTTTTTTCACCACCTAACCCTCATTAATACACCTGCAGCATCCTTCAAGAATTTCAATCAACTTATTTGGGATGATCATTGCATTTTTGCCTATTGCTTTCTCCATTAAAAGCTCAAGCCTTGATTTCTAATCAAGCAATCAAAATGATATTTGATCTCAAAATCAATACACTTTATATTATTAATCAATTGGGTAGTTGATGAGAATCTATTGTGACATCTATCTAATCTGTTTGGTGGCTGGAGCATATGACAGAATTATCACAGATGTGTGCTTTACTGTTTAAATAATATAAATTGTGCAAAAATGCACAGAGGAGAACTTTAATGCTTCAAAAGAAAAATGTTGCTTGAAAATGCTGCAAATAACAACTTCAAGCAAAATTGCTTTGCAAAGTTATTGAACCTGGCAGCGAAATTGATATTAAGCAAAGATGCCAGTTTAAGTCAAATTGCTTCAGGGATTGTGTTTTTTGGCTGTTTATAATTCTCTTGCATCATCAGTGTTGAAATCTCTCCATAATCATCTGATGTTGCCAGCAACACCCATTTTAAAACAGCAACATTTATTGTTCCAATGAAAAGAATCACAATTTTTCTTCTCAATTGATTTTTCAGAGGTAAAAACTCACTCTTAGGAGTTCGACATGTGATGGATAAATCAACATTCAAAAGAAGTGCTTGGCAGTCAACAACCTCAAAATATAATTTAGCAGATCTATCAGCATCTGTGTGGACAAAATAATGTTAATGTTTCCTGTCTGGTAACTCTTCTTCAAAACTGATAATAGCTAGGATAAGGTGATACACATATGTTGAAGACAGGGGGTGAGGGGAAGGAGTACACAATAAGTATAGATGGAGCCCAGAAAAACAAAGAGAATAGCAGTTAGGAAGACAGCAGTTAGGTAACAGGTGAGAGCCAGTAGGAAAGAAAAGCTGATAATAGAGACCATTATTTGGTGAAAATGGGTTGGCCATGATGAAAGCAGTCCGCATCATAACAGGGCCAGGGATGTGGCAGTAGGTAAAGGACATGGAAAGCAAGGTTCAGATTCTAACACTATTGAACTTGATATGGAGTCCAGGTGGCTGCATGAACCCCAAACAGAAAATGACATCCTGTTCTTCCAACCTTCGTTAAGCTTTGCTGGAGCATTGCAGCAAAGACGAGTCAGAGATGTTGACCAGGGAACACCAGGTGGTATGTTGAAGTAGCTGGCAACTGGAAACACAGGAGTCATTTTTACAGACAGAATGTAACTGTTCTGCAAAGTGGTCACTCAGTCCGCATTTTGTTTCCCCAGTGTAGGACAGACCACACTGTGAGTAGTGAATACAATAAACTAGACTAAATGAAGTGCAGGTAAATTACTGCTTCATGTGGAAGGTGTGTCTGGGGCCTTGGCTAGTGAGGAGGGAGGAAGTAAACAGGTATGTGTTGTATACCTTCTACAATTGTATTGGATGTTGCTTGGGGGGTGTGGTAAAATCTTGGGATTGGAGCATTTACCTTCTCTGGAAATGTTATTCTCCTGTTCTTTGTTATAAATCTTCTTTCAACCACTAGAAGAAGTCCAGAGAAGAAATTACAACATCTAAGCGAGAAATTCAAAACTGGGTCTTACTAAATTAGTCAGAAAACAGTTACATGTTTCCAATCAGTTTGATGGTGAATTGAATATTGGTTAACTGGACACACCTTGGACAAAGGTTAGAAGGAAGTGCATGTTTGGGGTCAAGCTTGTGATTTCCTGTTTTATCATCTATCACTCACAGTCATAGAGTCACAGAGAGGTACAGAACAGAAACAGACCCTTCTATCCAACTCATCCATGCTAACCAGACAGCCTAACCTAATCTAGTCCCATTTACTAGCACACAGCCCATATCCCTCTAATCCTTTCCTATTCATATGTTCATCCAGTTGCTTTTTAAATGTTGTTATTCCACCACTTCCTCTGGTAGTTCGTTCCATACACACATCATCCTCTGTGTGAAAATGTCCCTTGGGTTCCTTCTAAATCATTCCCCTCTCACCACAAACCTATGCCTTCCAGTTCTGGACTCTCCCACCCCAGGGAAAAGGCCTTGTCTATTTATCCTATCCATGCCCCTTATGCTTTTGTAAACCTCTGCAAGGTCACCCCTCAGCCTCCAAAGCTCCAAGGAAAACAGCCCCAGCTTATTCAGCTTCTCCCTACAGCTCAAATCCTCCAACCCTGGCAACATCCTTGTAAATCCTATTTGAACCCTTTCAAGTTTCACAACATCGATTGAAATAAAGCTTCATTTCATATCAAATTCTGCTCTAGTATAAATCATTTTCCCTTCAGTAGCTTTACTTTAAGCTAAAATAAATCTGAAGAAAAATTAATAAACAGTGAAAAGTAACACTGGATTTAGCTTACTTTACTATTTAAACTAAAAGATCAATAGTTTAACCCAATAGGAGGACTTTAATAGGAGAATCAATTTTAATACAATGCATCAATTTGCAATTGTATTCTCATTAAAACATTTTTCAGAAAGGAAATTGATTTGTCAGCAAGTCTCTTGAATAAGTTTAAAATTAGCTTGCATTGTATGTGTGCCGCATTATTCCCTGTATAATCATTTAATATTAAAAAGACTAAATTAATTTAGTTTCCAGCTTTAATGCATATTTTCAAATGCTAAAGCAAAGCTTGTGCTGCTATTTTTGATCAAGTGACATATGACACAATTTGTGTTGTAAATTCTGCATTCATAATCAAGTTGATGGCTAAAACTTTTGTGCAATATCACTGAAATCATGTCTGACTGAAAGCAAATATGGAAAAAAAAGTTCTAAACTACTGCTGATGATTAACCAGGCAGTATGGGACTTTGATATATCCTAGTCAGCTGGGTCTGTCACTGGAGTTTGACATCCCCTCCATCCTTTTGTTTCTGTAGTTAAGATAATGCTAGTTGGACAAGAAACATGCCACTTATTTGCATTATCAATTTTAAAAATACAATGTTTTAGCTAAGTTAGGCTCCGGTACTAATGCTAGATGCACCTGGTGCTCTTTGTGCCTTGATTCTAGCTGTTGGTATTAGTGTCTTGTAAATGAATTGTGTTCCTTATGGGACAAAGGTGAATGCTGCATAAAACGCAAAGTGAAAGCTATGGGCCATACCTTCAGGTCTCCAGATAGGTACTCTAACAGATGTCTGTTAGAATTTATGGAGCTATAGAGTCATAGGGACGTACAGCACGGAAACAGACCCTTTGGTCCGACTTTTCCATATATACCATATATCCTAGATTAATTTACTCCTAAGAATCTGGGTAGTCATTGAAACCTTTAGAGGACCACGTAGGCCGACATTTTTAAAAGGTTGTCAGGGAACGCTGCAGGTAAAAGGAAGTGAGACAAATTAGATCCATCAGGTAAGCAGTTAAATACCTTTAATCTAACTACACATAGGCCAAGAGGAGTAGGAATGTTTCATCTGAGCCCAAATTGCTTACCCTTTAAATGATGCTCGCAGGATCCAGCCCGCCTATAATCTCCTGTGATGTGTAATCCTCTTCCACTGTGATTGCCAACTCAAGTATTATCCACCTATAAATCCAAGATTACCAACTCACAAACTATGCTCTTGTCAGCTCCATCCTTGAATTATGATCCAGGACCAAGAACCAAAAGCTTCAATCCTAAAACCATGAGGTACAGGAATAGACATAGGCCACTCAGCCTGTTGAGTTGGCTCTGCTGTTAAATGAAATTTTGTCTAATCTGATCATTGTCAACTCCACTTTCTTGCCTTTTCCCAGAACATTTGATTCTGTATTGATTACAAATCTGTCCATCTCAGTCAAATATACCGAATAACCCAGCCTCAAGAGCCTTTTGTGGTAAATAATTCCACAACATCACAGCTCTGTAAGAGAAGAAGTTCCTCTTCATCTCTGTCTTAAATAAGTGACCCCTCATTCTGAGATTATGCCCTCTTGTTCTAGACTCTCCCACACAGGAAAACAATCTTTCTGCATTTCCTCTGGCAAGTCCTTTAAGAATCTGATATACTTCAATAAGGTTGCCTCTCATTCATCTATATTCCAACAAGTACAAGCCCAATTTTCTCAACCCCAGGGAAAGTTTGTTACACTGATAATAGGTCCTACACCTATTATCAGTGTAACAAACTTTCCCTGGACTGCCTCCAATGCCAGTACTTCTTTCTTGAGGTAAGGGGCCCACATCCATTCACAGTTTTCTAGCTGTGTTCTGACTCGCACCTTGTATAGTCTTAGCAAGATGTTAGGGCTTATAATTTTATTAGTTGCAAGAAGGTTAAAGAAAAACCTGAGTAAGGTCGTAAAGATAATGATTCAGTGCAATATGATAAAATGTTACAGATAGGTTGAATTGAACACGAACATGATGAATGAGAGAACACAAACTTCAGGTAATCCTTAAAATATTCAAAGAGTGTTTGAAACAATAATTTTTACAGCAAGATTAATTCTGATGTAAAATTATCTGTCATTGAAGTCATTCGTAAAGTTTGTTTAAATGCAATTGGGTGTTGCCTTAAAAATATATTCTAAAGTGTACAAGGAATGAGCAGGATAATGGGAATAACCTACCTATTTAATATAGACAAAACCCAGAACAGACACTTTGGACCAGGTAGCCTGCTGCTGTGCTGATTTGATGATTATAACAGCCCTTTACAGTGGATGTATGCTTTTTGCATAACTATATACAATTAGCATTAATATTTCTTCTAAAATTACGACTGACTATGAATTAGTATTTCAATACAATGGGCATGCACAATTTATTTCTTCAACAAGAATTTTTTTATTATTGACTTAGATGTATAAGAAAGTAGATTAAACATCATTTTGTCTGAAATCCAACTCAGCAAAAAAGGTCAGGCCATTAACACCCACTGTGACACTTTCTACAGGGTTCTGTTGAGAATGCAGCCTGACATTAGGGGAAGTCTGACATACTACAATGTTGAAAAGTGGGAAATGTCAGCCAATACAAAGAAACAGCAGGAGATGGCAAGCTATCATTGTAAAGTAGGTTAGTGATATAATTGAGCTCTCAAATGGAGGTGGTTTGACTTCCCTCATGCGTATGACACCATTGATTTACACATACAGTTTAATGGCTTAGAATTTTAGTTGGGGTATTACTTTCATAGATATATACAGAGTCCTGTTGCCACAAGCCTGACGTGTTTTCTTATTTTTCAGGAAAAACTGAATTTTCAAAATGATAGCCTGAATGTCAACCATTGTGTGGCTTGTTCCTATTCCCTGAGGCTGTTGGCCACCTTCATTGAGGTTCATTAAAAAAATGAATGTTTCAACAGGGTGTGTTTTAAGATGCTACAATACAAATTGGTAGCGTGTTGACCCTAACTTTCCTGAAATTTTTGCAATTTTGTTGTCTGTTGTGTATTATTATTAACACTTATACCTTCACTCACCCTCACAAAATTAATAGAGGTTGTAAATTTACTGTATTAACATTTGTTTGATCCGAGGACAAGAATAAAGGGTAAAATAAGCTTAAGACAAAACCCCGTGGGGCCTGTGCTCTAAGAGAACCTATGAGGAGAAAGTGAGGACTGCAGATGTTGGAGTATCAGAGCTGAAAATGTGTTGCTGGAAAAGCGCAGCAGGTCAGGCAGCATCCAAGGAACAGGAGAATTGACATTTCAGGCATCAGCCCTTCTTCAGCTAATGCCCGAAACATTGATTCTCCTGTTCCTTGGATGCTGCTTGACCTGCTGTGCTTTTCCAGCAACACATTTTCAGGTAAGAGAACCTATGCTCAAGTTTTCCTGAAAAACGTTGAGAAAAAGCACAGAAGTGGTCTCAATCCAAGAAATAGTATTTTTCCAAATGCTGGGATCTATCTCAATGATGATTTGAGTAAACTCAGCACTGGGGCCATGTGCAGGTCAGTACTGGGCTGATGCTCAAGTGCTGCATGCCCTCAATCACCAGGAATTAGGTTCTCCCATAGGAATTCCCGAGGGTGTTGAGGGAATGTTCAGTATGAGTATGATGTTCAATATAGGCTCATGGCCGAGCTCCATCGCCAAAGCTATGTGTCTGACTGAAGAATTGTGACCGTATACAAGCATGTGCAGAACAGCTCCAGTGACAATAGGCCAGAAATTCTGATCACAATTGCAAACCCTTGTCTCTGTTTTACCAAAAATTGGCTGTGTCAATTCCAGGGAGTTTCATGGAGGGCCTTTCTTTGTGTGTTACATAATGTGATTCTCTGCAGCTTACCTCATTAGCTATGCATCATGGTTCTATAATGCCCACTTGTATAATCACCTGGTCAGCAATGGTGGAAATACTCATCACTTTCAGGACCTCCTGGGAACCCTGGCACTGGCACCATTTTTAAAGCACAGCCTCACACCAGGTCAAGTGCTGCCAGCCACAAGTTGCCTTTCACGGTGCACCTTGTACAAAGGGAACAAAGGAAAAACTAATTATTCTAAGGCAGATATATGGCATAGATGATACTTCATTGCAAATACAAGCTCACATTCATTAATGCATTGCTATTTTATGTCATACTTGTCTGATGTACAATCATTGAAACTTCAGCTAAAAGAATTAAGCTATCCATCCTCAGTGCATTGCATTTTGCAACCCCGTCTAAGGGAGTCATCATGTCAGGGACCAGTACTGTCATTGTAAGTAGAACAGTGTGAGAAACCAGGGATGTTAGTATATGTGAGACACTGCATCGCAATGTGAGAGGACCATTGCAGTCAGAGTGTCACATTATGAGGAACAGTGCAGTCAATATGAGTCAGTTGATGTGAACAGCATGCATGATCAAGGTAGAAGATTAAAGAGTGAGAGGATGGAGGAACAAACAGCCTGAATTAAAGAAACACTAAGATAATGATTTCTCTCCCATGCCCTACTTTGATGCAGCACTGACAGTCTGTTATTGGATAACATTGTTGGATCACAGCCTAGAAGGTTTAACACAGAATCAGTAACATAATGCCTCAATGAGCTCTTATATCTGATGCAATGCTAATAAAGTTTAATCTTGTTTTTGTCCTTGAGGAATTATTGAGAGTACAATTTTTACTGACATGATTTAGGAACATCACTGAAATCTTAACCCTTAATTAAAATAATAAATTAAATGCTTTGACAGCTGGGCATGCTCCAGCTATTTTTTAAAAACACAGTTTAAACACGATTAAATTAACTGCCATGGCCTTTTGGAACTGACCATAGTAACAGACCCATATAAAATAAACTGACAGAATAATTTGTTTGTAAACTGAGTCCTGAGACAGAAAAGTAGGTGGCTCCTCCATATCCACTTGCAGAAAGGAAAGTTTAATTTGGCGAAACGACTCACTGTGAACAAGACATTGATATTTTAGACTCTATCGCACCTTATTTCTTAAAATAGGGCTTCCTGAACAATGGGTTAGTATCATGAAACATGCTTTTGGGTGAGCAAATGCAGAAGCAGATGAAAGGATGTTGTTATGGTGTCACTTATCTCACTCAGAGGAGCATTTAGAGACTTCAGTAAATAATGAGCAAGTGGGTGACTAGATGGATGTTTGGGTGGATGGGTGCGTGGGTGAGTGAATGTGTCAGAAGGTGGATGGGTAAGTGGGTAAATAGGTAAGTGGGTAGATGAATGCTTGCATGAATGAATGCATGTATGACTGTGTAAGATGGACGAGTAGTTGGGTGGGTGAGATGATAGGTTTGAGAGCGGTATTCCAACAGCACGAAGATACTGTTGAATAGCATCACAAATATAAAGTTGTGACTCAGGTGTCTAAAATTCTGATAAGACAGCAATCCTGTTGGTCTCCATTGTTTGCATGGTCATGGTCACGGGCTGCATTACCTCCTTTGAGAACCATGCTTGAAGTTCTGTAGAGGTTACCAGCCTTTCCACCACAGACACTTACAGTCATAGAGTCACAGAGATTTACAGCATGGAAACAGACCCTTTGGTCCAACCTGTTGATGCCAACCAGATATCCCAAACCAATCTAATCCCACCTGCCAGCACCCAGCCCATATCCCTCCAAACCCTTCCTATTCATATATCCATCCATATGTCTCTTAAATGTTGCAATTGTACCAGCCTCCACCACATCCTCTGGCAGCTCATTCCATACATGTACCACCCACTGCGTGAAAACGTTGCCCCTTAGGCCTCTTTTATATCTTTCCCCTCTCACCCTAAATCTATGGGCACCCCAACACCAGGAAAAAGACTTTGCCTATTTATCCTATCCATGCCCCTCATAATTTTGTAATCCTCTATAAGGTAAACCCTCAGACTCCGATGCTCCAGGGAAAACAGTCCCAGCCTGTTCAGCCTCTCCCTATAGCTCAGATCCTCCAACCCTGGCAACATCCTTGTAAATCATTTCTGAACCCTTTCAAGTTTCACAACATCTTTCCGATAGGAAGGAGACCAGAATTGCACGCAATATTCCAACAGTGGCCTAACCAATGTCCTGTAAAGCCGCAACATGACCTCCCAACTCCTGTATTCAATACTCTGACCAATAAAGGAAAACATACCAAATGCCTTCTTCACTATCCTATCTACCTGCGACTCCACTTTCAAGGAGCTATGAACCTGCACTCCAAGTTCTCCTTGTTTAGCAACATTCCCTAGGACCTTACCATTAAGTGTATAAGTCCTGCTAAGATTTGCTTTCCCAAAATGCAGCACCTCGTATTTATCTGAACTAAACTCCATCTGCCACTTCTCAGTCCATTGGCCCATCTGGTCCAGATCCTGTTGTAATCTAAGGTAACCCTCTTCACTGTCCACTACACCACTAATTTTGGTGTCATCTGCAAACTTACTAACTGTACCTCTTATGCTCGCATCCAAATCATTTATGTATATGACAAAAAGTAGAGGGCCCAGCACCGATCCTTGTGGCACTCCACTTGTCATATGCCTCCAGTCTGAAAAACAACCCTCCACCACTACCCTCTGTCTTCTACCTTTGAGCAAGTTCTGTATCCAAATGGCTAGTTCTCCCTGTATACCATAAGATCTAATCTTGCTAATCAGTCTCCCATGGGGAACCTTGTCGAACGCCTTACTGAACTCCACATAGATCTCATCTAGTGCTCTTCCCTCATCAATTTCTTTGTTACTTCTTCAAAAAACTCAATCAAGTTTGTGAGACATGAATTCCCACGCACAAAGCCATGTTGACTATCCGAATCAGTCCTTGCCTTTCCAAATACCTGCTGAAAATGTGTTGCTGGAAAAGAGCAGCAGGTCAGGCAGCATCCAAGGAGCAGGAGAATCGACGTTTCGGGCATGAGCCCTTCTTCAGTAATGAGGAGGGTGTGCTAAGCAGGCTAAGGTAAAAGGTAGGGAGGAGGGACTTGGGGGAGGGGTGTTGGAAATGTGACAGGTGGAAGGAGGTTAAGGTGAGGGTGATAGGCCGGAGTGGGGATGGGGGAAGGGAGGTCAGGAAGAAGATTGCAGGTTAAGAAGGTGGTGCTGAGTTCGAGGGTTGGGACTGAGACAAGGTGGAGGGAGGGGAAATGAGGAAACTGGAGAAATCTGAGTTCATCCCTTGTGGATGGAGGGTTCCTAGGCAGAAGATGAGGCGCTCTTCCTCCAGCCATCGTGTTGCTATGGTCTGGTGATGGAGGAGTCCAAGGACCTGCATGTCCTTGGTGGAGTGGGAGGGGTAGTTGAAGTGTTGAGCCACGGGGTTGGGTTGGTTGGTCCGGGTGTCCCAGAGGTGTTCCCTGAAATGTTCCGTAAGTAGGTGGCCTGTCTCCCCAATGTAGAGGAGGCCACATCGGGTGCAGCGGATGCAGTAAATAATGTGTGTGGAGGTGCAGGTGAATTTGTGATGGATATGGAAAGATCCCTTGGGTCCTTGGAGGGAAGTAAGGGGGGAGGTCTGGGTGCAAGTTTTACATTTCTTGCGGTTGCAGGGGAAGGTGCCAGGCACCTCTGGGACACCCGGACCAACCAACCCAACCACCCCGTGGCTCAACATTTCAACTACCCCTCCCACTCCACCAAGGACATGCAGGTCCGTGGACTCCTCCTTGCCAGACCATAGCAACACGACGGCTGGAGGAAGAGCGCCTCATCTTCCGCCTAGGAACCCTCCAACCACAAGGGATGAACTCAGATTTCTCCAGTTTCCTCATTTCCCCTCCCCCCACGTTGTCTCAGTCTCAACCCTTGAACTCAGCACCACCTTCCTAACCTGCAATCTTCTTCCTGACCTCTCCGCCCCCACCCCTACTCCGGCCTATCACCCTCACCTTAACCTCCTTCCACCTATCGCATTTCCAATGCCCCTACTCCAAGTCCCTCCTCCCTACCTTTTATCTTAGCCTGTTGGGCACACTTTCCTCATTCCTGAAGAAGGGCTCATGCCCGAAATGTCGATTCTCCTGTTCCTTGGATGCTGCCTGACCTGCTGCGCTTTTCCAGCAACACATTTTCAGCTCTGATCTCCAGCATCTGCCGTCCTCACTTTCTCCTTTCCAAATACATGTACATCCTGTCCCTCAGGATTCCCTCCAACAACTTGCCCACCACTGAGGTCAGGCTCACTGGTCTATAATTCCCTGGCTTGTCTTTACCACCCTTCTTAAACAGTGGCACCATGTGTGCCAATCTCCAGTCGTCCGGCACTTTACCTGTGACTATCAATGATAAAAATATCTCAGCAAGAGGCCCAGCAATCACTTCTCTGGCTTCTCACAGAGTTCTCGGGTACACCTGATCAGGTCCTGGGCATTTGTTCACCTTTCACCATTCTGAGACATCCAGCACTTCCTCCTCTGTAATTTGGACATTTTGCAAGATGTCACCATCTATTTCCCTACAGTCTATATCTTCCATATCCTTTTCCACAGTAAATACTGATGCAAAATATTCATTTAGTATCTCCCCCATTTTCTGTGGCTCCACACAAAGGCCGACATGCTGATCTTTGAGGGGCCCTATTACAATTCCCTGCTCCATCAGTACCTTAAATGTCAGGTCAAACACCACCATCCTCTTCTACGCTGTGAGGAGAGGGTATGGTTGTCTGTCAGTACCTGGTCTGCTTGGTACTACACCTCTTTTTATCTCCTTCTCAATGATAGCATCTATAGTTGAGAAACTGGCCTGTTGAACAAAGCTTGAAAAATAATACACTCCAGAAGCAGACCCTCAACAGCTGTTTCTGCAAAGTCACCTCACAGAAATATAAGAAATACAATTAGAAGTGCGCCTTTCAGTCCATCGAAACTGCTTTGTTATTGTACTCAATCATTCCTGATCTCCTACTTCAGCTTGGAGGGGTTGGTAGTTGAGTTGGGCCAGGAAAGTAGACTGGCCAATTTGGAGGATAGTTGAATGTTGGGTGAAGTCGAGTAAGCAATGTTGATTAAGTGACATCAGATTAAGTCAGTGGCGTAGTATGCCTAGTTAGGGGGTAGCCTGGATTAACACAAGGGAGGAATCTGGTGATTGTGGTGTATTCTGGTCTGAGGAGTGGTTAGGCCTGGTCAGATGAATAGTCAGATTAGGTTAGGGACCAGTTGGCTAAGGGCAGGTTGGGTAATCTGTGGTTGGGGATAGTTAGTTCAAAGAGCTGATTGGAACAGATTTAGTTTGAGATAAAAAAAAACTGCAGATCCTGGATTCCAGGGTAGACAAGCAGGAGGCTGGAAGAACACAGCAAGCCAGGCAGCATCAGGAGGTGGAGAAGTCAACATTTTGGATGGAACACTTCTTCAGAATCGGGGTTGGTGGAAGATAAAGAGGAGGTGGTGGAGAGTTTTAGGTGGGGAAAGGGGTGGGATTGTGAGGTAGGAATAGGTGAACACAGATAGAGGGTACAACCTGGTTGGTCAATGGGAGGAAAGAATCCGGTTGGTAGCTGGAAGGAAGGATCGGTCAGAGGAATGGAAGGGAGGAGGGATGGGAAGGAAGGTTATTTGAAATTGTTTTGGCAAGGCTCAGGGATGGGGTTGGCAGGTGGTCTGTGCTGGGGCAGTGATAGCGTGCATTGGGGGTCAGCTAGTGGGATCATCAAGCATGTGATTATTGGGAGGTAGAGGTGGGTCAATTGTGGAATGACCCAGGTGTTAAACAAGGTATTAGTTTGTCTAACACATCCTGGGTAACTATTCAAGTAAGTACATTGGAACTGTCCAAGGTCTCCAAGTGCAAGACTGTCAGAGACCTTTGCAGAGGGTCCCAGAGGAAAAGGGAATTCCCAGTCAGAAAGTTAAACTTCTTGGGTAAACCCACAGAGCTTTGCTCACTTGGTTTCTTCAGGGTCTGACCCATATATTCAGTTGTACTTTTGAAAAGTTACCTAACCATGTGCATCCTCAAGTGAAATGAATTCTACTGAGCAGATATCTTCTTGCATGCCCTGGGAAGTTTACTCTATGCCGGTGGACAAAAGAAAAAGGTGAGGATTAGTTGTGGTAAAGATGAATTCTTAAGACTTCTCTACCCAGTATGTTCATATTTCAGAGACTGATGATAAAACTGTATACATTAATCAGAGATATTTGCAATTGTCATCAGCTACCTATGAGCTCCCTATCTCCAGTCATGAAGGGCAGAGCTATGTCTCTAGAGGCAAGAACTTCTGCCTGTTCAGGTGTGAGATGGGTTATCTGGACTTCTCCAGTCTTTTCATAATAGCCCTGGTGTTTTTCACTTTCTTTCACTTGTAATGCAAGACAAAACAGACCGGTTACTTCTTGAAGCCACTCATTCGATTGATGCAGCCCATTCAAGTAAGGTGTCAGAGAGATGCAGCACATTGTATAAACATTGGTGTGAGTGGAATCAGCAAATGGATATTTTTTTTTTAAATGACAAAATGCAGCAAAAGTGCAATTTTGGTGATGATAAAAATTTAATTAGTTTGATGAGTCACGTTACAGAAGAAACCTGGCAAAGTTGAACGTTTTAGTATGGGTTTACACTACGGACTGGAGTTGAATGTAGTCTTTTTTTGCCTGATGTGTTTGCATTCAAGACAGAGGCACAGTCTCCAACTGGTCATTCCTTCAGCTGCTGCTAACCACAACATTCTTGATGGGAGCTGAAAGTTACTTCCAGCACTAAATCCAAAGCTTCACCATTGAATGTGAATGCTGCCCTTGTTGTCTGCTCACCATCCTAGATATATCCTGGTTCCTTGACTTTATTCTTCTATATTGATCTGATGAACAGAGTTGAAAATGGACACTCATCATCACTGATGTATTACTTGGAGGCATAAAATCTAGAAGTCAAGGTTTATTGCTTCAATTCAGTTGTGATCACTAATTTAATTTCCAGGCAACCCCCACACATTTTCACAGCATAATTCAGAGGTTATCTTCAAATTAAAATTAGGGCCATGATTTTGTTTGCATTGCACTAATATTTATCGTTTCAGTTAATTTCCACTTACCATGTTTGAGATAATAACCAATCCGAGGCCTTTATTTCAAAACTGTTAATATTTAGTTTGGGCTGGAGAGCTATTATTTCAAATACGTTTCTTGGTACCATCAAGGACCCAAAGAATGCCTATGTTCAAAGAAATGCTTTTTAATTCAAGAACGCTGTTGTGAACAGTTTGTTGGCAATGTACCTGAACAGAAATGCTGAGCACTTCAACTTCAGTTCAAAGACTTCACATATTCAACAATAATATTCAGTTATAAACCTGAGCTTTAGATTGAAAACACAGAAATGAAAGGTATTTTAAACTAATAAGGATTTGGTAAACAAATTTTCTCTCTCTGTGGAGTCATTTGAGATTATGTTGTTTCTCCTACCTCTCCTTTATCCAGATACCAAAATTCACTGGAGAACAATTTCTTAAATGTTCTCTATAATTTGCATAGCAGAATCTTACAATTTCCAGAGCGGTACATTTACTACAGGTGTTTCATGCAAGGATTAAATATTTTAGCATTCAGACCAAACAGCTTCAAATTTTATAATTGATTTTCTTTATTTTTACCTACTTCTCTCTGGAGTGAATACGAATCAAGATTATTTCTGTAAGCTATGGGAAGAACTACGTTGCTTTTCTACATAAGACTGTTAATTAATATCTGTTCCTCTTTGTAGTTAGGGATCATTTGCAAGTTACTATAAGCATATGTTTCTCACAGCAAATTGATCAATTTTTTTTACATTGTTTTGTCAAAACAAATTATTTATTCAAAATGACCATGGACAAACTATTACAACTCTCATGGAAAATGAATCCTTTATAAATATATGATATATAATAGCATAATGGATTCACATATTTGGTCAGTTGTACGACTTCTCATTTTCTCAATTTGCTGTTCAACTGTCGAATTTTGCAAACTCTCAATAGGCTGTTACATTATTCTTCCTATTCGCAATTCCATTTTCAAGTTAAAAAACCAGAGAGATGTATAACGGACAGTTGAATCAATGTCACTAGTTTTACATGATCAGCCAAAATCTAAATTACCCCAATAGATTTTCATTCACTGCAGTTTTTGTTCCATACCATCTTCTAGTTACTGCAGGTTAATAAAAGCATGAATGTTACTGATGTAAAAACTGCCATATCAACTCAGGGAATTAGCTCATCTGATTTACTGTCACACTAATGTCTCGCAGGGTGCTCCCTTTCAGGGACAAGTAGAAACAGACTTGATATCATTTCTATCAAAACTCAGACAGAGAGAGGCATTTGCCAGGTAACTAGTCATTCTCATAAATAGGTAATTAAAAAAGTGCAAATGGTTACAATATGGTTTACATTATTTAAAAAAAATGAATTTGACTACTTTTGAAAAATAAGATACTTTTGAAAGATAATAATAGATCATGTGAGGCTTCAGAAGCTTCACATACTTCAAATAAATTGCAATTTATTTAGGTGAATTGAATAATGGCATTTAAAAAAAATCATAGATAGTGGTGATAAATGGAAATTAACCTGTCCATTTGAAGTAACATGATGAGTGACATTTTTCAAAGTTTGTTCAAATGTATTTGCATTTGTATTATTCAAAAATTACTTTCTGAATTCCCATGGTAAGATGAAAGAAACACAATTCCATTCTAGCTATGAAATGAAAGGTGCATTATGCTGCAATTAAGTTTGATGTTTCCCCTAACTTCTTCAGTTAGCCATGGATGGTAGTCTTCCTTTTGGAATTTTTCTTCATTATGAAAATATATTTACTGTGAGTATTCTGAAAGATCTCCTTGAAGGCCTACTGCTATTGAGCTATCCATTAGTTTACAATGCCAATTCACTTCAGCCAGCTCAGTGTTCATGCCCTAATAATTTCAAACTAGATAAAAAGTGTTATCATACTGTGGTCACTGATACCTTGGGCTGCCTTAACTCTGCGATTATGAATTGATCCTGTCACATTATACATGACTTCCTCTATTATAACTCACTCTCTCATTTGTTACAAAATCAGATGCTCAAACAGACTGTCTTGAAAGCATTCTTTGAACTGCTCATTCAGGCTATTATTGCCAAACTGATTTTTCCAGTGTATATGTACAGTAAAGTCATCCACTACATTTGCTGTCCCTTTGTCACAAGCAGCCAATATTTCTTCTTGTGTATTTTATCCCAGATCATAGTCACTGCTGAGGGTACTATAAACTACGTGAAAGTGAGGACTGCAGATGCTACAGAGTCAGAGTTAAAAAATGTGGTTCTGGAAAAGCACAGCAGGTCAGGCAGCATCCGAGGAGCAGGCAAGTCAACGTCTCCAGCAGAAGCCCTTCATCAAGAATGTGAGGTGGGGGAAGGGGGCTGAAAGATAGATGTGGGGAGGTGGGCTTGGAGTAAAGTCGCTGGGTAGGCGATAGGTGGATGTAGGTGGGGAGGCTGGAGTGGATAGATGGGAAGGAAGATGGACAGGTAGGACATGTCAAAAGGGTGGTGCTGAATTGGAGAGTTGGATATGGGGTGAGGTGGGGGCAGAGGAGATTTGGAAACTAGTGAAGTTGACATTGATGTCATGTGATTGAAGGATCTCATGGCGGAAGATGAGGCATTCTTCCTCCAGTTTGGAGGTGGAGGAGGTCCAGGACTTGCATGTCCTTGGTGGAGTGGGAGAGTGAAGCACTATAGACTACTTCTGCTTATGACTTCTTCTTCCTACTATTCCTCATCATCACCTGAACTGATTTTTGCCTCCTGATCACCTGAACCAATGGCATCTCTCACTATTATACTGATGGTATCTTTGCTTACCAATGCTAGCCCCCACCCTGTCACTTTTACCCCCACCTATTTTTTTTAATGTCACATGCTTCTCAATTTTCAAGACCAGCCTTTGTCATTCTGAAGCCTTGTCTCCATAATGACCATCATCTCATATTTATTTAACTTAACATGCATAATCTATTCATTTACTTTGTTTTGAATGCTACTTGCATTCAGATACAGGGCCTTTAGTTTAGTATTTTTATTATCTTCGTAATATCTAGTCTTTAAAGTTAATGTCATCATTAGTTTTTTTTTCTTGCTCTTCTTCTTGTCATTCTCTTACCCTTATTTCCCATATTACTATTTTCATTTTTTGTCTTGACCCAATGTTTTGACTTACATTATCTTCCCACATTCTATCCCTTGCTCCCATTGGTTTTAAACCCTTTTTACTTTCCTAGTTGTGCAGTTCACAAAAACACATAGCCCAGCATGGTTCAGATGCAGACTATTGCAATGATAAAGCCCCTACTTTCTCTAATAATGTTGTCAGTGACCCATGAATTGGAGCGTGCTTTTTCCAGTCTTTGAGACATGAACTCACCTCTTTAATTTTAATGCCAATTTGCATACCGCTCAGGTAGTAATTCAGGGACCATAATCTTTGAAGCTCTGGTTTCTAATTTGGTGCCCAGCACCTTATAGTCTCAATACAGAACTGTTTTCCTAATTCTACTTATTTCATTGAAGCCTACATAGACCATGACCACTGGATCATTCCCTTCCACTCCAAGTTCCTCGATAGCCCTGAGCTGACATCCTGAACCTTGGCAGCTGAGACACAACACAATCATCTGAACTCAATCTTTGCAATTGAAAGATGTCAATTCTTCCCACTATATAATATTGACTACTCTACTATGGCTACATTCTTTGTTGATCACCCACTTGAAAAGTTTTGTACCATGGTACCATGGACATCCAATCTATAGCCCTGTCTCTCATCCAAAAAAGCTGAGAGAACACCAACACTATTGGACAACTGAAAAGGCTGCCAATCCTGCCAACATCTCCTCTGGGTACCTTCCTGCCTTACTCAGTCTCTTGTGATTGACCACTGATCAAATCAGATGGCCCTTTCCAAAGTGGTGTGACTGCCTTATGATGCAAAGAATTCCTTTTGTCTCACATTATCTGCAGTTCAGCCTTCAATTCAAATATTTGCTACAGATAGGTTTACCCTTATTGACAGTGTACTCCTAAACTCCCACATGCTGCAACTTTGTCACATCATTTGAACAACCATGCTTAATGAGTTTTAATTATTTAGTTATATTATTAATTTGTTTAGGATGCTCTTTATATATTTTATTAACTTTACCATCAATTTGTGAACTATCTTAAAATTTATCAATAGAAAGGAAATTAAATACTTACCAGAAATTCACCACAGAACCACTTCCTTTCTCTACAGTGGAGCAAGAACTAATTACAATCATGAACCTAGCTCCATGTCTATCTGCTTGCCCTAGGGGGGGATCTTTTATTTATATGGGTACAAAATTATTTAAATTTGAAGAAGGCTACAAATGAGAATACACCTTTCCCAACAGAGCAGTGAAAATAGGAAATAGATCTCTTGCAAAATCAATAGACATATGCAAAGCCATTATGTGTAAATGAAATAAGAATGTCAATGTTACACAAGTCATTTCCCTTTGGGGTAGCATGAAATATCAGAAATATTTTCTGTGGATTGTAAATTGCATCCATCTATTACAGTGAACTTGCTATGCCTAGAATTCATCATATATTGCTTGTGGGAAAGGATTTCAGCCTTTCTTTCTTCACAATGTTATCACCTAATACTCATTTTAATGTTTGGATGAGCAGTAATTCATCTTGCATGATAATCCTGACTAGGGTCTGGATGCTTTTATTAGAAGAGAGCTTGAAACCATGCTGGTGCAAACAAGTGAACATTTATTATTTATGGAGACAGACTTTATCATCATGTGATATCATTGATATCAGTGATGATGCATCCAATAATTAGTGTAATAGTTATTAACTCCAATCATTGGTGATCACTAGACTCTGTTTTCTGAAGAATCCACGTAGTTCATTAACTCCACCATGATCAGAAACCTCATCTAACCTATTCAAAATTCTACCTCGAGGTTTCTTTCCCATCTTCTCAGTTGACACACCTAACCCCTGTGAACCAGCTTCTAACCTGCCTTCGGCCTCTGATCGCTTTTCATCCTAGAATTGTGTCTCGTCTCCAAGCTCCCTGATTCCAGCCTTCCTGGTGTTACTCGAGCTTTTCTGGTTAACACTTTGCACTGACCTTTCTGATCTTCCATAGTTCTGGAATTTCATCTTCTTTCCCCTGAAATTGGTCTCCTGATCTCCCAATGCTTTTACATTCACAGTCCCAGTCTTGCTTATTTTTGTTGGTTCCAGACTCTGATCTTCTCTGTTTTTGTCAATACTACACTGTCCAGATTCTTCCAGCTGGAGATTCTGATCCTGATTTCCCCACCCCAGACTCCTGAATTTTCCTTGACTCCTCTCCACTTCTGCCTCTCAATTTATTTGACTGTTGTCAAGCAAAAACTGACATCTGGGTCCTGCCATTAAATTTGGCAGGATTTGTGGGAAAATAATGCTTCCATGATTTCTCAGCTCATCCTTCTCCCTGCCTTCAAGTTAATAATCAAGATTATGAATCCTTAAGTTATACAGCAAGGAGCTAACAAAACTTAATTATGCAGCATCCTAGCAGACTAAATTGAGAGCTTATTGAGTTCTTTCAAGAAAGTGACAAAACAGGTGGATGAAGGTAAAGCGGTTGATGTGGTGTATATGGACTTCAGTAAGGCATTTGATAAGGTTCCACATGGTAGCTATTGCACAAAATCTGGAGTTTTGTGATTGAAGGTGTTTAGCGGTTTGAATCAAAAATTGGCTAGCTGAAAGAAAACAGAGGGTGTTGGTTGATGGGAAATGTTCATCCTGTCATTTTTTTAATGACCTGGATGTGGGTGTAGAAGGATGGGTTAGAAAATTTGCAGGTGACACTATCGGAGGCAGAGTTATGGATAGTGCTGAAGGATGTTGTGGGCTACAGAGGGACTTAGATAAGATGCAGAACTAGGCTGAGAAATGGCAAATAGAGATTAATGCGGAAAAGTGTGAGATAGTTCACTTCGGAAGAAATAACAGGAATGCAGAGTACTGGGCTAATGGTAAAATTCTTGGCAGGGTAGATAAACAAAGAGATCTTGGTGTGCTGGTGCATAAATCTCTGAAGGTTGCCATGCATGTTGATAGGGTTGTTCAGAAGGCATATGGATTATTGGCAGTTATTGGTGGGGTTTGAGTTTTGGAGCCAAAATTCATGCTTCAGCCATACAAGTCACTGGTAAGGCTGCACCTGGAGCATTGCATGCAGTTCTGGTCACCACATTAGAGGAAGGCTGCGGAAGCTTTAGAAAGGTTTCAGAGGAGATTTTCTAGGATGATGGCTGGTATGCAAGGAAGTCTTATGAGGAAAGGCTGAGGGAACTGAGGCTGTTTTCATTGGAAAGAAGAAGGTTGAGAGGTGAGTTAATCGAGACACAAAAGATAATCATAGGGTTATATAGGGTGGACAGTTAAAACCTTTTTCCTTGGATGGTGAAGGCTAACAAGAGGGGACTTAGCTTTAAATTGAGGGGTGATAGATTTAGGACAGATATTAGGGATAGTTTCTTCACTAAGAGCATAGTAGGGGGGTTGGAACGGCCTACCTGCAACAGTAGTAGACTCGCTGACGTTAAGGGCATTTAAATGGGTATTGGACATACATATGGATAATAATGGAACGGTGTAGGTTAGATGAACATCAGATTAATTTCACAGGTCAGCACAACATTGAGGGCCGAAGGGCCTGTACTGTGTTGTAACATTCTATGTTCTATGTCTTATGTTCTAAACTTGGCAAGTATGTTCTGTTTTATTATTTTATATCTTAGCATAGTAACACAGCAATTTCATCCATAATTTATTATTTTGACTCCAAATTGTTACACTAAATATATATATTATCCATGAGCAGACCAAAAATATTTTCAGCTTTTCTGAAATTTCTAAACTGATTCAAGAACAGCTGTTTGGCAAACACAGTATCATAATGGACTGCAAATAATTTACAGCATCTGGTTTAATAAATACTGATACTTAAAATCAAAGAAGAGAAATTAAATGTGTTGAAATCACAAATGGTTAAGCAAAGGTGGCCTGGACAATTTTGAGTCTGAATTGTTTGGACTTTTTTGAGGCACTTTGAACATCAAAGTGAAAACAATTTAATCAAGTGAAGAACATCATTGTTGCCTGTAATAAGCAAAAAATGGCCAGCAGGCCAATAATGCTGAAGTAGACAAGTGATTTAATAAAATGCTAGATGTAGTACTGTGAAATAGGGAGTTCTATCTTTTTCTAGTCACCAATTCTAATAAAAAAGATAGTGCTGCGTAAGCATCATATAATTTTCCGAGTAAATTAATCATTCCCTCTGTTTGTTATGGTGTAAAGTAAAATAAAAACAAGTATTCTGCTTATTAAGACAATGTAAACTAACAAAAATGAATGACTCATGAAGAATTATGGGCCATTTAATTTAACATCTGTATAGGGAAAATTTTGGAAGTTGTAATTCAAGGCAAAATTACCAGACAGCCACATGAGGAGAAAATAATTAAATACAATGAACTGCATTTCAAAAGGGAGGCTTGTACTTGACGAACTTGCAAAGGTGAGGTCAGTGCAGGAGAGAGAGAGAGAGAGAGAGAGAGAGAGAGAGAGAAAACCTGCACAGTTACTGCCTTTGCTGTTTGAATTCGTGTATCGCTGGACATCGGAGTGCATCTGGGAAAATTAACAAATAGTGAAATTCACAACTAATCTTGGAGGAACTGTTGGGCGAAGTTCACAGCACAGAATCAGATAAGTTAATTGTTGTTTTAAGTCTGTCCGAGAGAAAGGATGAAGTAGTGGGTACAGTGGATTCTTTCTTGATTATATGTTTTTGGAGATAAGTCTCATGATTAAACTTAAAATATAAGCCATAGCTATTAATTTAACCTGGGGCAGTGTTTGTAGAGGAATAAGACTGTGTTATTTTCTGGGTCTGTAGATTGTGAAGGAGCAAAAATGGCCTTTGCAGTGATATGTACTTCTTGTCAGATGTGAGAGTTTAAAAAGAGTTTAAGGGTTACTGCGGATTATATCTGCCATAAATGCTGTTGGATGCGAATCTTATCAGATCGAATGGATCAGTTGGAGAGACAACTAGAAGCGATGAGGGATTTGCAACAGCAACAGTATGTGATGGATGGCAGTTAGAGAAAGGGGGGATAGTGGCACGGTGGCACAGTGGTTAGCACTGCTGCCTCACAGCGCCTGAGACCCAGGTTCAATTCCCGCCTCAGGCGACCGACTGTGTGGAGTTTGCACGTTCTCCCCAAATCTGCATGGGTTTCCTCCGGGTGCTCCGGTTTCTTCCCACTGTACAAAGATGTGCAGGTCAGGTGAATTGGCTGTGCTAAATTGCCTGTAGTGTTAGGTAAGGGGTATGGGTGGGTTGCGCTTCAGCGGGTCGGTGTGGACTTGTTGGGCTGAAGGGCCTGTTTCCACACTGTAATGTAATCTAAAGTCTCAGATACAGTCACATAGATGTGTTAACTCCAAGAAGGGTAAGAGAGGTAGGCAACTAGAGCAGGAGTCTTTTGTGGATATACCCATTTCAAACAGGTATGCTGTTTTGGAAAATGTAGGGGGAGATGGATTCTCAGGGGAACGTAGCACAAACAGCCAAGTTTCTGGTATTGAGACTGGCTGTAATGCAATGAGGGGTACGTCAGCTTCCAAGAGATCAATTGTGTTAGGGGATTCTTTAGTCAGAGGTACAGGAAGACGTTTCTGTGGCCAGCAGAGAAAAAGCAGAATGGTGTGTTGTGCCAGGATCAAGGATGTCTCAGAGAGGGTGCAGAATGTTCTCACGGGGGAGAGGGGCCAGCAGGAGGTCATTGTCCACATTGGAACCAACGATATTGGAAGGGAAAAGGTTGAGACTCTGAAGGGAGATTACAGAAAGTTAGGTAGAAATTTAAAAAGGAGGTCCTCAAGGGTAGTAATATCTGGATTACTTCCAGTGCTATGAGCTAGTGAGGGCAGGAATAGGAGGATAGAGCAGAAAAATGCATGGCTGAGGAGCTGGTGTATGGGAGACTGATTCACATTTTTGGATCATTGGAATCTCTTTTGTTGTAGAAGTGACCTTTACAAGAAGGACGGATTGCACCTAAATTGGAAGGGGACTAATTTGCTAGAACTGCTTGGGACGATTTAAACTAGGAAGGTGGGGGGAGGGTGGGGGGGGGGGGGGTGGGACCCAGGGAGATAGTGAGGAAAGACATCAATCTGAGATGGGTACAGCTGAGAACAGATGTGAGTCAACCAGTCAAGGCAGGCAGGGACAAGGTAGGACTAATAAATTAAACTGCATTTATTTCAATGCAAGGGGCCTAACAGGGAAGGCAGATGAACTCAGGGCATGGTTAGGAACATGGGACTGGGATATCATAGCAATGACGGAAACATGGCTCAGGGATGGGCAGGACTGGAAGCTTATTGTTCCAGGATACAAATGCTACAGGAAGGATAGAAAGGGAGGCAAAAGATGAGAGGGAGTGGCATTTTTGATCAGGGATAGTATTACAGCTGTGCTAAGGGAGGATATTCCTGGAAATACATTCAGGGAAGTTATTTGGGTGGAACACATAAATAAGAAAGGGATGATCACCTTATTGGGATTGTATTATAGACTCCCCAAAAGTCAGAGGGAAATTGAGAAACAAACTTGTAAGGAGATCTCAGCTATCTGTAAGAATAATATGGTGGTTATGGTAGGTGATTTTAACTTTCCAAATATCGATTGGGACTGCCATAGTGTTAAAGGTTTAGATGGAGAGGAATTTCTTCCGTGTGTACTAGACAATTTTCTGATTCAGTATGTGGATGTACCCACTAGAGAAGGTGCAAAACTAGACCTACTCTTGGGAAATAAGGCAGGGCAGGTGACTGAGATGTCAGTGGGGGAGCACTTTGGGGCCAGCGACCATAATTCTATTTGTTTTAAAATAGTGATGGAAAAGGATAGACCAGATCTAAAAGTTGAAGTTCTAAATTGGAGAAAGGCCAATTTAGACAATATTAGGCAAGAACTTTCAAAAGCTGATTGGAGGCAGATGTTCACAGGTAAAGGGACGGCTGGAAAATGGGAAACATTCAGAAATGAGATAACAAGAATCAGAGAAAATATATTCCTGTCAGGGTGAAAGGGAAGGCTGGTAGGTATAGGGAATGCTGGATGACTAAAGGAATTGGGGTTTGGTTAAGAAAAATAAGGAAGCATATGTCAGGTACAGACAGGATAGATCGAGTGAATCCTTAGAGTATAAAGAAAGTAGGAGTATACTTAAGAGGGAAATCAGGAGGGCAAAACGGGGACATGAGATAGCTTTGGCAAATAGAATTAAGGAGAATCCAAAGGATTTTTACAAATATATTAAGGACAAAAGGGTAACTAGGGAGAGAATAGGGCCCCTCAAAGATCAGCAAGGTGGCCTTTGTGTGGAGCTACAGAAAATGGGGGAGATACTGAATGAATATTTTGCATCAGTATTTACTGTGGAAAAGGATATGGAAGATATAGACTGTAGGGAAATAGATGGTGACATCTTGCAAAATGTCCAGATTACAGAGGAGGAAGTGCTGGATGTCTTGAAACGGTTAAAGGTGGATAAATCACCAGGACTTGATCAGGTCCAACCAAGAACTCTGTGGGAAGCTAGAGAAGTGATTGCTGGGCCTCTTGCTGAGATATTTGTATCATCGATAGTCACAGGTGAGGTGCCGGAAGACTGGAGGTTGGCAAACGTGGTGCCACTGTTTAATAAGGGTGGTAAAGACAAGCCAGGGAACTATAGACCAGTGAGCCTGACCTCGGTAGTGGGCATGTTGTTGGAGGGAATCCTGAGGGACAGGATGTACATGTATTTGGAAAGGCAAGGACTGATTCAGGATAGTCAACATGGCTTTGTGTGTTGGAAATCATGTCTCACAAACTTGATGGAGTTTTTTGATGAAGTAACAAAGAAGATTGATGAGGGCAGAACAGTAGATGTGATCTATATGGACTTCAGTAAGGCCTTACACAAGGTTCCCCATGGCAGACTGATTAGCAAGTTTAGATCTCATGGAATACAGGGAGAACTAGCCATTTGGATACAGAACTGGCTCAAAGGTAGAAGACAGAGGGTAGTGGTGGTAGGGTTTTTTTCAGACTAGAGGCCTGTGACCAGTGGAGTGCCACAAGGATCGGTGCTGGGCCCTCTACTTTTTGTCATTTACATAAATGATTTGGGTGCAAGCATAAGAGGTACAGTTAGTAAGTTTGCAGATGACACCAAAATTGGAGGTGTAGTGGACGGTGAAGAAGGTTACCTCAGATTACAACAGGATCTGGACCAGATGGGCCAATGGGCTGAGACATGGCAGATGGAGTTTAATTCAGGTAAATGCGAGGTACTGTATTTTGGGAAAGCAAATCTTAGCAGGACTTATACACTTAATGGTAAGGTCCGAGGGAGTGTTGCTGAACAAAGAGACCTTGGAGTGCAAGTTCATAGCTCCTTGAAAGTGGAGTCGCAGGTAGATAGGATAGTGAAGAAGGCGTTTGGTATGCTTTCCTTTATTGGTCAGAGTATTGAGTACAGGAGTTGGGAGGTCATGTTGCGGCTTTACAGGACATTGGTTAGGCCACTGTTGGAATATTGCGTGCAATTCTGGTCTCCTTCCTATCAGAAAGATGTTGTGAAACTTGAAAGGGTTCAGAAATGATTTACAAGGATGTTGCCAGGGTTGGAGGATCTGAGCTATAGGGAGAGGCTGAACAGGCTGGGGCTGTTTTACCTGGAGCACAGAGGCTGAGGGGTGACTTTATAGAGGTTTACAAAATTATGAGGGGCATGGATAGGATAAATAGGCAAAGTCTTTTCCCTGGGGTTGGGGAGTCCAGAACTAGAGGGCATAGGTTTAGGGTGAGAGGGGAAAGATAGAAAAGAGACCTAAGGGGCAACCTTTTCATGCAGAGGGTGGTAGTGTATGGAATGAGCTGCCAGAGGATGTGGTGGAGGCTGGTACAACTGCAACATTTAAGAGGCATTTGGATGGGTATATGAATAGGAAGGGTTTGGAGGGATATGGGCCGGGTGCTGGCAGGTGGGACTAGATTGGGTTGGGATATCTGGTTGGCATGGACGGGTTGGACTGAAGGGTCTGTTTCCAAGCTGTACATCTCTATGACTCTGACAAGGTGTGGTAAATTAGGGAAATGAAATGCAAGTAATGAAATGTACATGAAATTTTAGAAGGATGCCAATGAGGAAATTTTAGGATTTTGCAACAGTCTGAGGCAATGTAATTAGGGCACGGGTATCAAATTTGTTCAAGTTGGGGAAGCAGATTGTAAGTGTTAAGAACAATTCCTCACAATCATTGGAAAATGAGCCATCAATGCCCCTCAAAGTTCTATTTTGGGATCACTTGGTTTCACTTTGTATTTGTATGATTTGGATAGAGAATTAAAAGAAATTATACTATATTGAGAGGATAATGCACATTAGTGTATTTTGATTAAGTAGTGTGTTTTGATTAAAATGTAATGTTTGACTGAGGGAAGAATTGTTGATCTGAAAGAGTAATTTGGAAATCCAAGTTTAGAAGATTTTAAAAGCAATATTTTGTGTGGCACAATGGAAACAGAGTATAATCAAATCAATCACTTTCCACTTTAGAAGCAAAAATCAAGAGAGATGTATTGCAAGTATCAAGTACCAATCCTGCCCCATTTACAATCAGTCAGAATCACCGTAGAGTTGATCAGTAAGAGGTAAAAATATGAAAAAAGATGCAAGTGTGGTAAACCTACCTAATCTTTAATATAGATCACATTTCCTTATTACCCTTGTGTACCCTTTTGGACTCCTGGAAGTTGAGGCAATAAAAAAGGGTTCATTACAGATTTAACTAGATGTTTGCTATAAGGAAGTAAAAATGTAAAAGACAGAATTAAAATAATTGTCTGTATTCATTAGAACAAAGGTTACAGGGATATTTGATGGAAGAAGATGAACTGTGTTATATTTGCCAATCCTCATGGTTAAAAGGTCTCAAATAGTGATTCTTGGTGGATCACTTAGATAACAAGTGACCCTGTAAGATATCCAGGTCTGCAAAACTTGGTTTTGCTTGTCATTGGAAGCAAACTCGTCAAAACTACTGGGAAAAAAAAAAATGTGCTGCTTGCGATTTCAGATGAGATTAGATTAGATTTACAGTGTGGAAACAGGCCCTTCGGCCCAACAAGTCCACACCGACCCGCCGCCCACCCATTCCCCTACATTTACCCCTTAACTAACACTACGGGCAATTTAGCATGGCCAATTCACCTGACCCTGCACATCTTTGGACTGTGGGAGGAAACCGGAGCAAACCCACGCAGACACAGGGAGAACGTGCAAACTCCACACAGTCAGTCGCCTGAGGCTGGAACTGAACCCGGGTCTCTGACGCTGTGAGGCAGCAGTGCTAACCACTGTGCCACCGTGCCGATGATGTCTAATTCCAAGCAGGTGAGATTCAATCTTCTCTTGGGATCCAGGCTCAATACATTCCTCTTTGTTTTCAGCTCCGTAAAAATCCAATCTCTCAGTTGTATCAATAATATAGATCTTATTTATAAAAGTACATTGTTTTGCTCGGCACATAAGATGATTCATGCCAAGCATACAGGAGCCCAGGTGATCAAACATGATGTCTTAGTCAAAATATAACACTTCATGTTCATTACACTAACCTGTATCATCCTATCATTCTTTATAAAGCATCTCCTTTCTCATCCTCAAATTACTCATTTTGACTTTATTTAGATCAAAATTTCTTTTAACTTTTTATCCAAACCATTGATATGCAAAGTGAATGCAAGTGATCCCAAAATATAACTTTAAGGGGCATTGCAAAGCCAGGTAGAATCAGAATTGTATGTGATCCACAGGGTTACTTGCTGTCTGTCATATTACATATATGATATTGCTGAAGGTAATTCTTCTTCATGGCAAAAATCATCATTGACTTACATTTTGTACCAATCACCAGACCAAGTGGAGAACATTTGCAGAAATACCTCGTTGTGAACAAGACGATATGAGATTAAATACAGAAAATTTAAAACAAAAAGTTTGAGGAATTTCACATTTCTTAAAAGAAAAGTTGTGTGAGGTTTTCAAACATATTCTCCACGTAACTGATTGAAGTAGAAACCACATCAAAATTCAAGAATGTTTTATATATGTTGTTGAAGACAGGGGTTAAATGAAACAATGGAACAAGGTAGGTATGGGAACTGTTTGTTGTTTCCAAACACCAGGGCTGGCATGTGTTCTATTTAACAGAATGGCATGGAGACAAGAGGAATGAAATTGAGTTCCATGTCAGGCCTGCATTAAATGTTTAATGAACAAGAACATTTGAAATTGCCAAATACAAAATACTTCCAAAAGAAAAGCAATCTATTGCCTGTGTCCACCCTATAGATTGTAAGGTATGTTGTAACTAATGTTTTCAGTTTTCTTTAAAAGAACAACATCTCTATTGATGATCAGTTAGAACAGGGAACAGACAAACTGATTGCAGGGAGCACAATTAAGCAAAAACTGATTTTAAAAACATTGCTTTGCTTTCATCGGAGGTGGTCTATTTCAACCTCGCGCATCAGCATAAAGATCAATCTGACTATCGAGGTTGTTCCTAGGACTCGTCAGTCCAGTAGGCTTCTGTTACTTCCTCAAGATTTGACATGTCTGCTAACCTTATTTCACTTTGAGCTTCTATGACAATTGTTAACCTGACCAGAACTCTAGCTATGAGGATTGTTTCTACTCTTTGTTCATGCATCATTATCTAGCTGTATTCTGAAAGTGCAAAGCTGAGCATTATCTGCCAGTTATTTGCCCTTTTAGTTTGGGTTTTTTTTAATGTTTTAATCACACTTCTTGATGTTGAGCCAGGAATAGTCAATTAGTAGGGTTTGCTTAAGGTTTATTTTCTTCACCTCCACAGGATGTTGTAGACCAATGTCACACCTAAAATGACTTGCTGTCAGGTTATAACGTGATTCATGAAGAGCAAATCCCATTCGTGAACACCACGACCTCGATCCACACTTCCTGCCTCTCACCTGCGGCCACTATGCATAGGATTATTTCAGAAGATTGCCAGTAGTATCCTTTACTGTTTTTGTCAACATATTACATTACCCACAGAACTTGATTGTCTGATACGTTGGTTCATGTTTGTTGAACATCCTGAACATTGAGTGCATTTAAGTGGTTGGGAGTTGTGTAGAGCTGCTTCCACTCTTGCAACATGGGTCTCAAGCACAGTATTGGGAGGTTACAGGTTTAATTTTGGATTTATCCTCCTAAATGAGCTGCTAACGAAGCTGGAGACAGGCAGGAAACTGGAACTACACAGTAAGCCTAGCATCAGGAGGTGGAGAAGTCAACATTTCAGGTATAACACTTCTTCAGGACTGGTGGTCGGTTTAAGTAGAGCTGTAGCTAAAGAGAGTGGGGGATGCAGGGTGATGAAGTGGGATAGGTGAACACAGGTAGTGGGTTCGATCTGATTGGTCAATGAGAGCAATGAATCCAGTTGGAGGTTGGGAGGAGTGGAAGGGAGGGGGAGGGGCTGGGAACGGAGTTGGCGGAAAGGAGTTTATTTGAAAATTGGGCTTTAGGCTGCCCAGGTGGAAGATGAGGTGTTGTTCCTCCAGTTTGCGATTTGGTGCATTGTGGCAATGGAGGGGGAGTGGGCAGGGGAATTAAAATGGTCAGTGAATGAGAGATCCGGTCAGCCACTGTGGGCCCAGCTGAGATGCTCAGTGAAACATTCCCTGAATTTACTTTTGGTCTCCCCAGTGTAGAGAGAACCACATCGGGAGCACTGGATACAATAAGCATGGTTGGAAGAGAGGCAGGTGAATCTCTGTCTCACCTGGAAGGACTGTTTAGGGCCCTGGATGGAGGTGAAGGGAGTGGTGTACCAGCAGGTTTTGCATCTTTTCCGGTTGCAGGGGAAGGTACATGGGGGTTCAGGGGGGTGGGAGATGGGAGAGTGGCGCAAACCAAGGATGGGCAAGGGGAACGGCCCTGGCAAAAGGCTGAGAGGGGTGGTGAGGGTAAGATATTCTTGGTGGTGGGGTCTAATTGGAGTTAGCAGAATTGTTTGAGGATGATGTGTTGGATGCAGCTGTCTTAATTGAGTTTAGAGGAGGGTGGGGTCTTAGAGCAACGGAACAGGAAATGGAGGTTGTGCGGCGGAGGGCTGTCTGGATGACAGAGGGAGGAAAAGCATGTTGTTCAAATTAGGTGGACATCTGGGATTCTTGGAAGTCTGAGCAGACGTGCAGAAGGGGGAGGACTAGAGATAACAGGATAGAGTTCTTGCTGGATACTGAGTGGGAGAAGGTGTCGTTCAGGTAGTTATGGGAGTCTGTGGGTTTATAATAAATGTCCACCTGTAGACTGTTGCCAGAGATGGAAATGGAGAGATCAGCAAAGGGAAGCGAGGTGTTTGAGATGGACCAAGTGAATTTGAGGGTGGGGTGCAAGTTGTGGGTATAGGTGATGAACTGCTCCAGTTTACCTGGGTGCAGGACCCTGCACCGATACAGTCATCAGTGTAACGACAGATTATTTGGGGTGCAGTCACTATGTAGGTACTGAAGAGGGACTGTTTGACATGGCTGACAAAGAGGTAGGCGTAGCTAGGGCCCATCTGGGTACCCATGGCCATACCCTGAATTTCAAGGAAATGTGAGGAGCTAAAGGAAAATTTATTGAGGGTGAGGACCAGTTCGGTGAGGAGGAGGAGGGTATTGGTGGAGGGGGACTGGATGGGTCTGTTGGAGAGGAAGAAGTGGGGGACCTGAAGGTCATCCTTGTTGGGTATGGACATGTATAAGGACTGCCCATCCATAGTGAAGATGAAGCGCTGGGGTCTAGGGAACTGAAAAGTTAATGAAGAAATGGAGGGTGTAGTTGGTGTAATGGATGGAGGTGAGAAGAGCCTGAACTAAGGGGGAGAGGATGGAGTTGCAAAAGGACAAGATGAGTTCTCCTGGGACAGGAGCATGCCAAGACTTTCCCAGCCTCTCCCCCTCTCTTCTACTCTTTCCAGCTGCCTACTGGATTCATTCCTCCCATTGACTGAGTTTGTACTCTCTCCCTGTATTCACCTACCCCACTTCACAAAGCTGCCCCATGCCACCCCCTTTATCTGCAGCTCCCCTTACACCCACCCCAGTCTTGAAGAAGGGTTAAACCCAAAATGTTGACTTCTCCATTTCCTGCTACCACCTGGCTTGCTGTCTTCTTCCAGCCTCCTGCCTATCTCCTTTGGATTCCAGCATCTGCATTTTTTTTTGTCTAGAACCGAGCTGGAGAGCCTTATTTGTCCTGTCTACACATTGCCACCTAGTCCACTGCATAACCTGTGTTCTTCTGCCATGCCAGTTCACTTATTGCTAGCAATTTAAAATAAGAGTTTTCTTCCCTTGGATAGACTGCTAACCAAGGCTGATGAGTCCCAGATATCTGCAACAATCTGGTTTTGAGGTGCCACATAGGAATCATCACGCCTGTCCTCTAAGCAAGGTTAACAAAAGATAGTACATTGTACTGTAAACGTCATACACACACACTCCAGATATACAGAAAAATGCTGCTGGACAAGCACAATGAAATACTTAATGCATTAACAACACTGCCAGAAGACCTGCAGTTACTGTCAAGGAGCACTGACAAGTCATGCACCAACTTGGCAAAAGGCTTTCTATGGAGCTAGATGCTCATCCTTTCCAATATATAGATGGTGGCAGCTCTAGGAGAATTTTATGGGTCTGACTGCAATATATTGTCTGACCACCTCTGTTTCAGCTTCCATTACAGCACATCAGAAGCCATCAATCATCTGAGCACTGAACATTCTGAAGAAGGATTACTGGACCTAAAACATTAACTCTGCTTCCTCTCCACAGATACTGCTAGTCCCACTGAGTTTCTTCAGCAATCTCTGTCTATGTTTCAGATTTTCAGCTTCCAGTTATTTGTTTTTTTCCTTTCATATGGCCAAAAATGACATAGATTGGTTGCGTACTCACTTCCTTCTCATCTTGAACCTACAATGGCCATTTTAAAATTTTCAGGTCTTCCATGGGGTTTCCATCCTACTCAGTACAGCCATTGAGATCCGATGTATGCAATAAGACCACAACCAACTTGTTATTGAGGATCTCATCAAGTCAGGCAGCTGTTTCAGGAATAAGTCAGCTCTGTGGTGCAGGAAGGAGCAGTTAATTAAACCAGTACATTTTAACTCCTGCCTCTAGCTAGTTCACTCAAAATGGCAGGACGTAATATTTCACCTCATACTTAACTTGATATATTGCATTTGGAGTAGTCAACTTGCCCTTAGCACTGTTAGTTGGAGGCGTGGAAAATGAATCCTATTCCACTATGGTGGAATTCACATGTTTCACATAAATATTGCTGCAACTAGATATTTCCTGGAGAGGAGTAAAGAGTAGAGGAGAATAAATGCCACAACAATGGGAAATGAAACAAAAATAAACTTACCTTAACTTGAAGAAAACAGACTGTTTGAACTTTTTCTAATCTAATAAGTGAAGCCTTCTTCCATGTACTGGGACATTTGATTTGGAGTGTTGTCAAGTACTTTGACGTATATGATAACCTACTAAGAAATGTAACTCAAAAAGGCAAGACATCATGGAGAGCACATTCTAGTTTTACACCATTGATGACCAATGATACTGTGTTTTTTTGTTTATATGCAACAGTAATATACCTGTTGATAAATATAATATAAATTCTGAATGAATACAAATTCTGTTGCCATTTAATAAAAACAGGAACAAAAGCATTGCTGACATTTTACAGATGCAGAATCTCTTTTGCTTATGTGAACCAAGTTTCTGTTAGAATAAACTACCCAAAACAGTACCACTAGTATATAGTATCAAAGCAATTTTGAATGACCTTTGAAATTGGAGAAAATTGAATAAATAATTCCTTAGAATTTTATCCAGTATTCAGAACTGACAATTCAGTACCATATAATTATCACATTCTATCAAATAGGAACTTAATGACCTCTGTGAATTCTAATCCAGTCATAGCCCAGCTTCTAAACTCTTCATTCCTTAAAGACTATTTGTTCTTGACTTTCCATCTAGTTCACCATCGTAACTGATTAATGTTGTACAATAGCTCTCTATAAAATAGTAATCGTTAAGCATGCTGGATATAGAAACATAATGAATAGCATTCGAGCTTTTTTCTTTAATATCAATGAAGATGATATCAGACAGTTTTTAGGTAGAAACATAAATGTAATCTATAGTTCATATTTAATCCATCCTTTCAGTTTTGTATTCTGGGAGCAATCACTTTTATGATCAGCGTGTTAAACAACTGCAAATCATTTAAGGATCATCTGTCATGTGTAAATAAATTTGTTTCTCCCTCAAGGGGAATAATCTTGTTTAGAGGGTGTCTTTGATATACGAACATAAGGAAGTATTGATCGATCTTTTGAAATTTAATAAGGGCCTACTGACACAGCATATAGGAACTGGTTGTTACCTCTGTCCTGCTGTGCCAGCCAAGAAAGGAAAACTCGATGAATACCATTAGATTAGAAATATTCAGTGTCAATGATGTACTCAGCAATCACATGCATAAAGTGAAATAATTTCTATTTTGTGTCTTACACTTGAGTTAAGGAAGCTACATAATCCTGATTTCCTTGACATGGTTTTCTGGATTAGCTTACTGCATGTCATCATATTGTTCCCCTTCAAAACCTCAACGTTATCCATTGTATGAGGAGACCAAACTGCATGTTGTGCTCCAAGCGAGGCTTGATTAAGGCTTTGTGCAAATCCAAAATCGGTAAGCCTCCTTTCACACAACTATGTTCTGAAAATACTCAAAATCTCTTTGTGCTGGGTATCTCTGGTGGCATTGCTCAGGTACCTGGTACTGGTAATATAAAGCAGTGAGATCTTTGTCTTTCTGTCTTCTGAATTACTTTCCCTTGAGAGGTGTATGAATGTGAAAAGTCACCCTACCTACGCGCAGAACATTGCACTTATCTCAGTTAAATATCATCTTGCAATACTGTGAAAGCTACCCTCAGGGATATTTAGTCCACATTAACATGAAAATAGAACAAAACTCTCTTTTCACTGTTAAGATTGAAGATTTTACAGTTATATTGTCAACAAGAGTGACTTGTTTCATTGTCTTTGTCACATATCTATAAGGTAGATGTGAATAATTACATATACAATGATAGGTTATTGCAAAAGGTTTGCTTCGAATAAAAAAAAGATAAACTAACTTTTCGGCTGTTTTTGCATTCCCAGTACAATTGAATTAAATTTTATTCCTAATTATTTCATGTAGATACAATTATTGCAAAGTTATTCCCAAATAGATGTAAAAAAGATTTCAAAATCTTCTTAAAATATTGCCTTTAAATGACATTGGTGTGCAAGACAATTTTACAGATCTGACCAGTCACTACACATAGCGAACACCAGCAGATGTACTTTTGTGTTCAGCAGGCAATATGAAAACTATGCCAGAAACGTTCAGTGTTTGCACAAGTCACAGTCATTCTATTCATTCATGAGATGCTGGTTCAATACAGCAGCATTAACTGCTTTTTTCTAATATCTTTTGAGGAGCTGATGGAGAATGTGCTTCTTGAGCCACTGCAGTCCATGTGGTGAAAGTATTAGAACAGTTTGGTAGAAAGTTGCAAGACTTGACATAATGATGCTAAATGACTCTTGGTATTTTTCTAACCCAGCATTGTGTGTGACTTGGAGGGGAACATGGAGGCAATGGTATACCTGCTGCCCCTATGATAGACATTTGGGTTGGGCAGGTGCTGTGAAAGAAGCATTTGTGAAGTGCTGCCATGCAGGGGCAGCAGGGTGGATCAGTGGTTAGCACTGCTGCCTCACAGCACCAGGGTCCCAGGTTCGATTCCAGCCTCATGTGACTGTCTGTGTGGAGTTGACACATTCTCCACGTGTCTGCGTGGGTGTGCTCTGGTTTCTTCCCAAAGTCTAAAGATGTGCAGGTCAGGTGAATTGACCATGCTAAATTGCCCATAGTGTTAGGTACATTAGTCAGAGGGAAATGGGTCTAGGTGGGTTACTCTTCAGAGGGTCAGTGTGGACTAGTTGGGCCGAAGGGCCTGTTTCCACATTGTAGGAAATCTAATCTTACTGATGGTATATATTGCAACTGTGGTGCAGACAATGAATAACTAAGGTGATAGGTGAGATGTGCTATATTATTCCAGCTGGACTGTTGTTGAAGCTGCAATCCAAGCAAGTGAATAGTATTATATCACACTCCAGATCTGTACCTTGTAGATAATTAGTAGACTTTGAGGAATCAGGAGGCACGCTATTTACTACAGAATGTCCAGTCTCTGACTTACTGGTATACCCACAATAGAACATAAATCATAGAACATAGAACAGCACAATACAGGAATAGGCCCTTCAGTCCACGATGCTGTGCTGAACATGATGCCAAAATAGACTAACCCGTTCTGCCTGCCCCGAGGTCCATATCCTAATCCTTGCATATTCATGTGCTTATCTAAATGTTCTTTAAAAGTCCCCATTGTATATTGTACCCCACCAACACCCCAGTAGCATGTCCCAAACTCTATCACCTTCTGTGTAAAAAAAACTTGCCCCTCATATCTACTTTGAACTTGCCCCCTCTCACCTTGAATAATGCCCTCTAGTATTAGACACTTCTACTCTGGGAAAAATATTCTGATCATCATTCTATCTGTGCATCTCATAATTATATAGACTTCTATCAAGTCTGTAAGCTAGCTTGTTGAGGTTGAATGTTTGTTTTTGGATGTTTCGTCACCATACTAGATAACATCATCAGTGAAAGTCTCTGGTGAAGCACTGGTGGTATGTCCCGCCTCTCTATTGGTCTTGGTTTCTTAAGGTGGGTGATGTCATTTCCAGTCCTTTTTTCAAGGGAAGGGAGATAGGATCTAAATTGATGTATCTATTGATGGAGTTCTGGTTAGAATGCCATGCCTCTAAGAATTGCAAATAGAGACATGCAGAAGGATTCCTAAAAGCGTGGCATTCCAACCGGAACTCTATCAACAAACACATTCACTTGGATCCCATTTACCATCCCTCTGAGAAAAAAAAGGAAATGACATCACCACAGGCAATGATGTCACCAACACAAGGAAACCTAAACACATAAATAGAAAGTGGGCCATGCCACCATTGCTTCATCCGGGGACTCACTGATGATGTTACCGAGTATGGTGACAAAACGTCCGAAAACAAACCTTCCAGATCAGTGAGCAAACTTACATCCAGACCTGTTGTGTAAGGGTTTGAGGACCCTGGAACAATCTTGCAATGATGTCATGGAGCAGCTCCTCACAGTATAAGCATGGGTGAAAGTAAATAGAAAGGAAAGATAGGAACAGAGAAATCCATGCAGGGATGCATGTAGAGTAGACTGACTGGCATTAAGCAACCAAGTTCATTGAACAGTCTTTCAATTATGTCCCAATAAGCTTCAAGCCTGATGAGTCTCTGATTACCATATTCTGTATTGTGGTATTTAATCTGAACAATAATAAGCAAGGTAATACAGGAGCCTAAAGCAGAAGACAGTTCTTGTCCTCATCGTCTCATCAGAGGTGAAAATGAGGACTGCAGATGCTGGAAACCAGAGTTTAGATTGGTTTCCAGCATCTGCAGTCCTCACTTTTGCCTAGTTGATTTTAAGCTTACTGTGGATCCTCTTGCAAGGATGCCTACCTTGAAGAAGTTCTCCTCCTCTATCCACAAGAATCTCAGTGAGTCTCTCTCTCTCACTGCAACCTCCAGGTCCACCCTGGAGGCTCCCTGCCTGTATTCCTGATGAAGGACTTTTGCCCGAAACATCAATTTTCCTGCTTCTCAGATGCTGCCTGGCCTGCTGTGCTTTTCCAGCATCACTCTAATCTAAACTCATCTTCTCATCAGCCTGTCTGTCCTGAACTCAAACTAATGAATGTGGTCATAAAGCCACATGACTAATGAACTGCAACATCTGCTTCTGAAAGATGGCTGTATTGAAATTGCAGTCCCTCTTGTTTATTTAAACTTTTGGTGCTTTTAGTATCATTCTTGGCTCTTTCATTGTTCAAATATCTTTTGTTGAATGATCACATAAATAGTATTTGCATAAGTTAGAAGGACCAAAAATATCAATATGAAGTTCTCTTTTTTCAGTTGAATATTTGGAAAGCTTATTTGTGAAAAAAAACTGAGTAAAGCTCAGTAAATAGGCAATGGCCTACTTTATGCGAGTGGTGTTGTCATGGTTACAGTTTTTGCTGTTCCCTATAGGCACATTAGCTGCTTGGGAAAAGTACTGAAACAGATTGACGCAAGTGCAATTAACATTCTGTTGACAATAGCAAACACAACGAACATTAACTGCAGAACCCAAAGGAAATGGCTTCATGCCGAGCAGCAGACACCCAAGAAATGAGGATGCATAACCAGAAGATCATCTAAAATTAAGCAAATTCCTCTAACACACTTAAAATGCAGACACACCTGATGAGCTTCATCTACAGATGTCAAATGTCTCCAAAATGTAAGAAACCAGGATGACATTATACATCTCAGACATACTGTCTTTTGCCATGTAATGCCATCTGCCAGCTCAAAATAGAGAGTGATGTTAATGAACACAAAGAAGACAGCACTGGGCAACATCCAGGATTTTGTGAATAGATGGAAAATGGGCGCATTATATCAACAAATGGTCCAAATTGACACCAACACATTAAACAGGGTAGGAAGGCACAGAGGTGCGAGAGGGTTGGGGGAGGGGGATGGGGGTGGGGGCGAATGATTGTTTTTGTTTGTTAGGAATTGTTAATCTCTGTTTACATAAATATCTAAAATGAATTTTAAGCTTGACTAAAGAGAAATTAAGGGATACTTGATTGACATTGCCAAACCATCCTGCTTTTGCCAATCGACATTGCCATTAATTGTTGTGAATAAGATTCTTGAACTCTGTTCTGGTGTAATAGCTGACATGTGAGCTGATAGGGTTGTTTTCTTTCAATGAGCCGTTATAGAGAAACATTCCTTTTGTTTTCTGCAGAAACCATCATCTTAACCATTCCAGGCTCACCAGAGTTAACCTGTCCTCTGTGCATGCCCAATAATGAGAAGCCCTAAGAGTAGGACTGTTTCCATTTTAAGGGACTCCTTAATGTCAGCAACAACAGCTTCATCTCAGATCAGGCTTTTAAATGCTACACGAAAAACATGGTTTCTTTCATACAATTGCATGCCACAAATCACTGAACATGACATTCACAAACACAATCAGAACTCTGGCTGCTGAACGTAAAAATGACCAAAACTTATTGAAATCATAAAAACTTACGGCATAAAAAGAGGCCATTCAGCCTATCATATCTGAAACTAAAGAATCAAGAGTGAAGCAGAGCTCCCCAAGACAAAATTCACTCAAGACGTTCTGCATAGTATCTTTGGGTTGAGACATACTGCTCTCTTTTAAAAATTCTTGACACTCCTCTTTCTCCAATATATGTATCATGTGAAGGAGTATTCAAGCTTCAATGGGTTGCTCCCTAATGATAAGACTTTCCAATGATATACAGGACAGTAGGCAAACTAGATTAATTGTGTTCCACCGAGCAGTTCTGAGACATGGCTGAACATTTCAAATGTAATCTCAAATTTTGTTGGATACCTTCCAAGCAATACTTTTGGCTCAGCTAAGCAGATTCTGGCAAATATACTCACAATATACTGGCAGACAAAGTGAAGGCCAAATAAAACTCACCAGACATTGGTTCAGCCCAAAGTTCTCTCCACTGAGATGCAAATGGGAAATTATACTCTTCTCCTGTCCTGGAATTTTTGATCTTTGAAAGAAAAGCCTAAATGACACTATTGAGGCCATCATTATTTTTCCTTTTTTTTCTAATCTTTGGTTTGGAATTGAGAGTTCACAATTGAGAATTGAACTTTGAACAGCAGATTGTGTTTTAAAGAAAGAGGAGAAAACAAAAGACAGATGTTTACTTCTGAGAACTAGTCTGGAAAGATAATGCAAGTTAATTACTACTCTAAGGACACTGCTGACATTTCAGCACTGAGATATTGTGAGGCTCAAGGCCTAGCAGGTGATTACACGGTGAATTGGTTAATCAAGGGAGGAGCCAACCATTAAAAATGTGGAAAAACAAAGAGTGCACTGGGTTTTATTTTTGTTTTCGTCAGGAGGCAGAGTTGCTTTGAAACCTGCTGCAATAGGTTTTTCTTTTGGTTTTGCTTTCTGTAATCATTCTCCCATTCTAGACTTGTTGAAAGTCCTGAGAAAAGAATCCCAGTCCATAGAATAAACAGGATACATCTCCAGAGGTCTGTGGAATCAGTTTGTTGGTTTCAGAATTCAGGCAAGATGCAGTCCTACCAGCCTGGAATGCAACGCATCAGGTATCTTATATATTCTATAGTAGTAGGATCAAGTCCAATAGCAATTAATGAATAGTTTCAAACAAAGAAATTGATTTCGTTCAAGGTGATTTAACATTTTTACTATCAAAAACAAGACTGTTTCCTTGCCACTGTAATTAACAATTAGAGATTTAGTGTGCTCATGTTTAGTTCTTCTGAGAGTTGTCATGCCATGTTAAACAGGGGCTGTCTGTTGTAGATTCTTGATAATTCTGTCCATATGTTGTTGGACTATGTCCTGACTTACAGATAATCCTCATGGTAATCTGAAGAAACAGTAGCTACAAAAATGCTATAAAAATCGATACTTCCTATGACTATGTGGAAAGATGCATGGACTTGTATCCATCCTTGGCATCAAGTTTAGAAAAACTATTGGCACCTGAGATTTTGGGATTAAACTTTCCTGAAAATGGAATCTTGTATGAGCACCCTTTTTTAGTGCACTATTCAGTTGCCTTGGATTTAAACATACATGTACAGTGCTGCTTTTCTTACAAATACACACAGTCGAGTTGTACTACTCAACATGATACTTAACAGACTGTCCGGATGATACTGTTTTGTAACATGGACCCAATTCTAGCCTTACTTGAATATGAATGTTACAGGAGAAAGTGAGGACTGCAGATGCTGGAGATCAGAGCTGAAAATGTGTTGCTGGAAAAACGCAGCAGGTCAGGCAGCATCCAAGGAACAGGAGAATCGACGTTTCAGGCATCAGCCCTTCTTCAGGAATGAGGAAAGTGTGTCCAGCAGGCTAAGATGAATGTTACAGCAAAGGAAAAGGTCTAGTGAAGATCCACAAGGGTCTGTATTGGGACCACAACTTTTCACATTATACATTAACAATCTGGACAAAGGAGCTGAGGGCATTGTTGCTAAGTTTGCAGATAACACAAAAGCAAGTGGAGGGACAGGCAGTGTTGAGGAAGTGGGAAGGCTGCAGATGCTCTTGGACAGGCTAAGAGAGTGGACAAAGAAATGACAGATGAAATACAATGTGGGAAAATGTGAGATTATGCACTTTGGTAGGAAGGATAGAAGGATAAAGTGTTTCCTGAATGGGAAAGGCTTTGTAAATCTGAAACACAAAGGGACTTAGTAGTCCTGGTTTAGGATTCTCTTAAGGTTAACATTAAGGTTCAGTTGACAATAAAGAAGGCAAATGCAATGTTAGCATTAATTTCAAGAGGGCTAGAATTTAAGGAGTAAGGATATACTGCTGAGACTGTAGAAGGCTCTGTTCAGACTGCATTTGAAATATTGTGAGCAGTTTTAGGCCCTGTATTCAAGGAAGGTTGTGCTGCCATTGGAGGAAATCCTGAGGAGGTTTACAAGAAAGATCCTGGAGCTACAGGCTTGTCAAATGACAAGTGGTTGAGGACTCTGGGTCTGTACTCATTGGAGTTGAGAAGAATGCTGCAATACCGAGAGGCGTAGATAGAGTGGACTCGGAGAAGATGCTTCCACTAGTTGGAGAAACAAGGATCTGTGGACATAGCCTCAGAATGAAGAGACAATCATTTAGAACTGAGATAATGAGGAGTTTCTTCAGCAAGGGGGTGGTAAATCGAAGGAATACATGGCTGCAGAGGGTTGTGGAGACCAAATCATCGAATGCATTAAAGACAGAGATCAATAGGATCTTGATTGGTAATGGAATCAAGTTTGCAGGAAGAAGGCAGGAGAATGGGGTGAGAAATATATCAGCAATGATGAAATGCAGCAGACTAGATGTGCTGAATAGCCTAGTTTTCCTCCTATATCTTATTGTCTTACAGTGAATGTTGTTGACGTACTGCCAAAATGCCTTTAAAGTTGCCAATTGTCACAAATTGGTCAGTATAAATGGGAGTCAGGTCATGGATAAACTCAGTGTTGCATTCTGGAGTCTTTGGTGCTGCTGCAGAAGAATTTACTGTCTTGGGAATTAGAATAAAACATAGATCTGTGCATGCTGGTTGACAACAAGTCAACAACATTGCTGTGGGTTTCGATTAACCTCAATGCCAGACCAGGTAAGGTCAGCAGATTCCTTCCATAACGGACATTAGTGAACCAAATAGGCTGTTTCCTAACAATTGACATTAGGTTTCATGGCCATCAGCTGACTTCTAGTTCCAGATTTTTATTGAATTCACATTTCACCATCTACCATGGTGGGATTTGAACCCAGGTCACCGGAACATTACATGGATTCCTGGATTAATTGTCTACTGATAATACCACCAGATATTATCTGGAAACAAATTGAACTCCAGTCTGCTGACAAAAGTCCTCATGGCAAAGAATATAAATCTACCACTGATGATTTGAAAGTTTGCTTTGAGACTGAACTTGTTATGAGCTTGATAACAATAAGAGTAATCTAAAGCTGGCCAATGATATTTCAATGGGGAAAAACAGACCAGTAACAGAGACTGTCCCTCAAACAAAACAGAACAGTTCAGAAGACATGAAAGGCTGCAGAAAATCAGCACCAAGAAACAGCAAGGCCAGGAGCCAAAGGAGGATTGGAAATCAACAAAACCAGTGAAGTTTGAAGTGGTCATTTAAATTAAGCCAGTGGGAGGTAATTCAGGGCTGGAAGCTGAGAAATGTTTGGAGGGTGGACACAGCAGAGTTGCTTGAATTAAACAAGATGAAGACAGGCCAACATTATCTGAAATGGTCATGACAGCACCCAAAAGCATTAGAGCAGTAACCATTAAAGAAACCAACAAAAGGCCATGGAAGAGGATGCAAGATCATGGGACAGAGGGGAAATCTTAGCAACTTTATAAGTAAGGAGGAGACACTTCAGGATAAAGGTGAAGGTGAAGACTCCCTTTGTGAAAGAGTTTAGCAGAAGCTGAGCACCCACCTGATGACAGTCCTGTTTGAGTAAAAGTTAAGGGAAAATTCACTCCCAGAATATAAGGGAACATACCTTACAAGAAAAGTCATGATTCAAGGGCGCCAGAGGCTTACTAATGAGGTAAAAATCAGAGTTACACATTTGGAGATCATAGGAACAGAATCAAATTTCAAACCTCAACTAGTCCATTACATTCCATAAGACCATATGACATAGGAGTGAAAGTAAGGCCATTCGGCCCATTGAGTCCACTCCACCATTCAATCATGGCTGATGGACATTTCAACTCCACTTACCCGCATTTTCCCCGTAGCCCTTAATTCCTTGTGACATCAAGAGTTTATCAATTTCTGTCTTGAAGACATTTAGCGTCCCAGCCTCCACTGCACTCTGTGGCAATGAATTCATGTGAAATTCAATGAAAATAAGGTGTAGGATGCAAGTCCAGACACCCTACAGGAGCCAAATGTGAAATTACCACTTAGTCATCTTCTGGAAATCAAATTTGGAAATCTGCCTGAATCTAGAGCATGTGTTACATAGTCAATGAAGGGTTAAACCTCAGAAAGATGGCACAGCTTAGGAACAAGTGTGGCTGCTGTTCCAGTCTGGTTTTGAACACAGATTAGGATGAAGCAAATAAGTACAGAATATGTTGCTATCCTGATTTTTGTTCTGTTGTTTCATACTAACTCTAAACAAGGATAAATATTATTTGCAATCTTTTCTCAAGATGGAATAGTGTTTTGATAGATGGGAGCTGTGGTTCATCAATCTTTAACTCCCATCGCTTAATATTAATACCTGGTTCTTCATTTGCAAAAATGGATTTTTAAGCATTACAAACACTGATTTAAAATCGCTACAGCAATCAACTAATCACAGGTTGAGCAAGTTCATAAGACATTTAATAAACATGAACCATTCGGAGTTGCAATTAACCTCATTACCAAAAGGCATTACAATTCACATAGCTGCACTTTAACCTTTATGGATAAATTTCACAAATAGGGATGAAAGAATTACCAGCAAATTATCCAGCTTTGAAAAACAAGTCAGTCACAGGAATACAAAAATGAACTGTACTTCAAGCATCTGCTTCAGCAGAGCAGCAGAGAGAGAACAATTTCCTACCCAAGTTAAAATGATTTCCTACCCAAGTTAAAATGTAAATATTTGGACCAGTCAGGTGTTCTGCAATATGTATTTGCTAGACATTCACTCCTAGTCATGTTCTATCTTGCAGTGAGGAAGAGCCCAGGTAAAGGAGAAGAAAGGGTCTCATTCTCTGAGATATGTCATGATAATATGGTGGGTGAGCCATCCAAACCAGCTGCACAAGGTGTTGCATAAAATTCTTTTGATGGCCAAGATACACAAGATTCTCTAATACTGTGTAGATTCTACCAGCATTGTTATCTTTTCTTTGTAGCTTCCCACACAGGAACGCAATGATGCTTGCACCAATGCAGAGTTACAAAATAAGGCAGAATTAGGAGACTAACGTAAGCACAAATTCCCTCAACAGCATGTAGACATTCTAAAGTCAAAAATCATCACATCAGTCGCATGAAGAAATAAAGCTGTTAGGGGACATTAAGTTAAAATAACAAATACGTAAAAACAAAACAAATTCATAATTTTCATAACTTTCCATACTGAACAACCAACCTTGTGTCCTCACACATGACACTGGTAATGGTTTCTTAAAACGTTTCCGGGTGATAGACATGATGCTGCCCCTTCATCATCAGTTATGTTGGAAACAGCGGGCAGGTACTTTTGTTCTTTTCTTGAGAGGACAGGCATCCTCAGATCATCTGAGCTCATGACAGCTGTGACTTTCTATCGGTCCACTTCACAGCAGCAAGAGGCTCACCCCTTTAAGCTCCGCACCCTGAAGCAGTATTGTCAATGGTAGAGCAACAGAGGAGTGACTGTCTCCACAGAAGGGCCCTGAGAACAGCTCCCAATGGCAGCTGCTGGTCATTTACCACCATACGAGTTCCTATTCTGTCCTGAAAGGAACCAGGAGCTGAATGTGACTCCAGGTACTTTGCCCATCTTTCACTGCTGTTCCACATCCTGAAGCACAAAGGTAAGGTGAAAAAGGTCAGAGAGCATGATCATTATCCCATCACTACTGGCTTTGACCATCCATTTGACCATTAGGCACTCCCTAATCTCTCAAAAGAGGAAGCCACATGTGGGTGGCCGCATAAACCCATCCATTGTTTCCAGAGAAACTCTTCTGGTGTCCCTGCGCTACATTTTCTGCCACCTACAGAGGCTGTTTATCAGCCTGGAGCCCAGCAACTGGCTTAACTCCTACTCTTCGCCAACTGTCAGAGAACAGCAATAACTCAACATCTCATCTTGTGAATGGGACGTAATCCAGGCCAGTGTTTGGATCCTTTGTAGACGAGTTGCACATAGCTACCTTGGTACATGCATTTGTGCTGGTGTTCGGTGAGGAACAAGAATGGGACACTGACTTCCTTCTCAGAAGCTATCATTGATCCTTTTGGGCTTGTGGTCGCAGCTGCCAATATGCCATCTGTGGGAGGAACAAACAACAAGAATGAAAGACACCATCATCATTTGAGACAACTTAATATAGGCATACTTCCTAAAAATAGAGGAAATGGGGCAGGACAGTGGCTCAGTGATTAGCACTGCTGCCTTACAGGGCTAGAGACCCATTTCGATTCGCGTCTCGAGCAACTGTCAGTGCGGAGTTTGCACATTCTCCCTGTGTCTGCGTGGGCTTCCTCCCACAATCCAAAGATGTGCAGGTCAGGTGAATTGGCTATGCTAAATTGCCCATAGTGTCAGGTGTATTAATCAGGGGTAAATATAGGGAATGGGTCTGAGTGGGTTTCTCTTTGGAGAGTCGGTGTGGACTTGTTGGGCAGAAGGCCATACTGTAGAGAATCTAAACTGAATGGCATCCAGGTAACCCTGTGGTGTGGCGATCTTCCTGTGGTACATGGTGGTCTCTTGGCCTGGCATGGCGTTAGTGTGGTCTCCTGGTCTCAAGATGATCCCAGAGTAATCTCCTAGCCTCATGAACCTTGAACTGAAGCTTAGAGAGGTCTGGAGTCAAGGCCTGGAGTCAGTGGACTGGAGGCTAGGTACCAGCGTGGTCTGGATTGGAACACCATGGTTCTGAACTGTTACTTCTGCCAGACTTCTTATTTCTCTATTTTCTAACAGTGTGTAACTGGAAAAAAACAATACCTAGGTGCCTTTGTACCTAGGATAAGGCTGTAAGCAGTGACATAAACTTTTCAATGTACTTGTTTGAGTATATGTGATAATAAAGCTAATTCTAATTCTAATTTATCATCAAAGGCTGCATGGTCAGTAAGTCTGATGTGCTCATCCTGGTGGTGGTTTCAGTTGTGGCTATCACAGTGGTGGCATGGTGGTGCAGGTTTGTTCCTTCTGGCTATGGCGGCAATGTGACAGCTTCAGGCAGTGACTGAGATGGTGACGGCTACAGCGATGGCTTCAGTGACTTGGTGGGTCCAGTCTGTCCCTCCTTGCTATGATGGCAATTGCAGTGGCCTTGCTGACAGCTTTGGAGATGGCAGTGTAATGGGTGTGGTTCGGAAGCCCTTGCTTTGGTAGCCTTGGCATTGGTGCCCCACTCCGGAAACCCAGGAGCCATGGAGGGGACAAAAGGTGAACTTCATCCTAACTTTGTCTCTATTACTTCTTTTGATAACTTCTGTAATTAAAATGGCGATGAATTATGGCAACTTATACATATCACACGGTACTCTCATGAATACAAGTGACAATTCATTGCTGTTCTATTTATTCAAATGTTTGGTAAGTTTGATTGGGCCCCTCCATATTTCCTCTTCATATCAAAATGGTCGCCTTACAGCCTCTGTGGAGTGACAAAGACAGTTGAAAGATAAAGTTTGAGGTTTGTCTTCCTTGAATTCCAGCATCTGCAGTTTTTTTGTCTCTTCATATTAAGAATTGGTGATATCATTGAACGAATCAAGTTTTACACTGACGCAACATTTTCAAGACAGAAGCAAAACAATTAGGGAAAAAAAATAATTTTGCCTTGTACGTATGTTTCACAGGATTTCCTTCACAGTGAATTCAAAAGGCAAATTTTGGCCCCAAAATTTCAAGAGGTTGGCAGAAGTGCAGTCAGTTGACTGACAACAAGCAGCCATCTGTCAGTTTGCTTCAGTATTAACATCTCTGTATTGGTTATAGCATCAGTGGAACTGGTGGGATTGTTGTGCCATCAGCCTTGCCTCATTAGTTAATGTCCAGATTGAAGGGGCAGGCACATTACTTTCTGTTGGTCAGGAGATGTGACAAAGATCAAGTGCAAAAATGAATCGTTGCCTTTGTGTTGAGAGAGGAAAGTTCCGGTAATGTGCAAGCTCTAAGTTTTGTTTATCACTATTTCACTTCATTGCAAGCCTCTAAGGTTTTTGAATACAGCCAAACTACAATTTAATCCAGAGACAGCAACATTGCAGCAGCTGAGACACAGAGAATCAGACAGATACATACATATTTCTGTCCTCTGGGACAGTCATTAAAATTCATAACTTGCTGTGAAATGTATGCGCTGATATTTTCTGTCACCAGGATAATTCTTTGAGGGATTAAAGAGGTTTTCAATGCAAAAGAAGGAGCATCGAATCCACTTCTTCGATTGCCTTACATGCCTGTAAGATTTTAATCGGCAGTAATCTCAGCTCATTCTCGCATTGTCAGGCTGTGACAGTGAAGTATTGCAAGGATCAGTACTTGGGCCCTAGCTATTCATAATGCTTAGCAAAGATTTGGACAAGGGGACCGAATGCAATATTTCCAAATTTATGAATGATAGACAGCTAAGCAGGAATGTGTGTTGTGAGGAAGATGTCAAAAGGGGCTTTGGACAGGCTTAGTGATTGGGAAAGTAAATGGCCGATAGAATATTATTTGGAAAAAATATGAAGTTATCCACTTTGGTAGGAAGAACAAATGAGCAAAGTATTTCTTTAAGAGTGGATGTTTGGAAAGTGTAGTTTTGCAAAGGGTCTTGGGCCTCCTTGTCAATAAGTTAATGAAGGCTAACAATGAGGTGCTGCAAGCTATTAGGAAGGCGAATGGGGGTATTAGCCATTATCGTGAGACGGTTTGAATAAATCTTGCTTCAAATGCATAAGAGCTTTATTAAACTGCACCTAGGGTACCATGTCCAGTTTTTTAAAATTCTCATCTCAGGAAAGATATTATCACAGAGGGAGAACAAAAAAAGAGAGCTGGGTAAACTGGGACTGTATTCTCTAGAGCTTCAAACAATGAGAGCTGATCTCATTGAAATTTACAAAATACAGAGGCAGAGACAAAGATAGATGCAGATAGTATTTTTCCCAATTGGGGAGTTAAGAACCAGGGAGAATAATTTATAAATAAGGGAATGCCATTTTAGACCAAGATGAGGAAAATACTTTTCATTCAGAAGGTCACAAATTCTCTGCCCAATTATGTTGTGGAAGCTCAGTTTTTGGGTTTATTTAAATTAGAGGTATAAACGCTTTGAAAATCAATGATATAACGGGTTATGGGGATAGTGTGAGTAAAAGACATTGAAGTGCTAGATTAGTCATAGTGTCATGGAGTCATTGAGATGTACATCATGGACATAGACCCATCAGTCCCAACCCAATCTAGTTCTGCCTGCCAGCGCTTGGCCCATATCCGTCTAAACCCTTCCTATTCATACACCCATCCAGATGGCTTTTGAACGTTATAATTGTACCAGCCTCCACCAATCCCCCTGGCAGCTCATTCCATAGGAGTGAGATCAGAATTCCACACAATATTGAAAAAGTGGACTAATCAATGTCCTACACAATTGCAACATGACCTCTCAACTCCTATATTCAAAACTCTGACTAATAAAGGAAAGCATACCAAATGCCTTCTTCACTATCCTATCTACCTGTGACTCCACTTTTAAAGAACTATGAACCTGCACTCCAAGATCTCTTTGTACAGCAACACTCCCTAAGACCTTAGTCTTAAGTGTATAAGTTCTGCTCTGATTTGCCTTTCCAAAATGCAGCACCTCACATTTATCTAAATTAAACTCCATCTGCCACTCCTCAGCCCATTTGCCCATCTGATCAAGGTTCCATTTTACTCTGAGGAAACGTTCTTTGCTGTCCACTACATCTCCAATTTTGGAGTCATCTGCAAACTTACTAACAATACCCATGCACATATGAAATAATTGAGCTGGCTCAATGGGTTAAATGGTCTACATCAGTTTATATGGTTCTAATCAATGTGTGTACTGGCCACATGTGTCTTTCCTATGGCACTTAACTCATCACCCTGGTCTGAATCTTATATTTAGTTGATTAGTATATCTTTCTCTGAGACAGTAAAGGTGATTGCAGAATGGAGTCAGCTGGGACAGCCCTGGGATTGGGTCCAATGGAATGCGTAGTCATTTTTATTCCTTAGCTCTGGCTTGGAGATTATTGAAAAATCATCACACCCATCAACCCCAAGTAATTCCTGATACATCTCTCAACCCTAACTCCCCCGTCTCTTGCTTTCGCCCCATTACTCCCCCATTCTCTCACCTGCCTGTGTGCTGTCACCTTGCCACTGACACTCCTCCCCTCCCTTTCAGAACTCCTCTAACAACTCTGTGTTTGTCTCCCTTCTTGCAAATCCCTATCCATTCTTTTCCTGTCATTACTTTTTTCCATTGTAAGATTTTAAGGACCATTTCACTTTCAATATAAGGCCTAAGTCAAATACAACTATACATCGCGTTTAAGAGAGCAAATCAAAACAATGACCTGTTCTGATTTATTACAAGATCTATTCCAAATGCAAATACATTTTTCAAGTTTTACAGAATTTATTAGGTTTATCACAACAAATACAAAATAAATACTACTTAATAAAAACAGTAGCTTTCAGTATATCCACTATGAGAGGCCAGTTCATGACACTGGTTGAATGGGCACCAGCTCTAGCACATGCTCTTCTACCTTGAAGAAGTTCTCCTCCTCTCTCCACAAGAATCTCAGTGAGTCTCTCTCTCCCTGCAACCCCCAGGTCATCTCCTCTGCCCTGAAGTTTCACTTGTTTCCTCATTTCCCCTCCCCCCACCTTACCCCAGTTCGAACCTTCCAGCTCAGCACTGTCCTCATGACCTGTCCTACCGGCCAATCTCCCCTCCCACCTATCCGCTCCACCCTCCTCTCTGACCTATCACCTCCATCCCCACCCCCATTCACTTGTTGTACTCTTTGTTAACCTTCTCCCCAGCTGCCGCTCCACCTCCTTCCCCTATTTATCTCTCCACGCTGGAGGCTCCCTGCCTCTATTCCTGATGAAGGGCTTTTGCCCGCAATGTCAATTTTCCTGCTCGTCGGATGCTGCCTGACCTGCTGTGCTTTTCCAGCACCACTCTAATCTAAATTCTGGCTTCCAGCATCTGCAGTCCTCACTTTTGACTAGCTCTTGTTTTGTTCTACTTACTGATGTTTTCCTTCTGTCTGTCATCTTTCTCCTTGTATAACAAACCACCATGAATCATCAGTTATTAACCCTTTCTAGTCATTAATCTCTGTGCATGGTCAGTCACATCCTGAACTCAAGTTGGCATTTTAGTGCACGAATGACACACAGTTCATAGTCAACTTTGACTTGTTGGAGGTGTCAGTGTTGGACTGGGGTGGACAAAGTTAGAAATCACACAACACCAAGTTAGAGTCCAACAGGTTTATTTGGAAGCACTAGCTTTCAGAGCACTGCTCCTTCATCAGGTGATTGTGGAGGTTAAGATCATGCTCACAGAACTTATAGCAAAGGAGTCCAGTATCATGCAGATATACTACAGTAAACTATCTTTTATAATCGGATATGCAGAAACCAGCATGCTACTGGCATCACATCCTACTGTCTCCCGATTCATTCTTTGTCATGACAGTCACTTTGTAAAATTATCCCTCTTGTAACAGCTTGTCACCCTTTGTTTATCAACTGGAATTTTATCAAGATAAGTAGGCCAGTGCACAACTTATACATGTGCTTAGAACATGCAGTGTCACCTTCCAGTGATTAACCATCAATGCAAATAACACAACTGTCACACCAAATTATTCCAGAAAATTCCAAGCAAAAAGAACCATGTGTGAATCCACATTAACTGCTGATGTCTTCAACCAATTAATGCTTGAAATACCCATACAAACTAATAGATATCATTCTTTTATACGCTTTAAGTTACGGAACTAAACCAATACAAAACATAGCTGTGTCCTCTTCAAAGGCATATTTATCTTCATTAGCATAAGCTTACATTAGTTTCAATCAAAAGAGCAACCATAAAACCAGAAAACCATGACCTTATTTTTGATCTGGACCAAATGACTTTCTTCCTTAAAGAAACTGTTTTAAAACTGACTTCAATTTAATCAAGCATAGTTTAATATCTCACTTGTTTGATAAAATAAGAATATTAATTGAAAAATAACTCTCAAATCACCCCATGCCCCACACTTCCCCTCTTCTACTCGCATTCCTATTCCCTCCCATCTCTCATGTAGCCCTATCAGAATTTTTCAAAGTATAATTCTATTACATACACTGATTTCAAACAAAAATGAAATTACAAACACAGTTTATTTATTACATATATTTAGGGTCATTTTTTTGTTACAATAGTACGGTCACCCTTTGGAAAACATATTTTATACAATAAAATCATCAAGAAAGTGAAAGATTTTCAATCACTTTCTTTACATCCCTGACTTTCCCAGTCACTAGTCATCTCTAGAACATGCTGCCTTTGATCTGGCCACATTTTCCATGCTTTTTGGATCATATGCTGCTGTGTGAAGTAAAATGATAATAGCTTTTTAAGCCATAGACAGTGTCTTGTTTGCTGAATTCATGAATGACTTCTGCCAACTCAGTTTCTAAAAATGCAGCTTGCTCAACCACAATCCTAGTGGAATTCTCTTGGGTACCTGCTTCTGAAATGCATCGAAACTAATTTCTTGAATCAAGAAACATGAAAAGGCATCCAATTGTCACAGCACAAAAATAACACAAAATAAACACAATTTCATTGTTTAGTTTTCTTGTGCAATTTTTCAAAAGTTCTTGTTGTGGAATTGAATTAATATTCATAAAACTAAAAATGGCAAGGTTGACTCAACTGGTTGATGACTTTGCAAATACTCTGCTGTAAATAAAGCAATAATTCTTGTCCTGTCTGAAAATGAGAACTATTCAAATGACAATTGAAATCAAATTTATATTCAAAAAGAGCTGTTTTAAATGATTAATAATGATACTTTTTTGGCATTGGGAGAATTTTATTACAACACTGTCTATAACATGCACTAATCTGGAGAATAGTTTGAGCTGGCCATTCATAATCATAATGAAATACTTAGATCTGATGATTTGATAAGTGTTTTGTGAATGATTGGGAGAATTGGCAATGTTTACAAATCATGCTTTATGCAGTTATACTATATTTTAAAGACAACATACAAGTAGCTCTCTTATAACATGGTAGTTGTGTTCTGTGTGACTTTATGTTATAGAAAATCGTGTAATATAAATATTGGGGCCTATGGGAAAAACAGGGTTGGGGCAAACCACCAAAAATACCAGTAAAAATCAAACCAAACATGATAGTTAGCCTAAGACAACCTATAGCTCAGTCTAAGTAAATGTTAAAACCATATACTTTAAATATAACAGTTAAGTCAACACTTTAACACTAAAATCACTGGCTACATCACTGTACCTTTCACAAAGCTCTTCACCAGAAAGCATGCGAGCCAACTGACCAGGTAATGCTGAGGCAGAGTCCAGTACTCTGTCCACCGCGACACTTAGTGTCCGGGGATGGAAAGGGTAACTATTCAAAGGGGGAGAAAACAGTCAGTCAGTGCAGGAATCCCTTGTGGTCATTCCCCTGAAAATACAAGTATACTGTTTTGGATACTGCTGGGGCATGCAGTGAGGTGCAGGTCTCTGGCACAGAGTCTGTCCCTGTTGCACACAAGGCAAGGAGGAGAGTGTTAGTCATTGGGGACTCAATAGTTAGAGGCTCAGATAGAAGGCTTGTTGGAACAAACGAGACTCATGGTTGGTGTGTTGCCTCCCAGGTGCCAGGGTCCGTGATGTCTCGGATCGTGTCTTTGGGGTCTTGAAGGGAGAGGGTGACCAGCCCCAAGTCATAGTCCATGTAGGTACATATGACATAGGTAGAAAGGATAGAGACATAAGACAGGATTTCAGGGAGGTAAGGTGGAAACTGAGCTCGAACAAACAGAATTGTTATCTCGCTTGTTAACCATACCACACAATAGCGTGGCAAGGAATAGGGAGAGATATCAGCTGAACACATGGCTGCATGTAAGGTGCGGGAGGGAGGGTTTCAGGTACATGAATAATTGGGGCTCATTCTGGGGAAGGTGGGACCTCTATAATCAGGACTGTCTTTGCTTGAACCAGAGGGGTACTAATATCCTGGGTGGGAAATTTGCTGGTACAATTTGGGTCGATTTAAACTAGCACAGCAGGTGGATGGAAACCTGAGGTGTAGTTCCTGTGCACAGGAGGGTGAGATTAAGAAGGGGTTGGACAGGATTTCATGGTCACAGGAATCTGCTGGCAGACAGCAAGCTGGTTTGAAGTGTGTCAACTTCAATGCCAGAAGTATCTGAAATGAAATCTGAAATCAGAAGTATCTGAAGCTGCTGAGCTTGCAGCATGGATAGGTACCTGAGACTTCGATGTTGTGGCTATTTCAGAGACATGGATAGAGCAGGGTCAGGAATGGATGTTGTAGGTTCCAGGGTTTAGATCTTTCATTAAGAACAGGCAAGGTGGTAAAAGAGGGGGAGATATAGCCTTGTTAGTCAAAGACAGTATAACGGTGGCTGAAAGAACTTTTGATGAGGACTTGTCTACTGAGGTAGTATGGGCTGAGTTTAGAAACAGGAGAGGAGAGGTCACACTGCTGGGAGTTTTGTATAAGCCTCTGCAGAGTTCCAGGGATGTGGAGGAAAGAATTGGCAAAATGATTCTAGGCAGGAGTGAAAGGAACAGAGAGTGGTCATTATGGGGGACATTAACCTCCCCAACATTGATTGGAAATGCTATAACTCTAGTATGTTGGATGGATCAGTTTTTGTCTAATGCGTACAGGACGGTTTCTTGACACAGTATGTTGAAGGGCCGACAAGAGGGGAGGCCACACTGGATCTGTTGCTTTGTAATGAACTAGGCCAGGTGTTTGATTTAGTGGTAGGTGAGCACTTTGGAGAAAGTGACCATAATTTGGTTACGCTTAGTTTAGCGATGGAAAGGGATAGGTACATGCCACAGAGCAAGAGTTATCGATATGAGTTATATTGCGATTAGGCAAGAAGTAGGATGCATAGGGATGGGGACAATGGAAAGGTGGAGCTGGTTTAAGGAACAGATATTGTGTATCCTTGGTAGGTATGTCCCGGTTAGGCAGAGAGGAAGTGAGAAGGTAAGGGAACAGAAATTGCATCTCTTGTTAAGTGGAAGAAGGCAGCTTATGTGATGATGAGACAAGATGGTTCAGATGAGGTGATGGAGAGTTACAGATTAGCTAGGATGGATTTAAAGAGAGAGTTAAGAAGAGCAAAGACAGGACATGAGCAGTCTTTAGCAAATAGAGTAAAGGAGAACCCTAAAGTTTTCTATAAGTATGTGAGGAATAAAAGGATGACTAGGGTAGGAATAGGACTAGTCAAAGACAGAAGAGGGAAGTTGTGTGGACCGTGTAGAGGTCAGAGAGATGCTAAATAAATATTTCTCATCTATTTTCACTCAGGAAAAGGAGAATATTGTAGAGGAGAAGAATGAAATATGGGATACTAGACTAGAAAGGATCGAGGTTAGTAAGAAAGAGGTATTATCAATTCTAGGAGTGAAAGTAGACAAGTCTCCTGTGCCAGATGGGATTTATCTGCAGATTCTGTGGGAAGCTCAGGAGGAGATGTTGGGGCCCTTGGCTTTGATATTTGAGTCGTCATTGTCTATAGGTTTAGTACCAGAGGACTAGAGGATTGCAAATGTTGTGCCTTTGTTCAAGAAGGGCAGTAGAGATGACCCAGGTAATTATAGACCAGAGAGCCTTACGTCTGTTGTAGGAAAAGTTTTGGAAAGGATTATAAAAGATAGGATTTATAATCATCTAACAAGTAACTATTTGATTGCAGATAGTCAACATGGATTTGTCAAGGGCAGGTCATGTCTCACAAACCTCAATGAGTTGTTTGAGAAGGTGACAAAGCATGTGGATGAGGGTAGGGCAGTTGACGTGGTGTACGTGGACTTCAGTAAAGCCTTTGATAAGGTTCCACATGGTAGGCTATTGGAGAAAATGCTGAGACATATGATTAAGGGTGATTTAGCAGTTTGGATTAGAAACTGGCTTTCTGAAAGAAGGCAGCAAGTGGTGGTTGATGGAAAATATTCAGCCTGGAGTCCGGTTACTAGTGATGTGCCACAAGGATCTGTTTTGGGACCACTGTTGTTTGTCATCTTTATGAATGACTTAGGCGCAAGCATAGGTGGATGGGTTAGCAAGTTTGCAGATGACACTAAAGTCGGTAGAGTAGTGGACAATGTGGAAGAATGTTGCAGGTTGCAGGGGGATTTGGATGAACTGCAGAATTGGGCTGACAGGTGGCAAATGGAGTTCAATGCAGCTAAATGTGAGGTGATTCACTTTGGGAGGAATAACAGGAGGGCAGAATATTGGGTCAATGGGAAGATTCTTGGTAGTGTGGATGTGCAGAGGGATCTTGGAGTCCATGTACTTAGACCCTGAAAGTTGACACCCAGGTTGATAGTGCTGTTAAGAAAGTAAATGGTGTGTTTCTTGGTAGAGGGCAAAAATGAGGACTGCAGATGCTGGAAATCAGAGTCTAGTTTAGAGTGGTGTTGGAAAAGCACAGCAGGTCAGGAAGCTTCCGAGGAATAGGAAAACCGACATTTCGGGCAAAAGCCCTTCATCAGGGAATGTTGGTTTTCCTGCTCCTTGGACGCTGCCTGACCTGCTGTGCTTTTCCAGCACCACTCTAATCAAGACTCTGATTTCCAGCTTCTGCAGTCCTTACTTTCTGGTAGAGGGATTAAGTTCCAGAGCCGTAATGTCATGCTGCAATTATACTAAACACTAGTGCGGCCACACTTGGAATATTGCGTGCAGTTCTGGTTGCCCCGTTACAGGAAGGATGTGGAAACATTGGAAAATGTGCAGAGGAGATTTACCAGGATGTTGCCTGGTCTGGAGGGAAGGTCTTATGAGGAAAGACTGAGAGACTTGGGTCTGTTCTCATTGGAAAGAAGAAGGCTAAGAGCGGATTTGATAGAGACATACAAGATGATCAAGAATTAGATAGGGTAGACAGGGAAAGTCTTTTTCCTAGGATGATAGATGTCAGCTTGTATGAGGGGCATAACTAAAAATTGAGGGGTGATAGATTTAAGTCAGAGGCAGGTTCTGTACTCAGAGAATGGTAAGGGTGTGGAATGCCTTGTCTGCTGATGTAGTTAACTCAGTCACATGAGTGAGATTTAAACAATCCTTAGATAAGCACATGGAGGTTGATGGGATAGTGTAGGGGGAATGGGCTTAGAATTGTTCACATGTCAGCACAACAATCGAGGGCTGTATTGTTCTACGTTCTATATTCTATGTTCTGTTGCTTAACAGTCAGTGGGAAATCGCTTTATGAATAAAAAGTCCACAATTCACAAATTGTATTACAGTCAAAATTCATTCAAGAAACGTGCGTTATAGGAGAACCACCTGCACAACACTCAAGAAACTAAAATGAGATGGTTAACTATACAGATATAAACACTACTGATACTGATTTTTTTTATCTTTGATACTTAGGTAGACTTATAAAGTTTTGTGCAATTAACCAGATGTTCTATGCAATAATATCAGACAGTCAGATTACAGAAAGTTTGGTGGTCTAATGAATATTTTAGAACTTGCAAAATGACTTTGGGGTGAGAAAAGCTGGAGGTCACATTGGTATGAGTAATGATTTTGGTATGCAACAACAGTATGGTAGTAAGATACATCTTCAATCTCAGCCATATACCAGGCCAAGAAAGCCTCTACATCATATTTGTCTTGATAAAGTCAACAATGGAAGCAAGATGAATAAATAGTGCAGGTCATCGTTGCTTTCTCTTATGCATAAGTAAAAAAAAATTTCCTGTTTGCACGTTCAATCCATTTTTTTTGAGTGCAGCTACAATACTGATCATTATAGGTTGTTTCTAAAATGTTGCAATAAACTAAAAAGTGTTTGAGAAGTCAGTAGAAGTCATACTCCACTTCCATTTACTTCATAGTTCTATTGTATGGTTCTTTTTGTGTCAATATCTAATTTACAATTCACAATTATTATGTGATGTTTAGCATTTGGTTCCTTGGAGACTTGTAGTTCTCTTTCTAGTATAATAATTTCTTTAGTCTTTTCTGAATTGTTACATTCTTTGGTTTATCTTTCAAATTCTCTCCTGTCAGGATTCTACTTATCACTTCTTTTACAAAAATAACATATGTTGCTTCTTCCAACCCTTTTATATTCAGAATTTTGCTGTTTCTCTAAATTTGTTTCTTGAAATTCTTTTATCCTTTCCAATATGCTGCGTTGGTTATTTTATTTCTTTGTCTTTCATCAGTCAGGCACAATGCTCATTGTTATTCTCCTACATTGTCACAAATGTATTCTCTGCTCTTCACATTGAATCTTCAGAATGGATTTTTGTTTTCTTCAATTGTTCAACTTTGATGATAGTCTTGTCATTTTCAAAGACTCTATATTTCTGAAACGCCTGTTTTTATTGATTATTGATGGTCTTGATTCATTGTATTGCTTTTAACCTGAATTAGGCAGATATATTCACATAGAATTGCATGCATGCATGGAACAGAAATACACAACTTAGCTGGCCAGATTCACTCCAATGTCAATATTCCACACCAGCTTTCTTCTATCTGAATGATCTCTTTTCTTTGCTACTCCCTTATTCATCTATTTCCTTCCTCTCATGTGTATTTTAAGCTTTCCTTTGAACACTTTAGTACTATCTACTTATTTACTTTAATGGCTCCATGTGCTAATGAGTTCCACATTCCGACTACTCTGCTTCTAAATCCCATTTGTCCTGTTCCAGAAGTTGCTTTTCCATGTTCACCCTATAAAACTCCTTCATAATTTATTCATCTTTATCAAACCTCCTCTTGGTATTGTAACTTTTTACCGGATAAATCTTTCCTGATCAGTGAATCCTTTCAGTTCTGGTAAAATCCTTGTGGACTTTCTCTATTTTTTTGCTATGCTTTTGATAGGATGGATACATAGAAAATGGAACAGGCATAGACCATTTAGTAGTTGAAGCTTGCTCCATCATTCAATCTGATTACAGCTCATCATCCAACTCAATACTTTGTTTCCATTTTCTCTTCAAACCCTTTGATCTCTTTACCTCTAGGAACTATATTTACCTACTTCTTGAAAACATTCAGTGTTTTAGCGTCGACTGCTTTCTGTGGTAGCAAATTGTACAGGCTCAACACACTCTGGGTGAAGAAATTTCTCCTCATCTCAATCCTAATAGAAATAGGATACAGACCAGAATTGTACACGGTACTCCAAAAGGTTTAGAATATAATTTAATGGAAATGTAATGTTACCTTCCTGCAGTTATATTTTGTTTCTCTGGAAATTATCCCGAATATTTGTTTGAATTTTACTGCTTATCAATTTGTTTTGTTACTATTTGTGTTTTAAGCATTCCTTGATTTCTTTGCTTTTCTGTTAGATGCTTGCTTATTAAATGTTGAGAAAGTCACATGGAAGTCATATTGAGGATAGTAATGAAACAGGTAGGTTTTTGAATTTGAATTGTCGTTGAATCGCTGCCAGAGAACAGTTTCTGTTTATGATGCTCCCTCCATACACTGAAATACTGTTAATGTGCTATGTCAGCAGCATTGTTCAAAAACCTCCTGGAGATTGTCAAATTTCTTCCTTGTGTGATCGTACTATTTTTAACTGGGTTGCTTGCATTTTCTTTCCAAAGCTTGATCTTGTGATACTTTAAAACAACCTTTTCCTCTGCCATTCCCAGCAGTAGGATCTCCAAAACTGAATCCTGAAAATATGATATTGTTCTGTTATTATAACAAACACTTTGATTTGCAGTAGTGGTACAATCATAAGGTTACCATTACCACAAACTATTATATCAATTAAACATACACAAGCACAAGCATTTCTTTGCTATGTTGCTAATGTTTGAGGACCCCTGCTCCTTATGTCTCTTGGCTGTCTTTCTATTTGTTCATGGATTAACTGCTGTATTTCGTATGAGGAATTAAACAGCTGCCTCTCAGACTATATATATATAAGTTAGATGTTCACCATTACTTTATAGTCTGAAACATGATCACTCATGTAAAAATATGAAAATAAATATCAAGCTCAGGTTACTTTTAGGCCATGAGTGAGTATCATATTCAATTATATTTATGTTTCTTGGATAAACTAACACCAGAAAAATGCAGACAATTACAGAATGGAATAAGCCAAAGGTGCACTCTAATGTTACTCAGTGCTTTCAGAAGAAAAACATTTTGCATGATAATAAAGATACTTGAAATAGAGATAATGTGCGAATCTTCAATTTTGCCCAGGGCAAATTCCCCTTAAGAAAGCTGAGAGGAAATCTGGTAAAGACATTCAAAATTATTGGCAGGCTGGATAAAATGGATAGGGAAATGCTGTCCTGCGTGTAAACATTACAGGAAAGACAGAACTTGGATTTAAAGTGATTTGCAAAAGAGCAAATGTGAAGTGAGCAAAATCATTTCCGCACAACAGGTGTTTAGGGTATGGAGTATGGTAGAGTATGGTCGAAGCTTTCAAGCAGATGATTATTTGGATATAAATAATGTGTAGGGATATGGGGAGAAAAGCAAAACTTTGGCACGAGGTCATTGGACTGGTATTTGCACAATCAGCTGAATGGTCTCCTTCTGCCTTGTAACAATTCTGTGATTTTATAATCCTGTGAAATAGGTTTAGCTCTTCATAGAATCCCTACAGTGTGGAAACAGGCCCTTAAGCCCAACAAGTCCACACCAATCCTCCAAAAAGCATCCCACCCAAATCCATTCCCCTACCCCTGACTAATGCACCTAACCTACACATCATGAACACTATGGGCAATTTAGCACAGCCAATTCACCTAACCTGCACATCTTTGGACTATGGGACGAAACCCATACAGACACGGGGAGAATGTGCAAACTCCAAACATACAATCACCCAAGGCTGAAATTGAACCCGGGTCCCCAGCACTGCGAGGCAGCAGTGCTAACCACTGAACCACCATGCCGCCCCACAGTGTAGCTATTGTATTTATATGACTAGATTTAGATTCAGCAGTTTGCTTGATTTTTGGCCCAGCAATGAAATCTCTATTACCTCTATCACTGGCTCACTGGGGCTATTGTATACATGATCTAAAAGATGCATGCCAAAAACTCACTGGGTTTATCTTGGCAGCATCTCCCTCTCTGAAGCCTCTAAGAAACATGAAGTAAATTAAATCACGTGAATAATCAACATTGATGTGAGAGGGTATTGGAACTTAGAGCAACCTTGCTCTGGTATCACAGAGGTATACATCACTAAAGAAAAGATGAAGTCACTATAGTCCGACTGGACTATTGGGCTGCTCCCTCATTACAGGTTCTCTATTCTCTCCAATATGATCTGTCCACCACTGAGCAGGGCAGCTTTAGAGTGGCAGTGCTTATCTGGGTGCACAGTACCCTTTTAAATATGGCATAGGCACCAGGGATTCTGGTCTTAGTGAATGGGGAGTTGTTCTGCAAATGGCTTGGATTAAGATGGAGGTGAGGTTAGATGCAAGGGATGGCATAAAGGCAGTGTAGGAAGTCAATGTTGTGAGTTTGAAAAGATATGGGAGAAGTTTTGCTGGTCCTCACAGACAACTCATTGCAATTGGCACTTACCCAGATTGTTTAACCTGAGAGTTATCAAACCTCAGGCGAGGATAGAATTTGAGAAAGTGAAACCAAAAAAGAGAAAATGCTGGAAAATCTCAGCAGATCTGGCAGCATCTGTAAGGAGAGAAAAGAGCTGATGTTTTGAGTCTAACTGACCCTTTGTCAAAGCTAAAAAAAGGGAGAAATAGGGAGGTATTTATACTAGGCTGAGAGAAGGTGAGTCATGGCTCCAGAAGCAAAGGTAGCAATAAAGAGGTGATAATGACCGTGCATAGAGAGATTATAGGGAGATTAGGAGCTGTGAATGACCAAGCCTGAAGCCAGTGCTATGTGAAAAAATATGTGGGGGATGGGGTGGGAAGGGGGTGGGAGATGGGTGAAGCAGAGGCAAAATGGAATACAGGAGAGAAGGGTATCAAAGGGGGAAGAGGAGAGGAAAAAGGTGATGAGAGAGTGGGGAGTGAAAGAGAGACAATCAATCAAGAAATAAGAGGTACAGAACAGTGAAAAAAATATTAAAAAAGAGAAACAAAATAAATGAAATAAAATTACGGAGCAGAATGAAAACAGAGGGGTTGAGATGGGATAATCATCTGAAGTTGTTGAATTCAATATTGAGGCCTGCAGGCTGTAACATGCCTAATCGGAAGATGAGATGCTGTTCCTCCAGTTTGCACTGAGAGAGTGAGTTCATGATGACCTCAGCCACTCCAGAAATTTAACACATGTTGTTGACATCACTCTGTATCACAAATCAGCTGTTCAAGAGTTCGAACAATCTGGAAGGAACAGTCTATAAGACACACTAGTGTGAGACTCTCTGAAAGAGACTCCAAAAGCACATAGACTGTGAACATTTAGTGTAGTTGGATTGGTAATTGTCAAATTTAGCTATAAGTTAAGCTTGGTATAAAATTTCCATTCACAATAGTGTTTAGAATCAATGTACAATTAATAGTGTCACTTTGAAATATATGTCAGGAGACTGTCCTTGACTTACATTCTTCCCAACTTGTCTGCCTCACACTCAATGTGGTTTAAAAACACAGGACAAAATAAAATCATCTCCAAACTGTACTTCCTCTTGACTAGGCCAAAACACAACCTTGATTATCACTAAAAAAATCTTGGATACCCAACCTAACATTGATGCATGATATCCTGACCATAGCAACAGCAGTGGTTCAAGGGATAGATCCAATATCATTTTCCCAGGGCAACATGAGGTAGACAACAAATGTAATCACAGATGGGCATCAATTTTTTCAAAGAGAGGAAGACAATTTCAGATTTAATAATTCATGGATTGCCATGATGAGCTCTAGTATTCTCACCATCTCAGTCTCACTGATGTTTCTCACCTCATAAAAGCTAATAATAATTCATAGATTTTTATCTTTCTGAACAAACAGGTGACTGGTTGTAACTAAATGTGCACTATGAAATAGTACCAGCTCCTCAACAACTGGTTCACCATGGAAACACAAATCCTGCATTTTACTGCTAAATATCCAATCAACTCATTGGAAAAAGTTAAGATTTATCCAATCTAATGTAAATTATACTTAAATGATAGGCGGTAAATATTAATTACTTCCAAACAATCCCTCTGGGGCTAAAAATACTTTTGCAAGCGCAGGGTCCCGTTATTTCAGATTTTAATTATTGTTGAAGATTTTATAAACATTAAAAATTAAATAAGGACTTGAAAATTTTCTTTCTGAATCTTCCAGTTGTCTGCTTTTTTTTTGTTTGCAATATATGGTTTGGCGCTGAAATAAACATTCTAAACGAACACACTGTTTAGGAAGATGTGCATTTAATCTTTTTTTGTCAGCTAAATGCCAGTTGCATCAAGTTGTCTGGAGGGTATTACATCATGAGGACCAGCACAATTTCTCACTGTATTTTATCAAACTCACCCGTTAACTCCTCACACCACCTTTATGCCATCCCTCACCTCTGATCCCATCTCCATTCGAACAAATGCATTCCCAGAACAACCCACCAATCACTGGATACCTGCTAAAGACCAGAATCCCTGGTGCCTGTGCTCTATTTAAAAGGACCTGTGCGTCCAGATGCCCTTTCAGAACAGAATCCTGTCCCTGGCCAGAGAAGACAAGAAGCGCTCCTGCAGGGATGCCATGTCCTTATATACTGGTAAATACCACTCTTCATCCTCCTGTAACTTCTATATTAAACCTACTGTCTGTCACACTGATTACACTCCATATCAATAAACAGGCCAGGATACCTTCTGTCTCTATTCCCTTGCAGGTACAGTCAGGGTGTTGACAACTTCTGCAGAGAAAGGGCTTGTTGTGCCAGAAGCCTTCTCCTCAGTCCCTGAGGACAAGAGTATGGAAGCCTCAGAGGAAGCATTCCCCACCAGTCCAGATGAATGGTGGCGAATGATTTATTTATTGTCACTTGTATTTTACAGTGGATAATAGAGTAAAAATACAGTGAAAAGCTCCAACAATTACCATAATGCCGTGCCATTTTGAATAGTTTAATAATAAAAAGGATAAAAGATATAGCTGAAAGAGGGTCTTAAACTCTAAGCCGGTTCACCAACCACACCTGTTCCTCCACCCCTCTGCCATTGCATGCGCTGGATCCAAAGTAGGAGTCGCCACTCTTTAGGCACCACTTCTTCATCGTTGGGTACACCACACTGACACTGCTGCTGATACCAATGTCGGGTCCTGTGCTGCACACACACTCTCCTCCACCCCCATCCAGAAGTTCCTGGCTCCACTGCCACCTCTATGACGCCAGGAGACCAGGCTCCAGGCATACCATGCTGCTGCTGCTACAGTAATCTCACCAACACCAGAAGTGCCCATGCTGGGCCTACTGTAACCAGGATTCCATAGATTAACTGATAGACCAGACTGCAGCCTCCATCTCGTCCGGAGTCCTACTCCAAAGGAAGTGGTGGAGGCTGGTACAATTGCAGCATTTAAAAGGTATCTGGATGGGTATATGTTTAAGAAGGGGTTGGAGGGATATGGGCCGGGTGCTGGCAAGTAGGACTAGATTAGGTTGGGATATCTAGTCAGCATGGACGGGTTGGACCAAAGTGTCCGTTTCCGTGCTGTACATCTCTATGACTCCATGTCACCTTACTGGCACCACCACCTTGAAGCGTCCGCTGCTGGTGCCACCTTTGATCACTGGACAAGCTTTGCCACCACTGCTGCTGTCAGCCCCGAATGACGAGAAGACGTCCCTGCTGCTGATACTGCCTCCACCTTCAGTTGCTGTGAGGAGGCGTGGCTGTTGCCAGAAAGAGGCACCATTCCTCTCTCGCTGCCACGCCAGTTTTGCCAACTAACCCACAGCAAAAAGTCTCCAAAGCAAAGAAAATAAAAGAAAATGTTCAGAAGTAAAAAAAAATAAAGAACAAAAGAAAGTATGCAGATGCCCTGGGCCCTGGGCGAAAGCCCACACACAGCCCTGCTATTCCACCACTATCTTGAATGAAACCAGTATTGGAATCTTGATACTGACAGTTCAATAGTAATGTTAATCTTAGAATGTTTAACAGCACATTCTGGTGACTGTCTCACTGTGACAGCTCCACAGCTGGCTGAGGAAGAAAATGATCCAGGCTTCTGGCACTTGGAGGATGACCACATGCACAGGGAGGAACAGGAGCAGCTGACAAGGATGTGGGAGGTTAATGGCCTTCATTGCCTAGAAGCAGCAGCAGTGCAGTGGATCATGTGACCACCTGACTGTGCCTATGGACAGGTTGATGGCTGCCATGAAGAGCCAGGTTCAGTACCCTCAGAGACTGCTGGAGAAGAGCATACACTTGCACTCCAACACCAAGCTCATTGGGCCTCAGGACCGGAGGCTTAGTAACAGAGGGATAGAGAACCTGGAGTGCACTCCATGTGCCCCTTCCTCAGATGGAGACAAGGCAATGCTTGGAGGCATCCATCTGGAGATGGAAATATACACTGGGTCTTCATAACCTACCACTCAGGACACTCCAGAGCCTTAGCACTTTAGAGCCATCCAGGAACAAAGAATATGAGCTCTGTTGATAACTCGCTGCTGCATGGAGAGAAACACTAGGAGTCAATCAGTTCCTTGCTCTATTCATATACATCTCAAATTTTCTGTAGGTGGTGCTGCACCAAAGTAGTTTTCTTCTCTCAGTAAGTTTCATTGCAAAAACCCAGCAGGAAGTTTGTGGGCAAGCATATGTGTGATGAGTGACTGGCACAGATGAGCTGACAAAATTGGCAAACCCAGGCTATTCAATTCAAACCTTCAGATATATTTCAGATAAAAGCATTTGCATTCATGTTTAGAACATGTTTTGAAGATGATCCTGTTGCAAAATCTGTAAATCCTGCTGCTAGTGCTTTCAGAATCTTGTTAGCATGTAATCTCATTATGCTTCTTAAACTAAGTATACTTGTAAAACACCATGATGCCTTGTTTATTAAACTAGGAGAAAATAATTTAAATTGGACTTGATGTTTTGGTGCCTGCTGCTGTCATTTGCTATTGAAAGTATGCAAAGTTTGCATCAGCCCATGGTTTCAAATAGCATGAACTTTACAGTGTTATCAATGTAAAATAAAATCTGAACTTTGGTCTCAAGTGGTAGCAAATACAAGTTGTATTATGCGACAGTAATCAATGGAGCTAACTGTATAACTGCATCCCTAATCATAGTGTATGGCACCAACTTACAAAATGGTATATACTAAATGTGCCTTAATACAAAATGGTATTAAGCATTTTTAAGATGAAGTACTTTAAGAAAACAAAGCATACTCCCTTGGCCCTCTTCAACTTGTCCATTAAAATGAGTTTTGCATCTATTCCTCCTCCTTCAGCAAATCATTAAAAGAGAGAGTGGGAGCTACAATCAATTTTGAGTTAGAGTATGAATATATACTAAATGTGCCTTAATACATAATATTTAGATATGCAGTACCAGCAGTAATGGACCTAGCTGCATTATGGCTCTCAAGATAGAACAGGATTGATGCATATTAATACGCATATCTAGTTTATTTTAGGCCAACTTGTGTGCTCCGAATGAGCAAATTTATTTCTGTTTGTCTTCCAACCCAAAGTGCATTCAAGTGACTGTATGTAGTTGAAGTGGTGTGCAAGTGATATGCTATACATGTGGAATTATGTCAACAGGAAGAACTGGCATATGCTCAACATGGAGGAATGAAAGTCATTCTGAGGAATGAGCTGTCAACATAACATCACTGAAAAGCAATTGAAACCCTTAGATATCTTCTCTAAGTGAGTAAAAATCTCAGCGTGTATACCTCTGAACTGGAATGTGCTTAAAGTGCTGAGGCACTGAGTAGTGTGAACATAATCATTGTTAAGGGAGTTCAGTCTATTGCTTTAGGAGGTGTAGAGTATCTAGAACAAAAAGATCACTAAGTTGTTGCATTGTTTGCTATTTTTCACAGGTGGCTTGACAATACAATCATCGGTAAACAAAGTGTAAATTTTGCATTTCCATAATACTTCAAAATAGAGGTTGTAAGTTTGCTCGCTGAGCTGGTAGGTTTTTTTCTCAGACATTTCGTCACCTTGCTAGGCGACATCATCAGTGAGCCTTAGTTGAAGTGCTGGTGTTCTGTCCTTCTTTCTATTTGTGTGTCTTTGTCTGTTATGGTGGGTGCTTTAATTTCCAGTTCTTTTTCTAAGAGGTTAATAATGGAGTCCAAATTGATATGTTTATTGATGGAGTTCCAGTTTGAATGCCAGGCTTCCAGGAATTCCTGTGCATGCCTCTGTATAACCTGTCCTTGGTGGGACGTGTTGTCCCAGTTGAAGTGGTGCCCTTCTTTGTCTGTGTGTAAGGATATTAGTGATAGTGGGTCATGGCTTTTGGTGGCTAGTTAGTGTTTGTGTATCCTATTGGGTCGTTTCCTCCCTGTCTGTCCGATGTACTGTTTGTTGCAGTCCTTACAGGTTATTTTGTAAATGACATTCATTTTGCTGGCTGTTGGCACAGGGTCCACCTGACAGAGTTGGCAAAGAGCTGCTGTTCCAAACAGAGACTCCTTTCTTCCTGCCTTTGCTGCTGACAGTGAGGTTGGTGAGGCTGGAGGGATCAGGGAAGCCAAGGCTGGAAGTCAGATTGGGGGGAGGGCGGGAGCAAGTAAGGAACTCAGGTTGTAAACGTGGCTGGAGGCCTTGGGGTGTGGGGCCAGGGAGAATCCTGGGGACCAGGACATGAAAGTGGGTGCTGGGAGCCTCTTGAGCTAGAGGCCTCAGAGTCTGGGAAGGTAGTGTTGACATTTTAAAGGGGAGAAAGGGGATGCATAGAGAAGAAAGAGACTGCAAACTGGGGAATAAATGAAGTAGACTCTCTTTAAAGAAGAAAGAGTCTTTAAGGACTAGTGAGCACATTTAAAACCTTTCAACAAAGGAATATTTAGCTAACTGGAAACCAGAAGAGCAATGTCACTAAGGAAATAAATTTCTTGCAAATGGATGTAGAGTCTCTAGCTTAAGGTTGAAGGAGTTCAGAAGACACTATACTGGGGGAAAAAAAGGTAATGGATACTATTGCAATGACCACTGCATGAGTTGGATAACTTAACAGTCTTATTTCATAAGAATTTACGCTTTATGCGTCAGCACCTCTCAAAATGATTCACTCATTTTAAATCAGTTATGGTGCAGTGACGTTGTTAGAGACAAACATAACAGTTTAGTTGTGAACTCATCAATTCACAGAAAGTGTACTTAATATCATAGCTCTTTGTCACTAGAGTCATAGACTCAAGCATCATAGAATCAGGCCCTTTGGCCCACCATGTCCATGCTGACCAATAAACACCAATCTACATTATTCTCATTTACCAGCACCTGGTCCATAGCCTACTCTACCCTAACATTTTAAGTACTTAGCCAGATGCTTCCTAAGTGTTGTGAGAGTACCTGCCTCCACCAACCTTCTCAAGCTTCATGCTCATATTTCTACCATTGTCTGGGCAAAAACATTCTTTCTCAGATCGCCTCTAAATCATTTACTCCTTACCTTAAACTTATGCCTTCTGGCCTTAGATGTGTCTGTCATTCTCATGATCTACTCTGTCTGTACTCTCATAATTTTGTATACCTTAATCAGACCTCCCCTCAACATCCTCTGTTTCAAGGAAAATAAACTCAGCTTATCCATCTCTCCTCATAACTAAGAGTTTTCATCCCAGACAACATCCTGGTGAATCTCCTCTGCATCCTCCCTCAAGTGCAATTACAACCTTCTAATTGTGTGGCAACCAGAACTGCACACAATATTCCATCAGTGGCCTAACCAATGTTTTTTGAGGTTGTAACATGACTTCCCTGCTCCTATACTCTATATCCCAGCTAATGAAGGCAAGCATCCCATATGTTTTTTTCACCATCCAGTCTACCTCTGCTGCCACTTTCAGGGATCTATGGACTTTCATGTCATCTGCAACTTACCAATTATACCTTCTACATTCGCTTCCATGTCGTTAATGAATATAACAGACAGCAAGGGTATGAACACTGATCCCTGTGGCACCCTACTCTCCACATGTTTCCAAGGACAAAAAAAAAACTCTCCACCCATTGGAGTACAGTTTTGGATCCAGTTTGTCAGCTTGCCTTGGATCCCATGGGCTGTTACTTTTTGGGCCAGCTTTCCATGTGGGATCTTGTCAAAGACCTTACTGAAGTCTATGCAAACCACATCAAATGCACTACACTAAACAATACATTTAGTCGCCTTTCCAAAAACTCAACTAAATTAGTCAGACAGGAACTCCCATTAACAAATCCATGCTGACTATCCCTGACCAATTCCTGCCTTTCCAGTCATTGACTAATACTGTTTGTCTGAAGTGTGTCAATTATTTTCGTTAAAAGAAACTTCTGCTGCTAACATTTGACTATTTTCTTGTGTCAACTTAAGGATGGTAATGTCTAGGAAAGTAACCTTTTCCTTGTTTGTTTTGTCTTCGATTTTAATGGAGCATTGATGATTGAAGATATTTGATCCTTTCTTTTCCAATCCTGCTTCTGTGCAAGCCAAAATGTGAGTCCAAAGTGCATCACCCGATAAAGGAGACATTAAAACTGAAAAAGGACCCCCAACGATTAAAAAGCAGTTCTCAAGAAAATCTTAAGAAAAGTGCTTGAAAAATGAAGATTTCTGATGACAATTACCTGATAATATATTGTAGTGGTGTTGTTTGAGCGATAAGTGCTGGTCAGGACATGTGAGAGCTGTTGCCAGGCTATAGTTTGAGACATTTCTTCCAAAGTCTAACACTCCTTCAGGATTGCAGTGGTACATCAGCACAGAGATTTATGCTGCGCTGTGAAAGTGAATCCACAACCTCTGATTCAGAGGCCATATTTGATACATCATTACAGATGATATCATTACAATGACTCAAAACCAGGAACACCTTCCCGTTCTCCTGGCAAACATCAGTTCCATTAGATGCAGTCACTTTAGTGACCTCCACTGCAGTATCTTGAAAGAAACATAGGCTTTGACCTGTATCTCTTAATAGTTCACTGTTTCTATTGAAGGCAACATTTTTCTTTAAAGAATCAAAATATACATAGAATAATAAAATATTTTGAACTATATTCTTTAGCTGACTTCAGTTTTATGTCCAATGTGAATAGAAAATTCTGCACCCATAAAACATTTGAGAGAATGTATCAGCTGACTTGGTCATTAAATGTCAGATTAGACACTTCCAATCTTGCACCAGTCACTTCATTCATTTGGATCCCCTAAAGCACACTCTCAGTTAATTCAGTTGTGTTTTCTTGGCAGCCTTACCCACTGAGTACCTACATTTCTTTTGAGTTTCTAAACACCAGAAGACTTGTTTTTCAACAAGTCACTCCCGATTTACTTGATTTTTTTTCCCCTTTCTTGTCAAGATATTGCTATAACCTCAGCAGGGATACAACAGTATAGATAGCAGCAGGCTCTTTTCCTTGTTAAAGGTTTATTAATCATATTATTAAAGTTAAGTATTCGAGATGGAGGGTGTGATTGGTGAAGTATTGTGAGCAGTTTTGTTTTATGCATAGCAAAAAGAGGAATTTCTGGGATATCAGAAGACAATACATTTTTAAAGTTGCATTCTGCAAATGAATTTATATTAAATAAAATTGGAGTCTGATTTCCTACTTTGCCACCTGACATCAGTGTGAATTAACATATCTGTTTTGACAAGTCCAGGCCAAGGTAGCACAGCAATAAGACTAAAGATAAAAGGAGAAGAGAGCAGTGCTGTGCCAGGGTTTCAGAACTCTGAAGTCACCTTGTGATAAAGTCTCAGAGATATGCATCACTGGGCATAAATAACAGCACAGAGACAGAATTAGTCTAGAATCAAATCGTACTGAAGCAACTTTGATTCCTCCACTATTCAGGAGATTAATGGTAATCAGTCAAGGAGCTGCACAGGTATCAGTCAGGCGAATGGTCAGTCATCAGTCAGGAATATCCTTCTAAATTGGTTGGGTGGGTGGGACATGATTAGTCCATTTGCCTACTAAAAATTGAAGAATTTATCAGGGCAGTCCTCTGGTAGAGGTGCTAGGGAAATCAGCAATGGGGATTGGAGACAGCATGCAGAGGAGGTCTGAATTCTGACAGGCAGCTGATTAACATGTGAGGGTTTGAGGCAATACAAGATGGGAGGGCAAAGGATACTATGAGATGGGAGGGGTGTCACTGAAGGTCACATCAGCCTGCTTCAATAGTGAGACTGTGCATATCTCAATTTGGCAGAACAAACCTATGTGCCTGGGACCCAGGGGTGAAGTGTTGCATTGAGCAGTTAAATAAATGGGTTGGGTGGGAATATGAGGACAATCAAATGTCCATGAGGCTGACCAGGAAGACAAGGCTGAAAGGAACAGGAAGCCTTGGGAGGTCACCTAGACTGAAAGGCTGAATCAATAACTGACTCTGAAGTGTTGCCTGTGTTGCTTCCCATCCTCCTTCAAATCAAGTACATAATTGAAATTAAAACTGACTGACAGCACATCTAGAGTGCGCAGATTAAGTGTTTTTGTTCCCCTGAGGGACCAGGCTGTATTTTTGTGAAATGTGAGGCCCTTTAAGGAGCATTAGACATTCTCTCAGTACAGGTTAAAAAAAAAACTGTTATCTGATAATTTTGTATACTGCATAAGCATTGACTGACTGTGTCAAATAAAAATCCTGGCCTCAAGCAATCTTGACCATATCATTCAACATTACAACCTAATCTTAGTGATTACTGTAACATCAGATGAGCTGGATAGTTTCACTAAATCACCTTCCATGATTCCATTGCTTACACAAGGTACAGGAACTGCTCAATTCACATGTTAGATTGTCAAATGTTCACATATTAAACTATATGTAAAGCTGCTCCTCTTAGATAATGCAGAGTTTATACAGCAGCATTACACAAATGACATTTACTGATGGCACCACCCTGTCTTCTTGTGAGGAAGTGGCAATGAAGCCAAAGTTCCTCATTCCCCTTGTTGCTTTGTCTTTGTTGCTGAGCAGGTGAGTGCCTCGTCTCCTGAGGGTCGGCTGTTAGTGCCCGTGCAATTGGGGAAGTTGGCGTGGTGCCTTGATTGAATGAGTAGAAAGTGCAGAAGGCAGGAAGAGTTAGTAGTTTGGAGGAATGGGTTAGATGAACATCATTGAGGGAATAATGAGAGAGGTAGACCAAGTCCTTTGGCAGTTGCAGAGTTAAAAAGAATGGGAAATAAAAGAGAGAGAGGAGATGGTGACATTTATCTTTGCTGAGGGCAGAAGATTAATAATCTTCTTTTGATGTTCCTTCAGACCATGGAGACCACACTAACCTGGGTAGTAACTTAAGACTGGCTGGCACAGTGGCATGGCATCTTTTTACCAGCCTTGTCAATCAGGACATTATCAGGAAATCAAGGTACCAACTTGTTTTTGCTCACACAGCAACTTTGAAGGCCTATTACTGGTTCAGCTGACTTTTGGTAAACTTTAGTCCATTACTTACATTAAATGCATTCCTCTAATGCTCAAAAACCCAGTAAGGAAAGAATTTCAACTAATGAAAGAAATGAAGGATTATATTCAGTCAAATGTACAAATTTATAAAGTTGCCAAAAAGAAGTTCTAAGTTTGAGGATTCAGCAAGTGAGCAACAAGGAGATGGTTGAAAAAGGAAAAGTGAAATGTGAAAGCAAACTAGTGAGAAGCATAAAAAGTGACAGTTAATGCTTCTATTGGTAAGTAAGAAAGAATGGATTAACAGAACAAAAGTGGGTCAACTACAAGCAGAATCAGGAGAATTTATGTTGTTAAGGAATAATGCAATGGCTGAGAAATTAATCAAATATTTTGTGTCTGTCTTCACAGAAAAAGTGCTAAACATCTCCAAGGTTATTCATTATTTCTAAGGATTAGTGGAAATAAGGATCTACAAGATATTAATACTAGTAATAAATTAGTATGAAAAAAACATTAATGAGACTTAAAGTAGATAAACTTCTGGACCTGACTATTTGTATCTCAGAACAATGAAAGAGGTGGTTCGAGAGATCATAAGTGCATTGGTTGTCATTTTTTTCCAAAATTCTACAAACACTAGAATGGTTTTTAAGAGATGAGAAGGTGACAGAGAGAGAAACCTATGGACCAGTTAGTCAAATGGTCACCTGGGAAAAGAATTTTAATACAGGAGGTGATAGAAGGACAATCTAGAAAGTAATGGCACGATTGGGAGGGATCAGTATGGATTTATTAAAGAAAATCACATTGAAAATCCTGTTAAAATGTCTTGTGGATATGACTAGCAGTATTGTTAAGGGGAATCTGGCAAACATGAGGTATTTAGAGTTTCAGAATGCTTTTGAGAAGGTTCCACACAAGAAGTCAGTAAACAAATTTGAGCAGATGGGATAGGGAGAAATATACTTGCATGGTTTAAGAACTGGCTAATGGACAGAAGGCAGAGAGTAGTAATAAATGGGTCATTGCCAGGTTGGTTAGTTGTGACCAATGGTGTACTAGCTATATCGTTGATTTGTATGGGGGTGATTAAATGTCATTGTCACAAGTTGCTAACTAACGCAAAATAATGTGCAATTGTCATTTGTGAGGAGGATGCAAAGAGGGTTCAAGGAAATTTGGAGCAGCTAAGGGAGAGGGTAAGAAGTTGGCAGGTGGAATACCATGTAGTGGAAATGTAAGAATATCCGCTAAGAAAACAAAAATAGAGTATGTTTTTAAAAATTGTGACAGGCTGGGAAATGTTAAAGTTAAAAGGGATCTGTGTGTCCTTGTTCATGAATAATTGAAAGTTAACATGCAGGCACACAGCAAGCAGTTGAGCAACTATATGCTACATTTGGTTTTTTTTTAGCCTTTATTACAAGACAATTGTGTGAAGATTTGTCTCCTCACTAGTGGGGGGGGGGGGGGGGGGGCGGTGGAGGAAGGGAGATGAGCTCAGGAGAGGTCAGTACAGTTTCACAGTCAAATAGTATGACAGACAGTAAAGAAACAGTCAGGAATCCAATTTCAGGCACAGCAGGTAATGGCAAATCTACAAGTATATTGATTAAACCAAAAGAGAGAAATAATAAACAGGTGAATAAAGGATCGATGCTGAGGGACAGGTTACAGTGTATGGTCCAAATAAGAGTTCCAAGTCTGAATGCACAGAATGTAAGGAATAAATTAATGAGCTGCAGGCAGAAATTCAAATTGGGGATTATGATATAGTAGCCATGACTGAGACACCGCTGCAGGATAGTCTGGGTTGGAAAATAAATATACTAGGTTATAAGGTTCACTAGACAGACAGTGAAAATGACAAAAGAGGTGGAATAGCCTTACTGAATTACTTCAACCATGAAGGAAGATACAATGACGGGAAAACATTCAGTGCAGACTGTGTGGGTAAAGGATCTAAAACAGTAATAGGTGTGTGTAGATCCCCAGTAGCAACTCTAGATTGTATGAGTACAGAAATTGGGATTTTGCTTTTTAGCAAAGCTAGTATATTATCAATGGAGGATTTTAACTTTAACATAGATTGGGAGAGGCAGACAAGCACCTGTCAGGAAGTTAATGATTTTTTTTGGAGTGTGTCCAGAATAATTTCCTGAATAAATATGCTTTGAATGCAACAAAGGGACAAGCAATATTGGATTTAGTAATGAACCAGATTTAATTAGTAAGCTAATTGTTTGTGAACATTTATTAAATAGTGATCATAACATGATTGATTTCAATTTAGCAGTTGAAAGCAAATAACATGAATTAGCTATTAATGTTTTAGATTTAGGTCAGGCAGACTTCAGTGAGATGAGACAGAGAAAGGCCATAGTATACTAGGAAAATCTGTTAAATGGGTAAAACAACTGAAGAATAGCAGAGGATGGTTAAGGAAATATTTAGCACAATACGAAAAACAGTCTATCCCCCCGAGAGTGGAAAGTTCAACTTCACAGAAAATAAGAAGCCACAGACAATTAAAGAGATGTGAAACCATGTAAAGCTAAAACAAAGAACTTACTAAAATGCAAATAAAAGTACAGATTCTGCTGAATGGGAAAGATAAAACACCAGCAAATGGCCACAAAGCAATTTGAAGAGCTACTAACAGGGATTATGAAATGACATCAAAATCAACAAGAAGAAATGTTATAGTTATCTAAAAGGAAAGGAGTTGGTCAGTAACAATGTTAGCCCACATAAGACTAATGGAAAATGACAGGCATGTGGAATAATTATTTTGTTCAGTACTTATAGTAGAGAACAAGCATAGCTTACCAGAGATCTCGAGGAAATTAATAGTGGATCAGGAACGGAGACTGAATAAAATTAATGTAAGTAATGTAATGTCAGTGTTGAGGAAATTAATGGAATTAAAGACTAACAAACCCCAGGGGCCTGACAGATTCTGTCAGATGATGTTAAAGGAAATATATGCACTAACTATAATCTTTCAGAATTCCCTGGACACAGGAGTAGTCCCTCTGGTTTGGAAAATTGCACATGTCACTCTACTTTTTAAGAGTGATGAAAGAAGAAAACCAGGGAATTACAGACCATTTAGCCTCACATTTGTGGTGGGGAATCTGTTGGAATCTTACACAAAGGAAATTTTCAGTTAATCAGGAACAGCCAATTGGATTCATAATCTTGACAAACCCCACTGAATTTTTTGAAGACATGACTAATATTGTGGACAGTGGAATGTCTATGAATGTTGTTTATATGGACTTTCATAAGGCTTCTGATAAAGTCCCACATAAGAGACTGTTAACTAAGGTGGTACCCCACAAAAGCAAGGGTCAATTACTGACATGGCTTGGAAGTTGGCCAGATGGCAGACAAAAGAGGTACGGATAATGGGCGAGTACTCAAATTGACGGAATGTGACTTGTGGTGTCCCACAAGGATCTGTCTTAAGGTCTCAAAGTATTCACATTATTTATTAACAACTTTGGTAGTGAAATTGAAAGTCATAAACAAAATTTGCTGATGACACAAAGTTAGGTGGCATTGTAAACAGTGTAGTTGATATTATGAAATTACAAAGGGATATTTATAGTTTAAGTGAATGTGCAAAACTGTAGCTGATCTGGTTCAATGTAAGTAAGTGTGACATTACCCATTTTGGATCAAAAAAGAATAGATTACAGTACTTTCTACATGGTAGGAAGTTAAATATAGTAGATGTCCAGAGAGACTTGAAGGTTCAGGTGCACAGTTCTTTAAAGTGTCATGAGCAATTGCAGAAAATAATCAAGAATGATAACAGAATGCTGCCCTTAATATCTAGAGGACTAGAGAATAAGGATGGAAATACTGTGTTGCAGTTATATAAAATACTGGTTAGACATCATTGGAGAATGGTGAACAGATCTGGGCACCACAGCTAAAGGAAGATATATTAACCTCAGGGAGAATAAAATGTACACTTATAAGAGTGATTCCTGGACTTCAGGGGTTAAGCTATTAGGACAGATAATACAAATTAAGCCTATTTTATAGAGAATTTAGAATTTAGAAGATTAAGGACCTTTCTGACTGAAGTCTTCACGATATTGACAGGAAAACATAGGGTAGATATTCTAGAACTAGGGAGCATGGTCTAAGAATTAGGGCCGGATCAGTCCAGAGAGACGTTAGGAAATTAGGGCCAAAAGATTCAGGAGTGACGTTAGGAACCATTTCCATATACAAAAGGGTGACAGAGATTTGGAACTCTCCCACAAACAGCAGTAGATACTGGATCGGCAATTTAGTTTAGATCGGACATAGATAATTTTTTAAAACATTGAACAAAGGTATTAAGCAATACAGGTCAATCTCAGGTAAATGGAATTGGGCCACACATGATTGAATAGTGAAAAAAGCTTGAGGGACTGAATGGTCTATTCCTGTTCCTATATTCATTGCTGACAAAAATGCAGGAGAATATCGTCTCAGGACAGGTTAAGTAGACCAGATATATATTCTCTGGCATTTAGTAAAAAGGGTGTGGTCTCATTGAAACATAAATAGTTCTCACAGCATCAACAAGATAGATAAAGGAAAGAAATTTCTCCTGAGGTTATGGGGGGCATGTTCCTAAAGCAATGCACAAAGTCTCAGAATAGGTGGCAAGCCACTTTTGGCTAAAGACACGGAGGATATTTCTCATTCAAGCAATGGTGCATCTTTGAAATTATCTGCCCCAGGGGGCTATGGAGGATTCACTAGCAAATAATGTTGAAAACTGAGACTGATAGGTTTCAACATTAAAAACATCAAGGGATATGGAGATAGAGCAGAAAAATGAGTTTAACTGGGGGAACAGCCATGACCTAATTTAGCGCCTGAGCAGGTTTGAAGGGCTGAATGGCCAACATCTGCTCCAATGTTTGATTCTTGTTTTATTATGTGAAACTGGAGTAAACCTCAAAAGGTGGTCATGTCATCAGATCAAATGAATAACCATTGTGAGTTCCTACTAATTGTGCATGTTTGCAGGCATTTAAGGGCTACCTCAAAGTTGAGGCAGTATTTGGCTGCAAAGACGTTAATACTTTTTTTTATTTTAGAGCATTTAAATGGACACCTGTGCACTGAAACTAGTAAATTGTTCTGAATAGCTTATATAAAACTTACTGGTTACTTAAAATTGAGTTAAATACAATAATGTATTAAATATTCGTACTTATGTCAATAAATAATTGCATAAGCGGAGATACGTCAGCAAATACTTGTTCAATGTAAAAGCAGTAAAACTAAACTTCCTAAAATAGGGCAGCATGATAGTTCAGTAGTTAACATGGCTACCTCAGAGTGCCAGGGAACCAGATTTGATTCCAGCCTTGGGTAACTGTGTGGGGTTTGCACAATTTCCGTCTATTTGTGGGCTTCCCTCTGGTGCTCTGGTTTTCTCCCACAGTCTAAAAATGTGCAGGTTAGATGGATTGGCCATGCTAAGTTGCCCCACAGTATCAAGAGGTACAGGCTATGGAAATTAACCTAGGTAAACACAGGGATAATGCGGGATGGTTGGTAATCAATAGTCCAAATGGCTTCTTACTGCACTGTTGGGGTTCTAAAATGCTGCACAATTGCATTGATTCATAGATGAATTTACATTTGTGATTTTGCAAAAGAGTTTAAGTGAACTTTAATTCAGAAAATTAATGTAATGTAATTTTGAACACAATTTGTAATCAAATTGTCAATTGCTTTCAAATGGAAACCATAACCTGTGGTGACTGCATTAAATTCAGAAGTAGCAATGAAGTTCAATCTTAAAGTTAGCTAACTGTTAAACTAATGAATTATTTTCTTTTACCTTGAGTATATATGCCACTGCTCCCTTCCAAGGCTCATATTTGAATAATAGTCGCTCGTCAGAGATAAATCACACTTGGGGAACTGTATTCAGCAAAGATGCAAGATTTTACAGAATGAGGGGAAAAAATTGTGAGCATAAAGCAAAATACATAACAATAATATCAAAAGGTAAAGATTCAGATTTCACGATGCACAATTCTAGAGAAAGTGATAATCTAAAGAAATTGCAGCTGCTCCCACAGTCTTCCGACTGATATTTTTATCTGTGTTCATTCATTGACTGATTGCCATACCTCAGTGATTTCCTTCCTCCCACATAGCAGTTTGTATCACATTTGTTACTGTGGGCATATTGTCTCCTTTCCTCCTACCTACCTAATTGCACTACACCTACCTAAAGTCAGCTGTCAATATCAAAACACACCAGCTACACATGTGGAAAATCAGAAATAAGCTAATTGTTGTGACAAATCCAGGTCCAAATTAGTGAACCATGTATAATGCTCCTGTCAATATTTTAGTTCTTGATATTTTATTGTCTATATTTTGTTTTCTCTTGAGTGTAAAGGCATGGACTGTGAAATTGGAGACAGCTTGGACATGCAGCACAGGATACAGGATTACCCCCTGCCAGTAGCTTCGGATGCTGACAGCATGCTAACGTTGTGCTGCTGCTGCTAATTGAAATGATTGCAGCATACAGTGAACGTGAAACACACGTTGAGTAGCGACAGACCTGAGCAGGGGATGCAAAATGTGAAAATTATTTAGTTAGCTTGGATTATTTAAAGGGAGTTGCATAGTGGCTGCAGGAAATGATTCCACATCTAATTCTGACCTAGAAAACATAGAAGGACAATAGAACATGACAGGAAATGATCCAAGATTCTCCACCGCTACCATACAGAACCTCATCACCTCAGGAGATCTCCCACCCACAGCTTCCAACCTCATGGTCTGGGAAACCCGCACTGCCCGGTTCTACCTCCTTCCCACCCTGGCCGACCCATTGTTTCAGCATGCTCCTGCCCCACTGAACTCATCTCTACCTACCTCAACACTGTTCTATCCCCCCTCGTCCAGGAACTCCCCACATATGTTCGAGACACCACCCATGCCCTCCTCCACCTCCTCCAAGACTTTTGTTTCCCCAGTCCCCAACGCCTCATCTTCACCATGGATATCCAATCCCTCTACACCTCCATCTGCCATGACCAGGACCTCTAAGCCCTCCATTTCTTCTTCTCCCGACGTCCCCAGCAGTACCCTTCCATAGACACTCTCATTCATTTGGCCGAACTGGTCCTCACCCTTAACAATTTCTCCTTCGAATTCTTCCACTTTTTCCAGACCAAAGAGGTAGCCATAGGCACCTGTATGGGCCCCAGCTATGCCTGTTTTTGTTGGCTACGTAGACCAGTCCATCTTCCGTAATTACACCGGCACCACTCCCCACCTCTTCCTTCGCTACATTGATGACTGCATTGGCGCCACCTCGGGCTCTCGTGAGGAGATTGAGCAATTCATCAACTTCACCAACCCATTCCACTCTGACCTTAAGTTTACCTGGACCATCTCTGGCACCTCCCTCCCCTTCCTGCACCTCTCCATCTCCATTAATGAACGACCGACTTGACACCGACATTTTTTACAAACCCACCGACTCCCACAGCTACCTAGATTACACCTCTTCCCACCCTACCTCCTGCAAAAATGCCATCCTGTATTCCCAATTCCTCCGCTTCTGCCGTATCTGCTCCCAGGAGGACCAGTCCCACCACAGAACACACCAGATGGCCTCCTTCTTTAGAGACCGCAATTTCCCTTCTGAAATGGTTAAAGATGCCCTCCAACGCATCTTGTCCACATCCTGCACCTCTGCCCTCAGACCCCACCCCTCCAACCGTAACAAGGACAGAACCCCCCTGGTGCTCACTTTCCACCCTACGAACCTTCGCAAAAACCAAATCATCCACTGACATTTCTGCCACCTCCAAACGGACCCCACCACCAGGGATATATTTTCCTCCCCACCCCTTTCTGCCTTCTGCAAAGACCGTTCCCTCCGTGACTACCTGGTCAGGTCCATGCCCCCCCCCCAACAACCCACCCTCCCATCCTGGCACCTTCTCCTGCCACCACAAGAATTGCAAAACCTGCACCCACACCTTCTCCCTCACCTCCATCCAAGGCCCTAAAGGAGCCTTACACATCCATCACAGTTTTACTTGCACATCCACCAATATCATTGATTGTATCCGTTGCTCCCGATGTGGTCTCCTCTACATTGGGGAGACTGGACAGCTCCTAGCAGAGTGCTTTAGGGAACACTTCTGGGACACCCACACCAATCAACCACAGTGCCCTGTGGCCCAACATTTCAACGCCCCCTGCCACTCTGCTGAGGACATGGAGGTCCTGGGCCTCCTTCACCGCCGCTCCCTCACCACCAGACGCCTGGAGGAAGAACGCCTCATCTTCCGCCTTGGAACACCTCTACCCCAGGGCATCAATGTGGACTTCACCAGTTTCCTCATTTTCCCTTCCCCCACCTCACCCCAGTTCCAAACTTCCAGCTCAGCACTGTCCCCATGACTTGTCCTACCGGCCTATCTTCTTTTCCACCTATCCACTCCACCCTCCTTTCTGACCTATCACCTTCATCCCACCCCCATCCACCCATTGTACTCTTTGCTACCTTCCCCCACCCTCCTCCCTGACCTATCACCTTCATTCCCACCCCCATTCACCTACTGTACTCTATGCTACTTTGTCCCCACCCCACCCTCCTCTCATTTATCTCCCCACCCTTCAGGCACTCTGCCTGTATTCCTGATGAAGGGCTTTTGCCCGAAAAGTCAATTTTCCTGCTCCTCAGATGCTGCCTGAACTGCTGTGCTTTTCCAGTACCACTCTATTCCTGTATCTGGTTTTCAGCATCTGCAGTCATTGTTTTTACCTAGACAACTAAAAGGCTTGGTGACTCAAGAGGGATAGGAGAAGTGAAGTCCTCAATCACCAAAGAACAGGAAACTTTCAGACTAACTTTGTGAAGGTTGTGAAACCAGGTAGCTGGATACTAGAAGTCCAGCTCAAAAGGTATGAATTCAGGGCCACAAAAGGATCAAGGAATTCACATGAAATTGATCTTCAAGTGCCATGTCCCACCAACTCAAAGTAAACCTGATTAATACATCACCTCCCAATTCCTTACCATCATCTCTGTCACATAGTCCTGATATATATTCCACATGCGTAGGTACACTGCAACCTCATACATTCTGCAATGCTGCAAGCCTCACATCCAAATATCACGGCTTGCACACTTTGCCAGCCATTTCACCACAGCAGTCCCAATATCAAAACACATTACATTGCAGTTACTGATATATTTTCATCTTTCTTGAACTTATAAAGAGATGCTTAACAGACAAGTTACTAACATGTCTACATGTCCGTACCCTGACCTGCAGTTGGTCTGAAATTATTGAAGTTGATGATATGCTCCAAACAAATCCAGTCTTACACCTCACTTCTCCTTTATCTGACTATTTCTTCTGATTTTTCAGCTGCAGATTATGTAAACATTCAGCTCATTTCTTCCCCTGCTCTTTGCATTCCAACCTGCTTTTACATGTTTCTCTTTTCAAACACCCAACAACTACTAAATAGCCAGGCAATAGCCGAAGAGCAATAAGACAAAGAAGAGGAAGAGTGCCACACCTCTCACAGCCAGCTGCTCAGATAATGGCACGACAAATGTTTGTAGGATAATGTAAAGGTGGGATCTGCATGTGGTAAAACATCAGATGCTAACTGCAAGGACAAATAACAAGGATAATTTCAGGGAAATGGAGGATAATGTTACACTGGAGCTAGCCTCATTTTTGTGCAACACATTGAATTTGTTCATGTGAAAAATACCTTGATAAATAAAAGATATTATATGTTTCAGTGTACAAGTTGAGCTTTGAAGCCTCAAAAGTCCAAAAATGGCATTTGATGTGTATGTTAAGAATGATAGTGAACCACTGGAATGGTTCCTTGTGCTCACCTATTTGAAATGTCACTGACACCCACACAAACAGAGGGCATGTTTTAAACTCATGCAACTTTGAACACGATCTGTAGCCATGAAATAACTCCAGAGGCCAGTATCCACCACCCTTTATTTAGACACGAACAGTCTTTAACTTCAGTGCTGCCTCATTCAGAGCCAGCTTTCAGAGTGAACAGGAAGTCTAGCACTGCTGTTTTTATCTGTCAGCGAGGGCTCCCTGATTGGGGCTACCAATCTGGTTCTATGAGGTTCAGTTGGCTGACTTCACTACAGTCAACTCGATCTCTTATTGATCAGAAAAATAGGTTAACTAAAAAAGAAACCTGATCTGTTATTTCCCAATCTGGTACAATAAACAAAATAAGGTTGATAAGTAATGCAAATGTAGCTTGTAGTTTTTCAAAAGGGAGATTGATGTATTCACTAAGTAAATGCAAACACAAATTTTAGGGTCAAATAAAGGACTTGTCAGGTCAACTTGTTTTTGGTGTATAACGGCAAACTTATCTTATCAGACAAGGGTTATTGGGTTATTTTCTTAATGATTATTAGCCATGAAATATTGGATGGTTGAAGATGGTTCTAAGATTTGGGTAATTTCACCATGATACCCCGGGTCAATTAAAAGAGGGGAGCAGGATAAGATTTTTTTTTCAACTTTCACAAGTATGTTTTTCTCTGGCAGGTCAATTATATTCTTTAAGTACACCTTAAGACATGTATACAAACCCTTAATTTTAATTTTGTCAACTTACAACCACATGTTAAACTGACGTCCCAACTTTAGTTCACTTGGTTCCTCTGGTACATGCATCAGGCATTGTCCTTTTCCCATCCAAAGGATACGCTCCACGCCCCCTGACCCCTCACAATGCAACACATGATAACAGAGATTAACAGGACCTTTTTCTTTCATATGTTTATGCATTATTGCCTTTTTTGACAGTTGGGAAAACACTATAATCTATGGCACCAATTGAACAAGACTTCAAAGCAAGGGTAAATTTATCTTTGCAAGACAGATCCCCAAGCTGAATCAGTGTATTATAAATCCATCTACTTTATCTTGGAGCAAATAATAGTAACACACAAGGCTTTCAAAACATTCCACACTTACCTTTCAAAATGTTCCCAACCTCTGAGCAGTTTTCTCCCTGTTGGCATGAACTCCTGAAGGAGATGCAATTTTAGGCCTTACAAAACCCACACTAGCACATGAAAATAATATGTGCAGAGAAAGCTGGGAGTGTCTTTTGGGAAAATAAGATGTAGGTAGAAAAGAGCAGATCAGAAGATTAGCAGATATAATCAATATCTGGAATAAGTATATAAATGGGACAACGGACCGGGCGAGGAAATGGGTGAGAAGAACAAGGGGACAGCTTAGACTGCACCATGTGATAGGGGTGGGAGAAGGCAGGGATTATGCCTTGGATGGGGTAAAGGACAATGCGTGATGCAGGAACTAAGTGAACTCATGTTGAGACATCTGTTAACATGTGATTTTAAGTTGACAAGACTGGAATTAAGTAAGGGTCCGTTTACGTGACTTTAGATATATTTGATCAATATAAAAAGGGTGAGTATTTGTGATTTTATGGAGTACTGTCTTAAATTGTCTAAGGTTGACCCTCCCTGCAGGAAGGCAGAAGAAAACAGTTTTTTCCAGAAAAAAAACACGATAATGTCTAAATTTATACTAGCCAATTATGCATTTTTATATCTTGTTACTTTGATTGGTCAGTTACACAGCCATTTAATAAGTGAATCCTCACTCCTTTAAGTAGTCAATAAAATAAATGATAAAAGATAAATAAGTGGTGGGTGCAGATGGAGAGTAGGTGATTGCTAACTTTATAAATTCAGAAGAACTAATTACACTTTTTTTGCGTGAGGAAAATAGCACATAAAAAGGATAAATATTATAATGTTTCCAGCTATGTTTCTAACACTGATATTTCAGCATCAGTTTATCCTGTTCATTTCTTAGCACTCCTGTTCCTGTCTGACTCCCCAAAGTCTTTCTATGAACTAAACTCTCTAATTACCAGCGAACATTTCCACTTCTGACTTTAGTCTAAAAAGAGGGCTATTGATGTAACATCTGAAGGTGATTGAACCTGGGACACCATCCACAGTGTGGAGTGAAAGGTTAACCCTACCACTTACTGCTGACCTCATGTGCAGCCAGGCGTATGTAGTTGATAGTTTGTAAATAAAGGTTGTTTGAAATGATCACAGCCTCTAGCCAGGTCTCCTTCAGACAGTGCCATATTCTACACTTTCCAAGACATAATCCAATAGACTGAGGAACTCTTGCAGTTATGATCTCAAGCTAAGTCCCAACAAATGCAGTAGTATCTTCTTTGTAATAAAGCTAATGGTTTTTGGTTTTCACTACAGTTTGGAAGGATGTGAGAGGATATGATCGAAATGGATAAAATTCTAACAGGGCTGGATAGGCTTGATGCAGGGAGGATGTTTCCCCTGCTTGGAAAGTCTTGAATCAGGGATTACAGTCTCAGGATGTGGGGTAGGCCATTTGGAACCAACATAAAGAAACATTTTTTCACTCAAAGGGTCATGAACCAATTGAATTTGCTACCACAGAAACCCAGGTCAGTGAATATATTCAAGAAAGAGACTGATAATATTTTAGTCACTGAAGGATCAATGAGTATGGAGAGAAAGTAGGGCTATGGCAAAATGTTAGAGGATTGTCCATAGAAGAATTGAAACTAATTCAGCCCTTTACACCTACTCTGCTATTCAATATAATCATGGCTGATCATCCAACGTAATACTGTTTTCCTGCTTTCTCCCCATATCCTTTGACGCCTTAAATCCTAAGAACTATGTCTATGACTTCTTTGAAGGTCTCCAACGTTTTGGCCTCAACAGTTTCCTGTGGCAGACATATGCACGCGCACAACATTCTCTGGGCAAATAAATTTCTCAATTCAGTCCTCAATGATTTACCCCTTATCTATAGACTGTTACCCCAGGTTTTGGACTCCTCAGTGACCTGAAAAGGTCCTTCCTGCAACTACCCTGCCTAATCTTGTTAAAATCCTGTAGGTTTTGATGACATTTCACCTCATTCTTTAGATTTAGTGAACTTGGTCCTTACCGATCTAACATTTACTTATATATTAGTCCTTCCATCTAAGAAATCAGTTTTCTTTGGACTTCCTCAATGGTCAGAAAGTCCTTCCTTAAATAAGGACACCAAGACTGCACACAATACTCCAGATATATATGCCCTACATAGTTTCAGCAAGACACCTTTGCTCCTGTACTCGAATCTACTTGACCTCATAGCAAGAGGATATCATAAGAATTAAAATGTCATGATCATATTGGATGGTGGAGCAAACTCAGAACTGCTGAATGACCTACTTCACCTAATTTCTCTGGAAGATATGGGCCAGTATTTAGAAGGTCAGAAAGGAATCAGGAATAATCATGTTGGATCATGGGATATGGAATGGTGAAAATATTTAGAAACTGTGGAGGTGCAGGTGTAGGGCAGCAGTTTGCACATATTGATGAAGGAATCTGCATAGAATACAGAAACGGAGAAAAAAAATGGGCTTGCACGTTTGTATTTTTCAAAAATTGTAGAAGCCAAATAAAAGAGATAGAAAAGTTAGGCAAACATAATGAAAAGTCTAAACAGGCAAAACCATCAATGTACACATTCAAAGGCATTAAAGACTTTCTTAAAATTTGCCTTTGTTCAGATTCCACATTATTGATAATAGTAATCAAAAAGTCATTCCCATCCTATTTAGATCAGAATGTCTTGGATCATGTTAGCCCAAGATGCTTTAATTGAATTATAATTATTACAATATAAAGTGATCCAACTTCAAAAAGAATTGAATAAGAATGTTTTGACACCTTAAATACCACTGTAATAAATGGTTTCTAAAATGGCTTCAAACAATGTTTTCATTAATGGATTCTCAGTGTTGGATAAGATCCCAGACTAGGAACCTACACAATAGGGCAGCCAGGTTTGTATACTGATCAAATGCAGAGGAAATTGGTGAAAATTATTTTTCATTGTAGCAGAAAAGTAATTATAAAAGTAAAGCATATACCACATTTGGAACAGTTCTTGAAAGCTAAGCACGTTGTAAGTGATAATGAAGTGCATATGATAGTGTTTGTTCCATAATATAAAATTAATGAAATGAGCCAGAAGCCATGATCCCAAAGTCTCATGACTGCAAATGTCACAACTGAGGATCACATTGTGCAGGTGAACGATTAAGGTTTGCTTTCTCAATTATAATTGCTGCTATTCTAATTGTGGTGAGTCCAGGGTGCAGCATGGATTATAAAGTATAAACAGCTGCAGAACAGCGATACCATCAGCTTGATGGAAGCAGTCCTGGATAACAAATAGGGAAATGAAAGTGCTTATCTCAGGAATCAATTCCTTCCCAACTTCTCTTGCTTAAATCCCGGTTTACATTGGTTAAAATAAGAAAATAAACACATTGAAATGGAGGCCTGAAGCCTCAGTAAATGATTTAATTGGCCTAATTGTCTTTTGGCAGATGATCAGTCCCGCAAAGTGTCTCCTTTTAATCACAATAAATGGGCTTTGCCAATCACCAGGGAATGGCATTACATTGGTCTCTGAGAGGTTGAAAGGGGGTAAGACGAAGCAGCTGGGATGTCAGGGGTCCCTGAATAGCAAGATATTCAGGAAATCTCCACAAGTGAAGGCCAGACTGATGCCACAAACAGCACTATCGCCTCTTATAAAAACTGATTGGATCCTTAGATGTTTCTTCAAGCCCAATGACCAATGCTGATATAATGGACTAAATCTTCCAGTATTTTAACAAAGAACTGAGTCCCAGAGAGAAGAGGATCCCATGGTCTCAGCAATTTGAGACTTCATTCAAATTAACAAGCAGCCAAAATAGCAGCAGCAGGTTTAAAGGGTCACTGGGCAACCTGCCCCAAAGGACTCCGACAATGCAGTTGAGATCCTGTTGCACTGGGCATGTAAATCTCTGACTGCCTTCGTGGAAGGTTTGCAGTAGTTGTGGAGAGCAGGGTCTGATGAATATGTGCACTGACCTACACTCCACCACTCCAGCCAACAGTTCTCAGCACCAACAGCAAGGCATTAGGGGGAAACGAGAGATGCTTTCCTCACATGCCTTCGAGAAGACTCATTTTAGAACAACAAATGTGGTTGTGTCTTCTACTCCCACCAGGCTTGTCACTCTCAACCAGTGGACATTCAAGCCAAGGAAGATGCACCTACCTATGGGTAGTACACATTCAGCATGTCTTGGTCCTATAGACACAGGTGACTCTGGCGTTTAGCTACAACTGCAACTTTGAAAAGTCAAAGCCTACCCACCTGTCCTGCACCATGATGTCTGATGTCCAGAGTGTGATTTGAGCAGCTGCTGCACTGTGTACAGGCAGTGAGTACATCGGAGGTGATTGCTACTTTAGCAATTAGGCTCTTTTTTTTTCAGAAACAAACATAGCTAATGCATCACAGGTATTAATAAGATACATTCATTAGGGTGCATGGTATGGGGCAAAGTACTGATTTGGATTGAAAATTGGTTGGCTGACAGGAAACAAAGAGTAGTGATAAATGGCTCCCTTTCGGAATGGAAGGTGGTGACCAGTGTGGGGTACCGCAGGGATCAGTGCTGGGACCGCAGCTTTTTACAATTATATTAGGGCAGGCACGGTGGCACAGTGGTTAGCACTGCTGCCTCACAGCGCCAGAGACCTGGGTTCAATTCCCGCCTCAGGCGACTGACTGTGTGGAGTTTGCACATTCTCCCTGTGTCTGCGTGGGTTTCCTCCGGGTGCTCCGGTTTCCTCCCACAATCCAAAGATGTGCAGGTTAGGTGAATTGGCCATGCTAAATTGCCCGTAGTGTTAGGTAAGGGGTAGATGTAGGGTATGGGTGGGTTGCGCTTCGGCGGGGCGGTGTGGACTTGTTGGGCCGAAGGGCCTGTTTCCACACTGTAAGTAAGTAATCTAATCTAATTAATGATATAGAAGATGGTATTAATAGTAACATTAGCAAATTTGATGATACAAAGCTGGGTAGCAGGGTGAGATGTGAGGAGGACGTTAGGAGATTACAGGGTGACCTGGACAGGTGAGGTGAGTGGACAGATGCATGGCAGATGCAGTTTAATGTGGATAAATGTATGGTTATCCACTTTGGTGGCAAGAACAGGAAGGCAGATTACTACCTAAATGGAGTCAAGTTAGGTAAAGGGGCAGTACAAAGAGATCTGGGTGTTCTTGTACACCAGTCAATGAAGATAAGCATGCAGATACAGCAGGCAGTGAAGAAGGCTAATAGCATGCTGGCCTTCATGACAAGAGGGATTGAATATAGAAGCAAAGAGGATATTCTGCAGCTGTACAGGGCCCTGGTGGGACCGCACCTGGAATATTGAGTACAGTTCTGGTCTCCAAATTTGAAGAAAGACATTCTGGCTATTGAGGGAGTGCAGCGTAGGTTCACGAGGTCAATTCCTGGAATGGCGGGACTATCTTATGTTGAAAGATTGGAGCGACTGGGCTTGTATACCCTTGAGTTTAGACGACTGAGAGGGGATATGATTGAGACATATAAGATTATTAAAGGACTGGACACTCTGGAGGCAGGAAACATGTTTCCGCTGATGGGTGAGTCCCGAACCAGAGGACACAGCTTAAAAATAAGGGGTAGGCCATTTAGGACAGAGATGAGGAGAAACGTCTTCACCCAGAGAGTGGTGGCTGTGTAGAATGCTCTGCCCCAGAAAGCAGTGGTGGCCCAGTCTCTGGATTTGTTTAAGAAAGAATTGGATAGAGCTCTCAAGGATAGTGGAATCAAGGGTTATGGAGATAAGGCAGGAACAGGATACTGATTGAGAATGATCAGCCATGATCATAATGAATGGTAGTGCAGGCTCGAAAGGCAGAATGGCCTACTCCTGCACCTATTGTCTATTGTCTATTGTCTATTACCTTACATGGTATGGTCTGGAGTGCTTGGGATGTGGATTTGGACTACACAATGTTTGCTAATGCCAAGCATTCACAAAGCATGAATGAGTCTCTGGTTTTTCATTTTAGTGCATGGATGTCTGTGCAATGGAGTTGTCCCCACATCACTTGAAATCAAAGTCCCCTCCCCAACACAATAAAATACTTAACCCTATTTATTCATTTGCTATTGTAGCTATTTTCATCTCCGTCTCCATTGCACAATTCTGATTTATAGCATGATGGAAGGAAGCAGTGGTAACTCTTCAAACAATAATCCTTAGCCTAAAAGAAAAGTATTGGAGAAGCTCAGCAACTCTGGCAGCACCTATAGAATGTGAGACAGGATTACATTTCGAGTCCATTAAGACTCTTATTTGGAATAAGTTCTGTGTCTGTCTGTATTAGTAGTGGCTTTAAAGTGAGAGGTTTAAAGTTTCAGTAGTAGAGTTATATGTTGATGGTTATAGTTTTGTTTACCTGTGGCTCAAATTTATTTATTGTAATAAATAGTAATGCTTTTTAAGTACAGGAACATGGTCAGTGTGTTCCATTAACCTGATTCCATTAGACAGATAAATTGGAGAATTTGCATATTTTGATTAAATCATTAACTTTTTGGGGAGCCCTGGAAAGAGTGGTGCTTGAGAGTTAGGGCACTCTCTCAACTGTATCATAACAATGGCTACTCAATTGCTGTGCGTGTGGTGCATGTGAGAGATTGATGTAGGATTGTGGCTTTCAATAACATGTCCATTCCCTTGACTGAGGTCTGCTGACAAGCATAACAAGCTGCCTGGTTTTGTGTGTACATTAAACTGCAAGGCAGGACAGAAATAATCTGTGCCTTTAAGCTGTGTTTTAGGGAGCAAAACAAGACAATGCAAAACAAATCAAGGCAAGAGAATGAGTGATGCTGTTAGCATCCAGGCATGTGAACTGAGTGAATGCTAAGAATGTGTGCATTTCTGGTCTCCTTCCTATTGGGAAGATATTGTGAAACTTGAAAAGGGTTCAGAAAAGATTTACAAAATGTTGCCAGGGTTGAAGGGTTTGAACTATAGGGAGAGGTGGGGTAGGCTTAGGGCTGTTTTCCCTGGAGCATCGGAGGCTGAGGGGTGACCTTATAGCGGTTTATAAAATCATGAGGGGCATGGATAGGGTAAATAGATAAAGTCACTTCCCTGGTGTGTGGGAGTCCAGAACTAGAGAGCATAGGTTTAGGGTGAGAGGGGAAAGATATAAAAGAGACCTAAGGGGCAACTTTTTCACACAAAGGGTGGTACGTGTATGGAATGAGCTGCCAGAGGAAGTGGTGGAGGCTGGTACAATTGCAACATCTAAGAGGCATCTGGATGGGTATATGAATAGGGAGGGTTTGGAGGCACATTTGCCAGGTGCTGGCAGGTGGGACGAGATTGGGTTGGGATAACTGGTCGGTATGGACAAGTTGGACTGAAGGGTCTGTTTCTGTGCTGTACATCTGTGACTATGCCTATAACTAAGAAAATGCATGAACTAGGTGCTTCTTACATTGCAGCGTTCTTGTTGTGGAATTTCAATGAGAAGTGCTGGTGTGCTACAAAGTGCATCATTGAAGTGCAAAAGCACAATGTACATAGATTGGATATGTGCTACAATGATATGGAGAGGCTGGCAGATTTTGAATGCTGATGTTCATGACATTGGTTGCCTTTGGCTGCTGTTCATGGAGCATGCCCTGAAATGTTTGTGCGAAGTGTCCAGGAATGGGGACCACAGTCATCAGGTACCCATTCTGACTTTCATGTCAGGAATTCTTATCATCCAGTTTTTATTCAATGGTTAGGAAAATGGGGGCATGCATATTGTGTAGGAACAAGGGTGATAATGAGGGCTTACCCTGTGAATAGGCTTGTCACCATTCAGTAGCATGAATCTCATCTTAATATCTGGGGTTTGCTTAGAAAATACAACTTTATAGAATCCCTAAAGTGTGGAAGTAGGCCATTTTGCCTATTAAGCCCACACCAGCGCTTTGAAAAGTATCCCACGCAGACCTAACCCCTAGTCTATTTGCTAATCCACCTAGCCTGCACATCCCTGGACACTATGGGCAATTTAGTATGGCAGGCCAGTCCACCTAACCTGCACATCTTTGAAATGTTGGAGAAAACTGGGATATATAGAGGAAACCCATGTAGACATGGGGGGAGATGTGCAAACTTCACACAGACAGTCGTCCGAAGTTGGAATCGAACCCAGGTGTTGTGAGACAACAATGCTAACGACCGAGCCACCATGCCACCCATTTGGCTGTCTGGACATCAGGAAAGGACTTAGTTGACATTTCACAAAGTTCTCACATGGAGTGTACCCTTGGATACTGGAAACTAGTTTCAACATGGAAGTCGTCTGGAGCAAGCGGTGAGCTGAGTCGACTAGCTTTGGTTTCTTTGTCAAGTGTGTTTGGTGGATTTGGTAAGATGGGAAGTTGAATATTAATGAGTTAAGTTTGACTATTAGCAAAACATTTTTCAAGCAATAATCCCTGTCAGTTGGCAACTCGCCGCTGCCTAATGAGACTCTTGCCATACTGCTTGTGAAAAAAAAAAGATGGTGCAAGTTGATTCTGAAATCAAGATGGGCATCACTACAATTGGTGCCCAATGTTGCCACACATCCTAGCCACATCAGTCAGACACTTATAAGATTCCACCCTCTCTTGTTCTTTGGACTTCACAAGGGGACTGACTACTGTACTCCAGTTGAACTAGAAAAGCTATTAGATAGATTTTACAAGTCATTTATAGTTTGTTAGAGATTTTGAGTAGTACCTGGTGCAAAAAAAAGCATTATTAGATGAGCAAAACGATTATACACTTAAACGTGGACAAATTTTTATTTTCAAAATAACAAGGTTTTCTTAGTATAGTCTGAGTCCAGATTGTTTAAATGTCATGCAAACAGTACACCCTGATTCCTAAACTCTGACAACCTTCAAAAATAATCTCTGATGTCAGGGAACAACATAATGCAATCAAGACTTATGTTTGTCCCATGAGAATGCTCTGCCTGAAATAGGACCCAGTTATATTTATTTCTTATCATACAACATTCCTGTACTTATATAATGTGCAAATATGTAATTCATAGATTTCATGTTTTGCCAAAACCAGATTCCTAGGTGATGATAAATGTGGTCAATTATTAATAGTCTCTAATCAGAAGTTTGAGAGTTCATAGTTCCACTCTAGACTTTGCAGCACAAAAAGGCTAGTCTGACACGCTCAGACAGTCCTAAGAGACTACTGCACTATCAAAGCTGTTGCCTTTCAGATAGAAAAATTGAAACCAGCCCCCATTTGCTTTCTCAGGTGGATGAAAAGAAATCTTATAGCCCTATCTGAATAAAGAGCAGGAGAATCCTCTCCAGTGCTGCAGCTAATTATTATCTCTCAATCAAATATCACTGAAAACAGTTTAGTTAGTCATTACCATATCACTGTTAGTGTGAGCTTGCTAAGTAAAGATTACTACCATGCATACTAGATTAGTATAGTAATTCAACCTCAAAAATATTTATTGATTCTAAAGCACTTTGGGATATTCTGAGGTCATATGAAACTGCTATAGAAATACAAGCCTTGCTTTCTTTCAACCTTTGCCTCAGCATTACAAGCATCGCTAATAATATAGCAAGTACAAAGACTGTACCATACTGGTAATGAGGTATGTGCTCAAACTGAAATTGATTTAACTTTCTCTCATATTGCTATAAGATGATAACACAATAACTTTTCTAGTTAAATCACCTTAAAGCATCCCAGCACAGTTATTTAAAATTAGGTTACGCGCAATGCTGGATTGAAACTGTATTGAAATGCATTTTTTCCATAATAATCCCAGTCTCATCTGTTTATCAATTTTTATCAAGTTATCCCTCTCAGCTGTATCAAAGAATAATGTTCAAGGCAATTATTTTTGGGAAAAACTGATGTCTTAATAAACTGACCAACATGCAGATTTTTCTTTCTACCTGCATTGAGGGAGAACAAAAATTTTCAAAGCAGACACAACATTATTCATTGCACCCAAAGCAGAAACACTAGCCATCAGATTCTAATGTTTTTGCTGATATCTGTTCAGCCCTGAAAATCCACAGCAATTGTATAGGCCTCACTCCAAAGAAATACTTGAAAGTGATGAGTTAAAACTTGAAAACTCAAGTCCCAGATCTTAGAGGAGCCTCCAATATCAATCTGAATCAACTTTTAGAAGCTGTGTTGGAGTCTGAGTTCACTCATTCCAAAATAGTTTGTGTCTAACTACCCAGAATGAACAGTTATTACTAAAGCATGGGCAAAAGTACAGTACTCCCACGATATAGCATCAGTGTTGATGTAACTTATGCATTCAGGTCTCTGGAGTGGAAACTAAAATCACAAATGTCTGCATTGAAAATGCTACCTCTGAGCCACGCTGACAAGTTCTCAGGTCTCTTTGGAGAGAAGCCTCCTCTTCATCTCCCTCCCCCACCTCGATTATCCCATACATCTCCCAAAACACCTTGTGGCCATGAAGGACTGGGGTCCATCACCCCCGATCCTTGCTGAAGTCTGATTTGAACAATTGAGCAGGTGCTTTCCACTCACTTCCTGGCTTTATGTGAATGAAACAAGTCTTTCAAATGAACTACTGCTGCTGCTCGGGGATGAGATGATCTCTCAATGGGCTGTATTCCCATTCAAGAATTAAGATTAATCTCATTTTCTCCATCTCTTTGATAGATTTTTCCATTAGCTATCTGTTCACTTCCAAGCCTTCATTTCCTTTATTTATATTTGTAAATGCAATCTTATCACAATCCACACCTATTACAGTCTTCAGTTCTGATTAAGGATACATCTGCAAGATGGCAGAAGTAAGACACTCCAGTTCATTCATTCTGCCTGCTCTTCTTTTTGCCTCCATCCTAGTGTGCCTTTCCTTCTTCTCCTTCTTTGTTGTTTGCCTTCAAATTGCAGCTTCTGACAACGACTCCTGGCCTCCTGCAACCTCCATTGAGGAGTGATGATCCCTGGCCTCTGGACATAACTCCCGGCCTGGTACAGCGGACTCTCGTGGTGGCCTCCCAGCTTCCCAGAGTGACCTTTTGCTGTGGTGTGGCAAGGCAAAGTCCTGGCCTCCCATAGCAACATCCCGCTGTCAGCGTGATGACCTGCCAGTGTGGCATGGCAACCTCCTGGCCTGGCACAGTGATGTCCTCCCACAGCGGCCATCCAGCTTGGCACAGTAACTTCCTCCCACAGCGGCCACCCAGTCTGGCATGGAAACTTTCCGGCCTCCTGCAGCAGCATCCCAATATGGCATGTCTCTGGCACAGTGTGGAGCCAGGGCCTAGTATGGACTGGAAGCTAAGTGCCAGTGTAGTCTGCTCCACTTACCTCTTTTCTGTAATGCTGAACATTTCACTTCTGCATTGTCTAAACCTTTGCAACAAATGAAGATTGTGCCTAGGTACTTTTGTATCTAATTCAGCGTTGTAACTGGTGACGTAAAACCTTTCACTATCCTGATTGTGACAGTAAAGGCTGACCTATTTTATCTTGAAAAAAAATCTCTTTCTGTCACCTGTAATAAAAACTAGATGATCCATAATTTCCATTTTTCATGAATTTACAAACAGGAAAATAAAGGTATTTTTAAAATCCCAACTGATGCAAAAAATGATAGAGTATTGTTTGTCTGGAAATTAACCATTGATTAAATCTTAATAACTGATGAAACTTGAGAGGGATCACAATGTGCAGAAAAGAGAAAAAAAAATTCATAAAATATTATTCATAAAATCATCCTTTTTTATTCCTACATGCAGTTAGAACAGACCTGCATCGTTTGCTGCTAATCACATAGCAGTGGATTTCTTTCTGAAAAGGTGACAGGTTAAATGAGCGCTTGACAGTTTCAGTCTAATTTAGTCTCCATGGGATTAAATGTGTAATAGAAATGTGCTCTCAAATGCAACCTGACCTTGTAGGGCATCTGTAATTTCAGTTTCTAGGGAGCCTGATTGGATCTGGGAGATGGAATGTATGACCTATTGTTGCTGGTTCATATCGTATGCAACTTGTGCCCATTTATCCTGTGCATGTTATTGGTTACTTGACAACTGTTAAATCTTTCTCTTTATGACTAGAATGACCACCAACATAATTTTACAGCAGTTTGTTGTGTCCTAATACAGCAAAATGCAGGATATATAGTAACATCCACAACTCTGACCATGGGATGCTCTCAATATTAACCATCAAGTGGAAAGTCAGAAATTCGAAGGATAAGTCATGTGTCAGGACATTTTCACAAATGAAAAAGGATAATCTTCATTCATGGTGGTAAGATCATCTCTTCATATCATTCAAAAAAAAGTGTATGAATATGGAGACTTTAACATAGTAAAATATCCCAAGGCCCTTCACTGAGACACGATAAAACCAAATTTAGCATGAAACCGTAGGTGGAGCTATTTGGGCAGGTGACAAAACAAAATGGTCAAAATGGTAGGATTTTAGAAGAGTTTTAAATGAGAGGCTAGAGACGGAATTCCAGATCTTAAGGAAGAGGCAACTAAAAGTTCAGCCACAAATGGCAGATCAATCGAAATGGGGGTACTCAGGAAACCAGAGTTAGAGGAGCAATGATATTTCAGAAAGTGATAAGGTTGGAACAGAATCCAGGCCATGGAGAGATTTGAAAATAAGGATGAGAATCTTAAAATAGAGTGAATGGTGGGAAATGACATCTTTTGCAAAAGCTAACTCTATGTCTCAAAATATATGCCTCGCACTGTATAAGCGTAAATCCATTCCACATATAGACAGAAAATATGAAATCAAGGATGAAAGAAGACATTCACTCCACCAAAACCTCTGTCTTTAATAGACTGGGGGAAATGTTGGGTCTAGTGGGAAGGGAACGTTTTAATCTCGGTTTAAGGATGTGTAGGAAGGTAAGAACAGGTTAAGTTGAAACTGAAATCAATCTGCTATGCTTGTATTAGAGGCAAGCCTACAAAACCACTCTAATGAAGCAGGGAGAAAACTAAAATGTTTAAAGGCATTCCATGCCTTAGTTTTAATAATTTTTCAAACATCAGATCATAAAAGCATGGACCTTAGACATTCCAGAAAGTAAAAGGTGAGAAATTTGTTAAATGCTTTTATGGCCACAGGTTTTTGGCTCTGGACAGGAAATGTTTTCTCCATGATCAACACGATTAACTCATATCATCAACGATTCATAAATCAGTCAAATCCTGTACCTGTGGAGAAAAGGATTGACTATACTTTTACTGAAGGAATATCAACTGAGCAGGCAGGTAAGGAATTCTGTCACATGGTGACATCTGATCACACGGAACCGGAGACAGTCTGTAGGGTTCCAAAGAAATATCCTTTATTACTATTGCTTGAATAATGTTATGTTCAATGATGGCTAATCGTGTTTAGTAATCAGAGTGTAAACATTGCCTTACTACACTCCCTATGCCATGGCCAGAACCTTCTGCTCTTGCTGGTTGTGTAGTGAGAAGCAGGGAGTGTTTGTAATTACATAGGATACCAAACACTGTCAGATATCTGCATCCAGCAGAAATAGATTTTGGGACGGAACGTGAAAGATCAAGTTTTCCCAACCTATGGTATTTGAGACTCTTCAGTGGCTAGTTAAGAGCCTCATGTTTCCCCATGCTAGAGTTAGCCCAGCTGCAGGTGGTCTGGTCTGTTTTACCCTTCCATCCTGAAGAAGGGCCACTGGACCTGAACTGTTAACTCTGCTTTCACTCCAAAACTGCTGCCAGACCTGCTGAGTCTTCCCAGCAATTTTTGTTTTTGCTTCTGATCTCCAGCACCAGCAGTTCTTTAGTTTTTTTTTCCTAAATAAATATGTTTCTTTATGTAGGAGAATGGAACTGCAAAGCACATTGCTTCTTTATAAATACAAATGTATTCATTTTTGTCTCTCCTAAATTAATTCCACTTGTTTCTACTTATGCATGTTGATAATGTTTCTCTTCAGCTGCATCCCTGTTCTTCCACAAAGTATGCCATCAACAAATTAGACGACCTGACCTGTATTGATGTAGTCTATGTCATAAACTGAGGGTCTGAATCTTTTGAGTGCAGGAAATCAGAAACAGATTACTACTACACTTGTGAATTCCTTAAGTCCAATGCCACTATGCATTTCTTTTGTAATCTCCTGATCGCAAATTTCACAGAAATATGCAGTGCAGCATTGCTCAGTAAGGCCTCTTAGAGAGGAGTAGAGTAAGGGCAATTAGGACATGATCCCTACATGCTGTTGTAAGTGTTAGGTAGCAAGTTTAACTGGTCATACTTTGAATGGATATGTGAATGAATGAGTGTTGACTCCATGAATTGAGTCTGTGAGGTGGATGAGATGTGTATGGTGAGTAGTTAGACACTATAAGTAGGCGAGTAAGTAAGTGGTGTGGGTGAGATGGATAAATGGTGGTTGTGCAATGATGTGTACATTCCTTTCTTAACCATCCCTTTATTTTGTACCTTAAACAAATATCAATGATTGCAAATTCAACACAACTGAAGCAGAACTAAGAGTTGTAGAGCCATAGAGATGTACAGCACAGCAATAGATCCTTCAGTCCAACTCGTCTATGCTAATCATTTATCCTAAACTAATCTAGTCCCACCTGCCAGCACTTGGCCTATATCCCTCAAAGCCCTTCCTGTTCATATACCCATCCAGATGCCTTTTAAATGTTGTTATTGTACCAGCCTCCATCACATCCTCTGGAGATTCATTCCATACATGAACCACCCTCTGCGTGCCCCTTAGGTCCCTTTTAAATTTTTCCCCTCTCGCTCAAAACTAATGCCCTCTAGTTCTGGACTCCCTCACCCCAGGAAAAAGACCTTATCTACTCATCGTATCCATGCCCCTTATGATTTTATAAACCTCTATAAGATCACCCCACATCCTCTGACACTCCAGGGAAGACAGCCCCAGTCTATTTTAGCTCAAATCCTCCAACTCTGGCAACATCCTTGTAAATCTTTCCTGAACCCTTTCAAGTTTCACATCCTTCTGATAGGAAGGAGACCAGAATTCGACATAATATTCCAAAAATGGCCAAACAAATGTCCTGTACAGCTGCAACATGTCCTCCCAACTCCTATACTCAATGCTTTAACCAATAAAGGAAAGCATACCAAACACCACCTTTACCACCCTATCTACCTGCAACTCCACTTTCAAGGAGCTATGAACCTGTACTCCAAGGTCTCTTTGCTTAGAAACACTCCCCAGGACCTTACTATTAAGTGTGCAAGTATTGCTCTGATTTGCTTGTTCAAAATGCAGTACTTCACATTTATCCAAATTAAACTCCATGTCACTCCTTAGCCCATTGGCCCATCTGATGAAGATCCCGTTGTAATCGGAGGTAACCTTCTTCATTGTCCATTACACTTCCAATGTTGGTGTCATCTGCAAATTTACTAACTATACCTCCTATGTTCACATCCAAATCATTTATATAAGTGACAAAAATAGTGGACCCAGCACCAATCCTTGTGACACACTACTGGTCACACACCTCCAGTCTGTAAAAGCAACCCTCCACCACCTCCTGCTTTCTACCTTCGAGCCCAGTTCTGTATCCAAATGGCTAGTTATGCTTGTGTTACTTGATAATCTAACCTTGCTAACCAGTCTACCATGAGGAAACTTGTCGAATACCATACTGAAGCCCACATAGATCAGGTCCACTGCTCCGCCCTCAATCCTGTTTGTTACTTCTTTTAAAAACTCAATAAAGTTAGTGAGACATGATTTCCCACACACAAAGTCATGTTGACTAACTCTAATCAGTCCTTGCCTTTCCAAATACATGTACATCCTGTCCCTCAGGATTCCCTCCAACAACTTACCTATCGCCGATGTCAGGCTCACTGGTCTATAGTTCTCTGGCTGTCCTTACCACCTTTCTTAAATAGTGGCATCACATTCGACAACCTCCAGTTTTCTGGCACCTCACCTGTGACTATCAATGATACAAATATCTTAGTAAGAGGCCCAGTAATCATTTAGGGGAGAAAGTGAGGACTGCAGATGCTGGAGATCAGAGCTGAAAATGTGTTGCTGGAAAAGCGCAGCAGGTCAGGTAGCATCCAAGGAATAGGAGAATTGACGTTTTGGGCATAAGCCCTTCTTCAGGAATGAGAAAAGTGTGTCCAGCAGGCTAAGATAAAAGGTAGGGAGGAGGGACTCGGGGGAGGGGCGTTGGAAATGTGATAGGTGGAAGGAGGTCAAGTTGAGGGTGATAGGCCGGAGTGGGGTGGGGGCGGAGAGGTCAGGAAGAAGATTGCAGGTTAGGAAGGCGGTGCTGAGTTCGAGGGATTTGACTGAGACAAGGTGGGGGGAGGGGAAATGAGGAAACTGGAGAAATCTGAGTTCATCCCTTGTGGTTGGAGGGTTCCTAGGCGGAAGATGAGGCGCTCTTCCTCCACCAGTAATCACTTCCCTAGCTTCCCACAGAGTTCTATGGTGCACATGATCAGGTCCTGGAGATTTATCCACTTTTATTCAATGCAAGTCATCCAGCACCACCTCCTCTGTAACATGAAACTTTTTCAAGATGTCACCATATATTTCCCCAAATTCTTTATCTTCCATGTCCTTTTTCTCAGTAAAAACTGATGCAAAACACTCGGTTAGTATCTTCCCCATTTCCTGCAGCTCCACACATAGGCTGTCTTGCTAATCTTTGAGGGGTAAAAATGAGGTATTCCTGATGAAGGGCTTTTGCCCGAAACGTCGATTTCACTGCTCGTTGGATGCTGCCTGAACTGCTGTGCTCTTCCAGCACCACTAATCCAGTAATCTTTGAGGGGTCCTATTCCCTCCCTACCCTTCTATCCTGAAAATCCCTTTGAATTTTGGTTAACCCTACTTGCCAAAGCTAACTCATGTCCCCTTTTTGGCCTCCTGATTTCCCTCTTAAGTATACTTCTACTGCCTTTATACTCTTCTAAGGATTCACTTGATCAATCCTGTCTATACCTGACATATGCTTCCTTCTTAACCAAACCCTCATTTTCTCTCATCATCCAGCCTTTCATCATATAACTACCAGCCTTTCCTTTCCCTCTTAACAGGAATATACTGCCTCTGGACTCTTGTTATCTCATTTCTGAGGGCTTTCCATTTTCCAGCCATCCCGTTACCTACAATCACCTGCCCAAATTGGCATCTGAAAATTCTTGTCTAATACTGTCAAAATTGGCCTTCCTCTAATTTAGAACTTCAATTTTTAGATCTGGTCTATCCTTTTCCATCACTATTTTAGAACTAATAGAATTATGATTGCTGGACCAAAAGTGCTCTCCCACTGACATCTCAGTCACCTGCCCCGCCTTATTTCCCAAGAGTAGGTTTGCACCTTCTCTAGGTAGGTACATCCACATACTGAATCAGAAAATTTTCTTGTGCACACTGAACAACTTCCTCTCCATCTAAACCCTTAATACTATGGCAGTCCCAGTCTATGTTTGGAAAGTTAAGGATGTGGGATCATGACTTTCAGTTTATTAGTTAATGTTATGTTGTCACTCCCTACATAATACACTTCAGTATCATATACATAGTGCTTGCTCCTCAAGAGTAGTTTTAAAGTTGAAAAGAACTTCACTATTATAATTATAATTCACTATGTCCACTTTGGGATTTTATCCAGTACAGAGATTTCATTACTAATTGCATTTTTATAATAATAAAAGCCATTCTTTATGATTGATATTTTTTGTGTGCCTCAACATTCATGTCCATCTTTTTAAAACAAAATGTCTGTTCATTTTATGGCTGTAATAAAAGTCTGACAGGTCATCAGGCTAATTCAGTTAAAGCCCCTTGGCAAACTTGGCCCAAGATATTCTGATGTAAACAAGATTAGTGTAACTGTTTAATTACTATTATCTATAATCTGTCACCTGAACAAAGGCAACTTTTGAGAAAACATTTAATGCTTCTTGCCTGTTTTTAAGATATATTCATTTGATTTCTTTATCCTTTTCAAAAATCAAATCAGCTTAACATTTAACATTTACATTTTTTTTGCTGATATTTGAGTATTGCATATCTGCAAGTCAAATTTGCTGTATTTGTGTCTCTGTGTTTAAGTTGCATTGCATTCCCCACATTCTATGATCATCACCACATGCGAATTACCCCATACTCCTGCTCAGATTGTAAATGTTCTCATGGTTACATATCTCAGTTGTTTGCCATTGTTCTTAATTACTTCTTGTGCTTCTATACTCACTCCTTTTTGATATTAATGTCTTTACACTGAAATCCATTTTCTTAACCTTGGTTTATAAAAAGTGCTAAACTATGTAGTATATGTAGTATACTTTTCATTGAATATCAAAGCAAATGATCTATTCAGTATCCCTGGTACTTTTTGTTAGTTCGTTAGGGGCCTGGCAGAGACATGACGCTGTGAATGGTCTCCTTCTGCACTGTGACATGTCTATGATTTTTATTTTCATTTTCTTTGTTGTTATGCACTTTTCTAAGTAGTATTTTATGATTTCTTTGTTTTGCTTTGACATTTTTATTTCATACCCCCTCTTTATTTTTTGCGAATCTTTATTGCCTTCTCTTTTTGCATTTGCATTCTTTGTATTCTTTCCTTTTTTTGTGTGTTTTTCATATGCATGGCATTTTCTAATCCATTATTCTCATGCTCAGCTAACTTATTTTCAGTGTAATATCTCTCAATCTCAATTGATACTTTCCTTAAATATTATTGATTATTACAGCAGTATTTTACTGCAACAGACCTGCTAGCAGATGGCAAGGTTGGAAGTGGGTAGGGTAAACTTGCGATCCAGTAATATTGTGGTTCATTAACTCTCCCTCAGCATTCGCATCTCACACCTGGGTTTCCTGACCAATAACAGGATTTCCAACATTTTCTGCTTTTATTCCATTATTGATCAAAAGCCCTTGACATAGTCAGGCAGCAGGTGTATAACTTTGCTATTCACAGAATTCCCAGCCTGTCAGTTTATTTGATTAATGACTCCCAACTGTTTTCCACCTCATTGACCCTGAAGAATTCCATGTAGCTTTGAGCGCCTGAGTACTCCCTGGTAAAGCCAGAATTCTGAGCAAAGGCCAGCAGTAATTGCCAGTTTAAGATTGCCCATAGTTTATCATGTCATTCTTTGGTTCCATTTCATCCTGGCTACATCCCCTCTCATCCCACTGACAGAAGCCACTTCTAATTTTGATGTTTTACTTTACATAATTTCTTACTTTTCTACATTACTCAATTAAATCTCATGATACAATGACCAGTTTTATCAAAACGTTATTCCAATGACACTTAGTTCTGTTGGCCCACTTCATTCCTCAGCACACAATCCAATAATACCTCCTCTATAGTTAAAATGGAGAAAATCACATTCAAGACAATTCCCTTGTCACATTTCAGAAATTCTTCTCCTTCCTTATCCTTTACTCTAATATTATTCTAATTTGTCTATTGATCATTTGAATCCTCCAAAATCACAGTTCTATAGTTCTTGCTCAACTTTGTGATTTGCTCCTTTACTTCTCTCTCAAACATGGAAGTCTACAGAATTATCCCAATAGCATGAGCATATTCTTTTCCTTCTCAACATAATGAAATTATTTTGTTCTTCTTTGTCACATGCTCTTCTTCCAACACTACAATGTACTCCATATTGTCATTCTACTTTTCTGTTTTTCCTTTTCCCCTCATACCCCTAAGCACTGAGTGCCCAGTCTTCATTATTCTCTAGCCAAGTTTCTATTGCTGTTATTATATCAAATTCCCATATGGCTATCTGTGTTTCTAGCCCAACAACCTTATTCCACATTCATATGTTACGAACCTGTCTAGATATTTATGTGTTATTGCTTCAAGTCCTATATGATTCTTCTTCAGATTCTTCTGCAGTTCTGAAGAAGAGTCACACTGGATTTGAAGTGTCAACTCTGATGCTCTCCCCATAGAGCTGGTAAAGTTTCTCAAGCATTATCTGTGTTCATTTCAGATTTCTAGCATTTGCAGTATTTTGATTTTATTGTTTATATTGCTGTTACGTGTGAAACTATAGACAAGTCTGTAGTTTTTTTTGCAGCAGAGACCGGCGGGAGCTGGGTGGAAGTGAAGTCGGAGCGCAAAGCCGGTCGGGAAGGTAAGTGATTGTTATTTGAGTGGAGAAGGAACCTGAGACACTACACATGTAGTGTCTCCCACCCTCCCCCCTCCTCTAACCTAAAAAAAAGGTAAGCTACTTCATGTTCTTGTTTTGGAGACTAAGTGTAGAGTTATTGCAGTGCAGGCAGTGGAATTTTCCTCCTGCAGGATGTTTGAGGTAGGGGTGACCACCGATGCTCCTGCCGACTTCATCTGCAGGAAGTACAGCCAGCTCCAGCTCCTCACAGACCGCGTTAGGGAACTGGAGCTGGAGTTGGATAAACTGAGAATTATTCAAGAGGCTGAGAGGGTGATAGATAGAAGCTACAGGGACATAGTTACACCAGAGAACAGAGGTAACTGGGTAACAGTTAGAGGTGGGAAGCAGGCAGTGCAGGGATCCCCTGTGGTCGTTCCCCTCAATAATAAGTATACCGCTTTGGATACTGTTGGGGGTGACGGCCTAGCAGGGGTAAGCTGCAGTGACCGGGTCTCTGGCACGAGGTCCAGCTCTGAGGCTCAGAAGGAAAAGGGGGAGAGGAGGAAAGCGCTAGTTATAGGAGACTCTATAGTTAGAGGGACAGACAGGCGGTTCTGTGGACATGGGCGAGACTCTCAGTTGGTTTGTTGCCTCCCGGGTGCCAGGGTCCGAGACGTCTTGGACCGTGTCTTCAGAATCCTTAAGGGGGAGGGTGTGCAGCCAGAAGTCGTGGTGCACATTGGCACCAACGACATATGTAGGAAGAGGGGTGGGGAGGTCATTCAGGAGCTCAGAGAGTTAGGCTGGAAGCTAAAAGCTAGGACGGACAGAGTCGTCATCTCTGGGTTGTTGCCGGTGCCATGTGACAGTGAGGCAAGGAATAGGGAGAGAGTACAGTTGAACACATGGCTGCAAGGATGGTGTAGGAGGGAGGGCTTCAGGTATTTGGACAATTGGATTGCATTCTGGGGAAAGTGGGACCTGTACAAGCAGGACGGGTTGCACCTGAACCAGAAGGGCACCAATATCCTTGGAGGTAGGTTTGCTAGCACTCTTTGGGGGATTTAAACTAATTTGGCAGGGGGATGGGATCCGGACTTGTAGTCCAGCAAGTAGGCTAGCTGTTGTTCAGGATGTCCAAGAATGTAGGGAGGCTGTGGAGAAGGTAGCACTGACAGGGAATACTTGCGGACACAGAGATGGGTTCAACTGTGTACATTTCAATGCAAGGAGCATCAGAAATAAGGTGGGTGAACTTAAGGCGTGGATTGGGACTTAGGACTACGATGTTGTGGCCATCACGGAATAGAAGAGGGACAGGAATGGTTGTTCGAGGTTCCTGGTTACAGATGTTTCAGTAAGATTAGGGAGGGTGGTAAAAAAGGAGGGGGTGTGGCGTTGCTAATTAGAAATGGTATAATGGCTGCAGAAAGGCAGTTCGAGGGGGATCTGCTTTTGGAGGTAGTATGGGCTGAAGTCAGAAATAGGAAAGGAGCAGTCACCTTGTTGGGTGTTTACTATAGGCCCCCCATTAGCAGCAGAGATGTGGAGAAACAGATTGGGAAACAGATTTTGGAAAGGTGCAGAAGCCACAGGGTAGTAGGCATGGGCGATTTCAACTTCCCAAATATTGATTGGAAGCTCTTTAGATCAAGTAGATTGGACAGGGCGGTGTTTGTGCAGTGTGTCCAGGAAGCTTTTCTAACTCAGTATGTAGATTGTCCGACCAGAGGGGAGGCCATATTGGATTTGGTACTCGGTAACGAACCAGGACAAGTGATGGGCTTGTTAGTGGGTGAGCATTTTGGTAATGGTGACCACAATTCTGTGACTTTCACCTTGGTTATGGAGAGAGATAAGTGCGTGCAAAAGGGTAGGTTTTACAATTGGGGGAAGGGTAAATACAATGCTGCAAGACAGGATCTAAGGAGCATAAGTTGGGAGCATAGGCTGTCATGGAAGGATGTCATTGAAATGTGGAACTTTTTCAAGGAACAGATACGACGAGTCCTTCATATGTATGTACCTGTCAGGCAGGAAAGAGATGGTCGTGTGAGGAAACCTTGGCTGACGAGGGAGGTTGAATGTCTAGTACAGAGGAAGAAGGAGGCTTACATAAGGCTGAGGAAACAAGGTTCAGACAGAGCATTGGAGGATTACAGGATAGCCAGGAGGGAGCTGAAGAAAGGGATTAGGAGAGCTAAGAGAGGGCATGAAAAATCTTTGACAGGTAGGATCAAGGATAACCCCAAGGCCTTTTATGCGTATGTGAGAAACATGAGAATGACGAGAACGAGGGTAGGTCCGATTAAGGGCAGTCGTGGGAAACTGTGTATTGAGTTGGAAGAGATAGGAGAGGTCTTGAATGAGTACTTTTCTTCAGTATTTACAAATGAGAGGGAACATATTGTTGAAGAGGAGAGTATGAAACGGACTGGTAAGCTAGAGGAGATACTTGTTAGGAAGGAAGATGTGTTGGGCATTTTGAAAAACTTGAGGATAGACAAGTCCCCCGGGCCTGATGGGATATATCCTAGGATTATGTGGGAAGCAAGAGAGGAAATTGCAGAGCCGTTGGCAATGATCTTTTCGTCTTCACTGTCAACGGGGGTGGTACCAGGGGACTGGAGAGTGCCGAATGTTGAGCCCCTGTTCAAAAAAGGGAATAGGGATAATCCTGGGAATTACAGGCCAGTTAGTCTTACTTCAGTGGTAGGCAAAGTAATGGAAAGGGTACTGAGGGATAGGATTTATGAGTATCTGGAAAGACACTGCTTGATTAGGGACAGCCAACGTGGATTTGTGAGGTCTTGCCTTACCAATCTTATTGGATTCTTTGAGGAGGTGACCAAGCATGTGGGTGAGGGTAGAACAGTGGATGTAGTGTACATGGATTTTAGTAAGGCATTTGATAAGGTTCCCCATGGTAGGCTTAAGCGGAAAGTCAGGAGGCATGGGATAGCGCGAAATTTGGCCAGTTGGATAGAGAACTGGCTAACCGGTCGAAGTCAGAGAGTGGTGGTAGATGGTAAATATTCAGCCTGGAGCCCAGTTACAAGTGGAGTTCCGCAGGGATCAGTTCTGGGTCCTCTGCTGTTTGTAATTTTTATTAATGCCTTGGAAGAGGGAGTCGAAGGGTGGGTCAGTAAATTTGCAGACGATACGAAGATTGGTGGAGTTGTGGATAGTGAGGAGGGCTGTTGTCGGCTGCAAAGGGACTTAGATATGATGCAGAGCTGGGCTGAGGAGTGGCAGATGGAGTTCAACCCTGTCAAATGTGAGGTTGTCCATTTTGGAAGGGCAAAGAAGAATGCGGAATACAGGGTTAATGGTCGGGTTCTTAGTAAGGTGGAGGAGCAGAGGGATCTTGGGGCCTATGTTCATAGCTCTTTGAAAGTTGCCACTGGGTGGATAGAGCTTGTAAGAAGGCCTATGGTGTATTAGCATTCATTAGCAGAGGGATTGAATTCAAGAGTTGTGAGGTGATGTTGCAGCTGTACAGGACCTTGGTAAGGCTACATTTGGAGTACTGTGTGCAGTTCTGGTCACCTCACTTTAGGAAAGATGTGGAAGCTTTGGAGAGGGTGCAGAGGAGAGTTACCAGGATGTTGCCTGGAATGGAGAATAGGTCATACGAGGATAGGTTGAGAGTGCTAGGCCTTTTCTCATTGGAACGGCGAAGGATGAGGGGTGACTTGATAGAGGTTTATAAGATGATTAGGGGAATAGATAGAGTAGACAGTCAGAGACTTTTTCCCTGGGTACAACAGAGTGTTACAAGGGGACATAAATTTAAGGTGAAGGGTGGAAGGTATAGGGGGAATGTCAGGGGTAGGTTCTTTACCCAGAGAGTGGTGGGGGCATGGAATGTGCTGCCTGTGGGAGTGGCAGAGTTAGAATCACTGGTGACCTTTAAGCTGCAATTGGATAGGTACATGGATAGGTGCTTAAGCTAGGACAAATGTTTGGCACAACATCGTGGGCCAAAGGGCCTGTTCTGTGCTGTATTGTTCTATGTTCTATATTCTATGGGTCTAAAGTGATTATCATAATCTGAGATCCACTATCAATTTTGTAAACATTATCCTCTTTTTACTTAGTAATGAGTTCAAATTTTTAAAATTCATTTATGGGTTGTGTGCATGTCAAGGCTAAGTCAGCATTTATTGCCTCTCCCTAATTGCCCAGAGGGTAGTTAAGGGTCAATCGCATTGTTGTGGGTCTGCAGTCACATGTAAGCCAGACCAGGTAAGGATGGAAGATTTCTTCCCTAAAAGAACATTAGTGAATCAGAGAAGTTTTCCCAACAATTGACAATCGATTCATGGCCATCATCAGGTTGAGAGGTGACTTAATTGAGACATGTAAAATAATCAGAGGGTTGAATAGGGTGGACAGTGAGAGCCTTTTTCCTCTGATGCTGATGGCTAGCACAAGGGGACATACCTTTAAATTGACGGGTAATAGATATAGTTTCTTTACTCAGAGAGTAATAAGGGTGGGGAATGCCATGCCGTCAACAGTAGTAGACTCGCCAACTTTAAGGGCATTTAAATGGCCATTGGATAAACACATGGACAAGAATGGAATAGTGTAGGCGAGATGGGCTTCTGATTGGTTTCACAGGTCGGTGCAACATTGAGGGTTGAGGGGCCTCTACTGCGCTGTAATGTTCTATGCACTATCATTAGACACCTAATTCCACTGCTGTGATAGGATTTGAACCTGGGTCCCCAGAACATTACCTGGGACTCTGGACAATACTACTAGACCGTCACTCGTCAGCAAATCACATATATTAGCGAGTTTTGAGAAGATTTGTAGCTCAGGTTGAGATTTTGGACGTAGGTTTGCTCGCTGAGCTGGAAGGTTCATTTCCACATGTTTCATCACCCTACTAGGTAACATCTTCAGTGAGCTGCCGGGCAAAGCAATGCTGATTATTTCTGCTTTCAATTTATATGTTTGGGTTTCTTTGGGTTGGTGATGTCATTTCCTGTGGTGATGTAATTTCCTGGTCTTTTTCTCAGGGAGTGGTAGATGGGGTCTAATTCGATGTGTTTGTTTGTTCCTATCAACAAACACATCAAGTTAGACCCCATCTACCACTCCCTGAGAAAAAGACCAGGAAATTACATCACCACAGGAAATGACATCACCAACCCAAAGAAACCCAAACATATAAATAGAAAGCAGAAATAATCAGCATTGCTTTGCCTGGACGCCCACTGAAGATGTTACCTAGTAGGGTGACGAAACATCTGGAAATGAACCTTCCAGCTCAACGAGCAAACCTACATCCAGAATCACATATGTGATATAAATCAATTTGCCCTATAATTGCCAATCTCCGTTATGAACACCAAATGCAAAATTAAAATAATTAATTTCCTGAAATCCTAGCTTAGGTAAAATCGCAGCAAATAGGAGTAGACCAGGATTGGGCTGGTTGACTATGTACAGCTATTTTAATACAATATTTGCCCTTCTCTAGCCAGCTAAAAGTGAAAAACCTTCTTTTTTCAAACATCACATTATTAAAGGCTTCTAACTGCAGGTGTGGAAAAAGCTGATTTTCTTGCTATGTTTCTAGACTTGTTAACTGATCTTGGGATATTTCCCTTCAATTTCTTCATGCCATATTTTAGTTCTGGAGTTGCATTTATTTGTATTAATTTCATTGCTCTGCTTAACTTTGTTTTAATAATTTAATCCAATTTTAATTTATGAATTATTAATTTCTGTCACTTGAATGCAGTAGCCTTGGTTTTCTGATAAACTCACTTTAATTTCATTATGTTCATATGCATACATGATACAAACTGCTTCCACAGAAAAATAAACAAAATTCTGAAATTTAGTGCACAAAGTGCCACGACAATTTCCTGTAAAAATGGATTCAAAGCAATGTTTTAATTATTTTTGATGTGAAGATGACTAAGATGTCTGACTTAATTGTCCATCGGGTATAATGGAGCTTTCCAAATAACTCACATTTACATTTGTGTAGTCCAATTGTTTGATAGTGTGAAACAGTAGGATCAATAGTAACAAAAGAATTTTCTGGTTTTCTCAACAGGAGACTTTGGGTGGGAAAGGACTTTCTATGTGGTTCTCTCAATCTCCAATCATAGCTTTTGATGAAAGTTAGCAGAAACCCTGGAGAATAGTCAAAGATGCATTGTAACTAATCATGTTGATATATCTAGGATATCACCAATGTTTTGCTGAAGTCACTGGAATAGATAAGTTTAATTCTCATGTAAGTACAGATTATAGACATCCCACGCTCTGGCTGGGAAAACTGGAGCTATTCTTGAATTCTGGTTTTCTAAATTTTGTGGCCGGTTTACAAAAGTCACATTCTCGATACCTTCGTGATCTGGCAGGAACTATTAGACTTTTCATTACATTAATCAGTTACCACCCATAATCTGTTGCATGACTAGAATCAACCAATACGAGGCTGCTGTTTCAATTCTCAAGTTAATATCAGGTCAGGTTTCCAACTCAAGGAACATATTGAAAGTATTACCAAGCCGTTACAAGGTATAAATCTCAGATTAGAACTTTTCCAGGAATCAAAGTGTTGTGATACCTCAGTCAAAATTTGCTTCTAACAAGTAGCAAGAAGTGCTTCTTTGGTTTTGTCTTAGGAGGTCTTGGGTCCAAACCCAGATCTAAACAATCCCAGTGAGGGGAGTAGTGAGCTTTTCCTCAAAATTCGGATTTGAGATAGGGCGAGAAATTCACTTCCAGTGAGCTTGGCTGGCCTCCAACCTAACTGGACTAGAGGGGATGAGAAAGCCCTCCTCATGTATGAGACTAAGCACCTGTAAAAATAATTGTGATCATGGATAGAGTATTTATGTCCTATTCAGACAATGAATCAGCCTGAAAAGCTTTCCACACTATTCTCCTCAGAAAAAGTTTGGGACGATGTAACATCCAAGCAGCAAGTAATCACATTTTATAACACAGCCCTTCAGGTGGTACCTAGAATTAGCCCCAGAATAACTTTAGTTCAGTGTTAAAACCATTATTCAGAAGGCCATTAGATTGAATTTTACTTAAGAACTTGAGCACATAATCTCAGCTGACAGTTCAGTGAAATACTGTGGAGTGCCATCCCTTAGATGAGATATTAAACACAAGCTTATCTGCTCTCTCAGTTGAATATAAAAATCCCATGGCACTGGTCAATAATAAGCAGGGAAGTTTTCTAGTATACTGGTTATTTTTTTTTAACTCTCAACTGACATCTGAAACCAGATTATCTGATCATTATTTCATTCTTGTTTCTGACACTTTGAGCACAAAGCTGCCACTGCACTCTCTTAGATTATGACAGTGACTATATTTCAAAACTACCTTATTTTGTTGTAAAGTACTGTGAAATATTTCGAAGTCATGAAGATCACTTACTTAGTTCCTCCAATCTTAAGCTAGATAATAGTCAACAAACTTTATCACTCACTCTGGTTTCTCAAAATCTCTTACACTCCAGCCCAGATAATTTCTTGGAGACTGTCCTTAAATACATGTCACTTGATCTTCATGGTTTAGTCATGTTTTATTCTAAATTGTGATATGCACTGTACTGCCATTGCGGAGGGGTATTCATCAGGAAACAAAGGAAATGTCCTACCAGCATCCTTTGTCTTCCTGTCACAATGTCTCAATTGCCTCTGGCCAATCCTGTGTAATACTTCCTCATAAGTTGTGCTCATGCTTGTGTGATGCCCAGGATCTTACAGAAGCAGCACTGGTGAAACACCTTCAACATACACAACATCTTTGTTGTTCCCTTCCATGTTGCATAGAAAGGAAACCGATTCGTTTGTCCAACTCATGCATGTCAACCAGAAATTCTAAATTAATCTAGTCCCACTTGCCAACATTTGGCCAATATCCCTCTAAATCCTTCCCATTCATATACCCATCCAGATGTCTTTTAACTGTTGTAATTGTATCAGCCTTCACCAACTCCTCTAGCAGCTTATTCCATACATATATCACCCTCTGCATGAAAAGGTTGCCCCATGGCTCCCTTTTAGATCTTTCCTCTCTCCTTAAATCTCTACTCTCTAGTTTTTAGATTCTGCTACCTTGGCTATTCATGCTATCCACCCTGTGTCTCGCTGACATATTGGGGTTGATGTGACAATGGAACATGTAGATTAATTACTCATGGAGCAGTTTGAGGCCTAATGCAGCTTTGCCAATTCTGATGTGGCCGTCAATGTCTCTATCACCCTCGTTGGTGACGCTGCTTCTAAGGGGAGGATAGTTGATTAATGTCCTTTTTTTTGTATTAATTTGGCTTACTTTCTATATCCAGAATCCTTTATATTTTATTTCAGGATGGTAATAGGTAAAATATGGCCTCTATTGCTTTCAAGTTATCAATGTCTCTATCTTCTTGCAGCTGATGCATAGATTGCTACTCTCAAAATGGATGATCATGAGAGACACTATATAAATATAATATTTTCTTTTCTACTATCTGGTTTGTGTAGGCTTTGAGAGTTCCTTAAGTGATGTTGTATAAGTCCCTACTGGCTGCAAGATATGATATGTTTAGTAGAAATGCATTACTAATGAATCAGGATTTCTTTCATGAAGCAGTTAGAAGCCCTCAATTAATCCCTCATAACATTATCAGTGCTGTGTGGTGAGGAATCTGTACTAACAGAATGGTTAAATTCTTTTTGATATGAGCCACTTTTATTGGATCAGTGTTTTACTTGTCCTCATCCTTAAGACATTAGTTAGAGGAATCACCAAAAGGATTTCATACTATGCTATACATGTCCAATCATTAGGATGACCAAATATATAGCTTGAAGTCTAGCTGAGCAGCTCTACCAAGCAAAAAAACTAAATATGAAATAGGAAGGAAGACTACAGAAGGAAAAATCAATATACAGTGTATTCAGGTAATAAGTAGCTTACAATGAATAAGTTTCACCTAAAGTGTTAGCATGTGGATAGGTTAGTTCTCCATTTGTTTTGGGGAAGTAAATCTTGTAGAACTTATTGTAACAAGGATATAAAAGATGAGAATGTTGATACTTCAAGACATCAATATAATTCACTGGTGATACACCAAACACAGAAAATAGTTTATTCTTACTAGCTCAGAATTTGCTTGGAGCATTAAAATGACATAAGATTGACACAGGCGGGTTTTATCTAAAGTTCTGACCTACTAACATTTGGGGTCCTATTTCATAAAAATCTGTTGAACCTTTTTGTTTCCAGAACTTAATTCCTCGTGCTACTTTGTACTGGTTTAAAAACCACGGATGGTAAATAAGCCATTCAAAAACCAGAGTGGGTGCCAGGTGCTGAAAGCTTGCTCCAAAGAACCTCTTTGATATTTGGGATGAAACAACATCACATGACAAAACCCAAAGGCACCAGCCACATGTACTGTTCATCCACAAGCATGTGTGTTATGGACTAGGCCAGACCCTCTCAAAACGGTAAATAACCCGGATCCTAGCATTGCTAGGTTTTAAGCAGGTGGAAGGTGGATATTCAGGAGTGAGGCAGCTGGCCCAACCACTTAGTTTTAAACAAAACAGAATTTATTTGCAAGATTACCAAATGAAACATGAACAAAAGAGAAGAGAACTGAATATAAAATAGCAAACTATCCGAAAACCCAACAGACTATCCCAACTTAGTGATGCTGTTCCAAATACTTAGAACAATTCCCAAAAACATCCCTTTGCAAAAAAAACGTAAAATTCAACACAGGGTCTGACAGGAGAGATGTCAGAGAGAGAGGGGATCAGCATGGACCTGCCTCTTTGCGTCCAGCAGCTTCATAACTGACTGCTTGCTAAAACCAAGCCAAACCAAACCAACCAGTGGAAAAACTGAACTGGGAAAACTGGCCATTCCTCTTTCATTGTACAAGTTTTTTTTAAAATTGAAAGCTTCTTCAAGTAGATCAACCCCAGACAATTCAGAATCTGTGTCTTTATGACCACCTGAAATAAAAACCAAGGAGTACCTAACCTTATTAATGAAGCAGCATCATCACATCTGGCATTTGCCAACATGGCCACCATGGCGCTTCACTGAAACACTGTAAGCTGCTGAAGAAGCACACTCTTACACTGCAAGGCACAACAGCTACCAGGACTGAAAAGCTGCAGGAAACACACTTTATTTGCAAGGACAGGCATTCAGCCCAAGCATTGACCAGGATCTCATGGCTACTTGATTGTGCTGTCAGTACTTTTTCAGCATGTCCATCTTGCCTTGCCACGATAACTCTCAGTCACAGGATAAAGTAACTTTCCATTCCATTCACAAGTCTTGTGTCATTTCTTGCTGTATTGCAGTGTGCTACGTCAATCTCACACCTACACCATGTGCCTGCAGCTCCCTCTTATATTCAATATAATCATTGAATCCTCACCAGCAATATCTCTGAAGGGAGGTTGGGGTTACCATTTACTAGAACTTTATTTCACCAGACGCACAAATACAGTTAAAAATCACACAACACCAGGTTATAGTCCAACAGGTTTAATTGGAAGCACTAGCTTTCGGAGCATCGCTTCTTCGTCAGGTGGTTGATGAAGGAGCAGCACTCCAAAAACTAGTCTTCCAATTAAACTTCCAAATCACAAATACAGTGACCATATGAATCAGTCAGAGGTAGGGTATTCTGCAGTATGTGACTCATCATAGCCTTTCCATCATCCACATTCCTTTCTTCAGATAGAATGAGTTAATGAACTCTTGCCAGTCCTCCTCTGGCAGCTGTATTCTGTTTACTGTTAAGTGCTGCCCCTTGAGAACCTTTGCAACCTTTTTGCTAAATGCAGTATCAGGACACCTCACAACATTTGTGCATCCTTTTTAGTCTACCCATTCAGAATGAATAGCAGTGCATTTGTGTATCACGCTCAATTTGTGCTCTTTCATCCATTAAATCACTGCATTGGCTTATGTGGAGTTTCTACTGCTTGTGATAAGAAAACATTTCTGAGGTGGACATGTATTCATACCAGGTTAACAAAATGGTTTATCACTGAACAACAAATGGTGGGATATGTGAAGTACTCCTATGCAGTCACAAGGAAGCAATTTTATATCTGTGCAAGTAATTAGATTTTAGTCTTTTAGAAAACTTATTATTCTTTTGCTGCCGATTAGCATACTACTGCTGTTAAATCTTCTCAGCCACCTTTTGGCATTCTGTGTGTGCCACTGCTTTCAGATCCTTACTTCAGGAAAACAGAAAAAAACTTTCTTCATGGGAAAATTTTATAAATACTTGATATTCCTCTTCTTCTGAAACAACTACTCAAGAACAAAAGTTGAGTATTCTTACATAACTAGCTCTCCATACTGGCAATGGGGCTTGGTTTAGCTCAGTTGGATAGACAGCTGATTTGTGATGGGCTCAATTGCCACAGCAGTTAAGATTACCATGAAAGATTCTCCTTTGCAGTCTTACCCCTTACATGAGGCAGGGTGACCCACCGGTTCATACATCACCAGTCACTTCTCTCTCTCTAATGAGCGCACAGCCCTGGTAGGACAATGGCAACTTTACTAGTAATCGACATGACTTGGCATTGCATCCCCCACTTTCTCATTCTTGGCACTGCTAACAGTAAAAGGATCAGTTGGCATAAACAGATTAACAGAAGTGTCCCAGGAAACTTGTGATTTACAAGCTAGAAAAAAGTTCACCCAGATTCCAACTTATGTGTTCAAAGTCTGAGTTAATTATCCCCCCGATAAATTCTCCTACAGTCCCAAGGTGAACCTTAAGCATTCATCCCCTTTTAAAGCTTGCAGTTGCACCTGTATTATTTTGCCATCAGAATGCTTCCCAACAGGAGATGTTCTGCCATGCCCAGGATATACTGTTAAGTCCAAGGTGGATACTCTGGCATCAAATACATCATATTTTCCCGCAGTGTTTACACATTGTCACTCATTTTTACAGGTTTGTGAATTAGTTTGATATTTTATTGTTGTAAATGAATCTGTAAGAGTAAATACTGAGTGCCAAAAGTATCATGCACTCTAATGTCATTAGGTGGACCTGTATGCAGAATAACAGAGGACCTCAGAGGAGTAAGACCTATCAGAATGTTCCACATTATCAATTTAATCAGCATGTTTTTCCTCTAACATATTGGATAAAGGAAGCCATGTATTGAATCATAGAATCCCTACAAGAGGCCCTTTGGCTCACGGAGTCTGTACTGATCCTCCAAAGAGCCTCCCACCCAGACCCACGATATCCCTGCATTTATTATGGACAAGTGACCTAATCTGCACATTTTTGGACTGTGGGAGGAAACCCGAGCACCCAAAAAGGAAACTCACACAGACATGGGGAGAACATGCAAACTCCATACCGATAGTCGCCCTAGGCTAGAATAGAACCCAGGTGTCTGATGTTGTGTATTCTATCCACTGTGCCATCATACAGCCCTTCAATTAAACAGACAGTGAACTTCCTACATAGTGAGGTGCAGACTCCAGTTAGCTGCACATACAGCATGGAGTGAATGTTTGAGAATTTTTCAGCACGTTCACTTTTAATTGCACTGCGGGGAGCAGCTGAACATTTAACACCTTTAAAAGAAGAAAACCTTGTGGTAAGAGTCAGCAAGGAAATATCTGCAATCAACAGTCAAGGCATTTCAGACCCGGTGAATGATTTGTTGCAGTAGATAAGTAAGGAATTCCCTGGAGAAGGAGAAGGAGAATTACACTAAAGCGGATACAGATGATTGCATCAGATGGTGGTGATCTGTCAGAATAGTCCCAATCTGGGATTCAGCTGGAGTGTGAGCAGACATTGGAGATTCCATGAGTAAAGTCAAAACCCCTGCAGGTCAAGGGAATACTTTAGAAAATGGTGCAGGCTAGGAAAAACAAATAGGAAAGGAAGTACTTACAGCTCAGATCAAGTGTAACTGCCATAGCAGGAGGGTACCACAAGGCAGCAAGGAAAATCAAGGACCAGAAAGTGATTTAAACTGAGGTCAAAAACCTAGGGACATCACAAAGCCAGAACTTAAATTTACATAAGGGCAGATTATACATTGAAACAGACGAGGTCTGAAGGAAGAGTGAAGTTCAGAGACTTTACAAAAGACATAGGAAAGATGGGAGATACTTCACTGAAGCCACATTTAATGTCAGGGAGCAGGACACATTCGGGAAAAAACACCCAAAGAAATAGCATTTGACATTGGAGCTCCAGTTAGCAGAAATCATGCAGGAAAAAAAAGCTGTTGATGAAGAGAATTACATATTTTGAAGCTGCAAGTGGTGGTGCAAAAAATTATGATTATAGTAGGCACCATTTATTAAAACACAGACTGTGGATTCATCCAGTGAAGCCATTAAGGCAACAGCAATCCTTTATTAAAGCTGAGAAGAGTGATGAATCTAGTGATGCTGTGATTATAGCTGAAAATGTGTTGCTGGAAAAGCGCAGCAGGTCAGGCAGCATCCATGGAGCAGGAGAATTGACGTTTTGGGCATGAGCCCTTCTTGAGGAATCTTCAGATTCCTCAAGAAGGGCTCATGCCCAAAACGTCAATTCTCCTGCTCCTTGGATGCTGCCTGACCTGCTGCGCTTTTCCAGCAACACATTTTCAGCTCTGATCTCCAGCATCTGCAGTCCTCACTTTCTCCTATGCTGCGGTTATAGGCAGGAATCATCTATTTGAGTAGCAAACATTAGGAAAACACTCAAATACAGTAGAACAGGGAAATAGCAATGCTATTATGACAAAAAATGCCCCACTAAGAAAAAAAGGAATTTAAAAATGTGTGTGCAAATTAGAAAAATGTGATATCATAAATAATATTGTCAGGGTGTTTTAATTTCAGAAATGGACCAAATAAAGTACAGAATTAAATATTTTGGAGAAAACAATTCATAAGATATAGCTTCCAAACGAGATACTAAATCAGAAGCCAAACAAAAGTAGTGCATTTTATATACATTTAGGCTGTAGCCAATGACATTACAGCTTGCTAATGTGTGAAAGTAGCAATAGATACCTTTGCAAAGGTACTGAAAGCCTTTGAGAATTCCTTCAATTTTGGAACAAATACAACTTTTGATAGAGCAAGATTTATAGAGTCATAGGCTCATTCAGCACAGAATTTGCTGTCCAATTTGTCCATGCTGCCCAAGTTTCTCAAATGAAATGAGTCCTCTTTGCCTGCATTTGGCCCATATCCCTCCAAACCTTTCCTATTCATGTACATGTCCAAATCTGTTTTAAATGCTGTAACTATATCTGCATCTACCATTTCCTTTGGCAGTTTATCCCACATACAAAGTAACCTCAGTGTAAAAAGTTTGCCCCTCAAGTCCCAATTAAATCCTTCTCCTCTCATCTTAAAAATATGCTCTCTAGTTTTTAACTCCCCTACCCTAGGGAAAAAGACCTTTGCTATTTACCTTATCTATGCCCTTCATAATTTATCTATGTGGTCACCCCTCAACCTCATACACTCCAATGAGAAAAGTCCTGCCTATCCAGCCTCTTCTTAAAACTCACTCAAACCATCCAGCCTCGGTAACATCTTTATAAATCTTTTTTGCACCCTCATATACATGGTTGTTTGAAATGTGGTTTCACAGATAGACAGGGTGGTAAAGGCAGCATTTGGCAGGCTTGCCTTCATTACTCAGATTATTGAGTATAGGAGTGAGGACATCATGTTGTACAGGATGCTGATGAGGTCACTTTTGGAGTACTTTATACAGTTCTGGTCACCCTGCTGTAGGAAGGATATTATTAAACTGGAGAGGAGTTCAGCATTCAGAGGAATCCGTAAATTATTTCAGTCATGACCTCTACCAATTAATTGAGAAATGCTACTGTGGTAACATTAAGTCAGAATTCTTAAGAGACAGAATTGTTGTAGCAATTGCTGATACATTTTTGTCAGATTGTTATAGTTCAATGAATATCCAACTCTGGAGAAAGCCATTCAGGTGGTGAATGAAGTACAGAAAAACACACACTAATCCCAAGAGTAACAGATCAAACTTGGCACAGGAGTCCATTCAATCTAAGTTCCAAAATCACAAATTGCATTTGTGAGAAACTAATACAGCAAGAGGCTAGGCACCAGATATTAAATGTCCTTGTCGGCACCATGGAGCAAACCTTTACAGGCCACAATATGCCCAGCAATTAAAACAGAGAATACTTTATCTATCACAGACTAAGTTCACTTGCAGAAAATATGCAGATGTATGGCCCAGTCATTGAAAAACAAGTCAAATAGCTATCCACAAAGAGGGGTTAGAACTGACTACAATTGAATAAAACTTTAAAATATTCCTAGTGAAAGTAGATTATTCACACCTTACATTTTGACAAACTGATATTTATGTCAATGGTCATCTCCAAACATTCAAGTTAAACACCAGATGATTGTCACTATATTACCAGAGAGTGAGCCATGGTTAAGAAAATGATGTCTGTAGCCAACAACAGTTCAACTATGTCATCCAGGAGGAATAGTATTTAAGATTAAAGGTATGGTATGAACAACTTCCCAGTATAAGGTAAGTCAAGTAGTAGAAATATTCTTATAAGTAGTTCACAATTAAGAATCCCTACTATTCAGTAGCAATCTGTGTCTTGACCTCAATCATCTTTAAATGCAGAATGGGTGAAACTAATTGAAGTCAAGGAAAAATAGGTAGTACAGAAAAAAGTGGTCAAGGAACAACCATTCAAATAATCACCAGTAAAAGGTTTTATAGAGTTACATTGCTTAATGGTGGAACCCAAACTGAAAGCAGAATCCATTGAGAATCATTATGTTGACATTTGTTTCATAGTTTGTTTCAATAATATCAACAAGATGGGATCCTGTGACTATCCTGGTTTGGCAGAAATGTTTTCCACTGCTATTAATGCTGAGGAGATTTCAGATTGTAAGAATGACTAAGAAAACAAAAGCAACAGGACAGGCAATGAGCAGAATGCATCACTTGAGCTAATTGACAAATCTATAACCGTTGTAACTCTGATTTACCAACACAGCTCGGTAAACAAACAGCAATGACAACTTCAAGTCAGTGTTGACTACTGAGGTGACTCAGAAGAGGTATTTTCAGGTAGGATAGTTGACTTTATCTTCCCTGGACGAATCTTCAATAGCTGTGACAGAGATCATACCTGGAAAAAACAATCCTCAAATTGCAGAACAGAAGAAAGGAACAAGTCGTTTCACCAAAAATGCAACAACGTGAATGGCCAAATTAATCAAAAAGTTGAAAAAAGGCATCTACATTTTTCAGCACAGGAAAGGATAAAATATGCTGACACAGATTGAAGTCAACTCAATGGAAGCCACTACAGAGTATTAGTGGGGCAATAAATACCCAATGATTCAAGATACAATAAGGAGAAATTGTCTGTTTCAGCAGGGAGGATGTGCCCTACGAAAGAAATACAAAAGATCAAAGTTCCATGAATTTGAAAGTGTCTACTGACCTCAGGCTGTCAGCATAAGGATCACAGAGAATGGAACTATTAGTTTTCCAAGTTCGAGAGTGACTCAATACGAATCTGATAGGGGTAATACTGAAGAGTAACCAAAAGGACCATCCACTATGAAGATGTGGGGATTCGCAGGCTTACGATTTCAGACAGGGTAAACCCTAACAAACATATCCTCCCAGTCTCTAACAATTTCTATTAGATCAAATGTTATTTATATCTAATTGCTAATAAAGACTATTTCTTGTTCAAAATAGGTGTCACTTCTAATTAGAAGAGTAAATAATTTTCCTCCAGCACACTTGATCAAGCAGGCCCCACAGATCGATATGCTTAAAGAAGATGATGGCAACAAATATACCATGTGGGGAGGTGCAAATGCGGCTCAACTGCCGATACACAATAATGTAATTTGAGATGATCACATACAAAACAGTGTAAAAATGATACTCAAATATAAAATATTCTGCATGGAGAGAAAGCAACAAAAGAATGTCCAGCTCAGCATTGACTCATGCCTCTTACCCTTGGGCCAATTTTTAGATGAAGAAGTTGATGTTTCAAGAAATATGAAGGTTTCATTCAAAAACTATCAAAGATTATGATCAATAGTAAACTTGTTTTTCCTTCTCACTCACTTTTGATTCTATTGCAGGCAGAATTGTAGAGTATTTATCTTTTCTGCAAATATTTTATGAAGGAATGTATTCTGTAACCACTACTGGAGGATACATCACTATCTTCTGCATTACACTTAGACCATTTATCAAAAAATTATATGTAAATATATCTAGCTATGTTTATTTTTCTTGGTTAGTGCAAATTAATTCTGGTGATGTTGGGTAAGATCAAAGTATTGAGTCAAGGCTGTTGAAACAAAGAACCATTTCTAATCAGTTTGGTTGGTTGTCAATTAAAAATAATATTATATTTCTAGGTTTGAAATGAATTACTAACAACATTTGAAGATCATTGCCATTCAAGACAAACAACCCACTTGATCAGCACCTGATCTATCCCAACCTCCACACTGGGCTGAATCCTGTTTTCTAGTTAAGTAGAAATTGCATCAAGTTTTTTTTGGAGGGATTCTCCCCATGAAGTCCAGTAGGACTGTGTCTCGCCAAACTTGTCTCTGTAAAGACCTGTCTCATCCCTATGGCACCCCTCTCATTCAATTCTATCCCATCTCACTATATATCATTCCTTGAACAACTCATCACTCACCAGCTATCCTCCAAAAGGCCAGCATCCCTGTCACCCACGTTATATTTAAAAGGCTACTATGGATGAGCATGGACATTCCAAAGTTGCATTCACGCCGAACATATCAGAGAAAGGAAGATATTGTCCAGATTCTCCAACAGGGACCTGGAGGTCCTTAGGGAATGGATGGTATAAAGAGGGGCACTCTTTTTCTGGAGGTCTGGAAGAGAAGGCCAACAACAAGACCCTGCCAGTTTGAATCATTCTATCTCTGCTACTATGCCCACCCTTATCAAGGATCAGTCAGTACCCTTATCACTATTGCATGTAAAATCCTCTGTCACTCACACTCTCCACCAAACCTGCATGGACTCTGTACTATCAACTCACTAAAGCAGAACACCTCACCATCCCTCTATAGCTTGCAATCATGTCATGCGCTTTCAGGTCACTCAATCGTTCCTTTCCCCTCATTCCAGGAGAAGGCAGCAACAATACAGCAGAAAGACCCAGATGGTGGAGGGCTGACAGGGATTCGACGGCTCAGTCTTCACAAAGACAGAATCCTGGTCTTTATAGAGGAGGATTGGGACTGCTCCAGAGGTGATGAGAGATACATTTCCCAACAATCAAATAAGTCCCATTGCTCATGCCGCTGCATCACTCACAGTTACCCCAATGGCAGTTTCATTCATTGTACACTACTTTTAACCATTGTCCACAATGCCTTCTCTTTCTTTTATCATGCAGGGTGTGGCAGGATATCTACCTCTTCTGTGGAGAAAGATCCAGCTCTGCCAGCCAACAGCTCCACAAGCAAAAACCTCACTGCAACAGCTCTGCAGACAACCAAGGAAGAAATGCCCCAGGACACTGGCACTCAGGTGACTGGTGTAGGCATCTGCTCAACTCCAGGTAGGAGAGGACCCAGTCATTTAGATAATCAGGGGCTTTAACCACATTAATCACAAGAATAAACAAAGGCGGCAGACAGCTATGTGGTAGGTGACAGTGCTCTTTGCCCATAAGCCACATAGCGACCATCCTGCCATCTCCATGGATAGGTTGGCATTCAGAAACAAATACCACAAGGATCACCTGACCCAAGCTCCAGGGCCATTGGGCTCCACTGGCAAGCTGGCTCACTCCAGTCCAGCTGCAGATCCAGTGTCTACCCTGACATATATTGTAGGGAGAGGAAGTGAAAACAGATTGCTGGTACCTTGGTAGCAGAGGTGACATAGCACTGCATTCTCACATTTGTAGAAGTGCCATTGCTTTGACATCATGTCTGTTTGTTTGAATCTCCATACAACCCCAGCTGGAACTGCGCCAGCTTGATGTGTTACTGCATGTGCAGACATGATGTACCATGGAGTGATGTCAGGATTGAGAACATGTGGAAGCAAACTGAAGAAGGCACCATACAGCGAATGAGTCCTTCTGACAGCACTGGCCCACATCCTCCCAGGTTCAAGTCCCACCTGCTCCAGGCGTGTATAATAACATCTCTCAACAGGTAGATTAGAAAATCATTTTAAACATCACTATTCTTTCCCTGGCTGCTGTATACAAATGTTGACATAAATCATGTGGTCAACGATATCTGGGGCAAATAGGAATTTGGCACATCGGGGCCAATCTGTTTGGGCATCTGGGAAGTAGGGTCCCAGAGGTCTGTGTTGTGTACAGAGTACATGGGTCTTCACATCAGCCCAACTCCCTCACAATTTGAGACACTTACCCTGCCCACTCCAGGTGTTGTCACAGCCATTTTCATTCCCATTGTGTACTTTTAATTGACATCAGAATGGGACATGACAGTGGACACTCTTCGGACAATGGTTTCCAGCCTCCCCCTCTTTGTGTTGATAAGATCCTGAACATCCAGATCATCTTCCTGCAAGTCCTTCCCATAGAAAACTTCACAGGCTTTACATCTCCCCAGCTCCCTGCCCAAGCTACATTTCTGAGCTTCGAGCTGGCTACATCTCCCCTTTAGCCCTTAGCAAATGAAGTGACTATGCTGTGTTTGATCCTACACACTCCTGCCTTAATGCCCTGGGTGATTCTGACCATGGACAAACACCCTTCCCCTGCTATAACCATATGCCCCTTTCATATCCTTGCCACCGGGTCCCATCTTTATAAATATTATGGTCTTCAACAAAATTTTCATCCCTCCAACCTCCCAGTTTCCTTCCCCAATTCAGAAGAATAGCTTCTTGAGTCTTCTTCCCATGGCAGTGGGCTCCCTTACTGCCTCTAACTTTTTCCATTTTTTTCTGTAGAAGGAGCCAATGGTCTGACCATGACCCACCCTGTGGAGAGACCTAACTGGACATGCCCTGGACAGGAAGTGCATGGCCCCATTATTGATGGCTGTAGATCACCTTGATGCAATGATTCTCACTGCCTAGAAGCTGCAGTATTATAGCTACTCATGTGACCAACTGGCTGCCTCCATGAACAGGAGGAGTCTAGATACAATGCCTCTGGAGTGGCCTGATTAAACCTCCAGATCCAATGGACTCCATTGTCAAACAGGCTCCCAGTTGTGGATCCAGTCACTACACTGAAGTAGTGAGGAGGAGGGAAAATGGGAAAACCTATTTAAGTTGCTCAGTGCCTTTGATAAGGTAGGTGAATATTAATGAGAGATATTGGACTATTAATAAGGCAGTGAACAAGTTTTAATCTCCCATAGTTGGCACTGCCTAGTAAGGAACTCTTCTCATCTCTTCTTAGCAAATACATAAAAATTATAGTGAATTTCTCCCAACATTGAAATAGGCCTTCCTGGACCTCTCACAAATTTGGTTTGTAATAACTCACTCCTTTTCCCACATTGGTCAGGGCTTTTGAAGATTCTGTCCAGTCTCTTCCTCCACTGTTGTCCAAGTGGCAGTAGTGTGCACCTTCACAAGATGCATTGTAGAAATCTTTCAAGTATCCTTCGCCAGTGACTTCCAGACTCTACTCCCTAGAAGGACCAGGGCAGCAGAAGCACTGAAATACCAACAGCTGCAAATTCTCCTCAGCCTGACTGGGAACTAAATTATAATTTGATAGAACTCCCTCTTTAACCCCACTCTTGGTGTCCCCACCTCTTATGGATTGTAGAGGTTCAAGAAGGCAGTCATCACAAAGACCAGTTTGCAAATTATGTATCAGCTTTAATATTCATACCTAAATCACATGAAGGAAAGCAAAACTCTTCAAATTTATTTGTTGTTGTTGGCTACCAAAGTTGATATTCCTAAAGTAACATCAGCACTCAGAATGTCACTGATTATTGATTTTGAAAATACATTTGCCATGAGGTAGCACTTGGATTGGCATGGTGGCTCAGTGGTTAGCACTGCAGCCTCACAGCAGCAGGGACTTAGGTTGGATCCCAGACATGGGCAACTGTCTGTTTGGAGTTTGCACATTGTCTGCATGGGTTTTAATTCAGTCCTCTGGTTTCCTCCCACAACCCAAGGATATACAAGTCTGTCATGCTTAGTTGTCCCAATAGTGTCCAGGGATGTGCAAATAATAGCCATGGAAAAAGGTTGGGTTATGAGGATAGGGTAGGGGGCTGGATTAGTGTAGAATACTCTTCAGAGGGTCACTGCAGACGCGGTGGGCTAAATGGTCTCTTTCTGCACTGTAGGGATTCTATGATTCTAATAAAAGAAAATTGATCTGCAAATAATAACTAATATCTGGGAACATAAAATCACAGCTTCAAGGAAAATTTGTATAGTCAGACAAGAAGGTTATTCATGTTATTTAACTTCAATTCAATATTTAATTATGAATCTATTCTCAAAGCACCCACCAGACACTTGGGAATATAACTACATATATCTTTAGCAGTGTGCAAGCAGAATCTTTTATGAAATAAAAAACATTTTAGAGTACATGAAGTTTCAGAGATTTTTTTATTATAGATATGTGATATCAAACAGCAGCCAGCTCACCGCAGTTCCTATTATTCAGCTTCACTTTAATTTTAAATGCCTCAAGTGCTCAAATCTCCAGATCTTGTAAATATCATGCAACATAAGGCTTGGATACTTTTATTAAAGTTTTGAAGCATCTTGGTTTATTTGAAGAAAGTTATACACCAAGTCTGGGATTTAACTATAGAGAACACCAGCAGAGTAAATCATTTGCTGAGGCAAAACTGACCAATAAAGGAAATCGAAACTTCAAAGTTCGCTTAAGCTTTATTTGCATTTATATTGCAACTGTTCCTCACTAACTTCAGGAAGGTTGTGACAATGTTTGTGCTCAAAATATATGAGTTTTGCATGAAGCTTTCATATTTCCTTAACACATTGGAACAACTGGCAATGGATTTTACTATCCCTCTTCAGTAGTACAGTGCAAATAGTGCCTCTGCACATGTCTCCATTATGTGATATTCTGATATAAAAGCCACGCTGGTCTTGCTTAGGTCTCAGCTGCAAAGCCTGTGATCTCCAATCATGAAAAGATGAAGCTACTATTTCATTGTCTTAAGGTTCTGGGTGTCAGAGCCACAGTAGAATTAGCCTCGGCTTGTGAGGCAAAGCACTTGAGAACAAATTGTCCGCTGTGATGCAGCATTTTGTGCCACTATTTGTGAAATTGTGCACTGGGTACAAGCTATTTTGTGCCTTATCACAACAGAGCCAAGTCTTATACTGTGAATTAATAAGGAGACATCATGCACTACTGCCCAAGTAGAAAATCACCAAATTAGTCTTATAATTAAGGAACAGAATGGATCAAATTTTGTCAAGTACACACAATCTCACTTTCTAGCTATTGAATATGCATGCTATTAAGACGCATTTGAGGTAGTTTAGTTCATCCCACCAAATAAAAATTGCTCCAATATTCAGCGTGAACATAATGTCTAAATTCTGCAGGAGAAGGGGGAGGGGTGGGGGAAGGGAGCGGGGGAAGCTTGGTGCTTAATTGTATGCACAAACCTGGACATTAATAACTGAGTCAATGTCTGTGATGTAAACACCACCATACTGATGCATTTTTTGTTTTTTGAGTTTTGTTTCTTTAAGCTGTACAGCTGTAAGCTGTACCTTATTTTGGAAAGGTGCAGAAGCCACAGGGTCGTAGTCATGGGCGACTTCAACTTCCCAAATATAGATTGGAAGCTCTTTAGATCAAGTAGATTGGATGGGGCGGTGTTTGCGCAGTGTGTCCAGGAAGCTTTTCTAACGCAGTATGTAGATTGTCCAACCAGAGGGGAGGCCATATTGGATTTGGTACTCGGTAATGAACCGGGACAAGTGGTGGGCTTGTTAGTGGGTGAACATTTTGGTGATGGCGACCACAATTCTGTGACTTTCACCTTGGTTATGGAGAGAGATAGGTGCGCACAACAAGGAAGTTTTTACAATTGGGGGAAGGGAAATTACGATGCTGTAAGACAGGATTTGAGGAGCATACGTTGGGAGCATAGGGTGTCAGGGAAGGATGTGGTGGAAATGTGGGACTTTTTCAAGGAGCAGATACGACGTGTCCTTGATATGTATGTACCGATCAGGCAGGAAAGAAATGGTCGTGTGAGGGAGCCTTGGTTGACGAGGGAGGTTGAATGTCTAGTAAAGAGGAAGAAGGAGGCTTACATAAGGTTGAGGAAACAAGGTTCAGACAGAGCAGTGGAGGGATACAGGATAGCCAGAAGGGACCTGAAGAAAGGGATTAGGAGAGCTAAGAGAGGGCATGAAAAATCCCTGGCGGATAGGATCAAGGATAACCCCAAGGCATTCTATGCGTATGTGAGAAACCTGAGAATGACGAGAACGAGGGTAGGTCCGATCAAGGACAGTGGTGGGAGACTGTGTATTGAGTCGGAAGAGATAGGAGAGGTCTTGAACAAGTACTTCTCTTCAGTATTTACGAACGAGAGGGACCGTATTGTTGAAGAGGAGAGTGTGAAACGGACTGATAAGCTAGAAGAGATACCTGTTAGGAAGGAAGATGTGTTGGACATTTTGAACAACTTGAGGATAGACAAGTCCCCCGGGCCTGACGGGATATATCCGAGGATTATGTGGGAAGCAAGAGAGGAAATTGCAGTACCGTTCTCGTCTTCACTGGCAACTGGGGTGGTACCAGGGGACTGGAGAGTAGCGAATGTTGTGCCCCTGTTCAAAAAAGGGAATAGGGATAACCCCGGGAATTACAGGCCAGTTAGTCTTACTTCTGTGGTAGGCAAAGTAATGGAAAGGGTACTGAGGGATAGGATTTACGAGTATCTGGAAAGACACTGCTTGATTAGGGACAGCCAGCACAGATTTGTGAAGGGTAGGTCTTGCCTTACAAGTCTTATTGAATTCTTCGAGGAGGTGACCAAGCATGTGGATGAGGGTAGAGCAGTGGATGTAGTGTACATGGATTTTAGTAAGGCATTTGATAAGGTTCCCCATGGTAGGCTTATGCGGAAAGTCAGGAGGCATGGGATAGAGGGAAATTTGGCCAATTGGATAGAAAACTGGCTAACCGGTCGAAGTCAGAGAGTGGTGGTAGATGGTAAATATTCAGCATGGAGTCCAGTTACAAGTGGAGTTCCGCAGGGATCAGTTCTGGGTCCTCTGCTGTTTGTAATTTTTATTAATGACTTAGAGGAGGGAGTCGAAGGGTGGGTCAGTAAATTTGCAGATGATACAAAGATAGGTGGAGTTGTGGACAGTGAGGAGGGCTGTTGTCGGCTGCAGAGGGACTTAGATATGATGCAGAGCTGGGCTGAGGAGTGGCAGATGGAGTTCAACCCTGCCAAGTGTGAGGTTGTCCATTTTGGAAGAACAAATAAGAATGCGGAATACAGGGTTAATGGTAGGGTTCTTGGTCAGGTGGAGGAACAGAGGGATCTTGGGGTCTATGTACATAGATCTTTGAAGGTTGCCACTCAGGTGGATAGAGTTTGTAAGAAGGCCTATGGAGTATTATCGTTCATTAGCAGAGGGATTGAATTCAAGAGTCGTGAGGTGATGTTGCAGCTGTACAGGACTTTGGTTAGGCCACATTTGGAGTACTGTGTGCAGTTCTGGTCGCCTCACTTTAGGAAAGATGTGGAAGCTTTGGAGAGGGTGCAGAGAAGATTTACCAGGATGTTGCCTGGAATGGAGAGTAGGTCGTACGAGGATAGGTTGAGAGTTCTCGGCCTTTTCTCGTTGGAACGGCGAAGGATGAGGGGTGACTTGATAGAGGTTTATAAGATGATCAGAGGAATAGATAGAGTAGACAGTCAGAAACTTTTTCCCCGGGTACAACAGAGTGTTACAAGGGGACATAAATTTAAGGTGAAGGGTGGAAGGTATAGGGGAGATGTCAGGGGTGGGTTCTTTACCCAGAGAGTGGTGGGGGCATGGAATGCGCTGCCCGAGGGAGTGGTAGAGTCAGATTCATTGGCGACCTTTAAGCGGCATTTGGATAGGTACATGGATGGGTGCCTAATCTAGGATAGAAGTTCGGCACAACATCGTGGGCCGAAGGGCCTGTTCTGTGCTGTATTGTTCTATGTTCTATGTTCTAGTGAGTATGACGCACACCCACATAACATAGTGTCAAATGTATCAACCATGTATTTGCATAAATAAAAACAGGAAAATTCAGGATGGATGGTGGATAGATAGAAAAGGGAGATTCAATGAGGAATTGGTAACAATTACTGGGTTTATCGGAGAGTGAGGGACATCCTTTCTCTCAGCAGAGGGGAAGAAACCTGCTGCAAAAGATTGTGTTTAGGGGAGAGATTCTTTATTCATTCATGGATATTAGAATCACTACGATAGGTCATCCTAACTAACCTTGCAAAAGGTGATAACAAACCACTTTTTTGAAGCATTGCAGTCCATCTGGTGTAGGTACAGCACTATGATATTACAAAGAATGTTCCAGGTTTTTGACAATAACAATGAAGAAATGGCGATATAGTCAGGGTGGTGTGTGGCTTGGAGACAAACTGGCAGAAGGTGGTATTGCCATGCTCCTGATGCCCTTGTCCTTCCCCCTTAGTCTAAAAAAAAAGAACAGCTTCTGACCTGAAAGATCAATTCTTGGTGGCATCACCATCATTCACACGGCATCAGCTGAAACTACAGAATAGATGGCTAACCTCAATATCAAATTGTAGTTGTTGCTCTCCACCCAAGAAACAACAGAACGGTTGTGTTCACAGGTATGAGATTTCAGAGGACCACCATTTTACTGTTGGAAAGAATAGAATCCAAACTCCGTACAAAGCCTAAATAAAAGATCCACGTTTGCACTATAAGGTGCTTGGAAATCAATAGGGAGTGTGGACTGAGCAGGAAAGGGGATGTAAGAGGGAGAAATTGTTAGGAGTGCAAGAATGCAATGAAAAGGTGGAGTAGTGTGCCAAAGTGTCCTTGAAGCCTTCATTTCCATTCACTAAAATCATACCTGATCTAATCATAGATTTAATAAAAACTGAAAGAACTGAGGATGCTATAAATCAGAAACAAAAACACAGAGGTTGCTGGAAAAGCTCAGCAGATCTGGCAGCATCTCTGAAAATAAATCAGAGTTAACATTTCAGATACGGTGATGTTTCCTCAGAACTCGTTCGGAGGAAGGGTCACTGGACCTGAAACGTTAACTCTGATTTCTCTGCACAGATGCTGCCAGATCTGCTGAGCTTTTCAAGCAACTTCATTTTTTTTGCCATGGTCTCAACTGAATTCCATTTTTCTGTTGACATCATGCAATCTTTCAAGGACTTGTTTAGTTCAACCTTGAATATCTTCAATGCTATGAAAATATTTGCCTCAATATTGGATGCTCTAATAATGAGATTCACTGTCATCAATTGGGACAAGGGCATACTTATCCTTTTTGGATAGCTCATACTGCCTTGTGCTGCGAAAAAAAAAAGAGTGAAGCGAGTTAGTTAGAATTTTGCAAACATTTTTGGATGATGCAACTGTTGTGATTAAATGGCTGAAAGTATGCACAAGCTGCAAATTATCAATTTTGAAACACTTTTTAATCCGTGAGTTGGAGGTGAAATTTATGGATGTTAGGTATTATAGAGACTGTTGATTGGTGTGTGATTGAGGTGGTTATTTCAAGCAGAGTCTGAGGCTAATAGTCGAGTTAGTAGGATACGTAGAAATGCATTCACTGACCTGGATCATTTCACATCATAGAGATGTGCAGCACAGAAACAGACCCCTCAGTCAAACATGTCCACATCAACCAGATATCCTAAATAAATCTAGTCCCATTTGCCAGCATTTGGCCCATATCCCTCTAAACCCTTCCCATTCACATACCCATCCAAATGGATATTATAATTATACCAACCTCCACTTCATAATTGAACTTCTTAAAGCACTACATCCAAGTCCCCCAAATTCAACAGCTCCCAGTTCCACTGAAAAGAGTACTGACAGAGCCGTCTAGCCTCCTTTGAATACAGGACATCTCTCTGCTTCCCGCTTCCTGTGTGCCACATGATTAAGCCATTATCTCATGTGTCTAGCCAATCAACAACATTTCTCAAATTAATTTCACTTCCTACTTGAGTGCCAGCACCTACTCCAGCCAAAGTACACATCTACCCTATCAGCAGTGCAACTGGCTTTAACTGGTGCAGGGCGGTATAATGTTGGTCCCTTGCTGCAATGTGCAGCTAATGAGCACCATGGTCAGTACTGGCTGCCTGCAGTAATCATCCAAATGAGCAGGCAGAGCAGCAACAAAATTGACATGCTGCTTGTACTACATCAAACTGACGGGGGTTAATTACATCTGTGTGCTTTCAGAATTATCCAATTTAACCCTATTACCCCTTGTCACACATTGTTATCTAATTAAACCACATTATAGTGAAAACAACTATTGGCTTTGGAACTGTTAGCCTTGTTATTGATGTGTTTTATGACTATATGTAAAGCACAAACAACAATGGCTTTTCAAATCAAATTAAAGTCCCTTCTCAGTCATTGTTAGCTTCACTGACCCATTAATCTTACAACTGCCTTTATCTGGTTTAAATGTACTTTTCTTATTCTGACTGTTGCATTGGACATTTTATCCATATGGGGCTGATACAGAGAATCTGCACTGAACTAAAACAAAATAAAAGGAGTACATTGTTATTGCTCTCCAGTGAGGCAACTGCAGTAAAAAGAAAGGTCATACAAGTACTGAAAATCATTGGAAGAGTTGCAATGTGATGTAAACACAACAAAAGAATATCCTGCCCCACTATAAATGGAAATGTCTGACAAAAGCTATATGCCTACTTAGAGCATAAAATAATAATAATTGTGCTTTTTATTGTGCGTATTCAGTTGAAACAACAGAAAGAAACATACCACAGATGGAGAAGCATTGTTCTCCAAAGCAATAAAGTCAAAAAAAAGAGAAAAGGTGGCATTACGATGTGTCAACCTAATGGCCTTTGTCAACACACAGCATACTCAATTATTTCTGTGCTTCTGTTTCTACCACATAATGGCTTTGCAACTCATATTCGTATGCAATACAACATCCATATCTGTAGATCTTATATTGCACCATCTTCTGGTTAACATGAAATACTTTCACTGACATCAATTCTGCGCTACACAGACTAGAAATGTCTCTATGTTAATTATGTATACTCTGTTATAACATCTTGATGGTCATGTCTATTACAGTGTGCATGCTGGGTGTTTCACAATAAAACTTTGAAGTGAAAATCTGTGCAGCTCCAGAGTTTACCCAGAGGGGTCTCAGAATTAAACATGTGGCCCAGGTCTGTACTTGCTCAGATTGAGACTGATGTCAGGATCTTCCCAGAGGAGGTCTCTCAATTAGCTGCTTTCATTTTCAAAGCTATTGTAGGGATTGTCAGAATGGAGGTTTCACCAGCTTGGATTTGGATTTCTGGATTCAGAATTGAGTACTCACCATCACACTATGTAGCCACAGCAATGCTCACCATAAAAATAAAGATAGTGGCAAGTTCTTGATATTTTCCCTTGCCCAAGTACCCCATCCAATCAGAGGTTCAGTTCTCGAAGTTCAGCAGCATCACCAGGGGAGCCAGAGGGAAGTGAGGTACCATGAGTCCATTCAACACTGAGGCCCTCATTGGCTTACATATTAGTGAATGAAAAGGCTAGGTTCTAACTGGTAGTGTGGTGTTGGTGTGGTGGTGGGAGCCAGATGGTCTTGGATGCAAACATGATTTTTTTGTGAACATTTTCTTTCATCGCATGGAGCCTCAGTTGGGATATTCCACACCTACCCCAGCCTGTTGCAAGGAAATGGCAATCTCTGCACATGACACTGTGGTAACTCCACTATCCTAGACTGGGCTATCCAATTTGTTCCCTGCATTCCCTGGGAATGTTCTACAACATCAGTGGGACTGTATCAAGAGCTGTCTCAGTTCTAAGCCCCCAATCGTAGAAGCTGGGATCTGAAATTATACACTTCAATGTTGAAGTCAATTACTAGTTGTCTATCCATTCCCAAAAGAAAATGCTAAATTAGGGATAAAAAGGGAATAGAATAGTTATAGTCATTAGTTATCAACCTGTTTGGACATGTTAGGACAACTATTCTGGGTAAGTAGAACTTAGACCTGAATGCTCTAACCAGAAGGTAGGAGTATCACAATGCAACAAGAGTCCTTCGAACAGTTGAGACTGTGGTTCTGGAAACACACAGGAGGTCAGGGAGCATCCGAGCAGCAGGAGAATCGACGTTTCGGGCATCAGATTCCTGATAATATTGAGGATAAACCCATTTGTTTCACTGATGTAGCTGAGGGAAGGAAACTGCCATTCTTCCCTGGTCTGGCTGAAATGGAACTCAGACTCACAGAAATGTGATTAATATTTAACTGTCCTCTCAGCAATTAGGGATAGGCAATAAATGCTGGCTCAACCAAAAATGGGCAGGCAATTAACCCACACCTATGCACAATACTGCAGGCAGGGAACCAACTTTGTGCTGCCTTCTCAAATTCATTTCTGCATGCATCCAATACTAATCATGTTATTCATTGGTTGCATCATTGAGCATAATGCCAAGTATCATTAGCATTGCTTAAAGTTATCTTCTATCTCTTTAACTGGAGATGCAATTTGGCTGTTGGTGATTCTGAGATAATTCTAAATATTTTTTTTTGGAAGAATCAATAATGGCTGCCAGTGAAAGAATGCAATTCCTAAAATCTTTAAATGCTGTGCTGGATGTTTTGTCTGGGAAAGGTAAAAAGATAGGATGTTGTTTATAATTGCTGCTGTAGAACGGATGTAATTCTGCATGGCGGGGACAGGATGATGAGGTAAGCAAAGCAGTGTTCCTCCAAACAAATGCTCAGAAGGCAGTAGCAAGAGATCGGAATGGAGGTCAATGTCAGCTGAGTAGGCTAAATGATCTCAATGCAAGAAAAGAAATGGATTGATCTGACATGAATTTGCAATGTTAGTGAATGCATCTTCAAGTAGCAGAACCTGCCAATCGTACCATTAGCCTCATCCATACAAACCTACAGAGAGACAATGAAGCAAAGTGGGCCACTCGAACCTTCGAGCCTGCCCTGTCATTCAATAAGATATTTGCTGATAGGATTTTAACGTCAACTCTACATTCCTGGAAATCTCGATCATTCACATTCTAACGGTCTGAATTAAAACCTAAAGATATGATTTTGGCACCAATCTATTCCATTACTGACTGTGACGATTCCTGAACTCATCTGCTTTACTTTGGCTGGGAAGCCTCCTGCCCAGAGGTTCACTCGGAAACTGCACCTATTGGAAGTGGGCAATTGTAGCTTGATATAGATTGGGAATAAGGATTCTGGTCCAGTGGATAATTTGAGCAATATCTGCTTTTGGTGAGACACTGAGCCGAGGTACATTAGAATCAAAGCTTGGGATAGTGTGAGGGAGGTGAGGGTGCGGGATGGGGGGTGGTGGGTGCGGGTGCACAGGGTTAATGTCAGTTCCTTGGAGACTGTGTTTCTGCTGCAGTAAACACAGGTGAAGACTCCAGTGGGCCAGGTTTCACAGAAAGGCCAATGCAACATTATTTAAGAATAAGATGTCTCACTTTTAAAACATGAAAAATCTTTTCTCTGAGAAGATTGCTAGTATTTGTGGAATTCTCTTCTCTGAGAGGTAGTGAAGCATAGATCTTTAAATTTATTTCAGGAAGTTACATAGATTTTTGATACATAAAGGGTTCAGAAAAGATTTACAATTGCCAGGGCTGGAGGATTTGAACTGGAGGGAGAGGAGAATAAGCTGAGGCTCGTTTCCCTGGGGTGACCTTATAGAGGTTTATAAAATCATGAGGTGCATGGATAGGGTAAATAGACAATCTTATACCCCCAAAACGTCAGATTGTCTCATTGGCCTTTAAGATTGTCAATATGATAAATTCAAACTTAATTGGAGTTTGGTATTTTTTGGGCTATAATTTAAATTAATTGGCCTAATATGAGAGAGTTTAAGAGAGTTAAAAGTTAGCAATGATAGTACTAAGTGTTCTCAATAAGACACAATGTAACATGTGCTCTAGCTACTGGTACAGTGCACCCACATATTCATAATAATCAGTTACTGGATGCACAGATTTAAAATGATTGGTAGATGGATTAAAGGGGACATGAGGAAATGGTGGATATCTGGAATTTGTTGTCAAGTTTGGCAGTTGAGGTGGAAACCCTCAGCACATCTTAAAGAAATCTGGATCTGTACCTGGAGCGCTTTAACCTGCAAGGCTAACTTGGTAAAATGGTAGATTATGATGTGGATAAAGAATACCAAACAGGCTGGTAAAATGGGGAGCAGCACGGCAGATGTGGAGAAGTGCAAAGTGATGCACTTCACAGGGTAAAAATGGAAAGACAGTCTCCTAAAAAATGACATGGTTTTGAGAAGTATAGATTAGCAGAATTATCTTCCCACCTAAACAGTAAAACTCTCACAGGCAGGAGAAGTTTGAGATAATTTACTGGAGTTTTTCAAGATAATTAAATGATTGTAAATAGGGAATAGATATTCTGGCTTATAAGTGGGCTAATACTAAAGGTCAATAATTTAAAATCACTGGAAATATCAAGAAGAAAGATAAAGGGATTTTTTTTTCACTGAGAGAGTTTTCAGGATCTGCAACTCTCCAGCTGAAAGGGTAATACAATCTACACATGGGCCAAATGGACATTTCAGTAGAAGGAATATATGGGAAGGAATCCTGGTTAAGCTATGTGGTTATATCAAGGGGTTAAAAGGTTAAACTAATTATTTTTCTATAATTAAGAGCTAAAATGATTAACAATGTTCAACATACAGTTCACAGACATTAAAAGAATCCCTGATTAGAGATACACACCAAAAGTCTAAGGGTAGCACACTTTTTTAAATAAACTGTCACAAAGGTCATCATAGTGTAATATTTTATAAGATGATTATTAATAGCCCTAAACATAGTCAACTGAAAATTTCAAAGCCGGCCCAGCTGAAAACAATATAATCTTAAAACACAGGCATATAACTCAAGAAAATTGTCCAAGGTGAGCCCTCACAACTGTACTCTTTAAAACTAATGAGGGGTAGACTTTATCTGGAAATGAACAGCTGTATGTTTCCTTAGAAAGCAAAGAAGACTGGATCTAATTAGAAACTAAGATAAATGTAACTTTAATAATTGATGAATATCTTATTTAAATTACCTTATTATATCAATCCAGTCTGTTCTGCTATAACACGTGTTTCTTCAAAGCAAATTGGCTTTACAGCAATTGAAGAATTTAGATTGTTATTTGCAGAATGTGAACTTTCCTTCCTTGTGTTAGCTATAGCGTGATTCTGGCCCCATTACTTTAAATAGCTTGTCTATTGTGTAATTTCCTTATTACATGAAAACCAAACTATTGTGCTTTATCAGAACCAACTGTACTCAAATTTCAATATGGATGCTCTTTTGAAAATCGATTGCATTTCCTCCCTTTTCCTCGAACCTTTTAGCATTATAATTGACTGTTTCCATCACACTGTAGATTGCAGTTTTGGTTCTGACATCAAAGAGTCATAGAGTCATGCAGCACGAAAACAGACCCTTCAGTTCAACAACCATAATCCCAAACCAAAGGAGTCCCACCTGCATTTGCTTGGCCTACATCCCTCCAAACAGTTCTTGTTCATGTTATCTAAATGTCTTTTAAACATTGGAACTGTATCTGCATCCACCACTTCCAACAAAAGTTCATTCCACATATGAACCACTGTCTGTGTGAAAGAATTGTCCTTTGTGTCTTTTTTTTCAATTTTTCTCCTCTCACCTTAAAAATATGTCCCCTTGTCTTGAAATCCCTCACCATACGGAAAAGATACTTACCATTCACCTTATCTATAGCCCTCATGATTGTATAACATTCTATAAGATCAATTTTGTATCCAATTGGCAAGCTAGGTTAGACGGCTAGGATCTTGATTGTGACAGGGATCAAAGGTTATGGGGAGAAAGCGGGAAAATGGGATTGAGAAACTTATCAGCCATGATTCAATACGGAGAAATCTCAATGGGCCAAATGGCTTAATTCTGCTCTATGAGATCACATCTCAAACTCCTATGCTCCAATGAAAACAGTCCCAGCCGATTCCGCTTCTCCTCATAACTCAATCCCTCTATTCCTGGCAACATCCCAGTAAATTTTTTCTGAACCCTCTCCTGATTAATATTTTTCCTGGAACAAGAAGATGAGAACTAGATACAGTACTCCAGAAAAGGCTTCACCAAAATCCTGTACAACTTCAACATGACATCCCAACTCCTATAATCAAAATTCTGAGCAATGAATGCTGAATGCCTTCTTAACCATCCTATCTGTATGTGATGTCAGCTTCAAAGAATTGCGTAACTGAACCTCTAGGTCTCTCTGTTCTATAATACTACTCAAGGTCCTACATTTAACTTTATAAATCTTGCTTTTGTTTGTTGTTCCAAAATGCAATAACTCACAATTATCCAATTTAAACATCATCATCAGCCACTCTTCAGCCCAATGACCCAATTAATCAAGATCTCTTTGTAATCTTACATAAGATGTGGGCGGCATGGTGGCACAGTGGTTAGCACTGCTGCCTCACAGCGCCAGAGACCCCGGTTCATTTCCCGCCTCAGGTGACTGTGTGGAGTTTGCACATTCTCCCCGTGTCTGTGTGGGTTTCCTCCGGGTCCTCCGGTTTCCTCCCACAGTCCAAAAATGTACAGGTTAGATGAATTGGCCATGCTAAATTGCCCGTAGTGTTAGGTGCAGCAGTAACTGTAGGGGAATGGGTCTGGGTGGGTGGGCTTCGGCGGGTCGGTGTGGACTTGTTGGGCTGAAAGGGCCTGTTTCCACACTGTAAGTAATCTAATCTAACCTTGTTCACTGTACACTATACCACCAATCATGGTGTCATCCACAAATTGACTAACCATATCTTCTATGTTCTTATCTAAATCGTTTATATAAATATCAAACGAAAGTGGACCCAGCACCAATCCCAGTGGAACATCGCTGGCAAAAGGCTTCCAATCCAAAAAAACAACTCTCCACTGTCATTTCTGATGAAGAATCATCTCAACATGAAATATTAGCTTGCTCTTTCCACGGCTGCTGCCTGACCTGCTGTGATTTCCAACATTTTTTGTTTTCTTCTGCCATTCTATCAGTTGTCTCCTGTCATTAAGCAAATTTTGTATGGTTTGGCAAGTAGGCAAGATAGATAGGTTCTTGATTGTCAAGGGGATCAAAGGTTATGGGGAGAAAGTGGGAGAATGGGATTGAGAAATTTAGCAGCCATGATTGAATGGCACAGTAGACTCGATGGGCTGAACAGCCTAATTTCTGCTCTTGTGTCTTATGGTCTTATAGCTCACACTGAATCCTTTGTGATCTAACTTTAATATTAATTAATGAATGTGGGCAAGAAATGCAAAACTTGCGTCCACACCTCCCCCCTCACTTCCCTCCAAGGGATCCTTCCATATCCGTCACAAGTTCACCTACACCTCCACACACATCACTTACTGCATCCGCTGCACCCGATGTGGCCTCCTCTACATTGGGGAGACAGGCCGCCTACTTGCAGAACGTTTCAGAGAACACCTCTGGGACACCCGCACCAACCAATCCAACCGCCCCATGGCTGAATACTTTAACTCCCTCTCCCACTCCACCAAGGACATGCAGGTCCTTGGCCTCCTCCATCGCCAGACCATGGCAACATGATGCCTGGAGGAAGAGCGCCTCATCTTCCACCTAGGAACCCTCCAACCACAAGGGATGAATACAGATTTCTCCAGCTTCCTCATTTCCCCTCCCCCCACCTTATCTCAGTCCCAACCCTCAGACTCAGCACCGCCTTCTTGACCTGCAAACTTCTTCCCTATCTCTCTGCCCCCACCCCCTCTCCAGCCTATCACCCTCACCTTAACATCCTTCCACCTATTACATTCCCAACACCCCTCCCCCAAGTCTCTCCTCCCTACCTTTTATCTTAGCCTTCTCAGCACACCCTCCTCATTCCCGAAGAAGGGCTTATGCCCAAAACATCGATTCTCCTGCTCCTTGGATGCTGCCTGACCTGCTGCGCTTTTCCAGCAACACATTTTTCAGCTCTGATCTCCAACATCTGCAGTCCTCACTTTCTCTTATGTTACTGAGAAGTTATATATAGATTCTAATAATATCTGGGATAATACAATCTGCCTGAAACCTGTTCAAAAAGATGCTTGAAGTATAATAATAATCTCAGTTGGCTCATTTCCCCGGTGAGAGATAAATCAATCTTTCATACTCACTTAGCATCTTTAGCACCTGTCTTTCGCAAACTATTCATGACAGCAATCATCTTAAAAACATGCCAAATCTGGCATTGTGCCAAAAAGGGCCTAGGATTATTAGAATCTACCACGTTTACAGGGTTATAGAGACAAATTAGGAGTATGGGATAAAGAACAACTCTTCTTTCACAGGGCATACACAAGCAAGGTGGGTCACCTTGCATCCTTTTGTGCTGTAAACTTCTGTGATGTTCAAATTAATACAACAATTGTAAGAGCGAACGGATGCAATCCTGAGAAGATTGGGACTGAACAGTGTTTCAAAATGGGTAGCAAATATCTGAGAAAGTAAAGGTTTGCAAAATAGCTTATAAAAGTAAAAAAAATGCTAAATTAGCTATTTTAAAAATTATTGTTTCTTTCTTCTTAAAATTAATTTTATCTGGCATCCTGGTCTCCTTTCTATCAGAAAGATGTTGTGAAACTTAAAAGGGTTCAGAAAAGATTTACAAGGATGTTGCCAGGGTTGGAGGATTTGAGCTACAGGGAGAGGCTGAACAGGCTGGGGCTGTTTTCCCTGGAGCGTCGGAGGCTGAGGGGTGACATTATAGCAGTTTACAAAATTATGAGGGGCACAGATAGGGTAAATAGGTAAAGTCTTCTCCCTGGGGTGAGGGAGTCCAGAACTAGAGGACATAGGTTTAAGGTGACAGAGGAAATATTTAAATGGGACCTAAGGCGCAACGTTTTAGTGCAAAGGGTGGTGTGTGTATGGAATGAGTTGCAAGAGGATGTGGTGGAGGCTGGTACAATTGCAACATTTAAGAGGCATTTGGATGGGTGAATGAATAGGAAGGGTTTTGAGGGATGTGGTTCAGGTACCACCAGGTGGGACTAGATTGAATTGGGATATCTGGTCGGCATGGACAAGTTGGACTGAAGGTGTATTTCCGTGCTGTACATCTCTATGACTCTATGACTCTATGTGCTATGCTTTAAGATTTAATTTTAGAAACAGATGTATGATAATTCTTAAAAGCACTTAATTATCATTCAGAATTTATCCTTTCCACAATGTAGGGCTGAATCTTAGATTTTTGCGGCTGTCAATTCTGTTGAGTTTGATGGAGGGTTTCTATATCGCTGTAGAGAATTTTCTTTCTGTATTTGAATGAACTCACCTCATTATCTACCTACTCACCCCTATTATCTGATTCTAGCCCAATCCTAAAACATGTTATTCCCAAAATAATTTGTCTTTGCCGGGATATTCCGGCATGGACTAATATCCCAGCTGGTGGTGCAGTCTTTAAAAGGCAGTTAAACTGGATCTGCCCTGCAAGCTTCCTGATGTTTGCCCTGGACATGGAGTGAAGGGAGAATTGAAAGTTTGAGGACAGGGACCTGGAGGTCCTGGTGAAAGGGATGGGGGCCAAAGGGGGACATCTTCTTCCCCCATGTTGAGTGGTGGAGGCCAGGATACCAAACCATGTCTGCCAAGGTTACCATCCAGGTCAGTGCAGGTCTCAGCCATCCAGCCAAATGCAGAGTATTGCCAGAGGAAGTTCAATCATCTTTGCCAGTGTAAGTGGCTTCACCATCCCTCTGATCCCTCCTAATCTCTCTATGTCTGCTCCTGCACATTTCATCCAACAGGATTCATGTTCTACTAATCTTATTACTACGTCTTTTCCCATGCAGTCTCACCCACCCTGACCCTCAGTACCACTAACTCTGCATACTCTCCACACTGGCTACTCAATTGTTCATAACACGTTCCCGCCTGCATCAACACTAACAGCTGTGCCACCCACTTTCATCTTGAAGAATACCTGCCTATTTCTCATTCGAGGAGAAAATCAGCCCACAATAAGGGGGGCATGTTTTCATGGAGGTAGATGCAGGTCTTGTGATTTAAAGGATTAAGGGATTTGGGGGATGGTGGAATTGGATATTGAACTCAATGAGTACGGTCATATTGAACAGGGCAGCAGGCTTTAAGGATCGAATGATCTACTCTACCTCCTATCTTTTATGTTTCTATATTTAAGAAGTCAAGTAGGATGGTGGTGCTGACATTTGGCTCCTCAGCCTCTGACCTCCCCAAGTGGCTGACATACAATATCCAAGCTCCTGGACTGATATTGGAGATACCCTTAACTTAATGTGCTAAGTTGACTGAAGACTGCTAACAACTTTGACAAGCTCCCTGGCTAAATGGTAAGGCTATACACTGTGAGCTTGTTATTTCTGGCTGAGAGGTACAGTCCAAAAAGGCAAGGCAGGGCAAGGTAAGAATGCTATGAGTTTCCTGGTCAGCTCAAACTGAATGAGCAGTAAGACAGCAGGTGAACAGTCCAGAGATACAGCCTTGTCCTGTCTCCAAGCTTGTGTGAGTCAATGAGTGTAAAAAAACCTTGTTGTAATTTTACAACGATAGTTGCCAGTGAGCCCTGAGGTGCAGCATTAGAGTATAAAACTGCCCTCTATGTGAATGGGAGGTGTCCCATGAGGCTCGCACATGTTGAATGTCAAGTCCCTGTACATGCATGTGGTCTGTGTCCATGTAATGTGCTCTGCTCTGAGATATTGGTATCCAACATGGAGGCCCATTGGAGCAAACAGTGAGCTGCAGCCATTAGATATGTTTTTTTTTTACTTAGATTACTTACTTAGATTACTTACAGTGTGGAAACAGGCCCTTCGGCCCAACAAGCCCACACCGACCCACCGAAGTGCAATCCATCCATACCCCTACATTTACCGCTTCACCTAACACTACGGGCAGTTTAGCATGGCCAATTGTTCTCTGACATCCATGTCAAAAAACATTGATATGTAATTTTCTCACCAGAAAGCTCTGTATTAATGAGAAAAATCTGCAGACAAAATAAACACCCTTTATAGCCAACTCATCGCTGCCTAGCGACAATCTTGTCTTAATGTCTGCAACTTCATCAAAAAATACGACAGGCTGGTCCCAATATCAAGTGGGTCTCACTGGATTTCTTGTGTGGCTCTACCAGATTTCTTGCCTTTGCCCACATTGTTCAGGTCCCTGTAAGTTTCTGCCCTCAGTGACTGAACTTGATGTTTATTAATCCATGCAACTCAAAACCAAATCACAAAATACATTTAAAACCACTTCAGCTCAGAATTAGTGTTCTGTATGGAGTGTAGTTTTAGGGGGAATCTTTTAGAATAGCTATAAACTACATGAGATCGACTGACAATCACATCAAAAAGTGCAGAGCTGCAGATCTCAATACCAAATATTGGGTTTCCATGGCTCAACAATTTGGGCATATAACAGAGACAGCATGCCTGGTCCAAATAAATATACATAGCCAACAGAGACACATCTGAACCCCTGATGAAAGTCAATGGGGCAGTGGGGTGTTCCAACCTGGTATCATGATCCAAAAATAATTAAAGTTGTTTTTTCATTGTGGTGACTTTATAAATCTGTTTTTTGAGAAGGGAAATTGTTAAGTGATATCCTGGGCATACCTAATATCAGTCAGACTTCCTTCCCGTATTGTCCCAATAAAAGAATGTCTGTTGGAAATATTGATGAAGATTTCTAGTGGCTAATGCATCTCAGCAGTTCAAACATCATGCACCCAAAAGCATAATCTGAGTGAAGTAATCAATCATACAAATATTTCAATTCAGAGGAGACAATTATCGATCTTATTCTACTTAATTATGAATCCAAAGATACACTACAATGTATGTTTCCATCTGGATATACATATATATCTGGATATGGATATATATTTTTCATTTAATTAACAAATATAAAGTTTATATCAATGATATTTTCCAACAATATTAAACAAGCTGCTGGTACCCATGTTCATTTTTGTTTGGTTTAAATGTTACTCTATTATTCAGAGTTAGACAATAAGGTTTGTATTTTTCAGTATTTAGTATTCAAAAACAACATTTTTTTCTGACTGTAACCATGTCGCATTGCTACTTCTTGTTCTCTCTGAATTCTCCACAATGTTTAAATGGTCAGCAAAATCCTGTAGCTCTGTTATTTCTCCACTGTATATCTCTGTCAGATTTCCGTTATTTCTTTTTAATCTTATTTATCTGATTATAATTAGAGTCTCCCTAATAAATGGCTTCTTTTTCTACGTCCTCCCACCACCATCGCCAGACGGCACAAGGCACTATTATCAGCAGAAATGGGATCAGATTAGATTTCCTACAGTATGGATACAGGCCCTTTGGCCCAGCAAGTCCATACCGATCCTCTGAACAGTAACCAACCCAGACCCATTTTCCCACCCTATATTCACCCCTGACTAATGACTCAACACCGTGGGCAATTTAGCATGGCCAATTCACCTGACCTGCACATCTCTGGATTGTGGGAGGAAACCGGAACACCCTGAGAAAACCCACGCAGACATGGGGAGAATGTGCAAACTCCACATAGACAGTCGCCCGAGGCTGGAATCAAACCCAGGTTCCTGGAGCTGTGAGGCAGCATTGCTAACCGCTGAGTCACCGTGCCACCCTTAAACCTTACGCTTCCATATACCCTAGTTTTAACTCTGCACAACCACTTTCAACCTTGCACTGCATTTATGTCATCAGATTGCTTGGTTGATTTCCCATCCTGGAGTCACAATTTCCTTCTGATTGTCTTCATGAAGACCCAAGCCATCTTTTTCCATTCAGCACAATTCTGTTCCCTTGCCACTGATTTCATGTCTCTCGCTGGTCACTGACTGAACCTGGACCAGAATGTTCATGATTTCCATTCTTGGTCATGTCTTCAGCCACCTAGACCTTATATATTAGTATGCCCTCCTGAAATGCATCACTTTCCCATCTTCCAACAGCTCTTTAAAACCCACGTTTCACCAATCTGTTAGTCACTCTTCTGCTTTGTTCATTTTTTAGCTTGGTATCTATCTTATTTAACTGTCCCCCTTGTAAACATTTTGGACCGTAAATGTACTCTGTAAACAAAAGCACAAATTGCTGGAAAAGCTCAGCAGGTTTGGCAGCATCTGTGAAGAGAAATCAGAGTTAACACGTTGGGTTCAATGACCCTTCCTCAGAACCCTTTGTAAATGTTAGTTGTTGGTGTTGTTGAAGTGAGCTTTTTTGATGTTATCATGATGTATATTTTAATTCATCAACTAAAAAGATTCTATCCGTCAGAACACTGTAAATGTACAAGAACATTCTTATCAAGCTTATGAGTTATTCTTGCAGATGAATTTTTTTTCCAAGCCGACACTTAATTAGTGGCTGCATTGGATAAACTTGAAGATAAACTTTTTAAAATTTCTCTCCTTTTTTTCAAGATGTTCTGGTAGATGATCTTAAAGGATTTTTGTGAGCTTTGATGAACATAAGTCAATTATTATCATAATTTATTTGCTGTCATAAAAATGTATCATGATTTACACCATTACCTACAAGATATGCAGTATCTTGGCCACTATTTGAAACATAGTGGTATATTTCTTTTTATTCTTGTTGCGTCTAACACTGACTCATCCTTTCCTTAATGGCTTCACTACTGTGTAGTTAAACATGAGCAATGAAGTGTTAGAACTTGGAAATTTGCTCTGACTTGGATCATCAGACAGCACACCAATCTTACTGAATTCTAGCTTGTGTGTTGTTTATGAGCATATTGGCATATTATTTTTAGCGTATTTTCTTGATACAAATTCAACAGCTACACATGAGTGAAAACAATTTTTAATCTTAGTCACAGTTACCTTATCAAAAGTAAGTAGCTTTGTCTACCTTTGTTTTGATATCTGGACTTTGAATATTTGGTTTTTTTTCATTTTCGAAATGGTTCTTTTTCAATCTGCTTTAAATCTGATTTTATTCAAGTAAAACTTTCCATATTTTTAATTGGTGAATTGTTTGCATTTTAGCATTTATAGTTTGTATAAATAATAGTCTGCTCAAATTACTTGCCAATTACATCAATTAAGTGTATTTTAAAGGTGAATATTTCAGGAAAAAGACATATTTTAATGCTTGGACTATTGGTATTAAAGTCTATGAGCTAATTAGTCAGATAAAAATTAATCATTCATAATTCCTCTTCAGTTTGTGAACTTTTTAAAAAAGTATCATTTGAAGCTAAATGGAAATCTAACAGAGAGGCTTTCAAAATCATGAATGGGCTGAATAGAGTTAATAGGGAGAAACTATTCTGCAGCAAAAAAAAACCAAGAACAACAGGGCATAGATTTAAAATGATCTGCAAAAGAAGCAAGGGTGAAGTTGGGAGAAATGGTTTCAATGGGCGCACAGTTATGGTGTGGAATGCATTGCCTGGATGTGTGGTGCAGGCAGGTTCAGTTGAGGCATTCAAGAGGGCATTGGATGACTATTTGGATCAAAGTGATTTGCAAGGATATGGGGAAAAAGCAGCAAATTGGAATGAGGCAATGATACTCATTTAAGAAGCTGGTGCAGGTGCACTAGGCAGAATGGCTTCCTATGCTGCAACTTTTCTGTGATTCAGTGAAAATGAGGACAATTTTAAAAGAGGTACTGATGTTACAAATTGTTGATTTTCATACTTTGCTGGCCATAAAAAAGTATCTAATAGGGAGATTTCAAAAAGATCTATCTCAACATAAAATGCTATTTTTCATATAAAAATAACAATATGCATAGTTAGATGCCAATGATGGCATTGTCCACAACAATAGTTAATGGAGCTATGCAGTTTACAATACTGAATACTCTTTTAGAAACAATCTCAACATTAACAGGTGTAATTGCATTTCAGGAGATTAAAAAGCTTGCCTTTTCTTGGTCTACCTCTACATATAATAAACCTTATTTTGGCAATGTTTTGTGTTGACAGTGATAAAATGGGCGTAACTAGGCAGAGAAAACAGAGCAATGCCATTGTGTTCTTCAACAAATTTGAGTAAAAATTCAATTAACAAAGAAACACATTGCAGAACATTAAAGTGATCGCAGGTAAAAATGGAAAATGATTTTGTTTCTTCAATATGCCTCAACTTAATAATCTTCTACCAAATATCACTCACTTGCAAGTGATGCAGAGAGTCATTTAACTATGGGTCAACTTAAAAATAAACATTAATAGAAACAAACATTCATTAAAAATACAAATCTAATATAATACTTTGACATAAGTAATCATAGAAATATTGTCCAAGTCTATTCCGGAATGCCAGAACCTCAGCAGTCATGCTGCTATGCATTGTAACAGAATTTTCACCTCCAAAGCATGTTCATAATTATGGGGATAAAGTAGGAGAAGTTTTAAGGAAACTTAACCCTCTCCACAAATGAAAACTGTTTCCACATATTTTCAGCACGGACAGACAATGGTTTAATTTCAGCTTCTGCTGTATCTGAGTGCATGGTTGTAATTGATATCCCAATATATTTATTATGGCAATGAAATGGCCTGGTTTCCTCTGATTGGAACTTGTACTGAAGAATTTAGAAAAATTCAAACAGAAATAACAAACATAAGATATCTGAGGAAAAGTTCTGAGGAAGGGTCACTGGACCCAAAACATTAACTCTGATTTCTTTCCACAGATGTTGCTCGATTGGCTGAGCTTTTCCAGGATTTTAATTTTTATTTCTTAAATACAGCATCTGCAGTTCTTTATGTTTTTATTTAACATGAGACATCCACACTCAAAACTTTTCAAGTAAGCATTTTTGACACCAAAGCCTGTCTATCATCTACCAGGTACCAAGTGTGATGAAATGCTGACTACCTTGTCTGAAGAATGCAGCTTCAACAACATTCAAGAAGCTCAACATCATCCATGACACAAACCCATATAATAGGATCTCCCACTGATGCATCATTGTAGTACTCGGTGTTATCAACGAGGTCAGACCCCCTCAAAGCATTTCAAGAAAGTAGCCCAGACCCTAATTTTCCCAGTTGTTTCAAGCAGGTGTAGAGCAGATATTCCAGAGTGATGCAGCTGATCAAACCACTTTGCTTTAAACAAGCAGAATTTATTTACAAGGTTACCAAATGAAACACAAACAAAAGAGAACGGAATATAGAATACAGACCTATCCAAAAACCCAACAGATTATCCCAAGTTAATGATGCTGTTCCAAATACTTGCCACAATCGCCAAAAAACACCCCCTGGCAAAAAAGGTAAAATCAAACACAGGGTCTTATAGGAGAGAGAGAGATGGCAGAGAGATTTAGCATGAAACACCTTCTTCCATGGAGCTGGTTCTTGGTTCAGCAGCCTCAAAACTCACTGTTTAGCAGCTCTGAACCCAAACCAAACCAGAGAAAGCTAAGCTAGGAGAACTGGCCACTCCCTTTTCATTGTACAAGTGTTTCTTTTAAAATTGAAAGTCTTCTTCTTGAGGCAGTATCTGTTAGCTATAATCAAATTGGCCCTAAAACCCATCCAAGCCAGATCTTTCAGAATTGCTGCTCTTACAATCTCTGTGGGAAAAAAAAGCCAAAGACAACATTACCTTCTTAAAGGATCAGCATCGTCACAAGCACCATAAACAAGATGAACAGCAATAACTTGCCTCAGCAAAATCAAATGCATATTTCAAACTTATGATCACTGGCCCTAAAAAGACAAAAGCAGCAAATGTAAGTCAAATTTCCCCCACTCCATTTTCACTTAGAATTATATTGCATTCCTTCAATGTGGTTTGATTAAAAACTTAAATGCCCTAAGTACTGTGACTACACCTGCAAAACATGAAAGTTGCAACAGTTTAAGAAGGTGACTCAACTTCACTTTCTCAAGAGTAAATATAGATGGGCAATTAAAGATTGACTTAGTCAGCAATGTCCATATCCATTTACTAATTGAAGAAAGTGATACAAATATCAAGAGTCCAAAAACAAAATTGCGCAACACACCTTCAGGATGCCTATTGAAAATTGATTGCATTCTCTGAATATTCTGTAAGCAGTGTTTGTTGAAATATTTGGCAAAGCAGGCCCTCTGTTCATGGCATCAATACATGTAACTCTGAGCACACTTGTAAACACTCAAGATATGTGTGCTGACAGGGGCTCCCTCCAAATCAGGAGATACAGCTTTTCAGGCAGAAAATCGGGAACATCAAATACTGGTGCCCCCAATCTCAGATCTACACTTATTGTGTAGTGAAGGCTTTAACTAGTTTTCTCTTGGAGGAATAATAGCATGGGTCTGTTTTTAGATCACGGATTTAACTGGTGTAATGGTCACATCACCTGCCAAGTGGCAGCTTTGAGAAGTTTAAACCTTTTAATTACTCAGACCTCATCAATGTTATTTTGCTAAACTGCCAGTGCTTATCTAATAGCAAGATGCAGGGCACCAACTGAAAAGCTGGAAAATCTGGCTGCCCTCCCGCAGAGCTGAGCTTCAAGAGACGGGAGACAATCCTGAGGAGTAGGGGCAGAGGATAACCATCATGCGAGGTCAAGACATGAGTGAGTCAAGATGGCCCCATGTGTGGTCACAATAATCATTGGCAATGCTATTTTATTGTCAGTTACATGAACAGAACAGCACAAATTATCCTATTTAAGAATAACTGTAGGAAGTGCTGGGGAAACTCAGCAGGTCTGGCAGCATCTGTGGAGGGAGAAACAGAGTTAAGGTTTCAAGTATGATATGAGTCTTCTTCAGAACCCGTCTCTAAGAATGATTGGCTCGGGTATTTCACATCTGCCAAATGGTGATTGGTTTGGGATCTTGAAACTAGTGTGGGATCCTGAATTCTTCTTTCTAAAGAAAAAGGCCAGTTGAAGCCACTTATTTTTAGAGTCTCTGAAAATTCAAGCTAGGTGGGTTTCAGGTGACCAATCTATTTGTCCATTTCCTCGCCTTTCTGTTTGTCACCATCATAAAAGCAGTGGGCCAATAATAAATCAAACAACCTCCCCCATTCCCGTCAATTTAAATCCAGCCTTGTTTCAATCAGACATCATCAATACATCCTCCCATCTAGTGAAATTGCTGTTGCTATTGTCATTGATCAAGGTTTATCCATATGTCAGTAGGTAATGAATGTGGTAAACGCTGTGCAGTTTCCAATAAGACTGGCGATAGCCAAAAGTTAAATATGTCACTATTGATGACAGAGTGCTGCCTCTTCATGCCCGAGCACTTTGGAAGTACTGGTATAGAGGTGAAGTTTTATTCATTTCCACTGGTTTGTTCCAAGGGGAGGAAAAATATTCTTACATTAAACTTTTCCACTTTGCAGGATGTGAAATGTCATCAATGTCCTCAGGCCATGTCCTCAGCAATGTGTCACGTCTGTCAGTGAGCCATGTGATTCCATCTCTGAGCTGTGCTTATTAGTATTCCACCAAGGTACATATTTCATTCAATATCTGACAGTTTGTAGAGGCAAGACAGCTGCAGGGAAGGTTCTGTGTTGACTGCAGTGTTTGTTAGCAGAAAGAAACATTGACTTTCTTGTAAGCAATACCTAAACTTGCATGTCTTGCAAAACAAATTAAAACTATCAAGCTGGTTTTGTACACTTAACCTATTAGTGATGAGATCATTTTGCTGGAAAATCTTGATGTATGAAAAAAAACTGTATCCTCATTGTGAATGCCATGAAAACTGCAGTACATATTTCCTTCACCAGTATGTATTTAAAACAATTCTGAGTATTTGTGTACACTTTTCCCTTACTTCATTCTCCTGCAACTAAGGTTGATCTGTGCTGAAGGATATGGGTCAACTGAAGATATGATTAGAGAGATCAGACAAATCTCCCTGCTGATGTTTGTCAGACCTCCAAGATGAAATGCAGTGTTCCTCTCAAAGAGGTGGCTGCAAATCGATAGGACTCAACCCAGAGATAGTAAGGTTGGCTTAACAGCTACTGCTGTCAAATTTGAATCCTGTGTCTGAGAGTGCTACATGGCACTGTTATTGCTGCCATGCTGCTGCAATTGCATTCAGTATATTTTCCTCTCTGAACATTTATTTTCATAGAGCTCTATGTTCTTTTTTTGTATTATTTAGGGTAATTTGTCCCAGACTTCATTGGAAAGGATGAATGGCCAAAAATTAGCAGACGTGCAAATAACATGACTGATGTTTTTTTGATCAAGTAATTGTAGTACGTCAGTTTATTTTGTTTGAGAAAGAAAATCATTGGAGAATTCATTAAGTCTTGTATGAGGTACTTTTCTCATTTAAATCAGTGTCTTTGCTTCTTCAAATCCACCTGAAAGCCTATTTTATGTGTTGCTCATTCTTGGGGGCAAGAAATTCTAAACTTGATTTCTAAATTATATTTTTGCTGTTTGAAGCTACGGGCCTTTATTGTGCGTTCATAATTTAAGACAAATAAATATCAAGGAATTACCTTTTCTCTCCTGTTTCTCTTCTGATGAGATCAAATTTCAGACATTTCGTTTAGGCACAAAAATTTAGAAATATCCAGGCTCCTTTCAAAATGGTGTCCTCTGATGGTAGGCGCAACTCCATCACTCATCACCGAGTCCACTCCAGATACCTTTGTTTCAATGACCAGATATGAATCAACTCTTCAAATCAAAGTGCTGGAAATCTGAAGTAAGAATAAAAGGTGTTGGAAAAGCAGTTCTGTTGAAAGATTACTTGACCTGAAATATTAACACTGTTCTACTAATGGTACCTGATTCAGACTGCTTTACCAGCAATCTTTATTTTAATTTTATACTTGTTATAGACGAGGGAGGATAGATAAATTAAAATCCTCTGTTGTCTTTTCTTACTGTTCAAATGCTGGCTAGCGATGCTCTCATCCCATGAATGATTGAATAAAATAAAACTCAACCGTGGTTAATTAGGACTGAATGTTACCATATGTTTGCTGAACGTTAATTTGTTGGGAGTTATGGAGGATTTTGCTCCATGAGAACTAGTAAGAGCTCTTGCTGTATCACTCCAAACTTGGAACGTTAGTTATCTATTGCACCTAAATGCCCCTCACCCAATGCTAGTCCAATTCTACCAACTACCTGTACTGGGAGATCTCACCACGCAGTAGGTATCCCGGAATCAACTGGTATACCTGGCACACATGTCATTTACAAAAGACCGTTGTGCCCCTGGAACAGCACTGCCATTCTGTAGCCTTCTTGCTTGTTGAATGGCATTTTCCCAGTATTCGCAGACAAGGGGAAGTTGGCCATACTGGATTTGGTTCTGGGTGATGAACCAAAGCCAAGTGTTAGAATTGGAGGTAGGTGAGCACTTTGGGGACAGTGACCACAATTCGGTGACTTTTACTCTAGTGATGGAGAGGGATAAGTGTGCACTGCAGGGCAAGAGTTATAGCTGGGGGCAGGGAAATTATGATGCGGTGAGGCATGACTTAGGATGTGTGGCTTGGAAAAGTAGGCTTCAAGGGATGGGTGCAATCGATATGTGGAGCTTGTTCAAGGAACAACTATTGAGTGTCCTTGATAAGTATGTACCTGTCTGGCAGAGAGGAAAGGGTCGTGTGAGGGAGCCATGGTTTAATAAGGAATTGGAATCCCTTGTTAAAGGGAAGAGGGCAGCCTATATAAAGATGAGGCGTGAAGGTTCAATTGGGGCAATTGAGAGTTATAAGGTAGCCAGGAAGGATCTGAAGAGAGAGCTAAGAGCAGCAAGGAGGGGAACATGAAAAGTCCTTAGTTGGTAGGATTAGGGAAAACTCAAAGGCTTTCTATAGGTATGTCAGGAATAAAAGAATGACTAGGATAGGAATAGGTCCAGTCAAGGATAGTAGTGGGAAGTTGCACGTGGAGGTTGAAGAGGTTGGAGAGACACTGAATGAATACTTTTTGTTAGTATTCACTCAGGAACAGGACATTGTTGCCGATGTGAATACTGAGTCACAATTAATTAGAATGGACGGCTTTGAGGTATGTAGGGAAGAGGTCCGGGGAATACTGGAAAGGGTGAAAATAGATAAGTCCCCTGGGCCTGATGGCATTTATCCTAGGATTCTCTGGGAAGCAAGGGAGGAGATTACAGAGCCATTGGCCTTGAATTTTATGTCCTCATTATCTACAGGAATAGTGCCAGAAGACTGGAGGATAGCAAATGTGGTTCCCTTGTTCAAGAAGGGGAGTAGGGATAACCCTAGTAACTATAGGCCAGTGAGTCTCACTTCTGTTGTGGGCAAAGTCTTAGAGAGAATTGTAAGGGATAGGATTTATGAACATCTGGATAGGAATAATGTGATCAAAGATAGTCAGCATGGTTTTGTGAAGGGCAGATCGTGCCTCACAAACCTTATTGAATTCTTTAAGGAGGTGGATGAGGTTAAAGCGGTAGATGTGGTGTATATGGATTTTAGTAAGGCATTTGATAAGGTTCCCCATGGTAGGCTACTGCAAAAAATACGGAGGTATGGCATTGAGGGTGAGTTGGAGGTTTGGATTAGGAATTGGCTGGCTGGAAGAAGACAGAGGGTAGTAATTGATGGTAAAGGTTCATCTTGGAGTGCAGTTACTAGCAGTGTTCTGCAAGGATCTGTTTTGGGACTATTGCTGTTTGTCATTTATAAAAATGACTTGGAGGAGGAGCGAGAAGGTTGGGTGAGCAAGTTTGCGGATGATACAAAGGTCGGTGGAGTTGTTGACAGTGAGGAAGGATGTGTCAGGTTACAGCGGGATATAGATAAGCTGCAGAGCTAGGCAGAAAGGTGGCAAATGGAGTTCAATGTGGGTAAGTGTGAGGTGATTCACTTTGGTATGAGTAACAAAAAGATGGGGTACTGGGCTAATGGTCGGATACTTGGCAGTGTGGATGAGCAGAGGGATCTTGGTGTCCATGTACACAGATCTCTGAAAGTTGTAAATAGTGCTGTGAAGAAGGCAAATGGCATACTGGCCTTTATTGGTAGAGGAATTGAGTTCCGGAGTCCTGAGGTCATGTTGCAGTTGTATAAGATTCTGGTGCGGCTGCATCTGGAGTATTGTGTGCAGTTTTGGTCGCCAAACTATAGGAAGGATGTGGAGGCACTGGAACGGGTGCAGAGGAAGTTTACCAGGATGTTGCCTGGTATGGGAGGAAGATCGTATGAGGAAAGGCTGAGGCACTTGGGGCTGTTTTCATTGGAGAAAAGAAGGTTTATGGGTGACTTGATAGAGGTGTACAAGATGATTAGGGGTTTAGATAGGGTTGACCATGAGAACCTTTTTTCCACGTATGGAGTCAGCTATTACGAGAGGGCATAGTTTTAAATTAAGGGGTGGTAGGTATAGGACAAATGTTAGGGGTAGATTCTTTACTCAGCGAGTCGTGAGTTCAAGGAATGCCCTGCCAGTAGCAGTGGTGGACTCTCCCTCTTTATGGGCATTTAAACGGGCATTGTATCGGCATATTGATAGTGGGCTAGTGTAGGTTAGGTGGGCTTGGATCGGCGCAACATCGAGAGCCAAAAGGCCTGTACTGCGCTGTATTTTTCTATGTTCCATGTTCTATTGTCCAAGGTTGGAACTTACGGCGTTGCAGATTATTTGGAAGAATTTCTCTGCTCAGCCACAGTAAGTGCCACCATCTTTTCTCTGCTATCTCACACTCATGCTGTTTATGATACTACACAAACCTCCCACCATGGCTTGACCACCCTTACAAGTGCACGCAACATTTTTCCTCACTCGGTCTCACCCATTTCAACCCTTCTCTGTTTAAACCTTTCATGGTCTTTCCACTGACCACTCATTCAGTTGAGACACCTTGTCTAATTTCCAGCACTAAAACAAACAACTGTGATACACACTTTCATCTCACTTAATAGCCGTGAAGAAAGCAGCTCATAGTCAAGCAAAAGACTAAGACCAGAGATGGACTGTCTGATATTTGTCCGCTGACCCCTTATGATGTGAGGACCCTGTCCTTGACTTCCGTTAGTAGCCTATTAATCATACTCAAGTCTCTGGACTGATACTGGAGGCGGTCCCTTGACTTGCTGGAGGATTACCAATACCCTAAAAGCTGGAAAGGCAAAACAAAGGTAATATGGTGGAGAGAGTAAAGTGCAGCAAGGCAAAGTGAGGCAAGGGAGGGTCCTGTGCGTATCCAGGTAGGTATAAAATGAGTGAGTGCTAAGAGAACAATTGAGTTGCCCAACGATGCAACCTGGTCCTATCCATGAGCTGGGGAGTCTGTCACTATACACAATGTGTTCTTGCAGTAGTATTTCAATGCTATTTATTGGGGTATTGTAAAGTGCAGTTTTAAAGTGCAGAAGCAATCTGCAAGTGAACTGGGAAGGTGTCACGAGAGTCTGGACAGGCAGACAGTTGTTGGATGCCAGTGTCCCTGGATGTGGGGTGTGTGCAGCTTGGTGATCTAGAGCATGTCCAAGACGGCAGCCTGGAGGAACAAGTGATGAGCAAAAGTCACCAGGTAATTACTCTGACTTCCATGTCAGAAATTGTTGATGCCTACTTTCCTGGCAGTGGGTGGTAGAATCGGAAGCTGCATATTAATGAAGTAAAGTTTAGTGTTAACAATATCTCCACCAATGGGAATCTCGTTTCAATGCCCAAAACTCTGTTTGAATTCAATGAAACATTCTTAACAAAAACTGAAAGAACTGCGGTTGATGGAATTCTGAAACAAAACCGTTCTGAAGAAGGGTCACTGGACCTGAAATGTTAACTCTGATTTCTCTCCCCAAATGCTGCCTGACCTACTGAGATTTTCCAGCAATTTCTGCTTTTGAGACATTCTTGATATCTAGAAGGCATCACTTACCTTCTCATGTGAATATGCTAAATGTTTTGCCTTGCCCATTTCATTCAGGACACAAAAGATTCAGCCCATAGTCACCATTAGGCTAGCTTCTTAATCCCAGCTCTTTATTGAACTCTAATTTAACAATTTACCATGCTGGGATTTGAAACCACATCTGTAGAACATTAGCTTGGGCTCTGGATTACAAGTACAGTGAAATTTGATACGCCGCTGCCATCACTTAAACTTTTTAAGTGTGTAAATAAAGAGTATTATCAGTTCATGCATTCAACCTGCAAGCTTAAATGTTGCATCAATAACTAACTCTCATCACCCACTCCCTCCACACACACAAAACAACAAAGGTACAATTAAAGCAAACAGTATATTTGTAGGCAGTAGGATGCTCACATGCTGGGATTTTTTCTTAAGACTTCCTCTGGTGACCCAATAAAGGAAGGGATATTTTTATACTCTTGCATTGTAGTTCAAGTTTAAATAGCAGAAGTCAGATATCAACATTATCACATAATTTTGTTAAAGATTACATATTCAGCAAGCTAAACATTCAGCAAGATCACAAGCTAAACATTTGCGGTCATTGTACCATGAGGTCCAATTTCTTTACAGATGGATAAAAAATTTTGGAATCATGCTTTTCTTTTGAAAGTGCAACCTGCAGGTTCTTTAAGGTAAAGATGACCTTACCTGGTGTTGTAGCTGTGTTTCTTTTGGTGTTCTCTGCAGACTGCAGGTCTTTCCGGGTCTTCAGGTATTAATGCCAGCTAGCTTTACACAAGTAAGCAGACCTTGTGTGGTGCATCGAAAAGGCTAAGCTGAAGGCCATTTTAATACAATGGAGATAATATTTGCGCTTCTCACACTTAGACCCTACATCCACACCAACCAGACACCCTAACTTAACCAGACCCATTTGCCAGCACTTGGCCCATATCCTTCTGAACCCTTCTTATTCATGTACCCATCCAGATGCCTTTTAAATGTTGCAATTGTATCAGCGTCCACCACTTCCCCTAACAGTTCATTCCATACATACATCACACTTAGCGTGAAAAAGTTGCCCCTGAGGTTTCTTTTATATCTTTCCCTTCTCACCCTAAACGTATGCCCTCTAGCTCGGGACTCTTCCAACCCAGGGAAAAGACCTTTTCTCTTTACCCTATCTATGTCCCTCATGATTTTATAAACCTCCATAAGATTACCCCTCAGCCTCCTCTGCTCCAAGGACTACAGCACCAGCCTATTCAGTCTTTCCTTGTGGCTGAAACCCTCCAAGCCTGACCACATCCTTGTAAATCTTTTCTGAACCCTTTCAAGTTTCTCAATATCCTTCCTAAGGGGGGAGGCCAGAATTACACACAATATTCCAAAAGTGGCCTAATCAATATCCTGTATAGCTGCAACATGACCTCCCACCTCCAATATTCAATTCTCTGACCAATAAAGGAAAGCATACCAAACACCTTCTTCACTATCCTATCCACCTTTGGCTCCACTTTCAAGGAGCTGTGAACCTGCACTCCAAGGTCTCTTTGTTCAGCAGCCACCCCCAGAACCTTCCCATTAAGTGTATAAGTCCTGCCCAGATTTGCCTTTTTAAAACTTACTCAGAATGAATTAGATTCTGGTCATCTCTCATTGGCAGCATTCCAACTCCGAGACATCGAATCTGGACTTGTGTTTCAGTTAAATTTCTGAACAGTAACAAGTGTCAATTTCACAGAAAATGCTTTTAATGCTATTTCAGGCAGAGGGGCTACCAAACATCATCATTCAATCAAGAACTTTTGGGAGGTTTGAGACAAAAATTGTGAAAGTCATCTGACCTTGGACGCCATCTTAAACAATGCTGTCACTGTTTCTTTTAAAAGCAAAAGACAGTTCCTGAAATTTCCATGTGAACCCAAACCATACTTAAAGTTATGAATAGGAAATGTCTTCATTTGACATGACAAGTTGTCCAACATTACACTATATTGCTGTACAGTTTGAATTATTGCTAGTTAACCGAGAGAGAGAGAGAGAGAGAGAGAGTGCTTATGTGCTTCTGAATACTCACTCAAGATAAAAGAGCCCTTGGTTTGGCTAAGATGGAATCTTGTACAGCAAAAATTGTTTAGCTTATGGTTGAATTTGATTTTGAATGAGTTTGTGTTACTTGCGTCTTGTAGTAAATAATATAGTAAAATACAATGAAAAGCTTCAACCATCGCCACGGTCCAGGACCATTTCTGAATAACTTAAGAATAAAAGGAGGAAAAAAAATTCACTGAAAGAGGATCTATCTTCATTGCACTATCTCCACCATGAATCCTGACCAGGCTCACCAGTGATATCCGGGTCTCCATCCCTTGTCCACTGCCTCACTGCCATCTGTGCTGGGACCCACTATCATAGGAGTTGCCACTCCTTAGGTGCCATCTCTTTCCCGCTGGGCCCACCTGGCCAACACCACCAGAGTCTGCTACCTCTGACTGCTGGGGGACCTGCCACCACTCCACACATGGCCCGCTCTAGCTGCCTTGCCTATGAAGAAAAGAGAAATGAAAGAAAAAAAAGGACAAGAGCAGAATTAAAAAGGGTAAAAAAATGAAAGCGGATGGGAGCAGATTTGCCTCAGGCAAGAGCTCGCACACAGCCCTGGTATCCTGTCACCATCTTGGTTGACAGAAGAAATAATTTTAGGAAAGGATGCCTATTCAGTGTTTTGAAAAGTGTACTTTATGTCCACTTGGAGCTACCATAAACATTTATACCAGCAGAGGGAGTCAGCTAGAATTTACAGAAGAAAGTTAATAAAAGATCATTAACATTTTGAGTCCAGTGACCTTTATCACTGAAACGTTAACTCAGCAGCATTTATGGGAAGAAAGCAGTTTTTCCTGCAATTTCTGTTTCAGATCTCCAGCATTTTCAGCTCTTTATTTAATTTAATATAAGAAAACTATTGTTAATTATCTAATATTACTACTCTGTGTTTTATATTCCAGGAATTTCACAAAGGAGTTGAAGTTTATGCTAGAAATGGTCATCCAGAGGATCATTAAGGAGATGATTCCCTCATTAATTCCTGTGTACTCTTATTTCCCTTGCAGACCAATGGTGTTTCCTTGCAAAACGTTGATGACCAAGTGTTTTCGTTTTGCTGCTGATTCATGCAATTAATCAAATTATATAGAGCAGCACAACACGCATTCACTTAGATGCAGTCTTCAGATAATAAATGTTGATAACAGGGTGAGTGAAGTTTTGAAACTATTGACCAAAGTTTCCTAATGGGCTTAAAAATGCCCTAATCAGACCTTTAGTAATTAGTGAACAGTAACAGGTTAAATAGCTTTAGGTAGTGCTTGAAATCCTAAGCAATATCTAGTTTACTCCAAAACAGCTTTTTGCATTTAGGAGAAACTGTTAGGTCAAGCATTAGTCAGTAACATATTGTGCTGACTTAAATGAGCACACAGGCAATTGAAGAGGCAATCAGCTACTTAATGAACCTCTGATGGCCATTTCTTGCAGAAAGTTCAACACCTTTGTGGAATTCTTGGAACATTAAACAACCAGAGACAGCCAGAATTTTAATTGCGAAAGCAACAATGGCTTCCTGTTATTAAAATGCTTCTATAAACCCCAGCTGACTCCCTCTACTGGTACAAATACATATGCTAGCTTCGAGTAAACAATATGTTCATTAGACTTTTTCTTAAACTGTACTCTACATCCTTCACTAATGTGATGTCTTGCATTAACGATATGGCTAAATTAGCATTCAAGACCCCATTTTGGCCTAAACGAGACACTTCCTGAATGAGCCATTGAAAATCATCTCCTTTTTCACAAATGAGCTACAAATATGGAATTGGCTCATGTCAAACATTCATCCACACAACTACCAGAGTTGACAAGGAGGGAACTGTATATATTTGGGTAGGTTACAGATAGAGTACTGAAATCCACATTATAGCAGCAATGTGATTGTACTGAGAGCTTGCAGAGGAGGTTTACCAGGATATTGACTGGACTGGACTGGACTGGAGAGCTTTAGTTAAAAAGAGGGATTTGATAAATTGGGGTTGTTTTCCTTGGAACAGAGGAAACTGTGAGGGAACGTAACTGAGTTATAAAGAAAGGCTGAACGGGCTGGCACTTTTTGTTACTGGAGCATAGAATGTTGAGAGATGACCTTATAGAAGTTTATAAAATAACGAGGGGCATAGATGGAGTTAATGGTAGTTGTCTTTTCCCTAGGATGGGGATATCAAGGCTAGGGCGGACATTTTTAAGGTGGGAGGAGAAAGGTTTAAAAATGCATGAAGGTGTTTCGTGTATGGGATGAAATTTCTGAGGAAGTGGTGGATGTGGGTACAACATTTAAAAGACATTTGGATAAATACTTAAATACAAAAGGTTTGGAGGGTATGGGCCAGGAGCAGGAAGGTGGGACTAATATAGTTGGGATTATGTTCGGCATGGACCGGTTGGACCAAAGTGTCTGTTTCTGTGTGGCAAACAAAATCTCACTCCGAGTGGTAGAAATCTGCAACTCATTGTCTCCAAATGTAGTAAAGGTGAGCCCTCTCATTGCATTTAAGAAGCATTTAGATGTAGAACTGCATTGCCAAAGTGTGTAAGGCTATGAGCTAAGTACCGGAAAAATGGCATCAGAATATTTAGATGGACCTAAGGGCTGAAGGGCCTTTTTTTTTTAACACTATTAAACCTCTATGACTCTTAGCATCTGGAGAGTAACTGAGCAATTAGAGTACAATGAGGTGATATCATAGCAAAGTTAAAAGTCTAAATTGCTTTATGCACACAACTAATTTATTCTAAGTACAGTGTATTTTGTTTGGTAAAGAAATGGAACAGAAACTGAACCATGAAGAGGTGAGCTACCAAAAACAAGGGACAGATAAATTACCCATTAATTTATTTTTAATGGTATTGTTTAAGAAAGGAATATTGCCTAAGGCACTGGAAGAATGCCTTACTCTTAATTGAATGGTGATGAGATCATTAGAGCTTATTTAAACCAGGTAGGCAAGACCTCAGTTTTACATCTCACCCAAGAGGCAACACTTTTGAGAGTCTAGTGTTGCCTTAGCAGCTCTCTATGATGTCAGCATCTTCATAGAGTGCGGCTCAAAGCCATTATCCTCTGACTGAATGCCAAGATTGTTCGAGGTTGATGTACACTGAAGCTGGTTCATATTGCACAAGTGGGATCTGAGCTTCCAGCTATCAGAGCTTTAGCAGCAGGTACCAATCTCAGAGTAAACTTAAATAAAACAAAAAAAACCTGCGGAAACTGGATATCTGAAACAAAAAGCAGAAATTGCTGGAGAAAGTCAACAGGTCTGGAAGTATCTGTGGGAAGAACGCAGAGTGAAGAGAAATCAAAGTTAACATTTCGGGTCCGGTAACACTTCCTCAGAACTGCTTACCTCTTCCCCTGTCCCCACTTTGGCTTCAGCATAAACACTACTTTTTTCTGAACTACTTATAGTTCTGAGGAAGAGTCACTGGACCCGAAACACTAACTCTGATTTCTCTTCACAGATGTTGTCAGACCTGCTGAGCTTTTCCAGCAACTTCTGTTTTTGTTTCTGATTTACAGCATCTCTAGTTCTTTCAGCTTTTAAAAAAGCAGAGAGAATATTTCAAGCCTGGTGACTCTTTACCAGGATGATTAGTAGCTTGGAAAAAGTGATATTTATGCTGGAGCCAAAGTGGGGATGGGGGAAGAGGTGTGTGGAATTAGAATAAAAAACTATGAATTTTGTTTCCAAATTCTACCTTGCCCTCACCTTAACTTTAAGTAAACAAGCAGGAGGCTGGAAGAACACAGCAAGCCAGGCAGCATCAGGATGTGGAGATTGTTTCGGGTATAACCTTTCTTTAGGACTTTGGGTTGGTGTAAGGGGAGCTGCAGGTAAAGGGGGATGGTGTGGTGTTTTAGGGCTAGGTGAACACAAGTGGAGGGTACAACCTGGTTGGTCGATGGGAGGAATGAATCTGGTTGGTAGCTGGAAGGGAGGGTCAGTTAGAGAAATGGAAGGAAGTGGGTGGGAGAGGGGCTGGGAAGGGTGTTGGAGGATGAGGAGGGAAGTTATTTGAAATTGGAGAACTCAAAGTTGAGACCTCTAGGTTGTAGGCTTCCAGGCAGAAGATGAGGAGTTGTTCCTCCAATTTGTGGTCTGATTCGCTATGGCAATGGAGCAAGCCAAGGATGGTCATGTTGGAAAGGGAGTGGGAATGCAAATTCAAATAGATGGTGACTGGGAGGTCAGGTCAACCTCTGCAGACCCAGCTGAGATGCTAGGTGAAACATTCCCTTAGTTTCTCACAAATGTAGAGAAGACCACATCAGGAATACTTGGGCCATCTCACTTCTCCCTTTCTTTCCTCAACATCTCTGTTTCCATTTCTGGGGATAAACTAGCCACCAATATCCACTACTATCCCACTGACTTCCAGAGTTAGCTTGACAATACATCCTTACACCGTGTTTCCTGTAAGGACTCCATAGCCAGAAACACATTCCCTTCCACTCCCTTGGCTGTTCCCTCTGGGACTCCCTGACACACTGCTGCTCCACTCCCAACATCTCGCCACACTCTCACAGCACCTTCCCCTGCAATCGCAGAAGGTGTAACACCTGTCCATTTACCTCCTCCCTCCTCACCATCTGAGGCCCCAGATATACCTTCCAGGTGAAGCAGTGATTTACCTGCACTTCATTCAATCTAGTCCACTATATTCATTGTTCACAATGTGGCCTCCTCTACACTGGAGGGATGAAAGGCAAGTTGGATGACTGCTTTGTGAAACAGCCTCATTCCTCAAAAATGACCCTGAGCTTTCAGTTAGGAGGAGAAAGTGAGGACTGCAGATGTTGGAGTATCAGAGCTGAAGATTCCTGAAGAAGGGCTGATGCCCAAAACATCGATTCTCCTGTTCCCTGGATGCTGCCTGACCTGCTGTGCTTTTCCAGCAACAGATTTTCAGCCCTGAGCTTTCAGTTGCCTGCCACTTCAACACACCACTGTGTTTGCACATCAACAATTCTGTCACAGGCCTGCTGCAGTGCCTCAGCGAGCCTCAGTGCAAGCTCAAAGATAATATCTCATTTTCCCCTTGGGGACCCTGCGGCCTCTAGGACTCAACATCAAGTTCAATAATTTTAGAGCCTGATTCAATCCTTCCATGTTTTTTACCCCAATTCACTCGGTCCTGTTATGACATGGGTTGCTTTTAGCACAGTCACACATTTCCATGTACCCCTGGGCCTATTATCACGTTATAACATTGCATTTATGACACTTTACCCATTTTCTCACTTTCTCTTATCTCTTACCCCTGATTCAGCTTTTCTTCTGTCCTAGCCTGTTATCCATAATCTATTTTGGTCAGCGTGGACCAATTTGGGCCGAAGGGCCTGTCTCCATGCTGTAGGACTCTATGACACTAAGTGTTTACCTCCCCCTTTTACATCTCACTCTTGTTAGGCTCTGTCTCCACCCAACTGTGGACCTCTCCCTTTCTCTGTGCCATCCTGCCCCCAACATCGGCTTCAGCGTATATAGCACATTATCCTGGCTGCTAAGAGTTCTGATGAAGAGCCATTGAACTTGAAACATTAATTCTGCTTTCTTCCCATGGATGCTGCCAGACCTGCTGATTTTCCTCTGAGCAGACTTGCCAATTTTCCTCAGGCAAGCTACCATGAAGTGCTAATAAAAATTGAGACTACCAAGTGGCTGATGTTAATGATTCTGACAAGGGTCCAGTAACCATTTAATGAAACATGGAAGAGCAACTCTCCAGAGAATCATGGGACTGTCACCAAATCCAGCAACATAAAAACATCTGGTAAACATAATTAACAGTGCCAAACTATGGTCAAAGCATTCTGAAAATAAACTCTGTTACACATGGTGGCTCAGTGGTTAGCACTGCTGCCTCACAGCACCAGCAACCTGGATTGGATTCCAGCTTCAGGCAACTGTCTGTCTGGAGTTTGCACATTCTCCTTGGATTTGTGTTGGTTTCCTCCCACAGTTCAAAGATAGGTAGGTTAGGTGAATTTGTTATGCTAAATTGCCCATCGTGTTCAGCGATGTGTAGGCTAGGTGCATCAGTCAGGGGAATGGGTCTGGGTGAGGTATTCTTTGGGAGGTTCAGTGTGGATTTGTTGGTCCAAAAGGCCAGTTTCCAAACTGTACTGGCTCTATAACTTCAATAGCCTGCATTTTAATTGCAATCCAGTTAAATCAGTAGTTTTTATTTTCTAACTTGGAAGCTAATGCCTCTTTAGTTTCATTTGAGAACTGAAATTTAAAAGTTGGATGTTGCATTGAGAAAGCAGACAATTTTGAAATGAGATAAATTTACTGAGAACCAAATTAAAACAAAATTAAATGGAGGTAATAATGAATGTCTATGCAGACAGCATAATTTCTTTCAGGCATGATCTTGTCAGACTGTCACTGCACATACAATGATGTTAATTATTATCTTCCAATGAACCTTCTCAGGCATAAATGAGAGAAACAAAAGTTCAAACTCAATATGAATTTCCTGTCATACGCTTCCAAATTAGTATATTTGGGTCGACATATTAAGCTGTATTAGTCATTGGACATGTGATATTTCAATAACAACTTTTCAAAAATCTTTTTTTGTAATAAAAGCATCCAAGAAACTGTGGAAGCAATTAGTCTTGTTCCCCTCCTGTTTGTTAATAGCTTCCCTTTCAACTATTTTACCTTCTTTCAGGCGAAAGGGCTTCGCTTCCATTTGGGACTGTACTTTGATGATATTGTTAAACTTGATGACCATTAAGTGGAGATTTTTTGATGTTTAACAAACTCTACACTTTCCATCAGAAGCCATTTCGATGATGGAACCATAGAGTTTCAAAATTATGTTCACTTCCTAAAGTTTGCTGGAATAGTTACAATTTTTTTTTAAGGAGGGAAGTGTGTGCCCATGACTTTGGAAAGTTAATAATCAGAATGGCAGTTATCAGTCACAATTTTGGAAACCTTAAACTGTGACAAAACAAGAAGAAATTGTCAGCAAGACTTAGTGATCAATTTAAATTTGTGGGTTTTTTTAAAAAGAATTGTTCAGTGAGATAGTTGCTAATGTCCTTATTTCATAACCATAGTGCATTGAAATCTGATGAAGGTCAATAGTCCTGGCAAGCTATCGAGTGCATGTGGCCATCAGTTTTAAAAGTAGACAGTCATGGGATCCACTGAATCCTATGAGAGAAGGAAATGAATCACTCAACCATTCTTTTGCCCAGATGAAGGTGAATATCTGTCATAAGTGTGTGGGAGGTGAATGAAAAAAAATGGTGTAAATAACTGAATTAACTGATGAAAGTCCAAATCTTATAACATCAGCACCTTCACATCATCTTCTTGGAAAGCACTGCCCTACTTATCAAAAATTATAAAAGTCTATACAATTATTGCTCTGATATCAATGCCATGTTGTTAGTTTATCCTTGACTCCTTGCTGAGTCACATAGACCAAGGCAAGAACGTGACCATCAAGTGTTTTCTGAAGGTATTCAAGGAGAAAGGAGGTGACTGTGCTCTCACACAGAGCATATAGCACAGTTGGGCAGCTTGATAACAGTCCTTTCGGTCCAACTCGTCCATGGCATCCAGATATCCTAAATAAATCTAATCACATTTGCCAGCATTTGGTGCATATCCCTCTAAACCCTTCCTATTGATGTACCCATCCAGATGCCTTTTAACTGTTGTAATGGTGCCAGTCTTCGCCACTTCCTCAGGCAGCTTGTTCCACACACGCACAACCCTTTGCATGAAAAGGTTGCCCCTTAGGTTCATTGTGAATATTTCCCCTCTCACCTTAAACATATGCCTTCTAGTTTTGGACTCCCCCGCCTCAAGGAAAACATCTTGCCTATTTATCCTATTCATGTCCCTCATGATTTTATAAACCTCTATAAGGTCACCCCCTTAGCCTCTGATGCTCCAGGAAAAATAGCCCCAGTCTATTCAATCTCTCCCGATAGCTCAAACCCTCCAACCCTGCAAACATCCTTGTAAATCTTTTCTAAGCTCTTTCAAATTTCACAACATCCTTCCTATAGCAGGGAGACCAGAAATGTATGCAGTACTCTAAAAGTGGCCTAACCAATGTCTTGTACAGCTGCAACATGACCTCTCAACTTTTATACTCAATACACTTACCAATAATGGCAAACATACCAATCACCTTCTTCAGTATCTTATCTATCTGTGACTCAATTTTCAAGGAGCTATGAACCTGCACTCCAAGGTCTCTTTGTCCAGCAACACTCCCCAGGAGCTTCCCCAGTCCTGTCTGCAGCACCATTATTCGTTTTCTCCACACAGAGGAGCTGGATTGAGACAATCCATTTGTACAACCCCTACGCTCCGGCAAGCAGCAAGCGGCAGATCAAAATAACCCTGAAGGTGGATGCCAGTGGGAACATCCTCCACCCACCCTCCAGCTTTGTGATTCGAGGGAACTGAGGCAATCTGCTGTAGGTGGGGCAGCCTCGAATATGCCGAACCTGCGGGAGGGCAGGGCGCACGGCAGCGGACTGCAAAGTAACACTCTGCAGAAACTGCAAATGGGAAGGTCACCTGACTAAGGACTGCAAGGAGTCCAAAAGCTGCAACCTGTGTGAGGAAGCAGGCCATCTACACAAGGCCTGCACAAGTTGGGGATGGCGCCACATACGCTCAGATGGCTGGAAGTGGCAACACAAGCATTGGAACCCCAGAGGGCAGTAATGTGCCACCTCCAAGCAGAAAAACAGAATCAAGATGCACCTAGAAGGAAAGACAGGCCAGAGAGGCGGAAAAGGTAACCAGTACAGAAGCATGATAACCAACCTAACCTCCACCTGAACAGACAGAGTTGATGAAGAAGGACAGGGAGTGGATGTAGTGAGAAACAACTGGGAAAGAAATCACGTTAGGGTCCCAAAGCCCCAAGCAAAACGGAAAGAGGCAGCTGCATGATGGCTACACCAGCAATTGCTTCTCCAATGAAGACATGCCATCAACAAAAAAGAGACAGGATACTACAGTCAGGAAGGAGAGGAGCAGGCTCCGAGCTGGAAATGCTGGACTTGCTGAGGGGCCCAATGAAGCCCAATCTCCAGCCGTTGGGAATCACAGGGTAACCACTGCACCACAGCTTTGGGAAACCAGGATCAATGATGCTCTGACAGTCTGTCTGTCAATCTCAGAACTGGATCCTGCCGTCTTCGTCCTCACCCTGACGTTACCAGAGCAGTGGAATCACCTCCAGGGAGGAGCAGGATGGCTACCTCAGTGTCCAACAATTTGGCCCCACCACAAGGATGGAGGAAGTTTCCCAGTGACAAGACCTCAGATGAACGGACATTAGGTAATCCTATAAACTGTTAAAAATTGATGTTTAAATTGCCAGTATTAACATGTATTAATGGTATTAGCATTAAATCTATTGCGCGATGTGTTTCCACTTTGGCTTACCTGGTCAACATCAAAGCAGGCTTCCTGTTTCTACATGTGTGTGGGATATCACACCTCTGCAGCTATGGGAGATAGTTGACTCATGGGCCTTTGATTTGGTCAGTTGGGTATGATTGCCATTCCTCCGGCCTGGGGAGGCAATGTCACCATCTCCGAGGTTAAGGAGGTGTTGAGCAGGCACCTCCTCGTAGCAGACATTATATCCAGAAACCCTGCTCTGACTAATTAACATGTATGTTCTGGTGGTACAGAGTGAGCGGCTGGCCGTCCTATAGCAAAAACATCCAGGCCAGTCGTTCTGGCTAGAGATTTCAACTGCATCATCGATGTTGCTGGACGAACTGGAGGGGCTGACAACAAACTCGACTTCATGTCCAGGTTCCTAATGGAAACGGTTCAAGTTGCCAAGAAGCACAATGTTTTCAGCACCCCTGCAGATGGGCTACAGCATAGATACACCTGGCCACGGGCAGACAGGTCTATCCGCCTAAGTATAGATTTCCTGTTTGCCTCCCACACGCTCTCGGTCAGATCCACTGACGTTAATCCGGTGTTCTTCTCTGACTACTGCCTCCTGCTGGCCAACTGCCACCTACAGGATGAGCAGTGGGCTGGTAGGGGACGTATTATTCCTTAACATCGATTGGATTAAAACACTATCTTAAATGGTATGAAAAAAATCAGGTAACCTTCCCCTCCCTGATTCATCACAGTGTCTGTAACTCAGCTTTTAGCTTATAAACTCTGAGCTGAAACTGCTCAAATTTCAAACACTTACTAGACAATTCTATCCTAGATCAGAATGGTATCAAGGAGCCCCAACAGTCTGCAGCCTCAATGCATCACAAGTTATTATTGTGGGTTTCAATTATTTAATTCCATTATTCATTTAAGTTGCTTTTCTAATATTTTATTTACTTCATCACCAACTTGCATACTACATTAAGGCACAAGATAAAAGAGATTGCTTCCAGCGACTGACTAAACTGCTAGCTCCTATCTCTTTAGTAGAGAATAACCAATTCTATCAGCTCCAATAAATCTAGCACCGTGCCTGACTGCCTATCGCATGGTCCAGTTTCACTACACAGGGTCAGGTGAACCCTGTATATAATTGCAAGATGAGGGGCTCTGTGTCACAGTGGTAATGTCCCTCCCTCTGGGCTGATATCCAGGGTTCAAGCTCCAGTGTTCTAGAAGTGTGCCATAATACATCTGGACAGGTTGATTAAATATATCTACAATTGACAGTGGACTTCCTTCATTTTGTATCCAGCTCCTCTGAGATATGACTCAAAAATTTATTAGCATTTTTGCTGTTTTTCAGGGTCCTCACATTTAGGAAATACCCCCCAAGTTATCTTAAAAGTAAAACAAAATAATGCAGATGCTGGAAATCTAAACACAGATAATGTTTGAGACTGTAAGCACGTCTAGCATTATGTGTGGAGAGAGAAATAGAATTGACATTTCAAGTTCATTATGACTGTTCGTTTGGACTTGAAACATTAAAACTGTTTCTGTCTACATAGCCAGTCCTGTTGAGTTTCTCCAGCATTTTCTGCATCTGTTCCCAATTTATCTTACTTGGGTTCAAAGAATTTCTACAGTTAGAAATAGTTTAATACAATTTCACACTTAAGAAATACATTTTTTGCTTTCCTTGAGTGCCAAGATGGAGGGAGATCTTTCTCCTACAATAGAATTTTATAAGTACTGTTTAAGTGTTCAAATATGATAACTTTTGGGTTATCAATTTTGTGGCAAGCGTACGTCCTCTTTTATTGAGCAACTTGAAGAGACATTTTTTCTAAGAAAATAAAATGGAAGGATTTGGATAATTCATTGAATTACATTGATGCTTTAAATAATAAAAATGATTGGTTTCTCTGAAAACTTGTAAAAACCAACCTAAATCTGTAGGTTAAATAATTGTTAGTTACACAGATAATTTATAGGAATCAATAGTCTTGATAGCTGATTGATCATTATGGAACAGAACCCATGAACTCTGCCATTTTAGAGATTTGAACAACAGTGTAATGCTGTGACTATAGCAGCTCCCCAAGTGACATTGTGCGCTAATAAGATGCAGCTGTTGGTCAAAAAAGATGTTCTGCTTAGCATGCAATTGAATAACGTCATATAAGCAGTTATTACATTTCAAATGATTATCCAAGTACTTATTAAAGGCTGTGAGATATCCCATCTCAACAATCTTCCCCAGCAGTGTATACCAGATTCCCACTACTCTCTGGGTGAAAGAATGTTTCCCCAAATCCCCTCTAAACCTCCTACTTTTCACCTTAAAATCATGCCCCTTCATTATTGATCTTTCAACTAAGGGGAACAGCTGCTTTCTTTCCATTCTTTTCACCTCAGTCAGGTCTCCCCTCAGCCTTCCCTGCTCTTAGGGAAACAATTCAAGCTTATATAGCCTCTCAAATACTCCATCCCAGGCAACATCCTGGTTACCTTCCTCTGCATCTACCCCAGTGCAATCATATCCTTTCTTTATTTCAGTGATCAGAATTACACACAGTATGCAATGGCCTAATCAAAGTTTTTGTACAGTTTCAGCATATCCTCCCTGCACTTATATTTATCAATTATGGCATAGATTATAAGTGTCCCATATGTCTTCTCAGCCACATTGTTAAACTATTCCGTGGCCTTCAAGGATCTGTGGACAAACCCCCCAAGATGTGCCTCTGAGCTTCCTGGCATCCAGCCATTCATTGAGTACTCCCTTGTATTCCTATTTCTTCCTAAGTGCTTCACCTCACACTTATCAGGGTTAAATTTCACCTGCCACTAATTCTGGTGTTACACCATTAGACACCAGCCTCCAATCACACAAACAGCCTTCTGGCACCACCCTCTATCTCTTACCACCAAGCCAATGTTTGATCCATGTTGTCAATTTACCCTGGATCTCACTGATTTTACCTTTTTTATCAACCTTGTCGAAGGCTTTCTTGTAATTCATGTAAGCTACAATAGTATTACCCTCATCTACACACCTGATCACTTCCTCAAAAAATTCTATCAAATTTGTTAGCTATGATCTCCTTTTGACAAAATCATGCTGACCATCCCTGATCAAACCTTGCCTCTCCAAATGTAGATTAATTTCCTCCTTCAGGATTTTCTCTAATAGTTTTCCTGCCAGTGATGTGAGACTCATTGGTCTTTAATTCCCTGTCTTATCTCTTGTATGACAATCCACGTTGTAAAGACTGTTTTTTTTTGTGTGTGTGCTTTTAAAAACTGTTGCTTAAAATGAGAAAAAAGTGCTTTGAAACCCAGAAATTTAAAAGGGTGGTTGGATGATTTGAAAGCAAGGAATCTGATACTTATTGTGAATCCTGTTTGCGTAGCTGTTTGTTCTAGCAATGTGCAGATGGACTGGAGATGGGAGATTGTTTACAAGTAAAGCTGATTAGTTTGTGGACTAGGGATCAATTGTCACTAACAAAGGTCCTTCTTGTGGCCAACAAGGTGATTGGTTGTCAGTTAGCCAAAGAGCCTGGATTGTGAAGTAAACAGAAAAAAGCTAGCCAAGCCAAAAGAAGTCTACATCAGCCAGACACCTCCCTCTCTCAGTTCTCGGCAATAAGCCATTTTAAACCTGAGTAAAACAAGCTATTTTCTCTTCAGTAGATGCAGCAAGTTATGCCTCTTGAAGCCCCATAATTCAGAGACCTATTATAAGTAAATTAGCTGTCCTGTGCCACTTCGAAACCAGTGGATGCATTTGGAAAAACATGAAGGTTGACGAGAAACTGTGGATCAGAAATAACAAACCAAAGATCTTTTGAGCAAAGACCACTGAACAGATTTTTCCATTTTCCCTCAGACCATGTGTTTCATTATCTCCCATTTATGTCTGTGTGTGGCCTTGTGTGCATACATAAATGGGAGTTTATAGTGGGTTTAGAGATTTCACTTATAGACCTTACCTAATTTAGTTTAATTGCTCACCTGTAGTTCGAATCTAATTACCTATAATAAATAGTGATTCTTGTTCAAGACGGAAACTGGGTCCATGTTTTCTATCAATCTGAATTATGGGAATGGCATGGTGGCTCAGTGGTTAGCACTGCTGCCTCACAGCATCAGAGACCCAGGTTCAATTCCTGCCTCCGGTGACTATCTGTCAGAGTTTACACATTCTCCCTGTGTCTGTGCGGGTTTCCTCCCACAATCCAAAGATGTGCAGGTTAGATGAATTGGCCATGTTAAATTGCCCAGAGTGTCAGTGGTGAATATAGGGTTCGGGGAATGGGTCTGGGTGGGTTACTCTTTGGAGGGTTGGTGTGAACTTGTTGGGCTGAAGGGTCTGTTTCCATACTGTAGGAAATTTAATCTTAAACCAGGTAGTCCAGGGATGTGTGTACCTTTTTGAAAATCTTAAATATTATGACAATTCTGGGAATAGCAGGCTTTATTTTCCAGGAAGCTATTTTCGTGGGTCATGACTGCGTTCTTTGTCTCCTGTAGTAGAACTTGTTTTGATTGTTTGAACTTTAATATTCTTGCATCTGTCCTCATGATTGCATGCTGAAAAACTTCAGAAACATATTTCTCTTTTCAATGATATTCCAAAAAGTATTAGATACCAAGACAGAAATACACGAAATGGAATATTAATAATTTTACTGACCAACTTCCAGAAACTTGCTCTGAAGATCACTAAATTTAAGACCAGTAAATTTCTGAGTTGGGTCCTTTACTGGTGTATGTGCTGACATGTTTGATTTCTGATGTGCACTACACCAAGGCATTCCACGGATTACCAAGACATCTTCATGGCAAACTAACATTGGTACAGTTCTTGGAACAGATTATCAGTGCCCATCACTGGTGAAAACTCACTCCACATCCTTCCACTCATCCCTCTTAAAGCCCCACCACCTCATTCCTCCCCCTATAAGTACGCACAAAGAATCAAATAACCATATGTGTCTCAATAATGGACTTCTTCAAGATCAACAGTGTATGTTGTGAACCTCTCTGACTCAAATATTCGATTACAATTCTGCCATGACTCATTGATTAAGCCCAGGTTTTTATCCTTGGGTTAGGAGCACAGAGACAGGACATTTGATAGCTCTGTGTATCTGGCCTAGGAAAAAAAAAGTGACTCACAAGGTAAGTGATTTGTTCAAGGATACTGGAGTTTCTTGGGCAGTGGATAAGTGACCCCAAAATGTCAATGAAGACTGTTGGCTATGAATTTCTTTTTTATTCATTCATGGAATGAGGGCATCACTGGCTAGGTGACTGTCGGCAAATGTGGGCAATAGGCTTGCCCCTTTGCATCAGCTTAATACTGCAGTTTATTAAAAAGTGAATTAAAGCATTCTTCCAGCCCTTCTCCAAATCAACAAACACTCCCCATGTAGCCCATATTCCATCTGACATCCTGTGATCTTCAAGGCATCCTAAATGATCCACGTAACTCCATGCAATCCCATTTTCCCTGCACTTGCCTTCATGGTCCCTCATATTCCCTGTGCTAACAAATGGCATTGTATACATCTTCCTGGCCTTTTACTGTCCTGATGCTAAGGTGCACTTATTTCAATGCAAGAGGCCTAACAGAGAAGGCAGATGAACTCAGGGCATGGTTAGGAACATGGGACTGGGTTAGCATAACAAGTACAGAAATGTGGATCAGGGATGGACAGGACTAGCAGCTTAATGTTCCAGGATACAAATGCTACAGGAAGGACAGAAAGGGAGGCAAGAGAGGAGGGGAAGTAACGTTTTTGATAAGGGATAGCATTACAGCTGTGCTGAGGGAGGATATTCCTGGAAATACATCCAGGGAAGATAGTTGGGTGGAACTGAGAAATAAGAAAGGGATGATCACCTTATTGGGATTGTATTATAGACCCCCCAATAGTCAGAGGGAAATTGAAAAACAAACTTGTAAGGAGATCTCAGTTATCTGTAAGAATAATAGGGTGGTTATAGTTGGGGATTTTAACTTTCCAAACATAGACTGCCATAGTATTAAGGGTTTAGATGAAGAGGAATTTTTTAAGTGTGTACAAGAAAATTTTCTGATTCAGTATGTGGATGTACTTACTAGAGAAGGTGCAACACTTGACCTACACTTGGGAAATAAGGCTGGGCAGGTGATTGAGGTGTCAGTGGGGGAGCACTTTGGGGGCCAGCGACCATAATTCTATTAGTTTTAAAACAATGATGGAAAAGGGTAGACCAAATCTAAAAGTTGAAGTTCTAAATTGGAGGAAAGCCAATTTTGACGGTATTAGGCAAGAACTTTCGAAAGCTGATTGGGGGCAGATGTTCACAGGTAAAGGGATGGCTGGAAAATGGGAAGCCTTCAGAAATGAGATAACGAGAGTCCAGAGAAAGTATATTCCTGTCAGGGTGAAAGGAAAGGCTGGTAGGGAATGTTGGTTGACGAGAGAAATTGAGAGTTGGTTAAGAAAAAGAAAGAAGCATATGTCAGGTATAGACAGGATAGATCGAGTGAATCCTTGGAAGAATATAAAGGCAGTAGGAGTTAAGAGAGAAATCAGGTGGGCAAAAAGGGGACATGAGATAGTGTTGGCAAATAGAGTTAAGGAGGATCCAAAGGGTTTTTAGAAATACATTAAGGATGAAAGGGTAAGTAGGGAGAGAATAGGGCCTCTCAAAGATCAGCAAGGTGGCCTTTGTGTGGTTCCGCAGGAAATGGGGCAGATACTAAACGAGTATTTCACATCAGTATTTACTGTGGAAAATGACATGGACGATATAGAATGTAGGGAAATAGATGGTGACATCTTGAAAAATGTCCATATTACAGAGGAGGAGGTGTTGGATGTCTTGAAATGCATGACTGTAGATAAATTCCCAGGATCTGATCAGATGTATCATAGAACTCTGTGGGAAGCTAGGGAAGTGATTGCTGGGCTTCTTAGTGAGGTATTTGTATCATCGATATTCACAGGTGAGGTGCCGGAAGACTGGAGGTTGGCAAACGTGGTGCCACTGTTTAAAAAAAGGTGGTTAAGGACAAGCCAGGGAACTATAGACCAATGAGCCTGATGTCGGTGGTGGGCATGTTGTGTGAGGGAATCCTGAGGTACAAGATGTACATGTATTTGGAAAGGCAAGAACTGGTTATTCAATGTGGCTTTATACCTGGGAAACCATGTCTCACAAATTTGATTGAGTTTTTTGAAGAAGTAACAAAAAGGATTGATGAGGGCAGAGTGGTAGATGTGATCTATATGGACTTGAGTCAGGCGTTTGACAAGTTCCCCATGGGAGACTGATGAGCAAGGTTACATCTCGCGGAATACAGGGAGAGCTAGCCATTTGGATACAGAACTGGCTCAAAGGTAGAAGACAGGGGGTAGTGGTGTGGGATTGTTTTCAGACTGAAGGCCTGTGACCAGTGGAGTGCCACAAGGATCGGTGCTGGGTGCACTACTTATCATCTTTTATATTAATGATTTGGATGTGAACATAGGAGGTAAAGTTGGTAAGTTTGCTGATGACACAAAAATTGGAGGTGCCGTGGACAGTGAAGAAGGTTACCTCAGATTACAACAGGATCTTGATCAGATGGGCCAGTGGGCTGAGAAGTGGCAGATGGAGTTTAATTTAGATAAATGTGAGGTGCTGCATTTTGGGAAAGCAAATCTTAGCAGGACTTATACACTTAATGGTAAGTTCTTAGGGAGCGTTGCTGAACAAAGAGACCTTGGAGTGCAGGTTCATAGCTCCTTGAAAGTGGAGTCACAGGTAGATAAGATAGTAAAGAAGGCATTTGGTATGCTTTCCTTTATTGTTCAGGGAACTGAGTACAGGAGTTGGGAGGTCATGTTGCCGCTGTATAAGATACTGTTTAGGTCACTGTTGGAATATTGCGTGCAATTCTGGTCTCCTTCCTATCGGAAAGATGTTGTGAGACTTGAAAGGGTTCTGAAAAGATTTACAAGGATGTTGCCAGGGTTGGAAGACTTGAGCTATAGGGAGAGGTTGAATAGGCTAGGGCTGTTTTCCCTGGAGCATTGGAAGCTGAAGGGTGACCTTATGGAGGTTTACAAAATTATGAGGGGCATGAATAGGATAACTAAACAAAGTATTTTTCCCTATGGTGATGGAGTCTAGAACTAGAGGGCATAGGTTTAGGGTGAGAGGGGAAAGATATAAAAGAGACCTAAGGGGCAACATTTTCACTCAGAGGGTAGTTATATGACTTGCAGAAACTATATAATCCTTCAAAGTGCAAACACTCAACAGACCAGAGTTCTTTTAGGAACACAGGAACAGGAGTAGGCCATTCAGCCCCTCGGGCCTGCCCTGCCATTCAATAAAATCATGACTGATCTGTGGTCTAACTCCAAATGCTTAATGAAAATTTGTCTGTCTCAAATTTAAATTTAACAGCTAAATTAGCATTGACCAGCATTTGAGGAAGAGAGTACCAAACCCCCACTACTTCTTGTACTTCAAAGCACATTCTAACATCCTTCATGAATGGACTGACCCTCATTTTTAGTCTCTACTCCTGAGTTCTAGAATCTCCAAACAGTGGCAATAGTTTATCTACACCCTGTCTTTCCCTGTTAATATATCCTGAAGACATCGATTGGATTATCCCTTAACCATCTAAATTTTAGAGAATAAAGGCCTAGTTTCTCCTCATAAATTAACCTCTCAAATTCAGGTACCATCCTGAAGCATTGAACTCCCTCCAGGGCCAAACCATCTTTCTTAAGCCCAGACCTGAGAGGTACCACATATTCTCCCTGTTGGGCCCTGCAGTGAGTCACAAAAGAAATGAGAGGCATGGTGACCTTTAAAGCCAGAGGAATGGGATATCCATGTGTGAAGCTTGGATGTTGGTCATCACTAGCTGAAAATGTGTTGCTGGAAAAGCGCAGCGGGTCAGGCAGCATCCAAGGAACAGGAGAATCGACGTTTCGGGCATGAGCCCTTCTTCAGGATGTAGTTACCAGCTTAGCTCCTTGGATGCTGCCTGACCTGTTGCGCTTTTCCAGCATCACATTTTCAGCTCTGATCTCTAGCATCTGCAGTCCTCACTTTCTCCTGTTGGTCATTACTAGTTAGGGGATCAATGTGGGTGAGAATCGTCTTTGAGAATGCAGCCTCCTCCTGAACTGTTGCCCTGGAAGAGTAGCCTACCCTTGTGTGCCGAGTGATTGGGGCATTCCCCAGTCTCTCTAAGACTCCATCGTGCTGTTTGAATTGAGTCCCTTGCCACTATGTTTCATAGCACACAAGCTACTGTAAAACTTTCAACAGTTTTCAGATGATATGGAGCTTGGAAATAGATTTAAACATTGCCTTAGCTTCTCTCTTAATACTATTACTTCTTGATGATTGGGTGTGATTTCTGAACCCTCCTTTGCCTCCTCCTTGCTATAGATCATGGGCATCAAAAAGAAACTTCATACATTAAAGGCATGGTGAACTTGCCCACACCACTGAAGTCCCTCATGTAGACTTCACATCTCAATTAACCTGGTGTAGTTCCCACCAGCTTCTAGATCTGTCCAGCTTAGATGGAAATACCATGAGGAATGAAAAGCAAATTTCTTCATGTCCTTCAAATGAAGATTCCCATATCTCTGCATGGATTCATTGGATCACAACCACCATGTATTTTGTGCCAAGGAAAATGGCATCTATTGGGAAATGGCTCATAGCTATGATTGTCCTCCGATATCATATTGCTCAGTGTTGGTTGGAGACAATTGGTGGCACAGTGGTTAGCACTGCTGCCTCACGGCACCAGAGACCTGGGTTCAATTCCCGCCTCAGGCAACTGACTGTGTGGAGTTTGCACATTCTCCCTGTGTCTGCGTGGGTTTCCTCCGGGTGCTCCGGTTTCCTCCCACAGTCCAAAGATGTGCAGGTCAGGTGAATTGGCCATGCTAAATTGCCCGTAGTGTTAGGTAAGGGGTAGATGTAAGGGTATGGGTGGGTTGCGCTTCGGCGGGGCGGTGTGGACTTGTTGGGCTGAAGGGCCTGTTTCCACACTGTAAGTAATCTAATCTAATCTAATCTAATTCACCCTGCTATTTTTTAGATTGTCTTTCAACGAAGGAGCATCTTCTACGTTGTGTAGATCTGCATGAGCAGGAAAGAATTCAGTCCATATTAAATAACCTAAGTCATTAATATGTTATTTGAAATAAATAATTTTTCACTCAATGACATTTTGTGTCTTTATTGTATTCATAGAAATATAGGCACGTTCATAGTCTGACTTTGAGTTAGTCATTTAACAAAAAAAACCATGCCAGCCCCTTGCTTATAGGCAATGAATTTTATTTAAGGTAAAAACAATAACTGCAGATGCTGAAAACCAAATACTGGATTAGTGGTGCTGGAAGAGCACAGCAGTTCAGGCAGCATCCAACAAACAGCGAAATCGACGTTTCGGGCAAAAGCGCTTCATCAGGAATAAAGACAGCGAGCCTGAAGCGTGGAGAGATAAGCTAGAGGAGGGTGGGGGTGGGGAGAGAGTAGCATAGAGTACAATGGGTGAGTGGGGGAGGAGATGAAGGTGATAGGTCAAGGAGGAGAGGGTGGAGTGGATAGGTGGAAAAGAAGATAGGCAGGTCAGACAAGTCCGGACAAGTCAAGGAGACAGTGCTGAGCTGGAAGTTTGAAACTAGGATGAGGTGGGGGAAGGGGAAATGAGGAAGCTGTTGAAGTCCACATAGATGCCCTGGGGTTGAAGTGTTCCGAGGTGGAAGATGAGGCGTTCTTCCTCCAGGCGTCTGGTGGTGAGGGAGCGGCGGTGAAGGAGGCCCAGGACCTCCATGTCCTCGGCAGAGTGGGAGGGGGAGTTGAAATGTTGGGCCACGGGGCGGTTTGGTTGATTGGTGCGGGTGTCTCGGAGATGTTCCCTAAAGCGCTCTGCTAGGAGGCGCCCAGTCTCCCCAATGTAGAGGGGACCACATCGGGAGCAACGGATACAATAAATGATATTAGTGGATGTGCAGGTAAAACTTTGATGGATGTGGAAGGCTCCTTTGGGGCCTTGGATAGAGGTGAGGGAGGAGATGTGGGCACAGGTTTTACAGTTCCTGCGGTGGCAGGGGAAAGTGCCAGAATGCGAGGGTGGGTCGTAGGGGGGTGTGGACCTGACCAGGTAGTCACAGAGGGAACGGTCTTTGCGGAAGGCGGAAAGGGGTGGGGAGGGAAATATATCCCTGGTGGTGGGGTCTTTTTGGAGGTGGCGGAAATGTCGGCGGATGATTTGGTTTATGCGAAGGTTTGTAGGGTGGAAGGTGAGCACCAGGGGCGTTCTGTCCTTGTTACGGTTGGAGGGGTGGGGTCTGAGGGTGGAGGTGCGGGATGTGGACGAGATGCGTTGGAGGGCATCTTTAACCACGTGGGAAGGGAAATTGCAGTCTCTAAAGAAGGAGGCCATCTGGTGTGTTCTATGGTGGAACTGGTCCTCCTGGGAGCAGATATGGTGGAGGCGGAGAAATTGGGAATACGGGATGGCATTTTTGCAAGAGATAGGGTGGGAAGAGGTGTAATCCAGGTAGCTATGGGAGTCGGTGGATTTGTAAAAAATGTCAGTGTCAAGTCGGTCGTCACTAATGGAGATGGAGAGGTCCAGGAAGGGGAGCGAGGTGTCAGAGATGGTCCAGGTAAATTTAAGGTCAGGGTGGAATGTGTTGGTGAAGTTGATGAATTGCTCAACCTCCTCGCAGGAGCATGAGGTGGCACCAATGCAGTCATCAATGTAGTGGAGGAAGAGGTGGGGAGTGGTGCCGGTGGATTTACGGAAGATCAACTGTTCTACATAGCCAACAAAGAGACAGGCATAGCTGGGGCCCATACGTGTGCCCATGGGTATGCCTTTGGTCTGGAGGAAGTGGGAGGATTCAAAGGAGAAATTGTTAAGGGTGAGGACCAGTTCGGCCAAACGAATGAGAGTGTCAGTGGAAGCGTACTGTTGGGGATGTCTGGAGAGGAAAAAACGGAGGGCTTGTAGGCCCTGGTCATGGCGAATGGAGGTGTAGAGGGATTGGATATCCATGGAGAAGATAAGGCATTGGGGGCCGGGGAAACGGAAGTCTTGGAGGAAGTAGAGGGCGTGGGTGGTGTCCCGAATGTATGTGGGGAGTTCCTGGACTAGGGGGGATAGGACAGTGTCAAGGTAGGTAGAGATGAGTTCAGTGGGGCAGGAGCATATCCACTAATATCTTTTATTGTATCCGTTGCTCCCGATGTGGTCCCCTCAACATTGGGGAGACTGGGCGCCTCCTAGCAGAGCGCTTTAGGGAACATCTCCGAGACACCCGCACCAATCAACCAAACCGCCCCGTGGCCCAACATTTCAACTCCCCCTTCCACTCTGCCGAGGACGTGGAGGTCCTGGGCCTCTTTCACCGCCGCTCCCTCACCACCAGACGCCTGGAGGAAGAACGCCTCATCTTCCACCTCGGAACACTTCAACCCCAGGGCATCAATGTGGACTTCAACAGCTTCCTCATTTCCCCTTCCCCCACCTCATCCTAGTTTCAAACTTCCAGCTCAGCACTGTCTCCTTGACTTGTCTGGACTTGTCTGACCTGCCTATCTTCTTTTCCACCTATCCACTCCACCCTCTCCTCCTTGATCTATCACCTTTATTTCCTCCCCCACTCACCCATTGTACTCTATGCTGCTTTCTCCCCACCCCCACCCTCCTCTAGCTTATCTCTCCACGCTTCAGGCTCACTGCCTTTATTCCTGATGAAGCGCTTTTGCCCGAAACGTCGATTTCGCTGTTCGTTGGATGCTGCCTGAACTGCTGTGCTCTTCCAGCACCACTAATCCAGTAATGAATTTTATTTGATCAGTCATATCAAATGTTGATATTGGAAATTAGTTAAGTCTCTACGTACCACAAATTATAATAATGAGTTCAAATAGGTATTGCATGATGATATATATTGAATTAATCTCAATGATTTCATGTTCAGATAGTTAGCAATTTTAAGGAGATCATGTTCTCTAAGGAAATTCTTATCTACTTAATTTTCAACATGAATGTAATTATTTGCAGACTTACACATGCACACTTACTATTCCCATAAATATCAGAATCCTTAGATGATTAACACATGATAAACATCTATTAGTAAAAGACTTATGTGCATGATAGCTCTTAATTAACTCTGAAGGGGTAAAGCTGTACAAAGCTCTTAGGGAAATGCTGAAAATTTGAGATTAAACTCATTGTAAGGCAACAACTCTTAAAATTCTAACCATGTTTGACTCTGCGATGTAAGGCTGAAACAATTATAATGATACCAATGAGCCGTCCATTACTGATAGTAATAGCACAATGTGGGTGGAGTGAAAACTAAGTTATAATCTACACTCAACTACTACAGTTGTTAAAATTCCTATAAGGAATTGTATGACTTTGACGTCTAAGTCTGAAGACAGTTCTTGATTTTACATACTCAACTAGTCTGCCTTGAACCCAAACTCAGTGTGACATCAAAACCATACAATGCAAGAGTGAAAAAAGAACTACAGATGTTGAAGATCTGAAACAAAAGAAAACAGAAAATACTGGAGAAAGTCAGCAGATCTTGCAGCAACTGTTAATGCTTCGAGCTCCATGTGTCTTTGTCAGAAAGGTCAGACTAAAAGAACGTGTGGATATAATTGCACAAACATTTGTAATGATTGGCATTGCAAGTTATAAATGGATGACAGCTTGCTATAATAACATGTCTGTTGCAGTTGGTAATACTTAATGACAACACAAGCACTGTTTCTTGTGTATTGCTCCAAAATGAACAAGATTTTAAAAAGTGCTCTTGATTGCCACTTTTTGATTTGGGATTGTGTCCTTTGGCTTTTTTTTAAAACATGAAATTCCTAATCATTTCCAGGTGACTTGGATCTTAGTTGTGTTAAGGTTTTCTGTGAATACAGTATTTATAGCTATGATAACAAGACCTCATAACTAGCTTGTTTCCTTGACTCTTCCTTTTTCCTAACTGCCTCTTAGAATCATAGAGGTATATGGATGTACAGCATGGAAACAGACCCTTTGATCCAACTCATCCACGCCGACCAGACATCCTAAATTAATCTAGTCCCATTTTCCAGCATTTGGCCTATGTCCCTCTAAACCCTTTGTATTCATATACCCTTCCAGATGCCTTTGAAATGTTGCAGTTGTACCAGCCTCCACCACTTCCTCTGGCAGCTCATTCCATACATGCATCACCCTCTGTATGAAAACGTTGTCCCTTAGATCCTTTTAAGTCTTTCCCCTGTCACTCTAAATCTATTCCCTCTAATTCTGGACTCCCCTACCCCGGGGGATATTTACCCTATTCATGCCTCTCATGATTTTATGAAGTTCTATAAGGTCAACCCTCAGCCTCCGATGCTCCAGGGAAAATGACTCAAGCCTACTCAGACTCTCCTTACAGTTCAAACCTTTCAGCCCTGACAACTTGCTTATAAGTCTTTTCTGGAGTCCTCCAAGTTTCACAACATCTTTCCAATAGCAGGGAGACCAGAATTGAATGCAGTATTCCAAAGGTGTTCTGTACAGCTGCAACATGACCTCCCAACTGCTATACTTCTGCCAACATTTTCCTCACAGTCTCATTAACACAAACATGAATCCTTTCCTTTATACCCTTTCAGTTCTGAAGCCAATTTTGAATTGCATGTGATGATATAAAAGTCACTTGCAAGAAATCTTAAAGAAAATGACTGCCTGATTGTAAAATAGATGCCAGTTATTGATTACATACACATATCAGAATGTGGGTAATTAGTGCATCCTACAAAACTGTAAACTTTAAAGGGACCCAAGTTAGAGTTTATTGATTGGTTATCTGTCTTTTGTAAAGACTTTAAAATTTTCTTTTTAATAAGTGCAAACTGTACATCAATGTGATAAGGTTAAAAGCAGATTTGAAATATCAAATATGTCTCTCTTAATAAATTAAAATGAAAAACAAAATAAGGATGCTGCAAATCAGAAACAAAAACAGAAAATGCTGGAAAAGCTCAGCGCGTCCTGCAGCAGCTGTGGAGAGAAATAAGAGTTAACGTTTCAGGTTGCATGATCCTTCCTCAGAAAGTGCTAATTATTTCTTGGCATGCCCAATATAGTGGTTACTGAATTAACATACAACTACTGAGATTTCTGAAATTTGTAAGGCCCATTGGTAAAGTTTCAGATTAGTGCCATGATATACAAGTTTCCTTTAATCTGCTGCCCAAAACTCAATATGGAATGTGTCACAATAAAACAAAGAAGTCCTTTTTCTTATCTCATCATCTGCTGATTAATCAGATATTTCATATAACTATACCATGTATCTGCAAAGAAATCCACATCCATAGGAAAAGTCCCCAATATGTGACTCAGGCAGATAGATGTGGCACCAATATCATTACTGGGCATCATACCAGCCAGAAGAGAAGAGCCATGAATCAATCATCCTTAGCAATTGGGAACCAAGCTGGGCATTTTAGATAAGAAAACTGACAGGTAAATGACTGCTTGATATTGCTCAGTATCTATTTCACAGAAAGTATGGAGTTACATTTTGGTTTATGATTCCTATGCTAAATCCCATAAAGTCTTTCAGAGAGAAAAATAAAGCCATAAGAACAGTCACACACTGTTCCATGAATATGTTAAAAGAGAAGTTCAGTGTTAATAAAAAGTATAAAACATGTTGAGACATTTTCGACTTTATAAACATCAGATAAGTGTAATTGTTTGTGCCATCTTTCATGATAGATTCACTTATAACTACACAATCTTCATCAATCAACCTTTGGAACTTTACTAAGAGTAAGTCTGCGATTAACACATTGTGTTTCATGCTCCTGAGGCTACCCAAAGCTGACTTGCTTGAAGCAGTTGATAACTTAAATGGCTAGCTGCCTTCACGAGCCACATGTGAACAAATTCCAAACTGATTCCAGTCCCAGCTCTACAAAAATGGGTGTTGTTGTGGTTGGACAGAGTGTAATGATTGCAATGACATCAGCCAGGTGCATCTCATAGAATCTGAGTTCTCTGATTGGGGCTGTTAAACTGGTCGAACCAGGCTGGTATATATAAACAGGAGAATCATGGGTTCTGTTTACTCTTAGAGCTGAATCTGTGTCATGTACTATGAACATGTAAATAAAGGGTGACTTGGTGATGGGATACTGGCCTTTATGGGGTTATTTTAGGAAGTGACTTGAAATTTCTGGTCTATTTTAATTGTGATAGAGAAGCTGTCCATCATGGTGAAAATCCAGGCCTTAACATTCAACAAACTGGCCATTCTGTTTGCTTTGCACAGCTTTCAATTCCTCTCCTTAAGTCTAAGGGGTGCAGTCATGAAAGCATGTACCTTTGTTTGAGCATTTAGAAATGGGCCATAAATGTTATATTGACAATATTTTTGCCTTCCCCTGTCCGAATGGATTTGTTCGAACTCATTCATAAGTGGATAGAAATGATTATAATGGTTTATCCTGGATTATAAATGCCAGACCTCATATATTCCATTGTTTCATTAGAATTAAACAATGGTCTGGGTTGCTTCTGCCCAGTGTTAGATTGAGTTGTGTAACCTGTGATGACCACAATCCATGAATCCATGAAAAACAATACTTGTACAGTAATAATTTTGTGGGACTGGGGTTGAAGAATACTGCTGAGTGCAAAAGACAAGGTTTATTTTATAACCAGGCATTCTGATTTTGCTGGTCTTGACATTTATTTTAAATATCCCTCATCAGGCATTCACCTTGATAAACTGTATAAATCTAAATTATAATTAAGTTGTTGGCTTTCTTGCATGTCATTTGACCACGGGTAGAATAAATGCCACCTGACTTCCTCAAATGATTACTTTTCTAGCTCCTTCAATAAACCTGATGATTCCAGCCAATTTCTTTTAATTAGAAGTTCTACGTACTGCCGTGTAATCTCAGTTACGAATTTCTACAAATGCATTCCCCAAATTGAATGTGATGTCAGTTAGAAATGAGCCATATAAAATCTCTGTTTTTCCAGCCAGTCAATAACTATTGATGATTTAAGGCTATAACTCATTTCATAAATCTAAGTGGAATTAAATGAAGAACCATCAATCTGTTTGGAGCAGCAGAGTGTTATCAGAAAAAGTGAAGTATCAAATTTTAGCCGCGTTTATTGTACAAGTTGTAATTCTACTGTTGGTGAAAGTTTAGTTGTGGTGGTGAAGCTCATTCTTCAGATCACATTGACAGTATATTTACCTGTTGCTATCTCAATGGATTTGTTTAACTAGTTCAGAACTGGATAGAAAAAGTGATGATAATAGTTTATTCTGGACAATAAATGTCAGACCTCATATACTCCAACATTTTATTAGAATTAAACAAACATTTATGTTGCTTCTGAACAGTGTTAGATTGAGATGAAAGTTGTGTTGCCACTGCTTACAATCATAAATGTAGGCTCTCTCTTTTTCAAATGATTTAACATGATCCCTGAATCACACTGCTATTCACTTTAGTTTTGTTATTCTATTATCAGTTCAGCTCAACTTTTTGTCTTGCATATCTTATTGTTGAGAGCGCAGCTCAAAGCTCTTGAACAACTTTGGAAGCTCCTTTATTCTTTTATTGTGTGGTTGATGCCATGCCATGATCTGAACTCGAGACAGATGAGTCAAGGGGAAGACAATGTCAAGAATTATTTTTGGGCTTAGACTTCAAAGTCTCAACATTTATGATACACCATCTTAAGCACTACTGTACCTGATAATTATACATGTAACAAGCTCTGACTTCATAAAAACCAAAGAACTGCAGATGCTGGAAATCAGAAACAAAAAGTTCTGGGAAGGGTCACTGGACCCAGAATGTTAACTCTGATTTCTCTCCGCATTTGCTGCTGACAAGCTGAGTTTTTACAGCAGTTTCTGATTTTGTTTCTGACTTTATAGCGAGCTACATGAGGTAAGGACTAAACTATCTTCATTGTGTTTTGATATTTATGTGCTCCTCATATATATTCAAATGAATTACTGAGATTAATTCTGTGGGCAGCACAGTGGCACAGTGGTTAGCACTGCTGCCTCACAGCGCCGGAGACCTGGGTTCAATTCCCGCCTCAGGTGACTGACTGTGGTGTTTGCACGTTCTCCCCGCGTCTGCATGGGTTTCCTCCGGGTGCTCTAGGGTCCTCCCACAGTCCAAAGATGTGCAGGTCAGGTGAATTGGCCATGCTAAATTGCCTATAGTGTTAGGTTAGGGGTATGGGTGGGTTGTGCTTTGGCAGGTTGGTATGGACTTGTTGGGCCGAAGGGCCTGTTTCCACACTGTAATGTAATCTAATCTAAAAAAAATTACTTCTTTTTACAGCATTTATTGAAGATATTTGTTCTTAAATCTCTTAGTCTTTGACTTGATTCATCATAACCAACAGGAAGATCAGGAAAGTCTAACATCCAGTATAGAAGCACTTGAGGTAAATTTGATGATCTTGCTTTCCTTCTGCTGGCTTCGAGTAGGTCAGAGATTCAATCAATCAATCTGACTGAAAGAACTTGTGATGTAACTGTATCAGAATTATGAAGTAGCTATACTTCTGCTCCATTATTAGCATCAGTTGTCCTTGTTAGTTTCTGGATATTAAATGAAATAATTCATTCCTATGTAGTTGTACAGTCGGTTCTGCTATAGCGCGTGTTTCCTCAACATGAATTGGCTTTAAAACAATTGAAGAATTTAGACCTTTATTTGTAGAATGAGAACTTATTTACCTGTATTGGCTATAAAGCAATTCCAGTTCCATGTTTAATGACATGGCTAATGCGTGATTTACTTATAGCTCAAGATTGCACAAGAACAGAACTATCGCATTATATCAGAAGCAACTGTACATCTGTCCGTAGCATACCTTAGAGAAATGATCTGTTTTGCTACAATTAGTTTATTGTTGGCAGAAGGCTGGACAATTTTACAGTCACCGAATCATAGAATCAGACAGTCTAGAATCAGGCCCTCTCTCTGGCTTACCATATCTGTGCTAGCTAACAAATACCAAACTACACGCATCTCATTTACCTGCATTTGGTCTATAACCCCCTATGATCTGGCATTTTAAGAGCTCACTAACGTGAGGTTTTAGAACCACACCTATGACAAGATATTTTGGTATTCGATTGCTTAGTATTTTGCATTGGCATTGTCAGATGCAATACATAGTTCAGATAAGTGTCATGTGTCTTCTGGTCAGACCAGTTATTGTGCTTTCAGCAGTCAACATGTGCTGGAGAATGTTCTACATTAAATGAAATTTTAATTGAGTAATACATCTTGAACAGTTTTCTCAACTCTTTATCCAGTGCTATTTTACTTTTCATTTGAAAATTAGATCTTCCTTTGATTGAATGTGTTCAGTGACTGATTTATCAAAGAGATACAGCAATTATTTTGCAAATGAGCTCTTGTGGAATCTTTACTTTAGAGATCCTGTGTACTATTAGGGTGAAATCAGCAAACAATAAAACAGGACACATCATCTGGTGGCTTTTAAGCATAAGTCAGTGTATGATATCCATATGTAGTCCATCGTGATAAACAGCAGGTTGGGAACAATCATGAGGCACCTATTTTACACTCTTCATCAATGTTAGCTTTCAATGTTTCAGAGTTTGCGTAGTCTGTTTAATTGTGCTCCCGTAAAAAGTTGAAAGATAGAATTAAACATGACTCACTGATTCCATCCATTATCTCACAGGGTGAATATAAGTGTAGGTGATTTGATCCTGCTACAATCCTTGCACATTGTCTGAAAGCACAGTATAGTCTACATTAAAGTACAGCACATTGGACACAGTCATTAACATCATGGTCCGAGCAATTGCAAGCTACATACTTGCATCCTGGGGCAACAGATACAATCTTTTTAACCTGAGTACTCCTTCGGTACCAGCACTAATCACCATTCTGGTGGTATGGAACAGCTGCCTGTTTTTGATTAGTTGGCAGCTTCCAGAGTTGGGTGCTTTTTTCATGTAGGAGAAATTGGTGAAGGAAATAATACCTGCAAGTCTGGGAACCCAACTGGCCATAAGCAGTCTGACGATTTGGATTTAATATCTTTGGGATTCTCAGAATTGGCCAAAAAGGGTGTGCAACTGATATTCCAGTTGATAAACAGACTCACTGCTATGACCAGGATCACCACAAAACTTCTGTCCAAAGAGATTTTAGATTACTAAACAAATCAAAATAGTACTTCCTCAAAAGGATCCATTGAATCTATTGGACTTCAGTACGCAGTATTAATGTGCCCTCACATTATTTATTTGTGCAGCCATGATCATATTGAATGGCGGTGCAGGCTCGAAGGGCTGAATGGCCTACTCCTGCGTCTATTGTCTATTGTCTATTGTCTATTGTCTATAATCCTGAATATGCTTAATTGGACAAGGGAAAGAGAGGACTTTAGATTCAGTTTAAAAAATTTTTTTTTTGAAAAGTATTAAAAAAAAAGAGACTATAATGAGGCATTTTGATGGAAAAGTTTCCACAACATATGGCAACATTATTTTTATGTGCAGATGAACATAAAGTGCAGCTCAAGGAGGGACTTGGAAAATTACCATGGTTAATTTGATTGTGTACGAATGCACATTCAAAAATCTATCCAGATAGAATTGTGCAAAAATGAATTAACAATTGTTATAGCCAGACATGACTGAAATGGCAGGTTTTAATTAGTGATGTATTTTTAGTGAGGTTTTTATTAACAGATGATAAAATCTTGTTCTGTAGTCGGTTGTGAGATTTTCTAATGTTCTAGATTTGAAAAGAAAGGAATATTTACTTGCTTTTGTTATACCTTTTTGTCCTTCTCAATAGAACCTCAGACTGTTACAAACTTTCACTAATTAGTTTCAAATTCTAATACTCATTAATACTAAGCCGTATTGGACAATCTACTTACCCAGTAATTGCATTCAGAAGTACTGCGGATGTCTTTTCAATGGTGTAACAATTGATAATGACTGAGAACAATCTCTCTGGCCCTCAGAGAAACAATATGAATGTGGAATCTCATTCTTTTAGAAGGAAATTAATGCTGGAGAGCTAACAAATAAAAAGTTTTTTAAAGTTAATTTTTCCAATTTGCTCTTTTTGTTCTCCTTAGGCACAACTGTATTTTCAATCTTTACTTCACAACTTGTATAAAATGTAAATGTAATTTATGTTTCCTAATATTAATTCCCTTTGTGCTTCAGCTAAACCAAGAAAATAGTGACCAACCTACTCAAAGAGATAGAATGGAACCTTAGGTAAGCCATAAGACCACAGGACTTATTGCCTGTTTGTTTTTTAAAGTTCTAATTCCAGTCATATAAGTTTATTCAGTATTGTGAAACTTGGCAGCAGTAAGGTAAACATTAGTGCATTAAAGAAATGAGTGTTTTTGCATTATAGCTACTGGATCAAGATTCTGCCTGAGGGAAGCTTCAGTTGACAGATAACCATCCCATACCTCCCCCCACCCAACTTTTCCAGAGACCTGAAATCTCCAAACTCACATGTGACCCTAAATAACCCTCTTGACCATGTTCTATTCCAGAAAGCTAGTTGGTGAAGAATAGAACTGGAAGCAACATTAACACACCTTTTTATATTTATCAACAAAGTTCTACATTACAGATATATACCTCCTAACCCATCAGTTACAATTTTTTGCCTTGTTTATGCAAAGCAATTCAGACAAGATAGCAGTTACTGTGATAATCCCCACCTCCAAGCCTCCAAATTTCTTCTACACTTGTAATGGTTCCACAATTCTTCTCACTACCGGACATCTGACATGCATTAAATGATTATGGAGAATTTCAACAACATACATTTCAATTTAAAGCAATGAATTAGAAATTTGAAAGAGTTTTCAATTTAATAATCTTTTACAGTTGAACAATATATTTAAGATTGATTCATTAAAATTTAATAAGTTTAAACATAGGATTGAAATTCAGATTTAGACTTCATTGTCTTGTGTCCTCAAGTACAAAAACACAGGAGTACAGTGAAAAGTCTTCAATGTCATCACACATGGCACCATCTTAGCTACTAGTGCCTCAGTACAAAAACTTAAGAACAAAGTAGAAAGAAATAAGGAATAAAATTAAAAGTTAAGCATTACAGTCCTCCTTAGTATTAAGTCGAAAAATAAAGAAATAAAGCTATAAGTTCAAACAATATAGTCTTTCTTAAGTGTTCAGCATGGTGGTATTTCCTACAAGGGCTCAAATTCCACTTTGGCACACTTTCCCCTCGATAGCTTGATCTCCTCTGCTCTTGTCATTGCTGCAGATGTCAGCAGAACTTCCATCGCTGCGTTGGGCTCGCTCCTGGGATCTCAGATGGCCGAAGTCACAATCCAGGTCTTCAGCCGCTGCCACACATTGAACTGCCAAGGCCCTAATCTAAGTCCCATTCGCGCAGGGTCTCAGGAACTCACCGCCCCCAGTCACTGCCTAACATGGGACATCCAGCCTACTGCCAAATTCAACGAGCCTAATACTGTCACTGCTGCTGCCTGTCTCCAGAAGGTAGGTTAGGCGAAATAAAACCAAAAAAAATCAAAAATTTAGTTCTTGGTAATTACTACAGGGAAATATTGCATATCTCAATTTTCATATTATAACATGATTTCAGTTGTTAGAGAGAAGCAATTATCCTCCGAGCAATTTTTTTGACAATGTAATGACATTTGCACATAGAGTCATAGAGTCATACAGATGTACAGCATGGAACAGACCCTTCGGTCCAACCCGTCCATGCCGACCAGATATCCCAACCCAATCTAGTCCCACCTGCCAGCACCCGGCCCATATCCCTCCAAACCCTTCCTATTAATATACCCATCCAAATGCCTCTTAAATGTTGCAACTGTACTAGCCTCCACCACATCCTCTGGCAGCTCATTCCACACACATACCACCCTCTGCGTGAAAACATTGCCTCTTAGGTCTCTTTTATATCTTTCCCCTCTTACCCTAAACCTATGCCCTCTAGTTCTGGACTCCCCAACACCAGGGAAAAGACTTTGTCTATTTATCCTATCCATGCCCCCCATAATTTTGTAAACCTCTATAAGGACACCCCTCAGCCTCCGACGCTCCAGGGAAAACAGCCCCAGCCTGTTCAGCCTTTCCTTGTAGCTCAGATCCTCCAACCCTGGCAACATCCTTGTAGATCTTTTCTGAACCCTTTCAGGTTTCATAACATCTTTCCAATAGGAAGGAGACCAGAATTGCACGAAATATTCCAACAGTGGCCTAACCAATGTCCTGTACAGCCGCAACATGACCTCCCAAATCCTGAACTCAATACTCTGACCAATAAAGAAAAGCATACCAAACGTCTTCTTCACTATCCTATCTACCTGTGACTCCACTTTTAAGGAGCTATGAACCTGCACTCCAAGGTCTCTTTGTTCAGCAACACTCCCCAAGACCTCACCATTAAGTATATAAGTCCTGCTAAGATTTGCTTTTCCATAATGCAGCACCTCGCATTTATCTGAATTAAACTCCATCTGCCACTTCTCAGCCCATTGGCCCATCTGGTCAAGATCCTGTTGTAGTCTGAGGTAACCCTTTTCACTGTCCACTATACCTCCAATTTAGGTGTCATCTGCAAACTTACTAACTGTACCTCTTATGCTCACATCCAAATCATTTATGTAAATGACAAAAAGTAGAGCGCCCAGCACCGATCCTTGTGGCACTCCACATGTCACAGGCCTCCAGTCTGAAAAGCAACCCTCCACCACCACACTCTGTCTTCTACCTTTGAGCCAGTTCTGTATCCAAATGCCTTGTTCTCCCTGTATTCCATGAGATCTAACCTTGCTAATCAGTCTCCCATGGGGAACCTTGTTGAACGCCTTACTGAAGTCCATATAGATCACATCTACTGCTCTGCCCTCAATCTTCTTTGTTACTTCATCAAAAAACTCAATCAAGTTTGTGAGACATGATTTTCCACGCACAAAGCCATGTTGACTATCCTGAATCAGTCCTTCCCTTTCCAAATACATGTCCATCCTGTTCCTCAGGATTCCCTCCAACAAGTTGCCCACTACAAGGTCAGGCTCACTGGTCCATAGTTTCCTGGCTTGTCCTTACCACCCTTCTTAAACAGTGGCACCACGTTTGCCAACCTCCAGTCTTCCGGCACCTCACCTGTGACTATCGATGATGCAAATATCTCAGCAAGAGGCCCAGCAATCACTTCTCTAGCTTCTCAAAGAGTTCTTGGGTACACCTGATCAGGTCCTGGGGATTTATCCACCTTTAACCGTTTCAAGACATCCAGCACTTCCTCCTCTGTAATCTGGACATTTTGTAAGATATCACCATCTATTTCCCTACAGTCTATATTTTCCATATCCTTTTCCACAATAAATACTGATACAAAATATTCATTTAGTATCTCCCCCATTTTCTGTGGCTCCACACAAAGGCCACCTTGCTGATCTTTGAGGGGCCCTATTCTCTCCCTAGTTACCCTTTTGTCCTTAATATATTTGTAAAATCCCTTTGGATTCTCCTTCATTCTATTTGCTAAAGCTATCTCATGTCCCTGTTTTGCCCTCCTGATTTCCCTCTTAAGTATACTCCTACTGCCTTTATACTCTTCTAAGGATTCACTCGATCTACCCTGTCTATGCCTGACATATGCTTCCTTATTTTTCTTAACCAAACCCTCAATTTCTTTAGTCATCCAGCATTCCCTATAGTTACCAGCCTTCCCTTTCACCCTGACAGGAATACACTTTCTCTGGATTCTTGTTATCTCATTTCTGAAGGCTTCCCATTTTCCAGCCGTCCCTTTACCTGTGAACATCTGCCTCCAATCAGCTTTCGAAAGTTCTTGCCTAATACCGTCAAAATTGGCCTTTCTCCAATTTAGAACTTCAACTTTTAGATCTGGTCTATCCTTTTCCATCACTATTTTAAAACAAATAGAATTATGGTTGCTGGCCCCAAAGTGCTCCCCCACTGACACCTCAGTCACCTGCCCTGCCTTATTTCCCGAGAGTAGGTCAAGTTTTGCACCTTCTCTAGTAGGTACATCCACATACTGAATCAGAAACTTGTCTTGTACACACTTAAGAAATTCCTCTCCATCTAAACCTTTAACACTATGGTACTCCCAGTTGACGTTTGTAAAGTTAAAACCCCCTACCATAACCACCCTATTATTCTTACAGATATGTTTTGATATGGGCATAATCAATAAGATTACTGCAGATGTATTCCTTAGGGTTAGTTTATTGATGTGGTCAAGATTAAAGTTTTTTATTCTTTATTCCCATTAATGTTATAAAGTGTCGTGAATATTTTTAGACTGGAATAACAAGAATGATGGGTTAAATCTTCTCATTATTTTAGCAAACTGTTTCTTCGGTGAGATTCATGGTGGGGTGTGGGTCTACCATGGTCCATGTCAATGATTCTCACCTAGCCATACAGCTCATGAACTATGTAATCATGGCAGAAGCGGTGGAAGTGCTTGTCGCTGCTGGGACTTTAGATTAGATTGGATTTCCTACAGTATGGAAACAGGCCTTTCAGCCCAACAAGTCCATACCAACCCTCCGAAAAGTAACTACACAGATCCATTCCCCTACCCTATATTTACCCCTGACTCAGGCACCTAACACTATGGGCAATTTAACATGTCTAATTCACCTGACCTGCACACCTTTTGATTGTGGGAGGAAACCGGAGCACCCAGAGGAAATCCATGCAGACACAGGGAGTAGGTGCAAACTCCACACAGACAGTTGCCCAAGGCAGGACTCGAACCCGGTTCCCTGGTGCTGTGAGGCATTAGTGCTAACCACTGAGCCACCGTGCCATGCCCTTTTACAATGTTCACACCAATGGTGCTATTTTTAAAAGCCCAGAAGCACAGCTAAGAACTGCCCATTGCAATGTGGTCAGGCATCCTTATTCCCAAAGGACATAGAATCATAGAATCCCTACAGTGTGGAAGCAAGCTATTCAGCACATCAAGTCCACACTGACCCTCAAAAGAGCATTCCACCCAACCCACCCCTTAACCCTACATTTTTCATGGCTAACCCATCCCTGGACACTACAGGCTATTTAGCATGGCCATTCCACTTAAGCTGCACGTCTTTGGATTGTGGGAGGAAGTAAGAGTACCCAGAGGAAATCCATGCAGATGCAGGGAGTTTGCACAAACTCCACACAGTCAGCCGCCTGAGGGTGGAATTGAACCTGGCTTCCTGGTGCTGTGAGGCAGTATTGCTAACCACAGAATAACCATGCTAACATAGCCCAGACAGGAAATTTGGCCTCCTCACTTTGCCTACAGGGATCTGGATGGGGTAGTTAATTTTTACCTGCTGTCCAGTAAAGGAACCCATGCCACTAAACACAACCAGCCTGGACAAAGGTGCTGGCCTGGATTAAAGAAGTAACCTATCATAAAATAAATGTCTAGCAGTGAAGGAAGAAGGTGAATAAATGACCTCCATGTGCTCAACAAGTATGAGTGCCACCATTTCTCTCTGCTCCCTCATATTCACAGGGCCACCATGTAGCCAAACTCTGCCACTGCTTACAACTCTCACCAAGGCTCATGGACTGCAAGTTTTATTATTGCATGTCGCATATCCAAACAACAGCTCTCAATGATCATTCTCCCAAATTGCCAATGCTTCCTGCCCTCTGCCCTCTGATGCATCAGCATCACCATTAACTGCTCTTCTATCCACTTCCATCATGCTCAATTCCTCTTCTGCTGTCTCATTGTGTGAATAAATGTCACATAACTGGAAAAAGACAACCAGTGACGGACATTAGGGTCCTCGTGCATATGAAGAAAATGTTCTGGATTTGGCCAGGAGAGATTGCGGATTCTTGTGTGAATGGATGGACAATGAACCAAGTGAACTTCTTTGTGCTATACTGCACTGCTCTCCCATTAATACCAGTGCTAACTCATTCCTATCATAAACAAACTTTTAGCTCTTTTACACAACTAATTTCTTCCCTTTTATTCAACCATAAGTGGTACCCAGCAAACAGCCATGCAACTCACCTGAACCTCTGAGGAGGAAGCCTTTCAACCCCCAGAGGGTACACTGGTTCGACTTTCATCTGCACTGTCGAGCAGTTCACAGACTTTCACCTCAGTGGGTATTCCATCTGGATTAAATTTAGAAACACGATCTGGTGAATACATCCGCAGCGTGGCATGGTAGCTCAGTGGTTAACACTGCTGCCTCAGCACCAGGGACCCAGGTTCAATTCTGATCTCTGGCAACAGTCTGTGTGGAGTTCGCACATTCTCCCCATGTCTGCGTGGGTTTCTTCCGTGTGCTCCGGTTTCCTCCCATATTCCAAAGATGTGCAGATTAGGTGAATTGGCCATGCTAAATTACCCATAGTGTTGGGTGAAGGAGTGAAGGGGTAAATGTAGGGGAATGGGTCTGGGTGGGTTGCTCTTCGAAGGGTCGGTGTGGACTTGTTGGGCCGAAGGGCCTGTTTCCACACTGTTAGTAATCTAATCTAATCTAATCTCCACAGCTGGTTGAAGAAGAAATGACCCAGATCTCTGATGCTCAGCACTGTTTGAGACTGGCACTTGCTCAGCCCCAGGCAGAAGATGGTCTTGGCAATTAATGACTTCACAAAAGGCTCAAGAACATCAGGCAAGCTTGCCAGAGGCAGTTAGTAAACTGATCATAGCATGCTAACTCCATCATACCACTGTGATACTGTGGGTTTCTTAATGCTACTGCCATGGAGATTCAGGTCAAACATACTCTGTCTGCTAGACATACACACAGAATTGGACTCTGTCCCTCTTGCCATAGCTGCTTAGCAGGCACTAATAGGGAGGAGGGAGCCACACTCCCAGATACTCCCAGAGTTTCTTCTCAGGAAGTTTCAGATGTGCCTGGCATCTCCACTTCTCTCACACAATGACATCGCCTCCAGAAGTCCAAGCTGAGAAGAGTCAGCCTGCCCAAATGTCCCCAGGGATGAAAAGTCCAATCTTCCAGGCCAACAGCACAAACTGCCGAGTAGGCTCCCTCCACCCAGCTACAGAGAACAGGACTGCACTTAGACACAGTTAAGAGGGAAAAATCAGACAAACAAAACCTATTCAAGCACATAGATAGCACTGTTGATACTTCATTGTAAACAATTTTGTCAATATATGATCACTCACGCTTTTAAAATGTCTGCTTGGAATGAGTTGTTGAGATAAAAATTCAGAGTTGATGTAATTTTGACAAGAACCAAGCTGGGATTCCTTCTCAGTACAAATCCTGTTCCAAAAGATGATGCAGTTCAGTGATGATGGCTTGAGGCGTGTTTAGTCTTCCCTTGCACTGATTCTCTGAAAGTGAGAGAAAATGACTAAGAGACCAATAGTTCTGATTTTGTTTACCCTTCTCCATATCCTTGGGGGATCTTCATTTGCTGCTTCTCACTCTGTAGGTTGCTGTGCTTGTTGGGTTTGCTGACAACATTGAATTCGCTATCTTCTTTGATACTGTTGGCTGATTTGTATCAAGGCAGAATGAATTCCCCAACTGTGATTTTTGTCTCTGATACATGAGCCGATAATCTGGCAGGCATGTTGGAATTGAGCAGCAGATCAGCAATGGTACTCTTGATCCCTTGAACCATTATGAAGTGACATGTTAATTGCTGACAACGTGTACAGTAAGGACTTCACAAAAAAACCAATGTCAAACTTTGACACCGAGATCTGAGCTCGGGAACATTACCCAGATGTTCAAATTGAGATTGTAACACCAGGGGACTGAATGACCATATCCACCATGATAGCACACACTGTCAAAAAAGATCCATCCTTGAACATAACAGACCATGTCCTTGCATGCATATATGTTGGTGTGCCAAGGTGAGAGTACTACAGCACTGTCCTCTGGTATCATGTTTGAAAAGTGAAACTGGAAGTGGCAGAATCCCTCATGTAGAGACTAAATTGATTGTGATTTGTGTGAAAACTCTCGCCTCTCAACTTTCCCCTCTTTATACTGCATATGATCCCCCCCTTTTCTCTTGAATTGCCCCATTCACTCTAACTTTGTCAACAGCAACCCAGTCGAATGGACCCGAATGCCAAGACTTCACAGACTGACCCCAACTGCATTACTGTTAATGTCCAAAATCCCAAGACCGGCTGTGAGCCCCCTCCCTCCACCCCCTCCAGCCTCCATATCCCCTCCCAAAACCCCACCCTCCACCCTCCATATCTCTACCCCCTCCCACCTTCCACACCTCCAAAACACCCCTCACCCCCTTCCACTTCACATAAGACCAAAAGACATAGGAGTGGAAGTAAGGCCATTCAACCCATCGAGTCTACTCTGCCATTCAATCATGGCTGATGGGCATTTCAACTTCACTTACCTGCATTCTCCCTGTAGCCCTTAATTCCTTGTGACATCAAGAATTTATCAATCTTTGCCTTGAAGACATTTAGCGTCCTGGCCTCCACTGCACTCTGCGGCAATGAATTCCACAGGCCCACCACTCTCTGGCTGAAGAAATGTCTCCGCATTTCTGTTCTGAATTTACCCCCTCTAATTCTAAGGCTGTGTCCACGGGTCCTAGTCTCCTCGCCTAATGGAAACAATTTCCTAGCATCCACCCTTTCCAAGCCAGGTATTATCTTGTAAGTTTCTATTAGATCTCCCCTTAATCTTCTAAACTCCAATGAATACAATTCCAGGATCCTCAGCCGTTCCTCGTATGTTAGACCTACCATTCCAGAGATCATCTGTGTGAATCTCCGCTGGACACGCTCAAGAGCCAGTATGTATTCCTGAGGTGTGGGGACTAAAACTAGACACAGTACTCCAAATGGGGCCTAACCAGAGATTTATGAAGTCTCAGTAGCACAACGGTGATTTTATATTCCAACCCTCTTGAGATAAATGACAACATTGCATTCGCTTTCTTAATCACGGACTCAACCTGTATGTTTACCTTTAGAGGATCCTCGACTAACACTCCCAGATCCCTTGGTACATCCCCCAGCCCCCCTCCGCTCCCCACCCTCCTCCAACCACACCCCATTAACATGCAAAACAGCTTCAGCTGAGAACAGCCCAGCATTTGGATTGGTGTGCCTATGATCTTCAGATTCATTGCACATGACCTGGAGTATTGACCATAGCCAATCCTCAGACTAGCTAATAATGAGAGACATAATAGAAATTGTACCATGTGCAGTTTTGATCTTCTTTTAGGAAGAATGTGAAGGCATTAGGCATAGTTCAGAGGAGGTTTGCTGGATTGTTAACAGGAAGGAGTAGGTTGCCCTCTGAGAGTAAGTTGAACAGGATAGGCTTGTCTCCATTGGAGTTTAAAAGAATGATAGGTGAGCTGCTTGAACTTTATAAAGTCCTGAATGGACTTGACTAAGTGGATGTGGAAATGCTGTTTACTTTTGTGGATGAATCCATAATTACTAGATACTGTTTTAAAAGGAGAGCTCACTCTTTTCAGACAGTATAAGGAAAAAAGTATTTTCTCAGGGAGTTAATGTGACTTTGAAACAGTCTGTCCGAGAAGAGAAACTATGGGGGAAATTTCTGAATGAGTGAATGAATTCACTTGGAGAGACAAGGTTTGATCAGGGATATTCAGCATGGCTTCATCAAAGAGAGGTCATGCATTACAATTTTAATTGAAATTTTGAGATGTTCAGGTGTATAGTTGTTGTAGTGTTGTTGATGTAGTTTATATGAATTTCAGCAAAGTCTTTGAAAAGTACCAGGGCAGACTGATAAAGAACATAAAAACACATGGGATCCAAGGCAAACTGGCAAGTTGGATCCCAAATTGGCTTGGTAGAAGGCTGCTTGTGTGACTGGAGACTGGTGTATAGTAACGTAACACTGTGATCAGTGCAGGGTCCTTTATTATTCATGATACATATAAACAATATAGGTGAGAGTGTGAGAGGGATGATAGTAAGTTTGCAGATGACAAAAAGATTGGTTGGGTGGTTAACAGTGGGGAAGACATTCTTAGAATACAGGAGATATAAAAGGGTTAATCAGATGAGTAGATCAGAGGTGGATGGAATTTAACCTTGAAAAGTATGAGGTGATATACTCTGGAAGAAGTCACAAGACAAAGGAGTACTCAATAAATACAAACTTACTAAGCAGCTCAGAGGAGCAGGGTAATTTTGGGGTGCTTGTTCACAGATTTCTGAAGGTGGTAGGACAGGTGAATAGGGTATTTAAGGTGACATATGGGGTACTTCCTTTTATCAGTTTTTTGCAAACATTAAAGCTGCATGGAAGTCATGTTGGAGCTGTGCTAAACATTGGTTATATTGCAGCTGAGAGCATTGTATGCAGCTCTGGTCACTTCACTGGAGTGAGTGCAAAGGACATTCACAATGATCTTGTTTGGAACACACCATATTAGTAATGAAGAGAGGTTGGATCAGCTTAGGTCCTTTTCTTCATTGCAAAAAAAGGTTGAGAGGGGACCTGTTAGAGGTGTATAATATTACAAGGGGAATGGACAGTTTGGATAGGAAGTAGCTGATTCATTTAGTTAATTAAATGGCATAATTTTAAAATTAAGGGCAGGAGGTTTTCAGGGAATTTGAGGAAACATACTTTCACACAGATGTTGGTGAGAATCTGGAATACACTGCCTGACAGCTATAGAGACAGAAAAGCTCACAACCTTTAAAAGGTACATTAAATAGGCAATTCAAATGTTATATCATTCAAAACTATGGGCCGGGTGCTGGGGAGAGAGATTATGCAGTTAGGGCAGCACAGATGCAATCGACTGAAGGCCTCGATGTGCTGAATGACTCTGCTCTCTACCTTAACAATATTAATGACCCCACCTCTACTGTAGAGTCAACAAACTCTTGTTAAGCAATGAAATCAATGACTACTGGAGCTCAATGGGAATTTGAAATTCAAAACACATTAATCAGGACCTTATCGAATGGTGGAGAAGGCTTTAGAGGGCAAATAGTCTAATTCTGTTCCTGTTTCATTTGTTTTTTGTTGTTGTTATTATTAATGAGATTCAGAATTCACCATTTAAACATTTAGGGGGAAAACAGTGGTTCCTTCGATGCCGAAAAGCTGCATTTGCCATTTTGTTTCTCTCTATTTTCCCAACTTTCTCACTAATGCCCGCACTGCTCAAGGCAATGGAAAATTCCACCCAATGTTTCATAATGAGAGGGAGATGGAATCAAGCCCATATTCTCTGTCAAATGAAGAAAAGGAAAGAGATAAAATAGGCAAGAGTGGGAAGCAGGTGAAAGGGTTTTGCTTATTTTGATAATGTTGAAAGATTGTGCTGAATTTTCCCAGCCCTTGTATGACTAGATGGGTGAGACTACTACGAGAAAACTGGGTTGGGTCAGATTCCCCAACTATTATTATCTTTAAGGGTCTTTCTGGAATGGATTGAGGATGAGGCTTGTCATGGAGGCAGGCACATAGGGCAGCTAGGCACCACCTGGGGGCCACCTTGCCTCCCACCTTGCCTCAGTGGCAATATTTTCACACTCTGAGCCTGGACTCCTATTGTGGCCAACGGCTGACAGTTCAATAATAGTGGGCTCTCAGCAGGAGGACAACAGGTTAACAAAGTCAAAAGCTCCATATTTCAATGACAGAGCCAGTGGGAGGAAAGGCTGCAACTACATCCAAACACAAGTCTATGGAAGGAGTTCCCTGCTAATCTGATGGCCCCTTCGATTCAAGGGACTGATTCCTGAAAGTTGCAGCAATGACACAACAAGTATATACTGCCCACTTACATGTGTCTGATATTAAAATCCCGATGGACACCAGAAATTGCACAGAGAGAATCTAGAAGGAAACTATTTCCTTATAGTTTTAAACTATAAGGTTTTATACTACTCCAGCACTCTCCTGTCCCCTAATTTTATTTTTCTCCTCTTTCCTTCTTCAAAGTTTCTAAATTCTTCATTCAATTAGTTTATAATCATTATGTATTTTCTATTCAAGGTTCTAATAGATCATCTTGTGTAGAACGGAGGATTGTGCTGTGCATGTTGTGTTCACATTCTCTTGATCCATGGCGAGTCAAAACAAATGCCATTCTTTAATCCTTTGAGTCTTCAACCCATGGTATCCCTCCTCTAACCAAGAGTGGATTTAAAAGTTGCAATGCTGTCAGCTGGCCCAAGGCCATCTCACAAGCTTGCTTGCAATAAAACAATCTGGACTGACCTCAATCCTTCCTGCTAATTTTATTGGGATTGGATCATATTTATTCTCTCTGTTTATGCTTCCTGTTAAAAGTCACTGGCTATAATGTCCATTGTTTTTTAAGAAAATGATAGTTAGAAATGGTGAATGAGTTAAGTGCTTGAAATTGTTACTGATATGATTTTACATAAACAAATGTGCTACCGAGGGAAAACTATCTTTATCTGTGCACATTTATTGGCAGAGACAATGGAAATAGCCTTTCAAAAACAAAATTGAACTTTTAATTGTCTCTTTTGTGTATAGAAGAAACTGATGTAAAGCTCCACAGAGTGGATTTGATTGATAGGTCAACTAAACTAAATTGTAGATAATAAAAGTCAGCTTACATGCAGTGCACTTTCAGTATTACTGGAATTCTAGTACAATCAATTATTTCAAGGAATGTGACTTTGCAAGATTTGTTGTCCTGGGAAATTTGATTCTGCATACTCCTGAAGTTTGGAGGATTGTTATTATTTGAAGTAAAGCCCCTAAAGGGCTGAGCTTCCTATATATGCGAAACTCTTTCTCTAATTTACAGACTCCCTTACTGACAGAGGTCCTTGTGCAGAACAGCATTTAATCAACTCTTAAGCGCAGGTGAAAGACATGCTGCCACGGAAAGTTACGTGAGCAGAGTTTTAAAAACAAACATCTAATCCACTGGCGTTCTTTTCATTATTGTGCGGATAGGAATAAATTGCTAGGCTGAAGTATTGTTTATTTATCAGCCTTCAAGGGCCATTATGAGCATTTTTGGAGAGAAATTAAATGTACATCATTTATATTGCAATAACATGGAATGGAAAGAAACTGGAAAAAAAAACCTTCTATGTAAACATTCCCTTACTGTTAGTTTTGGTGGCTTGAATAAAAGTAGATATTACATGTAAATATTTACATTAAAGAATATTCATTTGCTGCCAGGAGCATGATCTCTGAAAACTATCTGTTCCTTAGGTATTTCCTACCCCTTTATGTACAAGTAACATGAAAATGAAGATTAATTGTGTTATTGTGTTAAATGTTTTGCAAGCAAATTAATATGATCTATCTGTTTTCGATGGCAATGATGATCTTTAATTTAGATATTCTTGTTTAATATATAAATATAGATGAAAAAGAAAAGAAGGATTTCTGAAATAATCACTATAATACTGATTACCCATGATTAATAGATCACACATTTGTTTTTGAACAATTAACTGCAGAATTCTTGGCAGCAAGTGATTAACAGTTGGGTAAGCAGAATCCAAATGGAACTTTCCCTTCTTACCATGGGATTAGACTGTTTAATATAGGAGAAAAATATCAACTCTATAGAATTCCAGTAATATCTAATCTTTTCATCGCTTTTTATTTCCAATCATTTGGTGCAAAAGTGAAAAGTATGCTCTTTCCTAACATTGTCACTTCATACTTTCACAGAACAAACAATTAAGACATAGATTTTCTGACAATGAATCAAAAAGACAACTGGCTATATAATTCAAAGGTCTTTGGTCAAACAGACAGTCTGGACTTTATTTTTAACCTATTTTTCTAATAAACATATTCGAAGATGTTGTTACACACCTCTGGAGCAGGTGAGACATAAACCTGGGCCTCCAAGTCCTGGAGTAAGGTCATTACCACCACACCATAAAAGCCCTTTTGATTGGTGCCTTGTGCATTCATCACAATATGGTATATCTGCGGTTTAAACAATGAAGACAAAACATTTGTAATGGCAAAATATATTTATCTTGTGATTGCAGTGCTAGAATAGCCCATGATAAATCTGTGATCTGGGCTGAGCAGATGTGGTATTGTAGAATATCCAATATTGATTTGATGTACTCTCACAGTTTTCACAATGTAACCTCCTGCCTCCAATACCTCACACCCTACACACAATGGCTGGGTTGGGGGAGGGGGAGCAGCGGCGGGTGGGTCGGCAAGCAATGGTAAAGAGGCATTACCTCAGGTTACCTGTTAATCCATAGACCCAGAGATATTTTTGGGACAATGATAACATTTCAAATCAATAAAAATCTTGAATTAAGCATCTAATAATGTCCATGAAACCATTGCCAACTGTCAGAAACAATCCACCTGGGTATGTCCTTGAGGGAAGGCAACTACCATCTGGTCTTGCTAACAATATGAGTCCAGACCCACAACAATGTGGCTGACTCTTAACTACCCTCTTTGTAATTAGGGTTGGGCAATAAATGCTGGCCTAGTTAGTGATGTCCCTTATCCTTTGAAAGAATTACAAAAGAAACAATCAGCACTTTTAGTATGGCTATAACTAACAAATAAAATAGTTAAGAAGGAAGACAATAAGTGGAACTTTGTCAGTGGTGTGTTGTTCCCAGTTTCAGAACTAAAAATATGCATGCTCTATTAAGGAACAGTTCAAGCTACATTGTCTCCATGAATTATACTGATATCACACCCAGTCTAGGGCTGAGACAGACTGTAACTGTCACAGTGTAAGCAGATGTATCTGCATCAGTTTCTGAAGGTCCTACTAATTTAGCCCACACAAATGTAATTGCACTTATTGCCCTCATGTGACACCAATGTCACTTCTGTCCACATTCTACGGTGGCACATCGATTACCTCAAATTGCTATATCAGCCAAAAAACAAAGTAAAGACAAGGAAATATTGGTGCAAAAAAGCCTTTCACATACTGGTCAAGGGGCTAATGCTACAAAGCACCTGCAAGTGAGCCCCTGTTAAAATTTCACTTGCTTGTTGTTGCAAATATCTGACCCCTACCACAAAGAGAAGAGATCTGGAAGACCCAGAAGGAAAGAAATAAAAAGTAAGCAAGTGAGTTTACCACCTTAGAGGAATATTGCTTCAAGAAGACACAGTGATTCCTGATGAAGGGCTTTTGCCTGAAACGTCGATTTCGAAGCTACTTGGATGCTGCCTGAACTGCTGTGCTCTTCCAGCACCACTAATCCACAGTCAGTTACTAGCTGAATCATCATTCCAAATAAAGGTACATCGATTCTTTTCAAACCTAAATTGCAGTTTTAAATATTTCTCATTAAATTGGTTTCATTTCATTCACGCGCACATCACTATTGTTTACTGAGATTAGTCTAGTTTTAGTCAAAAGGAACGCTCATTTCATTGTTGGCATGTAATGAGAGTTACAGGGATTTTGGGACATTGTTGTAAAAGAAATAATAGATTGCACTCATTGGAGTTTAGAAGAATGAGAGGTACCTTATTGAAAGATACAAAATTCTTTTTGGGGCATAATAGGGTGGATATTAACTTTTGTGACACAGTCTAGGATCAGAGGAGATAATCTCAGAGGAAAGAGTTGCACATTTAAGACAAGGATGAGATGGAAGTTTTTCTCTCAGAGAGAGGTGAATCTCTGGAATTCTTTACCACAGAGTGGCAAAGAGTTGATGAGTTTGGGTTGTTAAGAGTATTCAAGGCTTAGATACACAGATTTTTGATTACTAAGGGTATCAAGGTTTATGAGAAAAAGGCATTTATCTGGAGTTGAGGATAATCAGATCAACCATGATCTTATTGAATGGCAAAACAGCCATGAATGGTCTACTGGTGATGATATGTCTTGTGGCCTTTTGTGTCTGATTTCTTTTTTTCTGCAATGGAAGGGTGTCTGAGTGTTAATGCACGCAGCATTCAGTACACACAGGCATGCCATACTGTGAACCTGACTAATGATCCTAAATTGGTTGTCAACTTGATTCATTGAATACTTAAGATTAGTTTCCAAATGCACAATTGCAAAGCAACATCTAACATTAAACATTGTGTTGTGGGTTTTACAAGTATGGACTGCTTGAGTACAATCAGTACATTTTTTTTTGCAAAACCTAAAGGGACATGATATGATATACTAATCTTTGGGATGTACAGGCCACATATCTGGCAGCATACTGGCAGAGAAAATCATATATCACATTATTAATTTGAGAGATTAATAGAAGCTCTTTTTGGATAGTGAGAAGCATCCTATTAGTGATGAACACAACTAGTTTGCTTTTATAGTAATATTTAAGTTTAGTATTACCAAATTACTGCAAGTACAAAATAATGATTTATTGAAAATTTATTCAGTCTACAATTGAGCTTACCTCTGATCCAATTAACATTTGAAGATTATATTTCATAAGCACTGCAATTCCAGTGGTTAGATTTTTAAAGGTTAATGAACAGTCATGAATGAAATGAGAGCTAATTAAAATAAGGTGTTGAAGTACTTTTACATAATATATGAAATAACCTCAATTTTGATCTTATACAACACCTTGAACAGACAACTGTCAAAAGTATTTACCAAAACGTTATATATTTGGTAACAATTTGACTTTTTAAAGTGGCACCTTATAACTGCTGAAAGTAAGAAGTCTCCTTTTGTTGATTAACCTCAAAGGGAACCAAACTAGTGCAGTGTGTCAACAATCAAAGAAACATTTAGAATTTGATTAATCTCTGGACAATATAGCAGATCTTCTGAAAATTTAAAGTTTTGAAGAGAACAGAAGCCTTGAAGGAAACCAAGTAATTTCAGCATAATTGCCTTTGCTTTGTAGAAGGATGATTCATTAGAGTTAACATAGCAACTGTTTTATGTTTGACTTGCATACGATAGTCTGTAGGACACCATTTCAGCAGAACTCAGAGAAGATCTCTGAGGGATACCATCGGGGACAGAGAGTTCTCAGCAGAAGCAGAAATTAAATTCAGAAATTCTAATTTACAGTTTTCAACCACTTCAGGTCAGTAAGAGAAATCTTCAAGCAAAACAGTGCTTTAATAATAACAAACAGAGCTGTCTTTTATCTTTGTCAGCATATTTTATTTTTATCTACTTCTAATCTCTGTATCTGCATTTGAACCAAAAATATGTCTCATCTTTCACTCGCAAATGGTATTAAAATGGCCTCTGAGTTCTCATAGACGAGTTGTAATTGCCTAAAAGGGTTGGAGAGGAATTTCCCAAGGTTTCTTTTCAAAACTGCGTTTAACCTTATTTTTCATGACACCTTGTGGATCATGTAACTTTGGGATGTAAAGTATATTTATATTGATGCAAAAGGTATTGGAATGATTTGGGACAAGATGGATGAAAAAGATTAAATATTCTTTTATTATTGTTTGTATGTTATTATTGTTTGTATGTTATTATTGTTTGTATGTTCAAGTGTTGTATTGTTGTGGGGCTATATTTCAGTTATTATATTAAACCAAAGGACCTCTGCTTTCTCGGGCTTATATAAAAGATCCTAGAGCACTATTTGTAGAAAAGCAGCTGAGTACTCCTTGATGTTTGGATCAATATTTACTTTTCAACCAACAACACACAAAAAAGCAATATCTGGTCATTATCTTATTGTTGTTTGTGGGATTTTAATCTGCCAAATGCCTTCCACATTTCCTTTAATGCATGAATAACCACATTTTGAGAATACATTGATTGGCTTTGGATATAGGAGAAAATGATAAAAAGGAATATTTATATAGATCTTAAGTTTTTTTTTCCTAAAAAAAAAGTCCTGGAAATACACAGTCTTATAGTTAGCAAATAGAATAAAAAAGAAAAAAAAGTAACCTTGTGTGTGCACCTTATGTTCATCAGAACTGGGTTCTGACAACACTCCAGACTGGTTCAAGGTATCACAGTATAAGCATTACTTACACTTTGTCTGTAGGAGTACATTTTTCATATTTTCAACATTTTAAGTTATAACTCATTCCAACATGCAGATTATTCCAACGTGGGTTTCTTACAGGTGCACCAGTGACCACCCCTCAGCTCCCCCAAGACTAAAGATATGCAGATATAGGTGGATTGGCCATGCTAAATTACCCAGTGTCCAGCGATGTGCATGTTAGGTTAGCCATGGGAAATGGAGTGTTACAGGGATGGGGTAGGTCTGGGTGGGATGATTTTCAGAGGTTCAGTGTGGCCTCAATGGGCTGAATGGCCTGCTTCCACACAGTAGAGATTCTATGATTCCATGTATTCTACCCCTTCTTCCAAAACATTTAAACCCCTCTGCACCTTACAATTGTGCAGTTATTCTCAGTTTAAGTAATACTTCTTATTGTCCTACCAACAGAATGTGGGCCATCCTTGTTCATGGTGGCTTGCAAGACCAATTTCAGAAACAAATGTCAACCACATTGCTGTAGGCCTCAAGTTTTATGGAGGCAAAACCAGGTCAGGATAGATGATTTCCTCCACTAAAGGAGAGGAAGAACCAAGATGGAATTTTCAACAATGGTTACGTGGTTGCTGTGAGCCTGGCTTTTAATTTCAGATTTTTAAAATTAAACTTAAATTTCACCATTAGTGGTAGGGGTGAATTCAATCCCACATTGTGCATATTACATATCGCCTGAACTTTATACTGGACTCTGGATTAATCATCTTATGACATTCCTATTGCCACATTATCTCCCCCAGGTATATTCCACTGGATGCTACATAAGATTTGAACCTAAAACCACATGCCTGGGCCATTGGATTACTAGTCCACTGCACCACTGGCCTCCATCTTTATATATTCTTCCAGTTTAAGTGAACATCTTCACACTTTCCTACATTATACTGTATCTACCATATATTTGCCTACACACTCAATCTTTGCACAATGTTCTTATGTCTTCTTCACAACTCATTTTCCTACCTATCTTGATCTCTGAATTTATCTAGCGTACCTTCACTCTTCTCATCTAAGTCATTGATGTAAATTGTAAAAGGTTGAGACCCCAGCACACACCCCTGCAGCACTCCACTGTCATCCTCTGCATATCAGACAAAGTCCTACTTATGCATACTGTGTTTTCTGTCAGCCAGCTGATCTGCTATTCATGCTAAAACATCACCCCTATGCCGTTACCTCTTATTTTCTACATAACCTTTGATGTGATAGCTTGAAAATCTAAGTATAATATATTAACCCTTCATCCGCAGAACATGTTGCTCCTTCAAAGAACTCCAATCAATTGATCAAACTTGATTTCCCTTTGGTGAAACCATGCTGACTCTTCCTTATTTCCTTGAGATGTTCTATGTGCCCACCTATAACCTATGATTGCTTGCTTCTAACATCTTTCCTATAACAGATTTCAAACTGGCCTATTGCTTCATGTTTTCAATTTCCCTCCCTTCTTTTGGGACTATATTTACTACTTCCCAGTTTAATTGAACCTTGCCAGAATGGAAAGAATTTTGCAAAATTTACACCAATGTATCTACTACCTCATTAAGCCTTTTAAGAATTAAGGATGAAGTCCATCGAGATGGGAAGACTTTTCAGCTCAGATTCCATCAATTTGTTGAATACCATTTCCACCACGATTGCAATTTCATGAACTTCCTCTCTTCTTTCCACTTCCTAATTTACAATTATTACTGAAATATTTTTGATTCATCCAAATCAAAGACATAAACAAAATGTTTGTTTATTTCATCTGCCATTTCCTTTTTATGTATTGTTAACTCCCCATTCTAACTCTCTAGGGAACCAGTGCTCACTTTACTTACTCTTTTCCTTTTTAAATACCTGTAGAAACTTTTGCTATCCATTTTACATTCCCAGCTAACCTCCTCTATAATATCTTGCTTTTTATTAAACTTTTAATTTTACTCTGCTGTGCCTATATTCTGACCAATAAATCATCTGACATGCCACACAGTCATAAGCTTTTTCCTTAAGTTTGATGTTTTCCCTAACTTCTTTACTTAATTATGGATGGTTGATCTACCCTTTTTCTTTTTTATAGTAGTCATACCCTTATTTTGAGTATTCTGAAATGTATCTTTAAATGTCTGGCACTGTGTCTTAATTGAATGATCCCATAGCTTGGGATATGCCATCACACATCAGCCGATCAGCTTTCATGCCAACATAATTACCTGTATTTAGTTTTAAATCACTATTCTTAGACCTAGTCTTCTTCTTTTCTAAACAAATGTAAATCTGAATCATATTCTGGCTGCTGCTACCTAGCAGTGCCCTAACTCTGAAACCTTCACATTCCAGAAACTAAATCCAACATAATCTGCTCTCTAGATAGTTCTCAAGTAGTACTGCTTCAGGAAACAATCTTTCAAGTAGTCTATGAACAGTTCACCCAGGCTGCCATTGCTGATCTGATTTTTCCATTTCATATGTAGATTAAAGTCATCTATGATTATTACAGTCATAAAGTCATAGTGTCAGACAGCACGGAAACAGACCCTTTGGTCCAACTAGTCCATGCCGTCCACATCACAAACTAAATTAGTTCCACCTGCCCTCACATGGCTCATATCTCCTTCGATAGTATTTCTTATCTAAATGTCTTTTAAACGTTGTAACTGTAACCACAAACTTTCTCTGAAGTTCATTCCACACACATGAAGCACATTGTTAAAAATGCCTCTTATGTCTTTTTTAATCCTTCTCTCACCTTAAAAGCATGACTCCCTAGTCTTGAAATCCCCCACCCTAGGGAAAAGACACTTGCCATTCAATTTATCTCTATGTCTCATTATTTTATAAACCTCTATAAGGTCGCCTCTCTACCTCCTATGCTCTAGTGAAAATAGTCCTAGTCTATCCAGCCTGTCCTTGTAACTCCCAGCAACATCCTGGTAAATCTCTTCTGAACCCTCTACAGCTTAATAATATTGTTCTTATAACAGGGTGCCCAGAACTGAACACAGTACTTCAGAAGAGGTGCCACAAGTGCCACCCTTGATTGACAATGCTAGCTCTCAACCTCTTTCTAGCTTCCAAGTTTTTCATATACTCCTCAATATTTAGGACCTAATCTTTTCCATTCAGAAGTCACATCCCTGAGAAAAACCCAATATGTTTGGCAACATTTGTGGAAACAAAGCAGAGTTAATGCTATGGATCCAGTGATCCTGCTTCAGAACTGGTTATCTGTAATGGCTGTTGGATTAAATTTATTCATTTAATTTAGTATCATAAGTCCACTTGAAAATATTATAATCGGTTCCCCAATCCAAATCATTTATAGAGAATTTAAAGAGTTGTGAACCTCGCACTAATCCTTGTACCCTACAAATAACAGCCTTTCATCCTGAAAACGATCCTTTTTGGTTTTAATCTCTTCCTATCTATTAGCCAACACTCAATTCATGCTTTTACATTTCCATGTGCTCTAAATGCATTTACTAACTTTCTGCATGGGACTTTATCAAAACTCTTCTGAAAATTCAAATACACCACATTCACTAGTTCTCCTTTGTTTTGCTATAAGCAAAATCCTCAAAAATCTCCAACAAACTTGCAAAAATGTACTGTGCTCATTGGCATAAAAATTTGAGTCTTGCATTCAAATATTCCATTGAATATTTGATATGATAAAACCTTGCAATATACCTGGAAATATGCTGCTACTGTATGATATACTCAATGGTATCAGTGCGATATTGGGGGAGCACATTTGAGTAAGGATTTTGTAACACTACTGGACATAAGGTTAGAAAGAGGTCATTATCATTTATCTCTTGAGAATGGTATTTATTCATTATTATGAGTTTCTGACATCGGCCTTCTTGAGACTGATCAGCCCAATCCATGGCCTAAAAGTCTTTGACTTGATGGAGCAGGAAGCCTTTTAGATATTTAGGTTTAGAGTGCAGGATTTGCTTCCTTTGCTTTTCCATCATTGCTTATCATTAAAGGTGTTGTGATTAAATGTATGCAGCTTGACGGATAAATTGTCATATTTTGAATAATTGGCAGTAAAACCTTTACATTCATATCAATGGTAATGTTGTTCAGAGAGAGCTTCATTGAAAAGGTTTCCTTGTTCTCCCCTGGAATATTTCACTTTTGAATTGAGAAAATAGGACGTTTTTGATTATCCAAATGTAATAGAGTCCATCAAAGTTGAATTTCTGGAATATTGCCTGAATGCTTTTAAATGTGGCTTCACGATTCTTTGATGTTCCTCCTATTCATTCCAGAGGATACAGTGGAGGCATTGCTGATGGATTCCTCTAGTGCTTTTATATGACATTTACGTGTCTCCACAGGAATTAGGGACAGACAATAAACACTGGCACAGTTAACAAAGCCCAAATCCCATGAATGAATTTAATAGAAACGCAGTTCAGGTTTCACTGCAGTACAGGATTATGGTGTAAACAACTGCCTCGCATACTGCAAGTTTTATTGATTCAGAAAGACATTTGCTTTCAAACATTTGCAGCTGTAGTTTGAATAAGGCTGAGCTGACATAGCTGATCCAGTGCTGAATCTCTCTGTCAAAGATAACCCTTTGAGAGAGCTGATTTCCAAAATATGGAAAGTATTTAGCATAATCCACTCTCCTTCAACAGATACGGGTAAGGGGTGGAATAGTTGGCTGATAAAGTGTGATTTGATATGTAGGTTTCGTTTTTGCAACATCCACGGATATGTCAAGTTTCTTGAACGTAGAATTGAAGAGACTGAAAGTGGCTTTCAAAATTTGATCCTGAGTTTGCAAAAACACTGCAGTCATCTGCAACCTGCAGATTATGTACAGTATATTTATGATGGCAAGTTTAGTTTTGGCACTAAGCGAACTGAGGCTAAAGAATTTTCCAATCAGGCAGTATTTAATACTGACTCCAGAGGCTAGTTGACCTTTGATGAGGTAAATAGCCACTGTTGGACAGACTGTAAATTTTATGGGGTTTTTTTGAACGCAGTTCAGATTTTGAAGGCATCGGTCTCAAATCTTCCTCTCAAGACAGTTGCAATCATATCATCACGAAGCAATTGCAGGAGTGTGATTAATTTCTTTTAGAAATCCAAATATTTGGAGCATGCAAGCAAAGATTTTGGAACATTAATAGGCAGAAGGTTAAAAACAATAACCCTATGATTATAAACAAAGCAGGGAATCAAACATGTGAAGTACAAGAATAAATAAGAGGGAAAATTGAATCATGGAGCTTGCTCGACCACATCTAGAACCTAATTGATCTTATCGATGGAGAAAACAAATGAGCCTAGTAAGTAAATATATAATTCTTCCTAATGAAATGAGTGAGCATATTTTATTACTTTATTTTCTAATTGAATTGAAAGCTTGAAGACAAATAACTCATGCAATTTGCAGCTGATAATTAGACTTAAATTAATTTTGTACTTGGAAAGCTAACATAATACAAGGTTGTTTACCTCTAGAAGACTTTCAAAAAATGACCATTTCTCTAACTACAAAATGCAATTAATTCTAACCTGAACAAATTGGGAATGCTTATATTTAGCCAGAAAATTAGCTTATACAGGACACTTTTTCAGTCATATGTGAAAATAGAATTAAATAAATGCTTCATCTACCATACTCAAGAAACTCTCTGATTTATTTTAAGCAGTCCACCAAAGTTTCATCAAGCCTCAAATTTTAACAGTGTTTTTGGGACATGAACCTTTGCTCCGATCTGCGTCCAAAGTAAACCTCCCCTCCTGCCCCTTCTAATTGAAACTTACAGAATACTGAGAGACCATGATAGGGAGAATATGCTTTAAATGGAGAATATAGTTCCTAGTCTCTCCTACTGGTGGAAACAAGGGCATAGCCTTAGAGTGAGGGGACAACCCTTTGGAACAGAGATCAGGAGGAATTTCTTCAGACCGAAGGTGGTTAATCTGTGGAAATCATTGCTACAGAGGGCAGTCCCAGTCATATAAATGAGTGGATTATTAAGGGGATCAAGGATTACAGTGAGGAGGTAGGAGAATGGCATTAGGAAACCCACCAATCATGATTGAATGGTAGAGCAGTCTTGATGGGCCAAATGGCCAAATTCTTCTTCTATATTTTATAGTCTTATGGTCAGATGATGAGATGTCAGTCATTGTAGACTTTCTCCTTTTTTATTTTGCTTTTCATATAGTGTTATGAAGGGACCTTTCCAAATCTGATTTTAATTCAAAACAAACAGAATAAAATAAAAGCATCTCTTCCTTCTAATCATAGTATAAAGGGTTAGCTACAATTAAGCAGTGCAGCAATGTACAGGATTGCACAATATGATGCAGTGTCACATAATACGGCCTCTTTTTGCACAGTAAGGAGTGTATAAAAAAAAGTTTCTATAATATTGCCTTCTGTTGAACAATCCCATAAGATATAGCCATTGCAATATTTTACCTTCCTCAGTGGTCTCTATAAATATTCGCTAATACTTTAACCAGATCAAGAATATGTTATGGTAGCAACACATGAAAGAAAAGCTATGGAAATGTTTCAAACTTGACTGGAAAATTTTAAGCAGTTTGGAGGTTTCAACCAAGCAGACATGTAGCTGAATTGGTATTAGAAGTTTTCTAGATATTGTACTGTGCTGCACCTCGCTGCAGATCATATTTGATTATTTAGATTTTTTTTTGATTAGATTAGATTATGTGATTGGTGGCTTTGTAGACAATGTTCCAGTCAGGTAGGGGATTGATGAGGAAATAGCCATGAACAATAAAGTTATAAATGCACTTAATGCTGACCTCAGTCTGATAAAGAACACTATTGTCAAGCAGGATAAATTTAACAAGCTTACAACAAGAATAACACGTTGATGTAAGTACAAGTGACCTATACAGAATTAAATAAAAATATGACAATGGAAGTTTGTAAAATTAACTCATCAGAAATAAATGTCATTCAATTGTAACTGGTCTGACAGTCAGAAAGCAAGTTAATCTATTGGTGAAATACTTGATGAACAGTCTTAACGCATATTAAAGTGCACAAAATAACACTATTTCTTTGTTTGATACAGCTTGCTAGTAAAAGGATAAATCCATATCAAGAGGTCAGCTTAACCCAGTTGATAAAGGCAAGGGCTCAATATGCACATTAGATTGATACTAAGCAAAAGAAATCAAAAGTATTTTATTAAAACGTAAATTGGAATACAGATGACCTTTGTACAGAATTCAAAATGTTAAGGGGTGTCTCTGATGTAGATAAGCAAGCCATGAAGATTTACTAAGCAATTGTGATTGAAGGTTTTCACAGACTTAATATGTTAGGATTAAAAGCTGAAGAACTGCATGATACACAAAACATATTAGAAGAGAAACTCTAACAGATTTTTATTCATTGGCTGGATTTCTTCGCATTTAGACAGAAGCCTTTTGAATCTATGGAGCACTTTGAGAGCAGATGCAGAAAAAGAGGTGAATTATTTGATTTTTCACATGAGGAGCTAGCAAGCAACATTGTCAAATTGTTGATTGCATCCATTCCTGTGGAATCTATCCAGAAAGATTAGCTTGACAAACCAAAGATTTATAGCACAAAGGGTTTCTGAAGGATGCACAGAAGTATAAAATGATGCTCACAGGTTGATGAAGCTTAGAGTTTCTAAATACAAACTTGAAGTTTGACACAATCACTAGCAAGAATATATGAAAGGTGTGGCCTTCTGCTTTGTAAAGGAAATGCATAGTTTTAAATCAATGTTGCAAGGCACATAGCAGAAAAATCCTTCGAAATAGCCAGTGCATTGGATCCAAATCTGGTGCAGTGACAAAGAACTGTCCACTCACCCAAACAGCCCTTGCTCCTAAAGTATCTTTAAGCGACAGTGAAGATTCTCTGGTATCCCAAAACAGCTGCATACATGAAGTGATCAAGCAAGATGTTATAATACCCAACACAAGATAAAGAGTGGTGAACACATTCTTCACATTGTTAATATTATGAAAAAAATCTCAATGCTATCACTTCAGTGTTTGAAAAAATTCAATTTATCCAGCCTCAGAAAACTGATGATCTTTTGTTATTTGCCAAGATTAACAGAGGTATAAATAGTAATATATTACACCAGAATACTCTAAGATCAATGTACTACCACCAGAAGATTAAGGTCCTTGTGGAAACCATGATAAAACTTACAATCGTAAAACATACAACATACAATGGTTCACCAATTCTTTGTGCAAGATTAATTGTGCTAAAGTGTAAGCACAAACAATCTGTGAAGCTCAGGAATAATGCCTATATCTCAAATTCATGTACCTTTAGCATATAAATAACCAGAACATTTTGAAAGAAAAAGGCAGTTTCAAGGAAGCTGCAACATTGCATTCGAAGGAGAATGCCAACTCACATCCATTGACCCAAAATGTAAGCGCACATAGCAGGTCGGGCAGCATCTGTGGAGAGAAAGTAGAGCTAACATTTTGGGTCTAGTCACCCCTCTTCAGAACTGGACATCCTACCCCAACCACAGCGCAGGTCCATAATATTACTGAGAGTTTATGTACATCACCATATACTGGTTCTCAAAGTTGGATCCACAGTACGTTTTCAAGGGGAGGAATTACTGGCAGAATCTCTGAGAATGTAGAGACACACCAATTTTCTTTACATGTGATACACGATGACACTGTTGGACCATCAATTGTGCAGCAAAGCAGTCTGGTGCTGCTGTTCTCTGCCTGTTATTGACAGATTTTGTTGCCTGCCTGCACATATATTTTATTGATTCTGATTTTTAGCAAACAATGTTTCCCCATAATATCTTTAATGAGGATTTAATCAAATATATATCTTTTTGTACTCAGCCACATCTTCAAAATTTTCCACTAATTTCTTAGGTCACATGCAATATTAAGTATTGTTCCAATTTTCCTCAGACCTTCATCTTCATGAGGTATTAATAAGGAGGCCTTATATCTACTTCTATTCAAGACCTACTAGGTTGGAATAGAGTCAGAACATACAGCTGGAAAGTAACACTACTGTAGCTGTACTGTAAGATCCTACTGCTAGAACATTCTCATAAATTTGTTTACTGAAGTTTGAGAAATTACACCGGACATACAAATATTGCAGATTCATACAGTATACAAGAGGCACTTCAGCCCATTGAGTCTGCGCCAACCAAGTTATACCAATTCCACTTCCCAGTACTTGACTTATAGCCTTGATTGTTAAGATATTTTGAGTGCTCATTCACATACTTTTTAAAGTTTGTGAGATTTCCTGCTTCTCCTGCCCTCCCAAACAGTGAATTCCAGATTCCCACCACTCTCTGCATGAAAACATTTTTCCTCAAATCCCCATTAAACCTCCAGCCTTTGTCTTAATATTATGCCCTCTTGTTATTGACCCTTCAACTAAGGGGTACCGCTGTTTTTATCTACTCTGTTAATGCTCCTCATAATCTTGTATAACTCGGTCAGATATTCATCTGTACAATATTATTGCACATTCAAGATAGATTCAAAACTAGCAAGACCACATGAACGTAAATTAATTATAACAGCCCTGCAATCTTATCCATTCACCAATAACTGCAAGATATAACCATACATGTAATCATAAATGGAAGATCAGACTGCTTTGATTTCAGCCATCTCCTTTTGTTGTGATAGGCATTGACAATTTCTAATTGCAGTTGCTAGATTCCATGAATAATCATTTCTTCCATCTGCTTTTTCCAATAGAGGAATGGGTACTCCTTTGACAGGACCTCATCATCCTGTAAACATTTATCTTAATATAAATTATGCAAGTGGTTATAAAATTATTTGTTTGAGTTATGATGATAAAGCCAGTCCTCACATTACCCAATCTTCACAAGCTTCCAGAACTTTCACACTGTAGCTTCGAAATTGCTGGGAACGTTCTGCATGTTGATATTTCAGGAATTCTGCAATTATCGGAATGGCAACCCCATTTTGGAAATCTTCATAATTCATGCTAACACAGTGCAAGTATGAAGCATGAACTGGAGGCGTTAATGGTGTAAAAATGGCTACAAATGATATGATTTATTTCACTAATTGTCATGAAATGATGTAACTTGGATTGTATCTAGATATACTAAAGTAAGTGATAATGCATTGATTAGAAACTTAATATGACTCATTAAACAATATGCTTGAAAACCTATTATTTCTTGGCAAGCTAACAGGTAAAAGAACAACATGCTTATAATACAAATATCTTCAGATGCATTCTACTGTGGTGTCCATTGCATAGAGTGTTATTCTACATTGAAAAGATAGCTTGCTGTGAGATGAATAGCAAAGATTTAAATTGCTCCTCATGGCCAAAATTCATCCTTTATAGAAGAGGTTAGCCATCAATTTGGCTTTTTGAAAGCTGTGACAGATATAGAAACTTTATGCTATTTTACATAAGGAAACTAATGCAGCAATGCAGGATTTGTTTACACAGCTGTTCAGGGATATGTAAAATTCATGGTTTTGACAGTTTTGTTAGCTTTCAAAAGCAGGTAATTTTTTTACTATAACTTTCATACAATAAGTGTTTTTGTTGATGGGCTAATTAGTTTTTTTGAGTTCTGATTATTGGGAGTGTTTTCTATTAATAAAGTAGATGCTCATTAATTAATTTGGTGTATGGGGTGAAAGGAATGAAATGTTGGTATGAGAGGGTTAGAAGCTAGGAACATTAAGGGGGTGCTGGTTAATGCGAGGAGCTTTTGCTTTGATCTGAAGTACTAATCAATATTTCTGTGAATGGAGGCTTCTCTTTGGCAATAGGCAATATACTCTTGGCCATCCCACCTATGCAGGGATGAAAATCTCACCTGCCTGCACTGCTGGGAGAGAAAAGGGATTGCAACATTTGCAATTTCCAACTCCATGATAAAAAAGTTTTCTACTTGTCTCAATCTAACAGACCTTTCAGAATGTTCCTATTCATGTTTGTCTGTTACATGTCAATTACAGGCTGTTGAAGGACATGAGCTCTCTTGAAATAGGAAGTCATAAGTTCTAAACCACTTTCCCATGACCAAACCATAGACTTCACCATGTACTACAAAATATGAGCAGCTAAACCTTAGCACATTAAAGAGTGGTAAGCTATTTGGGGTTTTAACTGTAACCTCGTCGAAGTGAGAGGTAGCTGAACTCTGACTCATTAAAAGACAGGAATTAACATTATCAGAAACAGCAGTGCAGGGTAACTGTTAATACTTAGTGCAATAATTAAAAGCCTGAAAGAGACAATTGAACAGAAGGAACATTCACACATTGACCTTTCCTGGAACCAGGCAACCCCTACGATGGGATAAGGGTTTTATTACTATATTATGATGACAATATTATTCCCATTCATTACTGTAAAAAAACACAAAGCAAAGTGAGAAGTGATGTAAAGCACTGAACATCTCAATGAGTTGATAACATATATAACAGATGTAAGGACAATGACACCAGAAGGTGTTAACTATAGTCAGGAGAAGAAGAATGGTGACCGGTCATCTCGAGATCTGGATCTGAATCAACACTGGTAATGACTGAAGCATTTGAACTGTGGTAATTTATGTAGAATTCAATCAATCAGGCATTTTGTGTACTAGTCTGAACAAATCACAGGAGTATTTCTGCTGGGGAGTGATTATTGTGAATTCAAAAAGTGGGGTTATGCCAAATTTTGTTTTGAATGCATTTTGTTCTTAGAATTCCTGAAGTCTGTGACCTATGGCAGGAGTAGATGGATGGGAATGAAAACCTTTATGCTGTTGACAATGGTTATGTAGTGGAGAAAGTGAGATGCTGGAGATCAGAGCTGAAAATGTGTTGCTGGAAAAGCGCAGCAGGTCAGGCAGCATCCACGGAGCAGGAGAATCGACATTTTGGGCATGAGCCCTTCTTCAGGAATGGTTATGTAGTCCAAAGGTCCCCTGGCTTTATCATTTAAATCATATTAAGATTGTCTGTACCAATTGACCTTGCTTTCCTAGCAAAACTATTGATTGACACAGCTTTGAAGTATGGCTGTACATAGTGTTTAGCTCTTTCTTATAACAGTTGGCCTTGAAAATGTTATTTCTCGTCAGAGTCAAATGGTTCTTAGTTTTCTGAAAGAAGCAGGCTGCAGCTTTTAGCACAGCACTCTGCTTTTAAAAATGTCTATGTTGGCCTTGCAAACCATGCTGGTGCATGTGACCAATTATCTGAATAACTGATCTATAATATACAAAACTGTCACTTTATACTATATTAGCACAGGTTACATAACTTTACACCCTCTAATTGTTAAGCTATTTGGAAATTTTGCAATTGCCGACATGGTAATTTCTTACATTAATGTAGTAGGATTTAAGGCAAAATGTGTGTGAATAGACTGCATTTCTGTATCTGATCAGGGAGTGTTACATGCCAGCAGTGTGTAGCTCCAATATCAATGTGAGGGATGCTATTATCAAAGACTGATAGTGTATTGAAAGACAAGCATTGCTCTCATATCCACACAGACACAAGTGCATGGACACACACAGCATTGTATTAGTCATTTAGAACCATGTACTTCAGTCATTTGTTTCTTTATTTCCTATGAATGAATGAAAACTTGGTGTGGTGAAATTCTGTGCACTGGGTTTGTCTTATGGTACTGGAATGGCAAAAAGGAAGTTGGTATTCTGATCAAACAATTGCATATGATATAAGAAGAGGAAGGTAGAAGAGGAAGAATTCGTCAACTCAGAATTTTAATAAATCTTTTGAAATTGTGCTTGACCTGTGAAAGACTTCTTCTGTGATTGTAAAACTGTCTCCAACGGTCCCCATGGGAAACTGATTAGCAAGGTTAGATCTCACAGAATACAGGGAGAACTAGCCATTTGAATACAGAACTGGCTCAAAGGTAGAAGTCAGAGGGTGGTGGTGGAGGGTTGTTTTTCAGACTGGAGGCCTGTGACCAGTGGAGTGCTACAAGGATCGGTGCTGGGTCCTCTACTTTTTCTCATTTACATAAATGATTTGGATGCGAGCATGAGAGGTACAGTTAGTAAGTTTGCAGATGACACCAAAATTGGAGATGTAGTGGACAGTGAAGAGGGTTACCTCAGATTACAACAGGATCTTGACCAGATCGGCTAGTGGAGTCGCAAGTAGGTAGGATAGTGAAGAAGGCGTTTGGTATGCTTTCCTTTATTGGTCAGAGTATTGGGTACAGGAGTTAGGAGATCATGTTGAGGCTGTACAGGACATTGGTTAGGCCACTGTTGGAATATTGCATGCAATTCTGGTCTCCTTCCTATCAAAAAGATGTTGTGAAACTTGAAAGGGTTCAGAAAAGATTTACCAGGATGTTGGCAGGGTTGGAGGATTTGAGCTATAGGGAGAGGCTGAACAGGCTGGGGCTGTTTTCCCTGGAGCGTCGGAGGCTGAGGGGTGACCTTATAGAGGTTCACAAAATCATGAGGGGCATGGATAGGGTAAATAGACAAAGTCTTTTCCTTGGGGTGGGGGAGTCCAGAACTGGAGATCATAGGTTTAAGGTGAGAGGGGAAAGATATAAAAGAGACCTCAGGGGCAACTTTTACACTCAGAGGGTGATACGTGTATGGAATAAGCTGCCAGAGGAAGTGGTGGAAGCTGGTACAATTGCAACATTTAAAAGGCATTTGGATGGGTATATGAATAGGAAGGGTTTGGAGGGATATGGGCTGGGTGCTGACAGGTGGGACTAGATTGGGTTGGGATATCTGGATTAGTGGTGGTGGAAGAGCACAGCAGTTCAGGCAGCATCCGAGGAGCAGTAAAATTGACGTTTTGAGCAAAAGCCCTCCAGATGAAGGGCTTTTGCCCAAAATGTCGATTTTACTGCTCCTTGGATGCTGCCTGAACTGCTGTGCTCTTCCAGCACCACTAATCCAGAATCTGGTTTCCAGCATCTGCAGTCATTGTTTTTACCTGGGTTGGGATATCTGGTCGGCTTTGATGGGTTGGACCGAAGAGTTTGTTTCCATGCTGTACATCTCTGTGACTCTATTACTCTAAGTATTAGGGAGAACAGTTTAGATGACAGCATGGATTTATTCAAGCTTAGCCTTGAAGAAGATATCCAGAGAAAACACATCTGGTGGTGACTTCAAACATAAGAATTATGTAATTGAAATCCAATTAAATGATCATAAACCAGGTAATAACTTAAATGACAGAGCCGTAGCACATAGAGAGCTATAAAGAATAAACTTCCTAAACAATTCACTACTAGAGAGAGGAAGTGAGATGTGAAAGCTGGCAACCAGAGTCGAAAAGTGTGGCGCTGGAAAATCGTAGCAGGTCAGGTAGCATGATGGAGGGCTTATGCCCGAAATGTCGACTCTCCTGCTTCTCGGATGCTGCCTGACCAGCTGTACTTTTCTAGTGCCACACAATTCCCCACTATAGCTGGAGTAGAGCAGACTTGCCAACTGCTCCAGATGTGCCAGCAAAACTATTGAAGGATTGATTTTCTGGACAGCAGGATTGCAAAGAAACCAGTTTCATTGTAAGCAGTCCTATTGCTTAATTATTTAATAGAGATGCACTATATTAAGTGGCAAAGCAATCAAATTGTTATGCGCCATTGATATCTAGGCAAAAATCTTTAAACCTATATGTGGATTTTGCAGTTCAAAAAAACAGCAGTTTGATTAATAAATGTTTGGTGATCCAGTTATAAAGGAATTTTCTGTTATTAAATTTTTAACAAATGAATTTCCATACTGAAACATATCATTTTACTGTAAATGCAGGTATATAACCATCTCAATTGCTGTAAAGGCATGTGGGTAATTATTTAATTTATGCAGTAAATATTATAATTTATGTAGTAAAAATATCATTATTATACAGTTGGGGAACTAAAACTAAATTATCCTGTTCTAAACTGTATTCCCTGCTGGAGCTCAATCTCAAGGCTGTGCTTGTACAAACCTAATAGTTATCTAATCTGTTATCTCCAACACCCATATAAATCTCCAATATTGGGGCAAGGGAGATATTTCATTATGAGACCCTTTTCTCTCACAGCTCAAACACAGCTGAAAATCCATTTGCAGACTGTTGTTGATTTCAGCAAGTCTGTGTCTTAACCACATCTCCCACATCCTGTTTGCTGCTTTCAAATTGAAATAGCAGTTGTTCAGTCAGGGTACCTCCTTTGATGCTTCAATTCTTCCACCACAAGGACTCTGCACATGGGACTGCACCAAAATTAAATTTACATTCAGAGATATGAACAAAAAAGACCAATTACATAATGTAAAATGATTACTATAATACCAAGGAAAATAACACATTGGCTTACAATATATCTGAATATCATGATTCATTTGTGCACAAGAAAATCACGTCTATATCCGGTATAACATAAGACAAATTTCTGTAGTGAAATAAAATTTGTCACATTGAATTGCATTTTCTATGATCTGCATATTTCTTCAACAATGACAATGTGCTATTTAGGGAGGTAACATTTCACAGGACACTAGGGTATTATAGACACATGCAGTAAAACTGAAAGAGTCTCATAGACAGTATAAACAAGGTCCCACTGCATTAAAACAGTTGAATTCGTTTTCATTTTTCCTGTTACAGATTTTGACCCACGTCATATTTTTGCAATATGCTAACATTTAAAAACTAAATTAGGTCAAGGCAATAGTAATTACACCAAAATATTGGCAATATTCAATGCTCCATCAGTTTTTTAAAAACCCTTGTGTTAATTTTTCCAATGGTAAAGAAGTCACTTTTTAAAAAACTTAACGTGATAGACTCTCAATATGTTCTAATTAACATGGCCTAGGCAAGTCTATAAATTTGGAACAAATAATGGCAGCAGAGAACACTTAAGCCTTTTCCTCATCACTGATACATACATTGACAAATATGGATGAGAGTTCTGAAAATAAAGGCACAGTTTGGCTTTCCTTTTAATGATATCATTTGATTCACTTGACTGGTTATAGCCTTCTACCTACCAGGGAATGATTCCCTAATACGTAGCTCATGTCCCGTATTTAAGCAAATAAGTAGCTGTTAAAAAAAGAATTTTCACACAAACCTTATTGCTGAAACAATTTGTCGCAAAAAACTCGTTGTCACCACATTGGTTACTAGTATGTTGGTCAGTTAGTTTTGAGCTTACAGGACAATGTGATTTTGCTTTTAAGATTATGAAATTTTAAGGTAGATTTTTGAATTATGTGTTCTAACACCTTTACGAAATGTTTTTGATCAGATTTGAGCATCAACCAGCTATGAGGTATTTTTGAACAAAAGTATTGAAAAATACATAAGTTCTATTCCTTGTGTATGCAGCTCTATTTGGGAGCATGAATTTTCGAATTCTTCCCTCTTTGTTTAAACATGTACATATCACCTGTCCTACAATCCTTCAGGACTATGCATTTATCTCACCTTTGCCACTTGTACAACTTCCATATTTTGTCTCAACATTGCTGTCTTGTCTTAAACTACTGAAGCCCTCAGCTCTGAAAACCAATTCCAAAACCTCTGTTAAGTCCTCCATGAACATCTTCAGAACTTCCTTTCTGATGAAATTTTTAATCACCACCACCCCAACCAAAACCTAAGACTTGGTGTCAGTTGGCTTGGTATCAATATGTATCACTGTTACTGTGCAGCATGTTGGGAGGTTTTCCTGTGGTACATATTCTATGTAAAGGCAAGTTCTTGATGTTTCTGCTGACACCATTCAATTGTGCGAACAATCAAGTCCCACTATTTCACATAAATGTGAAACGAGCCAATTAAGATAATAAAGTTGCCTGACTGACGGGTATTCAGGACAAAAATAATTCACAACGGGTTTTATAATTACTAGGAAAATAACTCTCTTTATTTGAAAGCAAGTTATTCTTTAACAAATAGCAAAGTAAAATGGATCATGCATACTGCAGTGTAATTTAAGCTATGTCCTTTAAAACCTCAAACATACACACATTCATTCTGGAATAAAGCAACCAAAAATATATGGGGGGGGGGGGGGGGTGGGGGGGGGAGGGTTGACACAAATGTTATGGGTCAAAAATATAGACAGCCAAAGACAAATTCTGTAGTTCAAGAGTCCAGAACAAAAGAATGAGCTAAGTTGTTTCTCACAATTGTTTTGTTGATTTTTTTAGTGATGGTGAAAGGATGTTGTAGCAGAGTCATGGCCAATCTTTGATTCAATGGTTGATCAGGTAGACCTAGGTCTTTTCTTGTATTAAAACTCCTGCTTTTCAGAGATTTCAAGTTTTGTCTTTTTCATTTACAGAGAGCAATGATAAGAGATATTTCTTGCTTGCAGACTTCTGGTCATCTCTGGGTGCACTGCACTCACAGCTCTGTAACAAATTGGAACTTAACAAATCTGAAGGCTGGCTTTAGGCACTTTTCCTTTAATTTAAGGACTCTTGGCTCTGTCTGAAAGTATCTATCTCTGCCCTCTGAAAAGATACTTAAAGTATATATCACAAAATCCTGCTTGCTTTTTGAGTTAAAAAAAACCCCTGAAACTTTTTAACTACACAGCAGTTTCCAAATTCCATATTCAGTTTATAGCCCAAAAGGAAACAAAAAGGTCCCATATAGCTGCAGGTAGTTTGGTTCAGCAATTAGAGCTGAAAGTAAATCTCAGTTTAAATATTGTCTTAAAGAACAGTAGTACAAGTGGGGAAAAAAAATGCTGTGGAGTGAGGTATCCCAGAAGTGACTTAATTTTTTTATATGGCAAGTTATGGCAAAATATCAATTATTTTATCATCAGGTTTTCAAATATTTGTTTATTACAGCTACAAGCATCAGTCTTAACTCCAAATACAATGCACCATTCCATTTAGGTACCAAGATCTCTGGTACAGGGAAGCTCAGAATTGGTCAAGTATGTAAGTAGAGTCTGTGGGATGAGGAAATTAGAAGCAAGAGTAATTTGAAGTGTGGTGTGGGAAGAGTCAGATTCTTAGCAATTTTTAATCCAATGTTATGCTCCACTCAACATGAGAATGAAAAGTTGCAAATTAACTTTCCAGGAGTAATCTCTAGTGGTCCGTTTGATTGGGCTGTCATGCAATCACTGGTAAGGAAGATTAAGCTAAGAGTTCAGGAGAGTGGATAAACAAGGGGATGGAGAAGGGGATGAGTGAATGGCAGGGGAAACAATGCACAGGGAAAAGATGCAGGGAAGACAACAGGCATAGAGAATGCAGAGGAAAAAGAAAAGAAGTAGCCAGAGGTATTACAATTAATAGAAATGATGTTGGAGATACTGAGCAAGGAACAGAGTATAGCTAAACTAAAAATGGAATTGAGAAAAATGAATCAGAAGAAATAAGTCATTTGTGAATTTAAAACAGCTTTCCATATTAAAGTACTAAATAAATAAAATTAATTTGATAGTAGGTGGGGACAAATGAATGAATTAAAGTGGAAAGCAAGTTTTTAGAAAATGCCAAATAGAAATCTGTGGTTAATACATTGAAAAAGTTTTGACACATCAGCAACATTAATCAAATGAGGACTGGGATTCAGTCAACATATTCGATTAAAGACTGGAACTTCACAAGGCAAAATTAATTTTAGAAGACCAGTCTTTGTGAGAACATCAGTTATGTAAAGATTGAGACTATTCAAGTGGAAATTAATTAAAAGTAAGATCATGGCTGTGTGAAGCTAATCAGCAGAGATAGAAAGATGCAGCATTGACAACTCATCTTTGCTGTTGGTTACTATTTCAAGTAATGCTTGTTGTCTCTCAGACTGTGTACAAAGGCAATTCGAGCAAAGGCAGAGGTTACATGACTCTGGAAAGCTAGCCTGTACTTTAAAAGTACAATTGCATTTCTTCAATATTATCTCTTTTAATAAAACAAAAAAAAATTGTATTATGATTTACGGTTATAATTTATACAAGTTACCCAATATACATGGTCACAAAGGAAATGATCATTCATGATCAAAGTGATAACTCTGGTAGTCATCACATATACATAGTCTTTAAATCATGCAGGTCTCTAATGACATGCACTTGCATTTGTTTTTGGATATTCGTTTGGTACTTGCTGATTCCAAAAATATTATTCCATCTTTAAGGTTGTCTTCCCATGGCTAGTGTTGTTGCCTTGGGAACTGCTCTTGCTGATCCATTTCTGTTGCTGGGGTTCAGTGGACATTTGAGACTGATGGTCTTTATGCACGTAGGGAATGTGAGATCTTCCTGATTCTGTAAAGAAGGCATAGCAGCTCTAGTTTTAATTGATGTCTGCAATTGTGGTAATCTTCCTGGTCATTTGTGTTCACTGCATAAACTTGAGCTGATAATTATACACCTGTTCTGAGGAAGGGCCACTCGACCTAAAACACTAACTCTGTTTTCTCTCCACAGATGCTGCCAGACCGGCTCAGCTTTTCCAGTAATTTCTGTTTTAGTTTGTGACAGTTATACTATTCATATCACAATTTTTCCTCTGGACTGACTTTTGTTGAGATAATTGAACACTTGCACACTGACTGACGGTCCAAATGCTCAGCTCTGACAATAAGTTGGGAGTTTTATAAATGTGAAATGTTGCTTTCCATAATTTCACTTTGAGTTTATCACTCACAACTCTTACTACTTCTGGTTTTGGGTATTAATCATTATTGGAAGAGTAGTTTGCCTGGGGACTATCATTTGGTTTCCAAGTGACTATTTTCTATATCTTAAGTAAGCATATCTCTGACCTCAAGAATTACCTTGTTCAGCTTTGCATTGGTGTTACTCAATTTTTTTTATGAACCCTTTGCTGATTTTCACTGCTGTCTCAGCCTTTTCATTAAAACTGGGAGAAGTTTGAAGAATATTTATAGTGTTGATTTTCCAAACTCTTTATGAAACATCTCAATTGTTCATTGATGAATTATGGACCATTGCTGCTCATCACGTCAACTGTAATGCCATAACAATAACATCTCACTGGCAGTCACTAATGTTAGCTAACTACTCCCAATAGTAGTTGACTGTGGCAAGATAATCTGTTTTTGAGCATGTGAAAAGGTCTACTCCAACTTTCATCCATAGTCTACCTGGGATGCCATGTATCATAGTGTAACATGTTCAGCTATTCATAACTCATCATGACATTCCATGTCAAGCTGCAGCAAGATCTGGAGAATAACCAGACTTGGGGTGAAGAATGATAAGAATGACACAAGTGCCAGGCAATGATTCAAGGAGCAAATTCAATCATCATCTCTTGGCATTCAATGGCATAAGGGAGAATTACCAATGGCCAAAAGTTGACTGGACTAGCCATATAAATACTGCGGCGACAAGAGCAGTTCAGAATCTAGGAATCCTGCAGCGAGTAACTCTTTTCCTGACTCCCTAAAATCTACAAGGCACAAGTCAGAAGTATGATGCAATATTCCAGACTTACCTGAATGAGGTCAGCTCCAAAGATACTTGAGAACATTGACACCATTTAGGGCAAGGAGTCTGCTTTTGCATCACATCCACAACATCCATTGCTTCCACCACCAACACCCAATAGCAGCAGTGTGTACAATCTACAAGATGCACTGCAGAGCCTTGCCCAAGATCCTTCAACAATACTTTCTAAATTCATGACCACAACCACCTAGAAGGACAAGTGGAGTAGATACATGAGCTCACCACTGCCTGCAAGTACCCCTCCAAGCTGCACACCAGCCTAATTAGAAATATTTCACCATTCCTTCAATGACACGAGGTCACAATCCAGGAACTCTCTCCCCAACTGCACTGTGGATCCATCTACACTAAATGGACCCCAATGGTTCAGGAAGGCAGCTCACTACCACTTTCTCAAAGGAAATTTGGCATAGGCAATAAACATTGGCCCAGCCAGAGATGTCTACATTGTATGAAGGACTTTTTAAAAAAACGTTTTTAGCTTGTTTAGCATTTATCACAAGCACTACCCAACATAATGTGATCCTTGATGTTATTACTCAGGTTTACCCAGTAGAGTTCCTGTCTTGCCTTCATCAGGCTAGACTCAATTCCTGGATGATTTACATGGTCACCTTTAAGAATGTCTTTTTTAAATCTCATCTATCTGGAGATAAAAACTGTATTTCTTCTGCACAAGATGTCACCTTGAGCTACCACTTCATTAGAGTATGCCTAACATTTTGTTATAGAAACATCTTTGATGCTTTCACACTATCCTTTCATTAACATTTCCTGCAACACTTGGAACACTGTATTAAGTTGCATTGATTTGTTTGATTTAAACAAAATGTGTGTCATTCAAATTCAATGTCTCTGTTGATTTGATCACTTCCAAAACATGTTTTGCTGTTGTTTCTCATTGAATATGAAGAACTTCACACACTGTCTTAGTTTCCTCAGCAGTCCTAGAGTTATACAGTCATACGGTACAAGAACAGACCCTTCAGTCCAATGCATCTGTGACAATCAGATATCCTAAATTGATCCAGTCCCATTTGCCAGCATGTGGTGCACATCCCTCTAAACCCTTCCTATTCATGTACCCATCCAGATGACTTTTAAATGTTGTAAAGGTACCTGCCTCGAATATTTCCTCTGGCAACTCATTCCATACATGCACCACCCTCCTCGTGAAAAAGCTGCCCCTCACAAGAAATGCTGCTCTTGACAGCATGTCAGCAGTGCACATCATTTTGTTTATTAGAATGTCACATTCAAGATAATATCTGTGCAAATGTCTTAACATTCTTTGTGGATGTTTTGAAGCAAAAAGAAGCAGTTTCAGGAAACAGTCTTGAAGTGATTTATGGTCAAACCACATTGTTCCTTCATCTCTTCCAAAACAGATGGATTAAAATGCTCATAAGTAAAAAGAATAGCCAGGCACTCTTTCTCAGAGTGTGGCATGATTCAGTTTGTGTTAATGCCATTGATGTAATTTGCTGCATAAATTGAAAGAGCTTGGAAGATTATCAAGTAGGAATGTGAGTTTGAGGTTACAATCAGATCACCCAGGATCTTGTTGAAATACAAAGCAGGCTAGAGAGGGTGTGTGGTGTGTTCCTGCTCCTTATTTGCATGCTCATTTGTTCGCATGTCAGTGCTGCCCAAAGTCCTGTCTCACTGGCATCACACTGCAAGATTATTTCATCATTGACATCAAAGTAACTCAGCACTGGTGTTATCATCACTAGTCATTTGACTTGAGTGAAAGTTCCTTTTGTTTTATACCCCAATGTGACTGCATGTTCTGAATAATGAACTTGTGCTGTGGTTCACATTGTGATGACAAATTAGGCTTGAACTTTGCTAAATAGTTCACAAATTTGCCAAATTTTTACCCTTCTTTCATATCTGCCAGTCCCTTCTTCTCTGCTAGGTTATTCACTTTGTAAGGATCTGGATGAAGTCCCTTCTCTATCAGAACAAGATCTATGTTCTTGACTTTAGCTATGATCATTTGCATTTTTTCCTATCCAGTTTCAAATTCACCTGCTGGGCTAGCAGTCATACCAGATTCCGATTGTGATCTCTGATAGCTCCTTCCATTCTGTCTCCAGATCTGTAGACCAGTAGGTCATCCTCATTCCACATTCTGCAGTCAACATTCTAGCTGTCACAAAACACGTATCACCTGTGGACTTGATGACACCAGCTTGAAATGTGTTTAAATTGATAAATCAGAATAATCATATGACATCTTGTCATCGGCCATCTTTATAGGCTTGTTTCTTGCTTCTTTCCAGCTAAATAGGTGATACATGTTTTCTGACAGCAAGAATGTTGACTACAGAATATGGAATGAGGATGACCTACTGGTCTACAGATCTGGAGACAGAATGGAAGAAGCCATCAGAGATCACAATCGGAATCTGGTATGACTTGTTTACTCAGTTATTCAGCTTCTTAGAGAACAGTTTTCCACATGCTTGACATGCTTCCTTTTTCTTCATGTAATGTACATAATATTTGTTTTCATGTCTTCTTGCCTTGGTCTTTCTGTTGTTTTTTTTTCTCCTAAAATATAAATTCAATTTTTCCAATCCTATTGGTGTCATTTAGTCTGGAATGGGAACGGTATAGTCAGGTGATCAGCTTGGGCTGGCAACGGTATAGTCAGGTGATCAGTCTGGGCTGGGAACAGTATAGTCAGGTGGTCAGTCTGGGCTGGGTACAGATTAGTCAGGTGGTCAGTCTGGGCTGGGAACAGGATAGTCAGGTGATCAGTCTGGGCTGGGAACAGGATAGTCAGGTGGTCAGTCTGAGCTGGGAACAGTATAGCCAGGTAGTCAGTCTGGGCTGGGTATAGATTAGTCAAGAGATCAGTCTGGGCTGGGAACAATATAGTCAAGAGATGAAGGCCTTTCTTGATGAAGAGCTTTTGCCTGAAACGCGACTTTCCTGCTCCTTGGATGCTGCCTGACCTACTGTGCTTTTCCAGCACCACTTTAATCTAGACTCTGATCTCCAGCACCTGCAGTCCTCACTTTTGCCATAATGCAAAACCTGTCTACTCTCACATAAGTGAACCCTAGCTGAAGATTTACTGGTTCAGAACATCCATACATGTCAATAGTTTTTTGTAAAGAGTAGATGTGCTCTCATGAATGGAACCCTTATGCTTAACACAATCCTGCAGAGATCATCTTTTGCTGTCCAAACTCATAGGAATCAGCTAAATGTCTCAGAGTCATCATGTATTGATAAATAGTCTCCTTGTCTTGAGCTTTTTAATATGCATTTGGAGAAGGGGAGAGTGGTGTAGCAGGATGACTTTGAAAATCTCTCCTGTTTGAATTTTTTTGCTCCCCAATGAAATCCAGTCTGCAATTCAATTTGTACCATTCATTCTTCAGCATTGATATCAGGGTTACAATTCCTCTGTGATCAGGTTTTATGTTAATTCTGTTGCTACTTCATAGTTTTATGACTGAGAATGCCCCAGTGCACGCTGGTCTGCTACCCTGATGCATTGTATATGGTATAATCTGCCCATATAACATGCCAAACAACACTTTTCACTGTATCTTGGTACATGTAACAGTAATAAATAAAAAAAAATCATGACAATCTCTAATGTAAGACCTTCCAAATTGGAGAAGAAGCAATCTGAAGATTCCAAGCATTTCAAGTGTCTTCAACTGACCAAGAAGGAGGCTGAGTGCAAACAGAGGAAAGAGCATGCTCCCAACCAACTACTTCAGCAAACATCTCTCGTCTTACCTGAGGCAGGATTTGCTGAACCAGTATTGAACAGTTTGCTCACCACAGGACCCATAGGACCAGAAGAAAGATATCCTTAATTCAAGGGACTCCTTAAGAAGTAGAATTGTGTTGGTTTATATGCAGGTGGAGCCCATTATTGATTTTTCAATTACGCGCAAGAGATAAACATTGAACCTGTTGTTAGATGAGGTGGTGTTGGCTTAATTGGGTGTAATCTTTCAGTCAGTAAATGTTTGTAAATCCAGGTAAACACTGGCTCTAGTGCTAACATTCAACATTTGACTTTCTGTGTTAAAAAAACAAAGTGCTTTATAATTTTAGCATTACCTCACTCCTTTTGTGTTTGACCCCTCTAAAAATGAATGACAGTAGCACAATTTAGAACCTTATTGATCTTTACTGCTGTTTCTAGAGATTTAATTATCTCTATTCCCATACATCTTTGTTTAACTACTGCATTTTTTGACCTTCCAAGGAATGTCTCCTATCAAAATAAATGACTTTACAATTCTGCATAACTAAGTTAATTTGCCATATAACTATTAAATTTGGGAGCTAGAACAAAGAACAAAAAACCTTACAGCACAGGAACAGGTACTTCGGCCCTCCAAGTCTGTGCCAATTCAGATCCTCTATCAAAACCTGCCGCTTATGTTCTAAGGATCTGTATCCCTTTGCTCCCTGCCCATTCATGTGTATGTCTAGATACATCTTAAATAGTGCTATTGTTCCTGCTCCTACCACCTCCGCTGGCAATGCATTCCAGCCACCCAACACCCGCTGCATGAAGTACTCTCCGTGTATATTGCCCAGAAACTTTTCCACTCTCACTTTGAAATCGGGACCCCTAGTAATCGAGTCTTCCACTCTGGGAAAATGTTTCTTGCCATCCACCCTGTCTACACCTCTCATGATTTTGAAGGCATCAATCAGGTCCCCTCTCAACTTCCTTCTTTCCAATGAAAATAATCCTAATCTACTCAATCTCTTCTCATAGCTAGCACCCTCCATACCAGGCAACATCCTGGTGATCTTCCTCTGCACCCTATCCAAAGCATCCACATCCATTTGGTAATGTGACAACCAGAACTGTGTGAAGTATTCCAAATGTGGCCGAACCAAAGTCTTATACAACTGCACGGTGGCACAGTGGTTAGCACTGCTGCCTTGCGGCGTCAGAGACCTGGGTTCAATTCCCGCCTCAGGTGACTGACTGTGTGGAGTTTTCACATTCTCCCCTTGTCTGTGCAGGTTTCCTCCCACAGTCCAAAATGTGCGGGTTAGGTAAGTTGGCTATGCTAACTTGCCTGTAGTGTTCGGTGAAGGGGTAAATGTTGGGGAATGGGTCTGGGTGGGTTGCGATTTGACGGGTCGGTGTGGACTTGTTGGGCCAAAGAGCCTGTTTCCACATTGTAACTAATCTAATTCTTGCACTCAATACCCTGTATGATGAAGGAAAGCATGTCGCATGCCTTCTTGACCACTCTACTGACCTGCTCTGCCACCTTCAGGGAACAATGGACCTGAACACCCAGTTGTCTCCATACACCAATTTTCCCCAGAACTTTTCCATGTACTGTATAGTTCACTCTTTAATTGCATCTTCCAAAACGCACCTCACATTTGTCTGATTTGAACTCCATCTGCCATTTATCTGCTCAACTCTCTAACCGATCTATATTCTGCTGTATTCTCTGACAGTCCCTTTCACTATCTGCTACTCCACCAATCTTAGTGTCATCTGCAAACTTGTTAATGGGGCAACCTCCACCTCCCTCTAAATCATTGATATATATATTTATATATATTACAAACACCAGTGATCCCAGCACGGATCCCTGTGAGACACCACTGGTCCCAGGGCTCCATTTTGAGAAGCTCCCTTCCACTACTACTCTCTGTCTCCTGTTGGCCAACCAGTTCTCTATCCATCTAGCTAGAACACCCTGGACCCCGTGTGATTTCACCTTCTTCATCAGCCTACCATGGGGAACCTTATCAAACACCTTACTAAAGTCCATGTATATGACATCTACATCCCTTCCCTCATCGATCGACTTTGAAATCTCTTCAAAGAATTCTATTAGGTTTGAAAGACATGACCTTCCCTGCACAAAACCATACTGCCTATCACTTTAAGCCTCTTTTCTTCCAAAAATGGGTATATATCCTATCCCTTAGTACCTTCTCTGGTAGCTTCCCTACCACTGGTGTCAGGCATACTTAATGTCTTACTCTTTATTGCTGCAATGTTCAAAATGTTTGGGTACACCATGCAATTTGGTTCCACATGTGAACTTTGATACTATACCTCTAATTTCCGAGTCCAAATGATTTAGATGGACCTCCATAGATCCTTATAGGATATCACTTCTGATCACCATTTTCTGCTGGTCAGATAAACTTCTCAGTGGTTCTGAAGCATCCTGTAACTAGTTGAGGAGGGGCGAATTGACTTATATCTTTTCAACCACCCTGATTGTCCCTCACAAAGATTTATGGACTTTTAGTACAAAAGCTATATCTCTCCCTCATAAAAATATAGTTATTCACTATTCACTGTATCAGTAAGGAGCCAATTGCAAGGTTTCCTTGATTGGAGAGTTGAGAAATTTTGTTATCCATATCACTGAGAAGAATACTCAAGAAGCAACCTCAAGCTTTTATACACACAGATGAACAGTTAAAATTGGTAGTGTCAGTACAAAAAAAGGAAGGAAAATAGAATTTTAAGTAATTAGCTAATCCTTGAAGTATAAACTTGTAAACTGAGACTATAGTTGATTAATTGGTAACTTGAGTCATCAGGAGTGAATATCTTACTTGTACAGAACTGGATATTTGGTGTTACACAGATTAAATTTATGCCCCTTACAGTCTTTCTTTACCTTTTCTGGCAACATAAAGCTCCTAAGCTCTCTTATCTCTTCATTGCACATGACGTAAAACTAGTCATTTCCCACTACTGATCAGTCTTTGCAGCATTAATTAAAACATGCTCGACGGCCTTCATCTTAGCTACCCAAATCCATTTGATTGTGGAACATAAATAAGACTTAAAGATACACAGTGTTGAAATAATTCTTCTCCTTTCTTAATTGTACTGACACAAAAAAGAATCTCAGTTCAGCCAAAGAATGCTGTGTTGTCAATAACAGAAACAAACCTCTCAATAGTGGAAGGAATGTAGGCAAGTGAATCTGCACCTTATATTCAAAAATTCTTATTCTCTGTTTGAAGAATCTGATCAGAACCTATCTAGTTGGGGTAAATAAATGTTCAAGGCTCACAACTTAGTATTCCTTTAACTGTTTATTATACTGCAGATAATATGTTAATGTAAATATGCTGATTGCTTTAATTTTAAATAGTACTCATATACGTTGGTACCTTTAACTCTCTAATTTCAGACACCACTCACGCTAGCAATCACTTGGAGGAGGATATTTCTATTTGGCTATGAATCTATTTGGTCAAAACACATTGTAATGAAAAGGGACCCAGGAACAGGAATGCACCATTTAGACCCTTGAGCTGGTTGCATCAATCAGTGAGATAGTGGCTAATGTGTATCATAAATCTAATTACACAGCTCAGCTCCATACCCCATAATGAACAAAAATCTATCAATTTCAGATTTAATCAGGGTGATCAGGTCCTTCAGCAATTTTCTTCCAAGTTGCTGATATCTGTCACTAAATGCAAACTGCTTATAAAACATAGATCACACGAAAGACAATGGATTAACACAAACCTCCACTCTTTGATTGATTTGATCACCTCCAGTGTTGTGAGAGAGGGATACATCATGATCATAAAGCTAATTGGGAAAGTGCACTCTTTATTTATAAACAAAGCCTAGTACAGAATAATAAGTCCTCCAAACTTTCAACATTGATTCTAAGAAGTCAGGTGATGCCTTTTGTGGTTTCATGACAGACAGAAGTAGCTGATAATGCGATTGGTATCAGAACTAAATCCGTCAACTATCTATCACTATATTAAATTGACATGTGTTAATCATGACAGACATTGTAGAACAATGTGTACCTGTGAGAAGTTGAGGTCAGTTAGGTCAGTTGGCTTGATGGCCGGCTTGCAGTGAGGAAAGACGATAATGGGTTCCATTTTTGCACCAGCTGAAGTTACTATGAAGGAGTCTCCTCCTCAACCTCCCCCCTCACCTCAGGTTCAGCATTGTATACTTTCCTCCTTGTTTACCATCAGGTTAAACAACCACCATTTGTCTCTCTCTATTGAGAGAGCACCCCTGAATAGAAACAATATCTCTGTTTCTCATTCCACAGATGCTGCCTTATATTGTTTCTTCAGAACCGGACTTGAAATTTCAACTCTGTTTCTCTTTTCACTGATGCTAACAGACCTGCTGAAATTCTCCAGCACTTTCTGTTTTTAATGAACATGATCGACTTGGTAATTTCAAAGGAGTTAAGCTGATTTTATGGGGAATGAGTGCTACCAATATATGGTGGCCTTGAACTTCATAGTACTGTATAATAAGGATCTGAAGTTGGAAATTTACCTTTTATTGAACAGTGAATTGGTTCAGAATTTCACTTTCGAACTAATGTATAGGAGCTTGTCTCACTCTCTCGTGGAATCATAGGCTTGAAATTTTGCCTGGCTGCTGTGAATCCTGAGTCAGAGTCCAAACATTATTCTGCAAACCACGATGGATCATGGATGGGATTTTGGCTGCAACATTCTGTTAAAAGATGGTTGTTGCAGATGCTGCAGGGAGTAGAGGTAGTTCCATTTGAATACACCCTCAAAGGATGAGAAATAATTGCATGTAATGTGTTGGCACCAGACAAGTAGGTAGATAGAGCAAAAAGGATGTGTAATGGTCTTCCAGAAAGAAAAGCTCCATGTCTACCAAGACTATCCTGGTAAGATACCCCAAAATACCTGGTGGTCTTTCCATGTGTTGGTGGATGTTACTGAAGGGAAAAAGTGGGAGAGTGTATACAATGGCTGTTAATACACCAGTTAGTTATTTTAATTGGATACCTGCCTCTCGATACTTTGCTGTCATTTTACCAGCCTTCCTATCTTCTGGCTCAACTCTTGAGGGTTAATAAAATCCTAATAACTCAGTTAGTCCAATATTCCATAATGTTTAATCATAAACTCCTCACCTTTTCTTACCTGAATTTATAAAGCTCAGATTTGTGTACCTTATTTTCTGCTTTCTTAACCTACTCTTCCACCTTTGATAATTTATGTACATGTGACCATACTGCTGTACCCCTTAGAATTGTTACCTATATTGTTTCTCCTGATTATTTTGACCAAATTGAATGGCTTTTCACTTCTCTACATTAAACATCATCTGTCACATGTATCATTATTCTATCACTGTTCCCTGAAGATTATCTCCATTCTATTTACAATACTTCCAAGTTTTGTGTTATATGCAAATTTTGAAATTTTGCCCTGCATATGTCTAGTTCATTCACATTGATCAAGAAAAACGTTGGTTTTTCTTGATCAAGTGAGAAAGTTGCAAGTTGTCTCTTTTTCTGTCATGTAGAATAGTTATAAGAGTTAACTACACAAGATCATTGAGTTAGAGTTGCACAGCTTGGAAGCAGACCCTTCTGTCCAACTCATCCATGCCAACCAAATATCCCATATCAATCTAGTCCATTTGCCAGCATTTGGCCCACATCCCTTAAACCTTTCTATTCACATACCCCTTCAGATGACGTCTAAATGTTGTAATTATATCATCCTTCACCACTTCCTCTGGTAAGTCGTTCCATCACCCTCTGTATGAAAAGGTTGCCTTTTAGATCCCTTTTAAATCTTTTCCCTCTCACCATAAACCTATGCCCTCTAGTTTTGGATTCCACATCCAGGGAAATTACCTTAGTTATTTACCCTAGCTGTGCCCCTCATGATTTTATAAACCTCTATAAGGTCACCCCTCACTGCAGTGAATAGAGCCCCAGCCTATTCAGCCTCTCCCTCTAGCTCAACCCCTCCAACCCTGGCAATATCCTTGTAAATCTTTTCTGAACTCTTCCAAGTTTTACAACATCCTTCCGATAGCAGGGAGACCAGAACTGAATGCAGTATTCCAATAGTGGCCTAACCAATCTTCTATCCATCAGCAACATGACCTCCTAAATCCTATATGCAATACACTGGCTAATAAAGGCAAGCATATCAATGCCTTCTTCACTGTCCTATCGACCTGCAACTCCATCTTCAAGGAACTATGAACCTGCACCCTTTTTGTTCGGCAACACTCCCAGGACCTTACCATTAAGTTAGCAATTTTTGAGAAGATTTGTAGCTTAGGTTGATGATAAGTCTATAAGTTAGCTCACTGAGCTGGTAGGTTTGTTTTGTCACCATACTAGGTAACATCAACAATGAGAGTCTGCGGTGAAGCGCTGGTGGTATGTCCTGCCTCTCTATTTATAGGTCTTGGTTTCTTAAGCTGGGTGATGTCATTTCTGGTTCTTTTTTGTTTAAGGTCTGTGGGCTACCATGGGGACGTATCACCAGCACTTCACCAGGGATTATCACTGATGATGTTACCTAGTATGGTGACAGAATGTCTGAAAACAAACCTTCCAGCTCAACGAGCTAACTTACATACTTATTAAGCGTATATGTCCTGCCCTGATTTGCCTTCCCAAAATGCAACACGTCAGATTTATCTAAATTCAACTCCATCTTCCACTCCTTAGTGCACTGACTCAATTGATCAAGATCTGAAGTATTATTCTTCACTGTCCACTGTACCTCCAATTTTGGTGTTATCTGCAAACTTACTAACCACACCTTCTCTATTCACATCCAAATCAGGTATATAAATGACAAAAAGCAGTGGACTCAGCACCAATCCTTGCAGTACACTGCTGGTCACAGGCCTTTAGTTCAAAAAGCACTCCTCCACCACCATTCCCTGTTTTCTACCTTCAAATTCAATTCCACATCAGAATGTCCAGAAATTAAAATGTAAGGCACTCTGAAGAGCTGCAGTGTTTGCCTTGATAGGACTGAACATTTGATTTAGATGAAGTTTGCAACTGATTTATACTGCATTAAATTGTAATAACATTTGTGAAACGATGAACAAAGTTCTTCAACATTTTAAATAAAGTTTAAGATCAAAGCAAGAGTCAGAAGGTGATACTATTCATAGTGTTAGTCATGATTCTACTCAAATACATCCAGTAGAAAAAGTAGAATGTATAAAAGAAGAATGCAAACAGTACCTGTAGAGGTGAGTACCATGGCTAATATCAATAGAGTATATCAATATCGTATAGTTGCCTGAATGGGAATATAGAATTGTTGAAAAAGATCATTGGTATGAAGGCACAATTTGAATATTGGATGAGATTAGCTTAGTTTTAAAGAATAATGCTTATTCATTCACTGAAAAAAGTGCTTACACTCTCAAAGAGCGTTTTCAATGCATTTCAGTATATGACAACACAGTTTTGTTCTTCCAGTTTGGAGTCACTTGCATCACCACCTGCCCAGCTGATCAATGTCTTTGCACAAGAAAGAGTTGAACTGGTACATTAATTATAATCTTTAGCAATGAACAGTTTAAGACATGTAACCCATATTCTTCATTAAAAGAGGCCATACTTTTGGAGCTAATTAAAAGGTTGACAGCCAGTACAAAAAGTATTTTCTCTTTCAATTAGAACACAACTAGTGTAACACGTGATAAAAGGTAAAGTGCCATAGGTCTGATTTCAGAACAAGTTTTAAAAATGAATTCTGTATTAGTAAAATTTGACACAGCAATATTTTAGTTGTTGAACAATACATGAAGGAGGAGGATCAATTGACACTTTAAGTCTGTACTAGTTCTTTCAAGAAGTAATTGAATAAATTCTACTATCTCCATTTTTAAAATATCCATATCCATGCAATTGTATCCTTCACATAGTTACTGAATTCACTTTCGAATGCCACTATTGATTCTGAACCTACTTCCCAATCAGGCAGTGTATTTCAAATTGTATCACATGTCGTACATGTTGTATTTTGTTGTGTTATCGATAAGACATAATCAGTTTATTTGGAAACCTTCTGCAGGTTTAATAAACAGTTCAAATTACAAGTTGCAGTTAGCTTTGCATGTATTTGGTCGCTAACCTGTTTCTGCTGACTGCATAAGGTCATTGGTCATGCGATTTTCTACTGGTTCTTATCTCATTAGCACATCCTCTCAAAGCAACAGAACTTTTAAATCAATTAAACAATGTCCATTATTTTACTCCAAGGTGCAGTAAAAATATGTATACATTAAAGTAGTGGCAATATTACTGTCACAGAATCAATAATTGAAAAAAATGAGGTTAAGAGTTTGTATAGCTTGTAGATCATTTGACAATCCTTCTGGATCATGTGATGGTGTAAACTTTTAAAGTTTTAGACTTTACACATGAGCATTCTCGACAATTGGGCATGTTGGAATCTTTCATGTAACTAATGTGTTGATTTTGTCCTGAGAGTCTTCCACATCCTTCCTTATCCAAACAGTTTTATTTTGTGCGTTTATGCACAGCTGTACAGTTCCTGCGTTGGCTTCTGTACCTCTTGAATGTTCTCCATTTGGTGTTGTGACTTCATAACATTATTGAACACTTTGGGAACCTCTGTGAGTAACCTTGTTACCTGTGTCAGATGTACATAGAACAATGCAGCACAGAAACAAGCCCCTTGGTCCACCATGTCAGTGCTGACCATGATGCCATTCTATACTAATCCCATCTGCATGTACATGGTTCTTCTACTCCCAGCCTGTACATATGCCTGTCTAAATGCCTCTTAAGCTTTGCTGACATACATGCCGCCAAGAGAAGTTGGTAGAAGCAAATTTGAGATTCCTATCACCCTCTGTGTAAAAAGCCTTTCCTCGCACATCTCCTTTAAACTTTCTCCCTTTCATCTTAAACCTATGCTCTAGAGTATTTGACAATTCCACTCCAAGAAAAAGACCATCTCTATCCAACCTATTCAAGCTTCTCATAACTTTCTGATACGTCTATTTGGTCAACCCTCAGGTTCTGTTGCTCTAGTGAAAACAATCCAAGGTATGAATGGATGTATTTTCATGTCCTTCCCACAGATCCGATATTTCTGCACCTTAATGTCAGTCATGCACCATCTTCATTCTCTCTTGTTTCCAGAGAAGGAACACATGAAATACATTCACTCTAGTTTTCATGATTCTGTACAGACCTCCATGGTCCATACACTGCAGTGGTTAGCAGAACTGTAAGCCAATGTGTATCTTTACACCCATTGCCACGTATGGACCCTCCAAGCAACTATGCATTCACTTAGAGGGAATACTGTACAGAAACATATGCATTACAATCATAAGGAAACAGCCCCTTGAGCCTGTTTCACTATATGGCAAGATCAAGCTAAACTGGTTACAACCCAGTCACATCTATGCATGGTAACTATTCATCCCTTGCTCATCAAGAGTCAGTCTACCTTCGCCTTAAAAATATTGAATGTAGGGTGGAAAGGCAATCTCTGGCAGTAAAATCTTCCAAATGGTGATTTTTTTTGAAGTTCCTTTCACAAGTGAACTGACGAACACTTGTGCTTGGCATCCAACTTGGAGCAAAATGTTGGAATTTTGGATGGGCTTCAGTTAAGAAAGACATCTTGGGTCTAAACATATCCTGATTGTGCCATCTTTCTTTGGCATGCACATAATAGAACTGTATCAGTATGTGTATGAATGTAAATTGTGGATTATTCCAACACAGCCCATATTCACCTGCTCATTTCTAAGCTTCTCTTTTTTGTGAAAACTGCGCCATTCAATTTGATGGAATTGCACCTTGCCTGAAGTATGACATTGCATCACCTTTCAATTTTTATATGGCATCAAATCTGTTCAAGTATAATTGTTATAGGTCTTGGATTAATTCAATGTGAGTATTCTTAGTCTTTTGCTGCAACTGGAAAATAAAATGGGCAATAATATTGGCAAGCAATGACATAGAATAACATTGGGGAGCATCTTAATTAGTGTTCAGAGTACAGGAAAATCTACACTGCCAAAAAATTAAGATTGAACTAATTAATAATGGAACACCATCGATAAATAAAAATAAGGGAAAACCTGAGGTCAATGAACGAGGCATAAATTAAATATATTCGCACCAGAGGACTGGAGGACAGGGAGAATGTGAAGCAATTGGGCTAGAAGTTTTTTTAAAAATCCATTATGAAGGCAGAAGGGGAACGATGATATTAAATTATTAAGGAAAATGAACGGAAATAGTGGATTGAAATAAAAGAACCTAGAGAAATTATGGCTGAGACACTATTAGATATGTATTTGTGCATCAAAAGGAAGTCTTAATGTTCAATTATTAGTTTCCTTGCCTTTAAGCCAGAGTGTCTAGGTTCTAGGTTTCATCTCGGGATTAGTTGACCATGGACTGAGCCCTTCTGATCCAATTCAAACAATTGACAATCAGCTTGCTAATTTTTCAATGCCTTGCTATTATTTCAGAGTGGGGAAAAACATATGCATGCCAGTACAAATGAATACTCAGTTGAAAAAGATGTATTGTCAGAAGATTTAAAGATTGTTGGAATTATATCTTTGTTTAAGGAGCCAGATAGAACATGTCGAGGGAAATACCGACTCATCAGCTTAAAGCCAATTTTAAGTTTTTAATCTCTATTTGTTCCTAGGATTATGGGCATCCTGGTCTAGATCATGTAGAGTTTCTGGTTTGCGATCAGTAATTTGTTGATTTTTAGGTGGTTCGAATTACCCGCAGATCCCTGGTTCTGACACTGGATTTATTTAGGTATGTGAGTGAAAAGAAGAAGGCAGCAGACGGGCGTTTCAGGGCAAAACAAAAAATCGTTGTGTTTATTAAATACAAAAAGTAAGTATAATACAAGAAATAAAGGTAAGTTTAAAAATGGTGAAATTAACAGGAGCAGAGGACAGCAATTAAATACATTATTAAATTAAACACAGGTTAAATAGTAATAGAAGTTAAACAGCAGTTTTAATCAAAGAAACCTTCACTCAGACTTCCTACCTTTGCAGTTCTTGCACTGTCAGCTCCTGCCTTCCCCTCTCTTTTAGCTAGATTAGAAACTTTGGGGTCTCAGGAGTTTATGCTTACCACTGGGGAAAATCATGATTTTGAAGTACAGCTAGCTGTTCCTGCTTGCCATACCCAGTGCCTTGATGAAGACTATGGACAGTGTAGGCTCTCAGTCTGACTGAGTCCACTGATGCAGTAGGACTTGTAGTGGATTTACTGAGTGATACTTGGTTTTCCTTACTTTCTGGTAGTTTTGCGGGTTCTCACCTCAGGATGTGTCTGAGGCCTTGAGGTGTTGGTGGGGTCGGTGGTTTTCAAGGTTGTCGGTTCTTAGGTCTGTTGCTGTTGGTTTCCATGGCTCGGAACAGGCCTGCGTCGGTAGGTTTCGGAATTGCTGTCAGGATCCCCCTCCCGGGATAGCTCTTGGAAATAGTCACTGGAATTAGCTGTTGGAATTCTTCTTCTGGGGAATCACTGTTTGGAATGCCTCTTGGGAACAGCCGCCAAGGAATTGGTCTTAGGTAGATAGCGGTTTGGGATCCCTCTTCTGGAGAGGATAGCTTCTCAAGTGAGATTGGGATCTGCAATTATACTGATTTGGACATCTCATGTTTGCACCAAATCTGTGCTTGCTGTTGTATTACTGGTGAATTAATTTAGCTTCCCGCCAGTTAATGAGTACATATAAATGTATTTTGATTAAAGTTGAATGCCCAACATCTCCCTGAATGAATAGTGATTGAAGGTGAATGCCCGGTATCTGTGTAGGTTCCATAATGACAGGGCTGGGTAGAGTGAGGTGTAAGTGTTAGTTTCAGCCCAGAGCATTAGGTTTGGTTGATAGTTCTGTTATTAGAGGGAAGGTATAAATTGGAATTCCTGGCTGAACAATGGTTCCAAACAGGAACCTGTGCCTGTGTTTCTCTCCCCAGAGCTCAGCCCAGCTGCCACCTTCACTTTTCAACGTTTTTGAGAAGTTCAGAGTTTTGGTTTTGTATTTTGGATGATGGGGATTTCTGCTCAATCCTATAATCAACATTTATTGCCCCATGCTTAATTGAGCCACCTTCTCAAATCACTGAAGTCCATGTGCAGGAGGTATACTAACAATACTGCGAAGAAGAAAGTCCCAGGATTTGGACCGAGCAACAATAAAGGAATGGTGACATTATTCCAAGTTTGGATAATGTGTAGCTTGAAGGGGAACTTGTAGGCAATAGTGTTCCCATGATTTCATTGCACTTATTCTTTTTGTGGGTAGAGGTTGTGGCTAGTGTTGTCAAGGGCACCTTTTGAATAATTGCAGTTGTTCTTCAGATGGTGTGTACTGCTGTCACTGTGTGTCAGTGGTAGAGGGAATAACCATTGAATGTGATGGATATGGGGCCATCTAAGCGACAGCTTTGTCCTGGATGGTATGGAGGTTCTTGGTTATTGTTAGCTTCACCAATCCAGAAAGTGGTGAGTATTCCACCACATTCCTAACTTCTGCAATTTGTAAATGAATGGAGGATGATGGGAAGTAGTTAGTACTAAATAGGACTTTGGTCATGTTATGATCACTCTTACTTAGAAGATACTTAATTTGAGGTCATTAGTTATGTTACACCTTACTGAGGCAGTGCGCTAGAAATCAAGCTCTTGTTATTCTCAGAGTCACCACAAAAATAACGATTCCTTTTAAATTATGCAAGATTCCCTTTTTTTTAAGTTCCAGGTTAAAATAAAGCATAGACCAGAGGTAAGAGTGGTTCAAGGTGGCAAGTAATGCATGTAATGTAATTATTATGAGGAAAAACTGAAAAAACTGTGGATACTGTAAATTAGAAACAAAAACAGAAAGTGCTGGAAAATCTCAGCAGGTCTGGCAGCATCTGTGGAGAGAAATCAGAGTTAACATTTGAGGTCCAGTGACCTTGCCTTAGAACTGTTAACACAGAAACGTTAACTCTGACTTCTTTCCACAGATGTGCCAGACCTGCTGAGCTTTTCCAGCAATTTCTGCTTATGTCTGTAATAGTCATGATTGCTTGCGGCCACAATTTTTAAATGGGCATTCTTTGACAATAAATGATCTGGCGATGAAGTGCACATTGAAACCAATGGGTGGTATTACAATATCTGTGCAGTATGATTAATAGAATTTCCCCAACAGGGACTCCTTTTCCAAAAGCTTTACTCCATCTCTGATGAAAAAAAAATAGGAATTTACTCCACCCACTCTACATAAGTGTCGGTCATTTTGTGTAGTTATTATGCAGTTGACTTTTGAGCTGACAGAAAAAAGCTTCAACTTTGATTCAGTGAATGACTTGTAGGCTCTGCCTATGTCACATGAATCTGCCCCTTTCTACTTTTTTATATCAGATCATGTGTGCATATGACCTTTCGGCCATCTCCCATTTTCATTGGGCACCTTTAAATACGTATTAATATGTCCAGTGTTACTCCAAAGCCCACGACTTTGAAAATCCCCATATGCTTGCCAGCCTGACACCCTTCTCATACTGAGGCCAGAGTTACTGTAACCTCTTTGAATGCCTTGCTCCATAGCTGCCAGTCCCATTCTATTAACTATAAGGGTCTACCCTACTACATCTAATTGCGCCCCCATCACAGTTACCATTCCCTCAGAAGCCCAGTCCAATGAAAATATCCCCAGATCTGTGTTTCCCACTTTCTCCAGGACTCCGTGGACTGCTCCTTGTTAAGTCCTCTGATAATAATTAACAAAATTCCGAAGTCAAACCACGGCCGACCCCTCCAAACTGACTTGGCAGGACAACTCTGTCTAACTGAACATGGCCCATCAATCTGCTGCACCCCAACTGATCTACCCATAATCCCTTACTGCTTTAACTTGACTTGCAGAATTGACTTTTGCCTAATGTCAGACAGCAAAGAATTAGATGCTGGGAAGACAAAATGCCTACCTGATCATGGCCACTGGCCTGGACTGGATTCAGCCAAATCCCTTGACTGAGTGCATTTGCAACTCCTGACGAACTATAGTCTGCCTTCACTCCACCAATGAGTCTCCCCTTTGGCATTCACTCATTGCCATTTGCTTGAAGTGCATGCAGTGTGTTCACTCTGTAAACTGCTGGCACATGCTGCAAATGTGACATTGACATGCTGGTCCATCCCTTGACTGTTCACTGTTCCTCACTGTGACACGCTGCCTGATTTTCCCTCTGTGTTAAAAAAGAATTGAGTGCAGGTCACAGAGGCTAGCACCATTATTAAGCAATAAAAATACCTGCATTCTTAAAAAAATACTAGCTGCACTGAGGCTGGCCGCACGGTGGCACAGTGGTTAGTACTGCTGCCTCACAGTGCCAGAGACCTGGGTTCAATTCCCGCCTCAGGCGACTGACTGTGTGGAGTTTGCACATTCTCCCCGTGTCTGCGTGGGTTTCCTCCGGGTGCTCCGGTTTCCTCCTACAATCCAAAAATGTGCAGGTTAGGTGAATTGGCCATGCTAAATTGCCCATAGTGTTAGTAGAAGGGGTAAATGTAGGGGAATGGGTCTGGGTAGGTTGCGCTTCGGCGGGTTAGTGTGGACTTGTTGGGTAGAAGGGCCTGCTTCCACGCTGTAAGTAATATAATAAGTCAGTGATCAGATGCTAAGAAAGCAATACGAAAGGCTGGCAGTCTCTAACTAAGCACAAAGTGTGTATGCACCAGGAAGGCAAGCCGAAAACAATAAGATTTGATGCATGAGATATGAATCTACCCCTACATATAAAGCAGCATGGCAGAAACATGCAGATCATAGGTGTGCATGAGCTCCACATTAGCGTTGAAAGGTTGAAGTGGTGCGTGAATAGATAGATAATGATGATGTGTTGAGGCTGGTGATTTGCTGATGCTGATTGGTATAGATGAGGCTCGAGGAGGATGGTGGCCATGGGGCTACCAGAAGATTGTTGTGAAGAAGCATGGTGGCTAGGACAAGCAAACTGCAGCTGCCAGGTACCCAATCTGGTTTATATGTCAGGGATTTAAACTGTCTACTTACTGAGTGGAAGGGAGAATAAATGGAAATGGTATGTAAATTACCCAAGTTAGGGCTGTAATAAAATACAAATGCATAGAAATATGGTACTCGCAGTTCGATAGTGAGATTCTCATTTCAGTATTGAAGGCTTATAGGAAATGTCAGAAAATTTTTTTTTTTTTTGCTATCAAAATTCTGAATTTTTAATTCTCTTCATTTGTCATGCCACATCAGTGAGGGGAATGTTCCACCATAATCATGTCCTGTTCTCCCTGGTCATGAACCAAATCTGAAATACCTCATTTAAGGGGTGTAATGACCTCCTGGAATGAAGTAACTATCCTCTTCCCTCACACATCATAGTTTTTGAAGCTTGGACTCCAGCTTATCAACTTGGAGCCACGTTTGTGCAAGAAGAAATAATTACAGCTAATAGATCACACCAGTGTCTATCCTTCTCACATACCACAGCTACAACACACCACATACCCTTCTATTTAAATAATGCTTATTTTAACTAATTAGCTTTCTAGTTTAGAAATGATTTACTAAATTGCTATTGGTCATTACACCAAGTAGGAGAATTACTTAAATTATAAAGTTAATGCTAATACTGGTGTCTGCAACACTAGTTTAAATTGCTGCCTGTAAAATCTTAAATGAAAACACCATCCAATCATTTACCTGCTCATCTATTTAATCTTAAACATTCATCATCTCCTCAAGGCTAAAAAAAATGTCATGACAGGAGTATCTTCTTTTCCCTCTGCACCAAATTTAGAAAAATAGCACTCAATACCTCATTGCTGTCAGACCTAGTTATGTCTGCACTGCCACATGTTGTGTAACTGCAAGACCAGTCTGTTTTATAGTGCACAGATGATATGCACTGAAGTTGCTCCTGCAAAGCCAGCTTGTTGCTGTACTGAGTAGTAGCTATTGACTTTCAGCCGATTGTTTGATAATGCAATTGGCAAGCAGTTTCTGTTCACAAAACTCCTTTCCTAGAAGTTTCAAAGTTCTTAGTTAGAGCCTGACTGCTAAACTAAGTTATAGGTTGGGAATAATTTACTAGTCCCAAATTCCCAAATTAGCAAATGTACCTTATCACATTCTGTCTCCCATCAAGATTAGTGTAACCATTTTGCTCCCCTTTTCTCTCCGATTTGTGGACAAGAAGTGAATGCTCTTCTGTGGAAAGTGCAAGAACAATTTGTCATGTTATATAAGGTACAATGGCTGAATTATGACTGTTGTCCAAATTGGCTATCTTCACATCAGTGTAATCTGTGGAAACCCTGGATGTTCTATTCTGCATCCTGGCAGGCAACACAGAAATTCAACCCTTAAGTGAAGCTTGAAAGAAATCGTAATCCTGCCAGCACCATCTTTTTGTCAACCATTAACAAGGTCAATGTGACATTATGGTAAATGAGATCACAATTATAGCCTCTGTAAATTAGCTCTGCAAAGAACAACCCAAGTTAAACTTGATCTTGAGATAATCTTTTGACTTAATGTCTTCTTATTAAATATTACCAGTTTGGTTGTATTAAATCTGGAACAGGTACCTTCCTGTTTTCAATCACACAAACAGCACATCTTCAGATAAAGATTACACTTAAGGAATAATAATTTTATTGGGCTAATAACCAGATAATTATACTCTGGAATCTTTTCAGGGAGTCTTGCATTGGCTGCCTGGATGAATTAGAATATAAGAACATTAGAACTAGGAGCAGGAGTAAGAAATACAACCTCTCAAGCCTGCTCCAACATTTAATACAATTGTGGCTGATCTAATCGCAACCTCAACTCTAGTTTCCTCCTTCCTATCCATAACCCTTCAATCTGTTACTGATTAAGAATCTGTCTACCTCCTTCTTAAGTTTAGTCAAGATCCTGGCATCCACTGTAGTGTGGGATAGTGAATTCCACAGATTTATAACACTTTCAGAAAAGTAATCTTCCTCATCTGTTTTAAGTCTTATCTTAAAACTATGACCTCTCATTTTCGATTGCCCCAAATGAGGGAACACTGTTCAGCAATTTTATTGGTAATTCCATTTCTATCTTATATACTTCAATTGGATCTCACATTCTTCTAAAGCTGAAAGATTATAGGGCTAAATTTCTCAACGTCTCTTCAAAAGACAAGCCCCTTATCTCTGCTCAATCTAGTAAACCTCCTCTGAACCACCTTCAATGAAACTACATCCCTTCTCAAGTAAGAGGATCAAAGCTATATGCAACACTTCAAGTGGGGTCTCACTAAAGTCTTGTATAGTTGTAGCAACACTTCTCTCCTTTTCTACTCTATTCCTTTAGCAATAAACACAAACATTCCATTTGCCTTCCTTTATTAACTGCTATACCTGTATACTAGTTTTCTGAAATGAATGCACAAGAATATTCATTTTCCTGTATACCAAAGCACTCTGGAGCTTCTCCGTATTTAGATAATATGTTGTCTTCCCATCTTCTGGTCCAAATGGATTACCTCACATTTTTCCATGTTAAAATAATCCATCAAATTTTGTCCTATTAACCTAACCAATCCATATCCATTTCTAAATTTCTTATTCCTTTATTGCAACTTGCCCACTTATTTTATTGTCATTGACAAATTTGGCACTAATACTTTCTCTGTCTACATCCAAGTTATAATATAGATTGTAAATAACTGGGGACCAAGGATCAAACATTATGGTTCTCCACTGGTTATATTTGGCCAGCCAGAATTATTGGGACTGGAGTTATAATTAATTAGAACATCTTGTAACTGAACAAAATAGCAAATCTTTATTTGTTTTTCTTCCAATCATTAAATTATAATAAAAGATGGATAAGGATATGATACTATTAAACATTTATGGGAATGGACTGCTTAATGTACAGCAAAAGTAATTTCCTTTAAAGCAGCACTTGTTTCTTTTGCATGCAATGTATCCTTGACTTCAAATGAGGACAGAATTCAACTGATGCTCCATCTTACCAATTCATCAAAAATTGTTTATACATTCTATATGGCTAATGGACCTCTGTGACTTCAATCTTGATATCCCAAAGGATGTATTGTCCAATTACAAGTAGATGATACAATTACAAGCTCTGATGATAGTTTAACATCAGAAGACATTTATTGTCTCAGTAGGTTTAAATATAGGGATGTTCCACTTGTGGAAAATTCTTCAAAGTGTAATTGATTTTAAAAATTGTAAAGTGAGGAGTTTAATATTTCTGATTCCCTTCCCTACTGAAACAAGGCAAAGTAGCAAAAACCAAATAAATTTTTAAAAGTGCACTACAGCTCCTTATTCATATGTTCATAGGTCAAAAAAATTATAATGCTCTCCAGGACATCGATAAGCAGCAGAAAAATGGTTGCAGCTTTTGCAGATTTCTCCCAAGAGCAGCCTATGGCAAAGCCATCACACGTCATCAGATTACCATTTAGCAGCCACAGCCTTATGAACAGAAATTGGTTAATAATCTGAAGAGATAATATTTGAAGCTGTACAGGGAAAGGGAAAGAGAATAGAACTATTACAGCCATAAAGGAATAAGTGGCCTCTTTCAATTTTGTTAATGTAATATATGGGTAGGAAGTTTCAGATGGTGAGGTTCCTTGCTCCATTGCCTGAAGAGGTTAAAGGGGCTGATCACAGTAGCATATAGCCATTTAATACTCTTGATACTCTGAAGAATGTTAGTTGGATGGAAAGGGGACTTCTGCCCTTCAATCCAATTGTCTGACAGGTTTGTTGTCCTCACAATGCCAGCAGCAGCAGCAGTGGCCAGAGCTGGGACTACAAACCTTTAATGGATTCTCAGTCCCAAGTCCAGGAGCTTAACTAAGTGCAGATGTCTCCCACCTGGGTGGGGGAGAAATGGGTTGCGAAACCCAGCTAAGTGGGGGATTTTTTGAACAGCCTGGGTGGATATGCAGGGATCCCTTGAGGGTGACACTTTACACACACTTCACTCGAGGAACCCCAGCAGGTTAAACTGCTGGGCTTACCCATGCTCCTCAACTCCTTCCACTAGTCTGCATTGTGGAAATCCAGGAAGTAACCTTTTAAAAGTAAATAACAAGTCACTTAAAGGCATTAGTTATGGTGTGGTACATGCAATAAATGTTGGCCCAGCCAGTGACGCCCACAACTGAATAAACAAAAAACTTTAAATCCCCTTCCCTGTCAGGTTCTCTGTGAATGAGAAATATAAAGCCTATATAGGGATATAGATTGGTTAAGTGAGTGGGTAAAGGTCTGGCAAAGAGAGTGGGAAAGTGTGAAATGCTCCATTTTGGCAGAAAGGATGAAAAATGAAGCAGCTTACCTAAATTGTGAAAGGTTGCAGACCTCAGCAATGCAGCAAGACCTGGGTGTTCTAGTACATGAATCACAGATAATTAGTATGCAAGTATGCCTCAATTACACAGGAGATTGGTCAGACTGCATCTGGATTATTGAATACAGAATGGAAGGATGTCAGATGTGTTGGAATCAGTTCAGAGAAGTTATACTGGACTATTTCCAGGAATGAGTGGATTAAGGAAAGACTGGGGAGGCTAGGCCTGTATCCTTTAGAGTTTAGGAAAACCAGACATAACTTAATTGAAATGTATAAGATCCTGAGAGGACTTGGCAGGGTGAATGTGGCAAGAATGTTGCCTCTTTTGGGAAAATCTAGAACTAGGGCCCACAGTTTAAAATAAAAGGTCACCCATGTTGGCAGAGATGAGGAACATGTTTTTCTCTTGGATGGTTGTGAGTCTTTTGAATTCTCTTCCTCAATGCAGATTCCTGATGCAGAATCTTTAAGTATTTTTAAGGCAGATGTAGATCAATTCTTGTTTATCAAGACGATGAAAGATTATCAGGGATATGCAGGAATGGACAGGGTAAAATCAGATCAAATTGAAATTAGAATCAGATCAGTCATGATCTTATTGTTCTGGGGAATAGGCCAAGTCGCCTACCCTCATTCCTTGTTCATGCATGCAGCAGTTAAGGCAATTATTTTTCTTGGAGTATGTAGCCACAGATATGTTCTCTGTGCGGAGGTGTCATCTATGACAAGCCATGCGGTGCTCATCTAAATTGGACTCAGTACGGAGGATGACAGAGGGAGGGAGCTGGAGCATGATGACTGTCTGTCAAGGGGGTTGCCCAAGGAAGGCTGACCAGGAAGGGTCAAAAAGTTTAACTTAAGGCATACAGTCAGAGAGCCCAAAGCTCAGGCTCGCAAGGAATGAATGTGATGTGATCTATATGTGCAGAAGATGTGATCTATATGGACTTCTGTAAGGCATTCGACAAGGTTCCCTATGGGAGACTGCTTAGCAAGGTTAGGTCTCATGGAAGGGAGGAGAAAGTGAGGACTGCAGATGCTGGAGATCAGAGCTGAAAATGTGTTGCTGGAAAAGCGCAGCAGGTCAGGCAGCATCCAAGGAGCAGGAGAATCGATGTTTTGGGCATAAGCCCTTCTTCAGGAATGAGAAAAGTGTGTCCAGCAGGCGAAGATAAAAGGTAGGGAGGAGGGACTTGGGGGAGGGGCGTTGGAAATGCGATAGGTGGAAGGAGGTCAAGGTGAGGGTGATAGGCTGGAGTCGGGGTGGGGGCGGAGACGTCAGGAAGAAGATTGCAGATTAGGAAGGCGGTGCTGAGTTCGAGGGATTTGACTGAGACAAGGTGGGGGGAGGGGAAATGAGGAAACTGGAGAAATCTGAGTTCATCCCTTGTGGTTGAAGGGTTCCTAGGTGGAAGATGAGGCGCTCTTCTTCCAACCATCGTGTTGCTATGGTCTGGTGATGGAGGAGTCCAAGGACCTGCAAGTCCTTAGTGGAGTGGGAGGGGGAGTTTAAGTGTTGAGCCACGGAGTGGTTGGGTTCGTTGGTCCGGGTGTCCCAGAGGTGTTCTCTGAAATGTTCCGCAAGTAGGCGGCCTGTCTCCCCAATATAGAGCAGGCCAGATCGGGTGCAGCGGATGCAATAAATGATGTATGTGGAGGTGCAGGTGAATTTGTGGTGGATATGGAATGATCCCTTGGGTCCTTGGAGGGAAGTAAGGGGGGAGGTGTGGGCGCAAATTTTGCATTTCTTGCAGTTGCAGGGGAAGGTGCCAGGAGTGGAGGTTGGGTTGGTGGGGGGTGTGGACCTGGCAAGGGAGTCACGGAGGGAGTGGTCTTTTCGGAACGCTGATAGGGGAGGGGAGGGAAATATATCCCTGGTGGTGGGGTCCATTTGGAGGTGGCGGAAATGACGAAGGATGATCCGCTGTATATGGAGGTTGGTGGGGTGGTAGGTGAGGACCAGTGGAGTTCTGTCCTGGTGGCGGTTGGAGGGGCGGGGCACAAGGGCGGAGGAGTGGGAAGTGGAGGATATGTGGTGAAGGGCATCGTTGATCACATCTGGGGGGAAATTGCAGACTTTGAAGAAGGAGGCCATCTGGGTTGTACGGTATTGGAACTGGTCCTCCTGGGAGCAGATGCGGCAGAGACGAAGGAATTGGGAATATGGGATGGCGTTTTTACAGGGGGCAGGGTGGGAGGAGGTGCAGTCTAGGTAGCTGTAGGAATCGGTCAGTTTATAGTATATGTCCATGTTGATTCGGTCACCCGAGATAGAAAGGGAAAGGTCTAGGAAGGGGAGGGAGGAGTTTGAGACAGTCCAGATGAATTTGAGTTCTGGGTGGAAGGTGTTGGTAAAGTGGATGAACTGTAGAACCTCCTCGTGGGAGCACGAGGCAGCTCCGATACAGTCATCGATGTAGCGGAGGAAATGGTGGGGGGTGGTGCCAGTGTAGCTGCGGAAGGACTGTTCCACATATCCTACGTAGAGGCAGGCATAGCTGGGGCCCATGCGGGTGCCCATGGTTACTCCTTTGGTTTGGAGGAAGTGGGAGGATTGGAAAGAGAAGTTGTTCAGGGTGAGGACCAGTTCAGTCAGTCGAAGGAGGGTGTCAGTGGAAGGGTACTGGTTGGTACAGCGGGAAAGGAAGAAGCAGAGGGCTTTGAGTCCTTCGTGATGGGGGATGGAGGTGTACAGGGACTGGCTGTCCAAGGTGAAGATAAGGCGTTGGGGACCGGGGAAGCGAAAATCATGGAGGAGGTGGAGGGTGTGGGTGGTGTCCCGAATGTGGGTGGGGAGTTCTTGGACTAAGGGGGACAGGACCGTGTCGAGGTATGCAGAGATGAGTTCGGTGGGGCAGGAGCAGGCTGAGACAATGGGTCAGCCAGGGCAGTCAGGTTTGTGGATTTTGGGCAAGAGGTAGAAACGGGCAGTGCGGGTTGTGGGACTATGAGGTTGGAGGCGGTGGATGGGAGATCCCCTGAGGTGATGAGGTTATGGATGGATCTCATGGAATACAGGGAGAACTAGCCATTTGGATACAGAACTGGCTCAAAGGTAGAAGACAGAGGGTGGTGGTGGAGGGTTGTTTTTCAGACTGGAGGCCTGTGACCAGTGGAGTGCCACAGGGATCGGTGCTGGGCCCTCTACTTTTTATCATTTACATAAATGATTTGGATGCGAGCATGAGAGGTACAGTTAGTAAGTTTGCAGATGACACCAAAATTGGAGGTATAGTGGACAGCGAAGAGGGTTACCTCAGATTACAACAGGATCTGGACCAGATGGGCCAATGGGCTGAGAAGTGGCAGATGGAGTTTAATTCAGATAAATGCGAGGTGCTGCATTTTGGGAAAGCAAATCTTAGCAGGACTTATATACTTAATGGTAAGGTCCTAGGGAGTGTTACTGAATAAAGAGACCTTGGAGCACAGGTTCATAGCTCCTTGAAAGTGGAGTCGCAGGTTGATAGGATAGTGAAGAAGGCATTTGGTATGCTTTCCTTTATTGGTCAGAGTATTGAGTACAGGAGTTGGGAGGTCATGTTGCAGCTTTACAGGACATTGGTTAGGCCACTGTTGGAATATTGTGTGCAATTCTGGTCTCCTTCCTATCGGAAAGATGTTGTGAAACTTGAAAGGGTTCAGAAAAGATTTACCAGGATGTTGGCAGGGTTGGAGGATCTGAGCTACAGGGAGAGGCTGAACAGGCTGGGGCTGTTTTCCCTGGAGCGTCGGAGGCTGAGGGGTGACCTTATAGAGGTTTACAAAATTACGAGGGGCATGGATAGGATAAATAGGCAAAGTCTTTTCTCTGGGGTCAGGGAGTCCAGAACTAGAGGGCATAGGTTTAGGGTGAGAGGGGAAAGATATAAAAGAGATTGAAGGGGCAACTTTTTCACGCAGAGGGTGGTATGTGTATGGACTGAGCTGCCAGAGAATGTGGTGGAGGCTGGTACAATTGCAACATTTAAGAGGCATTTGAATGGGTATATGAATAGGAAGGGTTTGGAGGGTTATGGCCAGGTGCTGGCAGGTGGGACTAGATTGGGTTGGGATATCTGGTTGGCATGGACAGGTTGGACCAAAGGGTCTGTTTCCATGCTGTACATCTCTATGACTCTATGATGATCGAGGCATTGACTTTGTGCCCACTGGGAGAGGCACCATGCTCCTGCTGCATACATGTGAAACACACTGAGCGTCTATAATCATTACGTATTCTGGCCTAGCCAACTCAGCCCACATTGCCATGAGTATATATCAATATAATCACACAAGGAAAGCTAATCCACCTATGAGCAGAGGTGACATTCACTCCCACAGACGCTGATGAACTTACAATCAGAAGATTCCATCCTTTACTCACCATCCACAAAACCTAGACAATGAATTTTGAGGGGCCCCTCTAAAAACCTGCCATCATTGGATCCATAACATTCTGCCTTTAGAATTTATTTTCACTCCCTTAACACGGTTAATACCAATACATCTGACAGCACTGCCCACCTTCTACCAGATATTATGATTTATACTGACACTGCCAGTCTTCCGTTTGACCTAGCTATAGTCAGAAATGGGCTCAGGACAAGAGCTAAACTTTTCTAACTTGTTGTGTCACCTTTGTTAATTCCATATCTACAGGCTAAGAAAAGGCCTAATCTGAAACATGGTATCACCACAGCAGAAAGTGGAAATGCTAAAATCATGTTTATGCATTGTGTGTGAATCAAGGAGTATTCTGGCAACTAGATTTTCAGTGTTAGGCCCATTACAGTTAAGCTAGGTGGAGATAAATGAAGTCCAGCCAGCGCAGCAACACTGGAAGATTCAGAAGAGATGTGAAACTAAATACTGATACATATCCATAAAGGTAACTTTTGAATACTGTTGATTAAAAATACTTGTTCCAATACAAAAATAAAACATTGTGGATGCTGAAAATCTGAATTGAAAACAAAATATATCAGGCCATGAGGCATCTGTAAAGGCAACAACTCTAAGGCTTGCTAGCCTTTGTCAGAACGAGGATTTAGGATTTGCAATAAGATTGGTGCAACTGAAAGGAGTGAATGTGAAGAAGAATTTAGGGAAGATTGATGAAAGAATGAACATGGGTGGGATTAAATGATAAAAAAGCAAGTAAAGACAATGGTAATGGGTATGGATATCTCAAAAGATATTTAGGTGTGAATAAATAAAGAAAATAAGATAAATGTGGAAGAAAAGAAACGCAAACCAAAAGAACACAGAAACAGTATGGGGGCAGAAGTTACAGTCTAAATGATTGAATCTAATGATGAATTAAGAAGATTATAGAGCACCCAGAGAAAAGATGAGGTACTAATTCTTAAGATTGCATTGAGCTTCATTGGAACACTGCAGCAGACAGTCAGATGGAGTACTCACACTGTGTGAGTGAATTGAGGCACTTGTGATACTGGATCCAGATTCTTTCTGTGACCCTACGGCTACTGACCTCCTGTACAATCTCCATCCATCCATATTTATTTGGTCACTTAACTATGTCTCCATTTCCTGTTCTCGAGAAAGAGGACTTCCCACGTTGATATTACTCAAGGAAAGCATGTGCCGAGGCTTTCCTGGACTGTGGGGTCATCCAGGGTATTTCTTCTTCTATTGTGTTCGCAGGTTTCCTTCAACTCTCAGCTTTCCAGACTGTCTTCATTAACGTCAGGGCTGACAACCTTTTAAATATACTGTTAACATCCAACATGGAGCCCTCTGCTATTGTTTCCTATGTGCCCTCAGTCATCAGTTCCTGCACCCCACCATTGGTAACTGGATTTCTGCTGGAAATCCTGTGCAGCAGATGATACCTTCCTTAACAGAAGTTGCAGTTATTATTGGATCTTGTAAGCTTGATGATCAGAGATGAACATGGCCTGTGGGGTGTTAAGAGAAAATGTCAGAGAGTTGTTGTTTGACCAATAATGCAGAAATATACAGGTTAGCACCACAGAGAACAACAGCATGGCCTTGACAACATCATGGCTGACAATAGTAGGGTTAGACCAGAGAGAATTGACTGTAGCGTGTACAGAGGGAGATGTGTTAGTATGTGTTAGTATGTGTGAGTGGTAGAGAAAGTGATATGGCTGATGTCATGCCAGCAGATTTCAATGAATACATATAGGGAGGCTAAGAGACTAGATGTGGAGGTATAAGTGGCAGAGAATGATTGACCCACCAAGTCCACTGAGATAGGGAAAGACTGAAGAAGTAGGTATGGAGGGAAGTATGATGGAGGGAGAGCTCCGCATTATGCTGAACTCAGAATTGACAGATGAAACTGAGGCTTTTGCAAAGGTCACATTGCTCTGAGTTAGTAAGTGAAAAGTCAGAGGGCATATGGCATGTCATGAGATTAGAAGAATAGACGGATCTGAGGGAATTGTGGTGAAAAAACATCTGGAGGGGGTGTGAAAGAGTCTGATAAAACAAAGGATAAGGGACCAGGACAGAGAGTAGTAAGAGTGTGGAATGCCCTGTTTTCAACAGTAGTAGATTCACCATCACTAAAGACATTTAAATGATCATTGGATAAACATACAGATGATATTGAAATAGTGTAGGTTAGATGGGCTTTAGATTGGTTTCACAGTTTGGTGCAACATCAAGGGCTGAAGGGCTGTACTTCACTGTAATGTTCTATGTTCAATGTTCTATGTTCTAAAGAAGAGATCAAGAACTTACATATAACAGCCCAAGGTATTGAGAATTAGGGCATTGCAGGATATGAGTTGAGGAGTGATATATATCCAGGAGATATCTGTAGTCATGGACTGATCATGAAAAGTGAAATTTCATTTAGTGTCCATTTGGAATAAGTTTGAATCAGAGACAGTTGCTAACAAAAGAGATACAGTTATGTCACTTGTGATACTTTAGCGATGAAGATAGATTGAAGAAGTTGGTACTGTTCTCCATGGAGAGATGAGGGCTGAAGGATCTAATAGAGGTTTTCAAACTCATGAGTGGTTGGACAGAATAGATATAACAAAGTTGTTTCTACTGATGAGCAAAACAAGAACAAAAGAGGGTAGATTTAAAGTGATGTGCAAGTGAAGCAAGGGTGGTGTGAGCAAAAAAAAAATCTTCACACAGTGAGTAGTTAGGATATGGATTGCACTGACTGTAATTGTGGTGGAGACAAGTTCAGTTCAAGGGGGAATTGGATTTTATTTTAGATATTAATTGTGGGGATATGGGGAACAGGCAGGAGGTTGACACTAGATAATAGAATGGACTAGAGAATACAGCCAGTGCAGGCACATTGGGCTGAAAGGCCTCCTTCTGTGCTGTATTAATGCTGTGGTTCTGTAATTTCGAAAGTGAGTTTTGGTAAACTCAAACATGAGGATCAAAGTAAAAATAGATGGGAGGTGAGTAAGGAAAAATAGACAAATTGGTGTGAAAATGAGCTTTCTTAGAGAAATTACAGTAAATTAAATATTAATACAAAAGTAAAATACTGCAAATTTTGGAATTCTGAAACCAAGATAGAAGATGTTGGAAATACTCAGCAGTTCTAGGAGAGAGAAACAAAGCCAACCCTTCGTTGCCCTAATTCTCAATGCCTTGGGCTGTTATATGTAAGTTCTTGATCTCTTCTTTAGAACATAGAACATTGAACATAGAACATTACAGTGAAGTACAGGCCCTCTAGCCGTTGATGTTGCACCTTCAGGATATGTTAAGTTTGGAACAAGTGAAAGTGAAATGGTGGAGGGGGTGGGTGGGCATGGCAAAGATATCAAGCTATTTTCTAAATACCTGATATTGTATTATAATTCTATGCTCCAGGAAAACTATACACAAATTCAAATAACAGTATCTTATCTTTCTTATCTGTTTTCAAACTTATTGTTAATTTTAATAATAATGAACCTTAACTTTAGGTTAAGGGGTGGCATGGTGGCTCAGTGGTTAGCACTGCTGCCTGACAGCACCAGGGACCCAGGTTCAATTCCAGCCTTGGTTGACTGTCTGTGGGGAGCTTGCACATTCTCCCAGTGTCGGCGTGGGTTTCCTCCGGCTGCTCTGGTTTCCTCCCACAGTCCAAAGATGTGCGGGTCAGGTGAATTGGCCATGCTAAGTTACCCATAGTGTTAGGTGCATTAGTCAGAGGGAAATGGGTCTGGGTCGGTATGCTGATGGGCCTGTTTCCACACTGTAGGGAATCTAATCTTTAGCTTTCTCTTCAAAAGGAAGGCAGCAATAGAAGTGGGATGGATTTATCAGTTTCTTGGTGGGTCAGCAGGAAAGAATACATTTTTGCTTAAGCTCATTCCCTTCTGTCAGAATGCAATGTTGATTGGAAGGTTGATGTATTTTTGCCATGAATCCATTGTCTTTTTCACCAAGTTCCTGGATTGTTGCTCTGCTCCACATTTTCAGATTTGCTGCTTCATTTCTACCTGACTCTCACCCTCATAGTCTAGGTTTTTCACATCTACTTTGTGTTTGAAAAATATCTTTAATTTATGCCTCTTATTGGACTGTACTAAAAATACATCTGCCATTTAGCTATCCATTCAAGCACTTCATTACAGCTTTCCTGTTCTCTTGAACAGGTTTGTGTGTCTAATACTTGTTCATCTGTAATACACTCCAGTTTTTGACAAAAGACTCCTACCTGAAATATTAAATTGCTCACAAATTGCGAACAAGGCATTTCATTATTTCTTGATTTTATTTTAGGATTTCAGCCTCAGTCGGTGCTTTATAAATATTTAACCATATTTACTAACATATAAGTATATAAGACCATAAGAAATAGGAACAGAAATAAGCCTTTTCAGCCCCTCAAATCTGTTCTGCCATTCAACAAGATTACGGCTGATCTGCTGTTTCTCATGTCCACTTTCCTGTGTTTTTCTTGTAACTCTTGATTCTCCTGTGGCTTGAGAATCTATATCTATCAGCTTTAAATATACACAAGGACTCTGTCTCCACATGCTTCTGTGGCAAGGAAATTCCTCCTCATCTCAATCTTAAATTAGCCACGTCTTATTCTGAAACTATGAGGAAACATCTTTTCAGTATTTACCCTGTCACACCTCTTCAGATTCCTATGTTTCAATGAGGTCAATTCTCATTCTTCTAAACTCCAGTGAGTAGAGCACCAACCTGTTTAGTAGTTCCTGATAAGACAATCCCTCCATATCATCCTTCCATATGGTAGCATTTGTTTGTATTTACAGAAGGTATGTGTTGCTCTTTAAGGTAAAAAATACAGTATTCAAACCAAGCACTAACACTGTCGTATAAGAATGCACTGACAAATTTGTTTCATCTGTTGGTCCATTTCCTCCATTACTGAAGAACTCTGGAGTCTCATTAGAGGTTCATGCCAGCCAATCTGACTTTAAAGGTTACAGATCAAGCTGATTTTGAGTTGCACAAAAGAAAAGTAGTGTTGTTCACTACTATCAGTTATCAACTGTGTCTATTTTCCTGTCTGTAACAATATCGCCAATCCATCAGTGTCACTGGATCAAAACTAAACCTTTTCAAACAGCACTGTGGATATATCTAATCTACATCAATACTGATGTTTCAGGAATGCAGTTCACAATCAAGTTCTCAAGGATAATTAGAGATGGGCAGCATATACTCTTCTTATTGGCAATGCCTATATCCCAAGAAAGAATAAATAAAATTGTTACAAAATTCATTGTTTTTGCATACGCATTAACCACGAGCAGAAATTAAAATCATTAATATTAGAAAATGTTAACTTGTAAAACATTACAGTCAAATCACAAGAAATGGAAACAGTTCTGGAAAATATCAAGAATGTAATGATTAGTATTTTGTCGACTATAGATGCAGACAACCATTAAACAATTACAAAATAACTTCTTCTTATCTCAAATCTTGCTGCTCCTCATTGAATGATATAATTATATTGTCTATTTCTTCACAGATGGTCTAGAAATAATCTGCTTATAATTGAAACAACTCTACAGAGGCCAGTGTCCTGTTACCAAGACACCCTTTATTTACATGTGGAGAGTCCTCTGACACTCCTGTTTATATCTGTCAGCCAGGGCTCCCTGATTGGGGCTGTAAGTCAGGGAACTCATATTCAATGAGGTTCACCTAGCTAAACTTATTACTATCACTACAATAACAATAATATTTTTATTTCTGAAATGTGGAATGTATTCTACTTGACTCTACTTTTCTTTAATGTAGAAACAAGTTCTATTCTGTTATATTTTGATCCCAACTTAAATCATTGATTCATTTCATTATCCATATTTTTCCTTACTAAAACCTTTTTTTTTAAATAAGAACATCAAAATACATAAAGTAGGAGCAGGGCAAGGCTATTGTGTTGAGTATATTTGTGTGTGTGCTTGAGGGAGTTGATATCACAATATTAGATTTGAGGGTGGCTGCATAATTGTGCAAGCACCATTCTTTATTTAGGCTGATAACTATTGAAATAGTCCCCACATTCATAGGTTTAAAATAAAGCACATACATCTTCCTCAAAAGTCCATGCATGCATTTGGGGAAGGAACACAGATTTCAGCCGTTCTCTCACACTGACCATAACAGCACTATCATGTCTTTGAACAGAAAAAAAACTCACAATAAACAAAGAAGGTGTTCTAATTAGTCAGCATTTTCTTCCCCTATGCTATTACCGTTTAGTCTTTCCTACCCTAAAAGTACCTACTCATATTTAGGTATGATTCTTAAGCTAACATTAGATCAAAAAGAGATCTTGGAGTTCAGGTTCGTCATTCCTTGAAAGTCGAATTGCAGGCAGACAGGATAGTGAAGAAGGCATTTGGTGTGCTTGGTTTTATTGGTCAGTGCATTGAGTACGGGAGTTGGGAGGTCATGTGGCTGTACAGGACACTGGTTAGGCCACATTTGGAATATTGCATGCAATTCTGATATCCCTGTATGGGAAGGATGCTGTGAGACTTGAAAGGGCTCAGAAAAGATTCATAATGATGTTGCCAGGGTTGGGGGGTTTGAGCTGTATGGAGAGGTTGAATACACTGGGGTTATTTCCCCTGGAGCATTGGAGGCTGAGGGGGTGAACTTATAGAGGTTTATAAAACCATAAGGGGCATGAATAGGGTAAGCAGACAAGGTCTTTTCCCAGGGATGGGGGTATCAAAACCTAGAGGGTAGAAATTTAAGGTGATAGGGAAAAGATTTAAAAGGGACCTGATGGACAATGCTTTCATAAAGAGAATGGTGTGTGTGTGTGGAATGAGCTGCCAGAGGTAGTGGTAAAGGCTGGTACAATTACAACATTTAAAGGGCATCCGGATGGGGATGTGAATTTGAAGGGTTTAGAAGCATATGGGCCAGATGCTGGAAAATAGGACTAGATTAATTTAAGACATCTGGTTGACATGGACGAATTGGACTGAAGGGTCTGTTTCCAAGCTGTATATCTCTATGAGTCGATAACAGGTCACTTTCAAATGTGAGCTTGAACAAGTATGGGCATGCAATAGGTTGAGAGGGAAACCCCAACCTAATCTGTACCAATGCTTTCTAAACCTTTTCTCATTTATATATCCACATTCAAGTACTGGCAATGTTATTATTTTTTGATCAGCTGTATACCCAGCACACATAGAAATCCATTGCCATTGTCAATTGAAAATTTAAAAACTCCAACTGAGCCACTTAGATTTTCAAACAGGTAGCAATTCTGTTGGTCTGAAATGGTACAAACTCTATTACTCTTACACCTTACTTACAAAGATTTAGAAAGCTCCAGCATAAAAGCAAGGAATCAATTACTCTCAAGGTTGTGCTGGATTAAAACAAGGGTGCTGGATTAAATCAAGCTAAAACCAGACACAAAGCAATAGGAAATTTTTCAAAACTTATCTAGTCAGGCCCATTTCTTGCATGAATTTAAATGAAATTGCAAATCATTGTAATGTTAGTGCAGACAAATATATAAAGATTATTGACTTTTAAAATGTTTTAAATGTTTAAAATCCCTCTGTGTATCGGGACATTCTTCATGCATCACCAGAATTCAACTAGGACTGGATTATAGTCTGAAAAGCCTAAGTGAAGAGATAACTGTGATTTAGGATATGTGCACTATGTAATTCTGAACTGCATGCTGTTCTGCTTTGTATTCAGATGGCTAAGTAATCCAACGTCAGCTTATTTTTAGCCAGTGAGAAACTTACCAGAAGCAAAACATTATTTGCAAAGTGATGCAAAGCAAATGGTCATAAATTTAAAGTAGTCACTGATAAATTCAATCAGGAAATCTGAAGATACTTTGGGCTGAATCTTATGCTTTTGGGCTAAAGTTGTGGGGGAGTTTTGGGGGAGACTTTTGGGGGAGTTTTTCACCATGGGGTATGACAAGTTCTCTCACTGTATCTTAACAATCCCACCACATTCCTAATGAAGCGTTTATGCCCGAAACATCAACTCTCCTGTTCCTCAGATGCTACCTGACCTGCTGTGTTTTTCCAATGCCACACTCTTTGACTCTGATCTCCAGCATCTGCAGTCCTCACTTTCTCCACCAAATTAATTACCTGCCCTGCTCCCCTGATTGATTCTAGCCCTGCCTTTTCACATACTCATCCTGGAATAACTCACCACTCTGGATATCCCAGAATCCACTGGCATACCTTGCACCAGTGCTGCTTATAAAGGTCCGTGGTACACCCAGACATGCAATTACATTTGAAGCTGACATGCATGGTTCCTGTATTTGTTGGAGGCAAAGTAGACAGAGTGAAGTTGGTTGTTCCTCTGTGCTGGCAAGGACATGGAGGTCCTGCTGGATGGAATGTTGCAGAAGCACAACTTCTTCTTCCTCTGACAGTGGAATCTATGGTACCATGCCATGCTGGCCTGGTCCAAGGTTACCACCAAGATCACTACAGTCTCAACTGTCTGGAAGAATGTCCAGTATTGTAGGAAGAAGGTCGATGATCTCCTGCAGCGTAAGTGCCACCACCTTTTCTCCAATAGGTCCCTCTCACTCTATCTGAGGTTTAGGCCTACGCTATCCCTCTAGGTTATCCTTTCCCTCTCAACCTATCACTATTGTATCCATTCCTCACTAAAGGTTCATGGTCTATCACTGGTAACCTTTGTTGCATGAGTAGTATTGTTACATCACATTTAAGGAGAAAATTAATATGTACATGAGAAAGAGAATATAAAAATATGTTAGCAAAGTGATTCAAAGTCTGAGAAGGCTCTGTGGAACATTAACACAAGTATAGACTTGCTGAGCTGAATGAAGTCTTTGCACAGCAGAGTCCATTTGCTTGCTCTGACAGAGCAATCTATTCAGTATAATCCCCAGCTGAGCTCTCATTTCTCAGCAAGTTTACATCCTTCTAGTGGCCACTTGATTTCTTTTTCCATTTGTATCATCCTCATGAAGCAGCAATTGACCCAGGATCTTTAACTTTTGCTGTGGGTCAAACAGGTTCCTCCTCATATTCCACCTAAATATTGTGCAAAACATTACAGCTGTGTCCCCTATATTTTGTACTATCATTAAATGGGAAGTTTTTCCTTGTCCAGCTTATACAAGTTATAACCTTATATACTTCTACTTCATTCCCCTTCATTCATTTCCCTTCAAATACAGCGGCTCAGTGATTAGCCCTGCTGCCTCACAGTGCCAGGGACCCGAGTTCTGTTCTAGCCTTGGGTGACTGGCTGTGTGGAGTTTGTATATTCTCCCCATGTCTGCATGGGTTTCCCCCACAGTCCAAAGATGTGCAAGCTAAGTGGATTAACCATGGGAAATGCAGGGTTGTGGTTGAATGGTATGGATTTGATGGGTTGAATGGCCTGCCTTCACATTGTAGGGACTCGATGAAGGTCCTTTAACGCAAGGAGAAAAACCCTGCATTTTCCAACTTAACCTTGTAAGTAACTACCCCCTCCCCAAGTCAATGGAACTACTCTGAATAATCTCTTCTGCATCCTCTGAAGGAATCTCAAATCCATAACCATATGTAGCTGCCAGCACACCTGGCGTGTGAGCAAACCAAGTGTTTTCTATTTCTGTCTGAGGGTGTGAGTTATGCTTGTGAGCACTGTGAAGCCCTTCAAGGAGCAATTGCATTAATCTCACCTACACAGTACAGGCTTAAGGCATCTGCCGTCCCAGAATTCCACATGTGAAACACATTCAATTGCTAATTATTCTTGGCCACAGCCCTGTCATTGGTTGTTACAAATTGATCCGTCATCTCAGTGAAGCAGAAGTTAACACAGGCAATTTAAAAAAAATGTCACTTGCAGCTCACTTCAGAAAGACAATCCACGGTCTCATAAACGAAACAAGAACACAAACATGATTTCCTCACACCTTGAACTGTAAGCATTTGACAGCAAGCTCTGATAGGCAATGCTGCCTTTTTTGGGTGAAGCACGATTTGGGTGGGGGCTGGTGATTGGTGAAGAAATGGATGGTGGTGTGGGCAATTTTTAGAATCCTATTACAGTTATAATCTTCTACTATATTTGTGTGATGTGGCTTGTGCTTCACACAATGGAATAAGGTCCACTACATCAAACACCCATGTACAGGAATTCCAATGCACTCCTTGCCATCCTGTATATCCCTACACATTGAGGACTAAGCTAAATGATAATGTGTGTTTGAATGGAATTCTGACTACACGGCAACCTACAGGGCAACACGGGCGGGGACTATTTTGTTTGGATAATTGAATGTTCTGTTAATCAAATGTTCAGATAACACAGTTTACCCAAACATCGGGACCTTGAGATCTTGTTTAGAAAATCTGAAATTCTGATAATTGATGTTCAGAAAATCGTGGTTGTACTGACATTAATAAGGATTTGTTCTCTTTCTGATATTTACTACTTCAGCTCACTGGAATCATGACCAATGGATCCAGCGCAGGCTGTAGGCTTTGCTCACCTTCCCAGGTGAAAGACTGTGCAGACATTGTGCTGAGGGAACTGTACAGGAAGGTGGCTGACTTCATCAATAGAAGATGCTCAGATTTAGTAAATTAAGTGTAAGGACTGATGTGATATCTTGGAGGCCTGCAGGGAATATGCTGGAAGCAGCCATGATGCCTATATCCTCAATAACTCTCAAGTTCATGCTCCATGTAAAGGGCTGTATGTGTTACAAGGATGACAGCTGGGAGACATCGGCTAACCCTGGTAACACTGGCTGACTCCATTATATAACCCGCTAAGTGAGGATAAGCATAGATGCAATATGGCTCATTCTTCCACCAATGTGATGGTGGAGCAGATGTTAAGCCTCCTGAAGATGAGGTTCCTATGCTTGTCTTGGGGGTCCTGGTGATATTGTTCAGACAGAACATGTTGCGAGATCCGAGCCTGCTGTGATTTGCACAACTGCAGTAGACAAAGAAGGGACAGGATAGATGCTGAAAAGCTGAGAGAGTGTTAGCTATCTGCAAAGAGGAATTTGAGGACATTGAGTAAGAGGAACGTTACCTTCAGCATGACAGTGTGCAGTCGCATCAAGCACACCAAGCCAGGCGGGACTTAACTGGCACCAAGTTCCAAAGAAAGTGTGTTGTGTGAGGTTGTTATGCATTGACAGTAAATCTGTGGTTGCTCAACAGGCAAGCTTTCTCTGCTTGTTCCCAGAAGCAAATACAGTGTTTTTGTGTTGTTTCAGTTTCTTAAGTTTGATTGAACAACAGGAAAAGCAAATGTTTTTAACTGTCTGAATGCTTTTCAGCAGTTTTAGCAGCCACAAGATGTTACATTGCACTCAGTGCCAGGGAAAGAGTAGAACTCCTTCAGACAGGATTCAAACATGGAATGGTGCTAAGGATAGGTAGTCTCTGCAGCTTCATTCTTACAATTGCAGCTACTATGCCAGTCAATCAGTCGGCTGATGATGTAAAGAGGCAATATCTTTATGAATGTGTTGCCTATTTTCAATGAAGTGTTGCCTGTGTGACATGCACCCTCAGAAGCTTTTCTGTTTCATTTCCCCGTTTCTACATCTATTGTAATGGGTTTTCCTGGCTGGCTTTATTTGACCCAGATCACAGCTGAGCTTTAAATATGCTATGGGTGGCACAAATTCCAGAAGGAGCTGGCACCGCAAAAGTCCTTCCACTGTTGATGGGCACACAGTAGCATAAACATGCATACATAAGGTGAGTGGCAGAGAATCACATGAGAACTTGTGAGAGCTCTCGAAAAGAAACCCTCCACAAAACTCCCTGAGATCGACACTTACTGATTTTTGTCAAAGTTCAGCCCTGTAAAACTTATAAGTTGTGATAGATGTTACAGTACACCAGCCAATTTATGTGTGTGTAGTTCACAAACCCATAACAGATGAAGTGGCTGGCAGAGTGCCAACATTGCACACACACACACATAAGTTTTCTTCAAGATAAGCAGATAAGATTCACACATATTACTTATCAAACTTTTTGTTTGTGTGTTTGTTTCTGGTAAGTCTATGAAGTCAGTCAGAACCCTGAAGACCCTTTGATTCTAACTCCAGAGTGGGTGAATTTTTCAGAGGATTCTGGATGCAAGGTAATTGCCCATCAGAAGCTTCAACTTTTCTGGTAGTTCCTAAAGTGCTGGGAAGGAGAAGGCCTAATGGAGTTATTGCTGGTCTGTTAGTTCAGCGACCTAAATAATATGCTCAGGACCTGGGTGCAAATCCTGCCATGGTAGATAGTGTAATTTGAATCCAATTAAAATCTGGAATTAAGAGTCAAATGCTGGCCACAAGTTGATTGTTGTAACTGAATTCTTCTTTAAATCAGTGTATCATCTAACAATACATAGTGTCGAGATCTTTCACAGAATGGTAATCATCATCAGAATGCTGCTCTATTTGAACTTTTGTCCTTCCTGAAACTGCTCTCCTCTTTTATTTTTATTCAGTTCTGCCAAGCCTGGCATCTCCAGAAATGAGAAGCAAATTTTCAATCAAACAGCTTTATTGCTTTTCTGAGCATGGGGGAAGAACCCAACACATTTCCTTTTTATGGCACCAGCTACAATATGACAGGTTTAAAAGTCTAGTGTAAATGTTAGTGATTGGATAACTAAATGAATGCTGAATGTTGGTGACTAGGTGAATGAGAGTGGGGAGAAATTAATGAGTGTAGGGTGGGGTAAGTGGGTGAGGTAAAAGAATAGGACAACATGTAAACAGGATATTACCAGGTAGAGTGGCAGGTGGGTGAGGGAATGAATAGGTAAGTGCATCAGAAACTCATTTCCTTTAGTTGTGGGTTAATCAGATGGCAGATGCTAGTGATATTGGGTCGGGGGTAGCAGGATAGTGGGATACAGTCAGATTGTCTGGGCTGGGAACAGTATAGTCAGGTGATCAGTCTGGGCTGGGAACAGTATAGTCAGGTGATCATAGATAGGTACAGCAGAGAACAGGCCCTTTGGCCCATGATGTTGTCCGGAGGGTTAATCCTAATGTAAAATAAAATAACATAACCTACGCACCCCTCAACTCACTGCCATCCAATTGCATGTCCAGCAGTTGCTTAAATGTCCCTAATGACTCTGCTTCCATCACCACAGCTGGCAACGGCTTCCATGCATTCACAACTCTGTGTAAAGAATCTTCCTCTGATGGCCCCTCTATATCTTTCTCCTAATATCTTAAAACTATGACCCCTCGTACCAGTCAATCCTGCCCTGGGGAAAGGTCTCTGGCTTGACTTTATCCATTCCTTTCATGATCTTGTATACCTCGATCAGGTCTCCTCTCTTCCTCTTTCTCTCCAGAGAGAAAAGTCCGAGCTTATTCAACCTTTCTTCCAAAGGCTAGCCCTCCAGCCCAGGCAGCATCCCCGTAAACCTTCTTTGCACCCTCTCCTACAGTAGGGCGAACAGAACTAGACACAATATTCCAAGTGTGGTCTCACCAGGGACTTGTAGAGCTGTAGCAAAACTTCGCAGCTTTTAAACTCAATCCCCGTGTTAATGAAAGCCAAAACATCATATGCTTTCTTAACAATCCTATCCACTTGGGTGGCAACTTTGAGGGATCTATGTACTTGCACACCAAGATCCCTCTGTTCCTCCACACTGACAAGAATCCTGTCTTTAATCCGATATTCAGCATTCGAGTTCAACATTCCAAAATGCATCACTTCACATGTATCCAGGTTGAACTCTATCTGCCATTTCTCAGCCCAGCTCTGCATCCTGTCTATGTTGCGCTGCAGCCTGCAATAGCCCTCAATTCTATCAACAGCACCTCCAACCATTGTGTCATTTGCAAATTTACTAACCCACCTCTCTCAACCTCCTCATCCAAGTCATTTATAAAAACTGCAAAGAGCAGAGACCCAAGAACAGAGCCCTGTGGGACCCCACTCAACACTGACTTCCAGGCAGATTACTTTCCATCTACAAACACTCTCTGCCTTCTGTCAGCCAACCATTTCTGAATCCAGATAGCCAAATCTCCCTGTATCCCATACTTTCTGACTTCATGAATGAGCCTACCATGGGGAACCTTATCAAATGCCTTGCTGAAGTCCATATACACCACATACACTGCTCGACCTTTGTCGACCTGTCTTGTCACATCCTCAAAGAACTCAATAAGATTTGTGAGGCATGACTTGCCCCTCAGAAAGCCATACTGACCTGCCTTTAATCATGTTATGCTTTGCCACATAGTCATAAATCCTATCCCTCAGAATTCTTTCCAAAACATGGCTGACCACAGACGGAAGACTGACTGGTCTGTAATTGCCAGGGATTTCCCTATTACCTTACTTGAAAAGAGGAACAACATTTGCCTCCTTCCAATCCTCCGGTACAACTCCCATGGAGAGTGAGGAAGCAAAGATATTTGCCAGTGGCTTTGCAAACTCCTTTCTCGCTTCCCGGAGCAGCCTAGGATAAATCTGGTCTGGCCCTGGGGACTTATCAATCTTAATGTTTTCCAAAATTTCCAGCACATCAACTTCATCAATCTTGATCTGGTCAAGCCTGTATCCTAGCTCCTCAAAGTTCTCATTCACAATAAGGTCCCTTTCCTTACTTAAAACCGAAGCAAAAAACTCATTTAGGACTTTCCCTATCTGCTCAAACTCCACAGACAAGTTCCTTTTGCTATCCCTGATAGGTCCTATCTTCTCCCTAATTATTCTCTTATTTCTCACGTATAAATAAAATGCCTTTGAGCTCTCCCTAATCTTTCTTGCCAAGCCTTTATCGTGGCCCCCTCAGCTCTCCTCAGTCCACTTCTGAGCTCCCTTCTAGAAAGCCTATAATCCTCTAAAGCTGTGCTAAATCCTGTGCTTACGTAAACTACCTTCTTCCTTTTGATGAGAAGCTCCTCTGTTCTCATCATCCAAGGTTCCTTAATCTTACCCCTTCTGACCTGTCTTAGAGGGACAAATTCGTGCATCACTCGCAACAACTGCTCCTTAAATAGTCTCCACATGCCTGCTGTGCCATTTCTGTGGAACAATTGCTCCCATTCTGTACTTCCCAACTCCTATCTGATAGCATCATAATTTCCTTTTCTCCAATTAAATATCTTCCCTCGGTAACTGCTCCTTTCCCTCTCCAAGGCTATGGTAAATGGGAGGCCGTTCTGATCACTGTCATGAACGTGTTCTCCCACCATGAGATCAGTCTAGACTGGGAGCGGAATAATCAGGTGGTCAGCCTGGGCTGGGGACAGGATAGTCAGGTGGTCAGTCTGGGCTGGGAACGGTTTAATCAGGTGGTCAGTCTGGGCTGGGAACGGTATAATCAGGTGATCAGTCTGGGCTGGGAACGGTATAGTCAGGTGGTCAGTCTGGGCTGGGAACGGTTTAATCAGGTGGTCAGTCTGGGCTGGGAACGGTATAATCAGGTGATCAGTCTGGGCTGGGAACGGTATAGTCAGGTGGTCAGTCTGGGCTGGGAACGGTTTAATCAGGTGGTCAGTCTGGGCTGGGAACGGTATAGTCAGGTGGTCAGTCTGGGCTGGGAACAGTATAGTCAGGTGATCAGTCTGGGCTGGGAACAGGATAGTCAGGTGATCAGTCTGGGCTGGGAACAGGATAGTCAGGTGATCAGTCTGGGCGAGGAAGAGGATAAAGTGAGGACTGCAGATGCTGGAGATCAGAGCTGAAAATGTGTTGCTGGAAAAGCACAGCAGGTCAGGCAGCATCCAAGGAACAGGAGAATCGACGTTTCAGGCATAAGCCCTTCTTCAGGAATGAGTCAGGTGATGAGGCTGGGCTGGGAACAGTATAGTCAGGTGGTCAGCCTGGGCTGGGAACAGGATAGTCAGGTGGTCAGCCTGGGCTGGGAACAGGATAGTCAGGTGATGAGTCTGGGCTGGGAACGGTATAGTCAGGTGGTCAGTCTGGGCTGGGAATGGTATAGTCAGGTGGTCAGTCTGGGCTGGGAACAGGATAGTCAGGTGGTCAGCCTGGGCTGGGAACAGGATAGTCAGGTGGTCAGCCTGGGCTGGGAATGGTATAGTCAGGTGGTCAGTCTGGGCTGGTAACAGGATAGTCAGGTGGTCAGCCTGGGCTGGGAACGTTACTGTCGAGTGGTCAGTCTGGGCTGAGAACAGTATAATCGGGTAGTCTGACAGGAGTTGTTAAATTGTTCCTCATATGAAGGTTGTCAGCTAGTCTTGGGCCGGAGTGGTTGTCATGGTGCTTTAGGGTTATTTTGCATGAGTAAGTAAAGGTCAGTTCTGTCATTACCCAGGAGTTAATTTATTATTGAATTCATCTCATATTTTCTGATTAACTATACAGGTATTGCCCAAAGTCTCTGACTCTAACTTTGAGACATTTCCAGTGATTCCTAGAGAGCAGGTGAATCGTCTGCCACTGTTCAAGCATCCTAGGTAATTCCCATGTTGGTCAGTGCATCAGGAATTCCAGAAGATCCTTACATTGTCAGTCATATGTCTTGTCTGCAACAATCCAGAATTAGGAGACCTGAGTTCATGGATAAAAATGCTCCTAGTTGGCTCAACCTACACGTTCCACTTCTTTTTTCCTGAAACAAAAAACGTTTACAATCAAATAGATGGATGCAGAAAGCAATATTAAAACTTCTCTCAAAACCATGCTCAAAATATAGTTTTGTTCACTGTATGAAATGTAAGTTTCAGCAGGAGTCTAACTACTTGTCTCAAGAAGAGAGAGCATCCTATCCATTTCTCACAGGGTCTTGTTTTGTTTCCTGCAGTGTTTCAGATACCAGCTGGAGAAGTGATGAGGTGTGTTGATAGGCATTGTCACAGTGAATGACATTTCTACAGTACCCACAGCAGTGATGAACAATCACGGCCACCTCTACAAAACATAATTGAAGTGACATTTCACAGCTTCGCTAATAGCCAAGTAAGGTTAGCATCAGATGTCATGTAGTATTGAAATGTTTAAGCCAAGAAAACCACAGGTTCAGTAACTTCTGTTGGATTTATATTTCTGATCAGTTTTCAATGTACGTGTGGGACTGGATGAGGGCAGGATAATAGTGGAAGTTAGATAAACAAATGTTGTAAAAGGAATCAAAGATTATGCTGTAAGAGTTAGTTGTCTAGAGATGGAAAAAGTGTTGCATAGAGCATTAACACAGGCATGCACTATTTGGGCCAAATTGTCTGCTTCAGTCCTGTTTATTCTGGGCAATGTACATTCTGATAAAAGAGGTTGCGGCAAGACACAGACCACTCTGTGCTCACCTGAGACCCACTGTTACATTTGATGTTAAAGGAGTAAAATGTCTCCCTCTAGTCCCACCACCAGCCACAATATAAATGTAAATACTTATCCAATATCAATATTTCCAATTAAATACTTTATCTCAAAGTGAACTACTATAGACAATTTAGCATTAGAATGAAATTAGAATCCATACAGTGTAGAAACAGACCCTTCAGCCCAACAAGTCCACACCGACCCTTCAAAACCTGAAACAAAACCGAGAATGCTGAGAAACTCAGTTGGTCTGGCAGCATTTGTGGAGAGAAAAACAGCATTGCTCTTCTTCAGAACTGTAAGTGTTGGAAGGTACTTTTGGCAAAGGAAGAAATAGAGGGAGATGGTGCTGAGACCTTGTTCCTTTTGTTCCTCCTTCACCTCTGTCAAAAGTATAAAAACGTATCAAATTTCTAATACCTTTAAGTCCCGAACAAAAGTCATACCAGACTTGAAATGTTAACTCTGTTTCTGACTCCAGCCTTATGTGCTAAATGTCTCCAACATTCTCTGAGCTTGTTTTAAAAACTGTTTATCTGCATTAAGTTTAGATTTTCTTTTTGAAAATCCATCAATCAGGTTTCTTTTAATGAACAGCAAAATAATTGCTTGTGAAAATGGGCTTATTGTCAAAAATGTAAACTTGAAGAAAACATGCAGTTTGAAATAAAAAAGAACATGTCTTGCATACTTTAATTTTGGAGGAAAAAATCACTTTTGACTAACAATGGTCAGTTCTTGAAGCAAAAAAAGAAAAAATGAAATATTCAAAACAGCTATGAGTTGGCTTCCTGGCACGTGTCGACTGATTTCACTACACACAGAAGGTTGACACTGGGACTTTTGTGGATGCAGTTCATTCAGAAATTATCAAGAGTTCAAGGACTTTTCCGGAGAACAGCTTCATCTATTTTTCAAGTCTCACACTGCATTTCCAAAAGGGTCTTCTCAGAAAAGTAGAGGATGAGCTTGGTACCTTCTGTCAGTGAGCAGGCTGTACCCCAACAGATTTCCAAATTATATCGAAACAGGAAGTAAGTCCTGTCAGCCATAATCTCAGGCATGTGATTTCCACCAACCAAGTCCAAGTTAATAGCTTAAGCCATGTGACTTCTGAGAAGAGTCTTAAACCAAACAATGTCCCCATATCCTTTTGGTGTTTTTTTGTGGAAAAAAAAATACAGGTATAATTTTAGATTTTTAAAAATCAATCACTGTCCACAATCCTGCAAATACAAATCCTCAAAAATATATTAATAATCAAGCGCCCTCATAACAATATTACTCTTGAACAACCCTGAAATAAAACAATAATCCTAAATTAGGCTACATTAAAGTGACAATTGTAAGCTGTTCTGAAGCATGAATAAAACCACTGTGACCTGACCTGAGTTTTGTGAGCTCGGTAGCAACATACATAGGATATCCGAACATATTTTGTCAAGTCATTCCCTCAAGGTAGTTCTGTCAATTAATTCACTCATGCTAATCTACAATTCCACTTCATTTAATGTATTAGGTCAACACCATTTTTTTTTCAATATCCATATTGAAAATTTCATTCTGTCCCTTCATGGCCCTGTGATTAATTCTCCAACTCCAAAGGTGTAATTCTTTGTAGAGAAGCTTTACTACCCACAACCTGATTTAAAAATCACTATAATCTTACCAGACCACAGGGCTGCTACCTCATTATAGAGAGACAACTGGTGGTGGCTTAACCTGAGGGTCACCACACCTCAGGTGAGGGAAGAAGTTGAGAAGGTCACTCCTTCATTACAACCTCAGTCAGTGTGGGAGCTGAACAAATGAAAAGAATGGAGCTGTAATGTTCACAATCAAACAAAATTTTCATTCCCAAAAATCAAAGAACATGAATGTTAGTAACTAACCTCTATCTTAAATATTCAGTTATAATGAAGGTAGTGACAAAACAATGAAAGCAATTATGGGTTACATCCATTTTCCTTCCACATTCATAAGGTATGCACTCCAAAAGCCTCAAATCAGAAGCTGTTCAAAACATGGAAACCGAACTGTAATAACAATTCATTTAAAGGAAACTATTTCTTGGGTCTTCTGTTTATTTCTGGCAAGTTTGTCCCTTCAAAATTTCACAATCATTCAAAGGATGCAAACATTGCATTTAGCATAAGCATCACTGGCATCTTAAATATAATTGCCCCAGGTAAAAGCACGTATAATATTCTAATATTATTTAATTATGGCATTGTTCATTTAAGACTCTTGTTATGACACCGTGTATCTATTTTAAATCGGCAACACAGAAATGATTTACCCAGTATGGCAATCTGTGAAAATTCGAGAGGCCAAGAACTATCCAAAAGGTCACTATTTAAGGTAAAAATTAACAACTTTATTTCTTAAAGTATAACAGAGAATAATTAAGTAACAATTATTTACAACTTCTTTCTCTGACCTATCTTTTACCTTCCCCTTCGAAAATACTAGTCTGATAAAACCCCCAATTAAGTTTTACCAAAAATTCTAACTTCAGCCAATTGTCAAATCTTCTCTTGATATCTTCCTCTATTTTCTTAGGGATTTTTGTCTCACAGGTCATGATCGATAAAGGTATCTTTAAGAGAGCTATTTTTCAGACAATCTGTACATGCTGGTAGCTTGGCAGTTTTCCCTCAACTATTCAATTTTTCCTGGTCATATACCCCAAAAGCATTGGATTGCGTCATTGGCTGTGAATAATGTCAATATACTAAATTCAAACTTGATTGGAGTTTGGCATTTTTCAGGGTATAATTTAAATGTGTTGGCCTCATTTAAATGTGTTTCTTTTTGTCTCCAGGCAACTAGCTACACTAGTTACGGGACCAAAAGGTTGCATTATATCTTGTTCAGAACACTTGGTGCTGCATCAGGTAGTTCTGCTAACCTTTAAGGTACCCCTTACACCTTCATAACACTCTATTTCACTCTTCCTAGCTTGGCTGTAAATGAAATTCAACTTAGTGTTAACAGTGTATTTCAGTTAACAATTGCTCTATTTCTTTTCAATCTAATTTAGGTTTTGTTTGAATTGTTCTGACAATTCCCTCTGAATATTCCCTTTGCTTCAGTTCATTCTAAACTCTCAAAATGAATGACTTGAACAGAAAAATACACTTGAAACCGAGTCATATATACAACTTGCTAAGCTTTTTTTTTACTTTCAGGCAATCTGGTGAAATGATCATCTACTGGAACACAACTGTTTTTCTACAGCAGACTTTTATCTTATTTCTTAAAGGGACCATCACTGTAACATGTAGGTTTCTCCCTCAGGAAAAAAAAAGGCTTTTGTAATATACACAGAAATGAAACATTGCAGATCTAATTAAAAATTTCCAGAAAATTTGTCATGTTTCATTAAAGCGTATTGGCAAATCACATCTGAAGATATTCTGTGACAGTCAGATCAAAACAGTGCGCATTTCATGATACAATGTATAATGTTTCTTCTAAGATACAGTTGTGCTCATTAAGGCAGAACACCTTTATTTCTTCAAGCGCCCATTTGGGAAAAAGCAATGTCATGGCTTTATTCTTTCGGTGGGCTTTAAAATTCCAAAATATTTTTTCTAAAGTTCCTGGTTTCTAATAAGATATATTTAAAAAAAACTGTATTGTTTTAAATATAAATTTCTGCTTTGTAAAAACAGTAGTAATTTGTTTGTCCTTTTAAAATATATTTCTGCATGTGATTATAGAGGTTGTTTAGACATTGTCTGTGTGGTGCTGGTCTATAATGCTGCAGCCATAGTAAACATAATCAGATGTTTGTATAAAATAATACGCTGTAACCTGAACAGTTAATTGCAATATATTGTGAAACGATCAATACAATTTTTAAGTGTCTAGCAAATGCATTACCTGGAGTGTGCTAGCAGATCAATTGTATGCATGTACCACAATATGATTTAGCAATGTATTGTCTGAAACATAATAAAGTATCTAGATTTTCCAAATTTGTTATTTCTGATATAATGTGAAGAAAATCAAAGTGATTTCATGAAAGCTGAAGTGGTTGGATAATATTAATTTCAAAATCTTGCACATGCAGTATAAAAATGCGATAGAGATTTATCATCATGAAGTACAACATGCTTGAGTACTAAGTAAGCCTGGAAATTCATGGATTTCTTTTGTGGTTTACAACTAAAGGAATACAAAGATGACAGGAATCCTGTTGGGTTCATATTAAATCAAGTAGGACTAAATTTTACTTTCAAAAACTGACCCATAATTCATGCAGAAGGTTGGTTATAAATCATCTGTAAACTAAAAATGTTATCATTATTTTTGTATTTGACGAAATCTACCATTTCATAAGGTCTCTGTGAAAAGCTTTAGTTTGGTTAAAGCCTTTAGTACAATCCTAAAGATAAAAGCATAGACGTTCCACTAGAACAGAGATTTGTATTAATCTTCTAAACCAGAGATGTTAGGTCCTCTTCAAATATGTGCATTGTAAGCAGTACAAAAACTTGTGGGTGGCACGGTAGTTCAGTGGTTAGCACTGCTGCCTCACAGTGCCAGGGTTCCAGGTTTGATTCCAGTCTTGGGCAACTGCCTGTGTGGAGTTTGCACATTCTTCCCGTGTCTGCACGGGTTTCCTCCGGGTGTTCCGGTTTCCTCCCACAGTCCAAAGATGTGCAGGTCAGGTAAATTGACCATGTTAAATTTCCCATAGTATTAGGTGCATTAGTCAGAGGGAAATGAGTCTGGGTGAGTTACTTTTCAGAGGGTTGGTGTGGACTTGTTGGACCAAAGGGCCTGTTTCCACACTGTACGGAATCTAACTTAGTGGGCAGCACGGTGGCACAGTGGTTAGCACTGCTGCCTCACAACACCAGAGACCCGGGTTCAATTCCCGCCTCAGGCGACTGACTGTGTGGAGTTTGCACGTTCTCCCCGTGTCTGCGTGGGTTTCCTCCGGGTGCTCCGGTTTCCTCCCATAGTCCAAAGATGTGCAGGTTAGGTGAATTGGCCATGCTAAATTGGCCGTAGTGTTAGTTAAGGGGTATGGGTGGTTTGTGCTTCAGCCGGTCGGTGTGGACTTGTTGGGCCGAAGGACATCGCCATGTTTGACCAGAGTCCATTAAACGGGGTATGTTTGATCCCAAATTTGGTGGGAGGTTGTGTTTGATTGGTGAGATGAAATCCTTGAATATAGCTAGTTGGTAGATCCCAATGGGGACGGAGGGTGGCCTTTAAATGAGAATATCCAATCTGCAAACCTGGGGTAAGAGTCCAGCAGTTTGCAATACCCTATTCTGGAGACAAGGAGCTGACTATGAGTAGGTGGCAATTATCTAATGACACAGAAGAAGCTAGCCTTTCCTACCTATTTATCCTATTTTCTGGTTTTGTCTCTGTATTCAGTGGATGACTGTATTCACTGACTGAACCATGCTGATTTTCACCTGCTCTTATTTCGAAATCATTTTCAAAATTTATGCCCTTGACCATACCTTCCACTTGAGCTCTATGTTTTATTGTGCAATATAGTAAATTATAGTTATTTTACTACTTAAGACAGTACTATACAAATGCAAGTTTTTGTTTGATGATAGATGATAATACAACATCTCAATAATTTGTCATTGCATTGCCTTCATATTTTAAGTTAGATTAGATTACATTACAGTGTGGAATTAGGCCCTTCGGCCCAACACCGACCCACACCGACCCACTGAAGCGCAACCCACCCATACCCCTTACCTAACACTATGGCCAATTTAGCATGGCCAATTCACCTAACCTGCACATCTTTGGACTATGGGAGGAAACCAGAGCACCAGGAGGAAACCCACGCAGATTACTACCTACCACTTACCCCATCATATACACACACACACACTTTCTAATGACTAAACTGGCCATGTCCTAAATAAACTTACTGCTAGACTGGGTCAATGGGATGTTGGGAAGGAATCAACAAAATGGAAGAAACTGAATAAACTTGTCCTTATCGATCTACTTGTTGCAGATGCATTTGTCCATGACAATATCAATATGAGTTTCCAAGGCAGAGACCCAACTTTACCTTGCGGATATCATTCATCTTACTGTGTGTACTATAACTGTGATAAATAGAATGGATTTTAACAGATATACCAACTCAAAACTGAGCATCCATGAAGTGCTGTAGGTCATCAATAGCAGTAGAACTCTTTGCAACCACAATTTGTAGTAACATGGCCAGGCATTTTCCCCACTGTACACTTACCAACAAGTCAGGAAACCAGCCTTGATTTAATGAAGTGTGCAGGAGGGCATTCCATGAGGAGCACAAGGCATACTTAAAAATTAGTTTTAAATTGGGTGAAACTGCTTCTAAGTTCAGACAGTCCAGAAGAAATATGTAATAAATTGGGCTCAGCATTGTCACATCCAAAAGCTCAGGTCTAAGCTTTGTAATCTTGTCACATACAGCCATAAACAATTAAATAACTAACAGCAGGAGGTTCTACTACAACCCCACAGCTCATGACCCCATTACTGTCTTAATCCAATGGGGACAAAAGAGCTAATATCGAGGGGTGGGTTGAGAGTAATTGCTTTTGTTATCAAAGCAGTACTTGATTGACTAGGAGAAAGTGAGGACTGCAGATGCTGGAGTACCAGAGTTGAAAAATGCGGTGCTGGAAAAACACAGCAGGCCAGGCAGCATCCGAGGAGCAGGGGAATCAACGTTTCGGGCCCTGAAGAAGGGCTTATGCCCAAAATGTCGATTCTCAGTACTTTATAGACTGCCACATTAAGAAGATAGAGAATAACCTTAATCAATAGGAATCAAGGGGTCACTCTCCACTGGATAAAGAAAAGGTGGTGTGTTTATTGAAGGCTGAGCATCTCAATCCAAGGACATAAATGCAGAAGTTTCTCAAGATGGTGTCCCAGACACATCCATCTATCCTGCTTTATCAATCACCTTCCCTCCATCATTAGGCTAGAAATGGGGATATTCTTTGATGATTGCACAATGTTAGCACCATTGCTGACTCCTTAGATACTGAAGCAGCTTGTATCGAGATGCAAAAGACCAGGACAATATCCAGGCTTGGACTGATGAGTGGCAAGTAGTCACATTAGAGTCAGGCAATAACTTATCTCTAACTGGAAAGAATATAAACATTGTACTGCCTTTCAATATCATCATTATTGCTGAATGCAACATTATCAATATCCTGGAGATTACCATTGACCAGAAGCTGAACTGTGCCACCCATGTAAATACTGTGGCTGCAAGGGCAAGTTAGAGAGTAAGAATTCTGTGACGAGTAACTTACATCCTGTCATCTCAGTGCCTGTCAACCATCTACAAGTTAGAAGTCAGTAGTGTGAAAACGTGTAGTACTAGAAAAGAACAGCCAGTCACATAGCATTCGAGGAGCAGGAGAGTCAATGTTTTCGAGCATAAGCTCTTCACCAGGAATCTGGGAGGCAGGCCCAAGGGGGCTGAGAGATAAATGGGTGGGGGGGTTGATAGTGATAGTTCAGAGTGGAGGGTGGAGCAGATAGGTGGGAAGAAAGATGGACAGGTTTAAGAGAATGGTGCCAAGTTGGAGGGTTGGATCTCCAGCATCTGCAGTCTTCACTTTCTACAAGTCAGTTGTGTGATCAACTAATCTCAATTTAAGTGGATGACTGCAGTTCCAGCACTCAAGAAGCTCAACATCATCCATATTAACAACCTATCCACCACCTTTAACATTCACGTTCCTTCACCACTGATGCATGGTGACAGCAGTGTGGACCACCTACAAGTTGCATTTCATCCAGGCTCCTTCAACAGCACCCTTTAATCCCACAATCTCTACTACCAATGCAGCAGATGGCTGGGAACAATATCATGTGCAAATACCCCTCCAAGCCTTTACTTGGATCTATATTGCCATTCACTGTGAAGACAAGGACTTGTATTCACATTGAATATGCCCTTCATCATGTTGTGTCACTACAGCTGTTCAAAATGGGATAGAGTTGAACAGGTTAGATTAGATTCCCTACAATATGGAGATAGGCCCTTTGGCCCAATAAGTCCACACTGGCTCTCTGGTAACCCACCCAGACCCATTCCCCTACCCTATATTTACCCCTGAAAACCTGCACATCTTTAGACTGTGGGAAAAAAACCTGAGCACCCGGAGAAAACCCACGCAGTCACGGGGAGAATGTGCAAACTTCACACAGACAGTCACCCAAGGTGGGAATCAAACCGGGGTCCCTGGCGCTGTGAGGCAGCAATGCTAACCACTGAGCCACCGTGCCACCATGCCAAAAGATTCAGGAACTCAAAATTAGACATCCATGAAGTGCCATGGGCCATTAGCAGCGATAGAATTGTATTCTATTTTGATATGTCACCTTATGATATAGCATTTCTTCCATTCTACCAACACTGTTACCACACAGCAATAAACCCTTCTGTTAATTAAACTAAACACCCACAAAAGCTCACCTCACCTCATAATCTGTTAAAATATGAGTGACAGAGAACTCCCAGATTCCACTATTTTAAAGAAAATAATATCAATTTATTCTTGAACTCTAAAAGTGAACATTAAACAACAACTATTCACAACTCCAAGTCCCCATTTCTCTTAATTGCTTATTACCTGCCTCCAACTCTATAACAATATACTGTTCCAAAAGAAAACCTATGAAAATGATATCAACTTCAGTTCAAAACCATACAGCAGCTGTCATCTTCACTGTTTTTTTTCCAGCTAAAGATCTCCCAGGGCTGTCTTCTTTCTTTTTACTGTGAAGATATTTTATATGAAAAGGTACCTTTGATAGAGACTGTTTCAGTGTGTTGGGTATCTCCCTTGATGGCAGTTACTCTATCTGATTTTGAAAATGCCTGCCTTTTTTTATAATCCCAACATTAGATCATCTCCTTGGTTCAATGTTGACAAAACAATAAATTCAAACTTGCTTGGGTTTTAGTATCCTAGGGCATAATTTAAATTGATTGGCTAAATTTGAATTGTTGTCAAAACAACAACTAACTCATGTATTTATTTCACAGTCAAATGTTACATGTTCCTGAGACTGCTCTTGAGAGGTTTCAGTACAGAACAGCGTTCACTGTCTCTTAAATGTACAGTAACGCCTTCAACTTCATAACAATACCATGAAGCCAAGTTCAATGAGGAGTGTAGAAGAGTATGCGATTAACAGCACAGGCATATATATAAAATGAAAATGAGTTGTCAATCTGGTGAAACTGCAACATAGCACTATTGGCAAGTCAATCAGTAATCCTATAGCTAAAGGATCTGATGCAAGTTCTGAAGTCCTGCCACAACCCATTATGAATCAAACAACTGGAGGATGAGCATCCACAAGTATCCCTTTTGTCAATGAATGTGAAGCCCAGCACATTAATGCAAAAAGGAAGGCAGAAAGATTTGCATTTGTTTCCAGACAGGAGTAATGGTTGAATGGATAATCTATAGCTGGCTCCTCCTGACGTCCCTATCATCACTGATGCAAGTCTTAAATTAATTTGATTCACCCCATGTGATATCAAGAATTGACTGAAGGCACTGAATATGGCAAAGATTAGGGGCTGTGACAATCTTCCAGCAATAACACTAAAGACTTGTGCTCTATAACTAGTCGCACTCCTGGCCAAGTTGTGTCAGTACAGCAACAGACCTGGCATCTATCTAATAATGTGGAAAGTTGCCCAGATATTCCTGCAGAAAAAAAGGAAAAGTACAAATTCAACAAGATTAATTATTGTCCTATCAATTTGCTCTCAATCATCAGCAAAGTGATCGAAGGAATAGTGACAGTTCTATCAAGGGGGCACTCGCTCAAAAATAACCTGCTCATGGATACTCAGCTTGGAGGGTCTTTGAAATGTTGTAATTGTATCTGCATCTGCCACTTCCTCGGACAGATCATTCAAGACATGACCTATCCTCTGTGGGAAAAGTTGCCCTTCAGGCTCCTTTTAAATCTTTCTCCTTTCACCTTAAAATTATACTCTCTAGTTTTGAACTCCTCTCTTTGAGGGAAAATACCTTTTCTATTCACTTCATCTGTGCTCCCATGATTGTATAAACCTCTATAAGGTCACCCTTGAATCTCCTAAACTACAGGAAAAGCATCCCAGCCTTTCCAGCCTCTCCTTATAACTCAAACCCTCAAGTCCTGGTAACATCCTTGTAAATCTTTTCTGCACTCCTTCCAATCTAATAATATCCTTGCTGATAGCACTGAGCATGTGTAACAAAATGTTTGGTGCAGAAGCAGATAACTTGTATAGAGGTGTCAGATACCAATTTTATTCACAACATTTTGCAATTTGGAAAATGTTGTAAATGTTTCTAGCTTCAGCCTAGAAGGAGTCAGATGCATAAATTTCACAGCCACTGTCAAAAAAATCCTTATCCTGCATTAAGATCGAAGTTGTGAACAGCAGGAGACACTATTCGGTGAGGACCTTCTTTGAAAAGAGCAAATACCTGGCACAGTGTTGTTTGCTGAGGTTCAGGTAGGAAAATTGATTTCTGATCACCCTGAACAGATATGGACTCTTTCTGAGAACACTTCTACCTTTCATACTCCTCTTTCTTCCAACATCTTGGCCTGCTCTTTGTGTCACCTCTGCTCATTCTCCCTAACACACTGTATTCCAAGAGGATAGCTGCTGTTTACGCTTCATATTTTAAGATGAACACCTAAATTTAATAGACCATGTTACCTGGATGTTGAGTTCTTGAGTGGCAGATCTAGCACCAAATCAGTGTTACATCACTCCTGTGTGTTCAATAATTCCCTCACCAAAATGCTGTATGAAGCAACTCACATTGGAAGTGTGCAATGGCACCATGACTGACATTTTGCAAGCGAAACAATACCTGTGGCACTGTAAAAATAGGATACCAAGGAGTTTAAGTTGATTATCTGTGTCTTTCAGACTAGGTTTCAAATCAAGACCATGGCATCCTTTCTGGTGGATATGAGAGATCACATGACACTGTTTGAAGAAATGCTACTGAGCTGTCCTGGTAATGTGGTCAATATTTATTTAACATCAATTAATATTATGAAAAGTGATTAAGTGATTACATCCATCTTGTTTGTAATACAGGTCGTTCTGCTATAATGTGCATTTCATTAATGAGAATTTGCTGTAACGCGGTTGACAAATTAGGGACAGTTTCCAAAGTGCAAACTTTGGCTATAACGCAATTACATCAGCAACACTTTAAGCGGTGTTTCTAAAGCATGATTTTTCTATAATATGGGTTACATGAGAAAGCAACCATTGTGTTCTAGAAGAACTACCTGTACACAGATTTCTTAAACTGAGTAAATATAAAAAAAACAAAAATTGTTGGAAAAGCTCAGTAGGTCTGGCAGCATTTGTGGAGAGAAATCAGAGTTAAGTTTTGGGTTGAGTGACCCAGAATGTTAACTCTAAGTGTCTCTACAGATGCTACCAGACTTGCTGAGCTTTTCCAGCAATTTGTTTTTATTTTTGACCAACAGCATTCACAGTTCTTTTGGTTTTGAAAAAATACTGAAGCCGGCTAGACCATTTGACACAATCAGTGTTGTCACTGGAATTCTGCATTAACTCCATTTCCCTGCCACACTGCATAACCATCAAATCCCTCAATGATCAAACAGCTATTGATCCCAGTCCTGAATATGGTCAATGAGTGACAATTCATGATCACCCCTCCTTCCCCAGAAAAGATAATTCAGAAGTTTCATAACAGTCTATATGAAAAACATTCTCCTCAATTCAATTCTAAATAACAAGCCCCTTATCTTGAGACTGCGGCCCCTAGGTCAATGTTCCCTAGCCTGGAGAAACAGACTGTTAGCTTAAATGCCATGTTTACCCACATCTCTGCAAAGGCTACACTTCAATATAAAGTTATACAGTGTTTTGTGATGCCCTGAAGCCATATAAAGCCCTTTATAAATGCAAGTGCCTTCTTTCAATCCCTCAATAAAAGTGCTTTAATTTGGCATTTACAGTTTTTTTTTTATTACACTCATTTCCTCTAAGCCATCATTTCACTGCAGCCATGCATGAGGCTGTATCCATGATATATTAACTGCCTTATTGGCCTCTGTTTGTAGTCCCTTTTTCAAGGAAATGTTCTTGTTTGATTATTTAGAAGACGTTCCATATTGTTTGCTATAAAATGTATAATACTTTCTAATCTACATTTAAATTCTCTGACGACTAAATTTTAGAATCTGCAGCTTTGTTTTTCATGAAGAATCTGAAACTGTTTCTGTTACTTCACAAGGGCTCCAGAAAATCACCAAGAGTAGAACAGTGATCCAAATTTTCTGTAGTGGGGATCTAACAACACTTACCATCAGTGACACCTATCCCTGATTCCTATCCTTCAAAAGAAATACAGCCCATAATATGACTGAGAGTATGAGCCATTAACAGTTAGAGAGGGGAACACAGCATTTGCTATATGAGCAAACACAACAACCAACCTGCTAGCTCCTTAAACAATTACATTTAAGGATTAGTGAATAAACAATGGGATGTCTGAATATGACAGTGAATAAATGTAATATAACATCATTAAAAAGGAAAAAAATCAGATCAGAATAGTGAAAAAAGACAGAAAACCATGTAAAATGAAAAAAAAGGTGATTTTCCTAAAATCTCCCTGTGAACATCAAAGCTCAAAAGAATGAAACTCTACTCTAAAATTATTAATTCTCATAGGTGCAGTGGTTGACTATCTGTCATGAATATCATTACAAGTGTGAAAACCATTTTAATGATGTGAAAATTGACTTATGGCAAATTAATGGAAACTACAGCCAGGTTTTAAAGTGAGAGGGATGGTTAAGGATGAGCTTTTCCAAAGCAAAACCAGACAATACAACTGAGACAGAAATGTTTGAATATTCACATTGTTACCTCAAACAATACACTTTTAAAAAAATACACAATGTCCCTTGTGTAATCTAAGTCCTGTTTCTTTCATCTGCAATTGAAGTAACCTATCTTCTCAATCAATGTTGTGAGCTCAGTGGTTACCTTTCTGAGTTAGGCAGTTCTAATCCAAAAGTTTTATCATATGTCACACAATACTGCAGGTAAAATTATGAATTACTATCAACCTCAAAGGAAAAAATGTTTTTTAATAATTAGGTTAGAACTCAAAATCAATCTCAGGGAGATTGATCTAGTCCATGGTGAGGTGGAGGTTTTTTTCATTTCCAATAATAATCGATAGCTCATCATTTTTGATCCGTCATTCTTGATGACTTTATTGAGAGGGATAAATCATTTTTTTTAATGGAGCAGTGATTGTTTATTTTGAGAGCAAAATTTCCTATGTAATTTTATTTTTTTCTAAAACTTTAGATAATGAAGCCTTTAGTTATAATTTAGTGTAATTAAGTCTTTGTAATTCAACTATTGTTGTTGCAATCGCAGGTACATAAAATAAAAACAGAAAATGCTGGAAATGCTCAACAGGTGAGGTAGCATCTGCAGAGAGGGAAAGAGAAATTTCAAACTGATAATCTACCAACTAAATACGAACACACAACTGAAGTCCCTTTTTCACATCCATCAAATGGATTATATGTATTTTTTTAATTTTCCAGTCAGTTGACTCAATCACCTTAGCCATTTTCTTCACAAAAGAATATTAAATGCATATTGGAATGAATTCTGTATGAAAACTGAACCTAGTGGACAAATACACCATAAACACCACATGCTGAATAAAACAACCTCACTTTTTACAGATATTAACTAACCATCTAAATATTTAATAAGTTTGAATGAAGACTGTAACAGATGCACTATAACTGATCATTTTCTAATGCTTCCTCTAAATAATACGTGCTTTATTTAATCACAAAAATCAGGAAGACCTGATCTACAAAATCATAGGATTATCGCCTCCATTATTTTTTGCCAACAGTTGCTATTTCATACTTAACAAAAAACTTAATAATGACAAAGGAGAGAGCAATATTTTATTGCTTGCCAGCAAAAAGCAGAAAGGGTTATGGTTGCAGCAATTAACCGATTTGAGCATCAATGCCACTTACAAAGTCAGGGTAAAGGGCAAAACAGAGTCTTCAGGCTACAAACAGAGCTAATAACTAATGTATTTTGTTGCATCTATGGTAGACTTCTCATAGCTCAGAACTACATTTTTAATATAGAAAGCAAGTAAATAATTAACAAGGTTCTTGTAACAATTAAGTGACACAAAGTACTGTGCAAGCCCTGAGATTTCTTTTCATGCTATAATTTTCATCCAGAGAGAAATCTAATAGCATAAACTGCACAAGCGTATATGTAATTACAGTGTCAAAATAGCAGGGTCATAAAGAATAGATCATCAATATCGGAAGTTTCACACACTGGAATGAAAAGAATTGTGTATAGTAATTCAGTTCTGCAGAGCAGTAAAAAGGCTGACAGTTTTAACTACAGCTTGCAAGTCAAGAATGCTGCTGTGGCATGTCAACCTCAGCCAGAGTAACAGGCAGGGATTTTATCCTGTCGACTTGCTGGAGTAAATATGTTGCCAGTTTTTGTGCCCACGCTATGCTACCTCTGTTTCCAGATGTTCATAGAGCCACTGAGAAGACGCTTTTCAGCTCAACATACCTATGCTAAGTCTCTGAAACTGACACTTATCTCAGCAAATTTCACCCTTTAAGGAACATTTCCAATTCCCTTATAAAAGTTATTATTAAATCTGCTTCCACCATGCTTTCAGATCATAACAATTTGCGTGTTTTAAAATAATCACATGATCTCCCTATTGATTCTTTGCCAATTATTCTAGATTCCCTCATGTGACATCACTTGTAATGACGCTACATAGACCTTGTGCTGCACCATTGGTGCCACCTATGGTATCAGCACTTTCGGCGCAGGCAACCTTTACTTCTGCTAGGATACTAGTGCACACATTTGTGTACAATGCATGTGTCATCAGGCTCCGATACAGCACAATCCCAAAGATTCACAGCCCAATCACTTGTTATAATGCCAGGATTACAAATGTGGGCTTTGAAGGTTGAGGATCAATCTGCCTTACTTACCCTACATTAAATAAAGCAGGTAGCTGCAGAGCTGGGCTTGTATTTGAGGTAGATATGTAATGTTACCTTTTTTGAACTCGTCCAAGTGCAAAGTGTCTGGAAATATGGCAGAGTGTTTTTAGAGTGTTTCAGTGAGCATCTGAATTTGCTGGAGGATGTTATGCATCCCCCTCAGGGATGGGTAAGGAGGAACACGATAAATAAGGTGTTGGTAGGAGAAAAATACATGACTCATGTGGGCAAAGGCAGCAGGGGCAGTCATTCTGTGTCTGCAGCATGACAGTGAGATGGAGCAAAGGCTGCAGGGAGGCCAAGCCCCTGTGCCAAGTTGAAGTTGGACTCCCCAGTTACATTAGACATTAATAGCAGGTGGCTGACAGCTGCTTACTCTTTCAGTGTTCTCCTGTATGCTGCCCCTACTTGGGCTCTCATCTGAATTCTCTACAGCAAGCATTATGGAGCTTTTCTTTAACCCTGGCCTGGCTGGAGGCCACTGGTAACCAGGTGTCTCACCATCTGCTGGTCCTGACATTACATTTTCACCCATAGTATGTACAGTGTCAGTGTCAGAGTTGCTAGCTGTGAGTGTCAGACTCTGTCAGACATGCTGTGATGTTGTTCTCTATCCTCTCCCGGCGGCTCTTGTAGCTGATAGGCAGTGGACCTTGTTGCCTGAAAGCAGGAAATCTGCAGAGGAAAGATGATACGAGCAAAAGGGGATGACATGAGAAGGAAATATGTCCATTGATACATTTGTACATTATGGCAGAAAGCAGGATAAGAGAAAGCACAGTGTTAGGTAAGGGTATAAGGCAGGAATATTCCGTGATTATCAATGCTTTTAGCAATGCCAAAATACCAAGAGAACTGGCAGATATACAGAGAATTGTCTGCCTCGTTATAATTCAGAAATGAAGGCTGACGAGTTAATAACCTAATGCTCTTTTGCTCTACTCCCTTCTATAATGAGCCACCTTCTGCAAGTGACAGAACATAATGTTGGTGATAGATATGGTGTTTGGGTGATGTGCATAACATGGGAGCATTAGTAGATTTTTAAAGCCGAGCTCAAGAATTTGGATGTTATTATGGCTTCCAAGTGCCAGACAGTGCAGAAAGTGAGTGATCAGGTGTTTAGTGAATTTAACTATTTAAATGTTGGGTTGGTTAGGAGCTGTTAAGTGAAGGTACATTCCTTGATGCTGACCACCTTGTGGTGTGTGGCAGGAGGTTATCAGGTCCAAACTTTGGCAGTTAACTTCTCAGGTCACCTACTTCCACTTCCAGTTGAGGGTTGTGCTTAATGGTCTACTGGCCTCCGACATGACAATTGCATTGTTACACCTTCATTTACTAATGTGTCCAGTGCCTCTTCTATCAACCCGAATCCCACTGTCTGACCTCATACGTGCATTTTGCAAGCATTTTCATTGCAACAATAATTTTGTGCAAGTTCCCTTTAAGATACTACCTGCCAATTAGAAGGACAGACCCCTGGTCTTACCTTGGGGATGCAAGCAAGATCCTTTGGTCTCCTGCTGTGTATGGCGATAGCAGGCCATATTCACGAATAAATGAGAATATAAGGACAGACATCTTCTGGGCAACTTTGAAAAATTAAAGGTACACTTTTTTAAGCTGTGCATGCTAATTCTGTTTTTTGCTAATTCTCTTTATTGAATCGTAGTTAGTAGTCCAACTGGAAAGGAAAAATGCTTGATAACAGCTCTTGGATTGGTTGAACTACAATTTGCTGTAGACTAATGATAGCAACACAGCCAGAACCATCCAGAGCCACGAGCAGAAAATATCTTTCTCTCTTATCTCCATATCAAAGAAAAGACAAAATCCAAGAAACTTAAAAACTCTAATTCAAACAAAGATCTATGTCCACCTGATCAACTATTGAAATGAACATCAACTATTGCTCTATGGACATCAGATTGCTAACATTAACAGAATTGTGAGAATTAACTCTCTATTTCATGATTTGAAATTTATAACTTCTGAAATTTGTTTTCACTCCCATAATATTTGTGTCAAAGTGTCATTCTTGAGAATATGTGTATATATTTGGGGTTTTAAAGGCATATAACTTAAATAGCTTTGTATTCAATTAGTAATTCTTTTCTTTCTGTTTTAAGGACTAAGTTTGTTTACAATAAACAGGGAAGCTAACTATTGTACATGAGATTATTTGCTGAAATGCTTTAAGTATGTCAATGTACCATGTCTCCATGCACCTGAATATTTAGTCACAAAGATCTGTCCTCTGGCAATATATTGGATGGAGCTGTCCATGCTGGGAAATTGGGGAACAGGGCCAGCTCAGGAACATTACTTAAGTGAAGGGCATATGGGCATTTTGGAGCAGAATTTGAGAGCATATCTCAAGAATGTAAAATGAACTGTCAGTACAGATCTGCTGAAATTAACAATATTATGCCACAGAGCAATGCTACCCTACCTTTGGCCACTTTGTAGCTGAGGAGGAATCAACCCAGAAGTATGGAGGAGCAGTACCAGCAGAAACCCCTTTGTCGATAGTAAAATACAGTTTGACTGTGAAACTGACCAAGCCAACTCAAAAGTAGATGCTGATGTCCTTGTTAGTTTCCTGCCAACTTTATTGGGCTGACTATATTGTACACGTTTGAAACAAACACATTAGCACAAAGTGCTAATAAATTGAATTTGTATCTAACATCATATCTTCATACCCAGACAGTATAATCAAACACCGTGTCATATTACTTAATTGGTAAACCATGCCAAAAACTAACTTTGCTGGATAATCTCAATTCTTATCACAGTAAAATGTTCATTATAGATGAAAGCAAATAATGTTTTTTTTATTATATAGCTCTCCTATTGAAAACAATAGTGTGAAAGCAGAAAGCATTCATCTTCTGTCAGAATGAATATTAATTCCATTGGGAGAAAATTTCTACGCATTATGTGTAACATTAATGTTGTATTTATCCTAAACTGAGCTTGCATCTCTAAGATATGTTACCTGATCCGAGGTAATACCCCTCATCTGTTCTTTTGAACAATTCTGGCATGGGAATGCCATTGGGAAAGCCTGCATTTATTGTTCATTCCGCGCTGGCCTTGTGGAAGTAATGCTGAGCTATCTTTTTTTTTGTTTCAGCCCATGTAGTTTAGGTACAGCCATAAGGCCATTCGGTACAAAGTTACACAATTTTGATCCAGGAATCAAGGAACAACAATATATTTACAAGTAAGGATCCTATTTCAATTGAAAGGGAAACTGGTAGGTTGTTGTGATCTCATGCTTCTGTTGTTTTTTCAGTGGTTGAGGTCCTAGATTTGGAACTTTCTATTCAAGAAGACTTGAAGTTGCTGCATTGTATCATGTAGATGGTACACACTGCAACCACTAAGGACTAACAGAGTTATAGCGTCATAGAAATATACAGCATAGAAACAGACCCTTTGGTTTAACTTCTCCATGCCAACCAAATATCCTAAATTAATCTAGTCCCATTTGCTACCATTTGGCCCATATCCCTCTAAACCTTTCATATTTATTTGCCCATCTAACTGCCTTTTAAGTTTGTAATTGTACTAGCCTCCACCACTTCCTCTGGCAGCTCATTCCATACATGCACCACCCCCTCTGAAAATGTTGCCCCTTAGGTCCCTTTTAAATATTTTCCCCTCACCCTAAACCCATTCCCTCTAGATTTGGACTCGCCCCCCTCCCCCCACCCCAGGAAAAAGACCTTGGCTATTCACCCTATCCATGCCCCTCATGATTTTATAAACCTCTACATGGTCACCCCTCAGCCTCTTATGCTCCAGGGAAAATAGCCCCAGTCTATTCAGCCTTTCCCTATAGCTCAAATCTTCCTAGCCTGGCAACATCCTTGTAACTATTTTCTGAACCTTTTCAAGTTTCACAACTTTCTTCATATAGCAGAGAGACCAGAATTGCACACATAATTCCAACAGCAGCCTAACCAATATCCTAGGTAAAAACAATGACTGCAGATGCTGGAAACCAGATTCTGGAGTAGAGTGGTGCTGGAAAAGCACAGCAGTTCAGGCAGAATCCGAGGATCAGGAAAATCCAACGTTTCGGGCAAAGGCCCTTCATCAGGAATGCAGGCAGAGTGCCTGAAGGATGGAGAGATAAATAAGAGGAGGGTGGGGGTGGGGAGAAAGTAGCATAGAGTATAATAGGTGAGTGGGGTGGTAATGAATGTGATAGGACAGGAAGGAGGGTGGGGCAAGGTAGCAAAGAGTACAATGGGTGGATGGGGATGGGATGAAGGTGATAGGTCAGAGAGGAGGGTGGAGTGGATAGGTGGAAAAGAAGACAGGCTGGTAGGACAGGTCATGGGGATGGTGCTGAGCTGGAAGTTTGGCACTGGGGTGAGGTGGGGGAAGGGGAAATGAGAAAACTGGTGAAGTCCACATTGATGCCCTGGGGTTGAAGTGTTCCGAGGCGGAAGATGAGGCGTTCTTCCTCCAGGCGTCGGGTGGTGAGGGAGCAGCGAAGGAGGCCCAGGACCTCCATGTCTTCAATATCTAGTAACCAATAACCTGTACAGCCACAACATGACTTCCTAACTCCTATATTCAATGCTCTGACCAATAAAGGAAAGCATACCAAAAGCCTTCTTCCCTATCCTATCTACCTGTGACTCCACTTTCAAGGAGCAATGAACCTGCACTCCAAGGTCTCTTTGTTCAGCAACGCTCCCCAGGACCTTACCATTAAGTGTATAAGTCCTGACCTGATTTGTCTTTCCAAAATGCAGCACCTCACCTTTGTCTAAATTAAACTCCATCTGCCACTCCTTGGTGTATTGGCACATCTGATCAAGATTATGTTGAACTCTGTGGTAACCTTCTTCTCTTGGATTAGTGGTGCTGGAAGAGCACAGCAGTTCAGGCAGCATCCAAGTAGCTTTGAAATCGACGTTTCGGGCAAAAGCCCTTCATCAGGAATAAAGGCTGCCTTTATTCCTGATGAAGGGCTTTTGCCCGAAACGTCGATTTTGAAGCTACTTGGATGCTGCCTGAACTGCTGTGCTCTTCCAGCACCACTAATCCAGAATCTGGTTTCCAGCATCTGCAGTCATTGTTTTTACCTCGTTGATGGTTAGCTTCTTCTCTGTCCACTGCATCTCCAAATTTGGTGTCATCTGCAAATGTACTAACTATACTTCCTATGTTCACATCCAAATCATTATATAAATGATGAAAACCCATGGACCCAGCACTAATCCTTGAAGCACACCACTTGTCACAGGCCTCCAGTCTGAAAAACAACCCACCACCACCGCCCTTTGTATTCTATCTTTGAAGCAGTTCAATATTCAAATGGTTAGTTCTCCCTGTATTCCATTTGATCTAATCTTGCTAACCAGTCTACCATGAGAAACCTTGTTGAATGCCTTACTGAAGTCCATATAGATCATGTCCACTGCTCTGCCCTCATCAATCCTATTCATTACTTCTTCAAAAAACTCAATCATATTAGTGAGACACAATTTCCCATGTAAAAGCCATGTTGACTATCCCTCGTCAGTCCTTGCCTTTCAAAATACATGAAAATCTTGTCTCTCAGGATTCCATGCAAAAACCTGCCCACCACTGATATTGGGCTCACCATGCTACAGTTCCCTGGCTTTTTCTTACCATTTTTCTTAAATAGTGGCATCACATTAGCCATCCTCCAATCTTCCGGCACCTAGTCTATAGCTATTGACGATACAAATATCTCAGCAAGGGGCCGAGCAATCACTTCCCTAACTTTCCACAGAGTTCTCGGGTACACCTGACCAGGTCCCAGGGATTTATCTGCCTTTATGCATTTTAAGACATCTAGCACTTCCTCGTCTGTAATATGGACATTTTTCAAGATGTCATTATTTAGTTCCCCACATTGTATGTCATCCATATACTTCTCCACTGTAAACACTGATGCAAACCATCTCCTATGGTTCCACACATAGGTGGTCTTGCTGATCATAAGGGCCTCTATTTTCTTCCTCGTTACCTTTTTGCCCTTCATATATTCAGAGAAACCTTTGGTTTCTCCTTAACCTTATTCGCCAACCTATTTCTAATGGTAGAGGATTTTGTTTTCAAGGCACAGTTGGTTATAACAGGTGTTTCTTCAGTGAGAATTGGCCTTTAATGCAATTGAAGAATTGAGACTGCTGTTTGCACAATGCAAACCTTCCTTACTTGTATAGGCCTTAATGTGATTCTGGTACCATTAGTTTAAATAGAGACAAAAAAATTGCAGATGCTGGAATCCAAAGTAGACAGGCAGGAGGCTGGAAGAACAAAACAGGCCAGGCAGCACCACGAAGTGGAGAAGCCGACATTTTAAGTGTAATCCTCTGACTTGTGGGAAAAGTTAGGGGAGTCAAGTCATGCAGTACTTACTGCTGACAACCCAACCTCTAACCTACTGTGGTAGTCATAGAATTTACATGGTTGGACCAGGTAAGTTCCTGGACAGTGGCAACTCCCACACCTTGATACTGGCAGATTCAACAATAGCAATATCATTGAATGTCAAGGGGTGATGGTTACATTGCCATTTGTTAAAGGTAATCAACATCTGGCAATTGTGTTGCTTTTATGTCACTCTTTACATAATGATGAAGGGCTTTTGCTTGAAATGTTGATTTTCCTGCTCCTCAGATGCTGCCTGACATGCTGTGATCTATCTATTCTAATCTTGACATAATAATCCAAGACTGCTATCGTCCTGGATTTGTCACATGGAAACATAGCCTGCTCCATTACCTGAGTTGTGAGTGGAACTGGGAATTACAATCATTAGAATTATCACTTCTGAATTATGATGGAGGGAAACTCATTTGTGAAATAGCTGAAGAAGCTTAAGGCATTGCTATGGGGAACTCATGGCGAGATGTTCTGGGGACGAGGTGGTAGGCCTCCAATAATCACCAGCAACTTCTTTCTGAAGAAGAGTCACTGGCCCTGAAACATCAACTCTCCTTTCTCCACAGATGCTGTCAGACCTGTTGAGTTTCTCCAGCAATTTCTGTTTTGCTTGAAATTTCCAGCATCGGCAGTTGTTTGTTTTCTTAAAAAGCATTAGGTTGCTTTCAGTTTGCAGAATCAAGAATTGATTTTGTTTTTTTTTTCTAGTTTAAGTTAAAGCCCATAGTTTAGAAAACCTTTGGTAGCCATTTGTAAGATCCTGGTGGAAGTTGAATGGATGAAACCGTTTCTCTTGAAGTAAAGGAGATAATTTAGAACTGCTCATAAAGAGATTGCATCTATGTAAGGTCTACAGTTTCTAAGTTCCATACCAGAAGTCCTTGGGTAAAACCCTGCAGGAGTTATTTGATGCTGAGAAGGTCTAAATCATTCATGTGACTAATCCACTATTGAACTCTCAAAACTGGGAATAGATGATAACTATTATGCCAACTTATAAATGTCACAGAGAAAATAATTATTTCTGGCATTTGACTATTGTGGAGCAATGGTGTTTGGAACAGATGAGATTTTATTTTGACTGCTTATTTTGAATCGACGTTTTGGGCATAAGCCCTTCTTCAGGAAGGAGGGCTTATGCCCGAAACGTCGATTCTCCTGCTCCTTGGATGCTACCTGACCTGCTGCGCTTTTCCAGCACCACATTTTTCAGCTCTGATCTCCAGCATCTGCAGTCCTCACTTTCTCCTGCTTATTTTGAAACCTATCAAATTGTGTTATATGTAAATAGATTGATTTGTTCTTTTCATATTCATTACTTTTGCATTATAAACTTTTGTTTTGTTGTTAAAACCAAATCTGTAGCATTGCATTTTTGTCATTCAGTAAGAGAACACCTCCTAAAATAAAACCAAAAATAAAAAAAGAGAACTGACAAGCAAGATATTAGTCTGTGATAAGACTTTCTGGTAATAACATCAGCTGGGATGATAACATTGTGAAGACATGCAGATTGCTATGTTGAACTTGTGACTTACATCTCAAAGGCCTTCCCTCACCTGCAACATCAACGTTCGAAAGACAGGTTTATACTGTCTTTCTATCTCATAACCTTCTTGTTAACCAGATACACCTGACATCCTTGTTGGGAAAGGGGAGAAATGATGCAAGAACATGATTAAAGAGCATGTAGACAATTATCTCAGCTTCACCCAGGTGAAGAGGTATAAAATAATTAACACTAATATTTGGACATGTGGATGGATACTGAGAAATGTGCTGATCCCAGATACTGAGAGAAACTATCATGTTCTGAGATTGAATAGACGTTTTAATTAGATATAAAAATCTATAGATAATCCAATATGATGATTCAGGCATTGAAAGGATTGTTTTAACAGTAGGTCACAATATTCTCCAACTGAAGACACCACATCAATCTATAATGGCTGACAATACACAATCATGTGAAATTGTGCAACAATATGCTGAAAACTGTACAAAACCTTAGTATAGTTGCGCTGTACAGACAGCAAAGTCTAACTTCAATGTGCAAAGATAATGTGTACGAATGCATCTTGATTATTTTGGATCTGTACCCTTGTACATGTTTCTCATAGGAGAAAACCTATTCCTCGAAGCAAAAGGGAGAATGTTGTGATATTGTATGCATCTATGAGCATACGTAGATGGTCACTTGTATGCACCTTTAAGAGAGTTAAATGAAGATATCTGTGTGATATCAGACCATGTGATATACTTGTATAAGTCAGTTCCAACCTGTAATTTATCAGGAAAGCCAATTCGCCCACCAAATTGAGATCAGACTATGATTTATTTTCAGTAAGAAATCTATTTCAGTGTTTCTGTTACCATAATTAACATAATAATAACAAATAATATGTTAGGTGGAGCCAATATAACAAGAACATTAACTCCTTCAGACTGCATTGTCCAAATTGTCCACAAAGCTGCTTACAACTTTCCAAAAACATAATGCAAGTTACTTAATTACTTTCTACATGAAAACTTTGTCTGAAGAGAGCACTTTAGATGTATACTTTAAGTCATTAAGTAGCATTACACAAGTATAAGTAATCTTTACTTTTACACTTAAACAAACTTCTACAGTTCTGTTTCAATATGTGGAATGAAATTAGCGGAATGTATACACACTCGCTTGTACTGGTTGTCCAAAGTAATCAAGCAAACATATCATTACTCATTTAATAAGTTGTTGGAGTTGTCTTCTTTCATCACTCTTGCATCAGTTGGTACTACAGTAATTAGTTTGCATTTTGTTCTGTGTAACAGAAACACCTTTTATTTTTAGATTTCATTATGTTAATTACACTTCCTTATCCACGGAGATGCAGCCTATAATTTAATTCTGAGTGGATTTGCAGAATTGTAATGTTTACATGAGGATACATATATGACAGGAGTAGACAGGTTCAAGCATATGAGGTCAAAGGGCAAGAAAAGTGTAGATGGGCAAGATGTCTGATTCACAATACTGCAATGCCTGGAGTATCACATTGAGGTACTCATAGCTGCAAGTGAACATATTTGCCACTTCACATATCCTTCAGCACACAAATCACTCTCCATCCTGACAAATCTTAGTGGTACTCCCATCTGTCTATTAAGGTCACTGCCTCATATCCCTTCGAAGTAGCCACCATATGTCCTCACCTTATTGTTTTGTCTCATTCATCTCTTACTGTTATCCTCCACAACTGTTATCCTCCTGTCCACTCAAAACATTCCACAGCTCATATTCATGAGTCCCTTTTTTCATTGCTTGCAGAAGATAGAACAGAACATCTGGGAAGGGCACACAGTCAGAGCAGCCTCTACGAACTGTGGAATTGTGCACTAATAATAGTTAATTTTGCTCTAACAGTAATTATTGAGAAAATATGTAAGGAACTATGCCATGATGATGTTGGAACAGGTGTCAGGTTCATGAGGTGTTATCCATTGCATTTGCCTGTGTGTAGTTCATAGACATTTTCATGCAACCTGATCAGATATGATATTACACATTTCTGGAACACGTGGGTCTTAAAGAGATAGGGATACTACCAATGCACCACAACAATCTTTGTATATGGAATATACACTTAGTAAAGTAGTTGGTCACTTCATTGAGTTGGGACATCATATTACAGCTATACAAAGCTTTGGTGAGGCCACTTTTGCAGAACTGTGTATCGTTCTGGTGTGCTGTTATAGGAAGGATGTTATTATACTGGAAAGAGTCCAGAAAAGATTTACAAGGATGTTACCAAGGCTGGAGGCTTTATGTTATGAGGAAAGGATGGATATTCCATTTTCACGCAGACAGTGGTACGTGTCTGGAATGAAGTATCAGAGGATCTGGTGGAGGTGAGTACAATTTCAGCATTTAAAAGTCATTTTAGACAGGTACATGAATAGGAAAGATTTAGGGGGATATGGGGCAAATGCAGACAAATAGGATTAGTTCAGTTTAGGAAACCTGATCAGCATGGATGGGTAGGACCAAAGGGTCTGTTTCAGTGCTGCATGTCTCTATAACTCTAATTGTCTATCACCCATTTTTTTAAATAGTGGTGTAACATTGACAGTCTTCCAGTCTGCCAGGACCTGCCTGGAGTCCAGTGAATTTTGGTAAATTACCACTAATGCATCTACTATAACTTCCGCCATTTCTTTCAACACCCTTGGATACATTCCATCAGGATCAGGAGATTTATCAGAATTATGACTTATAACCCTCTCACTCTATATTCTATTTGTTGAACAATCACTTAATGCTTTAGACCCACATCATCTTTATAACTCTTTATGCCAAGGTAATCGTAAATGTATCAATCTCTATCTTAAACATAGTCAAAGACTGAGCTTTCACAGTTCGAGAAAACCCAAACTCACTGAATAAAACACATTCTCCTCAGCTCAGTCCCAGATGGTATTCCCTTATTTTAATTTGTACTATTTGATCCTAACTCACCGAACCAGGCAAACATCTTAGCTGCATCAATTCTGCCCTTCCCTTTAGACATTTTGTAGGTTTCAATGAAATAACCTTTCATTCTTTGAAACTTCAGAGAATATTGGCTCAGTTTAATCAATCACTCTTCATAAGCGAGGGCCTATTTCAATGCAGTTAAGCTATATGATTCACTTCCTCTGTTTCCTAAGGTGTGAAGAGCAAAACAACATTCAGTACTCCTTTTGCTAACTAACCAAGCTTCTATACAACTGCAGCAAGACTGCTGAATATGTCCAATCAGTGTCATTAGTCAATATGTTCAATCCAGGTGTTCATTTATCAAATCCTTTATAAAAGATTCTAGCAATTTGTCTCATAATGATGTAAGGCTCTGGCAGTCCAGTTTCTTCCCAGTTCCCTTCTTAAATAATCAGATGATATTTGCTATTTTCCAGCTAGGAATCATTCCAGCAGCTTGGAAGTTTGGTAGATTGAGCGGCTGAATTTGACCTTCATATTGTTTATGATTATTGATCACTGCTCAGGATAAAATCATCATGAAGACTGATATTCAGATTGCATTTTCTTCAGGATTCTGGAATATCAGATCCTGGTATCTTGGCAACTTTCAGCCCTATTAATTTCTCCAGAATAAACTCTGACCAATGCTAATTCCTTTCAAGTCCACATTCAGTCCAGTCACGTGAATCTCTAAATCTGGAGATTTCTTGTATCTTCCTCAGTGAAAACAGACACAAAGTAATCATTCAGCTTCTCTGCCGTTTTTATATTTGCTATTATAAATTCTCCTGACTGTGCCAGTAATGGACTCACATTTGTCTGAGACAAATGTTTTCATTTCATGTACCTTTACAAGTTTTTATGGTCTATTTTTATGTTTTTACTAGATTGCATTCATATTCTGTTCTCCCTTTTCTTATCAGTTTCTTGGTCCTCCTTTGGACAATTCTAAAAATCTCACAATCTTTAGATTTATAACTACTCTGGCAACTTTCTTTTTAATCTTGTACAATCCTGAACTTTCTTTCTCTGCTCATTCAAAGAATGTATGATGTATGTTAGTCACGTAATAGTTTTTAAAGGCTGTTCTTTGCGTATGTGCAGTTATGCCTTTTAATATGTTCCGATTAATATATGACAGAGCGCACACATTGTTCTTCCAATCCTCGCTTACTAATGTAAAGATCCATTCTTTAGTATCAGAGCAACATAACCACCTTTTCCTTATTGTTTGTCTTTCCTAAACATTAAATATCAGTTCCATGCTTTGGGCATTTTGCACCCATGTTTCTGTAATAACAATTATATCAAACCCACTTATCTCTATCAGTGCCTTTAGATTACTTACATTGCTGTGAATATTTCTCACATTCAGGTAAAGCGCTTTAACTTTGTTTTTAACATTGTTCTGCCTTTGAAGCATACTTAACACTTGGTTTTGTTTTCCCTGTCTTCTAATATCCCTAGCACCTTGATCACAGCTGATATTGGTTCCCAGACTGAAACCCGCTTAATAGATCATATTTTGTACTGTTTGGTTTGAACGAGGTCTCTCACTGAAACATAAGCACATACTATTACAGATATGATTTAATTAGAAACTTATTAACCAAAAGAAATGAAGATGATTTAGAATAAATCATTTAAACTCAAATGATTATTTAACTCAAAAAATTATTTAAACTCAAATTCAAAGATTTGTAAACACACGGTAACAGTATAATCCCATTATCTCAAAATGCTCCTTTACAGGTTTAAAAAAAGACTTGCATAGTATCACAGCGCTCATACCAGGATAAAAGTATTTTCCTAACACTTCACTTGGTGCAATGCAACTATGACTTAAACTCCTAGTCTGGAAATGCTGGTGTCTTCTTCCTGGAGCTATCATACCTGAGCTTAAATGCAGTCAGATTCAAGTAACCTCTTCAGATAACCTTATGGTTTATGTCAATCTCTGATCTTTACTCCCTTATCAGGAGCATGGCTCTATGCAGTTATCTATAAGATAAAGGATTAGAAATAGGCTATGAGATCATGGCTGATCTGATAATTGTCAGCTCCTCTTTCTTTCAATTTCTCCATATTTCTTGATTCCTTTACTGATTAAAAATCTGCCCATCTCAGCCTTGAATATACTTAACAACCCAAACTCTACAGACCTCTGTAGTAAAAAAAAAATCCACAGATATATTATCCTCTGTGGAAGCCATTTTGATGCCCTGTCTGTGGTTGCCTTTGGGGAAACCATTTCGCAGAACTTTTGCTGAGTTGTTTACTAACTGCCATTACTGCGTGACCTTGCAGCTATGCTGGTGTAACATCCCCTCACCCATAGATTAGCTCTGTTTTCCGTAAGAGAGCATTGTTAAACCATGTAACCTGCTTATCTGCTTCTAACTTCTATTTATCCCATGACTATTTTGTGTAATTAACTGTCAGCTGAGCATTTATAATACCATATGAACTTGCGCTGATCTGTAACTCTTTGGAGAGAGCCCACCCATTCTTGATGAGTGGTCTCTGTCTGTGTCCTCATGATATATTATGAAATAAACTTAGTCAATACTCAAGGTCTGTATACAAGGATTTCTTCAACACCCTCAGAGAAAAGAAATCCTCCTCATTTCTGACTTAAATGGGCAGACCCTAGATTCGCCCTCAAGGAGAAACATTCTTTCTGCATTTATCCTGTCAAGTTTTGTAATAATCTTGTATGGTTGAAAAGGTCACTTCTCATTCTTCTAAACTCCAATGAGTACAATCTCAATCTATCTAACTTCTCCTTATAAAACATTCCCTGCATATATGGCATCTTTCGCTGGACTGCCTCCAATACCAGGATGTCTTTTCTTAGAGAAGTGGAGGAAAACCATTCACAGTATTCCATCTGTGATCTAACTAACACCATGCATAGTTTAAGCAAGAACTCCCTGTTTTTATCCTCAATTCCCATTGAACTAAAGGCTAATCTTTATGCAAGGCCGAAAACAAAGGAAAATGGTAAAAAGGAAATCCCTGGAAGCTTTCCCTAGGCTTAAGTTTCTGACTGATCTTAAAACATAATGCATTACAAAGAACAAAGAACAAAGAAAATTTATAGCGCAGGAACAGGCCATTTGGCCCTCGAAGCCTGAGCCAATCCGAATCTACTGTCTAAACCTATTGTCCCATTCCTAAGTACCTGTACTCCTTTGCTTCCCACCTACTCATGCATCTGTCCAGATGCATCTTAAATGAATCTACCATGTCTGCCTCTACTACCTTCGTTGGCAACACGTTCCAGATAGCTACCACCCTCTGTGAAAAGTACTTGCTGCATGTATCCCCCTTAAACAATTCCCTCTCACCTTGAAAGCATGACCTCTCATTATTGAATCCTTCACTTTGGGAAAAAGCTTATCTCTATATACCCTGTGTATATCCTTCATGATTTTATACACCTCAATCAGGTCCCCCCCCTCAATCTCCTTTTTTCTAATGGAAACAATCCTAACCTACTCAAACTCTCTTCATAGTTAGCAATTTCCGTACCAGGCAACATCCTCGTAAACCTTCTCTGCACCCTCTCCAAGGCGTCCACATTCTTTTGGTAATGTGGCAACCAGAACTGTACACAGTATTCTAAATGCGGCCAAACCAAAGTCTTGTACAATTTTAACATGACCTACCAGCTCTTATACTCAATACCTCATATGATGAAGGCAAGCATACCATAACTGAAGGCATATGGTACCACTCTATCCATCTGTGCAGCAACATTCAGGGTACAATGTACTGAACTCCCAGATCTTCCTGCTCATCAACTTTTCCCAAGGCTCTTCAGTTTCTGTATAATTTGCTCTCAAATTAGACTTTCCAAAATGCATCACCTCACATTTGCCTGGATTGAACTCCATTTGCCACTTCTCCGCCCAACTCTCCAGTCTATTTATCTTCTCCTATATTCTTTGACATTCCCCTATGCTTTCTGCAACTCAACCAATCTTCGTGTCATCTGCAAACTTGCTGATCAGACCAACAATGCCCTCTTCCAGATCATTTATGTATATTACAAATAGTAGCCCCAACACTGACCCCTGTGGAACACCACTGGTCACCTTTCTCCATTTTGAGAAACTCCCTTCAACTACTACTCTCTGTCTCCTGTTGCTCAACTAGCTCTTTATCCACTTAGCTAGAACACCCTGCACACCATGTGACTTCACTTTCTCCATTATTTTACCATGGGGAACATTATCAACTGCCTTACTAAAGTCCATGTATATGACATCTACAGCCCTTCCTTCATCTATCATTCCTCAAAGAACTCTATTAAGTTGGCAAGGCACAATCTCCCCTGCACAAAACCATGTTGCCTATCACTGATACGCCCATTCTTTTCTAAACATAAATAGATTTTATCCCTCAGTACCTTCTCCAGCAACTTTCCCACCACTGACATCAGGCTCACTGGTCTGTAGTATCCCAGAATATCCCTTCTACCCTTCTTGGACAGAAGGACAACATGAGCAACCTTCCAATCCTCCGGCACCTCACCTGTGTTTAAGGATGGTACAAAGATATCTGTCAGGGCACCAACTATTTCCTCTCACACCTCCCTCAGCAACCTGGGATAGATCCCATCTGGTCTTGGGGATTTGTCCACCTTAATAACCTCTAGCCTACCCAACACATGTTCCCTATTTATGTCAATGTGATCCAGACTAATCAAACTTCTATCCCTAATCTCAAAATCCATCATGTTCCTCTCCTCAGTGAACACTGATAAAGTAATCATTCTGAATCTCACCCATTTTCTTAGGTTCGACACACAGCCTTCCTTCCTTATCCTTTAGTGGACTAATCCTTTCTCTAGCTACCCACTTGTTTCTTATATAAAAATAAATGGCTTTGGGATTGTCCTTAATTCTGCTCACTAAAGCTATTTCATGACCCCTTTTAGCCCACTTGATTCCTCATTTAAGACTGGTCCTACTCTCCTGATATTCTTCCAGGGCCCATTCTGTTCTTAGCTTCCTGGACCTTACGTACGTTTCCCTTTTCCTCTTGGCTAGTCGTATGATTTCTCCTGTCATCCATGGTTCACGAATCTTGCCTTTCCTATCCTTTGCTTTCAACGGAACATGCCTATCCTGCATTATCTTTCACCTATCTTTGAAGGCCTCCCACATAGAAAAATGTGGACTTCCCTTCAAATAGCTGTGTCCAGTCCACATTTCCCAGCTCCTGCCTAATTTTGACATAATTAGCCTTAGCCCAGTTTAGTACTTTTCTCTTAGGACCACTCTCATCTTTGTCTAGGAGAATTCTAAAACTTACAGAATTGTGGTCACTGTCCCCAAAGAAATCCCCCACCGCAACTTCTACCACTTGTCCTGGCTCATTCCCCAACACCAGGTCCAATATGCCCACTTCCCTCGTTGGACTATTGATATACTGCTCTAGAAATCTCTCTTGGATGCTTCTTACAAATTCTGCCCCATCCAGACCTCTGACCTTGCTGAATCGTAAAACATCCTGAGCTAAACAAAAATCTATAAGTGCTGCTAAGGTAGCCCTCCCAAACCTGCTTAAAAGGGAATTGCTACTGTTACAGAAATACTTACAAGTTAGTTATTAACTTCAGACAGAGTGAAAACCCATTTATCACTAGCCCACACTTTAACCTAATGTAAATCTCTCAGGTTATATCACAACTTCCTTACAATTTAGATTATCCTTCAGGTCCCTAAACCCTGACAAGCTATTTAATTCCAACCCAACAGCATTGACAAATCTCCTTGTGAGGATTCCAGTCACAGACTGTTTAGATCCCATCTGCCCCAGAGTCCAATTCCTTAGAAATCTGATGCTCCTCATCCCAACTAGGTCTTCAGCCATGTGTTGAATCCATCAATCCTCTTGTTCTTATGCTCACAAACATGTGGCACTACAAGCAATCTTGTGATTAATATTCTTTAGGTCCTATTTTTTAATTTTGTTTCTAAATATGCTTTCAGGACCTCATCCCTGATCCTGCCCAATATATTGATACCAATGTAGACCATGAATTCTCAATTGTTCTTCCACTCAAAAGAATATAATGCAGTTGCTCCATGACATCTTTGATAATTTATACTAAGGAAACAACACACCATTTTGGAGTCATGTTTACTACTGCATATATTCCTGTTTGATCCCTATCAACAAAATTAATTGAAATTTTTTGAGGAGGTGCCGAAGTGTGTAGATGGATATAGCCTACATTAGTAAGGTTTTTGAAGAGGTCTCATATGACAGATTAGTGAAGAAGCTAAGAGCCCAGAACAATTTGATAAATTTGACAATTTAATAAATTGGATTTAAAATTGACTTAATGGCAGGAAACAGAGCATGATGGTAGAAGGGTGTTTTAGTCACTGGATGCCTGAGCTGAGTGGCGTTTCACAGGGTTGAGTGTTAGGTCCCTTGTTATTTGTGAGTTTATTAAAGATCTAGGAATGATTGTAGGAAATACAATCAGTACATTTCCAGATGACATGCAAATTCGTAATAAATTGTGAGGAGGAAAGCCTTAGACTATAGTACGATATAGATTGGCTGGACAGTTGCAAATTGAATTTAATCCTGACGAGTATGAGGTGTGCATTTAGGGCTGGCTAGTACAGCAGGGGAGTACCCACTGAAAGGAAATTATATGCCCATATGGTGGCACGGTGGCACAGTGGTTAGCACTTCTGCCTCACAGCGCCAGAGACCTGGGTTCAATTCCCAACTCAGGCAACTGTCTGTGTGGAGTTTGCATGTTCTCCCCATGTCTGCATAGGTTTCCTCTGGGTGCTCCAGTTTCCTCCCACAGCCAAAAATGTACAGGTTAGGTGAATGAGCCATGCTAAATTGCCCGTAGTGTTAGGTGAAGGGGTAAATGTAAGGGAATGGATCTGAGTGGGTTGCTCTTCGGAGGGCCGGTGTGGATTGGTTGGGCCGAAGGGCCTGTTTCCACACTGTAAGTAATCTCATCTAAAAAAAAATCCTTCAAGGCAGCAGGATGGATAGATAAAGTGTTTAAGAAGGCATTTAGAGAATTAGCACTTACTAGTCAAGGCATTGAATACAAGAACAAGAAGGTTATGTTGGAGCTGTATATAATGTAGAGTACTGTGTGCAGCTTTGATTGTGATTGCACGAGAGAAGTTGCTGGGGAGAGTCACCAGGATGTGGTCTGGGCTGGAGAGTTTCGGTTGTGGAGAGATTTTATAGAGGTAGAAAAGGCTGTGAGGGGAAACCCAACTGAGGTTTGCAAAGTTATGTGGGACATAGATAGAGTAGTTAGGGAAAAACTTTTCCCCTTAATATGAGCTAACTAACCAGGGACCATATTTTTAAAGTAAGGAGCAAGAAGTTTGGAGGGGATTTGAGGCACTTTTATTTAACCAAGAGGGTGGTGGGCATCTGGAACTCACAGTCTGACAAGGTGGTAGAGGCAGAAACCCCTCAAGATATTTAAGAACTTTTTTGATGAGGTTATAGCCAAACAGGTTTATTTGGAATCTCCTTCATCAGGTGGTTCATCAGCAGTCCTCCAAAAGCTAGTGCTTCCAATTAAACCTGTTTAATATAACCTGGTGTTGTGTGATTTTAACTTTGTACACCTCCTTCCAAATTTTGGAAGAGCACTTTGATGGCACAGCATGCAAGGCAACAGGCTGTGTGGCTGGAAAATGGGATGGAATAGATAAGTATTTGATGATCAATGCAAACACATTGGGCCAAAGGGATGTTCTTCCATGCTGTAAATTACTCTATGACTGCATGGAATCTCCTACCACTATTAGACTTCAATGCTTCTTCCTCTCCATTAGATTAGATTACTTACAGTGTGGAAACAGGCCCTTCGGCCCTACAAGTCCACACCGACCCACCGAAGTGCAACCCACACATTCCCTACACCTAACACTACAGGCAATTTAGCGTGGCCAATTCACCTAACCTGCACGTTTTTTTGGACTGTGGGAGGAAACCAGAGCACCCGGAGGAAACCCACACAGACACGGGAGAATGTGCAAACTCCATACAGACAGTCGCCTGAGGCAGGAATTGAACCCGGGTCTCTGATACTGTGAGGTAGCAGTGCTAACCACTGTGCTACCGTGCCACCGTGCCACCCACAAAAAAGGGATTTGTAGTTACACAATGATGCTTGACTCAGATTCTTAACACAATGCTAACTTGTCATAATTCTTTCATAGTGATCTTGAATCATAAACATTACTTCAAAGTTGTTCTGTTCTCATCAGTTCCCAAGTGACCTTCAGCCTTGTAAAGAATAGTATAAAAAGTGTTGAAGATGAGCACTGGTTGTCTGTGAGAAGCATGAACTATTGTTTGTGGAGCTGCTTTGTGCTGGAGGTTTGGAAGAAGGAGATGGGAGTAGGTTGACATCGTGTTTGTGGGGAGGTGGGTAGTGAAAAATATACACAGCATGCCAGAGTGCTGGTCTGTGTCATATTAACTGGAACCTGCCTGAATCAATCTGTCCTCAGCATCTCTGGAAATTAAGTGTCCAACTGCAAGAGTCTTCACCACATCACACCTACCCTCCTCTTGTTACTCTTCTTCTTCCTTGCCTGACAACACAGCTTAATCATCACCGTTCTCCTGCTGCAGACCCAATTTGTCTGCAGTGCAGTATCAGGCAATGTACAGTGTTCCAGAGCTACCTAGAAATTCTTGCAACTGCATTCTGGGAACTATCTGGACTATCAGAATTGCACCTTCAACATCCTGGGCATGTTCTCAATTATAACTCATGTTCATGTTGTTTCTGTTGTACATTTTCTGGATGTCAGTGAGTGGAATCCTCATCATATCAGCACATCTTTAGGGCCTGCTTCTTCTTGCCCAGGGAGCCAGACACCAACTTGGTTTCAAGATGTGAATATCTATGGCAGTCTTGATTGGCACAGGATGAAGAAATCATGGCAACTACCAGGGAATTTGTATAATGATCCTCTGGTCACCTTTTGGCACCTTGTATGCAATCTGTATCTCCTCAGTCAGAGGGAATCTTGCCAGAGTGCCAGGTTTGAGCATCCGCTCACTCTGACTGACTTCAGCAGTAGCAAAATGCTGGCGACAGCAAACACAGCACTGTGAGATATGTTTGGAGCCATCAGCTTGTGAAATTCCATAAATATCACCAGCTGATCCCTGGATAGAGCCAGAGGCCATTTATATCTGCATAGCTAACTTCGTCATTCCAGGCAATGTAAAAGATTTCTTTCTCTAAGTTAACAAAAAAAAAATGACAAGGAGGAACTGTTTCATTTGGTAAGCTTCTTTAAACCCAACATACAATTCATTATTGTGTTTTTAGAAAACTGAAACCTTTTGTTTAGAAATGATGAAAGATTATGTATTTGCAGGATAAGCATGCAATTATTATCGAGAGAATACTGGAATTAGTGTGGATGTTAGGAATGATTTTGTGATTTAAAACTCACTCTTTTGCTTATTGAAATTGCAAGGGTGTTTGACTAGAGATGATCTATTTGATACTAGCTAGAAGGGGTCAATTGGGATAAACTGGATCTCATCAATTTGATGGAGTTTGAACCAACCCTAAACATTTAATGACATTTCAACTGATCTGGCATAATGATATATATATATATATGGTGGACAGGCAGGAGGCTGGAAGAATACAGCAAGCCAGGTAGCATCAGGAGGTGGATAAGTCATTGTTTCAGATGTAACCCTTTGCCAACCAGTCAAAAAAAGACCTCATTTAGTTCTATCATTAAAAAAAGTGCCAAAGGAAACCAACCAGGTAAGGGAACCAGAGGAATTGATATGGTGATCTCAGATATAGTAGAACCATTTTCAGAAGAAAATAAAGAGATTCAAACTCATAGAAGAGATTTCTAAATTTGATCGACTGTCAAAAACAAATTGAAGCTGCTGATTGAAGCAATTAAATGAGGCATTTCAGGCAGTTAAGGAAATTTATGCCAAAAATAACATAATTGTGGAATAAATAAGACGTATGTTATGAAAGTATCTACAGATCCTAATTTTAAAATAAATGCAGTTTGTGTGACAGGACTTACTAATTTATATAGGAAGTTTTTTTTTATTCACTCATTGGACATGAGCTTCGTTGGCTGGCCAGCATTTATTGTCCATCCCTAGCTGCCCTTGAGAAGGTGGTGGTGAGCTGCCTACTTAAATCAAACAGTCCATCTGCTGTAGGTTGACCTACAATGTCCTTAGTGAGAGGATTCCAGGATTTTGATTCAGTGACAGTGAAGCAACAGTGGTAAGTTAATTAAGTTGATTTTGCAAAACAAAGTAAATTGAAGAAGGAAATTGAGGAGCATGTACTCTTCATCACAGAATTCATTATCACAAGATATGGTGTGTTACAAACAGCAGTGGACCAAAATAAACTGATCACATTCTTTCAGATATTAAGGGATGACATGGTTACAGAAGATTTTTGTATGGTACGCTATAAGCATAAACAGATCTGGACTAAAATTCAGCACCTGTATTTTAGCCAGTTCAAACCCAAACATCCTGAGTGAAAAATCCAGATTGCTGGAACAGAGGAGGAATGAAGTGATTCCTGGAATTGTAACAATTCCTGCACCACACTTTCATGCATTACCTACTAGTGTTTGGTTTTAAGTTTAAAGTCAATTTTTCCTTTGAGTAGAAAGAGAAGGGTATGTAAAGAAATTGCAAATTTTTTATCAAAAACCTAAGGCTAATGCAATTCGAACATGTCTGAAATTAAAGGTATGATGATGCTGCTCCTTTAATATGGTTAGGTTGTCCTTGATGGGTTTTTTTGCAGGAGGTCCATAAGTGACACAGACTCTGAAATATCTGGGGTTGATCTACTTCAGAATGCTTTCAAAGTTTAAAAAAAATGTGTACAATGAAAGGAGAGTGGTCAGTTCTCCCAGCTCAGCCCTCTCTGGTTTGGTTTGGTTTTAACAGTCTGGCTGTTCATTGATAGCAGTCAGTCAGTGGGAAGCTATTGGATCCAGGAGAAGCAGGTCCATGCTGACCCTCCCTTTCTCTGACTCCGCTCCTGTAAAACCCTGTGTTGGATTTTACCTTTTTTTGCCAAGGGGATTTTATGGGGATTATCACAGGAATTTGGAACAACATCACCAATTTAGGATAATCTGTTGGGTTTTCAGACAGGTTGTTATTTGGTATTCTGTTTGCTTTTCGAGTCATAGAGTCATAGAGATGTACAGCACAGAAATAGATCCTTTGGTCCAACTCATCCATGCCGACCAGCTATCCCAACCCAATCTAGTCTCACCTGCCAGCACCTAGCAGCAAGCCCTTCCTATTCATATTCCCATCCAAATGCCTTTTAAATGTTGCAACTGTACCAGCCTCCACCACTTCATCTGGCAGCTCATTTCATACATGTACCATCCTCTGTGAAAAAGTTGCCCCTTAGGCCTCTTTTATATTTTTCTCATCTTACCCTAAACCTATGTCCTCTAGTTCTGGACTCCCCCACCCCAGGCAAAAGACTTTGTCTATTAATCCTATCCATGCTCCTCATGATTTTATAAACCTCTATAAGGCCACCCCTCAGCCTCTGACACTCTAGGGAACACAGCGCCAACCTGTTCAACCTCTCCGTTTGGCTCAAGTCCTCCAACCCTGGCAACATCCTTGTAAATCTTTCTGAACCCTTTCAAGTTTCACAACATCTTTCTGATAGGAAGGAGACCAGAATTGCAATATTCCAATAGTGGCCTAACCACTATCCTGTACAGCCGCAACATGACCTTCCAACCCCTGTACTCAATACTCTGACTAATAAAGGAAAGCATACTAAATGCCTTCTTCACTATCCTATCTATCTGTGACTCCACCTTCAAGGAGCTATGAACCTAGTAATATTGTAAATAAATTCTATTTTATTTAAAACTAAGTGGTTTGACCAGCTGCATCTCTCCTGGAATATCCACTCTATACCTGCTTAAAACAACAAGCAAATTTAAGGCCTGGGCTACTTTCTTGAAATGTTTTGATGGGGATCTAGCCTGGTCCATAGCAGACTGGGAGCTCTTTGCGGGATTTGTTCTATAGTTCCGATTGGGATTAGGGTTGGACTCGAAGGCAGTGAGTTACAGGTGTTAGTGTCTTTTGTTCTGAGTGCTGATCTTGGTTGGTTTAAACAGTGTTTGGGATAGCAATGGCTCTTTCAGTCTCTAAGAGTTTTCTGGGGGTGGAGGAAGTGACTGTGGGGATTTTGCAAAAGGTGATTAAGGCCAAGTTGCTAGAATTAGAGACAAGCTGGGGTTGGAGCTGCCTCCTTCTGTGAGGAAAGGAAAGATAATTACAGCAATAGCTCAGCATTTACATTTGCTGGTAACACCATCAGAATCTTTAGAGATGGCTAAAGTTCAATTGAAAATGAAGATTGAGTTAAGGGCAAAAGACAGGGAAAGGGCAACAGAAATGAAACTGTTTGAATGACAATTAAAACCGGAGGTAAGAGAAAAAAGAATCACTTCAGCAGAGCAAAAAGATAAAGAGACACAAAGAAGAGGGAGGAGGAAAGAGAGAGAAGAGAGAGAAAGGAGAGAGAGGAAAGGACGAAAGAGAGTGAGTTTGAACTTCAGAAATTGGGACTTTGACAAGAAAGTCAGCTTAAAAGGATGGAGATGAAAGCTGGACGTAAGCTTAGTGAGGCAGAGAGTCAGGACGAGCAAACCCATGGTAGTCAAAGGCCTGGTGAGAACCAGTTTAAATATATTCAAGCATTGCCTAAATTTGATGAGAAGGATATGGAACACTTTATCATCTCGTTTGAAAAGGTGGCTAAACAAATGCAATGGCCAGTGACTATGTGGATTTTGTTGATCTAAACAAAACTTGTAGATAGAGCTAGTGAGGTATTCACATCACTATCAGAGGAGGTATCTGAGGCATATGAGGAAGTGAATAAAGCCACCTTAAGTGCATATGACATATATATGTCAGAAACTTACAGACAACATTTCAAGAATCTAAGGAGGGATCCTGGTCAAACCTACATTTAGTTTGAAAGGATCAAACAAAGTAATTTTGATAGGTTGATAAGGGCATTAAAAATAGAACAAATCATTGAAGCTCTGTGAGAGACAATTATTTTGGAGGAATTTAAAAATTCACGTCCTGTTGTAATGAGAACTCAAGTAGAAGAGCAGAGAATTAAAACGGCACTGCAATAACGTAGGCCACATGAAATCACAGTGTTAGTGGGTTAGGAAAAGCACTGGGAAGCCAGATGCAGGAAAACAGGATAAACCAGTGAGTTTTGTTGGAGTGATAATGGAAAGCACAGTGGAGGTGAGAAAGCTGCACCAGAATGTACAAGCTGGTCGGAGATTGGTTAAGGAAGAATTGCCAGATCTTCATAAACCGTATATCTGCAAAGGTAAAGTTTATTCACATTGGCCAGGAGCAGCAGGTTACAATATTACGAGACAAGGGATCCTCTCAATCTGTGATATTGAAAGATAAGGAGGTATGTACCTCTGAAGGACGACTGCCGGAAATGGTATAAGTAATGGGAACTCACAGTGAGACAAGATGTGCTCAATTATGTAAAGTGAGATTCGAGTGTCCAGTGAAAGGTGGAGAAGTCATGGTAGTGGTACTGAACAAACTCACTCCAGGAATACAATTTGTCCTTGCTAATGATACAACTGGTTCACCAGTAGGAGTGCTGCATACTGTGATTGAAAATCCAGTGGAAACTCAGGCAACTGAACTATTACAGGACACATATTCTGGGATTTTTCCGAACTGTGTGGTAACAAGGTCACAAAGTTAGCAGTTGAAACAAGAGTGATAACAAGAGAAGGAAGTTGAACTGGAATTAACAGAGACTCTGCTTGGTCAAATGTTTGAAATAAACCAGGAGCAGATAGATGAAAAAGCTGACATCTTTATCTCAGATAAATTAACTGAGTTACAGCTGAATGATGGAAATAAAAGACAATTGTATCAGCAGGCATACATAAAAAAATAATCTGAATGCATCCATGAATGTTATTATCTTAAAAATGATATCTTAATAAGGAAATGGAGACCATCATATATTCAGGTGGATGAGAAATGAGCAGAAGTTCATCAAGTCGTAGTGCCAGTGAGTTACAGAAAGGAGGTGCTGTGGGTGGCACATAGACTACCATTTGGGGCCATTTAAGCGTGAGAAAAATGCAAGCTAAAATACAAAAACATTTTTGCTGGCCTAGATTGTACAAGGAAGTAGTTGCGAGTTATGTAATTCGTGTCAGGTAATTGGAAAACCACAGGCAATAATAAAACCCATACTTTTAATACCTATTCCTGCATTTGAGGAACCTTTTACAAGAGTCTTAATTGATTGCATAGGACCCCTACCTAAAACAAAAAGTGGGGATCAGCATTTGTTAACAATAATGGATATGTCCACTAGATTTCCATTATGTTCCGTTACTCAATATCCTCGTTAAAAAGATTGTAGAGGAATTACTCAAACTTTTCACTAGATATGGACTACCCACAGAGATACAATCAGATCAATACTCAAACTTCATATCAAAATTATTCAAGGAAGTTATGGACAGCTTAGGAAGCTGGGAGCACTCAAAAAGTGGCATTAGATATTAAAGACCATGTTGAAGGCTTATAGTCAAGACTATCCAGATGATTGGAATAAGGGAATTCCATTTGTACTTTTTGCAATCAGCGATGCATCAAATTAATCGACCAAATTCAATCCATTTGCATTAGTTTTTGGAGATGAAGTGAGAAGAGCACTAAAATTGATTTAGGAGAAATTGGCAAGTCAGAGTTTAAAGACCACGCATTTGGACTATGTGTTGAATTTTAGGGAATGATTAAGTAGCGTGAGAGAGTTGTCTAGACAGCATTTGAAGGTATCACAGCATTCAATGAAAGAGGAAGCAGACACCAAATCAAAAACTCACAATTTTGCTGTTGGAGTTTAGGTGTTAGTGTTACTTCCAGTAATAGGTGAACCTTTGAAAGCAAGATTTAGTAGACCATATCAAATCGAAAGGAAATTGAGTGACATAAAGACTCCAGACAGAAAGAGTGTGTCATATGAATATGCTCAAAAGGTATTTTGACAGGGAAGGAAAACCAAAGGAGACTGTGTTGTTGGTTACAATGCAGAGGGAAGAACCAAGTTCAGGGGATTCTGAACTGGACATTCTTCAAGTTAAATTGGACAATGAGGAAGTTGTCAAAATTTGCTGTAAATTATTAAGTTACATTCAGGAGGAAGATCAAAATGACTTGAAAGTGTTATTACTATCGTATGGGGAGATATGTGGAAATAAGCTGGCAAGTACTAACCTAATTATGCATGATGTAGATATAGGAAATGCTGTTCTGATTAAGCAACATCTTTATAAGCATAACCTTCTAAAGTTGGCACAGATTCAAAAGAAGATTGAATGCATTCTACAAGATACCATAATCAAAGTGAGTTACAGTGACTGAAGCTCACCCATAGTAATGGTGCCAAAACCAGATGGTACCCAACGGTTGTGTGTGGACTATCACAAAGTCAATATAGTTACAAAGACTGATACGTATCCGATTCCACATGTGAAAGACTATGTTGAAAAGGTGGGACAAGCAACCTATATTTCTAAGTTGGGCTTGCTCAGAGGATACTGGCAGGTACCTTTCTCCGAAAGAGTGAAGATAATTTCAGCTTTTGTAATGTCGAACAGACTGTAACATTTTAAAGTCATGCTGTTTAGTTTGAAAAAATGTGCCAGCCAGATTTCGGAGATGACCCAATAAGGTCATTGCCGGATTACCCAATTGATGACCTGGTGATTTTTAGCCACACATGGAAGGAACATTTGCAATATTTATCAGACTTGTTTGATCGACTTTGGAAGGCAGGCTTGGTGATAAACCTGGCTAAAAGTGAATTTGCCAAGGCACAAGACACCATCCTGGGCCATGTTATTGGACACAAACAAATGGCCTCATAGGTAATTGGGGAGTTTCCCAAACCATCGACAAAAAGAGCAGTACTATGGCTCCTGGGATTGAGCATATTTTATCGAAAATTTGTATCAACGTTTAGCAGTGTGGCTGCTCCACTCACTGAATTGCTGAAGAAAGGCACAAAATTTCAGTGGACAGCGGACTGTCAGAATACATTTGACAGCCTGGAAGCTGTGTTAATGACTGCCCCAGTATTAACCACTGCTAATTATGCAAAGCCACTCAAGGTGGCTATCGGTGCGGGTAATGCGGGTGTCAGTGCTGTGCTCTTGCAGGGAGAAGATGAGAAAATAGAAAGACTTATCAAGTATTCTCCACCAATTGAACATTCATCAGCAGAAATATTCAACAGTTGAGAAGGAGATTTGAGTATGATGTTATCATTACAGCATTTCATAGTTTATGTTACCAGTAATGTATCTGAGACAATCATATACAGAGGAACCTTGGCTATCCGAATATCAATTATTCGAATATTGGATTATCCAAAGGAGATCTCAAGGCCCCAATAGAAACATTACGTCAAAGAGCTGTTTCAAACCTGATAGCATTTTATATTTACAGGTACAATGATTAAAAATGAGCTCGGCTCACTGAAATACTGCTGAGAACAGCCCTGGACAGTCCAGGCACCATCTCCAAATGACTGACCTGTCGCCTTCTCGCTCTCCCCCTACACTTTCCCTGGAGTTCTGCAAAGTGGGAGCGGATAGGGCTCGGGGGCAGGTGAGGGTGGGGAGGGGGGTTGTGGTGTGTGGAATGACAGGGTTGGGGGTGTCAGGCGAGGGGGTGGGGGCAGGCAGGGTGGGGCTGGATGGGTTTGGGGGCGGGCAGGGGTCAGGATGGGGGCAGATGGGGAGTGAGCGAGGGGTGGGCTGAGGGTGGACGGAGTTGGGAGGTGGACATGGGGCAAGGGTGGGCACAGATATGGTTGGGGGAGGGCAGGTGAGGGGGTGGATGGGGTTGGGGAGGGGGCAGGTGGAGGTCCGGGGTGGGGGTGGATGGGGTTTGGGTCGGGCGGGGTATGGAATGGTTGTGGACGGGTTTGGGGGCAGGCAAAGGGGAGCAGATGGGTTTGGGGGTGGGCGAAGAGTTGGGGAGTGGGAGCGGATGGGGTTGGGAGGTGGGCAGGGGCGGACGGAATTGGGGGCGGGTGAGGGGGTGGGGTGGAGTGGACAGAGTTGGGGGCAGGCTGCAGATGGAGGCTTGTGTGTGGTGTGCTGCCTAGTCTCCTGAATAAGGAGCAGACTTAATAGAAAATTCTGAGCCCCAGGGGAAATGAATTAACTGAATAATGAATTATCCGAACGAAATAGTGCCTGCCCCTCTCGTACGGATAATCGAGGTTCCTCTGTACACTGCTCCTAAACCTTTGAATGAAAAACGCAGGCATTCAGTGGCAGGAGTAAAACAGATTGAAAAAGAATGTATTAGAGCCTGTTTACATATTTATCGTCAATGCAATGTATCTCTGTGTTGTAGAATACAAACAGTTTAAGATTAAGGAGTTTTAAAATGAAGCCATCTTTGGATATTGATTAGATTAGATTCTCCACAGTGTGGAAACAGGCCATTCAGCCTAACCAGTCCACACCGACCCTCCGAAGAGTAACCCACCCAGACCCATTTCCCTCTGAATGATGCACCTAACACTATGGGCAATTTAGCATGGCTATTTCACCTGACCTGCATATCTTTGGACTGTGGGAGGAAACCAGAGCAAGCCCACACAGACACAGAGAGAATGTGCAAACTCCACAGAGACAGTCACCCAAAGTTGGAATCGAACCTGGGATCCTGATGCTGTGAGGCAGCAGTGCTAGCCATTGAGCCACCGTGCAGCCCTTATAAGTACTTTTTTTTAAAGGGAGGAGGTGCAATGATGCTGCTCTTTTAACAAGGTCCTTGGTGTTTTTCAGGAGGTCATAAAGACACAGACTCTGAAATATCTACGGTTGATCTACTTGAGGATGCTTTCATGTTTAAAAAAAATTAGTACAATGAAAGGAGAGTGGCCAGTTCTCCCAGCTTAGCTCTCTCTGGTTTGGTTTGGTTTTAACAGTCTGGCTGTTCATTGATAGCAGTCAGTCAGTGAGAAGCTGTTGGACCCAGGAGAAGCAGGTCCATGCTGATCCTCCCTTTCTCTGACTTCTCTCCTGTAAGACCCTATGTTGGATTTTACCTTTTTTTGCCAAGGGGTGTTTATGGGGATTGTCACATGAATTTGGAATAGCATCACCAATTTAGGATAATCTGTTGGATTTTCGGATAGGTTACGATATTCGGCATTGTGTTCTCCTTTGTTTGCATTTCATTCAGTGATCTTGTAAATGAATTCTATTTTGTTTAGCTGATTCTCTCCTGGAATATCCACGTTACACCTGATTAAAGCAACTGGCAAAGTTAGAATCCGGACTACTTTCTTGAAATGTTTGGAGGGGGTCTGGCCTGATCCATAACAAAGGATTCTTAAAATGCTTGCCTTAATTCCTTAACTCGGTGACATTTTGGATACTTTGTGAAAGAATTAAAGCTTGCTGTTGGTCAAAGTCTCAGTTTCTGTTGCAGTATGGGCAGAATCCACAAACCATCTCAATATGACAGTGGAGGCTCATGTTTATAGTGAGGCAGCCTCAGATTTCGACAGTGTGGCTGTGGATCCCAGTGCTTGATGAGACCTGCAGGCTCTCATATTAGCTCAGTAATCTATATTCTAGCTCATTACGCATATTGTTGAGGAACATAACTGTGGGAATGCCAGTTGCTCCAAGATGCATGAGTCTGTTCGCACAAACATTTGTGGTCCTTCCACTGGCACTTGTTCTTGACTCTTGGCGAGCCAACTCAGACTGATGTTACGTATTGCAAAGTATGGTTTTCAAGGGCTTTTTGAATTCTCTGCAGTGGAAAATCATCAGCCTTAAGCCAACTATGCTGTAAACACTGAGGTAGCACTGCACAGGAGCAATTGCACAGCTCAGGACACTCAAGACTGTTACCATGCACAGACATGAATATGTTCATACTTGCTTGTATTATAAGGGTTGTTGTTTAGCATGATACATAGTAAAGGTATGTCGATCAAATGCATTGAGCAAACTGTTCAGGTCTAGTTTGAAATACATCATCAAATTAACCAGACTGTTGTTTGACTCCACAATCTGACCATCTTAAAATGCTTCAGTGCAGATGCAACATCTTCATGTCAACATCATTGTCAGCAGGGGTGCCATACAAGCTGGCTAGTAGTATCAAGAGGAATGGCTCTCTCATGAGGCCTGCCTCCAATTCCTGAATTACCAGCTCCAGTAGTTCTTCATTGAATCAGAATTTCTATCCTCAACTTGAAACATTAAGAGTGATGAGAAGGCACAAGTTGACAGCTTGATAATATTAGCAGTGCAAAGCAACAAGGCAAATTATATGGACTGGAATTGATGAATCACTTGCTACATTATGACCATAATATCTTAATGAGAATATTGGCATATTGTGTAAAAGAAACGTTTTGAAAAGGTTAAGTTGAATTTTCTATTTAAAAAGCAAATTGATAAGGAACTTTGGTCTGGGACAGGAAATGAGGCCTGTTCACTGGGCCTCAGCGAGGCACGAGGCAGTCAAATTCTTATCTTTTTAAATAATTATTACCCAACAATAATTCTGTTTGGTAAATGCATTGACTAACTCTAGAAGGTGAATCTATGTGGTAGATTTGCTATCTCTCCACCTCACCGCTGTTACATTGTTAATAAATTTTGCCCACTGTTCCTGAAACTACTCTGAGAAATTGAATTTCTAAATACACCAACCCAAAAATAATTTCCTCCATCCTGTTAAAATTCAATTAATGTCTTCCCAATCCAAATACAAAACAATCTTGGACCCACTTCATTGTAATCCCATCCTATATCCATCATAAATCCATTCCACTTTGCCCTTGATTTTCTCTCTTATCCTCATCTACATACTACTCCTATTGGTCTCTTCCTCTCTCATCCCATTTTGTGTCTTCTTTTCCTTCACTTCCCACTTTGCTTCTCTGCCTGGATTTCCATGCACCTTCCCTACTTGACTATCTCTTTCCCTCCTCTCCAAATAACATCTCAGAACCTTTCCTTGATTCCCCTCATCGCTAGTCCTCATTCTCTTTCTTTTCCAGCCTCTCTCATGTCTTTCATATCTTATTTCCTTACAATCTCTCCAGATTTTCTTCCAGCATTTCACCTTTTCTCTCCTACCTCATAACCCTTCCATTTCTCACTCTTTCTTCTTTTATATACTTCCTCCACTCTTTGAGCTCTTCTCTCTCTATCTTTCCCTTCCTTCACTTTTTTCTCTTGCAATGTCTTCCCTCATCCTTCTTGTTTGCCTTCTTTTCCACTTCACACCTCTTTTCTTTGTTTGATCCAATCTCTAACTCCACGCTTAAACCTTGGTTTTTCCCCACTTATGATGACATTGGATCTACACAGCTTTCTCCAGACATTTAGAGATATCTTAACTCAAATAATGGAATGTTTAAGAAATGCGCTCGTGAAAGAATATTAAATAAAAATATCGAGGGAATATTTCACATAAAATAGCATCTCGTATTGACCTATGCTTTCAGCTTTATCATTTGAAATATTATAATTTAAATTTAAAGGGGTGGCATGGTGGCTAGGTGTCTAGCACTGCTGCCTCACAGTGCCAGGGACTCAGGTTCGATCCATAGAACATAGAACATTACAGCGCAGTACAGGCCCTTAGGCCCTCGATGTTGCGCCAACCTGTCAAACCAATCTGAAGCCCATCCAACCTACACTATTCCATGTACGTCCATATGCTTGTCCAATGACGACTTAAATGTACTTAAAGTTGGCAAATCTACTACCGTTGCAGGCAAAGCATTCCATACCCTTACTAGTGAGTAAAGAAACTACCTCTGACATCTGTCCTATATCTATCACCCCTCAATTTAAAGCTATGCCCCCTCCTGCTCGCTGTCACCATACTTGGAAAAAGGCTTTCCCTGTCCACCCTATCTAACCCTCTGATTATCTTATATGTCTCTATTAAGTCACCTCTCAACTTTTCTCTCTCTAACGAAAACAGCCTCAAGTCCATCAGCCTTTCCTCGTAAGACCTTCCCTCCATACCAGGCAACATCCTAGTAAATCTCCTCTGCACCCTTTCCAAAGCTTCCACATCCTTCTTATAATGCGGTGACCAGAACTTTACACAATACTCCAAGTGCGGCTGCACCAGAGTTTTGTACAGCTGCAGCATAACCTCATGGTTCTGGAATGCGATCCCTCTATTAATAAAAGCTAAAACACTGTACGTCTTCTTAACAACCCTGTCAACCTGGTTGGCAACTTTCAAGGATCTGTATACCTGGACACTGAGATCTCTCTGCTCATCTACACTACCAAGAATCTTACCGTTAGCCCAGCACTTTGCATTCCAGTTACTCTGACCAAAGTGAATCACCTCACACTTGCATGCATTAAACTCCATTTGCTCAGCTTTGCAGCTTATCTATGTCTCTCTGTAACTTACAACATCTTTCGTCACTATCCACAACTCCACTGATCTTAGTGTCGTCTGTAAATTTACTAACCGACCCTTCTACACCCTCATCCAGATCATTTATAAAAATGACGAACAGCAGCGGACCAAACACCGATCCTTGCGGTACACCACTAGTAACTGGACTCCAGGATGAACATTTCCCATCAACCACCACCCTCTGTCTTCTTTCAGCAAGCCAAATACTGATCCAAACTGCTATGTCTCCCACAATCCCATTCTTCCGCATTTTGTACAATAGCCTACTGTGGGGAACCTTCTTGAGCGCCTTGCTGAAATCCATATACACCACATCAACCGGTTTACTCTCATCTACCTGTTTGGTCACCTTCTCAAAGAACTCAATAAGGTTTGTGAGGCATGACCTACCCTTCACAAAACCGTGCTGACTATCCCTAATCAAATTATTCTTTTCTCGATGATTATAAATTCTATCTCTTATAACCTTTTCCAACACTTTACCAACAACTGAAGTAAGGCTCACTGGTCTATAATTACCAGGGTTGTCTCTACTCCCCTTCTTGAACAGGGGAACCACATTTGCTATCCTCCAGTCTTCTGGCACTATTCCTGTAGACAATGACAATTTAAAGATCAATGCCAAAGGCTCAGCAATCTCCTCACTGGCTTCCCAGAGGATCCAAGGATAAATCCCATACAGCCCAGGGGACTTATCTATTTTCACACTCTGCAGGATTTCTAATACCTCTTCCTTGTGAACCTCAATCCCACCTAGTCTAGTAGCCTGTATCTCAGTATTCTCCTTGACAACATTGTTGTTTTCTAGAGTGAATACTGTCAAAAAATATTCATTTGGTACTTCCCCTATCTCCTCTGACTTCACACACAACTTCCCACTACTATCCTTGATTGGCCCTAATCTTACTCTTGTCATTTTTTTATTCTTTAAATACCTATAGAAAGCCTTAGGGTTTACCCTGATCCTATCCGCTAACAACTTCTCATGTCTTCTCTGAGCCCTCTCTTTAGGTCTTTCCTGGCTAATTTGTAACCCTCAAGCGCTCTAACTGAGCCTTCACATCTCATCCTAACATAAGCCTTCTTTTTCCTCTTGACTAGAGATTCTGCTTCCTTCCTAAACCACGGCTCCAGCGCTCTACAGCTTCCTTCCTGCCTGACAGGTACATACCTATCTAAGACACACAGGAGCTTTTCCTTGAATAAGCTCCACATTTCTAATGTGCCCATCCCCTGCAGTTTCCTTCCCCATCCTATGCTTCCCAAATCTTGCCTAATTGCATCACAATTACCTTTCCCCCAGCTGTAACTCTTGCCCAGTGGTATATCACTAATGTAAACATAACAGAATTGTGATCATTATCACCAAAGTGCTCACCTACTTCCAAGTCTAACACCTGGCCGGGCTCATTACCTAGTACCAAATCTTATTGTGGCTTCGCCCCTTGTTGGCCTGTCTACATACTGTGTCAGGAAACCGTCCTGCACACATTGGACAAAAACTGACCCATCTATAGTACTCATATTATAGTGTTCCCAGCCAATATTTGGTAAGTTGGAGACCCCATGACAACTACCCAGTCTCTCACTCCTATCAAGAATCATCTTTTTAGTCACTGTTTCCTATGTCAATCTGGAACTATCAAATTCCTTTTTTGTAACAGTTCCAAATAATTCCACGTATTTCTCACCCAGCAACCAGTCTAAGATCTGACAAGTGCAGTGAATAAAACATGTTTTCTACAGTGGTATTAATATTAGCAGTGAGATGTTAAAATATCACTTCAGGAAAACATGGCCATATTTTTTACATGGGTACAGTCTGAAAAATAAGTGTGAAATGGTTCACAGTGTAAAGTGATGTTTATTGTTGTGCATGCTGTTAGAGCTGTATATCTATATCATTCCACTCCTGAGACTTGCTGATTGAAAAATTCTGTACAGCTGTCAGCAGCAAAACCAAAAGGCACTGGCAAATCAAATTAGGTTTGTAGAAAACTCAGAAGCTGCAGTCTCAACCATGCATGAGAGGGGGAGATGGGGGTGTAATAATGTCCTTGGACTAGAAATCCAGGTTAATTCTCTGGAGACAAACCAAACCACAGCAGCTACTGGAGTTGAATGAAATTACCAAGTCTAGATGGTGACCACTAAAACCCACTAGTTCAGTAATGTCCTGTTGGGAGGGTGGTCTGCCATCCTTATCTAGTCTGTCTGACACGTGACTCCAGACCCACTACAGTGTGGTTGACTCCCTATTAGCAATTAAGCTGACAATTAGAGATGGACAACAAATGGAGGTGATGTCCACATTTCATGAAAGATTAAAGGAAACAAATCTTTCACAGTCACACAGATGTTTGCCTCATAATATGTCATTAAACTCATCCAATGGGCATGACTGAATGGGAACAGTTGACAGAGAAGAAGCAGATTTATCACACAGCATGGTCACTGGAAAATTCTATAGTTGATAGAATGTGCCTAATTTCTTGAACAAGAACCTGCTTTCAATGGTTGAGGAGCTCTGGTTTTTATGAAAATCACAAAGTTTGCTTGAGTGAAGATTCATAATATTCATAATTGTTTGAGTTTTTAGATAATAAACCTTTGGTGTAAACGAAAGGCTATCTCCAGAAGTTACTCTTTTATGTCCAGATATAATCGCTGTCACGTCCACACAGTTATATCTGTTGAGTGTTGGAAAATGAATAGATAACTTTTGAACCATTATTGAGAATGGGAATTCTACATTGAAAAAAAAAGTGGAGTGGAGAGATATGGTGGCCTCCCTTCTTGCCTGCCCATGAGACTGCTCAAGATTGAAAGTTCGGCTGCTTGGCTCGTGAGGATATGACATGCAAGGTATAATTTGGTACATCTATCAAGGTGATGTTGAAATGCAACAGCTCCTTCACATGGATTTAATTGTCCAAATGCCTGATGAAACTGGAGAACAATGAATGCATGGAACTGCATGGAATTGATGTTAGGATGAACCATTCTATAACAAAGAAATATAGTGACCAAAAGGCAAACCCTGTTGTGCATTAATGCTCGTGTCACCATGGATTTAATGGACAATGGATAAACAGATACTATGGTCACTTGACTGAAACTTGTTTGTGGAGTGAGTGAGGACTGCAGATGCTGGAGATCAGAGTCGAGAGTGTGGTGCTGGAAAAGCACAGTAGGTCAGGCAGCATCTGAGGAGCAGGAGAATTGATGTTTCACGAAAAGGCCCTTCATCAGTAATGAGCCTCTGAGCCAAGGGAGTGGAGAGATAAATGGGAGGGGAGTGGGGCTGGGGACGATGGTAGCTGGGAGTATGATAGGTAGATGAAGCTAGGGGTAATGGTGATAGATCAGAGAAGAGGGTGGAGCAGATAGGTGGGAAGGAAAAAGGACAAGTAGGACAGATCATGAGGGCAGTGCCGAGTTGGAAGGTTGGATCTGGGATAAGGTGGGGGGGAAGGGAAATGAGGAAACTGTTGAAATCCACATTGATGCCACAAGGTTGGAGAGTCCCAAGGTGAAAGATGAGGCGTTCTTCCTCCAGGCATTGGGTGGTTAGGGAGTGGTGAATTAGGAGGTCCAGGACCTGCATGTCTTTGGCAGAGTGGGATGGGGAGTTGAAATGTTCAGCCACAGGGCTATGGTGTTGGTTGGTGCGGTGTCCCAGAGATGTTCTCTCAAGTGCTCTGTGAGTAGGTGTCCTGTCTCCCCAGTGTAGAGGAGATCACATCGGGAACAACGGATACAGTAAATGACATGGTGTGGAAGTGCAGGTGAAAATTTGATGGATGTGGAAGGCTCTTTTCGGGCCTTGGATAGAGGTGGGGGGGGGGGGGGGGCGGTGAGGGTGGTGCAGGCGCAGGTTTTGCCATTGCTGTGGTGGCAGGGGAAGGTGGCAGGAGGAAAGGGTCATTTGGTGGAGGGTTGAGGGGGAGGGAGGGGGTAGACCTGGCAAGAGACTCATGGAGTGAATGGTCTTTAATGAAAGCAGACAGGGGTGGGAAGGGAAATATATCTCTGGTGGTGGGGTCCATTTGTGGGTGGCAGAAATGGTGAAAGATGATGCGATATATATGGAGGTTGGTGAGGTAGAAGGTGAGCACCTGGGCGTTCTGTCTGTGTTGCAGTTGGAGGGGTGGGGTTCAAGGGCGGAGGTGCAGGAAGTGGATGAGATACGCTGGAAGGCATCATTGACACGTTGGAGGGGAAGTTACGGACTTTGAAGAAGGAGGCTATCTGATGTGTTCTGTGATGGAACTGATCCTCCTGGGAACAGATGTGGTGGAGGCAGAGAAATTTGGAATAAGAGAGAGCATTTTTACAGGAGGCAGGGTGGGAGGAGGTGTAGGAGGTGTAGTCCATGTAGCTGTGGGAATCAGTGAGTTTGTAGAAGATGTCCGTGGTTAGTCGGTCACTGGTGACAGAGATGGACACCAGATAGCCTCCTTTTTCAAAGTCTGGAATTTCCCCTCCCACATTGTCAATGATGCCCTCCAGCACATCTCATTCACTTCCTGCATCCTCTGCCCATGAACCCCACTCCTCCAACCACAACAAGGATAGAACCCCTAGTCCTCACCTTCCACCCCATCAACCTCCATATACATTGGATTATCCTTTGCCATTTCTGCCACCTACAAATGGACCCCACCACCAGAGATATATTTCCCTCCTTATCCTTATCTGCATTCCATAAAGACCATTCCCTCCGTGACTCTCTTGTCAGGTCCATGCCCCCATAACAACCCACCTTCCCCTCCCGGAACCTTCCCCTGCCACTGCAGGAATTGCAAAACCTGCACCCACACTTCCCCCCTCACCACTGTTCCAGGCCCCAAAGGAGCCTTCCACATCCTTCAGAGTTTTAATAGCACTTCCACACATGTCATTTACTGTACCATTGCTCCCATTGCAGTCTCCTCTACATTGGGGAGACGAGACACCTACTTGCAGAATGCTTCAGAGATCATCTCCGGGACACCCGCACCAACCAACCCAACAGCAACATGGCTGAACAGTTGAACTCCCCCTCCCACACTGTCAAGGACATGCAGGTATTGGCCCTCCTTCATTGCCACTCCCTTACCACCTGATGCCTGGAGGAAGAATGCCTCATCTTCCACCTTGGGACCCTCCAACTACACAGCATCAATGTGGATTTCACCAGTTTCCTCATTTCCCCTCCCCCACCTTGTCCCAGTTCCAACCTTCCAACTTGGTACCGCCCTCATGAACTGTCCTACCTGTCCATCTTCCTTCCCACCTACCTGCTTGATCCTCCACTCCAACCGATCTCATCTAACTTGCCCACATCCCTAACCCCCTTCCATTCATCAATCCCCGAGCTCACAAGCCTCATTCTTGTTGAAGGGCTTTTGTCTGAGGCATCGATTCTCCTGTTCCTCGGATTTTGTCTGACCTGTTGTGCTTTTCCAGCACCACACTCTTGACACTGAAACCTGTTTGTGATAAGGAATACCTTTCAATGTACACTCTGAGACCGTCCCCATGTCAGTCAGTTTTGGAGACATGGCAACACAGTGGAAGGAAATCCCATGCAGCCAAGGAAAGAACCTGCCCAAAATTGATTAATATCAGCAATAGGCCCGTTAGCTATCAGTTCAAAGTATCAAGCCAGATCTTGGTTACAGGGGCTTCCACATATCTTGAAGAAAACCTGAAATCTGCAGTTACGACTAACAAGCCATTATGAATCTGACAGCAGCAACTTTTATTCTCATTTCTTCAGTGCATCCAGAAAATTGTCAGGCTTGCAACTTTTCCAAGCTTCAATTTCTACGTACTAAATCAAAACTGAGTTTTTGTATTTTTCTAAATGTTCGGGTGCATACTTTTGCATTCTTCATCAGTTTTTTTCTTAGGTAGGTATGTCTGTGTGCGTGATTAACAGTTTTTGTGAATAGGTTCAGGAGTTGTAAAATAAAAATATACTCCTTCTTGTCTTTAAAACTTATCAGAAATTCTGCCTATATTTGTATCTTTGATAATCACAAAACACAAAATCAAAAAGTATTGTACCAGGTGCCTGATGTTCATAACAATACATAGACTGAAAAGGGAAAACAACTTGGAAATGCAAATCATTTTAAGGAAAGGTTCCATTATAAACATGCATATTACCTTCCAGTTAGATGCTAATTGGTCTGTACACATCATTGTTGTAGTAGGAAGTGCACATTTTTTTTATCTTAAAGGTTCTCTGCAGCAAAGAGTAAGTGTTCAGATGGTTGTAATAGCTTGACTAGTGTCAGGGTTCAGGAATGCTTAGAGCTGCAGAGGAACTTGGCATGGGAGGGGGAAAATCTGGTTGATATGCTGTAGGTAGATGTCAGTGACACAGAGAAAACAAAGAAAGAAGCTTTGCATAGTCAATATGAGGAGTTAGATGGCAAATTACGAAGCAGAACCTCAAAGTTTATCATCTCTGTATTATTACCTGAGCCTTGTGCACATTGGCATCGGGCAAATTCGATTGGGAAGTTTCTATATGGCTCACAGACTGGTATGGGAGTGGTGGGATCCAGTTTGTGGAGCTCTTGATACCAGAACTGGAGAATGGGGAGTCTGCACCAATGGGACTGGCTCCACCTGAGATATTCTTTCTGAATGCATACCTAGGGAAGTACAGAGGATTTTAATTGAACAATGGATCATATTCCCAATTGGATCCTATGATAAATCAAAAAGTAGACTCAAGACAAAAGAGACCGATATTAATATAGAAAATAATAACCAGCCTGTGACAGGAAGAAACACAGAGTATGAATTTCAGAGTCAACTGACTGATAAGACTGAAAGTTAAAAAGGGAGAAGAAAATAAATCTAAAGGTTCTGCATTTTGATATGTGGAGCATTCAAAATATGAATAAACTGAAAGTGCAAATAGAACTGAGTGAATACGTTCAGCTACATGGCTGCAGGCTGATGTGGATTGGGTCCTGAATCGTGAAGGGGACAGGACAATTAGGAGTGACAGGAAAGTTAGAAAACAAGGGGGTCTCTTTCATTTACATAATGATCAGAATAGCACAATAGAGAGGGATGACCTAAGTTCAGGAAACCAAGCTTTGGAAACAGCGTGGGTATATTGAGGAAGGCAAGAAGTAATGAGAGTGATGCACAGGTCTCCTGATAGAAACTACATGGGATAGTGGAACATAAAAGAAGACATAATGAGAGCTTATCAGAAAAGTGTAACGGTAATCGTGGGAGATTCTAATCTCCACATTGACAGGAAATATCTATGGGCAAAGGTAGCACAGGCAAAAAGATCATAGGAGGTTTCAGGAGAGTTTCCTAAAGTAATTTGTTCCAGAGCAAATCCGAGAATGGCGATATTGAATCCGGTATAGTGCAATCAAATGCAAATAATTAACAATCTCATAGTGAAAGTGCTCTGAGGCAGCAGTGACCATAATATGATTAAATTTTACATTTATTTTGAGGGACGGTTAATTTGGTCCAAGAATATTTTATTAAGAATTTAAATAAGGGCATGAAAGCTGAGATGGCTAAAGTGAATTGAAAAATTTAGTTAAAGCATAGTTTTTTATAGATGTGGTGAGAGATATTTGAGGGGATATTTCAGAATATATAAAATAGTTTAATATATTGCAATACACAGAATATTCTAATACATTCTAATGTGTAAGAGAAATTTCAAGGATGGGCCCACCATGTGTAAAAGATTGAGCTGCTTTTTCTTTAAATTTGATAACACAAATGGTAGGTCAGAAGGCTGGATAGAATATGGAAAATGTAAAAAAAAAAGATTAAGAGTGAATATTTAAAATATGAGGGATAAATAGCTTGGATTGTAATAAGAGATAGAAAGAATTACTATATTTAAAAGAAAATGAATGAGCATTAATCCTATAGAAATTGAGACTCAAGAACTAATAATGGAAATTACAGAAATGGCAGATGAATTGAACAGGAATTTTGCATCAATTTTGGAAGGCACAGAATATGACTCCTTTATTCATAAAAGGAGACAGAATCCTACAAACTACAGGTCAGTTAGATTACCATCTATCATGGTGAAAATGTGAGGAGATATTATTAAAGACATTATGGTAGGGAACATGGATAAGTCTCTGGGTCTATACTTGATGGGGTTGAGAAGGATGAGAGAGGATCTAATTAAAACTTACAGAATACAGAAAGTCCTGGATAGAGTGGACATTGGAACAATGTTTCCATTAGCAGGAGACACTAGGACCTAAGAGCACAGCCTTAAAGTAAAGGGAAAAGAATGGAGATGAGGAGAAACATCTTCAGCTCGTGAGTGTTGAATCTACGAAATTCATTGCCACAGAGGTTTGTGGAGGCCAGGTCATTGAGTTCTTGACTGTTAAGGGGATCAGAGGTATGGGGAGAAGGTGAGAGATGGAGTTGATAAACTTATCAGTCATGATTGGATAGTGGAGCAGACCCAAATGGCCTAATTTCTGCTCCTATATTTTATGGTCTAAGCTCAAGGTAATGAGGCAGGGTCAATATGATTTTAATTAGATTCTCTACAGTGTGGAAGCAGGCCCTTCAGCCCAACCAGTCCACACCAACCCTCCAAAGAGTAACCCAACCAGACCCACTTCCCTCTGACTAATGCACCTAACACTATGGGCAATTTAGCATGGCCAATCTACCTGACCTGCACAACTTTGGACTGTGGCATGAAACCAGAGCACCCAGAGGAAACCCACGCAGACACAGGGAGAATTTGCAAACTCCACACAGACAGTTGCCCCGAGGCTGAAATTGAACCTGGGACCCTGGTGGTGTGAGGCAGCAGTGCTAACCACTGAGCCACCGTGCCACCCCACTTTAACTTTGTAAAAGTTAAATCAGGCTTGATAAAGCTTTTGGAGTTCTTCAAGGAAGTCACATGTACAGCGTATAAAGGAAATCTGATTTATTTGTTTCATGTGAAGACACACAAATGTTATTGGGAAAAGTTCAAGCTCACGATTGACAAATTGACTGGCTAACAAGAAGTAGAGAGTAGGCATAATTGGGTCTTTTTCAGGTTGCAAAATTAGCTTTTTACTCAAAGATAGGTCAGAAAATAAGTTATGAAGAGAACACAAGGAGATTACAAAAAATATGCTGAAAGATTAAGTGAGTGGGAAAAGATATGGCAAATGAAAAGTTATGTTGGAAAATGTGAAATTGTGCATTTTGACAGAAGTTTTTAAAAAATCGTACCATTTAAATGTGTGAGCAAATAAGATAGCTGAAATGCAGAAGGATCTGGGTGTCCTCATGCATGAATCGCAAAAAGCTAGGATGCATGTACAGCTACTAGTTAGGAAAGCTAATAGAATATTATCATTTAGCATGAGGAAAATGGAAAACAAAAGTAAGAAAGTTATGTTATGTTAAGAAAACATCTGTGGTACTGTGCACAATATCACCTTAGTGATGGAAGAATGTTAACTATTTGAGGGAAATCAGGGAAAGCTTACCAGACTAATATTTGGAATGGGCATGTTGTCTTCTCAAGAAAGGTTGGCCAGGTTGGGCTTGTATTCACTGGAGTTTACAAGAGGAAGAGGTGACTTGACTGAAACAGATGAAATCCTGAAGGGTCTCGATAGGGTATATGTTAAGAAGACATTAATTAAACTTTGACGTATGTACAAAATATATTGTATGTGTACTGTTCTATGTTCTATGAGGGGTAACACTGTCAGCCATTTTATGCAAATCAGACGTGAACATTATATGTCAATGTAATCCATTTTAAAGCATGTTGAAGCTAGCAGCAAGTAGTAGCGGTTCTGTGATCTTTGATGTTTTATTACGCTATGGTGCTTTATCAGGCTTAAACAAGCCTATTACTGCTGTTGTAATTGATAAACTATAGTAGCATTCTTTCTGTGATAAAGATTTGTGTTTAGTTTAGCAAATTAGGTTGATTTATACATGCATTAGAGGGTAAGTATATTCTTGTGATTCAAATTGTTACAGATCATTACTAAGAGCTCTTAATCTTTCACAGAAGAACTCAACATGCCCAATATTATGTAGACATTGCTTTTGCTGCACTTTGGGAGAGACACAAGTGTGTCTCAAGATTTGACTCCAAGCTTGATCCCTTACCCAATCCCACAACCAAGCATATTTGATGCTAGAAATCCAGCAATAACTATAGGTAGCCCAAGCTGCTCAAGATCACCAACAACAGCCATATTAAGTGTCCTCATTCAAGGTAAGTAACTTTTTGCCTCTGATAATGCCATTTGGACCTGCAAAGCAATACTTAGGTAAAGAATGCTTCATGTAGGCACTGAGGTTTTCATCAAAGTGATCATTCGAATATGGAGATGTTCTATCGACTACCAATAACACTTTCGATCAGATTTTTTGATGCAGAGTGAATATTTTTGAAATTTGGTTTTAATGAATGTTCATTGACCATACAAATTAGACATAATTGTACTGGCATTTGGGCTGAGAACAGATCAAACAAGATTATGGAATGAATGTTGTGATTTAGCCAGGGTTAATGTCCAGCTGTTGAAGAAGCATTTGATAATTACATGCTTGGTGGGCCTTGCTTTTCCTTGACATCATTCTAATGCTCACGTTCCTCTTTTCTCACACCTTTGTCAGTAACTGGCCCAATTGGTTATCTCTTTTGCAAGTCAAAGGTGTGGAATATAGAAATCATAGCAACAATCTGGAGTCTCTGGGTAATTTCAGCTTGCAAATGATTCACTTTCATTAGGTGTTATGTGGAGGCATGATGTGTACCTTATCTTGGAGTTTATATTATGAATTGTTCCACTTTGTACAAGGAACAGATAATTTCTGATCTGATGATGTTAAGGAAATAGCACCGTAAGATATAGATAATTATGTAACATTCAAAATGTCAAAACAGGATTGCACATTACTCAGATATCATCTCTCCGGAGTTGTCACCATGATCTTGTGTTGGAGCACTCAATATCTATGCATGCAATCTTTTCTATTTTAAACCTAGAATCAGCCCAGAATCTTGCCAAAATCCAGAACACTGTTTCCTGCTTTGTAGTCTTCAAAATGAAAGAGATGAAGTTGGCGGCTGAAGGGTTTTTGCCTGAAACGTCAATGTTCCGGTTCCTCAGATGTTGCCTGACCTGCTGTGCTTTTCCAGCACCACACTTTCGGCTCTGGAGAATGGCACATCTGTCAACTAATACCTGATTCAGGCATGCACTGAAGATGGAGAAAAGTTTCAAATGTCACTTGCTATGATCTGGAATAAGTCTGTGACATAGAAGTTCGATCCTGTCAGAGCTACACAGTCAAGCATGAGTGTAAACTACTTTGGGCAAAAGATAGTGCCATAACCAAACCCTTTTGATGGTCTCCCTGGGAAGATGACATCTTTTCTAATACTGTCAGTGACTGAACTGCAAATATGATGCTCTTTACTGGGCATCTTGTGAGTTCTGTTCCTGAGCTGCAGGTCTGTGAACTCTTGACTATTTCTCCTATACCTCCATATCTTCCAGCCCCAGTTATATTCCAATCACAAACACTTTATTTTTGTCGAATACTCATGGTCAAAATTCCACTGGCAATGTAATCAGCTAACTATTTGAAAAGTTTTGTATCAAGTTAACAATGACCAGCCAAACCAAAAGGCAGAAAGTAATGCACTGGCAGTGAAAATGTGCACATTAATGTAAGAAACAGGGAAACAAAGAAAATAAAAGCAGGAGAAGGCCATTCAGCCCCTTCAGCCTGCTCTGCTATTTAGTATGATCATGGCTGATCATCAAACTCAGTACCATATTCTTGCTTTCTCCCCATACCATTTGAGCCCTATAGCCCTAAAAACTATATTCAACTCCTTATTGAAAGTTTAAGATTCTATTAATTGCCAGGAAATAGCACTGTCTCAATTGAAAATTCTGCACACTGGAGAATTTAACAACTTCATTTGGGATCTAACTTCAATATATTGAGTGGTTTCAGGTAACTGTAGATAATCATTCCCTTTACATGCATCAAATGAGTTTCCCCCCACAACACAAGAAGTGCTGGATTTGCTTATCTTCACCATTAGGCTATAGTTAACTTGAGAACTTTTGAGAACAAATGACTCTGTCCACCAAATAAGATTTTACCTGTGTTATTAGGAAAGCACATGTGGTGAAACTGGCCAAAATTCAAGATGCATGTTTCAAACTGACATGTTCAGTTAACAAAATAAGATTTCTTTTTTTGGTTAGCCATTAATGTGAGGAAGGATCTGATTAAAATTCCTGCTGAATAAACTTGATGGTCATTTAAAATTAAAAAAAAGTTTGCATCATTGGTTTTATGCAGATTATAAATGGCATCCCTGTGATTCATATATACAAAATGCTTCAGTTTATCGTAAAAATAACATAGAATTAGTTTGTTCAGGTTTTACACTACAACTAATCAGAGTCCCTTTTAATGAAGAAATATGTCCTTGCTAAATTTTTAGTAACCTCCATTTCCTAGACAACAACAATTCAACATCTCGTCAGTATGACAATGAAGGATGCTTGATTTCATTGAAGAAGCACGTAGCAATGAGATATGGTCAAATGATTATTGATGGAACTGCTACTTGCCTTACCTACTTAGTTTTTGTTAAGAATGAGGACCGTTTTGTTCAGATTTACATTTGGATAACAAGCTTTTTTATATGCATTAAAAGAATGACAAACTGCAAGATATATTGCAAATGAGTTAATTTAATTCAGTGTTTGTTTCATGGGCAATGTGGTGAGCATGTTAATGTGCTTTGCAGCGATGCTGTGAACATCTGTGAGTGCCTTGCCTATGTACCCTAAATGCTGCAGAGAGGAACGAACATTAATGGGCCTCTGCTCCTCTAACTTATGAGTGACATGAGAAATTATGGGTCCTCAAATTCTATCAGAGGCTAATTACTGATGAACCAGAATCAGTTCCACATGTTTTGACTGCACATTTAAGATTTTTATGAGTATGACTAAATGGAAGTACAAAGCTGCATGATTATAAACTACTTTTTGTTATTGTTTTTCCATGATAGGTGATGACTAGGGCTGGAGAGAATCTCCTCCCAATGCCTGTAAGTTGAACTGAACATAGAAGACTCATCATTCTGTAAGAAATCTTTGAGTCCAATAATTACGGGTCACTGCAACCATTGAACAAGTGAGTAGGAATTGGACATGCTTTTATTTCTTGACCTTCAGCTGAAGCACGATCAGAGTCATTAACAAGAGCATCTCCTCTTGCTGACTCTCTGATGTGTTTTACAAAAGCTGGCTTTGCAATTACCACTGGTCAATTTGTCCCTGCTCAAGCAGACTGTCTTTCACTTTGTCCAGCTTAGTTATCCTTCAACTACCAGTTTTGTTGGAAGTAGGCCAATTAAGAATGAAGGATTAATATTTATATACTTTTCACAACTGTAGTACATTGAAATACTGAAATATTTTTGAAGCATTGACAATATTTTGATGAAAGACATGTGACAGACAATTTACACACACCACACTTCTACAAATAGTAACCTAGTAATGACAGGACAACTTTCCTTTTTTGTGATGGTAATGAAGAGTGAATAATGCCCACAATGCTGGAGAGAACTCCTATGTTCTTTGCAGAATTGTTATGGTGTCGAAGGAGGTCGCTTGGTTCATTTTAAATGCGTCAGCTTGTTGAAAATCTGGGATCCCTTTAAAACTCTGTTCATTTAGTATTCTATACTTGCCATTTCCTACATAGCACTCTTCCACACAGTACAATCTAGACCCTAACAAATTACTATTTGAAGAAATTTTTTTCTCACATCACATATGTTTAGTTTGCAAATTACTTTAAATCTGTACTCTTTTGATTTCAGTCATTTTATGAGTGGGGACATGTCCTCCTTTTCTACTCTCTCAAGACTACACAAGATTTTGAAAACTTCTATAGGCTTTCTCCTTTCCAAGGGAAATAGTCCCTAATTCTCCAATCTATCGTCGTAACTGAAGTTTTTCATCTTTGGAACCATTCTCGTCAACCACTTCTCCATGATCTCCAATGTGATCACATCTTTCCTGACGTCAGTGATCGTCCTGGCAGTAGTGGAAGGAGCAACCGTGTGGCGAATGGTGTCTGGGCGGTTTCAGAGGCCAGGCGAAGGCTCTGAAATGGTTGAGGAAACCTGTGCATTGAGAGAAGTACATGAAAGTTTTTTTAATTTATGTTCTTTTATGTCCGATATGGTGGAAAGAAGCTATTTGTTGAGACCATGAATTTTTCTGAGGATGTAGAAATGCAGAGGTCCGTTGCAGGTCTGGGAGAGTGTGGCTCTGAGCTCAGGTAGGACTGAGGTAGAGTAGATGGCAGTGCACGGCTGATAGCGTGGAGCGGAGGATCCAGAAAGAGAATCGTTGCTGACGGTTTCAGATTTGTCGTGTGTGCTGGGTATCCTGTTCAGGTCCAAACTGGATTGGTCTGAATGTGGTCCAGAGTCCATGTAGAATCAATCGGTTCCATAGGCAGACACTGAGGAAGGAGATGTAGCTGTGGTAGCGAATCTGGTTCAGGACCTGCTGAAAAGCTTCAGGGCTACTGTACATCAAAGTCTATTATTATGTATCAGGAAAAGCAAGGATCCCAATTCTGATTCCTGGAGAACTCCACTTCAAACCTTCCTCTAGCTCAAAAGAACTATCTGTTAATTATTAATGTCTGTTCGCTATCAGTTAATTTTCCATCCTAATGTCACTGTCTTTATTATTCCATGAGAGGTAACTTTGTTCATAAGTCTGTTGTACACCATTGTATCAAATGCCTTTTTAAAGTCCACATGCACAAACTCAACTTAAGTCATCCTCATAAACCTTATCCATTACATCTTCAAAGAAATCTAAGTTACTTAAACACAATTACCATTTTAAAATGGCTCTATGTCTCTTTTCCATGGTTGTCTGAAATTCATGCTGGATCCCCTTAACTAACCTACATTTGTCCATGTGACTATTAATTTTATCCTGAATTATTGATTTCAGCAACTTTAATCCTCATTTCCTTCAGTATTTTGGATGTATTTCATCCAAAAAAAACCTGATTCCTCAACTTTAACTACAAAGAGTCTATTTTGATAGTTCAATTTTAATAAATTGACCTGAATTCATCCACTGTCATAATAACCTGTGTAGTATTTGCTTCTTTGGTCAAGACATTGCCAAATATACATTTAATACTGCAGTCATGCCCACCACTCATTTTAATTCATCATTAGCCTGTATTCATCCTTTTACAATATTTTCATTATTTATGTGCCTATCTTTGATTGTGTTAGCTACAAGTCTGTTTTCACAAACCCTCATTACATCTTTTTAGATTAGATTAGATTACTTAGATTAGATTAGATTACTTACAGTGTGGAAACAGGCCCTTCGGCCCAACAAGTCCACACCGCCCCGCCGAAGCGTAATCCACCCATACCCCTACATCTACATCTACATCTACCCCTTACCTATCACTACGGGCAATTTAGCATGGCCAATTCACCTGACGTGGCTTTGGACCTTTGGACTGTAGGAGGAAACCGGAGCACCCGGAGGAAACCCACGCAGACATGGGGAGAACGTGCAAACTCCACACAGTCAGTCGCCTGAGGCGGGAATTGAACCCGGGTCTCTGGCGCTGTGAGGCAGCAGTGCTAACCACTGTGCCACCGTGCCGCCCTCATTTATATTTTTTCAATTATCTGAACATTTTGTATTCAGTCTGCTTCTCAACTTTATTTTTTAACCTTATGCCTCCCGTAATCATGTGTCTTCTTTTACATCTCAATTTTTGTCTCTCTTTCCATCCAGGGATCTGTAGATTTGTTGCTCTCCCTTTCCATTTTGAGCTTATATGTCTTGAAGATTCCCAAAACATCTCTTCTTTGAAAGTCACACATTGTTCAGCTATAGTTTTTCCTCCAAACCTTTGGCTTTAGTCTATCTGGCCCAAATTCATTCTTATCCCATTGAAGTTAGCTCTCTTCCTAGTTAAGTATTCTCACTGTATATGGTTCATTATTCATTTCCACTATTATCCTAAGTCTTATGATGCAATGATTCCTGGAGCGTAATTGTTCCCCAAAGTCACTTAATCTAATTGGCCTACCTCGTTCTCAAGGATCAGATACGACAATGCCTTCTTTCTCATTAAACTGGACACATATGTTTGGAAAAAAAAATCTCCTGAACGTAATTCAGGAACACTTCTGCCCTTTATACTACCACAATCTCAGTGTGTATTTGGATAAAGTCCCTATTATGACTAGCTTATAATGTTTGTTTCTCTTTTGTAATTTCTTTACAAATTTGTTCCCCCACATATTTCCCATGAGTTGGTGGTATGTCACCTACACTGAACATGTAATTTTTGTTCTTTACCTTTAGTCAAATCAATTGCATCCTTGAATCATGAGTATCTCTTCTTCTCCAGGAGTACCTTGTTCTGTTTAACCAATATGACAGCCTTCATCCTTTCTTATCTTTCTTGAATAGCTTGTCTTCAGGAATATTTAACAGCCAGTCCAATGCTTCCTTGAGGAAGGTCTCTGATGCAGGCACAACATCAAAATTTCACACAGCAATGTGCATCTATAACTTACTAATCTTATTGACTATACTTGTATTTTAATACTATGCACTGCAAACTGTTTTGAATGTTTTAGTATCTCCTTCATTCTGACTTCAATTAATTATTTTTATTTTCTATTCTAATATTATCTGTATCTCCAAGTATTTCATGCACTCTAGTATTCCTCTCTGACATTCTCTTCTAGTTCCCACAGTTGCCCCCTGCAAATTTAGTTCAAACCCTTTCTGTAGCACTGATAAAATGCTGTGCACAGCTCCTTGCCCTGGTTATGTCCAGATGCAACCCATTCAGCTTAGATAGGAGTCATTAGAGCCTGTCTTAACATCCCAGGAATTGAAATTACCTGTACCACCTTTCTAGCCATGCACCATCCATCTTATCATTCTATTTTGTATCACTTGTGCAAAGCATTGTGAGTAATTCTGAGATTACTATTTTTGACGGCCTACTTAGCTCCTACCTAACTCTATAAACTCTGAAGGTAGGACCACATTTCTCTTCCTATCTTTGTCATTGGTACCAATATGGACCATGATCTCTGTCAGTTCATCCTCCTACAGAGGAATGCCCTAGAGAAGCTCTGTGACATCCTTGACCCTGTCTCCAGGGAAGTTACATACCATTCCAGAGCCAGATGTAAGCTTCAAAAGCCCCTGTCTTTTTACCCTAGTAATGAATCCCTTATCACTATTGCTCTTACAATAAACTTCCTTCCTGTACAGCTGAGCTGCCTGTGGTTTGTCTCTTGCTGCTCTTCTCTGAGGAAAACTTGCCCTCACCAATATCTAGAATGGAAAACCAATAGTGAGCAACATTATCTGAGAGGTCTTGCACTACATACCTCATTCTCTGAAACTGTTTTGCAGTCACTCATTCGACATCTGCATGTATGCCCTTGTCTTGCAGTGTGACTATCTTCCTAAACATTCTTTCATGTAATTCACTTCCTTGAAACTGCACCACAGTGAACTCCAGCTGCTGCTGCTCAAGTATCCATTGCTAGTGACAGTTTCTACATCTGTGCTTGGCTAGGTCATGAGAAGTGTCCATGACTTCCCATACTTCACAAGATGTGCTTTCCATTTGATCAAACTGCCCTACCATAAGTTAAGTTCCTTTTGGACTATTTGCTATAAAGCAGAGATTAGAAAATATTCACCAATCAGCTCCTTCTCATATACCTATCAAGCAATTACTTAAAGGTGAGAGTTTGAATGAATTCCCACAGGGTACAAATACATTTTAAAAAGTAAACAAACACTTCTCAACCCAATTCCCTCTGCTCCACTCACATTTCCAAGTCGCACTAAGATGTCATCTTTACATGTTCTGAAACTAAAAAGCGTTCACTGAGCCTCAGATATAGAAAATAAAATTGAAACTAGCCTACCTACTTAACTTTCTACAAATGTTCCACAGTTTGTATATCACTGTTTAGGCACCAGGCTCCTGACTCTAAACCATAACTTACAGTTAAATCTTACCTGTTAAACACAAACAAATTTATATTATTATAAAGGGATTAACATTCCCTGAAATGTCCAAACATCCAACAGTCCATTCTTTATGAAATAATGCCATATTAATCTCTCACATCCACTTTAACTAATATATAAGATCACAGTCCAATGTCTTGTTTGCAAATTGGCAGCTCCATCAATGCTGCAGGTTTCAAACACAGCAGTCATAATAAAAGTATGAAACATTATCATCTAAGTGTATGTAGATTAGACAGGCTAATATTTAAGAAAAAAAAGCGGGTTTTCTATTGGTAGTTCAATTAATTTTTGCTAATTTTACAGTTTGACACAAAATATATAAATACATGAAATGATGTTCAATGCATTTGGACAATATCCAGGCTTAATTCAATAAGTGGTAAATAACATTCATGTCATATAATGCCAATGACTGTCTCCAACAAGAGACAATCTAACCTCTGCCCTTCAACATTTAATGATGTTATCATTACTGAATTCCTTACTATCAATATCTTTGAGGTTACTATTGATGAAACTCAACTGGACTCATGATGTAAACACATTGGCACAACAGCAGGTGAAAGGGTAGGAATACAGCAGTCATGTCCTGACTCCACAAAGCCTGTCCATCGTTTGTTAGTCAGGAGTGTGATGGAATACTTGTCATTTGCCAAGATGGCTATAGCTGCAACAACACACAAGAAGCTTGACACCATCTAAGACATAGCGGCTCACTTGATTGGCACTATATCCACAAGCATCCACTCCCTCCACCCCCAAAGCTCAGTACCAGCAGTATGCACTATCTACAAGATACACTTTAGAAGTTCACCAAAGTTCCTCAGACAGTACCTTCCAAAACCATGACTACTTCCACCTTGAAGGACAAGGGTAGCAGAAAAGTGAGAGTTCACCTGCAAGCTCCCCTCCAAGCCTCTCACCGTCCTGACTTGAAAATATATATTCCCCTCACCGTGTCATTGGGTCAAAATCATATAATTCCCTCACTAAGGGCATTGTGGGTCAACATACAACACAGGGACTTCAACGGTTCAAGGAGGCAGCTCACCACCATCTTCTCAAGGACAACTGGGGATGGGCAATAAATGCTGACCAGCTAAAGACACCAATATCTAATGATTGAATTAAAAAAAAAAGATGATACAGGTTAATCAACCCCAATAGGCTGAGTATCCATTCCATTGATTTAAATCTCAGTCTTTCAGAGTATCTTCTGATTCCTTTTCCATTCATGTATTCATCTAGGGTGGAGTGTTATATACACCTGAATGACATGGACTAGGTGAGCAATGTGACAGAATTGTATAAGAATCCAACAAGGTTTAACTCGACGACAGGAACGATTTGTTTCATATTTTAAGGAGATTCCAGACATCAAGTCAAGCTTCTCTGTCAGCAGTGAGGAATTGCGTATTAATGGAGATTACTGATATTATAATCTTATTAACTGCACATTTTGCATTCTTAATATGCAGCCTTCTATCATAACATTTGCTGCTAGAAAACTGGACACTGAATATTCTCAATAAGGAAAACAAAGGGGTTACCTGGCAACTTTAGCTCACCGCCTGCTTCAAAGTTCTATATGTTGGATACCAGGAACCAACATCTTAGAACACTTCGCATGGGTGTCTGCCATAAGCAACACAAACCATGGACCATGGCATTTGACATGTGCCAGGCTCTTAGGACCCACATGACACATTTTAAATTCATTTAAAGCAACTTTCTCACCTTTGTGGCACATCTTCGACACATTTACTCTGTCCACTAACGATTCCTAATAAATCGTATTTCAGTCATCTTTTTCTAAAGAACTCTAACTTCTAAGTTGTTCAGGCCTTCTGAATAGCTGTAATCGCATAGTTCTGGTGCAGTTCTTGTGAACTTTTTGATGACATAGAGGCCAGTCTAGACCATGGAATTTATTTAATATTATTCAAGTTCATAATACAATAAGCTTCACATCAAGTTGATATTTGCAGAGTTTAGTTACAATATGTCCTCCTTTTATTGAAAGACAACCTTGATTTAGAATATTGAATTAACTCTTTGAAACATCTAAGATTTGATATAGTTATGCTGGTGAGTATTGACACATTGTTTCTGTTTAAATTATTCTCTGCCTTATAACAACTGTCTTTGAACTGAGTCGGTTGATATGAAGAGAACGTAATTATCTAGAAACAATTCATTTGGGTACCTTCCAAGGAGAAGTAGCAAACTTAAAAAAAAAACATATTATTTTAATACTTTCATGGGATATGAACATTGCTGGCAACATCAGCATTTGTTGCCTATCACTAATTGCCTTTGAAAAGATGGTGGAGATGTAACTTCCTCAACTGCTTCAGTCCATCAGGCATAGACACACCTAGAGGGCTATTAGGGAATGAGTTCCAGGTTTTTGATGAAGTTAAAATGAAGGAAGAATGATATCATTGAAGGTCAGGCTGTTTTGTGGCTTTGAGGGGAATTTGCAGGTGGTAATGTTCCCATGTGTCTGCCACTTTTGTCCTTCTAGGTGGTAGAGATTACATGTTTAGAAGGTGCTGTGGACCGAAATTTGGCAGTGCTTCTAGTACATGGAACACTTGTTGCCACTATCTGTCAATGGTGGAGAAACTGAGTGGCTAAGTTGGTTGATCAGATGTCAACATGTTGAGTTTCTTGAATGTTGTTGGCGATGTATACATTAGGTAAACGGGGAGTATTTCATCACACTTATGAATTGTACTTTGAAGATGGTGAACATAGTGAGCAGTCAGTAGTTAAGTTACTCACGTCAGAATCCCCAACTTCCAAACTTATAGTATTTATATGGCTGCTCCCAGTTTTGTTTCTGGTCGATAAAAACTCCCACCTCCCAGGATATTGTTAGTAATAATTCCATGATAGTTATGCTGTTGAATAGAAAGGGATAATGATGGAGATTCTGTCTTGTTGGAGTTGGTCATTACCAGCCACATGTGTGGCACAAATGTTACTTGTCACTTATTATCACAAGCTTGAATATTACTCAGATTAATTCCAAGGAACAGAAAATATTATTAGGGGTTGTCAATTGGTCTCAAACAGTAGAGATGTAGGCAAGGCATTAAACAAGAAATTGGAGATGCATAAGACAAGGGTACAACTGTAACTATAAGTGATTTTATTTTACATGTGGATTGGACAAACCAAACAAGCCATGATAATCTGGAACACGATGTTGTGGAATGTGTACATGATGGTTTTTTAGGCCAATAAGTTGAGGAGCCAATCAGAAAAGAGGTTATTCTAGGCTGGGCCCTGTGCAATGAGAAATAATTTATTAACAGGAATCTTCTTTATGCAAGATACCTTGGGGCACTTAACACAAGAAGATTCTTCACTAAGATTGAGAGTGAAATAGTCAAATCCAATACTAGGTTTGAAAATCTAAATAAAGAAAGCTATAAGATATGAGACATGAATTGGTGAGCATGGAATGTATAACTTTACTAAAGGGTTGATGGTGGATAGACAATGGCTAATATTTAAAGAAGATGTGCTTGGATTATGACAGTTATTCATTCCTGTCTGGCACAAAAATAAATAAAAAGGAAAGGCAACTCAAGCATGGCTGAAAAGAAGAGATTAGGGATGGCATCAGATTCAAAGAGGAGACATAAAATGTCTAGAAACACATCAAGCTTAAGGATTGGGAGCATTTTAGAATTTAACAGAAGAGGACAATAAGTTTGATCAAGAGAAGAAAATAAGTTATGAGAGCAAGACTGCAAGGAACATAAAAACTGATTATAAAAGCTTCATAAATATGTGAAGAAAAGAAGACAAATATAGGTTCCTTACAGTCAGAAGCCAGGGAAATTATAATTGTAAATGAAATAATGGCAGAAGAACCAAACACAATGCATTGGTTCTTTCTTCATAGAAGAGGGCACAAAAAAACTCCCAGAAATGTTAGAGAACCAAGGGTTGAGTGAGAAGGTAGAAATGAAGGGAATCAGTATCAGTAAGAAAATCCATCCATGGAAATTTGTGGGGTTAATGGCTGACAAATCACCAGGGTCTGATAATCTACATCCCAACACACAAAAGGAAATGGCTTTGAAAATACTGGATACATTATTGGTCACCACCAAGATTCACCCATTTCTGGAACAGTTCCTACAGAGTGAAAGGTGGCAAATGAAACCAACCTATTTAAAAATGGAGGGAGAGAAAACACAGAGAAATACAGACCAGTTAGCCTAACATCCATAGTGGAGAAGATGCGAGAATCTATTATAAAAGACATGATAACCTAACACTTGGAAAGCATTAATGCAATTGGATAAAGTTGGCATGGGTTTATGAAAGGCAAATCATGCTTAACAAATCTTCTAGAGTTTTTTTTAGAAGGTGTATTTAGAAGAATAAATCAGGGAGAACAATTGGAGGTAGTGTATTTTGATTTTTAGAATGCTTTTCATCATGCCCAAAATAAGTGGTTAATGACACAATTATAGCACAAGGGATAAGGGAGTGATATTTCAGCATGGATTGACAGGTAGGAAACAGAGAGTGATAATAAATGTGTCTTTTTCCAAATAGCAAGCAATGACTAGTGGTATACCACAAGGATTTGTGCTTGGGCCCCAACTATTCATTAGATATATTGTGTGTATATAAATGACCTGGATGAGGGAACCAAATGCAATCTTTTCAAGCTTGCTGATGATTCAACTGGACAGGGATGAGAGTTGTGCAGATGATGCAAGGAGGCATCAAGGTGATTTTGACAAGCTGAGTGAGTAGGCAAAAAGATGATAGATATCATTCAACATGGCTAAAAGTGAAGTTATCTTCTTCAGTACAAAAACTCACAGTATTTTAAAATTTGTGATATGTTGGGAAATGTGGATGTAAAAAGGACTCTGGGTGGTCTTGTATACTAGTCAATGAAAGTAAACAGGCAGGTGCAGCAAATAATTAGGAATGCAAATTATATATTAGCCTTTATTGCAAGAGCATTTGAGCTCAGAAGTAAGGATGTCTTACTGCAATTATACAGACCCTTGGTCAGACCATACCTGGAGTATTTCATGCAAATTTGGACTCCTTACCTAAGGAAGGAGATACTTGTCTTAAAGGAAATGAAATAGAAGCTCACTTGACTGAAATCAAGGATGGCAGACCTGTCCTAAGAAAAAAGGTTGGTTTAACTGAGCCTAAATTTGCTGGAGATTAGAAAGATAAGGTGGCATCTGATTAAAACATATTAAATGCTAACAGGCTGGACAGACTAGATGCACAGATGCTGTTTGTTCCGTTTAGGGAATCTAGCCCCAGTGGTCACAGTCTAAGATACAGGGCAGGCCATTTACGACTGCGATGGGGATAAACTTCTTTGATCAGAGGGTAGTGAGCCTGTGGAATTCTCTACTGCAGAAGACAGGAGGACAGATCAGTGATGGATGTGTCGTGCATTAACGAGTTAGTGAGACTGCTGGAAAAGTTATTGTAACATTGCAATTGAAATTGCATCAAATAACTAGTATTAATCTTGAGATCATTGAACTTCCTCTGACACTGTATCTAACTCCTAGGACAAGATTCCTGGAATTGATCTTCAATGATCATCTGTCTGGATGATATCATGGCCCCTATAGAATGATATTTTCTATCCACTTTTCAACCTATAACACTAGAGCATTTGAGAAGTCTGGAACACTCCCCCTGCTCTATTGCTCTACTACCATTATATGCCTGCTCCTAATGTGCTTCCTCCCCAGCTGAATGAGCCATTCCAACCAGAATACTACACCTTCAAGAAGTGCATGCTGTTTTTTAAGAAATGCTATGTAGCTTTATTTCTTGCTCTCCTTGCATGAAGCAGGATCCCCTGCTGAGGATACAGTCACTTAGCAATGCACTTAGCACCAGCTGCATGTCACAATTTTGGAAATGTGCAGAAAATCCAGGATTAGCATACTAGATGTCTTCCTATGGTCCACATTGTCCATACCTCTATATGACTCTGCCCTCGGTGCTTTTCACTTAACTTGCATATTCACAATTGAGATCCATTTATTTTTTGTTCGTAAAATGCAATTAAAGAATAGGTCAAAGATGATCTAATAGAATGCTGGGACAGGCTGGAGTTCTGCATTTCCAAAAGTGTACTTCTGAATGGCATTTGAAAATAATTGGACAGACTGAAAGACCACCTGCTATCATCATACTTAGTTTTGTTTATATTCCAATACATTCAGCAGAATAACTCTGTTCCAATGGTTTGTTGGGTGTTCAAGATGTCATTGTTTAGTGGGATGAAAGGAAGCTTTGAAGGGCCAGCAATGCAGTAGGCAAGCTGCTCCTCCACAATTGTCAATTTTTGTTCTTGTGTGAATGCTTGTATGCCAGACAAAAACATAACACATAAAGCTTCCACAGTGGAAACTTATGTTGTGTTAGATTTTTTTTTCAATGCTTGCATTCAAAGGACTTCTAAATATGAATGTAGCACATCCTAGATCTTAAAAGATTGTTAAAAAGCAAAATACTGGTCCAAATCTCACCAGATAGAAAACAAGGCACACTGTTGTTCCTGTAAAAAGACAGGCAGTTCAGTAGATCAAGAGATATTCCATGAGTTTTGACTGTCCAGAAATTCAGGTCGACTTTATGTAACTTTACTATTTTCTTCACTCCAATGCCATCTCACCCTGAGCTGTTCTGTTAATTTTAGCAATGTGCTAAATTTCCATATTAATTGCTTGTTAAACTTACTGCAGAAATTAGGGCTAGTAATTAAAAAACATAAGTACCCTTTTAATAATGTGATAAATGCTAATGCAATGCCAATCCACCTCTTTGGTCCAGAAGGCAATAATTAAACTATTCAGTCTTATTCAGGCATATTGTAGATTATCATAAAGCATTCAAACTTTGAGTTTATTACCTTCCTGGACTTTTTTCCCTCGATCTTTTAATCCAATCTTCCTTTCCCATTGTTTTTCTTCTTGTGCCTGCTCTGACTGTATTTTGCATTTGATAAAAAGCAAAAGAACTGTGGATGCTGTAAATCAGAAATGAAAACAGAGATTGCTGGAGAGGCTTAGCAGATTTGGCAGCATGTCTGGACAGAAATCAGAGTTAATGTTTCGGGTCAAGTGACCCTTCCTCAGAACAGTTCTGTGGATGGGTCACTTGACCCAAAATGTTCACTCTGATTTTTCTTCACAGATACTGAGCTTTTCCAGCATTTTCTGTTTCTGTTTTGCATTTCATGTCTGCCCATACCTCTGTTTATTTATTGATTCTTAAATCTAAGTAATTAAGATTGAATATTGTTAGGTAATATCATTCATCAGCTTCCCATTGCACTCACCACAGCATTAACGGCTCATACTTCCAATAACCACAACACAATTCTTTTCAAGATGAAGGGTATGGGAACAGTCTATCTAATGGTGCAGAAATCGAGATGTCTGGCCAAAACAAGATTTGATCCATTAGTAACTTATCCCAAACCTAACAGTTAAGTATATGAATCATAAAACTATATGTTGCATTCAGACCAAATGTACACTTGCATGTATGGATGTAGAATCCAAACATAAGTTCACTTTTTTGACATTAAACCATCAAATGTAAACATTTGGCAATAATCTAAGTCACACTTAAGGTGCAGCATCTCTCAACAGGAAGCTTTGTGTTCAAGTCTCTCTACAGACCTTGATAGCAATAAAAGTTCTCTTTGTAACATGGCCAAATGTGTTGATTACCAGTTCTGAAGAAGGATCACTGGACCCAAAACATGAACTCCGACTTCTCTTCACTGATGTTTCCAGACCTGCTGTGTTTTCCCAACAATTTCATTTTTATTTGAGGTTGATTGGTACTCTGTAAACCCTTCCAGTACACCTATGACAGTCAACCAAGGTGGGAAGGTTTCCTGGTCAGCCAGGCTATTGTTCCCAATAAACAGGAGAGATTGGCAGGAAGAAGGGTATCTGGCTCTAAAACCAGCTAACAAATCCAAAATAATGGTTGACACCTCCGGTGATCATCCAGCATTGTGGTGATCCCATGTAACATGGGAAAAGCCTGGAAGAAAATGAAGTTATACCTGAGGGTGGTTATTATTTTTTCAGCTTTATAAGTAATGTAGGGGAACAATAATACTGTTCCATCAGGAGTTTTGTCCATCTTCCAAAAATGTTAAGCAAAAATTATTTTCTCTCAAGTTAACCTGAAATTTGATGTACCAACCATTTATTATTCCTTTTATTCAGAGTCCTAAATAAACTTTACTTCCTCATTTTTAACATGCATCCAGAATATAGAGAAGCCAAGTTCATAATATTGGTGCATACATTGGAAAATGGTATGAATAAAACTTAAATTTGCTCCAACAATAAAACCTAAAAACATTTCAAACCAGTTCAACTGTTAACAACTACAAGGTGACTTGTATACAGACTAAGATAATTCAAAGTTAAATACAATGTAGCAAACTATGACAATTGTGTGCACTTACTCTTGGGGAACATTTACCTGGCTTTTGTTAATCATTCATATGAGCATCAAGGGGTTCTTATGAATTACTTACATTTATGATCAGGATAGCTCCCTAATCATCAAATCCTGGGATCAATTTTAACTTCTCGGTATGGCCAACTCCTTCAAAAGAGCATTATAGAACAAGAAAAATGTCACTGAGCTCATAAGCAGACATTAGAATGAATCTGCCAATTCAGAAAGATATGATTTGGAGATGCCGGTGTTGGACCGGGGTCCACAACCACCTGATGAAGGAGCAGCACTCCGAAAGTTAGCACTTCCAATTAAACCTGTTGAACTATAACCGGGTGTTGTGTGATTTTTAACTTCAGAAAGATAGGTTTTCAGTAAGTGTGTGTAGAGACATTGAGAAGTTTAGGAAGACAATTTACCAACTTAGGACCAAAACAATTCAAGTATAGCCATTTATGATTGAACAGTGGAAAGCAGAGGTGTGAATGAAGAGAGTGTTGCTGAAAGAGTTCAGAAATCCCAAAAGGTTGTACAGCTGATGAAGATTACAGACATAGGAAAGGATAGGAACATGGAGGGGTTGAAAGTTTTTTAATCAAATCATTGAAGGACTGAAATCAGTTGAAATAGTTATAACAGGGTTCCATAGCAACAACCACTGAAACATCTGCAACACAGATTCTTAAATACTGAAAGGTGCTTCACAGAAGTGCAATTAAAAAGAAGTGACAGTTGGCCAAGTAAAGTGAATCACAGATTTGGACACAAGTTAGATTTTAAGTGAGATAGTGTGTTGAGATGTGGGGGCTGGGTGTTACGTAAGGAAAGCATTCCAACAGCTGGAAAACAAAGCTGGTGGAGGTTAAAGGTGAGATAGTGCACGATCTCACTCACACCCACCCTCACACACACACACACACACACACACACACACACACACACACACACACACACACACATGTTTTGGGAGGCTGGGTGCCAAAATAGATGAATGACGATGGGATTATGGAAGCTACCGCAGTCTTAGTTGAATAGTTGGTTTATATTTCATTGATAAACCTTTAACAAAGCCAGTTAAAATGTTTGGTTCCTTTAGTCAAATTAATAATTCATCAAGCAATTTGAAGTCTGGAGGATAATAACCTGTAGCATGTATTAACCGAGTGCATTACTTTGAACTGACCTATCAACAGTTCAATAGCTCAATTGAAGTCATTGCTGCATGAAGGTAGGATCAATAGAATTATAACCTAAGATGCTTCTCGGTAGAGCTTTTTCATCTGATTACAGTTTTAATTGTTTTACTGATTCAGAGAACACTGTTTGTTTTGGGATATTTATAGATTCAAATCTAAAATTAAGACAATCTTGAATGAAGACTCGAAGTACCTCCACTATGCTGTCCTAATTGAAGAGAAGAAGCAGTTGACAATGTAGTAACAATCTGGTTTAACCTCACCTTAATCCATTCTCTCCTTTCTTTCCAACCATTGCAAGGGTAACCATTGATTGTCTCTTCATTGTACCTAGAGTCTAGATTAGTGTGAAGCTGGAAAAGCACAGCAGGTCAGGCTGCATCCGAGGAGCAGGAAAATTGACGATTCGGGCAAAAGCCCTTCATTCATTTCTGATGAAGGGCTTTTGCCTGAAACGTTGATTTTTCTGCTCCTCGGATGCTGCCTGACCAGCTGTGCTTTTCCAGCACCACACTAATCTAGACTCTGATCTCCAGCAAGTACAGTCCTCACTTTTGCCCTTCATTGTACCCAGTTTACTCCCCTCTTCCAGATGAAGACCTATCATTGCAGACAGTGAAATTTGGGATACTGTACAGTCAACGGCACACTTACATGGTCTGTGGCCACAAGTGAGACTCCAGGATAGTGGGTTGCCTCCCTGATGTCAGAGTCAATGGTATCTCTGATTGACTATAGGATATGCTGCAAGGGATGGTTGAGCAGCCAGATATCATAGCCCATATTGGTACTGACAACATAGTAGGAAAAGAGGTAAGGTCCTGTGAAGGGATTTTAGCGAATTATGTAGAACATTGAAAAGCAGGATATCCGGGTTTCAATCTCAGAATTACTTCCTGTGCTACATGCTCGTGAAATCAGAAATAGGAAGATAACAGTTGAATGCGCAGCTAAGGAGCTGATGTAGGAGGGAGGTCTTTGGATATCTGGATCATTGGGTTTTATTTCAGGATAGAGGAATCTTTACAAGAAGGACTGGTTGTACCTAAACTGAAGGAACACCAATATCATTACAGGAAGGTTTGCTAGGGCTACTCTGGGTGGTTTAAACGACAGTGGCAGGGAGCTGGGAACCAGAGCAGGGGATCAACATGCGGACAGATCGAGGTGAAGGCCAACATTAAGTTAATTAAGTCTAATAGGAAGAATAGGCAGGGACAGGTTAATCAACACTGCAGGACTGTCAGTCTGAGATGCATTTATTGTAATGCAAGGAGTGTTGCAGCCATTACAGAAACTTGATTGAGTGGAACGCAAGATGGACAACTCAAAGGTTCAGGGTTTAGATGTTTCAAGCAAGTTAGAGAGGGATGTAAAAAGTATGGGGGAGTTGCAATACTGATTAAGGAGATTGTCACAGCTGTACGAAGACAGGATATTTTAGAAGGCTCATGCACTGAGGCCACAAGGATTAAACTCAGAAATACGGAAGGTCCGGGTAAGAGAATGAGCTCAGTGTGGGACACTGAACGAGTCCAGCGCGGGGGGGAGAGAATGAGCTCAGTGTGGGACATTGACTGAGACCAGTGCGGGGGAGAGAATGAGCTCAGTGTGGGACACTGAATGAGCCCAGTGCGGGGGAGAGAATGAGCTCAGTGTGGGACACTGAATGAGCCCAGTGCGGGGGAGAGAATGAGCTCAGTGTGGGACACTGAATGAGCCCAGTGCGGGGGAGAGAATGAGCTCAGCGTGGGACACTGACTGAGCCCAGTGCGGGGGAGAGAATGAGCTCAGCGTGGGACACTGAATGAGCCCAGTGCGGGGGAGAGAATGAGCTCAGTGTGGGACACTGAATGAGCCCAGTGCGGGGGAGAGAATGAGCTCAGTGTGGGGGAGAGAATGAGCTCAGTGTGGGACACTGAACGAGCCCAGTGCGGGGGAGAGAATGAGCTCAGTGTGGGACACTGAATGAGCCCAGTGCGGGGGAGAGAATGAGCTCAGTGTGGGACACTGAACGAGCCCAGTGCGGGGGAGAGAATGAGCTCAGTGTGGGACACTGAACGAGCCCAGTGCGGGGGAGAGAATGAGCTCAGTGTGGGACACTGAATGAGACCAGTGCAGGGGGAGAGAATGAGCTCAGAGTTGTAGACAGAACAAGACCAGTACAGGGGCGAGAATGAGCTCAGTGTGAGGGAGAGAATGAGCCCAGTGCAGGGGAGAGAGTGAGCCCAGTGCAGGGGAGAGAGCAAGCCCAGTGCAGGGGAGAGAGTGAGCCCAGTGCAGAGGAGAGAATGAACCCAGTGCAGGGGAGTGAGTGAGCCCAGTGCGGGAGAGAGAATGAGCTCAGTGCGGGACACTGAACGAGCCCAGTGCAGGGGAGAGAATGAGCCCACTGTAGGGGAGAGAATGAGCCCAGCATAGGGAGAGAACGAGCCCAGTGCAGGGGTGAGAATGAGTTCAGTGTGGAGGAGAGAATGAGCCCAGTGCAGGGGAGAGAGTGAGCCCAGTGCAGGGGAGAGAGTGAGCCCAGTGCAGGGGAAAGAACGAGCCCAGTGTGGGAGAGAACGAGCCCAGTGTGGGAGAGAATGAGCCCAGTGCAGGGGAGAGAGTAAGCCCAGTGCGGGGAGAGAATGAGCTCAGTGTGGGACACTAAACGAGACCAATGCGGGGGAGAGAATGAGCCCAGTGTAGAGAGAGAATAATTCTATGCTACTTTCTCCCCACCCCAACCCTCCTCTCGCTTATCTCTCCACGTTTCAGGCTCACTGCCTTTATTCCTGATGAAGGGCTTTTGCCCGAAACGTCGATTTCGAAGCTACTTGGATGCTGCCTGAACTGCTGTGCTCTTCCAGCACCACTAATCCAGAATCTGGTTTCCAGCATTTGCTGTCATTATTTTTACCTAGAAAGAGAATAAGCCCACTCCAGGGGAGAGAGTGGGCCCAGCACAGGGGAAAGAGCGAGCCCAGTGCAGGGGAAAGAGCGAGCCCAGTGCAGGGGAGAGAACGAGCCCAGTGCAGGGGAGAGAACGAGCCCAGCGCGGGAGAGAATGAGCTCAGTACAGGGCAGAGAATGAGCCCAGTGCAGGGGAGAGAGTGAGCTGAGTGTGGGGGAGAGAGTGAGGCCAGTGTGATGAAGAGATTGAACTCAGTGCAAGGGAGAGAGTGAGCCCAGTGCAAGGGAGAGAATGAGCTCAGTGTGGGAGACTGAATGAGACCAGTGCGGGGGAGAGAATGAGCTCAGTGTGGGAGACTGAATGAGACCAATGCAGGGAGAGAATGAGCTCAGTGTGGGAGACTGAATGAGACCAATGCAGGGAGAGAATGAGCTCAGTGTGGGAGACTGAATGAGACCAATGCAGGGAGAGAATGAGCTCAGTGCGGGAGACTGAATGAGACCAATGCAGGGGAGAGCGCGAGCCCAGTGCAGGGGAGAGAGTGAGCCCAGTGTGGGACACTGAACGAGACCAATGCAGGGGAGAGAATGAGCCCAGTGTGGGGGAGAGAATGAGATCAGTGTGGGAGACCGAATGAGACCAATGCAGGGGAGAGAATGAGCCCAGTGCAGGGGAGAGAGTGAGCCCAGTGTGGGACACTAAACGAGACCAGTGCAGGGGAGAGAATGAGCCCAGTGCAGGGGAGAGAATGAGCTCAGTGTGGGACACTAAACGAGCCCAGTGCAGGGGATAGAGTGAGCCCTGTGCCGTGGAGAGAACGAGCCCAGCGCGGGAGAGAGTGAGCTCAGTGCAGGGCAGAGAAGGAGACCAGTGCAGGGGATAGAGTGAGCTCAGTGCAGGGCAGAGAAGGAGACCAGTGCAGGGGAGAAAATGAGCCAGTGCGGGGGAGAGAGAGAGCCCAGTGCAGGGGAGAGAGTGAGCTCAGTGTGGGGGAGAGAGGGAGCCCAGTGTGGGGGAGAGATTGAACCCAGTGCAGGGGAGAGAATGAGCCCAGTGCAGGAGAGAGTAAGCCCAGTGCAGGGAGAGAGAGTGATCCCAGTGCAGGAGAGAGAACAAGCCCAGTGTCGTGCAGAGAATGAGCCCAGCACGAGAAAGAATGAGCCCAGTGAAGGGGTGAGTGTGAGCCCAGTACAGGGGAGAGAGTGAGCCCAGTGCTGGGGAGACTGAAAGAGAGCAGTGTAGGGGAGAGAATTAGCTCAGTGTGGGAGACTGAACGAGCCCAGTCCAGGGGAGAGAATGAGCTCACACTTGTAGACAGAACGAGACCAATGCATGGGAGAGAATGAGCCCAGTGTAGAGAGAGAACAAGCCCAGTGCAGGGGATAGAGTGAGCCCAGTGCAGTGGAGAGAACGAGCCCAGCGCGGAAGAGAGTGAGCCCAGTGCAGGGGAGAGAACGAGCCCAGCGCGGAAGAGAGTGAGCTCAGTGCAGGGGAGAGAATGAGCCCAGTGCAGGGGAGAGAGTAAGCCCAGTGAAGGGAGAGATAGTGAGCCCAGTGCAGGGGAGAGAACGAGCCCAGTGCTGTGGAGTGAACGAGCCCAGCGCGGGAGAGAATGAGCCCCGTGCAGGGGAGAGAATGAGCCCAGTGCAGGGGAGAGAATGAGCCCAGTGCAGGGGAGTGAGTAAGCCCAGTGCAGGGAGAGAGAGTGACCCCAGTGCAGGGGAGAGAGTGAGCCCAGTGCAGGAGAGAGAACGAGCCCAGTGTCGTGCAGAGAATGAGCCCAGCACGGGAGAGAATGAGCCCAGTGAAGGGGTGAGCGTGAGCCCAGTGCAGGGGAGAGTGAGCCCAATGCAGGGGAGAGAGCGAGCCCAGTGAAGGGGTGAGTGTGAGCCCAGTGCAGGGGAGAGAGTGAGCCCAATGCAGGGGAGAGAGTGAGCCCAATGCAGGGGAGAGAGTGAGCCCAATGCAGGGGAGAGAGTGAGCCCAATGCAGGGGAGAGAGTGAGCCCAGTGCAGGGGAGAGAGTGAGCCCAATGCAGGGGAGATGAGTGAGCCCAATGCAGGGGAGAGAGTGAGCCCAGTGTAGGGGAGAGAGCGAGCCAGTGCAGGAGAGAGTGAGCCCAATGCAGGGGAGAGAGTGAGCCCAATGCAGGGGAGAGAGTGAGCCCAATGCAGGGGAGAGAGTGAGCCCAATGCAGGGGAGAGAGTGAGCCCAATGCAGGGGAGAGAGCGAGCCCAGTGCAGGAGAGAGTGAGCCCAAAGCAGGGGAGAGAGTGAGCCCAGTGCAGGGGAGAGAGTGAGCCCAGTGCAGGGGAGAGAGTGAGCCCAATGCAGGGGAGAGAGCGAGCCCAGTGCAGGAGAGAGTGAGCCCAATGCAGGGGAGAGAGTGAGCCCAGTGTGGGGGAGAGAGTGAGCCCAGTGCAGGGGAGAGAGTGAGCCCAATGCAAAGGAAAAGAGCGAGCCCAGTGCAGGAGAGAGTGAGCCCAATGCAGGGGAGAGAGTGAGCCCAGTGCAGGAGAGAGAGTGAGCCCAGTGTGGGGGAGAGAGTGAGCCCAATGCAGGGGAGAGAGTGAGCCCAATGCAGCGGAGAGAGTGAGCCCAGTGCAGGGGAGAGAGCGAGCCCAGTGCAGGAGAGAGTGAGCCCAATGCAGGGGAGAGAGTGAGCCCAATGCAGGGGAGAGAGTGAGCCCAGTGCAGGGGAGAGAGTGAGCCCAATGCAGGGGAGAGAGTGAGCCCAGTGTGGGGGAGAGAGTGAGCCCAGTGCAGGGGAGAGAGTGAGCCCAATGCAAAGGAAAAGAGCGAGCCCAGTGCAGGAGAGAGTGAGCCCAGTGCAGGGGAGAGAGTGAGCCCAATGCAGGGGAGAGAGCGAGCCCAATGCAGGGGAGAGAGTTAGCCCAATGCAGGGGAGAGAGTGAGCCCAATGCAGGGGAGAGAGTGAGCCCAATGCAGGGGAGAGAGCGAGCCCAGTGCAGGAGAGAGAGCGAGCCCAGTGCAGGAGAGAGAGGGAGCCCAGTTCAGGAGAGAGTGAGCCCAGTGCAGGAAAGAGAGGGAGCCCAGTTCAGGAGAGAGTGAGCCCAGTGCGGGAGAGAGAGGGAGCCCAGTTCAAGAGAGAGTGAGCCCAGTGCAGGAGAGAGTGAGCCCCGTGCAGAGGAGACAGTGAGCCCAGTGCAGCGATGTTGAGAGTGCCCAGTGCATGGAGAGCGAGTGAGCCCAGTGCGGGAGAGAACAAGCCCAGTGCAGGCAGAGAGAGTGAGCCCAGTACAGGAGAGAGAGTGATCCCAGTGCAGGCAGAGAGAGCGAGCCCAGTGCTGGGAGAGAGAGTAAGCTCAGTGCGAGGGAAAGAGTGAGCCGAGTGCAGGAGAGAGAGAGTGAGCCCAGTGCAGGGGAGAGGGTGAGTCCAGTTCAGGGGAGTGAGTGAGTCCAGTGCGGGAGGGAGAATGAGCCCAATGCAGGGGAGAGCGTGAGCCTAGAGCGGGAGAGAGAGTGAGTTCAGTGCAGGAGAGAGATTGAGCCCAGTGCAGGAGAGAGATTGAGTCTAGTTCAGGGGAGTGAGTGAGTCCAGTGCGGGAGGGAGAGTGAGCCCAATGCAGGGACAGCGTGGGCCTAGATCTGGAGAGAGAGCGAGTTCAGTGCAGGAGAGAGAGAGTGAGCCCAGTGCAGGAGAGAGCAAGCCCAGTGCAGGCAGAGAAAGTGAGCCCAGTGTGGGAGAGAGAGTGAGCCAGTGCAGGGGAGAGAGTGAGTCCAGTGCAGGAGAGAGAGTGAGCCAGTGCAGGGGAGAGAGTGAGTCCAGTGCAGGAGAGAGAACGAGCCCAGTGCAGGGGAGTGAACGAGCCCAGTGCAGGGCAGAGAAAAAGCCCAGTGCAGGGGAGTGAACGAGCCCAGTGCAGGGCAGAGAAAAAGCCCAGTGTAGGGGAGAGAATGAGCCCAGTGCAGGGAGAGAGTGAGCCCAGTGCAGGGGAGAGAATGAGCCCAGTGCAGGGGAGAGAATGAGCCCAGTGCAGGGGAGTGAGTAAGCCCAGTGCAGGGAGAGAGAGTGATCCCAGTGCAGGGGAGAGAGTGAGCCCAGTGCAGGAGAGAGAACGAGCCCAGTGTCGTGCAGAGAATGAGCCCAGCACGGGAGAGAATGAGCCCAGTGAAGGGGTGAGCGTGAGCCCAGTGCAGGGGAGAGAGTGAGCCCAATGCAGGGGAGAGAGCGAGCCCAGTGAAGGGGTGAGTGTGAGCCCAGTGCAGGGGAGAGAGCGAGCCCAGTGTGGGAGAGAGAGTGAGCCAGTGCAGGGGAGTGAGTCCAGTGCAGGAGAGAGAACGAGCCCAGTGCAGGGCAGAGAAAAAGCCCAGTGCAGGGGAGAGAATGAGCCCAGTGCAGGGAGAGAGTGAGCTCAGTGTGGGGGAGAGAGTGAGCTCAGTGTGGGGGAGAGAGTGAGCTCAGTGTGGGGGAGAGAGTGAGCTCAGTGTGGGGGAGAGAGTGAGCTCAGTGTGGGGGAGAGAGTGAGCCCAGTCTGGGAGAAGGATTGAACCCAGTGCAGGGGAGAGAATGAGTTCAGTGCAGGGGAGAGAGTGAGCCCAGTGCAGGAGAGAGAGTGAGCCCAGTGCAGGAGAGAGAATGAGCCCAGTGTCATGCAGAGAATGAGCCCAGCACGGGAGAGAATGAGCCCAGTGCAGGGGAGTGAGTAAGCCCAGTGCAGGGAGAGAGTGATCCCAGTGCAGGGGAGAGAGTGACCCCAGTGCAGGAGAGAGAACGAGCCCAGTGTCTTGCAGAGAATGAGCCCAGCACGGGAGAGAATGAGCCCAGTGAAGGGGTAAGTGTGAGCCCAGTGCAGGAGAGAGAGTGAGCCCAGTGCTGGGGAGAGAGTGAGCCTAGTGCTGGGGAGAGAATGAGCCAACTGCAGGAGGGAAAGTGAGACCGGTGCGAGTGAGGGAGTGAGCCCAGTGCAGGAGAGAGAGTGAGCCCAGTGCAGGAGAGAGTGAGCCCAGTGTGGGAGAGAGAGTGAGCCCAGTGCAGGAGAGAGAGAGTGATCCCAGTGGGGGAGAGAGTGAGCCCTGTGCGGGAGAGAGCAAGACCAGTGCAGGCAGAGAGAGTGAGCCCAGTGCAGGCAGAGAGAGTGAGCCCAGTGCAGGAGAGAGCAAGACCAGTGCAGGTAGAGAGAGTGAGCCCAGTGCAGGCAGAGAGAATGAGCCCAGTGCAGGAGAGAGAGTGAGCCCAGTGCAGAGGAGAGAGAGTGAGCCCAGTGCAGGGGAGAGGGTGAGTCCAATGCAGGAGAGAGAGAGTGAGGCCAGTGAAGGGGAGAGATTGAGTACAGTGCAGGAATGAGGGTGAATCCGGTTCAGGGGAGTGAGTGAGTCCAGTGCGGAAGAGAGAGAGTGAGCCCAGTGCAGGGGAGAGAGAGTGATCCCAGTGGGGGAGAGAGAGTGAGCCCAGTGCCGGAGAGAGCAAGACCAGTGCAGGCAGAGAGAGTGAGCCCAGTGCAGGAGAGAGAGTGAGCCCAGTGCAGGAGAGAGAGTGACCTCAGTGCGGAAGAGAGAGAGAGAGCCCAGTGCAGGGGAGAGAGAGTGAGCCCAGTGCAGGATAGAGAGTGAGCCCAGTGCAGGAGAGAGAGAGAGCCTAGTGCAGGGGAGAGGGTGAGTCCAATGCAGGAGAGAGAGAGTGAGGCCAGTGAAGGGGAGAGAGTGAGTACAGTGCAAGAGTGAGGGTGAATCCGGTTCAGGGGAGTGAGTGAGTCCAGTGCGGGAGAGAGAGTGAGCCCAGTGCAGGGGAGAGAGTGAGCCCAGTGTGGGGAGAGAGAGTGTGTCCAGTGCAGGAGTAAGAGCAAGCCCAATGTGAGAGAACAAGACCAGTGCAGAGGAGAGAGTGAGCCTAGTGTGGGAGAGAGAGTGAGCCTAGTGCCGGGGAGAGAACAAACCCAGTGCAGGAGAGAGATCGAGCCCAGTGCGGGTGAGGGAACAAATCCAGTGCAAGGGAGAGAGTGAGCCCAGTGTTGTGGTGTGAACGGGAAGAGCACAGGGACAGAACAAGCTCAGTGCAAGGCAGAGAACAAACCCAGTGTGGGGGAGAGATTGAGCCCAATGCGGGGACAGAGTGAGCATAGTTTTGGGGAGCGAATATGCCCCTTGTTGGGGAAGGAACGTGTTGACTGTGGGGGAGAAAGCGAGTCTAGTGCAGGGGAGTGAGCGAGCCCAGTGCGGGGGAGAGAAGAAGCCCAGTGCGGGGAGAGAGAGAACCTAAAGCAGGGGATAGAATGGGCCAAGTGTGTGCGAAAGAGAGAAGGAGCCCCTTGCAGGGAGAAAGAGTATCCATTGCAGGGGATGGAATGGGCTCAGTGCAGGAGAGAGAGAATGCACCCAGTGCAGGGGAGAGAGCATGCCCAGTGTGGGGGACACGAGTCCAGTGCAGGGAGAGAATACGCCCAGTTCAGGGGAATAAATGAGTGCGGGGGACAGGAGGAGCACAATATGGGGGGAGAGAACAAACCCAGTGCAGGAGAGAGCAGGAGCCCAGTGCGGGGAAAGAATGAGCCCAATGTAGGGGAGCAAACAAGCCCAGTGTGGGGGTCAGAACAAGCCCAGAGTGGGGGTCAGAACAAGTCCAGAGTGGGGGTCAGAACAAGTCCAGTATAGAGGAGAGAGTGAGCCCATGCTGGGGAGAGAGTGAGCCCAGTGCTGGGATAAGTGCAAGCCCTTTGCGAGAGAGAGAATGAGATCAGTGCAGAGGAGAGAGTGAGCCCTGTTCTGGAGACAGAACAAACCCACTGCACAGGATAGAATGAGCATAGTGTGAGGGAGAGCACGAGCCTAGTGCAGGGGAGAGATGCAGCCCAGTGCAAGGGAGAGAGTGAGCCCAGTGTTGGGTGTGAACAGGAAGAGCACAGGGACAGAACAAACCCAGTGCAGGGGGAGAGAACAAGCCCAGGGCAGGTGACATAATGAGCTCAGTGCAGGGGAGAGTTCGATCCCAGTTCGGGAAGAGAATGAACCCAGTGATGGGAATACCATGAGCCCAGTGTGGGGAGAGAGAACGAGCTCAATGCAGGAGAAAGTGCGAACCCAGTGCGGGGGAGAGATCGTGCCCAGTGCGCGGGACAGAGCAAGCCCAGTGTGGTGGAGAGAGTGAGCCCAGTGTGGGGGAGAGAGAGAGAGAGCCCAATACAGGGGAGAGAACATGTCCCATGCAGGGAGAGAATGAGCCCAGTGCGGGGGAGTGATCGTGCCCAGTGCAGGGGAGAGAGTGAGCCCAGTGCACAGGAGAGAATAAGTCTAGTGTAGGGGGGAGAACACGCCCAGTTCAAGGGAATGAATGAGCACAGTGTGACGGAGAGAATGAGCCCAGTGCAAGGGAGAGAGCAAGCCCAGTGTGGATGACATAACAAGCCCAGTGTGCGGGATAGAACAAGTCCAGTGCAGGGGGAGAGAACAAGCCCAGTGCGGGTGACATAATGAGCTCAGTGCAGGGGACAGAATGAGTCCAGTGCGGGGGACATAACAAGTCCAGTGCGGGGGAGTGATCGAGCCCAGTGCAGGAAGAGAATGAACCCAGTGCGGGGAAGACTGTGAGTCCAGTGGGGGGAGAAAGAACGAGTCCAGTGCAGGGGAGAATGTGAGCTCAATGCGGGGGAGAGAACAAACCCAGTGCATGGGGAGAGATCATGCCCAGTGCGGGGAAGAGAGTGAGCCCAGTGTAAGGGAGAGAGCAAGCCCAGTGCAGGAGAGAGAACAAGCCCAGTGCAGGGGAGAGAAGGAGCCCAGAATGGGGGAGAGAGAACGAGCCCAGTATGGGGAAGAGAGTGAGCCCAGTGTGGTGAAGAGAGTGAGTCCAGTGCGGGGAAGAGAGTGAGTCCAGTGCGGGGAAGAGAGTGAGTCCAGTGCTGGGAGAAAACGAGCTCAGTGTGGGGGTGAGAACAAGCCCAGTGTGGGGAGAGAATAAGCCCAGTGTGGGGGTGAGAACAAGCCCAGTGTGGGGAGAGAATAAGCCCAGTGTGGGGAGAGAACAAGCCCAGTGTGGGGTAGAGAGTGAGCCCAGTGCGAGGAGAGAACAAGCCCAGTGTGGGGTAGAGAGTGAGCCCAGTGTGGGGTAGAGAGCGATCTCAGTGCAGGGGTGAGAAGGAGCCCAGTGTGGGGGAGAGAGAATGAGCTCAGTTCGGGGAAGAAAGTGAGCACAGTGCGGGGGAGAGAAGGAGTCCAGGGCAGGGGAGAGAGTGAGCCCAGTGTGGGGAGAGAGAATGAGCCCAGTGCGGGGGAGGGAAGGAGCCCGGTGTGGGGGAAAGATAGTGAACCCAGTGAGGGGAAGAGTGAGCCCAGTGAGGGAAGAAAGTGAGCCCAGTGAGGGGAAGAGAGTGAGCCCAGTGAGGGAAGAGAGTGAGCCCAGTGCGGGGAAGAGAGAGTGAGCCCAGTGAGGGGAAGAGAGTGAGCCCAGTGAGGGAAGAGAGTGAGCCCAGTGCGGGGAAGAGAGTGAGCCCAGTGCAGGGGAGAGAAGGATCCCAGTGTGGGGAAGAGAGAGTGAGCCCAGTGCGGGGGAGGGAAGGAGCCCAGTGTGGGGAAGAGAGAGTGAGCCCAGTGAGGGGAAGAGAGTGAGCCCAGTGAGGGGAAGAGAGTGAGTCCAGTGAGGGAAGAGAGTGAGCCCAGTGCGGGGAAGAGAGTGAGCCCAGTGCAGGGGAGAGAAGGATCCCAGTGTGGGGAAGAGAGAGTGAGCCCAGTGTGGGGGAGGGAATGAGCCCAGGGCAGGGGAGGGAACAAGTCCAGCACAAGGAGACAATGACCCCTCGTGGGGAGTACAAGCCCTCATGAGAAAAGCCATGGCTAAAGAATAACTGTCATGTTGAACTTTTTTACTTTATTTCTTTTTGTTTCTATTTTGCAGCTAAGATTTGTGCCTAGGTATCTACGATGGCACTGGGAATGATGACATTTTTTACTTTTCTACTGCTGTACTCTTGTATCCCTGTACTTAGATACACATGACAATAAATATTTTTTCTATAACAACAAAACCTAATTCTAGTTTGGCCACTGTGAATTATAATATGCTGCTTTCTATTGTTTTGCTTGCATTCAACTACATCTACTTTATTCTTTTGAGCTGTGTTAATAATTGCTGAGAGCTTGCCTGTCCCAAAGACAAAGTCGAGGCAGAATGATCTCTGTATTATCAGATTTGGAAAAGTGGCAGTTAGCATAGTCCCAGGGGGCCATAGGCCACCCTGTCATTAGAGAGAGAGATATCTAGTGGCTAGTTCAACTGGAGGTTCACAACACCTCAAGTAAGGGGTGATGCTGAGAAAGGAACTTCTTCAGAGTGGCCTCAGTCAAGACTGGCATTGAATTCCTGATAGTAGTGTTACATTAAATCGCAAACCATCCACACCTAACCTAGCCTTACAGGACAGGTGATAATGATGCACTGAATGAAGCACTTTGTCTATCTGAACATGCCAAACTATTTTTAGAGGCTGAAGGCTGTTTGTAAAGATACCCAGTAATCATTTAACCAATGAGGCATGTTTACCTGAGGTGAAGGAAACAGCATCAAACGATCAAGAGGAATGTTCTTTATAAAAACTAAATCAATAGAATCCATCATAGTTTTGGGTATCAGATTTGATCATTCCCCTGCAGTCTCCTGCTCTTCAGCCAGTAGGACCAGCAGATGGTAAATTGGAAGTCTTACTGCTGTACCACCTGACTACATACTTTTGTAAGTTGTTTATGAATTATTTGAAAACTCACCATTGAACAGTTAAAACGCTTCGATGCACATACTCTGAATTGTTGCTTCTGGGAAGAAATCTGGAGAAATTTTAAGCCTGGCCTCAAATGTAACATTTCATAGCAAAGTAATTTTCTATGTCCTGTAGTTAAAGCATCTTTTATAACTCTATACTTGTTACATTAGATCCTTGAAGCAGGATATCACAATTAAATATTTATCAAACTTTACTTGTGCTTTTTCTCAAGCTCACACATTAACTGCAAATCAAATTAAAATTCTCCACACTATAAGAAGACAGATCCTTGGGTAAACTGAAATCTTGGATGACAGGTTTAATAGCAAAGCATTTGTAAGAGTTAATACACAGCTACTGTGAGAATGAAAATTGGCAAGACTCCCTTCCATGAGAAATTGATTTTCATATCTTTACACAGATATACTGCAGTACATGAATAAATTTATAATTATGATTCACTCTGTCAGAAATCTGTGTAATTTTCTGTTCCACTTGTTATCTTTCCAGAATGTTTTTCTCTGTTTATATAGCTGTATTTCTCAGTTCAATGCTATAAAGATAAAGATAATGCTGTATCTGGGAAAATTTCAAGTGTCAATATTTAATTATCTGCTTGAACCCAAACTAATCAATTTGATAGTCCTGCAATCCTGTCAATTGTAGTAAAACTGATGACCTTTAAACAATCATTCTCATTTAATTCCTTTGATCTGTAAGATGAAAATTTATCTAATTTTTGTTGATAACATTATTTGATTTTTTTTTCAGTTTGAAATACAAGCTCTTATGTGACGATACATTGCATCTAGCCAAAAAGATTATAGACTTATGGTAAACCATACAGTTATATTTGTTTTTTTTAAGACTGAACCGAGTAAACCTTCCTGGCTAATCTAACCATTGCCATACGGCTGCGGGTTATATTTGGAAAATGTGTAAAGGTGCGACAAATTTGTATGCAAAAATAAAGCAAACATAGGCTAAATACAAGTTCTTCTCCAACACTCAACATATCTCCACGCTACTGTTAGTTTATTTTTGTGTTACAACAGCTATCAAGGGAGGACATTCTTCCTTGAACTTGGCAACTTCAGTGAGTATGGCCTTCAGCTCCTCTGTGGACGAAATGCAACAACGGAAAGAAATGCTGCAAAGTACAAAGGGAGGAAAAGGGTGAAGGAAGTGGTCTCATGAACCATGTGTAACGAGATGGCACTGGCAGAATATCATCAGTACATTGCAGACCAATATTGACAAGCATGAGGTAGAACTGTCACTGTTGCTTTTTCTCTCTTGGGCATTAAGAGACTGCTTGGCCCCATGATATCTGTGAGCAGTGAAGAAATGGCTTTCAATGTCTACCCCATACCAAGCCATATACAGAATTTGAGTAGGTTTGTAAACTGAGGTTTCCACTCTTTTGACATCTATTTGAATTCAGCGCCCTCTAGAGGAGAGCTGTGAATGACGTGACGGTTAAGCAAGACAGATGTGATCAATCAATCAGATTGAACTATCCTCACTAAGGTATGTGGATAACAAAAAGCAAGAGATAAAGTAATTTGATGGTGTATAAAATGCTGTTAACGTTTTCACTACGACAGGCTATACATGCAGGAGTAGATATCCTCAATTTGTTTTCATTTATTCCTGGGATGTGGGTGACACATACTAAGTCAGAGTTTATTTCTGATTACAATGGGATCTTGATCAGATGGGCTAATGGGCTGAGGAGTGGCAGAAGGAGTTTAATTTAGAGAAATGAGAGGTGGCATTTTGGACTGGCACGTCAGGGTGGGACTTATACACTTAATGGTAAAGTCCCAGGGAGTGATGCTGAACAAAGAGACCTTGAAGAGGTACATAGCTCCTTGAAAGTGGAGGCACAGGTAGATAGGTAGTGAAGAAGGCATTTGGTGTGCTTTCTTTATTGGTCAGAGCATTGAGTATAGGAGTTAGGAGATCATGTTTCAGCACTACGGGACATTGCTTAAGCCACTTTTGGAATAATGTATGCAATTCTGGTGTCCCTGCTATCGGAAGGACATTGTGAAACTTGAAAGGGTTCAGAAAAGATTTACATGGATGTTGCCAGGATTAGAGAGAGTTTTAGAGAGAGCCTGAATGGACTGGGATTATTTGCCCTTAAACGTTAGAGCTGAAGGATGACCTTACAGAGGTTTATAAAATCATGAGGGCCTTGGATAGGGTAAATAGACAAGGTATTTTCCCTAGGGTGGGGGAGTCCAAAACTAGAGGACATGTGTTTAAATTGAGAGGTGAAAAATTTAAAAGGGACCTAAGGGGCAACTTTTTCATGCAGAGGGTGGTGTGTGTATGAAATGAGCTGCCGGAGGAAATGGTGGAGGCTGGTACAATTACAACATTTAAAAGACACCTGGATGAGTATGTTAAAAAGGAAGGGTTTAGAGAGATATGAGCCAAGTGTTGGCAAATGAGACTAAATTAATTTAAGATATCTGGTCGGCATGGACAAGTTGGGCCAAAGGGTCTGTTTCCATGCTGTACATGTCTATGACTCTGTACTGAAGAGTTTGGCTGTCTCCCTCTCTCTCTACATGATTAAAAACCATTGCACGTGAACGCTTTGAGATACATTGCAACATATACTTTGTGTAAGTATGTAAAATTAACAACAGCCACAAACTATTCTTAGTTGGTAAAGGAAGGTGTTTTCACACATGGCGCTAAAGATGACTGAATTGGATAAGTGTCAGGATAAAAGGGACTCTATATGCAGTAGGAAAAAACCAGCTATAGGAGAGTGTGTGAGTGTGAGAGAATGAGACAGAGTGAGAGAGTGAGAATGAAACACTTGGCGTCCAGAAGATCAAAGCTACAAAAATAAAATTGAGCACTCTACAGCCTTGAACTTAATACAGATAGCATAATATAACCTAAATTGTAATTCACTGTTCAGGATATTGAATAGCTTCTGAGAACTTAATAAACTTGTCCTGGCTTTGTCTCAATTCACAACAAAGCTTTGCTGTCTAGTTTTTTCCTGCCTTGAAGGGGTACAACACCCTTTCAATCTTTACACTGCATTACAAAGTCTTGTACAGAAATAAAGAAACCACAGGTTCATTGTAATTTCTTCTTCAAAATTCAACACATCTCCATTCTAATGTTAGTTTGAGTTTGTATGTCACTTGTTAGCTCGGCTTGGATCAGTGGTCACTTTTGCAGCCACCACAGTTAACTTCAGCAAGTCTTCAGACCCTCCTTAATGAAAATGCAGCAGAGAATAGACGGCAAAGGACAAGTGGATGTATGTCTCAAAAAATTGTTTCACATACCATGTGAAGGGCAATTGTTACATGTCACCAGGACCTTAAATCATACAGGAAATGGCAGTCATAATGATACACAGTTTATTCAGGGAATTGTGTCAGCTGTAGACTTCTCATGAAGGATTCTCTTCTTCACTTCATTTTCTTCACAACGACTCATCGGTTCTCAAAGTTTACCTAATCATTGTTCCTGTGGGTATATGACTTTGCCATTTTTCATCAGATGAAATCCTTTCTTTTCCCAACTCTAATATAGTTTCAAGGCAGATGTTGTTTCCTGTAGTTTTGCACTGTAAACCTTGTAAATCTCATAATTGGTTCAAATGGTTTAACCAGCAACTCAATTTCAGCTGATAAAAGCAAAATATTGCAGATGCTGGAAATCAGAAATAAAAGCATAAGGTGCGAGAGAAACTCAGCCGGTCTGACAGCATTTCTGTTTTTATTTTGTGTTGCTGGTTAGTCATGTTGAACTGAGACAGTGCATGCTGAAAATCAGCAAAATTAGCCAACACCTAAGAACAACAGTTATCATTCAGGTTGCTAACTTCTCATTCAAAGTGGGAACCTGATGCTCTAAAGTCTCGTCCTTAATTGTGGATGATCTGTGACACCATTTTCTGTCTAGTTACTTTCCATATTGCATATTATGTTTAACTTGATGTCTTCACATTGATTATCCCTGCTGGTCTATGTCAAGAAATAGATTAGTTTAGATGTTGCTTTCTTTGGTGTCCTCCTTTGTGGAATATATTTGGCAATAAAGAGGTGTCCAAAAATGGATCTTAAACTGAAATGGCTTTTTCATCCAGGAGGCAATGTGGTAAAGGAGCTAAGGCCAGCTCTGGGAATGATCAGCAAGAGCCCTGTTAAACAACTGACTACCAAATGGAATTTGACTAGTGTTAAGTAAAGAAGCTGCATTGTATTTTGATGACAAACTCTTCAATGTTGTCCCTTACAAGAGACCAGCTTGGGAGTGGATGCAGTTTTGCTGATTATTTCAGCCTCTACTTAAAAAGAATAGTATTGTAAATTAGAACTCCGCTGCACAGTCCCAAGAAGAGTAAAAAAAAATTACTGCATTTGGGATGCTCACCTTTATTGGTCAGTGCATTGAGTAGAGGAGTTGGGATGTCATGTTGTGGCTATACAGCACATTGGATACAGCACTTTTGGGATGCTACATTCAATTCTGGTCTCCCTACAGTAGGAAAGATGTTGTTAAACTTGAAAGGCAGCAGAAAAGATTCACAAATATGTTGCCAGGGTTGGAGAGTTTGAGCTATAAAGAGAGGTTGAATAGGCTGGGGCTCTTTTCCCTGGCGCATTGAAGGGTGAAGAGTGATCTTATAGAGTTTTATAAAATCATGAGGGGCATGGATAGGGTGAATATCCAAGGGTAGATGAATTCAAAACTAGAAGGTGTAAATTTAAGGTGAGCGGTGAAAGATTTAAAAGGGATCTAAGGGACAATGTTTTCATGCAGATGGTGGTGCGTATATGAAATGAGCTGCCAGATGAAGTGATGAAGGCTGCTACAATTTCAGCGTTTAAAAGGCATCTGGATGGGTAAATGAAATGGATGGGATATAGGCCAAACGCTGACAGTTGGGACTAGATTAATTTCAGATAACTGGTCAGCATGGACGAGTTGGACCGAAGGGTCTGTTTCCGTGCTGTATGACTCTATGACTCTACATTAAGACACATTCTGAAACACATTGTCAAGACTTCACCAACACTTAAGCAACACTTACTCTGTAAACTTAACAAGAAATTAACCAATAAAGGTCATTGCTATGCTATTTTGAGCCATCTGGAGAAAGTTCTTTGTCATCAGCATCCTACCAGGGATTCAGCTTGGTCTGCAGGGGTAAGATGACAAGGCCAGGTAGAGCAACGTCAGTTACAGCAGAAGATAGGGTCAGAAGCGTTAGGAGACTGTGTATTCCCTCCCCTTTATGGCTACAGGGTAACTCACTTCCTCTGAGATTGCTGAGTAGAACCTTTGGAATGTATCCAAAAAACTATCTTTGTCAATCAATAAGCATTCTGTAATGTGTTGTTCAATACCAACCATAGCAATCAATACCTTCACCGGAATTGTGTGTGATGAACCCACACGTGCCACTGTCTGAACGTTGCTTTAATTAGCGCTTGGGAGCTTAGTCGAATAGTTTCTGCTTCAGGCCTGATAATCATCATAATCACAAAATAGTTCAAAATGGCATGGTAATTCCAATCTTTCAAACGAGCATTTTTTCATGTGTCATTGGAGTAGCATGCTAGATATTGAGCTCTGCTATTCCCAGAATTACACATTTTAAATATTTTAACAAAGTATGTAAAAGTTTGGATTTCCCTCGTTGTTTGGACACAGGCAAATGGAACATATGGAGCAGAGTTTCTGTACTTAACATGAATTGTTATTATTATTGTTAATAAATTCTAGCTACAAGTAACAACTAAAAGTATCAACATGCAATTCTACCCCTCTATACACACAGATAGTCATAGACAGATAAAACCATCAGTGTTATGGGTGGGTAGAGAAAATGACTAGGGAAAAACTTCAATGGCCTCTGTTCATAGGGTTCTCTGAGATGATCTTTTTGCTTGCCAGCACTTCAATCTGTCTTCTCGAGATATTTTTCACCACATCGAAGCAAGTACAGACTAACTCGTTCACAAATGATAAAATTTCTGATTTATTGTTGAAAAGAAACAGCTTACAGCTATAGCAATTATAATGTGATTAGCCAGGTGGACCTTACAGAATATGTGTTCCCTGATTGGGACTGTTAATCTGGTCCAATCAGGGAGCCCTGGCTAACAGATATAAACAGGATTGTGAGGGCTCTCTACGCGGGAGTCCTCCCCCTTTCTCTCGGGGATCTGGGGTGGAGGGTGCTGCACGCAGCAGTCCCCTGCAACCGCAGGTTGCGGTGGTTCACGGACTCCCAGCCCAACTGCTTGTTCTGTGGTGCTGTGGAGTCCGTGGACCATGTATATATTGGGTTTGGGCGTTTGCACTCCCTTTTTGATTTTCTTAAAAACCCTCCCCTCTGCTTTTGGCTGCACTTCAGTCCCACGCTCCTGATCTTCGGGCACCCGGTACGGAGGAGGGAGGGCAGGTCCGAAGACCTCCTCGTGGGTCTGCTCCTGGGCCTGGCCAAACTGGCCATCAACAGGTCCAGGCAGCGGGCGGTGGAGGGGGTCGTTAGGGCCGACTGCCTGCCCCTCTTCTGGGGTTACGTTAGGGCCCGGGTGTCCTTGGAGAAGGAGCACGCGGTGTCCACCAACACCCTGGAGTCGTTCAGGGAGAGGTGGGCGCCGCAGGGAGTGGAGTGCATTATTTCCCCCTCCAACTCTATTTTGATTTAGTCCCTACCCTCCCCATCACTGTTTTGCTCACACAGCATTGCCCTTTGGTTTGAAGGGCAGTGCTTGTCACTGGCCACTCGGGTGTTATTCATATCTTCCTGGTGGTGGAAATTGAATAAAGATTCGCGCACTTTGTGTCTTTCACTGTGTCTCACACCTGCGCACACACACCATGGGTGCTGGGGAAAAATAAGCACTACCGCAGTTAGGCGGTAGTGTGGGGGTAATAAAAAAAAGAAGAAAAAAAAGAAAAAACAAAGAAAAAAATAAATAAACAGGATTGTGAGGGCTCTCTACGCGGGAGTTCTCCCCCTTTCTCTCGGGGATCTGGGGTGGAGGGTGCTGCACGCAGCAGTCCCCTGCAACCGCAGGTTGCGGTGGTTCACGGACTCCCAGCCCAACTGCTTGTTCTGTGGCGCTGTGGAGTCCGTGGACCATGTATATATTGGGTTTGGGCATTTGCACGCCCTTTTTGATTTTCTTAAAAACCTTCTTCTCTGCTTTTGGTTGCACTTCAGTCCCACGCTCCTGATCTTCGGGCACTCGGTACGGAGGAGGGAGGGCAGGTCCGAAGACCTCCTCGTGGGTCTGCTCCTGGGCCTGGCCAAACTGGCCATCAACAGGTCCAGGCAGCGGGCGGTGGAGGGGGTCGTTAGGGCCGACTGCCTGCCCCTCTTCTGGGGTTACGTACGAGCCCAAGTGTCCTTGGAGAAGGAGCATGCGGTGTCCACCAACACCCTGGAGTCGTTCAGGGAGAGGTGGGCGCCGCAGGGAGTGGAGTGTATTATTTCCCCGTCCAACTCTATTTTGATTTAGTCCCTACTCTCCCCTTCACTGTTTTGCTCACACAGCATTGCCCTTTGATGTGAAGGGCAGTGCTTGTCACTGGCCACTTGGGTGTTTTTCATATCTTCCTGGTGGTGGAAATTGAATAAAGATTCGTGCACTTTGTGTCTTTCACTGTGTCTCACAGCTGTACACACACACACACCATGGGTGCTAGGGGAAAAAATAAGCACTACCGCAGTTAGGCGGTAGTGTGGGGGTTAAAACAAAATTAAAAATAAACAGGAGTGTTTCCACCAACACCCTGGAAAAAAAAACAGGATTGTGAGGGCTCTCTACGCAGGAGTCCTCCCCCTTTCTCTCGGGGATCTGGGGTGGAGGGTGCTGCACGCGGCAGTCCCCTGCAACCGTAGATTACGGTGGTTCACGGACTCCCAGCCCAACTGCTTGTTCTGTGGCGCTGTGGAGTCCGTGGACCATGTATATATTGGGTGTGGGCGTTTGCACTCCCTTTTTGATTTTCTTAAAAACCTCCTCCTCTGCTTTTGGTTGCACTTCAGTCCCACGCTCCTGATCTTCGGGCACCCGGTACGGAGGAGGGAGGGCAGGTCCGAGGACCTCCTCGTGGGACTGCTCCTGGGCCTGGCCAAACTGGCCATCAACAGGTCCAGGCAGCGGGCCGTGGAGGGGGTCGTTAGGGCCGACTGCCTGCCCCTCTTCTGCGGTTACATTAGAGTCCGGGTGTCTCTGGAGAAGGAGCATGCGGTGTCCACCAACACCCTGGAGTCGTTCAGGGAGAGGTGGGTGCCACAGGGAGTGGAGTGCATTATTTTCCACTCCAACTCTATTTTGATTTAATCCCTGCCCTCCCTTCACTGTTTGATCACACAACATTTCCCTTTGATGTGAAGGGCACTGCTTGTCACTGGCTACTCTGGTGTTTCTTTTCTTCCTGGTTGTGGAAATTTGAATAAAGACTCGTGCACCTTGTGTCTTTCACTGTGTCTCACACCTGCACACACACAACATGGGTGCTGGGGAATAAATAAGCACTATTGTAGTTAGGTAGGAGTGTGGGGGAGAAATGAAGAAAAAAAAAGTCAGAAAAACATTAATAAATAAACAGGATTGTATCCAGTCCAGCGCGGGGAGGATAGGTCAGAGGATCTCCTCATGGGTCTGCTCCTGGGCCTAGCCAAACTGGCCATAAACAGGTTCCGGAAGCAGGCCTTGGTGGGGGTTATTGCCTGCCCCTCTTCCGCGATTACGTTCTAGCCTGGGTGTCTCTGGGGAAGGAGCTTGTGGTGTCGAACAACTCCCTCGAACTGTTCCGGGAGAGGTGGGGACCACAGGGAGTGGAGTGTTTTATTCCCCCTCCAACTCTATTTTAATTTAATCCCTGCCCTCCCCTTCAATTTTTTTGATCACGCAGCATTTCCCTTTGATGAGAAGGGCAGTGCTTGTCATTGGCCACTTGGGTGTTTCCTTTCTTCCTGGTGATGGAAATAAGAAGAAAGGGGAAAAAAAACACAAGTGTCAGAAGTTCTGAACACTCTTGAGAGCTGGCTCTGAGGGAGCTGGATCAGTGTCAAGGACTCTCCATATATAAATAAAGGCTAACTTGGGGATGGGATACCAGCCTCTGTGGAGTTATTTCAGTGTCAATGAGAGTGGGATTAATGATGTGACCATGCAAAAGTGCCTACTAGCTGAAGCTCAACTGGACTTCAAACAGGCACTGTAATTGGCTTTATCATTGGAAATGCGGCAAGTGGAGCATTGCAGGGTATTCCAATGGAAGTGGACACCCTCGCCAGGCCGACTGAGCTTCAGAAATACTACTTGAGTGGAAGCAATTGCAGATCCTCACTTAGGGCAGATCCTAAACAGAGGGGCTCTACGTCAGCTGATAGCAAAACCCCAAACAAAGCCAAGCCTTGGCCAGATGATTACAATTTACTTCAGTACCCATGATTTGGATGTGCCAGTGTTAGAAAATGTACAAAGTTAAAAATCACACAACACCTGGTTATAGCCTAGCAGGAAACACTAGCTTTTGGAACTCTGCTCCTTCATCAGGTGGTTGTGGAATATAAGATTGTAAGACACAGAATTTATAGCACACGTTTACAGTATGATGTAACTGTAATTATAAATTGAAAAAGATCTGGATTGTTTGTTAAGTCTCTCATCTTTTTGAATGACCATGTTGGTTTCAGTTCTTTCATATGTAAACCTCAGAACATCTTTTTAAAGTTACATTCTCAAGTAAACTTTAACAATAAGTGGCATGTCACCTCAGGTAATGCATTGAAGGTGTGAGGTGCCCTGTGTGAGGCTGGTTGTGCCCCAATGTGGACATTCAACCTCAGACCTTCAGGCGACCATCCTCCAAGGTGGACTTTGGGGAACAGGCAGCAGAGAAAAGTGGCCAAGCAGAGGCTGATAGCCAAGTTTGGTATCCATGGGGATGGCCTCAACCGGGACCTTGGGTTCATGCCGAACTACACACACACATATACCTCTTTACATTCACACTCACACACAAACATGTACACACACTCTTTCACAGATCCTCATACCATTCCCCCCCATCCCCCAACACACACACCCACACCCACATGCACATATATAAGTTTGTGAGGTGAATTTGTACTTGCAGAATTACATTTTATTTTGATCAAAAGCTGCATGAATCCACGTAAGCTTCTGTAAATCCCGTTTTTAGATTAGAATCAGTCTGAACATTGCGGCACAGACAGCCTCACACAGGGCACCTCACACCTTTAATGCATTACCTGGGCCAACATGACACCTATTGGTAAAGTTCACTTGAGAATGTAAACTTTAAAAAAAATGCTCTGGGTTTACATCTGAAAGAACTGAAACCAACATGGTCATTCTAAAAGATAAGAGACTTAACAAACAATCCAGGTCTTTTTCAATATATAATTAAGTTACATCACACTGTAAACTTTTGCTATAAACCTTATACTCCACAACCACCTGATGAAGGAGCAGAGCTCCAAAAGCTAATGCTTCCAAATAAACTTGTTGGACTATAATCTGGTGTTATGTGATTTTCAACTTCATTATCCAGGCTGGCAAGGCATTGTAGTTGCTGCCTGTATGTGGACTTGAGACAACAAAAGAATCCCACTAGACCTTATAGGCTGGTATCCAGGAGACTGTCCTTCACGAAGCTAGACATTGTGGTTAGTTGAGGATTCCCAGAAGTGTGGTATAATTAATACTCATAAGGGTTTGTACCAATAGATAAGACTGCCATTAGGAATGTCATCACCCTGTCCAATTTTTCAGCTGATAACTGAGAACATTTTCTCTCCCAGGTTGCCTTTTATCTAAATGACATGCTAATACAGGAAAGAGCAATCAGGAGTATTTAGAGAAGGTGGAGATAGTCCTTAGATGTTTCTCCAAGGCAGACATACTTTGGCTACAGGATCAACAAGACCGGGTTACACCCATTGGAAGATAAAGTGAGAGCCATCAAAGTGCCCTGGCTCCCATGTCTGTTATGGAGCTTAGGACTTTCCTTGAGCTAGTGAAAATTACATTACAGAAAGTCCATACAATTCCTGACCTCCATCCTGGCACCTTTGCATCAACTCTTTAAAAAGCGTCAGCCTTGGAAATAGTCATTTAGCCAAGCCATAACTTTCAGGGAAGTGAAGAAACAGCTATCATCCTCGAAGGTGTTGGCACACTATGATCCCAAGTGAAATCTAGTATTGACATGCAATGCCTCCCATACAGCATTAGCTCATAGGTGGCTCACTGTAGAGGAATGCCCAATATTATATGCTTCCAGGACTTCGGCTAATGCAGAGAATAAATTGCCAAAACAAGGTCAGGGCTAATGAGTTATAAAGAAGGGTAGGTGTGACTGTCCTAAATAAGTGCATGCACCAAATGAAAACTGCAAACACAAAAACAGTGGGTGCTAAATATGATCAGCTTCTCAACTGCATTTCTGACTGTTTTGGAACCTGTGGGTTCTCCCTTGCTATCAAGCGTTGAAGACACTTTGGAATCTGAGATGGACATGGCACATGTTGTTATCTCAATGCCTTTACTGTCTGAAGAGGAGAATGAATTTCTTGCAAGACTCTTTGGGCACAGGAGGTTATCTACTATGTATTCCACATCGCCCATGTCATAGGCAGAGTTAGAGGAATCTGGTGCTAAAATGCCCGAGGAGGGGCTACAAAAATAAAGAACCAGCCTTTGTCTCAGACTCAGAGGGGGTGGGATATAATGATTATAACGTGGACCTCATAGAATATGATTCCCACGATTGGGGCTATTAATCTGGTCCAATCAGGGAGCCCAGGCTCACAAATATAAACAAAAGTGTCAGACGTTCTTTTCCTTCTGAGGAAATTAGCTTTGAAGAAGCTGGATCAGTGTCAAGGACTCTCTTTGTGTAAATAAAGGGGGACTTGGTGATAGGATACGGGCCTCTGTTTAGTTACTTCAACAACAACTGGTGTGAAATGATAACTAGCTTTCTTCACGCTTCAGATATTTTATACTGCAGAGACACACACCCCACCCCTTTCCAAAGGTCTGAAGGATTCTGGCAGTATTGTTCACGTACAATAGTTGTTCAGTTGCCTGGGAGCCAACCGCATAGTTGTTAATGGGCAAATGGCATCCACAACTGGCTGCAACTTCAAAAACCAATCAGCTACTTGTTGCTGGCTGAATCCCATTTGTACATACCTTGGTGTTGGCCTGTCTGCAAACAGTCTCCCCTATTGGTTGAATAAACAGTGAGTCTCAGTTACCCACTTTTAAAAAGTGTATCAATTTGTCATATAAGGACAGCTCCATACTATCCATTATCCAATGGTCTGGAAGAAAGAGCAGTCCAAATTTTGAAGGCAGGCTTAAAGAAACAACCAAAATATTCACAATATACCAAAGTGACCTGGTCCTATTTGATTTTAAGACCACCCCTCATACAACTAAAGGGTTAGCTTTTATTTAAACCAGTCCTTTTCCCATATCAGTGCACAATCAAAAATAGAGAGAAATGAAAAAGTGCAGTCTTTACAATGTCTTATTTTTTCACAGCCAATTAGCACATGTTTTCACCACATGAAAAAAATAATCACCACCTCTCTCTATTCTTTTTTCAGAAAAATGCTATTTCTATTCATTCCAAATGTTTCTCCTTCAGGTAAAATTGCAGCGGTTGTCTTTTGGTCCAACAAACTTCATTTTAGATATGACACTGTCCTCCCCACGGACAACAGCAAAGAATTATCTTGTCTGCACTTTTACAACTATGAGTCATAAATTTTTATCAAGTAATCAATTCAGTTGTAGGATCTTTGCTGTCACAGTAGCCCTGGGAAACTCTGAGTGAGTTGCCTTCATCAAATGTTGTGTTACTTCTCAATATCCTTTGTTATTCTTTAGAGTACAAGTTAATATTGAGTTCTTTTTCACATTAATACTCAAGGGCTTTTCAACTTTTCAACTTGCAATGTGTGATGGCATCTTTCTTATGACTTACTGATAAGTATTGCCTTAAAAATATTTCCTCTCTTTCAATAAGCAGACATGCAACCATGGCTGTCCAATGCCACTTATTTGGCATGCAACATTCCTTCAAAAGTTGCACCTATTACATCAGGAGAAAGAGGCAGTCATTGGGTGAAGCAATTCAACAGTGGGCAAAACGCAGCAATGCAATCAGCTGACTATTTTTTTTTACCCTTGGTGTGATGGAGATGGTGGTGAGATAGTTGGGAAGGTCACTTGTATTTCTGCTTATCTGTTAGTAATTATGCATTTCAGCTGGTCAATCCCAGTGATGGGAGGGTGAGAGACAATGTGGGGAAGATGAATAGGAATAAATCCAAGGTACATGGAGCATTAGAGGAGGGGGTGGGAAAAAATTATTTGAGGTGAGTTATAAACTGAATGCTGAGGCCCAGCTTATTTGCAAGTTTCTGAATTTAGATATTGCTTCCTCTGTCCCAGCAGCTAAACTCTGTTCTCTGTTGAAGAAATGTGTTTGACCTAAAAGTGGAGGCATGTGAGTGATCCAATGAGAATGGAATGAAAGATAAGAAAATTTCAAACATTGTTTTCAGTGGATCCCTTTCTAGCTGGTACTGAGTAATCATTCAGTGCTAGTCCCCATGAGTTTCTATTTTGTGCTCTGTGCTAACACAACAGCTGTTGTTACTTTCCAGGGATCTCTGTGAAAAGATCTGTCTAGGTCATAAAGATGTACAGAGAAGTACACGCTATGATGATATTAAAATATACTAAGAAGCAAATTGCAGTACTTATCCTGACCTCTTGAAGCATGGCTTCTTACTCTGTTACACAATGCCCTGACTGAGGCCTTGTGTAGATACACAACAGCTCCTTCCTCCAACAAGCCCTTATGGAGCAGATGATAAGCTTCTTCAAGATAAAGTTCCAATGCTTGGACTGGTCTGGGTGATGGGGGAATGGGGGCTTACAGAACACTACAGACTGAGTTTGCCATGTATTCCTACCATATTGTGCTCTATAGAACTGGAGCAGGCTGAGGAGAATGTGGCAGATTCTGGAGTGATGGGAGAGCAACAGTAGTGTTCCAAGGTTCAAGATAACAACATTGAGCAGGAAAAACATCACCATCATCATGTTGGTCTAAGAGATCAAGAGATCTAAGTTGAGTGAAATCCTCATTTGTTAACTGTAAATTTGGTTAATGCTGGAGAGGTAGATCACCCTTTTTACAGCTAAAATAAATACAGGGTTTTGTTTGGTTTTTTTTGTTTCTTAACTTCAATCATCCAATGGGAAAAGCATCTGAAGGCATCACAAAATCTGATTCTCCCACATTCAGCCATGATGTGTGAAAATGGGCATTAGGGTCAGACTAGCACTCCATCAGACGAGATTCCAACATCCTGTGGTTATGGGTAGAAATGGTAGACTTTGTAGCTTCATTCTTTTAGCTTCAGCTAAAATGACAGTTCATCAGACAGTTGACATTGCAATGGGCTAATATATTTACAAATGTGATATACTATTTACAGTAAAGTATTCCCTGTGCTACCTATATTTCCTCAGAAGTTATTCTTTGTCTTTGCCCTCCTATAATGTTTAAGCACAGTCGGATGATTCATATCTGGATGAAAGGAGCCTGCTCTATAAACAAGCCCTAATGGCCATGGAATATTGGGCCAAGAACTCTGAGAATGTCTGGGTCCTGGAGCCAAAATCCTTATGAAAATGACCTGCCCAATTGCAGGCCTGCTTTCCACAAATTGAGTTCCCACCGGAACTAATTCTCTATGACTGCTTCCATGAAGACAACCAAATCTATGCTTGCTGGAGCCAGCAAATAACAGATAACATTGTTGGACTTCTCTAACCTTTGATCCAGTTTGCCAAGTATCTCCAACAAACCTGCTTGTTGTACTGTATCAGTTAATGATTTGGAGATGCTGGTGTTGGATTGGGGTGTACAAAGTTAAAAATCACACAACACCAGGTTATTGTCCAACAGGTTTCATTGGAAGCACACTAGCTTTTGGAATGACGCTCCTTCATCAGGTGATTGTCCTGATGACAATCACCTGATGAAGGAGCATCGCTCCGAAAGCTAGTGTGCTTCCAATTAAACCTGTTGGACTATACCTAGTGTTGTGTGATTTTTAATTTTGTATCAGTTAATACATTTTTATGAAGTTATTAATTGTTGACAACATGGAATCCTCTCCTGCCTAGAGCAAAGCAGATGCCTAGTCTCCAGCAGCCTCTGCATATTGACAACCTGCCACCTTTCTTCCTTTGCCAGCTGTGGAGATGGTGCAGTGATGAGTTCACCAGAATGTGCTTGAGTGTAATCTAAATATAGCACCCACGAAGGTGACAGTATCTGAGCTTGTGGAGGGTGCTAGAAACACTATTGCCAATGCTTCCTTTGAGAGGTCTGTGGCTCCATCCTCAGAGGTGGAGAAGGAACTAAAGACTTGAGGGTTGCTGTCTTGTGGCAGGATGACCTTTGGGATCCTGTTGGTGACTGTAGAAGATGAGAGTGAACAAGGTCAGCTGTGATTGTATTGAAAAGCAGAAATGAAATAATCCCACAAAGACTTGTATCCCGTCGCCAAGTCACCCTTTATTTACACTTGTGTAGCACATGACACTGACCCAGCTAGCACAGAGCTGGCTCCTCAAGTGAGCAGAACTCCTGGCACTCCTGTTTATATCTGTCTGCCAGGACTCCTGTAATTGAACCAAGGTAATAGCCCCAATCAGGGAATTCATATTCTATGAGATTCAACTGGTTCATATTATTTCAATCATTACAGAGAAAGTTTAGAGGGGCTGAATCACCTACTCTTCTCCCTCGTTCTTATGTTAATAATATGTTCAGACTGGTGGCATAGGAAGAACAGTGAATCACATCACAAAGAATCTTCCTTGGGTGTCTTAGCATCACATGGTCTTAGCATCACTACATGAGTAGTCATGATTGTTTTCCCATGACCTCAAGGATCTTTTCTACTGGGGTGAGGAGACAAATAGCTGTCTTAGCTCTTTCAGCCCAACTGTAGTCTACTTTCTCCAGTAATGAAGCAAAGGGAAAGATTCACTGAAGTGAAAGTGACTGGCACAATTGTTAGTATTGGTGCAGGTGGGAATAACAGTGGTGAGATCTCCCAAGTGAGTAACGAGGAAGGGCAGAGGGCAGGAAGAGTTAGAAGTTTGTGGGATGAGGCAGGTTAGAAACTATTTAAGGAATATGCTGCAAGTAATTTGGACCATAAACCTTGTGGGATGGTGTGTGCAATGCCAGAGTTAGAGGGGATGTGAGGTAGAGGGGATGTGAGGTAGAGGGGATGTGAGGTAGCAAACATTACAGCAGCAGGAGTGGTGAAGGCGTGGAACGGGGGCTGCGAGTAAGGTAAATTTTCCTGTTAAAGCCTTACCTCGTGAATAGGTGGAGCAAAGGCTCTACAGAAGTGGATGCAGACACGGGGACTGCTAGGTATGTGAGCTGACATATTCAGACTGTGGCTGAACCCGAGACACTACACACATAGCGTCTCCCACCCATCTTCCTCCTCTAACCAAAAAAAAAAATCTGTGTGGAGAATTGGTAAGGTAAGGAGGCTCTTTTGTATTTATTCAATCTCTCTTGGCAATTTAGAGCAGAGGGGATGTAGGCTAGGGTAGCTGTATGCTCCTCTTGCAGAATGTGGGAGGTAAAGGTCACCACGGGTGTCCCTACTGACTTCAACTGCAAGGAGTGCACACAACTCCAGCTCCTCACAGACTGGGTTAGGGAATTGGAGCATTGAGCTGGATGAACTTCAGCTCATTTGGGAGGCTGAAGGGATGATAGAGAGGAGTTATAGGAGGTAGTCACACCTAAGTTGCAGGATAAAGGTAGCTGGGTGACCATCAGAAGAGGGAAAGGGAATAAACAGACAATGCAGGGATTCCCTGTGGCCGCTCCCCTCAACAATAAGTATATCTGTTGGGGGAGGGGTGGGGGTGAACTAAAATGTTGTGGCCATTACAGAGACTTGGATATCACAGGGGCAGGAATGGTTGTTGGATGTTCCAGGGTTTCAAAAAGAATGGTGGCGGGGCAGGGCGGGGGCATGAAAAAGCTTTAGTGGGTAGGATTAAGGAAAACACTCAAGTCAAAGGACTTGTACTGTACTGTACTGTTCTATGTTCTATGTTCAAATAGAAGATGATGGCACTCATCCTTACAGAGTGCAGAAGGTCATTGATGTTCTTTGTGCACTGCTGCATGTTCCTCCAAACCAGAGAAGCACCAGTTGTTATGGACCAGGCCAGAGCGACTCAAAACATTATAAGCAGATAGTCCACAGCTTACATTTTCTAGCTGTTTCAGGCAGATATAAAGTGCATATCCGAAGAGTGGTGCAGCTGGCAAAACCACTAGGCTTCATGTAAAACAGAATTCATTTACACACCACTAAAGGAAACACACACGCAAGAAAAGAACATTTAGAATAACAATGATTTGAAAACCCAACCAACACGCAATATCCCCTGCAACTTAACAAGTTCTGTTAAGTTGACTCTGATTTCCTGCGATTTCCCATAAACATACCCCTTAGCAAAAAAAGGGTAGATTCAAACACAGATTCCTGCAGGAGAGATGCAGGAGAGATGCCAGAGAGAGAGAGAGAGAGAGAGAGAGAGAGAGAGAGGGGTGGGGTGAGGGAGGCAGAGGTGGTGTCAGCCAGGGGTCATTTGCTGAAGCATGGACCCTCTTTCCTGTCCAGTACCTGTTTCTCCAGGTTCCCCAGCTAAAACTAAACCAAACCAGAAAAATCCCTGAGCTAGGAGAACTGGCCACTCCCCTGTCATTGCCCAGGTGTTAAAAAAATGTCTAAGAGTTCATTTCTTTAGGCAGTATCTATTAGCCATAATCAAAGTAGCCTAATTCCAGACAAATTGGAACCTTTGCTTTTTCTAACCCCTTTTGAAAAGAAAACAAGGACAGCATAACCTTGTTAAAGGAGCAGCAACATCACACAGTGGCCTGGGTGACATTGGCAGATGATGCTGGTTGAATCTGCTGCTTATGTTTGCTCTGGCAGTCCAGGGAGGAAAAGATAGGCCTGATCTGCATCCGTCCATCCAGGTCTGTGTGCAAACTGAGGTGTTAATGTGCCTCTGTCACCATCTCTTTTGAAATTCTTCAGACACCCAACTGTGAAGAACAATTGCTGTTTTACAGCATTTGGAATGATGCACAGCTGGTGTTTAGATATGCTGCCTGTGGGAAGAACACTGAAAGGTCCCCATACTGGTGAGCATCTCCTCCGCAGCTAAGTACAAGATAACTTTGCGATCAGTGTCATAGGGGTGTGGCACATACTCAAGGTGAGCAGCATAACTTCGATGTGAGAAAGATCACTAGTGTTCATGGAGGGTAAGCCTCCATAAAACCATTCAAAATTGACACTGCCAAATTTTGGGAAAATTCAGCACAATGTGTACATCCTAATCTTTATTTTACTGTCTTTTAAAAATACATGAATTAGAATCCTTCACTTTTACTTTTCTATTTTGCTGTCTTTAAAAATTCTTCAATATGAAGGTCAGAAAAAGGTGCATGTATATTTCCCTATTGCTGAATGTTACAGATTCTATGTAGCTGGCAATGATTCAAAGTTACACTTCAGTTGGGAAATTAACTTTATTGTACCGTTTAGATGTTTAAGAGTGTGATTTTCGAGGTTAGTGATGAGAACCACCTTTGTGCCACTGATCACTAAATTGAGATGAATATTTCATGTCACACAAAGATTTTCATGGATTAGAAAAGAACCATAGGAATTTCAGAGGACGGGAAGGTCATTTGACCCACAAATTCTATGAATATTTGTTTTTCATGAAAGTTTTTTCAAAAACTGTTTCTACCCTCTATACCACCAAGTTCCTTGTCATCTGTTGGTGATCAGTTTGTTCTTTTGCAACCTTGGTTACTACTGCTTATCAGCTCGCTCAAATTCACTTGTACTGAAATCTTTGTACCTGACATTGTAAAGTTTAAATGTAACTATGCTTTTCTGTTATCTGCCCATCCTGCAAACTCAATGAAGCTCAACTTATCTAAATTTGCCACATATTTCATGTGCGTCCAAATTCTCCCCCCTCCCCTCCCCCCCATGCCCCCCACCATCCACCAACAAATCATCATTTACATTAGAATGTCCTCCATGACCTTTCCCCCCAGTTTTCTCAGGCTTGGTCATCTCTTTCCGAACAGTTTTCAATTCATCTTCCCTCCACTCAGTCCACTGTTTTTGGTGCGCCCTCAGGACTGCAACAAGAAATGTTAATGCTCCCTTCCTAAGCCTTTCTGTCTCAGTAGAATAATTTTTTAGATTAAGCAGCACACTATAATCCATCTCATTAGTTTAACTTCCAGTCACCATTTCGAAGACATATGAGCAGAATTAGGCCATTCAGCCCATTAAGTCTGCTCTGCCATTCAATCATGGTGATAGGTTTCTCTCAAGGCCATTCTCCTGCCTTTTTCCTGTAACCCTTCATTGCCCAATCAACAACTTATCTAACTCTGCCTTTAATACATTCAATTGCTTGACCTGTACAGCCCTCTGCAGCATTGAGTTCCACAGATTAGCTACTGTCTGGCTGAAGAAATTCCTCCTCATCTCAGTTCTAAAGGGTCATCACTTCACTCTGAGCCTGGGCTCTGGTGTCCTAGACTCTCCTACCAGTAAAAGCACCTTCTCCACATCCACTCTATCTGGGCGTCTTAATATTCTGTAAGTTTCAATCTCCCCTCATCTTTCTAAACTCAAATACCGATCCAGAGTCCCGAACCAGTCCTCAAATGACAAGCCTTTTACCCCCAGGAACATTTTTGTAAACTTCCTATGACACTCTCCAACAGCACATCTTTCCTTAGATAAAGGGCCAATACTGCTCTTTATATTCCATATGCCATCTGACCAGAACCTGACACAGCTTCAGCATTATAACTGTGCTCTTGTTTTCTTGAAATGAATGTTACCATTGCATTTGCCTTCCTAACTGCCAACTGAACCTGCATGCTAACCTTAGTGAGTTTTGGGAAGATTTGTAGCTCAGGTTGAGGTTTTGGATGTAGGTTTGCTCGCTGAGCTGGAATGTTCATTTCCAGATGTTTCGCCACCCTGCTAGGTAACATCTTCCATGGGCCTCAGGCGAAGCACTGCTGAAAATTTCTGCTTTCTATTTATAGGTTTGGGCTTCTTTGGGTCGGTGATGTCATTTCCTGTGGTGACGTCATTTCCTGTGGTGAAGTCACTTCCTGTTCCTATTCTCAGGGGTGGTAGATGGGGTCTAACTCGACGTGTTTGTTGATAGAGTTCTGGTTGGAATGTCATGCTTCTAGGAATTCTCATGTGTGTCTCTGTTTGGCTTGTCCAAGGATGGATGTGTTGTCCCAGTCAAAGTGGTGTCCTTCCTCATCTGTATGTAAGGATATTAGTGAAAGGGGATCATGTCTTTTTATGGCTAGTTGGTGTTCATGTATCTCGGTGGCTAGTTTTCTGCCTGTTTGTCCAATTAGTGTTTGTTACAGTCCTTGCACGGTATTTTGTAAATGACATTATTTTTGATTGTTATCTGCGTCGGGTCTTTCAAATTCATTAGTTGCTGTTTTAGAGTGTTGGTGGGTTTGTGGGCTACTATGATGTCAAAGGGTCTGAGTAGTCTAGCAGTCATTTCCGAGATGTCTTTGATGTAGGGAAGAGTGGCTAAGGATTCTGGATGTGTTTTGTCTGCTTGTTAGGGTTTGTTGCTGAGAAATCAGTAGACTGTGTTCATTGCGTACCCATTCTTTGTGAATACACGGTGTAGGTGATTTTCCTCTGCTCTGCATAGTTCCTCTGTGCTGCAGTGTGTGGTGGCTCATTGAAATAATGTTCTGATGCAGCTTTGTTTGTGGGTGTTGGGGTGATTGCTTCTGCAGTTCAATATTTGGTCCGTATGTGTTGTTTTCCTGTAGATGCTAACCCTCAGAAAACCTTAAACTAGGACTTCCGAGTTCCTTCGTGTTTCAGATTTCTGAAGTTTCTCAGTTTAGACAATCGTCTATGCTTCTATTTCTTCCTACAAAGTGTATAATCTCATGCTTTCCATGTGGTATTCCACTGCCATTTGCTTTCTCAACATTACTGATCCCTTCACCTATCTTTGTGTCATCTGCAAACTTAGCAACAATGCCTTCAGTTACTGCATCCAGATTGCTAATGTATAACATAAATAGTTGTGATCCCAACATGAACACCTGCAGATCTCCACTAGTCACTGGCTGTCATCCTAAAACAGACCCCTTTATCCTCGCTCTGCCTTCTGCCAATCAACCAATCTTCCATCCATGCCCAGTACCTTGTCCCTCACACAATGGACTCTTATATAGTAGTATTCTGTGCGGCATCTTATCAAAAGCCTTCTGGAAATCCAAATAGATCACATCCACTGCCTCTCCTTTGTCAAACTTGCTTGTAACTTCCTCAAAAATATGTCAAGTATGAACTCCCTTGTCAAAGCCATGCTGACTCAGTCTTACTTTATCATGCACTTCCATGCACTTTGCAAACTCAACTTTAATAATAGACTCTAAAATCTTACAAATGACCAAAGTCAGGTTAACCAGTCTTCTGCCTCCATCCTTTCTTAAACAACAGTGTTACATCTACCATTTTCCAGTCCTCCGGTCCCTTTCTTTCTCCAGTGATTCCTGAAAGATCACCACCAATGTGAGTACAATCCCTCTAGATATCTCCTTCAGAACTCTGAGACCCAGGTTTTTATTGACCTTCGGACATTTCATTTCCTCAGTACCTTCTTCCAAGTGATGGCCACTTCACTTGCTCTGCTCTCTGATTCTCTTCATGTTTTGGTATCCTGCTGATGTCTTCTACCACAAAGACTGATGCAAAGTACCTACATTCAGTTCCTCTGCCATTTCTTTATTCCCCATTTCTACTTTTCCAGTTTCATTTTTCAGCAGTCCAATGTCCAATCTTGCCTCTCTCTTTTACCTTTTTGATGACTAAAAATACTCTTGCAATCTTCTTCTACATTACTAGCTTACTCTTATATTTCATCTTCTCCACCTTATTACTCTGTAAAATTTATCCTCTACTGTTTTTTATAGGCTTCCCAATCTTTTAATCTTCAGATTGTATACTTTTTCTTTGGCTTTTGTGCTGTCCCTGACTTCACTTGGTTGCTTCATCCTCCCCTTAGTATGTTTCTTTTCTTATGGATAAATTTCTGTGCCTCCCAAATTACTCCCAGAAACTTCTGCTATTGCTGCTCCACTGTCTTCCCTTGCAATCAAGGGAATATCTGCAAAGAGAGAGCAAGCCAAGATGACTCTTCATCAGAGCTCTCATCTAGACTTGAAACGTTAGCTTGCTCTCTCTCCACAGATACTGCCTGACCCGCTGTGATTTCCAGTTTTTGTTTTCAGTACAGATTCCAGCATCTGAAGTAATCCGCTCCTCCCTTTGCAATCAACTCTGGCCAGTTCCTCCCTTAAATCTTTGCAGTTACCTTTACTCATTTGTAATATTGATTCCACCTTCTCCCTCTCAAACTGTCAAAAGTAATCAACACCTATTCAGGTCTTATTCAGGCTTCAGATGATTGCTTGTTGACAACTGTCCCTCAGTCAACTGAGTCAGATGCCTTATTAACCTTTTCACTATACTAGTAAACTTCAAAAACAGTGAAAGCAATGACAAATTTACTAGTTCTATTCTGATGCTACCTCCAGATTCCCTGAACTATATACTCACTCAGGCTGTGTCTCACTCTGGATGTGATCTCTCCTTCCTGACTGTGGGAAGCTTAGAGATTTACTTGCTAATCACTTATTTCTCAGATCATGTTCCATTATGCCTATTTCTAAAACAGCTTGAAATATCTTATAGTAATACAGTCCTTAATCATCCTTATCTATTCCTGTTAAATGTGTAATTTAACCTCAGATATGTTTTGATTAGTGATTTCTCCCCTCCTCTCAAACTTTAATTTTGCTACAGGCTTATAAGCTTGATATACTACTTACATTAATTGCCTAAATTACTAGTCTAATTCAAGTGTACCTATTGTAAAAAATATGCTTTATATTGTTCTGTGTTTTTAATTATGGACTTGTTAGGGAATGTAATTGGTTTAAAGCCAAGGGATGTAGGTTTGCTCGCTGAGCTGGAAGGTTCATTTTCAGATATTTCATCACCCTACTGGGCAACATCTTCAGTGAGCCTCCGGACAAAGCACTGCTGGTGTTTCCAGGTTCTATTTATATGTTTGGGCTTCCCTGGGTTGGTGATGTTATTTCATGTGGTGATGTCATTTCCTATAGTGATGTCATTTCCTGTTCTTTTTCCCAGGGGTGGTGGATGAGGTCTAACTCAATGTGTTTGTTGATAGAGTTCTGGTTAGAATGTCATGTTTCTAGGAATTCTCATGTGTATCTGTGTATCTCTGGTTGGCTTGTCCTAGAATGGATGTATTGTCCCAATGGAAGTGGTGTCCTTCCTTATGTGTAAGTAAAGATATTACTGAGAGAGGGTCATGTCGTTTTGTGGCTAAGTTGATGTTCATGTATCTATCCAGAGCCTCAACCTGAGCTACCAATCTTCTCAAAACTTAGTTGTTGCAGTTTTTGAAAGCAAGTAACCTGACACTCTTTGTATTTCTATTTACAAAGCTGCTTGTTCAAGCAGTAGATAAAGTCTCACTTGTAGGCAATCTGGACTCAAGGCCATGTACAAATGGAGATTCAGCCAGCAACAATTAGCTGATTGGTCTGTGGACTAGTGACTAGTTATTGATTGCAAAGGCCTTCTGCCTGCCAACAATAATGTCATTGATTCTCAGGTAGGTGAACAGCTTGAGGGTGTGAACAAGAAAGGAAGAAGTGATCTCCACCAGCTCAGGAACTGCATCTATTCTCTACAGGGAAAGTCACTTTGAGCCTGTATACCGTGAATTTTAATTAATCAGTTTGAGATCTTTTGTAAGTGTGAACCAGCCACTCTACGCCTCCTGCAAACAAAGTTTCAATGAGCACAAGAATTATCTCAGCACATCCTGTGAACAGAGATCTCTGAATTGCTTTCTCTGTTTTCCTTCTGCCAATAGCACCCATCTTTATTTTCTCTTTGTGTTTGTGAGTGTGTGTAAGAGAATTAGAATTAGAACAGAATATCCTTTATTATGACATATAATCAATGAGCACAGTGAAAAGTTTATGCATTTCCAATTACAGTGCTGACTTAGATACAAAAGTACCTAGGCACACCTTCTTCAGTTACAAGATTTAGACAATGCAGAAATAAATAAAATGTCTGGCATTCAGAAGGAATTTAAAGGTGATGAAAGTTTTACCTAGTGGAATTATATGCTGACAGTTCATAATTTCCTAGTAGCAAGAGACTATTGTAATAAGTAAGAATTCTTACTCAGTACAGGAATCTAATCTATGCTTTCCAACAACTTAGGTCTTAAAAGACAGGTAAATTTGGAAACTTTACATTGTTTTTAATACCTTTACCTTTTGTGATGTCTCTGGAATATCAGGGCTTGCTTTCCAACAGGCTATTTCAGTGAGGTGTGACACTATGCCTCCCATTTTCATTATGAAAGTGGAGTAAGTTTACCTATGGCTACATTTTAACTGTTCCCTACCCTACAGAAATTTTATATTGAAATTCAGATACTATACAGCTAATCCATATAATTAGCTGTGTTTCTCTCATCCATCACCTTTCCAAATATTAGTGCCTCAAGCAGAAATAGTTAATTTGGACATTCTGGTCCCTATTATACATAATTCTGAACAGAATATATATGCATAATGAACATAATATTGAGTCATAAAACCAAATGTTTCAAGATTATAAAATATTTAGTTTGGCAAGCCATAATATTTACTTTCAAAATGTAACAGTATTCTCCAACATTAATAACTTGTCTTCTTAACTGAAGAAAAGTTTATTTATCTTGGAGGGGTGCAATGCAGATTCATTAAAAAATTATTCCTGAGCTATGAGGTTGTCCTATGAGGAGGAACTGAGTAAAATGGTCTGTGTTTTCTGTGGTTAAGAATTAGAGGTAACTTAATGAAACTTATAAAATTCATAGAGAGGTGGAGAAAGTAGACACTCATTACAGGCTGATATTCTTGGCTGGAAATTCTAGAATTAGGTGCTCATAGTCACAGCAGAAGGCTTGGTCCATTTTGAATTGAATTGCATTAAACTGAATTAGCTTTATTGTCACATGAACTTAAATGAATACAGTGCTGTATTACAGCACCATTTTAGGTACAAAGATACCTAGGTACACATTCTGAAGTACAAACTGAAGTTTCTTCATTCAGAAGGTTGTGAATTGTAAGTATTATCTATTTCAGAGGACTAATCACAAATCCCCAAGCTGAAGGTGATAGACTTTAACACTCAAGAAAATCAAGGAATGTGGGAATAGGGTGGGAGTAGAGTAAATATAAAAGTAACAATTGATCTAATTCAATGGGATAATAGATTGAGGGGTGGATATATCCTTTTCCTGTTTTCTTTTTGTTACATTATTATTAATTTTTTTTCTGATTAACGCTGTGTATGAGCTCAATTGGTTCATCAAAATTTGTGTACTAACAGGATTGAAGAATGCATCTGGCATTGAGCATATCGTGGTTTTCTGTAAAATGGGTAAAACACCTTGAGAGTTATTACTTCTTACAGTGCAATATTATTAATGGTCCTCTTCCCATACGTTATAATCCAGAAATTAAATTTTGTAACTGTAATTTTAAAAAGAAATTATTTAAAAAATTTATGCATTTTATAAATGCTTACAACTACATAATGTTGCAGCATACAAATATTAATATATTCATCATTCATGGGAGAATTTAAAGACTGAGTTTTTAAATTATAAAAATATTAAATATACTATGTTTATATAATTTTCAAATTAAAATAACATGTTATTAACACTGAATGCTCTGTCATTAATTACACATACATTTGTTTTAAGTAATGTTGTTCTTAGTATTTTAAGTAATTTTGTGTTAATTGACTAAATTCTAAGCCTTTTCAACTGAAAGGCCACTGGGAAAATTATACTGGGAAATATGAAAAAATATTGCCTCCTGCAAACAGTGAGATGACAGTCACATACCATACCCTACATATATATTTTTAAAATTGCTTCCTTTTTGACCAAATCTTTAGGCACACTTTCGGGGACGAACTATACACACAATACAAGAGGTTAGTGAGTAAAATTAGGGCGCACGGGATTGGGGGCAAAGTACTAGATTGGATAGAGAATTGGTTGGCTAATAGGAAACAAAGGGTAGTGATTAACGGCTCCATTTCGAAATGGCAGGCAGTGACCAGTGGGGTACCGCAGGGATCCGTGCTGGGACCGCAGCTTTTTACAATATATGTAAATGATATAGAAGATGGTATCAGCAATAACATTAGCAAATTTGCTGATGACACAAAGCTAGGTGGTAGGGTGAAATGTGATGAGGATGTTAGGGGATTACAGGGTGACCTGGACAAGCTGGGTGAGTGGGCAGATGCATGGCAGATGCAGTTTAATGTGGATAAATGTCTGGTTATCCACTTTGGTGGCAAGAACAGGAAGGCAGATTACTACCTCAATGGTATCAAATTAGGTAAAGGGGCTGTTCAGAGAGATCTGGGTGTTCTTGTCCACCAGTCAATGAAGGCAAGCATGCAGGTACAGCAGGTCGTGAAGAAGGCTAATAGCATGCTGGCCTTCATAACAAGAGGGATTGAGTATAGAAGCAAAGAGGTGCTTCTGCAGCTGTACAGGGCCCTGGTGAGACCACACCTGGAGTACTGTGTACAGTTCTGGTCTCCAAATTTGAGGAAAGACATTCTGGCTATTGAGGGAGTGCAGCGTAGGTTCACGAGGTCAATTCCTGGAATGGCAGGATTGCCTTACACGGAAAGACTGAAGCGACTGGGCTTGTATACCCTTGAGTTTAGAAGACTGAGAGGGGATCTGATTGAAACGTATAGGCTTATGAAAGGACTGGACACTCTGGCAGGAGGGAACATATTTCCGTTGATGGGGGAGTGCCGAACCAGAGGACACAACTTAAAAATACGGGGTAGACCATTTAGGACAGAGATGAGGAGAAACTACTTCACCCAGAGAGTGGTGGCTGTGTGGAATGCTCTGCCCCAGAGGGCAGTGGAGGCCCAGTCTCTGGATTCTTTTAAGAAAGAATTGGATAGAGCTCTTAAAGATAGTGGAGTCAAGGGGTATGGAGATAAGGCTGGAACAGGATACTGATTAGGAATGATCAGCCATGATCATATTGAATGGCGGTGCAGGCTCGAAGGGCAGAATGGCCTACTCCTGCATCTATTGTCTATTGTCTATTGTCTATTGTCTATAATACAGTTGAGGGATGAAATGACCATTCTTACTTATTATAATGTGAAGATGAATACTGTGTTGCTTGAATATTTTAACAAAGAGGGAACAAAGGGGAAATAAATCCTTTTTTTTAGAAAATGGTAAAATGCAATTAGAGGTAAAGTAAATGCTGCCCCCTTTTTACGAATGTATAAATAGAAGAAGGCGTGCCTGTCAACCTTTGAGGAAAGGAACAAAGGAGAAAGACTTGCATTGTTCTGAGACAGAAAATTGAAGTGCGATGGGTGGGGGGGGGGGGTAAGTGGAGGCAGCTGAGACAAGGAGGGAGGTATGTGGAATCTAAAATGGCCTATGACATGGTGGCAGTGGCTGGAACAGAAAGGGGCAGTACCCTGCTCACTCTTGCTGTTACTGGCATGAAACCTCTTCCCTTTGGGATTATTCAAGGAGCCCAGGATGCTCCACTGTGAAGCAGGTGGAGTCGTTGAGAAGAACAATGACACCAATGATCTTTTAGTAACATTTTGCTGTTGGAATTTTGCTGTTGCACGGGGAGCAAAATCTAATTAAAAACTACAGAATACTAAATGGCCTGGACAGAGTGAATGCTAGGCAGATATTTCCATTGGTAGGAGAGACTAGGATCTGAGGGCACAGCCTCAGAGTAACGGGGAGACCTTTTAGAACAGAGATAAGGAGAGACATCTTCAACAAGAGAATGGTGAATCTATGGAATTATCTGCTAGGGCGGCACGGTGGCACAGTGGTTAGCACTGCTGCCTCACAGCGCCAGAGACCTGGGTTCAATTCCCGCCTCAGGCGACTGACTGTGTGGAGTTTGCACGTTCTCCCCGTGTCTGCGTGGGTTTCCTCCGGGTGCTCTGGTTTCCTCCCACAGTCCAAAGATGTGCAGATCAGGTGAATTGGCCATGCTAAATTGCCCGTAGTGTTAGGTAAGGGGTAGATATAGATGTAGGGGTATGGGTGGGTTATGTTTCGGCGGGGCGGTGTGGACTTGTTGGGCCGAAGGGCCTGTTTCCACACTGTAAGGAATCTAATCTAATCTAATAAGGCTGTAGAGGCCAGTTCATTGAGTATATTTAAGAAAAGATAGATAGGTTGTTGAGTATCAAGGGAATCAAGGGTTACAGGGAGAAAACGGGAGAATGGGGTTGAGAAACTTGAGAAAAAATATACACACTCCCTGTCCTTAGTACCATGCCATTTTTGAACTTTGTATAAGAGAATGCTACTCTTTCCCTATTGTCCAATGTGGCATAATATATTGTCACTCTTCAGGACTGATTGTGGAACACACGGATCTAATATTGTTCCAAGTTGTTGTGTTCATGCCACTGGACTGATACCTAATGGTGTTATTAACCTACTATCCTGGTACCCTCCCAGGTGATGACAGTGCACTCAATTTAACTAAGGACTACTTTCCTTTGACTTTTCAACATGGCCAATTCGTTGATGCACATTCAATGTATTTTCTACAGAAGCTGCTGACACATGATGTGGGTGTGATCTTGACTTAGCCCTCTTGACTGATCACTGCTGGAAAATCTGACACATTGCCAACTTTGATTCTTGGTTAAGAGGTAAGACATTATGGAAATATGGGGAGCTTGTAAGTTTTGAATGATAGAGCGAAATGCAAAAATGCAAAGCAAGGCAAGGTAGCAATGCTGTGACCATCTGAGTAGGCACAGAATATGCAGGTGCTAAGAGAGGTAGTGAAGAGCTATGAGATGCACCCTGCTTCAATCCTGAGATGGGTGGATATCCCTGTGTGCAAAGCAACAATAGCTTCACAATGCAAGGTAGCGGTGCACTCCAGCATGCAGCACTGAAGTGGATAACTGTATTACATGAGTTGAAGATGCGCCAAGATAAAGTATTAATGCTGGTAGGTGGCTGACATCAATATTTGTGTTAAGGGCTTGAAGCTGGTCACTGTCTATAGAGTATGCCCTGAGATGTTGGGGACTTTTGTTCAGGTTGGAGAGCAAGCAGTGAGCTGGAGCCAGTGTCACCCTCTGGTTTCTCTCTGTTGTGGAGAATAGCAAACTGCATACCAGTTGCGAGAATAGATACTGAAATGTTAAAGATTGCAAATGATGAGCAAGATTCTCTTCTTGCCATTCCAACCTTGGTTGCAGATTTGCACTTTTTTTTCTCAACGTTGAGAATCTCATTTTTGCAATCTCGCCATGTGTCCCAACTGACTCACTATTACATGTGCTGTTCAAGAACTAGAAATTTTCAGTCCATTGTTCCGTAATACTTCAAAAATGAGGTTGACTTATCCATGTAATATGTCAAATATTAAGGGATCTTTTGGCCAAACTTTAGTTTCAACCTTTATACAAGGTTTATTATTACTTGAAAAATATTGCCATGTCCTGTTCCTCACTGTCTCTCTCCTTTTATTACTTGCTGTTACAGAGTGAAAACTCAATTGCATGTTTTCTTTAATGCGATACAGAAAGTTCTGTACCCTGATAAAATTGCTGCTCAGAACTGGAAAATGTTAGAGGTGCAACAATTACGTATGAAGTCAAAAAAGTGTGGTTCTAAAAAAGCACAGCAGGTTAGGCAGCATCCAAGGAGCAGGAGAGTTGGTGTTTCGGCCACAAGCCCTTCATCAGGAATGTTGGGTAGTGGGGGAGCGTGGAGATACCCAAGGGGGCTGAGAGATAAATTACCTATGGAGGCAAGGGAGGAGAGAAAACAAAGGAGAGGCTTTGTGGTCAGGTGGGAGATTGAACTGATTACATGACGGTACAAGGCAAGGAGAAATTGTAATTGGACAAATAAAGAAACAGAAACTGAGTCCAGATGAGTTGTAAAAAAGATGGATTGCCAAACCTGCAGTGTATAAAACAAGGGGCTGAAGGTTACGACCTGATAATGTTGAGCTAATGTTGAATGTGAGAAGTTGCAAAGGGCCAAATTAAACGATGAGATTCTTTTTAGATGTACAGCAAGGAAACAAACCCTTCAGTTCAACTTATCCACACTGACCAGATATCCCAAATAAATCTAGTCTCATTTGCTAGTATTTTGCCCATATCTCTCTAAACCCTTCCTTTTCATATACCCAGATTGATGCATTTTAAATGTTGTAGTTGTACCAGCTTCCACCACTTCCTCTGGCAGCTCATTCCATTCACACACCACTCTCAGTGTGAGAAAATTGCCCCTTAGGTCCATTTTAAATCTTTCCACTCTCACCTTAAACCTACAGTTTTAGACTCCCCTCATCCTGGCGAAAAGACCTGGTCTATTTATCCTATCCATGCCCCCTCATGATTTGATAAACCTCGATAAGGTCACCCCTCAGTCTCCAATGCTCCAGGGAAAATAGCCCCAGCCTATTTAGCCTTTCCCTATAGCTCAAATCCTCCAATCCTGGCAACATCCCCATAAATCTTTTCTGAACCCTTTCAAGTTTCACACCATTTTCCCTATACCAGGGAGACAAGAATTCCCTGCACTATTCCAAATGTGGCCTAACCAATGTCCTGTACAGCCACAACATGACCTCCCAACTCCTATACTCAATGCACTGATCAATAAAGGCAAGCATACAAATGCCTTCTTCACTATCCCATCTATCTGCAACTCCATTTTCAAGGAACTATGAACCTGCACTCCAAGAGCTCTTAGTTCAGCAACACTTCCCAGGACCTTACCATTAGGTGTATAAGTCCACTGGTTTGCTTTTTCAAAATGCAGCACCGCACATTTATCTAAATTAAACTCCATCTACCACTCACTGGCCCATTGGCCAATCTGATCAAGGTCCAGTAACGTAACCTGAGGTAACCTTCTTCGCTAGTTCTCCCTGTATTCCATGTGATCTAACTTTGCTAATCAGTCTCCCATGGGGAACCTTGTTCAACACCTTATTGAAGTCCATATAGATCATGTCCACCAATCTGCCCTCATCAACCCTCTTTGTTACTTCTTCCAAAAACTTAATTTATTCACTTTTATGCATTTTAAGCTGTCCAGCACCTTCTCCTCTGCCATTTGGACAGTTTTCAAGGTCCCGCTATTTATTTCCCCATATTCTTCATGTTCCACATTCCTTTCCACAGTAAACATTGATGCACAATTCTCATTTCGGCAACTCCCCCATCTTCTGCAGTTCCACAGATAGGTGTCCTTGCTGATCTTTAGTTACCCTTGTGTCCTTGTTATATTTGTCAAATCTCTTTGGATTCTCCTTAAACTATTTGTTTTGATTTGTCTTCATCTCTAACTTCTATTCAGATTTAATAAAAGATGATCAATTTGAAACATCATGTTAAATTTTGTGTACCTGATGGGGAGTCTGGAACAGGTTCAAACAGCCAGCTGAGTCTGACCATGTGGCAGCAGCAACTTATTGACTGTAAGGAGGACCAGAGACAAGATCACTGACAGAGCAGTTCAAACTTGCCACTGGTTATTGTGCTCTCATGACATTGAAGGAGGTCTCAAAGCTGTTTCTGATGTCACAGTCAAACAGATGATTGCTCCATGTTTCAATTAACCCTGGCTACATGAACTCTTCCAGGTTTTTTTGAGAATGATACAATATTTTGTTTTCAGCCAGTGGTCACAAGAGATTCTTCCAGAAATCCCAGCAAAACTACAAGTGCAATGAGGAGACTGGGTCAATACAGGAAAAGAATGACTGGCTCGCTCCACACTGAAAGGGCGAGTTAGACTGACAGACAGGCATGATATTGAATTATGATCAATGGATCACATGATTGTTATGCAGTTAATTAGACAGACATTGATGGTTACACCGTGACTCCAATTACTTTCTTTCTTGTCTTGAGTGTGTGTGTAAGCTTGTGTGAAAGTGAGTGAGAAAGTTATGAAAGAGACAGGTACCAGCTCTTTCCTCTTTGGATCACCCACCTTCCATATGTTTGGGATAATGTCACCCTTTTCGAGTCAATCAGTATCAGAGTTGATTGAGAGCAGTTGCTGCACATTGGACCTTATGGTTAGGGGTCTTCTGGTAGTGCCCCTACTTCTGAGACAGGAGACCTGGGTTCAAGTCCAACCTGGTCCATATGTGTGTCATAACATCCCTAAACAATGTACTATAATAAAAATATATTTTAAAAAGACAACCAGAAGGTGTGGGCACTTGTGGTGCAGTGGTAGCATCGCTACCTCTGAACTCGGAGATCCAGGTTAAAATTCAATCTGCTCCAAACATATGTAATAGTATCCTGGAACAGGTTGGTTTGGAAACTGTCTACCTAGCAGGTTAGTGACTCTTGTGGCACAGTGGTAATTTCTGTATCTGGGAGCCAGGAGGTCAGAGTTCAAGTCCCACCTGATCCAGATGTGTATAATAACATCTCTGTGCGTGTTGAATAAAAAAAAACTACAGTCTTTTTGGAGGTGTGATTTGAGTGCCATCACTAGTGCTACTAGTTTGTCAATCAGGCTGTTTGAATGGAAGAGCAAGTTCTGGGCAAGAGGGAAAAAAAGGTCCAGAAGTGGAGTTGAGGAAACCAGTATATTTTCAGGAAGCTTTTGCCTTTTTGTTGCTGTGTTTGTTTGGAAGGAGAAGAAAGAGAAGAAGATGATGAGTCACAACAACATCAGAAGGGGGAAGAGGTGCTTTCTCTCTTTTCTTGAATCAAATAAGAACTGATTGATTTAGTTCCCTCTCTTGTTTCTTCATTTTTTGTTGTTATTGTTGCACGGCATTGGTGGGCACTGTTTGCAATTTGCTCAGTCACTTTGGTAGGTTTGTAAATTTTTTTAAAAGTCCAATCTGTGCTTCTCACTTGGCGCGAAAGGGGTGGGTGGATGGGCGGAATAAGAGCACCTCAATGTATGGACACTCCTGGACCCAGTTAAAGTAGCAATCAAGAGGCCTAGGCAGGGACCCATGGAGGGGATCATAACTCCTGACTGCCAGCCTCTCTTTCATCTGTTCTTACGCCCATGCCTGGTTCTCCTTGGAAAGACAGAATGTGGTATCTGCTGGTACACATGAAGAATCTCGTGGTAAGTGAGCACAGCAGGGACAGAGTATATCATGTTGATCTGCTGTGATATTTGTTTTCCCTTTTTTTTGCTTTTGGTCATTGTCATGAAACCCCTGGTGGGTGCTTTATTTTTCTAATTACTAGGTGTATTTAAGAAAAGCATCTGGCTTTTCGTTGTCAGGAGCTGTCTTCTGGACAGGTCCAGAAGAGAAAAGTAGGAATTGGTACTTATGCTAAACTATAGATTTGTAATAAAACCCTTACAAATCTATGAAAGTATTTTTTCTGTATAGGTCAATATATGGCTGCTGGCCTATCAAATAAAGGACATCCAGGCATAATAACCCTTCAAAAAAGCAAGTGGAAGCCTACTATTAAAGGTTTCTGGTTAGCATAATTGAAATCTAACTTGTTCTTTCCTCTGTCACTTTAGATTTTGGCAATAAGTGCAGTATTCCAGCAGACACTTTTGGTTCTGGTATGGAATGGTTAGTTTGGGATCCAGTATTCATAAAGTAATTGGAGATGTGGCAGTTATATCGACCACAGCTTTACTTTTCTTGGAAAAGTTACTTTTACATTTCTGATAAAGTAAGCAGCCATTCATTTACTGAATCTTGATTTGTACATTATATTACAAGCCAATTACCCCATTACTCACTTTTAGTATTTGATTGATCCATTCTCCAAACCAGTTCACTGAATTTCTAGATCCAAACAACATTCTTGCATTCCATTGCATATCAAACCCATATTTATTGCTCTTTACCCCATATTAAAGTACTGAACTGATTTACACTTCACTAAGTCATAGTGAATGCAAAGAGAACTTACATTATTTTTTATTGGTTTAGTAAAATGCTTCTAGATGAAACAATTCAAGTGGGTCAGTAATGTCGGATGCAATGCTAAAATTTCATGCACTAGGCATCAACAATTAGATATTCACACCTAAAGGCTGCTTTCTAAATATTTTTCACTGGTCAATTAATGAAGTAAATGCTATGTATACTGAGATTGAAATTTGCAATGATTTAGCTTATTGACTTGTTCTTATAAAATTTAAAACTGTACTTGATGTTTAATTCTTTTATTTTCAATAAGTTAATACCATGTTCAAAAAAGTGATAATTAAATGTTTAAAAATGGAATTTTAACTAATTAAGTATGATTATGAAACAAATGTAATACATGACTAGGTGTTTCCTTTTTAAAAATGTAGTATTTAACCATATCCCTTTGGGCAAACCCATTAAATCTCAGTCATACAAGTTATATCAGAAAGTGAATATATGATTGATGCTTCCAATGTTAAATGTGTCATGCATCACTCCTCAAAGTTACACTCAGCAGTAACAAATGATTAAATAATTGCATTTTTCTTTGCATCTTTGGATTTCAGTTACTTATTCTTAATCACTTACAAACATTTCAGTATCTTTTTATAGTCTCACCATGACCAGGTGCTCAATGATCAAGAGCATTCAAAAACACAACAAAAGGTTTTTAAATGTAGAAAAATGGTTTGTAACCTACCACAAACTATGTATAAACATGGTCCACTGACACCACAGTATAACAAGAAATTTGCTTAGAGCCTGTGAAGCACCTTAACCTATGATTGTATGGGAGAGAGTTTTGATGGTGCTGCACAGCCAAATCACCTGAAAGTCTGTTAGCACAGGGATCTGAACTCACATCTTCATTAATGTTCAAATCTAAAGCCAGTCTCATAGATCACTTAACCATACTACTATTGCTAAGGACTCAGCTCGTTATTTTTCTCACTGGGAGAGATCCCAACATTTTTCTTTTTTAAATAAACCCATGGTGAAATTTACAACATGCAAGTTATGTGAATATACTTCCACAATTACCTGTTTTCAGCAAATCAACCTATTTTCTTTAAGAATCCTGAACACCAAAACGTCCTATTGCATTCTGAAAATATTCCAAGGCACCTTGAGAGTACTTAATCAGACAAAGAAATGAATGGACAAAATAAAATAAGAATAGGCAAATCAAAACTTAGTCAATGTGGTGGATTTTAGGAAGCATCTGAAAGGTGGAGTGAAATATAGGAAGGGAGTGAACATTCTAAATGGTTTCTGTTTTTGACACAAAGCCAAGGCCCAGCCAGTTGAAGGCAAGGCCACCAATAACAGGGTGAAAGGAGTGGGAATGCAAATGAATTGAATCGGAGCATTACAATGTTCCTGGATAATTGTAGGCTGACAAATGTTACAGAGGTAGTTTACACATAGTATCTAATAAATGAGCAGTCTGTACCTCAAAATCCACCTCCCTTCAACTGAAAAGGTTTCTAGAAGAAAATAGTTGGGGATCGTTGTACAAATGTTTTTCTGTAGATCGCAGTTGAACAAGATTCCTTTCACGCATTCACTGATGCTGTTCTTTTCAAGTACTATAGTTACAATTATTAAAATGAAGACCTCTTGCGAAACAACATTTCTGTTATTTTCCATCCATCCTCCTGATCAATCCCTGTGCTTATATCATAATTTCCTCATCATCTCATTAACATAGACATTGAACCCCTTGCCTTTACAGAAAGAAGATTATTAAGCTGACAATGGAAAGGGTGGATACCTGTTTAAAAAAATATAGCAAAGAGGGAAACAGGGAAGCACAGAACAGCACTAACTCCCAGCTCTCTTTCCCGAAAAGACACTGCTTTCCTCATTATTACTACACACACATCCCACTCACCCCATGCATACTACCTCTACTTCACTGTGACCACTCTCCCTGCCACATCCCCCAACCCCCACCACACGTACACCCCAATCCCGAGCTAACCCAGGAGAACTGGCTGCTCTGTGGTCAGCAGGGTATTGTTGGTTCGGGGGAGACCTGTACACCATCCGAAGAGGAAGTTCCACATTTGGGAGTTGTTGGCCAATAAATTGGTTGGTAATTGGTAACTTTTAAAAAATTAATTCACAAGACGAGGGTGTCGTTGGCTAGGCCAGCATTTATTACACATTCCAGGGGACAGTTGAGCATCCCCATCGCTGTGGGTCTGGAGTCACATGTAGGCCAGATCAGGTAAGGATGGCAGTTTCCTGCCTTAAAGGACATTAGTGAAGCAGATGGGTTTTCCTGATAATTAACAATGGATTCATAGTTATCTCTTAATCTGAGATTTTAATTGAATTCGAGTTCCAACACCTGCAGGATTCACACCTGAGTGCCGAGAGCCCAGAACATTACCTGGGTCTCTAGATTAACTAATGAGTATCCAATGGGTACGAGGAACTCCCATAAGAAGGTTAGCCCACATTTGCCTGACGCCAGTATTGTTGTAATTAATTCGCCATGTAAGAAATTCAAAAGTCGAAAGTTCATTAGTCAGGCATGGATTAGGCTATATGGCAGTGTTACTTATCTGTACATGATAGATAGCCAATTCAACAAATTAATGGTTGTATGTAGCCATTTCTTAGAGATTGCCTTGAATTTTCTAGTCAGTCGCCAGAACACTAGAGGCTGAGGCGTTCAGTTTAACTTTGAGAATGCAGTATCCAGCTGGCAGGCTGAAAGGTCCTTCCTTCAGTCTGCCTGAGTAGAGCAGCAGCAGCACTAGCTGCTTATGGAGGGTTCATCCCTCAAGGCCATTTTTTATTTCAAATATTTTCTAATCACGCTGCTCAGAGACGTTACTACACAGTGCAGGATCAGGTGAGACCTGAACCCAGGCTTTCTGTTTCAAGGGTAACTACCACTGTGCCACAAATGCCCTTTCTACCAACTCCCCAGCTCCCCATTTTTAATTTCACTCACTGGTCTATCACCATCCAGCTGCTGCTTTCAGGCTGAAGGGTTTCTTCATGGCCTTCCAGGGTTAAGAATCTGCCCTCCATCCTTCATCGGACAGCGGGTTCACACTTTGGGCATTAGTTGGCCAAGCTGAAGAAAATCACAGTGAAAATAATGTTACTTCCCACAAAATTCAGCTTTCTGATCTCCATTTGAGCCTGACAGCTGGGTTTAGATGCCCACGGGGGATATTGTACGCTATATAATCTATCTGATTGGGGGTATTGTAAAAGTGTAAATACTTGTTGTTTGATAGTCACCCATTATATAAGACTGTCTATTTTAATTTCCACTGTGGTATATAATGGACAGTCGCATTGACTTCAATTGTTTTTATACGATCAGTAATTGGAAAGATAAAAATACTGCCGTCATGTACCATGTGACAAGCATTGACTCATCATCATTAAAGAAAGCTGAAACAAGAAAAGGCCAATTAGTGTCAATAGCCTGCTCCATCTAGAATTAATTATGGTGATTTCTATCATAGACTCTCTACTTCCTTGTCTTCTATCTGCCACTTGTTCACCTTCTAGTTTAAAAAATATTAAACTGTATGCTTTTTGCTTTTAGGTAAGGGATTGTTAATGTAATCACATTTTATGTATTTTAATCGCAGCAAACAAAAATGTCAATTATTAATCAGTTTTCTCTGATTCATTGTATAAAACTTACAGTGTGAAACACAGCTAAACAGGGTTCCAAAAATAGTTATGTTCATCTTATGCATTTTCAATGGATTAATAATCATTGACCTATTCAAGTAATGGCCAAAGATGCAAAGTGGGAACAGAGAGGAAATTAGGTTAAGTAGCAATCTGATTTATTACTTTTGAAATACTTATCTTGTAATATCAGAAGTAAGTATTTGTTCTTAGCTGCTATGATTATTTCTGCATTTTGAAAAAAAATGTAGGGTAAACTGCAATTGAAGCAAAGCTCCAGATGCTAATGCTATAACCACATGAACTCATCAAGCACAGGGAACCTGCATCTGCACATTTCTGCTGGGGGGGCATTTGCATGATGTAAAGATGGCGATCCTGTACAAGAACAAGGTTGACCACAGTGTTTGCAACACTAATGTAGTGTTTCCCTGCTGAGCTTCATAGAAAAGGTATTAATCTGTATTGTCCTTGTCCAATTGCAGATCCTGACTGGATGCATTTATCTCCAGGTCCAACTGTGGTTTCCAAAGTGAAAGAGTGGTGATAGACATGAGCCCAAATTTTCCACTCATGGTCAGGATCCTTATTTCTGATCTAGATCAGACAGAAATTTGCTGACTTTCTTTTGATGGGGTTTTGCAACCAAATGTCTGGGTCAGGAGCCTTGCGAACAGAAACAGCACAGACCAGTCCAGGAATCCACTCGGCTAGCAGCAGAGCGGATCAATGCTGAAACCTACCCCCTTTTGCAGCAGTAACTGCTGCGTTCTGTTGTTTAAAGCTCCTAAAGCCACTTTAATAGCTTTTGGGAGAAGATAAGTAATGGAGTCTCAGCTCCAGACAGTTTTGAAGTTCAACCAAGTACCTATTTGGACTTGGACAATCACAGCAATCAAGAAAATTCACGTATCCCTTATTTTTAAATGATGGATCTTCAACAAAAAGAATGATGCCATAGCAACCAACTTGTGTTACTATTTCACCACACACAAAAGAAACATTGACAAACAATGCATGTCACATGAATGAATGAAATTAATCCCATTGACCTTTCAATGCATTGTGATAGCCTCTCATCTGAACGCAAAACAACTTAGGCTGTCTCAAACTGCCGAGATGTGAAAAGCTGTCAGACTGGATTTTAATCAACTTTTATTGAAAAGAACTTTAAACCTGCAAAAAAGATCATATAGATGGGAAAGTTGTGTTTTTAGCTGAATATTAAATCAAAAAGGGACAGCAGATAAACCATCTTAATACTATTAAACCAGCGACAAAGCAAAAAAACAATTATGGCAATAAATAGCAATACCCTGAAATTGGGAAAAGGTTCTCCCCAAAATGATTCAAAATCAAGTTCATCTGAAAACTAAATTCATTGTGATTCATTTGAAAGAAGCCTCACACCTCATTAAAAATTATTTGTTCTCCTATATTGCCACTCAAGAGAAAAGATCTACTTTTCTAAGTAACAGCAGGCCTGCAATGAAAGAAGCCAAAATAATTCTGGTTTAAAATTGGTTCTTGAAAATTCATTCAATCTATGTGTGACTGGGAGTGCATGCGAATGAACAAGGGGAGACATTTTATTTTTAAACCTCTGTTACAAGTGTCAAACACTAATTAACCTTCCTTAATTTGAAATACGCACAAGCCTACTTCTGGAATCATTTTAATTTCAGACAGCAACTGTGAGGGGAAGAAAATATTCACACTCAGATATAAGAACAGTTTGAACAACAGGTGAAGTTATTTGCCTATTAAGCAACAGATGAAACTAGCCATCTCACTCTATTAGTTCTAAGTAAACACAGCTGTGCATTAGTGCATTCTTCACTAATAGGATGTTCCCATGAAGTTGTAGAGGCATTTCCTCCAACATTTTTTCACTCACTGCCTTGAGAATGCCCAGTGTCCAAGGAACAGTTATATTGTGTGGCACACGGAAAGGCAAAACTTCCTTCCCATGAGAAAATACTCCAGGACAAATGGTGATCTTATTGAGGAGTCCCAAGTCCATCACTGGTGCCTGGAGAGTGCTTTTGCTCTGTAGCATTCTATATTACATGATATGTAAAACAATTGCTGCACTGTTTCTGTATGCCAAATGTCCTCTCTAATACATCAAACGACTCTGACTGCTGCATCTCAGAAACTTCAGGAGTTTTGGGAAAACTTTACCAGCTTCCTTGAAATTCTTCATTGTCTTTGATAATCCAACATAATATTCCTCCCCAGAAAATAAAGGAACTACCACGCTTCCACAAAAAAAATGCAAATATTACAATCCCAGCTCTACTTTTTTTTAGATTAGATTACTTACAGTGTGGAAACAGGCCCTTCGGCCCAACAAGTCCACACCGAAGCGTAACCCACCCATACCCCTACATCTACATCTACATCTACCCCTTACCTAACACTACAGGCAATTTAGCATGGCCAATTCACCTGACCTGCACATCTTTGGAGTGTGGGAGGAAACCGGAGCACCCGGAGGAAACCCACGCAGACACGGGGAGAACGTGCAAACTCCACACAGTCAGTCGCCTGAGGCGGGAATTGAACCCGGGTCTCTGGCGCTGTGAGGCAGCAGTGCTAACCACTGTGCCACCGTGCCGCCCACAATACTAGAAAAAATATTTTTTTTGCAGCAGTATAAAACTTCAGTCACATTTGGACTATTGTGTACAGTTCTGGTTGCCACACCCCACATGGAAGGATGTAAAGCCTTGGGGAAGGTTTTCAAGGACATTGCCTGGATTGCAGTGTATTAGCTATAAGGAGAAGTTGGATTGTTTTCATTGGAGTGAATCGTTGCAGTGTGGAAGCAGGCCATTTTGCCCATCAAGTCCACACTGACCCTCCAAAGAGCATCTCATCCAGATCCATCCCCTACCCCTGTAACCCAGCATTTCCCATGGCTAACCCATCTAGCCTGCACATCTTTGGACGCTATAGTTAACTGAGCATGGCTGATCTACTTAACCTGCACACCTTTGGACTGCAGGAGGAAATCAGAACACCCTGAGGAAACACACGCAGGCATAAGGAGAATGTGCAAACTCCACAGACAGTTGCCTGAGGCCAGAATTGAATCCGAGTCCCTGGAGCTGTGAGGCAGCAGTGCTAACCACTGAGCTACCATGCTGCCCTGAAGTATATAAAATTGTGAGAGGCATGGATAGAGTGGGTGCTCAGAATCTATTTTTCCCAAGTGGAAATATCAAATACAAGGGGGCATATATTTAAGGTGAAAGGGGGAAAGTTTAACGACGATGTGTGAGGCAAGTCTTTTACACAGTGGATTGTAGCTGCCTAGAGTACTTTGCCAAGGAATGTGGTAGAAGCAGCAGTGATAGCAATGTTTCAGGGATATTTAAAAGGAATAGAGGGATATGGACCATGTGCAGGCAAATGAGATTAGTTGAGGATGGCCTTATTGTCAGCACAAGCATGATGTGCCATAAAGCCTGTTCCTGTGCTGTAATATTCTATTTCACAATATTTTTAATAATCTGCACAATTTTTTAAACAAAGCAACTGATAAATTGACATCAACCAAACAGTTTACCTTTTAAGCTGTGATACACCACAGAAGAGATTAAGTGAATTTAGCCACTGATAACCAAAAAGCAATCTATATGGAAAGTCCAAAATGCATAATTGCTGAATTATGGATGTTTATTTGCCAATTACAACTGCACATTCATGGAAGTCAAACTACTGATAATTTTAAAGACTAATCATTTGGCACATTTTTTGGTCTTCATAAAGGATGTGCCAAATATGTCAGAAGACAAATACAACTTAACACATCAGAAGATTTATATTTTTCTGAGTGCAAAGGATAGTTTCTGCAACACTGATCTACAATAAAACAGGCAGAGACAATGAAACAGATTTTACAGCAATTAAAATGCTTCCATGGTTCCTTGAAAACTAATTGATTTCCCTCAACACTGAAAGTGACGTGAGGAATGTCATAGCTTTAGCTACACGTGTATAGTCAATGTATGAGTTTCAATTCCATTTTTGCATCTGGTTGTCATGATCCACAAGAAAAACATATGCAGAGAAAATGAGAGTTTTGCATATTCACAACTAGGTACCTCTATGCTGCACAATATATAGGCAGAGAATTTTCTTGCAAACTCAGCATGCAAGTAACGGGTAACATTGATCAATAGCATAAGCAACTGAGGAAATTTCAAGTTAAGTGGCTTAGCCCATTTTTATGCTTCATCTTCATGTCATCAATCTTTTGCATTAATTCAGTGAAACTTCAGTCATACCCCATTCTGCGCAGAAGCATACGTTTCACCCTCATTCACATAATCACAGAAATGTTACGATGCAGAAGGACATCATTTGACCCATCATGCCTGCACTGGCTCTTCAAAGGAGCATCATTGCCTAAAGCTAATTGCCTGCTTTTATCCTATGCGTCCTTTCACATTATCTTTATCCAAATACTCATCCAAATCAAAGTCCTCTTGATTACTTCAATTGAACCTGCCAACATCATATTTCCTGGCAGTACATTCCATACTCTAACTATTCATTGAGTGAAAAGGCTTTCCATAGTTCGCCTTTGAATCTTTTGCACATCACATTAAATCTATGCCCTCTTGTTCTTGTCCCTTTACAATTAGGAACATGTTCTCCTTATCTACTCTATCAAGCTACTCATGATGTTGAAAACCTGTATCTAATTTTCTCTTAGCTGTCCTCTCTCCAAGGAGAACAACCCCAATGTAAATGTCTCCTTAAAACTGAAGTTCCTCATCCCTGGAACCATTCTTGTAAACCACTTCTGCTTTCTTTTCAAGCTGTTCACATCCTTTCTAGGAAGTGACATCAAAAACTGTACACAATATTCCAGCTGAAGTCTAAGAAATGTTTTATTAAAGTTCAACAACACTTTCTTGTTCTTGTATTCTATGCCTTTAATAATAAAGCTGAGTTTGTTGTTCGCTTCACTATTGCTGTCTCTGTCTGTCCTGCTACTCTCAGTGGCCCGGGAGACTCACAGCCAGGACTGGGAGACACCTCTACTCTAACTCCATAATACTTCGGGGCTAACTCTGATCCAACCAACCAGAGGAACCTGTCTGATCTTTAATGGAACAGCTCTACGTTGTGACCCCGGGGAGAAATGCGATGCTTAGTCTAAATTTAATGAGTGACTTAATAAAGAGACCTTTTCAACTCGGGAGGCGAGACTCAGTGACCGCTTTTGTTTTGTGGCCTGTTCTAATGTTTCATCCAAGTGTTTAAGGTCCATTTTCCACGTAGCCGCCCCGTTTGTGTACTCCAGACAAAAGCCACTGACAGAACCAGAAATATGAAACACGTTTCTGCATCTTGCCCCAAAGTGCTTAATGAGGCATTTTTTGAGATGTTCACCAGATGTCATGAAGAAATCCAAAGCCCTGCGTTCGTAACTGGGTAGCTGTTTTCTTTTACTTTTAAATGTCTTTAAAATGATTTTACAAGGCAGAAGTTGGTGGAGGCTGGTACAATTGCAACATTTAAAAGGCATTTGGATGGGTATATGAATAGGAAGGGTTTGGAGGGATATGGGCCGGCTGCTGGCAGGTGGGACGAGATTGGGTTGGGATATCTGGTCGGCATGGACAAGTTGTACCGAAGGGTCTGTTTCCATGCTGTATATTTCTATGGCTCTATGATCTGTGCACATATGCACTCTCATCCTCCTGCTCAGAATTGTACCCCTGTTTTGTATTGTCTTTCAATGTTCTTCCTACCAAAAAGCATCACTTCACACTTTGCTACATGAACCTCATCAGTCACCATCTGTCCATTCCACTACCTTGTACATGTCCTTCCTGACTTCTACACATGTTTTCCTTACAGATTATAATACTTTAAAGTTTTGTATCATCTGCAAACTTTGAAATTCTCCACTGCACACCAAAGTTTAAATCATTAATATAAATCAGGAAAAGCAGGGGTCCCAATACCGACCCCTGGGCAACATTGTTACAAACGTTCCTCCAGCCTGAAAACTATCTATTGACCATTTCTCTGCTTCCTATCACTCAGCTAATTTTGTATTCATGTTAAACTGACACTTTTAGTTCATGACCTATATTTTGCTCACAAGTCTGTTATGTGGTACTGTATCGAACACCTTCTGAAAGTACATACATTTCTTTAACAGCGTTACCTTTATTGAACTTCACTGTTAGCTCTTCAAAGATTGCCAGCAAGTGAGTTAAACATGATTTCTCCTTTAGAAAACCTTGCTGACTCTTCCTAATGAACACACCTTTTTCCATGTAATTACTAATGCTGTCCTGAATAATTGTCTTTCGAAGTTTCCCCAGTACTGAAGTTAAACTGACTGGTCTGTAATCGCTGTGCTTATCAATTCAAGCTTTCTTGGATAAGGCAGTAATATTTGCAATTTTCCAGTCTTGGCACCTCCAGTGAAACTAGGGAAGACTGAAAGTTGTTGGCTAGATTTCCTGCAATTTCCACTCGCACTTCCTTCTACATCGCATCTAACCCTGGTGCCCGATCATCTTTAAGTACCTATCAATTCCAGCCTATCAATTTGAATTACTTTAGTGACTGAGTTCTCTCCCCTATTACCATTGCCTCGGTAGCATTTTTCTCTTTGGTAAGGACAGATGAAAAGTAGTCATTGAACATCTTAGCCTCCAGGTCTAAATACCCCTTTGGTCCTTAGTCAGCCCTGCAACTTCTTAACCACCATTTTATGATAAATATGGTCATAGTAGCCTCTCTTTATGCTGCTGTCACTCTTCTCATAATTCCTCTTTGCTTCTCTTATTTTCTTTTTCAACTCTCTCTGAATCTTCGGTATTCCTTTTAGTTCTCAATTTTATTTTCTATCTCACACTTGAAAGCTTATTTTATTTTTTTTATCTTAACTTCAGATAGCTTTGGATTTGTTTGACCTAACATTTGCATTTAATGGAATAGACCTTGAATATGCCTGGACCATCTCCTTTTTCAAGGTAGCCCATTACTTAGTTACTGTTTTTCCTGTCAACCTCTCTTCCAGTCTATCCTGCACAGTTATGTTTTTGTCCCATTGATGTCTGCTCTCTGCCAATTAATTTATCTCTTTGTGGACTGTTAGATGTCAATCATCCTGAACCTTACAATACAAAATCATTGTCCCCTACATGTACCCCAAATGACAGTTGGCCTACCTCTTTTCCAAAAAGAAGATCCAACAACTCCTTTTTTGTACTGGAAACAAACCACTATAGTCATTGTGCAATTATAATTATTCTATAATATTAGTATCATGTAGAGTAAAGTCATAAAATCCCAACAGTGCGAAAAGAGGCCATTCAGCCCAGTGAGTCTGCACCAACCCTCCAAAGTGCATCCCACCATGATTCCTACCCTATCCCCATAGCCCCAATGTTTAGTGTGGTGAGCCCCACTAACTTGCACATCCTTGGATGCTACGGGGAAATTTAACATGGCCAATCCACCTAACCTACACACCTTAGGGCTTCAGGAGAAAACCACTGCACGCGAAGGAAAACAATGGAGATACTGGGAAATGTGCAAACTCCATGCAGTCAGTTGCCTGAGGCCAGAATCAAACCTGAGTCCCTGGTGCCGTGAGGCATCTCGGTTAACCAAGGTGCCACCATGTTGCCCATCTCTCTGTAATTTCCTTGCAGATTTGTTCTTCAACATTCTTTCCACTAGTTGGTGGTCTATAGACCAGACCCAGCAATGTAATTGTACTCTATCTGTTCCTTAGTTCTTGCCAGACTGATTCTGTATTTGAACCTCTAGACATCTTTTTCCAGTACTCCAATATACTCCTTAACTAATACTGCTACCCCTTCTCCTTCCTTTTCTATTTGTTTTGAATATCTTATACTCAGAAATATTTATCATCAATCTTGCTCTTCTTTCTGTTTTCTAGATTTCTGTTATTTTTGCAACATCAACGTTCCACATGGCAATCTGTTTCATTAACTCCTCAGTCTTATTTATTATACTTTATGCATTCACAGACATGCACAGTAACTCTGATTTAGTCTTCATATCTTTCTTCTTCATTCTGACTTCACCTACCAACGTAGTATTGTCCATGCTAGTGACAGTTGAAATTCTTAAGCATTTTGTGATTTTTTTTTCTCTACTATCCTCCCTTGATTCCCATATTGCTGTCAGATTACTTTTACATCAGAGCCAGCAAGTTATTATATTTGCAGTAGGCTTGAATAGTATAAATACATATTCACAAACCTTTAAGAGGAAAATTCCCAAAGTTTTATTTTTGGCATTGAATTATGACTCATTTAATTGAAAAATCTGAGCATTGCACTGTATTTTCTGTAGCCTTAAGTACATTTTTTTATGGAATTAAAATTAGCTACATGAAAACTTAAAAAGACATATACTTTAACATGCCACGATGAATGTGCAAGAATGGTGACTTAATGCTTTAAAATGACACTTTCCTGAGCAAATAGTAGAGTTAAGAAAGGAGTATGGTCCCTTTACTCAAGACCATGTTGTTTAGGTTGATTTCTGCTTATATGCACCATTTTTCAATGCACTATGTTAACGAGATTGACAATAAATTTTGGTGCAAGATTCTGCCTTCAGTGTTTTGTAAGAATGAATGTAAATACTGATTACTCCATTTAAGAATATTCTGGCCCAACAAGGCAACTAATTCATTAATTGGCAGTACAACAATCATACATAGGGTGCTGAATTGGATGATTTGGCACTGTTTCAAATTGTTTCTGACTTGCTTCCATTTGTTGGGGACTGAAATGTTAGAAACAATCCTGAGAAATAGCCTACAATCTAAAGAGCTGTCATTGAAAGTCACTTTCATTGTAATCTGGCAGTTCTCGGGCATACTTTCATTATGTTTTCCTGGCAGGTTGGTGACTTGGTGGAGCATCTGCAGTTCAGAGTGAAAATTCTTTTTTTTTGTGTAGGAGGAATGGTTGGGTGAATTGCTGTCATGGCAGAAATTAGATTAAGCCTTTAACCTGTTTGTCTCCTTAAATAGCTACCTGACAAGCAGCTAGATACAGATCCATTAGTATGGTGAGAGGCCAGACCTTTGCAGAAAAGATGAGATGAACCCCCAGATGCAATTTTAATCTTCTGCCGACTCAGTTCACAATGGTTAACATTGCCCTTTATGTGCTATATTGTAGCCTGTTGAAGTGAAGGGACATTTTTCTGTTTCTTGAATGTTTTGCAAGCAGGCTTCAAAAAATGTGAACTTTCATTCCCAACTATTACCTTGAACAGTACATTCTATATTGTGTTAAAAATCACACAACACCAGGTTATAGTCCAGGAGGTTTATTTGGAAGTACAAGCTTTCGGAGCACTGCTCCTTCAACAGGTATTTTTAAATTTTGTACACCCCAGTCCAAAACTGGCAACTCCACATTCTGTATTGCAGCAACAATAAAATGATGTCAAACATCTGGTACTTAGGGCAGTAGCACTGTACACATTCACATGTCAAGTTGTTGCGAACCAACTTAGTGGTGTGAGATTCGCTACTGCACTATAGTTTGGCAACTGCAAGATATTGATTTGTCAGACACTTCTTGAATAAGGACAGGACTCTTTAATTTGTTCAAGTTCTGGCACCTTGGGCACTCTAAGGAACAAAAAACAAGCATCAAGTCAAAAATTGGCACTGCCATATCTCTGGAGTACTGTGATGCTTAAGAAGTAAGGATGCTTGACTATATTCTGATCATTAAAACTGTACGCAAATCTGATTTCAGGGACTCACTGGAAAATATTTGATGGATCAAAGTGTTTATCTCTTCTCCCTAAACCAGGCTTAACACTGTTAAATTCAATCCTTGTGCAAGATTATATTCAATGAAACAAATATGTTTTATCTTTTTGCCATCTGATGTAGTTTACAAGAAGAAAAAAAATCTCTCACAAAGAACAAATGTGTCTGGCATGAAACAGAAACCAGTTCATGTATTATTCAGTTCTGTGTTAAACCATGGTTGCAAGATGGTGATAGAAGATTAAATATTGATGTGAAATGTGATCAATATTCCAATCATGAAAACCTCAGGTGGCCTAGTTTAGACTGGTTCTGAAAATGCAAAGTCATTTGAATATTAGCACAGATGTGGTTCAACACAGTGAAGAATTTTTTTCATTAACAAATGATTGCTGGCTCGGCCAGAATGTATTGCCCTTCCATGAAATTGGTGGTGATTTGCTTTCTTGAACTACAGAAGTCTTGGATTGTAGGGATATTTGTGATGCCCTTTGGAAGTGAGTCCCAGGACTTTGACCCAGCCACAGTTAAAGATAATGATATAGTTCCAAGTCAGGATGGTGTGTGTTTTGAGGGGAATCTTGCATGTGCTGGTGTTCCCTCTACTGCCTTCGTTCTGTTGGTAGAGGTTGCAGATTTGGAAGGTGTTGTCAAAGTTGATTTGGTGAGTTACTACAGCCCCCCTCATAGATGGTACATACTGCTGTCACTGTCTGTCAGTGATAAAGGAAGTGAATATTGAAGATGGTGGTGGATGGAGTATCAATCAAACAAAATGATTTATTCAGGTTGTTGTTGAGCTCCTTGAGTATTGTTGAAACTGCACCCATCCAGACAAGTGAGAAGTATTCCAGCATATTCCTGAGTTGTACCTGGTACATGGTGGACAGGCATTGGGAAGTCAGGAACTGAATTATTTGCCACAGAATTTTTAACCTCTGGCCTACTGTCATAGTACAGTATTTATATGGCTAGTCCAGTTCAGTTTATGGTTAAAGGAAACCTCTCAGGATGTTGCTAATTGAGTATTAAGTGATGTATATTCCAGTGAATGACAAGGGGCAATGGTTAGACTATCTCTCATTGGAGATTGTAATTGCCTGACATTTGTGTGGCATGACTATTACATACTACTTATCAGCACAAGCTTTACATGTATACAGACAGACTGCTTTAGCATCTGAAGAGATATTAATAGTGCTGAAAATCATATAATCAACATCTGCACTTCTGAACTTATGAAGGAAGGTCATTGATAAAGCAGCTGGTTAGGCTGAGGACACTACACTGAGTAACTCCTGCAGGGATGTCGTGGGACTCAGATGATTAACCTCTAACAAATACATTCATTTTCCTTTTTGCTTGGTTCCAACCAGCGGAGAGTTTCTCCCAATTCCCATTAACTCTCGTTTTGCTAGAGCTACTTGAGATTATACTCAGTCAAATGTTGCTTTGTGTCAAAGGTAATCATTTTTGCCTTATTTTGAAAATTGGACTCTTTTCCCCATGTTTCCGTGGTACCCACAGCATTATGAACAATGCTTCATACCTTGCATTTAATGTTTTTCCAAGGTCTTTAGCCCCACTGTATTATCTCTCATTATCAACCTCAGTCCAAACACACAGCTTGAGAATTTGAATTCAATTTTTTAAAAATATGGAAATTGGTTTTGAGATCTGTGAAGTAGAAGTTGTTGTTCTGCAGGATCAGATTGATAAGGTGGATAAATAACATTGTATTTACTTGCTAGAAAAATAAACATATCTTTATATTTAGTATCATTAAGATATCCTGGGAAATCAAACATCTTGGATTCACTTCATGTTATCAGTTAACAGCCCTGGTATCAATCAACCAATTAATCTGCCTTAGTTCTGATAGAGATCGTGGGTTTATAGTGGTGATCAGGACATTGATAAGGTTAATAGCAAAGGTCTTACTCATCGGATGGAGAGTACAAAACTAGGGGGCATATTTTTAAGGTGCGAGGAGAAAGATTTAAAAGGGATCTGCGGGGGGACAACTTTTCAGAGGATGGTTTGTATGTGAAATGAACTTTCAGGGGAGTTGGTAGATGCAGGAACATTTGCAACAGTTAAAAGATATTTGGAAAGGTACACAAATAGGAAAGGTTTGGTGGGATATGGGCTAAGTGGGATATGCAGCTCAGTGGGAGTAGTTTAGTTTGGGTGACTTGGTCAGCATAGACAAGTTAAACCGAAGAGTCTGTCTCTATGCTGTTTTACTGTATGACTATATTTGATTCAAATTCAAGTTCTGCTTCAAATCATGGTTCCCTTGCATTTGTTCATTTGTTGAAGTGCACTTTTGCTTTATCTTTGTCATATTGCAATTCCTCTGCTCTCACTCTGACATTCTCATTGGATAATAGTAATGGCTACAATGAAAAGTTATAGCCAGGATATGTTTAGCTGATATCCTTCCAACCAGGGTGGACAGAATATCCCAAACCTAATTTTTCCTGTATTGTTTTAAAATCTGAAAGCTAATATGTTGAAGAAAAAATCATTTGAACAATCCATTTGCATTCTACTTCTCATACATGGATTCATCCCACACCCTGATTAGAAGGATATCAGCTAAACTTACCCTGACTATAACTTTTTATTGTAGCCATTACTATCATCCAATGAGGAGAGAAGCAGAGTTACCAGTTCAAGTTTAATATGACACTTCTAGGGAAGTCGTTCTCAGCCTGAATTTATCATCCTGCTGAATTGTTCAATGTTACCATTTGGTTGTGGGTTACATTGTAAAGTCAGATGGTCATGCCTTTCATGGCTTGGTACGGATTCCATGAACTGACTAGAAATAAACTGTGGTCCACTGGCTGTAGCAATGGTCTCTGGCAAATTCTATTGTGTAAACTACTTGTCTATAATTTTACTGATCAAAGTAGTAGTTATGGAACTTGCAGGTGATATCTGGCCATTTGTTTGTATGAATGACAAACAAAAGCACATTGATTGCATGGACCTCCTTTTAGTAATATTTACTTGGATTGGTTGCCATAGTTTTATTGTCTGTGTGGTTGGTAATTGAGGTACAAGATACTATTTTTGCAGATTGGCCAATATTTCATTAAGTTTGTAAACTACAGTTCCTAATTAACTATTCCATGTGGCACTGCCTTATTTTATCCTAACAGCACTTAAAGTCCTTCTTGGGGAAGATGCAATACAAGTTGACAACCCTTTATCCAAAATTCCAAAATTCAAAAAGTGCCAAACTCCAAAGGTTTCTTTGTGAAGTTTTTACCTCATAAACAAGGTTGTTTGGTGTGCAAACAGTTAACCCAAATCCATACCCACTCGACGTGTGTCACTCAGATGTGACGTGGTGGGGGGGGGGGGGTGTGGCCTGTTACTTACAGTGATTCTGCTGGTCAGTAAGATTTTTTTTAAAAAAATTCACAGATGAGCTGTCACTTATTCTGAAATTTGAAAAATTCCAAATTCAGAAAACCAGCTGGTCCCAAACGTTTTGGATAAAGTATTATGTACCTGTGCATATCGCTACAGTGTTCTTGGGATAGCCCTTCAAGTTCCACCTGCAAAAAGTTATTGACAAACAATGTGGGTTCATTGGATACTCTGCAGTATAGAATCAGTTTTTTTTATTTTGCAAGATCAGTTTTTAGTTGCTGGCTTCCATTCTGTAGTATATTGTTGGTCCATGAATCTTCTTTCAACTCCTCTCAGTTAACAAAATCAACATCACAATAGTCTTTAATGCCACATTGTTTTACTACTGATAGCACTACCTTGACAGTAATAACATCTAATGTGAGCTAGTTAGTGAGACTAGTCACTTGTCTGTGAGACAACCATCCTCTCAATTATCCTAATAAGGAGGATCTGACCATCTGTTGTTAAGTAGAGAATGATGACCATACCCTAAAATACCTGTGTTCAGTGATTCGTGTGGAGAGTAAACTTTCTACCACTGGGATTCAAGGGCCAATGTTCACAAATGAATATGCAGAGATTCCTGCTCTCCAGTGAAATATTTGTGCTCAAGGTCTGATGATCCATGTGATGTGTGAACAATTGGTTCTGCTTGCTTCAATGTACTATGAGAGCACAGCTTTACTCGCATTCTCTACTGCATCTGTTGTAACATTCATTTCGATATATACCACAATATTTCCCATTCTGTCAGTGGAAATACAGAAGAACTGGTGGAGATATAACCTTCACCTTTAACGTGTCAAAAACTGTGTGCTGCTTGCCCATTCCCATTGTATATCTTTTCATAATAACTGCTGAAGAGGCTCAGTGATTTCTCTGTACTTAGGAATAAATGTATAATAAAAGTTGGCAGGTTGAGGAATGACACCAAGTCTTTCATATTGCACAAGGTTGGAAATAAATGAAGGAATTTGACATTGTAATTTTGTGCTCTCCTCTGGCTGCAGTGTCTGTGAATCCCAGAAAGTCAATCTTGGATTCCACAAACGTACATTTGTTCTTTTTGAACATCAAGTTTTATTTTGAGTTGAGTAATCTTCATTCATGCTGACCATATTCTACTTTGCTCAGTCCATTTATAACAATATTGTCAAGTAGGTTCAGCACTTCCTCCATGTCTGACAAGATTGAAGAAGCAATCTTCTGGAATCTGCAAATTGCTGAAATAAGTCTGTAGGCCTTTCTGCAGCACAGAAACACACTAATAATTAATACTGTATGGTGTAATCTTTGCTCCTCTAGTTGTATCTGAAGAGACGTCTGTCACATATTAGTAAACACATGAATGAGGACCAAAACTAGGCTATTTTTGAGTCACTTGAGTCTGCTCCGCTATTCAGTAAGACTGTGCCTGATCTGTTTGTGGTAAGAGTAGGGATTACACCATTGAATTTAGATTAGAGTGGTGCTGGAAAAGCGCAACAGCTCAGGCAGCATCCGAGGAGCAGGAAAATTGATGTTTCAGGCAAAAGCCCTTCATCAGGAAGGGCTGATGAAGGGCTTTTGCCCGAAACATCGATTTTCCTGCTCCACGGATGCTGTCTGATCTGCTGTGCTTTTCCAGCACCACTCTGATCTAAACACTGGTTTGCATCTGCAGTCCACACATATGTCTATTACACCATTGAATGTCAAGGGACAGTAGTTAGATTATCTCTTACTGGGGATGGTCATTGACTGGCATTTGTGTTACTGCCACCTGTCAGGCTAAGTCTGGATGTTGTCCAGATCTTGTTGTGTTTGAACATAGACTGCTGCAGTATCTGAGGAGTTGCAAATTTTTTTTATTGATTACTTACAGTGTGGAAACAGGCCCTTTGGCCCAATAAGTCCACATCGACCTGCCGAAGCGCAACCCACCCAGACCCATTCCCCTACATTTACCCCTTCATCTAACACTACGGGCAATTTAGCATGGCCAATTCACCTAACCTGCACATTTTTGGGTTGTGGGAGGAAACCGGAGCACCCGGAGGAAACCCACGCAAACATGGGGAGAACATGCAAACTCCACACAGACAGTTGCCTGAGTCGGGAATTGAACCCAGGTCTCTGGCGCTGTGAGGCAGCAGTGCTAACCACTGTGCCACCGTGCCACCCATGGCATGCTGAATATTATGCAAACATTGGCAAACATCCCTACTTCTGACCTTATGATGGAGGGAAGGTCATTGATGAAGTAACTGAAGATGGGAAACTGTTTTGAAGAACTCCTGCAGAGATGTTCTGGAGTGAGATGACTGATCTCCAACAGCCACAACCATCATCCTATGTGTCAGATATGACTCTAACCCCAGAGAATTTGCCCCCTGATTCCCATTGATTCCAGTTTTGCTAGGGCTCCTTTATATTACAGTTGGTCAAATGCAGCCTTGATAACACTCTCACATCACCTCTGGAATTCAGTTCCTTTGTCTATGTTTGAACCAAGGTTGTAATGAGGTCAGGAGCTGAGTGGCTCTGGCAGAACCCAAACTGGGCATCACTGAGCAGGTTATTGCTGAGTAGGTACTGCTTGATAGCACTGTTGACAACACCTTCCATAACTTTACTAATGATCAAGAGTCGATTGATAGGGTGGTAATTGGCCAGGTTGGATTTGTCCTGCTTTTTGTGTAAAAGACATACCTGGGCAATAACTGGGAATGTTTACCCCTGATTCCCATTAGTGCTCTTGTGGGGTATTCAAGTTTGCTGCAAAGCAAACCCATTAATCATTGCCTTTGGCTTTGTATTAAGTGAATCTGTCCATGATTACATTTCTGTCGGAGACTGGAAAAGTGCCAAAACTGAAACAATGGTCATAAGGTGATAAGAAATAGGAGGGTTCAGTCCAATGAGCCTGCCTGTCATTTGATAAGATCTTCACTGATCTGACTGTGTCTTTAACTTCTCTATCCTGCCTGTATCCTGCAATGTTTGACAAAACAAGTGTCCCTCTGTCACAAAATGTATTCAGTGACTCAAGCTCCAGTGCTGTCTATTGACAAAGACTATTGATAATATAAAAAATAAATTCCTTATCTCCATCTTAAATGGCAAACTCCTTATTTGTGAGCTGTGTCTCCTATTTCTACTCTCTTTTTGTGACTCATATCAAAGGATCTCATTCTGTACACTCACTCCATTTAAAAAGGTCTGATTTTGCATGCATCCTACTAAAGTAGACAACCTTAAATTTTCCAGAATCATACTTTGTCTGTCACTTAACCCATAGAATCTTAATATCCTCCTTGCAATTTGCTTTCCTATCTGTCATTTAATCAGTAGCAAATTTGGTTATAATATAGTCAGTCTTTTTATCCAACACAAAAGTATTAATCATAAATAGTTGAGACCACAGCACTGATCACTGGAGCAGTCCATTAGTTACAGTTTGCCAGCAAAAAATGATGAATTTATCTTGATTATCCAGGATTGATTAACTAACAGCAAACCATCCATGCTAATACATCACCGCCAACATAATGAGAATTTTGAAACAAATCCAGAAACTGCTGGAAAATCTCAGGAGTTCTGGTAACATCTGAGGAGGGAAATCAGTGTTAACATTTTGGGTCACGTGACCCTTCTTCAGAACTGTTCTCAGCAGATCTGACAGCAATTTCGGTTTTTGTTTCAGGTTTCTAGCATCCATAGTTCTTTTGATTTTTGTAAAATGAGAATTTTATCTTCTCTGGTATGGCAACTTATCAAATGGCTCTTAGAAATCCAAATACTTTACATCTACTGATTTTTCTTTGTTGAATGTATTTGTTACCTCCTCAAATAACTCAAATGAATTTGTCAAACAACACAATTTGTATTTCACAAAGCAAAATCACTATATCTTGAACATTTTGTTTCACAGGAGTGGGAAGAGTAGAAAATTCAAATGGTAGAGTTTTTCACTCAATCTCAACTCTTTAACAACAATTTTAACAAAATTCACAATCTCTCCTGAGACCTCCTCTTGCTCTTATTTCTTATGATCTGTAAAAAAAATGTGACAGCTTTAGAGAGAACAGAGGGAGGGTTGACGAGAATCATTCCAAGGGTGAAGAACTTCAGTTACATAGAAAGAGTCAAGATGTTAAGACAGTTCTCCTTTGGCAAGAGAAGGTTGAGAGGAAATTCCATTGAAATTTTCAAAATCGTGAGGGCAAGAAAACTTTGCAGTGCTAAAGGAAGCGGCAAGGATGGTCAAAGGGGAATCGCTCCTTCAGAGAATTGGCACAGAGTGGCCTCCTTCAGCACAAACCAGTCTGTGATTCTATAAGTGCCCTGGTTCATGGAGAATTGTTCACCAAAGTACATGGGAAGCACAATTTGTTCTTGAAATCATTCCGTGTTATCGTGTAGTTGGTAGATTAGGTTTGTACTTAATATCCCATTTAAATAAATGGTACCTCTATGGTACAGCAGTTACTTAGCCTGCATTGTACTCTTGAATCCATGGTGGATTTTGAAACTACAATCTTTTGAGTCTGAATTAAGTGAAATGCCAAGGTGATACTACTCATTAGGGTAATGGCATGTGCTGGTATACTACAGTTTGGTAACGTTTTCAGTCTTTGAGTTGTGGATTGTGCAAAATTTAATTAAAATAGCATGATAAGAAATTCATAATTACTGTGTTTTAATCTATAAATGAGTTAGTCATATTTAACAGAGTTTAGCTGATTTCCCAAGAAGGCTTACTTAATTAAATGTAATTAAATGTCAGAAACCATCATCGTTTTTTACATTTATGAATGTGGAATGGGCAGTCATCTCTTTAATCTTCAAATGGTAGCAATTCTAGTATTCAATTAAAATGCTGCTGTAACGTATCTCTGATTTCTTTTAATACAACAAGCTCATATTGTGATCAAATTCAATATTTTATCTTGTCATACTCGGTCAACTCCTAGGAATCAAGCAGAAAACCATTTTCATATTTCAAAGTCTATTATGTGCCATCACTAGAATTTTCTTAATTTTAGATGGTAGTAAAATCAATTTTTCAGTGGATCAGCATTTAGTTTATAAACTGACAAATAGGTTTATTAAACTACAAATGAATAAAGGGACAAAAATAATGGACAAATTTGAGATTAAAATACAGGAGGTGCTGGAAGTGATCAGCAAGGTCGGGCAGCATATGTGAAGAGAGAAACAAGGTTAATATTTCAGGTCAACGATCTTTATACCAGAGGTAAAGTTAGCAATGAAGAATTTAACGTTGGTCAAATGGGGAAATGTAGAAAGAGAACAAAAGGGAAAGCATTTGATAGGATAGAAGCCATTAAATGATAAAAGAGCCAGAGGGAATAGTCGTGGGACAAGAAACTAAAGATGTGTTCAGAGATGGCGCAAATGTCAGAATGATGATGACTAAATATGCATTCCCTCTCAAGAGTAAGAACAATTGATTGTGAAGTACTTATAATTTTCTCCTACTTGATGTCTCCTATATTAGAGTGTTTCTTGTAGAATATCTTCAATCTTAAGTGTTTTGCCTCTTGGGTCATGCAGTTCCACTGTTGTCATATGTAGCTTTCTTAACCTAAGTTCACTACCTGATAATATAATGTTAAAAGTCACAAAATACCAGGATATAGTCCAACAGGTTTATTTGGAAGCACTAGCTTTCAGAGTGCTGCTCCTTCATCGGGTGATTGTCCACATCCACGTGATGAAGAAGTGGTACTCCAAAAGCAAGTGCTTCCAAAGAAACCTGTTGGACTATAACCTGCTGTGGTGTGATTTTTAACTTTATCCACCCCAGTCAAACACCGGATCCTCCACATCATGGTAATATAATGACATGCACCATTGTATTTAACTGAAATTCATGAGATAATTATTAACATAAACACCATTTAGCCAAAAAAAATCTAAAACACACAATTTTCCTAGGAACACATGTTTTTCTTCTGTTGTAGTTCTTTATTTCATTATCCTCCATGTGGGAACTTATTGATTGTTTACTTTTCTGAAACTGTGTCTCATTTCTGCATGCTTTCTGAAAGTGACCTATTGTTTGTCAGCTAAGGCATTTACATTGAACAGATGGGCACTGTCTGTGCCTGTGAGGTTTCTTTGCTCGACAACATTGGCTAAGACCTTTAGTGCTTGTTGCCTATCATAATCACTGTCCAAGGTCCTCTCATGTGTTCTATATAATTTTGGAGCTTGAAGGAAGCTTGCTTATCTTCTTTGCCAAGTTGAGGCTCTCATCCCAGGATTGAACTGGGTCGCTTCTGGATTTCTGCCTCACTTACCATTTGAATGCTTTTCTTTATAGAGCCAGATCATTTTTGAACTGTAATAAATCTGACATAGACTCATCAGCAATTCCTGTGACAACGCTTTCTTTCTTGAATTCTGACCTGAAATCACCTATAGTTCCATTCCTTAATCAAACTGTAGATATTAGTATTGAAAATAACTAGGGATTCCCCTCGATGCTGTAAAACTTGTTCCTTTACGAATTTTAATCATGGTTTGACTTAACGATCCCTGCTCCTCCTGATTTAAATAAATGATTCTCGCCATTATCATTCCCCTTATGAAAGATCTCCTGACTTCTCTGCAACTGAATAAAGTCTTTCAAACTTTCTGTCCCTATTGGACAACACCTGCTTAGGTTTTTAATCAGCCCTATATCATTGTTTTAATTCATCTAAACTCATGACCACTACCACGGAGAAAGCCAAGGGCAATGGATACATGGGAACACTAATACTAGCAACTTCCTCTCTAAGCCACTTACCAACCTGACTTCAAAATATATTGTCTTCCTTTCACTGCCACTGGATTAAAATCTTGGAATTGCATCCCTAATTGCTTTGTGGGTCATAATCAACGAGGTAAAAACAATGACTGCAGCTGCTGGAAACCAGATTCTGGATTAGTGGTGCTGGAAGAGCACAGCAGTTCAGGCAGCATCCGAGGAGCTTCGAAATCGACGTTTCGGGCAAAAGCCCTTCATCAGGAATAAAGGCAGTGAGCCTGAAGCGTGGAGAGATAAGCTAGAGGAGGGTGGGGGTGGGGAGAAAGTAGCATAGAGTACAATAGGTGAGTGGGGGAGGGGATGAAGGGTCACTCTGCACTAAATGGACTATAGTACTTAAAGAATTTAGTTCACCACCATATTCTGAATTAGGAATAGGCAACAAACAGAGCCCCAGACAGAGTCACACACTTGCTCTGAAAAAATAAAAATATTAAAGGGTATATTACATTTAGGAAATACAGGAAACCAAGAAAGAGCTGTTAATTAAATATGCTATTAGCATAGTGGAGAGGAACGATGTAAATTCCAGAAACCAGGAATAGAAGCAGTGTGGTTAGGGATGAGGAACAATAAAGGCAAGAGGTCACTTGTACAAGCTGTGCACTGGATGTCTAACCATAACGACATGAAAGAAATAATGGGAGCTTGCCAAAGACTACAATAATTATCATGGGGGATTTTAACCTACGCATATACTAGAAAAATCAGATAAGTGAGAAACTTGTCTCAGTGAATGTTTTGGGACAATATCTTAGAACAGCATGTTGAACAAAACAGAGAGCAGGCTATACTAGACCTGATTTTCACCAATGAGGTAGGGTTAATTGATGTCCTCATAGTAAAAGCACTCCTGGGTAACAACAACCATAATACAATTGAAGTTTATATACACTTTAACAGAGAGAAGTGTGGATTCAAAACTGCTACTTTGAATTTTTACAAGTGTAATTATAAGAGCATGAAAGTAGAGTTGATTGAGCTGAGTTGGCAATTTAGGTTAAGAATAGGCCAATAAAGATACTATCTTCGAGGAGAAAGTGAGGACTGCAGATGCTGGAGATCAGAGCTGAAAATGTGTTGCTGGAAAAGCGCAGCAGATCAGGCAGCATCCAAGGAGCAGGAGAATCAGTGCCCTGAAGAAGGGCTCATGCCCAAAACGTCGATTCGCTTGCTCCTTGGATGCTGCCTGACCTGCTGCGCTTTTCCAGCAACACATTTTCAGCAATAACGATACTATGTCAAACATTAAGGGGGATATTCCAGAAATTGCAGAATAGTACATTGGCAAAAAAATTTAGAAAAATTCTAAGGGATGGACCTACCATCTACAGATAACTTAAAAATATAAAAGATAGTTATCAAACTGAAAGAAAAGATAGACGTCAGATCAGAAGATTGGACAGAATGAAAGAAAGCAAAGAATTAAAGATTAATAGATTAAGTAAAATATTATTAAAGAGGGAAAATAGAGTATAAAAGGAAATTTACCAAAAATATAAAAATATATAGACCGGAAAAGTTTATTCACATACTTAAGAAATAAAAGACTTAACAAAGTAAGTATTCGTCCAATACAAAATGAGTAATGATGATCCTAGTTTCTGGAATTTATGTCATCTCTCCTTGTTATTAATAGAATATTAGTAATGGTGGATAAAGAAATGGACAGACAAATTGACCAGATACTTTGCATCAGTCTTCACTTGAGAGGATATAAGTAACCTCAAAGAAATAGTTATAAATCAAGAATTGAAAGGGTGGGAGAAACTCAAGAAAATTGCAATCACCAGGGAAATTGTACTGATAAAATTGTTCGCAGTTGCAAATTGACAAGTCTTGAAATCCTAATGGGTTTCATCCCAAGATCTTAAAAGAAGTAATCAATGACATAGTTGATGCATTGTTTTTAATTTACCAAAACCTATTAGATTTGGGCAAGGTTCCTTTAGATTGAACAATTGCTAATTGAATTTATTTATTCAATGAAGGGGTGGGAGGAAGAAAGCAGAAAACTAACTACAGATCAGTTAGCTTAATGTCCATCAGAGTGAAAATGTTGGAGGTTATTATTAAGAACGTTATAATAGGACAGTAGGACAAGTTGAAGGCATTCAGTCAGAGTTAATGGATTTTATTGAAGGGAAATTATGTTGAACCAATTTATTGCAGATCTTTGAAGAAGCAACTTGTGTTTTTGATAAAAGGAGACCAGTGCATGTATTGCACTTAGATTTCCAGGAGGCATTTGATAACATGCCATAACAAAGGTAAAGTAGAAAATAAAAGCTCATGATGCAGGGGGCAGAGAGTAGAAATAAATGGGTACTAGTGGTGTGTCACAGATGTCAGTGCTGGGGCCTCAACTCTTTACAACTTATATAAATGGTTTGGTTCAAGGGATCAAATGTATGGTAGCTAGTTTGTTGATGTCATAATCATAGGTAGGAAAGTGAGTTGTGAAGAGAGCATAAAGAGACTACAAAGTGATATAGATTAAGTTTTTTGTTATGTGAGTGCAAAGATCTGGAAACGGAGTATTATGTGGAAAAGTGTACAATAGTCCATTTAGCATGTTTTTTAAATGAGGAAAGGTTGAAGAGTTCTAAGGCAGAGAGACCTTAGTGTCCCAGTGCACAAATCAAAGAAGGTTCATATGTTTTTACTGCAATGATCAGGAAAGCTAATAGAATTTTTTTGGTTTACTGCGAGGGGGATTAAATGCAAGAATATGCTTCAGTTATATACACCATTATTAAGACTTAATCACAGAGTGCTGTGCATAGTATTAGTCACTGCAGTTACAGAAGGAATTTAATGTGTTGAAAGCAATTCAGAGAAAGTTTACAAGTCTAATATTTAGGATGAGCAGATTGCCTTCCAGACCTGTATTCTCCTGAAATTTAGAAGAGTCAGAGGTGACTTGATTGAAAAACTTACAGTCCTGAGGGAGTTTGACTGGGTGAATGTTGAAAGAATATTTCCCCTTGTGGGCGAATCTAGAACTTTAAGTTAGAAATAAGGGATCACCCATTTCAAACAGAGGAAAGGAAAAGCACACAGTTTTGAGAGTCTTTGAAATACCCTTCCTGCAAAAGCAGATATAGAACCTTTAAATGTTTTTAAGGCAGGAGCAGATAGATTCTTGGCTACCAAGTGGATGAAAATTATTGGGAATATGCAGAAATGTAGAGTTGAGGCTAAAATAAAATTAACCATGATCTTTTTCATGACATGCTCAAAGGACTAAGTGGCCTACTCTTGTTCTTTGAATTTTTGAATGACCTCAGGATAAGGGCAGGCCATTTGGATTCAAGCTGAGGGTGACATTCATTACTGAGGGCACTGAGTATTTTGACTCCCTCCTTCTGATGCTATCAAGGCTCAGTCATTGAGTATATTTGAAGACTGAGATTGATAGATTTCTTCTGACATTTGTTTTGAAGAGATGTGATCCAAATATTTATCTTTTGAAGATTAGGAGGCCTTATATGAATATATAGGATACTTTGTAAAGAAAAAGATATTTGATACAACACCATCAATGTTGCACTTTTAAGAACCAGTAAGCTAAGATGGAGTCATACAATCTTGAGAATCTGTAGTGAGAAGTCATATGATCAGTTTGTGCGTGAGACAAGACCTGTATTTTGGGACTCAGTGAAAGAGAATTTAAGACCTGCTTGAGACGCAACAACCTATTGATCCCTTTTCCTTTTGTTGCAACTCCTCTGTGCAAAGGTTGAGAGCTGAAAGGCTGTGAAAAGTAATTTTTACCCCTCCAGGAGAATTCTTGAAAAATATTTGCTTGAAATCTCTTCCAATGAATGAGCAAGAAGAATGTACCTAATATAACAGTTCCAGGAAAGCACTCCAGTGCCAGCAGATTGTGTTTGAGTAGAATAGGTTTCAGATTCAGAATGGTATTTGTGACAACCTGTGATGTAATCTTGCATCATGAATTTTACTATGAGTTGGCCAAATTATTTTGTACATGGCAGAGGTTTCTTTTTTATCTCCTTTCTGACGTGTGTTCATATACCTACATGTACTGGAGGTTTTTAGAAGGACAGACATTTATATAAATTTGCATCACCAAAGCTATTTATCGATAATCTTTGCATTGTTTTCTTGACTTTTGGCATAGTAGTAAATCAATTATTTGTGGTGTCTAAGGAACCCTGACTGATTTGTTCTTAACTCTGAACCTGACCCCAGTCCAAGGCCTATATAATTGACTGACTATATCTTCATCCTGGTTAAATAAAAAAAGTATTTGCCACAAGTCAAGGTGTGAGACTACTGCACCCCTCTAGTTTTGATTAAAATGCATATTTGGGGGCTTGCCCAGTATTGAACCTAGAGACAGAGACATAAAATTGGAAGTGGGGGCAATAACTACAGAAATTAAATTATCAGCTTGGTTTCTTCTACATGAGAGTAACAAACATACTAAACAAAACATCTAATTCTGAAGTAGGTGTGTTTTTGTAACAGAATGAGATACATTTTAAAACATTCGTGACAGATGCAGTGAGCACATGAAAGAGCTAACTGAAATCACAAGATAGGCTTTTCCTGTCAGGATTTAAAATGCTGCTTGTGGGAGGAGTGAACCGTTCTCTGTGCGCTCTACATGTTCTGTGTGTGTTCACCAGAGTGTGTATCCTTCTTCAATGATTGTTCTTAATATTATCAGCGAGGAGCTAAAGAAGTCATATGTCCACACTTTTAGGTTGAGCCAGAGTGTCTCCAAAATGATGAATCTAATACGTAATATTAATAGCCACAAAGTAAAATGCAATAAATCTACTTATTGTTCATCAAGATTAAAACTAACTTGTGTCACAAATTTCGTGTGGGTATGCTTCCCCATAGGATTTCAGTACCTTCGACTGATACGAGCAAAAACGATTGGGAGCACTGAATCTACATCCTAGTGCTTCCAAATAAACCTGTTGGGCTATAACCTGGTGTTGTGTAATTTTTAACTTTGTACACCCCAGTCCAACACCAACACCTCCACATCATGAATCTACTCAAGTATTTCAGACAGTTCCAGTAGAAACAAACATATATACAAATGGTCTACTGACAAACTAGAAATCATAGCTGGACAGTTAAAGATTAAATTCAGATCAAAAGCCATGAGGCAAAAAAAAAATCACTAAACTTGTGGTCAGCAACATGACTATTAAAATGGGAGAACAAATGGACATTTTAGTTGTGAGATAAACAGGATAGCACTGACAAAGATTGAGTTGGAACAGAAGAAGCTAGAAGTAGTATTTTGGAGAGGAAAAGAAGCAAGGAAAAGGAAAGAAAGTATATCAAAGAAGGAGAATCAAAAAGGAGAGAGAAAGGGAGTGAGAAAGGGCATTCTAGTTAAAGGGGCTGGTTGTTGGAGAAGAGTGGGGTTTCCCTTGTATTCAGTGGGAATCCTAATGGGGAGTGATCTGTCTCTAACTCAAAACCAAGTCATAGAGTCATAGAGAAGTGAAGCACAAAAACAAACCCTTCAGTCCAACTTGTCCATGCCGAGCAGATATCCCAACCCAATCTAGTCCCACCTGCCAGCACCCGGTCCATATCCCTCCAAACCCTTTCTATTCATATACCATCAAGATGCCTTTTAGATGTTGCAACTGTACTAGCCTCCACCACTTCCTCTGGCAGCTCATTCCATACATGTACCACCCTCTGCGTGAAAAAAATTCTCTTTAGGACTCTTATATATCTTTCCCCTCTCACCCTAAACCTATGCCCTCTAGTTCTGGACTCCCCCACCTGAGGGAAGAGATTTTGTGTGGAACTGTTTCAATTCATTTAAGCAATTAGGAAGTTTGGGGAAAAATACGTTGTGGATTTTTTCACTTTGTTTGAAAAAAAAGACAAACAAATGAAGTGAGTCATTGAAAGCTCATTCAACCAAGCTGATTGTCAAAGCCCATGAATTTTTTTAAAGCCTGAAGTGGACTCTGTAGATTAACAAATGTTCACATTGGCTACTTCAGTGCTTATGAGTTAGTATCAGAGAAGAATTTTCAATAACTGTAGAAGCTGGGTGAGTAGACCTACATCAAGCTTAAGAGAGTACAGCCTCTATCTTGTGATTTCAATCTCTGTCTCACTCTACTCTCAATCTTGTCCTATGTCTCACTCCTCTCCTGATTTTGCTTTTTATCTTGTTACACTCCTAGTCTGGCTCTTTATCCTGCTCTACTCCATGATTTATGCTCCTGATTGCACTTCTCATCCCACTTCACTTCCAAATTCACAAACAATCTTACTCCTCTCCTGATTTTGATTCATTCCTGATCTCACTCTTTATTGTGCTCCACTCACTAACTTGCTCTTAAAATTCCAATTCTTTCTGAGTATCAATCTGCTCCGGTCTCAATCTTGAACCAACTCTGCCGACAAAATAAATAATTCAAATTATTTGAAAAGCCAAATTCTAGTTAACTGTGAAAAATGAATATTAAGTTTAATTGACAACACCCTCAAGGGCAATGTTGTTGCTTTCTAGAGTCATTACTTCAAACAGATATATGGTACATTTTGCTCATATTCATCTGCAGTCTGAGGTGTTGAGAAAGATCGTGGTTAGTGACAGATGAATTGAAAAATATATCAAGCATAAACCGTTGCTCACAAATTAAAATGGCATGCCTGGGTTGTCACTGAAGAGTAGCAGCTGTGGCACATGGGCTTGACCTTTTTATTTTCTAGTATGCAAACAACTCTACAAGTAAAAATTATTTCAGTTGACTTTTGGTGAAATTAACTTTCAAAAAGAGACTACTAAGTTTGTGTTTCTTTCTTCTGTTTTTGTGATATAGTTCTTTTCTCTCCTGATATTCCCTTGAAGTGAAGAGGAAAAATGCAACAGAGTACATGCTGCAGCAAGAACCTGCACATGGATCTTATTTTAATAAAGGAAGGTTGTTGTATTTCAGCTATTGCACTTGGTGCTTTCGCAAGCTTGGAGAATGTCCCCCTTTTACTGGCTGCCATAGGACATTCTTTTTGAAGGTACTTGGAGGTTGGTAACAATCCCTTCAGGCTTTGAATGCTCCTTTATGGCCCCAAAGTCAAGGCTCACAAGTCAGGACATTATCTATTGAACTAGAAGACTTCCTACACCTAATTCCTCTAAGAACAGAGGTTTATTTTATGCACTTTAAATTGATCCTGAAAAATGACTTAAAAATTATTAATTAAGAAAAATCCCAAGATGTTTCCTACATGTGAGAAGCAAGAGGATAGCCAAGGAAAGGGTAAGCCCACTCAAAGACAAAGGAGGGAATTTATGCTTGAAACCAGAGAAAATGGGTGAGGTCCTGAAGAATACTTTGCATTAATATTCACAAAGGAGAAGGACACAGTGGATGGTGAGTCTCAAGAGGGATTTGTTGGTATTTTAGGTCATATCAATATAAAAATGGAAATGATGTTGGATGTTTTGAAACCATTAAAGTAGACAAGTCCCTCGGACCTGATGGAATCTATCCCAGAATGCTGATGGTCACAATGAGGAAATTGCTGGGGCCTTATACAAAATCTTTGTAGATATTTTTAAAATCTACCTGTTCAAAAGCATTATTACAACATCTCTGGAATAGGTGGGACTTGAACCCAAGTCTCCTGGCTCATAGATAGGAACATTACCACACAATAACCCTTAAGTTCATAGGGTAGATGGAAGGAGTTGACTCAATCCTTCATTGTTTAATTGTTATCCAGTCTTCAACTGGTGTTGTCTGTCTTGAAATTCCTCACAATCCCACATTCTTTCTTTTTTAAAATTCTTATTCAAATCCTTTATCAATAATGGTAATATTACACCTTTCCTCAAGAAAATGTTAATACTTCAGTTGATTTATTTGTAAGTTTAATTTGAGGAATTCCCAGCACAGGTTCTCCTGTTATTTGCTTTGAATCCTATATTTGTCATTAACAGGTATAAGAATCCTAGAGTGAATTCTGGGCATGTAGCTCAATTCATCAATTGCATTTCAGTATTGGATATATGATTGTACAGATCCAGGCATTGTATTCCTGGCCATTGGAAATGTAATTGATGCAAGTATCATGCATCTGCACACATCAGGATTTCCTCGTGAGTCCAGAGGCACAACAGTACTGAACATCTCCATGTTTGCTGCTAAGTCGATCTCTAGGCCATTATTTTCCATGGATCTTTGAGAAGGGTCTGACAAGGTACAAAACAGGTACTAATAAGATGGGAGCCAAAAGAACTCAGGGGAAAACAACAGTGCAGACACAAAACCTGAGTGACAGAAAGCAAAATCTGTTGGTATGTGATGCTTCCCAGATGGCTTTTGCTGGCATTTTGCAATAATTACTGATATATGGTGTTGGATAAAAGTTTTTAAAGTTGGGTTTGTTGCTAGTAATTCCCCCTTTGTCTTTGATTTAACTTGACCCTATCTAGTTATGAGTGGTAGATGATGTAGCATGATTGAGTATCTATAGAAGGGATATTGTTCTTAGATATCAAGAAGGTTTATTGCATCTTAGCAATAAGTACTGTAAGGATTGTCACAATGTCAGCCACGTACACCTCATAGAATTTGGGTTCCCTGATTGGGGTTGTTAATCTGTCCTAGTCACGGATTCCTGGTTGACAGATATAAATAGGAGTGTTATGGGTTCAGTGTAGAAGCCAGTTCTGTGCTAGCTGGGCCAATATCTTGTACTACGCATGTGTAAATAAAAGGAGACTTGGTGATAGGATACAGGCCTTTGTGGGGTTATTTCAAGTTCAACTATGTATTGGACATAGTTGGACCTCAAGGAGGTGCTTCACGTATGTTTAGGTCCCACCAAAAACTGGAATAGAATGCCTTATATAGACTGTGGATGACATCAATAGGATGGGTGGAGCCATGTAGCATGAACATTAACCCCTTCAGAACAACTGCTTCCCACAACAGATGGTTGTATTGCAGACTTGCAGTGTTTTTGTTTTAGTATGATAAGTTTTGGGTGCATTCATTTTCCAGTTCTTTATCGACAATATATAATTGAACATATGGAGCAGCTTTATAATGCTTTCCCCATTTAAAAAAAAACTGTTCATTTACAAGACATATTAATTGCTGGAAAAGCTGTGTATATTGCGAATTTTAATTACCATGAAGGTAGTTGTGATCAGACTGCTTGAAGTGTTCCACTGTCTTTGGTGAAGAAACTTCTGCAATGTTTTTGCACAGTGCTTCAATAGTTTTGTTCATGGAAGAGTATTATGACTTGGACTGCAGTGATTCAGGAGGATGGCTCAGCACCGCTCAGTCAAGGGCAATAAATATTGGCCTCACCAAGGATGCTCATATTTCATGAACAAATATGTAAAGAAAAACGTAACAAAGTGGTTTTACATACGAGACCTGTCTTTGCAGGATTTTCGTGCCGGCATCAGTGCTTTCTGGCTTTATTCTCATTGTCTTTTGCATTGGTTTGAAACATTTTAGTTCGTTGTTAGGTAATTTCAGAGAACAATTAAAAAGTTAAAACTATAACTGTAGGTCTGGAGTCACAAATAGGCCAAAAAAAGTCAGGATAGTTTTGGGTGCTATACACAGCTTCTATTCTCAAGTAAATCTAGTAGTGCGGAGATATGAAACTCAGCAAATTAATAGATGTTGATTAGGATAGCTATCGAGTTAAGAAGAAATTTACAGGGTGGCGAAATGGGTAGAAGGTTGGAAGAGGCCTCATTGTTGAAAATTATGACATGATTAACTTTGAATGCCTTACTAGAAACAGAGAAAATATGACCAAGAAAATATGACGTAACTTTAGTTTATGTAGATACCTAAATACTTTGGTGTCCAAACCCTTAAAGATGATATTGCAAGTTAATTAAATTTAAGAACCGTACGGGTTTGGAAATACCATATTAGAATAGAAAACAAAACATAATGCCAGGACATTATAAATAGCAGTTTACTCCTCAGGTCAGAGCTTTTTGGAACAATTCTGGATACCACAATTCAGGAAAGGTTGCAAAGCAATTTAGAAAAGCACAAAGGAGACTTATACATTGCTAGGGATGAGTGACTTCAATTACAAGGGGAAATTGGAAAAAGTTCTCCTTGGAACTAAGAACAGGAGGTGACCGAATTCAGGCATTCGTGATATAGGGAGTTTTGATGTAATAGTGAGAAAGTAGCCCTCTGGTGTGAGTTGAGCAATGAACCTTTTTTTTCAATAAAAGCTGAGCCTTTTAAATTGAGACAATAACCTTTTGCTCATCACTCTACTCTAGATGTCTGTTCTACAGTGCTCTGCAATATCCTTGGCCCTGGCACCAGTTGGCAACAAAATATCCTGGAGTCACGATTAGGGATAGTCAACATGGCTTTGTGCATGATGGGAAATCATGTCTCACAAACTTGATTGAGTTTTTTGAAGAAGTAACAAAGAAGATTGATGAGGGCAGAGCAGTAGATGTGATCTATATGGACTTCAGTAAGGCGTTCGACAAGGTTCCCCATTGGGAGACTGATTAGCAAGGTTAGATCTCATGGAATACAGGGAGAACTAGCCATTTGGATACAGAACTGGCTCAAAGGTAGAAGACAGAGGGTGGTGGTGGAGAGTTTATTTTTCAGAATGGAGGCCTGTGACCAGTGGAGTGCCACAAGGATCAGTGCTGGGTCCTCCACTTTTTGTCATTTACATAAATGATTTGGATGTGAGCACATGAGGTACAGTTAGTAAGTTTGCAGATGACACCAAAATTGGAGGTGTAGTGGACAGCGAAGAGGGTTACCTCAAATTACAACAGGATCTGGACCAGATGGGCCAACGGGCTGAGAAGTGGCAGATGGAGTTTAATTCAGATAAATGCAAGGTGCTGCATTTCGGGGAAGCAAATCTTGGGAGAACTTATACACTTAATGGTAAGGTCCTATATTGTGATTGTACAGGACATTGGTTAGGCCACTGTTGGAATATTGCGTGCAGTTTTGGTCTCCTTCCTATCGGAAAGATATTGTGAAACTTGAAAGAGTTCAGAAAAGATTTACAATGATGTTGCCAGGGTTGGAGGATTTGAGATATAGGGAGAGGCTGAACCTGCTGGGGCTGTTTCCCCTGGACCGTTGGAGGCTGAGGGGTGATCTTATAGAGGTTTGCAAAATTATGAGGGCATGGATAGGTAAGTAGGCAAAGTCTTTCTCCTGGGGTTGGGGAGTCCAGAACTAGAGGGCATAGGTTTAGGGTGAGAGGGGAAAGATATAAAAGAAACCTAATGGGCAACCTTTGCACAGAGGGTGGTACGGGTATGGAATGAGCTGCCAGAGGAAGTGGTGGAGGCTGGTACAATTGCAACATTTAAGAGGCATTTGGATGGGTATATGAATAGGAAGTGTTTGGAGGGATACGGGCCAGGTGCTGGCAGGTGGGACTAGATTGGGTTGGGATATATGGTCGGCATGGATGGGTTGGACTGAAGGGTCCAAGCTGTACATCTTTATGACTCTATGCAGAAATATATATCTGTTCCAGTCACTAACGAATCCCCTTTCACTGCAGCTCTTCCACGTTCTTTCTTCTTTCATGCACAGCTCAGCTACCAATGGAACCATGGGCCTGACACTTGCTACAATCCTCAGGCAAACCATTGCCCTCATTGATATCCAGAACAGAAAACCAATTCTTGAGCAGAATCTCACGTGACTGCTGCATCACCTGCCTGTTTCTCTTGGACAGTTTGGTTACTCATTCTCTGTCTGCTTACATGCTGCTGACGTACTGTTTGACTACCTTTCTCAACATACTATCCATGTCCCTCTCAGGCTCACGAATGGAAAATAGTGATTCCAGCCATCATGCAAGTTACAAATCTCAGAGCTCAGGTTTCTGCAAAAGTGTTCATCTAATTCATGTGAAGGAACCATAATTGCCAACATGCAAAGGATGAGGCTATGCTTTTGCTTTAGCTTACTTTGCATTGTTAACTATAAACCAAATATTAGCAACTTTATGAATTTACAGTTCTCCTGTGATGTTCACTCCTTTTTTTGTCAAACTCAACCCTCTCATCCAACTTTTTATTCATTGTCACTTGTAGGCTGACAAAGAAGGGAAAAAATACACTTCCTCACCTTCCTCTCCAAACTTGTTTACTGACTAAAGTTAATGATTCCACTCTGTCCTCACTGCACTCCTTAACAAAAGTTAGTGATTTTAATAAGCTATTTTTTAAAACTTTTACACAGATTGATGAGAAAGGTAATAAATTTTCTGAGTGTAACAAGACAGTTTTCTACATTAATATGCCTGAGAACAAACAAGGGGGTAATTAGATTTCTGTAATGAGAAATGAGTCCAATTTAGTTAATAGCTTAATGGTCTATGAAAGTTAGCAATCATAATATGATCAAGTTAAATGTAATGTGTGAATGGGAGAAACATGGAACAGCTACTAAAATCATAGACTTAGGTAAGGTTGACTTCAATAAGTTGGGATATAGACTATCCAAAGTAAACTTGACAAATCTGATTATGGGTAAAATGACATAAACTATATGAGACATCTTCAAAAGTGAATTTAATGTGATAATATTTACACTCCTAAGGACCAAACATTTTGCTTGCCAAACATCAGCCATTGACAACTAAGGAGATATGGGATAACATAAAATTAAAAATAAAAGTGTTTAAATCTTCAAAAGATAGAATAGACCCAGTGAATAGGAAAGATGCAAAGCAAAGTGTGAAAGGAAATACATAGTAGGAGATTTAATTAACTCATTAGAAAATAATCAATATATGCATTTTTTTAACAGTTATGTCAGCGAAAAGGCTGGTAGGCCCTGGGAAAACTGAAAAATGGAAATGGGAAAGAGTGGATATAGTGGGTAATTTCTATTAATCAATGTTTTATAGTAAAGGAAAAGTCAGCATGTCAGATATCCCATAGGAGTGAATAATGAATCAGGGACAAGGTTGTACTAAATCTACAGAAACAATGTAACATGATAGAGGAAAATTATAGGTCAGATTTTCAAAGGGCATCAAGTCAGGACTGCATGTGAGTTGGAATTAAAAATCTTAGTTCTGAAGTTAACTTCATGATTTTATTTATTTTTAAAGCTTTAATTTTTTCATGTGTTCATGGGTGTGGGTGTTGCTAGCTAGGCCATCATCCAATACTAAAAATCACACAACACCAGGTTATAATCCAACAGGTTTATTTGAAAATATAAGCTTTCGGGGCACTGCTCCTTTCTTAGGTAGGTAGCGGGGCAGAATCATAGGACACAGAACTCATAGTAAAAGATCAAAGTGTCGTTCAATGGGTGCAATATATTGAACAAACCCAGTTTGCTGTTAAGTCTTTAATCATTTAGAATGGGGAAGCAGCTTTTGATTGATTAATGTGTAAATCCCAGGACTGTTTTCAAGTCACAGTACCGAGATAACTTAAGGTTTTACCGGTATAAAGAAAAGGTGACACCTCCGGTCAGGCAATGCATTAAAGGTGCGAGCTTAGAGTCTGCCTGAATCCCAACCTTGAGACAGACCGGTTCTATTTCTAAAGTAGGAATTTATAAAATGTCACATTGACTGACTGCCTATAGATTGCGTGCTTTTTGAACAAGATAGAATATATCTGCAAATGCAAATTCACCCCATAGATGTATCTGTGTATGTGTGTGGGGTGGGTGGGGGTGGTGGGGGTGGTGGGGGGAGGCAGGTCGAGGGAGAGTGTGTATGAGGGTGTGTTAAGGACTTATGGTTAGGGTAAGTCATAGAAGCCAGCTAGCATTGGACAAGAAAATGCTCTAGGGGTATAGTTGATAGTTAATAATGCAAGGAAACTCACTAGGCATCACAGAGAGAAACCCTTCACAAAACTCTTAAAGAATTGCCGATTTCTGGTGAGATTCAGCTTAATCTGTAATAATAATAGGCTGGTCCTCTTAATTGCCAGAATGCAACATGATGTCATGCAATGATCAATACAGGGGACTCAACAAATTCATCTATTTGCTGTGGATCTGGATAATTGGGTAGAATGTTTAATATCCAAATTTGCTGATGAGACAAATATAAGTGATAAGTGGCATAACAAATAACGTAGATAGAAGTAGTAACATTATGAAGAGAAATCAATAGATTAAATAAGTGGCCAAAACTATGGTAAATGGATGTCAATGTAGGTAAACAGGAGGGCATCCATTTTGGATGCAAAGATTAGAACAGAGTACCATGTAAATTGTAAAAAAGTGAGGAAATATTGGCGTTTCATTTGTTATGTACTTAGAGGATAAAATATCATGAACAAGTACAGAAATCAGCTTAAAAAAAAGCTGATTTTTAAAAATTTTATCTGGAAGAGTAGAATACAAAGGGTTAGAATTTATGCCACCATTATATAAAACCCTAGTTACACCTCAGGGGCATTTAGCTGAATGATACTGGGAACCTAGTGTTAAATTATGAAATATTACACAATCTGGGGTTACATTCCCTGGAGTTTAGAAAGCTAAGGGGTAGAGTAGACAGAAAGAAGTTAGCTCCTCTGGCTGTGAAATCTAGGAGTGGGGTAAAATCTAAAATTAGAACCAAGCCTGTCTACAGTCAAGTTAAGAAATGTAATTTCATAAAATGGTGTTATAATTTTAGTACTCTTTTTGCAAACAATAAATAATGGTTGATCATTTATCAATCATAAAGTTGAGACTGTTAGTCTTAATCATCTAAATTTATTTTGGGATTTGATGTTACAGATCAACCAATGATCTCAGTGAACCATGAACTATGTTTGAGGGAGCAAATGAGCTTTGTTACTATATTTCTCAGGAACCTATCTCTGACCAAATTCAGGCAGTAGTAAATTCTGTCTTCTCTTACTATGCCATACAGGCAGCTGAACATCAGCAAATAATTGCATAAGTTTGAATTATTCTTAGTGTTTTGATTACACTTGGCTCTTTTTGCTGAATGCAAGGATGGTGAATTTAACATCCAACTTATATATAGTAGTTCAAAAGTTGCTTTCTTTCAGCTGTTAAAGGAATTTATCTTAATTTTACTGGCTGAACATAAATTTCTTCAATGAGCTTCTGGGGTGACTGTGGTCATTGTTCCCTATCCTCACAAAAACTCTATTTCCAAGCCATTTCTATGCTCAATGAGTTGTAATTGTTTTTACCATTCTCTATCCCAGAGGACTATGGATTCTTCATGACTGGATATATTTAAAGTTGAGATTTCTCGATATTTGGTATCTCAGCCAATCAACCAATAAGTGGTGTGAGCAGGAAATGGAGTTGAGACTGAAGATCAGCCATAATTGCATTGAACAGAGGAGCATGATCAAGATATTGTGAGGTCTAATTTCATCCTTTGTTTTCATACTCTTCACTGACTGGATCATTTTCACTAACAACTAACTGACGCTAATCTATTTACTGCTTTGGTGTGCTTACAAAGGTCAGAAAATCACCTATTTCTACTTCTGGGATATCACCTGACTCTGCCCCCATTCAACTGCTGCTGCTGAAACCATAAACAATACTTTTCCTGTAGACATAATTACTCCAGTATGTTCTTCTGTTGCCTCACAGTTACCACCCTCTGTAAATTTATGATCATTCAAAACTACTCTGCCATTATTCGAGCATGCTCCAAGTCTGTTCACCTACCACCCCTCTAACCAACTGTAGCCTGACAATTCTCCAGGATAGTTGATTTCTGTCTTTTGATCTTTCCTGATTTCAATTGCTCCACAACTTTCTGGCTTAGCTTTACCTGCCAAAGATCTAAGCATTGGAAATCCCTCACAGAACATTTCTAATTTTTTACCTTTCTTTCTTTCCTTCCTAAGACAACCCTTTAAAACTGGCACAGTGTCAAATTTTGTTTGATAATTAACTACTCTTAAGCACATTGCAACATTTTACATCAAAAGCACTATATAAATGTAAGTTGATTTCTGAGGCAAGCATTTCCCTGCACAGAAGTGTTTCTTGTCTAGTGGTTGGTCATGTGAATGACAAACGCAGACAATCCAGATGTGAATTGAAGCAACGACAACCTTAATTTCATGAACATTTGTACCATAACAGTAGCAAGTTACTTCTCACAGTTCTGTGAAAAGATGCAAAATAAAGAAAAAAATAAGGGATCACATTTACATATGGAGATATTATCTGTAAACAGAGAATGGGACAGCTTCCATTCATTTCTCCATTTTCTTAAATAAGTATAATATCCTTCTTTCACACTCAACTATTCAAGAAGATTGCTATTCTACATTGAAAGATGCATTAATGTCACACTGAATTATTTAATCACATAATGCAGACATGCATGATCACATAGAGCTGGAGAAGTTTTATGCGATGTGACAATGTGGGATTGGCATGGGATTGAAGGATTTATAATTTACCTGAAGATCAATGAGTAAAGCATAACGAGAGTGGCGACAAAATAATTCTTAGATTCAAACATTAGAATACTTATTATGAACACTCATTGTGATTCTATACTTGTCAGCAAGGAATTTCCTCAATGATCATAGTTTTGTTGGTTTCCTTTATATTCTTCTGGCTCTAAAATAGCTCCGACTGGAACCACATTCCCACAGTCAGCTCCTGAAATGATGCTCTTCATTTCTTAGGCAGTAACTTAACCTAATGGACATTTCGGTTGATAGATCATACAGCCCATAAAATCTGACTCTCAATCTGTTAAATTCATTAGAATGTACATATTGGGATTGAAGAATGGTTAGAAAATGAGTGTAAATGGATTCTGCCTACAAGTTACGTGGTGCTGCATTGTTCTTCTAACTTGCCACGTCAAATTGGATTGCAATGGAAAAAATAATAATTATATACAATCAAGAATGACTTCAGTGAATTCATACTAAAATGACAAATCATTTTCCACTACCAATTATCACTCCACCTTCACTCTACAAATTTAATTTCCTGAGTAAAACACATCTTCCATTCATCCAACTATTAATTAAACCACAGCACATTCACTCCCACTCTCTACACTACTGATACTTGTTTCACCTTTTTATTTTTCTCAGCCCACAAAATATTTGCAATACTGAAGTTCCCAAACATGGCAGTTAAGCTCGAGTTGGATCCAAAGCTTCCTGCAATGCAGATACATTGGGGTGTGTGTACTGACTAGGAAGGCAGTTCATTTTCATGGGAAAGGCAGATCCCAATGCTGATTGGGCCATGTCTACAGCATTCACCTGCCCATGCTTGCTAGAGACCTGTTGCCATGATGAACATGTCATTCAGGATGCCTTCTGGATATGATTTGCTCAGACCTATTGGCAAACTGCTCCATGCATCAAAATAAGTCCCCTTTTGACAATGTGCTACAGTCTGAAGTACATCGCAAGCAACTGAAACTGAATTGTTCTCAGTTCAACATATACATCCATGCCTTGGAACGGAATGTTGAAGAACAAGTCAATCACTTTGAGGTAACAGTGAAATGCAACAATGCATGAATGGACTGCATCATTTTTCCTGGGAGAACTAACATCTAATATCTAATGCTAACAGAGAAGGAAATATATAAACACCTTTAATTCTCATACTCTTGTAGTTCCATCACCGCAAGCTCCTTTAGCTAGACTGATTCATTATATCTCCGAATTAACAGAAACCAGGACAAAAAAAGCAAGATCGCCAAGAGCAAGATCTCAAGAATTTCTATACATTGTTATTGACTTTTCTTACCCATCTACTGACACAGATGATTTAAATAAAAACTTGGCTAGAGTAGGAGAAGTAAGAAAAAGGTATAACAAGTGTTGCAAAAAAGATGTAATCTTGGTAACTCATCTGGGAATGCATATAAAAGCTAATCAATAGCTACACGTCATTACATATAAATAGAACAGACTGCAAAGTTAGAACAAAAATTGAAGGAACTGTGACTGCTGGAAATCAGAAACAAAATGAGAAATTGCTGGAAAAACTCAGCAGGTCTGGCAGCATCTCTGGAGAGAAATCAGAGTTAATGTTTCAGGTCCAGTGACACTTTTTCAGAATTAGAACATTTTTTCCTAGCACAGTTTGGAAGAACACTTGGGTGGCACAGTGGCTCAGCGATTAGCACTGCTACTTCACAGTGCCAGGGTCCCAGTTTCAATTCCAGCCTTGGGCGACTGTCTGTGTGGAGTTTGCACATTTCTTCCCGTGTCCGTGTGGGTTTTCTCTGGGTGCTCTTGTTTTCTCCCACAATCCAAAACTGTGCAGGTTAAGTGAATTGGCCATGCTAAATTGCCTATAGTGTTCCAGGTTGTGTCGGTTAGGTGCATTAGTCAGGGGTAAATATAGGATAATTGGTTAGGGGAATGAGCCTGGGTGGGTTACTAATCAAAGAGTCAGCATGGACTTGCTGGGCTGAAGGCCCTGTTTCCATACTGTAGGGATTCAATGAGAAAGACCCACTGGATCATATGGACATGATCAAATGGAAAAGCTAACTTACCTATTACCTAATATACTTATAGATCAGAACCTGGTATATATGATTACCAGGGATAGAAATATTTAGTAAAAATATATAACAAACTGTGTTACTTTGAAAAAGTCAAAGTCTGAATAAAGTTCTTGACTTTGCCTTTTCTTTGATCGGTCTCTAAAGAATCCAAACTCAAAACACAGAAACAGCTTACATAATAAAATATAACCTATAAGATAGACTGAAACAAAATTGATATATCCAGCGACCAAAGAAAAAGTAACAATCTTCATCACACAAAAAAAAAGCATAAACCCCAAAACTATGAGAACAAACATACTAGGTATTCTAATCATCATCTCCCACAGCTCCTTACAATTCCTGCAACTGTTATACCTACTCCTCCATTACAGTTACCTATCTGGGTTTTTCATATCTTATGATGTTTCATGGGTAGAAGTCACAGGAGGTTCACTGTTTAAACTGAGATCAGACTAAACAAAGAATCATCTCACAGGGAATGCATTTTACACAGAAAATATGTCTGCCTCGTGACACTGTTCACATGGAAGGTGTCATGGCAACCTAAATGGCTCAACTATTTCACTTAGAAACAGCATTGAAAGTGTCATAGAAAAAGGAAATAATGTAATGAGAGAACTAACTTCACTCTTTTGTTTAAATCCTTCAGAATATATTCTTGACTGCTAATTTCAGCATTATACATTATTGTTGGATTTTATGTAAAGACTTTACATAATTGTATTCCTATTACACATGGAATCATAAATAATTGGTATATAATCGGTTTTGTAAATATCTGAGTTTGCTCTTAGTTATGGATAAAGAGTGGATAATGATAATTTTCCTTCGGTATGTAATAATCTGAGCTATGGCTAATGTGTCTGGAGCCTGAAAATAAATCAGACTTGGCCTCCTGCTGGTAAAACTAGTTTCAAATCTTCAACTAATGAATTATTTCTATTTCAGATGTCAGAAAAGAATAGGGGTTGTCGATTCAGAAAAAATAAATCTCAAAAATCTTATCATCATCTAATTTTCTGCAGACTAAATCAAAATCATTCTTCAATCTAATTTAAATTCCTCTTGTATTTTCATCTTCCACCAGAATTTTCTATTGACTATGGTTCAAATTTTGTGTTTGTAGAATAAATGATGTAAAATGATTAGTTTGTCTGACTAAACCCTGTTGAAGCAGAAACTCTTCATGCTCTGCTTATGATACATGTGTATCTGACAGGATAGTCAACTGAGTTGTAAGCCTTTTGACTGATGTGGTGGACAGAAAAGATACATTTTGAAAATACATGGTTTCGTACCTGCTGAGTAACACAAAAAATAATTGCGACTTTGCTATTAATTTTGATTTAAGGTGCAGTTAATGGAACTGCCCATATTTCCTCATATGTTTTTAAAATGCTTAAAATTTATTAATCAGAGAAGGAGAATGTCAATTTAGATTTTAAAATATACCATTAGCTTTTCTTTTGTTTTGATTGGCTGGGAAGATGGGATAAGGGGGTGCAATGGTGGGGGGGGTGGAATTGGTGCCAATGGCATAGAAGTTGAGGTAGTTGTGGAGAGTGAAGCATGTGGTGGGGGAGCAGAGAGAGTTTCATTGTGGTGCTTCAGTAATTACAGCATGTAACAGGCCTGATGGAAGACTTCATTGGTGACTGTCCGTATGGAATTTGCACATTGTCTGCATGGGTTTTCTCTGGGTGTTATAGTTTTCTCCCATAATCCAAAGCTGTGCAAGTTAGATGAATTGGCCATGCTAAATTGCCCATAGTGCTAGATGCATTAGTGAAAGGGAAATGGGTCTGGGTGTGTTACTCTTTGGAAGGTCAGTGTGGACTGGTTGGGCTGAAGGGCCTGTTCCACACTGTAGGGAATCTAATCTAATCTTTTTCAGTTGTACATCAGTTTTGTGTGCTAATGTGAAGCTATTGTGATATACCTTTTTGAGATCGATGTGGTGATATTTTCTGTGTAAATCACTAGAGGGAAATGATGAAATCTATTCTATGATTCTGAATTATGCCTGAATTTCCTTTCCCAAGTTGAGAACAGAGAGTAAGAATTATTCCTGGTGCAGGAAACCTGACTGAGGAGAAAGTACTCCTGACAGTCCCACTTTGATTCTGTGGTACCAGGTATCAAAGAGAGTTAGGCCAACTGCTCCTGGAAAGAGCTATGAGGCAGCAACAGAGTGCCTGGTGTAATTAGGCTGAAGAAAATGTCAGTTTCAGTGATCTGGGTCTTTATTGCAGCTGCTAAATTAAACGAAACAAAAAAGGACATTCCTCCTGTCCTCAAACCTCACATACCCTCATCCCAAGTTATGCACTTACTACGTCAAATCAAACCTGTCATCTATCTGCCCAGACGTCTTCATAGACTCCATGACAACCAATGCCCCTCAACATAGTCCAATAGGCCTTTATAGCCCCTGTGCCAACTTAGTGCTAATTCATGAAAATCTTTGCACTCCACCTATCACCCTCACACCCTCAATGCCAACTCATCCAGTATCCAACATAGGCAGACCTCAGGACCCTTGGTGAAATTAAATAAAGTTGTTGTTTGACAGCACAGAACTTGAGTAAATATAAAATGATTTAGCTGAATGTTATGGGGTTTTTTTTGGGTAAGAGTGAGTTGCATCACGTTTAAGACCACAGAAGCTGAAGTAGGACATTCATCATATCAAGTCCATGAGACTGATCTGATTAATCCTCAAGTCCACTTTTCTGCCAAATCCCATTAACTTAAATTCCCTAAATGAAGAGACAACTGAAAAATAGCAATCTTGAATATACTAATCGAGATAGCCTCGATAGCCCACTGTAGGAGAGAATTCCAGATTCACCAACCACAAGGGATGAATGCAGATTTCTCCAGCTTCCTCATTTCCCTTCCCCTCCCCTCACCTTATCTCAGTCCCAACCATCGGACTCAGCACCGCCTTCTTGACCTGCAATCTTCTTCCCGACCTCTCCACCCCCACCCCCTCTCCGGCCTATCACCCTCACCTTAACCTCCTTCCACCTATTGCATTCCCAACACCCCTCCCCCAAGTCCCTCCTCCCTACCTTTTACCTTAGCCTGCTTGGCACACCCTCCTCATTCCTGAAGAAGGGCTTATGCCCGAAATGTTGATTCTCCTGCTCCTTTGATGCTGCCTGACCTGCTGCGATTTTCCAGCAACACATTTTTCAGAAGCAGTGAGTAGGCAATCGCCTAGAACTATTAGTCTTGAACTATTAATTGAAAAACCTAAATAATGTTCTGAGGACCCAGGTTCAAATCTTGCCACAACAGAAAATGGAATTTGAATTCAATAAAAATCTAGAATTAAGAATCTTATGATGACCACAAAACAATATCTATCTGGTTCACTAATGCCAGTTATGGAGGAAAACTGCCATTCTTACCTGGTCTGGCATACGTGACTCCAAACCCACAGTCATATGGTTGTGCCCTTTTGGCTATTAGAGAAGGACAATTAATGTTGGCCAAGGCAGTGATGCTCTTATCTAATGAATGAACAAAAAGAAACCTCTTTTTCTGACTTAAATGGAAACCTCCTTACTCAATGTTATGCCATATGGATGAAGATTCTCCCACAAAGGTAAACAACCTTCCTATAGTTATATTTGATCTTGTATTTCATTTTTCCAAACTTTGATGAATACAAGCCCAACTTGCTCAACCTCTATTCATAAGGTAACCTCCATACCTGGGATTAACCTGATACTGCACTGCCTCCAATGCTGGCCAGTAACCTTTCATTTTAAAAGGAGCCCAAAATTGTTCACAGCTTTTTAGGTGTAGTCTAACTATTTCTTACATAGTTTTAGCAAGGGCCTTCATATTTTTTACACTCCATTCCTTTTGAAATAAATGCCATTGTCCTAGTTGCTTCCCTATTAACTGTTGAACTTGAATGCTAGCCTTTTAAAATTCATGCCCCAAAACCTCCTGTGCTGCAGCTCTCTGTAGCCATCCCTTATTTAAATAATGTCCAGCTCCTGTGTTCTTCCTGCCACAGTTGGATTTCCTCACGTGCACATGAGTTCTTGGAGATCGTTCGGCCTTTGCTATCCTTCATTGCCACTGGCGAGCCTTTATGCCATATGTCTTGAAGAAATCATGAAATACATAACATCGTATCGGTGCATATAGAAATCTGCATCTTTATGTTTCTTCACTAATGGGACTTGGGCATCATTAGCTAGAACAGCATTTATTACCTCTTCCTGGTTGCCCTTGAGAAGATGGTGGTGGTGAACTATCTTCATGACCTACAGTTTAGTTAGTGTAGGTACATTTCAATGTCATAATGGAGGCAGTTGCATTTGATTTTGACAAAGTGATGCTGGAGGGATGGCACTATATTTCCAAGTCAGGAAAGTGAGTAGGTTGAGTGGAGCTTGCAGGTGCTCATGTTCCCATATAAATGCATTTTTGACCTTCCATGTAGCAGTGGTCATGGGTTTGAAAGATGCTCTCTTTAAGTGGCTCGGCAAATTTCTGCAGTGTATCTTGTAGATAGTACACACTGCTGATACTGAGCCTCAGTACTGGAGGAATTGAGTGCATGTGGATCTGGTGCTAATCAAATAAGCTGCTTTGTCCTGGATAGTGCCAAGTTCCTGTAGTGTTGTTGGAGCTGCACATATCCAGTCATAGAGTCATAGAGCTGCACATATCCAGTCATAGAGATGTACAGCATGAAATCAGACCCTTCGGTCCAAACCGTCCATGCCGACCAGATATCCCAACCCAATCTAGTCCCACCTGCCAGTACCTGGCCCATATCCCTCCAAACCCTTCCTATTCATATTCCCATCCAAATACCTTTTAAATGTTACAATTGTACCAGCTTCCACCACTTCCTCTGGCAGCTTATTCCATACACGTACCACCCTCTGTGTGAAAATGTTGCCCCTTAGGTCCCTTTTATATCTTTCCCCTCTCACCCTAAACCTACGCCCTCTAGTTCTGGACTCCCCTACCCCAGGGAAAAGACTTTGCCTAATTACCATATCCATGCCCCTCATGATTTTGTAAACCTCTATAAGGTTACCCCTCAGCCTCCGATGCTCCAGGGAAAACAGCCCCAGCCTGTTCAGCCTGTCCCCACAGCTCAAATCCTCCAAGTTTGGCAACATCCTTGTAAATCTTTTCTGAACTCTTTCAAGTTTCACAACATCTTTCTGATAGGAAGGAGACCAGAATTACATGCAATACTCCAACAGTGGCCTAACTAATGTCCTGTAAAGCCATAACATGACCTCCCAACTCCTGTACTCAATACTCTGACCAATAAAGGAAAGCATACCAAATGCCTTCTTCACTATCCTATCTACCATCTGCTCCACTTTCAAGGGGCTATGAATCTGCACTCTAAGGTCTCTTTTTTCAGCAACACTCTCTAGGAACTTACCATTAAGTGTATAAGTCCTGCTAAGATTTGCTTCCCCAACATGCAGCACCTCGTATTTATCTGAATTAAACTTCATCTGCCACTGCTCGAGTATTTCATTAGATGGCTGACTTGTGCCTTATAGATTTTTTTTATTCACTCATGGAATATGGGCATCTCTGGCTGGCCAGATTATATTGCTCATTCCTGTTTGCCCTTGCAAAGGTGCAGCTGCAGTCCACATGCTGTAAGTTGGCCCGCAAGTCTATCAGGGAGGGAGTTCCAGGATTTTGACTGAGAAACACTGAAGGAATGACAATATATTTCCAAGTCAGGATGGTGAATGGCTTGGAGGCGCATTTGCTGTTGGTGGTGCTCACATGTATCCACTGCCCTTGTCTTTCTAGATTGAAGTGGTCATGAGTTTGGAAGATGCTATCTAAGAATCTTTGATGAATTGCTGTAGTACATCTTGTAGAGTTGTCAATTCCTAGTTGCTTAGAGGGCAGTTAAGAGTCAACCACATTGCTGTGGGTCCGGAGTCACATGTAGGCCAGACCAGGTCAGGATGGCAGTTTCCTTCTCTAAAAGGACATTAGTGAATCAGATATTTTTTTCCAACAATCATCTCAGGAGATGAGTTACTCACTGCAGTATTCTTAGCCTCTGACCTGCTCTGCATTTATGTGGCAAGTCCAGCTGAGTTTCTGGTCAATGGTAGCCCCCAGGATGCTGATGGTTGATGCTGATGCTGATTCAGTGATATGTCAAGGGGTAGTGATTAAATTGTCTCCTGTTGGATGTAGTCATTTCCTGGCATTTTTATGGTGAAATTGCTATTTACCACTTATCAGCCAAGCCTGGATATTGTCCCGATGGAACCTCATATTCAAAAGTTCCTGGCCAGCTTGATCAGTAGTGCTGCTCCAAGCTATTCTTGGCAGTGGACATTACTTTCTCTACACATCTTGTTCTCTTACCAAAATGTATAACCAAACATTGTATTCCATCTGCCACGTTCGTGTCAATTCACTAAGCCTGGCCAAATGCTCCTGGGTCAAGAGTGTGGTGCTGGAAAAGCACAACAGGTCAGGCAATATCCGAGGAACAAGAAAATCGACATTTTGGGCAAAAGTCCTTTATCAGGAAGGGCAGATGTTCCTGATGTTGTTTTTATCATCCTCACAACACACATTCCCTACTAACTTTACCATTTAGCTTTCCAAATTCACAAATTTAGAAATATTATATTTGGGTCCCCACTTCAAATCATTCATGTGTATTATGAACAGCTGGGGCCTGAGTACAGAACATTGTGGTATCTCCCTAGTCACAGCCTAAAGCAAGAATGACCAATTTATTCTAATTCAGGTAATGATCCTGTGGTATTATCATTGGATTGTTAATAGAGGGACACAGGGAATATTCTGTGGACCCAGGTCCAAATCTCACCACAGCAGATGACTGAATTTGAATTCAATTTTTAAAAATCTGGAATTACAAGTCTAATGACGACCAAAGTCAGTTTTGGGCCCCAGCTGTTCAAAATATACATGAATGATTTGAAGTGAGGACCCAAATTAATATTTCTATATTTGTGAATTTGGAAAGTAAATGGGGAATGTGTGTTGTGAGGATGATGTAAAACAGCATCAGGAGCATTTGTCAGGCTTAGTGAATTGACACAAATTAAAAGTCTAGTGATGGCCATGAATCCATTGCCAAGAGTTGGAAAAACCCATCTGGTTCACTCATGTCCTTTAGAGAAGAAAACTGCCATCCTGACCTGTTCTAGCCTACGTGTGACTCCAGACCCACAGCAATGTGGTTGATTCTTAACTGCCCTCTGGGCAACCTGGGATGGACAATAAATGCTAGTGTAGCCAGCAGCATCCTCATCTTGTGAATGACTTTTTAAAAAATCATTAATCCATGTCAGTCCATTCGCTTTTATCCTCTGTGCTTTCGTTTTTCTGACTAGCCTCCTTTTGGGGATTTTATACATCAGGTATCAGGAAAATGGGTCTTGGTGGGTTACTCTTCGCAGGGTTGGTGGGGACTGGTTGGGCTGGAGGGCCTGCTTCCACACTGTAGGGAATCTAATCTAAATCTCTCAGTTCTCCTTTAACAATTTTATTTGTAACATCTTCAAATATCTTCAACAAGTTAATTAAATAATATTTCCCATTAGTAACTTCATGCTGACTATACCCAATCAGATATTATCAACAGGTACTCATTTATCCTATCCTTTATAATAGATTCAAGCATGATCCCTACTGTTGATGTCTAACAAGTCTGTAGATCCCTGTTTCTTCTCTAGCTTCCTTCTTTACTAATGACTTAAGATGATTTGAGGAGAGAGTTCAGCCCCTCACAGAAGAAGCCAGGGATTGCCCTGTGGGGATATTGATTCATCCACGTTTATTTGCATTGACCTGATGAACTGACCATGTCCCACCCCCATGAAAGACCTCACCAGATTGCTCCAAATGAGTAATGTCCACACTACTAACTGGTCCCTGTACATATCCTCGAGTGCGTTAACCCTACCCCCTGGGCTGATTGCCATAGAGCTAGAAGACTGATTATGATTCACCCCTGCACTGCAGAGGCACACACCCTGACCAAGAACACATTAACCTGACTCTCTGACTATGGCCAATCTGCTCTGCTGGTATTGGAGGCTGACTTTGACTTATTTGCCCCGACTGACAAATGCTCCATGAATTTTGGTGAAGAGTATTTCTCTGAGACATTGAAACTTTAAGGCTGTTTTCTTACTGCATATTTGTCCCTTAAGCTGCTAGAACATGATGCATCCCACCTACATGGAATAGTGTAGGTGGGATGGGCTTCAGATTAGTATGACAGGGCGGTGCAACATCGAGGGCTGAAGGGCCTGTACTACGCTGTAATGTTCTATGTTCTATGTTCTATGATATGGTATAATGCCACACAGCAAAATATATACCAATTGATTGAGGGTTGAGGACTGATGAGCAGCAAAGCAATCTGCCTGGTTGTATGTCTATGTTAACTAGTGAGCAAAGACAATGCTATGAGCATCAAGATAAGTGCTAAGTGAGCCAGCGCTGAAAGAGCAAGCATGCAGCTCTGAAATATCACCTAATTCAATCCACAGCTTGGGTGTCTGTCCCTGTATGGAAAATGTCCTTGCAGCAACCTTTCAATGCTTATTGCCAGCGTGTCATGCAGTACAGGTCTGTCCTTCCAAAGCAAGCTGCAAGTGGATGGGGGGTTGTAAATACTGGATCCGACTGTCCATGCATGAAGGATACATGCAGCTCATATCTATGGATCATTCCCTGAGATATTATTGCAGGGTGAGTAACTTGGAGGATCTTAAAAACTGCAGCAAGTTGTTCCCAACATCAAGATAAACCTTACTGGAGTTCTCAAGTGATTCTGCCACATTTCTCACCACAGCCCACACCATTCAGGCCTCCACAAGGTTTCTCCTACAGAATAGACTAACCTTCTTTACCAAAGTTTTGGCAATAACTTAGATTAGATTAGATTAGATTAGATTTCTTACAGTGTGGAAACAGGCCTTTCGGCCCAACAAGTCCATACCGACCCTTCAAAGAGCAATCCACCCAGACCCATTCCCCTACATTTACCCCTTCACCTAACACTAAGGGGAATTTAGCATGGCCCATTCACCTAACCTGCACATTTTTGGATGGTGGGAGGAAACCGGAGCACCTGGAGGAAACCCACGCAGACATAGGGAAAATGTGCAAACTCCACACAGACAGTTGCCTGAGGTGGGAATTGAACCCAGTGCTAACCACTGTGCCACCGTGCCGCCCACTTAGTTCAACGAAGATAGTTAACCTTGATAATTGTTTAGTGATATAGATAACAAAATGTTTTGCTTAAATATATAATTGACTGAAATAGATGCAGCCACCATATCTATTCAAAAAGATTAAAATCATTCTGCATCCTTTTACCTGAGTCTTACTTTTTAATTTACTCTTAGCTGCACTGTCTTTAGCTCTCTTGTTGAGTATATGAAGGTAATTGAACACTAACCTGTATCGTGTACTTGCTTTTATTTTAAAAGTTACCTCAAAAAGCTCATTTGTTTTGATGTATTATACAAAAAGTCCAACTCCTGTTATTTTTAATAATTTCCCTGTCATATTCATTCTCAATCATGTCATTGGACTGAAAGCAAAAAATACTGGCATGTTTTTTTGTAAACGGTCAAATGGCTGTCGATCATTTTAAAAAAAAAAGAAATTGGCTTCAAGTTATATTGGGTACCTTTAGCCCTTTCCAGTTTGAAACTTTTTGATGCCAGTCTTTACATTTAAAATAGGGATTAAATTGGAAACATTAATAAGACCATAACATCTTAAGATAGTGTTAGCATCACAAACATTACATCTTAGGTGAATATATTCCTCTTTTTGCAAAGCTGAAGCTTCTAACATGTTACAAATCTTACTTTTCCCCAACAATTAATCAGCTCAGTGCAAGAAACAGAGATGGTAGGCCCAGGATATTCAACAATAACTTGCAGTGATTTGATCAATTCAGCTTGTCCTTTCAAAATGTAGATTTTTCTGATTGCTTACACTTGAATCTTTGGCCAAGACTTTCTGATAGTCATTGTACCTCAATGCTAACTTCCGAGGTACTCACTGCACCACATGTTTTGGCCTCAATTGTCATATAATACTAAGGCTGATCAAACATTCACTCTTCTGGTGTGGCTACCCAAAATACATTGACATTATTCATGACTAAACAAGAGAACCTTCCTGAAGATGTGACACTGACCCATACCTGGAGGATCAGAGCAGGTCATTGATTCACTTCCTGAAGTGAACGCAGACTTGTTTCATGACCCCCATGACTGCACTGCTGCTCTGCCATGCCCATCCAGGTTGCCTTTATCTGGTCCGAGGGCCAATGGTTTCTATCTTCAGGCAAACAGCACATCTGCCTTTCTGTAACTGTGGAGAGGAGAATTTGCAGGTGGGTATCACTCAGCATGGAACTAATCTGACTTAGTGGTTGCACCTCTTTCTGACAGAATAATCACTTCTAAACTCTACAATGTTCTGACAGTGATGCATGGCGTCAATGTTTGAATGAGGGGAGACTTAACAAGCCTGTCCATGGATACAGCATTTTCAACTGATGGTGGGTTTCACCAGTAGAGACTTTCTCTCATTGTTAAATTGTACATGCTTTCTCAGAACAGACTATTGATTCATAGTATGTTAATTATAGTCATTAAGCAAACAACAAAAGGAGCAACTACAGGAGTGATACACAATTCCAATGACAACATGAGTACTAGTATGTTGTTGACAAAATCCTGACCATTGTATTTTTCCTTCGTTTTCCTACCTTGCTGTATCTTACCAACATTTGGCTCTATTACAGTTTGTATTTTTGTTCAAGTCATTATTAAAGATTGTAAATGGTCGTATGTATGATCATTCCCAGGACATGGATCTTTAATACATTATGGTTCAAGATGGGACACCCCCAATTTACACAATCGCAGCTGCAAATGAAAGAACTGACTCTCCACTTTATTTTTCCAAATGCCTCTTCACCTCAGTTAGTCAAAACTTAAGGCAAAGAATCCCTTCCTTTGTGGGCATCTTTCTCAGTTCCAATTTAATGTTTTAAAAGAAACCAATTCAACCAGGCTTTCTTGGATTAAGGGAGGAGTTAATTTATTACTTACTAAAATGGAAGGAAAAATAATAAATTGCAATACAGACACACAGGTGAGTAGTGAAAATTGAAGAAACACACAGCAGTTAGAGGAAAGATATACGAATGAGTCTTAGACTTCTCCATGAGGAGTAGATGGTAAACTATTGATGTTTTGTAGTTGAGTGGTTTTGGTAGTGCTGACCAGAGCAGGTAAGCATTTGGTCTGGAGGTTCTCAGCATGTCTCCTTTTGGACGGTACTTTGTTAACCTGTGAGAGAGACTTTCTAATTTTACCTGCAAGTACAGGGGTGCCCAAGCGGATTTCCTCGAGCTGTGACTTTCTCAGCTCATACAAGGCCAGTTAAAGTGGAACACCAGACTAATGTGCAGCTGTGGTTGCATTTAGTTTTTTTTTAAACTCCGTCCCTTGTTATTCCTGGAACGGAAAGACTTTTCACCTACAACTGCTTTCTTTCACCTCACATCATTCCCAATTTCTGGGATATAATACACAAGAGAGGGTTTCTGTTGAGGTGGTAATTGGCTTCTATTATCTCTGTAACCACACGAGATTATATTTCAGTTTCTGTATTGTATCTTTTCCTTTGAACTGAAGTTACTTGACACAATCCAGGTGCAGCATGGTTTCTGGCAGGACTAAGAATAAATCACACAGGAATTTTCTAGACCATTACTGAATTAATATTCACAAACATTTTTAGCCTGTGTTTTATTATTATTTTTTTCTTTTCAACAATAAAAAAAACTGTCTTAGGTACAAAGTCAGAGTCAATAGAAAGAATCTTCTGAGCCATTGAATGACATGGACAATGGCGGCTCACTTGGGAAAGTATGTCAAGAAAAACAAGTCCTTCTCGATGTTGAGAATGAGAAGTGCAAATTTCCACCCAAAGGTTTATCGGTGAGACGGGAATCTGCTAGACAGCGGCAAGTGGCTCATTTGGGTAATTATGATCTTGTTATTGCTTCATTCCTATCCCAAATGAAGGAGGGAAACACCACCGATGATAGTAATGCTCAACCTGAAAGTCTGATGGGTAACTTGACAGCTCCAGCTCAGCATTTACTTCTCTGAACCTCCATCCTGACCAGGATTCTATGATAGTTCATTACACATTCCATGGTCAGTGATTGTCTGGATCTTTCATCCACATTGTAATCGCACTAGCCTCTCCACATCATCACGGCACATCATAAGACTTATTAAAATACAGTTTACTAATTCACTTCATTTTATTTTGGAGTGGACTGGTACCTTTCATTGCAATTCTGCTACCGAGTTGGAGGGACTGGGATACTTTACATGCAGAGACGGGTACACTTTTCAGCCATTAGAAAATGTTGCATCTTCAGATCTAAACTTATTCTCTTAATGGGTATTCATGACGTATTTTCTTGGATTCTCACTGCATCTCTGCCTTGCCTTAACTTACCTTTCTGCACATTGCTGCCTTATTCAGAACTTACAGTCACACAGTATTACCCTGGTGGATGGGCAGGCAGCTTGTCCTATGACCAGAAATGATCAGTCCAGGTGGTGGACATGTTGTTATATGGCATGATGTTATGTCAACAGCTTATGTGGCCGTACAAATGGCTACATCACAATGTCTAAGGGGAGTTGTCCTCAGTCAAGTCAAGGGAGACAGACTTGACTTGAATGTCCCTCCACAGTCAGTGGAGGGATACTCCGGTGTTTGATCTCAATCTAGGAAAGTTGGACATAGCTAGTCAGCCACCTGAGACAGTCAGGACTAGAGCTTCCATATGATTATAGCTTGGGGAGTGGGTTATACCCTTTCTGAAGGTTCAGTGCAACAGAGTTGAGAGTGTGTTGCTGAAAAAGCACAACAGGTCAGGCAGCATCAGAGGAGCAAGAGAATCAATATTTCTAGCATAAGCCCTCCATCAGGAGTGAGGCTTGTGAGCCAGCTTGTGTAGTGTGTGGAAATAGTACACACTACAAATCTGAAAACTTCAGCAACGATTCTCTTTCCACATCCTCTGCTCCAAGCTAGCAATGTGGATTTCAACAGTTTCCTCATTCCCCCTCCCTCCACATTATCCCAGTCCCTCCAACTCGGCACCACCCTCCTGACATGTCCATCGCCTTTCCCATCTATCCGCTCCACCCTCCTCTCTGATTTATCACCTTCTCCCTCACCTAAACCACCCTATTGAATTCTCAGTTACCTTCCTTCTAGTCCAATCCCCTTCCATTTATCTCTCATTTATCCCCCCAGTCGAAAAGCCTCATTCCTGATGAAGATCTTGTGCCTGAAACATCGATTCGCCTGCTCCTTGGATGCTGCCTGAGCTGCTGTGCTTTCCCAGAAACACACTCTCAACTCTGATCTCCAGCATCAGCAGTCCTCACTTTCTACAGGTTCAGTGCAACATCTAGGATTAGTTTCATAGAGATTAGTCAGGCGACTGGTCAATCATTAGGTGAGACTGTCTTTCCATGTCATTCAGTGTTGGTAGGCCACAGTCAGTGCTGGGGGTCTATTCACTGAAAGTCAAAGTGGCCTATCAGAGGCCATTAGGAGAAAGTGAGGACTGCAGATGCTGGAGATCAGAGTCGAAGATTGTGGTGCTGGAAAAGCACAGCAGGTCACGCAGCATCTGAGAAGCAGGAGAATCAACGTTTCAGGCATAAACCCTTCAGCAGGAATGAGGCTACTGCAGTGGTGGGCAAGTTGATGAATCAACCGTGTGCATTGGAGGCAAGTTGCTACGCTACAGTGGGGACAATAATTGTGATGGGCAAACATAATATATAAAATTAGGAGACAATAGTACATTGCAGGATGTGCTTTACTGCAGGTGAGTTCAACAATGGTCACCATCACCATAGATTAAAGGAAGGAGTGCGCTTTGGAATGGTTGTCATAATTAAGCTGTACAGAAATGTTATAAGGCATAAACTTAAATCAAAGAGTGAGTGAGAACATGTGGAATTTCAAAACTAATGGAGTCAACATGGAGTGCAAGGCAGAAAAGAACAAGCAAGTTTGGGGGTCACCTGGATTAAAAGGTTATACCTATGACCAACTCTGTGAAATGAGGCTTGTGTTGCCTTCCATTCTCACCGGAATCCACAATGTAAATGAAACGTTTACCTCCCACAAACCTACTTTGGTCAGAGTTTTTTTTTCCAAAAGCATTTTTTTTCACTTTCTCTGATTATAAACAGAAATGGAAGTTGAACGATTCCATTTGGAACACTAAGAAAGGTTTTTGTAACTCAGAAATTAAATGTTACATTTTGCTAAGTCAACAATAAACAATATGAAGAATATTTAAGGAAATTTATCTTCTGATTGATTGAGCTGCAGAGTGTCAAAAACCTCCAATACACCAGAAAATGAAAAAAAACATCCCGACTGAAGACATAAAAGCATTCTTCTCTTTCCCTCTCTGGATAAAGACAGAAAACATAAGAAAGCTGAAAAGAAGGCATTCAAACAAGAAAGGACTGAAGTGTATTTGATTGAACATCAAATCGAATGATGGGCTTTGTCCTATAGAAAATAGGCTATTACAATTGCAAAAACAAAGGGATTTTTTTGAGGAAAATACCTTTGCATCTTGTGGCTTGGGATTTCATTTTTTGAAACTTTGTTTACCTTATCTATATTCTTTTCCATCCATAGTATATGCATTAAAACAATAATCTTGTGTTTTGTTTGAATTGAGTGTGTGTGTGTTTGGGATTTGAAATTATCTTGCATAGGTAATCATTCTTCCTTTTCAGTGCATCTGTTAAAGTGTGTTATAATATGGAGATATTTTGGCTGTTTCTGATGAAACCTGGGGTGAATTACTTCAATTCCAGCAGTATTATTCGGTACAGTTTCACTTTAAGCGAGATTTAAGGACAGAAGAAAGTATTCTATTTCACCCGCTACTAAGTGCAAGAGGTCACTGACAATATGAAGAGTGTATCAACACTGAAGTGTTCACCAACACTCAGAAAACAGGAAAAGTTAAACATTAGCCCTTTGCATTTCCTCCTAATGGTTTAAAACAACATTGTTCTGAGAAGAGTTCTTAGGTTTGTCTGGACAAGCTGAAAGCAAAATTATAATTAAGTTTGTTAAAATGCTATTCTTTTTTATGTGTATTCCACAATGTCATGTTACAACCAAAATCATTTATTTTGCATTCCTTGTTTTCTTATAATAATATAAAGACATCATTTATTCCCAGCAATTTGTTTGTAAAATTTCACTAATGCATAATGAGGTAAAGATGGGAGCTGATTTTTTTTTCAAATTGAATTCAATCAAACACATTATTCAAATATGACTGGAAACAATCTGTTTAGTTCATAACCTTTCAATGCCCTGAATGACCCACAATATTCATGTTTCTTTGTACAAAAAACTTTAAACCTTGTGATCTGACATACTCTATTTAGTAACACCTTAAATACATCTTTAACAATATCTTTACTTTCTGTAAATGGTGCTGGACACTTGAATGTAATTACCTTCTCTAGTAAAATATTAAAAATGACAGTTTGGGGCAGAAAGTACATAACATCCATTTCATGAGTAAAACATGGAATTATTAATAAATCAATGCAGTTTTCATGTTTCTTAAAATAGTTCTTTGCCACATTGTTCTTAACTCTTTCTGTAGATTGCATTTGAACTAACAATTGTAATAACTAATTTTTGAAACAATTCACATTGAATTTTGGATAGAGTGAAGTATTATGCTGTTCATAAGGATCCTCTTTAGTAGAATATGGAAGCTTATTTTGATAAATGCTTGTATCCTGCAGTGAAGTATTATTAGCTTGAAGTCACCCTGTGGTGATTGATATTGCTGGAATGTGATTCTTCAGTATCTTAACTCCCATTTGAAATATGAATAAATAATGTGATACTTTTAATATGGAAATCACTTTTCTACTATCATTCTAAAACATTCCTCTGGTCTGGTAGGAAATGGAAGGCTGTAGAATAAAGGTAAAATTTCACAAAGCTCCGAAGTGCCTGCAGCAGTTGTGTGTTCACGGAAGAAGGTTGCTGTTGAAAGGACTTATTTTTAAAAAGGAGTCAAATATGAAGTAAAATTTCCCTGGTGAGGCAATCCTTTGTTGCATTTAATTAGGCTGGTGGACATTTTATTAAATTTCCTTGATGAAGCTTTCTATCTAATCCATCTTAATTAAGATGAGGTTTGCTTTGTAAGTAATCTAATTTTGGGATGAATCATATGGCACATATCTCATGAAGAATGAAATTAGGTTCATGTTTGCTTGACTCAGAATCCTAAGCCATTATTTTCTTTTTAATTTTACAGTGAAATAATCATTGTATTTCAATACATTTTTGAATACTTTAACTGGCTCGCAGTTGTAAGGCATGAACGGACATGGTGTCAAATACGTCAAAAACTGTTTAAAAATTCTCTGTCAAATCCAACAATCAAAATTACTTATGGAGTTACTTTAGTATATAAAAGTTGTTCTTTCATTCACCCATTGTTTTGATTGTATTCTGTCTGATGCTTGGAACTGAATGATCCAATAAAGTGCCTTGGAGTTTTTGATGAATAGCTCCAAAAAGTTTTTCTGCTCATAGAATCCACACAACCTGAGTTTCGGACCCACTATGATTGCTGTAGAATTTGCATTTGGTTTTTAAAATGTGGATGCAGAAAGCCAGTGTCAGCAAAAAGGATTATGAAGCTAGCCATATTGCAGGGAGAAAACCACCAAGGTTTAAAAGGAGGGAAATCTGCTGCCATTGTCTAGCCCCTATATTAGTACTAGGACCACACCAGTGTTGATTAAGTCCACATACTTTCTGAAATGGTCAAACAAACCTTCAGTTATATCAACAAAAACAAAGAGTGGACTTCAATACTTTGACAAGATTAAGTGAGCAAAATACAAGGAATGAAGAATTTTTTAAAACAAATTTTAAAAAAATTCTTCTCATTTAAATAAAATTGCACATCAATACATTGAAATTAGAAATCCATACTTTTCCACAAAGAAGGAAATGCTCAGGTAATGGAGCTGAAATTGAGGTGAAGTTGGATTTTTGTTCTAATTCACCTCTATAAAGTACCTGAAAATTATGAACCATATAGAAGAGAACTAGATTCTTTCTTTAATTTTGTGACAAAACCATTGCTACAAACAGTTGTAGTACCTGGTTATTTCAAGATGAATTATTTTCTGCATTTAATGTGTGCATTTGCTTATACTGTACAGAACGAAATGCTAAAGAATGACAGAGCTACAGAAAATCCATTCTAGCTCGATATGTAAGTATTTAAGATTGCTCATAGAAATCTATGCTGCTGAATTTACCCTTCAGGCAATTGCTTTGCACTACGTATTAAATATATGCTGAAAAAGTTTTTTTGTCATATAATCAAATGAAACAATTTTGTGTAATCCATCCCTTAGTACTATTTATTCATGGTGGTGTTTATTAAAACATAACTTCCACGCATCACTCAGCTTCAGTGAAATAAACAGTTTCGTATTCAATTGTATTGTATAATTGAAGATAGCTACTGTATTTTGCATTGAAATCTAGTAAAATATGCTCAATATTTAAATTGCATGCATTTTTAAAACCAATGAGGGTGAAATTCAAGTCATGTAGGGACACAACAAAGGATGCAGTGGATTGGCCACACATTGTAAGAAATACTCAATTTTCCATTTCCGTCTGCCACAGATCAAATTGTCCCATTAGCATGTGCCCAGTTTTTATTATTGCATATATGTTATTCTGCCCAAAATTCATGGAGACATATTTATTGACAAGTTAAGTTAAAACCAATATAATGACTGTAATAAATATGTACATCTGTTTTGTACGGTGTACTTTTCTGATTATGGACCTTGAGTGAAAGCAGTCATTAAACAGAGAATTTGCTCTGTATAGTGACAATGCTTGCAAGATGCACCAAATTAGTACTTTGCCTTCATGTGATTTGATTTGGCAAATTGTCATTCCCCACTCGCATTGTTTATTGGTAGCTTGCTTATTCAGGTGGATTAGGGGATAAAATCAGGGAGCAGCGATGACGCTTATTTGTATTCTACACCTCTCAAAGGAAAAGCAAATTTTCAATTTAGTAAATTTAGTTTAGAGCTGCATAGTGTGGACAGCAGGCAAAATTATTGCTACAATTTTATGCTACTTTATTTGTATTGTGCATTGGAGTTCTTTTCCAACACCAGAATAAAGGATGCCCAATTATCTAACAGTCACTGTAAGGGTATTTAGTAGATACATGCTGATTGAGAAATGGGGAGAGTGGAGGTCATACCAAGATCCTTTCCATCCATCCGAAAACCGATAGAAACATTAATTGCTGTGACCCCAGGAATTACCTGCCAATCAGGGCAGAAATATTTGAGGGCCCTGGACCCTATTGTGACTTTTACATGATATGTGTGGTCATTAATTATCTTAAAAAGGCTATGGAAAGGACTTTGGCAGGAATTCAGAAGAAAATCTAGCCCCAAATCTTCACACTTCCAAACTTTCTATCAGTTAACTTTACTTAGCGAAGGCATTACTTTAATCAACATCCCTTTACCTTGGTAATGTATGAAAGAAGGTAATCAAAATACCATTCCATGAAGTGATTTTGCATTTCACATGTTATTTTCTAAATGTAGAAATGTAAGCACTGAACAGGGTGAAATCATATGTTACAACCATGGAATGTGAGAACTTAACGCCTTCAATAAAATTCCATTGTTTTTAAATGTTGAGATTGAAAAGCATGTTTTCAACTTAAGTGGTCAAACAAAAATATTTATTAAAAAATTATAAAGCACATAAACACCACTTTACTGATAATTAGAGACTCTTCGGGTTTAACACTGTAAATAAATTAAACAAAAAAATTGTTGATATTGGAAATCAGAAACAAGAACAGAAACTACTGGCAAAACTCAGCAGGATTGGCAGCATCAATGGGGACAAAGTAGAATGAATGTTCAGGTTCAGTGACTTTTCAATGGAACCTTTCTATCAATGGTCTGGATGAGAAGAACAAAGGAATGGTAAATTTGCATGGAGTGGGTTTAGCCCAGAGCAGACTCTGGCAGTGGTATGGTGTGGGCTGGTGAAGCCCAGTGGAACTATAGCAGCAGAGAAGGAAAAATTAGACTCTCTTTAAGTTATCTTACTTTAATTTTAGTTTTATTTAAAGTTAGTATTAATGGTCCTTGCGTGGCCACAGTACTTGCTTTTCACTGTATTTATATTAAATACACGAGATAATAAATTATTCAATTCAATAACAAAAAGAGAGGTGGGAAAATATATTGTGAACAGACATAAGTATGTTGCAGATGGTTTTAGTTTGAGAGGTAAAAATCAGGCAGATAGAATATAATGTAGGAAATATGAAATTGTTCATTTTAGAAGGAAGAATAAAAATAGGAGTGTTGTCGAAATGAGGAATTTAGAGTTGCAGAGGGATCTTGGCATTTCAGTGCATAGAACAAAAGTTCGCATGCAGGTGAGCGTGCACTAGACAGCATTAATGGGATGCCATCCTTTAATGTGGGAGGAACTGAACATTAGAGTAGGGATGTTCATTTAGCTTCAGTTAATCATGATATTAGTGAGACCACATCTCAAAGATGGTGTGCAGTTGTAGTCTCTTTATTTAACAAAGGATGAAAATACTCTTCCAAGGAACAGTCTTTGGATATGACATTTTAACTCTGCTTCTCTCGCTGTATGGATGTTCCCAGGTCTGCTGAGTTTCTCTAGTACTTTCTGCTTGTTCTATTCCAGATTTTCAGCACCTGCAGTATGTTCTTTTTATTTGCATCAAGAATTAGGCTTCACTGTTTGAAAATTAAGGGTCACCCTCTTTGGACAGAGATGAAGAGAACTTTATTTTCTCAGCCGTGGATGTAGCATTAATAAATATTTTTAAGTCAAAAGGAATAAAAAGTTGTCGAGAATGCACGGCAAGCTGGAGTCCAAAACATGTAAGGATCAGCTATGACATTATTGAATTGCAGAGCATGGTCGCAGGTCTAGCTGGTCTTTTTAATGTCTTATTTTTCTGATCTGTGGTTATACTGTGTATTGCTGTAATATAACTTTTTGTCTTCACTCCTCTATTTTGTCACTAACGATTGTATCTAGGTACTCTGTACTTAATATGTTGCTATGTGTGGGTAACATTATTAGACTGTAACTAATCTTGTAACTGAAGAAGCTGTACCGAGGTATCTTTGTACATGAGTTGGTGCTGTAAGTGGTGTCTTATCAACTTTTCACTGTAATCATTTGAGTGAATGAGACAATAAAGCTAATTCTCTCTTTCTTCATTATAATTTTAAAGTAGAGCATCTGCACTGATTTATTTCCTTTTTGGCTTGTTTTGCTTTCACTCAGTGTTGCTTTAATGGAACAGCACAGCTGCTTTCGCCACATGTATCTTTGTTTCTGTTCTCACCTCATTACTATTGTCTTTGGTTCTGGAAGAATGTCTTAACGGTCACTTAATCTCTTCTGTCTTCCTTCCTATAACGAGGTGCCTCTTCTATCCTTGTTCAAAAATTTATTCCTTCTTTACTGTTTCCTAGTTCTGATGAAAGGTCACAGACTTTAAATGTTAATTTTCTGATGGCCAGGCAGTAATTATTCCAGTGTAGATGGGAGTTGCGCATGGTGATCTGACTCTGAATATGTTGTCCAAGGGACTGATGATTCTATTGGGCCATTCCTCTACATCTGGAACCCTCCAAAACTATCCATTTAAACTAGAGAATACAGATGGATCTGACAAACTTAAGTGAATAAGTATTCAGGAAAAAGTTAAACTTTTAATACGATTTTTAATTTCTGACTAACTATTAAACTGACTTTAAACGTCGCACACATACCTCAAAAATGCACCATACACAGAGCCATGTCTACACAATCCCATAGCCTGTTCTGACACCCCCTTTCCCCCGAGAGTCTCGTTCTCACTTCACTTTGCTCCAGATCCTCCCCCTGCTCCAGGCCCACTCCCACATCCCACCATGATCTGAAGAACATGTAACAGGTCATTGTTAAAAATATTTCACAGTACAAGGTTTGAGAATTTGAGGCTCCTCAAACACTGGACTTTCCTAGTATTTACCTAATTACATGAGATTTCATTTAACATCCCTTACAGCAGCAATTAACTTCTGAAAATTCCAGCATATGAAAATGAAAGGAAGGATTATGAAAAATACTGAGATGCCTACTGAGCGAGCATCAATGGTTTGTCTGGTGCCAAGTGTACTCTGTTCTCAGTGTATTGATTTTAAACATCAGAACTATGTTGTCGTAGGAAGAAAGGCAAACTAACCTTCAGCTGAAGGCTGGCAAGAGTTCAAGGGTCATTGGACGTTGTGAGTAGCTGTTCCTTGGCAATTGGCTAAAAGGATTCAGATAATTGATTGACACAGAGTAAACATGGTGTATCTTGATAGACTAGGAAAAAGTGAAGACTGAAGTGCTGAAGATCAGAGTCGAGAGTGTGGTGCCAGAAAATCAACATTTCGGGTATAAGCCCTTTATCAGGAATGGGGGTGGGGGGGGCGGGGGGAAGGTGGTTGGGGCTGGGGTCTGGGGTGAACGTGGCTGAGGATGAAATAGGTAGATGAAGATGGGGCGAAGGTGATAGGTTGGAGAGGAGGTTGAAGTGGATAACTGGGAAAGACGATGGACAGGTCAAGAAGGCGGTACTGAGTTGGAGGCTTGGGACTGGAATAAGGTGGGGGGGGGGGGGGAGGGATTTGAGGAAACTGGTGAAATCCACATTAATCCCATGGGATTGGAGAGTCTCACAGCGGAAGATGAGGTGTTCTTCCTTTGGGCGTTGGGTAGTTAAAGTTTGGCAATGGAGGAGGCTCAGGACCCACATGTCCTTGGTGGAATGGGAGGGATTGTTGAGCCACGGAGTGGTGGGATTGGTTGGTGCGGATGTCCCAGAGACATTCTCTGAAACGATCCACAAGTTGGTGTCCTGCCTCCCCGATGTAGAGGAGACCACATCAGGTGCGACACATACAGTAGGTAACACTTGTGGGAGGTACAGGTACAGGTAAATTTTGATAGACACATGAATGGCAGACAATCAGAGGCATAGAAACCACATACGGGCAATAGGTATTGTGTCTAAATAAGGATTAGGAATTGGCACAGGGTTGGTGGACCAAAGTGCCTGTTTCCTGTGCCGAGTGGAATTGCATTGTATTATAACATACCCTTAGAAATAATTTCAATAAAGTGCTTGGACAATCTTCAAATGATCCTCGTTGAGCAGTCCTCAGCAAACAATCCACATCCACATCAGATGTTCTCAGAGGACAGTTTTCTCCAGGTGGAACAGGACAAGAGGAGAAAACCACAGGGAAATTTTTCCCATCACCTCGGCTAGAGAGCAGGATGCTGCCTCCACAACACTAACATTCCATACCAACAGCCTGTATACCCTATGGTTTCAGTGAACCATCCTCGGTTGTCACAGTTGTAAACTTTTCTTTACATAATTAACTAATGTATCATATCCAGACTGTTGTTTTTTAAACAAACTCAGTAAACTATCAGAAAATTGCTACAAATCGTTGACTAACTATAATATGCTACAGTAATCTTGAACTCTCTCAAATCAACAACAGTATCCCATTTACTTTTATCAGGCTTAGAATCTGAAATGTTGTAATTCTAATTATTCATGAAAAATAGACATTTACAGTTTAAATGTCGTGGTTGATAAGTAATGTTTCACTACCATGTTCTGTTACTTTATCAGGACCTTTATATTCTCTATAATCATCTATTTTATCATATGCTAAAACTGCTGAATTAAATTCTGTCTCAGATAGGTTTATACAAAGCTTCACTGCTCCAAGATCTCAGACTTAATGGGAGTCTGTATGCCTACATGGAAAGCATTAAAATGCAAAGAAAAAATGGAACTAGGTTTACTAAAATTTAGTGCAGAAGGACTATCACTCAATACAGTAGGTAGTTTAGGCATTTATCTATGTACTGACAGGAACTAAGTTGTCAGATGATCTGAATTGAATCCTACACACGAATCAGCAATGCAAAGGTGATTGCCTATATGCAATCTAATTAAGCAGCCAAAAATATATGCATTATTTAGTCCACCACTGTATGATTTCTTCAACATTTCCTTCAAATGTAAGGAACAAAAGAAAAATCCATGGTAACTCAATGATTGCCACATTGCAAAATGGTCCAGATAGCATGAATGTGGGGCATCAGGACAATGACAGTTAAGGACAAGTAAAATGGGAATTAAAGTACCCTCCATGATATGACCTATTATGACAGAATGAATTGAAAATGGCAATAATAGTTGAATGGACCCAAGAATGCCCAATGAAAAGTTAATATGCACTCCAGGTATAAGAAGTACCATTATGTGGTGAATTGCCCAATGTTGAAAAGTCCCCAAAATGACACATGGTAAAGAGAATTCTAAACAAAACAACAGAGCTATGGCAAATTCATAGCTGAAATGAATTTAACCTACAGTATTCCTAACTATGACATGTGTCAGTTTACAGATATCTTAGTATCTATCACTGACAAATTTACTGTGACAGTCAGAAATCTAGTCAATGCCCACATTCAGTCCTTCCTCTCTTTTTGCTACAATACTGCATTGAGTATTGTCATACAAACACAAAATCTGTGTGTCAGCTCTACATAATGAAGAGTTAAATATTTGTCCTTGTACCTTAGATTTGTGACAACTACATCATCAAACAACATGCCAAGGGAAATCTTACAATAAGATGTGGTGTTATCCTCTGATTCATTTCCCATTTTCGCACTTGTTAAAAATTTTCTCTATTAGTATCATATTCATAACTAACCACATATGTATAGTTTAGTAGAATTTTAAACTCTGCAGGGTTAACACAAGGAGGATGAGCACATTTTCTAGGTAACTTTAAGGTTTGTTTTTTTTCCCCTCTGATTCTTATTAGCCAATGCTATGAATACATTTAACACTTTGGTGAGAAACATGAGATTTTGTTAATGGGATAAAATTCAGACTTGACTGAACAAACTGCAGATCCACTGGCTCTCCAAAAATAATTGCATTAACATGCTCCATGTCAAAATTAGTTTTTACTTTTATATAGAAGGTTTACTTAATGGCATTGATATCTCACGAGAGACTACACCAGTGCTTATAAATAGCTTATTCAAATTATTTTCCATAGTGACCCCAATGTGTTGCATCACCAAACACAAAGCAAGTTAAACGATTATATTCCCTAAACTTGCACCGATCCTCATCATTTAATAAATAACAAAAAAACAACTTTTTACCAAGCTCTTTCATATACTGTTGAATTCTAAGCACTATAACATACAATACAGGTAAGGTAGTCTGCAACCAAAACATTCCTTATTGGATTAAAGCTCAGTATTATCATCTTTTGCTTAGAATTGTCTGTGCCATGTGTCTTTTTGAGGATTTTTCTTGTCGACATTGGGCAATTTGTCACATAATGGTACTTCCGCATAGCTTAAATATCTATTAACTGTTCATTGGATATTCCCAGGTTCATTCATTTGTTAGTGCTGTTTTTGACCTTTTTTCCCTCCGCTATAATAGTCAGATTAAAGAAAAGGACATTCATTCCCATTTTGATGAGCTTTAATATGTCCAATATATTGATGTCTACAGTCAGTATCTGGACCATTTTAAGATCTGACAATCATTGAGTCCTCTTGGTCTATCTTAACATGGACTGGTCTTTTGTTCCTTAAAGTTGAAGGAATTTCTGCTTTCTCAGTATTTTTGTAAACAGTAGGCATCTCATCCAGCAATGTCTTCCCCGTTATGAGTTCAACATGAATAGAAGCCAGGCACTAGACCAGATACAACACATAGCACAAGCTTGCAATTAAAGTAGTCATGATTTGGAGATGCCAGTGTTGGACTGGGGTGTACAAAGTTAAAAATCACACAACACCAGGTTATGGTCCAACAGGTTTAATTGGAAGCACGGTAGCTTTCGGAGCACCTCCACCACCACCTGATGAAGGAGCAGCGCTCTGAAAGCTAGTGCTTCCAAATAAACCTGTTGGACTATAACCTGGTGTTGTGTGATTTTTAGCAATTAAAGTACTAATACTTAGCCATTCCCAAATTTAACTTTTTCAAGTATTTATACAATTAAAATGCAAAATATGTTTATTTTTCATGGCATGTCTATCTGTTTTCTGGCATCTATCACAGTTTGACCATGCTTCTCAAATATTTAACAGATCAATTATCGTGTACATTTCATTCAAGACCTCTGATAAAAACATACAATAAGTTACCAGCATCCAACAGATAGATATGCAGATCAAAAAATAATTTACTGCAGATTTTGCTTTTTGTAAGAAGTAATATGTAAAGCCATACCTTGTTCTCTCTTTGGTAAGGAAATAATTATATTGATTTAGCCTCTTCCACTGTTAAGTTTCAGACTAGGAGAACATTAGGGTAACCTTACTCTGACCCTGACCAGTTGTTTGTTTTGCTTTTTAAACTTACGTATAGTTGATTTTTCTCACAAAATATTTTCCTAGATTCTACCTTTCTTTCTGCCTTCCTCTCTTACCATTCTGAATTTCAGAAAGCAAGTTGATGTAGGATGCAACTGAAGCCAATCTTTATTAAATTTATAACCATTTGTTAATACACATTAACATTTACATATTACAAGCATTCACTTTCTAACCCTACAAATACAGTTTTCAGTCCTTTTCGTTTATAAGAATACTTGTAAGTCCCTAGTTAATGTGTACCCCTTTTATATATCTAAACACTCTTCATACACAAATAATACTGCATGCTGGCTGATTAAGTAAATTTATTTCAATCAGATTGATTAATATTGAAAAAGGTAGCATTTAAATCAGGACCTATAATTTAGTAGAACCATGGTTCTTTATTAAAGATAAATGCAAAGGTATTTAAACTTAATCAGAAGAAAGAAATGAAATAACTCCACAGAGGCTGTTGACCTATCTCCACTTCACTCATTATTTACACGTGGAGAGTCCTTGACACTGATCCAGCTCCCTCAGAGCTAACTCTCAAAGTGAACAGGATCCTGTTTGTAACTGTCAGCCAGAGTTCCCTGATTGGACCAGATTAACAGCCCCAGTCAGGGAACTCATATTCCATAACGTTCACCTGGCTGACCTCATTAAAATCACAATATCCCTCTCCCTCTGAATCTGAGGACATGGCTCCTACTGACTATTTTAATGCCAGGTCAGGGGTTCCTCCAATGCTGCCTCTGATTGTTCCCATATTTGATGAATGAACTCCATGCAAATCCTATCCTTTTGAGTGTGCATCCACAATGACTAAGAACATTGAGCTCATGAAAGGGCTGCATAGTTGACATGTAACTGAGTCCAGGGTTTATCTGGCCATTACCACGAATGCGGGGGAGCTGCCGATGTTAATTCTTGTCCTTGTCGGCACTCTGGGCACTACCCCACTAAGGCAGCTATGTCTGCATCCAATCCTAGACACCAGACATAGCTTGTCATCAACATCCTCAATTTGGAAACCAGTGGATGATCCTAGTGCAGTTCAGCTCGTATCTGGGACAATCTCACTTACTCTCCATAATAATATGCCATTGATTATTGAGATCTGATCTCACTGGGTCCAAAAATATTTCAGATCTGGTTGGTTTCCCCCATCACAACCAACTATTTCAGTTTTGCCAGGAACGGATCTTTCTGCATCCAAAGTCTGATATTGTCGCTGTCATTGGAAGTGTGTCAAGAAAATGTAAAACCATTATGGACTGTTCCAGTGGTGGTATCTGGTTGTACATCTGCTGGCAAGAGGTGGCTCAGTACATCCACTTTGCTACTTGGTCTCCAAGATGGTGCTCCAACTTGCAACTATAAACACTTAGTATTAGAGCCACTGCTGAAGTCAGCCTAAAGCTATGGGTGGCACTGTTTTGCCCTCTTTTAGTAGATCTAGCAGCTATGGTCCCTTATTATTACAAATTTACATCTGTAAAGTTATTGGTGAAATTTTCTGACTCCAATTCTGATAATCAAACCTTTCTTCTCTAGCTGGGCATATTTATGCTCTGCCTTAGCCTCAGTCCTAGATGCATACACAATCGGGCGTTCCTCTCCATGAGCTATTACTAACCTTAAGGCACATGGGGAGGCATTGCACGTCAATACCAGACCTCACTTGGGACCACAGTGTGGCAACAGCTTTGACAATGATAGCTGTTCCTTCACTTCCCTGAGTACTACGGCTTTGCAACACAACCATTTCCAAGGCTGCCCTTTTTTAAGAGTTGACATAAAGGGGCTAGGATGGAGGCCAGGTTATGTTTGAACTTTCTGTAATCATTCACCAGCCCAAGGAAAGTCCTAAGCTCCAGTACAGACGTGGGAGCCAGGCTACTTTGATCACCCTTACTTTATCTGCCAATGGATGGAACCCGGTCTTGTCGACTCTGTAGTTGAAGTCAGGCAGTTGGGGTGTCCGGAACACATTTTTCCCTGCTAAGGTGTGCACCTACCTTGGAGGAACATCTAAGGTCCAAGTTCTCTAAATGATCTTTATTTGTCTTCCCTTTTATTAGCATATCATCGAGATAAATGGTGACCTGGGGTAGATATTGTAAAATGTTTTAAATCGTCCAGTGAAAAATTGAACACGCTGATGACAGTCTCGTACGTTTGTATAAACCCTTATGGGGATTAATTGTAGGATACTTCTGTGAATTCTCATATCAACACAATTGCAGCAACACATGGCTCATGTTCAAGTTCATAAAAGACTTCCCACTTCCCAGCTTTGTGTATAAATCCTCAATGCAAGGGATTGGTTATTTATCAACTGTGGAAAGTGGTTCACTGTTTGTTTAAAATTGCCATAATGACAAACAAAGCCATTGGCCTTCAAAATTGGTATCATCCTTCTGCAAACGTGTTTGCTTTTTGTAAGGAACAATATGTAAAGCTATACCTTATCCTCTCTTTGGTAAGGAAATAATTACATTGATTTAGCCACTTCCACTGTTAAGTTTAGGACTAGGTTTCAGAAGAGAGGTTAGACTGGTTTGATTATTTCTTTGTTTTATAGGCTCCTAATTTCGGCCTCTACTTTTGTCCATAAGGCAAATGGCACTGGGCAGGCCTTTCAAAACCATGGATTTGCTTCCTGGTCAAGGTAGTCTTGGCTCATTGATAGTCCCTAAATTTTCCTGAAAAACGTCTGGGTATTTAATTAGGATTTCACTTGGGTAGCCATTTTCTAATCGAAAAATGTTGAGCCAATCGAGGTGAATTTTTCTCAATCCATTTTGATCTTTGTCCTACAATCAGTGGTAACTGAACCAGTTGCTTCTCATAAGAGACTGAAATTGAAGTGGTTCCCTTAATCTGTAAAGGTTTTCTGTGATGGATTCTCATTGTAGCCGAGGTTTTGTGTAAACTTAAGGGTTGCGGTCCGGAGCAAATTTTGTTACAGGCTGGTTCTGCGAGCACTGAAACAGACACACCAGTATCGACCTCCATTAGAACCAGGTAACCATTTAACCAGACATTTCTTTTGATTGGATCTGATTTGAATGTTGCTATGCAATTTAACTGTCCCCAACCAGATGTAATTGGACTTTATAGGGTGTGCACTTACAATTTAGTGCAACTGTTTTTACTGTTTCAACTGGCAACGACTACAAAGGTTCCTGGAGATGATTTTAAATGTTTGGTTCAAACTTGACATTGTTTTAGGATTTTGCTGTGGGCTGACTTAGAGGAACTCTGTTCAGGAAAATTCCTGAGTGAGGCTATGCAATTATCTTCACTCAACAAATGTTTCCCAAGCTCAGTCAGACTGCTGAGAATTTCCACTCCTATCGGAATACCCTGCATCTCGTATACTTCACTTGCTGTATTTTTCAATGATAAAGCCAGCTGTAGTGCCTGTTTGAAGTCCAGTTGGTCTTCAGCTAGTGGGTGTTTTTGCCTGGATATACATCATTAGTCCAAAACACCAAACAGTTTCTCAGTATCATATTAAGGGTTAAATCAAAGTCACATGCCTCTGTCAGTCGTCTTAACCTACTCAAAAATCCCAATCCAGATTCCGCTGGTTCCTAAATTGCTGAGTAAAACAATAGCATCTCAGGATTAGAGGCAGCTTGGGGTCATAATATTCCTTAACTAAATCTGTCAACTCTTGAAAGGTTTTAGTATCTTGGGCCTTAGAGAAAGTTAGGGTCCTAATAACCAAACAAGCTGCGGATCCACAAGCCTGCAGGAGAATTACTCATTACTTGTCATCTGCCCTAATGTCATTTGTCTGAAAAAAAATCACTTTTTCCCCACATACTGGACCCAGTCTTCGACACCAGGATTCACCTGGGTCCAAATAATGGTATGATGAGAGAAATGTTTACCCTAATCTGCTGCAAGAGAATTTCTTCAGGACTTTTTTTTTCTAGTTGCCACTGGAATAATTTCACACAGGCCAGTATCTTGTCACAATGTCACCTTTACTTACACATGGAGAGCTCTTGACACTAATCCTATTCTCGCCGAGCCAGCTCTCAGAGTGAACAGAATGTGTGACACTACTGTTTATAACTGTCAGCTGGAGCTCCCTGATTGGACCAGATTAATAGCCCCAATCAGAGAACACATATTCTATGAGGTCCAGCGCCTGACATTAGTATAATCCCTGCAAGAACATTTTTTTCTTTCCTCACAGCTCCCATCCATCACATTATCTAACTTAATCTTCCTCTACATTTCCAAGTATGTCATTTGGCTGCTTGAACTTGCATCACCATTGATTAAGGTCATAGCTGATCGGATTATGGCCTCAGCTCCACATTCTACCTACCTGTAATAAAGTTCTGAGTTCTCTGAATTTCCTGCTCATAATACAACTTCCCAAGTCTTCTTCACTTGGACACAGCTTCAAAAGTTTTCCCTCACCCATTTGTGCTAAAGTTCTGAGATGATTTATATAGTGTGATACACCCAGTATGAGCACATTCAGCCTCTGATTGTTATCTTACTATATATCTAGACCTTTAAAAATTTAAAACAATCACAAAAAGGAATTATTATTTGTCATTATGATGTGAAAAATAAACCATTGATCTTTAAATTTCAGCAGCTGTTTTAGTACTTTTATGAATAGGAGCAGATTTTGAAAGGGACCAAAACATCAAGATTACAACAAAGATTACCTGGTCCACACAAACTCATCAAATTCCATGAAGCAAAGTATAGAAGCAAAGAGGTGCTTCTGCAGCTGTACAGGGCCCTGGTGAGAGCACACCTGGAGTACTGTGTGCAGTTCTGGTCTCCAAAATTGAGGAAAGACATTCTGGCTATTGAGGGAGTGAAGCGTAGGCTCACGAGGTCAATTCCTGGAATGGCGGGATTACCTTACACTGAAAGACTGGAGCAACCGGGCTTGTATACCCTTGAGTTTAGAAGACTGAGAGGGGATCTGATTGAGACATATAAGATTATTAAAGGATTGGACACTCTGGAGGCAGGAAACATGTTTCCGCTGATGGGTGAGTGCCGAACCAGAGGACACAGCTTAAAAATACGGGGTAGACCATTTAGGACAGAGAAGAAGAGAAACTTCTTCACCCAGAGAGTGGTGGCTGTGTGGAATGCTCTGCCCCAGAGGGCAGTGGAGGCCCAGTCTCTGGATTCATTTAAGAAAGAGTTGGATCGAGCTCTCAAGGATTGAGGAATCAAGGGTTATGGAGATAAGGCAGGAACAGGATACTGATTAAGGATGATCAGCCATGATCATATTGAATGGTGGTGCAGGCTGGAAGGGCAGAATGGCCTCCTCCTGTACCTATTGTCTATTGAAATTATTTGTCGATTAAACTAAATACATTCTTTGCTGAAATTAACATTTTTCCAAGGACAATGATTCTGAGATCACTCAAATCCCATTGAAATTAAAAAGGTCCACATCTTTCTCTCTGAATTACACCATTATAAGAATCTTCACATGTTGAAGATAGAACATAGACCCTACAATAATAATGTCTGGAAACCATGGTGTCTACAGACATGGAATATATGAGCAGCTTCTAGAACTGAGATCTTAATATATAACTGTTACATTTATTACTGCTGATGGTATTCACAAAACCAACTAATCAACTTGGTCTCAGGTTAAGCTGTACACCCCAAGGATACCCAACGTACATTATATCGTACATTATTTTATCTCCCCTTTTACTGGAAACTGTCTCCTTTTAATTGTGTGTGTGCGCTAAAGTGAGTGGCTGAGTGTGTGTGTGTGTATGTGAGAGAGACAGAGAGACAGAGCTTGTATATACATGAGAATGCAAGTGACTCCATAAAGGCTACATGCTTGACCCCATGTCTGCATTGTTTTCCTCAGGATTAGTGGTTTTTAATGCAGGAAACATTGTGACAGACTCTCTATTAACACAATTAAGGGTATTTCAAAATAAACTATAACAATGTGGAAGACAAATAGAAAAAAAAAGAGGAGCTAGAGACTGGAGAAACTTATATAGAGAGGGAAATAAAGGAGCTGAACAGAGAAAAATATAAAGAATGCAACAAGAGGAAGTGTGAAAATTTGAAAGAAGGAAATGTTCAAGACAAAAAGAAGACCAAAGGGACACAAAATTAACAGAGAAGGTGAGAATCAGACTCTAATAGAAAGGAAAAGCCACAAACATTGTAAAATTGGCCATGGATAACAACGGAAAATCAACTAGATTTTACTGAAAATTGGCCAAAAGAGGTTGACAGTAACAGTCTGTTTAGAACAGCCTTCATGCTGTTGTAGGGCACATTATTATTGTTTTATATATTGCAATTGCTGCTAGCAAAAAGTACACTGTTTTCATTGAATGCACAGTAACACTACACAAAGTACTTATGTGACTGAATTTAATAGACGGTCTGAACGGCCATTTCTTGTAGCACAAAGCGTTGAGGGACTGTGCTGGTGGAGTTAATAACAGTGCTGAAGCTATTTGTGCAAAGCATTGGACAGCCGATTACCACCTTTGACACCCTTAACCAAGTCATCTCAATAGTATCAGTTTATACAAAAAAAGGTCCAATTTAGATGTCACTACAGATAATAACCGTGTCTAGGGTTGTTTCGAAAGAAATCAACAAATGTTTCAACGTATAATTTGTTTTTACTTTACAATCTTGAGCAGCATCCACCAGAAGTCTCTAAAGTATTGCATGGCTTTATTGTAGTAAAAAAAAAGCATATTTCCCTGTCTGTTAAAAATATACTTTTTCATTGCACTTGCAGAGTTTATATTAAAAATTATTGGAGAGTATGGCTAAGGCAGGGTAACACAGTTGAAATACCAATTGCAGAATTTGTTAATTCTTCATGATTGAAGGGATGCATCTGAAGTCTTACAAACCCTTTGCACATCATGTGGGAATATTTAGTGAACAACAATCAAGAAAGACAAATGTTAGGCTTCCCAAAAATGCATTCCCGTTTGAGAACAAAGATTGAAATGGATTGGAACGATTTGTAGTGACCACTGAAACAGAATCTATTACAGAGAAATAAAATTCTGAACTGTTGTCTGACACTTTGAAAATGATGTGGCAGGAAGTGATGATGAAAATAATATCGTTACAGTCCTTTTCGAGAGTAAAAACGTACAAGTTGTCATCAATGGTAAAACTGGAATTTAACAGGAAATATCCTTACAGTCAATCAGAAAACCTGCGCCCACACCTCCTCCCTCACCTCTATCCAAGGCCCTAAAGGAGCCTTCCACATCCATCAAAGTTTTACCTGCACATTCACTAATATCATTTATTGTATCCGTTGCTCCCGATGCGGTCTCCTCTACATTGGGGAAAATGTGCGCCTCCTAGCAGAGCGCTTTAGGGAACATCTCCGGGACACCCGCACCAGTCAACCACACCGCCCCGTGTCCCAACATTTCAACTCCCCCTCCCATTCTGCCGAGGACATGGAGGTCCTGGACCTCCTTCACCGCCGCTCCCTCACCACCAGACGCCTGGAGGAAGAACGCCTCATCTTCCGCTTTGGAACACTTCAACCCCAGGGCATCAATGTGGACTTCAACAGTTTCCTCATTTCCCCTTCCCCCACCTCACCCTAGTTCCAAACGTCCAGCTCAGCACTGTCCCCATGACTTGTCTGGACTTGTCCTACCTGCCTATCTCCTGTTCCACCTATCCACTCCACCCTCTCCTCCCTATCACCTTCATCCCCTCCCCCACTCACCCATTGTACTCTATGCTACTTTCTCCCCACCCCCACCCTCTTCTAGCTTATCTCTCCATGCTTCAGGCTCACTGCCTTTATTCCTGATGAAGGGCTTTTGCCCGAAACATCAATTTCACTGCTCCTCTTATGCTGCTTGAACTGCTGTGCTCTTCCAGCACCACTAATCCAGACTTGCCATGTGTCAGTATTACAGAGAAATCCATCTTTGACTGCCTTTTACTTTGCATCCCATGCAATATCTCAAAACCAGACAAATAAAGACAAAATGATTCATAACAGTTAGCTGTCTTTATTATCACAAACCTTTCTGAAACCTGAGGTACAACTAATAGTTAAATTTGTTTGCAGTAATTTATATTACAATGCCTTGATCACGTATTAGAGTTATTTTGGACTTAATACAGTACTTGACTTACCATCAAAAATACATTTTAAAAATAATAAATACTGCTTGTATGTTGTCAATAAGTTTGGAGACCTGTAGACAAAAATAGCCACATGGGAATATGAAGAAGTGGAGGTAACTAAGACTTCCTCAAAACATAGGGAGATTGGAAATTTAGTATTCCTGAGTACAATATATTCAAAAAAACAAGAAACAAAAAAAAGAGTCTATAAGGAGTTACGACTGTAGAAATTATTACAATATGAGAAAGACCAATTTGAGAAATTTGAGAATTTGACAAAAGCATACTGTTATATCTTTTCATTTTGCACTCATCAGGACATAATATAGAAAAATCGAGATGCCAGGGGAACAGGTTATATTGCATGAGAAGAGGGTATAAATTGCAGAATAAATTGTTCTCTTTGAGATTTGGTATTTTTGCATTTTTGTCCTGATGAATGCAAGACAAAAAGTTTCAACATCTTGTCACTTTTTACACCTAAGTTACACCTAAGTTCTATCCTGCCAAGCAACCACTAAAATAATCAAGGAGGTAGGCAACAAATGTTGTTTCTATAATATTAGTTTATTGGCACTATATGTGCCAATTCTACTGATAAAATTATACCCATGGTGTGCATACATACATCAGGTGCAAGTAGCATTGGACACCACTACGATGAAAACATTAGCAAACTCAGAGGGCATAGCCACCAGAAGTATCCAGAGTAGGCATACAATCAATGAACAGCTAACTCAGAAAGTAATTGTTAATTCATGCAGAGAACAAAATATTGTGGGGAGTTTTCTTCATGCTGTGTGGATGTTTAGCTATGCGCAGGTATAACATGGGACAGAATCTTCCCAAGCACTTGAATGAACTGGACAATGAAGTCAGTTGGAAAAATATAGTTAGATTGGTGGTAATTAGGGTCTTTCCATTCAGAGAAAAAAAAAAGTTTTTGAATGCTGAAAGGAGAATGTCATTCGACTTTAGTGGAGTGAAGCCTATTTGTATCTATTGGAACACAGTAGCATATAATTATTACATTAAGTCACCTCATTGATATGCAGTTTCGCAATTTCCCACTAGCTGGAGGGAAACTCGACATCAACAATTCCCAACATGAAAGTCTGATTGAGTATCTGGCAACTCCAGCTCTCCGCCTTGGACAGCAATCACCAATATCCCAGCACACATTCCATGGGCAGCAATTGTATGCACCCCACCCATGCATAAGTGCTGGCATTAGACACATACTCTACACCCTCAGGGCACATCCTGAATCCATTTACAATATAGTTATCCACTGAATTTGTCATTGTAATGCTGTAGACTGGACACACATCTTGTTGAGAGCGCAGCGTCATTGCATGGCTTACTTTAACTTTGTCAATGCACAATACTTCTTTGATTGTTGGTACCACATCTTAAAAGCTTGTGACAGCTACACCGGGAGCTGCCATGATGCCCATATCCTTCAGAACTTTCAAGTTCCTCCTTTGTGTCATGTGCTGCAGCCTTACCAGGAGACCAGGGCTATTCTCTGCAACCATGCCTGATGATGACTATTTGTGGAGCCTCCTGACTGAGGCCCAGTATAGATACAATGCAGCACACTCTTCAACCATGACCATAATGGACAAGATGATAGGCCTGCTGAATGTGAAGTTCTGATGCTTGGATTGACATGGAGAAAGACTTGGACAGCTTTGGTTTAATAAATCACAAGTAAAATTCATACATAGAACTACCAGACAATGACCAATGCCAGCAATAAAAATTTAGCGGTCTCCCCTTGAAATACCATGTGATTACCATTACTAAAGCACTCACCATTAACATCCTGAGATTACCATTGACCAGAAACTGAACCAGCCTCAGTTACTCTGGCCGCTACAGGAGTGGTCAGAGATTTGGAATTCTGAGACAACTCACCTTCCAAAGTTTATCCACCATTTATAAGGCACAAGTCAAGAGTGTGATAGAATACTTGCATGGATGGTTGTAACTCGAAATACACTTGAGAATCTTGGCAAAATGAGATGAGCATTCACTCCTTCCACCAAAGACACACAATGCAAACAATGTATTTTATACAGAAGATGCGTAGCTGCAACTCACCACCATTTATATATAAATGCACTTCCGATTACATGTAGAAGTCCTGTCCAAATTTGCCTTTCCAAAATGCAGCACTTCACATTTATCTAAATTAAACTCCAGTTGTCACTCCTTGGCCCATTGGCCCATCTGGTCAACATCCTGTTGTACTCTGAAATAACCTTTTTTGCTGTCCACTACACCTCCAATTTTGGTGTCATCTGCAAATATACTAACCATACCTCCTCTGTTCACACACAAATCATTTATATAAATACTTCAACAGCATTTTCCAAGCCCATGTCCACTGCCATCGAGGACAGCAGATATAAAGGAACACGACAACCAGAAATTTCCCTCCAAGCTACACATCAGCCTGACTTGAAATTAATTCAGTTTTGTCATTATTACTGAATCACAATCCTGGACCATCAGATCACAAGACAATAAGAAATGGTCATGGCAGAGGAAGCTATTGGACCCTCAGGATCAGTAGGATCATAACTGATCCAACACCTCTCACTTCCACTTGCCTGGCCCTTCCCCATAACCATGGATTTATGATCATAGGGGAATCAATATACCTCCAGATTTACAAATAAACAAGAACATCTATACCATGTGGACTTCAGGGATATAAGAAGGCAGCTCACCACCACTTTCTCAAGGGCAACTGGACAAGAAAACAGACTCTTCAGTTCAACTCATCCATGCTGACCAGATACCTTAAATTAATCTAGTCCCATTTGTCAGCATTTGGCCCATATCCCTCTGAACCTTTCCTATTCATATATCCATCCAGATGCCTTTTAAATGTTGTAATTGTCCCAGTCTCCACCACTTCCTCTGGCAGCACATCCCATACATGTACCACTCTTTGTGTGAAAGAGTTGCCCCTTAGGGCCCGTTTAAAACTTTCCCCTCTCAACTTAAAGCCATGGCCTCTAGTTTGGACTCTCCACCTCACCCCCAACTCCGTGAAAAATACCTTGTCTATTTACCCTATCCATGCCCCTCATGATTTTATAAACCTCTATTAGACCATCCCTCAGCCTCCAATGCTCCAGGGAAAACAGCCCTAGCCTAGTCTACTGCTCCTTATGACTCAAATCCTCCAATCCTGACACCATCCTTGCAAATATTTTCTAAACTCTATCAAGTTTCACAATATCCTTCAGATAGGAAGGAGAACAGAATTGCACACAATATTCCAAAAGTAGCCTAACCAATGCCCTCTCCAGCCATAACATAGCCTCCCAATTCATGTACTCGATGTTCTGACCAATAAAGGAAAGCATACCAAAAGCCTTCTTCACAATGCTGTCTACCTGGGAATCCACTTTCAAGGAACTATGAACCTGCACTCCAAGGTCTCTTTGTTCAGTAAGAGACCTTACCATTAAGTGTATATGGCCTGCCCTGATTTGCCTTTCCAAAATGCAGCACTTCACATTTATCTAAATTAAACTCCAGCTGTCACTCCTTGGCCCATTGGCCCACCTGATCAATGTCCTGTTGTCCTCTGAGTTATCCATTTTGCTGTCCACTATACCTCCAATTTTGGTGTCATCTGCAAATTTACTAATCATACTTCCTATGTTCACACGCAAATAATTTATATAAATGATAAAAAGCAGTGTAATCAGCACCGAACCTTGTGGCACACCACTGGTCGCAGGCCTCTGGTCTGAAAGGCAACCTTCCACTACCACCCTCTGTCTTCTACCTTGGAGCCAGTTCTGTATCTAAATGGCTAGTACCCCCTCTATTCTGTATGATCTAACCTTGCTGACCAGCCAGTGATGGCCATGTCCATGAGTAACTATTTAAAAAATATATTAGGCTGGCATATCATACATTGGCCTAGCGAGTGACACCCACATACTGGGAAGCAATTTCAAATATCTCCAGGATGTACTCATGGCAAAATGGCAATCTCTTCAACAAAATGCTGTCTAATTCAGTTGACACCAGAAGACTGTGCATGCATGATTATATTGTTTTTCACCAAAATGGCACTCACAGTACTGAGGAGTTATACTGCTTGCTAACATCAATTCCTTTGATGCTAATCTATGTAAAAAAAAGTTCAATATGAATAGAGTAAAAGAAAGTCTTGTATTTGCACAAGTGTTGTTACACAGCACGTTTCACAACCATAGGACATCTGAAGGCATTTAATAACCAATGAAGAACCTTTTGCTTTTGAAGTCTAGTCATTGTTGTATTCTAGAAAATATTGCAGTCAATTTTCTAACAGCAAACTCCCAAAAACAAAAAAAGGACACTCAACAGTTATGATAAATATTCATGAGAAGATCAAGGATAAAATATTTGGTCTTCTTTCAAAATGTTGCCATATAATCATTTCTGCTGAGAAGGGCTTATGCTTAACACCTCATCAAAATGATAGGCCACGAGGAAACTAGTTTTCCTGCTAAATTGTAAATTTCAATTACGCCACTGTTAGATTCACTTGTGTACCTTCTAAAAGGAAGTTATTGCAGAATTAGACAAACTTCAATCAGAAGTGAGAATTTAGACTGTCCTCTGCTGAAAAATGAGTGAAGTCACAGAATTATATCGAATTAAAGCTAGTGATTCTTGGGATTGCAATTTTATCAGCTGCAAGATAGAAATAGCTGGTCGTGCTGACTGTATGAGAGAATAATTATTTAACCAATCTCCTTCAACCATTCTGCCTTTATAATAACTTCAAATTGCTTTAATCCAGTTACGGATTGAATAGTACAAAGTAAAACTCAGCAAAATGTGAAAGCAGCCTAATTTTCTGACCACATCTGCATGTTATCATAACATGTAAAAGGAAGTATTGTTAACATTTCTTTGATTAGTAAGAATCATCATTAAATTTATTGTAAAGGAATGAAGTACAGCAATTATCAAAGAAAGGATTTACTCCATCTCAACAAAGATCAATATTATCGGTGTCAGGTTTGACTGATAGCTTTTCATGAGGATAACAAAATTGCACTGTCAAGATTTTTGCAGTTCTAATTTTAAGGTTGTGCTTTTATGTCTTGAAATCACCTAACTACAGAAATAAGTTCTCTGTACCAATCTATTAAACCTCAATCTTTTACATTTCTTGATGAGGTCATGTCCTCCCAATCTTCTAAATTTAAAAGAACACAGGCCAAGTTAACCTTCACTCATAATGTAACTGAAATAACTGCAGAGAGATTGATAGCCCATGCCCTTTACATGTGTACATGGGGTCTGACCAGCCAGTTCAAAGCCACTCCCTGGACTGAGGAGGCCTTCTGAATTTCCTGTTTACATGTATCAGCCAGGGCTCCCTGATTGTCCATGTGTACTGACCCCCATCAAGGATCTCATATTCAATGAGATCTACCTCACCCTGATTGAAATGACTACAGTAACCCTATAAACTGTGGTCTTGTTCTGCTAAATCTGCAATATACCTCATCTAAAATGAACATCTCTTTCATGAGATTTGATGCCTCTCATTAAATTTTAATTGGAGCTTTTCACTTTTTCCTTCCTTCATTTGATGCAGTTAATGGTGGGAAGGTGGGAAAATACGCTGAGAATGAAGAATTTAGAACAGTGACAATGAGATACAAATCTCCATTTTTTTCCCTTAATCACTGTATAGTGACTTCATAGAGATGTACAGCATGGAATCAGACCCTTCAGTCCAAATTATCCATGCAGACCAGACACCCTAAATTAATCTAGTCCCTTTTTGCCAGCATTTGACCAGATGCCTCTAAACCCTTCCTATTCACATACCCATCCTGATGCATTTTAAATGTTGCAACTGTACCAGCCTTCACCACTTTCTCTTCCATCTCATTCCATACACGCACCACCCTTTGCACTAAAACGTTGCGCCTTAGGTCCCATTTAAATATTTCCTCTGTCACCTTAAACCTATGTCCTCTAGTACTGGACTCCCCCACCCCAGGGAAGATTTGTCTATTTACCCTATCTATGTCCTTCATGATTTTATAACCTCTGGAAAGGTCACCCCTCAGCCTCTGATGCTCCAGGGAATACAGTCCCAGCCCAGCCAGCTGCTCCCTATAACACAAAGCCTCCAAATTCCTTTTAAATAATTTCTGAACCATTTCAAGTTTCACAACATCCTTCCTACACAATGTTCACTCCTTCAGCAGTGACTGCCTTATTTCTGTGAATATACACCTTATTAAATGCCCAACTCTTCTCATTTCTGTGCTATTTTTAATTCTCCTCTCCTTTCCTGAAAAACCCAACATCACAAAATTCCATCATGGAAATCAGACCAAGTTCTTGCTAGCTGCAGCCTACCGAATGTTTGTCCTGGCCACCACCTAATGATCTCTTCACCACAACATCTCTGTGTGTTTCACAGCCACCAACCTCCTCAACTATTTGTCCACACAAATCAGCAGAGACAAACTAATCACATGATCCCCAATGTCATCATATCCATCCTTAGATAACTCTCACATCACTTCAATCCTTCAATATTTTACTTCAGAATGCAGGGATATATTTTCATCATATTGCGGTTTACTAGAACCATGAAAACAACATGGGTTGAAGATGAAATTCTTTACCCAAAAGGTTGTGAATCTGTGGAATTCCCTGCCCAGTGGAGCAGTTGAAGTTGCCTTGTTGCATGGCTTTGAGGAAAAGATTGATTGATTTTTGAACAGCAAAGGAATTATGGGTTCTGTTGAACGGGTGGGTAAATGGAGCTGAGTCCACAAAAATGTCAGCCATGATCTTATTGAATGGCAAAGCAGGCTGGATGGGCCAGATGTCCTACTCCTTATATTTTAGATTAGATTCCCGATAGTATGGAAGCAGGCCCTTCAGCCTATACCGGCCCTCCAAAGAATAATCCACCCAGACCCCTAACCTAGGTTTACCCCTGACTAATACACCTAACATTTTGGCCAATTCACCTAATCTGCAGATCTTTGGACTGTGGGAGGAAACCAGAGCACCTGGAGGAAACCCACGCAAACACAGGGGGAATGTGCAAACTCCACACAGACAGTCACCCAATGCAGGAATTAAACCCAGGTCCCTGGTGCTTTGAGGCAGTAGTGCTAACCACTGAGCTATCGTGCCACCCCACAGTGTTCTTATGAGGTAAACAATCGGTAAACCTGAACAGCAAATATATTATTGTAGGTCGCTCAGCTCCACAGTCAGTTTTAGACCGCCTCCCCTAGCTCCCTCTTCCAAGTCACCTGACCTGTTCTCTTAAAGGATCAGCACATGCCCAACTGCATACATAACACCTTGCCCCTTAATTTCAACACTCCCTTTGACAATATACGTCCAAAAATTATAACTATTATACATGCTGTGGAGGAGCCGGTGTTGGACTGGGGTAGACAAAGTTAAAAATCACACAACACCAGGTTATAGTCCAACATGTTTATTTGGAAGCACCAGCTTTTGAAGGGGTGGTTCTTCATCAGGTAGCTTGTGTGATTTTTAACTATTATACAGGCAATGTAGCTAATATATATATACATCATTAGAAATATTTACAAAAAAAAAGGAAAAGAAAACAACCGTTCCGTAAACTATGTTGACACGAACAGTCTCATGGTGATGACAATTCTGCATACCTGTAGCATGTGCCAGCAGCTTACTTTGCAAATATGCTGTGTGAATGGTTATGTGGGAAAGTCAAAATAGAGCAGTCCTTAATGGAGCCAAAGGGGAATACAGTCAGTTACAAAATGTTGCTGCAGTCATTCAAGAGGCTTGTCTGATTCCAGTATAGATATTTGACAAATTCAGACAGGTACGTGGCCCTATCAAAGTGCAGTGAAACATGTGCTTGCAGTCCAGAATTGGACCATGGTTAGTAATACAGATCAAGTAGGAGCAGTCCAGTTGCTATAGGTAAGTCAGAACAAGGTCTCTGGAGACATCGGTCTGAGGGCTCTGCTGTGCTCAGCTCGGGCTATCCCACCAAGTCAGTCCAGAAGGTTGGACTACAGTCAGTCCTACAGTTTGGGAAATTATGGTCAGAGGGCCTAATCAAGGGCAGTCCATGGAGTTCTGGGGAAAATTGCCAAGTCATGTCTGGAGATGGGATTTAGTGCATTGGGTTATTGAAGAATGATTACAATGACAGGGAGCAATTCCAGATAGAAAGATGAAACCGCATTGATAAGCAGGTCCAGGAGTGGTGGTAATAAACATCACAGTCACTCTGGCTTCTCCATGGGGTGGGTGCAGGATCATCAAGCACAGGGAATTTGCAAAACCATGGGCTTCGGTGAAAAAGTAGAGAATTTAATAGTTGTATAACGGTGCTCAGAAGAAGGAAGCTGAAATGTCAAAGAGACTATAGGGGATGTTTTCATAAAGTGCAATGTTATTCATAATTACGTGTCATTCAAAGCATCTATGGGTCAATGACAAACCTGATTTCGCTCCTATACCTGCCTGTGTATTTTAGCAGTCATTAATGGTTGAGACTACAGGATCATCTTCTGCGTCCGTGACATCAGACACAGCCAGTCTGAAATGCCCAGTTGCATCATTGATGAGGTGAACAGGAGAAGGTTGTAGAAGGAAAGTTGCTGCAAGGCATAGTGTTTATCTCAGTCGATAAAACACTAACTAAAATGGGAAAAAAAATTCACCCTTCGTAATACTGAAGTATCATTTTGTCACGTTTGAATTCCAGGCCCTTTGAGAATTACCAAATGATGCAGCATGGAAGGAGCTATTTGGCCAATTACATCTGGGTCAGTTCTTTGTGAGAGCTATCCAATTATTCCCATACTACTGTCCATTCTGTAGAAGTCTGAAAACTTTTCCTTTCCAAGTATTTCTCTAATTCCCTTTTAAAGTTGTAGTTGAGTTTGCTTCCACCTTCTTTTCAAGCTGTGCCTTTCAAATCAAAGCAACTTGTGTGTATTTTTTTTTCCCTGATGGTGTCTTCTCAATGATCTTTAAACCTGCATTCTGTTATTTCATTAGAGTTAGCTCTAGGAACTGGATTTTTTCATGTCAGGTTCAAGAGCAGTATTTTTTGCTCCTCCGTAGCTCTAAGTCGACACCATCAATAAACTATTCTGATTTGTCTTTCTTGCATTCAAATGAATAACTCACTTTCTCATATTGAACTCCATCTAACGCAGTTACTTCTTACTTATAAGTCTATATGTTCCAATGTAAATTCTTGCTTTCTTCTACAGAACCTGCTGCCCCTTATGAAATTGTGTTATCCAAAAAATTGATTCCTTCCAATGATGTTTGACAAGGTTTCTTTGTGTAAGTCCAGAGACTGTGAAATTCTGAACAATGGGAAATATAGAAAGTGATCCACTATGATTTTCATTGGCATGCTCCCTTTTTACTCATATCTATTTTTAATTTCATAAAAATAATGAACTGAAGAAAGTGCAGTCCAATGCTTATAGCTATTCATCTGTCTAAACAGTACACAAGCAAAAAATTCACAAGTGAGTCACATCCAGACAGGACAAATATGGAATATTTTTAATCACATTGGTATCAAGGTGTATATTATTACCATTGCCATGACGTTAATTACTGTGTCCTCCATTGGAAGTGAAGAATAAATTCCATTAAAAAATCATAATTAAAAACATATGCTATTCCACAAACAGTAATTGCGAGGTCTTACCTTTTTATTGACTAACTTGTGTTTAAAACAAATAGAGATTGTGTTGACTCATTACAGCACAAAATAAAGTAAAATCACATCTAGAAGTGTCCATGGTATAAAAACAGAAATTTAGCTTATTTTCAGGTTTCATATTAATTGGATCCATGGTTAAGGGTAATTCTATTCAAACTCCTTTTGTAAAGGCTGTATTAGTATACAACCAAACTAAAACTGTTCTGAAGAAGTCTCAAAACATTAACTCTTTTTTCTATCCATAGATGCTGCCAGACCTACCAGGTTTCTCTAGCAATTTCTGTTTTTGTGTGTTTCAGATCTCCAGCACCCACAATTCTTTGTTTTATTATACACCCACAAACAGAGCTGCATCAGAATATTATTTAAACAAGCCACAACAAACTGCAGCACTCAGGAACTATGAGCAGCAGAAGAAAACACCCATACAACCTATTCAAGAACAACAGGTACCCGATAAGCATAGTCTGCCAATTGTTACACAACAAACCTAAACAAGAAGATACAACATGCCCAGAGACTCTAGCCACCCTGCCGTACATTAAAGACATCTCAGAGATGACGACCAGACTACTCCAGCCCCTTGGCATCATGGTAGCCCACAGACCTATCAACACACTGAAACAACCCTTGATGAATCTAAAGGACCCTGTGCCAATAACCAGCAGAATTATTGTCACATATAAAATACCCTGTAAGGACTGCAACAAACATTACATCGGACAGATGGGCAGGAAACTAGCCATTAGGATACACGAGCAGCAACTAGGCACCAAAGAAAGACCAACTATCATTAGTATCCTTACACACAGACAACAAGGGACACCAGTTCGACTGGGACAATACATCCATCCTGGGACAGGTTAAACAAAGATGCACATGGGAATTCCTGGAGGCCTGGCCTTCAACTCAGAACTCCATTACAAACATATCAATTTGGAGCCCATTTACCAACCTTTCAGAAAAAAACAGAAGTGATATCACCCATCACAACAGGCCAAGACATAACACCAGCGCTTCAACGGATGCTCACTGATGATGTTACCCAGCATAGTGATGAAACATCTGAGAACAAACCTTCCAGCTCAGTGAGCAAACTTACAACCTGAACATTAAGCATAATGCTTTACATTCTGATCCAATTCATTTCCAGGCATTAGACAGAAAGAAATACTGCGGAGAAAATGTGAATTTTATTCAGCTATTTTCTTGATGTAACATAAGCTACAAACAAAGGTCAACATATGAATTGATGACAACATTAGGGTATACAGAATAAGAGGTAGCCAGGGATCTATTCAATCAGCATGGGTTCTGCACTGTCTCTTCTCTCTTTCTCTCACTCAATAGCCTTGCATCCTTCTCTACTTGAAATATTTCTCCACTTTTCACTGAAAATTTATTCTGTTTCTGTGACAAAGCATTCTATTCTCTGTCCAATCTCTTTGTAAAGACATTTCTCCTAAACTCTTTCCTCAATGATTTTACATAAGTTACTAATTTCTAAAGGCACCTAAGCCAGAGAACTGAGTTTTTTTTCTTTTCCAACCAAGCAAGACTCTTAACAACACAAAGGTTCTCTATTAAATCTCCTCAAAGCTTCCTTTCATCCAATAAAAGCAGTCCTATTAAAACAAGTCTCTTGATATAACTCTAGTTTTCTATCCCTGACATTATATTGGAGAATCTACACTACAGTTCCTGTATGTTTTGAGATACTTAATGGGGCACCCTAAACTATTGAGTATTCTGTGGGCTTATACAAGCTTTATCATTTAAGATTACCCCTTTATCTCAAGTTCTAATATGTAAGAAACTATTTCAATAGAGGTTTTCAGGTTTTCATTTGCAATTCATGGTACTTTGTATCTTTTATTGAATGTCCTTGAGGAGAAAAAGCCAAAATTAAAACAAAGATACACTAATAGGAATAACTAAGATGATTGTTGTTCTTTAATATGGTGATGATGGCCAAGTGGCACTATTCATCCAGAGAGCCTGGGTTCGAGTCCCACTATGGCAGGTGGTAAAATTTGAATTCAATAAAAAGTCTGCAATTAAGAGCCTAATGATGACCATGAATTGACTGTTGGACAAATGCAGCTAGTTCACAATTGTCCTTTAGTGAAGGAAGATGCCATCCTTACCTGATCTGGCCCACCTGTGACTCCAGACCCACAGCAATGTTGTTGACTCTTAACTGCCCTCTGGACAATTAGGGGTGGGCAATAATGCTGGCCTAGCAATTGCTTTCTCCATACTGTTAATGCGTAGAAAAAATATTGGGCATAGTAACTATGTTATTATATAGAACAAGCTCAGAAGGTAAATATCCATTATTTCAGTTTGTTTTGAAATTAATTTCTCTCATCTCTGAATATGATGTTACAGTTTATGCATAAACTATTTCATAAAATACATGATCAGTTGTTCACAATGTAACCTTGGCAAGGACTTTCCATTATAAAATTTATTCATAACATTTACTTTGAGTATAAAAAAAATTCAATATATTTGCTATGGTTCACTGACATATAAAATGAGGTCTTGAAAAACAAAGTTCAAAATTCATGGATCAATAAGAAGAGAGCATTGGCTAGTTCAGAGGAAGGGTCACTTGATCAGAAATGTTAAACTGATTTGCCAGACCTGCTGAACTTTTCCAGCAGTTTCTGCTTTTGTTTGTGGGCATTTGCTAAGCGTGGGCAGGGGAGGGATGAAGCAGTACAAATGCAGGAAAGCCAGAGTTTACTTTGCAACTTTTTGTCAATTTTCCTGCCAATATTCAGCCACATTGAAAAGTTGATTCTTTGCATGTGAGAAAGCCTGCACTGGCAGGCTACAGAAGGAGATCATAGAGATTAGGGTTCAGAGCAACAGAAGTTGGCATTCAGCACCTTATATCTGTTCCCTCAGTTCAATGAAAGCCTGGCTGACCTGTGCCCTACATCCCTTATTATCTGTGCTTAACAAAAAGACAAATTTAAGATTGACAAATTATCCTGTATTTTCTGCTGTTTGTGGAAAAACAGGTCGGGTAGGGGTGAGATAAAAAAGGTTGAGTGGATTAATTGGAAAGGCCAACCAGCGAGATCTAAATGGTCAGAAGGTGGGAGTTTGGAAAGACTGGGTAAAGACAAATCAGAAGGTCTGGTGGAGGAGATCAGAAACACTGGGGGGGGGGGGGGGGGGGTGCGTGTTGGGGGCATTGGGGAGTGATAGGGTGATGGAGATCTGAAAGACCGTGAGAATTACATGAAGGAGATCAGAAAGTCTCACAGAGAAGGGCTCCAGGAAATTAGAAAGACTGGATATGAGGGGGAAATGGGGGAGATCAGGACTGGGAGAGGGATGTAGATTATAAAGGCTTGTGACAGAGCTGAGGTCAAGGAGAGAAAGTTTAGAAAGGTAAAGAGGAACGTATGGATTGGGATTCTCCAAGCGTCAATATTGAGGAACTACATGGCCTGATGTATATTACTGACCCGGACATGGGTATGCAGGAAGCAGTTTTGAAATTTTCAAATAACACAACTTGGAATTATTGTAAATACAAGTCTGGATCTCAGGAAGACAGAGATAGACTGATGAAAAGGATAGACATGAGACCAGTAAAATGTCGACATGTCAAAGTGATAGATTTTGAAGGGAGGAAAAAAGAAAGTGAACAACGCTGGAATTAATTCTAAAGAAAGAGGGGGATAAAGAGATCTGTAGGTATAGATGTAAAAATCAGTGAAAGCGGTAAGGCACATTGAGAAAATGGTTAGGATATAACACATCCTGGACTTTATAAATAAATATATCAGACACAAACTTCTAATATTGGCAGGTGTTTCTTGCACTGCCTGAAAAAGTGCTCAGAAACTTGCTTAAACTCTTCAAAAGAAGGTTACCAGAGCTTGTGCATATCAGGTGCTTATGAGGATACCAGAGGACCTTCTCCTAGCAGGAAACCATTGAATACAGTATTGTGGTTACCAACAGCTACCAGCCAATTAGAGGATGGCAGGTCTAGCATTTAACAACTTTGGAGAGATAGCAGTGGCACATGCCTATGACCAGTATAGTGTCTCCTGGACCTTGAGGATTGTGGAGCCACCCAAAGAAAAGTTAAGTGTTTGAGGGAGAGTGTGGTGTTGCAGGATTGGTCCATCAACAGAGCAGGATTACGGGGGCCAGAAGCAAAGAGGGAAGGGAAACTTTCAGCCAATGGAGAGAACGTTCTCCCACTCCTTCTTGCAGACAAATACCTCTCAGGACTGAGTACTAGACTATCAAGATAGTAACTTAATCTGATCAAAGCAACAGAAGTGCATTCAATATTGCAGTTGATTTTCAACTTGACATCCAGCTTAATATTGCCAGTGTGGCTGTTCGGTTTCGTGTGAATGCAACTCAATTTGAATTTCCATTGATCTCAATGGCTATAAATATCAGGCGGTTTATAAATCAGCAAGTAATAAGATGAAAATCTCCCTCATCTCTATGTATGAAATGGCTTCAGATTAGAATTACTTATTTTGCTTAATATCCTATTTGACGTTTTATTCTGATTCAAAGTTTAGTACCATATTACAGGTTACTGTAAACAGCAGTGAAGGTTCAATTGAAACATACAACAAAAAACAGTGTACTTTAGAAAAAAGTATTCTTGTGGAAATGTTTTGCACAAGTATAGAGTGCTGTAGGTAGTGCTTCTGGTGTGTAAGTCTCCTAGGCAGACAGAATGGCAGGTATAAAATACCTCATCTGGAAAATTCAATGCCCTTCAATGTGTAAAATATAACTGGAAGTGACATTAATTATGGTATAACACACTCTGGAAGCTGGTCCAAAGCAGTAACACAATTTACGTTGAGATGTTTAGGAATTGCTTCATTTCACTCTTCAGCTTGTGAAATAATTTCAACTCCTCTATGGACTATTAACTTCCATAATGTCACAGAGGGTATGTTCTGCATCTATGATGCGGGAATGCACTAGCATTGAAAGTCAGTATACATACACTAATTTCCTAATTATGGCTTATTTGTGATTTCCCCTTGCCCCACCTTATTTAAAATAGCATAACCATGAAAGTAGCATGCTGTATGATCAACTGCTTGAGTTACTTGGCAATAACTTAAACTGCACCATCTTTCTCACCAAATGGTAACACCAAGCCAAAATAATTGCATCATGTCTAACATTATAAATATACTAACTGAGAAACTGCAGGAGAAATCTATCATCTCACTCATTAAAATGAGTAACACCAAGTTTGCGTACATTTGAAATGTAAAATTATAGGTGCTCCTGTTCTCATAGCCAGTATTCAGTTCAGCATATGTACTCTGAACTGTGGTCATCAACCCTTTATATCAGAATGGACAATGTGACTCTTTTTGTTGATAAATGTGAGCCAACCCAACAAATGATGTGTGGGAAAAGATCTGTCAATTCACGATAGGCCCACAAAAGCAAAATTGGCCAAACTGTCCTAAAAAAACACCCAGAATTCCCAAGCAGGCTCACAAGCCAAATCAGACAGCCCATGCAGACAAGGGAATACACTTTAAACTTGCTAACAATGACAGATCACCACAGATATCTCAAAGCCCCAAGGACAGTTTCACAACCCAACAATACCAAATCCACACAAAGAGCAGGTCAGACAGAGAGGCACCAGCAAGGACATGCTCCAGGAACAGGGCAATGGAAGTACCTCACCACTTCAGAGGAGACATTAATACCTATCTGTGAAGAGGAATGGAACCATTGATACTGTCAGGACATTGCATTGTGTGAAGGAACAGGACATTCATCCGATAACCGTTTTCCAATTAGCATCCTTGCAATTAGATTACTCCATTTCCAGATACATGGTATTTTCCCCATTTCCTGATCAGCCTTATTGTGCAGCATTATTATAAAATACTGGTGTCATCCCCAGCTCTGGGAAGAGAAATCTGATTTACCTGTCAGTTCTGTATCAGCCTAGTCAGTTTCTCTTCCAGCGATATCGCTTGCAATAAACTGTTTGTCAATTTCACTTTGAGCTGTGTTTTGTGATCTCTAATCTAATGGGCAAATTTCTCCGACAGTTTGGTGTTAGTCAGAGGCCCTTTTTCTTTCTCAACAGGGTAAGCAAACCTCACATTTTAAATTTAACCCAATTGATACCTGGCGTCCAGCCCTGCCCAGTGGGTCAGATCAGAGAAAGACTGGACAACTGCAGAGGGTGGCCACAATTCTGATCTGTGGTGAATTGGCTTCAGCTACTGCAATTTGGAAGTTGAGTAGTGGCTTCGGCCTGTGGAGGCAGTCACTTGGCTCCTAAATTGTGCCAGAACTCGGCCTGTGGACGTAGTCTAGTAAGTGAATAAATTAATTACCAAATTTAACTAATTGGCAGCCGGCTGCTGCTGCAATTTGGAATGTGAGTAGTGGTTTTGTCCTGTAGAGGTAGTTTCTTGGCTCCTAAATTGTTAACTGAATTTTAAGCTGCCGTGTCTGGGCCCGTGGAGGTTGTCTGGTGGGAAAGTAAGTTTAACTGGCAGCCGGTAATTCAGTACTAGACAGAGTGGACTGGGTTTGTGGAAGTCATCAGCTGTGCTAAATTAATTACCTAAAATATTTACAACAAACATCAATTTGGCCCATGCATGATCTGCTTTGAGCCAAGACTTCTGTCACAATTCTGATCTGACCAGGAGAAAGACAGTGGGGCAGAGAAAGTTAGGCATAATACATGGAGAGACTGCTCCTCAAATTCTCACTTTACTACTGATAGATCCACAGCTCAAACAAAATTGACTGGGGCCCCAACTGCACTTTGTCCTGTCCTGTGTTGGGTGTGTCTGCTTGTTAATGAGTGCTTGCTTGTTAATTTCAGGTGTCCCATCTGGCCATGTTTGTTCAACACTTAAGTGTTTGTTTACTTTGTGATCAGGGATTAAACACTTGAGTAACTTTTATTGCCTAACCTGTCACTCACTGCCTGTGTTTTGTGAGCTCTCTCTCTTTCTGCTTTTCCTCGAAAGTGAAATACAGCACTTACAAATTGACCCAAGACGTCCAGGACGCCATGGGGGCACGGACATTCACCCTCTGCTGGGAGATGCCAGCTATGTGAGCTGGGCAACCCCAACCAGGAAGGCCTGGGGCCGAAAATGAACAAGACTGCCCAGAAAAGGCATGGTAAATAGGTAAACTGCAAGAACAAGGTGGAAAGGCCCATACCTGATCCTGATGACGACCCGATCTGCTGTAAAACTGGAAGGACGGCCCGAATGGACATATGCCACCTACTGCAAGAGGGTTCCATAACCTATGAACAGGGACCACACAGAGGAAGACATCACTCCAACCACCAAGGATGGATCCAACTGCTCACGGCAGCCATTGCTATCAGCACCCTCAGCCTGATCTGTCCGTCCACTGTGGCTTGCTGGTAAACAGGGACAAGGAGCAGCACATTTCATAACCCGCCGTGTCTTACGGGCCAACACCTTCCTGAAAATGGCCAATGGGTATGCCCATAGGTTTAACCAGACCCGCTGCTGGGTCTGCACTAGGATGCCTGTCCACTCTCACGGGGGGCATTCCCTTAGCCTCAATCCCAGTAAATACCTCTGACATGGTGGAGTGGTGGCTAGACCCAGACAAGTCCCCTGAAGTTACCACACTGGCCATGCCCAACTATGGGAACAACAGACCAGCCCGCTGGAGGTCTGCGGGGTGCCACCTCCACAAATAAAAAGGGTAGTTTTACTCGGCCTACAACCTCTCCCATGTACCCCAGCCCTGACCATTGCTGACACCAGCACACACAGGCCACCTGTGGGATCCATCTGTTTCAAAAGCACACAGCCACCCGAATGGGAGGCTGGCTGGACCCAGTGCACTGACTCCCTGGTCCTAACTCCCGCAGCACGACGATCTGCTGCAGAAGGCTGCATTTTAAACCTATAGGTCCTCAATATGACCAGCCAGAACACCACCTTCCTCACCATCTGGACAGGGACCCAGACCCGCCATCTCTGGCCCTACAATGGCACCTATTTTATCTGTGGCCGCAAAGCCTACCCTGGTTGCCGGTATCCTGGACTGAGAGCTGTTATGTTAGGTATGCCGTACTATTCATGTATCATTCCTAGTCCCCTCCCTTCCCAAAGCCCATGACCCACAGCAGATGAGCCCTCGCTGCTATTGAAGCAGCTCTCTACCTGATGTCACCCCACTCTGCAACCCTGCGGTTACAGGTAGAAGCCCACAAACTCGCAGCCACACTAGGGGAGGTGGCGAACTCCACAGCAGACGCACTCGCCCAGCTGAATGTGGAGGCTGTTTCTACCCATACTGTGGCTCTGCAGAACAGGATGGCCGTGGACTACCTGCTCCCTGCAAAAGGGGGCACATGAGCCCTCATTGGTGCTGACTGCTGCACTTACATTCCTGACCTCAGTGAAAACATCACAGACCTGGCCCAACATATCTGGCAGGCAGCTTCTGTTCTGTATGATCAGAACTCCAGTTGGGACTTATGGGACTGGGTAGCCTCCTGGCTGGGGCCATGGGCACAGCCCTACTGCAGGGACTGATAGTTCTCATTGCTATCGTTATCGGCCTTATAGCGCTAGCCGTGGCCATCTAACTGTGTTTCTCATGCCTATGTGCAATCCTATTACCGTCAGTTCCCCTCACCAAAAAACACCCAGAATTCCCAAGCAGGCTCACAAGCCAAATCAGATAGCCAATGCAGACAAGAGAATACACTTTAAGCTTGCTAACAACGACAGAGCACCACAGATATCTCAAAGTCCCATGGGCAGTTTCACAACCCAGCAATACCAAATCCACACAAAGAGTAGGTCAGACAGAGAGGCTCCAGGAACAGGGCAATGGAAGCACCTATTCAGAGGAGACAGTAAAACCAACCTGTGAAGAGGAATGGAACCATTGATACTGTCAGGACATTAATCCAATAACTGGTTTTTGATCAGCATCATTGTAACTAGATTACTCCATTTCCAGATACACTGTATTTTCCCCATTTCTTAATCAGTGTCATTGTACAGCATTATAAAAAAAATTGGTCTCATCCTCAGCTCTGGGAAGAGAAATTCTGATCTACCTGTACAGACTGTCAGTTCTGTGTCAGTTTCTCTTCCAGCGATATCACTTGCAATAAACTGTTTGTCAATTACACTTTGAGCTGTGTTTTGTGATCTCTACTCTATTGGGCAAATTTCTCCAACATGATGGCACCAAGATATTGTTCATGTTATATTAAAACTAGCCAATGTTTCACAAAAAATCATATCTTTGATATTTTCAAACGATTCCATTAAAACTCTGAATAAGTGTATTACATTTTGAAGAACACTTTTTATCACTAGTTTTGTCACTCGATAACTGAATAATTACAGCCAGGTTCCAATGTACAAAATCCTCAATTCTCAAATAAATTCTATTTGTGAAATATTGTTACTGCATTTACAGCACTCACTGCCTCTGATATAAAACTGTCTGTTACTGTGTTTATGGACCCAAAGCAATAAAAATTATTCAACATACCTGGAGGCTGTCATATTCCATGTTACCCTATCCTTGGTAACTGCCAGTTGAATATTATAGCACTTCAGTCCTGTTTGGATCTCTTTGAGTGATGACTCCTCCTCTCCTAAATCCCTTGTGAGAATTAAAATAAAATAGATTTGTCCTCTAGATAGAGCCATGAGCTGTTTTTGTTTTGGGAGGAACTGTAGGGAAATTGATTAACACCTTTCATCGAATGCACAATAAAACTTGACATCAAATCATGTTCAGTACTTTCTGTTAAGGTTTACGGATTTTAAAATGTATCATACTCACGTAAACCAGGCATTCCTTTTAAGAGCTATCACTAAATCTGTGCTTAATGATACATTAATAGGTGCATATATGTGAGTTATTACAAGAAAATAAATATTTGACTTTATATCATACCACATAGCATTCACAATATTGTAAGGAGCATTACAGATACTGATGGCCTGAAAGTGACATATCTGGTGTCCAGGCAAATACAGAAGCCATTTTGGAAACGGTGAGGACTCACACTCAGTTGATAACTCTGTTGGAGAGAGAGTGGTGGACTAAGATGCGAAGAGAACTTACTGTTCTTCTTCAAAGATATCAAGAGATTTTAAGCATCTACCTAGATATCAGTCACATTGAGTTGTGAAGGGTCACTGGACCTGAAAAGGACCAGCTCCTCTAGTTTATCTCTCCACGCTTCAGGCTCACTGCCTTTATTCCTGATGAAGGGCTTTTGCCCGAAACATCGATTTTGAAGCTCCTTGATGCTGCCTGAACTGCTGTGCTCTTCCAGCACCACTAATCCAGAATCTGGTTTCCACCATCTGCAGTCATTGTTTCTACCTCGTTGATTTTAACCCTCCTGCGAATCCTCTTGCAAGGATGCCTGCCTTGAAGAAGTTTTCCTCCTCTCTCTACAAGAATCTCAGGGAGTTCCTCTATCACTGCAACTCCCAGGTCATTTCCTCTGCCCTGAAGCTCTTCAACCATGTCGTGAAACAAACTCGGTACCACAGCCACATTTGCTTCCTCAGTGCCTGCCTCTGTAACCAACTCATCCCACACGGACTCCGGACCAACTTTAAACCAGCAGAGTTCGGACCCGAACAGGACAAACAGTACAGACTACAGATTCAAAAACACCAGCAACAGTTCTCCTTCAAGATCCTCCGCTCCACGCTTGCAGCAATGCGCTGGCACCTAACCTCTCTACAGTCAGCCCTGCCTCAGCTGAGGGCCACACTCTCTCAGAATTGCAAAGGACCCACTCTGTATGACATCCTCAGGAGAATTCATACTCTCAACAAACAATATTTCAATTCCATCTGCTCCTCTACGCTTATCTCTCCACGCTTCAGGCTCACTGCCTTTATTCCTGATGAAGGGCTTTTGCCCAAAACATCGATTTCAAAGCTCCTTGGATGCTGCCTGAACTGCTGTGCTCTTCCAGCACCAATAATCCAGAATCTGGTTTCCAGCATCTGCAATCATTGTTTTTACCTCACTGGACCTGAAAAGTTGATTCTGTTTTCTCTTCACAGATGTTGCCACACCTGTTAAGTTTCTCCAGCAGTTTATATGTTTGTTTCAGATTTCCAGCATTCACAATTTTTGGTTTTATTATTAAATAAGGCAAAGGACTGAATCTCCAAAAATTCAACTCATTGATAACACTTTTGTGTGCCTAGGTTATAAGACCACAGTATTGTCACTAATATGTTACTTCAGATTTACCATGATCACAACACATAGCACCCTCAGCATTCTTAGAGTCTATAGATATTTTAAAGTCAATGTTAGTATCAACCAGTCACTTCTTCATCAGGTAGCATCTGGATTTTTGAGGGTTGCCAAAGCATAATTTTTACTTTAAATTTCATGCAGTGCAAGTTCAGGAGAAAGCACCCAAGGCTACCTCAGCCAGAATGAGAACTAAACCCTGTGGTATTCGAACCACATACAAACTGTTCAGTATGGGTGTTGGCTTGTGTAAGGGAAATAACGGTAAGCATTGGAAGAACTAATCAGATGTACCTTTGTGCACCTCACCAACAAGAGAGCTTGAGTAGTGTGTTTTGATATATAAACTGATTAGTGTATCTAAAGCACTGACATCTCCTCTGTAGGCTGAGTTTGCCTAGAGTTACCTTTTCTGTTTTTTCCTGATAGCTCAGCAAATTTTTCTTCTTCAGTGAGTAATCCAATTCTTTCCTGAAAGCCATTAATACTCTGCCTCCACTACATGCTGACAGGCATTCCTGAACCTATTCGCTGCATTAAACATGTTTTTCCTTATGTTATTGGTGCTTTCTTTGCCAATTACTTAGAATTGGTGTCCTTTTGTTCTTTCCACAAATGTGAACAGTATCTCCCTCTAACCTATTTCTGGACCCTAATGAGTTTGAATACATCTATCAAATCTCTTCTCAATCTTCTGTTCTTTGAGAAGAACACTCAAAGTTCTCTGATCTAAGTATTGGAAGCTCCTCATCCCTAGAACAAATCTTGAAGGCCATGATGTGGAGGAGCTGGTGTTGGAGTTGGGTGGACAAAGTTGAAAATCACACAACACCAGGTTATAGTCCAACAGGTTTATTTGGAAGCACTAGCTGTCAAAGCGATACTCCTTCACCAGGTTGTTGTAAAGTATAAAATAATAAGACACAGAATTTACAGCAAAAGATTACAGTCGCATACAGTGAAACATGGAACAAACCTGGATTGTTAAGTCTTTCATCTTTTAGAATGGATTGCAGGTTTCAGTTTATTAATATGTACACCCTAGAACTTCTTTTAAGTCACATTATCAAGATAACTTAAGGTTTTATAACAAAAGGTGATAGCTCAGACAATGCATTACAGTGTTAGGTCAGAGCCTGTCTGTATCCCAATCTTGAGTCAGACTGGTTCTATTTCCAAAGCGGAATTTACAAAATATTACATGTATTGACTGCCTACAGATTATGCATTTTTGAGCAAAATACAATGTATCTGCAAATATAATTCTGCAAGTACAAATTCACCCCATAGACTAATATGTGCATGTGCATGCATGAGAGAGAGAGACAGAGACAGAGACAGAGAGACAGAGAGTGAGTGCATGCACATGAATGTGTCCGTGTGAGTGTGAGTGCACATAGGAGAGTATGTGTTTGCGTGAGTGAAAGCTTGGTAAAGTGTGTGTGTGTGGGTGTGATGGAGTATAGGTCTCTGAGAGTGTGTGTTTGCGTGGGTATGAGTGTGGGAGCTGTACTTCCATGTGTGTGTGAGAGTGTGTGTGTATGAGAGAGGGTCTGCATGAGCATGTGAGTGTGAATGTGAGTGCGAGTGTGTGTGTGTGTGTCTGTGTGTAGTGCATCGGTTCACCTGTAGTGTGATATGAGCTCAAGGCCCCAGTTGGGGCTACTCCCTTGGGTACTGAACTTGGCAATCAGCCTCTGCTTGGCCAGTTTGCAGTGTTGCTTATCCCAAAGATACCTTGGAGGAAGGTCACCCAAAGATCTGAGGCCAAATTCCCCGATTGCTGAAGTGTTCCCTGAATGGGAGTGAACAAAGTTGTCTGTTGATTGTTGTCCATTCATCTGTTATCATAACATCTGTTTGGTCTCACCAATGTACCATGCCTCAGGGCATCCTTGCTGCAGGGTATGAGATAGACAATATTGGCCAAGTCACATGAGTACCTGCAACATACATGGTGGGTGGTGTCCCCACGGGTAATGGTGGTATCTGTGTCAACACTCTGACACATCTTGCTGTGGTTGACATAACAAGGTTTATGGTGTTCTGTTCGATGTTGCCCTGAAGGCTGGACAGCTTGTTACAAACAATTATATATTTAAGGTTTGGCAGTTGTTTAAAGGCGAGAAGTGGAGGCATAGGGAAGATCTTGGTGATGGGCTCATCCTCATCGATAATGTGTTGCAGGCTGCAAAGAACATGGTATAATTTTTCAGCTCCCAGGAAGTACTAGGCAATGAAGGGTACCCTGTCGGTTGTAGCTCATGTCGGTCTTCAAAGGAAGTTATTGCGGTTTCTCACCGTTGCACATCAGAACTGGTGATTGATGAGTTGAGCATCGTACCCTGTTCTTATGAGGGCATCAATGACCACCTTCAAGTGTCCATCACGTTCCTCCTCATGTAAACAGATCCTGTGCATGCTTAGGGCTTGTCCGTAGGGGATGGCTGTTTTAATGTTTCGGGTGGAAGCTACTAGTATGTATCATTATGAGGTTATCCATGGATTTGCAGTAGAGTGAGGTTCTGAGGTGCCCAACCATGATGGAGATGCACGTGTCCAAGAATGAGACAGATATGAGAGTGTAGTCCATGGTGAATCTGATGGGGGATGAAACTTGTTAATATCCCTGTGTAGTTGTTTCAGTGATTCCTCGTCATGGGTCCAGAGGAAGAAAATGTCGTCAGCGTGCCTGGTGTAGAGTGTTGGTTGGAGGTCCTGCGTTGAGAAGATGTCTTGTTCGAACCTGTGCATGAAAATGTTGGTATATTGCAGTGCAAATTTGGTCCCTATGGCTGTTTTGTGTTTCTGGATGAAGAACTGGTTGCCAAAAGTGAAAATGTTGTGATTGAGGATTAAACAGATTAGTTGTAGGACAGTGTTTGGAGATTAGCAGTTGTTGATGTTGAATACTGAGGCTGTTGCCGCGATGCCGTCAACATGGGGGTTGCTGGTATAGAGTGCGGAAACGTCCATTGTGACGAGTAACGTTCTCAGTTCGACTGGTCCATGGGTGCTGAGTTTCTGTAAGCACTCTGTCATGGTCGCAACAGAAGCTGGGGGTCCCCTGTTCAATGGGTTTCACAATGCCTTCAACATAGCCAGAGAGGTTCTCACACATGGTCCCATTGCCTGATATGATATGTGTACTTCGGAAGACAATAGAAGTCCCCCAGACAAGAAGTATGTGGGATGTGAGCATGTAGAGAACCTTGAAGGACTGGATCAGAAGTTTTGATCAATGTGTTTAGTTCACAGGTATGTTCTTTGGTCAGGTCAGCCAGTAGTTGCCTGTAGCGTTCCTAGTTGTTCGGTTGTCAGTACATTTCCTTGCAGTAATCTGTGCTATTCTGAATGGTTCATCTGCTGGTTGAATGCAGATTCATCAGCCGCACCCACAAAGTAGAGCAACCACTCAATCACAATTCAAAGCCATCCATGCTGTCAAAAACAATCACAGCATTGTCATCAAACAGCCATGGAGATCAAATTTGCACTCCAATTTTCATGCTCAAGTTGAACAAGACTTCTTTGCTGCACAGGGCCTTCAACCAACACCATACAGGAGATATATTGATGATATTTTCTTCCTCTGGACTCATTATTAAAACAGCCATCCCCTACGGAAAAGCCCTACACCTAATCAGGATATGTTCAGATGAGGAGGGATGCGACGGACACCTGAAGGTGCTCAAGAATGGTCTCATAAGAGCAAAGTTACAAATCACACAACACCAGGTTATAGTGCAACAGGCTTAATTGGAAGCACTAGCTTTCAGAGCACCGCTCCTTCATCAGGTGGTTGTACCAACTCATAAGAACAGGGTACAATGCTCAATTTATTAATCGGCAGTTCTGATGTACCACAAACCTGGATTGTTCAGTCTTTCATCACTTAGAATGGGTTGCATGCTTCGGTTCATTAATATGCAAGTCCCAGAACTTCCTTTAAATCACATTCTCAAGATAACTTAAGGTTTTACAACAAAAGGTGACCTCCTCACGAGACAGAGACAGGTAGCAACCGATAGGGTATTCTTCATTGTCCAGTACTTCCCATGAGCTGAAAAATGACATCATGTTCTTTGCAGCCTGCAACACACTATCGATGAGGATGAGCATCTCACCATGACCTTCCCAACACCTCCACTTCTTGCCTTTAAACATGTGCTAAACCTTAAACAGACGATTGTTCGCAGCAAACTGCCCAGCTTGCAGGGCAACATTGACCACAACACTGGTAAGCTTGCAAATATGCAAACACACACTCTGTCACATGCACTCACACTCTCATGGTTACACGCACTTTACCAAGCTTTCACACACACAAGCACACTCTCCTATATGCACTCAGACTCACACGCACACACTCACATGCACGCTCTTTCTCGCTTGCTCTTTCTCTCTCTCTCATGCATGCACACACACATATAGGTCTATGGGGTAAATTTGTATTTGCAGAATTATATTTGCAGATACATTCTATTTTGTTCAAAAAATGCATAATCTGCAGGCAGTCAATGCAGGCAATCAATTCATGTAATACTTTGTAAATTCCACTTTGGAAATAGAACCAATCTGACTCACAATTTAATGCATTGTCTGAGCTGAGATGCCACCTCTTGTTGTAAAACCTTAAATTATCTTGAGAATGTGATTTAAAAGAAGTTCTGGGACTTGCAAATTAATGAACCGAAGCATGCAACCCATTCTAAGTGATGAAAGACTTAACAATCCAGGTTTGTTCAATATAACACTATGTAACACTGCAATCTTTTGCTATAAATTCTGTGTCTTATGATCTTATCCTCTACAACCACCGGATGAAGATGGGGCGCTCCAAAAGCTAGTGCTTCCAAATAAACCTGTTGGATTATAACCTGGTGTTGTGTGATTTTTAACTTTCCTGAAAGGTTTATTGCATTATCTGCTTCTTCATAAAATATGGTGCCCAGAACTGGATGCAATGGTCCAGATGAGGCTGAAATCATATTTTGTTTTACAGTTTATCACAGCCTCCTGCATTCTATGTTCTATGAACTCTATGTTTTAAATGATAAAGTCTTCGATCCTCTACTTTCTGTTAATCAGACTCCCAACTTGTCCTGTAATTTTCAGTGATATGTACGCATATTCATCCAGATTATTCTGCTCCTGCACTCCATTTAGAATTACACTCTTTATCTATATTGCAGCTCCCTGTTTTTATCATGAAATTAATTGCTTCACACTTCTCTAACCTTACTATATCACTTGCCAGCCTATTCCTCTTATATGTTTTTCTCCTTTTTAAAATTTACAACGATCCTCACAATCCAAAGTACTTCAAAATTTTGTGTCATCTGCAAATTTAAAGGTTGTGCCCAGTTCACCAAAATCCAGTCATTAATATATAACCATTGCTAAATGGAGACTAGAGGTTGAAGCCTTCATCAAAACTAGGACACAATAAACAGACATTAAAAGAAAGATGTTACAGCTTGTGGAAACCATGCGGATTGGTTGGCCGCCATCTTGAAGATGCAAGAAGAACAGTTAACTGTCAATCTTAATTCTCAGACCAGGCAGGGAGATTCCGATTGGTCAGGTTATTGCTATGGGAATGGAACAGAGTTTGGATGTCTCCACAAACCTTTATTTTGCAAAAAGCATAACGTATGTATGAATTCCTTTTGCTGACATAAAACAGGACCATGAAAGTTTCTGTATATAAGGGAAAAGTAGGGTCATGATAGGATAGGTCAGTCTCTCCCCACTTATATTAGTGATTCTTCTGATGTTCTACATCGGTTCTAAAATTCCTAGTTTTCAGGCTCCACTTACTTCCTGTTCACCATGGATGTACAATCCCTTTATATGTCCATTCCCCATTAGGCTGTCCACTTCTTCTTTGAAAAAGAGACTTATACATTCTCCATTCTTCATCACCTTCCTTCACCTGGCTGAGCTCATTCTTACTTTGAATGAATTCTCTTTTAATTCATCTCATTTTCTCCAGGTCAAAGGTGTGGCTATAGCTTCTTGCAGGAATCCCAGCTATGTCCATTTATTTGTGGAAAGCACTAGACTTTGTTCTAGTTCTACTCATGTCCTTTGTTCTAAACCCATTCTTCAATACATCAATTACATCTTCAGTGCTGCTACCTGCTTTTGTCTGGAATTGGAAAAAATAGCATCAGTTTTGCTTCCAATTGCATTCTTCTGAACTCCATTGAGTACAGACTCCGAGTCCTCAAGCACTCCTCATATGACAAGTCCTTTATCCCCAGGATAATTCTTTAAACCTCCTCAAGATCCCCTCCAACACCAGCACATCCTTCCTTAGATACAGGACCTAAAACTGCTCACATTATTCAAAGTGCAGTCCAGAGTCGGATACAGCTTCGGGAGTACATCTCAATTCTTGTTTTCTATCCCTCTTGCAATACATACTAACATTACATTTGTCTTCCTAACTGCCAAATGAACTTGCATGTTAACCTTAGAAGAATCCTGAACTAAGAATCCTGAACTAGGACTCCCAGGTCCCTTTATGCTTCAGATTTTTGAAGTCTGTCCCAATTTTAAAAAAAAATAGTTTACCCCTCTCTTCCTCCTACGAAAGTGCATAACCTCATGTTTTCCCACATTTATTCCACCTTCTAATTCTCTGCCCAATGTCCTAATCTCTCCATGTCCTTCTGCAGTCTTCCCAATTCCTCACCACTACCCAGCCCTCTCCATTATCTGTATTCCATTTTCACACTAGCAACAATACCATCAGTTCCTGTCTCCAAATTGCTAATGTATACGGTGAATAGTTGGGGTCCCAATACAGACCGTGCAGAACTCATCTGCTGCTATCCTGAAAAACAAACTGTATCCCCACTCTCTGCCTTCTGCCAAGTGGTCAATCTTCTATCCACCTTGCCCCTAACGCCAAGGGCTCTTGTCATATTTAGCAACCTCCTATGCAGCACTTTGTCAAAGACCTTCTGGAAATCTAAATGGATCATATTCACCAGTCCTCCTTTGTCCAACTTGCTTGCTACCTCCTCAGAGAATTCCAACAGATTTGTCAGGAATGATCTTAGCTTTATGAAGCAGTGGACTTCCAAGTATTCCGGAATCTCATCCTTATCAATGGACTCTAAAATTCCACCAACGACAATGGTCCAACTAGCCAGAATATATTTTCTTGGCTTCTGCCTCCCTTCCTTCTTAAACAGGGTGCTACATTTAGCCATTTTCAAGTTCTTTGGGATGCTTCCTGATTCCAGTCATTCTTGATAGATCACCACCAATGCCTGTACAAACTCCTCTGCTATCTCCTTCACAACTCTGGGGTGTAATTCATGTGGGCCATGTGATTCATTCATGTATGGACCTTTCAGCTTCCCCATCACCTTCTCCTTAGTGATGGCCATTATATTCACCCCAACCTCCGAACTCTCTTGAAGCTTCGGTCTGCAGCTGGTCTGTCGTGGTATGAGTGCGGGGCTAGAATCAAAGAAGATTGGAGTCAAATTATTAGATTAGATTACTTACAGTGTGGAAACAGGCCCTTCGGCCCAACAAGTCCATACCAACCTGCCAAAGCGCAACTCACCCAGACCCATTCCCCTACATTTACCCCTTCACCTAACACTACGGGCAATTTAGCATGGCCAATTCACCAACCTGCCCATTTTTGGATTGTGGGAGGAAACCGGAGCACCCAGAGAAAACCCTCGCAGACACGGGGAGAATGTGAAAACTCCACACAGAGAGTCGCCTGAGGCAGGAATTGAACCCGGGCCTCTGGTGTTGTGAGGCAGCAGTGCTCACCACTGTGCCACTGTGCCACCCATAAACATAGACATTAAGGTTAGATTATCTTGTGGTTTAACTTTGTTCTGTTAAAGCTATGATTTTTTATAATAAATTATTACATCTTTTGTTTAAGGTGTAAACCTGATGTCTGCTATTGATTATTCTCAAAGTCTGGTACTGGTTAGGGAGGTTAATTTGCTTTGGCTATATGTCTTATCAAAAATATTGCACAAATAATAGTTTTTGTTGCTATTAACACGTTAAATGAAGACAACACATTTGAATGATATTAAGAAACTGAAAAGTGAGCAAGAGTAATAACAGAGCAATGATATTCTAATGGCAGCAGTGAATAGTATCTACACAGACACTGTAATATTTACAGGATGATGGAGTGAAATCACAGAATTGCTGTCTGAAATGGGGTAAAATATTAAAGAAATGAAACATAATCATTGCTTGAGCACATATTTTCAAATTGCACAATAATCAACCCTTGTCACCAACTAATGATATGCTAGATTTACTTCATTTCTGACTTCCTCTAAGCTATCAAACTTCTGATACAAAGGTTTCCATTATTTCCATGAAAACTGATGACTTACAATAGAGAGCTGTATAACTCAATGTCGAATTACAAGTTAGATTGCTCCAATCAAGACTTACAAATTAAAACCAAAAGAACTGTGGGTACTGTAAATCAAGAACAAAAACTGAAATTTGTGGAAAAGCTCAGCAGGTCTGGCAGCATTTGTGGAGAGAAATCAGAGTTAACGTTTTGGGTCGAGTGACGCTTCCTCAGAACCCTGATTTACAAATACCTGATGAGTAACTGGAGAGATACGTAATCTTTTACATTTAAACATTTTGCAACTTTATTAAGGGAGAGACACGGTATGAAAGCATGTATGTGCCTCATGAGTCTGCTGTAGATCCGTTCAAGATTAGTGTGGTGCTGGAAAAGGACAGCAGGTCAGGCAGCATCTGAGGAACTGGAAAACCGACGTTTCGGGCAAAAGCCCATCATCAGAAATGAAGCTGGGATCTGAGGGGGTAGAGAGATAACTGGGATGGGGAGGGGCTTGGGGGGAGGTAACTGAGAGTTCAATATGTGGCTGGAGGTGAGGTGAAGGTGATAGGTCGGAGGGGACGGTGGAGCGGATAGATCAGAAGGAAGATTGACAGGTGGGACAGGTCGTGAAGATGGTGCTGAGCTGAAGGTTGGAACTGGGGTAAGGTGGGAGGGAGGGAAACGAGGAAACTGGTGAAATCCACTTTGGTGCCATGGGGTTAAAGGGCCCCAAGGCAGAAGTTAAGGCATTCTTCCTCCAGGCATCAGGTGGTAAGGGAGTGGTGATGGAGGAGGCGCAGGACCTGCATGTCCTCAGCAGAGTGGGAGGAGGAGTTGAAATGCTCGGCCATGGGGCGGTGGGGTTGGTTAGTGCGGGTGTCCCAGAAATGTTCTCTGAAGCACTATGCAAGTAGACATCCTGTCTGCCCAATAAAGAGGAGACCACATTGGGAGCAATGGATACAGTAAAGGACATGTGTGGAAGTGCAAGTGAAACTCTGATGGATGTGGAAGGCTCCTTTGGGCCATGGGGGTGAGGGGAAGGGGTGGGTGCAGGTTTTGCAATTCCTGCAATAGCAGGGGAAGGTGCCAGGAGGCAAGGGTGGGTTGTTAGGGGGCGTGGATCTGACCAGGTAGTCATGGAGGGAACAGAAATTGTGTGGGGATGGAAAGGGAAATATTTCTCTGGTGACGGGGTCCGTTTGTAGTTGGGGAAATATCAGATCCATTCAACCACGTCCAGGTGGTCTATCATTATTTTGTTTTTGTCATTGACCAGATATTCAACAGAATTATAATTTGCATTCTCTCAAGAAATAAACAAATTAGAAAGCTCATCAAAGTAACAGGTTATACACATAATGATGTTTCTGAAGCAAAAGACTTTCTACAAAAAAATCCACTACATCAATGTATTTAGTACCATCTTTTGTGTTATTGTTTTCTAATAACTTGCCTGTTGTTTTTTATATCTCAGCATGGTTTGAATGCTTGAGTGATGACTTCTGTTCTCCCAAACATCACAAGGGAATCAACACTGAATTAGATTCTAGACACAGATATTCTTTATTTATGTCCTGAGAGCAGTAGGAAAAAAATTTATTATACTTTATGTTATATTAGTTACACACTACACTATAAATTGCACAAGCAAGTGATCTTTGGAGGTTTTGAGGATATTGTATGAATCTTTAGATTGTGTGTCAGTGGTAGCCCATTCAAAAATAATTTAATGAAAAATCAGTGACCCAGCCCCTCATGTTATTTGACCAAAAAACATATGTATAATAACCATAACTTTCCATTGTATACAAGGCCCCAGCAATGACAAAGGGACACTGACAGTGACACATTTTTTTACAGCTGACTGTTCAAAAGCTGACATTTTTCCTTCCACTCCACTCCAAGTAAATCGTAACAGTATAATGTAGATTTAAAGCAAAAAAGAACAATACCCTCATGTAAATCATATGTAAACCCTATTATTTTAGATTTGAATTAAGAGGCTCAGAAATGAAATGTCTGTGTTATTCTACTTTGGTTTAAAAGTAACATAATTTATCATAGACCTACCAGCCCAAAGTCACTGGATGGAATCTTATCCCTCAGTCTCTGTTGGAACAGCGGAACCATTTTTGGTACTGGAAATCTGACTGTCTTCACCCTCTGTACTAGAATCTTTTCAGGACAATTTGCTCAGGGATTTGGAAATAGCCTTGAGGCAACTGAGTCAGGAAAGCCCTGGGAAATGACATCAGGTTGGAAACCTAATTTGATCTGACAATGATACCTAGCTGTAAAAATGTGAGAGTCAAAAACAGGGTCTAGAGGCAGAAGATCACTTCTCTGGACATATCCGAGTGTGTCAGAAGATCAGGCTCTTATAGTAGAATCAATTAGGAGAAAGTGAGGACTGCAAATGCTGAAGATTAGAGCCGAGAGTGTGGTGCTGCAGCAGGTCAGACAGCAGCCGAAGAGTGAGACAATCGACGTTTCGGGCAAAAGGCTGCTCCTTGGTTTCTCACTCTAATCTGGAGGGAGTAAAAGACTGAATAGTGGGGAGCTGTCCCAAGGTCTGGATGGAAGAAATGGTCAAGTGGTGTGTTTTTTCCAACTTGGAGACAGAACATAAAGAGGATCGCAGACCTCAGGAAGGCATGGCAGGTAATGATAGAACATTTCCAACACTGTGATGCTTATGGTATTCTTCTGCACAGCACAGGACAACACATGTTGCAATTCCATTCATTTTGCTCTAAGAACGTCATCTTCCCATTTAAGCAGCAAATGTTCACACTCCCCCTCAGCCCGTTGATCTCATATTTCTTTAATATACAATGGCTTTCTGCAAACAATGACCTTCTCTCCTCTTCTCATTCTGCACATTTACAACTTTCTGCTTTTGCTTTTTTTTTTGGGAGTAAAGAATATACCACTTGGTGAGAGACTGAAAGTCCAGCAGAGGAGGAATGGGTTACCCTCAAATGATAAGCACCATATTGGTCATTGCCAATCTGTGCTCACCTGCTCCATTGGGGAAAAAAAAGTCTTATTCCAGGAGTCGAGAAACATCAACAATGATTTACAATAAAGGCTTAATCTTCCTGAAGCATTCGGATATGTCCAGAGAAGAGATCTTCTCTTTATAGATCCTCTCTTCAACTCTCACATTTTTACAGCTAGATCTCAACATCAGGTCAAATGGGATTCCAACCTGATGTCATTTCCCAGGACTTTCTCGGCTCGGTTGCCTCAAAGCTATTTCCAAATCCCTGAGCAAATTGTTCTAAAAATATGACTATGGCTACATCACCATTAAGGAGTTACACTGAGCTGAAGTTTACCAGCCCTTTGTGATAGACTGGAAGATGACAAAGCTGGCAAATGGCAAAAGGAAGTGCCCACTATCAACTTATCATTATACCAGCAACAAGAAAATGGCATGCAGTTCCCAGTCGACTCACTGTGTGGTGTAATGATTGTAACGAGGTCAGCCATTTTCTAATTGAAAAGTGTTAAGCCAATCTAGGTGAACCTTTCTCAACCAATTTTGCACCAGCAAGCTTGGGTGCAAGCCTTATACAGTCAGTGGTAACTGTACCAGCTGCCTCTCATAAGAGACTGGAACTGAAATTGTTCCCTTAATCTGTAAAGGTTCCCCACTATAGGATCTTAGTTATTGTAGACACCCATTCTGAAAGTGCACAGTTCATTTGTCAAACACGGGGATGATGATAGAATATTTGCGCACATCTTTTGCAATACACAGGCTCCCAAACATATTGGTCACAGATAACATGCCATCATTTGTCAGCAGGGAAGTGAGAGAGTCAGCTAACATCAGAGGATGAAGTTTGATGCAGGAACCACAGGAATTGTCCTGAATGAGTAAAAGGCATGGTCAATGCAAGGCCAGATCCAATGACGTATAAAGCTCAGATAGGTGTGATGGTCCTGAGCAAGCATGTGGACTATACAAAACTCCTGCAAATTCACAAATGGTGCAGGAGCAAAACAAGCCCAGTTCCTCAACTGCCTTTCAAATGTTCCAGAACCCATGGGTTCTCCCTCTCTGTCAAGCATTAAAGATACCTTTGAATCGAGATGGACACGGCAGATGTCATTGGCTCAATGCCTTTGTACCCTGAAGAAGAGAATGAATCTCTTCCGAGATGCTCCGGGCACAAATAGTGAGCTGCTGTATGCTGCCCATACCAGATGCAGTGTTGGAGGACCCTGACCTGACACTAAAACACATAAAAGACAGTGCATCACCTTTGCAGAACTCTGAGGCACAACAATCACCTCTGCTGCTATTTTGCCCACAGTGTGGGGTGTGTAGTGAGCCACCTCCACAGGATAAAACTGCTGGGTGAGTCTGACAATCTATTAGTGGGTTCTGTCGTGTAAGCTTGGAGAAGGCCGTGCTTTCTTGGCTTTATTTGTTCCTCCTAAGATGTCTCCGGTGGTAATGCCACACTTGTGACAACAATGCTGCCATACACCTGAGACATCTTCCCCAGGTGGCACAGTTTAGCCAACTAATTTACCAGTCATCTCACACGGACAGCTCTTAATAAGAGAGCAGCCCATTAATTGACTGCCAGCAGAGAAATATACATCTGAGAGCCACAATGTCCCAAATGGGGCTGTACCATTGGCCCAGTGGTGTGACTACTGCAACAAACATAAGGTTTACCCAGTGAATGTATAGTATAGCAACACGTCATTCAGACTAACTAGAACATGCTGGTTTTTATATCTCACATAAATCTCAACTCATACATCTTCATTTAACTTCCTGATCTGCATTCTAATAACTTTTGTCTCATGCATTTATCTAGCATGCATTAAAAGTTCCCATGCTATTTGTCTCAACTACTCTTTGTGGCAGTTCCAGCAATACTTTGTGGTAAGATGTTTCTTCTTATTTCTCCATCAGACATTAACAACTGTCTTATATTTATGATCCTGAGTTTCTGAATCCCCTACAAGTGAAAACATCTTTTCTCTGTCTACCTGATTAGATCGTCCATCAGCCTTCTCTTTCTAAAAAAAATTACTCAGTCATTCAGTCACTCTTGATAGTAAAAAAAAACATTTCAGTTCTGCTATCACCTTGATAGATCTTTCATCAATTCTCTCTATTACTCTACATATCACTGTCAAGCAGTTGGCTACAGTGCAGATGTCACACAATCTGCTGTTCAAACAGGAAGGATTTGAGAGAATTTAAATCAGCATATTTTTCGATAGAAAGTTTTCTATCATGTAATTTAAGATAGAGGTAGTAATTTTGAAATGGGCTTCCAGGTCCTTGAAATAGATGCTGATTCTGTAACTTTAAAGTGTGTGCAAGTACATATACATAGACTTTTATATCATCTGATACCTCTTTATCATTTCACCATTCTATTCAATGAACTGGTCCACCAGAAATGCAATTCTGTGAGAAATCCAACTGATAAAAGCAGATGGAACAGTTATTCTGCTTTGTTTGCTTTTATCCTTTTAGGATATATGGACATCATCCCCACTCCCCCACCCCAATCCCAACAAAAAAATGAAAGGTTTGAATATCGAGTTAGGGCATTGTAAAACAAGTATGGAATTCAATTGGATTAAAATGAAGAATTAATTCTAAAAAAAACCTTCCCCCTCCTTTATTCAAAGTTATTTCATTGTTATAGGTGAATCTAATTGTGGTCTTAGTTGCAGAACAAGTTTGAAATATGAGCAGGAGAAAGCCTTTTGGCCCATTAAGCTTGCTTGCCATCCAATAATTTTATAGCTGCTCTGATTGTGGCCTTAACTCCACTTCACTGCCAATCCCTAAATAGCCTATGACTCCATTAGTAATCACATTTTCTCAAAGCCAAAAAGTTGACCGTAATACTTTGTTTCAGGATATGAAGCATCAAGTAAATCTAAATTACAAAATATCATTTTTCCATATTTCTTAGACAGTCCTAATGGCAACCCATGTGCAGTCAATTATGCCCTATTCCTGTAGGAATTAAGTGATGACACCAAAGCCAAGTGTTCAGTATAGTTGAGAATCTACAGATTTTTAAAAATCCTTCTGAACAAGGCAGAGATCGGATTTTGTGTGCTCCTTTGTGGTGGAGCCTGGGAAATGTCACACATGACCCATAGAGTCCTGAAATGAACATCTGTAATAGAGGTTTAGAACTACAGTTAGCTTGTGAGACTGGCATGGGATTTTCTCCAATAGCAAAGAGCTGCAGGTCATGTTGTAGGAGCATGTCCATGCAAGACAGTGATGACCTCCCATCAAAGTGTTAGCCATCTCTGACAGAGTCTTCCAGTCATCTATAGGTAGTTTTTGGGCATACTGTACACACGCTGATGTATCAATTCTCTTCAGCAACAAATATGGCTTGTGTGTCTCTCTCTCTCTTAACCTCTTTCTATCTCAGCTGTTGCCAGCTGAGAACATAAAGCTGAAACCAGTAAAAATTGGGAATGAAAGGAAAGCATGCCTAATAATTTATTAGAATTATGTGAGGAACTAACAAACAGAAGAGATAAAGGGAAACTGGTAGACATAATATTTTTGCACTTCCAAAAGACATTTGACAATGTACCGCATATAATGCTTCTTACTAATATAACAGCCAATGGTGTTGGGTGGCATACATTAGCATGGATAAAGGATTGGCTCAATTACAGAGGACAGAGAGTTGGTATAAAAGAGTCATTTTCAGGATGGCAACCTGTAACTAATGGAGTGCTACAGGAATCAATGCTGGGGACATAAGTATTTGCAACATATTTCAATGACTTGCTTGAGGGAAGTGGATGCACTATCACTAAGTTTGCAGATGACTCAAAAATAGATGAGAAGGCAAAGGATGGCAATGACACAGGGACCCTGCAGAAGAACATGGACATATTAAGTTGGCAAATTGAATGTAACATGGGGAAATGTGAAGTTCTGCACTTTAGCAGGAACAATAAAGGAGCTGAACATTATTTACATGGAGAAAGATTTCAACAAACTATGACACAGAGGGTTCAGGTGTCCTCATGTACAAATCAGAAAACACTAGCGTACAAGTTCAGCGATAACAGGAAAGGACAATGAAATATTAGTCTTTGGTTCAGAGCGAATGGAGTGCAAAAATAAGAAAGGCTTGCTAAAACTATACACAGCATAAATTGGGCTGCTGAAAATGTGTTGCTGGAAAAACGCAGCAGGTCAGGCAGCATCCAAGGAGCTGGAGAATCGATGTTTTGGGCATGAGCCCTTCTTCAGGTGCTTCCTGAAGAAGGGCTCATGCCTGAAACATCGATTCTCCTGCTCCTTGGATGCTGCCTGACCTGCTGCGCTTTTCCAGCAACACATTTTCAGCTCTGATCTCCAGCAGCTGCAGTCCTCACTTTCTCCTAGATAAATTGGGCTGCACCCAGAATAGAATGAATAGTTATGGTCCCTTATATATAAGGAAAGATATTTTGGAATTGGAGGCTGTAGTGATTGTAATGTGATCAGCCAGGTTGACCTGATAGAATATAAGTTCCCTGACTGGGGCCGTTAATCTGGTCCAATTAGGGAGCCCTGGCTGACAGCTATAAACAGGATTGCCTGAGGTTCTGTTCACTCTGAGAGCTGGCTCTGAGAAAGCCAGACCAGTGCCAAGTCCTGTGTGCATGTAAATAAAGGTTGACTTGGTGACAAGATATCGGCCTCTTCGGAGTTATTTCAGAGGCAGTCCAGAGTAGGTTCACTAGGTTCATCCGGGGTATGGGTGCATTGCTTTATGAGGAGAGGTTGAGTAGGTTGGGTCTGTAATTCTTTGGAGTTTAGAAGAATGAGAGGAGACCATTTGACCATGTTGAGATTTTTACAGGACTTGACAGGTGATATAGAAAAGCTGTTTACAGTTGTGGTAAATTCTAAGGCAAAGAGGGCATAATCTCAGAACAAAGGATCTCCCTTTTGGACAGAGATGATGAATAATTTCTTATCTCAGAGGGTACTTAATCTGTGGAATTATTTACTACAGAAAGGTGCAGAAACTGGGTCATTAAGTATATTCAAGACTGAGATAGACAGAATTTTAATTGGTAAAGAAATCAAGGGTTATGGAGAAACGTCAGGAAGGTGTAATGAGGATTCTCAGATCAGTTATGATCTCACCGAATGGTGCAGCAGTCTACTTCTGCTCCTATATTTTGTGTTCTTGAGGATTAAACTGGTCCAATCCCACCTTGTGAATCTGGAAATGGAACACCAAATCAGACCAGTGCTGTAATTTTTATGTTTTATTTGTAGCTTACTTTATTTCCTTGTGGTAATTAATTATGGCCCACATTGCTGAGTGACTAAGTCCCTTGTATGGTAAATCCTTCCCTTTATCATCCCTGACTACTGAATGACTAGGTGAAAGGAAGTCATTGTAGAGCCAGAGTGAACATGTGAAAAAAGCAAGCAAGAATATGAGCATCTCTGTTGACACAACTTTCATTTCTTTAGCAGCTGTATTTGATCATTGACCATGCACAGGCCACACCCAGAATTCTTCCAATACCACAGAACCTCTCATAATCTGATTTTTGAGAGAAAGGTGTCCTAATAGTGCCAAAAAGGTATTGTTTCTTATTAGACAATTCACTAGACAGAAACCTGTAACTGGAGCCTACCTGCCTCTCCTGTTCCCCTGTTACACTTAGGCTTCTGCACACCTCCCAAGACAAATCCAACATTACCCCATTACTATGTCCAATCATCCTGGAGCTTCTAACCATCATCATTAATCTGCCCTTACTTTCCCTCAACCCTCTCTCAGAGACCATTGGTCTACATAAGAACCTGCCCTATTTCAAAGGCATGCTCCTTTCCATCACTGCTGATCTGCCATATATGGTGAGTTGCTTTCAATGGGCACAAAGAGTGAGACCACTGTATTATCAGACCCTAGCATAATAGGACTGATCGCCCTTCAGACAGTTCTGCTGTTCTGCCCCTAAACACGCCTTTCTGTGTTTTCTGAACATTAATGTACCCTCTTGCAAGCCCACACTCTGTGCCCTTTGAGAACCTGAAAAATCACGGTCTCTGCCGTACCTGCTTTCTTCGCTTGTGCTCTTCAGTTAGACAAAGACAGAACGTTGCTGGTTGTACCCAACTTTGAACTATCAGGAAACAGGAGGATCAAGTTACCCAAGTGCCACTTACTTACTTTTGCTGTGCTAATGAGTATCCATGGCATGCTACTCTACCACTGACAAGCTGCCACCTTTTTCCACTAAACTCAAGCCCAGGGCAGGAAGTAAAAATGTCAGCACATGCTTTGTGAAGTCTCCCTACCCATCACATTTGCAGTTCTGACTAGTATCATTAAAGCTCACCGAAATTTTCAGTTCAGGACAAAAGAGTTCTGGCCTGTCCATCTTTTCCAAATTGATATCGCCTCACAGTTTGTTACCATCGCTGTTAAAAATGTTGTGACCTCTCAAGTGCCTCTGAACTTTTTTTGATATAAGAAGCAGAATGGCTCTGACTCCAAGAGCATGATACGGTGCTTCTGCTGCCAATCTCGTTGGTGTTAGCAGCAGGTTTCTTCTTCTAGTTGCTAGGGAGTAATCCCTTCCCCCGGCTTCTTACTGCTCCCAGCTGTACTTACGGAGGTGGCATTAAAGCAAAGCTCAATTTGTGATAATCCTAATTCTTCATTTGAAGTATTTCTTCCATTGCTTCCAACTTCAGATTTCTCCAAATTGCATCTTCAGTTTGGCCGTTTAAATAATTAAATATTCATTCACTGTCAGGAAGCAGTGAACGTTGGAGGAAAATGATAATGAGGTGAGTATTTTAAAAACCATCGGTGGATGCACTAAATTTAGCTTTCAGTTTTCTCTATGATATCAGAACCAACCTCTGCACTACCTCTCCCTGTACTCCTAGCTTATCTCTGTAAATACCAGTAGTGTCTGGGAGAAAACAATATAATAATTGCTTTTCAGGTGCTTGAATCTGTAAAATATCTTTTTGCTAGATATTCATTTCTTTTACTGTAAACAATCATACTAATTTAATTACCTTACCTACTTTTATTCATTGTTCTTTCTCACTTGAACTGATGTGGTTACTTGGACAACATATGACCATGGGTGAAATGAAGTCAAAATAGTAAATGTACATTGCTGGTATTCACAGAGATATGCTGGAAGTACATGGAGAGGCAGTGCAGAGGTTGGTTCTGATATCATAGAGAAAACTGAAAGCTAAATTTAGTACATCCAGCAATGGTTTTTAAAAGTGATCATCTCATTTTCATTTTCCTCCAATGATTCCTGACAGTGAGTGAATATTTAATTATTTAAACTTAAATGAACTCCTTAAGATGAAGAATTGGTCAGCAGTTGGAGCAGTCGATGATTGATAGGTGCAGTTGGTGCCAATGGCCAGGGATCAAGTCAGATGGCAGTCAGGTTGAGGCAGACAAATATTGTTTGGCAAGGTTGGATGGTGATGAAAGGATCAGGAGTTGAAAAGGGAGTGTGCGGCAGACAGTTCATTGTTAACTGGATTATTGATGAGCTTGGAGGAAATGCTTTTGTTCTTCCTAGACCATAGCCACTTACTTCACAGATTCAACATTTTTCACTTTCTTTGAACTTTTAAAATTCCTGGGGTCCAGGAAACCCAGCTAACTGCATTTAAAAATAGAAAGAGGGTTGTTAAACTCAAGGCACCCAGCTTGTCCCTGGCCCTACTTTTGCTGAATCAGATTTGGACAGGCTTGAGCCCAATTTGTTTCCTGTTTCAGATTTCTTGTTTTTTTTTCATCTTCAATTGGTCTCAAACCATCCATTTTTAAAATTTAATACTCAGTTCAAAGTATCAGTTCTGTGCAGAGGATTGCTTTTCATCAGGAAACATAACTTAAGTAGGCCATTTACTTTTTAATATTCTTTTGCTCTGTCATGCTGTTGACTAAGTTTGATATTCTTAATCATAGCCTTGAAAGCAATCTATTGAGTTTTTACAGTCAACTGCCACTGTATTTATAAAACCATCAATTTTCAACTTCATAGACTTTATTCACTAAACCTCTCCTCTCTTAATAATAAATTATTCATCCTCCTAACATTTCATTTTGCAAAATTTTGATAGTAGGATGAATGAGAAGATAACTGGTGCATGTTCAAAAATGATTAACGCTAGTTATTATTCATTATATTGTGGCACAGAATCAAATGATATTAAAATGAAATGGATGCAGACATACACAATATTCATAAATAAAAAGTAAATGCTTACTCCATAATACTTACACTTGCTGATATCTGTCAGTTTAGTGCTATATGCCTATAAAATGTCAAGGATCACATAATTCCAAAAGAGTAACTCTGAGGTAATGATTAAAAATAGTTTTTAAAAATGTGCTTGTTTTTAACTCTTGTACACCTGTGAAAAAGTAGAGTTGAGCCTCCAAAGGTACACAATGAATCATGTTTTGAAGAGATAACATCTTGATTTGCATTGCACATTTAAATTGGAGGCATAGAATCCCTACAGTGTGGGAGCTGGCCATTTGGCCCATCCATACCCATCCTCCAAAGTGCATCCCACCCACACCCACTCCCATTCCCCTGTTTCTGTAACTCTGCATTTCTTATGGCTAATTCACCTCGATTGCAAATCCTTGGACACTACAAGGCAATTTAGCATGGCAAATCCATCTAACCCAAAATCCTTTGCACTGAAACCACAGCACCCAGAGGAAATTCACACAGACATAGGGAGAATGTGCAAACTCCACACAGACAAGTTGCTAGAGGCTGGAATTGAGTTTGGGTCCCTGGTGCTGTGAGGCAGCATTAAGCCACTGTGCCATGCATGTCCTAAGCTTCCACTTGGAGATCTCACTATTGTCATGACCAATTCTAAGTTGCCCACAATTAATATTTTTGTATGTAGACTTGTATATTTATTATCCTTTGAGTGAGAGTCAATTTTAAATGACTCACGAGCAAGCCTTTGGCCATAAAAAGTATTCTTTTTTTTCACATCTTTGCCTTGGATATTACTAAGAAACTGTGGGTGGAATTTTAGCTTCCCTGGAATAGGGTGGGCAATGCCAAGAAATTTGGGATAGTACAGAAAAAAACAAGAAAAATTAGAACCTTAAATTTGACAAAAAATATTGCTATTTTCCCCTTAAGCTTTAATTGGCGGCTACCTTATTATGATGCATTTTTATCTTATTATTAGCTGAAACTGCCTAACTCATATGGCCCTTGCCTCCTTCCATGAGAATCTAGACAGCAGTATTTTCTAACATAAGAGTCAGAGTGACTATCTGGTGGCAGCTGCTCATTGTTTGTTTGCCTGGGCTTTCACCCAATTCTGTCTTAATGACAATGTCCTTGCATGCTCCATGAACACCATCCTTCCTCACTGTTCATCCCCATGAGTTTGGCATCTGCCAACCACCAGCCTCACTACATCATCATATCCGCGCTCAGTCCAAAGAGTGCTCTCTAAGAACACTTCACATTGGAACTCAGGGACACCTACAACTGCCATCCTTTGCCAGTTTGTTTTGAGAGCAGGGACAAAATCCATCTCTTGCATCTACACAGTTCGCATCTTATAAATTTTAACTTATTTTCTTAGTGCTCACTGACTTTACACTTGCTGAGAAGCTGCTAGCTTCAGTGGCTTGTGTTGCGTTCTAGCATAGAAGGGGAGGCGGGAAGCTTATCATGCTTGTGATCACTGAACCATCAGGATGGCGATGTTACTGCATGGTATTGTGCTATATCAATGTCACGCCTACACTGTGATGATACTATGGCTTGAAGAGGTGCACTTTGTCCTTTTTTTTAAAGAGAAGCTTTAGGGCAGAGATGACAAGCAGTTTGCGCAGAGCCATGAGAGTAAGCAGCCTGTGAGGACTTGAGCTCTTTTTTTGCAAAAGTAGGAACATTAGAAGCAGCCTGGATGGATGGAGGGATCAAGTAAGATGGCAGTCAGGTTAAGGCAAACAAATATTGTGTGGCAAGGTTGGATGGTAGTTTAACAGCTGTATTAGTGTGTTGAGTTTATGGACTACCATGTTGCCAAGAGGTCTGAGTAGTCTGGTCGTCATTTCTGAGATATCTTTGTTGTAGGGAAGAGTGGCTAGGGTTTCTGGAGGTGTTTTGTCTGCTTGTTGGAGTTTGTTGCTGAGAAGTCGGTGGACTGTGTTCATTGGGTACCTGTTCTTTTCGAATACACTATATAGATGATTTCCTCTGCTCTGTGTAGTTCCTCTGTGCTGCAGTGTCTAGTGACTGGTTGAAATAATGTTCCACCAACACACTAAAACAGCAGCTAATGAACTTGAAAGACCCTATACAGACAACAAAGTTAATGTCATTTTTAAAATATCTTGCAAGAACTGTAACAAACACAACATTGGAAAACAAGCAGAAAACTAGCCATCAGGATACATGAACACCAATTAGCCACAAAAACACATGACCTACTCTCACCAGTATCCTTACATACAGATGAGGAAGGACACCACTTCGACTGGACAACACATCCATCCTAGGACAAGCCAAACAGAGAATTCCGAGAAGCATGATATTCCAAATGGAACATTATCAACAAATACATTGAGTTGGATCCCATTTACCACCCGCTGAGAAAAAAAACAGGAAAAATACATCACTATGGGAAATGATGTCACCACAGGAAATGACATCACCCCAATTCAAAGAAACCTAAACACAAATATAGAAAGCGGGCCATGTCACCAGTGCTTCATCTGAAGGCTCACTGATGATGTTACCTAGTATGGTGACAAAATGTCTGAAAACAAACCTTCCAGCTCAGCGAGCAAACCTACATCCATATTAGAAGTGGTGTTGGCCTGGTTCATAACAACAACATGTTGCAAACATTGTCTGTGCTTCAACCAAATAGCCACATCTAGCAGTGTCGGCAGTGACAAGCAGTTCCACCTCTTCTCCATGAGACTGATGCTGAAGAGTCCATTTTTCAGAAGATGACAACCAATGCACCAATTAATGCATTGCTGTGACATTATTCAAAAATGAATGCTGAGCCAAAGAATGAGTTATTGGGGTACATTGGTGCTATAGGGCTAGAAAGAGGACATTCTGTGTTTGTGCACATACTGACGTGATGGAGAAAAGAAGGAAATAATGCCAGTCTCTCCAGAGTTCAACATGACCCCATTGACCTCTGGATTTAACCAGTGTGTAGTTCAAAGCTTGTGGGAAATCTCAGTGAAATAGACATATGGGTGATTATCATATACAAGTTAAGTGACGAATAATTGAAAAGGTAATTCTGCATTTTAGGTTTAAGTATTAGCACACCAATTTCTCAGGCTGCCTGATCTTCATTAGGGTCAAAAAAGCAAGAACACATTGGGAATTAAAAGGTCTGTGGAACTGACAGGATGGAAATTCTTTAATGCTCTCCCAGGACAGCTGCTACCTTGTCACAGTAAAAGGCTTTTACTCACAGGATTTGTTCAAGACTGTGGTGTTGCTGTTTTGCCAGGAATCTCGCTCAATTTATAAGTCATTTCTGCTACCTTGGATGTTTTGCTGTATTGATATAGGTACGCACTTCACAGCAGTCAGCATGAGAGCTGATAATACCGCTCTGCATTGGATCGCTGATGAGGTGCAAGAGAATCTGCACCAGCAGCAGCAACACCACCATAAGGACCAGTTGCAACAACGTCAGGAGAAGTAGCAGCTTTCTTCTCTTTAATCTGCATCCCCTCCTCCACAGGGCAGAGGGGATGAACACAGTGCTCCAGCTTAAAGGTTGTGACACCCCAGCAGAAGGTCGCTGGCAGAGGATCAGCTTTCTGGCATCACAGAGCACCACTACCTCAGGAGGCTCAGATTTTCTTGGCATATTATTGTTGACAACAATTACTCTCTGGATCAAGTGCCCTTTAATTCCCACTGGGGCAGGTAGGCACATATTGCCAGTGGCCCAGGGAGTGATTGAGGATTGACAAAGCTTCATTAACTTTATTTTTGCTGCAAACCTCAGACCAATGTTTGCATTATCATCAGTGTAAATATTTAGACTGAACCCTATTCAATCAGATGTGGGTTTTTTAAAAATATATTTTCATAAAATGGCCTGTTACAACTCAGGGAATGAATAAATAATTGACTACACAAGTAACTAAATTGATGGTAAATGTCAAGAGTTGATTTAAGCCAGTAACATACACAATTCTACTGTCTTATTATCAAAAGATAGCAAATGCGGTGGTAATAGGGAATTTTGACAGAAACATCTCAGGATTTCATCTGTGATTTTCTTCAACTATTTTCAAAATGTGTGAGCGAAAATAGAAACAGATTAGTGGAAGACACTTTCAACTGAAAGCTTTTAGCATTAAACTGGTCCAACAGCAATAGCCCATAAATGAGATAACCTTTGTGGAGCTTTAACCATCAATTGATTTACTCTTTAGCTATCTCCTTGATGAAGCAGATAGAACACAATACAAAGCCACATAACATGAAAAATGACAGACTAACTGATAAAATACAATTTTTAAATGTCAGTATGAAACAGTGAAATCTGTCACAGGGGAAAAATGTAGGATTGACAGCAAACAGTTTGATGCTGCACTATATAGCCATCTCATAAATAGCAAACATTGTAAATATTACTTATATTTTATACTTCCTTCTTCTCAATCTTCACATTTTTAAACTGAATCTTAAATTTGTTTATAAAGCCAATACCAAATAGTACTAAGTACACCTTACATTATAACAGGATGCTAAATTTAATTACAGAATGAAATTCAAATTCACTAAAATCACCACATCAATTGAAACCTCATGGTGCGAATCATGTCTGATTTCCATCCCATCTTACCACATGCCATTCCTGGAGAAACTCTCCACTCAATGGAGGTCCTCCATAAAACCAGCATCTCTTTTTGCAGCCAAAGTCCACAGTGCACCAACAAGAGAACTACCATCTCAAAGGTGTGCTGCTTGACTGTGAAAGGAGTGAGGAGAGAAGGGGATACTGGCACTTCTAAGGAGAACCCACAGTTCCTTGTGAACATAATGATGGAAAAGAGAGGAGTCCTCTGCCTGGAGGACCAGCAAAGGATACCAAACGTATGGCCAGAGACCACCACCTGGGTTAGTCCCATCTCTGGGGTGGACTGAGGGACCAAGCACGAGGAAGGTCAGTGATCTTCTCTATTCTGCCAGGGTAACTGCAAAGTTCTGCTCATGTCTACCTTACATTTACCTGTGCCATCAATGCTTCTGCTTTGACATCCCTGATGCTACATGGAACACCATCTTTCACTTGCTCTTGTTTCCCCACAGCTTCCCACAGCACTAACCCTGCATGCCTTCCTCACTCCCTCAGAAAACCTCATCATTCCTCCCCCAGCTGTGGCCACCCACTTGTTTCCTTTAATTATACCATTACAGGAAAAGACATCCCAAAACAGTTCAGAGCAACATAGGACCAGTGCTGCATGCCTGTGTTCTCAGCCCTTCTGTGGAAAGTCTGCTTGCACTGGCAACAGAAGACACAGGATTCTCCGAGAGGAATGGGAGACATCCATGACCTGACCCCCACGTAAGTGACACTTCTCATCCCCCTGGACCAGATACATTAACTAGGCATTGATCATCACTAAAATAAAGCAACTAACTGTGGATGTTGGAAACTTGAACAGAAATTGCTGGAGAAACTCAGCATGTCTCACAGCCCTATGGAGAGAAAGTACAGTTAACATTTCAAGTCCAGTCCGTCCTGAAGAAGGTCACTGGGTTTGAAACATTAATTCCGTGGATATTACTGACCTTCTGAGTTTCTCCAGCAGTTTCTATTTTTGTATCTTACACCATTACTAATCTAATGCATCTATATCTTGTCCTTGTCTAGCAGTGACTCTCCCTCACTTTTAGAATGTCCTTACAAACTCTTTCATAACATTCTAACTTACATTATATTGATTGTAGGAGTGTGCTTCCATTCTACTCGTTCTCACGTCCTGCACACATATCTCTGATTAAATCAAAGTAGCATCATGTACATCAACAACATGAACATTCCATTTTCCTTGAAGCAAGGTGACTAGATTATTTTTCAAACTGTCATTTTGTGTTGTGAGTAGCAAAATTTGCCTTGCCTAAAAGTATGGAAATCTTGTTACAATTATACAGGGCGTTGGTAAGACCATTGCTGAGAGTATGGTGGTAGAAAATCACAGCAGGTCGGGCAACATCTGAGGAGCAGGAGAATCGATGCTTTTGTCCGAAACATCGATTCTCCTGCTCCTCGGATGCTGCCTGACTTGCTGTGCTTTTCCAGCACCACACTCTTGGCTCTGATTTACAGCGTCTGCAGTCCTCACTTTCTCCATTGGTGAGACTATACCTAAAGCAGCGTGTGTTACATCTCAAGCTGAAGGACCAAAATTCACAGATGTACCTATATTTCATCATTTAGTTCATGCTGATGGTTAACTTTTGAGAATGTACTATCTTACGTAGGTTGAGTCAATGTTGTAGGCAACATACGAAACATTAAACCCAAGTATTGGAATGCATTTGGTTATCATTACGTTGTGTTTACTATTTTATGCGCTTTTTAAAGTGGACATATGCTTGCATTCAGCAGTTCAAAGATAGCTTGCTAAGTTGATTCATGGATTGAACATGTTTTCTCATAGGGAAAAGTTGACTCAGTAGATCTTCCACTAAAGTTTAGAAGGATGACAATTAGAAATTACTAATACATGTAGAATTCCAGTGAGGCTTGACGCATTAGATAGATAGAAGATATTTCCTGTTTTGGGGAAGCTAGAACTAAGTGACTCAGTGTCTGACTAGGGAATGTTACAATTTAAAATGGAAATGAAGAGGAATTTATTCTCTGGAAGGTTGGAATTTTCTACCTAATTGTCCAGTGGAGTGCAGGCACAATCCAAACAGCCATGGTCTACTTGAATGGTGCTTACTGAATGGTCTACTCCTGCTCTTATTTCTTATGTTTAGTCTAATAACAGACAGCGAGACTCTGTCTCTCCTAAACAAAGGTGAAAATCCTAAAGCAGAACCAGCAGTGAGGGTCTCTCTCCCTGTCTTGGTTGAACTATTGCGAGGACCTGATTAGATTAAATATTGGAATTTCTAACTGACTCTCATCTGCATTCATGTATGATTTGGAGACCTTGTTGATTCTATGGCTGTCAGCATTTCAATCTCATCTGCATTTCTCAACCAGAAATCCACAGCTCTTATGAAAATATCCAAAATGGTGGTGGAGTAGGACTGCTCAGCTGGAAGTTGTCTGCTTCGTCCATTTCTTTTTCTCTCTTTTGTGTTGTTTTTCCCTCTTTCTTCTCAGTGATATCCTGAACTCATGGCCACAGTGTTGACCTGGCATGGAGATCTCTTGGCCTGGTTGGAGATCTCTCCATCGGACATAGCGATCTCTTGGTCTAGTGTGGCCTCAGTGTGGACTTCTGGCCTTGAGATGATTCTAGAGGGGTCTCCTGGCCTAGAGAGCCTCAAGGTGAAGCTCAAAGCTGTCTGGAGTCTAGGTGCTGGCATGGACTGGGTTGGAAGGAACGTTATTCTGAATTTCATATTTCTTTATTTTTCTAATTTATTCCTATGCTGTATAATGCTGGATATTTTATTTCTTTATTTTTGTAATTTTCTTCCCCGTAAGAATTTGTACTTAAGAATCTGTACCGAGGTACCTTTGCACCTAAAATGGTGCCTTAAGTGGCAATTTGTAAACTTCACTTTACACGTGAGTACATGTGATAATAAAACTTAATCTAATTCCAAAGAAATCCCATTTTTTAATCTTTTGAGTTTGGGCTCTTGGTTTTTTTCCTTTTTGTTCTTTTATAAACTCACATCATCTCTATGGCGTTGTATTGCCTTGTCTGTCATGTCATTACGTATTTTTGCGATAAAGAGGAAATGCCTAATTTTGCATTGTAGCATCATTGTTAACCAGTTTTGCCTTTTAATGTAAGAATAACTTCTGCTTCTAACAAGCAAGATTTTTTGAGGTTATAAAATAAACTTTGTTGAAGTCTCTATTATTCTAAATAACAGCAATAAAGAAAAACACATTGACCATTTTGGTAATTAAATAAGATAGTTACAGTTTGGTTTGTCTTGTGGAATATTGGGGCTTGATTTTGAGTGTACTTCTCATGTTGGCGTTGTAATAATATGGAGGTGATGCCAGAGGACAAGAGAACTGCAATTATTGCATGCATCCTTTTGAAAAAAAGTACACAAATAAATAAACTGTGTACCAACCAGTTTAATCTTGCAGCAGAAAGGCATTATAGGAATAATAATTCAAGACAAAATTGACAGTTACTTTGACAGATATGGATTAGCCGAGGAAAGCTGATATTGATTTAATAAAGAAAATCACATTTAACTAACTTGCTTTAAATTTTTAAAATGAGGTTAAAATCATAAACCACCTTGTTATAGGCCAACAGGTTTATTTGCAAGCGTTTGCTTCTGGAGTGCTGCTCCTTCATATAGATGAAATGTGGTTGGAATTCCAAAAAGGCATCTTATAAAATGCCACACAACACATTTGTGAGGAAAATAGGAGATCATGGAATTAAAAGGACAATGTGAACATGTGCAAGGTTGGTTGTGACCGGAAGCAGAACCTTAAGCTGAATACATGACATGGATCATAAAAGCAAAGAAGGTACAATGGGCCTTCATAAAGTTTTGTTTTGGTCCTAAGTGGAGAGTATTTTATGTTTAATTCTGAAAGATGCTGCTTGAAGAGTGGTGATAGGTTTGAGGGTGATGAATCTGTGGAACCCACATTGCCACAGAAAGCTGTGGAGATGGGCTTTTGATTAGTAAGGCGATCAAAGATCACGGGGAGAAGGCAGGAAATTGGGGCTCAGAAATGTGGCAGCCACAAACAAGTGCTGGAGAAGACTCACTAGGCTGAATGGCCTAATTCTGCTACTGGAGCTTATGATCTTGTCGTCTGAGGACAGCAAATTCAGTGGCATTCCAAAGGTGAACAGATCAGTACTTAAACATAAAAAACGTGAGGCAGTGGGGGAAAAAAAACAATGAAATATAACTAGCTGAGCTGCTTTTGCACAGAGCTAAAATGGACTCGTCGGGCCGAACGATCTCCTTCTATACTGTAGCCGTTCTATGATTCCAGTGTAGTTTTCTTTTTAATCTTAATGAACTGTGTCACTGCATTTCTACTGCTAGGTTCCTGTATTTCCGAACAACATTTAGATATTTATTTTCAAAGGAAGGCTACCTGCTTCTTCCAATAAAATGCACTCCCTCATACTTAGCTATGTTTCACTTCATTTGACAATTACAGATGTAAAATCTGTACAAATAGTAAGTGGCAATTTTCACTGGATATTTTTCAAATGTAGCGTGTTGCTGAGGTGACCTAACTGGACTGTTCAGCAGGAATGTCAGTCTCCTCCACAATTAGTGAAAAATAATGTAAAGGAGTTGAACATGTAAGAGAATGGCTACCCGGAAGACCATCAACTGACAGTTCAATTTCTTGCTGAGATGCCCTGAGAATGCTCCAGGCACTAAAAATAATCAACTCTATAGAAAGCCTACAGGAAGAGAAACTGCAGGGATCGAGTGAAAAAAGAAATAAAGAAATCAAGGAGAGGGTATGGAAAAATATTAGCAAGCAAGATAAAATAAAAAGAAAAATGTTTTTCCAGGATATAAAGAACAAAGGGACAATTAAGGAAAAAGTGGAATTTATCAGAGATGAAGAAGGGAATTTTTGTGAAGATGCAGAGGACATGGGAAGAATTTTAAAAGATTTGTTTTATTTTTGTCTCTGCGTTCACAAAGGGATGATATAGGTATAGTAATCTAGCAGAATAGTATGGAATTTTGATCAAAATAACCATCGTAATTAAGAGATGAAGTTAGAGGAGTTGGAATCCTTGAAAGTGGAGTAGTCACCTGGGCTAGATAGATTGTTCCCTAGGATTTTGAAGGAGGTAAGGGAGAAAATAACAGGTACACCGAGGATTATTTTCCAATCTTCACTGGATAAGGTGAGATGGACGAATGCAAATGTGGTTCCATTGTTTAAATGGGTAAAAAGAAAATGCGAAACAATTATAAGCCAATTAGTCTTTCTTCATTGGTTGGAAATTTGTTAGAATCAATCCTGAGAGACTGGATAAACTGTTATTTAGAAAGGCATGGATTAGTCTGGGATAATCAGCATGGCTTCATTAAAGGAAGGTCACGGCTTACAAATTTGCTTGAATTCTTTGAGGAAGTGACAAGGAGGATCAATGAGAGTAGTGCAGTGGATGTTATTTACATGGATTTTAGTAAAGCATTTGAAAAGGTCCCCAGTGCCAGACTGGTCAAAAATGTAAAAGTCCATGGGATACAGGGTAATTTATGGACTTTGATCCAAAGTTGGCTTCATAACAGGAAAGAAAAGGTAATAATTGATGGCTGCTCTTGCAAATGCAAAACTGTTTCAAGTGGTATTCTGCAGGGCTCAGAATTTGGACCCCTGCTGTTTGTTTTTTATTATTAAAGATTTGGACTTAAATGTGGAGGTACATTGGGAAATTTGCAGAAGACACAAAAATTGGCCACATGGTGGATAGTGAAGAGGACAGCTGTAAGGTCTAAAATGATATAGTTGGGTTGGTGGAGTGGGCAGGAAAGCGGCAGATAGAGATCAACTCTGATAAGTGAGAGGTAATGCATTTACAGAGGTTAAACAGCCAAAAGGGAGTACACAATAAATGGGAATATACTAAGAGGGGTAGATGAAGTGAGATCTTGGCAAACAAGTAGTAGTAGATCCCCAAAGGTAGTAGTACAAGTGGATAAGGTTGTGGAGAAGGCATATGGAATGCTCTCCTTCATGGGCTGAGATACTGAATACACAATAGGGATATAATGATGAAACTGTATAAGACATTGGTGAGGTCACAACTGGAGCATTGTGCAGTTCTGGTCACTACATTACAGGAAGGACATAATTGCCTGGAGAAAATTTAGAGACATTTTGTTAGAATGTTGTCATGACTGGACAATTGTAGCTACGAAGAGAGTTGGGCAAGGTTGGAGTTGTTTTCCTCAGGACAGAGAAAGCTGAGAGGTATATATGGTTGTGGTGTACAAAATTGTGAGGGGTGGAGATAAAGTAGATAGGAGGAACCCATTTCCCTTGTCAACATCATAGATTGATGCTAAGTGGCAGAAGGATTACCAGGGGATGTAAGGAAAAACCTTTTTACATACAGACTGGTGAGTGTCTAAAATTCAATGCCTGACTTAGTGGTGGAGACAGAGACCCTAAACTCTTTTTTAAAAGTGCCTAAATCTGCACCTTAAGTGTTATAAGCTTCAGAGCTATGGGCTGTGTGCAGGAAGATGGGATAAGAAAGGGCATTTGTCTGTCTTTGAGTTGGCATAGATAAGATGGGCAGAATGATCCCCGACTGTGGAGACCATTTTATGGATCTATAATTCTACCAGCTGAGTACTCATACAGTGACAGCCACTCAATCAGAAGAATATCAGAGAGTAAAGCAATGGGATCCTCAGACAGTGTTTTAAATGTGATAATTGAACTTGGCTGAATAGTATCTTCAGATTTTTGGTAATTTGCTCCATGTTGCACAATCTGACGATAAAGGAGTTAAATGTGGAAGCATCCCTTTTCTAACTTCTTTTAATATTGATAAATTCAGACCTGAGATGTTAGCCCCTCTCAGTATGATTGGTCTATTAATGATGGTTTTTATTTTTATCTTAAATTGGAAAGGGTGAGAAGAGATTTACATGGATGTAGCCGGATCTGGCAAGTTCAAGTTATAATGAGAGGCTGGATAGGCTGAGATAGTTTTCACTGGAGTGTAGGAGGTTGAGAGATGATATTACAGAAGTTTATAAAATCATCAGAGACTATTTTCCCAGGGCAGAAATGGCTATCACAAGGGGGTGTAATTTTAAGGTGATTGGAGGAAGGTTTAGGGAAGATGTCATAGATTCATTCTTTACACAGAGAGTGGTGGGTGCATGGAACGCACTGCTTGCGGTAGTAGTAGAGTCAGACACGTTAGGGACAAGTTAAGTGACTCTTGGATAGGTATTTGGATGGTAGTACAATGAAGGGTTTGTAGGTTCGTTTGATCTTAGAGTAGGATAAAAGGCTGGCATGACATCAAGGGCCGAAGGGCCTGTACTGTACTATATTGTTCTATGTTCTATATGAGAGGCATATCTACGGTGAATATCAAAGGTCTTTTTTCCAGGGTAGGGGAGTTCAAAACTAGAGGGCACAATTTTAAAGTGAGAGGACAAAGATTTAAAAGGCACCTGAGAAGCAACTTTTTCACACAGAGGGTGGTTCATATGTGGAATGAACTGTCAGATGAAGTAGTATATGGAGATATTGTACACCATTTAAAATACATTTAGACAGGTACATGAATAGAAAAGGGTTTAGAGGGAGGTGGGCCAAATGGAGACAAATAGGACTAGTTTAGTTTGGGAAACTTGGCCGACATGGGCAAGTTTGACTAAATGGTGTGTTTTGTGCTGTATGATTCAATGAGTCTATTTGTGGTTTAATTGCTTTGGACAAATTTGCATCACCATCTTAAAATCAATATGGTGATGTTGTCCATGGCGCAGTTGTAGTGTCCCTACCTTTGAGCCAGATCCACCTCTTGTAGAGGCGTGTCATAACATTGCTGAACAGGTTTGTCAGAAAATAGATTTTTTAAAAATATGGTTGGGGTCATTACGATATCAGGGGAAAAAAAAGGCATCTGTTTGTTGGCTATGTATTTGAACCAAAGGATCTGTTTCTGTTCTGTATGACTCTTTATATATTTTTGCTTTCCTTTTCAAAGTCATGGATGCTTATAAATACTGAAAATAATTGCTTAATATGACTGTCACTTTCTTGTCTTTGCATTTGCATTTTTGTGAATATTAATGACCCATTGCATATTCTGATCGTTCATTTGTAATTTGGATGCCTAGAGAAAACTATTTCTTGTTATAGTCCTTGACAATTTAATTGTCTAGTTTCTATTTGTCCAGCTATTTTTTAATTGGTTTCATGACTACTTCATATTTTCTTTTGTCATTCTTTCGTTTGTCTATGAACTGAGTGTATGACATTTTCTTTAGTTTCAATTTTGACTAATTTAATTGTTAATCCATGATTTCTCCCTACACAGTCTAGGTCATTCATGCTTCGTAATGAAATATATATTTTCCTGGTCTCTATTAATCAGCATTTTAAATTATTTCAACTGCTGTTCTAGTGCATAGCCAGTAATATTGTAATAGTTTATTTTCCTTTGTTCCATTCTTAACCCATCAGAATGATCTTTTTAGCTAATTTATATTTATATTTGATCTTAGCCGGATCAAACATGTAGTTCTGGATGCCACAGATTAGAAAGAATGGTGCCGAAGAGATCCGCATGAAAGGTTCAGGGATGAGAAACATCAGTTAATGGGATAGCTTGAAAAAGTTAGAATTGTATTCTTTTGAGAAAAGAAACTCAGAGATCTAATAGAGGTACTCAAGATCATAAGGCGTCTGGACAGACTTAATCTGATGGAACTGTTTCCACTTGTGAAAGGATCAATAATAAGAAAGCATAGATATAAAGGAATTGACAAAATTCAACAAAAACATTATGAGAGAAATATCAGCTTTAGTTTCAAAGGAGAGTTAGACTGCTATTTGAAAAGGAGCAGTGTGTAGGGTTACAAGGTGAAGAAGGAAGGATGGCATTAAGTGGAGTGCTGAATTGGCTTCCTTCTGACCTTTAATAATTCTGATTACTTTGGTCTTTGTCCTTCATATGTCCTCCTCAATCTTTAAATTAAACCTGTGTCTGATTACCTAGCCGCTCTCCCATAATTACTGTTTTCAAATCCTTTGATTATTCACCTATTACCACATTCAGTTGATAGCCTTCTTCTTAGAATTTCTTTTTACCCATTGGGTAAGAAAGCTCACTGTATAGATTCCCTTTTCCTATTTCACAACCTTTTCATGCCAGTTTATTTGATATATTCACAAGTTCCTGTGATTATTATTCCATATGTTTTAATGATTTCAAATATTTTCTTGTTTGTTCTTCTTGCCCTTTTATACTACAAGGAGCTCGGTGTAGTGTGACAAATTCATAATGGTTATTATACCAACTATTCTATCCTACACTCCCAAATTTACTTTTGGGCCAATACTGGCAAGGCATGTATGCTTGTATTTCTTTCTTCAAATAGCTAAGGCACTTGTGGAGGCGTGACAACTGAAAGCTCACCCAATTTATATGAACAATTTGCACTTTTACTGATTATCTCTGGATTTCGTTAGTTTATTCTCACTTGTACATAAGGAAATCATAATACACTCTGGAACATGATTTTATGCAAATCTGATCTGGATTCAATAGTTCTGTGAAGTGTATTTATGGTAAGACCATTGCCGCAATTGCCGTGCATAACTGACAAGAAGGTTGATTTTAAAACTGAAAGCTTTGTATATTGCAAGCTTCAAATTGGTTCATTATTCATGTACTGCCAATCTCATAGATGAGCAAAGATCTCTCAAAGAAGAGTGCACCTAATTAGCAGCAGACTATAATATATTCTATCATGAAATCTTAAAATTTGTTTCCGCGCTAGCAAATTATATCAAGAACTACATATCTAAGGCTGTCTTTCAGTGCCCTAATATTAGGCAAACCCATGTTAGCCAGATAAGTAATGAGACTCAATCCCCAGAATTCTGCCTTCATTCCCATCAAGTGGTATTTTGAAGGCTATGGGATAAGAGTGCTGGTTGTGATCCTATGTTGGCAGCTCCATTCAGTTTCTGAAACAGATGTGTTTCACATCAGCTGAGAAGTGTCATGGACTAAGGGGAACATTGATTTTAGAGTTGGGTATCTTTTGACAACTCAGTTAAAAGTTGCTATTGACGTCACGTTATAATACAATTCTGCATGAGATGTTATGTGTGTTTTTACTGCACTGATTAATAATGGAACATTATTGCTTTCAACAGTTATTGGGATTCGAATATCAGTGTGTACCATGGGCTAGGCTCTTATTGATTGTCAGGTAGCCAGTGATTTAGTGTTTGAAATAATGCAACAGACATCTGAGTTCTTTGATTGACAGGTCAGCCATCCATTCAGATTCTGAAACACTGGAAGCAATGTATCCGGTTGTGACGATTTTATTGATACAACTGTCCAATGAAGTCTCATAATAATCATTTGGCTGAGCCTAAAATCTATTAATAGATTCAGCTGAGGAGGGCTCATTGATGGAAATGTGAGAAAGACATGTTTGACACTTATGTGGCCTCTTAACACAGTTATATATTTTATAAAGTAGTTCGCAAATGTTTATACATTTTGACAATTTTATGACTAGTTAAGGTTGTTTTTGCAAACAGAATTTGAATGGTTTTGTGTTTTATTGACAGTCTTATGAAATCCGAGAAGGTTTAACACTTTTTTGAAGTTGAGGTTGGATGCTCATTTTATTTTCATTTTACAGATCCATGATATCTCAATGACTTTCCGATACCATTATGGAGTTCTTGAGCTCTGTTCATTATACTGGGTAAAGGGCATAGAGGATATGACAGGATGAAGGATATGGTGGGGGAGGATTAGTATGGTGAGTGGGAGGAGAGTGGATGGAGATGGTGAGATGGGGGATATGATGAGTTGGTGTCGACAAAGATTGAGGACCATTGTGTCTGTACTGATATTCAGAACCGGGCTGATGTCTCAGTGAACAGAGGTGGGTCGTCCAATCTGCCACCTCAATATGTGCCAACCTCTGTTTCTGGCTTAAGTTTGCATTAGGTGCTAGTAACCCCAACTCCAGTCCAACTTCACTATCGCACTGTGAAACTAATGTGGAAGGGCACTACCAGGTAGGAGGCAGATTTGCTATGGTGAGAAATCTCCAGTCTTGCAATTCATATCTCAAAGAGGAAAAACCAGGTTCCTATAGAGTAATATTTTCTACTGAGGTCAAACCTCTTATACAAACATGAGGTCAATTCATCTTTTTTAATGAAAGAACAGAATTATTTTATAATTAATTTAGTCAAGAGAAATGCTTTACTTGAAAGATAATAAATAAATGTATATGTTCATAAAGCTGCTTGGTAGCTGTCATTCTGGGGTGTGACAATTGTGTGGTAATTCACCTGTCAGAATTCTGCTCACTGACCTACACTGGTTGAAAATTAGTTTACTTTCAAAAGTCAAATCCTATTTGCTCATCTTTTAATGGTCTAGCACCTCTCTTTCTACAACTCTCAAAAATATCAGTTCTCCTCAATTTTGGCATGTTAGACCTTTAAAAGATAAGCCTATGCTTTCAGTTGATATGACCTTACGCTTGAGACATCCCTCCTTAAATCTTTCCATCTTCATTAACTTCATTGTCCTCTTTGAGAAGCAACTTAGAATGTACCTCTTCGACAAAAGTTTGACATACCCTATATGTGATATAGTGTGAAACTTTGGACCAGGAGGACTGGGTTCAAGTCCCATCTGCTCCAGAGGGGTGTGTGATAATGTCTCTGACTAAGTTGATTAGAAAAATAGGTTACATTTAAAACAAGTTCAGAATCAAATGCTAGAGCTCCATCAAATATATTTCTCTGAATACAGTATGTGCTGCAGCTGATACATTGTTGTAAAATAAGCTGACTGTAGTGTAAAAGTGAAAAATGTGGCATTCTATATGTGTGTGTGCGTATAAAATTTGTGTGGAACAGTATTGCTCTTAAATAATTCTGGAATAATATAACAACTCTATTGTTATAGGCATAGAGTCATACAGAACAGAAACAGACCCTTCTTTTCAACCAGTCTATGATGACCATAGTTCCAAAATAAACTAGTCCCACATCCCTCCAATCATTTATATGTATTTATTTAAATGTCTATTGAACATTGTAACTGTAAAATCTTGAATCAAAATTAGATTAGATTCCCTACAGTGTGGAAACAGGCCCCTTGGTCCAACAAGTCCACACCAACCCACCCCCCCCTAACTAATGCACCTAACACTATGGCCAATTCACTAACCTGCACATTTTTGGACTGTGGGAGGAAACTGGAGCACCCAGAGGAAACCCACGCAGACATGGGGAGAATATGCAAACTCCACGCAGACAGTTGCCCGAGGTGGGAATTGAACCCAGGACCCTGGTGCTATGAGGCAGCAGTGCTAACCACTAAGCCACCATACCACCCTATACCTTTAGCTTCTCCAATGAGCACCGCTTTGGGAGCACATTCAGAACCATGATGCAGTGCTTTAAGGAAAACATCTACAAGTCCTTCAACAGGACAAAGATCACTAGTTAAAACAGTTTTTCAGATGCCTTCACAACTTGTAACATTTTTTTAACAGAAGTTTCCATTTGAAATAGTGATTGTATAGCATCTCCTGACAATGTTACAATGAATCTTAGATGACCAAGACCAAGTATCTGACAGCATGTGTGAGAGTGATAGAAACTTAATGTTTTTAAATGTTAACTCTATTTAGCTTTCCAAGGTGCTACCAGACCTGTTGAGTTTTACCAGCAGTTTTTCTTTGTATTCCAGATTTCCAGCATCTACAGTATTTTGCTATTATTGACAAGATGAAGAATCTTCAAGTTAAAATATGTTTGCCCTGATTTTATTTTCTTAACTGAGGGCAGACTTTGTATCTCAAAGTCAGAAGTTTAGTACAACTGTCATTGGTTAATTTTATTATTACACAAAGGCACAAGATAATGATTTCCACAACAAAAGACTCAGTCTCTATAAATTATTCCAAAATCACATGTTTTCAGTAACATAAGGAACCTCATGATAATTAAGAGTCACTCTAAATGTAAGCCACTGTAAAATGCAAGTTAGCTTGCTATCACCTGCTGCAAATCTGAAGTTTCCCTTGGCACCTTGGGAAAAGATTTCATAGTGATGTTTTTTCCTTCTTGGTATTCTAAACTCTGCTATCATCCATTGGTAGTAATTTGCATTTAACTGCTTATCTGCACATAGCAGCTTTTCTTCGAATCAGAAGTATACTGCTTTGTTATTAAAAATATATTAAAATGGAGGTGAAGACTTTTCAAGAGCCCTCACTCTGCACAATAGAATAAGGAAATGTTAAGAAATGTAGTTGTTAATCAGTTGTGGTCCACTAAATTTAGAACAAGACTGAACTACTTTTTTTGTATTAAAAGCAGAAAATGCAGGGAATATTCTGCAAATTAGGCAGAAACCTGGGAGACGAACAGATTTAAATATTTCAAGTCAATGCTCTTCTATTAGAAGTGGGTGGCAACAGAATCCCTACTCAATACAGCATGCAGCATGGAATCAGAGTGCACTTGGTACTGCTCATGTTGGTGTTCTGGAGCCCATTTCTCACTCATAAAATGAACACTGCACTCACATTACAAGGATTCTGAATTGGGGTAAAAACTGTAATTAAGAGTCAAATGACCAGCAACAAATATGAAACAAATATAAAAACATTGCGCTGGTCATGCAAAATGTACAAGATGCAACAGGAACTGATGAAGAGCAAACACCATCACTCACTCTCAGGTACATCGTTTGCAGCTCAGATATTGATGCTGTGTGTTGTTTTGAGGCCAGATAAAAGTTGGGATTTTCAGGTGGTGAGACACTGTATGAGCTAAGCAAACAGAAATTGTTGAAGAAACTCAACAGGCCAGGCGGCATGTGTGGAGAAAAAACAAATTCAATATTTTGACTCAAGTAAATCTTCTTGAAGATTTGAAGGAAAAGGTAGTATTTATGTTGATAACTGGAGATAGTCCTTATAGACCTCAGGACTCCACATCATGTTTAACAATTTCAGACCATGAACAGCTTCTCCATATTCATTACCTAACCCCAAAATGGCAGCTCATGGAAAGAAATAGGTTGCTTTTGATACAACCAACCCAGTTCTAACTTCTCACAATCCCCAATATTATCTATCTAGATTCACCTCTTCCCTGACATACTATCAACAATCCTTTTGTCTGTCGACCCTTTCTTCTTTCTCTCTCTCTTCTCTCTGAGCTCTGACTCCACCTGTCCACCCGCCTTTCCTCCTTCACACTCCCAAGCCCTGCCTGCAGCCAGGGCAAGTGGTAATGGTGCCAGCTGCCAGGTGGCATAATCAACTTGATTTCTGCTTCAGAGGAATCTGATAAGGATATTGTTTGGATGATATACAGAAAATGACTTATGGCACACTACCCTAAATGCTTGGCATTTTGACACGATATTAATAAGTTTGCAGTTTATCAAGGAAAAATGAGAACTCAGGCCCCAAACTGTAGACAACGTTTTGAAGAGCTTGGAACCCACCATTTCTAAAGTGAAAATAGCTAACTTCACTTCTTTAGATCCAGAGACCACATCATCAGCTGTGGATAGAGTTGAAAAGGGTTTGCAATGTCTGACAGCAGTTCCACAATCTGTCCTCTAACAGATTTCTTGCATTACTGAGGCATCACACTGACAAATTAGTAACGTCATCATGGAGGCTGAACCTGTAGTTTTCTCTCAGGATGATAGCATTCATTCTCCCAACTCTGACACTCTGCCAGTGTCATGGCTGTTGCCTGTTAATCAACCTAAATAGCTGTCATACGTGCCAAAACGATGCAAAGGCAGCTTCAAATGTCAGAACCAAAGCCACCTTCAAAGCTAACATTTTTTTCCTGAGGCATGCTGTAACCAAAAGGAGTAACACTATGTAGGAGTACTTGGCCTGGCAAAAGTACTCACAAGATAGAGACTATGGAAAAGTGCAAGGGCATATTCTTTGACTAAATGACTTTTGGACAGAACATTGGATGGGTTGATTGATGAAGCTGGTTTGGAGTATTTGTGTTGTATTAGGTTTATTTCAGTGTTGTGACCAAGCTGACATGTGCAAGTCACTAAGATGGGAAGTGTTAAGAACTAGGCCAGATTTCCTCAAAACATTTCAAGAAAGTAGCCCAGACTCTAACTTTGCAAGATGTTTTAAGCAGGTATATAGTGGATATTCCAGGAGAGATGCAGCTGGCCCAACCATTTAGTTATAAACAAAACAGAATTTATTTTCAAGATTACCAAATGAAATACAAACTAAAGAGAACAGAATATAGAATAACTTAACCTATCTGAAAACTCAACAGACTATCTCAACTTAACAATGCTGTTCTGAATACTTGCAACAATTCCCATAAATACCGCTTTGCAAAAAAAAAAGAAAAATCCAACATAGGGTCTTATAGGAGAAAAGTCAGAGAATGGAACGGTCAGCATGGACCTGTTTCTCCTGGGTCCAGCAGCTTCACAACTAACTGACTGCTTTCAGTGAACAGCCAGACTGTTAAAACCAAACCAAACCAGAGATAAGCTGAGCTGGGAGAACTGGCCATTCCCCTTTCATTCTACAAGTGTTTTTTTCAAACATGAGAGCCTTTTGCCTTAGGCAGTATCTGTTCGCTATAATCAAATTGGCCTGAAAACCTTTCAAACCTAGACCTCTCTGCAATTCTGCTTTTATGAATCATCTGAGAAAGAAATCAAGGACAACATAAGCTTGTTAAAGGAGCAGCAGCATCAGAGAAGGCACAGGATTGTTGATAAATTGGTCTTCATTTGTCATTGAATGAATTGTTAATGGACTCAGTCCCAAGAAAGAGACTGTGATGGTTACCTCCTCCTCTTCTCTTTCTTCTACCTTTGCTTTCTTCCCCTACCTATCATTGCAAGGACTGTGAGCTTGTGAAAGCTGGCTTGAGTGTATTAGGGCAGACAACCAGATATAGTGAAATACATTCTGGACAGTATACCGTAGGACTGCTCCAGAACCATTTGGACAGGGGAAGCATTGTTTAATCATTAATGCCTTGTCTGATTACATTTAATGCAGCAACGTGGCTCTTGTTATAAACGGGCTGACTACATATGGATAAGTTGTGCAACAGTGTCATTATATAGGTGGTTTCTGCATAGCCTTTGCCACATTGTGCTTTCTCATGCTGACCCAAGCACTGATAGTAGAGTGGTATGGTATAGAATAAGGACATTATATCTGCTGCTAGGTCCCTAGACACTGAATTGCATGAGTGTGTGGTACTTGAACTAGATAGTGACGGAGTGGATACCTTTGCATTTGAGGTACGTTTTGGAATTTGTATACACTGCCTGTAAAGTGATGTGACTCCAGTCAATAGCCTGCAAAAGTGGCAAAGCTCCATGTTTGTCTGCCAGCTTCTCTCTGGCTAGATAGAATGAAATGTATTCCCAACTCATTGCAGACAGTAGTACAGTGGCTTTCCTGAGACAAAGCTGAATAGTGCTGTGAGATGTTGGGAGATTCTGCCTGTTCCAGAGGGTAAAAAGACTGATATACAGATGTTTGAGTTCCTGTTCACATCTGCAGTCACTGGTAATGCTATTCTTAACCTACTAAGTCTGCAACAAATGTTGGATTGAAGATTTCCTGAATACCTCCTTGGTGAAACAGACAAAGCACAGAGTTTGGGATAAGAGAATGTTTCCTGACAAGTCTATTGGAATCTGAATTTTCCTTCTGAGAACTATTGTGTCCCTCCTCTTCCTCCTTCTTTGAGAAACTTATTATTTTTTCTCATTCTCCCTGTCATGCTGCTGGCCAAGGGGATACAAAGTACAACACCCAGGACTGAAAGCTAATGCCCTGATCAGAAACCTTGAATTGAGAATCAAGATCTTTACCACACAAAACAATGATTCCTGTAAGCTTTAATTTTATTTGTTCATGGCATATGGGCATCATTGGCTCTGGGCTGACATTTATTACTCCCCACTAACTGCCCAGAGAGCAGTTAAGAGTCAACCACATTACCTAGTCTGGTTTGTATGACATCAAAGGTGGAAGATTTCCTTTCCTAGAACCAGATGGATTTTTATCAAAATTCAACAATGATAATTGCTGTCAAGTAGCATATTTATGTTTAATTCCAGATTTTTATTGACTTCAAATTTCATCAAATGCCATTGTGGGATTTCAAACCAAATCCTCAAAACATTATCTTAAGGTTCTGGATTACTAATGGATTACTGCCTCCGAATTTTGCCAACATTATAAAAATAATACAAAGTACCAAACACTTTTTGCATTCAATTAGTAACTAATATGAAAGTGCTTGTTGATCTCTCTAAATAGTACTTGTGGTGGTTCCTTTTTGCTACTAACTCTGAATTTAATTACAAATGCCAGGGGAGTTCATTAAATGGAACATTGAGAAACAAAATAACATGCTCACTCCAAAACAACACCACTACCAATCAGATCAACCTTGCCAATCAATCAGCATCTCCACTCAAGCAATATAAATGTAGGTTTTCCCCTCAAATTGATATTCTTGAGAACTGGTTTGATGACAGTAAGATGGAAAACTTCAATACATTTCTTTTCAGGAACAAAACAAATTACATTTGTGTTATTCTTTACTTCTCTAATTTTAAACAACTTTTCGATTTCGGGTTTATTTTTGGCAACATCTCTCTGGGGGGGTGGGGGAGGTTCCATTTGGTCTTGTTAATCCATTAGGAGGTTAGCAGACACTTATTTCGACGTCTGTCAGGTTTCCTGCCAACATGTAAATGGAGATAAACTGCAGAAAGCTGCAACAGAAGGGAACTTGAAGATACTTGTGCATGAAACATAGGAAGCTGGAACCCAGGTGCAAAAGCTAATCAGGAAAGCTTATGGAATGCTGGTCCTTATTTCAACGGGTTTGAAGTACAAGAGTAGGGAGGTCTTGCTGCTATGGTGCAAGGTGCTAACATTGGAGTTCTATGAATATTTGGTTTCTTTATCTAATAAATAGTATTATTTCATTGGATGCAGTTCAGAGAAGGTTCACTAGGATGCTCCCAAAATAGGAGAATGATTTTATGAGCATGGTGGCTCAGTTGTTAGCACTGCTGCCTCACAGTGCCAGGGACTCAGGTTCAGTTCCAGCCTTGGGTGATTGTGTGGAGTTTGTACATCCTCCCCGTCTCTGCACCCGGTTTTCTCCGGGTGCTCTCATAATCCTCCCATAGTCCACAGTCCTCCCATAGTCCAGAGATGTGCAGGTTAGGTGGATTGGCCATACTAAATTGCCCACAGTGTTCAGCAATGTGTAGGTTAAAAGCATGAGTTAGGGGAAATGTAGAGTACTAGATGTGGGAATGGGTTCTGGGTGGGATACACTTCGGAGGATTGGTGTGGACTTGTTGGGCCAAATGGCCTGTCCCCACACTGTAGGGTTTCAATGATTCTATGATAAATAGATTGAGACTCTACTAATTAGAATATAGGAGATAAAGAGGTAATCTCATTGAAATAAATGGGATTCTTAAGGGGCTGGGCAAGATAAAGTTCTGAAAGAACATTCCCCCTCATGGAAAGCTCTAGGCCTAGAAGGCATAGTCTCAGAATTACGTGGTGCTACTTTAAGATTGAGATGAGGAGGAATTTCTTCTCTTAGAGGTTTAGAGTCTTTGGAAATCCATACCACAGAGAGCTGAGGGAAGAGAGTCCTTGTGTATATTTAAGGCTGAGACAGATAGATTCTGGAGCACTAGGGGAATGAAGGATTATGGAGAAAATGGAGAAAGCTGGATGTGAAGCATATCGGATCCTGTTGAATGGTGGAGAAGTCATGGGAAGCTGAACAGTTTACTCCTTTTCCTATTTCGTACGGTTCAATTAAATTCACTTGTCACTTCTCAAACAATTTTTAAAATTGGTGGACAGCATCATGGTTAAAAGCATGACAGCGGAATTAAAATTAATCGCTTTGAACATGGTAACATTAAACAAGTCTGTTTTTTTCTCATTATTAAGCAGTGGATAAAGCATTAAAATCACTTACTGATTACACCCAAGGAGTATTCATGTACTCATCAAGAGAATGTGGCATCAATGTCAAAATCTTGATAGAATACTAATAAACATTGCCACAAGACTGGAATGCAAGTCTTCAGAGCTTTCACGACACTTTCCAATGCACCAGCAAGCTCTGACAGCACAAACCATAGGTATCCATTGGAGACAGCATAAGCTAGATGCACAACACTAATTATTAATTCAAAGAGAATACACTAAAAGAAACATTAAAAAAAAATACTGAGGACTGGTTTTATACAAAGATGGTAATTAGGGGACGTTATTGTATGAACAATGCAAATACAAAATATGCTTTTCAAAGTGAACAAGGAAAGATCAAATGTAGGTCTGATCTGTTAACATTTTTTTTCTGGACACCCGTGCTACTTGACCTGCTGAATATTTCCAGCATTTTCTTTTTAATTCCCAGCATCTGCAATATTTTAGTTTTTGTGTGATGTTGGCATCAATTTAACTTGATGAATCATGATTGTTGGGGCTCCTGTCACTGTAGAAACTTTAGCTTATGCATTTTAGGGTGGTGAGTCTTGGCCAGTACTGCCACAGAGATTTTAATTGACTCTATTAGCAAGTGCTTCTTCTTTAAATCGGAGAATACAGTACTGAATTAAACACAGAATATGCAGGGGTTACTCAGTATTGGTGAAGCTTGGAGCACAGTTAAGTTTTTAAGCTGATCCCCTTTCATGAGGAGTAGAAAAGATTAGATTTATAACTGAGTTTAAGCAAGTATGGAGGCAGCGAGAGGGATGACGTTAGAAAACAAAATAAATAGGGTTAGGGTTAGAGGGTAGAACACGTGAGAATTTAAAATTGCAGAAGATATCATGGCCCTTTGCAGAATATCTTATCTCTGTCTGTCAACATCAACCCAGAGCTTCCACTCGTCTGCAATTTAAATGACCTGCATCAGCCCTTGACCTCTTTCCCATTGGCCACCGCACTGTGTGAAATGTATCAAGTGAAATGTAATACATAAAAGGTGAGAATATTGATGGATGTTTGGCTGATCACACATGAAAAGCCACTGAATGACACAAGAGTTGAGTGAAGTCGGATGTATACCTGTGATATTTCACTTTGAGAATAAATCTATTCCCAGTAAAGACTGTCCTTGTTTTTCCCTTTCACCAACATAGTGGCAGAGGATGGTTGCCTAAAGTTAAAGATTGAATTTAAGGAAAACATAGTTTGTGAGCAGAGGTTACAATCCCAGTGGCCTATCAGGAAAATGCCAGAAAGCACATGTAAATGTGCCTACATCTGATATATTCAGAGTTTGAACTACATGATCAGCATAAGAATTGGATATGTGGAGATAGGTTACAGAGCTACCAAGAAGAAAACAGGTGAGTAGTGCAGATGTCTTGAGAAATCCTGCTGGCCAGAATGGTTTTCCATTCTGGATACTGGAGATAGTGATGTTTTTCTAAGGCCCCTTCTTAGGTAGCCCTGCTGTATGTACGGGACAGAAGAGGAGTAGAAGGCTAGTATTGAAGGAATTTTTAATTAGAGAAATAAACAGGCATTTTTACTGTCATCAATGTGAATCCAGAATGACGTTACCTCCCTGTTGTTAAAGCCAAGTATTCAGTGAACAAGATCTTTTTGCTTCCGAATAAAAAGAAGACAACAATGTTGCACTATTTTCATCTTTAAAGAGAGAACAGCCAACATTTGTGATCCAGATTTGTACAAACTAGATAATTAGTAAGGGGAAATGTGGTCCTGTAATCAGAATTTAGGGACCTAAGTAGAAGATTTGCAAGAAGGACCTAAAAGTAGTAACATTTGGATTGCACTCAGTGCCACATGAAAGTAGGAAGATGAGGCAGATGAATTTATGGCTGACAAGATGATGTAACAGGGAGGGCTTTATATTCTTGCACGCTGGAACTAGGTCTTTGGAAAATGACACCAGTACAGGTTTGACGGATTGCATCTGAAAAAATAAAGCAAGGAATACATTTATTGAGGGGCATTTTTCTTTGTTGATTGAAACTAAATTTACACTGTTCATAGAATTCAGAGAAAATCAGAGTATTGCGAAGGTGCACAAAATGATTGGAGTCAACATTAGTGAGAAGGTAATGCAATCTAAATCAGGGTCGCACTAAATGCATATGAATGTTCAGTGTATTGTTACTAAGTTTGGGAATTTACAGCCACAGATTGCCATACTGTATTATGATGTTGCTGTGATGATGGACATCTGGCTCAAGGAAGTGCAGAACTGGACAGTAAATACTCCTGGTTGCAAGGCATTCAAGAAAGTTAGGAAAGCTGAAAAAGAAGACAAGAAAGTTGTATTGCTTAGGCGAGTATGACAGTGCTAGAGAATTATGATAGTACAGAAGGTTCAAGGAATTAATTTGGCTTGAGTTCAATTATAATGCATTGAATATATAAATTACCAACCGGTGGGATGGATGTAGAGAAACAAACCCGCAAGGAAATTAGACAGAGTTGTAACATCATAGAGTAACTGTAATGGGGGACTTTAATTACCTCAAAGTAGAATAGGATAGTAGTACTGTTAAGGACAGAGAAAAATAAATACTCCTAGATTATATTCAGGGGGATTTCTCACAGCAATTTGAGTCTGGTCCAACAAGAAAGGCAGAACCTTTCCACCTGGTTCTTGGCAATGAGATGGGGCAAGTATATCAAACACCATTGGGCATTGAATCATGAGTTTTAGCATGATAGTGGAGAATCACTATGGTCAATGCAAAGTAAGACTGATCAATTGGTAGACAGCGGACTTCAACAGGACAAGAATAAAGTTGGACTAGACAGACTGGAACCTAATGTTACCTGAAACATTGTTAACCAAACAATGGGCTACCTTCAAAGAGGAGATGAATCAGATACACCCAAGGTTTAATCCCTCAAAATGAAAGATAAGGCAAACAAATCCATAATTATCTGACAACAAAGGAAATAGAGAACAAGTTGACAAAGAAGATTGATGAAGGCAGAGCAGTAGACATTGACTATATGGACTTCAGCAAAGTCTTCAAAAAGGTTCTGGATGGTTAATAAGGTTAAATCACGTGGGATTGAGGGAGAGCTAGCCAATTTGATGCAAAATTGGCTTGAAGGTAGGAGACAGAGGGTGGTGGTAGCGGGTTGCTTTTTGGACTGGAGACCTGTGACCAGTGATGTGCCACAAGGATCAGTGCTAGGTCCACCGTTTTTTGTTATTCATATAAATGATTTGTAAATGTAGGAGGTACAGTTAGTAATTTGTAGATAACACTAAAATAGGTGGTGTATGGACAGTGAAAAAAAAATCATATGAGAGTACAACAAAACCTTGGTCAGTTGTGCCAATGGGCCAGGGAGGGGCAGATAGAGTGCTATTTAGATAATTGTGAGATGTTGCATTTTGAAAAGACAAACCAGGGCAGGATTGATACAGTTAATAGCAAGGTCCTGGGGAGTGTTGCTGAACAGAGAGACCTGTGACTGAAGGTGCACAGTTCCTCGAACGTGGAGTCACTTATAGACAGAGTGGTGAAAGGTTGCATTTGCATGTTTGCCTTCATTGGTCAGAACATTTGAGTTATAGGAGTTAGGGTGTCATGTTATGGGCTGTACAATATATCAGGGAGGCCACTTTTGGAATACTGTGTATAATTCTGGTCACTCTTCTATAGGAAGGATGCTTTTAAACTTGAGAGGATGCAGAAAAGCTTTACAAGGGTGTTGCTGGGACAGGAGGGTTTGAGCTGAATAGGCTTGGGCTTTCTACTGGAGTGTCAGAGGCTGAGGGATGACTGATAGAGGTTTTTTAAATCATGAGGAGCAGAGATAGGATGAATAGCCAAAGTATTTTTTTCCCACGGTATGGGAGTCCAAAATGAGAAGCCATATGTTTAAGGTGAAAGAGGAAAGATTTAGAAAGGACCTGAGGGGTAACTTTTTCATGCAGGGGATAGTGCATGCATATAACGAGCTGTCAGAAGAAGTGGTGGAGGCTAGTATAATGGTGGATGCATGAGTAAGAAGGGCTGAGAGAGATATGAGCTGAATGCTGGCAAATGGGACTAGGACAGATTGGGGTGTCTTGTTGGCACAGATGAGTTGGACCGACGGATCTGTTTCCATGCTGTATGAACCTATGACTCTATAAGTTAGTTATAGAAGAATAAGTGTAGTCATGATCATGTCAGTAGTAAATAGAATTTAGAACCAAGCTGGATAGAAAAGGCTCAGAAGGGAGGTGAAAAAGCAAGTAACAAATGCCAAAAGGGATTAATAGAAAAGATTGGCAGTAAACATTACACAAAATCCCAAGGTATTCTGTAAATACATAAATAGAAAAAGGGTGATTAGATTGACAGTATGGTACAGCAACTGCCTTGACTGACCACTGCTGTCAGTTATAACTAGCTGTCTGGAACTGTGTCTCTGCTAAATAACAAGGCAAGGCAGAAGGACTGTGAGTTTCTGAGTTCTGGCTGAGGGGGAAAAGCACAAAAAGATAAAGGTCAGCAGAAATGCTTTGAGCATACAAGTCAGTGCAAAGTGAATGAGTACCAAGAGACCAAGCAACAAGCCCAGAGAAACTCTCTGGTCCAGTGTAGGCATTAGGTGCCTGTCCCTGCATAGAAAGTGTCCTTGAAGCAAAATGTGTCATTGTGCTCCAAAGTATGACACTGAAGTACAGAACCATGATAACAATAGATTGGATATAATCATGATGATTCACTGAGGCTGGTGAGCGTTCATAACCAATGTCTGTGGCTGTGGTGGAGGGAGGTGAGGTTGTGGTCACTGCCCATGTGACTTGCCCTGAGATGTTGGTGCACTGTTGTCCAAGATGCAGGTCCAGAGAAACACCTGTGGACAACATAAGGGGATATCGTGGTCTTCTGAGTCCTGACAGTCACTAAGTTTAGGTGGCTTTGTTGTTAAAGGTGTGGCTGAAGGGGGCATGATAGTTTGATTTGCTGGGAAGAGGATACAACATATTGAATAGTAGACAATGACAAGAATACCTGTGCTGATTTTGGTTAGACGGTTGGTCTTCAAGTCACACAAAGTGGCATTAGAAATGTTAGGTTTTACAAGGAGTCATAATTTTAACTGAATTTAATTTTAAGATATTGTGGAGTTGGATGTCCATGCAATAACTAATTTGTATTTCATTCTTTAAAACAAAGACCATGCCATTCATATTTCCATGGGGAAGAGTTTTAGGAAGGGCTGGCCCATGGGAAACCACTGCAACCTATCCCTGAACTCAACAGGCACAGTCAGTCTACACAAATCTAAGAGACAAAGGAAAGAGGCAGTCAGTCTCTATTGTTCACTACACAGAATAGGATTGGGAGATTGTGCTTGAATTGAAAAGACCAAGATGTGAGTACTTAAAATAATTTGGAAGATTTAATCATATCTGGCTTGAGGGAAGGATTTCCTGGGTGACCCTTATGGAAAGTCCATTCAGAGGACAGACTAAAGTTTGGCTGTGATGGGAACTTTCAATTATTCTGAAAGTTTAACTGAGCAATCTCTCTGCAGATTGAAATAGAAATTGCAAACTAAAAAATAGTCCTTGGTTAATATTTCTTACAACAGTAAAAATCATTGAAATCTTGTGTGATCATTCCAATCAGTAACTGGAAATTGGAATATCTTTCTAAAGGTGTCAATCTCTTTGGTGTGAGTAACAGAGGCTGAATACCTCTTTAGTTTCGCAGCAAAAAACAGGATTGGAATGTCATTAACAGATGAATGAACCTCATGCCTCATGCATGCCTCAAAATAGCAAGATGTAATGAACTACCCAAAGTAAAAAAACAGGATGTTCAAAATGACACAAGATCCAATATCCTGCTTTTGGAGGATATGATAATGATCAATTGGAACAAATTATACTCACCACAAAGGGGGGAGAAGTGTGTGTGTGCGCGTGTGTACTAATTCAAGTGGGTTGTTTTCGTGTTTGTATCTCAATAGTATGAGGAACACATTGGTTAATTATTTTTTCCAGATTCACTAAGTAGTGAGAATCATTGTAAGGTAAATGCGTATGGAAGTTCTATGTTTAGATTTGGTGATAATAAGCACACTGATGACACTGAAGAGAGTTGTAATTTCATTTAAGTAGTTGGATTGAGTTACATTATCAGTCCTGATGTACTTTCTTGTGAGGTTCCTCTCTGCTGAATAAGCTTTCAGTGAAAAAGGCACAAGTGAACCTGGATTGTGGCCCTAATGAGGCAATTATCTTGGGAAAACAGTGAATCTGCAGTTTGTTCAATCAGGGCTTTAGTACATCCCCTCAACAGTACCTGATGTTTCACATCACCGCTGGAGAAATATTAATGACATAGGGTGATGAGAATGAGAGAGAAAATAAAAGCAAATTGTCTTAAAGTTACAAAGGTAATTTTAATACTCTTCTTTCCAAATTTTTAATATTAATAGTTAATTCTTCCTAAAAGACAAACCATGGTTGATTAAGAGTACATGAGGATCACAAAATGTGATAGTGTAAAGTGTGAAACCTGCAAAGAGTACCATATGATGGTTGTTACCATGGATCAGAATGTATTGGACAAGAATAGAAATAATTCCATTCTATGCTTATAGGCATAGATTTAGATTTAGTCAAATTTACAGTAATGCATAGCAAGGACAAAACATCAAAATAGAAAGAGTTATGGACACATGACACTGGTTTTTGAGATCAACATGGACATTGGCTAAGTTCCTGACTGTAATGGAGGGGAATAATATAGATAAAGAACATTTCTGTAATGGATCCTGTGAAAACAATCAGTGATCAATGAAATGCTGCACAAAATATGAGCACATCGACAACGCTGTAGGAGTTAACAGTTGCACTGACACGGATGGTTCTTGCAAATAAATTGTTTCAGATTATTGGAGGTTATAGTCTCTATGAGTGACACTATGGAAGAAGTCCTAAATTGCCTCCTGTGCTGGGTGATAGTTCTCCTTTCTGAGAAGGTAATAATTAGTTTATCTTCTTTCTTTACATTTGAATGCTTTCCATGGTGGAGAACTTTCAAGACTGAGCTGTTAGTAAGCAATTGAAGAGCTTTACTTTATTCTGTAAGACCATTCAAGATAGATTTCAACCAAGGAAATTTGAGATATTATAAGAAAATGACTATAAGGAGGAGAAAGATGCTGCTAAGATAAATTTTGATAATCAGGCAGTGGTTATTCAACATGGTAATCAAGCAGTTTAATTTCTTAGGATTATTTGGGACTGCTTACAATTTCCAAGATTCCATGTAGCTAATAGAAGACAATAGAGCATGTTTTACTTCACAAGCTCATGTACTTTGCCATTAAGCTACTAAGGAACTAATAGATCCCAGACAGGATGGTGATAAGGAGAGTGACCATGATGTGCAGAAGAGGGCTATAAATTCAAAGGTCAACTGTATTAGATTAGATTAGATTACTTACAGTGTGGAAACAGGCCCTCCAGCCCAACAAGTCCAGACCAACCCTCCGAAGAGCAACCAACCCAGTCCCATTCCCCTACAACTACGGGCAATTTAGCATGGCCAATTCACCTAAACTGCACATTTATGGACTGTGGGAAGAAACTGGAGCACCCGGAGGAAACCCACACAGACAATGTACAAACAGATAGTCGCCTCAGGCGGGAAATGAACCTGAGTCTCTGGCACTGTGAGGCAGCAGTGCTAACCACTGTGCCCATCCACCGTCTTGAATAGGAACTTTAGTGATATACGTTCCAGAGAATTTATGCATTCATATTTTGGGCCTTGCAGGAAAAGCTACTTGTAAATCAAATGCTGGTTAAATGTTGTTGATGATGATGATTAAAAAGTAAGATTCATGGCTTGGCAGAAAGGGGAAAAGAATGGGAAGTACGAAAATACAATGTGACATCTAATAGTGTGTCTACAAATAATTCTTGGATTCTAAAACAAGTTCCTCCTCGAGAATCTGTCCCAGCTGTGTGTATCTATGTGTGTGAGAGTGAGAGAGATCTTACAGTCGTATTCTCAGAAGTCTAAGTAGATGCCACAGCTTGAACAGACTATACAGTGAGGGCTACAGTACAACCTTAACATTAGGATGAGAATCAGAAGCCCTCATGATCATAAAGCTTTGGTAATTGGTAATACATTTGGGAATAAATGAATGAAAGAAGCAAAACAAAAGGGATATGATTATCAGAAGGAATTTGGGGTTTATTCTGAAGTACTAGATAGAGGACAGCCAATTTGTCACATAGATTGCTTTATGTTGAAAAGATCTTTGTGGATGGTATTTATAAAGTTAAAGAGAGGTTTGTTGCATGAGGTTTTGAAAAGAGAGTTTGAGTATAGATCAATTAACAAAATCAGCTGTTTCTACATGGTAATAACTTTCAGAGCAATATTTCTGAACTTGCCTGAAAAGCTATGTAGTACAGAAGGGAATATCTAGAAAGTAAATAAAACTGTTTATTGCCTGAATGATTCTTTGAAGGTAGTTATTTTTAGTGAGAATTATTTTGCTGGAAAAGGCTGACTTTTGAGGGGGGATCAAATATTGTAGAACTGGAGGGTTATGTTAGTAACATGATTAAAGATGAAAATTAAATTGAGTCAGGTTTTTGGGGCCTTAAAATATATTGAATTCAATATCAAGCAGAATAGTTCTGGAATAACATTAAATCAGTAATCCTATTTAAAGAATGTTATTCTCATCCTGGTTAATAATGCTAGATCATCACAAATAATAAGGACAGTTAGACAATTGATTAGACAGTTCAGCTAGAAGTGCTAAGTGGAGCTCCTCCAGCGGTTCCCAGCATTACAGATATCAGTCTTCAAGACATCAAGAAACAGTTGGAGGTACTGGATACTGCAAAAGCAATGGACCCTGACAATATTCCAGCAATAGTATTGAAGACTTGTGCTCCAGAGCATGTGCTCCCCTAGCCGAGCTGTTCTAGTTACAGTGCTAGCATCTACCTGACAATGGAGAAAAGTGACCAGGTATCCTGTAAAAAAAAAAGTAAGACAAATCCAATCCAACCCAATCAGTTTACACTCAATCATCAGTAAAGTGATGGAAGGTATTAACAACAGTGCTATCAAGCAGCACCTGCTCAGCAATAACCTGCTCTGTGACACCCAGTTTGGGAACCACCAGGGCTACTTAGCTCATGACCTTATTACAACCTTGGTTCAAACATGGACAAAAGAGCTGAATTCCAGAGAGGGAGAGAGAATGGCAGCTGCGAGATCAAGGCCACATTCTACCATGTGAATTTCACAGTATGAATTAAAGTTGCAAGGTTTTTCTTATTTTGTGTGTCTTTTACATTCACAGCATTTAAACAGTTAAACACTCATTTAATTGGCGAGCATGTCTTTTCTACAATAAAGCTTGCTCTGGAAATATTCAGTAGGTCTGCCAGCATTTGTGGACAGAAGTACAGAGTTAATGTTTTAGGTTAATACCTTTTCTTCATCTTTTTGATCTTGGTGGAGAAAACTAAAGTGAGAGAGGCAAGAATGCACCTTCTACCTTATTACTCCGATATTGTTTGTTATACACTTATTATATGGACATTTATTCCGTTTCCCTAGGGAAAAGCTGTGGAATCTGAGCATAATAAAAATGTAGCATCACATTTGGTATCACATCTCTGACTTTTTCCCCTGTTTTGTGCACGGGGGATAAGAGTTCTAAGTGCAAGAGATTCAGCATTTAGCAGTTATTGTGAAGCTGCGACAGTTATAGGCAGTGATCTAATTTCAGAAGAAGACACTACAAGAATCAATAACATGCACTGGTTGTGCAGACTTTATCTCAGCAAATGTTGGTTTGAGATCCTAATGAATTGAAATATCGTTTTTATTCCACACTCATAAATAATTTTTATATGGAAGCCCATCAGCTATAGATGTTGATTAAATAAACCCTGCCATATTTTGCAGCATCAACATCTTCAGTAAATCTGAAACACTGCTTTTATCTCTCTTTCAATATATACTTGATAGCATTAATAAGATTGCAAGACGAGGAATGTGTCCGCAATTGAGGTTTGTGAATCCTGTTACTGGTATACTGACAAATTCTTTAAGTGTCCAAATCAGCACCGCTGTTTACATCATTGTCATTAAGGACTTGGAATTTGGTGATTTATGGCTCCAAACAGAATTCACGCCAATTTCAGGTCAGAGCTAATACTGGTTTGATTTTTTAGTATAGAAGTCATTTTGTTTCAGATTGCCAGAATCAAACAGTCTTCAAAGCATAATGGCCTAAGCATCAAATTATGAATGATATGACCAACCAATGTCCTGCTCAATAAAACAAAAACTCAACAATGAATCCAAAATCACTTGCTTTAAGCAGTGAATAACATGATAATGAAAGGCAAGTTGAATATATAAACTGTAAGATCATACAAAATAATGCCAACCAGCTCATACAAAACAGTTTAACCATAAGAAATACAGAAAGTCAATTTACATAAAAACCTAAAAATTGCAATTAGTAGGTAAATCTGGAGAAGAAACCAAAGAAATTAATAATGATAATAGGTTTGAAACCAGAAACAGTCCATTTATTAGGTGTAGAGGTCTATCTTCCAAATGTTGTTCATTTTGGGAGACTTTAAGAGATGTGAGCGGATGTGAAACATTTTGGGTTGGTGGAATTCCTGCCTGTCTTGAGTACATTAATGGGCCTTTTTTCTGTTAAGGCCTTATTACTGGTAAATCTCAAAATGTGGATTGGAACTTATTGGAGATTGAAGATTGAGTTTGTGAGGAGGTAAAGGAGGCTGGGAGATTGGAGGTAAAGGAAAAATACCTGTAATGTAACCCTCTCAAAAAAGGCATCTCTATAATTAGAAGTTACCCTACTGGCAAAGTTTTTAAAGAAGGAAGCAACCTACAGGAACCTGGGGGCAATTGTGAACTGCTGTTGTTAAGAACTGTGATCCATGGAGACTGTGATGTATGAAAAACAACAATGCACTGTGTATTTGTGGAGCATATGAGATGCCTATCTTTAAAAAAAACGTATTTAATCAATAACATTTTTTAAAAAACACTTGAAACAGTAAAAGTTTTTAAAATGAGAAAAGCCAATATGCCATTTTTTTCAGCTAATGACTAGAAATTTGAATTTCCACTTAAAAATCACCAGTCTGTATGGACAGAGTAGCACTTCATAAAACTAATGTTTGAAATCTAGGTTTTTATTTTAAAAAAACTGTATGAAGAATTAACTATTTAGATAGCCTTGCACTGAATGTATCTTCTATTCTCAACTTTAATGCACAAGGCCCTACCAGATTCCCACAGTGGACTCCTCATAAGAAGGTTACTTCGTTGTATACCATGTATACACTACAAATACAGACACCATACCTGCACGAAAGAGAGCAAAAGTGTAAGAGCGAAAGAGAGTAAATAGCTTGTTCTGGCTCAGTACTGAGTAATGCACATTTCATTTTGACAGGATGCTTATGTCTGTAACATCCCTAAATGAGAAGGGCTAAGAGTGCACAGAAATGAATGATGCTGAAGACCTATATAAGAGACTTAAATTTCAATATTGTTTAGGGAAGAATGGATATCCATCTGATTTTTTCAGACATATTGAAAGCAGAAGTTTATTTTGTCTTACTTTTGGATCTGAACAGAATTTGCATTTCAGAAAACTAAAGCATTCAAGAGGGCATTGGTTGATAACTTAAATAACAACATGCAGGTTGAAGGAAGAAGGAACGAGTTTGGCATTAAGTCAAAATATTCAGGAATCCCCTGCGTATACACTGAGCCAATTGGCCTCCTTCTGTACTGTGACTGAGGTAATTCTGTGAGTCAGGTTTACCAGCTCATACTAAATTGACGTTAAGGTGTCTTTAGTATATTGATTATAACCAATGGATGTCAGTGACATCCAGAGGTAGCACAGTGGTCCCAAGAAGATAAACAATGACTCACAGTGTCCCTGGCAGGGTCCTTCATGACTATGACTCACTGTGTTCCTCATGAGAGTACAGGGCTGATGTGAAAGGGCGAGAGAAGGTGGCTGAGGCTGAGCAGCAGCCCTATCTATGATGGTCTATAGGTTTGTAAAATCATTACTGTGTAGTTAGTACGCCACAATATTACTATGATTAAAAGCTTCACGAATAACTTCAAGTCAACATAAAGTCCCACATATTTAAAATCTCATGTCTTATATATCCAAAGTGGATATATGTGAGAATCAAAGAAGAACAGAGGAACATAGGAATTACAAGCAAGAGTAGGCAATTCAGCCCTTCAAACCCACTCCGCCATTTACCTGTAACATGATCATGGCTGATCTTATCCTGATCTTAACTCCACTTTCCTGCCTAATCCCCCATAGCCCTATATCCCACTTTTCATCAGAAACATATCTAATTCTTTCTTGAATCTATTGATTGATTCTGCCTTCACTGCATTCTGGTGAGTTCAATAAATTTACAAATCCCTGAGAGAGGTAGTTTCTTCTCAGCTCTTGCTTGAGACTGTCCCATGAGAGGGAACATCTGTTCAACATTTACCTTATCAATCCCCTTCAGCACTTTATAAGCTCAATTAGATTCCCCTCCATTCTTCTGAACTCCAGCGAGTACAATTCCAAGCTATTCAACTGTTCCTCATACAATACACCTCGAATCCCTGGAATCAACCTGGTGAACCTCCTCTGAACTGCCTCCAGTGCCACAACATCTTTCCTCAAGTAAGGAAACAAAAACTGGACCCAATACTCCAGTGGTCTCACCCGTGCTTTATATAATTGTAACAACACTTGTTTACTTTTAGAATCCAGTCCTTTTGCAATAAATGCCAGGATTCCATTTGCCTTTCTTATTATATGCTGCACCTACTTACTCACATTCTGTGATTCATGCACAGACATTCAGATCCCTCTGCACTTTGAATCTGCTTCCCATTTAAATAATAACTTAACAGGAGTTATTACATAACCTACATTAAATTCAGCATGCAAGATTTTCTTCTGTAATTCCTAAATATTCTTATTGGCTTTTCATTTTCTTCTGATAAGAACATTTTAACTTTGTTTTTATTATATTGTAGCTTACCCTAATTGCCTTTGAGAAGGTGAAGAACACTTTCTTGAATTGCTGAAATGCAGCTGGTATTGATAAAGCCATAGTGTTGTTAGGAAGAAGTTCCAGAATTTTAACTCAGCAATAATGAAGGAGCAGTGAAGGAACAATGAGAAAGTCCCAAGTGAGGACGGTGTGGTATTTCAAAGGGAACCTGCGGATGGTGTTCATATGCTTCTGCTGCCTTTGTCCTTCCAGGTGGTGGAAGCCATAGGTTTGAGATGTAGTGTCAAGGTAGGTGGTTTATTGCAGTTTATTTTCAAAATCATAAAGACTATTATCAGTGGTGGAGGAAGTGAATATTTCAGGTAATAGATTAGTTGCCAATTGAGCTGGCTGCTTCACTTCTTGAGTATTGCTGGAGCTGTACTCAATCAAGGAAAGTGGAGAATTTTATCATACTCCTGATTTGCGTCGTATGGATATTGGACTGATGTTAAAAACTCAGGTGGTGAGCTACCCAGATCAGAATTCAGTTTCCAATTCATTCTTGCATTTATATGACTGGTATAGCTTTGTTTTTGGTTAATGGTAACCTCCAGATGTTGATGATGGGTATCGCATAGCTCAAAGCTTTGATCTGTGTGTTTGTTGTGGTCTTACTTAGCTCGACTGCATATTTCATCCACTGTTGAACTTGCATGTAGTTCTGTTTTGTTGCTTCTCCAAATTAACACCTCATTTTTAGATATGCATGGTGATGCTTCTTTGATGCACTCCTGCCTCATTGTTCTATCTGGATTCATCTCCTGGCTTGATGGCAATAATAGGATCAGAGATATGCTAAAAAAAAAGAGGCTATAGGTATGAATGAAAATAATTGCCGCTGCTGGTGGTAGTCCACAGTTTCCCATGAATATCCATTCTGGGTTGCTAGTTCTGTACTGAATCTATTACATTTAGCATGAGGGTGGTGTCCCATAATATGATGGAACATGACTTGAATGTGCAGATGGTATTTGCTTTCCATAAGGACTGTGCAGTGGTCACTGTAATACTGTCATGCACAGACACATGAGATACATTGATTCATAAGATACTGAGGCTGAAGCTGAATCATGTTATGGAAAGGGACTATTACAATGAAAACATTGATATTTTTCCAGAATATTTGTTATCCGTTGCATATTCTGTGGAACAATTAGTGGTATTGAACTTGAATAGTTAGCAGTTTGATGTTATTAATCATAGTCTAATTTAGAGTTCCTATGTGATAAAGTAGTCATTTGTAGACTGTTATCTGTCAGGCAAATGGAAGGGAGAAAAATTTCAGCTATTGTACATCTCATCTCTGCTGTCCACAATATGCTCATCAATTACATAGAAATACAATGGCTATGCCAGCATCATGATCAATCTGGATGCATGCCCAGATCATTACCTTGAAATATGTGATCAGTTAATCCCCTGTTATTGTGAATTAAAGGATTACTGCCAAGAATTTCATTACTGAAATTTAGAACTAATTGTTCTGTCCTAAGAAATGATGCTTTGCTCCTACATGGCAAACAGTAGACCAGCTAAACAGCTGTATTCAAATCCAATCTGGATTTCAAAGGAATATTAGAGCAATTCCTCAAATGAGTTAGCAGCTAATTTAAAATGCATGATGGTCGACTGAAGAAACTTCAGCTTCTGTATTCAGCACTTTAACAGGATATGTCCTCATTAACAAACTATTAAATTAACATTTTAATCTCCCAATCTTTAAAGAAAGATATATTTCACAAAACTTCTATGTAGAAATCGGTATGCATTGCATTGATTTTCAGTGTAAAATGGGTCCATACTGCACTAATTTAACAATGAGACAGCAATGGCTCAACTCAAAAGATCTCAGCTCACTTTTGTAGGTGTACAGATGGAAGTTTAAAATGAATACTAGAACTTTATGCATATTAAATTTACCACTGTTGTCCTTCTTCACAACACTTGTTTTAAAGCTCCTTTCTAAACTTGGATTTATTTGAACACAGGGGATGGTAGTTTGGATTTTTTCAAGGTAATCAAAGTTATTGAATGGAGCTTAATAAGGCTGGAGAAGATCACCACCTAAAATGCATGTTGCTTAAAAATAGCATCTTTGAGCCAGAATAGTTCTGCTTAAATTGCTAGTACATCACTGTCCAAGTATCCATTCCTCACGGATATGCATTCATCCCATTACTAGCACCTATCTTCATCCTTGATTTGCTTCAGATTCATCAACCTCATACAGGTAGGCTTGCTGTGTTTGAACTTCATTTTTTCAGGCATGTCTCAGAATTGAGCAGTGGGCTACATCTGCGGGGAGCTCCTGAATAACTTGCCACTGTTTCCGGGTGAGAATGACATTGAGCAGCTGTGCTGCGTTCTCAGAGTCCTGGGGACGCCAAATGAGAGGATTTGGCCAGTAAGTCACACTTCACAGTGCTCAGGCTGTATGTATTAGCTTCAGAGACATTGCCCTGTATGTTTCCTGGATTCTGAGCAGAGCAGAAGAGATGTAACATAAAATGCCTGGAGTTTAGCAAGTTAACCAGTGGGTGGTACAATACGCACAAAGAGCTGAATGGCCTCCTGTTTCTGTGCAACAGACTGGAGGAGGAGGGGCTGAATAGCCTCCTGTTCCTGTGTGACAGGCTGGAGGAGGGGGAAGGTGACTCCACCACATTGTAACTGAGGCCCCTTGAGGCATCACAGGAACTTATGAGATCAATGAACCCCTTGAGCCTGGACCCCTGGTGGCTTGGTGATGTGTGTCTGAAATCTACCTACCTACCTCAGTTCTGTCACCTTTAATCTCACTGGCCCAACAAAAGCCTCGGTTTTGAAATTTTTAATTGATACCCAACTGCCAATCCTGACAGTTTTTTCTTTGGGAGTGGTCCAGAGTTGAGGACAATAGGGTGAGCGAGCTCTAGAATTCCACTGCCCTTTGTAGAAAAGGTATTTCCTGGGATCAACTCTCATCGACAGAGCTCAAGTTTTAAGGTTCAGCATGCTCCTGAATTCTAGACAGCCCCAAACCAGAGGAAGTGGTTTCTCTCTATCAACCCTGTCAAATCCTTCATTATTAAACCCCTCAATGAGGATCAACCCTGAATATCTGATACCTGAGGTGAATACTGTCCACTCTGACCTGTCTTAGTGATTTCATAGCTGCTGGTGAGCTGATGTCCTGCACTTTGCCCATAGCTGCCTTGCTCTTTCTCCTCCTGCAGTGGTTGATTGTGTAAGAGTGCGTGAACCTCATGATTAGCTCACTGTGGGATGAGGGTGCAGCAACAGGTCTGTAGCTGATGGGGGGATTGTGATTCATCTGTCTCGCCAGAGGGCTGGAGGAGGGTGAATATGGACAGAGACGGTAAAGATACTACTGAGTATACAACAGTCACAGAGTCATATAGCACGGTCCAATCAGTCCGTGCCCAACATCAACCCAGACTAAACTAGTCTCACCTGCCTGCTCCTGGCCCATATCCCTCCAAAGCTTTCCTATTCATGTACTTGGTGACACGGTGGCACAGTGGTTAGCACTGCTGCCTCACAGCACCAGAGACCCGGGTTCAATTCCCGCCTCAGGCGACTGACTGTGTGGAGTTTGCACATTCCCCCCGTGTCTGCGTGGGTTTCCTCCCACAGTCCAAAGATGTGCAGGTCAGGTGAATTGGCCATGCTAAATTGCCCGTAGTGTTAGGTAAGGGGTAGATGTAGGGGTATGGGTGGGTTGCGCTTCGGCGGGGCAGTGTGGACTTGTTGGGCCGAAGGGCCTGTTTCCACACTGTAAATAATCTAATCTAATCTATTTACCTAAATGGCTTTTAAATGTGTTAACTACCAGCATCTGTCACTCCCTCTGGCAGTTCATTGCTGATCGGTTTAGCTGGGAGTTGCTGAAACAGTACCAATTTTAGCACCTTCACACACTGCCACACCTTCCCTTCTGCATTTGTATTCACTCAGATCAGGTCATCGGGCTCCATACACACCAGAAATGCGGCCTCTTCCAAGACTGGGAAACACGAAGTTCCACCTTCCCAGGAGATCTCCCTTATGATTCATCAGGAAGTAGAGGTCGTGGGACATTTTACATCCACCTGAGAGGACAAAAAGGGAAACTGGTTAGTGTCACATCCTTAAAGGTAGCACCACTGACAGTGTGGCACTCCCTCAGCACAGACCCTCCAACAGTGCGGCATTCCCTCAGCACTGATCCTCCGACAGTGCCCGCTCACTCAGTGCTGACCCTCCGACAGTGCAGTGCTCTGTCAGCACTGACCCTCTGAATGTGTGGCTCTTCCTCAGCACTGACCATCTGACAATGCAGCACTCCCCCAGCACTAAGTCTCCAACATTGCCCGCTCTCTCAATGCTGAGACTGGGAGTGAGAGTGTTGAACTGGCCCAAAAGCCTCAAGTCACCATTGTTTTGTCATCAGTAATTTTACTTTTAAAACAGATTTCCTGAAATGTTTATCCTTAAAATAAACCAAAGTGGGACTCAATCAGTCACTGTCACCTAAATGGGAGTAACTGAGTGACCATTGAGCGTTGCTTGGATTATATGTGGCACAGCAAGCCTTCCTTCAGCATTGACCCTCTGGGTGGCACAGTGGCTCAGTAGTTAGCACTGTTGCCTCAAAGTACCAGGGACCTGGGTTTGATTCCCACCTTGGACAACTGTCTGTGTGGAGTTTGCACATTCTCCCCGTGTTGCATGGGTTTTTTCCGGGTGCTCCACTTTTAGATTTATATTACTTTAGATTACTTAGTGTGGAAACAGGCCCTTTGGCCCAACAAATCCACACTGACCCGCCGAAGCGCAACACACCCAGACCCAGACCCCTTCACCTAACACTACAGACAATTTAGCATGGCCAATTCACCTAACCTGCACATTTTTGGATTGTGGGAGGAAACAGGCCCTTCGGTCCCACAATCCAAAGATGTGCAGGCCAGGTTAATTGGCCATTCTAAATTGCCCAAAGTGTTAGGTGCATTAGTCAGGGGTAAAATGTAGGGGAATGGGTCTGGTGGGTTACTCTTCAGAGGGTTGGTGTAGACTTGTTGGGCAAAAGGGCCTGTTTCCACACTGTAGTGAATCTAATCTAATTATTTGCTTGCCACCTTCGTTTATTGACCATGAGCACATCTGGCAACCTGTACTTTAATAATTTGCTAATGCCTGGATCCTAGCTTCATGTGTAAATCAGGCCATTTGGAAACACATTTTCAACAGGGTAAAGTTAATAAAACCTTATTTAATGGTCTACATTTTATGAGAAATCACCTAAGAGCAAATTTTGGTGCATTTCTTGACACTTTCAGGATTTCTTATACTATTCTCTACAACTTGCCTTTTTACCCATGCATCAAACCTCTGAGGCACACCACTCATTCTGGTTATCCTCTTATCAGAGGTGGCTGTACTCATCACTGCCAGGACATTCAGCAGGGAGTTGGGGATCTGGTGATGGTGTCAGCTCAGGTTGTATTTGGGGTCAAGACCTGTCTGGACTAGTGGGAGCAGGAGCAGGGTGTGTGTTCAGTTGCAGGCAGGGTTGGGTCTAGCAGGGACGAAGAGGGCTCAGATTTGAAGTGGGAGAGAGCAGTGAATCATGTCAGGGGACAGGAAATGGGCAATGGGTTGGATTTGGTGGTGGAGGATGTTTGGAGGAGACTAACAGGCAGGGGAAGGCGGTCACAGATGAAGCAGTGACACAGTGGGGGTATCAGCTCTAATTCAGTCTGCCTGGGGTGAGGTGTTGGGTGTTATGATGGTGGACAGGCCTGGTAAAGGGATGAAGAGGGCACAAGTCTGGAGTGGAGCAAAAGGGGAGTATGTGCAGGTGGTGGGGCAAGGATGTGAAATTGGTTGAAGCAGGGCAGGACATGTGGGCTCAGTTCCTAGTTGTGTCAGGCCAGGGTCTGGATGGGAGTGGGGATTAGGTATAAGGGTCTGGGAGAGATATAGCTGAGTATGTGTGAGGTAAATATGAAGTTAGTTGAATGACTGCTAAGAGATCAAATGCAGTTAATGGTTTAACTATTCCTGAGAAACTATTTCACCTAAATTCTTTCGAGCTCTCTGATTTAATTAGAGACTTTTTGAGGGTTCCAACCATAGGGCAATTGTCCAGCTGAATTTTCAATGTTCCAGGCACTTTCTTTGCAGTTAGCTATGTTGGGGATTCTGCAGCAGCACAATGCAGAATTCCCATCTACACAGGAATAATGAATATCTGCCTGTTGGAAAATCTGGGCTTCTATTGATGATGAGAAAAGACCCAAGATCTAAACTAAGTTCAAGATTCTATGGCTCCTGTTCACCTTTTTTTCACAATTAGAGGAGTCATCAGAACATGTGAACAGTTATTGACGGTTTCTCTTCAACCATCATGTTTTGAGAAAACAAGCTAGTTTGCTCTTTAATCCCTGTTTTCCTTGCTGCTTTGAAACAATAGCAATCTTATTAAACAGCTGCAGGCACTGATATCTGTCCACTGAAACATTTTCAAAATGTCCCTTTTATTAATACTAATTTAGAATCATTGTTTTGTAGGTATTGTTTACATCAAACTTTCATCTTTTCATTATGATCTAAAGCATTACATCGAAACAAATTTTGAAAGGTAAAAATGTTAAGGTGAGAGACGATGAAGAGATAAACATTGCTGAATACACTCAAGGAGTTGGACATGCATTTGTTGGAAATCTAATTCTGAAGCCAGATCCTTGAAAAGTCAAAGCTATGAGGAGGGATGATATATTAAATGAAGCTCAGATGAGGCCATATGTTTTCAGCTCAGAAACAAAGCAAGAGCAGCCACACTGTTAGATATGTACTCCAGCCTCCAAAATGGAGAGAGAGACTTAGAAGACCAAATATTTAGATAAATTTCTGAGTGCAAAAACAATAGAGCAATAATCGTCAAGGACTTTCACTACCCAAATATCAACTATGACACAAACAGCCTGAAAGACACAAAATTCTGGAACAACATTCTGGCCAACATGTAATGAACACAACAAGCCAGGGCACATTTCTCAATTCGATTTAAGAAATGAAACAGAGTAGGTGGATGATGTAATAGTGGAAAGCTTTTTGGAGACCATAATCACTATGCAGTTACATTAAACATCATTATAGAAAGAGGCAAAGATAGTATAGAAGCAACAGTTCTAAATTGGTGAGATTAGATTCCCACAGTGCAAAAACAGGTCCTTCGGTCTAACAAGTCCACACCAACCCTCTGGAGAGTAACCCACCCAGACCCATTTCCCTATTCCTGCACCTATCATTATGGGCAATTTAGCATGGCCAATTCACCTGACCTGCACATCTTTGGACTGTGGGAGGAAACCAGAGCACACAGACATGGGGAGAATGTGCAAACTCCATACAGACAGTTGCCTGAGGCTGGAATCGAACCCAGGTCCCTGGCACTGCAGGGCAGCAGTACTAACCACTGAGCCACCATGCTGCCCCACAGCACGATGTAAGATTTGGTAGAAAACAAATTTGACAAAACTAAAAGATGATCAGGCAAAAATGGAATGATTACAGCTGCTTGAAAGAAAGTCAGTTGGAGATCAGTGGGAGGCATTCAAAAGTAAGCTTCTATAAGCATAGTGGAGACATCTCTGCAAACAAAAAAAATAGTACTGCCAAATCTTGAATTGTCTGGTTACCCAGAAGCTTACAAGGTAAGGCAAAGCAGCAAAGTAGTGCTCATGAAAATATCAACAAGTGATACTTTAGGAAGCTGAAAAAGTATACAAATTACACGGGTGTAGTGTAAAAGGAAATTAGGAAAGAAAAGATAGGATATGAAATCAAAGGTTGGTAAACATAAGGAAATCTGAAGATGTTTCATCAGTGCATTAAGAGCTAGTGGATGACTGAAAAAAGGGCCTATCAGAGATGTGTATAGTAACTTGTGCATGGATGGAGAAGATATAGACAGAGTTAATTAATATTATGTTTCAGTCTTCACAAATGAGAGGGATGATGCAAACGTTTTAGTAGAAGAAGAGTGTGAAATATTAAACAAATTAAGCACAATGACAAGGGAAGTACTGGAGGAACTGGCTTCCTTGAAGGTGAATAAATAAGCAAGGTTGGGGAATTATATCCTTGGATGCTAAAGGAAGCCAAGGAGGAACATTTTCCACTCCTCACTAGACACATGTAAAGTGACAGAGGAATGGAAGTTTGCAAATGTACTATTATTCAAAATGGGCTTGAGAGATAGGTCAAATATTCATAGGTTGGTCAATCTGAACATGGTGGTGGGCAAATTAATGCAATCAATATTGAGATAAGATTGACCATTAGGTGGAAAGTTATGGATAAGTCAGGGGTGTGCTGCATGCATTTGTTGACAGTCTGTCCTTTCTTACAAATAATGTGAATTCGCTGAGGAAGTACCAAGGAGATTGTTAAGAGTAGTGCAGTAGATACTGATAATAGGATTTGGTATGGAATTTGACAAGATCCTGAGTGGCAGGCTGATTAAGGAAAAGAAAGCCAAGGAATACTAGAGAATGTGGTGAGTTCCACCCACAATTGGATTAGTGACACGAGAAAAAGTAACGGTCAATGGATGATTTTGCAAATCGGAAGCAGCTTCCAGTGGTGATCCTCAGGACTCGGTGTTAGTTCTCTTACTGTTTGTACTATATATATTTCTGATTTTGACTTAAATATGACAGACACCAATAGGAAATTTATAGACAGCACACAAATAGTGGGCAGATATTTGATAGTGAAGAAGATGGTTGTTGACTGCAGGATGATACCAATGGTTTGGTTGAATGGGTGATAAAGTGGCAAATAGAATTCAATCCAGGGAAGTGCCAGATTATGCATTTGGAGAGAAACTATGGGAATGTATAATAAATAGGCAGGTATTGAGGAGAATAGAGGAAGTGAAAGACCTTGGAATGCATGTCCACAGATTCATTGAAGGAAGCAGGACAGGAAGACATGCTGAGAACAAAGGCACACCAGTGCTTTCTTTCATTGGGCAAGGTACAGAAAGCAACAGTAAGGGTATAATGCTGGGACCATATAAGAGACTGGTTAGACCAAAGCTGGAATTTTGTGTCCAATTCTAGTGAACACATTAAAGGGAGGGCATAATCAATCTGAAGAAAGCATGGAGTAGATTTACAAGAATGCGATAGGGTTTGAAAATTGTAGCTATAACAAAAGATTGGACAGACAAGGGCTTATTTCCTTAGACCAAAGGTAAATTAATCAAAGTGTGTAAAATGAGAAGTGGCTGGAATAGAGGGGTAAGGGAAGACCTTTTCCCCCTATGGAGAAGTCAGTTACCAGAGGACACAGATTTAAGGTGATAAATGAAAGGATTAGAGGTGTCAATAAGGAATTGTGTTCACTACAATCTGCAATCTCAGAATATTTTTCAAAACAAGGAGGAGAATATAGATTGAGTCATATATCTTTCTCATCAGCCTGTTCCCCCATCTGAATTCCAAACAATATCCAAACGTTTGGAACCCAGGTAGTAACCAGTTAATAGATGCAAGCCATTTGACTTCCAATAAGTGGTTTTGCAAAGGAGATGTACCACTGTCTGAGAATCACCTGTTCAAATTAAAGTTCAGGTATCCAAATGAACCACTGTTTACAATCCTCAAACATGAATGTTTAAAAAGGAGTAAATATGAAGAGTCTTTTCATCCATGGACATGGATAGCTTCAACACCTGAGAGAGTAAGGATGGGACTAAACATTATGTAATGATCAGTGAGCATCCCCACTTCTAATGTTATGATGTATACTTTATCCTGATGTAGCAACTAAGTGTGGTTAGGCCTAGGTCACTAGCTACTTTGAAGAACTCCTGTAATTAAATCCTCATATTAGAAGGGAGATCTCCAACAACACTACCATCTTTCTTTGTGATAGGTATGACTCCAACTAATAGAGTTTTCTCCAATTCCAAATGCTAGGCAGCTTGCTGCTGCCTGGATGTCAAGAGTAATCACTCTCACCTAGCCTCTGCATTCAGCTTTTTTGTTCATTTTTGGAGCAAGGCTGTAATGAAGTCAGGATCTAAGTTGTCAGTGAACAGGTCATTGCTGAGCAAGGGCCATTTGACAGCATGGTTGAAAGAAACCTTCTATCATTTTGCTGACACATTAAAACATTTACTCAAGGGAATACAGTGACTAGTTCTGTAAAGAAATGCTATGTCTTCTACAAAAGTTCTCTCAAAAAAAAATTCTCAGAGACATTTGCTGTGCTGAGTGATTCTGGAAAGAACTTTCATCAGAGGTCAGACTTGAAAAATAATTGGGAAATTATGTATATTTTTGTTTGATTTGGATTGGAAATTAGATATATCTTAATGTGACTTGGTGTGACATTTTGTTTTATAACGCTATTGTAAAGTGTTTGAAATATTTCATTAAGTTAAAGGTACTATTTAATATTTTTTGTTGTTTCTTTATTACTATGTTGTCAAAGTATGCTGAACAAACATCAAAACCATAATAAACCTGAAATGAAATAGATAACTACATTCTACAATGTGCAAAATGCTTTAGCAGAGGAGACCTTTGGATTGTTTAACGCATTTTTTGTGCAACAAAGAGACTCAAATAGACAATTTTAGTTTTATTAGTGTTGACAGTAAATTATGTTTCACCAGTGTCATGAGGAATGAATCAGCTGCATTGTGAGGTATGTTTCATTTTGCAAAAGTAAATACTTTTTCTCATTTAACTGCCCACGATTGATGACATACTGGCACTGTAAATAACTCTCCACCCTCCAGGATTGTTGTAAGTTTTAATTCTATCAATAGCCCTTCTTCAGTGACTCACATTTGACCATTCTTTCCAACAAACACTTCTTATACTTGAAGCTCATCTCAAGCACTAGCCCAATATTTGTTGTCCATCTTTAGTAGCCCTAAGAAGGTGGAATGAACCAACAGAATATCTTGCTTGGTAATTTCAGAGGACATTATAATCTTTAACCTGGAGTTTTGGTTCAATTGGTTAAAAAATATCAAGGTTTTGTTTCCAATAAGAGACATCAGTGAACTATATGGGTTTTTAACTCGAATCTAATGGCTGCATGGTCACTTTTATTTCCAGATATTTTAAACAACATTCAAATTAGCATGATGGGAGGCTTTAAGGTTATTAATCTAATAACAAATACACTCTCCCTGTTCCAATGTTAATGTTTCTCAAAGTTGTAGAATATGTTTCTTCTGTTCAAATCCCATCATTTTCCACAAGAACAACTTAGATCTCTTCATTTTGGTTTTTGCTATGTCACAATATCAAATAAGTATTTTAATGGTCAACTCCTCACCTGACTGAGATAACATTTCCAGCAATTTTTCTTTCAACTCCTACACTATTAGCTCCAAATCATAAAAGACATTCTCAATCATTAATCACAGGGGCACAACCCTTCCTATCCTCTACACATTGTAATTACTGACCATGCTATTAAATACACTATCCATCTTTTTCTGAAATTCATTCACAGGATGTGCTGTACAGGCTAACATTTATTTGACCATTCTTAATTGCTCAGCAGGCAGTTAAGTAAACCACATTGTTGTGGGTCTGGAGTCATATGTAGGCCAGATTAGACAAGGATGGCAGATTTCCTTGGACATTACTGGACATGTTTTAACGATAATGGTGACATGGGCACCAGTAGGCTAACTTTGACCCCTTCCAGATATTTTGCTGAATTAAAATGTCATTATCTGTTATGATGGGATTTGTACCCATGTGTCCAGAACATTAACCTGGGGTTCTGGGTTACTAAAACAAAATTAAATAAGAACTGTAAAAGATAGAAATCTGAAACAAAAACAAAAATTGTTGAAAATCTGCTTTCTGTCCACAGATGCTGCCAGACCTTGTTGAGTTCCTCCAGTGATTTTTGTTTTTGTTCTGGACTACTAATCCAGTGACATTACTATATACCACTCTCTCCCCTCGAGGAGTGCCTGCTCACCTAGAACTTCATCTCAGAAGGGATTGCTCTTGATTGTTTCCATTCATATCCATTTAATCATAGCACTTCTGGCAATGTTCTGTCTTCAGAATGTGCCATTTCCTGATAGAATAGGTTTGAGGCCTTTGTTCTCCTCCATCTGTATGATGACAAATAGTGACATATTATGCAGGCTAGGGGTCAACTTTCACAAAGATGTCATACTCGCTCTCCTCTATGTCTCTTGGTCCCAGCATTGCTTCTATGTTAGCAAATTACTTTTTTAACATTTCAACTTGTACTAGGTGGAATTTATCTTTACCCACCACTACCTGTGCATGAATTTCAGAAAAAGGTTGTATAGTGCAGTTAATAGTGTGGTCAGTAGCTATAATGTGTCAAGGATGGGAAGGGTTGTGCCCCCATGATCAATGTTTGAGAATGTCTTTTATGATTTGGAGCCGATAGTGCAGGAGCTGAAAGAGAAATTTCTGACTGTTATCTCAGTTAGTTAAGAGGTTGACCATTAAAATACTTATTTGATATTGTGACAATTCAAAAACTGAAATGAAGAAATTAATTCCATTTCCCTTTCAGTGTGAATGAGACTCTTCACCATCAATATCCTTTTTGGCCTCAAGCTATCCTTGCAGCTTCAAATTCATTCCTATGGTCACAAAGGCCATCAATTTCTGTAAGACATTGGAGCAGAAGTAAACTATTTGGCCCATTGAATCCATTCTACCATTCAACAAGATCATGGCTCTGATAATTCTCATCTCTATTTTCCTGCTTTATTTCAGCCACTTCCAAGGATTATTTGCTGCTGAAACCCTCATCCATGTCATTGTCACGATACATTTGCACGTTCCAATACTATCCTAGCAGTCTTCTATCCTTCGTCTTAGCCAAAAGACATCTATATCTATTCTATTCTGCATCTAATCCTGCCGTTTATCATGAATATTCTAATTGACTTAAACTGGCCCTCAATTCTTTCATGTTTCTACCTTTAATAGTCTCAGATTTTTGTTGTTTTCTTTTGCTTGCTCCTTTCTTTTGCTGTAACCTCCCCACTTTGCTCACATAATCACAACCTCTTGTGTTTCCTGCCTATTACTTCACCTCACCATCGATGGTCTTGCATTTAGCCACTTTGAGTCCATTTTCTTAAATTCATGCACCATTTTACACACCATTGAAGAGCTTTTATAAAACTTACTTCTTTCTCCAAATCTTTTGTCAGCCGCTTTTGGGCAGCACAGTGGCTCAGTGGTTAGCACTGCTGTAGCACCAGGTACCTGGGTTCGATTCCAGCCTTGAACGACTGACTGTGTGGAGTTTGCACATTCTCCTAGTGTCTGTGTGGGTTTGCTCTGGTTTCCTCCCATAGTCCAAAGATGTGCAAGTCAGGTGAATTGGTCATGCTAAATTGTCCATAGTATTATGCAGTCATAGAGATGAACAGCACGGAAGGGTGCATTAGTCAGAGGGAAATGGGTCTGGGAGAGTTGGTGTGGAGTTGTTGGGCCGAAGGGCCTGTTACCAGGGAATCTAATCTGCCCTGATATCTTTTGGCCAAGTGAAACATTTTATTTGAGTACCTCTTTGTGAAGAAGCACTGAAAACTTTTATTTAACCATTATCAGTTGGCTCAAGAGGCAACATTTTCAATTCTGAGTCAGAAGGGTTGGTTTAAAAATCCCTTTTCAGATGCTCGAGTACAATATACTGCAGTTTAGGTAATGTTTTAAGTGCCAGTTTTCGGATGAGATGGTAAGTGAAGGATCTGTTTGGGTAGCAGTAGTAGAAGGTAAACCACTTGTGTGTCTTCACAAGAAGATTACCTTGCTTTCGCACAAGTCGTTTAATGCATATTTGCAACAGGTACAAGTTACATTAATTGGTTAGATGCTATTATTAAAGTCAAGAGCGCTAGACAATACGTCTGACCCATTTGGGATCTTGAGTTAGATTTCTGATTCTCGGCGCAAGACTGTGACATCATCAAATTGCATACATCCAAACACAACCTCAATTCATGCAACATGCATAACTTGCAGGGATATGGAACAAATGCTGGAAAGTGCTGTAGCTTTCTGCATTTCAATGTTTAGAAAGTTAACAAGATTATTAAGAAAAATACAATAATCTTTATAACATCGATATGGTTTAGGAGCTTGCTGTGTACAGGTTGGCTGCTGACTATATAACACCACAACAATGGCAATGCTTTAAAAGTATTTCATTAGCTGGAAACTGTTTCTTAAAATTATGGAAGGCACTACATAAATGCATTTTTAAATATATTATGTGATTAAAAATGTACAAAAGATGAAAAGATTTTTTTTCTTCTTGACGCAGGCAAAGTATATATTGTCTGTCTTTGTGTTGACCATCTCAAATTATAAACAGATGTCTTTTCACATCACCAGCTTTTCTCACTTCTTAACACTTATCTTGTATTGCTATGGAAACCATTTGGCATAGCAGTCGGAATAATACCAAACAGCAATTTTATTTTCCCCATATTACAGGACAATGCAGATTTTAGTAATTATCCATAAAGAGTAATGCAGAGTAAGTTAGAACTTGTTTGAGAAAAATATACTGTGTATGAAAATTGAGGTGCATTTTATACTAGTCTAAGAGGGCAGAATCTTGTGGATACCACAGTGATTTTGATTGTCAGCTGACTAGATGATCTGACTAGAGTTTCACATTACCTCTTTTTGGAAAAACTGGCCATATCTTGTGCTAATCAGATATATGGTAGATATGCTGTGGACCTTCCCCTGGGATCAAGTACAACAGGGGCTGAAGTCTCACCTTCCAAAGGCTTATGACCAAACAGGGGCCAGAAACTCTATTGAGCTGCAGTGCCACAGGAGAGGTGGTGGCTGCTTTTGGTATGATACCCATGTAAATTCTGAGAACAACAGGCCAGTGATATAAGAACACAAGAACCATGAGTAGGATAATTCAGCCCTTTGAGCCTGCTCTGTCAATTGACCCAGTCATTGCGGATCTCATCTCAGCCTCAATTCAACTCTCCTGCCTGATCTCAGTAAATCCCCTACTAATTTAAAAATTGTCTGTCTTGGGTCTGTCAAATTTACTCAATATTCCAGCATCCACTACACTCTGAGGTAGTGAATTTCACAGATTCAGGACTCTTTCAGGGAAATAATAAATGATCACAGGAAGTGGCAGGAGTTGAGAGGTAGATGTCAAGAGGAGAGGGGCTGGCAGAGATGTCAGCAAGGGTAACTCTCAGGACCATAGCCCCCCCCCCCTTCTCAATGACAGGTGGCCCAACCTGATACTGAGTGCCTTTACACAAGGAATCCTTCCCACCCCTCATTCCATGAACTCACAAGCAACCCCCACAGAACATCTTTAGCTGAAAAAGAAAGGAGATCAAAAAACCCAGCTAACTATGGACCAGTTAGCTTAGTATCTGTAATTGGAAAAATAGTGGAGTATATTGTGAAACGTGTAATGGCAGAACATTTAGATATACATTATGGACTGGAGTTTCCAGAGAGTGGTGATCTAGTACCATTCTGACCCTCTTGTAAAGAAAGAAGGTAGCTTTATGTTTCTGGGAGTTCAGGTCGTCCCCAGTAAGGCAGAACTGTACTTCCAATCCGTGCATTCATTTGTAGTACAGACCTGTCAGAGGAAGGCAAACCATACCCCATCTCAAAGCTGTCAGCTGATGTATTTTGAAATGTAATGATCCTGACAGCCAATTTGAGAGCTACTTTCAAAAGCTAAGTATGTAAGATAAGTGTGATGTTAGTGTGTAGATTAGTGTGGTGCTGGAAAAGCACAGCTGACCATGCAGCATCCCAGGAGCAGGAAAATCAACATTTCGGGAAAAAGCCCTTCATCAGGAATGAGGCCTGATATTAAGGTGTCAGATGGATGGATGGATGGGTGGGAGTTAACAGTGTCAAGTAGGTAGGGTGCCCAGTTGGGGGTGGGAGCAAGGTGCCAGCTGAGAGAGATGCCAGCTCAGGTGGAGGTCGGGTGCTGTGGTGCAAGGTGGCATAGGGGAGTAGCAAAGTATTTCAGGTAGGTTGGAGTGGGCTGGAGAAAATGGGTCCAACTGGGGATGAGAAGGGTGAGTGGGACTCTGGCATTTTGACTTCCACAATGTTGGTTGGCAGCAGCAGTTGGTCAGGGGGTTAGATGCAGCAGAAAGGGGTGGCAAGTTCTTGGCTTGGGGGTGGGGGGGGGGGGGAGCGGGGGGGAGCGGGGGGGGCCTGGAGATCAGATCCCAGGAGGGGAGTGGGTATTGTATCCTGGTGCAGGATGTTAGGTCTAGGAAGTTTGGAGCTGGAGGGCGGGCGGGGACGCAGTGTCTGCTGCAATACTCAACTTCTGTCATCAATCCTGCATGTATAGTCTGCCCAGTGGAAAATCCATCCCAAAATAATTAGGCAGAAGCATCCTGGCTTCTGGAAGGGAAAATGATGCCTGACAAATTTACCAGAATTCTTTGAGGAAGTAACAAGAGGATAAATAAAGGGGTGGCAGTGTGTGCAACATATTTGAATTTCCAGAAGGCATTTGACAACTTACCACATATTAATACTACTTAATAAGACAACAGCTGGGTGTAGGATTTAGCATGGATACTGAAATGTTACATTCAAGAAGATGGAGAGGGGAATATGTTAAAAATCACACAACACCAGGTTAAAGTCTGACAGGTTTATTTGGAAACAGTAGCTTTCGGTGTGCTGCTCCTTCATCAGGTGGCTGTGGAGGTGAAGGAGCAGTGCTCTGAGAGCTAGTGCTTCCAAATAAACCTGTTGGACTATAGCCTAGTGTTGTGATTTTTAACTTTGTACATCCCAGTCCAATACCAGCACCTCCAAATCAATTTTGTAATTGTGAATGGTTATTTTATATTTTCCTGCATTGTGGTCTGACTTGCACACAAAGCAACTTGTGAACAGGCTCAAGAATGGAGCTCTTATTGTGTGGAATAACCTTTTATGTGACACCTAATTAAACGCCTTCTCAAAAGTTTAAAAAGTGCTAGCAAGATCTACTGATTCCTCTCTATCAGTTCTGTTTGTTACACCCTCAAAGAAGTCTAGCAAATTTGTCATATATGATTTCCCTTTCTTAAGGCCACATTGAATCCATGTGAATTCATTAAACTTTTCCAAATGTCCTGTTACTATTTCTTGCTTACTAATTGACTCTAATCTGTTTCCAATGAGAGATGTTTGGCTAATTTCTTGCTTTCTGTCTCCCTCCATCCTTGAACAGTCCACTTAAATCTTCCTAGAATTCAGTCAAGTCTAAAGTATTTGATCAATGCCTCCGCTGCTCTGCAGCCACTTACTTGAAAGCCCTTGAATGCAGGTCGCCAGGTCCTGGTGACTTGACTGCATTTAGTCCCATTGCTTGGCAAATACTTCATTTCTTGTGATAGAATTTTTATCAGTTTCTTCCTTACCTTTCATACTTAATTGTCTGTTATCTTTGGAATATTTACATAGTGTCCTCCACGATCAAGATAGATGTAAAGTATTGGTTTAAATTAACTGTCATTTACTTGTTCCTCATTATCAATTCTCCAGTTGCATTCTCAAAGAGTCTCAAGCTCATTTTAGCTACTCCCTTTCTTTTTATATACATGTAGAAGGTCTTGCTTTTCTTCCATTTCTTGCTAATTTACTTTCATGATTTTCTTAGTTTATTAGTTTTACACTCATTAACTGCTGGTTCCTGAAAGTAGGTAAAAACAATGACTGAAGATGCTGGAAACCAGATTCTGGATTAGTGGTGCTGGAAGAGCACAGCAGTTCAGGCAGCATCCAAGGAGCTTCGAAATTGATGTTTTGGGCAAAAGCCCTTCATCAGGAATAAAGGCAGTGAGCCTGAAGCGTGGAGAGATAAGCTAGAGGAGGGTGGGGGTGGGGAGAAAGTAGCATAGTGTACAATGGGTGAGTGGGGGAGGGGATGAAGATGATAGGTCAGGGAGGAGAGGGTGGAGTGGATAGGTGGAAAAGGAGATAGGCAGGTAGGACAGGTCTGGAGAAGTCATGGGGACAGTTACTGAGCTGGAAGTTTGGAACTAGGGTGAGGTGGGGGAAGGGGAAATGAGGAAACTGTTGAAGTCCACATTGATGCCCTGGGGTTGAAGTGTTCCGAGGCGGAAGATGAGGCGTTCTTCCTCCAGGCATCTGGTGGTGAGGGAGCGGCGGTGAAGGAGGCCCAGGACCTCCATGTCCTCGGCAGAGTGGGAGGGGGGGTTGAAATGTTTGGCCACGGGGCGGTGTGGTTGATTGGTGCGGGTGTCCCGGAGATGTTCCCTAAAGCGCTCTGCGAGGAGGCACCCAGTCTCCCCAATGTAGAGGAGACCGCATCGGCAGCAACGGATACAATAAATGATATTAGTGGATGTGCAAGTAAACCTTTGATGAACGTGGAAGGCTCCTTTAGGGCCTTGGATAGAGGTGAGGGAGGAGGTGTGGGCGCAGGTTTTACAGTTCCTGCGGTGGCAGGGGAAAGTGCAAGGATGGGAGGGTGGGTTGTAGGGGGGCGTGGACCTGACCAGGTAGTCACGGAGGGAACGGTCTTTGCAGAAGGTGGAAATGGGTGAGGAGGGAAATATATTCCTGGTGGTGGGGTCTGTTTGGAGGTGATGGAAATATCGGTGGATGATTTGGTTTATGCGAAGGTTGGTAGGGTGGAAGGTGAGCACCAGGGGCATTCTGTCCTTGTTACCGTTGGAGGGGTGGGATCTGAGGGCGGAGGTGCGGGATGTGGACGAGATGTGTTGGAGGGCATCTTTAACCACGTGGGAAGGGAAATTGCGATCTCTAAAGAAGGAGGCCATCTGGTGTGTTCTGTGGTGGAACTGGTCCTCCTGGGAGCAGATACGGCGGAGGTGGAGGAATTGGGAATACAGGATGGCATTCTTGCAAGAGGTAGGGTGGGAAGAGGTGTAATCCAGGTAGCTGTGGGAGTTGGTGGGTTTGTAAAAAATGTCAATGTCAAGTCGATCGTCATTAATGGAGATGGAGAGGTCCAGGAAGGGGAGGGAGGTGTCAGAGATGGTCCAGGTAAATTTAAGGTCATGGTGGAATGTGTTGGTGAAGTTGATGAATTGCTCGACCTCCTCGTGGGAGTACGAGGTGGCGCCAATGCAGTCATCAATGTAGCGGAGGAAGAGGTGGGGAGTGGTGCTGGTGTAATTACAGAAGATCAACTGCTCTGCATAGCCAACAAAAAGACAGGCATAGCTGGGGCCCATACGTGTGCCCATGGCTATCCCTTTGGTCTGGAGGAAGTGGGAGGATTCAAAGGAGAAATTGTTAAGGGTGAGGACCAGTTCAGCCAAACGAATGAGAGTGTCGGTGGAAGGGTACTGTTGGGGACGTCTGGAGAGGGAAAAACGGAGGGCTTGGAGGCCCTGGTCATGGCGGATGGAGGTGTAGAGGGATTGGATATCCATGGTGAAGATGAGGTGTTGGGGCCGGGGAAACGGAAGTCTTGGAGGAGGTGGAGGGGGTGGGTGGTGTCTCGAACGTATGTGGGGAGTTCCTGGACTAGGGGAGGTGGGGATAGGACAGTGTCGAGGTAGGTAGAGATGAGTTCAGTGGGCCAGGAGCATGCTGAGACAATGGGTCAGCCAGGGTGGTCAGGCTTGTGGATCTTGGGTAGGAGGTAGAACCGGGCAGTGCGGGGTTCCCGGATTATGAGGTTGGAAGCTGTGGATGGGAGATCTCCTGAGGTGATGAGGTTCTGTATGGTCTGGGAGATGATGGTTTGGTGATGGGGGGTGGGGTCATGGTCGAGGGGGCAGTAGGAAGAGGTGTCCTCGAGTTGGCGTTTGGCTTCAGCGGTGTAGAGGTCAGTGCGCCAGACTACCACTGCGCCTCCTTTATCCGCTGGCTTGATGGTGAGGTTGGGATTGGAGCAGAGGGATTGGAGGGCTGCGCATTGTGAGGGTGAGAGGTTGGAGTGGGGGAGGGAGGTAGACAGGTTGCGGCGGTTAATGTCCCGGCGGCAGTTGGAAATGAAGAGGTCGAGGGCAGGTAATAGGCCAGCGTGGGGTGTCCAGCTGGATGCAGTGTGTTGGAGGTGGGCAAAGGGGTCCTCGGAAGGTGGGCGGGAATCCCGATTGTGAAAGTAAGCTCGGAGGCGGAGGCGACGGAAAAAGTATCCCACTCCTCTAGCCTACCACTATCTTTGTCAAGACGTGTGGTGCTGGAAAATCACAGCCAGTTAGGCAGCATTCAAGGAGCAGGAGAGTCTATGTTTCAAGCATCAGCTCTTCATCAGGAATCTTCTTTCTGATGAAGATCTTATGCTCGAAATGTCAACTCTCCTGCTCCTCGGATGCTGCCTGACCTGCTATGATTTTCCAACACCGCTCTTTTTGACACTGATCTCCAGCATCTGCAGTCCTCACTTTCTCCTACCACTGTCTTTGTATGCCTTATATTTGATCAGATATTCTCTGTGACCATGTTTGTTAACCCTTCTCAGTGAATCTTTTTGGTCAAGAATACATTTTGGCCGAATATTATGAAATATCTGCGTAGTGACTGCCACTGATCATGCATGGACTTTTCCTCTAGTCCATTTTGCCCAGCCCATTTCAGACAACCCTTAGTTCACAACTCTATAATTACCCTTATTTACATTGAGGACACTGGTTTGACATCCAAAACTGAAATTGAATTTCTACTATTATTGTGATCATTACTCAGAAGAGGATTCTTACACAAGGTCTCTTACAAATCTATCATATTACACATCACTAGATCTAATACAGGTTGTTCCTGGGTAAGTTCTGCAGCATACTTATCTATGAAGCAGTTCCTGGTGCACTATAGAAATTTGTCAATCACCTCTATCAGACTGGACAATCCGATTTGTCCAGTCAATATGCAGAAATGACAATTGTCATGCCCTTCTTACAAACTGTTAATTTTCTGATTTATATTTTGTCCTACAGTGAGGCAACTCTTTGGGGTCTTTGGACCATTCCCATGCAGGATTTCCTCCAATTTGTATTCCTTTTTTCCCCCACCCAACTCACTGATATCTTTCTTTATTAATAAAGCAATACTACCCCCTCTTCGTTTTTGTCTGTGCACCCAGAATGTTGAATACCCTTGATTATTGAGCTCCCAGTCTTCAGATTTGCCTGTGATACAAAACCAGATGGGAAGGCAAGTGGTGAGGATGATATAAAATGTCCTCAAAAGGGAGATGGGCAAGCTAAGCAAAAGCTTGGCACTTGGAACGTAAAATGGAAAAAAAATTAGGTCTGCCCTTTACCAGGAAGAGCAGCTGAATATTATTTAATTGAGAAGTACTGCAGAAAGCTACAATATAAAGGGATCTAGGAGTCCTTATGCATAAATCACAAAAAGCTAGCATACAAATTCAGCAGGTAATAAAAAAGAAAACAGAATATTAGATTTTGTTTCAAAGGGAACAGAATATAAAAATAAGGAGGTTTTGCTAAAATTATGCAAGGCACTAATTAGCCCACACCTGAAATATGCTGAACAGTTTTGGTCTCCTTATCGATATAGAAAGATATTCTGGCATTGAAGACATTCCCACAGAAGCTTTTTTTAAATGATTAGATTCCCTACAGTGTGGAAACAGGCCCTTTGGCCCAACCAGTCCACAGACCCTCTGAAGAGTAACCCACCCAGACCCATTTCCCTCTGATTAATGCACCTAACACTACGGGCAATTTAGCAAGGCCAATTCACCTGACCAGCACATCTTTGGACTATGGGAGGAAACCGGAGCACCCGGAGGAAACCCACGCAGACACGGGGAAAATGTCTGTGTGGAGTTTGCACAGTTGCCCGAGGCTGGTCATGAGGTTGATCCCTGTTATGGAGGCATTGCATTATGAGCAAAGGACGAGTAATTCCGACCTACAGTCAATGGAGTTTGGAAGAATGAGAGGAGATCTTATTGAAGTATGTAAGATTCTCAGGGAGGTTGATAGGGTAAGTGCATAACTTTGTTTGCCCTGGTGGGAGAGAGTCTAGGACCAGAGAGCATAAGGTCATTGTGAGGGGTTGCCTAGTTAGGAGAGAGATGAGGAAGTGTTTCTTCTCTCAGAGGCTTGTCAATGTGTTGAATTCTTTAGTGCAGAGAGCTGTTGAGGTTGGGTCATTAAGTATATTCAAGTCTGTGATCGATGTATTTCCAATCAGTAAGTATATCAAAGTTTATGGGGAAAGACAAGAATATGAATTTGTTGATTATCAGATCAGCCATGATTTTCACTGACTGGTAGAGTACTCTCAAGGTGCCAACTCACCGACTTTAGTTCCAATGTTTTATGATTTTATGGCAAGCTCACCGACTTCCAACACTTGTCAAGTAAGAGGAGATAATTCCCAATTCAGGTCCTCGATAGATTGTAAAGCCTGAAGATCATCAAAGGACCTTGCCATCATTGACCTAATTGGGTTGGAGGCAGGAATGACTAGCCTTCTACCTGATTATGTGCTCCAACCACCACCAAACCTGCCATGGGGAAAGGGCACAAGATTCTACCCAGAATTTTAGCTAATGCCAATTGATACATATAGCATATCCAAATTCTCTCATCTCTAGTAAACCTTGATCAATCCCAAAGCTGTACAACAGAGATGAACTGGGCTTTTCACAATATATTTTTTCTTCAGTTTCATGGAGTTACTGAGTATTGCCCATAGCCCTCTACTTCATTAAGAAATTATGTTCGAGAAAGTTTGTCAATACTATACCTATTTGACCATCTCCAAAATAATCAATCATTTACTGGAGGTTTTTACTACCATTAAGCCATTATCAATAATTACATATTCCTCAATAATGGAGCTACATTTATGTATTCTGTGTCATATTGAACATTTTATTTTCAAAGGGATTTGAGTTTGCTCTGAAAGGTTGGCTTTAGGATTCTAGATTCATAGCGTTTCCTAATTCTTATGAGTGGAACATTGCTTCACCTCGAGCAGCCTTGAACAATGTTTACTGCTTGCCTTCCCAAAACCCAAGTTCTCTGCAATTCTGGACATTCGATACAAATCCACTTGTCACTAAAGATAGTAGTCAAATTCCAATGAGAGTAAGGAACCAAAACAAAATTAAATCCTCAGCGTAAGCGGGGTTAGAAGCTTGGATAAATGGATGACTGAGAACATGTAAAATTCATTAATCACTAGTTTTACCACATTCTAATTATGTTTTAACATTATTAATTTCAGTACCACTCATAGTGAAAATGCAAAATGGCTAACAATTTGGGAAGCAGTAATTTACAGAAATTTAGAATTGCTCAAACCACATACATTTCCTTGATGTTATGGCTGAGGAACTGCTTCCTATAAACCATGCAACACATTGCTGCCACCACTATGAGGAATATGTAATTGCACAAGTTCGGAGTTCACATTGTGTGTTTGAACATCATTTCACGCATGAACTTTATCACTTTAAATGGGGCACAAATGAATTGTTAAGATAGGTGTTGCAAAACATATGACATTTGGTATTTGCACTTCAGACAGTACGCAGTCAGGTGAAAATCTAATTTCATCTGGTCACTTAAAGCTATCTATGGAATTCAGACAAAAATCAAATTGCTGGAGAAACCCAGCAGGTCTAGCAGCATCTGCAAAGACAAAGCAGAGTTAATGTTTCAGGTTCAGAACTGGAATTCATATATCTCATTGGTGAAAGATAGGTTAACAGAAAAGGATTTGGAGTTTCATGTTCCATTCTGGGCAAAATGAAAGACAGAAACAGAATAATATTGCCTACAGCTTGGAAACAGGCCCTTCGGCCCAACAAGTCCACACCGACCTTCCAAAGAGTAACCCACCCAAACCCATTTCCCTCTGACTAATGCACCTAATACTACAAGCAATTTAGAATGGCTAAATCACCTGACCTGCACATCTTAGGACTGTGAGAATAAACCCACACAGACACAGGGAGAATGTGCAAACTCCACACAGACAGTTGCCCTAGGCTGGAATCTAACCTGGGTTCCTGGTGCTGTGAGGCAGCAGTGCCAACCACTGAGCCATTGTGCCATCTGTTATGATGCAAATAAGTTATCACTATCAACTTTATTTTGCATCACAAGGACTCTTTTACCTTCCATTCAGGACTGGGTGACCCTCAGAATTGTTAACCTACAACCCAGGATGTGGAAACAACATGAACATCACACCTTATTTGGGAAAGAGCTTAAACTTGAGAAATATCACCTGGAAACGGATTTTTTAAAAATTGTGTGTTTAAAATAACAGCTAAGAGAACCAATAAAACCAGCAGAACCATCAATTTTTAGCCAACCCTTGAAACCAGCTGCTAGGTATCAGGGAGCCAAAGTATTTCTTTCATTTCCACCTTCACTTGGAGATATTTGAATAAATGAAATCTCACAGACTGCTGTGAGCATTTTTCCTTATAAGACCTGTACTTCAATCTTAAACCATTAAAACCATTCACAAAAGTAGACGTTGCTACAAGGGACTGGCATTTACAAATCAGAGACTCTGATACTGTGATCTGTAAAAGTATGCTGACTTAATCTGTATTCAATCTTAGTTTGTGCACGGCTGAATCTAAATGTCTGTGTGATTGTATTTAACTCATTTAGATGTGTGGCAGCAAATAATCTTTATTTTTGAACTCACAAAACCTTGCAGTTAAATTATCAAAATTGGGTATACATGCCAAGCTTTCCCTACACAATGTGTTGACCATGAACAGTAAGACAGACCATGCCTTCTCCTTTTGAAAATAGGGCTTTCTAGTGCAAAAAAAATGTCAAACCAGTGTAATAAAGTACATGCTACATGTAAAGCTAATGGGATATTAATGAAGTTCCCTCATTGTCAAATGTTGTTTTCAAGCAAGGGAGAAATTGTTGATGCTATAGTATACTGTGCTTAGCAAATGGTCAGGTTATATGTTTTAGTAGAAAGGCCGTCAGCAAATAATTGATTGAACCAGTAAGTGCAAGCTTCTGTGGTATTGTCATTGTTAGTCTGAGTCAGCCACAGTGTGTGGAATTCTTCACATATTGTCGACATTTCTTATTGAAGCTCAGATCTCAGGCCACAAAATAACAAGGCAAAACACCTTCAGCAAGAACACATTCATTGAAAACACTACTGATGAATAATTTTCTGTAAACAGCTAATGAAATACATTTTGACAAAGTCAGCAGTACCCTTACAACACGATCATTACTTTTAACACAATGGCAGCACATAATCTAATCAAAATTCTCAAGATGTTGCTATAGATAAAGGGGGCTTCAAAAATAGAATAGTAGACAATGTTAGAAACAAGACTTAGTAAATCAGAAAGAAAATATTTTGCTACAGTAGTGTGAACAATTAAGAAAATGGTAGAGGATGCTAACAATAAGGAAAAAGGACTAAAAAGGTATTTACACTAATACAAGAAGCAGCCAGAATAATAGTGAGGAATGAAAAGCAATTAAAAATTATGAAATTTTTTCTCAAAAATGTAGTTTAAGAATTCCACGCCCCACCCCTCGAGGTGGTGAGAATAAAGGTGTTGGAAATCGGCAAGAGTCCAAAAAGGGATTTCTCACCATTAAGATAAACTCTGGCAATGACATTCTCCTTTCTTTAGGTAGAGAGATTAAAATCATCATCGGGTGGTGAGAAGGCCATTAGTGCCCATTTATATTCATTAATTTCATAACTTGCTATATTAACTTGCCTTCCAATTAACTTCACCCCACCAGAGAAACGCAATGGCTCAAAAACGTAACACTAAAAATGGAGGAGCTTTCTTGGAGTCTGAATTCAAGTTAAACCCTCAGAGTCAAGTCCGGCTGAGCTGAGCTGTGCTTGCAATCTTCCTTTCCTTCACTTCCCTTGAAACTGCTCCAATAGCAGCAGGTCCCTCCCTTGTCATTGACAATGGCCTTCCTGGATCCTCCATACATACAATGCAGCAGCTTCAGAACGTTAAGTTTCTTATCATTGGCCAGACTCACTTCTTGACTTAGAGTTGGCATTAACAGACATGGTCAGCTACAGACCTTCTGGCTTTTATCTGTTGCTTAAGCACAGATGGACAATGAATATGCTAGCTGCTGCTCATTTCTTTGGCTCAGATGAAGTTAAAAATCACACGACACCAGGTTATAGTCCAACAGGTTCATTTGGAAGTACAAGCTTTTAGACCGCTGCTCCTTAATCAGGTAGCTAGCGTTTTGGACCAAAACCTGGTGTTGTGTGATTTTTGACTTTGTCCACCCCAGTCCAACACCAGCACCTACACATCTTCCACATGTGGAAGCTTTGGAAAGAGTTCAGAGGAGATTTACTAGGATGTTGCTTGGTATGGAGGGAAGGTCTTACGAGGAAAGGCGAGGGACTTGAGACGATTTTTGTTAGAGGGAAGAAGGTTGAGAGGTGACTGAATTGAGACATATCCCATAATTAGAGGTTTAGATAGAGAGCTTTTTTCCTCTGATGGTGATGGCTAGCACAAGGGAACATAGCTTTAAATTGAAGGGTGATAGATATTGGACAGATGTCAGAGGTAGTTTCTTTACTCAGACGGTAGTAGGGGTGTGGAACGCACTGCGTGCAATAGTAGTAGACTCGCCAACTTTAAGGGTATTTAAATGGTCATTGGATAGGCAAATGGACGGGAATGAAATAGTGTAGGTTAGATGGACTTCAGATTGTTGTGTCAACCTGTGAAACCATTGAGGGCCAAAGGGCCTGTACTGCGCTGTAATGTTCTATGCTCTATCTTAGCTCAGATGGACAGCCACGAAGTGAGTACTGAAGGAGGAAGAGAATGCTTAGGGCTCTAGGAAATACTAAAATGTACATGCAGGTGGGTGGGACTTGGTAGTGCATACAAAGGGACTGCACATCTGGAGTTGGAAGGGGGTAGGGGCCAAGGCAGGTCATGGTCACTCTGCCCTCAGAATGGGCAGGTGCAGTGCCAATAAGGACATATGGCTGCTGAGGAGACTGACTCCAGAGGTAAAGAGGGCACAAAGTACCAAAAAGAGGGGTGGGAAGAGAGCAGAATGCAGAGTCATTGGTACCAAAGATGATAGTGAAAAAGAGAATGGAGAAGGTAAATCAAGGGGTTTGGGTGGAGACTGCAAGTCACTTAGGCAAATACAAGTTGGAATCTGACCAAATTGATCAGAAAAATTAATGGAATAAATCAGTTCTAAAATTGAAATGAAATCTGTATAAATTGAGAGGCATGGAGTGTTTGATATCAGAGTTCTGTTTTTTGAGGTTTTTGCTTCCAGCAATGTGAGAGCAATCAGCTGAGGAGTTTTGTTTTTAAAAAAGTAAAGCTGATTGGTTCTCCGGTAACAGAGCAAGTTAGAACTGGAAACTAATTACAGAAACAGAGAGAGAGTGCGAGAAAGACACAGAAGGATGTGCTGTTGTTCTCGACAGCAGAATCTACCTGTTTTCTGCAGTAAAATAAAAGCTGGACTTTGTCAATACCAGTTCCCTTTCCTGCAGCATTTTGCATGAGCTGTGACTTCTGAATTAATAATTCAGACATTTTACAAGTGAACTTTTTTTAAGCAAGTGAATTTTGTTACAAGCCAATGGAAATTTCCAGAAAATGTCAGCTGAAGGGTCCGGTTATCAAAAGAAAGATCATCTCAACATCAAAACCAGAAGGAAAATCCACCAAACTGCATTCTCATTTTTTTTTCACAATCTCTGCCAATAATCTACTTTGCTTACTTGTTTGTCTGTACATGTGTGTAAGAAAGTGTTTGAGAGGATTAGAATTTTTCTTGGTAACGTTTGTGTGTGAATGGTTTATGTCTGTTTAATTGTAGCTACAATCCAATTACTTATGATAAATAATTTTGTTTATACAGAAACCTATACAACACTGGTTTGAAAGTCTGGTAACTTGTAGTACTGTGCATACCTTACAATATGATTCTATCACTTGGTAGGACTTTGGGAATAGTACAGCTCAACTCAAAGTGCACGATCACTGTTGGTTGTAACATTCTAATCAACAGTGTTTCTATCAAGGAAAGGATTTCACTCCAATCCTATTAAAATGCATCATAACAACAGGTGACATTTTCTTACTCTGCACTGCATATCCAGGGAACTGTCGTGATTTGTACTTACTGGAGCATTCACAAGTACCAGCCTTTTAAAGGCCCTCACTTCACACAAGGATGGTGACAGAGGTTCCTGATTTCTATCATAAATTGTCAGATTACCTCAGAGCTAATGTTCAATGCTGTCCATACTTTGACAAGAGCCACTGTGAAACACGCCACATGCCTGCACTAATTAAATGGAACGATGCATTACAGGCCAGACAGGCTGTTGAGCATCATTGCACTGCGCTGCACTCTCCAAAGTTATCAAAGAGGGACTATATTGGATGAGGAGAAACTCTGGATGTAGGTTTGTTTGCTGAGCTGCAAGGTTCATTTTCAGGCATTTCGTCACCATACTAGATAACATCTTCAGCGAGCCTCCGGACAAAACACTGCTGGTGTTTCCTGCTTTCTATTTACATGTTTTGGTTTCCTTAGGTTGGTGATGTCATTTCCTGTGGTGACATCATTTCCTATGGCGAGGTCATCTCGTGTTTTTTTTCTCAGGGGGTGGTAAATGGGGTGCAAGTCAATGTGTTTGGTTGGAATGCCATGCTTCTAGGAATTCTCATGCATGTCTCTGTTTGGCTTGTCCGAGGACGGAAGTGTTGTCCCATTTGAAGTGGTGTCCTTCCTCATCTGCATGTAAGGATACTAGTGAGAGGGGATCATGTCATCTGATGGCTAGCTTTCTGCCCGAGGAGAAATTGTAGGAGAGACAGGAATCCTCTAAGTAGGAATACAAGGGTAACCATCATATATTGCTTCAAGAGCATCATCAATAAGAGGAGCACTGGGCATGGCGCTGGAGTGGCTCAGAGGATGGAAGCAACCTAATAGCCAGACACTTCCAGAATTTCCAAGCTCGGTTCAGATTTTCTATCTTCGAGTGATCATGACATTTGCACACTTGGCAGCTAACCCTCTATGTCTTATGTATTTCCAGCAGACTCAGTGTTGCTGATTACTGTTGGGTCAATAAAGAGGTCAATATTGTTTTGAATGAGATTCTGATATCTTCCTCTCTGTGAAAGCTAAAATGCATCCAAATTTCCCTGATGACAACATTAGCAATAAATCAGGGATGAAACAGTGAGCACCTTCCGTTGAATCATTTTGCTGCATGTTACTGTCAATATAGTCCACGTGTTTCAGACAAATGAATAATTTCAGGAATGCCAATTCCTTATGAAGATGATCAAGTTATTACTCAGTCTGAGAATTCTTCTTCTGAGAAATTTTCCATTAACATCCTTTTGGTGCTTCATACTGCACTGAGACAGCACTAGTCCCTTGTTATGCCTCAGTATCCAATCGAACAACTCAAACTGCAAAGGGCTGGGTGTTATGCATCTGTTTACTACAGACTGTTACAGCAAACATTTGAGTTGGCCACTGGCTAAGTCACATCACAAACCCTTTCCTTGTGAAAAGAAAGAGTTCCATTTATTTTTGTTTATGGAATATGGACCCCACTGGTAGATGAGTAGATATTGCCCACCCCTAATCATTCTTGAGGCGGTGGTGGTGAGCTGTCTTCTTGAATAGCTGCCCTCCATGGAGTGCAGAGACACCCAGAAATCTGGCAGAAAGGGGGTTGTCAGATTTTGATGCAGGGACCAAGTTCAAATGGTGCGTGATTTGAAGGGCACCCTGCAGATTTCTGTGTTTTCATTACCTGCTTGTCCTACTAATTGATAAACTCTGTAGGGTGTATGGGAAGAAGCCTGGGTGAGTTGTTGCCTATAGTGCCAATAATGACCTAAAGACTTTGCAAAGCATCTTTTAGCCAACTTAATATCTTGAAAGTTTGTTTAACATTTTAATATAGAAAATGTACCAACAATTGGTGTTCAAACTTTCAAGTAACAATGTTACAATGATCAGGTAATATGAACTAGCCACACAAATACTGTAGCTATGGGAGCAGGTCAGAGATTAGATTTTTGCAGTGCCTAATTCACTGCCTGTCTCACCAGTGCCTGTCCACTATCTGAAAGGCACAAGTCATGGATCTGGTGGAATACTATCCACTTGCTTTGATTTTTGCAGCTCTAAGAACATTCAAGAATTTCAACATGATCCAGAACAAAACAGTCTGCTTCACTGGCACCTGATCCACCACCTTCAATGTTTGTGACTGACACACAGAAGCAGCAATGTGTACCATCTACACGATGCACTACAGCAGCTCGACAAGGTTCCTTCAACAGCCTCTTTCAAACCCATGTCCTCGACCATCTAGAAGAATGAGAATAGCATACATTTGGGAACACAGCCACTTGCAAGTTCCCTCTCAGCTATGCACCATTCTGACTTAAAAATACATTGTCATTTCTTCACTGAGAGTGGGTTAAAATGTTGGAAATCCTTTTCTATATGAAGTATAGAATTGTAGCAGTTCTGACACTCAGCTGCTGCTAAAAGCTATATCCACACTTTTCTTACTTCTAGACTTGAGTTTTTCTCTCCATTCTTGATTGGCCACCCACATTGTCCCTTCGTAAACTGGAGGTAAATCAAAAACCATACTGCCCATGTTCTAACCCACATCAAATCTCATTCACCTCTTATTTTCTGCTCGCTATAAGTTCCCAATCAAGCAATACTTTTAAAAAAAAAATTCTCATTCTAGCTTACAAATCCCTCTATGGACCCCTATCTACTTCTGTAATGACCTCCAGCCATACAACTGCATGAGATATCAGAGCTTAACTGATGTTAGCTCCCAATCTTAGTTGCTCAATCATTAGTACCCTCAGCTGCAAGGTCCCAAATTTTGAAATTCCTTCACTACTGTATCTTGAACACAAAAAATGAACAAGAGAAGACCATTCAGCCTTTGAGCCTTCTCTGCCATTCAATATGAACAGATCACATTTCTAACCTCAGCTCCACACTCCTGCATGCCTCTGATCACCTTCCATCCTGCTGGTAATCAAGAATCGATCTGCTGCTGCTGCCTGAAAAAGTAGCTTCTGCAACCACTGCCTTTTAAGGAAGGAAATTCCAAAGATTCTCAACCCACCTTTCTCCTTTCGACCCTGTTTCAAACTACCTCTTTGGCCAAGCTTTTGACTAGCTGGCCTGATATCTCCTTCGTGGTTTAGCCTTTAACCCTTGGTTTAATAATACTTCCATGCAGCACCCTGTGAAGAACATTTTGTATTTATATCACATCTTTCATGTAAGAAGTCATTGTATTTTCATCCAATAAATCACAAGTAAAAGGAATTGCCTTCCTTGCAAAAGATCTATTAGCATCTTTCTTGTAATTCAACTTATTAATTTAGTCAATGACATTTGGGCTTTTCTGATCTATATTTTTGATTCTGTGGCCAAGTGATTCAGCTACTTCTGTCAGCAGTAATAGGAGTGGCATTTTAAACCAAATCTTGAAAACAATTGCAGTAATGAGCAAAAAAAAATTGAATACTGGACTTGTAATGATACTTGTATCAAGATAATTGTGATCTAAAGAGGAATTATTTTGCATTTCTGTCTGTTTGATGAAACAATTTGTTTATCTGGTTTCATGAATATAGGTCTTGGTCTATGTACTTTCATACAAGCAAGTTGGTCAATCAAACATCTTTGTTTTACTAATTTAAAAACTTTTATCACAGATTTGTACTTGTAACACCTCTTTTTTTCAAACCCATTTGAATTATCAGGGAAGTGTGATTTGCTTTTTGAATAACTGGACTTAGCAATAGTTGTATTGCAGAAATTTGATGCTAAGCATGAATTTGTTAATTTCCAAAAAAGCTGCTCCTGTCACGCAGGGCTACAAATTAGATAGCCCCATCTTGAGGACATTGGGGTGGAGAGATGAGGGCTAGGGGAAGGGAGTCAACAATTCCTATCATTATTTCTTTTGATGTGCAGACTTCCAGGATTTGTGCACAGCAGTGTCTTCTGAAACCCTAATTCAAATGTTCTTACGACATCAGTATGTCAATTGCAGCATGTGGAATCGCTGAATGGCTGTTCAGATGCACAGCTTGGAGACAAATGTTAGAGGAAGTGACCACGAATTAGAGATGGTGTTCCTACTGATTGAAAGCAGTAAGTCGAAGCACTCACCTCACCTCCATGGAAGTAGGTGCCCCTCAGTGAATTCCTCACTTTGTGGCACTACTTTCTGGCTGGCTTGGTGTACCAGAGAGGCGAAGTACGGTAAGCCAACAATATGCTCCAGGCAGCCTTCCCATTTTATAAGCACAGGCCTACAATTCTGGAAAATCACTTCAGGCACTCAAGGTCAAGGAATCTGTTCCACCATGCCAGTGAAAGTGCTCCCGACTTGGATGGTTTTATGCTGAAGACATTGACCATCCAAATGAAAGACAGGAGAGGGGCCAGTCTTCAAGACAGAACAGGTAAGTGAATGTATCTGTCCATCACAGCTCAGATCATCCACATCAACTATTTGTCGTGCTGCTCAGTACATAATATTGTGATATCAGTTTAAGAGGGAACATGCTAATTAGCAAATACCAGGTTGTAAAATATGGGATGAGCAGCCATTTCACAGTTTTCCTCTGGCACATATTGCAAGGGTGTACCAATATGCTTACCTGTAACAATAGTTGCTGAAACTCTAATAGTCTGCAGAGGAATCCTTAACCACATCTAGAACACATCTTCAAATGAATAGAATCTCAATCTTGTTTCCTGTTCGGAAATGAGCTAGGTGTGACTGTAAGGAAAAACAAAGCAAAAACACACCCTCATCACTCATCCAGCAGCAGACCTTGACTTGTATTGTTACATTACATTTTACCCACGTATAGTTTTCCAATCACACCTACAGCAGAAACACAGAGACTCAACTTTCTACAGCTATACAAACCCATAAGTATACCTCTGTGGCAACCACATACACCAAGTATGTAAATACCCAGATACTGCCCTTCTGACCTCCCTGCTGGAGAAGGTGAAATAGAACTAGCAGTAAAATTGGGAAAACAGATGGGGAATAAACACCTGCAACCTCCCAGTATCCTGAGGAGGTAGTTGAACAACCTTGGAAATAATATCACAAAGATAGCACCTGACACTGCCAAAGCCAAACTGAATTGTGCAATGCTGCCTTAAGTAGCTTCTCTACTCACTCTTTACTCTCAATCTAAGAGAGGCTATAATGTAGAAACTTTAGCCTGAGTGTCCATAGAACTCCTGTTGTCCTCCCCACAGTCTCTCTCTCTCTCTCTCACATCACAGCCCTCCCTTTTTTGTGTGTTTTCAGGTAGCCAGAAACTTGTGGCTACCTAGGCTTCAAAAGTAGCCAGAGCAAGAGGAAGAGCAAGCTCAGGTGACCTTGCAGTCCCAGCCATCCGCTCAGATACTGAAGTTGAACATTAGAGGCTGATCTAGAGTTGGGATTTGCATGTAGGTATAGGTGAGTTACAGGCAGGTCAGCGGAACAGTTTTTGCTATTTCTGAACTCTTACAAAGACAAAGTTTCAGATGAATTCTGCAACAAGGAAATCACAGGACACTGCTGCAGCAAAATAAAGGGAGAAACCTATCATGATGCTTGCTTAGATGCCTGGTGCCTTGACAGGTCAGCCCGAGAGCATCAATCATTCACTGGTGAGGAACATGGAGGATTCCAGTTCAAATATTTTTCAAGGCTTTGCACAGAGCATGAAGCCCATTATTTTGAGTGTGATCCAGGGTGTAATCTGTGGCAATTATCATAGTTGCTACCACAGCACAAGAGAAACAAAACAATGCTTCAAAAGCTTAACCTGAGTATTAGTAGTTATAACTCTCTTAACCTTCAGTGTAATGACAATCCCTTTGAATGATGCAAAAACAGATTGTATCTTGCTTTCTATCAACCTGTTGTTTCAGGAATGTGTAACAAAGATGCCACCTGCCACTGTGCTGACCAAATTTTGTCTCCAGGCATGGCATCAGCATGCTATTGCCATGGGTGTGATGATGATAATATTGATTAAAGACCTTTGGGTCATGTCGAGGGTGCATTAGCATGTGGCATTTCCAGCAGTTACGCATGCAGGCTACATGGTAAGTGACCAGTTATTCATCACAGGAAAAGCTGTAGGACATCCGTAGCCCCACTACGTATGGCACTAGATTTTACATGGCACTAAATTTAACACCATGTGCCTTTAATTATGCTGTATCAAGATGATGTTCTCTAAAGGAAAAATGGAGTATTAAAAATTTTTATTTTTAATTAAGTATGAGAATCCAAAAGTATTTCCATTAGCAGGCTATTTCATTCCGAGATTTAAGAAAAGACAAAATGCAAGCAAAGCAAATCTAGGCAGTAAAAGGGCAAAACAATCAGAAAATAGAATGGTTATATTGATTATTAGCAGGAGATTGTTCCAAAGGCAACTGACTTCAATTTTTCTTGCAGCAGATCTTTCGCAGGACCTATTTAATACACAAAAAAAAATTAAGAATGAAAGAAATATCAGACGTAGATCATTTGGCCTTTTGGGCCTGCTCTGCTATTCAATTTCATCTTCTGAGTTCCATCTTTCCATACCAATCATATATTTCTTGAATCCCTTAGGATTACCATTGATTCCTTAAGTATTTAAAAATACAAAAAAAATCCTTGGACTTGTTCATCAAAATAGGTTGTATTTAAACCTGTAAACACTTTGCATTTTTTGTTGAACGTACTGAAGTGACTATTCTTTCATCCACTCACTTTGAGTAGCTGGTCAAGTTTTTTCAATAAAGAGGCAAGTTGTGATTTAGTTTCACCGGTTAAGGACTGACCCTTCAGTGTTTTAGAACAGAATCATAGAATTCTGGGTTCCTACAGTGCAGAAACAGGCCATTCGGACCATTGCGCCTACACTGACCTTCAGAACAGCATCCCACTCAGACCCCCTCCCCACCCCCATCTCTGCATCTCCTATGGCTAATCCATGTAAGCTTCCAATTCTCTGAGCACTATGAGCAATTTGGCATGGCTAGTCCACCTAACCTGCATATCTTCAGATTGTGGGAGGAAACTAAAGCACCCAGAAGAAATCCACATAGATACGGGAGAATGTGCAAACTCCACACAGACCTGACACCTTCCCACATACATTCCCACTGCCAAGGCATACATTGCTTTCAGAGGTACTCTAAATATCAGCAGTGTTCTTTAAATTGAGAGTTCATTATGCATTTTAGTTACACAGTTTAGCACATTAACATAATTGCACTCAAATCTCACCATATTTAAAATCAGCCAGGTAGTGAATTCTTGGAATTACTCAATTTTAAAAGATAATTTCAAAACAGTTTCATTACAATTTCACTGCATGGGTAACATGGCTGAGGTTTTAGCAAACATTGAATCTTCATTCAAAAACAGCGCAAGACAATAAACATATTGATCCTTTTCAATCTAGTTTTCAATAGTTTTCCTTTTAGCGACCTCTTCCTTCAAAGTCATCAAAGGAGGAAAAATAGTACTATCTAGTTACAAGGATTTACTATTTTGCTCATCCAGCAGATTGTTTTCACCTATGTTGAAATCAACAATACAATAGGTGATGAAAAGGTTTCCAAAACAATGCACATACTGAGTAAGAGATATAACAATAATTTCAGAATTTTCTTCAACTTCATAGTTGACAATCATGAAACATCATGTAAAGATGCCTGCAAATTCAAGTTTTTGGTTCACGTAAATCCTCAGTGATACAAACAATCCCTATTTATCACTGTTAGGAGATTGATGGGGAGAACATTCATTTGCTGACTTTCTGATAATCATTATTTCAAGGGATTTGCAATGGTTTTACTGTGATTGAAGACAAACAGCAAAGTATCATGTATAATGTAGGATGCGGTCTCTCATTAGTAAGCAGTATGTGAAAGCCCTCTGGGAATTTATAACTAGGTTACCTTTTAGTTCTATTTTGAATCAATTGATCTGGCATCTTTCCTGGAGTTCTCTTATTCAGAATGTTTTAAGTGTTCGCATAATCCTTAATAGAGAAATCAGTGTCTTTGCATTTAATTGGCTATGTTGAAGAAATCCAGATTGAAACAAATTAAAATTGGAATAAATTATTTAGTTGTCATAACACTTGAGAACAATATGAGGCATTTGTAGACTATGCTGAAGGTTTTAAAACAAAATCATTACATCAGAAAGCCTGCAGCTAGATATTCAAATAATTTTCAGGATTGCATTCTAAATGATTGTTGACAATGCTGCAATGAAATCGAGCTGATAGGCTGTGGAAATCGGTATGCTCTTGGGGTAGAAACCTTTCTTTTGTTGCGATAAAACATGCAAATACTGAGTTTCTACTTTGTGTGAAGTGGGGAGATTGGATACAAATTATGCTTGAAATTGTGTTAATGAAATTTCCATTATAATAGATACTAACTCTTCAATCAACCAATGCAATTGATCTATTTAAGTGTGGTAAACCATGGCAGTTTTGCAGCTTAAATGGATGTTTATGTTTGGCAAAGAAAACATGCTCAATTTGAAGTCTCTCTTTGATGACTACATATGGAAACTTGCTAACCTCATTATTTCAATCTGGGGACGTGTCAAGTTTGTGGGTGAAGCAGGTTTCGAGCAAAGTGATAGTTAAACCTGTTAAAAAAATACAGAAGCTTAATTTACATACGCTTGAGTTTCTGTGATCTTTTGTCTGCATTATACGGATGAACCTGGTGCAAACTACCACAAACTCCACCTTAGAGAATCTGCCCCCAAGGCTCAAACCTAAAATGATAGACAGCTGCATATTGCTTTACTCAGAGTTAATAAATGAAACTTTTTTTGCATCATTGTGATAAAAGGGCACAACAGTTTACAGAATGTGTTACATGAATTGATTATTCCCAAGGTCTGGATTGAGAATTCAAGGAATGAGAGCAGAATTCAGTCATCCTATGTAGCAAAAGTGCCAGGTGATGGATTTCGAAGTGAGAGCTTTGCTGCAGCTGTGTGTTTGTGATACGCAGCGGCCACATTATTATGTGATGGATCTCGGAAAGAGGTTCCCAAATCTGCCATTTGCTGTTGGAGTCAGTGGACTGTAGTTAAACAGCAAGGCAGAAGTGGGTACTGTAGATTAGAGTCAAGATTAGAGTGGTGCTGGAAAAGCACAGGTCAGGCTGCATCCAAGGAGCAGGAATATTGACGTTTCCTGATGAAGGGCTTTTGCCCAAAACATCGATTCTCCTACTCCTCAGATGCTGCCTGACCTGCTGTGCTTTTCCAGCACCACTCTAATCTTATATTTAAATAGCCCCCCAGGTTCAGCTGCAGTGTGCCAACAAGGAAGCACCATTGTCACTGTGGAAGAATCTCACTCCTGAATACAGTTCCAACTTCAAAGGCTTTTCTTTCAACTGAATCCACCCAGAACTCCTTCACGAGTGCTCATCCTCACGAGGAGAGTGCATGGCACCAGTTCAATGAGAAATCATCCCTCCAGTTGGTCTTCCTGGCTCCTTGGGAAGTGTGCATTTCCCAGCTGGCTGCAGCAGGAGGTCTTCCTGTTGACATAGGAAGCCTGGGTGGCAGTGTCAGCAATTGTTAGAAACTTTGGGATGCACAGATGCCATTGGGGTGGACAGAGGATCGATAAGCTCATTCAGATCAGCAGGGTGAGGATAATGGGATGGTTCAAATGTTATGTCTCTTATGCAATGTGACCTAGTGTGGGACAGGAGTGGGTAGGCAAGTGAAACCCTCAGTCGCAGATGGATCACAAGGTCTGGTTGCACATGGGTTGAAGTGGTGGGAGAAAAAAAGAGTGGATATCAACCAGGAGGCCAAATTGTCAAATACATTCCTGTTGGAATTGCATTCACTTAATGAGAAATGACTCATTGCCCCTTGACTGTTTGCAAGAAACATGGATGACAAAGTAGAGAACAGGTCAAAACACGCTCAATATTAGGACATTGACACTTCGGAAGCCATGGTTTGGAGATGCTGGTGTTGGACTGGGGTGTACAAAGTTAAAAATTACACGACACTGGGTTTAGTCCAACAGGTCTAAGTGGGAGCTTTCAGACTGCTGCTCCTTCATGAGGTGGTTGTGGAGTACACGATTGTAAGACACAGAATTTATAGCAAAAGTTTACAGTATGATATAACTGAAATTATACATTGAAAAATACCTTGATTGTTTGTTAAGTCTCTCATCTGTTGGAATGACCATGTTAGTTTCACCTTTTTCATATGTAAATCGCAAAATTTTTGTTAAAAGTTACATTAAAGTTAAAAGTGAATGTTACTTGAGAATGTGGAACTTTTACTCCAAAAGCTAGTGCTTCCAATTAAACCTGGTGTTGTGTGATTTTTGACTTTGTACACTTGGAGGGCAGGGTGTGGCTGTTGGACAATCAGAGGATGAATTGAGTGCAGTAAGCAACACGGCAGCTCAGTGTTTAGCACTTCTGCCTCACTGCCCCAGAGACCAGAATTCCATTCCAGCCTTGGGTCACTGTCTGTCTATGTGGAGTCTGCATATTCTCCCCATGTCTACATGGGTTTCCTCCCACAATCCAAACATATGAAGGTTAGGTGGATTAGCCACAGAAAATGCAGCATTATAGGGATAGGGTAGAGGGATGGAACTGGATGCTCTTTGTAGGTCAGCCTGCTTTCATACTGTAGGGATTCTAGCATGATTCTGCAAAGAGACTGAGGAAGGCTTAAGCTGGTGAACAATAAGGAGGTGTGTCACAGAGGACTATAAGAGTATCATGAACCTAATTCTGTTATCCAATACAGTCCTCACACTCTGGAGGGACCGCTGCTCCATTGCCCGTAATCCTGCAGTGTCTACTTCTGAAGAAAGGAAGTGACACCAAAACATCAGGGGTGCACTGTTCCATCTTTCTCCTGCATCCTGCACTACAGCAGATATTGTCACTTTAGATGAGGCACACTTCCAGTGAGCAGTTCCCAGACACTTCAGAACAGCTGATGGAGCCTGTGAGACCCTGAAACTTGGGAATCTGACCCATGCTGATCCCCAGGCCTATAGCTGGCCTCTAGTCATGATCACACAGAACAGATTGGAGATGCATCATGAGACAGTGTACAGGCATGAGCAAATGATGGCAGATCAATGGGTAAGCGTTTGGTTTTCTACATGCAGTGGTTGGTAACTACCATGGAGATCCAGATTCAGCTGACCAATCAATGGCTGGTATAAAAGTGTTTAGACCAGTAGACCCTCATATTTGTAATGGGCTGTATGACTATGACCACCCAATAGGAGGATATGATACCTGGACGTCCCACCAGAAAATTGAGAATTGCTTTTTCAGGCAACACCTTTCAAGATGCTGATTGTTTTTCTGAGCTATGGCTGTGCACAAAAACAGAAAATGCTGAATCCTGCTCTTCAGAAGATTCTGTGGACTAAAAATGTTAAATCTATGTCTGTCTCCACATTTGCTACCAGACCCTACTGAGTTCCACCAGCATATTCTATTTTTATTTCAGATCTGAATTATTTTTCTTTTAATTAAGCCATTCCTCAGCCCCTCTGCGAGTGACCCAATCACTTTTGCGAAGGCCCATCAAACTTTGGACAGCTATTTAGGTATACAAATGTACATCCCTCATAATTGTTATTTACCATAGAGTCATAGAGATGTACAGCATGGAAACAGACCCTTTGGTCCAACCCGTCCATGCCAACCAAATATCCCAACCCAATCTAGTCCCACCTGCCAGCACCCGGCACATATCCCTCCAAACCCTTCCTATTCATATACCCATCCAGATACCTCTTAAATGTTGCAATTGTACCAGTCTCCACCACATCCTCTGGTAGCTCATTCCATACACGTACCACCCTCTGTGTGAAAAAGTTGTCACTTAGGTCTCTTTTATATCTATCCCTTCTCACCCTAAACCTATGCCCTCTAGTTCTGGACTCCCCGACCCCAGGGAAAAAGACTTTGCCTATTTATCCTATCCATGCCCCTCATGATTTCATAAACCTCTGTAAGGTCACCCCTCAGCCTCCGACGCTCCAGAGAAAACAGCCCCAGCCTGTTCAGCCTCTCCCCATAGCTCAAATCCTCCAACCCTAGCAACATCCTTGTAAATCTTTTCTGAACCCTTTCAAGTTTCACAACATCTTTCCGATAGAAAGACCAGAATTTCACGCAATATTCCAACAGTGGCCTAACCAATGTCCAGTAGAGCCGCAACATGACCTCCCAACTCCTGTACTCAATACTCTGACCAATAAAGGAAAGCACACCAAACGTCTTCTTCACTGTCCTATCTACCTGTGACTCTACTTTCAAGGAGCTATGAACTTGCACTGTAAGGTCTCTTTGTTCAGCAACACTCCCTAGGACCTTACCATTAAGTGTATAAGTCCTGCTAAGATTTGCTTTTCCAAAATGCAGCACCTTGCATTTATCTAAAGTAAACCCAATCTGCCACTTCTCAGCCTATTGGCCCATCTGATCAAGATCCTTTTGTAATCTAAGGTAACCTTCTTTCCTGTCCACTACACCTCCAATTTTGGTGTCATCTACAAACTTACTAACCATACTTCTTATGCTCGCATCCAAATAATTTGTATAAATGACAAAAAGTAGAGGACCCAGCACAGATCCTTGTGGCACTCCACTGGTCACAGGCCTCCAGTCTGAAAAACAACCCTCCACCACCCTCTGTCTTCTCATTCTGAGCCAGTTCTGTATCCGAATGGTGAGTTCTCCCTGTATTTTGTGAGATCTAACCTTGCTAACCAGTCTCCCATGGGGAACCTTGTTGAACACTTTAATGAAGTCTATATAGATCACATCTACCGCTCTGCCCTAATCAGTCCTCTTTGTTACTTCTTCAAAAAACTCAATCAAGTTTGAGACATTATTTCCCCACATGTACATCCTGTCCCTCAGGATTCCCTCCAACAACTTGCCCACCACTGACATCAGGTTCACTGGTCTATAGTTCCCTGGCTTGTCCTTACTGCCATGATTAAACAGTGGCACCACGTTTGCCAACCTCCAGTCTTCCAGCACCTCACTTGTGACAATTGATGATACAAATCTCTCAGCAAGAGGCCCAGCAATCACTTCTCTAGCTTCCCACAGAGTTCTTGGATACACGTGATCAGGTCCTGGGGATTTATCTACCTTTATGCATTTCAAGACATCCAGCACTTCCTTGTCTGTAATCTGGACATTTTGCAAGGTGTCACCATCTATTTCCCTACAGTCTATATCTTCCATATCATTTTCCACAGTAAATACTGATGCAAAATACTCATTTAGTATCCCCCCCATTTTCTGCGGCTCCACACAAAGGTTATCTTGATCAATGTTTGAGGGGCCCTATTGTCTACCTAGTTACCTTTTTGTCCTTAATGTATTTGTAAAGATCCTTTGGATTCCCCTTAATTCTATTTGCCAAAGCTATCTCATGTTCCCTTTTTGCCCTCCTGATTTCCCTCTTAAGTATACTCCTACTGCCTTTATACTCTAAACATTCATTGGATCTATCCTGTCTATACCTTCCATATGCTTCCTTCTTTTAACCAAACCTTCAATTTCTTCAGTCAGTCATCCAGCATTCCCTATGCCTACCAGCCTTTCCTTTCACCCTGACAGGAATATACTTTCTCTGGACTCACGTTATTTCATTTCTGAAGGCTTCCCATTTTCCAGCCGTCCCTTTACCTGTGAACATCTGCCCCAGTCAGTTTTCGAAATTCCTCGCCTAATACTATCAAAATTGGCCTTTCTCCAATTTAGAACTTCAACTTTTAGATCTGGTCTTTCCTTTTCCATCACTGTTTTAAATCTAATGGAATTATGGTCGCTGGCCCCAAAAATGCTCCCCCACTGATACCTCAGTCACGTGCCCTGCCTTATTCTCCAAGAGTAGGTCAAGTTTTGCACCTTCGAGTAGGCACATCCACATACTGAATCAGAAAATTGTCTTGTACACACTTAAATTCCTCTCCATCTAAATGCTTAACAGTATGGCAGTCCCAGTCTATGTTTGGAAAGCTAAAATCCCCTCCCATAACCACCCTATAATTCTTACAGATAAATTAGATTAGATTACTTACAGTGTGGAAACAGGCCCTTCGGCCCAACAAGCCGAGATCTCCTTACAAGTTTGTTTCTCAATTTCCCTCTGACTATTAGGGTGTCTATAATCCAGTCCCAATAAGGTGATCATCCCTTATTTCCAGGAATGTATTTCCAGGAATACCCTCCCTCAGCACAGCTGTAATACTATCCCTTATCAAAAAGGCCACTCCCCTCAATCATGTGGAATCAGAAACTTTGTGTTGTTTATTCATGTGGAGGACTTTAATGTTGTCGCTTGGTTAGTTATGTAGGTGCTACAGAATAAGTAGCAATCCTGGAATGCTGACAGCAGGGTACTGACCTCTCCATAGTTGGAGAAGCAAGGATGGAGCAGTTTGTTTATGGACAATGAAGAGTTGCTTTTGTGAGGAGATTAAAAAATCCTGTGGGTGTAAAGTCAAAAAACATAGGCTCATAAATATCAACATGCCTGTTGGAAACTTATGAGAATGAAAACCTCTCAGTCCTCTATCATTTATCATTGACCTTGTATCTGGTTCAGAACCCTTAAACTGCAGATCCGCCTGCTCTGCTCCTTCCTCAACTTCCTCTTTATCAGATCAGGACTGTTACTTCTGCAGATTGTAAGGCCATCCCTCCGTACTGCAGAAAGTTTGACAATGCACAGCAGATAATGATTTTTTTCTTCTTATCTTTAAAGAGGAGATTGGCCTACCAGCAAGGACACAACTCACGACCCAACAACACAAGGCCGGGTTGCATCACTGAGTCATTCAGGAAGTCATAGGTCTCTCCAACAGTACCATGGTCTTTTAGCCAGCCATTTCAGGAAGCAGTTCTAACAGACAGCAGTACATACTGGCTACAACTCAGCCAACACAGAAATCAGTTCTTCTCACAGGAGCACAAGATAATGTCAAACTCTGCCAGACTAAGCCAGGCAAAGGTCATATCTTTAATGAGCTGATGGTATTTATTTTGGGTGGGGCAGGAGGTGGAGGCGAAGAAATTGTAAATTTCTTATAGAGTCATACATCACGGTCCAACTAGTCCGTGCCAAACATAATCCCAAACTAAACTAGTCCCACCTGTCTGGTCCTGGCCCATATTCCTTCAAACCTTTCCCATTTCATGTATTTATCCAAATATATGTTTCAATTTTACCCACATCCACCACTTCCTCAGGAAATTCATTCCACATGCAAATCACCTTCTTAAAAAAACAATTGCTCCTCATACCTTTGTTAAATCTCTCTCCTCTCACCTAAAGAATGTGCCCCCTAGTCTTTAATATCCCCCATCCTTGGGAAAAAGACAACTGCCATTAACTGTCTATACCAGATTATTTTATAGACATCTATAAGTTGCCTCTCAATCTCTTTTGTTCCAGTGAAAAAAATGCCAAACCTATCCAGCCTTTCTCCATTCAAACCTTCCATACCCTGCAACAACCTAGTCAGTCAGTCTCTTCCAAGCCCCCTCCAGTTTCATAATATCCTTGCGATAATTGGGCGACCAGAAATGTACACACTATTTTAGGAGAGACCTCATCAATGTCCCATACAATCTCAACATGACTTCCTGACTCCTGTAGGAGGAAGTGAGGACACAGATGCTGGAGATCAGAGTTGAAAGTTTGGCACTGGAAAAGTAAAGCAGGTCATGCAGCACCCAAATAGCAGGAGAGTTGATGTTTCAGGCATAAGCCTTGCATCAGGAATGTGGGGACAGAGCTTAGTGGCTGAGAGACAAATAGGAGTGTGGGCTAGGGTTGGGGCAGGGGGCTAAAAGAAGGTAGCTTGGAAGCTGATAGTTGGATGTAGGTGGGAGGTGATTGTGATAGATCAGAGAGGAGGATGGAGGGATAGGTAGAAAGGAAGATGGACAGGTAGGACAGGTCATGAGGGCAGTGCAGAGTTGGAGGATTGGATCTGGAGGAAGTGGGGCAAGGGCGATGAGGAAACTGGTGAAATTGCCATTGATGCCATGTGTTTGAGGAATTCCAAGGAAGAAGATGAGACGTTCTTCCTCCAGGCGTCAGGTGGATAGGATTTGACAATGGAGGAGGCTCAGCACTTGAATGTCCTTGGCAGAATGGGAGGGGGTGTTGAAGTGGTTGGCCACAGGGTGGTGGACACAGTAGATGAAGTGTTTGGATGTGCAGAGAAATCTCTGTCTGATGTGGTAGGATCCTTTATGGCCTTGGATGGAATTATTGGGGGAGGTGTTGGTGCGGGTTTTATACCTGTTGTAGTAGCAAAGGAATGTGCCAGGAGGGAGGATGGGTTGGTGGGAGGCATGGACCTAATGAGGGAGTCACAGAAGGAATGGTCTCTGTGGAATGCTGATGGGGTGAGAGGGAAATATATCTCTGATGGTGGGGTCGGATTGTAGGTGGCTGAAATGGCAGAGGCTGATGCATTCTATCTGGAGGGATTGGTGGGATGGAAGGTGAGGACCATACTTTTATACTTAAAGGACTGAGCTATGAAGGCAAGATTGCTAAAAGCCTTTTTAACCACCCTCTCTATATGAGACAAACTTCAAAGAGTAACGTGCCTGAACCTCCTGGCTCCTTTGTTCTACAATACTACCCAAGATCCTACCATTAATTGTATAAGCCATACCCTTATCTATTGTACCAAAATGCAATATGTAGTTCTTCTATAATGTGTTGGTTGTGTTCTTATGCAAACCAATATTATAGAAAAATTGTGCTTTAGAAACAGCACTTCAAGTGTTGACGATGTAATCGCGTTACAGCCAACACACATTTTAAGAGTTTGCATTTTAGAAACAGTGCCCCCAGTTCATCAATTGCAAAACAGCGAATTCCCATTAAGAAAATGGGCATTATAGCAGAACCACCTGTATTTTGCATTTATCCAGATTGAACACCATCTGCCAATTTTCTATGCATTGAACCATTTAGTCAAGATCACTTTGTCTTAGAAAACATCGTTCACCATCGACAATGCCACCAATTTTGGTGCCAACCACAATAAAAACTTCTGAAGGATAGGATTAAATCAATATTTATAAAAGGCAGGGATTGTTTACAGAAAGAAATCCTATCTGACCTACTTGGTTGAGTTTCTTGTCGAAGGTAACTAAATATATTCATCAGGGTAATGCAGTTGATGTGGTTTACATTGAATTCAGCATTTCAGGGAACATCTCTGGGGCACACGCACCAAACAACCCCACTACCCTGTGGCTGACCACTTCAACTCCCCCTCCCACTCCACCAAGGATATGCAAGTCCTGGGCCTCCTCCATCACCAAATCCAAGCCACCTGAGGTGTTTTTCCTCCAGTCATCATTTTCCACCTTGGTACCTTTTAACCATATAGCAGTCAACAATCTTCACTATTTTCCAAATCACCACCATTGTCTTGACCTGTCCATCTTCCTTCCCTACTATCCACTCCACCCTACCCACCAACCTACCCCTATTAGCACCCCCCACCTGCATCTATCTATTGCCTTCCCACCTACCTTCCCTCCACCCCAACACCCTATTTATCTTTCAGCCCCTCTCCCCCCTCCACATTTCTAATGAAGGGTTTATCCCCGAAATGTCAACTCTCCTGCTGCTAGGATGCTGCCTGACTTGCTACGCTTTTCCAGCACCACCCTTTTTGACTTGGACACTGTAGCATCTACCGTCCTAATTTTCTCCAAGGAATTCAGGAAGGCCTTTGACAAAATTCATATAGAAAGCTGGTCCAAAAAGATAAGAGCTCATGAGATTCAAGATGAGTTGGCAAACTGGATCCAAAACTGGCTTCCAAATAAAAGGGCAAGAGTGACAGAAGCACATTGTCTTTGTAATTGGAAGCCTGTGACCAGTGGTGTGCCACAAAGATCTGTGGAAGCAGGTACTCTAGCAACATTGAAGAACCATCTGGATGATTACTTATAATGCCAGCAAACTATGGACCAAATGCAGGTAAATTGGAATAGTGTAGTTTGGTGTGTGTTGGTTGTTATAAACATGGTGGGCCGAAGGGCCTGATTATATGCTATATGACTTTATGACTGTGAAATCATCCTGTTTGCATACTAATCAAAGTGCAAGATACAGCAATGTAACATCAAATAGCTGACTCACATTTTGTGAATAACAGTGGACATTTTGTTTGGTGCAACAATTTACTTAACATTTGGTGGTAACAATAACAACAGTGATAATTTTCCAAAGCAACATGGTCATTATGTTTGGTGAGGTTAAAAAAAAATGCAACTCCTGTGCAGTAATTATTGGTTCAGCTTTTAGGTTTTATGTACAGCTTGTTGAATACTTACAGAAATAAAATCAGGCAACGGTGATCCTTTGTCGCGTCACTGAGACATATTTGGAGTTGACAAGTATGTCACACAATTTACCATTTCAATAGCAAACATAGGAATGAAAATTTCTCTTATTATCTTATGCTAAACAGCTGGAAGTCAAGTTGAGGGTGCATCGGCAAGAGAGTCAAAACATCAAAATGGCATCAGCAGCTTTATAGCCTTTGTAATACTAATGAGGCTGGCTGCAATTTCATCACCTGTCTAAATTGTCAGCGTGGTAGGTCCATCTTCACATTAAAATTGGGATAAGACAATGCAAGATGAACGCTACTGGCTATTTTAGGTAGGAACTGAGCAGAAGATCTGAGGCCTTCGGAGGGTGAGGATTCTGTTATCTTTGCAGGCTCCACCAGAATAAGGCTACACTTCTCAGGCCCTCAAAAATAAATTGAACCTCTTCCACCCACTCCAGGGTCTCCACCCACTCCAATCAGAACTCCAAACACAACTCATTTTCTGGAGGTCAGATCAGGAGGTCAGAGCCTTGAATCCGGCAATTTGTAACTCGATGTTAAAACAGGTTGGCCCTTCAAAATCAGCAAGGTACATCCAGCATGGGAATTAGCATCTGACTCCATATGCTTCCCAAGTCATATCCCTAAAAGTCAAATGATCCAAGTACAATAATCAGAGATTAATATTTTAGTGACTAAGATGAAATTGTTAGCTTTCTTGGTAAATTAGTTATTTAGCATCAACTATTTTCTACATGTGTGCTTTAAAGGTAACTTCAATGCCTTGTTGAAGGTCAGAATTTGATTCACTGCAGCATTCATGCTTTGGACTAAATTTTTACAGCACAAAGAAAAGCACATGAATAGCCCCTTCAGCCCTCCAAGCCTGTGCCAATCCAGATCCTCCATCTGAACCTATTTTCTAAGGATCTGTATCCCTCTGCTCCCTGCCCATTCATGTATCTGTCTCGTTACATCTTAAATAACGCTATCGTTATGCCTCTACCATCTCTGCTGGCAATGCATTCCAGATACCCATCACGCTCTGGTAAAGAACTTTCAACACATATCTCCTCTAAAACCTTTCCTCTCTCACCTTGAGTTCATGACCCCTAGTAATTGAATCCCCCACTCTGGGAAAAGGCTTTTTGCTATCCACCCTGTCTACACCTCTCATAATTTTGTATTCAATACTCCATCCGATGAAGGAAGGCATGCCTTCTTGACCCCACTATTGACCTGTGTTGCCACCTTCAGGGAACAATGGACCTGAACACCCAGATCTCTCTGTACATCAAATTTTCCCCAGGGCTGGTCAGAAATGTACAGCACAGAAACAGTCCAACCCGTCCATGCCAACCAGATATCCCAACCCAGACTAGTCCCACCTGACAGCACCCGGCCCATATCCCTCCAAACCCTTCCTATTCATATACCCATCCAAATGCCTCTTAAATGTTGCAATTGTACCAGCCTCCACCACACCCTCTGGCAGCTCATTCCATACACGTATCACCCTCTGCATGAAAAAGTTGCTCCTTAGATCTCTTTTATATCTTTCCCCTCTCACCCTAAACCTATGCCCTCTAGTTAAGGACTCCCCAACCCCAGGGAAAGGACTTTGTCTATTTATCCTATTCATGCCCCTCATAATTTTGTAAACCTCTATAAGGTCACCCCTCAGCCTCAGATGCTCCAGGGAAAACAGCCCCAGCCTGTAGAGCCTCTCCCTGTTGCTCAGATCCTCCAACCTTGGCAACATCCTTGTAAATCTTTTCTGAACCCTTTCAAGTTTCGCAACAGTCCATTTACCATACAGTTCACTCTAGAATTGGATCTTCCAAAATACATCACCCCGCATTTGCCCAGATTGAACTCCATCTGCCATTTCTCCACCCAACTCTCCAATCTACCACATATACTCAGCTTTTTCCACTACTTTTTCAGGTTATATTTATGGGGTCAACTATTGCATGGATACAACTTTTGAGGGGCTGAAATTCATGCCCGTCAAAATTCACCCTGTATCAGTCGCAGAAACCCTACTGATCTCTAAATGAATAAAGAAAATAAAACAAATTATGGTAATTCTGAAAATCTGGAACAGAACAACAGCCATTTGGACTGGAAGACTGGGAGCAAACTGGAGCAACCAACAGACTAGAAAGCTGGAGTGATCGTGACAGCCAGCACACTGACTCAAAACATTCTGTGAAGAACTAGAGTCAACTTTTACATGACATACAGAAAATTCTAGACTATTTGGCCAAAAATAGGGGTCGGCCTTTACATGAGATCAGCGATTATTCGAGTACATACGATATGTTCTGCTGCATTCTGGCAGTCCCCTTCACTATCTCCTACTCTACCATCTCAGTGTCATCTACAAACTTGCTAATACATTCCTCCAAATAATTTATGGATATCACAAACAGCAGTGGGCCCAGCACAGATCCCTGTGGAATGCCACTGGTCATAGTTCTCCATTTTGAGAAACTCCATTCCAATATTACTGTCTCCTGTTGCCCAGCTAGTTCTCGATCCATCTGGCTAATATACCCCATGCGACTTCATGTCCTCTATTAGCATACCATGGGGAACCTAATCAAAACGCCTGACTGAAGTCCATGTATGTGACATCTACAGCCCTTCCCTTGATCAACTTTGTCACTTGCTCAAAGAATTCTATTAAGGTGGTAAGATGTGACCTTTCCTGCACAAAGCCATGCTGCCTTTCACAGATTCCTTTCTTCCCTTTTCTTCCAAAAGTAAACAGATCATAGCCCTCCGTATCTTCTCCAGTAGCTTCCCTACCACTGATGTCAGGTTGACCAGTCCATAATTACCTGGATTAGCCTTGCTACCCTTCTTAAACAAGGGGACAACATTAGCAATTCTCCAGTCCTCTGGGACCTTATCCATGTTCAAAGATGCTGCAAAGATATCTGTTAAGGACCCAGCTATTTCTTCCCTTGCTTTCCTCAGTAACCTGGGATAGATCCCCATCTGAACCTGGATACTTGTCAGTCTTAATCCCTTCTAGAATACCAACACTTGCTCCCTCCTTATGCCAACTTCATCAAGAATAATCAAACATCCTTGTCAAAAAGTGTGGTGCTGGAGAAGCACAGCCAGTCAGGCAGCAGGAAGAGGACCAGGACAGTTGACATTTTGAGCATTAATCTCTTCATCCTGATGAAAAAGCTTATTTTTCCTGATGTAGAGCTTATACTCAAAACATTGACTCTCCTGCTCCTTGGATGCTGCCTGACTGGCTGTACTTTTACAGCACCACACTTTTTGACTCTGATCTCCATCATCTGCAGTTCTCACTTTCTCCTAGTCCAACATTTATCCCGAACTGCAACATTCATCACATCCCTTTCCTTGGGGAATACCGATGCAAAGTGCTCATTAAGAATCTCACCCATTTTCTGACTCCACGCATATCTTTCCTCCTTTGTCCTTGCGTGAGCCAACCCTTCCTCTAGTTACCCTCTTGCACCTTATTGTTATGACGTGGCAGTGAACTCTTCTGTTAATTACCCCAAACACCCAGAAAAGCTCACCTCACCTTGTAATCTGTTAAAGTATGAGTGACGGAGAATTCCCAAATTCCACAAAAGAAAATATCAATTTATTCTTTAACTCTAAAAGTGAACATTAAACAAAACCTATTCACAACTCTAAGCCCCCTATTTTCTTTCCTGCTTCCAACTCTATAGCAGCATACTGTTCCAATAAGACACTTATTAAAATTATATCAACTTCATTTCAAACCACACAGCGGTTGTAATATTAGGTGTCTTTCTCCTTCTGGCTAAAGATCTCCCTGGCTAGACTTCTGCCTTAGTCATATGAAAATGTACCTTTGATAGAATGTTTCCTTATTTGTTGGATCTGTGTTGATGGCAGTTGCTCTGTCTGCAGTTTTCAAAATGCCTGCCTTTTTTATATCTGCCACATTAGAACGTTTTATTGGTTAGAGGTTGACAAAAAATAAAATCAAACTTGAGTGGATTTTAGTATCCTGGGGTGTAATTTTAATGCTTGTTGAGATTGGAATTGTCGTCAAAACAGCAACCAACTCTGGTATACATTTCACAGCAAAATGTTAATTTTTTTCAATTTTCCAGTACACAGACTGCTACCCATTAATCACAGATGCTTGTCAGCTCTTAATTCAGGACAGCATTCACTCTTAAAGGTACAGTACACGCCTTCAACTTCATAACATTATATGCAAATAAAAGGCTTTGGGATTTTCCTTAGCACTGTTTGCTGAAGATATTTCATGATTCCTTTTAGCCCTCTTAATTCCTCATTTCAGATTGGTCCTACTTTCCCGATATTCGGACAAAGCTTCATTTGTTTTCAGTCACCTAGACCTTGGGGTTACTTCCTTTTTTCTCTTAGCTACTCTCAATTTTACCTGTTATCCATGGTTCGCTAATCTTTCCATTTCTATCCCTCATTTGTCACAGGGACATGTCTGCCCTGCACTCTAATCAACCTCTCCTTAAAAACTTCCCACATATCAAATGTAGATTCACCCCCAAACATCTGCTCCCAATCCAGATTCCACAGCTCCTGCTGAATTTTGCTAATGTTGGCTTCCCCCTCTTCCTTCTCCCCACCCACCCCCACCCCAAATATAGCACTCTTCCTTTAGAACCATTCTCGTCTTTGTCCATGAATATTCTAAACATTATGGAATTGTGTTCACTATTCCCAAAGTAATCCCCTACTGAAACTTTAACCACCTGGCCAGGCTCATTCCCCAACACTAAGTCCAGTATGGCCCTTTCGAGTTTGACTATTTCCATACTGCTCTATAAGACCCTTCTGGAAGTGCCTTAGAAATTCTGCTCCATCTAATCATCTAACACTGAGTGAATCCCAGTCAATGTTGGGAAAACTAACATCTCCCATCACCACCACCCTGTTGCTCCTGCATCTTTCCATAATCAGTCTACATATTTGTACCTCCATCTCACGCTCACTGTTGGGAGGCCTGTAGTACAGCTACAACATTGTTACTGCACCCTTCCTATTTCTGAGCTCTGCCCATATTGCCCTCATTCAGCAAAGCTGTGATGTCCTCTCTGACTAGTAATGCAACTCCTCCACATCTTACTTCCCTCTCCATCCCCCGAAGCGTTGATATCCTGGGACATTTAAATTGCCAATCTTGCCCTTCCTTCAACTAAGTCTCAGTAATAGCAATAACAACATACTCCCAGGTACTAATCCACGCTCTAAGCTCATCTGCCTTACCTACCACACTTCTCTCATTAAGACAAATGCATCTCAGACCACCTGTCCCTTTGCATTCATCATCTGCTCCCTGCCTCCTCTTCCCCTTAGTCATGCTGACTTCATCACCATCTTAAATTCAAATATGGTTAGGTATCTTGTGGTGCAGCTGTAGCGTCCCCGCCTCCAAACCAGGAAGCCTGGGTTCAACACCCACCTGCTGCAGAAGTGTGAAATAACATCACTGAGTAGATTGATCAGTACATAGATATTAAAAAAAAAGTTATGGGCATTAAGGCATCAGAAAAACAATTGCCAATGTGTTAGTTACATATTTGAACTAATTAGTGGCAATTTCAGGTTTCTGGAATAGTAAGAAAAAAGGTAATTATACCAATAATAGGATTTGTCAGAATATCTCTTCATCTTTTAGCTTAACAGTTGAATAGCAACATGACTGTACATTCAAAATTACACTAATTAGATGCAAGATTGCTAAAGAACTGAAATATTAGTAACCTACAATTACTGCAATGGCATAAGAGGACAAATGAGTGATAGAAACTTTAGTTTGTACAGAATAATAAACTGCATTGACTAAATGAGTGAAATAAGTGCAAGGAATTATCTGTCTCTATTGAACATGTAAAAGCTAATCTGGCTACTGGTAGTTAATGGATATTTATCAGCAATCTCCAGTAATGTTCTATTGAAAATTAGAAGGATACTTTTCAATGTCAGAATAGCATTTCCAAGTCTTCTGTCTTAAAGGTCAGTGTTCCCAGTATTTTTAAATGTTGATAGAGGTAAAATGATGCAATCAAGATTATATTGATTATGTGTCAGTTTTCACGTCTCAATACAAATTTATTATTGTTAGTTGTATTTGTAGAAGAGAAGCTACAAGTGTGACCGTTACATTAATTTAATAATTTGCACACACCCTTTGGATTATTAGAAATATTCTGTGGGCTGAATCATAGTTTTTTTGGATAAGTCTGATTGCATCAAGTTTTTTGGATGCATGTCTGCCATAAGCGTTTGTGGGTTCTCACTGTACCTTATCAAACTCACCGCACTAACTACCCACCCCATCAATATGGCTTCCACAGGTCTGATTCCAGCCCAATTATACCCTACATCATCTCCAAAACAATTGTGTGTGTGCCGGTCTTGGAGTGAGTAGAGTTATGATCAAAGAAGGGTAGTTTTAAATCAGACATGTTAATTACATCACATTGTTAATACCATATTCTTGCATGACAAAGCTAAACAATGTATTATTAATTTTGGCTTAAGTTTTAAACTCTGTTCTCAACACAGCCCATGTTGCTCTGTGCTCTCAGATTCCCCAGTGTTCTCAAACTGTAGCATTCCCATGAATATCTTCAGGTCTTAACCTTAAAGGATGTAAGGCCCAGCTAAACAACACAGAATACATTTAATCAATTTTACATGTAAAAATGTGGAAATTATCATGGAGGATATTGTTCAAATGTTTTACGTGTTTCTATCAAAATTTCTATCTCAGTTGTTTTCATGAAGGTATCAATTAGCAGAAAGAAAAGAAACATATTCTGTCAGCAACTTAGGCATTGTGGAACAATGGGATTCTATGGATTAAAACCTTGGGCAGATCTGCTAACAGGGATCGTGATGCATGATGACTCCACAACAAATTGAAATCATGCAAATAGGGCAAATGAGGCCTTTCTCATTGTCAGAACCAACTCATTGAATTTTTTAAAAGTTTCCAAATGTTTCTCTTGGCAGTTGAAAGTTGCTCATTAAAGGGGGATTATTGCTTAATAATAATGTTATTAACAAATTGCTGGAAAAGCTCAGCAGGTCTGGCAGCATTTGTGAAAAGAAATCAGAGTTAAGTTTTCATGTCCAGCAACCCTTCCTCAGAACTGATGGTAGTTAGGAAAATGTCAGTTTTATGCAGAAGATAGGGTGGGGGAGGGGATAAGGAGAAAATGATAAGTGAAGATAGACCCCAAAGAGAGAACAGTTGGGCAGACAAAGGAATGGATAACAATCTGGCTGGGAGGGTGAATAACGGTTAACGGAGACTGTTAGTAGCTGACAATGGGTTGTGTGCAAGGGCAGACTGACACTTTTTTTACCAGTTTACAAACTTCCAGTTAGCAGACTCCTGTTGCCACCTCTTCACCAATCCCTCTACATGTTCAACCTTTATCATGATTGTCTTTGGGCTCTCTGCTTCTTCCTGGAAGCAAGGCCTGGACTGTTCCCACCTACCACCAGCCTCCTCCACCTGGCCGAGTTCATCCTCACCCTTAACAATTTCTCTTAATTCCTCTCATTGTCTTCAATTCAGATGGGTGGCCATGGATATGTGCATGGGGTATGTGGAATATTCCTTGTTCCAGTCCAATTCCAGCCCCCAACCCTTTCTTCTATGATTCAATTATATCAGTGCTGCTTCCCTATCATCCAGAATTAGGGTTGTTTCATCAATTTTGCTTCTAATATCCACCCCACCCTTACTTCCACCTGGTCTAGTTCTGACTCCAACCTTCCTCAACATCCATTTCTGGAGACAGACTGGCCACTAATATTCACTGTAAAACCATCAATTCCCACAGTTACCTGAACTATGTATCATTGCGCCCTGCTTCCTGTAAAGATTCTATTCCATTCCCCCAGTTCTTCTGTCTCCATTGCATTTAGTCTGATAAGGCTAACTTCAACAAGGGAACTTCCAAAATGTCCACCTGCTTCCTCAACAGAGGATCCCCCAGTACTGTTGTTGACCGGCCCCTCAATCGTGTCCAACCCATCCAATGCACTCCTGTTGTCATCCCCTCTCTTCCTACAACAGCGATAGGGTTCCCCTTATCCTTTCCTACCATCCCACTAGCATCCACACCCAGGTCATCAGCCACCATTTCCACCACCAGACACATATTCCCCTCCCCTGTACACTTTCCTCAAAGACACCCTCGTCCACACTTCCTTCACTCATAGCCCCATGGCATGTTCCCCTGCAAAAGTGTAACACTTATCCATTTACTTTCTCCCTCCTCCAAGGGCCCAAACATACAATCCAGGTGAAGCAGTGCTTTATCTGCACTTCTCACAATCTAGCCTACTGCATTCACTGCTCACAATGTGGTCTCCTCCACACTGGGAAAATGAAGTGTAGACTGGGTGACCACTTTGCCCAACACCTACATTCTGCCTGCAAAAATTACTTGAGCTTCCAGTTGCTTGCCACTTTAACACACTACTCTGTTCCCTGGTCAATGTCTGACTCACGTTTGCTGCAGTGCCCCAGTGAAGCTCAGTGTAAGCTGGAAGATCAATACTTCATTTTCCACTTGGGAACCCTGCAGCCTCTGGACTCAATATGGAGTTCAATAATTTTAGACTTGAACTCTTGTATGTCCCAGCTCCCAGCACCCAACCCCACCCCCATACACCAGGCCTTGTGATCACATAGTCTGTTATTATACACATTGTCAGCCACTAAAGTCTCCATTAACAGCTAGTGACCCTCCTAGCCAGATTGTTATCCATTCCTTTGTCTGTCCAACTGTTCTTGTCTCTTTGTGCTCGATCCCCACCTATCGTCTACTCCTTATCCTCTCCCCCATCCTATCTTCTGCATTAAAACCAACATTTTCCTAGCTACCATCAGTTCTGAGGGAGGGCCACCGACCCAAAATGTTAACTCTGATTTCTCTTCACAGATGCTGCCAAACTTGCTGAGCTTTTTCAGCAATTCTGTTTTTGCTTCTGATTTACAGCATGCAGAGTTCTTTTGAGTTTTAATGTTGTTAGTTTGCCTTATTGTAATGCAGGTTTTTAAATTCTACATCCATCATGAGCAAAAGAGATATCAACAGCTCTCGATGTGGAAGTCAGAGCGGTTGCCAGTTCACTCAGCGTGCTGCTTGCTCCTAAAGGACTTCTGTGTGGGAGGCTAGGCACTGCCAGCTCAGTATGCATGTCTTAATTATAGCCACATGTATCCGTGTCAATCGATATTGGCATCCAACACATACCAGCCTCGAAAAGTCCTCACAGCACATTCACGTGCAAGTTGCTCCTGTATTTCAAATGTATATATCAGCAACTATCAAGGACTATTGCAAGGCACTTTGTACTCATGGACATGTGCATAGTTAATGGACTGGACCAGGCTGCCTCTCCAGTCTGTTTGCTTGCTCTGTTAACACTGCCTCATTCTGAGCCAAACTGGATATTGACAGTATCTCTGCCCAGTCTTTATTTTCACCTTTCAGCCAAAAATACAAGGCTCACAGAACTGCTGTATTGTCTTGTCATAGACAAAGCCAAGAAGCTTGTTAGATGCCCTCAGTCAAGTCAAAGGAGACAGCTGTTGGTCAGGGGTTCCCTGCATACGAAGGTCAGAAACATTATGAGTCTCCATTATGAGTCCATGGGCTTGGACATGATTAGTCAGCTGGCCAGGGCTGTCAGGGTCAATATGCTGTCCTCATAAGATGGAAGAAGCTCAATGTCATGCAACCAACTACCTCTCTTGATTCTTTTTGCCCTATTGTAGAATTACTCTCACTCAGCCTAACGCACAGCAGCAATAACCCTGCAAGCCCTCAGCATTGACTATTCACCCGCTCGGGACACCTCCCCATCTGAACCAAAGTATAAGCTGTGCCACCCAATTTCATCTCCCTTAATTCCGCTCTTCAATTCCATTGATCACCTCCTTCCCACTCAAACGTGCACTTAGAGTCATAGAGATGTACAGCACAGAAACAGACATTGGTTCAGCTTATCCATGCTGACCAGATATCCCATCCCAATCTAGTCCTACCAGCCATCACCCAGCCTATATCCCTCTAAACCCTTCCTATTCATATACCCATCCAGGTGCCTTTTAAATGTTGCAATCGTACCAGCCTCCATCACTTCCTTTGACAGCCCATTCCACACATGCATCACCCTCCATGTGAAAAAGTTGCCCCTTAGGTCAATTTTATATCTTTCCCCTCTCACCCTAAACTGATGCCCTCTAGTTCTGGACTCCCCCACATCAGGGAAAAGACCTTGTCTATTTATCCTATCCATGCCCCTCATAATTTTGTAAACCTCTATAAGGTCACCCCTCAACCTCTGACGCTCCAGGGAAAACAGCCCCAGCCTGTTCAGCCTCTCCCTATAGCTCAAATCCTCCAACCCTGACAACATCCTTGTAAATCTTTTCTGAATCCTTTCAAGTTTTACAACATCCTACCAATAGGAAGGAGACCAAAATTGCATGAAATATTCAAAAAGCGGCCTGTACTCAATACTCTGACCAATAAAGGAAAGCATACCAAACACCTTCTTCACTATCCTACCTAACTGCGACTCCACTTTCAAGGAGCTATGAACCTGCACTTCAAGGTCGGTTTATTCAGCAACACTCATGAGGACCTTACCATTAAGTGTATAAGTCCTGCTAAGATTTGCTTTCCCGAAATGCAGCACCTCGCATTTATCTCAATTAAACTCCAGCTGCCATTCCTCAACCCATTGGCCCATCTGATCAAGATCCTGTTGTAATCTGAAGTAACCTCTATTTCTTTATCAGTGACTGGTTAAAAATTTACTTTTTTGGTTTATCTATTAATTGGTTTTTAGAAAAAGACTATAGCAGAGAGGTATCAGAAAGTATTTTAACTCAAATTTATACAAAGTAATAAAGTAATTAACTAAGCAGAGATGGCTGGTCAGGTGGTGTGCTGTGACTGTATGATGTGGGAGCTGGCTGATCCCATTGTGAATGGCAGTGACCACATCTGCAGCAAGTGTTGGTTGCTGGAAGAACTCCGGCTCAGAGTTGATGATCTGGAATCTGAGCTTCAAACACTGCGGCACATCCGGGAGGGGGAGAGTTACCTGGACGCTTTGTTTCAGGAGGCAGTCACACCTGGGAGATTAAGTAATTCACATTCAGTTAGTGATCAGGGACATCAGAGTGTGACTGTAAGTGAGACAGGTAGGGGGAACCTGAGTTCAGGAGTGCAGGAGCCTCAGCCCTTGACCTTGTCCAACAGTTATGAGATTCTTGCTTCCTCTACGGATGAGGAAAAGGGCTCTGGACAGGATGAGCCAACTGAGCACAGCACCATGGTTCAGAAGGCCATTCAAGAGGGGGAGCAAAAAGACAAGTAGTTGTTATAGGGGATTCTATAATTAGGGGGACAGATAGTATCCTTTGCAAGCCGGATCGGGAGTCTCGCATGGCGTATTGCCTGCCCAGTGCGAGGGTGCGGGACATCTCCGACCGGCTTGAAAGGATATTGGAGTGGGAGGGGGAGGATCCAGCTGTTGTGGCCCACGTTGGGACTAACAACATAGGCAAAGCTAGGATGGAGGACTTGTTTGGGGATTATCAAGCACTAGGAAGGAAATTGAAGTACAGATCCACAAGGGTCATAATCTCCGGATTACTGCCCGAGCCACGTACCAATTGACGTAGGGATAAGAAAATTAGGGAAGTAAACACGTGGCTAAGGGATTGGTGTGGGAAAGAGGGATTCCACTTCATGGGGCATTGGCATCAGTTTTGGAACCGGGGGGATCTGTAATGTTGGGACCATCTCCACCTGAACTGATCAGGTACCAATGTTCTAACGAAGAGGATCAATAGGGTGGTCAGTAGGACTTTAAACTTCTGAGTTGGGGGGGGGGGGGGAAGGGAAAGTGAAAGTGACTCAGTATGGAGTTAAATGGAAAGATAAGCAGCAGGATAGCAAGTGTCCAGGTGGATTTAAACTTGAGGTAGACTGGGAATGCAGCAAAAAGGAAGGATAACTTATTACATCTTATGACTTCCAATATCTCTAATGATAAGAAAGTTAGCATTAAGGCACTTTACCTGAATGCTCGTAGCATTGGTAACAAAGTAGATGAACTAATGGCACAGACCATCGTGAATGATTATGATGTGGTGGGCATCACAGAGACGTGGTTACAGGGAGGTCAGGACTGGCAGTTACAATTCCAAGGATTTTCAATTTATTGAAAAGACAGGGAGGCGGGCAGAGGGGGCGTGGTTGCCTTGTTAGTTAAGAACAAAATTAAATCTATGGCACTGAATGACATAGCATCGGATGATGTGGAGTCTGTGTGGGTGGAATTGAGGAACCACAAAGGCAAAATAACCATAATGGGAGTTATATACAGACCTCCTAACAGTGGTCAGGACCAGGGGCGCAACATGTACCGGGAAATAGAGAAGGCATGTCAGAAAGGCAAGGTCACGGTGATCATGGGAGACTTCAATATGCAGGTGGACTGGGTAAATAATGTTGCCAGTGGATCCAAAGAAAGGGAATTCATGGAATGCTTACAGGAAGGCTTTTTAGAACAGCTTGTCATGGAGCCCACAAGGGAGCAGGCTATTCTGGACCTAGTGCTATGTAATGAACTAGACTTTATTAAATATCTTAAAGTAAGGGAACACTTAGGAAGCAGCAATCATAATATGGTAGAGTTCAGTCTGGAGTTTGAAAGAGAGAAGGCAAAATCGAATGTAATGGTGTTACAGTTAATTTAAAGGTAATTATGAGGGCATGAGAGAGGAACTGACGAAAATAGACTGGAAGCAGAGCCTAGCAGGGAAGACAGTAGAGCAAAATTGGCAGGAGTTTGTGGGTAAAGTTGAGGACACTGTACAGAGGTTCATCCCCAAGAAAAGAAAGATTATCCGGGGAGGGATTAGACAGCCATGGCTGACAAAGGAAGTCAGGAAATGTATTAAAGAAAAAGAGAGATCCTATAAAGTGGCCAAGAGCACTGGGAAATCAGAAGATTGGGAAGGCTACAAAAATAAACAGAGGATAACAAAGAGAGAAATAAGGAAGGAGAGGATCAAATATGAAGGTAGGCTAGCCAGTAATATTAGAAATAATAGTAAAAGTTTCTTTCAATACTAAAGAAACAAACGACAGGCAAAAGTAGACATTGGGCCACTTCAAACTGATGCTGGAAGCCTAGTGATGGGAGATAAGGAAATAGCTGGAAAACTTAATAAGTACTTTGCGTCAGTCTTCACAGTGGAAGGCAAGAGTAATATCCCAACAATTAAAGGGAGTCAGGGGGCTGAGTTGAGTTGGTTGCCATTACAAAAGAGAAACTGCTAGAAAAGCTAAAAGGTCTTAAAATTGATAAATCTCCTGGCCCCAATGGGCTCCATCCTAGAGTTCTGAGGGAGGTGGCTGAGGAAATAGCGGAGGCGTTGGTTGAGATCTTTCAAAAGTCACTGGAGTCTGGAAAAGTCCCGGATGATTGGAAGATTGCTGTTGTAACCCCCTTATTCAAGGGAGGATCAAGACAAAAGATGGACGGCACGGTGGCACAGTGGTTAGCATTGCTGCCTCACAGCGCCAGAGACCCGGGTTCAATTCCCGCCTCAGTGACTCTCTGTGTGGAGTTTGCACGTTCTCCCCGTGTCTGCGTGGGTTTCCTCCGAGTGCTCCGGTTTCCTCCCACACTCCAAAGATGTGCAGGTCAGTTGAATTGGCCATGCTAAATTGCCCGTAGTGTTAGGTAAGGTGTAGATGTAGGGGTATGGGTGGGTTGCGCTTTGGCGGGTGCGGTGTGGACTTGTTGGGCCGAAGGGCCTGTTTCCACACTGTAAGTAATCTAATCTAATGGAAAATTATAGGCCAATTAGCCTAACCTTGGTTGTTAGTAAAATTTTAGAATCCATCATTAAGGATAAAGTTTCTAAATTCTTGGAAGAGCAGGGTCGGATTAGAAAAAGTCAACATGGATTTAGTAAGGGGAGGTCGTGCCTGACAAACCTGTTAGTATTCTTTGAAAAGGTGATAAGTAGGTTAGACCAGGGAAACCCAGTGGATGTGGTCTATCTAGACTTCCAAAAGGCCTTTGATAAGGTGCCACATGGGAGTCTGTTGAGAAAGGTGAGGGCCCATGGTGTTTAAGGTAAGCTATTGGTATGGATTGAGGATTGGCTGTCTGACAGAAGGTAGAGAATTGGGATAAAAGGTTCTTTTTCGGAATGGCAGCCGGTGACAAGCGGTGTCTCGCAGGGTTCAGTGTTGAGGCCGCAGCTGTTCACGTTATATATTAAATGATCTAGATGAAGCGACTGGGGGCATTCTAACGATGTTTGCCAATGATACGAAATTAGGTGGACAGGCAGGTAGTAGTGAGGAAGTGGGGAGGCTGCAGAAGGATCGAGATAGTTTGGGAGAGTGGTCCAGGAAATGGCTGATGGAATTCAATGTGAGCAAATGCAAGGTCTTGCACTTTGGAAAAAAGAATACAAGCATGGACTACTTTCTGAACGGTGAGAAAATTCATAAAGCCAAAGTACAAAGGGATCTGGGAGTGCTAGTCGAGGATTCTGTAAAGGTCAACATGCAGGTTGAGTCCATGATTAAGAAAGTGAATGCAATGATGTCATTTATCTCAAGAACGTTGGAATATAAAAGCAGCGTTGTGATACTGAGACTTTATAAAGCTCTGGTTAGGCCCCATTTGGAGTACTGTGTCCAGTTTTGGTCCCCTCACCTCAGGGTGGACATACTGGCACTGGAGCGTGTCCAGCGGAGATTCACACGGATGATCCCTGGAATGGTAGGTCTAACATATGACGAACGGCTGAGGATCCTGGGATTGTATTCATTGGAGTTTAGAAGATTAAGGGGAGATCTAATAGAAACTTACAAGATAATAAATGGCTTGGAAAGGGTGGACGCTAGGAAATTGTTTCCGTTAGGCGAGGAGACTAGGACCCGTGGACACAGCCTTAGAATTAGAGGGGATAAATTCAGAACAGAAATGCGGAGACATTTCTTCAGCCAGGGAGTGGTGGGCCTATGGAATTCATTGCCGCAGAGTGCAGTGGAGGCCGGGACGCTAAATGTCTTCAAGGCAGAGATTGATAAATTCTTGATGTCACAAGGAATTAAGGGCTACAGGGAGAATGCGGGTAAGTGAAGTTGAAATGCCCATCAGCCATGATTGAATGGCGGAGTGGACTCGATGGGCCGAATGGCCTTACTTCCACTCCTATGTCTTATGGTCTTATATAAAAATGATGAAATGTAGTGGACTCAGCACTGAACCTTGTGGCACTCCACTGGTCACAGGCCTGCAGTCTGAAAAACAACCCTCCACCAAGACCCTCCATCTTCTACCTTTGAGCCAGTTCTGTATCCAAATGGCTAGTTCTCTGTTTTCCATGAAATCTAACCTTGTAGGAGGAGAAAGTGAGGACTGCAGATGCTGGAGATCACAGCTGAAAATGTGTTGCTGGAAAAACGCAGCAGGTCAGGCAGCATCCAAGGAGCAGGAGAATCAACGTTTCGTGCATGAGCCCTTCTTCAGGAATAAGGAAAGTGTGCCCAGTAGGCTAAGATAAAAGGTAGGGAGGATGGACTTGAGGGAGGGGCGTTGGAAATGCGATAAGTGGAAGGAGGCTAAGGTGAGGGTGATAGGCCGGAGTGGGGGTGGGGACGGAGAGGTCAGGAAGAAGATTGCAGGTTAGGAAGGCGATGCTGAGTTCGAGGGTTGGGACTGAAACAAGGTGGGGGGAGGGGAAATGAGGAAACTGGAGAAATCTGAGTTCATCCCTTGTGGTTGGAGGGTTCCTAGGCGGAAGATGAGGCGCTCTTCCTCCAGCCGTCGTTTTGCTATGGTCTGGCGATGGAGGAGTCCAAGGACCTGCATGTCCTTGGTGGATTGGGAGGGGGAGTTGAAGTGTTGAGCCAAGGGGTGGTTGGGTTGGTTGGGTTGGTTGGTCCAGGTGTCCCAGAGGTGTTCTCTGAAACGTTCCACAAGTAGGTGGCCTGTCTCCCCAATATAGAGGAGGCCACATCGGGTGCAGCGGATGCATTAAATTATGTGTGTGGAGGTGCAGGTGAATTTGTGGCGGATATGGAAGGATCCTTTGGGGCCTTGGAGGGAAGTAAGGGGGAGGTGTGGGCGCAAGTTTTGCATTTCTTGTGGTTGCAGGGGAAGGTGCCAGGAGTTGATGTTGGGTTGGTGGGGGATGTGGACCTGACAAGGGAGTCACGGAGGGAGTGGTCTTTTCAGAACGCTGATAGGGGAGGGGAGGGAAATATAACCCTGGTGGTGGGTCCGTTTGGAGGTGGTGGAAATGACGACGGATGATACGATGTATATGGAGGTTGGTGGGGTGGTAGGTGAGGACCAGTGGGGTTCTGTCCTGGTGGCAATTGGAGGGGCGGGGTTCAAGGGCAGAGGAGCGGGAAGTGGAGGAGATGCGGTGGAGAGCATCGTCGATCATGTCTAGGTGGAAATTGTGGTCTTTGAAGAAAGAGGCCATCTAGGTTGTATGGTATTGGAACTTGTCGTCCTGGGAGCAGATGCGGCGGAGTCGAAGGAATTGGGAATATGGGATGGCATTTTTACAGGGGACAGGGTGGGAGGAGGTGTAGTCTAGGTAGCTGTGGGAGTTGGTCAGTAACCAGTCTCCCATGGAGCAACTTGTCGAATGCCTTGCTGAGGTTAATATAGATCACATCTATCACTCTGCCCACAATCCTCTTTGTTACTTCTTCAAAAACAAACTCAAATCAAGTTTGTGAGACATGATTTCCCAAACACAAAGCCAAGTTGACTATCCCTAATCAGTCCTTGCCTTTCCAAATACATGTAACATCCTGCCCTGAGGATTCACTCCAACAACCTGCTCACCACCAATGTCAGGCTCATTGGCTGACACTTCCCTGGCTTGTCCTTACCATCTTTCTTAAATAATGGCACCATGTTAGCCAACCTCCAGTCTTCCAGCACCTCACTTGTGACAATTGATGATACAATTATCTCAGCAAGAGGCCCAGCAATCACTTCTCTAGCTTCCCACAGAGTTCTAGGATACACCTGATCTGGTCCTGGGGAGTTATCCACTTTTATGCATTTCAAAACATCCAGCCCTTCCTCCTCTGTAATATGGACATTTTTCAAGATGTCACCATTTACTTCTCTACATTCTATATCTTCCACATCCTTTTCCAAAAGTAAACACTGATGTAAAATACTCATTTAGTATCTCCCCCATCTCCTGTGGCTCCACACAAAGGCTATCTTGTTGATCTTTGAGGGGCCCTATTCTTTCCCTCGTTACCTTTTTGTCCTTAATATATTTGTAAAAACACTTTGGAAATAGGGTTAAGGAGAATCCAAAGCTAACTCATATCCCCTTTTTGCCCTCCTGATTTCCCTGCTGTCTTTTTACTCTAAAGGATTCACTTGATGTATCCTGTCTATACCTGACATATGCTTCCTTCTTTTTCTTAACCAAACCCTCAATTTCTTTAGTCACCCAGCATTCCCTATACCTACCAGCCTTCCCTTTCACCCTAACAGGAATATACTTTCTCTGGATTCTCATTATCTCATTTCTGAAGGCTTCCCATTTTCTAGCCCTCCCTTTACCTGTGAACATCTGCCCCCAATCAGCTTTTGAAAGTTTTTGCCTAATAACAAAATTGGCCTTTCTCCAATTTAGAACTTCAACTTTTAGATCTGGTCTATCCTTTTCCATCACTATTTTAAGTCTAATGGAATTATGGTTGCTGGCCCCAAAGTGCTCCCCCACTGACACCTCAGGCACCTGTCCGGCCTTATTTCCCAAGAGGTGGTCAAGTTTTGCACTTTCTCTAGTAGGTACTCTACGTACTGAATCAGAAAATTGTCTTGTACACATTTAAGAAATTCCTCTCCATCTAAACCCTTAACACTATGGCAGTCCCAGTTTATGTTTGGAAAGTTAAAATCCCCACCATAACCACCCTATTATTCTTACAGATAACTGAGATCACCTTACAAGTTTGTTTCTCAATTTCCCTCTGACTATTGGTGATCTATAGTCCCCTTCCAATTTAGGTGCAATGCATCCTTCTTGTACAGGTCACTTCTACCCCAAAAGAGATTCCAATGATCCAAAAATGTGAATCATTCCCCCATACACCCGTTCCTCAGCCATACATTCATCTGCTCTATCTTCCTATTCCTGCCCTCATGAACCCATAGCACCGGGAGTAATCCAGATATTACTACTCAAGGGCCTCCTTTTTAAATTCCTGCCTAATCTCTAATCTCCTTTTAGAATCTCAACATTGTAACCAACGACATCAGAAGAGAATGTGTCCTCCTGCTGGGTGCTCTCCCCCTGGAGAACCGTCTCGGAGACATCCTTGATCCTGACATCAGGGAAGCAATACACCATTCTGATTTTTCACTACTGGCCATAGATACGACTAGAGGGTCCCCTAACACAACTGATCTCTTGGAACCTGATGTACACCTCATTGCGTTAGAGCCAGTCTCAATACCAGAAACTTGGATGTTCATGCTACATTCCTGTAAGAATCCATCATCCCCTCCATTTTCCAAAACAGCATAATTGTTTGAAATGGGAATAGCCAAAGAACACTCCTACACTACCTGCTTACTACTCTTACCTTTCCTGGAGTTAACCCATCTATGTGACCGTATCTGTATTTTTCCCCTTCCAATAACTGCCATCCATCACATCCCCTTGCTCTTGTAAATTCCTCATTGCCTCTAACTGTCTCTCCAACCGATCCATTTGAGCTGATAGGATTTACAACCAACAGCATTTATTGCAGATATAATCCTCAGTAACACGTAAACTCTCCCTAAACTCCCGCATCTGACAAGAAGAGCATATCACTCTATTAAGGGCCACTTTTGCTTTTCCCAATCTGCAGACCCAGAAAATAGCACCATCTTGTTCCTGTACACAAAACAACTGTTCCAGGCTAACTTAACACTTATGGCTTAAAGTTTAATCAAGAAACACATCTCAATAAAACAAATAATCAAGAAAGAACCCACTCTATTCACTCCTGCAGACTTACAGCAAGGCCCCAAGGCCACACTTAAAACTACTCACTTTTCTGACCCTGTGCTGTGATCTCTCCCAAACAATTTCCTCCAAGATCAGTTGTGAATTTCACAGTTTGTTAATTTTTCCAGATGCACTCCAATGTTCGGTGATACATGAATTCAAACAGCAAAGGCAGTAACTGTGCAGGTTCACTGCTGTATCAGTTAGCAATGGTGTATTTTTACTCTCGCTCTCTCCCTACACTGACTTCACCATGTGCTGCCTTTGTCTGTCCCTCTCCCTTTTAAAAACACTGTTATTTTGACTTTTATTTTCCTGCAAAAGTTCCAAGATAGTGCAACAGCATATAAAACACTAATTGCTGCTCCTGGAATTCAAAACAATCATCTCCAACACCTGAAATATCTCAAAAGAAAAAGAAAACAGCCTGTTACAGCCAGAATTTTTTCTTGTCCTCCCCTTGCCCCTTCTCCAGATGGCTGAGAGTACACTGACACATGATTGGCAACCCATTATCAGCCTGGCATTCGAGTGTTGTAGATTCTACTGGCTTCCCTGGAGGGAAAGAAAAATACAGGACATCCCTCCTTGCTGCTACACAGTCCACCAGGACCTCCTGGTCTCCGTTCACAAAGCAAGGTGCCAACTTCCTCCTTGTCTGTGCATAGAGAGCAAATGGCAGAACCATTCTGTACAGCTCTCGAGTGACAAAGCCTGTCTGAGGGCTAGATGGAAATTTAAAGGTAGCACCAATGACATGAATGTCATTCCATTCAGTCCATCCTGGCAGTGGCACTTTATTGCAGTGAGGGTGTGTGGTGGAGTGGGGATAGGTATGAGGGAACCGTAGGTGGTAGTGTAGATAGCTAATGAGGCAAACTTATTACATTTCAGCTAGACAACTCACTAGGCCTTGGGGGCGGGTGGGGGAAGAAACCTTCCTTGATACTCAATGTTTGTGAGCTGATGAATTATAAAAACATTTCTCTTTTGCTTTAAATGATCAATACTTGCTCCAGCAGATGGAAATAAGAGAGTTGGGCCTACATTTTACAATGCTTGTTGAAACAGCCACACAGTAAGAGAATGCAGTTTCTTGTCAGCAGCAGAATTACCATAGAAGTCCACCTAGGATTAAACACCTAATTGATGATCATCAGGCTTGCCATCTGATTAAGATGGGCAGGTTCTTGCTGCTGCAGACCAATTCACAAGAGTGATCATTTTGAAGCCTCAGCAACGTTATAGGCAGATGTGGTTGCAGCAATGTAGGCAAGACATCAAAACGGAGGTGCTTCCACACAAGTGAATGAGAACTGAAAATCAGAACTGGTGAGAAATAGTCATCAACAACTTTTTAATATTGTTGTTATCTACTGCTAACTTTTCTGGACTCTGAATCTACTTAAGAAGTGATGAATTGCATTTTCAATTTTTTGCTCAAAGACAAATTCCTAGTTATATTTTGATCTTGTGTTTCACTCATAATTGATTTGAGTCTTGACTAGTTTATCAAGATTTCTCAAAGTTCATTGGTCGGACCTGACGTGTTTTATTGTGCTGAGGTCTTCTTTGTCAATAGCAATTTTAATTTTAATTGCTTATTAAGCTGGCTCAAATATTGTGAGATCTTCATTTGAAGATAAGGTTAAGGTTACAGATTGATATTTACAAGGAGGCTTACACATTTTCATTAACTTTTATTAAATATCAACTCTGTCAGTATTTCCAGAAACACCATATTTAAACAACTGTCTCCTGGAATGTTAATGAAAGTTTTGTTTTCTTCCCCCTCCAGTACTTTACTAGTTTATGAAAGGTGAGAAAACATTAAGTCATTAACTTTACAGAAGATAGGGGAGCAAATTTACAAGTATAGCACAAAAAGCTATTGGGCAGTTCAAAATAAATATAGTTTATCATGGAAAAAAAAAGGAGTTTGTTCAGAGCAGTTACTTTATGAAGCTTTCAGGCCAGGAATGTTTGGTTAGCATGTTGTATATTATTAAAAGACTAAAGTCTAAGCTCTCAGTTGAGAGTGTGGTCCAGAGAAAAGGTCTCAGATCATGGGAATAATATGGAGAAACAGTTAACTCAAATCTACAGATTTTTAAAGGCAAGTCATTTCTCTGGACTTTTGAGTAACGGTGAAATAATGGTTTGGGAGGTGTGGATGAGATTTTTTTTCTGATAGACTTCAAAATATACCTGTAGATAAATAAAACAATGAACTGTAGTAGCTGGAGATCTGAAATATAAACAGAAATCGCTTCTGAAACTCAGCAGTTGTGACAGTTGTGGAGAGAAAGCAGAGTTAACATTGAGGAAGAATCCCTGAACTCGAAAACTTGACTCTGTTCTCCAAACAGCTACTGCCAATGTTGAGTTTCATTCACAATGTGTGTGTAATATGTAACAATTTGGTTTATTTTCATATTTATTTCTTGTGGAATAAACTTCTATTTTGTTTCTATAAATAGAATCTGAAGCCTTGTGTTCATGTTTCAGTGGAAGACCACCACAGAATATAAGAAAACAAAATACAGCCTATCATCCAGATTTCATTCAGGGTTTAATTCAGGACTCATCTAATAGCGGAGATGATAACAGCACGATTCTTTAATTTCCTGATTAACGCCATGCAGTAACAAATAGACCATTCCTACAAGTGTTTGTTGCCCATCACGGTGTCTTAAATTTCACTTAAAAAGATTCCACATTTTTTTTTCATTCCTTGATGATCCTTCCTCATTTGCATACTGATCCCATCCCTCATTATCAACATAATATCACCTCCTCTTCCTTTTTGCCAGTTCTTCTGAAATGTTACAAAGGCCTTGAATATTTAGTTCCTTGTCTTACTCACCCTGCAGCCTTGTTTCATAATGGAAATTAAATCATATTCATTAAAAATTGTATTTTTAAAGTTGTAGTATCAGTTGGATTCCCTTAACTTGTTTTATGGACATTATTCAAAATTCCAACTTACATACATACTTTTTACATGTTTTAGATTCACTTAATTGTTACTTTTTGTTGTTATCTTTCCTTTGTTCCAATTTGGAGTTACCCCTTTGGTTCTCAACTTCCCAAATCTTTTGAACCCCAGCAAATCTTCCTGTGTAAATATTAATAAGGGTCCTGTCAAAGTGTAACCCTTCCAGCTTGCACACATCCTATCTACCTCTAAACCAGACCCAAATGCCTCAGATATCTGATGGCCTCCTTCCAATACCAATTCTATAGCCACATGCTCAAATCAACCTTCTATTTTTGTACTCACCACTGAGTATAATTCTGAGATTTTTTTCTGGACATTTTATACTTTATTCAAGAGCTCATCCCCTTTTCCAGCTATATTTTTGGTACTGGGGTGAACCACAACTTTTGGTGGTTCACACTCCCCCAGAAGGATGTCCTATAGCTGCTCTGTAATTTGTGACCCTGACACCAGAAAGGAAACATTCCATCTGGAGTCATATTTACTAGTTGTTTGATCCCCTGCCTATGCAATCTCCTCTCACTGTTTCCCTTTCACTCAGCCTCCTCCCCTCCTTTACAGTTGCATTACCCTTGGTGCCTGAGATTTCCCTGCACTCATCTGAGAAACCATCATTGGTATCCAAAATAGGAAGCTGATTAGCAAGCAAGATAGACTCAGCAAATTCCTGCTCCACCTGCACAGCTCTCAAAAACTATTAGGTGGCCTGCCATTTCCTCTCCATATCTGTACACTCCTAACCTGCAGTGTGATCACCTCCCTTACTGAACTATTCACAAAGCTGTCTGACTCACCAAGGCATCCCAATGATTCAACTCAAGTTCTTGGAGTGCAAAACCCAGAGTTCAAGTTTGTGCAGCTCATGACACTTACCACAGATGCATTCATGCCAAGCAAATCCACAATCTACCACATTCTGCAGGGCACATGTTCCATAAGATCAAACTGACCTACCATACAAAAACTTTAAATAAACCTAATCAAATTAGGATAAACCACTCACTCATTTCTCAACAACCAGCCTCTGCTCTGATATCAGAGTAAGGCTCAGTTACTATAGTCTGAAAAGGATATAAAACCAAAAAAAAATACACACCCATTTTATCTCCAAACTCCTTACTCACTTTACTTATCCTTTGGGTACACAAAGTAGCTGTAGTAATTGGAATCAGGTTGACTTCATTGATTACAAGGTCATTCATTGGTCCAGATTAACAACCCCAAACAGGAAAGTCTTGGCTGACCAAAATAACCAGGAGATTAACATCTCCTCTGTTCATGTGGTAGACTCTGAGCTGGTTGGTCACAGTTACTGTACTGTGCACAGGTAATTAAAGGGTGAAAAGATCCCAGCCACTTAAATAAGAAAACAAAACTTAGTTTCTCTTATTTCAAAGAGTAAGTCTTTGTTATCTGCAAAATTAGAGTCATAGAGATGTACAGCATAGAAGCAGACCCTTTGGTCCAACCTGTCCATGCTGACCAGATATCCCAACCCAATCTAGTCCCACCTGTCAGCACCCGGCCCATATCCCTCCAAACCCTTCCTATTCATATACCCATCCAAATGCCTTTCAAATGTTGTAATTATACCAGCCTCCACTACTTCCTCTGGCAGCTCATTCCATACACGTACCACCCTCTGCATGAAAAAGTTGCCCCTTAGTTCTCTTTCATATCTTGCCCCTCTCACCTTAAACCTATGCCCTCTAGTTCTGGACACCCCCAACCCAGGGAAAAAACTTTGTCTATTTATCCTATCCATGCTTCTTATAATTTTGTAAACTTCTATAAGGTCACCCCTCAGCCTCCAACGCTCCAGGGAAAAAAGCCCAAGCCTGTTCAGCCTCTCCTTATATCTCAAATTCTTCAACCCTGGCAACATCCTTGTAATTCCTTTCTGAACCCTTTCAAGTTTCACAATATCTTTCCAATAGGACGGAGACTAGAATTGCACGCAATATTCCAACAGTGGCCTAACCAATGTCCTGTACAGCCGCAACATGACCCCCCAACTCCTGTACTCCATACTCTGACCAATAAAGGAAAGCATACCAAATGCCTTCTTCACTATCCTATCTACCTGCGACTCCACTTTCAAGGAGCTATGAACCTGCACTCCAAGATCTCTTTGTTCAGCAGCACTCCCTATGACCTTACCATTAAGTGTGTAAGTCCTGCTAAGATTTGCTCTCCCAAAATGCAGAACCTTGCATTTATCTGAATTAAACTCCATCTGCCACTTCTCATCCCATTGGTCCATCTGGTCAAGATCCTGTTGTAATCTAAGGTAATCCTCTTTGCTGTCCACTACACCTCCAATTTTGGTGTCATCTGAAAACTTACTAACTGTACTCTTATGTAAATGACAAAAAGTAGAGGACCCAGCACCAATCCTAGTGGCACTCCACTGGTCACAGGCCTCCAGTCTGAAAAACAAACCTCCACTACCAGCCTCTGTCTTCTACCTTTGAGCCAGTTCTTTATCCAATCGGCTCGTTCTCCCTGTATTCCATGAGATCGAACCTTGCTAGCCAGTCTCCCATGGGAAACCTTGTTGAATGCCTTATGCAGTCCATATCAATCACATCTATCGCTTTGCTCTCATCAATCCTCTTTGTTACTTCCTCAAAAAACTTAATCAAGTTTGTCAGACATGATTTCCCATGCACAAAGTCATGTTGACTATCCCTAATCAGTCCTTGCCTTTCCAAATACATGTACATCCTGTCCCTCAGGACTCCTTCCAACAACTTGCCCACCACTGACGTCAGGCTCACAGGTCTATAGTTCCCTGGCTTGTCCTTACCACCCTTCTTAAACAATGGCACCACGTTAGCCAATCTCCAGTCTTTTGGCACCTCACCTGTGACTATCTATGATACAAATATCTCAGCAAGAGGCCCAGCAATCACTTGTCTAGCTTCCCACAGAGTTCTTGGGTACACCTGATCAGGTCCTGGGGACCTATCCACCTTTATGTGTTTCAAGACATCCAGCACTTCCTCCACTGTAATATGGTGTCACCATCTATTTCCCTACATTCTATATCTTCCATATCCTTTTCCACAGTAAATACTGATGCAAAATACTCATTTAGTATCTCCTCCATTTTCTGCGGCTTCACACAAAGGCCACCTTGTTGAACTTTGAGGGGCCTTATTCTCTCGCTAGTCACCCTTTTTGTCCTTAATGTATTTGTAAAAACCCTTTGGATTCTCCTTAATTTTATTTGCCAAAGCTATCTTATGTCCCCTTTTTGCCCTCCTGATTTCCCTCTTAAGTATACTCCTACTGCCTTTATACTCTTCTAAGAATTCACTCGATCTATCCTGTCTATACCTGACATATGCTTCCTTCTTTTTCTTAACCAAACCCTCAATTTCTTTAGTCATCCAGCATTCCCTATACCTACCAGCCTTTCCTTTCACCCTGACAGGAATATACTTTCTCTGGATTCTCGTTAATGAAAAACATTCGGATTTTAATAGAAAGCATTTCTTAACGCTCTCTATCTCGGCTTTCAGTACTTACCCCTAACAATTAAAGAATTTACTTATTGGGCATTTGCTTATTGAAAAACTTTTAACATTGTGTATGACAAACTAAATCAAGACCCACAGTGCAGGAGCGAAGAAGAGAGAGGGAGGGAAATTGGAAGATCTAAAACAAAAGGTCAAATTTTTTTTACGTCCATCTACCAAGGATTTTTTTAAAAAATGATATGGTTGCTACCTTCCAAAATTTCAAATATGAGGGGACTTTGCAACAACAGCCATCTTTATGTAGGTCCTTTTGTGTGTTTAAAAGATCTCGAGGAACTTCACAGGAGCAGAAAGGAATAAAACTTGACACTGAGACTCAAGGAAATATGAGGATAGATAATGTGAAGGGAGAAAATGAGTACTGCAAATGCTGGAGAATCAGAATTGCAAAGTGTGGCACTGGAAAAGCACAGCAGGTCAGGCAGCATCCGAGGAGCAGGAGAGTCAATATTTCGGGCATGAGTCCTTCATGTCAGGAATGATGAAGGGCTTATGCCTGAAACGTCGACTCTCCTGCTCCTCGGAAGTTGCCTGACCTGCTGTGCTTTTCCAGCACCACACTTCTTGACAAGATAATGAGAAGCTTGATTAAAGAGCCCAGCATTGATGAACATTCTGGAGGAGGGAAAAAAGAGAAAAATAAGCTTACAAGGGGATTCAGAACTTACAGCCTGAGCAGCTGTTGGTACAGCCGCCAATAAATTTTCAACACTTACTCCCTGATATATTATGCAGCGAGGGAAGTAAACTTGCCTGCAATGTGATATGGATTGATTTCCGCTATTGACATCAACATTTCCAAGTATTGATCAAGTTCAGAAAACACAGACACTCCTAAATTCTGTGCTGAAAGCAGACAGCTCTGTTATTTACTGAGAAGTTATTTTTGATAATGGGGAAAGGTGAATGCTAAGAGCAAGAACAGACTGTTCCTTTGAGACCCAAGACCATGCTGACTAAAATATCAGTTGTGTTAGCATTCTAAGTAACATCTAATCTTATAATTGAAAAATCTGTATCAAATCAAATATTCCGTTCCTCAACCAAAGTTGGTGAATAATCTTTAATTATACGAAACACTGTAAATGCTACAATTTTCACAATCAAGCTGGTCTTTGGAAATCACGACTTGCATAGACCAACTGTTTTATTTGTGCTACACAAATTAAATGCTGATACTCAACAATTGATGGTAATACCATTTTAATAAAATCAGGATTCTTTTTTAAAAACGCTCTAGTAACAGTCAATTTAAAAAAGCCTGGATTTTCCATGCTGAGTTCAATAATGGCATTAAGGGTGTTTGGGGACATTACTTCCTCCATTGCCTGGAACAATCTTTCGCTTTTTCGGTTTTTTATCTGTTGCTAGTTGAGTTAAATGAGAATTGTGAGAGACAGGGCAGCAAAAGCTTTCACCCACTAGGATCTTCCAGGAGAGAAGTTTCAAGCATTGTAAAACCAGGGGAGGCAATGGTCTGGTGGTATTAGTGCTAGACCATTAATGTATGTTCCGGGGACCTGGATTCAAATCCTGACCTGGCAGATGGTGGAATGTGTATTCAATAAAAATCTGTAATTAGAAGTGCAATGATGACCATGAAATCATTGTCAGGAAAAATTCCATTTGGTTCACTAATGGCCCTTAAGGAAGGAAATTGTTCTTACAGGGTCTGGCCTACATGTGACTCCAGACCCACAGGAATGTGGTTGACTTTCAACTGCCCTCTGCACAATCAGGGTTGGACAATGGTTACACCAATCATGCCCAGATCCTGTGAACGAATTAATAATAAAAAAACACTATCCAGGCAGCCCGTCACTCACTGCAAACAGTAGCCTGTGTTTGTTTCCCTACTCCTTTGGGCTGCTGCAGAGCTGTCACAAGCTAGCCATGTAGTTCACAGTCACGTTGCTAAAGGTTTTGCCCCAGGTTGTCAGGACTGAAAGAAGGGAGATGGTCTTGATCTTCCTCAGGGATGACACCAAGACATCCTCAGAAAGCCTGGGTTGAGATTGTAGAGGAAATCAGCGCCCATGACCAGCAAAGAACACAGACATGGGGCAGAAAGAGGATGGAGAAGAACTTCACGGTGCGGCATGGTGGCTCAGTGGTTAGCATTGCTGCCTCAAAGCACCAGGCACCTGGATTTGATTCCAACCTCAGGCGACTGTCTGTGTGGAGTTTGCACATGCTCCCCGTGGGTTTCCTCCGAGTGTTCCGGTTTCCTCCCACAGTCCAAAGATGTGCAGGTTAGGTGAATTGGCCATGCTAAATTGCCCATAGTGTTCTGGGATGTGTAGGTTAGGTGCAGTTGTCAGGGATAAAGTTAGGATAATAGGATAGGAGAATGGGTCTGGGCGGTTTACTCTTCGGAGGGTCAGTGTGGACTTGTTGGGCTGCAGAGCTGTAGCCAATCCACACTGTAGGGATTCTATGGTTCTATAGGGATTCAATCTTTACAATGATAAGTGTCACCACCTTGTCACTGCGAGCGGACATTCAAACACGCAGCAGTCATTCTAACTTTTCCACTGCAAATGCCAGCATCATGTCTATCAAAAACATTTTTCTTTTAAAAAATACAGGATCACACCAACCTTATATTGCCTGCATCCTAACACTGAGTATAGGGTTTTCAGCTCACTTACTGGAGAGGATTCATCACTTCACATGGCTACGCATCTACTCAAATTAAATATTGCCTTCTCTCTCATTGCAGGAGAAGACGCCCTAAAACAACAAAAGGAGGGGGCCCAGACTGGCCAATGGGCAGTGGATTGCCACATCCTCACTCCCCAGAGAACCAGGCATCAAAGCTGCTGGCTGAGGACCCTTTCTAGTTCCATGCAGAAGTCAGCGAAGGACATTGTTTGCTCTTCTCTGGCATGCAGCTACTTTCTCATATTTGTATACACGTTGGATTGTGACACCTTCACCAGCTAGTTCTTTTACTTTTTCTTTCAGAGATCTGAGTGGTCAACAATAGACAGCCAAGCACAAGAGGCCACAGATTCAGCCAGCAGTAGCAGCACCATCCTCAGATGGAGATTGTAATAAAAACTTAGGAGGCCTTGGAATGATGGCCACGTGCACAGAAATAGACATTCATCTTGGCAAGTCTCCCTGCATACAGCCTAATTTATCTGGTGAACGCAGCACTGGCAATTTTACACAGTCAGTGGAGAAAGACACATCCAGGCTCTGATGCACAGAAGGCTGCTGGAGGCCATGCAACTGCTGAGCCACATTCAGAAAAGAAACATCCACTGTATCAACCACAATGGACATGTCAGCCTGCAGAGGCAAGCGTGGGAAGATCAAGACATAATGTTGGAGACTCTCCCTAGACTGGAGAAAAGGATAATACTAGGGGGCATGCGTTAAGGTAAGAGGTGAAAATTCAAAGGAGATGTGAAGGGCAAGTGTCTTTACACAGAGACGTAGGTACTTGGAATGCGCTGCCAGAGGTAGTGGTGGAAGCAGATACAATTGGGGCGGTTAAGGGACTTTTAGATAAGAAATCAGAGCATGACTCATACACTTGATGGTACAGTCCGAGGGAGTGTTGCTAACAAAGAGACCTTGGAGTAAAGGTTCATAGCTCCTTGAAAGTAGATTCATAGCTAGATCAGATAGTGATGAAAGTATTTGGTATGGAAGGGGAGGGAGGTGTCTGAGATGGTTCATGTGAGAGGACATTTGTCAGGTAATTGGAACAGTTCATCTTCCGCAGTTACCCCAACATCATCCCCCACCTGTTCCTCCGCTGCATCAATGACTGTATCAGCGCCACCTCATGCTCCCATGAGGAGGTTGAACAGTTCATCAACTTTACGAACACCTTCCACCTTGACCTCAAATTCACCTGGACCATCTGGGACATCTCCCTCACCTTCCTGTACCTCTCCATCACTGTCTCCAGCAACCAAGTAACCACAGACATCTATTACAAGCCCACCGACTCCCACAGCTATCTAGACTACACATCTTCCTACCCTACCTCCTGTAAGAACGCCATTGCTTCTTCCCAATTCCTCTGCCTCCACCGCATCTGTTCCCAGGAATACCAATTCCACCTCAGAAAGTTCCAGATGGCCTCCTTCTTTCATGATCACAACATCCCTTCCCACATGTTTGACGATGCCCTCCAGTGCATCTCCTCCACTTCCCGCACCACTGCCCTTGAATCCCACCCCTCCCAAAGCAACAAGGATAGAACCCCCTTGGTCCTCATCTTCCACCCCAGCAACCTCCACATACATCGCATCATCCTCTTCAACTTCTGCCACTTCCAAATGGATCCCACTAGATATATTTCCCTCCCCACCCCATCAGCGTTCCAGACAGACCATTCCCTCCGCGAATCCCTCGTCAGGTCCACGCCCCCACCAGACCACACCCCACTCCTGGCACCTTTCCCTGCCACCACAGGAAGTGAAAAATCTGTGCCCACATCACTCCCTTTACCTCCATCCAATGCCCCAAGGGATCCTTCCACATCCACCAGAAATTTACCAATGTCAGAAGAGACATGTAATAGACTTGAACTGTCATCCTGATGGTCTGAAGTCTTGAACTGAATTTACTCTTGAACTAAATGTATTTAACATCTTGCATTTCTTTCTCACAAACCTTGTTGCATGTTTCATCTTTATTGCTGTTGGTACAGTCCCTGCTATAGTTTGCGATTTGTTTTCTTTACAGTATCTTGGATCTTTGCATATTGCTTGTCTCTTCTTTGTGCTGCTTTCTGTGAGTTGTATGCACCACATCTTCAATTTATGTCATTAGAATGTTTGTTGTTATCATTCCTCATAGCATTTCAGACTGTGCCACAAGGATCAGTGCTGGGTCCACTGCTTTTTGTCATTTATATGGATGATTTGAATGTGAACATAGCAGGTATAGTTAGCACTATTGCAGATGACACCAAAATTGGAGATGTTGTCGACAGCAAAGAAATGTACCTCAGATTACGATGGGACCTTGATCAACTGGGCCATTGGGCAGATGGAGTTTAAGTTAGATAAATGCAAGGTGTTTCATTTTGCAAGGCAAATGAGGGCAGGACTTAAACACTTAATTGTAAGGTCTTGGGGAGTGTTGCTGAATAAAGAGACCTTGGAGTGCAGATTCATAGTTCCTTGAAAATGGAGTTGCAGATAGATAGGAGAGTGAAGGCAGCACTTTGCATGCTTGCCTTTATTTGTCAGTCCATTGAGTATAGGAGTTGGCAGGTCATGTTGTGGCTGTACAGGACATTGGTTAGAACATTGGAATACTGTGTTCAATTCTGGTCTCCCTGCTGTAGGAAGGCTGTTGTGAAACTTGAAAGGGTTAAGAAAAACTTTACAAAGATGTTGCAAGGGTTGGAGGATATGAGCCAAAGGCAGAGGCTGAGGCTATTTTCCCTGGAGCATCAGAGGCTGAGGGGTGACCTTGTAGAAGTTTTATAAAATCATGAGGGGCATGGATAGAATGAATAGTCAAGGTCTTTCCCCCAGATTAGGGGAGTGCAAAACTAGAGGGCTTAGATTTAAGGTGAGAGAAGAAAAATTTAAAATGGACCTAAGGGGCAGATTTTCACGCAGAGGGTGGTGCATGTATGGAATGAGCTTCCAGAGGAAGTGGTGAAGGCTGGTACAATTATAAATACATAAAAGCTATGTTCACATTTACACAACTAGGAAGAGTTCAGAGGGATATGGGTCAAATGCTGGTAAATGGGACTAGATTAATTTTGGATAACTGGTCAGCAAGAACAAGTTGGATTGAAGGGTCTGTTTCTGTGTTGTACAACTTTATGACTCTAAGTCTACCATCTTCTACCAACAAACTACTCATGTTTCAAGTCCAAATAGAGAGCATACTGAAACCTTCACATCATCTAATTTTTGTAAAGTCTAGGATCTGGGGTGAAACGTGGTTGTGTTATATGTAAATATATAAACAAGTGAAAAAAAAACTATGGGGGATAATGACTGAGGAGATAAAGTATACCAGTCTGTGAAAATGTCACAAAGTCTTGATCAAAGTAAAGAAGGTGACAGACCTGGGGCTAATGTGCTTTGAACAGGATTGGTAGGAATATAGGTCATGTTCAAGTAACCTTTAAAATATATGCTTTCATGCAATAAGCTTTGTATCCTATAGTCAGCAAGACTGTTCTAGTTGGACCAGTAAACTGATCTCATATCCACTTTGGATCACTTGAGGTTTGAAGGAACCCATTCACGTCATTGGAGTTCTGTTTCACTAAAGGAGGTATTTTCTGAAATCTGTCACCTGCTCCTGCCACCACTGACATGTCAGTGTAGGGCGAAGACAGCATGGCCAATGGCTGCGAAGACAGCTAGGAACTTTTATACTCCATCCAGTCTGGAACAGGCAAAACTTCCAAACTTTCCAGTTCCCATCCACTACTGTACAAATGTGATTGTAGATGCTTTGTATTCCAACAGATGAATATCCTTGTAAACTTCAGTCACACTTTCCAGATCGGAAAGAGAATGTAAGCATTTGGCTGTGCAATGATTGCAGACTTTTCGGTAATGCAGAATACCATTAGCTGTACAAGCATTGTTTTACATGTGCTGAATGACAACGCTGAGGTTGACCATGACTAAATAGTTACCACTTATTCATTGCCCAGCTGGTGTACAACCATGTGCAATATATCATTAGGAAATGGTCAGTATCCTGGCAGTAGTCATAACTCATTCATTCTGTGTCAGTACAAAGTGTAATTCACATTTGAGCCACCAAGATAAAGCAGATAATGGTAACATAGTTAATGTCATGGTTCATAACTCCTCTGTACGACCCATGCACATGTCTAACCAGCAAAGACTGACTTGGAATAATGTAAGTTGGCTTGAAAAGTATGCTAACCTGAATTTTGTGCTTTCTGCTCAAGCATTAATTAATAGAGGCTGTGTGCTGCACTCAATTAAATAAACAGCTTGTCGGGCACAAGCATCAGAAGCATGAGGTAATCCAGCATTGCAATTCTTAAGTCTTACCTTGGGATCTGCCCAAATTCACAGTCAGTCAGTGCAGTTTGTGAAACTTGAAAAGTTGGTGAGACCATAAATTTCACTCAAGCCATGTAATACTTTCTGGAAATGGTATCATAATGCAAGGCCATAATTAAGCTGACATGAAAAATCTTTTGTAGGTAGGACGTTCATATGCAAAAAATATTAATATATAGGATTCATGACAGACTTCTGAAACACTGTTTTCATTCCACAAAAGTAAATGCCTTATTACCACAAATTGAGAACTGACAAGGGAGTTAGTTAGCTTCATAATTAAAATATGACATTGTTCTGAATTCAAAGAAAACTTGATCTGAAGCCACATTATTCAAAATTAAAACAGACATGTTTTGTTATTTCAAAAAAAATCCAGCCCATCATAATTATCCCAAGAAAACAATTTTAACCTTATATAAAAGTTCTTAATCAGAGTAAGGCAAATTTTAATGGTATGAGACAAGAACTTTCAAAAGTTGATTGGAGTGGACTGTTTGTAGGTAAAGGGAGAACTGGCAAGTGGGATGCTTTTAATAGTGTGATAAATGGAGAAATTGTGTTCCTGTTAGAGAGAAAGGTAATCTTGATTAGGGAAAGATTAGGGAAAAATGGATGAATAAAGAAAGAGATTCTCATCAAGAACAAAAAAAATCATATTAGATATAGACAACTGGGATCAAATGAATCTTTTGAAGAGTATGAAGAGTGGAAATCAGCAAGCCAAAGAGGGAATAGGAGATAGACTTGGCAGATAATCCTAAGAGAATCTCGAAGTACATTAAGAGCAAAAGAGCAACTGGGGAGAGAGAGAGAGAGAGAGAGAGAGAGAGAGAGCGAGAGAGAGAAGGGCCCCTGAAAGAAAAACAAATCATTTTTGTGTTGAACCTCAGAAGATGGGCAAAATTTTGAATGAATGTTTTGCATTAATTTTTACCGTGGAGAAAGAATTGGAGGCTAAAGAACTCAGGGGAATGAATAGTAATGTTTTGAAAACAGTTTATATTAAGGAAGTAGAAGTGCTGGAAGTTTTGAAAAATATAAAGATAAATTCTGGGACCTGATCAAATGTATCCAAAGAAGTTTTGGGAAGTTAGGGAGGAGATCGCGGATCTCCGAGCGAAAATATTGGTATCACTTATAATAACATGTGAGGTGCCAGAGGATGAGGGAGTGATTGATGTTGTGTCTTTATATAAGAAAGGATGTAAGGAGAAGCCTGGGAACTATAAACCCATCAGCCTGACTTCGGGGGGTGTGAGTAAATTGTTGGAGGTGATTCTGAAAGATAGGATTTACATGAGTTTGGAAAGGCAAGGAATGATAAGGAATAGTCAGCATGGTTTTGTGTGAGGGAAATTATATCTCTCAAACTTGATTACGTTTTTGATTAAGTTACCAAAATGATTGATAAGGGCAGAATACTTTAGTAAAGCCTTTGATATGGTTCTGCATCGTAGACCAATTAATAAAATCAAATCAGGTGGGATTCAGGATGAGATTGCCAATTGAATACAAGATTGGCTATACGGCAGGAGAGAGAAGGTGGTGGTGGAGGGGTGTGTTTTGGACTGGAGGTCTGTGGCGAGAGATGTGTTTTGCAGGGATTGGTGCTGGGTCCACTTTTGTTTGTCATTTATATAAATGATTTAGATGCAAATATAGGAGGCATGGTTAGTACATTTGCAAATGAAACCAAATTGAAAGTATAGTGGACAGTTTTTATGAAGTTGAAGGCATATACTTTTAGGAGAGTGTGAATGTTGTTCTGCATTGAGAGCTTATAAGCAACTGTGTTTATGACTGGAGAACAGTCTCAGGGTATACTGGAAAACTGAAAATATCGAACATTTGTGTGAAATGGATACTGAGTTGGTTGCTATTTTGACAATAACTCAAATTTATTCAGTTTAATTTATGCCCTGGGATTCTAACACTAAATTGATCCAATGAGGCAATATGATGTTGTAAATATCAAAAAGGCAGGCATTTTGAAAATCACAGTGCAACTGCCATTGAGACAGACTCAAGAAATTTGGAACACTCTCTATGAAAGGTATCTTTTCATATGAAACATGTTTGCAGTAAAAAAAAGACGACAACCCAGGGAGATCTTCAGCCAGAAGAAGCAAGACACCGAAAGTGTGAGCCTCTGTACGGTTTTGAAATTAAGTTGATGTAATATTAACAAGTGTTTTTTTTGGAACTGTATTGTTACAGAGTTGGAGGCAGGTAATAAGCAGTTAAGAGAAAGGGAGGCTTAGAGTAGTGAATAGTTGTTATTTAATGTTCACTTTTAGAGTTAAAGAATAAATTGATATTATTTTCTTTAAAGAATGGGATTTGGGAGTTCTGTCACTCATACTTTAACAGATTATGAGGCAAAGTGAACTTTTCTGGGTGTTTAGTTTAATTAACAGAAAGGCTCATGCTGTGTTGTAACAGTGAAGGAGGTTATCTAAGGTAAAAAAGAGATCTTGATCAATTGGGTCAATGGACAGAAGACTGGCAATTGGAGTTTAATTTGGATAAATGTGAGGTTTGTATTTTTGGTAAAACAAAAGGCAGGACTGAAACAATTAATAGTAAGACACAGGGTAGTGTTGTAGAACAGACAAACCCTGGAGATTCAGGTATATAATTCTTTGAAGGTTGTGTCAGAGGAAGACAGGGTGGTTGTCCTGTTATAGACAGGACTTTGTTCAACTGTAGTGGATTCAGAAAAGATTCACCAGGCTGTTGCCAGGAATGGAGGGTTTGAGTTATAAAAATAGGTTGGCTAGGCTGGGACTTCTTTCACTGGAGCATACGAGGTTGAGGAGTGACCTTCTAGATGTTTATAAAGTCATGAGGGTTATAGATAAGGTGAATAACAAAGCTCTTTTCCCGAAGATGGGGAATTGAAAACTAGGGGGCATATTTTTAAGATGAGAGAAGAAAAGTTTTAAAAAAGGACATGAGGGTCAACTTTTTTCTTTTTACACAGTGATTAGTGTATGGAATTAACTGCCTGAAGTGCTAGATGCAAGTACAGTTAAGTTTAACAATAGTGCATGAATAGGTAAGGTTTGTAGGGAAATGGGCCAAATATAGGCATGTGGGACTAGTTTAGTTTGGGAACATTATTTAGCATGGACTCATTGGACCAGAGTGTCTGTTTCCATACTGTATGACTAGGACTCTGTAACTGGACCATGTCAGTCCCTTTACACAACAGAATGTGTTCAATGTTAAAACTTCAGCGACTGTTTCTTTTTCCATATACCCAGAAAAAAAAATCTGCACTAACATGATAAATATTGCTTTAGCAACCATTCCACAAGCAACCATTTTACTGGATAAATGGCCCAATTAAAAATCTCCAAAGTCATACTCATGACGACAACTAAAAATAAGCTATTTTCTCCTCTGCTTGAAAGAATGGTTATGTTGTAGCACCAGTCACACATCATACATCCTCCATCTGAATTCAAGTTGTTTTAATATTATAACATTTATTGCTGTTATGTAATATTAAAAATTAAAAGCTACAATTCCAAGTAGTTTACCACAAATGGGTTGTTTGACATAATAACCAGATGAATCTGGCTTTATTCCATGACCTCAAGGCAGGTTGAGATTTAGTTTCCCAGGAGCTTGTCTTGAATTAAAATTTTTATCAGCTTCTTCACTTGTCATAGCCCCCAGTCGTGATCACCCCTTTATCATGACATCACATGTGATCTTTCCAGTCCCATTGTGTACTGATAAGGTCAAATCACTTCTTATCACTCAATTGCTTGAATTGATGAAAACAAAATCAAAGAATTGCAGATGCTGGAAATCAGAAACAAAAACAGAAATTGCTGGAAAGGTTCAGCAGGTCTGGCAGCATCTGTGGAAAGAAATCAGTTAACCTTTCCGATCCAGTGACCCTTCACCTGAACGAAAGAACTTCAGTCACTGGACCTGAAATATTAACTCTGATTTCTGTTTTTGTACTTGAACTGAGTTTTTTTTTTGACAATCCAGAAGTTACGGTTCAGACAAGTAGCACCCCTTTCTCAAAACTTGAATACTTCAGGTTGAAGTGCTGACCCAGGATGTAATGAACACAAGGGAACATCCATGATGAAGTCAAAGAGTTCATAATCACCCTGTGAATCCTTCCAGCTTGTATTCACTGAAATTCACTAAAGAGAAAAGATATGCTGAACAAACAAAAACAATTTTTAAAGTAATGAAACTGCTTTATGATTTTCATTAAATGGTTGTGACATTAAAAGAATGCTAACTTATGCAATTGAAATCCTGATAATTATCAGTGGTATACATCTGAAAATAGGTGACTAGTTATATTACTTGCCTTCTTAAAAGATTCATGAACTGTAGCATAATACGTTTCCAAATAGAAGAAAGCAATAAATATAACAGTAGAGTACATGTTACATTCATTTGTGCCTGTTCTTTGATGATTCAACCTACTATGAAGCACAGATAAACTAATGGTGCATCATTTATTATGTCGCAAATGGTGTTATGGTTTGCAAAATTATGTATTCTCCATATTATTGATCAATTATGAGCAGAATATCACATATTATTTCAACTGAATGAACTAAACTTCTCCAAAATTTATGACACTGTTTTCAGGAGCATGTCCACAAATTTTGTATTAACTGTGAATGAAGTGATTTTTTAATACTGCATGACATTGGATTTAAATCCTCTGGAGTCTTATTTGAAGTAATTCCAGAGCTCAACCAAACCAAATAAAGCCAGTCATAAATAATGAGGTGATTTTTAATGTTAAGATAATTTTTCATTTGTTATTTATTTAACACTTGATCAGTTTTAGTTGTTATAAAAGTGACTAATATACCTACTTATGAAGATTAAAATACTGGCTATTGTAATTAGAATGTTCTTCAGAAAGGTCACCTCCTGCTACCACACTGATTGCTGTAGATTTTTTAAAAAAACTAATATAGATTTAGAGGTTGGTGGTCGTAACATTTAATTTTCTGTAAAATAATAGAATAATGTCTGCTTCTGCAGATGAATCATTTTGAGAAATCAGCTCAGAAGTGCAATTGTATAAATCAGAAAATAAATCTTATACTACCAGGTTATTTTACAATGATATTTACACTACTATTACTTTGAATCACATATATTTCTTTAAAATATTTTTTTTAACTTCAGGTAGCAAGCTTATTGGACCAATAGGAGAATAAGGCCAATTCTCCAAGCCAAAATGATACAGTTAATACTCTATGCACAGTTTTACAGTAACATTGTTACTTGCAATGTTTGAAAGGTGTCTTCACTATGTATATATGCAAACATTAGTGCACAAGATTGGAAGATGTCAGAAGAAACTATTATTAAAAATATTATGTAATAGGCCTAGAAAATAGGTTAACCTAGTTTTGTCAAAGGAAAATCAATTTACGATTACAATCTATTTGATTTTTTTGAGGTAATATGCTGAGGTTAATGGGGAACCAATTGATCTACTGTACTAGATCTCAACTTTAGTAAAAGGATAGGAAGAATAAGTGTGAAAAGGCAGTCAGGGAGCTGGAACATCTTCCAATAAGTCAAACAAAACAAGGGCACCAATATCCCTATGGTCCACAGATGAGTGGCACCATAAATGAGGTCTCTGCTGGCTCTAAGAGGGCAATTCACCAGTGTTTAAGTTACAGATTGGACTGTTGTACAGTTACATGACTGTTGTGGAAACATACTGGTCAAATCTCAGAAACAACGTTAACATCACACTCATCAGCCCCAACAATCAGAGAAGTTTAAAAAGTACACCTTTTAGTTCTTGCAACCATTTTTGCAAAATGGTTTGAGTCATAATTTGTCATGGTGTAAACGTTCTGTTGGCAGATTGATGTAGTGAAGACATGGGGCGATTGCCTTGAAAGCTGATTGGTTATTTCTTTACAGGTGCCGCCTGCAGTGATGACCATTTCCTGTGTTTAATCTCATTACCTACATTCACAGTATTTTGCTTTTGTAACAGAGAAGATACTAGTCAGGGTGCTGCAGTTGTTGATAAAAATGTTCATGCTTTCACTTTTTTTCAAGCATCAGTATTTCCTGTTTTCTTATGTTAATGAATAGTCTAAGGGCAAACCATTGGCTGCCAGTCCTAAATCTAATTCCAATACAGTATATAATATTCAGGATGGGAATGTCCACTTTCTTTCTTTAGTCTGGTTTAATATTGGGAGCTTCTATTAGCTCGTTTCAAGTACAAGCAGCCGAGTGCAAAATAATTATTCTTTTTCCAAATATATTGGAAGAAAGGGACTACAAAATCCATTGACGTTGAAGCTAGAGAAGTGTCTTTGATGTCAAAATAAAATGAATTGGTGTATTACTGAATGGAGATAAAAGGAAAAGTTATCTTAATACACATCACCATTGAATGCACACAAAACTAGATATAAAACAAATATATTTCATACATACATTTCAATAATTAAATAATTGAATAATTAAAAATCAAGGATTTGAGGAGACCATTCAGTTAACAGCAATGCGCATTGCCTAAAATTTGTGACTTGCCATCTCAACACATAGGTTGCAGATTTCCCCTCTCTGGTGTGGCAAGAGTAATAGTGAGGAAGACAAAATAGACTGAGCATTAAAAGACCAGATTCTCGATGACAAGAACAGTTTTTTTGATTTTTTTCCTCAAGCCTTAAATAGTGAATTTGATAGTTTACTTGAATGGCAACCACCTTATTTTCATGCATTTGTATCTCATTGAAGGCTCAACTCACCTAATTAAATTCCATTTTCAATTCGACTCACCTCCAGAAGGAACGAGATAATACAAATTCCTGACATGTAAATCAGACCAGGTGTCTGGTGGTTATAGATCATCGAATTGCTGTCCAAGCTATCATGTAACTACTTTTGAAGAACATCCCTGGTTGCTCCTTGGCACACTATGTGGAGAACTTTTCTTCAGCAAACCACCAGCCTCATGTCTGCTTTTAGACTAGTTCAGGCCTTTTCCATCCATCAAGAGTTTAGAAGATTAAGGGGAGATCTAATAGAGACGTACAAAATAATACATGGCTTTGAAAAGGTGGATGCTAGAAAATTGTTTCTGTTAGGCGAGGAGACTAGGACCCGTGGACACAGCCTTAGAATTAGAGGGGGTCATTTCAGAACGGAAATGCGGAGACATTTCTTCAGCTAGAGAGTGGTGGGCCTGTGGAATTCATTGCCACGGAGTGCAGTGGAAGCCGGGACGCTAAATGTCTTCAAGGCCGAGATTGATAGGTTCTTGTTGTCTAGAGGAATTAAGGGCTACGGGGAGAACGCTGGCAAGTGGAGCTGAAATGCGCATCAGCCATGATTGAATGGCGGAGTGGACTCGATGGGCCGAATGGCCTTACTTCCACTCCTATGTCTTATGGTCTTATGGTCTTAAGCTGATTTAGAGCCTTCTGATAATTATGACTTGCATGCTTTGGCCTGGTTACATTGCATGCATGGAAAACATGTATTTCACATATTAACTGAGGCTTCTTTTGCATTGACATGGCATGTGTTTTATGCTATTATCCTAATTTTGTGACACTCACCAATTTTAGCAGCAGCCAGCCTATAATACAGGATGAAGTTTAGCTTACTTTTTAATGCAAACAGAAAGGTAAGCCGCTTGCGATGGTAGCAGCTCTGATTAGCCAAGTATTTTCATCATATCAAGTGTTGACAGGTCACTGTGCTGCAGCATGTGCTAGCTATTTATATGTCAAGCACACAGTGAGTCTTCAAGTAAATAGTGATGCGTGAAAGTCAAAGGGGAAGAGTCTTTAAAGGGTTGAAGGGGGACTACAATCCATCAGGAGAAACAGCACAGTCAAACAAGAAACTCAAAACTGCATTTCAGGAGTTTGCTTTTAAGGCTCACTCATTATGTGGGTATAGTTAGCCAGGCTAGCATTTAGTACCCATCTATTACCTGCTCCCACAGCCCGAGGTCTTGTCATGATATGGGATGCTTTCTGAGATAGGGAACAAAGGTGTTCATGCTCCAAAATTGTTAAACTCAATGTTGAGTCCTGAAGGCTGCAAGATACCTAGCTAGAAGAAGAGATATGAGGCCGGGGCCTTTTTCACTGGAGGGTAGGAGGTTGAGAGGTGACCTTATAGAGGTTTATAAAATTATGAGGGGTATAGATAGGGATAATAGTTAGTGTCTTTACCTTTGGATTTGGGGATTTCAAGGTGAGGGGGCACATTTTTAATATGAGGGCAAAGAGATTTTAAAAAAACATGAGGGGCAAATTTTATTTACACAGACAGTGGCTCCATGTACAATGTGGGCACAGTTAGTGTTTAAAATACACTTGGATAAGTTCATGAATAGGAAAGATTTGGAGGGATATGAGCCAGGAGCAAGGAGGTAGGACGGGTTTAGTTTGGGATTATGTTTGGTATGGATGGGTTTGGACAGAAGGTCTTTTGATCGTGCCATATGACTGTATGATTCTATAGTTCCTCCAGCTTATGTTGAGTTTTGCTGGAGCACTGCAATAGGATGAAGACAGAGATATTGATCTGCAAATACAATGGGGTTGAACTGACAGGCAATTGGAAACTCAAGGTCGTTTTTACGAACACAGCGTTGATTGTCTACAAAGTGGTCACTCGTTCTATATTTTATTTCCCCAGTGTGGAGGTGTGAGCAGCAAATATGGTAAACCAGATTGAGTAAAGTGCAGGCAAATCTCTGCTTCACCTCAAAGGTGTGTTTGGGGCCGTGGATAGTGAGAAAGGAGGATGTAAAAAGGCAAGTGTTGCACCTTCTGCAGATGCGTAGGAAGGTGCCATGTGGGTGTGGAGAAATGTCGCGAGTAGAGGAGGAGTGGACCAGTGTGTCTCAGAGGAAACAGTCCCCATGGAATGCTGACAAGAGAGGGGAGGCAAATATGTGCCTGATCACGGTAGCCTGTCAGAGGTAATAGAAATGATGACTTATGATTCTTTGGATGCGGAGGCTGGTGGGGTGGAAAATGAGGACTGGGACCCGAGTAGTGTTGAGAAAGAGATGGGGAAGAGTGAGGGCAGAACTACAGGAAGTGGAATGGTTACAGATGAGAGCCCTGTCAAACACGGTTTTGGAGAATCCTTCATTGAGGAAAAATGGTGGACATTTCCAAAGCCCTCCCTGCAGAAGATGGCATCATTAGAACAGATTTAAATTATTTCTAGATCCCATTTATTCTTTCTATATTTGAGAGGTTGTCAGAAATGTTCTTCCGTGATGGCAGGTACAAGATAGTTGTCTAGTTTAGATCCTTTTTCAATACTATTACCCATTATAAGTTCTCCTCCCTTCACTTTTAACAGACTAACATTTTATTTTGTAATGTTTGATTAGAGCAATTTCCTTTACTGTACAAAAATCCAGAAACTATTGTAAACTATAACTAGCTCTTTAAAATGTCAACTAATGCTGTCATAGCTCTTAATGTGATTTTCCAATCCACCATAGCTAATTTTGCCTTCAGATCTTTAAATCTAAACAAGGCTCTATTCCTATTGAATGGCTTTTGCCTGAAACATTGATTTTCCTGTTCCTTGGATGCTGCCTGACCTGTTGTGCTTTTCCAGCACCACTCTGATCTAAACTCTGGTTTCCAGCATCTGCAGCCCTTGTTTTTACCTAATTAAGATTGATAAATGATTGAAATATATTACTTTAAATCTTAATGTTTAACGTCAATATCATGGTTACTCTTAACAAAAGGCTGATTTGTAGTAAGATTAACCATTTTTCATTGCACAATAGGAGATCTAAAATAACCCCATTCCTTTTTTGATTCTTTAAATCATCCTCCACAACTTTAAAATCAGAGGTTTACTGAGTTGATATGCAGATTGCAATTCACCATGATTACCACTATTCTTGTTCCATGCACCTCCTAGTTTATTACTGCTGCTGTTTGGTGCTAATTCCCAATGTTCTCTGCCCCTTCCTGTTTCTTGGTTCTACCCAAACTTATTCCACGCCTTGAACTTTGAAACTACAGTGCAGTACTAATTCAACTTTATTTAGCAGAACTATCTCATGACCTCTTCCCAGCTTCCTGAACATCACAGACCACTGGCTAGTCAGGTACCAAGTTTGAAACCCTTGGAACTACTGCCATGGCTCACAGAAATAACAAAAAAATGATTGATTCACTTGGATCACATTTCAAGGAAGGCAAGTAGGATATAGAACCTTATACACAGATAAATTTTGGAAAGAAGTCAAAAGTGGAACAGAAAACAATTGAAATAAAAATGCACCCAGGTTGACACCACAGTGTATCTGCACAGTTACTGCCTTTGCTGTTTGAAATCATGTATCGCTGGACATCGGAGTGCGTCTGAGAAAATTAACAAACCGTGAAATTCACAACTGATCTTGGAGGAACTGTTTGGGCAAAGTCCACAGCATAGAAACAGGTAAGTTAATTGTTTTAAGTGACCTACAGAAAGTCTGCAGTAGTGTCTAGAATGGGTTCTTTCTTGATGATTATTTTTTGAAATATGTTTCTTGATTACACTTAAAATATAAGCAATTACTATTAATTTAACCTGGGGCAGTGTTTGTCGAGGAATAAGATAGCATTATTTTCTGAGTCTGTAAATTGTGAAGGAGCAAAAATAGCCTGTGGTAGAGTGATATGCGCTTCTTGTCAGATGTGGGAGTTTAAAGAGATTTTAAGGGTTACTGCGGATTAAATGCAATAAATGATGTTGGTTGCGAATCATATCAGATCGAATGGATCAGTTGGAGAGACAGTTAGAGGTAATGAGGAGTTTGCAACAGTAACAGTATGTGATGGATAGCAGCTATAGGAAGGGGGGAAGGTCTCAGATACAGTCACATAGATGGGTTAACTCCAGGTTAAGAGAGGTAGGCAGCTAATGCAGGAATCGTCTGTGGCTATCCCCATTTCAAACAAGTATGCTGTTTTGGAAAATGTAGCGGGTGATCGATTTACAGGGGAACGTAGCATGAACAGCCAAGTTTCTGGTATTGAGACTGGCTCTAATGCAATAAGGGGTACGTCGGGTTCCAAGAGATCAATTGTGTTAGGGGACTCTCTCTCTAGTCCGAGGTACAGACAGAGGTTTCAGCAGCAAAAAATAAGAATGGTGTGTTGCTTCCCTGGTGCCAGGATCAAGGATGTCTCAGAGAGGGTGCAGAATGTTCTCAAGGGGGACAGGGCCAGCAGGAGGTCATTGTACACATTGAAACCAACAACATAGGAAGGGAAAAGGTTGAAATTCTGAAGGGAGATTACAGAGAGTTAGGCAGGAATTTAAAAAGGAGGTCCTCGAGAGTAGTAACATCTGGATTACTCCCAGTGCTATGAGCTAGTAAGGGCAGGAATAGGAGATAGAGCAGATGAATGCATGGCTGAGGAGCTGGTGTATGGGAGAAGGATTCACATTTTTGGATTGTTGGAATCTCTTTTGAGGGATAAGTGACCTGTACAAGAAGGACAGATTGCACCTAAATTGGAAGGGAGATTTGCTAGAGCTGTTTGGGAAGATTTAAACTAGTAAGGTTGGTGGGGGGGTGGAGGGGGAGGGAGCAGGGAGATAGTGAGGGAAGACATCAATCTGAGACTGGAACAGCTGAGAAAAGAAGTGAGTCAAACAGTCAGGACAGGCAGGGACAAGGTAGGACTAATAAATTAAACTGCATTTATTTCAATACAAGGGGCCGAACAGGGAAGGCAGATGAACTCAGGGCATGGTTAGGAAAATGGGACTGGGATATCATAGCAATCACAGAAACATGGCTCAAGAATGGGCAGGACTGGCAGCTTAATTATTCCAGGATACAAATGCTACAGGAAGGATAGAAAGGGAGGCAAGAGAGGAGGGGGAGTAGTGTTTTTGATAAGGGATAGCATTACAGCTGTGGTGAGGGAGGATATTCCTGGAAATACATCCAGGGACGTTATTTGGGTGGAACTGAGAAATAAGAAAGGGATGATCACCTTATTGGGATTGTATTATAGACCCTCCAATAGTCAGAGGGAAATTGAGAAACAAACTTGTAAGGAGATCTCAGCTATCTGTAAGAATAATAGGGTAGTTATGGTCTGGGATTTTAATTTTGCAAACATCGACTGGGACTGCCATAGTGTTGAGGGTCTAGATAGAGAGGCATTTGTTAAGTGTGTACAAGACAATTTTCTGATTCAGTATGTGGATGTACCTACTTAGAGAAGACACAAAACTTGACCTACACTTGGGAAATAAGACAGGGCAGGTGACTGAGGTGTCAGTGGGGGAGCACTTTGGGGCCAATGACCATAATTCCAATAGATTTAAAATTGTGATGGAAAAGGATAGATCAGATCTAAAAGTTGAAGTTCTAAATTGGAGAAAGGCCAATTTTGACGGTATTAGGCAAGAACTTTCAAAAGTTGATTGGGGAAAATGTTCGCAGGTAAAGGGACAGCTGGAAAATGGGAAGCCTTCAGAAATGAGATAATGAAAATCCAGAGAAAGTATATTCCTGTCAGGGTGAAAGGAAAGGCTGGTAGGCATCGGGAATGCTGGATGACTAAAGAAATTGAGCGTTTGGGTAAGAAAAAGAAGGAAGTATATGTCAGATATAGACAGGATAGATCGAATGAATCCTAAGAAGAGTATAAAGGCAGTAGGAGTATACTTAAGAGGTATATCAGAGGACAATAAAGGGGACATGAGATAGCATTGGCAAATAGAATTATTGAGAATCCAAAGTGTTTTTATAAATACATTAAGGAAAGAAAGGTAACTAGGGAGAGAATAGGGCCCCTCAAAGGTCTGCAAGGTGGCCTTTGTGTGCAGCCTTCAGAGATGGGGGAGATACTAAATGAGTATTTTACATCAATATTTACTGTGGAAAAGGACGTGGAAGATATAGAATGTAGGGAAATAGACGGTGACACCTTGCAAAATGTCCATATTACAGAAGAGGAAGTGCTGGAAGTTTTGAAATGCTAAAAGTGGATAAATCCCCAAGATCTGATCAGGTATATATTAGAGCTCTCTGGGAAGCTAGAGAAGTGATTGCTGGGCCTCTTACTGAGATATTTGCATCATTGATGGTCATAGGTGAGGTGCTGGAAAACTGAAGATTGGCTAATGTGGGGCTACTATTTAAGAAAGGTGGTAAGGACGAGCCAGGGAACTATAGACCAGTGAGCCTGACATTGGTGGTGGGCAAGTTCTTGGAGTGAATCCTCAGGGACAGGATGTAAGTGTATTTGGAAAGGCGAGGACTGATTAGGGAAAGTGAACATGGCTTTGTGCTTGGGAAATCATGTCTCACAAACTTGATTTGAGTTTTTTGAGGAAGTAACAAAGAGCAATGATGAGAGAAGAGTGGTACATGTGATCTATGTAGACTTCAGTAAGGAGTTCGACAAGGTTCCCCATGGGAGACTGGTTAGCAACGTTAGATCTCATGGAATGCAGGGAGAACAAGCCATTTGGATACAGAACTGGCTCAAAGGTAGAAGACAGAGGGTGGTGGTGGAGGGTTGTTTTTCAGACTAGAGGCATGTGACCAGTGGAGTTCACAAGGATCGGTGTTGGGTTCTCTACTTTTTATCATTTATATAAATGATTTGGATGCGAGCACAAGAGGTATGGTTAGTAAATTTGCAGATGACCCCAAAATTGGAGGTGTAGTGGGCAGCGAAGAGGGTTACCACAGATTACAACAGTATCTTGACCAGATGGGCCAATGGGCTGAGAAGTGGCAGATGGAGTTTAATTCATATAAATGTGAGGTGCTGCATTTTGGGAAAGCAAATCTTAGCAGGACTTATACACTTAATGGTAAGGTCCTAGGGAGTGTTGCTGAACAAAGAGACCTTGGAGTGCAGGTTCAGAGCTCCTTGAAAGTGGAGTTGTATGTAGATAGGATAGTGAAGAAGGCGTTTGGTATGCTTTCCTTTATTGGGTAGAGTATGGAGTACAGGAGTTGGGAGGTGATGTTGCGGCTGTCCAGGACATTGGTTAGGCCACTGTTGGAATATTGTATGCAATTCTGGTCACCTTTCTATCTTGGCACTGTTTTCCCTGGAGCATCAGAGGCTGAAGGGTGACCTTATAGAGGTTTACAAAATTATGAGGGATATGGATAGGATAAATAGACAAAGTCTTTTCCCTGGGGTGGGAGAGTCCAGAACTAGAGGACATAGGTTTAGGGTGAGAGGGGAAAGATATAAAAAAGACCTAAGGGGCAACTTTATCACACAGAGGGTGGTACGTGTATGGAATGAGCTGCCAGAGGAAGTGGTGGTACAATTGCAACATTTAAAAGACATTTGGATGGGTCTATGAATAGGAACGGTTGAGGGATATCGGCCGGGTGCTGGCAGGTGGAACAAGATTGGTTAGGGTATCTGGTCAGCATGGACTGGTTGGACCGAAGGGTCTGTTTCCATGCTGTATATCTCTATGACTCTATGAATCAATACTAAACTTACACAGATAGCATTTGGCATCTCATGGTACGATTCAACATTTTGTCCATGTTCATGAATGTAAGGTTTGGATAATTCTGTTGGTGAATGGATTATTTCCCAGTTCTCTTACTTACCTTTTGTTGAGGAGACTGCCTTAGATTAGTTCTTAAGCCTGAGAGTGATATCAAAATTGTGATCAGAATCAGCAATGTTTTGAATGAAATTCATAATCTATGAAACCCAATCAAATTAGACTGCTTTTTGTCAATCAAGTTATAATTGTCCATGCAAAACATAAGCTGGAAATTAATGGTCTATTGATGGATGCCCAATCTTCATGTGACAGACAGGCATTTTCCCCTCTGATTTCCTCATCCAAAAGAGTGATGTGCCCCTGTGTCAGCTTCTACCTGCAATCCCACTACCTGTAGGCATACTGTTACCATGGATGGCTATGGTCTTTCTCTTCAGTTACATTACTAAACATATCCAAGTTGACACAATCATGACCCTCTTATAGAGTAATAGAGGTCTGCAGTATGACAATAGGCCCCTCAGCCCAACTTGTCCATGCTCTCCAGTTTTCACAATTTAAACTAGTCCCATTTGTCTGCTTTTAGTCCATATCGCTCCATACTGATCCCATCTATGTACCTGTATAAAATGCTTCTTAAAATGACAAAACTCTACTTGCTTCCACCACCACCTCTAGCAGCCTATTACAGACCCTCTGTGTGAAAAAAACCTATCCCTCTGGACCCTTTTGTATCTCTCCACTCAAATCTGTACCCTCTAGTTGTATTCTCCACTACCATGGGGAAAAACTGTCGCTATCTACCTCATCTATGCCTCTTATGATTTTTATGCCTCTATAAGGTCACTCCTCAGACTCCTTCACTCCAGGAGAAAGAGTCCCAGCCTGTCCAACTTCTCTTTATAAGTCAAACCCTCCACTCCAGGTATCATCCTAGTAGATCTTTTCCATACTCTTTCTAATTTAACAATATCCTTTCTATATCGGGCAACCAGAATCGCAGGCAGTACTCCCAAGGTGGCCTCACCAATGTCATGTACATCTGCAACAAAATGTCCCATCTCCTCTACTCAAAGCTCTGACCGATGAAAGCTTACATGCTGAAAGCCTTCTTTACCCCATGTCTACCTGTGACTCCATTTTCAAGGATCTGTACCCCTAGATTTCTTTGTTCTATAACACTACCCAGGGCCCTATCATTGACTGTGTAAGTCCTGCCCTGACTTGCCTTACCAAAATCCGACACCTCACATTGATCTAAATTAAACTCCATCTGCCATTTGTTATGAAGATGTGCGTGTACTGTACCTTTTAAGAGAGTCAAAAGCTGGTAGAGCTACTTGACAGCACCAAGTGTTCTCAATAGGGTAACAATGTAACACTTGGCCAAAAGCTAAATTAACTGGTTGCCTGGAAATGACAAAACAGATTCGAATTAGGCCAATCAGTTTCAACTATACCCCGAAAAATATCAAACTCCAATCCAGTTTGAATTGAGTATATTGACAATCTTAAAAGCTAATGACACAATGTGATGCTTTAGTGGTGTACCCAAGCTACCAGCAGGTAAAGATTGCCTGAAAAATAGCTCTCTTAAAAGTACTTTATCGATCAGTAGCCTGTGAAGAAGATCCTGCCTGGTTTTGAGATGATTAGATTACTTAATGTAGAAACAGGCCCTTCAGCCCAACACGTCCACATCTACCCGCCAAAGAGCAACCCTACATTTACCCCTTCACCACAGGCAATTTAGCATGGCCAATTCACCTAACCTGCACATCTTTGGACTGTGGGAAGAAACCGGAGCACACAGAGGAAACCCATGCAGACACAGGGAGAACGTGCAAACTCCACACAGACAGTTGCCTGAGATGGGAATTGAACCCAGGTCCCTGGCACTGTGAGGCAGCAGTGCTAACCACTGTGCCACCATGCTATTGAGTATTATTTTGTAAATCTTAATTGGGAGTTTTATCAGACTAATATTATAGAAGGGAAGGTAACAGATAGGTTAGATGAAGGAACTGTAAATAGTTGTTAGTTAATTACTCTCTGTTATATTTTAAGAAATAAAGTTGGTAATTTTTACTTTAACAAGTTCTTAGCCTATCAGATTTTCACAGATTATTGCACAGAATAAATCTTTTCTATCTTGCTAGTTTTAAAGCAGGAGAGTTTACCCCGTGTTATAACACATTTCTCAGCTGACTGGCCCAGTTGATCAAGATCTCGCTACTTTCCCAGATAACATTCTTCACTGTCCACTAGCCTCCACCACTTCCTCTGGCAGCTCATTCCATACACATATCACCCTCTGTGTGAAAAAGTTGCCCCTTAGGTCTCTTTTATATCTTTCCCCTCTCACCCTAAACCTATGCCCTCTAGTTCTGGACTCCTCCACCCCAGGGAAGAGACTTTGTCTATTTATCCTATCCATGCCCCTCATGATTTTATAAACCTCTGTAAGGTCGCACCTCAGCCTCCTATGCTCTAAGGTAAACAGCCCCAGCCTATTCAACAAATCCCTGTAGTTCAAATCCTCCAAACCTGGCAACATCCTTGTAAATCTTTTCTGAGCCCTTTCAAGTTTCACGACATCCTTCCATATGTCTCCTTCTTTTGCAAGACCAGGGCCTCAATAACTCTAGTCATTGAATGTTCCCTTCACCTGCCAGCCTTAATTCTAACAAGAAGATGCTGGCCCTAAACCCTCATTAACTCATTTATGAAAGCCTCCCACTTACCAGATGTCCCTTTGCTTGCAAGCATCCTCCCCCAATCAACTTTTGTAAGTTCCTATCTAAAACTTTAACTTGTGGACCAGATCAATCCTTTTTCATAGCTATTTTGAAACAAATGGAATTATGTGGTCACTTGTCCCAAAGTGCTTCCCTCCGAATACTTCCATCATTGGACCTGCGTTAAATATGTTTGAAAGTTTCCAATGCTGTAAAGACAGAAAATAAACTGCATCCAGCCAAATATATTTACTTGGGGGAAGTGAGACATGAAATACAATAAGTGAGATTTTGTTCAGTTGGAGCAATGATGAGCTTAAAATACCCACCTGCGTACTGTAGCCAAGTGGTCTACAGCATTACATTCTGTAATGTAGACATCCTTCAAGACACTATTATTTATTTCCCCAAGTTACCTAACATCCATACCTTTCTCAACGGTAAATACAGACAAGAAACGTTTATTTAGGATCTCACCCACCTGTTGTGGTTTGCATGTAGATTATACTGTTGATATTTTAGAGTCTCTATTCTCTCCCTATTTACTCTTTTACCTTAATGTACCTTAATGAGAATCTTTTTGGATTCTCATTGACCTTATCTGTCAATGCCATCTCATGTTCCCTTTTAGCCCTCCTGGTTTCTCTCTTAACTGTACTCTGAAACCCTCTGTACTTAAAGAATTCACTTGATCCCAGCTGCATATACATGTCAGAGAGTCACAGAGATGTTCAGCACAGAAACAGACACTTCCATCCAACTTGTCTATGCCAACTAGATGTTCCAACCCAATCCAGTCCCACCTGCGAGCACTTGGCCCATATCCCTCCAAACCCTTCATATTCAAATGCCCATCCAGATGCTTTTTAAATGTTGTAATTGTACTAGCCTCCACCACTTCCTCAGGCAGCTAGTTGCTATAATCCTACCACTGCCATTCTGGACAGTGCATGAAGCACAGTGGAAGTGATCCTACCTCCGGTCAGAAGGCTTGGGTTTAAGTTTCACCCGTATCAAAGGTGCATTAGGACTTGTCTGAATAGGGTGAGTTAAGATGCCTACCTGAGCTGCTGCTGCTCCAACATGTCCCTATTTTCCATGTTCCATAAAGTTATCCTGCTCAATAAGATATAGATGGAAAGTGGTTTACAATCTAATTCAAATTTATTTTAATTGCACCAATAACACCTACCCATATCCAATGAGGTAATCTATGGCTTTGGTCTGTAGGTTTCTCACTGGCATACAGCCATCTCCATTAAGCCACAGGCTTGCATGTTGCAGTCATATCATGCTGCTGCTCAAGTAAAAACAACAGCTCTTAGTTTCCATTTGCTCTCAACTCAGGGGTATTCTTTGGAGTTAAAATTCCAGTTTCTCTTTGTAGGTGGCACAGTGGTTAGCATTGCTGCCTCACAGCGCTAGACACCTTGGTTCAATTCCCACCTCAGGCGACTGACTGTGTGGAGTTTGCACGTTCTCCCTGTGTCTGTGTGGGTTTCCTCTGGGTGCTCCGGTTTCCTCCCACAGTCCAAAGATGTGCAGGTCAGGTGAATTGGCCATGCTAAATTGCTCGTAGTGTTAGGTAAGGGGTAAATGTAGGAGTATGGGTGGGTTGCGCTTCGGCGGGGCGGTGTGTACTTGTTGGGCCGAAGGGCCTGTTTCCACACTGTGAGAACTCGAATCTAATCAGAACTACAATCTTGTGATAATGTTTCTCATCAGCAAGATTGATCACTTCACAACCAATCCTTGTTTATTTGTCAATTAGGTCAAATGAGAAACATTAGATTCCAAATGACTAAGTCCTGCAGAATTCAACTCTCCCCACCTTCTGATATGATCTAGCTCCATTTCTTCATTTGAAACCAAATTCTAGGGCCACATCTTTGGATTCCAGGATTTTATCTGATTTTCCCCTGGTGGAATTCATTAAAAACTTGGAGTGAGTTGAGACAAATTGCTTTAAATAAGGAAAAGTGACTGTTTATTATAAAGTTTCCAACAAGTGATGTTCTCATTACTACCCTGTGCACACATGCAGGATCTGCTCAGATGAGGAGGAACGCGACAGATATCGAAAGATTTGAAGAACGTCCTCTCAAGAAGGGGATACGATGCTCAACCCAAACATCGCTAAACCTAACGTGCCACAGTGAAAAATCCTAATGACGCCCTGAGAAGACAGACACAGGATACAACCGATAAAGTACCCTTCATCATCCAGTGCTTCCCCGAAGCAGAGGGACAATGCTATGTTCGTCACAGCCTTCAACATGTCACAATGAGCATCTCACCAAGATCATCCCTACACCTCCACTTCTCACCTTCAAACAACTGCCAGAACTTAAACAGATCATTGTTCGCAGCAAACTACCCAGCTTTCAGGACAGCATCAGCCACAACACCACACAATCTTACTATAGCAACCTCTGCAAGACATGCCAGATCATCGACATAATTACTACCATCACGCATGGGAACACCACCCACTATGTACATGGGAGGTACTCATGTGACTTGGCCGAATGTTGTCTATCTCATATGCTGCAGGTAAGCTTGCCCCATATATTGGTGAGACTGTGTAGACACCATGACAATGGGTGAATGGATACAACACAACAATTGCCAGAGAGAAATATTCCCTCCCAGTCAGGGTATACTTTAGCGGTCAAGGACATTCAGCCTTTGAAGGGTAAGCATCCTCCAAAGTTGCCTTTGGGATACACAACAACACAGAATCAATGACCAAAAACTGACAGCCATGTTCCGTACCTCAACCGTGATCTTGGGTTCATGTCGCGCTACATGTAACCCCACCACACTGTTCTATATCTGTAAAATCTTCCTTACTGTACAGTTTTGACACCATCACCTTGATAATTTGTTATGATCACTCTACATTAATTAATTTGTATAGTTTTGGATTACTTATCACTTTGGTTAGACCCTTGGCATGCGACTCTTGTACCTACCATATTAATCCAGTCATTTGGTTTGTCTCCAGCATGACCTTATTTTTAATTTTTTTGTAATTATCTCTCTGCTTCAATCAGATTATAGATCATCTCTTCACTTGTTACTCTGCTGTTAACACTTTACTCACACAGTCTGACACTTTCGATGACCTGCAGTGACTTATTACTCAACACTCCATACCAGTTGTATGATCTTTTGATCTCGCTGCCTATACATTTTGTATCTGTATGCTTCTCTCTCACTGCACCTGATGAAGGTGCTTCGTTCCAAAAACTTCTGATTTCATATAAACCTGTTGGACGATAATATAGTGTCATGTGACATCTGCCTGTAGTTTTGAAATTATTGCTACACTTCTCAACTATACAGTTTAGAGTCTATCATTTAATTTCCTATTTAATATAGGCTAATAGGTCTTGTGCTACTTCAAGCATTCTTGCAGTTTTTTGAAACAACTAAATCTACTTCAGACTTTAAAATGTACACCACTAATAGTGAAGTGCTGTAGGACATCTTTGTTAAAAATATACTACGTAAATTCTAAATGTAAATGATGTGACTGTACAAGACATTAGCAAGGCCACATTTGGAATACTGCGTACAATTCTTAAATTATTAAATTGGTAGAGGATGCAAAAAAAATTTCCAGGGATGTTACCAAAGCTGAAGGGTTTGAGTTAAAGGGAGAGGCTGGGCCTTTTTCTTAGAGCATAGGAGGTTGAGGGGTAATCTTGTAGAAATTTATAAAATAATGAGGGGATTCAATAAAGTGAATAGCCAAGGTCTTTTCCCCAGGGTAGGGAGCCTAAACTGAGAGGCGTTGGTTTAAGGTGAAAGGGGAGAAGTTTAAAAGGGATGTGAGGGGCAACTTTTTCACACAGAGGGTGGTGCATATTTGGAATGGACTGCCAAAGGAAGTGGTGGAGGCTGGTACAACATTTAAAAGCTAGTTGGACAGATAAATGGCTAGGAATATTTTAGAGGGGTGTGGGCCACATGCAGGCAAATGGGACTAGTTTAGTTGAGGAAACAAAGTCAGTATGGACAAGTTGTGCCGAAGGGTCTGTTCCTATGCTGTATGATTCTTTGGCTCTATAAATTTCATGCTTCCTTGACTCCTGCAGAACCCCATACTGTCCAGAGATTGCTGCATAATTAAGATCAATGTAATCATTTTAGGGACTACCTTTTAGAAGTGTTTCTTCTGATTCACTCAAGAAGCAAAAGTCCAATTTCTATATAATGTTTTCACCATCTTCTGTCTATTAACTGCTACCTTTTATCAGAAATGTCCTTGTTTACTGAATAACATTTGGCTTTAATCTTATTTTCATGTAAATAGAGCATGACTGTGAACCTCTTAGTTTCTCTCTCCACTGGGAATCCAAAATATCTTGTACTTCCTAATGGAAGAAATCTTTTCAATTGAGTACATGAATGTTGTATTACTTATTGCAAACAAATTCCAATTCTCCACTTTGCTGAATGGATCTTTGCCATCTGGAAATTCAGTGATTCACATGGCAAACAATGAGCCATCATTGTAAATAACTTCTGCATTCCTAGTTCCACATTAAATATTTTTAAACAAACAAACATTTGTGGTTTCGAATGGCTCCTTTAAGAGCCGCCAATTAGCTTATAAGTAGATCTGGTTTTCCTGAATGGAATTATTTTTGGTACAAGAAAACCAATCTAAAACAGATTTAACCAAATTCTTTTTCTTTATTTATTCATTTTTCTGGGATGTGGCATCACTGGCTGACCAGCATTTATTGCCCCGTCCCTACATGTCCTCGAGAAGGTGGTGGTGAGCTGCCTTCTTGAGCCGTTGCAGTCCACCTGCTGTGGGTTGACCCACAATGCCATTAGGGAGGGAATTCCAGGATTATGATCCAGCAACAGTGAAGGGATGGTGATATATTTTCAAGGCAGGATGGTGAGTGGCTTGGAAGGGAAGTTGAAGATGGTGGTGTACCATGTATGCTGCCCTTGTCCTTCGAGTGGAAGTGGTCTTGGGTTTGGAAGGTGCTGTCTGAGGTATTTCTGCAGTATATCTTGTAGATAGTATACACTGCTGCTACTGAGTGTCAAAGGTGGAGGGAGTGGATGCTTGTGGATGTGGTGTCAATTAAACAGGTGTCAAGCTTCTTGAGTGTTGTTGGAGCTGCACTCATCTAGGCAAATGGTGAGTATTCCATCACACTCTGACTTGTGCCTTGGAGATGCTGGACAAGCTTTTGGGAGTCAGGGAAGTGAGTTACTCACTGCTGTATTCCTAACCTCTGACCTGTTCTTGTAGCTGCAGTATAACTGTGGTGAGTCCAGTTAAGTTTCTGATCAATGATAACTCCCAGGATGTTGATCGTGGAGGATTCAGTGATGATAACACCAATGAATATCAAGGGCGGTGGTTAGATAATCTCTTGTTGGTGATGGTCATTGTTTAGCATTTGTGTCACACAAATGTCATTGCTACTTGTTAGCCCAAGGCTGGATATTGTACAGATCTTGTTGCATTTGGACACAGACTGATTCAGTGTCTGAGGAGTTGCAAATGGTGCTGAACACTGTGCACTCATCGGTGAACATCCTCACATCTGACCATATGATGGATGGAAGGTCATTGATGAAGCAGCTAAAGATGGTTGGGCTGAGGACACTACCCTGAGGAACCCCTGCAGAGATGTCCTGGAGCTGAGGTGACTGACCTCCAACAACCACAATCATCATCCATTGTGTCAGGTCTGACTCCAACCACCAGAGCATTTGCCCGCTGATACCCTTTGATTCCAATTTTGCTAGGGCTCCTTGATGCCACATTTGGTTGAATGCAGTCTGGATATCAAGGGCTGTCACTCTCACCTCAACTCTGAAATTCAACTCTTTTGACCATATTTGAACCAAGGCTGTAATGAGGTCCGGAAATGGTTAATCCTGGTGAAACCCAAACTGGGTATCACTGAGCAGATGCTGCTTGATAACACTGTTGATGACACCTTCCATCACTTTACTGATGATTAAGAGTAAACTGAGGTGGTAATTAGCTGAGTTGGATTTGTCTTGCTTTTTATAACAGGACACACTTGGCCAATTTTCCACATTGTTGGTTAGATGCCAGTGTTGTAACTGTACTGGAATGGCTTGGCTAGGGGAGATGCAAGTTCTGGAGCTCAAGTCTTCATTACTATTGCCAGAATGTTGTCAGGCCCCATAGTCTTTGCCATATCTAGTGTCTTTAACCATTTCATGATATCATGTGGAATGAATTCAATTGGCTGAAGACTGAACCATTGGAGGAGACCGAGATGGATCATCCACTCAGCACTTCAGCCTTATCTTTTGCACTGACGTGTTGGGCTCTTCCATCATTGAGGATGGGGATATTTGTGGAACCTCCTCCTCTGGTGAGTTGTTTAAACATCCACCACCATTCACGACTAGATGTAGCAGAACTGCAGAGCTTAGATCTGATTTGTTGGTGGAATTGCTTAGCTCTGTCTACCACTTGCTGCTTATGCTGTTTGGCATGAATGTAATCTTGTTAAGTAGCTTTACCAGGTTGACATCTCATTTTCTGGTTTTGCTCCTGGCATGCCCTCCTGCCCTCTCCATTGAACCAGGGTTGATGCCCTGGCTTGATGATAATGTTTAACGATAATGATATGCCAAGCCATGAGGTTGCAGATTGTGCTGGCGTACAATTCTGCTGCTACTGATGGCCCACTACACCTCATAGATGCCCGATCTTCAGTTGCTAGATCTGTTCAAAATCTGTCCCATTTAGCACGTTAATAGTGTCACACAACATGTTGGAGGCTATTCTCAATGTGAAGACAGGATTTTATCTCCACAAGGATTGTGCAGTGGTTACTCTTACCGATACTGTCCTAGACAGATGCCTCTGCAGCTGGCAGACTGGTAAAGATGAGATCAAGTATGTTTTTCCCTCTTTTTGGTTCCTTCTCTACCTGCCACAGACCCAGTCTAGCAGCTATGTCCTTTAGGACCCAACTAGCTCAGTCTGTAGTCCTGCTGCCAAACATTGAAATCCCCCTCCCAGAGTACATTTTATGTCCTTGCCAGGCTCAGAGCTTCCTCTAAGTGTTGCGTGGCACAGTGATTTAATGGTTAACACTGCTGCCTCTTCGCGCCAGTGTCCCAGGTTCAATTCTAGCTTTGGATGACTGTCTGTGTGGAATTTGCACATTCTCCCCATATCTGCAAATGTTTTCTCCAGGTGCTCCAAAGATGTGCAGGTTAGGTAGATTGGCTCTGCTAAATTATCCATAGTGTTCAGGGAAGTAGGGGGATAGGTTGATGAGGTTTACTTTTCATAAAGTCGATGTGGACTTGTTGGGCCAAATGGCCTGTTTCCACACTGTAAGTGTTCCATGGTTCTATGTTGTTCAACATGGAGGAGTACCAATTCATCAGCTGAGGGAGGTACATGGTAATCAGCAGTTTAACCTGAAGCCATGAGAGCTCCTGGGGTCCAGAGTCAATGTTGAGATTCCCAGAGCAACTCCCTCCCGACTATATACCACTGTGCTGTCACCTTTGCTGGATCTGTCTTGCTGGTGAGACAGGATATGTCCAGGTGTGGTGATGGTGGTGTCTGGGACATTGTCTGTAAGTTATGATTCCATGAGTATGACTATGTCAGGCTGTTGCTTGACTAATCTGTGAGACAGCTATCCCAATTTTGGCACTAGCCCCCAGATGTTAGTAAGGTGGACTTTGCGGGGTCAACCCCTGTTACAACTATTGTCTTTTCTGGTGCCTAGGTCGATGCCAGGCGAACCATCCAGTTTCATTTCTTTGAAACATTGTAGCGATCGGTACAACTGAATGGCTTGCTCGGCCATTTTAGAGGGAAATCAAGAGTTAACCACATTGCTATGGGTCTGGAGTCACATGTAGGCCAGATATAAGGATAACAGATTTCCTTCCCTGCAGGAGTGAACCAGATCGTTTTTTTTTCTGACAATGGACAATGGTTTTGTCATCATCATTGGACCCTTTAATTCCATATTTTTATGAATACAAATTCCACCATCTACCATGGTGGGATTCAAACCTGGGTCCCCAGAACATTACCTGGGTCTCTGGATTAATAGCCTAGTGGTAATACTACTAGGCCATCGTCCTTCACTAAACCTTCCATTAATTTCACTACTGCCTAGACATTAATCCTCTCATTTGCACAGGGAGAGGGCTAAAACATTTTCTTTCATTGTACAACTATGGTAAGCAGCATATTTCTGGATTGTAATGGACGCATGCCCCTGTTTCAGTTCAGCCAACACTAAAGGAGTACAGGATTATCAAAAGTAGAGATTTCTAGATGAAATGCTGAATAAAGATATCCATTTGCAAGTTCATTCGTAGGTTCATGCAATAAAAAAACGGAAGTAGTTCAGGCTGTTATCCAAGTCCCTTGCCTAACATCATTCTGTTAAACTAACACTGCAAAAAGTTAGTCATTGGGATCCTTCGAATTAATTACTTTGGCTGTTTACATAATAGGTGTGACACGTCAAGTAAAGATTTCACAAGGAAACACTTTATCTTCTAATTTTGTCTCTCCCCAACTAACCTGACACAAGTTGCATATAAATATGAAATTAGATTTCATGAGCTATTTGTAATTACTGGCATACATTGGGTATACGGTTTAAGATCAACTATTCAATCGCCATATCATGAGTGCCAGAAGCTGAAGATGCAAACTGATTTACTTATACATACAAGTGACTCACACTTAATTGCTTATTTATATGACTATAGGGGTTTGCATGCATAGATTTTAGTTATTCATGCAACTACAGAAAATGAAGGACATCAATTTATTTTCTATTTGTAGTAGCTGAGCATATTATTTATTCATGTACTCAATTTGTGATCTGTGGGCAATGGCAGGGAAAATCCAGTATTTGTTTAAAATTCTTCGGTGAGTAATATTGCTCAGTCATCTGTGCCCAGCATTACACTTTTGTTTTGTTTTTAAATCTTATGACTTATTTCAGAAATCAACAACCCCAAACTTCTTTTTAATTTTAGTGTGGCTCTGGAATAAATAATAAAAATACAAAGCACCGGTCAGGCATTATCAAGGAGAGGGATAGTTCATTCTCCAGGTCATTAACATTTCCTGTGGGGAAAGAGGAAGAGGAGTACTTTATTAGTTCTTGGAAAGAAAGACAATGTTGCTGCTGCTCTGAGCTTTCTAACCTCTATGTCCTTTAGACTCGACCAGCTTGATCAGTAATACTGCTATCCACTTTTGGTGGATATTGAAGACTCCCCCAACCCCCAGAGAACATTCTGCTCCCTTGATACTTTCTCCAAGTAATGCACAACTTCGAGGTCTATCAGTTGGGTGGGGGTAGTGACAGTATGTAAGAATCAGAAGGAACATTCCTTGCCCATATCTGACCTCTACAAAGTTTGGCATTAACCGCCAGATATGGCCAAGGAGAAGGTCACCAGGACAGGGCTGGGGATGCTGCTGCTGCTGTTGTTGTTTTTGGTCCCTGGAATGATAGAGGATGGTCCTTCCAGTTTCATTTGCAGCCTTTTCTTTCACCAGAACCTTCATGAAGCAGACTACAGACTTGCTAAAGATGATGCTTAGATCAGGGGGTGTGGGTGAGATTAGGGGTCTTGCAGCCTATCAAACAGTATGCTGCATAATCCTCGCATGCTTCAGTCTGCACAACTGCAGTCAAGAAAGAAAGAATGTGATAGGGACTAAAATATTTGAAGAGTGGCAGCAATCTTTCAAGAAAGAAGATAGGACATTAGCAGGACGATCATTGCCTTCAGCATCTGAGAGCAGTGAAATGTCAGGTAGAACAAGCCAGACAGCCTTAGTCAGAAATGAAAGCAGAAATTGCTGGAAAAGCTCATCAGGAACTGAGTCTGAGGAAGGATCATTGACTTGAAACACAAACTCTGATTTCTCTGCACAGATGCTGCCAGACCTGCTGAGCACAAAAACAGAAATTGCTGGAAAAGCTCAGCAGGTCTGGCGGCATCTGTGTAGAGAAGTCGGAGTTTGTGTTTTAGGTTGAGTGACCCTTCCTCAGACTCAGTTCCAGTAATTTCTGCTTTTGTTTCTGATTTATAGCATCCACGTTTCTTTCAGTTTTTATTTAGGCTTAAGTCAACACCTGATTCCAGAAGATGTGAGCTGGCTGCAGTGATCGCTTATTGACTTAAGTTTGTTGATCAAATGTGAAGTTATCACTGTTTATTCTCAGAAGCAAAAAATAGACTTTAATTGTTTGTTCTCTTTGTTTTTTTCTGCTATTGAATAAAGGTGAATGTTTTTAATTGCTTGAAGGCTTTCTAGTGTGTGTGATCCTTCTACATTGAATAAAGACATGATAACTATGTAATTTAGCTCGCTGAGCTGGAAGGTTTGTTTTCAGACGTTTTGACACTATACTGGGTAACATCATCAGTGAGAGTTTCCAGTGACCGCTGGTGGTATGTCCCAGCTCTCTATTTATAGGTCTTGGTTTCTTAAGGTGGGTGATGTCATTTTGTGACAATACATCTGAAAACAAACCTTCAAGCTCAGTGAGCTAACTTACATACTGATCTCAACCTGAGCTACAAATCTTCTCAAAAATCGCTAATGACATGATGTTATGCGACACTGGGTGTTAATGAAAGAGTAGCACTCCCTTAAACAGGACTCTAAGACGGGATAACATTAGGGATAAATAAGCTGTGTAGCTTCGTTCTTGCAGCTGCACTAAAAATGACCGTCAATCAGACAACCATAATGTTACATTTATGATAATGAACTTGCATTTGAAACAAGTGTCATCCATGCCATTTATGTGCCTTCAGAAGCTTTACTTTTTGTTCCCCTACCACTATGTGCACTATGAAGGGTAGCGCCTGCTTGGCAGAGCTTGACCTGGTAGATGGCCAGACTTTAAAGAAGTGCCAAACCAGGAATTCTGGGAAGTGCCAGCAGTCATTATTGCTGAGTGAGTGATTTCATGAGCAGGGAACTGCAGAAGTGTGGTGTAAAGCTAATGAGGCAAGGTGTGGAGATTAGCATGAGAAAAATCTCTAGACTCCACTGAGAAACCTTCTATTAAACTACCCAAAATTCGGCTGATATTTTTCCCCTCTCCCTCCAGCTCAAATTTAGCCTATTGTCTTAGATTTTTTACACCAAGTTTGTCCACGTGTAAATTATTTACAGATCTCTACAATGCTCTTCTGCTTTACAATCAGCATTCTTTGTCCTGTGCAGTAAACAAATGTTTAAAAGATATTTCAGTTTTTGTATTTCAGCTATGCCTTTTTATTTTCAGCTTGATCCCTCCTAGACCTTTGCAATCAAATGGATGAAAGGTACAATGCTACTTAATTGAGTTATTCTACCTCATTATACAGTAGCGACCTTTCTGTTCCTGTGACTGGTCGTAAATTGGTTGGGTGTCTGTTGATCTCTACATTAATTTTTTTTTGCTCTTTGGTTTCCTTTAATTTCTCCAAAGAAACCGAGTTCTTCATTTTTTGGGGTTCCGTTTATATCTTGAATGGTGCTCTTCTTTGAAAGCTATTAGCTCTGCTTTGTAAACTTTTTTTCTTAGAACAATGTACTGATTAAAATGATTGCATTTTCTGTCGGCACAGGAGCCTGCAGTTCTGGTAGACAATCTTCTCAACTGAAGACCTTCTTGCTGTCATAGCACAGATGTAACAAGGTAGAAAATGGTGTGCTTTCTGCTGTTACGATATACCAACATACCTGCATTTATCCAGACTGAATTCCATCTGCCATTTATCAGCCCATTGACCCATTTGATCAAAATCCTCTTGTAAACTTCGTAGACTGTGAAGAAGATTTTCTATGCTTCCAATTTTGGTGTCGTCTGCAAACTTACTAATCAAGCCTTCCATATTTTCATCTAAATCACTCATATAAATGACAAACGAAAGAGGACTTATAACTAATTACTGTGGAGCACTGCTGGTGGCAGACCTCCAGTCTGTAAAACAACACTCCACCACCATTACTCTCTGTATCCTGCTGTTAAGCCAATTGGCAAGCACACCCTGAATTTCACTAATTTTTACTAATTAGTTTACCATGCGGAACCTTCTCGAAGGCTTTACTAAAGTCCAAGTAAACAACATCTATCACTCTACCATCATCAATTTGTTTTGGTACTTTCCTCAAATAACTCAATCTAAGTCTGTGAGACATGATTTTCCTTGCACAAAACCATGCTGACTATCCTTAATCGATTTTTGCCTTTCTAAGAGTCCACACATCTCATCTTTTATAATCACCTCCAATAATTTACCCACAACTGGTCAGACTCACACGTTTACTGTTCTCTGGATTCTCCTAAGAATACTTCTTAAACAAAGGTACAACATTAGCCACCCTCAGTCATCAGGCACCTCATTTGTAATTATAGATGATGCAAATATTTCTGCAAGGGGTCTCACAATTTTCTCCCTTACTCTCACAATGTTTCGAGGTAGATTAGACCAAGTTCCAGAGATTTATCCACCTTTTATACTCTCTAAGATCTCCCAAACTTTCTCTTCTGTAATATGAACTGTTTTAAAAACATCAATTCTTTTTCCTTGCATTCTCTTGCCTCCATTTCTTTTTCCACAGTAAAAACTGACCTGAAATATTCATTTAGTATCTCTCCCATCTCCTGGAGTTCAACACAAAGATGACCAGCTTGATCTTTAAGGGGCTTTACCCTCTCTCTAGTTATCCCCATTTCTCTGAATGTACTTGTAGAATCTCTTTGGATTAAAGATAAGATTAGTGGTAGTTGTCTTTTGCCTGGAATGGAGAATTTCAAGACTGGGGGCACATTTTTAAGATGAGAGGAGAGATGTTTATTAAATACAAAATGGGTTGTTTGCATGTAGAATGAACTTTCTGAAGAAGTGGTGGACATGGGCATGACTATACTTTAAAAATAATGTCGGTGCCAGGAATCTAGGGAGATGCTAGCAATGGTCAGGGTTCCCATCTGATCAGTGGGAGAATATGAACAGGGCACCATGATGGGTGGGGGTTGGGGTTAACAGGGGTTGAAATGAATTTTGGAAGCTAGGTGAGAAAACATATTACGGCTCCTGAAGAGAACCCCTTCATGAAATGTGCCAAAATTGACACTTGGGTGATTTTTGGTCAAATTCAGCCTGCAATTTAATAATTTGTTTTTCTTATTTATGTTCAGAAAACTGTGGTACCAAGATGTAACATTTTCTGTCTTCATAGGATTGATTAGAACAACAGTTCTATTACATGCACCATGACTAGGAATAATTAAGTTATAAAGGCATGCTGGCAACGATTCGTTTACAGGAAAGGGATTGCCAAGGAATCTCCAGACACAGAAGATACTGGAGAAAGAAAAGGGATGATTTGTACATGCTAAAGAGAGAAATGTAGTTTGACCACTTGTATCCTTATTGTTTCCTGCTCATATAAATTATATAGGTAAATGTGGCTGAAATTTTCTCAAGCATTATATACTTTATTTCATAGTCTCTGCTTGTGCCACAGTTAATCACAATTAAACAATGCCTGTTTTGTACGGCTTTCCACTTGGAGAAAGCAATGATGTTTACTGATTCTACAGAAGTGAGTAGTTATAGAATTTCAAGGACATATAACTGTAAGTTAAAAGAAGCTATCTGATTCATCAGTAAAGCTGTATTTGAAATCATTGTGTAGATTTCTTGCACCATATTTCAAAAGGGGGATTAATGTGATACAGTGAGCTTTGAGAAAAGGGGAAATGTTGATTCTGCCATTTAGAAGTCTTAAGTTGTGTCAAGTAAATCATTGAACTTGCAAGTATTTGATTACATTCTATCATAATATTCTCCCAAGGGAATTGATAGCAAGAAATGATCCTATGTTTGGACAATTAGTTCAGTGTTCAGACCAAATTGTCCAGTCTCAGGAATCTTTTAGTTAGGTCTGAAATGCACCCAATATTGGGCTTTGGGCCTCATTATAAATGAGGTTGGGGGACTTGGACTCTTGTTGGTGATGCTAGGTGGCTCATCAGGGAAGAAGTTAAAAATTGGACACTGTAGCCCTGATGTAATTGATTAAAAGGAGGAGGATCGTGAGTGAGAGGATGTGACAGGAACAGGTAGAGATTAGATGGGCAACAATGAGAAGACCAAGACTGAAGATGGAATGGTGGTGATCATGATGTTGGTCAGTCTAGTGAGGGATAAATAATAAACAAAAACAGTCCGCAATTTTAATAATGAGTTAAATGGAAACTGACAATTTGAGTTTAGGTTGGTATTTTCAAAAAAGACTTTGATTATCCATAGGTTTGTCATTGAGGCCATAGTAGATCAGATTTTTCTGAACACAGGTGGCCCAGAACATGGAATTCAGTGCTTCCCAATTCTAAAGAATGGTTCTCATACAGACGATAGGCCTGCTTGGGTTATACATGTTTCAGGTGCAATTATGGCTGACTGAATATTTTTCTACACTAGTATTGTGGCAGGTGCACTTGCAACTCACAATGTATCTATTTCTGGCCTGCATTACTGGAAGCTCAGGTATCATTTTAATGCTTGAATAACAGATGTGGCTCCATTGACTTTCTAGGCCAATTTATTTTTAATGGAGAAGGCTAAAAGGAAGCAAGAAATGGAAGGTTAATTTTATGTAACCAAGCTGCGAATGAAGAGATTCACTCAGTGACAGTGCAAATGAGACATTTGAGTATGCACTATGCTTGATTTTCTAAGGCTCCTTGCAAGCAGATGGACTCATAAAATGATACCATGAAGGCTATTTCTGCAGAATAGAAATTCAAATATAACATAGTCGCTGGGTCAGTTTATTTTTACTAACACTAACAAGTAAAAACCTAAAAACACTTAGCTATACCCATCACTCCCTCATCCAACACGCCTTCACCCCAATGCCTCCCCATAAATTGTGTGTAGATTGAAAATTCAAAACTAAAGCTTTGTCAGAAATTAAGCTTTTGAAATTGAATATTATATCACATTTATTTGATTTTTGTCATTTGTCATTAACTTTATGAAGTTAAATTCATCTCAAGAATTTGAACTCACTCAATGTGATTTCTGAGAAATTTGGATTAAATGTATTGAAACAAGTCAATGAAAGGAATATGAGTTACTACAGATGTATTCTGACACTTTGGGAGTTGGGAAGTTAGAGGACTCACCAATGCCCTGTACAACCTCCACATGACTTCCCAACTCCTATACTCAAAGGACTGAGCAATGGGGACATGTCTGCTAAAAGCGTTTTTAACCACCCTGTCTATATGTGACACAAACGTCAAAAAATTATGTACCTGCATCCCTAGGTCCCTCTGTTTTACAACACTACTCAAGTTCCTGTCAGTAATTGTATAAGCCCTACCCTTGTTTGTTGTACCAAAATGCAATACCTCACATTTATTCAGATGGAATTCCATCTGCTATTTTCAACCCATAGACCTATTTGATCAAGATCCCTTTGTTGTCTTAGAAAACCTTCTTCACTGTCACTGATGTCACCAGTAAGTTTGCGGATGACAATTTTGGTGTCATCCTCAAACCTATTAACCATGCCTACTATATTCTCATCTAAATCATGTCTATAAGTGACAAAGAAAAGAGAACCCAGCACCAATTGCTGTGGCACACCACTGGTCACAGGCCTCCAGTCCGAAAAGCAACCCATTACCATTACTCTGTCTCCTGCCATTAGGCCAATTATGTATCCAATTGGTAAGCTCACCCTGAATTCCACTTGGCCTAACTTTACTAATCATTCTACCATGCAGATCCTTGTTGAAGACTTTATTAAAATCCAGTTAACAACGTCTATCACTCTGTCCTCATCAATCTTTTTGATAACTTCCTCAAAAAACTCAATCAAGTTTGTGAGACACAGTTTTCTTTACACAAAGCCATGCTGACAATTCTAATCAATCTTTACTGCTTGGTCACGTAATTGTACTGATGTATCCTGTGTGCAGGCTGTGAGTGTGGACTCCATCTGAATTTCAAGGTTGTGGTGCCTGCTATAGAGTGGGTGCATGAGATGATTGAGGAGTTTATGAGAGGTATGATGGCAAAGTCTCTCTGCATAGTCTGTGTTGTGGGTCGACCTAAGTGGGTTCGTGATCCGTAATCCTTTTGGGATCTTTCCTCATAATCAATCTTTGCCTTTCTAAATGTCCACGAAGCCTCATCTTCATACTCATCTCCAACAATTTAATCACAACCAAAGTTAGACTCACAGGTCTATAGTTCCCCGGTTTCTCCTGACAACACTTCTTAAACAAAGGGACAACATTAGAAGGTTACCTGAGATTACAACAGGATCCTGACCAGATGGGCCAATGTGCTAAGAAGTGGCAGATGGAATTCAATTCAGATAAATGCAAGGTGCTGTATTTTGGGAAAGCAAATCTTAGCAGGAATTACACACTTAATGGTAAGGTCCTAGGGAGTGTTGCTAAACAAAGAGACCTTGGAATGCAAGTTCATTGCTCCTTGAAAGTGAAGTCGCAGGTAGATAAGGATAGTGAAGAAGGTGTTTGGTAAGCTTTCCTTTATCGGGCAGATTATTGAATACAGGAGTTGGGAGGTCATTTCCCAGCTGTACAGGACATTGATTAGACCATTGTTGGAATATTGCATGCAATTCTGGTCTCCTTCCTATCGGAAAGATGTTGTGAAACTTGAAGGTGTTCAGAAAAGATTTACAAGGATGGTGCCAGGGTTGGAGGATTTGAGCTTCTGTGAGAAGCTGAACAGGCCGGGGCTGTTTTCCCTGGAGCATTGGAGGCTGAGGGGTGACCTTATAGACAGCTTATAAAATCATGAGGGGCAGGGATAGGATAAATAGACAAAAGCGTTTCCCTGGGGTCGGGGAGTCCAGAACTAGAGGGCATAGGTTTAGGGTGAGATGGGAAAGATATAAAAGGGACCTAAGGGGCAACTTTTTCATTCAGAGGGCAGTACATAATTGGAATGAGCTGCCAGAGGAAGTGGTGGAGGCTGGTACAGTTGCAACATTTAAAAGGCATTTGGATGGGTTTACAAATAGGAAGGGTTTGGAGGGATATGGGCTGGGTGCTGGCAGGTGGGACAAGATTGGGTTGGGATATCTGGTCGGCATGGACGAGTTGGACCAAAGGGTTTGTTTCCGTGCTGTACATCTCTGTGACTCTATGACTGTATTAGCCATCCTCCAGTCATCAAACACTTCACCCATAGTTATAGCTGATGCAAATATTTCTGCAAGGGGTCTGATAATTTTCTCCCTTACTTCCCACAGTGTTCTGGGATATATTAGATCAGGTCCTGGAGATTGACCCATCTTTATATTCTTTAAGACCTCCCAAACTTCCTCTTCTGTAATGTGAACTGTTTTTCAAACATCAAAGTACATTTCTCTGCATTCCCTCAACTCCATTTGTTTCTCCACAGTAAAAACTGACCTGAAATATTCATTTGGTATCTCTCCCATCTCCTGGGGTTCAACACAAAGACAAGTTCCTTGATCTTTAAGAGGCTTTGACTTCTCTCTAGTTGCCTTCTTGCTCTTAATGTATTTGTAGAATCTGTTTGGCAGATAAGATTAAGGATAATCCAATGCTATCGCATATCTCCTCTTTGTCTTCCTGATTTCTGTCTTAAGAATGCCCTGGCACTCTTTATATTGATTAACTGATTCAATTGAATATATTAAAACAAAGTACTCTTTTATCCTTGATGGAAACCTCAATATCTTTATTCATCTATTGTTCCTTAATTTTTCAAGCCTTACCCTTCACCAAAATGCTCTGAACTCTCATCACACTGTTGAAACCATCCCACTTGTCAGATGTCCTATTACCTGCGAACAGTCTAATCCAATCAACTTATGAAAGTTCTTGTCTCATACCATTAAAATGTGTCTTGCTCCAATTAACATCATTAATTTTTATGTAAGGCCTATCCTTTTTCCATAACTATTTTGAAACTAATAGAATTATGACCACTGGACCCAAAGTGTTCCCCACTTTTACTTCAGTCACCTGCCCTACCTTATTGCCCAAAAGAAGGTCTAGTTTGCTCCTTCTCGAGTTAAAGCATCCAAGTATTGATAAAGAAAATTTTCTTGAACGCATTTGACAAACTCTTCACCATCCAAATCTTTAACTCTAAGGTAGCCCCAGCCAATGTTTGGAAAATTAAAATCTCCCATTATTATAACCTTATTATGCTTACACATATCCAAGTTCTCCCTACATATTTGCTTCTCAATTTCCCTCTTACTATTGGGGGCTATCATACAATCCTATCAAATCTTTCCTTTCTCATTTGTAATTTCTACCTATATATTTTCACTGGAAGAATTTTCAGAAACATCTTCCCTCATTACTGTAGTAATATTTTCCTAAATCAAAAATGTCACATCCCTTCTTTTCTTGCCACCTTTTCTATCCTTCCTATAGTATCTAAAACCCAGAATATTGAGCTGTCAGTCTTGTCCATCTCTCAGCCAAGTTTCTGTAATAGCTATGATGTCCCAATCCCTTGTTCTTAAACATGCTCTAAGTTCATCACCCTTACCTGTGAGACCCCTTGCACTGAAATAAAAGCAATTTAGTTCTTTAGAGTTACTACATACTCTGACTCTCTACTAAGATATTGGTCCCTTTTCAGTTTAGGTTAGACCCATCATTTTTGAACAGATCTTTTCTATCCCAAAAGACATTCTAATTGACCAAAAACCTTAATCCCTGAACAATACACCGGCTCTTCAGCCTTTGATTTACCTCCTTTAACGTTTTGTTCTTCCCTTGTTTGAGTTTAGCATTGAGAGTAAAACCAGAAATGATTACTTTTAAGGGTCTGTTTTTTAAATCTTCGGCCTAACCTGTTAAATTTACTCTGTACTGTCTTAATCTTTTCCCTAAAAATGTAAGTCCTACCAATGTGTACAAAAATTACTGGTTTCTCAATCTCACTTTTAACAATATGCTTAATAGATTTCCTTAATCCTAGCACCAGAAAAGCAACAAACAATCCTAAATTTACATACACTGCCACAAAATCTCTTATCTATGACCCTGGCTGGAGAGTCCCCAATAACAATACTTCTGTTCAGTTTTGTCAAATGCTGCCTAAAATAAGAATTATTCCAAGTGCAAGACAATAACTGACTGTCCCTTCCATTTTCCTCAGAGAGACTTTCCTCTTGTATAGTTCCAAAAACTGAATATCTATTTGATAGAGGAATAATCACCGGAGACTTTTGAACTAACTTTTTACCTTTCCCGACAGTCATCCATCTATTTGACTGATCCTGCTGTGTACTAACTTCTCTAAATCTATTAGCCATCTCATTCTGTATTTCATATATTGCCTCAATAATACTAAGTCTAAAGAAAGTTTCAAGAACACCTTTTATATAAAATAAGCTACCTTTCATTACTGACAATGAACAATGTTAAAATGGAATAAAATAAATATATATATATGTCAAACATATTGAACTTAAATAAAATAAACCACTTTGGTGATTAATTGAATAAAAAAATGACTCTTCGTCAATAAATCGATCGAAGCAAAATAAATTTTCTCCAGAGCCGACCATGAGTAGGGCTCTCTGGAAAGAAAACACAACACCTTATTTTAAAAAAAACTTGAAGAAAAAACCCTTCTATTGCATTTTCCTAAATAGTAAGTGTTCTTTTTTATATGTCCTATTTTGATTTGTAATTGTGACCTGCGTGCATGAACACAAATGGAATTCAAAGTTCGTTGATCAGAACCAGGATAAGGGATAGTGTTCTACAATTAACCTCAGTACTTGTGGATAAGCAAATTGCCATTATTTAAGGAGAGATTAGATATTCTGGATAATTCAGATAACTGGAATATTCTAGTTTATGAACATCAGCTACATCGGGCTGTGTTGCACTATTTCTTGAGTTAAGTTGGATGTGGAGATTTGAATGAATATAAGCAGTTTATCTTATGTACCTTGGCACAACGTCATGGGCCAAAGGGCCTGTTCTGTGCTCTACTTTTCTATGTATAATTTGGACCTAATTAATGAAATATCAGCAAAGATCCAATGAATATTCCATCAAAAACACTGCTCCCAGAGATAGGCAGTTTTGAAAATTCTATTTTTCCCCATGTTTTAATTCTTAGAGGGGCTTTTCAAAGTTATACATCTTTTATAATAATAAGAAGCAGTCTGATTGCATATGAAAAATAATTGAAACAAATTATGTCAATATTACAGGCCACCTTTGAGGCATAGCAGGCCAATAGCCTGTGTGCTACTCCCTAAAGATTTATCTGAGATATAATAAACAGTAAACATGCAAGATTGATCATAGTTGTGGAATCATAGAGTCATACAGCATGGAAACAGGCCCCTCAATCTAACTAGTCCATGCTGACCATGTTCCCAAAGTAAACTCGTCCTACTTGCCTGTGTTTAGCCCATAACCCTCTAAACATTTCCTATTCATGTACCTGTCCAAATGTCTTTTAAATGTTGTAACTGTACCTACATCCTCACTTCCTCTGGCAGTTCCTTGCAGACACAAACAACTCTCTGTCAAAAAGTTACCCCTCATGTCCTTTCTAAAACTTTCTCTTCTCACCTTAAAAATATGATCCTAGTTTTGAACTCCCCCACCCAAGGTGAAAAGTTGATTTTATAAACTTCAGCAAGGTCACCCCTTAACCTCTAAGCTCCTGTGATTAATGTCCCAGCCTATCCAGCCAATTTTTTAAAATCTCAAACCTTCCATTCCCAGCAACATTCTGGTAAATTGTTTAATACTATCCTTCCCACAGCAGAACAACAAGAACTGCACACAGCATTCCAGAAAAGGCCTTCTTAATGTTCTGTATAACCTCAGCACAATGTCCCACTGAAAGGATTGAGAAATGGAGGCAAGCGTGTGAAACACCCTCTCTAGCTGTGCTGCGAATTTCAAAGGATTATGCCCCTGAACCCTTCAATCTCTCGGTTCCACAAACTACCCAGGGTCCTGCCATCAATTTGTAACTTGCCAGTCATCACCTCAAGGTTTTGTCAGCTTACTCGAATAGTAGATTTGACCAATATCATCACAAACAACAACAGTGCAAAGTTGTGTCTTTGCTAAAAATAGGCCTTCAGAGCTCTAGTTTAAATTTGGTTTAAACCAACGAGACATTTGCGTCAATTCTAATTTGTTTACTCGTCCAACAGAATACTAGCTGAAAGGTGTCAGCAATGGGTTTTTTTCTACGAAATGTTGCAATTAAAGATTGTCCTAAATAATCAACAAAAATACACTAATTTTACAATGTAATGAAAATGGAATAATTGCATAGCAAACCAAGTAGCAACATTAAAAGAAAAATCATTGTCCTGCTTCATGATGCATAATGTGCTTTAAATATTTATTTTGGACATTGGTACATTTTTTAAAAGCAAAATGAATGCACTGATGTAAATGTACCACTGATATTAAACACAATTAGAATGTGAATTACAGCACTGATGGCTTCAAATGCTAATTGGATAACTACTCTTCTTCACTGGCGGAGAACTTTTGGTCCTAATGAATGTCTATCGAAACATGTAAAATTTTATTAACTGCATAGAGGTGTCAAGTTCCTGTCCAAATTAATTGGTCAGTAAAATTACCAACAATCCAAATATTTAACCATACTTGATTACTTTTTCACTGTTAATATTTCAATGCCAATGGCTATTCAACAAATAGATTTACTTTGGGATATAAAAACAAGTTCACTTTATTGTTGTAATCCTTTGATTCCTCCTTGACAAATAATGATAAACCTTTATTGATTATGGTCAATGGTCCTGGGGTCTGATGTTCTTGGGATATTGGCCCACATGAGAATAAGCAGAATAATGCCTGGATATAAAGCAATGTGTCAATCAAGTGAACCTAATAGGATCAAGCATCTTCTATTTCTAGAGCAGTGGCTGGAAGATCAAAGAGGTCATGTAAACAGTTATTCACATTGCCCCATTCTCAGGAAGGATTATTAACTGACTAACCTTGAAGGAAGTGTCATTGGAGAAAGACTGTACAGGACTTATTTTCGAGAATGGGTAATTTTAAAAAGTTTTTAAAATAATTAACAATTGCTATACCACTTAGATCCTCCTTATGTGCAAAATATTTAGCACTTGATTTGTTTCTGTCAGGCATTTACACTATTTAAATCCTTAAAGTCATAATCTGATTTCTAATACACATGACATAATTTCTTGGTCATAGCTGCCTTTTATTAACATAACTCTTCCTGTTTTTAATCTTTTCTTTCCAGTTTTCATTTCTGACAGTGCTGGCCACCCTCGCTCTCTCAAGCACCTATTTTTGACTTGTTCATCTGTAGCACTGGCAACCTATTTGACAAATGGTAGCACAATGACCTAGCTCAATCTTACCAATTTTATATGCTCACTTTCTTGCAGTTGTTGAATAATAATCTGGAGTAGGAATCTTTTGAAGATTATGTTTCATGCTTCTTTAGCCTAGGCCGTTGGCTCCTGTTGCTGTACTGCCACAACTAACATGATTGAGATCAGCTAACTCATCTCAGTATGATAATCGACCATTCTACCACTGAACCTCAATGGCTATATTTACCTTACTGTCTGGTTACCACTGATGATTAAAATACGATGAGGAGGGACTCTGCAACATGTTACAATCTAGATTTTATGCAGAAAATTGCAATACCACATTACAATTGCCCATGAATAGAACTTGGTCACAATCCAACTGGATGTTTGATAAGAATCTAGAGGTTATTTAAAACAGCACCATTTCATCTACTCTCCTGGGTAACCATCTGTGAAGAGTGGTCACATTAGACTACAGCTGTATACAAGTGTAATGCATTACATTAGTACTCAGACAAATCTCTTTTAGTCAAGCTGCAGGCAACATTTCTAAGCACTTTATTAGTGCAGTTCTTTCTTATTTTTGACAGTATTTTTTTCATCAACTGACTTGTGGAGAATGGACATTTCTTGTTTTAAAATGTAGTCCAGGAACCAGACTTAGACTTGACTGGCAGAGTCATCTTTAAGTGAGCAGCAAACTAACATGCTAATGACCAGGGTCTTTCGATTTGGCTGTGTACCACATGTGGTCTATTTGTTATTCTTGGTTACTACACTCGATAAACTGTTAATCCCTATAGTTGGCCGACAAAGCAAACAACTTAATTCTATAAGGAATTACACAAATTGCTTAGCAGCACTTGCAACTTCCTATTGAGCACTTTCTTCCTTGACCATAATTCACACACACAAGTGAACATTCTTTATGAATACCTTCATCATAAATTGTAAACAAATTTTTGATTATTAAAAATATGCCATTTACTTCAACAAATCTATTGTTCGCACTTATACCTAGGATATTAGTGGCATATCAGAGTCTAGAGTTAGAATACTAGTAATATTGCTGGATTGGTACTTCAGAGAGCTAGTTTAATGATCAAGAGCATGGATTCAAATTCCACCCCATGATAACTGGTAGAATTTAAATGCAATTTAAGGCAACACTTCCAATAATCAGTAATTGATAAGCTCTTCTCAGTAATAGTAATGAAAGTATCATTAAATGCCAGTTGCAGAAATTTGAACCCAGTAGTATGCCAGCTTTCAGAATAACAGTAAGTAGCAAGTGGGGTCGAATGTGAGTCTCTGCTGGAGTCTGAAATTTTTACAATTTGTATCCTTGACTTAGATGAGAAGATCAAAGGCATGTTGGCTAAATTTGCAGATGACACAAATATAGGTAGAAGAGTCTCTTTTTCAGATGATAAAACAAAGATACAGACTTGTATACGTAGGTCATATGAGAGAAGATGTGACAAAATGTGAAACTGTTCACTTTGGGAGGAAGAATAAAATGCAGAGTATTAGCCGAGCTGAGAATAACTGTAAAATTCTGAGTCATGGGGGATCTGGGTGACCTATGCATAAAACACAAACATTGGTAAGCAGCTGTAATATCTAATCAGGAAGGCTCAGGGCATGTTCGTCTTTATTGTGTGAAGAATTGATCATGACAGTAAGTATTAAATGATTCAGTTATACAATGCATTTGTAATCCCACATTTTAATCACTGTATAGTTTTGGTCACTCTACTGAGGCAGGGGCATAGATGCGTTAGAGGTGGTTTCATAAATGTTTACAAGCTTGATAACTGGAATGAACAAGTTGTCCTTGAGGAAAGATTGATTAGATTGTTTTCAGAAGAATTCAGAAGAGCTAGGGTTGACTTAATTGAAGTTTATGATATCCTGAAAATTCTTGACAAGTGAACACGAAAAGAATAATTACTTTTACTGATGAGTCCAGAACTAGAGAAGACTGTTCGAAATTAGGCATTGACCTTTTAGGATACAGATTGTGAGAGATTTGCCTCTTAGAAGACTGTAGAATTTTGAACTCAGAATTGAGTGGAGACAGGGTCATTGAATATTTTTGAGGCAGAGGTAGATAGATTATTGTTAGGCAAAGTTATTGAGGATTATTAGGTTAGACGTAAATACAGAATTTGGTATGTAAGCAGATTAACCATGATTCCATTGAATGAATGGTGGAGCTGACTTCAGGGTCTGAATGATTATCTTCTGCCCCTAATTTGTATGTGTAACTGGTATTCAATGCAGATAATGTGGTCTCACCCACTGACCAAAAAGCTGCTGTAAGTCCCATATGGCCTTATTTGGGAAAGGTCCACAGGTATCAAGTGTGTCTCAGACACCAAAGTGGCCAGCACCAAACCTCCTCTTGCATCAAAGCCATTGGGGTGAAAATCCCAGTTGCTCAGCCAAGAACTGAGAGTTGACTTGATCAGAGGCTTGCAGCTGTCCATTGTAGGCAGCAGCAGTAGGAGCAATTGCAAACTAGCCAGACAGAAGCCTTGGATAGCCAAAAGGTACAGGCCATTCATGAATTATGATGGGATTGGTATTGAGGGATTTGATTCCACATATGAGGTGAACAATGTGGGAATTGTGTTAAATTATGTTATAAGCCCAAGCCCCCCACATTCCTAATGAGGAGCTTATACCTGAAACGTTGACTCACCTGCTCCTCAGATGCTGCCTAACCTGCTGTGCTTTTCCAGTGCCACACCTTTGACTCTGATCTCCAGCATCTGCAGTCCTCCCTTTCTCCTTGCCAATACTATGTTGAGATCCTAGGCCAGACTGCAAACTTTAGGTCATGAATAGCATGGGACCAATAACCTTTTTAAAATAGACAAAAGCTGAGTCCAGAAGTAACCTCAGCAATGTTTTGTAAATTGGGCTTTGTGTGCGATTACTACTTTACCTGCTGCTTCTTGAATATCATCAAGTGGCAAGATGAGACCATTAAGGGTGACACACTTAATCTGGGTAGACTCAGGCATGAAGCAGGGTCCTTATCTGCTGTTTCTTTGTTCTAACTGAATATATTGCATACACCGATCTCCCAATCTGAGATCCTCCCTTAATCAGATGGGATAAGTGCATTAGTATCAACGTAACACCACATATGTTTACACCTTGTTATTCTGCCTAAACTTTAGATTTCTTTAAATATTCAGTTCATAGTCTTAGTCACCATGCAAGAATGACAGTTATTTTAGGCAAGAGTTATTTTTGATGGGCTACAGATGCTTAGGGAATCTCAGGTTTATGTTTGTGAAAATTCTACCTATGGTTACTTATTTTACACAATATTGAATAAAATTGAATCAATTAATTATTCTTAAAGTCATGTCCAGATCTTCATGGTTTGAGGAAGGACAGGCCTGAGGTACCAAATGACTTTCTTCAATTGCATTAGTCTTGATTTTCATTGACTTCAGTGACATTTTATGAGTTTTTAATACCGATAAACATTGGACACTGAAGTGTAACCTTCAAAATTTCAGGAAGTGAATCATGGCGATTTTACATCTGAAAAAAAAACTCATAAACTAAAAAGAGAAATGTAACAATGGAAGGATTTAAGGAGAGATCTCAGGGTATTTGCCCAGATTGCTGAAGATAATTACAGAAGCTACAGGTGTCACTAGAGTGGTATCGATATCAGGCTGTGTTTGGTAACAGTAGTTTAATAGATCATGGAGTTGGAGAATCATAGGTCAGAATCATTGAGTCCATGCATCCTACGAGGGGAAAAGTTGTCACCAAGACAGACAAGAGCATTATAACCGTATTACAATAAATCTAATTGACTTTCACATAAACAAAGCAGCAATTTGTTTATTCTCATCAGCAATTTTCTGTGCAATAGTCATATCTGGATGTGCTCAGCAAGGGCTGAGTGCCCCTTTTTAAAAAATCTGTGCACTGAAAGTCATTTGATTGAAAACTTTTGGCAGATTATTTTTTGTCTTTCTTATGTAAAATTACTCTAGATGCTTGTCATAATGGTGATGACAAATTGCAAGACCAATAATGTACAAGTTGAATATTCCAATAGGAAGTCTTTTATATTATGACTTTCTGATTTAAGTGAGAAAAGATGAAGAATAAAGGAATGATGTTACCATGAGGCAGACTGTTCACATCAATATTATCCATAAACCTGCATTAATGGCTGGATATCAGATGACCATAATCAGGGTAATATCAGAATTGTACCAACTGTGTGCTATAAAGTGAGACCCAGCTAAACTCAGCCACAAGCTGTCAATGTTTGCACGGAACTATATTTGTAGACCTGTGTTTATTTCAGAGTTACCTGTGCATTCAAGAGATAAAATTTGGAGAAGTTCTGACAGTTTTCCTTAGAGAAAAAAAGGCTAAGAGGATATCTGTTTGAAGTTTTCAAAATCATGAGGGGTCTTCATAGAATAGATGAGGAAAACTGTTTCTGCTTTTAAGATAAACAAGAACCAAAAACCAAATATTTTGCAAATGAAGCAACTGCATGGTTCAGAGAAAAAAAATACTTCATACAGTGAGTGGTTCAGGCCTAGAAAGTACTTACTTCAATTGTGATGAAGGCAGGTTTCTCAAGTCACAGATTCATACAGATGCACAGCATGGAAACAGACTCTTTGGTCCAACATACCTATTCTGACCAGGTATCCTAAATAAATCTAGTCCCATTTGTTATGAAGATGTGGCTGTACTGTAACTTTAAGAAAGTTAAAAGCTAGCAGAACTACCTGACAACATCAAGAATTCTCAGTAAGATACATAGCAGTACGTGGTCCAGCAGCTAGTGTAGATGGTTGCCTGGAGACAAAAACAAACGCAAATTAGGCAGATCAGTTTAAATTATACCCACAAAAAATAACAAACTCCAAACACATTTGAATTTATTATATTGAGAATATTAAAAGCCGATGAGACAATCCAATGCTTTGAGGGTATAAGACTGGGGAAAGTTGAACAGTTGGGGGAAAACTGCCAAAAGACCAACAGATGTAGGCTGCTAGTCTGAACACTCTGGTAGGTACCTGAGAAAAATATCAACACCGACCTGGAGAGCAAATCTACAGAAGATAATAGAAAAAGCAAATTCGACTGCTGGCTGGTTTCGAAATTTGAATTTTGGTAAATCTTTACCAGACTAGTACTATAGAAGCAAAAGTGAAGACTGCAGATGCTGGAACCCAGAGTTTAGACCAGAGTGGTGCTGGAAAAGCACAGCAGGTCAGGCAGCATCCGAGGATCAGGAAAATCAATGTTTCGGGAAAACTCCCTTTATCAGGAATAGAGCATCATCATCAAACCAGCAGATAAAGGGGGTGCAGTGGTAGTTTGGCACACTGACCTCTAAACCACTGAAGCCAGACGCCAACTTAAAGACACCTCCTCCTACCACCCCTTCGACCATGACCCCACCTCTCCATCACCAAACCATCATCTCCCAGACCATAGAGAACCTCATCACCTCAGGAGATCTCCCACCCACAGCTTCCAACCTCATGGTCCAGGAACCCCTGCACCACCCGATTCTACCTGCTTCCCAAGATCCACAAGCCTGACCACCCCAGCTGACCCATTGTCTCAGCCTGCTCCTGCCCCACTGAACTCATCTCTGCCTACCCTCGATACTGTCCTATCCCCCCTAGTCCAGGAACTCCCCATATATGTTTGAGATACCACCCATGCCCTCCACCACCTCCAAGACTTCTGTTTCCCCTGCCCTCAATGCCTCATCTTCACCGTGGACATCCAATCTCTCTACACCTCCATCCACCATGACCAGGGCCACCAAGCCCTCTGTTTCTTCCTCTCCTGATGCCCCCAACAGTACCCTTCCACTCACATGCTTATTTGTTTGGCTGAACTGGTTCTCACCCTTAACAATAAAAAAAGCTCTATTCCTGATGATGGGCTTTTGCCTGAAATGTTGATTTTCCTGATCCTCCAATGCTGCCTGACCTGCTGTGGTTCTCCAGCACCACTCTAGTACTATAGAAGGGCAAGTAAAAGATAAGTGAGAGGAAGGAGTTGTAATTATTTTCTGTTTTACTTTAAGAAATAAAGTTGTTAATTTTTACTTTAAATAGTTCTTGGCCTATCGAATTTTCACAGATTACTGCATGGGATAAATCTTTTCTGTGTTTCTGTTTTAAATTAGGCAGGAGGGTTTACCCCGTATCATAACACATTTGCCAGCATTTGTTCTGTATCCCTCTAAACCCTTCCTATTCATATACCTATGCTGATGCCTTTTGAATGTTGCAATTGTGCCAGCCTCCACCACTTGCTCTGGCAGCTCCTTCCATACATGCACCACCCTCTACGCGAGAATGTTGCTGCTTTGTTCCTTTTGTATCTTTCCCCTCTCACCTTAAACCTATGCCCTCTAGTCCTGGGCTCCCCAATGCCGGGAAAAGACCTCATCTATTTACCCAATCCATGCCACTCATAATGTTATAAACCTCTATAAGGTCACCCCTCACTCCAGGGAAAACAGTCCCAGCCTACTCAGCCTCTCCCTGTAGCTTCAACTCTAAAATCCTAACAACATCCTTGTAAATCTTTTCTGAACCCTTTCAAGTTTCACAACATCTTTCCAATAGCAGGGTGACTAGAATTGCATGCAGTATTCTAAAAATGGCCTAATTAATGTCCTGTACAGCTGCAACATGACCTCCCAACTCCTATACTCAAATTGAGGCATGTAAGAGGATGTAAGATGACTTAAATTGACACCATGTGCAGAATTATAGGTAAAACAGGTGATTGCCACTATGTCAAAATACTCAGATGAAGCAGCTACATTGGGCTGAATGGTCTCCTTCTGCACCATAAATATTCTGTAATTTTACCTATGGATAGGAAACCATTACATAACCTGTCCTGGGCCAATGTTTCATTCATCACAGCAAATAATTTCACCCTTTTGGTTTGCTGGACAGCTGGCAGCAGAATAGAAGGTGGTACATATTTGGCACCAGATGGATGTCATGCATCTGCGTAAGATTGTTGGACTTCTTCAATCAACACATTAGTTCTTGCAAATGTTTCCCATCCTTTAATGATTAGTCTACAGCAGAGGATGGCTATCAGTGAATGTTCTTTCCAATGGATTCTTGTTCTTTCTCTGTTATCACCACCTTCTCTTGCTGCCCACTCTTGTTCCATTAAATCTAACTCATACTTGCCCTGAAATCCCTTGCTGTGGATCAGTTTATGCTGATTCTTCCCAGGTGATGTCAGCTGTTGCCACTTCCAACTACCGTGTGATCCTTTTGGAGTCATCTATTTCCCCCATGTCTCACATCCTCTTTAACAAGTCACAAAGAAAATTAGTGCTATGTGAGTTTTCACAAACTAACATGTTCCTTCATTGATTTTGACTCAATTCAATTCCTGCAAAGAGGAAGTCATGAGATGCTTTTCCTTGAATTTGCACACAGACTGAGGATAACCAAATAGATTCCTCATCATGCAGGTGAGAGGACATGCAATACCAACAGGATCAGCATTTTTTACATCAGTGGCAGCTTAAAGTAACAGTAATAGTTGTTTTACTTGGCTCATGGTCACTATGGGAGTCAATGAACTTCCAACAAATATGAGCTATGACCCCATTCTATATTAGACATGGACAAAATTTCAGTGCACCCCTTCCACTCTGTCCCATGTTTACGTTCCCATAGTCTTCTCTAACTATCTCCCTGTTTTTCAACTTTCTATCCCAATCCCAGGAATAAACTGTCAACCAATGTCTATTGGGTGCTCAGTAACTCCCCACAATTTCTTGACTGTATTTTCTCCATCCTACATCCATATCTGTTTCATTTTCCCAGTTTCTGCATCTCCTTCAAATCAATTCTGACTGCACCATCTTCTACACTGACATTTTCTGCAGAGCACTTGCCTTTCCTCTTCCCCTTTTTGTTGCCTCTGTACTTGCTTCAAACTATTACATTTCAAATATTTCCCAGTCCTGTTGAAAAGGTCACCAATCTGAAATGTTAACAATGTTTTTCCCTCCATAGATATTGACTTCTTTGACTTCCCATTTTAAGCTGTGTTAGGTCCAATTATCCTCTTTGGTATATTTCAATAATGACATTCAATAAGACCTAGAAATGGCATGAGAATTGTATTGCACAATTAGCCTATGTCTATTACTTGCAAACCAGAAAGCATGAAGACTTGTGTAGTTTGCTCATTTACATGATTACAGCATACAGCCAGCTCTAGGTGACGTGCTTCAGGCCTACACAGGGGAAGCAGAATTGGATGCAAAAAGCCAGTACATTTTAAAATCTCTTAAAGTACAGAGATTTGTTTACAGTGGATAGTGGAAGTCAATCAAGTAATGACTTTCCTCTGAAAAAGAGCTAGGAATGACCTAGCCTGGTACACAGTGGGCTTCAGATTCCCTGACACACAGTGAACGCTGGTACGTGATCTGAACAGGAAGAGAGAGGTTAGTGATACACCTGAGGTGAGGAAGCCTTAGAGATAGATGCTGAGAAGACTGAGGGAACTGACAGCCATCTTGCTCAGTGCCAGAATTCAAGCCCTGAAGAGTATGAGAGTGCCACAAAGGGTTTTATGACATTGCATGAATGACCTTGGGTGAGTGAGAATCTGTTCATATGTCTGAATGTTGCAAATGAATCACCAGCCTGACACACTGCTCAATGCACAAATCAATCCTTCCCCAGTTACTGAGCAACAATCTCTGTGAAGGACAACTCATACCTAACATTCATAGTTTCATTCACCCTCACACCCACAATCTGCACTCTGGCCACATTCAACCACAATGGAAATATCACCATGTACATTGCACCACACATACCCATGGAGATCTTTTCTCTTTCAGCACAGAGAGTGCAAAAACTGTAGCAAGGACTAACTGAAGTGGCACAGGCACAAGACCAATGGGATACAATGTATGGCCTAGAATTAAAGCTCCATTAGAGCTCAAGGTAATGACCAGCAACAGAGCTCAAACCCTCCAAGATTAACTTGTTCACACCTGCTTCTCACATCCCCCTTCACTCTGATCCCATGTTTTTCTTGCAATTTAGAAGCAACAGGCTTTATATCCTCTTATTCCTCCACTCGCTGAAATGTTTCCCTTCTGTCTATCTCCTTTTATCTATCAAATAACTACAACCTGGCCTGAGAATGGTGCAGGAGTAAGATGAGACTCATTTCCATTGTGGAAGTAGCAACCAGTGGCCCCATCCATGCTGTAATCATGGAGGTTAATTTGTCAGCTTTCATTGCAGCACAAACAGAATCTATCTACTGTCTCGGGGAAGCTCTAAGTAAAGCCATTGAAGAATGCTTACACCTGGTTGCAAGTACCAATGTTCACAAGAGCTTGAAGCATTTTACAGCTATTAGAAAACTGTCGGCCAACATGATACCAGGATTGCTAAGGATCCACACTCACTACTCTGCCAGCAACCTTGCTGCCACCTATCATCAGATAACATTAATCGCTGCACCCCATAACGAAATACTGTGGTTCAAGGTTGATCCTGAAAGGAGCAGATCTGCTTAAGATTATCCTGGAAGTGAGTTTTGGCTTTCTCTACTGAAATTCACCATCAACCTTGCAGTAGCCACCAAGATAGCACAGCTTTAGCACATTTGGGCAATCAAAGGTTACAGGAGAAAACAGTGGTGTGGCTGCTCAGTGGTTAGTACTGCTGCCTCAGCGTCAGGAACCTGGATTCTATTCCAGCCTCGGGTCACTGTCAGTGTGGAGTTTGCACATTCTCCCTGTGTCTGTGTGGGTTTCCTCCAAGTGTTCCAGTTTCTTGCCACAGTCCAAAGCTGTGCAGGTTAGGTGGATTGACCATGCTAAATTGCTCATAGTGTCTAGAGATGTGCAGTTTAGGTGGATTAGCCATGGGAAATGCAGGGTTAAGGGTAGTGGGTGGGTCTGGCTGGGATGCTCTTTGGAGGGTTAATTATGGGCTTGCTGTATTGAATGGTTTGCTTCCACACTCTAGCAATTCTATGAAATCCCCTGGTGATTCTAGACCTACAGCAATGTGACTGACTCTTAATAATGAAGGTAATACATGCTGACCTAGCCAGCAATGCCCGCGTCCTGTGAATTAATAAAAGAAAAGCTGAATCACACTTGTACATTTCTAATATGCACACAGACGTCATAAAACATTGATTTAATAGCTCCAGGATTCTGACATCAAGCAGTGCCCTGACTGCCTGGACTATTCCAGAGGAGTTTTGCATTACTCAGCAGATCACATCATGGTTCGTTGTGTTTTGCTACCCCCTGCATATCCTCACAGTCATGATGAAACATTTCTTGTGACCGAGAATAGAATAAGAACTAAGGAGGTGGGAGAGGAAGAAGAAAATTAGACCAACATGGCCAATTTCTGGGAGAAAGTGAGGACTGCTGATTCTGAGGATCGGAGTTGAGAGTATGGTGCTGGAAAAGCACAGCAGGTCAGGCATCATCCGAGGAGCAGGGAGTATCAACGTTTCGGGCAAAAGCCCTTCATCAAGATTCTGGTTGGATTGATTATGATTGATCCATCTAACTGTGGATGTGTTCCAGTTAATACAACCTCAATTCCCCAGTCAGCAAGTGTGCCACTACTTACCAGCTATTTATGACCGATCATCCTGTTCATGATCAAGTGAGATGTGATCTCACTGAAATGTACAACATACCTAGACATAAATACAAGTACATTTTTTCCCCTATTTAGGGGCTCTAGAACCACATGCACAACTTAAAAATAAGGTGAATGCTACTTAGGTCCAAGATGAACAGAGTTATTTTATTCTGAGGAATTCTCTACCACAGAGGTCAATGGAAGCTTAACCTTTGAGATTGATTAAGGTAAAGCTAGACATTTTTCTAATTACAAGTGGCATACCAGGCTTTGAAGTGTTTGATCATATATGATCATACTAAATGGTAGAGCAGGCTCAGTGAGCTGAATAATGTATTCCTGATATAGAGGATCCAGTGTTGGATTGGGGTGGACAAAATTAAAAATCACAAAACACCATGTTATAGACTGACAGGTTTATTTGGAAGCACTAGCTTTCGGTACGCCACTCCTTCTTCAAGTGGAATCTGTACTGGGCTCCCCTTCTGCTCTTCTTCCTTTTCCAGCTTTCCAATGCAAAGTATAAGATCATAAGACACAGAATTTATAGTAAAAGATTATACTGTCATGCAACTGAAATGATATATTGAACAAACCTGGATTGTTATGTGTTGTGGTTCTGTTCGCCGAGCTGGGAATTTGTCTTGCAAACGTTTCGTCCCCTGTCCAGGTGACATCCTCAGTGCTTGGGACCCTCCTGTGAAGCGCTTCTGTGCTGTTTTCTCCGGTATTTATAGTGGCCTGTCTCTGCCGCTTCCGGTTGTCAGTTCGAGCTGTCCACTGCAGTGGCCGGTATATTGGGTCCAGGTCGATGTATTTGTTGATAGAGTCTGTGGATGAGTGCCATGCCTCTAGGAATTCCCTGGCTGTTCTCTGTTTGGCTTGCCCTATAATGGTAGTGTTGTCCCAGTCGAATTCATGTTGCTTGTCGTCTGTGTGTGTGGCTACTAAGGATAGCTGGCCGTGTCGTTTCGTGGCTAGTTGGTGTTCATGTATACGGATCGTTAACTGTCTTCCTGTTTGTCCGATGTAGTGTTTTGTGCAGTCCTTGCATGGGATTTTGTACACTACATTGTAAACTAATGTAGTGTACAAAAAAAAATCCAGCTATCACGACCAGCTATCCTTAGTAGCCACACACACAGACGACAAGCAACATGAATTCGACTGGGACAACACTACCATTATAGGGCAAGCCAAACAGAGAACAGCCAGGGAATTCCTAGAGGCATGGCACTCATCCACAGACTCTATCAACAAACACATCAACCTGGACCCAATATACCGGCCACTACAGCAGACAGCTCAAACTGACAACCGGAAGCGGCAGAGACAGGCCACTATAAATACTGGAGAAAACAGCACAGAAGCGCTTCACAGGAGGCTCCCAAGCACTGAGGATGTCACCTAGACAGGGGACGAAACGTTTGCAAGACAAATTCCCAGCTCGGCGAACAGTACCACAACAACGAGCACCCGAGCTACAAATCTTCTACCAAACTTTGGATTGTTATGTCTTTCATCTTTTAGAATGGATTGCAGGTTTCGGTTCATTAATGTTTACATCCCAGATCTTCTTTTAAGTTACTTTCTAAAGATAACTTAAGGTTTTATAACAAAAGGTGACATCTCAGTTCAGACAATGCATTAAAGGTGTGAGGTCAGAGTCTGTCTATATCCTGTATTTGACTCAGACTGGTTCTATTTCCCAAAGGGAATTTACAAAATATTACATGTACTGACTGCCTGCAGATTATGCATTTTTGAGCAAAATAGAATGCATCTGCAAATATAATTCTATAAATACAAATTCACCCTATAGACTTATATGTGTGTGTGTGAGACCCCACTATACTATACGCACTCTCTCTCATACACACACACACAAAACACACTCACATAGACCCTCTCTCAGACAAATGCTACCTCTCATACACACACACATACACCCCTGCACTTAGACCCAAGCACACATCCTCCCACAGGCTTGCGCACCATCACACCCACACACACATTTTACCAAGCTTTCACACATGCAAACACACACTCTTCTATGTGTACTCACACTCACACACTCATATGCACACACACTCTCTCATGCACGCACACATATACAAGTCTATTGCATGACACTGTAATCTTTTACTATAAATACTGTGCCTTATGATCTTATACTCCACAACCACCTGATGAAGGAGCAGTGCTCCAAAAGCTAGTGCATCTGAATAAACCTGTTGGACAATAACCTGGTGTTGTATGATTTTTAACTTAGTCTATTCCTGTTCTTGTGTTTCAATAGCTGTCTACACTTAGTAACAGTGCAAAAATAAAATATACCACAAAGTAAGCATTCCAAAAAAGCTTTATCTTCAAATCATCCAATGTTGCATACACATCAGTAATCATCCTTGGGCATTCACAGTGAGTGAAACTGATTAAAACGTGAAACATTTAGAAGTGAATATTAAATTTGGAAAAAAAAACCCTAACCATTTTTAATTCACATCTATGGCAATGGTGTTTGAAAGGAATGTAGCAACAGTGATATGGAATATTCCCATTTCACCAGGAAGCTCTTATATAGCCAATTCATAGCTGCAGCATTGGAAACTGACAATGTGTTTCCTCACTGTAAAACTTTCCCCACTGCAAAGCTACATATGTATCCCTTGCATGCTGCTGGCTCTTTAAAATGTGCAATTGTTTGGAAAACTGGAAAAGGAAGAAGAGCAGAAGGGAAGTCCAGTACCGATTCCTATATTGTGAATAACTGAAAATGTCACTCCAGTCTCAAAATCATAGAATTCTTACAGTGTGGAAACAGGCCATTCAGCCCATGAAGTCCACACCAACTCTCCAAGGACATCCCACCCAGACTCATTCCCCCATCCTATCCCTGAAACCTTGCATTTCCCATTGCTAATCCACCAAACCTACATATCCCTGGACACTATAGGCAATTTAGCATGGCCAATCCACCTCACCTGCACATTTTTGGACTGTGGGAAGAAACCCAAACACCTGGAGAAAACCCACGCAAATACTGTGAGAATGTGCAAATTCCGCACAGACTGGGATTCCACCTTAGGCTGGCATTGAACCCAGGGGCCTGGCACTGTGAGGCAGCAGGCGAAAGTGAGGACTACAGATGCTGGAGATTAGAGTCAAGATTAGAATGGTGCTGGAAATACATGGCAGGTCAGGCAGCATCTGTGGAGCAGGAAGGGCTCCTGCCTGAAATGTCGATTTTCCTGCTCCTTGGATGCTGCCTGGCCAGCTGGGCTTTTCCAGCACGACTCTAATCTTGACTGTGATGCAGCAGTGCTAACCATCGAGCCACCGTGTCACCCCTGATAATGAATAATTTGAAAGGGTTAAGATCAAGTGTCTAAAAGGCAAAACCTTAGTCTGAATCATAACATATGGTGCAAAGTTTGATGACTACTCAATTTGTTATCAATATTTTCACAACCCTGAAATTATAGTCGCATAGTAAAAAAAACAGGCAAAATCCATTGTGACTATAGTTAAGATATAAAATGGTTAATTCATCCAACCATGTCTATCAATTTGAAAACTTAAAATTTAATAATGCCCAATTACTCCCTTGTCCCTAGTACAGTCCCGATGGTAAAGATATTGTCAATCAGATATTAGAATTATGAAACTGATAGGAATTGTAGTTTCAACTACTCAAGTAGGATGGGTTTATTTGAGATACAAGAGGATAATAAAACTCCCATGAAAATATAGATATAAAACAATTTTTGTGGCTCCTTGGTATGAAAAAAATATTAACGGTGGATATGAAATTGAACAGTGAGAGAATCTATTTGCTTAACAATATTCATCTTTAAAAAAAAGAGTAATTTTAAAATATAAAAATTGGTCAGCACAAAATAACAGTTTATTTTTTCTAGAAATTAAAGGTTGCATAAACCAAAGTTTAACCACAATTTGTTAATAGATAAAATCTCATGAGAATGTTTCATTTTTGCTTTGAATTTATTGTGACAATGTTGTATTGGATAGTCACTTTTCTTCAGAGTCATGATTGGTTGGAATGATAATTAAGAGCACGTGCAAAATAGTATGGGAGGAAATTGAGGAAAGTGAAAGAGAAAATCACTTCATTAAATTTGAATGAGATTTGTAGAGAAAATAGGGCAAGTGTAGATGCAAGAGCAATAGCCATTGATTGCTTTCCATTGAATACGTTTATATCTTTGCTTATGAATCTCATAAGATAATAACATGTGATAGCCTGGTCACTTTCCAAGTCATTGAGACCACGCTGGAAGAGAGGAGCAAAGAAGTCCAAGTATCAAAACAACACCTGCCCTAATCTTTTGATTAAATCAGCTGAACGTCTAGGAAAGACAGCTCGGAGAAAGGGTCACTGTACCTGAAACATTAATTTTGATTTCTCTTCATTGATGTTGCTTTTCCAGCAACTTGTGTTTTTGTTTAGAAAAGACTTGTATCTGGTATGAAATGGAATACTGCAGTAAGTTGTTACAATGAAATGACTAACCTGTAGAAATGCATGGTGAACTTTCACCAAGTAACAAATCTCGGACATGGCCAATTACCAGGAGAGTGCAACATGAAGTTGTTAAAGTGGCCTGTGGTGCGAGTCAACAATATAACTTTGTATTGACATATATTCCACAGAGAAATTAACTTAGAAACAATCAAGATTGTGTTAAACGCAATGACACCTGCCAGAGAAAGTCAAATTAAACTAAAGAATGATGTGGAATGTGGATGAATAAAAATGAAGCCCAGGGAGGAATAACATTTAGTAAGTGCTATTCAAAAGATGGATATAGCTGAAGTGAGAGCTAGAGGATCTGAAAGATCATCATTTATTGATGATATGGTAAGCTGTAGCCTCTGTACAGCCCATTATCATTTTGTTTGCACAATTATCTGTTGCTTGAAATGTTTGTATAGTCAGCATACTAATAATCTAGAATTATTACTTTATTATTATTATTGAAAAACACCTCTGATGGGAGGAGAAAAGCTTGTATAGATTTTACTCCAAGCAGAATCAGAACGGAACTGAAAAATAATAGAGTGAAACTAAAGGAGGTGTTAGAGATTGCTTCTCACCCTGTATACTTTAAGAATACTGGGAAATCCCTACATTAGGTTTTCTGGTTAATTAACCAGTGCTAACTTAAATGCCATGGCTGACTGCAAATTATAGTTTACATTAATAACAATGCGACAATCTTCTACTGATTCCTTTGACTCTTGCTTGTCTTGCAACCTGGTTAATGGAGAAATGTGGTTTTAGCCTTCATTAACTCAAGTGGTTAAAAAAGTAAACCAGCAAAAATCAAGCAGAGCATAAAGGCAGACAGACTGCTGAAAAAGAACTAAAAAAAAATCTTGACAGGATTCCAGAGGCCTAATTGTGCCTCGAATTGAGACAATATCACTTGAGTATTGAGCAGTTATTTGTCTTCCTTTAGCCAAGCTTGGCATGAAATTTCAAAAGATTCTACATCATGTCCCAAGAGTAGCATTGGGAAAAATGAAAAAATACAAAGTGATTTCCTGAAACAGTTATGGTGGAGTTTTAATTTGTCTTTATTTCTGTTGTTAAGATGATGCTGATAAGCAGGTCAGTACTACTTTGGGCTCTTGTATAAGATAATTGCACACTATAGTGGTTAATAATTAATTTAGCTTTATGAGCTTATTCTAGTGAGGGTGCTGCTACCCTGACCATGGGCAATATTGACATATGAAGTATGAAAATTAAGAGTATATGTTATTCCAGATTTTCTGAAGATGTTCAAATATAAATTATACATAATAAAGAGAAGAAAATATGAAATAATGAGCAATGCATTACAAACAAAATTCATGTTTTCTAATCATAATAGGTCAAACGTATAACCTGAGACAAGTAGGAGAATGTGAGGACTGTAGATGCTGGATATCAGAGCTGAAAAAGGGCTTATACCCAAAACGTCAATTCTCCTGCTCCTTGGATGCTGCCTGATCTGCTGCACTTTTCCAGCAACACATTTTTCAACCTGAGACAAGTGCCAATTTCAAATTCATTCAGATTCCTCAGCATTGTAGATGCTAAATTTTAGATACTGAAGAGATTTTGGGCCGTAGCAATATCCTGGCAATAAGACTGAAGACTTGTGCTCCAGAACGTGCCATACCCCGAGCGGAGCTAGTCCATACAGTGACAGCATTGGCTTCTACTCAACAACGTTGAAAATTGATTAGGTATGTGCTCTACACTAAAAACAGGACAAATCAAACCCAGTCAATTACCACCCCATCAGTCCACTCTCGATCGTTGGTAAAGTGATGGATGGTGTCATCAATTGTACTAGCAAACACCACCAGCTCAGCAATAACCTGCTCAGCAATGACCAGTTTGAGTTCTACCAGGGTCACTCAAGTCCTGTCCTCATTACAGCTTTGGTTCAAGCATGGACAAAAGAGCTGAATTCCAGAGGCAAGATGAGAGTGACAGCCACATTAAGGCCTCATTTGACTGAGTGTGGCATCAAAGAACCTTAGCAAAACTGAAGTGAATATCAGGAGGCAAAATCTCCACTGGTTGGAATCATACCTGAAGATTGTTGTGTTTATTGGAGATCAGTCATCTCAGTTCCATCTCAATCTCTGCAGGTATCAATTCTGCATTCAGTGCTGGTCTTGCTGCTATTGGTACGGTGTTGTTGGACTTAAAAGGGTGCATGAAATGTTTATAAAAATGTTGCTGGGCTTAAAGAATTTGAGCTATAGGGAGAGGCTGAATAGGCTTAGACTATTTTCCCTGGAGCATCTGAAGCTGAGGGGGTGACCTTATAGAAGTTTATAAAATCATGAGGGGCATGGAGAGGGTGAATATCTTTTTCCCAGGATAAGGGAGCCCAAAAGTAGAGAGGTTTAAGGTGAGAGGGGAAAGATTTAAAAGGGAGCAAGGAGCAACCTTTTCACACAGAAGGTGGCATGTGTTTGCAATGAGCTGCCAGAGGAAGTGGTAGAGGTTGGTTCAATTATAACATTTAAAAGGCACCTGGATGGGAAGGGCTTAGAGGGATGTAGCCAAGTGCTGGAAAATGGGATTAGATTTATTTAGGATATCTGGTCGGCATGGAAGAGTTGGACTGAAGTGTCTGTTTCCATGCTGTAGGACTCTATGACTCTAAGTTTCTCAAGGTCATATCCTAGACCCAAACATCTTTGGCTACTTCATCAGTGACCTTCCCTTCATCATAAGTTCTGAAGTGGGTATGTTCACTGATGATTGCACAATATTCAGTACTATTTATCACTCCTCAGATACTAAAGCTGCTTGTGCCCAACTGCAGCAATATCCAGGCTTGGACTGACAAGTGATAAGTAACTTTTGCACACACAAGGGCTGGGCAATGGCCATCTTCAACAAGATATACTTTTCTGGATGATTGCAACATTCAAGAAGTTTGACACCATCCAGGACAAAACAGCCACTTGATTTCCATTATATCCTTAAACATTCATTCCCTTCACCATCAATGCAGTAACAGTAATGTGTACCATCTACAAGACGCATAGCAAAAATTCTTCAAGGCTCATTTAATAGCACCTTCTAAACCTAAACCCACTACTATCCAGAGGGTTAAGGACAATAGATACTTGGTAACACCACTAATTGTAAGTTGGTGCCACTCACCATCCTGATTTGATAAATTGCTGCTCCTTCACTATGCTGGATTATAATCCCCTTCGATCAGCATTGTAAGTCTACTTACACCAAATAGACAGTAGTGGTTCAGCAAGGTGGTTCACCTCCACTTATTTGAATTCAAGTTGGGATGGGCTATGAATGCTAGATCAGCCAGTGACACCCACCTTCCTGAATGAACAAAAATAAACAATCAATTCACAGCAATGTAACAGTTAAGTCATACTTCTTTCAAATCTGGCATGTTGTCTAACATGACATGATCTATGATCTCAAGGTTGGTTGAGTTAATGATCAAGACTTAAGATTAATAAATCAGCCTTCTGTGGAGCATAGTATTGGTTCGTTGTGAACACTTTTATTTCCTAGTCAGACTAAAACAAAAAAAAAGATTTGCAAAGCTGATAAGAATTATTGATTACTGTCGCAGAAAGCATACATCATGGATCATTAAGTAGTTTTTGTTTACCAGAGAGCAAATGATATTGATCTGATTGATTACTGTGCATGAGGGTTACTCACTGATGAAACTATGTAGAACATGAAGGCCAGTCTCAGTTGCATTGTTCAAGTGAAATCTATCAGAACCATACTTTGCACTTTAGCTGTTGCCATTCTGAGATCATTGGATTAGTTTGAGCGACCAATCCCCCTGTGCTAATGCACCTCAACCATACCTGACTATCACACCTTCTTAGGCAGTCCTTTGTTCCTTTAAATTTTTCCAGCCAATTTTTGTTTCCGATTTATCTGCATCAAATCGATTCTCACCCCTTTGAAATTAGCTTTGCTCAAATGATATAATTTTATTGATGATTGCTTATTGTCCTTCCCTCAGTCTGATGATATCGTGAAGGCTTTCCTCAAAATGTTCCTTTCCTTACACGTGATAAATCTGACCTGCAGGACCCAATTCTGCTGTTCCATTTTTTTTTGTGCCAGAAACAAGAACATAACTTTATAAACTCTAAGTCCTCTCTGCCTTTTACATGATTATTATCTCAGTTTACAATCAGATAATGAAAGTCCTTTATTAAAGCTGTTCTACAGTTCAACCAATTCTCTTTAATTCCATTTTAAATTTGTTCATCTATAGCTTTGCCACTAGATGGTGATCTATAGGATACACTCAGTACTATAATGGTACTTCTCTGGTTACATAACACTGAGCATTTATATTCTGCCCTTTTCTCTGGCGCTCATATGTTCTCTTCATCAATATCACCATTCCACCTTCAGTCCTTTCCTTTCCTGTCCTTTCTGAGCTTTGAGTGTCTCAAAATATTTAGTAAACAGTTCTGATTCTTGTAATGAGTTTTACTAACTACCAATTCTGAAAATAAAGTGCAAATTACAGCCAGGTAAACACCCTCCTCATGGCTCCATGTTCCTCTTAAACTTGCACTATTACAGCTCATTTCCACCTAAACCCACCATTTAGAGATCCACCCTATTCTCTTATGGTGAGCCATGGTTCAAAATACTCTGAAGCATGACTTCAAACATTGCCCCCTTGCACTAGCATTTGCAGTTACAGGTTACCCAATTTTAAAAAAATTAACATTGATGTACAAAAAATATTGGTTGCGGTTTACATTATTTTGGCAAAGTTCAAGTTGTGTTAAGTCTTTTGGAGGGATTTTCACCACGAAGCCTAGCAGGTTCTTTCGCTACAGTTTACCAAACCTGCCTCTTTAACTACCTACCCCATCCCTATAGCATTGCTCACATTTGATTGCAGCCCCATAATATTGCTCGGTGTGTATCCATTGAAAGACCAACATCTCTCATGCCCATACTATCTTTGAAAGGTCACTGTTCGCTGAGATAACTGTGGGCAATCTGGCCAAATAATTGTGACCCAGCAGCTACAAAGCCAAATTGTTGACAGGACATAATTGGTTTAGCTGACACTCCCCCACACACGTAACGTCTGATCACAGACAAACCACCAGGTCACACAATTAACCCGCTTATAGTTATATCCCATCTGAAAGTCCTCTAAGTCAGCATTGAGGTGCTGTTTGGAATCCATCCAGTCGGGGAAGGATATCTTTGTGAATGGCACACTAAGGTGTTGATGTGACACCTATTGCATGTGCCAGCTACCTCCATGGCAAAGCTCTGCTTGTTTATTAAACCAAATGGCCACGTTCGGAATTGATGGATGCAGTTCCTTAGTCTAATCGAGGGGTGGGGGTTGTGGAACGCTGTCAGTCTGTGTGTCCCAGAGCTGGCAGATAAGGACACTGTCTAACACAGGCCAGGGCTTTGTCAGACATCTGTGTGAAATGCTGACAGATGGGAGATCAGTCCTTGTACACTGTAGAGAGTTGTTCAGTGTTCAGTCCATAGAACCGTCACAAGCAAATAGGACAATTGTGTATTGCCTGTCAGCGGTGAGGGGTCTGGTCTGTCAGATCTAAGTTGGTCAGATTTCTGGGTGAATATATATATATATATAATATATATATAGTCATGGGGTTCCATTCATCAATATTTCAGTAGTGTTCAAGGAGGGGAGAGTGGTGGTCCTCTAGGGGCAGTGGGCTATCACTGCCAAAAAGGGGAAGAGGTTCAAGGCTGATGGAGAAAGCAGAGATTTTTGTACAGCTGGTGCTAAGGACAGTAATGGTGGGAAGATTTAGATGTATGAGGTTATGTAGAACTACATCAAATGGTATGGCAGGCTACGGGAGTGGGAGAAGTGACATGACCTTGGGAATCCTGGGAAAGTATAAAGGATAGGATGGAGATTATTAATGCATAGTGCCAGCGTTTGAAAATAAGATGGGTTTTCACATGGTGGGGCTAGATGGAAATGAACTGTGGTAGTGCAAGTTTAAGATGAACATGGAGCCATGAGGAGGTTGGTTACCTGGTAAAAAAAATGGAGGAATCCAGGAATGCAGTGAGAAGTTGAGTGTTTAATGGGATCTGAGGTAGAAATGGTGAGGATTGAAGGCATTCCCTTCTTGATGACATTGGATGGTCACTCAGCTGGTCCAGCACCTTCGGTGAGTTATTGCACATACTGAGGCTAAACGTGGACAGGTGACAGCACCATGTCCAGTTTTATTCGGGGGCAGAATATTTCATTGTAGGGAGAAGTGTGCTTATCCTCATCTACAGGGTATACCACTATTGTGAGATCTAAGAAACCCTTTCACTCTTTTGGATCCCATCTTGGTGATTTCCACCAATAGTGTTGGGCCCAACTGCTGGGTGGTATGTTGGTCACGATTGCTGCCCACTTATGAAGGTAAAGAAGAATGCAGGAGGACCACAGTTGACAGCAATCCCAGAAGCAGCAACAGATCGACATGGAGGACGAGCAGCACTCCGGGAGATGCCATCATCATACAGACCGGCAAGCTAAGTGGGGTGCACAGGAGTCCCTGAAGTTCCAATCCCAATTCTATTTCCTGGCAATGAGTGAGGCACATCATTGACCCAGGCTGTATACATTCCAGGAAAGGAAGTTGTTGGAACATTGCTGGATGCTGAAGTTGGACCTGAGGGCAGCAAGACTGAGATGCCATCCTCTCTCAATGGCTATGAATGTCTCTGCTTCTATGTAGCTGTATGCTTCTGCAGAGGTGCTTCTGCAGCTGTACAGGGCCCTGGTGAGACCACACCTGGAGTACTGTGTACAGTTCTGGTCTCCAAATTTGAGGAAAGACATTCTGGCTATTGAGGGAGTGCAGCGTAGGTTCACGAGGTCAATTCCTGGAATGGCAGGATTGCCTTACACGGAAAGACTGAAGCGATTGGGCTTGTATACCCTTGAGTTTAGAAGACTGAGAGGGGATCTGATTGAAACGTATAGGATTATGAAAGGACTGGACACTCTGGCAGGAGGGAACATATTTCCGTTGATGGGGGAGTGCCGAACCAGAGGACACAACTTAAAAATATGGGGTAGACCATTTAGGACAGAGATGAGGAGAAACTACTTCACCTAGAGAGTGGTGGCTGTGTGGAATGCTCTGCCCCAGAGGGCAGTGGAGGCCCAGTCTCTGGATTCATTTAAGAAAGAATTGGATAGAGCTCTTAAAGATAGTGGAGTCAAGGGGTATGGAGATAAGGCTGGAACAGGATACTGATTAGGAATGATCAGCCATGATCATATTGAATGGCGGTGCAGGCTCGAAGGGCAGAATGGCCTACTCCTGCATCTACTGTCTATTGTCTATTGTCTATTGTCTATTGGTTCCTTCTGGAGAGTGACTGGAGATCTACATGGGATCTCTGGGTGCTGCATCCACAACTGAACTAGAATAGTGACCAACGCAATTTCTCAAAGATTACATTGGTTCATTTGGTTTCCTGATGAGGTTAGTGCTACAGCCTGGACAATGGGATTTAGGAATATAGTTGGCTTCCCCCAGGTGCAGGGTGCCATTGACTGCACTAATGTGACACTGAGAGGGCCATATCACAGCACTGCAGAATTCATCAACAGGAAAGGGTTCCAATCTACTAACATTCAGATGTTCTGTGATCACGATATTGCGGAGTGGTGAGAATATGGAATTGAGGCTGCAATTTCATAATCTTATTAAATGGTGGAGCAAGCCTATTCCTACTCCTTATTTGCATACACATAAGTGTTTCTTTACATCAAGGATTTGATTTGGAGGTTCAGTGTCATCACATACTGATCAATATTCTTCCTTTGGCCTGGAGTTCTGGTATTGAACACATGCTCTTCAAAGCCTTCAGAACTTCTACAGTTTAAATTTGCTGCTTTTCAATAAGATATGGTATGCAATGCAGTTTGGAGCACTGTTTGCCCAGCACTGATAACCGTTGTAACTGAGTAGTTTAGGCATCTTATTTAACAATGTAGTTACTTCATATCTTTGCCACTGATTTTGGAAGAAACTCCAATTATATCTCATAATATTTTTTCATTTCCACAGCACTACGGACTGGCAAATTTATAGCTATTCTGAATTGTGCAGTAATTTAAAGTTGCAGGCTGCTGCTCTATTTTTTTCCTTGCTGTTGCTTACATATCTGGATGTCTTATAGCTCTAAAAATTCACACAACTTCAGCTGAACGCTGTTTACATTATGTTTCATCTCATGTATTTTAATGATTACTCATCCAAAAGTGAAAGCAAAGGATGGTAGAGGTCATGCGATTACGGTAAACCACAGTTGTACAATGTATTAATTTATTTCTCCAAACTTTAAACTTCATTGAATTAGGTGTCACCATTATTGCCCTAACATCATTTTTACATGCAACCCATCAGCCTTATTTAGCATGTTCTATGCATCCAGTAGTAAACATAATTTTGACCTTATTTAATTTTCTCTTCGTCTGACTAGGTCAAGTACGATTTCCTACTCTGATATATCTGTTCTTGTTGATGCTCTGCACACCTTGCTTATATTTTCTAGTATTTTCAGGTTTCCACATTCCTGTAAAGTTAGTTTAAACCAACTCTAATAGTAAGTGCAAATCCTCTTGCAATGATCGTGATGTTGATTCTGTTCAGATAGAACTTGTCTAGTCTATACAGTCCTACCTCCACCAGAACTAGACCAACATTCCAAGAATCTAAAGCTGTGATTCCTCTGCAACCAACGCATTCATCTGTTCTTGCCACCCATTTCTATCCCCACTAGGCCTTAGCATTAGGAGTAAACTGGAAATGACCACCATTGAGGTCCTTTATCTAATATATTTCCTAGTCTCATTACCTCTGACTACAGAACATAAATTCATTTGTTGACATTGATGTCCTAATCCTCTTCCTGGCCTTCTGCATATGTATTGTGGTCAGGATTTGGCTCTAGTTGCACTTAGCAAAGCAACCGTCAATTTCACCAGCCTTCAGAACTGAATACTGGTTGGGAAGTGCAATACCCATAGGGAATCTTGCATTATCTGCCTGGTCCACTTAGACTCCTCAGTGGTTACCTGTTTATATGCTGCTTGCAATCCATTAAGTTGCTCAATGAACACATCTAAAATCACAATAGTTTGTAGACCAAAATAATACTTCTAAGTTTGCTGATAACTCAAACTGGGTGGAAATATAAGTTTTGAGGGAGACATAAAAAGACTTCAAATGAATTTGGACAAGCTGAGTGTGAGGGCAAGAGCTTAGCAGAAAGGACAAGAAGAAATGCAGCATATTTCATCATTAGTAACAGAATGGAAATTTCTGCATTCAGAGGATGTGAATCTTTTGAAATCTCTTCCTCAAGACAATTGGAAAATCATTGATTACTTTATAGACAGAGATATGGGAAGAGGATGATACAAACATAATGTCACTCTACTAGTAATCCGAGGTCCAGGCTAATGTTTTGACAACATAGGTTTGAATGCCACCATGGAAGATTGTGAAATTTGAATTTAATAAATTCTGAAATTAAAAGCTATTGTTGATCATACAGCCAGGAAAGTGAGTGTCTGTATGGGAGTAGCTATTATTACAGCAGAAGATTAGTTAGACATTGAAGAACTGGAAGCCCTTGTTGCTAATGGATCTCAGTATCTGGTCATTGCCATATTTATGGCCACAAGGCTGCAAACAATAAGGTACAGAACTTGTGGGTATCCAGTGATGTATGCATTTTATCCTTGCAAGCCCAAATCTACAGATCAAAAGTACTGTTCAACTCTTGTCAAAAGATAGAGTCACCATAGCTGTATCAAACTATATTGGCCCTGGAGTGGATCCAGAGGAGGCTCACGAGAATTATCCCAGGAATGAAAGGCTTAACATATGACAAAAGTTTGAGGATTCTGGGACGATACTCAATGGAGTTTAGAAGGTTGAGGAGCGATCTTGAAACTTACAGAATACTGAACAGCCTGGACAGAGTGGATGTTGGGAAGATGTTTCCATTGTTAGGGGAGATGAGGATCTGAGAGCATAGCCTTAGACAGATAGCTCTGCTACACAGAATGGGAGGATAGAGAGTTACAGGGCTATAGTGTCAGGGGATTCAATAGTCAGGGGTACATACAGGCAATCCTGTGGCCGCAGGCATTAATCCTGTATGGTATGTTACCTCACTGGTTCCAGGATTCATACCATCATGGAGCGGCTACAGGACATCCTGGAGCTGGAGGGTAAACAGCCAATGGTTTCATAACGTGGAGATACCAACGACATCGCTAAACAAAGGATGAGGGCCTGAAAGCTGAATAAATAGTTATATAGTTAAGGAGAATCCAAAGCGTTCTCACAAATACATTAAGGACAAAAGGGTAACTAGGGAGAAAATAGGGCCCTTCAAAGATCAGCAAGGCAGCCATTGTGTGGAGACGCAGGAGATGGGGGGAGATACTAAACGAGTATTTTGTATCTGTGTTTATGTGGAAAAGAATATGGAAGACATAGAATGTAGGAAGTAGATGGTGACATCTTCAAAAATATCCATATTACAGAGAAGGATGTGCTGGATGTCTTGAAATGCATAAAGGTGGATAAATCCCTAAGACCTGATCAGATGCATCCTAGAACTCTGTGAGAAGCTAGGGAAGTGATTGCTGGGCTCTTGCTGAGATATTTGTATCATCGATAGTCACAGGTGAGGTGCCAGAAGACTGGAGGTAGGCTAACGTGGTGTCACTATTTAGGAAAGGTTATAAGGACAAGCCAGGGATCAATAGACCAGTGAGCCTGACCTTAGTGGTGGAAAAGCTGTTGGAGGGAATCCTGAGGGACAGGATGTACATGTATTTGGAAAAGCAAGGACTGATTAGGGATAGTCAGTATGGCTTTGCGCGTGGGAAACCATGTCTTTCAACCTTGAGTGAGTTTTTTGAAGAAGTAACAAAGAGGATTGATGAGGGCAGAGCAGTAGATATGATCTATATGGATTTCAGTAAGGCGTTTGACCAGGTTTCCCATTGTAGACTGGTTAGCAAGGTTAGATCTTATGGAATACAGGAAGAACTAGCTATTTGGATACAGAACTGGTTCAGTTAAAAGACAGAGGGTGGTGGTGGAGGATTGCTTTTCAGACTGGACGCCTGTGACCAGTGGAGTGCCACAAGGATCAGAGCTGGGTCCACTACTTTTTATCATTTATATAAATGATTTGGGTGGGAGCATAAGAGGTACAGTTAGTAAGTTTGCAGATGGCACCAAAATTGGAGGTGTTGTGGACAGCGAAGAAGGTTACCTCAGATTACAATGGGATCTTGATCAGATGGACCAATGGGCTGAGGAGTGGCAGATGGAGATTAATTTAGATAAATTGGGATAGATGGATACATTTAGATAGATGGCTCAGTGGTTAGCACTGCTGCCTCACAGCACCAGGGTCCCAGGTTCGATTCCTGACTTGGGCGACCGTCTGTGGGGAGTTTGTACATCTTCCCCGTGTCTGCGTGGGTTTCCTCCGGGTAATCCGGTTTCCTGCTACAGTCCAAAGATGTGCAGGGTGAATAGGCCATGCTAAGTTGCCCATAGTGTTAGGTGCATTAGTCAGAGGGAAATGGGTCTGGGTGGGTTACTCTTTGGAAGGTCGGTGTGGACTTGTTGTGCTGAAGGGCCTGTTTCCACGCTGTAGGAAATCTAAACTAATCCAAATCTAAATGTGAGATGTTGACTTTTGGGAAAGCAAATCTTAGAAGGGCTTAATGGTAAGTTTCTAGAGAATGTTGCTGAACAAAGAGACCTTGGAGTGTAGGTTCAGGCCCTCATCCTTGAAAGTGGAGTCACAGATAGATAGGATAGCGAAGAAGGCGTTTGGTATGCTTTCCTTTATTGGTCAGAGTATTGAGTACAGGAGTTGGGAGGTCATGTTACGGCTTTACAGGACATTAATTAGGCCACTGTTGGAGTATTGCATGCAATTCTGGCCTCCTTCCTATTGGAAGGATGTTGTGAAAGTTGTAAGGGTTCAGAAAAGATTTACAAGGATGTTGCCAATGTTTGAGAATTTGAGCTACAGGGAGAGGTTGAATAGGCTGAGGCTGTTTTCCTTGGAGGATCAGAGGCTGAGGGGTGACCTTATAGAGATTAATAAAATCATGAGGGACATGGATAGGATAAATAGACAAGGTCTTTTCCTGGGGTAGGGGAGTCCAGAATTAGAGGGCGTAGGTTTCAGGTAAGAGAAGAAAAATATAAAAGAGACCTGAGGGGCAACTTTTTCATGCAGAGGGTGGTACATTTATGGAATGAGCTGCCAGAGGAAATAGTAGAGGCTCGTACAATTGCAACATTTAAAAGGCATCTGGATGGGTATATGAATGGGAATAGATTGGAGGGATATGGGTGCTGACAGGTGGGACTAGATTGGGTTGGAATATCTGGTTGGTATCAACAAGTTGGACTGAATGGTCTGTTTCGGTGCTGTACATCTCTATGACTCTATGACTCTATAGGAAAGACCGTTTAGAATGGAGATAAAGAGAAATTTCTTCAGTCAGAGAGTGGTGAATCTGTGGAATTCACTGCCACAGAAGGCTGTGGGAGCCTGGCCATTGAGTATATTTAAAACAGAGATAGGTAAGTCCTTGATTGCGAAGGGGATCAAGGTTACAGGGAGAAAGCAGGTAAATGGGGTTGAAAACCTATCAGCCATGATTGAATGGTGGAGCAGACTCAATGAGTCTAGTTTCTGCTCCGATGTCTTACAGTTGCTCTCTCATGAGAGAGGGATGACTGGAGGTGATTTACCTTGTGGGTCACCATGTCTCAGGCAAATGGAGGGGTTGGAAAGGAAAGTTCTTCATGTAACCGTAGCCAATGTCGAAAATGAACCCATGCTGTTGGCATCATCCTGCATCACAAACCAGCCATTCAGCCAACTGAGCTAACCAACTCCCTAGTCTGGTCAAAAAGGTTATCAGTGACCAGCAAGATATAGTGGTGTGCAACTACTTTCAAGATTCTAACCAAGATTGCAACCAGAACACAGCAGCAAAGAAATTCAAGGTCACAGTTCTATGTGTCCTACTGACAGGATTTTGGAGCCAGTGCTGTGAGATATGCTCTGACGAATGCATAGATATCTGCAATCATTTTCCTGCTGAGTTGCAATCTCAATCATCTGCAGATAGTTTTGTTTTGGCTGTAGATCATATACTAATGCTATGGCCTTCACATCTCTGCACTGTCTCATTCCTTTCGCCTGCCCTGCCTAAACCTGTGGGTCCATCCTTCCTCATCATCACTGGATTCAAAATCTGTCAGAGATGCCCCTATTTCCAGCTGCTGCCCTCATTATGGTCAACTGGTCGATGCATCGTCCTTGCCAGGGATATCCACTGATCTCTGCCTCCCTGATGCCAGGCAGGTGATGGCACTTTGCACTGCTCGACTGCTGTCAATTCTCTTCAACCATGTCAAGGGCATTTGTCTGTCATTGCATGATACGCCTAGCACCGCTTAATTTTTTGTGGGTCTGGGGTAATTCCCTTGACACAGTATGGCTCCCAACTCAGTATGAGTCTCTCTTCATCTGGTCTATCTCAGACAGTGAGAGTAGTCCATGCATTTTCATAAAACTCTCAGCAGCAACCAGGAATAACTTCTTAATGAGAGTAGTTGGCAACGGTAACAGCACCTGGAAAGCAGCATCTAGGCCAGTGCTAATATTTTCTGGTCTCATCTGCTTCTGTTGCTGCATGTGGTCGCATCTGAAAATTTAGCCTGTACAGCATGTACTCAACAAGCTGATCGATTGGGACAGCTATAACAACCTTCAGCTCCACACCAGCTAACATTTATCTGTTGAAGAGAGCTGCATATCAGATTTTCTTAACAATGTGAATCATATTACAATACATCTTGAACAGGAAATTCTGTAAGATTTATTAATATTGTGCAAAATCCTTTGCAATTTATCGCACTATTTTAGCTAAATCACTTTTTAAAAGTGTCAATTGCTCATAGGTTTAGTCATTCAAATTCTCTGTGTAAAAGTAAAATTGTAAAAGTGACAATTTGCTGCTGTAGCTCTCAACAAACAGCAACATAAGTGGATGACCCAGAATAAAGGACTACGGGTAATTAATACCCATGGCAATAAATAGTGTAGTTTGAGGGAGAGCTGAAATTCACCAGCCCCTGTGATCTTCCGTTCAGTAACATTCTCAACAAGCTGAAACATGTTAGGATGATGTCAGGGTTGAAATCCCAAATAGCAGAATAGCTATAGTCAACACTAGTGTTTGTTTTGTTGAATATGAACTAAAAGTAGTTGCGAAAATAATGGATGCCTCACGCAACAATTTTGACTTTAATCATCCCCTGATAAGAGAATATAGGAGACTGCAGTTTTCCTAACACCTGCAACATGTATCTGTCCTCTGAGGATTGATGTTTCATCTTTGCTCTGTGTCCAAACAGCAAGAAAAATGCTTTCTATTCCATTTGCTTTGGAATGAACAATCAGCAAAAATGATAGTGCTTCCAGTTTTGGAATGTGAGGGAGCCTTGACCATTTTACATACTTCAGTTGGTCTTTTTTTCTTCCAGCCCTGTTGTGGCGAAATTAGAGTGCGGAGTCCATGACAGCTGGAAATGGTTCCCACTGCTTTGGACAGTTCCCACTGGTGTGCTGGAAAGCAGATCGGTTGCAGTCCATTCCGCATAGGTAGACAGCCAATTAATAATTTCCATCAAGAGTCTGAATTAGGGAGGAATTTGCTAGTATTTTACAGGTAGCAGAGCAGTTGGCACCCAGTTGTGTGCTTAGGCTACCAACTCAGAGGAAGTGACCTTGCTGCAGCTGGCCAAGAGGCCATCAGAGTGCCACAAAGAGGAGGCTGCATTCATGAAGAGTTACAATCGTGACCAAGACCAAACTAGTGGAAAGGTTTCCCATCCTAGACCCTGGTTATTTAACAGTTATTGTGCAGGCCAGCAAGGACCTCACCAAGTTAAGGTGTCATTTTTGTCTTTGTCCTGCTCACCAGCTAATTTGTACATACCTCCATAATACTGTTAAAATGATGCAGTCCATTTTGTACCCTATCAGCTGCCTAGAATCAGTATTAAGATCCCTACATATCAAAAGCCTCTTTAAGCACAATGCCCCATCTTTGGGTTGATGATGATAACTGAAGCAGCAACCAAGCCTGCCCCTCTCAAAAGTTAGATTTGTATTATTTTTAAACTGTGCAATTGATTGCTTTAGAGTCAGAAAATGAAGAATTGCCCCCCAACTCCAAAACATTTTCTGTGTGCCTCTTGTGACAATAATGAAACCTTAATTGGTAAACAAACATTCATAAATTTTGGAATGTACAATTCTGTCTTTGCTTGCGTGTCTATATTCAGCCAAACAAATTTAACCAGGGTATCAGGGAGAGACAACAGCTAACATAAATAATGACAGGAGAAGTGAGAAAAAGATTAATCATCCAGCATTTCTCCTCTTAAATCTAATTTGGAAAAGTAATACTTTTTAAATGTTTGAGTTTGGTGATTAATATTCAGTGCAATTGAACAGCCATCAACATTTTCCTGATTTATGTATGAAAAGTGATATCTAGGGTAAGCTTTAAAGCTACACAATAGGACTAATTGGACACCAAGTAGCATAAGCAGCAACTGATCGACAAGGTCAAGAAATTACACAGCTAACAAATCAGCTTTAAGCTCTGCAGTCCAGCCATATCCAGTTGTGAATAGTGATAGGTAACTAGATAACTCATTTGAGATCAAAGCTCAGAGGAGGTGATGGCCTAATGGTATTTTCATTGGATCATTAATCTAGGGACCCAAATGATGTTCTCGGGATCTTATTCAAATCCTGCCACAATAGTTGGTGGAATCTGAATTCAATAAAAGTCTGGAATTAAGAGTCTAATAACAGGCATGCAACCATTCTCAATGGTCAGGAAAACCCACCTGGTTCACTAATTCCTTGAATGAAGGAAACAGCCATCCTTACCTGGTCTGGCCTACAGGTGACTCCAGACCCATAGCAATGTAGTTGACTCTTAATTGCCTGCTAGGTAATAAATGCTAGCCTAGCTAGCAACGCCCTCATTCTGTGAATGAAAGGGAAAAAAAAGTCCCTGTACCCAATGATGGGGCACCCTGCTGTAAGATAAGGGTGAAACATTTGCAACAATCTTCAGCTTGAAATGCTGAGTGGATGATTCATTCTGACCTTCTCCTGAAGTCCTTAGCATCATAGATGCCAGTCTTCAGCTAATTTGATTCACTCCATATAACATTTAAAACAAGCAGCTTGATCCAGGTATTATTCATTCATTGGCAGTCCCTTTCAGATGAGGCTGACTCTGTTCCACTCTCAGGGTGAGTCCGTAGGTGGCTGTGCAGATGAATGTGGCTTGCGCAGGTTCTGTTACATTTGGGCAGAAGGTGGTTGTGGGAAAGGGTGGATGGGATGTTGGTGTGGTAGTGTGCTCCTTTCATTGTTTGTGCCTGGCTTCCACATTTTCCTGATAACAAGTCTTGAGGTGCTCAATGCCCTCCTAATGCTCCTCCTCCACATTGGATGGTCTTGGGCCAGTAATTCCCAGGGGTCTGTGGGCATGTCTTACTTTGCCAGTGAGGCCTTGAAGGTATCCTAAAGCACTTCCTCTGTCCACCCAGGGCTCACCTGCCGTTTTGGAGCTGGGAGTAGATCACCTGCTTGGGGAGTCTTGTGTCAGTCATATGGATGATGTGGTGCTGGAAAAGCACAGCAAGTCAAGCAGCATCTGAAGAGCAGGAAAATCGATGTTTCAGGCCCTGACGAATGGCTTTTGCCCGAAACGTCAATTTTCCTGCTCCTCGGATGCTGCCTGACCTGCTGTGCTTTACTAGCACCACTCTAATTTAGGCTCTGATTTGCAGCATCTGCAGTCCTCACTTTTGCCTATGTGGATGACGTGCCCAGCACATTGGCGATCAAGGGGGTCAGTGCTTTGATGCTTGGGGATGGTTGAGTCTTTCTTCCCAGCAGATTCACAGGATCTTGCACAGGTTCTGAGGAAGGGTCACTTGATCCAAAATGTTAACTCAAATTGCACTTCACACTTGCTGCCAGACCTGCTGAGCTTTTCCAGCAATTTCCGTATTTATTTTTGAATATAAAATAAAGGCTGTGTTCTAATTGAGATGCAGGAGCAGAGGGACCTTGAAGTAGTGCACAAATCATTGATGGTGATAGGGCAAGGGAAAGATCAGTTAATAAGGAATGCAATATCCCAGCCTTTACTAGTATGGTCATTGAGTACAAGAACAAGTAGGTTATGCTGAACTTGTATAAGATACTTGTTTGGACCTCAGCTTCCTTTTTGTGTACAGTTTGAGACATCATGAGAAAAAGAATGTAGGTTCATTGGAGACAATGAAGAAAAAACATTTACAAGAATGGTTCACAAGGCGGAGAATCTTGATTTTCAATGATCAAGTGAGAATGTAGGATTATTCTCTTTGGGGAGAAGAAGCAAAGACGAGTTCCAATAGAAGTTTGAAAATAATGACCTGGCTCTATCAAATAGATGGGGAGATACTTTTCTGCTTGTATAAGAAGAAGATGGTGCAGATTCAAAACGATTGCAAAAGAAGCAAATGTATTGTGAGAAAATCAGAATGACTCAACAAATAGTTTTGGTTTAGCATGCACATCCTGGACGTGTGTTGGAGGCAGATTCCATTTGACATCTTCAAGACGACATCCAATGCTTATTATAATGTGTAAGGACATGGGGAAAAGGGAAGAGAATGGCATCAAGACATGGTGTTCCCTTGGTGAGCAATACAAACATGATGGCATCATTATGTGCTGTAACTCTCCTGTGCTATCACCTCCCCTTTTGAAGACTAGTTTGCAAACCAGAAATCAGCATGACTCATATGATCTGCCTCCTAGTGTAAATTTAGCCAAATATTTTAAAAGAAAGCTACAACTCTATAATTTTCAGCACATGTTTTTCTGACCATCTCCATTTCTCAAGGCAATGAAAATGCTAGTGCCTGCCATTTTTTCACAATATTGACAGATTGACTGAGTTGGATAGTGATTGACAATCATCTGTGCCTGGAGATCAGCTCACCACTTCCTTCTCAAGGCCAAATAGGGACAGGCAATGAATGCTTGCCAGCTAGTAGCACCCATGTCCCATGAATGAATTTTTTTAAAAAAGCAGCAGGATACTGGACTTGTATAAGACACTTGCTTGGACCATGGGAGGTGGCACACAGACAACAAACTCTCCCACTTCCAGGAACACGGAACAGGGCAACAAGAAGTTTCACATCTGCAGCAAACCATGCAAAGTAACATTCAGCACACAGTTCCTCATCTTTCTTTCACAGAACATGCTTCATCCTCTTAAAGCAACACTTATTTAAAACCACAAAAGCAATGGGCTTTAACACAGAGATGAAGCGTGCTAACAAAGTAGTATTGACTTTAAGCATTGATCTAGATTTTTGCTCTCCACTGCTACTCCACTCTGTCAGAAATAGCAAAAGTGCCCAGAAATCACTAGTCCCGCTGCAGCTGAGGCACAATGGCATGTATAAAGTCGGTGAAGACTTACACATGCATGGCTTATAGAGCAAGCTGGTTATTTAAATCATCAGCTGACTCAGGTGTGATTTGTTGAGATAGGTATCTGAAATCTGTTGTGTAGAGCAGAACAGGTGTTGGAGGCAATATGTTGACATGAGTACAGAATTAGCAAACGGGCAAGAAACTGCAAGTGGTGATAAGTGGTTCTCGTTCAGGTTGGTGACCTGTAACTAGGGATCAGTGCTGAGACCACAACAGTTTGCAATTAATGTTCATGATTTGGAGGAAGCAAGTAATTGTACTGCAGCAAAATCTGTGAACGATACAAAAAAAAATGGTGAAAAGGTAGGTTGCGAGATGGATACAAACAGAGGGATATTAAGAGATTAATTAAATGGGGAAATGGTTGGCAAATGGAGTATATGGGAAATTTAGGAAATGTGTTTTTGTTCATTTTGGAAGGGAGAACAAAAGAATATGATTTAAATGGAGAAAAACTGCAGAAAGCTACAACATACAGGGACTTGGAGCTTCTTGGGCACAAAACACAGAGCCAGCATCCAGGTGCAGCAGGTAATTGGGAGGGCCCTTATTTCAGGGGGGGGGGGTTGGACTATAAGAGTATGGAAATCTTACTGTTAACTGTACAAGGTGCTGGTGAGACCATACCAGTTTTGAGACCCTTACTTAAGGAAAATATCATTTCACTGAAGGTAGCTCAGAGAAGCTTCACGAGGATAAGTATAGAAACATTGTCTCATGAGCAAAGGTTAAACAGATTAGAACTCTACTCATTGGAGTTTAGAAGGATGAGAGGTGATCTCAATGAAACATTTAGGATTCGACTCGGTAATGTCTCCTACCCTCCTCCTCCACTCACCAAAACAAAAGTTCTGTGCGTCATTTGGCAAGGTGGTAAGTGTTTTTTTGTGTGTTTCTTTTTTTAGCGGTCTATTTGGGAATTTAGAATAGTGGAAATGGAGGTTAGGGCAGTTGAATATTCCTCCTGCAGTATGTGGGAGGTAAGGGTCACCACTAGTATCCCTGCTGACTTCATTTGTGGGAAGTGCACCCAACTCTAGCTCCTCAAGAACCATGTTAGGGAACTGGAGCTGGATCATTTGGGAGGCGGATGGGCTTATTGAAAGGAGCTACAAGGAGGTAGTTACTCCACAGCCACGTGAAGAAGGTAGATGCGTTACCATCAGGGGTAGGAAAAAGAACTAGCAGGTAATGTAGGGATCTCCTGTGGTGGTTCCCCTCATCAACAAGGATACGATTGGGGGGGGGGGAATGACCTTACTAGGGGTAAGCAATGGGGCAGAGACCTCCGGCACAGAGTCTCTCCCTATTGCTCTGAAGAAAAGGTGGAAGAGGAAGACAGCTTTAGTCATTAGGCACTCCTTAGTTAGGGGGACAGATTGGAGATTTTGTGGGAATGAGAGAGACTCACAATTGATTTGTTACCTCCCAGGTGCCAGGGTTTCTGATTGCATTTTCGGGATCCTTGAGGATGAGGGGGAGCAGCCTCAAGTCGTGGTCCACATAGGCACCAACAACATGGGTGGGAAGAAAGGTGGGAATCTAAGGCAGTAATTCAGTGAGCTAGGATGGAAGCTTAGAGCTGGAACAAAGAGTTGTTATCTCTGGTTTGTCGCTTGTGCAGCATGCTAGTGAAGTTAGTAACAGAGAGAGATAGAAACTGAACACGTGGTTGCAGGGATGGTACAGGAGGGAGGGTTTTGGATTCTTGGATAATTGGAGCTTTTTCTGGGAAAGGTGGGACCTCTGCAAATAGATGGTCTGAACAAGAGGGGTACCATGTCCTGGGGTCCTGGGGAGGGGGGGGAGCATTTGCTAATGCTGTTCTGGAGGGAAGGGCGGTGGCAGGGAGGGGATAATGCTGCAGGGGGATGGGAACCTGAATTGTAGTGCCATTGTACAGGAGGTTGAAGGTGGTCAGGTCAGGCATAGGTTTACAAGTCGCGAGAGAGTACCGGCAACCAGGATGTTGGTTGAAATGTGTGTATTTCAATGTCTGGAGCATCCAGAATAAGGTGGGTGAATTTGCAGCATGGGTTGGTACCTGGGATTTCGATGTTGTGGCCATTTCAGAGACATGCCTAGGGGAGGGAATAGGAATAGTCATTGCGGATTCCAGGATTTAGCAGCTGAGAGAACTTTTGAGGACTCATCCACTGAGGTAGTTTGGGCTGAGGTTAGAAACGGGAAAGGAGAGGTCACTCTGTTGGGAGTTTTCTACATGCCTCCAAATTGTTCTAGGGACGTAGAGGAAAGGATAGCAAAGGTGATTCTCGATAGGAGCGAGAGTAACAGGATAGTTGATATGGGGTCTTTAACTTTCCCAATATTGACTGGGAATACTATAGTTCAAGTAATTTAGATGGGTCAGTTTTTGTTCAATGTGTGCAGGAGGGTTTTCTGACACAGTATATAGACAGGCCAACAAGAGGCAATGCCATTTTGGATTTGATACTGGGGAATGAATCTGACCAGGTGTTAGATTTGGAGGTAGGTGAGCACTTTGGCAGTAGTGACCATAATTCTGTTACATTTACAATAGCAATGGGCAGGGATAAGTATATACCACAGGGAAAGAGTAATAACTGGGGGAAAGGCAATTATGATGTGATTAGGCAAGAATTAGGATGCATAGGAAGGGGAAAAAAACTGCAGGGGATGGACACACTTGAAATGTGGAGCTCATTCAAAGAACAGATACTGCGGGTCCTTGATAAATATATACCTATCAGGCAAGGAGGTAGTTGTCGAGAGAAGGAGCCATGGTTTACGAAAGATGTCAAAGTTCTTGTCAAGAGGAAGAAGAAGGCTTATGTGAAGATGAGGCATGAAGGCACAGATAGGGGGCTTGAGTGTTATAGGTTTGCCAGAAAAGATCTAAAGAGGGAGCTAAGAAGATCCAGGATGGGGCGTGAGAAGTTGTTGGCGGATAGAATCAAGGAAAACTCTAAGGCCTTCTATAGGTATATCAGTAATAAAAGAATGATTGGGCCTAATCAAAGATAGTAGTGGAAAGTCGTGTGTGGAATCTGATGATAAAGGGGAAGCGCTTAATGAATACTTTTCATCAGTATTCACCTTGGAAGAGGGCAATGTTAGTGAGAATATGGAGATACAGGCTACTAGATTAGATGAAATTCTGATGAAGGGCTTTTGCTTGAAACGGCGATTTTCCTGCTCCTCGGATGCTGCCTGACCTGCTGTGCTTTACCAGCTCCACTTTAATCTAGACGCTGATCTCCAGTATCTGTAGTCTTCACTTTTGCCTAGATGAGATTGCAGTTGACAATGGGGAGGTTTTAGCAATTTTGGAAGATCTGAAATTAGCTAAGGTCCCTGGACCAGATGGGATTTATCCTCGGATTCTCTGGGAAGCCAGGGAGGAGATTACAGAGTCTTTGGCTTTGATCTTTATGTCATTATTGTCGATAGGAATAGTGCCAGAAGACTGGAGGATAGCAAATGTTGTTCCCTTGTTTAAGAAGGGGAGTCGTGACAATCCTGGTAATTATAGGCCTGTGAGCCTGACTTCAATTGTGTAGAAGGTGTTGGAAAAGGCTATAAGGTTTATAATTATCTGGAAAGGAATAATTAGTTAGGGATAGTCAACATGGTTTTGTGAAGGATAGGTCATGCCTCACTAATCTGGTTGAGTCCTTGTGAGAAGGTGACTAAACAGGTGGATGAAGGTAAAGTGGTTGATGTGGTGTATATGGACTTTAACAAGACGTTTGATAAGGTTCCATATGGTAAGCTATTACACAAGATACAGAATTTTGGGATTGAAGGTGATTTAGTGGCTTGGATCAGAAATTGACTAGCTGAAAGAAGACAGAGGGTTCTGGTTAATGGGAAATGTTCATCCTCGAGCTCAGCTACTATGGTGTGCTGCAAGGATTTGTTTTGGGGTCACTACTGTTTGTCATTTTTATAAATGATCTGAATGTGGGCATAGAAGGATGGGTTAGTAAATTTGTGGATGACACTAAGGTAGGCAGAGTTGTGGATAGTGCGGAAGGATGCGGTGGGTTACAAAGGGACATAGATAAGATGCAGAGGTGGACTGAGAAGTGGCAAATAGAGTTTAATGTGGAAAAGTGAGGCAGTTCACTTTGGAAGAAATAACAGGAATGCAGAGTACTGGGTTAAAGGTAAAATTCTCGGCAGTGTAGATGAACTGAGAGATCTCGGTGTCCAGGTGCATAAATTCCTGAAATTGCCATTGTGGTTGATAGGTTTGTTAAGAACTCATATAGTATGTTGGCATTTATTGGTTGGGGGATTGAGTTTTGGAGCCATGAGGTCATGCTTCAGCTATACAAGACACTGGTAAGGCCGCACCTGGAGTATTGCATGCAGTTCTGGTCACCCCATTATAAGAAGGATGTGGAAGCTTTGGAAAGGGTTCAGAGGAGATTTACTAGGATGTTGTCTGGTATGGAAGGAAGGTCTTATGAGGAAAGGCTGAGGGAACTGAGGCTGTTTTCGTTAGAGAGAAGAAGGTTGAGGGGTGACTTAATTGAGACGTATAAGATAATAAGAGGGTTAGATCGGGTGGGCAGTGAGAGACATTTTCCTCAGATAGTGAAGGCTAACATGAGGGGACATAGCTTTAAAATTGAGGGGTGATAGATTTAGGCCAGATATTAGAGGTAGTTTCTTCACTCAGAGAGTAGTAGCAGTGTGGAATGGCCAGCCTGCAACAGTAGTAGACTTTAAGGTTTGATAAGGTTCCATATGGTGACTTTAAGGGCATTCAAATGGGCATTGGAAATACATATGGATAATAACGGAATGGTGTAGAATATGTGGGCATCATTTTATTTTTACAGGTCAGCACAACATTGAGGGTTGAAGGGCCAGTACTGCGCTATAATGTTCTATGTTCTATGGTTTATAAGGGGCTTGACAGGATGAATACTGAGGGGAAGTGTGAGAGAGTCCTTGTGAGAGAGTCCAGGACCAGAGGACCTGGTCTCAGAATAAAGGAGTGTAAATTTAATACCAAGATAAGGAAGAATATTTTCTCTCTTAGGGTTGCAAGTCTTTGGAGTTCCTTACCACAGAGAGCCATGGGGCTAGAGTAATGGTGTATATATAAGGTTGAGAGTGAGAGAGACTCTTGACCACCATTTCTCAGAATCAAGGCTTCTGAGAAAATGCAGGAAAGTGGATATGAGGAATGTTGGATCAGCCATGTTTCTATTGAATGGAACAGCAGGCTCAAGTGGCCAAAAGACCTACAATGATTTCGTATGGTCTTATAGCGTGTATGAAACTTGTGGACCTGGTAGCCAGGTATCTAGTTAAAGAAGTAAAGTTCCATTTAGATTTGGTCCTGTGACACATTTTGGAGCATTAAGCTGCCCTTTGGTGGCCGTAAGGCAGACATTCAGTGAGCAAGCTACCTCTTGTGGATAAAGCATTCCCTTTTGGATTGTGAAAATTACACATTGTTGGGTATAAAGTACATCGATACATTGTGAACTGTCAAGCTATAAAAAAATGCTGTGAAAGAAGTGTCAAAGTTGTCAAAGAAAACAATCAAGACTATCAAAAGGACTTTCCCAGACTATAAAGCTGTTTAAGAGCCCAGACCTTTTAATCTGTGGAAAATTAGTCAAAAAAACAATCTTGGTTTTGAATGCTACAATTTCATCCTGTTTTTCCCATTCTCCTACATCTTCCTCAATCACCTATCCCAGCATTCAATCCATTCCCACTCCCGTACTGAAAACAGGAAAATCAGGTAGCCATTTTTAAAGAATAGGCTCATGGAATTGGAAATTCTCCCATCACTAGGTACCCAACTTGGGAACAAAGTCAGGACCATTAATGCTGCTTCTGTCTTTATGAATACCTCCAGAGCTAAGTATTTCTAACATTCTCTCTTTTTCTTTGTTCAACAACTCCTAATAATGCTCTCTGACACAAGAGAGAGACACTAAGGCTACCTGAATCCCCATGTAGCTTTTATTTACATACTGAATCATAAAAGAAAATGATTTTAAACCCCTTGGTTCCTTTAGACACAATGTCATAGGGCTCATGGGAAGACATTCAGCTCTCATTGTGTGAGCTGGTGGGGTTGATGGCATCTTAACTGTGCCAAGCTGCTGTCTAAGCACCCGACACTGTCACACTTGCCTCCTTGTGAAGGTTGGCAGAAATAAACTGCCATCATCTTCTGTTTCTCCTTAATCCCAAGTGGATACTGTTTAACTATATTCAAGCATTGCCTAAATTTGATGAGAAGGATGTAGAAGCCTATATCATCTCATTTGAAAAGGTGGCTAAACAAATGCAGTGGCCAATGACCATGTGGGTTTTGTTGATTCAAACAAAACTTTTAGGTAGAGCTAGTGGGGTATTTGCACCACTATCAAAGGAGGAATCTGGGGCGTATGAGGAGGTGAAGAAAGCCACCTTAAGTGCATATGACCTTGTGCCCGAAGTCTACAGACAACATAACATTTCAGTAATCTAAGAAGGGACCGTGGTCAAACCTACACTGAGTTTGAAAGGATTGAACAAAATAATTTTGATAGGTGGATAAGGGCATTAAAAATAGAGCAAACCTATGACGCTCTGAGAGAGATGATAATTTTGGAGGAGTTCAAAAATTCACTTCCTGAACTAGTGAGAACTCATGTGGAAGAGCTGAAATGGCTGATGGTTATGAGTTGATCCATAAATCAAAGTTTGTCTTCCAAAATCAATTTCAATCCATGAGGGATAGAAATTGGAGAATCTTCATATGGAAAGGGAAAAGATAGATCTCGGTGAAGATCATAAGGATAACTTACCACAGGGTAAAAAGAAACTCTTGAAGGGGAAAGAGAAGTTAAAAAGCTCCAGTGTTCTCACTGTAATAACGTAGGCCACATGAAATCACAGTGTTATTAGTTAGGAAAAGCACTGGGAAGCCAGATGTAGGAAAACAGGATAAACCAGTGAGTTTTGTTGTAGTGGTAACGGAAAGCACAGTGGAGGCTAGAAAGCTGCACCAGCATGTACAAGCTGGTTGGAGGTTGGTTAAGGACGAAATGCCAGATCATCTGAAACCATATACCTGTGAAGGTAAAGTTTATTTGCATAGGCCAGAAGCAGCAAGCAAAGAGGTTGCAATATTAAGAGATGCAGGATCCTCTCAATCTGTGATGTCAAAAGATGAAGAGATATGTGCCTCTGAAGGACTATTGCCAGATAAGGTGTAAGCAATGGGAATTCACAGTGAGACAAGAAGTGCTCTATTATGTAGAGTGAGGTAGAGTATCCAGTGAGGAGTGGAGAAGCCTCGGTAGGAGTATTGGACAAACTCTCAGCTTCAGGAATACAATTTGTTCTTGCTAATGATATAGGCGGTTCACAGGTAGGGATGCTGCCGACTGTGGTTGAAAAGCCAAGTGGAAACTCAGGCAACTGAATTACAGGACACATATCCAAGAATGTTTCCAGACTATGTGGTAATGAGGTCACAAAGTCACCAATTGAAACAGGAGAGATCAAATATATAGTTAAGAAAATTGAAGTGGAATTAGCATAGACCTTATTTGATCAAATGGTTGAAACAAACCAGGCGCAGATAGATGACAAAGCTGACATCTTTAGTTCAGATAAATTAACTGAGTAACAGCAGAAAGATGGAAATTTAAAACAATTGTATCAAAAGGCATACATGGGAGAAGAATCCAAATGTGTTCCTGAATGTTAATATCTTAAAAATGATGTCTTAATGAGGAAATGGAGACCATTACATATTCAAGCAGATGAGAAATGGGTAAAAGTTCATCAAGTCGTATTGCCAATGAGTTATACAAAGGAGGTATTGCGGGTGGCACATGGACTACCAGTAGGGGGTCATTTAAGAGTGAGAAAAACACAAGCTAAAATACAAAAACATTTTTACTGGCCTGGACTGAATAAGGATGTAGTTGAATTTTGCCAGACGAATCATACATGTCAGGTAATTGGAAAACTACAGGCAGTAATAAAACCCATAGCTTTAATACCTATTCCTACATTTGAGGAATCTTTCACAAGAGTCTTAATTGATTGTGTAGGACCCCTACCTAAAACAAAAAGTGGAAATCAGTATGTGTTAACAATAATGGATGTATCCACCAGATTTCCAGAGGCTGTCCCATTATGCAATATCACAGCTAAAAGAATTGTCGAGGAATTATCCAAATATTTCACGAAATATGGACTACCCACAGAGACATAATCAGATCAAGGGTCAAACCTCACGTCAAAATTATTCAAGGAAGTTATGGACAGCTTAGGAATAAAACAATTTAAATCTACTGCATACCATCCAGAATCTCAGGGAGCGCTAGAAAGGTGGCATCAAACACTAATGACCATGTTGAGGGTTTATAGTCAAGACTATCCAGATGATTGGGATAAAGGAACTCCATTTGTATATTTTGCAATCAGAGATGCACCAAATGAATCGACCAAATCCATTTGAATTACTTTTTGGGTATGAAGTGAGAGGACCGCTAAAATTGATTAAGGAGAAATTGATAAGTCAGAAGTTAGAGACCACATATTTGTACTATGTGTCAAATTTTTGGGAATGATTAAATAGAGTGGGGGAGTTGGCGAGACAGCATTTAAAAGTATCACAACATACAATGAAACAGGAAGCAGACAAGATATCAAAAATTCACAATTTTTTTATTGCGGATAAGATGTTAATGTTACTTCCAGTGATAGGTGAATTTTTAAAAACAAGGTTTGGTGGACCTTATCAAGTTGAAAGAAATTAAGTGAGCTGAGCTATTTGGCAAGGACTCCAAACAAAAAGAAATTTCACAGAATGTGTCATGTGAATGTGCTCAAAAGGTATTTTGACAGGTAAGGAAATCCAAAGGAAACTGTGTTATTGGTTACAACACAGAGTGAAGAATCGAGTTCAGAGGATTCTGAATTGGACATTCCTCAAATTAAATTGGAAATGAAGAAGTTGTCAAACATTAGGATAAATTATTGAGTTAACTTCCAGAAGAAAGTTGAAATGACCTGGAAGAGTCATTTCTATAACTTGGGGAGATATGTGTAAATAAGCTGGGAAGTACTAACCTAATTATACATGATATAGATACAGGAGATGCTGTTCTGATTAAGCAACATCCATTTAGGTATAACCTTCTAAAGTTGGCAAAGGTTCAAAGGAGATTGAACACATGCTCCAAGATGACATAATCGAAGTGGGTTACAGTGACTGGAGCTCACCTGTAGTAATGGAGCAAAAACCAGATGGTACCCAACGGTTATATGTGGACTTCCTTCCCACCTATCTGCTCCACCCTCCTCCCTGATCTATCACTTTCATCCCTCATCTTCATCTACCTATTCCACTCCCAGCTACCCCTCCAGCAACACCACCCCCCACCCCAATTTATTTTTCAGCCCCCTTAGGCCACAAGGTTCACTCCTATGAAGAGCTTATGCTCAAAACATTGATTTTCCTGCCTGACCAGCTGTGCTTTTCCAGCAGCAAACTCTTCAATGACTATCACAGAGTCAATACAATTACAAAGACTGATGCATAATGAATTCTGCATTAGGAAGACTGTGTTGAAAAGGTGGGATAAGCAGTTTATATTTCTAAGTTAGACTTGCTCAAAGGATACTGGCAGGTACCTCTGTCTGAAGGAGCAAAGACAATTTTGGCTTTCATAGCACCGAATGGACTGTATCTTTTAAAGTCATGTCATTTGGTATGAAAAATGTGCCAGCCACGTTTCAGAGACTAACTAATAAAATCATTGCCAATTACCCAATTGTCTCATATACATTGATGACCTGGTGATTTTTAGTTAAAAATCACACAACACCAGGTTATAGTCCAACAGGTTTAATTGGAAGCACACTGGCTTTCGGAGCAACGCGCCTTCATCAGGTGGTTGTGTGACAATTTAACCTGTTGGACTATAACCTAGTGTTGTATGATTTTTAACTTTGTGCACACCAGTCCAACACCGGCATTTCCAAATCATGGTGATTTTTAGTCACACATGGAAGGAATATTTATAACATGTATCAGACTTGTTCAATTGACTTTGTGATAAACAGGCTTGCTGATAAATCTGGCCAAAAGTGAATTTGCCAAAGCCCAAGTCACCGTCTTGGGCCATGTTATTGGACACACACATGGGACGCAAAAACAAAGATAATTGGGTACCAAAGTTTAGCAGTGTGGCTTCTCCACTCACTGAATTGCTAAAGAAAGGCACAAAGTTTCAGTGGACAGCAAACTGTCAGAAGACATTTGACAACCTGAAAGCTGTGTTAGCTGCCCCAGTATTAGCCACGCTAAAGGTAGTTATCAATGCAAATGATGTGGACAGCAGTGCTGTGCTCTTCCAGGAAGACATCGAGAAAATAGGAAGAACCATTGGGTAGTTCTCCAGGAAATTGAACGTTCATCAGCAGAAATATTCGACAGTTGAAAAGGAGACTTAAGGACAATAATTCCAGACTGTTTAAATGGAGCTTTTTGTTACAACTTTTCAACTTGAAAATTGTGCATGAGGCAGGACGAGAAAAAGTGATTGCCAATGCCTTGTCGAGACTTGAATGAGAAACAGAGACATTCGGTAGCAGGAGTAAAACAGACTGAAACAGGATGTAGTTGTGCCTGTTTGCATGTTTATAATCAATGTCATGTTTCTGGGTGTTGTAGTGTATTAATAATTCAGAATTAAGGGGGTTTGAAATGAAGCCATCTTTGCGTATTGTTTTTTTTAAGGAGGGAGATGTGATGATGCTGCTCCTTTCAAAAGGTTATGCTGTCCTTGGCTTCTTTTTTTAGAGAGGTCACAAAAGCAGTGATTCCAAAAAGTCTAAGTTTGAAGAGTTTTAGGGCCAGATTGATTATAGTTAACAGATACTGCCTCAGGCAAAAAAGCTTTCAAGTTTTAAAAAAATTGTCTCCAATGTTATTAAACTTCTGATTGGACCTCTCAAATTTTAAATTTAACGTTGATCACATTCTTTATGTACCTTCTCCGCAGCTGCGACATTGTATTCCTCGCTCTGTTCTATTACCCATATGAACTTTGATCTGCCTGCATTGCACACAAAACCAAACATTTCACTGTACCTCGGTAAATATGACAATAATAAACTAAATCAAATAAAAAAAAACTCAAACTGCGACACCGCCCTCCTTCAGGAAGACAGGTTTTTCAGGCCTCCAACTATTTTCCCACAGCACAATAATCCAGAAAATGTGGGAGGCAACATCATATAGCAAGCTGACATCAGATCTGATGAACATCATTCCAAGGACCCTTTTGCACACTCAACACCATTGTGTGAACTTTGTTCCTTAGTTTGGATGCAGAAGAATTGCAATAATACAGGTCCACATGGAATATCGTGCATGCTCTTAAAAATATTAACTCAAGGATGGGACAGTTGAAATGGTGTGGAATAATGATTAGGTTCAGTCCAAAAGCTAGCCACCTGCAACAATCAAATCAAAATGAAAGCAAAAGTGTTTTTAATCATTCCAGACTCATGAAAAATTCAAAGATCTCCAAAATTATTTTGATTCAGGAATTCCTCACTTAGACCCTGAAGATTTGGTGCTGACAGATGTTATGCCTCACAAAACTCAGTGTCATAGAGGTGACCATGATACAAATCCCATACCAACAGTGTGGTGTGCTTCACCAGTGACTCTCATGTTACCATATGGCTGGTGGTGACTGAGCTGAAAGATCCCAGGACAGGTTTGGGCAGCTCTTCAGAAGTTGAAGTCACATGGAGAAGACATCCACCTCAATTCCCTCAGACCAGAAAACTTTCCTACAAAACTTTCCTACTTTCCTGGCAAAGTCACTGGAAACTGCCAGCTGTCTGACCCAGTGAGAAGCAGAGAGTAAAAAAGTGTCGATGTTTCTTAGATGTAATGCTCTGGGGTCAGCAGAACTATTACATCAAAATGGAGACTGGTATCTCAATATTAAATTAACCCTTTGTTTTCCCAAATCCTAAACCTATGGAAACTATCAGCTTTTCAGTTGGCAGATGTCTGAAAGTAGTCAGGGATTTATATGTGTCTTCAAATGATAAATTGGCATTTTTTATTTGTATAATCATCATATGAAATGCCAGCCAAGCTATGGCTGATTGCTCTGCTGGGACCACACAAGCCAAGACATTTCTCTGAGTATGCATGGGACCAAATTAATTCAGGGTTTAATCTTGCTTTTTTTCATCAACTACCCAGGGCAGTTGATAACATTTCAGTAAGAAAACATTTTGAATAGTGATTCAGAATGAGTGACAGGTGGTGACTTTGACATTCCTGTCATACCAGATTTTAAAAACTATGCTCACGTTGTCGGATTCATATGAGTGGAGTATAAATGAAGGTTTGGAAAGATATCAGGATGAAGCTTTGATTTCCCCTGTGCATCTTCATATAACAAGAGATTCTAGTGTAGTGAACTGAAGCTCTTGCTAATCCATGACTGCATGATTGGATTTTAAAATTTCCCAGCTCTGCTGTACTGCAAATGTTCAATGTGTCAGATAGAAGCTGCAGTCACCAGTGGGATAAATAGAAAGGTAGTAAGACATAAGTATTGGAAATACAGTACCACAATTTTTGAAGCGAAAGACTTTGGAAGAGATCTAAAAAACCTCACTGCTTGTACTCTCATATTAATTACAAAGTGATTGAAATACATGAATTGTACTGTTGGCATTAAATAGAGAAAGGTACTTTGGGTGAGACTCAACATCAATACTGATACTTGGGGTTATTTTTTTCCAAATCCAGCAAATTCCCAGAAGTGTATTTTAATTACACCATGTCTGCACAGTTTGTAGAGTACGTTTTTAACCAAACAGAATCTCCTTCTCACCACTAAACCTGGCAAATTATTGGTTACATTTACCTGTATTGAGGAAATTAGGACTTTTCTTGTTGCAGAATTTTATTATTTCTGCCAAGCTTAACTCCTTTATTTAAAAATAAAAAGAAAATTGAACCATTTGCAATCTTATCTCAAAAGTGACAATAATTTAAGATGTATTTGTTGATGTTAAATACTACCGAATCACTGAATGGATGGTTTCAGCACTGAATAGGAGTCCTCAGTGGATAGAAGGAAGGCACATTAAGTGATTTAATTAGGTAGAACACAAATTTTCAATTTTTTGACAACAGGTTGAGGTGTAGAGATAAAAGCGTCAATTTTCATGTGAGGTGGAATCTTTTGGGGTCTGCTCAGCGTGAGCTATGATGCAAAACATGGCAGAATCGAGCAAGATTAGCAGCAAGACCTTGTGGTATTGAGATGAACTCACTACATTTTTTAACTAAGTTCCAGGCATTGAAGGGATTTGTTGTTAGGCAGCAGCTTATTAAGATGGAATTGTCACTTGTTAATGACCGTAGTAATTATACAACCTGCCTCGTTATGATGCAACTTTCCATTCCAGTGCCCACCATGAGCAAATTACATGCTGAGAATTTTTGACATAGACGTCAGAATGGATATTCAATGACATTCACTTAGTACTGGCTATGAATATCCTCACCACACAATAAACCCTTAGAGTACAATCCATGAGACTAGCCATACTCACCCCTTTCTCCAAGGACATTGGCATTCAGTAATCGCCAACCTTTCAGGTTCCTGTTTGAGACCTCTGCAAACCACTTGCAGAATATTTAGGATATTTACACCTGCATTTCAGGAGGTCCTTACAGAGCTTTGAATTCAATTATTATGGTTAAGCTACCTCGGCTGAGTTTGCTGTCTGATATTGTCCTTACAATGCATAGAAAGGAGGACCAGCTGAGCCTACAAGTTCAACTATGTTCCAAAGAATACTGAAATTGATCTTGGGCATGAATATCTGAAGGAGCAACTTATCCAGTGCCACCTGTCAGCCTGCTCCCCATAGCTTTGCACATTCTACTTTCTCAGATAAGTGACCAATTATCTCTAAGACCAGAAACCATCAGACCATAAAACATGGAAGATAAGTAGGTGATTAAGCTTATCAAGTCTGCTCCAACATTTCCCCATATCCTGTGATTCCCTTACTGATTGAAAATCTTTCTTTTTCTGCTGTGAGTATATTTAATGACCAAACCTCACCAACCCTCTGTGGTAAAGAATTCCACAGATTCACAACCCTCTGAGCAAGGAATTGTCCCTCATCTCTGTCTTTAAAGTGGTACTGCTTAATGGTAAGATTATGTCCTCTGATTCCATACTCTCCAACAAGGAGTAACAGGCTTTCTGAACTACCCTGTCAAGTCCTCTTAGTATTAATTATGCTTAAATAATGGTAGCTTCTCATTCTTCAGTTTTACAATGAGTTTAGTCTGAATCTACTCAACTTCTCTTCATAAGACAGCCCTGCCATACCTGGTGTCAGCCTAATGAACTTTCTCTGGACTGCTTCCAATATATCCAGTATATCTTTCATTACATATGGGGTCCAAACTGTTCACTATATCCTATCTATAGTCTGACTAGGGCCTTTGTATAGTTTTAGCAAAATCTCCCTACTTTTACCTTCCATTCTCTATGTAATGAAGGCTAGCATATTATGTGCCTTTCCTATTACCCACTGAACCAGGATGCTAGTTTTTTGTGATTTATGGATGAGGGCTCTCAAATCCCTCTGTTCTGTCATTTGTGCAGTATTCTCTATTTACATAATATTCAGCTCATCTACTCTTTTTGCGAAAGTCCATAATTTCACATTACCCTGCATTATATTTTCTCCAGGTTTTTGCTCACTGTATCTGTCTATATTCTTTGATAGACTCTGTTATCCTCATCAATTGTCTTTCCACCTATCTTTGTGTCTACCTCTTACAAGATTCAATTAAATCTGCCTCTATCACAATCTTAGGTAATACATTTGGTATCCTGAAATCTTACAATTAAAAAAAATGATTTTCCTTGTTTAATATTTTATCTGTGAATTGTTTTAAATTTGTTCTCTAGTTCTTGATTCTTCCAATAATGAGAATATTTTGTTCCTGTCTTTACTCTGTCTAAACACCACACAATTTGGTATTGCTCCTTCAAATCTCCTCTCAACATTGTCTTATCTGAGGAAAATAGGCGAAACCACTTCAACCTACTGATATAATTGAAGTCTTGGAAGAAATTTTATGAATTTTCTTATGCACTCTTCAATGTTTCATATATTTTGAGTCTGTGCACAGATCTGAATGTAACACTCCAATTGAGACCAAACCAGCATGTTATGCAAGTTTTAGCATAAGCTTCTTTCCTTTATACTCTGTTCCTCTATCAGTGAAGCTAAGGATGCTGTATACTTTATGAACTGTTTGCTAAATCTAGTTTTGCCACCTTCAATAACTTATTCACAAAAATGCCTAGGTTCTCCACATTGCAGCTCCATTAGAACAGTACCACCTATTTTATACGATCTCTTCATTTTCCTCCAACCAAGAAAAAGTTTCACATTTGTCTGTATTAAATTTCATCTGCTATGTGCCTGCTCATTCCAGCAACCTGTCTCCATCCTTTTGAAGTAACACATTATCGTTCTTATATTTCCATATTTTATATCATCCAAAAATTTTGAAATTTCATCCTATACAACAGGGCATTAATACATATCAGAAAAACCAAGGGTCTGAACACCAATCCCTGGGGAACACCACAAAAAAAAAGTCTTCCAGTCCAAAGATATTAATTTGGTAATGTTTTTCTTTCACAAAAATCTGGAAGAGGGTATTCACAATTTTTTACGGAACCCTCCATTTTTTTATCCCATTGATATTAATAGAATGAAAATCAGATAGTTTCCATAAAGTGCAAATAATATATTTTTTTCAGATTTATCTTGACAAAATAGTGTTATTTCCCAATTTTAACTTTAATATTAATGCTCAACTTAATTTGTGTGCATGATACAAACCTTGATAATGTAAGTATAATACAAAATCACAAAACAATTGTAGTTGAGAGAGATATGAATGCTCTCCCCTATATGGTGCACTTCATGTTTTCATAATAACTCCTGAGAATGTTTTGCTTTCTTTCCTTATGAAATGATAACCAGAGTACCTCAGCTCAGCACTGACTTCCTCTCGATTTCTCTATAGCCACTTTCTTCCATGCATTTACAATTATCTTCAATTGAACACCCAGAAGATTATGCCATCCTTTTTGCCAACTCCATCACCAGCTTAGTACCCTTAACATGAAATTCATCCAGCCACTTGGCTTCTGTCTCACATTAAACTAGTCAGTCTGTAACTCTCAGGTACTTTTTGACTCCATGACATCTATCTTACACAGATGGCTTACTTCCCCCTTTGTTCATACAAAACTTTGATTAATCCCACACCAAATCCCATTCATCCATCATTCATGTCCTTGCTGAGCTGTTTTGACTCTGAGTTCCAAATATCTCCAATTTAAAGCTGTGAGATTTATGCTTAAGTCTGTTCATGACCATGTCCTTCCTTAGCTTTGCAATCTCCTACAGCTTCAAGGATCTGACTTAAGAGGATAGAGGAAAAGATCTTGGACTTTTCAGTCAAGAAAGGATATATTTGAGATCTAATTTTACCTACTTGTAAAGGACTTAAGGAAAGCTAACATAGAATGTTACTTGTAAGTAAACTTTGGAATCAAACTTGAGGAACCTGACTAATTAATAAAGAAGTAACTTTTAAGACTAATAAAAGCAACTTTTTCCTCACATGGAGTTTAATGTTAAACAGACTTCCAGCCAAATTAATAAAAAAGATCAATAAATTAAGATCATTTTCCTCAATCATAATTATTGGGATTAATGTGATCTGTGCACAAAGATTTATACACAATCCAAGTGACGCTTATCTGATACAGATGTTTGTAATGGTCAGGTTTGTTTGCAGCAAAATACCATTTTTTTTCCCAGTATTATGTGCCTATGAAGTAAAGTTTTGAATTACTGGTAACAAATACATTAGGTTTTTTTTGCTATAATGTTTATTGAGCCAGTTAAAGTCATATTGCCTCTGTAAACTGCAAAATACATTTCACTTGTTGAGGTAGAGACGCTGAGAAATTCCATCTGCTCCATTATTCACTGAGTTGTACATCTGAGTCCTGACAAATAATCCAGAATAATTCAAGACTTGCCAGTTTCTGGAAGGAATGGGGGCCCTGGCTGAGGGCTGGCACAGCTTCAGCAGCAGCAATCCTAGTATATGGTGATGGCTGTTACTGGTTATTGTGTACAAGAAGCACTTCAGACACAGAGGCATTCCCTGGATCTGGGGATGCATTTTCATTTGTCATGATCACCTGTTAAAGAAGGGTTTTTCAGTAGGAAGTTAGTAGGTGCTTGCCAGGGCTTACCTTGGAGGTTTCTCCGTGTCACATTAATACCATATGGGTAAAATTCCCATGCATGGATATGTGGTGGCTGTTAATTAGGCTTAATTGTCTGCCTGATGGGTGGCCGTATTGCTGAGGTTCCCACCAGTAGTAATGTACCATATGGCAGGAAGACATTGGACTGCCCTCCAAACAGCTTCCTGTGTTTTACTGCACCCTGGCTCACCTGTAGTACAGTTCCATGCCTGACATTTGTAGCATTTGGCTTCAAGTCAAATAACATACGCACCCAATTTCTTCAGCTAATAGGCACCACCTGAACTCCTGTCACAGCACCACAGCCTGACTTTGTGATCAACAATGAAGCAAGGGTGCTCACATAAATCCAGGGGCTGCCTTGGTTATATCAACAATGATGCCAGCAAAATGTTGGCAAAAAAATCAAATTGAAGGATTTATAGACAGCAAATCAGGAAAGTAATACCTCTTGAAATCTTTCATTTAATTTTCAGAATGGCAAAAAATATTTATCTCTGTACTATGTTAGAAATTACACTAAAGACAGACATATATTTTTGAAAAATGATTTTATGGATTTTCCTCCAGCTTGTGGTCCAAATCAGAGGCATTTTTGACAGGCGCGTAACATGGAGTACATTATAATATTACACTCAAGGGAAGCTAAAACAATGTCATGGACCATCTAGAAATAGGTCCTACATTGGTGAGAAACCCACATATGAGCAAATAACTTGCAAGTAAAACAGAATAAATGATTAAATATCAAGTTTAACTGCCATTGTTCTGATGAAAGATAATTCCTATTTTTCTCTATTGCATATTTATAGCATTTTCTATTGTTATGTTGATGTACTTTATGTATCTTGAAGTCATTAAACCTTTGATGTGTTCACCGGACAACATTTTAAAAGGAAAAGGAGTAAATTATCTGAGAGTGGCAGACTTCAGTTACACAAAGTTGAGTGATTCACAAAAGGCTTTGCATCCAAAAGTCAATTATAGACAGTGAACTGAGCAGATACTGTTGATAGTTTCAGCTCTTAGCTTTTACACAACGTATTGCAAGGCATCCTTGAGACCTGCAGGTAATTTAAAAATACTCAATTCGTGACAATTCTAATTTGGACCATAAAATATCACGTGAAACAATCTTTAACTTCTTATCTTCTATTATACCACATAATTAATCACATCCCACGTACAGAAACTGCTGAGGCTAAAGGTTTTATTAACTAATCCTGTATGATTTACAGTAATAAGAAAAAGTAATCTTTTCATAATATAGATCAGAATAGATTGCATGGTATTCAATATCAAATTTCTGTGTTTTTGGAACTTTTGTATTCCAGATGATGCACCATGCTTTTGAAAGTTAGGTTGTTTTTAGTCTTTCAATTAGCCTAAACTTTAATAATAAAAATAATGAATTAAGTCTTATGCATATTTGTATCATCGATAGTTACAGGTAAGTTGCCAGAGACTGGAAGTTGGCAAACGTGGTACCACTGTTTAAGAAGGGTGGTAAAGACAAGCCAGGGAACTATAGACCGGTGAGCCTGACCGCAGTGGAGGGAATCCTGAGGGACAGGATGTACATGTATTTGGAAAGGCAAGGACTGATTTGGGATAGTCAATATAGCTTTGTGTGTGGGAAATCATGTCTCACAAACTTGATTGAGTTTTTTGAAGAAGTAACAAAGAGGATTGATGAGGGCAGAGCAGTGGATGTGATATATATGGACTTCAGTAAGGCGATCGATAAGGTTCCCCATGGGAGACTGATTAGCAAGGTTAGATCTCATGGAATACAGAGAGAACTAGCCATTTGGATGCAGAACTGTCTCAAAGGTAGAAGACAGAGGGTGGTGGTGGAGGGTTGTTTTTCAGACTGGAGGCCTGTGACCAGTGGAGTGCCACAAGGATCAGTGCTGGGCCCTCTACTTTTTGTCATTTACATAAATTATTTGGATGCGAGCATAAGAGGTACAGTTAGTAAGTTTGCAGATGACACCAAAATTGGAGGTGTAGTGGTCAGTGAAGAGGGTTACCTCAGATTACCCTCTGGACCAGATGGTCCAATGGGCTGAGAAGTGGCAGATGGAGTTTAATTCAGATAAATGTGAGGTGCTGCATTTTGGGAAAGCAAATCTTAGCAGGACTTATACACTTAATGGTAATGTCCTAGGGAGTGTTGCTGAACAAAGAAACCTTGGAGTGTAGGTTCATAGCTCCTTGAAAGTGGAGTCGCAGGTAGATAGGATAGTGAAGAAGGTGTTTGGTATGCTTTCTTTTATTGGTCACAGTATTGAGTAAAGGAGTTGGGAGGTCATGTTGCGGCTGTACAGGACACTGGTTAGGCCACTGTTGGAATATTGCGTGCAACTCTGGTCTCCTTCCTATCGGAAAGATGTTGTGAAACTTGAAAGGGTTCAGAAAAGATTTACAAGGATGTTGCCAGGGTTGGAGGATCTGAGCTACAGTGAGAGGCTGAACAGGCTGGGCTGTTTTCCCTGGAGCATCGGAGGCTGAGGGGTGACCTTATAGAGGTTCACAAAATTATGAGGGGCATGGATAGGATAAATAGACAAGGTCTTTTCCCTGGGGTCAGGAAGCCCGGAACTAGAGGGCATAGGTTTAGGGTGAGAGGGAAAAGATATAAAAGAGACCTAAGGGACAACCTTTTCACGCAGAGAGTGGTACGTGTATGGAATGAGCTGCCAGAGGATGTGGTGGAGGCTGGTACAATTGCAACATTTAAGAGGCATCTGGATGGATATATGAATAGTAAGAGTTTGGAGGGATATGAGCCAGGTGCTGACAGGTGGGACTAGATTGGGTTGGGATATCTGGTCGGCATGGATGGGTTGGACCAAAGGGTCTGTTTCTGTGCTGTACATCTCTGACTCTATATTCTGGCATTTTGTCTTTGATGAAATATGGGAGCTGTATTAAAGGTTTCAAAAGTCAAAGTTCCAGCAAAAATCATGAAGTGCTATGGGATAGCTGTCTGCTGAACAACTCATTGTTCAACTTCCTCTTTCTCTTTTCTCTATTTGCGACTATTGTTTTCCTTGCTTATTTTTTAGTTATTCGGTAATTTGTTCCTATTGTTGTTATAAATACAGCTCCCAGGTTGCATGCTGACCTCCATACTGAGGCCTGTGGGAAGTCAGACAGGGCTGCAAATTCATTTTGGAGTGCAAGTAGCCTCATTCTTCTGCTGAGACACTACTGTCAGGTGGCTAAGGGTAACTTGACACTTCTAGCATAGAGAGTCGTCCTGGAAAATTAGATATCATCCTTTGCTGGAATGAATTTACATGCACATCCACATTTATCCTGGTCTACTGGGCCCTTAAAGATTCAGCCCATATTATGAACAGAAAGTAGGATGTACGGTCAAGAGTGCATTGCTGATGTCATTTCAAAGATAATTTTCTGCTGAATGTCTGTCCATCACACTTCAAAGCATTGTAGTTATAAAGCTAAGGGAAAGGAAGTTAGCAATTTTTATTCATTTAATGACCTTGATAACGTGGCGCCATTCAAAAGAATAGACTGGGATTTACAAGAGGACAATGTACAGAGAATCTCATTTATAATTAATCTTTAAACAACATTCAGAATATGATCTACAATTAAATCACTTCGCACAAACTGTTTGAGTACAGTTCTTTAGTGCTGAATATGACATGAGATCATAAGACTAAAAGATATTGGAGCAGATTTAGGCAATTTAGCCCATTGAGTCTGCTCTGCTATTTGATCGTGACTGACATGTTTTCAACCTCATTTCCCTGCTTCTACTTGTTACCCTTAATCCCCTTACCAACCAAGAACCTATCTATCTCTACCTCAAATACATTCAATAGCTTACCCTCAAAAGCCTTCTGCGGCAGCGAATTCCACAGAATAACTGCCCTCCGGTTAAAGAAATTCCTGCTCCTCTCAGTTCTAAAGGGTTGTCCCTTCACTCTGAGTCTGTGCCCTTTGGTTTCGTATTTCTTACTAGTGGAAACATCCTCATATACACTCTATTCAGTACTCTGAGCAACAGCAGTGGATTAGGTTATTTTGTGAGTATATAATAATTTTAAGATATTATTTGCTTGTTAGATTTTTGCAGGAAGAATTCTGCTGAATTTATGTAATGATTTAAATTGGCCCTCCCTTCAACAAAATAATTTAAAATTGTCATTATATCCTATTGAATGAAGATATAATTGTGGTTTTAAATTCAGTGTCTTTGGAAACTAATACATGTTATGCTTGTTCGGTGTGGGGTATGTAGAACAACAACAGAAAGGGTAGAGAATCATAATAAGCAAATGAACATCCCATAGAGGGAGCCATTGTAAAAGATCACAGCAGCACTGAAACACAGAAGCCCTGGATAGATCTGCCATATCACGTTTGTCAGACCTGGGAGCTCTTGCTGCTAGAGGCCAAAGAAAATTAGGACAATAGAAATTCACTTGTAATTGAATGAAGTACGTAAGTACAAAATGCTTCAAAATGGATGCTTGCATCCTGATGAAAAATACAACCTTCGTATTCATTGGCAAAAAAAAGAATCAATCTAATTAACAAATGGAGTATCAGTGAAGAAAACAAATTGAATATTTTGTAAGAATGGTTAGAAATAAAAGTTAGATCTTGAATGTGTTATTTTGATAAGTTTCAGAAGTATACGTTATCTGAAAAGAAAAAGAAAATCTTGCAGAGCTATCGGGAAAGCAAGGGAGTTGGGCTCAATAGTCTTGTACATTGCTGACATGGACACAATGGTGAAAATGTGTTGCTGGAAAAGCGCAGCAGGTCAGGCAGCATCCAAGGAACAGGAGAATCGACGTTTCGGGCATAAGCCCGAAACGTCAATTCTCCTGTTCTTTGGATGCTGCCTGACCTGCTGCGCTTTTCCAGCAACACATTTTCAGCTCTGATCTTCAGCATCTGCAGTCCTCCCTTTCTTCATGGATACAATGGGCCAAGTATCTTTTTTCTGTGAGTATGGTGTTATTCTTTTGGAATTCTATTGTATGGTTCCCTAATTTATGGGATATTTATAACTTGCTTTTTGCCAATAGCAAATGTTACTGCCCTTCCATACAGTCATGCTGCCATTCCCTCAACAATAGAATGTGCTTTCCATTTCATATCAGTCCAATATTAGGAATGCAATTTCAAAGTTAAGACTTGATTTGATTCTAGAAAGCACCAAAAGTAGACATTGCAGAGGAACTCGACCAACAGGTTCACACAAACAGCATGGAATGTCAGCCAAGGTTAAAATGTACTCAGGTGGTTTAACAGATCTGTTGACATTTTATAAACATAAACAGTGTTTTGAAGGCTGTGTGAGTGTTGTGTTTCCACCTATAGTTCCAAAGATAAAAGATTTACTAGTTGAGGAGTGACATTCTGCATGTACATGTTGGACAGAGCATAAGGAGTGAGCCATCTGCCATTCAATAAGGTCATGGACATTTTTTTCACGGATTCAGCTTCACTCGCCCACCCACTCACCTTAACCCTTAATTCCTTTGCTGGTCAAAAATCGATCAACCTTTGCTTTAAAAACATTCAATGAGGTAGCCTCAACTGCTTCACTGGGCAGGGAATTCCACAGATTCACAACACTGAGTTGAGAAGGAACTTGTTCACTCAATCTAATATCTACTTCCCATTAATTTGAGGCAGTACCCCCTAGATCTAGTTTCACCCACTAGTGGAAACAACTTTCCTGCTTCTATCCTGTCTATTCCCTTCATAATTTTATATATTTCTATAAGATCACACCACGACACCCCCCCACCCCCAATTCTTCTAAATTCTAATGAGTATAGTCCCAGCCTACTCAGTCTCCTCTCATAAGCCAATCCTGTCAATTTCAGAATCAACCTAATGAATTTCCTCTGCACCCCCTCTAGTGCCAGTACATCCTTTCTCAAGTAAGGAGACCAAAACTGTACACAGGTGTGGCCTCACCAGCACCCTATACAGTGGCAGCATAACCTCCCTATTTTTAAACTCCATCCCTCCAGCAACGAAGGACAATATTCTATTTGCCTTCTTAATTACCTGCTGTAATTACCTACAAACCAACTTTTTGTGATTCATGCACAGACACCCAGGTACCTCTGCACAGCAGTATGCTGCAACTTTTCACCTTTTAAATAATAGTCCAGTTTGCTGTTATTCTTGCCAGACCTTACAGTTACCAACATTATACTCCATCTGCTGAACCCATGCCCACTTTGTTAACCTACTTCCCTCTGCAGGCTTTAAGTATCCTCTACACACTTTGTTCTACTATTCATCTTAGTGTCATCTGTAAAATTTGAAGTCCTACACTTGGTCCCCAACACTACATCACCTATGTAAATTATAAATAAGTGTGGCCCCAACTCTGATCCCTGAGGCACACCACTAATACATGACCCGTAAATGCATACTTATCTTATCGATAGCCTTCTGGAAATCCAAATAGACCACATCTACCAGTTCCCCATTATCCACCAACTTGTAATGTCCTCAAGGAAGTCCAATAAGTTAGTTAAATATGACCTGCTTCTCATGAACTCGTGCTGCATCTACCCAATGGGACAGTTTCTATCCAGATCTCTCACTATTTATTTCTTAATTCTGGATTCAAGCACTTTATCCATTATGGAAATTAAGCTAACAGGACTCTATTTGTCTGCCTTTTGTCTGCCTCATTTTTTAATATAGTGGCATCACATTTGCTGTTTTCCAATCTGCCGGAACTGCACCATATTCCAGAGAATTTTGGTAAGTTACCACAAGTGCATTTACTATTTCCTCTGCCAGCTCTCTTAGTAACCTGGGTTGCATTCTATCAGGGCCAGGAAACTAGTCTACCTTTAGCCCCACTAACTTACCCACGCTACCTCTTTATCGATAATGATAGTTTTTTAGGTCCCCAGCTGCCATATCCTCCTTGCCATAAATTATTGGCATGTTACTTGTGTCTTTCACTGTGAAGACTGATAGAAAATACCTGTTCAACACCTTGGCCATTTCCTCATTTCCCATTATTTAAATCCCTCTTCTCATCCTCCAAATGACCAATGTTTACCTTGGTCACTCATTTTGTTTTATGTATGTGTTGAAACTTTTGCTATCTGTTTTTATGTTCTGAGCTAGTTTCCTCTTTTAATCTATCTGAATTTTCTTTGTAGCTTTATTCGTGGTTTTTTTGTTATGTATTTTTGTGGAAGGGAGAATATGATTTGCAGCTCTAGAATAAAAAGGTATTTTCAGCTGATTTGATGCTACTACTGGTCTCATGCTGGTATTGGAAAGCAATTGCATTTTGTCAATAGCGATTTTTGTTTTACTTCAGATACAAATGCACAGAACCATACATGTAATTGTAATTGTTATTGAAAATATCTCATCCTAAAACTGCTAAATTATTAGATAGACATCACATTAAAAATATGTGCATCAAAGTAATGTCTACACTGCCTCATCACTAATGCTCACATTTCTAATTCAGAAAATTGTTTCCATTTTCCTCAGCTTCTCTAGAGCTTCCCCTACATCCAGAATTCTCAGAGCTGGGTTAATCAGTTTGAGATCAATGAACACATAAGTGGACTGCACCAAAATATATCTTCAAATTCTGGGTTGCTAACCAAAAAAATGGTGACAAGTATCAAAATGCAATTTTGCCAGAGTTGGGGAGATGTTGGTTGTGTATTATTCATTAGTTCTGATTTGTTGTTTCCAGTTTTACATGACATTTGCCCTATAAGCCTTTGTTGACATCCCATCCCTCCATCATGGACACTCAGTAGCAGCAGTGTGTACCATGTACAAGATGCACTGCAGAAATTGTTCCATGGACAGCATCTTCCAAATCCATGACCACTTCCATCTAGAAGCACAAGGACAGCAGATACATGGGAACATCATCACCTGCAAGACCCCCTCAAGCCACTTACTGTCTTGACTTGAAAATATTCACCATTCCTGCGGTATTGCTGGACCTAAGTCCTAGAATTCCCCCTCTAATGGCACTGAGAGTCTACCTACAGCACATGGATTGCAGCAGTTCAAGAAGACAGTTCACCACCACCTTCTCAATGGCAACGAGGGAAGACAATAGATATTGGCCAGCGGTAACAGCCATATCCCACAAGTGAATTTTTAAAAAAGGAACATAATTGGCAAGTGAATTTTAATCAAGGTAAGCATGAGGTAGTATTGTTTGGATTGGTGGAATAAAGTGGTCACATGCTTTTTGGAAATTAAGGCCAGAATGTTCCGACAGAAAGCTTTTTGCTTTCGGGACCTTATGCAGATCCTGACCATGATATTCTCCGCACCCCACCCAGTGGTGCAATGTCTTGTAGGTAGTCAATTCAACAGCTATCTCTGGGAGATTGGAACAATTAGGCCCAATGGTTGAGTTCTGCTGGTGGAAGAGAAAGGAGGCTGGAGGTGTAAATGCTGATAATCTGCATGAGAAAATGAAAGCACTTTCTGAAGGTTTCTTACATGATGAAAAGTATGTGTGGTCACGATAGCTAGGGCAACAAAATGTGGAAATCCCCTCCACAGGTTAAACTGCAACTGAACCCTCTCTTATCTGCACTTCAAGATGAGGGGTGAAATTAAATGAGGTCTTACAGGGTCAAACTATCGAGATAATCAATTTTCCAGAGAGTTTTCTTTCTAATTATTCAACGTACAGTTTCTTAGAGCAAAGTGAAGATTATAAAAAGCAGGACCAATGAAGGATGTAGGGAAAAGGAACTCGAATGATTCTAGCACAGATTTTAACACTGTTAAAGAAAATGAACACAAAATAACCAACCAATTTATATTTAAATATGCTAACATTAACAGGCCTTGATTTCTACCCACCATTTCAGGCAACCAAAAAGAAATTAAGTTTCAGTCATAGGTGAAGTCTTTGGTAGAAATTTAATCCAAGTGTTAGAGAGCCCCAGGTTGTCTCTGCTGGGGAAGGTTTCCACAGTAAGTGACAGTTAGCCAGCTGGACATTTCCCAGGATCAGGTGCAGAAATCTTACCATGAAAACTACCTGACAGAGGCCTGCAGTCCTGGGCCTCCTCCATCACCAAAACCTTACCACCTGATGTCTTCAGGAATAACACCTCATTTTCCACCTCGGGACCCTTCAACCACAATATGGAATTTCACCAGTTTCCTCATTACCCATCCTCACCATCTTATCCTAGATCCAACCCTCTAACTTGGCACCACCATCATGACCTGTTCTACGTATCCATCTTCCTTCCTACCTCTCCGCTTCATCCTTCCCTCTGACCTATTACCATGATCCCCACCTTCACCTACCTATTGCACTCTCAGCTACCTTTCCCCCAGCCCTATACACCACTGCCCCCCTGCCCCCCCCCCCCCGCCCCCCCATTTATCTTTCCACCCCCTTGACTCACAAGCCTCATTCTTGATGAAGGGCTTTTGCCCAAAATATCAATGCTCCTGCTTCTCTGATGCTGCCCAACCTGCTGAGCTTTTCCGGCAGCACACCCTTCAGCTCTGATCCCCAGCATCTGCAGTCCTCACTTTCTTCTAGTTCATTATTGCTGTCATCATCACCGGGACAATGTTGGTATCTGCCATTAATGCACTCAGCAGAAAGGCCAAATCAGCAAGAGAACTGGATTACAGGTCAGTGAGGATAGAATGAGGATAGTTTGCTGGTCATGGAAGGCAGGTGTGTCAGAAGAGAAGGGAGTAGCTTTCAAAAGGGGGTTGCTTTCAACAGTAATCCCCTACTCTTCCCAATGCTGGGCCTATCCAGCAGATCAAAAATTCCTGAAAATGAGAAGTATCCCAATGAGCCCACAAGGAAACACACCAGGGTTTGCTTTTTGGACTTTCTGAATGATGACTATGATACCCATAGCTAATTGATTGGCAGTGACTGCAAGGTAAGCCCCCAAGTGATCATTAATTGTTTAGGGCCATAAAGCCACCCATACACCTTCCTGTCCTGGACATGAGTGAGATTCTCACCTGCCAGCCTATTACCCGATTAAATACCCCCAATACCTAACTTACCTCAGGAAAGAGCACTAAGTTCTGGTCCTTGCATCAGTAGGATATGTTCATATTTGCAAGTAATTGATGAACATTTGCCACGTTACCATTGAATCTGAATCAAACTTGTTAGGGGCTAACCTTTGAATGTAGAGAGAGGAATTTTAATAAATTCAGAACAGGTCTAAAATTGTTAGTTGTGAATGGAGTTTTATGCCTGAGGTGGTGGGTCTCTCCATCAATTAAAGATTCAGTGGTAACTATGCCATGACCTTCCTTCCCACCCTGGTCTGAGTTAATACTGAGGTACTTATGTGGTCAGAGCGGAGGGAGACATCCCACCTCTAAAGGTAGCTGGCCAATCAGAGACTGGTAACTGGCCATTACCTGCAGCACAACTTGAAATGGTGGTCCCTGCTACTGATGGGGATGGCCCCGGCTATCTCATCATCACTAGAGGCTGAAGTGAAGATTGATAAGGTGTGCTTACCTTAGCATTGGGGAGGCCCTGGTGAAAAGCAGGTTGGTTTTTAGGGCAGGTGATGATTCTTCAGCCTTGTCCAGTCCATGCCATGCTTCCTTTCTGAGCATAGGCTTCCCAAGTATGAGGAACCACTCTCAGGCCTGAAGGAATATCTACTAGGCTTAGCCTACTGCTGGCTGAAAAGCAAAAGTGCTGAGACAAGCCTTAAGGGGCCCTTGATTGGCTTCCAGGCAGGAAGTCCATAACAGGGCCTTACCCAGAATTTGTCAGGGATGAGTTGAGAGAGCAAAGGTGCTCTACCTCATACATTTCCATCTGAGTACAGGGGCTCCCTACTTGCTGGTTGGGATTGAATTTCAGAATTAAGAACAACCCTGAGCATTACATTATTGGCTCTGTCACTGGTGGGATTACACACTGTCTAGTTGTGCTTTTACTTTCTCTGATAATGGGTAAGCTGTGCTTCCAGGATTTGAAAGCTTATTATCTTGGTATCTTTCTGTACTTTAATATAGATTTTTTTGGGGGGGTCTCCTAAACCCTAAAAAAAATCATACCAACTCCTGATGAAATTATTTCCGTGTGGAGCATTGCACTCACTGTTTCTAGGAGACGTAATTGGATACATGTATTTCTGCTTAACAATGATGCGCCTTAGCTCCTCAAGACAGTGAATCTTTTTGATCTGTCACTGCTTGTGGCTGAACATAGTGATCAACCAATTTCATACAATCCTGTACTCCTGGACCTTGCAATTTGAAATTCTCTAGTTGAAAATCCACAGATTTTAACTCTGGCAAACTGGAAGCAAATATTGAAACAGCTGCCATTACATCTGATTTAAGTTCTGTATTAAAACCCTTTTACATTTGAGATGATACTTTAGAACCTCTACTGCATTCGGAGGAAGGGTCACCAGACCCAAAATATTAACTTTGATTTCTCTTCACAGCTGCTGCCAAACCTGCTGAGCTTTTCCAGCAACTGTTCCAGAACCTCTACTGGCTTCCTTCAACTTCACCTAAAACCATAACTGGCTTGCTTGTCTTTCATCTCGTAAATGTATTCTTTTGCCTTGTTGTTTTCCTTGATTGGATTTCTTCTTTGCTTCTGTGCTGAGATATAATTTACAAGCCTGCGATATCGTTTGAAATGGCCTACTTTTACAGAATTCCATTGCTGGGCGCTCATAATGTTCGCAGTGTTGCCTTGAATCAAACGTTTTACATCTGAGTATGGATATAGAGGATCTTTCCTGCTGTCGTGGGCTTTCAGGTGGGTAGCCATGCCATTAACTATCTCGGAGGAAGCCTTCATGTTGCCTCAGGCGATTGCCTCATTTCTTGGACCAAACCTTTGCTTGTACCATATATTGGATCCTTTGCTCTCGCATGAGCTCCACTTCTGACTGAACAAAATCAAATAACTTTTCATCTTGGCCACCAATGATGACCTGAGCTCATTTATATCTATACCTAAGATGTGTAGGTTGGTGAAAAATCAATTCCCCTCACCTCTGTGATTTTTGATAAATTTTACCTGTTGCATCACAAGATTCCTCTTCACACTAAAATACTCGTCTAATGCCTTAACTATGTATTCGAAGTGTAAAGTAATTTCTAGATCATCCTCTCTCATTGGGTGTTGGCCTGACTTTGTACAGGGAGATACTAACCATTGTTCTTTTGTATGTGACCCTGATCCTGTCTTGTATTCCTAGAACAGTCATTTCCAGAACACCCATTTCTGAACTCATTGTGGACCTCAGCATTCTCTAACCTATTGGAACAATCTCAGGAAGCCTCTGTTCCAAGGTACAGGACAGCTAGTGCAGCAACAGACCAGGGAAAATGTCCTCCTGGTTATCACGTACCACCTCATAAGCATCCACATCCAAAGGATCATTAGCCACCATTTCTGCCACCTCCAGCAAGTTGCCATCACCAGATACATATTCTCCTCACCTTCCTTGTCAGCATTCTGCAGGGACTGTTCCCTCCAGGACACTGTGCTTCACTCCCCCCTCACTACCAACATGCCCCCACACTCCCACCACACCTTTCCCTGTAATTGCAGAATGTGTAACACTTGCCCATTTACTTCCTCCCTCTACACCATCTAAGGTTCCAAGAATATCTTCCAGTTGAAGCAGTGCTTTACCTGCATTTCACTTAATCTAGTCTACAGTATTCACTGCTCACAATGTGGTCTCCTCTACATTGGAGGCAAAATACAGATTAGGTGACCACTTTGCAGAACACTTACGTTCTGTCTGCATAAATGATCCTGAGCTTCTAGTTGCCTGGCACTTCAACACACCACCACGTTTCTGTCCAACATCTCTGTCTCAGGCTTGCTACAGTGCTCCAGTGAAGCTCAGTGCAAGCTGGAACTACAGCATCTTATTTTGCACTTTGTGGACTCTGCAGCCTCCAGACTCAATATCAAATTCTGTAATTTTTTAAAGCCTAAAAGTCTTCTCCCATGTCCTTACCCCAACTCCCATACACCAGATGTTTCCATCACATGGGCTGAGCCCATACCCATCCCATTGTCAGCTATTCATGATCTCCATTAGCAGCCATTCACTTTCCCCGGCTGACCTTTACCCATTCCTTTGTCCAGCTGTTGTTTTCTCTATCCAAGCTCCACCTCCACCTATTGTTTATTCCTTCCCCACTCCCATTTCCAAATATATACTAACAATTTAAGCATGCTGATCGTTTGCTTGATGATATCATTGATGGCTACATAGCTCTCATTGTGCTTCCATGATCAAGTGGTATGGGGAGGTCATGTGCGCCTATCCTTTTCATCTTGCAGCTAGGTTGACTATTAGATTTTAAAAGACAAAAATGTATTCATAAAATTACACAATGAAACACAAAGAACAGAATAAAGAACCCCTTATGGAACTCAGCCTATCCAACTAGACTTAATTATGCTGTTCTGATCCTATGAAGAAGCCCAAAGATGGTGGGTACAGCTAAATGGCATAGGATGTGTGCATCACAGCAGCTGTCAGAGTATCCTGCATTTAATCTAATGACTTTCCAGGTATGGGCACATAGTAAATCCACATTAGAGGATTGAAAGGCTTTGCAATTGCAGTTTTACCATTTTCCCACTAACATGGTGGTCCATACATCCACTGTCTTATGATCAGTTGGCAAAGACAAGTTATTATTTCTCCTATATCAATGAGGAGATGATGAAGGCCATGTTCCATTTCTCCAGGGTCTCACTCACTTTTCCATTGTGTCCATTGACATTGAATTACAGATGTTGCCAGTGGCATCCTTCCTATTCAGAAATCAAGAGTGACAGTAACATTGAGGACCATGGGCAGCGCTGTTATTGCTGTATTGCATGCCTGCAGATCACATTGTATAACTACCATCTTGGGCAAACACAGGTATCTGAGACAATGCTCCTGGCTGAAGTGAAGATAGAAGTGATCCCTAAAAACCTGGGGTTTTCTGCCCTTCTCCTCTGCACACAGCTACTCTCTGCTATTTGTGCTTCATTTCCCAAGACTAGTTGTAACTAGAGCTGAAAATGTGTTGCTGGAAAAGCGCAGCAGGTCAGACAGCATCCAAGGAGCAGGAGAATTGATGTTTCAGGTATGAGCCCTTCTTCAGGAATGAGGAAAGTGTCCAGCAGGCTAAGATAAAAGGTAGGGAGGAGGGACTTGGGGGAGGGGCGTTGGAAATGCGATAGGTGGAAGGAGGTCAAGGTGAGGGTCATAGCCAGGAGTGGGGGTGGGGGCGGAGAGGTCAGGAAGAAGATTGCAGGTTAGGAAGGTGGTGCTGAGTTCGAGGGATTTGACTGAGACAAGGTGGGGGGAGGGGAAATGAGGAAACTGGAGAAATCTGAGTTCATCCCTTGTGGTTGGAGGGTTCCTAGGCGGAAGATGAGGCGCTCTTCCTCCAACCGTCGTGTTGCGATGGTCTGGCGATGGAGGAGTCCAAGGACCTTCTAAAGCATGACCACTTTGACCTGAAGTCTCATTTATTTACATATAAACAAAAGGCCTCTTAAAATCCTTTTCATCTTTGTACCAAATCAGTCTGATCAGAATCTGGCCTGGTTTATTACCCCTCTGAAAAAAAAATCAAGGGCAGAGTCTCCTTGAGCTAAGGAACAGCTTTTAGAATAAAAAGAATAAAATAAAGGGAATTAGCTTTGTGACAATGGGACCTGTGTGATCCTGAATGGAAGATTGTGTACCAAATCAATATTGGGATCAGTAGATGTTACAATATTCCTTTGCATGTTTGTGAACTCACGCCAACAATCTTTGGCTGCATCACTCTGAAACTGGCTTCAGAAGAACTATGCAGCTAAATTGCATTGTCAGAGCATTTTATGCAAGGAATTTATGTCACGAAAGCCCTTGTCCTTTGGAGTGAAGCTGCCTTAATAGAAAGTAAACTCTGCCACAAACTAAATGACAAATACAAGTAATGCAAACTCACAATTTAGTAATTTTGACCAGTTACAAATCTGATGTCCAGTGTTGACATCCAATCATTGATATTGAACTAATAAGGTATGATTTTTCTTTTCCATTGTTATTTGAGCATGTAATACAGATTGGCATATTTTCAAACAGTAAAAGATGGCTCCTCTGATAATCCTGTGCAACCTGCATCCCAGTGTGACCAATATTACCAAATCAAGGAACAAGACAGAAGGCTCTTCAACTGTTTATTCTAATGCAGAATGACTGAAAATGTTGAAAGTTGTGGAAAAAATGTTGCAACATCTGACCATAAGACCATTTGACATGGGAATGAAGGATCTTATTTCTCCTCGGGCACCAATAACAGGTAACAACATTTTTTTTAATGTACTCTGATGTCAATGCCACAATTCTTAGGCCAAAAGTCTTCAATGCAAAGGAGTTAAATACTGAAATATGGCCAGCTCTTAATGAACTTGAAGGTTTTCTAGGAATTCCAGGAAGATTTACAAAAGATGATCCAGTTATGATTAATTAGTCAGAAAAAATGGCTAAACAAATTTAGGTGCGATAAGGTTTTTTTTATTATCCATTCATGGGTGTTTCTGGATAGGCTAGCATTTATTCCTCATCCTGATTGTCATGGTGATAAGCTACTTTCTTGAATCTCTGCAATCCTTGTGGTGTAGGACAAACACACTGTAGAGGATCATGAGTTAAGCCAAAGTTTAGCCTTGGTGTTTGTTGTATGCTTCAGTAAAATAGGTTCAGAGATATGAAAAACTTCAAAACCAAATTCTCATGATGTCAGAAGTAGGTACTGCTCTGGAAGACTTACTCAACCAATGGACTGAAAATAAGTATCTAAATCTACAAGTAGCCTAAACAGAAATTATGGGCTTTTCCAGCATTTTGACAGATGGATATTCAGCAAGAAGACCATTTGTTCACCATCTAGATTTATGTTGTCTCATGTATCATGTTAGGCCAAATCTAATTTGTTGGTCCAATTACAAATATTATATGTGGGCTCACTGTTAGAGGGGTGGTTGAAGGCACTGTCTATGCAGTGTCTGTGTTCTCAAATGTTGAGATTTCTTAATGAAATATGTCTCCATTGGAACTGTCCTGTCATTTTTTTTTCTCCACAAAGTGGAGTCCAACTTTCTGGATCTGCGATTGACTTTCACATCATGTTTAGTTGAGTTTGAGATGTCTTATGCTGTGTGGGTTGTGGAATACTGCCTTTGGTATGCAGGAATGCTCCATGTGAACTACATAGTCTGTTCTGTGAAGCTGAGCTCTGAGGTGAATGTTCTCAGGACCAGATATGTGCCATTGTACAACCACATCAGCAATAGGGATTTTGCCTTGCTGTCATTGACTTTACTGCCCCAAATGTATTTAAATGTAAAAGAAGCACTGAGACAAACAGCTGTAATCCCCTGCCAGTCCAACCTCAAATTCCTGTGCCATAATTTCTCACCCCAAATTTTCCTTTGCTCAAGGACTGGCTTCCCATCACAACAACCCTGTTCCCATGAACAACTACTTGCAATCTTGATGTTTCAGTTAAGTCTCAAGCAGTGAAGATGTCTTATGACAAAAGAAAAATATGTATGATAATGTCCATTTTCTTATCCATAGACTTTTTTTTCTTAATAAATTGGGGAATAATTTCTTGGCTTTATTCATTACCACTTACCTTGGAGTGACACTAAGTGTTCATGTGTGGGGAAACAGTGATGTCTATATCAGCTTATAGCTAAATCATGCTGCAGGTAATTTAATGTTAATGCTTGAATTCAAAAAGATGGGAGGAGCTCATGCATCTTAATACTTAACCACTGAAAGACATTTAACCCTGGGAATTGTAAACATCAGTTGCAAGCAAGATACTGGAAGGCAATATCAAGCATATGATTTATGATCAGTTGGAAAGGTCGGAAATTGTTAGAAAATCATAATTTGGCTTTAAGAAATGAAGGTTCTGCCTAATGAATCTGGAATAATTCTTTAAACAAATGAAAAGATTAATGAAAAATGCCAGTTCAAAGGTTATTGTAGATGTTAATTGCCTGTAAGTCTTCAGTAAAGTATCATAGTGATGACTATTGGAAAATATTGCATTTTCTAGGAAATGATTTGTACACAATGTTACATGGGATAATAAACTGGTTAAGTCTTGAGTGAAGGGTTAGCATCAAAAATGAAATGTTTACAGAGGTCTGGTCATTCATGGAATATTGTGGGAGCCATTATTTTACTTCATTATTGTTATTCACAGTTTGCAAATTACACAAAAATTTGCAATGAAGTTGAGATTTTAGATTGCAATATGCTTTTGGGGAAATGTTTCATATTGGGGGTATTGTTCCATTTCAGATCCAAGTTTCTTTAAAAGATTTCTTGCAAAAAGTGTGAACAGCAAATTAAAAATAAGAATGAGCATGTTCAAGGTTATAGTTCTATGTTCAAGCAGTTTGGGTTTAATTCAGAAGACAATTCTGTCAAGTAGGATTCAGTTGAGTTTTAAAAGCACTGATAATTGAAGGATTTAACTTAGCGAGTTAGATATCTGAGATAGCTAAGCTGAAAGGGATGAGAGACAGTGAGAGGAAGTGTCTATAGATGCAAGGCTTCAAAGTTAAAGAACATGAGATCTTCAGACTTTCGTTATTCTTCAGACATAGCTGTACTTAGTGTTGAACTGGAAGAGTAATGTGGGATGGTTGGAGGAGATTCGAAGGGTAACCTTACTGCAAGTCCCAAAAGATCCCAACTGTGATACGAATATATGACATATTCCTCAGATCAAGCTGTTACACTTTCCATTTCTGGTAAGTATCTGACTTGAAGCTTTTGCATGTAAGACAAAGGGAGATTGTAGGAAATTTGAGTTAGGAAGTTCAACTTATAATAGATGCAACTGTTTTCATTATAGGAGGAAATTATTGCAGATGCTGGAATCTGTACTGTTTTCATTGTGTTGTCAATACATGCAATAAAAATGCTTTTAAAATGTGAAATTTGAAATTTCACTCTTTCAGTAAATATTTAGATTTTCAGATTTCTGAAACATAGGAAAATTGAAACATTTTGACCCACGTCAAATAACTAAATCAGTAACAGGAAAATTCTGACTAATTATTTGAATGGAGTAATGAGTGGTAAATGAACTTCAGTGTAGATAAAAGCATTATTATGCCTTTTAATAAAACAAAAAACTGTGGATGCGGGAGACCTAAACAAAAAAATGGAAATTGCTGAAGAGTCAGTCGGCAAAAGTGAGGACTGCAGATGCTGAAGATCAGAGTCAAGATTAGAGTGGTGCAGGAATGGTTCCTGATGAAGGGCTCCTCCCTGAAACATCGATTTTCCTGCTCCTCAGATGCTGCCTGACCGGCTGTGCTTTTCCAGCACCACTCTCATCTTGACTCGAAAGAGTCACTTAGTCTGGCAGCATCTGTGGAAGAAAGCAGAGTTAATGCTTGGAGTCAGTGACTGTCCATTTCTGATAAAGAATCAATGGACTCAAAATGTTACTTCTGCTTTCTTTTCCCCACAGATATTGCCAGACTTGCTGAGTTTCACCAGCAATTTCTGCTTTTGTTTATATCTTTTAAGTTTGGTAAGCTCTAAGCATGTGTGTACAAAGTAGGAGCATCCAATAACATTGAGGCCAGATTGTAGACCATTGATTGTATACCATTGAAGATCAATACCATCATAGAAGAGTGACTAACATTGTAATTATGAAGTAATTTTCACAACAAATGGAGATCCCAAAGGACTTTATAGCTAATGAAGTGCTCTTCAACTATAGTTATTGATATATTGTGGAATATATTGCAACACTTATATACAAAGTAAGGTCCCACAAATAGCAAGTTGCTAATTGCTACCTATTCAATTGAAATTCATATATGTCAGGACACTGGGAATTAATTCCCTAATTTCCTTCAAAATAGTGCAATGGGATATTTTACATCCATCAGGAGGCATATGGATATTGGTTTAAAACCTCACCTTGAATTTTAAAAGACTAACTTTATATCTACTTTTCTCATGCTTGAATTGAATATGAAATTCCATCATGTTGTTACTTGGATTTTAGTAAAGTCTTTGAAAAGATTCCTCATTCTAAACTAATTAGTAAAGTTAGGTCACGTGGAATTCAGGGTGAGCTTGCTAATTGTATACATAATTGGCTGAACGGCAGGAGACAGAGAATAATGGTGGAGGGTTGCTCTTTGGACTAGAGGCCTGTGACCAGCAGTGTTCCACAAAGATCAGTGCTAGGTCCACTTTTGTTTGTCATTTATATAAATTATTTGGGTGAGAATATAGAAGACATGGCTAAGTAAGATTGCAGATGACACCAAAATTGATGGCATAGTAGACAGTGAAGAAGGTTTTATAAGATTACAATGGGATCTTTATCACATGGGTCAACGGGCTAAAAAATGGCAGATGGAGCTCAATCTGGATAAATGAGAGATTTTGCACTTTGGTACAACAAACAAGGGTAGGGCTTATACAATTAATGATAGGACCTAGTGGTGCAGGTACATAATTCTTTGAAGATTGCAACAAGGATAGACCGGGTAGTTAAAAAGGCAGTTGGCAGACTTGGCTTCATTGCTCAATCCTTTGAATATAGGAGTTGGGAAGTCATGTTGAAGTCATATGGGACATTAGTGAGGCCTCTTCTCGAATACTGTGTCCAGTTCTGGTCACCCAGTTATCAAAAGGATATTACCAAGCAGGACAGAGTTCAGAAGGGATTTACCAGGATGTTGCCAGGTACAGAAGGCTTAAGTTATAAAGAAAAGATGAATAGATTGGGACTTCTTTCATTGGAGCTAGAAGGTTGAGAGGTGATCTGATAGAAGTTTATTTAATGAGAGGTATAGATAGAGTTAATGGTAGTTGTCTTTTTCCTGGGATGAGAGGATTTCAAGACTAGGGGGCACATTTTTAAGGTGAGAGGATAGAGGTTTAAAGAAGTCATTTTAGGCAATTCTTTTACACAGTGGTTCGTGAAATAAACTTCCTGAGAAAGTATGCATGTGAGTACAATTACAACATTTAAAAGATATTTGGATAAGTACATGAATAGGAAAGGTTTGGAGGGATATGGGCCAGGAGCAGGCAGGTGGGACTAGTTTAGTTTGGCATTATGTTTGGCATGGAGTTGGGAGGTCATGTTGCGGCTGTACAGAACATTGGTAGACCACTTTTGCAATATTGTGTGCAATTCTGGTCTCTCTCTTATCGGAAGGATGTTGTGAAACGTGAAAGGGTTCAGAAAAGATTTACAAGGATGTTTGCAGGGTTGCAGGATCTGAGCTACTGGGAGAGACTGAATAGTCTGGGGCTGTATTCAGAATCAGAGGCTGAGGGTGACCTTGTAGAGGTTTATAAAATCATGACGGACATGGATAGAGTAAAAAGCTATCTTTTCCCTGGGACTGGAGAGTCCAGAACAAGCAGGCATAGGTTTAGGGTGAGAGGGGAGAAATTTAACCTTTTTAAATTTTAAGGGGCAACTTTTCCACACAGAGGGTGGTACGGGTGTGGAATGAGCTGCCAGAGGAAGTAGTGGACACTGGTACAATTCTAACATTTAAAAGGCATATGGATGGTATATGATTAGGAAGGGTTTAGAGGCATATGGGCCAAGTGCTGGCAAAAACATTAGGTTAGGATATCTGGTTGGCATGGACGAGTTGGACCGAAGAGTCTGTTTCCGTGCTGTACGTCTCTATGACTCTTTGATCACTGTTGTCTTATGAGGGGATTAATTAATCTTGTATCATTTTAAAATGGTCTATTCCCTGGTTGGCCTAGAATATACTTATCTAAGAAATTGTCCCAAAGAGACAAAATAAACTCATTTTCCAGGCTACATTTGACACCATGACATATCCAGTCTTTAAATTTATTAAAGCCAGCCATGATTATTGTCTAACCAGCTGATTCTGCATCTTGACATTCTGAACGAAGGTCATTTCACACTCCTGTGACCATATTATCCTTCAGAGAGTGAAAGACCATCTTTTTCTCACTTCTCATTCTTCAGACAGAGCACACATGGTACATCTTGGGATGGTATGTCCTTGGAATGGCTGCATTACAGGTGAGGTGTACTATTTGCTTTCAAGCATTTGGCAAGGGATATTAAGATTCTAGGGAGGACCAAATAAAAATCATACTAAGTTAAGACGTTGGTTTAAAACATCATCTTTAATTTTAAAACACCAATTTTATAACCATCTTTCTCATGCTTGAACAGAACGTGAAATTCTATCATTCTATGGTCATTGTTGTCTAGATGCTTGTTAATTATGAAGAGATTAATTAATCTTGAATCATTTTAAATTACCAGGTTTAAAATTCCTTATCAAAACTTGTCACACTATATACATATATATCATTTCTTTTCTAAAAATGGCATGATACTCTTCAGTTTTTCACCACCTTACTTTCTCAGTTTCTACTTTATAAAAATCCCTGTTTCTTTATTTCATTGCTTCACAATCATCATATGATTTTCAATTTACTTATAAATGATTACATCATAACCTATGAAATTTGTTTGCACAGTAATGAAGGGACATTTGACTTTAAAATGGGAATTGAATCATAGTTGTATGGCAGGTCTCTGTCATACTCTGCCCTCTAATCCTGTTCAATATGAAGAGAACACTTAATCTTGGCTTCCTATTTGCAAAATAGGAAATTAATTATTACCTATAGAAGAGTTCTAAGAGCATTTGTCACAGTTTGAAGTATCAAACAATGTTTCATACAGAAAAAAGTTAGACAGCAATGCCCATTTAAGCCAGTTATGTCGTTTGGCTGTTTTGACCAAGGGAAGTTTTCAGGCCGAACTTGAGCAAGACACTTACAATGATAAACAATCCACAAACATTTCTCAGTGATAAGAACAAAACTTTTATTGGCTGGGGCATTATGCCAAAAAAGATGTGCATGTCTTCGAGGATCATTTCCCTATATGCAGCGCCACTTACACAATAAAAGAATACATTGCTCACAGCATTGTGTAATATATCTGCTATCATAAAACAGATGTTATCTGAACAGTGTCATTGGGGATCTATTAGTACCTTTCATTTTTATGTCACACAAGTGGCAAGCAATCATCATCCAATGGCCAAAGATCCCATACTCATCATGTGCCTCACATCCTAACGGTTAGTGTTAACTTCAGATTCAACTTCACCAGTCAGATCAACACCATGGTTGCAAAGGTAGGGCATGGATATGTTACCTTGTGACAGATGGATCATAATGCTACCTCTCTGTAACAGGGATTGCAGAGGTTGAGGTTGAAGGTGTGGTGGTTTGGGGCATGGGATATAGAGTGAGGGGTGTTGAATGAAACAGACTGAATTTTTTACTGATGAGTTGCCTTTGAATTGATAGACTAAGTAATCTCATTTTGTGCTGTAAATAACTCTATAATTCAATGTCCCATCACCATTAAGGTTTAAATCAGGTTTCATTTAATATGTCTTAGTCCAATAACCACTACCAATGACAAGGACAAACCAACAGCACCATGGGAATGTCATAACCTACAATTCGTCTCTAAGTTTGAAATAGTCCTAACATAAACATTAACCCCATTCTATCATCAGTTTTGCATCAAAGTCCTGACATTCCTTTGCGAACAATATCATACCGGCACTCTCACTGCGTGCCTGCAAGAAGGTCCACAAAGCATTTTTTTTTGGACAGTTTTATGACTAAACAATAAATATGAGCATATTGACTTCCCAGAAAAGTGAAAAGTACAAGACAGACATCATTATTGTCTTTTGTTTTGACAATGGTCAACAAAATGCATGGCAATGTTTGCAAACATCAATTACATTCAAAATTTTCCTCACTGTGGGGTCTACAGGGTTAACCTGAAGAAACATGTTGCTCAAATGGATCTCATGTATGAGAGTTTGAACTTCAGAGAACACAACCATCTGAAGAATGCTGTGTGTCCAGGCATATGTTGCTTTTATTCCATACAGAAACTTATGAAACTGTTAATTCTTGCAGAGATCATTTCCCATAAGGATTGCAGTGATGGTAAAACCTTCACTTCTATACAAGATCTGTCCTAAGGACAGATGTTGTGAGCAGATCATGAGACAGTGAATGGCACACCACTTATTGCAGCCTGACATTTGAAGGAGAGGTAGTGTAGAAATGATAATCATTGAAAACTCTCGGTAAGTCCTACAATATTGATCTCAGACTTAATATATCTGTATTTACAGGACCCTCATAATTTCTCCTTTGCTATTTCAGGGGCACTGCATGTTTAGAAGCATAAGAGAAATTCCTTCACTCCCTATGAATCTGAAAGCCAACAGCAATTGTTTGGGCAAAATTTCAAACTTACAAAACAGAAGGCCTTTCCAGTAAAACCAGTTTATGGACCCAATTAAATGCTTTGGGGACAATTTGAAAAAAAATGTATTTTTGCCCTTTAAGGAACTTATTTGAATGAATGAGTCCCCAACCTTCCCAATGAATTTCCTTGGACAACCTTCATTTGTCTGTGCAGTGTAAATTGAACATCATTTTAGGTGAAAGATTATTATAATTATATATTAATATGTTAATCTGATCACATATACCACTGATGAGGTCACATTGCTTAAAATAAAGGAATTGGGTTTTGGATGTTAGGTATACATTGCGAGTGCCTGATGAAAGTTACTCAGGCAGTGCAGCCAGCATACATTTCTGCTACTTTCCTGGGACTGTGCCTGTCGCACCATTACTTTAGCTGTTCACATGAACAGAGTTCAGGAACCATCAGCCCTGGCCTTTAGATAAGAGATCAGGCATTCAAGATTCCACTGCAGCTGTGTCAACAGAGGCACTGTTAAGGTGAGTACTACCAATGTGACCATAATGCAGACCATGCATTTCATATTGTATGGAATCATTTCCAAGCTTTACATGAAACCCTATCTAAATTTGGAACTGATTTCTCCATGCTGTGAATTACTGTGACAAGCTCACTGGCAGATAGGTCAAACAACTAATGCTGCCTCATGTTGTCGCAGTAGCTTGCTTCAGTTGCCCGGAAACTCAAACTCAAAGGACCTGTATGTTAACTTGCTTTTGATGCTGTTCTCTGATGAACTGAGCTACCATCACATCATTGTGACTGGTGATGTGTCACACAAAAGTAGAGAAAGTACATATGACATGAAAAGGGGCATAAAGAGAGAGAGATATCATCTCCCAGGTGAGTTTGCTGCTTTCCTTGGGCTTTCAAATTCTGTTTTGTTTCTCACCTTCATCCAGCTGTTACCTATAGCTCTCTACCAGTGTGATTAGCAATCAGGTCTTTTACCCTCAGTAACTCAGGGATTTGTCTATTAAGTTAACACTGGCAAGCCAACACCGATTATGTGGACTGGGCAGATGTGACCAATCTAAGGTCTAAATAGCTTGAGTCAGAAATCACATGACACCAGGTTATAGTTCAATAGGTTTATTTGAAATCACAAGCTTTCAGAATGCTGCTCCTTACCTGATGTTTACTTCACCTGATGGAGGAGCAGCATTCTGAAAGCTTGTGGTTTCAAATAAACCTGTTGTACTCCAACCTGATGTCATGTAACTTCAAAGTTTGTCCAACTCAGTCCAACACCGGCACCTCCTTATCATAAAATGCTTGAAGTTAAGTCAGAACAGTTGTGCGGAACACTTAGAAATCAGCAATGCACAGAAGATACCCTGATCTTCTGGGTTGTGTCTGAATGTCTCTACTGAGTCTCCAGTCATCTAGACTTGTCTTACACTGGACCAAGATAGTTCAGGATGGGAGACAATGTGAAACTCTCCCCACTACAATCCAAGTAACCTTCAAGTTTTGTTCATAACCTTTCTATGATCGACCATCTATCATCTGTCCCAAGTCCTCTGGTGGTAAATGAACAGTTTGCAAGCTAGGCTTCTCTAGCTGAACCAGCCTTTATTGCTACTTACCCTTGAGAAGATGATGGCAATCTGTCTTCATGAACCACAATAGTTCATTTACTGTAGGTAGACCTACAATGCTGACACTTTCTGTTGCTTTAATGATGATCGAGAATAGACTGATGATGCAGTAAGTAGTTGGGATGTATTTCTCCTGTTTTTGTGTTCAGGACATTCCAGGACAATTTTCCACATTGTTGGGTAGATGTCAGTGTTATAGCTGTATGCAGCAGCTTGACTGGGGACACAGAAAGTTATGGAGCACAAGTATTCAGCACCATTGCTAGAATGTTGTCAGGGTCCACAACCTTTGCAGTATCCAGTGCCTTCAACTGTTATTTATATTGTAGATAGATAGAATCAAACTTGCTCAAGTCTTGCATCTGTGACACTGGACATCTCTCGAGGAGGCTAAGATGATTTTCTACTATCCCTGGTATGCCCTCCTTGCACTCTTTTTTAGTGAACAAGGATTAACCTGCTTACTTAATTGTCTCGGTAGAGTGAATGTTATGTGAACCAAGAGGTTGCAAGTTGTGTTGAATTTTACTTACTGCTATTGATGGCCCACAATGCCTTGGTAATGATTATCATTCAATCTTTAATTCCAGATTTTTATTGAACTCAAATTCCACTAAATGGAAAATGAGCTGCTCGGAACCTTGCAGCCTTCAGGTCTCAATATTGTGTTCAATAATTTAAGAACTTGAACACCATCTTCTGTGCCCTTTGCCCACCTCAGCACCTAGACCCTGTGACATGGCCGGCTTTTAACACAGCCAACTCATTTTATCAACTTACAGTCCTCAGTATTAGCTTCTCTTTCTTGTTGGCATGCTATCATCCATGCCTCTCACCCCCCTCACCCCCTCTCACCCCCTCTACTAACTCTTTCCACACCTCCATTACTCCTTCTCCCATCCCCAACATCTGTCTTCAGCATATAGACCACATTTTTCTAGCTAAGAACTGGAAATATTAACTCTGCTTTCTCTCTGCTGATGCTGAAGGAACTGAGTAGGTCTGGCAGCAATTTGTTTATTGCTTTAGATTTCAAGCACCCATAGTTCTTTGTTTTACTTTCCTCTAATAACTGAACCTAGTTGAAATATAGAAAAGGATACAGTTCCGTTCAGGTTGGGCGATGGCAGCTGATCAGTCCAATGGTGCAGTACAACTCAGCTGAAGAAGATCAAAGAAGCCAGAGTTCATATTCAGAAGTTTATGATAAAATGCTGCAGCAGTTTATGTTGCTGAAAGATATCCCATCCAGATTGAATTGTGCAGGATCTGCAGCAGTAGGCATTTATAATGTAGACCATGCTTATGGGAATCATGTACTGCTAACAGCTGGGGAAGAGACCAGCTCCTCGAAGGAGTGGAACTGGCATTGTTCATGAAATAAACTGAGTTTTGAATAGTTTGAGGTGGTATCTTCCCATTTTTTTAAAGAGTCTGAAAGTGGGACAGTTTAGAGAAGCCCATGATTTGACAGGATGTGAAGTACACTGTAATTTCAGACAATCAGGCTGTTGTTTTATGGTGGGCTTTTCACCTATGTTAGAACTCTGAGTGAGGAAGTACCAGGTGCTAAGAGCTCTGGCCAATCCAGTGCTCAGCTGCACCATGAAGAATGCCCTGGTCAGTCATGTATAACATCAACCCCCAACACCCAACGCATAACCCAGAATGGAGGAGCCACCAAGGAAAAGATCAATGTAGTTTGGGGTGATCTATTATGGTAGGAACCACAAGGATTACTGCACTGTAAGTCTACTTATCATGCATAGGTTAGTGTAGTGTAGACTCACTCTCCAATTGACAATGGTCCACACTGGTCAGCCAGCTGGATAAGCTGCTGCTTTTGCTTATTGCTGGAAGCTGAAATAAGTGCATTATTTAATCACCTAAGGGTGTTAAATGGCTTTGGTTAAGGAAGGTGAATAAGGGATCTTCTCGCCCAGAACTTCATTCCAGTGAACACGGGAAGGTGGTAGGGTTCTGGTACGTGACAATCCTGCTTAACTAAACACCTTTCTTGATTGTGCTCCCACTGCCTTTGTTCCCAGAAGATTCCACCCTTTTGTGACTGAGCGTGCTCAGTAAAATCTGAGTGGCATGCTGAGCTAATTTTTTTCTCCCACTTAATGTGCAATTTATCCTTTATATCACACCACAAATTCCCTATTAATTGATGCTTAACTCATGTTAATTCCAGATATTAGTGTGCAGGATAAATGTAAAAACTAGCATTTCATACCTACTTAGTTCAGAAAAAGAATTATTACCTCTGCTGAGATTTTAAGAAAGTCTAAATTGTTGGAGGTCAGAGCCAGGTCAAGAAGTTAACCAACCTCTATCAGTTAATGCAGAAGCAAGAAGAAAAGCATACCTCTACTGTCCACCTGTAGAAGCAGAAAGGAACTGGCCATAGGATTCTTGCTCCTCTCTATCACTGGCAAAATCATGAGCAGAATCCTTCTGAGCCATTAAGTGCAATAGGACGTGCTGCCAGAGAATCAGTATGGTTTCAGAAATGTCTAAAGAACTGCTGATATGATGCTTGCAGTTAGATGGCTTGAAGAGAAATTCCGGAACAGAGCATGCGCTTCTGAACTACATTTGGCGATGTGACCAAAACCTTTGATATAGCTAGCCATTGGAAAGTACTGAAAAAAATATGGCTTTCTGAGAAATTCATTACAGCTCCATGACAACATGCTCACACACACCCTGGATTCTGGTGAATCTTTTGGTCCTATTCCCAGTTACTAATGGGATTAAACAGGGCTGTGTGCTAGTGCCCACACTCTTTACCATGCTCTCTGATACTTGTATGTTGGTGATCCCATATTGCAATCATATACCACTTGGATGAGATGCTGTTAGATTTGAGATGGCTGCAGGCAAAGACCAAGGTCTCCAAAGTCATACGTCACAATTTTCTGTTTACCAATGATTGTATATTTGCTGATGGTGACAAGCTAGTCATGCTTATCCTGCAATGCAATGTGGGCATTTTTCCAATACTTTTGACAACTTAAGCCTTATGGTCAACATGGAATAAACTGAAATTATGTGTCAACCAGCATCCAGAAAGCCCGACCTCAAACTCAAGGTTTTAGTCCATGACCAGAGTTTTAACAGTGGATCAGGTTAATTATTTCAGCAGCACATTCTCTTGAGCTGTTTATATTGACAAGATGTGCAAGAATTGTCAAAGCAAATGTAGGTTTTGGCAGACTTTAAACATCAATCTGATAATAAAGGGGAGTAAATCTCCTTACTAAACCGAAGTCGATACATCAATAGACCTGCTCACTCTTGCTCTAAGCATGTAAGAATTAGACCTTAAACCACAGTCATGCCAAGAAAGTGACCCACTCTCACTTGAATTCCCTTTGCAAGTTTCTGAAAATCAAATATCAAATGAAGAGCAGCCATTCTCAGCTCTGAGATCTATGTGTCTAATTATAATGTGTTTTGTACTGAATAAATATGAGATGTGATTAAATGTGAAATTCTGGTTATTTTACTTTTATGTTATCAAAGTGGACAATGTGATGGTCAGTGATAGACAAAAAAAAAAATCAGGAATGTTGCTGAACATGATGTTGTGGTTGGTGCTATTTGAATTACCCATCAATATTTTCATTATGTAAAGCATGGCAAAAGTTGGAGGTGAGTTGAACCCTTGCTCAGTTGGCTGGATGGCTGGTTTGAAATGCAGCATGATATCAAAAGTGTAGGTTCAATTCCTGCATTGGCTTAGGTGACCAGAAAGAACTGTCCTTCTCAACCTTTTCTCTCACATGACCTGTCATGACTGTCAGGTAAAACCACCACCAATCTCTCCTCCCTCTCTCCATCTCTGAGAGAATAGCCTTATGGTTTGGTCGGATTATGGTGACTTTACGTTTACCTTTTGAATAGTTGAACAGGTCTAAAAAGAACCAAATGGACTTCTGCTCCAAAGTTCTATATTCCTTTGTCCTACGTTATACATGAGGCTCTGTGTTTCATCATTGGTCCAATTCTACAACATTTATAGAGGAATGTTGGCTCACTGGCATCTTAAAATCTTTTGCTTGATGTGAACATTACTTGATTTTCATTGCAATAATCAACAACATTCAATTTGCCTTCCTAAACAGTTGTTGTAGGTGCATACCAGCTGCCCTACACCTCGAGTCTACATTAGAGTGGTGGTAGAAAAGCACAGCCAGTCAGGCAGCATCCGAGGAGCAGGAAAATCAATATTTCAGGCAAAAGCAGAGAACCTCCAGACTGGAGAGATAAATGGGAGAGGGGTGGGGTTGGGGAGAAGGTAGCAAAGAGTACTATAGGTGGATGGCGGTGAGGATGAAGGTGATAGGTCAGAGAGGAAGGTGGAGGAAGGTAGCAAAGAGTACAATGGGTGGATGGGGGCGGGGATGAAGATAATAGGTCAGAGAGGAGGGTGGAGCGGATAGGTGGGACTGAAGATTGGCAGATAGGACCAGTCATGAGGATGGTGTTGAACTGGAAGGTTGGAACTGGGGTAAGGTGGGGGTAGGGGAAATAGAGTGGTAGAACCCACTCTCCATTTGCACGAGATTCATTAAAACCACTCTACGTTCCCCTGGGCATAATTTGCTGTCAGAAGCCTTTTCCTAGCATCAAAGGGATGTCTTTCTATCAGATATGGCCAAGCAGCTGACAGATACCTTTGATGATGCTGCAGTTTATATCAGCTGGACCTGACTCAAAGGAGAGAGAAATTTGTTTTGGGTAACAAACACTCAGCTCTCTTGGAAAGAGCTATAAGACAAGGCCTGAAGCTCAGTCCTAATCAATACAATTCCACAGAGTGGCAAGCACTAACCAGGTATCCTGGTATGGTCCTCTACTTTGGTTGAAAGCATGATTTGATAGTTCAGATATTAACAACTGTTCTCTCAAAACTCCATAGGGAAGGCTGTTACAGAGCAAGAACACAATGTCACCATGAGGAGCACTCCTGCTGCTCCTGGTTCCACATTTAGACAAGTGAAAGATATATCTATCTTCTGGGAGTTGCAGCAGCAAATTTAACAAATGCAAGTCAGGCTGTTGTACACTCAAAAAAAAAACCTAGTTAGAAGTTGTGCAAGTTCAACAAAGGTGTTTTTTTAAAATCAGTTTTAGAATGATGTCCTTATTAACACATGCAAGGGACTATTTAAGGCAGATGCCAGTGATACATAAATATCACTTACTCCAATATGGCATTACATACGTTTCAGTTGCTCACAGGTTGTGTGACATAGCCCACAAAATTGAACTATTTTGAGACTGTGTTTCCCGCCAAAGAACTCAATGGAAAAAGCCCAAAATTCTCCAGGCTATGCACATCTATTTCTATTTATTTTTTCATCTGAATCATTGTACTAGAATTTGTTGATGCTTTTCACAGCAAACAATTTGATTTCTCTCACCTGGCATTATCCTGTATCAAACACCATAAGTTCTTCCTCTCTATTTTGACTTCACCACTCATGCCCATTAAAATTCCAGGGAAATCGTAGAATCCCTGCAGTGTAGAAACAGTCCATTTAGCACAACAAGTCAACACTGACCCTGTGAAGAGATCCCACCTAGAGCCACACCATCCCTGCACCACCTGTGGCTAATCCACCTAGCCTGCACATTCCTGGACACTATAGTGTGCCTAATCTGCACACATCTGGACTGGGAGAGAAAACCCACACTGACACGAGGAGAATGTGCAAACTCCACATAGACAGCAGCCCAAGGAACTGAACCTGAGTCCCTGGCGCTGTGAGGTAGCAGTGCTAACCATTAAACCACTGTGTTATCTCAGCTGACGTTTCTGTCCACTAAGTACCCTAAGTAATCTGATCCAATGCACTGTATTAGTCCAATCTTATCCACATAGTCACTTTCACTCCACAATCCCAACCTGATTTACGAGGAAGGAAATAATCTGCAGGTAACAAGTAATTGTCAAAAAAACATCAACAATCAAAGAAAATTTTAAAAAGTTAATCAACTCCTGTAGCAATTCAATTTAGACAAACTGCCCCTTACATGAAGCAAAGAGTTTATTTAACTCCCCATTGATGGTGGATGTAAGTAACGTTTTTGCCCTTGTTTGTTGGCCTGTTTGTCTAAAGTCAATATATTGTGATAACAATAATACAAATTTTAACAAAATTTGATATTTAGATCAGATATAGTCAAGGGAGGAATTAACGAGTTTTTGGCGAAGGCATTGATCTGGAATTGGATCCTGGAATTCTTTCAAAGATCCATTAACATTGGGAGAGACGGCAACTTTACTTTTTTAAAAGAATTTTGTGGATTTTTAAAATCAAATATCATCTTTATTTTAGTAGGTTGCAGATTGCCCCAGTTGCTGTGGTGAAATTTGTCATAGCTCTCGAAATAGGAGTAGACGTATTGAGCAGCTCTTTGGAAATAGTTTGCCATGAAACCTTCCAGTGAAATGGAAGTTTTTAATACGAATATTCTTTGGCTTGGATTTTCCGATGGCCAGGTTATCATTTCTGCAGTATAGATGGAGCCGCAGAATAAGAGGCTGCAGGATCTCTGTTGTAGAAATCTCCAAGGAAATTGGCCAGAAATTTAAGGTTCTGATGGGAAATTCCTCCACACAAAATCTTTCAAAAGTATTCATTTAAATCAGTAAAGTTTGGGGGTTCCATTGCAGTGGTACTCACCTGGCACTCTCACCTCAGACTTATATACTAACTGCTTCACCAGAGCTGTCAGTCTGGTGAGTTGATCATTTCACCCACAGAATCTGATAACTACTGCCCTAAAGAGGGCAAGGTTTGACTCCCTTTGTCTATTCCATGCTACAAGAGATGTGCCAGTTTTAAAATATGCACCAAATTTATATAGGAGCCCTGATCAGAATCTCCTGTCAGAAAGGTGGAGATATTTCTTGGCAATAACAAAAAGCAGTGTGACAATCTGACTATGATTGCCAGTCTTTGGAAAATCTGTCTCATTCTACTTTTCAGATATATAATTATAATTATAATCTCTCAACCATGCGGGAAAATTCCTACCTGTTTGCAGAATTCTGACATGCAGAGGGATGTGAATGTCTGAGTACAGGAATCATATGAAGTTAGTATGCAGTTAGTGTGTAAAGTAATCAGAAAAGCAAGATGAACATTGTCATCTATTGCAAAGGTAGTGAAAAGTAAATATGTGGATGTTTTGACACAGATATTCAAGAATTGATAAGACTACAGTTGACGTATTGTGTACTTTGTTAGTCTCCTTATTTCAGAAAGGATACAAATTCATTAGAAACAGTTCAGAACATGTTCACGCACTGATACCTTGGGTTGAGGGGTCGCTAGTAGTGTTCTGTTATTAAGAAATTTGTACAGTTTGAAAGGATGTTTCCACTTATGGAAGAGATTAGAACTCCGGGACATAGTGAAAAAAAAAGGGTCATCCTATTTGAGATGAAATTGAAGACAATCTTTTTCCCTCAGAATGTTATTAGTCTTTGGAACCCTCTTCCCCAGAGAACAATAGAGACAGAGGCACTGAGTTTTTTTTTTAAATGGAGAGGTAGATAGAATTATGACTATCAAAGGAGTCATAAGTTTTCAGGGTTGACCAGGAATGTGAAGTTGATGTCACAATCAGAGTCCAGGACAAAATGATACAGGAGAGCCCAATAACTAGGGTTTGGGGAGCTAAGGGACCCACTCTACCTGGATTGAAGATGTGATCCACTGTGCTTTAGTTGTTGGGGTGGGGCCGATCTACATGGATTGGGGATTAGGGTCACTGTACTTGGATTGATGTCGGAAGTGAGGCCAGACTGCTGAACCCAGTTCAGAGGCAGGGTAGGTGAGCCAGATCAGGAGGAGCACTAGGACCATGGTTTCTGTCCCTGTTGCTGATCATGACCCTCCCATATCTGCCATGATTTTGGAGAATGATAGTACAAGCTTAAGGGACCAAATGATACAGTTCTTAATATGTATTTTCAAATGTGTTCTGTCCATAAACCTCAAAGAAGAGCAGCGATAATTATAATAATATTGAATAAACATGTAGCAGAGGTATGTGCTCTGCTGAATGCCATCTTATAGAGTCTTAGAGTTATACAGCATGAAAACAGATGTTTTGATCCAACTCATCCATACCAGTCAAGTTTCCAAAACTAAACTAGTCTCACTTGCCTGTGTTTGGCCCATATTCCTCCAAACCTTTCCTATTGAAGTCCCTGTCCAAAGATTTTTTAAAATGTACATACACAAACAGAAGTTACTAGAAAATTTAAGTTGGTTTGGCAGCATCTGTGAAGAGAAATCAGAGTTCATGGTTCGGGTCTGGTAACCCTTCCTCAGAATGGACCCTGTTCTGTGGAAGTGACACTGGACCCAAAACGTTAACTCTGATTTCTCTTCACAGATGCTGCCAGACATGCTGAGATGTTGCAGCAACTTCTGTTTTTGTTTTTTTTTATAGCATCTGCAGTTCTTTCGCTTTTTATTTTGTCTTTTAAGTGTAACTGTACCTGCTTCTACCATTTCCTCTGGCTTATGAACCACCCTCTGTTTAAAAAAAAAGTTGCGTCGCAGGTCCTTTTTAAATCTTTCTCCTCTCACCTTAAAAATATGCCCTGTAGCTTTGAACTGCCCTTACCCTAGGGAAAATATCACTGCTATTCACTATAGCTATGCTTTTCATGATTTTGTAAACCACTATAAAGGTCATCCCTCAACCTCCTATGCTCCAGTGAAAAAAGTTCCAGCCCATCCAGCCTCTCCTTATTTCTCAAACCCTCCAGTCCCAGTAACAACATGTAAATCTTTTCACCCTCTCCATAATAATGCCCTTCCTAAAGCATGACAACCAGAACTTATTGCATTACTCCAAATATATCCTCACCAATGCCCTGTACAACAGCATCATGATGTGCCAACTCCTATACTCAATGGTCTGAGCAATGAAAGCAAGTGTGTTAAATGCCTTTTCAACCACCCTGTCTACCTCTGATGCAACTATCAAAGAACTATGTGTCTGGATCTCTCTGTTCGACAACACTCCCCAGAACCCTACCATTAACCGTATAAGTCTTGCCCTTGTCTTGCGAAAAATGTAATACCTTGCATTTATCAAAATTAAACTCCAACTGCCGCTCCTCAGCCCTTTGGCACCATTGATCAAGATCCCTTTGATGTTGTAGATAATCTTCTTCAGTGTCCACAATACCATCAATTTTGGTGTTATCTGTAAACATACGAAGCATGCTTTCTAATTTCTCAACTAATCATTTATATATATGTAAAGTTTTTACTCATGTATGCATGTACTAATTGGGGTAGCATACCACCAGACTCTAACCCTAATTACCCTTTCATGGATAAATGTAATATTCCAAACTTACCTACCTTATTTCATTGATAACAATAATATGAGTTATAGAAAAAAACACAGAAATGTGCATGATATATATTATTAAGATTATACTCAGTGTACATCAATGGAGCTAAGCCATTATTTCTCCAATTTTGTTTGTTCTAGCTTTACCAAGTATCTGGACAAGATCTTACCTACATGAAGATTATAAGATGTCCAATTGAGCGTGCGTATGAACTAATTTACATGACACAATCTAAAGTATATTAACAAATTTGCCCTGAGCTACTCACCATGGAATTACTGCTTAAACCTGAATGGGATCAGCTAGCGCCTCATTAGTGTCATCACAGAAGGTATTAGACACAGTGCTAAATTAACTTTATTCATAACATGCACGTTAGCTCAACTAGCACCACTGCAGAGTAAAGGACAATTATAATAACTGTTCAGACAGAGGTTATTAAATGACAATTAACATTCTTCTATATGAATGCATAATTTGAATATCTCAACTGTAACTGGACTCTGTTGACTACAATGTAAGACATTTAAACTTGATGCTTGAAGGTGCCATGCAGTTTTAATAGTTTAAGTTACAGTATCTGCAATGTGTCATTGGCAAGTTATCAGATTCATGATGTAAGCTATCCCTATGATACAATAGTAGAGAATCCTGATCTCTAGGTTGGGATTTTTGACACTGTCTGATTGCGTTCTGTGATTGACCGGCTTGACTCTTCATCCCTTTACATGTTTCTGTGTACCTATTTACATGTTAATATAGTTTTTATCAAACTATTGGACATGGCATTCTATATACATTTGCAAAATGTTTTATAGATCACTTCTATCAGATTAGCCTATTTCACATTTCTTCAACACCCAACTCACATTTCTTCACCTTTAGCTCTTTGTTTTGATCTCCACAAGAGGAAACATACGGTGCTATTCTGTGCTGTCTTCCATAGTACACTTAGTAGCAAAATGGCATTTAATCAGATGGAATGGTGGTACGGAGGAGGGGAGCCTAATGGGGGAAGCCACCACCTCCTTCTCCATCTTGGTTAACTCTGTTGCAGGAAGCCCCAAGGACAACCTTTACACTCTGCTGCCAGCTGACTGACAATGAATGCCTACTTGCTAATTCTCTTCCTATTATCACATTGATGCAGCGATGAGTTGGCATGTCAGCATGTGGCGAGCATGAAATGAGAACCTGTGTGGAGTTACTTGTTATCTCCCAGAAGTACTGATTTCACTGGCACACAGTGCATGACTGAAGGTGCCAACATCTGGAAATGGGAAGCCTCTAGGACACTCCAAGATTCTGGACCTTCGGTGAGTATGGTTCCAGCAGTAGCCACTGTGGTGCTGCTGCTCAGTAGAGTTCTAAATGGCTGGCAACATTTGGCATGCAGGCCTTCTTACTCCCGGGATATTGATTCATGGATTATGTGCTGTTGGCCTGCTTCCCACAGGAGACACCATGAGTTTTATACTGGCTTTCATTTTACTGCGTCCATCGTCAGCTTTTCTACCCTATCATGTTCTTGGTTTCCACTATCTTTCCCACCACATCCACTTTTCCTCTTCCAGTAAAATAAACCTGCCCAAACTTATTGTCAGCTTCAAACTTAACTAAGAGAGCACTAAGGGAAACTAGTCCGCTTTACCTACTATGGAATGCATACTAATGTCAAATAACCTCCAACCCTTAAAGTTTTTCCATGAGCAGTTATTTCAGGCTAGAGTATATCTTGAGTATATTATAACAGAAACAACAGGCTGAATGTTCTCAAAATTTAGCGAAGAGCCAATTTTGACAAATTTCTTGGAAAGTTTCTCTCTGAGTATTCTCACAATTTATTGAATGCAATTGAGTGCTCACTTCGGTAAGTATGCAACATGCCTTCTCAGCGCTTTCTTGCACGCACCAGTGGCAGAAGTGCTTGCTGTTGCTTGGACCTTCCATGGTTCCTGCCGTTAGCACTGTAGTTAATAACCAGCCATGCACCATGCATGGTCTGCATCTTGGTTCATTGGATCAACTGAAGGGCTATGCTGTTTGAGGGAATCTGCTAGTCAGATAGAATAGATATGTAATTGCAAAAATTCCAAAAATAAAGGCAAATGAGATGTGGCGTATTTCAATAGAAGGAATAGAATATCAAAAACTCAGTGGAAAGTTGAATTCAGAAGGAAAATAAGACAAAGGAACTTGGGATATGAATACACATATATTGGAAGTATCAAACAATGTATTGTCATTATGTCTTTAGAAACAGAATGTCTTTAGAGCCGCAGCATGTCAGTATGTCTTTAGAAACATGCTCACAATATAATCACTATAACATAACATGTGTCTTAAGGTTATAAAGCTCTCAAGCACCACCTTACATTGGATCATTTGAAGTTTGACACACTGATAAAAGCATACTGTTCTTTGTAACCAAAGAGCTTAATACCAAAGCCTCTTCTGTGTTTGTGAATCCAATCTTTGTCCTTAATACTGAGTTTTTAATAAGTATATGTTGGATCTGTCATACCATATTATCCATGCCTTAGCTTCTTACATTACAAGGGCTAACATGAGCATTGCCACATCAGATAAAGATATGCTGCTGGAGGCTGAGTGCACGTCACATTGTTAATAAGATCATTAAAAATAAAACAAGCACTGGAGTTCATTTCTGGAGGAATAGCATCAAAAAACAGATAAGTGAGCTGGTAGAATATCTGTTAGGATATGACAATTCTGAGAACTATTCTGTTCATGAAATTGTATCAAAGAAAAGAGGTACTTAAGAAAATGCAAAGAATATTGAAGGGTAATCTCAGAACTGAAAGCAAAATGTTGAAGGTTATGAAAACATTTGACAGAGTAAATGTTGAGAAATTGTTTCCATTTGCAATGGAAACCAGAACTAGGATCCTAAATATTAGATGGTCATTAATAAATCCAAACAGAAATTTAGGAGAAACAGTATGATCCAGTGAGTCTCACTACCACGAAGAACAATATAGGTGAAAAACAGAGATACATTGAATAAATAACATTGTGTAAATCAAAATGTATGGGTGATATTTGTGAGGTTATCCAACCCAGGAACATGATAGCTCAAAAATGAAATACAAAATGCTATTTATTGCAAACAAGGATGCAGTAAGAGATGGAATTTGAACAAGCTATATGATGAAGACCAAAAGGCTTGTTAAATGAAACTAACTTGTTATCACGATTATGTGCCCCTACCCATGAACCAAGGGACTTGGTGAAATAACTGCACAGATGCCCGTATCCCATCACTAAGTTACTCTTTTATTTACTTGTGCACAGTAGGTTGTGGCCAGTCAGTAGTCAGTCCTCTGAACTGAGGAGATTCTGACTCCCGTGGTTATATTGATCAGCTAGGGTTTCCGAATTGGCCCAGGTTAACAAACCCAACAAGAATCTCACAGTCAATGGTGCCCACTTGGTTCCAATCACTATAACTTTCCAGTTCCGGAGGTATGTAATAACATCTATGAACAGGCTGATTAGAAACATATTCTGGATTAGTGGTGCTGGAAGAGCACAGCAGTTCAGGCAGCATCCAAGTAGCTTCGAAATCGACGTTTTGGGCAAAAGCCCTTCATCAGAAATAAAGGCAGTGAGCCTGAAGCATGGAGAGATAAGCTGGAGGAGGGTGGGGGTGGGAAGAAAGTAGCATAGAGTACAAGGGGTGAGTGGGGGAGGGGATGAAGGTGATAGGTCAAGGAGGAGAGGGTGGAGTGGATAGGTGGAAAAGAAGATAGGCAGGTAGGACAAGTCCAGACAAGTCATGGAGACAGTTACTGAGCTGGAAGTTTAGAACGAGGGTGAGGTGGGGGAAGGGGAAATGAGGAAACTGTTGAAGTCCACATTGATGCCTTGGGGTTGAAGTGTTCCGAGGCGGAAGATGAGGTGTTCTTCCTCCAGGCGTCTGGTGGTGAGGGAGCAGTGGTGAAGGAGGCCCAGGACCTCCATGTCCTCGGCAGAGTGGGAGGGGGAGTTGAAATGTTGGGCCACGGGGTGGTGTGGTTGATTGGTGCGGGTGTGCCGGAGATGTTCCCTAAAGCGCTCTGCTAGGAGGCGCCCAGTCTCCCCAATGTAGAGGAGACCCCATCGGGAGCAACGGATACAATAAATGATATTAGTAGATGTGCAAGTAAAACTTTGATGGATGTGGAAGGCTCCTTTAGAGCCTTGGATAGAGGTGAGGGAGGAGGTGTGGGCGCAGGTTTTACAGTTCCTGCGGTGGCAGGGGAAAGTGCCAGAATGGGAGGGTGGGTTGTAGGGGGGCGTGGACCTGACCAGGTAGTCGCAGAGAGAATGGTCTTTGCGGAAGGTGGAAAGGGGTGGGGAGGGAAATATATCCCTGGTAGTGGGGTCTGTTTGGAGGTGGCGGAAATGTTGGCAGATGATTTGGCTTATGCGAAGGTTGGTAGGGTGGAAGGTGAACACCAGGGGCGTTCTGTCCTTATTACGGTTGGAGGGGTGGGGTCTGAGGGCGGAGGTGCAGGATGTGGACGAGATGCGTTGGAGGGCATCTTTAACCACGTGGGAAGGGAAATTACGGTCTCTAAAGAAGGACGCCATTTGGTGTGTTCTGTGGTGGAACTGGTCCTCCTGGGAGCAGATCCGGCGGAGACAGAGGAATTGGGAATACGGGATGGCATTTTTGCAAGAGGTAGAGAGGGAAGAGGTGTAATCCAGGTAACTGTGGGAGTCGGTGGGTTTGTAAAAAATGTCAGTGTCAAGTCGGTCGTCATTAATGGAGATGGAGAGGTCCAGGAAGGGGAGGGAGGTGTCAGAGATGGTCCAGGTAAATTTAAGGTCAGGGTGGAATGTGTTGGTGAAGTTGATGAATTGCTCAACCTCCTCGCGGGAGCACGAGGTGGCGCCAGTGCAGTCATCAATGTAGCGGAGGAAGAGGTCGGGAGTGGTGCTGGTGTAATTACGGAAGATCGGCTGTTCTACGTAGCCAACAAAGAGACAGGCATAGCTGGGGCCCATACGTGTGCCCATGGCCACCCCTTTGGTCTGGAGGAAGTGGGAGGATTCAAAGGAGAAATTGTTAAGGGTGAGGACCAGTTCGGCCAAACGAATGAGAGTGTCGGTAGAAGGGTACTGTTGGGGACGTCTGGAGAGGAAAAAACGGAGGGCTTGGAGGCCCTGGTCATGGCGGATGGAGGTGTAGAGGGATTGGATATCCGTGGTGAAGATGAGGCTTTGGGGGCCGGGGAAACGGAAGTCTTGGAGGAGGTGGAGGGGTGGGTGGTGTCTCGAACGTATGTGGGGAGTCCCTGGACTAGGGGGGATAGGACAGTGTCGAGGTAGGTAGAGATGAGTTCAGTGGGGCAGGAGCATGCTGAGACCTTTGCTGAGGACTGATCATTCATCCTCAGTAAGGGGGAGGTCTGGGGGGATGGTGAAAACTCGGCAGGGCTGGGAGCTGGGATCTGGTGTGGGTGTAGAGCTGGGAGTGGGGGTGGAACCTGTAACTGGAGTGGGTGTGATGGTGAGGGGAATGGGGGTGGAGTCATGAGCAGGGGTAATGTTCCCCTTGGGGTTCTGGGGGCTGGGGATAGTGACAGTGGGGTCTGTGGGGGACATGTCAGCAGAATGCAGGTGAGTGGTGCTGGTGGGGGTGGAAGTGGTGGTGACCACGGCAGTAGGGGTGGTGGAGGTCACTGAGTGTGTGGCATCAGCGATGATGTGAAGGGCAGAAGTGATGTCAGGTGTGATGCATGAGGAATTGTGAGGGGTGGAAGTGGTTGTGGGAGTGGCCATGATGGGGCGGAAGTGATATCAGCAATCAGCATGGGGGTGGCAGCTGCATCAACCGCATGGCTAATGGTGGAATAGGTTCTGAGGCCAGGGGAATCTTCTGGAATGTTTGAGGAGCGCTGGTTATGGAGGTGGGTGGATAAAAGTTTGTTGTACTTACAGTTTTTGATGTTTGAGATGGAATTGAAATAATGTTTGTTGAGAGTATGAATTCTCCTGAGGATGTCGTACAGTGTGGGTCCTTTGCAATTCTGAGAGAGTGTGGCCCTCAGCTGAGGCAGGGCTGACTGTAGAGAGGTTAGGTACCGGCGCATTGCTGCAAGCGTGGAGCAGAGGATCTTGAAGGAGAACTGTTGCAGGTTTTGAATCTATAGTCTGTACTGTTTGTCCTGTTCGGGTCCAAACTCTGCTGGCTTAAAGGTGGTTCGGAGTCCGTGTGGGATGAGTTGGTTATGGAGGCAGGCACTGAGGAAGCAAATGTGGCTGTGGTAGCGAGTTTGTTTCAGGACATGGTTGAAGAGCTTCAGGGCAGAGGAAATGACCTGGGAGTTGCAGTGGGAGAGGGACTCCCTAAGATTCTTGTAGAGAGAAGAGGAAAACTTCTTCAAGGCAGGCATCCTTGCAAGAGGATTCACAGTAGGGTTAAAATCAACTCGGTAAAAACAATGACTGCAGATGCTGGAAACCAGATTCTGGATTAGTGGTGCTGGAAGAGCACAGCAGTTCAGGCAGCATCCAAGTAGCTTCGAAATCGATGTTTCGGGCAAAAGCCCTTCATCAGGAATAAAGGCAGTGAGCCTGAAGCGTGGAAGATAAGCTAGAGGAGGGAACGCATCTCATCTACATCCCGCACCTCCGCCCTCAGACCCCACCCCTCCTACCGTAATAAGGACAGAACGCCCCTGGTGCTCACCTTCCACCCTACCAACCTTCGCATAAACCAAATCATCCGCCGACATTTCCGCCACCTCCAAACAGACCCCACTACCAGTGATATATTTCCCTCCCCATCCCTTTCCACCTTCCGCAAAGACTGTTCCCTCTGCGACTACCTGGTCAGGTCCACGCCCGCAAACAATCCTGGCACTTTCCCCTGCCACCGCAGGAACTGTAAAACCTGCGCCCACACCTCCTCCCTCACCTCTATCCAAGGCCCTAAAGGAGCCTTCCACATCCAAAGTTTTACTTGCACATCCTCCTCTTCCTCCACTACATTGATGACTGCACTGGCGCCACCTCGTGCTCCCGCGAGGAGGTTGAGCAATTCATCAACTTCACCAACACATTCCACCCTGACCTTAAATTTACCTGGACCATCTCTGACACCTCCCTCCCCTTCCTGGACCTCCCACTCTGCCGAGGACATGGAGGTCCTGGGCCTCCTTCACCGCTGCTCCCTCACCACCAGACGCCTGGAGGAAGAACACCTCATCTTCCGCCTCGGAACACTTCAACCCCAGGGCATCAATGTGGACTTCAACAGTTTCCTCATTTCCCCTTCCCCCACCTCACCCTAGTTCTAAACTTCCAGCTCAGTAACTGTCTCCATGACTTGTCTGGACTTGTCCTACCTGCCTATCTTCTTTTCCACCTATCCACTCCACCCTCTCCTCCTTGACCTATCACCTTCATCCCCTCCCCCACTCACCCCTTGTACTCTATGCTACTTTCTCCCCACCCCCAATCTCCTCTAGCTTATCTCTCCACACTTCAGGCTCACTGCCTTTATTCCTGATGAAGGGCTTTTGCCCGAAACATCGATTTCGAAGCTACTTGGATGCTGCCTGAACTGCTGTGCTCTTCCAGCACCACTAATCCAGAATCTGGTTTCCAGCATCTGTAGTCATTGTTTTTACCAACCTGATTAGAAAAATAGGCTAATTAAACAAAAACACTCACTGCATGGTCTGTGATAGAAGGTAACAACTTTTAACACAAAGTATTTAACAAAAGAATCAAAATTTATAAATTGGGGTTGAAATCAATAAATGATAAACATTTTTAACAAATAGAGGTGTGGTATCAGGTACTACAAAGTCAACTTGAATGAACAAGTTTTAAAATTGCAAACTCACCTGTGTTAGGTGCTATATAGAATCTTTTGAATCATACAGTAATTGACTCAAACTGAATCGATAGGAATCAATGACGTCAGAGAATTGTCTTCTTTTGAGTAACAGAGAAACTAACTCTCAAATGAAATGTATTTTCCTTCTCAGGTAATCTCTTTTATGAGTTCACAAAGTAACAAGAAATCAGTAATTTCAGGGTTTCTAAGAACAGAAGAAATCAGATCAGGAGTAGATCCATCCAGCCTGCACTGCCTTTCAACAAGATGATGCCTAATCTTTATCTTAACCTCCACTTCCCGCTGACTGCCCATATCTCTCAATTCCATGGGAGGCTAAGATAATGTTTTTTTTTAATCTAAAATATATTCAATGATGGTGCAGCCATAACTCTTTGGGCTTTAGAAGTATCAAATTTCAAAGGGTCACCACCATGTCAGTAAAGGAACTTTTCCTCATTTTAATCCTGTGTGATTGGTCCCTTAAAATGAGATTGTGCTCTTATGTTCTAGACTCCCTAGCATAAGGAATCAGCCTCTCAGTGTCTATCCTGCTAAGTTGTTAACAATCTTATATGTTTCAATGAAATCACCTCTTAATCTTCTAACCTCCAAAGAATATAGATTTAATTTACTCTGGCTATATCAGGACAGCATCCTCACCCCAGAACCTAATCTGGTGAACCTTCACTGTATTGCCTGGAATTAAGTGTATTGTTCATTAAACATGTACGTGAATGGTAACTTCCTCTGTTCTTTGTATGAATATACCATCCCCTTGACCATTGATGTTTACAAGTTTTATGTCTTTCAAAAATATTCTCTTTTTCAATTCTTACCTTTTAATTCTTCCCCATATTATACTCCATCTGCGACCTTGATTCATACTCACTTAACTGTCAATATCACTTTGTAGCTTTTCGGTCTTCCCACTGCTTACATTCACATGTAACTTTGTATTGACATCAAACTTCAATGTATTGTTCTATTTCTATCTAATGCATTGATAAATATTGTTAATAGTTGAAGTCCAGGCACTGATTCTTGCAACATTCCATTTCTGCTCTGCCAACTTGAAAATACCCATTTTATATCTACTACTTGCTTGCTGTCCATTAATCAACCCTCTATCCACAACAATATATTACACCCCATTCCATTAGTCCTTACCTTGCCTTACGGACCCTTATCAAATGCCTCTGATTGTCCAAAACAAAGAATTGGCTACCTTATTAGATGAATATCCTTCCATGTATTATGAAGGAACAGCATGAAAATGTCAATGAAGTATTCTGCTCACTTTATAAAAGTCTTTGTAAGGAATGAATCTGTGTTATAGCTGGACAATTTGGTCAATTGCTGATTGGCAAAACTGACAAAAGATAATGCCTGATTATTTGCAATTTTTTATAATATTAGAAAAGTTTCTTGCTAACATTTATAAATCATCAGTATTCAGTCTAGGTGTTAATGTTAGCACCTTATGTCTTGTATATCTTGTGTTCAAACTGGAGAGTAATCTGTCAAAGATAAAAAGTTACAATTTACTATTTCCTCCACTTCCTTTGTCATGTTTTTATTCCCTCTTAGTAATCTCCTCTCCCCACAACTGTTCCATCAGTTTCACCTAATTCTTCTTCTCTGTATTGATTTGCTGCCTTTTTCTTTCTCTTCTCTCGCCCTTTCCTCATCTATTCACCTGTCCAATCCAAATGACTTCCTCCTCCAGGGACTATGTTGCCCTTGACCTCTGATGTTTTTCCACCAAGATGCTGGAGTAAATCTTGACTTGTTCATTTTTGGTGTTATATTTGGAAAAGCAAAACTGTAAAGAATTTTAAGAAGAAGGTCTATGGTATATACAGTTTATTTTCTAACAGCAACACAATTTTCTAAACTGTCAAAAATAACATCAATAAGCTGTGCTTCATCCATTGTGTTGTCACATCATTTCAATGGAAAGCCTCCTGGAACTTAACAAACATTGGTTATTTTTATTTAAGCCATTTTATTTCTCTTGTATAGCCCACAACATTTTTATTTTATAAAATGTTGCCACAAAACATTTACTGAGCCACTTTAAATGGCTTGCACATTTGTATTCTCTTCTTCCTCAGATGCAAGAAGCATTGTATCAGTATTGTATCAATGTTTACTGGCGGTCTGTTTTCTAGGGCCTTACTTTAATTACAGGGGATTAAATGAGGGATAAAAGAAAGTTGGTCAGTAATAAACCAGCAGGGCTCCTATCTTGATCACTTCTAACACAGCCAATTACTCTTTGGTCCTTGTGTGGAGTTTGCAGTCTTAGTCTCTCAAGAATAGCTTCTCTATTGTTAATAGTAACTTGTTTGCTATAAATGCTAGCTCAAATGGTCTTTCATTTCCTTAAGTAATTGGTTGACACACAGTTCAATACCTCAGCACAGCTCAAGCTGTTCACCTTATTCACATAGCCCATCTTTGATCAGCCTCCCACTGTAGTGCAAGTTATGGCTGCCAGCATTTTGAAGAGATGCAAGAGGTGGATAAGAGAAATATTTCTGATTACTTGGCCTCTGTATGTAATCACAATCATTTTCCATTTAAACATCCCTGGAAGTTTACTGTGCTGATTGATAAGAAAAGTCAAAATTACTAACTGCAAAATCTACTTGTATTTCTTATACCAAAGTAGCTGCCCAGTTGGTGTCATTGCAAACCACAAATACAAGGAAAGATCTGGTGGCTTTAATTATGCTCCATGTGCATTTTCCCACCACTATTAAAGCAATAATGTAGAGCTTAATGAAGACAAACTTACACCTCAAAACAACACAAAATTGAAATCAGATAGATCTGATAGAGAAGGTCAATTCTTAATGATGAACATACATAATTGACATATCGCAAAGGATGAGTTGGTTCTAAAGTTCTAGGTCATTTGCAATTAGAGGAACTGTTTATGTAATACATTGATGCACAGTATCCTGACTGGCATAACTTGCAATCAAACCCATTTAAATGAATCTTGCTAGTTCTCTCATTTCTTTGCTAGCTATGAGGATGTCAGCACGGAGTGGGGTGGGGTCGGGAGAAGAACTTAAATATCTGAAAACTCCTTGGGGTTAAAATTCACTTATCCTAATTTCTAGCTATGTGGTTCATGTTTTAAAGTATTTTTGTGCCATTTAGAAATGGAATGGACAAGATATAACATTTGCTGATCCAAATTATTTTCAGGACTACAACAGGAAGAGATGTGGCTCCTAATCCATATTATAGACCTCCTTTCCATGTTTCAAGTACCCTTCCATTTTCAAAGGCATAGTCCCTATAAAAGGAAAATTTCAACACTGCACTGCAGGCTATTGCTTTTGGCCACTGACAACGAAGCTATGGAACACCAGGGGAAGGAAATAGCTCCTTGATTTTCGACTCACACCATAGAAACTAGAAAGGAGGTCAACAAGGAACACTGTTCAGTAACACAGAGAACCCTGATATGTGGCAAAGGCAGGAATTTCCCAGAGTGTGGTTCCACAAACCCAACAGGAGTGCCACAAAATTGTTAATGACCTGGTCGAGTGGTCAAGATAAGTATAACAGCGCATCTTACCACTGTACCTACTTCTCACATTGGTCAGTACACATAACATCTTCACACTCAGGACTTGCCTGTAAAATACTTACACCACAGCACGGGGACACACACTTTTAAAGCATACTAGACCTCTGGCTGTCTTAAAAATTCCTCCAATTTTTCAGCTGTCACAGGCATCATCTAAACTCACAGACACACAGTCACTGACAATCTGCCTTGCATCTTGAAGGCAAAGGTGAACCAACCAGACTGAGTACATTCACCCAGTGTCAAGGAGGAAACTGTCCAGCACTTCATGGAGGAAGCAGCGTTACAGAGTTAGTGATGCTGAGGCCATCCTGGATGGAGTCAGTCATTGTATTGCACACTTTCTCCACACACTCCTCACCCTGCTTGTGAAAGCTGCCAGGAATCAGAAATTGCAATTGGAGTAGCCGTGAACATCCTGATTTCCTCTCCTTCTCTTCTTGCCCAGTCTCCCTCATACTTTTTTTTTCAGACGACAGAGGACAGCAGGAACATGTGAAAGGAGGATAGGAAGGAAAAAGCTTTAAGAAGAAGAGTCACTCAACTAATACGTACAGCTTCCCGGTCAGATTTTGGCCAAATGTGAGAATGAGAGATTACTTAACATTGGAATATGCATGTGGTAAGTACCTGGACTTGTGTGGTCTGCAGCCAGGCAGGCATAGGACAGCCTGAAGGCGAGGTCAGCTGCAAACAACTGAGATGTTGGGGTGGACTACAGAAAGACCTTGATGAATGTGCTACTGAGATACATGGTGCATTAATAGATCTATCAGACAGCCTGGTTTCACTCTGGCACAAGGCATCAAGCAGAGATTGGAGCCAATTCATTCCACCATAGATTTACTGGGCACCTTCATTGCAGTACTGTCAAACTGACCAAATGAACATAAGAACACTGGAATATTGGAACAAGGATAGATTATTTAGTTCTTTGAACCTGTTCCACCAGTCAATGAGATCATGGCTGATCTGTGACCTTATGTGTTTGCCCTCTGAATAAAATTTATGATTAACAATTGCTTGAATATCAGGAAGAGAAGTTCCAAACTTCTGACATTCCTTTGTGTGTAAAACTGTTTCCAAAGTTGATATGGCTCTAATTTTGTGACCATGCCCCAAGTTCTCGGCTACCAATTGGTGGAAATAGTTTCTTTTGATCTAAACTATGAGCTCCCTACGAGCAGAAGAGTTGGATTGAGCCCTGTATTGATTTCTATGGAGGAGGCTCACTGTATTAAGTGCTAATCAGGCACTTTGGCCAGTAGCAGATCTTGCATAGGTTCAAGGAACTTCAACCCCTCCCCCTCTGAGAACTGCTAGGCAACCGGAGGCCACAGCAGCAGTGGCCCAGTTAAGTTAGTGACAATGTGGGAATGTCATCTTCTCAGTGTCATATTGGGATCTGGGTGGTTAAGGTATAGTTGCTGCCACCAATACTCCTTTCTGCTACTAAAATAAAACATAATTTCAGATAAACCATCTCAAATAGAAATAATACTGAAAATCAACTGCAAAATGATTTTACCAAATTCAAATCAACATTTAATTTTGTGAGGTGATAGTGCACCCCAGTCCCACAGCACCCACCTGTTGTGGTAGAAACCATATGCTTGTTCAGCCATGACACCCAGTTCCCACAGAACCTACTTATCACCAAGTCACAAATGGTTTGACAGAAAGTTTTGTTGAGACAATGAAATATTCCATGAAGGTAACTTGAGAACAAGGATCACTATCCAAAAGACTGAGCTAATTTTTGTTAACATCTCAGAACACAAACCATTGTACAACCCAAAGTTCTCCAACATCGCTCATTGTAAAATGTCAGTTGTGCATGGCATTTGATTTGCTGATTCTGGATTAGAGTGATGCTGGAAAAGCATAGCTGTACAGGCAGCATCTGAGGAGCAGGAAGATCGACGTTTCGGACAAAAGCCCTTCATCAGGAATAGAGGCAGAGTGCCTGCGGGATGGAGTCCTCTCATTTATCTCTCCACCCTGCAGGCACTCTGCCTCTATTCCTGATGAAGGGCTTTTGTCTGAAACATCGATCTTCCTGCTCCTCGGATGCTGCCTGAACTGCTATGCTTTTTCAGCCCCACTCTAATCCAGAATTTGGTTTCCAGCATCTGCAGTTATTGTTTTTACCTATTTGATTTGCTGAAACTGCCCATGAGGTTTCTGACAGGAAACAATATAATAAGGTTTTCCATGAGAACAAGGTCGAGAGTGTGGCGCTGGAAAGACATAATAGGTCAGGCAGCATCCAAGGAGCAGGAAAATTGATGTTTCAGGCATAAGCCCTTCATCAGGAATGAGACTTGTGGGCCAGGAGACAGAGAGATAAATGGGAGGGAGTGTGGGGTTGGGGGAAATGTAGCTGACAATACGATAGGTAGATGGAGGAGTTGATGGGAAAGGCAATGGACAGGTCAAGAGGGAGGTGCCAAGTTAGAGGCTTGAGACTGGGATAATGTAAGGGGAGGGGAAATGAGAAAACTGGTGAAATCCACATTTGTCCTGTGTGGTTGCATGGTCCCAAGGCAGAAGATGAGGCATCCTTCCTCCAGGTGTTGGGTGGTAAAGATTTGGCGATGGAGGAGGCCCACGACCTTCGTGTTCTTGGCAATGTGGGAGGGGGAGTTGAAGTGTTCATCCACAAACCTGACTTCCCTGGTTGACCCAATGTCTCAGTCTGCCTCTGTTCCACTGAGCTCATCTCTTCCTACCTCAACACTGTCCTGTCCCCCTTAGTCTAAGAAGTCCCCACCTACATTTGAGACACCCTTCACTTCCTCCAAGGTTTTTGTTTGCTCAGCCCTCAACGCCTCATCTTCACCATGGACATCCAGTCCCTGCGCACATCAATCCACCATGACGAAGGTCTCCAAGCCCGCTGTTTCTTCCTCTCATGCTGTTCCACTGACACCCTCATCCGCCTGGCTGATCTGGTCCTCACCCTCAAAAACTTCTCCTTCTAATCCTCCCACTTCCGCCAAACCAAAGGGGTGGCCGTGGGCACCTGCATGGCCTACTGCTATGCTTGTCTCTTTGTCTGGTACATGGAACAGTCAAACCTCCGCAATTACACCGGCACCACCTCCCACCTATACCTCCACTACATCAATGACAGTATTGGCACTACCCCGTGCTCCCATGAGCAGCTTGGACAGTTCATCAACTTCACTAACACCTTTCACCTCAACCTCAAATTCACCTGGACCAACTCGAATACCTTCCTCCCCTTCCTGGACCTCTCCATTTCCATCTCTGGCGACCGACTAACCATGGACATCTACTATAAGCCCACTGACTCCACAGCTACCTGGATTACACCTCGTCCCAACCTACCTCCTGTAAAAATGTCATCCCTTATTCCCAATTGCTCCGCCACAACCGCATCTGTTCCTAGAATGACTAATTCTGCCGTAGAAAATCCCAGATGGCCTCCTTCTTCAAAGATCACAATTTCCCCTCTCACATGTCATCGAACCTCACTTCCTGTGCCTCCGCCATTGAACACCATCCCTCCCAATCAATAAGGACAAAGCCCCCAGTCTTCACCTTCCACCCTATCAACCTCCGGATACATCACATTTTCTTCCCCTACTTCTGCCACCTACAAGCAGGCACCAGATATATTTCCCTCCCCACCCCTTCAGTGTTTCGGAGAGACCATTCCCTCCAGAAGTTCCCAGTCAGATCCAAGTGCCTTCCCCCCCCTCCACCCACCAGTCCACACCACCCTCCTGGCACCTTTCCCTGTCACCGCAGGAAGTGCAGAACCTACACCCACAACTCCTCCCTCAACTCCATTCAAGGCCCCAAACGATCCTTCCATATCCTACAGAAATTTACCCGTACCTCCACCCATATCACCGATTATATCCGTTGCACCCGATGTGGTCTCCTCTGCATTGGGGAGACAGGACACCTACTTACAGATCATTTCAGAGAACATCTCTTGGACACCCGCACCAACCAACCCCGCAGCCCTGTGGCTGAACGCTTCAACTCCCCCTCCCCCTCCCACTCTGTCAAGGGCATACAGGACCTGGGCCTCCTCCATCGCCAAAATGCTACCACCCAACGCCTGGAGGAAGAATGCTTCATATTCTGCCTTGGGACCCTGCAACCAGATGGGATAAATGTGGATTTCAACAGCTTCCTCATTTTCCCTTTTTCCCTCCCCCACCCCCCCATATTTTCCCAGTCCCAAGTCTCCATCTTGACGCTGCCCTCTTGACCTGTCCATTGCCTTTCCCATCTATCTGCTCCACCCTCCTCTCCGACCTATCACCTTCTCCCCCATTTTCATCTACCTATTGCATTCCCAGCTACCTTCCTCCCAACCCCACCCCCTCCATTTATCTCTCAGCCTCCGGCCCACAAGCCTCATTCCTGATGAAGGGCTTATTCCCGAAACATCAAAGATCCTGCTCTTCGGATGCTGACTGACCTGCTGTGTCTTTCCAACACCACACTCTCGATTCTGATCTCCAGCATCTGCAGTCCTCACCTTCTCCTGTATGAGAACAAGGCCAAACATTGCATTTTCCAAAAAGGTCAAGAAGAGTTGGTGAAGAATTACACCACTAATGAACAGTGGGTCCCAACCATCATTGTAGCACAGACTGGACCGGTCTCTTGCACCACATATATTATGTGAGAAGACGTGCCGATTATCTATTCACAACCAGAATTACTCAATTGACAATTAATAAATTGTGATGATATTAATTGAAAATCCACAAATAACTCTACCAAATAAAGATCCAGGTATACCTGAGCACAAAACGATAACTGGAGAATCTGAGGGAAAGAGTATTTTAATGGAGAAATACCATGGCATTACACAAATCTCCAAACATTCAGTTGAAAGACAATGAATTATGATGATCACATAACACTTAAAATACCAGTGGTTAAAACCAACAAGCAAAATAAACAGTGAGTTGTGCTGACAGCCATAATGGAGTCGATGTCCTCTTACCTATTGACTGTTGTATATAGGATTGCAAATATTGTGAATAACTTCATTGCAGGAACCTGTGCTGAAAAGCAAGAGGGATGTTGTGTATTTTGCAAGTATGGTGGACTGTCACTTTAAGAGTCCAATCATGTGATGTAATGATAATGCCAACAGGGTTTTGGGTGCTCTAACCTTGCTGTGGAGTAAACATCTCCTTAATTAAGCTGCTGATGCTATTAAACATATAAACTTATTGCTCCTGTTTTAAGTGAAGAAAATAGGCAATAGCAATTCAGCAAAGTTGATGAGAGTTCAGAGCCAGCATGTTGCTATGAAAATAAAGGAGAGGGACCTTGGATGACAAGACAAACTGTGAGCTGAGTCCAAAAGAGAAAAGTGGCATTTATAAGATTTGGGAAACAGCACTTCAAAAAAATATAAAGAATGCAGGAAAGCATTTAAACAAAGAATTAGGAAAGCTAAAAGGGGCCGTGAAATGTCTTTGGCAAATAAGAATAAGTAAAGTCCCAAGGCTTTTTGACATATATAAGGAGCAAGAGGATAGGTAGGGAAAATGTAGGTTCACTCAAGGACAAAGGAAGGAATTTTTGTGTGGAGCCAAAGGAAGTAGATGAAGTTCTTAATGAATTCTTAATAAAGATGAAGTTCTTAATAAATTAGTATTTATGAAGGAGAAGGACATGGTGAATATAAAAGTGGTGTTAGGTGTTTTAAAATGCATTGAGATTTATCCCAGAATACTGAGGCAAGCAAGGGAGGAAATTGCTGGGACCTTGTACAAAACCTTTATATCCTTTTTAGACACAGAAGAAATCCCAGAGGACTGAAGAATAGGCAGTGTTGCTCCTTTGTTTAATAAGGGCAACAGGGATAATCCAGGAAATTACAGGCCAGTGAGTCTTATGTCAGTAGTAGGGAAATTATTGGAGAAGGTTCTTAGGTCAGGATTTATTCACATTTCGAAACAAAAATATGAATTTATTAGTGATCAGCAGCATGGCTTTGTTGGGGAGGGAGGTCATGTCTCATAAACTTGATTAAGTTTTTTGAGAAAGTGACAAAGATGATTGAGGGCAAGGATGTGGTGATGTTTTTTACATGCACTTTCACAAGATCTTTGACCAGGTCCCTTATGGCAGGGTGATACAGAAGATAAAGTCACATGGGATCCACAGTGAGCTGATATGATGAATACAGAACTGGCTTGCTCATAGCAGACAGAGAGTAGTGATGAACAGCTGTTTTTTTTGACTGGAGATCTGTGACCACTGGTGGTCTGCAGGGTACAGTGCTGGGACACCTGTTGTTTCTAATATGCATAAAAGAATGTGGGTAGTCTGATTAGTAAATTTGTGGCGTTATGACAGAGGTTGAATCCCTCTGCTAATTAAAACTAGAAAATCCAGAAAAGCTTGCCTCACCTAGTAACCTGCTAAAAGTATCAGTGAGTGAAAGAAAACCCCTGATTTCCATTGTTTTAAAAAAAAACAATTTATTTCTCTAACTCGGACAATGAACACTACACAAAAACTATTAACAAATCCAAGCCCCCTTTCCTCAACTAATCATGATCTGATCCCCAACTCTATTAAAATGCTGCTCCAATAACATAATTTTTAAACAGTCTCTCAAAGCCCATTCAGTTTGTTATGCAGTCTTCTTTTCAGTCTTCCGAATTGCTGTCTTCTCCCAGAATCATCTGCTTACATTTTTACTGCTTTTACCGGAAAAGTGCCTTCTGATAGATAGTGCCTTCTGAGATTTCTTTGAGACCAACATATTTATTTCTTCGGATGGCAGTTGCACTGACTAATTTTCAAAATGCCCTTGTTTTAACCCCCAATGTCATACCCCCTCGTTGGTCTGATGTTGTCAATACAATAAATTCAATTATGTTTTGATATCCTGGATATAATTTAAATTAATTGGTTAACTTTGAATTGTTGTCAAAACAGCAACTAAAACTCAGGTATCCACTTAACAGCCAATTGTTACATGTCTCTGTTTTGGATCAGCTCATCTCCCAGCTGCTTTGTACATTGGCAGTCGTTGTTGTACCCTAAATTCTGTCTTAAAGTGACCATGCACTCTTTCGACTTTATAACAGTGGACGGAACTAATGTTGGGAATATATGGATCAAAACAGTTCCAAGCCTGAGAACACTCAGTAGTGGCATACCCTGCACACAAAGACTGCACACACATCTTCATACAATGAGCCATACAGCACCCCAATGATGAGGGCCATACCTCCATCATTCATTGAGCTTAAGCCTCAGCATTTATACCAACTTGGTGATGGTACTGTGGCAACTAAGTAGTCAACACATGACATCAAGAAGGGAGTGCCTGATGAACTTTGAACCCTTCCCATCCCAGACCCACATCAATCTTACCAATGCGTTCAGTAGAGTCCTTTGTATTGCTTGCACGACAGATGATGCAATGATTATCTCTACCTCAGCACTATTGCATGTGATACAAGATATGATTCATGTTTGGTCAGCATTCGCCTCTTTTTACATCATTGCCACTAATGTCGACACCATTGACATGGCCATGATCAATTTTCAAGCATCAAATACATGGTGCAAATTGTCTTTGATTGCTGTTTATACCTAGGTACATACACTCTGAATGCATTTCCTATGGATGTTATCATACTGCACATTGAAAGTAGCTGGAGTTTGCAACCCATGCTTGAGTCCTATTGTCCATCATGTTGTAGAGTCCATGCTTTCAGCCATCAAACCAACATTGAATCCAGCCACTCTGGATATTATCCCAGGCACTTCCCTTGCAGTTAGAGTGCAGTGATACCAAGGAACATGGCTTGTGGTGAACACCGTCAGCACCAGGCTACACCTGGTTGTCAGGTAAAACCTCGGAGCCTCCGTACGCATTGCCTTTAGCTCGCACTACCTTTCACAAGGAGTGAACTCAAGGAAAGTAAGATGCAGATATAACAGGCATTCTTTATAGAAACATGAGATACATATACATCTGTTTATGTAAAAACAACCTGAGAAAAGTATGAAAGGCAGAATTGCCTGAAGCTCCCAAGTGATGTCCTAAAAGAACAACATGGTGTGTGAGTTGCTTGGAAAGCAGCCATGATCATGTGGTGAGGCTGGTGGCTGATTCCCTGATATCAAGTAATGGTTGGAGACACTGGATACTGCAAATGCTGTGGGCCCTGACAACATTCCAGCAATAGTACTGAAGACCTGTGTCCAGAACTTGCCACTCCCCTAGCCAAGCTGTTCCAGTACAGTTACAACACTGGCATCTACCCAGCAATGTGGAAAATTGACCAGGCATGTTCTATACATTAAAAAAAAGCAGGAAGAATCCAACCCAGCCAATTACTGCCACATCAGCCTACTCCCGATCATCAGTAAAGTAATAGAAGGTGCCATCAGCAGTGCTATCAAGCTGCACCTGCTCAGTGACACCCAGTTTGGGCTCCACCAGGGCCACTCAGCTCCTGACCTCATTATAGCCTTGGTTCAAACATGGACAAAAGATCTGAATTCCTGAGGGGAGGTGAGAGTGACAGCCCTTGACATCAAGGCTACATTCAACCAATTGTGGCATCAAGGACTCTTAACAAAATTGGAATCAATGGGTATTGGGGACAAACTCTCCAGTAGTTGGAGTCATACCTGACACAGTGCAAGATGATCATGGTTCTTTGAGGTCAGTCATCTCAGCTCCTGGACATCTCTGCAGGAGTGCCTGACAGTAGTGTCCTAGGCCCAACCATCTTCAGCTGATGAATCAATGACCTTCCTTCCACCATAAGGTCAGAAGTGGGGATGTTTGCCAATGACTGCACACTATTGAGCACCATTCACAACTCCTCTGACACTGAAGCAGTCCATGTTCAAATTCAACAAGATCTGGACTATATCCATACCCCTGCTGACAAGTGGCAAGTAACATTCATGCCACACAAGTGCCTGCCTATGGCCATCACGAATAAGAGACAATCTAACCACTGCCGCTTGACATTCAATGGTGTTATCATCACTGAATTCCCCACTATCACCATCCTATGAGTTATCATTGATCAGAAACTCAACTGACTCACTACATAAACACAGTGGCTACAAGAATATGTCAGGGGCTAGGAACCCTCCCACCCACTCACCATCCTGACTTGGAAATATATCGCCATTCCTTCACTGTCACTGGGTCCAAATCCTGGAATTCCTTCTCTCATGGTATTGTGGGTCAACCACAATACTCACTGACAGGCGGACTGTAGCGGTTCAAGAAGGCAGCTCACCACCACCTTCTCAAGGGCAGCTAGGGACAGTTAAGAAATGTTAGCCAGCCCACATCCCACATATAAACAAATAAATAAAATTCCGAGTTGCACGGAGGAAAGATGGACAAGCTGGCTTCCATGGACCATGCAGGGAAATGCTGGTGATTGTGGTGCAGTTGGATGAAGGCCTGCAGAAGGAAACAGTGATCTGTAGAACTAGGTAACTGCTCTGACAGAAACATTAGGAATGAGCACCATCTAGTTGTCAGTATGGGAGGGGGAAGGATCATGGAGAGCTGTATAGAAATGAGGTAAGATTATTGATTAGTAAGATACAAATGTATGAAAATAAGATGGTTAGTGCTCATTAGCAAGATTCAGAACTCACCATTTAAACATTATGGGAAAATCACAAATGTTTTTTCTTGACAGTGAGAATTTTTTTTCTCATTCCACGTGCCCACATCACTCAAGACACAATCAAATTTGACCATTTTTAATTTCAATTTGATAACATTTCAGCAGAACTGACTCAAAACAAGTCTAGGCAAATGCAGATGTAAACAAATTCTAGGGAAATACATCTCACACTCTTAAAGGAAATCAAAATGATTTCATAAGGCCACAGTAACCATGAGGCACATAATCCAATATCTCTATTTACCATTTCTCTGCAAATGACATCATCTCACGATGAAAATTGTCAAGCTCACTTTGTAGCAAATCTGCCCTCATTACAAGAACAGAAAACTTGTTGGAGAGTTTCTCAACCCTTTGTGGAAAGAAGAATCACCTGACATCTAATCTAATTCCGTGTTTTTGGAGACTAACTTATCTTCATATGGCTTGTTGTTCATCTGAAACTATCTAATTCAAATTAACTCCCCACACAGATGCAGTCTACACTTTTCGTTATTTTAAATGTCTCAAATCAATTGTCCCTGAATATCTCTAATGTAAATAGATCCAGCTTGTCTAAGCCTGTAATGTTATTTATACCAGTTGATTACTTTTCCATGAATTCTATTTCACCTTGGAAGTGGACATAGTAAAGGTGAGCTTAACTTACTACAGTGACACAAATCACACAATAACAGGTTAGTTGCCCATTAAAGATATTACTTTTACAATACGATGTGATGCCTGGGCTGCCACCCATCCTTCATTGTACACTCATCTATGGGATTGTTAACTAATCTGTGGTAGAGGATGGATATTAATAAATCTCAGAAGAAGAGGCTCTTATCTTAGGTAACAAGATAAGTTTTATTATATATCAGTAATTATGCACTGGAACTGGGTTAACTGCATCTGGTGTACTTTGTGCAGTTTTTGTCTTCGGAAAGATACTATTGCCATAGACAATAGTTCACCAAACTTGTTCACAGGATGGTGGGAATGCCCTATGAATAGAAATTGGGTAAACTGGGCCTGTACTCTCTAGAGTTTTAGAGAATAAGAGGTAATCTCATTGGAACCAACCAAATTAAGAAACAAACAGACAGGATAGATGCAGATAAGATGTTTCACCAGGTTGGGCAGTCCAGAACCAAGGGACATAATTTAGAAATAAGGGGCATTCCATTTATCATAGAGATGAGGACAATGATCTTCACTCTGAGGATGGTGAATCTTTGGAATTATCCTACCCCAGGGGATTGTGGAAGCTGAGCTTTTATGCATTTTTAAAGGAGTTATCATTTTTTGTCATCAATAATGGAAAGGACTGTCAGGACTCTGTGATTAAATGGCATTGAAATATTCAATCAGCAATAATCATGTTAAATAGTGGTGTAGGCTCAATGGGCTGAATAGACTCCTCCAATTCTTATGCTCCATGTTCTCACTTTAACTTTGAGTCATATCATCTATTACTAACTAAAGGTAGATAAGACATATTAACTGGGGTGAAATCAATTTTCGTTGATCTTGGCAGAACTCAAAACCAAATTTGAGAGAGGCATTTTCTTTAACTGTCAAAAAATACTTTGTTTAAAGATAAGTGGACTTTCCAGTGTGCCATGGTTGGTTTTCTTCCACAATTTGTCATTTTTTGAATCATGGACTGATAGGGCATCCTTGCACATCAGAATTGCTTTAATGATATTCCATTTTGCTTAACCCTCTAAGTTGGATTTCCAATCTAACTGATCTAATTATTAAAATCTGGAAAAAAAATTAAATTCCAAGAAGCCTTGGCTAGGTAAATCAAATTAAATATCTTTATATTATGGCCAGGGAGTAAATAATTTGTTTGCATGGAACTAATTATAATGAGGACTATTAATTATTGGAATTATCACCTTTTCTTGTTTGCTGGACATCTTAATCTCCAATTTGTATTGTCTGACTGTTTTGAAGAAAGGTGGAGAGTAATTTTGACTTTGGATGATTAAATAAGCAAATGATATTGATTCAGCCACTCATTATATATTTATTCAGGATATTAATTCAGATTGTAGTTCCATTGCAGGCAGCTTACCATTGATTGGAAGATAGATCCACCAGTATAGTGAGAGAAAATTAGAAACAATTCATGAATACCTCCCCTTGATATGATTCCATTACATCCTATTTGCCATCTTTCTTCTACAGTCAAATATTATAGATTGAAACATTGGGCTGAACTTTGTAAGGAGTGCAATCTAACATAAAACCATCAGAATGGAAGCATGGTCTGTACTTCTGATCAGAATCCTCTATCAGAAATGTGAGCTCTGGTTTCACAGAAAAAAGAGGGGGAGTGTAATCTAATATAGAAATGCAGAGCATATTTCCATTCAATCTCCAATCGCCAACCTTTTTCCACAACAGTCAGATAGGGATTCTTAAATGAAAGTTCCAGAATCACAGTCACCCACATTGACAGCTGCTGTAAAACTGCAATACAGAAGATAAATGTGAGGCAAGGGTCCTGGGATGATAGGCTGGTAGATGAGGAAGATGACAGGGTGTAAGGGTGCTCACTAAATGATGCAATGTTTGGGGAGTGGCAGGGTAGGAGATATCTGGTCCAATAAGGAGGGTGGAAGTGAGTGTTGTGTCCTAGAGTGGAGTAGGGAAATTAAATTTATGTAGGGAACTGGCACAATGTGGTGCATCCACATACAAATCAACAGCTTAGCAAGTGGGAATGAATTGGCATTTTTGTCTTAAATCTCAATAGGGCTTCTCAGGCACCTGTCATCATTTATATTATTGAAACAGCACAAACAGGACTTATGTTCTTTGCTACTAAATAACATAATACATAAAGTGCAGCATCACACTGATAGATACAACTTTATGAGTTCTGTTTTGAAAAGAGGTATTTGTACATTTGAAACCAAGGTGACTGGGTTATAAAGCAGGGATTCTAGGTAATCCCAGATGAAGGATGGGACGGTGGCACAGTGGTTAGCACTGCTGCCTCACAGTGCCTGAGACCTGGGTTCAATTCCTGCCTCAGGTGACTGACTGTGTGGAGTTTGCATGTTCTCCCTGTGTCTGTGTGGGTTTCCTCCGGGTGCTTTGGTTTCCTCCCACAGTCCAAAGATGTGCAGGTCAGGGGGAAAATTTAGGGGCATGGGTGGGTTGCGCTTCGGCGGATAGGTGTGGAGTTGTTGGGCCGAAGGGCGTGTTTCCATGCTGTAATGTAACCTAATCTAAAGATTTCTGGCTGTAAGAGATGCTCATTTTTTTTGAGGTGTTGGAGGTGATTTCCTCAAATTCCAGGAGCAGCAATTACTGTTTTATATGCTGTTGCATTGTTTTGGAACTTTGGAAAAAAAAGTCAAAACAACAGCAGTTTAAAAGGGAGAAGACCAGACAAAGGAAGCACATGGTGAGGACAGTGCAGGAGAGAGAGAGAGAACCCGCACAGTTACCGGCTTTGCTGTTTGAATTCGTGTATCGCTGGACATCGGAGTGCATCTGGGAAAATTAACAAACAGTGAAATTCACAACTAATCTTGGAGGAACTGTTGGGTGAAGTTCACAGCACAGAATCAGATAAGTTAATTGTTGTTTTAAGTCTGTCCAAGAGAGAGGCTGCAGTGGTGAGTATAGTGGATTCTTTCTTGATTATATGTTTTTGGAGATAAGTCTCTTGATTAAACTTAAAATATAAGCCATAGCTATTAATTTAACCTGGGGCAGTGTTTGTAGAGGAATAAGACGGTGTTATTTTCTGGGTCTGTAGATTGTGAAGGAGCAAAAATGGACTTTGCAGTGATATGCACTTCTTGTCAGATGTGGGAGTTTAAAGAGAGTTTAAGGGTTACTGCGGATTATATCTGCCATAAATGCTGTTGGATGCAAATCTTATCAGATCGAGTGGATCAGTTGGAGAGACAGATAGGAGCAATGAGGAATTTGCAACAGCTACGGTATGTGATGGATGGCAGTTATTGGAACTGGGGAAAGTCTCAGATACAGTCACAGAGATTGGTTAACTCCAGGAAGGGTGAGAGAGGTCAGCACCTAGGGCAGGAGTCTTTTGTGGATATACCCATTTCAAACAGGTATGCTGTTTTGGAAAATGTAGGGGGTGATGAATTCTCAGGGGAACATAGCATGAACAGCCAAGTTTCTGGTATTGAGACTGGCTCTAATGCAATGAGGGATACGTCGGCTTCCAAGAGATCAATTGTGTTAGGGGATTCTGTAGTCAGAGGTACAGACAGACGTTTCTGTGGCCAGCAGAGAAAAAGCAGAATGGTGTGTTGTTTCCCTGGTGCCAGGATCAAGGATGTCTCAGAGAGGGTGCAGAATGTTCTCACGGGGGAGAGGGGCCAGCAGGAGGTCATTGTCCACATTGGAACCAATGACATTGGAAAGGAAAAGGTTGAGACTCTGAAGGGATATTACAGAGAGTTAGGTAGAAATTTAAAAAGGAGGTCCTCAAGGGTAGCAATATCTGGATTACTCCCAGTGCTATGAGCTAGTGAGGGCAGGAATAGGAGGATAGAGCAGATGAATGCATGACTGAGGAGCTGGTGTATGTGAGAAGAATTCACATTTTTGGATTATTGGAATCTCTTTTGGGGTAGAAGTGACCTGTACAAGAAGGACAGATTGCACCTAAATTGGAAGGGGACTAATATACAGGCAGGGAAATTTGTTAGAACTGCTTAGGAGGATTTAAACTAGTAAGGTGGGGGAGGGGGGGGGGGGAACCTGAGGACCCAGGGAGATAGTGAGGAAAGAGATCAATCTGAGACGGGTACAGCTGAGAACAGAAGCAAGTCAAACAGTCAGGGCAGGCAGGGACAAGATAGGACTAATAAATTTAAACTGCATTTATTTCAATGCAAGAGGCCTAACAGGGAAGGCAGATGAACTCAGGGCATAGTTAGGAATGTGGGATTGCGATATCATAGCAACTATGGAAACATGGCTCAGGGATGGGCAGGACTGGCAGCTTATTGTTCCAGGATACAAATGCTACAGGAAGGATAGAAAGCGAGGCAGGAGGGGAGGGGTAGTGATGTTTTTGACAAGGGATAGCATTACAGCTGTGCTGAGGGAGGATATTCCCTGAAATACATCCAGGGAAGTTATTTGGGTGGAACTGAGAAATAAGAAAGGGATGATCACCTTATTGCGATTGTATTATAGACCCCCCAATAGTCAGAGAAAAATTGAGAAACAAACTTGTAAGGAGATCTCAGCTATCTGTAAGAATAATAGGGTAGTTATAGTAGGGGATTTTAACTGTCTAAACATCGACTGGGACTGCCATAGTGTTAAAGGTTTAGATGGAGAGGAATTTGTTAAGTATGTGCAAGACAATTTTCTGATTCAGTATGTGGATGTACCTACTAGAGAAGTTGCAAAACTTGACCTATACTTGGGAAATAAGGCAGAGCAGGTGACTGAGGTGTCAGTGGGGGAGCACTTTGGGGCCAGCGACCATAATTCTATTAGTTTTAACATAGTGATGGAAAAGGATAGACCAGATCTAAAAGTTGAAGTTCTTAATTTGAGAAAGGCCAATTTTGATGGTATTAGGCAAGAACTTTCGAAAGCTGATTGGAGGCAGATGTTCGCAGGTAAAGGGACGGCTGGAAAATGGGAAGCCTTCAAAAATGAGATAACAAGAATCCAGAGAAAGTATATTCCTGTCTGGGTGAAAGGGAAGGCTGGTAGGTATAGGGAATGCTGGATGACTATAAAGAAATTGAGGGTTTGGTTAAGTAAAAGAAAGAAGCATCTGTCAGTTATAGAAAGGATAAATCGAGTGAATCCTTGGAAGAGTATAAAGAAAGTAGGAGTATACTTAAGAGGGAAATCAGGAGGGCAAAACAGGGACATGAGATAGCTTTGGCAAGTAGAATTAAGGAGAATCCAAAGGGTTTTTACAAATATATTAAGGACAAAAGGGTAACTAGGGAGAGAATGGGACCCCTCAAAGACCTTTGTGTGGTCACAGAAAATGGAGGAGATATTAAATGAATATTTTGCATCAGTATTTACTGTGGAAAACGATATGGAAGATATCGACTGTAGGGAAATAGATAGTGACATCTTGCAAAATGTCCAGATTACAGAGGAGGAAGTGTCTTGAAATGGTTAAAAGTGGATAAATCCCCAGGACCTGATCAGGTGTACCCGAGAACTCTGTGGGAAGCTAGAGAAGTGATTGCTGGGCCTCTTGCTGAGATATTTGTATCATCGTTGGTCACATGTGAGGTGCCGGAAGACTGGAGGTTGGCCAATGTGCTGCCACTGTTTAAGAAGGGCGATAAAGAGAAGCTAGGGAACTATAGACCAGTGAGTCTGACTTCGGTGGTGGGCAAGTTGTTGGAGGGAATCCTGAGGGACAGGATATACATGTAGTTGGAAAGGCTATTCAGGACAGTCAACATGGTTTTGTGCGTGGGAAATCATGTCTCACAAACTTGATTGAGTTTTATGAAGAAGTAACAAAGAAGATTGATGAGGGCAGGGCAGTAGATGTGATTTATATGGACTTCAGTAAGGCGTTCGACAAGGTTCCCCATGGGAGACTGATTAGCAAGCTTAGATCTCATGGAAAACAGGGAGAAGTAGCCATTTGGATACAGAACTGGCTCAAAGATAGAAGACAGAGGATGGTGGTGGAGGGTTGTTTTTCAGACTGGAGGCCTGTGACCAGTGGAGTGCCACAAGGATCGGTGCTGGGCCCTCTACTTTTTGTCATTTACATAAAAGATTTGGATGCAAGCATAAGAGGTACAGTTAGAAAGTTTGCAGATGACACTAAAATTGGAATTGTAGTGGACAGCAAAGAGGGTTACCTCAGATTACAACAGGATCTGAACTAGATGGGCCAATGGGCTGAGAAGTGGCAGATGGAGTTTAATTCAGATAAATGCGAGGTGCTGCATTTTGGGAAAGCAAATCTTAGTAGGACTTATACACTTAATGGTAAGGTCCTAGGGAGTGTTGCTGAACAAAGAGACTTTGGAGTGCAAGTTCATAGCTCCTTGAAAGTGGAGTCACAGGTAGATAGGATAGTGAAGACGGCGTTTGGTATGCTTTCCTTTATTGGTCAGAGTATTGAGTAAAGGAGTTGGGAGGTCATATTGCAGCTGTATAGGACATTGGTCAGGCCACTGTTGGAATATTGCGTGCAATTCTGGTCTCCTTCCTATTGGAAAGATGTTGTGAAACTTGAAAGAGTGCAGAAAAGATTTACAAGGATGTTACCAGGGTTGGAGGATCTGAGCTACAGGGAGAGGCTGAACAGGCTGGGGTTGTTTTCTCTGGAGCGTTGCTGAGGGGTGACCTTATAACAGTTTACAAAATTATGAGGTGCATGGATTGGATAAGTAGACAAAATATTTTCCCTGGGGTTGGGGAGTCCGGAACTCGAGGGCATAGGTTTAGGGTGAGAGGGGAAAGATATAAAAGAGACCTAAGGGGCAACTTTTTCACGCAGAGGGTGGTACGTGTATGGAATGAGCTGCCAGAGGATGTGGTGGAGGCTGGTACAATTTCAACATATAAAAGGGATTTGGATGGGTATATGAATAGGAAGGGTTGGAGGGATATGGGCTGGGGCTGGCAGGTGGGACTAGATTGAGTTGGGATATCTGGTCAGAATGGACGGGTTGGAACGAAGGATCTGTTTCCATGCTGTACATCTCTATGACTCTATGACTGAACATTGCGTGACAGAAATATTCACACAAAGATTCCCACCCTGGAAAAACTTAACCCCAAGATTTTAGGTGTGAAGCATTTTTCCAAGCTTAATGCTGAGAACGGATTGTAGCCCATAGCTCTTTCCCAGAGTCACAGGTCAACATTCAGAAGACCTTTCAGTAGATACTAATTTTGTGGGTTACTTTTTGGATTATCTCTTAGCCAGGAGCTGCATCATACAGAGTGCACCAGAATGTTTCTATATCACTAATGATGTTGCAGTTCTTGGAAGAACGAAATATGTGAATAAGACAAACATTCCTCAACACATGGCAGCAACAAGAACATGTGGTCATTTTGTCAACAACATAAGATCTCAAATCAACATGAGCTACACTTTTTTCAAGTCAATCTACTTTTCAAACAGTACTGGATCTGAACTCATCAAAATAGATCTCCAAATTTTGTCAATGACAAGGAAAGCTCACTTACAAAGGTGTTTTGGTTTAGTCAATGTTTCATCTCCCAATATATAAATTTTCTGACCAAAACATCTTCTCTTCAAGATCTGATATTTCATATAGTCATAGAATCATAAAGTCATACACTTACCCTAAAGCTATGTCCTCTACCTCTGGACCTTGGCTATTTACCTATCCATGACCAGCATGAGTTTAAAAACCTCTGTAAGGTCACCCCTCAGTCTCTGACACTCCAGACAAAATAGCCATGTCCTATTCAGCCCCTCCCAATAGCTCAAACCCTCCAACCCTGGCAATCCTTGCAATTCTTTTCTGAACCCTTTCAATTTTCACAACATCCTTCCAATAGGAGGGAGACCACAATTGCACATATTATGCCAACTGTGGCCTAACCAATGTCCTGTACAGCCATAACATGACCTTCCAACTCCTTTACTTGTTGCTCTGACCAATAAAGAAAACCATACCAAATGCCTTCTTCACTATCCTACCTATCTTCCACTCCACTTTAAAGGAACTATGTACCTGTCTTCTAAGGTCTCTTTGTTCAGCAACACACCCCAGGACCTAAGCAATAAGTGTATCAGTCCTGCCCTGATATGCCTTTCTAAAATGCAGCACCTCACTTTTCTCTGAATTAAACTCTGTCTGCCAATCCTCGGCCCACAGGCCCATCGTATCAAAATCGTGTTGTACATTGAGGTAACGTTCTTCGCTCTCCACTATACCTCTAATTTTGTCATCTGCAAACTTACTCACCATGTCTCCTACGGTCACATCCAAATCATTTATATAAATGGCAGAAAGCAGTGGACCCAGCAATGATCCTTGTGGCACATCACTGATCACAGGCCTCCACTCTGAAAAGCACCCTTCCATCACTACTCTGTTTTCTATTTTCAAGCCAGTCGTGTACCCAAATGGCTAGTTCTCCCTGTATTCCATGAGATCTAACCTTGCTAAGTGGTCTATCATGAGAAATCTTGTGAACGGCTTACTGAAGTCCATATAGATCATGTCCACCACTCTGCCCTCTATAATCCTCTTGGTTACTTCTTCAAAAAACCCAATCAAGTTAGTGAGGCATGATTTCCCATGCACAAAGCCATGTTGACTATTCCTAATTAGTCTCGCTTAAGTATACTCTTACTGCCATTATACTGTTCTCAGGATTCACTCAATCTCTGCTGACTATACCGAAAACCAGAAGATATAGGAGCAGAAATTACACCATTCAGCCCATTGAGTCTGCTCTGCCACTCAATCATGGCTGATAAGCTTTATTCTCCCACTTTCTTCCCTGAACCCTTGATACTCAAGAACATATCTATCTCAGTCTTGAGTGTACTCAATAAGCCGACCTCCACAGCCTTCTGTGGTAATGAATTCCATAGATTCACCAGCTGCTGGCTGAAGAAGTTCCTCCTTATCTCTGTTTTAAAAGGTATTTTCTTTAATCTAAGGCTGTGCCCTCGAATCCTAGTCTCTCCCACCAATGGGAACATCTTCCCAAAATCTACTCTGTCCAGGCGATTCAGTATTCTGTACATTTCAATTAGATCCCCCCCTCACTCTTCTAAACTCCATCAAATATAGACCAATGGTCCTCAAACGTTCCTCGTATGTTAAGCTTTTCATTCCTGGGACCATTCTCATGAACCCCCTCTGAACACACTCCAAGGCCAGCACATCCTTAATGAGATATGGGGCCCAAAACTGCACACAATACTCCAAATGTATTCTGACCAGAGCCTCAGAAGTACATCTCTGCTTTTATATTCAAGTCATCTCAAAATAAATGCCATCAGTGCATTTGCCTTCCTAGCTACTGACTCACCCTGCAAGTTTACCTTGAGAGAATCCTAGACTAGAACTCCCAAGTCTCTTTGTACTTCAGACTTCTGAATTTGTTCCCCATTTAGAAGATAGTCCATCTCTCTATTCTTCCTACCAACGTGCACGACCTCACAACTTCCCATATTGTACTACATCTGTCACTTCTTTGCCCACTCTCCTAACCTGTCCAAATCCTTCTGCAGACTCCCCGCCTCCTCAAAGATGCCTGTCCCTCTACATATCTTTGTATCATCTGCAAACTTAGCCAGAATTCCCTTGGTTCCTTCATCTAGATTGTTAATATATAAAGTGAAAAGTTGTGATACCAAAACTGAACCTTGCAGAACTCCAGTTGTCACCGGCTGCCATCCTGAGAGAGATTATTTTATCCCCACTCTCTGCTTTCTGCCAAACAGCCAAGCTCTATCCATACTAGCATCTTACCTCTAACACCATGGGCCCTCATCTTACTCAATAGCTTCCTTTACGGTACCTTGTTAAAGGCTTTCTTAAAGTCCAGATAGATAACAGCCATTGGCTCTCCTTGGTCTAACCTGCTTATTAATTCGTCAAAGAATTCTGGAAGATTTGTCAGGCATGATTTCCCCTTGATGAAACCATGCTGACTTTGCCCTATTTTACCATACACTTCCAAGTATTTAGAAATCTCATCCTTCACAATAGATTCCAGGACCTTAACCATGACCGAGGTCTGTAAATTTCCCTCTTTTGCCGTACTCCTTTTTAAAACAGACGTGTCATGTCAGTGATTTTCCAGTCCTCTGGGACTCTTTCTGATTCTAGTGATTCCTGAAAGATCACTACTAATGCTTCCACTATCTCTTCATTTCTGCTCCATCTGGGCCAGGTGATTTATCCACCTTCAGACCATTCAGTTTTTCTAGCACCTTCTCCTTGGTGATGGCCACCATACTCAGCTCTGCCCCCTCGCTCTCTTGAATTTTTGGGATATGACTTGTGTCTTCCACTGTGAAGACAGACAGGAAGTAATTGTTCAGTTCCTCAGCCATTTCCTTGTTCCCCACCGTCATTTCTCTCCACCGTCATTTTCTAGTGGTCCAATGTCCACTTTTGCCTCTCTTTTTTTCTTCATATATCCAAAGAACTTACAATCTTCCTTTATATTTAATCTCCTCCTTCCTTATTTCTTCTTTTGTTGCTCTCTGTTGTTCTTTATAAGCTTCCCAATCATCTGGTTTCTCACTGCCCTTAACTACATTATATGCTTTCTCCTTTGCTTTTATGCTATCCCCGACTTCCCTAGTCAGTCAGTCATGGTTGCTTCATCCTCCCTATACCATGCTTATTTTTTCCCAGGATGAACTCTGCTGTGTCCTCTGAATTACTTCCAGAAACTCCTGCCATTGCTGTCCTACTGTCTTTCCTGCTAGGTTCCTAGAACATTGAATTACTGTCACTGGCCCCAATGTGCTCCCCCACTGATACCTCAGTCACCTTCCCTACCTTATTTCCCAAGAGTAGGTCAAGTTTTGCACCTTCTCTATTAGGTACATCCACATACTGAATCAGAATTTTTTCTTGTACACACCTGACAAATTCCTCTCCATCTGAACCCTTAACACTATGGCAGTCCCAGTCTATGTTTGGAAAGTTAAAATCTCCTACCATTAACACTCTATCATTCTTACAGATAACTGAGATCTCTTTACAAATTTGTTTTTCAATTTCCCACTGACTATTAGGGGGTCTATAATACAACCCCGATAAGCTGTTCATCCCAATCTGACTTCTCAGTTCCACCCAAATAAATTCCTAGATGTATTTGCAGGAATATCCTTTCTCAGTACAGCCGTAATGTTATCTCATATCAAAAAAGTTACATCCCCTCCTCTCTTTCCCCTCTTCCTGTCCTTCTTGTTGCATTTGTATCTTGGAACATTAAGCTGCCAGTCCTTGTCCATCCCTAAGTCATGTTTCTGTAATTGCTAAGATATCCCAGTCCCATGTTCTTAACCATGCCCGGAGTTCATCTGCTTTCCCTGTTAGGCCTCTTGTATTGAAATAAATTTAATTTATCAGTCCTACCTTGTTCTCTGCTTTGTGCCTGCCTGCCCTGAGTGGGTTCTTTTGTTGATTATATGTTTTATTGATATCTGTCTCTTGGTTCAATTTAAAAAATATAAAGCACAGGTACTAAGTTAGCATGGAGCAGTGATTTGGAACCTGACGTATCCCTCAATACATTACAACCAGTCTTGGTACCAGAAACTTGACTGTTCGTGCTACATTCCCGAGAGTTCATCACCCCCTACATTTTCCAAAACAGTATACTTATTTGAGATAAGAATAGCCACAAGAGATTTCTGCAGTACCTGTCTACCCCTCCTACCTTTCCTGGAGTTAACCCATCCACCTGACTGTGTTTCTGTGGCTTTTCTCTCTTCCTATAACTGCCATTGATCACACCTTCTAGCTCCCGTAAATTCCTTATTGTTTCTAACTGCCGCTCCAACTGACCTAAGCAATACGATAAGATTCACAACCAATAACATTTCCTGCAGACATAATCAGCAGTAACATGGAAACTCTCCCTAAATTCCTACATCTGACGGGATGAGCACATCATTCTACTAAAGGCCACCTTTGGTCCTTAAAAATCTGAAGACCCTATAAAAGATCATAGTCTTACTGCTCTAAAAACGCTGCTCCAGGCTAAATTAGTACCTACGTTTTATATTTTTAAAATTTAATCAAGAGACAGATCTCAATAATAAAATATATAATCAGAAAGGAATCCACTCTACTCACTGTTGCAGATTTAAAGCAAGGTTACACTAAAAAACTATGCACTTAGCTTCTCCCATGCTATAATATCTCCCACACAGGTGCCTCCAAGGTCAGTTGTGAATTTCGTTTTTTTTTAGTTTTTCTTAGATGCACTCGGATGTCCAGAGATGCTTGAACTCTAACAGCAAAAGCAGTAACCCTACAGATTCACTGCTCTGTCAGACAACAGTGTAGGTTTCTTTCCCTGATAATGGGATCCCTGCCTTTGTCTGTCTTCATCCTTTTTAAAGTACCATTGTTGTGACCATTTCTCCTTCAAAGTTCCAAAACAATACAGTAGCTTATAAATCAGTAATTACTGTTCCTGGAACTCCAGGAAATCAGCTCCAACACCTAAAATTCCTCAAAAAAGCTGTTGCTCTTTCATCCACAACTTTTTCCCATCTTCCATCTTGGATTACCCAGAATCCATGTGCCAGGAAGCTCACCAACAAATGTATTCTTTACAATTATGATCCCTCCAAGCTTACTGCATTAGAAATAGATGTATCCCAGAAAGACCTCAGAGTGTACATATGACATGAAGATGAGTCAATTCTGTTTGGCTCAAAAATCCTTTTGGCAGTTCAAGCAGATAATTCCAAAATAAAAATGGAAGCTTTTGCTTAATTTTGGACAACAAATGTTCCAGATGCATCTTTTTGGTAATCGTTCCACAAACTGCTGGAAATTATACCAAAAACCTCTCTCAAGTGCCCTTGAACAGCTACAGTGTCAACAAGGCTATGATTTCAAAGTCCATGCTCACAGATGATTATTGCTGATTGACCTAACACATAAGATAGTTCCCTAGACATATATGTGGATATTGTCAATTCTGAGCTTAAAGATTTATTCTGCATTGATTTCATTCATTTTGGTCACGACTAAACAAGGTAATTGAGCAAGCTATTATGTCTAGCTGCAACACAAAACAAATAAACAAGTCCCTAAGCAAACATGTTCTTTCTATTCAGTCAGAGTCAAACTAGAACACTCTAGCAAAGTAATTTTCAAAGGCAAACAAGTGATTAATTCACAAGTTCTAAAATCTGCTTGACTGTATAAACATAGAGCACATGAGTACTAAAAAGGCCAACGGATTGGCCTATGAATCTATCCACTGTCCAACATCAACCAATCAGCTGAAACATGACAACTGCATCAACTGCAACAATTGACATAACCCTTTATTCCACACAATGTTTCTGTCCACTTTCTACACAAAAATCTCCATTGCCACATCAAGAAACCTTGGTGCATGATCTCTGCCTTGTTGCATCATAACCATTTGTCTTACATGAGTAACAAACTTCTCTCGCCACTTCTAACACCTGCTATAACCTGAAAACATTTCCTCTTTTAGAGATATATGTTGCTTTAAGTTGCAACAACCTTCCACGAACTTGGGCTACCCTCCTGAGGTGTGCAGCAGCCCAAACGTGGGCCGCACATTACAATCATGTAAATCAGGAGTCAAGATGATGTTTCTCTGCTGCTAACATGGTAATACACTGACACAGGTTAATCATTTATCATATTCCCTAAAACTCCTTCATGGCCTCATCAAATTTTTCACTGAAAAATTTTTTTAGTTTCTGTCTTCTAATACAATCACTTGCAAGTGATTCTGTTGGATATCAGTGCAAAAATATATTTTGAAACAAATTTTGGCACAATTCTATGTTTGACTTGACAAATCAAATGGTTAATTTATTAATATCTCTTTATTTCAGTGAAAATCGAGATTGCTATAATGAATGGGTAGGTCCATGAGAATGAATGGCATGCACAAAGCTCCAAGATTCACATTTTAAATTTGTTTGTTCATTATACACTATGTCCATCCAAAGCAGAAATCTATTGCCTGGAAACACCAGTTGTCTGGATACTTTTGAGCTAACATGAACATTTTACGGACTTACAACACAACCACTTGGTATCATTTCAGAATAGTACGTTGTGAGAGGAAACATGGAACTTGTTGGTTGAGTAAAACAATTTTTAATATAGTTTTATAATGTTTTGTCACCATTTAATATTTCAGGTGAATATTTATATCCGCATAATTTGCTGGTTTGCACAGTTGTGGTTATATGTTCCAACATGCGCTTTGAGTACACCTGGAGCAGGAGGGGAAAAGGGAAGGGGACAAATCTCAGGTGGGGCAAACTAGTTACTTCAAAGGCTGGCCCACATTTGGGAGGGCTTAACAGTGCAAAACACATCATTCTATGATCCAAAAATTCTGAAATTCAGAAATGGCTTGATCCCAAAACCTTTGAATTGGAGAAATTACAGTTTCCAAGGAAATAGAATCTCACCTCATTGGAACTAGCGAACAATTGCTGTGTACGTTATCATCAACAGTTATATTTTAATTATTTTGAAGATTTAGTCTAACGTAATAATGATCATGCTTTATGCAACAACGATAATCATACAAATAAGTATCACTGACCTTCTTAATGCAGGTGAAATCTAAAATATACAATAAGACTCATTTGAACTAACAGTAACTGACTTAGTGGTTGTGTGTTGCTAAGCAACAAAAGCTTTTGCAATGATATTGATGTTGTGCCTTTCATTTACTGAGCCAACATGCTCTGACAGAAGCTTCAACAATGACAGACCTGCTCCTAATTGCAGAAACTAGCTTTGAGATCGAAAATCTCTGTTGTTACAGTAAAATGGGATCACGCTGTCACAATATAACTTTCATAGTGTTTTGTGCTTTAATGAGAAAAAACCTCAAAATAATTAATTCAGGTATAAAATGTAGAATTCTACCATTGTCTAGAAACTGCCCAATTAGGGCTTAATGTCTGCCCGACTCTGTAGGCTGAAGATAGTGAGGACTGCAGATACTGGAAAGTCAGAGTTGATGAAGTAGGGAGCTGGAAAAAACACAGCAGGTCAAGCAGCATCGGTGGTGCAGGAGAGTAGATATTTCAGTTCAGGACCCTTCATCAGGACTGATGAAGGGTCCCAACCCGAAATGTCGACTCTCCTGCTCCTCAGACTCTGTAGGCTAAATTATATAGGATTTTCCATCCACAGAACCAGCTAAAAAGCCAGGGAGATGGTTTGGAGGGCCTATGGAGGGGACCAGGGGTCTTAATAGTCTGAGGTGGTTCTGGACCAAGAAGCCCCACCTGGGAGAGTAAATAATCCATCACTTTAGCCGGGCAGCACTGAATCATTTTCTAATTTCACTTGGTGACAAGCTGTCAGGACCTGGGAAAGGTTGGGGGTGTAGGCCTGGGATTTTAGATGCCATGGGGTGAGAGCAGCCACAGAGGATAAAACATAGAGGAAGGGTATCCTCATAAAATACCTTTGAGATTACCCATTTAGGCAGCACTCCCATGACCACCACAGCCCACGTAAGGAAATCTGCAAGGTCCACTGGCAGGTGGGCTTCCTGATATAAGTTTGGTAAGTGTAAGGGCAAGAAGGAAATCAGCAGGCAAGTTCTGTGCTGGATTTAACATAACCCATCTGTCAAACCTGTTGCTGTGGCAAGATTAAATCGAGCCCTGTGGACTTGACAGTCTTTCTGAAATAATTGAAGAAACAATACTCTCTAAATGATCATTTTAACACCTCTTTAATGGTTCAATTTTAAAGAACATTATGCAAAGGCACAATTTTTTGATTGACAGTGCCGCATACTAAAGCGAAGAGCATGGGCTGATATCATTCACCGTCATTTACTTTTCTGAATTTTTGACAGAAATTACTGGAGAAGAAAAGCTGCTTGATTGATACTAACCAATAGGTTATTTTGCTAAAATCGTGTTGCTTTAGATTCCAAAATAAATGTGTTGGAAAAGGTCAGGAGCAACTCCCATTCAATCAGAGCTGCTATCAATGTTAGCAAATAACACTGAGCTGCTGCATTAGTCATCCATCCCCCTTGCCCTTTGCACTCTGGTGAATATACTTTGTGTGAAATTTGAAAGCACAGAGCTGAATTAATGTTCACAAATGGAAAATTTCTTCTTAAGCTAATAAAACAATATTACAGACAATAGAACTCAAGATTCAAGTTGCATAAAATAGATACCTGCAGTATTTTGTTTTTATGTACAGGAATAACTTGGTCATTGTTACACATTTTTGGCATAATATTTTTCAAGGAGGACAAATTTCCCAGCCTGATTTGGCCAAGCGCAATCTCTGTTCTCTCCAGAGATGGGGCTAGCTGCCAAATTGGCAATTGGTGACTTCTGAGAACCTGCCTGAAATAACAATTGTTCTTGGATTTATATGGCTGTATCCCAAAGCACTTTGTAGAAATACAACCAAATAAAATTTGACAACTCAAATACAGGTCAGATAAATGGCCAGAAGCTTGGTCAAGGAAGTAGGTTTTAAGTAGCATCTTAAAAGGGGATTGAGGGTTGCACAGACAGAAAGGTGTATGAGGGACATTCCAGCAATTATAGCCTGAGACAATCAAAAGCATGGCCTTCAATGGTGGAGCAATTAAAAATCAGTGATGTTCGAGAAGCCAGAATTAATTAGATTAGATTACTTACAGTGTGGAAACAGGCCCTTTGGCCCAACAAGTCCACACCGCCCCGCCGAAGCGCAACCCACCCATACCCCTACATCTACCTCTTACCTAACACTATGGGTAATTTAGCATGGCCAATTCACCTGACCTGCACATCTTTGGGGTGTGGGAGGAAACCGGAGCACCCGGAGGAAACCCACGCAGACACGGGGAGAATGTGCAAACTCCACACAGAGAGTCGCCTGAGGCGGGCATTGAACCCGGGTCTCTGACGCTGTGAGGCAGCAGTGCTAACCACTGTGCCACCGTGCCGCCCAATTAATTTGCAGGACTGGAGAGGGTTGTGGACTGAAAGAAATTAATGAGATAGGAAAGGGACATGGAAGAACATGAAATGAAGTATGCTAATTTGGAAATCAAGGCATTGCCAGACCAGGAGCTCGTGGTGATTAACGAGGTCAAGAAGGGATGGTGAGTGAATAAGGCTTGGTACAATTTATGAAGTTAATGGAGGGCAGATAGGAGAGTGGCAAGGAGACAACTGGAATAGTTAGTTCCAATGGTGAAAGGGACATGAATGCAAATTTCAACAGCAGATGTGCTGAGGCAGGGGTAAACTCAGGAAAAAATGCGATGTTATGGAGGTAAAACTAGACAGCCATGCGATGGATCAAGTCTGTTTCTAACAGATTATCTCTTGGGCAAATATCACATCAAGATTGTAAATATTTTAATTTAGCCTCAAAATGTTTCCAGCAAGGAAGATAGAATTTGTTGCTCTAGGAACTAAATTTCAGACGAGGATTGAAATCAATTGCCTTGTTCTTCCAATATTTAGTCAAAAGAAATTTCTGCTCATCCACAAGGAGGCTGATCATTTAGCCCCAGTGGAAGGGTGAGAATGGTACTGATGAAGTAAAACTTAAATGTCTTTGGTATACATGGGAAACTTGAGTTTGTGTTTTGGAATGCTGTCACTGAAGGGTAGTGTGCACATGACAAATAGGAATTAGCAAGGATAGGCCCTTCATAGATATCAGAGATAGTGATGTAGCATCCACAAGATAAACCAATGCAGGCTATTTGCTGGCTATGATGATTTAGATGATAATGGAACCAGAGGTGTGTTAGCGCCATGCAGCTGGAAGGAGAGTAGTGTAGTCAAGTGTGCCAAAATATTGACAGCTTGATAAAGATGGAACAGTTAATAGATCCTTGGAATAAATTACCAGGGGCGTATTACAAGTTTCAGTATCTTGGTGCTGCATTGAACAAAACTAGGCAGAACATGTGCTCTTATACGAACTCAGTTTTGCTGAATCTGCACACCATTTAACCCATGTTCATTTAGGGGACCATTTATGGATAGTAAAGAGTAGGTATGTTTTGTTTTTCACCAATTTTAAGGTGGAACAGAATTACATATTTAATTCCACAACAACAGATTGACACCTATCTTCTTCCATTAATTTGCATCCCTACCCAAAACTTATCCATAGCTAGCTTAATGGGCAAATTGGCTGATTATATACCTTTATACATGATTGGTGACCACCATTCACTGTTAAGATGGAGAAACGAGTCTGCAGACCCAATTTTCAGCAGTTTGGTGTAGCTGAAATGACCATATAAATGTGGTTGAAACTGTCAGTCCAGATGTCCAATATGCATGATCTATCTCTTTGTTCCAGTATGAGCATTTGATTCTAATGAATATATGTAAATTTAACCTTCTGTCCAATTATCTAAATTAGTATCAGTGTGAAAGGTTGTCACCAGCATCGATCCATAAAATGGCAGTGAAATGGGAACATAACATTGAAGCAGAAATAGGATATTCAGCCCTTCAAAGTTGCTCTATGATACAATAAAATTAATGAGTGTGTTGATCGGGGTCTCAGTTTCATTTTCCAGTCTTCTCTTATTATAACCTTAACTCCCTTTAATATCATGTTAATCCAAGAGTTTTCCCTCTCTTATCTGCTTGAGAATTATATATAATAAACTTTTTCTGACAAATTTAATATATGGTTGTTTCTATGGTTAGCTACTTTTTAAAATCCAATGATTTAAGGGAACAGTAAGAAATAACAACACATGAAAACTGGAATAATATTTCAGTAGATAGCTATAATCCATGATTAAAATCTCTGCCTTGGGCTTGAGACAATTCCTCTCTTGATCGCATCAGTTGTATGACATGTTGATCTTTTACTTAGAAATTCTGTATCCTATGTATCTTGCCCCACTAACTACCCAACAGAGGAGCAGTTTTCTGAAATCTCGTATTTTCAAATAGGCAGGTGTCATGTGATTCTTAACTTTTTCCACCCCAATTCAACACAGGCACCTCCACATCATCTCTTCTTCTATCTCGACACAAACTCTGCACGAAAATTACTTTTACATTCTCCAACTTTGTTCCTATCCAATCAAAATCTCAGTACTTCAGTGTTGCTGATTATATTTATTAACTTGGATTATCATAATCTCCCCTTCTTCTGTTGTTTCTTCAGCTAACAAGAAAACTGGAAAGATTTCTTAATTGTTGCAACCTGGCAGGACATTACCTATTGTATTTCTATTCAGTAATACATTTCAAACTAATTAACATGTTCCGTGGGACATATTTCCTGGTTGACCCAGATTATATTAATCTGAAAATATCAAAACTGACCAGCCAGACGTGTTATTATCTTCATAGGAAGAACATTAAAAAAGGTAATGTAGACATTTTTCAATCCATTATTGATGGCAAAACAAAAATTCGAGGATTATTTTCAATTACAACTGAGCAGAAAACCATGAAGATTGGTAAGATAAGACTCTCGATAGATGCATGAGAGCAGCTGTTTACCACATTCATAAAACCTTCCATGCTTGACAATATTTTTGTTGAACAAATTTTCTAGATCATTTGATGGTGGCCTGAACTTGTTTGTTTAAGACCATGAGCTGTCACTACAGAAAAACAAGTATGCTCTGAATTTCCAAATTTAAATTGCTTCAGTCCTGATCATACGAGTTAAATTATTTTAGTTCAATTGGATTGCGTATGTCTCACAATCACATTAACGCAGTGCGCAGAACTTTTCAGTTTAGCTGTGCAGGCATCCTCCTCCTAATCTTGTGTTAATGACATAGATTTATACTTTTCCTTTGCTTGTGTTTCCTGAATCCTAAAGATCCACCCAATTTCTGCTGCCAGGTATGTTCATATTGTCTTTAAAACAAAACTGGATTGTTGTTTCTGGTTCTTGGGTGGCACAGTGGTTAGCACTGCTGCCTCACAGCGCCAGAGACACTGGTTCAATTACAACCTCAGGCAACTGTCTGTGGGAGTTTGCACATTCTCCCAGTGTCTGCGTGGGTTTCCTCCGGGTGCTCCGGTTTCCTCCCACAGTCCAAAGATGTGCAGGTTAGGTGAATTGGCCATGCTAAATTGCCCATAGTGTTAGGTGAAAGGGTAAATGTAGGGGAATGTGTTTGGGTGGGTTGGTCTTCGGCAGGTTGGTGTGGACTTGTTGGGTCGAAGGGCCTGTTTCCACACTGTAAGTAATCTAATCTAATCTAACTGAAGTAATCTAATTGAAGTAATCTAATAAACCAGATTTAGGAAGGGAACATTAACTTATACAGCAGAGAAAAAAGTTTCTAATATATTGGAGCAATGCCAGCATAGAACAGGAACTGCTAGCTGTCAATCCTAGTTAGCAGACTGGATTTATGTTGACTTCAGTTGATCACAGCATTACAAGATTAATGCAGTAGGGTTTACAGTTTCCATAACCTTTCATGAATGAGAACGGTGCAATGTATGCTTTTTTTTTTAAAACCGACAAAGAATTGGATCCTGTGGCATGACTATATGTAACATGTGCAAATAAATCACTATGAACTCAACATGATAAACTTAAATTCCATTCCAATATAATTTTTAACACAGTGTGGTGCTGGAAAAAGCACAGCAGATCAGGCAGCATCCAAGGAGCAGGAGAATTGACATTTCGGACATAAGCCCTTCATCAGAAACGAGGTCTCATTCCTGATGACGGGCTTATGCCTGAAACGTCGATCCTCCTGCTCCTCGGATGCTGCCTGATCTGCTGTGCTTTTCCAGCACCATACTCTCGACTCTAATCTCCAGCATCTCATAAATCTTAGTATAGTCAGGATTATTTATAGCAGAAGCAAATCTAATGTTGGATGCGATTTTTTGAGGCTTGCAAGCACAGTTGCAGCACGCAGCCCATTGCAGACATTCAAATGAATGTGATCTTGAAAAAAAATCTTGAATAAAATCAGCCAGTCATTGGGGCACATGGCCTACCTACCTGGCATCTCATCAACACATATTATTCATTTGTATGATAGTCATTTTGGCTTCATAGCAGCATCCTGTTGGTGCCAGAATATTGCTCATGTGGATTCTCCAAAGTAGCCATATGATATGCCTAAATTCACCTGTTGCTCATAATTTGTAAGACTCTTTACACACCCAAGTCAATCTGAGGTAAACTTAGTGTGATAATGCCTGCCACACCATATCATTTCTCGGGATTCTGACTCAGACACCTGCAATATGGTTATTTAGCCTTTGTTTTAATTATATCCACATAACGGCCTATCATCCTCAACAATGTTCACTGTTGTCATAGGCAGTTAGTAACTGAGTGGTTGAACTGACATCATGAGATAAACACCAGTCATCAGGATTTATAGGACTATTCCTGGGAAAAGTTAATTGGTTCTAGCTCGGTTCAAGTTAGCTGTTAAATCTTTGTAGCTGACAATAATATATACTTCCTCTGAAGTATAGCCTGAGGTCTTACAAAGGATTTTCCTGCAACTCAGTGGTAATGTAACTAGCTATTGAAGCATATTGAATTCTTAAGGGGCTTTACAGGGTGAATGATGAGAGAATTTTTCCTGTCATGGGGGAGTCTAGGACCAGAGGACATAGTCTCAGAACAAAGGACAATGATTTAAGACTGAAATGAGGAGGAATTTCTTGTCTCAGAAGTTGTGAGTCTTTGGAACTCTTTGCCACAGAGAGCTGTGGGGGCAGAGTCCTTGTGTATATTTAAGTCTGAGATAGCTAGATTCTTCATCAGCAGGGGAATTAATAGGGCTAGGGCAGGAGAGTGGACATGAGGAATGTCAGATCAGCCATGATTCTATTGAATGGAAGAGTAGGCTCAATAGGCTGAAAGGTTTCATCCTGTCCCTGTTCCTTATGGCCTTATGAAGTATTATGTAATAAACCTATTCTTGTTTAACAGACTGTACTTCACATCTGCTAAAGACTTCATGTGGGCAGTATTTCCCATTTCATTTCAGAATAATAGCAATAAGAAGCACAGCGCCAGGGACCCAGGTTCAATTCCAACCTCGTGTGATCATCTGTGAGGTGTTTGCATATTCTCCTTGTATCTGCGTGGGCTTCCACCCACAGTACAAAGATGTGCAGGATGAGTGAGTTACCCATGGTAAATCTGGGGTTACAGGGACAAGGTGGGGTGGCTGGGTCCGGGTGGGAAGCTCTTCAGAAGGTCAGTGCAGAATCAATGGGCTGAATGACTTCTTTCTGCACTTTTAGGAATTCTATGATACATCAAAGGTTTGCTGGCAATTAATGTACTAAAGGCATCTTCGATGGTACTATTGAATATAGTTACAATTCTGAAAGAGCTGGAATTTTAAAATATACCTGGTACATGTCTCCAGAGATGGGAATATTGTGGAATGATGTCATCAGAAGACAGCTTCTCTCAAGGAAGAAGAACTAATACAATTATGGGAAATTGGTGGAGGAAAAGTGTTGGCAGTGGAACCATGTTAAAACTTTTTCATGTACTTTCATATTGAAACTGGTCTTCATAGATGCACTGAGAAGTGACACATACAGATAACCCTATGTGTTTGAAAAGCTCACTGGAAAACTTAATAATTATTTTTGAGATATTGCTCAATCCTTATTGGGAAGATCAAAAAAAAGTGGACCATCCAATTATATATCTAAACTGAATAGAGTAACATGGGAGTGAAGCTTAGGTCATTTTAGCAAAGTCCAAATATCATTGATTGCTTTGGAGGCCTGCAAGACCTAACAAATTCTCTTGACGTATCTAACCAAACATAACTCAGTAACAATCTACCTTACCTCTATGGTGTCTTTCATGTCTGATTTCCATCCTATCTAACCATTTCCAATTCCAAGAACAATATGCACTTAGCACATACTCCAGAATTCACAAGCAACCTCATGCCCATTGCGACTAAGGACAAACATTGTTGCATTGTTCTTCTGGAAGTGGTCCTCATAGTTACTGACATTTATCCTGGAAATCCTGAGGGACAGGTTGTACATGTATTCAGGAAGGCAATGAATGATTAGGGATAGTCAACATGGCTTTGTGCATGGGAAATCATGTCTCGCAATTGAGTTTTTTGAAGATGTAACAAAGAGGATTGTTGAGGGCAGAGCGGTAGACATGATCTATCTGGACTTCAAAAAGGCGTTTGAAAAGGTTCCCTGTGGGAGACTGGTTAGCAAGGTTAGATCGTATACAATACAGGGAGAACTAGCCATTTGGATACAGAACTGTCTCGAAGGTAGAAGACTGGTAGAAGAAGGTAGAAGAAGGTAGAAGGTGGTGGTGGAAGGTTGTTTTTCAGACTGGAGGCCTGTGACCAGTGGAGTGCCACAAGGATCAGTGCTGGACCAGTACTTTTCATTATTTATATAAATTTGGATGTCAGCATAGGGGAAATAGTTAGTAAGTTTGCAGATGACACCAAAATTGGAGGTGTAGTGGACAAATAAGAAGGTTACCTCAGATTACAACAGGATCTTGATCCGATGAGCCAATGGGCTGAGGAGTGGCAGATGGAGTTTAATTCCGATAAATGCAAGGTACTGCACTTTGGGAAAGGAAATCTTAGCAGGACTTATACACTTAATGGTAAGGTCCTGGGGAATGTTGCTGAACAAAAAGATTTTGGAGTGCAGGTTCATAGCTGTTTGAAAGTAGAGTCACAGGTAGATAGGGTAGTGAAGAAAGTGTATGCTTTCCCTTATTGGCCAGAGTATTGAATACAGGAGTTGGAAGGTCATGTTTCGACTGTACAGGACATTGGTCAGGCCACATTTGGAGTATTGCGTGCAGTTCTGGTCTTCTTCCTATTGGAAAGATGTTGTGAAACTTGAAAGGGTTCAGAAAAGATTTACAAGGATGTTGCCAGGGTTGGAGGAATTGAGCTATTGGGAGAGGTTGATTAGGGTGGGGCTGTTTTCCCTGAGGCGTCAGAGTCTGAGGGTGATCTTATAGAGGTTTATAAAATCATGAGGGTCATGGATAGAGTAAATAGACAAATTTCAGCATTTTGTGCATAATCTCTTGCAGGCCTCGTAATTACCGTCCAACCTAGCGGTGATCAAGTATTCAGCCACTGACAGAATCTCCAATGTGCAAGTAGATACCGCTGCCAAGCAGACAGCCTTACACCCTGCTTTCCTGGTCCCACTGGGCACACAGCAACACCTAGCTCGAAATGGGTGAGATCTGGGTGAGATATGCCACTTACAGGGAACACCCGTGCAGAGGAACACAGACTGTGGTCACAGATGGGGCGAACCTTTGATGTTCGTACCAATCTGTGGATGACCTTTGCCGGACAGGTCTGTGTTCCTTCTTTGCTTTTATCAATATTGATGGATTATATACGTAACTGTACACACCTGCACAAGGAGACAATGGTCAGCACTTTACTACAAACCTGATGGCACCTTGATTCCCAGAAAATGGCTGAGAAATGAGCCAAAGCATGCTTGATCCACAAAAAGATAAATGCTGGAAAAGGGATACTTTGCAGTTCTGGGACTAGCCCCTTGCCTGGTGGGTCTTTCTATTGTCTCCAACTGGATTTCATAGAATTTGCACGTCACAAAGCTAGTCCCTTTTTTTTCCAAAAGCTGTTCGTTGGCTCAAGGATACTCTGTCTTTGATTTTTTTCAGAGGTGTAATAAACCAGGCCAGACTCCGATCAGTCTGGTTTGGTACAGAGATGAAAAGGATTTTGAGAGGCCTTTTGTTTATATGTAAACAGATGAGACTTCAGGCCAAAGTGGTCATGTTTTAGTTTTGACCTGAATAAAGAGAGGGGCATGGTCAGCTCTCTAGCTGAGCTGAGCAGTTTAGTTCAGTCTTGAACCGGTGAGAAGTTCCACACAGAAGCTGTGTGGAATCTCTCTCTCTCTCTCTTTCTGCCCTTCAACTTCAACCTGTAAGCATGTGCTCCATTTACACTGGTTTTTAAAGGGAGTTTGCTTACTGGGACTGTTGTGTACATTTGAAACAGCATAAGTAAGTCTAGTTGGATAGGCTGAGTTCTGTAGGGATTCTTTATTCTGTTCTTTGCGTTTCATTGCGTAATTTTGTGAATAAATTTTTGTCTGTTTTAAAATCTAGTAGTCTATCTTACTCTGGGTACTTTTCACTGTACACTTACTGAAACAAATTGCAAAGTTATGGTCTGAGGCTGCCTGCTTAAGAATGTTTGAGTGGCCTGCTTAGTCCATAATACCCAGGGTACAATGTTATAAGTATTGTTTGGGAAGAGTCTTCAGCAGATGGATTGAGGCAATCCCAACAACAGATAATACGGTTGAAACTGTGGCAAAAATATTGTTGAGGTTAATAATTGCCCGCTATGGACTCCCAGGGACAATAAGCTCAGACAATAGGCCATACTTCTGGCTAAAATTAACCAGGGGATCTGCCGGGAACTAGCGATAAAACAACAATTCCACTGCACTCACCACCCAAAAGTGGCTGGAGTAGTGGAATGAGCAACTGGCACCTTAAAAAAATAAGTTGGCAAAGCTAAAGCGGGAAACCAGCCTCAGCTGGTTGAAGGTCCTCCCCTTGGTTCTGTTCCAAATGAAGGTAACCCCTTCAAGCAAGACAGGTCTGTCTCCAGCTGAGGTGGTTTACGGGAAGCCCATGAGGATCCCATGGGGACCTGGGATAGTCCGACCTCCCCTCTCCAAGACATTGGATATGAACACCCTGGGAGAGGAGGTGTGAGTGTACCTGCAGGGGCTAACTAAATCTCTCCAAAGTTTGCATTTGCAGGTACGCCAGGCTTACCAAAAGAGTGATGATCTGCCTGAAGGGGACTACCCCACTGCCGAGCCAGGGGATTTTGTCCTGATAAAAGACTGGGAACGAAAGAAGCTTGGGACCAAGATGGAAAGGACCATTTCAGGTGCTGCTGACCACCTCCATGGCCGTGAAATTACAAGGGCAGCCCCGGTGGATACACAGAACCAACTGCAAAAGAATCAGCTCGGAAACCGACACCGATTAAAAACAAAGCTGTTTTCCATACTTGTGCCTTTGGTGATTTTGGGGAATGTCGCCTTGGGAACAGAGGGATTTCAAACTGACACACCTACGCATAATACCTTTTTGCACCTGGCCTACCAGGCAGCCCGTGTGACGGAGAGAGACACTCGCTGTTGGGTATGTGCCCACATGCCACCTTAACAGCTTACAATGGCACATATTTTATTTGCAGGTCAAAAGCCTACACCTGGCCTTTCTCCGATTGGAGGGGGTTGTGTTACTTGGAGTACACTGTATCCCTCATTTGCACTTTGGACAACTTACCCTCACCCCGAGACCCAGAAGGTCCCTCATCGGGTTCCTCACCTGGGCGGGGATGTTCTATCCTCCAACAGGAATATATTTCCATGCCCAAGAACTTAGCCAGCTCAGGACCATATGGGAAAGGATTACCAATGATATGGCTAGTGCCCTCACTGAAATTAATGCAGAGCTACTTGCAGTTAGGACTGTGGGGCCCTACAGAATCGCTTGGCCCTGGACGTCCTGCTAGCCAAGGAGAGTGGTACCTGTGCTGTTGTTGGGGAGTAGTGCTGTACCAACATTCCTGATGAGTCCACTATTATCACCAACCTCTCGAAACACATCAAACACGAAGTCCAGACTCTCCAAACTATTGACAATGGTTTTAGCAATGGCACAGAGGGGTGGCCACTAGGGGGCATTCTTGGAGAACTGGGAGGCGTGCTGCTACATACCAGACTTACCATATTAATTATAATCACCTGCATTGTAGTGCTCCAGTGCTTATGGCCATTGTTGTCCGAGTGTTTACGTTATAGCCTCTGAGGGGACCTGGTTGACCATTGAATGATCAATAGGAGGGAATGAGGAAGATAGAAAGCCATAAAAGAATAAGTTCCATTTTTAATTCTCTGTCATGACATATTGGGAATTCAAGAGTTAACCATTCCACGGCTAAAAGGACTCACTGCAATATCGATTGCATGCCTGTCCTCTTACAGAATGAGACGGGACATTACAGCGGGGGGCTGGCTGAGTCACAGAGAACAGAATCCTCTGGAGCCAAACATGTGGGTTTCACTTGCAGCCTCAGGCAAAGGTGTTTGTCCTCCCTGGACAAGCCTGATAGCCTTGGCCATAACCTTATTAACTACCTCCTGTTCCCATTATCATGTTTCCCCTGCCTATTAACACGGGCATGTGAATCCAACAATGAGAACAAAGCAAAGTCCTTCTGTCTAAATCGTTATCCATCAATACATGGTTATGAAGAATATGATAACCAGTCCCTGTAAACCATTTACTAGTTATCACAGGAAATCGGCAATCACTGGGCATTGTAAAATTGTAATTACCTGTCTTAAACAATGTAATGGCAGTTAACCATGTGACTTGTTGACCTCTGTATCATTCCTATAAAATATCCTGCCTTCATATATAAAGCAGAGGTTCATAGAGAAGTACCACCACATGTAGGCTACACGATTCCTTTGGGGTCACTGAGAATCTCTCATCAGCTGTCTGATACTAAAGCCTCTACCATTTTACTGAAACTTGTGTTATCTGCATTTGTGGAAAAAATACTTCAACAGAAGAAATAAGGTCAATGTCTTTCTTCATCTCCCAGTGTAATTGCCTCCATCTCTCTCCAACACCTCACAATCACACTATCTCTGCTATTATCCCTACCCCCTACCAAGGCTCATTATCTACTACTCTTACTGTTGCTTACATCTATCACTCACCCTCACCCACCCCAACCTCCAACACCAATAACTCCACATGCTGTCTTGCTGCCTACTCAATAGTCCAGGACACCTCCCAACTACACCCACAGTAATAGCTGTACCATCCACTTTCATCTCCTGTACTGCTTTCCCATCTCTCATTCCATGAAGAAAGCACCACAGCACAATGCAGAAAGAGTCAAGATGGTGCTGTGTTGCAAGTCATTTGGCTCTTCATTATGTGCCAGGAACCTCTGAGTGAAGGCTATCCCCCCCTTGACTTCTCTGAGGCCTGCTGACAACTGTAACATGCTTCCTTGCTTTATATCTGTGCTAAACAACATAGCAAGACAGCGTAATATGAGTCAGGTTAGATTAGATTAGATTACTTACAGTGTGGAAACAGGCCCTTCGGCCCCAACAAGTCCACACCGCCCCGCCGAAGCGCAACCCACCCATATCCCTATATCTACCCCTTACCTAACATTACGGACAATTTAGCATGGCCAATTCACCTGCCCTGCACATCTTTGGACTGTGGGAGGAAACCGGAGCACCCGGAGGAAACCCACGCAGACACGGGGAGAATGTGCAAACTCCACACAGTCAGTCGCCTGAGGTGGGAATTGAACCCGGGTCTCTGGCGCTGTGAGGCAGCAGTGCTAACCACTGTGCCACCGAGCCGCCCACAGGTATCACTGGCTGAGGGGGCATGTGCAACAGGGTAAAGCAAGGATGCCCTGAACATCAGAGCTTGTGAGTTCTATGAGAGCCCTGAGATATAGCCTGGTCCAATCGATGAGCTGGGCGTGTAACACTGAGTGCACAGGGGTTCACTGCAGCATGACAATGATAGTCACTGGTACAGCCCAAAGTGCAGCACTGAAGTTCAGAAACATACTGTAATTGGATTGGAGATGTGCCATGAGGGATCTAAGAGATTGCCACATGTTGGATGCCAATGTCTGTGGATGCAGGAGTGCATGTCCTAAGATCTTGATGCCCAGTTTCCAACATAGAGGTTGTTCAGAGCAAGCATTGAGTTGAATCCATCAGGAGCTTCTCTGATTTCCTCATTGAGTTTTCTCAATACCTAGTTTGTTTGGCAAGACAGTAAACTGAATATTAAGGGGCTATTTGTGGCATTATCAAGGAATTTAACAATTGCCCTCTCAGTACTGCTGACAAAGCAATCTCCTGACATTGCTTATGACAAGCATAATTAATACAGTGAGATGATCTCAACATCAAGACGAGCCTCATCAAACTTGTCACCCAATTCTGCCACCGATTGTAACAAAGCTAACATTGTTCAGACCCCATGGTTCATGTTCATGACTGATTTCCTGAAAGGAGACAATTTAGAACAAACACTTATCCATATCAAGTCATGGAATACAAAAAGATTGTTGTTAAGATACTGAAAATGTGATGGATAGGTTACAGAAACACAAAATCACAGTAAATGCGAGATGGTGTTCTCAGGGTGAACTAATAATAATAAATCTGGATATTTCAAATGATACAACAATTTGCATCCTGAATTTTGGCTTCATAGCCCATAGCATTAGGTATTAATCAACTGTATACATTAGTGCATACATTAAAGGTGACAAGTTTGGAAAAACAGATTTCCAAGAGCAAATCAATATCATGGAAAAGTTTTAAGTTGACAAATGCAACTAAAATGATCATTTTTGATCATTCTTTCAAGAAGAAAATAACAGCTTACTGTGAACAGCACACTCCAACATAAATCATTCAGGAAATGAACATTTTTTCCCTGATAACAGCACCAATAACTAAGATGGATTTATGGGCCATCAGGAAATAGTAAAAAGAATGAAGTTGTCTATACTTTGTGGCTCTTAAGGAGGAGATGAGTAGATGTAATAGATTTAATCGACAATGGGACAGAAATGTGTCAGCATCTAATTTGAAGTATGAGAGTCTAATACACACCTGAACTGAGATAATGTTGGGCATCATGAATATTCATTGAGTTATTGTTTGTCACACCTCCACAGACACTCACCCAGCTGAAGATAAGAGCTCTGCGTTCCATGCTTCTCTAACAGATAAATCTCAGAAGATGTACCAGAAATAAATTAGGAAAGTGAGATGATCAGGAGAATGCAGAGTCAGAGAACACTTTTGATCCCATACTAATATTTTTATGAGTTTTAACATGGACTGAACTTTACACAGTGGGCACTCAGAATCAATTTTGCTGGGGGAGCCTAAAACAGGTCTTTGGCCCCTTGTTAATGAATCTAGTGGGCCTGAGGTCTATTTTCAGTGGCTACAGAGATGCATCAAAAATGGCCAGAATTAATAGTGAATCAGATAAACTTTAGAAATTCCATGGGTGTGAGAGCTAGGTCAAGAAAATTGCCCTTGTTACTTCAATTTTATATGAAGAAGTGGTCATGGACAGCTTTACTTTCCCAGTCTCTCTTTCAAGTTGAAGACTTTAAACAAGATATTTTCACAAAGTTGCTCCTGGAATGCAGTTGAAACCCTGCATACAAATGTTGGTCACGTGGGAATAGCTTTGAGGAGATTCTCAATATGCAATGAAGAATCACAGCAATGTTTGATTGGTGTGAGCCAGCAAAACTAATGAGCTCAGAGTACTTTTGGACAGAATTGAAAAATCAATTTGCAGTACAAGAAAACTGTAAAACTTTAATGAGCCAGGGGTAATGTTACAGGTCTAGAAAAAGCAGTCCAGTAACCTGTGAAAGGCGAACGAAGAGCAAATAATGACCTTAGAGATGAAACTGAGCTTGCTTCTACAGATCATATGCAGGAATGTGAGAATAAAAATGAAAGGCAGATAGATGGATAAGAAATGAATTTACGACAGATTATCTGAAAGAGGCTTTCAAACTGATGAAAAAAGGCAAAGATTCTCACAATAAAGTTTGATCCATTAATATACGACGAAATGAAAATACACTTGCAGGCATTCACAGGAAGGATTCAACTGTGGTTCCTTTGGTAACACTCTTGCTGCTAAGTCATAAGATTCTAGGTTCAAGATCTACTCCAGGTCTGGAGCTGCCACTCCAATGCAGTCGTGAGTACAGTGCTACATTGTTGGCCTTGCTGCCTTTTCAGATGAAGCATTAAAGTGAGACAGTGTCTGTGTTTTTGGAGCACTTATAAAAACCTGTGGGACTACTTTGAAGAAGAAATGTTTTGCATGGTATCTTAGTCCATACTTATTCATTAAGTCAGATCATTAAAATAGATTACAAGGCCATTGTCAGACTGCTGTTTGTGGAACCTTACTGGGCACAGATAGGTGGCTGCATTTCCCATTTAAACAATGACTATATTTCATTAGCTGTAAAGTGCTTTGGTATGGTCAATGGTTGTGAATAATGAACATTAATTGCAAACCTGTTTTGACTATTAAAGAAAAGTGGCCCTGATCACTTTTGTTCAGGCTGAACTGGCCAATTTGACCTTGGACTCAACTTCAATTCCCATTGTTTACACTAAGCAAAAAGTGCCATCATTCATGTCTGTAAAAAAAACCCTCTTTCAGTGTAACATTACCCCTGCCAATGATAAATCCTTTTGACACTCCTGACAAAATCTGTATCCACTGATTTGTGATATCTAGACTTGGTTTCTCTAAGATCCACCCAGCTAGATGTCCACCTTCTACCCCATCAAAAACTTAAAACTTTCTGAGAACAAAATCCTTTCTTGTCTGGCACTATATATCCTGTTTTACCCATCACTCCTTTTCTTGCTGTGTCTACATTGGTGCTTCATCACACAAATGCACTCAATTAAAAACCTGTCTCATTTTATCTTAAGTTCCTCTTTGTCTCACACAAGTCTACCTCTGCTACCAAATCTATGCTTCTCCCTTGCATTCCACGCCTGTAAGTCCCAGTTGGTGTGAGTGAAATTCAGGTCGCAATTAACCGAGAGGAGTAACAAAAAAGCATGACTTGGGTGCAGGGGCAACACTTAATACCTAAACTAATTCAAAAGGAATTTGAGAAAACAGGGCACATTGTTGATAACTTAAATGCAAACACTTGCAAATAAATGTAATTGGCAAGCAGGGTTTACAGATGTAAATTTTAACTTTGAAGCCATTCATCGCAAGTGAGGTCAGCACCATCTAGCAACGGCTCCTAATCTTGCCGTTGTATTTGAAACTGACTTCCAGGTTACTCTGACCTCGAGAGAGGTAAAGAGTAAAGAAAGAACTATGGATTTGGATCTAAATCGCACCTTTCATGATCACAGGCTATTAACTGGCACTTTATAGCTAATTAAATACATTTTAGGTCATTATTTTTTTGGAATGCAGGAAAAGCAGCAGCAAATTTGCACAGACATTGCACGGACAGATAAATATTGACCTGGACATTGAGATTAATTTCAACAAAATATGCCATGGAATCTCGATTACAATCCATTCCAGTTCCTCTCAGCTTCCCTTCTGTGAGGATTGAACTTCAAGGATGTTAGAGGTTTGTGGACATTGACAAAACCTGCAGAGATGGAAGATCAAGTGGGAAGGTGAGATCCCGTTTCAGTGAGATGGCCTTGGAGATGGTACAGTGGAGTGAATGGAGAAAGAGAATAAATTGCTCTCTCACCAAAGAGAGTGTGATTCCTGCCCCTGAAAACAGGCAGGTGTGGCTGGAAATTTCAGAGGAGCTACAGCTAGAGTGTGAGGCTTCAATCATGTCTGTACAATCACAATCTATCCTTGACAAAGCATCCCAAGAGAGTTCTTATCCCAGGAAGGAATATCAAATTGTAACGAATGTACTATGACCTCAATGGACTGAATCGCCTTGATAAATGTTATACTGAACTTGTGACATTCATGTGCAACTACCCACTCTCACCACACCCCCCACCACCCCATCACACTGCCATCCCTTGCTTCCAACTGCATCCCACAAACCAGGAGGCTTTACAGGGGTACCATCTTACTGGGTCAGGATACAAATTTGCACCTCACATCCTATCTGCAACCACTAGACACTGACCTTCAGCTTATTGCACTGTCGCATTTATGCCTTACAATGGTCCTCCACGAATGTTGGTCTCTCCATGATAAACAAATTAATAATCTGAATTACATTGCATGTTGATTTAATGTTAGCAGGAAACAAAATGACAATTTCTGCAATGTTTAGTTATAATCCTATCAGCTTGCCAGTTCTAAGTTATGTTTCTGATCTCACACAGGTTTCTGATCTCTCAAGCATCTCTCATGAGATGGTGTTGGAGAAGGATGAAAGTTTCTCAGAGAATGACACTCCTTCTCCAGATGCATCATGACAAATTTATTCACACCAGCTTCGACTAACTGGCCACCAAGATGGGGAGTTGTTACATGGTGAACTAATGTCACAGGTGAGCAGGAGCAAGTGCTAAAAACAGGGACAACAACAGAATGTCCCTGTCAGAGGTAACACTCCAAGCTTTAAAACTGTATGCAGATGCTGAGACCTGGTGAACATTACCAAAGAGGAATATTCTGGAGCAGAACATGTGTGAAAATTTGTCAATCATTCCCAAGGGACTGTGTTTAGCAAAGATGGTTGCGTGCATCTGGCTGTTGTCTCAAGTCTCTACATTGACGTCTACATCCATGGAAACACTGGCCACCTGCGTGAAGAATGAATTCATGCTGACCTTTGCTGATGGCCTGTAGGCTGAGCATATCAGCTGACTGAGAATGGAGAGAAGGCTTGACTCAGTTGACCATTGTCAGTGAAGCAAATTCTCTGTATCTCTTAGCTTTCAGAGAATTTCTAGTTGGTCAGGAGAAGCAAGATGAAGAAAGAGTGAAGGAATTGGGGCCTCTGGCGAGGTGGCTCCAATTCTAACTCCTTCCCCATTCCACCCCTCCACCCCCCCACCCCCACACCTACCCTCTACCCCAACTCACATCTCGACCCAAACACTGCCTCCTATGGTGAGTACTGAGTCTGTCACTGTGAAGGCAGATGTAGGATAATATTTGCAGGGGCCTGGGCGTAATGTTTCAAACCCAGGAGACATGGCCAAGTTTGTCTCAACAGCCAAGTAAAGGACACAGGCCCTAACAACTCTGCTGAAGCTACAGCACTGCTGCAAAGCGGAGTAGTATAAAAGGAAAGGTTTTAATTGCACAAAGGATATTTACATGTGTGTTTAACGCAATGTTTTATGGTCACAGTTTTGTTTCATGTTTATGCAGTGTAAAATTGATTGATTTCACTGCTGCATAGTCCTATTGAACTCATTTTTGTCTGCTTTTCAAAGGATGGAATAATAAGAATTGAATATGAGCAATGGGTGACCGTGAGAATGATAGATTACTGATGACAGGATTACCTTGTAATAGTATCTGGAAATAAGCACACTGGATTCAGAATTTGTGTGTCAGATGAACTTAATTGCCTCAACAGAAATGACGTGTGTTTGAATCAGACCAACATAAACATGCAGATAGCTGTATACATGGCTAAACATGCTTTGGTTAATACACTTCGCCAGCTGCTCCTGTCACTTCTGTTATTTCTTTGCAACCTCCACCTCCATTGATCAAGTTCATCATCTTCCACTTCGAGTGGCCCCAGTTGTACAGATTGTGCAATGTTGTACAAGACACTGTATAATGTGTCATTATGATTGGAAATCCTACTACTGAAGGGCAATCCAAGACGTACTGAAAACAAAACGAAAATGGTGGAAATCCCAGGCAGTATCCATGAAGAGAGAGCAAGCTAACATTTCAAGTCTAGGTGACTGTTCCTCAGAGTTGATATGAGTGTCATCCGAAAGAGTTATCCATACTCAAATGTTAGCTTACTCTCTTTTCATGGATACTGCCTGACCTGCTGTGATTTCCACCATTTTTAGTTTTCATTTTAGATTCAAGCATCTGCAGTAATTTGCCGCAGCACTTCAAGATGTGTCTGGGTATCTGAATCATACCTTCACCTTTCTAATTGCTTGTTCACATATGATTCTTGCATCTCAGTAACTTAACATAACTTTTCTAGGTATCAAGCTTAGCTCCCCTAACAGGTATTAGATGTCAAATCTTTAGACGGTAGCCCTTGCCTCCAAAGTGCCATTTGTTGAGTCTGCTTCCAGATGCAAATGTCTGGGAGACCTTGCCTTGTGCAGGATAAAGACATCATTATGGTTCCCTGGAAGCTTTGAGGCACATGTGATCTTTGAAATTCCTTTCAGTTGACGACTGTTCCTGGATGATCTGGGGATACTGTGATTATCATGCTTACAGCCTATATCTCCTTGCAATCCAGCCAGAGCAGTAAATCCAATTGCCTGCTCAAGCAGACAGAATTCATTAATAACGAAGTGTATATAAATGCTGATCCTGATTGACACAGCATCCATTACTTGGGAGATACACTTGTGGCAGTAAATCAGACGTAAATCTATGGTAGGAGCTCAAGCTGAAGGTATTAGGAACTGTAATGACATTGATGGCCACTCTCAATGCATAACCATCATATCTTCTTCCAAGATAGCACACATCACCCGAGCTACCACCTGAAGGGCCTGATGGGGTTTCAACCTTCTGAAAGCTGCTGCTATAAATTTAACCACTCTTTAATAACTTGTGTTAGATGGTCACTTGTGTCTGTTGCTTGCTCACCTGTCATCCAAGGTATAGCTGCATCAATCCCATCAATATTCCCTCACTTTGCTTTTCCTTGCAAATTCCAGAAAGACAATGGAATTCATATATGCATGGTTAAATTCATAACCCAGGGTTAAAGGAATGCTAATAAACAGGTTACTTATCAAAATAGCAAAACTGCCTGTCCCACTAGCTTCACAACACATCAACAATTTCAGCTGTTTTAACTTGCTACCCACTCAAAAACCATTAGATTAAATTTTTCTGCGTAATGTCCTTTTTCTTTAACTGAAGGTTATTATCCGTAACAATATGAAAGATAAAAGGCAGAGTTATAATTTCACAAGCAAAATCTTCACATTAAAATTGTTGTACTGTGAAAAAGGGCAAAGTCAAATAATTTTAGCGTGCTTTATTTGCACCTGTACATGTTTTACACTAACAATCCCAATATATACTTCTAAAAATTTAAAGTGCTTTTTTAAATTTGGAACAGCAAAAGTTATCCTGTCAACTTGCTCAGTCTTGTGGAGGACATTCCTCCTTCCAGGTTTCTACAATGAAGGTGAAAGTTGAGAAATGTTTTGGATATTGCATTTTATCATTCAATAGCAATTGTATTTATATAGCATCCTGAGGCATTGTATTTCAATAGCAATTAAGGCATTGCTTAACTGGGTGCTGACATAAGACAGCAATCACAGGGATAACCTGATGTAAACTAGGACATAGGAAAAATAATTGTCAATGTCTTGTCATGTTTACAGGCCAGCCACAAGTAGATGAGAATGGTCAAGCCTGGATATAACAAAGGTATGGTTGAGGGATTCAGCAGCAAATATACTGAGACAGGAGCCAAATGAGACAATATTGCAAAAGTGAAAATATACAGTCTTGGTGAGGTTATCTAATTGAAAGCTAAGTTTATGGTCAGATGTGACTCAGAGTTGCAAACACTCTGGTTCAGCATCAAACTTCTGTCAAAGAGATGAGTGGAGTTGGCTGTGCAGCTCTGGTTTATGATGAGGAACCAAGTAGAATGGATTTGGTACTCACAGTATTTAACTGATGAAATGTCTGCTTATATATGATTGCATGAATGCACTCTGAAAATTTGATGGCAAGATAGAACTTGACAGTGTCAGTGGAAGTGTGAAAACTGACATTGTATTGCCATGCAATGTTGCTGAGAACCAACAAGAGAAATAAAAGGGGCCTAAGGATCCTTTGGGAACACCAAAGGTAATTGTATGAAAGCAGGAAGGAAGCCATTGATGATGATCCTCTGGCTTTGATTGGATAGATAAAAATGGAACAGCAGCCCCACCTGCTAGAAACTGTGGTGAGATATTAAAGAGAATGGGGTGATCAAATTTATCAATTAAGATGGATAAGGAGACAAAAAATTAAGATGGATAAGGAGACTATAAGATGATGGCTGTGACTTTGATAAATGTTGTTTCAATACTATAGCAGGGACACAAATCTGAATTTTGAAGATGACGATTAAATCGGTGATATTGAAGGGGAAAGAGGGGTTTCAGATGAGGTGGTAGCTTATGCGAAAAGATGAATAAAAGGTTAGTGTTTTGAGGAGAGTGGGAATGGTGACAGTACTAAAACAGAGAGTAACAGAAATGTTTCCTCTCACATTATCAAACAAGGTACTAGCATACTTTTCTGGTCTGCTCAACAAATTTCATCATTTTTAAAACTTTCAGCAGGACAACGAGCCACTCACATCTGTGGCCTACAGATTAAGAGAATGGAAGTTAGAAAAGCCATCAAAACTCTTAGGAAAGTGTATTAACACTTTGGTAGACTGTTCTGTCTCAGAACCAAGTTCAGTAAAACACCATTGGAGATATTTTGGTATGATATTCTGATTAATGCAGCATTGCTCTTTCTGCTGCACTGTTGGACCTGTTTCGTACAACCTAGCTACGGAGAGCTGGATTTTCAGCAGTAACATGGATTAGAACAAAGTATCAAGCCAGGGTGACCATTAACCAGGTTGAATTTGTGTTTGTCAGAGACACTTCTGTGCATTGACAGTTGTTACTGAACATAAATAAGAATTTACACATTAAGTAAGTAAAATAAGAATAAACACTATAATTATTTGTGTTATTTCTAGGGAATGTGGGGATTTTTTATTGCTTAGTTTGGAAGGTTTCTGAAGCACAAACGTTCAGAAATCCCATTCCAGCTTGCCTTTCCTTTTAGGCACATCCCTTTACTATCTCATCATTTTTCTTCCTTTATGTATTTTCCTTCTTTGATAGATTTGTTCTTCCTTTACTCTCCATTGCTTACCTATTTAAGGCAGCAAGTTTCTATTGTTGATGGTACAGCGCCATTTTATGGCAGTAGCAGTGTACCTTACAGAAGCAAGGAGATGCTTTGCACTTGGAAATAGGTGATAAGTTAGAGCGCTCTTTATATTTCTCTTGTAATGTTGCACTAAGCAAAAAGTGAGGCGATGCTGTAAAATATTGTAAGTTTATATACGGCAATACCAAGCATTTTACTCACTACTCCAAAGAAATTTGCAAATTACTTTTCATTAACTGTTTCTACAATCAGCTTACAAATAATACTATATTCATCTTTTCATAACTTTGCTCCATGATATGATTGACAGGCGATGGCTCTCTGTTTCATACTGAATTAATAACAACATTAAATTACATTGTTATTGTGTTCTTCACTGAAAAGTGTACCCCAAGGTGTTTCTTAGAAATATTACAAATTGAGCCTTCATTAACAGCACCTTCCAAATCTTCAGCTCCATGACATGAAGTCATAAAGCTAGGAGATGCATGGAAGCACTACAGAAGACAACAAGTTCCTTTGTAAGTCATCACCATCCCACATGGAATTGTGTTACCATTCCCCCACCATTTCTGGATCTAAATCCTGGAACTCCTTTCCTTGTACTATTGTGGATGCATCCTCACGTGCAGCGATACAATATGGTGGCTCCCCACCACCTTCTCAATGATAATTCAAGATTGGCTACAAATGCTGGGCTTACCATCAATGCTAGCATCCCAGAAAAATTAAATCTCATGACCCAAAGGCACATAAGGATTGCTGCATTTCTTATTGTTTTCCTATCTTGTTGATGCCCAACATTCCTTGTCAGATCTTTTGAGTCATGTTTCTGCAGAACAGCAGAGTCAGAGAGCTGTAGAGCATGGAAACAGACCCTTCAGTCCAACTTGTCCATGCCGACCAGATATCCTAAATTAATCTAGTCCCATTTGCCCATCAGCACTTGAGCCATATCCATCTCAACCCTTGCTATTCATATACACATCCAAATGCCTTTTAAATGTTGTAATTGTACCAGCCTCCACCATTTCCTCTGCCAGCTCACTTCATACATGCACCACTCTCTGCATGAAATAGTTGCCCCTTAGGTCCCTTTTAAATCTCGCCTCAAGCCCTCTAGTTTTGGACTCCCCCACCCCAGGGAAAGGATCTTGGTTAGTCACCCTATCAATGCCCTTCATGATTTTATAAGATTCTGTAAATTCACCCCTCAGCCTCTGTTGTTCCAGGGAAAACAACCCCAGCCTATTCAGCCTCTCCCTATTGGTCAAACCCTCCAACCCAGTCAATGTCCTCATAAATCTTTTCTGAACCCTTTCAAGTTTCATGACATCTTTCCTACTGCAGGGAGACCAGAATTGAACACGGTGCAAAACTTCAATTGGAGAAATTCATCTCAGGACCTTTAGGGAGAAAAGGAGGTAGATGGGTTACTGTCAGGGGATGGAAAAGGAAGCAGCAGGCTTTGCAGGGATCCCCCCGTGGCGTTCTCCTCAACAACAAGTATACTGTTTTGGACACTGTTGGGGGGTGGGTTCCAGAGAGGTGCCAATATCCTGGGGGAGAAATTTGCGAATGATCTTCAGGAGGGTTTAAACTAATTTAACAGGGGGATGGGAACATGAATTGTTGTTCAGGTGTAAGGGAGGATGAGAGTAGTGAAATCAGAACTAAGATTTCAAGATTGCAAGAAGGCGCCGGCAAGCAAGAAGTTGGTTTGCAGTGTGTCTACTTCAACACCAGGAGCATCTGGGAGAAGGTGGGTAAACTTGCAGCATGGGTTGGTACCTGGGATTTTGATGTTGTGGTCATTTCAGGGACATGTGTAGAGCAGGGACCGGAATGGTTATTGCGGGTTCCGGGACTTAGATGTTTCAGTCAGAACAGAGAAAATGGTATAAGAGGGGGTGGTGTGGAACTGCTAGTCAAGGACAGTGTTATGGTTGCAGAAAGGATGGTTGAGAACTCTTCTACTGAGGTAGTATGGATTGAGATTAGAAACAGGAATGGTGATGTTACACTGTTGGGAGTTTTCTATAGGCCTCCAAATAGTTCCAGAGATGTAGAGGAAAGGATAGCAAAGGTGATCCTCAATAGGAGGGACAGTGACAGGGAGGTTGTTACGGGCTTTTTAACTTTCCAAATATTGACTGGGAATACTATAGTTCAAGTACTTTAGATGGGTCAGTTTTTGTCCAATGTGTGCAGGAGGGTTTCCTGACACAGTACGTTGACAGGCCAACAAAGGGCAAGGCCACATTAGATTTGGTACTGGGTAATGAACCCAGCCAGGTGTTAGATTTGGAGGCAGGTGGGCACTTTGCTAATAGTGACCACAATTCGGTTATGTTTACTTTAGCGATGGATAGGGATAGTTATGTGCCGCAGGGCAAAAGTTATAGCTGGGGGAATGGCAATTATGATGGGATTAGGCAAGATTTGGGATGCATAGGAATGGGAAGGAAACTGCAGGGGATGGGCACAATTGAAATGTGAACCTTATTAAAGGACCAGCTACTGGAGATCCTTGATAAGTATGCACCTATCAGGCAGGGAGGAAGTTGTTGAGCGCGGGAGCTGTAGTTTACTAAGGAAGTTGAATGTCTTGTCACGAGGAAGAAGAAAGGTTATGATATGATGAGGTGTGATGGCTCAGTTAGGTCACTTGAGAGTTACAGATTAGTCAGGAAAGACTGAAAGAGTGAGCTAAGAAGAGCCAGGATGGGACATGAGTACTCATTGGCAGATAGGATCAAGGAAAACCCTAAGGCTTTCTATAGGAAGATCAGGAGAAAAAGAATGACTAAAGTAAGATTAGGACCAATCAAGGGTAGTAGTGATAAGTTGTGCGTGGATCCAGAGGAGTTAGGGGAAGTGCTAAATGAATAGAGACATACAAGATAATCAGAGGGTTAGATAGGGTGGACAGGGAGAGCCTTTTTCCAAGTATGGGGACAGCAAACATGAGGGGACACAACTTTAAAGTGAGGGGAGATAGGTATAAGACAGGTGTCAGAGGTAGTTTCTTTACTTAGAGAGTAATAAGGGTATAGAATGCTTTGCCTGCAACGGTAGTAGAATCACCAAGTTTAAGTGCATTTAAGTCATCATTGGACAGGCAAATGGGTGTACATGGAATAGTGTAAGTGGGATGGGCTTCAGATTAGTATGACAGGACAGCACAACATCGAAGGCCAAAGGGCCTGTACTGTGCTGTAATGTTCTATGTTCTATGTTCTAATACTTTTCATCAGTATTCACACAAGAAAAAGACAATGTGGTCAAGAAGAATACTGAGATACAGGCTACTAGACTAGATGGGACTGAGGTGCATAAAGAAGAGGTGTTAGCAAGTCTGGAAAGGGTGAAAATAGGTAAGTCCCCTGGGCCAGATGGGATTTATCCGAGGATTCTCTGGGAAGCCAGGGAGGAGATTGCAGAGCCTTTGTCTTTGATCTTTATGATTTGGTTTTAGATTAGATTCCCTACAGTGTGGAAACAGACCCTTCAGTCCAACAAGTCCAAACCAACCCTTCGAAGAGCAACCCAGCCAGAACCATTTACCCCTGACTAACGTACCTAACACTATGGGCAATTTAGCCTGGCCAATTCACCTAACCTGCACATCTTTGGATTGTGTGAGGAAACCGGAGCACCGAAAGGAAACCCACGCAGACACTGGGAGATTATGCAAACTCCACACAGTCGCCCAAAGTGGGAATTGAACCCGGGTCCCTGGTGCTGTGAGGTAGCAGTGCTAACCACTGAGCCACCGTGCCATCATTCTCAACAGAACTAGTGCCAGAAGACTGGAGGATAAGCAAATGTTGTTCCTTTGTTCAAGAAGGAGAGTAGAGACAACCCTGGAAATTATAGATTTGTGAGCCTTATTTCGGTTGAGGGTAAAATGTTGGAAAAGGTTAGAAAGAGATAGGATTTATAATCATCTAGAAATAAATAAGTTGATGAGGGATAGTCAGTATGGTTTTGTGAAGGGTAGGTCGTGCTTCACAAACCTTACTGAGTTCTTTGAACAGGTGACCAAACAGGTGTGGTGTATATAGATTTCAGTAAGGTGTTTGATAAGGTTCCCCATGGTTGGCTATTGCACAAAATATGGAGACATGAGATTGAAGGCGATTAAGCAGTTTGGATCAGAAATTGATGAGCTGAAAGAAGACAGAGTGGTGTTTGATGGGAAATGCTCATCCTGCAGTTCAGTTATGAGTGGGGTACCACAAGGATCTGTTTTGGATCCACTGTTGTTTGTAATTTTCATAAATGATTTGGATGAAGGCATAGAAGGATGGGTTAGTAAATTTGTGAATTACATTAAGGTCGGTAGATTTGTGGATAGTGATGAAGGAAGTTGTAAGTCATAGAGAGATATAGATAAGCTGCAGAGCTGGGCTGAGAGGTGGCAAATGGAGTTAAATGCAGAAAAGTATGAGGTGATTCACTTTGCAAGGAATGACAGGAATGCAGAATACTGGGCTAATTGTAAGATTCTTGGTAGTGTAATGAGCAGAGAGATCTCGGTGTCCAGGTACATAGATATTTGAAAGTTGCAACCCAAGTTGATAGGGTTGTTAAAAAGGCATACGGTGTGTTAGCTTTTACTGGTAGACGGATTGAGTTTCAGAACCATGAGATCATGTTGCAGTTGTGCAAAACTCTGGTGCAGCCACATTTGGAGTATTGTGTACAGTTCTGGGCACCGCATTATAGGAAGGACGTGGCAGCTTTGGAAAGGGTTCAGAGGAGATTTACTAGGATGCTGCCTGGTATGGAGGGAAGGTCTTACGTGGAAAGGCTGAGTGACTTGAGTTTATTTTCATTAGAGAGAAGAAGATTAAGAGGTGACTTAATTGAGACACATCAGATAATCAGAGGGTTAGATACGTTGGATAGTGAGAGCCTTTTTCCTCAGATAGCGATGGTTAGCATGAGGGGACAAAGCTTTAAATTGAGGGGTGATAGATATTGGACAGATGTCAGAGATAGTTTCTTTACTCAGAGTGTATTAGGGGCGTGGAACACACTGCTTGCAACAGCAGTAGACTCATCAACTTTCAGGGCATTTGGATAGGCAAATGGATGAGAATGGAATAATGTAGGCTAGATGGGCTTCAGATTGGTCTGCAGGTCGGTGCAACATCGAGGGTCAAAGGGCCTGTACTGCACTGTAATGTTCTAAGACTGCTCACCGGTTGCCGGAAGATACATTGAAATGTCCAGGTGACGAATGCTCAAGGTGAGTTAATAAATGTTAGAAATTGGTGAGTGAATGAATAAATGAGTTTGGAAGGTTGGGCACAGTTGAGTGACATATGTGGACTGGGGAAGGGTAGGTGAGGTAGTTGGTTAGGGTGATAGGTAGGTAAGGTAGCAGATAGGTGAGATGGTAGGTGTGTGAGGAGGATAGTCAGCTCAGTGTTTGGAGTCACTCAGGTCAGATTGGGGAGTAGAGTAGGGGACTAGTTGGGCATCAATGTAGAATCAGGTCTGGTTCGTGGTATCAGATGTTGGGGGTACTCAGATCTGATCAGGGATGCAGTTGGGTTGTTGGGGGTTCATGTGATTAGGAGGGGTAGTCGGAGGTCTGGGAGTTGCATGGTGGGGGGGCTTGTTCGTGTGGCTGAGCTTGGTGATGTAACTGCAGGGGATCTGAAGGAGTTAGTTGGGGCCCTAGCAGGATTGAGGGGAATGAGTGTGAGGAATTTGGGGAGATAGTTCTGCAGCTCGAGAGGAGTTAGATTAGGTTTTAATCTGTCTAACATTTCCTGGGCAACTTTTCAAATAAGTTTCATTGAATTGTCTGAAGTCTCCAACTGTAGCTCTCAGTCAGACTTTTCCAGAGAGTCCCAAGCAGCTCGGAAATCCCTCTTCAGAAGTTCCTCAGCGATTCCCATGACAAGGTAAAAACAATGACTGCAGATGCTGAAAACCAAATACTGGATTAGTGGTGCTGGAAGAGCACAGCAGTTCAGGCAGCATCCAACGAGCAGCGAAATCGACGTTTCGGGCAAAAGCCCTTCATCAGGAATAAGGCAGTGAGCCTGAAGCGTGGAGAGATAAGCTAGAGGAGGGTGGAGGTGGGGAGAAAGTAGCATAGAGTACAATGGGTGAGAGGGGGAGGAGATGAAGGTGATAGGTCAAGGAAGAGTGGGTGGAGTGGATAGGTGGAAAAGAAGATAGGCAGGTTGGACAAGTCCGGACAAGTCAAGGAGACAGTTACTGAGCTGGAAGTTTGAAACTAGGATGAGGTGGGGAAGGGGAGATGAGGAATCTGTAGTCTGTACTGTTTGTCCTGTTCGGGTCCGAACTCTGCTGGTTTAAAGGTGGTCTGGAGTCCGTGTGGGATGAGTTGGTTACGGAGGCATGCACTGAGGAAGCAAATGTGGCTGTGGTACCGAGTTTGTTTCACAACATGGTTGAAGAGCTTCAGAGCAGAGGAAATGACCTGGGAGTTGCAGTGGGAGAGAGACTCCCTGAGATTCTTGTAGAGAGAGGAGGAAAACTTCTTCAAGGCAGGCATCCTTGCAAGAGGATTCGCAGTAGGGTTAAAATCAACAAAGTAAAAACAATGACTGCAGATGCTGAAAACCAAATACTGGATTAGTGGTGCTGGAAGAGCACAGCAGTTCAGGCAGCATCCAACGAGCAGCGAAATCGACGTTTCGGGCAAAAGCCCTTCATCAGGAATAATAGATTCCCATGACAGTCAGCTCTTTGGGAATTCCACGGGGTCCCAAAGCACATCCTGAGCTGTAGGTTTGATTTCAAATGCTTGAGAAACCAGAAGGCCTGGGCTAAGAGGGCAAGCAATCAAAAGTTTAATTGGATTGATATGTTTTAAGGCAGCTGGAAAATCAGGCACCAGCACTGGAGCAATTGAAATAAGACATTTTGAAAAGACCAGAATTAGATGGGTGCAGGCCATCATTCGATGAAAACCTTCTGCAGCAGTGCACCAAAGCTTCATCTTCAGGCATCTTTGAGCTGCTATTGCCATTTTTCTTACCTTAATGAATGAATTGCTTTAAGTACAGTCAGAGTCCTTGAAAAACTCTGGTACTGAATATTTTACTCTATTCCCTTAATGTGATGTCAATTCACTAAGCAGTAAATGTCACGACTTCCAGGTTTTTGTGGATTCCCTGAGTACTCTTTTACAGTTTGAGGTAAACTTTCAGCACATTGGGTCATAGAGAGCTCAAAGACCAGTGGTCCTTTCATCATGATCAGCTGCATTGCAATTCAAGTGAAGGTGGTAATCCAGTGGTAATGTCACTGGACTAGTGTTTGAGAAGCCCAGGTTGTATTTGTGGGAACATGGGTCTGAATTTCACCATGACAAATGGCAAACTTTGAACTTAGGGAAACAAAATAAGGGAATAAAAGCTATCATAATGGTAACCACTGCTGATTGTCACAAAAACCTATCTGGTCTACTAATTTCCTTTAGGGGAGGAAATTTACTTTCTCTGTCTGATCTGTTTGCATGTGACTTCAGACTCACAACAATGAAGTTGACTTGTAACTGCCTTCTGAAAAAGCCTACAAGCTATTTAGTTCAGGTGCTATTAGGATAGGCAACAAATGCTGGCCCAGCTGGTGACACCCAAATCCCACAAATAAATCAAAAAGAAATTCAAGACTGATGTCTCCTCAGAGTGTATAGCCTTCATGTGATTGAACAGATTTAGTCTTAACTCAGATAATTTTGTGGACATGAGCAGACAATCCAATGATGAAATGGAATTCAGAGTGCAGGATATCTTCCTCTCCTTTCCTTGCCACTTTGTCAAAAAGTGTTTGGATCCAAAAAAATGATGCAATTTGATGGTTTGATAGTACATCTCTACCAAGTCATCAATATCAACACAGCTGCACTTACCCGAAAGCTTCAGATGTTTTTGAAATGTTTTCTTTGTTCTCTCCTGGACTATTGTCCACTTGCGAGTTGAGACAACAGGACTTAGTGGGGCTGGCTTCAAGGCAATACTAAAGCAGACAGGCAGGAGGCTGGAAGAACACAGCAAGCCAGGCAGCATCAGCAGGTGCAGAAGTTGATGTTTTGGATGTAACCCTTCTTCAGGACTGCGGGTGAGTTTTTTCATGATCATCCTCAATTGAATCACAAGGATATGGTAGAAGCATTGCTGATGGAACATCTCTAGCTCTCTTTTGTGTTGCTGATTCACAGTCCTAGTCTCACTCTAGTATAGGATAATATGGCAACAACTGCTTTGTATACGAGGACGTTTGTTGACTAGTTGAAATCTTTGGCATGATGGAGTCAAGTGAAGACATGTGAATGCCCCCTTGGTGTTTACATCTACCTTACATTGGCTGTTTATCTTATCAAATATCAACCACTCTCTTGTGTCAATATTAAACTAGTCTTTCTCTAGCCCTTTTAACCTCAGTTTATTTATGGCACATAAACAACTGACAACTATATACATACATGAAGTGACTGCAGTGTTGTTGCCACCCTGCACCAGATTTGCAAGCTACCATCAATCTCCTCAAATCTGCATCGGTGAAATTCAGCCTGTCCTTGAATGCTGCATTTGGGAAGTAGACCTTTAATTTTATTCTGTAAATTACAATGACTAGCATTTTGCAATGTTTTGTAAGTTTTATATTATGTTCATAATTTTGTAATGCCTTTATTAATTTATAGCTTTATTAAAGATGGTCTTCAACATGAACTGTGATAACTTGTTTTATTTTTACCAACATCAAAATGTGACACATGCCACCAACATGATTTTTCAATAAACTAATTTTCTACTTAATTATCTTACTAATTTCATCACACTAATAGAAATGTAGAATTGCGCACAACTCGATAATATAAAATGTGAACTGTTTTCGAATTATTCTGGCTAAAATACATGATACAATAGTGATATCACAGAATAGCTTAGATTAACAGCTACACATTCCCTGATTAGGTTCAGAAAGCTTACTTTTGTCACACATCAGTCAAAAAAAATCATATTCGCTTTCATCTAATTTTTCTGAGTGAGCTCCTTCTGAAACAACTCATTGCAACAATCTACAGAGGGAACAGTGCAGAGAATTCCCATTAAAGTCACATCTGCTTTTCACTACATTATCTATTTCAATCTGGTAATTAAAGGAGTTGAAATATGCCAAAACTTATGTGGAAAACTACGACGAAAGATAAGTATACAAGGTGTAGGATACATAAGGTAAGTGGCTGAGTCGATAGGTGTGATAGGTAAATAAGATGAACGGTAGATTAGAGACAACTGAGGTGGGTTCAGTTATAGTCAGACATGTTGAAAGAGGTGATTAGGTCTGAGTCATGGGGTATTCAGTGGTTGCCTTGGGAGCTTATCAGATTGGGTCATGGTAGATCCAAGTAATCAAGTGAGGAGTCAACTGGTGGAATTGGATTAGGCCAGGTTACTGTGAAGTCAGGCTGGGAGGGGGCACAAGAGGGAAGTTGAGTGGGAGAAGTCAATATTTAGTTTCCAGGCACCAGACTAGGCTTTTCCTGTCCGACAGTTCCTGGGTAACTATCTAGTTAACTAAATTGTGTCTGTCTGAGGTTTTCAGTTCAGAATCTTTTTTTGGATTGTCCTAAGAAACAGGGGAATTATCTACCAGAAGTTCAAACATTCCAGGAAATTCCCATGAGCCCTTGCATTGACATTTTTGAGAGGTCTTGTAGCATAACTTGTGGGGCACATGTGGTCTTAGACTATCTGAAGACTATGGGATCACAAAATAGGGCTGAATTTTATCATTTGATCTGTTCAACATCTTCTTAGAAAGTATGACAATAAATTGATTTCTAAATGAAGATTTACAACTGAGATTTGATGATAAAATTGATCTAATACCAACAAAGGAGAAATACTGTACTGATAATCCTTGATGACTGCAAGCTGGAAAAGAGTTTGTAATGCAGATAAGAAAAGGGAAAACAAACACAATGCAAACATCTAGACATGAGTCTTGTTTTAATATTCAATTAGTTCAAAAAGCTTTGAACTGAATGAAGGAATTTGCATAACATTGTGTAAAGCTTCAAAGCTTCTTAGCTTTGTTGTTGTTGTTGATGGCCTCATATTCTTTTGCTGAGGATTTTGGATTGCTCACGTTATTGAACAGGTGCAAAGTGCCTTTTAATTATGTATCAATACAGAAGTTCTAGAGTCAGGTCCTTCTATCCAGTTGGACTACAGCCAGCCAACATGGTTTATGATGTTTGAATTATCTAGATTGTACAGAACAGAAACAGATCATTCACGACAAACACCCATGCCTGCATGTATACTCCACTTTGAGTCATGATTTGGAGATCCCGGTGTTGGACTGGGGTTCACAAAGTTAAAAATCACACAACACCAGGTTATAGTTCAACAGGTTTAATTGGAAGCACACTAGCTTTCAGAGCGCCGCTCCTTCATCAGGTGAATGTGTCATTTGAGTCATTTGCCTTTCCTCATCAAACAATAATCAACCCTCTCTGCACTTGTCCTTCAAATGTGTATCTAGCTTCCCTTTAATTAATCTATATTATTCGCCTCAACTATTCCTGGTATTAGTCAATTCTAGATTCTCGGCTCTCCAGGACTAACATAGACCCAGACATTCTGATTACTGACAGAAAGATTTGGCCAATTTGAAGTTACTTGCATACTTGTTGGTGATTTTCCACCTGACTGTGGCTTGTCCCAAATACACCGTTTGAAGAAAGCCCAGAGAAAGAACTCAGTAGAGAATTAGTGTCACAGGGCAAGACATGACCCTTTTGCTGCCATATTTTAAACCTGAAGGTTCTAAAGGCTTTTACAGTGTGCAAAGTATAAAGTGTGAAAAATAAATAAGGGGCTAGGGTGACAGATAAGGTAGCTGATGATGGGTAAGATACTAGGGTTTCAGATGGACGGGAGAGGGTACCAAGTCAGTGGGGGGATGGTGTGAGGTTCAGGGTGTGAGTGGATACTGGATCTGCAATGGTTGATCCAGTTAGGGTGGGCTTTGAGTCCACCAGGGATAGGTGGGTGCAATGTGTGGTTGGTTGAGGTGGAGATGGAGAGGAGAAGTCAGATCCGAGGTGTCAGGATTGGAGTTGCTGTAGTTAGAGATGGATAGTGGTGATGTGAAGCTTTAGTTTAATGGTTGCCCAGGAATTGGAGTAGATTTTTAACCCTCTATTCTTTCCTTGGGAACTGCTCAGCATAAGTGAGGCAGAACCCTTTAAATTGTCTGACACTAAGAGGTTTTTTGGAAGTTTCCATATGCATGGAATTGCCCATTGAAAGTTTAAATTTCCCGGCATTTCCCACATAGTCAGCTATGCTCGAGATTGTGTATAGTTCCAAAAGGCAACTCCAGTCTACACTACACCAACAGCTATCTGACTGTGGAGTTTCTGGGTCAAATGATTTCCTGAATTTCCTTTTTTTTTGGCATTTATTTAATGGTGTTCTCTAGTTTTTCACTTCACCATGGAGGAAACATTCTCTCTATGTCTACCCTGTAATTATCCTTCATTATTTTAAAGCTATCTTTTACTCAACCCCTCAGGATCCTCTTTTCCATAGAACAGAGACAGAGTTGCTCATCCTTTTCTAGTTTGAAGTATAACCTCATATGTTTGGCATCACTTCTGAAAATCATTTTGCAGCCTCACCAAAGTTTCTATGTCTTTTTATAAAAAGCAAGATAGACTCTTTGGAGCTTTCCAAATTTGGCTGAATCAAGGTTAGACACATGTTTAGCAAAACAAATTTTTTGTATAATTCAGTTCAGATTTTTAAAAAAATCTGCATTGAAAAAGGTGTTCAGTTGGTTCACTGACCGTTCCAGAAATATCATGATCATTTTTAACATTCTTAAAAGCAGATCCTTCTGCACTTTTTCCTGACAGCATCAATAATCAGAAAGGAACTGGAATATTGTGTTTATATCTTATGGCCTCCAAATTGCATTGACTGTGTAATGCTGGTCATTGTGTTTGACATGCTGTACAGCATCAGATTGGGAGTGAAATATAATTGCAGTCTTTGATTGTAGCAGCAGTTGTGTAAGCAGTATGTGTCTGCTACATGATAATGGCAAGTTTTCTCACTTTAATATTCCTAGCACGTATTCCTAGTGTTTATCATATAATTGTGGGCCGACAGTTTGTATTTTCCCAACCCTTAAAATGAAAGGATTGAAAATCATAACCAGTTGATTGCATTATATGTGTTCTTGACATCACTGAGCACATGATGTCAGAGCCAAAGGAGCAGTTCTCCCCAGGAACCTCCCTTGTGCAAATATTATGTAGCATTCTTATGATGTGTCAACACTTAGAGTCATAGAGTCATAGAGATGTACAGCACGGAAACAGACCCTTCGGTCCAATTCATCCATGCCGACCAGGTATCCCAACCCAATGTAGTTCCTCCTGCCAGCGCACGGCCCATATTCCTCCAAACCCTTTCCATTCATATACCCATCCAGATGTATTTGAAACATTGAAATTGTACTGGCCTCCACCACTTCCCCTGGCAGCTCATTCCATACACATACCACCCTCTGCGTGAAAAAGATGTCCCTTAGGTCCTTTTCATATCTTTCCCCTCTCACCCTAAACCTATATCCTCTAGTTCTGGACTCCCCACCCCAGGGAAGAGACTTTGTCTATTTATCCTATCCATGCCCCTCACAATTTTATAAACCTCTGCAAGTTGCTGATCTTTGAGGGGCCCTATTCTCTCCCTAGTTACTCTACTCAGTTAACGCAAAAACCTAACTCACCAGTCCGAAACTGATGACATCAGGTGCAGTGTTAACTTTGAAAGCCATCTGATCCTACTTTTTATTGAAGTCAATGGACATCATTATTGGAAGGATTCTAAAACTATCAATCCATATGATCCCATGGGTCTACTCCAGGAATCAAGCATTGTGGTCTTTACTATAGAGACATTCCAACAAAAATAGAAATAAATTATCATTCTGTTTAGCAATTTCATTAAAGCAGTCAGAATGATTTCACAGGTGCTTGGCTCGCTCCTTGACGTTTTATTTTTTAATAAATTATTTAAAACCTTGCTGTGAAGCTAAGGAAGCAAAGTGCAGTTACTTAAATTTTATAGAGCCTCAGAAATCTAATGCTATTACATGGTGGATCTAGTCAGAGCAATGATGTGTCCTGACAGCTTTATAAAAGAAGGTCAAATCGATGACATCCCAGGAGAGTTAATATGAAGTCTAGTTATTCTGACAGTCTGCTAGCTTTAATTTATTTTTACAATTTAACACATTTGTACAAACAGTGCTTTGCACTGATGCAACTAAAACTTAATGAAATATTCAGAATATTTGCATATACTCTCATGACCATTCTTGTTCGGCTCATTAAAGGTAAGCAGAGAAAGTATGTTGAATTTATACTATTTATGCTCTCATAATTTTGTTTCACAGTTTGATAAGGAGGATACTCTTTGGTTGGACAGTGGTTATTACGAAGTCAGGCATTTGAGTTGTGTGTGGGTAAATATAGCCTGCTTCATTTAAGGAAGGAGATTTAGGTGGCTTCCTTTACAGGTATGACCTGCAAAGTGCTTGATTTTCCAAAACTCATTCTGCTGATCTAGTGTCCTTGAGCATTGACTCAGGAAAGCCATATCGTATATTTTAGATATACTTCAGGATTATTCAGGCATGTTTGCAAAATATACTCCATGTTATTGTTTTAATTCTTTTTTTTTGCTGCTGGATGATAATATGTACCTCAATTATAAAACATACAGGACTTGGGAATACAGACAGAAGGTGATATTTGACAAGAAGATACATAATCATTGCAACATTGTAACATGCAGTTTCAGTGTATAAGTAACTTCTTTTAAAAAGATGAATTGACTGTTTTATAAAAGATGATATGGTGAGAATATAAGGCAGCCAGGTTTATTTCTCTGCACAGAATATGCAGCCAATAATATAAACTAGAACTAGCCTTTTCATTAAGCTATAAATAATCAGCAGAGGTCAAGTTTTATTCCAAAGGACCAGAGTAGAAACTTTTGGCAAAGTTCTCTGGCATTCACAGTCAATGATACAGAATTCCCTCTCCTCCTGTGTAATAGCTGCAGATATTGATTTGTCCTATGAAGAAACAATTCTGATACTCTAGTAAAGGAGATTCTATTTGGTGAAATTTGTCATATCACACCCCAAGGTGAATACAGTCTTTTCCAACTGGGCTTCTTGGTGTCAGGCGATTATGATGACTGTACTGCATTGTATTAAGTGATTGCAATACTACATCATCACTCTTACCAAAGATTCAACTCACTATTTAATCTTCAAAGGAAGGATTGCAGAAAGCTTTTCCTTGTCCCTCACAATCTATAGCTCGGTTTCCAACATTTAGCTAATCATCCTGATTAATTACTTTTGTTAATATGAAATGTATATGGTTCCAATAACTCAGGAAGATTTACATTTCACCAAGTGACTGAACCCATTTCCCCTTATCACAGTACTGACATGCAGGTGGCTATCAAAGTGATGGAACTGCTCTTAAAATCAGACTTGAAGAGATCACTAATTTGTTTGTGTTTTTGTACGTCAATGATCTAACTTCAGTGGTGCTTCCATAAACTAAGGAAAGAGATATGATTTAAATTCAAGGATGCATAAAAAAATTAATGATCGATTATATCTCTAATGAGAAAAAAATCAGCCAACTTAATATTGCAGAGAAGAGACAAATGAATTGTCATACAATGCATCAATGTTTTGCAATGCTAAAATATACCCATTCAGCAAGAGGACATCATGAGTGAGATTTTCCCAACTTTTGTTAAAGTTTTGAGCAAGTATATGAGGTGATGACTGACATGATGTCTCACGAGGAACCAACTCACCTGACCATCAGCCAATTCACTCTTTAAGTGATAAGATGTCTATCAAAAGCTTGGACATCAGCAACCAGAGTGACCAGAAGCTGTTGGCCTTGCCTAAATGTTTGTTGGTTCAGACCTACTCTAGATGAGGTCTGTTAGCTATTAAGTAAGTTCCTTTTCTCTTCATGAGATGGGCATTGTGGAGAGCAGGGAGGCAGGGGTTGAAGTCAACAGTTTTCAAAAGCCAACTTATTGTTCCCTCATTCCTGCTTCAAATTGCTCCAAAGCGGTGGCAAAGTTGTAATCTCACGGCAAGACAAGACATGAACTTGATTGAGTTTTTTGAAAAAGTAACATAGAGGATTGATGAGAGCAGAGTGTTAGATATGATTTATATGGATTTCAGTGAGGAATTCGACAAGGTTCCCCATGGGAGACGAGTGAGCAAGGTTAGATCTCATGGAATACAGGGAGAACTAGCCTTATGGATACAGAACTGGCTCGAAGCTAGAAGACAGAGAGTGATGGTGGAGGGTTGCTTTTCAAACCGGAGGCCTGTGACCAGTGGAATGCTGCAAGGGTCGGTGCTGGGTCCATTACTTTTCGTCATTTATATAAATGATTTGGATCTGAGCATAGGAGGTATAGTTAGTATGTTTGCAGATGACACCAAAATTGGAGGTGTAGTGGACAGCGAAGAAGGTTACCTCAGATTACAACGGGATCCATATCCGATGGGCCAATGGGCTGAGAAGTGGCAAATGGAGTTTAATTTAGGGAAATGTGAGGTGTTGCAGTTTGGGAAAACAAACCTTAGCAGGACTTATACACTTAATGGTAAGGTCCTAGGGAGTGCTGCTGAACAAAGAGATATTGGAGTGCAGGTAGATAGGATAGTGAAGATGGCATTTGATATGCTTTCCTTTATTGGTCAGGGTATTGAGTATAGAAGTTGGGAGGTTGTGGCTATACAGGAGGTTGGTTAGGCCACTGTTTGAATATTGCATGCAATTCTGGTCTCCTTCCTATCAGAAGGATGTTGTGAAACTTGAAAATGTTCAGAAAAGATTTACAAGGATGTTGCTCAGTTTAGAGGGTTTGAGCTGCAGGGAGATGTTGAATAGGCTAGGCTATTTTCCCTGGAGTGTCGGAGGCTGAGGGGTGACCTTACAGAGGTTTATAAAATCATGAGGGGCATGGATAGGATAAATAGACAGAGTCTGGGGTGGGGGAGTCCAGAATTCGAGGGCATAAGTTTAGAGTGAGAGGGAAAGGTATAAAATGGACCTAAGGGGCAATGTTTTCACACAGAGACTTGATGTGTATATGGAATGAGCTGCCAGAGGAAGTTGTGGAGGCTAGTACAATTGCAATATTTAAAAGGCATCTGAATGGGTATCTGAATAGGAAGGGTTTGGGGGAATATGGGCCGAGTGCTGGCAACTAGGATTGGATTGGGTTGGGATAAATGGTTGGCATGGACGAGTTGGACTGATGGGTCTGTATCTGTCTGTAGATCTCTATGGCTCTATGACTGTAGCAATCCAGAACCACAGGCTAATGTTCTGGGAACATAGGTTCAAATCCCACCATGACATTTGAATTCAATAAAAATCTTGAACTGAAATTGAGCCCAATGGCAATCATGTAACTATGTTGAATGTTGCAAAAACCCATCTGATTCATTAATGTCTATTTATTGAAGGAAATATCCAGACCCTCAGCAATATGGTTGACTCTTAGACTTCCTCTGAAATGGTCTGAGTAAGTCTGTGGATTGGAGGCAATTAGGGATGGGTAATAAATGTAGGTCCAGCCAATGACATTCAGATCTCATGAACAAGTGACGAAGTGGAAGCCCTCCCCCACAACCTGGCAGTTAAGTTGCCATGGTTTCCCAATCTAGACACCCCTTGAGCCACTGGAGAGGCTGATAATCAGGATGGTGGTGTATTAAGGCCCTTAACAGATCATTAATTGACCACTTACGGGATTAAATTATTTGTGAGTTGAGAACATCACCCTTTGCTCTTGCTTGTAACTTTGTTGCAGAGGTGACAAGAAGGGGGTCAGTTTCTCTCCATGGAAACCTGTCCAAATCTTTCTCCTTCTTGCCACCTCTAGGTAGGGGCAAATTGCACTCTCTGTGTCCAGTCTGTGCAGACATCAATCCTGTTGTTAATTGTTGGGAACCTTAAATATGTTATTGAAGTATAACAGATGCTCACAGACACTTTCATAAAAATGCAGTTGAAGAAATCCACTCTTCACAGGATTCTTCAGCACTCCCTGTAGTCAACACCAAAAGTTAAGTGTTGAGTTTATTTTTAACTCTTTTTTTTATTGTTGTGGAGCAAGCAGAAGCAAACCCGCTGTTTTTCCAACTCCAGCGGGCTCTGAAACTACTTAATCCAGACAGTCATCAGTTACTCCTCTTAAGTGAATCAGCAACACAAGTACTGTCGCTACATCAAAACAGTGGTTGGGAGCTTTATGTCGAATAACATACTTCTTGATTCTCCAAGGAGTGTGATAGAATTCACCAGGAGTCAGGTGTCTTACAACATTTTTACTCAAGTCGCTTTTGTACATGTACAAATCTTGAAAGTTAGCAGGCTGTGAGTCAAATCCTTTCCATTACATGTGATATTTCAATAGGCATTTCTGGAGTGAGAGCCCTAGCCATATTTTCCTCCATATATTTATCTGACATTTATCCCAGCTAATGATTTTTTAAAGTCTGCATATTCTAAATCTGTGGGATTATTGTTGATTCAGAATGCTATTATAAATTCAAATCATTTGATTGATATTGGACAGCTGACAGCTGGGAATCTTGACAGCAGAAGAGAAGAAGTAGCATGGAGGGTTGCAAAACATGGTTGGAGAGAGCCAGAGGATGCAAAATGAAGGTGAGCTCTTCCAGAGACCAGCATCTCATTGCTGCTGTCTGCAAAGTTTTCTGCACTGTTCCCTTTCCGAGCTCTTGCAGCCAGGATTTCTCATCCAAGTGGAGCGGCGATGGGTCAGCACCTTTCAAGAGCAAGACTGACGAGTATAGAAGATGGGCAAAGAGAAGCTTTTCTCCAACATTACCTTTTGGATTCAATGAAGTTTTAAAAAGTTTTCTTTTGTCTCTCATGTAAGTGAATGGGCGATTGTATGAGTGAATAGGTGATTTAGTGGGCAAGTGGGTAATCAGGTCAGATCACATGCTGGGTCAGATCACATGGAGATGTAATTGGTTTGAAGCAGTAGGCAAGGTTAGAGGAATAGAGTCAGGCAGTTGGGTCAGGATAATTAGGTTAGGCCAGTCATGTTGGTTTAGAGGATGGTGGGAGAGGAGAGTTAAGTTGGGTCGGGTCAGGAGGGAGATTGATTGTGGTGCACAGTTCAGTTACCAAAGTACTAACAGAGCTATCCATTGTTACATGCCCTGGCAAGATTGGATTCAGTAGTTGGGAGTTGTACAAGGAGGATTAGATCAATCTTGGCACAACCTGATCCAATATCTTTGCAAAAAGATTTGACCATAAGACTATAACATCATAAGAAATAGGAAGCAGATTAGACCATTCATCCCAATGAGCCTACCTTGCCATTCAGCAGGATCATGGCTGATTTGACATTTCTCACATCCACTTTCCTGCCCTTTCAACCAACCCATGATTTCCCCACTGATCAAGAATCTGTCTATCTCAGCCTTAAATATACACATGCATTCTGCTCCCACAGCTCTCTGTGACAAGGAATTTGAAGGATCATCTGAGAGAAGAATCTCACAATCTCACAATCATCTGAGAGAAGAGATTCCTCTTCATCTCAGTCTTACATTAATTGCCCTTTATCCTAAATCAATGCATTCTGGTACAAGATTTTCTCATTAGGAGAAACATTCTCTTGACATTTACCCTGTAAAGCCCCTTAAGAATGGATTAGATTCCCTACAGTATGGAAACAGGCCCTTTGGCCCAACAAGTCCACACCGACTCTCCAAAGAATAACCCACCCAGACCCATTCCTTTACATTTACCCCTGACTAATGCATCTAACACTATTAACAATTTATTACGGCCAATTCACTTGACCTGCACATCTTTGGATTGTGGGAGGAAACTGGAGCACCTGGTGGAAACCCACGCAGACACGGGGAGAATGTGCAGACTCCACACAGACAGTCACCCGAGGCTGGAATCAAACCCGGGTCCCTGGCACTGTGAGGCAGCAGTGCTAACCACTGAGCCACTGTGTAGCCCCATGCTTCAATGAGATCACTTCTTAATCTTCTAAATTTCAAAGAGTAGAGTACCAACCTGTTTAACATTTGCTCATACCCTTCATGAATGGGGTTCATTCATGTGAATATTCTCCAAACTGACTTCAATTCCATAAAGGGGACCTGAACTTCTCACAATACTCTAGATCCGGTGTCACCAGAACCTTGTAGTTGCAGTAAGATTTCCCTCTTGTGATACTCCAACCCCCTTGAAATAAAGGACAATATTCAATTAGCCTTTCTGATTACCTGCTGCACCTGTGTGCTAGCTTTCTGTATTTTTTGCACAAATACCCCCATGAGCCTTCATGGTACAGCTTTCTACTGTTTCTTCTCCCCCACACACACACGCAGACCCTCACCCATGACCACTGCAGAAATAAAACTGGGCTGGAATATGAGTTGTGGGGAGGACGCAGAGAGTCTTTAATGGGATTTGGACAGACAAGAACAAGACAGATGAAATAGAACATTCAAAAATATTAATGCATCCATTTTGACAGGGAAAATAGAAATTTAGGGCATTTCCTAAATAATAAGAGATTTGGAAGTGTCAAGGTGCAAAGAAACCTGAGCTCCTTGTTATCTGAAAGCTACGTGCAGGTGCAGCAAGTAATTAGGAAGGCAATTTGTATGTTGGTATTTTCAGAAACAGGATGTTAACAGAAAGGTTTAAAAGACCAGACAGCTCTGAGAGTGATGACGGCTCTAGAATGATGATAAAAGATCTAAAAATGACACTATTCTGAGGGAAGGATCTCCGCTTATTCTTCAAAACTCTAGAGAATTCAGGCCCAGAGTCCAAATCTCTCATCATAAAATTATCCCACCATCCCAGGAAACAGATTAGTGAACCTTTGTTGCACTCCCTCTATGACAAGTACATACTTCCTTCGGTAAGGAGACAAAACTGTACATACTACACCAAAGGCCATCTCACCAAGGCTCTACACAATGGCAGCAAGACATTTTTACACCTTTATTCAAAACCTCTTGTAATAAGCCAGTAAAAGAGGGGGAAGTGTGACCTTGTGGTCGAGGACAGTGTAACTGTGGCTGAAAGAACTTTTGATGAGGACTTGTCTACTGAGGTAGTATGGGCTGAGGTTAGAAACAGGAGAGGAGAGGTCACACTGCTGGGAGTTTTGTATAGGCCTCCGAGGAGTTCCAGAGATATGGAGGAGAGGATTGGCAAACCAATTCTGGACAGGAGTGAAAGGAGCAGAATGGTCATTATGAGGTCTTTAACTTACTCAACATTGACTGGACTATAAATCTAGTATTCTGGATTAGTGGTGCTGGAAGAGCACAGCAGTTCAGGCAGCATCCGAGGAGCAGTAAAATCGACATTTCGGGCAAAAGCCCTTCATCAGGAATACAGACAGAGAGTTTGAAGGGTGGAGAGATAAGTGAGAGGAGGGTGGGGGTGGGGAGAAAGTAGCATAAAGTACAATAGGTGAGTGGGGGAGGGGATGAAGGTGGTAGGTCGGGGGCAGGGGGGAGGGTGGATTGGATAGGTAGAAAAGAAGATAGGCAGGTAGGACAAGTCATGGAGACAGTGCTGAGCTGCAAGTTTGGAACTGGGGTGAGGTGGGGGAAGGGGAAATGAGGAAACTGTTGAAGTCCACATTGATGCCCTGGGGTTGAAGTGTTCCGCGGTGGAAGATGAGGCGTTCTTCCTCCAGGCGTCTGGTGGTGAGCGAGCAGCAGTGAAGGAGGCCCAGGACCTCCATGTCCTCTGCAGAGTGGGAGGGGGAGTTGAAATGTTCGGCCACAGGATGGTGTGGTTGATTGGTGCGGGTTCCCTAAAGCACTCTGCTAGGAGGCATCCAGTCTCCCCATTGTAGAGAAGACCGCATCGGGAGCAACGGATACAATAATTGACATTGGTGGATGTGCAGGTAAAACTTTGATGGATGTGGAAGGCTCCTTTAGGGCATTGGATCGTGGTGAGGGAGGAGGTGTGGGCGCAGGTTTTGCAATTCCTGCAGTGGCAGGGGAGGGTGTGAGGGAGGGTGGGTTGTAGGGGGGCATAGACCTGACCAGGTAGTCATGGAGGGAACGGTCTTTGCGGAAGGCGGAAAGGGGTGGGGAGGGAAATATATCCCTGGTGGTGGGGTCTGTTTGGAGGTGACGGAAATGTCAGCGGATGATTTGGTTTATGCGAAGGTTGGTAGGGTGGAAGGTGAGCACCAGGGGCATTCTGATCTTGTTATGGTTGGAGGGGTGGGGTCTGAGGACGGAGGTGAGGGATGTGGACGAGATGCGTTGGAGGGCATCTTTAAACACGTAGGAAGGAAAATTGCAGTCTCTAAAGAAGGAGCCATCTGGTGTATTCTGTGGTGGAACTGGTCCTCCTGGGAGCAGATACGGCAGAGGCAGAGGAATTGGAAATATGGGATGGCATTTTTGCAGGAGGTAGGGTGGGAAGAGATGTAATCCAGGTAGCTGTGGGAGTGGGTTGGTTTGCAAAAAATGTCGGTGTCAAGTCGGTCATCATTCGTGAAGATGGAGAGGTCCAGGAAGGGGAGGGAGGTGTCAGAGATGGTCCAGGTAAATTTAAGGTCAGGGTGGAATGTGTTGGTGAAGTTGATGAATTGCTCAACCTCCTCGCAGGAGCACGATGTGGCGCCAATGTGAAATCTAGTAGGTCGGATGAATCAGTTTTTGTCCAATATGTGTAGGAGGGTTTCCTTGAAGGGCCAACAAGAGGGGAGGCCACACTGGATCTGGTGCTTGGTAATGAACAAGGCCAGGTATTTGATTTAGTGGTAAGTGAGCACTTTGGAGGGAGTGACCATAATTCGGTTACGTTTAGTTTCGCGATGGAAAGGAATCGGTGCATGCCACAAGGCAAGATTTATCGATGGGGCAAGGGCAATTATAATGTGATTAGGCAAGACTAAGGATGCATAGAGTAGGGTAGCAAAATGCAGTGGACGGGGACAATCGAAAGGTGGAGCTGGTTTAAGGCAAAGATATTGCGTGTCTTTGATAGGTATGTCCCTGTTTGGCAGGGAGAAAGTAATAAGGTAAGGGAACCATGGTTTACTACAGAAATTGCATCTTTTGTTAAGCAGAAGAAGAAGGCTTATGTGACGTTGAGATGGTTCAAATGAGGCAATAGAGAGTTACAGATTAGCAAGGAAGGATTTAAAGAGAGAGTTAAGAAGAGCAAAGAGAGGACATGAACAGTCTTTAGCAGGTAGATTAAAGGAGAACCCTAAAACTTTCTGTCAGTATGTGAGGAATAAAAGGATGATAATGGTAGGAATAGGGCCAGTCAAAGGCAGAGTGGGAAGTGGTGCGTGAACCCTGTGGATATCAGAGAGGTGCTAAATGAATATTTCTCATAGGTTTTCACTTAGGAAAAGGAGAATATTGTAGAGGAGAAGAATAAGATACAGGATATTAGACTAGAAATGATTGAGGTTAGTAAGGAAGAAGTGTTATCAGTTCTAGAAGGAGTGAAAGTAGACAAGTCCCCTGGGCTGGATGGGATTTATCCGAGGATTCTCTGGGAAGCGAGGGAGGAGGTGTTCAAGATTTTGGCTTTGGTCTTTGAGTTGTCATTGTCTACAGGTTTAATAACAGAGGTTTGGAGGATTGCAAGCGTTGTGCCCTGTTCAAGATAGTCAACCCTTGGTTTCATCATGGCAGGTCATGTCTCACCTCATTGAGTTGTTTGAGAAGGTGACCAAAAGCATGTGGATGAGGGTAGGGCAGCTGACGTGGTATACATGGACTTCAGTAAAGTCTTTGATAAGGTTCCACATGGTAAGCTGTTGGAGAAAATGCAGGGGCATGGAATTGAGGGTGATTTAGCAGTTTGGATTAGAAACTGGCTTTTGGTAAGAAGGCAGCAAGTGGAGGTGGATGGAAAATATTCAGCTTGGAGTCCGGTTACTAGTGGTGTGCCACAAGGGACCACTGCTGTTTTGTCATTTGTATAAATGACTTAGATGCAGGCAAAGGTGGATGGGTTAGTATGTTTGCAGATGACCTAAAGTCAGTGGAGTAGTGGACAGTTTGGAAGAATGTTATAGGGGGACTTAGATAAAATGCAGAATTGGGCTGAGAGGTGGCAAATGGAGTTCAATGCAGCTAAATGTGAGGTGATGCACTTTGGGAAGAATAACAGGAAGGCAGAATACTGGGTCAATGGAAAGATTCTGGATAGTGTGGATGTGCCGAGGGATCTTGGAGTCCATGTGCATAGATCCCTGAAAGTTGCCACCCAGGTTGATAGTGCTGTTAAGAAGGCATACGGTGTGCTAGGTTTCATTGGTAGAGGGATTGGGTTCTGGAGCTGTAACATCATGTTGCAACTATACAAAACACTAACACAGCCGCACTTGGAATATTGTGCACAGTTCTAGTTGCCCCATTACAAGAAGGCTGTGGAAGCATTGGAAAAGGTGCAGAGGAGATTTACCAGGATGTTGCCTGATCTGGAGGGAAGGTCTTATGAGGAAAGGCTGAGAGACTTGGGTCTGCTCTCATTGGAAAGAAGAAGGCTAAGTGGGGATTTGATAGAGACATGCAAGAGGATCAGAGGATTAGGTAGGGTAAACAGTGAAAGTCTTTTTCCTAGGATGATGACATCAGCTTGTACGAGGGGGCAAAGATACAAATTGAGGGGTCATAGATTTAAGACAGATGTCAGAGGCAGATTCTTTACTCAGAGACTGGTAAGGGTGTGGAATGCCCTGCCTGCCAATGTAGTTAACTTAGCCACATTAGGGAGATTTAAACAATTCTTGGATAAGCACATGGATGATGATGAGATAGTGTAGGGGGACGAGCTGAGAATAGTTCACAGGTTGGTGCAACATTGAGGTCCGAAGGGCCTGTTCTGTGCTGTATTGTTCTATGTTCTCAACCAAAAGATTTGGACTCTGAGCCTGAATTCTCTCGAGTTCAGAATAACAAGCGGAGATCTCATTGAAGAGTACAAAATTCTTCCACTGCCCAACAGGATGAATGCAGAAAGGACGTTTCCCCCGGCTGGGAAGGGGGATGGAACAGTCAGTGCCACAAGAACAGAGTCTCAGAACAAGGGGTAAATGATTTAAAACTGTGGTGAAAAAGAATTCCTTCACTTGGAAAGCAGCTAATCTTTGGAACTCTTCACACTGGAGGGCAGTGGAAACTTAGTATCAGAGAATTCTGCACTTTTAGATATTAAAGATACTAAGGGATATGGAGATAGTGCAAGAAAAAATATGTTGAATTAAAACACTAGCTATGACCTAGTTGTTCGCCTGAGCAGGCTCATGGGGCAAACGCCCTACTCCTGCTGTGATGTCCTATGTTCTTATCTTCCTTTCAAAGTGAAAAATTGCTTGCGGATAATGCAAGCTCCAATTTGCTTGTGGGATTTACAGTTTAGGGGTTAGGAAGTCACTTTGTGAATAGTGATCAAAGGAATGTTAAAGAGCAATTATTCAAAGTTCATTTTGATTCAAAGGCTTTTTCCACATCCAACATTCTACAGTTTAGTTTATGCTCCAAACAAAGCTCTGTATCGTAATTTCCAGAATTATTGCCCTTGCCTCAGCTAATTCCCATTTTCTATGCTGAACTTTAGTCTCAGCACAGCTCTTATTCTACACCATTCTGACTCTTCTGAAACATAACAATAGAAATTACTTTCTAAAAATGATGTTAATAACTCTCCACTTGAGTTAGAAATTTTGCTATTACCACCACAGTACTAGATCATTCTGTCTTGTTATGTTTGCAGGTATTAGCAGGGCAATCAAGTATTTCCTAAATAGGAATGTGAATTTTAGCTTGCCTATTATTGCTTTTCAAAAGTCCAAATTAAGAAGTAACATTCAGGGTGATGTACTCTGTAGCTTAAGGCAAATACAGGTCACCTAACACAATATGCACATTCATTCATTGCCCTGATCTCCACCCTTTTGAGTTTATGTAATGAAATTTAGATTTTGTGTTGTCACAATTGTGCTATCTATAAGACATTCATTTATATCAGGGTATTAGTATAATAACATCACTGAATGCATGGAAGCCATAAAACATCAGAATATACCGAGCAAATGTGACCAAACCACTTTAAATTCTTCTGGAATATCTCTATTTCTTGTAATCTAATGTTTTCCTTCCTTTCTGAGCTCCTTTAAGAATATAGGAAACACTTACAGCTGTTTGTGAACACTTTCCCTCAGAATCGTGTCATTTCTAAATCTTCTGCCATCATTCTAGAGCTGTCATCACTCTCAGAGTTGTCTGGTCTTTTAAACCATTCTGCTAACATCCTGTGTCTCAAAATACCTTTGCACACAACTGATTTATTTGTGGCTGCCTTCTGTAGCAGTCATGAAGACATTCAGGCATTGATGCTCATCTGTTGCAACCTGTCAATTATTTTCCCACCACTGATTTCCTGGAATTTCAATGCATCACTGTCGGAAGAGAGTTAAAAGCAGTAAAGGATGACCAGCTGTTCCACCTATTAATGGAAATGCAACTGCTGCTGCCACCAGTTGCCCATAAATATCCACATAAACTGAATTTGAGATTATTCTCATGATCATTAAGGTACTTCAATAACAACAACCACACACATTTTTAATTGGTACGTATTTCGACAGGAAAAGGATAAAGCACACAATCTGTGAATAAACAAAGTAATGTGACTTACTTTGTTTACTAATCGGAAAGGAGTTGATAAATTAAAGCAAATGAAATGTCAAAAAGCAAGAGATGAAAGAAAAAAACAAAAAAAAAATCAAAAACTGGCAGACAAAGATGCTCAAGTAAGATTTAATGATGTCTTCATGAGCTGTCAGCAAGCTGTGATAGCATTGAGGCGTCATAAGAAGACAAAATTAGATATTGCATTACGCTATGGGTCTTGGTCCTCAACACTGCTCTGACTCATTTGTGTTTTTCCAATGCCACTAATAATTCCTGTTGCCCCTTTATTCTTTACTAGTTTAAAAGCACTTCTTTAGATTGAAAAACTCTTCCTACTTTTTCCAAAGGCACTATTTATGCCATAGGAGTTTTCCTCATTCCAGTTTATTTTTTATTTTAACCATCACACAGGTCTTTATTTTCATTGACAAACCCATGCAACTTGATGTGTTTTCTTTGTTTCCTTCTTGAACCTTCTCAATATTGTAGATTTCTCAATGTAGAGTTGATTCGTTAAAAAAAAATCATATTTGAATGACCATTCTATTACATTTATTATGGGAGTGATACATTTCATGGAAAATAATTTAAAATACTTGCATTATCTGCTCCTCCTTCAGATAGCACTACAAGAGGCCCGTTAGATGTTAAAGGTGTCATTGTGTAACAGAAGAGCGACAAATTTATGCAGACACCATCAGTCACCCTGTTACTCAATAATCTGACTTCTTATATTCTATAAAATTTAGCATTTGTGTTCAAAGGGCTGTGGAGAGAAAGAGTGCAACTGGTCTCCTTCCTATTGGAAAGATGTTCTGAAACTTGAAAGGGTTCAGAAAAGATTTACAAGGATGTTGCCAGGGTTGGAGGATTTGATCTACAGGGAGAGGTTGTTTTCCCTGGAGTGTCGGACACTGAGGGGTGACCTTATAGAGGTTTACAAAATTATGAGAGGCATGGATAGGATAAATAGACAAAGTCTTTTCCCTGAGATCGGGGAGTCCAGACCTAGAGGCACAGGTTTGGGGTGAGAGGGGAAAGAAATAAAAGAGACCTAAGGGGTAACTTTTTCACACAGGGGGTGGTATGTGTATGGAATGAGCTGCCAGAGGATGTGGTGGAGGCTGGTACAATTTCAACATATAAAAGGGTTTTGGATGGGTATATGAATAGGAAGGGTTGGAGGGATATGGGCCAGGTGCTGGCAGATGGGGCTAGATTGTGTTGGGATATCTGGTTGGCATGGACAGGTTGGACCAAAGGGTCTGTTTCCATGCTGTACATCTCTATGACACTAACAGCCATTATTGAGCTAGGTGTCAGGGAAAAAGAATTACAATTGAAATAAAAGAGAGAAAAAAAACAAAACATATTTTCAGTGTATGTTAATACAATGAGCAGAAAAAGAAAAAGCCTAATTTTGTATGCTAACTATATCTCCAGATTACTTTGCTCAGTAACTTTTATTCAAGCAATTAAAACATTATTTAAAAATAAATTTCAAAAGTTCCATTAAGGTAAATTTGTGTATTTTAGCTTAAACATGAAGGTTGATCATAAGTGAAGGTATGAGGGAATAAATAGAAGTAGGTCTTCTTGTGAGTGGCGATGCTGACTGCATAGCTGAACTCTTGGGAAATGCTGACAGAAGTCATGGGAATTCTTGAGACATCAACTGTTATGCTTTGCAACCAAAGAAAGGATTTAGTCTAAAGCCAAATCCTAACATTCCAGAATGCATTCATGCACTCCTGAAGATAAGAGCACATGATCCTATTTTAAAAAAAAGAGCTGCCAATGACTACAGCAGCATGAGAGTTATTTTGTCAATCAGGATACAACACACATGCCAGTGCTACCATTTTTAAACCCCACATTTCTCAGACAAGCTGAACTCTGCTATGTAAAGGAATTGTGGACTATATGTAAATAATATTTTGGAGCATTCCTCTGAATGGCTAACATTTGAATATTTGACAGGAAGTAGTCTGACTTATGGTGAAATACTTTTCTGTTCAGATTATGTTTGTGCTAAAGCAAGTTAGTCCAAACATGGATATTCTGCTGACAATTACTTTGGGAGTTAAGCAAGAGCAGCAAAATGATGAGAGACCTTGTAGAGTAGGGCAAGGGAAGGAAGAGGAGGACAATGAAGGGGATAAGGAAATGAGGCCATATTTGCCAAATGTCTGAGAGAGCAATTCCATTCTGAGATTTCACAAACAGCAGAAATAATTTCTATCTCCCTATGCAATCAAGTCACTCCATTAGCTTGGAAATTTCAATCAAATCAGGCATTCAGCTTTGGGAAATTTGGAGATGAATTAGTTGCCACAGAATTCCCAGTATCTTATAAAAATCACTCTCATCAACAAATATCCCCAACTCTCTTCTTTTGTTATTACACTGTACAATTCAATGAAACTTGTCGTGCATGATCTGTCCTACAGAATACCCTCCACTTGTTTGAATAGGTGCAACTGCACCAACACTTAAGGAGCTTGATCTCATCTTGGACGAAGGAGCTCATTTGAGTGGTACCTCTATTCATTATTGATAAATTCTGCATGTGTGTATTATTTATAAGATGCCTTTAAGCAATTTACCAAAGTTCCTTCAGTAGCACCTCCCCACACTCAATACCTCCACCACCCAGAAAGTCCAAGAGGTAGGTGCATTGGCAAAAGCATCACAATCAAGTTTCCCTCTAAGTCCACACTGTCCTGACTTAAGCATGTATTCATTGTGATTTGGCTATAATCCTAATGCTAGAACTCTTTGCCTCACAACATTTTGGGTACCTTCATCACACAAATTTAGCAGTTCAAGAAGAAAACCTACTATCTCTTTCAAGGGTAACTAGAAATGGAAAACAAATGAAAGTATGGGTACCTTCACTTTCTGTGGATACTTTTTAAAAATATCGTATAAAATCACTCTTAATTACTGAAATAGACATTGTCCATACGTACTTGAATAAGTACTTGATGTGTCTACACAATTTATAGCTACATATATAATATTACTATTGCAAATTCTGCTTTGTGGTCTGTTATGTTTTAATATTCTTTCCTCTGAATCCCAAATTGGCTTGAACAATTTCAGCATTGAATATTACATCAACATCCAAAAGATATTAAAGTTGAATTGTGCCATTGCTTCTTACAAATATATAGTTTCCTTCATGACAAAACATTTTTAATGATCAACACATCTTTGGTTTAAGCTGTATAATGTGAGATGTTGTCATCTGGAACATGGTCCAAGTGATAAATTAGCAGGTGAATGAGGAGATACAAGTGCTAATTAAGCCCATAATGTGAAAAACCCTGTTTAAGATCATTGTGAATGATAAATGGTCAAAGTTTCCACCCACCCATGCTGGAAGCAAAGAATCAGCTGCATGCAACACAAAGGAACATCAAGGGAATTTTTTTTTTGCAGTAGTCTAATCCTCCATTCTGATTTTGCTTTATAACCTAGCACAGTAAGAAAAAAATTATCCCATGTACATCAGGTTACAATTATTTTATTGCAGCAAACTTAAGTTCAAAGAATTGACTTTCATTTTGCAAACATTCAATATTTTAGTAAACTGTTAACCAAAAAGAGTCGTACTTTTTAATCACTTTGTGAATTCAAATGTATTTGTGCATGTTACACCAAATGCAGTCCTTTATTTTCATGATGACAAAATCTTCATTACAATTGTTAAAGCCCTGGTGCACAAATTGAATTTTCTTCACTTTTACTGGTGCATCAAGTCATGATGCAGCACGAACATCATTTCTCTTTTCAGAGTAAGTCAGTATTCTCCACCCAAATGTCATTAACTTGCAAACATGAGTGGTTGCATATTTGAAAGCAAACGCAGACACGTTTTCAGACAGTCTTCTGTTTATCAGCAGGCTAACTTGGATACTCAGCCAGGAATACAGGTCAAAAATAATTGGAATGTGAAGTGTATTTGTTAATGCAACAGAACACCTACGTTTTCACATTTCAATTTCTTTCAGTTAAAAATCTCCTGCACCAACAATAACCATTTCATGGCTGAACTTACCCAATTAATTTTGTGGCAAAGAATCACAATCTGTCATTAAACATTGATCCATCACTGTAGGAAATACTAACTTCCCTCTTTTTCAAATGAGTGAGACAATAATGCAAAGCTTAAGAGTCATCAATCGTAACTAACAGGTAAGATACTGCACTGTTACAAGTGCACAAAGTCATGTAAACAAGCTGGTTGTGGAAGGTTCACTTGTTTGTTCTTTTTGGGAAAGAGCATCTGAAACTAAAGTTAGTAATAGTTCAAGAAATAAAAGGGACAGCAAAACAGATTTAACAAAATGCGCATATGACAGGAAACAGAGTAGTGGTAAATTATTGTTGTTCAGACGAGAGGAAAATTTGTATTGTATTTTTCTGTCGGTGTTAAGACAGGTGCTCTTCATGATAAATCAATAACATAGACTTTGGTGTACAGGGCACAATTTCAAAATGTGAAGGTGATGCAAAACTTGGAAATATTGTGAACCCTGAGGAAGATACCTTAAATATTTAAAGAGGTATAGGCAAGTTGGGGAAATGGGTTAATAAATCTCAAATGAATTTTAATGCAGAGAAGTGTAAAATGATTCATTTTGGTCAGAAGACTACAGAGAGACAATATAAAAGAAAAGAAAAATTATAAAAAAAAAGTTGCAGGTTCAGAGGAACTGGGTGAATATTGCATAAATAATTGAAAGTGGCAGGATGAGGGCCTAAAGCTTATGACTTCCTGGACGATATCCATAGGGCATGGAGAACAAAAATCAGAAGGTTATGTTAAACCTGGCCAAAACACTAGTTCAGCATGAAAAGGAGAATTGCATCCAGTTCTGGGCATCATATTTTAGGAAGGATGCAAAGGTGCTAAAGAAGGTACAAAAATGATTAATCAGTATAGTTCCAGAGATGAGAAAATTCAGTCACGTAGAAATATAAGAAAAGTTGGGATTATTTCCCTTGGAGAAGAGAAACCTGCAGGGATGACTTGACGGAAGTATTCAAAATCATGAAGGATCTGGAGAGAGTAGATGGGGGAAATGTTTTCCTGTACGTAGAAGTATTGAGTATCAGATTTAAAGCAATTGGAAAATGAAGCAATGTTAATGTGGAAAAATACATTTTCACACTGTTGGAATCTGGTGATAAGCAATGTATCGCTCTTTCCTCTTTGTACCTCTACCATCTTGGTTGGCCACAACAAAGATTTTTAAGTTCTTTTTACAGGCAGGTACTTACCACTTCAATTAAAACAGCGCTCTAGATCGAAATGAAACAGTCAACTACAAGGTTTTCTTTGGTGAAAGAAAATTTTCTACGAACTAAACATGAGAAAAATCATATAGTGTGACTGGAGGAGGAGGGTCCACTAATATCTCCATCCTCAATGATGGAAGAGCTTAGAACATCGGTTCAAAGGATAGGGCTGAAGCATTCACAGTAATCTTTGGCCAGAAGTGCAGAGTGAATGATCCATCTCACCTCCTCCAGTGGTCTCCTGCAACACAGATACCTTTAGATTAGATTAGATTACATTACAGTGTGGAAACAGGCCCTTCGGCCCAACAAGTCCACACCGACCCGCCGAAGCGCAACCCACCCATGCCCCTACATTTACCCCTTACCTAACACTACGGGCAATTTAGCATGGCCAATTCACCTGACCTGCACATCTTTGAACTGTGGGAGGAAACCGGAGCACCCGGAGGAAACCCACGCAGACACGGGGAGAATGTGCAAACTCCACACAGTCAGTCACCTGAGGCAGCCAATTTGATTCACTGCACATGATACCAAGAAACTGTTGGAGATTGGGGATATTGTAAATAAGCTACAAGCCTTGACAATAATACTGAAGACTTGTGCTCCAGAACTTCCTGCTCCTCTAGCCAAATTTCCAAATCAGTTTCAACACTGACAATGCATCCAACAATGTCGTGAATTGCCCACGTAGAATCTGAGTACAAAAAGCAGGACAAGCCCAACCCAACCAATTACCACCCCATCAATCCACTCTGATTCATCAGTAAAGTAATGGGAGGTAACATTACCGGTGCTATCAAGCAGCACCCGCTCAGCAATAACCTGCTCAGTGATGCCCAGTTTGGGTTCAGCTAGACCCACTCAGCTCCTGACCTCATTATATCCTTGGTTCAAAAATGGACAAAAGAGCTAAATTCCAGAGGTGAAAGTGACTGCCCTTGACATCCAATGAGTGTGGCATCCAGGAGCCCTAGCAAAACTGGAATCATTGGGAATCAGTGGGTATCAGGGGGCAAACTCTCTGCTAGTTGGAGTCATATCTGACACAATGAAAGATGATAGTTTTTGTTGAAGGTCAGTCATCTCAGCTCCAGGACATCTCTGCAGGAGTTTCTCAGAGTAGTGTCCAAGGCCCAGTCATCTTTAGCTGCTTCATCAATGACCTTCCCTTCATCATAACATCAGAAGTAGGGATATTCACCAATGTTTGCGCAATGTTAAGCATTATCGAGAATCCTCACACACTGTGGCAGTCTATATTCAAATGCAACAAGATTTAATCAATACCTCAGCTTAGGCTGACAATTGGTGAAAATATTTGTGCCACACAAATGCCAGGCAAAGACCATCTCAAATTAGAGATAATCTAATGACATGCCCCATGATATTCAATTCCATATCATCACAAAATCCCCCACTATCAAAATACTGAGGTTTACCACTGACTAGAAGCTTAAATGGGTTCACTACATGAACAGAATGACGACAACAGCAGGTTAGAGGTTAGGTCTACTATGTCAAGTAATTCACCTCCTAACTACCCAAAGCCTGATCACCATCTACAAGGCACAAGTCATGAGTGTGATAGAATATTTCCGACTGGGGACCAAGTGTAGTGTGTCAAAATTCACAGATGACACGAGGATGAATTGTAGAGCAAAGTGAGCAGAGGACACTGAAAGTCTGCCGAGGGATATCAATAGCTTAAGTAAGTGGACAAGGGTATGGCAGGTGGCGTACAATGTTAGTAAATATGAAGTCATACATTTTGGTTGGAATAACAGCAAAATGGACTATTATTTAAATGCTGTGCAGAGGGACTTGGGTGTCCTTGTGCATAAATCATAAAAAGTTGGTATGTAGTTGCAGCAAGTAATTAAGAAGGGAAATAGAATATTGTCCTTCATTGTTCGAGGGATGGAGTTTAAAACAGGGAGATGCTGGTGAGGCCACACCTGGGATACTGTGTACAGTTTTGGTCTCCTTACTTGAGGAAGGATGTACTCACATGAGAGGGAGTATAGAGGAAGTTCACTAGGTTGAGAGGGTTGGCTTATGAGGAGAGATTTCGTAAACTGGGACTATACTCTTTGGAATTTAGAAGAATGAGGAGGGATCTTATTGAAACATATAAAATTATGAAGGGAACTGATAAGAGAGAAGCAGGGAGGTTGTTTCCGTTAATAGGTGAAATTAGAACCAGAGGGTATTGCTCAAAACAAGGGGGAGCAGATTCAGGATTGAGTTGAAGAGAAACTTCTTTACCCAAAGGGTTGTGAATTGGTGGAATTCCCTGCCTAGTGAAGCAGTTGAGGCTAACTTTTTGTATGTTTTTAAGACAAAGATAGATTTGTGAACAGTAATGAAATTAAGGGTTAAAGTGAGCGGGCGGGTAAGTAGAGCTGAGTTCACATAAAGATCAGCGACGATCCCATTGAATGGCAGAGCAGGATCAATGGGCCAGATGACCTACTCCTGCTCTTAGTTTTTATGTTCTTGAGTGTTGCCTGAATGGCTGCAGCTCCAACAATACTCAAAATGTTTGACACCATCCTGGATGAAGCAGCTAGTTTGATTCTCACCACATCTACAAGCATCAATTCTGTCCATCACTGACTAAATTATTTAAAAGCACTTCCATCTCTTAAAGAGGAGGTGCTCTTGGTATATACCACCCCTTTGTGTGTTTGAGACTGAACAATACAGTTTTTATATGACTATTGCAAGAAAACCCAGGTCAAAAAATAATTTTATGATCAGATGGGGAGTAATAGAATGGCTCTCCTTTGTTCTTATTCCAAATTTGAACACAACAATGTTTTGACAAAGTGAATATTTGACAATTAAGTGTGGTTAACTGTTCAATTGTTGTGACTGTAAAAAACCCACACACTGATTAAATTTTTAAAAGTAAAAATGAACAGTGTCTTGCTACTGCAGGGGTGAAAGAGAAAGATGGATACCTCCAATTCTTCATCACTTCTTCTGCAATCAGAATGGTTTAACGTTAGTAGGTCTGAAGTGTGTTTTGAAGTGCTCATTAGTGAGTGGTCAACCTAGATGAGTATGCCACCACTGTCACCGACTTCATTGGTAAGCATTTGAGGACTGCATTCCAAAGAGGTCAATCTGTACATTCCTCAGCTGGAAGCCTTAGATGAACCAGGAAATTCATTGCCTACTGAAGACCAGGCGTGTGGTATTCAAGTCGGATGACCCAGATCTTTCCAGAAAATCCAGATGTGACCTCCACAAGGCCAGTAGAGATGCCAAGAGACAGTACCGGACTAAGTTAGAGGCCCAAACCAACCACAGAGACACCAAACCCCTGTGGCAGGTCCTATACAACATAACGGATACAAAAGAAACAGATCAAAATAACGGACAAAGACGCATCCCCCCTGATGCTGTCTATAGTCGATTCGAGCAGAATGCCAGTGCCGCAGTGACCCCTGCCCAGACAGCCCCAGACACAGCTGTTCTCTGCGTCATCGCTGTAGACATCAGATCGGTCTTCCCAGCAGCCAAGCCAAGGAATACAGCACACCCAGACAGAGTGCCCAGCAGTACTCTCAGATCCTATGTGGACCAACTGGTGGGAGTCACTGACATCTTTAACCTCTCCTTGTTGTAATCTGAAGTCTCCACCTGCTTGAAGAAGACCACTATCACCCCAATACCAAAGAAAACACATGCAATGCGCCTCAGTGACTATTGCCCAGTGGCTCTGACCTCCATAATCATGAAGTACTTCGAGAGGCTGGTCATGGTCCACATCAGCTCCAGCCTCCCAACATGCCTCAATCCCCTGCAATTTACACAACAGGTCCACAGCAGACACCATTTCCTCAGATGTACAGTCATCCCTGCAACATCTGAACAACAAAAGATACTTAATACTAGCAGTAGATTTTCATGGAACTAAACAGAATAATTGTTTATTCACAAACAAACACTCAACCTGAAAATATTTATTCATACATCAGGCTTCCGCTTACTGACTACAGCTCCACTTTCAACACTACAATCTCAACCAGACTAATCTCCAAACTCTGAGACCTACTTCTCGGCTCCGCCATATGCAAATGGATCCTCAGCTTCCTAACTTACAGACTGCAATCGGTGAAGATAGACAGTAGCACATCTTCCCTGATAATCCTCAACACCAGAGACTCACAAGGATGCATTCTCAGCCCCCTTCTGTGCTATCTGTACAATCACAACTGTGTGGCCAAACATCATCTGAACACCGTCTACAAGTTCGCTGATGATACCATCATTGTCGACCAGATATTAAAACAATGACGAGTTAGAATACAGGAAGGAGATAGAATGTTTTGTGATGTGATGCAGTGATAACAATCTCTCCCTCAATGTCAGAAAAACAAAAGAACTGTTCATTGACTCCCAGGAAGAAAGGACAAGGAGGACACTCCACCATGTATATCAACAGAGGTGAGGTGGAAAGAGTGGATCGCGTCAAGTTCCGAAGAGTGACAATAACCAACAATCGGTCTTGGTCCTCCCACGCAGATGTTACAGTCAAGGAGGCATAATAACACCTCTTCATCCTCAGGAGCCTCATGGCTATAAGGACCCCCCCATCAACTTTTATAGATGCACCATGGGAAGCATTCTATCTAGCTGCATAACAGCTTGTTCTGGCAACTGCTCTGCCCAGGACCATAAGAAACAACAGAAAGCTGTGGACACAGCCCAGATCATCACAGAAGCAGACCTCCCATCCATGGACTCCATCTACACATCTCATTGCCATGAAAAGGCAGCCAGCATCAAAGACACCTGCCATCCTGTTATATTATCTTCTAACCTCTTCCATCAGGCAGAAAATACAGAAGCTTAAACACATGTGCCAACAGGTTCAAGAACAGCTTCTTTCCCACTGTTATTAGACTGGTGAATAGAACTATCTAGTCTTAAATCTAAGTTGGTCTTGCTTTTATGCACCTCCAGTGCAGCTGTAACCTTGTTTCTCTTGCTCTGTCTAAACACCCTCTGATGTGCATGTCTTTATATGTTGTGATCTGCCTGTATTACACACAAAATAAAACTTTTCACTCTCCATAGGTATATGTGACAATAATAAATCAAATCAAATCAATTAAAAATAACTAGCAGTAGATTTTCATGGAATTAAATAGAATTATTTATTCACAAACAAACACTCAACCTGAAAATATTTATCAATACATCAAACACTCAAGAAACACAAAAGAAAGACGCAATTAAAATAAGGTCTGAACTTCTACCAAATATTAGAACCAAACAGAATAGTGTCTGTAGGAGTCTAATTATGAAAGGAAATCTCACAGTGCAGTTGAAGGCTGGTAAGTGTTGATGTCTGAACTTCAAACACCTTTCAGTCTCTCGGTGGTAAAAGGCTACTTAACATATTGTGTAGGCATCCTTGGATATTCTTATAACCAGAAGACCAGTTGCAGATAAACTTAGAGTATTCTGGTAAACTGGTTCCAATATCGTAAAATAATTCAAGTCATGCTGCTCTTCAAAGGGAAAATGTTACAGTTTGGTTTCTGCAGTGGTCATCTTACTGATTTGTTTCTGCAGATTGCCTCAGAGTGTCATAACAAAAGGCTCTCAAAATCATGGTACACAATGAAGGCAATTGACAATATTTCACAGTAATGAAGCAATTTTGATCAAAAAGCCATTGATATACAAGGGAAGATAGATGGGGGACTCTGGTACTTTATTGTGGGCAAACGTTCTTGGTAGCTATCCTTTGTTCGCAGGAATAATCCTTTGTTTTGGAGTAAACCTTGACAATAGCAGGCATAGGGTACTACAGAGAGACACTGTTTAGTTAAATGTATTTTGGAGTTTTCCAGAAGTTGTCAGGAGACCTAATGGCAGCCAACTTACCATTCATCAGTTTTCACAGCAAGAAAAGAAGTGTTTTTTTTCTTAAAGTGTAGAATCGTCATGCCTACAGGATATATCAATATATTTTCCTTGACATCCAATGTAAATAAAAAATAGATTTAAAAAATAGTCTGAACTTCACAAACATAGATGCATAATAGGGATCAATATACACATAAGCATTTAAAAAAAGGGGATGAAGAAATAAAAAAGTTCAAAATGTCTTGTGCTTTACAAATTCAATAGATTGATGCCTTGGATGGTTTCTCGTTGGACTGAAAGGCTTCCCTTCTACTGCAAGAAGATGATTTAAAGAAGCCATCGTGCTTTGTGGACACTGACCTTGAAGTCCTGATGGATAGGATGGTACACAGGAGGCTGTCCAATTCCTCCTGGGCAGGCAGTGGAGGGCACAACACCAGACACTAACAGCTGATCCAAGGTTTGCTGTCTAGGCCAATGAGGTCTCTTGGTGTGGAGAAATGCCCTGCACCTTAAGGAAAAAAGGTCAATAATGTCCTCTGTTCTGTCAGGGTAAATCTTATCAACCTCTCTCTGCTAGCTCATACTCTATCTCTGCTACTGTACCCACCATCAACCATATCCAATGCCCTTTTACTCCTTACTATTGCATCCAACATCTATCCTTATTTGCTTTCAATTACCCAACCCCCTCAAACCAATATTGTACATGCCCTGTGTACCTCCTACTCACTCACTTGGAACATCTCTCCCCCATCAGCACTAACAACTACGTCTCACTTTTTCACATTGTTCACGCTCTCCGTTTCTGTCAGTTCAGGAGAAAATTGACCAAAATGGGGCCAAAGGAGCCACAAAGAGCATTGAGGTGACTGACATTTATTTCTTCATCCCCTTTGAGGACATTGATCCTGAACAACCTGAGAGACTGATTTGCCAAAATTCCTGAACTTAGATTGGAGGCTGCCCCTGATTTACTGTGACAGAAGCCTCTGACTGAAGATCTCTTCATGTGACTGACTACTACTCCCCTCTGATGATAGAGCATGCCCACTTACTTGAAGCACATGCTACTGGCACATAATGCAGCTGTAACACTGATACAGCATGCCAATGTGCAGCTACATCTGTGCCCTCTTGACAGGAGTCTGCTGACAACATAACAATCTTCCTGATTTTGTGCCTGCACTAAAAGGCAAGGTTGAGATACTGTGAACGTTCAAGTAGCTGCATGATGAGTGAACAGTAAAAAAATCAGCAAGCGGGCCTGAGATGAATCCTGGTCCAAACAATGAGCTTGGTACCTGTCCTTATTGATGGCACTGGATACTGCAAAAGCAATGAGACCTGACAACATTCCAGCAACTGTACTGCAGATGTGCTCCAGAACTTGTCATGCCCCTAACCAAATTGCTCCAGTACACAATTGGCATCTACATGAAACTGTGGATAATTGTCCAGATATGTTCCATAACCAAAAGTTGAACAAATGCAAACCAATCAATTCCTACCCCACATCAGTAAAGTAATAGAAGGAGTCACCGACAGTGCTGTCAAGGAGTACTGGCTTAGCAATAACCTGCTCACTAATACTCAGGTTGGGTTCTGCCAGAGTGTCTCAGACATGGACGAAAGAGCTGAATCCCAGAGGGGAGGTGAGAGGGACAGCCTTGGACATCATGGCTGTACTTGACCAACTGTGGCATCAAGGTTTCGTTTTAGGGGCTTTGTGATCACCGTAATCTCTGAGCAGTCAATGATATTTTTTGTAGAATGTTTCTGATAGTTTATTGAGAAGCAGCAGCTTAGATACAGTACATGAGCTAATTAGATAGTGTGATAATTCCTACATGGCCCATAGAGAATCATTAATTCAGCAATAAATTATGTTCCTTTCTAGTTGGGTTTTCTGAGTTAATAAATATAGAGAAAGGAAATATATGACCTGTGACAGACTGGATAGCTTTACTGATCCTAGAGAATTCTGTAAGAATGAGAGGTACAGGCAGCACACTCCTTCATCCCAGTGTCCCAGGTTTGTTTGTGGTAGTCTTTGGGGGCAGGCCTTGGTGATTTCAGTACCTACAGCCTTTGATGTGATTTGACTTATTATTGTTACATATACCAAGATACAGTTACAAGTTCCTCCCTCAAACTGATGGAGGGGAACTTCTGGTCTTCCTCATCAGGCTGATATAGTGAAACTAAGTAAAAAAACAAGGACTGCAGATGCTGGAAACCAGATTCTAGATTAGAGTGGTGCTGGAAAAGCACAGCAATTCAGGCAGCATCCGAGGAGCAGGAAAATCGACGTTTCGTGCAGAAGCCCTGCTCCTCAGATGCTGCCTGAACTGCTGTGCTTTTCCAGCACCACTCTAACCTAGAATCTGACATAGTGAAACTCCTGGTCCGACCTCGGTCACCTTAGTGATGCTTATGACCTCTCCATTGTTTTCATGTAGAGATGTGTTCACATTTGCAGAAGGTTAGTTACTAATGTGGAATGGTTAAATGAGGTCCCATTCTACACAAGAAAAACATGGAATGCTAAGTTAAAGCTTGGTTTAGCTAGGGCACCAATTGCCAATGAATGAATCCTAGCAAAACTGGAGTCAATAGGAGTCAGGAAAATCTCTCCACCCATTGCAGTTACACGGAAAATTGTTGTGCTTATGAGAGGTCAGTCATCTCAGCTACAGAACATCTCTGCAGGAGTTCCTCAGGATAGTGTCCTAAACCCAACCATCTTCAGCTGCTTCATCAGTGACCTTCCCACAAGCATAAGGTTAGATGTTCACTAATGATTATATTCAGCACCATTAACAACTCCTCAAATACCAAATCACTCCATGTTCAAATTCAGTAAGAGCTGAACAATATCTAGATTTTTTTTTGCTAGAAAAGTGGCAATTAACATTTACACCACACAAGTGCTAGGCAATGAACATCTCCAACAAGAGAGAATCAAATCATTGCTCTTTGACGTTCACTGATATTATAATCACTGAATCTCCAGTATCACCATCTTGAGAGGGAGGCAATGGCCTAGTGGTATTATCACTAGTCTATTAATCCAAAGACCCTGGTCATGTTCTGGAGACCTAGGTTCAAAACCCGATGGTGGCATTTGAATTTAGTAAACATCTGAGATTTGAAGTCGAATGATGACTAAGAATCCATTTTGATCTGCCAGAGGAAGTGGTGGAGGTTGGTACAATTGCAACATTTAAGAGGCATTTGGATGGGTATATGAACAGGAAGGGTTTGGAGGGATATGGGCCAGGTGCTGGCAGGTGAGACTAGATTGGGTTGGGATATCTGGTCGGCATGGATGCGTTGGACCAAAGGGTCTGTTTCCATGCTGTACATCTCTATGATCCATGACAGTTACCATGACCAGAAACTAAACTGGACAAGCTATATACATACTATAGCTACAAGAATAGTTCAGAGGCTAGGAATCCTGCAATAAGCAACTCACCTTATGGCTTCCTAAAAACTGTATACCATGTACAAGGCACAAGTTAGGAATGTGATGAAATATACTACATATGCCTAGATGAGTATAGCTCCAACAATACTCAAGACACCTAGCACCATCCAGACCAAAGCAGCCTACTTGAGTGGCAACATATCCACAAACATTCACTCCCTTTCCTACTGAATCTTAGTAGCAACAGTGTGTACCACCTGCACGATGAAGTGCAGAAATTCTCAAAGCTCCAAAGATAACACCTTATACAACCACCACCATTTAGAAGGACAAGGACAACACATATATGGGAATACCAATATGTTTAAGTTCTCCTCCAAACCACACACCTCCCCGACTTGGAAAAGTAGTGCTGTTCCTTTGGTGTCATTGGGTTCAAAATCCTAATTCCTTTCCTAACAGCATTGGAGGGATACCTACTGGAAATAGACAGCATTGATTTGAGAACACAGCTCATCACCACTAAGGAAGGACAATCAACTGTGGCCCAGCCAACAATGCTCAAATCCCATGAATGAACAAACAAAAGGCTTATAAAGTTGTTCAAAAAGGTAGAACACCTGAAGATTAGAAGAATTTTAGAATTCAACAATTGAGGTGCAAGAAATTGATAAAGAGAGAACAGAATGTGCATGTATATTATGTAAAAAAGAAAAGACTAGCAAAGACAAATGTGGATCCATTACATACAGTTACAGGAAAACTTTGGATAAATAGAGAAATGACAAGGAAACTTGGTATGTTGTATCTGTCTTCATTGAGAAGTAAGTAAGATCCAAGAGTCTAGTGAAAGGGTGGAACTGAAATAAATTAGTATTAATAAAAAAAAGTATATTTGGAAAAATTAATGGGAGTGTAAGTTAATATTGCCAGGACCTGATTATCTTCAGCATTGAGTGTTGAAAGTTTTGATTACAGAATATGGTGACTATCTTTCATAACTCCATTAATTTTACTAATTCTGCAGAAGAGTATCTCAAGATCCCTTTGAGCTTCCTAGTGTTCTACTGTTCATTGAATACTCATTTGCATAGTTACTTCTTCCAAAGTGCATCATCTCATACTTATCAGTATTCTTGAATAGAATGTTTCTGTCCCACAGAGCAAAGTGGTAGTGTTAAGTCTGCTTCAGAGGTATGACATGAATTAAGGGCATTAAATGTCAGTGGGGGATATTTTAGGGAAAGTGATGATAATTTCATATGACTTAGGTCAGCAGTGCTAAAGGACAATAAGCAATCATTAATTTAAAACAAAAAACCTCAATTTATCTCAGTGGAATGAGAACAGATTAGCCCCTGCTGATTTTGAATCATGCTTTGGAAAACAGAATTTTACACAATATGCTGGCTATAAGGATAGTTTGAGTGCAGTCATGGCACATTCACAAAACAGTGAAAGGTTGGACAACTAATACCAAAACTGCCTGGATGATGATACAGACTAAGCTGCAGCAGAAAATTCAGCCTTTATGTTGATTGATAAAGCCCAGGATTTTGTATACCTTCATAGTCACTTTTCAACTTGACCCTCCACCATATACTTTCCTGGACTCTCTTTGTTTCTGTAACCTGCTTAAGACTGTAGTCTTTAGTTTATATATCTCCTCCTCATTCTTCCTGACAAAATGGACACAAGCTGAGGAACTGAATCCAGAGGTGAGGAGAACTAACCTTGACATCAAGGTAACATAAATCAAAGAGCCCTAATAAATTTCAGGTCAATGGGCATCACAGGTAAAATACTCTAGTGATAGGACTCATTCCAAACGCAAAGGATAATGGTTATGGTTGTTGGAGATTAATCATCTTCAGTCCAAATATCACTTTTAGAAATTCCTCAAGATTGTATTCTAGGCAAAAGTGAGGATTGCAGATACTGGAAGCCAGAGTTTAGATCAGAGTGGTGCTGGAAAAGCACAGCAGGTCAGGCAGCATCTGAAGAGCAGGAAAATCGACTATTCGGGAAAAAGCCCTTCATCAGGAATAGAGGCAGGGAGCCTCCAGAGTGGAGAGATAAACTAGTATACTAGGCCTAGCCATCTTCGCCAGCTTTACCGGTGACCTTCCCTGCAACATAGTGGGAATGTTCATCATTTATTACAATGGGTATGTACTTTCTTGTTGTTCAGGTGGTACCAAAGCAACAGAATAGGCATTCCACCTTAAAGAGGAGCTGTTATTTCACAGGAAAATGTCACAAGATCTCTTTTGCCCTTATAAATATGAAAGTGAACAATTAGTCAATGGCTCACTATAGGAGGACACAATAATGTCTCCTATCATAATATCTAGATAATTAAAATGATCTTTTATAGCACACTATATCTTCAAGGCAAAAACTTACACTGCAACAGAGTAGTGCCATGGTAATGTGTGAGTTATGGATCTTTCATGTCTGTAAAACATTGACGATACCTCACTGTCACTAGCAAAATATCCTTTGTGTAATCCCCTGTGTGTGAAACCAAATGGTAGAAATGTTTTATTTATCCTGGTTTACTATTCTCCCTGGCTGCACATCATAAATAGTCTCAAGTGTTTCTACGAATGTAAATCCTACACTTTTGCCTACAGTCAGAACAGAACAGTAAAAATAAGTTCGTAAAAATAAGGCTCCAACAAATCAAATAAGACTCCAATAGCATTAGGTTTAACAGATACTTCACACCTTTTTCTGCAATCTAAATTCCAAGGACACTGGTCTCACTGTTGTGTTAAATAAGTAGTTATATAATACTCACTTAATTTTTTTATATTGTAAATGGCTCAACATTATTTAAAGTATTCAATAATGTGGATTTAAAAGATAAAAGATGTAGATTATAAGGAATTTAGGTATTTATGTTAAATGAAACTTAACACAAACTTAAATAATTGCTTGAAAATTCCAAATAAAAATCTTAACATGTAAGGCAATACACATACCATATATATAAAGGCCCAGCTTTTAACTGGGATAGGAATCCAATTGGGCAGGGACAATATGAGCACGAGACCTACACCCCAACTTAATAGAGCAAGACCAGGAAATTTTCTTTTCTGAGCTTTAGCTGTATGCTGTTGCTGAATGAGGTAGTAGTTCTGGAAGGGTTAAACCTGAGAGCACATTAGGCTCCATCCAACTGATGATATCACCGGTTTTAGCTGGAGAAAAAGTCTAACACGAGATCTTAATAAAGAAAGATGTGTTATCACGCGCTCCTGATGATCTTTGAATTGATGCCTAAGTAGTAGGAATTTGTACCCATTCCAATCATTCAATAAATCAGATCTTGCAACGTTGGCAATTGCCTCTTTTCTTTGAGCACCAATTTTGGCTTCTCCTCCACTACTGCTAATTAGCTAGGACCTGAGTCTCAGTGCAGGAAGGAAACATAAACATAACTAAAAGATCCTTATCTGATTCTGGCTCCTAATCACATGCCTGATTTCTATACTCAGGCAATGTTTAAGATTGTAGTCTGGCCTTAATGTTATAATTGGAACTCAATCTGCAAGTTCAAAAAAAAAAGTCACCACCTTTCAGCTGGTGTACTTGCTCAGGAAAACAACTTGGATTAAATGACAAAGGCAAAATAATGCAGCTGTTGGAAATTAGAAGTCAAAAAGGTGAAAATGCTGGAAGTACTCAGCACATGTGGCAGAATGTGTGGAGAGAGAAACAGAGAGAAAGTTTTAATGAAATAAAATACATTGGGTGGAATCTTCCAGAGCCTTGAATGACTTAGACTATCATATAACATTTGGGAGAATCAAGAGAGATCAAGTGAGGCCTTTCTTGGTATCATAGAGTCATAGAGATGTACAGCAAGGAAACAGACCCTTCAGTCCAACCCGTCCATGCCGACCAGATATCCCAACCCAATCTAGTCCCACCTGCCAGCACCCGGCCCATATCCCTCCAAACCCTTCCTATTCATATACCCATCCAAATGCCTCTTAAATGTTGCAATTATACCAGTCCCCACCACATCCTCTGGGAGCTTATTCCATACACGTACCACCCACTGCGTGAAAAGGTTGCCCTTAGGTCTCTTTTATATCTTTCCCTCTCACCCTAAACCTATGCCCTCTAGTTCTGGACTCCCAGACCCCAACAAAAAGACTTTGTCTATTTATCCTATCCATGCCCCTCATAGTTTTGTAAATCTCTATAAGGTCACTCCTCAGCCTCTGACGCTCTAGGGAAAACATCCCCAGCCTGTTCAGCCTCTCCCTGCAGCTCAGATCGTCCAACCCTGGCAACATCTCTGTAAATCTTTTCTGAACCCTTTCAAGTTTCACAACATCTTTCTGATAGGAAGGAGACCAGAATTGTACGCAATATTCCAACAGTGGCCTAACCAATGCCCTGTACAGCCGCAACATGACCTCCCAACTCTGGTACTCAATACTCTAACCAATAAAGGAAAGCATACCAAACACCTTCTTCACTATCCTATCTACCTCCGACTCCACTTTCAAGGAGCTATGAACCTGCACTCCAAGGTCTCTTTGTTCAGCAATACTCCCTAGGACCTTACCATTAAGTGTATAAGTCCTGCTTTCCCAAAATGCAGCACCTCACATTTATCTGAATTAAACTCCATCTGCCACTTCTCAGCCCATTGGCCCATCTAGTCCAGATCCTATTGTAATCAGAGGTAACTCTCTTCGCTATCCACTACACTTCAAATTTTGGTGTCATCTGCAAACTTACTAACTGTACATCTTATACTCACACCCAGATCATTTATGTAAATGACAAAACGTAGTGGACCCAGCACCAATCCTTGTGGCACTCCAATGGTCACAGGCCTCCAGTCTGAAAAACAACCCTCCACCACCACCCTCTGTCTTCTACGTTTGAGCCAGTTCTGTATCCAAATGGCTAGTTCTCCCTGTATTCCAAGAGATCTAACCTTACTAATCAGTCCCCCATGGGGAACCTTGTCGAACGCCTTACTGAAGTCCATATAAATCACATCTACTGCTCTGCCCTCAGCAATCTTCTTTGTTACTTCTTCAAAAGCCTCAATCAAGTTTGTGAGACATGATTTCCCATGCACAAAGCCATGTTGACTATCCCGAATCAGTCCTTGCCTTTCCAACTACATGTTCATCCTGTCCCTCAGGATTCCCTCCAACAACTTGCCCACCACTGAGGTCAGGCTCACTGGTCTATAGTTCCCTGGCTTGTCTTTACCGCCCTTCTTAAACAGTGGCACCACGTTTGCCAACCTCCAGTCTTCCAGCACCTCACCTGTGACTATTGATGATACAAATATCTCAGCAAGAGGCCCAGCAATCACTTCTCTAGCTCCCCACAGAGTTTCTGGGTACATCTGATCAGGTCCTGGGGATTTATCCACTTTTAACCGTTTCAAGACATCCAGCACTTCCTCCTCTGTAATCTGGACATTTTGCAAGATGTCACCATCTATTTCCCTACATTCTATATCTTCCATATCCTTTTCCACAGTAAATACTTATGCAAAATATTCATTTTGTATCTCCCCCATTTTTTGTGGCTCCACACAAAGGCCGCCTTGCTGATCTTTGAGGGCCCTATTCTCTCCCTAGTTAGCCTTTTGTCCTTAATATATTTGTAAAAACCCTTTGGATTCTCTTTAATTCTATTTGCCAAAGCTATCTCATGTCCCCGTTTTTCCCTGCTGATTTCCCTCTTAAGTCTACTCTTAGTTTCTTTATACTCTTCTAAGGATTCACTCGATTCACTGTTTATACCTGACATATGCTTCCTTCTTTTTCTTAACCAAACCCTCAATTTCTTTAGTCATCCAGCATTCCCTATATCCACCAGCCTTCCCTTTCACCCTGACAGGAATATACTTTCTCTGGATTCTTGTTATCTCATTTCTGAAGGCTTCCCATTTTCCAGCCATCCCTCATATCAGAAGCAACAAATTACACGACTAAGTGCAAGACGTCAAGATGATATATTCTTGTTAGTAAGTGGCAAGAGGCATTAAGACAGGGTTTATCATCGATTATCACCCTCAATAATACTTAAAATTGGTTCACCAATACGCAATTACCTATTCTACCACAGTGCTGGTTATAAATGAGATGCTGACAATTCCTGATAATTTCTAAGCTCACTGCTTATTCCTCCAGATCTCTATCTTGAAAACCAGGCACCAACATCTCAGGACACACTCCATAAATGATGGGTGCATGCACCCAGCATCCATGAATGTTGACATCTCACACATGCCAGCCTCTCCATGCTATTGCGGCACATCGCCCATCTGCATTACTATTCTTCTGCACCTTCCATGCTACATTTTGGAGTGGACCAGCAACTATCATTGGAATGCTGCTGTAAGGACAGGGACCAAGCTCACAGTTTGGACTAGGCTGCATCTCAGAGCTGCTTACTTGCTCTCTTAGTACTCACTCATTTAATGCCTACTTGCCTTCTAACAGCATTCCTGCCTCACCTTTTAGTGTTTTGCCCTCTCAACCAGGATTAACAAATGTACTTTACTGTGTCTTGAGTTGATTTTTAGTTCAGACCCAAAACCAGGAAGCTTCTTGTCATATAATGGGGTGGGCATGCTGCTTTATGACACCATGCAATGTTAATTACACCTGGGCCACATACCAGTAGCATATGTATCACACTGCATATGTTTCAGGAAAATGGCCATGTCTCAAATTCTAAGGTGAGTAATTCTTACTCAAATTAAGAGATATGCTCCTCAGTCAATGGGTCCCAGCTCTAAGTCAAAGACAGTCTCTGATATCAGTCCAGTGCCTTGACGTTCACAAGGTCAACATCAAGATCCTCTCCTCTTTTGGGGTCAAGAGCCAAATGTCAGACATTCCACAAACTCTATGCTCTTTTTACCCTATTATGGGCCATTTTCTTTTGGAATTAGAGAAAATGAGGGACTAAGTGAAATAGAAGGAGGTGGTACAGCTGCTAATGCTGGTGCAAGTGGGGGCAATCTGGTCGGAGCCCTGAGGGAGTGAGTTGACAGAGCAGAGGCCATGCAAGGTGTGGGGCAATTCAGTGGGTGAGAGTAAGTGAGGGAAAAGTTTGCATTTAATAATGAAAATGGTAGAGCATGAGCCTTGCTGGGAGGTGTATCCAGTGGCAGAGCTAATGTGTGTGTGAGATTGCAGAAAGAAGATGAATTCACTTGCTCTGGTGGAATAGAGTAGGTCATTGACTTTCTTGCAGCAGAGCTGGGTACCCACCCAAATGGTTGTGACTGCACTGATCTGGGTGGCAATCTCAACCAGGCTGGCAGGATCTGGTTTCATATTCAGTTCTGGTAGTCCTGTGGGAAGAAGCTGTCCCTCTACTGCATAACCAAGATTTCCAACTCCCTGTGCATAACATAGGTCATCAATTTGCCTTATCTGTTATATCTAGGGCAAACACCACAATCCATGGAGGGTAGTTCCAAACTGACAGTACTTGAGCTGGGGTCACAATGGCCTTCCAAACAAGGTGCTGGCACGAGCAATGCCAGTATATCATTGGAGCGGTGAATACTTCCAGCTCCAGTGAGTGTGAGAATTAGGCTAACATCAGATCAAAGAGGAAGCCATAGGGGTGGTGTACATATTTAATAAGTCAAGTTTGGGATGATATTTCACAAACAGAAAGAAATGCTCCATAAAACCAGACAAAAATTACATCTAAAATATCATAAGGTTCAGCTCAATGGCATTGCAGTGGGATGTTAGGGAATAAATCATCTGATTAATTTAATGGCTCACTCTTGAACTTTTACCAAGGTGGACAAACTAAAATTGCCTCTTATATTGAGAGAATTAACAACACCCTCGATTAAATTAGTGTTTGGAATAGTCACCAACTATTGCATCACAACATCCTCAACAAGAAATCTGAATTGTGTTTTTACAGCAAATGTATTTCACTAACTATTAAAAACATGAAAAGTCAAGGTGAAATGCTATTCTGTTAGGAGCTGACAATATAAACAGAAGTGAGCACACAATAGTGAGAAACCAGTCACCAACAGCACTGTCATCACCATACTCCTGAATGACTAATTGTGAAATCACTAAAATCAACAATGTCACATGTCATCTTCATTAGATGCCCCTTGGGGCTCTCAGCTTTTCAACTGTATGTATATGTTCAGATGTCAGAATAATATAACTGACAATGCCACAATTGTTTCGCTTTTATTGGACAATATTAATGTTGCTTTTTCTACTCAACCCTCAGTGAAGCAAACTGGAGTGTTTTCCATGGTATAGGCAATATAGTTGGTCATTTGATATATTTAAGAAGAACTTAACAAGACTAAGTATTTCAGGCAGTCATAGATTTCTAGAATAGTTCAGCATAGAGACAATTTAAAGCTGTACTGGCTCTTTCAAAGTTCAATCTATCTGAAATCCTCGCTCTTTCTCCCACATTGCACCCATTTTAACTTTTTCAAGTATTTATGTGATTCCCTTTTGATAGTTGTGATTATACCAACCACTTCATCAGGTAGTGCATCCCATGTTCGAACCACATGCTGTTTCGTTCTCAGTTGGCTCGTTTTTTTTGTTAAATTTTTTCCCCTATGGTTATGGATACTGGTTTAGATATTGAATCTATCTAAACTCTGATGATGTAAAACATTTTTTTTCAAATATCCTTTTAATCTTTATGTTGAGGAGGACCCCAATTTCTCCAGTTTGTCAAGATAACTGAAATTCCTCATTCCTGCAAATCTCTTCAGTATCCTTGCCAAGGCTTTCATCAAGAATTCTATGATTCTGAGTTGAAGTGAACATTTGAAACAAAACTCCAGCTGGGATTGAACAAGTCTTGTAAACCTGGTTAGCATAACTTTCTGGCTTTTTGTTCTGTTTCTCCACTTAGGAAGTTTTGGATTACAGAGCTTTAGGAACTGCTTTGTTACTCTGAACTACCACCACCTACAATGCCCTTTGTATCCATTCTGGAGATATGGGCTTTGCTGAACAGCATTTACTGCCCTCCACTAAATGTTTTTGAGGAGGTCACTCACAAACACCTCCAGGTCTCTTTTCTTGCATCTTTCTATGTTGATTGGTTACAGTTGTATTTTTATTCTCACCCTTTCTATTGAAAATAGTCCTCCTCTTATGTTTTTCTGTTTTAGATTTTATATACCATGAGTCTATCCACTCTGCCTTCCTGTCTATGTTCTCTTGAAAGTACATCATTATTCTCTTGCATTTCCCGTGGCTAATCCACCTAGACTATAAATCCCTGAACACTATGAACAATTTAGCATGATCAGTTCACCTAACCTGCACATCTTTGGACTGTGGGAGAAAACCAAACCACTCGAAAGAAACCAACACAGACACAGGGAAAATGTGCAAACTCCACAGTCACCCAAGGATAGAATTGAACCCAGGTCCTGGAACTGTGAGGCAGCAGTGTTTACTGCTGAGCCACCATGCTGCCTATTTCTGACCTGATTTAGAAACATGTGTACTGTCCTATTGAGATATCACATAGCCCGACCAGCTGATTGACATCCAGCTTCCAGTATGGACCACACTAGTTCATTGGATGATTTTTGTTGTTACTCACCAACAAACAAGCATTGAGCTTCAAGAGGGGCCTGATATTTCTATTCCAATAAAGCCTCAGGCAGCCAACTTGCAGGTCAGTTAATTTTGAATCATCCATCTTATTTCAAAGTATTTGTAAGTAATCTGGAGTGTTTCTTGAGATGTTATTGCGAGTTTTTTTGACTTAGAAGCAAGTGTTGTTGCTTCCTCTCAAAGAAGGCAGAGAGTTTGGTAAGGACAGCAGTAATGATGTCTCTGGATCTGCAACACAAAGAGAACTGAATGTGCAGAGAGAAAATATCTCCATGACAAATTAAAGCTGGATTCCTCCACACTCCTTAGGTGACAGAAGCTGTCTGGCTGGCCGTCAATATATTCAGCAATACAGTGTGACACTCATCAGTGTTCTTCTATATCACATACCATCAAGATCCTCATTAGAATCTCTTGTGGCAGGACTAGTCTGTGACCTCACTCACAGTGAGATGGCTCATGAGACATCCTGCAGCCCACTTATGTGTCAATATGTGCCAAGCACAACTTTATAATAGCCTTTCAGAGATGCACAGAGTCATTGTCAGTGCTGTTTCCCCGACTGCTCAAATGATGGGGTATTTCATCAGTATAATCCTGTTAGTCTCCTCCTGCTGGTGCTCTTGTGACTGGGTAGACAGCAGCTGTTGGCACTTTGAAAGGAGAAAATTACAAGGGTAAGATTTGTGACAGGAAAGAGGCTGAGATGGAAAGTAAAGACAAACGGTGACACCATCAATGATATCAGTAACACTAGGTAGTAAAATGAGGATGAGCTAGAAGCTGAGGAGGGTGTAAAGTGGGAATATACCCCTTGAGGATTGCACTTAAGTGATGTGCAAAGATACAACCCACAAGTTTCTAAATGTGAACACGAATGTTTAGTAAAATGCTTCAAAATATGTGCAGCCTCATGCTTAGTTGGGTTTCTGCAGCCACACCCACAGAATTTACTGACAGAACACAATGAACAGTTGACAGAAATACATAACAATTAAACGCAACATCTCCACCCACCGTAAAAAAGTTATTGTCCTTATTTTAAATTAAACCATTCTAAACAACAAACGTTAACTCTTAAGTCATTTCTCAAAGTGACCATTTTCTCTTAATACAGAAATAATCTTTGACATGTGATTGCCACTGATGCTACAAATTTGAGGTTGTTGTTACAGGTGAAATCCTTAGAAAAGAGTGCATCAGAAAATGAAATGGTCATTAAAACTGTCGCATTGGTATAAGTGAATGTGTTTTCTTGGAACTCACTAGAAAGAGAGAGAAAATCTCCTTTAATTACAGATGAAGAGAATCAGACCACTGGAAATTTGAATGTTTTATTTCAAAGTGAAGGTACTTTCTTATTTTTTTAATAAAGGAAGCAAACCAATGAAGATATTGACAGATATAGGAAGCTATGAGTCACTAATAACACAGCTTATCTTCTAGAGGAGCTAATGAAGGAAAAAAGTATTAATTTTGGTAATAACAGAAATTCTGAAGAGTTTCAGCAAGTCTGGCAGCAGTGGTGGAGACAGAAACAGAATTTTGAGTCCGATATGATTCTTCATCAGAACATTTCCAACATTTGTAGTCATTTAATTTTTTCTAATTATACAGGGCTAGATTAAAATGTGCCGTTGACAGTGGAGAAGTTATGGTTGGATTGGTGCAGCAATTTCCGATCAGAGAAATTGATTTTATCATGCAGAATGAACTGGGTGATTCGAAAACATTGGGCCTGTTGAAGGTGATGAGAAAAGCAATATAGTAAAAGAAACTGAGATATTACGGATGAAAGATTTGGATTGTACCGTAACTCTGTTATAACGAGATCTCAACCTCATAGAATTTAGACAGGAAAAGGAACTATCTAACACTATCTTCAAAAATGTAAGTAAAAGATGTGAAGGATAGGAGAATGGAGTTGACCTGAATATGTGAATATTCTTCAATAGAAATGGAATAGATCAATCCTGAAATGAGAATGCTGTGTCCAACAGCTAACTCAATAATCGAATAAAAACCAGTTCGTGAATGCTATTATTTAAAAGACAAAATGTTAACGATGCAATCGAGATCAGTTCAAATATCATCAAATAAAGAAAGGGCATCAGATTGTTCTATTTGAGTATTGTAACAGTCTTTTATAAGTGGCTCATGAAATTTCAAAGGCAGGTCACTTAGGTATTAATAATATTCTGGTGGAAGTATTAAAAAAAATTGGCTAGAAAGATACAAAATTATGGTGAAATTTTGAGAGACATGCCATACAATTCAGATAGTAGCAAAACCCAAATCCCCACTTAAACTTATGCTGTCAACTCCAACACTAATTTTCAATGAATTATTTGGTGGGATCTTAATATATTGTGTAAAATCCTTACCTAAAACCAGAAGTGAGCTCTTCAGCTACAGTCAGATTTGGTCTTAGTCTGTGCTCTCCTGACTTGCCACTGTTAGTTCACTTTTAAAGGTCCATGTCAATGGATAAGTTAGCCAGGAGGCTAACATGACATTTAATGATCTCTGCAAAGCACCAACAGAACAGGAGACTGCAATTCACTTCTTCATAATTATCTTGACCAGCCAAAATCTAAACTCACTAAGAATGTTTGTGCTGATATAATTCATGGTGTCAAAGAGAAGGACCCTTAACCTTCAGGCATCAGCAAACCTGTCCCTCAACATCAGGCTTGATACTGATGGGTATGCCCCATCAAAACCCGATCACAACAAGAAAGACTCCTTGTGGTGGAGGTTCTAAAACCTAAAATAATTTACAAATAAGGATCCACAACTGATTGACATGGTACATTTGAAATTGTGACACAAATTATCTCTATCAGTATTGAGCCTGATATAAAGGGACAGGTTTGCTGATGCTTAAATGTCTATAGAAAACATGAAATAAAATATTTTTTGAAAAAATACAGAAATAGGAAGTTTTCAATCATTATGGTAGTTGGAACAAGGTTTCCTGAAATAATGTCTTTGGGGAAAACTATAGCACAATAGTTGTCCAGAAGTTAGATGATTCTTTTGTTCCAAGAAATGGATTATTCAAAGAAAAAAGAAATCAGGCAAAGGGTCACATTTTATGTCTTAATTATTTAAAGAGCAAATGAATAGTTTGGCATAAGAATAATTCACATCTTTAGCTCATTGGAAAGAAAACATCAAAATATAAAACCCATGATTCGAGCTTATTTTTAAGACTACCCTAATGATTGGGCAAAAAAGAATTATCTTATTACTGTTTGGTTTTAGGAATTCCCAAGTGACTCTACAGGATTCAATCTTTTTCGAACTGATATCTGGGAATAAGGAGAGAGGATCCATTAAATTAATTAGCGAAAACAGAAATCAAAGCTCAAAGACATTACGGAGATTCTCCCAATGCCAGAATGACATGGGGTATGGTGAGAAGTTTTCAATATATTCAGGGGATATATGTGTCTCTGGCTGGGCCAGTATCTAGTTGCCGTTGAAAATATGGTAGTAAGCTGTACTCTTGAACTGCTACAGTCAGTTGTTAAAGGGACATCCATAATCCTGTTCGGGAATGAATTCCAGGAATGCAAAACTCAAGGAGTAGTGATATGTTTCCAAGTCAGGATGGCGAGGCACCTGGAGGGTAACTTGCAGGTATCAGGTGCCTTTGTTTTTTTGGATGGTAGTGGTCATGGCTTTGGAAAGTACTGTTTAAGGCTTATGAATAAATTTCCATACTACATCTTACACACAATACGGCTGCTAAGCATCAGTGGAGAAGGGAATTAATATTTAAGTATATCATCCCAATCAAATGGGCTGCTTTGTCTGGAATGCTGTCAACTTTCTTAAGTGTTGTTAGAGTTGCAAACATCCATTCAAGTGGGGAGTATTCCATTACCCTTCTGACTTTTGCCTCACAGTTAGTTGACAGGCCTAGGGAAGTCAGAAGGTGAGTTACCTACTGTTGGATTCCTAGACTATGACCTGCTCTTGTAGCCATAGTATTTATACAGTAAGCCAAGTTCAGTATCTGGTCAATGGTAAACACCCAAATTTATTTAGGGGGCATTGAGTAAAGGTACTGAGTTTCAAGAGACAGAGGTTAGATTCTCTCCTGTTGGAGATAATTGTAGATTGCATGGCACTGTGTGACACTAGTGTTACTTGTCACTTGTCAGTCCAAGCCTGGATATTGTCCAGGTCTTGTTGCATTTGGACTTGGAGTGCTTCAGTAACTGACAGGTCACAAATGGTATTGAGCATTGTGTACTCATAAATGAACAGCCCCTTTCTGATGGAGGGAAACTCATTGAAGAAATCTTTGGAAGATACTTGGGCCTAGGATACTACCTGAGGAACTGCTGCAGAGCTTGAAGCTAAGGTGATTGATGGTCAGGAACTATTATGCACCTATGAACCAAGTTTAACTCCAAGCATTGGAGATTTTGCCCTGACTCCCATTGACTCCAGTTTTGCCCAATGTCCTTTGTACCATACTTGGTCAAATGTATGTCAAAGTCAGTCTCTGTTACCTCACCACTGGAAATCACATGTTTTGCTCAGGTTTGGAATGAGGTTGTAAGTGAGATTATAAACTGAGCGTTCCTGGCAGAACTCAAACTGAGAGTCAGTGAGGAGGCTATTGCTTACACAAATGTTAATGACACATTCTTGTACTTTTTAAAACCTATTTTCTCAATCAACCTGCTCAATAATGTTATTACACACCTCTGGAACAGGTAGGACTTGAATCTGGGCCTCCTGACTCAAAGATAGGGATACTACCACCGTGCCACATTAACACCCCTTGCAACCTTCCATACTTTACTGATAAGGGAGAATTGTCTGATGGGGCGGTAATTGGTCAGTTTGGATTTGTCCTGTTTCTTTTATACAGGTCATATTAGGACAATTTTCCACTATCGTGTGGGGAAGTGGCCATGATCAGTCCTGCATGTGTGATGCAAACAGTCAGGGAATGAGTAGTAGGTTGCTGGAAAACTACACAGAGGTCCAGTTACTAATCAGTCCTGGCTATCCTTGCAAGTTAGTCAAGAGTCTGGCCATGTTTAGACCTGGTGGTCTGTTTACCCTAAAGTTAATACAGGTTGCTGCAATCTGTGGTCAGGCAATCAATTTTCCTCATTATTTGCCCACTTCATTCAATCCATCAAGGTCTCAGGTATTGAAATCAGATGGTAGGAGGTGAACACCAAGAGTCCATGTTTGCAATTATCATAACAATTGCAGTAATGATAATTAAGGGCAGCATTCTGAAATTTACTGCGGACTCTTTGACAGCGTCGGTTTAAGAGCAGAAATCTGGCCGTGCCAAATGCTGAGTGCAGACCAAAACCAGCAGCATGCCAACCCTTGACTGAATGCTACAATTATGTTAATTAGATGATAGCGCCAAATTTATGTGCTGCCTCCCTTCACCATAATTGATCTGGACAAGTCAGAAATCACATCCATCAAATACAAAGAAATGGCACAGACCATATTCTAGCCCTAGAGATTTATGCACTTCCATGTTTAAAATACTATTAATTATCACTTCACTATTACATTTTACTAACTAGAATAAAATATTACCTCAGTTTAAAAGTGTTGATTATTGTCTATTTTTGTTACAATTCTGTTAAATCGGGTGTGATATAAATATTTGCAAATTAGTCCGTTTTAAGGTTTTATTTATTAGCTTTCTTTTCAAATCGATTCTGCATGCAATGGTATTTAGCTTCATTGGGTCAGACTATATATTATAAACACAAGTTTTAAAATATGTGTATTTATCTGCAAATGAACAATCACATTTTATCCTGATTTGCACTGAAGGAGTAACTATTTAAATGAATGATTATCACTTAAGGCATTTACTTCTTCTACAGTAGATTCGCTCTCATGTTGTTTAATAAGAGTGACATATATCCACAAGGGTGCACAATTGAGATGACAAAATTGCAGCACATACTTGGGTTAACAGTAAGACAGAGATAGGACAACAGTAGGAGACATATCCACACACACATATATATAGTGTGCAATGTTAACGTAATGAGAGTTTCTGGAATACATTCAGTAATTATCACTAAATATTTAATACAAAGACAGAATTTCTAAATAGAGAAAATCAGTTCAGTTTATTGAACATTGAACAGAACGCAAACTACATGAACAAAGTCTGCTAGAATTTCCACAGATGTTCCAGTTCATTGCCTTTAAAAAAATAAGTGGCTGGAACATAGTTTGGATAAATGTAATTTTTGTTGCATTTCATGAGGGCTTCTTTCCGAGAGGCATAGTATGTTTACCTGTGCAACTGTCCCAAACTCACCTCGATATATACCTCCCAGATCTCTACAGTGTCTGTCTTGTTCAATGCTGGTTCTCCCATTTGCATAGCAGGAACTACTCATTATTGGCTGGATGACCTGGGATAAACCAACATCGCAGGTACCTGCAACATGATAAAGCATTGTTGTGTGTGTGGCCAGGCGCTAGCAGTTCCGAGCTACCCTGCACAGCTTGATTTATTTGCTTTGAACGTGGCAGAAAAAGGGAAATTGGTGCTTGGTTCCTCAGACAGGAACCCAGAAGTCCTGGTAGAAATGGTGGTGAAGGAGAGGGACATTCTTTTCCCTGGGCACTGCCAGAGGAGGCCATGCCACCAGACCCTGCCAGCTAGACAAAGGGTGCTACCAGGTTAATGCAGAATCAGCAATCTGGAGGAACATTCTGCAGTCCTGCAAGGAAGTCAATTACCTCCTGAACTTTGCCAAGTGGCGAGTGCCACCATCTCCATCCTGCAACCTCACACTCCCTCTTTCTCTGCTACTGTGTCCACCTCCCATCAAGATTCATTCTCTGCCACCCTCACTATAATATACATTACCTTCCTTTATTCACTCTGACCCACCCCAAACTCTCTACGTTACTAATTCTGTATTCCCTCAGTGCTACCTAATCTCTCACTTGGGGCACCTCACTGCTCTTTTCTCACCTGCACCAGCATAACAGATGTGCCACCCATGTTTATTTCAATCTTTTTCCCCTTCTCTCACTCCTGGATAAAGCAAAGCCAAGATAGCCAATACAGGTGGAAATGTGCCTGACATTTCAAACTTTCAAATTGAGATAAGGAGAAATTTCCTTAGCCAGAGAGTGGTGATTTTGTGGAACCCATTGCCACAGAAGGCTATGGAGGTCAAGTCATTGAGTATCTTTGAGACAGAGATAGATCGGTTCTTAAAAGCCAGAAGAACTGCAGGTGCTACATAACTGAAACAAAAACAGAAATTGCTGGAAAAGCTCAGCAGGTCTGGCAGCATCTGTGAAGAAAAATCAGACTTAACATGTTGGGTTAAGTGATCCTTCCTCAGAACTGTGGTTTGATGTAATAGGGGGAATCAAAGGTTATAGGGAGAAGGCAGGAGAATGGGATTGAGACATATCAGACATGATTAAATGTGGAGAAGACCCAATGGGCTGAATGGTCTATTTCTGCTTCAATATGGTCTCATGATTTTGTGACATTCAGCTCCTCAGCCACTATGTTGGTCTTCATCAATGAGGACCAGGACAGCTCCTGTGAAGAGGCTGAAACATTCATGATCCAGTAACCAAGTAAGAACTATTGCCCATTGTGATGCTGTCTTCCCCATTACCCCCAATCTACATTTAATGTCAAAATGTGATAAATTCTACCCATTGGCCATGACATTCTTCCTTTTGTGTCTAATAGGTACAAGCAACATGGGTCCTGTGATCAAGAGGAGACTGTTCTTCACCTTCGAGGATGTCTTAGAAGAATCATTGGCACACCTGCCTCCTGTATCCCACCACTAGCTCCAGTACTGACACTTCAATGGATATTTTATTCCAAATTGGAGTTAAGAGCAACTACTGGGAAGGACATCACTGCTTTTCCTTATAGCTGGTCAAGGACGAATGCCCCAGGTTACTGGGACTCAAAGTACCTCCAGAGACTTGCTCAGCCCCGGGCAGAAGGAGACCTCATGGTGTTGCCAATCAAGGACTTCATCAGAATGCAGAAGCAGATATCACAGCAGTAGGCAGGCTCTCGGAGGCAGTGGGCAAACTGACACAGAGGTTGCAGGACTGCACCATGATTCCTCTGGCGTGCGATCTTCTAGCTGCCTCCAGGCACAAATTGGCAGCTGCTATGGAGAAGCAGGTCCAGAAGACCCTGTCACTGTTGGATATTTGCACAATTCATCACCTTAGGCTTTAAATCTCTGCACAAACAGCAAGGGGCCAGGGGTACAAGCCTACAACTCTCCAGGTCCCGGTCCTCACACAGAGATAGGGAGGTACCAGTAGGCACTCAGCAGAGGTCGAGGTCCCTCAGGAGTCTCTTCACAGGTCACTGCAGAGGCAGTCATGTCTTCCACCTCCATCCTGCCTGCCACCTTTTGAAGGCACACTGTTAACATGGGTGACATGACATTAGAAACAGTTCTCCACATCTGTGAACTTATGTGAACCTTTCACAATCAGCTGTGTCTGCTAGTCTCTGTGTAGCTGCAAATACAGCATTGCAAATTCTTTCTCCAATCCAAGGCTTGGTGAACTACTACTCCACTATGTACAGGTAATCCCAGTTTAAGGTAAACTTCGTAATCAAGCTGCAGTGATGTGAATGCAAAGATATTGCTATTGCTTCACGGGCACTAATGGTTACACTCATTATCCTGCACGGAATGATTTAGGGTGTTTGGGGCAATTCGTTTCATTGTGTACACTACATTGATGCCTATTGGTCATGCAGAATGCAAAACTCACAGGTGTATCTGACTTTCAGTTTGCCCAAAGGGATGATAAGAAGACTAAGACCACATCGTGGGTCACCACTTATGGCACCATCTTAGATACAAAGATACCTAGGTGCAGATTCTTATCCAGCATTACGGACGTTTGCACTGTCTTAGGTACAGAAGTACAAAATCAAAGGAATAAATCAGAAAAATAAAGAAATAAAAAGTTCAGAACAACAGACCATCCAACCCACTCCGTGCTGACCCTCACCTCCATACCACGCCAGGCTTCACCTCAACACTCTCAAGGCTGGGAGTCCGGTCTGGATTTACCTCAAGGCCGGGAGTCCACTCTGGATTTACTTCAAGGCCGGGAGTCCGCTCTGGATTTACCTCAAGGCTGGGAGCCTGCTCTGGATTTACGTCAAGGCCAGGAGTCTGGTCTGGATTTACCTCAAGGCTAGGGGTCTGGTCTGGATTTACCTCAAGGCCGGAAGTCTGCTCTGGATTTACCTCAAGGCCAGGAGTCTGCTCTGGATTTACCTCAGGCTAGGAGTCTGCTCTGGATTTACCTCAAGGCTTGGAGACCAGGAGTCAGTGCCGAAGTCAGGAGTCTGTGCCAAGGCCGGGAGTCTGTACTGAGTCCAGGTGTCTATGCTGAGACCAGGAGTCCTTGCTGAGGCCGGGGGTCCGTGGTGAGTCTGAGAATCCATGCTAATTCCGGGAGTCCGCGCCATAACCGGGAATAAATGTTGAGGCTGGGAGTCTGCGCTAAGACCAGGAGTCAACGCTGAGGCTGGGAATCTGCCCCAAGGCCAGAAATCTGCCCTGGCATCACTTCGATGGTCTCGAATCCAGGAGTCTGTGCTGAGGCCGGGAGTCCGTGCTGAGGCTGGATGTCCATGCTGAGACTGGGAATCTGCACTGGCATCACCTCGATGGTCTCAAATCCAGGAGTCCGTGCTGAGGCCAGGATTCCGTAATGACTTCACTCGAGGCTCAAGGACAGGAGGTAAGAAGAAAGAAGGAAACCAAAGTGAAAAGAGAGAAAATGAAAATAAACTGACAATGTGGATGAGTTCCAGCTAAGGAGCCCTTCTCAGGCACCATCTTGGATTACTTCCTGACCAACCTATTGATTCCTCTCCAACTTACACCAAATATAAAAGCTTTTGAGGTATATGTTAATTCTGCCTAAAACCTACTATAGTTAACATTGAAGTGGCATTTTTTTGTCAATATAAATATTAAGAATTTAAATAAGAAAGTGATCTCCAAATAGCACAGTTCAGTTCCAGTTTTTGCTAATGCTTTTCTAAGTTGAATTCAGAATTCATATCCTGACTTTTAAATTTCTTTATAGCCTTGTCCATTTTACCTTAACTATTTCTCAGCCTCACTGCTTTGTGTATCATGTCTACACTTTCTAAATATATATTCACCAATCTCATGATTATTCTGTCAAAGCACCTTCCTCCTACAAAATTTTCTCTTCCCCTCCACTCCAACTCTTAGATGAGCAAACTACTGCAGAAGCTGGATTCTGTACTGAAAACAAAAAAATGCTGGAAGTCACAGCGGGTCAGACAGCATCCATGGAGAGAGCGTAAGTTAATGTTTCGCGTCTAGATGACTGTTTTTCAGTGCTCTCAGCCTTAGACTTCTCAGCCTTACACATTCATGATTACCTCTGTTTGTACAGAATTGTTACCAATGCCTGTGGAACAAACCAAACAACTGAGGTAGTTCTACTTTAAACATTTACATATCTTCTAGATCTTTGTCTTATTAATATCCTTTTTTTCCTTGCACTGCCATCATTTCCATTATTTAATTCTGCCTACTCTCCACTTTATTGTCCTTTGGTTTTGTCTTATCTTCCCTATCGTTTTCCTGAGCACTGAACTTGCTTGGAAGCTATTCCTCTGTAATATATTCCAGTTCTAATGAAAAATTGACAAATTAAAATATTGGAAACTATCACAACTGCCCTGTGTTGTACATACATTGATGTCAATCACTGCCAGCTTCTGTCAGGGCGGTTTGCTGCCTTTATTTCATTTTGTTGACTGACTCTGAGGGTTGAGTGAGTTTACAGTGGTAGAGGAAAACTAATAATGGGTCTGAACAAAAAGTAGTCTCTTGCGTTGAACAAAATGTTGTTTATTGCATGATAGCATCCAGCTACAGGTTACATTAAGTCAGACATTGTTCCAAAGACTATGGGAAAGCACTCTTCAAAATTACAAGGTTGGCTTTCCGTATCCAAGTCCTTATGGCACCATCATGCTATTTGGAGCTCAATTCAATCTCCAGCATTATTCAGTCAGAACCATGACCTCATAAGACATCTCACACCTCCTAACCCTGCATATCCAAAAAACTGATGTGACATGGATTATTATGTTGAGCTTCTTTTTGTGAGATTTATGAGAGTTGTTTCAATGACAGTAGAAGGGCTTCAGAGGAATTTAACAGAAGCGATCAAGACCGTAGATAGGGGAAAACTACCTACTAGCAGAAGAGTAGAGAAGTATACGATACTGATGCTGTTAACTGCCAAAAGAATCAAAGGTGACATGAGCAAGATTTTTTTTTACATAGCAAGTACTTAGAATCTGAAATATATTGACTGAGAGTGTGATGAAGGCAGACTCAAACATGGTGTGTCAAAGGGATTTGCAAAATGACTGAAACAAAACAATTCATGACAGTGGGAAAAGGTCTGGAGGGTAGCATCAGCTGAATATTTTTTTTTCAGATAGCCAGCAAAGAACTAATGGGTCAAATGGCATCCTTTAGTGTTGTAACGAAGATTTTTGGATTTTAATTGCAGTGGGCTAGCACCATCTGTAGCCCAGTTTTAGGTTAGTAGCAAGCGTAATATTGAGAGTGATAGATGAAGTCAGTTCCCCACACAACCTACCTCATTATTTAATTAAAGTGGTCCTCTCTTTTTCTGTTTTCACAATTTCTGACTGACTTTTAAAAAGTTTTCAAGCATTCCATCTTTATTTCAGATTCCAATCAATCTTGTTATTTTTGTTTGCTCAAAGTGTCATCCGTCAAAGATCCAAATCATTACAGAAAGGTTTATACATATCTCACCAATTAATTGTTTGCCTGCAACTTTTTAAAAAATCTGTTATGACTGACACTCAATCAATTTGGCAATAATCAGGAACTAGAAAAATTAGCTTGTAACCGGGATTTGCAAATATTCAAATGGCCTTGACTGAGGTTTCTTTATTCAATCATAGTAAATCAAAACGCAGTCCTATCATTACAATCAACAAACACCTGGGAATGCAGACCAATTTAAGTGGGTTTCATAACATGATTTGAAGCAATTCATTGAACAAGTTAATCTGCATGATATTAGCACAAAGGGTTCGTGTGCAATAAAGCATGTTTTGGAAGTAGTTGATACAGCCAAGAAAATTAGAGTGAGGCTTCAAATCATTACCCCAGGATGGATCAAAATGCACCAAGAAACTGAAATAAATACACAATGCTTCTATTTCCAAAACAGATTCTGAATTTAGTTTCAAACACTGTAAAAATGTGCCCGGATTAATAACACTACAAAGAAAATATTACTTAAACAGGATCAACTTGTTTTTCATATCAAGGACACCCCCCCAGAAGATAGTATTCCCCTCCTTTCCTCCCATGTCAACTTTAAAGCTAACCCCTCACTCCATTGTTTTCCCCTGAAGATGCTCAAACACTCCCCACCCATTGCCTCTGACTTACCGAGCTCCAGGATCCATTGGGGACTGCATTCTGGAATGCTTGTAGATTTTTCAGCAGCTTCAGAGAGTGGACTTTCCTCTCATTGAGGGGCAGATGTCCCACATTATATCAAATTAGCTTATTGATAGCATGTTTTGAGATTCACTTTTATTGTATGTGAAGGACCAATGTCAATTACAGTTATATGATTTTGAAAGAGCTCCTCTGAAAGCTTGCTAATCCTGATTAATTGCAAGTGCAAAGCCAGGTACAAATATATTTTCACATGCTTCATAACAAATGCAAAATAAAAGTAATGATTTTTCAGTCTAGCCAAATCTGGATGCCAATTCACCAGTTCTGGTCTGTGGGGGTTAGTATGTCCTAAGGACCCTCACCAACATTTACAGATGCACCATAGAATATATTCTATCTGGATGCATCAGAATTTGACACAGCAATTACTCTGTCCAGGATTGTAAGAAACAACAGAAGGTTGTGAACATAGCCTAGTCATCGTGCAAGCCAACCTCCCATCTATTGACCCCATCTACACTTCTTAACTCCTTAGAAAGGCAGCCAACTTCATCAAAGACCCCACCTGTTATAGTCTCTCCCAACCCCTTCCGTCAAGCAAAAAATACAAAAGGCTCAAGAACAGTTTCTTCTCCGCTGTTATTGGACTTTTGAATGGACTCCTCAAATTACAAATTTAATGTTGATCATGCTTTATGTATACCTTCTTTGCAGCTGTAACTTTTTATTCCTTGTTCTGTTCAATCACCCTATGATCTTTGCATCTTTATATATTATGATCTGCCTGTACTGCACGCAAAACAAAACTGATCACTATACTTAGGTACATATGACAGTCATAAGTCAAATCAAATCAAATCAAGCTGTTTTCAAAGCAGAGTTATGCCAACAGCATGGTTTCAATCCTGTCCCCCCAGTTAATGAAGTCCCTGCCTTTTTAACCTCATCCCTTAGGTTAACTCTGCCAGTTGTATCACTTTCATTTTTGCTCTTCTGTTCACTGAAGTTCTTCTGACTTTGATCTTCCTCTTGTGCATCAAAGCATGAAAATCTAGGCCTTAGTAAACCATACCAGTCATGACACATTGTGTGTGATCAGAGCCATCTTATCCTCTCGTAAGTTATTAATGTATGAATTGTGCAAGAACATTTCATTTTCAATCTTGAATTATCAAGGTTGTCTACACCTAATTCCTGATTAATTTCTTTAAAATAATGGCCATGATAGTGACACCATTTCCTACTGTGCCCGATTCATCCTTTAACATGCCAATCACTTCATAAGATCAATCCTTGTATGATTATTTGTTCCTTTTAGTTTGCCAACTCTCTAGATCTTCATACCAAGATAGGACGGTACCAATAAGCAATATATACCTCTGACTCGAGAATATAAGTCACCTCCTCATGACTAATGATCATTTTTAAAATACTAAATGATACCCCAAATAAGATCAAACCAACTACAAGACTACAAAGTTCAACACAAACAATTCTAAAACCATGTAGCAGCAACCATGTAACTATTGTCAACTGGTCCAAAAGGCCTTCTGGTTTAAATCTAAATATACAGACACACACACACACACACGTGCACAACTACATGTGTATTTGCAACTAATCTCATTCAGAATATAATTTAATTACTGTTTTGCATAATCAAGTCATATTTACTCTTTACTGAAAAAAAAATTCAATCTTCAAGTGCATGGCAAACTTGTGTTAGCAGGCTTTCGTTCCAGGTATGTGAGCCTGACCTCAGATAAACCTCCACCTTCAAATTTGAGGCTGATTCTTCAGTGCAATGCTGAAATAGTATTGCACTGTCAGAGGTGCTGTCCTCATGAAACCCAGATCTCTTCTTTCGTCTCAGGTGCATGCAAAAAAATCCAAAGGCAGTTTCAAAGAAAAACAGGAATTTTGGCCAATATTTATCCCTCAGTTATAATTATCACAAACAATGAGTCATTAGGTCTACAGGTTGGTTCCACAGAGAGCTAGTGAACTCCATGTACTTAATGGCTTCCTTCTCACCACAATCACTCTTTGGTCATTATTATATTGCTGTTTGTGGGATCTTACTGTGAGCAAATTGGCCATTACATTTCAAATATCACAATATTTTAAGAAGCTTCTAATTGTAAAGTACTTTGAGACAACTGCTGTTTGTTAAAAACATAATATAAAAACAATTTTTTCCCTTAATCTAAAGAAATAAATTTCACTTTAATATTATTCACTTTAATATTTAACTTTGGTGAAATTAATACAAAGATCCTTTTCAAACAAAGTAGTCTGAAACTTTAGAAGATGACATCTACACATTTGCTTAAAATAATTTAATATCACATTGTCAGAGAGAGCAGAAAAGTAGCAACTTAATTCTGGAACATTTCTCTAATCGTAATAATAACTGATAAGCAATCATTTTATAAATTGAACAATTTCCTGTTTGACTTTGGATTTAGTTACAATTGTTTAATAACTCAGTTCTGTTTAACACCTCCTACTGAACTAACAATTATGACTGTGCCCATTTAATAAATCTAGTTATTGATACTTTAATTCCTGTTTGGGAGTAGTGCGTACATCACTGATTTGTTACTCATCCCTAGGCCCTCTTGAACTCATTAGTTCTCAAGGTAATTTCAGGGGCAGTTGAGAGTTAACCACATTGCTATGGGCCTAGACTGAAATATGAGCAAGACTAGAGAGAGAGAGACAACAGATTTCCTTCCCCAAAGAGCATGAGTAAATCGGTATATTTTACAACAATCAATACAGATACAATTAGGCTAACTGTTATTTCCAGACTTACAATTAAATTAGAATAGGAGTCTGCCCCTTTGTTAAAATCAGCCCCACATCTTGGAGTCCAAGCCCAGAGTCCATGAAAGTGAGGGGATCTCAGGTGGAGAGGGGAGATAAAACGCACACGGGTGTGTAGAGGGCGCTGTTTGTGGAGATTTCAAATTGGGATGGAACACCCATTGGGATGGAGATAGTGGAGGAGTCGAAAGCAGGCCTTGTGAGGTTTGTCCGATTTTGGAGGAGGCAGTTGCTGGGGATGTACCTCACCTTCCAGCCAAAGGCCTCCAGTGTCACCCATCCAAACTTCTCTACTGATAAATTCTGCCTGCCAACCTGAAAATTCAGACTGAGTCTGAAATGGCCTTCAGAATTCCATTAGTGGATTTCTTAAGAACCTTAACTGGAGCACTGACAGGTTGGCTAATAGGTATCATCCATCCCGCCATAAAATGGTGAAGAGTTTGAAGTGGGTGAGAAGCCAATGGGGACACTCAGGGGATTTAACAGGCCCCTACATATCACCCACAAACCACTGGCAGTGAGAGGGGAACATAAACCTCCATCTTCAGGGTAGCATCAGGAAACAGGCAGATGTCTTTTTGACTCTGACTCATCCTTCATGGAATGTGATGAGCATAGACCTCTAATACAGTGCAACACAAAAGACTTGTGAGTGAAGATATATTTCATGGAATAAAGTGGAGAAAAACAACATGGATTTTTATTTGAAAATTGTGCAAGGTTATGGGGAAACAACAAGAATTCACAGCCACATGGAAGATGCAAGGGTGGTCACGTTCCCCAGCCACATATGCTTTCAACTCACACTTCCTCCTGTGGGGTCCCTGACTGGATCCTGACTAGCCCAGTATGTCTAATCCATTCGTATGAACAAGCAAACCCTAGAATGTAGGATATTATGGTATCAAGTCTCAGGATGGTTCAGCACTGAATTATGTAATTGTGATCAGTTACTTTGTATTCTACTGGCTGCTGTTCCTCATTGTAATGGCATGAAGCACATCCAGGAAGGATGAAATTGTGAGTAAATCTCCTGGTAATCAGACACAGAGAACACTGTGAACAATGTTATGACATTCCACAACTTACCCTCTTGGCTGAAGCAATGGTGAAGTTGTCAAAACAAATTTGAAAATAAGCATTTATAAAGAAGTGCCATTCTAATCTTACAGTTTACAGCACCATCTGTCACTTACAGGCGTGAGGATAAAGAGACTTTACAGGTTTACATATCCTGCAAACTGTTAACAATATCAGCATGCTTGATTAAAAATACCAAAATTTCAGATGTTTGATATATTCAATCTAACTATCTTGAAGACCTGGGAGAATTAGTGAAATTTGAGCATTCAAATAATATTAGGAGCAATGATTTGAGATAACTAAGAGGAATTGTGAGAATTTAGAGATACTTGTGAGATGTTTGGTATTTTATACTAATAATGTAATCACAACAGTCAATAAATTTCAATTTATGTTTTGTGTTAAGTGCAGTCTACAAGGTGTTTTGCACAAGAAAGACGAGAGACTGGTCTGAGATAGAAGTGCACAGCTGGTACACAAAAAAAACCACACACAATATATCAGAATTTATTTTAAAACACAGCCAAATCCCTGCCCTGCATTCAAAACACTCTTCTATCCTTCTCAGGCGAATGATGATTAAGAGTGATATAATGATTGTAACAAGGTCAGCCAGGTAGACCTCATGGACTAGGAGTTCCCTGATTGGGGCTGTTAATCTAGTAAAATCAGGGAGCCCGAGCTGACAGATAAAAACAGCAGTGTCAGAGGTTCTGTTCACTTGGAGAGCTGGCTCTGAGGGAGCTGGATCAGTGCCAAGGTCTCTCCGCATGTAAATAAAGAAAGACTTGGTGACAGGATACTGGTCTCTGTGGAGTTATTTCAGGTGATTTACTTCAACTCCAAGAAACATGAGTTTTGAGATGTCTGATTTATCCAGTTCACTATCTGCAGCCCCAGCCAGAACAGATCAGATGGCACCTGTTTGAGAGCCACCAAGCACATTAGTGAAACACATACCAAGATCAAAACAATTTGGTTGAGCTTATTTCTTCACAAGGAGCTTGTTTTCCAGTCAAATACACTCACTACTTTCCTTTTGGCTGAGTATTTTGTAAATTTTATATATATTTTAATCAAAGGTATTTTTTGACCTGAACCACCTGGCCCAAAGGTGAAGATATGTCCATTACAATGCAAGAGACTTTATACATTTGGATGATGATTTTTAATAAACACTTTCAGATGTTCTATGATACATCTGTGCCATAGGTGGGACTTGAACACAGAGCCTCTGAGCAGAGGGAGGAACACTACCACCATTGCCAGCAATGACATGAGATCCATCTGGTAAAATTCAATGGTCATAATAGATGACGCATTTTTGTTTGGCGCCAGTCTTTACTGAGGTAGGATCTTTGGCCATGCCATTTGATGATGATTAGGGTTTTCATATCATTGTGGCTGAAGTGAAAGATAGCAACAAATTATGAGGACACCTAAATTTGAGAAGAGTACTCCGTTAACCTTCAGGGTTGACAGTTGAAAGTGAAAAAGGACATAAGCAATAATTGATGCTGTTCCTTGTGTTTATGTTGAAAACTTGTGCACTGAAGATCATGTCTGTAGTGCCTCTTAATGGATAAAATTGCCCTCTGATTCTGGAAGGAGCTCGTTGGTGACTGGGAGGGTGGAATTGAGGAAGATCCTGATATGTCTGTACAGTTTAATTAAAAATATTTACAAGAAAATGAAAATAGGATCATTAAGTGTCAAAAATATGAGGGGTCTCGAGGCACATTTTTCAGTCTCACATGCCCTTAGGTGTGTAATAGTGACTGTGAAATAATTGATTAAAGTTACTATAAAGAAGGAGTAGGCCTAAAAATCTATTCCAATCATCAGCTGCCAATGGTCAGTAAGCAGAACCCAATAAGATAACTACTACTGTATTCATTAATGTGAAATTTCAAATTTGGTGCATCATGATCTTTACAGCATCATTTTGGGATCTTTAATCTCATGAATGTCTATCAAAGAAGACAGCTGTACTGTTAAAGTAAGTGTTTTCTTCCTTGTTGTATCCAAAGATGGTATGACATCACCAGGCTGGATGACACCACTGCAACTTTAACAATAATTTGCAGAATTATTGCCTTATGTAACTGTAGATGTCTTTGCCTGATTTTTTTTATTAGCCCAAATCCAAGATGGCGGCAGAGTAGGACTCCTCAGCTGGAGCAGAAGAAAAGAAAAAAAGGAAATGACACAGAAGCAGCAGATGGAGCTCTTTTCTTCCTTTATCTTCTTATGTTTGGTTTTCCTTCTTACATCTCATTCTCGAGCCTCTCGTGAAGTCATCATGGGCTCCCAGTCTCAGCATGGACTTCTGGTCTCTATGCAGAATCCTGGCCTCAGCACAAACTCCCAGCTTTGAGGGGAATCAGAGCAGACTCCCGGCTGCGAGGGGAATCAGAGAAGTCTCCTGACCTCGAGAGGAATCAGAGCAGACTCCTCACCTTGAAGTAAATCAGAGCAGACTCCTGACCTCGAAGGGAATCAGAGCAGACTCGCGACCTCGGGAATCAGAGCAGACTCCTGGCTTCGGGGGGAATCAGAGCAGACTCACGGCCTCAAGGTGAATCAGAGCAGACTCCTAACCTCACGGAGAATCAGAGCAGAGTCCCGGCTTCGGGGGGGAATCAGAGCAGACTCCCATCCTCGAAGGGAATCAGAGCAGACTCCCAGCTTCGATGGGAATCAGTGTACACTCTCAGCTTCAAGGGGAATCAGAGCAGACTCTTGGTCTCGAAAGCCTCAAGGTGAAAGCATTGTCTGGAGGTGTAGACTAGTGCAGACTGAAGGCAAAGCCCTGCACAGTCTGAAGACGAGGTGCTGGAGGAGATTAGGTTGGAAGAATTGTTATTCTTATTCAAAGCATTTGATTTCTTTGTTTTTCCACAATTTTATACTTTTGCACCTAAGATGGTATGAAGGTCTGTAATGTTGGACTTCTTATTTCTTTTATTTTTCTAATTCTTTCCTAAGAATTTGTACCTAAGTGGCAACTTGTACATTTTCATTGTACTCACCTGCCCCACAGGGAACAGCTTGGCTACTCACTCTATCCACTCCCCTTATGATTTTTTAAACCTCTATAAGGTCATCCCTCAGTTTCTGACACTCTAGGGAAAATAGCCCCAGTCTATTCAACTTCTCCCTACAGCTCAAACTGTCCAACCCTGGTAACATCCTTATAAAGCTTTTCTGAATCCTTTCAAATTTTAAAACATCCTCCTTATAGCCGGGAGACAAGAAATGCACACAATATTCCAAAGTGGTGTAACCAGTGTCCCGTACAGCCACAACATGACCTCCCAACTCCTATACTCAATGCACTGACCAATAAAGGCAAGCATACCAAATGCCGCCTTCACTATCCTCTTAACCAATGGCTTCAATTTCAAGGAAATATGAACCTGTACACTCAGAGGTCCCATTGTTCAGCAACACTCCACAGGACGTTACCAATAAGTGTGTAAGTCCTGCCCTGATTTGCTTTTCCAAAATGCAGCACCTTATATTTATCAAAATTAAACTCCATCTGCCTCTCCTTGGCCCAGTAGCCCATCTGATTCGGCTCCCATTGTGCTCTGAAGTAACCTTCTTTGCTATGTATTATACCTCCAATCTTGATGTCATCTGCAAACTTACTAAATATACCTCCTATGTTCACATCCAAATCATTTATGTAAATGACAAAACGTAGAGGACCCAGCACCGATTCTTGTGGCACTCCACTGGTCACAGGCCTCCACTCTGAAAAACAACCCTCCACCACCATCCTCTGACTTCTACCTTTGAGCCAGTTCTGTATCCAAGTGGCGAGTTCTCCCGGTATTCCATGAGATCTCACCGTGCTAACCAGTATACCTTGAGGAACCTTGTTGAACACCTTACTGATGTCCATATAGATCACGTTGACCGCTCTGCCCTCATCATTCCTTTTCATTACTTCTTCAAAAAATGCAATCAAGTTAGTGAGACATGATTTTCCATGCATAAAGCCTAGTTCTGGAGCAGAAGTCTTCGATACTATAGCCAGAATGTGGTTCGGACCAATAGCCTTTGCAGTGTCGTGACATCAGTAACTTTTTGATATCACATGGAGGGAACCAATTTGGTTGAAGAATGGCATATGTGATGCTGGAGATCTCAGGGGGAGGTCAAAATAAGTTGTTCATTTTGAACTTCTGACTGAGGATGGCTGCAAATACTTCAGACTTATCATTTGCATTGAAGTGCTGTGCTCCTTCATCATCGACCAGAGATATTTATGGAACCTCTACCTCCTCTCAGCTATTTAATTTTTCATTTTAGTCCATAGCTGGATGTATTGGGACAACAGAGCTTACATCGGTTATGTTGATTATGGGATTGCTGAGCTCTGCCTGTTATTAGTGTGATTTGGAAAAGATATTAGAAACAAAGAATAATTAATATCACATATATAGCTGATGATACTTACAATTTATTTGTGATAGTCTTGCATCAAGGAAAATAATATCTGAATTCAGTTCAAGTTCTGGAATATAAGACAGCTATCAAGATGTCACAATTAAATAAAAAACAACCACGGATCAATTATGCTTTCTTCTCATATTTGGTGAACCTGGCTCCAGTTTGAAACACAAATTACAGCAAGGCATAAAGCTCTTCTGTGGCATTGCTAATTTAGATAGGCCAGTAACCTTTGAATACTTTGCAACACAACTAGTTCAAAGTTTGGTAGAAGATTTGTAGCTCGGGTGCTCGTTGTTGTGGTTCTGTTCGCCCGAGAGACAACGGAGCGAAGACATGCCGCAACCCAAAGGACTAGCCACACTACCATACATCAGGAGCATTTCTGAACTGACAGCCAGACTACTGCGACCACTAGGACTCATAACAGCACACAAACCAACAGCCACGCTCAGACAACAACTCACCAGAACGAAGGACCCGTTACCCAACATGAGCAAAACTAATGTAGTGTACAAAATCCCATGCAAGGACTGCACAAAACACTACATAGGACAAACAGGAAGACAGTTAACGATCCGTATACACGAACACCAACTAGCCACGAAACGACACGACCAGCTATCCTTAGTAGCCACACACACAGACAACAAGCAACATGAATTCGACTGGGACAACACTACCATTATAGGGCAAGCCAAACAGAGAACAGCCAGGGAATTCCTAGAGGCATGGCACTCATCCACAGACTCTATCAACAAACACATCGACCTGGACCCAATATACTGGCCACTGCAACGGACAGCTCGAACTGACAACCGGAAGCGGCAGAGACAGGCCACTATAAATACCGGAGAAAACAGCACAGAAGCGCTTCACAGGAGGTTCCCAAGCACTGAGGATATCACCTAGACAGGGGACGAAACGTTTGCAAGACAAATTCCCAGCTCGGCGAACAGAACCACAACACAACTAGTTCAATGAGCTCAGTTTCCTGTATCAGCTTTGATCTCCTTTTATAACTCACTGATAAGAGGGTACGTGTGCAGTAATGTTTCTGATTGTGAGTGATTACTTGATCTATTGTGTATAGATCTAAAGCTATCCAGTTCTGGAGTCAGGAACTTTGAGTTTCTTACATGGAGAACAGTCAAACTTCAAGCTTTATTAAATTGACTTTCTCATGTTCAATGAACAATGTATTGCATTTGTTTGACAACCTCTTGCAGCAATGAGTTTGGATTTAAGCAGAATGTTAATGCGTGAAACTTTTTTACCTTGCTGTCTCTGAAACAACAGCTGTTGTGGTTGCCAGAAATATAATGGAACAGACGAACAGCTTCATGGATTGAATTGATTTGGACATTTATTAAAAATTCCAAAGTCACTGGCATTGATCCCAAAAGTAACATAATTGCTAATAAACAATGGCATACATTCATTGTGTTGGAAGCAATCAAATATGATTACCAGCTGTGAAAGGTTTTATTAAAATTATTTTCTATTTGAGGAAGTTTTATTTCTTTTGATTCCTTAGAGATCCTAAGTAAGTTTCAGTAATGCTTTGTATAAAGTAGGATTTGTGCTGTTTTAAGTAGCAGATTAATGGATCCTTTCAGCATACAATGATGAATAATATTGTGCAGTGATGTTGACCCATGTCAGACACATACCCACACATCTGAAACCACAATTGTAAGCATAGCACTGTGTATAATTCAATGCAATAATACCAAGCTAGCTCAGTAGTCAGGGCACTGACTCACTGTTCCAAGCCCATGTATGCTGAGTTTCTTTATAGCAATCTGCAGAAAAATGTAATTAACAATGCATTTCCAGTTTGCCAACCATGCACCTTGCTTTACGCATACAAATTTGATTGTAAAGACTGTCAAATAACTAATTACTACTTTCATTTGATTAGAGGATGTGAGCTTTGATGACAAGGCCAGTAGTTGCTGGCTGTCCCTAATTGATCTTGCTCAGGTTGTAGTAAACTACCTTCTTGAAACAAAAGTTAAAAATCACACAACACCAGGTTATAGTCCAACAGGTTTAATTGGAAGCACACTGGATTTTGGAGCATCGCTCCGTCATGAAACAATGTAGTCCTTGGGATATAGGGACATCCACAGAACTCACAAAGAGGAAGTTCCAGGAGTTTGACTCAGCAATGATAAATAAGTGGAGATATATTTCCAAGTCAGAATGCTGTGTGACTTGGAGGGGATCTGTCAAGTGTTGGTCTGCCACCCTAATGCTTTTAGGTGGTAGACATTGTGGGTTTGGAAGATGTTTTCAAATGAGTCTTGGCAAGTTGCTATAGTGCATCCTGCTGAAGGCACACACTGCTGTCAATGTGTGCCTATGCTGAAAAAACTGGCAAGGAAGCAGGCCACTATTATGCTCAGCACTCTCCTGGACCATTGGTGCGTACCGAATCACACTTTTCACTTGTCCCTTGCGGATAATGGAAAGGATTTGGAAACAGGAAATGAGACACTCACCACAGAATTCCTAGCCTTTGAGCTAATCTTGTAGCTATAGCACTTATGTGGCTGACTCAGTTAATATTTTCATTATCGTTAACCCTATGATATTGACTATGAGAAGCTCAGAGTCAAAAAGTGTGGCACTGGAAAAGCACAGCTGGTCAGGCAGCATCCAAAGCGCAGGAGAGTTGACTTTTGGTGCATAGGCTCTTAATTGCTCCAAAAGTGTATTCTCCTGCTCCTCAGATGCTGCCTGACCTGCTGTGCTTTAACAGCACCTCACTGTTTGTCTCTGACCTCCAGCATCTGCAGTCCTCACTTTCTCCTAATGAAAAGCTCAGCACTAGTAGTAAAATTTATAACCAAGGAGAAATGGCTAGGTTGTTTCTTTTTGGAGTTACGTTGTTAAAATGTTACTTGCAGCATATCACTCTAAACCTTAATGTTCTTTAGGTCTAACTATATGCAATCATACGTTGCTTCACTGTCTGAGAAATTGCAAATGGACCTGAAGTCTATGTAGATATTAGACATCATCTCCGATTCTAAATATGTTCTGAAAAGAAGATAATTAAGAAGGAACTGAAGATCCTTGGTCCCAAAAGAAACTCCTATTGCACTATCTTGAGGTTCACATGACAAGTCTCCACTGATCATACTTGTGCTCAGTGTGTCTCAAACCAGTGGAAGATTTCCCCAGCTTTGCATGTATTTCAATAATATTTGGACTCCTTAATGTCACACTTGATCAAGATACCATAAAATTCCTGTGGTGTAAAAGATTTACTCTAGCATAAGTTAGTGAGCATATGTGGAAAGAGATATATAATAGTGGCGTCGTTTCATATATATCTGGAAGCAGCATCTGTAGGATTTCAGACGTCCCTTCTAATGTCTCTTGCTTATAGTTATGTTTAATGAAGCCTGTTGATGGTTATTTAACAAGATTGTGGATCTTTCCTTACAATATTGTTTCAAGATCCATGGAATAGGAGGCAAATGGCAACAATCACCCCAAATCAACACATTCTTATGGGTAAAGAGCAAGGTCAAGCCAGCAATCCAAACCACGATACCAGCAAAAAATCTGAAAAGAAACTCAGCAGTGATAGGACAGAATGAGCTTCAGCAAGCACAGCTAGACACCTGAACCATGCACCTGAACCTGAACTGTCTGTATGACAGTTAAAATCATATGGAAGAAAGCCCACAGCAGAATATGTGGTAGGTTTATACAAGGAAATTAATTGTAAAGAAAATTAATCATAAAGAGGACCGCAGTGTATGCATACAGAAGTCTTTACAGATAGGGAAGGAAAGAGCATTTTATGAGTCCACCGCAGAAAGCACATAACGAAACAGAATATAGTCAATTATATTAAAGGATCTTTCTGGCAGGAATTAGGCCCAAACAATATTATAAAGGATTAGGAGTGCCAAGAGTGAAACCAGAATAGAGCTGCATTGTAGCACACAGTAGAAATACAACCTTGCTTTAATCAGACCCTCGGGAGAACCAGGCTACCTATTAGGCACAGCAGCACTAACAGCTTTAGCAGAGACTGTCCTAATCTGGGTTTCAATAAAAAACCAAACAAAGACAAGGTCAATGTATTATATGCAATTGGTGAGAGTGCTGAGGCCATTACCCACCAAGCACAGGACAATGCAACATACGACAAGTTAATTAAAGCCTTTGACTCCTAATTCAGTTCAAACCAAAACACCACTATAGTTTGAGCCAAGTTTAGTTGGAACAACCAGGAGCCAGAGGAAAACCATGGATTATTTTATAAATTATTTATTGCATTGCTTGGAATAATTTGGAAGGTAGATCCTTGAAAATGGACCTCATATAGAACCATGCTGTAATGCAGGTGCAGGGTGAAGGACTTCCAGATATTTTGTGATCACAAGCAGAGCACATGACCATATCGGTTGAACTTCACAAGCAGAACAAATTTATATCGGAGGAAGAGCAGAGATTTTCTCCGGGGTGGGCCCACTAACTGTGAATCTGTCCAGCTTGATAATCAACAGCCAATTAAAGTGCCAGCAAGGCAGAACCCACAAAGAGTTGAGGCTGTTGCTCCGAATATTTCTTTGGTAGGAAAGTTTCATATCAATACAAACTCTGCTCAGCCACCCATGCTGAAAGTCATGCATGCCTTAAGATGTACTATTTTTCAGGTGGTTTGTCAGAGACATATTGAAGGTTTCAAAACACACCACCCTAGCAGGTAACTGTCTAAAGGCAAAGATGCTGCTGGGGACCAAAAAACTTTGTTTTTGGCGGAAATTGGTAATTCAGCAACAGAACTAATAAATGCTAACCAGACAAGAATACATACTTTAGCCCAAATTAAATCATTAAGTTGAGATGCATCGACAATCTGTGGAAACACTCCAAGCTTCTGTCAGTGAAGAGGAAGAGGACCAAACTACTAAGCTTATAGAGAAACAGACTTTCTTGGCAAAGCTTAAGCTTCAGAATCGAACAGAGCTTAAACAGACCAAAGTGAAATAAAAATTGGAGCAGTCTAACTACCTCAAAGAAATTGCTAGTTGAAAGTTCCAACTAGCAATACTCGCATCATAAAATATAGCCTTGCGGCAGAATTTTTCCCAGCCTCTGAAAGCTGTGGGCAGTCATGAGTCTGTTGGGAAAACACAGTGAGTACTAAATGAGTTTCTTGGCATCGAGAAAAGGAAGTCCAGTTCTGCCCCCAAGTTTGAAATTGCATGACAATAATCTTGATATTAAGTGGGGGGAGACCTATTTGCTTTTATTTACATTTCTGTCGTACATAATCCCTCCTCATTGACATGCAGTTCCTATTCTGCCAACTGCTAGAAACAAATTAAATGGAGACAATTCCTGATATGTAAGTTGGCAGATCCAATTTGCCACTTACGCCATTTTTGATTGTAGGCACCGATATCTCAGGGCATTTCCAGAAACTGCCTATACTACCCATCAACTGAAGTTAGCATCAGATACACACCAACCTCACCAAATCATCATGGTGCATCCCTGACCCACTTATAATATAGTTCCCTATTTCAATGCTGCGGTTGAAGTGTACTGGCACCTTTCATTGGAATGCTGCTGCCAGGACAGGAACAGGTAGCCCTTTCATGGATTGGACCTGGGTGCATCTCAGGATGCATTTGCTCTCTTAGCACTCAATCACTAATTTTTGCCCTATTCAGATAATCACAGCATCTCTTCCTTGCCTTACCTTTTTGTCATCTCATTCAGAATGTATAGAACTTGTATTAGAGAACTCACAATTCTTCTGTTTTGCATTTCTTGGGGGCAGAACTGGACTTCCTTTTCTCAATGCCAAGAAACTCATTTAGTACTCATTGTGTTTTCCCAACAGACTCAGGGCTGCCCACAGCTTTCAGAAGAAGGGAAAAATTCTGCCCCAAGGCTATATTTTATGATGCAAGTATTGCTAATTGGAACTTTCAACTAGCAATTTCTTTGAGGTAGTTAGACTGCTCCAATTTTTATTTCACTTTGGTCTGTTTAAGCTCCGTTCGATTCTGAAGCTTAAGCTTTGCCAAGAAAGTACCTAATCCCTCCTTATTGACATGCAGTTTTTGAAATATCAATTTACACATTTATTTGTACTCAGGGAAGTATTTTTAATAAGAGTTTTCAATAAATCCTGAAAACATTGCGTAAGTTTGAAACTTGGGGATTTTTCAAAATCACAACTTCTACATTCCAACAACTTAAAGGAAAATACCATTTTCAATGAAAAATAATCAAAACAATTCTTGATTATATGCACATCAATAATACACATATTTGCAAGCATGGAGAAGAAAATTAAATGTAAGAAATTAACTTTCCTTTGCAGTGGTGATAATTGTGGAAGATGTTTCATCACAATTAATCTCTTATATGATCTTCCTGTTCCCAAGACTACCACATAACATTCCCTTTAGGCAGCAATGAATCAGCAGACAAATGATGCATTTTGCATCCCTTTGTGAAAAATGTGCTGTTGTAGTGTTAATTATATGATCCTTCAACAACTGTATTGGGATACTACATAAATTCTGAAAGCATCTGCAAGTTATTTTCGAAACAGTAATATTGAAAATAATGTACACATTTTGAAAGCATCTGCAAGTTATGTTTCCAAACAGTAATATTACAAATAATGTACAAATTATGTTACATTTTCAAAAATTCCCTATAAGGTACAAAAGCAATGCTGCTTTCAATGTTTTTGATTTCAAATCAAAGCCAGAACTCTTCTGAGGCTGATTCTACAATGACTGCTTCTGTCCACATTGCTTTATGAGATGGCACTCTTGTAGGAAGATGTTTTTTTGCTTGCAGAGTCTGATGGAAGGCCTTGATGTAACTGCAATCAAACAAAGCAGGCAAACTTTCCATGTAAACCCTATTTGAATTGAGCTGTACACAGTTATCGCAATGATTGATTTTTTTTCCCCTCTGTACTGATTTTTCTTTAAGTCAGTAAACCATTTACTTTCAATAGTACACACAATATTCTTGTAAGTAGAAAACTGTCAGCTTGAAACAGTTACTTAGGAAGGCTTCCCTTAGATGTAAAATGGTTCAGATTTAACAATGTGGCAGAGAAGGGGTTGTTGGATATGGGGTGCCATTTTTAATCCCAATTATGTTCTGTCAATATGAGAAATAGATTTCTTTAATAGAAATACATTGTGATAGCTTGTTGTTCAAGATATTGGAATAAATGTTCCAAATTTTTTGATAACGTGTTCTACCGAGTGACATTGATGGAGGATTGCCTGGCACGGCCAAAGTCAATGGGGTCTGTCATGCAATTATCTGGTCTTCAGTTCATTAATTGTGCAGCTGGCCTGTACGGCACCAGCACCATGGAATCATGTGGCAGGAAATGCAGAAATGCTCGCCTCTGCCTGGACTTTGCTGTCGCCATGATTAAAGACCAGCTCCACAGCACCTCAGATGCTATGGCGGGAACTGCTCTTCCCAATGTGTGGTTCGACCAACGTCACTGAAAGGCAAGTTCAACCCTCACTTTTCTGATGTAGATCTGTACTGCTGGTGGGTTGGGGTGGGGGTAAGGGGTGGTGGTGTTGATGAAAAGGAGCCACCTCAAGATTGCTTTAGACCTGTTGTCCATAATGAGAGATTTCACTGCATAACATATAGATATCAAGAGCTGACCAAAGCCTTAAAAGCCATCTAAACTTAATTCAACACTGTCCGACTTGACTTGTCACACTATCAGCTGCTATCTCCTGACTGATGTAGTTTACAGATAGTTCAAGGTGAGGTTTCCTAAAGCTAACACACATGCATTCATGTTGACAAGAAAACATTTATTCAGCAACAGCAAGGTGTGCGGAAAGAACAAATTCTCCTTGTACTATGGGCCTTCTTGCCATATAACTAGCAGAAAGTCATAAAATGAAAGGAAGTCCAAACCCATCATTCCAGAAGTGGGTTTCAATGAGGTTCCATCTGCCCACCTTGTGCTTGATGGTGCATAGAGTGATAGTCACAGAGTAATAGAGATGTACAGCACAGAAATAGACCCACTGGTTCAACCCGTCATGCCGACCAGTTATCCCAATCCAATCTAGTCGGACCTGCCAGCACCCGGCCCATATCCCTCCAAACCCTTCCTATTCATATACCCATCCAGATGTCTGTTAAATGTTGCAATTGTACTAGCCTCCACCACTTCCTCTGGCAGCTCATTCCATACACGTATCACCCTCTGCATGAAAATGTTGCCCCTTAGGTCTCTTTTATATCTTTCCCCTCTCACCCTAAACCTATGCCCTCTAGTTCTGGACTCCCCGACCCCAGGGAAAAGACTTTGTCTATTTATCCTATCTGTACCCATCACGATTTTATAAATCTCCATAAGGTCACTCTTCAGCCTCTGACACTCCAGGGAAAACAGCCTCAGCCTGTTCAACCTCCCCCTGTAGCTCCAAACCTCCAACTCTGGCAACATCCTTGTAAATCTTTTCTGAACCCTTTCAAATTTCACAAAATCTTTCCGATAGGAAGGACATCAGAATTGCACGCAATATTCCAAAAGTGGCCTAACCAATGTCCTGTACAGCTGCAGCATTGCCTCCCAATCCTGTACTCAATACTCTGACCAATAAAGGACAGCATACCAAACGCCTTCTTCACTGTCCTCTCTACCTGTGACTCTACTTTCAAGGAGCTATGAAACTGCACTCCAAGGTCTTTTTGTTCAGCAACACTATCTAGGACCTTACCATTAAATGTAAAGTCCTGCTAAAATTTGCTTTTCCAAAAAGCAGCATTTTGCATTTATCAAAAGTAAACTCCTCTGCAATTTCTCATCCCATTGGTTTGTTTGATCAAGATCCTGTTGTATTCTGAGGTAACCTTCCTCACTGTCCACTACACCTCCAATTTTGGTGTCATCTGCAAACTTACTAACTATTCCTCTTATGCTCACATTCAAATAATTTATGTAAATGATGAAAAGTAGTGGACCCAGCACCGATCCTTGTGGCGCTTCTCTGGTCACAGGCCTCCAGTCTGAAAACAATCCTCCACCACCACCCTCTGTCTTCTACCTTTGAGCCAGTTCTGTATCCAAATGGCTAGTTCTCCCTTTTTTCCATGAGATCTAACCATGCTAACCAGTTTCCCATGAGGAACCCTGTTGAAAGACTTACTGAAGTCCAGAGAGATCACGTCCACCGCTCTGCCCTCATCAATCTTCTTAGTTACCTCTGCAAGCTTTAAGATGCTCTCTTAGATGTCTCACCCAGTCAATGGCCTGTTAATATTCTCATCCTGATTTTCAGTGAATTGCTCTTGATCCCCAGTATTTCTGCATCCAGGACATTTCCCTTTTGTCAGCTCCAATTATGAAGGACACAGTGGTGCAGTGCACACACACCTTTCTGGGCTATAGTGCAAGGAGCAGTTCAAGTATTTGAATCCTCATCTTAATGAATGTGTTTACTCTGGTCTGGGTGGAAGGATGAGCAGTGTTGTATCCGAGTCTGTCTGGGGATTTTGTGACATGAACTATGCTAGAGGGGATAGCCCTTGTCTCTCAGCAGTCATTCATGTACTGTGAAGTTGAGAATCTGTGAATTCTCTGTTGTATAAAGGCTCTAGTGTCTTCCAGGATATCTGACACCAAGCTCCAAAACTTGCCATCAGTGGCCATATATAATGTGACCAATAGGGTAGAAGGCTTTTTGATTGAGCAGGCTGGTAATAGAGCTCTCTCAAAGTAATCTGCAGAGCACTGTATCTGAGGGAAGCCAGCTATGGTGGAGAATCATAAGCTACATGCCTGTCCTCATCTTAGAGAAATGATATAGGGAGCTGTGCTCTGAAGAAGATTTAATCAGTTACATCCTGAATGGAGTTATGGGTTGAGGATTTGAAGATGGTGCAGGGGTCCCCAGTTGTTTCTTGGAGCACAGGCTCTAGCTCAGATGTTTGAGCTGGTAGTCTGTGCAGCATGATGCATACAGAATTGCACTTCAGTAGCTGTTCTTCTTGCATCCTCATGATTTCCCTCCCATTTCCATTCATCCCCTTTATATACTGTTAATTCAACTGTTTTAATCCCTGATCCCATGGGTTTGTGATTTGCCACACACTATTGGCCAAATGTTCTCATGTTGAGAGTAGAGTGATTGTGATTTATAAGAATCCACCTGCCCCATCCCCTAGGTGATTTCAGTCCCCGCTATGCTTTATGACTTTTCACTCTTGTATCTTTAATTACATCCTTTTGCTATCATCATTCCTTCAACTATCCAGCCCAATGAACCCTTTTTTCAGTTCCCACTTTCCTCAAAACTGCCCCTAATAAACCCTTGACCATTAATGCTTAAATTCCCAAGACTCACCATGGACTCACCATTAATGAACTAGGCAGAACAGCCCAACTAAGAACAGTCTAGTCCCTGGATAGTCTCCATAACGCCTGATTGGCCTCTCTGTAAACTGCAGATTGATTGTACTTGACCTGCGGGACTGACTGTGGCTCAATCTTCAGACTGCAAGGACAATGATTAACGAGTGTCTGCCTGACCATGGACAATTCCCTGGAATGAAATCAGATAACCCCTTTGATTGAGTGTGGCGCTACCCGCTGACTGACTTTCTCTTTATTGAAAACTAGTGCCCCTTGACTTTCAGACATAGCCATTTACTGGATGCTGCATGTTTGCCACAAGATACTATAGGTGTGACAATGGCATAGTGTAGTGCTGTAAGCAATAAGACCAGTCCCTTGACTGTTCAGCACCTTGTCTCTTTTCTCCATGCTAAAATGCAGTGAAAACTAGAGAGGGTGTAGATTAGTACTGAAAAGCTGATGTGCTGTAAAGGAATGCAACAGAGAGGCCAGCAGCTCAATGCAAGCATAAAGTGAGTGAGTGCTAAGAAAGTAAGCTAAAGCTACAAGATGCGTCCTGTGCAGATTTGTAAGGTGGATGTATGGCCCTGTGGGCAAAGTGGCCTGACAGAAGCATGCAAGCCATCAGTCTCTCTGAGCTCCAAAGTGATGTCCTGAAGGGCTGAAGTGATGTGTGAGCAGCAAGATGATGAGCTGGTAGTTTGGTGATGCCCACTTATGTTGATGAAGGATGGAAGAGAATGTGCCCAAGGAGCATAGAAGGAAATAGGAATGTGGGGGCACTGTGTGAAGGCCTGCAGAAGCCAGCAGCTAGTCACTCTTTGTGCCATCTTGTTTCACAGGAAAGGATGGAAGAATTAGGAGTTGATTAGAAATGAGGTGAGGTTTGCTAATAATAATATCTAAGCAGATGAAAATAGGGTAGTCTCTGCTCCTTTTGATATTCAAAACTCACCACCTAGTGGTAAGGAAAAGCCAGGGAACTATGGACAGGTGAGCCTGACATCATGGTGGGCAAGTTTTTGAAGGAAATCCTCAGGGACAGGATTTACATGTATTTGGAAAGGAAAGGACTGATTAGAGATAGTCAACATGGTTTTGTGTGTGGGAAATCATGTCCCAACTTGATTGAGTTTTTTGAAGTAACAAAGAGGATTAATGAGGGCAGAGTGGTGGATGTGATATATATGGACTTCAGTCAGGCATTCAACAAGGTTGTTCATGGGAGACTGGTCAGCAAGGTTAGATCACCTGGAGTACAGGGAGAACCAGCCATTTGGATACAGAACTGGCTTGAAGGTAGAAGACAATGGGTGATGGTGGAGGGGTCGCTTCACAGACTGGACATCTATGACCAACGGAGTGCCACAAAGATTGGTGCTGGATCCACTGCTTTGTGGCATTTATATAAATGATTTAGATGTGAACATAGGTGTGGTTAGTAAGTTTGCAGGTGACACCAAAATTGGAGGTGCAATGGACACTGATGAAGGTTACCTCAGATTACAATGCAAATTTGATCAGATGGGCCAATGGGCTGAGGAGTGGCAGATGAAGTTTAATTTAGATATATGTGAAATACTGCATTTTGGAAAGGCAAATCAGAGCAGGACTTATACACTTAATGGTAATGTCCTGGAGATTGTTGCTAAACAAAGAGACTTTGGAGTGTAGATTCATAGTACCTTGAAAGTGGAGTCGCAGGTAGGTAGGGTAGTGGAGAAGGTGTTTGGTATGCTTTTCGTTTTTGGACAGACCATTGAGTATATGAGTGGGGCAGTCATGTTGCAACTGTATAGAACATTGGTTCGGCCACTTGTGGAAGTGGCATACAATTATGGTCTCCCTCCTATTAGAAAGATGTTGTAAAACTTGAAAGGGTTCAGAAAAGATTTACAAGGATGTTGCTAGGATTGGAGGATTTGAGCTACAGGGAAAGGTGAAATAGGCTGGGGCTATTTTTCCTGGACCATCAGAGGCTGAGGGGTGACCTTATAGAGGTGTATAAAATTATGAGGGGCATGGATAGGATAAATAGTCAAGGTATTTTCTCTTGGGTGGGGGAGTCCAGAAGCAGAGGCATAGGTTTAGGGTGAGAGGGGAAAAGCTTAAAAGGGACCTAAGGGGCAACTTTTCCACTCAGAGGGTGGTGCATGTATGGAATGAGCTGCCAGAGGAAGTGGTGGAGCCTAGTACAACTACAACATTTAAAAGGCATCTGGATGGGTATGTGAATAGGAAGGGTTTGCAGTGATATGGCCTCATTGTTGGCAAATGGGACTGGTTTACGTTAGGATATCTGGTTGGCATGGACAAGTTGGACATAGTGATATACTATGTCACTATGCCTGTGCCGTATATCACTATGACTCAAGATCCTTGGAGGAATAGTGGGAACTTATTCTTGAGGACAGAAACCTGATTTTTTCATTCTTGCCTTACTTTCCCAATATAGGCATCTGGATGGGTATATGAACAGGAAGGGTTTGGAGGGATATGGGCTGGGTGCTGGCAGGTGGGACTAAATTGGGTTAGGATATCTGGTCCGCATGGACAAGTTGGACCGAAGGGTCTGTTTCTGTGTTGTACATCTCTATACCTCCATGACTCTCAAAATAGCAGAGAATTCGGTTTATTATTCTTTTCAGTTTCTGAGTCTTTCTGATGTCGGTATGGGGCAAGGGAAGGCAACTTTTGTGAGTACAGGTCATTCTGCTCCAATGTGTGTTTCTTTACTATGAATTTGCTGTAATATGATTGATGAATTGGGGACACTGTTTCTAAAGCACAAATGTTTAAAGTGTGAATTGGTTGTATCGTGATTCTGACCCCATTAGTTAAGTGGTGCTGCTGCTGCTGCGTGATTTTCGTGTATCACAGGATTGCACGAGAATGCAACTACCCCATTATTGCAGAACCGACTGTGATGCAGAGTCTTGTCTGCCTTCTGGTGAAACATTGGCCTTCAAGTTAAGAGGGACTTTGATTTTTAGCTGTTTCTGAGCTCTCTAAATGTGGATAAATCCTTGATGGGCCAAAACCTCCTGTGACTGATCGCTCACTCCTCCTGCCATTCTCAGCTCCATTCACCAGGCCAATAACCCCGTCTCCCGTCCTTCTGATTTGATGAATATCTTCGGATAGCCTATACCTGGCTTAACAATATTTTCTTTCAATTAGTTGAACAACAGGAATTAAAGCTAGATATGACCATCAAAGTCAGAGGCGTGTAGATGGAAGGGTGGAGGAGAGTGATGCGAGTGGTACTGTAGGTACTGGGATTGGGAGAGTGAGAAAGCTGAGGATGCTGGTGAATTTAGGATGTGTGGTACTGGGATTGGAGCAGAGCTGAACTGCCGGGTCAGTTAGTGAGACAGCGTGGAGGGTGGCTAGAAATAAAAGTAGCTTAAAGAAAAAACACTTAAACTGATTGAAAACACTTATCCATCATTGAGCTGAATGAATGATTTGGATGTGGTAGGTTTACAGATGAGGTTTGGTTAGTAGGTTTGCAGATGACACCAAAATTGGAGGTGTAGTGGACAGCCAAGAAGGTGACCTCAGAGCACAACAGGATCTTGATCAGATGGGCCAATGGGCTGAGAAGTGTCAGATGGAGTTTAATTTAGATAAATGTGAGGTGCTGCATTTTGGAAAGACAAATCAGGGCAGGACATATACACTTATGATAAGCTCCTGGGGAGTGTAGCTGAATGAAGAGACTTTGGAGTGCAGGTTCTTAGTTCCTTGAAAGTGGAGTCGCAGATAGATAGGTTAGTGAAGAAGGCATTTGGTATGCTTGCCTTTATTGGTCAGTGCATTGAGTATAGAAGTTGGGAGGTCATGTTGCAGGACATTGGTTAGGCCATTTTTGGAATACTGTCTCCTTGCTAAAGGACGGATGCTGTGAAACTTGAAAAGGTTCAGAAAACCTTAAAGAGGATTTTGCCAAATTTGGATGATTTGAACTATAAAGAGAGACTGAATAGTCTGGGGCTATTTTCCCTGGAGCATCGGAGGCTAAGGGTGACCTTATAGAGGTTTATAAAATCATGAGGTAAATAGACAAGGTTTTTTCCCCAAGGGTAGCAGAGTTCAAAACTAGAGGGTGTAGGCTTTAGTTGAGATGGGAAAGATTTAAAAGGTGCCTAAGGAGCAAGTTTTTCACGCAGACAGTGGTGCATGTACTCTCTGAGGTAGTTTCTTTACTCAGAGAGTAGTAAGGGTGAGGAACTCACTGCCTGCAACAGCAGTAGACTCGCCAACTTTAAGGGCAGTTAAATGATCATTGGATAGGCATATGGATGAAATGCTGGATTAGTGGTGCTCGTTGGATGCTGCCTGAACTGCTGTGCTCTTCCAGCACCACTAATCCAGTATTTGGTTTCCAGCATCTGCAGTTATTGTTTTTACCACATATGGATGAAATGAAATAGTGTAGGATAGATAGGCTTCAGATTGATTCCACAGGTTGGTGCAACATCAAGAGCCGAAGGACCTGTACTGAACTGTAATGTTTTATGTTCTACTTATGGAATGAGCTGCTAGAGGAAGTGGTGGAGGCTGGTAAAATAAAAATATTTTAAAGGGATCTGGATGGGTATATGACTAGGAAGGGTTTAGAGGAATATGGGCCAAATGCTGTAAAATGGGACAAGATTTATCTAGGCTGACATGGATGAGTTGGACTGAAGGGTCTGTTTCTGTGCTGTACATCTCTGTAACTCGATGACTCTATGAATACCGAACGGGACATATCTTCATCTCATAACATCAAAGGTGGTTTCTTTTCCTTTAAAAGTGCCTCTCCTCCCTTGATGTCCCATTCACCTTGTCAATGAAAGATCCAGCTACAGCCTATAAGAAAGCTAAGATTTTCAACACAATCAGTAGCATATAATTCCACTTCACTACTATTTGCACGATTCAGGCCATATATTTACACTGTTAAGCACTCTGTTCTGTTTACTCATGTCCTGATATGGTAGACCTCCAAGCCTAAAGAAAGAAGACATCCCGTGCTGTCACGTGATACATTGTATACCAGTGACTGGAATGTGAGGCTTCTCGATCATGTTCCTTGTTATACTATCATATTCTGGGAAGGAGAAAGTGACTTGAGATTAATGAGAATTCAAGGCATTCTTCCAAGACTGACTGTCGATATTAACTCCACATCTTAAACTGTAAGTCTGCTCAGATGGACATTGTGCAACAATTTCCTTCTTGAATAATATTTAAATGTACTAAAACAGCTCTTTGAAGGATTTGTTGACAATAGAGGAAATTTTGTTGAGCTTATCCAGCTAGAAAGAATAAACAAAGCTCTATGCATTCAATTTACAAGGCAGAGGCTGTATCTTCTGAGAACTGTTTCATAGTTTAAGCTTTTTAAAAAAATCAGAAGATCATGAAACTTGAGAAACAGCTAAAATTGAAAGGGGCTCTTCCAAAGTATACTTTTACACCAGAAATTAACAAATAAAAGTTTTTCAATGCAAGCAATAGAATTTTCAACAGATTGACAGGCCAATGGAAACTGAATGCGAGAGTTAATTTTAGTAAGCCTTATGGTTGATATAATATAAGATATATGAGGCAGCCAGAAAGATTACTTTGTGGTGCATATTACTTTTGGTGCCTACTGTACCTATAGACTAATATACCAATGGAATAATGGCCTGGCTACAATCCAGGCATTATCCCTGCACTCCCAGGACCAGGACAGAGGCAATTGCAGACCTCGGCTAGCTACTTCATTGACAGCTGTAGACAGCCTGCAATATGGAAATCATGCTGTCCAAAGCTTTTTTTTTAAATAAATTTATTCATTGACATCGAATGTGCACAAACTTGGCAAAGTCAGTAATTCTTGCCAATCCATAATTATCCTGGAGAAGGAAAAATCCAATAGGTCTATCCCTCCTCCTCTGGTCAAGCACAAAGCTTACACTGAACAACTCGTGAGTATTAGCACCAGAAAATGTATCCTTTTGGCTCATTATTGCTGAGTTCCAACTTTTATTAATTCAATATTTTTATACCTTAAATTCTGACTTTTTTATTATTAATGAGATTATTTCAATGATGGGGTACTTAATTTGGAATGAGAAAATTACTTTGAATTATCAGGAGCAAACTGTAGGATGACTATCTATGATCTGACAGGGCACTCCCTAGCAGAAGAGCATTAACATCACAGGATCAAAGTGAGGCTACATCTGATATCAGAGCATGATAAGTTGAGGGAGAAAATGTCCTCTGTACCAAAATGGTTATGGGCTGAAACCTATGTTTTTTTGGCTAAGTGCAACTTGCATCAAGTTTGTTGGAATGTTTCTTGCTCTGAAGCAAGAATGAAGCCAACCAGAATTATCACTCTATCTTATCAAACTCACCTTATTAACTAGCTACCCTGCCTTATGACACCCTTCTCATCTAATTCAAACTCACTGTGCGTCATTCCCAGAAGAATTCACCACTGATTTGGTTTCTGCTGAAAGATTAACATCACTGGAGTCTGCATCCAGACAAACACTGACATTGTGAAGCTTCCCTAGTCATTCAGGGACAGAATCTAAGCATATGCTGAAGAAGGAGAAGGTGGCACCACTATTCTGTTACAGAGACCTAGAGGCTCTGATGGAGCAAAGGACGGGGTTCCTCTCCCCAGAGGACTGACAGAGGGCACCACACCAGAAGACCCTGCCAGCCTAGTCCAAGGTCACTAACTGGGATAGTGAGCTCTCCATCGACTGAAGGAACAGTCAGCCATGCTGTAAGAATGCCAATAACTTACTCTGACAGAGCAGAGAAAGTGCCACGCTCTTCCCTCTATTACCTCATGCTCATGCTATCTCTGCTACTACACCCACCATCCACCAAGGCTTATAATTTGCCAACAGCACTATTTCTCACAGCACCTTTCCTCACTCACTTTCATTTGACCTCAAACTCCCACTGGCCTAACCCTGTATGACCCCTGCACTACCTACTCAATCCCTCTGAATACCTCTCAAATTTCCCCACCCGCATCAGCAGTAACAACTTTACTAACCCCACTTTGAGGCCACTCAATCTCTTCCTTTCTCTCATTACAGGAGGAAGCAACCCACACTAAGGCAGTAGGGGCCTGAGTAAGTGGAGGGGTGCCCAAGCATAGACTCCTCATGCCCTATGAGGAGGGAATCCTGACTCTGGCACGTGACATTAAAGATCATTGTTGTGGTGATGCAGAGCCATCCATATCCTGCCAACCGAGTATATTCCACTCCCCATTTCACTATAACTCCCACATGATCCCTGCTGTCACTCTCACTTATTGTACACCACTTCCAATCACTGTCTGCGATGCCTTCTCTCTCTTTTGCCTTGTAAGCACCAGCAGTCCGAGGCCTACTTCCACAAAGAAACAACTTGCTCCACTAGCTGCCACCTCCTTGGCCTCTGAGCAAGAGAATTCTGAGGCCTTTGACAACACATTGACTCAGCTGCCTCCTGAACCTCTCACCTACCACGCTACCCCACCTCCCACACCTTGGTGGGAATGTTAACATTAGAAAGTTTAGGAGCACAATCAGGGGAGTGCCTCACTATGAAAGCACTCGAGCTGGCCTGGGAAGATATGGTGGACTCGGTGGATTGCCAAAGCCCAGGCATCTGCTTAGCCCCGGGGCAGGAGGGAGCCTGTGGAGTTGGCAACAAGGGATATCATCCACAGGCACAGGGAAGATAGCTGCAGACAGGGAAGTTGGAGGCAATGGCTTTAATTGTCCAGAAGCTGCAACAGTGCAGCAAATCTGACAGCCTTTCTGTCTCTGTAAGCAGGTTGGCAGCTGGCATGGAGACCCAGACACAGTCCCCTCAGGGGCTACTGGTGAGGTGCCAATACTTGCACTCCATCACTCCAGTCATTGGTCTTAGGAGCAAAGGCATTGACCACAGTGGGAACAGGTGCACACTCGGTAGCCCATCCTCTCAAGGAGACAGGGCAGAGCCAGGAGGCGGCTAGTTGAAGGGAATCAAACAAAGGCCCCTCTCATAACTCTCCAATGGTGGCTGCCCCACCACCACCGTACCAAACCCCCTCCCCCTACTGTACCTGACCCCTTCCAACCCTTGGAAGTTTAAGTCGAGAAGGGTCCAGTATTCTGACAAAAACAGTCTCAAGGTTGCACAAACAAACCTCCAGGGCCAATGGTCTCCACTGGCTGCCTCCACCCCAGCTGCATCCCTCTTTCCCCCAATCCTGAGGACCACTTGCCCAACGGTTTGAGGTAGGTTTGCCTCCACACTGTTTATGCAATGTGTTTTCTGTAAACACATGCTGCAGGTGAAAAAAAGTGACATTTTAAACTACCAAACAGCCATGTATAGATCCCCCTGACTGGTGACTGCTGAATAGCAAGGCAAGCTGCTGGATTGTGTGACTGAGCTAATTGGCAAGGCATGGATACTGGTGATAAGGCTGCAAGTGAGCAATCCCTGAGATGCAGCCTGGTTCAGTCCAGGAGATTGGTGACTAACATTACATGCAATGTGGCGAAAGTGCAGGTGCTGGAGATTTGATTCAAGGATGCGGCGCTAGAAAAGCGCAACAAGTCAGGCAGCATCTGAGGAGCAGGAGAATCGATGAGGGCCTTTGCCCAAAATGTCAATTTTCCTGCTTGTTGGATGCTGCCTTAACTGCTGTGCTCTTCCAGCACCACACTCTTGACTGCATGCAATGTATCTGCTGCAAGCATTCAAAGTTAGTCGGCAGTGCACATTGCAAAGCAGATCTATGCTTTCTAACTGGTCTGTATGTAGATCACAGAGCTCTGATCATTGTGAGTTGCTGGAAAACATTGGATGGCAAACTCCATCGACAAGGAAACTTGTGGCTAGCGGTCATTGATTGGGTCCAGCTTTGTGCTGAGCAAAATACATTGATGCAAGAATTAAAACTAAAATTTCTCAATGCAAGATGCAGTGTTCAAGATCGGCCAAGAAACTAGCAAATCATGAACTGTAAAAGAAATACTGAATAACAAAGTTAGGTTCAGCATGCAGTTACATGCTGTGCCATAGGGAAAAAAAAAACTCAAGTTTGTATTCCTAATGTCACCCATGCCAGCTGGGACAGCAAGCGGGGGCAGGCGCTTCTCCACAGGAAAGAAGAGGAAATTGGCAAAAGACCAATGTATTCTATTCACAGTCAATTCCTGAATATAATCCTTCAAACTTCAACACAGAAGTGTTTTTTTCTGGTCACTATGCAATGCCAATGTTAGTTCCACACCAGACTTTTCTACCCAATTGTCATTACTGTTCTCTATTCCTGCATCGTTTGACATTTCAATTGTTTATCTCAGTTGTTCATACATGTCTGAACTAACTTGATTTCATCAGCCATTAAAACAATACATTTGGGTGGCACAGTGGTTCAGTGGTTAGCACTGCTGCCTCATAGTGCCATGGACCTGGGTTTGATTCCAGCCTCGGATGACTGTCTGTGTGGAGTCTGCACATTCTCACTATGTCTGCGTGGGTTTCCTCCCACAATCCAAAGATGTGCAGGTTGAGTGAATTGGCCATGTTAAATTGCCCATAGTGTTCAGGGATGTGTATTAATCAGGGGTAAGTGTAGAATATTGGGCTAGGGGAATGGGTCTTGGGTGGGTTACTTCTCAGAGGGTTGGTGTGCACTTGTTGGGCCAAATGGGCTGTTTCCACACTGTATGGATTCTATGATTTCCTGCTTCAACTAACATTTTATGCAAAATAAACTCATCTTCACTTTCGTACAATACTTGCTAATCCTCAAATTATGGACAAGTCAGGTTTTTTCATTGACCAGAGCGAATGATCCAACATTATTATTTTTCAAAATTCAAAATTCATTCATGGGATGTAGGTGTCACTGGTTAGGCTAGCATTTATTGACCTTTTCTAATTGTCCTGGAGACTGTAAAATAAGCTTCATTCTTAAAACTCTGTAGTCTTTGAGGTATAGGTACATCTAATGTGGTTTAAGGAAAGGAGTTCCTGGGTTTTGACCCAGAGACAGTTCAGGAACAGTTGGATGGTTCTGAGTCAGGATGATTTGAGTGGCTTGGATGGGAACTTGTAGGTAGTGGCATTCTCACATATCTGCTGCCTGGTCCTTCTACATGATAGCGCTCATGGGTTTGGATCATGCTGACTGAGGTGCCTTGATGAGTTACTGATGTGCATATTGTAGAGAGTGTACAATGTTGCTCTTGTGAAGTAACAGTGAAGGAGTGAATGTTGAAGATGGTTGGGATGACAAACACATTCCTGAAGAAGGGCTCATGCCCGAAACGTCGATTCTCCTGCTCCTTGGATGCTGCCTGACCTGTTGTGCTTTTCCAGCAACACATTTTCAGCTCTGATCTCCAACATCTGCAGTCCTCACTTTCCCCATGGCAAACACATGGGCTACTTTATCCTGGATAGTGTCCAGCTCCTTGAATTTTGGTGCTCCATTCATCAAAGCAGATAGGGGGTATTCCATCACACTCATGACCTGTGACTTACGAACAGTGAACAGATATTGAAGAGACATGATGTGATTTTTACATATCACAATTTTTTGTCTCTGACCTGCTCTTATCTCCACGGTATTCATATGGTTGGTCCACTTCAGTTTCTGGTGAAGGGTAATCCCCAAGCTTTTGATGGTGGGGGAATTCAGTGATAGCAGTGCCATTGAACATCAAGGGCAGATGGTTACATGTTCACTTGTTGGAGATTGTCATTGCCTGGTACTTGCACGTTATGGTATTACTTGCCACTGATTAGCCCAAGCCTGGATTGTTGTCCAGGTCTTTCTGAGTGCACACATGAACTGCTTCAGTATCTGAGGAATGACAAATTTTACTCAGCATCAGTGATCATCCCAGTTATGACCTAATGATGAACAAAAAACAGGATGAAGCAGCTGAAGGTCGATAGGTCGAGGACAGGATGTTGAGAATCTCCTGCAGTGACACCCTGGAGTTGAGATGACTGACTTCCAACAACTACAACAATTTTCCTTTGTGAAAGTATGAGTCCAGTGGAGAGCTTTCCTCAATTCCCATTGACCGGAGCATTGCTCAATTTTTCCAAACCATACATGATCAAATGCTGCCTCTATATCAAGGGCAGTCACTCTCATCTCACCTCTGGAATTCACCTCTTTTGTCGATGCTTGGATGAAGGCTGCAATGAGATCAGAGCTAAGCATCAGTGATCTAGTTACTTCCTTCAAAAATATCACATGACAACCATTTTCATCAATTTGCTGATGATAGGACTGTTATTGGCCAGGTCGGATTTGAGCTGCTTTTTGTGTCCAGATTATATATGAGCAATTTTCACGTTGGTGGAATGACATTTGTGGCTTTACAAAATTACCCTTTCAAATTCTTAAAAATTTCATTAAATGATCCCCACGCCTCTCTACCCTCACCTTTACTTTATGTAGATATTAAACACACTTAGATTTGGGTGCTTTTTGAACACATGGCATTCATCAATACTTGTGAGTGTGAATTTGGTCTTGAGCTGTCATGCAATAGTTGATAGCAAACAAGCAGCAAATGAAAAAGGAAACAAGCAAAGTGTCAAACACAGCAATCCAAGATGGTGGTGATCTGAAAAGATCGCACTGCAGAGCTCCGCATCACAGCACAAGCAGGACAAACCTTTAACCCGCCCAACCCAGGCCGTCATGATATCTTGGGACTCCAGATAGATCGTGGTGTCCCAAATAATGTCTGAAAATTAACTTACCTGTGTTTCCAGCGGTTCAGAGATGCCAAAAAAGAGAGGAGGAGCATCCGAGGCCGGGTCTGCAGTTCAGCCTACAGGATCCTCGGAGCCAATAACTTTCCAGACCCTGGTGAACGAGCTCTCGAAATCTCACGAGATGCTGGGGAAACAGATTGAAGAGAAGCTGGCTCCAGTCTCTCTCATGCTGCAGAAGCATGAGCAGCAGCTGGGAGACCTGAAGAAGAGGATGGATGAGGTGGAGCACAGGGTCACAGTGGTGGAAGCTGATGCCATTTCATCCAAGGATAGGATCCGAGCCCTGGAAACGCAGGTCTGTAATTTGTATGACCAAGTGGATGATCTTGAGAACAGGAACAGGAGAAAAAACATTTGGATCATCGGTCTGCCTGAGGATAAGGGAGGTGAGCAGCCTGCAGAATTTGTTGAGGATTGGCTGCTGAAATTCCTTGACTTGGAGGTTGGCATGAGAAGATTGAAGATAGAGAGGGCTCACTGGGTCGCAGCGCGGAGATCGGGTCAACGTCCTCGTCCTCTCCTGGTGAGGTTCCATTCATTACCGGGATAAGGAGAGAGTCATGGAGGCTTCCAGAGTCCAGGGGAACAATCCAAAGGCCCTAATTTATAAGGACTCCAAGATCATGTTCTTTCAGGACTTTTCAGCGGTGGTGATCCAGAAACGAAAATCTTACGACGATGTCAAGAGAAGACTGAGGGAGCTTGGGATTCAGTACTCCCTGAGGTAGCCGGCAGTGCTACGATTCACCTTAGATGGATCCATACATCTCTTTGACACGTCGGAGAAGGCAAGAGACTTTGTGGACAAACTAACCTAATTTGAATAATTTTAGTATGTGTAAATAGTGTTGTTTGGGTATGTGTTTATCATTCTGTAAAAGAAACGGAGGCAGTCTGGTTGGAGCTTTATCCTTTTTTTTGTCTATTGATAATAATTTGGTTTAAACTATGATTGGCAGCGATTGAGATATACATTTTCAATTTCTAAGTTAGGATATACCAAGGGATGGGTGGGGTATTTATTCCCTTTTTTTAAAAGAATATGTTTTTTATTCATACTGGTAGGCTATGGGGTGTTTATTCTTTTCTGCTTGTGTTTGCGGTGTGGCTCTAGACGGGAGAAGTGAAGATGGGTGGGATGGTTAGATGCCTAATTACCCATCCCAATTTGGGATGGGTAGTTGCTCCCTCTGGGTTCCCCTACCCAGCACTGTTGGTGCTTTATATGTTGGTTTGTTTTTTGGTTTTTGTTGTTTTTTATTTTCAATAGTTTTGAAAGTTTGTTAAATGTTGTGGTTTTAGTTTATGTAGTTTTTATATTTGGTGGATCATGTGACACTAAAACTCCATGATTTGTGGTTCAGGTTCCTCCCGTCTGGAATTTAAATGTTATTGCAGAAGGTTATGGCTAATGATTTGATTAGATGGTGTACCTGGAATATCAAGGAAAGTCACTCACCAATTAAGAGAAAGAAGGTACCCTCGAGTCTTAGAAAGGAGAAGGTGGATATTGCTTTGTTACAGGAGACACACTTAGATGACAAGGAGCATCTGAAATTACAGCAGAATAGCTTAGACCAAGTTTATTTTTCATCATTTAATACCAGAAGTAGGGGAGTGGCTATATTGGTTAGGAAAAATCTCCCATTTAATTTGTGGGGTGTGTTAAAGACACACACAGGAGGTTAGTAATTCTTAAAGCCTTGAAAAATGGGGAAGAATATGGTATTTTAAATGTTTATTCCCATCCAGCTAACCCCCTAAATTTTTGGTAGACGCTTTTTCTAAATGGATAAGTCTCGAGTCCCAGCATATCATTATAGGGGGAGATTTTAACTGTCTCATGGATCCCATAGTAGACAGGTTGCACAAAGGTCCCTCAATACCCTCTGTACAAACTAAACAGTTAGTTGGTCTGTATGTGGATTTAGGGTTGGTAGACATCTGGAGGCGTCCCTACTCTACAGGCAGTGATTTTATGTTTTTCTTCAATCCGCACAAATGTCACACCAGGATTGATTTTTTTCTGACCCCTGCGGTAACCCTGGATTTGGTGGCATCTTGTATGATTGGTAATATTACCATCTCTGATCATGCTCCAGTGTACCTCTTGGTTAAGATTAAAGACGTACAGTGTATTTGAGGTACTGGCAAGGATAAGAAGTTTGTGGAGTATTTCTTTAGGGAATTTCAGGCATTCTTAGACATTAACATAAGCTCGGTTGATAGCTCATCCGTTCTCTGGAAACTGCCAAAGACTATACTAGAGGGTTAGTTATTTCATATTCTGCCAGTAGCAAGTGGCAGAAGAATGAGCAGCAACATCTCCTTGAAGCACAGTTGAAGGCAGCCGAGAAGGCTTACTTTGACAGACCCTCGTTGGTCAAAACTACAGAGGATTACGGCACTGCGATCTGCACTAAAATCCATGCTCACGCAAACGGCAAAGAAGCAGCAGACCTTTGCTAAGCAAAGGTCATATGGACATGGTTACAAGCCAGGCAAATACATTGTGTACCTTGCCAGAAAGACGAGTGCCCTACAAGCCATTACGGCAATTAGGGAAGGGTCTGGGAACCTAACGTGTGATTCTAAAAAGATTAAGGTGGCATTCCAGAGATTTTACTCTTAGTTATATCAATCCGAGGATTGTGAGAAGGGGCAGGCCAAAATGGAATGCTTTCTTAGGGATCTGAAGCTCCCGGGTGTGACTCCCAAACAACAGTCCTTTCTCAATGCCCCTTTATCAGAGCAAGAAGTGCAGGAAGCTGTGAGGCAGCTTCAGCATGGAAAGGCGCATGGTCCTGACGGATTTCCCAGTGAATTCTATAAGGAATTTATAAGTATACTGTCAGGCTTGATGCTCAATGTGTTTAATGATTCATACAGTCATGCTTGTCTCCCACCATCTCTGAGAGAGGCCAATATTTCACTTATCCTTAAAAAAGGAAAGGACCCGGAAGACTGTGCTTTGTACAGGTCCATCTCACTCTTAAATGTGGACTTTAAAATCCTCCCTAAGACTCTCACCTTAAGGCTGGAGACTGTGTTTCCTTTTATTATTAAAGAGGATCAGACAGGCTTTATAAAGGCTCGCAGATTCTCCAATAATGTTAGGAGACTGCTTAATGTAATTCAAGCATGACAACAGCAGTCAATATAGAGACTGGTGATTTCTCTAGATGCAGAGAAGGCATTTGAATGAGTTGAGTGGCTGTACCATTTCTATACTCTAGACTGGTTGGCAACGTTGGCCCTCTCGCAGCAGTCATCATCAACGGGGTATGATCAACCAATTTTAATATGTTTAGGGGCAGCCGACAGGGCTGTTCCCCTTTCATCATTGCTTTTTATGTTGGTGATTGTACCATTGACGGAGGCCATTCATGGGGACCGAATATATCAGCTCCAGCAGTGGGGTCAAAATTACACAAGATTTTGTTCTATGTAGATGATATCCTAATTTTGTTGACAAATCCAGCAGTTTCAGTGCATCACCTAATGCAATAAGACCATAAGACCATAAGACCATAAGACATAGGAGTGGAAGTAAGGCCATTCGGCCCATCGAGTCCACTCCGCCATTCAATCATGGCTGATGGGCATTTCAGCTCCACTTACCAGCATTCTCCCCGTAGCCCTTAATTCCTCTAGACAACAAGAATCTATCAATCTCGGCCTTGAAGACATTTAGCGTCCCGGCTTCCACTGCACTCCGTGGCAATGAATTCCACAGGCCCACCACTCTCTGGCTGAAGAAATGTCTCCGCATTTCTGTTCAGAAATGACCCCCTCTAATTCTAAGGCTGTGTCCACGGGTCCTAGTCTCCTCGTCTAACGGAAACAATTTCCTAGCATCCACCTTTTCCAAGCCATGTATTATTTTGTACGTCTCTATTAAGTCTCCCCTTAATCTTCTAAACTCCAACGAATACAATCCCAGTATCCTCAGCTGTTCCACATATGATAGACCTGTCATTCCAGGGATCATCCATGTGAATCTCCGCTGGACACGTTCCAGTGCCAGTATGTCCTTCCTGAGGTGTGGGGACCAAAACTGGACACAGTACTCCAAATGGGGCCTAACCAGAGCTTTATAAAGTCTTAGTAGTACATCTCTGCTTTTATATTCCAACCCTCTTGAGATAAGAGACAACATTGCATTCGCTTTCTTAATCACAGACTCAACCTGCATGTTTACCTTTAGAGAATCCTCGACTAGCACTCCCAGATCCCTTTGTGCTTTGGCTTCATTAATTTTCTCACCATTTAGAAAGTAGTCCATGCTTTTATTCTTTTTGCCAAAGTGCAAGACCTCGCACTTGCTCACGTTAAATTCCATCAGCCATTTCCTGGACCACTCTCCCAAACTGTCTAGATCCTTCTGTAGCCTCCCCACTTCCTCAGTACTACCTGCCTGTCCACCTAACTTCGTATCATCGGCAAACTTTGCTAGAATGCCCCCGGTTCCCTCATCCAAATCATTAATATATAATGCGAACAGCTGTGGCCCCAGCACCGAACCTTGCGGGACACCGCTCGTCACCTTTTATCCCAACTCTCTGCCCTCTGTTAGACGGTCAATCCTCAATCCATCCCAGCAGCTCACCTCGAACACCATGGGCCCTCACCTTGCTCAGCAGCCTCCCGTGTGGCACCTTATCAAAGGCCTTTTGAAAGTCTAGATAGACCACATCCACTGGGTTTCCCTGGTCTAACCTACTTGTTACCTCTTCAAAAAATTCCAACAGGTTTGTCAGGCATGACCTCCCTTTACTAAATCCATGTTGACTTGTCCTAATCAGACTCTACTCTTCCAAGAATTTAGAAACCTCATCCTTAATGATGGATTCTAGAATTTTACCAACAACTGAGGTTAAGCTGATTGGCCTATAATTTTCCATCTTTTGCCTTGATCCTTTCTTGAACAAGGGGGTTACAACAGCCATCTTCCAATCATCCGGGACCTTTCCTGACTCCAGTGACTCTTGAAAGTTCTCAACCAATGCCTCTGCTATTTCCTCAGCCACCTCTCTCAAAACTCTAGGGTGTATCCCATCGGGGCCAGGAGATTTATCAATTTTAAGACTTTTTAACTTTTCTAGCACTATCTCTTTCGTAATGGCAACCATACTCAACTCAGCCCCGTGACACCCTTTAATTTTTGGGATATTACTCATGTCTTCCACTGTGAAAACTGACGCAAAGTACTTGTTAAGTTCTCCTGCTATTTCCTTATCTCCTATCACTAGGCTTCCTGCATCAGTTTGAAGTGGCCCAATGTCTACTTTTGCTGTCGTTTGTTTCTTATGTACTGAAAGAAACTTTTACTATTATTTCTAATATTACTGGCTAGCCTACCTTCATATTTGATCCTCTCATTTCTTATTACACTCTTTGTTATCCTCTGTTTGCTTTTGTATCCTTCCCAATCTTCTGATTTCCCACTGTTCTTAGCCACTTTATAGGATCTCTCTTTTTCTTTAATAGATTTCCTGACTTCCTTTGTCAGCCAAGGTTGTCTAATCCCTCCCCGGTTAATCTTTCTTTTCTTGGGAATGAACCTCTGTACAGTGTCCTCAATTATACCTACAAACTCCTGTCATTTTTGCTCTACTGTCTTCCCGGTTAGCCTCTGCTTCCAGTCTATTTTAGTCAGTTCCTCTCTCATGCCCTCATAATTACCTTTATTCAACTATAACACCATTACATCCGATTTTGCCTTCTCCCTTTCAAACTCCAGACTGAACTCTACCATATTATGGTCGCTACTTCCTAAGGATTCCCTTACTTTAAGATCTTTTATAGAGTCTGGTTCATTGCAAAGCACTAGGTCCAGAATAGCCTGCTCTCTTGTGGGCTCCATGACAAGCTGTTCCAAAAAGCCATCCTGTAAGCATTCCATGAATTCCCTTTCTTTAGATCCACTAGCAACATTATTTACCCAGTCCACCTGCGTATTGAAGTCTCCCATGATCAATGTAACCTTGCCTTTCTGACATGCCTTCTCTATTTCCCGGTACATGTTGTGTCCCTGGTCCTGACCACTGTTAGGAGGTGTATACACAACTCCAATTATGTTTTTTTTTGCCTTTGTGGTTCCTCAATTCCACCCACACAGACTCCACATCATCCGACGCCATGTCATTCAATACCATAGATTTAATTTTGTTCTTAACTAACAAGGCAACCCCACCCCCTCTGCCCACCTCTCTGTCTTTTCGATAAGTTGAAAAACCATGGAGGTTTAACTGCCAGTCCTGACCCCCCTGTAACCAAGTCTCTGTGATGCCTACTACATCATAATCATTCACTATTATCTGTGCCATTAGTTCATCGGCTTTGTTATGAATGCTACGAGCATTCAGGTAAAGTGCCTTAATGCTAACTTCCTTATCATTAGAGATGTTGGAAGTCATATGTCCTAAGTTATCCTTGCTTTTTTCTGCATTCTCAGTCTGCCTCAATTTTAAATCCGCCTGGAAACATGCTATCCTGCTGCTTATCTTTCCATTTACCTCCATACTCCCTGTCGCTTTCACTTTCCCTTCCCCCCAACTCAGAAGTTTAAAGTCCTACTGACCACCCTATTTATCCTCTTAGCTAGAACATTGGTACCTGATCTGTTCAGGTGGAGACCGTCCCAACGGTACAGATCCCCCCTGTTCCAAAACTGATGCCAATGCCCCATGAAGTGGAATCCCTCTTTCCCACACCAATCCCTTAGCCACGTGTTTACTTGCCTAATTTTCTTGTCCCTATGCCAATTGGCACGTGGCTCGGGCAGTAATCCGGAGATTATGACCCTTGAGGACCTGTGCTTCAATTTCCTGCCGAGTGCTTCATAATGCCCAAACAGGTCGTCCACCCTAGTCTTGCCTATGTTGTTGGTACCAACGTGGACCACAACAACTGGATCCTCCCCCTCCCGCTCCAATATCCTTTCAAGCTGGTCAGAGATGTCTCGCACCCTGGCACCGGGCAGGCAACACACCATGCGAGACTCCCGATCCGGCTTGCAAAGGATACTATCTGTCCCCTAATTATAGAATCCCCTATAACCACTACTTGTCTATTAGCTCCCCCCTCTTGAATGGCCTTCTGCACCATGGTGCCTTGGTCAGTTGGCTCATCCTGTCCAGAGCCCTTTTCCTCATCCGAACAGGGAGCAAGAATCTCGTACCTGTTGGACAAGGTCAAGGGCTGAGGCTCCTCCACTCCTGAACTCTGGTTCCCCCTACCTGCCTCACTTACAGTCACACTCTTTTGTGCCTGATCACTAGCTGAATGTGAATTACTTAATCTCCCAGGTGTGACTGCCTTCTGAAACAAAGCATCCAGGTAACTCTCCCCCTCCCGGATGTGCCGCAGCGTTTGAAGCTCAGATTCCAGATCATCAACTCTGAGCCGGAGTTCTTCCAGCAACCAACACTTGCTGCAGATGTGGTCACTGCCATTCACAATGGGATCAGCCAGCTCCCACATCATACAGCAACAGCACATCACCTGCCCAGCCATCTCTGCTTAGTTAGTTAATTACTTACTTTGTACAAGTATGAGTTAGAATACCTTCTGATACCTCTCTGCTATAGTTTTTTTTCCCTTTATATCATCAATTGGGCGGTGCCCTCTCAGATGAGTTTTATCCACTCTGCAAGATGTGGGAAAAAGAGCTGGACGCTGATGTCTCCTCAGAGGCATGGGACGATATTTGGGAGAATGCAAGGAAGATATTAATTTGCAATAGGACCCACGCTTTACAATTGAAAGTTATCCACAGGGTCCATTTGGCTCTGGACCATTTGTCAAAATTTAAACCAGAGGTATCTTCAGCATGCCCCAAGTGCAAGGTCTGCACGGGCACTCTTACCCATTGTCTCTGGTCTTGCGATAGGCTTCAAACATATTGGAAAGCAATGGAGAGGACTTTGGGTGTCGGGGTGGAGAAGAACCCTATCTCTCTCCTTTTAGGCTTGCAGATGCGCATAAGAAAAAACTTTTCAATATTCTCACATTCTGTGCAAGAAAGAATATCTTGCTAGGTTGGACACCCCCCAGGCCTGTCGGGTTGGTGGAAGATTGTTATGAAGCATATTTCCCTGAAGCATATTCCTCACAAATATGGTACACCACAAAACTGAGAATTTTTACAAGACATGGCAGCACTTTTTGGAATACCTGGACACAGATTTATCTGCCACACTAACAAGGGCTTTTATATAGCCATAACGATTGTGTTTTACGAATCCAATATCCAGGGAAGAGGAACTGTGAATGTTGAGCGTTTTGTTTGGCTGGGCTGAGTTATTACTAGTTATTAGTTTGTTGTTGGTTATTATTTATTTAGTTAAATAGCCAGTTTGTTTTTTTTATATATTTTACTATATTTGTTTATACATTTGTACAGGAGGGTATGTCAGGGATTTTTTTAAAATTTGTTTTTTTTGTACTGTTTTGAATTGTATTGTTTTGTACTTGTAATATTTAAAAATCTGATATTTCAATAAAAATATATTTTTAAAAAGTGTCAAACACGTTTGAATTATTATTGCCTGATTTGTGCTACTGTCCATTTTACTCGATATAATGTTCTTTCTCTAGCAATTTTCTGCACTGATATGAGTTGTAATCCTTTATGCTAAGAACTTCTACATTTCTGAAATTTGCATCAATGATTAAATACATGCACTTTATGAAACTTAAGATAGAAACAATGTGCATTTGAATTCTGTTTTTGCTAAAAGCAGCTGTGTGCAGTGGGTACCTTGTTAATGTACACTTCTAAAGGTCAATGAACTAAAAGCAAAAGGCAGGAGGTAGGCAGTACTCAAATTAAAATTCATGAGGTAACTACTCAGTGGCTGGCCATATTAATGCTTACGCTAAGGTATAAATATACTCCATTGGATCATCTGACCAAAAACAGCCATTATGCAGTGGAAAGAGACAAAAAGGCTGTAGCTTTAGCAATGCAAAGGATAATTGCTGCCTGTATCAGGTTGGAATTTATTGGTAGACAGGTAAACAGAATCATCAAATATGTGTTAACTAGAATAATAACAGTGATACTCAGACAAGCAAATGGTTGGTCTGCTGAAAAGATAACGATAATAATTATAATTCAGTTGACCGCAGTCATGGTGTAAACATGCTTAAATTATGTTCTGGATAAAAATAAAGCATTCAGCACTCTATAGGAATTACTACTAACAAATCACATCCCCAGAGACATAGTAAATGAATAATGAACAAAACCCCAAAAACTGTTCAAAAATTTTTATTATATAAAAAAAATCAGTATCCTTGTTATCATGCAAGTTATTTAATTATTTAGTATGCAAGAATTGAGAGGATGAACGGTATGCTACGTTCCTTAAATTACCTTGATTTTGCCTTGGGGCTGAAAACATGTTTTTCCGCAAAATGGTATCAATCTGACTTTGGTTTGAAATTAATGGCCCTCTAACAGAATATTTGAGCTGTCCAATTGCCAGAAAATATTGTGAATAATTGTCAGCAAGGCATGATGCAAGCACAATAATGTGATCCGTTATCAACCCTCAAGTAATCGAAATGCCACCTATAAAGGGGAGAACTGTCAAAAGCTACCTGTCATGAAGGACAAAGTTATAGTGAAAATTAACTGAATACCAACAGAGAAAATACCAATTTTGCCACACTTAGCTCCTTTATGGATCTCCTCACTGTTTTAGGAACACAGTAATATGCATTCTTTCACAGCGAGAAACAAAGGAATATATTCAAGATTTGTGCCTATTTTGAACTACTTGGAAGCAGAAGGAGCCTCCAGATTCTCATTGTTTTCTCCATGGCAACTCATCCGCATTCTTTCCACCTCAATTGTTCAGATGGCTTAACTTTTGGCATTCTTGCCTTTTCCTAATGGGTATAAGATGAAAAGCTTCAACAATATGTTTTTCCTTTCAGCAATATTCAAGTTTGAAATCTCTCTTCAAAATTCAGTTTCAAATGGTAGCAGAAAAATTATGTTATTTTTCATCAAATAAGTTAGTTTCTGCATGGTTTCCACATTGACTTCCTACTCCTACAACCACAGCAGTAAAATAAAAATGACTTACAACTTTGGGATTCTTTCAGCTCCAGCCTCTTCCTTGCTGGATGGGCAAAGCTTTACTATTGCTTTAGCTGTCTAGTGAAAAATAGAGATAGGTTCCAATCACTGCATATTCACAAGAATTTAAAACAGATGTTCTTGCTGCTTGCAAAGGCAGGTCATTTGAGATGATGCTGATTAGTTTCCAATTACAATATCTCTAGATTAGACAAACACATTTCCAAATCACATTATCCATATGTTTGTGTTAAAAGAGAAGAAAACACTAATAGGAAATTATAATGAGCACTCTCCTATGCTACAGAAAGAAAAGAGAAAGAAAACAGTGGCATTTATATAACATATTTTGAAACTTCATGTGATCCAAACTGCCTTACAACCAATTAAATAGTTACTTTTGAAATATAGTTGGAATGTAAGTGAAAACAGTTACTGATGTGAATTTGGTTAGGTCCATATCAGTTCTATTTGAACCTGGTTTGGTTTGTGTGAATCCAATTAGTTCCATTGGAATCTACTTTGACCCATGTGAATCCAGCTAGATCAAGGACTTGGTTACATCATGCAGGTTGCAATGCAATATTGACCAAATGATTAGTATGATGTTAATTGAATGATAAATGTTTATTAGTTTTCTTAAACAGTATCATGGAATTATTTTAGATTCACCTGAAAAAGTAGACAGACTATCTGCTTAATGTGTGGCATTTTAATACAAAGTTGAGGATCTCAATCATTGACTAGAAAGCTGACCAAACACACCTGTCAGCTCACCTGTGGAAAGACCAGTGGTAGTGTAGCTCCTGAAATCTGTTAGTCTGTCCATTTTAGGCAGCCTGAGGGAGTGCAGTGACATCTACCAGCAATGAGGATGGAGAGAGGTCTAAGAGTACTCAGCCTAAGTTTTTTCCCCAGAGATTGAGAAATGTGATGGGTGATTTGAATGAAGTTTGTAATGATCTTGCAAGGTGGATGTGAAGACAAGGTTTCCTCTTGTGTATGAATCCAGACACAGGGGATACTTTCAGACAATTAGGGGTAGCCATTGTATGACTGAGATCAGTAGAAGTTCTTTTCTATCAGAGAGTTGTGTGACTCTGGAACTCTCTGCCTCAGAAGACAGTTGAAGCGGGGGTTATTAAATATTTTTAAGGTAGAAGTAGATAATTTTTGATTCCCTTGATGACTAAAAAATGATCAGGAGAATTAGGAATTCTGAGCACAAAGAGATCAGCCATTATCTTACTGAATAACAGAGCAGATTCGAGGGGCACAATGGTTTACTTCTGCTCCCGACTTGTATATTTGTATGACTAACATTTGAGCATTTTATTTAAGTATAATTGGATAAATATTTGAATAGTGAAAGTGATGGGTGGATACAATGAAACTGCCAGAGTTTGGAAGTAGTTTGGAACAGAGGAAATGCTGAGACTATCTTCTGAAGATGATGTCTGACCTAATTAATATTTTCATCTTTTTTTAAAATAGAACCTGCAGTGTGTTGTTTTTGTTTGGAAATAAAGTAGATCTAGATGGGTTAAATGGTCTCCTCTTCCGCTGTCAACTCTATGCCTAAATGAATTGCACACTCCATAGCTGGAGAAAAAAGATTCAATAAGGTAGAAGACAGAGGGTGGTGGTGGAGGGCTGTTTTTCAGACTGGAGGCCTGTGACCAGTGGAGTGCCACAAGGATCAGTGCTGGGTCCTCTACTTTTCATCATTTATAGAAATGATTTGGGTGTGAACATAAGAGGTACAGTTAGTAAGTTTGCAGATGACACCAAAATTGGAGGTGTAGTGAACAATGAAGAAGGTTACCTCAGATTACAACAGGATCTTGATCAGATAGGCCAGTATTGTAGACTGGGATTATACTCATTGGAATTTAGAAGAACAAGGTAGAATATCATAGAAATATATAACATTATGAAGGGAGTAGATAAGATAGAAGCAGGGTGGTTGTTTCCACTGGCAGGGGAAACTAGAACAAGGGGGGATAGCCTCAAAGTAAGAGGAAGCAGATTCAGGACTGAGTTGAGGAGGAACTTCTTCTATGGAATTCCTGCCCAGTGAAACAATTGAGGCTACCTTGTTGAATGCTTTTAAGGAAAAGATAGATTGATTTTTGACCAGTAAAAGAATTAAGGATTATGGTGAGCAAGTGGGTAAGTGAAGCTCAGTCCATAAAAAGATCATCCATAATCTTATTGAATGATGGAGCAGGTTCAAGCAGTCAGATGGCCGAGTCCTGCTCCTACTTCTTATTTTCTTATAGCCATTGTATTTATATGCCCAGACCAGTTATGTTTCTGATCAATGGAAAAATTCAAAATGTGGATGGTAGGGCTTCAGCAATCATAATGCCATTGAATATCAAGCATTGTTGGTTAGATTCTCTAATGTTGGAGATGATCAGTTGCGTGGTGAATATTATTTACCAGTTGTCATGCCACTTCAGAATGTTGCCCAAGTCTTCCAGTATGTAGGCAAAGACTGTTTCAGTATCCATGGAGTCTGAAATGGGACTGAACATGATTGTTGCTTTATACCTTTGTTGCACCACTTCATATGCACAATTCTCTATTTACAATTGAAGTAGCAGAGTTTAAGGAATTAAATTACAGAGAGCTTCATTACATTCTATTATTGTCTTATTGTGAAATGCATATATTTTGTTGGCTGCTGCAATTATTCTTAGTTGCAAGCATCATGCGCTTTTGATAAATTTTCTCAATTAAAATAGTTTGTGAATTTTGGGTAATCCGTAGATTATTATTATCCTATCTGCAGACAAAGGATGCTTGACAGTCAATCTAAATCGAATAGACTACATTGAAAAAGCGAGCGCACTACTTACAGATACCAATACTTACCAACAAGTGGTGATAGACCCTATCCCACGAATAGAGAACCAAATCACAGCCCTACTCAAAAGACTTCAGAAATCCAGAGAAATAAATAAGACCGACTTCCAAAAAATGAAACCAGATGATTCCAACACACCACACTTCCACAGATTACCCAAAATTCACAAACCAGGAGCCCCCCACAGACCCATAGTCTCACTACCTGGAACACCAACTTACAGATTGGTCAAGGAGCTAAACCAAAGACAAAAACACTTAGTAGAAGACTCACATCACTCCATCCACTCTACCCAAGAATTCCTGAAGACCATCAAAGACATTAAGATAGAAGAGGATAAAATAATGGTCTCCTTTGATATAACAGCTGAAAATGTGCTGCTGGAAAAGTGCAGCAGGTTAGGCAGCATCCAAGGAGCAGGAGAATCGACGTTTCCTGAAGAAGGGCTCATGCCCGAAATGTCAATTCTCCTGCTCCTTGGATGCTGCCTTACCTGCTGCGCTTTTCCAGCAACACATTTTCAGCTTTGATCTCCAGCATCTGCAGTCCTCACTTGCTCCTTTGATGTAACAGCCCTGTTGACATCAATCAACATTAACCTCTCCAAAGAAACACTGACTACACTATTCGAAGACCCAAAGACACATACACCAAACACAACTAACTTCATTAGCAAAGACAGTATTGTCAAGCTAGTGTACCTATGCCTTACCACACACATCACCTTCAACAACAAAACCTACAGACAAACCAACGGAACACCCATGGGTCTCCAATATCAGAGTTCTTAGCAGAGGCAGTAATGCAGAGACTTGAAAAAACAGCTCTGCCAAGCATTCAGTCCAAACTTTGGATCTGCTACATTGTCATCTCTTAGCGAAACAAGTTAGAGGAAACCTTCAAGACTATCAAGAATACCCTTACTGGCATAAAATTCACTAAAGAGGAGGAAAACAACAACAAGCTGCCATTCCTAGATGTTACAGTAGAGCAAACAGCCAATGGGGAACTTCAAATCAGCATCTACAGGAAAACAACACATATGGACCAAATATTGAACTACAGAAGCAATCACCCCAACACCCACAAACGAAGCTGCATCAGAACATTATTCCAATGAGCTACCACATGCTGCAGCACAGAGGAACTATGCAGAGCAGAGGAAAATCACCTATACAGTGTATTCAAAAAGAACAGATACCCCATGAACACAGTCCGCAGATTTCTCAGCAACAAACTCAAACAAGCAGACAAAACACATCTGGTAACCCTAGCCACTCTCCCCTAAATCAAAGACATCTCATAAATGGCTGTCAGACTACTCATATCCCTTGGCAACATGGTAGCCCACAAACCCACCAATACACTTAAACAGCAACTAATGAATTTGAAATACCCTCCACAGACAACAAGCAAAACTAATGATATTTACAAAATACTGTGCAAAGACTGTAACAAACACTACATTGGACAAGCAGGCAGAAAACGAGCCACCAGGATACATGAACATCAACTGACCACAAAATGAAATGACCCTCTCTCACTAGTATCCTCACATACAGATGAGGAAGAACACCACTTTCACTGGGACAACACATCCATTCTAGGACAAGCCAAACAGATAACTCCTAGAAGCTTGGCATCCCAACCAGAACTCTATCAACACATACATCGAGTTAGACCCCATCTACCTGTCCCTCAGAAAAAGAACAAGAAATGACATCACCACAGGAAATGATGTCACCATGGGAAATGACATCACTAACCCCCCAAAAACCCAAACATATAAATAGAATTCAGGAATTATCAACAGTGCTTTGTCCAGAGGCCCACTGAAGATATTATCGAGTAGGATGACAAAACGTCTGGAAATGTACCTTCCAGCTCAGCGAGCAAACCTACATCCAGAACCTCAAGCTGAGCTACAAATCTTCTCAAAACTCGCTAAGTTTAAACGTTTCCTAGTGTTAATTCAACTGATTTAAATATATCTTAAGTTGTGGTACCATTAAAATATCAAATAGATTATTGTTTGGGTTGGTGTGCTTTACAATGCTACTTGAAACACTTTCCTTCCCTCTCCATACTAGTTTAAATTCGGGCCATGACTGAAATCTCTTTCTAAAGGTTTCTTAATCTTTCAGAATAATTTGTTGAAGAAAGTAAATGTCATAATGACAGAATGGTCCAAATCGTCTGCTTTCAGAGCAGTGCAATCTGGACTTGAGCTTGTTGTCAGGCTTCTGCAGGTGACCTGGCATACACACATGCACTGTATTTATCTGGGATGGGAAAACTCTGGGTGGACTGGTTTTCAATCTCACGGATCCTCTGTGATTGTCTCGAACACTGAGCTAAGGCTCAGATATTTGGTTTAGGTATGTGGAACTGACAAGTTACTTACCCAAGAAATGCTTTGCTGGCTAATACCTGGTTTAACTCAGAATAATTAAACTGAGCACAACAGCAGGTCCCTCAATCACTTTTCCCGATGCCCAATGTGGACTGAACATTTCTACCATCACCATCCTTGGAACTGACTAGCCTCCTGACTCCTCCGTGCCTCTAACCTTGCTGACACAGCTGAATCTGACTCAACCAGAATACTTCCTTGACTGAACTATCCCCTTGCCTGACCATCTTCTTAGCTCAATAAAACATATTTGCTAACTGTGTAAGTTTTCAATAACACAGCTAGTGCAATATTTAAGGTACTGCACGAACTTAAAGTCACATTTCTGATTTTACATCAGTTACCTTTTAAACAATTTAGTTTGAATTTTGAGGATGATTAGGACAGCTTCTTACAAGAATGGGCTTAAATTAACTAAAGGTGCTGAAAGGTCTCAGCTAAGCGATTCTGACTGTTTTATTACAGTGGGTGCAAGTCAAGGTGTCCATTGCAGTTTCAAGGAAATAATAAAACTTTTGAACTTAGCACCTTGAACAGATTACAAACAGTCATGTATTTTGAAATCTTTCTGTGCTCATCTGAAAACATTTCAGTTTGATAGCTGACTTGTTCAATTAACTGCTTTTCTTGAACAAAGCATCTGTTTTAAAAAGAACATCTTGATATTTTACTTGAAAAATGTGTTCTAAATTGCTTAGAATTCTGGGGAGTGTTGAGGTGATTGGTTTTATGATAGTTAGCATTATTGATGAGGATGTAACATTGGTTGTACAACTTCTCTGTAGTTAAAAGGGTGTATCATTGGCTCACACAATGAAATGTTCATTTCTGGAGCCCAGAGAAAATGAGCTGGACATTTGTTTCGGCTACATGACTTTAAGGTGGGGTAATACCTGATGATACCCTCATCTTAAGCCAATAGAAAGTTAATCTGAATCATTTCCCAGTAGGTGATAAGACACCTTCAAAATTAAGAATAAATGTTGGAAGCTCAGAATACTTGATGGCACTGTTTTACCATTCCTTCTATAAGGTAGTTCTTATGAGATTCAATTTAACATAAAGTTACCTTAGAGAGACGAGAATAAAAACACCGCCTATGCTGGCAACAGTCAAATAAAAAACCCGAGCCTTGCAGGATACCAAGTTTCTATGTTGCCTTTTTGCACATACATTAAATATTTATAAAAGGTAGCTTAATAAATTCCAATTAATTCATTATTACGAGTTGTTAGTACCTTGTTAGGTCAAGCACAACCGAGGACCCCTTTGTCATCAATTAAGATTTTATAACTTAGCTAAGAGTATTTACAGAATTTTAAAAAACCCTATGGTGCAGAAAAACACTATCCAGCTTATGGTGTTTGTACCAGCTCATTAAATAAGCATCCTCACCTGGTGCCTTTTCCCCATCATGTTGCACATTATTTTATCCAAATTATCTCTTGAATGTCTCAACTGAACTTGTACCCACTAGTTTCCCAGGCAGTATATTCCATATCCTAATTCTTTGCTTCTCGTGCAAATCTAATCTTTAAATCCATGGCCTCTTTTCTAATTCCTTTAACAAGCAGAAACAGTTTCTACTCTATCCAGACCATCCATGATTTTGAAAACCTCTATAAGATCTCTTCAGCCTTCTTCGCTCGAAGGAAAGTAGTTCCAATTCTTTAATCCATCCTCAAAACTGAAGACCCTCTTTCCTGGAACTATTCTTCTGCACTCTCTCTAATGCATTCACATTCCCCTGTATTATGGTACCCAGAACTACACACAGAGCTCTAGCTGAGGTCTACCAGGTGTCTAGTATGAGTTCAACATCACCTCCTTGCTCTTGTACACTCTGCAACTATTTTAAAAAGTCAACAATGCATCCTTTCTCGATGAACTGGAAACATACAGCTGTAGGAAGCACTCTTGCATGCAACCCAGGAACATTTGTCCCTTGTTGTACCGTAAATTACAAGTATCTCATGTTATGCTTGGATAACTGAAGATTCCCTTTATTCCTATGTTGTAATGTTGGCAGCTGTCCATAATTTTCCTGCAGATTTGTTCTTCTGCATACTTTTCTCCAATTAGTGGTGAATGGGCTATATTGCATCCTTTTTGTTCCTTAGTTCTTGCCAGATTGTTTCTATGGTTGGACCCTCTGAGGCATCCTCTTTCCTAGTACTCCTGAACCGATATGCCTACTCCTCCCTTTCCTTCCTTTGCTATCCTTTCTGAATACCTTGTACCTAGGAATATTTAACATCTAGTCTGACCCTTCCTTGACCTAAGTTTCTGACATCAGCATAATATCAAAATTTCCCATGACAACCTGTATCTGTAACTTCACAATCTTACTTATTACATATTGTGCATCCACATACATCTACAGTAACCCTGATTGGGCCTTAATTTTTTTTCTTCTTTACTTTCATTTCTCCTACTAACTAGCTACCTTCTATCCTAGTTCCAACTGCATTTCCAAGTATTGTATGTAAACTGGTCTTTCCCTCAACTATTCTCCCTTGGCTCCCATGCCCCTCTTGGAAATTTACTCTAAAGCTTTCCAACACTACTAACAAAACATCCTGCAAGAAACACAGCCCAGTGCTGTTCAGGTATAATCTATCCAGATTGTACAGGTGCCATTTTCCAGAGAGCAAGCCCTGATGTTCCAAGAATCTAAAACCCTCTTCCTGTACCATCTTTCCAGCCACTCACTCATCTGCCTTATCCTTCTATTTCTGGACTGACTTGCTTGTGGCACTGGGAAGAATCCAGAAATTTGAAGTCCTTCTTGTTAACTTTGTACCGAGCTCCCTAAATTCCGATTACAGGGCAATCTTCCCTTTCCCACCAACTTGTTGGTACCAACATAGACAATTAATTCTGGCTGATCTCTTTAGAATGCCTTGTGATATCCTGGACTCTGGCAGCAAGGATGCAATATACCATCCGAGAGTCACATTGACAGCCAAAGAAATGCTATCCAGTCCCCTAATTAATAAATGTTCCCATCACTACTGCTCATCCTCTCTTCTGCTCCGACTCCTCCTTTACAGCTAAGCTACTTGCAGAACCACAAGTGTGTGTCGTGCACTCTGCTGCAGAACCGGTGCCCTCATCAGTTTCCAAAACAGAAAACTGATTTGTGAGTGTAATTCCAGGGGATTTGTGCACTATTTGCCTGTTTCTCTTGGATTGCCTGGTGGTCACCTAGTCCAATTCTTTCTCTAGGCTCTTAAGTTGCAGTGTGACCAACTCTCTGAAGGTGCTATCCACGTAATTGCCAACCTCACAGATGAGCCCCGATGTATCTAATTTCATTCAAGCTTTGCACTTCAAAACTCCTCTAATCTATAATGGCATAACATAGGGCTCAACTTTGAGCATGGCTAAACCCAAATAGCTAGTTGTAAAATCAAGTAAAAACATCGTCTAATTTTCAACGCTAATTCGAGGAAAGGGCGTAGAAGAACAAATCTTCAGGGAAATTACAGAGAGATGCTAATATTATAGCATAGTTTAAAGAGAGCTTTCATTTATCCAACTATAAGCATGCTACTTATATTGTACACAGCAACAAGGGCAAGTGTTCTTGGGTTACATACAGGAGAGCTTCCTAGAGCAGTATGTTCCCAGCTCATCAAGAAAGGGTGCATTGTTAACTTTCTTAATAGGTGCATAGTGTACAATATTTCAGATACAGGAAAGGGGTCATGGAAAAGATGTCATGGACATGGAACTGCAAGGCTACTAATAAGATGACATTTAAATTATGAGGTAAAATTTTGGTCAGAAACATAGAAGTAACGTCAGAGGAAAAGAGGGAAAATCTAGTTTTTAATGTTCTCACAAAATCTGGACAATATCAGCATTCTGTCAAATGTAGATAGGTTTTACTTAACCTGGGCTGTTGTCACTGAAATCTTTGCAAATGTGGTTTATTCGGGAATTAAGAATTTAGAGGGTCTTCAGGAAAACTGCATCAATTTTTCACATCCCATGCTACAAAGGTGTTTTCTCGGAAAGGCAGTGGAAGAGCTGAATGCTTTCTCTCTGTCACCAGGCCATACCCTAACTGAACTCCAATCAATATCCAAATAGAATTTAACACCAGGCCATCATAAACCCAGATGTAAACATGTCCAAGCATTGAACTTGGGCCGTGTAACTTCCAAAGAGTGTCTTTAAAGAATGTCCTAATGTCCTGTTAGAGAGCCTTGTAAAAAAAAACTAAGTTCAAGTATTTCTTCATCTGGTTCTGATAAAGGATCACTGGACCTGAATATTAACTCTGCTTTCTCTATATCAATGCTACCAGACCTGCTGAGTTTTTCCAGCAATTTCTGTTTATGTTTAGATTTCCAACATTTTCAAGATTATTCAGGTATTTCTTCTTTTTTTCAAATGAATCGATGTCTGCAATCCTCCAAACATGGATCCTCATAGAATCAAATATTAATAATGAAGCATCTCCTTAATACCTCCAAACTTGGAGAAGTTAAGAACCTTTTTATTCAAGTGTAACTAAATCAGAATTTTTATTTTTAAAGACATTCACACTCACTCTCATTTGCTCATTATATTTAACTGGTCTTTACACCCAGTGCCATTCTTGGTACTCAGATAGTTCAAAGTAAAGTTAAATTTCAGACAAACCATCAGCAATTGCATTGGCTTTACCTACAATACATGCAATTTTTGAATGATAGGAATATGACAATAAAATCAATAGAAATGCGGTGGCATTGTGGTTTATGAATTATTCCACAAAAACCAAAGAGTTATATTCTAGTGTCTTCCTGTCGATATGAAAGAAGACACACACTGCAAAATGTTTAAGTCTGTAGCAATCCCAGGTTTGTTTTTCTATTGTACACTCTCGTTTTTGGTGTTGATTTAGCCTTTTAGAAAAACTGTACCTACCCCCAGGTCACTAACATCAATTACTTGCTTTAAGAGCTTTGTAAAATATACTGTGGTTAACACTGGTTTGCTGACAAAATTTTTTTCCAGCCTCTCAAAAGTTACTTGGCACTTCACTAACGCATTAGCTTGGTTTTCTTTCTCAGCAAGTAGTGAAGTCCATCTATACAGAGACCATACATCCATGGAAATCTCATGATTTCACATTTCATCTTGGGGAAGGAAACTTCACTTTTGCTGTTTTGTACTAAGCTTGTCCTTGTGGTACTGTTTGCCTTCGAATGTTACTTATACTTTTACAAATTCGCATTTTGCAAGATTTATCAATGAAATAGTCAACTGTAATTGTCTAAATAGAGCTTCAAGTGAAGCTTCTAAGTGTCACTGTATTCCAGCACATCATCATGGTAAGGCTGCCAGTTATGAACATTGACTACCATTCAGATGATTAATCTGTGGAATGCTGTTGCAGCATGTTTAGCCTCAACAAAATCAGATAAGAACATCAACATATATACATACACATACATATGCAAATTATGAAGAGTAAGTTATTTAGCTCCTCGAACTTGCCCAGCCATTAGTTAAGATTGCGTCTGATGTGTTTTTACCTCAAATCCACATTCCCACCTATCTTTGATAACCTTTCACCCTTTAGTCTAACAAGAAACTTTGAAAATTATTTTTTTCTCACATCATTTTGTTTTTCTAAATCTGTGTCCTCTGACTCTTGGTCCTTTAATGAGCTGCAAGTTATTTACAAAAAAGAAACCATAAGAAATAAACGGGCCAAGTAGCTATACTGTCAGCTGCCCTGATCAATTTCCAAATCCACAATATTTTGGTAATCCAGTAGCAAGCTGTCTGATATTATCTGGATTCAGCCTACAGCCAAATCAAAAGCTGGTTATACACAAATGAAATTGCTTATTCATCCGTAATGATGATCTTTGTAATTGTGAATTCCTGATTTTTATTTTTCCCACCAGGCCTGAGTTGTGAAGTTAAGCAATTATTTTTTCTGTTGAAACTTCTCATTATGTTTGTAAGAGTAATATTTTAGTTTGTCTGAATTTTTCACCACAAAGTATATCATAATGCATTAACATAAGCAAGCAGCTCTTCATTATTCGTATGTTATGGATCAGCTCCTCGTGTATTAAAATATATTCGTTTTTTTTCCTGAAGTATTACCGTGGAAGATCATCATATTGACATCTCTTATCAGTCACATTATCACAATGAACTTATGATACTCCATAGCCGTTCTTTATTACTGAGATGATTTTTCTGGCTCAACTTTGTTGAGTGAATAAGTACAAAAGGAAGTATGAATACCAGCCCCCAGGAGAGCTAGATTAATACCATGAGAAATTATATGAAAAATGAAAAAAAAATTAAAGTAAAATGTTTTAATTGTCATAGTAGTTTGAAATGGGTATGCCCTTCACACCAAGACAATTCAAATTTTCTTAATACATAACTAAATTGACAATGAAACGGTTTATTTAGGGAAATAGGCAGTGCAGTGGATTGGACACTACTCTCACCTTTGATATTTGGGATTGAAGACTTATTTTTATTAATTAAAAATCATAACTGTAATAATTAAAGAAATGGATTTAGACAAATACAATGGAAGTAAAAATATTACAAAATAGGATATAAATGAGTTTAAATATAGAAGGGAGAAATAGATAGCCAAATTAGAAATTATTTTCACACTAGGTTTTGATGTAGAAATTGTCTGTGGTACAATTATCATTAAAAATGATATATAACTTGTACAGAGGTGATTAACTCTTTAAAGTACGTTTCTATGGGGTTTTGCTAACTGCTAAAATCTGAACTTGTTGGCAAGTTTGTCATATGGTGAGTCATGGATAGACTGATTTTACAGAATCGACCAACAACTAGAGCAGACAATTATTGAAGTATTCAAATAACATTTCTGAATCAGTTCAGAGTTTTGGAGTCACATGTAATGAAATGGGTAATGGACTTGTTATGTGGGAAGGAAACCACATGTACACAAGGTGCACATGTCACACTGCAGATTTGACAACTATTTTACTCTAACTACTGTGTACAGCACAATAGCCAATGGCCTAGTGCTATTATTGCCAGATTAGTAATCCAGAGATGAAAGGTTTATACCCAAAGTGTCGATTTTTCTGCTCCTCGGATCTGCCTGACCTGCTGTGCTTTTCCAGCACCACACTCTCGGCTAGTAATCCAGAAACCCATATAATGCTCTGGGAACCTAGTTTCCAATCCTGCCACAGCAGAAGTTGGTATTTGTAATCAATAATGATCTGGAAGTAAAACTCTAATGATGCCCATCAAATTGTTGCTGATTACCAAAGGAAAAACTCATCTTCTTCACTAGTGTCCTTGAGAAAAGGAAATCTTACATTCTTACTTGATCTGGTCATAAGTGCATTACCTATTATATTGTATGTGACTTCTGGTCCACAGAAATGTGGTTGACTTAACTGTTCTTTGGGGAATTAGGGATAGGCAATAAATATTAGCCCAACTAGTAACATCCACAACCCATGAATAACTAAAATCAAATCAAATTTTGGATCTCTGTTAAGCATTTAATCAGAATCTTTTAAAGTCAGAACAAAGTTTATGATTGCAATTTGATTGTTATTGTTCAATTTAACTATCAGAAATCTGTGAGACCTAAATAAAAGGAAACTCACTGGATAAGGGAGGACAGAAAAAGTTTTTAAAAATTTGGTGAAAGAGTTGTTACAAATTAGTTGTATGTTTCTTATATATAATAACAGCTTCAAATGGGTAAAAGAATGAGTTAGTGCTGCAGATTTATTTTCACTGGAAATTGCTGAATTCCATAGAAATGAGACTAGTGGACTAATCAGTCATTGGTGATGATTGCAAACGTGAGAAGGAATCCATGGATAAACAAGGCCTCTTGCAAAAATGAGACTAGAGTCTATAGATACTTAATGTGAGCAACAATGGAAATGATCCCAGCCAGGCTATTTGTGTCACCTTGCTGAATCAGGATGCTCGCTGAAACACAAGTGTATTAATGGATGTAAAATAAAAATGTTTTGAGTGAACAACAGTATCATTCAATAGCTTGACAAGGAATGAGAACAGCTGAAGTGATTGGCCAATATGAACAGCTTGTTAACAGATCTTATGAAGAGCATCAGACATAAATAACTGATTGTGAAATCATTACAAATAATGTCAACTTGAAGTGCTTGGAGGCAAATATGAAGACTCAAAAACTTATGGCAGTTGACTTACATTAAATGCAGAAGTTTCAACCCAAGATTAGACACAGAACTAGATGCTTCATAAGTTTTGAAATAAAGTATACCTTATGGTGAAAAAGGCATTGTAAATAATTGATCTAGGTGGCCAACGCTGCAAAGAATTTGAGATAAAATTCTTTTGGAGGAGCTCAGTTCCTGGTCTTTAAAAAAAGAATTTTGAAGTAAGACTCCAGTGAAATAGTCCTGAAAGGTTTAAGCAGTGAAGAAGTCTTATGTACTGAGAAGTGGATGCAGAATAAAGAAAATCTGTTCAACTATGCCAGTCCTCCTGCTCAACCTGAACAGTTTATCAGTTATTGAAGTTGTATGTTTTTTGCAGTATAACAAATGTTTCATACTCTCATTAAACCCATAAGCATATAATATTGGTTAGACTCAACACTGATTGATTGATTCCAGAGTGATAACTGTCAATTCTCTTTTCAAAGGAAGAAATAATAATGGATCAATCAAGAGTTCACTGGGTAAGGCAGACTAGAACAAGTTAAGTAATGATTAAAAAGATAACAGAAAACCAGAGTGCATTCACTGTTACTTGTAACTCAGTATCTTTGACAATGGTCCTGTGTATAAAATTGTTTACAGTATTTATGAGAGAATTATAATTGCTAACCTTCTGAGTATTAAGTTACGTGGTAAAACACTGACAAAATGAGGATATAAAAACTAGAAATTCTGAAGTGTGACATTGGCTCAAAGAAATCTGTTGAAATTTATTGTTGTGGCAAAAAATGACATTCAGTAATTTCGTATCTAGGTGGTCTAATCGCAGTTTCCATGTAACTATAGCTGTAACAAAGATAACTGCCTCATGAAATTCAGCCTGACAGGTACTCGGAGCAGCAACAGAATTTGTTAGGGTTAACTCTCAGGTTCAGTTTCCCTTGCTGAATTCTTTATTTAGAATACATACATCAGAGGTCCATTTTCCAGATTTTGAATATTGCCCTGCAAAGTTCTATAAGCTAAAATAGCTGTCAATCTGCAGATTTTCTAATGTCATACATGTTGAAATTCAGTTGCAGCAACTCCTGTCACAATTTTTTATGTGAAATTTGAACACAATAGGATAGTGAAATGGTTGACAGTGGCAGATTCTTAATCTTGTACTGTTTTGCCAACGTCCTCTATGTTCACTGGTTTTGGGTCATATTAAATTAGCATGGCACAAAGTTGTATATTTATAAGCAAACAGAGTTCTTCACTGCAGATGGTGTGAACTTGCGTGGCAATTACATTGCTAAGGTTTCTTTGGCAGCACCTGAGAAACCAACAACCTCCACCATGTATAAAAATAAGGGTGTTAGGCACATTGGAACACCACCACTTGCAAGTTGTTCTGCAACTCACACATTATCCTGACTTGAATATGGATATCCTGTTCATTCATTGTGACCAGATCTCAAAACCTGAAAGTTTATATCTAACAGTATCATGGGGCTTACAAAAAAGACTTGTCATATAACACATTTCACAGCGAATCAAAGTGCTTCAATCATCACTGTTATAAACCCAGCAGTCAACACCCATACCAAGCAATGTGATATGAGAGTTGATCTGTTTTTTTTTCTTGTGATGCTAACTGAGAGATAAATATTGGGGATAACTATACCTTCTTCTTCAAAGTAGTTCTAGGCTGTTTTATATGCTTCTAAGCAAGAAGATGGGACTTTGATATCATCCAGATGACAGCACTGTGTCTGGTTGGCAGCCTTGATTTTGGTGTACAAGCTTCCAAGCCGAACTTGAACCAGGAGCCTTGCGACTCAGAAACAAGAAAAACTATTACTAAGTCGCAGCTACTTCAACACACACAGTGCAATAATTCAAGAAGTTGGCTCATCACCACATCTCGAAGGGCAACTAGGAATGACCAATAAGGCCATTAACAACCACATCCTGAAGAAAAAAAACTGACAAGATACAATGGCCGGTCTTTATTGATAGTTCACACTTCATCTGTGAACTGAAGGTGAACTGGATAGATATATTGTGGTTGGAGCAAACACACTGTCCAATCCTGTTATATTTTTTAATCCAAGTTCATGTGAGTGTGCACAGACTTGCAGCTTGTTTAAAGCATAACTTATTGTTTGGAGTGTTCTCAGTTAAAGACAAGTTTGCGTATGATCTGGCAAAAGTCAAAGCTCTTATTCTTTTTTGGAAATCTTTTTGTATCAAGTAGTTTTCTTCTATGAGATGGATATGGCTAAGAAGGGCATTGGGCAGCAGCTTAACATCCATTGATGACCTCTATAAATGTCATCAGCAGTGTACAGAGCATGTAACTGTCCTGTCTCAAGAAATTCTGTCAAATCATCTTTATACCTTGCATCAAATGTCAGCATTATGATCTGTTCCTCCCAGTCACAGAGTCGTAGAGTCATACAGTACAGAAACAGGTCCTATGGTCCATCTCGTCCATGCTGACCAGGTTTCAGTCTCATTCCTTCATTTTGTGTCCACTGTCACACATTAAGTCAAAAATATTCCAGCACTTCAGGACAACCCAGCTCCCATCCCTTCGGTGACCAACATTCAAATGATACATATTTCTGGCCCTCATAAATATGGAAAGATTCTTCACTGTCATATAAAGCCTTCCTCTACAGAAGAAGGATGAGGCAGAAAATTTGGGGGAATTGCAGGCCTGTAGCATTTTGTAAAAGGGCATTCTCTTCAAATCCAAAAAGCAAGAAGTAAGACATGGAGAAGCAACAGGCACAGCTCTGAACAAGGTTCTTTTTCCTTTTTGCACCATCCAGTTTAACAATAAAAATCGCAATTATGAAAATTCTACGTCAGCACTGCAGTGAAAGTTGTTTGATAAGAACAAACATATATTGGACATGGCAGATAAGGAGGAACATGGTTCACTATCATTGACTGCCTTCACGCAAGTGTGTGCTACAAAGTTGTTAAGTCAATGGAGATAAAAAGTTTGCTTGTATACAGCAAAACCGCTAGGGGTCCAGCACTGTACTTGTTCTGTTGGGATCTGTTTATCAAAATCAAAAGTGCATGATAACATGAAGACAGAGAGTAATAATATGCATGACCTGGAAAGAGGTGATATTATCGCTCTTGTCAGCTTGTGCTTTGTGTAAATTGTGTCAAAAGCTGCTGATTTTATCTATACTTCATCCACGGCTACATATGTTAATTAGACTTGAAACACTTTGGGATGCCAAAGATAGCAGCAGTTCCCAAAAACATAAATGCTGTATTTTCATGCATTTATTAACTTGTAGTTATAATTGTTATATAAAAGGTGTCCAGCCAATCCCTTTGGCATTAACTGAAGAATATCTCGAAATAAATGTCTTCACCAATTAAAGATTATTGTAGCCATCATGTACGTATAAAGTTTTTGTTATCTCACAATCCATGAAAAGGAACAAATACAATCTTGAGAAATATGAAGTATGTTCAACGAGAAGAGAAAACAACACTTTTCAGAAGCAGACTTTTGCAGAAGAGTCCAGAGAAGATAAATAAGGACTTTGTTGAAATTACTCTTCAAGCTGATCAGATGGAATCTCGTAACATTGAACCATATAGTGTGTGATATATATTACAGCTCCACACTGACAAAATGTAAATAGTTACATTCCACCAAACTCTAGTTGACTGCACATGAGAAGTTACAGAGTACAAAGACAATGCATATTAAAATGAAATTGGTGTTTTGAAACATATTGTGAAGTTTTTTTTGTGCCTTTGGTTAAATGTTTAAATCCCTTACTGATCCTGTGACATTTCACATGGATAATTTCAGGTAATAAGCTGAGCAATCTATATATATATTTATAGTTAAATGTTGATCTTACTGCTTTCTTCTTCATTAAGGTCTTGTAGTTGGCTGTCAAAGGTTTTGTTTATCTATGGCTAGGGATGTTGGAGTTGAATTCATACTTTCTTTCCAAAGATCACTTGGTATTCATTGAATTGACTAAACGAACAGGAGTACTGCAGATGCTGGAGATTAGAGTCAAGAGTGTGGTGCTGGAAAAGTTAGTCAGGAAGGGCTTTTGCCCGAAGCGTCAATTTTCCTGCTCCTTGGATGCTGCCTGACCTGCTGTGCTTTTCCAGCACCACACTCCTGACTCTTTGATTTGATCTTGCTTGGAAAATGTTCAATTGAATGATGAATCTCAAATTTGTCTTTATTAATCTTAAAAGTCTCATGTGCATATTGTATTCCCTTTATGCTTGCCATTGTAATACTCAGGTTCCAATTTGCAAATTAGTAGGAATAGTGGAGAGAGGTTGGGGACCACTAGTGTGTAGGTCCACATATTTGATTTCGTGGTAGTATTAAAGGGTAGTAGTTAAATAGAAGCGGGGAGACATGTGAATGAGCTGTCTCTCCTATTTTATACTAACATTAAAAAAAAACTCCACCCCTGAGGGTTTCAAATTAATGATAAAAAAAAGTAAATTCTCTATTCTTTAATAATCTAGTCATATAATGAAATCTGCTTGAAATCTGTAGTGGAAATATATGTTAAAGATTTCTGAAACAATTAAGTATGTTAACACTGATATGAGTGACATTGCTCTAACAACTTTTTTTATCTGGTGTGAGGTTAAATTGATCCTATCCTTGATTCAAATAACACCAGGTTATAATCCTACACGTTTATTTGGAAGCACTAGCTTTCAGAGCACTGTTTCTTCATCAGGTACCTACCTGATGAAGGAGCAGTACTCTGAAAGCTACTGCTTCCAAATAAACCTGCTGGACTATAACCCTGGTGTTGTGTGATTTTTAACTTTGTCCACCCCAATCCAAAACCGGCTCCTCCACAACTTGATTCAAATAAACAGTGAAAATGCAACATACATGAATTATAGAATCATCATGCCACAGAAGGAGGTCAATTGGTATTTCCAGTCCATGTCAGCTCTCTTTAGAATAATTCAATCAGTCTGATTTCCTTGCTCCATTCCCAGAGACCTTCAAGTTTATTTCCTTCAGGTGCCCACTCAATTTCCACAAGAAATTATTATTCATCTCCACTTCCACTACTCTTTTAGACGGCAAGTTTGAGATCTTCTCCGCTCATTGTGGGAAAAAAAAAGTGTCTTCCTCATATCAGACTGTAGGACAAGAAAAATCCTCCTAACGTAGTTTCAAATTTGACATTGAACCAGCATACCTTGGGAAATTAGAAAAGCGCTGATGAAGCGATATTCGTTTATCAGTCTTTAAAAACTAAAATTGCTGAACCAAGCCAAGAGACTCATAACAAATGCTATCAAGGGAAATAATAGAGAACACATAGACTGGTCAGAGACACTAATGCTTTTTTAAAATGAATAATAGGCCTTGAATCAAATTGAACAAGACGAAGAACAATGTTCCGGCAAATGCAAACATCTTTTCTTGGAACATTGTGTATCTGGAGCACTGCATTATTGGAGAACACAATAGAAACATGAATGACTTACTAAATGCATGCTAATAGTTTCATAGAGGCTTCAGAATATTATTGGGTACAGTGATTTAAAATAAGTTTTGTAGAATGATATAGTAAACTAACCACATTTTTCACGAAATAATCCAAAAGTTTGAATGATCAGAAATCTTTACTTCAGGAATAGAAGGCCATCACTGCAATCAAAGTCAGGAGACCTTCAGTGTTCTGAGAAAATGGTCACTAGACCCAAAACATAAACTCTGTACTCTCTCCACAGATGCTGCCAGGGCTGTTGATAGTTTCCCGATTTTGTTTCTGAGTTCCAATTTTTTTTTATTATTTAGTGAGTTTTTGCTGGAATTTTTAAAATGCATTCATGGGATGAGGGTGTCACTGGCTAGGCCAGCATATTGGATGCTGCCTGAACTGCTGCGCTCGTCCAGACCACTAATCCAGTATATATTGCCTGTCCCTAATTGCCCAGAGGGTAGTTAAGGGTCAGCCACATTGCTGGGGGTCTGAAGTCACATGTAGGCCTGACCAAGTGAGGATGGCAGTTTCCTTCCCTAAAGAACATTAGTGAATCAGATTTTTTTTCCCCAACAATCAGCAACTGCAGAACATATTTGAGCATTTTTATGTCAGATATAATCTCCTGCCTTGAACCATAAATCTGTGTCCCTGGTCCTTGTACTTTCAACTAACGGGAATAATGTTTCTTTCTCTACTTTACTTAAATCTGTCATAATCATGTACATCCAAGATATAATCTCAATCTCCTTACTCAAGCCAACTTTTTTGGCTAATAATTTTGCTAGTCCTAGTAACCAAAGCAAATCTCTTCCAAAACATTTAATGCAGAAGAATGACTGTGATATTATGTATCTATTTTCCTATTGTCATTTTTCAGGATTTAGTAGAAAAGTCGACTAAAACCTGCTTCTGCCTTCCACCAATGATATTTCATGAAGATATGTACACTTAGTTTATGGGAAACTGAAAATAGCTATAAGAGAAAACTAAAAATCAAAAAATATAACTTTTCAAGGTATACAGTAAAATTAGATATTTAATTGATGTGAGTATTTTTCCCAATGCATTCAGTTTTTTGAAACATATCTATCTGCTGTGTGCTAAAATGTAAAAACAATATACGTAGATCAGAACAACGTGTACAGATGGCAGTATGGAGAGTTCATCTGTGCTCTTATTGCTAACAGAAGATTATTTTTGTCTCCAGTTTCCACTGCTTCTACTTATCCACTCCCTACCAAGGACTATGATCATGAATAATACATCCCAACATAGCATGAAAAATTCATAACACATCCTTCTACACCAATTTACTCTTCCAAGCAGTGAAATGAGCAGTTCGAAAAGAGACAGAGGCTGGAATACATCGCAGTATAATGGCCTTTCCCCGTTGTAATACCCAGATCAATAGGGCAATATCCCAGGAAAGGTTTCAGGTGGCCAAGACAATCAAGCACAATCCAGTCAATTAATTACATTGGGAAACTTGGTTTAACTGCAGTCCTGACTGAATACATTTCCAAACAGCTTTTGATAACAGCAATTTGGATTAACATAAAACATATCTAAATGCTGATGAAAAGGTTAAGAAAAATATAATTGGGATTAGAATTGTTTACATTAGAGCATGGCGTATTACTGGTGATTTTGAGCTCACAAGAATTACTGCAGATGGGAAAATGGATTGTGAACCAAATGCACGTTATAAAAGGATCATTGAGTTATCGAGCCATTGTCAAGCCAGAACTTTTTAAATGTTTGTTGTCTTGAAATAGGTATTGATAGGAAATACTGTTGTTAAGAGAATTCACCAAAACTTTTAGTCACAATTTCCATAAAGGACTCATTAACTCTTCTGCTGACTCATAGAGTAATTGTGAAAGTCATTTATGGACGAATTAATATTGTTTGATTCCAAGTGCTCGCAATGTAAAAATAGCGAAATAATGTACTTTAACTCAATAAATTTTGAGAAATGGCAAGTTGAAAATCACTGTCAACAGCACCATTTGCCAGCTGGAATTCCAGTTAAATTAATGATCATAATTATGTCCAATATTTGGGACAGCTGGTGGCCATTAAGCTACTTACTTACTATTCAGAACAAATAATTTAGCAACCATGTTTTACCACTAAGCTGATTGCTATCTTAGCATTATAGAGTAAACAAAACATGACCATTACAAATGATCTGAACTAAGCTTAGGCACTGTATTAGATTCTGCAGATTCCATAGTGCAATAGATTAAATCTCAGTTATACTATTATTCCCAACATATTATAACTTCAGAGTGTAGCTCTCCTTTTACAAACTGTTAAGTCAGAAATAGGTCATAGAAGAAAGGAAGTAGGCAACAACAAAAGCCCAAGACCAATTTCTGAAGAAGATACGACAACAGACGCAGTTACATCTGACAAGATTTCAAATTATTCTATAAGACCATAAGACATAGGAGTGGAAGTAAGGCCATTCGGCCCATCGAGTCCACTCCGCCATTCAATCATGGCTGATGCGCATTTCAGCTCCACTTGCCAGCGTTCTCCCCGTAGCCCTTAATTCCTCTAGACAACAAGAACCTATCAATCTCGGCCTTGAAGACATTTAGCGTCCCGGCTTCCACTGCACTCCGTGGCAATGAATTCCACAGGCCCACCACTCTCTGGCTGAAGAAATGTCTCCGCATTTCCGATCTGAAATGACCCCCTCTAATTCTAAGGCTGTGTCCACGGGTCCTAGTCTCCTCGCCTAACAGAAACAATTTTCTAGCATCCACCTTTTCAAAGCCATGTATTATTTTGTACGTCTCTATTACATCTCCCCTTAATCTTCTAAACTCCAACGAATACAATCCCAGTATCCTCAGCCGTTCCTCATATGCTAGACCTGTCATTCCAGGGATCATCCGTGTGAATCTCCGCTCTACTGAGTATGTTCAAAGCCTATCTAAATTGGAAAATGGATTCATATAACCAAATTTCCAAGGCCTCATTCTTCATCCCCATTCAATTAAAGCAAATATTCAAATAATATGTGTTCTGAACTCAGCAACGTTTAGTTCAAGGCCAGAAATGATGTATCAAAAAATTAAAAGGTATATCTAAAACATATGAATGTATAATCGAGAAAGCTTGTTCTAAACAGCAAATACCTTGAAATGATAACATTATTTAAAGTGTTAACACCATGGCTTAGGTTCTCTGATTGGAAGGTAGTCATTATGGCAACACGCCCTGAAAGATTCATTTGTGGGATCCCTCAGAAATCCCGACATGACAACTATGCAGAAATTGTCCAGCAAGTTCAACCTTGTAGCGAGCAATGACTTGACTTCTAGAACCCTCCAACAAATGTCTCCAACTCTGAATTCGAGTTAGAGACTTGGACTGTTCTACCTTACTTTTTGGGAGTTAGTCAGGGAAAGTTAGAGGGTTAAAACTCGGTCCAACTCTTCTGCCCCTGCGCCTTGCATTGATGTGACCTAACCTCAACACCCTCTCTGTTCCCTAGCATAAACCTTTCAACACCACCTTCTGCCACTGTAATTCTTGCCCCTTGACTCAACCTGACACCCTGGATCCGATTCTCCCCAACTTATTCTACATCCCCTCACTCTCCTGCCACCCTACATATCCTGTCCCAGCTAACCCGACTACCATCACTGATTTGCCATCCTATCCTTGTCACCATTTAACACCCAACCTCACTCATCTGCTTATAACCCTCTCTTTCTCATCCACCTAACTTGCACTCTTAACTTGCCTCTGTAACTTATCAAAGTGCCTTTGCAACCTTGAAAGTCCAAAATATTTTAGCTAGTGCAGTAAAAGTCCAATGATAATCTTACACTGCAAGGATCGACTTCCCAAAAAGATATAATCCACATTTCACAAGAGGACCCTTTCAGAAGTATGGGCCAAAAATACAGAGGTATTTGATATGGTACATTTGAAGGAGTGAAGTGGCAATTCGCTGGTGGCTGCCAGGATTCAGAAGAGTTGTCACCAATCACAATAAATTCTTGATACTGTTGAACCTCTATATTAGCATGATACCTGAATGTGATTATGGCCATATAGGTATCAGCGCTGTTCCAAACTCCACAACCTTGTCAATTCACAGGCCAGTGCTGCCTACCCTAGTTTAACTTTGGATTATAATTTAAATTTAAACTTTAATTAAGGGAACTTGCTAGTTGAATTTGGATCAATGGCTACCTTAGAGGATATAATATATAGTCTGCTTTAGCTGTTTTTTTCTTAAATTTTCAGACATCGAGCTGGCAATTCTGAACCAGCATCATCAATGATGTGGAGGTCACTCTGAGTATGAGAAATACAATGGATTCTAATATTGTGAATCTCTAGTCTCAACTCATCCTCGCGACTGATTTTGAACAGGGCATGCACTATGATTACTCAAGACTGCAATCTGGCAGCTATTGCAACAGGAATCTGTTAGAAAGATGGAACAATTTTACATCCATTACTAAATGAGATAATTTTGAATTGAATGTTGGCTCAATTTACTCATGAATGAGTTCATTTTATTGCTTGATTTGAGGTTATATTTGTCCAGGTAGAAATTCATTGCAAGTATCCATGCAGGTCATTCTATGAAATAAAGAATATTATTTTGTGATCCCTCTGCAGTGAGCACTTCCTCATGGATTTGACACACCTGCTGTACTCTTCAAGTCTAATCGTAAGAGTTCTGACAAGATAACTACAGGAATTTGAATGTCAAATTGAAGCATTAAATTTCTATTGGAGCTTTACTGAAAATGTCTAGCTACCCTGAATTATTTAAGGATAATGCTAGTATCCGCTTAGACAATTCTCATATCAAAATGCATTCAATGCAACAACTGTCAGTCTAGACAACACTTCTTCACTCACAACATTGCATTGCTTCACAATACAATTCCCCAGTAGCAAGTAATTTTTACCACAGTTGCACTTAAAAAATGTGGAAATTAAATATTAATAGAACAAGCTTTAAAACGTTCAAAACTCTTAATTGCCTTCCTTTAGCGATGACTACGTAGAGCATTTAGCAGACAGCAAAGGAAAAGAGAGTATAAATTTATAAAGCACTGTTCAGGCCTCAGAATATCCAGTGCTTTGCATGCAATAAACACATTTAAGCGTAGCAACTGTTGTAATATAAGCAGTCACAGCAGTCAATTTGTACAAACAGCCCACTGCTTTGAAGTGTCAGCATAGATTATGTGCTCGTGAACACTACAGCTTGAATCTATGATCTTCCAATTGAGAGACACAAGTCTTACAATTGAGATTTGGCTGAAAAGTGTGGGAGAATAAAGGAGAAAAAATTATCCTGTTAAATCAGAGGCAAAATTTGGCCTAAAACAGATGTGGGAAGAGGAGGGAACAGCCATTCTGATAATTTCCTTTTTTTTTGTGGGGGGGGGGGGGGAGTGTTGTGGAATTCTTGTTAATCCACTCTTCCCTGTGACTTTCTGAATGTTGAGTGATAAGGATAAAATATCATGGCAAAATTTAGATTCCTCTACAATTAGTTCCTTTAAAAAATCTGTTTTTTTCTTCAAATTCCAGCTGTAAGATCATTTGAAGAGGTTTTTCATGTGCATACTGATGTGCTGACCAATAATCAGCCTCACCGTATGCAATAAATCATTTTATTTCTGTCCAGTTGTGTCCAGATTTCACTTCATTCTGAATGGAGCTGTGGGCGACCAGGGTGGACTGAGGCTGTCAGAGGCCTCATTGGATAAAGAGGGGAAGAGTTAAGGATGTTTGGGGTCCATAAGCACTAACAGCTGGAAATATTTTCCTGTTGTAACAAGGTAACAAGAATAAAAGAAACACTTAGTAAACTAGTTGAAGTGAATTGACTAGATTTGTCCACATCAAGTAATTGTAAGAGATCAACACAAGTACTTAGCTTCTTCATACAATCCTGACAATGTGGAAACAGGCCCTTCAGCCCAACAAGTCTACACTGACCCTCCAAACAGTAACCCATCCAGACCAATTCCCCTACCCTGTATTTACCCCTGACTAATGCACCCTATCCACACATTCCTGAACACTCTGGGCAATTTAGTACGGCCAGTTCACCTAACCTGCACATCTTTGGATTGTGGGAGGAAACCAAAGCACCTGGAGGAAACCCACAAAGACATGGGGAGAATGTGGAAACTCCACAGATATTCGCCTTAGGTTAGAATTGAACCCAGGTCTCTGTCGATGTGAGGCAGCAGTGCTAACCACTGAGCCACCAGAAATGATGAAGAGCTTATGCCCTAAATGTCGACTCTTCTGCTCCTTAGATGCTGCCTGACCTGCTGTTCTTTTCCTGTGCCACACCTTTTGACTTTCACCTTCTTCCCCAGCCACCAATAAAATATTAAGTGATATCAACTGCTCGAAGACAGTGACAAAAATTACAGCAATTGTTGCCAATATGAAAAATGCAGAAGTTCAAATTCAAAGAATTAAATTGTAAAAAGTGGGTTTTGTCAGTCAAAGGACTGGTTTGGCTTTGTAGGGGGAGGATTGTAGGGGTAGGGTTTGGCAATATGGGTGCAGGAGAATTATGATAAATGCTAAAGATGAAGAGGTCTAGCTGAATTTAACAGCAGGAATTTATATTCATTTTACTCTTTGGTTTCCTGCTTGGCAGTCAGCTCTTAATATTGGGCCCCAGTTTGGGATTGTTCCTGATAAGTGGTGAAGGTCAGACACGGTTTTGCTGGGGCTTTGCTGGGAACTAGAAACCATTAAAAGGGAGTGTTTGGGTTGGTAGCCGAGGGAAATCACACTGGTAACTGTTAATTTAAATTATCTCCACTGTGGGAGCCTGAATTAAATAGTTTAATGAAGTCAATTTCTCTAAAAAGGGAATGCAGTCACCAGCAGCATAAAAAGGCAGTAAGCATATAAAAGAAGGATTCAGGCTGCATTGCTTGATTTAACCTCTCCCCAACCTCCCCCTGCCCCCCACCCCTTCACAATCCTCTTCAATTCATTGCAAATATCTTGACACCAGCAAAAAATGCAGAAAGAAAACAATACTCTGGTCTTCGACAGGAACTCAAACCTTCAGGAAAATGAGCTACCGCTCAAGACTGCTATCTTTACCTTTACTTTTCCTACACTTGAGCAATCCTTTCAAATGACAGATCATGAGGATGCAGAGCACGATTGCATTGCAGTTTATTTGCTTCTTCACGACTGTGTCAATTTTCAGCAGATGAGCCGAACACAGAAGATGGCCAAGGATATAGTAATGAGACTGCAGGAATGCTTGATATATTTGTTTGTAAAAATAAACGTTATTGGAAGAGGCTGACGTTTAGGGACTTTGGTTCAAAGTGGGGCTGTTGAACACAATGTTAAATTTGCCACACACATTTGAACAGATTAGAGGGTGAAAAAATGAAAACAGCCATCTTCTACATAAGCTAGGTTAACAATGAAGGGGATGTTAACACTATAATATAAAAAGAGATGTTTAATCAAGCTCAAACAGTTTCAGGATATAGTCAACCAAAGGGCAATCCTTCTCTGAATTTATGGAAATGCAGTCAGCCATAATCAAAGTAGTTCACCAGCAGTGCCGAGAAATTGGAATTTGGATCAAATCCCATTTTCTGAAAGCTAGGAGAATTAGCACATGTAGGTCTTCAGCTTTGTGGTTATTGTTCAAGATGCACTTTGGTCTGGCATTGTAACATCATCAATTACTTTCTCATTCCCCAATTTCTTCAGTTTCAGTTGAATCTTTTGAAGAGGGACAATCACAGACAAATTGCCACTTCGCTGTTTTTTTATTGTTTTGTACATCACAGCTCCTGTTTAATAGCAGCATAAATTCCCTTCCCCCAATTAAATAAATATCTTTCCATACTTGTTTGGTTCTATCCCTCTCCATGGCTATGTGGTCACTGTCACCGAAATGAAGGCAGAAAAATCACATAAAGAATGGGAAGAGAGGAGGGTAGGTCTGAGGGAAGGTGGAAATCGGAGGCAATGTTAGTACATTTCCCATTGCTGGGCAAGCAGGCTATGGCAAGTTGAATCAGTCGTGGGCTACACTGTCAATGGGGAGTTGGGTCAAGTTGAGGCTGCTGAGCCAAACTTGGTAATGGACTTTGAATTTCCCCACCAAGAGTATATTCTATGTCCCAGCTAATTCCAACTGATGCTCAACATGAAGTATTGATTCGTCAACCAAGATGAGTCCAGTAGCTGAGACGTGTGCAAGATGTCTATTTGTGCTTGTTTGACCTGATGGCAGGAAACTACTAGGGTCCAGTCAATACTTAGGACTTTCAGGACAGCTGTCTCCTGACTCTATTATCTGCCACTATGTCTGGCATGAGGAGGTGGTGGAGGAGTCTGGCATATTCTCCTCAGACTAGTTTAGCATTTATCGACAAGCAGCAGGGGAACTCAAGTTAGAGATCAAAGAATAGGTGAAAAAGTAAAGGGAGTGGAAGTCATTGTAGTGGAAGGCAAAAGCTTAGTTTCAAAATAATGGCAGAATAAAAGTCAGATCTAAATGAAAACAAAATCAGGAAAGCAAGATATAGAAACTGGGGTAAGAAAAAAATCAAAACAAAGGAGTAAGCTCATGACCCAGAAGGCTGTGAAGTGCCTGAGCAATAAATGAGTGCTGTTCTTTCACCTTGCATTGGGCCTCGCTGCAATAGAGTGACAGGCCTGAGACAAGATTCTGAACATGAGAACAGGATTATGTATTGAAATAGCAATTGACTAGAGGGAAGGGACCAGGTTTACTGAGCTGCAGTGTGCTGCAAAGCAGACACTGAGTCTGAGGTTGGGTGGGGTTGGCGACGGGGGAGGGATCTTCCATTGAGTGCTATGGACCAGGCCAGACCCCCTCAAAACATTTCAAGAAAGTGGCCCAAAGTTAGTGATCCTAAACTTTCCTAGTAATTATTAAGGTAAGTAAATCTTTGAAGTCCCCAACAGGAATCCATAGTGTTTTGGAGGATTCCAGGTGTGTGTTTTCTTCTTTCTTTAGCAGTCCCACAGGATTGAGGATGACTTGCTTTCACTCTGGGGGGTGGTGGTCAGTCCTGCAGTGAATGAATAGTCCAATCCTGGAGCCGCAAACTCTGCCATGGGAGGGGCAGATGGTGTTTGAGGTTGGTGGGAGTCTCTGGATTCTCATTCCACTGCTTGTGCTTGGCCTCCATTTGCTCCACTCAGTGATGCTCGATGTGGTTGGTGCCTTTAGGAATGCTTCTTCTCCAGGTTGTGTGTTCCAAGGGAATTGATTTCCATGTGTCGGAGGGGATGTCACATTCATTTAAGTAAGGTTTAAAGGTGTTGTTGTAGCAATTGCTCTGCCCTTCCCATGATCTCTTAGGGTTCAGATGGAAAAAAATTATTAAGTGTGTATAAGAAAACTTTGTCGGTATGTGGATGTACCTAGTGGAGAAGGTGCAAACCTTGACCTACTCTTGGAAAATAAGGCAAGGCAGGTGACTGAGGTGTCAGTGGGGGAGCACTTTGGGCCAGCAACCATAATTCTATTAGTTTAAAATAATGATGGAAAAGGATAGACCAGATCTAAAAGTTGAAGTCCTAAGTTGGAAAAAGGCAAATTTTTGATGGCATTAGGCAAGAACTTTCAAAAGCTGATTGGGTGCAGATGTTTGCAGGTAAAGGGACAGCTGGAAAATGGGAAGCCTTCAGAAATAAGAGAACGAGAGTTCAGAGACAGTATATTCCTGCTGGGGTGAAAGGAAAGGCTGGTAGATAGAGGGAATGCTGGGCGACTAAAGAAATTGAGGGTTTGGTTAAGAAAAAGAAGGAAGCGTATAGGCAGCAGAGATCAAGCGAATCCTTAGAGTATAAAGGCAGTAGAAGCGTACTTAACATGGAAATCAGGAGGGCAAAAAGGGGACATGAGATAGCTTTGGCAAATTAGCTTAAGGCAAATCCAAATCATTTTTAGAAGTACATTAGACACAAAAGGGTAACTAGGGAGAGAATACGGCTCCTCAACGATCAGCACGGCAGCAAGACAGCCTTTGTGTGGAGCTTCAGGCGATAGGATAGATACTAAACAAATATTTTACATCAGTGTTTACCGTGGAGAAGGACATGGAAGATATCGAATGTGGGGAAATGGATGGTGACATCATGAAAACTGTCTATATTACAGATGAGGAGGTCCTGGATGTCTTGAAACACATTAAAATGGATAAGTCCTAGGACCTAATCAGGTGTACCCAAGAACTCTGTGGGAAGCTCGAAAAGTGATTGCTGGGCCCCTTGCTGAGATACTTGTATCATCAATAGTCAAGGTGAGGTGCTAGAAGACTGGAGATTGGCTGGCATAGTGCCACTATTTAAGAAAGGTGGTAAGGAAAAGCCAGGGAATGATAGACCAGTGAGCCTGACATCGGTGGTGGGCAAGTTGTTGGAGGGAATCCTGAGAGATAGGATATACATGTATTTGGAAAAGCAAGGACTGAATAAGGACAGTCAGCACGGCTTTGTGCATGGGAAATCATGTCTAAAAAACTTGATTACATTTTTTGAAGAAATAACAAAGAGGATTGATGAGGGCAGAACAGTGGACATGATCTATATTGACTTCAGATAAGGTGTTCGACAAGGTTCCTCATGGGAGACTGCTGAGCAAGGTTAGATCTTATGGAATACAGGGAATACTAGCCATTTGGACATAGAACTGGCTCGAAGGTAGAAGACAAAGCTGGTGGTGGAGGGTTGTTTTTCAGACTGGAGGCCTGTGACCACTGGTGTGCCACAAGGATTGGTGCTGGGTCCACTACTTTTCATCATTTATATAAATGATTTGGATCTGAACATAGGAGGTATATTTAGTAAGTTTTGCATGTGACACCAAAATTGGGGTTATAGTGGACAGTGAAGAAAGTTACCTCAGAAAACAACAGGATCTTGATCATCTGAGTAAATGGACCAAGGAGTGGCAGATGGAGTTTAATTTAGATAAATGTGAGGTGCTGCATTTTAGAAAAGCAAATCTTAGCAGGATTTATATACTTAGTGGCAAGGTCCTAGGGAGCGTTGCTGAACAAAGAGACCTTGGAGTGAGAGTCATAGCTCTTTGAAAATAGAGTCGCAGGTAGATAGGATAATGAAGAAGGTGTTTGGTATGCTTTCTTTTATTAGTTAGAGTATTGAGTTAAGGAGTTGGGAGGTCATGTTGTGGCTGTACAGGTCATTGGTTAGGCCATTGTTGGAATATTGCATGCAATTCTGGTCTCCTTCCTATCAGAAGGATGTTGTGAAACTTGAAAGGGTTCAGAAAAGATTTACAAGAATGTTGTCAGGGTTGGAGGATTCGAGTTATAGGGAAAGGCTGAATAGGCTGGGGCTGTTTTCCCTGGAGTATCAGAGTCTGAAGGATAACTTTATAGAGGTTTATAAAATCATGAGGGGTAGGGATATGACAAATAGACAAGTTCTTTTCCCTGGAGTGGGGGAATCCAGAACTAGAGGGCATAGGTGAGAGCATAAAGTTATAAAAGGGACCTAAGGGGCAATCTTTTCATGCAGAGAGGGTAGTGCATAATGAACTGCCAGAGGAAGTGATGGAGGCTGGTACAATTACAGCATTTAAAAGGCATCTGGATATATGAATAGGAAGGATTTAGAGGGATATGGATCAAGTCCTGGCAGATGGGACTAGATTGGGTTAGGATATCTGGTCGGCATGGACGAGTTTGACGAAAGGGTCTTTTTCCATGTTGTCCATCTCTATGACTCTACCTCTTACTATTGTGGAGTAGAGCACTCCGTCAGAGAGTCTCGCGTCAGGCATGTGGACAATATGGCCCATTCTTTGCAGCTGGTCATGTGCGAGCATTGCCTCGATCCTGACGATATTGGCCTGGGAGAGGATACTCATGTTGATACTTCTATCCTGCCAGTAGAGAAGCAAGATTTTGAGAATGTAGCACTGTCTGGGAATTTGAGGTGCAGGTATACACATTCCATGGTTCTGATGCATGGGGTCCACAGCTGCTCTGGAGATCATGAACTTGGTGCTTGGTGTGAGATATTTAAGTTCACACACTCTATCCCTCTAGTATTTGAAGAGTACTTGCCCATCAGAAGCTTAACCATTCTGGGCAATAACCATCTCATCAGGGATTTCCAAGAGGTCCCAAATTGCTTCTATCAGGGTATCTCTGGTCTCCAGCTACCCAGAGTCTGGATGATCTGGCCCAGAGCTGATCAATACAAGTACTTATCCACAGGGTTCATTCGGAATCTCACAACCCTCAAATGGTTGACCATTCACCAAGTATTCACAGCAAAATTGATTTCAAAGTAGGCTCGAGTGACATGAGCAGGGAACTTAAACAATCAGGAATTGTATTATGACATATTATACTTGAATTCCTTTCACATTTAATTGGGATTTTTATGCAATGTTTTAACCTATTCCCAGCATTGTCAACCTTCTCTGGAAACAATGACCTCCATTTGATTTGATGATTGAGGTGCAATTGCCTTATGGTTTAATTGGATTATTAGACATGTTACCATGGTTAAACTTGTATCTCCAGAGAGACTACTTGGAAATAACATCAGCAAAACAACACATTAGATTAAAGTAACAACTTGCAAGTGTTGTAGTATACATTTGACAAGAGAATTTGCATATGCACAATTGTGTCCAAGCTTTTTCATGCTGCATTGAGACTTGCTTTGAAAATAAGAAAGAAGTTAAAACAGGGAAAAAACGATTTACAAGAAAGGCAGTGTCAATGCAGAATGGGCTACCTGAATTAATCTTCTGTCAGTGTCTGGTCACATTCTTAGAATCGCTTTGCTCTGTTAAAAAAAAACTGCAATTTTATTTTCTGTTTTATATATATCATCACCTGTTTATTATTTTATGACATATATCCTGTCACTTGTTTTGTATGTGGTGTTGATTAAAATAGAGTGGGAGCAATAACTCAAGGATGAGAGGTAGCTGGAGGAAAAACTGTCTGGTGATTAGTCTATGTTGAAGGGAAGTAAGGAAGAAGAGAAAACTGCTGGGAGGTAAAAATAACCAGCTGAAAAATCTGACTTCTCTACTGCAAGAATAAGGTAAATAAGATGATGGGACATTGCTCTGGATGAAAAATGTATGCAATTCTAAGCATCATAAGAGGATAGGAGAATGATTTGATAAATATGACAGAGAGGTGTAATTAGTGTCATGCAAAATGAAACAAGTAAAATAAAAGCAAAGGTCTGTGCAGAAGGATGGACAGTTTACTTTAATTAAATACTTAAACCTCAGTTTCTGCTTTTCTTTAAAACTTTAAAGTGGTTATTAAGTGGTTATTAAAATGGTTGAAACTTTTGGTGTGGTTAAATTGTAGTTAAAGTTCCAATTCAGTAAGATGTTCATATGAGATAAGGCATCATATCCAGTGGCACATACAACGCCCTAGGTTACAGGTGGCATACGAGACATGGCTCTGGGTCCCATGATTTATATTTATTAGCCTTCTAAACACTTCAGCAAAGATTCACCAGAGTTGTACCAAAGCTTCAGTGGTCAATTATAGAGGTTACATTACATTTCCCCAGAAAATAAAACATTACAGAGTGATTTCATTGAGCTTTTTAAGAGTCTGGAAGAAATTGATATGGTGGGCAGAGAGAGAAATAAGTGGTATTGTTGATGGTGTGAGTTTGTGTGTGTATGGGGTGGGTGGGAATCTAAACAGGCAAGGCCTGTTTAAATCAGGGCAAGATGACTCAGGACAGAAGTTATGAAATCGTCCTTCATAAAATGTTGATAGCTTTGGAACTTTCGTATTAAAAAGATCAGCCAGAGGAATTAATAATTTTCAATCTGGAATTAATAAACTTTTCTGAGAGAACAGCAGAAGAGGAGATGGTTCCAAGATGGAGTTAAGATACAGATACACTATGTTCTTGTTCAATGGTAGACAATATTGAGGAGATGAATTGTATTCCCCAGTTCCTCTATCTAACAGCATTTGTCATTATTGACTTTCCACTAGTTACTCCTACTGGAGAAATAAATACAGATTGGCATATTTGCAGAAGCAAAGATCTTGGGCTTTACCTTTCTCCACACCTTCACTCCTCACTAGGCAAGAAAAATGACAAAGAAATGTTTTAAAATAATCTCGGAAAATACAAAAAGTCCACATCTGTTCACCTGTTCCTTGATGTATTTGTGCTTGCTATACCATTAATAGCAGTGATTCAATTTCTTGAGGAGGTGCCTACTTAAAAAAAAACGGTAGTGGTTTAAGTGGCATTGCAATGAATTAATTAGCTCATTGATGTAATGTTAATAGCAAACCAGGATAATTCCCATGCTATCTGGAGGACTCACATAGCTGGAAGAGAGCAAGTCAAAGGGCTGCATTTTCCCCATTGTTTAACAGTGTTTTTTTGAGTGAGATGCATCATGCTAGGTACACATGGCCCTTAGTGGCTTCCCTCATTTGCTTCACTTCAGACATTACAAGCTAGGCATGGTTTTTCAGACAGAAAGGCAAGTTAATTACTTACTTCTGAAGAAGAGCCATGCTGGAGTTGAAATGTTCATTCTGTTTCTATCTCCATACATGCTGCCAGACCTGCTGGGCTTTTCCAGCAATGTCTGTTTTTGTTGCTGCTGAGTTTCTTTATCACTTTCGGATTTTATTTAAGTTATCTCCTTGGCTCACTGACAAGAACCTTGAGTTGTTGCTGGATGGTGTGGTTCCGGGCAATGCATTGGCCTGCTGACTAGTAAAGAAAGCCACAACCCAGAATCAGACTGTTTGAATAGTAATAGTGGCCTGTGCCAGTGCAGTGTCCCAGGTGAAAAACACAGTGCAAATTGATGTCAATGATTTTCTTTGCTTCACAAAGTTAGGTGCCACCATATTCTCTCTGCTACTTCATGCTCCCGGGACCATCACCATTCTAAATCTGTCATTGCCTACCAATCACACTAATGCTAATAGAACTATACCTCTTCCTATTGCAGGCATCATGTTTATTCAAAGTATTTTTCCCAAATGACTAAGCTGAGGTGTCCTCCCTACTTCCTATTCACTCACTGGTGACACGCTACCAGCTGTCCTGCTCCTACATCACAACTGGTTACACTTTCATTCTCTGTTATCTTCTGCTCCTACATCACCACTAGTTGCACTTCCATCTTCTGTCATTTGTCTGACTGCAGGAGAAGCTGACTCTCCCTCCACCACCTGATGTCTCCACAGCACACTGACCAAAATACTTGTAATCCCTGGACTGTTTGCATTTAACCTGCGGGGCAGACCATGGCCATTCCCTGGACTGTTTGCATTTAACCTGCGGGGCAGACTATGGCCATTCCCTGGACTGTTTGCATTTAACCTGCGGGGCAGACTATGGCCATTCCCTGGACTGTTTGCATTTAACCTGCGGGGCAGACTATGGCCATTCCCTCGACTGTTTGCATTTAACCTGCGGGGCAGACTATGGCCATTCCCTGGATTGTTTGCATTTAACCTGCGGGGCAGACTATGGCCATTCCCTGGATTGTTTGCATTTAACCTGCGGGGCAGACTATGGCCATTCCCTGGACTGTTTGCATTTAACCTGCGGGGCAGACTATGGCCATTCCCTGGATTGTTTGCATTTAACCTGACCATGGCTGACCATGGCCATTCCCTGGATTGTTTGCATTTAACCTGCGGGGCAGACCATGGCCATTCCCTGGACTGTTTGCATTTAACCTGCGGGGCAGATCATGCCCATTCCCTGGACTGTTTGCATTTAACCTGCGGGGCAGACCATGGCCATTCCCTGGACTGAGATCAGACATGTCACTTGACCCACTGTGGTGATTACCCCTGACTGCGCATAGTTCCCTTTGACCCATTTAATGAAAATGTCTCCTTTGATTTTCACACATAGCTATTTGCTCAAAGACCATGCTATTTGCTACAAAAGCTGCTAGCACATGTTTTAGGTGTGACATTTACATGCTTTATAGCATCATGTCTACCTTTTGATGGTTCAGTACTCCAAATCGTGACAAGCTGCCTGTGTCTCCCTATGCATGAAAAAGCAATGAAGGCTGCTAGCCTCTGTGGCTTTTATGTAAGTGCAAAGTGAAGGCGCACTAAGAAATGAAGCTAAGAGCTGTGAGATGCATTACGTTTAGATGCATGCAATGCCCATGTGTCCCTGTGTGCAAAGTAATCTGACAGAAACAAGCAAGCCATGAGCTGGAGGGAGGGCTTCAGATACTTAGACCATTCAGATACCTTCTGGGGAAGGTGGAACCTATACATGAAGGACGGGTTGCACCTGAACTGGAAGGCACAAATGTCCTGGGTGGGAGATTCGCTCATGTGGTTCAGGAGGGTTTAAACTAGCTTGGCAGGGGATGAAACAAAGAGATCGGTTAAAGTGAGTCTGCTTTAATGCAAGGAGTGTCAGAAATAAGAGTGATGAACTTAGAGCATGGATCAGTACTTGGGACAATGATATTGTGGCCATAACGGAGATGTGGGTTTCACAGGGGCAGGAATAGTTGCTAAATGTCACAGGGTTTGGAACATTTAAAAAGAACAGGGAGGGGGAAAAAGAGGAGGGGGTGTGTCATTGCTAATCAGAGAGTGCATCACAGCTATAGAAATGAAGGTTGTTGAGGGAGGTTTATATACTCAGTCAGTATGGGTGGAAGTTAGGAACAGCCAGGGAGCAGTCACCTCATTGGGAGTCTTCTACAGACCCCCTAATAGCAGTAGGGAGATTGAAGAACTCATAGGCCGGCAGATTTTGGAAAAGTGCAGATGTAGCAGGGTTTTTGTTATGGGTGACTTCAACTTTCCAAATATTGACTGGAACCTCCTTAGTGCAGATGGTTTGGATGGAGCCGTTTTTGTCAGGTGTGTTCAGGAGCGTTTTCTTACTCAGTATGTAGAAGGCCGACAAGGGGAGAGGTCATTTTGGATTTGGTGCTTGGTAATGAGCCAGGACAGGTGTCAGATCTTGTGGTGGGAGAATACTTTGCTGACAGTGAACACAAATGCCTCACATTTACCATAACCATGGAGAGGGAAAGGAGCAGTTACCATGGGAAAAAAATTAATTGGGGAAAAAGAAATTATGAAGCTATCAGCCAGGAGTTGGGAAGTACAGATTGGGAGCAATCGTTCCACAGAAAGGGCACAGCAGAGATGTGGAGACTGTTTAAGGAGCAGTTGTTGCGGGTGATGCATAGATTTGTTCCTCTGAGACAGGCAAGAAGGGGTAAGATTAAGGACCTTGGATGATGAGAACAGAGGAGCTTTTCGTCAAAGGGAAGAAGGCAGCTTACGTAAGGTGGAGGAAGCAAGGGTCCAGCACAGCTTTAGAGGATTATAGGCTTACTAGAAAGGATCTCAAAACTGGACTGAGGAGTGTCAGGAGGGGCATGAAAAAGGATTAGGGAGAACAGAAAGGCATTTTACTCAGATGTGAGGAATAAGAGAATGATCAGGGAGAAGGGAGGGCTGATCAGGAATAGCGTAGGGAACTTGTGCGTGGAGTCTGAGCAGATAGGGGAAGACCTAAATGAGATTTTTGCTTCAATTTTCACCAAGGAAAGGGATCTTGATGTGAATGAGAACTTTGAGGAGCTGAGAAACAGACTTGAACAGATCGAGATTGATGAAGTTGATGTGCTGGAAAGTTTGGCAACAATTAAGATTGATAAGTCCCCAGGGTCAGGCCAGATTTATCCCAGGCTGCTCTGGGAAGTGAGAAAGGAGGTTGCTAAGCCACTGGTGAAGATCTTTGCTTCCTCACTCTCCACGGGAGTCATACCGGAGGATTGGAGGGAGGTGAATGTTATTCCTCTTTTAAAGAAGGGGAATAGCGAAATCCTAGGCAATTACAGACCAATCAGTCTTATGTCTGTGGTCAGCAAGGTTTTGGAAAAAATTCTGAGGGATAGGATTTATGACTATTTGGAAAAGCATAGCATGATTAATGGGAGTCAGCATGGCTTTGTGAAGGGCAGGTCATGCCTCACAAAACTTATTGAGTTCTTTGAGGAAGTAACAGTAACAGTAACAGGTTGACGAAGGTCGAGCAGTGAATGAGGTGTACATGGACTTCAGCAAGGCATTTGATAAGATTCCCCACAGTAGGTTCATTCATCAAGTCAGGAGGTATGGGATACAGGGAGATTTGGCTGTCTGGATTGACAATTGGTTGGCTGACAGAAGGCAGAGAGTGGTTGTAGATGGAAAGTATTCTGCCTGGAGATCAGTGGTGAGTGGCATTCCGCAGGATTCTGTTCTTGGGCTTCTGCTGTTTTTAGTTTTTATAAATGACTTGGATGAGGAGGTTGAGGGGTGGATTCGTAGGTATGCCAATGACACAAAGGTTAGAGGTGCGGTTGATAGCATTGAGGGCTTTTTTAGACTGCAGCGCAACATTGACAGTATGCAGAGAAGGGCTGAGAAATGGCAGATGGAGTTTAACCTGGATAAATGCGAAGTGATGCATTTTGGAATGTTGAACTTGAATGCTAAAAATAGGATTAAAGACAGGATTCTTATCAGTGTAGAGTAACAGCAGGATCTTGGTGTGCAAGATCCCTCGAAATTGCCATCCAGGTGGATAGGGTTGTTAAGAAAGCATATGGCGTTTTGGCTTTCATTAACAGGGGGATCAGGTTTAAGAGCTGCGAGGTTTTGCTGCAGCTCTACAAGACCCTGGTGAGACCACACTTGGAGTATTGTGTCCAGTTCTGGTCACCCAATTATAGGAAAGATGTGGAGGCTTTGGAGAGGGTGAAAATGAGATTTACCTGGACTGGAGGGCTTGTCTTACGAGGAGACGTTGATTAAGCTTGGACTTTTCTCTCTGGAGAAAAGGAGGAAGAGAGGTGACCTGATCGTGGTGTACAAGGTAATGAGAGGCATGGATCGAGTCAATAGCCAGAGACTTTGCCCCAGGGCAAGATTAACTGCCATGAGGAGTCATAGTTTTAAGGTGTTAAGAGGAAGGGAAAGAGGAGAGGTCAGGGGTAGGCTGTTTATGCAGAAAATTGTGAACAAATGGAATGCATTGCCAGCAGTGGTGGTGGAAGTAGAGTCATTAGGGACATTTAAGTGACTGCTGGACATGCACATGGATAGCAGTGAATTGCGGGGTGCATAGTTTAGGTTATTTTATTTTTAGATTAGCACAACATCATGGGCCTAAGGACCTGTACTATGCTGTACGTTTTTATGTTCTATATTCTGAGTGTCTCTGAGCTACAAAGCTCATACTGTAAGGCTGCAGTGGTATGAGTTGGTCCGAGAGTAGACGTGATGATCCACTGAGGCTGGCGGGTTGCCACTGCTGATTTGCATGGATGAAGGGTGGATGGTGACGGAGTTCATGGGGCATACATGGACAATGTGGTGAAGACTTTTGTGATTGGACACTTTGAGGCAGGAGAAGCAAGAACAGAAAACCAGGGGGTCCAAGGTGTGATAGTGTGATAGGATATTATGATAATTAGGGACTATGATGTCAGCAATCTCACGATGATATTTGAACACGGAGAAACTTGGATCTGGATAAATAGCATTTCAAGGAAATTCTTTCTTATTCTCTCTGCAGCACAATAGAATATTTAATAAACTTTATTAGTATTCACTCACCCAAATACAGACCTAATCATATAACAACTTAAATAATTATTTCCTCCTCCAGGACAACCCTTACAAAATGAAGAGTTTTATTTTACCCGTATTTTTGTTTTAAACAATAAATAATTGCTGACTGTTGTTGAGACAATCATTATTTTTCTTTTTTCTCTCATTTCGGTTTTGATCTGTGAGCTGCAGTTGAAAATTGAACTTTGAACTGCAGCACATATTAAAAATAAAACAACAGAACAAAAGACTGATATTTACCATTAGAAACTGGGGCTGGAAAAAAAAGGTAAGTCAAGTACTGCTTTGTGAACACTATTCATGACTGGCATTGAGATATCATTGTCAGGGACACTCCATTGGTTGGATGTTGAATTGATCAAAGAAGGGAGGACCCTTGCTGGCCAGTCAAACTCAGGGAATGTGGAAAACGGAAGATGATCTAAAGGGTGAATTGAGTTTTGACTTAGTTTTTGGCCAGGAGGCAGTATCACTTCGGATACTGCAGAACTGTTCATTTTAGCTTTGCACTATCTAGTTATTCTCTTGTTATTGACTCGGGAAAGATGTTAGAAAATAATCCCATATACAAGAAAAAAGGAAAAGCCTCCAGAGGTCTGCAGAAACTGTTTGCATTGATTGGTAACTTTGAAATTCAAGTAAGATATAAGCCTAACTGTCTGTAATACAGCCATAGAGTGATAGTGTCAGAGAGATGTACAGCATGGAAATAGACCCTTCGGTCCAACTTGTCCATGCTGACCAGGTATTCCAACCCAATCTAGCCCCACCTGGCAGCACCTGGCCCATACCCCTCCAAACCCTTCCCATTCATATACCCATTCAGATGCCTTTTAAATGTTGCAATTGTACTCGTCTCCACCACATCCCCTGGCAGCTCATTCTCTACACTTAACACTCACTGCGTGAAAAGATTGCCCGTTAGGTCTCTTTTATATCTTTCCCCTCTCACCCTAAACCTAGACCCTATAGTTCTGGACTACCCCACCCCAGGGAAAAGACTTTGTCTATTTATCCTATCCATGCCCCTCATAATTTTTAAACCTCTATAAGGTGACCCCTCAGCCTCCAGCGCTCCAGGGAAAACAGCCTCAGCCTATTCAACCTCTTCCTATAGCTCAACCTTGGCAACATCCTTGTAAATCTTTTCTGAACCCTTTCAAGTTTCACAACATCTTTCCGATAGGAAGGAGACCAAAATAGCACACAATATTCCAACAGTGGCCTAACCAATATCCTATACAACTGCAACATGACCTCCCAACTCCTGTACTCAATACTCTGACCAATAAAGGAAAGCATACCAAGCGCCTTCTTCACTATCCTATCTACCTGCCATCAATTTCATGAAGGCTTGGTATTCATCGCTGGAATGATTATTCAAAAGCACTTACGATTTAAAATTTTAAAAAAAATTTGCCCCTTAACTTTGTCTGAGTGGGGTTCGGATCAAAGGATATTGGGCTTAGATTATAGATATTAATTAGATCTCTTTGTGGTTCACCTGTGTTCTGCTAAAGCTTCATTATCATTAATAAATAACGAAACATTGTTTAGTTCATAAACTTGGTGTCCAAGATTGATTATTTGTAAAGTCTGGTTCGGAACAATTCACCAATTTTGAGGGTCATCAAATGTTTCAATTTCCCTGCATTACAAATCCAGTATTAGTGAGATTGATTTAGTCTGACTTGCAATCCCTGCGATGGAACATTTTAAATGGCAAACTCTGAGAAACCCATTAAACTGAGTCAATGTCAGATGATAACATTTCATCTTTAGATAGCTTTCCATTGTCATCTTGCTTTCAGTATTGCCATCACCTCCAACTTCTCCTGTCTGTTTAATGCAGAGCCTCCTCAGCCTGCATATTTACAGTACTTAATGATGATGGTCACATCCACATTGACTGTTTGATGTAAAAGTTGTGTCAGCGTTTGTGTTTTAGGTAGATAGTACGACGTAAAATTTTGAAAAAGCTTTGAAGACGATAAAACATGTTTAGAAGGCTTATGGACTCTCAGAATGATACAGTTCATAACATGGGAGATCATTCAGCCCTTTGTGCCTAATACTGACTCTATGGAAGTGGTATTAAATCCATTCTATGCCTCTGCTCTTTTTCCCATAACTCTATATATATCTTACCTTCACATATTCATTCAATTCCCTTTTGATCACAGCATGTCCTTGTGCAATATTATTTTGACACAAACACTAGAGGTGACAATGAAAATTATCTTACCATCGCATATTATAACGCTACTCTTTCCAAGTTGTATTGCCATGCTTACTCCTGGCAGAGAAAAATAGAAATAAATGCATTTTTCTTTATGATTAGTTAAATACATTGTTAGCTGTTGCTGAATATAGGCCAAACAAATAATGAGTCTCAAATGACCATATTGGAAATGCACTGGAAATGAGAAAGCTAATATGCTGTCAGAAGAATTGAATTTTTCTTTGTCAACATTCGATATACAAAAGAGGAAGCAAGATCCAATGCCAATTAATATGAAGTGTGTATATATCTGATTTATTTAGATTTACCAAAACTAAATTACGGCATATTCTAAGGGTAGAAAAAAATTAAGACAAAACCATAATAAACATGATCCACAGCATGGATGGGTTGGACCGAAGGGTCTGTTTTCATGCTGTACATCTCTATGACTTTGATATCATCACTTGTAGATTTCGTATCCACTTTCAGCATCTTGGATAATAGTGAAGCTTTTCACCTGTGCAGCATTATTTATTTTTTCATGAGTTAAGCACAATGATATGGCTAAGGCAGAACTGTAGCTGCTAGCACCAGCAGCCAAAAGCACAGCTTTTTCACTCATGCACGTGACCCTAGTTATCAATGTGTTGAAAATTATAACCAAGAAAAAAAAATTGAAGTGGTAACAGCTGTGAGTGTTTTTTTAATGTATAAAATACAAAGCTAGAAAATATATTATATAATTTGTCAGGCCCTACTGCTATGTACAAAAAGCAGATGTGCATCATCATGAAATTTAATTTGACCTCCCAGTTTTAATTGTTGAAAAAGAAGTATATTGTTGCACAATACCAGGAGACCTTGGTCCTTTTGCATGGAGTGAATTAGAGAAATTACACATAATTTTTGATTACCTTAACCTTAACCAAATTGTTTCATAGTGTGAAAAGCAGATGTGCTGTGGCATTGAAATTTTATCAGTTCACTTATGATGACAGGAGTCATATGCCAGGAAAATAGATTTTATTGCATCCATTGGGGCAGTGCTGTGTAAGCTTAAAAAATATGCTTGTTCAGGGCTGGAGAGGAACTTGCTGGGTGGGGAAGGATTTAGTTGTTGTGGTCCATATAGGCAGAACAGCATAAGTAGAAAGTATGAAGAGCTAGCACCTGACCTGCCACTCATATCTGCTCAGTTATATGCTTTTTCCTTAAGTTTGATGCTTCCCTAAGATTCTTAATTGATAATAGATGGTAGATTCTCCCCTTACTATCCTTTCCTTCACAGTAGGAATATATGTATTCTGAGTATTCCGAAATATCCCTGAAATAATTGCCATGATGTCTCTGTTAATCAATCAAGTCTAGTATCCCAGTTCATTTCAGATAGAGTCATAGAGTCATAGAGATGTACAGCATGGAAACAGACCCTTCAGTCCAACCTGTCAATGCCAACCAGATATCCCAACCCAATCTCGTCCCACCTGCCAGCACCTGGCCCATATCCCTCCAAACCCTTCCTATTCATATACCCATCCAGATACCTGTTAAATGTTGCAATTGTACCAGCCTCCACCACATCCTCTGGCAGCTCATTCCATACACGTACTACCCTCTGCGTGAAAAGGTTGCCCCTTAGGTCTCTTTTATATCTTTCCCCTCTCACCATAAACCTATGCCCTCTAGTTCTGGACTCCCCGACCCCAGGGAAAAGACTTTGTCTATTTATCCTATCCATGCCCCTCATAATTTTGTAAACCTCTATAAGCTTAGCTTTCATGTCTACAAAGTTGTCTCATTTAAAATTAAAATACAGGTTTCAGACAGATTCTTTTCCCTTTCAAACTGGATGTAAAAGTCAATCATATTCTGGTGCCTACAAGTGAGGAATGCCTTAACTTTAAGGTCATTAATGAATCCAGTCACATTACACAATATCAAGTAGAGTGTAATCCATTCCCTGGTTGGTTTCAGAAAGCATCGCTTGAATGCATCGCTGTCGTAAACTTTACATCCAGCTTAATCTAGGCAATCTGATTTTCCAGTTTATACGGAGATTAAAATCACCCCTGATCATTGCCATCCCTTTACTAAAGTTTTGTTTACTGTTCTTTGTGGTTACTGTTTAGGGTTTGAAGACCATCCCTGCTTGTGGCTTCTTTGCCCTACTATTCCTAAAACTGAATTGTCATGCTGATCTTCTGAACTGAATTCATCTTTGACTATTGCACCAATTCTATCATTGTTTAACATTGTTATCAGTCCACCTTTATCTAGCTTTCTATTCTTGTTGAATGTCACATATCCCTCAATTAGTAAATTATTTTGCTTTGTTTTAAATGTTGTGCACTGGATAGGGTTTGCTCGCGAAGCTGGAAGGTTCATTTCCAGACGTTTTTTCACCTTAGTCAGTAACATCTTCAGTGGGCTTCCAGGTGAAGCTTCATAGCACGCAGTAGGGTGACAAAACGTCTGGAAATGAACCTTCCAGCTCAGCGAGCAAACCTACATCCTGAACCTCAACCTGAGCTACAAATATTCTTTTAAATATAGAGCCTTTATTTTTTTTCTGGTTAGTGTGTCTGAATGGGGTCAGGTATTTGAATGTTAAGGCAATATCCTGATATCTAGAATAAAACAAAGAACTGTGAATGCTGCATATCCATAACAAAAACTGAAATTACTGGAAAAACTCAACCTACCTGGCAGCATCTGTGGATAGAAAGCAGTGTTACTGTTTTAAGTCTAGTGACCTTTCTTAAGAACAATTGTGAAGAAGGGTCACTGGATGTGGAACATTAACTCTACATTCTCTTTCAGATGCTGCTTGAGTCTCTCCAGCAATTTCTGTTTTTATTCCTGATAGTTAGGTGTTTTGGTGGTAGTGGAGTGCACTGAACAGCATGAGAGGTTGGTGGAGTGCTGGAAATTCGCTTTGTAGAAGCACTCACTGTCCTTCACTGCCTGCATGAGATTATTGAATAGTTTTTGCTGCTCTGGTACCAGCATCTGGGCCCCAGATTTTGTGCATTAAACACCATGGCCACACATTTTCGTTCCTTTTGGTGGATGTTCTTTGATGGCAGAAACATAGCCTCTTTCCTCCTCTCAACCTCCAAAATTAATGTTCCTGGTACTTGTCTTTGTTTCTAAATAACTCCAACACAATACTGGCAATTAGCAATAGCTTCCACTCTGTCAAAGTATCTTCCCTTTAACTAACCCCTCTAAGCAAAGGAAATTATAAGGTTTACTTGGGATTTGTGCCAAAGTTGGGAGATGAATCGATCGACAAACTAACATAAAAGCAAGATAGTGGATGCTGAAAGTTAGAAATAAAAATGGGAAGTCCTATAGAACCTCAACAGGTATGTCAAGTTCTGTGGAGACAGAAACCTGCTGATGTTTTGGGTGCACCATAATTCTTATTTGGGAGGAAGCCTTCTATTTTGCAATGATGAGCCAAGCTCATCTATCATTGAGGATGTGAATATTTAATCCACCACTATTCATGACAAATGTGGCAGGTCTGCAGAGCTAAAATTTGTTCTATCAGTTGGATACTGCTTCCCCTGTTTGATATGCAAATAGCCATACATTGCAGTTTTATTGGATGGACACTTCAGTTTGAGATATTTTGATATTGCTCCTATCATGTGTTTCTTCTCTCTTTAATGACCAATATTGATCACCTAGTTTGATGGCCCTAATCGAGTGGGGATATGCTAGGCCATGATGTTACTGATTGTAGGTTAATACTATCTTCAGCTGGAAGTGCCAATTGGATGATCCATCTCAGCCTCATCCTGAAGTCCCCAGCATCACATATATATACCAGCTTCTGATCAACTCACATGACACCAAGAAAAGGTTGAAAGCACTGGAAAGTGCATAGACTGCAGCCCAGGCCAACATTCTGGAACATCTGCCAAAATCTGCAGTCTTCACTTTCTCCTAACATTCTGGAACAGTATTGAAGATTTGTGCTTCAGGACCTTTTATACCTTAAGTCAAGTTCGTGTACAACTCCAACATTCACATGTACCTGCCAATGTGGAAAATTACCAAATATGTCCTGTCCAGAGAAATCACAACAAATCCAATACAATTAATTTTTGCCCTGTTAGTCTACTCTAGTTTGTCAGAAAAGTGATGAGAAAGATTGTTGATGGTACTATCAAGGGAACTCACTGAGCAATAACCTACTCAGCTACACTCCCTCACATTTTGTTTTCTTCTGTGTGAATCTCAGAGGTCCATGCACGACAATGATCTCCAAAATGGGAAGTCTTGACTGGGAACAGCGTCCACATTTTGATAGGCATGAGCGGACCCTCAGAGCAACTGTGCTGCTTCAAGGAAATATTGCTAAGTCTTGATTCTGCCAGTTTCACTCAACTTTTGACCTTATTACAGCATATGTCCATAATGGAAAATAGATCTGAATTCCAGAAGTAAGTGGCAGTGCCAGCAATAGTCACCTTGGCAGCATTTGACCAAGTGGCAAGTAACAATCACCCTACCTAAGTGCCAGGCAATAACAATCTCCAACAAAAGAGAAGCTACCCATCACCACTGAAAAATTAATAGTATCACTATTGTTGAATGGCCTGTAATCAACATCCTGGTAGCTGATTTTGGCCATAAACTGAACTGAACTGAACCAACCATAGAAATACCCTGGCAAGAAGAGAACATCACATATTGAGAATTCTGCAGCAAATAATTTCCTCCTCTCTCCCCATTGGCAATCTCTGAGGTGCAAGTCAGGAGTATGATGCAAAAACAGAAGTGCTGGGTAAAGTCAGCAGACCTAGCAGTATCTGTGGAGAGAAAAAGAGAGAGAGAAAGGTACAATTTTGAGTCAGATAAAACTTATTCTTCTCCATTTCTGAAGAAAAGTAATTTTATATTTGTAATGTTAACTCTGTTTCTCTATTCACAAATGCTGCTGGATGTGCTGAGTTGATTAGATTTGCAGCATCTGCTGTATTTAGCTTTCTCTTGAATGAAATACTTGCCTGGATGAGTGCAGCTCCAACAACACACAAGAAGCTTAACACTAAAAGGATAAAGGAACTAATTTGATTAGCACTCTGTCTAATACCTTTAAATTCCATTCCCTTCATCACTGAGACACTGTGGCAGAAATGTGTATCATCCACAAGATGCATTGTAGTAGCTCATCATAGTTTCCTTAATAGCAACTTACATATCCAGGATTAACATATGAGTATCCCCACCTGCAAGCTCCTCTCCAAGACACACAATCCTGGCTTGGAATGATTTCATCTTTTCTTCATTGTTGCTGGGGTAAAATCCTGGAACACTTCCCTAACAGCACAGCAAGCACAACTACATCCCATTGACTGCAATGTTTCAGGAAAGCAGCTTGGAACCACCTTTTCAAGTATAGTTAGGGATGGGCATTAAATGGTGGCTTGGTTAGTGATACCCATATTTCATGAATGAGTCATAGAGATGTACAGCATGGAAACAGACCCTTTGGTCCAACCCATCCATGCCAACCAGATATCCCAACCCAATCAAGTCCCACCTGCCAGCACCCGACCCATATCCCTCCAAACCCTTCCTATTCATATACCCATCCAAATGCCTCTTAAATGTTGCAATTGTACCAGCCTCTACCACATCCTCTGGCAGTTCATTCCATACAAGTACCACCCTCTGCGTGAAAACGTTGCCCCTTAATTCTCTTTTATATCTTTCCCAACTCACCCTAAACCTATGCCCTCTAGTTCTGGACTCCCACACACCAGGGAAAAGACTTTGTCTATTTATCCTATCCATGCTCCTCATAATTTTGTAAACCTCTATAAGGTCACCCCTCAGCCTCCGACGCTCCAGGGAAAACAGCTTGAGCCTGTTCAGCCTCTCCCTGTAGCTCAAATCCTCCAACCCTGGCAATGTCCTTGTAAATCTTTTCTGAACCCCTTCAAGTTTCACAACGTCTTTCCAATAGGAAGGAGACCAGAATTGCACGCAATATTCCAACAATGACCTCCCAACTCCTGTATTCAATACTCTGACCAATAAAGGAAAGCATACCAAACGCCTTCTTCACTATCCTATCGACCTGCGACTCCACATGGTGAGGACAGTGCAGGAGAGAGAGAGAGAGAGAGAGAGAGAGAGAGAGAGAGAGAGAGAGAACCTGCACAGTTACTGCCTTTGCTGTTTTTGAATTCATGTGTTGCTGGACATCGGAGTGCATCTGGGAAAATTAACAAACAGTGAATATCACAACTAATCTTGGAGAATCCAGTTTGGGCAAAGTTCACAACACAGAATCAGATAAGTAAATTGTTGTTTTAAGTCTGTCCAAGAGAAAGGCTGTGACGACAGTGGGTTCTTTCTTGATTATATGTTTTTGGAGATAAGTCTTTTGATTAAACTTAAAATATAAGCCATAGCTCTTAATTTAACCTGGTGCAGTGTTCCGTAGAGGAATAAGACGGTGTTATTTTCTGGGTCTGTAGATTGTGAAGGAGCAAAAATGGACTTTGTAGTGATATGTACTTCTTGTCGGATGTGGGAGTTTAAAGAGAGTTTAAGGGTTACTGCGGATTATATCTGCTGTAAATGCACTTGGATGCGAATCTTATCAGATCGGTTGGAGAGACAGATAGAAGCAATGAGGAATTTGCAACAGCAACAGTGTGTGATGGATGGCAGTTATAGAAAGGGGGGAAAGTCTCAGATACAGTCACATAGATGGGATAACTCCAGGAAAGGTAAGAGCGGTCGGCACCTAGGGCAGGAGTCTTTTGTGGATATACCCATTTCAAACAGGTATGTTGTTTTGGAAAATGTAGGGGGTGATGGATTCTTAGGGGAATGTAGCACAAACAGCCAAGTTTCTGGTATTAAGACTGGCTCTAATGCAACGATGGGTACGTCAGCTTCCAAGAGATCAATTGTGTTAGGGGATTCTGTAGTCCGAGGAACAGACAGATGTTTCTGTGGCCAGCAGAGAAAAAGCAGAATGGTGTGTTGTTTTCCTGGTGCCAGGATCAAGGATGTCTCAGAGAGGGTGTAGAATGTTCTCACGGGGGAGAGGGGCCAGCAGGAGGTCATTGTCCACATTGGAACCAATGATATAGGAAGGAAAAAGGTTGAGATTCTGAAGGGAGATGACAGAGAGTTAGGCAGAAATTTAAAAAGGACATCCTAAAGGGTAGTAATATCTGGATTACTCCCAGTGCTACGAGCTAGTGAGGGCAGGAATAGAAGGACAGAGCAGATGAATGCATGGCTGAGGAGCTGGTATATGGGAGAAGGATTCACATTTTTGGATCATTGGAATCTCTTTTGGGGTAGAAGTGACCTGTACAAGAAGGACGGATTGCATCTAAATTGGAAGGGGACTAATATACTGGCAGGGAGATTTGCTAGAACTGCTTGGGAGGGTTTAAACTAGTAAGGTAGGGGGGTGAGACCCAAGGAGATAGTGAAGAAAGAGATCAATCTGAGACTGGTACAGTTGAGAACAGAAGTGAATCAAACAGTCAGGGCAGGCAGGGACAAGGTAGGACTAATAAATTAAACTGCATTTATTTCAACACAAGGGGCCTAACAGGGAAGGCAGATGAATTCAGGGCATGGTTAGGAACATGGGACTAGGATATCATAGCAATTACAGAAGCATGGCTCAGGGATGGGCAGGACTGGCAGCTTCATGTTCTAGGATACAAATGCTACAGGAAGGATAGAAAGGGAGGCAAGAGAGGAGGGGGAGTTGCATTTTTAATAAGGGATAGCATTACAGCTATGCTGAGGGAGAATATTCCCGGAAATACATCCAGGGAGCTTATTTGGGTGGAACTGAGAAATAAGAAAGGGATGATCACCTTATTGGGATTGTATTATAGACCCCCCAATAGTCAGAGGGAAATTGAGAAACAAACTTGTAAGGAGATCTCAGCTATCTGTAAGAATAATAGGGTAGTTATGGTAGGGGATTTTAACTTTCCAAACATCGACTGGGACTGTCATAATGTTAAAGGTTTAGATGGAGAGGAATTTCTTAAGTGTGTACAAGGCAATTTTCTGATTCAGTATGTGGATGTACCCACTAGAGAAAGTGGGAAACTTCACCTCCTCTTGGGAAATAAGGCAGAGCAGGTGACTGAGGTGTCAGTAGGGGGAGCACTTTGGGGCCAGCGACCATAATTCTCTTCGTTTTAAAATCATGATGGAAAAGGATAGACCAGATCTAAAAGTTGAAGTCCTAAATTGGAGAAAGGCCAATTTTGACAGTATTAGGCAAGAACTTTCGAAAGCTGATTGGAGGCAGATGTTCGCAGGTAAAGGGACGGCTGGAAAATGGGAAGCCTTCAGAAATGAGATAACAAGAATTCAGAGAAAGTATATTCCTGTCAGGTGAAAGGGAAGGCTGGTAGATATAGGGAATGCTGGATTAGTGGTGCTGGAAGAACACAGCAGTTCAGGCAGCACCCAAGGAGCCTGAACTACTGTGCTCTTCCAGCACCACTAATCCAGATTCTGGTTTCCAGCATCTGCAGCCATTGTTTTTACCCCATAGTGAATGCTGGATGACTAAAGAAATTGAGGGTTTGGTTAAGAAAAAGAAGGAAGCATATGTCAGGTTTGAGTGAATCCTTAGAAGAGTATAAAGAAAGTAGGAGTATATTAAAAGGGAAATCAGGAGGGCAAAACGGGGACATGAGATAGCTTTGGCAAATAGAACTAAGGAGAATCCAAAGGAATTTTACAAATAAATTCAGGAGAAAAGGGTAACTCGGGAGAGAATAGGGCCCCTCAAAGATCAGCAAGGTGGCCTTTGCGTGGAGCCACAGAAAATGGGGAGATACTAAATGAAAATATTTTGCATCAGTATTTACTGTGGAAAAAGATATGGAAGATATAGACTGTAGGGAAATAGATGGTAACATCTTGCAAAATGTCCAGATTACAGAGGAGGAATTGCTGGATGCTTTGAAACAGTTAAAAGTGGATAAATCCCCAGGACCTGATCAGGTGTACCCGAGAACTCTGTGGAAAGCTAGAGAAGTGATTGCTGGGCCTCTTGCTGAGATATTTGTATCATCAATAGTCACAGGTGAAGTGCTGGAAGACTGGAGGTTGGCAAACGTGGTGCCACTGTTTAAGAAGGGCGGTAAAGACAAGCCAGGGAACTATAGACCGGTGAGCCTGACCTCAGTGGTGGGCAAGTTGTTGGAGGGAATCCTGAGGGACAGGATGTACGTGTAGTTAGAAAGGCAAGGACTGATTCGGGATAGTCAACATGGCTTTGTGTGTGGGAAATCATGTCTCACAAAATTGATTGAGTTTTTTGAAGAAGTAACAAAGAAGATTGATGAGGGCAGAGCAGTAGATGTGATCTATATGGACTTCAGTAAGGCGTTCGACAAGGTTCCCCATGGGAGACTGATTAGCAAGGTTAGATCTCATGGAATACAGGGAGAACTAGCCATTTGGATACAGAACTGACTCAAAGGTAAAAGACAGAGGGTGGTGGTGGAGGGTTGTTTTTCAGACTGGAGGCATGTGACCAGTGGAGTGCCATAAGGATCGGTGCTGGGTCCTCTACTTTTTGTCATTTACATAAATGATTTGGATGCGAGCATAAGAGGTACAGTTAGTAAGTTTGCAGATGACACCAAAATTGGAGGTGTAGTGGACAGCGAAGAGGGTTACCTCAGCTTACAACAGGATTTGGACCAGATGAGCCAATGGGCTGAGAAGTGGCAGATGGATAAAAACAATGACTGCCGATGCTGGAAACCAGATTCTGGATTAGTGGTGCGGAAGAGCACAGCAGTTCAGGCAGCATCCGAGGAGCAGTAAAATCAATGTTTTGGGCAAAGGCCCTTCATCAGGAATACAGCTGTGATGAAGGGCTTTTGCCCGAAACATCAATTTTACTGCTCCTCGGATGCTGCCTTAACTGCTGTGCTCTTCCAGCACCACTAATCCAGAAAGTGGCAGATGGAGTTTAATTCAGATAAGTGCGAGGTGCTACATTTCGGGAAAGCAAATCTTAGCAGGACTTATACACTTAATGGTAACGTCCTAGAGAGTGTTGCTGAACAAAGAGACCTTGGAGTGCAGGTTCATAGCTCCTTGAAAGTGGAGTCGCAGGTAGATAGGATAGTGAAGAACTTGCCCACCACTGAGGTCAGGCTCACCGGTCTATAGTTCCCTGGCTTGTCTTTACCGCCCTTCTTAAACAGTGGTACCACGTTTGCCAACCTCCAGTCTTCCAGCACTTCACCTGTGACTATTGATGATACAAATATCTCAGCAAGAGGCCCAGCTTTCCTTTATTGGTCACAGTATTGAGTAAAGGAGTTGGGAGGTCATGTTGCGGCTGTACAGGACATTGGTTAGGCCACTGTTGGAATATTGCTTACAATTCTGGTCTCCTTCCTATCAGAAAGATGTTGTGAAACTTGAAGGGGTTCAGAAAAGATTTACAAGGATGCTGCCAGGGTTGGAGGATCTGAGCTACAGGAAGAGGCTGAACAAGCTGGGGCTGTTTTCCCTGGAGCATCAGACTGAGGGGTGACCTTATAGAGGTTTACAAAATTATGAGGGGGATGGATAGGATAAATAGACAAAGTCTTTTTGTTGGGGTTGGGGAGTCCAGAACTAGAGGGCATAGATTAAGGGTGAGAGGGGAAAGATATAAAAGAGACATAAGGGACAACGTTTTCACGCAGAGTATGTATGGAATGAGCTGCCAGAGGATGTCGTGGAGACTGGTACAATTGCAACATTTAAGAGGCATTTGGATGGATATATGAATAGTAAGGGTTTGGAGGGATATGGGCCGGGTGCTGGCAGGTGGGACTAGATTGGGTTGGGATATCTGGTCGGCATGGACGGGTTGGACCGAAGGGTCTGTTTCCATGCTGTACACCTGTATGACTCTATGACTCTATGAAGGAGTTGAGGTTCAGAAAGCCGGCACCCTATTTCAGGAAAACCCTGAACAGACAAAAGATCAGGCAGAAGTGATTTGTCCTGAAAGGCTAATGAATTTGCAACAGAAAGACGAGACAAAAGAAGACACGTGTTGATTCATACTCAGAAAAGGAGAGAGAGATTATTCCGGAATGTCATTATCTGAAAAAATAGAATCCTAAGATGAAAGTAAGTAATCTAAAAAAAATGGAGCCAACGGCAGGTTAGCACATGAGCTACCTGTAGGAGGTCACCTAGGTGTATGAAAGACTCAGGCTAAGGTACAAAAATATTTTTATTGGCTTGGAATATACAAGGATGCTGTTAAGTTTTGACGTATGTGTCTAACATGCCAAATATTAGGTAAGACACAGGCGGAAATAAAACCAGCACCCGTTTGCCAATTCCCACATTCAAAGAACATTTCACATGGGTAATGATTGATTGTGTAGGTGCCATCCCTAAAACTAACAGTGGATACCAGTACTTGCTAACCATAATGGATGTGTCTACCAGATTTCCAGAGGCAATTTCATTACGGAGTATTAAGGCAAAAAGAGTGGTAGAGGAGTTAATAGCTTTCTTTAGGCAGTATGGGTCACCCAAACAGATTTTGTCTGATCAAGAGTCTAATTTTACTGCTAGGCTGTTTAAGGAAGTCATGGATAGCTTAGGTATACAGCGCTTTAAATCATGTGCGTATCATCCTGAATCCCAGGGAGCTTTCGAAAGGTGGCATCAGACCTTGAAGACAATGTTGAGAGCATACTGTCAGGATTACCTGAATGACTGGGATAAAGATATACATATTGTTTGCCATAAGAGATGTCACAAATGAATCTACTCAGTTCAATCCCTTTGAGTTAATATTCGGGCATGAAGTGAGAGGCCCTTTGAAATTAATGAGAAAAATTGACAGGACCAAAGTCAGAGATTTCACACTTGGATTATGTATCGGAGGTAAGGGAGAAATTAAATCAAGTCGGTGAGTTAGCTAAACAGCACCTAAAAAGGGCACAGCACAAAACGAAGCAGGTAGCAGATAAAAATTCTGAGACACAGGGGGATGACATGCTTGTATTGTTACCAGTGGTAAGAGATCCCTTCAAAACCAAGTTTAGTGGCCCCTATCAAATTGAGAAAAAGTTGAGTTAGATAAACTATCTAGTAAAGATGCCGGATAGAAAAGAACTGTGTCGCATATGTCATGTGAATATATTGAAATCTTATTATAATGGAAAGGAACTGAAGAAACAGGTGTTAGTAGATACCGCCCTGTCGAGTGAGGAATCAAATCCAGGTGTTGTGGAGTTTGATGTGCCTCAAAGTATGTTAAACAATGAGGAAGTCCTTGAGGAGTGGGCTAGGTTAGTAAACTTTCTGTCTCAGGAGCAAAGAACACAGTTGAAAGGTTTGTTGCAGCAAAATGAGATCATATGCAGGAAGAAGATGGGGAGGACAAATGCTATTGTGCATGAGGCAAACTTAGGGAAATGCTGTTCCGATAAAACAACACCCCTACAGGCTTAATCCTTTCAAAACCAGACAGGTCCAGAAAGAAGTGGAGGGGATGCTCAACAAAGATATCATTGAACCATGTCAGAGTGAGTGGAGTTCGCCGATCGTGTTAGTTCTCAAATCTGATGGTTCTCAACAAATTTATTTTGTTTACTTAGCAGAAGGGGTTTACCCAGTGTCACATCAGGATGGAGAGAATCATGCTCATCTTTCCTGCTGCTGCTGCTCAAGTAATTGACCATTTTTACACTGTTTCCATGGGCATAGCACCACACCCCCTCTGCTGAACTTTGTGACATAGAGTCATAGAGTCATTGAGATGTACAGCACGGAAACAGACCCTTCAGTCCAACCCATCCATGCCAACCAGATATCCCAACCCAATCTAGTCCCACCTGCCAGTACCCGGCCCATATCCCTCCAAACCCTTCCTGTTCATATACCCATCCAAATGCCTCTTAAATGTTGCAATTGTACCAGCCTCCACCACATCCTCTGGCAGCTCATCCCATACACGTACCACCCTCTGTGAACTAAGTTACCCCAGCCAGCTGCATCCTCCCATTGCCATGGAATAGCATGCCCCTCTAGGTCCTCATGGCTCCCAGTGACATAACCATGGAGGTGCTAATGAGCAGAGGTCCTGCCTTTGCCTGTCTGAACCCTATTATGTTTTGTCTTCTCTTTGCTCTCCTACTCAATACTCTTTCAAATTGCAAACCCTTTAAATACTTAGTTGAAATCATATCACATGCATGGTCGTCACAACTGATGACTCTAATTGTTTGGAAGCTACAATATTAGACAGTTCGGCAGTGCCTCCACGTAAATAGACTGTACTGACTTCTTGGTTTCCCACTGACCACTAGACATCCGTCTACTGAAACATAATAAATGTAAACTAAAGCTCATCGAATCTTACAGCATATATAAAGATTATATGATCCATCACACCAGTTTCACCCTTTTGAAAAAAACTGCTGAGTTTATTCCCACACCCTATCATTTTTCCCATAACCCTTAAAAATACTCCTCTCCAAATATTGAGTCAAATGTTTGTGATAATGTGGTGGAATTTTATAGAATCCTTCAGATAGTGTGTTTCAGACCTTAACAACTTTCCATGCAAATAACTTCTAAATTGTAGATTTCTTTAATCCTTTGACAAGAGCCTTGAGGAGAAGCCAGTGCAGATTCCCGGCCTCAGTGCGGATTCGTGGCCTCAGTGCAGACATCCCGGCCTCAGTGCGGACTCCCGGCCTCAGTGCGGACTCCCGGCCTCAGTGCGGACTCCCGGCCTCAGTGCAGATTCCCGGCCTCAGTGCGGACTCCCGGCCTCAGTGCGGACTCCCGGCCTCAGTGCGGACTCCCGGCCTCAGTGCGGACTCCTGGTCTTGAGGTGGTTCCAGAGCAGACCTCCAGCAATCCTGGCTTCGAGAGACTCAAGGTGAAGCCTGGCAGGGACTGGAGGAGAGGGCTGGTGTGGACTTGGTTGGAAGGAGTGTTATTCTGAATATTTAATTTCTTTAGTTTTCTAATTTGTTCCTTGATTTTGTATTTTTGTACTTAAGATGGCATAAAGGACTTCTTTATTTTTCTTATAATTTCCTGAGAATTTGTACTTAACAATCTGCACTTCAATTCCTTTATATCTAAGATGACACCATTATTGTCGACCCGTAAACATTTCACTGTACTCGTGTGAGTACATGTGACAAGAAAACTAATTCTAATTCTAATATTCAATCTCTGATCTCTGCTTACCAACCTATTTGTCAGAGAAACCGGTTTCTGTAACTGCAATATCAAAACCCCTTATAATTAAGAAAATGTCTATTAAGTTTCAACTTTACCTTCTCTTATCTGAGGAGAAATTCAGCAGCAAGAGTATCTTCACCAAATGCTCCACATAACTCTAATTAACCTCCTCTGCTCTTTGTTTCAGGCCGAAATATCTAATTCTTACAGTATTATGCCTGAAATTGTATATAATTTTTTAGCTGATATTTAAATCTGTAGCATGCCTTTCTTGCTTAAATGCTCAATGATCAGGTTTAGGAAACCAAGTATTCTAAATGCTTTTCAAATAAAAGTTCAACTTGTTCTGTCATTTTCAAAGATCTTTCTCTCCACTATTGTAACCATCTTTTATAGTACTATTGGGTCATAACTGCTTCTCTATTCTGTTTCTCACAGAGTGCATCACCTCACATTATATACATTACATTGTACTGCTCATATGTCTTTCATTTAGCCAGCCTTGTTATTGTTGAAATATGCCTCGATCTCTTCATTATTTCCTATATTGTAGATAATATAAAACTTTACAAATTTTGGAGTCAAAATTCCTCAGTCCAAACCTTACAGTTTACAAAAATAGCATTGGCCCGATTGATTACAGAATCTCAATGTGGGGAGGTGATGATGTAATGGTCCTAGCACTAGAGTAGTAATCCAAAACTTCAGGCAAATGTTCTAGAGATATGGCAGATGGTGAAATTTGAACTCTACTGTAAAAAAACAAAATCTGGAATTAAAAGCTCACCTAATGGCAACTATGTATTGATCGTTATAAAAAAATCGTGGTTCACTAATGTCCTTTTTAAAGGAAAGAAATCTGCCATCCTTACCCGAATATAACCCCAGCCTCAAGCAATATAATGACTCTTGACTGCCCTCTGAAATGGCTTTGCAAGCATTTTAGTTCAAGGATAATTTGGGATAGACAATGATTTCTGGCCTAGCCAACAATGAGCACATTCTATGATCCAACATACAAGTGGAAGAAGAGTGCACTCGCCCCATTTGTATCAGTTATCTAACGAATGGTCCTGAAATGAATAGCTGGAAGTCTGCTCAGAAAAGGTCAAAAACATTTTCAGATGTATTTCTGTATGCGAAGAGCCAAGAGTGAAAGACAATTTTTTGCCCTGCTGAGTTCAGTAAGTCTATTTGACACCGGCAGCTTAGTAGTGGCATACTTAAATTGAGTTTATATTCAACAGTGGTTCATGGCTTCCTGTGAATGTTTGGACAGAAGTTGGATATCATCTATCTAAGGGTGCTGGCAATGTTTATCTTGTACAGCATTGAGATTTCTCTGCAACCGGCAGGTCAAAGGCCTTGTAACAACTCACAGCCCTTGCACCAATGGCACAGTAGTTTCTTACTAACAGCAATTCCCTGCCCCATGCCAATTTCTTGGATCGTGGTTACTCATGTATCAATGTTATTGGACAATGACCAAATGCAAAATTGTATTTTGATGAAAGTTATTGCATTGATATGAACAGATGTTTTGCTGACATGGTTCCTACCTGTGACCTCTTGAAGGCAAGGTAACTATCATGCAGAGGGAGCTACGCATCCTTCCAGCTGACATTGCCTTTCCACAAGAGAAGTAATGAGAGTGCTGTCTCTTGCAAACACAGCATATGCCTCTTCACAGACACTTGATTCTACTGCAGATTACATAGCTTGGCAGATGTCTTTTAAGTTGCCTTGTAATAATGCACCAAGGGCAATAGTAGCCTTCAGTTCTAAGGGACAATGTGCCTCCGTTCTAGATGATAAGTGCCGACATAGCAACTCTGCAGTAGCAATCTTGTGAAGACTAAATTTAGCCAAAATGATGAGGTGCAAATGGGCCTTGTTTTGAAGAGATCCTCAGCGATGTAATTATTTTCATGCCTTTAAAAGGTACTGTGTCAAATCCAATAAAAACCAAGAATGAGGCTGAAAAGCATTGTTAGAGGTTTAAAAAAACATTTTGATCAAAAATGGAAGCTTATCCACTAAAAACTATTTTAATCCACAAGCAGAAAATGCAGACAAAGTGTATTGTAAAGACTTCATCTTCCTATTTTTCTTTACTTTTGATTGTGGATGGAAATGGGAAACAGGGTGAAAGTGAGGACTCAGATGCTGAAGATTAGACTCAAGATTAGAATGGTGCTGGAAATACACAGCAGGTCAGGCAGTATTCGAGGAGCAGGAAAGTTGGCATTTCAGGCAAAAGCCCTTCATCAGGAATAGAGGCAGGGAGCCTCCCGGATGGACAGATAAATGTTGAGGTGGGGGGGTTGCTACGGAGAAGGTAGTGAAGAGCACAATAGGTAAATGGGGGTGGGGATGGAGGCGATAGGTCAGAGAGGATGTTGGGGGAAGGTAGCAAAGAGTACAATGGGTGGATGGAGGTGGGAATGTAGGTGATAGGTCAGAGAGGAGGGTGGAGCGGATAGGTGGGAAGGGAGATTGGCAGGTAGGACAGGGCATGTGGGTGGTGCTGAGCTGGAAAGGTTTGAACACCCTCCAACAATCCACTCCCCCCTCCTGGCACCCTCCCCTGCCACCGCAGGAGTTGCAAAGCCTGCGCCCACACCTCCTCCCTCACCTCCATCCAAGGCCCCAAAGGAGCCTTCCACATCCATCAAAGTTTCACCTGCACTTCCACCAATATCACTTATTGTATCCGTTGTTCCCGATGCAGTCTCCTGTACATTGGGGAGACTGGACGTCTCCTAGCAGAGCACTTTAGGGAACATCTCCTGGACACCCGCACCAATCAACCCCACCGTCCTGTAGCCCAATATTTCAACTCCCCCTTCTACTCTGCTGAGGACACGCAGGTCCTGGGCCTTCTCCACTGCCACTCCCTCATCACCTGACGCCTGGAGGAAGAACGCCTCATCTTCAGCCTCAGAACACTTCAACCCCAGGGCATCAATGTAGACTTCACCAGTTTCCTTATCTACCCTCACCCAACCTTACCCCAGTTCCAAACTTCCAGCTCAGCACCATCCCCATGACCTGTCTTACCTGCCAATCTCCCTTCCCACCTATCTGCTCCACCCTCCTCTCTGATCTATCACCTCCATCCCCACACCCATTCACCTATTGTCCTCTTTGCTACTTTCTCCCCAGCCCACCCCCCACTCCCTCCTCCATTTATCTCTCAACCCTGGAGGTTCCCTGCCTCCATTCCTGATGAAGGGCTTTTGTCCGAAACATTGATTTTCTTGCTCCTCAGATGCTGCCTGACCTGCTGTGCTTTTCCAGCACCACTCTAATCTATGATGAATATCAAGTCAACCATGATTATATTGAATGGTGGAGCAGGTTCAAGAGGCTGAATGGCCTAGGTCTGTTTCTATTACTCATAGTCTTATGAACTTATGGACAAAATTGATTCACCTGACAACAGCTCTTAAGTTGCATGAATGATATTGCGGCAGAAGATAGAAGAAACAGTTTGTCTCTATTTTTCAATGCAGTAGAAGCATTTGGAGTCTTGAGAAAGCCATTTCTCCCATTAGTTGTTGTAAGATATTGTCTTCAACTAAGAGACTTTCTATTTTGTGTACCAATCACCCAATGCCTTCAGCAAACAAGTTAAATGAAAAGAGAAAAAAGATTCAAGAACAGAAGGGCTGGGAAGCAAAATGAACATTTCATTGGACTGGTGCTAGTGAACCGTGTTTCTCAAAATATTGCCCTCCAACATTTTTTGTTTGTCTTTGTCTGTCTACATGTGAGGATAGGGTTTAGAAGGGAATTGGAATTTCAATTGGTACAGCTATAGATTGATAGTTCATAGATTTATTTAGCTGTGGCTAGAATCTACTTATTTGTAATGAGCAGTAGTTAAATACTCAAACTTGGTTAATGTTTTCTAATGGCTTGATTAAATCAGATAGACAAAATTTAAGGATGTTATACATTTGTTTAAATCATTAAATTTTGTGGTGATATTGGGAGTCATGGGGCTCTTTCACAAGTGAGTCATAATAGTATGTAAATGTTTAAAGTGTTTTTGAATATTAACTTTTAAAGAAATGTTTGCATGCACAAAGTGAGATACGTTTTGCCCAGCAAAATAAAAGAACCATCTTAAATTTGCCATTCAAAGGATCAATGATGAATATTAGAGATCTGAACTTCTGATCCAATTGTACTACAAGCAAGATTCTGCTGTTTGCTTCATCAAAAACCTCACCCTTATCAGAAAGCTAGATATATCATGAACACATATTGTGTTTAAAAAATACCTATCAGCTACAAAAAAGCTACTTTCTAACACATACATTTCAAGGAAATATGGATTAAAGTCTGCTATTGCAATCCAGAAATTGAAACTGAGCCAGACACAATGCATGAATTGTATTTACAGCACAGAAGCAGCTCAATTCCTCTATGTCGGAGTTTATGCTCCACAAGAGTCTCCTTTTTCTGTCCATCATCTCTATCAGCATAGCCTTCCAATCCTCTCACCTTCACATACTTTCCAGTTTCCATTTAAATGTGTTCATGCCATTGCTTCAACTATTCATTGTGGTAGCAAGATACACAATATGCATAAACTAACTTACACAAGTGGCAAAAATAATTTATATTCAAGTTTTCATAATAGCAATTTGTTTTCACAATAAGAAATGTTTGACATTTCATTCCACTGAATTAAATTTGCAGCTAAATCTTAGATAGCTTTCGAAATGAAACGTTACTATAGGTTCTTCTGCAGGGTCAGTCTTTGGAGTGAAGTAGCCCATCTATCAACGTGATTTGTGACTAGATCAGGTAGTAGATTGATGAACCTGTCAAGTTTTATGTTTTGATTTATTCTGTTTCCTTTCCTCGATATTTCAACCTTGGTCGTGTCCTACAGCAGGGGTCTTGGCTCTTGACCTATTTTCTCAAAATATAAAACCTCACAGAGCTAATGGAGCCTTTCCAAACATCCTTATTTCAACTGTCAAAGACCCTATCTCTATTGAAATAAAGCTTTTGGATTCAACTTTGACTTTGCATGACAACATAAAACTGTCAAGAATCAGAGCAGCCATGTTGTTTTCATTTCTATTTCTGGTATCCTAATATAAAAACCAAATATAAGTTAACTAAAGAAATATCTTAAAACCCAAGACAGAGATAAGCAGATCTGAATAAATGATCAATACAAAGAAGCAGGTTATCATAAAATAAACAAAATACTGGAGCAGTATGAGAAGCTAAGAAAACAAACAAAGTCTTACACTTAACAAAGGTTTTCTTTGAAAGAATAAAAATGCTTGAATAATTAAAGATGAACAGGCAAAAAGCAAATAGTCCAAAATTAATTACCATTAACCCTCTGTCCCTGTCCTTTCTGTGATGACTTTTAATATAGGAATTCTGCAGATATTACATTAGATTCCCTACAGTGTGGAAACAGACCCTTCGGTCCAACCAGTCCACACCGACCGTCCAAAGAGTAACCCACCCAGACCCATTTCACTCTAACCAATGCACCTAACACTACAGGCAATTTAGCATGGCCAATTCTCCTGGCCTGCACATCTTTGGACTGTGGGAGGAAACCAGAACAAATCCACACAGAGGGAATGTGCAAACTCCACACAGACAGTCACCCGAGGCCAGAATCGAACCTGGGACCCTGATGCTGTGAGGCAGCAGTGCTAGCCACTGTGCCACCATGTATTGTTACTGCCTCTTTTAACTCTACAACGCCACTCCTGTTCTTACAGATTGTTTTGCCTGGAACACCACTTGGAACAGATCTTGATTTTACACAACTTTACAAAACCCAATTAGCTTTTTTCAACCTTTTTCCAGAGAGCCATTTTCAATGGATCAAGAACAGAACTGGACCAAATTGTTTGGAATGAAAATTGGGAAAATCTGTAAATGAGAAATGAGCTCCTTCAAAGAATAGACAGTACCACTACAGTTAGGGTATCATCCCACCGCAGGGAAAGATAGGACAAATAAATCCAGTGCTGCCTGAATGACAAAAGGAGAAAGAATAAAGAATAAAATGTGGCAGCTGTCAGGTTGAAAACACTATCCAGAACCAAGCAGATATAGAATGTTCATAAGGAAGATGAAAAATCAAGCTATCGAATCAGACAGGACTTATGAGAAAACACTGGCAGCCAACAGATTAGATTTTGAAAGGCATTTAAATAGTAAATGTGTGTAAAAAAGAAGAGGACTGATAAAGGGTCAAACAGGGATCACATATGGAGGCAGAGAGCATGTCTAGGCATGAAATGAATACTTTGCATCTGTCTCTATCATGGAGGCATGGTGATGGAGAAGCAAGGACAATTTACAAGATTCTGAGACTGGATGAGATGCATCTAACAATAGTGAAAGAAAAGAGACAGCAGAAATTGCAGGGGTACTAGCCATAATCTTTTAGTTTTCTCTAGATTCCAGAGGAATGATAAATTGCAAACATCTTGTTCAGAAAAGTTTTAACGATAAATACAGCAATTACAGACAAGTCCATTTAATTTCAGTGAGGTAGCTTCTACAAATAAACTTAGTAGTCACTTGGAAAAAAAATGTAGGTTAATCAGGAACAGTCATGATATATTTCCAATGGGGAAATGGTGCTTAATTAATTTGCTGGAATTCCTTGAAGAGGTAACGAGAGGGTTGGTGAGGGTAATTCTGCTGATAGGCTTCACGTAGCCTTTCAGAAGGTGTTTAATAGAGTGCTCCATAATAAACTTGTGAGAAAAGTTATAACTGGTGGAATAAAAGGGACAGTGGCTGAAATAACTCAACAGAGGACAGTATCTCTTCACCGTGTCACTCTTTATTTACACTTCACACTTGGCTCAGTCCAAGTTCTCTAAGTGCTCCTTATTGGTCTTCTCTGTTATTAGCATGTCATCCAGATAAATAATGATCTGGGGCAGGCCTTTTCAAATGTTCTCGAACATTTACTGTACAAGCTGATGAAACCCCAAAGGGCAGAATGCATATTAATAAAAACCCTCATGGGTATTAATTATAACATACTTCTGAGAATCCTCATCGAACCACAATTGCAAGTACGCATGGCTTATGTCCAAATTTGTGAAGGATAGACCCCCTGTCAGCTTTGCATATAAATCCTCTATGCGAGGATTGGATATTTATCAGCTGTTAAAGTTGTTTAAAATCCCCACAAAGGCAAACTGAGCCATCAGGCTTCATATTCGGTCTGAGCAATGCTGCCCAATTTGTAAATTGGACTGGTTTGTTATTTCCTTCGCTTTCCAGTTTCCTGATTTCTGGTTCTATTTTTGCCCATGAGACAAATGGCACAGGGCAGGCCTTGCAGAATCGTGGTCTTGTTTCCTGGTCAACATGTCAGGTGGTCTTGCTCTGTTGATAGTCCCTAGATCTTTCTGAAAAACTTCTGGTATTTACTTTGGATTTACTCAGTCAGCCATTTTCTAATCAAAAAATGTTGACCCAATCGAGGTAAATCTTTCTCAACCAATTTCACCCCATCAAGCTTGGGCCTGGGACTTTTAGTACAATCAGTGGGAACTGAACCAGATGCTTCTCAAACCGGAAACAAAATTATACCTTAATGTGTAAATGCTCCCCAGTGCAGGTTCTCAGTCTCGCCAAGGGCTTGCACTAACTTAAGGCTTTGAATCCAAAATGAATTTGTTAAATTTGCCTCACAGCGCCAGAGACCAGGGTTCAATTCCTGCCTCGGGCAACTGTCTGTGTGGAGTTTGCACATTCTCCCTGTGTCTGCGTAGGTTTCCTCTCACAGTCACAAAGATGTGCAGGTTAGGTGTATTGGCCATGCTAAATTGCCAATAGTGTTAGGTATAGGGGAATGGGTCTGGGTGGGTTGCTCTTCAGAGGGTTGGTGTGGACTTGTTGGGCAAAAGGGCCTGTTTCCACACGATAAATAATCTAAAATCTATTGAAAAAAGGCTGGCCTTGCGATCACTGAAACCACCGCACTGGTATTGACCTCCATTAGAACTGGGTGACCATTTAAACAAATGTTTTTTTTATTGGTTCTGATTTGTTCCAAACAAGGTGTAGGTGGATTTTGAAGGGTATTCATTATTCCATGGACACTGACCTTGCTCAATTTAAATGCAATGAGACTCTTCTGCTGCCTAGAGTCCATGCACTGGCAAATGGCTTGGTGATCCAGATCCAGAAGAAAATTTTAACTGTTTAGCTGGGACTTGGCTGTGTTTTGGGGTTTTGCTGTGGGCTGACCTAGAGCTCCTCTGGATTAGTGGTGCTGGAAGAGCACAGCAGTTCAGGCAGCATCCAAGGAGCTTTGAAATCGGCGTTTCGGGCAAAAGCCCTTCATCAGGAATTAAGGCAGTGAGGCCGAAGCGTGGAGAGATAAGCGAGAGGAGGGTGGGGGTGGGGAGAAAGTAGCATAGAGTACAATGGGTGAGTGGGGGAGGGGATTAAGGTGATAGGTCAGGGAGGAGAGGGTGGAGTGGATAGGGGGAAAAGGAGATAGGCAGGTAGGACAAGTCCGGACAAGTCATGGGGACAGTGCTGAGCTGGAAGTTTAGAACTAGGGTGAGGTGGGGGAAGGGGAAATGAGGAAACTGTTGAAGTCCACATTGATGTCTTGGGGTTGAAGTGTTCCGAGGCAGAAGATGAGGCGTTCTTCCTCCAGGTGTCTGGTAGTGAGGGAGTGGCAGTGAAGGAGGCCCAGGAACTCCATGTTCTCGACAGAGTGGGAGGGGGAGTTGAAATGTTGGGCCATGGGGCGGTGTGGTTAATTGGTGCGGGTGTCCCGGAGATGTTCTGTAAAGCGCTCTGCTAGGAGACACCCAGTCTCCCCAAAGTAGAGGAGACCGCATCGGGAGCAACGGGATACAATAAATGATCTGAGTGGATGTGCAAGTAAAACTTTGATGGAGGTGGAAGGCTCCTTTAGAGCCTTGGATAGAGGTGAGGGAGGAGGTGTGGGCACAAGTTTTACAGTTCCCGCGGTTGCAGGGGAAAGTGCCAGGATTGGTGGGTGTGTTGTAGGGGGGCGTGGACCTGACCAGGTAGTCACGGAGGGAACGGTCTTTGCGGAAGGCAAAAAGGGGTGGGGAGGGAAATATATCCCTGGTGGTGGGGTCTGTTTGGAGGTGACGGAAATGTCGGTGGATGATTTGGTTTATGCGAAGGTTGGTAGGATGGAAGGTGAGCACAAGGGGCGTTCTGTCCCTGTTACGCTTGGAGGGGTGGAGTCTGAGGGCGGAGGTGCGGGATGTAGACGAGATGCGTTGGAGGGCATCTTTAACCACGTGGGAAGGGAAATTGCAGTCTCTAAAGAAGGAGGCCATCTGGTGTGTTCTGTGGTGGAACTGGTCCTCCTGGGATCAGATCCGGTGGAGGCGGAGGAATTGGGAATTTGGGATGGCATTTTTGCAAGAGGTAGAGAGGGAAGAGGTGTAATCCAGGTAGCTGTGGGAGTCGGTGGGTTTGTAAAAAATGTCAGTGTCAAGTCGGTTGTCATTAATGGAGATGGAGAGGTCCAGGAAGGGGAGGGCGGTGTCAGAGATGGTCCAGGTAAATTTAAGGTCATGGTGGAATGTGTTGGTGAAGTTGATGAATTACTCAACCTCCTCGCAGGAGCACGAGGTGGCGCCAGTGCAGTCATCAATGTAGCGGAGGAAGAGGTGGGGAGTGGTGCCGGTGTAATTATGGAAGATCAACTGTTCTACATAGCCAACAAAGAGACAGGCATAGCTGGGGCCCATACGTGTGCCCATGGCTACCCCTTTGGTCTGGAGGAAGTGGGAGGATTCAAAGGAGAAATTGTTAAGGGTGAGGACCAGTTTGGCCAAACGAATGAGAGTGTCAGTGGTAGGGTACTGTTGGGGACGTCTGGAGAGGAAAAAACGGAGGGCTTGGAGGCCCTTGTCATGGCGGATGGAGGTGTAGAGGGATTGGATATCCATGGTGAAGATGAGGCGTTGGGGGCGGCCTCCGCCGTATCTGCTCCCAGGAGGACCAGTTCCACCACAGAATACCCCAGATGGCCTCCTTCTTTAGAGACCACAATTTCCCTTCCCACGTGGTTAAAGATGCCCTCCAACGCATCTCGTCTACATCCCGCACCTCTGTCCTCAGACCCCACCCCTCCAACCATAACAAGGACAGAACGTCCCTGGTGCTCACCTTCCACCCTACCAACCTTCACATAAACCAAATCATCCGCTGACATTTCCATCACCTCCAAACAGACCCCACCACCAGGGATATAGTTCCCTCCCCACCTCTTTCCGCCCTCCGCAAAGACCGTTCCCTCCGTGACTACCTGGTCAGGTCCATGCCCTCCTACAACCCACCCTCCCATCCTGGCACTTTCTCCTGCCACCGCAGGAACTGTAAAACCTGCGCCCACACCTCCTCCCTCACCTCTATCCAAGGCCCTAAAGGGACCTTCCACATCCATCAAAGTTTTACTTGCACATCCACTAAGATCATTTATTGTAGCCGTTGCTCCCGATCCGGTCTCCTCTCCATTGGGGAGACTGGGCGCCTCCTAGCAGAGCGCTTTAGGGAACATCTCCGGGACACCCGCACCAATCAACCACACCGCCCCGTGGCCCAACATTTCAACTCCCCCTCCCACTCTGTCGAGGACATGGAGGTCCTGGGCCTCCTTCACCGCCACTCCCTCACTACCAGACGCCTGGAGGAAGAACGCCTCATCTTCTGCCTCGGAACATTTCAACCCCAGGGCATCAATGTGGACTTCAACAGTTTCCTCATTTCCCCTTCCCCCACCTCACCCTAGTTCTAAACATCCAGCTCAGCACTGTCCCCATGACTTGTCCGGACTTGTCCTACCTGCCTATCTTCTTTTCCACCTATCCACTCCACCCTCTCCTCCCTGACCTATCACCTTCATCCCCTCCCCCACTCACCCATTGTACTCTATGCTACTTTCTCCCCACCCCCACCCTCCTCTAGCTTATCTCTCCACGCTTCAGGCTCACTGCCTTAATTCCTGATGAAGGGCTTTTGCCTGAAACGTCGATTTCAAAGCTCCTTGGATGCTGCCTGAACTGCTGTGCTCTTCCAGCACCACTAATCCAGAATCTGGTTTCCAGCATCTGCAGTCATTGTTTTTACCTAGACCCCCTCTGTCCAGGATACGTCCTAAGTGAGGCTATGCAATAGCCCTTACTCAAGTGGTGTTCCCCGAGCTCAGCCAGCCTGGCGAGGGTGTCCACTTCCATCAGAATACCCTGCAATATATATGCTCCATTTGCTGCATTTCCCAATGATAAAGTCAGTCATAGCATTTATTTGAAGTCCAGTTGGCCTTCAGTTTGTAGACACTTTTGTATGGTTACACCGTTACCCCTATTCTCATTACCACTGAAATAGCTCCAAAGAGGCCAGTATCCAGTCACCATGTCACCTTTTTAAAAACATGGAAAGCCCTTGGCTTCCTCAGAGCCAGCTCCCAGGACCTCTAATACAGCTGTAGTTATTTGTCAGCAAGGGCTCACTGATAGGACCAGACTAACAGCCCCAAACAGGGAACTCATATTCTATGAGGTTCTCCTGGCTGACATTGTTACAGTCACTACAGAAGCAACCTGGATACAAAATTGACTGTGTGATCGAAAATATAGAGTAATAGTAATATTTTTGTGCTGAGGACAGTTTATAATTGAGTTTGCCAGAGGTCTGTATTTGGAGTTTTGCTTTTCCAGTTAATATATATGATCTCAATCTTGATATGTCAGCTTTCTCCTTTTTAATCTCTTTTTTTTATTGATACAAACTCTCTAACATAGGCATCAAAAGTATCTTTGTCAGTTTGCATTCATCAGCCACAACTACTAGTGCCATGAATGATACAGTTTCTTTGTCCCACCAGATGTCATAGTTGTCACAGAGTTACACAACATGGAAACAGACCCTTCCATGTCAACCAAATAGTCTAAACTGATCTAGTCACATTTGTCAGCATTTGACCCATATCCCTTTAAACCCTTCCTATTTATCCCTTACTAATGCACCTAGCCTATGCATCCCTGAACACTATGGGCAATTTAGCACCACCAATTCACCTGACCTGCACATCTTTGGTTTGTGGGAGGAAACTGGAGCACCTGAAGGAAACACGCAGACACGGGGAGAACTTGCAAACTCCACACAGACAGTGACTCAATGTCTCAGTGGTTAGCACTGCTGCCTCATATCTCCAGGGACCTGGGTTTGATTCCAGCCTCAGGTGACTGTCTGTGTGGAGTTTGCACATTCTCCCTGTGTCTGCATGAGTTTCCTCCGGGTGCTCCAGTTTCCTCCCACAATCCAAAGATGTGCAGGTTAGGTGAATTGACCATGCCAAATTGCCCATAGTGTTCAGGGATGGGTAGGTTAGGTGCATTAGTCAGGGGCAACTAGACAATAATAAGGTAGGGGAATGGATCTGTGTAGGTTACTCTTCGGAGTGTCGGTGTGAACTTGTTGGGCCAAATGGCCTGTTTTTACACTGCAGAGATTCTATGATACCATTCATATATCCATCCAGATGCCGGTTAAATGTTGTAATTGTACCAGTCTCCACCACTTCCTCTGGCAGCTCATTCCATACACACACCACCCTCTGCATGAAGAAGATTCCCCTCAGGACCCTTTTAAATTTTTCCCCTCTCATGTTAAACCCATGCTCTCTAGTTTTGAACACCCCTACCCTGGGAAAAAGACCTTGCTATTTATCCTATCAATGCCCCTCAAGATTTTATAAACCTCCATAAGGTTACCCCTCAGCCTCCGATACTCCAGGGAAAACAGCCTCAGCCTATTCAACCTCTCCCCATGGCTCAAACCCTCCAATCCCAGCAACATCCTTGAAAATCTTTATTGAACCCTTTCAAGTTTAACAAAATCTTTCCTACAGCAGGGAGACCAAAACTGAGTGCAGTGTTCTAAAAGTGGTATCACCAATATCCTGCACAGCCGCAACAAGAAGTCTCAACTCCGAGACTAAATGCACTGATCAATGAAGGTAATTGTGCAAACTCATTCTTCACCACCCTGACCACCGGTGACTCCACTTTCAAGGAACTATGAACCTGCACCCCACAATCTCTTTGTTTGGTAACACTCCACAGGACCCTACCATTAAGTGTATAAGTTCTGCCCTGATTTGCTGTTCCAAAATGTAACACCTCACAGTTATCTAAATTAAACTCCATCTGCCACTCCTCGGCGCATTGACCCATCTGATCAAAGTTCTGTTAAGGTGCTTTTTTAAACACCTTATCATTTCATCACTATGTTCTCATTTTTAGGCATAGACCCATACACCAGCTGAAAGCTATTTACTTTAGTCTTTTGAAGTATAGATAGGCCTGTGTGTTTAATTTTAAATGGGAATTCAGGTCTTGCTGGCAATATGCCTCTGAGACTTGGTTCTTAAACAATAAACATCGCAGCTTTGGTTTGCTTATACCTGCCCCTCACCTCAGGGGACAACTTGAATTAGATTTATTGGACCTCTCAGTCGATTGATCTGGTATAACAACAGGCCATGGAGGGTATTGTCTCTTCACTTGAGTGGCATGGGCAATGGTGAGAAAGTTAGGAAAATACAGTGAAAATGAAAAAGTCAGATTCTCCACATTAACAAAAAAATTCTGATTTCTTCTCAGAGTTTAAATAATGAGTTCTGAACCTCACTAATGAGCAGAGACTACCTTATTTTCATTTAATCTAGAAGTTGGGACATCTTGTTGCGGCTGTGCAGGACATTGGTGATACCTCTGTTTGCATGTCATCATTAGCTAAATTCACCTCATTTCTGTGCAGCTTCCAATTCTCCTCTCCTTCCTGAGAAACCCAGAGGGCACCAATTCCTGATGTGAAAGTCAGAATGGCAGCAGCCCATTGCTATTTCTCCAGGCCTTCTGACAACTCTGACTTCACCACCATGTCCCAGTATGATCCATGAACACCATTCTCTTTAACCCTTCATTCATGCAACCACCAGCATCAACACATTATTACAATGGCTTTCACTTCAACTCACACACCACTTCAGCCCTTCAGAACTTCACATTGGAGTTCAAGAATACCTGAACTGCATGCTTCTGTCAGGTCACTTTGTATCTAGGAAAACACACACAGACACCTCATACAACTTCACAGATTGCATCATAGCCTTTGTAGTAACCTGGGACCTGGGTATTAACTGTTAGTGCATTTATCAAAGTGCTGCAGAGTTCTGGGAGAAGTGGGAACTCACATCTGGCTCATTGGACTGAGTTCCGAAGTGAAGGATGACAGTGAAAGAGGATAAAAGGCTGTGATTGCATCAACAATAAATTAATGAGCTGTGGGAAGGCTTTTTTTTCACAATTGCCAATTACTTTGGCCTCAGCATAGGGAGAGTGTATGGCTAACAAAGGCATGACAATTCGCAAAGCCATGCGCTAAGGGGATAAACTGGGGCATTAATGGCTATAAAAGGGATGATAAAAAAAGATGGTGCCAGATGTCATTGAGTATTGAGGGACAGAAAGAGAAAAAAAGATAATGAGGATGGGGGGGGAGGGGATCGCCATTCATCTCCAAGTTGAAACCTTGCCACCTTTGATCCAAAGAAAACTGCATCAAAATGAGGCAGAATGGCTTCCACTACATACAGAGTGGGTGGAGTAAAATACAGTTGGAAAAGGTCAGGTAATTCTCAGTATCAGTTTTGAAAGTCATCAAACTCAATAAAAGCAATTTCTAAAAAGATATGTAAATATAATGGCTGCATGTGTATGATAACACCTTTAGCTGTAATTGTATCTGTAAATATAACTAATTCTTTTCAGGGAATTAGCTGTTTGGCAAACTTATGCAGCAACATATTCAGGGCCTTCTGCACTGTAACTCAATGTAAAGGGTGTTTTATGTGTAATGCACCTGAAGAACATTGAAAGTGGATCAGAGCATTAAAGCAGGGATGCACATTGATATTCTGCAACATAATCTGTAATCAACTTGAAGGACTTCCCCTTTCAGCTTTGCAAAGGCTTCCTTTATGCTGAAGTACTTTGTTATTTGCACTCAGTGTCATGACCCAACAGTTTAAATTGGAGTTTCTAAAACAAAGTGAAACTATCACCTACTGCCTACTGAGTTACATTATTATATGCATATTGATACAGAAGTGAATAATATCTATGTCGAAGTTCTACAATGTTCTGACCTGCTGTCATAATTAGAGTAATAGATTGCATTCATGTGTAGATTAATAATTCTAGACCAAAGATGTTTCAGAAATACAAAAAATTATTTGTCAAATGAAATTTAGGACATAAAAACTAAACATATAAGGTATTTTGGGTATATTCTCATTTGAATTATCACTTATATCTCCCACACATTTTATAACCAGTTTTTTTTTTCCCAAACTGCTGAGTATAATACAGAGTGAGTCATATTGGAAATCAAGAAAGGGAAGACTAAATGATGGTGTGACAAAATAATACCAGAGTTTCAGACGATTCAAAATAAATTGAGGGTGTTGATGATGAAGTTAATTACATGTGCTTAGTCTCCAGAATGACCAAGATGGAGCATAGGTTTAGTTTGCATTTTGCTGAAGATTACATTTTTTGTAAAGGAAGTGAAAGATGTCCTAGGAATGGCTGTCCATGTGATCAGAAAAAATATAAAGGTGTTTATTATGACTTAAATTACCTGCTAGCACTCATTAAGAAAACAGGACAGCATTTGGTGTTTGACACTTGAGCTAACAATCGCTTGCCTGTACAATGACTAGTTGACTGAGTATAACATGTTGTTGAGTATTTCAAGTGATACTTAAAGCATACTCATCTTTTATTGTTCATTTGCTTCTCAAAGTTTGAAAATTACATTTGAAACTTTCTTCTCAAACTTGTCAAGGTTTCACTAATATCCTTGCAATTATCTGAAAAAAATTCAGCAAAAAATGAGTAAGTGCTATGTATTTCTTTAATTCACTCAGGAATTGCGGGCTTCTCCTCCTCGGCCAGTGTTTATTGTCCACCCTGAATGCCCTGGAGAAGATGGTACTGCCTTATCTTCTTGAACTTCTGAGTCTCATATGGTGTATGGACACCAGCAGTAGTGTAAGGAATGGAATTCCTCAATTTTGACCTTCTGACTGTGAAGGAATGGCAATTATATTTCCAAGGTGAAAATGAGGACTGCAGATGCTGGAGATTAAAGTCAAGATTAGAGTGGTGCTGGAAAAGCACAACAGGTCAGGCAGCACCTGAGGAGCAGAAACTCAACGTTTCAGGCAGGAGCCCTTCATCAGGAATGAGGTTGGGAGCTTTGGTGGTGGAGAGATAAATGGGAGGGGGTGGGGCTGGAGAGAAGCTATCTATATTTCCAAGTCAGGATACTATGTGGCTTAAAAGGGAACATGCAAGTGGTGACATGCCATCTATCTGCTTCCCGTTATCATTCTGAAAGCTAGAGGTTGTAGGCATTGTATTGTGAATTACTGGAGTACATCTTGTATATACTGCAGAGACTTATGTATCCATGGTGAAGGAATGAACATTTCAAGCAGTTGCATGGAGTGCCAATTAAGCATACTGCTTTGTCCTGGATGGTGTTGAGTTTCTTGAAGCTGCATCTGGGCCAGTGGAAAATCTTTAGTCACACTTCTGAATTGTGTCTTGCAGATAGGCTTTGAGGAGTCACAACAGGAGCTTTTAACAACAGAATTCCCAGGCTCTGACCTGCTTTCCTAATATATTAATATAGCAGGAACAGGTCTGGTTAATGCTGACACTAGCATGTTGATATTGAGAGATTCAGTGATGATAATCCGATGGACTGTCAAGTAGTATTTGGGGTCTCTGAATGTGTGGCATGAATATTACTAATCAGTGTAGCTTAAATTTGTCAGGTCTCACTGCATGTGAACAGGTATTGTTTCAGTAACTGAGGCGGGTGTGAATAATGTTGAATACTGTGCAATGAGCACCCCCACATCTGATCATATGTTGGACAGAAGGTCATTGATGAAAAAACTGAAGATGGGTAGGTCGAGGACTTTACCTGAGGAACTCATGCAGTGATGTTCTGTGGCTGAGATGATTGATCTCCAACAAAAACAATACCAACTTTGTTTTTGCTCGGTGCGACTCCAACCAGTAGAGATTTCTATTAGCTTCAAATTTTCTTCGGGTTCCTTGATGCCATGTTTGATCAAATGCTGCTTTTATATGAAGGGAAGTCACTCTCACCTCAACACTTGAACTGAGCTTTTTTGTCCATGTTTGGATCAAGGTGTTATGACATGGGGAAAACCCTCCTGCCTAATTTAAACCAGCAACACAGAAAAGATTTATCCTATGCAGTCATCTGTGAAAATTCAAGAGGCCTAGAGCTATGTAAAATAAAAAATTAACAACTTTATTTCTTAAAGTATAACAGAGAATAATTAACTAACAACTATTTACAAGTCCTTCCTCTAATCTATCTTTTACTTTCCCTTCTATAATAATAGTCCAATAAAATCCCTGATTAAGATTTACCAAAAATTCAAATTTCAAAACCATCCAGCAGTGGAATCTTCTTTTTATATCTTCCTCTGTAGATTTGCTCTCCAGGTCAGTGTTGATAATTTTTTCAACTGCGTTCTATGCTCCTGAGACAGAAAGCGGCACGGTGGCACAGTGGTTAGCACTGCTGCCTCACAGCGCCTGAGACCCGGGTTCAATTCCCGCCTCAGGCGACTGACTGTGTGGAGTTTGCACGTTCTCCCCGTGTCTGCGTGGGTTTCCTCCGGGTGCTCCGGTTTCCTCCCACAGTCCAAAGATGTGCAGGCCAGGTGAATTGGCCATGCTAAATTGCCCATAGTGTTAGGTAAGGGGTAAATGTAGATGTAGGGGTATGGGTGGGTTACGCTTCGGCGGGGCGGTGTGGACTTGTTGGGCCGAAGGGCCTGTTTCCACACTGTAAGTAATCTAATCTAATCTAAAAAGCTTACTAACCTATCCCACTCCTCAAAGATTTCTTCATTTTTAAATTTATTTTGAGGAACCTCAAAATCCACATATCTGGATTTGATTTCTCACTCTGCGGGGCAGTAACTAACACTCGTTTCTCCAGTTCTTTGTCTCTAGGATAATACTGTTTCAACGTGTTCACGTAACATACCCGATGCCATTTTTTTCTATCTGGCATCTTTCATAGATAGTTCACCTGACTCAACTTTTTCTCAATTTGATGGGGACCACTAAACTTTGCTTTGAAGGGCTCTCCTATCACTGGTAACGGTACTAACACATCATCCCCTCGCGAAAATGTCTGAGTTTCAGAGCTTTTATCTGCCACTTGCTTCATTCTACACTGTGACCTCTTTAGGTGCTGTTAAGCTAACTCACCTACTCGATTTAGTCTCTCCCTCACCTCTGATACATAATCTAAGTGTGAGATCTCCAAATTTGGTCCTGTCAATTTTTCTTTAGTTCATTTCAAAGGGCCTCTCATTTCATGCCTGAACATTAACTCAAAGGGAATGAACTGAGTAGATTCATTTGAGGCATCTCTAATTGCAAACAATATGAATGGGATATCTTTAACCCAATCATTCGGGTAATCCTGACAGTATGCTCTCAACATGGTCGTCAAGGTCTGATGCCACCCTTCTAAAGCTCCCTGGGATTCAGGATGATATGCACTGGATTTAAAGTACTGTATCCCAAGCTATCCATAACCTCCTTGAACTGCCTAGCAGTAAAATTTGACCCTTGTTCTAACTGAATCTCTCTGGGAACCCATACCATGTGAAGAAAGCTATTAACTCCACTACCATCTTTTTGCCTTAATACTCCATAATGAAATTGCCTCCAGAAATCTGGTAGACACATCCATTATAGGGTTAACAAGTACTGGTTCCCACTTATAGTTCTCAGGAGAGGACCTACACAATCAATTATAACCCGCATGAAAGGTTCTTCAAATGTGTGAATTGGCAACAAAGGTGTTGGTTTTATTACCGCCTGTGGCTTACCTACCATTTGACATGTATTCTACTTATGGCAGAAAGTTAACCACATCCCTGTGCATTCCAGGCCAATAAGAATGTTTTTGTACCTTAGCCTGAGTCTTTTGTACCCTTAGGTGACCACCTACAGGTAGTTCATGTGCTACCCTATAATACTTCGTGTCTGTATGCTACCGGCAACACAATCTGGTGTACTTCAGCTCATTTCTCCTCTGCACTAACATGCCGTGGTCTCCATTTCCACTTAGGATTCTACCTTTGAGATAATAACCCTCCAGAATATTCTCTGCCTCCTTTTCGGAGTAGGCACCCATATAGATATTTTATTGTCTTGTCTTGCTGTTGCAAGTCTCTTATCTTTCAGAGATAAACTTCTGTCAGACCCTCTGCCTGTTCAGGTTGTTCCTGCACCATTATGTCAAACAGGGTATCCACTAATTGAACCTCAACTCCTTCATCTTTCTCTTTACTTTTTGCTTCGTGCTGTGACTTATGATAGTGAGATCTTGTTACTACACAGTCTGGGAAAATACCAGGATATTTCTGTTTTAATTCTTCAGTTTCTGGGTCTTCCTTGGGTTTACCCACAACAAGCAGTGTCATTCCCACCTTGTATCGTGCCAAATCATTCCCAAGAACAAACTGAATTCCAGGAACTGACACTCTGTCAATCACTCCCACTGTATCTACCAAGTTTTGTGTTCGCACTTCAACCTGATCTTACATAGAGGAACACTAAATTTCTATCCATCTATCCACACTCTAGGGTAACAGATCAGAAAGAGTGCTTATTTGCTCAACTCTTACTCTCAGCGACTGGTTAAATCCTATATCTCTCAAAATGATAACTTCTTGTCCTTCTCCTCCTGTTCTTTCTGAGTAAACTTTCCCCACAGAGGCAAATGCTTTATTGAGATCATATGCTAATACCATACACAGCAGAGGGGAGGCTGTGCACTCTCCTGCAGCTCCTCAGCTCTTCTTGGGGTGTCCTTTACTACCTTCACTAATGCCACTAGCTTAGCTTCTTTGACCACAGCTTTTCCCACAGTGCCTTTCTTTAATGTACAGCACTGTGACATTACATGTCCCACTTTACCACAGTGGAAACACCTGAGGCTTTTCACCTCCTTTCCATCCTCTGCAGCTTCCTTTTTTTTGTCCTGTGGTAAATTCTTACCAGTGCTCTCTACTCTTGGTTTCGTAGTGTAGGATCACCCCTTCTCCCAATTTCTATCCCTCACAAGATGAAATTCTGGCCAGAAGCTTCTCTTATGCACCAACATGTAGTCATCTGCTAATTCTCCTGCCCTTTTCATTTCCTGAACTTTTTGTTCCTCCACGTGAATTTTTACCATCTCTGGAAGTGAGTTTTTAAACTCCTCCAGCATAATAATCTCTTGTAGAACCGCAAAGGTAATATCTATTTTCAAAGCACAGACCCATATATCAAAATGACTATGTTTAATTATTTCAAACTCAACATAAGTCTGACCTGGTTCCTTCTTTGTGTTTCTGAATGGCTGTCTATATGCTTCTGGTACCAATTCATTAGCACATAAAATAGCATGTTTGACCTCTTCATAATCTCTTGACCCCTCATCTGACAGCACAGCAAATACCTCACTAGCTCTGCTTACCAGTTTAGTCTGAATTAGCATTACCCATAAATCCTCGGACCACTCCATCTGCTGAGCCAATTTTTCAAAAGAAATAAAGAAGGCTTCAACATCTTTCTCATCAAAACGTGGCAGAGGTTTGACATATTTGTATATATCACTACCTTCTTTTTTAATCTCCATCTTGTTAACTTGATTTGGCTGACAAAGTCTCAACTTCTCAAGTTCAAATTCTCATTCTTTTGCTCAGCTAAGAACCATATCTCTCTTTTCATTCTCTTTCACTCTCTCTCTCCTATCTCTGTTTCTCTTTCTCTCTACCTTTGTTTATCTCCTAACTCCATTTTCCTCAAATGTAATTTAAGTTTTTCTATCTCTACTGCACCTGTCTGTTTCTCTGACAAACCTATTTGTTTGAGTACTTCCCTTACAATTTCATCTTTACTTTTGTCCTTGGTTAAACCCAAATCTAACTTATTTGCTAATTCTAAAAGTATGGTCTTTTTCTTTCCTTTTGAACTTCCTTGGCAAATTTGAGAATCATCTTCAAATCCCAAAACCACTTTTGCAATTTTAAGAGCCATTTGTCTCACTTTTAATTTAATCAACCGCAAGTCTCCAAAATTAAACAAATTGCCTCATCTATGTTTTATTTGAAGGGAGAGGTTGAGTAGGCTAGGGCTGTTTTACCTGGAGCATCGGAGGCTAAGGGGTGACCTTATAGAGGTCTATCAAATCATGAGGGGCATGGATAGGATAAATCAACAAAGTCTTTTCCCTGGGGTGGGGGCGGAGTCCAGAACTAGAGGGCATAGGTTTAGGGTGAAAGGGGAAAGATATAAAAGAGAGCTAAGGGGTAACTTATTCACGCAAAGGATGGTATGTGTATGGAATGAGCTGCCAGAGGAAGTGGTGGAGGCTAGTACAATTGCAAATTTAAAAGGCATCTGGATGGGTATATGAATAGGAAGCATTTGGAGGGATATGGGCCAGGTACTGGTAGGTGGGACTAGATTGGGTTGGGATGTCTGGTTGGCATGGACGAGTTGGACCGAAGGGTCTGTTTCCGTGTTGTACATCTCTATTACTATGACTCTATTTAGGTAACTAACCTGCAAATGTTTAAGACTGCTGGGATTTTTCATACCCCCAAATTAATTCAAATCTGTCTAAACCAGTTCAAATTCCAGCGATGAGCCCCCAAACTGTTGTGGCACGAGTAAACACCCCTGCTCATTTAAACCAGCAACACAGAAAAGATTTATCCCATGCAGTAATCTGTGAAAATTCGAGAGGCCAAGAATAAAAATTACCAACTTTTTTTTAAAAAAGTATAACAGAGAGCAATTAACTAACAATTATTTACAACTCCTTCCTCTAACCTATATTTTATTTTTTTCTTCTATAATACTAGTCTGATAAAATCCCCCAATTAATATTTACCAAAAATTTAAATTTCAAAACCAGCCAGCTGTCAAATTTTCTTTGTATATCTTTCTCTGTAGATTTGCTCTCCAGGTCAGTGTTGATGTTTTTCTCTGTGCAAGCTCCTTCTCTAGACAGGAACCTCTCAGAGAGTTCTAACTAACAGCCTACGTCTGTTAGTCTTTTGGCAGTTCTCCTCCAACTGTTTAATTTTCCCCAGTTTTATACCCCCAAAGCATCAGATTGTGTCATTGGCTTTTAATGTTGTCAATATACTAAATTCAAACTTGATTGGAGTTTGTTTTTTTTTGGGTTATAATTTAAACTGATTGGCCTGAGTCAAATTTGTTTTTTTTCTCCAGACAACCGGCTACACGAGCTGCTGGACCACATATTACATTGTATCTTATTCAGACCACTTGTTACTGCCAAGTAGTTCTGCTAGCTTTTAACTCTCTTAAAGGTACAGTACGCCCACATCTTCATAACAAAGGCTATAATAATGCCAGGTGATGAGTGGCCTGGCAAAACCCAAGCTGTGCAGCAGTAAGCAGGCTATTGCTTAGTAAATGACACTTGAAAGCACTATTGATAACCTTTACGTCACTTTACTGATGATTACACTACAGTACAGGAGTCACAAGGAGAAAGGGTGTGCTTGATCATCTGCATCTTGCTCAGCAGATAGAGCAGCACCAGCTGTCTCAATAGAAATGGACAGGACAGTCATTGCATGGGTGCAAGGGAGCCACAATTAAAGCCTTGCTCTATTCAATGCTTTAGCAATAATTTTGCAGATGTCCATTAGTGCAACTCAATGTAAGTTCAATTAGCAAACAGAATCTAAAATTTCAAACTCTTCCCCTGGCAAGGTACAATTTTCTTTTTGCGGGGTGGGGGGGCGGTGTGACGTGGCAGCAGCTGGGGGAAAAGGAGGCACCAGCTTCTTGCCTATTATGTCGCAGTTAATCCTGTGATGGTGTGATCTGTGCATTTTTCCCTTCTTGTTGTCAACTGAGACCAATAGAACCTCCGAGCAATGAAAAGCTGTTGACCTCCAATTGCTCAGCAGTTTTTGACAGACTGGACTTCTACCTCCAGGATCCTTGATCCAAGGAAAGACCTTGGAAAAAAAAAACGCTCAGTACCTGATTGGCACTTCATGCCTTCCTGAAAATAATTGACATGAAGATCCCACACATCTCAATATGGTAAGAAAAGCTTCATTGGTTGCCATTTAAACAATACCTAACTTGTATGTTCAAACCAGATTTTCAAGTAGACGGTTTTATCAGCACAGCAAACATTTTAACAATTTATTTCATCCATTTTTGTTAAAATAATCCTCTCAGCATATTAAACATACCACCTGAAACCATCTCCATTGATCTGCTTATTGACTGTTGTCAGAACTGTACCCTCATTCAAGCAAACAGAAATATTTTTATCACACAACAGACTTATTCCTTATAGATGGTGGATAGGATTTGAGGAATCGGGGGTGAATCATGCATTACAGAATTCCTAGATTTGCCTCTAATGCCTCTCAGCTTTATTTCAAATTTTAGGATTCGTTCTGGTTAGATTTTCACCTTTATCTATTTTGTTTCTCTTTCCAAATTCTTACTTTTGTTTTTGAACCAACTTTGTCCCACTCCACTAGTTCACCAATGTCCCTGCCACTTGTAACATTCACTGCAAAAATCAGTTCAGTATCCACACAAACTCTAAACATACACAGTCCATAATCACCAATAACTGTAGAGATAAATTTGGAAGTTTATGTCTTTTGTCTTCAACACTGCTTGCAATGGCAGACTGCTTATGTTGGATGTTTTGAGACTTCCTCCAATTAAAGCTTGAAAATCTCAAAATTATCACCTTTGCTCCCATCATAAATTTCATTCCCTCTCTATTGACTCCATCCTTCTACTTTAATAAAAAAAATCAGACTGCTTGCAAATGTACCAGGGTTCTCTCTTGCCAGGGATTGTCGGCCCCAAAGACCTAATTGAACAATCTCACAAGTTTTATTGCAACTTTAGTAGAATTAAATAGAAGAATTCAGTATTCAAACAAAAACTAACAGAAGCAATGCCATGTTATCTTGGCCTGACCTCCAGCTGGCAAACAAGTTCAATCATCAGCTCGTCTGGGAGACAAATGTGAGTTTGCATTATGCTGAGTCATTCTTGATCAAACAAGCACACCAAGTTGGAAAAAATATGGAATATTTGAAGAAGGGCCAGTATGAGATTCAAGTTAGGAGAACAGGGTGTGAGAATTGTGGAAGACACCACAAAAGAAAATAAAAGTCCAGCACAGAGAGTGCAGTGCTCCAAATATAAGAAGCTGAATTGATTTTTACACATGCATTTAGCTCAAAAGAAACAAAACAAGACCATAAATATAGTGCTGAAAAGACGCTGTATGACAATTCAGAATCGTTCCATACTATACAACAGGTTTGCATACCAGTGGTGAATGGTTTGTGACTGTTAGAATGATGATTGTGGAAGGATAACACCAAGTAAATGTGAAGTGCCAATTAGATACAATATCATGAATTTAGTCAACGTGTGAAATATGTTGAAAAAGTTAATTAAAGATAAAGCTGTCAACGTTAAGGTAGAACCAAATGATTGTATATTACTCATCCTACTATTCTCATTTCAATGTTGAACTGCTCCTGATAGGCAGTGCTAGTACTTTTAGTGCTAGAGAGACATGGAGGTTTAAAGAGAGAAAAAAAATAACTGCATGTTTTGGAAGAGACTTCCAGTATTTCACTGGCCACTAACCTATTGACTGTTGAACAGATCATGGAAGATTACAAAGATGCTTATACAGGTCATCAATGTTTTGGCCTGCTTTCACACTTTAGGGAATCTATGATGACGCTATGATTCAGTAGATGAGCATATGAGACCATCTCAGCACTAGTATTAGTTACAAAGGATTTCAAAACTTTGGAGAGGTCCCACTACACTTTGCCAACAATTTTAGTAAAGTTGCTACCACTTGCCAGGGCAAAGCTCTTTATTGTCCTTTAATATGAAGGATGATTACTGGCAAATAAAGCTGATGCAAGCAACACTTATCTGATGATATTCTGGATGCCATTCAGGAGATCTAGGGGTTGTGCAATCTATTTGATATTGCCATGCTCCTGAAATGTATCATTGCAGACAGTGTGAAATAGTCAGTGAGCTCTCTGAAGTGGAAGCTTTTGTTGATGATTTGCTGGTCTATGGATGTGGAAGAAAGCGATGGAACAAGTCATCACAGATCTTAGTGAAACTACTACAGAAATTGACAGATGAACCTGAAACTGAACATTTAAAAAAATGCAATAGTAGATGCTAGAAATCGAACGCATAGTTCATTTATTGACATCAAATGATTTTGCCCAGATCCTAACAAGGTGAGTGCTGTAGCAGGCATACAATGACAAATATATACAAATGTGATTAAACAAGTTATGAAGTTTGTGAAAAGCCTAGCAGTGCTTGTCTGTAATCTGTCATCAAAGTATGAATGTAGATAGAAGCTTACTGTTAAGGGTGTGCAGTGGTATTGAGCAGTGTAACCAGATATGGAAAAGATTCCACAATTCATTTAAGGAGCCATGAACTATTTATTTATTCATCCAAACCTCCAGTTGGTTGTAGCAAGGTTCATTTAAGAATGATTCCTTAAATTGTGCACAACTTTATTCTTGATCAAATTTTAAATGGGGCTAATTTAAACAGGTTTTTAGAGTTAACAAAGAATGAGTTTTGTTAACTACTAAGCACAAGAACAATTAGAAATGTAACATACACACACACATAAATTAGAAATAGGAATTGAGTCCGAAAAGGTAGAAATAAAAAAAAAATCAGTCTCTGAATTTTGCAGATAAGTTGCAATTTGGGAATTCCTATTCTTTCTGACCATAATTGAACTCCAGCATTCAGGATGAGAGAGAGTTCTTTTGTTGTCCTGTTTCCTTTCTAATATGTTTGCAGCACTCTGTATGAGAGAGAGCCTATACCTGCAGCCTCATGGTGACTACAGGATATTTCTTCACCTGTGATCTTTTACAGCACATCAACCCTCCATTATTTGGTCCACCATTTTCTTTCCACATTCATTGATCAGTAGATCATCTGCAATAGCTTCCACTCCAGGGGCATTACTGACTATTTCACACTACCTGCATTGATGCTCTTCTGAGCAGTGGACATATCACATTAAATGGCCTGAGAATACTCACTCTCATGAGCACACACAAATGGATTTAAAACTTTTTTTTAAACCTTATCCACATGCATTCTTCAAAGAGAAATATACAATATATCTGCAGTTTAGACACAATCTTCAGGGGCTGAGAAAATGTTGAGCAGGGCTTTGTCAGCTCCTAAATATTTTATTAGTCACAACAGTTGCCTTTTCCACTCTTTGAACGCCTGTTGTTTGAAGTTCTCTTTGCATCTCTCTCTCTTTCTCTTGCTCTGTGTACCACGTGCTCACTCTCTCACATCTAGTGTGTTAATGAACTTTATACTGCTGCACTCAGGTGTCTGGCTATTTTCGCTGCTTGGCTACTTTTCTTCGATTGTTTTTATTTGTTCATGAGGTGTAAGCAAAACCAGTGAGTCGAGAATTTGTTGCCCTCCATAGTTGCCTACAACGTCATAGAGTCATAGAGATATACAGCATGGAAACAGACCCTTCGGTCCAACTCATCCATGCTGACCAGATATCCCAACCTAATCTAGTCCCACCTGCAGAACCCGGCCCACATCCCTCCAAACCCTTCCCATTCATATACCCATCCACATGCCTTTTAAATGTTGCAATTGTACTAGCCTCCACCACCAACTCTGGCAGCTTACTCCATACACGTACCACCCTCTGCATGACAAAGTTGCCCCTTAGCTCTCTTTTATATCTTTACCCTCTCACCCTAAACCTGTGCCTTTTAGATCTGGAGTCCCCCACACCAGGGAAGAGATTTTGTCTATTTATCCTATCCATGCCCCTCATGATTTTATAAACCTCTCTAAGGTCACCCCTCAGACTCCGACGCTCCAGGGAAAACAGCCCCAGCCTATTCAACCTCTCCCTGTAACTCAAATCCTCCAACCCTGACAACGTCCTTGTAAATCTTTTCTGAACCCTTTCAAGTTTTACAGCATCCTTCTGATAGGAAGGAGACCAGAATTGCATACAATATCCAGAAGTGGCCTAACCAATGACTCTACTTTCAAGGAGCTATGAATCTGCATTCCAAGGTCTCTTTGTTCAGCAACATTCCCGAAGACATTACCATTAAGTGTATAAGTCCTGCTAAGATTTGCTTTCTGAAAATGTAGCACCTCACATTTATCTAACTTACACTCCATCTGCCAATCCTCAGCCCATTAGCCCATCTGATCAAGATCTGATGTAACCTTCTTTGCTGTCGACTACACCTTCAATTTTGATGTCATCTGAAAACTTACTAACTATATCTCTTATGCTCACGTCCAAATCGTTTATATAAATGACAAAAGAGTCAACCACATTGCTGGGGATCTGGACTCACATGTAGGCTAGACCAGGTAAGGTTGGCAGATGTCTACTCCTAAAGGACTATTTTTAAAAAAAGATTCTTCATTTGGATGAGGACATCACTAACTAGGCCAGTATTTATTGCTCAACCTTAATTGCCCAGAGAGCAGTTAAGAGCCAACCACATTGCTGGTGGTTTGGAGTCACATGTAGTCCTGACAAAGTAAAGATGACAGCTTCCTTCACTAAAGGACATGAATGAATCAGACTTTTTTTCCAACAATTTACAATGGTTTCATGATCATTATTAGAATTAAAATTAGATTTACTGTCGCATGTACTAAAGTATAGAGATACATGAGTTCAACGAAAAGAGTACAAAATCACCATTACTGGCACCATCTTATGTAAAAAGTTATCTGGGTACAAAATCTTTAGTATAAATTAGAAAAATAAATAAATAAAAGGTAAAAGTTCAGTATTACAGTCCTTCTAAAGCAAGGAGTCCACATTAGGTTTCATTGAGGCAGGGATCCTGCACTGGGTTTCACCTTGAGGCCTACAGTCCCTGCTGGGCTTCACCTTGAGGCCTGAAGTCTGTGCTGGGCATCACCTCGAGGCCTGAAGTCCGCGCTGAGCTTTCTCAAGGGCAGAAGTACGTGCTGCGTTTCACCTTGAGGCCTGCAGTCTGTGCTGGGCTTTCTCAAGGGCAGGCGTGCATGCTGGACTTCCTTCAGAGTTGAATTCAAATTCCATCATCTGCCATGGCTGGATTTGAACCCAAGCCCCTAGAATATTACCTAGATCTCTGGATTAACAGTCAACTAATAGTATCACTAGGAGAAAGTGAGGACTGCAAATGCTAGAGATCAGAGTCGACAGTGTGGTGCTGGAAAGATACAGCAGCTCAGGCAGCATCTGAGGAGCAGGAGAATCACCGTTTTGGCAAGTGATCTTCATCAGGAATGATGAAGCATTCTTGCCTGAAACATCGATTCTCCTGCTCCTCAGATACTGCCTGACCTGCTGTGCTTTTCCAGCACGACACTCTCAACAATAATACCACTAGGCCATCACCAGCTGTAAAGTGAATCAGATATGTTTTTACAACAACAGACAGCATAATTCCCATCAGGCTAACTTTTTCTTCATTTACGGAACTCAAATTTAACTACCCATCATGGTGGAATTCAAACACATGAGAACATTAACCTGGAATTTTACATCACTGGCCCATAATGTCACTGTCTCCCAATTTTGGCCATTTTTCATCATTGCCACCTTGCCAGTGAAATTTAACTAAAACTAAATTCACTATATTTTTTTTTAATCAATCTGCATTTATCTCTTTCAAAGCATCTGCAAAGAACGTTATTTCAATTTCAGAGAATCATCTGGATATGATGTACAAGCAAGGAATAAATACATATATGTTGTCAAGAGAAGCATGCAGTATGAAGAAAACTGACAAAGCTGACACAGTGTATGAAATCTTCTAGATTCACTGAGAAACAAGAGTTGGACATGTTCTGTCAGTCATCAAGTTAGCAGAGAAATTAAACATAACAGACCAACATCTTACCCAAAGTCAGCTCCGCAACAAATATTAATTGAGTTCACATGAGTTAGACCCAAGAGCTAGAATGTTAGATCCCATCTTGACAAATAGGCCAGTTGATCAGTGCTTATGCACAGAGAACTCTCACCTTCATGGAGTTTACCCAAATTAATTGATCTGCTCAACCACTCACACTCTGTAGGTATTGTATACCTGTACATCATTCTGAGACATTTTTCTAGAGGCATTTTGTTCCTCCTGTAACTCATTGAATAGCGTGCACATGTCTTTCAATGGCTGTGGCCAGCTTTATCTTGCTTGGTCTGTAATTGCTTATTCTGTATGCCTGATGTCCTTTTGATATCTTTTTTAAGTTGAGCACATAATGGGTAACGATGCTCATTAGATCACCAGTGTTTACAACTGAGGACTTGGTGTTGAGTAATATTGCAACATTGTTAAGGTCCAGGCTTTGGTTTTGTCAATTGTTCCTCACTTTCCTGGAGGTCTCCCTGCTATCCCATATCAGTGCTCCACTATAATCAAACTGTGATACAGTGTGTTTTTGAACCCCAGAGTGACAGATTTATATCTGAGAGATTTGTTTTTTTTTACCTTTCGCACAATGGGTACAAATTCATGATATGCATTTTCATAAAATCTTATTTCTTTTATTACAGTTAGTCCCTCTGTTTGGTTTAGAGAAGTGAATTGGTCTGGGCAATGAAGGCGAGTGTGCTAAATGCCTTCTTTACCACTCTGTCTACCTGTGATACCTTGGGATGTCAATCATTGTGGCCAGGCAGGTAGGCATTGATCATGGGATAGTGACCAGTAGTCTGCCATTATCATTAACTTGCCCATCTTGGCAGTGAAATTATCTTCCTTCGCTTATCAAACCAGCCTAGTGTATGTTGTCATGTTGACAAACTCAGAATGTCCAAACTTAGCTTGATCCCAGTGTCATGAATGCCCACACCGGTGCACCTCCTATGTATACTTGTTTAAACATTCAATACATATATAAATATTTGGATCAATCACAAACACTTATTGCATCCTTTCCCTGATTGAGTCTCAATGTGATTAATGTTGAGCTCGCTATCGGTGCCCAGAATGTCAAACTTGACAAACACAACACTGATAAAGTATGGTGCATTTCATCAGTGGCACTTGCTAGCCCACGAAGTATGATTTGGAGCAATATCCCATGAGTAAACATCTTACCCCTTTTTTGCAAAATGGTTTACCTGTAAGAAAACAATGCACAAATAACTTTTAAAAATTCATTTAAGGATATATGTGCCACTGGCTGGTCAGCGCTTATTGCCTGCCCCTAGTTGCCTTTGAGAAGGTAGTGGTTCAAGAAGGTACCTACAGACCACCTGCTGTGGGTTGACTCACAATGCCATTAGGGAGGAAATTCCAGAATTAATGGTGGAGCCCTCGGTCGTGTTGTTGAACAGAGAGACTGAGGGGTTCAGGGTACATGATTCTTTGAAATTTGTATCACAGGTAGACAGAGTGGTTAAGAAGGCATTTAGCACACTCGCCTTCATTGCCCAGACCATCGAGTATCGGAGTTGGGACATTATGTTGATGTTATACCAAACATTGGTGAGGCCACTTTTGGAGTACTGTGCACTGTTCTGGTCACCCTGTTACAAGAAGGATATTATTATATTGGAGAGGGTTCAGAAAAGATTAACCAAGATTTGCTGGGACTGGAAGGTTTGAGTTATAGAGAGACACTCAATAGTATAGGACTTTTTTCACTGGAGTGTAGGAGATTGAGAAGTGACCTTATGGAGGTTTATAACATCATGAGAGGCATAGATAAGATTAAGAGAAAAGGTCTTTTCTCCAGGGTAAGGGAGTTAAAAACTAAGGGGCATATTTTTAAGGATGGAGATGAAAGATTTAAAAGGGACTGGAGGGGCAACTTATTCACACAGAGGGTGGTTTGTATGTGGAATGAACTGCCAGAAGAAGTGGTTGATGCAGGTACAGATACAACATTTAAAAAACATTTGGATAGGTACATGAATAGGAAACTTTAGAGGGATATGGACCAAACTCAGGCAATTGGGACTAGTTCAGTTTGGGAAATGTGGTTGGACCGAAGGGTCTGTTACCAAGCTGTATGTCTCTGTAATGTTGTGCATGCTTTTATAAGGGTTATTAGGGTTAGACCACTAATAGGGCACCTGATGATGAGATTCAGATGCCTGGGCTGGTGAGTTGCTGCATCATGATGGTTTGTAGATTTTTCCACAACTTGACTAAAAAAAAATGTGTCCTTTGGTTAGGAACAGATGTGTAGGAGGTATCCTCCGAGAACGAAGCTAAATCGGCCAGTACCAAGGTGGCCCAAGAAGTCCCTCACAGGGCCCTTATAAATCTTTAGGTTTAACTGCAACTTCTTTACATTTGTACTTTATACCTCAACATGCTATGGACCAAGTGCAAGTAAAAGGGAGTTGCTATGGACCAGACCAATCCCCCTTCAGAGATAACAAGGAGATATCCTAGACCTTAACTCTTACCTTATTTAAAGGCAGAAGTAAGGTGCTGTGTTATGGATGTAATTTGATTGGTTACACTACTTGGCTTTAAGCAAATCACACTTTGTTCTGAGCCTACAATTAAAATACAAAAAAAGGAAGAAAAAAAGGTATAATATAAATTCTTTTTGAAAACTATACAGAATAGTAGGTTATTTAACTACTAAACAGCAACTGTTCCAATAAAAATATCCATACACACATCCTTGGCAAAGGTAAACTCAGTAAAATAAATTGTCTCTCGTGTGATGTTTCTCCAGTGCAGAATGAAAGAATACCGAAAGAAAATTCTGAGAGCAAGAGATATATGGCAGCTCTACAATCAACTTCAAAATTCCAACAACTGAAATCTAAACTAAAACCCTGGTTCTGTGGGAGCATGACTCCACCCATTCACACTGTTTCTATTGTTCCATTTTTTAAAAAAACCCAAGGCCTCACAAGCTGTTTGCTACATTGGCTTGGAAGAGATTGTCCTAAACTCCCTTCATTAAAAAAAACCTGGACAAAATATACCTCTTAAAGCGATAGTAAATGTCACTCCTCCCTCCCTTAAAAAGTGAGAACCATCAACATTCAAAGACAACTTCATTTTTAAAAACCTTTAGTCTGATGCCATTAGTACACTACAAAAAGTATACATTACATTGGCTGCATGCTGAGAGTCAATCACTACCATAGTCCACTTCAATCCGTTTCTTCCGCCACTAGCTCATTAGTTTTCATTCATCAAAATCGTGACAACGCATTGGCAATTACGTTCCATTGTCCTGCCATACGTATAATTTTTAAGTTGAATAGCTGCAATAATAAGCTCCATTTAAACAGTCTGCTATTTTTGTCTCCAATTTTTTCAAAGACATTAAGGGTTATGATCAGTATATACAATTGTCTCAGTCACATTACTCGATTTGAGACAAAACAAACTGCAGATGCTGTAATCCAAGGTAGACAAGCAGGGGGCTGGAAGAACACAGCAAGCCAGACCGCATCAGGAGATGGAGAAGTCAACATTTCAAGTGTATCACTTCTTCAGGAATGGTGGTGGATGCAAGGGGAGCTGCAGATAAGGTGGGGGGGGGGGGGGGGGAGGTATGGGATAGGTATAGGTGCACACAGGTAGAGGGTACGACCTGGTTGGTCAATGGGAGGAATGAATCCGGTTGGTAGCTGGAAGGAAGGGTCGGTCAGAAGAATGGAAGGGAGGGGAAGGGGCTGGGAAGGGAGTTGGGAGATGGGAAGGGAGGTTATTTGAAATTGGAGAACTCAATGTGGAGTCCTCTGGGCTGTAGGCTGCCCACCCTCCACTTGTGTTCACCTATCCCTACCTCACCACACTAACCCCCTCCCCACACAAAAACCTCTTCCAATCCCCCTTCCCCCTTAATCTGCAGCTTCCCTTACACCTACTTCCCAGTCCTATAGCAGGGTTACACCCAAAACAATGACATTTCCACCTCCTGATGCTACCTGCCTTGCTATGTTCTTCTCGCCTCCTGCTTGTCTACCGCAGTCACATTACTGGCAACATAAATGTTGAAATGTTGCAATGTCAACACCAAACTCAAGATCTCCTCATCAATCGTGAAACCTCACTGTTGATGAATATTCAACTTTCTGGCAAAACTCCCAATAGGTCCACCTTCTCATCATCTTCTTGCAAGAACATAGCACCAACACCCACATCACTCGCACTGATAGTCACTTTGAATGGCTTTGTGTAATTAGGTGTGGCTAACACTGGGACAGAACTTACAGGCTGTCAAATGCCTACTGACTGTCCACTATCCACTGAAATGTTCTGTACTTCTTCAACAAGTCAGTCAGTGGAGCAACCATGCTGCTAAATTTTGGTACGAATTGCTAATAAAAACCATCAGTCCCAGGAATCATAGTACTTCTTTTTTGACAATGATCTGGGAAACTCCCCATTAACATTTCCTTTCCCATCCTATGGGGCCATCTGTCCATGTTCAGTGATATGGCCTGGGAATGTGACTTGGGCTTCTTCAAACACATTCTTAGATAGGTCTATTGTCTTCTGAAGTCGATTGCACCATTCTGATAGATACTCCAAATGTTCCTTCCATGTGAGATAAAAATCACCCAGACTGTCTATTTACATCACACAACTGGGACAGTGAGAGTGGATGAGTGGAGGTCAGTAAATGGTAATCAACAGAAGCTTTCCATCCCCATATTTCATCTGAGACCATGGTACTGCATAGATTCCAGCATCAATATTGACTATTCTCATTTTTATGCTCTAATTAATTGTTTTCTTTCTTGAGCATAAGTGTACTGCTCTTACTATATTAAAATCTTTTCCAATATTGTGCCAACACAGAGATTCATACATCATATGAATGAGGAAATGAAGTTTAGGTTATTAAAAGGTTTGGAATGTGCTGGATCATTTATATTCCAAAAAATGCTTTGTGATTAAAGAACAAAAAGGACATCCTGTTTCAGTAAAACATCAGGATTCAATCACATTAAACTACTTTGCTTTTGGCGCTGAGACTCAAATCACAGTGGATTTGATTAAAGCTCACAAATTAATCATTTGATCTGTTGCAACTTAATTGCCACACATGTTTAACTGAGTTCATCAACATTGCATTTACTTCTTCACGGATACTGAAGTGATTTATATTTACACTGTATTTCTGCAATATCCTATTTGGCTTGAAGTCACAATGACTTTGAATTGTACTTAGGGATGGATTGAATATCATAAACAGAAACAGTTCAACGTTTTATAAATTGACATTTATTTACTTTTTTTTAACCTTCAAGTTACCCATAATTGCAATGTAAAAATATGATGAGGATTGTTTCTTGATCATTTGACAACAGTAAGTATTCAATGATATGGTAGGCAAAATGTCTTTTTGTTTGTTATTAGCATTCAGTTAGTGTGTAAGACAGCTAGTTCCTACTGTTGTTTTGAAGTGCCTTTGCATTCCAGGATAATGTGAAATATGCACCATACAAATTCAAAAGTGGTGATTTTTGTCAAGAGGTTTCATTGATTTTTTACATTTATTTGTGACATTCTCTATTTTTGTTTTTATTGTCAAGTCTTTCCTTCAAGGATTGTAGCTGCTGTCCCAGAGGTTGCTTATCCTGATGTGATATGGCCAAATGTCATTCCAGATTAGCCACTGACTCATCTTCTGAGTAGTTCACATTATCTTGGCATTTATTGTTTAATTCCTTGAAAGCTTCCAGTTTATTCTAAAGCATCTAGTTTTCATCTAGTATTACATCCTGAACTATCTATCAACTACTTTAATGTTTTGTTGGTGCAGTTTGTTTTCACTGTCATAACCTAGTTAATAATTATATATTAATAATACCTACTGTTATTACAATTATCTAGCCATTTCTGTTTTTTTTATTGAAGCTAATAGACTTCTTGTTTTCTAATACAGTGGCTGTATCATTTCTTCTGTTTTGCTTGAAATCTTTCATGAGAGCATCATTCCTCTCGAACTTTGCCGGCCAAAGGTCACTGCACTCGATACATTAACTGTTTCTCTCTCGACAGATGCCATCAGACCTACTGAGTTACTCCAGCAATTTTGATTTTGTTTCAGATCTCCATCATCTGTAATTCTTGGTTTTATTATACCTCATCCTGCTTTTCTCCTTTCTCTTGCAGATCTTTCATTATTGTTTGTAAGCTGAGAGAATGTGTGATTTTCTTTTCAAATGTAGATTTATCCTGAGCTAGATGTTCAGCATTTTTTCGTTAACGTTTCATTTTTCTCACAGTAGCAAAAAAGCTACTTTATCACCAAAAATTCAAAAGGATATGAAATGTTCTGTTCTTCTTTCATACTCCAGTCTTCACATGTCTTGAATATTCTGCTCCAGTTTCTTTTGTGTCTCTAATGTCTGATTCCATAGGTTGTGACCCATGTGAGGTCATTGACTGCTGGCTATAGTTGTAGTTGTTGCAATATTAAAGATTTAGAATATCTGGACCAGATTGCATTTACAGACAAAAGTGGGTATTGCAGATGCTGGAGATTAGAGTCAAGATTAGAGTCATGCTAGAAAAGCAAAGCTGATCAGGCAGCATCCAAGGTGCAGGAAAATTGATATTTCAGGCAAAAGCCCTTCATCAGGAATGAATGCCTGATGAAGGAGTTTTGCCCAAAACATCAATGTTCCTGCTCCTAAGCTGCTGCCTGACCTGCTGTGCTTTTCCAGCACCACTCTAATCTGAATTATACTTACACTCCAGTACTATTGATTCAGAAAATTGGATTGGTGAACAGTTGCATGCTGAACATTTTATATTCATCAGTGGGTACATGTTTTGGAGAACTTGCAATGTTAGTAGGTAGGAATTTGCCGCTATTTCGTAATTATGGCCAGTAACAAATAGTTCCCAGTTTTCTGAGGACGAGTGATTTTGAATTTTTTGCCAACGTATCAGCTGGCGTGTTAACATTATTTTCACGAGAAGACAATGTGAAACAACATTTTCATCATTCATTGTATCAACACGTACATTGTCAGACTTCGGTTTGTTAATTATTTCATGTATCACCTCTGGTGGGATACAAGAATTTTTTTGTAGTTGCATTAGATTTTGATTTGTACACTACAGCTGTCAATGCTCTTTTCTGTCACATGGCTAAAAAATTGATTGAAAGCTCAGTATTTCAACCGTAGTACCATAAGGTATAGGAACAGCATTAGATCATTCGGCCCACTGAGTCTGCTCCATCATTCGATCCACCAATTCCTTGATACATGCAGAAGATCACATCTTTCATGAGTCTCGTTTTGTTTGGGTGTTCTCATAAATGTGTCAATTTTTGAGTATACACTTTGGACCTGTGAGCTTCATCAAACCTTGTTAGAATACTTAGAATCCCAAAGTGTGTAAACAGGCCATTTGGCTCAACAAATCCACACCGACCCATCAATGAGTAACCCACACAGACCCATTCCCCTACTACTCTACATTTACCCCTAACTTACACATCCCTGAATATTATGGGCAATTTAGCATGGCCAATTCATCTAATCTGCACATCTTTGGATTGTGGGAGGAAACAGCAGACACAGGGAGAATGTGCAAACTCCACACAGACCGTCACCCAAGGCTGGAATCAAACCTGGGTCCCTGGTGCCGCAAGTTAGCAGTGCTAACCACTGAGCCATCATGCCACCCTTACATGTGCATTATAGCAAAACAACATGTGACGATCATTGCACATATAGAACCTTGAGGAACTAGTGATTCATGGACCTAAGAAATAACTACTAGGTGGTATCCCAGCATGGTATACACAAAGCATGTGAAGCCCTTTAAATGTGTACTTTCGTAACTTTCAAGGAACGCACATAGTCTCAGCCCACAACTCTCATCCCATCTCCAAATTTTCATCTTGTTACTTCTTCCCTAAATGTAAAAGTTTCAACATACCTTGGCAGTTTGACCTTCTAAGTTCTAGTATCCATTTTACAACTTTGATGTGCCTTAGGCTGATTTGTACAATAAGGGCACTTTATAAAGTAAACATATTCTGCCACCTGTGAATGTGAATCCACACATACTTTATTCAACATTGCTATGCAAAAAAAAACACTATTTGTGACAAGAAGCAGGTGGGACAAGCCAGTTACAGCTAGAGAGGGCAGAGCTCAGCCAAGTTACATGTCTGCTTTAAGAATCAGTATAAAGACATAGATATCCCATGTGGCTGCCACAGCACAGCCAGCCAAACAATACTTTTAGTCCTTTTACAAGAAAGTATTTAAGTCACCGTTTTTAGTCATGTTTAGTTGATGCATCAGTAATATTATGATTAAACACGCATTTGAATCAAATGAAGTGTTTTGTACATTTGGACGTTGTCCAGAGAGTTGGTACATGATTGCGTTGAATAAGATAGGAACCTAGCATAGGATGGGTATTAAAGGAACTGAGAAAGCACAGAAGGTAGTTTTTCAAGAAGTGCTAAAGAGCTTTGAGACATTCTCTTCATTACTTATTGATACAAAAGCTCCTTAAATGGTCATCTCTCCACTAGTCACATACAATTGAGTATCTTTGTGGCTGAACTGGAGTTTATGAAGCAACAGCTCACAGTCTTTAACTTGTACTGCTCAATAATAAATTGTTTACCTTCTATAATTATAGCAGAAATAATAGGGTCACTGTGTGTGTCAAAGCTTAGAGGCCCACAGCATATGGTCATGATATCTTTAAGGCTGTGTGTAATTGCACCACAGTACACCCCAATCAGTACAAACCCTTGTGCTTACATTTCTGATGCTTATGCTATCCCTTTGGTATCTCAGCTAATGTATTATTCCAGATGGATTTATACTGAGGAACGATTCACCTCCAATTCACTGCAAAGGAGGAGAATCAAATCTAGCTACAAGAATTTAAAAACTGCACTGAATTAAAGGGCTGCATGTTTTTCGGTTAATAGAGGCAGAGAACATATATCCTGAAGCTTATAATTAATTTTCATTGCAAGGCAGAAAAAGGATGTTCAGAGAATTTCACATCTTACCAAAGACTTTCGGCTAAATTTTGCCCTTAGCCTGAAAGTAAGACCTGTAGTGTTTTGTTTGGAGGGTTTTTGCCACATGACCGAAAAGGTTTGCTTGTCATATCTTACCAAACTCACTCAATAACTACCTACTCCATCCAATAATATTCTTCATCAATGTTCCCTCAAAGTGTTATTACTGCTGTGTGGACCTCCCCTGGTAGGGGAAGAAGAGAGTAGAAGAGATTCCAGAAGTGGAAGTTAATAGATATGGACCTTTAGCAGCTCTGCAGCTCGGAGGAAACATTGCCCCTTGAGTTCGATTCCAGCCCATGTTACGATTTCTGGAAGAACTTGTCACTGTCAGGATATCCCTTGCATTGTAAACCTTCTTAGAAAGCCAGTTGTATAATTGAACCACCACATAGGAGACCCTAAATTGCCCTAATAGAGCTGCCCTGCACAGTTCTTTACATTTGCCTTGGACACGACAGGGAGTGGGGAATAAGTGCCACATTGTATGAACTGGGATAGTGCAGAGCTGGGCCTTCCTGTTCCCCCAGGATCAGCAGGGGAATCCATGACACCAGACTATACCAGTTCGTCAAAGGTTCTCATCCAAGTCAAAGCATTCTCACCTGCTGAAATATACCTAAAAATGTAGGAGGAATGTTGATGTCCTTCTCCACTCGGCCAACATAAGTACTGCCGACTCCTCTTTAATACCTCATATTCACTCCATCTCCAACACTCCACCCACTCCCTGCCAATGCTCATGATCTATCACGATCTTACTATTGCCTGCAACAGCTTCCCTACTTGGTCTCACCCAATCCCTGCATGACCTCTGCACTGCCTACTCACTCACTCAGGACATCACACCACTTTGATGGAAAGTAACTGTTAAACCACCCACTTTTATTACCCGCAATTCTTGCCAATCTCTTATTCTATGAGGAAAACAACCCACAATAGAACTGAAAACATTGAGGTGGGTGGTGGACTGCCCAATATTTGGCTCCTCATCCTTTATTTAGACAGCATCCTTACCTTGAGTGGCTAGCTGGCCATGTCTAAGTCCCTGGACTAATATTGGAGGCTGCCCTTGTCTCAATGTACTGGAAACCCTTGAACATATGCTATTCCTTTAGACTTTGAGGCCTTCTGGTGACCATGACAAGCTTCCTGGCTTTGTTTCAACAAAAAGTAGTACAACAAAACAGAAGTAATTTGAACCTAGTAGCTCTGGCTGAGAAGGAAATGTACCTAATGACAAAGTAATACAAGGCAGGGATGCTCTGTCCATCCAGATATGCTCTGAGTGAACAAACACTATGACAGAAAGTGGAGGCCTTGGTGATACAGCCTGGCCCAGTCAATGAGCTGGATATATGTCCCTGAATACAGTGCCCTTACTGTAGCATTACAGTGATACCTGTCCAAGCTACAGCATTAAAGTGCAGAAGCACCCTGTAAATGGATCAAGGTTGTGGCATTATGGTTTTCTAGATGCTGACGTATATCTGATGCCAAGGATCGTGGAGGTGGAGTGCATGAAGTTGGTGCCCAAGGAGTATGCCCTGTGATGTTGGTGAGCAGGGTTCAACATGGAGGTCTTTTAAGTGCAAGCAGCAATTGAATTAAAGTTAGGCACGCGTTGTGATTTTCATGTCAATCATTCTCAAAGTCTAGTTGTTTGTTAGGTTTTTAGTGGGTTAGGAAGCTGAATATTAATGAGGTGAGTTGAGTCATTAACAAAGGTGCTTAAAAAGCCATAATCTCCCGAGTGAACAATTTATAACACTGCTTATGAAAAGCATTAAAAAAGCGTGAAATGCTTACGATGGCAAGGTAGCCCTGGCTGCTGGATTTCTTGTCCAATTCTGCCACAAGTCTCACCATAGCCCACATTGTTTATACCTCTAAGATCTCACCCATAAGTTTTGATGCAACATTGGAAATCATGTCAGTAGAGATTATATTATGAGGAAATGCTGGACAAGACCAGCTGATACAGGTTGAAGTTTAGAAGAATAAGTCCTTCTAAATAACCTCATTGAAACATAGGAAACCTTAAATTGTCCTAATAGAGTAGCAAGTGAAGAGGATATTTCCTCTAATGGCAGAATCTAGAACGAGAGGTCACTGTTCAAAAATAAGGGATTGCTGATTTAAAACAGAAACGAGACTGCTTTCTTTTATTACAGAGAGTCATGAAAAAAGTGGTGGAAGTGGAATCTGCATATTTTTTGAGATAGAATTGATAAGTGAGGTGGTAAAGAATTTCAGAGTTGGGTGAGAATGTGGATTTGAGATAACAATCTGATCTGCCATAATTGTACAGTGAGACAGGCTCAAGGGGCTGATTGGCCTACTGGTAATCCTTGTTCATATAAAGAAAGGCAGAGCCAGATTAATTGCAGATAGAGAAAAAGATTTACCAGAAGAAAAATCCTGTCTACTGGAGAGAAGAGATTCAACTGGTCAGTATCCCTTCACTGACCGAATGAATGGCTACTCAATACAAGCAACGTTTTAATGATCATATCAGAATGACCAGCAGAAGTATGAGCATCAGTGTAAATGCTGACATAATGGTGAAAGCATGACATAATTCTGTACCAACCAGAAACACAATGTAAAATTGTGAGTGAAACAGGAATAAACCAAAGGAGGCTTCATAAAGTAAGCTCTTGCCATCATCAATCTGTCTATCCTCATGGACCCATTCTCCCAGATAGTTTCTCCAGAGGCTGAGTAAATAGTATAGTGATGCAGCAAAGTTAAAAATCACACAACACCAAGTTATAGTCCAACAGGTTTAATTGGAAGCACTAGCTTTCGGAGAAACGCTCCTTCATCAGGTGGTTGTGGAGGACACAATTGTAAGATACAGAATTTATAGCAAACGTTGACAGTGTGATGTAACTGAAACTATACATTGAAAAATCCCCTGATTGTTTGTTGAGTCTTTCATCTGTTAGAATGCAATGATAGTTTCACTTCTTTGATATGTAAATCACAAAACTTTATTTTAAAAGTTACATTCTCAGGTTAACTGTAACAATTGGTGTCAGCCAGATAATATGTTGAAGGTGTTTGCCCCCGTGTTCCCTGTCTGTGCCATAATGTTTAGACTGAATATAATCTCAAAAGTGAGTTAACAGAGTCTTGCATGGATTCATGTAGTTTATGAGCAAAGTACAATGTAACTCTGCAAATACAAATTCACCCCACAAACGTATATGTGTGCATGTGGGTTTCTGTGTGAGTGTGTGTCTGTCTGTCTGGAGTGGGGGTGGGGTTGTGAGTGTGAGAGAGAGTGTATATGTGTGTGTATGTGAGTGTAGAATGTCTAAGTCTGTGAGAGGGTGCATGTCTGAGTATGTGTGTCTGTACGAGTGTGTGTGTATGTCTGGGTTGGGGGGTTGTGAGTGTCACACCACAGGTGTCACCACTGCACTATACACACACACAGACACTCCGACACACACACACACCCGTATACACACAGACATACATATACACAGACATGCACAGACACTCACACACACTCCTACAGACACACACACTCCCACATGCATCCTCTCACAGACTTAGACCATTTTATACTCACACACACACACATATACACTCTCTCTCACAGACACTCACAATCCCCCATCCCAGACACACACACACACTCTACAGACACACACACCGTCACATACATCCTCTCACAGACGTAGACTCTCTACACTCACATATACACTCTCTGTCACGCTCACAACACCCCACCCCAGACAGACAGACACACACAGAAAACCACATGCACACATATACATATACGTTTGTGGGGTTGAATTTGTACTTGCAGAGTTACATTGTACTTTGCTCATTAACTGCATGAATCCATGCAAGACTCTGTTAACTCACTTTTTAGATTAGAATCAGTCTAAACATTATGGCACAGACAGGAAATACAGGGGGCTAACACCTTCAACAAATTATCTGACTGACACCACTTGTTACAGTTAACCTGAGAATGTAACTTTTAAAATAAAGTTTTGTGATTTACATATCAAAGAAGTGAAACTATCATTGTATTCTAACAGATGAAAGACTCAACAAACAATCAGGGGATTTTTCAATGTATAGTTTCAGTTACATCACACTGTCAACATTTGCTATAAATTCTGTATCTTACAATTGTGTCCTCCACAACCACCTGATGAAGGAGCGTTTCTCCGAAAGCTAGTGCTTCCAATTAAACCTGTTGGACTATAACCTGGTGTTGTGTGATTTTTAACTTTGTACACCCTAGTCCAACACCGGCATCTCCAAATCATGATGCAGCAAAGTTTGTTTTAACCGGCACTCTCAATGAGCTGTCAAAAAATATTTACCTGAGGTTGACAGTATTATTGTGATGCTGAAATAGTTGAGGGTGCGAGTGAGAAGGTAAGTTTTATTTAAGGCAAAGTTGTATTATTACTTAAGTGATTTATGCTGTAAATAAAGTAAAGCAGTGATGTGTATACTCCCTGCATTATGTAGCTATTACTTAATGTGTATGTTTACATTGATTATGTAGACCTCTTGATCAACTGCAATATTTGATCAATCAGTACAGTTCTGCCGATTAGTAAAACATTTGCTGAATTTATATTGTTGCAACTTGTATAATGATAGCAACAGAAATGGGAATTAAAAACTATGCATTTCTGAAGGTTGAGTTGTACCTACTTTAGGTCATGAGGCTTGAACCAATCAATAATATAAAAAGGGTTTATTGGGTCAACTGTTTTGCAGATTTATTAACATGATAATTTTCACAGCTCTTAATTGTTATGATCCTAGCTGATGCTATTACTGGCTAAGTCAGATTCCAGTCTGAAACCTGACTTGATAGATTTTTTTTCTGCTTTAATGAGCTGTCCTTTCATTGAAACAAAAGTACACTATACTACAAATTTGGATTAAAAGTAAGAAAGAATAAATGAGGCTAAAATAGAATTAAACAAACCATTTACAAAATTAACATTTCAAAACACATAGTAAAATACACTCCAATTAATTCCCAGATCATTTATTCCAAAGAGAATTTCACACTCTATCATTGAAAAGGCTTGGTTTTGCTTTGGCTTCATTGTTGCATCTCGAGAATCTGATATCCTCTTCCTTGAATCTTTGTACAATTGACCTTAGACATTTTCAGCTTCAAATAACACTTTTGGGGTTTCAACCAAACATTTCTCGTCTGAAACGTTTTACCTGTATATAAAGAGTTTAGTTTTAGTTCTAAATTATTTTCCTTCTTTAGAAGCAACCTTTTTTATACATCTAGCTTCAACCAAGACTTTCACTAAACTACAAACTGAACTCCAAAGTTTTTTTTAACAAGCTATAGCATTTCATTTAATCAAAAGGATAAAAAAAACTCTGATCTTCTGAACTGAAAGCCTGATGCACAACTATTAATTTTATTTACTTGTACAATATAACCCAATGGAAAAAAAATGATTACACAGCAGGAATTCCCTTTTTCATATTGTGTTAAAATAAATCACCATGGCTACAGAAATACTTGCAACGTAATCATTAAACCCCTTCAGATACATTGACCAAAAGCCACATGCCATTCACTCAAATCTAAATTCTAAAATAAATTAATTAAAATAGTGATATGAAGATGTAGAAGTGTACTGTACCTTTAAGAGAGTGAAGGACTTGGCAAACACACCGAGTGCTGGAGACTTTAAAATGTAACATTTGGTTCAGAACAGACAGCACTGGCTGAGTTGCTATGAGACAAAAACAAATTCAAATTTGACCAATCAGTTTAAATTATACCCCAAAAATACTAAACTCCAATCCAGTTTGAATTGAGTATATTGACAATCTTAAAATCCAATGACACAATCCGATGTTTTGGGGTATAAGACTGGGAAAAAGTGAACAGTTGAGAGGACAACTGCTAAGCTACCAGCATGTAAAGACTGCTTCAAAAATAGCTCTCTTAAAGGTACCTTTATCGATCAGTAACCTGTGAAACAGAATCCCCAAGAAGAAAAGAAGACCAAAATACAGAGAAGATCCAAAAGCTGCCTGGTTTTGAGATAAGAAGTTTTGTTTATAAATCTTAATCGGGAGGCTTTCTTGGACCAGTATTGTAGAAAGTGAAGGTAAAAGATAGGTTAGAGGAAGAAGTGCAAATAATTGTGAGTTAATTATTCTCTATTATATTTTAAGAAATAAAGTTGTTAATTTTTACTTTGAATAGCTCTTGGCCTCTGAAAATTTCACAAATTACTGCACAGGATAAATTTTTTTCTGTGCTGCTGGGTTAATTGAGCAGGAAGGTTTACCCTGTGTCATAGATATAAATCTCCCAATTTGCACCCTTTTCATTATATGATGTAAGCTCTTGGAAACTGGAGTTAGCCTTTAACAACTCTTCAATAATTTAGTATTGGACTGGGGAAAAAGATGGAAATGTAGGCACCAAACAAGAGAACACACCCATTCACTAATTACTATATGTAAGCCTTTCTGAAAACATTTAAATGAAGGGAAATAGATAGTTCCCAAAATTATGAATGTTACTGGGTGTTCCAAAGGAATGTGTTCTCAAATAGGTAGCAATCGGGTTAGGAAATAGAGTCTCAGAGTCATAGAGATGTATAGAATGGAAATACACCCTTCGGTCCAGCTCGTCCATGCCGACCAGATATCCCAACCCAATCTAGTCCCACCTGCCAGCAGCCAGCAATTCTCCCCCCAAACCCTTCCTATTCATATACCCATCCAGATGCCTTTTAAATGTTGTGATTGTACTAGCCTCCACCACTTCCTCTGGCAGCTCATTCAAAGCACGTACCACACTCTGCGTGAAAACATTGCCCCTTAGGTCTCTTATATATCTTTCCGCTCTTACCCTAAACCTATGCCCTCTAGTTCTGCACTCCCTCACCCCAGGAAAAGACTTTGTTTATTTATCCTATCCATGCCCATCATGATTTTATAAACCTCTGTAGGGTCACCCCTCAGTGTCCGACACTCCAGGGAAAACAGCCCCAGCCTGTTCAGCCTCTCCCTATAGCTCAAATCCTCCAACCCTGGTAACATCCTTGTAAATCTTTTCTGAACCCTTTTAAGTTTCACAACATCCCTCCAATAGGAAGGTTTGAACATAATTACATTTGTATCATGGTCAAAAGCCAACTTTTCAAGATACCTCATCCATCCCAAGTAGTATAAATATTAAAAAATAATCAGTAACAACGGTTACACCCACATTTTTTTATTTTAAATATAATGTTATGTATTATTCTCGAAGTATTGTTATCCACAATGGGTGGCAGATTTCCAAAATGTTGTTGCTAATTGCGCATAATTTTCCTGCATTAACGTGACTTTATGGATTTTGAGGTGTGATTAAAATCTCCTCCGATTATTTACACTATTTGAATTTTGTGTATATGTTGGAAATCTGTCCAAAAGAGCTGATATCATCACAGAAATGATGCATATATGTACAAAGACTCTGTTTTAGTTGCAAATTGATTTCAGAAAAAAAAACATTTGTTCTTTACAAATTAGCTGTCTACAGTACCTTTTTTTGTTACTCAAGAGCAGGTATGGCACTCAAGCCTAATCGCTTTTAGAGACAATTACTTTCATCTGTAAACTAATAATTAAGACGTTATAAGAGTAAGGTAAGACTTCACTGCCATAAATAGATCATGGACCATTCATCACACTGTAACATCACACATTAGCAAATCGTGGCACAAACCATAAGGCAAGGTTACAGGCAAGAAGGTAGTTATTACTTCACAACTCTTGAATGTCCACATTATTTTACCTTTTTGGCTTTTTTCCAAATTAATTATAAGAAACATAGTATTAATCAGTAATACCATTTGTCCTTAAATGAATGTTTGCTTGAGATTCACGCAAACTTAGAAGTGCATTTTTTAAAACATTACAGCAGCTTTGAAAGTTAGGCATTATTGTGGTACTTGTGTAACACTTTGGGGTCAAGAGTTGAAGTTCTTCATGCTTCATTAAATTCTTGGTAAATGACAAATCTGACATGGATCAAAGCAAATTCATTCAGAGGTGATAAATGTCATCAGGATCTGATCTGGAAAGGAAATTTTGACTGTGTATAGTTATATCAACAATGAACTTAAAATGTCATTGGTTTCTAATAAAGCATTTTAATGAAAGAAAAAGATTATTGAGTCTGTGTTATTTAGCTATTGTGAATTTGTGCAAGATTTTTTGATTAGGTAGCATACACCGAGTGATCGTGCAGATTGGAGGATAAATTATGACAGGGGCCTAAACTTTTAGTGCTCCATTACATTACACTTAGAATGTACTATAGAAATTATGAGATATTTCTCATCTGAGTTTGAATCAATAGCAACACTATCAACCCATTTTTGTAATCAATATATTTATGACAATGAGTTATTATGTATGCTCCTGAAAGTTTGGAGAATGATGAATAGGCACAGTGAAGATGCCATACCTGCTAATAGTCACCGATCATAATTGAAGGCCCGGACACAGTGCTGGGCAGGACTACTTCTGATGGCTTAGGTTTTGTCCAGAAGCAGGGCTAGATATATGCTCATGAACTGCAAGGAGACCAGAAGACAACCTTGAGCAAAAAAACCCCAAAGAATTGCAAATTCTGGAAATCAGAAAGAAAAATTGAAATTGCCATAGAACTCTGCAGATCTGCCTGAATCTGTGGAGACAAAATAGAGTTAATGTTTTGGTCCAGCAACCTTTCTTCAGACAATCTTGAGCACTGCATTGAAATGCCCGTGACAATTAAACCTGACTTGATTCAGGTTAATGTAGAATATGTTATTGTCAAGCTTACACTAAGGTGAGTAAAAATTAACAGGCTTTAGTAAACGTAACTATACACAAGGGAAGGTGAGAAAGATTTGGTTTGAATTCCTTAAGATTCCAATTCTTTTTGAACTGATGTTAAGGTGATATAGGTCTTTTCACATGTGCTTTGTGGTTATTCTTGAGTAAAGTTAAAAATCACACAACACCAGGTTAGAGTCCAACACGTTTAATTGGAAACATACTAGCTTTCGGAGCTCTGCTCCTTAATCAGGTGGTTGAGCAATAAGATTTGTAGCTCGGGTGCTCGTTGCCGTGGTTCTGCTCGCCGAGCTGGGAATTTGTGTTACAGACATTTCGTCCCCTGTCTAGGTGACATTCTCAGTGCTTGGGAGCCTCCTGTGAAGCGCTTCTGTGATGTTTCCTCCGGCATTTATAGTGATTTGTATCTGCCGCTTCCGGTTGTCAGTTCCAGGGCTATCCATGCCAAATTGCTTCTGTAAGGATGCTCAGCCTGTGATGATGCTGTGGTATGTTTTGTCCTGTTTCTTTTAGCGAGAGAGATTAAGGGACAGGTGACAAGCAGTCTAGGGGAAGATAAACAAGTTGTGAAGCCTTGGGTATTTTTTTATAAAGGTTGGAACAATAGAAGCAGCCTGAATGGGTGTGATCAAACTCCCACCCACAAAACCAGGGATCTCAGGTTTAGCTTTCAGTGATGGGGGACCAACAAGAAAAAAATATACTTGACAACACCATGACTAATCTGCCTGACATAGCTACATTTATCCATGATGGTATAAGTGAGAGTGACAACGATACAGTCCTTGTGGAGTAAATCTCATCTTCACATAGAGGATACCTCCATTGTGTTGCGTGATCGAGATAACCAAGTCAAGGCATCTGTGAGCCACATTAGGCATTGGCAGCAGAATTTTATTCAAGTGATCTGATATCTTACAACCTGGCATAGTGCCATGTGGCATCCAAAAGGTTAAGTTTGCTTAGGACAAAATTCCTTGCTCTTCTGCTTTGAAGTCAGTCCTGTCCAGGCTAGTCATGTGATCAAACTGGTGTTAAAACACTTTCCCCTCCATACTATACTGTTTCCAGTTTTCACTTCAGATGCTTTTTGCTATTTGTCTCTAAAAGGTTAAAGAAAACTATTAATAAAAAACTAATTACAAAATAAATTGGCAAAATATGTAAAAAAAAACAACAGTTAGAGATTTTACAGAATAAAAAGTAAAATTGTAGCTGAAGTGAGTGCAGGAGCCTTGCAGTACATGACTGAGGAATTTGTAATGAAAAACATGGAAATGGCAGGTAAATGATCCACTTCTGATCATGGAAGGTACTCTAAACATCCCAAGGTTAACAGATAAACAAGATACCCATTGGAAGAAAGGTTTTTCAATAGTCTCTGCCATGAGGAACAAAATATTGGACACATTAATGGGATTGAAGGCAGACAAGTGGCCAGGATGTGATAGTCTGCATTTGAGGGTTTAAAGAAAAGTAACTATAGAGATAGTGGTACTGATCAAATTATTCTAGAATTCGTGGGATTCTGTGTAGGTTCTGACAACTTTTAAAAAAACACAAATGTAACATTGCTGTTTCAGAAGGAAGAGGGACAGAAAACTATGTTTAGTCTTGACTAAATTGTTGGGAAGATGCTAGAATCCATTATTAAGGAAAACATAGCAGGACCTTTAGTATTGCCCCCAAAATAGAAGCCCACAGTATCAGGAGTAATGCATTAGCATGAATTGAGGGCTAGTTATGATATGGAAGATAGAGACAGGACTATAGCATCTTTTATGGGTAGGGTAGACACAACTAGTGGAATGCTATAAAGTTCAGTTCTTGGCCTTAGTTATTTACTATCTATATTAGTGACTTGGAGGAAGGGTACAGTCTAATGCATCCAAGTTTGCTAATGATACAGAAATAGATAAGAGGGCATATTATGAGGAGAATATAAGGAATTTGGAAGGGGCGATAGATGAATCGAGTGAGTGAGCAAAATCCAAGACATCGGAGCAGAAATGAGACCATTCAGCCTATCAAGTCTGCTCCACCATTCAATTATGGCTGATAAGTTTCTCATCCCCATTCTCCCGCCTTCTCCCCATAACCATTGATCCCCTTGACAATCAAGAACCTATCTATCACAGTCTTAAATACATTGTGGCAGATTGGTAGGAAGAATCAAAAAGACAGGCCATTGTTTATTTGGAGAGAGATCGTGTAGAATAGTGGGGTAGGCTTGAGGGACTGAATAGCCTACTCTAACTCCTATTTCTTATGCTATTTTGTTCTTATGCTTCTGGTTGTATGAATCTGTCATCATTGTTACTGCATAGTAAGATTAGGTTTCAACTCAGGCTTTTTTGACTGTACACAAGAGATGCCATCTCCACAATCCACCAGACACACATTTCAGTTCCATGTGATCTGACACTATGATCACACAGCTCAATTTTCCACATGGCCAGTAGGTATTCTTGCAGTAAAGAGAATTATTATCTCTTTACTCCACATAGAGGTCATCAGCAGAATTAATCAATGTGACCTCCATATCTACATGAAACAGATAAATGAAACATTATTCAGCAAGGCCAATATTTTAGTTTCTTTTCTCATCAAGTAGACAAGCAACAATAGGGCAACTCCATTTGAGCAGATGGCTGAAGAGCATAATGGTTGACTGATAATAGCTGTGATCAATGCCCCAAGGAATGGAACAATGGTTTACTTGAACTTTAAGTATTTCTATTCCACTTGTTGGCAACAGTATTGTCTCTTTCTTTTGTATTGTTGCTCACCTAGGATAAAGAACTTGGATAGCAGCATAACTAAAAACATTCCAAAAACATATTCTCAACTAGCCAATGATAAATTTATGAATGCCAACACCAAACTGACACGATAATAAATGATCGTATCCAAAACAATAAAGAGCAAAAATCATTCAGTAGCATGACAAAATAGTGACTGCAGTACAGAAATGATCAAATTAAGCTGTTCAGGCTCAAGGTTACTCAGATCAATCTGGAGTAGTGATCTCTCCAGAAACAAAAAAAGTAAAAAAATTAGTATTATACAGAAATTTTTAAAAAGCAGCCATCAAAAACATTTACCTATCTAATTGTTTATTAAGCAGAGTAATCAATGTAAGCCCACAAACACCTAAAGTAATGAAGTTATCTGACCTTCTGAACTAATCAAGATGAGACAGAAATTAATGGACTAAGATTAAAATTGTTAAACCTTTTTCCTGTTTACTGTAAACATTCATATCAAAAGTTAATCTGATGGCATTTTAATCATTTATTCAAGGTGCAAGTATTTCAGGCTCCATGTTTAATGTGGTATAAAGATAGATTTCACAATCACCAGGATTACGTTTAGCTCAGATTTTCCAAATGTCATAAACTCACCATTCTAACACAGACATGTGTTGCTCATGGGAACTCTGAAGAATCCCCATCAGAGCAATTCTGAAGGAATTGCCCAGAAATTGAAGATTTTGCTGAACATTTCCACAACTCCTCAAATCCAGAAATCTTTAAATTGGAGAATTTGGAGTGTTATACCTCGGGTCTAAATCTTCTCCTTTGTTCAGAATCTGTCATCACTTTCATCTCCACCTGCTCTAGACCTAACCCCTTTCACTCAGCTGGAAGCCAACCCTTTTGCCCCACTCTGGACTTGTTCCACTGTTCCTCAAGCTGAACCTGGCATAATACCTCTAGCACCCTAACTCCTAATCACTTGGCAGCCTACCCTGCTGGCATTACTTACCAGGTACTGACACCATATCAACCTGACACACAATGGTAACCGATCTTTTACTCATCTGGCACTTTACCATCACACCACCTTAAACTTGTACTTACCTTATGTACTTACTGTTAGACAGCCACTTTGATAGTTGTTGTCAGTGATTCTGACTTTAATAGAATAGGCAACTGACCACGACAAAAACGGGCATGTTTTGTCTTCTACTAACCGTTCTGCATTATGGAAGGACTATCAGAATGAATGTATGGCTCTGCATTTATGAAGGAGTCCTGATTGAAATCTCCTATCATGTGGATTGCTCTCCTTTCATTAAAAAAAAAGAAGAGTGACAATCGACATGAGATTTCCACTTGTCTGAAAATTCAACCCATTATCTACAGTAACTGTCAGAATTTGTACCAATCATTGCGAAGATCAGGCTATCAACTAGGTTAAAAACAATGTAATTTGTCTAGTTTGACATACCTCTCATGCATTCCATGTTGCATGCAAAACATAAGTGTTAAGCTCTAACTTCATAGACAGTAATCTGTAAAGACTACTTGTTTTTATTACTTTGCAATCAAAGAGCTGATGTGACTCCTAAAGAATCATCTGGACTCAATTATTTGAAACTAATGTATGTGTTTAGTCCTCATTTTAATTGTCACTGCTCTCACTTTGGTTCTTTGAAGTTCACAGTAACTGCAAACATTTCTCCAATCCAAAGCTCCTTCTAACATTGCACTTGAATCTTTTTCCCTCAGCATGTACTTATCAAATATTCCCAGATTCATCTTACCATCTAATGTCTGTTTCCTAAATCCTGGCTGCAACTGACATGATTTTTGCCCCAACAGGAGAGGTTATTCCAGCAGCATAAGGTAGGTGTGGATGTCCTAGTATTGAATAATTTAACAGACGTTTATAATATACAATCTATTATACCGAAACATTTCATTTACAGGTACATAAGAATCCAGACAACATTATGTATTTGGATCACAATAGAACTGCATTGAGTAGTTCCAATAGCATTTCATTTTCGGATACACCAGGATAGATGGGGGACCTCTATGCTTTCAGGTCAGTGATATGAAATAGTGATGATATAGACATGTCTCAAAGGTATATTGACAGGAAAATAAACACCACCTGTACTACTTCATTTTCTTTCTCAGTTTCTCAAAATTTGAAGAGGTATAATTTTTATAATAGGAAATCACCATATTAATATATTTCCAATAATCTATCATCTGATTTTTTACACTTTATCAGTTGTTCATCCTAGCGTTTATCTAAGTTTTAAAACAGATACCCCCAGACAAAATATGCCTGAATTCTTAGCCACTGGCGCAATACAGTTAGAGCTTCAACAATTGTGTTTCCTATGACGTTCTCCCACATTTATTTGAACTACCTTCGATGTTATTTAGCCTCAGAAGTGTTCATTCCCATCTTCCATCATCATCTCAAAATTTCCTGCAGCATATCAAAATTCAATTAAATTCAGCAAATTACAAATGTTCTTACTGCTGCATTGCCAATAATAATATCCCTTTACTATTCTTGATCTCACGCCCCAACTGTTTTTGTGATTATTTTTGCACTTCTCTAGATTGTGCTCTTGCTAAAGTGTCCAATGTTCCAGAGGATGCACTTCTTGGTCAAGCATAGTAGCATGTAATCACTTTTCTAAATTAAAGAAAATTAAATCATGTTGCATTCGTGTCAAACATACTGTAAAGGTTTCCTTTGGATCGGAATAACTTCACTGTGTATCAATTCGCTAAATAGGGTTTTTTTAAAAAATGTCATGATTGCATCAAAGTATGCAAGTTAAAGCTCTTAAGAGTGGGAGAACTGGAAAAATAAGTGAAATTAAGGGTTGCATCTTCTTATTGAATGTTCGTGGAAATTGGTGATACTGATTTGGTAGCCCATAACATCAAAGCAAATAAAAATTAAAGTACAATAGGTTGCTGGCTTACTTATTTAAAACTATCCAACATACCTCTAATGGTTTATAGTTTTGTATTGCAGATACAACTAGAGGAGGCACAAGGAGTGAGATATGGACACGTGGCTGTATCCCTGATTACAGTTAAGCACATTCAATAAACTTGAGCACTAGCCTGAAATCATACAGACCAATTAAATTACCTGATTTGAAATTGGGCCAATACTGATCCTGACAATATGTGTAATGTCTATTCTTGGAGAAAAGAAATGACACTGTATAATAATTCCTATAATAGAAATGCACCTTCTTTACAAAAATTAATGATTTTTTGTTTGTTACAGCGTTCCAGAAGTCTTTGGAGTTGTTTGAGTAAACCTGTGTGTTTGTCAGAGAAAATTGTCTTTCTTCCACTTTGGAACAGGAGAGAAGTATGTTGCATCAAGTGTGGAGGCAGTAATGTCAGTACTTCAACAAGGTGGGAACAGAGGCTGCGCAGGTGGCAAGCTCCAAACCATGCCACCTATTAGATTGAAACCAACTCTTCCTCATTTCTTGACCATGACTGGAGGTCTTTGGTAAGGCCAGTAAATGCACGTAGCATCCTGTGCATGTCTGTTCACTGCATTTCAGTATTTAACCTACTAAGTCCCCTGGAGTAGTATTTGTCTGCTCTCTCTTGTTTCTTTGAGCTGGAAAGTAAGTCATCCTCTTCCTCTGGCTCGATAACCGGCATATGCTGACACTAACTCTACACTTCTGTGCAAGATAGGTGCACTGTCTGCACTAGTGGCTCAGAGTGTAATTAAGCGACAAAGCATCTTTATTACTCCTGTTCTGTTGTTCACTTTCTTCTTCTACAGACTGTACTGACTATGCAGATGGCAAATATTGGTAGTCTGACAGTAGGAAATATAAGACTGAATGTTTTTGGGAGGGAAGGGGAATGGGATTTATAGCCACACCATTAGCAGCCAAGTTCATCTGATCAGATAGTAGGATTATGCTTAACTTAGGGTTGAGTCTTTCAGGAGGAAGTAGCCTGCATCCACAGACATTGTATACTGTGGGCCCCAATGCAGCTGGTTCCATGCTGTCAATGACCATCTCCTCACTAACACTCAGAAGTTGCAAGTGTCCTTGTTTCATATTGGGTCTGCCTCCTCCCTTCTATTTTGGGTAACCTTACCCTACGATTGAGGGAAGGAAGTCAGTGATTATGCAGCATTGCTTTTGGGCGATATTTCTGACACAGGTGCAAAGATGGAGGTATGTGGAAAAAGTGAGCTGTTCATGTGAGAGGGACAACATTGCTAGGTGTGTGAAGGCAATGTGGCATGTCTATGTTAAGTATTGGCCTGAATGCCCAGTAGTTAACTGGGGTATGGTGCAGTGGGAAACCAAGAGAGCCAGGAATTGGATGTAGAAATGCCATTTAAAGATACATTCATTAACATTGATTTGGAGATACCTGTGTTAGACTGGGGTGTACAAAGTTAAAAATCACACAACACCAGGTTATAGTCCAACAGGTTTAATTGGAAGCACACTAGCTTTCAGAGCGACGCTCCTTCATCAGGTGAATGTGGAGGACACAGTTGTAAGACACAGAATTTATAGCAAAAGTTTACAGTGTGATGTAACTGAAATTCAGATGGAGTCCATACTCTCATCCTGCACTGAGGATACAGCAGTGCAATTACGCGACATTGCCAAACAGACAAGGTGACAAAACTATACCACTTACATGCACACCAAGAACAAAAAACTGGAGAAACTTGGCATTCTCACCAGTAGTAGCAAAGCCCACCTTGGCACCACAGTAGGTAACATTATCACTGGGGGGAAGTCTATTATCAACTTGTCGGACCACAACCTTCGACCAGAAGAGATTGAAGTCCAAAGCAGGGGTCGCAACTTCTACCCCATCACCAAAATAGACCTGTTGGTTCTTGGAGCAGACACGGAGGAGTTCATCAGACAAATGAGACTCCAGGAATTCTTAAGGTGCCAGCAGTGATCCCAATGAGCCCACTGATGAACTGGAACAGTCATCACAGGGATCTGTAGAGGAGTGACCAAAGAAGGTGTCAACATGGACCCCACCAGAGGGTTGCTGCCCTGGGCTTGACATGTATGCTCAAACCATCAGGAAAATTGTAAATGCCAGATTCCTCAGCCGTACCCACAAGGTAGAGCAAAACATCACCCGCTCACAATGCAACGCCATCCAGGCTCTCAAAACCAATCACAACATTGTCACCAAACCAGTAGATAAAGGAGGTGCCATTGTCATTCAGAATAGAACAGATTACTGCAAGGAGATGTACCAACATCTGAACAACCAGGAACACTACAGGCAACTACCAGCTGATCCAACCAAAGACACACCCGTGAATTAAACACACTGATCAGAACTTTGGATCCAGTCCTTCAGAGTTCCCTACGTGACCTCATCCCATGTACTTCTCGTGTAGGTGACTTCTACTGCCTTCCAAAGATACACAAAGCCAACACACCAGGACGTCCCATCGTATCAGGCAATGAGACCCTGTGTGAGAATCTCTCCAGCTATCTTGAAACCTATTGTACAGGGATCCCCAGCTTCTGTCGCGACACTACGGATTTCTTACAGAAACTCAGCACCCACAGACCAGTCAAACCAGGAACATTCCTCATCACAATGAACATTTCCACACTCCACACCAGCATCCCCCAAAATGATGACATCGCTGCAACAGCCTCAGTACTCAACACCAACAACTGCCAATCCCCAAACACCATCCTACAACTCATCCACTTTATCCTCAATCACAACATCTTCACCTTTAACAAACAGTTCTTCATTCAGACACATGGAACAGCTGTGGGGACCCAATTTACAGCCCAATATGCCAACATCTTCATGCACAGGTTCGAACAAGACTTCTTCTCTACGTAGGACCTCCAAACAACATTATACACCAGGTACATTGATGACATTTTCTTCCTCTGGGCCCATGGCAAGGAGTCACTGATAAAACTATGATTTGGAGATGCTGGTGTTGGACTGGGGTGTACAGAGTTAAAAATCACACAACACCAGGTAATAGTCCAACAAGTTTAATTGGAAGCACACTAGCTTTCAGAGCAATGCTCCTTCATCAGGTAGCAGTGGAGGGCTCAATCCTAACACACAGAATTTGTAGCAAATATTTACAGTGTGATGTAACTGAAATTATACATTGAAAAATTGATTGTCTGTTAAATCTTTCACCTGTTTGAATGCCATGATTGTTTCACTTCTTTCATGTGTAAATCACAAAACCTTTTTTAAAAAGTTGCATTCTCCGGTTAGCTGTTAACAATGGTGATAGCTGAACAATATGTTGAAGGTGTTAGCCCCCTGTGTTCTGTGTCTATGCCATGATGTTTCGATTGATTCTAATCTAAAAGGTGAGATAACGCAGTTTACATTAATCCATACAGTGTTTGAGCTCAGAGTTCTACATGAATGCATGCAGTTTTTGAGCAAAGTACAATGTAACCCTGAAAGTACAAATTCACCCCACAAAATATATGTGTGCATGTGGGTTTTTGTATGTGTGTGTCTGTCTGTCTGGGTTGGGGGTCGTGAGTGTGAAAAAGTGTATGTGTGTGTGTAGTGAGTGTAGAGTGTCTTAAGTCTGTGAGAGGGTGCATGTGAGAGTGTGGGAGTGTATGTGTCTGTAAGGGTGTGTGTGTGGGTGTCTGTGTGCGCATCTCTGTATATGTGTGTCCTTGTATGTGTGTGTGTGTGTGTGTGTGTGTGTGTGTGTGTGTGTGTGTGTGTGTGTAGGTAGGAGTATCTGTGTGTGTGTAGTGCAATGGTGGTCACCTGTGATGTGACATGAACCCAAGGTCCTGGTTGAGGCCCTCCCTATGGGTACGGAACTTAGCTATCAGCCTCTGCTCGGCCACTTTTCTCTGCTGCCTGTCCCGAAGTCCGCCTTGGAGGATGGTCACCCGAAGGTCCGAGGCTGAATGTCCTGGACCACTGAAGTGATCCCCAACTGTGAGGGAACACTCCTGTCTGATGATTGTTGTGCGGTGCCCATTCATCCGTTGTTGTAGCCTTTGTCGTAGCTATGACAACGGATGAATGGGCACCGCACATCAATCATCAGACAGGAGAGTTCCCTCACAGTTGGGGAACACTTCAGTGGTCCAGGATATTCGACCTCAGACCTTCAGGTGACCATCCTCCAAGGCGGACTTCGGGACAGGCAGCAGAGAAAAGTGGCCGATCAGAGGCTGATAGCTAAGTTCGGTACGCATAGGGAGGGCGTCAACCGGAACCTTGGGTTCATGCCACATTACAGGTGACTACCATTGCACTACACACACACAGATACTCCTACACATACACACACACACACTCCTACACTCCCACACTCTCTCACACACACACACTCCTATACACACATACACGGACACACATCTACAGAGATGCGCACACAAACACCCATACACACACCCTTACAGACACACACACTCCCACACTCTCACATGCACCCTCTCACAGACTTAAGACACTTTACACTTATTACATATACATACACTTTCTCATACTCACGACCCCCAACCCAGACAGACAGACACACAGACAAAGACCCACATGCACACATATATTTTGTGGGGTGAATTTGTACTTGCAGGGTTACATTGTACTTTGCTCAAAAGCTGCATGCATTCATGTAGAACTCTGAGCTCAAACACTGCATAGATTAATGTAAAATTACGTTAACTCTCTTTTTAGATTAGAATCAATCGAAACAACATGGCATAGACAGAGAACACAGGGGGCTAACACCTTCAACATAGGTAAAAACAATGACTGCAGATGCTGGAAACCAGACTCCGGATTAGTGGTGCTGGAAGAGCACAGCCGTTCAGGGATGCTGCCTGAACTGCTGTGCTCTTCCAGCACCTTCAACATATTGTCTAGTTATCACCATTGTTAACAGCTAACCGGAGAATGCAACTTTTTAAAAAAAGGTTTTGTGATTTACACATGGAAGAAGTGAAACTGTCATGGTATTCAAACAGATGAAAGACTTAACAATCAATTTTTCAATGTATAATTTCAGTTACATCACACTGTAAGTTTTTGCTATAAATTCTGTGTGTTAGGATTGAGCCCTCCACTACCACCTGATGAAGGAGCATCACTCCAAAAGCTAGTGTGCTTCCAATTAAACCTGTTGGACTATAACCTGGTGTTGAGTGATTTTTAACTTCATTAAACATTGGTCAGCCTTGAGACCATTAAACCTTGTAACATTGCTGTCTAGTTATTAAGTCCAGGTTCCAGGAGTTGATCTTCTTAATGAACTGTTCCTCTCTGCCTCTGGGAATGGTCCTTGGTGATCCTGGTGGTGGGGTCTGCTCATGGGATCATGGTGTCTCTCCCCATATCGATGCTCACACAATGGTTCTAGTGACATAGCCATTCACGTGGAATACTTTATCTGGGCTGGTGTTATCATTAGAAAGACTTTCCGTTGGAGCAACCTTTTTATGCAGTTTCCCTTTTACGAAGTGTCTGTCTTTAACAAAGAGCAGGCTGCTATACCATCTGGCCTGCAAGAATGCTGAATGGGCCCTATACAAAGTTTTCTGGCAGTGATGAGGAGCATGTCATTCAGGAGGCATTGGAGCTAATGCAGAAATTATTCAGATGAGATGTGATGATGAATATTGTGTCATTTTGGTCTGAATGGGCATAGGCATGTCACAATTGACAGCTTCCATGACTAAAAATCAGGAGTATGAATTTTGCATTTGATATCTTTGGCACAAAGCATATTGAAAATTAAAACCCAGGAAAAATGGGGCCTGATGTCAGTAAGCGGGACAAGTCTGTTTTGAAGGATAATGTTTCTAACTACTCAGCTTTGATTAAAAGAAAGAAGATAACTGCAGATTTGTACCAAAACTGTTGGTCTTCATATTAATAATAAAATGCACTTTTGGTTGAATCTCTCTTCAGATGTAACCATTATATGTGAGACCTCATTTATAAGAGTGTGGGGGAAGAGGGATGTTGTGGAATATTATTCTAAACAGATCTGCTGACATTTATTAACCAGTCATGCAAGTTTCAAATAAATTTCTCCTTCTTCCAAGTATACTCTTCTCCTTGGGATTTCCATTTTAATCTTTTGGCTTGTTCACCTTCACAGCTGTCTATCACCATCCTTAAAAAGTGGATAACTGGTTGCTAAAACTTACTTTTGCAGCCAGATCTCTTTTGTCAGTGACTATCTTCATCTGCACCTTACTCTGTATGGATTCCAACTGAAGTTCTGCCCAGATTTACAAATATCTCTGAGACATATACTATTGCTGAGACAGCTGTTCTCACCACATCTTGAGGGCTACACTCTATTATGTGCTGCGACACACACACACACACACAAAACACACACACAGCACTGTCTCATGCTATCTCAAATCTATCTTGTTCTCACTCCATGTCCAATGGATTAACAAGAAAGTTTTTCTCTTTCTTTCAGTTTAGGAACACCTCTCCAAAATCTCAACAGTATTGATAACACTCTGGATCATTCTACCTCTCCCCATCCCCCTAACTCAATCTCTTCATCTATTCAGATTTCTTGCTATGCATTCACATTAGCATCTGACCTTCCCCTCTCTGATGCTGAATGATCAGAAATCAGCAAAGGATTTACATTTAATCCCATTATGTCTCCACCCATTAAATTTCACACATGACATGAACACTTCTGTCGTCTTCAACTCTATGCCCATCTTTCCCTGCCACACGGACTTTCAGCCATCTCCAATATTCCATCTGGACCCCTCCCTCTGACATTTTGCCTGTATTTGATGCCTTCATTGAGAACTATCAACGTGACATCAACCTCCTTTATTTTTCTGCTCCCCCCACACACTCTAACTTGTCTCTCTCTGAACCTACTGCTCTCCATTCTTTCAGGTCGTATCATGAGTATCATCAAACTTGCCATTCAGAGTGGCATGGCTGTCATCTGCTCAGGCTGACCTCTACCTGGCAGAAGCTGAGGATTAACTCTCAGAAATGATTAGGATTCGGCGCTTTCACCGCCGCAGCCCGGGTTCGATTCCCGGTCAGGGAACAGATGTTTGAAGTTCTAAATTAGAGAAAGGCCAATTTTGACGGTATTAGGCAAGAACTTTCGAAAGCTGATTGGAGGTAGATGTTCGCAGGTAAAGGGACAGCTGGAAAATGGGAAGCCTTCAGAAATGAGATAACAAGAATCCAGAGAAAGTATATTCCTGTCAGGGTGAAAGGGAAGGCTGGTAGGTGTAGGGAATGCTGGATGACTAAAGAAGTTGAGGGTTTGGTTAAGAAACAGAAGGAAGCATATGTCAGGTATAGACAGGATAGATCAAGTGAATCCTTAGAAGAGTATAAAGAAAGTAGGAGTATACTTAAGAGGGAAATCAGGAGGGCAAAAAGGGGACATGAGATAGCTTTGGCAAATAGAATTAGGGAGAATTGAAAGGGTTTTTACAAATATATTAAGGACAAAAGGGTAACTAGGGAGACAATAGGGCCCTCAGATTTCTCCAGTTTCCTCATTTTCCCTCCCCCCACCTTGTCTCAGTTCCAACCCTCGAACTCAGCACCACCTTCCTAACCTGCAATCTTCTTCCTGACTTCTCCGCCCCCACCCCCACCCCCACTCCGGCCTATCACCCTCCTTCCACCTATCGCATTTCCAATGCCCCTCCCCCAAGTCCCTCCTCCCTACCTTTTATCTTAGCCTGCTTGGCACACCTTCCTCATTCCTGAAGAAGGGCTCAAGCCCGAAACGTCGATTCTCCTGCTCCTTGGATGCTGCCTGACCTGCTGCGCTTTTCCAGCAACACATTTTCAGCTCTGATCTCCAGCATCTGCAGTCCTCACTTTCTCCTAGAAGACAATAGGGCCCCTCAAAAATCATCAAGGTAGCCTTTGCGTAGAGCCACAGAAAATGGGGGAGACACTAAATGATTATTTTGCATCAGTATTTACTGTGGAAAAGGATATTGAAGATATTGACTGTAGGGACATAGATGGTGACATCTTGCAAAATGTCCAGATTACAGAGGAGAAGTGCTGGATGTCTTGAAATGGTTAAAAGTGAATAATTTCCCAGGACCTGATCAGGTGTACCAGAGAACTCTGTGGGAAGCTAGAGCAGTGATTGCTGGGCTTCTTGCTAAGATATTTGTATCATCAATAGTCACAGGTGAGGTGCCGGAAGACTGGAAGTTGGCAAATGTGGTGCCACTGTTTAAGAAGGGCGGTAAAGACAAGCCAGGGAGCTATAGACCGGTGAGTCTGACCTCGGTGGTGGGCAAGTTGTCGGAGGGAATCCTGAGGGACAGGATGTACATGTATTTGGAAAGGCAAGGACTGATTCAGGATAGTCAACATGGCTTTGTGTGTGGGAAATCATGTCTCACAAACTCGATTGAGTTTTTTGAAGAAGTAACAAAGAAGATTGATGAGGGCAGAGCAGTAGACGTGATCGATATGGACTTCAGTAAGGCATTCGACAAAGTTTCCCATGGGAGACTGATTAGCATGGTTAGATCTCATGGAATACATGGAGAACTAGCCATCTGGATACTGAACTGGCTCAAAGGTAGAAGACAGAGGGTGGTGATGGAGGGTTGTTTTTTCAGACTGGAGGCCTGTGACCAGTGGAGTGCCACAAGGATCAGTGCTAGGTCCTCTACTTGTTGTCATTTACATAAATGATTTGGATTCGAGCATAAGAGGTACAGTTAGTAAGTTTGCAGATGACACCAAAATTGGAGGTGCAGTGGACAGTGAAGAGGGTTACCTCAGATTACAGAATGATCTGGACCAGATGGGCCAATGGGCTGAGAAGTGGCAGATGGAGGTTAATTCAGATAAATGCGAGGTGCTTCATTTTGGGAAAGCAAATCTTAGCAGGACTTATACACTTAATGGTAAGGTCCTAGGGAGTATTGCTGAACAAAGAGACCTTGGAGTACAGCTTCATAACTCCTTGAAAGTGGAGTCGCAGGTAGATAGGATAGTGAAGGTGGCGTTTGGTATGCTTTCCTTTATTGGTCAGTGTATTGAGTACAGGAGTTGGGAGGTCATGTTGCAGCTGTACAGGACATTGGTTAGGCCACTGTTGGAATATTGCGTGCACATCTGGTCTCCTTCCTATCGGAAAGATGTTGTGAAACTTGAAAGGGTTCAGAAAAGATTTACAAGAATGCTGCCAGGGTTGGAGGATCTGAGCTACAGGGAGAGGCTGAACAGGCTGGGGCTGTTTTCCTTGGAGCGTCAGAGGCCGAGGGGTGACCTTATAGAGGTTTACAAAATCATGAGGGACATGGATAGGATAAATAGACAAGTCTCTTCCCTGGGGTTGGGGAGTCCAGAACTAGAGGGCACAGGTTTAGGGTGAGAGGGGAAAGATATAAAAGAGACCTAAGGGACAACTTTTTCATGCAGAGAGTGGTACGTGTATGGAATGAGCTGCCAGAGGATGTGGTGGAGGCTGGTACACTTGCAACATTTAAGAAGCATTTGGATGGGTATATGAATAGGAAGGGTTTGGAAGGATATGGGCCGTGTGCTGGCAGGTGGGACTAGAATGGGTTGGGATATCTGGTCGGCATGGACGGGTTGGGCCGAAGAGTCTGTTTCCATGCTATACATCTCTATGACTCTATCTCCTCCTATCTCACCCCAGATAATGACCTCACCACTGAACATTGGGTTGTAGTTTCCAGGTCTATCACGGGTTTCATTCTTACTGAAGATTTTCCAACTGCTCCTCACTACTTCCCCAACTACACATAGCCTTATCGACCTCCTCCCCAAGATCCACAAACAGATTGCCTTGGTATACAATGTCAGTTTATTCCTGCCCCTCTGAATGCATTTTCTTCTATTTTGTCTCTATTTTGCTCCTATTGTTCAATCCCTCCCCACTTTCATTTTAGATTCTTCCGACACTTTATGTTGGTTCCACAATTTCCAGTTTTCTAATCCTACACCATGAATGTGTAATCCATCTACACATCCATTGCTTGCTGCAATGTTTCAATGGAGCGCGACACCAGTTCAGTGAACAACACCTTACTTTCCATTTAGATACTTTACAGCCTCGAGAACTCAATACTGAATTGCATAACATCAGAAACTGACTGTGTGTTTGACCATTTTTGTTACGTTCTCTCCCCCTCCCCTCCACAGCCGTGTCTTGTTTGTGGCTTATTTACTTTGCTTTTAGTAGAGAGGACACATTGTCTTCATTTTTACACCTTAACGTACACCCATTTAACATCTCTTTACCACCATTAATAACACCTTTGTCTGTTGCATCTGCCTCCTTGCTCCTCCTCTGCTGCTGTCAGAAAGAATTACAGCCCACACCCCACTCCTGGTTACTCCACCGCAGGAAATGCAAAACCTGCATCCACACCACTCCCCTCACCTATGTCCAACACCCCAAGGGATCCTTCCTTCCATCAGAAATTTAGCTGTATCTCTACCAATGTCATCCGTTGCACCCGGTGTGGTCTCCTCTACATCGGGGGGACAGGACGCTTTCTTGTGAAAGCTTCAGAGAACATCTCTGGGACACCCGTACCCACCAACCTCACTATCCCATGACTGGACATGCCAACTCCCCCTCCCACTTCATCAAGCAGGTCCTGGGCCTCCTCCACCGCCAACCGACACCTGGAAAAAGAACGCCTCATATTCCGCCTTGAGACTCTGCAACCACACGGGATAAATATCTATTTCAACAGTTTCCTCATTTTCCCTCCCCCCCACATTATCCCAGTCCCAAACCTCCAACACAGTATAGCCCTGTGGATCCGCCATCACTGCCCCCTCTAACCTATCGCCTTCTTCCTTACTTTCATCAACCTATCGCTTTTTCAGCTACCTTTCCGCAATCCCCAAACCCCTCCCATTTATCTCTCAGCCCCGGCCCACAAGCCACATTCCTGATGAAGGGCTTATGCCCAAAACATAGATTCTCCTACTCCTCGGATACTTTCTGACCTGCTGTGCTTTTCCAGCACTACACTCTTGCCTTTTTAAAATGAGTGTTTGCGTTGTAAAAGTGAAACCTGAATCCCAAAAGCTTATCTGTTGTCCATTTTCATCAAAAATGGCAGAACTTGCAAAAAATCTTGAGTTCTCCTTGGTTTTTCACCAGCATTATATTCTGAGATCGAGATAGAGGAAGGGAGAAGAGCTTTTAGAGTCTTTGGTGTTTTCAGTCCATTTGTTGTTTTCCCCCCTTCCTTCTCAGGCAGCATGGTGGCTCAGTGATTAGCACAGCTGCCTCACTAAATTAAGGGCCTGCATTCAATTACAGCCTCAAGTGATTGTCTGGGTGGAGTTTGTGTGATCTCCCTGTGTCTGTGTGGGGTTCTTTTGGGTCCTCTGGTTTTGTCCCATTGCCCAAAGATGTGTACGTGAGGCGGATTAGCCATGTTTAATGCAGGGATAGGAAAGGGTGGAGGTGCGTGTGTGTGGGGGGGGCACGGGAGAGGATGAGTCTAGATGAGATCCTCTCTGGAGAATTGTTATGGACTTTTTTGGGCCAAATAGCCTGTTTCCATATTGGGGATTCTATGTTTCAATGCTTAAAATCTGATGTGAATATACCATTTCTTTGTCAATTCTGGTATCTCTGTCTCATTCCAAGCTGGAAATTTATAGAGTCCCTTTCATCTTCAATATGTGAATTTACCACACAAGTGAGAGTAAAACAAATTTACAACTTTCTTGATGCCACATTGAGCTTCAATGCCTTTTGATTACTTTTTGTTATATCTCTTTCTTTAACCCCACACTATCGCTTAACTGCCGTAGTGCTTATATTTTCCCCAGCATCCATGGTGTGTGTATATGTGTGTGTCTGTGTGTGCCGGTGTGAGACACAGTGAAGCCTTTTGATTATATTGAGTAATTCCAATGAAACCAGTTTTGTATATTTCACAAGTTCCCTGGGCTTGTCAGGTGATTGCAGCCCCTATTTTAGGTCACTAATGCACTTTTTAAAACCATCCCTCGTTCATTAAAATCTTGGGATTAACTTCAAATAATGAATGTTGAATATCAATACTCCATTTCCCCATGATTGTGACATGGCTCAAATTTGCCAGATTTACTGAGTATTTCCACCAATTTCTGCTTTTCTTTTAAATTATTTAAAGCTTTCATGTTCACACTAGCTCTTATCAGCTGTATATTTTTGTATTAGCTGCATTAATAAACATTAATAACATTTTAGAAAAGGTCATCCTGAGAATCTGTGCACATTGATATTCTGAATGTAACAATGGACAATGTATACTGATCAGCTTTGCCAATGCTTATAATATAAATTCAATGAAATTGTTTCTGTATTTTGATAGGCATAAGCAGAACACTCCTTTGAACAGCCGAGATATTATTCATTTCTATTCTTAGTTTTAGATCAATTTTAGGTTGTCCCTGCCCCATGTCCTTTTTGACAATAGCTTTCTGTAGTTAAAGTTAGGGGATACTACATTGATATGAGTCCAGATCATCAGATAAAATTATGCAGGCAGCTGTGCTTTATCAAGATGCTCAAAATTGCTTTACTCAGTCAATCCAGTAGAATGTTTGAATTACCAGAACTCTACAGTAAAAATAACTGTGTTTTTGAATTGGTTTGTTTATATGTTCAGCAGAATGCATACAGTCATAGAGTGCTTATTCAGCACAGAATTCCAGACAAGGAGACTACAATGGAACTTAAATGCTGCAGAAGTAAGAAGAAAAAGCATCTCAATATATTTTTTTTAAAAACTGGTATTGATTTAACAGTGGCCTATTCTCATCTCTTCTGCTTACTTTTTGTTTGCTAGTTGTATTGTCCTTTGTGATGTTTATTCATCACTTTAATTACCAATTGTGATTTTCTGTCCTTTATCATCAGCACCCCATATTGAAAATGGTTCATAAAGAAGACTTGCTTTCTCAAAACAAAAGGATATTACTACTTGAACCTCAAATTAATTGGCAGAGGGTAACATGATTTTGACAGTTGAATGCATTGGTCAAAGATTACTGTGGTAAAAATAGATCTTGACTCATGTGACAATGGCACCACTACCGGGTAATTTGGAGATGTACCATTCAAAAAGTCTTTACTTGAATTGTACTAGGATAAATGTACTTGCAATTCATAGAAACATAGAGAGGGCTTTAAGTGTAGTAGTGAGGGGGAAAGTTCCAGCAAAAGGAGACTTAGAAAACTGAACAGAAAGGCCAAGTTATTAATGCAAAAATGAGGAAAGAACTTAAAACAACTATGATCACAAAAGAAAAGGTACTAAGACTAATAAAATTAAAGATGACCAAATAGAATACATCCTCAGGCTGAATCTGACTTTTTTTGGAGACTGGAAGTTGCATCATTGAGGTTGGTCGAGCGATTCTTGCTGTGCCAATCCAAGTGTGTTTTCTCATTGTATCTTACCAAACTCACCTTAATTGAGGTTTCAGCCCAGTTAGCAAGTGTCACATCCAAGTTCTATCCCATCCTACCAGAGATCCGAAATTGACAGGCATCGCTGGTGTCTATGCCATATTTATAAGACGATTGTGTGTCTGGACAATTTATCAGTCCACTGCTACACTGTGTGGTTCTTGACATTTACTCCAGTCCAGGCAGACAGTGAAAATTGGTGCCTGCTTTGCAGACATGGTCCTGGAGGTCCTTTTGACCTGGCGTGGTGCACATACAGGACTTATTCTTCCCAGAGGGTGAGCAATGGTGTCACAACACCAGACTGTGCCATCTTGATCTGAGGTTGCCATCCAACTTAAAGCAGCTTCCTGGAGGAATATCCAGTAGTCTGGAAGACAGATTCTATAGTTTAAATGTGACTACCATCTCTGCTATGCCTCTCTCATGCATTGTCTCTGCTACTGGTCTCACTTCCCACCAAAGCTCATGCTCCACCATTCTCAATAGTATCTGCCACATGTTTGCCATTTGCTCTCAACTACTCAAGTGAACAACACTAACTGCACGCCCTCTTTGAGGCCTACTCACTGAGTCAGGAAACTGCTCCACTTGAACAAACATAGACAGCAGGAGGCTGGAAGAACACAGCAAGCCAGGCAGCATCAGAAGGTGGAGAAGTCAATGCCTGAAATGTTGTCTTCTCCACCTCCTGATGCTGCCTGGCTTGCTGTGTTCTTCCGGCCTCCTGCTTGTCTCCCGTGGATTCTAACATCTGCAGGTATTTTGTCTCTAAACACTTGAAACAACAGCAATATCTACGCCATTCGCTTTCATCTTCCATAATACCTGCTTCTCTCTCTTTCTAGGAATCAAAACATCCACAAGATGGGTTGTGGATTGACTAATATTTGGTTCCTTACCCTCTTATTAACAAATGATCCTGACGCTGACTGCCCCAGGTAGGGACTGGACTTGCACAGACTTACTTGTAAGGAACCTTGAATGAAGGTTATTGCCTTTGTTTGGACTGAAGCTAGCTGAAAACTACAGCAAACTTCCTAACTTTGTGCCTGTGCACCACAAGACAATAGTAATCCGAGCCTCATATCTCTTCTGAGGGAGCAATGTGGAAAAAGGCAAAGCAATGCAAGCAGAGATGTTACAGGCATCCATGTAGGCTCAAGTGAGTTAGCATTATAACAGCAAGTAATGAGTCCAGAAATGCAGCCTGGTCTGGTCCATGAGCTGGATGTGTATCCCTGAGTGCACTGTGTGCTTGCTGCAGTGTCACAATGATGGTTGCTGGTAGAGTCTGAGGTGCAAAATTGAAGAAGAAAATCATCCTACTCGCGGATTGGTGAGTGCCATGAAAGTTCATACATTGGCACATGTCAAATGTTGATGTACGTGGGTGTGGGGCACATATGGCCGGTACCTAATGGGCGTACCCAAGATGGTAGGTGGTTTTTCATGTCCAATATAGAAGTATTTTGGAGCCCAACTTGAATCCGCTCTGGTTCCGTAGTAAAAAAGGCTGTTAACGAGACGATTAACCAGCAATCACCAGCATGGTAGGAAATTTGCCACTGCCTAGTGAGAATCTTGCCATGCTGCTTGAGAAAAGTATACTCAATGTGAGGAGATGACCTCAACATAGAGACAGGGCTCATTGAACACCTAATTCATCCACTCATCTCACTATAACCCTCGTTACTCACAGTCTGGTAAGGTTCTGTTCCTAGAGATTTAAAAGAGATGGCTGTAAAGATAAAGTCAGAAGGGACACAACACCAGGTTATCCAATAGGTTTATTTGAAATCATGAGCTTTCAGTGTGCTGCTCCTTCATCAGGTGAAAAGCTGACACTCTGAAAGCTTGTGATTTCAACTAAACCTGCTGGACCATATCCTGGCGATGTGTAACTTCTGACTGTGGCCACCCCAGTCCAACTCTGACACTTCTATATTATGGTTAGAAAGATAGAGGATGGAGAAAGTGAGGATGCAGATGCTGGAGATCAGAGTCGAGAGGGTGTTGCTGGAAAAGCACAGCAGGTCAGGCAGCATCCGAGGAGCAGGAGAATCAACGTTTCAGGCATAAGCCCTTCATCAGGGTGGGTTTGGTGGTAGGTTCCTGGGAAAGTAACAAGTGGATGAAGGTGAGGGAGAAGGTGAAAGGTCAGAGGGGAGGGCGGTGCCAATTGGAGGCTTGGGACTAGGATAATGTGGGAGGGGATGCATTGGTTATAATTTTTCAAGAGTCCTTAAATTCTGTATGTAACCCCTCAGTTCAAAAAATGTGCAGTCCTTGCGCACTTTTAATAATGTTTAGTGTGTTGATGCTTTTTATCTATTGAAATGGAGCCTGCAAATATTTTATATTCTGTGAAACATGGTATTAGAGTTTAGGCTTTGTATTGATACTTCTGCCTTGCATTCAATGTGAAAAGCTGGTTGTCATATACTAGCTGAGTCACTTGTAATATTATACAAATTGTGTATTGAACAGGAAAATCCGACAGCTAATCCCGACTGACAGTATATAGTACACTAGAGATAAAGGGTGATGCCTACCACATTCTACTGTATCCTTTGAAAGGTGGCAAACCCAATCTGCCATTCCTAAGCTTATCACCTGAAAAGAATAATCATACCTAGGTTGAATAATGTATAGAAATGGAGACAAAAGCACTAAGACAGCATAATACAGAGAATTAGGTGATTAAAAATGAATGGGTAGATATCATATAAATCGATGAAAAGAAGCTAAAAGCAGAAATGTAATGCCTGTGTTCAGTTAAATAGCAACTGAATTTGGAAGTGATTGACAGAGGAATGATGTTAAGGGACTCATGGGTAACTGTCAAAGGAGGAAGCAAGGAAAGCAAATTATAAAACATAGCCTTTAAGAATAGCACAACTTTGTTTAAAACAAATAAAATAAAACAAATTTTGGAATCACATAAAAGGGAGGATAATCCAAAAGTAGAGTTTTAGTCTATCTTCAAATAAGTTATGAAATAGTCCATGGTTGATCTTATTGACCGAGAGAATGAAACCATTCGATTCCAAATCCCATTATCTCTCATTTTAAAAGAGCACATACAATAGATACCTACTGTTTTTGCTGTGCTGATTTTTGTTCTGAAGTAATGAGCTGCAGGGTTCTTGACTTCATAATCTGTATTGCCTGATAATACTGACAAGTTGAATTAAACATTGTGTCTTACAGATATATGACTAGAACAATGGTTTAATCACTTTCATTGCTGAAATGACCTTTGGAGACATATGCTTGCATTCTGTACCAACCAATTGTATAATGTACAAATTCCTGTGCTTTCAAATAAATAAAAATCTTTTGAAATAGAACTTTGCACTGAAACCATATATCAAGATGTTGTATGAAAAAGAAAGAGTGGGATGGTGTGGAAGCTAAAAACCTTATCCTAAATTTTTCTTCACATTATATCTGGTTTTGAAATATCAATGAGTAGAAAGTTAGACAAAAACTGATTTTGCAAAATACTCATGTATTTCAACATACCCTAACTTTGTTCCATCACTTCCAACTGAAATTAAGTAGTAATGCTAAGAGACATGATGGCTCAGAATATAGCTAAACTCTACACATTTTTGTGTGCTAAACAACCGATTGAACTTCCAATGTGCTGGGCAGGTAAATGCACCCAACATATTGAATAAAGTTGATGCTCTGTTAGCAGGCATATAGAGTGGGAATATCTTGGGGGAGAAACAGCCTAACTCCAAGAATTAGGCATGGAGCTCTGGGAATATTATTAATCCATATTAATGCAATGTTTTACAAACAGCAAATTAAATTGATGCTGCCTGTTCTTATAAATGATTGCTGTGTTTATCCTCCAAGTTCTGACTACATTGTAAGGCGCTCAATACTGTGTATGATTAGTCCAACTTAAAGATAGTAAGAGCTGGTGAAATGTTTTCAGAAGTCATTGATAATTTGACTAATGGCTAAATACATGAAGGGGTAGATACTGCAGACATTAAACAAATCATGGAAGTTATGGTACAAGGTGTGGAAAATGAAGAGAGATGCTTTGCATTCTCAGAAGGTTGAGAGGCCCTCCATGCAGCTGAGAAGAGGGGAGAAGGTCAATGACAACTTGGAGAGCAGTTTTAGCATGTTAAACATTTCAATACAAGCAGTGTTGTGTTGTTCCATGAATCTCAGTACAGTTCAAGGAGTAGGTCAAAGTGAGAGCAAGCTCAAGTTCAAATTGGATGTTTTATGAACTGCATCACAAGATTAATCTGCTGCTCTGTTCTATACACAAACATCATTCACCTTTAAGTAATTTTTAAACAATAAGCATTTGGTCTTAAAATTCATTAATGTTGTCTCTCCCTCACACTGTTTAGAATTATTGCAGTCTCTTAGATCACTCACAATGTATTCAACAACAACAACCACATCACCAAACATAATGCCAGTCATATACTCATGCAATTCTTTCTTGCAAGAGAAGGATAGAATATAAGTGCAGGCAACAGGAAAGAATTGGAGGTGAACAAGCACACCTATATGTTTAATCCTTAAAGAGGAGACAGTATTGATCACCATGAGAAATGGCATAATTGAGACTCTGACCACTGACAGGGCTAAAAGCATCTTAATGAAGACAACTATTCTATTGCAAAGAAAAGATGAGTTTGATTGAAACATGAATTGTTTTCTCTCCATAAATGCTGTGAGACATGTTTAGTCTAGATTTCCAGCATCTGCACAGGAACAGTCCCTTCATCCTATGATTTTGTGCCAAATATAATGTTAAATTAAACTAATCCCTTCTACTGCCCTTGGTTAACACCCCTCCATTCCATAAATACTCATGTGCTTAACTAAAAGTTCTTTAAATGCCCTTATCATATCTGCCTCTACCCACCACTCCTGGCAGTGTGTTACAGACTCCTGCCACTCTCTGTGTAAAAGACTTGCCCCTCACATCTCCTTTGAACTTTTCTCCTCTCACCTTGAATGCATGGCTCCTAGTATGAGACATTTCAACTCTGGGAGAAAGATTCTGACCTTCAACCCTATCTATGCATCTCATAATGTTAGAGACTTCTATCAAGTCTCCCCTCAGCCTCTGCCACTCCAGAGAACACAACCCGAGTTTCCTAACCTCTCAGTGAATACCGACATAAAGTGGGCCAACCCTTTCCCTGGCTACCTCTTGCTTTTTATGTACGTATAAAAAGCGTTGAGATTTTCCTTATTCCTGTTTGATACTGACTTTTCATGATACCTTTTAGTCCTTCTAATTCCTTGTTTAAGTTCTTTCCTATTTTCCTTAGTTACTTCATGGGCTTTGTCAGTTCCCACCCTCAGGACCTTACTGATGCTTCTTTTTTTCTTTTTGACCAAGGTCATAACATTCCTGGTCTTCCAAGGTTCACATAACTTGTCATACTTTTCCTTCATTCTCACAGGAACGTGCTTGCTCCTGAACTTTCATCAACTGCCGTTTGATATACTCCCACATGTCCGATTTACCCCCAAACAGCCACTTCCAATCAAAATTCTTCAGTTCCTGCATAGTATTGCTGTAGTTCATCCCTTAATTTAACATCTTCACCGGAGGACTGCTGTTATCCCTAGCCATGAGGTATCTTAAAACTCAGGGTATTATGGTCACTACTCCTGAAATGCTCCCCCACTAAAACTTCATTCACCTGTCTGGCTCATTTCCCAAAACCAGGCCCAGTATAACCTGGTTATTGAACTCAATAACGAAAGGCTATAATGATGAGTTTAATGGTGACCAGAAACTAACGTCAATCAATGGAAAAACTCGTTGGTTCACTAATGTCTTTCAGAACAGGGAACTGCCATCCTTACCTGGTCTGGCCTACATGTGATTTCTGACCCCAGCAATGTGGTTGATTCTTATCTGACTCTTACCTGCCCTGTGAACAATTAGTGATTGCAATAAATGCTGGCCAAGCCAGTGATGCCTCACCTTATGAATGAATTTTTTTAAAAACCATCCTTTCGAAGATGTAAGGCATCCTTTGCAATTGTGAAATAAAAGTATGCTCACACATAAAAGTGCACAAACACATGAATTTTATTTATTCATTGGATGTGGGATAGTACTTTCCTTATTGCCCATCCCTAACTACCCTGTAAAGATGGTTTTTTGAACCACAGCAGTCTGTGGGTGTAGCTACATCTGCAGTTCCAGTCGGAGCATCAGGATTTTGAGCCAACAGCAATGAAGGAACACTGATATTGTTCCAAGTCAGTGGGGTGAGAGACTTAGGAAGACCTTGCAGGTGGTGTTCCCACACATCCTTCTAGGTAGTAGAGGTTGCAAGTTTGGAAGGTGCTTTCAAATGATTCTTGGTGAATTATGGCAGTGCATGTTTTAGATGGTACACATTGCCACCATAATGCATCTCTGGTGAAGAAAATGAGTTTCGAAGCTGGTGAATGTGGTGCCAAATAAGTGTGTTCCTCTGTCCTGGATGATGTCAAGCATCTTGAGTATTGCTGAGTTTCATCCACTCTCACAAGTGGAGACATTCCATCAAACTCCTGCCTTGTGCATATTACATGATGAACAGGCATTGGAAACACAAGAGTAAAGTTATTTGCAAAAGAATTTTGAGCCCCTGACCTTCCTTAGGTAGCTCCACCAGATATGTAGCTGGTCCAGGTCATTGACTTCCTAGGATGTCAACAGTGGGGAAACAGCGATGGTAATATATGGAATGCCAATCATTGATGGTTATTATCTGGCAATTTTGGGGTGCAACTGTTACTTTCCACTTATTGGTTCAAGGCTGAAAGTTGTTCTGATCCTAAAAATCAATAACCATCCTCTGTTCTGCTAGATACGACTCCAATCAGTAAACATCTTTCCCCATTCTAATTAACTACAATTTGTCTTGGCCTGGTTGAATTTGAACATTGACTGCTTCAGTATCTGAGGAGTTGCGAATGGTGCTGAACATTGTACCATCATCAGTGAACATCCCTACTTCTGACCTTACAATGGACGGAGGTTTATTGATGAAACAGCTGAAGATGTTTCAGCCTAGGACATTGCCCTGAGGGACTCCTGTAGTGGTGTCTTGGAAATGAGATACTGATCTCCAACAACCAAAACAATCTTCCTTTGTGTCCCGTATGGCTCCAACCATCTGGGTATTGGCCCCCGATACATATTAATTCCAGTTTTGCTAGGGCTCCTTGATGTCATACCCAATTAAATGTAGCCTTGATGTTTAGGCCTGTCATACTCACCTCAGAAATTCAGCTCATTTCCATGCTTGAACCAAACTTGTGATGTTGTCAGGAGCTGAGTGATCTTGGTGGAATCCAAACTTGACATCACAGATGCTGCCAATTAGCACTGTCGATAACACCTTTTATCACTTTACTGATGATCATGAGGTGACTGATAAGACATTAAGTGGCTGGTTAGATTTGTTCTCTTTTCATGCAAGGGACATATCTGGGCAAGTTTCCACATTGTCGGATCGATGCCTGTGTTGCATTTGTACTGCAACAACTTTGTAAGGGTACAGCCTGTTCTTGAGCACAAGTCTTCAATACAATTGCTGGAATGTCGTTAGGACCTACAGCCTTTACAATATCCACTATCTTCAGCCATATCTTGATATCACGAGGTATGCATCAAATTGGCCGAAGATTAGTATTTGTGGTATTGCGGATTTCTGAAGAAGGTAGAGATGGATCATCTATTTGGTACTTCTGGTTGAAGATTTTTGCAAATGCTTCAATATGACCTTTTGCATAGATGTATTGGACTCACCCAGCATTGAGAATTGGGATATTTGTGGAGTGTCCTCTTTTAGTGAGTTGCTTAATTGTCCATCACCATGCATGACTGGATGCTGGATGAGGCAGCTCAGTGGAGCTTAGATCTGATCCATTGGCTGTGGGACCTCTTAACTCTGCCATGTTTCAAATTTTATTTTTAAACTTTGAATATAGTGCTGGAGTCCCTTGCACATTTTCTTCCAGCTTGCCTCAGGAACCCACAACCAATTCCTCTCTTCCTGGGTCATCTGGCCCAACTCACAACTCGCCCACCAGTTCCCACCTCCTGACCTAGACTAAAACTGGGAAGTTCAGGTTGGCTTTTTTTAAAGCATGTGTTCACAAAGCCTGAATTTATCTTACCTCTGCGTACCTGACCTCGGAATAAAAACTGGGAGCTGTCTGTATTTTACAGATTAGGGTAGGAGGAGAGATCTGCAGTCAGTGAGATCACTGGGTAGAGTGAGCAGAGTCAGAGTAGTGCAAAAAGAGGCCAGCTCATAGCAGGGCAAGGCTGCACACTAGTTAGGTTGCAGAAAGACATACTACAGAATGCAGCTGATGGCTATACATAGCCAAATATTTGCACACTGGACCCCCTGTCAAAATTCTGTGTTCAATGTCAAGGCTTTTTGAGTCTGCCACTAAGTTATAACTGGGCTTTCTGAAGAGCTTGGAAGCCCTTCTCTCCCTAGATGGATTGGTTGGTCACCTCCAGCAGCATACCAATAAATCGCATAATAATGTACTGATTGATAAACAATGCTACAGTTTGCATTGTGATACAAGCAACTTCCATTAAAGTCTTGAGTGCTGGAACAGAAGCTCAGACTGTTGCTTTGAAACTTCAAATTACTGCCATTGTGGTCTTGGATACCAATGTTTAAAAGGATTTCTAGGGAGTCACACCCTTCATTCACTCTGTTAACCAATGTAGCTGCTTCTTAAAATCCTTGCCACATGATGCCCTCTTCAGAATCCTTCTTATCCTCCTCCCCTTTGTTGTTGCGGATTGTCCTGCTTAACATGCCCTCTTTTCATTCTCCAGTCATGTGCAAATCCCAGAGGAAGCCCGGTCAGTACATTCATGACTGGAAGAAACTTATTTCAGCTCAAGATTTTACATCTATAAACCAATTTTTCAGCACTGATCGGACTAATTCCTGGCAACAAATCAAAACATAAACAAGTATAGGAAAGCACATCCCAATTGTACCAGGAGTCAAAATAAATAACTGGCAACTGACCTGTAAATACTTCATGATCCCTTTAAGCAGTACTAGTGGGGACTCATCATTCTCCATCAATATTTGTTATCAGCAGCACTGGCTTAAAACAAAGCATAGGCTAAAGGGTGATTTCCAAAAAATGACAGTGGGATGTCAAATACATATTGCACAATGACAAACATTAGGGCCAATTTGTGCTAACAGGATTACACTCATATAAAATAGACAGGGTAAAATCAAGGGCTGCAGATGCTGGAAACCAGATTCTAGATTAGAGTGGTGCTGGAAAAGCACAGCAGTTCAGGCAGCATCCGAGGAGCAGGAAAATCGACGTTTCAGGCCCGAAGCATCGATTTTCCTACTCCTCGGATGCTGCCTGAACTGCTGTGCTTTTCCAGCACCACTCTAATATAAAATAGATATCCAAGGTAGTCAGGAACTCAGCAGGAAATGGATGGGAAATCCTAAATGGCCATATACAATGATGATTGTTAGAACTTTACAGAATCTTCAACATACTTCTCTTCCTTAACTTTAGAAAGTGCTCGCAGTATTTTCCATTAGGAACTTTCCCCCTATTTTGATTTCATTATAAGAATAAAGGAACTCAGGAATGTTTGTGTGCTGTGCTACAGCAGAGCTACTTTAGCCCTGGTGCTTTCAACTGGTGCTTTCACACTGGAAAGTACAGAGGGGATGTTAAAACCCAGTACTTCACAAAAAAGGCTCATATCATTGTGAAGAACTGAAGTATGCAGGAACTGTTGGAACCTTTCACAACCCTGTTGGCTGCAAAGGACACTTGTGGCACACTGGCATGAGATCTTTCATCCCTGCAACAACAGTGAATAGTCTTCTCTGGTTTCCACCACCAACATATTGCTGACTACAGAACTTCCTCCTCTGCATTCCAAATTGCATAGCAGCCATTCATTTTGCCAGATTAACACAACTTCCAATTTTGAAAAATTAATAATCCAGATTTTATGATCAACATTTGCAGGGCATATCTGATGGCCACTACAATTTAATCTGCCCACTTATTCATCTAATGCTCGAGTCTTTGCCCTTCCAATGCCGACTCCACCAGGAATATATGGACAAACAGATTTGGAAGACCAATTGCTGAGAACAATTCCAGCCACACGAAGTGAAACTGTCAACACCCAATACAGGTACTGCGTATTCTTTCATCGCTGATCTCCACATACACACACACTTCCAACCCAACAATACTGACCCATCCAAATAGGGACAGGGATGACAGGAAGGATGAATATTGTCTGGGAAAATGAATTTTGACGGGAGCAGAGGTTGGGGGGGGCAGCAACATGGTTGGGTGAGGGTGCTGAATCTTATTGGGTTTGAAGAGGAAGGATTTGAATACTGTTGAGTTGAGTATTGTTGCAATTGCCATTGTGCCAAACATGCCAGCTGATTTATGTCAAGTGCACCCGGGTTTTAAACATGCTATGAAAATCTCCAAGTAAATTCACATAACAACCATGGCATGTTCACAGCAAGCAGCCCAGGCCTCTGTGGTTCTGGCCATCTCATTTTACTGTCTCTGCAATTGCAGAATGATCAGGGCAGGGTAAAACTGGAAATTGGATGTATAAATACCTACACGAGTATTGCACCTAGTCTCAGAACACAGCAGGTTTCTTTGCAAATTGGAAGATTCAGACCAATATCCACATACTTAACAAATTCAGTGAAATTTAATCCTATTCGAATTCTTGCTGGTTCCCTTTTGTAGCAATGTGTGATATTTGACTTTGTAAGCTGAGCATTATATTTCTTTATAATCATTAGTGAAGACAGGATACTGAGTATGAACAGTTCGTAGAACCATAGAAAACCTACAGTGTTGATAGAGGCCATTTGGCCTATCAAGTCTACACTGACACTTTGGAGAGCAACTCAGTCCTAGCTCCCTCAACCTATCCCCGAACCTTATGTTTACCATGGCTAATCCAACTAATCTGCTCATCTTTGCACTATGGGAGGAATTTGGATCATCGGGAGGAAATCCACAAAGGCACAGGGAGAACATGCAAGTACTGAACCGAGGTCCCTCGCACGATGAGATTGCAGTGCTGACCACTGAACCAATGTGCTGCCCTCACTGTCTCATTGTAGTGAAATTTCAAGCCCTTGAAGCTGCAAATTTGCATTTTGTGTAAACTTGAGCAAATTGGTGTTGCACATTTTTGGCAATAAGCATTACAATGGACAGACTGAAAGACCCACATGTGTTACTGTCCAGATAGGCAACATGAGGTGAAGGCAATTAGATTGGTTGTGGAACAGCATTCACATTCATTTCTCCATTAAGAGTGATGAGATAGTTAAATCATGTTTGTTGCACGTTGACTAATGCAGTGTACAGACTGATGAGAGATAAGAGAAACGGAAAGTAAAACATTCCTCAAGTTCGGACATGTTTTTTTCACTAACGTGACAATTAAAATCCTTTTTATTGAAATCTTCTGAATTGCTTTTTCATTTTCTGTTCTCTAACCTCTTTTTTTTCAGATTTTTATGTTTAAACAATATTTTTCCCATCTTCTATGATTATTTTCTCAGTACGTACTACATTATGTATCATTTCACATATGGTCTAATTTCAGATTTAACTATACACCCTAAACCTTGACACAGTTCCTTTACCTTGCTTACTGTAGATTTGCCAGATCTCCAGGATTTGTGAAGGATTGTGCAAAACAACCATAATAAAGACAGATAAATGTATTTTTTTTGTAAGTCAAACCTTAAATAATTCAAAAGAGCTCATTATTTAAGAAAAAGAAGTGTTTACAAATATCCGGTTATATATCCAGGTAAACCCAAAATGATGTCATCTTTCACAGCAATGAGGATCGACTGATAAAGGCACATGCCCAAAAAAACTACACAAGCACATTTTCATTTTATGATGTCAGGAAGACAGCACAATGTAGGAATAGCTAAGAGGACTATAAATGGCAGGGAGTTATTCCAGCCTAAAGCCATGTGCAATCTTTCAAAGCATGTCCTTCACTAAAAAATCAACATTACTGACCTCATAGATCCTTATGAACATACAAGATGGGGTAAGGAGATCATTCAGCCCCTGGAGCCAGCTTTACCATTTAATAAGAGCATGGCTGATCTGTTTTGTGTTTTGAATTCCACGTTTTCACCTCACCTCTCTGTTCAAACTCATAAACATTGATTCCTCTGCCTATTCACTTAGAAAACCAAAAATAGGCTATCCATTTCTCCTCTTTATGGATGACATGGTGGCACGGTAGTTAGCACGGTTGCCTCACAGCACCAGGGACATGAGCTTAATTCTAACATTGAGCAACAGTTTATGGAGTTTGCACATTTCACCATCTTTGCGTTTCTTCCAGGTGCTCCAGTTCCTTTCCACAGTCCAATGAAATGCAGGTGGATTGGCCATGCTAGAGTACCCCATAATGAGCAGCCAAGAACGGTTAACTATAGTAAATGTGGGGTTATGGGGATAGAGTGGGATGCTGTTTGGAGGGTCGGTGCAGACTCAATGGGCTGAATGGCCTCTGTATGCCCTGTAGGGATTCTATGATTCAAATTTGCTGTGTGGCATGTTGTGATTGATCTGATAATCCTAAAATCCAGCTTCTTACCTTTTCCCCCTTAACCTTGATTCCCTTCCTGACTAAATCTCTCCCTTTCTCCCTTGGTGACCTAACAGCTTCAACATCCCTTTGCAGTAAAGAATTCCACAGGTTCTGACCTCCAGTGGAACAGGTCCAGCTTGTCCAACCTATCCTCAAAAGATAACTGACATGTACCAGTACCAAACAAATAAACTGCCTTTGAAACACCTCGTTTACATTCTTCCTCAAATTAACAAGTCCAAACTGCACACAATTTTAAAAATCTGGTCTCATCAATGTCCTGCATAACTGAAACATTGCATCCTTTACTTTTATGTTCAATTCATCCCCAAATAAAGGAGAGTGTCCAGTTCATAAACTCTAAGCCTTTGAAGTCAATAAACATTGACTTCAAATGTATTTAGATATGTAGGAACTCCGACGTGCTGCAACTTTGGCTCATCTCTTGAGTTGGTCATTCTTAATTATTTTTAATTAATTATTTATTTATCAACCCATATATTAATTTCATTAAATTTACCACTAATTTGTTTACTATGTTAACACTTAGGAATAGGATAAGTCTTAACCACTTAGCAAAGACTCATTGAACATTTAGCTCCTTTCTCTGTCATAAAACAAGATGCAATTCTAATCACCTCCAATGATTCTAACTTTGCCTCTCATTGCCTGTCGCAGGGTTCTTTCCAGACCTGCTCCACTCAGTGACACTGACTGCCTGTCTTGGTGTCTTCACCTTGCTTTGTCCTCCCCAATAAGGCTGGTTGCCTGCCTCAGAATCCTCAAATTGCTTGCTTCTCTTGGTGATGCTAATTGCCTGCCATAGTGTCTACCCTTAACTCTCCTGTCCTGGAAATCAAAGAGGCGAACATGCAAGAAATTGACAGTTACATCAATGTCCTTAGAATAAGGGAGGGATGTTTTTAAAGGTAGAGTTAACAATGATCAAAACCAAATTTGGAGCATAAATTGGAAGGAACCTAATTACAATTAAGAAACCACTCCTAAATATATAAAATTATTTATATAACTCAAAACATTCTAAAAGTATTTAGGAACAAACAGAAACATTGGTTCATTTAGGATCTTTCACAAAGTAAAAATTAGACTGATGAAAACCAGCAAAGGTGAATACCTCTCTGACAAGACAGTTATCTTATTCGTTCTGTGGTCCCCACTTGGGAGAATTAAGGTAATGCTAGTTCAATGGTTGATAAATATCTTACTTATTGTTGCAGTGAAATATTTTAAAATATAAAGCTGGATTCTCTATCAGAGATAAAATTATTCTTTTCTGTTTTTTTCCCCTAGAACCTGCTCACAACCATACAACTATCTAATTGATATATCAATGGACTAGTGGATGCTTTGTGGACATAGGTTCAAATCCAACCACAGCAGTATTTAGCCTGGGAATTAAAAGCTAATCCCAGTCCTGGTGACCATAACACTCTCATGGTTTTTTAATAACAATCAATCAGTTTTGGGGAGTGAAACTTAGCCTCATTTCCCAGTCCAGCTTATATGACTCAAAATCCACAACAATATGTTGAAATCTTAACTATCCTCTGAAATTGCTGAGCAACGCTGCCAGTTCAAGAGCAGTAATCGAGGGTAACAAATTACCAGCAAAATCAATGTTCCATGAAAGACTAAAGCAAAAAGGTGACAGATTGCTCCCACCAGTTATAGAGTCTTAGAGTTGTACAGCACGGAAACAGACACTTTGGTCCAACTTGTTCATGCCGACTAGATATTCTAAATTAATCTCATTTCATTTGCCAGCATTTAGCCCATTTCCATCCAAACTCTTCCTATTCCTGTACCTATCCAGATGCCTCTTAAATGTTGTAATTGTACCAGCCTCCACCACTTCCTCTGGCAGCTCATTCCATATAGGCACCACCCATGCGTGAAAAAGTTGTCCCTTAGATCCTTTTTGAATCTTTCTGCTTTCATCTTAAAACTATGTCCTCTAGTTTTGGACTCCCCTACCCTGGGGAAAAGGCCATGGCTATTCACCCACTCAACGTTCCTCATGATTTTATAAACCTCTATAAGGTCAACCTTCAGCCTCCGATGCTCCAAGGAACATAGCCCCAGCCTATTCAGCCTCCACCTAGTGCAAACCCTGCAATCCTAGCAGCATCCTTGTAAACATTTTCTGAACCCTTTCAAGTTTAACGACATTTTTCTTATGCCAGGGAGACTAGAACTGAACACAGTATTCCAAAAGTGGCCAAACCAATGTCCTGTAAAGCCAAAACATGACATCCTAACTCCTAGACTAATGCAAGCAAGCATACCAAACACAATCTTCACCAGAAGAAAGTGAGGACTGCAGATACTGGAGATCAGAGTCGAGAGCTTGGTGCTGGAAAAGCACAGCACGTCAGGCAGCATTAGAATCAATGCTTCGGGCAACATTCCTGATGAAGGGCTTATGCCCAAAACGTTGATTCTCCTGCTCCTCGGATGCTGCCTGACCTGCTGTGCTTTTCCAACACCACGCTCTCGACCTCCACCTTCTTCACTATCCCATCTGTGACTCTAATTTCAAGGAACTATGAACCTTCAACTCAAGGTCTCTTTAATAATACTCCCAGAACCCTACCATTAGTGTATAAGTTCTGGCCTGATTTACCTTGCTAAAATGCAACACCTCACATATAGTTATAGTAAACGCTATCTGCCACTCCTCAGCACATTGACTCATTTGATCAAGGTTTCATTTTACTCTGAGGTAACCTTCATTACTGTCCGATATAACACCAATCTAACTGCAATCATCTGCAATCTTACTAATCATTCCTCCTATATTCACATCCAAATCATTTATATAAATGACAAACAACAGTGGACCCAGCACCAATGCTTGTGGTAAACCACTGGTCACAGGCCTCCAAGTCTGAAAAGCAACCCCCCACCACCACCCTCTGTCTCCTACCTTCAAGCCAATTTTGTCTCCAAATGGCTAGCTCTCCCTAAAATATTTTCACTGGGAAAACAGAGGGTGAGGGGCGACCTGATCGAGATCTACAAAATTACGAAAGATGTAGATAGGGTGAATAGTCAAAGGCTTTTTCCCAGGCTAGAAAGGTCAACTACAAAAGGGCATAAGCTCAAGGTGAGAGGGGTAGATAGAGGAGAAGTGCAAGGAAAATTCTTCACGCAGAGAGTGGTGGGTGCCTGGAACACACGGCCAAAGGAGGTGGTGGAAGCAGGCAGGTTAGCAATGTTTAAGGCATATCTTAATAGGTATATGAACAGGAGGTGAACAAAGAGCTAGAAACTATATATGGACAATAAGTAGCATTCTTAATAAGGACTGGAATTGGTGCAGACTTCCTGTGTTGTATTGTTCTTTCTTTAGATTTGAGAATATTAGAGATGGCAAAGAAAGCGTACTTAATTGAAGATAGATGGTAGCAAGATGTCATATCATGAAACCTCCAGGAATATGTACAATAAAGCTTTTAATCCTGGAATATGTTTGATTTGTAAGCTTTGAATCTCATATATTTCCCCAATGCTGATCTATTTACCATTTTCCCTTCTGACAGATTTAGGACCTTGAACCAATTACTCAGCTACATTAATCTCAGAAGTATCTTCTATCACATCATTTATCAATGAGCTAATCATAAGATTTGAGAATAATTGTGGTGAGGGGATTAGGGTTAGATTTAGGAAACAGGACATGGAGGGGGTTATAAATCTAAACTGCCTATTTCTTCTTCATAGCCACGTTTGTGCCTGTACCTCTTTGGAGAAGGAGCATGTGATGTCCCCAACACCCTCGCAGCATTGAGGGGGCCTTGAACACCCCAGGAGTTCTAATTGAATTAAATGATTTATTGTCATTTGTGTGACAATACAGTGGCTACAAAAAGATTATTTTGAACTTTTTTTCGAAGAGACATTTTAAGACAGAAGAACCAAGTAGTGTACCAGAACCACTATAGTAAACAGTTTGTGAGGCCTTTTTTTAAAGTTGGAACAATAGAAGCAACCTGAATGGGTGTGATCAAACTTCCACAGAACCAGGATCTTTAGTTCAGCTTTCAGCAGTTGCTGTTGGAATCTTGAAGAATTGGAAGCAATTTTTTCCCTCTCTTGGTTGCAGCCAAATGCTGGGCAGTCTTTGCTTGCTATGGAGTTGCACATGAGACAATCTGTTTTCTGAATTTGCCTTTTGCCAAGAGTGTGCTTATGGGGATTTTACTATATTGGAACAGCTAATTAGTAATGGTTACTGCATCTGTTATTTTGTTAAGTTTTCCAATAAAGTTATTATTCCAATTCCTTCTTTCCTTTGTTGTATTTTATCTATAGTGGATGAATTAAGTGTGTTTTGCTTTAAATCCGGTAGTTTGACCAATTGAATTGCATCTGAAATGCAATACCATACATGTACCTCTAAAGTAAAGCTCTAGACTATCTTCTGAACATCTTGAAGGGGTTTGGCCTGGTCCATAATCCCACTTGTATTTTACAGTGAATAATACAGTATAATAAAGTGAAAAGCTTCAACTGTCGCCATATTTGAACAGTTCAAGAATAATCCAATACCATTTCATTCAAAAGAAAAACATTTTCACAAGCATCTCCCATGCTGCAAAAATTATTGGCTTGTAAGTGTCAGTTTTGCTTGTTTCTAAAATCTACTGTCCATTATGGTATAAATCAAAGGTCATTGGCAGGCTTTCAGAGATTTGCTTCACTTCTATGGGTCAGAATCTTGCATTATAATGAAAGGCCAATTCCTAAAACCACAGGTTCATCAACATCCAAAGGGAAGCTGCCACATTGCAGCTATGTTGAGATTGCCTGGTGTTTTAAGCATGTAACAGATGTGTAATGATTTAAATGTGCTCTCCATAGGCCGTTTGCTATTTAAGAATCAGGAAGTCAGGAATACGATTATTGTGAGGCTTCTGAAGGCCAACAGCAGCAGCAGCTTAAATGCCAAAACAAAGGAGGAAGATACGTGACAAGAAGAATAATGTCAAGCAAAATATTTGAGAAACTAACACAGAGTTTGAGATGAAGAGATTGCCTTCCCTGTAATAATGGGTTCAGTTAGTCAAAAGATGCCAGCGGTGGCACAACATCTGAAAGCCATTAGGTAAAGATTGCTGGTAGTACCTGTATGTGAAATCATTACATCTCCTTACAAAGTGCTAAGTTAATACTGTTTTACTTCTCTCTTTGATTTCTATCAGTTTGGAAAAGCATTATCTATCCTCCTTCTCTTCCTACTAACCATGGCTTATCTACTGACTTAAGATCAACTTTCACTTCATTTCTGCTTGGAGGCATACAAATATAAAGCTGCTATTTTCCCCCAAACTACTCGGTCTCATTTATTGTTCTTGTGTTGTCATATACATTATTTTAAATTTGCATATATTTTCAATGATTGAAACTCTTTGGTCAGAGCATTTCATTAAACACTTCCATTCAATTTGCTAGAAAAATGCCCATACTCTTGAATTCTCTGTCTAAATGCTTCTTTTTTTTTGTTGATTTGTACTGGAGCTTTAAGGACTTTTTTAAACCTAACTCTTTGACTGAGCTTTTGGTCTGTCCTTTGAATATTTAATTACTTGACTCAACGCCCACTGTTTGTCACATTACGATCCTGGACATCATGGTAAAGGAGCTATACACACAAACGTTGTTATTGTCCAAGCAAAAATATAGCTTTCACATTTCAAAAAGAGAACAACTCCAAACACAATACATCACCAGACAGTTTAATTGCAGACTGTGAGCATTCTGCATGCTGGTAGCCGAATGATTTGTGGCATGGTACTGTCATACCCAAAAGTTGCTTCAGTCCTGGATACACATGCAGAAATATTTCCATCAAGCTAAACTGTATATTGAAAGTTAAAAAAAAGATTTCAAATGTTGCCTGGAGAACGCTCAATTTTTCAACCAGTCATCATAGATTAGGCAATTCAAAATGTTATTCTACAAGTCGAACAAAGCCAAAACCAGATTTGTCAAGCCCACTGCATATGTATACCAATTCTAATTGCTGCTTTCATATTCTCAATTTTGAAAAGCTCATCAGTGTGAAGCAGTGAGTGAGGCACTTGCAATTGCCTAACAAGAAACTGATGATAATCTATAAAGCAATGAGTGAAGCCTTCACTGAAAATCAGTTCAACTAAATCATGCAAATAGCTTCTAAAAAAGCAACAATGGCTTACTTTCAAACATTGATAAACTGGCATGCACTGTATTTTCATAAGCAAAAGTTCCAGAATTCTGATTATAATCTAATTGCATGTTAATAAATGAATCATATATAAAGTCAATGCTTTTCTTAATGAAGCTGTTTATTACTAAGATATAATTTCACTGATCTTATTAAAAAAGGCTCTAAACTGATGTGTTTACATAAATGAGAAAGGAATTACTGCATCATACAATTAATTTGTCACTGTTATTAAATTATTATCATTCTCAACTCAAAAAAGATTGCAGTATCACTCTTCATATATCAAATTATCATACCGAAGTAAAGAAATCAGGCCACAGGTAGTTAATATTGATTCAAGTGATTTGATATTACTTTCTTTTAACTGAAAGAAAGATCTTATAGCGGTCTTCATTTTTTTTTGTGGATTAGATCCACAAACACTGCAGCATGCTTCAGGCCCTTCTAGTGAACCTTCTCCGGTCTTTCGTGCCAGTTTCCATTTTGCCTAACAAGCAGAAATACTCATGAATAGGTTTAGGCCACTACTTTGGATTTCCGCATCTGCAGTTTTCTTTTGTCTTGATTCAATTTATCAATCTGGCTTAGCAGACACACCATTGATTTTGTGCATTAAACACCACTCTTACTTTTTGGTAATTACATTGATTTTGTCAGCCTCTAGGTTTTGTTGTCTATCATTTTATTGCTAAATTTTCTCAGTGAAAGTAACTTATAGCTCTGTGTGCATCCCTATGGATCTTTGTCAAAGATTACTCACTTGTATTACTGGTCCAAGATTATCTGGAAACCGAACTGAACACTTAATTGGATCAGCCATAGCAGATTCATCTGGTTGAAAGTTCCAGAGCATTATAATTATTGCTCTGTTAGATTACTATTATCGAGTTGTTGGGAAGTTACCTAAATACTTGACAGCAAAGTTGGGTTGATGAAAGAACCACGAGGCTTGGTACTTCGAGTTTCTCAATTAGATGCAGCATTAGAAATTGTAAACATGCCATGCATATGTGCCATAACTGGCATGGAAAGAAAGAAAATTCTATTCACTGAGGTGGGTGAATTCTTGAGCAAATCATTGTGTGGAGCCCTGAAGCTTTCCTTACTGTTGTAATCAGTGACACCCTGATAGACTAAGGTCTATGTGAAATAAGGAAAGAAAGTTTGATGTTTTGGTACAGTAAGAGAGATGCAAATTAGATCAGAGGGGCCGAGAGGAGGCAAGACAAACCAGTCCTGAACTATTGTATGTATTTTGATTAACAGGGACGGAGACAGATTCCCATACTGTTTCAACAGAAGATAGTTAGGCAGCAAAGGCCTCTCACCATCAAATTGATTTTATATTTTCTGGAATCCACATAATGATTCATCAACAAATTCACTCTTAATTAATTTAGTGAATTTTATGTCTCATGCCTGATCAGCTACTATGGTAACAGTGAGTAAGGGACGGCAGAGAGAGAGAGAGGGAGAGGTACTGCCAATGGTCATGAACATGAAGATTCTCTAAGTGACTGGCAGTCTCAACTGTTAGTTGAGTTTTAACTGCCACAGTTTGATGCCAACAACATAACAGATTGCGTGGAAAGACATTAAAAAGAATAATTGGCATGAACAATGGCATTCAGAAAAAAGCTTATAAATAAACTTTTAGAAAGATTTTATAATGAGGATATTATGTTCTGCTGCAATGTTTTGTGGTGGTATTATGAGAATAAATCTAGCAAAGAGAAAAAAAAGTATGTTCAAGGCTAACTGAGGTTATAAGTAAATCCCATAGGGATGAGTGGAGAAAGGTTAAGAAAAAGATTAGAAGAAAGACAATCAAGAGGAAAACAGCATTGTCGAAGTTATGTGCTGATGTGCTGATACCCACAACAATTAAAATAAAGTCATATAACTAAAATCAGTGGTTCTAATGCAGGGATACATTATCAAAGCATTGGTGGAAATCATGGTCTGACCTTCCACGAAGTGACAATCATTATCTGGGGTGGCATGGTGGCTCAGTAGTTAGCACTACTGCCTCTCAGCACCAGGGACCTGGGTTCAATTCCTGCCTTGGGCAACTGTCTGTGTGGAGTTTGCACATTCTCCCTGTATCTGCGTGGGTTTCCCCCCACAGTTCAAAGATGTGCAGGTTAGGTGAATTGGCCATGCTAAATTGCCCATAGCGTTAGGTGCATTAGTCAGGGGTAAATGTAGGGGAATGGGTCTAGGTTGGTTGCTCTTCGAAGGGTTGGTGTGGACTTGTTGGGCTGAAGGGCCTGTTTCCACACTATCGGGAATCTAATCGAATCATTATTAGATTGCTGCTGCTGCCCTCCCAGTTGCTGTTCTGCATTTTCTGCCACATTTTTCCCGACCGGCTTCTCCAGAATCACGAAGCCTGGTATCTATCAAACAACTCCTTCACAGAACTGTAGCGACAGATTGAAGGCTTCCCAGATTCCTATTTCACAGCAAAAACCACTAGTGTAAATATCCAATGTGCATGTTAGTGAATAGGTGAATGGATGAATGTTGGTGAATGATTAGAGAGGTTATTAGGGTGGGTAGGTGGATAAGGTAAGTGGATAGAATGGGTGAAGTGATAAGTGGGTAAGGTGACAGCTGAGCAGGATAGTAGGTAGGTGGTAATGTAGGCAGGTAGAATGGTAGATGGGTAGGGTAACAGGAGGTGAGTGGAAAGTTGGATGAGATATTTGGTGGGTCTAGGAATAGTCAGAGTATGGAGATGACAGTTCTGTTGTTAGAATGGGAATGGTGGAAGATAGTTCAGGGAGTTGTGGAGTGGATGAGTCTAGGAAGTTGAAGTCTCAAACTGTAACTCAGACATGTTCATGTAGGGTCCTGGGGAATGGGGGACTGCCTGTTAGAGATGAATGGAGTAAAACCTATTGTTGATACATATCCTTAACATATTTATTAACTGTTTTTATTTTAGAAAAACACTGCAAACAGCTCAACAAAGGTGGCTGCTATAGTGTGTTGGAGCTTAGTTTCAGAACATTTTATGAAGTCAATGTTAGCCAGACCATGAGAATCCTGTGGGCTCTTGATGAGTCTGGAATCCTAACTGTTGTCATCCATTACAGAAATGATCAAGTTCAAGAAAAAAACCCTTGCAAGTTATACCTATCCCATAAGATGACATATTAATAACATTTTACTTGGCCCATGGAATGGGCAACAAACAGTTGACTATCTGATAAGCAAGCTTTTGGCTCAGTGATAACTATTCCTCCCACCAACAGGATCCTCCAGCACCCCACAACAAGTTCTCTCTGGGTGACGTGGTCACATGTTGCCAAAGCATGGAACCCAATGTCCTTTTTAAGTATACAATTTTGAAATAGCATAGAGTTATGAAGTGAGCATAGCTCCATACACCATAGAATATTAAAATACAGAAGAGGCCATTCAGCCCATCAAGTCTATTCTATAAAAACTACACCAAATTTACACTTGTCCTATTTTCCAGCATTTGGCTCATAGTTTCGAAATGTTATAACATCGTGATGCAAAAGTCTACTGACACTAATCAACATCCCTAATTCTCAGCCATTGACCTGTATCTGTGCTCTCTGCAAGTAAAACTTCCTTTTTTCAATATAATGGAGCATAAGTTACATTTTAGCCAGAAATTGAGAAGACTTTCATTTAAGAGAAAAAAAATGCTTATATCCCTTCAACTTGTGACTAATCAATCGATCGACATTCACAAAAGAATTTTGGATTTTTGAACTTTATCAATGTCCTTGTTTTTAAAAGTAAACTGATATTTCTCAGTTGTTTTAAGTTTTTACTAATTTAATTATCTCTTTAACCATTCTGATCCTATCTTAACTATCTCTCCTCTGCCATTTCTACCACCTACAAATGGACCCCACCATCTGAGAAAATTTCTTTCCCCACCCCTATCCGCTTTCTGTAAAGACCATTCCCTCCGTGACTACCTGGTTAGGTCCACACCCCCTAACAACCCACCTCCCCTCCTGGCACCTTTCACTACCACTGCAAGAATAGCAAAACCTGTGCCCACACCTCTCCCCTCACCTTTGTCCAAAGGAACCTTCCACATCCATCAAAGTTACACTTGCACTTCCACATGTCATTTACTATATCTGTTGTTCCCGATGCGGTCTCCTCTACACTGGGGAGACTGGACGCCTACTTGCAGAGCTCTTCAGAGAACATCTCTGGGACACCCACAGCAATCAACCCCACCATCCCATGGCCAAACATTTCAACTCCTCCTCCCAGTCTGCCGAGGACATGCAGGTCCTGGGTCTCCTCCATTGCCACTCACTTACCACCTGATGCCTGGAGGAAGAACGTCTCATCTTCCACCTCGGGACTCTTCAAGCCCATGGCACCAATGTCAACTTGATCAGTTTCCTCATTTCCCTTCCCCCCACTTTACCCCAGTTCCAACCTTCCATCTCAGCACGATCCTCAATGATCTGTTCCACCTGTCAATCTTCTTTCCCACCTATCCACTCCACCCTCCTCTCCAATCTATCACATTCTCCCCCAACTTCATCCACCTATTGCACTCTCATCTACCTTTGCCCCAGTCCCACCCCCTCCCATTTATCTCTCCACCCCCGAGGCTCCCATCCTCATTCCTGAAAAGGCTTTTGCCCGAAACATCGATTTTCCTGCTCCTCGGATGCTTTCTGACCTGCTGTGCTTTTCCAGCACCACTTTTATCTTGACTCTAATCTCCAACATCTGCAGTACTCCATTTTGCCTATCTCAACTAATACATTTCGAAGTATGCTTGTGTTGTGAGATTTTTCCTGCATTTATGAATATGAAATAAACTGTATTGTAGGTTAACTTTACCACAGAGTTATTGTGGTCATTACCAAGTCTTTTTTTTTCAAAATTGACCCTTCCCCATCACAATCGCATTTAAATCCTCACCCCTCTGTAATTGATGATGATTTTTTTTCAGTGAGACCACTGTACCACCATTATTTATAGTGAATACTATGGGCATTTTGAAAGATTACTAATCATGTCTTTATGTGGTGTGGGATCCTAATTGCTGGCATTTGCTGCATGGTCCACAATTTTTTTTCAGGTAGTATTTTTAATGTAGTAATTACTTCCCAGGGCACTTCGCAAGAGCATAATTGATCAATATTTGACACAGTCGCACATAAGGTGATGTTGGGCTGAATGTTTTGATCTTAGAATATGGGAATCAGATGGAATCATTTTTGAGTCCAAACCAAACTACCACTGATTCGAAATTATCCATTAGGATCATCCTGGGGGTGATCAATGAAGAAGCCACCTCCTGGTCTGTTACCTAATAAAGGACGGGTCCTCACGGCTGCAGGCCACATCAGAAATAGGTGCTATCATTGTCAGATGGGGGAAGAAACCACACCTCCATCTTATGTCTGCTCCTGAACAGACTTGCAACCTGTTTAAAATCTTTCTGGCCAGAGCTGCTAGCTTACGGTGGGGAAATCTGTCCTTGGGATGGTCAGCAGTTACATCTCCAGTGGGACTGGGGATATGGTGTGGGATTGATCATAAGAAACTTAGTGAAGCCTCCCATATCAGCACTGGCAAACCACCTCCAAGTGTTGACCAAGCTTAGAGCCTGAGTGTGTGCCCCATCTATTGCTAGAAAAATTCTGCTCAATGAATGTCCAAAAGGGCACTTAATGATATAGATTGACTGCTGAAAGATAGACTGCACTACAGTCAATGATCTGCAGTCTAGAAGGCCATTCAGATCAAGGAACATGTATTCCATTATCCCAATGCTAACAGCTGTGGAATTTCTTCTGGCTCTGTCTTCAGACTAATCCCACAAGACCAATGTGCTTCTGCCTGTCATTATTAATGATTATCATATTTAAAGAATGGTCAAAATTGTACGTTTTAAGGATAATCTTAATGGAGGAGTTAAGTAGCAAGATAGGGAGGCTGAGTAAAGGAATTTCAGATCTTAGAGTTCAAATATCTGAATGCAGAGCTGGAAATGCACAAAACAACATATTTGCAAAAGCATAGATAACCTGTTATGGACTAGGCCAGAAAGAGAACTCAGCAGCCTTTGCACACATCCTCTGCTGCAACTGAACTCACTGAAGTTCTGAGCTAAATAAAAACTCTAATCTAAACAAAGGTTAGCTATGTAGCTAGGTGGCCACTACCCTTTGGTATTACCAGTTTCTTTCAAGACATCCTGTTTCATTGCAAACTGTGATACTTTTAAATGCTGTCTCGCTAACTCCCCAGCTCTATTTAATCTTTCTTTGAAATTTGACACATAGTCCAAATGTGTGGTCTCTGAATTCTGACTTACTAATTTCTCCTTACTCAATTTTAATGGTCCTCTCACTTCATGCCCAAAAACTAATTCAAATGGACTGAATTTGGTCAATTCATTTGGTGCATCTCTGATCGCAAAAAAGGTCAAAAAGAATTTCTTTATTCCAATCATCTGGATAGTCTTGACCATAAGCCCACAACATGGTCTTGAGTGTTTGATGCCATCTCTCTACTGCTCCCTGCTATTTATGATGGTATGCAGTAGATTTGACATGTTTTATGCCTAAGCTGTCCACAGCTTCCCTGAACAGTTTGGATGTGATGTTTGACCCTTGATGTGAGTGTATCTCTATTGGTAGTCCATACTAGTGAATAATTTGGGTAATTCTTCTACAATCCTTTTAGCTGTGATACTATGTAATGGGACGGCCTCTGGAAATCTAGCTAATACATCCATTATTGTTAAAACATACTGATTCCCACTTTTTATTTGAGATAAGAGACCTACGCAATCGATTAAGACTCTTGTAAAAGGATCCTCAAATGCTGGAATAGGTATTAAAGATTCAGGTTTTATTACCACCTGGGGTTTTCCAATTACCTGACATGTATGACACATCTGGCAAAATTCAGCAACATCCTTGTCAGTCCAGGCCAGTAAAAATGCCTTTGTATGTGAGCCTGTGTTTTCCTCACTCCTAACTTAACTCCAAGTGATAGTTCATGCACCACTCGCAACACCTTCCTTCTATACCCCACTGGCACAACAGTTTGATGAATTTCTGCCCATTTCTTATCTGCTTGAATACGTGATCGTGCCTATTTCCTCATTAAGACATAACTTTTCAGGTAATAACACACAGGGGTACATTCAGACTTCTTCTCTGTATATTTCTTCTGATATAACTGTCTTAAATTTTAATGTTTCTGCTACGACTCAATGAGTTTTGCAGAGCTAAAGATATTTTGCATGATTATTTATTTGCTCCTGTTTCATCTCAACTATCTGATCGAAAACAGTCTCTGTTAATGCCACTTCAGCTTCCTTATCTCTCTCCTCCTTCAACTGGTGACTTTGTGACCTCATTCCCAGATTAGAATCCTGCATTGCTTCAGTTGCCTGAGTTTCCACTGGCTTTTCAACTACCGTAGGCAGCATGCCTCCCAGTGAATCAATGATATCATTTGTAAGGACAAACTGTATTCTTGGAGCTGGAAGTTTGTCCAGTGTTCTCCACTCTTTTTTTGGACAATCTAACCTCACTTTACATAAGTGGGCACTTTTTGTCCCACCATGAATTCTTGTTACCAATACATTTTCTGGCAATAGTCCTTCAGGAATACATATCTCCTCATCCTTCAGCATCACAGATTGAGACGATCCTGAGTCCCTTAATATTGTAACCTCTTTACCTGCTACTCTTGGCCTATGTGAATAAACTTTATATTTGCAGGTATATTTTTAAAGCAGATCAGGCACTCCTTAATCAACCTCTGATCAACTTGTACACTCTGATGCAGCTTTCTAGCTTCCACTGTGCTTTCTGTTACCATGCCAACAAAGCATCCAGGCTTATCCTGCCTTCCCACATCTGGCTTTCCTGTGCTTTTCTTCGCCCACCAATACTGTGATTACTTGTGGATTACTTTATTAGAATGAAAACACTGGAGCTTTTTAACCCTCTTTGTCCCCTTCAAGGGTTTCCTTTTTACCCTGTGGTAAGTTTTCCTTAAGGTCTTCACTGAGATCTACCTTTCCCTTTCCATGTGAGGATTTCTCTTTCCCTCAATATTTATCCCTCAGGGACTGAACTTTATGTGGGAAGCCAAATCCTGTGTTTTACCGACCACCTCAGTCATCAGCCACTTCAGCTGCTAACCTTGCCATTTTAACTCTCTGCTATTCGTCACTATGCCTATCTTCAGCCTTCATTTCCGGCCTTTTAAGCTGACTTTCCCTTTTAAGTGTCATTTTCTGCAGTTCAAACTCTCTCTCTTCTTCTTTCTCTTCTGCTAAAGCCCTTCGTTCTTCTTCTCTCTCTTCCAATTTTAATCGTAACTCAAACTGTTTCATTTCTGCTTTTAACTGAAGAATCTTCATTTGCAATTGAAGTTTAGCTATCTATCTCTACAGATCCAGATGGAGTTTCCAGCAAATGTAAATGCTGAGCCACTGTTGCAATCATCTCATCTTTCCTCACATTAAGAGGTAACTTCAACTCTAGCTTGTCTACTGATTCCCACAACTTGGTCTTATTTGCCTTTTGTAAAACCCCCAAGGCCACTTCTTCAACCTCCAGAACATCCTTGGTGACTGAAAGAGCCATTGCTATCAGCATGCTGTTTAGACCAACCAAATCAATACCTGAAATAAAGAAAACACTAATACCTACCACTCGCTGTTTAAATACTGGAACAGGCCCCCAATCTGTTATGGACTAGGCCAGACCCCACAAAACATTTGTTAAGCAGGTAGCCCAGACCATAGCTTTGTTATTTGTTGTGGCTAAATGTATAGTGGATATTCCCAGAGTGAATCAGCTGGTTCAACTGCCAAGTTTTAAGCAAACACAATTTATTGACAAAATTACAGAATAAAACACAAGGAACAGAAAATAGAATACCAGATAACTTATCCTATCCAAACCTGACTTAATTATGCTATTCCAAAGATACTTGCAACAGTCCCAATACACACATCCCATAGCACAAAGAGTAAAAATGACACAGACAGCTTACAGTTTGTGAAGTCAGAGAGAGAGCACAGCGGCCTTTTTCACATTTCCTCTGCTGCAACTGAACTCACTAAAGTTCTGAGCCGAATCAAAATAAGACTTAATCTAAATGAAGGTTAGCTACCCAGCTAGCTGGCCACTCCCCTTTGATTATACCAGTTTCTTTCAAGATATGAAAGCCTTAGGCTTGAGGTATTATCTGTTAGGGTGAACAAAAGGCTCCAATAAAACTTTCAAACCCAGCCTAGTTGGAACCTTGGATCATTAGAACTTCGCTGAAAAAAAAACTCAAGGGCATGGTAACCTTGTAAAAAGAATCATAATTGTGACAAACCCAAATGGTTGAAGGCTAGGAGGATGTTGTTAAGATTCCTACATAGTCCAGCCACACAACTCCAGTCTACGCTGCTGTAATGATTGAATGAGTGGGCCTATTGGAATGAGTGGGCCATTACCTGTGTATGTTAGCTGCGGAACGCGGAACAAGATGCCTCTTGTTTACCCTTTACCAAAACAGCTGCTGTTGTCCCCAGACAAAAGTTTGGGAATGTGGCACAAATGCCTTCGAGAATACAAATCAGCATCTAGAAAGGTTCTCCAGGGACAGCTTCTTAACACACAGATGCCTGAGATTCCCTCAATCTAAAGCACATAATCAATAAACATGATGAACATTTGATGCTTTATGAAAATGTGACTTCTTGTCATGGATCATGTGGGATATATTCTCTGCCTGCCAAAAGTATTATGTGTAATATACCAGTGTAAAAGGTTTTAAAATATACAAAGGTCAAAATGTGTTAGCAATAAAGTGATAATTAATACAACTGTGCAAGGGATGGATTCACAGATTCAAATCTTTTTACTTATTCTATTCCTTTCTGCAAAGGGCTGCAGTTTCTTTTGTGATAAGTATTAACTAAAATTGACTACACCCAGTAAATAACTTGTATATTTTAATGCAATGCTGACACATTGTTTTTTAATGTTAGTTTTCATCTTGAACTAATGTCATTCTTACAATGGGAGGTTCATTGGAGAGGAGTCAACTTTATACATGCATTTATGAAAATATTTAGTGTTGCTCAGGGAACCCTTTGGAGTTTTAATGAAGAGTAAGGACTTTCTTTTGCAGACAGTGTACTTTATCATTCCAGAATTTTATGGACTGTGTGAAATTAATCAATTCGGAGCATTACTTGACAAATTCTGCAAAGTTAAATCTGAACAATAAGCAATTTATAAATAGGTTACAGTGGATGGATATTAATCTTTAATTGTTTGTGGGTTTCAACCATAGCCTTAATTGCTGGAGCCATTGTGTTCCGACACAGACAGCGAAACAAATCAGCATTTCTATCTCTGTATTCGCAACATAATAAAATTAACATAGGCACTCTACTCATTCCTAACCAAAGATTTTAATAAACTGTTCCTGAGAGACAATTAAGCAGCACCATGAGTTTATAAACACCTGTACTTTAACCCGAAACATTTGTTTTCTGCCCCATTCAAATAAAAGACAATAACTTCAATGCCTTTCACACTGTGTTGTTTCAAGGACATTAACATGGACTCCTTGACTTATTTTTCCTGGAACGGTCACAAGGGTCATCTTTGCAGTTCACCCAGGCAAAAGCAATAATACTCCTAGCACAGCTTTCCTGGGTTTCTGGAAATTGGTGCATCAGATTTGGCAGAGAGCTTTCAAAACTTCATGCTGTCTCTGCAGCATTCTAGAACCATCTCGCAGAAAACATAATTAAAAGAAAAAAAACTTCAATTCTACTTCCACCCTCATAGGTTGATCAACTCTGTTAGGCATCAGGATGTCTAATTCAAAAACTGCCATCTGTCCAAACATACATCTCCTTCAGACTTACTGGAACCAACTCCCAAGTACTGACCTCATTAATAGCCAACATCTACTATCTGTTTAAACACAATGCTTTTCCTGGGAGTCACTGTGTCTGTTAGAACCTTTTAATCAAGTCTCAACTTACAATTAACCTCCAGACCTGCCCTCACAAACAAGCAAAGCTTGCAAGGTCTGTTTTTCTTTTAAAAACTCAAGTTGTTCCAAAATCCATCAGTCGTTTCCAGCTCATAATTCAAAATTGATGAATAAATAAAACAAAGATGACAAAATCTGCAAGGGTTCTAACAATTGGTATTGTCTTGGTTTCTACTAATACTTTCATCACTTCACCTTCAGTCCACATTTCAATTTTATCCAATGCATCCAATTTATTTTTCTTGATCTTTTGCTTTTGCTCTCAATTTCTATTTCAATTTGTTCTGGATCTCGTCCATCAGTCTTCGTTTCCACTGTCCATACTTGACTCTCCTTTTCTCTTAAACATACTTTGCAACCTTTTTTGTTCTTTTTCTAACACACTTATCTATCTTTCTGTCCAGTCAGATAACTCTGACTACCTTCTAAGGGAGAATTAAATAAATGTCAGTGAATTTAATCGTCGTTAATGTTTTTGGATTTAACAGCTTGGACTCTTGTTCCTGCCTCAGTTAAAGTGTCACGGATGGTGGAATCTTCACTCCTGCTGGGCTTGTGTGGGGTATGTCAAACTGCACTCCTCTTTCACAGCAGTGATTGTCATATTGTGTGATTTGACTATCCAGCAACACAGACAGCCACTTTGACAGCACCTGCAGGGTCGGTATTTAAGCTAAGTGGGAGGTCACGGTGTTAGATGGTTACAGTGCCAGGTGGCTGCGTCATAGATAGGGTGCCAGGGAGCAATGTGGGAAGGGTGCCAGTTAAGTGACAAAGTGTTTCAGTTTTAGGGTAGATCAGGCAGGCAACAGTATTGGGTCCAACGAAGATTGGCAGTACTGTGACTCTCAAAGAAGAGGGGTTGTTTCGTCCATTGATGTTGTGGCAGGAGGTGGCGTCTGTTGACTCTCATGATTAGAGAGGAGGTGTCAGTTCCAGCAGCAAGGGGTGTTGTCAGATTGTGGGAAGATATAGTTGTTATGGCAGGGTGTGTGGTGAGTTGGTGAATCAATTTAACAGTTATCCACATGGGTGAGACTGTATTTTTAATTGCCTAATTATTCATGAGTAACACTAACTGTAGCTAAAACTCTGAATTTTCTGGTTTAAATGGATAATTCCGGAGATTCTGGATGGAGGAAAACAGTCCAGCTAAATCTTCAATTTCCCAGAAAATCCGCTCAGAGGCTGCTGCACTGGGGATTCTGAAGGGTCCCATAGCATAACACCCTTCAAAGCAGCAGAAATGACTATATGTCCATCACACAACCCAGGTGTTATAGACTAACTTATGATTCACAAGAAAGGCTTAGGCTTCAGGTTGGTGAGTACAACTGGTGTCAATCAAAGGAGATTTTGGTTTTGTTTTCCTGCAAGTATGATGTTGTCTTACTCCCTCCATTAAGTCTCATAGATCTGTCACTTGTTGATGTGGTTATGCATTCAACCAGAGATGGAGATTATACTGTCGACTGTCTGAGCGTACAAGCCTACTGGAAAAATAAGTGCTTACCTCAAGCTAAAAATCCATTGCAACCTTTTTCAATTATTTTGATTGTGTAATTGGTTATCCCTGCCAGACGCTGAACAGTCAGGAAAAAGAATACACTTCAGGGTCACATTTGGTAACATAGCTTTAGCACTGATTTTACTTTAGGTTTATTGTTGGTAACATTTTAGGAAAATTGTGTACTATTTGCAGTGAAATTACTACTACAGAAAAAGCACACAAAGTAAACCCTCACCAATTGCATTGTCTCGTGAATGGATTTTTAAAGAACTCTTTGTTCCTATCTTAGGCTTGCCATTTTGCTTCATTTTTGCACTTTTTTTATGTCTGCATATGTTCAGATTTTTGTGTAATGTAAGTGCAGTTAATTGGAGAAGTAAACTCATCATTGAAATCAAAATGCAAATTATTCCAAGTTTGAACTAAAATGTATGAAACAAAACATCATTTCTTTTCAAAATCACTCCAGGAATGTGGAGTTCGGGGGCTCGGCCAATATTTATTCTCTATCCTTAGGCGCCTTTGAGAAGCTAGTGGTGAACCGTATGTTAAAGGAGTACCTACAATGCTGTGAAGGAGGGAGTCCAAGAATCTTGAACCAGTGACACAGAAGATACAGCAATAAACTTCCACGTGAATGGTTTGGAAGGGAATTTTCAGTTGGTGATGTTTCTGAGTAACTATTGCCATTGTTTCTCTACCCCTGAGAGTCAACAGACAACATCCCCTTCCAACACTGATGGTAGTGATCGCAAGTTTGGAAAGTATTGTCTATTTTTGGAGTGCATTTTGGAAATGCTAAGTACTTCTGCCACACCTGTTCGTGTTTGAGGGACTAGATGTTTGTGAATGTGATAGTAATTAAGTAGATTGCATCATCTAGATGTTGTCAAGCTTCTTGAATGTTGTTGAAGCTAGCCTCATTCAAGGAAGTGCTCCAGAGGTGTGTAATAATATCTCTGAACAGGTTGATTAGAAAAATAAAATTTAAAAATCTAATTGGGACCTCGTGGTACAGCAGCCACTCAAAACACAGCATCAGAGGGTGGAGTGGAATTGGCATCAATTTGGAATTTTCCCAACACTGGACTTCTGCTCCTCGGATGCTGCCTGAACTGCTGTGCTCTTCCAGCACCACTAATCCAGAATTCTTAATATCAAGTAAACCTGGAGGATTGTATGAATTTATGAGGAAAAACATGTTAGATACAGCTTAGACTTTTTTTGATTTCCAATGTTTTCTTTTGAAAAATGATGCATTCATGGAGAACTTCATCTTCAAGGATAGAGAAAATGCAATTTAAATGATTGTTTTAGAGAGACAGTGGTAGACCCAGGATTGTGAGGGAAAGATTAAGTTTCAGTGGAGCCAGTTCACTGTCATTTACTAAAAAGGATCTACCTGGGGTGTTGTTATCTCAAGAAATAAGATTTGACCAACTGCCTCTGGCATATGCTGCTATCAGTAGACTCTAAGTGTGTAGGTTAATTAGGAGTTTAATGTCCTCTGGTGTATGTAAAGATAACCACCTACTAATTAGTAGAGTCTTGGTGAGTAAACAAGATACGGTTTATTGTATATCTGCAGGCATTCACAGGTTGTAAGAAAAGACTCTATGCAACTATAAAGATTGATGGGGGAACCTATCTTGAGTTCCATCTCCAGGTGAATCCAACTTTAATCTCCCAATTAGCCTTGTTGACATCAGTGTGTGGTATTTATTGCACTCAAATTAAAGGTGAACCCCTTCAGGTGTTTCGACAGCAACCATTTTAACCTCCTGCCTGTCATCATTAACATGGTGCTAGGAGGCAACAGTATTGCACTAAGTGGTATCTACACAGCAGGATTCTACTCATTGATGGTAGATGCAGTCAAGAATTAAAAGTGGTTGTGCAAGGTAGCATTCATATAACTATGGCACCAAGGAGTCATACAAAAGCAAACCTCAACAGGAATCTTAAGATTTAAATCCTCCAACTAGCAGGGATCATGGCTACTTCCCAGGAGTGGGCTTGTGGTTGTCACTGCGTCCTAAGACAACTCTACAGAAATTCCTTCGGACAGTCAGTATGGCCTGATTATTTTCAGCAGTTTCAATAATGATGTTTCATTGTCAGAAGGTCTGATTGCAGGTTTTTGTACAGCATTCGATTCTAGTCAGACACCTTCCAAAAATGAAAGTTATTCCAGCTTAATCAGGATCCAGACAGATTTTTAACTTATGAAAGATAGCATTTGCAACATCAAAGTAACAACTGAGCACCTCCAGCAAGATAAAGACTAATCACTTCAGTAACCTTGTGCACCATCACTTTCATTTAGTCTCAAGCCATCAACAACTTACTGGGTCAATGATCAGTTTAACTCCTGACATCTCCAAGCCTTTCCAGCTACTACAATGCTTGTAAGATATACATTCACAACAATGATCACAAACTTAAACCTTGGACAAAGATCATCACCATCACTGATATTGCCAATACTCTGCAGCTGCAGAGTTTACCATCCTCCAAATGAGCTCACCAAGCTTCCTACAGCAACAGTTCTCAGCCCTGTGGGAGACAAGAGCTGTGATATTATGAAAATATCACCCTTTCCTTTGTGAGATAAAGGATTTGGATGCTTGCAATTCTCTACCTTCTGCTGGAAAGGATTCGGAGCTTGCTTTTTCTCTGGCTACCTTCACTAATGGATGCTCTGTGTTTTGTAGCTTTGTCCAGATCACCTGAAATAAAACTTCTACTTTTTCCATAAAGTTAATTTGAAGTAGTCAGCTGCAAACAGATGCAATGTGCAATCCCCAAAACCAGCTGGTATTCGTCTAGTTAAATGGTTTGTTTATGTTATTCTGGAAAGAATAGCAAAAAGCATCCAGCAAAGCCAGATATGAAAATCTTAATCAACACCACAAGCATGGTGTTTGAGTGTGACAGATACAACCCAAAAGGTTACAGTTAACTTGTCAATCATAACTGAAAATCATCAGAAAATGAATGTCAGAATTCAAATTGGAAATATTTGGGTTTTAGATGCTTTAGTATGAGCATATGTCCTCTTCTTGCATTTTTTTTACCCTTGCAAAAGTATTTTGGTCTCAGCAAAATATCAAGAAGCCAGCTTGGACATTTTTAATGGCACTTTGTGGATTGGTGAATAAAGAGTTGACTCTTGAGAACATATTTAGGACCTTATGATTCACTCTTATTAAGGAAGACCAGCTTGGAAGCAACCAAGTAAACTTGGAAAAAAAAAACAATTGTTTCCACAAAAGTCCAGAAGCCTACCATCTCTCGACACAACATGTCCCCACAAACATCATCTACCCAAGAACAAATGGTAGCAATGGTGAAGAGACCAGAACCAGCCTGAAGATAATAGCACAAACAACCAGAGCTAGTGTCGCAGGCAATATTGAATGGCTAGCTTCTGATGATCCCCTAGGTCTTACAGATCGTCTTTGATAACACATGTTTCATCAATGTGAATTTGCTGTAATGCGATTGATGAATAGGGGACACTGTTTCTAAAGCACTAAAATTAAAATGCATGTTGGCCATACCACGATTGTACTGCCAACAATTTGAATGGGATTTGTGTAGTGTATCTTTTGTATAGCCCATTGTGACACAGGGATGCAACTACTGTGTAATAGCAGAACTACCCACAAAACCTCAGAGCAAAACAGACCAATAATTAGCAGATGAGCAGTGGAGGCAAGAATCCCAGAGCATGATATAGACATTCGCATTGCCATAGGCATTTGAAAATGTGGATAGACCTTGTATGGGAGAAAAATGGATGAATCAGAGAAATTGATTCACATGCCATAGAAATAACTCAGGGCTAGCAACAAAAGCCTGCAAGTATCAGCTCAAAACGTTGCTACATGCATTATGGATGGCAGATGTACAAGGAAGTAGTGAATGTACAAAGTTCTTACAAGAACACAATTGGTGCTTCAGAACTTTCCTTAAGAGATAATTCTATCAGTTATTTTCAATGGAATGCATCACCTCCCTTATTGACCACTTTTTCCATTTAGCAGTTGTAAATATGGAACAGTGAAAGATGACAATCAAAAATTGTGGAGTGGTCAGGGTTTTCAATGAAATGCTTCCTACAGTCTCAGGATGATCTAATGTTAATTAAAGCTGTGCAACTGGTGAGACAGACTGAAATCTGAACAAAATCGAGTTTTCATTACTCTAAGGAAATAAATCCAGTGGAAGAAACCATTTGACCCTATTCAAAGCAATGGGTGCAAAAAAAAGCTGATTGAACCAACAGTCAAGTGCATCATGTGTGAAGAGAAAACACTGAGCATCAACTTATTGTAGCTCTGCTGCAGCAGGAAGAGAAATGTCCTTCCAAAACCACAGACTGCCACGCCAGGGGAAAGCATTTTAAATTGGTTTTGGTCATTCAAAAGAAACTTTTATCCAGGGTTTCTACTGATGGTCTTTTCTTGGCAGAGGTTTTCTGAGTGCCAATCAGAAGAGAGAAAATTCGTCTTGAAACTTGCAGCCTTGATGTGGGAAAGATTTTCATTCAATGAATAAATGGCGGGAAGAATAATTAGTAGCGATGGGGAGGTAACCCCAGCTAGTAGGAAGTGCAAAGGACAGGAAAGATTAGTAGTAAGAAAGGAAGAGGTGGACGGAAGCCCTTGAGTGGTCATGGAATTAGAATTCAGAATTGGGTTTTATGGTCATGTGTAGTCAAATACAGCAATGCGAGAGTACAGTGGAAAATATACAACGCCACCATTCTCAGCACCATCTTGGTACAAAATAGAAGAATAAAGGAAGTTAAAAGTTCAGAATGACATTCCTTCTTTAGCCATGGGCCTGCAATTGCTCCATGCTGGGCTTTCCCCTTGAGGGCTTGCACTCCACGCAAGAGCTCAAACTCTTCCACTCATCTTGCCACCCACCGCCTGAGTGCCGTCCGGGATCTGCAGCCACCTTACGATCAACCACCATTGTGGTCAATCACTTCACTGCCTCAACAGTGGCACAATGTTGCCGACAGCTTGAGTTCTGCTTGCCTCACCAGCCACCTTGTCACTGAGTGCCAAAGGAGAAAGTGAAGGGCTTTCTCTCCGATTAAGGACTTATGCCCAAAACATTGATTCTCCTGCACCTCGGATGCTGCCTGACCTGCTGTGCTTTTCCAATGCCACACTCTCGACACTGAGTGCCAAAGTCCTGCTCCAGACCCCAGACGGTGTCACACTCTGGACCCCGATGCCATTGCCTCTGCAACAGAGCTCTACCCAGAATGTAAGTTAAAAATACAAACTGAAAAAAAAGAAACAAAAAAGAGAAAAGAGGAAAAACAAAGTAAAGAAAAAAATGGACAGAGTTGACAAGCCCTGGGCTCGGAGCCTGGACGCTGCTTACTCCACGTCATAGTCCTTGAGGTTTTGTGAGCAAAGTGTGCAGTGACAGAGTAGAGTGAGGAGTGGCTGTCAGGATGGGAGATAGTAGAAAATATGGTGGGACTTATCCTATGGAGCACAGAAGATTATTGACCACCTCCTGCACTGCTGGGCATCCTACTTCACCCATGACACAGCATTAAGCTGGGCAGCAATCTGTGTCTACATTAGTGTGTGTGTGATGGTCTGGCCTCCTTTGACAGTCCACAGGGAAAAGGTGTGCCCTCATTTCCACCCTATCCACCAACCTCTGAGTCCCCTTCCACAAAGTGAGGAGTTAGCTCTCCCTTCTCTGGGTCACAGCCTCAGAGATGACTGTTGAGTGCCACAGTATGAGGGCCAGTTCCTGGTTTGCAGCATCCGAAGGGGTGCAGAGCTATACTTGATGTATGGAGCCAACAGAGTGAATGCAGGAAGGAGTGTGAGCACGTCTGCCTCTGGCTGCACAATTTGCATGAGACTGGTCACATAAATTAGTAACGTTAAAAGCAAAAGAAACATCATTCTAACCAATGGTGGACTGGACATGAATCTCACTCAACAAAACATGAACTGAAAATGGGAAAATTTCATTCATTGTGGTTATAGTCCATAAAGATGACGAGCAGCTTAGAGTGTAAAATTCACCATCATAGATTAGTTAAAGTACCAAAATTACTTTTGCTTTATTAAACACATGTTGGATGACCAGTTTTCAAATATGATGTGCATTATTAATCGTTATTCAAAAATATTCAATATTGCTGAGTCAGATTATGCCAGCCTATAAACTAACTAGTTTTGAAATACTTGCTCAGTGACCTGTACTTAAATTTGTCAAGGATTTACTTAAAATCATTAGTCGCTTTGTACAAACCTATAGCTATGTAGGCCATCAAATTTCATTCAATAAAAACAATTCCCGATGTAAAAACGAGACAACCGGAAGATTAATTCAGAAATTTCAGGCAATACAGAAAGTATGTCTGAGAGTAAAAGGTGCAAAGTGCAATTTGTTTCTGAATAGTCATCAGTTCGCAGAGAGAAGACAGCTTCTATTAACAGTCTTTGAATTTAAATTATAGTGAATATTTGGTGCAAAAGAGATGAAATTCATTTTACATAGAACCTTACAGAGTTTTATAAAATACTGAGTGGCGTGGATTGGTTAAATAGACATAGTCGTTTCCTTGGGTTGGGTGAGTCCAGAACTAGAGGGCAAAGTACATCTCCATGACGAATAAATTTGAAAATCATCAGGGCCTCAAGTTAAATCACAAATGCATTCACTCGGTAGAATTCTTTGAACATCTAGAATTGTGCCAGACTTGCATTTCAAACCTGATAATCACTCAGATTTTAAATAGTTTCAACTGTTGCAAATTCAGCGATACAGTTTGAGCATTAAAACTTGCAAGTGAAAAGTTCCTTCCAATGTAGACATTGACCCTTTCAGAGAGCACCTTTTCTGCTTTTCAGGTGGAAGGGTCTATCTTAAAAAGAGGTTGTGGATTGGGAGTGGTAGTTGCAAAGGGTTAATTGAATCAGAACTGAACGTATTTCACAGCATAATTGGGAGTTGCACACCAGGATCCTGTGGAATCTTTTCTCGTGGTAGACTCCGAATGAGTTGCCTGGGATATTGAAGCTCCTATTGGACAATTCCCTTATGCCTGGAACCATCCATTTGAACCCATTTAAAATCTGCAAATTTGAAGAAACTATTTTAAGAAAATAGTTGCTTAGCAAAAAAACTACTGAAGTCCTATTCTCACTCCTGAGTAACTAAATTGGTTGACTGACCAAATTGGCTTTACTCATGTCCAACTATACCATCCCTAAGATCTGACCAAACGAACCCTCTTCCCTCCACTACAACTGAATCCCTTCCAATCCACTTCCTCCCAACTCCAGGAACGCTATCCAACCTCACCTATCACTGGGCCAGATTCTTCCCCACACCACCGAGTCCTCCAACACCCCTTGAATCTGAACCCTCCTTCCCCCACTTGGGGAATATAATGCACCCTCCCCACCACCACTGTCATCTGACAACTCACTCTGAAATAATTCAACAGCGGCCAGTAACCAGTCACAAAGTCACCCTTTATTTACATGTGCAGTGTCCTTAACACTGATCCAACTCTTAAAATGAACAAATCACTGACATTCCTGTTTATGTCTGTCAGCCAGGACTCCCTGATTGGGGCTCTTAACCTGGCCCAATCAAGGTACTCATGCTCTGAGGTCCACCTGGCTGACCTTGTTACCATCATTATATCCCTCCCTTTGAGTCCAAGGACAGAGGCTGGTGGTTCTTCTTTGTAGCTGCTCCTGAGGTGTTTTCACACTAGGTCAGGTTACACCAAATCTGCCTCTGATACAGGTGATGTGTGATACACGGTAGTTCACCACTTGTTGCTGGAACACTTCAGAAGAAATTCATTCGCCTCTTCAGGCAGAAACATCCACTATGTCATCTCAGGTATCTTCAATGGAGAAGGGAGAACATAGCTTTTGAAACAGTCAGAAATGCTGTCAAGGAATTGGGCATATTTTGCTCCACACCATTAATGAGTTTGCAGCTTCCATGTGGTCTAGGTGTTTGTTCAGGACCATCACAGCTACACAAACTTTATATATCACTGGACTCGACTTTGCATTGACCATGCCTATTACCCATGCAGGGCCATTCCCATGGTACATATAACAAACTTCATCCTCTGAAGTAAATGGTCTTTCTTACTTAGTGGAGTCTTGTATCTGGCATTGGCTTTCCAGACACACTCACACACACACACACCGCCCCAGAGGTCCAGGGAAGATCAGATTTAATCTGGTGCTGCGTCTTCTCTCCATTAACAACTCTAGTAGATTAGGGGTGGCCCTACAATCAAATAGGAACCAGGACAGTTTGATATCAAGTGATCATGTAGGCTGTTTCTTTAAGGCTGCCTTCAAAGTTCAGACTGCTCTTTTTATCAGACCATTGGATGATGGATGGTATGTCCTTATACGTTGAATACTATTCAACTTTAGGAAATACTCAAAATTCCTTGCTGGCGGATGATGGCCTGTTATTGTGACCAAAACTTCTGGGAGTGCCAGTATTAGAAAACTGCTGGCATCTTTTGCATCATTGTCACAGTGTTTGATTAATGAATTGTATGCAAGTCCAGCCACTTTGAGTGGGCCTGCATAATGACTAAGAACATCGAGCCATGAATGGACCTGCATAGTTGGATTTACTAAAACATTCATATTGAATTTGGGGGAGCTGCTAGTGGTAATTCTTGCCCTTGTTGGCTCTCTGGGCACTGCCCACCAACACAGCTATGCCTGTGTCCAATCCTGGCTACCAGACATAACTTCTCACCAAAATCTTTATGTTGGAAACCCCTGGAATACCCAAGCACAGTTCTGTCAGTATCTGGCAGCAACCTTTGCTCAAGACAATCACTCTTACTCCCCATAACAATATGCCATCGTTTACTGTCATCTGGTCTCTCAAAGTCCAAAAAGATTTCAGTTCTGGTTGTGACAGCCCTTTGGTTTTCCAGTCACCACCAGCTATTTCAGTTTTGCCAGGACCTGATCTTTCTGCATCTAAAGTCTGATATTGTTAGCTGTGATTGGACGTGTGTCCAGAAAATTTAAAATAGTTATGGACTTTCCCAGTGGTGGTGTATCTGCCAACAGGAGGCAGCTCAATGTATCCACATTTGCTACTTGGTCTCCCAGCTGTTATACAGACTTAGAATTATAGCCCACCACTGAATTTGGCCTGAAGTCATGGGTGGCACTGCATTGTTCTCTTTAAGTAGACAGAGCAGGGGTCTGTTGTCTGTTATTATTATATATTTACACACACACACATTGGCAGAACTTCCCGACTCCAAAACTACAACCGCCAAACATTCTTTCTCCATCTGGCTGTATTTACACTCTGCGTTACCAAAGTCCTGGTTGCAAACACTATTGGACATCCCTCTCTTTTGGACCTCCTGAACTAATACTACCTTCATGCCATCTGGGGAGGCATTGTATGTCAATACCCACACCTCACTTGGGATCATAGTGTGGCAACATCTTAAAAGGATGATAACTGTTTCTTCATTTTCTTGAAAGCTTGGCAAGGCTGACTCTTTTTAAAGAGTTGCAGAAGAACATACCAGGATGGAGGCCAGGTAATGTACGAACTTTCCATAGTAATTCACCAACCTGCTCTCGTTGTCACTGAAATAACACCACAGATTAGACCAGACTAACAGTCTCATGAGGTCTGTGAAGTTCACTTGGCTGATCTTATTACAATCATTACGCTTTGCTCCTTTCATCACCCACCCCTAACCCTTTACCTGGCCACCATGCCAAATTGTGCCCTGACACTGTGTAGCACCACACACACCTGACACCCTTTTCACCTATTTTCCTATTCACTGGCATCCTCAAGCCATACCGAATTGGCACCAGACTTACATAACATTCAGCCCTTACCCACCTGGCAAACATACACATATGTATTAACCTAGGAATAATATTTTAGCAGGGGAGAGTAGCTTATATAAGCTCACCCAGAATAAACAATTCTCAAAATACTTCTTGAAGTTTCAAGAGGTATTAGTTTCAATCTGAGACCACAGCTATATGCTAAGCATTGGTGCTGTAATTGATTTCTTGTATACTAAACATCAATAAAATTTGTATACATTCTTGTGTTCTTGATATGCTTTACCACTTTGCTGGATAAGCTTTCACCCCCAAGATGTGAAATTTACAGCAAGGTTCAAAATAAAACAAGAGATCCAGATCTGAATAAGTGGTGTCAGTGATTTTGATGATATGCCATTTTCAATAATGATTGAGTATCGCCTATTGGTGGTTTTATGAGCTGCCCTACCTTGATCAGGTGTTCTCTCTGGCCATCTTAAGTCAATACTTTTAATTTCTTTTTTTAAAAAGAACATTAATCCACAAATGGACCTAGATATTAAAATCAGATGGAGTTTGCAAATTGATAGTCCATTTTTACAATAATCAACAGTGGCATGAATCTCTTCAGCCAGCTTTGTTCTTACACTCTAAATAAGAACATAAGAAATAGGAGTAGCTGGAGGCCATCTGGCCCATCAGGGATGCTCCGCCATTCAATAAGATCTTGCTCCACTCTGCCTCACTTGCCCACCCACTCACCATAACCCTTAATTCCTTTGCTGGTAAAAAAAAACCTATCTTTGCCTTAAAAGCATTCAACGAGGTCTGGATGTTTCAACTACTTCACGGGGCAGGGAGGTCCACAGATTCACAACCCTTTGGGTGAAGAATTTCCTCTTCAACTCAGTAATAAATCTGCCCCCTAGTTTTAGAAGTACTTTACAACAGCTTCTAAGAAATGATTAGTGAAATCAAGTGGCATGCTATGAGTTTACTAAAATGACATATAAATCAAATTCAGAAGCAGAAAGTTTGGTCAATAATAGGTTCATCTGATTTATGACTGAATTACAGAGCATTTCTTTGTTACATTTGCACTTTAAAAAAACATACTTTACCTGGAATTCTAATTTGGTCTGCATGAAGTATCAGTGTAATCTGACATGAGCAAAACTCAGCTTATGAACTACTGCAAATTGGGTAAAGCTTTCCAATTGAACTCCTACATAACCTATCAGTGATCCTGCATCTTGACTTACTGATGGCATCTTAGCATACTTCTTGAACTTCATTAGATTGGTACATGGCAAATGTTGGCAGTTAATGAAGTGTGTCCTCAGTGTTTATGGCAGCTGGCAAGACATTACTTGGAATTTAGCCTTGCGCTGTTGCCTTGCTGAAGCCTCAAATGTAGGCCCACGCTCCAGAATTAATCTCATGTGTACATGCAGACAATTTGTCTCATGCAATGGTTCTCACTCTTGTTTGAGATTAAGCCATTTGGCAGAAGCAGGCAAGTTAACATTTTTAACTTGAGATGTAAACTGAAGTATTCCTGTGGCAGCAAGAACATCTAGCACTGTTTAACAGTGTGCTCAAAGCCAAATCACTAACATATGACTCAATTAGGCTTCCGACAAAATGAATGACACACTGCGCCTTGTTTTTGCTTTTAATCCATTCTGGATAGCTGTTTCCTGGTATAAAACATTGCAAACGGAAACATGTGCTGTTCACATTGTGATCAGTTTTTAAAGTTTTTAATCAATTCCAAACAGGCTGTCCGAATTTCAAGGGCTGTCCTCAGTTGTTATTACTTGTTGACAAAAATTAATGTAGAACTAAAATTTCCCACATTACCTTGTAATTATGCTGGAGACACAAGAAATGTAAGGAGTATCAAAGAAGGATTGTAGAGATTGAAGTCAAATACAGTGGACAGAGCATTTGATGCAAAACGTTGTAACTCCAGAGACCTGCAACATATCCAAAGCTGGCACTCAATGCCAGTTAGGACTGCTACTGAATCCTTAAGCTGAAATCTAGCAACAAGGAGAGTTATATTGGGGTCTTGGATAACTGCTGAAAATGTGTTGCTGGAAAAGCGCAGCAGGTCAGGCAGCATCCAAGGAGCAGGAGAATTGATGTTTCGGGCATGAGCCCTTCTTCAGGAATGAGGAAGGTGTGTCAAGCAGGCTAAGATAAAAGGTAGGGAGGAAGGACTTGGGGGAGGCGTGTTAGAAAGGCGATAGGTGGAAGGAGGTTAAGGTGAGGGTGATAGGCTGGAGTGGGGATGGGGGCGGAGAGGTGTGCAGTGAGAAAGGGACTCACTGAAATCCTTGTAGAGGAAGAGACCTTCTTCAAGAAAGGCATCCTTGCAAGAGGATTCGCAGTCGGTTAAAATCTTCGAGGAGAAAGTGAGGACTGCAGATGCTGGAGATCAGAGCTGAAAAGGTCTTGCTGGAAAAGCGCAGCAGGTCAAGCAGCATCCAAGGAGCAGGAGAATCAACATTTCGGGCATGAGCCCTTCTTGATAACTGACATCGCTGAACATATGAGAGCAGATTGCTATTTGTGTGATCTTGCTGTGCCCACTTTAGCTGCTGCATTTTCTATTGTACAATAGACCACAATTTAACTTACTTCCTTCAGCTCTAAAGCATATTGCGACAGTCCAAGATTATGATAGTAAGTTTTCTTTAATGCAAAATATACGCAGTCAGGCTGATGACAAAAAAATACCAACCATAATCATTTTGCTGTTGCTGTTTCTTGCCATTTGCATTTGCAAGAGATGGGCTCTATCTTGAAGACAACATCAAACACCAAATTTCATCAAGGCATATCATTCAATGTATCAATTTACTAATCAAGGTTTGGCAAACATATTATTGTGCTAGTCTCTCATCTGAATCTGCTCGACAGATTAATTATTTTCCTCATCTGTGTCATGTCTTAATTTTGATGCCTCTTCATGGATGTGCTTCTTCCATCAGTGATGTTGTACAATATTTGGGCTTTGATGGATTTGTTTCAGGAAGATTTTCAACTCAATCTAGGTGACAAAATTGTCATTTCTGGATCCTGAAAGCCTTCCCTTGAACCTGTGTTTTAATACACACAAATCTCCACCACTTAAAATTCTCATAGTTCTAAGTCATTGATAATGTGCATTAAAGTCAAATTTAAAGTTGTTCTTTATATATTCTTTGATGCTATATTTATTTGATGCAGAAGTGGCTGTGCCAAAACAAAAAAAAATCAACAGAAGTAACACCTCAATAATGCACAAGAATCCCAGCACGCAAAATTTTACCCCCTAATTAGCTGTCGGGTTTGTTTAAGTGGTTGTTTGATGAAAAGGTTATCTATTACTTAGACTGAGATAGATTCACAAATTAAATTGTCAAGCCTCAAGGTCTATGGGACTCATCATAATTCCCACCTGCACTTAACAGTGTAAAGATGAGCTCCAGTTGTAAGAAAAATCCAACTTAATGTCACACTTACATTATAATTGACATATTGTACAAGGCCATTTCATTTTGCATCAAAGTGAAAGCTGGGCCATAAGTGAAGACACACCAGAGTACGCATAATAACATGCTCCAACAAATCAGAATAAGATCCTGTGGCAGGGAGAGGTGGTGTATTATCATCTACTCAAAGTACTTTAGCCATTGCTTTGAGATAATGGTGATGTTTTTGCTGGCATTGGGGGGAAAAGGTATGATTATATAGAGTGTATAGTAAATTCATTACAGCAGTGGATAGCTAAGTAATTAGTATAGGAGATGTCATTTGAAGGTGGCATTGAAGTAGCTGTGATCCTTAAATGTCAGTTGTGCTGCATGACTACAATTCTCTGCAACTCGCAGATGTCTCACTATTGCAGTTTAAGAACGGCTCTTCAATATAGTCAGGTGACTTTGATAGAGATGGCATTGTCACCAGACTGTAGTGCTGGGACTGACCTCTAAGATAGTTCATAATGTCAGCTGTGGCTCAGTTGCATTCTTATTTCTGAATCAGAAGATTGTGGATGCGTATCCCTTTCCAGTACATAAATCAAAACAGACACTGGTGCAATACGAGTGGAGCATAGGACAGCTGGATATATCGTTGTTTAGATGTGATATTAAACAAAGACTGTAAATACCTTCTCAGGTGAACCTAAAAGATCCAATTGCATAAGTACAAGGTCAAATTATGTAGATTGAGCTGCCCAATCAACATTACACAGATTATCCAGTCATAGGGCACTGCTAGTTTTTGGAAATTAGCTACCATATTTCAGACGTTATAATAATATTAAGATGTATTGGCTAAAAGGTGTGTTAGTACATGCAAAATAATTTAATGATACTGTAGCAGTTGAAGTATTTTATTCATCTGTTTGATTTACCCAAAGCTTTTGTATTTGATCTGTTTCACTTGTATTGAATAAGTTAGTTTCATGACATCCCCCTCCAAATGCTCTTCCCATATTCTATGCTGTTGGTCAAGGGATACCATGTACTGTCCTGTTGAAATTGTTTAGTTTTAAACAAGGCTGAATGAAATTAGCCTTCAAACTGCATTTCATTCATGGCATTTTAGCATGTGCATCCATTGATGGACCTAAGTATGAATGGTGCCCTACGGTTACAACCTAGGAGATATCAAGAGGACCATATCTGTTTCACCAAAGGAAGTGAAAATGTAGCATTAGGATACTTACCAAGGCTGCATTAACAGGAGAATGTTCAGCACTATATGTATTAATAAGAGATCTAACTAGTGGTTATCATATGCAGAGGGTGGTAAGAGAGGAATCTTAGAGCCCTATAGCTCCAAGCTCCTATTCCATGTGACTCAACATCATTACGACATAGATCTTTCACCTTATGCTAAAGCGCTTTCCTTAAAGTCAAGATATGGTCCTCTTGATATCTCGTAGGCTGTAACCGTAGGGCACCATTCATACTTAGGTACATCCATGGATGCACATGCTAAAATGCCATGAATGAAATGCAGTTTGAAGGCTAATTTCATTCAGCCTAGTTTAAAACTAAACAATTTCAACAGGACAGTACATGGTATCCCTTGACCAACAGCATAGAATATGGGAAGAGCATTTGGAGGGGGGATGTCATGAAACTAACTTATTCAATTCTGTTCACATTCCCTGGTCTTCAAGAACAGAAAGTTCCTACTGAGTGAAACATCATATCTCTTGATTCCATGTTCTTGGCATTTGATATAATTTGTAAAAGAACAAATTATTTTCCTCTGGAGGAGTTGACCATTTTGACAGTGAAATTAGTAACATCTGCAAACAGAAGAACTAGTATGTTTGAATTACAAGTCTGTTGGCAAGTATACAGATGGATCATTTTTAACAGCTGTGCCCCATTGCCTGCATTGGGAACAAAACCTCCAGAGCATTTAACCATAAACACTTTACTCTTACATCCTCTTTTACCTCCTCTCCCTTCCCACTCAATCTGTTCTGGCTAAGGTTTCAACCTCCAGCCATATTAGAGTTTTTTTTAAAGACATGTGGGATGGGCATATTCCACGTAGTTCATCTTGGAGGGGCAAAACTTCACCAGAATTGGGAGTCCAGTTTCTAATAATAATGAAATAGGAAGTCAACAGCCTTTTTCCCCTATGATCATGAACTTGAGACTGGACTGGAAAGAAGGCAAACATCTTTGGGCCCACGGTAAGAATGGCTATTTTCTGTAGTAGTAGAATTGCTACAAATGTTTCCATTGGAGGCTGCTGGATAGGATGAATGTTCTTGAGAAAAAGTGAGGTGCCTATCATGACAAAGAGATGACTTAAGTAGTCGACCTTTCAGGATTCCTTCATCAGGACTGGGATTTTAGGGAGTTTTCCTGAGATAGCTTGGTTTTCAGACTTGATGGAAGATTGGACAACAGCTGGCCACACACACACACACACACACACACACACACACACCTCCCTTGTAGTCTCAATCTCAGAAAATGTAGGCTGGTGTGATAGAGTTTTATGTTCCACAGCTTCCTCCACATCTCATCCTAACCTGTCTTTTGACGGATTATAAATCATTCTGTAGTTGATTTTTTCATTAACGGGAGCTTGCTTTTCCAGGATAATCTGTCATAAATGTCGAGCAAGAAAAGGAACTTCTTGGTTAAGAGTTTATTTTTCAGAGGGAAGATTAACACTTATAGACTGGAATTGGAACTGAAACTTTCCCTCAGCTAAAAGCAAAAGATTGTCTTCAGGCTCTGAATACTTCAAGAAAACAGAAACATTTTCTCCCACCAGGGTACTTCTTTGATGTGTGAATTGTGTTAGAACTCTAGCTGTTTCTGCATAGGACTATCAAAAAAGTAGTTGTTAGTTCCTGTTTTCTACCAACTGCTGTTTTTTTTGTGGACTGTTAACATAACTTCATAAACAGGAAGAGTTGTTAGTTCACATTCTACAGCTTTATCTTTCCACTGAATTACCAATGTTGGCTGATATTGGGGTACAAAACTTGGATGTCTTCCTTTTCAGGTAGATGCTGCAACTGTCCAGTTTCCCTAAGAAACCAATTTGTTTGCAGTTATAACAGAACTGAAATAGATTCCTTTTAAATCCAGTGAATTCTAAAATCCTACCAAGAGCCCCTAATTAAAATATTATTACCAGGGAAGTAATATTGGAATCAGAGCAAAACAGACATATCACTTGAATTATCTTATTTTGATTTGTTTTATCAGATTAATCTCTGGCTGAAAATTGCTAAAGATTTTGTATTAAAGAGAAAACAAATTTATTATTCAAAGAAATAAAGAGAACATTAGATAAACCAAATCATTTATTCATAACAACAATTTAAAGATTTTTATGAGTGCAGCAAAAATTTGAACCCAATAATTCCAAATCACTCCTTTATAAATGGAACAAAAGAAAACAGTTTCTGTATAGTACCCAGAAAACTACTCATACTATACTTACATCAGAGTCTTTGGATTCAACACCTCAAGAGCTTGAAGTTTCTGGTAACTGTAATTTTTAGACTAGTACTATAGATAGCTCCTTGAAGAAACTATAATACACCTGAACTTCGATGCAGAGCCTTAAATAAGCCCTTCAGGGTTTCTCTCAAAACATTTGGTCTGCAACTAGTACTAACTCTTCACTTGAAGGTAATTTAGTTCATTATATATGCTGCAGAAGTCTCTCCAGTCAGTTATTCTATTTGAAGGAATTCATAAGATTGCTCTACTCAAAAGTAAAGTTGAAACCTAAAAATCTCCCTCTCCAAGATATAGAAATTTCCATTAAAGCTTAAAAAAAGTCCCAAAAGACTCCAACAAACCTCTTATTTGTTTTGCAACTCACCAATGTAAACTAACAAAACTCTACCAGTGATACACAAAACCCATTCTCTATAAAACCAGGCATCAAACAAAAACAGCTTTCAAAGAAATCACCACAGCTACAGAAATGCTTACAAATTAATTAACTTCAGATGCGTAGTAAAAGATCAGAAATCTAAGCTTACAATAAAAAGTATATAAATCCCATAGTTTACAGTAAAGTAAATCCAGAGCAGCCTTTGATACTTAGTGACATGGACATTCATGTGAATCTATAGTTTTAAGTAAGCCACTCAGACCTTCCTGCCCGGTCATTTAAGTAGTTCATTCTAATATTATTGTAGTATCAACTCTACTTTCTCATTTACCCATTGCATCTTTTGACTTCCTTATCAATTAAGAGTCTAACTTAGCTTTAAAAATATTCAGTGGGCCATCCTCTACTTTTCTTTGGAAAAGCTTTTCTGTAGGCCAATGATACTCAAAGAAAATGTTTTATCCTCATTTCCATCTTAATTTGCCCTTAAATCCCCTTGGATTCATGCCTAGATCAATAGCTCCAATTGATGTACTTTCTGTACTTCCTTATGAATTTTGAGATTCATGTACTGCTCCCTCAGCCAAATCCTTCTGTAGCCCCAGGTTTTGCAATCTGTTGCCATTTAAGTAATATACTGTGTTCCAACCTTTTTAACTTAAGTGAAGGAGTTCTCATTTTCCCACATTATTTTTACCAATTTTTTTTCTCCTCAAATTTTTGACCCATTCAATTCCCCTTGTAAACGCTTTTGGTAGAATATTTAAGGGGCCTGAATGATGTGGGCTACAGCAAATTTTGTGGCAGAATATTGCAACAAATCTGATGAAGCCCAGTTTGACATCAGGAGCAATTCATTGCATCTTTTGTGCATTTGCCAAGTGATGAGTTACCTTATAAAATGCCCTAACAAAGGCACAACTCATCAACCGCCAGTTCAGACGTGCCACAGCAAGGAACCGCAATGACCTCCCAGGAGACTGACATGTGCTGCAACTGACAGGGTATCCTTCGTTGTTCAGTACTTCCCAGGAGCTGAAAAATCACACCATGTTCTTCGTGATCTGCAACACATTATCAATGAGAATCAGCACCTCGCCAAGACCTTCTCCACACCTCCACTGCTCGCCTTTAAATAACCGCCAAACCTCAAACAGATCATGGTTCGTAACAAGCTGCCCGGCTCTCAGGACAACCCCATACAACCCTGTCATGGTAGGCGCTGCAAGATGCCGCAGAGTGTGGACACTGATACCACCATTACACATGGGGACACCTCCCACCATGTACGTAGCAAGTACTCTTATGACTCACCCACCATTGCCTATCTTACACGTTACAAGCAAGGGTGCCCTGAGGCATGGTACATTGGGGAAAACCGAGCAAAGGCTACGACAACAGATGAATGGGCACCACACAACAATCAACAGACAGGAGTGTTCCCTCCCAGTTGGGGAACACTTCAGCGGTCCAGGACATTCGACCGACCATCCTCCAAGGCGGACTTCGGGACAGGCAACAGCGAAAAGTGGCCGAGCAGAGGTTTATAGCTAAGTTCCGTACCCATAGGGAGGGCCTCAACTGGGACTTGGGTTCATGTCACATTACAGGTGACCACCATTGCACCACACACATACACACTCAACTCCCCCACCCCAGGCAGACAGACACACAAAAACCCACATACACATATATGCATACACATGGAGTGAATTTGTACTTGCAGAGTTACATTGTACTTCACTCAAAAACTGCATGAATCCATGTCAGACTCTTAACTCACTTTTTAGATTAGGATCAGTCTAAACATTTTGGCACAGACAGAACACAGGGGGCTAACACCTTCAACATATCTGGCTGACACCAACTGTTACAGTTAACCTGAGAATGCAACTTTTAAAAAAGGTTTTGTGATTTACATATAAAAGAAGTGAAACTATCACAATATTCTAACAGATGAAAGTTCAAACAATCAAGGTATTTTTCAATGTATAATTTCAGTTACGTCACACTGTTAACTTTTGCTATAAATTCTGTGCCTTACAATTGTGTCCTCCACAACCACCTGATGAAGGAGCAGCGCTCCAAAAGCTAGTGCTTCTAATTAAACCTTTTGGACTATAACTTGGTGTTGTGAGATTTTTAACATCTCACCCCATTAGCAATCAGCTTTCTATCTTACACAATGTAACAAACAAACTAGACTTTGAATTCTTGACGTACATTGCAGAGCAGGTACCAGGAAATTTCAACTTAGCACTTGCTCCAAATGACCTCCATGTTGAACACTGGACATGAATATCACAGGGAAAATGTGAGGACTGCACATGGAAATTGGAGTTGAAAAGTGTGCTACTGGAAAAGCACAGTAAAATCGGGCAGCATCTGAGGAGCAGATGTTAAAGGGCTGATGCCCAAAAGGTCAATTCTTCTGCTCCTCGGATGCAGCCTGGCCTGCTGTGCTTTTCCAGCACCACACTTTTCAACACCAACATCACAGAGAACGCTTCTTGTGCATTGGTTTTATGCAACTTATATCCACGGATGTGGTCAGATTCTAAGAATCCTCATGGCGCATCTCCGATCCACTTCTGCACTTCAATGCTGCACTAGGAACCATCGTAATACTGCTGAGGGAACACTTTGCACTTAAGGACTGGATAAAGGCTACATTTTGCCCCTCTTCACTTGTTATCATAGCACTCGCAGCATTATCTTGCATTATCTTGCTTTACTTTTTTGCATTTTTCTCCCTCAGACAGAGTGACCAAGCTCATATTCCTGCTGGCTTGCAGTGACATTTGTTGAAGATACAAAACCTGGAAGTCACCATGATTGTCAGCAGTCCTCAGTCAAAGTAAATAGTCTTCATTCACAACGTCATAGTTATGGAGATGTACAGCTTGGAAACAGACCCTTCAGTCCAACTCGTCCAAGATGACCAGGTATCCTAACCTAATGTAGTCCCATTTGCCAGCACTTGGCCCATATCCCTCTAAACCTTTCCTATTCATTTGCCTTTTAAATATTGTAAATTGTACCAACGTCCACCACTTCATCTGGCAGCTCATTCTACACACACACACCACCCTCTGCATGGAAAAGGTTACCCCTTAGGTCCCTTTTAATTTTTTTCCCTCTCACCCTTAACCTATGCCCTCTAGTTCTAGACTCCCCCCCCACCCCAGGGGAAAGACCTCAACTACTTACCCTGTCCATGCTCCTCAATTTTATAAATCTCTATAAGATCACCCCTCAACCTCCGACGATCCAGGGAAAACAACCCCAGCCTATTCAGCCTCTCTCTAGAGCTCAAATCCTCCAATCCTGGCAACATCCTTGTAAGTCTTTTCTGAACCCTTTCAAGTTTCACAACATCTTTCTGATAGGAGGGATACCAGAATTGCACACAATATTCCAAAAGTGACCTAACCAATGTCCTGTACAGCCTCAACATGACCTCCCACATTCAATGCTCTGAACAATAAAGCAATGAATATAGCACAGCCTCTGATACAATTCCAGGGGCTTGAACAGGGTCTATCAGTCACTTAGCATAGCCAGAAATCAGGATGGTTTTCACAGAAGCAAACAGACAACAAACAGGCCAGAACTAAACTCTGTAGTCCTACCACATCCAGTTGTGAACAGTAGTGGACAGTTAAACAAATTCGCTGGAGGTGGCGGCTCTAGAAATAATCGCCATCCTCAATGATGGAAGATCCCAACACTTAAGTACAAAACACAGGCTGAAGTATACGCAACAATCTACAGCCAGAAATGCTGAGTAGATGATCTTGGTCTCCTCCAGTGGTCCCCAACATTACAGATCCAATGAAAAATTGAATCTTTATCCAATTCGATCCACTCCACTTAATATCAAGAAATGGTTGGACACACTGGATCCTACAAAATCTCCAGGCCCTGACTATATTCTGCTAATAGTATTGAATACTTGTTCTCCAGAACTGGTCATTCTCCTAGCTAAGATCTTGCAGCACCGTAACAACACTGGCATCTGTCCGACAATGTCAAAATTACCCAGGTGTGTCCAGTACATAAAAGGCAGGACAAATTCAACATGCCCCATCAATCTAATCTTGATCAGTAAAATGATGGAAAGTGTCATCAACAGTGCGATCAAACAGCACCAGCTCAGCAATAACCTACCCAGTGATGCCCACTTTGGGTTCTGCCAGGGCCACTCAGCTCCTAACCTCATTACAGCCTTGGACAAAAGAAGCTGCATTCCAGAGGTGAGGTGAAAGTGACAGCCCTTAACATCAAGCCTGTATTTGACCAAGCATAGCATAAAGGAGCCCAAGCAAAACTGGAAAAAAGGGGCAACCTCTCCACTGGTTGGTGTCATACCTGGCACATAGGAAGATGGTCGTGGTCATTGAAGGTCAGTCATCTCAGCTCCGGGACATCTGTGCAGGAGGTCCTCAGGGTAATGTCCTAGGTCCAACTATCTTCAACTGTTTCAATGACTTTCCCCCTATCATGAGGTCAGAAGTGGGGATATTTTCTGATGATTGCACAATGTTCAGCACCATTTGTGATACTGAAGCAGTCCATGTTAAATGTAATGAGACCTGGACAATATCCAGGTTTAGATTGATAAGTGGCAATAACAGTCATGACACACAAATGCCAGATAATGATCATTACCAATAAGAGACAATTAACTACTGTGCCTTGACATTCAATGGTGTTACCATCACTGAATTTCTCCCAATCAACATTCTGGAGGTTACTATTGACCAGAAACTCAATTGGATTTATCACATAAATACAATAGCTGCAAGAGCATGTTAGAGGCTGAGAATACTGCAGTGATTAACTCATCCCCTGATTCCCCAAAACCTCTTCACCATTGACAAGACACATGTCAGGAGTATAAAGGAATACTCATCAAATGCCTGGTTAGGTGCAGCGCCAATAACTCAAGAAGGTTAACGTCATCTAGGATAAAAGAACCTGCCTGATTGCTACTGAGCAATCTACAAGATGCACTGCAGAAATTGACCAGAGATCCTCAGACAGCACTTTGCAAACCCACAACCCACTTTCACCTAGAAGGACAAAAGCAGCAGAAACACGGGAAGAGGTGGCAAAAAAATGAACCATTAATACATACTTCATTTAACTCCATATGCTACAGAAAATATCAGTTTCAGCATACAAAAGCAGAAATTGCTGAAAAATCACAGCAGGTCTGGTAGCATCTGTGGAGAGAAATTAGAGTTAACAATTAAGGTCCAGTGACCCTTCTTCAAGAATTTCTAATTTTGTCACAAAGTTAGTAACCATGTTTTCAGTCACTTCATCCAGGTATTTAATATAGATTGTAAACATCTAGCAACTGATCCTGTGGCACTCTACAGGATTCAGTCTAGCAATCCAAAATTGTAGGATTAAGTTTAAATTTTTCAATAATTATTTGTACTTTGGTTATGTGCAATGATTAAACCTGCAAGGTATTATGGTTATATTATGTTTAATTGTGGTAAATGTAAGACACCAGTGTCATTCAATGTGGGCCTTTGCCTGTGGCTGCATTATGAAGAGAGAGCTATTATATGACTCCAGGCTAATAGTAAATTATGGATGAAGGAGACTCACTATTATGGCTAACTTTATTACTGAAGAAATGTGAAGTGAAACAGTATTCCGTTTCAAAACACTGCTATATTCAGGACTGGCTTAGCAGTTTAATTTAAAGCACTTTAAAAGAGAAATAGTGGTTTTCTTTTAAAAATTATATGCCAACATATAATATTCAAATTAGTTTCTGAGATTGGCATGGAGATACGGCTATTTAGAGATTTTTATGTATTTACTGAATGTATTATATTATATAGTTCCCTTAACTTAAGACATTGATAGGCTGCTGAACTCTCCAGAACACTTAAGATGCATCAATTAGACATGTACAATAATATTTAATGATTAGAATGTGGAACTTTTTTATAAGCAGACACACAAATTACCTTGCGGTGCTTTGCATATTCATGATGAGCAATAAACTTAGCAGACTAACAGGATAAAGCAGCACTGAAAATGGATGTTCCCACAACATACGAATTGTTTTAAAAAAAACACAATAATTTCATGAAATGTGAGACTCAGTATTTGAGCCAGCATTTATTGCCCATCACTTGTTCCCCTTGATAAAGTAACAGTGAACAGCCTTCTTGAACCACTCTAGTCCATTCCACATACATGCATCTACAATGTTTTTCAGTCATGAGTTCCAGAATTTATTCCCCCAGCAACACTGAAGGAACAGTGGAATATTTCCAAATCTGGATGGTTAGTGATTTGGAGGTGAACTTACAGATGGTGGTGCTCCAATATATCTGCTGCCCATTCTCCTTCGAGATGGAGTGGTTAAAGGTTCGAAAGAGCCTTGGTGAATTTCAGCAGGGCATTTTGTACACATTGTTACTACTGTGTAAATGTTTGTAGATGTGGTATCAATCAAGAGAGCTGCTTTGTCATGGATGGTGTCAAAGCTTCATTTAAACTAGGAATAGGAATAGGCCATTCAGCCCTTCAAGCCTCCTTTCCCATTCCATATGATCATGGCTGATCATCCAACTCAGTACCCTGTTCCTGCTTTTACCCCACACACTCATATCTCAAAATATCTAACTAGATATCTCTAGCAAAACAGGAGAAATCAACAGAACAAAAGACAAGTTTCTAGTCAGCCAGAAGACAAGAGCTGGTTTTCTATAGTTCCTCAGTTAAGTATTACTGCTTTATACTTATTTTGATAAAATTAATAAATTCTCTGAAACTCACGTGAACACAGGTCTTATAACTTGAGAGAACTGAAAAAAAAATTGGAAATCAATCTGTAATCAGTGATTACTTCAGAGTGGTAAAAACAATAACTGCAGATGCTGAAAACCAAATATTGGATTAGTGGTGCTGGAAGAGCACAGCAGTTCAGGCAGCATCCAAGGAGCAGTTAAATCGACGTTTCGGGCAAAAGCCCTTCATCAGGAATAAAGGCAGTGAGCCTGAAGCGTGGAGAGATAAACTAGAGGAGGGTGGGGGTGGGGAGAGAGTAGCATAGAGTACAATGGGTGAGTGGGGGAGGAGATGAAGGTGATAGGTCAAGGAGGAGAGGGTGGAGTGGATAGGTCGAAAAGGAGATAGGCAGGTCGGACAAGTCCGGACAAGTCCAGGAAATGACCTGGGAGTTGCAGTGGGAGAGGGACTCCCTGAGATTCTTGTAGAGAGAGGAGGAAAACTCCTTCAAGGCAGGCATCCTTGCAAGAGGATTCGCAGTAGGGTTAAAATCAATGAGGTAAAAACAATAACTGCAAATGCTGAAAACCAAATACTGGATTAGTGGTGTTGGAAGAGCACAGCAGTTCAGGCAGCATCCAAGGAGCAGCGAAATCGACGTTTCGGGCAAAAGTCTGTAGCACTGGACAAATACAGTAGGCCAGGCAGCATCTGAGCAGCAGGAGAATTGACATTTTCAGCATAAGCTCTTCACCAGAAGGACACCTGGACCATCTCGGACACTTCCCTCCCCTTCCTGGATATCTTCATCTCTGGCGACTGACTAACAATGAACATTTACTACAAGCCCACTGACTCCCACAACTACTTAGATTACACCTCCTTCCACCCTACATCCAGCATCTGCAGTCCTCATTTTCTCCTAGTGAATACTTCAGACTTTATACATGACAAACTAGTCCCTATTTTCTGCTTCCTATTAACAAAACATCATCTAGTCATGATAATACAGGGTGGCACAGTGATTAGCACTTCTACCTCACAGCACCAGGGTCCTAGGTTCAATTCCAGCCTTAGGTGACTGTGTGGAGTTTACATATTCTCTCTGTGTCTGCATAGGTTTCCTCCCACAGTCCAAAGATATGCAGATCAGGTGAATTGGCTTTGCTAAATTGCCCTATAGTAGTAGGTCAATTAGTCAGAGGGAAATGGGTCTGGGTGGGTTACTCTTCGGAGGATCGGTGTGGACTTGTTGGGCCGAACGGCCTGTTTCCACATTGTAGGGAATCTAATCTAATCTAATCTCTTACATCTTGCGCTCTTAATTTGCATACAGCAAGTCTTGTATTTGAATCTCATTTTTTTAAAATTTGAGGTTTTAACCAATAGGCAACAGTCTAATGCAGTAACTCAGGAATCTTAACCTATAGATATTACTTAAGAAAACAGACCAGTGACTTTGCAGGTGAACTGCTCAGGGTGCAAGTCAATATTTTGTTTTTTATGTCTCTCCAATGCTTCAAAGGCTTCAATTCCCAACTATAAGCAGAATAATTTCAAGCTTTTTCATATGTGTTTTGCCCATCATTGGCTATTGCTTCTTAACTCTTTCCGAACTACAACCCATTCATTGTAATAATGTAATGAATCATTCTAATTGCTGTAAGATAAGCAAAACTTATTGCTAATTGGTTTAAGGGATGCATGATCAATGTCTAATTGGCTCTTAAGGATGATAGACACTGACTGATGTCACATTCTGCTATCTCCTCACTGGTTTCTTAAATTGTCAATTATTCATGGGTCCTTCCTCTTCATTAATAAAGTGAGAATACCAAAAGTATTCTTTGCTTCTTTGACAAAATAAAGAGGCATTTTTTGTCACAACTCAAAAGATTGATTACCTTGAGTTCATGTCTCAAATGTTGTCCAGATTGACCAAGTTCCCATTTTATCAGATACCTGTTTTTAATCACCAAATTGATTTTACCTTAGAACAAATGACTTATTAATTTGTCCTTTTAGTTTGTTTCCAAGCACTTAAACATATTTGTTACCTTTTACACCTTAAAGGAAAAACTAATACAGAAGATACTGATCTCTACCAAGTGTTTTGAAGCCGAAGATAATATATTTGTAATGAAATAAATTGTTACAAAGTTAGGTCTAATACAAAGGTCACATTTAGTGATGTTTTAGAAATACACCAAAGGGCCCAATTGTGATTGTAATTTCCTAGCAATGGTTAACAAGCTCAGGAATGTCCCAGCTTCCCATTTTCAACCTTGAAAGTCTGAACCTGAAATGAAACGGATACCCCTTAAACCTGTAAGTCCAAACATTAGGTTATTGTATTCACCTGCATTTCTTCAATAAATTAAGCTAAGCAGAGTCATATGATGCTAATGTCAAGATCTGCATTGGTTATACTTAAGCGGAATACTATCTGACAAATCAATTAATTTATTTGTCATAATATATTAATAGACATCTCTTCAAACCAGTGTTGATGTTCCCTGTCAAGAAACCAAAGCTATCATCAGAAGTGCTGTTTATGAAGGATTTAAAAGCAAGTCAGGCAGTGTGTCACCAGGTTAGCTCTGAGGCACAGATTGGACAGCTCTTTCTTCACAGAACCCACAATGGTCATCGATACTGAATTCCCATTTTAGCTTTTCTATTGCTACTGTCATTTTTGAATCAGGCTGATGGAGATATTTGACTGGATTAGGCAATAGTTGACTTACAGTAGTCAACTCCTGTCATTGATGCAGATAATTGAAATATCTTTCTGATCAAAGGCAAAAGTGAGGACTGCAGATGCTGGAACCAGAGTTTAGATTAGAGTGGTGCTGGAAAAGCAGAGCAGGTCAGGGAGCATCTGAGGAGCAGGAAAATTAACGTTTCAGGCAAAAGCCCTTCATCAGGAATAGGGGCAGGGAGCCTCCAGGGTGGAGAGATAAATGGGGGAGGTGGGGCTGGGGAGAAGGTAGCAAAGAGTACAATAGGTGATTGGGGGTGGGGATGGAGGTGATAGGTCAGAGAGGAGAGTGGAGCAGATAGGTGGGAGGGGACATTGGCAGGTAGGACAGGTCATGAGGGTGGTGCTGAGCTGGAAGGTTGGAACTGAGGTAAGATGAGGGGAGGGGAAATGAGGAAACTGGTGAAGTCCACATTGATGCCCTAGGATTGAAGTGTTCCAAGGCAGAAGGTGAGGTGTTCTTCTTCCAGACGTTGGGTAGTGAGGGAGTGGCAGTGGAGAAGGCACAGGATCTGCATGTCCTCAGCAGAGTGGGGGGGTGGTTTGAAATGTTGGACTACGGGGTGGTGGGATTGATTGGTGCGGGTGTCCTGGAGATGTTCCCTGAAGCACTCTGCGAGGAGGCTTCCAGTCTCCCCAATGTAAAGGAGACTGCATCAGGAGCAACGGACACAATAAATGACATTGGTGGATGTGCAGGTGAAACTTTGATGGATGTGGAAGGCTCCTTTGGGGCCTTGAATGGAGGTGTGGGTGCAGGTTTTACAATTCCTGCAGTGGCAGGGGAGGGTGCCAGGAAGGGAGGGTGGGTTGTTGGGGGGCGTGGACCTGACCAGGTAGTCATGGAGGGAACAGTCTTTGTGGAAACGGGTGGGGAGGGAAATATATCTCTGGTGGTGGGGTCCGCTTGGAGGTGGCGGAAATGTCGGCTGATGATGCAATTAATGCAAAGGTTGGTAGGGTGGAAAGTGAGGACCAGTGGGGGTTTTGTCATCTCAAACATCAAAAATTGAAAGTACAACAAACTTTTATACACCCACCTCCATAACCAGCACTCAAACATTCCATAAGATTCCCCCAGACTCTGGAACTGCTCAGACGCAATTAGCCATGTGGCTGGTGCAGCCACCATCCCATGGTGATCGATGACATCACTTCTGCCCCATCATGGCCACTTCCACAGCCACTTCTGCCCCGCATGATTCCTCATGCACCATATGTGACATCACTTCCGCCCCCCTCACGTCATCACTGACATCACGTGTTCAGTGATTTCCTCCCCCTCTACTGCCGTGTTCACCACCAGTTCTGCCTCCACCAATGCCACTCACCTACGTTCTGCTGACACTTTCTTTTTCCCCCCACCCCAAATCCTGCTATCACCATCCCTGCTCCCCCCATCCCCCTGCAGAACCCTGAGGGAAACACCACCTCTTCTCATAACTCCACCCCATTCCCCTACCATCACACCCACTCCAGTTGCAGGCTCCACCCCCACTCCCAGCTCCACACCCACACCAGGTCCCAGCTCCCAGCCCTGCTGAGTTTTCACCATCCCTCCAGACCTTCCCCTCACTGAGGATGAAAGATCAGTCCTCAGCAAAGGCCTTACCTTTATCCCCCTCCATTCACCTATCAATGAATTTATTGTGCATTGTGACATCAAACACTTCTACCGCCGCCTCTGCCTCCAAGCTTACTTTTACAATCAGGAGTGTCGCCCAACTCCAACACCTTGCATCCACTTGGACACCCCATGCTGGCCTATTACCTGCCCTCGATTTCTTCATTTCCAACTGCTGCCGAGGCATTAACTGTCTCAAACTGTCTATCTCCCTCCCCACTCCAACCTCTCACTCTCACAACGTGCAGCCCTCCACTCCCTCTGCTCCAATCCCAACTTTACCAAGCCAGCAGATAAAGGGGGTGCAGTGGTAGTTTGGCGCACTGACCTCTACACCGCTAAGCCAGATGCCAACTTGAAGATACCTCCTCCTACCGCCCCCTCAACCATGACCCCACCTCCATCATGAAATCATCATCTCCCGGACCATACAGAACCTCATCAGCTCAGGAGATCTCCCCCCGCAACTTCTAACCTCCAATTCCAGGAACGCCACACTACCCGATTCTATCTCCTTCCCAAGATCCACAAGCCTGACCAACCTGGCTGAACCATTGTCTCAGCATGCTCCTGCCCCACCAAACTCATCTCCACCTACCACTATACTGTCCTATCCCCCCATAGTCCAGGAACTCCCCACATATGTTTGAGACACCACCCACGCCCTCCACCTCCTCCAAGACTTCCGTTTCCCCGACCCCCAACGCCTCATCTTCACCATGGACATCCAATCTCTCTACGCCTCCATCCGCCATGACCAGGGTCTCCAAGCCCTCTGTTTCTTCCTCCCGCAACGTCCCCAACAGTACCCTTCCACTGACACTCTCATTCGTTTGGCTGAGCTTGTCCTCACCCTTGACAATTTCTCCTTCGAATCCTTCCACTTCCTCCAGATCAAAGGGGTAGCCATGGGCACCTATGTGGGCCCCAGCTATGCCTGTCTCTTTGTCGGCTACGTAGAACAGTCCATCTTCCGTAGTTACACTGGCACCACTCCCCACCACTTCCTCCGCTACATTGATGACTGCATCGGCGCCACCTCGTTGCTCCCGCAAGGAGTTTGAACAGTTCATCAACTTCAACACATTACACCCTGACCTTAAATTTACCTGGACCATCTCTGACACCTCCCTCCCCTTCCTGGACCTCTCCATCTCCATAAATGACGACTGACTTGACACTAACATTTTTTTACAAACCCACCGACTCCCACAGCTACCTGGATTAACCCTCTTCCCACCCTACCTCCTGCAAAAATGCCAACCTGTATTCCCAATTCCTCCGTCTTTGCCGTATCTGCTTCCAGGAGGACCAGTTCCACCACAGAACACCCCAGATGGCCTCCTTCTTTAAAGATCGCAATTTCCCTTCCCACATGGTTGAAGATGCCCTCCAACGCATCTCATCCACATCCCGCACCTCCGCCCTCAAACCCCACCCCTCCAACCGTTACAAGAAAAGAACCCCCCCCAGTCCTCACTTTCTACCCGACCAGCCTTCACGTTAACTGCATCATCCACCAACATTTCCGCAACCTCCAAATGAACCCCATCACCAGGGATCTATTTCCCTCCCCACCCATTTCTGCTTTCCGCAAAGACTGTTCCCTCTGTGGCTACCTGTTCAGGTCCATGCCACCCCAACACCCACCCTCCCATCCTGGCACCCTCCCCTGCCACTGCAGGAATTGTAAAGCCTGCACCTCCTCCCTCACCTCTATCCAAGGCCCCAAAGGAGCCTTCTACATCCATCAAAGTTTCACCTGCACATCCACCAATATCATTTATTGTATCCGTTGCTCCCGATGCGGTCTCCTCTACATTGGGGAGACTGGACGCCTCCTCACAGAGCTTCAGGGAACATCTCCGGGACACTTGCACCAATCAACCCCACCGTCCTCTGGCCCAACATTTCAACTCCCCTTCCCACTCTGCTGAGGACATGCAGGTCCTGAGCCGCCTCCGCTGCTCCCTCACCACCTGCCGCCTGGAGGAAGAACGCCTCATTTCTGGATGGTGGTGCTGGAAAAGCATGGCAATTCAGGCAGCATCCGAAGAGCAGCTCCTCGGATGCTGCCTGAACTGCTGTGCTTTTCCAGCACCACTATTCCAGAATCTGGTTTCCAGATCTGCAGTCATTGTTTTTACCTAGAAGAACGCCTCTTCTTCCGCCTTGGAACACTTCAACTCTAGGACATCAATATAGACTTCACCAGCTCCCTCATTTCCCCTTCCCCTGCCTTACCCCAATTCCATCCTTCCAGCTCAGTACTATCCTCATGACCTGTCCTACCTGCCAATCTCCCTTCCCACCTATCTGCTCCACCCTCCTCTCTGACCTATAACCTCCATCCCGACCCCCATTCCCCGATTCACCTATTGTCCTCTTTGCTACCTTCTCCCCAGCCCCAACCATCCATTTATCTCTCCACCCTGGAGGCTCCCTGTCTCTATTCCTGACGAAGGGCTTTTGCCCAACCCGTCGATTTTCCTGCTCCTCGGATGCTCCCTGACCTGCTGTGCTTTTCCAGCACCACTCTAATCTAAACATCTTTCTGATCCCATCTTGTTCGAGCAATGACATTTAAAGCAGGTGGTAATATTTAGGGTGATGGTTTTGCCATCAGGCCTTATATTTATCTTTATTAAAGTAGGGTGTTTATTATGACCATGCCATTTTTATCGGGAGGATGACTCCATTTGTGTTAGACTTTCTTAAACCTTCCTGGCCAAGCAAGTCTTTCCAGAGGTTTGTATTTCTGAGTTATGACTTTGAAATTACCAAAGAATATTCACTCATCACTCTTTGTGATATGGGAGAGTGACTGATCAGTGTTGGGGTAGCCTTCCTCTTTGACCTCATCTATTGCTTCAAGGATTGGGTGAACACATTCATGACTGTGTCTGCTGCTTCTGGACCATGTTGAATTGAAGAGTCATGAGGTATTCACTTATCGCACAGGATGGCTCTGAGAGATGGTCAACCATTCTTTTTGTGTCAAATACAATCCTATGGAGTTAATGCTCTTCCTCAGATTTACTATTCTAGAAGCACTTATAGCTATTGCCTTGTTCATGAGCTAAACATCTCCTGCTCTCACTAAATAGAATGATGACAAAGTCATAGAACTGTGGTTCCTTGGCAACGAGAGTAGTGTGATGTTTCAATCAGCCATGCTGGTCTTCTTCATGAGGTTCTCAACTTCCCTGATGTCACATTTCATATTGAAGAGGTAGAATGCCAGTGCGTGGATCCTCTTTAATGTGGGATGGTCACCGCACACTGATTATCACATGGTTTTGGCAGAACAAGGCTATTGGCTTTGGCAGCAACTACCTAAGTGATTGGAAAACAGGTTCAGTTGCAAGGCTAGGGACTGACTGTGTGAGAATGAGAGATAGTCTTTCGCACTCACACTGCTATCCCTAATCACAGTCTGCCATGTGAAGTTTAATAAAATTTGATGACCCAGCATGCAGTTACATTCTGAAGGATGCTGCTTGCCAATCCATTGGATGTGTCTTGATTGCATATTAGTTTTATGTGCACTGTGAAGTGTTCAATCATAGTATGTGCTTACCACATTAATTCGAGGTGTTTGTACATATTTTATCGGTTGTATTACTGTTCTAACTTGAACAGTACAATTCATTGGTGCTTGTTAAAAAACCTGCAATCTAGTGGCTTTATTCTCTTATTAAGTCCCATCTTTTGTCCACTTTCTAAAATTAAAAGGTTCTTGCTTCCTAATCAGATAACAGCACAATTCGGCGTCCATTGGGCATAATATATAGTTGGCAGTCAAGACTGGGATTGTAACACACTGTGCAACATTGATTAAAACTAATCAATAAATTAGGAGATGTGAGCAACATGAATTTGCAAATATGTTCCCACATTTATTTGGCTATCCCAAACTCACTTCGACAAGCAGTTCAACCCTGGTCAAAATTGACATTTGCTTGCAGCCAGTGTTGTTCCAACTGCAATTTACAGCTAAAAAGACAGTTTTGTAGATAAATTCATTCATTTTTCATTATTAGTGAATCCTAGATATCTCCAGCAATAGAGGCAACCTAGTTACTAGCTGGTGACTTGCAAGGAAACAAGACAGTAAATAATTGCACTGGATCTCCACCCTGTTAGCACAAATCATCAAGTCTCTTGTAAGCAATTGCTCTTCACAATCCAACTTTTATTGTAACATTTAACTTCCCAACTCCCTCCCTTTTGGCCGCTTATTTCACTTAGAATGGTTTTTTTGTGTTCACTTTCCTGAGAAATGTTTTCTCCAATTCCAGATACTTATATTATTAAAGGAGAACTTCTTGATGTTAAATGGCAATTTAGTAGTTAGGAATTTCAATCTATAAAAGCAATAACTATTAAGAAACTAATTAACCTACTTTCCTTTTAAAGTTAGAGACGAAAAAAACCTGCAGATGTTGGAATCCATGGTAGCCAAGCAGGAGGCTGGAAGAACATGACAAGTCAGGCAGCATCAGGAGGTGGAAAAGTCAATGTTTTAGTTGTATTCTTAACTGGGAGTCAGAGATCACAATCACTTTGCCAGAAGCCTCTTCCATGAAGTACTATTGTTTCCTAATGTGACTGTGAGCAATTCATAAAGCCACTTATTTTCAAACTGATATAAGGAATGGACTTGGAATTGGCAGTATGCTGTTACTTGCTGGATATCCAATAATCCTGTTCCAAGTGACCCCAGTGCACAGTGTAACTGCAGGTCTACGTAACTCCACAATGACAGCAATGGGGTTCACAGGATTGTTTAAGGCAAACGTCATTCTGGCAAATGAAAATGAACTAGTTGTTGCAAAGAAAATGATCCCAATCTTCTTGGATAAATTGTGTAATCCAAATAAATTTCATTTGCGGAATATGTTTGCTTTCAGATTCAGACTTTCAAGGTTGAATAGGAGAAGCTGAAGCACAAATAGTGAGCCAGTGCCATTTTTTTCCCTCCACAGATCCCAGCTTTCAGGTGGCCCAGTTCCACCAACAATGCACTGTGTTGATCAACATTATTATCAACGAGGTAAAAACAATGACTGCAGATGCTGGAAACCAGATTCTGGATTTGTGGTGCTGGAAGAGCACAGCAGTTCAGGCAGCATCCAAGGAGCAGCGAAATCGACCTTTCAGGCAAAAGCCCTTCATCAGGAATAAAGGCAGAGAATCATCAGGGATATATTTCCCTCCCCAGCCCTTTCCGCCTTCCGCAAAGACTGTCCACTCCGTGACTACCTGGTCAGGTCCACACACCCCTACAATCCCACTCCAATCCTGGCACTTTCCCTTGCCACTGCAGGAACTGTAAAACCTGTGCCCACACCTCCTCCCTCACCTCTATCCAAGGCCTTAAAAGAGCCTTGCACATCCATCAAAGTTTTACCTGCACATCCACTAATATCATTTATTGTATCCGTTGCTCCCGATGCGGTCTCCTCTACATTGGGGAGACAGGGCGCCTCTTGGCAGTGCGCTTTAGGGAACATCTCCGAGACACCCGCACCAATCAACCACACCACCCCGTGGCCCAACATTTCAACTCCCACTCCCACTCTGTCGAGGACATGGAGGTCCTGGGCCTCCTTCACCGCCGCTCCCTCACCACCAGACGCCTGGAGGAAGAACGCCTCATCTTCCGCCTCGGAACACTTCAACCCCAGGGCATCAATGTGGATTTCAATAGTTTCCACATTTCCCCTTCCCCCACCTCACCCTGGTTCCAAACTTCCAGCTCAGCACTGTCCCCATGACTTGTCCAGACTTGTCCGACCTGCCTATCTCCTTTTCCAAAGATGTGCAGGTCAGGTGAATTGGCCATGCTAAATTGCCCGTAGTGTTAGGTAAGGGGTAGATGTAGGGGTATGGGTGGGTTGCGCTTCGGCGGGGCGGTGTGGACTTGTTGGGCCGAAGGGCCTGTTTCCACACTGTACGTAATCTAAATCTAAATCTAAATCACTCCACCCTCTCCTCCCTGAACTATCACCTTCATCCCCTCCCCCACTCACCCATTGTATTCTATGCTACTCTCTCCCCACCCCCACCCTCCTCTAGCTTATCTCTCCACGCTTCAGGCTCACTGCCTTTATTCCTGATGAAGGGCTTTTGCCCGAAATGTCTTCGATGCTCCTTGGATGCTGCCTGAACTGCTGTGCTCTTCCAGCACCACTGATCCAAAACATTATGAACATTGCCTGAGTCTGGGATTCCTATGGAGTCAGGTTTGCAAATATCTAGTAACTTTTTTTTAGTCAAAGTGGAGTGTCTTTGCACGGGCGCACACACACTGATCAAGCTCCCTCAACAGCCAGCTCTCACAGTAACCTCTGACACTCCAGTTTATTTTTTTTTCCCTTTTCCCACACTATTTCCTAACTGTGGTAGTGCTTATTTTTTTCCCCTAGCACCCGTGTGTGTGTGTGTGCGCGAGACATAGTGAGAGATACAAGGTGCATGAATATCTATTCAATTTTCACCACCAGGAAAATAGGAAAGCACCTGAGTGGCATTGTCTCCCGGGATAGTGTGGGTTTCTTGCAGGAAGCACACCGCATAGCTCCCGTCCCGAAGGACCGAGAGGGTCTGGAATCTGCGCTGTGAATCCCTGCTGCCGTTGATGTTGAGGCTGGCTATAGTCGTCTCCATGTAGGAAGCGTTGTGCAACCACCACCAGTACAGTTAAAAGCCAATATGTACATTTACTGGGAGGATGGGGGAGGGGCACAGAAGTCCCTCGCCCTCGCCAGGAGTGCTCCCAGGAAGTTCCTGACTCGCTTTCACTCGTTGATGTCGAGCCCAGGTGCCTGGCGAGCAGCGTGGGCCGACCAATAAACTATCTCAAAAGAGCTCCAGCGGTCGAGCGCCAGTTGGGCTCTATCCCGGCGACCCAGAGTTTTCTTGACAAATTCCCGGAGTTCCTCGAGGGGGATGAGGGGGAGATAGGTGGGGGGGCACCTGGACTCAAAAATGTCACTGCAGACAGAGTCCGCGTCGTCCCCGGTGTCCGCCACCGATCCCGATCCCTCCTCCGGGAGGTCGCCCTCGGTCGCCGACCCATCCCCCACCGAGAGGATGGGAGCTGGTCCGGCACCGCCAACCGGCCTTGAACCCCCGGTGACCCCACCCCCAGGGTCCCCGGCGGTACCTTCCTCGGCGCACCCCGTCCCAGAACGCCCCGGGGAGGTGGGGAGGGGGGGGGGGGGTGGGGGTGGGTGTGCGGCGGCACCACCGTCAGCCGTCGGCGCAGGCTGGGCAGCCTTCTGGGTGGGGCAGTTTTTCCTAATGTGCCCACCACACGGCACAGGTGGCACCACACGCCGTCCGTCGTCCAGAAGGCGCGGTAGGCCGTGCCCTCGTGGAGGAGGGTAAATGAGCCCTCGGTGACCTCCTCCCGGGCCAGGCAAATGAACACCTGGCGTCGGAAGGAGTAGATGTGCCGGAGGGCGGGGTCCTTCAGACCGAGCAGGAGCGGTTGGATCCCTGACCGGATCTCCCCCAAGGTGGTGAGGTGGGGGAGAAGGAGCTCACTGGCAATGAAGGGCGGGACGTTGGAGATCACGACCCTCTGGGCCGTAACCTCCAGAGGGTCGACGGGCAATGTGTCCCGCCCACAGTGAGCCCCCTCTCCATGGCCAGGTGGACCGCCTGCTCGGTCTTCAGGAAAAATACGGCCTTCCCAAACATTCGGGCTGCAGCAACAATGGCCAGTGGGCCAACCACACTGGCCATGGCCTTGCTGCAGGCCTCGATGGTCATGTTAGGGTGGGGATAGGCCTTTACCCCCAGGCGTTTGGTCAGGTGCCTGAAGGGGGTTTGGGTTGCGGCCGGGGTCGGGACAGCCGAGCCTAAGGCAGCGGCTACCCCGGCGTAGGTGCAGCTGGGCCCCGCAACCTTCGGGCTCGCCATACTCTGCTGCTGGTTGTGGAGTCGGGCCTCTGGCAGCAGCAGTGGTGGAGGTTGCTGGGAGAGTCCCAAGCAGTGACGGTGGAGACCTGCCTCAGGTGACAACAGCGGTGGAGGCAGGCTTCAGGCGAGTCCCAGGTAGGCCCTTGGTCACAGTGGTGTGGGGCAGACCTGTTGGGGAGGGTCCCCAAGGCAAGTCCCAGGCAGCCCCGAAATTGAGTCCTAGGTAGCAGCAGTAGTGGTGGTGGAGGTTGTAGGGAGGGGCCCAAGGAGAGTCCCAGGCAGCGGTGGTGGAGGCAGGCCTCTGGCAAGTCCTGGGCAGTTCCTCCAGTCACAGCAGTGGTGGGGGGCAGGCCTGTTGGGGAGGATCCCCACGGCAAGTCCCAGGCAGCCCCGAAATCGAGTCCCAGGCAGCAGCAGTGGAGGTGGGCCTCAGGCAACAGCAGCAGCAGTGGTGGAGGTCCTGGGGAGGGGCCCCAAGGCAAGTCCCAGGCAGCAGCAGTGAGGCAGGCCCCAGGCAGCAGCAGTGAGGCAGGCCCCAAGCAGCAACAGGGACAGTCCTTGCACGTGTGCACATACAGAGAGTCACAGTCACACACTGATCCAATTTCTCCAAAAAGGGGGAAAACACCCAAGTGGCCAGTGACAAGCAGTGGCCCTTCACATCAAAGGGCAATGCTGTGTGATCAAAACAGTGAAAGGGAGTGTAGGGACTAAATCAAAATAGAGCTGGAGGGAGAAATGATGCACTCCACTCCCTGTGGCGCCCACCTCTCCCTGAACAACTCCAGGGTGTTGGTGGACACCGCGTGCTCCTTCTCCAAGGACACCCGGGCTCTAACGTATCTGGCAACATTTTATTCTGTTCACCTAAGATTTAGGATATTAAGCCTCATTTAAGTTAGTCTTGAACACCTCTTTAAGTGTTACATTCGCATTATTATCTGAAGGAGGCAAGAATTCTCCATAGTACCTTACCAAACAAGTAGGAGTATCCATTTCCTTGTGTTCTAACCACACTCATCTGTGATTGATCTGCAGGTAGCTTTCTCCAAAAGAAAAAAACACTGAGAACCAGGTTTGACTACTCTTGTATACTTCAAAATGGAAGTCCAGTTTGACCAGTAAGTTCATTTTCAAGAATTCCTGTTTTTGTATTGGTCTGTGTCTCTGAGTTAGCTGGTGCCAGCTGCAGTGATGATTTCCAAACCACTCAATTCAATAGTCGAGCAGTCACTGCCCAGTGGCACCCTAGCTGATTTGCTGCATGTTCACCAGTCTTGACCATTAATTCCGGCAAGACCTCCCTACTTCCACTTCTGGAAATGCCTGCTGACTCACAGACCATATTTCCACCTCAAGGTAAAAAATTAAGCCCATAGGATTTAATGCATATCTCATGAGGAAAATAATTAAATCAAAGTGTTGTCATAAAGGAATTACAGTAAATCTGTGCTTCTGCTACATTTTGCTAAACTGGAATTTTGTTGGGAGACATGACCAAGTATGTGGATTGACATTCTCTGGGATAACAAGTGTTATTATCAATAACAGTTGATTTTGTGGGGAACATTATTGCTGGAAAGTCAAATTCTTTAAACATGAAACACACATGTTTATCAACAACTATGTTTGTATACCAATATTGGTTATAGAGTTATACAGCATGGAAATATACTATTCGGTCCAACCAGTCCATGTTGACCATAATCCCAAATTAAACTAGTCCCACCTGCCTGCATTTAGCCCATATCCCTTGAAACATTTTCTTATTCATGTACTTATCTAAATGTCTTTTAAACATTGAAACTAGATCTGCTTCCACCCCTTCCTCAGGAAGTCCATTCCCCACACAAACCACTGTCTGTATGAAGAGATGTTCCCTTTTTTTTAAGTTTCCTAAGCTCTCGTGGTCAGATATTCAGCAATAGTCCTCTCTGAAGTGTTCCTACAGATCTTCTAGTTTTCCATTATTTTCCATTATCCATGCAAGTTTCACAGCTTATCAATTATGATGCTTGTCAACCCAATCATCTCTCAAATGGAAAGAGTTTGATTAACCATTAAATCATTTAGCATGAAGGAGGCCATTCAGTCCCTCATACCTGTGTCAGCCCTAATTGAAAGAGCTATCGGATTAGTCTCTGTGCTGGCTCCTTGCCTAAAGCTCTCTATATATTTTTTTCTTTTAAATTATTTATCCAATTCAATTTCAGAAGTATCTATTGAGCCTGTTTCCACCATCCTTTCAGAGAGTACACTCTACCTCATGCCATATTGCCATATTCAAATCATTCTCCCCACCTCTCCTCTGAAATAAGAAGGGAGATATCAACTGTGAAATTACAGTGCTATCAAAAATAGTCGAAATAACATGAAAGGTTTTTGGTTACTATACTTTTACACTCTTCATATCTCCTGTGACATTGATGTTAAATAACAATTTTGCAGTTAGCAATTTCAATCTAGAGAAGCACTAAGTGTAAAGGAAAATAGATTAATTACTGAAAAATGAAATATCTGAGTGAGTTACGTACATGGATTTTACGATCAGCTTAAGTTTCATTAAAGGCAGGATGTTGTGCAAAACTCATTCATTTCACTTGTATTGTGTACATTCTGGGCACAATTGAGTCCAGGCTAATTTGAATGTTAAGGAGCACAAACTACAGAAAATGACCTCCGTTAAAAGTACATCAGTTATCAAAGTGAAAATCAGAATGAGGTCCTACAACAGCTCAAAGGGACACACATGCCGTTTGTAGAATGGCCAGCAGCAAATGTTTGAAAATAAAACTACGTTTACAAAAAGTAGAATCGATCTTAAAGTGCATGGGTTCTGTGATGGGAAATCAGAATTTTTCTAAGAGCGAGCCATAAGAATGGAGCGTCACTTTGGCATGAAACACCACCAGCAACCCAGGCAGCAGGAAATTGTGAACACTGATGTTGCTGCTTCCTGTGCAAGATTACATACCTGGAGGCTTTCCAGGAATTATACAACAAACATTGGCAGGTTAACAAAAGTAAAAGAAGTCATTATCACTTTCTATTAGTGTAATGAATATTCTTCAAATATGACATTTATAATTACCTGCTCATCATACTGTCTTAAACTTCTGTAATTCTGTTGTTTCAATTATATCCAGGTAAGGGGCTGATTAAAATTGCAGGGAATTTGGTTGTTGGCAGGCATTACCTTTTATTTAATATGTTAAATATTAACCATATCCATTGAAGAGAACTGTCCCATCAGCCATATGATTTTACATCACTTCCTCTGCTAATGTAGACTCTTATTTGCATATTCACATTTAGCCTTTACATGATAAAAGCATTTACAAATCTTATCACAAGTTATTTTTCATTAACCTGTTCAGTTATATTACAACATCTGCGGAGAGGTGGGACTTGAACCCAGGCCTCCTGGTTCAGAGATTGGCTCATTACCGCCGTGTCATTAGAATCCTTAAAACTTGTCATAAATGACCACAAGATATCATTTCATCACATGCATCTCTGTCCCTCTCTCTCCCTCCTCTCTGTCCCAACCATCAACTCAACTGCATTGGGGTGTGATTTCTCAGGCTACCGAAAGTGGGTTTGGAGGTGGGAGCCTGGAAATGTTGAGAAGAAAAGTTGTTAGGCTGGTATTCTGATGCATTCACTGCCTCCTTCCAACTTTCATCGTACAGGTTAGGAATCCTGTTGAAATCTGATACTACCATGGCCTAAAGACTATTAAAGTAAAGGAGGCAACTGAGAGAATCATTATGCCTGCAATGGCTATTTGCCAGCTACAGACAAGCCATATACATCATTTGGAAATTGGCAAAGAGGGAAATGCAGAACAGGAAATAATTCAGGCAGACAAGTGACAGTGACAAATCTGAGGTCAACTAAGAGAAAGTGAGGACTGCCAAAGCTGAAGATCACAGTTGAGAGTGTGGTGTGAGAAAAGTACAACAGGTCAGGCAGCATCTGAAGAGCAGGAAAATTGATGTTTCGGGCATAAGCCCTTCATCAGGGACAGGGTAATGAAGACATCAGATGCTTGGTGAAACTCATATTAATGACAGTGGCATTGATACGGACATTTGTGACCATTCCAGCAGAAGTCTTATATAACTCAGTGGGCTACAGATCTTTCCCATCTTCCTTCCATTTGCTGCAGAAGTAGCGAATCACCAGAGAGCAAATCTCTGTGCAGTCATTGTGAACGCCAAGGAGGACCGTTAAAACCTGCATGCTCAATTGTGATCCCAACACGTCCTCCTGCTTGCCACTCCTAATTACACAGTGATCCCCGAGGCAAGTTCCTAATTGGATACCTTCTGGGAGGTTCTTGCAGAAAGCTTGTCGCTTATACAACCCAGGAATTATGCAAAATCTAAGATGGCAAACTGCCACCATCCCCCTAACGGCTCTACATAATAAAATAAAGAGGCATGTACTGAATGAAACACACAGTACAAGTCACTCAGAGCAAAGAGTACTAGCACAGGAGCACGAAAATATATTGTCAGAAATGGTCAATTTTTCAACGATTTTGACTAATAAACATGGTTTCAATAGATTCAGAGATGACACCAAATTAAGTGAAATAGTCCTTTATTTCAAGCACAAATAAGTGTTAATATATTTCAGGAACAAAATATTGGGAGTCTGAAATAAAAACAGAAAATGTTGTCAATACTCAGCAACGTGGGTGACGAGAGAAATGGTTTTAGATTCCATACAGTGTGGAAACAGGCCTTTCCGCCCAGCAACTCCGAAGAGTAACCCACCCAGACCCATTTTTCCCTCTGACTAATGCACCTAACACTATGGGCAACTTAACATGGTGAATTCACCTGGCCTACACATCTTTGGACTGTGGGAGGAAACCCACGCAGACACGGGGAGAATGTGCAAACTCCACACTGACAGTCACCCAAGGCTGGAATTGAACCTGGGACTCTGGTGCTGTGAGGCAGCAGTGCTAACCACTGAGCCACTGTACCGCCCCAATGGGCAGTTAATGGGCCTGATTCCATGTCACAATAAGTTAGATGTGGGTGTAGATTGCAGTATTTTGAAACTCTAGTTGGAAAAGAGGCCCACACAATTGTCCCTTAGTCGAGATAATATCTGGGACAGCTTCAGGTTATGATCATATCCACATGTCCTCTGATAACCTTTAAACAGAACCATTCTAATAAAAGTAACAAGACACGGCTGTTACTTCCAGAAGCAGGGAACCTAGCTCGAGTGGGCTATTTACTAAAAGCTCGAAGTCTTGTTGATCTGTGGCTAATTGTCATAATGGTCACAAGCATATCATTTGGATTGGGTCATTCTGCAACCATCTTGTGAAGGTTGGCACTATCAAGATCATGCTTCTCTACAAAGCTTCATCCATTCCATTTCAAGGAGATCCTGCAGCCTCACCCGACTGACACTGACACGGTGCATGTCTATTTGTAGTTGTAAAATATTCATATTAATGCCCCCTTAAGGATCCAAACTGTGGTACTTACCCTTATCGACACATCAGTGACAGTGGAGGAAGGTTCTCCAGATGACTCCATGCTGCTGATCTCCTCTGCAGGGAGGTTTCTTTCTTCTGTTGCTAGGGATGAGGACTTCTTTCTTTGCTTGTGTAGCCTGGATGACGACATGCAGGGAATCAAAACTGAATCATTGGTGCTGGACAATATTTCCTCTGCCATGCCAATAAGTGAAACCTTCCTCTGGAGTTCTTTGGTGATTGATTATTTGAAGAGTCACTTGTTTCTTGTGCTGAAGGCTCATATGCTGATGAGCTGATTAGAAGATGCGGTCTGACACAGCTTCATGTTCTGAATGGCCCTTTCAACATGTTATGCACATGGTAGCAAGGCTGCTGCCTCAATCCTTGCCTCTGACCTGTGAATGGTTGGCCTGCCTAGTGGCTGTTTGTTAATTGGTCAGCAGACACAAGATAGTTCCAGAAATGAGACAAAAGAGTAGGAGGGCCTTAATCACCCATGAACAAGTCATTTCAGATCCTTGCCCATATTAACAATGGACTTATTCCCTATCCAACTGTTATTGTGAATGCAGGAAATTGGGGAAAAAAAGATGTGTTGGATAAAGACAGGTAAGATATACCATATAGTCAACTAAAGTAAATCACAACACACTAACGATGAGCAAGTGTCCACCACAGTGGAGCTGAATAAGATCTTTGGTTTGATATTTACAAAAGTTGAAAATGGTCACACTTTTCCATCATAAAGAAAATGCAATCAGGAGATTAACATTATACTCATATTACTTTGTGAGTGGGAGTTCATGCCTCCCAAATTTGTTAGAGTTCTTTGATGAAGTGACCAGGAAGGTTGAAGAGGGCAGGGTAGTAGAAGTAATCTATATGGTTTTCAGTAAGGCCTTTGATAAGGTTCCATATGCTAGGCTGCTCTGCAAGGTTAGATCGCATGGAATCCAGAGGGGAGCTGACAAATTAGCTACACAATGGGTTAATGGTAGGAAGGAGAGGGTAATAGTGGAAAGATGCTTATCAGACTGGAGTCCTGTGACTAGTGGAATGCCTCGGGGTTGGTGCTGGGCCCATTACTGTTTCTTATCTATATCAATGATTCAGATGAGAATGTACAAGACATGATTAGTAAGTTTGCAGATAACATTAAAATAGGCGGTATTGAGGACAGTGAGGAAGATTATCAGAAATTGCAGCAGGGCCTTGAACAACTGGGTAAGTGGGTTGTGAAATGACAAATGGAGTTTAATCTAGATAGGCAAGAGGTCTTGTATTTTGGAAAGTCAAATCAAGGTAGGATTTTCATGGTGAATGGTAGAGCCTTAAGGAGTGTAGTGGAACAGAATGACCTTGCGGTTCAGGTACATGGCACTCTGAAAGTGGAGTCACAGCTAGACAGGCTGGTGAAGAAGGCTTTTGGCACAATGGCCCTCATCAGTCAGGGCACTGAGTATAGAAGTTGAGAGGTTATGTTGCAGTTGTACAGGACTTTCGTGAGGCTGCACTTGGAGTATTGTATTCAGTTTTTCTCACCTTGCTCCAGGAAGGTGGTATTAAACTGGAAAGACAGCAGAAAAAATTTACAAGCATGCTGCGAGGTCTCAATGGTTTGAGTTATAGGGAGAGGTTGGCCAAGCTCAGACCTTTTGCTTTAGAGCATAATAGACTGAAGGGGGACCTTACAGAGGTGCATAAGATCATGAGAGACATGAATAGGATAAATACACTCTTTATTGTGTATTTATAAATACAGTCTTTTTCCTAGGGTTGGGGAATAAAGGACTAGAGGGCATCAGTTTAAGGTTAGAGGGGAAAGAATAAGGGGAACCTGAGGGGTAACTTCTTTACACAGAAAATGGTACACACATGGAATGAGCTGCCAGCAGAAGTGGTTGAGGTGGGTACATTAATAACATTTAAAAGGCATTTGGACAAATACATGGATAGGAAAGATTTAGATGGATCTGAGCCAAGTGCAGGGAAATGGGGTTAGTGTGAATGGGCATTTTGGTCGGCATGGACCAGTTTGGACCACAGAGTCTATCTCTGTGCTGAAGGACTCCAACTCTCTAATGAGCTGATCTAAATTATGAACAAATTGGAAATATTGATTAAATGTAACTTAAGTTTTAGAAAATATTGTGCTATTGTGCTGTGCATGAAATAAAATGTATCTAATTCACTGGAGTCAGGATGTATCAGTTCAAAGAAATCTCAATGATTAGCATTAGATGGTAGCATTAGCTTAATTTGTTTGTGTCACTTTTTTTATCAGAGACACTATCAATATAACATAAACTAAAATTTCGTTAAAAACAATCTTTTTAAAATAGTGGAAAAAGGAATGTCATATGAATATATAAAATATGCATCAGTTAATAGTATGAACAGTAATTTCTGGTCTTTCGGGTAATTTTCTGTATGAACTATGGCAATATGCAGGCAATCATCAGTGTGTTTTGGAAAATGTAGACAACACATGATTATTTTCCAATATATGCTCCTGTGACAGCAAACACTTCAAAGGTTGCTGCTAATATATAGCAAAAACTTATCTTAATAATCTTATCTATTTGGAGCATTTCTTTTTATCTCAGGCAGCAAAAATATTACACAAGCCTGCAGTCTATATGCAAATATCTTGGATATGCAAAGAATCTTGTAGGTAATGCAAGCTGTTTAGTTGTCTAAGAATATATTAATTTAAGATTTGGACATACATTTCCCAACATCTCCTTTCAACTGTAGATATGCAGGGACATTTTTGTTTTGTCTTTGGCAATGAGGTTTGAAATAACCATATGGAGTGTAATGTTTTCCTTGCCAAAGAAATTACTTCACTCCATTCAGTACATAGTTTATATAAAATTGAGATGAAGAGCTGCAACAAACAGATTACAAATGTAATGAACATTAAGTAAAGTTGGTCTACAACTTAAAGAATATAACAAATCTTTTACAGAGACCTATTCCTGTGTTTATGATAGCATTGATGCAGCTATAAGGCTTGTGTGCTCACAGAAGTCATCTAGAATGTTTATGGGTTGGGGTAAAGGCTTGGGGTGGTGCGCAGGGAATGGTGGTTTTCCTTCTCTCCTACTGTATTGTCAGGGTAATGTCAGGCAGTACCTCCAGAAAAACAAGGATATTAGGAGCTATAGAACTGGAGTGGTGGACAAATTTCAATATGTATCAGCTATGATCCAACAGGTAATGAAAAATGTCCAGGAAGCTGCATGTCCTATTCGTGTCCCTATGCTCCTGACTCTAATTGCTGTCAAATGTACTTACTTGCATTGTAAGATGTCTGTAGACTTTCTTTATTTCTGTTCAGCTGTTTCACTCTTTAGTGCTGATGTAGACTGCTATGCTGAATGGCATACTGCCTGCCTTACATCTAAGTCAGACAGTCCCACTGCGGTAATGAAGAAACTGACCTTGGAGAAGATTATACAACCTGATAATGATTATGCTATATTGCTCTTGTCTTATTTCCCAGTACATCCCAATGTGATAAGTTCCCTCATGCTAGAATGCATGAAGAAGAAATCAAGTTATTTGCACAAGGCAGTGATGGATGACTCAGTTTGTTCTGATTCTGGTAACCAAAAAGTAATGTCATTTGAATAATAGGTTTTTATCATCACTTCACCCCTCCCTACAATTAAGTAATTTGGATATGTTGTTACTTGACAGTGATTATCAAAACATGTAGCTGTAATAACTAAAAGCAAAATCACTTGCCTCCTAGAATTAATGGAGATGCAATGGAAAGGTGTGTTTTTAATAAAAAATGAAACCTCTGATAAGAAAAAGGCAATTAATGTTTTAACTTGCAAGATTATATTCTACCATCCAATATTTCACAAGTAAGCATTGATTTCACTGTACATTCAGAGAACCATGACATCATTAAATGATCTATTCCTGAAGGAGGCCATTCAAACCAACTTATCTGAGCTATCACATGAGTTTCTGTCTTTTCCTCTTCCTCTGCACCACTGTAAATTTTACCACTTAAAGTATTAATCCAATTCTATTTTGAATGTAACTATTCAATCTGCTTTTTTCAAGCTTTTAGGCAAAGTATTCCACTTCATTGTTTTTAATTGATCATAAGGGGGGCATGTTGCTTATGTTTTTTTTTGTCTTCTCTTGTTCAAGACAAATGCAAGAATGCCAAATTTTAAATGTCCCACAAAATTATATCACCATCATAGAGGGTTTTACTAATTGGTTGTTAACTCAACTCTGATTGAATGATATTTTGCCACAGAGAAGAAGATGGAGAACTGTAGGGTCCCTGTGCTTACAGATCATTTACAATGATTTTTTTCTCTGTAGAGGAAGATTTCTTGTACATGAATGTATGTATTGTCATTTCTTGCAAGTTTAATTATAAATTGGTTGATTATTCAGCTATTAGCACGTTCAGGATTATTCAGCAGCAGGTACTGAATCACATCTTGCAATGGATATTTTCTTTGGGCTTTTGCAAGCTCGGGTACTTGAGCATGGTCCATACTCTTTTTAATCATTGACTCTTGACATTCACATAACCTAGACTGCACAGGTTGGAGCCATACCAAGCACTGAAGAAGGTGGTAATAGTTGTGGGAGTTCTAGGGCGTCACTGCAGGTGTTCCTCAGGGTCATTTCTAAGATCCAAATATTTTCAACTGCTCCATCAATGTTCTTCCTTCATTGCAAGGTCAGAATGATGATTGCACAGTGCTCAGCATCATCTGAGACAGTTCAGACACTGTGGAAATCCTGATTCATCTGTAAGATGACCTGGAAAACATCCTGGCTTGGACTGATAAGTGGCAAGTAACATACATGCTTCACAAGTACCAGCCAAGAACTATCTTCAGCAAGAGGAAATCTAATCATCTCCCTTTGATATTACTATAGCTGAACCCCCATATCAATTGCTGTCTTTACTTCGTCGGTGCTTGCAAGAGACAAAACAAATATTTACTAATGGATGTGGTTCTGCATTTGAGCAGCACTGTCTGAAAAAATTCTGAGTGTGCGAATAGGTACATTAATAACCAAATTAAGATAATCGATGGAGCTTGTAATGACATACCTTTATAATTGCTAGAAGCAACGTGCATTCATATATGAATCTCATCTCTGCAGACAAAAGGAATGTGTTCAAGCTTTGTTCCATTTTTGAATTACATAAGAGCATGAGAAACCTTAAATTCTGCCATGCAGAAAGCAATGGAATGCCTCACCAAACCGAGTCGACTTGCCAATCAATCAGCTCACTGTCAGGAAGGATGAGATCACATCACATATAGCCTGAGTGAGTATATAGTTGAGGGAATTGAGGCAGGATAGGAATTTTTTGCAGAGAAGGTGTTTTCTGCTTGTTTTTTTGACTCATAGTTGGTAAGATTTTTTTTGAACAGGGTATATATTAAAATCCAGGATCAGGGTCACAGAAGAAATAGTGATATCACAGGAAAGCTTTAAGATCATTGATTGGTAATGGTTATTAATTTGGCTATAGGTTACCTTCAGATTGAAGGTAAAAAGGGGATTATTTATAGGTTAAAAACTAAAAAGACAGTAAGAAATCTTTGAAAATCAACTAAAGAACCAACTAAATAAAATAGAGATGCAAGAACAGGTATGTTTTATACTTGCATGATATGGGAGATAGTGGACCCCATTGTGGTTCATAGTGACCACATTTGTAACAAGTGTTGGTTGCTTGAGGAACTCCAGCTCAGAGTTGATGAGCTGGGGATGAAGCTTCTAACACAGCGACACAACAAGGAAGGGGACAGTTACCTGGATCATGTGTTTCAGGAGGCAGTCAGCAAACTGACTGGTACAGAGAGGTAAAAACAATAACTGCAGATGCTGGAAACCAGATTCTGGATTAGTGGTGCTGGAAGAGCACAGCAGTTCAGGCAGCATCCAAGGAGCAGCGAAATCGATGTTTCAGGCAAAAGCCCTTCATCAGGAATAAAGGCAGTGAGCCTGAAGCGTGGAGAGATAAGCTAGAGGAGGGTGGGGTTGGGGAGAGAGTAGCATAGAGTACAATGGGTGAGTGGGGGAGGTGATGAAGGTGATAGGTCAAGGAGGAGAGGGTGGAGTGGATAGGTGGAAAAGGAGATAGGCAGGTCAGACAAGTCCGGACAAGTCAAGGAGACAGTGCTGAGCTGGAAGTTTGAAACTAGGATAAGGTGGGGGAAGGGGAAATGAGGAAGCTGTTGAAGTCCACATTAATGCCCTGGGGCTGAAGTGTTCCGAGGCGGAAGATGAGGCGTTCTTCCTCCAGGCGTCTGGTGGTGAGGGAGCGGCAGTGAAGTAGGCTCAGGACCTCCATATCCTCAGCAGAGTGGAGGGGGAGTTGAAATGTTGGGCCATGGGGCGGTGTGGTTGATTGGTGCGGGTGTCTCGGAAATGTTCCCTAAAGTGCTCTGCTCGGAGGCGCCCAGTCTCCCCAATGTAGAGGAGACCACATCGGGAGCAACGGATACAATAAATGATATTAGTGGATGTGCAGGTAAAACTTTGATGGATGTGGAAGGCTCCTTTAGGGCCTTGGATAGCGGTGAGGGAGGAGGTGTGGGCACAGGTTTTACAGTTCCTGCGGTGGCAGGGGAAAGTGCCAGGATGGGAGGTTGGGTCATAGGGGGGTGTGGACCTGACCAGGTAGTCACGGAGGGAACGGTCTTTGCCGAAGGCAGAAAGGGGTGGGGAGGGAAATATATCCCTGATGGTGGGGTCTTTTTGGAGGTGGCGGAAATGTCGGCGGATGATTTGGTTTATGCGAAGGTTTGTGGGGTGGAAGGCGTTCTGTCCTTGTTACGGTTGGAGGGGTGGGGTCTGAGGGCGGAGGTGCGGGATGTGGACGAGATGCGTTGAAGGGCACCTTTAATCACGTGGGAAGGGAAATTGCGGTCTCTAAAGAAGGAGGCCATCTGGCGTGTTTTATGGTGGAACCGGTCTTCCTGGGAGCAGATACAGCGGAGGCGGAGAAATTGGGAATACGGGATGGCATTTTTGCAAGAGGTAGGGTGGGAAGAGGTGTAATCCATGTAGCTGTGGGAGTCGATGGGTTTGTAAAAAATGTCAGTGTCAAGTCGGTCGTCACTAATGGAGATGGAGAGATCCAGGAAGGGGAGCGAGGTGTCAGAGATGGTCCAAGTAAATTTAAGGTCATGGTGGAATGTGTTGGTGAAGTTGATGAATTGCTCAACCTCCTCGCGGGAGCACGAGGTGGCGCCAATGTAGTCATCAATGTAATGGAGGAAGTGAGCCATTCAAGAAAGGGGAGTAAAGAGAAATGTTGTTGTACTCGGAGATAGTATAGTCAGGAGAGAAAGCCAGGATTGAGAATGCTGAAGGCTGTGATGCCTACATTCAGGATATCTTGTCTGGGTTGCAGAAGGATCTGGAGTGGAACGGGAAAGATCTAGTTGTTGTGGTCCATGTAAGTACCAGCAATACATGTAGAAAAAGAAAAAGGGTTCAGTTGAGGAAATATGAGCAGCTAGGGGCTAAATTTAAAAGCAGAATCAAAAAGATCATAATCTCCAGACTGCTACCTGAGCCAAGAGCTAATTGGCACAGAGTGAGCTAGATTAAAGACACTCAAAGGTTAGTGTTGGAGATTTGATTTCCTGGGAGATTGGCACCAGTACTGGGGAAGGAGGGATCTGTTCTGATGGGGGAGGCACTAGTTGAGTCATGCTTGGATCAGAGTCCAAGAAAATCACATAAACCAGGGTGTGGATAAGAACTTTAAATGAAATAGCGTGTGTGGGGGATGGTGAGGTTGGGGGGTGGGGGGGGGGAGAGGGGGGAGGGGAGGGGAGGGGGGAGCTGGGGTGTTGGAAGAGAGGGGCCTATTCATTTGCATGGACAATAATGTAAAAAAACTTAAAGGAGGAAGTGCTCAGCAGAGGTTATTAAAGTTTCCAGAAAAAGTAATCTGACAGTGAGTATGGAAAAGGTCAGGAATCTAACTTTAGACACAGCAGATACAGGGACAACTAAGAAAAGGGGTACAGTCAGTGGAAGGTTAGTATGTGCAGTATATCAGACAAGTTAAATGACCTTTGTAATGCAGATTGAAATTGGTGAATAAGATGTTCCAGGTATCTCACAGATGTGGTTGCATAGGGATCCGGGCTGAAGTGAAATGGTGATGGTGTAGCAGACCAGAACTTCAAGACAGTCAGGGGCAGAGGTGAGTGTAGTGGCCAACACTAAAAGGAAGGTGCCAGGGAAGCTGGCAGGTCTGAAGGATAAATCACCCAGATTAGATGGTCTTCACCCCATTCTGAATTCCGAATGAAATAGCTGAGGAGATTATTGGATACATTGATGATGATCTTGTAGGACTCACTGGTGTTAGGGAAAATCCCAGATGACTGGAAAATGGTGAATGTAGCACCCCTGTTTAAGAGGGAGGGAGTCAGAAGACAGGAAATTACAGGACGGTAAGATTGAACCCAGATAAGATATCCTGAACCTAGGCAACACAGCCTTCATTGGTAAGATTTTAGAGTCCTTTATTAAGAATGACATTTCAGAGTACTTGGAAGTGCATGGTCTTATAGGCTAAGTGATCAAGGGGAATTCATGCCTTTAAAATTCATCGGAAATTATTGAAGAGGTGAGGAGCAAGTTAAACACAGGAGAACTAGTGGATGTGATCTATTTAGATTTCCAGCAGGGTTTTGACAAGGTGCTACAAGGAGGATGTTAAATAAGATCATGGTGTTCGAGGTAAGGCACTGGCATGTATAGAGATTTGGCTGGTTGGCAGAAGGCAGAAATGGGTATTAAGGGTAGTTTTTTTTCAAGAGGGCAGCCACTGACTCATGGAGTTCCACTGGGGCCCGTGTTGGGATCACAGCTATTCATATTATATACTACCAATCTGGATAAAGGTACTAAGCTTGCAGATGACCCAAAGATAGGTGGAGGAACAACCAGTGTTGAGGAAACATGGAGTTGCAGAATGACTTGGACAGTCTAGGAGAGTAAAAAAAGAAATAACATATGGAATACAATGTGGGAAAGTGAGGTTATGCACTTTGGTGTGAAGAATAGAGGCATAAACTATTTTCTAAATAGGGACAGACTTTGGAATTTGGAGCACAAAATAACTTAGTCCTAGTTCGGAATTCTCTAAATGTTAAGGTTCAGTTGGCAGTTAGGAAAGCAAATGCAATGTTAGCATTCATTTCAAGATGGCTAGAATACAAAAGCAGAGATGTATTGCTGAGACTGCATAATGGTATGGTCGGACAGCATTTGGGACATTGTATCTAATGAAGGATGTGCTGGTCCTAGAGGAGGTCTAGAATCGGTTCATAAGAATGATCCTGTGAATGAAGGATTTGTCATATGAGGAGCAGTTGAGGACTTTGGGTCTGTACTCAATGGTGTTTAGAAGGATGACAGGGTATCTCAATGAAACTTACAGAATACCAGGAGGCCTGAATAGAGTTGAAATGGGAAGGTGTTTCCACATGGAAGAGAAACTTGATTGTAAGGGTGCAGCCTTAGAGTGAAGGAGCAGCCCTTTAGAGCTGAGATAGGGGACATTTCTTCAGTTAGAGTATGATGAATCTGTGGAACTCATTGCTTCAGAAGGCTATGGAAGCCAAGTCATTAATCACCTTTAAGACAGCAATAGATAGGTTCTTCATTATTAAGGGGATCAAAGGTTTCAGGGAGAATACAGGAGAATGGGGTTGAGAAGCATCTCAACAATGATTGAATGCTGGAGCTGACTCAATGGGCCAAATGGTCTAATTCTATGCCTGTATCCTTTGGTCTTGGGACTCAAGGGCTAATCAGTTTATTTTTCTCCTGTCAAATTGTTCTGATAACTTGAAATTTGACATTTTTCGTATTCTGCATTTTTCCTGAAAAGTTCAACATGTAAATTTTCAGCAATATGTCTCTCTTTTCAACAACGTTCAAGTGCTAGCAAGCAAATATTTTTATCCTTCTTATCACCTCTGATTTTATTTCCCAATTATCTTAAATCTATCTCCCCTGATTACCCACAATTCTGCCAGTGGAAACAGTTTGTTTTTTGATTTTGTCAACACTCTTCATGATTTTGAATCTCTCTTTTAAACCTCCTTTAACTTCTTTTGCTAATGGAAAATGATCTCAGTTTCTTTATTCTCTATACAACAGATGTCCTATACAGCTGATAACACTTTTGTAAATCTCCTCTCCATTCTGTCTAAGGCATTAAAATCCTTCCCAACTGTGGTACCCAGAAATGACCCCATTTAGACAATAAGACAAAGGAACAGTGTTAGGCCATTTGGCCCATCAAGTCAGCTCTAGTATTTGATCATAGCTGATATGTTTCTCAACCATATCTTCCTGCTTTACCCCTGTAACTCTCAATCCCCTTATCACTTCATTCAGATGAAAGTGAATGCCTTTCTCACAGTCTCTACGTCCAAACAGAATTGACTTTTCCTCCATCTTCAATTGCCAAATTAATTACATTGGCTTTAATTATCTTTTGGTGATATTAATGAACATGTTAGATATGCTCCTTCCCTTTAATGTGAATATCCTTCCAGTTATTTTCTTTCATTATTTTTCAATTTTTAATTCCAAGACATTTGCACTGAAGAGGCTGTGTTTTATGATTTTCTTAACTCAGTGGTAATTTTCCTTAATTTTAAACGTAATTAAATGGTTAATATTTGCTTAAAACCATCTAATTTATTTGTCAACCTTTGTCAGCTTCAAATGTTTTCTTTGCTGGTGAAGAATTTGCAGTGAAAAATATATTCATGAGGACATTTTTTAAGGATTTTTGTTCTGAGATCCAGTAGGTGTCAAGGTGCATAAATGTTACCAAAAGGTACCATGTTTTCACCAGCTTGCTGCTGACAACAACTCGTATTTATTTAGCAATTCTAAAGTTCAAAGCCTTTCAGAACAGGCATAACAAAACAAAATATGACACTGAGCCACATTGAATCACAAAATGGGTACAGGAGGAGAACACTTGGATCATCATTCATGTACGAACTCATTGCAAGATCAACTCAGTAAGCCTCACTCTCTGCCCTTTCACCATAGCTCTGAAAATATAATCCCTTCAGACAATTGTCCAATTTTCTCTTGAAAAGCAATCCTCTAATCTTCAGTAAGACATTCAGCATCCTAATGACTCAATGTGTAAAAATAACATTTTCCTTGTGATGACTTTGGGGTTCCTTTGACAACTGTTTCAAATAAGTATCCATGGAAACACCACCATCTGCAAATTCCCTCCAAACTACACACCATCCGTATTGACAATTTTATCACTGTTCCTTTACTGTTGCTGAGTCAAAATCTTGGAACTCCTTACCATGTATCTACAGTAGATTAACTGCTGTGTTGCAAAACAGATGTTCTCCATCACCTTCTCAAGACAATTAATGGGCAACAAGTACTGACCTTAGCAGCTTTCATGCTCTGTAAGAAAAAAATCCTCATCTTTCAATTCTTTCTCTCAAATTTCTCTGCATCTTTCCCTGACCCTCACATCAAAAGTGCAGTGCCCAGACTTGGACAAAGTTTCCAACTGAGGCTGTAAAAAATTTTAAAGATTCATAAGATTCCTTGAATTTGCACTCCTTGCTCTATTTTGTAGCTTACATGGATATTTGCTCACTTTCCAAAATTTTCCTGTGGCCTTCAAATATTTGTGTCTTTATATCCACAGGTTTTTCTGCACACCTATTAGGTAAGGTGGATTGGCCATGTTAAATTGTGCATAGTGTCCAGGGATGTGAAGACTAATTGGATTACCCATGGGAAATCCAGGGTTACAGGGATAGGGTACAGAGATTGGACTGGGTGGGATGCTCTTTGGAGGGTTGGTACAGTAGGATTAGGCTGAATGGCCTGTTTCCACACTGTAATCATTCCTGAAACACCATGGATTCTATGACTTCATGAATCTTTTTAAAAACTGATTTTTTTAAAAATTAGAGCTATTGTTTTAATTTGTGTTTTAAATATGTCGTGTAAAATAGAGAGTCAGCTATTTAGGATGGCAATTCTAGTGCATAGAATATAGAACCCAGCTGAAGGCATGAGCACCAATTTACGTGTGATTAAAATTGGGGAGGATTAAGAGGTCAGAAGTGAAGGAACAAAGTTGTCCCAGAGGTGTGAGGTTGGAGGAGATGATAGAGGTGGAAAGGAGATGAGACCGTGAAGGGATTTCAATAGAAAGATGAGAATTTTAGGATTGTGCTGTTGCTCAACTGGGGGTCAACATAGGTTAGTGACCATGGAGTGATTAAAGAGGAGAAGGCAAGGGAATGGAATTTGAGTGAAAGTTGCCAAATGAGTCTTGGCAACTGAGTTTACACTGTGTGGAAGGCCAGCCAGGTCTGTTATAATAGTCAACAATGGAACTAACAGAGACCTAAATGAGGGTTACGACAGAAGACGAGCAGAATCAGCCAATGTTACTAATTTGTATGTAATTAATCTTCGTGATAGTACATCTCTGAATCAGAAACAATACCAGAGTTGCAAACACACTGCTTCAGCTTCAGATAATTGTCGAGGAGAGGGAGTTGGTGATGAGAGAGTAGAGTTTGTGCTGGGGTCTGAAAACAATCACTTCTGTCTTCCCAATATTTAATTGCTGAGCAAAAAAGAGTATCTAATCAGTGATAGTAAGTTTTTTTTTACTCTATTCCTAAAACAACACTTTTTCAAAGTTTCAACAGAAGAACAATGAATTTTTCTTTGTGACCTAATGCAGCAGTTCCACAGATTACTGGGGATGATTCACATTAGAATTCGCGGAATTCACATCCTCCATTTTAACTCATTGCTGCAGAAGTTCTGTGAATAGAGATTGCATAAGTCTTAACAATTGCCAATGATTTATGGTATTACAGAGATTTCCTGTTTTTAATGGAACAATATGATGAGAGATAACAAAGCACAGAGTTCTATTTTGATTAATGTTGATGCAACTCACTACATAATTAATACTGCTAGACACAGAACTATCTCTGCAGTGATCGTAATGAGGTGAGCCAGCTGGACATTAGAGAGTATGAATTCCCTAATTGGGGCTGTTAATCTGGTCCAATCAGGGAGCCCTGGCTGGCAGAGATAACGGGAGTGTCAGAGATTCTGACACTCTAGGTGCTGACTCTGATGAGGTTGTGCCAGAGTCAAGGACTTTCCACATGTAAATACAGGTTAACTTGATCACAGGATACTGACCTTTGTGATGTCATTGCACTGAAATAACAGTGGGATATGTTGCCAATAAAACTTGCTCGTAACAATTGTCTTTGAGTTGAAGTAAGCATTTCTGACATCATTGAATTTCAAGGAAATGATCATAAGATTCTCTCTTGTTGGAGATGGTCATTGCCTGACATATATATGGCACAGATGTTACTTGTCAGCCCAAGCCCATTGTCTATGTCTGCTACATTTGGACTTGGACTGCTTCAGTACCTGAGGAGTCTCAAATGGTGCTGAACATTGTGCAATCAACAGCAAATGATTCCCATTCTGACGTTATGATGGAGGTAAGCTCAATGGTGAAGATGGTTGGGCCTAGGACACTACCTCGAGAAATTGGGAAGCTCAACTCATTCGATCATGCCGTCAAAGACTGAGCCCAGTGTGTGGAAAGAATGTTACTTTTTCAGGGCAAATGACAAGTAGCTCTCCTGGCAGCCTGTGGACTGCAGCCTTTTCAGTTATTAGGAGTCTAACTTTCCCTGAGGCACTAGATACTGAAACCTTTGAGAGTTAATGGATTTAGTTAAGGAATATTACAACACCAAGTCTCCCACAACTCTGAGATGCTATTGTTTTTACCTGGCAATGAGAGAACCAGGGGAATCCATGTTGGGATTTTTGATGAGGGTAAGATGACTAGCAGAGGCAGGTGACTTTGTTTTATCTCTTAATGAGATTCTGAGAGAGTGTTTGATATATGAGACTAATGACATAACCATATAAAAGTACCTATTATCTGAAGCCCTAAATGGACTTCAAACAGTCAGTACAACTGATTTTGTTTTTGGAAAAAGCAGCCAGTGGAACATATGAGTTACAGGATATTCCAATGGAAGTGGAAGTCAGACTGAGCTTGGGGAACACCACTTGAGTGAAGACAATTGTGTAGCCTGAAAAGATGGACCATAGGTCAGCCCAGAGCGAACCCCCAAAACAAAGCCAAGCCTGAGCCAAAATGTTAAATTTTCTTCAGGACCTGTGTCGACGAGCCATTGTAATTGCTGCCAGAATGTGGACTTGAGACAGCAAAAGCGTTCCACTGAACCTAAACTGAGTAAGAGAATTCATAGGCCAGTATCCAGGAGAGTGCACAGCTGAGAAAGTCCAATTACGTCAGGTATGGAACATTTAAATTGATCAGCAACACTCAAATCAGAACCAATCAAAGTAAACATCTGGTTAAATGGCCACCCAGTTCTAGTGGAGGTCAATACCAGCACGGCCATATCCGTGATTGCAGAACCAGTTTTTGACAAAATTTGCCTCGTCTCCAATCTTTAAGATTGCGCAAGACCTCAGCTAGACTGATAATCTATATGGGGTAAAAACAATGACTGCAGATGCTGGAAACCAGATTCTGGATTAGTGGTGCTGGAAGAGCACAGCAGTTCAGGCAGCATCCAAGTAGCTTCGAAATCGACGTTTCGGGAAAAAGCCCTTCATCTATATGGGAGAGCCTTTACAGATTAGGGGTACAAATTTGGTTCTGGTTTCTTATGAAAAGCAATGGTTCAATTACCAGTGATCGTAGTAAAAGGCTTGGGCCCAAGCTTAATAGAGCAAAATTGATTGTGAGAGATTTAGATAGATTGACAGAAAAATATATAGTTTTTTTTTTAAAGTGTAGCCTTACTGTAAATCTACAATAGCGAGTAGATTGTTTTTTCTTAATTATATGTTTTATTGAGATCTGTCGCTTGATTAAATTTTAAAAATATAAGCTATAAGTATTAAGTTAGCCTGGAGCACTTTATTTTAGAGCAATAAGACAGTGTTATTTTCTGGGTCTGTAGAATGTTAAGGTGCAAAGATGGCCTATAGTAGAGTGATGTCTTCCTGTCAGATGTGGGAGTTTAGGGAGACCTTCCACGTCAATGATGATCATTTCTGCAGGAAGTGTCCTTGGTTGAAAATCCTACTATATCGTGTGGATCGGTTGGAGCAGCAGAAGGGGCAATAAAGAACTTACAGGAACTAGGGGTTGTGATGGATGGCAGTTACAGAAAGGGAGAAAAACTGCAGATACAGTCAGATAGATGGGTGAACCTAATGAAAGAAAGGAGGGGCAGACCGGTAGTGCAGGAGTCTCCAGTGGCTATCCCCATCTCAAACAAGTATGCTATTTTGGAAAATGTAAAGGGTGATGGACTCTCAGGGGAATGTAGCATGAACAACCAAGTTTCTGACATCGAGACAGACTCTAATGTAATGAGGGGTACATTGGGTTCCAAGTGATCGATTATAGAACAATACAGCACAGAACAGGCCCTTCGGCCCTCAACTGGTACAGTTGGATAGGGGACTCTCTTGTCGGGGCACGAACAGACATTTCTGTGGCTGACAGTGAAAAATCAGAGTAGTGCATTGCCTCCCTGATGCCAGGATCAAGGATATCTCAGAGAGGGTGTGGAATGTTCTCAAAGGAGACAGGGACCAACAGAAGGTTATTGCACACATTGGAACTAACGACACAGGGAAAAGGATGAAATTCGGAAGGGAGAACATAGAAAGTTGGGCAGGAATTTAAAAAGGAGGTTCTCAAGGGTAGTAAAATCTGGATTATTCCCGATCCTACAAGCTAGTGAGAGTAGGAATAGGAGGATAGAAGAGATGAATGCATGGCTGAGGAACTGGTGCAGGCGAGAAGAGTTCACATTTTTGTATCATTGGAATCCCTTCTGGGGTAGAAGTGACCTGTATAAGAAGGAGGGACTGCAACTGAATCAAAATGGGACTAATATATTGGCAGGGAGATTTGCTAAAGATGCTCAGGAAAATTTAAACTAGTAAGGTGTTGGGGTGTGGGGGTGGGGGGAGGGGTTGGGGGTTGGACCCAGAGAAATAGTGAGGAAAAAGATCAAACTAAGATTGGTACAGTTGGAAAAAGGAGTGAGTCAATCAGTCAGGGCAGGCAGTGACAAAGCAGAGAAAAAGGTAGGACTGCTAAATTATACTGCATTTATTTCAAAGCAAGAGGCTGAACATGTATGGCAGAAGAACTCAGGGCATGGTTAGGATGATGGGAATGGGATATCATAGCAATTACAGAAATGTGGCTCAGGGATGGACAGGGCTGGGAGTTTAATGTTGCAGGATATAGATGCTATAGGAAGGGTAGAAAGGGGGTCAAGAGAGGAGGGGGAGTGGCGTTTTTGATAAGGGATAGCATTACGACTGTACTTAGGGATGATATTCCTGAGAATACGTTCAGGGAAGTTATTTGGATGGAACTGAGAAATAGGAAAGGGATGATCACCTTATTGGGATTGTATTATAGACCTCCCAATAGTCAGTGCGAAATTGAGAAACAAACTTGTAAAGAGATCTAAGTTATCTATAAGAATAATAGGGTAGTTATGTTTGAGGATTTTACCTTTTCAAACATAGACTGGGACTGCCATAGTGTAAAGGGTCTAGGTGGAGAGGAAATTGTTAAGTGTGTACAGGAAAACTTTCTGATTCAGTATGTGGATGTACCTACTAGAGAAGGTGCAAAACTTGACCTACCCTTGGGAAATAAGGCAGGGCAGGTGACTGAGGTATCAGCGAGGGAGCACTTTGGGGCCAGCGACCATAATTCTATTAATTTTAAAATATGATGGAAAAGGACAGACCAGATGTAGAAGTTGAAGTTCTAAATTGGACGACTGTCAATTTTGACAGCATTAGGCAAAAACTTTCAAAAGTTGTTTGGGTTGGATGTTCGCAGGTAAAGGAACAACTGGAAATGGGAAGCCTCCAAAAATAAGATAGTGAGAGTCCAGAGACAGGATATCCCTGCTACGGTGAAAGGAAAGGCTGGTAGGTGTAGGAAATGCTGGAAGATTAGAGGAATTGAGGTTTTGCTTAAGAAAAAAAAGGAAGCATACATCAGGTATAGACAGGAGAGATCGAGTGAATCCTTAGAAGGGTATAAAGGCAGTAGGAGCATACTTAAGAGAGAAATCAGGAGGGCAAAAAGGGGACATGAAATAGCTTTGGCAAATAGTGTTAAGGAGAATCCAAAGGAATTTTAGAAATATATTATGGACTAAAGGGAGAGAATAGGGCACCTCAAAGATCAGCAAGGCAGCTTCTGTGTGGAACAACAAGAGATGGGGGAGATACTAAACGAGTATTCTACATTAGTGTTTATTGTGGAGAAGGACATGGAAGATATCAAATGTGGAGAAATAGGTGGTGACGTATTGAAAAATGTCTGTATTGCAGAGGAAGAGTTGCTGGATGTCTTAAAACGCATAAAAATGGATAAATCTCCAGGACCTGATCAGGTGTCTCCTAGAACTCTGTGGGAAGCTAGGGAAGTGATTTCTAGGCCCCTTGCTGAGATATTTGTATCATTGATAGTCACGGGTAAGGTCCTCAAAGACTGGAGGTTGACTAACATGGTACCAATATTTAATAAATGTGGTAAGGAAAAGCCAGGGAACTATAGACCAGTGAGCCTGTCATCGATGGTGGGCAAGTTGTTGGAGGGAATCTTGAGGGACAGGATTTACATGTATTTGGAAAGGCATGGACAGATATGGGATAGTCAACATGGCTTTGTGAGTGGGAAATCATGGCTCACAAACTTGATTGAATATTTTGAAGAAAAAGCAAAGAGAATTGATGAGGGCAGAGTGGTGGAAGTGATTTATATGATCTTCAGTAAAGCGTTTGACACGTTTCCTCATGGTAAACTGGTTAGCAAGGAACACAGTGAGAACTGGCCACTTGGATGCAACACTGGCTGGAAGGTTGAAGATGGGCCAATTGGCTGAGAAGTGGTTGATGGAGTTTAATTTAGATAAATGTGAGGTGCTGCATTTTGGAAAAGCAACTCAGAGCAGGACTTATACACTTAATGGTAAGGTTCTGGGGAGTTTGATGAACAAAGAGACCTTAGAGTGTGGGTTCCTAGCTCCTTGAAAGAGGAGTCGCAGGTAGATTCGATAGTGAAGAAGGCATTTGGCATGCTTTCCTTTATTGGTCAGAGTATTGAGTACAGGAGTTGGGAGGTCATGTACAGGACATTGATTAGGCCACTTTTGGAATACAGCATGCACTTTTGGATCCCTTCGTATCCGAAGCATGTTGTGAAATTTCAAACGGTTCAGAAAACATTTCCAAGGATGTTGCCAGCATTTGAGCATGGAGGATTTGAGCAATAGGGAGAAGCTGAATAGGCTGGGGCTGTTTTCCCAGGAACTTCGGGGGCTGAGGGGTGACCTTATAGAGGTTTATAAAATCATGAGGGGCATGAAAAGGGAAAATACACAAAGTCTTTTCCCTGGGGTGGGGGAGTCCAAAACTAGAGGGCATAGGTTTAAAGTAAGCAGGGAAAGATTTAAAAGGGACCTAAGGGGCAACATTTTCACACAGAGGGTGGTGTGTGTGGGGAATGAGCTGCCAAACGAAGTGGTGGAGGCTGGTACAATTGCAACATTTAAAAGACATTCGGATGGGTATATGAATAGGAAGGGTTTAGAGGGGTATGGGCCAAGTGCTGGCAAATGGGACTAGATTAGGTTAGGATATCTGGTCGGCAAAGACAAGTTGGACCAAAGGATCTGTTTCAATGCTATACATCTCTATGAATCTATAACTCAATGATACAACATTTTTCAATTAGAAAATGGCTGCCTGAGTGGATGGAAAAGTGGCTGAGTGGTTAGCACTGCTGCCTCCCAGTGCCAGGGACCCAGATTTAATTATACCCTCAGGTGATTGTGTGGAACTTGCACATTCTCCCTTTGTCTGCGTGGGTTTCCTCTGTGCTCCTGTTGCCCTCCACAGTTGAGAGATGTCAGGTTAGATGGATTAGCCATGCTAAATTGGTCATGGAGTCCAGGAATGTGTAGGTTAGATGGATAAGCCATGGAAAATGCAGGTTTAAAGTGATGGGGGCAATAGGTTTGGGTGGGATGCTGTTCAGAGAGTGGTTATGGACTTGATGGGTTGAATAGCCTGCTTCCACACAGTAGGGATTCTATAAATCTCTGATCTCTGCAGTAAGTGGCCAGAGGCCATGAGTGAAGCAGGGATGGTCAACAGCCTGGATTGGAGTGGGGATGGTGGCCAGCAGCCCAGAGTGAGGGTGGGGATGGTGGCCAGCAGCCCAGAGTGAGGGTGGGGATGGTGGCCAGCAGCCCAGAGTGGGGTGGGGATGGTGGCCAGCGGCCCAGAGTGGGGTGGGGATGGTGGCCAGCGGCCTGGAGCAGAGTCGGGATGGCCAGCGGCCCGGAGCAGAATGAGGATGGCCAGCCGCCCGGAGCGGAGCGGGAATGGCCAGTGGCGTGGAGTGGAATGGGGATGGCCAGTGGCCTGGAGCAGAGTAGGAATGGCCAATGGCGCAGAGCGGAGTGGGGATGGCTAGCAGCCCGGAGCAGAGTGGGGATGGCCTGTGGCCCAGAGTGGAGTGAAGATGGCCAGCAGCCTGGAGTGAAGATGGCTGCTGGTTGGGAACCGGTGGAATCCGGTCAGACCATGTGGAAGCCCTTCTAGAAAGATTGCAATGTCTATCTTTTTAGCTTTATTCTCATTTTCCTAGCTTATGCTACATTGTCCTATACTTATATCTGTAATGTAGCATTACATTTTCTCTTTATTTCCTGGATTTTTTTTTGTACCTAAGATACTTAAGATGTTCAATGCCATGTGTTGGCAACATTTCACTTTTCACTGCAACCTTGTTCTTTTGTAACTTGAGTACATGTGACAATAAACCTAATTCTAATTCTAATAGCATTCCTATTAGCTTATTGCACCTGTATATAAGTTTCCAATGAATTATCAACAAGGACGCCTAGGTCCCTTTGTACATCCACAGTTTCTAAACTCTTATAATTTAAGAAATACTCTGTACATTTGTTTCTCCAAACGTAACCTCACGTTTTTCACAATACTTTCCACCTGCTGTTTACCTGTGCATTCACTAAGCCTGTCCAACTTCTCCTGAAGTTACTTTGTATCTTCCTATCAACACATCTACCCACTTCAATATATAGTATCTGTAAATTTGGAAATATTGCATTTAGTCCCTATCTCCAAATCATTGATACATATTGTGAACAGCTGGGCACAGTCATGGTCAGGGTCACTCCACTACCCACTTTGGCTATTTCTGCCTTTCTGTAGACCATTTTCTCCTGGAATAAGACAAATAGTGATTTAAATGTGAATGGAGTACTTCCGAGTTTTGGTACAGGTGTAGTGAGATGTACCACACATGTGAATACTGACAAGCTGTGGAGGGTTAGTCGCCTAGGCTTTTGGGGATGAGGTGGGGGAGAGGTGGGGTGAGTGTGGATGGGTGAGACTGAGTGAGGAAAGACATTGAAAATCACAGCGGAAATAGTCAAGCTTGAGTGTCGGTGCGAGGTGGGTATAGTAGCAAAAATAGGGTGAGTGTGAGATAGCAGAGACAATGTTATGGCACTTAATGTGGCAGAGTAAAGAGGTCAGTGATCTTCTTGTGATATGGCTAGGTGTTCTTCTGGATGGCTAAATGCCACACTAACTGTAGGGGCAACTTTGGACCAGACTGCCAGCGACTGATATTGTGGCTCCCTCTGCCAGTTCTGGGGCAAGAGAATATCCCTTCTCTGCATCATACCATCCACTCAGATCTCCAGGTGCCTGACCTCAAAGCAGAATGCCAATTTCCCCTTATCTGCCATGTTCAGGGCAACAGTCGTGAGATGTGTAGGGCTGGTCTAGGTTGCTAGCCCATGATTGGGTGCACAACAGGCTTTTAAAGAGGTATCCCTAAATGTCCCGGCATTTGTACCTCCACTAATCGTGTGAGTGAATTGGGCTTGCATTAGACAAGAGGGGACCCATAGGCTAGGTTAAGTAGTTCATGAGGTGAGTTTGGGATGACTATGCAGTAAAATCCATCCAGCCTCATGGAGTGAACCTCATGGGGGCACGGTGGCTCAGTGGTTAGCATTGTTGATAGGTTCGATTCCATCTCGGATGACTAATCATGTGGAGTTTGCATGTTCTCTCCATGTCTGTCTCCTCCCTCAATTCAAAGATGTGCAGGTGAGGTAAATTGGCCATGCTAAATTGCCCATAGTGTCTAAGGATGTGTAGGTTGGATACATTAGGCAGGGATAAATGTAGAGTAACAAGGTGGGGAGTGGGTCTCGGTGGGTTACTCTTCAGAGGGTTGGTGTGGACTTGTTGAGCCAAAGGGTCTATTCCCACACTGTAGGGATTCTATGATTCTGGAAAATTGACAGCCGAAGTATGGGAAAATTTGGCCCAATATTTCAAAATTAACTGATACTAGCACACAAATGCTTAATATTTTTTGCATGTTTATAAAATAAAAGTTGTTTGTCTGCTTTTGATTTTGCTTCTGTTGATAACCCTCACCCTGATTCAGTTTTAATCTGATTCAGTTATGCTAATACAGATTTTTTCCAATATAACATCCTCACAATCCAAAATTATTCTCAAATCAAAGCAGAAATTTACCCTTGCTCACTTGTGCTCTATAACTGCCACTGATTTAAACATTTGCAAAAATGTATTGATGGAGAGAAATTTTGCTTAACTGGCAAAATAGTTCATTCAACATAATGATGAAAATGTTTGACCTTTTACTTTCACCAATTTCTATGCAAGACTGTAAAATATTTTTTTTGTATGAAACATGTCATGTTAACACTCTGTTTACCCTCATTAATATGCCACAATGTCTTGGACACCTTTGTTATATTGGAGTAAAATACATTGCATTACTGAGAAGGCATGTCTGAAATTAACTAGTCAGGTACACAATTTTGCTATCTTTTTCTAAGTATGGAATCAAATCAAGCTATTGTCATTTTTTGTTTAATATTGACACATGAAACATTGTTTCATTAAAATGTTACATATGAAATAGGAGACATATATTGTTTCCAACATTGCAAAATTTACTATAATGACATTTGCCAATTGATTTCCGCTTCTATAGCCTACATGTCCCATGCTGAAGGTTTGCATATTAACTAGACTAATTAACGTTAGCTGCACTTGCAGCTGACAAACTCGCTGGCCACACCTAGTGTTTCAGAGGTTTCTGAGCAGGCATTTAGCATCTTACTGGAGTGGTTCTGGTACTTTCCAGTGCTGCTTCAGCTTGGCTGCTACCACTGGGTACGTTGGCCGAGGCATTGCAGGTTTATCAGTCAGGCAGCAGTTCCCTCCCTTCCTGCAGTCCCTTGGCTCGGCTGCGGTACAGCCAGCACACTTTGCTGTAGGTCTCAGCAGCTCACAAAACCCTTTCACCTGTGGTTGACCTGAAAGAGATCCAATATTTCTGTCACAAGTTACCACCGCACAACCACCCAGAGCTCCAGGTCTGGTGCTTGGCATTTTATAATTTTCCATTCCTCCTCCTTGGTCAGTGCAATGGTGCAGTTTCTAAGAATATTCGACCTTGCCACCCACAGGGTCACTCTGGCTTGGAACTCAGACATAGAAGCTGACAAATGTTCCCATCGGAATATGACAAATAGTGAAACAACAACAGAAACTGCTGGAAAAGCTCAGCAGGCCCATCAGGATTTGTCCCCAGAAAGGTCTGGGGAAGTGTCACATGACCTGAAACATTAAGTCTGATTTGTCTCCACAAATGCTGCCAGACCGTCTGAGTTTTCCCAGCTGTTTATGTTGCTGTTTCTGACTTACAGCATGGACATTTTTATGACAAATAGTGAAACTGAAATGCCTTTTTTAAATGCAATAACACAGACTTCCCAGATACCAGCTTCCTACATTGACAACATTGTCTTTGTTGTTACGTCACATTGATATCAATGATAAATGTCTCTGTATATCACTGTCTTGTTACTGTATGATCACACCAGTCTCAAGATCTGCTCCATCTAGGGAGTCTGAAGTCTCTAATTTTGTGAATGCCCCTCCATTGGCCTGCCTCACATTTTGCATAAGTTTATCCTTTAATGTGCTTTAATTGTTAATAGATACAGATTTTATATTGATTAGTGTTACCTATTATACACTAAATAGATAATACCATTCTTCTCATCTAATTATTCTAACCAACTTTGTATTTGCATTTCATGTATGTTTTAATTAAATTGAATTTTTGAGGATTAAAATATAAAACAAGATATAATTGCAATGGAATGTACTTGCCTGATTACTGCATAATCTCTAATCCACTGTGAAACTGATGGACTGTGGTAAAGCGTTTCCATAGTGACTCTCTGTTTATGGCAATTTTGAAAATGGATACTGGTCATCCATTACCGTTCTCTATGAAGTGGTTATATTGTCGAGTTATATTTAAATTTTCAAGTCCTACAATGGTGTTAATGGGATCTACAACATGGCAGTACTATGAAAAGAATTATATTAGGGTTGTATCTGGCCTCAGGATGGAAAAATGTCTATATTTTCTTCTCATACTCATATACCTATCTGTCTGTGCAGGGCCATATGGATTAGGAGCAAAAGTAGTCAATTCAATCTCTGCACCATTCAGTAAAATCAAGGCTGCTCTGTTTGTGTTTCAAATTCCACATTTCTATCTACCTTGGTAATCTTCCATTCCTTTACTTAACAGAAATGTATCTGTTTCCTCCTTAAAACATTCAGTGAGCCTGCCTCCACAGCTTTCTGGAGCAGACAGTTTCAAAGTCACACATTCAATGTGGAGAAAACAAATTTTACTCATCTCTGTCCAAAAAAGACAACTTCTTATCTTAGAACTGTTCCCACGAGCTGTGGACTTGCTTACAAGATGAGACAACATTTTCACAACCATTTTGTCAAAACCATTCAGGTATCCATTGAGGTTCTTTGTTAGGTTAAACCACATTCTTTTAAACTCCAGCAAAGGCAAATACAGTCTCTTCAACCTTTTCTCATAAGACAACCAGTTCATTCCAGGACAAAGCTCATTTGAACCTCCTCCAATGCATCCTTCTTTAAATATGATTTGGAGGTACTGGTGTTGGACTGGGTGGATAAAGTTAAAAATCACACAACACCAGGTTATAGTCCAACAGGTTGGACTATAACCTGGTGTTGTGAGTTTTAACCTTCTTTAAATAAGCAGATTTAAACTGCGTGCAGTATTTGAAATGTAGTCTCATGCCTTGTGTAACTGAAGCATAATGATTCTTACATTTAAATTCTATTCCTCTCATAATGAGGAATGGCATTCTATTATTATTATTATTAATTACTTGCTATACCTGCATACTAATGATTTGTGACTCATGCACTGGAACAACTAGATCCCTTTGCAGCTTGGAATTCTGTAGTCATTCTCCCTTTAAGTAATACTATTTTTAAAAAGTTCTTCCTGAAAGAGTGAACAATTTCACATTGTCCAACATTATAATGCCAGATATTTTCTCCACTCTCTCAACCTATATCAACCTGCAACTTCCTTATATCGTCTTTGCAACATACTTTCCTACCTATCTTTGTGTCATCTGCAAATGTAGCTGCCACACCTTCACTCCCCTCAACTAAATCATTGATACACATTACAAAAAGCTGAAGCCCAGTGCAGATCCCTGCAGGATTCTACTTGTCTCATCCTGCCAATCAGAAAATGACCCATTTATGCATACTTGCAGTATTCACCCAGCCAGCTAATATTCGAAGCACGCTAATATGTTGCTCCGATACAGTGTGTTTTTAATTTATAGATAACCTTGTATGTGTACCTTGTCAAATGCCTTCAAGAAATCCAAGTACAGTATATGAACTAATTCCTCTTTATTTACAGTATACATTATTCACTAAGAGAATTCCAATAAATTAGTTAAACATGATCTCTCTTTCACAAAACTATACTGACTCTTCCTGATTATCTTGAATATTTTCAAATGCCCAACAATAACTCTTAATAACCATCCCCATGATAGATATTCAAACTAACTAGCTGATTGCTTCCTGTTTTATGCCTCCATCCCTTCTTGAAAGAAATGGTCATTATTGTCATTTCCCAGTCTGATGGAACTTTTTCAGAATTTAATAAATTTTAGAAAATTAACAGCAATGTATCTAGTACCTCATTAGCCACCTTACAGTTCCTAAGATTTAGTCTATCAAGACCCGAGGACTTGTCAACTACATCTCATTCTGTTTACTTAGTACCATTCCCATGCGATTTTAACAATATCAAGTTCCTCTCTTCTTTCCATTTCCTGATTTATAAATATTACTGTTTTGAACCTTCTACACTGAGGACTGAAACAAAATAGTTGATCTTTGCATAGGACAATTCTCTTCTATCTATTAACTTTGAGCATTTACTGGAAAGGATAAGGCAGGACCTCCAGCGATGAGGAGACCTTCCAATTTCCTGACTGGGTAGAATAGCACTAATTAAAATGAATGTCCTGCCCTGTCTCCTATACCCCATGAGAATGCTTCCTGTGATGCTGCCGAGGTTGGCACTACGTAAATTATATGGCTGGTTGGGTTCCTTTATCTGAATCATAGATGGCCCCTCATTAAGCTGAAGAAGCTACAGCTTCCAAAGGCAAGGGGGGGATTGGACTTCACAGATTTTAGGAAATATCAGTTAAGTTTCCTATTAAGTTACATAGCTGATTGGGTCTTGTCTGATCCGCAATCAATCTGGCTGGACATCGAGGCTTCTCAAGTAAAATTCCCACTTGTTAAACTTTTATTTTCAGACAAGATGAAAATCATTACGGATCACTGCAAAAACCCTATAATACTAAACACAGTTAAAGCTTGGAATATAATGCGGCAAAATGAGGGCAACTCACATAAAACATCCCCCTATGCCCCGATAGTGGGAGCATGGGGGTTTCAACCGGGGTTTACAGATGCCACTTTTAAAGTCTGGAGATCCAGGGGTATCTCATGTCTAGGGGACCTATTTAAAGATGGGGTCCTGATGTCTTTTGAACAGCTGCGTCAGAAATTCGGATTATCTAATGGAGACCTCTTTCGATACTTCCAAATTTGAGATTATATACAGAAGAAGACTACGTTATTAGATAGTCTTTATAAATCAGATAGATAATGTAGAGTGCTACGGCCAATGGGGGTATCTTCCGTCACTACTATTTATCATTTACTACATGAAGAAGTATCGGGAGGTATGGACAATCTGCTTAAAACATGGGATCAGGATTTGGGACTAGAAATCTCTATAGAAACATGGAATGACATTTGGGAAAACACCAGAATCACCATCTGTAACAAAACTCAGGCTATCCAGCTGAAGACACTTCATAGGGCCCATTTGGCACCGGATCGACTGGCAAAATTTAAGGCAGGAGCATCTCCAATGTGTCCCAAATGTAAAATAGAGGTGGGCACAATAGGTGTACATTGCCTATGGACCTGTCATAAGATCCGTAGATATGGACTAAAGTAGCAAGTACTCTGACAGAAATTTTAGGAACGGAAATTAAAGTGGACCCTGTATCTCTCCTTTTGGGCTTTTCGAACTTACCCTCCCTGGATATGCACGGGAAGAGATTATTTTCTATTCTCTCTTTCTGTGCAAGGAAAAATACTTTGGAAAACTGGGTGGCTGAGGGCCCCCCCTGGACTTTCAAATTGGCACAGATTAATTATGGAATGTATTCCCCTTGACTTCCTTACAAATATGGAACACCGAAAGACCGAATTATTTCATAAAATATGGCAGCCCTTCTTGAATTATATGAATACAGATATTTCGGCCATCCTAACAAGGGCTTTTATTTAATTGAGATTACGAACCTGGCTGGCCCGGGGCCCCTTGGGAGAGGAATTCCGCACGAATACAGGTTTTGTTACATTTGATGTTAACACATTCCGAGCATGGATCTCAATACCCAGTTTCTGTATTATCCGTTTTTTAAAATTTCTCTTATTTGAATAATGTAAGGGACTTAATTATACACTCTGTTTAGTTGTAGGTTAGATTAGTAGTTGGTTGAGTTTTGTTTTTTTTTATTTCTCGGTATTTTTCTTTTGTTAAATTTTGGTTATTATTTATTTAAGATTTAATTGTATATCAATGTTTATACTTGAGAGTTTTGTTTATTTTTGTAAACTTGTAAAAATGTTAAATTTTTAATTAAAATATCTATAAAAAACTTCCCATTATTACACTCCAGATAACTAACACTCACTTTATTTATTCTTTTCCTTTTCAGGTACCTGTAGAAGCTCTGACTGTCTATTTTGATATTTCTGTCCAGCTTCTTCTCAGAATTTAATTTTTGTCTCCTGATTAAATTTTTAATCATTCTCTGTCATTTTTAAATTCAGACCAATCATCAGATCTACCATTGATCTTTGTGCACTTATTATACTTTCCTTAAGTTTGATGCTCTTTTCAACTTTCTTTTAGTTAACAACGGATGGTGGACCCTCCCCTTGGTATATTTATCCATAGCCCAATTAACCTTATTCTGAAATATCTCCTAAAACATCTGCCACTGATTTATCTCCTAGCCTAATTTCCCAGTCAACCAGAAAGTGCAGTTTTCATGCCTATACTGTTGTCCTTATTTGATGTTTGAAATACTTGCCTTACTTACATCTTCCCCCATTCAAATCACTCATATTGTGGTTGCTGCTGCCTAGTTGTTTTGTTTCACTGAGTCATTAATTAATACCGTCTGATTGCAGAATATCAAATCTGTCTTGTTTAACTTACCCAATCTTGATCCCTCACTTCTCAGAATTCAATAAAATTCTAGAAGAAAATTTTAGCCTAATGGCAATCATATAAATCATTTGGATAAATAATGTCCTTTAGGGATTAAAATCTGTCATTTTCACCTGGTCCAATTTACAAGTGATTCCAGACCACAGCAATGTAGTTGACTACAAACTGCCCCTGAGCAATTAGAGATGAGCAATAAATACTGGCCTGAGATTTTGGAGGAGGTTTGAGGGCAGGTTGTCAATCAAGTTGTATATTTTCTCGCTGAGCTGGTAGATTTGTTCTCAGATGTTTTATCACTGGTATCCATACACACAGACGAACAGGGACATCAGTTCGACTGGGACAATACATCCATCTTGGGACTGGCCAAACAAAGACATGCATGGGAATTCCTAGAGAGCTGGCATTCAAACTGGAACTCCATTAACAAACAAATAGATTTAGACCCCATTTACCAAACTCTCAGAAACAGAACCAGAAATGATATCACCTACCACAACAAATCAAGCCACACAAATAGCAAGTGGGACAGAACACCAGTGCTTCACCAAAGGCTCACTGATGATGTTACCTAGCAGGGTGATGAAGCATTTGAGAACTAACCCACCCAGCCCAGCAAGCAAGCTTACAACCAAATACTGGCCTGGCCAGTGATGCTCACACCTCATGAACAATTTTTTTAAAATGACTTAAACAATATTACCTTTCAGTTAAACATATCTCTCTCTCCCTATCCTGCATTATGTTAACACACAAGGAGGCTGATCACTGTCTTTAAGAGAGGTAAGTGTACCAACCTGCATCCTCAGGGAAATAATGCATCAAAACTTCAATTCCCCTTCTTGATGTTGTTCAGTGTAATGGATATAAAAAGGTAATCTATAAACTAGACTGAATTTCCACCCATGTTAATGTATAACACAGTCACAGCGGTGGGCCACAGGCAGTTTGAACAATTGAATGGATTCTGGTTAGCATTCTGTCCAAAACTCCTTATGAAGATACAGAAGTCTTACCAACCTCTTTCTAGTAATAGTCAATATGCCTAAAATTAATACAACCTGTTTGCAGTTGAAGATATAATAAGTTGCATCACGTTATATAAATCATGAGCCTCTCCTTGTATGTGGTGCATCTTGGACTTGTATGTGGTGCATTCTTCACCACAGACTATTAGAAAAAGCCTAGACTAGCGTAGAAGAAAGAATTGGAGGCATCACTCGGTCCCAAGCACAAATTGATTGTATCAAGCGTTTTGATCATTGTTATCAATCTTGCAACATTGTTTTCATGCAACAGATCATAGAAAACTCATAAATGAAGGATGTGATTAAACTTGTATACAGATGTTCAAAGTTCAATTCCTATTGTATTCAGTACTGAAAGCAGAATCATTGGTCCTTTGTAATTTTGGGTTGCAAGTTATAAGGCCACAATATATTACTATGACCTGTGTTTTCATTATAAACCATGGCAATGCACGGAGAGAGAGAGAGAGAGAGAGATGCAGAAAAACAGTGAGGTAAAAACAATGACTGCAGATGCCCTGGGGTTGAAGTGTTCCGAGGCGGAAGATGAGGCGTTCTTCCTCCAGGCTACCCTAAAGGAGCCTTCCACATCCATCAAAGTTTTACTTGCACATCCACTAATATCATTTATTGTATCCATTGCTCCCGATGCAGTCTCCTCTACACTGGGGAGACTGGGCGCCTCCTAGCAGACCGCTTTAGGGAACATCTCCAGGACACCCGCACCAATCAACCACACCGCCCCGTGGCCCAACATTTCAACTCCCCCTCACACTCTGCCGAGACATGGAGGTCCTGGGCCTCCTTCGCCGCCGCTCCCTCACCACCAGATGCCTGGAGGAAGAACGCCTCATCTTCTGCCTTGGAACACTTCAACTCCAGGGCATCAATGTGGACTTCAACAGTTTCCTCATTTCCCCTTCCCCCACCTCACCCTACTTCTAAACTTCTAGCTCAGTAACTGTCCCCATAACTTGTCCGGACTTGTCCTACCTGCCTATCTTCTTTTCCACCTCTCCACTCCACCCTCTCCTCCTTGACCTATCACCTTCATCCCCTCCCCCACTCACCCATTGTACTCTATGCTACTTTCTCCCCACCCCCACCCTCCTCTAGCTTATCTCTCCACACTTCAGGCTCACTGCCTTTATTCCTGATGAAGGGCTTTTGCCCGAAACGTCGATTTCGAAGCTACAGAAAAACAGTGTTCAGGAAGGAGACATTCCTTGCCCTTTTCATCCAAACAACAATATTGGTGACAGACCAGAAAAAGAAATCCATCATTTTTTGTTAACTCCTTCGACTTCAACTCCTATATCTGTTCCACTTGGTCTATGAATACAAACTGATGGCATGATTTAAAAACAGCTGAATATGGCGGGCTGTGCATCATAAACATATCTGTAGCATTACCAGAAAGATAAGCAGGAATCCAAGCCTCATGGTCTGTTTAGAATTTATTGCCCAATTATTATTGACAAGACTAATGTGGTAAAATCTTATTGCGCCTGTGAAACTTGACATCAGATCCTAAATAAATGTTTTAATGATTTAGTTAAGCCTTGAGAGTGCCAAATGTGTGATTTTTCCAACATTTCTCAAAGGTGGTTATTGGAAAATGGTGTCCACTGAGAGGTTGAATCTGTGTGTCAAAGTTTCCAATTGGTGTCTGCTGTTGAGAGGTGATCACAAAATCGAGCCAAATTTCTGTTTTGGTTTAATCAGAAGTACATTCCTCAGATCATAAATGCATACAATACAGAATAATATTATTCAATTTATTATGCCAGGGCTTCCTCTTTGAATTCGTCCCATGTCCTTACTGTTTACAAATAGAGTTGCATTTCTTTCTCTATTTAATGCAGGGATCCAATTCCCTTTTGAAAGTTACGAACGCTGTTTCTGTCAATACGTTTCAAGTTAAAGTAACTTCACACATATAACATTGATTCTCATCTCCCTGACACTTTTGCCAATTATTTGAAATCTGTGTCTTTGATAGCTGCTGGAAATATTTTCATCCCATGTTCTCTGTCTGAGTACCTCGTAATTTTGAATAGTTGTATTAAAATTCCTTCAGCTTTAAGGAGAAAACTTATGGCTTCTTTGGTCAATCACATAATTAAAAACCCAGAACTGTCACACCATTTCCACATACATTCTCTGCTTCCTCTCCAAGATCTTTTCAAAAGTGAAGTGCCCAAAATTGGACAAAATGAGCTGCATTTTACTGGAAATCAGTGAAGTGTTAATTTTCACGAGTTGCATGTAGGGTTTCTCTCTGTGAGCCCTAGTAAAATTTCTCAAAAATATTTTCAAAACTCAGCTTATTAGCTATGCACCATGGCACTCTACTCCTCACAGGCTGCAGTGCTCACCATTTCCAGGACCTATGAGGATCCCTGGAGCTGTGCTGTCTTAAATGCCTAGTTATGCATCTGATCAAGCACTCGTGACCTGGAGTTGGTCTTAATGAGCACATAGTGAAAGGGGAAGCAAAAATCAACACTTCTCAGGGCTGATACATGGCACAGCTGACAGTTCATTGCAAATACAAATGCACATTCATAAACTTATAACTATTTAAGAACAAAGCCACATTGCTTATCATCCTTAGCATCATGACATTTCAGCACATTGTCTAAGGGGGTGTTACTCTTTCTGTCTAGTGCTTGTTGGAGACCAACGTCTTCTCATTGTTCAAGATGGGAGCATCACATAGTGGACAGCCTTCAAACAATTGAGAATATTTACTTCTGTTTTTTTAACAGCAAAAACAAATGAACTGAAGTTGTATTTGCCTCAGAACAGAAATGGACTGCTTGCCTTTTGTGCAACAACAAATTTACAGTCAATGTGTGATCACTGCATCCAGTGGAACTGGTTGTGAATTTAGTCTTGCCTGGTTTGTTGTGCTTGGGCTGCATCACTGCATTATGGAGAAGGTGATGTTTCTCTTGCTCAATGTCCTTATCTTTCTTGTCAAAAGACTGCTGTTGTTAGTCCAGCTGTTCAGAGTCCATAGCAATCCCTTTTGCCTGCTCCAGTTTTGCAGAGCATGACATGAAACGATCACATTCTGTCTGGACTATATGGCAAGAATGTCCCCAAGCATTGGAGCCTCATCATTGTCAGGCATATTATGTGCTGTATAATAGCACAGGTCAAAGAATGGGTTCAAATACATCCAGAATCAGCCTCAGTCCAGAGATTAGGGAACAGAATAATCTGTCATGGTCCTGCGTTCCAGCAAGGCATCCAGTATTTGAAATGAAGAGTTCTCAAGGATATAGGCATCAAGGGTACCTGGCGCAGACCACTAAAATTATTTTATCATTGACCACACACTGATCACACAGTGAAGAAGGTGTTTGGTATGCTTGCCTTTATTGGTTAGTGCATTGATTAGAAGAGTTGGGAGGTCATGTTGCATCTGTACAGGACATTGGTTCGACTACTTCTGGAATATTGTGTTCAATTCTGGTCTCCCTCCAGTCAGAAACATGTTGTGAAATTTAAAAGGATGCAGAAATGGTTTACAAGGCTGTTACCAGGTTTGAAGGGTTTGAGCTATAGGGAGAGGCTGAGTAGACTGTGACCTTATAGAGGTTTATAAGATCATGAAGGGCATGGATAAGATAAATAGACAATGTATTTTCCCTGGTGTGAGGGAGTTCAAAACTAGAGAGCACAGGTCTAGGGTGAGAGGGGAAAGATATAAAAGGGACCTAAAGGGTGACCTTTTCGCACAGAAGGAGGTGCGTGCATGGAATGAACTGCAAGAGAAAGTGGTGTGAGCTGGTACAATTATAACATTTAACATGCATCTGGATGGGTACATGAATAGGAAGGGTTTAGAGGGATACAGGCCAAATGCTGGCAAATGGGACAAGATTTATATGGGATATCTGGTTCACTATGATGAGTTGGACCTAAAGGTCTGTTTCCATGCTGTACATCTCTAGGACTCTATAACTTGCACATTGATGCGATGGAGCACTTTTCTATCAGTGAACTCAGCTGCATTATAATATGAAATTCTCAGTGCAACATTGGGACAGTCTAATCCATCCCACACTTAGGGGAAGCCAGCAATGATGCCAAAGCTTCAGCTACAGCACTAATCTTGTCAAGCTTTATGAGTTAAAGTGGTCTGATTTGGCACAAACTGCCTCAATAAGAGCTTTAATGATTGGTGCATTGAGGATTGGAAGATCCCAGATGGATGCCAAGTGGATCCTTGGAAGCAGCCAGTTGTATGAAACACAACACAGCTGTCACTTTGATGGCCACCAGGATTGGATGCCTACCCATCCCTTCAGGTCACACGTCCCACACCAACAGTTGGCACAATTCTGTGATAATTTCCTGAGACATTCTTAGTCTACAGTGACTAAGATCTTTCTTATCTGGAGGAAATGGCATTGAAGATCATAGACTTTGGGTGGCTGCTGAATATTGAGGGGAGTCCAAATATGAAACCTTCATTTGGAGGCAGTTCATCATCTCCTCGAGATTGCTGCTGATCTTGGGCTTGCTGGCACATCTAGTGATCCTCCATTTCTCTGTGCCTTCATTACATCACAAGAACAGCAGTAATAAATCCTACCTGTGACTGGATGCAATGGTCATAGTACCAATGAACCAGTGTGTGGAATATCAGAAACAGAATAGGTCTGTAGTAATGTGAGGAGTCAGCACTCACATCACACTCAAATGATATATTAGTGTAGTCCTCCATGCAATGGGAAATGACACTGACAAGCAGTGCCATGGAACATCTCTAGATGGACATTTGATATAGGCAGTTTACTCCAATTAATGCAGCACAAGTCATGGTCTGCCAAGACAGGAGAAAATTTAAAGTGTTGTATGATTACTGATACTGATACCTACAACCCATTCATTCTTCCTTTTCTACATTACTCAAGAAGGTATTAACGCAGATAAGAGCATGTTGGCAAATATTTGGAGTTCAAGGTGAGAGGAAATCAGCTGTTCACACTTGTGCAGTCTACCACATCTTTGTCCTTGTGAATTGTAGCTGGACATTACACGCATTTAAAATGCAGGATTACATACATTGGTCTAGAAGGAGAAGTAGGTTATTCGATGCATTGAGTTTGCGCCACTCTTCAATGAGATTTGGCTGATCTGATAGTCCTCAGTTAGAATTTCTTATCTTTTCCCTATAATGCTTGATTGTCTTTTTGATAAAAAAAAATCTGTCTAACTTAGCCTTAACAATCCAGCTTCTGCAGGCCTTTTGCAAAACTTTGTTCTGAGATTATGCCCTCTGGTCTGAGGCTATCCTACAAGGAGAAATAACCTCTCAAAAACCATCCCGTCAATTCCACAAAGAATCTTGTATGATTCAATCAGCTTGCCTCTCATTCTTCGATGTTCCAATGGATCCAGACCAATCTACTCCACCTCTTTTTTAAGACAATCTATTCTTACCCAGTGCTGGCCTATTGAATCTTTTCTAGACTGCTCTCTCATGCCAGTACATCTTTCCTTAAAATAATAAGATCAAAACTGTTCAAGGTATTACAGCTGTGATCTAGCCTTGGACAGTTTTAACAAAGTTTCCCTATTTTTATGCTCCATTCCCTTTGAAATAAAGGTCAACATTCTGTTTACCTTCCTTTCCTAATACCATCTGAACTTGAATGCAAGTTTTATTTGATTCATGCACGAGGACCTCAGAAACCCTCTGTTCTTTCAATGTTTGCATTCTTTCTCCAATAATAAGTTAAGGGTGGATTCCAATATCAGTTCAGGATTTTAAATGTGGTTATTTTGTCTTCTGGGGTGGATAGAGTCAGGGATTGTATACATCTACAGTTCAGGCAGTAGGCCACAGTGAAGCTAGTTGGTTTAGTGCAACTGACCCAGGGGGTTTCTTTTTACTTCATTCATGGGATGAGGGTGTAGCAGGCTAGGTCAGCATTTGTTGCCCAACTGTAATTGCCCAGGGGGCAGTTAAAAGTCAACCACATTGCAGTGGGTCTGGAGTCACATGTAGGGCTACGCCAGGGTAAGGATGGCAGTTTCTTTCCCTCAAAGGACATTTGTGAAGCAGATGAGTTTTTACAGGAATTGATAATGGATTCATGGTCATCATTAGGATCTTAATTCCAGATGCTTGTTGACTTCAAAGTTCACCATTTGCCATGGCAGGATTCAAATCCAGGTCCCCAGGATAGTAGATGCATCACTGGATTAACAGTCCAGCCATAATACAATTAGACCATTGCCTCCCCAAGAGTTGTGGTCGGTCAGTTGGGGAACTGCACACAGATCAGTCAGGAATCCAGGTACACATCAGTTAGGGCTGTCCATTAAAGTTGGCCAATGAGGGTGGGTGCGAGGGCCACAGTCAGTCTTGGGGCTCAGCTCAATGAAAACCAAGGGCTGTTATCAGGATCCACTCTTTTGGAGGAAAACTGAGAACTTAATTGTGGGCATAGGAATGTAGAAGGGACAATCGTTGTGAAGGTGGAAAACCTATTGTATCATGGGGTCAAATGATAGTGCACTGGAGAACAGGGGAAAGTGGGGTCCTTGACAGTCAGTCTGGCCCCAAGTGGGTGGGGGTGGGTGACAGGAAATATGATGGTTAAGCAATAGGGTCAGGTCTCGAGGGGCTGTGTTGAGAGATGAAGTCTTATTTCAAAGAGGTGGGTGGCAATGTAGCCATACAGTAAAATGGGCATTCGCTAGGCTGAGGACTGTTCAGCAGTAATGCAAGGAACCTGTTTGCTTGACTGCGCTAATTGGCACAGCAAGTCCCGAAGAATGTTGACCATAATGTTGACACTCTTGTTCCTCGGATGCTGCCTGACTTGCTGTGCCTTTTCCAATGCCACACTTTATCAACTCTAATTGGCACAGCAAAACAAAATAAAACAAAACCAGGTGGGATGCTGTGAGCATGCAGGTAAGTGCTAAGTGAGCAGGCGCTAAAGAATAAGTAGCCATCCCTGAGAGGCAACCTGTTCCAGTCTGCAAGCCGATCATCACTGTGCATAATGTGCTCCCTATGCTTCCAGAGCTAACTGTCAACACTGAGAGAAATGCTAAGGTGGTCATGGTTTGAGAAATGCTAAGGGTTGGTTTGTTCTGGAAGTCAATGTCCATGGGTGAGGAGTGTGTTCGGCCTGTGGCCATGGATTATGTCCTGAGGTGTTGCTGCCCGGTCTCCAACATGGGCACCATTCTGAGCAACTGGTAAGATCAACCTATCAGGCACATGCTCTGGTTTCCTTGTCAAGTTTTCTTGATGTCTTACTTGTTTGGGAAATGTGGTAAGATGAGAGTCTGCATATTAATGAAGTGAGTTGTGGTGTTAACAAAGTGTCTAGCGTGTAATAAGGAGCATCAATTGGCATCTCATCAACTTTGAGCAAGCATCTCACCACACCATTTGTGAAAAGCATAAAAGGTGGAATATTCTGATCTCAATGTTGTTATGGGCCCTACCCCTGCACTGGTTGCCTAATTTTGCCACACACCTTGTCATAATCCATTTTGCTCAGACCCCTTTAAGATATCAACCTACATTTATTGCAGTCTCTTGTTTACAATCTCCCACGTGGAAAGCCTGTAGTATTCTGATTGGATTTGATGACTAAATGTTGAAGTAAGGATCTTCTCAAGCAAACAGTTCTCCAGTTTGTGAGAATTCTTGTAGCTGAATAGCCAGAAGCTTTGGCCTCAAGAAATATTTTACAGAAATGGGTTAAATACTTTCCTGCTTGAAGTGTGCATGACTGAATTTTGAGACAAGACGTTGTCTGAAACTCAAATGCAAAAGACCACATGATTTGCAATCACCATTGTAACAGGTTGTGTGTTCAACTCGTAAATGCATTACCTAAAAGTTCACAATATAATGATCATATATTGAGCATGGCAATCTATTGTCTTCTTTTGCTTATGATGAGGAGCTTCTGGTGGTTGGACTGGAGTGGGCAAAGCTAAAAATCACACACCACCAGGTTTTCGTTCAACAGGTTTATTTTTCTTTCAAGAAGTTCTGGGATTTACATATTAATGACCCGAAATCTGTAACACATTCTAAAAGAGGAAAGACTTAACAGTAATCTAGGTTTGTTCAATATATTGTTTCAGTTGCATGACATTGTAATCTTGTGTTTTATAAATCCTGTGTCTTATGGCCCTGCTCCACAGCTACATGATGAAGGAGCAGCGCTCCGAAATCTAGTGCTTCCAAATAAACCTGTTAGACTATAACCTGGTGTTGTGTGATTTTTAACTTTGTTGCTTGTGTTAATGTTCTCTCTTCGATCGGAAACATTAGTTAGGTGAGCTATAATTATTATATGTTGTTACACTTTATTTCAACCTTCTTTTGGGTGACGCTGAATATTTGAGTACATTTGGGGTTAACTTGGAACAATTGTTCATAATTTTGTAACTGTTTTGCTGAATTGCGGAAATCTTCATTGTGTTGATTCCTTTGTGATGCATTTCACACTTCACATGTTAGCATGTTCGTCTTTACGTTTGGAATCACTTTTTAGTATTCAATTCCCCAGTTCACTACACTTCGTACTCATTCATACAGCATTTCAGCATTGAAGTGAAGGAGATTAAATAGGGTGCACATTTTATTACATTCATTTCAGGTTGGCTACAGAAAGCTTGAAATTGGTATTCTTGATAGGATTAGGTCTGGTTGAATGTGTTTCAGTAGGTTTCTCACATGACCTCCCTTCCCACTGCTCTACCGCATGCTCTTATAGAGATGATGCAACGGCTGCATCCTTGTGATAACAATTGTGAAATGAATAGACTCTTTACTGATTAGATGAACCTTGGCTGTCAAACAGGCCTCTTTCTCTTATTCCAATATCTCTGTTGTCAGAGGAGTACACACTGAAAACCTATATAATCTGACACCCCATTCAGGCAGACCTACAGCTTAGAGCAGACTGAGAATGACACTGCCAGTGACTGCAAAGGTGACTGTGACAATTCTTCACATCAGAGTCCTTCCAGGTTTGAGCAGGTGACATCTCTTATCATCATTCCCACTTTGACACCTAATACTTTGGAATGGACATGACTCATGTGCCTTATGCTCAAATAGGAAATACATTTGGCTTTCTGACCAGAGAAAAGCAGGGAAGGGCAGTTGTGTTTTGTCGCTGACACCAATCACACAAAGTGGATTTGAAGTGATAAAACTATATACCAACAATATCTGAGATTCTAGTTAATATACCTGTTATCTAGGATTAGGTTGCACTGAGAGCTACCCCTCTAAGCTAGGATGCTATTATATGCAAATCTTGTTTAACTTGTTGGCATTTTATAACTAAAGGCTTTATGGAACGTGCCATGTGTTCCACCATGTCAATGGTCCTGGGTAATATGATTTTGAAATAAAATGTTCAATTTCTCACTATTCATATATTGTTCTGAAAAGTTTGCTAAAACAACTTCTTGTGTTCCTCAAGTTGGCTGAAGATGAATCTCAATGGGTAGAATCTTTCCAGCCCGTGAACAAATGAACATTGGCAAGCAAGTTGAGAAAATTGCGTGTGATGGCAGCGAAGAGATTGATGACGACAAGAACAAAAAGTCTGATTTTCCAGCCAAGTGTTGAATGGTGAGATGAGATTCTCACTACTGTTTGGTGAGACACCAGTTTGCATGCATGAACATATTATTACTGAATAGAGCCTAATTAATATGCAGTTTACCATTCTCCCATCGTCAGGATAGAAACTAGATGGTGACAATTCCTGACATGAAAGGAGGAGCAGTCACTTAACTTCAGCTCACTGACTCATCACCAAATGTTAAATTTTTTTATGTGCACAGCCAGGCACATTCTTAAATCCACCAGCAGCAGTAAAACGTCTTCCAATATGCTTTATTTCCTGGTCTCCTTGAAGCCTGAGATAACTACAGGATTCATTATCTTTGATTACAGACACCCACTGATTGCGGTGGCTTTAAAAATCATGCAGACTCTTCTCTCTGCCAACTACTAAAAACTCTGTCACTCACTGATTTTGTCAGAAAGCCTTTAACCAGTTATAAACAAAACTTTCTCTGTCTGCTTCCTCTTCGCAAAGTTAAGTGCAATAACCTTGTATTTAGATAGAAATATTAATTGGTTCACCTTACCCTCAACTCTTACAAGTTAAATATAAATAGGTTGAAAGTTTACACAACAGTACATTCAACAGTATTGTGACAGTCATTGAGCTGCAGTAGGCTGTCATTGCCTGCCTGTGTGTACACTCAGAGGCTGAGATGCAATCTATCATCGGCGCATTCACTGAGGCTTATGAGAGAATGGGCCTCAGCTCCCCAGGAACACTGGGGAATAAGCATCCCCGAAAGCACTAACCACTTTGAGTGTCACTGAATGGAACCCATGGAGGCAAGGCACAAGCAGTGGAATGAGCACACACAATCTAGAGAGTCTCACCTCTCAAACACCATCTGCCCCAACTGCGGCAGAGCTTGCAGCACCAGGATTGGAGTATTGAGCCACCACAGGGAGGAAACAAGTCATCCTCAATCCCGAGGGACTGCCAAAGAAAGAAGTTGCTGCCCAAGAAAACTAGACACCTCAGTAAAGTCAATATCCAAAGCAGCAAGATCAGTACAAGGTCACTGCCTTTTTGAAAGATTGATTGCTCATTTGGCATTCTTTTATATTATAGTTTTGTCTATTTTATTCAACTTGAAAGCAATTAATTTCACCATCAGCATTTTGTAATGTTTAATGAAATTCTGCACACAACCTGGATGGAATGAGAATAGGCCCTGTAGGATTGAGCAAAATCCCCATATTCTGAAATACTGGACCGAAATCCTAGACTTCTCAAATAACTTTTAAAAGTGAAAGAACAAGGCAGGCAACTGGGCTTGGTTCTGGGAAAATGACACAGACACAAAGATAGTTGCTTGGAACCATTGGTCTGCCTGAAGGTCCAATTCACACATTCTCTCCAAAAGAACAATCAACCAGGCCTGAACCCCATCCAACCCAGACTGAAAGGAGCCTTGGCAGATCAATGTCAATCATTATTCATGCACAGAGATACTGGATATTCCACTTCACCAAAATACATTCATACCTACTCTTAATTATCAGGAAGCCAAGTGACCTCAAAGGGAACACTAGAAGTATAATGGCAGCGCAGATTTGAGAGGAGGTAACATGACACACAGACTGTATAACTGCTAGCCCTGATCTAGGAGAGAGAGAAAGACTTTTCCAATTGCAGAAACAGTTTCCCCACAGGCTCCAGCCCCAACAAACAGCTTCAGAACCAAGATCCACAAAGGCCGAACATAGCAGCTGAATTGAGAAGATGAGCCAAGAGCATCATCGCAACAAAGGACATCCGAGAGAGGAGAAGCCAACCAAGTGCCATCTGAACAAGAGCTTCCAAACATGGTCCTGTTCCAAGCCAAGAGAACCAATGGCAAAAACCTCAGCAGCTGGGTACACTTTAAAACTGTATTTTCCCCAGTGGTGAGCTGAAACACTCAAGAGCCGAAAGTTTCCAACCTATCTAGCAGGGAGGGGAAGGCGGGTGCTGAAAGTACAAGGACCCCAACGGTAGGAAGCCTGATTAAAGTGTCTATGATTAAAACTGCTGTTTAGCTTCTAGTAGTGTTTTAACCTCTGTTTAATTTGCTAGCGTATCTAATTACTGTCCTCTGTATAATTGTGGCAATTTCACTGTTTCATCGCATTTGTCTTTTTAAATTTCTTGTATTATACTGAATTTTGTAGTTAAATAAACAGAGATTCTTTTGCCCTGAAACACCAGTCGACTGCCTTCTTCATTTCACATTCCCTAAATAAGACCAGTGTCAGAACCAAGGATCTGGAGGTGATTCAAACCAACTAAAAATCGGCAAATTAGTGATCGCAAACCAGAAACTCTCCAGTCCAAACCTCTGTAGAAATGAACAACATCACGATAGGATGTGATCATGAACAGTTAGACCAGGAGTTCTTCATGTTGTCATCAGCCCGAATGAGAAAAGATAAATTTGTTTTGTGAGGACCTTAAAATTGTGCTTTTACATTTGATTTCCATGTCCTATTATACTTGAGCTTCAATGTATCATTTTTTTGGGGGAAAAAAGCCAAATAGCAAGATCTGAGATTTTAGAAGTATTGAGCATGGTATATGTAGTTTACATTCTGATACATGCCAGCAAAGACATGTTATTGCTGATTTTGTGTTATCATCAGTTTAGCAAATAAAATCTTCATGATGGTAATATCATTGCCAATTTCATGCATGTACTGAACTTAGAGTGGAAAGCAATCTGTATTTTTTTCTAAATAATCCCCATTAACGATCATTAAAAGCAAGCTGTTGTACTCAACAGTGCTATCAGGCAGATGTGGTTTGACTCTGCATTGATCAAAACAGCAGCAGAAATGTAGTTTAGGAATTCAGGAAACAGATGTACACTCTATTACTCTGCCAGTATAAGGGTTCAGTGAATAGCTGAAGATATTGAGCAGAAAGGTCATAGGTTCCATGCCGAGTAAGCTGATCTCAACCAGGGGACTAAATGGCAGAACTTTCAGGGAAAAAAACTGGTCAGAGTTCCCACTTCTGACAATTGTCCAACAACTTCAAACACAATCAATCATTGGAAAATGACAGGGCAGAAAAAGACGAGCGTACTCATGATGACCAATCCGTTGTAATGAGACCAATCTTATTTTGCATCCCAATGCTCCCCTTTCTCCCTGCCACCAGAGAGGCACAAATATTGTTTGGGTTTGGATATCTGGAGGGAAGACTGGAAATTGGATCTTGGAGTTTTTGTCTTTGCTGTGCCATATGAACAAGAACTAATGATCATTTTTGTTAAATCAGCGGGACCACTTTTGGGTTGTTTTAGAAAGTCTGGTAGCATGTTTTCAGATTTTAATTTGATGTTTTGATTTATATAGGCATAATGGTGTTGACGTTATCCACACATTACTTGGATAACCAAGTAATGTCCTTCACAACTAAGTGGGGTTTTGGAGTAGTCATAATGACTAATGCTAGATAACAGACAGAATTGTGTTCAATTGACATACTTGCAGTATAGCTACATTCAATGAACAAATGTTATGAAGTGTGATCTTTATATATGGCATAAGTAGCAACAGCTGGTAACATTTAACACTGACATTTTAATAGAGAACACATGTAGGTTCTTTCACTTGTGCTCAGTGAAAAGATATCTTGCTAGCAAGTTTGGAGAAGATTTGTAGCTCAGGTTGAGGTTTTGGATGTAAGTTTGCTCACTGAGCTGGAAGGTTCGTTTTCGGAAATCATTTTACTTGTTTGAATAAAACCATAACTCGTTGTAAACATTCCTTATCAAAATAGTTGGAAACCTCTCCACTTCTTCCTTGAAAAAGAGGCCTCTACAGTCTCCATTCATCACCCTTCACTGCCTGCCTGAACTGGTTCTCACTTTGAATAACTTCTTCTTTAATCCATCTCATTTTCTTCAGGTCAACAGCGCAGCCATGGGTACCCACATGGGTCCCACTATGCCTATCTCTTTGTGGGGTATGTGGAACATTACTTGTTCCAGTCCTACTCAGGGTCCCACCCATAACCTGCCACAGTACATCAATGAAGATGTCAGTGCTGCTGCCTGCTCTCAGGTGGAATTGAAAAATTTAACTGCTTCTAATTTCTATCCTTCTCTCACAACCAGCTGGTCTATCTCTGACCATTGCTTTTCTTCCTTGACTTGACTTTTTCCATTTCTAAAGATAAGCTGCCCACCAATATCCATTACAAAGCCATTGACTTCCATAGTTATCTGGACTGCACCTCCTCACAACCTCACGGGGCGGCACAGTGACACAGTGGTTAGCACTGCTACCTCACAGCAGCAGAGACCCAGGTTCAATTCCCGCCTCAGGTGACTCTCTGTGTGCAGTTTGCACATTCTCCCCGTGTCTGCGTGGGTTTCCTCCGGGTGCTCCGGTTTCCTCCCACAGTCCAAAAATGTGCAGGTTAGGTGAATTGGCCATGCTAAATTGCCCATAGTGTTAGGTGAAGGGGTAAATGTAGGGGAATGGTTCTGGGTGGGTTACGCTTCAGTAGGCTGGTGTGGACTTGTTGGGCCGAAGGGCCTGTTTCCACACTGTAAGTAATCTAATCTAATCTGACAACCTGCTTCCTGCAAGGATTCCAATTTATTCTCTCCTGTATCTTTTCTGATGATGCCACCTATCAGCAGACTGCATCCAACATAGTTTTCTTTTCCCTTAATTGAGGATTCCTCTCATTATAAAGTGAAGTCGCAGGTAGGTAGGATAGTGAAGAAGGTAGGTAAAAACAATGACTGCAGATGCTGGAAACCAGATTCTGGATTAGCGGTGCTGGAAAAGCACAGCAGTTCAGGCAGCATCCGAGGAGCAGTAAAATCGACATTTCGGGCAAAAGCCCTTCATCAGGAATAAAGGCAGAGAGCCTGAAGGGTGGAGAGATAAGCTAGAGGAGGGTGGGGGTGGGGAGAGAGTAGCATAGAGTACAATAGGTGAGTGGGGGAGGGGATAAAGGTGATAGGTCAAGGAGGAGGATGGAGTGGATAGGTGGGAAAGAAGATAGGCAGGTAGGACAATTCATGGGGACAGTGCTGAGCTGGAAGTTTGAAACTAGGGTGAGGTGGGGGAAGGGGAAATGAGTGTTTGGTATGTTTCCATGTGTTGGTCAGAGTATTGAGTACAGGATTTGGGAGGTCATTGTACAGGACATTGGTTAGGTCACTCTTGGAATATTGTGTGCAATTCTGGTCTCCTTCCTGTCAGAAAGATGTTGTGAATCTTGATAGAGTCCAGAAAATATTTACAAGGATGTTGCCAGGGTTGGAGGATTTGAGCTATAGGGAGAGGTTGAGTAGGCTAGGGCTGTTTTCCTTGGAGTGTCGGAGGCTGAGGAGTGACCTTATAGAGATTTATAAAATCATGGGGGGCATGGATAGGATAAATAGATAAAGTCTTTTTCCTGGGGTTGTTAAAGCTCGCTTGGCTTTCCTACTAATAACGAGAGAACAAGAAAAATATATTAAAATATTAAAGATCCTTTATAGATTGCTTCTCACCACATGACAGGGAGCCCAGCAATTCTGAGTGTATGCTTACACACTATGCAGTGCTGCAGGTGCTCTCCGGTGTGCTTACACAAACCAAGGCGTTTTATGCCTATTTTTAAAAAAGAGGTGTTCCCTGTAGTTTCGCGTGCAACTGCCCCCAATTCAGTTACTGCTGGGGCATGTTGGGACCAGACTTTTGTCATGTTCCCTCTTAATCTTGCTGTTCACAGTAGTTTCTTTGTTTTCTTAGTTTAAATTTGGCCATGTCCAAGCTAACTACACCCTGCCCTGACACCATTTTGTTTAACATGTCAGTTTCAAGCAAGCTAAAATGTATCCTGAAATATACCATTCTTACAGGGTGGGGTGTCCAGAACTAGAGGGCATAGGTTTGGGGTGAGAGGGGAAAGATATAAAAGAGACATAAGGGTTAACTTTTTCACGCAGAGGGTGGTACGTGTATGGAATGAGCTGTCAGAGGAAGTGGTGGAGGCTGGTACAATTGCAACATTTAAGAGGCATTTGGATGGGTATATGAATAGGAACGGTTTGGAGGGATATGGGCCGGGTGCTGGCAGGTGGGACTAGATTGGGTTGGGATAGCTGGTCAGCATAGACAGGTTGGACCGAAGGGTCTGTTTCCATGCTGTACATCTCCATGACTATGACTCTATTTTTGACAGGGCCTTCAGCCATTTCCAACTCCTCTCCTGCACTTCCGCCCTCATACCTGCCCCTCCTTCACAAAACAATAATAGAGTTCCATTTGTCCTTACCTACCACCCCAATTTTTTTCTGAAATTGAAGCATTATCCTGCACCATTTTTGCCACCTTGAGCTGGATGCCTTTACCAAGTATACCTTCCCCTCCTCTTCACTGTCAGCATTCCCTCTGCGACACTCAGGTCCATCCCGACATAGCTCTTGAAATTACTTACTTCCCCTGCGCCATCTTCCCATACATTCACAGAAGATGTAACACTTACCCATTCACCTCCTCCCTTCTCGCTATCCAAAGCACATGTTCCAGGTGAAGCAATCTAGTCCATTGTATTCACTGCTCGCAATATGGTCTCCTTTATATTAGCAAGACCAAATGCAGGCTAGGTGATTGCTTTGAGGAATACATTTGCTCTATGCATAAGAATTAACCTCAACTTCCAGTTGCTTTCCATTTTAATAAAGCATGTTGTTCTCCTATTGGTATTGCTGTATTGGGCCAGTTGCAAAGTCAATGCCATTACCTTTCACTTGGTACCTGTAACATAGGTTGGCAGAGGGATGAAGTCCTGAAAGCAGAATTCTAAGTGTTAGAAAGAAAATTTAAAAGTAGGGCCTCAGGAGCAATAATCTTTGAATTAATCCCAGCATCAAATTCTAGTGAGCATAAGAATATGGAATAATGGTGTAAAAAGGAATGCATCAGGATTCTGAGATATTGGGATCAGCTCTAGGGCAGTGGGGCTCTGTACAAACTGGACAGGTTACATCATAACAAGATTGGGACGAGGAAGATTTGCTGGTGCTGTTGCAGTTGGTTTAAACTAGATTATCAGGAGAATGGGAACTTGAGGGGCAACCTGAATAGGAAGGAAGTTAAGCTAGTAACAAGGAGAAAAGCTGCAAGGGAAATTAGATGACAGGAGAAAGAAAGCTGAGCCTTGGGTATGCCGCAATTGCAAAATGATGTTAAAAAGATAAACTCAAGAACAGTCTATCCAACTGCATGCAGCATTTGTTACAGGATAACTGATCTAAAAACACTAATGTAGGAAAATTGATACAACATACTTGTCATTATGTTGTGATTGGAACATGGTCAGCCAGCTATACCTCCTAGAATGTGGGTTCCCTGATAGGGCTCTTATGAGTGTGAGGGATTCTGTTCACTCCAGGAACTGCCTCTCAGCTAAATGGGCCATTGTCATGTACAATGCACATATAATTAAAGGGTGACTTGGTGGTGGGATACTGGCCTTCATGGAATTATTTCACATATCTGTATAGCAATCAGGATGAAGAACTGAATACAGTGGAACCTCAATTATCCAGCATTCAATTATTCAAATTTCGGATTATCCAGACAAGATTGCAAGGTCCCAATGCTTGGCTAAACTGTGTTGTCCAGCATTCGATTGTCCGAATATTCCATTATCTGAACAAAACACTCCCCGCCCGTGTCATTCGGATAATCAAGGTTCCTCTGTATCAGTAGGGAGGATATCTGATTGGAAGAACAACATATAGAATCTGTTCAAGTAGAACTAAGAATAAATAATACCTTATGTGACACAGTGTCAAATTTTGCTTTATAATGCTTTTGTGAAGCACACTTGTTTTCATATAGAAGACATTATCTACTTTAAGTCTCCTGTACTTTTGTGCATAGAAGAAAATATGCATGCTGGTTTATCAGTCATACCTATGGAAGTCTATCTTGTTTCTCCCTTCTAATATAATGGAAGATTCCTCGCAAATATTTGAGCCTTCCTGCCCAAAGTAGTTCTCGGCATTTGCTTCATTAATCTACAACGGCCAGGCGCACAAGCAGGAAATGTTCCCTTTTGGATTTGATGGATTATGGAGGAAGGGAAACAAATATTTAGCCCTACACACAACACAAGACCTCTTGCTGCCAAAACATTAATTGCATCAATTTGTCAGTGGATGGACAGTGGAATGGGTGTTAACCATTTTCCTTTATTCTTTCATAGGAATGTGGAGTTGTTGCTTGGATCATCTGTTGTTGCCCATCTTTAATTGCCCTTGAGAAGATGATTGTGACCCCCCCCCCCCCACCTTGAATCACTCCAGTCCATCTGCTATAGGTATACACACCAGATGGAAAGCAATGCTTAAAAAGGTGGCTTAACACCATCTTCTCAATATAATAATGCATAGGCAATGAACGTTGGTCAAGCCAGTGATGTCCCAAACCAATTAAATAATAACAAAAACATCCTGAAGCAATCAAGATCCTATCAGTGATGATCCCAGTTAAATATACATGTTCAACATATAACATTTGTATGTACAACCATCCAAGGTCCAGAATGTCAGGACACTATGATGATTTGGTTTGATTTGATTTGATGTATTATTGTCAAGTCTACCAAGATACAGCAAAAAGTACTGTTTTGTGTGTTAACCAAACAGAACATTACTTCCATAAGTAGATCAAGGTATTAGAACAGAATGTACAATGTAGTGTAAAGAATGAAAAGTCAATGACATAGCAGATGCTGATGAAAATCTCAACCACAATATTTTTAAATTTTTTATCTCTTTAGAGAGTTCTGGGGTTTCTGGAATCAGTTAGATTAGACAAAGCAACAGTAGTTGTAGAGCTGTGCCGTGGTCCACAACTAAAATAATGCCTGGTCTCAGCTTGTGCCAAATCCATGAGTGCTGTAGGGGACAGACAGTACTGGGTACAATTCCATTTAGTTCGCTAAAGGACATACAGTACTGGGTACAATTCCTAGGCTACCTGCAAACCACCATAGATATCTTTCCTATCCATTCTCCACCCTCTCTCAACAATGCTGGAATTCACTGGTCTTTCCTCCGTACGATGAATTCCCAGTGAAACTTGGCTACTACTTTGTATGCTCATGCAAAGGAAATATTTAAGACCGCAAATGAAAATTTGGTCTTATTGATTTTTCTTGCCCTGAACAGTAAAACACTATGGAATGTATTAATTGCAAATTTAAGGCATCCATAGGATTATGGAAGGACACTGCTGCAGAAAGGTGACCTTTTCTACTATCTTGAAGCAAAGTTCTAAAAGCACTGCTTTCTCTGCAAGGTTACTTTTATCAGTCAGTGCATCATAAAAACATCTTAGAGTACAAATGTGATGGAATTTTTTATTTCATTAGGTCTTTGAACTAATGAAAGCTTCCTAAATTTCAAGGTTATTAAATGTAAAAACTTATCATCAAAGATAATTATTACCTTATAAATGTGAGAATTAAATACGCTTTACAAAGACAAATACTTCAAATGCTTCATTCGTTTAGCAACTCAATTCTTAATTTACAAGTTGTATTACTTCTGAACTGCAGACAACACATCCTGCCTCATACTTTAATATTTGAAATGTTAATTAATATTTACAATGCAGTCAGTGATATTGAAATTGGTTTTGGCAGAGTTAATGTCAGGCTTGCTGAATGTGTGGGTTTGAAATGTCGTACAAAGCAATTTCAAACTTAGAAATATTCAGAAATAAATCAGATTCATTTTGTGCTTACTTTTAATTTGAAGCCGTAGAACAAATCACAATTAAAAATAGCACAATTCATAGATATTTTCAAAGATATTCATTAGCTTAATCAGCAGCTAACAACTTTATTGGTACCTAATATAATCTGGAGTCTCTTTCCCATAATGTCTCAGCATTCAATGTTCTATAGGAGTCGTGAAAAATGAGAGATTAAGTAGAATATTTGAGCATATTAATATTTATACGTGTAATCAAAGAAAAACATTCTACTCTTGAGTTTTTCTTTATACTGCAGGACTTGAGTTAAAATAGCATCTATCATAGCCAAATCAGAGCCAATTGGTTTCCGGCATATGACAAGTTGAGGGTACTTATTGATGCAAAAAACAGATTAATTCATTAAAAGCAGAGGAGATCAGAAATGCTTTATCATGTAACATTTCTGAAAATACTAAGGGTAAAGTCCAGATTAAACTCTACTTCATCTGAGGATGTCGTAAGTACTATGGGTGGGGAAAAGGCAGGACATCTCGAGATCATGTAGGCTGGAGGCCCAAGTCTCCCATTGATTTTAAACAGAGGATTGAAATATTTCTCTTGAACTCATGGTGTTTCATCATTTGACATCAAATTCAAATCCACTTTTATTCTTTGTTTATAAGGCTGTGTTAGTACCTGAACAACTATATTTAAAGACTTATCAATGAGTCCCAAGTGGGAGTATACTGATAATTCTTTTTCTCTTCTCACAGACTTTGCTGGTTTCTGCCACTGAATTTTCCTTTTAGATGATCGGGTTGGAAAATATTTCTGCCAACTCTGTTTAGTCACAGATTTCCATTCTATTGACATTATTAAAAAATGTTCTTATGCCAACATAGAACAGAAATCATTTCAATGGATTCTGTTATTTTTTGGCTTGCAGCTTGAAGACAGGAAAGCCAATGAAATCCTCTTATGCTTGCTGTGTAGCTGGTTGTTCAACAATTGTTTCTCCTTGGACCAGTTGTTCTCTGACTGGTTTATATTTGGATAGACTTGGTATAGGTTGCTCTGCATTAATATATTCATTTTTCATTTTAGCTAGTGGAACTCCTTCTGCCATTGCAAGAACATTGAAGTCAGGACATGCAGACATGTTCAAAAGTGAAATTTCTGGATTATGATTTATGCATACATGCTCTATCATCGTTCACCTTTAATGGCATAATGCTGCTTGCAGTGTGTCTTCAATCTTGACAGTTGTTCCATATAACTTAATCTGTGTGAACTGTAACTTCTGTTTCTTCACTTATGCTAAATGGTCTGATAAGACAGTGACACTAAGTCCTGTATAACCCTTGTAAACAACGAGATGACTGGTGACATAAATATGATATTTCAAACTTGAGTTTGTTCTGTCACCAATTTCTCCCAGGAATATACTGGACAATTTTTTCAATGTCACCAACTCTATTGTATTAACATTTTTTAAGTGAGTAGCCATTTAATGTTTTGCTCTTCTGTGAATGTGTCCTATGATGGTTCATCTTCTGGAAATTGCCAGTTTTACAGATATAACATTCTTTGTTTTCATAGCTGGGCTCATTTTGCATTTGAGGCTGCCTTGTTCCATAGAAATGACACTCACTCTTAGTGTCTGCTGTATAAAGTGCTCTTGGCGTTGGCTTGTCATGTGTATCTTCAGGGTTTTTATACCTTGTAAACTGATTGAATTCTGTTGGTCTCCTGTGATAAACTTATCATTCTCCACTCAGAATTTGTTTGTGTTTGTACCTGCTTTCTGCTTCCAACACAGTCTAAGTAAATTTTCCCCAAATCAAATTTTCTTTGAACTATGATAAGTATACAAGGACTCCTCAGTAATTCAAATAATAATTCTATCCCTTATAAATTCTGGTTCCATTTCCACAAATCTGTAAATATCATTAATAAGACAATCATCTGATTCTCCTGGATGCTGAACTCTTGCTCTTTCAAGCATGTTATTTGTTGCCAGATTAAAGTAATTGCCAAAAGTTTGTAGAAATTCACCAAAAGTACCAATGCTTTCTTTTATGTTTTGACAAGCTATAGCATCAATGGTAGGTTCTGTTCAATACATTAATGTAGTTAATTTGTTCAGCTTGTGATTTAGTGTCTAACTCAGATGGAAATCTATGTCTTAGGTGCTGTTTTCTCCAAGATGCCCATTCTTCAATTTGATCTATTTCGAACATTAAGTCCTCCAAGCAATATTGTTTATCCTGCTAGTTCTTCCTAATATGATTATTTATTTTTCTTACTTTAAAGCCTTTTAATTTTACAGTGTATCAATACCACTGCATTTTCATCCTCTGGGATAGTTGGACATATTCAATATAGCAATGTTGTTTCATTTTCCTTGTTTTAAAAGCACGACAGCAGAGCAATGGTCCTTGTATTTTATGTTCAAATTGAGTATTCCACACCTTCCTCAGATGAAATGGAAGTTTCCTGACTTTGTAAACACAATGGACAATTTCATGCCTTTTTTTCCATCTCATGACATACCAGTGACAGTACTAAACCTGTAGCAATCCTTAGGTAGCATTTCTAGGAATGTGAACAAGCTGCCTTTACCAGGTAAAATCTGCAAATTTGGCTATATTATTTTCTATTCCTGAATTCAAGACATTAATATAGATTGTAAACAGTATCAATGCTACCTCTCTCTCTCTCTCTGCAAAGCCTTCTAAATATATTTTTATTAACATTACCTCCTTTATACATGGTGTCTACAGAATTAGATTAAAGGTAAAAGCATGCTACTAAACCTTATAGTACATTTACTACAAGGTTCAGTAGCATGCTTTTACCTTTAAGATAGAAATATCCATCGAAACTTTACAGTTACAGTTTAAAAATCTAGATTGGGTTGAAATATCTGGTCGGCATGGATGGGTTGGACCGAAGGGAATGTTTCCATGTTGTACATCTCGATGACTCTAAGACTCTAATACAACCACACAAATGATTTTTACTGGAAAACTGAGCTATAATCTAACTAGCAAAACCTCGCGTACAAACTTGTACTCGATTTGTGAATTGCACCCAAAGCAGAAACATTTATGTCAGTAATTTAAAAAAAACTAAGATTTAATTTACAAGCTTCAACAATCACAGGCAAAATGTGTCTTATTTTTCTCTTACTTTAGAATAGAAATTTATTGTCACATGTATGTTTATATGAAAAATACAGTGAAATGTTTTATACGTCACCTCATCACAGCACCTACATCAGTGACAGAAATCATACATAATAATTTTAAAAAAGTAAAATTAAGACAGAGTTCATCACAGTTCAGTTAATGGCTCCCGGGCTTGGGGAAAGCAGATTTTTGAAGTTAAGTCATTAGTCTGTTTAAAGTTAAAATAGAGAAAAAAAAATCAATTTCACATAATCCCGTTTAATAATGTTTGGTAGCAACAATACAATTTTCAAACCTTTTCTCCCCAAGATAACACTCACAATATTTGCAGCAGGGATAAATTCACAAATTCCAGTGTAACTTTGCAGTTTGCAATATTATTAAATATTATGCTTTTCCTAAATGAAATATATTTTTCTTTCAATTACACAATGATGAAACTGAACATTTTGAACTCCTCTAAATTTTGGAAACAATTATACATTTTACTGTGAATTGTACAAGGAATAATATCACAAACAAATCTTCTTGTACTTCATTTATCTTTCAGTTTGAAGGCTTACAGGCTCACTACTAATCCTGTGTATCTTCTTTCATCTCTAAATTATTTATAACTGCAGTGGAAAGGAAGGTGTGAGCATCACTCACACTGTGCAATGCTATTCAGCGTCAGTGGAGCAGAACACATCTTGTAAAAGAAAAAGGCTGAGGGATAAAAGTAATCTGAGGTATGTCCAAAAAAACTTGAGGCTACCATTACCAAAGAAAAAGAGATGAATCAGACTCTGGTGTTAGGAATCTTGAGTCCCTCTTGACTTAAAACGATCAGAAGTAAAAGATTGGCCCAAAATTGCAGGAGCATAAACTATAAAATAGGTTATAATATTATACTATAAAAGACACAAAGTCTACTGCGAAGGCAGTCCTCACAAATAAACATATTCAGTACAGTCTTCCTAAGTTTTCTCAACTAATATAAATCACACAAGCACACTGAGTAATACATTAGCAGAAGACTGATGAATAATAACTACTCAGGTAAATACAGAAATATAGCTAATACTTGTGAAACTGTTCTTGTTTATGAGAAAGTTAGCACTCTTTGGAAATAGAAGACTAACAGAGTTGAGGATAGATCAGCAAAATGTCCTTTTAACTGGAAGAGGAGGGAGAAACACTTAACATGTCATAAATATCATATGTAGTAACATGCCCTAATCATTGCCCTGTCCCTGTGTGTGCATATGAGGAAGAGAAAATTAAGGTAAGTAATAAATGAAATCAGTATTGTTAAAAGCAGACTTGGTGCACTTTATAAATAAACCAAGTAACACTTACAGTCCATGCTCTCAGAGAGCAACAGCCCTTATTAAAATGAAGGGCAGTGAGCATTCTCTTGTTTCATATTGTTGTGTTCTAACTAAATCAGTTGTAACCTAGTGGGGCAGGAGACACAGTAATAATAGGATTTAATGAATCTTATGCGCTATATAAATGAAATCCTCATTTTATTTAATGTTGTCCCCTTGTTCAAGAAGGGAAGTAGAGACAACCCTGGTAATTATAGACCAGTGAGCTTTACTTCTGTTGTGGCTAAAGTGTTGGAAAGGATTATAAGAGATAGGACTTATAATCATCTAGAAAGGAATAAGTTGTTTAGGGATAGTCGACACGGTTTTGTGAAGGATAAGTCGTGCCTCACAAACCTTATTGAGTTATTTGAGAAGGTGGCCAAACAGGTGCATGAGGGTAAAGTGGTTGATGTGGTGTATATAGATTTCAGTAAAGCATTTGATAAGGTTTCCCATGATAGGTTATTGCAGAAAATACAGAGGCATGCGATTGAGGGTGATTTTGCGATTTGGATCATAAATTAGCTAACTAAAAGAAGACAGAGGGAGGTAATTGATGGGAAATATTCATCCTGGAAATCAGTTACTCGTGGTGTACCACAAGGATCTGTTTTGTGCCCACTGCTGTTTGTCATTTTTATAAGTAACCTGGATGAGGGCATAGAAGGATAGGTTAGTAAATTTGTGGATGACACTAAGGTCAGTGGAGTTGTGGACAATGCAGAAGCATGTTGCAGGTTACGGGGGACATAGATAAGCTGCAGAGCTGGGCTAAGAGGTGGCAAAGGTGGCAGATGGAGGTTAATGTAGAAAAGAGTGAGGTGATTAACTTTGGAAGGAGTAACAGGAATACAGAGTACTGGACTCATGGTAAAATTCTTGATAGTGCGGGTGAGCAGAGAGATCTCAGTGTTCATGTGCATAAATCCCTGAAAGTTGCCACCCAGATTGATAGGGTTGCTAAGAAGATGTATGGTGTGTTAGCTCTTATTGGTAAGAGGGATTGAGTTTTGGAACCAGAAGGTTATGTTGCAGCTGTATAAAACTCTGGTGCGGCTGCACTTGGAGTATTACGTACAGTTCTGGTCGCCGCATTATAGGAAGGATTTGGAAGCATTGGAAAGGGTGCAGAGGAGATTTACTAGGATGTGGCCTGGTATGGAGGGAAGGTCTTATGAGGAAAGGCTGAGGAACTTGAGGCTGTATTCATTAGAGAGAAGAAGGATGAGAGGTCACTTAATAGAGATATACAAGATGATCAGAGAATTAGATAGGGTGGACAATGGAAGCCTTTTCCCTCGGATAGTGATGGCTAGCATGAGGGGACATAGCTTTAAATTGAGGGTGATAGATATAGGACACATGTCAGGGGTAGTTTCTTTAGTCAGCGAGTACTAAGGCGAAGAATCTCCATCTTCATTCTTATAACTGCAGCTACAATGTCAGTCAGTCACACAGCTAATGATGAAAGTGAACATATATTTCCAAATGTGAGAATATATTTGCTATACCTATGCCACTAATGTACCCTCAGAAAGTTTCCTTTCTTCTTTCCCTTCCATTTTGTTGTCACAGGTCCACAGCTGAAGAGAAGAGAGCCTACTGAATAATGGAGGCTTTCAGCCTTAGAGTTGGGTGGGTGACCCTGAGGACAGCTGTGGCTAGAGGGTGCAGACATGCTGAGACCATCCTGGTCAGGTGGAGGTTCACATCTTGGCTGAACCTCCATAGTGTGGAGGGTGGCAGACAGTGTGAAGCTAGAGGGGCTGGTCTATTCTGGGGTGGCCTGGAAGGAGATTGCTGGGGGGGTCACGTTTTTGAAAGGTAATTCTTGGCTTGCAACACTGGAATCAGTGACAGCTGGCATTTCCATTGCTGGTGAGTACAAGACAGTGAAAGAGCAGTACCATAAAGAAATGATATATAGTTAATGAGGTGAACAGCAAAGAATTGTATGAGATAAAACATTAGACCTCACAGATGGAAACCCTCCATGAAACTCCCCAAAAGTGACACATAACCAACTTCTGGAAAAATTCAGTCCTTGCCTGAAATTTGAAGAAAGCCTTTGAACAATCAGTATTACAGGAAACTCGGAGTGAAGCTCTGAAACTTCATGGCTGGATCAATTTTACAGGTGCATGTGCATTATGTGGTAGGATTAATAAATGGTTATAAATACTGAGAAGATCTGAGCATAAGGTACCAATGTAGTTACAGCCAATTTGCACAATTTTTTAAACGATGAGTGGTGCCTTCCTATCTTCAGACTAAATCCAAAACCGGGAGAGCTTGGATGAGGTAAAGTTGGCCTACAAAAATACGAAAAGCTGTCAGACCTTTTGACAAACGGAGCTGTTGAAACTCTGGTAGGAGGAATGTCCTGGAAATCAAGGTCTAACCACTCCATAAGCTGTACCAAAAGTGTAGATGTCTTAATCAATTTCCAGAAATGGTCCAATTTCTTCCTGTTCATTACTGTTACATAGAAGAAAGGAAACTTTCACCAGGCTTTTCAATAAACTCAAAATAAACTGTGAGTCACAAGTAAACTTATTCTTCAAACAAGTAGCAAACTGATTATTAACTAAGCCACTGTACAAGTTAAACTATATTGCCCTTAATCTCTAATGTACACACATTTGGTCACAGATAAGGTGAGGCACACACACACAATTCTACAGCGCTATTGTAAGTGGGAAGAAATTAAGCAAACCAAGTAAAAGTAAAGGGACAAGTTCAGATGAAAAAAAGGGTTGAATTCTTCCTTAAATTTAGATCAATGAGATCAAATTACTGACAATCACAGAATAATGGGAAACTTTATACATGGATTTTAGTAAGGCATTTGATAAGGTTCCTCATTGTAGACTAATGGAGAAAGTGAAGTCACATGCTGTGCAGTGTATTCTAGCTAGGTGGATAAAGAACTGGTTAAGCATCAGGAAACAGAGTTGAAGGGAGTTTCTTGATATGGAAAAAGGTGACTAGTGGTGTTCCACAGGGGTCAGTATTGGGGCCACTGTTGTTTGTAATATACATAAATGATCTGGAAGAGGGCACTGTTGGTATGATCAGCAAGTTTGCAGATAACAAAAAATTGGTGGAGTAACAGAAAGCATAATGTACTGTCAGGGAATACAGGAGGATATAGATAGACTGAGAGTTGGGTGGAAAAGTGGCAGATGGCTTTCAATCTAGACAAATGTGAGGTGATGCATTTAGGAAAGACTAATTCTAGAGAGAATTATATACAATGAATGGAAGAGCCTTGGGAAAGGTTGATGAGCAGAGAGATCTGGGAGTGCAGGTCCATTGTACCCTGAAGGTTGCTGCACAGATGGATAGAATGGTCAAGAAAGCATATAGTATGCTTGCCTTCATTGGACAAAGTATTGAGTATAAGAGCTGGCAAGTCATGATAAAATTGTACAAGACATTAGTTCGGCCGCATTTAGAATACTGTATACAGTTCTGGTTGCCACGTTACCAAAAGGATGTGGACGCTTTGGAGAGGGTGCAGAGAAGGTTTTCGAGGATGTTGCCTGGTATGGAAGGTGCTAGCTATGAAGAGAGGTTGAGGAGATTAGGTTTGTTTTCATTAGAAAAAAGAAGATTGAGGGGGGACCTGATTGAGGTTTACAAAATCATGAAGGGTATATATAGGGTGGATAGAGACAAGCTTTTTCCCAGGATGAAGGATTCAATAACGAGAGGTCATGGTTTCAAGGTGAGAGGTGGAAAGTTTAAGGGAGATACACGTGGCAAGTACTTCACACAGAGGGTGGTGGACATTTGGAAAGCATTGCCAGCAGAAGTGGTAGAGGCAGGCATGGTAGATTCATTTAAGATGCCTCTGGACAGATGCATGAGTAGGTGGGGAGCAGAGGGATACAAATGCTTCGGAATTGACGGACAGGTTTAGACAGTACGTTTGGATGAGCTCAGGCTTGGAGGGCCGAAGGGCCTGTTCCTGTGCTGTAAATTTTCTTTGTTCTTTGTTCTTTTGTTCTTTCAGAACAAATTTCAGATTCAGACATAAGCAGTTAGGAACCCTATTGTTTGAAAAACTTTATCTTTTTTTTTCAAACTAATTCATGGACAGAGATATTGAGAGAGTGTTGCCTTGAACTCCACACTCCTACCTTTACTGACTGAAAGAGGAAGAGACAATACTGCATCCACCTAAACGTCTCTAATAACTACCTATAGCTTTGAGCTGTGTGCTGAAAAGCAGCCTCAGGACTGAGGTATTGCATTGTCACTAAATGATAGCAGTCTACTTCCATTAGATTTTTCCAAGTCTTTTTGTTCAATAAGTAAAGCAATAATACTCCCAACCTTATTTCTCTGTAAAATCCTTGCTGATACTTGTTTCTAACGGCAGCCTTTCTTTGTAATCTGTAAATAGACCATAAACTTTAAGCTTTTAACTTTCAAGTTCCAAGCAATCACATGATAAATCCTTTGTAACCCAGTAGTGTCCAAATACGTCCAGATTACAATTCTCATAGATGATAATAATATCCATTCCTAACATAAATCATTGTTTTCCTCCTGTGGCTGTAGGAAATGGAATTAGGATACTTCAAGTGATATAATTAAAGGGTACCACAGACTGCACTCAAAGACACTAACAACAGAGGTAGAAGTCATATGACTACGGTAAGCTACCAAGTAGAATAAATACAAAACTCCTATTTCATAAAGAAAACAAATAAAAATGCATATACTATAATTTACAGTTATAAGTAACAGAAGTTATTCAATATACATGGTCACAAAAAAAATTATCACTCATTAACAAAACAGCAAAATAATTCTAGTCAGTTCCACTTTTGTCAATCTCTGTATGTGCATTGCGTACACAGCCTTTAAATCATGCAGATCTGCAAGTAGCAGGGAGTGTTTGGTATTGGCTGTTCATTGAGTACCTGCTCTTTCCTAAAATGGTGTTCCTTCTCCAGGCAGTGTCATTCCCATGGAGATTGCTATCGCTGTCATAACACAGTGTTGCTTAAACACTTGTATTACTGGGGAACATTGCACTTCTGGGAGTCACTGGTCATTTTGTGTAAGTGTTGAAATCAGTTCTTCCTTATCAGTTACCTTCAGTGAAAGTACAATTACTCTAATGCGACATATATGTCTGCAGTTCTGATGCTATACCTGTTCATTCATCATCAATGGATATGATCACAGTGACAACAGCTCTACACAGATTCCAGGTTACCAGCTCTGGCAATGATTGGCAATTCCATGAAGGTGAAATATGGCCATCTCTCATCATACCTTCATTTTGATATTAACATCTGTTACTGCTTCTGGGTGCAATGGAATTTTGGTTATTAGATGAATAGATTGGGTGCAGCATAACATTGGACTTTAAACTGAACTACTCTCCATGCCTTCTATGGATATATCGCTCCACTCAAAGATTATTTTGAACAAGTCTATGGTGAATTTAATCAAATTCTTTGTCATTCCTTTGGCAACTTTAATTCACAATTCAAATTCTCAATTTGAATGGGGATGCCATGGAGATAATGTTTAATCTTGCATTTACCAATCATTTATGAATCAACTGAATTCTTTGTTTATGAATTGAAGACCACTGTCACACATCAGCATTTCTGGAATCCCATAACAACTCATGTATGATTGTCATTCCTGTGAGAGTCAAGAGAACAGTAGAAAGTAGAGCCAATTCAAAGCTTTATTCATGATCTACTTGGGATGATATGTGTCACAATGACACTAAGTGGTTTACCTTCGAAATTTCTTGCAAACACTGTGTTCGTCTTTGACTAATGGTACATATTTATCTAGTCAAATGTTTCTTTTACTTTTCTGAAACTCAGGTCCTTCCTGGATGTGCTTCAGCATCTCTTTTCTCATTTCCTTGTGATAATGACTTGATTTCCTTTTTACAAATGCCATCCCAGACTGTTATTTCATCGCAGTTAGATCAATTCTCTACTATGGCAACAAATGTATCCTTGATATTTTATTGCAATGAATAATGTATTAGACTCTCAGCTTAATTTGTTCTCTTGACCTGAGTATGATTTCACAAAGAGCCTCAGTCATGTGTTTGAGGGCTTCATTTTTGGGTCAATATCTTGAGCAACTTCCCACAGATCTGTGAAGCTCATGATAGACACCAATGCCATGTGCAATACCTGACATGTCAATATTGCTGTTCTTTTGCAGTTATCATTCTAACTGCCACAGGCCATTTAATATCTTTCAACTAACCTGTTGCATGATATGGAGTCAGTTTTAAGAATTACCAGCTGGCACTTGTCCAGCAGTCATCATTATAGGCTTGTTTTGCTACTTTCTTGCTAAGCACATCAGAAATTGCAGCAGGACCTTGATCAGCTGGGGAAGTGGGCTGAGAAATGAAAAATGGAGTTTAATCTAGATAAGTGTGAGGTCTTGCATTTTGGAAAGTCAAATCAATGTCAGAGTTTCATGGTGAATGGTTGGGCCTTAAGGAATGTGGTGGAACAGAGGGACGCTGGAGTTCCGGTGTATGGTTCTCTGAAAGTGGAGTTACAGGTAACAGGGCAGTGAAGAAGGCTTTTGGCATTCATCACTCAAGGCATTCAGTATTACAGTTGGGAAGTTATGCTGCAGTTATACAGGACATTGCTGAAACCACACTTAGAGGATTGTGTTCAGTTTAGGTCACCTTGTTATAGAAGGGATGTTTGATTAGATTACTTACAGTGTGGAAACAGGCCCTTCGGCCCAACAAGTCCACACCGACCCTCTGAAGACCAACCCACCCAGACCCATTCCTCTACATTTACCCCTTCACCTGCACATCTTTGGACTGTGGGAGGAAACCGGAGTACCCGGAGGAAACTCACACAGACACAGACAATTGCCCGAGGTGGGATTTGAACCTGGGTCTCTGGTGCTGTTAGGTAGCAGTGCTAACCACTGTGCCACCGTGCCGCCCAAGAATACAGGAAAAAATTACAAGGATGTTACCTGAACTCAATGGTCTGAGTTATAGAGAGAGGTTGGACAAGCTCAGACTTTTTTCTTTAGAACGTAGGAGACTGAAAGGGAACCTTATAGAGGTGTAGAAGATCATGAGAGGCATGGATAGGGTGAATGCACTCAGTCTTTTTCTCAGGGTTGGGGAATCGAGGACTAGATGGTATCAGTTTAAGGTTAGAGGGGAAAAAATAAAAGGGAACCTGAGAGATTTTGTTTTTACGCAGAGTAGTACGCACATGGAATGAGCTGCCAGCAGAGGTGGTTGAGGTGGGTATATTAACAACATTTAAAAGATATTTGGACAAATATATGGATCAGAAAGGATTAGAAAGATATGGGCCAAGCACAGGAAAATGGGGTTAGTGTGGATGGACATTTTGGTCGGCACGGACCAGTTTGGGCTGAAGGTCCTGTCTCCGTGCTGTAGGATTCTATGACTCTATGACACATGCATGTAAAAAGTGATTCAGCTTCTTGCAGATTACTTTTTTTGTATGATATACTTATATTTTATCCAATGGCCTTTATCTCTCTGCTGATGCTTCTGAAAATATCTTTCTTTTGAATACATTATTTTCATTTAGTCTGGAGTGTCTCTCAGTAGAATGTTTTCATCAGTTCTCTCATTAATATATTTGATGATTGACAATCTCGCAGACTCAACACAAGTCATAGCTTTCTTGAAGGAAAGGTACTCTCCTCTTAGCTGACTTGCAGGATCTCTTATGCCTAAGATAATTTCTCTCTGGTGGGATCATATTTCAGTAACCCTAAATTATAGGATCCAACTAGATATTTCAGTGCCATCAGATACTCAAAAGTTCCTGATTAGACTTGAGCTCTGATGTTGAATAAATGTTACTCATCGGTAACATTCATATGGGATTCAAAGTTTGTCTACGAAGGTTGAAAAATCTCACATAGAGTCACAGAGATTTATAGCATAGAAACAGTTCAACTCATCCATGCCAACCAAATATGCAAAATAAATCTAGTCCCATTTGCCAGCACTTGGCCCATATCTCTAAACCCTTCCTATTCATATATCCATCCAGATGTCTTTTAAATTGTACCAGCTTCCACCACTCCCTCTGGCAGCTCATTCCATACAAACACTACCGTCTGCATGAAAACGTTGCCCCTTAGGTCCCTTTTAAATCTTTCTCCTCTCACCCTAAACCTATATCCTTTAGTTTTGAACTCACCCACCTGGGGAAAAGACCTTGGCTATTCACCATACCTATGATTTTATCAACCTCTATAAAGTCACCCTTTGGTCTCTGATGCTCCAGGGAAAACAACCCCAGTCTATTCAGCCTCTCCTTAAAGCCAAAATCCTCCAACCCTGGCAACATGCTTGTAAATCTTTTCTGAACCTTTTCAAGCTTCACAATATCCTTCCTATAGGATGGAGACCAGAGCTACATGCCATGTTCCAAATGTGGTCTAACAAATGTCCTGTACAGCTATATCATGATCTCCCAACTCTTACACTCAATGCACTGACCAATAAAGGCAAGCATACCAAATACCTCCTTCACTATCTATCTGCGACACTACTTCCTAGGAATTATGAACCTGCAGTCCAAGGTCTCTATGTTCAGCAGCACTCCCCAGGACCTTGCCATTAGTGTAAGTCCCACCCTGATTTACCTTTCCAAAATGCAGCACCTCACATTGATCTAAATTAATGTCCATCTGTCATTCCTTGGCCTATTGGCATATCTGATTGAGGTCCTGTTGTACTCTGAGGTGACCTTTGTATCTCTCCACTACACCTCCAATTTTGGGCTAATCTGCAAACTTACTATATCTCCTATGTTCACGTTCAAATCATTTACATAAACAACAAAAAGCAGTGGACCACCACTGATCCTTGTAGCAACCATTGGTCACAGGCCTCCAGTCTGAAAAGTTACCCTCCACCACCACCCTCTGTCTTCTACCATTGAGCCAGTTCTGTATTAAATGGCAACTTGCACTTGTCTTCCATGTAATCTAACCTTGCTAACCAGTCTACCAAGAGGAATCTTGTCAAACACCTTAAGTCTACATCGGTCATGTCCACCGCTCATTAGTTCTTCGAAAAACTTAATCAAGTTAGTAAGACATGATTTCCCACATACAAAGCCATGTTGACTATACCTAATCAGCCCTTGTCTTTCCAAATACATGTAAATCCTGTCCCTCAGGATTTTGTCCAACAATTTGCCCACCACTGATGTCAGGCTTACTGGTCTACAGTTCCCTGGCTTTTCCTTACCATCTTTATTCTATCTGGTTCATATACCTCAGTGAGATTCAGGCTGCAATACAATTTATAACACCCTTTCCTCATCACCAATAACAAGGTTGCTATTCGTGCAAGCTCAGAATTTTAAAATTGATTTTGTAGCCATTTCATAGTAGAGAGTAGAAAAATACATTCAATTCTGTTTCATATCTTGCTTCATTTCCATAATAGCAGGGACTGGAAATTGCACAGCCAGTTTGAATCCCCTCGTAATTCATAACTGTAAGCTGCTGTTTCGGTACTTTTATGCTTTTGCTTTCAGTAGCTGGCTCTCTTACAGCTCTTAAAAACCACTCAGTTCCAACTGGACATTCCTTGCTGTCATTTTCACAGAAGCTGACTTTTTTTTACAGCCAACAAACATGAACGCCGCCACCACCCACATCCCCCCACTCATTCCCAAGATCCACAGACTTGATGAATTAGAAACTTGCTTGGGAAGTATTTTGCTGGGTGGAGTTCCTAAGCTGAAGCACACAGAAGCTTTGAGCAGAAGGTGAGTAGAGAACTTAACAATCTTTTGACTGAATCACAGACAGATTAGTGAAGATTGAGTTAACGCATCCCAAATGAACGGGCTGCCCTCACTAGTGAACCAATCAACCGCAGCGACTTTTCTCTCATATTACCTGGAGCTGAAATAATTGCAGCCCAGGCAGGAGAGCCCATTAATTGGCTCTTAACTGGTCATTAATTGGTCACTTTGAGAGCTTCAATTGGGAAGATGGAGCTTGTGCTTTTCTGCCTCACACTTAATTTCAGAGGATACAGGGTACTATTTTGCTATTATCCTGAATAAGTTACTTCCTGTGTCTGCCCCTCTGCCTCTGGGCTCAAACAAGTCCGTGTACATTACTTGATTTATACCTGATAGTACAATTGTCGGGGTGCAAAATGCACAGCAAATTTCAAATCCTGTTAAATAAATGTTCACCTGTTTATACCAAACTGTCTTGCAGTATTCAAACCACACAAAGATGGGTGGTTATTGAACACAGCTAATTTCTGCTCATATTTCTGATCCTTTCCACTCCATTATGTCCATATTGAACTTTTATATGGATGACAACAGAACCTAAAAGTGGAACCTGAATCTCTCTATTTTGTTCCAGTCAATAGACAGTGATTACAACATTTCATTCCCACATAAAGAGTATTGTGATAGCAGATATTTTAGGCTGAAATTACACTGTTTTATAAAAAACACTTTCTACCTTAAAACAAATTGAAGCAATGTGAATGCGATGCTATGGTAAAGTACAGTGAGTTTTGATTGCAACAAAAGTATTTAAGCTTGTCTTGTCTAGTCTCATAGCAGAGCTACTGAAGTGTGCTGTAACACAGACAGACATTCATTATCCTTTATACCACTTTAGTAAGTACTCAGATATTTATTCTGTATATTGCAGTCAAGCATTGCACACAAATCACTGTCAATAATTCTCGTGCCATCAAAATAAAAGTGAAAAATAGACTCATTAGTGACCTATGACTTATTTAACAGGGGAAAAGGCTTTGTTATCTTTTGGAGCAGTCTATACAGTGCACAATACTGGAGTAAATGTACAAAACAAGTGATAAAGTATCTATAGTTTCTGTGTGTATAAGATATGTGTGTATATCATACTAAGTCAAAATTGGAATAACCCAAAATTCCAATTGTCTCACAGTTGTCAGCTGTTCCTATCAGCTGAGTAGGAAATCCAATAGAGTAATACTAATGATAAACTGGAGTTCTGCACTAGTAACTTTGGATTGGCTGAACTCTTACAAATGACTGTGCTCAACAATTGGGTTTGAGTTAGGCGACATGAGAGCACCTAAACATAAAGCTTTGGCCAAGCATTAATTTAACACCAAGATCTGCCTTAGAAGGGAATTTCAAACCCTGCAACTATGTGAAACCTGTGACAAAGTTAAAAATGGTGATAGTTGGAGAGAAAATGAAGTTGAAACAACAAGTCGAAAATTGTGGTTCGAAAGTTGATCGGGCATTTGCAAAGTATGGAATATTGTAGCATCAAGTATGTCCATCATTATAAAGGGCAAGGCAAACATCTGAGAACAGTTTGACCAGTAGGCAGTATCTTCAGCAAGGAAGAGGATGAGAATAGCTGCATAACTGATTTTGAGGGTAATGTGCTTCTGAGCAGCTTGAGCTGGGATCATTGCCATCCTTCAGTGCAATCTTGCAGGGAAGAAGAGGGACTGTGGAAAAGAGGTCAGGCCTCAAGGAATTCACATGCAATGATGGATGACTGGATTGATTTAAGAAAAGAACAGGAATTGCATTCCACAGATTAAGAGTGTGGGTTTGATGGTTATAACAACAATGACAGTTGATTTGCTACAAAATTGCCTTCCCTAGGTCCTGAACAAATTAGCATCCAGAGTCATTTTAATACAGAGGAAACAGCTTTACCATTTTGTTCTAATTACCTTTGATTTTTAAAAATGTAATGAAGAAAAGTTGAGTAAGGAATGTGCTACTCCTATGGTCTGCAGCAACATTGATGGAACCAAATATCTGTCACTTTTTGTGACAGGACGATTCAAGAAAACACGTTGTTTTGTGAATGTCAAGATTCTATCCACAGAACACAACTACCTGGATATCCTTCAGAACTTTTGGAGTATGCATCATGAAAGTGGGAAAAATGCATATATAGAAGAAAAGAAAGATATCATCATTACAGGAAATTGCCATGCACATCCCAACATCCATTTGATGCTTTAGAGACCAGTGATGTCCTGGACCTCAGCATCACAATCAAGCTTGAACAAATAGATTGGGTTACCTAGGAACTTGAAAACCAATCACCAATGGTAGCTGATCTCTCAGTTAACAAGACAATTGATAAGAAGCAGGAGTATAACACAGCTACTTGAGAGGCCATGTTCATGATAAAGTGGGTGTGGCAGAAGTGACAGAAGCCGCAATCACCAACTGCTTCAGCTCTACTGGGCTCAAGTGGGCTATGACTGCAGTTTAAAATGATTTTTATATTTAATATTGTTTGGAGCACTTCAGTTTTGAAGTAGTTTGGGAAATAAAGATATTTCTGGAGTTGTTTATTTAAAAGAAGCTTTTGAAAGATCACTGTGAATTTTGAATTTGTTTTGACAGGCTTCCTGGAAATCACATGACTGGTGATTGTTGCTTATTTTGCTGAGCTTTTGGAGAAGTTCTTGTTTTATCTAACAGAGTTGGTGGAAATGACAGAATTCTAGCATCGAGGGTGACAGAAGGTCCTTTGTCCTCCTATTACCTTTATGTCTGACTTCCAGCACTTAGAGTGAGAAAAGTCCTTCATCTTCAATACAGGGGTGACTGTGGAAAGATTATTTCATTGTGGCTTGTCACAGAACTCCAATACTCAAACCCAGTCTCACTAGCATTCCAGTGGACTTGAAACTGCTTTATTTCACTATGATTTTGCATATCCCTTCAAGGGAAAAGCAAAATGTGTCCACAATTTGTGTCATAATCCACAGTGGTTGGTTTTCTGGTGAGCAAGTGAGGGCATATGTTTGTATAGGTTTTTTGCTGCTATTTAGACAGGTAATTATTTATCTTCCTGTACTCGTTACTATGTATGTTAATCAACTGTTGCAGTTTATTCAATAAGTTCCGCCTTGATAATCAACCAATAATAACATTTAATAAGAAACTTCCTTGATAGACTTTTTAATTTAAAGTTTGATATAGATCAGGTATTTCATTGGTCGTCTTGGTAACTGGAGAATTTTTTTAGTTTTATGTCATGATCAGTGAAAGAGTGAGACTTTAGCAACAGTATAGTTCTCTCGCCTCAAGGCAAAACACAGCATAAGATACTGAGAATGAGGAGGGGGCAGGAGGAGGCCAATAAACTTAATGATGAAATAAAAAACAGAAATCACTGGAGAAACTCAGCAAATCTGGCAGTATCTGTGGAGAAAAAGCAGAGTTAACGTTTCAAGGTCCAGTCACCCTTCTTCCGAATCTGATGATGAGTTCTTTCCGTTTACCCGTGAGAAGCCAGCACAAAAATTCCAGCAGAAACAACCATGGAAACTTGTGCCAAGGGATTTCCTTTAGATAGAGTACATTTGTAGACAAATTAATTTATGTAGGGCTCTCCACAGTCAACTTGAAGCTCCATTTACAACAAATTTGCTTGGGAACTCCATGCAGTTTGATTAATTGTGATTTTCCTGTATTTTATTTACATACTATTCTGTTCAGTAACTACTACATGCAATTTATAATTGCTAAACTAGATGTTTTGTTGCCATTGCATATAGCAATTGTACAGAACAAATCTTCTAACTGAATTGTGTTTCCTTCTTCATTGGCGCTCCTTTTAACTCTACAGAATGCAGCTATTTTTTCATGATTATATAATGTTAGGTCCGGATACAAAGCTTTCAGCGTTCCAAGTAGAGAGTATCCAATTCTATTTGGCAGTACAACCTTTTACAGTACAGTATGTGATACAGCTTCACATCATGATATGTCATCAATATATCAGTGCAATAATGGTCTAATTAGGTGCATAGAAGACATAAAGATCTCTAAGGTGAAGACATTAAGCTACAGTAACCAAATAAGCAACTAAATGTTGTACTCCTGTACTTGGTTTAGCTCAGTTGGCTAGACAATTAGGTTTTGAGGTAGTGTTATGCTAACAGTACGGGTTCAATTCCCATCACTAGCTAGTAACCATGAAGGACTCTTCTTCTCAACCTCTCCCACTGCCTGAGGCTTGGTGTCCCTCAGGTTAAATCACCAGCAGTTATGTCTGGCTCTAATGAGAGAGCAGCCTTTGCCTGGTAAGATGCTGGTGACACTCTCACACCTAAGATTTATTTGTGATTTGGAGATGCTGATGTTGGACTGGGGTGTACAAAGTTAAAAACCATACACCAGGTTATAGTCCAACAGGTTTATTTGGAAGCAATAGCTTTCGGAGCGCTGCTCCTTCATCAGGTGGTTGAGACTTTTTAAAAGCCCTTCATAATAAAATACTTGCTTAAAGTTTATAAGATAATTGACATTTCAGGCATAAAATTAATAAACATTCTCTTTCCCTATTGGCATTAGAAACAACTTTCAACTATGCTCCAAATCAGTCAGGTGGTGTTCAATGATGTTGCTGTCTATCCTGATCCAGTTTCTTGGCTGAGATTCATATTAATATTTATAATGTGATATTAACAGGAATTATACTTCCTATAGGCAGCTCCATGATTTGGGTACAAAGAGGATGTGTTGGTGCTTCAGTATTTATCTATAGCAGCATTCAACTCTCAAGGGAAATGCACTTCTTAAGAGCTGAAAGTTGGAGATATTTTTCACATTTCACAGACAGAGTAACTCAGTAGTATCTTTGGGCTCACAAATGATGCCTTGGAACTCCTTTTGGAGAAATAAGTCAACAGCAGGAAGGAGATCTTCAATGTTGAAGGGCTCAGTGGAAAGTGCTCTGGAAGAAGCATGAACCTGCTCTAAGATTGACAAAGGAAAACTAATACATGCACAACAGAAGAGCTTCACTTACTGGTTACTAAACCTAATTGAGCTGTAAAGAAAATGTATCCAACTTGGTACTTAACAGGATCAGGACTATTCTACATCAAGACATGGATGGATTCTTGTAGAGATGACGGAAGTCTTGGGTGTAAGCTACAGAGCTGACTAGACACCCATGTCCCTGATTTTCAGGAATGGTCATTGCCATCCATCTACCGAACAAGCCAATGTCAGAGCTTCCCCAGAATTAAGGACCCCAGAAGCAGGATTTTCACTCGCTGACAGCGACTGCTTAATTTGAGGTTGTAACTTTTCTGTACAGGCAGCATCACCTGAGAAGCAATGGCTGCTGATGTTACTATACACACCCAAGTTTGCTTGATCACAGAGGAAAACCAGCACAGACATGTGTCAGCTGTGTCAGGGGGTAATACCAGGGGGCATGGGAACAAGGACAAGGGGGATGGTTTCAACAACATTCCTCCCATCGCCACTTTTTATTGTTTAGTTCCTCAACCAAATATGTAAACCTTAGTTTGAGGCAACCCCTTGAAAGCTTACCTCAGCTCCCTGCATTGAGAGGGTCAGAAAGTGTGGTGCTGAGCCCCCTGACCAGCATTGGGTCAAAAAAAAAAGCTGCATTAGGATGAGATCCTCTAATATACATGAGTTGACCACAGGCTGAATGGGCGATGGTCCCTAAATACCACTCACTCACCTGCTTAAATGACTCGGCCAGTTCTGTTAAATTGTAGCTGGCTGTACTATTAGAAAATGTCATCAGCCCTTTTGTATTTCTTGATATTTTCATAAGTTCTGTATTTAGTGAAACATATATTTTGATGATTTTACAAAACCACATTAGTTGTAATGGATCAGATTACATTAGTTATGTTGATGAGCAGTTTTAGTGTCAGTTAAGGTACAGGTTTCAATTTTTACAGTTAACAATTGCAGAAGATTCTAAGTTAAATCATCTGTCCTTTCCTGCAGCGAATTTGGTTGTGATGGTGGTGATAGTGGCAGGCAGGGGGTGGGCATTTAATGGAGTGAGAGGGTGGCAAGTGACACTGTCTTGCCTCTGCCCCAATTAAGGACATGATAAAAAGGCCTGTATATTCTTTGATCCTTGTATGAGGGTAGTATCAGAAATAGCCAGCAGCTCCCTAGTGGTGCCATTAAGTGAAGAAAAGCTGCCAGCGTCTGATTCCCCAGTGGCTCCCAGTGGGTGGGATTTATATCCCATCTCCTTGATCCAGGGAAGGCCTGTGCTGGTCTGTGAAATGTCTGAATGGCACAGGATGCCAAGAGGCATTTTTTAATGGCATTGCTGAGGTCTCGCAGGCTCTTCAGCCAGTACCTGACAGCCTCTGTTGCCTCCACAAGGTCTGTCCATTGTTGCCAAATTAATTTTGCGATTAAATACAGATCAGACTCTGTGCAACATTGAGCCAAGAAGACTATTTATTGGGATGAGTTAAGATGGTACTTTTCAGTGATGATTCTGTATTAAAAGTTCTCTTTTTTTGGAATCGGCTGTCGCATCTGTATCAATCGATGCAAATAAATAATGGATTATAGTTACAACTTATTCCATCAGTTAGGGGGACAGATAGAAGGTTCTGTGGGGACGAGAGAAATCCACAGTTGGCGTGTTGCCTCCCAGGTGCCAGGGTTCGTGATGTCTCTGATCGTGTTTTTGGGATCCTTAAGGGGGAGGGGGATGGGGAGCAGCCCCAAGTCGTGGTCCATATAGGCACCAACGACATAGGTAGGAAGAGAGATGGGGATTTAAGGCAGAAATTCAGAGAGCTAGGATGGAAGCTTAGAGCTAGGACGAATAGAGTTGTTTTTTCTGATTTGTTGCCTGTGCCACGTGCTGGTGAGGCAAGGAATAGGGAGAGAGAGAGGAGTTGAACACGTGGCTACAGGGATGGTGCAGGAGGGAGGGTTTTGGATTCTTGGATAATAGGGGCTCTTTCTACGGTAGGTGGGACCGCTACAAGGAGGATGGTCTTCATCTGAACCAGAGGGGTACCAATATCCTGGGGGGAAAATTCGCTAAGGGTATTGGGGTGGGTTTAAACTAATCCAGCAGGGGGATGGGAACCAAAATTGTAGTTTGAGTATAGAAAAGGTTGAGAGTAGGGAGGTCCGAAATCAAGTCTCAGGGATGCAAGATGGCACCGGCAAGCAAGAAGTTGGTTTGAAGTGTGTCTACTTCAACGCTAGGAGCATCCGGAATAAGGTGGATGAACTTGCAGCATGGGTTTGTACCTGGGACTTGGATGTTGTGGCCATTTCGGAGACATGGATAGAGCAGGGACAGGCATAGTTGTTGCAGGTTCCAGGATTGAGATGTTTCAGTAAGAACAGAGAAGATGATAAAAGGGGGGTGGGGGGGGGGGGCAGGTTTAGGGCGTAGGTTTGCTCGCTGAGCTGTAGGTTTGATATCCAGACATTTCATTACCTGGCTAGGTTACATCATCAGTGGTGACCTCCAAGTGAAGCGAAGCTCTTGTCTCCTGCTTTCTATTTATATCTTTCTCCTGAATGAGGTTCCTGGGGTTTGTGGTGATGTCATTTCCTGTTCATTTTCTGAGGGTTTGATAGATGGCATCTAGATCTATGTGTTTGTTTATGGTATTGTGGTTGGAGTGCCAGGCCTCTAGGAATTCTCTGGCATGTCTTTGCTTAGCCTGTCCCAGGATAGATGTGATGTCCCAGTCAAATGGTGTTTTTTTTCATCCGTGTGTAGGGCTACGAGGAAGAGAGGGTCGTGTCTTTTTGTGGCTAGCTGGTGTTCATGTATCCTGGTGGCTAACTTTCTTCCTATTTGACCTACGTAGTGTTTGTGACAGTCCTTGCATGGAATTTTGTAAATGACATTGGTTTTGTCCATGGGTTGTACTGGGGATGGCATTGTTGGTCAAGGATAGTATTACAGTTGCAGAAAGGATGTTTGGGGACTCGTCAACTGAGGTAGTATGGGCTGAGGTTAGAAACAGGAAAGGAGATGTCACCCTGTTGGGAGTTTTCTATTGGCCTTCGAATAGTTCCAGAGATGTAGAGGAAAGGATAGCAAAGATGATTCTCGATAGGAGTGAGATAAACAGGCTAGTTGTCATGGGGGACTTCAACTTTCCAAATATTGACTGGGAACACTATAGTACAAGTACTATAGATGGGTCAGTTTTTGACCGGTGTGTGCAGGAAGGCTTCCTGACACAGTATGTAGACAGGCCTACAAGGGGCAAAGCCACATTAGATTTGGTATTAGGTAATGAGCCCAGCCAGGTGTTAGACTTGGAAGTAGGTGAGCATTTTGGTGATAGCGATCTGTTATGTTTATTTTAGTGATAGAAAGGGATATGTGTATACCACTGAGCAAGAGTTACAGCTGGGGGAAAGGTACTTACAATGCAATTAGGCAAGATTTAGGAAGCATAGGATGGGGAAGGAAACTGCAGGGGATGGGCACATTAGAAATGTGGAGCTTATTCAAGGAAAAGCTCCTGTGTGTCCGAGATAAGTATGTACCTGTCAGGCAGGAAGGAAGCTGTAGAGCGCTGGAGCCGTGGTTTACGAAGGAAGTGGAATCTCTGGTCAAGAGGAAGAAAAAGGCTTATGTTAGGATGAGATGTGAAGGCTCAGTTAGAGCGCTTGAGGATTACAAGGTAGCCAGGAAAGACCTAAAGAGAGAGCTCAGAAGAGCCAGGAGGAGACATGAGAAGTTGTTGGCGGATAGGATCAGGGTAAACCCTAAGGCTTTCTATAGGTATTTAAGGAATAAAAGAACGACAAGAGTAAGATTAGGTCCAATCAAGGATAGTAGTGGGAAGTTGTGTGTGGAGTCAGAGGAGATAGGGGAAGCACTTAATGAATATTTTTTGACAGTATTCACTCTAGAAAACGACAATGTTGTCAAGGAGAATACTGACATACAGGCTACTAGACTAGGTGGGATTGAGGTTCACAAGGAAGAGGTATTAGAAATCCTGCAGAGTGTGAAAATAGATAAGTCCCCTTGACCGGATGGGATTTATCCTAGGTTCGTCTGGGAAGCCAGGGAGTAGATTGCAGAGCCTTTAGCATTGATCTTTAAATCATCATTGTCTACAGGAATAGTGCCAGAAGACTGGAGGATAGCAAATGTGGTTCCCCTGTTCAAGAAGGGGAGTAGAGACAACCCAGGTAATTATAGACCAGTGAGCCTTACTTCAGTTGTTGGTAAAGTGTTGGAAAAGGTTATAAGAGGTAGGATTTATAATCATCTAGAAAAGAATAATTTGATTAGGGATAATCAGCATGGTTTTGTGAAGGGTAGGTCGTCCCTCACAAACCTTATTGAGTTCTTTGAGAAGGTGACCAAACAGGAAGATGAGAGTAAACCGGTTGATGTGGTGTATATGGATTTCAGCAAGGCGTTCAATAAGGTTCCCCACAGTAGGCTATTGTACAAAATGCGGAAGAATGGGATTGTGGGAGACATAGCAGTTTTGGATCAGTAACTGGCTTGCTGAAAGAAGACAGAGGGTGGTGGTTGATGGGAAATGTTCATCCTTGAGTCCAGTTACTAGTGGTGTACTGCAAGGGTCGGTGTTGGGTCCGTTGCTGTTCATCATTTTTATAAACGACCTGGATGAGGGCGTAGAAGAGTGGGTTAGTAAATTTGCAGACCACACTCAAGTCGGTGGAGTTGTGGATAGTGATGAAGGATGTTGTAGGTTACAGAGAGACATAGACAAGCTGCAGAGCTAGGCTGAGAGGTGGCAAATGGAGTTTAATGCGGACAAGTGTGAGGTGATTCACTTTGGTCGGGGTAACCAGAATGCAAAGTGCTGGGCTAACGGTAAGATTCTTGGTAGTGTAGATGAGCAGAGAGATCTCGGTGTCCAGGTACACAGATCCTTGAAAGTTGCCATCCAGGTTGACAGGGTTGTTAAGAAGGCATACAGTGTTTTAGCTTTTATTAATAGAGGGATCGAGTTCTGGAACCATGAGGTTATGCTACAGCTGTACAAAACTCTGGTGTAGCCACACTTGGAGTATTGTGTACAGTTCTGGTCACCGCATTATAAGAAGGATGTGGAAGCTTTGGAAAGGGTGCTGAGGAGATTTACTAGGATGTTGGCTGGTATGGAGGGAAGGTCTTATGAGGGAGGGCTGAGGGACTTGAGGCTGTTTTTGTTGGAGAGAAGAAGGTTGAGAGGTGACTTAATAGAGACATATAAGATAATCAGAGGGTTAGATAGGGTGGACAGGGAGAGCTTTTTTCCAAGTATGGTAACGGCGAGCATGAGGGGGCATATCTTTAAATTAAGGGGTGATAGATATAGGACAGATGTCAGAGGTAGTTTCTTTACTCAGAGAGTAGTAAGGGTTTGGAATGCTTTGCCTGCAACAGTAGTATATTTGCCAACTTTAAGTACAGTTAAGTTGTCATTGGACAAGCATATGGACATACATGGAATAGTGTAGGTTAGATGGGCTTCACATTGGTATGTCAGGTCGGTGCAACATCAAGGGCCGAAGGGCATGTACTGCGCTGTACTGTTCTATGTTCTATCATTTCTTCTGAAGCAGTGATTGATTATTGCTGGGAAACAATTCAAGGGCCTTCAATCTTTCAAAACATTACACAAATGACCCAATCCTCATTTGACAATCTGAACAGAATGTATTGGCAGACTACTGGGCAATGTAAGATCTGTTTACTATTCTTGCAAAGAATTAATGAGCTTGCTACACACCAAATATCAAGTCTGAAGCCATTCTGCATCATTCAATACAACACTGTTTCCAGCAATATCCCACAGTGGCATTGGGCATCTTGCAGAAAAATTGTTTAATCATTTTTAAAAAGCAACTATATGATGGGTCATGCAAAGTCCAAAAGCAGTTACTTTACAGGAAACTCATCCAAAACAACAACCAAGCTGAATGGCTTTGGGTACTTCAGTAAAATTGATCTAATTGAGCTTCTGGGCATATAACAGAAGCTGATCAGTTCCATTGTTATGGGCCACTGCTTCAAGAACTCAAATTCAAACTGAATAATTTTATGAGCACAAGCTTGAAGAATTTTTTTAAAAACTAATTTCCCCAAAAGCCATAAACTACATGCAGCTTGCAATCACTGACAAATCATTTCATAGAAATATTGTAGAATCCCTGAGAGTATGGAAGCAGGCTCTTCAGCCCATTAATTCACACCAACTCTCCAAAGAACTTAACACTAAGACCCACCCCCATAACATTGCATGTCTTAGGGCTAATCCACCTAACCTACATATTTCTGGACACTATGAGAAATTGAGCATGGCCAATCCATTTAACCTACATATCTTTGGACTGTGGGAGCAAACTAGAACACACCCACACAGAGAATGTGTAAACTTCACACAGTCACCTGAAGGTAGATTGAACTCAGGTCCCTGGTGCTGTGAGGTAACAGTGCTAACCACTGAGCCACTGTATCACCCATTTATCTGCAAATTAATAAAAGTTATGTCAACGGCAAGCAACATTTGTTTATCTATTGTTTGATTGGGTTAGAGTTACTCATTAATATCTGAACAAAACATTTAGGTTGATTGAAGTGAAGCTCAACTAATTCTCTATGCAAGGCTGAACACAAAATTGGTATCATCAACACAAATGATGATCTGATGAAACCTCCCCCTGGTTTTCTACCACATCTGTTTATCAGTAAGTTTCAGATTTGTTACTGAGAGAGGATGGTGTTGGAATAATGGAGCATATTATTCAATGGGGAAACAAATTGTAACACTTGAGACTTGGAAGCCCTGTAATAACTGGTTGCTAAAGTGTCAAGAAAGTGAGCTGTGAATAGCTGACATACTGTGAAGAGCAGATATGCTCTGAGCCTAAAATCCTCTTGAAGATTAACTTACACATCATCTGCATCTTTACAGCCACTGATACAATAGAATTGAGATAATGCTGGATCTCTAGTATTAATCAGAACTACAGAATCTCTCAAATTTTCTGACTTCTTTGGCAGAAATATGTTGCATCCGCAATTCAGTTTGAACAAGACCAAGCATTGCCTGGAGTCTTCATTAACAAATGGATAAACAGTATCCGCACACCTGAGCTCTGTAATTACTGCAGTGAAATGAGCTCGCACTTCACATTTGCTATGCAACCCACTATCACAAAATGTGCTGCTTATTGCATTAAACAGCTCCCTCTTGCATAGTGCTTTAATTAAAATCACTTCACATAAGATCATTTATTTTTAGAGATATCATCCATCTGTGAAGACTTCAGGATCCAAATTATTGAACTCATCTAATGAACACCTCAAATATAGATTTAAAAAGCACACAGGCAAACATGGCAAAGAATTAATCAAGACACAACAGTCTTCCTTTCAAACTCATTTCACTTCAAATCCAGGGAGAAGTTTATGTAAGTGTAGATATAAATTTGATGTTTCTTCACCATGTTGATTTGCTGTCTGCAATCATTAAAATCTAACTATTTAGGTGTCAAAATTACTTTAAAATTGCAGATGCCGGAGGAAATGCATTATTGCATTGTGAAATCTGATATTTGCAAGTTAGAACAAAATATTTGAACAAATGTCCAGTAGTATCTCTATTACATACACTTCAAATGAACACTTCTTTACTCATTAATAATTCTCTATAGGCTGATGTTAAGCAAATAATTGTACCAGAATTCCTTTACCCAAAAGGTCTTGTTTCGAACTTCTCTTTTAAAACCTGCAATGATCCCAAATTATCAAAACTAATCCTAGCAAAACGGCAGAGGAAGAGAAAATTGTCAGTCTATTGAAGTAATGATGTCTTGTATTCTTTGAACCAGTTTTGTACATCTGTTCTGGATCAGTTATGAAGTCTTCACATCCTTCCTTGAAATATGGTTCTCGAGAATTAACATAATAATCCAATAGAAGTTAAACTAATGCTTCACAAATCTTCATCATAACACCTCAGCTTTCATAATAAAAGCAAAAATACTAAGGATACTGGATATTTGAAACAAACACAGAAACTGGTGGAGAACCTCAACTAAGTTCAGAGTCTTACTGGACTTGAAATATTGACTCGGTTTCCCTCTCCACAGATGCTGCCAGAGCTGTTATCTTTGTTTCATACATTATGTCTTTATTTATAAAGACGAAGAAGCCATATCCCTTTTGAAATATTTTCCCAACCAGATGTGCCAACACTAACAATTTGTATACATATATTCTTTAGTTTATATTATCTCTCCTCAATCATGCTATCAACGTGCATAGCCTTACATTTTTCTGCAGCAACTTTCATCAGCAATATCTGTCCGTTTCAAATGCCTATCTCCTGCCTTGAGAGGTATATCATGTTCCTCCTCTTGGTTCATAATCCATTCAGGTTTCATGAGTTTTACAAACTTTGAAATTGTGCAATGCACAGACAGAACTAAATCATTTGTAAATATCAAGAAAAACATTAGTACCAGTATCGCTGTCTCATTGTATGTTGTCCACTGTTTTGATAAACAATCATTCACTGTTAATCTCTGTTTTCTATACCAATGTATTATTTACACTAGGGGCTAGTGAGTTTTGAGACGATTTGTAGCTGAGGTTGACATTCTGGATGCAAGTTTGCTCACTGAGCTGGCAGATTCATTTTCAGATGTTTTGTCGTCATACTAGGTAACATCATCAGTGACCCTTTGGCGAAGCACTGGTGTTAGTGACCCATTGTCTATTTATATGTTTAGGTTTCCTTGGGTTGATGATGTCATTTCCTGTGGTGATGTCAGTTCCTGTTCTTTTTCTCAGAGGTTGCTAAATGGGGTCTAAGTCGATGTGTTTGTTGATAGAGTTCCAGTTAGAATGCCATGCTTCGAGGAATTCTCGTGCGTCTCTGTTTGTTTTTCCTCGGATGGATGTTTTGTCCTAGTTGAAGTGGTGTCCTTTCTCATTTGTATGTAAGGGTACTAGTGACAGTGGGTCTTGTCTTTTTGTGGCTAGTTGGTGTTCATGTATCCTTGTGGCTAGTTTTCTACCTGTTTGTCAAATGTAGTGTTTGTTACAGTTCTTGCAAGTTATTTTGTAAATGACTTTAGTTTTGCTTGTTGTCTGTATAGGGTCTTTCAAGTTCATTAGCTGGTGTTTTAGTGTGTTGATGGGGTTGTGGGTTACCATGATGTCAGGAGGTCTGTGTAGTCTGGCAGTCATTTCTGAGATGTCTTTGATGTGGGGGAGGGTGGCTAGGGTTTCTGGGTGCATTTTGTCTGCTTGTTTGGGTTTGTTGCTGAGAAATTGGTGGACTGTGTTCAATGGGGACCCATTCTTTTTGAATAGGCTGTATAGGTGATTTTCCTCTGCTCTTTGTAATTCCTGTATGCTGCAGTATGTAGTGGCTCTTTGAAATAATGTTCAAATGCAGCTTTGTTTGTGTGTGTTGGGATGATTGCTTCTGTGGTTCAGTATTTGGTCCATATGTGTTGTTTTCCTGTAGACACTGGTTTGAAGTTCCCCATTGGCTGTTCTCTCTACTGTGACATCTAGGAATGGCAGTTTGTTGTTGTTATTGTTTTCTTCCTCTTTTGTGAATTTTATGCCAGTAAGGGCATTATCGATGGTCTCAAAGGTTTCCTGTAATTCATTTCAATTAGTGATGACAAAGTTGTCATCCACGTAGTGGAGACTCTAGGAGTCTCAATATCCTCATAAATGCCTTTTGGAAGTCAATATGCAATACTCAACAAGATTGTCCTCGACGATCCTTCCTCTTGCCTGATCAAGAAGAAAACTCAATGAGTATAGGAATTGGGAAGTCATGTTAAGGTTGTACAGGACATTGGTGATGCCTCTTCTGGAATACGATGCCCAGTTCTGGTTGCCCAGTTATAGGAGGGCTCAGAAGAGATTTACCAGGATGTTACCAGATATAGAAAGTTTGAGTTAAAAAACAGGTGAGAGAAGCTGAGATTTTTTTCACAGGAGCATAGAAGGTTGAGGGGTGACCATGTGGAGGTGCATTAAATCATACGGGATTCTGGGTAATCCAAGATGGAGAATGGGAAAAATTTCTGGCTGCAACAGCTGCTCCTTTTTTGAGGCATTTTAGGTGTTGGAGGTAATTTCCTCCCATTCCAGGATCAGCAATTACTGTTTTATATGCTGTTGCATTGTTTTAGAACTTTGGAAAAAAAAAGTCTAAACAAAAGCAGTTTTAAAAGGGAGAAGAGCAGACAAAGGAACCACATGGTGAGGTCAGTGCAGCAGAGAGAGAGAGAAAGAAACTGACATCACAGTGAGCCTGAACAGTTACTGCCTTTGCTGTTTGAATTCATGTATCGCTGGATCACAGAGTGTGTCTGGGAAAATGAACAAACAGTGAAATTCACAACTGATCTTGGAGGAACTGTTGGGACCCAGGGAAATAGTGAGGAAAGAGATCGATCTGAGACTGGTACAGTTGAGAACAGAAGCGAGTCAAACAGTAAGGGCAGGCAGGGACAAGGTCGGACTAATAAATTAAACTGCATTTATTTCAATGCAAGGGGCGTAACAGGGAAGGCAGATGAACTCAGGGCATGGTTAGGAACATGGGACTGGGGTATCATAGCAATTACAGAACCATGGCTCAGGGATGGTCAGGACTGGCAGCTTAATGTTCCAGGATACAAATGCTACAGGAAGGATAGAAAGGGGGGCAAGAGAGGAGAGGGAGTGGCGATTTTGGGAAGGGATTGCATTGAAGTCATGTTGAGGGAGGATATTCCTGAAAATACATCCAGGGAAGTTATTTGAGTGGAACTGAGAAATAAGAAAAGGATGCTCACCTTATTGGCATTGTGTTATATACTCCCTAATAGTCAGGGGAAAATGAGAAACAAACTTGTAAGGAGATCTCAACTATCTGTAAGAATAATAGGATGGTTATGGTAGGGGATTTTAACTTTCCAAACATTGACTGGGACTACCATAGTGTTCAGGGTTTAGATGGAAAGAAATTTGTTAAGTGTGTACAAGAAAATTTTCTGATTCAGCATGTGGATGTACCTACCAGAGAAGGTGCAAAACCTGACCTACTCTTGGGAAATAAAGCAAGGCAGGTGACTGAGGTGTCAGTGGGGGAGCACTTTGGGGCCAGCGACCATAATTCTATTAGATTTAAAATAGTGATGGAAAAAGATAGACAAGATCTAAAAGTTGAAGTTCTAAATTGGAGAAAGGCCAATTTTGACGGTATTAGGCAAGAACTTTCAAAAGCTGATTGGGGGCAGATGTTCACAGGTGAAGGGACAGCTGGAAAATGGGAAGCCTTCAGAAATGAGAACGAGAATTCGGAGAAAGTATATTCCTGTCAGGGTGAAAGGGAAGGCTGGTAGGTATAGGGAATGCTGGATGACTAAAGAAATTCAGGGTTTGGTTAAGAAAAAAAAGGAAGCATATATCAGGTATAGACAGGATAGATCGAGTGAATCCTTAGAAGAATATAAAGGCAGTAGGATTATACTTAAGAGGGAAATCAGAAGGGCAAAAAGGGGACATGAGATAGCATTGGAAAATAGAATTCAGAAGAATCCAAAGGGTTTTTATTAATACATTAATGACAAAAGGGTAACTGGGGAGAGAATAGGGCCCCTCAAAGATCAGCAAGACGTCCTTTGTGTGGAGCTGCAGAAAATGGGGGAGATACTAAATGAGTATTTTGCATCAGTATTTAATGTGAAAAAGGATATGGAAGATATAAAATGTTGGGAAATAGATGGTGACACCTTGAAATATGTCCATATTACAAAGGAGGAAGTACTGGATGTCTTGAAATGTGTAAACATGGTTAAATCCCTAGGACCTGATCAGGTGTACCCTAGAACTCTGTAGGAAGCTAGAGAAGTGATTGCTTGGCCTCTTGCTGAGATATTTGTCTCACCAATAGTCACATGTGAGGTGCCAGAAGACTGGAGGTTGGCTAACGTGGTGCCACTGTTTAAGAAGGGTGAAAGGGACAAGCCAGGAAACTATAGACCAGTGAGCCTGACGTTGGTGGTAGTCAAGTTGATGGAGGGAATCCTGAGGGACAGGATGTACATGTGTTTGGAAAGGCAAGAACTGATTAGGGATAGTCAACATGGCTTTGTGCGTGGGAAATCATGTCTCACAAATTTGGTTAAGTTTTTTGAAGAGGTAACAAAGACAATTGATGAGGGCGGACTGGTAGATGTGATCGATGTGGACTTCAGTAAAGCATTCGACAAGGTTCCCCATGGGAGACTGGTCAGCAAGGTTAGATCTCATGGAATACTGGGAGAACTAGCCAGTTGGATACAGAACTGGCTCAAAGGTCAAAGACAGAGGGTGGTGGTGGAGTGTTGTTTTTCAGACTGGAGGCCTGTGACCAGTGGAGTGCCACAAGGATCATGCTGGACCCTCTACTTTTTGTCATTTATATAAATGATTGGGTGCGAGCATTGGAGGTACAATTAGTAAGTTTGCAGATTACACCAAAATTGGAGGTGTGGTGGACAGCGAAGAAGGTTACCTCAGATTACAACGGGATCTTGATCAGATGGGCCAGTGGGCTGAGAAGTGGCAGATGGAGTTTAATTCTGATAAATACGAGGTGCTGCATCTTGGGAAAGCAAATCTTAGCAGGACTTATACACTTAATGGTAAGGTCCTAGGAAGAGTTGTTGAACAAAGAGACCTTGGAACACAGGTTCATAGCTCCTTGAAAGTGGAGTCAGAGGTAGATAGGATAGTGAAGAAGGCGTTTGGGATGCTTTCCTTTATTGGTCAGAGTATTGAGTACAGGAGTTGGGAGGTCATGTTGCGGCTATACAGGTCATTGGTTAGGCCACTGTTGGAGTACTGTGTGTAATTCTGGTCTCCTTCCTATTGGAAAGATGTTGTGAAACCTGAAAGGGTTCAGAAAAGATTTACAAGGATGTTGCCAGGATTGGAGGATTTGAGCTACAGTGAGAGGCTGTGCAGGCTGGGGCTGTTTTCCCTGGAGTGTCAGAGGCTGAGGGGTGACCTTATAGTGGTTTACGAAATTATGAGGAGCATGGATAGGATAAATAGACAAAGTCTTTTCCCTGGGGTGGGGGAGTCCCGAACTCGAGGGCATAGGTTTAGGGTGAGAGGGGAAAGATATAAAAGAGACCTAAGTGGCAACATTTTCACACAGAGGGTGGTACGTGTATGGAATGAGCTGCCAGAGGAAGTGGTGGAGGCTGGTACAACTGCAACATTTAAGAGGCATTTGGATGGATATATGAATATAAAGGGTTTGGAGGGATATGGGCTGGGTGCTGGCAGGTGGGACTAGATTGGGTTGGGATATCTAGTCGGCATGGACGGGTTGGACTGAAGGGTTTGTTTCCGTGCTGTAGATCTCTATGACTCTATGATGGGTATAGAAAGGATTATTGGTCGGTGTCTTTTCCCTAGGATGGGGGTTTTAAAGACAAGGGGGCATATTTTAAGGTGAGAGGAGAGAGATTTTAAAAAGACATGGGGGGTAAATGTTTTACACTGAGATTGGTTTGCGTTTGGAATGAACCTCCAGAGGAAGTAATGACTGTGGCCACAGTTACAACATTTAATAGAAATTTAGATAAGTACATAAATAGAAAATGTTTGGAGGGATATGGACCAAGAGCAGTCAGATGGGATTAGTTTAGTTTGGGGTTATGTTCAGCATGGACTGGTTTGGTGAACCAAAGGATCTGTTTCCACACTATATTACTGCATGACTTTATAAATATTTAAAATTAATGCTGCTATAACCATTTCATGCTGGCCTTCCTAAATTAATTCACTTTTAGGCAAATGCCTTTTAATTTTACCCCAGATTATTATATTTCAATGTTTTTTTTTCCAGCACCAAAGTTAGGTAGTGCAATACCTGTGACGATAGCACTGAGTTTATTCCTGGACACTTTTTCGAACATCTTCACTGGCACCTCCTGTGTAAGTCAGGAAAATTAATATATTTTGTCTCGTACTCCTACGAAGTTCACCTTGACTACCCTCAGCATTCTCAAATGTAATGTGCCTGATTCTGGTGACTTAACATGCTTATATACGACTAGCCTTCTCAAAGTTCTTCAATATCGATTTTTAGCACATCCAGTAATTCAGATATTTCACCTTTCACCATGGGTTTGGAGGTAAATTTATTCTTGGTAAAGACAGATGCCAACTACTCATTTAGTAGGTCAGCCTTGTATTTAGTTCCATGTTTCAGTCTCCTGTTAGACTCTAATTGGCCCATTCCTCATCTTACCACAGTTTTACTATTTCATTGCCCATTGATAGTAAAAGAATTTAAATCTGTGATATGTGGTTGCCACAGTTGCCTGAAAAGTACTTGTGGCTTTGGATGATTTCTACCTTTTTTCTTTGAGGGCAGGTATAGCCCTGCAAAACAGGTCATCATGCCCTTTCAAATGGCACAATCATTAATTTATAAACCAAAAAGATAGAACGTTTTAAATTGCATGTGTCAACTATGTCAAGGGATAATGCTTTTACCAGTTATAATTGCTTTGTAATATAGAAAAACATTGCTAAAAGGAGATGTGAACTTGAAGCTTAGAATCTTGTATTCATCAGGACCAAAATGCAAGAAAAACAACTCAAGAGTTATAGACCACGAGAAGTGAGTGATGATTGTTTGGACAATCGTTTGCATAGTGATACTCATTAGATTCAAACTGGGGAAGTTGCCTTTGCTGCTCAATGTGTTGTTATGTGAATGAAGCTGGATGTGGTTGTGCCCATAACACCTTCCTCAGGAAAAGGGTGCAATATATGGACATAATACTTTTCCTGTGTGTGAATAAACCTAACTTCAAGGATTCACAAATGAATCACTCTTCAAATTCTACTGATAAACTTGAATTGTTTTCTGATGTAATTCTTCGGGCTGTCACAATTATTCAGTAAATGTTATCCAATAGTAGAACCAGCTCTAACATTAGACATTGTACTCTGAACTTTCCAAGCATGGGCTGGTTGAGCACCAACAGCGCACTGACTGATGCCTATTGTTCAATGTAGTCCATCAATCTTTAGGATGCATTTCCCACATGCCCGGTATCACACAGGCACTGAAATTCATGTACCGCATTATTAATTTAGGTGTTATCAACATGTGTTTTTAGCTTGACAGCAACATGCTGTTAGTGAAATATATTACTTATATTTTAATGCAAATTAGCAGCATGAGACTCTTCGATTGACCTGTTGCTCAAATATTTGAGGTATCTTCCCCTTCTAAAGTTACCCAAGGGAGATGTGAGACACTTTTAGGGCCAGGAATAACAGCCTTAAGCCTTTCTTTCTGGCCTTACTTATTCAGCTGCAAACCTTTGTAATTCTCACAGAGAAAGGTGATTAGTTTAAAGTGAGGGCTACCACAGGCAAGGTTGAGAAGCCTGGATCTTCATGGTAACCTCAATTGAACCTGTGATGTTGATGTTACTCTGCATTACAAGCCAGCCGTCCAGCAAACTGAGCTAATTTACCTCACATTTAGCTATAGTAAAGCTTCCCAAATAACAGAGTAAGCATTATCACTTTATTTTTTAAATTATTTCAGATTTAGATTTTATGTCATATTCTTACATACATATTCCTATCTTAAAGTAACATCAGAACAAACCATGCATGATTTAACGGCAATTTTTAGTTAACAGTTATAGGAAAAACAATAATAATATGGCAAAATATTTTTATTATCACTGTTAAAAGTCATTAGGATCATAAATACCAGAAAATAGTAAATAATTTGCCATTAATGTTTTCAGCTATGGTTTTAAAAACAATACTTGCTGAATATTTACAGGATAAACACAGGAAACATTTGGACACTAACTTCAACAGAAAACATTTTACACAGACACCAATTTATTTCAGATGGAGGCTCAGTTAATAGAGTCTATCGTTATCTTGTAACCAGTAAAGCAAAACATCCATGGCAAACAAACAATACTCATCTATTCTGTTCACTGTTTCACTAACCAATAAAATAAAAGTATATGTACCCATGCACATCAATATTAACATTATGATCACGTACACAACAATGAGATCTATTGCCCAATTTTATTTACCAATGAAAAATACAATTAGCCATATCTGGATTGCCAACTAACCACATGTAGCTTATGGTTGATGCAATAGATAACACTGAACTAAACTGTGCTGAAATGATATTTTGCACAGCATATGGAGTTAAATGAAACATGTAATTATGGTTCATTTTTGCCACCATTTCCTATAAGCTCAACAAAAACTTGGCTGAGAAAATATTGTTTTGCAGAGTAAACTACCTGCGTCAGTCTCCTCTGCCAGTCACCAGCTGTTGTCCACTAACACCAGAGCTTCCATGGGAAACATTTGGCATAACTAAAACATCAAAATCACAGTTATGTTCAGAAATATTCAGCTGTCTGTTTGTATGCAGCACAATATCTTTGAAGAACAAGTTTGAGAGCTGAATTTTACTTTTTTTGTCTGTCAGTTTTGTTAGGTTTTGCAGAAGTTTTTTTATTAGCCTCTCTAGCAGTGCCTTACTAAACTTGTGTCATTAAGTACCTAATTCACCCATATAGTGCCCCTCTTGTCCTTGAATCATAAATCACCATCCAACGCTTTGCTCCTGGAACAACTTGCCACTCACTGGATATTCAATGAAAGACCTTGCTACCTGTGCCACTTCTAAAAGGCATCCATATACTGCCAATCAGGTAGATACCACTCTTCATTCTATTGCAATTTTCATGTTAATCCTGCTGTCAATGTCACCTATTGTCTATTACTTCTAACCAGTGATTGCAATGTCTTCTCTCTGTCATCTCTTGCAGGTGCCAGTGCGATGTCTGTGTTCCCGGTGGAAAAGCATCGAGCTCTGCCAAAAGTCACCTGCTTGACCTCTGAAGAAGAGAGATCTGAGGCATCATCATTGGATATGTTGACAAGGCTGCCTCCTGCACCAGATACTGACATTTCATTCAGAACAAAGGCTTAGAGAGAGTAGGAGCACCATCTGGTGAGCACCTCACTGCCCTATTTCCACAGCTGGCATAGAAAGAAATGCCCCAGGCCACTGGCACTCACAGGACTACCAGAGACCAGGTAGCTGCTTGGGTCCCAGGCAGAAGAGGCCTCTGTGGAGTTACCAATCAGGGACTTTGTCTCCATGCACAGGGTGGAACAGGTGCAGTTAACAGGGATATGGGAGGCAATGGCATCAGCATCAGTCAGAGACTAGGAATGTGGCTGCACTATAGGGACTGTAAGGCTATGTCCATTGATTGCAGTTAGACACTGCCATGGAAATGCAGGTTCAGCAACTTCAGAGTCACATCCATTCAATCCATGGCCCAAACTGAAGACACAGTGACTGTTGGGGAAAAAGGAAACTTATTCACACTCTAGGTGCCCCTTTCCTCATAAAGAGGTAGTGAACGTCAGGAGATCCTGAGCTCGTAGAGCAACCTCACACAAGTGCTTCAGAACTCTCTCCTCAGAACACTCTAGAAGTGGCCAGGACCTCCAACTCCACCTGCCCGACCCCTTCCAAGTTTTGGAAGTTGAAATCATGGAAGTCCCACTTGCCTCTGATAAGCAAACACTCAGTATGTCTGGGCCATCCAGACACAAGTACACTTGGCAATCACCTGACTAAATATCCAAGGTCAATGAATTCAATTGCCTAGCAGACCTCTCCATCCCAGCTTTGGAACCTATGATAAGATTGAGCCATGATGGAGTGAAAGAAAAGGAAAACAAAAGCTTGTGAGGAAACTTTGGTGTTTTGGGTGATAGCACACCTGTATATAAAGTATCATCTTTGGATAAAGTTGATTAATTTTGCATGAAATCCATCTGTTTGAGCACCTATACAGTCTTAAACATAACTCTTCTAGCATGATGCCTAACTTCATGTCCCAGGATGTACTATGGATAGATGTCTATGCTGAGAGCCTGCTGCAGCATTGGACGCAAGATGTACAGTGTGTATATAGGTCAACAGGTTCTGCTGATACCACTGCCTCTCTTGATGAAACATCCATCTGTTCTTTCCCTGGCCTCTGTGTAAAAGTGTTGGTGTGAATGAATTGGAAGGCAATGTGTTGGGTTGGGAGATGTATGACATAGGGCACCATAATGCATTAGGGTCACAAGGGCTCAGGGGGTGTTGGTCTGTTCCTTCTGCAGTGCAAAGATCTGTGAGTAATGTAGCCCTCTAAAGGGTCTCATATTGATGGTTCTGCAGGCCACTCCCTCACAGATGGATTCACCTACCTTGCCCAGTCCAGATGTGATCATAGCCATGTGCTTCCCATGCATAGTCACAATTTCCAACCGGATAGAGGGCAACAGTGAATGCTCTTGAAGCAGTGGCTTTCAACCTCCACTTTTTCTACATTAACTCATGGGTTGTGGGTGTCACTGGCTGGCCAGCATTTATTCTCCATTCCTGGTTGCCCTTGAGAAGGTGATGGTGAGCTGGTTTCTTGAAAATCTGTAATCCTTGTACTATAGATAGATACACAGTGCCCTTGGGGAGGAAATTCCAGAATTTTGACTTAGTGGCAGTGAAGAAACAGTGATACATTTCCAAGTCAGGATGATGAGAGGCGTGAAGGGGAACTTGCAAAACAGTGGTGTTCCCAAGTGTCTGGATGGAAGTGGGCATGGGTTTAGAAGGTGCTGCCTAAGGATCTTTTGTGAATTTCTGCACTGCATCTTATAGATTATATACACTGCTGCTACCAAGCTTCAGTGGTTAAAGTTAAAAATCACACAGCACCAGGTTATTGTCCAACAGGTTTAATTGGAAGCACACTAGCTGTTAAACCTGTTGGGCTATAACCTGGTATTGTGTGATTTTTAACTTTGTACACCCCAGTCCAACACTGGCATCTCCAAATCAAAACTTCATTGGGGAAGGGAGTGGATGTTTGTGGATGTGGTGCTAATCAAGTAGGCTGCTTTTTCGTTTCTTGAATGTTGTTGGAGCTACACCCATTCAGGCACGTGGGGAGTATTCCATCACACTCCTGACTTGTCCCTTGCAGATGGTAGATAGGCTTTAGGATGTTTATAGTGGTGGGTTCAGTGATGGGAACACAATTAAATATCAAGAGCTATTAGATTGTCTCTTATTGATGATGGTCATTGCCTGGCATTTGTATGGAATTACTATTAGTTACATTCGTCATCCTAAGCCTAGATATTGTCCAGGTCTTATTGCATTTGAACATGGACTGCTTCAGTATCTAAAGACTCATGAATGCTGCTGAACATTGTTCAATCATGGGTGAACATCTTCACTTCTGACCATGTGGGTGGAGGAAAGGTCTTCGATGAAGCAGCTGATGATAGTTGGACCTCAGGTACTACCCTGAGGAACTCCCAACAGAGGTAAACTGGAGTTGAGATGACTGATCTCCAACAATCACCACCACCTTCCTATATGCAGGTTTGATTCCAGACTGCAGAGAGTTTGCCATATAATTTCTACTGATACCTGTTTTGCCAGGGCTTCTTGATGCCATACGTGGTCAAATGCAGCCTTGATGTTCGGGACTGCTACTCTCACCTCACCTCTGTATTTCAGTGCTTAGGTCCATGTTTGAACTAAAATTGTAATGAGGTCAGGAGCTGATGGCCCTGGCAGAACCCAAAATGGGCATCACTGAGGAGGTTCCTGCTGAGTAATTGTTGCTCGATAGCATTATTGATGATACTTTCAATCACTTTACTGTTGATCAAGAGTAGATTATGGACAAGAGACAATAGGTGCATGAGTAGGCCATTCTGCCCTTTGAGCCAGCACCACCATTCATTATGATCATGGATGATTATCTTCAGTCAGTATCCTGTTCCTGCCCTATCCCCATAACCCTTGATTCCACTATCCTTAAGAGCTCTATCCAACTCTTTCTTGAAAGTATCCAGAGACTTGGCCTCCACAGCCTTCTGGGGCAGAGCATTCCTTACCCACCACTCTCTGGGTGAAGAAGTTTCTCCTCAACTCTGTTCTAAGTCGCCTACCCCTTATTTTTAAAATGTCTCCTCTGGTTCGGGACTCACCCATCAGCGGAAACATGCTTCCTGCCTCCAGAGTGTTCAATCCTTTAATAATCTTATATGTCTCAATCAGATCCCCTCTCAGCCTTCTAAACTCAAGGGTATACAAGCCCAGTCACTCCAGTCTTTCAGCGTAAGGTAGTCCCGCCATTCCAGGAATTGACCTCGTGAACCTACGCTGCATTTTCTCAATAGCCAGAATGTCTTTCCTCAAATTTGGAGACCAAAACTGCGCACAATATTCCAGGTGTGGTCTCACCAGGGCCCTGTACAGCTGCAGATGGACCTCTTTGCTTCTATACTCAATTCCTCTTGCTATGAAGGCCAGCATGCTATTAGCTTTCTCCATTGCCTGCTGTACCTGCATGCTTGCTTTCATTGACTGATGTACAAGAACACCCACATTTCGTTGTACTACCCCTTTACCTAACTTGACTCCATTTAGATAGTAATCTGCCTTCCTGTTCTTGCCACCAAAGTAGATAACCACACATTTATCCACATTAAACTGCATCTGCCATGCATCTGTTCACTCACCTAGCCTGTCCAGGTCATCCTATATTCTCCTAACATTCTTCTCACATTTCACCCTGCCACCCAGCTTTGTGTCATCAGCAAAGTTGCTAATATTACTTTTAATACCTTCATTTATATCATTAATGTACATTGTAAAAAGCTGCGGTCCCAGCACTGATCCCTGCGGCACACCACTGGTCACCACCTGCCATTCCGAAAGGGAGCCGTTTATCACTACTCTTTGTTTCCTGTCAGCCAGCCAATTTTCAATCCATGTCAGTATTTTGCCCCTAATACCATGTGCCCTAATTTTGCTCACTAACCTCCTATGTGGGACGTTATCAAAGGCTTTCTGAAAGTCCAGGTACACTACATCCACTGGATCTCCCTTGTACATCTTCAGAGTTACATCCTTAAAACATTCCAGAAGATTAGTCAAGCATGATTTCCCCTTCATAAATCCATGCTGACTCTGACCTATCCTGTTACTGCTATCCAGATGTGTCATAATTTCGTCCTTTATAATTGACTCCAGCATCTTTCCCACCACTGGGGTCAGACTAACTGGTCTATAATTCTCTGTTTTCTCTCTCCCTCCTTTCTTAAAAGGTGGGACAACATTAGCCACCCTCCAATCCGCAGGAACTGATCCTGAATCTATAGAACATTGGAAAATGATCACCAATGCATCCACGATTTCTACAGCCCCTCCTTCAGTGCCCTGGGATGTAGACCATCAGGTCCTGGGGACTTATCAGCCTTCAGACCTAACAGTCTCTCCAACACCATTTCCTGCCTAATATAAATTCCCTTCAGTTCAGGTCCTTCAGCCACTATTACATCTGGGAGATTGCTTGTGTCTTCCCCAGTGAAGACAGATCTAAAGTACCAATTCAACTCTTCTGCCATTTCTTTGTTCCCTGTAATAAATTCACCATTTCTGTCTTCAAAAACCCCATTTTAGTCTTAATCATTTTTTTTCTTTTCACACACCTAAAAAAGCCTTTACTATCCTCCTTTATATTTTTGGCCAGTTTACCTTTGTACTTTATTTTTTCTTTGTGTATTTCCTTTGTGTATTTCTTTAAAAGCTTCCCAGTCCTCCGATTTCCCACTCATCTTTGTTATGTTATACTTTTTCCCTTTTGTCTTTATATGGTCCTTAACTTCCCTCGTCAGCCATGGCCACCCCTGCGTCCCTTTAGGATCTCTCTTCCGTTTTAGAATGAACCGACCCTGCATCTTCTGCATTATACCCAGGAATACCTGCCATTGTTGTTCCACTGACATCCCTGCTCGGGTATTGCACCATTGAACTTTGGCCAGCCCCTCCCTCATAGCTCCATAGTTCCCCTTATTCAACTGAAATATTGTCATTTCCAATTCTACCCTCTCCCTTTCAAACTGCAGATTAAAGTTTATTGTATTGTGGTCACTACCTCCTAATGACTCCTTTACCTCGAGGTCCCTGATCAAATCCGGTTCATTGTACAATACCAGATCCAGAATTGCTTTCTCCCTGGTAGGCTCCAGCACAAGCTGTTCTAAGAATCCATCTTGGAGGCACTCCACAAACTCCCTTTCTTAGGTTCCAGTACCATCCTGATTCTCCCAGTCTACCTGCATGTTGAAATCCCCCATAACAACTGTAGTAATATCTTTGCCACCGGCCAATTTCAGCTCCTTATTCAACTTACACACAACATCCAGGCTACTGTTTGGGGGCCTGTTGATAACTCCCATTAGGGTCTTTCTACCCTTAGAATTTCTCAGCTCTATCCATACTGACTCTATATCCCCTGATTTTAGGTCCCCCCGCGCAAGGGACTGAATATCATTCCTTACCAACAGGGCCACCCCACCCCCTCTGCCAGTCAGTCTGTCCTTACGATAGCACGTATAGCCTTGAATATTCATTTCCCAGGGCCTGTCCACTTGAAGCCACATCTCAGTTATCCCCACAAGATCATAACTGCCAATTTCCAAATGAGCCTCAAGCTCATCCACCTTATTTCTAATGCTTCGTGCATTCATATATAATAATTTTAATTTGTTACTCCCCTCACCCTTCCTATCAATCGCTATTTCCCTTGACCTTACAGCATGATCCTTTTTTGAGTTTTCTGCTCCATTGATTCCATTGTCTTTCTTGACTTCTCTTGTTCTAACTTTCCCTTTAACTTCCTTCTTAAACTTCCAGTTTGTCCCGTCCACCCCACCCCACTATTTAGTTTAAATGCAGCTGAGTTGCAGTGGCAAACCTACCTGCCAGAATGCTGGCCCCCCACCTATTAAGGTGCAACCCGTCCCTCTTGTATAATTTATCCTTACTGCTAAACATACCCCAGTGATCCAAGAATTTAAATCCTTGCTTCCTGCACCAGTTCCCCAGCCACACATTCAAGTCCATTATCTCCCTGTTCCTGTCCTCTCCAGCCCGAGGAACTGGAAGCAAACCGGAGATAACCACCCTGGATGTCCTGCTTTTCAGCCTTCTTCTGAGTTCTCCGAAGTCCCGATGTAGAAGTCCCTCCTCTTCTTCCCGACGTCATTTGTGCCGACATGCACCACCACGTCTGGCTCTTCACCTTCGCCCTTGAGGATTCTCTGCACTCTGTCTGCGATGTCCTTAATCCTGGCACCAGGAAGGCAACACACCATCCTCAAATCCTGCCTGTTGCTGCAGAAACCCCTTTCAGTCCCTCTCACTATGGAGTCCCTTATTACCATGGCTCTGTGTGATGTCTGACTCCTCGGCTCTGCCTCCACGCCAATTTCTGATTGGCAGACCTGACCGCCTCATGGACTGGCAGTGATGTCTGTCTCTACGGTTTCTAAGAGATTCAACCTTCCTGACAAGTACTTCCCCGGGGTCTCTTGCAAGTGTCTCATATCTGCCTTCCTCATCATCTTCTCCCTTCTACTCTCTTCTGGTATGCTCGTGTAATAACCTCACTGAAGGTCCTGTCCAGAAAGATCTCATTCTCTCGGATGAGCCTGAGGTCACCTAGTTTGTTCTTCAGTGCTGCAATATGCTCTGTCAGAAGCTGAACGTGTACACACTTTCCACAGTTATACGAGCCAGCTACACCAGAGTCCCTGACCTCCCACATCATGCACGCAGTACACTGAATCAGCTTGGCAGTCATGTCTTCACCCTCTTCAACTGTGGCATAATCACTTCTCTCAACTTCTTTGTCGAAGATTCCTGAACCAAAGACTCACTCTTTTCTGAACAGAAACTTCCCTCGACCCCCGTGTTTTGTTGCAAGTCTGTGGACTTATAATTTAAGTTAGAGGAGTCCCTACTGTGTAGGACCTGGGGCCTAGAACACCCCTACTTAAATAACACTCACCCACCTTCCCAACAGTCTCTGTGCTCCGACTTCACTTCCGCCCAGCTCCCGCCACTCTCTGCTGCAAATAGATTGATGGGGTGGTAATTGGCTGGGTTGGATTTGTTCTGCTTTTTATGAACAGGAACTACCTGGGCAATTTTCCATATTGTTGGATTCTTACCAATTTTGTAACTGTACTGAAACAGCTTGGCTAGGGGAGCAAATGCTGGAGCATACGTCAGTACTATTGCCAGAATATTGTCAGGGTCCATAGCCTTTGTAATATCCAATGTCTCCAACTATTTCTTGATATCTTGTGGAGTGAATCAAATTGACTGAAGACTTAAATCTGTGATGCTGGGGACCGCTGGATGAGGCCAAAATGGATCATCCAATCGGCACCTTCTGGCTGAAAATTACTGCAAATTCTTCAGCCTTATCTTTGTACTGATGTGCTGAGCCCTTTCCATTATCGAAGACAGGGTTATTTGTGAAGCCAGCTCCTCCAGTGAGTTGTTTAATTATTCATCACCATTCACGGATTTGACCCATTGGTTGTGGGATAGCTTAGCTCTGTCGAGCACTTGCTGCTTATGCTGTTTGGCACACAAGTAGTCCTGTTTGGTAGCTTCACTTGGTTGACACATTATATTCAGGTATGCCTGATGCTGCTCCTGGCATGCCCTCCTGCACTGTCCATTGAACCAATGTTGATCCCCTGGCTTGATGGTAATGGTTGAGTGGGGCCAGAAGGTTACAGGTTGTGCTTAAGTAAGATTTTGCTGCTGTTGATGGCTCACAGCACTTCATGGATGTCCAGCCTTGAGTTGCTTGATCTTTTCAAAGTCTGTCCCATTTAGCACATTGGTAGTGTCATGCAACACAATGGAGATTATTCTCAATGTGAAGGTGGAGGACCTCATCTCCACAAAGACTGTGTGCAGTGATCACTCTTACTGATATTGTCATGGACCGATGCATCTGAAGCTGGCCAATTGGTAAGGATGTATGTTTTTCTCTCTTGTTGGTTCCCTCACCAACTGCTGCAGAACCAGTCTAGCAACTATGTTCTTTAGGACTGAATCAGCTCAATCAGTAGACCTGCTGCCAACCCACTCTTGGTGGTTGACATTGATATCTCCCAACCACCCAGTACATTTTTGCCCTTTCTGCCTTCAGTGCTTCCTTCAAGTATTTTTCAATGTGATGGACTATCAATTCATCAGCCAAGCAAAGATGGTACATGGCAATCAGCAGGACGTTTCTTTGCCCATGTCGATCCTGAAGCACTGAGACTTCATGGGGTCCAGAGACAATGTTGAGGACTCCCAGGGCAACTCCCTCCTGACTGTTTACTACACTGCCATCACCTCTGCTGAGTCAGTCCTGCCAATGAGACAGGACATATCCAGGGATGGTGGCGTCTGGGACATTGTATGTAAGTTATGATACTGTGAGTATGATTATGTTAGACCATTGCTTGACTAATCTGTGAGTCAGCTCTCCCAATTTTGGCACTAACCCCCAGGTGTGACAAAGAAGGACTTTGCAGGTTTGACAGTGCTGTCTCTGCCGTTGTCTTTCTTAGTGCCATTCCCTTGCCATTGCCATTGCCATTTCCTTATTGAGACAATGTAGCAATTGTTACAACTAAATAGCTTGCTTGGCCATTTCGGAGTGCAGTTGAGAGTCAACCACATTGATGTAGGTCTGTAGTCACATGCATGGCAGACCCAGATGAGGAAAGCAGATTTCTTTCCCTGAAGGGCAGGTGTAAACCAAATATCCTTCCCCCACTTTCTGACAATCAGCAATGGTCATTATTGGATTCTTAATTCCAGATATTTATTTTCTTGAATTCACCATCTACTATGGGGGGATTCGAACCTGGATCCTCAGAATATTAGCTGAGTTTCTGGATTATTAGTCTAACAATAATACCAATGGGCTATCATCTCCTATTGGTTTATGTCTGAGTCCCCAAATATTCAGATTCACTTCCTGATAGTCTTCCCTGTGATCCCATGGGCTTTGCACTACCCAACCTGTCTACGTGATCCTGTAGCTGCTCACCTCTAACCCCCAGCCCTTTGCATATGACTAAACATGGTCATCACTGTTTCCCTCTTGAAGGCAAGATGCTCTTGACCATGGACAAACTATTTCCTTAATTGCATTGTTCCCATTCGTGCTTTACCATACACCCCACCCTTACAAATGCAGTTGGCCCCCTTCAGAATTGTTGTTCTCCTACCCACCCTCATCTGCACAGGTCCTCGAGTCTTCTTCCTGTGGCAACATCCCCAATGTTCTCCACAAACCTCCTTTCTCCTTATTTTCTGTGGACAGACCTGACAGACTGACCAATGACCCACCCATTGAGCCACCTAAGCAGACAGCCCCAGATAAGGAATACCCACGCCCCGATATACACACAGCAGGAAGACTGATAATGGAATCAAATGCAAAGGAAATGAATTCAAGGTCAGATGAGGTACAGAGACAGAAACAAAGAGGTGAGAAGGAGTTAAAATTAGATCAGAAGATTTTGGAAACAGTGTAAAGTAATGTAAATAGTTTAAGATCTGATTTGTTAAGAGCACCAAAAAATCAACAGAGAGAGACAAACAATTTAATGGTTAACTCTGGACATGATAGAGGTTGATTATCAGCCATTAAAAGTTAGCATATTGTGAAAGAGTAATGAAATATCTCGTGAAGAGAACATAGAAGAACAGAAAAAGTACAGCATAGAACAGGCCCTTTGGTCCACGATGTTGTGCTGTGTTTAATCCTAATGTAAAATATAATAACTTAACCTACGCATCCTTCAACTCACTGCTATCCATGTGCATGTCCAGCAGTCACTTAAATGTCCCTAATGACTCTGTTTCCACCACCACAGCTGGCAACCATTCCATGCATTCACAACTCTGTGTAAATAGCCTGCCTCTGACAACTCCTTTATACCTTCCACCTAATATCTTCAAACTATGACTGTTCGTACCAATCAATCCTGCCCTGGGGAAGTGTCTCTGACTATTGACTCGATCTATTCCACGCATTATCTTGTGTACCTCGATCAGGTTTCCTCTCTTCCTCCTTCTCTCTAGAGAGAAAAGTCTGAGCTTGCTCAACCTTTCTTCATAAGGCAAGGCCTCCAGTCCAGGCAGCATCCTGGTAAACCTTCTTTGCACCTTCTCAGTGCCTCCTGTATCTTTACTATAGTAGGGTGATCACAATATTCCAAGTGTGGTCTCACCAGGGACCTGTAGAGTTGTAGCAAAACCTCACGGCCCTTAAACTTGATCACTCTGTTAATGAAAGCCAAAACGCCAAATGCTTTCTTAATAACCCTATTCAGTTGGGCGACAACTTTGAGGGATCTATGAACTTGCACACTCAGATCCCTCTGTTCCTCCACACTGTCAAGAATCCTGTCTTTAATCCTATATTCAGCATTTGAGTTTAACCTTCTGAAATGCATCACTTTGCATTTATCCAGGTTGAACTCCACCTGTCATTTCACAGCCCAGCTCTGCACGCTGGGCTATGTCACGCTGCAGCCTGCAGTAGCCCTCGATACTATTGACGACACCTCCAACCTTTGTGTCATCTGCAAATTTACTAACCCACCCCTCAACCTCCTCATCCAAGTCATTTATAATAACTACAAAGAGCTGAGGACCAAGAACAGAGCCCTGCGGGACCCTACTCAACACTGACCTGCAGGCAGAATACTTTCCATCTACAACCACTCTCTGCCTTCTGTCAGCCAGCAAATTCTGAATCCAGATAGCCAAATCTCCCTGTATCCCATACTTCCTGACTTTATGAATGCATCTACCATGGGGAACCTTATCAAATGCCTTGTTGAAGTCCGTATACACCACATCCACTGCTTGACCTTCGTCAACCTGTCTCATCACCTCCTCAAAGAACTCAATAAGATTTGTGAGGCATGACCTGCCCCTCACAAAGCCATGCTGACTGCCTTTAATCTCAAATTGTCATAAATCCTATCCCTCAGAATTCTTTCCAAAACTTTGCTGACCACAGATGTAAGACTGATTGGTCTGTAATTGCCAGGGATTTCCCTATTACCCTTGAAAAGAGGAACAACATTCACCTCCTTCCAATCCTTCAGTATGACTCCCATGCAGAATGACGAGGCAAAACTCCTCGCCAATGGCTTAGCAACCTCCTAAGCTGCTGGCGAGGATATTTGTCAGATTGTTCATGGGTTGTGGGTGTTGCTGACTGGGCCAATATTTATTGTCCATTCCTAATTGCCTAGAGAACAGTTCTCCATTAAACACATTGCTGTGAGCTTGCAGTCATATTTAGAGTAAATTAGCTAAGAACATAAGTGAACCAGGTGTAGTTTTACAATAAACAATTAGTCACCATTAGACTAGCTTTTGTTTTATTTCAGAGTTTTCTTTAATTTTAAATTTAACCACCCATTCTGATGGGATTCGAACTTTCATTCCCAGAGCATTAACTTGGGATTCTCGATTACCAAATCTAGTGACATTTTCATATAAATATGAAATACTCTAGTGCTGGAAATCGAACAAACATAGAGAATTATAAGAACATATTTGGGTCCCTGCTCTATAAACACTGTACAGGTCACCATACCAGAAGAGTTCAAGAAAACAACAAAATCTTGGAATACACATTATAAACATTATGACGCACACAAAATTCCAACTTAGAAGTACTACTTCCTTAAAATGATGCTTAGCCTACAGAGCTTTAAAGTGTTCAGGTAAAACAGGCCGGCTTCACAATTATTCTGTACTCCCAGATGGGGTTTGCCTTTCCATATTACTTTTGCAGAAAAGAGATATAAAAGGAAACAGAGAATCCAATGATGCAGCATCACAAAGATCTGGCAAGAATCCCTTTGGGCTAAACTTTGGCAATGTGCAATCAAATAATCTGAATATCATGATTCCGAATAGATGAATGGGCAGATATAGAGAAGGGTAGAAATGAATGGTGTTATGCACCAGACTGGACCTTCTTGAAATATTCAAAATGTAGTCAAGACCCTAAACCTTTCTTATTTTAAAAGTAAATGTAAGGTGTTGCATTCCAGATACAATTAAATGGTCAAACTATCAGATTCAAGCAAAACATCCTTTATTCATCCATTGTCATTAAAATACAGCAAAGGAAAGAAGGAATTGTAAAACCTTAACTTTACTGGCAAATTTAACAGAATAATAGATACAGTAACTACTATTAATTAATTTTCCAATATAGTAACATCGCACAAACACACCCTAGGCAAAGACAAATTCAGAAAACAGATTACCTCACATACAACTCCCATAGTAGACAGAGAATCCCTAGCTTTTGGGTATAAACAAGAGATGGAAAAAATAGCTCTCATTTCTTCAAATCCCCAACAGCAACTGCTGCTGAATACTAAAACTAAAAATCTTGGTTCTGTGAGAGGAAGGAGAAAGTGAGGAATGCAGATGCTGGAGATCAGAGCTGAAAATGTGTTGCTGGAAAAGCGCGGCAGGTCAGGCAGCATCCAAGGAGCAGGAGAATTGATATTTCGGGCATGAGCCCTTCTTCAGGATAACGTCGATTCTCCTGCTCCTTGGATGCTGCCTGACCTGCTGCGCTTTTCCAGCAACACATTTTCAGCTCTGTGAGAGGAAGGTTGACCACACCCATTAAGGCTGCTTCTATAATTCCAACTTCAATTAAAAAAAAAACGCCCAAGGCTTCACAAGTTGTTTATCTTATCAGAGACTGCTTGCTATGTGTCCCTTAATCTCTCTAAAAGAAACCATGACAAAACACACCTCTTAAAGCCACAATATTATTACAGTAGGCAGATATAAAGAAGGTTTGGCAGCATCTAGGGAGAGAGAAACAGAATTAACATTTTAGGCCAGTCTGACTCTTTTTCAGAAGAGGCTTAGCAACATGTTAATGCACTGAATTCCCAAAAAATAAATCTGGGGAAGCTCAGGGTCAGACTTCTATTTTTGTCAACTCAATGTGGAACAACATAGTTTGGATAATGATTTCTGGACATTTCACATTGAAATATGTGTCTACTCTTTGCCTTAAATTGAGTTGTCCATGAATAATAGTGAGCATCATTAGCTTTAACCTTATTTAGTCAGCACATTCTGGCATATAGTATAATCTAAACCTTACAATCTACCATGCACCAAATATTACAAAAATATCTGCACTTAACTTTAAAATCAGCAATCATCAATACTGATGATCCAGTACTTATTGGACAAGGACAAACTATTGATTTTAGAAGCTTTAGAACCTTGCTGCTTTGTTACTCATTTGCTGCAGGAATAAATCTTTTTACTGACAGCAATTTCCAGCATTAAAATTATTGATGTTATAATTCAAGGCTCATTTAGGCTGAAAACATTTATTTTGCCAAGAAAACTTTGGTTCTTTAAAATAAATACACATTGCATTATGATTCAGCCATTTGCAAGATTGAAGGTATTATGTGACCCAGCACCCTTATCTGTGATTTTGATATGAAGCTTAGAACATTATTGCCTCTTATCACTGATACATAGTATTAGTCACATCATTATTGTAATTGAGGATGTGAATAATCGTTTTACTTCTAGAAAACTATAAAGACTGCAATTACCACAGTCTGAAACTGGGCTGCATCTTATTTCAGTCCATTGCTTGGAAGTTACATGGTTTCAATTTGCATTACAATCTGAGCTCAGTCGAAAGGCAGCTGATACAAGTGTTCAATCTCTGGCAAAAGCAGCAGCTGTCACATCTTGTCACTCTTCCATTACAGCTGTTCATCTTACTACCTAGGTGTGTGGTGTGATGAATTTAAAATTGCCTACTTGTGGGGATTAGATCTTGGATTAGTGAAGACTTCAAACATAGCAAAACAGCTTCTTGAAAATCCTGCTGTTTTATATGCATTTTCAGTTCTATGATATTAAAAAAAAGCCCCAAGGAATTCTTCCAATATACCTGCCTAAGAAACTGACGAAACGCTACTTGAAATCTTAATAGTTGACACTCCAAATTAAAATAAAAATGAAGACTGTAACAGTCAACATTTACTCAAATCTCAATTCAGTCTAATGCGTTACAGTGAAAATTATAATGGGAAAGGGAGGCTTAAAGTCCCTACTCTTTCATTCCACCACTGTGTTCTCTTCATGATTATTTTTCAATACTTGGTTTTAATGCTTTCTACTTATCAGTGACATATTGACAGTACCTGAACAGTCATCTAATTGAGGAGCTAGATTTATGTTCATAATTATAATTATGCACAGGCTTATATTTATATTCTTATTGAAATTCAATGCAATGAAAGTCTATCTTTTGCATTCTTATTTGAGTTAACCTTAAAATAATTATGAAGAATCAAAATAAATTGGATTTTGAAATCAGTCACCAAGCAACAATGCACACTGCTGACCTTGAAGTAAGCTGCTTACAAAGGTCCATTGATTTCTTTGGTGTAAACTTTCCCTATCTTAACAAAATTTAGTGCCAAGTCACGAGGATCTCCAGCTACCCAGTAAAAGTGCAGCCCGTAAGTAGGGTGCAAAGCAAAATACATTAAAGGATTCTCACAAATAGAAAATTAGGCACTTCAAAAAATTGAGTACTTTCACATTTGATATAAATATTCAGATTGAAAAAGTAAATATTCAGGAGTAGGTTAATGCGAAAACTAAAATGTCATAAATAAACTTCAAATATATATACATATGTATATAATCTTTATTATAATGGAGACATTTGGAATGCTGTAAAGATAAGTTTAACTTCAGTAAAGATGTTTTACAGTAATTATGAACTGAGTTTGCCAATAAAAACCCAACTGCAACTCATTCCATTCACTGTGTCCTTTTCAAGTGATACTAATAATGGAAGATTTTGTCAACAGACTGATTTCCTCAGTATTGCACTCTTTGGGGACCTTAGCAGCAGATCCTCAGGAGAATTACTGGAAGAAACCTCTGAATGTCAAGGTTTTTTTTGTGTGTGCAGATTCCTTACAGTGGCTATCAGATTCAGTGGAGTAATAATGGTGAAACAGTTACATTTTAGATAAATAGACTACATTAACACATTTAATAACAGGATTTTGCTTAAAAAATACATTTCCTACAAATTACAGAACTAGATGTGAATCATTTGATAACTTTAGATAGTAATGATGTTAGATCCAAAATCCTCACTTCCACCACGATTCAATGTCCCATTGTTTGCAACAGTGCTATCAAAAGAAAAGACAATTGCAGAAATTTGAAGTAATGTTGGTGAACACTAATTGTTTCACTACTATTATCTCTGAAAAATCTTTTTGAATGGCAAGGAAACAATACTATAAAAGTAATGTGGTGTGAAGTTGACAACTTTATACAAATGTTACTTTATGGATAAAATACAAAATGTCTTTATTTTACAATAAAAGTTTGAATCTCATAAACTGCACATAATTCACATAGATGTTTATACATTCTTGGGCCTGGTACAGCTAGACATTTCAGGCTGCTTTGAATTAATAGACAGGATAATATATTTCCTGAACTGAATTATTGTCTTTTGTCTTTCAGAATATTTCTTCTTTCTGCATTGACGTTGAATCTGTTATTCTATTTGAAGTAAATTAGTCAATAATTTGTAGTGTTGGTGTAAAAATGATATATTTTCAGGCCTGAAGCCCTTGCAAAGTACTTGACATTTAGTGTGGCTTCGTTTGATTTTGCGTCAGTGATGCCAACCTTATGGCTGTGATTGTCTTGTAGGATTTCTAGTGTGTTCACTTTGAACTAGTTTGCTTGTGGTTATATTTGTTCTTGGGTTTATTTCTCTGTGAATAACATTTTTTCTTTGTTTTGTGGGTTATGATCAATTTAATTCTGGAACATTTTCAGGTTTGCAATGTGAGTAAAAAAAATCTACAACAGTAGGAATGAATAGCTGTTGTAAAAACACCGACTGTGTTTTCTTTTGTATTCAATGTTTTCTATAGTGCGTTTCTTTGTCACCCAGAGATTGAAGGTTTGTGTTATTTGGCACATTAAAATGTTTTGATGAGTGTCAAAACATACAGTGCATTAGAAGTAGTGCATTGTTTGTGTGTAGCTTGAAAATTGGAAACATTTTAACCCATTATCTTCATAATGTACATGTGGATTGGCAATCTCTTAGCAGTGGAATACATCTTGGAAGCAATTTATTTAATTTAACTAAGCCAGCAGTATTTAATTTGATTTAATTAATTTATTCCTTCAATGCCATGAGCAAGCCAACATATAGGAATCTCATCATCACATCTTTGTGGAAGTGCATTCACCATACGGAAACCAAATGGACTGGAGCAGTTCAAAATGGCACCTCACCACCACCTTCTCAAGAGCAATTGGGAATGGACAATAAATGCTGACTTAGAAGGAAGTACCCCCAGTTAAGAGTAACTATACTTTTATCACTGTTGGGAAGTGATTGTTACTAAGTGTCCTCTACCCTAGATCATTTTGATAAACAGAAGAAACGGACTTCAGAAACTTTGAAAGCATTGAAAGCCTATTTTGAACCCCAACTGAATGTAGTACAAGTAGTTAATGTTCAACATTAGGGCCAAGCTGAAAAAATGTCCATTGATCAATATATAAACTAATTAACCCATTTCACGGAAGCTTGCTAATTTACGTAACTAAAAGGCAATTCAATGAGATACAGGATTGTAGCTTTAAAAGATCTTACAGTTAGAGCACATCTATTGAGAGTTCAAAGACTTAATCTCAGGAAATGAATTGGCAAGTATAGGAATGCTGAGATTGTAAATCAGTAGCTATACCATTTTCATGGCTAAATAGGCCAGGTCTTGCAATATGCAGATATATACTCCAGGCCCGAAGGGCAGTACAAGCATAGGCAAAGGGCAGGATGCAATTACTATGGAGGATATAATGTAAAGGAGGAGAAGCATATTTAGTGTGGGAAATGCAGAGTTATTTTTGAAATAAGCTGAATCATTTTGAACAGGAAGCAAAGAGAAGATATAAATGGTAGATTGTAGGGGACAGTGTGTCACAGGGATCAATACTATACAACATGGAAAAATATGAAATTATCCATTTTGACAAATAGTAGGGAAGAAGAAGCATGATATCTAAATGATGAGAGATTGCAGAGCTTTGAAATACAAAGTGTTCTGATTGTCTTTGTGCATGAATACAAAAGGTTAGTATGCCGGTCCAGCAAGAAATTAGGAAAGCTAATCGAATTTTATCATTAATCATGAAAGCAGTTGAATGCAAAAGTAGGGACATTATGCTTTACTTATATAGGACACTCATGAGAGCACATCTGAAGTACAATATAAATATGGATCATCTTAATTAAGAAAGTTCTCAATAATTTAGAAGTAATTCAGAGATGTTTTCCCAGACTAATACATGGAGTGGATGGATTTTCTTATGAGGAAATAAATGGTGGATTACAAGTTCGGCTTGTATCCAATATTGGTTAAAAAACAAAGAGGTGATTTGATTGAAACTGAAAATGATTCGATTAGATGATTAGATTCCCTCCAGTGTGGAAAAAGGCCCTTTGACCCAACCAGTCCACACCGACCCTCCGAAGAGTAACCCACCCAGACCCACTTCCCTCTGACTAATGCACCTATCACTATGAGCAATTTAGCATGGTCAATTCACCTGACCTGCACCAAAATCTTGAGGGATCTTGGCAGGGTAGATGTGGGGAGGATGTTTCCTTTAACGGGAGAACCAAGAATGAAGGATCACTTTAAGAATAATGGTTTGTGCATGTAAAACACAGATAATGAAATATTTTTGCTCACAGAAGGTTGTGAGTCTTTAAAATTCTCTTTCTGAAGAGATAATGGAAGCACTTGAATATTTTAAGACAAATGTGAATAGATTCTTATTAATCTAAGGGTTGAAAGATTATTGGGTGTAGGTGAAAATGTGGATTTAAGGTTCAATCATGATCAGCCATAACTTATTAAGTAGTGATGTAGACTCAAAGAGCCAAATGGCCTTTTCTTTCTTGTTCATGTGTATGCATGTTTGTACACACACATTGTATGTCTAGAAGGAACTATAAGCAAATGCAGATGGCTACTGGAGAGATGAGTCATTTTACAAGCTGATAGAGTTAGGTCAATAGGCAATACCTGATTTGTAAGTGTTGGAATGATGACTACAGAAGGTCAATGTAAAGTGTCAAAAAGACACCACATCTTCCAGCATCATGATCTTCACAGACCTGTGTGAAGTGGCTCAAAATGACTATCAGAAAATGAAGCCTTCAACAGTGAGATTCAGGCTGTCTAATGGTACCATACTCATATTGAGAGGACAAATTTCTCCAGTGTGGTAACATGAATGGTGAACTGGAGTTCAAGATCATAGACAGCAAACTAAAGTCACTGTTCATTGCTGGAAAACATGTACTGATAACCCTTAATGTGCCAAAACAAATTTGCAAAGTGTCCTAGTATAAGAGGATATCCTACAGGATATGACTCAAAAAGTTTCAGCTACCCTCAAGACTGAAGAGCTCGAAAAGAAGGGAGAAATCAAGAAAGTGACAGCTCCTCCAGAATGGGTTAGCAGTAGGGTAACAGTGAAGCAATCCTGAAAACTGTCAACATGCAATGACCCATAAGGACTTAAATCAAGTTCTCAAGAGATCTCACAACTTCATGCCAACCATGAAATGTATTTAGCCAAACTTGCAAAAGGTAAAAACATCATCACTACTCTAGAAGTGAAGAACAGTTACTGACAAGTGAAGTTGGTGAAAGTAGCAGCTTTATAACTTATCGCTGGACTGTTGATGCAGAGTAATGGTCTGGGGACTGGGATTAGAATCCCAACATGGCAGATTGTAGAATTTGAAATCAATAAAATTTGGAATTAAGAGTCTTTGATGACCATGAATCCATTGTAGGTTGCTGGAAAAATCTATCTGGTTCACTAATGTCCCTAAGGGAAGAAAACTGGTCGGGTCTAATTGTGACTCTAGACCTATGGCAGTATGGTTGACTCTTAACTGCCCTCTAGGTAATAAATGCTGGCCTAGCCAATGATGCCATTACTCTGTCAAAGAATTTGAAATACCTAGATTACTGATGGTGACTGGGAGGTACAGATGTTGTGCAGGTCACAGAATCATAGAGATGTACAGCATAGAAACAAATCCTTTGGTCCAACAAGTCCATGCCGACCAGATATCCAGAATTAACCTCACCCCATTTTCCAGCATTTGGCCCATATATCTCTAAATCCTTCCCATTTATATAACCATCCAGATGACTTTAAATGTAATAGTGCCAGCCTCTGGCATCTTGTTTCATATCATGCACCATAAGCTGCATGAAAACATTACCCCTTAGGTCCATTTTAATCTTTCCCGTCTCATCTTAAATCCATGTCCTCGAGTTTTGGACGCTCCTGACCTGGGAAAACTGTCATGATTACTCACCCTATCCATGCCCCTCATGATTTTATAAATCTCTACAAGGTCACCCCTCAGCCTCTGATATTCCAGGCTATTCAACCTCTCCTTATAGCTCAAACCTTTTAACTCCGACAACATGCTTGTAAATATTTTCTGAACCCTTTCAAGTTTAACAACATGTTTCGATAGCTGGGAGACCAGAAATGAATGCAATATTTTGAAATTAGTCTAATGAATGTCCTGTATAGCCACAACATGACCTCCAAACTCCTATGCTCGGTGCCCTGACCAATTAAGGCAAGCATACAAAACACCTTCTTCTCTAGCCCTCTCTCTATCTGTGACTCCAATTTCAAGGAGCTATGAATCTGCACCCAAGGTTTCTTTGTTTGGTAACACTCCCCAGGACTCCATCGTTAAGTGTAAATGCTGTGTTTTGATTTGCCTTACCCAAATGCAACACCTCACATTTATATAAACTAAACTCCAGCTGTAACTTCTCAGCCCATCTGGTCAAGGTCTCATTATACTCTGAGATAATCTTTCTCACTATCCACCACATCATGAATTTTGCAAACTTATTAACCATACCTTCCATATTCATCTCCAAATCATTTAGGTTGTTGGCATATCCATGATCCAGAAGAGTATTGACACAGACAACGTGAGGTGGTAATAAAATTCCCAGATCAGAAGCTATAGTGGATGATCTGATAGTTTATGGAGGAAGCCATTGTCAAATACAATCAAAGTCTAGTACAACAGTTAGTCAGATCTTGCCTGATAAGACTAAGGTTGAAAAATAAGTAGTGTCAATTAAAGATGCCCAAAGTCAAGTCAAAAGGCCATGTACTGACAGCAAAAGAACTTCACCGAGATGTTGAACAGGTGATTGATGTAGCAGTGATTGATGACCAACAGTGAAGAAGGCATTTGGTATGCTCTCCTTTATCGGTCAGAGTATTTAGTACAGGGGTTGGGAGGTCATGTTGCGGCTATACAGGACATTGGTTAGGTCACTGTTGGAATATTGCATGCAGTTCTGGTCTTCTTCCTGTCAGAAAGATGTTGTGAAACTTGAAAGCATTCAGAAAATATTTACAAGGATGTTGCCAGGGTTGGAGGATTTGAGCTACAGGGAGAGGTTGAATAGGATAGGGATGTTTTCCCTGGAACGTCGGAGGCTGAGGCTGATGTTTATAAAATCATGAGGGGCATGAATAGGATAAATAGACAAAGTCTTTTCCCTGGGGTGGTGGAGTCTATAACTAGAGGGCATAGGTTTAGGGTGAGAGGGGAAAGATATAAAAGAGACCTAAGGGGAAACTTTTTCACTCAGAGGGTGGTACGTGTATGTAATGAGCTGCCAGAGGAAGTGGTGGACGCTGGTACAATTGCAACATTTAAAAGGCATCTGGATGGGTATATAAATAAGAAGGGTTTGGAGGGATATGGGCTAGGTGCTGGCAGGTGGGACTAGATTTGGTTGGGGTATCTGGTCGGCATGATCGAGTTGGACCGAAGTGTCTGTTTCCATGCTGTATATCTCTATGACACTATGGAATGTAAAGGCAGTATAGTGATTTGTTGGATTCATCTTGCCCAGTTTGTTACTGGAGTGTGAACTCACAGCCAAGAATGTGTAGTGGAATTGCTGCATGGAACAAGAAGCAATGCTCATTAAAACTAAGCAACTAGTGCCAACAACATGAACACTGGAACACTATGAAGTAAAAGTTTGAGAAAAGCAAGAGGTAGGATCTGTTAGACAAGTAGAAGCAACAAAATTAAAGACCACTTTGGTGCTCATCATAAGTACCAGGCAAACATGCTGGAGAGTGGTTGATGACACTTGGTAACACAAAAAGACATGAAAGAAGCCGGGAATAAACTTTTTCACTTTCTCAGGAACCTCTTATGTCGTCGCTATATTCAAAACTATTATGTTGATGACTGGGAGGTAGACCAGACTGACTTCAATGACAAAAACTGAGATTATTGAATACAGTACCTAAAAGTGCCCTTCAACACTTACAGAATTCCCAACATTGTGAATCTTGGAGTCATAAATTTACACAGCACAGAAACAGACTCTTCAGTCCAACCAGACAATTTTGACCATAATTCCAAACTACACCAGTTCCACCCATCTGTGCCTGACCCATATCCCTCCAAACATTTCATATTCATGTAAATTAAATGTTGTAACTGGAGCTGCATCTACCACTTTCTCTGGAAGTTCATTTCACACATGAACCAATCTCAGTGTAAAAAAATTGCCCCAAATCCTTTTAAAACTTTCTCCTAAATCTTGCTGAGAGGCAATGGCCTCAGTTCATTAGTGAAGTATTCAGCTGCTTTGTGAAAGATTGGGCACCATGCATCATCCACATAGTACCATCAGTTGAATGGAAAGACTGATACAATAGTGGAATCCATCACAGTTATACAACAGAGGATGTGGGTAAGGGAGCAGGTTTATTAGGCACTAATATACCATCATTCTTGATGATTCTGATAACTCTAGAACCTATGGCTTCTGTGGTAGATACTCCAATGTCATTTGACTCCATTGCCACTGGTCAGCTATGGTGATTAAGGCATTTACATCCCCTCTCATTTTTCTATTGCTCCCTCCTGTTATAGAACACCTTGATCTTCAAGAAAGACAACGCAATGCCAATGGTTGTGAGGCACCATACTTAGATAATGTGACGGCCACAACTGAATGGCTGGAGGTACATGAAGGCTGAAAAAGGTAAGTGTGAGGCTCGTACTGTTTCAGGTGCATAAACACGAGGTGCATTGTGTGAATGTTAGTCATGGGTGCAGAGTCCTGCTGAGTGAATGATAGAGTAAGGAAGATGCTTGAGAGGTTGATATTACTTGGGGAGCAAATGCCAACTGAAGATGCATTCACTGAACTTGACCACACACATGAGTTCATTAATGCTCTTCTGGCACTACTGCCAATTCCTCAGGGGCAGAATTTAGCATTAACTTCCTTTGCACCCTGCTTCCATTCCTACCAGAGAGTTTGCCTTGATCCTTCTGGTCACTTCTGATTTCTTGTGTCTGTCCTCATCAATGAATAATGCCTCCAGCATATCAGGTTCCATTTCCTTTCAGCAGCAGCCTGATATTAAAAAGCAGTGACCCTTTCAGAAGGATAGACCTGCCAGTCAGAGCTAAAGGCTATTTGTAACACGTGTCAGCCTCAAGTATGAATGGGCTTCCAGTTGTGTACCCAGCCGGCTGTGTGGTTCACATGCTGCAATAGTAGAAAGGGAGGACTGCAGATGCTGGAGATCAGAGTTGAGAGTGCAGTGCTGGCAAAGCACAGCAGGTCAGGCAGCATCCAAGGAACGGGAGAATTGATGTTTTGGGCATAAGCCCTTAACCAGGAATAAGCCTAATGAAATCACAGCAATGAGGAAGGGGTCAGTCAAGTCACCAACTGTGCCCAAAACTGAGTACTAACCTGAGCCTCTAAGCCTCCTACATCTACTGCATAATTTTTTCTCAGAAAAGTATAGATATCAATAAAATTCCAAAGTTAGAAAGTAAAGGAAATAATAAATTCACAACATATTCAAGAAGCTATTGATGCCTTTATAATTCTTCTGCTAAAAAATGCCCTGATAATAATCTCTCTGCATTGTCAGATTTCACAGTGCTGTGCCTTCTGCTTTATGACGTAAGATGCTTATTACTCACTGCTAACTAAGTACACTTCTATCGATGAGAGATTCCACAAAGGTGATGAAAGCATTTTTACACTGCATGAGGGGTTTTATTACAGGCGATGATAACCTCATTTGGCAATGAGGCCATTAGCAAGACATCTACAGTTTCATTTTATAGCACCGCCTCAGACCAGTGATTATAGGATTACTTCTGCTTTTGCAAAGGTTATTCCTCCCGACTCTCCTGAAACTATTATTAGTTTGTCTCCTTGTAATGCCAGGCTACCTGCCCTGAATTCTGGATGACTATCACACTGCAGCAAAGACAAGCTTTATGTTGTTCTCTTCACTTTGTCGAATTTCAACCCCTCCCCACTCAATGAGAATTGATTGTGCTGAGTGCATTGCCATAGGCTTCAGCAAGACATTAGAAAAAGAAGCTATTTTTCACCATCATTTGAAACTGCCAGAAAACCCATTTAAGAACACCATAAACATATTAATTAAAAATCTGCAATTGTGTTGGCAGGGAGGTGATACAATGCAGTACTGAAGCATATGAAGAATTTGAGACATTACAATAAACTGATATAAGAGCAACTCCATTTGTATAATTATGGCTCACTTCAATTACTATTCCCTACATGTTTTGGAATAATTATTCTGTTGCATATCAGTTTGCTCTATTGTTTGTATACTTCCAGTTCTAAGGGAAAAAGCTAGGAGAGCAAATCCTACTCCAAGATTGATTACATAATTGAGCCTGACATATCTGTACAGGGAATCTCAGAGAGGCTGAAGAACAAGCTCAACTCGTAGCCATCAAATTTGTGCTGGAGAATTGTGAAGCCAACAGTTGATAGTACAGTGCGAGGCAGGTCACGGCTTGGGGCCACGTTGCTCTTGTGACATGCAAGATAAACCAATTTTTATTTGGACCTATAAGTAGGTGAGCAGCTTTTCTACCTGAACCATGTATAATGCTATATTAATGTGTGCATCAGGTTCTAACATTGGTTGGAAAACTCCTGTTTATAAAATTGAGGCACAAATGAGCAAACTATGTGTTGTTCCAGTCTCTGTCTATTTGTACCAGATGTTCAGCCTCCTAAAGGTGCAAGGGCATTCAAGGGACTGCTGGAACCTACTCAAAAGAAGTCCAAGAAATCTTCCATGTTTAGTATCCTGAGCCAATGAGGAGAAGTGTTCTTCTTGACCCCACAGTAACATTTGCTTCCTATCACATGGTTAAAGCCTATATCTGGGCCTTTGTTCCATGTGACAATAAGTTCATTTCCTGTCCTCCTCAATTACTGAACCACAGTGGAGTATCTGTTAGAGACCCTGCAGCTCAAACCTTAAACTCACACTGTGACAGTTTTACGTTTCTTTTTGGGCATGAGTGGAATTATACCCAATTATCTTCAGAATAAATGTTTAAAGTTGAGATTTTACTTGTTCTTCTATTGATTTAGATTGGCTAAAATACTTGACTATTTTATCAAGTTGGAACAGAACAAGTACATCCCAAGGCGAAATAACACAACAGCTCCAGTTGCTTATCCATCGTGTTCTGTCTTACGGCTGGTTTTAAATCAAGATTGACACATACATTAAACCAGTTAACTCAGGACAAATAGCTGAGATATTGTTGCTTTCTTCATTGCTTGCATTTGTGGAGTTGTTTCCTCTTGTGTGAAGTGCAAAGAAAACCATGCACAGTGGGTAGAGGTCTGATGGGCCCATCAGATACAAATACCATGTTGGAGGCCAATTCAATATTCAGAATCAGTGCTGGGACTATCTGATATATGGCTTGAACTCAGTCATTTTCAGTTCGTGGTCACAATCCTACATTGGTTCTAGTCATTCTGCCTGAATGCAAGTACCTCAGTGAATGTCAACCCAATATTTAGAATCTACATTCCAGACTCCATTCACTGGGTTGTTTGGACTCAGATCCAAAGCCTACATGTTTGATTTTAGGGTGAGAATTGCACCACTAGGTTAAAGACTTGCTCTCTCCAGCCTTGGTTTTCGAAAATGTAATCTGTCTCCCAGACTTTTGCTGTCATGTTGTATCCCCTTTCAGTGCTCAACAGTTTGGTTTGTATTTTATGTCAAAGCCTATAAATTAGCTGCCAGCAATGTGTGAAAGGAGGAAATGCATTAAGCATGCAAAAGGTGTTAGAACTATTGGGGACTGTACTAATAACCTTTTATCGCATTGCACCTCTGGGACTAAGATGATCAGATTTGAACTATAATGGTTATGTTGTTAGATTAGTGAAATAGACATCCAAAATAATAATTAATAAAACATGCCTTAAAATATTGCTATGGCATTTTAAGAAATTCAGTTTTAAAACAAAATCTGTAAATATGAAATAAGTCATGTTGTTGATTATCATTAAAAGCCAAAATGTTTCACTAATGTCCAGGTATGGGAAATCTGTTACCATGATCTGATTGGATTTTAACATACTTCTATAGTAGTATAGGATCAGTGTTGTGTCCTGATTATTTACACAAGTACACAGGCTAATTATGAACCCCTCACCTCAACCTTGTCAAGGAAAGGTCTGGGGTTAACTGTTCAATCTACACTTCAGTGAAAATTATGCTAAGTTTGGCTCATCCAACCCTTACTGAAGCAACCAATTCGGAATACCATCTTCTCATTAGGATATTTCCATGAACACCAGGAGCGTTCTCATTGTGGCCAGTAAATCAAGAACTACAGAGGTTATTTAGCCCCTTTTTTTCATTTGATTTGAAATAATAAAGAAGGCTTTAGATTGAAATAAGATCAAAGAGGCTATCCCCATCTCAAACATATTTGCAGTTTCAGAAAATGGTGATGGACTCTTAGGAGAATGTAGCACCTTCCACCTTCTGGTACTGAGATGGCTCTACTGTAATGAGGCGTATGTCAGGTTCTGAACAATTGATTGTGATAAGGGACTCTCTAGTCAGGGGTAGATGTTTCTGTGGCCAACAGCAAGAAATCAGAATGGTGTGTTGCCTCCCTGGTGCCAGGATCCAAGGATATCTCTAATGCAGAATGTTCTCAAAAGAGGTTCTCAAACTGATCAACAGGAGGTCATTGTACACATTGGAACCAATGATATAGGAAGAGAAAAGGACAAGATTCTGAGGAGACAATATAGGAAGTTAGGCAGGAAGTTAAAAAGTAAGTCCTCGAAGATGGTAATTTCTGGATTATTCTCAGTGCCACATGCAAGTGAGAGTGGAATAGAAGGATAGAGCAGATGAATGCATGGCTGATGAGCTGGTGCAGGGGAGAAGGATACGCATTTTTGGATCATTGGAATCTCTTCTGGGGTAGAAGTGGCCTGTTTAAGAAAGATGGGTTGCACCTAAATTGGAAAGGGACAAATATCCTGGCAGGGAGATTTGCTAAACAACTCAAGAAGATTTAAACTAGTAAGGGGATGGGGTAAAGAGGTGGAACTCAGGGAGAAAAGGGATCAGTCTGAAGCTGGTGCTGTTGGGAAAAGGAGCAAGTCAATTACTCTTTTTCCCAAAGCCTAACTAGTTACTGAGACAATATGTGCAACAAGCTTTGACTATTTAACTAGAGAAGCCATTGCGGGTGCTGAATTCTGAATGAAAATAAAATGCTAAAAATCACAGTGGGTCTGGCAGCATCTGCGGAGAGAGAGCTAGCTAACATTTCAAGTCTAAATGACTCTTCATCATATTTACTGGACTGGATTAAGGGACAGAATGAAGATTGTAACACAGTATACAAAGGCAGTTGATTTAGGTTACAGTAATCCGCATTAACTGAGCAGCTTCTGACAACTGAAATCAGTGTAGTCATTATGAGATGGCAAACTTCTGTACTCATAACACGTTTTAAATAGTTAACAAATTAAAAGCATTTTTTAAAAAAACTATCCCAGACTGTTAGCAATGCTTCCAGGACTTGTACTACCTTAGCTTTGGGTGACTTATTTGAACTGGTTGCCATGTCTTCCTCTTAGATGATGATCAAATCCTGAGACATTAAAGCAATGTTCAGTTGTTTACAATAGGTAGAGTACAGACCATTCTCAACCAACCTACACTTGCAGGACCCAAAATATATGAGCCTATAGTTCCCCATTGCTTTCTCTATGGCAATCTTCAGCTAATCCAAACCAACCAATCAGCACCCTTTTCATCTGCCATGTTCATTTTTGTGATAATTTAAAATTTGATATTTTTGCATTTGTCCCAATGAATTCAAGACAAAAAGCTTAAGCAACATATCTCTCTACTTTGCATTAATTCTTTAGTCCTTGTCCAACAAAAATCTATCAATCTCAGTCTTGAAATTTTCAATTGATCTTCCTTTGTAGAAGGGGACATCTGGAGAAACTTGTATTGAATTCATTATACTCCTCATCAATTAAACATCACTTGCACTATTACCATCATCTTTGTGCTGCAAGTCACAAACAAAACTGAGGCTTAGTCATTCATTTTCCCAGGTGAAGCAGCATTATCTTCAATGAATTCGCTATGGGCACTGCGAGGAGCAGGGAACAAATGAAGAAACCTTAATTGTAGCTTCTCTCATTTATTGATTTTGTTCAGCAAGTCTAAATAACGAAAGACTGTGCAACCAATTAGGTACTATTGAAGTGTAATTACTGTTATAATGTAGGAAAAATGGCAGTCAATACATTTGCTGCAATGTCTCACAAACAATAATATGATAATGACCAGATTCTCGATTTTTGTGATATTGTTTCAGAATAAATGTTGGCCAGGACAAATATATCATCTCTTTCTTTTCATGTTGTGCTATGTGATCCTTCATATCCACCTTAGAGCACGGATAGGGCTTTTATTTAACATTACATCTGAAAAACAATTCCAGCAGTGTCAACTTCAATGTTGCAATCAAGTAGTTCACTCCTTTGCGAGCAAGACATATGGTGATCGGGTTCCTGAGCACATTCACTCCATGCCGGCAGCATCCTTCTCTCTTTCTACCTATTCTTGTCCTTTTCTTCTCCTTTTTCTTTCCTTCATCTTCTGACATTGTGGGAAAGCCAGAGCAGTGTTGCCGGGTGTCAGCTGCAGTGGTGACATTGCCCGGTGTGAGGACTCCTGGATGAGATAGGCCCAGAGTGTGACTTGGCACATCAGTGGCCAAATTTGTGCTCAGCGGGTCATCACCTGCAGCGGTTGGGTTCCTGGAGTGAGGACCCCGGTGGCAGTAGGCCCAGAGCATGGATTCAGGGACTCAGTGGGTCTTTGGCTGTGGTGGTGACGGTGCCTGGAGCAGGGACTCCTGGCTGCGGTAGGTCCGAAGCGTGGACTCTTGGTGGGGGTGTCATTGCTGTACCTGCATCAGAGAAATTCTTGAGACCCAGCACACCTTGCCAAAACCGTGGAGCTGTCTTTAAAGACTCATTGCACAGAAGATGAATTATTTATGTAATTTCATTTTATTCTTTTTGTTACTCAAAATTGTGAGTTGGATTGTGGTGACAAAATACTTTTCACTTTATCTTTCCAGATAAATATGACAACAAATAACTTATCATTTTAAACAAACAGGAATCTCATTGATTACTTTTGTATGTTCTTAAAAACAATTGATGTGTTACAATGTAAAGGACACCAGACCAGTGCTTTATCACATAACATTTAAATTCTAATTGTAGTTGTTGGATCCACAGAGTAATTAAGTGGACTAATTAACTCACATGGCATATCATTTAATCCTGACAGCACTTTAACATCATATGCATAGCAAATGACATGGATTGATTTTGTTCTAAATTTATATTAGGAAATCCAGATCAGATTGACCTCAGCAGATGAAGAGTGGTCTTGAGATTCTTGGTTCTGTAAGTTCGCTGAAGAGCATTGTCTTGGTTTTTTTGAGACATTGTGCTGACTTAGAACCTGTTTTTAGCAAGACAAACATTTTCCTTTACATGCCATAAATGTAGAGGGGAGCCATGACTTTTGTAATACATGCAAGGCTTGTAGAACTAAAACTCCCAGCTAGCATACTAAGACCCAGGCTACAATTTTTTTTAAACCATTTACTATGTATTCCTGTCTGTCCTGCAGAGCTGCTTTAATTTACATCACAATATGCCCAAGGTTTGTGATGTAGGACCATAAGACCACAAGGAATAGGAGTGGAAGTAAGGCCATTTGGCCCATCAAGTCCACTCTGCCATTCAATCATGGCTGATGGGCATATCAACTCCACTCACCTGCACTCTCCCTGTATCCCTTAATTCCTTGTGAGATTAAGAATGTATCAATCTCTGCCTTGAAGACATTTAACATCCCAGCATCCACTGCGCTCTGTGGCAATGAATTCCACAGGCCCACCACTCTCTGGCTGAAGAAATGTCTCCTCATTTTGGTTCTAAATAACCCCCTCTAATTCTAAGGCTGCGCCCACGAGTCCTAGTATCCCCGCCTGACGGAAACAATTTCCCAGCATCCACCCTTTCTAAGCCATGCATTATCATGTAAGTTTCTATTAGATTTCCCCTCAACCTTCTAAACTCTAATGAATACAATCCCAGGATTCTCAGCCGTTCATCATAAGTTAAGCCTACCATTCCGGGGATCATCTGTGTGAATCTCTGCTGGACATGCTCCAGTGCCAGTATGTCCCTCCTGAGGTGTGGAGCCCAAAACTAGACACAGTACTCCAAATGGGGCCTAACCAGAGCGTTATAAAGTCTCAGTAGCACATCGCTGCTTTTATATTCCAACCCTCTTGAGATAAATGGCAACATTTCATTTGCTTTCTTAACCATGGACTCAACCTGCAAGACAACCATTAGAGAATCCTATACTAGCACTCCTAAATCACTTTGTACTTTGGCTTTATGAATTTTCTCACAGTTCATAAAATAGTCCATGCCTGTGTTCTTTTTCACAAAGTACAAGACCTCGCATTTGCTCACATTGAATTTCATCAGCCATTTCCTGGACCATACTGGTACATTGTCTAAATCTTTCTGTAGCCTCCCCAACTCCTCAGAACTACCTGCATGTCCACCTAACTTCGTATCATCAGCGATCTTCACTAGGATGCCCCAGTCTCTTCATCCAGATCGTTTATATATAAAGTAAACAGCTGCGGCCCCAACACTGAACCCTGCGGGACACCACTTGACACTAAACTCCATCCACCACTTCTCAGCCCATCTGATCAAGGTCTCATTGTACTCTGAGATAACCTTTCTCACTATCCACCACATCATGAATTTTGCAAACTTATGAAACCATACCTTCCACATTCACCTCCAAATCATTTAGGTTGTTGGCATATCCATGATCCAGAAGAGAATTGACACAGACAACATGAGGTGGTAATAAAGTTCCCAGATCAGAAGCTATAGTGAATGATCTGATAGTTTATGGAGGAAGCCATTGTCGAATACAATCAAAGTCTAGTGCAACAGTTAGTCAGATCTTGCCTGATGAGACTAAGGTTGAAAAATAAGTAGTGCCAATTAAAGATGCCTAAAGTCAAGTCAAAAGGCCATGTACTGACAGCAAAAGAACTTCACCGAGATGTTGAAAAGGTGATTGCTATAGCAGCGATTGGTGACCAACAGAGAAGAAGGCATTTGGTATGCTCTCCTTTATCGGTCAGAGTATTTAGTACAGGGGTTGGGAGGTCATGTTGCGGCTGTACAGGACATTGGTTAGGCCACTGTTAGAATATTGCATGCAATTCTGGTCTTCTTCCTATCAGAAAGATGTTGTGAAACTTGAAAGCATTCAGAAAATATTTACAAGGATGTTGCCAGGGTTGGAGGATTTGAGCTATAGGGAGAGGTTGAATAGGCTAGGGGTGTTTTCCCTGGAATGTTGGAGGCTGAGGATGAGGTTTATAAAATCAGAGGGGCATGGATAGGATAAATAGACAAAATCTTTTCCCTGGGGTGGGGGACTCTATAACTAGAGGGCATAGGTTTAGGGTGAGAGGGGAAAGATATAAAAGGGACCTAAGGGGAAACTAATAAAGTGCTCTTGGCCACTTTATAGGCTATCTCTTTTTCTGTGATACATTTCCTAAGTTCCTTCATCAGCCATGGTTGTCTAATCCATCCTCCCACTCCCTCACCCCGGGTAATCTTTCTTTTCTTTGGGATGAACCTCTGTACTGTGTCTTCAATTAAACCCAGAAACTTCTTCCAATTGTTGCTCTCCTGTCTTCCCCAATAGGCTCTGCTTCCAGTCGATTTTCATCAGTTCCTCTCTTAATTCCCTGTAATTCTCTTTTTTTAACTGTAACACCATTACATCTGATTTTGCCTTCTCTCTTTTGAATTTCAGACTGTACTCTACCGTATTATGATCACTGCCTCCTAAGTGTTCCCTCACTTTAAGACCTTTTATAAAGTCTGGCTCGTTACATAGCACTAAGTCCAGAATAGCCTTCTCCCTTGTGAGCTCCATCATAAGCTGTTCCAAAACGCCATCCTGTAAGCATTCCATGAATTCGCTCTCATTGAATCCACCGGTAACTTAATTCATCTAGTCCATTTGCACATTGAAGTCCCCCCGATCACCATGACATTACCTTTCGGACATACCCTATCTATTTCCCAGTGTATCTTGCACCCCTGGTCCTGACCACTGCTGGGAGGTCTGTACATAACTCCCATGATGTTTTTTTTTTGCCTTTGTGGTTCCTCAACTCCACCCATACAGACCCCACATCATCTGACTCAATTGTCATTTAGTGCCATAGATTTAATTTCATTCTTAACTAACAAGGCAATCCCGCCCCCCTCTCCCCCCCTACCTGTCTTTTCGATCAGTTGTAAATCCTTGGATGTTTAACTGCCAGTGCTGACCTCTTCTGCAACAACGCCTCTGTGATGCCTACCACATCATAATCAGTCACGATAATTTGTGCTGTTCATTCATCTACTTTGTTACGAATGCTTCAAGCATTCAGACCATTTTCTTATCCTCATGATTTCCATCACCTCTACCTAAGTTATCCTTTCTTTTTCGCTTCATTCCTAGTCTGCCTCGAACTTAAACCCTACACACATGCTAACCTGCTGCTTATCTTTCTACTTGACTCCATACTCCCTCTTGCTTTCCCTTTCCCTTCCCCCCCCCCCAACTCAAACCTTTAAAGTCCTAGTAACCATCCTATTTATCCTTTTCACCAGAATATTGGTTTCAGATCAGTTCAGTTGGAGACTGTCCCATCGGCACAGATCGCCCAGGTTCCAAAACTGATGCCAATGTTCCATGAAATGGAAATCCCTTTCCCACAACAATCTCTTAGCCACGTGTTTACTTCCCTAATTTTCTTATCCCTCTGCTAATTAGCACGTGGCATATAAGACACAGAAAATGGTTTCTGGTGAGGTTATAATCAGCTTCCAAGATCTCTGTAAATATTCACTCACTTGTAAGTTCTTACCAGGCTCGAAACATTAACTTTGATTCTCTCTCCACAGATGCTACCAGACCCGCTGAATTTCTCTCGCATTTCCTGTTTTCATTTTAATCTCTCTCTCTCTCGTTCTCTCTCTCTCTCTCTCTGTTATGGAGTCAATGTATTCAGTTATTCAGATGTACAATAACATCAGTAAGCACAAAGCTAGATTATATGTGGAAGTCTGTGATATTGTACTATTGTAAATAGTTAGTGCTGAAAATAAGCTTCAAGTAATTTGTCGAGCAAGAATCCATCTCTTTCTGGTATGTGTTAAAAAGGCTAATATGAAGTAAACCACAAATGGCATATGACAGCAGCAAATGCATACCAAAAGCTGGTCTTGACAATTAGTTAGTGCTAGTAAGTGGTCATTAGTAGCTGAAAGTTGATAGCAATGTGACAATTCTGAAAAGTCTGACAACAAGTTAGAACAACAAGAAAAACTAGAGCCTACTTAAACTCAGTGAGTACACTGTCTCTCAATTTCTTTGAAAAATGGGAAACTGTTGCTGACTCATTTTTTAAATGGGAATTTAAAATGATTCTGAAAGAACAGCTACAAAAGCACTCCCAGAAGAAAAATACAGATCAAAATCTCTGAAAAAAATGCTTTCAAGCTTGAAGAAGTCTCATCTGTTTCCAGACATCAGTCAATTCTACTATATTTCCAATTTTCTGATAAAAGATACAAAGCCTGTATGGTCACCACATTTCTTTTGTCAAACATCACCTATTGGAAAAAGCTATTACTACAAGTCTGCAACTTCTAAAAGTACACAGCAAGAAAAAGTTATAAATCACACGATACCAAGTTATAGTCCAAAAGGTTTATTTGGAAGGACAGGTACACAATCTTTATCTGAAATCTGAAAAGCTCCGAAATCCGAAAATTCTTTTTGTGGAGTGTGGAACATCATTTTGGCATGCGAACAGGTGACCCATTATCCACACCAATTTGAACCATGTCACTAGCAGGCGTCACTTGTGTCTCACCGCTTGTACTATCCATACACGTGCCTGCTGTTAGGTAATAACTTTTTAAAAATTTATCTGTGAAAATGTCATTTATTCCAATTTCCGAAAAACTATGAATTCTGAAAAACAACTGGTCCCAAGCATTTCGGATAAAGGATTGTATGGGATAAAGGTGTGGCTGTATTGTACCTTTAAGAGAGTTAAAAGCTCGCAATGACAGTACCATGTGTTTTCAATAAGATACAATATAAACATATGGCCTAGCTATTGGGGTAGCTAGGGTAGCGAGTTGTCTGGACTCACACAAAAAAAATTGAATTAGACCCGAAATTATACCTGAAAACATATCCCAAACTCCAATCCAGTTTGAATTTAGGATATTGACAATCTTAAAAGCCAATGACTCAATCCAATGTTTTGGGGGTACAAGTTGAGAGGAGAACTGCCAAGCCAATGACATCTGCACACAGTCCAGAAAAATGGCTCTCTTCAAGGTGCCTTTATCGATCTGTGAAACAGAATCCCCAAGAAGAAGAAAATAAGACAGGAATACAGAGAAGAACAGAAAGCTACCTGGTTTTGAGATAAAAATTTTTGTTTTGTAAATCATAATCAGCAGTTTTATTGGACAAGTATGATAGAAGGCAAGGTAAAAGATAGGTTAGAGAAAGGAGTTGTAAATAGTTCTTAGTTAATTATTCTTTGTTATACTTTAAGAAAGAAAGTTGCTAATTTTTACTTTAAATAGTTTTTGACCTCCCAAATTTTCACAGATTACTGCACGGGATAAATCTTTTCTGTCTTGCTGGCTTTAAAGTATGCAGGCGGGTTTACCCTGTATTAGTACCTATACTAGCTTTTGAAGTGCTGCTCCTTCATCACGTAGCTGTGGAGCAGGATCCACAATGATTTGTTGGTTCAATATATTATTTCAGTTGCAGGACGCTGCAATCTTTTGCTATAAATTCTGTGTCATTTGATCCTGCTACAGTGCTCCAAAAACTAGAACCTCCAAATAAACATGTTGGACTATAACTTGGTGTTGTGTGATTTATAACTTTGTCCATCCCAGTCCAATACTGGCATATCCACATCACAGCAAGAAAAGAAAGAGATGAGGCAATAGTTACTTTTAAAGCCAAACAGAAACAAAGGAATGAAAGTCAACTGCTACTTTTAAAGCTACTGCACCAAATAAAAGTAATGAGGCGCACTTTAAAGTCAAGAACAAGAAATACAAAAAAGAAAAAGTATTTCTCTGCAATACAGATTTTTATTTTGAAATTTCAAAGAGCATAATCAGCACAATATAAACAGAAAGGAAATGCAACAAGGGATTAGCATTCTATTGATATTCTGATAGAACTTCAGTTGTTCAAAGAAAGAATCAATCTTTAATTTGTGGTTCAGACAAACAAGGACAGGCAGTCAAACTTTTTTGTGTTTTGGGAAGTGCAGTGCTAAGAAGAATTAAATATTTTGGTATTACTTTTGATGACTGCAAATATCCTGGCGATTTTATCAGATTTTAGAACAGCAACTTAAATTACAAGTCAATTTCAAAATACGCAGGCTTCGGTTTGTGTCATGTCATCAATATCTGGGTGTTACAATTGATTAATTTGTATTCAGCTAGTAGCACAAAAGTATGCAATGTGATTTCAAAGAAGCTATTTTAAAGTTTTATGAAACTGGTCATTGCCTCTGCAACCATCAATCTTTCAGAAAAACACTTCTGGATAAACCCAAAGAATATACCATTGACATTCTACTCGAAGAAGAACACAAATATTAAGCAGAAACAGAAATTGCTGGAAAATCTCAGCAGGTATGGTTACAGATGTGGAGAGAGAGCAGAGTTAATGTTTTGGGTTAACTTGACCTAAAATATTAACTTTGCTTCCTCTCCACAGATGCTGCCAGACATGCTGAGTTTTTCCAGCAATTTCTATTTCTATTTCTGATTTTCAGCATTCACAGTTCAGTACTAAGCAATTGCAGCAGGCTAGGAACATCTGTAAGTCATTTACTCCACAATAACTATTGCGGTCATCAACAGGTTCAATGAATCATTCAAATATTGTATGACGATGTTCAGCATTTCATGAGATATACAAGTTATGTTCTACAAGTGGACACTGAGCTAAAACATGTTGACAGTAAAATCAAGTAGAGAACTCTAAAATGCAACACCATTATGCAACAGCAATATGTGAAGGAACTGTCCAAATTTCCATTCATGATACACAAGCATGTCAAAATCAAAATGGGCTAAATGCAATGATACATCTTACAGATCCTAGTCAGACAGTGCAAACAGTCAACCTGGCATAGCACATGGACATCATCAACAAAGCTGAAGCCTTTCCCTTCTCCAAGTGATATGTTCCAAAACATGAACTATATGCCTGAATATACACTGGTGGCTTTGTAAATATAACACCTTTGTGCATTTCACACAAGGTGTGCTCTGAAAACTGATACAGCATTGTGCAATCCACACAAGATAAGCTGGTTACCTATAATGGGTCCAATCATATCAAATATCAATACAGTTTCTTCAGATGGACACCTAAAGCCCTTTATGTTGTTGAAACAAGTGGATGGATTTAATCAGTCTACTGGCATCTACTGATCTACATGCTATTACAATCCATGAGGCGATTAGTCTGCCAGTTTCGACCGTGAGCTCAATCTCATACATTGTGGTCAAAGCCAAGCAAATTCAGAAACAATGTTAGATGATGACTAGCTGCACCAGCTCAAAAAGGTCAACATTAGCGGGTAATCTGAATGCATCCAACAGGTCCCTGAGCCAGAACATTCATTTTGGTCATTAGGAGATGAACTAAGACTCTTCAAGAATGTAATCTTTAAGGGCAAACAAGACATAATTGCACAACTTCTGCATCATAACATGCTAAGCAATACACACATATATAGATCACATGAACACAGAAAAAACATCAAGTGATATGTGTGTGAATATATGCATATTGGTCCAGCATTAATAAAGACACTGATCACCTACTTAAATTATGTGAAATGTACTAATTCCATTAGCTTCAATGACTGGGAGAAGGTCTTCTTTTGGTGTCGTGGTAATGTTCCTACCTCTGAGCCAGGAGGCCTGGGTTCTAGTCCCACCTACTCCAGAGATGGTGATAGTAACTCTGAACAGTTTGATCAAACACACCATTCGGCCGTCTTGTGGCACAGTCATAGTGTCCCTATACTTGGACCAGGAGGCCTAAGTTCAAGTCCCATCTGTTCCGGAGCTGTGTAATAACATCTGAACAGCTTGATCAGAAAAACAAGTCAACAGCTGAGAAGTAGCCCTCTTGTGGCACAGTGGTAGTGACTTGGAGGCCCATGTTCAAGTCCTATGTGTTCCAAAGGCTTGTTACAAGATTGCAACTGATACTTTCCCTACTCGAGGATACTACAGCCTAATAGCTGAATATTTTGTGAGACAAATCAATGATACTATTAGTGGGATAGTTAGTGACAGTTTGAGTGGCATTTTCAGTATGCCCAGTGTATCTCAATAAATTCTGTCTGACAACAGTCTGCAGTACACAAGCGCTGCCTTCCAAGCCATGCACAGGAAATGACATATTTGACACATTATCTCTCTTCTCACTACTCTCAGTCAAATGGTCTTACAGAATACAATGTTTCTGCTGTAAAAATCATGCTCATGAAATGCAAAGGGGTTTGTCAAGATTTTTAGATACATCTGTTATATCTACATGCTACTCAACTACATAATAGTTACCCTCACTGTCAAAGCTCTTGTTTTGGAAACATATCCACACTGTTACACCCTCCTATACTCTCACCACCCACAAAAATATGCACAATATATTGTGAATAAAGGAGAAAAAGTTCAAGAGCATGATTAATGAACATACAGCCAGTTATACTAACTTGAACAAAGACAATGATCTGAGTTTTACATTTTTGAATGAAGAACATGGTTCATGGAAAGATAATATGTCCTTGTGTCTTGCTAGGTCGTATGAAAATGTAATGACTAATGGCCAAGTCCTGTGAAAAGACAAAGATATCCAAACTGCACATTATCAACAACGTGTCACACAGGATGATGCCTTTGTTACTGAAGATATCAGGCCTTAGAATGATCACACATTACGACAAATGATGCACATCCATTTGTGATGACAAGGGTTAGACTTGGTCGTGTTATAGGTTTACCAAGGCATTATCTGAATGTTCTTTCTTTTTTATGTAACAAAATAGCTCTGCATTCCTGACAGGAGACACCAATCAGGAGTCTTCCAGAAACATGGAGCCACACTTTTGTTCAGACAGGACCCTGAAAATGCAAAACAGTAACCATGCTTTCCATATTCACATCTAAATCATTTCTATAAATGTGGCTTTCTCTCTACAGATGCTGCCAGACCTGCTGACAGTTGTTTTTGAGGTTATGAGTTTTTGTTTGGGTCCGGGAAGCAGTTAAGGGAGCAGTTGGATGGTCAAGAGAAAAAGGAGTGGTACTGGGGAGTGAAGATTTTCAGGAGTCTGGTTTGATTGGAAGGATAATTGGGCAATCAAGGGGATAGTTATATTGGGTGGGGGCGGGAAGCTACTGATGGTCAGATCCATGTTGTTAGCTTTTGGAGGGTAGCCTGGTCAGGTTGGGAGGGGCTAGTCAGATGGTAAGAAGGGTAATCAGGGCAGATCTGGGGTGGGTGATTTGGGAGAAACATTCTCTGGTTACCCAGGAGTTATGGGACATTTTAATCTGTCCAATTTTCACTGGTTAATCATCTTTTCAAGAGCAAATAGAGACGTCTAGATCCCATGTATGAATTTAAAAAATCTAGGAAAATTCCACAAAACTGCTGAAGTCTCCAACTCTAGCTTGGTATCTGAGACATGCATGAAATGCATCCAAGAGCATCCAATTAAATGTTAATTTTGTCCTAGGGTTTTATTTTCAAATAAATTTCCAATTATCCAAGTTACACTGACTGACCTGATCTTCCTGTGTTTAGCCTTATATATTTTATTGAACAAGATTGTAACATTTGTAAATGTCTCGGTACAACTCTCATACATAAATAAGATTACAATATTGAATCATGGCCAGTAGATCCACAATTTTCACCTTTAAATTAGCCAACATCTTCATAAGCGTCCTGTATGGTCTTGATTTGTGAACTTTAAGCGGAGCCAGCTTTTCTGGTATCTCCACTCTTTAAATGTTTAACCTATCCAGTATCTCAGTATCTTTTCTTTCACTGTTATTTTGGCAGCTTCTTGGCAATATTGAGGTGGCACGATGGCTCAGTGGTTAGCACTGCCACCTCACAGCGCCAGGGACTTGGGCTCGATTCCAGCCTTGGTTGACTATCTGTATTGAGTTTGCACGTTCTTCTAGTGTCTATATGGGTTTCTTCTGGTGTTTTGATTTCCTCCCACAATCCAAAGATGTGCAGGTTAGGTGAATTGGCCATGTTAAATTGTCTATGATGTTCAGGGTTGTGGAGGTTAGGTGCATTAGCCATGGGTAAATGGAGCGTATAGAGGAGGAAAATGGGTCTGGGTGAGTTACTCTTAAGATGGTCGGTGTGGATATGATAGGCCAAATGGCCTGCTTCTACACAGTAGGGATTCTATTCTATTTATTTTGTTCTTGTGCTGTTTTGCATGGTCTTTTTTTCAGATTAGATTTCCTATAATATGGAAACAGGCCATTTGGCCCAACAAGTCCACACTGACCCCCCCCCCCCGAAGAGTAACCCACCCAGACCCATTCCTCTACTCTATATTTACCCCTGAATAATGCACCTAACACTATGGATAATTTAGCATGACTAATTCACCTGACCTGCACATATTTGGATCGGTTCATACCCTTGTTCGTACTATATTTTTTGCTGTATTCTAATGGAATGACTACTTATGTACCTTCAGTTGGAAACCACAGTTTTGTGTGGGAATATAGAAATGCCCTTGAGCACCTGCAGTACTCCCTTTAAAGCTTTGCAACTTGAGAAAATAACAAACACTTGCGGAATCACAGAAACAGCCGGTGAAATCAACCAACAATTAAACTGTAAGATATTGTTGATTTCTTAAAATAGCACTGGTGTGGAGTACTTCCTGCTAATACGTGTGCTCAGATATGTATCCTAAAACAGAGTTTTAATGGAAAATCTAACTTCAAAATTGCATTCTTGAAGAAAAAATAGCCTTGCAGATTGATTAACATCATGACCTGCCTATTCCATATACATTCACTCTACTTGTCCTCAATCTGTGACATCCAGCATAAGTCACCTCAAAACTATATTGTTGTGTTGCCATAGTCTTACCAGACCATAGGGGCTGCTCTCTCAACAGAAAGAGAAGCAACTGGTACTGATTTAACCCTCGGGCCACCAGACCTCAGTTGAGGGAAGAGATTGCGAAGGAAAGTCCTTCATGATAACCTCAAACTGGTGATAGGAATTAAACCCATGCTGTTGGCATCACACTGCTTTGCAAACTGACAATTCGCCCAACTGAGCTAAACCTGTTCTTATGGACCAGTCTCACATGCAGCAGGAAGCGAACCCCAGTTAACATTTAGTTGTAGTTGTTTTAGTTGTAATACAGAGAGAAATAAGAGCTTATATATCCAGCTTCAAGACCCCAGTAACTACAAAAAACTAAAATTAAAACTCCTGGTTCTGTGGGAGCTTGACCCCACCCTTTCAGCCTGCTTCTATTGCTCCAACTTTAAAAAATATAAGGCCTCTCAATCTGTTTATTGGCTTTAAGCCAACCAATCAGCACATGTGTCTCAACCTTTCTTCATTAAACAAAAAGCAAGATAAAATACCGTCTCAAAGCCGTAGTATTGTCACAATTTCCCCATTAAAAAACCCAGAAATATACAAAAGATGGCTTCATTTTTAACAACATTTAGACTTGCATTATTATTATACTACAATACATATTCATTACGTTGACTCTAAGCATGCATTCACTACTAGAGTCCATTTTCTCCCTTCAGCGAATACCTCTGTGTTCCTTCATCAAAGTCACGATAATGCATTAGCAATTACATTCTCTCATCCTACTTCATGCGTAATTGTCAAATTGAATGGCTGCAATAATAAGCACCATCTGGAATATTTATCCTTCAATATTTCCAAAAACTTTAAGGGCTTATGATCAACATATACAATTGTCTCAGACATATTACTGGCAATAGACATGCTGAAATGATGCAACAACAAACTCAAGGTCTCCTTTCAACTGTGGAATATTTCTGTTGATGATTATTCAATTGTCTGGTTAAATAAAAAACCCAATAGATCTTGCTATGTTCTTGGCATGTTCTTGCAAGACTACAGCATTGATAGCCATCAATAGCCATCTTGAATGACTTTGCATAATTAGTTAAATTCATACTAGACCAGATTATATTCCAACAGGTTTATTTGAAAGTACAAACTTTTGAACCGCTGCTCCTTCATTAGGTAGCTAGTGGGGCAGGATCTTGGTGTTGTGTGATATTTAACTTTGTCTACCGGAGGCAAAGCAACGGCACATGCACACATTTGTGTAATTAGGTGTGGCTAACATTGAGGCAGTGTTTATCGCAGCTTTCAGACTGTCAAATGCCTTCTGACATTCTTCAATCCACTGAAATTTTCTGCACTTCTTCAACAAGTCAGTCAGTGGAGCAACAACGTTGCTAAAGTGAGGTACGAGCTTCCAATAAAAATCACTCAGTCTGAGGAGTTGTAATACTTACCTCTTCATCGATGGTATGGGAAAACCCCCCAATAATTATTGTTGGGGACAGTCAGCCAAGTCCAATGAGTAAAACTTGGACTTTTGTAAACTCACTCTTAGACATGTTTATCACCAAGCTCCCGAAGTTGATTGAACAATTCTGATAGATGCCCCAAGTATTACTTACATGTAACAAAAAGAAACACAAGACTGTCGATGTATGCCACCCAATTGGGTAATCCTGAAATGACTTTATTGGTTAGTTATCGAAATGTGGCTGCTACAATTTCATACCAAATGGTATGATTGTAAACTGGCACAGTCCAATCAGTATCACGAAAGCCAAAATTGGCTTCGCTCTTTTAAATAAAGGTACCTGTCAGTATTCTTTGTAAATACAACTTTGAAACATATGTTGCTTGGCCCATCTTCTCAACACAATCTTTTAAACATGGACTAGAATATGAATCAGATTCTGTATTGCATTAATTTTGCAATACTCCACACAAAATTGTTACATACCTTCTGGTTTTTGCACCATGACTATGGATGAGCTCCAGTTGCAACAACTCACTTCAATTATAATGTCTTTGAACATGTGTTCAATCTCTTTTTGAACCTGTGCCAACCTTAGAAGGTTAAGTCTATAAGGATGTTGCTTGATTGGAACAGCATTTCCTCTATCTACATCATGCAACATCAGATTAGTACTTCCTAGAGTATTCATATATCTCTCTTCATGTTATTACAATAACCCTTTCAGATGATTTTGATTTTCCTCTAGAAGGCAACTCAATAAATTATCCCAATTTTTGAGAACTTCCTTATTGTCCAATTTAATTTGAAGAATGTCCAATTCAAAATTATCTGGACTTAGTTCTTCATTCTGTAACCAGTAAAACATTTTCCTTTTGCTTTCCTTCTCTATCAAAATACTTTTGAGCATATTCACATTATACAATCTGTGAGATTTCTCTCTGTCTGGTGTTCTTATCAAACAATACAGCTCAATTTCCTTTCCACTTGATAAGATCCATTAAACCTTGCCTACACAAATACGCCTATTTCTGGGAGTATCCTTAACACTTTATCTTCAAGAGCAAAACGGTGAATTTTTTATTTCTTGCTTGCATCCTGTTTCATCAAATGCTGCGCTACTTTAAAATACTTGGAGAAAGTGAGGACTGCAGATGCTGGAGATCAGAGTCAAAATGTGTACCGTTGGAAAAGCACAGCAGGTCAGGCAGCATCCGAGGAGCAAGAGAGTCGACATTTCGAGAGGAAGAGCTCATACTTGAAACGTCAACTCCCCTGTGCCTTGGATACTTTAAAATACTGTCTAGCCAATTCCCCCATTCTATTTAATCTTTCCCTAAAATTTGACACATCATTCAAATATGTGGTCTCTGAATTCTGACTCATCAATTTCTCCTTAATTAATTACAATGGTCCTCTCACCTCATGCCCAAAGCTAATTCATATGGACTGAATTTAGTTGCTTCATTAGGTGCATCTCTAAATGCAAAAAAAAAGTGCAAGTGGAATTCCTTTAACCAATCTCCTGTATAGTCTTGACTATACCCGCTCAATATAGTCTTTAAGTTTGCTGCCTCTGTTCTAACTCTCTCTGTTAATCTGGAATGTATGTAATGGATTTGAATTATTTTATTCTTAAACTATCCATAATTTACTTGAATGACTTTGATGTAAAATTTAACCCTTGATCCAAATGTATTTCTTGTTTTTAGTCCATATCTAGTAAAAAAAAACAATTGAGTAACTCTTCTGCAATCCTTTCAGTCATGATATTGCATAACGTAATGGCCTCAGGAAATCTAGTGGACACATCCATTATGGTCAACAAATACTGATTCCCACTCTTTGTTTTACATAAGGTCTTATGCAATCAAATAAGACTCTGTAGAAGGTTCTCAAATGCAGGAACGGGTGTTAAGGGTGCTGGTTTTATCACTGCCTGAAGTTTTCCAATTACCTGATACATTTGATATGTGTGGCAAATCACATCCTTATTCGGGCCAATGAAAATGTTTTCGTATCTTGGCTTGCGTTTTCCTTACTCCTAAATGATGCCCTACAGGTAATTCATGTGCTACCCAGAACACCTCCTTTCTATAACCCAACAATAATGCAATGTGATGAACTTCTGCCCATTTTACATCCACCTGAATATGTGATTGTCTCCATTTCCTCATCAAGACTTGATTTTTTAAGAGAGTAACATTCTGGGATATTCTCAGATTATTCTTCTTTTGTGTATGCTTTTTGACATAACTGTTTTAGGTTTTCATCTTTCAGTAGTAATTAAACTAATTTCTCTGAACTAAAAATGTCCACTTTGTCCTCCAGCTGTTTTTGTTTTCTTTATCAACAATTTGATCAAGCATAGTTTCTGATAATTGAACTTCAACTTACAAATCTTTATTCTTTGTTTTCTCCTCCTGCTTCAAAATTTGGCTGTGTGACCTTGTTACTACACAGTCAGGAACAATCCCAGGAAATACTTCCTGTAACACTTCAGTTGCTTAATTTTCCACTGGCTTTTCAATCACATTAGGCATCACTCTTACCAGTGATTGAGCTACATCATTACCTGGATTGAAAAAGCTGTATTTCTGGAATTGAAAATTTCCCTATTGCTCCTACCACTGCCTCACTATTTTTCATCAGACTCTCCAACCTCACTTTATAAAATGGAACACTGCTCTTCTCACCATGAATTCCATATATTAGCACACTTTCTTGCAATTCTCCTTCTGAATTACATATCCCTCCATCTCTCACCATCAAAGATTGATTTGCTGGTGTATCTCTTAAAATCTTAATTTCTTCACTACTCCTCCTGGCCTACATGAATAAATATGCAAGTAAATTCTTTGAAGAGATGTGTCACTTTCTTCTCAACCAGCTCCTGACCACACTATACATTCATTTTAGTTTCCACTGTGCTTTCCTTTACCATTTCAACAAAACTCAATGCACTATCCTGCTTGGGAAGTTCACTTTTAGCCAGGTTTATCACCAAGCCTGCCTTCCAAAGTCAATCCAACAAGTCTGATAAATGTTGTAAATGTTCCTTCCATGTGTGACTAAAAATCATCAGGTCATCAATACATACAACACAGTTGAGTAATCCGGCAATGACCTTATTGGTTAGTCTCAGAAGTGTGGATGGTGCATTTTTCATAAAAATTCGCATGATTTTAAACTGATACAGTCCATTCAGCATTACAAAAGCTGAAATTGCCTTTGCTCTTTCTGACAAAGGCACCTGTCAGTATCCACTGAGCTAGTCCAACTGAGAAACATAAGTTACTTGTCCCATCATCTCATCACAGTCTTCAAAACACGGAATCAGGTATGCATCAGTCTTTGTATCTGCATTGACTTTGCAATAGGCCACATATAACCATTGGGTACCATTCAGTTTTGGCACCATGACTATGGGTGAACTCCAGTCACTGTAACTCACTTCAATTGTGTCACCTTCGAGCAGCATTCAATCTCCTTTTGAACCTGTGCTAACTTTAGAGGGTTATGCCTACAAGGATGTTGCTTAATTGGAATAGCATCTCCTATATCAACATCATGCATAATTAGATTAGCACTTTCCAGTTTATTTCCGCATATCTCCCCATGTGATAGTAATAACTTTTTCAGGTCATTTAGATTTTCCTCCAGAAGGTAATTCAATAATTTATTCAATTTTTGACAGCTTCCTCATTATCCAATTTAATTTGAAGAACGTCCAATTCAGAATCTCTGAACTTGGTTCATCCCTCTGCCTTGTAACCGATAACACAGTCTCCTTTGGCTTTTCTTCCCTGTCAAAATGCCTTTGGAGTATATTCACATGACACATTCTGTGAGATTTCTTTCTGTCTGGAGTCCTTACCAAATAGCTCACCTCACTCAATTTCCTTTTGACTTGATAAGGTCCACTTATCATTGGAAATAACGCTAACATCTAAACTCCGATAGCAAAATTGCATATTTTAAAATTTATTTTCTGCTTCCTGTTTCATTATATGCTGTGATACTTTTAAATGCTGTCTAGCCAACTCTTCCACTCTATTTAACATTTCAAAGAAAGTTGACACAGAGTCTGAATAGGTGGTCTCTGAATTCTGACTTACCAATTTCTCCTTAATCAATTTTAATAGTCCTCTTACTTCAGGCCCAAAAACTAGTTCAAGTGGACTGAATTTGGTTGATTCATTTGGCAGGTCTCTGATCGCAAAAAGTACAAGTGGAATTCCCTTATCCCTATGATCTGCATGGTCTTGACTGCAAGCCCTCAACATGGTCTTTAGTATCTGATGCCCCCTTTCTAGCGCTCCCTGCATTTCTTGGTGGTATTTGAAATGTTTAATTCCTAAGCTGTCCATAACTTCCTTGAATATTTTTGATGTGAAGTTTGACCCTTGATCTGATAATATTTCTGTGGGTAGTCTGTAACTAGTGGAACATTTGAGTAATTCCTCTACAATCCTTTTAGCTGGAATATTGCATAACAGAACAACCTCTGGAAATCTAATGGGTACATACATTATTGTTAACAAATACTGATTTCCACTTTTTGTTTTAGGTGGGGGTTCTATGCATTCAATTAAGACTTGTAAAAGTTTCCTCAAACACAGGAATAGGTATCAACAGTGCGGGTTTTTTTACTGCCTGTCATTTTCCAATTACCTAACATGTATGGCATGTCTGACAAAATTCAGTTACATCCTTATGTAGTCCAGGCCAGTAGAAACATGTTTTTGTATTTTAGCTTGAGTTTTCCCCATACTGAAATGACCCCTACCGGTAGTTCATGTGCTACCCACAAAACCTCCACTTATAACCCACTGACAATACGATTTGATGAACTTCAGTTCATTTCTCATCTGTCTGAATAGTGATGGCCTCCATTTCCTCATTAAGACATAACTTTTAAGATTGTAGCATTCAGGGATACATTTGGATTCTTTTTCTGTATATGCCTTTTGATACAATCGTTTTAAATTTTCATCTTTCTGCTCTAACTCAATTAATTTATCTGAGCTAAACATGTCTTCTTTGTCATCCATCTGCACCTGGTTTGTGTCAACCATTTGATCAAACAGGGTGTCTGCTAATTCCAGTTTAACTTTCTTATCTATACTCTTCGATCTCTCCTGTTTCAACTGGTGACTTGGTGACTTCATTACCACACAGTCAGGAAAGATCCAAGGATATGTGGCTCACAATAGTGCAGTTGCCTTAATTTTCCCTGGATTTTCAACTACAGTAGGCAGCACTCCTACCTGTGAACCAGCGATGTCATTAGCAAGGACAAATTATATTCCTGGAGCTGAGAGTTTGTCCAGTGCTCCTACCATGACTTTTCCACTCTTCACTGGACACTGTAACCTCACTGTACATTATTGAGTGTTTATTCTCTCACTGTAAATTCCCATTACTAATACCTTTTCTGGCAATAGTCCTTCAGAGGTACACATCTCCTCATCTTTCAACATCAAAGATTGAGAAGATCCTATATCTCTCACTATTGTAAACTCTTTCCCTGCTGCTCCTGACCTATGTGAATAAACGTTACCTTTGCAGGTATATGGTTTAAGAAGATCTGACACATCCTCCTTAACCAATCTCCGACCAGCTTGTACATTCTGGTGCAGCTTTCTCACCTCCACTGTGCTTTCCATTACCACTCCAACAAAATTCATTGGCTTATCCTGTTTTCCTACGTATGGCTTCCCAGTGCTTTTCCTAACCCACCAACACTATGATTTCATGTGGCCTACTTTATTGCAGTGACAACACTGGAGCTTTTTAACTTCCCTTTCCCCTTTAAGAGTTTCCTTTTTACCCTGTGGTAAGTTATCCTTGTGATCTTCACCAAGACCTACATTTCCCTTACCATGTAAGTATTTCTCTTTTTCCCAATTCCTATCCCTCATGAATTGAAATTGATTCTGGAAGCCAGACTTTGATTTATGGATCAACTCATAATCATCAGCCATTTCAGCTGGTAATCTTGTTGTTTTAATACTCTGCTCTTCCACATGAGTTCTCATTACTTTGGGAAGTGAAGTTTTGAATTCCTCCAAAATAATTATCTCTTTAAAACCATCATAGGTTTGCTCTATTTTTAATGCCCTTATCCACCTATCCAAATTACTTTGTTTGATCCTTTCAAACTCAATGTAGGTTTGACTAGGATCACTCCTTAGATTCCTGAAATGTCATCTGTCAGCCTCTGGCACAAGCTAATATTCAGTTAAGTTGGCTTTCTTCACCTCCTCCTCACATGTCCCAGATACCTCCTCTGATAGTGATGCAGATACCTCACTAGCTTTACCTACAAGTTTTGTTTGGATCAATAAAACCCTTATGGGTCACTAGCCACCACATTTGTCGAGCCACCTTTTCAAATTAGATGAAAAAGGCTTCCACGTTCTTCTATCAGATTTAGGCAATGCTTGAATATATATAAACAGTTTTTCACCATGCCTTTGGCTACCTTGGGTTTGCTCGTTCTTACACTCTTTCTCATGAAGCTTACCCTCAGCCTTCATTTCCATCCTTTTAAGGTGACTTTCCTTTCTAAGTGCCAATTTCTGAAGTTCAAACTCCCTCTCTTTTTCCCTTTCCTCTCTCTCCTTTTCTCTCTCTTTCTCTCTCTCTTTCCTCTGCTTTCAACTTTAATTCAAACCTATTCATTTCTGTTGCCCTTTCCTTGTCTTTTGCCTGTAACTCAAGCTGCTTCATTTTCAAATGAACTTTATCCTCTAAAGATTTCCAGCAAATGTAAATGCTGCGCTATTGTTGTAATTACCTCGCCTTTCCTCACGGAAAGAGGCATTTTGAACCTCAGCTTGTCTGTTCATTGCAGCAGCTTGGCCTTAATCACCTTTTGTAAAATCTGCAAAGTCACTTCTTCCACCCCCAGAAAACTCTTAGTGAATGATAGAGGCATTGCTATCTGAAGCATTGTTTAAACCAACCAAAATCAACACCCAGAACAAAAGACACTGACACTGGTCACTTGCAGCCTTTGAGTCAGACAATCCTAATCCCACTTTGGAACTATTGAACAAATCCCAGATGAGCCAACAATCTGTTATGGACCAGGCCAGACCCCCTCAAAACATTTCAAGAAAGAAGCCACACCTTAACTTCACCAGTTGTTTTAAGCAGGTGTAATATGGATATGCCAAGAGAGAATCAGCAGGTCAAACCACTTAGCTTTAAACAAAACATAATTTATTTACAAGATTACTGAATGAAACACAAACAAAGAGAACAGAATACAGAATAACCTAACCTTTATGAAAACCCAGCAGATTATCCCAACTTAATGATGCTGTTCTAAGTTTCTTCAACAATCCCCACAAACACCCCCTTGGCAAAAAAAAGGTAAAATCAAGCACAGGAGAGAGGGAGATGGCAGAGAGATTCAGCATTTAGCTGGTTCTTGGAACAGCAACCTCAAACGCCGACTGACTAGCAACTCCGAATCCAAACCAAACCAAACCAGAGAAAATACTGGATTAGTGGTGCTGGAAGAGCACAGCAGTTCAGGCAGCATCCAAGGAGCAGCAAAATCGGCGTTTCGGGCAAAAGCCCTTCATCAGGAATAAAGGCAGTGAGCCAGAAGCGTGGAGAGATAAGCTAGAGGAGGGTGGGGGTCGGGAGAGAGTAGCATAGAGTACAATGGTGAGTGGGGGAGGAGATGAAGGGAATAGGTCAAGGAGGAAAGGGTGGAGTGGATAGGTCGAAAAGGAGATAGGCAGGTTGGACAAGTCCGGACAAGTCAAGGAGATAGTGCTGAGCTGGAAGTTTGAAACTAGGATGAGGTGGGGGAAGGGGAAATGAGGAAGCTGTTGAAGTCCACATTGATGCCCTGGGGTTGAAGTGTTCCGAGGCGGAAGATGAGGCGTTCTTCCTCCAGGCGTCTGGTGGTGAAGGAGCGGCGGTGAAGGAGGCCCAGGACCTCCATGTCCTCAGCAGAGTGGGAGGGGGAGTTGAAATGTTGGGCCACGGGGCGGTTTGGTTGATTAGTGCGGGTGTCTCGGAGATGTTCCCTAAAGCGCTCTGCTAGGAGGCGCCCAGTCTCCCCAATGTAGAGGAGACCACATCAGGAGCAACGGATACAATAAATGATATTAGTGGATGTGCAGGTAAAACTTTGATGGATGTGGAAGGCTCCTTTAGGGCCTTGGATAGAGGTGAGGGAGGAGGTGTGGGCACAGGTTTTACAGTTCCTGCGGTGGCAGGGGAAAGTGCCAGGATGGGAGGTGGGTCGTAGGGGGGTGTGGACCTGACCAGGTAGTCACGGAGGGAACGGTCTTTGCAGAAGGCAGAAAGGGGTGGGGAGGGAAATATATCCCTGGGGTGGTGGGGTCTTTTTGGAGGTGGCGGAAATGTCGGCGGATGATTTGGTTTATGCGAAAGTTTGTAGGGTGGAAGGTGGGCACCAGGGGCGTTCTGTCCTTGTTACCAGAGAAAAGCTGTGCTGGGACAACTGGCCACTCCCCTTTCATTGTACAAGTGTTTCTTTTAAAACTTAAAAGCTTCCTCAAGTAGATTAACCCCAGACCTTTCGGAGCCTGTGTCCTTACAACCTCCTGAAAAAAAATCCAAGGATAACCTAGCCTTGTTAAAGCAAGAGCATCATCACAAATTCCTCCAAAATAATTGTTTCTCTATGAGTGGCATTCACTTGATCTAATTTCAATGCCCTTATTCACCTTTCAAAATTACTTTGTTTGATCGCTTCAAGTCCTATGTACATTTGACCAAGTTTCCTCCTTCAATTCCTCAAGTTTTGTCTGAAGGCTGCTGGTACAATCTCATCTGCACTTTAAATGCCTTTTGTCACCACATCATACTCTCCAGATACCTCTTCTGTTAGTAATGCAAATACCTCACTCGCTCCACCCACCAACTTTGTTTGGATCAACAATGTCTACATGGTCACCAGCCATTCATTTGTTTAGTTATTTTCTCAAATGAAATGAAGAAGGTTTCTGCATCTGTCTTGTTGAATTTTGGCAACACTTGGATATATTTTAACATATCCCCACCAGGTCTTTGACTATGATGGAATTGCTCTCCATCATGGTCCTCATCACTGCTCCTACCTTTCACCTCTAATTCCTCCCTTTTAAGTTGACTGAGTTTTTTTGTTCCAGACTCTGCAGTTCAAAAACTCTCTCTATCTCCCTTTTTACTACGAGAGTATTCTTCCCTTTGTATTTTTGTTTTGCCAGGACTATTCTCTTTGCCTGCTTTTCTTCTACTTTCAATCATAATTCAGACTGCTTTATTTCATTTTCAAGCTGCCTAATTTGCAATTGAAATTTAGCCATTTCCAATTCTTCTGATGGTATTTCTGGCAGTTGTAAACATCGAGCTATGCTGCAATTGCCTCCCCTTTCTCCAGGGATAAAGGCAACCCCAACTCCAGCTTGTCTGCCAATTTCAAAAGCTTTGCCTTACTCACTTTCCATAAAAGCTCCAGAAGTTACTTCTTCCACCCCCAGGAAACTCTTTGTGACTGAAACAGTCATTATTACACAAGGCACACTCTCATTAAACAAACTGAATGCAACACCCAAATTAAAGACAACCACCAACACTCACCACCGAGCGAGTGCTTAAATCCAATGATTCTAAACCCAACCTGGAATTAAAAATCCCCCAATTGCTTATGGAACAGACCATACCCCCTTAAAATATGTTATGAAGATAACCTAAACCCTAAAATGTTCTTATGTTAAAGTTAAGTTTTTTTTTTATTCATTAACTTGATTAGAGCATCACTGGCTAGGCCAACATTTGTTGTCCATCCTTAATTGCCCAGAGGGCCATCAACCACATTGCTGTGGTCTGGAGTCACATATAGGTCAGACCAGGTAAGGATGGCATTAGTGAAACAGATGGATTTTTATAACAATCAACAATGGATTTGTGGTCACCATTACACTCCTAATTCCAGATCTTTTAAACTGAATTCAAATTCTACTTTCTGCCATGGTGAGATTTGAACCTGGGTTCCCAGAAACTTAATTGGGCTCTGGATTAACAGTCCCTGATAACGATATTGTAAAGCCTCCCCTATTGTAAAGCATTGCATATCAGATGCAATTTAATTGGTCAAACCATTCAATTTTAAGCTAAACACACTTTATTTTAGTAGTACAGTTACAGTACAGACAAAATAAAAGTAAAGAATTGGCTTAACTATAAATCTATCAAAATGCTTAACAAAATTTTATATATATAGTGCTACTACTAAACTGTTCCAATATAATAACATGCCATAAACAGACCCTTGGCAAAGGCAAATTTAGGAAAGTACATTGTCTCACATGCAACTCTAGCACCGGGAAAAGAACCCAGCTCGTAACTGTAACAGAGAGAAGAATGTGACTTTCAAAACCCTAGCAACTGCTGAAAGCTAAAACCAAAAATGTTAGTTTTGTGGGAGTTTGAAACCACCATTCAGGCTGCCTCTATTGTTACAACTTTTAAAAAAACCCAAGGCCTCACAAGATGTTTATTTTATTTGGATTTGAGCACATCAATTGACATTTCTGTCTCAACCTTTCTTCATAAAGAAAACCCAGGATGAAATACCATAGTGTCATCACAACATGCACTGCAATATGGACCACAAGCCAACACCGAATCAATGGATGCATAGTTGCTGAGCTATCAAGAGATTAATGGCAGAATCAGATGAGAAGTGTGGCAATGCTTATCTTGATGTTGGGAATATTTACAATTTACAAATTACAGAAAATATGTTTAAAATACAGTTCTTGAAAGTTCTTAGCAGCAGTCAAATACATTTATGTTAACCAATAGTAGAAACAAGTTGAACTGAAACAGGGTCTCAAAACTGTATTTGTTAATTTTCAACTTTATCCCTAATATTGCTACATCATTTGTGCTTGTCACAAATGTGATATTGTGCTTCTTGCTAGGTAGCGTGAGTTGACAATGCAAGAGGCTTATTACTTGTTAAATGCCTTGTTGATGGCACAACTTGCCTTGTTAACATTCATCTTTCTTTCTTATGAAACTTACTAAATCAGCTAGACATTAAGAAAACTCAACATGGAAATCAAAGTGAATAGCCTAGCCAATTCAGCTTACCACTTGATCCAAAGGACACCACTAGCCACATATACTTCATGCCCACAGAACCATGGCATCTCAAAGAACCTTCATTGCACAAGTCTAGTCCATTTACAGGGTGCAAGTGAACTTCATCTTGGGCTGTTGACAGCAACCATCATTAAAATGCTGCTGTAAGGACACTGTGTGCTCAGAGTTGTGCACCCAGCTAAGGACTGGATTGAGCTACGTCTCCAGAGATGGAGTGTGCATGAGGTATCAGAGGAAAGATGGTGGTACTTATAGTGATGGAGTAGAGAAGGTTATTGACTTTCTTGCTATACTATTGTTCATAAAAGACTGCATTTCCCCAGGTGGAAATCTCAGATCAGGTTGACATGGGCTAGTATTGTGGACTCCACTGCATGTCTTGGGGCAAAATTACTTTCTGCCTGTGCACCACTGCACCTGTCAGGACCTCTGGGTACCTACTCATTCAACAGGGCACTGAATTTCCCCAATCTGCCATGCCAAGGGAAAATATCAGGAACTGCAGGGTAGCTCCAGACTGACAGGAGTGGATGCACAACAGATTTTTAAAAGATGGCATGGATGCAAGGGATGTCAGTGTATTCTAGGCGATTGGCTGAGTGGCGAGTTGTTCCATGCATGGTGCATTGTATAATGGGACTGAAATTAGATGTGAGGGAAGACAAAGAGGCCTGGTAGGTAATTAATGGTGTGAGTTTGGTAAGATACAGTGAGAAAGCCTTGCAGCAGATGTTCCTCCCAACAGCTCAAACAACTCTGATACAGACAAAAGAAAACATGGTATTCAGCCCATAGGTCCAAATTATACACCCTCAGATTTTGAATAAGATTAAAGCAAGGTTCCATCTATCTCTCAGAAGGATTTAAAAGATCTCATGATGCTTTTTGGAGAAATTCTGGAATTTTTTCCTGCTGTGCTGGCCAACATTTCTCCATCTCTACAGTCAGCCCTGCCTCAGCTGAGGGCCACACTCTCCTCCACTGCCGTTCCCTCACCACCCGACATGTCATCTTCCGCCTTGGAACACTTCAACCCCAGGGCATCAATGTGGATTTCACCAGTTTCCTCATTTCCCCTTCCCCCACCTCACCCCTGCTCCTGTCTTCCAGCTCAGCACCGCCCTTATGACCTATCCTACCTGCCTATCTTCCTTTCCACCTATCCACTCCACCCTCCTCTCTGACCAATCACCTTCATCCCCACCCCCATTCACCCATTGTACTCTTTGCTACCTTCCCCCACCCTCCTCTCTGACCTATCACCTCCATCCCCACCCCCATTCACCTATTGTACTCTATGCTACTTTCTCCCCACCCCCACCCTCCTCTCATTTATCTCTCCACCCTGCAGGCTCCCTGCCTCTATTCCTGATGAAGGGCTTTTCCCCGAAATGTCGATTTTCCTGCTCCTCGGATGCTGTTTGACTTGCTGTGCTTTTCCAGCACCAGTCTAATCTAGAAACTGGTTTCCAGCATCTGGAGTCCTTGTTTTTACCAAACATTTCCCCATCAGTCAAACTCCTCGAATACAGTCTCACCAGTTATTTATTGCTATTGGTGATTGGCTGCTTTGTTGCCTATGTTACAAACATGCCAAGATAAGTTACTGGTTAAAACATTCTGTGGGATGAAATAGGTTACATTGTACACTATGCATTTCAACATATTCTTGTAAGCCTTTATATTAATGTATTGGTGAAAGGGATAAAGTTGAAAATTAATAAATGTAGTTTTGAGACCCTGTTCCAATTCAATTTGTTACTAAAAGTTAACATGAATGTAGTTGACTGCTGCTAAGAACTTTCAAGAACTGCATTTTAAAAATATTTTCTGTATGTTGTAATTTGTTTAACAGCAAGGCAAAAAGGAAAGATTCAATTGTCTGAGAACTTAATAGATTGAGGATACTTCTGTCAGCTAATTTTGCATACTGTTGAGAATTAGTTGGTTAGATTCTATTAACAGGTATATGGTTTCACTACTCAATCTACTTGGAGAAAACCTGTCTGAAATTTCCAGTTTTGATAAATTATTGTTTCATAGCCTTATTATAGATACTTTACACCTTTCGCTTTTATCTTAGTTGAAATATTCCTCACAGAAATCACTTTGATTTCTATCTCAATAGTATAACACCTTAACGAGTAACCTCAGTAAATGCCATGCGGTGTGCCAATAATAGAGTGCAACTTTCTTCGTTGCCCTGCTGATTTATTGGAAATTAGTCTGGGCTTAATCCAGTGTATTTTGAATAATTACATATTCCTAATACTCTAGTCCCAGTTGTGAAGATTCAGCAATGAACAAGTGGCGTAATTCTTCATTCCAGAATTCCCAAGTACAAGCTCTGTATTTTCAAATTGTCGACAGATTCACAGTGTCACGACCACAGCCCAATGGAAGGACAGAAGCATAATAATGAATAGTTATGTCATTGTTGTTGCTGAAAAGAAATCAATACCATGGCAATGCTAGCATTGCATTCATAGAGTCAGCAGAAGAAATTCTTCATAAACACTTCAAGAAAAAGCTATGCATAAAACTAGGATATATGGCACAATTGTAGGAAGTCATGGCTTTTAATATAATACCCTTTGTTATACTCAACAAACTTTGCAGTGCAATGGCATCTGAGGATTAAATCTGAGGGAAAGAATAATTGACAGAATTAAAAACAATAATAAAAAAGATTGAAACTTCATTGAGGATTGTGTTAAAAGTAAAAATGAAATAAAATGACAGATTATGGATAACAACCACTGAGAAAAAGCATGACACTGTATACAGGCAGGTGAGATGTTAATGATTAGATTAACTGCTTAAATACTTTTGCAACACAATTATGAAGATAATTTTGAAACACAGCTGTAATTTTCTGTCATTACTGTAAAGGTGGAAATCTGACTCATGGATCATACAATTATTGCATAACTCATGTAATTTTCAAAGGAAAGCCTGATGGCAGTCTGCACCAGTTAGAAATGTGAGAGAAAGGAAGACCAAAAGGCAGAGTGCTGACTACTTGAAATTAGTTCATACTAATTAATTTGGTAGGTGGTAAGATCTATTGTATTACTGAAGTTTAAAATAGTACAGGAATTGGTGATAGGATTAATAGAGTATATAAATAATGAATAATTTATTTTGGTGAACTAAAAAGACACATTACAAATGGCAGGGTAGGTGATGGGTCACTACTTCACTCTGTAGATACACAGTGTGATCCAGGGCTAACTAATCTGCATTAAATCTCAAGAAGCTAGACACATCAAGGAGCTGGGAAGTTACTTGTGTATTTTATGCCATGAGGTGATCACATCCCTTAGGATAGGTACTTCTGATTTGGTCAGTGGTCAAGAAAAGCAGGGTGTCTCTGCAAGTGAAGCAGATAAGAGGACACAGAGGGCACGAGCACAGGGTCTTCAGGACTTGCAGCTGTCCAAAATGTTTGAGGTTCTTTGCTTGTTTGGATGAAAGCTGCCGGGTAAATGAACTAACTTGCTTTGAAACCATTGTCCAGGTAATCTTTTGAGTGGGGGGTTGTAAAAAGAAATTAAGCAGTTGTAGAGGACAGAATGATAATGGAGATTGACACTGACATTTTAGTTTTAAAATTTTGAAGAAAAGTTCGTCCATTCCATGTGGAAATTAGACATTTTTGGTTTCTTTTTATAGATGGCCCAGGTTTATCATTCATCATTATTGCTTCAGCCTGTGGCTTGTGATGTCACTCTGCCACTGGTCACTCTGCAGGTCGGACCCTGGATCTCCACATCCAGAACACCCAGAATGCCGCTGAATACATTCAAACGTGAATTCACGGGAGCTCACTACCACAGCCATGATTTGTTTCCAGGGCCCCTTGTTGGCAAGTGTTCCCTGAAAATTGGATTTGGGACACAACAGCACTCCAATAATTTTTCTGCACTCCGCACAGAGCTATTCAATACATGGCCGATGATAAAGAAAGTGCATGTCTACAGAGAATGGACACCATAAAATACCAGGTTCACGCAGCAGTTCCAAGTATATTTCTTATTTAATTGTTTGCATTGTCACCACAAGAGTTACTTTCTCCTGAAATGATAGTCTATCTGGACTAAACTGAAACATGATGCAACAAACTAGGTAGAACCTACAAAGTAATATGGCTATATGTCTGCACAGTTGCTCAGAGGGTCCGTGCATGCCAATCAGGGCGTCGTTGCAGAAGCCACTGCTGTATATGATCCTCATAGGTGCACTCAGCAGTACAAAGCAGAAGTCATGCCACATTAGGATCAACATGCATGCACCAAGGCAAACAATGAGTCTGAATGTCAGAGATTGACAGTTAAGTAATGCGTGCTAGAGGTGAGATCAGCTGTTAGAGACTTTTGGGAACCATTGGTCAAAGGGATAATATATTAGTTTGGATAGAAAATGGCTTACTGGCAGAAAATAAATTCTCCCTAAATTGGTGTTTTTCTGATTGCCAAGAGGTGTTGAGTTGAGAATGTGGTGCTGGAAAAGCACAGTAGGTCAGGCAGCACCTGAGGAGCAGGAGAATTGACATTTCGGACAAAAGCCCTTCATCACACTTTTATTGACTCTGATCTCCAACATCTGCAGTCCTCACTTTCTCCAAGAGGCATTGAGTGAAGACCCGTGGGCCTCTATGCTGGGGCATCAGCTTTTGTAATTCATACCAATGACTTAGAGGAAAGGAACAAAGGTATGGTAGCTGAACTTGTAGATGGCACAAAGTTAAGCAGGGAAATACTTTGGGAAGATGATATTTAAGGAGTATGCAGAAACATATAGATGCATTGAATAAGTGAGCAAAACATGGAGTATAATGTGGGAGAATGTGGAGTTACTCATTTTGACAGGGTAAAGTAAAAGGTAAAGTACCATTAAATGTAGAATGACTCCAGAATTCAAAGATGCAGTGAGATTGAGGTGTTCTCATGCATGAATCACAAAAAGGTTCATATGCAGGCACAGCAAGTAATTAAGAAGGTTAATAAGATGCTGTGCTTTCTTAGGAATCAAACTTAAAAGTAAAGTTTCAATTATACAGGACATTGGTTAAATCATATGGTGAATGCTGTGTTCAGTTTTAGTCTCCTTGTTTGAAGAACAGCATGAAGGCACTGCAGGCATTTCAGCGAATGTTTTCTTGATTGATACCTGTAATAAGTAAACTGTCTTATGAAAACAGATTGGACAGACTGGGCTTACATGCCCTGGATGTTTAGAAAAGTGAGGGATGTCTTGAATAAAGTATATAAGATGACGAATGGTCTTGGTAAGGCGGATGTGGAAGCAATGTGAATCTAATGGCAATGGAGACAAGCTTATTTTTAAAGTTAGAAATAAATTGATTTTTATCAGGTTAGAGCTTTTGAAAATGAATGCAAGTGATTAAAATCACACCTTCAATCTCATTGCTGCCTTGAATCTTCTTACCAACCTGCATTCTTTTGAAGGTCGTTCTCTCTGTTCTTCTTTCATTCTAAGACCATTGTTCTTCTCTTTTCTTTCAGATGCCTAAGATATTGAACAAAGAGACCTTGAAATTGAACTCACAGATATACAGAGTAGTGAAGAACATTTGGTACATTTTGGTACGTTTCTCTTTATTGGTCAGTGCATTGAGCATAGGAGTTGGGATGACATGTTGCGGCTGTATAGAGCATTGGTTAGACCACTTTTGGAATACTGCATTCAGGATAGGATGAATATCTTTTTCCCTTAGAGTCATAGACTCATAGAGATGTAAAGCATGGAAACAGACCCTTCGGTCCAACCTGTCCATGCCGAACAAATATCCCAACCCAATCTAGTCCCACCTGCCAGCACCCGGCCCATATACCTCCAAACCCTTGTTCAAAGTGGAAACAGATCAGCCATGATTTTATTGAATGGCACAGCAAACACAAGAGGCTGAATAGCCAATTTATACTCCTAATCCATTTGTTTGTATAGAAATCAATAGAATCAAAACTGAGTGAGTTCTGCTCCCCAGATTACAGCCTCAGTTGTGAAGATGACAACTTATCTGCAGGCCTATCCTCTTAGATACTGAAAAAATCAGATTCAGAGTGAGTGCTTGCAATATTCAGATCAGAGTACAGCATATCTGTGGAAGAGCAGTCTCCTCTTCTGAAAGATCTCTCTCCACATACAGTCATAGAATCATAGTTGCACAATGCAAAAACAGTCCCTTTGGTCCAATTTATCCATGCCAACCAGATATCCTGAATTAATCTAGCCCCATTTGCCAGCATTTGGCCCATATCCTGCCAAACTCTTGCAATTCATGTACCCATCTGGATGTCTCTTTAATGTTGTAATTGTACCAGCCTCTACCACTTCCCCTGGTAGCCTATTCCATGAACGTACCGCCCTCTGCCCGAAAAAGTTTCCCCTTATACCCATTTAAATCTTTCCCCTCTCACCTTAGACCTAAGTCTGGTTTTGGACTGTCCTGGGAAAAAGACCTTGGATATTCACCCTATCCATACCCCTCATGATTTTATAAACTTCGAAAAGGTTAGCCTCTAACACTGCAGTGAGAATAGCCCCAACCATTCAACCTCTCCCTATAGCTCAAACTCTCCAATCCCAGAAATATCCTTGTAAATCTTTTCTGAACCCTTTCAAGTTCAACAACAGCTTTCCTATAACAGGGAGACCAGAACCGAATGCAGTAGTCCAAAAGTGGTCTAACCGATGTTCTATACAGCTGCAACATGCTATCCCAACTCTTATGCTCAGTGCACCGACCAATAAAAGGAAACATACCAAATAACTTCTTCACCATCTTGTATACCTGTGAGTCCAATTTCAAGGTCTCTTTGTTCAACATCTTGGGCATCTGAAAGAAAAGAAAGGAACAATGGTCTTAGAGTGAAAAAAGAATGGAGAGAACAACTTTCTAAAGAACACAAGATGGTAAGAAGGATCAAAACAGTAATGAGATTGAAGGTGTCATTTTAATCACTTTCATGTGCAGAAACCTAGTAAACATGGTCATCAATTTAACCTGGGTTTTGTACTGTTCTCACAGAATCTCCTCAAATTAGACAAAATCCTCAATAAACTCAATAAACGTGATGTATGAAGGAATCTTACTATATTTTTGAGTGCTGACTTGAATGCTGTAATTTGGATATTCTGCTTAATAGCCTGCTGTTTAAGAAGAAAATGTAGAAAAACTAAAAACAAAATGATCTTTCTGAAGTCCAGAAAAGAATGAGTGCTCTTTTTTTTATAATATATTTTTATGAAGAAAAAATAGATTTTTAAATATTACAACAAATACAAAACAATGCAATTCAAAACAGTACATAAATAATACAAAATTAAACTCAAATAATAAAAAAAATTCCCCAACCCACCCTCCTATATGAATGTATAAACATATATAGAGAAGTATAAAATTTTAAAAAATCTAAACTAGCTACTTAACTAAATAAATACCTAACAACAAACAAATAAATAGTAATAACTCAGCCCAGCCAAACAAAACACTCATACATTCACAGTTCCTCCTCCCTGGATATTGGACTCATGAAACACAATCGTTAACGGCTATATAAAAGCCCTTGTTAGTGTGGCAGGTAAATCTATGTCCAGGTATTTCAAAAAGGGTTGCCATGTCTTGTAAAAATTCTCAGTTTTGTGGTGTACCATATTTGTGAGAAAATCCAGGGGAATATGCTCCATAACAATCTTCCGCCAACTCGACAGGCCGGGGGGGGGTTCTGATATCCAACCGAGCAAGATATTCTTCCTTGCACAGAATGTAAGCATATTGAAAAGTTTTGCCTTTTGCGAGTCTGCAGGAAATACAATAGGTAGGCCCAAAAAGAGCAAAATAGGGTCCTTCTCCACCCCTACACCTAAAATCCTCTGCATTGCACCCACCACAGTGCTCCAATATGTTTGAAGCCTGTCATAAGACCAAAGACAATGGGTAAGAGTGCCCGTGCTGACCTTGCACTTGGGACATGCTGAAGATACCCCGGTTTAAATTTTGACAAACGGTCTGCGGTTAAGTGGACCCTGTGGAGAATTTTCAACTGTAAAGCATGGGTCCCATTGCAAATTGATATCTTCCTTGCATTCTCCCAAATATCCTCCCATGCCTCTGAAGAAACTTCAACACCCAGCTCTCTTTCCCACATCTTGCAGAGTCGATCAGACTCATCTGAGGTGGCACCCCCAAATTGGTGATATAAAGTACTGACAAAGAGTGTACTCTTAACCCTTAGTATCCCTCTTTCTATGTCAGATTTGTAGGGATTAGTCAAAAGTGTGGTCTTTTTTTGAATAAAATCCCTAACTTGAAAAAAATGAAAGAGGTCTCTATTAGGTAACTCGTACTTCCGTACTAACTGATCGAAGGACATCATTACATCTCCCTCAAATAAATCACCCATGCAAGATATACCCCTAGCTGCCCAGCGTATAAATCCTGAATCTATCATACCTGGTTGAAACTCGGCATACCCACTAAAGGTGTAAACAAATGATGTTTTACCAATATTACCTTCTCTCTGCCAAATTGCCCTCCATGCTTTAAAAGTATTGATGACTATTGGGTTATGGCAATATTCCCTAACTGTCCTCACTTTGTCCAAAAACAGCAAACTGGTAAGGGGGCACCTTGTCTGGGAGACTTCGATATCTAGCCATATTGAAAGAGGGTCCCCACAAACCCAATCACTTACATAGGTCAAAAGCGAGCTTAATTGGTAATTTTTAATGTCCGGAAGGTCTACTCCCCCCAATCTGTGAGGCAACTGCAGTTTGGCTAATTTAATGAGGGGCCGTTTATGGTGCCAGATAAAGGAGTTGAACCAACTGTTCAGTCTCCTGAGTGTTTGTTTATTGAAAATCAGGGGGAGCATCCGAATAGGGTATAGCAAACGAGGGAGAATATCATCTTAATAAGCGCTATCCGACCCAACCATGAGACTGGAAGTGCCTCCCATCTTTGGAGATCTTGTTTAATTTTTTCAAATAATTGAGTAAAATTGGCTTTGAACAGCCAATCCAGAACTGGAGTAATGAATATGCCCAAATACACAAAACCCCCCTGTGACCACCTAAATGGGAATCTATAGTCACTCTCAAGAGCCAACTCTTTCGTAAGACTGCCCATAGGCATAGCCTCTGATTTAGCAAAATTAATCTTATACCCTGAAAAAGCGCCAAACGCGTGAATGCATTGTATCAGGCAAGGTACTGAGACTGCTGGATTTGTCAAGAAAATTAGAACATCATCTGCATACAGCGAGATCTTATGTAATTTTGACCCCACTTCTGGAGCTGATATATTGAGATCCCCACGAATCTGCCAACGGTTCAATCACCAACGTAAAAAGTAATGGTGAAAGGGGACAGCCCTGCCGGCTGCCCCTAGAAATATTAAAATTGCTTGATCGTACCCCATTGGTAATGACTGCAGCAAGAGGTACACTGTAGAGAACCTTTATCCATCTTATGAAAACTTCGCCCAGATCAAACCGGTCTAGAGTATAGAAAAGGTACGGCCACTCATCTTGGTCAAAAGCCTTCTCTGCATCTAAAGAAATCACCAATCCCTTTATTGACTGCTGTTGTCATGCTTGAATTACGTTAGGCAGCCTCCTAACATTATTGGAGGATCTGCGACCCTTTATGAAGCCCGTCTGATCCTCTTTAATAATAGAGGGGAACACAGTCTCCAGCCTTAGAGAGAATCTTAAGAGTGAGATGGGCCTGTATGAAGCACAGTCTTCTGGATCCTTCCCTTTTTTAAGGATAAGTGGAATATTGGCCTCTCTCAAAATGGTGGGAGACAAACATGACTGTATGAATCATTAAACATATTCAGCATCGGGCCTGACAGAAAACTTATAAATTCCTTATAGAATTCACTGGGAAGTCCATCAGGACTGGGCGCCTTTCCACTCTGAAGCTGCCTCACAGCTTCCTGCACTTCTTGCTCTGATAGTGGGGCATTGAGAAAGGACTGTTGTGCGGGAGTCACACCCGGGAGCTTCAGATCTCTAAAAAAGGATTCCATTGTGGCCTGCCGCTCCTCACAATTCTCAGACTGATATAACTTAGAGTAGAATCTCTGGAACGCCACATTAATCTTTTTAGAATCACATGTTAGGTTCCCAGACCCTTTTCTAATTGCTGTCATGGTTTGTGGGGCACTTCTCTTTCTAGCAAGGTATGCTAAGTATTTGCCTGGCTTGTCACCATGCTCGTATAACCTTTGCTTTGCAAAAGCCAGCTCCTTCTTTGCCGTCTGCGTGAGCACGGAATTTAGACCACATGCCATAATCCTCTGTAGTTTGACCAACGAGGGTATGTCAAAATAGGCCTTCTCGGCTGCCTTCAACTGTGCTTCAAGGAGACATTGCTGCTCGCCCTTCTGCCGCTTCCTACTGGTGGAATATGAAATAACGAACCCTCTGGCATAAGCTTTGGCAGTTTTCCAGAGAACAGATGAGCTATCAACTGAGCCTATGTTGATGTCTAGGAATACCCGAAATTCCCTAGAGGAATACTCCACAAACTTGCTGTCCATGAGAATAAAGGGGTCCATTCGCCAGTACCTTGAACCTATTGTAATATCCTTAATTTTAACCATGAGGTACACTGGAGCATGATCAGAGATGGCAATATTACCAATCGTACAGGATGCCACCAGATCCAGGGTTACTGCAGGAGTCAGAAAAAAAATCAATCCTCATGTGACATCTATGCGGATTGGAGAAAAATGTGAAATCCCTACCTGTAGGGTGGAGACACCTCCAGACATCCACCAACCCTAATTCCCCACACAGACCGAATAACTGTTTAGTCTGTGCAGAGAGTATCGAGGGACCTTTAGGCAACCTGTGTTCTGTGGGGTCCATGAGGCAGTTAAAATCTCCCCCTATAATGATGTGCCAAGACTTGAGACTTATCAGTTTAGAAAAAGCATCTACCAAGAATTTAAGAGGATGTGCTGGGGGGTCAATAAACATTTAAAATGCCATATTCTTCCCCTTTATCAAGGCTTTAAGAATTACAAACCTCCTGTATGTGTCTTTAACATATTCCAACAATTTAAATGAGAGATTTTTCCTTACCAATATAGCCACTCTCCTACTTCTGGCATTAAATGATGAAAAATAAACTCAGTCAACGCCATTCTGCTGTAATTTCAGATGCTCCTTGCCATCCAAATGTGTCTCCTGCAACAAAACAATATCCACCCTCTCCTTTCTAAGACTCAAGGGTACCTTCTTCCTCTTAATTGGTGAGTGACTTCCCTTGATATTCCAGGTACACCATTTAGTCAAATCATTAGCCATAATCTTCTGCAATTACATTTAAATTCCAGAGAGGAGAAACCCGAACTACAAATTGCTGAGCCTTAGTGTCACATGGTTCACCAAATGTAAAAGCTACATAAACTAAAACCACTACATTTAACAAACATACGAAATGATTATAAATAAAAAACAACAAAAACCAGAAAACAAGCCAACATATAAAGCGCCAATAGCGCTGAGTAGGGGAACTCACCCCCTGCCTGGAGGGGGCAACTACCCATCCCGAACAGCCCATAAATAGGCATCTAACCATCTCAACCACCTTCACTTCTCCCAGCTAGAGTCGCATTGCAAGCACAAGCTAAAAAGAATAAACACCCCATAGAATATCAATATGAATTTAAAAAATTCTTTCATTAACAAAAAGGGAATACCCCACCCATCCTTTGGTATGTCCTAACTTAGAAATTTAAAATGTACATCTTAACCACCGCCAGACATAGTTTGAACCAAATTATTATCAATAGAGAAAAAAAAGGGGAAAAACAAAGCTCCAACCGGATTTCCTCCATTTCTTTTACAGAATGATAAACGCACACCCAAGCGACAATATTTATACATACTATAATTGTTTAAATTAGGTTAGTTTGTCCACAAAGTCTCTTGCCTTCTCCGATGTGTCAAAGAGATGCATGGATCCATCTAAGGTGATCCGAAGCACTGCTGGATATCTCAGGGAGTACTGAATCCCAAGCTCCTTCAATCTTCTCTTGACACCATCATATGATTTTCGTTTCTGGATCACTGCCGCTGAAAAGTCCTGAAAAAACATGATCTTAGACCCCTCGTAAATTAGGGCCTTTGGATCCTTCCCCTAGAGTCTGGCAGCCTCCATGACTCTCTCCTTATCCCAGTAATGATGGAATTGCACCAGGAAAGGATGAGGGCGTTGACCCAGACCCGACCTCCGTGCTGCGACCTGGTGAGCCCTCTCTATCTACAATCCTCTCATGCCAGTCTCCAAGTCAAGGAATTTCGGAAGCCAATCTTTAACAAATTCCGCAGGCCGCTCACCTTCCTTACCCTCAGGCAGACCGATGATCCGACTGTTTTTTCTCCTGCCCCTGTTTTCAAGATCATCCACTTGGTCACACAAATTATGAACCTGCATCTTCAGGGCTTGGATCTCTTCCTTGAATGAACTGGCATCAGCTTCCACCACTGTGACCCTGTGCTCCACCTCATCCGTCCTCTTCTCCAGGTCTCCCAGCTGCTGCTCAGGCTTCTGCAGCATGAGAGAGATTGGAGCCAGCTTCTCTTCAATCTGTTTCCCCAACATCTCGTGAGATTTCAAGAGCTGGTTCACCAGGTCCTGGAGAGTAATTGGCTCCGAGGCTGCTGCAGGCTTAGCTGCAGGCCTGGCCTCAGATGCTCCTCCTCCTTTTTAGGCATTTCTGGACAGCTGAAAATACAGGAAAGTCAATTTTTAAATGTTTCTTGGGGCTCCACAATCTTTCCAATGCCCCAAGAAATCCTGATGACCTGGGTTGGGTGAGTTAAAGGACCGTCCTGCTCCTGCTGCGATGTGAAGCTCTGCAGTGTGATCTTCTCAGATCGCCGCCATCTTAGATCCCCATGAGTGCTCTTTTGACTTCAGAAAGAATAATATGGGCATTAACAGAAGAGAACCTTGTCAGAAGCCTCAGGAACGTTTTGTCAAGGTAACCAAGTGACCAAACACAATGGGAAGAAAGGGAGTATTGAAAGGAGGGAGGAAAGCAATTGTGAGAGGATTGAAATGAACTGAGCTGAGATGATTACCTAACATTTGTTCCTTCACAAATGTCATTGGACCTGCAGAAATTCTGTGAAATAATTTTCATACACAGGTTAATGTATAAACTCTCTTTAAATTGTTAATACACTTGAAGGAACAGGGTAAACATTTTGTTTCTTAAAGTTAAATATTTATATTAGCTATCAAAATCTTTAAAATGTTGGGCTCCCAATGTTCTTTGTCTGCTAATTCAGGAGAGCCTTTATGCATTGTCTGCAAGCATTGTACATTTTCTTCCACATTAGCTTTTCTCTCCTTACAAGTAAATTATATGATTAAGGATAATTGAACATTTCATTTGTTTCATTTGTGAACTATTTTTAAATTCAAGCATGACTGAGTGTCATCATTGGAAAATATTTCTTCAGAAATATTCGGATTTTCAAGATAGATATACTGGCTGATATAATGACTACAAGCTTAGAGGTGGTCCCTGAGCTAAGATTTATATGAGCTTATGCAGTTCCCCATCACATTCAACTTAAAAATAACTAGCAACAAAGCTTACGTCTTAAACAAAATATAGATGAGCATATTGCAAAACTACTGCTTTAGTCATTCAAGTAAAAGTGATGAAGTTATTCTGAAGAATAGAGGGGCAAAGATTTAAAGTAATTAAGAATAAAAGTTATGTTTGATGATGAAAATGAGATTAGCCTTTACTATCATTATAGGTCTGGCTTGTTTGAAGACTCTATTTTTGAAGTGGATGAGTTGAAAAAATATGAAAATAGATTCAACAGCTGCAATGGCTTCTGGAGTCAAATATTTCAAAGTTGCTCCAATAGGCAAACTGAGCAAAACTATCTATGTCTAGTGAATTAAGATATCTTTGTTTCTCTTTTATAGCATTGCAGGGTTGTGATTTAATACAGCATTCTGATATAACCTCTTTGAGTCTTCTTGTTCAGAAGTAGAGATGTATCTCTCAAGTGCAAAAAGGCTTTTGCAGATGATATTTATCACCCTAAACCAACCCTAACACTGACCAAAGTAAAATGGCCACTATGTTTATTTCAGATAACCCATTGTTCCACTGGGCAATGAGGATAATCTTTGGCTGTTACTCAGTCAGAAGCTTTGGGTGAACCCATTGCGCTACCCAATTCTAAATGTCTCCTCTTATAATTGATATTGACTAGGCTTTGAATCTGCCCAACAAGACGTTCAAATGGGAAAAGAAGTGGTACATGAGACTAACAGAACAACTGGAGGAAATGAAATGAGAGCAAGGAAACTCTGCAATCAAGAACTCTATTGTTTAATTCTCAGTTAGATCTCTAAATGAGGGTATGGTATTCTGATCCGCTTTGAGTAAGAAGCCATTCAGAAATGGAAATTGTGGTCTTAGCTTATTGTAAAACTCCAGATGTGCACATCATGTATGATTTGGCTGTGTGTACCAGTTGGTGAGCAGCCCAATTAGAATCATTAAAGGGTTTACTGATGGCCACTCACATTTCCTTTCATTTTATTTTCACAAGGCCAGAAGGCCAAAGAGATCCTCCTGTTATTTAAACATTGCTGAATTCTACAGACAGGCCATTTTTGTTGTCCACCCTCAGTGCCAGCAGCAATAATATTCTCCTAGCCTGACCTGTTGGTTGGCTTAGTGTAGGAGCTGACCAACATTCCAATGTGATATAAATTGAAAAGTTTTTCAAGCTTCCTGCTATTTTGCCAATTCAGCCATTCTGGGTACATGTGTAAAATTGTCCCTTCATCCAATATAATTGACAGATAAATCTTGAAGTCAAAGGTTAAGAATTTTAAGTTTGAGTAGTCAGTGAATCAGAAGACAATGTAATTCAGTGAATAACTAACATTTCTGAGTGAAAGCACATTGGTGCTAATTATAATCTTGGCAGCAGATTTTTGGATGACCTCATGGAAGGTGGAAATTAGGAGTCTATCAGGAATGCATTTGAATAATCAAGTCAGGGAGTGAAAAAAACCTAGTTCAGGGTTTCAGCCATGACTAAAGTAGACTAAGTTAAAAATCACACAACACCAGGTTATACTTCAACAGGTTAATTTGGAAGTACAAGCTTCCAAAGCACTGCTCCTTCAGCAGGTAGCCAATGGGGCAGGATCATAGGTAGACTGCATGATTCAGGCAGGCAAAAGTAAAGACTACAGATGCTGGAGATCAGAGTCTACATTAGAGTGGTGCTGGAAAAGCACTGCAGGTCAGGCAGCATCCGAGGGGCAGGAAAATCGATGTTTCGGGCAAAAGTCCTTCATTCCTGACCAGCTGTGCTTTTCCAGCACCACTCTAATCTAGAGACTGAATGATTCAGTCAAACTTAAAGGCAGTTTGTCCCTCCTAAAGGGAAACCACATTCATATTGCATAAAGTACCATACATTTTGGTGCAATACTTAAGCCTTCAATCTCATCTCATACCTACTTAGTCACAAACAAAACATCCGTATGAAAGTCTTTCTAATCACTTTTAGTCTACTTTAACATGGAAGTGCCGGTGTTGGACTGAGGTGGACAAAGTGAAAAATCACACAACACCAGGTTATAGTCCAACAGGTTTATTTGGAAATACATGCTTTCGGACCATTGCTCCTTCATCAGGTAGTTAGGGGGGCAGAATCATACGGCACAGAATTTATACTAAAAAATAACTAATGTGATATATTGAACAAACCTGGATTGTGGTTAAGTCTTAATCACTTAGGTTTGTTCAGTACATCTGATCATCTTTTGTGAATATTAAGGTTCAATATTTCAAAATAAAAATATGCATCAAGCTCAATCTTTTAATACAAATTTGAGTGAGATTATGTGCAACCGTTTTAAGATGTTGTGATCCTGGAACCTGTCTTTCTACTCTTAGGTTGAATATTCCATGACAACACCATGATATTAACTTGTTTGTTCTCCTTACAGATATTAATTAACCTGCTATATACTTAAGCTAATTTTTTTTCATCATTGAGCTTTCCAGAGCCTGCAGTTTTTTTTACATTTTCTCTAAAAGGTTTGAAATGTTGATTCTATCTATGAAGACCAAAGTGTCCGACAATGTCCGGACAATTATTCAGGCATCAAGATTGACAAAGACAATCTGATATTTTTTATATTACATAACCCATCAAAATCGTGTTAGTTTTCAAAAAGATCTACAAAAGTAAACTTGTATCTGGATGAAAAAAACTCATAATATGGTGAGAATGGAAATGTATAATCAGGATTAATTTCAGACGCCATCAGATACAAGTCTAAAACTAGAGTACTAGTATATGGTCACTGACTTCATTGTTCTATCATATGCTACCTCAGAGTCACATCCATATATTCATCAAACTCTATCCTTCATCTTGCAACAACCCCCCACCCCAACACTGATGCGTTTTATCTCTTTCACAATACCTTCTTCTGAAGAGAAGATCTGACAATGATGGACTGCGAAATGGTGAAGTGGTAGTCTTCTTTGAAGAAGACCTATGATGCATCACCATTCAGCTGCAATAGCAGTCTAAAGACAGCCTTATGCCAACTTTTCAAGTTTAGAATAAAGAGGGGAGCAAATCATTGGAAAAGTACCAGCGTGTAGGTTCACTTCGTCAAAAAACCTGCACAAGTACTGCAAAGAGTCAACAAAAATCTCTTCAGTGCTTGTTGCTTACACAAGAAGATTTGCAGTTCGAACTATTTATATTACTTGCAATCTGCAAAATATTTTTGATGAAAAGATGAAATGAGTATCGCTTCTGACAGTATATCTGGAATGCTAGGTGAAGCTAGTTGAGTGGCATGGTGCCTCAGTGGTTAGCACCAGGGACCCAGGTTCAATTACAGCCTCGAGCGACTGTCTGTGTGGAGTTTGCATGTCTCCCTGTGTCTTCGTGGGTTTGCTCCGGTTTCTTCCCACAGTTCAAGTGGATTGGCCATGCTGAATTGTCCATAATGTTAGGTGCATTAGTCAGAGGGAAAGGGGTCTGTGTGGGTTATTCCTTGGAGGGTCAGTGTGGACTTGTTGGGTCAAATGGCCTGTTTTCACTCTTTAGGGAATCTAATCTAAAGACTTTTCTAGGCTCTCATATAAAAATAAAACATTATTTTCATACATAGTATTGTGGAAAATGTTTCCTTCTTGTGCAGTTTTTGTTTGGTTCCCTGTACATTTAGTTGCTGTCATCAGGCACCCTCTGCATGCTACTAACTGAAAGATCATTGCGTCCACCTTGTTAAGGAACTGAAACTTCTATCCAATCTGTAATAAACGTATGTAGAGTTTTTTCATTAACACTGTTGCTTACAAAACTAGCATCACCTTGGCAGTAAATTAAGTTGCTCACTGTAATCTGGAAGACTATTAGGAGGATTTGATGCATTGCAATCAGGACTAAGAGTCAGGTACAAGTGGATTTTCTTCCTTAAATTATTAATTTGGTTCTGATTGTACTATGTTATCAGGTTCACTCCCTGACTGTCTCCTGGTTATGACTCTCTGAAAAAAAACAGGCTCCTTCCCCAGTCTTGAAACACAACTGGAGAAGAAACATGAAGATGATCAAATTACTTACAGTGTGGAAACAGGCTCTTCAGCCCAACAAGTCCACACTGACCCGCAACCCACCCAGACCCATTCCCCGACATTTACCTCTTCACCTAACACTACGGGCAATTTAGCATAGCCAATTCACCTAACCTGCACATTTTTGGATTGTGGGAGGAAACCAGAGCACCCGGAGGAAACCCATGCAGACACGGGGAGAATGTGCAATCTCCACACAGAGAGTTGCCTGAGGTGGGAAGTGAACCCAGGTCTCTGGCGCTGTGAGGCAGCAGTGCTGACCACTGTGCCACCCACTCTTGGAAAAGCTCAGTATGTCTTACACAAAATGTTTCCTAATTTTCTGTAGATGAAAGCTAATTTTCCTGGAGAGGCTGAGACAATTCCTCACATATTGGAATGCAATTGTCTTCTTGGAATGGATTGTCTTTTAACTGGGATGGAACATCAGATAGCTACTGCAGAAAACTTAGTCAGACTTGTGCTTTGCAAGTCAACAAAGATGTATTCTAACTGCGTAAGGTGTAAATAGATTCCTTAATAAGTTAACTCTTGTAGATGTTGCTTCAAAATGATGGTTAAAATTGAAGGTCACCTCCCAGACACCAGATCTTCAGTGTTGATGTCAAAGCCATGCAGTGTAAATTTATTCTTAATTGTCAGACAATACATGATTCCTTCTGTATCAAGAAAAAAAATTGTAAGAATATTCTTGCTGTTCAACATTACTGATGAATAACCCTGATCCAGATCATCATCTTCTGTAGCACCAACAATGTCCACCGAGTCAAGAAAATGTGTAACTTCTATATCTTCTTCTTATTAATTTTGTTGGATTCTCCTTCTGGAGGTGAATGTTTTTTGATTTTCTTTTAAGAATCTTGTCACTTTTGTTGCTTCCTTGTACTACTAAGCCATTACTTCAAACTGATGATTACCATCTTTTTCTCATTTTTGGCAGGTTTCTAGTGAATAAGGCCTAACCAACGTCATTGAGCCTAACCAATATTCAGACTTGGACCTTGTCGAACAAACAATGCTAAAAAATAAAGTTCTCAAGACTAAAAGAAGCATCAGAAGCCATTACAACTAAATAGAATCTGATGACGTGTCATCAATGTTTTGCCTAATAAGAATCTCATTGACAAGGGGACTCACTGTAAGAAAATACAAGAGCCATATCAAATGGAAACTAGAGGCTGTTCTGTAGCTGCAGAAATGTGGCATTTACAACTTCCACCTAAGTGCTTGTATCAGTACCTCAACAGCATCAACAGTTTTGAAAAGGGTATAGGCTTCTCAGCTGACTTGGATGTTGCCACTCTCTGGTACCTCATTTTGATTGAAGTCTTCAACTACTTTGCCTAATTTTCAGCAAGTCTTCAAGTCACTGTTTTTGGGAAGCCTTCTGAAGATTTTATCCATATGGTTCCTCAGCTTTGCCTCATGGCTGTTCAGATTCCTCTGCAAAAATCACCATCAACCTTAGAGCAATATCCCTAGTGCTACAATCATATTCCATGGTCTGTTTAGATCTTAACACAAGTTAAGGCCGGACTAGTGGGTGACTTTTCAACATTTATTGATAGATTCTACATGATGGTAAGACCTCATGGAAGCATAATTTGTACTGAACAGGTTTACCTCCTATTACCAGCATGTAATTATTGAGGACATAGTCACATTACAACTTACGTCAGAATGTCATATGCATATTCATTGAACCACATCTGTAAACAGAGTTTCAACTTTTGTGGTACTTTAAGAGAAAGTTAAGCAGTATTCGGTAGAGAGGCCATTTCCTGCTTGAGACAGTCAATTATTAAATAAATGAAATGATGAAAATTTGTGAGTTATAGACTCTCCTGGGCTGTGCTTGTTGCCTCAGGGAAATTATCTGGACTTTCTCGTAAATTGAGTCTTTCTCTACTTTTCTTTTACCTCTCTCATTGAGATTGGTAGTTAAGTAGCATGATTTTAAATATGCTTGCACCAAATCAGGACAGCTTAATGGTACAAATAGTCACTTTTCACCCTCTTTGCATGTCCACCCATAAAACGTTCAGGCCACAATTGATACAGTAAATTAAATGAGATATAATTTGCTTCTTAACTGCCTGTTTCATTTTCAAAGGAATTTTTTTCTTCAAATGTCCAGAAGAGATTATAGAAAAGGGTACTTTAACCCTGTATAGATAATTCTAATTGCATGTATATCTGAGAATTTTGCTTTGATAGCATTTATTGATTTTGTATCATACTTTATTTTAATTTCTCTATTTTAATTGCAAATTACATACCAGTTATTTAAGTCTGCCTTTAATATTTCACTAATTTAAAGTGAATCATATCACACTGTGCATCTCTGATTATTCCAGTATGCAAATCACTGCACGAAGAATGATTGCTAATCATACAGGTCACTCAAGGGCAGACTGGTTAGAATCATTCACAGGAAATAATGTGAAACGACAGAAAGAGAAATTAGTAATCTAGGACATCTCAACAACTTGAAGTTGCTTGAAGACCAAATCAGTTAAGGTGGCAGGTTTTATTCTGTAAAGATTATAAGAAATCCACTGGTTTTTTTTTGGAATGCAACACCTTATTGATACCAGATTTTCATTTTTTAATCAATTTTCAATGTTTTTTTTAACTGAACTCAAATTTTCAAATTACTATGGTGCATTTTCAATAATCATTCTCTGGATTATTACTTCCCATCTCTTATTTTCTAGTCCATTGTTTCCCAGGAGCTACTGACACTTTCTTCACTTGTAACCATGTGAATTATAACAATGTGGATGGAAAGAAGGAAAGCCACTTAGAACTCACCCTCTCCCTTCCCCTCCATTTAGATTTGGTTACCAAGAAATAGGCAGAGAGGGATTGACGCAACAAGAAGAATTGACATAAATTCTGGCTCTGGCAGTCCAGTGATGATCTGCCTCATTTTGCCATTTTTGTTTTCTGCTGTCATCCCACTTCATTTGAAAAGAAATCATAGATTAAAATTTCCCATTAGTTTCCCTTCTAACAGTGGCATGTAAATTGTGAAAATTCCAAACATCCATAGTTTCCAAATGTTTTCTAAAGTATCATTCAACACTTAAGAACTGAGTTCAATGACCTTTATTTTTCTTTTAACTTTAAATTCTGGTTTGTTAATTTAATAATGTTAACAATTGAAAAGTTTACAGAACCTGTTTAATAAATTCAGTTTGAGAATTTTGAAATTTGATCAGACGTGGAAACATCTATACATTTGTTGTGCATTTATTTAAGATATTTATTTTCCATAAGCTATAATTTATGAAATATTATCGAGGTCTCCAGATTTACGTCTGTTCTGTTCCAGTAGATCAATACTGTTTTGTGCTATTCTGAAGCAGGTATTAAATCTTCAGTCTAATGGCTTACCATCAGAAAAAAAATGTGTGGACCATTCAGCCCATCAAGGCTGCTCTGTTATTTAATATGATCATGGCTGATCTGATTCTGGATTAGTGGTGCTGGAAGAGCACAGCAGTTCAGGCAGCATCCAGCGAGCAGCGAAATCGACGTTTCGGGCAAAAGCCCTTCATCAGGAATAAAGGCAGTGAGCCTGAAGTGTGGAGAGATAAGCTAGAGGAGGGTGGGGGTGGGGAGAAAGTAGCATAGAGTACCATGGGTGAGTGGAGGAGGGGATGAAGGTGATAGGTCAAGGAGGAGAGGGTGGAGTGGATAGGTGGAAAAGAAGCTAGGCAGGTCGGACAAGTCCAGACAAGTCAAGGGGACAGTGCTGAACTGGAAGTTTGAAACTAGGATGAGGTGGGGGAAGGGGAAATGAGGAAGCTGTTGAAGTCCACATTGATGCGCTGGGGTTGAAGTGTTCCGAGGCGGAAGATGAGGCTTTCTTCCTCCAGGCGTCTGGTGGTGAGGGAGCGGCGGTGAAGGAGGCCCAGGACCTCCATGTCCTTGGCAGAGTGGGAGGGGGAGTTGAAATGTTGGGCCACGGGGCGGTTTGGTTGATTAGTGCAGGTGTCTCGGAGATGTTCCCTAAAGCGCTCTGCTAGGAGGTGCCCAGTCTCCCCAATGTAGAGGAGACCACGTCGGGAGCAACGGATACAATAAATGTGGATGTGCAGGTAAAACTTTGATGGATGTGGAAGGCTCCTTTAGGGCCTTGGATAGAGGTGAGGAAGGAGGTGTGGGCACAGGTTTTACAGTTCCTGCGGTGGCAGGGGAAAGTGCCAGAATGGGAGGGTGGGTCGTAGGGGTGTGTGGACCTGACCAGATAGTCATGGAGGGAACGGTCTTTGCGGAAGGCGGAAAGGGGTGGGGAGGGAAATATATCCCTGGTGGTGGGTCTTTTTGGAGGTGGTAGAAATGTTGGCGGATGATTTGGTTTATGCAAAGGTTTGTGGGGTGGAAGGTGAGCACCAGGGGCGTTCTGTCCTTGTTACGTTTGGAGGGGTGGGGTCTGAGGGCGGAGGTGCGGGATGTGGACGAGATGCGTTGGAGGGCATCTTTAACCACATGGGAAGGGAAATTGCCGTCTCTAAAGAAGGAGGCCATCTGGTGTGTTCTATGGTGGAATTGGTCCTCCTGGGAGCAGATACGGCGGAGGCGGAGAAATTGGGAATACGGGATGGCATTTTTGCAAGAGATAGGGTGGGAAGAGGTGTAATCCAGGTAGCTGTGGGAGTCGGTGGGTTTGTAAAAAATGTCAGTGTCAAGTCGGTCGTCACTAATGGAGATGGAGAGGTCCAAGCTGATCTGACTTTGGTCTTAACTCCGTGGTCCTGCCTTCACCACCTCCCATGTCTTAATACGTAACATCCTTGATGATTAAAAATCTGTCTAACACAGCCTTGAACATTTTCAATGGCTCATCTGAATGGCCAAAGGAGATTTCCAAATAATAAGGACCCTCTAAGAGAAGAAATTCCTCTACATTGCCATCTTAAATGTCAGTCAATGAACTTTTAAACTGTGTCTCCTTGTTCTAGATTATCCAAGAAAGGAGACATCATCTCACCCTCTCCCATGTCAAACATATTCAAAATTTAGTCTCAGGAAGATCATCTTTTATTGTTCCAGACTCCAATTAGCATGGGCCAATCCTTATTCTAAGAATCAGCCGAGTGAATATTCTCCCAATGGGTCCAATACAACAACATTCTTCCTTAAGTAAGGAGACCAACCACAGTCCACTTAGTGTGGCTCCAACAATAGTCTGCATAGTTGTCACAAGACTTCCTGACTTAATACTCGTATTCATTAATAATTATCTTCATAATATTCTATTTTTAAAATTCTTACTAAATCTGGCAACTTTTATGTTTTCCCACATTATCTTGAATATTTTCCATTCCTCATGCCATAGCGTGAAGAATCATGGGTAGGTGAACCTAATTAAGTGAGACGTTAGAACTCAGATTCTCAATGTTGTTCTGCCTCACAAGGATAATGCATTGGAGATCCAGCCCCACCATTTTCAGAATTGTAACTAAGTATGTACATTTTCCCAACTGATCTGACTCTCAGATTCAAATTGAGTGAAAGCATGTGCCAGGCTTCTGCACTGAACAGTAATCACTATTTTTTGCAAGTGATGAGAGTCTAGTTACAGGTAAACAGTTGTAAACCCTGGACATATAGCAAGGTAAATGTAAAGTTACTATAGATTTATCAGACCACAGAGCTGCTCTCTCATTTGAAAGAGACAATTGCTGGTGGTTTAATCTGAGAGTCGCCACACCTCAGGCAAAGGAAGAGTCCAACCTTTATGGTAACCTCAGCTAGTGTAGAAATTGAACCCATGCTGTTGATGCCATTTCTCATTATAAACCAGCCATCCAGCCAACTGAGCTAACCAACCCTCTGCCTTTAACATAATTAATTAAATCTCTAATCTCACAAACACTCACAAACAGGCAAATAGGCAGGTAAATTAGATTATTGGGCAGACAGGAGAAAACTGGAAAGACAATTCACTAGTCTTTGTTCCCATGTTCTATTGCTGAGGTGATCCTTATAACTCTTCTGCTTCAGTCATCATTCACTAATTACTTCCACTGTCTAGTCAGAGACACTAAGGTGACTAGTTCACTTATAAAAGCTTACTGGTTAAAATTCATAGCTTGAAATAACTGTTACAGGAAATATAAAGTGATTTTCTTCAGATTTCAAGTTAATTTTTTTACTGCAGAGGACAGAGCGACTACGTCCACACTAGGCAAGAACTTTTTCTCTCTATAATTTGTTCCCAGCTTGAAGCTGCTCAGTTACCGAAGAACCAAGTACCCAACTGTTGGCAGGCAAAAGGTTACTGTCATTGATAACTGCTCACTCATCCATAGAACAACTTCTTACCAACAAATGCTGCACCAATGCACCCCTTGACTCTGAACCAACTGCTACGCTGCAATTTGTGCTTGTTCAAACAATTGTTTACATGATGAATGGCATGGATGTCAGGTTAGTTGTTTTTAAAACATGGGGCCTCAATTTCAAACATTGGCTTTAACACAGTTCTTTGTCATTTCAATCCACAGTATTCTAAATAGCCCAATTTCAAAACCCACACTCTTTACACTTTTATGAAATACCTCAGTGATTAAACTAGCCTCAGATATAAGAAATGAAGTTGAGAGGCTTGTCACCTTTTAATCTCAATAAATTTCCTATTACATTTTCTTTAGTGATCATACTTGTTTTAATTGCCACTTTCTCTTTTGCCTTTTGATTTCCTCCTGTTCATAGGCTGCTTTCTGAACCATCTCCCATGAAGTCAGATATCAAACACATGGTCAAAGTTTCTGTCATTTCCTAATTATCTATAATTAATCCCCAGCCATAGCCTTGAAAGAATCATTTTTTTTAATACTGGCATGACAAAATTTGATGTATACGTTTATATGTCTTGCTAATTTATTTTCTTCCCCCCCATTTATTATCTTTATATTGTCTTTTGCCGGTTTCTAAAATGTTCCCAGTCTTCTGAGCTACCACTAATCTTTGAAAGATTGCACCTTTTAAAAACTTTGATATCACCCTCAACTTTCTTACAGATGATACATGCTTCTTTTTTTGTTTCACCGTCTTTTATTGTTGTTGCAAGTTATGAAATAACTCCTTTAGTGTCTTCTCTATTGCCTTATCCTTTCACTTATTCCCATTCTACTTCAGCAATTTTTTGCAATAACTGTCTAGTGAAACAATACTACTTCAAAATTATTCAAGGTTAGTTCTATCATGATCATCACAATTTCTGGACAAATCCACATAGCTTTTGTTAAGCAATGAAATGAAGTAAATAAGGTTGAGCAAAACATGTTTGTTGATTTTCCCATAGGCAACAGGCATAAGCTTTATGTCTTTCAAAGAAAACAACAGTTCCCTAAATAACTGTCTAAGGCCTTATTAAGGCATGCTAAAATGATGCCATCTCAAATATTGAAAATCACTCATTCTACATGACTAGAAAGTAAATGTTTCAAAAATCATTCAATTCATTCAATATAAACTACCATGACAATTGCCTATGCTGCGTTGGTCCTAAGCAGTTAAGACACAATGACGTATTTGTCAAGCATTTTCATTCACTTGGCCAATGTCTTGTTTTCAATAATTGCTTTGGAAGAGAGTTTTCACTTTGGATGCATTTGGTTATCCAGGTCCAATTTGTGCTCAAATTTGTGCTAGTTGTCCGAAGTGAAGTTGTAGTTCAGGTTTCTCTTCAACTTACTTGCAGGATCACCAATTAACTTCATCATGAACCAGCAACATTTTTATCCTTTGCATATTTCTTGAGGTTTAGAGGAAATGTGAGGAAAAAGCTTTTCACCCAAAGGGTGGTGGGAATTTAGAATTCACTGCTAGTACATGTGGTAGTGGCAGAAATCCTTATAACATTTTAGAAGTATTTAGATGTATATGTGAGGTGCCAGGACACACAAGTCTAAAGGCAATGTACTGGAAAATAGGATTAGAATAATTAGGTAATTGATTTTAACTGTAACAGACACAACGGGCCAAAGGGCTTTCTCTGTTCTGCAGACCTCAATGACTCTATTCCACCCATTATCCATTTTGATCATCCTGAGTTGCAATTTATGTCCTGCATCAAACCAGTCCTCCCTCCACATTTGTGCTCATTACTATGATCAGATATTTAACATATTTAGAAAAAATTACAAAACAGGAGGAGGCCACTTTGCTCTTTGTTTCTGCACCTACCAAATTTCTGAAGCACCACCTAATCCCATTTTCTAGCATTTAGTCTGAATGTGTAGAGGTTACGGAACTTCAGGTACATATCTGGACACCTGTTAAATAAGTGGCAGGTTTCTGTCTCTAATATCCTTTAGGCAGTGAGTTCCACGCTTCTACTACCATCTGGGTGAAAATATTATTCCTCTAAACTCCCCTGCAATCCTTCTATCAATTATTGTGGTTCTAGTGAAGGAGCTGGCTCTTGAGACAGATGCTGCGGTATAATTAGTTTTCAAAACTTTACAGGTCTGGATTGATTCTATAGATTGGGAGTGAGCAGATATCACCCCACTATTTAAGAATGGAACGAGAGAGAAAACAGGGAGCTACAGATCTATTAGCCTAACATTATTGGTAGGGCAATTTTTTAAAGAGATTTTTAAAGATGTTACTCTTAAAGTTGGTAAAGGATAACTGATGGATGTAGTATACTCAGGTTTTCAGAAGGCTTTTGATAAAGTCACACTTAGGCTGGTTAGAAAGATGAAAGTACATGAGATCAGAGGTAATCTACTGGCATTAATGATTGAATAACAGAAGAAAAGCAGCAGTAGGAATGCCAATGCTTGGTCAACTATGCTTAAAACAGGATGAAACCTGAAGTGCGAAGATGCAAAAGGAAGATGATGACAACAAATCAGTATTGCACAGTGATTGCTTTCATGGCCTAACGGCACTGTCTAGGTTCAGCACAAGCTATTTTTGTGCACATTACTTTTGCAAACTCCTTTAATCAAGATGGCTCCCTGTCCATTTCCTTTCAGAAAGAGAACACAAAAAAACACTCCTAAGACCAGATAATGCCCTGATGAAGGCCAATTTCACTCCTACCTTTGACATTGCTAATGCTTGGGTACAAATGGTGACAAACTGTCTACATTTTTCAAAATGTTCACTAACTAAAGAAAGGGATAGCCACAAGGTGTTGGGGAAGAAGACCAGTGATGGGAATGTAAGCTGCACCATCAGTCATCAGCTTGAATCAGGCTGTCAGTCCTTTTCTGTTTCAGTAGTATCTAGCTTAACCAAAAATTAAAACCAGGTGCTAAATGGCTGTAGTGCTCATCAAACGTATCTGCTTTATTTTAATTCTAATTACTGATTAGCATCTTTTGAACTTGCCCTGAGATGTGAAGGAACACCTCATGACTTTGCACTCAAGTGCTGATTAGAAGCAATTTTCACAGAGTAGTATTTCTGGGATCCACACATTCATTTACATTAAGTGATTGAGGAAGAGGACACAAAGGTCCTTGAACATCCTAGTGGAGGAATCCAAGGTGAGGAAAGGGATCTGGAATCCATAATGTGGCATGAGACCTTTTCCTCCTCTTCTGCAACACTGATCACCTGAAATGTGTATAGACAAAATGTCCAAGGATACTGCCTCAATTAGAGAAACATAATCATGACGAAAGCATCAGTAGACTGACTGACTGAACAGCTGCCTTTGATGCTGTAAATTTCTATGATTTCATAATTCTAATCAAGTTTTAATGGCACTGCTTCATGTACACTCTTAATCATCCTCAAAATACCACTGAGCAATTTGGAGACACCAATATCAGTTGAAATACTAGTGAATCACAGGAAAGGGTAAGGGGTAGAGAGTGGATTGAAGCTGATAAGACAAGCATTGCTCTTCATAGATAAGGAGATGTCAGGGAAATTGAGAGATCCAGATTTCAGGAGTCTTGATTTAAAAGGGCAATGCCTGCTGAGGATCAAATATTAGCAAAAGCACTGACAAACAGATTCAGCAGATGCTGACTCAGTTGAAGGTGTTTAATCTCCCAGATCTGTGGAACCAGTATCTATGTTATGTGCACATAGCTTTTGTCATTCTTAAGCATTTGGCAGCTCCAGAATAACTTGTAGCAGAGGCCCTCCTAATAAACAGAATACTGTATACATCTGTGTAAAAGTTGAGTTTCAAAGATTTTTTTTAGCCAGAAAGCTTCATGTGAATAACATTTGGAGAATCTTCCCTTTCCAATTGTAGTGCTGTAAGGTGTCCAATGCCAGCTCTACACTGTTATTGCAGAGTTGCCAGGTCAGAGTCTCTCCTTCCAATTCTATCTCTAAAAGTAAAGCAAAAGGAGCAACATGTACCAGTGTAGTCACAAGGAGCTGAATTGTCTATGATTCAATAAAATAGATTTGCATAAGGTTGAGTTTAACTTCAGTAACAAGGGGATAGTGAGTACATATATTTTGTTTTTTTTTTGTTTTTCTTAAAAGTCCTGCACACAAGATTAATGAAAAGTGAAAGTTATTTGACTGAACATGCATCAACTGTTACACAAGGTCAACCATTAGTCAAGTATATATGGTAGTAATAATGTCCAGCATGCAAACTTAAAATGCTGCTTGGAAGGCCTCAGACACCAGAGCAGTAAAGCCTGTCTTTTTCAGCCATCAAGTGATTAGGATTGGAACAAAAGCAAGTACAGAGGAACCTCAATTATCTGGCATTCGTTTGTCTGAATATCAGATTATCCGGCAAGATCACAAGGTCTGGTTGCTCGGCTAAACTATGTTATCTGGCATTCAATTATCTGGAATTCAATTAACCGAGTGAAATACTCCTGGACCATGTCCCTTGGATAGTCGAGGTTCCTCTGCATCTGCCAATGATTCACTAATCTTACTAGAACCACTTGGCTTGCTTTCTTAGAAATCAGTGACCACACACAGTTTGGGCTTATTGCCCGTTACATAGCAAATGAGCATTTCCCTCAGGATAATATAATTGGAGAACAGTGGTTCATGTGAGTCCTGCTATTAACCCCTTTAGATGTGTACATATACAGAGCCCCTGTATTGGCATAGTCTGAAGCATGTCCCATCTAGAGCTTTAACTGCCCATAAATGAGGGTCATATCAGTTCTTAAAAACATTTTGAGGCAAAAACAGTCAACTATCTCACAACTAATGTCAGAGAATCAAGAAGATATCAGAGATTAGGATTGAAGTAGATAGCCATGAGAAAAAGCAGTGGAACACAAGAAAAAGGGATGCAAATAGTTTATTTCCATTCAGGTATGGTTACATGAAAACTGTGTTTTTATACCTTTGTACAAGTGTCTTGGATCAGTAATGGACAAAAGATATGCACTCTTCTTGAACTGAGCCACCACAATGTTAGTGTATCTGCAGAAAAATAAAATATGGTATGCAAGAGTGTGTAGTACTGTAAACGGAAACAAAGTCTTGTATGATACAGATTGGCTACAACAATAACGTCATTGTGTTATGGATCAGGCCCGAACCCTTAAAACATTTTTAAGCTGGCAGCTCAGAGCGTAACTTTACTATTTGTTTTAGCTAAGTGTATAGTGGGCATTCCCAGAGCGAATCAGCAGCTCTGACTGCCAAGTTTTAAACAAACAGAATTTATTTATGAAAGTATGGAATGAAACACAAAGAACAGAAAATAGAATACCAGATAACTTGTCTTATTCAACTGTCCCGACTTAATTATGCTGTTCCAAAGATACTTGTAACAATCCCCATAGACAGACCACTTAACACAAAGAGTGAAAAGTGAAACAAAAAGCTGACAAGTTTCATGTCAGAGGAGAGAGTTCAACAGTCTTTGTCAGACATCCCCTGTTGCAACTAACTCTAACCTTAACAAAGGCTAGCTACACAGCTAGCTGGTCACTCCCCTTTCATTTTACCCTTTTTTAAAGATATTTTTCTTGGAAATTTAACATTTTTACAAGTTTACAAAAATAAACAAAACTCTCAAGTACAAACATTGATATACAATTAATTCTTAAATATATAATAACCAAAATTTAACAAAAGAAAAATACCGAGAAAAATAATCAAACTCAACTAACTACTAATCTAACCTACAACTAACCAGAGTGTATATTTAAGTCTCTTACATTATTCAAATAAGAGAAAGAGAAAAAAAAACAGCGGATAACATAGAAATTGGGTAGTGAGATACATGCTCGGAATGTGTTAACATCAAATGTAACAAAACCCATATTCGAGCGGGATTCCTCTCCCAAGGGGCCCCGGGCCAGCCAGGTTCGTAATCTCAATTAAATAAAAGCCCCTGTTAGGATAGCCAAAATATCTGTATTCATATAATTCAAGAAGGGCTGCCATATTTTCTGAAATAATTTGGTCTTTCGGTGCACCATATTTGTAAGGAAGTCAAGGGGAATACATTCCATAATTAATCTGTGCCAATTTGAAAGTCCAGGGGGGCCCTCAGCCACCCAGTTTACCAAAATATTTTTTCTTGTACCCTTTGTTTTAAGACATGAAAGCCTTAGGCTGGAAGCATTATGAGTTAAGGGTAAACAATAAATCATTCAAACCCAGCCTAGTTGGAGCCTGGACAATTACCCCCTCTCTGAGAAAAAAAAACTCAAGGATGTAGTAACCTTGTAAAAAGAACCAGTATTGTGACAAAATGGATATGTTCTTAAACTGTCCAGCTCTGTCTATTCTTGAATCTCTTTTAGAGTTTCTCCATTTCACATGCATTGTCTCTCCTCATTGCTACGAAACTGAAAGTTATCAGGTGGGAATCTATTTCAAGTAGGTACAAGTTAGCTGCACACAAAGTTGTTCCCATCATTTTGTGACAGCTGAAAAATTCACTTCATTCCCTTGTCTTTTTGGGAATCCAGCCCTTGCTTTGACAATTTTCCTATTTCGTTCAGTAGAATTTCAGAGCAATCAACTTCATAAGATGACAGTATTCTTGACATCAGCACATGAAAAAAACCCTGAAATTTTGATGTGAAAAGTAATAGCAGGAAAACAAATTCATTGAAATTAATATAGCTGCTGCTAAATTTGTTTTTTACAGGCACATCTGTCACTCAGTATAATTGAGACTTGGCAGATCGGAAATGTTATAAATCAAACTGATTTACTATTTAGCTTCTTGAATGAAATGGTCTTGCTGCTGTTATGTGAAATTTCCCCTCTGGCATCCTCATCTGAACTAACTTTTCTATTTTGACGTTTCCCCTGTCCCACTTTCTCTAGTTCTCCTCACGATAAAACAATCTTCACCTCTCCCAGTTTTCTCCCTCATATGATTTCTGTCTCCATCACTTCCCCCTATTCCCTACACCCGTTGGTTCCACCCCACAATTTATTTTTATTACATCCAATGTTGTCTTCTCTTCTCGCTTTTTTTTGTAAATTAAATTTCTCTTCTTCCTTCTTGTCATATCTATGTTTCAATGCGTCTTGATTTCCATTCAACAGAGAAGCAATGGTATTTGCTGTTGACCTTGGTACCTGCCCTGAAGAATCTAGCAATCTTGCAGCATGGTTTCCACCTTCCTAATAGCAGTTCAAGTTTGGTGCCAGGTCAAGAGAATATCTTAGCGTGTTGCAACAATGATCTCAGCAAGCAGATAAGTAGCTAATCATATTGAAGTATTCAAATGCGGCAATCCAGGAATTCAAAAGCTGTCATGATGAGAAGTTGAACCCTTAAGTATGCATATTTAATGTGCAAGTCCAAAATATATTTTTTTACAAGAGGGCTGATACAGCAAAAAATGCACATGGATATAAATTAGGTGGCTGTCTGGAGAGAGGGACCCATGGAAAAAGGAACTTCAAACAACAGCCTTGCTACTGAGGAGAGGGAACAAGTCAAATCACTTGGACTTGTGATTACTTGTGACTACAAACATAATGAGAGATTGATGACCATCTCCTCAACAGTAGACCACTCCCTGCTGATTATGTCCCAAATTGCAGACACAGTCTGTGGTTTTGCCTTTGAAAAATATACAAGTCCATGGGTTAAAAAGACAGTTCCAACTCTATTAGAGTGTGCTACTGGGATTGAACCTTCTCATGTGGACTAGCCTTGGTCTGATTGTTAGCATGCTATGAAGGTTGCAGTCAAAGAACTATCCTCTAGACACCACTGAAGGGAGAGACCCTCTCTTATTCTGAATGCTGGCTAGCAGCCAGACAAAAGGAAAACAGGCAACACATTAACTCTTTCTCATCCTGTTCAGCTAACAATGTATGAACAAGGAACAACAGTAGGCAACTCAGTCTTTTAAGCCTGCTTCACTATTCAATAAGATCACGACTGATCAAATTTTATCTCAACTCTACATTCCTGTATATTCCTTATAATCTTTGGGTAATCAAGAATCTATTGATTTCTGACTTAAAAGTATTTAAAGATTCTGCATCCACTGCTTTTTGAAGAAGGGAATTCCAAAGAATCTCAAAACCCTCTGAGGGAAAGAAAAGTATATCCTCATCTCTACTTCAAATGGCTCTCAACATGGCCTGGTTAATGCAGAGAAGATGCTTCTGCTCATAAGGGAGCTGAGGACCAGAGGACAGATGCTCAGAATTAAGGGGTGCCATTTAAAATGGAGATGAGGAAGAATTTCTTCTGTTAGACAGATGTGAGCCTTTAGAAATCCTTGTCACAGAGAGCTGTGGGAGCACAGTGCATGTATATATTTAAGGCTGAGTTAGATAGATTCTTGATCAGTAGGGGAATCGATGTTTTATGGGAAAGGTCAGGAAAGTGGACATGAGGACTGTCAAATCATCCATAATCCTCTTGAATGGCAGGGTTGGCTTGAGGGGCTGAATGACTTACATTTATTCCTATTTCTTATGGTCTTATGGCAATTTGTCCCCTGTTCTATTTTAGGGGCTTTCCAATTTTTCTTTAAACTTGGTTCCAACTTCATAATGGTAAGTGGGAGGAACTTGCTACTATGTACCATGTGGCTGCAGCACCTCATCCAACAAGCTGTAATACAGTGACTGCTACAGAGGAGCTATGAAAGCAGCAAGAGAGAGCGCAGAACCCTAACTCGTGAACCTCACTTCATCAGAATATTTCTCATTATTCTGTTCAAAAAACCTGTGGCACCAGGATTTGCCTGCTGACTCACCTGAAGCTGGAGGATATCATCTTTGTTTCAATTCATAAATGAGAAGAGGTAGCAATACACTCTTTATTTTGGTTTGATCACTGTGCAATCAAGAATTCCCAGGCAACACTTATTTTTGTCTGCACACTGTTCTTTTGAATTTAAGATAATTATTGTGCTAGGCTGACTAACTAGCACATCTGTAGCATTGAGGGGAACAGACAAGCAGAGTAGGCATTTAAGGACAGGAAGGAAGGAACAGACATGAGCATTCAACCATAGCCCATTTTGTAAAGGATCTACTATTTGGCTTAAAGACAACAGTACTTTTTGAGTGAAGAACAGAGAAGTATGTGTCTGTCTTTGTTTGTGGGGGTGGTGTTGGTACTAGGGAGTGAGATAAAACTATTTACTGGGAAAATGAAATAGGAAAGAGACATGCGTTCACTGCCAAAATGATGAAATATTGGTGATTAATTGTATGTTATTATCCAGCATATGTTAGGGAAGCTGGTAATTTAATATTTTTTTTAAACTGGGAATCAGGAACTATGAGGATAAAAGTCCATTCTGTTCTTTGCACATCATGTACTTGAATGCAAAGCAGGCTTTACATTATTACTGCGGCTCTCTAAGGAGTCATGCACTTACATCATTCTTCTTTCTTCAGTTTACATAAGCAGTCCATCTACATCTGCCATCCTGTCACTAGGACAGTGTGAGCCAATGAACTCTTATAGTCACTTCCTTTTTTTATTCATTGCTTACTTTTTCATATTAAAATACACATGCAGGATTTCCTGAGCTATAAGATTTAAGTAGAAAATTAAATGAACCAATATGTTTTTGATTAAAATGTATTAATAATTGAATACAGAGAGAAATGCATGGTTGCACAATGCTGGGCTGCTTCTGCCTGCCAAAATGTCTTACCCATGATTGAGCGTCTCTCCGAAAGCTAGTGTGCTTCCAATTAAACCTGTTGGACTACAACCTGGTGTTGTGTGATTTTTAACTTTACCCATGATTGTTATGATAGAATACTTTTCAATATTTAGACAATAAGATTGAGGTGATATGATATTAAACGATCACCATAAATAAATAGGTTAGCATTTTATCATAGGTAGAGATATTTAATGTATTAGATTAAATTAAAGGTTACATGACCATTTGATATTCATCAAGAATAATGTCAAATCTTAAACAATAATGAAGCTGTTTCTTTGTTTCTGCAAATTAATTTTCTCAAAGGTTCAGCAATGTGTATGTAAAAAGGGTATACATTAAATCAAAAATAGGAGAAAAATAATTATTTCATTCTGTAAAAGTTCTGAAAAACAGAGGCATCTTAAAGTTTCTTTGTTCCTGTGGGAGGAATGAGGTTGATAACATGCTATCCCTGTGCAGGGATACAGAACCGCTGTGTATCCTGAGACACATTACGCTGACTTTGCACGAGAATATGAGGTCTACTAATTTATATAAACATTCAGCACTCTCAATACAGAGTGCAAAATGTGCTGGAAGCTCTTCTGGGTTATCCAGTGCCAGCTGCACTTTGTTGAAACTGCTCCACTACTTACAATTAAAAGAAATGACGAGAGGAAGCATTTAATAAGATACCTCAGATATTGGAGCATATTAAAATTCTTCTATGGTTTAGGGATTTGAGTGCCTTGTCATTTTAAACATTGCACAGAGCTATGTTTAAATTGAACCTGCTCCCTGGTCAATTTAATTGGCATGGTACTGACCACGGCAGTCATCAGAATTTCTGCACAGCAATGTTTTTTAAAGTTTTGCATCTGTTTTTGCACGCGTTGTGTGCGGCCAGCATTTACTTCCAGTCCCTAATTATCCTTGAGAAGGTAATAGTGAGCCACCTTCTTGAACTGCTACAGTCTGTGTGGTGAAGGTACCCCAACAGTCTGTTAGGTAGGGAGCTTCAGGATTTTGATCCAGTCATGATGAAGATTTGGTGATAAGTTTGAAAGTTGGAAATGGTTTACAACTTGAAGGAAAACTTACAGCTGTTCTTCCCACGTTCCTACTATCCCTGTCCTTTAAAGTATCCAGGATATGGGTCATGAAGGTTTAGTCAAAGAAACCTTAGCCTATTCTTGGTATCTTCCGTAGTCATGGTGTGCTTATGACTGAAAGGAGTGAATATTCAATGTTGAAGAGATGTCAATCAAGTGTTTTGGATTATGTGCTTTTTGAGTGTTGTTGGACTTGCCCTCATCCAGTAAGTAGGACATATTCCAATTCACTGTCGAACATTATCTGTATACAATGGACAGGGTTTAATGAGTGAGGGCATGAGTTATTCATTGCGGAATATTTAGCCTATGATCAGCTCCTGTAGCCACAGTACTAGATCAATGGTCCAGTTAACATGTTGAACAAGCTAATGCTATGAATGTCCAATCAGAGGCTCAATTATGGTAAATTATCATTAAATATGAAGGGTAGATTGGTAGTTTTTGTCATGTTGAAGATGGTTATTGCATGGCATTTGAGTGATGGAGTCATAGCGATGTACAGCATGGAAACAGACCCTTCGATCGAACTCATCCATGCTGACCAGATATCCCAACCCAATCTCGTCACATTTGCCAGCACTTGGCCCATGTCCCTCCAAACCTGTCCTATTCATATGTGCATCCAGATGTCTTTGAAATGTTGCAATTGTACCAACCTTCACCACTTCCTCTGGCAGCTCATTCCATACACCCGCACCACCCTCTGCATGAAAAAGTTGTCCCTTAGGTCCCTTTTATATCTTTCTCCTCTCATCTGGACTCCACCACCCCAGGAAAAAGACTTTGTCTATTTATCCTATCCATGCCCCTCATAATTTTATAAACTTGTATGAGGTCACTCCTCAGCCTCTGATGCTCCACGGAAAACAGTCCCAGTCTCTCCTTATAGCTCAAATCCTCCAACCCTAGCAATATCCTTGTAAGTTGTTTCTGAACCCTTTCAAGTGTAATAACATCCTTCTGAAATGAAGGAGACCAGAATTGCATGCAATATTCCAAAAGTGGCTTAACCAATGTCCTATAGAGCTGCAAAATGACCTGCCAACTCCTGTACTCAATGCTTTGACCAATAAAGACAAGCAGGAGGCCGGAAGAACACAGCAAACCAGGCAGCATCAGGAGGTGGAGAAATCAACGTTTCAGGTGTAACCCTTCTTCAGAACTGGGGGTGTGTGTAGGGGGAGCTGCAGATAAAGGGTGGGGGGGGGGCATGCAGGGTGGTGTGGTAGGGATAGTTAAACACATGTCGAGGGTACAGCCTGGTTGGTCAATGAGAGGGATGGATCCGTTTGGTAGTGGGAAGGATGGGTTGATCAGAGGAATGGAATGGATAGGGAGAGGCTGGGAAGGGAGTCGGGGGATGGGAAGGGAGGATATTTGACATTAGAGAACTCAGTGTTAAGTTCTCCAGGATGTAGGCTGCCAAGGTGGAAGGTGAGATGTTGTTCCTTCAATTTGCAGTTTGACTGACTGTGGCAATGGAGGAGACTGAGGATGATCATGTTGGAGATGGAGTGGGAAGGGGAATTAAAGTGGGTAGTGACTGGAAATCAGGTTGGCTCCTATGGGCCTTGAGTTTATGTCTGGTTTCCCCAATGTAAAGAAAACCACATCAGGAGCACTGAATACAATAAACTAGGTTGGAGAAAAGGTAGGTGAACCTCTGTCTAACCTGGAAGGACTGTTTGGATGGAGGTGAGGGGGGTGTAGTGAGCTGGCAGGTTTTTGGATCTTTTACAGTTGCAGGTTAAGGTGGCTTCTTCACTTCCCTCCCCTCCATCCAGGGCCCCAAACAGTCCTTCCAGGTGAGACAGAGGTTCATCTGCCTCTCCTCCAACCTAGTTTATGCATCAGGTGCTCCCAAGGTGGTCTTCTCTATATCGGGGAGACCAAACGTAAACTTAGGGAATGATTTACCAAGCATTTGGCTGGAGAGCCGACCGGACCTCCCAGTCACTGCCCATTTTAATTTCCCTTCCCATTCCCTTTCCAACATGACCATGCCACAGTGAATCAGACCACAAATTGGAGGAACAGCACATCATCTTCCATTTGGGCACCCGACAGCCCGAAGGAATCAACATTGAGTTCTCTAGTTTCAAATAACCTTCCTTCCCATCCCTGACTCCCATCCCAGCCCCACCCCCTCCCCTTCCTCCTTCCTTCCATTCCTCTAACCAACCCTCCCTTCCAGCTACCAACTGGATTCATCCTCCCATCGACCAATCAGGTCATACTCACTACATGTGTTCACCTATCCCACCACACCCCTTTTGTCTGGAGAAAGTGGGAGGATTCAAAGGAGAAATTATTGAGATGCGGACCAGTTCAACCAACCAAATGAGAGTGTCAGTGGAAGGGTACTGGTGGGGAAACTGGGAGCGGAAGAAATGGAGGCCCTCGTCATGGTGGATAGAGGTGTATAGGGACTAGATGTCTATGGTGAAAATGAGACATTGGGGGCAGGGGAAATAAAAGTCTTGGAGGAGATGGAGGGTTTGGGTGGTGTCCCATTGTATATTGGGAGTTCCTCGATCAGGGGGAATAGGACAGCATCAAGGTATGTGAAGATTAGATTAGATTACTTACAGTATGGAAACAGGCCCTTCGGCCCAACAAGTCCACACCGCCCCGCCGAAGCGTAACCCACCCATACCCCTCATCTACATCTACCCCTTACCTAACACTACGGGCAATTTAGCAAGGCCAATTCACCTGACCTGCACATCTTTGGACTGTGGGAGGAAACCGGAGCACCTGGAGGAAACCCACGCAGACACAGGGAGAACGTGCAAACTCCACACAGTCAGTCGCCTGAGGCGGGAATTGAACCCGGGTCTCTGGCGCTGTGAGGCAGCAGTGCTAACCACTGTGCCACCGTGCCGCCCAAAGATGGGTTCCTGATGAAAAGCTCTTGCCTAAAACATTGACTCTCCCACTCCTCGGATGCTGCCTGACCTTCTGTGCTTTTCCACCACCCCACACTTGACTCAGAACTCCACTGGCACCCTTCTGCTGACCAAATGCAGCGCGCACAACCTCCTCCTCACCAACACACTGTTCCACCAAAGGGACAAATCCAAGACAACGTGCCAGCACCCATCCTCCAAACACTGGCACTTCCTTTACTACGAGATCGTCAGAGCAAAAGTTTGGAAAGATGTTAAAATCACCCACCCACACCATGTCAAGGGCCGATGCCTGCTTGTCAGACTATCGTCTGATCCAAACACGAATCAACATAACTCTGCCCCTGCTGCAAGGGAGACAATGCAAGCAGTGCCACAAAATATTCAAACCATGGAAACAATATCCTCATAAAACCAACTCCTCTGCACAAACTTTGCGACTCTCAGCAACACTGAATCACAGGATCCCAAGAGCCTCTAGTCTGCCCTTAAGATTGCCATCATCAATGCTGGCAAAAAGTAATTCAACCAGGAAACATCAAGACTAGTTTGATAAGAATGATCATGAGATCCAGGAATTATTAAGCCCGAAGTGTATGGCATTTCTGAGTATAAAAGAACAACTGCATTTGGAAGAGAAAAGGCAGACTTACAAGTGACTAAAGGCAGGGGTACAAAATAAACCATGATATTAAGAGCAGGTGGTTGGTGCAGAAAGCATTAGAAGGCCTACAAATAGCTGACAACCAACATGGATAGTTTCTTCTGAGCTGTCAAGACCATCTATGGACCAAACACCCAAGGCCCCATCCCACTGCTGGCCAAGGTCGGAGTGACTGTTGTCAAAGGTAAAGAAGTCATCAAAAATGCTGAGGGGAGCACTTCAGTGACCTCCTCACCCAGGGCTGTGTCATTGATCCAAGCTTTCCTGTACACATCCCCTAGCATGCCACACGCTGTGGGCTCAGCAAAACCCCTGACTTGCACTCAGTAGAGAAGATTATCCGCCAGATTAAGAATAACAGTGCTAATGTAGTGGAGGGCGTTGAAGGCATTAAAGTGAGGAGGCAAAAAAGTTCCTGCTGCAGCTACATGCCCTTGTCTGAAGGAGAGCATCCTGGAGAGCTCCAAGATGCCCTATTCATCAGCACTTTCAAAAAGAGAACGAATTCTACTAAGGTAACCACAGGGAAATGTCCCTGGTGCCAACCATTGGAAAAGTCATCGCCAATGTCCTCCTCAGTTGTCTCCCCCTCTGTGGCTGAGGAATTTCTCTCAGAATTGCAGTGTGGCTTTTGGCCACAGAGGGGCACAACGGACATAATTTTCACCGTGTGACAGCTGCAGGAGAAATGCACAGAAAAGAACCTACTCCTGGACATGGCCTTCTTTAACCTTATAAAGGTTTTTAATGCCATCAATCGGGAAGCAATATGGAGCAATCTTTTGCACTTTGGTTGCACCATGAAATTTGTCACCATTCTTCACCTGTTGTACAGCAACACGGGTGTCATGGTAATGACAAATAGCTGCACCACTGACCCATTCCTCATTCAGACCAGCGTCAAGCAGGGCTGCACCATTGCCCCAACACTGTTCTTGATCTGCCTCGCTGCAATGCTTCACCTTACCGACAGGTTCTTCACTGGAGTGGAGCTAACTTACAGAACCTGAGGGAAATTATTGAACAGCCAACACCTTCAAGCTAAACCAAAGTCACCCCAACTAGTCTCATCGAACTGTAGCATGTGATGATGCTTGTTTATGTGCAATCATTAAGGATGTATAACACCGTTATGTCGACACCTTTACGGAGGCATATAGGAGCACGGGTCTCACCCAGAACATCAGCAAATTGAAGGCCCTTCATCAACATGGCCTGACCTCGTGGACCAAACTCCCAAATCATCAAGGTCCATGGGGAGGCCTTAGAGAATGTTGACCACTTCCAAAGCTTCAGAAGTGTCCTGGTGGCCAAAGCTGCTGTTGATGAAGAGGTCCAGCACTGCCTCCAGTGTGCTAGCTCAGTCTTCAGCTGCTGAGGACAAGGGTGTTCCAGAACAACAACATCAGATCCAACATCAAGCTCATGGTTTACAGAGCTGTAGTACTTCCTACCGTGGACTGAGACATGGAATGTCTACAGCAGACACGGACTGTCTACAGCAGACACCTCAAGGCACTGACGCAGTATGATCAATGCTGCCTGTGCAAGGCCCTACGAATCTGCTAGGAAGAAAGATGCACTAACACCAGCACTTTTGACCAGTCCGACATCCTAGAATCCCTACAGTGTGGAAATAGGCCCTTTGGCCCACTAGCCCACTCTGATCCTCTGAAGAGAAACCTACCCAGACCCATTCCTCTACCCTATTGTCCTATATTTACCCCTGACTAATGCATCTAACCTACACATCCTTGAATATTATGGTCAATTTAGCATGGTCAATTCACTTAACCTGCACATCTTTGGATTATGGGAGGAAACCAGAGCACCCGGAGGAATCTCATGCAGATGCTGGGAGAATATACAAACGCCACACAGATAATCTGCCCAAAGCTGGAATTGAACCCGAGTCCCAGGCATTGTGAGGCAGCAGTGCTAACCACTGAGCCACCCTACCACCCATAGCAACATCCCCAGCACCAAAGCACTATGAGTCTTTTACCAGTGGTTGACATATCTCCCAAGTGGTCTCCAATGTTCAAAAATGTTTAGAGCTTCTTTGTCTGTGTACTCTCATGAGGGGTTATCAATACATTAAGAACAAATGATTTCTGCAATCTTTCACCTAAGTGCCTTCATTTAGTTTTTCCAAATCAATATTCACAATATAAGAATATAGATACTGTCATCGGGGTTTTTTTTTTTCCCAAGCTAATTTAAAATATTTGTAACAGTCATGATGGTGTGCATGACAGGTTTGTCCTGGTGCTCTCTCTGACAAGAAATATCATCAATGAAGGAAAAGTTCTCAAATTATTCAGACAAGATGGTGGAAGTTACTCTTCAAAGCAAAGATTACCAGGCAAAGAATGCAAAGTCTCTTGATTTTTGTAAAACAACAAAAGGAACTATGGCCAGAAAGACTCTGTTGAATGTTTAAGTGCCATGCCTTTTTGATTCCTAGTAAAGCCGATTACTCCTGTCACTGAGAAGAACTGCATGTTCTGAATTTTCTTTGCTCACTGAAATGGGATTTACTTGCTAATTTCTCAGAGCAGTTACTTGCCTTTCTATTTCTGGTATATTCAGGCAAGAGACTAGCCAGGTGATTAAGACCCTGTAAATTTGCATTATTTAATAACTGATTGTTGTCGACTTCAGTTAAATATATCATTAGTGTTTATTATTTACTTTCTGCACCGATGGTTCTACAAGCAGAACTTAGGGAGTTAGGAGCCAAGTTAAAAAGTAGGACCTCAAAGGTAGTAATCTTAGGATTGCTACAAGTGCCACGTGCTCGTCAGAGTAGAAATGAAAGAAAGGCAGGATAAATGAGTGGCTTAAGAGATCGTGGAGGAGGGAGGGGTTCATATTTTTGGACATTAGGACCGGTTCTGGGGGAAGTGGGACTATTACAAACTGGGTGGTCTGCACCTGGGCAGGACTGGAGCCAATTCCAAGGGGGTGCTTTTGCTAATGCTGTTGGGGAGGGTTTAAACTAATGTGGCAAGGGGGTGGGAACCAAATGAAGAGGTGAGTGGACAGTAAGGAGATAGTAACTAAAGCCTATAATGAACTAGATAATGAAGTTGGTGTGGAGAGGAGAAGAGGAGGCAGGGAGCAGATGATGAACACAAAGGTTCAGGTGATCTGAGGTGCATTTGTTTTAATGTGAAAAGGGTAGTAGGTAAGGCAGATTAATTTAGGGGTTGGATTAGTATCTGGGAATATGATGTCAGTGCTATTACTTGGTTGAGGGAAGTGCATTTCAATATCCTACGAGATAGATGCTTCAGGCAGGATAGACTGGGAGGCAGAATGGGTAGATGAGTTGCATTACTGGTCAGAGAGAATATCACAGGGAAATAGTGTGGACTACAGATGCTGCAGATCAGAACTGAGAGTGTGTTGCTGGAAAAGCACAGCAGATTAGGCAGCATCTGAGGAGCAGGAGAATCGATGTTTTGGGTATAAGCTGTGCTAAAGGAGGGCACTATGGAGGACTCCAGTAGTGAGGCAATATGGACAGGGTTCTGAAGGTGCGGTAACAATGTTGGGTCTGTACTACAGGCCTCCCAACAGTGAAATAGAGGTACAAATATGTAAACAGATTATGGAAAGATGTAGGATCAACAGGTGGCGGTGATAGGAGATTTTAATTTTTCCAACATTGACTGGAATTCACTTAGTGTTCAAGGTCTAGATGGAAGAGAGTTTGTCTGGAGCATCCGGGAAGGTTCTATAGAGTAATATGTAAATAGTCCAACTTGGGAAGGAGCCATACTGGACCTAATAGTGGGGAATGAGCACAACCAAGTGGTTGAAGTTTCAGTAGGGAATATTGGAGTAGTGATCACAGTTCTGTAAGTTTTAGAATACTCATGGACAAAGACGATGAGAAGTCCTAAAGGAAGAGTGTTAAATTGTGGGAAGGCCAACTATATCAAAATTCAGCAGGAGCTGGGGAATGTAGTTTGGAAGGATCTGTTTGAGGGTAAATCCACATTTGATATGTGAGAGGCTTTTAAAGAGAGGTAGATTAGAATGCAGAACAGACATGTTCCTATGAAAATGAAGGATAGAAATGGAAGAATTAGGGAACCATAGATGACAAGTGAAATTGTGAGACTAGCTAAGAGAAAAAAGGAAGCATGTGTAAGGTCGAGGTAACTGAAAACATACAAAGCTTTGCAAGAATATTGGGAAAGTAAGGCCAATCTGAAATAAGCAATTAAGAGGGCTAAAAGGGGTCAGGAAATATCTTTAGCAAATGGGGCTAAAGAAAATTCCAAAGCCTTTTATTCATAAATAAGGAGCAAAAGGGTAACTAGAGAAAGGGTTGGCCAACTCAAAGACAAAGGAGGGAAGTTATTTGTGGAGCCAGAGAAAATGAGTGAGATTCTTAATGAGTATTTTGCATCGGTATTCACTGAGGAGAGGGACATGACAGATATTGAAGTTAGGGATAGATGTTTGATTACTCTAGGTCAAGTTGGCATTGGGAGGGAGGAAGTGTTGGGTATTCTAGGAGGCATTAGGTGCAAAAGTTCCCAGGTCTGGATGGCATTTATCCCAGGTTACTGAGGGAGTTGAGAGAGGAAATAGTTGGAGCCTTAATACATATCTTTGCAGCATCCTTGAACATGGTGGGGTCCCAGAGGAGTGGAGAATTGCTAATATTGTCCCCTTGTTTAAAAAGGGTAGCATGGATAATCCAGGTAATTATAGACCAGGGAGTCTAATGTCAATGGTAGAGGAGCTGCTGGAGAAGATACTGAGGGATAGGATCTATTTACATTTGGAAGAAAATTAGCTTATCAATGATAGGCAGCATGATTTTGTGCAGGGCAGGTCATGTCTTACTAACTTAATAGAATTCTTTGAGGAAGTGATAAAGTTGATTAATGAGGGAAGGCCTGTAGATGCCATATACATTGACTTCAGTAAGGTGTTTGATAAGTGGTAGGCTGATGGAGAAACTGAAGTCACATGGGGTCCGGGGTGTACTAGCTAGATGGATAGAGAACTGACTAGGCAACAGGAGACAGAGAGTAGTAGTGGAATGGAGTTTCTAAAAATGGAGAACTGAGACCAGTAGCATTCCAAAAGGATCTGTGCTGGGACCACTGTTGTTTGTAATATACATAAATGATCTGGAGGAAGATATAGGTGGTCTGATTAGCAAGTTTACCGATGATACTAAGATTTGTGGAGTAGCAGACAGTGAAGGGGACTGTCAGAGAATGCAGCAGAGTACAGATAGATTGGAGAGTTGGGCAAAGAAATGGCAGATGGAGTTCAATCCAGGCAAATGTGAGGTGATGCAGTTTGGAAGATCCAATTCTAGTGCAAACTTTACAGTAAATGGAAAAGTCTTGGGGAAAATTGATGTACAGAGAGGCCTGGGTGTTCTGGTCAATTGTACCCTGAAGATGGTAACGCAGGTCGATAGAGTGGTCAAGAGGGCATAAGGCAGGGTATTGAGTACAAGAGTTGGCAGGTCATGTTTCACTTGTATAAGACTTTGGTTCAGCCACATTTGGAATGCTGCTTGGAGTTCTGGTCACCACATTACCAGAAGGATGTGGATGCTTTGGAGAGGGTGCAGAGGAAGTTCACCAGGATGTTGCCTGGTATGAAGGGCATTGGCTATGAGAAGAGGTTGAATTGATTAGGATATTAGAGTGATGGAAGTTGAGGGGAGACCTGATTGATGTCCACAAAATCATGAGATGTATAGACAGGGTGGATAGCAAGAAGCCTTTTTCCAGAATGAGGGACTCAATTACTCGGAGTCACGAGTTCAAGGTGAGAGGGGAAAAGTTTAAGGGAGATATGTATGAAAAGTTCTTTATGCAGAGGGCACGATAGACAATAGACAATAGACAATAGGTGCAGGAGTAGGCCATTCTGCCCTTCGAGCCTGCACCACCATTCATTATGATCATGGCTGATCATTGTCAATCAGTATCCTGTTCCTGCCTTAGCTCCATAACCCTTGATTCCACTATCCTTGAGAGCTCTATCCAACTCTTTCTTAAATGAATCCAGAGACTAGGCCTCCACTGCCTTCTGGGGCAGAGCATTCCACACACCCACCACTCTCTGGGTGAAGACGTTTCTCCTCATTTCTGTCCTAAATGGCCTCCTACCCCTTATTTTTAAGCTGTGTCCTCTGGTTCGGGACTCACCCATCAGCGGAAACATGTTTCCTGCCTCCAGAGTGTCCAATCCATTAATAATCTTATATGTCTCAATCAGATCCCCTCTCAGTCTTCTAAACTCAAGGGTATACAAGCCCAGTTACTCCAATCTTTCAACATAAGATAGTCCTGCCATTCCAGGAATTGACCTCGTGAACCTACGCTGCACTCCCTCAATAGCCAGAATGTCTTTCCTCAAATTTGGAGACCAGAACTGCACACAATATTCCAGGTGTGGTCTCACCAGTAAAGCTGCAGAAGCACCTCTTTGCTTCCATACTCAATCCCTCTTGTTATGAAGGCCAGCATGCTATTAGCTTTCTTCACGACCTGCTGTACCTGCATGCTTGCCTTCATTGACTGGTGTACAAGAACACCGAGATCTCTTTGTACTGCCCCTTTACCTAACTTGACTCCATTTAGGTAGTAATCTGCCTTCCTGTTCTTGCCACCAAAGTGGATAACCAGACATTTATCCACATTAAACTGCATCTGCTATGCATCTGTCCACTCACCTAACCTGTCCAGGTCACCCTGTAATCTCCTAACATCCTCCTCACATTTCACCCTGCCACCCAGCTTTGTATCATCAGCAAATTTGCTAATGTTATTACTAATACCATCTTCTATATCGTTAACATATATTGTAAAAAGCTGAGGTCCCAGCACTAATCCCTGCGGTACCCCACTGGTCACTGCCTGCCATTCTGAAATGGAGCCGTTTATCACTACTTTTTGTTTCCTGTCAGCCAGCCAATTTTCAATCCATGTCAGTATTTTGCCCCCAATACCATGCGCCCTAATTTTACTCACTCACCTCCTATGTGGGACTTTATCAAAAGCTTTCTGAAGGTCCAGGTACACTACATCTACTGGATCTCCCTTGTCCATCTTCAGAGTTACATCCTCAAAAAATTCCAGAAGATTAGTCAAGCATGATTTCCCCTTCATAAATCCATGCTGACTCTGACCTATCCAGATGTGTCATAATTTCATCCTTTATAATTGACTCCAGCATCTTTCCCACCACTGAGGTCAGACGAACTGGTCTATAATTTCCTGCTTTCTCTCTCGCTCATTTCTTAAAAAGTGGTACAACATTAGCCACCGTCCAATCTGCAGGAACTGATCCTGAATCTATCGAACTCTGGAAAATAATCGCCAACACATCCATGATTTCTAGAGCCACCTCCTTCAGTACCCTGGGATATAGACCATCAGGCCCTGGGGACTTATCAGCCTTCAGACCTAACAGTCTCTCCAACACCAATTTCTGGCAAATATAAATTCCCTTCAGTTCAGGTCCTTCAGCCACTGTTACCTCAGGGATATTGCTTGTGTCTTCCCCGTGAACACAGATCTGAAGTACTAATTCAACCCTTCTGCCATTTCTTTGTTCCCCGTAATATGATTCCCCTGTTTCTGTCTTCAAGGGCCCAATTTTAGTCTTAACCATTTTTTTCCCTTTCACATACCTAAAAAGCTTTTACTATCCTCCTTTATATTTTTGGCCAGTTTACCTTCGTACCTCATTTTTTTCTTTGCGTATTTCCTTCTTACTTATCCTCTGTTGTTCTTTAAAAACTTCCCATTCCTCCGTTTTTCCACTCATCTTCGTTATGTTATACTTTTTCCTTTTTGACTTTATATATTTCTTAACTTCCCGTGTCAGCCATGGCCACCCCTGCCTCCTCCTAGGATCTTTCTTCCTTTTTGGAATGAACTGATCCTGCATCTTCTGCGTTATACACAGAAATATCCGCCATTGTTTCTCCACTGTCATCCCTGCTAAGGTATTGCACCATTGAACTTTGGCCAGCTCCTCCCTCATAGCTCCATAGTTCCCTTTATTCAACTGAAATATTGTCACTATTGATTGTACACTCTCCCTTTTAAATTGCAGACTGAAGCTTATAGTATTATGGTCACTCCCTCCTAATGGCTCCTTCACTTCGAGGTCCCTGATCAATTCTGGTTCGTTGCACAATACCAGATCCAGAATTGCCTTCTCCCTGGTAGGCTCCAGCACCAGCTGTTCTAATAATCCATCTCGGAGGCACTCCACAAAGTCTCTTCCTTGAGGTCCAATACCATCCTGATAGCATCATTTAAGATGTACGTAGACAGATACATGAATGGGCAGAGAGCAGAGGGATACAGATCCTTGGAAAATAGGTGACAGGTTCAGATAGAGGATCTGGATCAGTGCAGGCTTGGAAGGCCAAAGGGCCTGCTCCTTTGCTGTAATTTCTTTGCTCTTTGTTCTTTAATAAACATATGAACCACAACCTCTGACTTATTTCATTTTATCATTTGTACTTGTCAGGCTGTCCATAGTGAAATTGAAAGATGCATTGTGTTAGTAAGAAAGAAACTGTATTTGAAATGCTTCTTTGGAAAAAAAATCTACTTTATTTCGATTATCAGAAAAATTGTGGGTGCCATTTTGACATTGTGCAATGTCTAATCCATACATAATTTGAAAGCATGAAACAAAATACATCAATAACATATTCAGGTAATGCAGCTCATTGTTATCATAACATTTTTAAAAGTCTGTAGAAAAGCTCATTGCAATTTTATGCATGTATAAAAGATATCCACTCAATTTAAACATAATCAAAAGCACTTGTAGATCCCATGCATTGGTTTCCTATGTGGATCAGATTACTAAACAGATAATATTTAATTTAGTCATTTTTTTCCAAAATCATTTCTTTAATTCAATAGCTTCTAACAATACCAACATTTTCCAGTAATTGATCAAGTTTCTCCTACCAGATTTTATACATACAATTGTAGATTTATTTTATTTTTATTTTTCCCCACAACTGCAATATATCATTATTTTAGATCACAGAATTCACAGAATCATTATGGTGTAGAAGGAGCCACCCTTCAGCACTCTCTAATATGTCTAATATATCTAATATTAGATATGGTCTCATCCATAAATTCCATCAATACCATATCTTTTTTCCCCCAAACTTTCTAGGCTTGGTGTAACCTCCCAAATTCATTTTATTCAAGATTAGATTAGGTGACCTATATGATGGGGAAAATTATTGTGTGACCTTCCAACATACTTGCCAACTGGATAAAGTCATGAACTTGCAAAGATATGGAATTATTTGCATCACATTTTTCTTTCACTTCTTGTTATTCACCCATACCTTGGATAACTGGACAGCTTCAATTTGGAATGCTTTGGAGATTTTGTGAGACTGGTAACACATTTTGTAATGTTTTAACTGTAACTTCTATTGGCTTCAAGACAGTGTCACCATTTTAAAATTCTGAAGTGAAGCTTATTGGAGTAGTTGAACGCTTTGCTGAATGGTTTTATGTAAAAACACTTGCGTTTTCGTTGTAGTATGGCATAATAAACTGGGGAACCATTTCTGGTAATGGTGACATGTTTGCTAACTGTGGATGAGATGCAAATTGTTGAATGTTTGAGGTTTTAGTGGCTCATATCCACCGCCATTCAACTGCAAGGAGAGGAAAACCTATTTGCCATAGCTCCACTATTTCTTACTAATTGACAACCATTACAACTCCTCCAGTTTGAAAAATTGAAATCCTTCATTTAACCTCCATTGTTTTTTAATAATTCATCCATTACCAGGGCATATTGTTTTGATGTGAATACAATTTTCTCCCATGAAAATTTATTTGCTCTGCTTGTCTTCATTTCTTTCATCTCTAAGTAGCACCCATTCCACTTATCCCTGATCAAGAATAAGGTGGCTTCAACTGATTAGAAATCCTCAGAACCACAAGAAATGGAAGCAGGAGTAGACCAAATGGCCTGTTAAGCTTGCTCTGTTATTTAATGAGTTATGGCTGACCTTGGGCTTCAGATAGACTTTCTTGTCCAATCTCCAAATTTCTTGCTTCTCTGTTCCAGTCTTAAATGTATTCAGTCATGGAGAATTCAGAACCATCCGGACAGAGACATTTAACTATGCACAAATCTTTGAGTGAGAATTTTTCCTTACCTCAGTTCTAAAAGAAAAATTGGTCCAGTAACTTGAGACTGTACCCTCCCCCATTGTTTTAGATTCCTTGACCAATGGGAATCATCTCTTGGCATCGACTTTTATCAATCCCCTTTAGAATCTTGAATATTTCAGTGAGATCATCTTTCATTTTTCTAAACTCAAGATTATAAATATAGTTTGCTCACCCTTCCCTTTTCAGACAATTTCTCAACCAAATTCAGTCAATCTCCGGTTGTACTGCCTTCAATTTAAGTGCATAATTTCTTAAATGTGGAAACCCAAACTGCGCACACAACTTCAGATGTGATCTAACTGAATGTTACTGTTACGCAGTCTATCTCTTTGTTTCATTATTTCACCTTCCTTGCAATAAAAGCCTACATATCATTTATCTTCCTAAGTACACAGTGTACTTGTATGCTCACTGTGTTCCCTGCATATGCATGTCCAAGTCTTTTTGAATAACAGCAATGTGCATGCTTTACACCTTTGCTAATCTTATGAACAGAGTGAATGCATTCACACTTCCTTATTGTATGATCCATCTGTCATCTTGATGCAGACACTTAACTAGTCAATATCTTGTTGCAGCCTCTGTGCCTTCCCCACAGTTGAGCTTTCTACTTGGGTTTGTATCATCAGCTCATTTTGTCGAAGCTTTTTGCCTTAAAGTCATAGACCCCTTCAGCATGGAAACAGGCCCTTCGGCCCAAATGGGTCCGTGGACTAGTGGTGCTAGAAGAGCACAGCAGTTCAGGCAGCATCCAAGGAGCTTCGAAATCGACGGTTTCGGGCAAAAGCCCTTCATCAGGAATAAAGGCAGTGAGCCTGAAGCGTGGAGAGATAAACTAGAGGAGGGTGGGGTTGGGGAGAAAGTAGCATAGAGTACAATGGGTGAGTGGGGGAGGGGATGAAGGTGATAGGTCAGGGAGGAGAGGGTGGAGTGAATAAGTGGAAAAGGAGATAGGCAGGTAGGACAGGTCCGGACAAGTTATGGGGACAGTGCTGAGCTGGAAGTTTGGATCTAGGGTGAGGTGAGGGAAGGGGAAATGAAGAAACTGTTGAAGTCCACATTGATGCCCTGGAGTTGAAGTGTTCCGAGGCGGAAGATGAGGCATTCTTCCTCCAGGCGTCTGGTGGTGAGGGAGCGGCAGTGAAGGAGGCCCAGGACCTTCATGTCCTCGGCAGAGTGGGAGGGGGAGTTGAAATGTTGGGCCACGGGGCGGTGTGGTTGATTGGTGTGGGTGTCCCGGAGATGTTCCCTGAAGTGCTCTGCTAGGAGGCGCCCAGTCTCCCCAATGTAGAGGAGACCGCATCGGGAACAACAGATACAATAAATGATATTAGTGGATGTGCAAGTAAAACTTTGATGGATGTGGACGGCTCCTTTAGGGCCTTGGATAGAGGTGAGTGAGGAGGTGTTGGTGCATGTTTTAAGGTTCCTGCGGTGGCAGGGGAAAGTGCCAGGATGGGAGGCTGGGTAGTAGGGGGACATGGACCTGACCAGGGCATGGACCTGACTGGATTACACCTCTTCCCACCCTACCTCTTACAAAAGTGCCATCCTGTATTCCCAATTCCTCCGCCTCCGCCATATCTGCTCCCAGGAGGACCAGTTCGACCACTAGGGGGCACGGTGGCACAGTGGTTAGCACTGCTGCCTCACAGTGCCAGAGACCTGGGTTCAATTCCCGCCTCAGGCGACTGACTGTGTGGAGTTTGCATGTTCTCCCTGTGTCTGCGTGGGTTTCCTCCGGGTGCTCCGGTTTCCTCCCACAGTCCAAAGATGTGCAGGTCAGGTGAATTGGCCATGCTAAATTGCCCGTAGTGTTAGGTAAGGGGTAAATATAGGGGTATGGGTGGGTTGCGCTTCGGCGGGTCGGTGTGTACTTGTTGGGCCAAAGGGCCTGTTTCCACACTGTAAGTAATCTAAAAATAAAACTAGATGGCCTCCTTCTTTAGAGACCGCAATTTCCCTTCCCACGTGGTTAAAGATGCCCTCCAACGCATCTCGTCCATATCCCGCACCTCTGCCCTCAGACCCCACCCCTCCAACTGTAACAAGGACAGAACTCCCCTGGTGCTCACCTTCCACCCTAACAACCTTCACATAAACCAAATCATCCGCCGACATTTCCACCACCTCCAAAAAGACCCCACCACCAGGAATATATTTCCCTCCCCACCCCTTTTTGCCTTCCACAGAGACCGTTCCCTCCGTAACTACCTGGTCAGGTCCACGCCCCCCTACAACCCACCCTCCCATCCTGGCACTTTCCCCTGCCACCACAGGAACTGTAAAACCTGCGCCCACACCTCTTCCCTCAACTCTATCCAAGGCCCTAAAGGAGCCTTTCACATTCATCAAAGTTTTACTTGCACATCCACTAATATCATTTATTGTATCCATTGCTCCCGATGTGGTTTCCTCTACATTGGGGAAACTCAAGATTATAAATCTAGTTTGCTCACCATTCCCTTTTCAGACAATTTCTCAACCAAATTCAGTCAATCTCCGGTTGTACTGCCTTCAATTTAAGTGCATAATTTCTTAAATGTGGAAACCCAAACTGTGCACACAACTTCAGATGTGATCTAAATGAATGTTACTGTTACGCAGTCTAGCAGAGCGCTTCAGGGAACATCTCCGGGACACCCGCACCAATCAACCACACCGCCCCGTGTCCCAACATTTCAACTCCCCCTCCCACTCTGCCGAGGACATGGAGGTCCTGGGCCTCCTTCACCACTGCTCCCTCACCACCAGATGCCTGGAGGAAGAACGCTTCATCTTCCACCTCAGAACACTTCAACCCCAGGGCATCAATGTGGATTTCAACAGTTTCCTCATTTCCCCTTCCCCCACCTCACCCTAGTTCCAAACTTCCAGCTCAGCACTGTCCCCATAACTTGTCCGAACTTGTCCTACCTGCCTATCTCCTTTTCCACCTATCCACTCCACCCTCTCCTCCCTGACCTATCACCTTCATCCCCTCCCCCACTCACCCATTGTACTCTATGCTACTTTCTCCCCACCCCCACCCTCCTCTTGCTTATCTCTCCACGCTTCAGGCTTTATTCCTGATGAAGGGCTTTTGCCCGAAACATCGATTTCGAAGCTCCTTGGATGCTGCCTGAACTGCGGTGCTCTTCCAGCACCACTAATCCAGAATCTGGTTTCCAGCATCTGCAGTCATTGTTTTTACCAAATGGGTCTGTGCTGACCATAATATCCATCCACACAAACACCATTTCTCTGCTCTTGCCTGTCTCCTTCTCATCTTTTCCTATCCAGGTATTTGTCCAAATGCCTTTTAAATGTTGTTAATGTATCCACCTTAACCACTTCTGCTGGCAGCTCATTCCATATGTTATTCACACTATCCATGCCCCTCATGATGTTGCACACTACTATAAGATTCCCCCCCTCCCCCACCCCCATTCTCCTATGTTCCAAAGAAAGAAAGTCCTAGCTTGTCTTGACGTATCCCTATAACTCGGACTATTGAGTTCAAGCAGCACCCTGTAAATTTCTTCAGTACTCTCTCCAGTTTAATAACTTCCTTTCTATAGCAAGATAACCAAAACTGAACATAATACTCCAAGTGCAGCTTCAACTGTACAATTGCAACATATTTACTGTGGAAAAGGATATGGAAGATATAGACTGTAGGGAAATAGATGGTGACATCTTGCAAAATGTCCAGATTACAGAGGAGGAAGTGCTGGATGTCTTGAAATGGTTAAAAGTGAATAAATCCCCAAGACTTGATCAGGTGTACCTGACAACTCTGTAGGAAGCTAGAGAAGTGATTGCTCGGCCTCTTGCTGAGATATTTGTATCATCGATAGTCACAGGTGAGGTGCCGGAAGACTGGAGGTTGGCAAACGTGGTGCCACTGTTTAAGAAGGGCGGTAAAGACAAGCCAGGGAACTATAGACCGGTGAGCCTGACCTCAGTGGTGGGCAAGTTGTTGGAGGGAATCCTGAGGGACAGGATGTACATGTATTTGGAAAGGCAAGGACTCATTAGGGATAGTCAACATGGCTTTGTGCATGGGAAATCATGTCTTACAAACTTAATTGAGATTTTTGAAGAAGAAACAAAGAAGATTGATGAGGCAGAGCAGTAGATGTGATCTATATGGACTTCAGTAAGGCGTTCAATAAGGTTCCCTATGGGAGACTGATAAGCAAGGTTAGATCTCATGGAATACAGGGAGAACTAGCCATTTGGATACAGAACTGGCTCAAAGGTAGAAGACAGAGGGTGGTGGTGGAGGGTTGTTTTTCAGACTGAAGGCCTGTGACCAGTGGATTGCCACAAGGATCGGTGCTGGGTCCTCTACTTTTTGTCATTTACATAAATGATTTGGATGCGAGCATAAGATGTACAGTTAGTAAGTTTGCAGATGACACCAAAATTGGAAGTGTAGTGGACAGCGAAGAGGGTTACCTCAGATTACAACAGGTTCTGGACCAGATGGGCCAATGGGCCGAGAAGTGGCAGATGGAGTTTAATTCAGATAAATGAGAGGTGCTGCATTTTAGGAAAGCAAATCTTAACAGGACCTATACACTTAATGGTAAGGTCCCAGAGAGTGTTGCTGAACAAAGAGACCTTGGAGTACAGGTTCATAGCTCCTTGAAAGTGGAGTCGCAGGTAGATAGGATAGTGAAGAAGGCGTTTGGTACGCTTTCCTTTATTGGTCAGAGTACTGAGTATAGGAGTTGGGAGGTCATGTTGCGGCTGTACAGGACATTGGTTAGGCCACTGTTAGAATATTGTGTGCAATTCTGGTCTCCTTCATATCGGAAAGGTGTTGTGAAACTTGAAAGGGTTCAGAAAAGAGTTACAAGGATGTTGGCAGGATTGGAGGATCTGAGCTACAGGGAGAGGCTGAACAGGCTGGGGCTGTTTTCCCTGGAGCGTCGGAGGCTGAGGGGTGACCTTATAGAAATTTACAAAATTATGAGGGGCATGGATAGGATAGATAGACAAAGTCTTTTCTCTGGGTTCGGGGAGTCCAGAACTAGAGGGCATAGGTTTAGGGTGAGAGGGGAAGATATAAAAGAGACCTAAGGGGCAACTTTTTCACACAGAGGGTGGTATGTGTATGGAATAAGCTACCAGATGATGTGATGGAGGCTGGTACAATTGCAAAATTTAAGAGGCATTTGGATGGGTATATGAATAGGAGGGGTTTGGATGGATGGCAGGTGGTACTAGATTGGGTTGGGATATCTGGTTGGCATGGAGGGATTGGACCGAAGGTTCTGTTTCCATGCTGTACATCTCTATGACTCTATGACTCTAATAGATTTGTGTGCATTTAGATTGGTTTGGTTGAAGGGCAAGTTCAGGTGCGTATGACTCAGAATGAGGCAGGTATGGGGATCCAGCTGACAGTAGTAAAGGACCCTCAGCCTTATTCTACTGGTTTGAGGCTCCTACAACTTGTGTGAATGAGACTAAGGACTGCAAAGAATGTGAAAAGTATTCATGGCACTGTGGATCAGAGAGCAATTAAAGAGGAAAGTAAGAAGGATTGTAGTTGTAGCAAGGCAGAAGATAGTGAGGATGATAATTATTGTTGAAGCTAAGCAAAGTCTGGCAGCACCTTTAAAAGAGAAGCAGAGTTAGCGTGTCAAGTCGGATAGCATTTGTTTCTAGTCATGAAAAATAGTCATATCAGATGTGAAACATTAACCACAGTCTTTCTCCATAGATGCTGTCAGACCCGTTCAGTCTTTTCAGCAATTTCTGGTATTCTTTCAAATTTCTAGCATCTGCAATATTTTGTTTTCATATGATGGATGAATCTACAGCTGACAGCATGAATCCTGAAGGCTGTGTCAACTGCCCCACTGCAAACGTTAAAGACATCTCTTTAAGGCTGGAGAGGAGGTTGGTGAAGAAGGGAACAGATCCAGTTGCCTTAGTGCATGAGTTGGAACATGCTGTAGGTGTGATGTTGACTTGACATGGTGCCACTCAGCAACATGTCCATCCCTGCAATGTGTCCATCCCTTGACTGTTCAGTGTTGCCAAACATAACAAACTGCCTGTCTTTCCCTCTACACTAAAAACCAAAGCAAATCACTCAAAGTAACGATTATATGAGTGAGTGCTAAGACGGCCTGCTAAGAAGCATAAAATGCATTGTGTGTAGATGCGTGTGGAGTGTGTTTTTCCCTGTATGGAAAGCAATTGACAGACGTCTTTGTATCCTCTTTGGCCACAGGTGAGATCCCAGATGAATGGAGAATAGCCAATGTTGTCCCATTGTTTAAGAAGGACGGCAGGGATAATCCAGGAAATTACATACCTATGAGCCTCACATCGGTGGTAGGGAAATTACTGGAAAAGATTCTCAGGGACAAGATCTATACATATTTAGAAGTAAATTAGAAGTGTGGGCTTCCTCCAGGTGCTCCGGTTTCCTCCCGCAGTCCAAAGATGTCCAGGTCGGGTGAATTAGCCATGTGAAATTGCCCATAGTGAGAGGTGCATTAGTCAGAGGGAAATGGATTTGGGTGGGTTACTCTTCAGGTCGGTATGCACTTGTTGGGCTGAAGGGCCTGTTTCCACACTGCAGGGAATCTAATCAAATGGATTTATTAGCTATAGACAGCCTGAATTTGTGCAGGGGAGTTCTTGTCTCACCAACTTGATTGAGTTTCTTGAGAAGGTGAAAAATATGATTGATGAGCAATACACAATTGATGTTGTCTACATGGACTTCAGTTAAGCCTTTGACAAGGTCTCTCATGGGAGACTGGTACAAAAGGTGAAGTCACATGGTATCAAGGGGAGCAGGCAAGATGGATACAGAACTTCAGTCATTGGAGACAGAGGGTAGTGATGGAAGAATGTTTTTCAGAATGGAGGGCTGTACTTAATGGTTTTCAACAGGGATTAGTGCTGGGACATTTGCTGTTCATGATCTATATAAATGATTTGGAGGAAAATGTAGTGTCTGATACAAAGATTGGTAATGTTGCAGATAATGAAGAGGACTGTCAGAGGATACAGCAGGATATACATCCGTTGGAGGCATGGGCAGAAAACTGGCAGATGAAAGTAATCCAGACAAATGTGCGGTGATGCATTTTGGAAGGTCAGGTACAGGTGGAAATTATACAGCGATTGGCAGCGAATATCGGAGTATTGATATGCAGAAAGATCTGGGTATGCAGGTCCACAGCTCACTAAAGGTGGCAGCACAGATTGATAAGGTAGTAAAAACTGTCTATGGTATGTTTGCCTTTGTTGGCAGAGGCACTGAGTGCAAAGAAAGGCAAGTTATGCTGAAGCTTTATAGTACTTTAGTTAGGACATACCGGAACATTGCGCGCAGTTCTGGTCACCACATGACCAGAAGAATGTGGATGTATTGGAGAGAGTAAGAAAAGGTTTACCAGGATGTTGCCTGGTATGGGGCAGGGGTTTAGCTATGTAGAAAGGTTGGATAGACTGGGTTTGATTTCACTGGAACATAGGAGGTTGAAAGGCAACCTAATAGACATGTTTAAGTTTGTGAATGAGCTGAAAATGTGTTGCTGGAAAAGCGCAGCAGGTCAGGCAGCATCCAAGGAACAGGAGAATCGACGTTTCGGGCATTTGTGAATGGCATGGATAGAATGAAAAATATGAGGCTTTTTCCCAGGATGGAGGAGTCAATTACAAGGGGACACAAGTTCAAGGTATGGGGTTTAAAAGAGATGTGTGAGGTACATTTCTCACACAAAGGGTGGTGAGTGCCTGTAACGTGCTGCCAGAGGGGGTGGTGGAAGCAGACACACAAGCAGCATTCAAGAAACACCTGAATAAACACATGAATAGGAAGGGAATGGTGGGATAAGGATCCAATAAGTCATAGAGTCATGGAGTCATAGAGATTGTACAGCACAGAAACAGACACTTCGGTCCAACTCGTCCATGCCAACCAGATATCCCACCTAATCTAGTCCCATTTGCCAGCACTTGGCCCATATCCCTCTAAACTTATACAGATGCCTTTTTAATATTGCAATTGTACCAGCCTCCACTACTTCCTCTGGCAGCTCATTCCATAAACACACCACTCTCTACGTGAAAAGGTTGCCCTCTAGGTCCCTTTTATATCTTTCTCCTCTTACCATAAACCTATGCCCTCTAGTTCTGGAGTCCCCCATCCCAGGGAAAATATTTTGTCTATTTACCCTATCCGTGCCCCTCATAATTTTGTAAACCTCTATGAGGTCACCCCTCAGCCCTCAATGCTCTAGGGAAAACTGTCCCAACCTATTCAGCCTCTCCCTGTAGCTCAAATCCTCCAACCCTGGCAATGTCCTTGAAAATCTTTTCTGAACCCTTTCATATTTCATATCATCCTTCCGATAGAAAGGAGACCAGAATTGCATGCAAAATTCCAAAAGTCCTGTACAGCTGCAACATGACCTCCCAACTCCTTTTCTCAATGTTCTGACCAATGAAGGAAAGCATATCAAACGTCTTCTTCACTATCCTATCTACCTGTGACTCTACTTTCAAGGAGCTATGAACTTGCACTCCAAGGTCTCTTTATTCAGCAACACTCCCTAGGACCTTACCATTAAGTGCATAAGTCCTGCTAAGATTTGCTTTCCCAAAATGCAGCACCTCGCATTTATCTAAATTAAACTCTATTTGCCACTCCTGACCGCATTGGCCCATCTGATCGCGATCCCGTTGGAATCTAAGGTAACCTTCTTTGCTGTCCACTACACCTCCAATTTTGGTGTCATCTGAAAACTTACTTACTATACCTCTGGGGTTCATATCCAAATCATTATATAAATGTAGAAAAGTAGTGGACCCAGCACCAATCCTTGTGGCACTCTACTGGTTAAAGGCTTCCAATCTGAAAAACAATCCTCCACCACCACCCTCTGTCTCCTACCTTTCAGCCAGTTCTGTATCCAAATGGCTAGTTCTCCCAGTCTTCCATGGGGAACTTTGTCAAATACCTTACAGAAATCCATATAGATCACGTCCACCGCTCTGCCCTCTTTGTTACTTCTTCAAAACACTCAATCAAGTTTGTGAGACATGATTTCCCATGCACAAAGCCATGTTGACTATCCCTAATTAGTCCTTGCCTTTCCAAATACATGTACATCCTGTCCCTCAGGATTCCCTTCAACAGCTTGCCCACCACCAACGTCAGGCTCACTGGTCTATAGTTCCCTGGCTTGTCCTTACCACCTTTCTTAAATAATGGTACCACGTTAGGCAACCTCCAGTCTTCTGGCATCTCATCTATGACTATCAATGATACAAATATCTCAGCAAGGGGCCCAGCAGTCACTTGCCTAGCTTCCCACAGATTTATAGGGTACACTTGATCATGTTCTGGGGATTTATGCACCTTTATGCATTTCAAGACATCCAACACTTCCTTCTTTGTAATATGGGCATTTTTCAAGATGTCACCATCTAGTCCCCCACATTCTATATCTTCCATGTCCTTCTCCATTGGAAACACTGATGCAAAATTCTCATTTAGTATCTCCCCCATCTCCTGCCTCCATACAAAGGATCATTGTGCAGATCTTTGAGGGGCCCTATTCTCTCCCTAGTTACCCTTTTGTCCTTAATGTATTTGTAAAAACTCTTTGGATTTTTCTTACCTCTATTTGTCAAAGCTATCTCATGCCCCCTTTTTGCCCTCCTGATTTCCCTCTCAACTATAGTCCTACTGCCTTTATACTCTACTAAGGATTCACTCGATGTTTCCTGTTTCTACCTGACATATACTTCCTTATTTTTCTTAACCAAATTTTCAATTTCTCTAATCATCCAACAATCCCTTCACCTACCAGCCTCTCCTTTCATCCTAACAGGGATATACTGTCTCTGGACTCATGTTATCTCATTTCTGAAAGCTTCCCTTTTTCAAGCCATCCCTTTACCTGCAAACATTTGCACCCAATCGGCGTTTAAACATTCTTGCCTAATACCTTAGCCTTCCTCCAATTTAGAACTTCAACTTTTAGATCTGGTCTATCCTTTTCCATCACTATTTTAAAACTAATAGAATTATGGTTGCTGGCCCCAAAGTGCTCCCCCACTGACACCTCAGTCACCTGCCCTGCCTTATTTCCCAAGAGTAGGTCACATTGTGCACCTTCTCTCATAGGTACATCCACATACTGAATCAGAAAATTGGCTTGTACACACTTAACAAAGTCCTCTCCATCTAAACCCTTAATACTATGGTAGTCCCAGTCTATATTTGGAATGTTAAAATCCCCTCCCATAACCACTGTATTATTCTTACAGATAATTGAAATTTCCTTCCAAAGTGAAGACAGTTTTAGCATGGAAGGGCAAAATGTATCGGTGCAGGCTTGGACAGCTAAAGGGCCTGTTCCTGTGCTGCATTGTTTTTTGTTCTTTCTTCAATCTGACAGAAACATGCAAGGCGTGAGCATCAGTGGGCATCAAATGTAAGTATTGTCAGGACAAAAATAGTGTGTGAGCCAGTCTGAGAACAACCTTGATGATGTGGTGAAGTTGGTGATTTGATGTTGTCCAATTGTGTACAGGAAGGTTGGATGAGGATGGTGTCTCTGGAGAATGCAGGGAAATGGTGGCGATGGTGCAGTTGGGTGAAGGTCCAAAGAAGCAAACAATGAACTGTAACTGCTAGGTAACCACTACAACGTACATGTCAGGAATTAGCTCCATCTCAGTTTTTAGGAAGTAGTGGAAAATGGGGAACTGCCTAGAAATGAGGCAAGGTTAGCTATAAATCATAATTAGATTAGATTAGATTACTTACAGTGTGGAAACAGGCCCTTCGGCCCAACAAGTCCACACTGCCCGGCCGAAGCGTACCCACCCATACCCCTACATCTACATCTACATCTACCCCTTACCTAACACTACGGGCAATTTAGCATGGCCAATTCACCTGACCTGCACATCTTTGGACTGTGAGAGGAAACCGGAGCACCCAGAGGAAACCCACGCAGACACGGGGAGAACGTGCAAACTCCACACAGTCAGTCGCCTGAGGCAGGAATTGAACCCGGGTCTCTGACGCTGTGAGGCAGCAGTGCTAACCACTGTGCCACCATGCCGCCCACAAATGTATTTCACAACATCAGGAATCTGACTTTTCCAATCTCACCTTATTTTCCCGATGTTCTCACTATTGCTGTACCATTCAAAGTCAGGGAAAATTCTGCCCATTATCTTTTGTGTCCACCTCAGCACAAAGATAAGGATGGGGCTTAACATCGCAAATATGTTAAATCAACCAATGCAGCTCACCCAGAATAAGTGATAATCATCAAAGCATTAAAATATTTAACTATTTTTTCCTGTCACGCAGAAGCATTGTTAAAAATGTTCAGATGCGATGTGAGCATTTCTGGCAAGGCTGCCATTTGTTACCTATGTGCCTTCACCCTGGATATGGTGTTAATGAGCTTCCTCTTCAGTTCAAGTGGTATACATGCACCAACAGAATTGTTGGGGAAGGTGAAATAACTCCACAGGGGCTGGTATCCCATCACCATGTCACCGTGTCATTTTACATGTGGAGAGTCCTTGACACTGATCCATCTTCCTCAGAGCTAGCTCTCAGAATGAGCAGAACGTCTAACACTCCTGTTCATATCTGTCAGGCAGGGCTCCCCGATTGAACCAGATTAACAGCCCAAATCAGGGATCTCGTGCTCTGTGAGGTCCACCCGGCTGACCAGATTATAATCATTACACCTGTGGGGCGGCACAGTGGATCAGTGGTTAGCACTGCTGCCTCGCAGTGCCAGGGACCTGGTTCAATTCTGGCTTCGGGCACCTGTCTGCATGGAGTTTGCACATTCTCCCAGTGTCTGCATGGGTTTTCTCCAGGTGCTCCAGTTTCCTCCCACAGTCCAAAGATGTGCGTGTCAGGTGAATTGGCCATGCTAAATTGCCTATAGTGATAGGTGCATTAGTAGGGAGTAGGTGAGTGGGTCTGGGTGGGTTAGTCTTTGGTGGGTTGGTGTGGACTTGTTGGGAAGTAGGGAAGCACTGTAGGGAATCTAATCTAAATAGTCCTTGACACTGATCCATCTCCCTCAGAACCAGCTCTCAGAGTCAGCAGAATGTCTGACACTCATGCTCATATCTGTCAGCCAGGACTGCCTGATCGGATAAGAGTAACAGCCCCAATCAGGGAATTCATACTCTATGAGGTCCACCAATCATTACACCTCTCTCCCTCTAAGTCCAAGGACATCAGCTGTTTTGTTTTTGTAGCTCCTCCTGAGGTGTTTTATAGCTGGGTCAAGTTCCTCAACTCTGCCTATGATATGGGTCACGTGTAACGCACAGTATGCCACCTCTTGCGCCCAGAGTATCTCAGAAGAAATTCCTTCCCATTAGGCGACAATATGTGCCATGTCTGTCTCAGATTCTGAGGCAACATCAATGCTTTACGGAGAGGGACAATCCATGAGTTCTGGAACAGTTGGAAAAGCAGTTGAGGAACAAGGCACATTTTGCTCCTTCACCGTTTGTGAGTTTGCAACTTTCATATGGTCCAGATGCTTGCTCAAAACTGTCTCACCTACCTAAACTTTATACATCACTGGACCTGACCTCACACTGACTAGGCCTCTTACCCAGGCAGGGCCATTCCTACACCAAACTTGGTTCCCTGAAGTAAACTGTCTCCCTTGCTTAGCAGAGTCCTATGGCCACCATTGGCATTCTCGATGCCTTTGCACCTTGCCTCCCAGGTCTAGGAAGATCAGAGGTAACCTGGTGCAGAGTTTTCTCCCCATTAGCAACCTGCTGGAACTATCCCTATAGGTGGATGAGGGGAGATCCCATAATCAAATAGGAACCAGGACAGTTTGAATTCAAATGAAGATGTTGGCTGTTTCTTTAAGCCTTCAAAGTTTGGACTGCTTTTTCTGTCAGACCACTGGATGATGGATGGTATAATGCTGTGCTTGTATGACAAATACCATTTGACTTTAGGAAATGCTCAAGTTCCTTGCTGGTAAACAATGGCCCATTATCTGTGATCAAGACTTCCCGGAGTCTATGTTTTGCAAAAAAAATGCACTTAGTTTTTCTGTCTTTGGCAAATGAACTCTCTGAATGTCCAGCCACATTGAGTGGGTATCCACAGCAACTGAGAACGCTGAGCCATGAAAAGACCTGCACAGTCAAAGTGTGACCGAGTCCAGGGTTTACCTGCCCATTCTCTCGAATGTTGGGTCAGCTGTCCTGACCATTACCCCACCAATGCAGCTGTGTCTGCATCCCCTCCCCCCAATCCTGGCTGGTTCTGAGGAAGGATCACTCCATCTGAAACATTAACTCTGATTCCTCTCCACTGATGCTGCGAGATCTGCTGTGCATTTTTCAGCAATTTCTGTTTTTGCTTCTGATTTACAGTGTTTGATTTCTTTTGAGGTCCACTTGGCTGACCTGATTACAATCACTATCAAAGGAAGTTCAAGTTTTTTGATCCAGTGACAGTGAAGGGGCAACAACATGGTTCCAAGTCAGAACACTTCCAGTGCTATTTGTTTCAAACTAATATTCTAAAATGTCAATTCCTCCCAGTTCTCCACACAGCTGCAGGACTGATAAATTACTACTGAGCCCCTGGTTGTATTGCAGCATTAATTGTGATATCCTGGATCAATGTACTCATAGCCATTATTTCCTAGCCCTGAATAAATAATAAACAACAACATAACAGATGCTGTCGATGCATGACTAAAATGATTGGAAAGCACTCTTATTATTCACAACCCTTTACTCATCTCAACATTTTCTTTGAAGTTATTAAATATGGGAGAAAATAGGATTGCATGCACTCACACTTAATCTACCTCTAGACATTCCTGAGAGATTAGACAAAGTCTCTATCACACATGAAGGAAACAAACGCAAATAGTACTTAGCTACTATACAATGAATCACACAAACAACAAAACAAGATGTCGAAATGCAACTCAGTTGTGTCACCAAGTTATTAAATGTACATGCAGGAAAGGATGTGGCCCATTCATCAAAGAACAGAATTTGTGTAAATCTACTTTACATTGGTCACCAGCTCGTAATGTTAGGAATGCAAAATATACAACTTCAGACATGCCAACAGCAAAATTATGCAAATGCTGAAATCTGAAATTAAAGATCATAGAAAATGTTAGACATGCTCAGCAGGTTAGGCAGTGTCAGAGAAGGGGGAGAAAAAAACAGAATAACTGCTTTGTGACCTTTTCTCAGAATGGAATCTCCTTTCGAAAGCTTTGATGATCTATTCCAGTTAGTGAATGTCTTTTTTATTCTGTTCTTGTGAATCTGTTTTCATTTTTTCTACGAGCCAGTGTCAATTAATAAACCAGAATTACTGGATTTCATTCCTTAGTGCTTAAAGAATTGCTGTCTGCCCACAATTGTATTAAGTCTTACTGCAGTGTAAGATCAAGCAAAACTCCCCAATATTAAAACATATGGACAAAGCCCTGGATTTGGGGCAGAGGTCTGGACTTATAAAACTTGTGAAAGATAAAGGACAGCTGTGGGAAACACACAACACAGCACAACCAGTAAGCCTGAGAATGGAGATTGCTGTCTAGGACTATTGCTCAGATGGAATCCCAATTTACACCTCCTCTCGATAAGAACAATCAATTGAAACCAACAGGCCCGAGCCTTAGACAGATTTCAAACCTCAGGCTACTCAGCACTGGCAGTATGGGGCCTACAGAGATACTGGACATTCAACCTCAATCATAACCATTCACACATACTCGAACCATTGGAAAACCAATTAACTTCAGAAGAGAACATGGAAATTTAACTGCCAGCCTCGATCTCACCTGAGGGTGGCCTTTTACAACAACAAGCTTTTGCATGAAGATCCTCCCCACAGGCTTCGAACTCCAGCAACCAACTTCCAAGTGAATCGAGAGGCTGAACAGAGAAGCTGAATCAGTAGCTGACCTAAGGGCATCATCAAAACAAAGTATAACCGACAGGGGGGAAGCCAACCAAACACTGTCTGAACAAAAGCTTCCGAACTAAGAGAACCACAGCAAGAAGCTAAGCAACCGGATGTGCTTTAAAACTATGTTTGCTCAGTGGTAAACTGAAAGGACTGATACCCCCAAAGTTCCAACTTAGCAAGCAGGGAGGGGAAGGTGGATGCTGACAATGCATTGGGACCCCAAGGGTAGGAATTCTGTTCAAAGAGTCTGAAATAAAACACCCACTGCAGTAATCAGGTTGTCCTATCCGAGGACATTTCCAAGTACTTTTTAACAAAATTCATATCATTTAGAAATAGGATGCTTTAGAGAGGGCGCAGAGGAGATTTACCAGGATGCTACCTGGATTGGAGGGCTTGTCTCATGAAGAGAGGATGAGCGAGCTAGGGCTTTTGACACTGGAAAGAAGAAGAAAGAGAGATAAGGTTGTAGAGGTGTAGAAGGGAGTGAGAGACATAGATAGAATACTTCTCCCAGGCAGAAATGGCTGTCACAAAGGGTCATAATTTTGAGGTGATTGCAGGAAGGTATGGGGAAGATGTCAGAGGTAGGTTTTTTACACAGAGAGTGGTGGGAGCATAGAAAGGTGGTAGTAGAGTCAGTGACATTAGGGACATTTAAGCAAATCCTGGACAAGCACATGGACAACAGTAAATTGAGGGATGTTTAAGTTAGGTTGATCTTAGATTAAGATACATGCTTAGCACAACATCGTGGGCCTAAGGACCTGTATTGAGCTGTACTGTTCAATGTTCCATGTCCTAGGTTAGGTAAGACTCAGAGTACATTTCAAACAGTATATATGTGTATATGGGTGACTGGGTGTCAAGATGAATAACGATATACGCCAATTATTTGATGTTTCTCTTTCTAGTTGCACAGCAATTTCCAAAGAGACAATTTCTTGTCTCCTATGACTTAAAATTTGCACTATCAATGATTGGCAATGCCTGAGGATGAGCAGTTGTTTTGATTTGTGGTAACTATTGATGGATTGAATATGATGTTGCTCTCTTTATCGTGAAATATTAAGCATTGAATAAGGACATTCAGCCTACAGGACAGGTGGTTCTGCTATAACGCATGTTTTGACATGATTGATGAACTGGGCACACTGCTAGTATAGCGCGAATGTTTAAACTGCTTATTGGTAATAATGTGATACCAGCCCCATTAGTTAAAATGGTGCTACTATTATGCAATTTTCTTATAACATGGGACTGCATGAGAACAGAACTACCAGATTATAGCAGAACTGACTTTAGTTAAAATAATCATTTACAGCTCAAAGTCAGATGCTTGTAATAACACAACAATTCAATATACAAACATCAAGGTGATGTAGCAAGGAAGAATGAATAAAAGGAAGGAAGATAAGATGAAGTAAAGTAAAGCTTGCATTGATATAAGAGGGTGAAATGTTGTCATCCTGAATCTAAATGTGGTGCTGGACATAAAAGCATCAGGGACTTCCTCTCAGGGCAGGACAAGTTTTCTCATGTAAATGCATTCTTTCAGGCTTATGGCATTTTCCTGAGTGGGTAAAATACCAGCTATATGGGCAAGCAAATGGGAAGTTTGAGATTCCAAAATACAGGATGTTTTTAAATTGCTGGATTAGTGGTGCTGGAAGAGCACAGCAGTTCAGGCAGCATCCAAGGAGCAGCGAAATCGACGTTTCGGGCAAAAGCCCTTCATCAGGATGAAGGGCTTTTGCCCTTCCTGATAAAGGGCATTTGCCCGAAACGTCGATTTCGCTGCTCTTTGGATGCTGCCTGAACTGCTGTGCTCTTCCAGCACCACTAATCCAGAATATGGTTTCCAGCATCTGCAGTCATTGTTTTTACCTGTTTATAAATTGCACCCAGACAGTACTTCACCCTCTGCCAGCCAGGAACATCTGTCAACCTCTGGTCATCACCCTCCCCTGTCCCTGGAGAGGGCAGAGACCTGCCGAAAGATAGCATCGTGCCAAAGCAACATCTTCATGGATATTTTCCTGCAAGTTATTCAGGAAATAAAGGAGGAACTGTTTCCAAGGGATGGCAACAATGAGCCATGTCAAGTTACCAAAGCAGCCTGGAGTGAAGTGGCTGCAGAGGTCAGAGCTTATGGGTAACTCAAGGAAGACTTGATCCAGTGGTGCAAATGGATGAAGGATCAGGAAACTGATCAGGAAGTTACTGGTGCCAAGGGAACAAATTTACTTTCAGTCAATTTCAATCAATGTATTTTAATGTTTAACATTTAAGAAACAATCTTACCCTTTAGGGAAGGAATGCCTCTGCACTTGAATTGGCTAATAATTCTGTGTGTCCACAAAATGCTCATGTGAAGTCATTCGATTCTAGTTCTTGCAATCCTCGCAGTCTCAGCTCATAGCCATCTCCTCCCTGTGGCTGACTACCTCAACTCCCCCTCCCACTGCCAAATCCTAGCCACCTGATGGCTCAACTTCCGCCTTGGGACCTTCCAACCACACAGCATCAACATCGATTTCATCAGTTTATTCATCTCCCCACCCTCACCTCATCCCAGATCCAACTTTCCAAATCAGCACCACCTCTTGAACTGTCCTTCTTGTCTATTTTCCTTCCCATCTATTCGCTCCACTCTCCACTCCGACCTACCACCATCATCTGTCCACCTGCATCTACCTATCACTTTCCAAACTACCTTCGCACCAACCCCACCTCCCCTCCTATTTATCTCTCAGACCCCTTCCCTGCCCCCACATTCCTGTTGAAGGGCTAATGCCTGAAACATTGACTCTCCTGCTCCTTGAATGCTGCCTGACCTGCTGTGCTTTTCCAGCGCTACATTTTCAACTCATATCAACATCACCATATTCCCCCAACATTCCCATTAGATTTCCTTTCTTCCTCATCAAAGGACAAAGCTGCTTCGCCAATCTCCTCCTCTTCTTAGTTCTCAGCCTGTCATTGAGCTAGGTTGCATATGACACTGTAAACAATCACTATTCTATAGTCCCTGTCTACAGAGTACTGGGGTACTCTATGAATATTTAAGTCAATGGAGGTCCTTCATTAGAAGGCCAATCTTTATCCAATGGTGGCCCTAATAGATACATGGGTAACATGGTAGAGCAGTTCGACATCAGTCTGAGGGTTTCATGTTGGGGTCATTAGCTATTCCTTACAGAGTTACATCCTGTCACCCTTGAAACAGCCCTAGAAATGATGCAGCCCTAGAAATTATGCAAGATTGCAAACATCCAGAGAACCTGGAATTTGTGCAGGACGTAAGTATTGTAACAGGTCCCTGACGAGCATCAAGCATCTGCAGGAATTTCAGGCTGCAGTTGCAAAGAAACTAAATATCGAGGGAATGAAAGCTCTCCCTGTTCAAAAATCTGATGGGATGCTACCATGGAGCTCTGATTGCCATTTGCATGCAGTCAATGGCCTCTTGAGTCATGGGGAACTTATCAACAGCTCTGGTACCTTGGCTATCTGGGTCCATAGTGAATTGGACAAAGTGGATTGCTATCTTGTAAGGGGCATTATGGAACTCCCAAATGCACTTGTTGTTTACTGATGGGTGGGTATTACATATGTGAGTCGAGAGTGTGGTACTGGAAAAACACAGCAGGTCAGGTAGCATTCGAGGAGCAGGAAAACCGGCATTTTGGGTAAAAGTCCTTCATCATTCCTAATGTTACATATGTCCCTTCGTGAGATTTAAAAGGAACCAATACTGAGGAAGCTCACTGAAGCTGTAATCTTCAGCAAAACTGGTCGAACATTTCTTCCCAAGCTGCTGGCTAAAGATAGACCTGTGGGGGTGGCCAATGTAGCTAGTTTGTCTCATCATACAGAGACATTTCCATCACTGGCTTTCACTTTTTTATGGGTAGTTGGAATGCATTTTGTACACCTTTCATAGTAAATAGGTTGTCAGTGTTGAAGAGCCTGGCTGCTCTCAGGCACTGGAAGTTCACCCGCAGCTGCAGCCCTCTGTGCCTCACCTCTCTCATTCTGTTTCTTTCTTCTTCCTTTTTTCTTCTGCCTCCTCTTCTTCTTCTTCAAGAAGCTAAGACAGTTGCCGGGTTGCGTAGGTCAAAACTCGTGGCATGGAAATAAAGATCTGTGAATAAATATGAAGTATGTGATGAATGCTTCTCATTTCAAATGTTGAAGAAGTGAGGATTGCAGGCGCTGGAGATCAGAGTTGAAAAGGGTGCTGCTGGAAAAGCACAGCAGGTCAGGCAGCATCCAAGGAGCAGGAGAGTTGACGTTTCAGCGATAAGTCCTTCATCTGGGATTCCTGATGAAGGGCTTATGCCCGAAATGTTGGTTTCCCTGCTCTTCGGATGCTGCCTGACCTGCCGTGTTTTTCCAGCACCACACTTTTTGACTCGAATATAAAACGTGGGGCATTCTCAGGTTGCTCATATATTGGCTGAAAGCTTGCCCAACAGCTACCTAACATGGTAAGGTGCATCCTTCAATACACATGTCTGGGGTTCCGTTTCTTGATGCTGCCATGCAGAAAATGCTTGGGGTCTTTATCTTTGTATTGCTTTCCGTGTGGCAGTGATGAGAACAATGTGATTCCCATTGTCCCTTATTGTCCACTGTGAAGTAGCCCTACAACCTTGGAATCTACGGTTTCGTGTCCATGTCCTAGAAGGTCATATGCACGGGCCTGCGAAAGATCCTGCACGATTAAAAATGCCTCACTTTCTTGAAAAAGTAAATTGTTGAGATAGTATTGGACATTGCTTTTGTGCGTGTGCTTTTTTTTTGCTTCATATATTGAATGCTTATTCCCAGAATCAGAAGAAATCCACAATCTTTGCTGTGGCTTGTGTGATTGTTTCAAACAGATTGTTCCTCATGAAATTAATAGGTCCCGATCTGTTCCTGGAGTAAACATGTCCTCATGTTTCCCACATTTTCCTGTTGTTTTTTTCCCAAATATCAGTTTCTGATACAATCAGGTCAGCTTTTCTCAGTGTGACATCTTTCTTTGATCATAAAAGATCAGAAAGAAGTGAATGAGAAATCCCAATGACAATTCTGTCTCTATTTAGCTTTGCTTGTAGCGATCCATGTTCACAAGATTCGTACAATATTGAAAAATCACTGATGAAGTTGTCATCAGGTTCTCCTGGTAATGGTATTCTGTTGCATTAAATTCTGTTACTTCCATTATACAACTGATTCTTCAGGTAAAGTACTTGTTGAAAACTTTCAAAGGCTTTTCAAATGTACCGAAGATATCAGTAATGTAACTTGCTGTAATAATAATAATTTTAATAATAATTTTTTTTTCCTCCTGGCCCTGATTAATTTTAACTTTTGAAGAAAGCCTGCATACCGTTACAGTTCTACTGCCAGTCTCGGTTAACTGCGTTGTTTGCTCTGGCACAGCAGCTGATGGCCTGAACTCCTTTTTAAAAGTTGTTGAATTCTTAAAGAAGTGAGGTTAGTTTTTGAATAATTTTCTCTTCTCTCTTATTTTTAAATGGCTTTGGCCTTTTTTTTCACTGGTGATCCTTTCTGCACTTTAGACAGTAATCGGCAGTGCTGGCACCATGTTGTAAAAGAGACTTACGACAGCTACCTGGTTGTGGTCAAATCTTCTTTGGGTTGACATGGTGCCACAAATCCTTCCTGCAATGTTGCGCTGAGGAGCTTAATAGTGTTCTATTTTGCAGACTTTGAAACTTGGAAGTCATTGGCAGAAGAGGCTCAACTTTGAGAACTTGAAATAATTTATTCATTGTTAGCTCTACAGCAAGTTCAAGTAACGTTAGACCGGTTAATAAAATTTCACCTGGTAAGAGCAATTTCGTAAGTGATCCAAGCAAGTTCGAAGCTCCATCCTGACTCCTGCTTGACTGTCTAACAATCACACACAATGCTGTCTTGCTCTTCTCAGAGATGGTCAGATGTATCTCAGGGGCAGAGTTGGAAAAACTCCTTCAGGCTGCCTTCCACACAGTAACTGATCCTTCACGTTATTCCCCCTTTACCCTCCCCCTGTAGACTATATTGTTCCCTGAGAAGTGTACATGGCCTTCTTCTTTCCTTTGGAATCCCCTTTTCAATCTCCCCTTGTGACTATTGGTCCTTTCACTATCTCTCTTGATATTACTGTGTTTCCCTTGATTTTATTTACATTCAGAACCCTATGCGCTGCCATTCTTTATACACCCTTCCTTATTCAGTTTTCTGCTTTATCTCTCTCTCTCCAGCATGTCTAATACTCCATTGTGCTCCCCACCCTGAATGTTAACCTTCTACCTTCCCTTCTCCCATTGTATCATCCAACATCTGCATCCCAATTTTCAGCCTCCATTTCCCAGGATCCCCCCAGTGTCTGACCTGGTCAAGTTTGATTGAATCAACCAATGTAGCTACCTTACTTGGGAAGAGTAGTCGGCCTGATTAGCCTTCACCAGCTATACTTTAAGCATTTAAATACAACAAGGGAAGCTGCATGTGACAGAGACTTCTCATGAGCTAATTGACCTGGAGAGGAGTCATCACTAACACTGCGAGCACTTGGGCGAAAAAAAAGGCTTGTTTATTAGTGAAGAAGTTTGTACTCACTGGAGCTTTGAGGAAGCTATCTATCCTTCCATGAATATGCATCATATATATAATGGAGTTTGCAAACATGTCTGTTTACTGTTTTTGGCTAACATCCTTGCAGCTGTTAACATCATTCCACTCTACCTGGTATTAATGAGTATTCATGATATACTAGTGAATTCAAAGAGGTTTCCAATTAAGTTGCCCCTCCTGCTCTTCTAAATGCTCCAGGTGGGCCAGATGATTCCACCCAGCCTGAGGAAGCTACAAAGTACTATGTCTGCTAATGAAGCATTCTTGAACTGTCATCACTGTTGGAATGTAAGACAGGCAACAGTCAAAATGTCCATAGCATGCTCCCACAAACAGTAAAGAGATGAATAACTGGAAAATCAATTTAATAATTAACACTCCTGTTGAGTAAATTGCTCAATTCTTCTCTAATTCTGACAGTGATTCTCCCAATAGATATGTTTTCTCTCTTTCATGTAACTTTTGCAAGTTCTGTTGTTGAACAAAAATGGCATCACGGTGCTTCTCTAATAGCTCTTATGTTATAATCTCAGACTTTACCACATGCAAAATGCAATTTTAGACCCTTTAAAATTACTTAGATGATAGGTGGACAAACTCAATTGTATTTCAAGTATTGTGGTATCAGACTATGATTTCATTGAGAACAGTAATATAATTGGCAGTACATGTGCCACATATATGAGAGTACACAGTGATCGAATATTCCACAGCACACATCAAATAGCAAATGTGATCAAGATAGGTTCCATAGATTTCTAGGTAATGCCTTGCTGATGTTAAAGACGCAATTGGAGAAAGGGCTGAACTTTCTGGGGTTTTTTTGATAAATCCAGTTTCCACACTGTAAGTAATCTAATCTAATCTAAGTTGAGTTTTTTTTTTGAGTGATTTTCACTGCAAGACCTAATGCGTTTTCTTACACTATCAACCATGTCCACTATGAAATCTCTCATATCTGATTTCTGCCCCATCTTACCATATCTGGTCTCTTACCATTTAGCCAATACCTGCCAAAAGACCAGCATCCCTTGCATCCATGCCATCTTTAAAAGGTCATAGAGTCATAGCGATGTACAGTACGAAAACAAACCCTTTGGTCCAACTCGTCCATGCCAACCAGATATCCCAACCTAATCTAGTCCCACCTGCCAGCACCTGGCCCATACCCTTCCAAAACATTCCTATTCATATACCCATCCAAATGCCTTTTAAATGTTGCAATCGTAACAGCCTCCACCACTTCCTCTGGCAGCTCATTCCATACACGTACCACCCTCTGCATGAAAAAGTTGCCCTTTAGGTCTCTTATATCTGTCCCCTCTCATGCTAAACCTATGCCCTCTATTTCTGGACTCTCTCACCCCAGGGAAAATACTTTGTCTACTTCTCCTATCCATGCCCCTCATAATTTTATAAACCTCGATAAGGTCACCACTCAGCTTCCGATGTTCCAGGGAAAACAGCCCTAGCCTATTTAACTTCTCCCTATAGCTCAATACCTCCAACCATGTCAACATCCTTGTAAATCACGATATCTTTCCGAAAGGAAGGTGACCAGAATTGCATGCAATATTCCAACAGTGGCCTAACCAATGTCCTGTACAGCCGCAACATGACCTCCCAACTCCTATACTCAATACTCTGACCAATAAAGGAAAGCATACCAAATGCCTTCTTCACAATCTTATCTACCTGCGACTGCACTTTCAAGGAGCTATGAACCTGCACTCCAAGGTCTTTTTGTTCAGCAACACTCCCTAGGACCTTACCATTAAGTGTATAAGTACTACTAAGATTTGCTTTCCCTCACATTTATCTAAATTAAACTCCATCTACCACTTCTCAGCCCATTGGCTCATCTGATCAAGATCCTGTTGTAATCTGAGGTAACGTTCTTCGCTGTCCACTTCATCTCCAATTTTGGTGTCATCTGCAAACTTACTAACTATACCTCTTATGCTCACATCCAAATCATTTATATAAATGATGAAAAGTAGTGGACCCAGCACCAAGCCTTGTGGCACTCCACTGGTCACAGGCATCCAGTCTGAAAAATAACCCTCCACCACCCCTTCTGTCTTCTACCTTTATAGCCAGTCCTGTATCCAATTGGCTAGTTCTCCCTGTATTCCATGAGATCTAACCTCGCCAACCAGTCTCCCATGGGCAACCTTGTCGAACACCTTACTGAAGTCCAAATAGATCACATCCACTTCTCTACCCTCATCAATCCTCTTTGTTACTTCTTCAAAAATCTTAATCAAGTTTGTGAGATATGATTTCTCATGCACAAAGCCATATAGACTATCCCTAGTCAGTCCTTGCCTTTCCAAATACATGTACATCCTGTCCCTAAGGATTCCCTCCAACAACTTGCCCACCACCGACATCATGCTCACTGGCTTATAGTTCCCTGGCTTGTCCTTACTACCTTTCTTAAACAGTGGCACCACCTTTGCCAATCTCCAATCTTCTGGCACCTCACCTGTGACTATTGATGATACAGATATCTCAGTAAGAGGCCCAGCAATCACTTTTCTAGCTTCCCACAGAATTCTCGGGTACACCTGATCAGGTCCTGGAGATATACACACTTTTATGCTTTTCAAGACATCCAACACTTCTTCCTTGTAATATGGACATTTTTCAAGATGTCACCATCTATTTCCCGACATTCTATATCTTCCATGTCCTTTTCCACAATAAATACTGATGCAAAATACTCATTTAGTATCTCCTCCATCTCCTGCTGCCTTGCTGATCTTTGAGGGGCCCTATTCTCTCACTAGTCACCCTTTTGCCCTTAATGTATTTGTAAAAGCCCTTTGGATTCTCCTTAACTCTATTTACCAAAGCTATCTCATGTCCCCTTTTTGCCCTTCTGATTTCTCTGTTAAGTATATTCGTACTGCCTTTATACTCTTCTAAGGATTCACTCGATTTATCCTGTCTATACCAGACATATGCTTGCTTCTTTTTCTTAACCAAACTCTCAATTTCTTTAGTCATCCAATATTCCCTATACCTACCAGCCTTTCCTTTTACCATAACAGGAATATACTTTCTCTGGACTCTTATCTCTTTTCCGAAGGCTTTCCATTTTCCAGCCCATTGTGCGCTTTGAAGCTGCCCTGCTCGGTGACAGATATTCAATCAGGTCATGTCACTATTCCTCAACAGGGACGTGGAGGTCCTGGTGGGTGCAGTGGCCCAGGGTACAGGAGTCCTCTCCTTGGTAGACCTGTAAAGGAGGTCATGCTACCAGGCTCTACCAGTCTGGTTCCAGATCGTCACCCAGGTCAGTACCAACTTCAGGGTGCAGAGAAATAGTCTGCAGTGACACTGAAAGGTCAATGATCTTCACCGCTGCACCAGGGTTAGTACCACTCTATTCCCTGCCACCTTGTACTTTTGATTCACAATCACTTGATGAAGGAGCAGTGCTCTGAAAGTTAGTGCTTCCCAATAAACCTGTTGGACTGTAACCTGGTGATGTGTGATTTTTAACCTTGTAGTTACTCTATTCACTGACTGAACCCTTCTCCCACTAAGGCTGATGTACTGCCAATCTCTCTGCTGCATGCAACACCTTCCCTCACTCACTCTCACATCACCCCAACCTCCGACAAAATTGACTTTGCATGCCTTCTGTGCTGCCTCTTCAATCCTTCAGAACATCTCAACTCCTTTTCCCACATGCACCCGAACAGAGAGTCATATGACTCACTCATATGTCTGTCATTGTCCCGTTTCTGTTATTACATAAGAAGACATCCCATAACAATGTAGAGAGAGCTGACACAAGTGAAGAGTTTGCTGAACATATAGGTCCTCATGAACTATGAGACGACAATTCTGACCATTGCAGAAGATCCAGGACTAGTCTTGCAGAGATGAAGAAACATCCTTGTCCCTTTAAATGAGTAAGCATCCCACAGCAACTCATACATTGACCCCACTGTCACTCTCAATCATTGCAAACCACTTCTAAGCACTGGCTATAGTGCCTTCACTCACTTGTGTCTTGCAGGTTCTGTTCACCGAGCTGGGAATTTGTGTTGCAGACGTTTCGTCCCCTGTCTAGGTGACATCCTCAGTGCTTGGGAGCCTCCTGTGAAGTGCTTCTGTGATGTTTCCTCTGGCATTTATAGTGGTTTGAATCTGCTGCTCCTGGTTGTCAGTTCCAGCTGTCCGCTGCAGTGGTCGGTACATTGGGTCCAGGTCGATGTGCTTATTGATTGAATCTGTGGATGAGTGCCATGTCTCTAGGGATTCCCTGGCTGTTCTCTGTTTGGCTTGTCCTATAATAGTAGTGTTGTGCCAGTCAAATTCATGTTGCTTGTCATCTGCGTGTGTGGCTACTAAGGATAGCTGGTCGTGTCGTTTCGTGGCTAGCTGGTGTTCATGGATGCGGATCGTTAGCTGTCTTCCTGTTTGTCCTATGTAGTGTTTAGTGCAGTCCTTGCATGGGAATTTGTACACTACATTGGTTTTGCTCATGCTGAGTATCGGGTCCTTCGTTCTGGTGAGTTGTTGTCTGAGAGTGTCTGTTGGTTTGTGTGCTGTTATGAATCCTAGTGGTTGCAGTAGTCTGGCTGTCAGTTCAGAAATCCTCTTGATGTATGGTAGTGTGGCTAGTCCTTTGGGTTGCGGCATGTCCTCTTTCCGTTGTCTTTCCCTTAGGCATCTGTTGATGAATTTGCGCGGGTATCCATTTTTGGCGAATACATTGTATAGGTGTTCTTCTTCCTCTTTTTGCAGTTCTGGTGTACTGCAGTGTGTTGTGGCCCTTTTGAATAGTGTCTTGATGCAACTTCTTTTGTGTGTGTTGGGGTGGTTGCTTTCATAGTTCAGGACTTGGTCTGTGTGTGTGACTTTCCTGCATACCTTTGTGGTGAATTCTCCATTCGGTGTTCTCTGTACCATCACGTCTAGGAATGGGAGTTGGTTGTCCTTTTCTTCCTCTTAGTGAATCGGATTCCTGTGAGTGTGGCATTGATGATCCGGTGTGTGTGTTCTCTATTTCTGTGTTTTTAATGATTACAAAGGTGTCATCTACATATCTGACCCAGAGTTTGGGTTGAATTTGCAGTAAGACTGTTTGTTCTAATCTTTGCATTACTGCTTCTGCTATGAGTCCAGAGATGTGTGAACCCATGGGTGTGCCGTTGATTTGTTCATATATTTGGTTGTAGAATGTGAAGTGTGTTGTAAGGCACAGGTCCAGTAGTTTGAGTACGCTGTCCATTTTCCAGCCCATTGTGCGCTTTGAAGCTGCCCTGCTCGGTGACAGATATTCAATCAGGTCATGTCACTATTCCTCAACAGGGACGTGGAGGTCCTGGTGGGTGCAGTGGCCCAGGGTACAGGAGTCCTCTCCTTGGTAGTCCATAGAATCTGGGGGTGTTGTTGCTTTCAGGTTTCATTCTTTGTAGGTCAAACCTGGTTTTTGCAGGTTCCTCAGTGTGTTGTTTATCTTATTGGTGAGCTGTGGGGTGGGGTCAAACTCCCTCTTTTGGTAGGTGTTGGTATCTGCAAGTAGTTGTTGTGCTTTTTGCATGTACTCTGCTTTGTCCAGGATGACCGTCATTCTGCCTTTGTCTGCTGGTAGTATGATTATGTTCTTATCGTTTCTTATGATTTTGGTGCTTCCCTCTCCTTGGTGTTGAGGTTATGTGTTTGTCTTTTCCTTGTCTTTTCCAACCTGCTAGACATCCAGAACAGTCAACAGGACGTTGAACCTATCAACAAAGACGGCATACTCAAACTACTGGACCTGTGCCTTACAACACACTTCACATTCAACAACGAAATATATGAACAAATCAACGGCACACCCATGGGTTCACCCATCTCTGGACTCATAGCAGAAGCGGTAATGCAAAGATTAGAACAAACAGTCTTACCGCAAATTCAACCCAAACTCTGGGTCAGGTATGTGGATGACGCCTTTGTAATCATTAAAAACACAGAAATAGAGAACACACACCGGATCATCAACGCCACACTCACAGGAATCCGACTCACTAGAGAGGAAGAAAAGAACAACCAACTCCCATTCCTAGACATGATGGTACAGAGAACACAGAACGGAGTATTCACCACAAAGGTATACAGGAAAGCCACATACACAGACCAAGTCCTGAACTACGAAACCAACCGCCCCAACACACACAAAAGAAGTTGCATCAAGACACTATTCAAAAGGGCCACAACACACTGCAGCACACCAGAACTGCAAAAAGAGAAAGAAGAACACCTATACAATGTATTCGCCAAAATCAGATACCCGCGCAATTTCATCAACAGATGCCTAACGGAAAGACAACAGAACGAGGACATGCCACAACCCAAAGGACTAGCCACACTACCATACATCAAGAGGATTTCCGAACTGACAGCCAGACTACTGCGACCACTAGGATTCATAACAGCACACAAACCAACAGCCACTCTCAGACAACAACTCACCAGAACGAAGGACCCGATACCCAGCATGAGCAAAACCAGTGTAGTGTACAAAGTCCCATGCATGGACTGCACAAAACACCACATAGGAAAAACAGGAAGACAGCTAATGATCCGCATCCATGAACACCAACTAGCCACGAAATGACACGACCAGCTATCCTTAGTAGCCACACACGCAGATGACAAGCAACATGAATTCGACTGGGACAACACTACTATTATAGGACAAGCCAAACAGAGAACAGCCAGAGACTTCCTAGAGGCATGGCACTCATCCACAGATTCAATCAATAAGCACATCGACCTGGACCCAATATACCAACCACTGCAACGGACAGCTGGAACTGACAACCGGAAGTGGCAGATTCAAACCACTATAAATGCCGGAGGAAACATCACAGAAGTGCTTCACAGGAGGCTCCCAAGCACTGAGGATGTCACCTAGACAGGGGACAAAACGTCTGCAACACAAATTCCCAGCTCAGCGAACAGAACCACAACAACGAGCACCCGAGCTACAAATCTTCTCACAAACTTTGTGTCTTGCAGGTTCTTCAAGCCTTCCCCTGATCTCGAAGGGGAAATGCCTAGCTCTCCAGAAGTCCACTCCGCTGAGCGCAGAATCATAGAGGCCTCAGAGAAAAGATCAGCAAATCTGCTGCCTGCACATACCACTCAGACACTTTCAAATTGGGAGAAGCCTTTGGCATAGAGAGCGCATACACAATCCTGAAAGAATACGATCCCTGCCCACACATGGTCCAAGCAAGGTGATCTGCCAGGCTTGACCCCACCCCTGAGCTTCTCTCAAAATTAAAGCAGTGTGGGTAGTTACTGGTCATTTAAGGGCCTTATTTGGAGCAGAGAAAGGTGAACCAACCACCTTTGGAAATCAATGTGACCCCTTGCCTGAAACTCTGCCAGCTGGGAATTGCAAAATGCTGCAATTGATAAACTTTTATATAAAACAAAATAGCTAGGGCATCCATTAGTTTCACAGTTATCACTGCATAAATATTTCTCAGAACACAGGGTGGTGCTTGTATGGAACAAGCTGCCAGAGGAAATAGTCGAGGCTGGTACAATTACCACATTTAAAAGGTATCTGGACAGGTACTTAAGTAGGAAGGGTTTAGAGGGATATTGGTCAAATGCTAGCGAATGAGACTAGATTAGTTTAGAATATCTAGGCGGCATGGACAAGTTGGGCCAAGGGTCTGTTTCTATGCTGTACATTTCTATGACTCTACAAAAATCTATTTATCAGCTACAAGTCATATCAATGGTTAGCAAGAAATCCCAGAGCTATTGTTTACTGCTTGAATTTTACTGCTTAAAAATTAGCATTTCAGAAAGGGGACTTTATTGGAACAGTTGGAGTGGGTGCCATCTGAGATGGGATAGTACAGTAGCACAATATTTTAACACTGGTTGTGGCAGAAGAAAGGAATGTTGTTACATTCATTGACTTGATACAGAGTCTTCGATACATTCTATATCGTGAACAAGTGAGATAATTCACCCTTGGATTTCATTGAATTTGATTTTCCATTTGAAATTCTCATAACTAAATGTTCTCAGTTCTCATTGCTGCAGTTATACTCTTATCACACAATAGATTTTATAATTCTAATAGATTGATTTCAAAAAAATTAAATAGATTCTGTCATTTAATTGGTTCGCATTTCACATATTGTTGTCTTGGAAGAGTTTATTATTTGGAAAAACTTTCCTGCTATATTTATAACAGAGCTTTTAAATATGATGCGATGAATATTAACTTTTGAGAAAAGATAGAAACAGACCTCTTCCTTTTTCTGTTCTGCAATCAGATAGATAAACACAACTGAGCTTGTTATACAAAATGCTCATGTCATTAAAAGTACTCTGTCATAGATTCTTCAGAGGTAACTTGTGAACCTGAGTATCATGGACCATCATCCTTCAGGTTAAAGAATGCAATTCTGGCGAGAACAGGTTTCAAGCACAAGGAGACATAAGTCATACACAACAGTTACTGGAAGTGGCCTTTCACCAGCACTTTCACCCTCAGATCTTGTTTCGAGTTGTAAACAGTTATAATCATAAATAATGATAAACAAGCGAGCATTGTAAGAGGTTAGCTTGTTTATTCTGTCAACTATATGTGTAAATTAAAACTCTGGCTTACAGCAGCAAATAAAAATTATGTAGCAACTTATTGTTGTTAGGAAAAAGTCAGCTGGTCTAGAAGCATCTGTGGAGAGACATTGGAAGTAACATTTCAGGTTGAGTGACCCTTCTTCAGAATGATTCTGAAGAAGGGTCACTAGACCCTAAATGTTAACTCTGATTTCTCTCCTCAGATGCTCCCAGACTTGCTGACTTTTTCCAGCAGTTTCTGTTTTTGTTTTTGATTTCCAGCATCTGCAGTTCCTTTTTTTTTACCTCATTGCTGTTAGGGTTTGGTGTTGTCACCCTTTGGAGCAAAATTCATGTGACTCGTGTCAAGACTGTGTCATTGCATTTTCAGCCTTTTTGATTGTGGGTTGAAATTGAAAATGGACAGTTTTAAAACTAAGGATTGCAAAAGGATTTGCTGCACTTTTGAAAAAAAAGGTTACTGAAACTTAACGTGGGTAGTCTTTACACTGTTATTTTGGTCAAGCAATTAAGGAAGCTGTTAATGGATCACCACCACCAGGGGTATATATGCAGACAACGATTTGGCTGATAACAATTAGCCAACTTTTTTTCAATTGTGACCAGTTGTGGATGTTAAAGGTCACCAGCAAGATGATAAGTCTGTGTTTGGTTCCTGGGTAGCTGAAGAGCTTATGCATGTGAAAGATATAATGAGATGCCTCTGGAAGATGAGATTATGTGTCTCCCACCATGCAGCAAAAGTAACTGAAGCCTGAAAAAGGCCAATTAATTTCACGGTAACCTGTGAATAAATAAAAGTAAACAAAGAGTGTAAAATGGTCCTTAAAAGAATAAGGCTGACTCTCTTGGACAAGTTTGCGTTAGGGATGCTAGAAACCAAGATTTGTAACCTAGCAAAAATTTAACAGTCTGTAAAAATGTATATGTAAACTCTCAATATCCAGAAATAGAGAGAAATACATATCAAGCTATGGTAGCAGTACATCAATTAATCGTGAAAATGTGTGAACTGTGTAAGCTGTTTTCCTTAACCAGCAATTAAGAGACTTTGTAGTTAGTGTATGAATCACCCTGCTCCTCTTGTGAAGAAATCAGCAGAAAAGTGATTGAAGGACAAAAGCTCCCAGGAAGTCAAAAGAATCATCCCAGCAAACATTATGGACTGGTGCTATTGGAGTGTGAAATCCATTTTTTCATTCCTTCCACGCATAAGATCTATTTGGTGGGTGAGTGTGAGTGTGTGTATCCATATTTTGATAGTTCATAGCTATGAACTTAGAACTATTTTGTAGTAAACAGTAGTCCGTATGTATGTTATGACACGGCGGTGAAACCAAACACCCTGAAAAGCTCACCTCACCCCATAACCTGTTAAAGTATGAGTGACAGAGCACCCTCAAATTCCACTATGTAAAGAAAAAAATATCAATTCATTCTTTAACTCTAAAAATGAGCATTAAACAACACCCATTTACAACTCTCAGTCTCCTTTTTCTTAAATGTTTGTTTAACATATAACTATAACAACATACTGTTCTGATAAAAGCCTGTGTTAAAATTACATCAACTTAATTTCTAAACCACACAGCTGTGAGTGTCTGCCTTCCTCTGTCTGTAGATCTCCCTGGATCATCTTTGGCCTTTTACTGCAAAGATGTTTCATATGAAAAGGGTACTTTTGATAGAGTGTGTTGATGGTACTTACTCTGGCAATAGCAGTTAGTCTCACTGTTTAACTGTCAAAATGTCTACTTCTTTATGCCCCCCCAGAATCGGATCATCTCATTGGTTTGATTTTGGCAAAATAATAAATTCAAATCAATTTGCATTTATTATCCTGGGGCATAATTTAAAATGATTGGTTCAATTCGAATGGTTGTCAAAACAGCAAACAAAACTCAGGTATTTGTTTCACAGCCAAATGTTACATATTTTCAATTTTTCCAGGACACTCTGAGACTGCTAGTCAGTCACATGACAGATGCTTGCAAGCTCTCAGTGCAAAACAACTTTCAATCTCTCAAAGGTACAGTACTTACCTTCAACTTCATAACATAAAGTACAGGAACGTGTTTTTTTTCTGCTAACTTGATTCCAATAGATTGATAAATCAGGGACTTAGTGCACTTTGATTAGATCATGAACTTTTGTGGTGACCTCGGGAGTTATTAGACTTGAGAATCAACTTCCATTCTGAAGCAGGGAATTAACATTCATCATTGAACCCAATGAAAAGACACTGAGAATAAGTAGACATGTGCCAGACATGAATTCTAAATGTGTTCACACATTTTCACCATTGATTGATATACTGCTACCATAGCTTGATATGTGTGTCTCTCTATTCCTGGATATTGGTTGTTTACACATACATTTTTACAGACTATTCAATTTTTACTAGGTTACAAATCTTCTTGGTCTCTCGCATCCCTAATGCAAACTTGTCCAAGAGTCAGGCTTATTCTTTTAAAGACCATTTTACACTCTTTGTTTACTTTTTATTTATTCACAGGTTACTAAATACATCTTTCCAGTGTAATGTAAGTCCTGCCCTTTTTCATGCTTCTCTCTGGGCTCATCTGACGCTCAACTCTTCTCTGTTGATGTCAGTGTAACAATGTCACTTGCATCATCATCCTTTAATGAAGAATTGCAACATTTCACACACACAACACCAGGTTATAGTCCAACAGGTTTAATTGGAAGCACTAGCTTTTGGACCGCTGCTCCTTCATCAGGACAACCACCTGATGAAGGAGCGTTGCTCCAAAAGCTAGTGCTTCCAATTAAACCTGTTGGTCTATAACCTGGTGTTGTGTGATTTTAACTTTGTACACCCGAGTCCAACACCGGCATCTCCATATCATAATATTTGACTCATTGGTTTTATATTAAATCTTCCATTAAAGTCACAATGAAGCTTGCAATGTTCAATTATCCTTCTAACCATGGCTTTTTCTTTCCTGTAATATTGAGCTGTCTGGAACCTGCTATTGTAAGAATGAAAAATAATTCACTCATGAATCTGAGACCACAAACCACAAAGATGTAAGGTATCTGACTGCGAAAGGGAGAGTAATAGTAGACTTCATTTATAGGTAGGTGAAAGTGAGGACAGCAGATGCTGGAGATTAGAGTCAAGAGTGTGATGCTGGAAAAGCACCAGCAAATCAGGCAGCATCTGAGGAGCAGGAAAATTGATGTTTCGGGCAAAAGCACTTCATCAGGAATGAGGCTATGAGCCAAGGAAGTTGTGAGATAAATGGGAGGGGTTGGGGCTGGGGGGAGCTGAGAATGTGATAGGTAGATGAAGATGGGAGTGAAGGATATAGGTCAGAGGAGAGGATAGAACAGGTAGGTGGGAAGGAAAATGGACAGTAGCACATGTCATGAGGGTGATGCCAAGTTGGAAGGTTGGATCTGGGATAAGGTGGGAGTTAGGAGAAATGAGGAAACTGGTGAAATCCACATTGATGCCATGGGTTTGGAGGGTCTGGAGGCAGAAAATAAGTCAGTTTTCCTCCAAACGTCGGGTGGTTAGGGAGTGGTGATGGAGGAGGCCCAGTACCTGCATGTCTTTGGCGGAGTGGGAGGGGAGAAGAAATGTTCAGCCACAGGGTGGTGAGGTTCCTTGGCACGGGTGTCCCAGAGATGTTCTCTGAAGCACTCTGCAAGTAGGAGTCCTCTGTCCCCAGTGTAGAGGAGACCACATTGGGAGCAACAGATACAGTAATTGACATGTGCGGAAGTGCAGGTGAAACTTTGATCGATGTGGAAGGCTCCTTTGGGGCCTTGGACGAAGGTGAGGGGGCAAGTGTGGGCACAGGTTTTGCAGTTCCTGTGGTGTCAGAGGAAGGTGCCGGGAAGGGGAGGGTGGCATGATGGCGTGTGTGGATTGGATGAGGGAACCGCGGAGGGAACAGTTTTTATGGAAAGTGGGTAGGGGTGGGAGGGAAATATATGTCTGATGGTGGGGTCCGTTTGTAGGTGGAGGAAATGGCAGAGGATGATGCAATGCATCTGGAGGTTGGTGAAGTGGAAGGTGAGGACCAGGGAGGATTCTGTCCTTGTTGCAGTTGGACGGGTGAGGTTCAAGCGTGGAGGTGCGGGAAATGCATGAGATGTACTGGAAGGCATCATTCACCATGTGGGAGACCATCTGGTGCGGTCTGTGGTGGAACTGGTCCTCCTGGGAGCAAATGAGGGGGAGGCGGAGGAATTAGTAATAAGGCATAGCATTTTTACAGGAGGCAGGATGGGAGGAGGTGTAGTCCAGCTCTTCATTTATTTGTATATTGTTGTATGTTGTGTAATTAACCAGAAAAACCTTGCTAGCAGTCTGTTTAATGTGTTCAGTGTACCAGGTTTAATTGGACTCATTTTAGTTACATTTGAAAACTCACAAGGACGTGTCCACTTCTGATGTTATAGTTGGACTGCCTGAAGTAATTTAACATCACATTATTCATTTTCCATATTTCCTGATCTCCAGTTTGACTAATTTAATGTTAAATTGTCTCTTGCTGTTTCCTCTTCCTTTAAATCTTGTTTACAGCTGGTGGTTATTAAATCCCATCAGGCTGTCCTTAGACAATTTCACCTGGTAAAATATTTAACTCTTTCTTATGAGACTGCCATTTAATTCAATTTTAGATTAGATCATGGACCATTTCCTCTTTGTTTGTCATTGCAAACACCAAATGTAATTTAATGCTCTCATCTTGAGTTGCTCAGGTAAATTCTCTTGCTTAAAGTTTTGAGGTCACTGTCCTGTTTAACTGAAATTAGACAAAACATCACAAAAGCTTGTAAAATTTTCTGTGCAATTTACATTCACTGCATATCGTGCTGTAAAAAAAACCAGTGCATTGGAACATCGACCCACACAAAATACCGGGTCATGACCCAGAGTAATTTAATCACAATTTCACACTTCACAATTGAAAATATTTGAGGTTCTTCTAGCTAAGCTATTTTAATCCTCATAAGTTTTCTTTTCAAATTACAAAGAAACTGTGTGCAAAGTACCTGTGTAACTACTATGTTTTTCTATGTAACTATCTAAAATTAGTTTCAGTTACTTAAAATGGGTTTGCCACAGGCAATGAATTAAACACTGCTTAATAAGCTTACTTTTAAGATAATCTTATTTTCAGCTCTACTAATAAAACTGAACCGTTACTTTTCTTAAGTGTATCAAGGAATATTTTTAAGGCAGAAACGAAAATCCTAAAGCACTGCCCAGTTGCAGTGGTGCATGACAGGTTTCTACTCAAGACATGCAAGTTAGTTTTAGGACAATTCAGAGGAAACAAAATTCAAAACTAGCACAATTTTGATTTACAATTCCTGTCTGGATCATTGCTTGTCCCAAGTGGAAGCTCCTGTCTGCTTTGACTTAACCTATTTCACCTGCCAACTGATCCTACAATCAATCTATGTTTTGGCAAAAATCATTATCGAGGAGACATGCTGATTGTCAGGCATAAGCATATATAACAAATGTGCTAAACAGCAAAATCCTTTGGTCAATTCAGGAGTAAGATGTCTTAATGCACGAGAGGCAACTGTGCTTGTAGACAAAATTGTAAACAGAATTGCAATTTTCCATCATCAATTTATCTTTGTTGCTTCTTATTGAACTGGCTGAATTTATAAAATGATCAAGTAATGGAGCAAAGCACAAAAAGTTATATACTAAGAAATTCTTTGCTAATCACACATTGTAATGGAGAATCATTATTTTATTTATCCAATTGACATTCTACTGCAGAAACATACAACCATTGGTACTTGTGTCAAACCACTGTACCAGTGGATTACATAAAACTGAAAAAAAATCAATTCACTCAAGGTAACATACATAATGGATAGGAATTCAAACTCTCATAAGTGATAATGGCAAAGTGCCTCAGATAAGGAAGTGAAAATGTTTATACAGAGTCACACTTGGCTGCTTCTTATAGGTACATTCTTCAGTTGGCCAACATTTCAGTACAATTTATCAAGATGAATTGATGCATTACTGGAAATAACAGATACAAATCAGTGGAGTTTCACCTTAGTTGCACTCCTGATTCAGTATGAACAGACTGTGCTCAACATGGTGATGTCAGAGAAGAGAGGCTAGTTTGGTTAAGATTGAGGTTAGATAAGAGGTTAGCTGTGGTGAAATCAAATGACTCTCCAAGTTCAGCCTTTGTGCCATCGCATTATTTATGTATTTGTGCAAAATCATTCAAAAGAGTGTCACTTAAAGCTTTAGTACACATGTTTGCTTTCAATGTTTATGCTATTTTCGGCTGCAGTTTTCCACTGGCTTTGGGACCTTGGCAGCAGGGTTAAGTGGAGGCCCTGAGCATACAGTTGCCAGCAGTTAAATCTTTCAGGAGGAATTGTCCTAATTGGCCACTCCTTTGTTGACTAATCTGTTAAGAATGATAGGCAGGTTATTGAGGTTGCAGGACCAATCAGACTGCAGGCAGTTTTGGAGATTTAGTGTCCTATCAGAAAAGGTAGGCACTCTTTAGGCAGGTCTGAGTCTGTGAAAATGCCTGAATACAGCCTATAGACAAGAGGCAAAAAAGGCAAAATCTAGGATGGCTGGTCCATAGAGATAGAGAAGCAATATTTTAATAAGTCAATTTGAAAGTCCATGCATGGATTTATTGGCATTTGCTTTGAAGGAATCAATTAAATTAGTCAAATGTAAGCAATTATATGAAACAAAACCAAGGGCCAAAAATGTCTATGTTGTTACACAAGCACAGGCACTATGATTTGTGACTAACACTCGTCTATTTTGCTGGAGATAGGTAACTCACAACTTTAGTGCTTCTACTTCATTTACCCTGATTGAAGCTTAGGGCTGAACATCTTCCATCTGTAGACTGCCTCTGTATTCAGCAGGGAAGTGAGCAGCATGTATTAACAGCACATGGCACAGTCAGAACTCTGCTCTGAAAAACAATCTCTCCCTTTTAAGGTAAAGCTGCATTTGATGACAGCATGCAGTTGATGCATACTGCTGCTGGAATGATAAACAAGGAAAACTGAGTACTTGGGCGTTGAGTAAGCTCCAGTCTCCATGATGCTTCATTCAGCCAGAATCTTTATCAGGTGCAAGTCATTCCTAAGATTATAACTGAAGTTATACACCATTTCAACTTTCTCCCCTTTTATGCCATTTTCCAATCATAATTCATTATTTTAGTGTTGCTGATGTATAGAAAATATATGTAATTTGGAGAGAAGAAAAGTTTCACATTGGTGAGATTATTGCCAGCTGACCATATTGTATTTATGGGTTGCCTGTTAATGAGTCTCCTGGCAGAACACTATTGTGCTTAGTAGTGCTCTGACTCAAAAAAAGCAGTGACTGACGTCAGACCAGCTCTACAGTTCAGCAATACCTGCCTGAATGGGAGGTGTCTTTTCTAAAGATGGAAACAGAAGGCCATCCCACCAGAACAATGACCAGCCTGAGAGGACATGGCTGAGGAGGTGAGCAACTATGGGATCATGGTCCAGTGCATGAAACATGTCTCTACTGTGGACCTGCTCTGATCCACCAGGCTATGAGCCAGTGTCACGTTTTCTATGGTGGTTAATAACATGTATACAAGTGGGCAGCTATGTCAGAAGAGTAAATGTGTGCTCAGGCTTAGGACCAGTTGATGATTTGATTTTGTGGTGGTTGTAGATAAGGTTTTAAGCTAAATATTGGCGGGATGAGTTCAGTCGCATGGAAAATTATAAAATCAAAGGTAAAGGAGAAGGTAGAATTGCTGGTTAGTGATGGGGTTGATTTTTCCTAGAAACTAAAAGGAAGGAACAGAATGTGTGAATGTCATATTGTACCAAGTAACCATAAAAATGTAAGGAAACTCAACAATAGAACAAACTGAAAGGCTTTGCATCTTAACGCATGAAGCATTTGGAATAAGGTAGATGAACTGATGGTGCAAGTCATGGTAAATAGAGGTCACAAGGATTTTAAACTAATTCAAGTGGGAGGGAGCTCAGGGGAGGTTGAAGTTTCAGGAGCAAGTAATAGATACAGAGTATAGAAAGGCTCAGAAATCTAAATTCAGATACAGCAGATCAAGGAATAACTATGAGAAGGGGGCAACAGTCAACACAGGACTGAAAGTGTTGTACTTAAATGTGTGAAATTTACAAAACAAGGTAAATGAGCTTGTAGTGCAGGTTGAAATTGCTGGCTACAATGTTGTGGGTATAGCAGAGATATGATTGCAAGGAGATCAGGCTGGGAACTAAGTACCCTAGGATCCAAGTCTTTCAACAGAACAGGCAAATGGACTGACGGTGTAGGGTTGCCTTGTTAGTGAAAAAATGACATTAAATCAATAGCAACAAGGGAAATAGAGTCAGCAGGCATGGAATCTGAGGGATAGGTTGAGGAACTACAAAGGAAAACAAGACCCTGATGGGAGTTATGTACAGGCCTACCACAGTATCAGAATGTTGGCCAGAAAATAAACCAAGAGATAGGAAAGGCATGTAAGCATCATAGGATGCCTACAGCATGGAAACAGGCCATTTGGCCAAATGAGTCCACACTGACCCTCCAACAAGTAGACTACCCAGACCCATTCCCTTAAATTATTGCTCTACATTTACCCCTGACTAATGCACCTAACCTACACATCCCTGAATACTATGGATAATTTAGCATGGCCAATCCACCTAACCTGCACATACTTGGACTGTGGGAGGAAACCCACACAGACACAGGAGATTGTGCAAACTCCACACAGACAATCACCCGAGGCTGGAATTTAACCCAGGTCCCTGGCACTGTGAGGCAGCATTGAGCCACTGTGCCACCCCTCATTTTATTTTGCATGACAAGTAGATACAGAGGAGGAGGAAGACTTCCTGACCTCAGCCTCCTCACAACACTTGAGAAAGGGGTGATGGAGATCACTGGAAAGGAATGGATATGATCAGTCACACACAGCTCGGCTGGAATGAACAGGAGTAAAGAAAAAGAGGCAATCACTCTGCTGGTGGCATTTAGATAAATAGGATGTCCACAATGACATTTGAGGTGCTCAATCTGTGATGATGATTAAGTTGCTTTTTTTTGTTCTCCATGACAGGTTATCACCATCCAAGAATATTACAAATGCCATCGGAAGAATCTTGAGTCACGTCAACCAGCACAGTTACTCCCAAATGATACACAGACGGTTCATGTATAGATTCAGTCTGGTTTGTACCCTGCTGACCTGGCCCAGCTGAGGGAGCATGTAACTGCTGAGGCCCCAGAAAATTGGAAGACTAGTTGAGAATAGATCCTTTCTGATCCCCATTTTAATGACAGCCCTCTAGTCCTGGTCACATGAAGCCTACTTGTAAAATTTAAAAGAGTATTTAGATCAATTAGATTTGTTCAATTTAGTTGAGTTCGTCTAATTAAAGTATGTAAACTTCAAACTGTGTAAGTCATCCACTTCCAGTTCAAAATATATATAAGATCTGACAAACTGAGCAATGAATAACTTCAAATATAATTTAATATAGCCAAGTAAAATAAATTGTTCATTATAGAATTAAAGATTATTGAAGTGACAAACAAAACAAAATACAAAAAAGTACACTTATCGACAATATAATAACAGACTTCATACTAGATTGAAAAGACAATTCTCGAACAGGAAATTTTTTCCTCTCTATTAACATTGGCTAGAAGGTAAGAATTAATTGAAAATTTAGGAGCAATCAAGGCATTGTTATCATTGTCATCAGCCATTCTTTAATTTGAGCTTGTTGTACTTATGAGTTTCCGCCATGTGGTGAACAGGCCAATCCTCAACCCGCAGATCTCTGGGCAGATGCACAATATCCCATGAGTTAGTGGGATCCAGAGTGTGGCATTTACTTTCATGTCTTTCCTCTCTGCCACACACCTGCAGAAAAATTAAACTGCACTTCCAAAGGTTTTGCAGTTGCAAATGTCATTCAAAATTATCTTACCTGCAAATTGACTGCCTGGCTTTCAGGAGAAAATGAGGACTGCATTTGCTGGAGAGTCAAGAGTTGAAAAGTGTGGGGCTGGAATAGCACAGCAGGTCAGGCAGCATCTGAGGAGCAGGACAGTTGACATTTTGGGCATAAGCTCTTCTTCAGGAATGTTGAATTTGGATTGTACATTGGCTGAATTCTCTGGTACTTATCAAAGATCAAGCTTCCTGCTATAAAATGGGCCCAACACTCAGCTGAGGATCTCGATGGGACTGCATCCCAATGAACACTGGTGAACAACGTACATATTGATGAAGGGCTTATGCCTGAAACATTGACTCCTCGAATGCTGCCTGACCTGCCGTGCTTTTTGAGCGCCACGCTTTTCTAAATAATAGGTGCACTGTTGACCAGTGTTCATCTGGATGCAACCCCATTGAGATCCTCAGCTGAGTGTTGGGCCCGTTTTATAGCAGGAAGCTTGATCTGTGAAAAGTGTCAGAGAACTCAGCCGATGTACGGTCCAAATTCGGCATTTTGGCATCACATCAGTTGGTACCACATGCAGTGTGGCATCATGGTAGGATAAGGTCAGAGGCTCTTGATGCGCTTAAAGGATGCCTGAGTGTTTGCCTTACTCAAGGTCGTGTTTGGGTTGTAGCAGAAGCAGCTGACAATGTGGTCTTACTGAGTAAGATGATCAACTCATTTTCCTCAGCGATGCTTCAGATTTGAACTTCACTTGCATCAATGAAGCTAAATATAGTGCTGCCTAATAATAACAGAATGAAAGAGATAATTAAATGATGCTTCATAAAAAAGGACACAAGAAGTTAATAGTTTGTTCGGTAAGTAGCATCGGCAAAGCTCAATAATAGAAAGTAAATATGAGCAAATCAGTTGTACCATTGTACCAAACCTATGATAAAATCCAGCCATTTAACAACATGCTAAATTAGGAGAGAATTTACAAATTGTTATTTCTCATAAATAACTAATACACACAGCACCAACGACTTTAAAGCGTTGAAGCTCAGTCTTTAAAGTATTCATGAACTTAGCATTTTTAATTATTTAAGTAGAATAAAACAGACATCCAAAACTGAGCTGCAGTCTTGGGTGAATCACAAGTGCAAAAGCTTTGACTAATTGTTTAAACCATTTCTGGTGAGACTTTTTCCCTTCCAATTTTAATTTAGAGGACACCAAGGATTCAAAGTAGAGTTTATGATTTGTGATAAAATGTGAGAACCACAACTAAGAGTATCAGCACTAACCTGCAGTAAAATTGCTTTATAGTACCAAAATATATGAACTGAGTGACGGAGCCAGTTCATAATTTGGCAGTCCCAACATTAGGTAGTATCACAGGGAGCCTCAGTGAGAAAATTGCACACAGGGAGCAACTGGTGTTCCATGTCTTCAATTATTGACATTGCTGACGAAGCACTGGCCTGCAATTTTAATCACACAGCTCCTGTCAGCTCTACTTCATGCTGTGAACATCCTATAATGGGATCTTCCTTAATCTCCCCTTGGTAACAGAAGAGCTGTTAATGCAGGCTATGCCATACACTACCAGAATGTGCATCTCTACAAAGTGTCTGTTCTCAATGGATAAAAGAAAGCTAAATATTGACACAAAAGAATGGTGCTCAAGGAAGCCCTGGAACACTAGTCACACATTGTTGGTGACCAACAGTCAGTGATGAGCTGCAGGTAGCTTTTGTCTGCTGGACTGTTCCCAGCTGGGAAGGCACAGTACCAATTAAGAATTAGGAGACACTATTTATAGGCATCAAAGTCATTATATAACTACAAGCTCAAAAGTAAATTTGAAAGCAGCTTTCTTTCTGGTGCTTGTACTAGAAAGCTAGTACAGCACCTTAGATGAACAGCATGGATTGCTGAAAACAATCTGAGTGCAAATGTTCCCTAAGGTCTGACACAGTTAAGGTTTCTATGAAGGTAGCCACCCTCTGGACTATGAGAAGGGCCTTGCAGGGAAAACAAGATGTAGTTTATTAGTTTATGAAACCATTTGCAGGTTAAAGGAATATTCTCTATGGGCTAAATCTTTTGCTTTTGGCTAAGCCCAAGTTGTGCCCATGCATCTTCAAAGGTCCATTGGGCACCCAGGCATTTCAGTCCAGAGTGGCTCTACACGGTTGCTAATATTTGTTCTGGACATGGCAAACAGGGGGAATTCTGTGCCCATTTTCTGGTTAGGGTCCTGGAGTTCCCGTTGGATGAAGTGGGGCCTTGCTCTTCCAGCCAGGACAATACCAGCTGGTCTGAGTTTGCCTTCAGTATAAAGCAGTCTCAGCCATCTGGAGGAATGACCAGGAGGGTAAGCAGAAGGTCAATGCCATTCTCCACCGTGCCAGGTTAAGTTCACCATCTTCTCGGCCATACTTCAAAATACCACACACACCTCTCAACAAATCTCATGCTCTACTACTCTCACCACTATGTAATATCTCCTTCACTCACCCCAATCCCCAGCTCCACTAACCCTGCGTGCTCTCTATGATACCTACTCACTTATTCAGGACACCTCCCTACCTGCACCATCAGTAATAGCTGTGACACTTTTCATCTTCTGTAATACTAGCTCCTCTCTCATTCTGTGAGGAAAACAATCCACTTTAGGCCAGAGGGATTCAAGGCGAGTAGCATGTCTCCGTGTGATGTATTCTAAGGCACTGTAATTTATACATGTTGCTACTTTTGTGCCTTGGTGAACAATACATCACCTGCTATAGTCCCAAACGCATACTGTATGCTCTTAATTTTTCAGCTTCTGACTTAGCATTCAGTTAAAACCTATTCTCTACTGCAAGAAGTCTTTTTTTCTGGGATGTCTAATTTTGTATTTTATTTGGCACTCTTCCGAGAGTAAAGCTTAAAATGGCAATAGACCATGACTTCCTAACCTGATAAAATATTTCATCTTCTTTAAAGATTTTTATTTTGTCATAAAAACAACTATACACTTTGCTGATGTTCCAGAGTTCTGGATTTCTGCATTTTTGCAGCTACAATAAAAGATTTTTTATTCATTCAGAAGATATGGATGAGGCTGACTGGGTCAGGATTTAGTGCCCAGCCTTAATGCACTGGAGAAGTTTGTGGTCAGCTCCCTTCTTGAACCATACCTTTTACAACTGTGACAGAATCTCGTGAAAAAGATTCAACATTAGACCAGAGGGTCTCACTTCTTTAAACTGATCACTGAACTAAAAATAATGTCCTCCATTCTTTCCTTACATAATGTGCTGCAGAAAGTTAAACATTGCAGGAGGAAGGTGGACATCTAGTACACAAAAGTGACACAAAAAACACCCAAAGAGAGGTTTGAAGGACATAATTTGGTATGTTTTTTCCATGACGATTGACTCTTGTAAGTAATTACTTGTTCTCTACACATTCATGAAGCCATTATGCATAGCTGGACTTTAGAGTTCAAGTGCTATATCTAGAAAGTCTCTAATTAGATAATTAGGAAGAGCAGAATGCATGTTAAGAGTGTAACTTGAATTTATATTACAGATGAATCATACTTTGCCAGTTTTCTTTAGTCCAAATTAAAGGCATAGGTTTCATAAAATTGTCCCATGCAAAATTCACATGCATCTGTTCTTTCAACTGATGGCAACTATGTGCTATGACAAGAGGCAATTTAACTTTATAGCCTTTCAAACTGAGCTTGAAATATTGAAATATTGTGGCCTTGTAATTACATTCTGGAATGCAAATGGAAGAGCATTAAACACATTCATCTGGAATTCACTCGTTGCTGTTTTGATAGGGGTGCTATCCATTTAGCTTAAATGGCAAATTCTCCAAAACAATAATAGAGAGAGAACTTGGATAAAATGTGATAGGCATTCAAAAGCCTACCTGGCAGAAGCACATTCAGTTAGTAACTTTCAAAAGGTAACAGGATAAATACTTGAAATGAAAAATTGAAAGACTCTAGAGAATAATCAAGGGAGTGGGACTATTCAAACTCTCTTTCAAACAGCCCAGGATTGACATGATGGGCCAAATGGTCTGCTGTATTCTGTATTGTGTTATGATCTTCATACTTCACAGTGACATTTCAGGACAACTATCTCTTTAATGGTTGACCAGCATGTTGCTAATCATATTACTTTTATTTAGTCCTTATTAATATTACTTATAGCAAAGTACCACATAGCTGCCCTACAAATGGACACTTACAAACAAAATGATAATGGATACAGCTAACAATGTCAGAGCATTCCACCTGATCCAAGTCGCATCACTAGGAACAAGAACATTTTCCTCCCAATAACAAATTACACTATTTAATGATCAAAATAAAGATTTAAAAAATATCACTTTTCATACAAGTGGATAGTAGGTCTGGTTTAGTCAAAATGACACCAGAGGTTAAATCCAAAAGTCCTGCTCCCAGTCTGAGCATCCAACATTTTTCACAGCTTGTCCTGTCTATAACTGTGATTCACACCTTAATTGTTTGCATTAAAGTGCAGCTGTCTTCAGTCAAATCAAATTTACTGTGATATCCAAAACATTACTTGTCTACCTCAGTCCTACAAGGGGAATATATAAATTCACTGGAATCTTTTAGATATATAGTCGATGTTTTTTGCAAATGTGTCATTTTCTTTTGGAAAGATGATCCTGAGATATCTTTGGGAACATTAAGGTACTGTAGGGGGGATATCGCATGCACTTTGAATTGTTAAAAGTAGATAGTTCTAATTAGCCTGGCTGTTCTAACGAGTCTGTCAAGGGAGGTAGTTGTTAACTTGTTAAGGCATTTGAATCTTCTGTCCTTTAAATGTTTGACAGTCTTTTTAAAAAACTGTCTTCAGCATTAAAAGAAAACTGCTTTCTATTTCTCATTGTTAAGATATATTTTAGGTCAATTGTTATAAGATTAGTGTTGCATGACTGATTTCACAACCAATCATTTTGACAGTGAGGTGTTTGTCAATTCAGTTTGATTGATATCTTAAAATAATTATAAAGTCTTTGAAGTGGGACGATGAATACAAATACTTGTTCTTATAAGGTATTAAAGGACGTTAAATGCATTGAATGGGTTTTTACCGATGAATATGTATCATTAAATAATAAATTCACCAACTGATATTTAAGAACTTTAATTATTTTCCGCCTGCATCTTGAGGTCTGGCATGGTACATATTGGTTGAGTTAACAAGGAAGTGTAAGGGAAAAGGGTAGTGATTTGGGACTTGAATTGACATGAGGAGGCAATAAGTTTGCTTGGAACTCTAAGGAATCATGTATGGGGAGTGGATTGCCATAGTTTGACAAAGGGGCCACAAAAGGCAATGTAGTTGAGTAGCGGTGGATAGGTTTACACAGGTTATATAAAGGTTCACAGGCTGATTAGAAGGACATGCATTCACATGGAGTGTAAGAGGGGCCATGGGATTGGACAGAGTGACACTGGTTTGCATAGAGAGCAAGAAGGGCTTTGTTGGAAGGTAGCAGTCCATACATTGACATTGATGCTGTAAAGGTCTATGGAAGGGTATAAGATGTTTTTCCTGATCTAAAGGTTCTTGCGTCTACTCTGGATATTAATGGCACACACAGCCTGAATACTGTTCTTCTAGGTGTTGCATCCCTTTATTAAACCACTCACCAATCATACATACAATTATATTGGTTGCTTAGGAGTTCTACAAACTAAGCTCCGCTAACAGGACTCAAACCCATCTTCAGATTGGTCCCACTCCAGTATGAAATTCCTATTCAAATTCTTTCTTGACACTCTTTCCTTGTAATAGATGTGTGTTATATTAAGTAATACATAGTTTTGGTCCTTTTAATTGCCTTTTAATGCCATCACAGTTGTCCAAATCTCCTGCCAGATGTACTCTCACAATCTCCAACGTTGGAGCAGAGGAGGCACTTTTATGTTGTTAATGAGCAAATGATATTCCCTCTGTATCTCACTCTGTAACGGTACAAGTTTAAACCAACTTACTGACTGCTGATCCTAGCAAGTCTGTGCCTGCCCTAACTTTTCACTCCGCCCTCCTGTTCTTAATTCTTCCTCAATGTACCAGTTGTCCACCATGAGACAGACTTTGAACACACTAGGGCTCCACTACTACCAGTATATATTCATTAATATGAAAGAACTAAAAGAACAGTTTCATGAATCAAAACGATTCATGCAATAAAATGGTTAGAAAAATGCAATTGTTTGTGAGGGATGGCTGGCAGGCCACAGAAGAATAGAGGCTATAAAGGACCATGGAGGTTGGTAGAGGCCAGAGGATTGCATGGGATGGCATGAGGACTGTGTGGGGGAGAGGATTTGGGGATGAGGGTTTGAGGAATGTCTTTTAGGTTCTTTTGAACTGCTAAGACACAGTGCTGTAGAAGATCAGGCAGCATCCAAGGAGCAGGAGAATCAATGTTTCAGGCATAATCACTTCATCAGGAAAGAGGAGGGTGTGCCAAGCAGGCTAAGATAAAAGGTAGGGAGAAGGGACTTGGGAGAGGGGCATTGGGAATGCGATAGGTGGAAGGAGGTTAAGGTGAGGGTGATAAGCCAGAGAGGGGGTGGGAGTGGAGAGGTTGGGAAGATGATTGCAGGTCAAGAAGGCGGTGCTGAGTCCGAGGGTTGGGGGGAGGGGAAATGAGGAAGCTGGAGAAATCTACATTCATCCCTTGTGGTTGGAGGGTTCCTAGGCGGAAGATGAGGTGCTCTTCCTCCAGGCGTCGTGTTGCCATGGTCTGGCGATGGAGGAGGCCAAGGACCTGCATGTCCTTGGCGGAGTGGGAGGGGGAGTTAAAGTGTTCAGCCATGGGGCGGTTGGGTTGGTTGGTGCAGGTGTCCCAGAGGTGTTCTCTGAAATGTTCCGCAAGTAAGCAGCCTGTCTCCCCAATGTAGAGGAGGCCACATCAGGTGCAGCGAATGCAATAAATGATGTCTATGGAGGTGCAGGTGAATTTGTGATGGATATGGAAGGATCCCTTGGGGCCTTGGAGGGAAGTGAGGGGGGAGGCGTGGGCGCAAGTTTTGCATTTCTTGCGGTTGCAGGGGAAGGTCCCGGGAGTGGATGTTGTGTTGGTGGGGGGTGTGGACCTGACGAGGGAGTCACAGAGGGAGTGGTCTTTCTGGAACGCTGATAGGGGAGGGGAAGGAAATATATCCTTGGTGGTGGGGTCTGGAGGTGGCGGAAATGACGAAGGATGATACGATGTATCTGGAGGTTGGTGGGGTGGTAGGTGAGGACTAGTGGGGTTCTGTCCTGGTGGCGATTGGAGGGCCGGGGTTCAAGGGCAGAGGAGTGGGATGTGGAGGAGATGCGGTGGAGAGCATTGTCAACCACGTCTGAGGGGAAATTGCGGTCTTTGAAGAAAGAGGCCATCTGGGTTGTTTGGTATTGGAATTGGTCCTCCTGGGAGCAGATGCGGCGGAGGCGAAGGAATTGGGAATCTGGGATGGCGTTTTTACAGGGGGCAGGGTGGGAGGAGGTGTAATCTAGGTAGCTGTGGGAGTCAGTCGGTTTATAGTGAATGTCCGTGTTGAGTCGGTCGCCCGAGATAGAAATGGAGAGGTCTAGGAAGGGGAGGGAGGAGCCTGAGACGATCCAGGTAAATTTGAGGTCGGGGTGGAAGGTGTTAGTAAAGTGGATGAACTGTTCAACCTCCTCGTGGGAGCACAAGGTAGTGCTGATACAGTAATCGATGTAGCAGAGGAAAAGGTGGGGGGTGGTGCCAGTGTAGCTGCGGAAGATGGACTGTTCCACATATCCTACGAAGAGGCAGGCATAGCTGGGGCCCATGTGGGTGCCCATGGCTACTCCTTTGGTTTGGAGGAAGTGGGAGGATTGGAAAGAGAAATTGTTCAGAGTGAGAACCAGTTCAGTCAGTCAAAGGAGGTTGTCAGTGGAAGGGTACTGGTTGGGTTGGCGGGAAAGGAAGCGGCAGAGGGCTTTGAGGTCTTTGTGATGGGGGATAGAGGTGTATAGGGACTGGATGTCCATGGTGAAGATAAGGCATTGGGGGCCAGGGAAGCGAAAATCATGGAAGAGGTGGAGGGCGTGGGTGGTGTCCCGAACATAGGTGGGGAGTTCTTGGACTAAGGGGGACAGGACTGTGTCAAGGTATGCAGGGATGAGGTCGGTGGGGCAGGAGCGGGCTGAGACAATGGGTCGGCCGGGGCAGTCAGGTTTGTGGATTTTGGGCAGGAGGTAGAAACGGGCGGTGTGGGGTTGTGGGACTATGAGGTTGGAGGCGGTGGATGGGAGACCCCCTGAGGTGATGAGGTTATGGATGAACTGTTCAACCTCCTCGTGGGAGCACGAGGTAGCGCCGATAGTCATCTCGCAGAACATCCACCGCCTCCAACCTCCAACCACGAGGTGCTACCTCATGCTCCAATGAGGTGGTTGAACAGTTCATCCACTTTACTAACACCTTCCACCCCGACCTCAAATTTACCTGGACCGTCTCAGACTCCTCCCTCCCCTTCCTAGACCTCGGGCGACCGATTCAATACAAACATTCACTATAAACCGACCAACTCCCACAGCTACCTGGATTACACTTCCTCCCCCCCCGCCCCCTGTAAAAATGCCATCCCAGATTCCCAATTCCTTCGCCTTCGCCGCATCTGCTCTCAGGAGGACCAATTCCAATACCGAACAACCTAGATGGCCTCCTTCTTCAAAGACCCCAATTTCCCCTCAGACGTGGTTGACGATGCTCTCCACCGCATCTCCTCCACTTCCCTCTCCTCCGCCCTTGAACCTCGCCCCTCCAATTGCCACTAGGCAGAACCCCACTGATCCTCACCTACCACCCCACCAACTTCCAGATACATCAAATCATCCTTCGTCATTTCCGCCACCTCCAAACGGACCCCACCACCAAGGATATATTTCCCTCCCCTCCCCTATCAGTGTTCCAGAAAGACCACTCCCTCCACGACTCCCTCGTCAGGTCCACACACCCCACCAACCCAACCTCCACTGCCGGGACCTTCCCCTGCAACCACAAGAAATGCAAAACTTGTGCCCACACCTCCCCCTCACTTCCCTCCAAGGCCCCAAGGGATCCTTCTATATCCATCACAAATTCACCTGCACCTCCACACACCTCATTTACTGCATCTGCTACACCCGATGTGGTCTCCTCTACATTGGGGAGACAGGCTGCCTACTTGCGGAACGTTTCAGAGAACACCTTTGGGACACCCGCACCAACCAACCCAACTGCCCTGTGGCTGAACACTTTAACTCCCCCTCCCACTCCGCCAAGGACATGCAGGTCCTTGGCCTCCTCCATCGCCAGACCATGGCAACACGATGCCTGGAGGAAGAGCACTTCATCTTCTGCCTAAGAATCCTCCAACCACAAGGGAAGAATGTAGAGTTCTCCAGCTTCCTCATTTCCCCTCCCCCCACCTTATCTCAGTCCCAACCCTCGGACTCAGCACCGCCTTGTTGACTTGCAATCTTCTTCTTGACCTCTCCGCCCCCACCCCCTCTTCGGCCTATCGCCCTCACCTTAACCTCCTTCCACCTATCGCATTCCCAATGCCCCTCCCCCAAGTCCCTCCTCCCTACCTTTTATCTTAGCCTGCTTGGCACATCCTCCTCATTCCTGAAGAAGGGCTTATGCCAAAACGTCAATTCTCCTGCTCCTTGGATGCTGCCTGACCTGCTGTGCTTTTCCAGCAACACATTTTTCAGCTCTGATCTCCAGCATCTGCAGTCCTCACTTTCTCCACAGTGCTGCAGAACCATGGTAGGCCATTCCAATAGATGTCAACCACAAATTGCTGCCCCTGTGGCTGCCTCCATACTCTTATCAGAGATGGTGGGTATGACAGCTATTACATGCCATTGACTACAGAACAAAAATCTGATTGTACAGGGTAGTTTTTGCTTAGTTGGGCTCCTGGAGATGGGAGTTCTCTTGACTCAGCGGTCCTGATGTGATGGCAGTATCACGTCAATCAGAAACGCTGCAAATGATTTTAGTTGAAGCAAATTATTTTAATCACTTTGATACACATTGGCTTATATTGGCATAACAAAGTGCAATAATGGTATGGGGCAGGCCGCAAAGTCATTGCAATGAATTGTTTCAGACTGGATATATAGTCGTGGAAAGAAATAAGGTTAATTCATTTTGAGTTGACAAAGGAACAGAGAGATTGGATTAGGTTGGTTAACTCAACCATATAAAATCATAACTGTCTTCACAGATTCCACTTCACCAGGGGATAGTCACCAAGCTGCGTCATCTGGTCAAATCTAATTATGCATTTTTAACAATAGGACAAGTTATGACTGTGGCAGTAATGGTAACCATAGTGTGCCTCCAGCTCCTCCATTCAGTTATAATGAACAAATTCATCAAGTGGGCCAGTGATATATCATTTACCATTGCAAACATGCTTATTATATTCCTCTATTGTTTAAAAAAAAGACAGTGAAATGAGAGAATGCTGTCATTCTTCTGCACCACAAAATTCCTCAAAATCCGAGGCATCATGTTATGCGATGCAGGTTGAGGCCTCAAGGTTAATCCGAATTATACTTGTGTTGTCTACTCAAATCACAAACTATAAGGAGTTTCATTTGATCAATGTGCAGCGACCAGAGAATACGATTATGTGGCTCAATACCCATGTTTCAAGCAGCACTTAGAATCCTCTTACTTTAGGACGATCCTCTCTGCCTCAGTTATTAAAAGAGAAGGGAGATTTGGCTCCTCAGTGACCAAAAAATGCTCTATTAAGTTGTGCTATGGATACTTTTGCCACTACAATATTAGGTAAAAAACAGATTTTTGAAAAAGGCTTGTGTAGAGTTAGCAATAATTTTTGAATTACATGCTTATTTATTCATGGGTTGTGAACATTACTGGCAAGGCCAGCACTGGTTACCTATTCTTCATTGCCCAACAGAAGGTGATGTTGCGCAATCTTCTTAAACTGTTGGGTGAGGGGGCACACATGGTGCTATTAGGAAAGGAGTTCAGGCTATCAATCCAGGAACAGTGAAAGAATAGCAAAATTTTCCAAATTGGGTACAGTTGTGGCTAGGATGAGGACCTGCCTGTGTTTGTGTTCCTATGCCCTTGTCAGTCTAGGAGGTAGAGTTTAGAGGTTGCAACAAAGTGATCTTGGTGAGTTGCTACAAAGCTTCCTGTAGGTGGTATATATTGCTGCTGCTGCTGTACATCAACTATGAAGAGAATGAATGTTTAAGATGGCTGATGAGATGTCAATCAAGTCAACTTCTTTCACTTTAATGGTGTCAATCTACTTCAGTACTTTCAACTTCACTCCACCAGGTAATTATTCCATCACACTCTTTAATTGTACCATGTCGGTGAAGGACAAGCTTTCTGCAAGAAGTTGAAATTAGTTCTTTCATCTCTATTGCTTCTAATAAAATATTTAACAATAATATGTGTAGGAATGAATGAATGTGTGAGTTGTCGAGTGAGGTGAAAGATGATGTGTGAAATGTAAATTAAATCCTGACTGTTTGCAAGTAATCAAGAGCCAAAAGTTATGAACTAGCACAATTAATGTTGCATGATGGGATGAGTGGTGTTTATTTTAAAATGTCGAATGAGATTTTTATGTATTAATTTGTTAATAACTGTTTTACTGAATCATTTTCTGATTATGTTATAAAGATATAATCTTCTCTTCATTGATGTAGTAACTGAGTAAATTTTAAAGATGTCTAATGCAAATAGTTTTAGAAATACAATATTTGAATAATTTTAAAATATGAGCTGTATGTTTGAGTAGACCCTGCTGTCAAAACAGGGTGGCCTTTAAAGGGTTATCTGTGACTGATAATTGAAGCTTCTGAACACGCAATCAGCAATTCTTAGTGTTTGTAAAGGTTTGATAAGGAGTGTAATGATGGTGGTTTGAAATTCAGTCCAGAGATGGGCAGGAAACATTTCCCATTTTAAGTCAAAAAATGGTGTCGAGTGTGTTGGCTGGTATTTCTCACATGATCCCATGTTACTCATCTCATTATCTATGCAAGCAAAAAGTTGCATGACTTTCTCAGAAAATTGTATGGTAGGTGAGCTAAAACTTTATGCCACTGACAAGGCCTTCTGGATTTGAAAGCACTGGGACCATATTCAAAGGTCATTTGGGTACCAGTTCAGACACTGCAAGTGAGGAACTACCCCTTACATTGTGGTGGTTATTAGTAGCAATTGCTTTAAGTCACATGGACATATAGCCACTGATAGCTGGGGAAAGGAGGCTTGGCCCTTTCATGGTTGACTGCAAAAGGAGGCCAGCTCACCCAGACATTTGCAGCCTGGGCAAAGTCAGAGCTCAGGTCAGTGCTAAGGCTTCAGATAAATGGAACAGTCAGCTGTACTGGAAAAAGGGTAACTATATCCTTTACTCTACAAGAGTAAGTGACACTACCTCTTCTTTGTAACCTTACACTCAGAAGGACATAGTTCTTTTTTGTATTATTCACCAATGGTATGTAGATGTTATTGTCAGGATCATCACTTTTTTCCCATTCCTAGTTGCCCTTGAGAATGTAGTGCCTTCATGAGCTGCTGCTATCTATTTTGTGTTGGTACACTCACAATGCTGTTTGCGAGGGACTTCCACAACTTGGACACAGTGCTGTAACTCTGCCACTGCAAATAATCTTTTCAAGAATGATGGACTACAATGCTCAGAATCAAATGTCCCCATCTCATTTTTTCACATGATTAACATCTTCCTGCTAACTACACTTGCTGTTCATCCACTGGGTGTGCCTCCTAGCTTTGCATAAGGCGCATAATCACAAATTGCTCCAGATCCATTCCCTTCAACCCAAGAGCTCTGCCCTTCCCTAAGAAGCATCAATGCTAATACTTTGCATAGGTTCCTCTCCAACTTTATCGAATAATTCCTTCTCTTCTTTTATGTAGGCATGAACAGCAGCCAGGAAAGCCCAGGCCAGAGTACACTATAGACTGAAGCCCTGCTGACTGGTATCACCTGTGAACAAGATGCCCATGAAGCCTGTGTTAACCCACATCTTCTCCAAGTACATTGATCTTCTCTGTCAGTGGGTACTTATCCAAATTTGGACTAAGGGTTCCAATCTGGTGAGCATGTCACTGATATGGAACTGCAGTTGATTCAGGAAGAAATGCCCGGCTCTCTGCCAGAGACCAGGCACCGCTGTTCAGTCCCATGCAGAAGAGGTGCTATGTACTCAGCTATAAGTAACATGATCAACTTGCAGAAGGAGGGAGGCAGGGGAACATCACACAGGTGTGCCACAGGAGCTCCAGAAGGCTAGTACAAAAGATTACAGAATCCATCCACACTTTCACTACTGTGATAGCTCTGGCCTGCAAACACTAGGAGACAGTGAGGTTTGCAGATGCTGGAGATCAGAGTTGAAAGTGTGTTGGTGGAAAAGCACAGCAGGTCAGGCAGCATCCCAGGAGCAGGAGAATTGACGTTTTGGGCTGGAGCCCCTTCACACTTAGTCAGCTCCAGTGAAGACAGCAGCCACTTTGGAGATTCAGGTCTAACAGAAAACACACTGGCTACTGTGCTTTGGCTTTCACTTCATCTGCTTTAGCCATGGCTGCTCTCTGTATCACATTTTCAGCTCTGCTCTGTATCAAAGGCAAGGTGAGAGGGGGACAGGGAACAAAGCACTTAACCTCACTCCAAGTGCTTTTTTCTTTCAAGGAGACAGGGTGATGCCAGCAGGGAATAGGAGAAACAGAGACTGCAGAGATGCCCTGATCCTCCACTGTCCCCTTGCTTGTGATCCCAATATCTGCGGTGGATTAAGCTGAAGGGATTGACCCTACATCTGGGCACAACACTCTCAGTGGGCCTACATCTTCTTGGTCAAAGGTTGCTGGCAAGTTTACCCAATTGTTCAAATTCACCAAAGCTTAGCACACAGGGATATCCTTCTATTCTAGCTGACCGAGAGATTTATAAGTCATACTAAGGGCACATTGAGGACAAGGGTATTGAAACAATTTGTATATAAATCATTTCTGTATTGTTATTGCATTGTTATGGCATCTACTGGAGTTTTATCATGCCTAGAGGATTCAGCTGAGTTTGAGCACTGGAAAGATATGGAGCATTTTCAGTTAACGAAAGGATCTGATGCTTTACAAGTGTCAAACATTGGTTATTCTCTCATCATCCACCTCTCACATTATGGAAAAAAGATTGGTACATTTCACAAGGAAAAGATTTGTTTTATGTCTGCCATTCTAATAGAAACACGGTAATTTTTAAGTATTTGATATGGCCATTGGCCACCTCAAATATTCACCTTTACTAATCACACAGTACTCAATATTGAACAGGTGCACAAGTAGCTACCCTTTGCTGTATGAGTGCTGTTAGATAAGACATTGAGGAACAGTGAGGGACCAGTGCTGACTCATTTGCAATGTGAAGCACTGAAGGGATGTTGATGGGCAATCTCTCATAAGTAGTGTTCTCAGAATGAATGTCAACTTGACTGTCTTCATTACATTACTGATATGACTTCAACACATGTCCTATATTGGTACTAATATACAGCAGAATGCTCCAATGGATAACTGTTTTATCATTAACTTATGCAATGTTGATGCAGAGGAAATTAAAAACCTGCCACATACCTTTTGCAGAGGTGAAGATACTAAATCCATGTGAGATGTTTTTATTGACTACAGCAAACACCAATAGGGACCGCTGGGATGGGACAAAGAACAGAGGACTTGATGTCAACTGTGCAAATGACTTAAGAAGTTGCAAATGGAAAATATGATCCCAGGGTAGTAACTCTGGAAGTGTCTGGCTATTAGGGAACCTCTGTTCTGTCAGCCTCTCTAGTCCATTGGCCTGTATTCCTAATATTAATCATATATCTGGGATGTAAAAACACACTCACTCTCCTCTTCCTCCTTAAAGCTTTCCTCTCTCTCCTGCATTAGTTTCTCGTCCAACAGAACCCTTCTTTGGTAACTTCTGGTGGAGGGCACAGCACAATAATGCTTGACCTCCTGTCTGACCTGTAATGCATGGCTCTGCCTAACTGATCCAGTCATTGGAACCTCATCTTTAGGCACTGTGTTCTCTGTCTCACAGTGGTCTTTGTCAACAGCACTCAATACTCCCTGTTTCAATTGAGTCTCTTGATATATCTATTAATGTACATCCACAGGCCATGGTTATCAAAGCACTTATGCCCTTTCTGGCATGATCTTCCTTTGTTTTGACCCCCTTTCCAGATCATGCAGCTCCTTCCAATACAGTACCTGGTCCCAACCTAAAATCCCCAATTGCATATTACCCTTGTGACCATCTTCCCAGTGACCCAATACATCAGGTCAATCCCCAGGACTGACTGTAGCTCACATCTCCCAGATTGGAAATGTCACAGCCCCTGGATTAACTATAGCAGTAGGCTCTGTCTAACTGGAGTCCCCACCTTATCCCACTAAACACTCATTTGCACTGACTTTTACACATTGCTATCCTCTTCAAGATCGTGCAGGGCACTTGCCTCAAACTGCTGAAAAATGACAATCTATTCCCTGAAGGCTAGGAGCTTGTATCACTTTGGTTCCCCTTTATGCTATCCTAAATCACACCATATCCAGTTTACCCATCACCCCAGTACCGCCAATCCATCATTGCCAGTTTTAAAATTCTAATCTTTACTTCCAAATCCCCCATGGCCTTGACAATCTGTATAACTCCTTCTAACCAGCTTTATAAACATATCACTTCAGTTGTTCAAGCTTCAAAATTTCCCACCTAAGCGTTTCCCTCTCAACATCTCTTTTCCATTAACCTCTTCTTTAGATTCTATCTCTATGACTGAGATTTTGCCACCTTCTCTAATACCTCCTCATATTATTCAGCATCAAAGCTTCTGCGAATTGTCTTGGATGATTTACTTTGGTAAAGGCAATATTAAATACAAGCTTGTTGTCATGGTTATCAGCCCATGTTTGATTCTATTTCCTTCTCAGACACCATTACTCTCAGGTAAAGGTGCTAATAAGATGAAGGCACAATAAATTGTGTTGGTAATATTACATATTTTGCCAGTGTTTAGTGCTGTTTAAAATGATTGTGGTGAATGTGTAACTGTGCTCATACTGTTACTACTGCTCAGGAGACCAATGCTGCCATTGATGTCTCAGATAATAATAGACATTTGAAAACTAAACAAGCTCTCTCAACAAATGAAAACCAGTTACTTTTAAACTCATTGGCATTATGTGGAGGAAATCATAAAAATTATTTGGCACTGTTGAACCAGTCTGTTGATAGAAGTATTCCAAGGCCTGCAATGAAACCTTTGATAATTAAATCATCAAATTAATTGAAATTAACTTCAACATCCAGTATTTATATAGAGGAATGAATGATCTGTTCCACAGATAATCTAATAGCAGGATCAGAACTGGTCTGATAACCAATTCACACACTTTCACTTTAAATCAAGAGACAATTTTCTGATCAAAGTAAGAATAGTAGTTTGTTTAAATTTGAGTGTGATATTTAAATGCACACATGCTAAGACATATCTCAGACATCTAAATAATAATTAAACAGTCACACAACAGGAGCTAGCCTTAGTCATAAGAAACCCAAGTATTTTGATAATGGCAAAAGTGATTGATATATTTCCATAAATCATAAAGATTTAAATAATTAGTTACTTTTAAGTTTTACATATGCTCAATTATTCATACAGTATAACCTAACAAAACCAGATGAAGACAGAAATAAAATAATTTTGAGGGCATTCTGGTCATTAGTTGCCTTAAGGCATTCACTTATAATGAGACTCTTGAGATGAACAATAATTTTAAATGACCTGAATGAAATGATCACTATTGTTCTGAATCTGAGGACTATATTTATCATTGTCTGTGCTCTGCCAATGTTTCATTATGTTTGAGGTGAATGGGACAATGCTAATTCAGTAATATTGCAGCAAATTCTGAATTATTGATTTCCCTTTACCTCAAACAGTCTTGGAATAATCTTTACTTCTTTATTTTTTCATGGAATATGAACATCGCAGTCTATCTCTCAAAATACCACAGAAGATCACAAATTGAAACATCTGCCGCTCTGCAGCATTTGTTAGCTCAAATAAATCAAATAGGTTTGTTTCCTTCACTCGAATTTCAGCATTCTTCTATAGGTAAGACAAAGTTGAATGTGCTCATTTGAACAGATTTTGTAAAACACATGTAATCTTATATACGGAAAAAAAAACAGTATTTCTGACATGGAAATCAATTTTTGGCTATTACTACCTGATAGAAACCATTTTGTCAAGGGGGAGTATTAGATTGGAACAGAAGATTGTCCCAAGGCTCTTCTGTCCAAATCTGACAGTCTGCCATCTTAAATGCAGCAGAGGTTCAAGTCAAACTGCTCAGAAGCTATATCCGGAGCTAAAAGAAGTATGCAATCAAAATGCTGCATGGGGACTAATTTTTAACCCTTTGGAAATGTACCTCTATGAGGGTATACAGAAGGCAATAGACAGAAATGAATGAATGCTTGCTGAAGCTGTTTGGGTAATAGGGAGCTGTAAAATGGAGAGAGGAAGGTGTAGGTTAGAGACTCCATCGCCTTCCAGACTGCCTCTAATAAGTATAAGACAGGAAGGGCTGAGGTCAGTCTTTTGACTTAGAGGCTAATTGACATCCTTAAGTAAAGGACTATGTCTTGCCTTTTCAGGTATTTTACCAGTGGCTGGTAGAGACCACACCATATGAACAGCCATGGCACGTATGCTTGTGGCTTGGTGTTGATGATGGGGGAGGGTACCCTTCTTAGACATCCTGACCACAAATGGAGGAACATGTCTCTTTATCAATCAGCAATGGGGCCTGAAGATCCCATCCTACTCAACCAGATTTGAGATTCCATATTAAATGCTTCCAATAGACCCTATTGCAGCATCTGCAGTAGTCACCAGCCCTGGTGATACTGTTAGTGTTGCAGAGATGTTGACCTTTCTCGGGCTGTCAATTCTCAGAGTGAGTTAACCCATGACCATGACGTCAAGTAGGAAATTTCCCCTAATGGAGTTGGAATCTATGTAGGCAGCCAACAGGGTGCCTAATTGGACTTAATTTCAATGTATCTCCTGGAAATGACCATAACGCTGTATCATTACCCCTTCAGCTGATGATTAGGCCTACCATCACGATTATTAAATTCCAACCAAAGTTTCAATGTGATAAGGCCAACATTGTATTGATCACCAAATCAGTTTTATTAAAATCTGGGGAAGGTCTGAGGACGTGGGAACATAGCTGGGAGCCAGCCCACATTTCATATCTAAAGTTGACTATGGAATCTACCTCAAAGGATGCCTGAAAGGGGATGAAAAATTCCGGCAACTAGGGCTTGACCAAGTTCCTAAGCAATTATATTTTTCCATTCATCTTCATAGATACAGCTACTTGACAGTTTATTACAGTGGTGACCCACAAATACAGATTTTCATCTGAGTGTGGATCATTTATGTTAGAGATTAGAGGAAGCTTCCATTGTTATGAAGATGTGGGTGTACTTTAAGCAAGTTAAAAGCAGCAGACCTACCAGACACAGCATCAAGTGTACTCAAAAAGGTAACAATGTAAAACTAGGTCGAACAACTTGATTAGTTTGTTGATTGGAGACAAAAGCAAATTCGAATTCTGCCAATCAGTTTGCAGTATACACAAGACATATCAAACTCCAATCAAGTTTGAATTGAGTATTGACAATGTTGAGGGACATGACACAATCCGATGCTCTGGAGTATAAGGCAAGGGAAAATTGAATAGTTGAGAGGAGAACTGCCACAATCTAGCATGTAAACAGATTGCTTGAAAAATAGCTCTCTTAAAAATGCACCTTTTCAATCAATAACCTGTAAAGCAGTAATTCCTAACCAGGAGAAAAGAAGACACAGGCAGATCTGAAGACAACAACTGAAAGGCTATCTGGTTTTGAGTTAAGTGTTATTTTGTAAATCTTAATTGGGAGTTTTATCAGGCTAGTATTATCAAAGGGAAGGTAAAAGATAGGTTAGAGAATGAAATTGTAAATAGTGGTTAGTTAATTATTCTCTGTCATACTTTAAGAAATAAAGTTGTTAATTTTCACTTTAAGTAATTCTTGGCCACTCGATTTTTAAAGATTACTGCACAGGATAAATCTTTTAAATTAAGCAGGAGAGTTTACCCTGTGTTGTAATATTATTATGTACATCTGCAATGTCAGTCCAGTTATTTTTCTTTCAGCTGGTGAAAGCTGAGATGCATGTAACTTAAAATACAATACTTGAGCTAGAAGTAGTAGGAGCATTGTCTCTTCCTGACAGGCAACAAGTTATCCAATCTTTCACCTAATCAGCAATCAATACAACATTCTGGTCTTCAATTCAATTGCCATTAAGATAATTGCAAAATATGCCATTGGAGACATGCTTGAGACCACTTCCTTCAACATTTGCACTGAAAAGTAGACCTGGTTGGTTGCATTTTATGGGCATAAAATGAACACAATGAGAACTATTGTGTTTTTAGCCTCAGAGATATGCAGAGATGACACCTGTTTCCATGTTAGTTGCTTCCTTTGCAAAGCTTTAAAATAGTGGTCTCAAGCATACTTTTAGTTCATTTTTCTCAGCAACTACACCTCTGCTTGAATAGCATCATTCAGAGAACAATCAACAGATATACATAATCAAAAACTGAACACTAAAAGAACCAAGTAATCTCAGAAAATAATGATCAAACCTGGCAGTATCTGTTGTGAGGAAAATCGAGTTAGCAGTTCATGTTTTGTTAGTACTGGAAAAAAAGGGAGAGGTGGATTAGTTTTAACTAAATAGAAAAGCAGGAAAGTTATGAAGGGAAGGAAAGAAGAGGAGGAAATGTCTTTGATAGTGTTGAATGCAGGAAAGGAAAAGTGACAAGTAGAACTTTGCTATGAAATAATGGGATAAATAATCCATCAAAAGATGCCCTCAGAGAAGTTGTAAGTCAGAATTATGATCAATCACTATGGTCCAAGATCAAAATAATTCAAATAACAATGAAGTGGAATTATTGATTATTAAGGTTAAGTCATATGGTATCCAGTGAGAGGCAGCCAGTAGGATACAAAATTGGCTTGAAAGTAGGAGACAGAGAGTGGTGATAAAAGGTTGTTGTTCACACTGGATGTTCGGGATCATGCTTAAGGATGAAGGTCTGGCAGATCAATTATCCCCAGTGTCCTGGCAAATATGTATCTCTCAAACATCATCACAAAACACATTATTTAGTCATTATTATATGTTTGATGGTGGGACCTAGCTGTATGCAAATTAGCTACTATGCTTCCTTCACTACAACAGTGACTACAATACTTTATCAGTGATAAAGTGGTTTGGGGCAACCAGTGGTTATTAAAAGCAAAATTCTAATCTTTCCTTCTTTTCTTTACATTTGAGACTCATGTTCCATACCCAAAGTATTTCTGACAGCCTTCTGACCTACTTTTGGAATGGGCAATTTATCAGGGTATCCTGGCAATGACTGAAAACAACCACTCAATGAGAATAGGTGATGTAATTCTTGTTAAGACTATTTCTCAATATTAATACTGCAATATGGAACAATTGCTGAACTTAGTCTTCATGAGGTGGTTCAATGATCACTGGAAGACATATAAAAACTTAATTGTTTTTAAATCAAATTCCCAAAACATTGTTGTGTTGCCAGGAAGACAAGGGTATTTGTCAGCTTCACACTAAACTGGTTGTTACTATTCAACTCATTGCTCTACACCTCTCCTCCAAGAAATCAGAACCATTACTGTAGAGACAAGCAACCCAAAATGAATTTCCTAAAGTAGGTGAGTTCCATAAGAGGCACCTGACAGCTGATCAAATTGATATTAATAAGTGCTGGGTCTCATTCTGGACCTGACTTGGGAGTGATCTGTGATGTAGCTGCTCCTTTAACAAGGTTATGCAGTCCTTGTTTTTTTTCTTAGAGAGGTCTTAAATGACACAAACTCTGAAAAGTGTGGGGTGTCAGGTTTTAGTGCAAATTTGACACTAACTAACAGATACTGCTTCAAGCAGAAAGCTTTCAGGTTTTTTAAAAATTGTACAATAAAAGTGGTATGGCCAGTTCTCCCAGCTCAGCTTTACTCTGGTTTGGTTTGGTTTTTAGCACTAAGTTGAAAAACGCTGCTGGACCTAAAGAAGTAGGTCCAGGCTGCTACTCTCTCTCTCTGACCTCTATCTTGTAAGACCCTGTATTTGATTTTACCTTTTGTGCCAGAGGGGGTTTATGAGGATTGTTGCAAGTGTTTCGAACAGCATCATTAAGCTGGGATAGTCTATTGGGTTTTCGGATAGGATATTGATATTCTGTTCTCTTTTGTTTGTGTTTCATTCGGTAACCTTGTAAATAAATTCTGTTTTGTTTAAAACTAAGTGGTTTGACCAACTGAATCATTCCTGGAATATTCACATTATAACTGCTTAAAACAACTAGCAAAGTTAGGGTCTAGGCTACTTTCTTGCAATGTTTTGAGGGGGTCTGGCCTGGTCCGCAACAGGGCTCAGTCACATATTACAACCATATCCTTGACTTTACTCACACTGACAGTGGTTGTCCATGAATTTACATATTTTCATCAACCTGACATACCTCCAGAGCAGATGAGATTTATCTTTACAAATTACAAACATTAACTTTATCAAAGCTTGAAAACATGATATAACTAAGAAGGCGTACAAATATTAAACAGTGTACCTGGTATTTTACCATCAGTGACCATTCTATAACTGCTCTATCCTACTTCAGCTCGCCCACTAAGCGGAACCAAAGTGACAGTAATAGGGGTAATGTTTGGCTACTGAGAGCCTGACATTCAAGGTGAAAAATGACCCACCTCAGACCACGCCATCGTACTATGGGTTTGAGCAGTCCAAGCTGCGTAACTGACAGCAGCTGCTGGAATGGCAAGGAATAGTGCGATTTGGAGAGAGGCCATCAGGCTCCTGCTTTATGATTCCAATCTCACTACCTGTGAGAAGGATATTGCTCTTGGGCATCTGCAATCACAAAGCTGGAGAGATTAGGATGCAGTATTTTTGGCTCCTAGAGGAGGATGTCTATGATGAGACCATGTGGAGGTTACGATTGGGCATAGCTTTTCGGGAAAGGGGGCCAGACTCCATTGAAGCAACATCAAAGGTCAAGTTGGGAAAATTCCTCACTCAGCAGACTAATTCCCATTAAAAAGGCCTTAACCATCATATTTTCATTCCAGGAGGACAGAGCTGGATGAAGCTGGCAAACCATATCCAAAGATAGGCCCAAGATGGCAATAGATGACTGCAGATGGCAAGAACTGCAGAGTGGAACAATTACTTCCCTTTACCAATACGTGAGCCCAAGTATAATACTGAACATCAGACAATCCAAACTTCATCCTCTAGCCACTATACATGTCCATAGTCTTCATGTCCTTGCACCGCTCTACGCCATGCTATACCTCACCAATCCCCTCTATATACCTTTCATGGAGATGCACTTGGTATACATTTTGGGCACACCTGTGAAGTGGGCATTAATAAATAAATTTCTGCCAACTGAATAGAATTATCATTAAACATGCTTCATATAAAACTCTCATACATGAAAAACATACAAAACGAAATCCCCACCAGTGGTCAATCTTTTTTTAAAAAATCAGGCAAAAGTCCTTCATCAGAAATGAGTCTTGTGAGCTGAGGGGGTGGACAGATAAATGGGAGGGGGTGGGGTGGGGGGAAGTAGCCGAGAGTGCAATAGGTAGATAGAGGGGGGGTAATAGTGATAGGTCAGAGAGGAGGGTGGAGCAGATAGGTTGGAAGGAAGTTGGACAGGTAGGACAGGTCATGATGGTGATGCCAAGTTGGAAGGTTGTAACTGGGATAAGGTTGGGGGAGCAGAAATGAGAAAACTGGTGAAATCCACATTGATCCCATGTGGTTGCAGGATCCCAAAGTGGAAGATGAGACATTCTGTCTCCAGGTGTCAGGTGGTAAGGGTTTGGCGATGGAGAAGGCCCAGGACCTGTATGTCCTTGGCAGAGTGAGAGGGGGAGTTGAAATGTTCAGCCACAGAGCGGTGGGGTTGGTTGGTGCAGGTGTCCCAGAGATGTTCTCTGAAACCATTTGCAAGTTGGCGTCCTGTCTTCCCGATGTATAAGATAGCACATTGGGTGCAACAAATACTAGATGACATTAGTAGAGGTACAGATAAACTTCTGTCGGATGTGGAAGGATCCTTTGGCACCTTGGATGGAGGTGAGGGGAGTGGTGTGAGTGCAGGTTTTGCACTTCCTGCAGTTTCAGGGGAAGGTTCCAGTGGGGTGTGTGTTGGTGTGAGGTGTGGATCTGATGAGGGAGTCGTAGAAGGAATGGTCTTTCCGGAACACTGGTAGGGGTGTGGAGGAAAAAATATATCTGGTGGTGGGGTCTGTTTGTAGGTGGCGGAAGTGGCGGAAGATAATGCGGTGTATGCGGAGGTTGGTGGGGTGAAAGGTGAAGACCAGGGGTATTCTGTCCTTGTTGCATTGGGAGGGATGGGTTCAAGGGCAGAGGTGCAGGAAGTGGAGCAAATGCACTGGAGGATATTATTGACCATCTGGAAAGGGAAATTGCAATCATTCCCTCCCCTCACCTTATCACAGATCTAACCTTCCAACTCAGCACCATCTTTACGCACTGTTCTACCTGTCCATCTTCCTTCCCACCTATCTGCTCCACCCTCCGCTCTGACCTATCACCATTACCCCCACCTCCATCTGCCTATCACACTCTGAAGTACCTTCCCCCAAGCCTCACCCCCTCCCAATTATCTGTCCACTCCCTCAGCTCACAAGCCTCAATCCTGGTGAAGGGCTTCTGCTTGAATCATTGATTCCCCTGCTCCTTGGATGCTGCCTGACCTGCTGTGCTCTTCCAGTACCATACTCTCAACTCTAAGACATACAGTCGCATGTTCAGTTTAGCAATTTATTAATTTTTGAAAGTTATCCATACCTTTATTATGGGCTTAAGGGTCAAAACAAACCATGGAAAATCTAAACAATTTATTCTATTGGAAGTTTTATTCCAGAGAACCTTTTTCATGAGCTACTCCAGATGGCATGTCAATCAAAATACCCCAGGAAGAAGGTTTTTTTTTGTCAATTTGAAATGATTCTGGGCAATTAAATCACTTTACATTATTACATTAGAGACCCCAAGAGATGCTTTGAGCACTTCAAATGCATAAAAGTATTTTTTTACCATTGGGAGTGAGAAAGGTAGCCTAATGATCAGTACACTTACATAATACTGATCAATTTAACTGTGAAAATACGTTTGCAAAGAAGGTCCTGATTACTGATCACTGCATTAGAAACACATATAATTTTCAATATAATTTTTAACTTGAAACAACTTTTTTTTGGTTAAAAGCATGTGACTGAAAATAATCTAAAGGCAGCTGGGGAGTTACCCAAATAAGACTGGAGTTTCCCAATGGTTCAAGTCTGGGGGTTTGAAACCATATTTTCTTACTGAAAAGGCACAAATCACAACTAATTGCCGTCAGTGGGGTGAAACTCCACCTCTGTAGTGGACAGCAAGGGGAGGAATGCTGCATTGGGGGCATATGGGCATAATCCCTGACTGTGAAAGTTGTTGAACTCAAAAATGGGGCGGGAATTGCAAAATTCAGTCCTGTCTGGCACTTTTAATTCCTAGAAGTTCCATTTTGACATGGATGGAGGCACGAAATGCTGTCCATAGAGATCTGGAATGGTCTGGGTATGTACGGACATTGGACAGATTGGACAGTTCTTAACAGTAGGACTGTAGAATCTGCCATTTTCTTCCCATTCACCACCAGCACTGCTTAATCAAAGTGTTTGATGCAAAGTCCGGGTCTTTGTTGCCATTGCTTAAGTGGTATCTTACGTATGTCATACCTCATGTGGTTAAACAATTACGGGCACTTTCTGGAATGTGATAGTTGTTATGAAGGATACAGTGTTGGTAGGTTATGTGAATATCACTGCATAGTTAGGTGGAAGATTCAATGTGCTGTTATAATGCCAGTAGTTGTCAATTACTAAAAACGATGTGTTGAGATAGGATCTTGACCATTTTTAAAAATCATTACATTTTCTCAGGCACTGGAACCATGTCCTATTAGCATTGCTCTGAATTGGATCCCTTGCCTCCTCCAGGTTTGGATATCCGTTTAACTCTGTAACCTTTCCTCCACTGCCGTGCTGTGGAATCTTTGAGTTTCCTCCTTCAGTCCTAGAATCATTTTCTTACATGAGCCAGTGCATCTTAGACCTTCAGTTTGAAACACATGCATACATGCAGATTATAAAGAAAGTTTTTCCGAATGAATGATTGTTTTCAGAACAGTTGGGTTGCCCTTTTAGACCCTGCAGGTATTTTAAATCGTTACAATCATCAATTAGCTTCAAGAAAGAATGTTCAAAAATAGGCTTTTAAACAAGTGTGTTTAAGCGCAACACTTGTTTCACACCCATTTCATGCTTTCTCCAATATAACTCTTTTTATCTTCACTTTGACTGAATTGAAACTCCAGTGAGTGACCAACACTATTTTTGGTTGCGGTTACAGTTGATGTTTTATTTTGACGAGACTATTCCTTCTAAAGGATCACTTATGCGATTTGTGACTGACAGGACCTTGGAAAAGCATAGTCAAAGTAAACTGCAGCCATTAGCAATACTAAGGCCACACACATTGATTCCAGAGGAATATCAGGCAGAAAATTAAAGTAGAGAAAATCTACTCCTGCAATCAAGATAAATTAAGTTAAGCTTTCAGATGATAAATACTAAATAATGAAACAATGTGATCAAATTACATAATTTTATTCATGTTCTAAACTTATAAACCAAAGCTTTGTTTTCTAAACATAGGCCACTGAAAAATTACAAAAAAAACAAACTAGCATTTTCATGCCTCATTAATAACTCTTTCATTAAGCAAGTCAGTCCTCATCAACCATGGGATAATCTGTTTCCATCATTATCGATTTCTTACTGTGGTACAGCTTTACAATTAAACTCCATTTGTCAAAAGTAAAATTATTCTTCAACTTCTTTAAAACGAAGCTGTAGGATGATCTCCTAGATCAAAGGGGATTAAAAATGAGTTTACTTTGTGTCTGGATAGTGATACGTTTGCAAGGTGATTACATGGAGCTATTGCCAGTACTTTATGATTTTTCTCTTTGACTATAACAGTATTCTCAAGACTGATATCTGCAAGGCTGAACAAGATATTGATGATGAATCATTTACCCATACCCATTGCAGATTAGGGTTTTTGTGGATATATATTCTTTTCTCCAAAATAAAAGCTATTAATCTGTCTGAGAGAGGGTTGATGTGCTTTGTCTTTAAAACTTCACCTTTTGCACTGTCATTTTACTTTAATATTCAGCTGTAAGACCAGGAGAAAAATTGAGGAAACTGGCAGAAGATGTCAGGTGCTCAGCAATTGTGGGATGACCAGCAATGTGTCTCACATGAATCATCAGCTTCAGTCATTTGACTTTATTTGATTTGGTAAATGTTTAGTTGGATGAGTACCTCTGATCAACTGAATTACTTTGCCCAAGAATATTGATCAGTGCCAAACCTGCCTTAATACAAGATCAATTGTGCTAATACACTTAATGTTCTAGGCTGTTCACAGTGGTGTAAATTGTCAAAGAAAGAATGTTAACCTAGTCAAGCAAAGCATGAAAGCGATCCACTCATTAATCTCTGGTGTAACTGAGCATTACCTCAGTTTTCAAGGTTTTATCTTGTTTATGACAATAATATTCTGTGTATCCCAAAGACTGGATTTTAGAGAGAATTGAGCAATGCTTACCATCATGTCTGTGCTCTGCCCAAGAACAGGTCCTTGGCTTATTGCCTGCTGATGCTTTATCCTGCAATAGTTAATTGGCAGTTTTTTGTCAGGAGCCATTTGCCATTGTTTTCTACATTCAAGATGAAGGTAAGGCGGCAGCTTCCAAGTCTGCCCCAGCCAGAACAGAATATGAACTCACCCTTTTCCTGTTATTCTGAATCACTGGCTTACCATCTGGTCAAAAAAAAAGAACTGCTTTCTACATTCTAAAGGCCTCACCCAAATCTGGACATCAGTTAATTCCACCAGCATAATGTTTTGGAATAGTGAAAAAAAAATTACAAATTCATAAATGAAATCACCATTTTTTTTTGCAAATGCTATCTCGAGGTCAGCTTTGCTGCTTTAAATCCACACCAGCAAAAAAAGAGGCAAAACACTTTTGGGAATACAAGGAGTACAATAGAGATAGAAAGCAAATTTCAAAGCATAGAATGGCACTCCATTGACATTCTGTTAGAATTTCAATTTGTTAAAGAAATAGTTAATCTTTACTTCTTAGACAAGTCAATACTTGATTTTTAAAAAGCACTCATTGCTTTGGGAAATGAATAAGGAGAACCGAAGTATTTTTGTTATTTGTTATTTCTCATGATGATTATAAAAACCTGAAAAGGATTTCTTAATTTTAGAAGATCAATTTAAAGATTAGGTTCCCTAGAGTATGGAAACAGGCCCTTCGGCACAACAAGTCCACACTGACCCTCCGAAATATAATCCACCCAGACCCATTCCCCTACATTTACCCCTGACTAATGCACTTTCACTATGGGCAATTTAGTTTGGCCAATCCACCTAACCTGCACACCTTTGGAGTGTGAGAGGAAATTAGAGCGCATGGAGGAAACCCACGGAGACATGGGGAGAATGTGCAAACTCCACACAGACAGTAATCTGAGGCTGGAATCAAACCCAGGTCCGTGGGGCTGTGAGGCAGCAGTGCTAACCACTGAGCCACCGTGCCACCCTCATGAGGTTCAAATTCAGATTAGATTCCCTACAGTGTGACAACGGGCTCTTTGGCCTAACAAGTCCACACCAACCCTCTGAAGAGCAACCCACCCACCCCATTTCCCTCTGACTAATGCACCTAACACTGTGGGCAATTTAGAATGGCCAATTCACCTGACCTGGACATCTTTGGACTGTGGGAGAAAACTGTAGCACCCAGAGGAAACCCAGACACGGGGAGAACATAGAACATAGAACATAGAAAAATACAGCACAGAATAGGCCCTTTGGTCCACGATGTTGTGCTGAGGGTTAACCTTTAATGTAAAAGAAAATAACTTAACCTATGCACCCTTCAACTCACTGCTAGATTAGATTCCCTACAGTGTGGAAGCAGGCCCTTCGGACCAACCAGTCCACACCGACCCTCATGAAGAGCAACCCACCCAGACCCATTCCCCTAACTAATCCACCTAACACTATGGGCAATTCAGCATGGCCAATTCACCTAACCTGCACATCTTTGGACTGTGGGAGGAAACTAGAGCACCTGGAGGAAACCCACGGAGACATGGGGAGGTGTGTGTACACCACACAGACAGTCACCCGAGGTGGGAATTGAACCCAGGCCCCTGACACTGTGAGGCAGCAGTACTAACCACTGAGCCACCATGCTGCCTAGCCACGTGCATGGCCAGCAGTTGCTTAAATGGCCCTAATGACTTTGGTTCCACCACCATCACTGGCAACGCATTCCATGCATTCACGTCTTTCTACGTAAAGAACCTTCCTCTGACATCCCCTCTATACCTTTCTCCTAATATCTTAAAACTATGACTCCTCTTACCAGTCAATCCTGCCCTGAGGAAAAGTCTCTAGCTTTTGACTGTATCCATTCCTCTCATTATCTTGTATACCTCGATCAGGTCACCTCTCTCTCTTCTTCTTTCCAGAGAGAAAACTCTGAGCTTATTCAACTTTCTTCATAAGGCAAGCCCTCCAGTCCAGGGTAGCATCCTGCTAAACCTTCTTTGCACCCTCTCCAAAGCCTCTGTATCTTTCCTACAGTAGGGCAACCAGAACTGGACACAATATTCCAAATGTGGTCTCACCAGGGACTTGTAGAGCTGTAGCAAAACCTCGCAGCTCTTAAACTCGATCCTCCTGTTCATGAAAGCCAAAACACCATCTGCTTTCTTAACAATCCTATCCACTTGGATAGCAACTTTGAGGGATTTATGTACATGCACACCAAGATCCCTTTGTTCCTCCACACTGCCTAGAATCCTGTTTTTAATCCACTTTTCAGCATTTGAGTTCGATCTTCCAAAATGCATCACTTTGCCTTTGTCCGGGTTGAACTCCATCTGACATTTCTCAGCCCCACTCTGCATCCTGTCTATGTCGTGTTGCAGCCTGCAATAGCCCTCGATACAATCGATGGCACCTCCAACTTTTGTGTCATCTGCAAATTTACGAACCCACCTCTCAACTTTCTCATCCAAGTCATTTATAAAAACTACAAAGAGCAGAGGCCCAAGATCAGAGCCCTGCGAGAACCCACCACCAGGCAGAATATTTTCCATCTACAACCACTCTCTGCCTTCTGTCAGCTAAACAATTCTGAATCTAGTTAGCCAAATCTCCCTGCATCCCATACTTCTTGACTTTATGAATGAGCCTACCTTGAGGAACCCTATCAAATGCCTTGCTGAAGTCCACATACACCACATTCACTGCTCAACCTTCGTTGACCTGTCTTGTCACCTCCTCAAAGAGCTCAATAAGATTTGTGAGGTATGACCTGCCCTTCACAAAGCCATGCTGACTGCTTTTAATCATGCTATGCTTTGCCAAATAGTCATAAATCCTATCCTTCAGAATTTTTTCCAAACTTTTGCTGACCACAGACGTAAGACTGACTGGTCTGTAATTGCCAGGGATTTCCCTATTACCTTTCTTGAAAAGAGGAACAACATTGGCCTCCTGCCAATCCTCCGGTACAACTCCCGTGGAGAGTGAGGAAGCAAAAATCTTCGCCAGTGGCTTAGCAATCTCCTTTCTCGCTTCCCGGAGCAGCCTAGGATAAATCTGGTCTGGCCCTGGGGACTTATCAATCTTAATGTTTTCCAAAATTTCCAGCACATCAACTTCATCAATCTCGATCTGTTCAAGCCTGTTTCTCAGTTCCTCAAAGTTCTCATTCACATCAAGGTCCCTTTTCTTAGTGAAAACTGAAGCAAAAAACTCACTTAGGGCTTCCCTGTCTGCTCAGACTCCATGTACAAGTTCCCCAGGCTAACTCTGATCGGCTCTACTTTCTCCTTCATCATTCTTTTTTTCCTCACGTTTGAGTAAAATGCTTTCAAGTTTTCCCTAATCCTTTTTGCCAAGCCTTTTGCGTGCCACCTCCTGGCTCTCCTCAGTCCATTTCCGAGCTCCTTTCTAGCAAGCCTGTAATTCTCTAAAGCTGTCCAAGATCCTTGCTTCCTCCACCTGCCTTCTTCCTTTTGACGAGAAGCTCCTCTGTTCTCGTCATCCGAGGTTCCTTAATCTTACCCCTTCTTACCTGTCTCAGAGGAACAAATTCGTGTATCAGTTGCAACAATGGCTCCTTAAATAGGCTCCACATGTCTGCTGTGCCCTTTCTGTGGAACAATTGCTCCAAGTCTGTATTTCCCAAGTCCTGTCATAATTTCCTTTTCCCCAATCAAATATCTTCCCTCAGTAACTGCTCATTTCTCTCTCTAAGGCTATGGTAAATGTGTGGCAGTTGTGATCACTGTCACCAAAGTGTTCACCCACTGTGAGATCTGACAGCTGTCCTGGCTCATTGCCGAGCACCAAATCCAAAATGGCCTCTCCCTTTATCGGTCTGTCTACATACTGACAAAAACAGCTCCATCCAAACCATCTGCACTTAGGAGAATGTGCAAACTCCGCACACACATCACTCAAGGCTAGAATCAAACCTGGACCCCCTGGTGCTGTGAGGCAGTAGTGCTAACCATTGGGCTACCATGCCCCTTTTTTAGGGATTGCAGTTTGCAGACTGTATTATACCGCAATTATGAAATACCACCTATGTTTAAAGAAAAATGTTTCATCTATTTAGAGTTTACAAGACTAAGATTTTAATTAATTGAATCCTTTAAATAGTTTTTTAAAATTATAAAACAAACATATCGTCAGTTGGTTTAAGAAAATTAGCATATACAGGCTTGAGTTCATGTCCTACAATCGCAGTCAGGTGAAACATGCAACCAATTCAACAGCAGCAATCAATGCAAAAGCACAGATGTGACCTCACTGAAGCTCATTTAGATGAATGGTGTTTGGAAGTGGTCATAATCTCCTTCAAAACAGCATTTCAGGACACACTCAAAGAACATACTGTCAACTGGAAAATGGCTAATGTAACACCCCTGTTAAGAAAGGAGGGAGGCAAAAGACAATAAATTATAGACTGGTTAGCCTGAACTCAGTCATTGATATGATTTTGGAGTTCATTAGTAAGGATGAAATTGTGGAGTACAGAACAAACTCGGTTATCCGAACATTGATTATCTGAATTTCAGATTATCCAAACCAGATTTCAAGGTCCTGATGCTTGGGTAATCTGTGTAATCAGAACATTCAATTATCCAAACAAAATGTTTCCCGCCCGTATCATTTGGATAATTGAGGTTACCCTGTTCTTGGAAGCACATGGTAAAGTAGGGCTGAGTCAGCATGGCTTCCTCCAGGAGAGGTCATGTCTGACAAATTTGTTAAAATTCTTTGAGGATGTAACAAGCAAGTTAGACAAAGGAGAGTGATCTATTTAGATTTCCAGAAAGCCTTTGAGAAGGTGCCATGCAGGATGCTGCTAAATAAGATTAGGACTCATGGGTTAGAGGCAAGGTATTGGCATTGCCAGAGGTTTGGCTGACAGATAGACAGTGCAGAGTGACAATAAAGGATTCTTTTTCAGGATGGTACCATGGACTAGTGGAGTTCAACAGTGTTCAGTGTTGGCACCACAACTATTCACATTACACATTAACAATTGGGATAATGGAATTGAGGGCATTGTTGCTAAGTTTGCAGGTGACACAAAGATAATTGGAGGGACAGGTAGTGTTGAGGAAGCGGGGAGGCTGCAGAAGGTCTTGGACAGGTTAGGAGAGTGGGCAAAGGAGTGGTAGATGGAATACAATGTGGGAAAGTAGGACGTTATGCACTTTGGTAGGAAGAATAGAGATGTAGACAATTTTCTAAATGGGGAAAAGCTTCAGAAATCTGATGCACAAAGCAAGGTTGGAATCCTAGTTCAGAATTCTCCTAAGGTTAATATGCAGGTTCAGTTGGTGGTTAGGATGGCAATTGCAATGACAGCATTCATTTCAAGAAAGCTAGAAAACAAGAGCAGAGATGTACTGCTGAGGCTGTATAAGGCTGTGGTCAGACTGCATTTGGAATATTGTGAGTAGTTTTAGGTTCTGAATCTAAGAAAGCATGTGCTGGAATTGGAGAGGATTCAGAGAATATTTGTACGAATTATCCCAGAGGTGAAGGGCTTGTCATGAGAACTCTTGGTTTGTACTCAATGGAGTTTAGAAAGATGAGAATACAGGGAGAATACAGAATACTGAGAGGCCTGAATAGAGAAGGTGGAGAAGGTGGAGAAACTAGAGAGACGAGAGCCTGTGATCACAGTCTTAGAGTGAAGGAATGACCCTTTAGAACTGAGAACAAGGAGGAATTTTAAAGTCAGCGAGTGGTCAATCTGTGGAAGTCATTGCCACAGAGGCCTGTGGAGGTTGTCATTGAGTGCATTTAAGATAAAGATAGATAGGTTGTTAATTGGTAAAGGGATCAAAGGTAGCAGGGAAAATGCAGAAGACTGAGTGTTCAAAGTTTGTGAGAAGATTTGTAGCTCGGGTGCTCGTTGTTGTGGTTCTGTTCGCCGAGCTGGGAATTTGTGTTGTAGACGTTTCGTCCCCTGTCTAGGTGACATCCTCAGTGCTTGGGAGCCTCCTGTGAAGCGCTTCTGTGATCTTTCCTCCGGCATTTGTAGTGGTTTGAATCTGCCGCTTCCGGTTGTCAGTTCTAGCTGTCCACTGCAGTGGTCGGTATATTGGGTCCAGGTCGATGTGCTTATTGATTGAATCTGTGGATGAGTGCCATGCCTCTAGGTATTCCCTGGCTGTTCTCTGTTTGGCTTGTCCTATAATAGTAGTGTTGTCCCAGTCAAATTCATGTTGCTTGTCATCTGCATGTGTGGCTACTAAGGATAGCTGGTCATGTCGTTTCGTGGCTAGTTGGTGTTCATGGATGCGGATCGTTAGCTGTCTTCCTGTTTGTCCTATGTAGTGTTTTGTGCAGTCCTTGCATGGGATTTTGTACATTACGTTGGTTTTGCTCATGCTGGGTATCAGGTCCTTCGTTTTGGAGAGTTGTTGTCTGAGGGTGGCTGTTGGTTTGTGTGCTGTTATGAGTCCTAATGGTCGCAGTAGTCTGGCTGTCAGTTCAGAAATGCTCTTGATGTATGGTAGTGTGGCTAGTCCTTTGGGTTGCGACATGTCCTCGTTCCATTGTCTTTCCCCTAGGCATCTGTTGATAAAATTGCGCGGGTATCTGTTTTTGGCGAATACATTGTATAGGTGTTCTTCTTCCTCTTTTTGCAGTTCTGGTGTCCTGCAGTGTGTTGTGGCCCTTTTGAATAGTGTCTTGATGCAACTTCTTTTGTGTGTGTTGGGGTGGTTGCTTTCGTAGTTTAGGACTTGGTCTGTATGTGTGGTGTCATCCACATATCTGGCCCAGAGTTTGGGTTGAATTTGCAGTAAGACTGTTTGTTCTAATCTTTGCATTACCGCTTCTGCTATGGTCCAGAGATGGGTGAGCCCATGGGTGTGCCATTGATTTGTTCATATATTTGGTTGTTGAATGTGAACTGTGTTGTGAGGCACAGGTCCAGTAGTTTGAGTATGCAGTCTTTGTTGATAGGTTCACCGTCCTGTTGTCTGTTCTGTATGTCCAGCAGGTTGGCTATTGTTTCTCTGGCTTGGGTTTTGTCGATAGAGGTGAACAGTGCAGTTACATCGAATGAGACCATGGTTTCTTCCTTGTCTATGTGTATATTTCTGATGATGTCCAAGAATTCCTGTGTTGATTGTATAGATTGTCTGGATCCGCTGATCAGGTGTTCCAGTTTCTGCTGTAGTTCTTTAGCCAGTTTGTGTGATGGTGTCCCTGGTGTGATACTATGGATCTGAGTGGGATGTCTGGTTTGTGTACTTTAGGTAGTCCATAGAATCTGGGGGTGTTATTGCTTTCAGGTTTCATTCTTTGTAGGTCAAATCTGGTTATCTGTCCGTTTTTTTCTGTATTCCTGATGAATGGCTTTTGCCGAAACATCAATTTTACTGCTCCTCGGATGCTGCCTGAACTGCTGTGCTCTTCCAGCACCACTAATCCAGAATCTGGTTTCCAGCATCTGCAGTCATTGTTTTTATCTCCTTGAGCTGTGGTGGAGCAGAGTATAGGATTATTGAAGATGTATTGTCACTGCCTGGTCCAGTCTGGGGGAGATGGGATTTGGGAAGCTGGTGGTAGTGACCAACAGTATATTCCAGATGAGTGAGCCACATCATGGTGGCATGCTGTCCTCTGCACAAATGGAATAGTTGTCACACATACCGACATATAGTGAAATGTGTTGCTTTTGCATGCTAACCAATCACGGCGGCACGGTGGCACAGTGGTTAGCACTGCTGCCTCACAGCGCCTGAGACCCGGGTTCAATTCCCGCCTCAGGCGACTGACTGTGTGGAGTTTGCACGTTCTCCCCGTGTCTGCGTGGGTTTCCTCCGGGTGCTCCGGTTTCCTCCCACAGTCCAAAAAGATGTGCAGGTCAGGTGAATTGGCCATGCTAAATTGCCCATAGTGTTAGGTAAGGGGTAGATGTAGGGGTAGGGGTAGGGGTATGGGTGGGTTACGCTTCGGCGGGGCGGTGTGGACTTGTTGGGCTGAAGGGCCTGTTTCCATACTGTAAGTAATCTAATCTAAATCATACCTTATTTAAGTACATCAGGGTTATAGAATATAGCGTTACAGCTACAGACAAGATGCAAAGAAATATCACCTCTAATATATGAAAGGTCAACTCATAAGTCTAACAAAAGTGGAGAAGAAGCTGTTCAAAAATGCATATCCTTGCTTACTCTGTGCTGCTCCCCTGATTTCAAGCTAATGTTTATGTTTGGAGAGCACAATGTTCCAGATATCGTGATCAAGGTCAGATATCTTCTTTGCATCCCAGAGTGGAGAAAGAAAAACACACAGTTCCCTTTGGAGGAGGTTCCATGTGAATGTCTGGATCAGGTGTGTTCCCAGCTGAAGCAGTTTAGACCTGCTAAGTGTTTTTAAATTGTGTATCATCTACCCAATGGAAGAAGGTGGAAAAGAGTATAACTAGGGTAGACAGGTCTTTGATTGTGTTGGATGCTTTCCTGGGGCATCAGGGAGTGTAGATGGAGTCAGTGGAAGGAAGGCTGGTTTTTGTGATGGACTGGGTTGCATTCACAACTCTCTGCAATTTCTTGCGGTCTTGGGCAAGTCATTCTAGGAATGATATGTGGTAAGATGGGCTGGAAATGGACAGAACAGACATTATATGGTGGTGTAGGTAATTAATGAGATGACTTTGGAAGATATGGCAAGATGATTCATTCAGTCTCACTACAAAAACCCTCCAAAAAACTTGATGCAGCTCGGACTCAGCTGTAACATCTTTTGATTCGGCCTAATTATCTATTTGCATTGTTTTAAATATTATCAGGAAAGGGTATCCATTCTTTAAAGGGAAAAAAAATGGTATGCTTTGTTATTGTGTAGATTTCAAACCAGATAGGAAAGGTACCTTTAAAACTGTTACAGATATCACAGCATGTGACATTCAAGTATAAAAGTGCCTGCCTCACCTTGAGTTACTCTCTCAGTGCTCACTCCACTCTCTGCAAATCAGTTATGTAAAGCACAGTAACATCAATAAGCACTAAACTCAGTTCTATCTGTACATTTTTGATATTATAGCAATGTAAATATTTACTAAACCTTAAGGCATCTACCCCAACAAGATCTCATTTTTTTGGGATGTGTTGTGTGAGCTATTATGTGAGGAATAAGAGAATGGTCAAAGAAAGACTAGGGCCGATCAGGGATAGCATCGGGAATTTGTATGTAGAGTCAGAGGAGGTAGGGGAAGCCCAAATGAGTTTTTTGCTTCTGTCTTTACGAAAGAAACAAACTTTGTAGTGAATGAAACCTTTGAAGAGCAGGTGTGCATGTTGGAATGGATAGAGATAGAGAAAGCTGATGTGCTAAAAATTTTGTCAAACATTAAGATTGACAAGTCGCCAGGCCCGGACCAGATTTCTCCTCGGCTGCTTTGGGAAACGAGAAATGCGATTGCTTTGCCACTTGCGAAGATCTTTGCATCCTCACTCTCCACTGGAGTCGTACCTGAGGACTGGAGAGAGGCAAATGTAATTCCTCTCTTCAAGAAAGGAAATAGGGAAATCCCCGGCAATTACAGAGCAGTCAGTCACACGTCTGTCGTCTGCAAGGTGTTAGAAAGGATTCTGAGGGATAGGACTTATGACCATCTGGAAGGGCATAGCTTGATTAAATGCAGTCAACACGGCTTTGTGAGGGGCAGATCATGCCTCACAAAACTTATCGAGTTCTTCGAGGATGTGACTAGAAAAGTTGATGAGGGTCGAGCTGTGGATGTGGTGTATATGGACTTCAGCAAGGCATTTGATAAGGTTCCCAATGGTAGGCTCATTCAGAAGGTCAGGAGGAATGGGATACAGGGGAACTTAGCTGTCTGGATACAGAATTGGCTGGCCAATAGAAGACAGCAAGTGGTAGTAGAAGGAAAATATTCTGCCTGGAAGTTAGTGGTGAGTGGTGTTCCACAGGGCCTCTACTGTTTGTAATTTTTATTAATGACTTGGATGAGGGGATTGAAGGATGGGTCAGCAAGTTTACAGATGATACAAAGGTTGGAGGTGTCATTGACAGTGTAGAGGGCTGTTGTAGGCTGCAGCAGGACATTGACAGGATGCAGAGATGGACTGAGAGGTGGCAGATGGAGTTCAACCTGGATAAATGCGAGGTGACGCATTTTGGAAGGTCAAATTTGAAAGCCGAGTAGAGGATTAAGGATAGGATTCTTGGCAGTGTGGAGGAACTGAGGGATCTTGGTGTGCAGGTACATAGATCCCTTAAAATGGCCACCCAAGTGGACAGGGTTGTTAAGAAAGCATATGGTGTTTTGGCTTTCATTAACAGGGGGATTGAGTTTAAGAGTCGTGAGATCTTGTTGCAGCTCTATAAAACTTTGGTTAGACTGCACTTGGAATACTGCGTCCAGTTCTGGTCGCCCTATTATAGGAAAGATGTGGATGCTTTGGGAGAGAGTTCAGAGGAGGTTTACCAGGATGCTGCCTGGACTGGAGGGCTTATCTTATGAGGAGAGGTTGACTGAGCTCAGACTTTTTCACTGGAGAAAAGGAGGAGGAGAGGGGACCTAATTGAGGTATACATGATAGTGAGAGGCATAGATAGAGTCAATAGCCAGAGACTATTTCCCAGGGCAGAAATGGCTAACATGAGGAATCATAGTTTTAAGCTGGTTGGAGGAAAGTATAGAGGGGATGTCAGAGGCGGGTTCTTTACACAGAGAGTTGTGAGAGCATGGAATGCATTGCCAGCAGCAGTTGTGGAAGCAAGGTCACTAGGGACATTTAAGAGACTGCTGGATATGCATACGGTCACAGAAATGTGAGGGTGCATACATGAGGATCAATGGTCGGCACAACATCGTGGGCTGAAGGGCCTGTCCTATGCTGTACTGTTCTATGTTCTATGATCTATGTTCTAACATATAAGGCACCACTCAAACCAAATCATAATGCAGTGCTATTTGACCCAAGAAACCATATCAGTTCCAATGATCTAATTGAATAATTAAGCAGGAAAATATGGAGTCATTAAAAGCCACTGCAACTCCTGGGTAACTCAAAAACTGACTCCCAAATCACAGCTCCATTGACGGTTATCACCTCCACCCAGCCCTCATCCTATGTCCACTCCCACCCACCTTACATGCTTACCTTCTCTCAACAGTTGTCAATGTGGCTGCTCAACCTTCAAATCTTGGAAAAGTACAGCAAGTGTCAATAGAGGGGTGTAGTTTCACCACTGATTAACTCCTTTGTTAATTCGCTCCAGCTTCCAAACTGCTTCAGCTGGGAACACACCTGATCCAGAAATTCACATGGAACCTCCTCCAAAGGGAACTGCGTGTTTTTTTTTCTCCACTCTGGGATGCAAAGAAGATATCTGACCTTGATCACGATATCTGGAACATTGTGCTCTCCAAACATAAACATTAGCTTGAAATCAGGGGAGCAGCACAGAGTAAGCGAGAACATGCATTTTGGGAAAGCAAATCTTAGCAGGACTTCTACACTTAATGGTAAGGCCCTAAGGAGTATTGATGAACAAAGAGACTTTGAAGTGCAGATTCAGAGCTCCTTGAAAGTGGAGTCGCAGGTAGATAGGATAGTGAAGAAGGTGTTTGGTATGCTTTCCTTTATTGTTCAGAGCATTTAGTTTAGGAGTTGAGAGGTCACGTTGTGGCTGCAAAGGACATTGGTTAGGCCACTGTTGGAATATTGCATGCAATTCTGGTCTCCTTCCTATCGGAACGGTGTTGTGAGCCTTGAAAGGGTTCAGAAAAGATTTTCAAGTATGCTCGGGTTGGAGGATTTGAGCTTTAGGGAGAGGCTGAATAGGCTGGGGCTGTTTTTCCTGAAGTGTCGAAGGCTGGGGGATGACATCATTAAGGTTTATAAAATCATGAGGGGCATGGATAGGATAAAAAGACAAAATCTTTTCCCTGGGGTGGGGGAGTCCAGAGCTAGAGGTTTATGGCAAGAGGGGAAAGATATAAAAGAGACTTAAGGGGCAACATTTTCAAGCAGAGGGTGGTACACATATGAAATGAGCTGCCAGAGGAACATAGAACATAGAACATTACAGCGCAGTACAGGCCCTTCGGCCCTCGATGTTGCACTGCCCTGTCATACTAATCTGAAGCCCATCCCACCTACACTATTCCATGTACGTCCTTATGCCTGTCCAATGACGACTTAAATGCACTTAAACTTGGCGAATCTACTATCGTTGCAGGCAAAGCATTCTCTGAGTACTACTCTCTTACTACTCTCTGAGTAAAGAAACTACCTCTGACATCTGTCTTATACCTATCTCCCCTCACTTTAAAGTTGTGTCCCCTTGTGTTTACCGTTCCCATGCTTGGAAAAAGGCTCTCCCTGTCCACCCTATCTAACCCTCTGATTATCTTGTATGTCTCCATTAAGTCACCTCTCAACTTTCTTCTCTCTAACGAGAACAGCCTCAAGGCCCTCAGCCTTTCCTCGTAAGACATTCCTTCCATACCAGGCAACATCCTCGTAAATCTCCTCTGCATCCTTTCCAAAGCTTCCACATCCTTTTTATAATGCGGTGACCAGAACTGGACACAATACTCCAAGTGTGGCCGTACCAGAGCTTTGTACAGCTGCAGCATAACCTCCTGGTTCTGGAACTCAATCCCTGTATTAATAAAGGCCAAAACACTGTATGCCTTCTTAACAACCCTGGGTGGCAACTTTCAGGGATCTGTGTACATGGACACCGAGATCTCTCCGCTCATCTGCTCATGTGGTGGAGGCTAGTACAATTGCAACATTTAAAAGGCATCTGGATGGATATATGAATAGGAAGGGTTTAAATGGGGTATGGTCCAAGTGCTGGTAAATAGGACCAGTTTAGTTTGGAATACCTGCTCGGCATGGACGAGTTGGACCAAAGGATCTGTTTCCTTGTTATAACATCTCTGTGACTCTATGACTGAAGAATCCTTGTAGGTCCACACACACAATGTTGAGTGGCTCAGGTCTTCTGCACTGCTTGCTTTCACAGTCAGATCCTTCATTTAAACCCGATGAAGTCAGCACAATACAACTTCACGTCCCATATTTGGTTGCTACTCCTCTGGGATTAGAGACAAAAGAACTGCAGATGCATGAATCCAAAGTAGACAGGCAGAAGGCTGGAGTCACCATCTTAATGACCAGGGCAGGAAGCTTGGGAGGGAAGCAATGGGGTTGCCAAATCAAATAAACCCTGATAATGTAACTCAGCTGAGATAGTTTCTAGTTTTGATAAAGAAATGCCGCTGATAACATGGATTATTTTGATCTGTAATCCTTTGGTCTGCATGGTAATATACATCACTTGCAATATACAAGCAATAAGCACATTATTTTTCAATTTAATGTCAAATCTGCTTTAGAAAATGTTAATAATTGGTTATTGCAAATTTTTTTACAGCTAATATATGGAAATCATCAATATTGGGATGAAGGAGACAGGGAGGAGCCTGCGAGATGATTTGTTTGGGGATTTTCCACTTTGTCACCATCAGTTCAGAGGAGAGTCAGTAGAAATTCTCTTCAGAAATGCTGAAGCTACAGCGATAAACTGAGAGAAGATCAAAGGACATTTTCCAAGACACAGATTCCACATCTTTGCAATGGCATATATGCACTATTCTAACTGCAAACTGGATCATTAATAATATGTTATTGAATTCTTACTGCAGTTCGAATACAAAGATGAAAAAAAAATGTCAAATTTAAAATTCTTTTCCTCCCATTTGTTTTTGGATTTTATTGAGTTTTCTGACAGATTTTAAGCTCATACTGAATAGTCCTGCCCTGTCCTTCAGTAAAATTGCTGAATTGCCCCTTCGGCCAACAGTCTTTTGAAGATTATCCGAACACAATGTCAGAAAGAAGGATAAAACAAACAATGATGAATGGCCTTAAAAAGAAGTAATTTGCTTTATTCCTTAAAATACTTCACATTGTTGCCTTCCTTCCACCCTCCACAATCCTCCTAAAAAGAAATAACCTTTCTAAAGCTACATTAATTTATCCCTTCATCTATTTGCACTCCTCCTTGCTCAGCGTTGCTTTGTGCTCTAAGGCATTCTGTCACATGTGGAACGTTGTACAATTGCATGCTGTTTTGTAAAAATTGTAAAGTTAAAGCACTACCCCGAAGGAAAACCCATTAAACCTGTGAATGGTGAATACTAGCCTGACACATATACTTCAAAATGGAGCACCAGTATGACCAGTACATTCATTTCCAATTATTACCATGGTTTTAAACTGGTTTTTCCCTCTGGGTAGGGTGAAGAGTTTACGGTAAACAACTCAAGAAGTACTTTCCAAAAATAGGCATGTATGAAGTTGTTTCATATCGAAAAGACCTACTTGTAGAATGTTTGTTTGATAGGAGTGACGACTATACTGATGGGTAAGAAAATGAAGGTTAGGTGTGCTCTTTTGTCTGTCAAAAGCCTCATAACCATTTATGGCAATCCTGGTGAGGGGGAAAGGGCAGAGAGTGAACTGATAGTTTTCAACTTTGAAACATCATGCTATGTTTTGGAGGCACAGCAGCTGACATCAAATATATTTCTCAGAACTTGCCTTGTGCTGTGAGTTATACATTGCTAGCTCAGTAGAGAGGCTGGAATGCAGTGAGTGATGTTGTGGTATCCTGAATATTTATTGATACCTGGACACAAGATATAATTCCTAACTCTTCTCGAATAATAAACAATGAACCAAATCTTCCAGTATGGGTTAGAATCTGTATTTGGGACTCAGAACAGACTAAAATTTGCTGCCAGTTTCTTGTGGAGGAAGTTCCCAGGTGAGCACGATGGCTAGGAGTATTTCCAGCCAAAGCAGCACAATCCAATCCAGAAATCCATGCAAGCAGCAGCAGAGAGGATCTGCCTCCCCCTTGCAGCAGCAGTTTGTGGTTTAAGGTTCTTAAGGGAGCTTAGGGAAAAGACCTTGTCCAATTACTTTATTCATGCCCCTCATGATTTTATACACCTCTGTAAAGTCACCCCTCAGTCTCAGACGCTCCAGGGAAAACAGTCCCAGCCAATTCAGCCTCTCCCTATCTGAAAGCACAAACCACGGGCAGCAAATAGGCACATTTGTCATGCACGGATGCTGGCATTGATCACGTAGCAGCCTCAATGCATCATCATTCAATCCACTATAATCAAATTCAATTCTTCAATGCTGCACCATGGAGGACATAGGCACCATTCAATGGAATGCTGCTGTAAGCAAGCTTTGCACATAAGGACAGCTACCAATCTCACGGATTCTGCCAAGACACTTCTTAGGTTTGTTCTTAGTGCTCACTCACTTTGTGCTAATTCAGTGCTCAAAGCATCTCTTCCTTGCCTTGCCTTATGGTGTTTCACAAACTCTGTCAGAGGCTAAAGGCTTACAGTACTTCTGACTTATTTTGCTGAAGACAAAAGCTAGCTTATCATGGTTGTCAGCAGTTAGCAATCTAAATGAGGTGAACATGTTGCTGTGTGGCACCCTGCTGCATCATTCTGACACCTATAACATACACCAGCAGTATATCGAGTAAACACAGCATATGCTGCAACCAAATGGCTATGTCTCAAAGTCTAAGGGCAGAAGTGATCAAGCTAAGGTGGCCTGCCATCAGTTAGGGGATACTGGTACAGTAAGTCACAGGGATTGTTGGATCCCAGTCCAGGGGTTTGGACAGGTGTCTATTTAGGGAACTATCGGTCAGTGGGTGTGCAATCCAGAGAGTGGGCCATCATCAGTCCTGTAAGTTGAGTGCAACAAGTCATTTGTTGTGGTACGACAGTCAGGGGGCTGCAAACAAATCAGTCAGTAGTCAGTCATCAGTTGGGACGGTCTGTACAAAGTCGCAGGGGCGGCGGGGGGGCAGTCAACAATAGTCAGTCCTTTGGATATTTAGAATGAAAGTCGGGGGGGGGGGTGTGATTATCAGAGGGTACTTTTGTGTTGTAAAGTTAACTTAAGTAATGCTGGGGATAGAGGGGAACACCCTTGGGTGAGGTGGGACAACTGTCAAGAGAGGATGTTCAAGGTGTAAGGGGGGGGGTGGCAATAGTGAGTGGGAGGACACTAAATTCTTTAGGGTTTGTGGGTCAGCAGTCATCACCATCATAGACTCAGTAGGGTGGTGGGAAGGAGTATACAGCACAATTTTCAGCTAAAGTAAATGTTAGAGGCTCGGGGGCAATGACAAAAGATGAGAACTGCAGATGTTACTTCAGGTGGTGTGTGGGAACACGCAGGCCAGGTCGTGCCAGAAACAAAAGAATACTGAGGTTCGGAGGTGGGCATTTGATCATCAGGACAAACCTGAAACTCACTGCGCCAACTATGTGGCTTGAATTTCCTGCCATATTCACTCGATTGAAAATGTGCCTCACAAATGGAAAAGGGCTACAGCCACTGCCGAAGTGAATGGGATCAGAGATACTTTTCAGACTGAGTATGCAAGCTCCATGTATGAGCAGCTTGAGTTTAGGAGCCACAGCATCAATCAGGCATTTTCACTTTCCAGGTAGAAGTTATCTGTAATCAAAGTACCCTGTTTGTGAAATATATGCAGTGTCTAACTGGACATTGGTCATAGAGTCATAGAGATGGTCCAACCCGTCCATGCTGACCACATATCCCAACCCAATGTAGTCCCACCTGCCAGCACCCGGCCCATATTCCTCCAAATCCTTCCTGTTCATATACCCATCCAAACGTCTTTTAAATGTTGCAATTGTACCAGCCTCCACCACTACCTCTGGCAGCTCAATCCATAGTTATCCCTGTGGAGTAGACATGATCATGGATGACCTTAACAATATCACCAGCAGGCCATCCATCACAAGGACAACCCAAGATCCCAAAGGCTGCAAAGCGCATGGAACTGATTCTTTCTGTTTAGTCTCTATGTATTCGCCAACAGGATCTTGTCTGCCATGCTGCCTTCTTGGGTGATGAGGGGCTGGGACAACAACATTTCACACTCATACAGCATTTACAATCTCCTACTGTCTCAAACAAGGGCTACTTTCCATCACCATCATAGACGCCACACATACTGACTGAAGTTGAGCGCAGATACCATTGCTGCCCATTCTTCGATGAGTTCCATTAGATTACATTACAGTGTGGAAACAGGCCCTTCGGCCCAACAAGTCCGCACCGACCCACCGAAGCGCAACCCACCCATACCCCTACATTTACCCCTTACCTAACACTACGGGCAATTTAGCATGGCCAATTCACCTGACCTGCACATCTTTGGACTGTGGGAGGAAACCGGAGCACCCTGAGGAAACTCACGCAGACACGGGGAGAACGTGCAAACTCCACACAGTCAGTCGCCTGAGGTGGGAATTGAACCTGGATCTCCGGCACTGTGAGGCAGCAGTGCTAACCACTGTGCCACCGTGCCGTCCACTGTAGATCAGATGGAAAGCTTGCTGATGATGAGGTTCTGTTGCTTGGATTAGCCTGGGTGGGATCTTGCAAACATGCAATACAGGCCAGACAGAGTGTGCCATGTAATCTTTGAATACTGTTTTCTGCACAGTATAAACGGAACAGAAACAAATGGGACATGCTGGACACTGATGAACTGAGAGAGCAGTAGCAATTTTAGGAGGAAGAAGATAAGGACATTGAACAGGAGGAACCTTACTTTCAGTGTGCCGTGCAGGGTCAGGCACAACAAGTCAGGCAGGACTTAATGGACACTCTTTTTCTTAGATGACAATTCAGTGCAGTGCAACTGCAAATGTGTTGCTGTGGTTCTGTTCGCCGAGCTGGGAATCTGTGCTGCAGACGTTTCGTCCCCTGTTTAGGTGACATCCTCAGTGCTTGGGAGCCTCCTGTAAAACGCTTCTGTGATGTTTCCTCCGGCATTTATAGTGGTTTGTTTCTGCCACTTCTGGTTACCAGTTCCAGCTGTCCGCTGCAGTGGCTGGTATATTGGGTCCAGGTCGATGTGTTTGTTGATAGAATCTGTGGATGAGTGCCATGCCTCTAGGAATTCTCTGGCTGTTCTCTGTTTGGCTTGTCCTATAATAGTAGTGTTGTCCCAGTCAAACTCATGTTGCTTGTCATCTGTGTGTATGGCTACTAAGGATAGCTGGTCGTGTCGTTTTGTGGCTAGTTGGCGTTCATGGATACGGATCGTTAGCTGTCTTCCTGTTTGTCCTATGTAGTGTTTTGTGCAGTCCTTGCATGGGATTTTGTATACTACGTTGGTTTTGCTCATGCTGGGTATTGGGTCCTTGGTCCTGCTGAGTTGTTGTCTGAGAGTGGCTGTTGGTTTGTGTGCTGTTATGAGTCCTAGTGGTCGTAGTAGTCTGGCTGTCAGTTCGGAAATCCTCTTGATGTATGGTAACGTGGCTAGTTCTTTGGGTTGCGGCATGTCCTCATTCTGTTGTCTTTCCCTTAGGCATCTGTTGATGAAATTGCAGGAGTTTCCGTTTTTGGCGAATACATTGTAGAGGTATTCTTCTTCCTCTTTTTGCAGTTCTGGTGTACTGCAGTGTGTTGTGGCCCTTTTGAATAGTGTCTTGATGCATTTTTTTTTGTGTGTTGGGATGGTTGCTTTCGTAGTTCAGGACTTGGTCTTTATGTGTGGTTTTCCTCTATACCTTTGTGGTGAATTCTCCGTTCGGTGTTCTCTGTACCATCACGTCTAGGAATGGGAGTTGGTTGTCCTTTTCTTCCTCTTAGTGAATTGGATTCCTGTGAGTGTTGGCATTGATGTTCCGTTGTGTGTGTTCTCTATTTCTGTGTTTTTAATGATTACAAAGGTGTCATCTACATATCTGACCCAGAGTTTGGGTTGAATTTGCAGTAAGACTGTTTGTTCTAATCTTTGCATTAGCGCTTTTGCTATGAATCCAGAGATGGGTGAACCCATGGGTGTGCCGTTGATTTGTTCGTATATTTGGTTGTTGAATGTGAAGTGTGTTGTAAGGCACAGGTCCAGTAGTTTGAGTATGCAGTTGGCGAACAGAACCACAACAACGAGCACCCGAGCTACAAATCTTCTTACAAACTTTGAGCAAATGTGTTGTATTTCAAATGGCACATTACTGTTCCAAAAGGCAAACTCATTTTCATGCCCAGTAATTTTTGTTTCAGCTGTTGCTAAATAAAGTATATCCTTTGAACCCACTTGAAGATTTCCCTGTGTGAGACAGTCCCAAATTGAACAATGATAAGATGCTGGGCGAAAATGGGCATTAAGGAAAATGTAGTATTGACTTTGACAGGGTTGTAAGAAGGCATGTGACTAAGCACACGCATCCTGTGCAATAAGGTTGGGAGAAGGGAGATGAGGAAACTGGTGAAATCAACCTTGATGCTGCTTGGTTGGTGGGCCCCAAGGTGGAAGATGAGGTGTTCTTCCTCCAGGCGCTGGGTGGCTTAGATCCTAAATAACAAAAGGGGTGCTGTCATGCCATCTCTGTGCTTGGAGAAGCATTAGTTTGATATTGTGTGCCCACTACATTCACAGTGAAGGGCAGCTCCAAACTGCTAATGCTTTACCAGGTGAATGGTTGGGCTTCAAACATGATGCTGAGGCTATCAATCCCAGGAGATCCCAGAAATGGTGCAGTTTCTTTAATATTACTAGGAGAATTTAATGATCTGGATGTCAGAGTGGTGTGATGCATTGGTAGTAAGGTGAATTTTGGATGATAACATGCAAAAACAACTCGACCTCACAGAGAGGAACACTCCATGAAAGTTGGCAAAAATTACACTTAGCCAATTTCTGGCAAGGTTCATTTCCAAGAGCTAACATTCTTTCATCTTTCAGTTTATTCCAGATTTACTTATCATAACTTCATGTTGGATGGTCTTTTTTTCATCGACATCATCCATCTGTTGTGCAGACTGCTCCTTTGCACTCTTTGAATGGCTTTCCTATTTTCTGCAGGAACACATTGTAGCTCACTTTAAGATCAAAACAGTAGACAGAAAAATTAACTCCACAGCGTATAATCAATGGTGTGACAACCTTTGACATGGAAACAGTACAGTAAGGAATATTTATAGTTTTCTTAACTTGTTTATGGGAATTAGAATTGTTTTTAAGAAAACTTGAAGGATTGCATATGTTACAAAGGGATTATTTGTAACTTCCTTGGATAACAAGAGCTACTTGTCCATGTGATCTAGTGATGCTTAACCTGGACACAGTAACAGAAGAAAGGAACAAAAGGCATGTGGTCAAACACAGCATTAAGACAAAGAACATACTGATGTAAGGTAGATATGTGTGCTGAAGAAAGCAGCTGATTACCACACAATAGTAGGCACAAACAAAAAGTAGACTGAGATAGAAATAGAATCAAACTTAACCATTAAGAAAAGAGGGAACAAATATTTCTCAAGAAGTGTTTTTTTTCCCCAGTTGGCAGAAACTCTTTGAGGTATTCTGAAAGCTAGCTAACATAATCAAAGTTCCGTAAATTTGTGTGTCTAGCATAGTGATGTTAAATAGTTTAGTGTTTTTACCAGAAATTGCGAAACCATGAACTCGGGTCTATTCATTGATCAGTTCTAAAACAATGGAAACAGACTGTTGTGAGCTGAGTAAGGGTTCATAGATCTGTGCCTTGCTGATGATAATCATTCTGACAGAAGTTGAATGTGAAAGTTCTTGTCAGATCAGATTCCTGAGCTGCTCTAAATGTGTAAAAGAGCAGTGCATTGTGGAAATGTGGAGCTACTTACAGCCACATGTATGCAGATTCTTGTGGTTGTGTCTAACGTATCTTTGTATTAATTAATTAAAGTGAAGTTTAGCTTTCTTTTTGAAGCATTTGGCTATTGAGTCATGCTTATTTTAGACTGGTTCTGGATGAATGCTGAATAAAATTTATAAGAACTGAAGTCTTATTGGTGATTTCTTCATTTGGGAGTCATTAAACAAAACTTTATCATTTTGGTTTGCAGTTTCCCCGGGGGAATCACCACAGCTCATGAAGAATGATGATTACTCATCAAGCTTTACATTTCCAAAAAACTATTTCTCGAGTTAAGCTTGCTGAAAATTATTGCCCACAGCCATTCTGGTGATCTCTTCCCGTGTTAGGTTAGTGCAGCAAGTCTTCTTTATTGATTCTTTGGGATGCAGGCAAATGCGTAATCATCCCTTTGACTTTTCTCTCACAACAATGCAATTTACCCAATCTGCAGCTTCGAGAGTCTGAAAATCACTTTGTTCTTGCCCATCTCCTGCAGCTCCTTTTTCAAGCTGCTTCATTGAATTTACACTGAACTGGCTACATTTCACAATCTCGTTTAAAAATTGCCAGCAGGGTCACCTCATTCCTGCCCTATCCTTTGAAATTCATATCTGTGAAGCTGATGGTTTTTCTTTAAGTAGAACTGTCTGCTGTGTTTCTGAAAAACCTTGTCTGAGCTTTTAACTGTTGTCCTCACTCATTGCAATTATTTTGAGCTAACTGACAAAAAAGCCAAGAGGGGTGTGGGGATTAATGTTCTTTTTTGTTTTTCATACAGTGTGTTGCTATGATCCAGGATGAAGGGATGCTGGGAGTAGATTCAACAGCAAGTTTCAAAGCAAATCAGATGTATGTTTAAAAAGGAAGAAAAATGCAGAGCTGTAGGGTAAGGACAGTGGAGTGAGATTAATTGATAGTTTTTGTCAAATAGCTAACTCAGGCATGATAAGCTGAATAGTCTCTTCTGTGCTGCATGGTTCTACACTGTCTATCCCACTGAGTGTATCACGTTCTGTTTCTTTTCATAAAATATTACCAATACTTAAAATCAAATGATACAGCACAGAATTATTTTTTTCAAAAGAAAATAAAAGTCTGATTTGGTTTAGGTGCAGGGACTGATTGACAATACATTACAAAATTGGACTAACATAAACAGAAGGGTTGTAAATGCTTCTACATTTGGATATGGTTGGATCATTCTTGGGAGTTACAGCAGGAATTAAACTCATTCTTGTTCAATCAAAAGCTTAATAATATCCATCATTGCCTGTAGCACATTCAAACAGCGAGATTGAAATTTTGAACATGGCCAGGTGGTGTCTGGTATTGTGCCTTTCTTGTCACAACTGGATAAATTTTCTGATTGTCTTGCTCATTGGAGCACATATTAGGAAGTCAGGCCTGTAGCTCATGATTTTTTCATCTATTATCTCTTCTGCTTTCCACCATCTGTGCAGGCTTCCAGAATTCCATTTGTGTAAGTGGAAGGGGTTCTGACATATATTACAGTTGATGTTATCCAGGCTTTTCTTTCAGTGTGTTACATGTGGCCCATTATAGAAGTGGTTTTACAAGGCCTCACTCTACATCTGGCAGCTTTTTCATTGCTTTGAAATGTACACAGTAAGGCATGGAACACTTAGTGTTTACAAAGAGAATTCTTCAAGGGAAGTACTGTTTCTAACATTTGCCTTTTACAAGAAGTTATATTTTTCACTTTTGCATCCCTCGTTCACAGCAGTATATGCCAAGGGTAGATAATAAATCTGTTTTATTAATATTGCTTCTCTACATTTTCATTGGTGCCATACATTTTGTTGCTTTTTCGTTTTGATTTCCCAATTAAATGGTAACCATCTACTAACTTCCTATGTATTGGGGAGAGAACTGTGCCTTGCTCTTTATTTGTTCTACATGGCCATCTCTGACTGCATCTGGAAACTTCAGAGCCCTATCAGATCACATGTTACTCACAGCTATGTTCCTGCAGTTCCATAATGTTGCTTCTTTATTTCATAACAGAAATAAACACCCCCAAAGTCTTTTAAGTTGCTTCTGGTCCTTTACAATTTCCAGAGGTAACAAACTTCCTACTTGCCATTTGACAAGATGCTTATGGTGGTGTACATCCCCTACTGACAGCTTCATAGAATCCCTATTGTGCAGATAGAGGCCATTCAGCCTACTAAGTCTGCACTGACCTTATAAAGAGCATCCTAACCCAGACGCCACCCCCCAACCTATCCCTGTACCCACACATTTACCATTGGTAACCCACCCAGCCTGCAGAATCCCAGACACTAGGGGAGAATGTATAATGACTAGGAGAAAGTGAGGACTGGAGATGCTGGAGATCAGAGTCAGAAAGTGTGGTGCTGGAAAAGCACAGCAGGTCACACACCATCCAAGGCGCAGGCGAATTGACGTTTTGGGCATAAGCCCTTCATCAGGAATGTGGCTGAAAAGCTTCAGGGCAGAGGAGATGACCTGGGAGGAGCAGTGAGAGAGAGAGAGACTCACTGAGATCCTTGTAGAGAGAGGAGAACTTCAAGGCAGGCATCCTTGGAAGAGGCTTCGCAGTAGGGTTGAAATCAACTAGGAGAAACTGAGGACTGCAGATGCTGGAGATCAGAGTCGAGAGTGTGGTGTTAGAAAAGCACAGCAGGTCAGGCAGCATCTGAGGAGCAGGAGAATCGACATTTCAGGCATAAGCTCTTCATCAGCCCTTGCTAACCAATCAGTATGTTCATTTCATATAATGTGAAAGTGCTGTTCTCCTTTATACTGATATCTCTGAGTTGATGGGTGCAAAATGAACAACTTTGACAAAAAAATGTGCCTTTTTCAGGAACATTCAAGTTCTGTACTGACAAATGACTAAAAATAGTACATTTATATGAAGTCATTGTAAAAAGACAATCAAAAGGGACTCAAGAGAAATTGCCCAAAAGGGAGGTTAAATTGGAAAGTGACTTTATAGTTTATACTCAACTGTTAGTGGTTTCAATTATCCTGACAGCCATTTTGCTGGGCCAGGAGCTTTCACTAGTATTAAAACAAAAGACTGATGGGACAAGATAAAAATAGTCAGCAATCTGAATACTTGCTTTCCATTCTAATTTGTCCTTTTAAACTGCTTAAATGAGCAATTTAAGTAATGCTTATTCTGTACTCAACCAAAGATTTTCAAAAGCTATTATCACAGTGTTTTCAATGATGCCAGTTTCACTAAGAATAGAAAACACTTTCAAATTCCAATTGTTGGAGGCCAGTAGGCAGAGTTATGTCAATATCATGTATAAACATTTTGATGGCATTACATAAACTTCACAACAGGACTATATAACGCATAAGATTAAATTTTGCCTTCATTCATAGCCTTGGTCACTGCCCATTGTTACAACATTATTAAGAATTGTCGTAAGTACAATCAATATCAAATAACCATTCAAAAGGGAAATAGAACTCTCCCTTCTGAGATTTCTCCTATACATGTCTGCAGCACTTTCAAAATTTTTTATTGTGGATTACTGTTTTTCCACTTTGGATCATTGAGTCATACCACATGGAAACTGACCTTTTGGTGCAAACCATCCATGCTGACCAGTTTTCCCAAACTAAACAAGTCCCATTTACTTGCATTTAGCCCATATCTCTCTAAATCTTTCCTGTTCATGTATCTGTGCAAATGTCTTTTAAGTGTTGCAATTGTACCTGCTACAACCACTTCCTCTGGCAATTCATTCCACATACAAACCACCCTGTGTGTGAAAAAGTTGCTCCTCAGGTTACTGTTGAATCTTTCCCTTCTCACGTTGAACCTATGCCCTCTAGTTTTGAACTCCCTTATCCTGGGGGAAACACTTTTGTTATTGTCTCTTTGTGTTATACCTAACATGATTCAGATGAATATCCACCTGATTTATTTTCAAGAAGGAAGAAAATCAGTGAATATATTATGTGAACCCTGACCCCGTTTGGTCATATTTCCATATCTGAAAAGTGAAAGAAACTGGTGTGGGCATTGTACAATCTGCATAGGATTTCTTTATTGTCATTTCTAATGCATAGCCTGAGGAGGGGAACAAAACAACCTTGGTTATCCGAATGTCAATTATCCGAATTTCGGATTATCTGAACAAGATCTCAAGATCCTGTAAAAACATTATCCATTATCTGAACAATCAGTTATCCGAACAATCAGTTATCCGAACAAAATACTCACCGCCCGTCTTGTTCGGATAATTAAGGTTGTTCTGTATTACTACAAAAGGGTCATGAGCGACTGATTTGAGATCATTGCTCAAATAAAACCTTATTTAGTGACATCGCTTGCTGGCAATTTGCATTCAACTACCATTTTGGCTGATGGTAGTTAAAACTCTATCAGTAAACAAGGTTATTAACTCTGTTAATAGACCAGCACACCCCCCCCAAACTAAATCACAAATAATGTTCATGGAGTCAGGGTCCTTCAGCAAGGACACATTGTTCAATGGCTTCTCAGAAGAAGTGAAAAACATGGTGAAAACCAGTCTGAAGTGGGGAACCAAGAAAACAATCACCTGCTCCTGAAATTGTTTCATTAACAGGATTTAAAATACTCATACCAGTTTTTTTAAAATTGAAAGTTAGCTGACGATGTTGTAGTTAATTACGTTGTTACTATAATAAGTAATTACAGGATAATGCCCTGATGTGGAGGCATGACTTTACTAGAGATCCCAAAATCATGTTTTAGTGATTCCATTTTGAATGCATGAGATCACATTTATCAATAGCACTTAAATATGCATTTAAATCCAAAGACAACAATCTCTGATGTAATAATATGAAGAGATTTAAATGTTACGAGTATATTCAAATCAAACAAAACCCTTTACAGACTTTCATTTAAACAAAACAATCCTGGAATAATTTGATTAACAGAATATATACTGTCACTGATAAAGGCCAGCTGTCTTTTCATTTTCATGGACTTCATTGTATATATTTTCTAAGTGTTTTACTTTAAATGTGCCCATTACAAATGCTTGGCTGTGGTTCAACTAAGCCTAGAATCACTTATCACAACTGCAATCTATTTTCACATTTTGATTGATAATTTATTAAGGGGTTTGATGTATTTGAAAAACTAGATGTTTATTCATGTTTACACTAGGCTGACCAATAGAAGGAAAGAACATTTTGAATAGGGAGAGAGTTGCTTTTAGGGGGAAGTGTTTTGAGTGAAAGGTCCATTAGGCAGTTTAACATTTCTTTCATTTTATTTGAAAGATGCAACTCTATAGTGGATACTGGGTACTGTTAATCGTTATGGAAGATACATATCGGTTATAGAGGGTGCATGGGACATTAATAGATATGAAAAGAGCACTAGACCGATATGGAAGTATCAAGTAAACATAAAGGTATGAGGCCACAAAGGAAGACTTTAGGATATAAAGTTAAAAATCACACAACACCAGGTTATACTCCAACAGGTTTAATTGGAAGCACACTAGCTTTCGGAGCACCACTCCTTCATCACCTGATGAGGGAGCGTCGCTCCGAAAGCTAGTGTGCTTCCAATTAAACCTGTTAGACTATAACATGATGTTGTGTGATTTTTAACTTTGTACACCCCAGTCCAACACTGGCATCTCCAAATTATGCAAAATATAAGGTGGCATTAAGCATGGGGGACACATGAGGGAGCATAAAGGGATTACGTGGAATGGAGGCAGGGGAGGGATGATGGTTTAAGGGTTTAACATTGATTATTAAATCTGAAATTGTCCTGTAAATGGAGTTGGGAGTGCACCCTGCCAGTCTGCCTATGTTGCTACCTTTGATTATCTGCCACTTGAGGCAGACACAACTCCACCCCAGCCTGTCCTCCACAGCATGAAAATATGGCAGTTTGGAGCATTTTTAAAGGAGAGGGCTTGACCAAGTTATTAAAATTCTCAATTTGACTTTTCCAGTTCCTCCTGGAAAATCCAGCTTTATATGTTCTCCTATTGTCTTGTTGCTAAAACTAAGAGTATTATTAAAATTTCAAACATTCTCGAAACATTATTCTCAAATAGTTGGCAATGACCAGGGACCGACTTAGTTTTGAAAAGGTTATAATCTCGGCTATAATCATTGAACAGGTTTGGAAGCCTGAAGGAAAGCAGTTTGATCTTTATTATTAATCATATCTAATGAACAACAATGAGGCTTTTCTCTTTATCTCCTGTGCAACCCATGTTATTAAAACACAACTATGTCACCAATTTTGCCAAGCAAAACCCTATAATTTACCATGATCTCTGAAATATATTACTTCTGACTTTCTCAGAGAGAATCAAACCTGCCTAGTTATTTAGTTTGATCCCAAGGCTATTCAAATGAAATCTGTTGCATTGTATTAAAAAAAGACCTGAATCTCTTCTGTAGTATGACTGAGACCAAAGCAGTTAGTTTCATTTCTTGCTTAATGAGGATCTATTGAAAATTATAACAATTTTTATCCATTTATAAATGAATTGTTTTCAAGAAATGCACAAATATAATAAATGGCTGTGATGATCTGAACAACTCAATTGATTTTACGTAGTGCCTTTAATGATAAATTCCAGAAGGTGTTTCCATAAGACACAAGGAAAAATTTGGAAAAATGGAAAAAGGGAAAAGAAATTGAGAAACAGCAAACATTTGATTAAAGAAATAGGTTTCAAGGAAGGTTTTGAAATGGAGAGATACAGGAAAGTCAGAGGACTTCGAGAAGGGAAATCTCTGGATGAATACAGAGTTCCCAATGGTAGCTGTAATGAGTGGCATTTGGGAGCAGTGTAAGTGATCAGAGTTCAAGGCGAAGATTACAGGTCCTTTGATCCAATAGGAAAATAGTGAGGATGGATGCATTTAAGCAGTCAGATGCCCAATTTTAAATTTGGTACATTGGGGAATAGGAGCCAATAAAGGTTAGCAAGGATGGGGGCTAGGGGCGCTGATTGTAAAATGTAGTTTGATTTGGTTTAAGCTAGAAGCAGTAAAGTGTTTACTGAGCTGAAGATTATAAAAAGGTGTGGTACAAAACACTAGAGACCACGGGAATGGTTAAATCAGGATGTAACAAAGCAGAGATGATGTCTTCAGCAACAGCTTCGCAAAGATTGCAGGGGAAGAATCGTTGTCCAGACACAGAAAGAGGTTAATTTGTGTTGAAGAAGATCTGGGCCAGGACTTTCCAGGGCACATGGATGAGCCCATGGGACTTCTAAAGGAAATCCTACTCTCCCACTCTCCCCACCCCTTCAGTTTACTCAATGGCCACTCCCACAACCACTTCCACCCCTCACAATTCCTCATGCATCACACGTGACATCACTTCCGCCCCTCACATCATCGCTGATGCCACATGCTCAGTGACTTCCACCACCCCTACTGCCGTGGTCACCACCACTTCCGCCCCCACCAGTGCAACTCACCTGGATTCTGCTGACATGCCCCCCACAGACCCCACTGTCACTATCCCCACCCCCCAGAACCCCAAGGGCAACACTACCCCTGCTCATGACTCCACCCCCATTCCCCCCACCATCCACCCACTCCAGTTACAGGTTCCGCCCCCACTCCCAGCTCTACACCCACACCGGATCCCAGCTCCCAGCCCTGCCGAGTTTTCACCATCCCCCCAGACAGCCCCCTCACTGAGGACGAACGATCAGTCCTCAGCAAAGGACTCAACTTCATCCCCCTCCATCCACGCATCAATGAATTTAATACATGCTGTGACGTTGAACAATTCTTCCGCCGCCTCCGCCTCAGAGCTTACTTTCACAATCAGGACTCCCGCCCACCTTCCGAGGACCCCTTCGTCCACCTCCAACACACTGCATCCACTTGGACACCCCGCGCTGGCCTATTACCTGACCTCGATATCTTCATTTCCAACTGCTGCCGGGACATTAACCACCTCAACCTGTCTACCCTACTCCCCCACTCCAACCTCTCACCCTCACAACGCGCAGCCCTCAAATCCCTCTGGTCCAATCCCAACCTCACCATCAAGCCAGCAGTGGTAGTCTGGTGCACTGACCTCTACACCGCTGAAGCCAAATGTCAACTCGAAGACACCTATTCTTACTGCCCCCTCGACCATGACCCCACCCCCCATCACCAAACCATCATCTCCCAGACCATACAGAACCTTATCACCTCAGGAGATCTCCCACCCACAGCTTCCAACCTCATAGTCCGTGAACCCCGCACTGCCCGGTTCCACCTTCTTCCAAAGATCCACAAGCCTGACCACCCTGGCCGACCCATTATCTCAGCATGCTCCTGCCCCACTGAACTGATCTCTACCTACCTCAACACTCTCCTATCCCCTCTAGTCCAGGAACTCCCCACATATGTTCAAGACACCACCCACGCCCTCTACTTCCTCCAAGACCTTCCGTTTCCCCGGTCCCCAATGCCTCATCTTCACCATGGATATCCAAGCCCTCTACACCTCCATCCGCCATGACCAGGGCTTGCAAGCCCTCCGTTCTTTCCTCTCCAGATGTCCCCAACAGTACCCTTCCACCGACACTCTCATTCGTTTGGCTGAACTGGTCCTCACCCTTAACAATTTCTCCTTTGAATCCTCCCACTTCCTCCAGACCAAAGGGGTAGCCATGGGCACACGTATGGGCCTCAGCTATGCCTGTCTCTTTGTTGGCTATGTAGAGCAGTTGATCTTCCGTAATTACACCGACACCGCTCCCCACCTCTTCCTCCGCTACATTGATGACTGCATTGGTGCCACCTCGTGCTCCCGCAAGGAGGTTGAGCAATTCATCAACTTCACCAACACATTCCACCTGACCTTAAATTTACCTGGACCATCTCTGACACCTCCCTCCCCTTCCTGGACCTCTCCATCTCCATTAATGATGACCGACTTTTTACAAACCCACCAACTCCCACAGCTACCTGGATTACACCTCTTCCCACCCTACTTCTTGCAAAAATGCCATCCCATATTCCTAATTCCTCTGCCTCCGCCGGATCTGCTCCCAGGAGGACCAGTTCCACCACAGAACATACCGGATGGCCTCCTTCTTTAGAGACCGCTATTTCCTTTCCCACATGGTTAAAGATGCCCTCGAACGCATCTCGTCCACATCCCGCACCTCTGCGCTCAGACCCCACCCCTCCAACCATAACAAGGACAGAACGCCCCTGGTGCTCACCTTCCACCCTACCAACCTTCGCATAAACCAAATCATCCGCCGACATTTCTGCTATCTCCAAACAGACCCCACCACCAGGGATATATTTCCCTCCCCACCCCTTTCCGCCTTCCGCAAAGACCGTTCCCTCCATGACTACCTGGTCAGGTCCACGCCCCCCTACAACCCACCCTCCCATCTTGGCACTTTCCCCTGCCACCACAGGAACTGTAAAACCTGCGCCCACACCTCCTCCCTCACCTCTATCCAAGGCCCTAAAGGAGCCTTCCACATCCATCAAAGTTTTACTTGCACATCCACTAATATCATTTATTGTATACGTTGCTCCCGATGCGGTCTCCTCTACATTGGGGAGACTGGGCGCCTCCTAGCAGAGCGCTTTAGGGAACATCTCCGAGACACCCGCACCAGTCAACCACACCGCCCCGTGTCCCAACATTTCAACTCCCCCTCCCACTCTGCTGAGGACATGGAGGTCCTGGGCCTCCTTCACTGCCGCTCCCTCACCACCAGACGCCTGGAGGAAGAACGCCTCATCTTCTGCCTCAGAACACTTCAACCCCAGCGCATCAATGTGGACTTCAACAGTTTCCTCATTTCTCCTTCCCCCACCTCACCCTGGTTCTAAACTTCCAGCTTAGCACTGTCCCCATGACTTGTCCGAACTTGTCCTACCTGCCTATCTCCTTTTCCACCTATCCACTCCACCCTCTCCTCCTTGACCTATCACCTTCATCTCCTCCCCCACTCACCCATTGTACTCTATGCTACTTTCTCCCCACCCCCACCCTCCTCTAGCTTATCTCTCCACGCTTCAGGCTCACTGCCTTTATTCCTGATGAAGGGCTTTTGCCTGAAACGTCGATTTCAAAGCTCCTTAAATGCTGCCTGAACTGCTGTGCTCTTCCAGCACCACTAATCCAGAATCAACATTAGTTAACTCATCTAAAGCTGCCAGATAATGCATGTGGTGTATAAAATCATATAGGGGTGCGATGAGGTCCCTAAGTTGTAAATAATTGCCACTTTAGAGACTTAAGAGGCTTAAGTGTTGCTGACCATCTGCTGTCTTCCCTACCTCATGTAAAAGGTCAGGTCTGGGCAGAGGGGTTGGCAAAATGTGAATTCTCCCGCCTCCATTCAAACCTGCTTTCCCCAGTGTAGCTGATTACTTTGGAGTTGATTAAAAGCTCAGTTTGGTTCAGAATAAGATGTTAACCAAGGCAGAGGATAGAATCGTGTTGGAGGTACTGATTTCATTTAGCTCAGTTGGTTGGATGACTGGGTTTGGTACAAACTGATGCTAACACCATGGGTGCAATTCCCACACTGGCTGATAACACCGTGAAGATTCTATCTTCTCAGCTTCACCCTCTGCCTGAGACAGATGACTCTCAAATTAAACTCATCATCAGTCAGTTCTTTCTAATGAGAGAATGTGTCTGAGGTTAACCCTATGTCAATATTACAGAGGAGGAAGTGCTGGAAGACTTGAAAAGCATTAAAATGGATAAATTTTAAGGATCTGATCAGGTGTACCTTGGGTAACTCTGTAGGAAGCTAGGGAAGTGATTGCTGGGCCTCTTACTGGGATATTTGTATCATCGATAGTCACAGGTGAGGTGCCAGAAGACTAGAGGTTGGCTAATGTGGTGCCACTGTTTAAGAAAGGTGGTAAGGACAAGCCAGGGAACTATAGACCAGTGAACCTGATGTTGGAGGTGGGCAAGTTGTCGAAGGGAATCCTGAGGGACAGGATGTACATGTATTTGGAAAGGCAAGGACTTATTAGGGATAGTCAACATGGCTTTGTGCGTGGGAAATCATGTCTCACAAACTTAATTGAGTTTTTTGAAGAAGTAACAAAGAGGATTGATGAGGGCAGAGTGGCAGATGTGATCTATATGGACTTCAGTAAGGTGTTCGACAAGATTCCCCATGGGCCACTGGTTAGCAAGATTCAGTCTCATGGAATACTGGGAGAAGTAGCCATTTGAATACAGAACTAGCTCAAAGGTAGAAGACGGACGATGCTGGCGGGGGGTTGTTTTTCAGACTGGAGGCCTGTGACCAGTGGGTGCTGAATCCACTACTTTTCATCATTTATATAAATGATTTGGATGTGACCATAAGAGGTATAGTTAGTAAGTTTGCAGATGACACCAAAATTGGAGGTGTAGTGGACAGTGAAGAAGGTTACATCAGATTACAATGGGATCTTAATCAGATGGCCCAATGTGCTGAGAAGTGGCATAATTCAGATAAATGCGAGGTGCTGCATTTTGGCGAAGCAAATCAGAACAGGACTTATATACTTAATGGTAAGGTCCTAGGGAGTGTTGCTCAACAAAGAGACCTTGGAATGCAGGTTCAGAGCTCCTTGAAATTGGAGTAGATAGGATAGTGAAGAAAGTGTTTGGTATGCTTTCCTTTATTGGTCAGAATATTGAATACAAGAATTGGGAGGTCATGTTGTGGCTGTACAGGACATTGATTAGGCCACTGTTGGAATATTGCGTGTAATTCTGGAATCCTTCCCATCAGAAATATATTATGAAATGCCAAAGGGTTCAGGAATTATTTACAAGGATGTTGCCAGGGTTGGAGGGTTTGAGCAATGGGGAGAAGTTGAATTGGTTAGGGCTGTTTTCCCTGGAGCATTGGAATCTAAGGTGTGACCTTATAGAGGTTTACAAAATTATGAGGGGCATGGACAGGATAGGTAGACAAAGTCTTTTCCCTAGGGTGGGGTAGTCCGGAGTTAAGGGGCATAGGTTCATAGTAAGAGTAGAAAGATATAAAAGAGAGCTAAGGGGTAACATTTTCACTCAGAGGGTGGTATGTGTATGGAATAAGCTGCCAGAAGAAGTGGTGGAGGCTGGTACAATTGCAACATTTAAAAGGCACCTGGATGGGTATATGAATAGGAAGGGATGTGGACTGGGTGCTGGCAGGTGAGCCTAGATTGGGTTGGGATACCTGGTTGGCATGGATGAGTTGGACCTAAGGGGTCTGTTTCCATGCTGTACATCTCTATGACTCTATAACTATTTTGGTAATAGGCTTGTAGCAGACATTACATTTGTGTTCCTGCACTTTTACTAGAAGTCATTGTAGTCAGGAGTGTGTTCTAATCAGTACCTCACAGAGAATCATTGCCACTGGTTAGGGATCCATTTCTTCAGGAAATTGCTTATTGAACAGGTACAGATAGAATCATGTGATACCGAAGAGTAAAACAAGTACTTGTTGCTCCATATTGATATAATTGGATTGAACTTGGAACCTTTAGATTCAAAAGCAACTAGCTTGACATCTTGCATGTTGCATTCCTAGCCATTTCTGCAATTCATTGACTGCTAGGATTGTCTTATTTCTTGAACATAATACTTTATGATGCAAGTTTCTACCAACAGTGTTTGTTTGAGTGCCTCCATGTGGTCATGGTTCTAACACAGGTATCTGATATCTTCCTTTAAGACCTGTCTTAATAACATTACTTTATTCTAAAAGTCTGTTTGTATGACAAAAAGGAAATGAAATAATCTGAAAAGTCTTCTGTAGATCTTCTGTATCTTGGTGAATAGGATGTGTCACACATCTTTGACTTTGCTTGGATTAGCAAGAATTGCACAACAGAACCAAAACGTTGAACTGAGTTGCGTTTACCTGGCACTTCTTGCCATTGAAGATAAATCCTTCACAACAAGCTGCCATCATTAGTTAGTGCAGATTTCAATTGTGCTCTTTTTTGGATATGTTCATCAATGCAACAACATTGACAGTTTACTTACTTTCAGGAATACTTTTCCTGAAATTTGGTCCATATGCTTCTGGTAAAGACGCTGACTATATAATGACTCCAACTGACGATAATAATGGATAATTCAATTCCCAATGAGAAACATGTCTTTATCTGTTTAGCATGGAGGTCAGATACTCACTATATTCACAGGAGGCTGCCAATGTACTTAAAGAAACAAACATATAATCTATTACACAATAGAAACAAAAACTCCACCACATTACACTATCCAATATGAAATGGTCTAAAATGACGCATGAGAATTCTACTTGTAAGGAGGTTTGCACTCATTCCCGCATTGACTTTACTCTTGAACGTCTGTTTATTAATGTTTTTCAGTCAAAAGCTACAAAATGTTCAACTTCATCTACATAATGTAGAAACCTGTTTGCCTTTTGTTTGAAGGTTCTTCCATTCTGAATCTTGACTCTGGTCTAATGTTATGTGTGTGCTTATGCTAGAGTAGTTCTCCAGCCCATTACCTGTTATTGCTGCCAGCAAGCTGCACATGCTTTGTGTTTGATGCTTCCTAATGTAACCTATGATTGTATTTCTGCAACCAGTTTTCTTGTATAGAGCCCAGTATTCTTTTTACACTGAATGACTTATAGAGATCTTATAAAGATTAATGGAGTACAGGGCAACATTATCAAGGCAACAAATAGTACTTTCCACATAGCTTGCTCACTTTCGGTGTCTGCATTACTATTCAAAAATCAGTAGGTGCCCCTAATGCTAGCACATGTTATTGTCTGACATCAATGGTTTCAATTTTAAACAGACTTTCTTTTTTCTCCAAGGGATCTTGGGAAGCTTTGATCGGCACTGAAGATGCCTTTAAAACATCAGCTCAAGATGGTGAACTCTAAGGTTTACATGTAACTGATTCCTTCAGAATTACCCATAGCTTTGTAGGTTCTCTCTGGTTCTGTTGGAGCAGGTCTCCTGTGTTGACACTCTGAAATGCCATGTTTCGAATAGATCTCTTTATTTTCATTGCTTGCACCTCTTGTTCAGCAACAACAAAATCCAAAATGCATCCTTTCATTCTTTATTTGACAGACCCAAATTCAGATGAGACATTTTGGATATTCCAAGTCCTGCTGGGAATTTGTTGGTCATTTTCCTGATTGCGTCTCCTGTCCTTTGCAAACATTATTGATTATCAGAGTGTTACAGTAGTAAGTATTTCAGTAACAGGGCAACCTATGTACACACTGTTACTTTGACAAGCTATTGCTTGGATTGCTCATGACTGCTGGCCATGTTGTGTCATTCTGGTCCTCAGCTAATTAGCACACTCAATTCTCAACCACACAACAATACCTAGTAAGGGTACAAGGCAGCAAAAGAAATTAGATGTTGTTATGTGAAGAGAAAATGATATTACACGTCTCAGAGATCTGATCTTTCACAGAATCCTAAATCACTGATTTTCTCGCCTAAAGTCATAAACTACAGGATCATTCTCCCAAACTATCACTTATTTTCACACAAACAACAGGAAGAAAAATCATTAATGTGAAAATTGCTTCTTATATGGAAATATTCATAGTTATCATGAATTTTCAATAAAGTACTGATTAAATATTAGTATGAATTGTACCATACAGCAGTATTCTGAACATGCCTATTAGCAAATGTATGTCTAAAATGTCAAATTCTTTATGCTTCTAGTTGATACGTAAATAATAAATGAACTACAATAGGTTAACTGTGTAACAGAACTGAATACCATTGATCTTGACATTTTATAAACTACTGCAACAAGGCAGCAAATATGACTTTTTAAAAAATGTCATGTTTTTGATCTGACCAAATATTTAATAACAGCCACTGATTGGAACCCAAAGGAAGTATGGAACTATGAAGATTTACCCTCACTTTATTATATCATCTGCCATACCCAGTTACTGCCCATCTCTTTCTTAGCTCTACAGAAACAACTACTTAATAAGAAAACAAAAATGACTCGACAATAAATACCTACTATGTTCCTCCATTGACTAAGATACAAGGTATTCAAAATACCAGGTAAGTTATGAACCTGTAAAGCTTACTCTATTTCATCACTGTGTGTACAATCCTATCTCTTAAAATCCTTGAATTCCAATCTTGGAATTCTTTTGAACTATATTTGTGGAGCAGGAGATTTTGTATACTACACTACTGCAAGATTTATCACTCTATACAAAAGCTACAGAATATTGTAAAACATGGATTGTTAAAGAACCATCTATTGGGATATTGTCAAAGAAGGTTAAGCCTGCTGCACAGCTCTGATGGTACATTCATGCATTGAGCAAAAACACTGTTTGCAAGCAAAACAACCTATTGTTAATAAGAAATCATTCAAGAAGGAATTCATCTGAGTAAACCTATCAGACAGACAACAAATATGTGTGGATTAAAAATGTCAAATAATATAATTTCAACAAAACTAAAGAAAAATAATTTCAAAAATATTCTAGTGATTTTGATTCTAATTAAAGAAGGTTATCAAATAAAAATGGACATCACATGCCCTACTGAAAGAGTTATAAATCTCCATATATTTCTCTGACTTTAGATTTTCACTATTCCTCCAATTCCTTTGATTTTTTTTTGGAATAATTCATCATTGGTCTAATTTACAGTTTTAATTCTCAGGGAATTTATACATTGAGATTTCAGACTGCTTTGTGAATTTCCTTTCCATTTTTAGATAAACTAATTCATCCATAACATCACAACATGACAATTGTATTCCAGGTAGAGATTGGTGAAAATATAGTTTTCTGAAGCATATCACCTATCTCTTATTATTGCATGCATTAATTAATGAGTGTATCCTCCACTGAAAATTAAAACAACTGCAGTTCCACATACTGACACTTTGAATAAAGGTCAAATGAATAGGCTGGGGCTATTTTCCCTGGAGCGTCGGAGGCTGAGGGGTGACCTTATAGAGGTTCACAAAATTGAGGGGCATGGATAGGATAAATAGACAAAGTCTTTTCCCTGGGGTCAGGGAGTCAGAACTAGAGGGCATAGGTTTAGGGTGAGAGGGGCAAGATATAAAAGAGACCTAAGGGGCAACGTTTTCACGCAGAGAGTGGTACATGTATGGAATGAACTGCCAGAGGATGTGGTGGAGGCTGGTACAATTGCAACATTTAAGAGGTATTTGGATGAGTATATGAATAGGAAGGGTTTGGAGGGATATGGGTCGGGTACTGGCAGCTGGGACTAGATTGGTTTGGGATGTCTGGTCGGCATGGACGGGTTGGACCGAAGGTTCTGTTTCCATGCTGTACACCTCTATGACTCTATGTCACGAGCAGCACACTCATATTGACTCATATTGTTCAGAGCCCAGGATTTATCTAACTTTTCCATTAGATTAATAGAAATAAAACTTGATGCTTAAAACAATCAAATAGGTACTCATGTAATTTATTTTGATTCTTTGAGGGTGACATTGTGACATTGCGGTATTGGAATTTGGTAACATTAGAAGAAATTAATCATTTTTCAATGGAAGTGGATTAAGAATTTTTGGGAGAAAATGTAGAAGTGGGAAGCAGAAGTGGCTAAAGAGATTAATTCAATATCATGATAATTATAATTTCTAAAAAAAGGTGAATTTCCCAAATTACCATCAGAAATAACTAAAGGCAAGGATTTCACAATTTCAGACTTCTACTCTAACAAAGTTGAAATAAATCAAACACTGCTGAACAACAAATGCATCAAGCTAAACAAAGGTACTTCACATTAATTTGGGAAAACAGTCAAACAATGTCTTACAACTCATTTTACTGTGCCCCATACTTCTCGCAGATGTGTAACTTTAAAGTCCCACAGTTAGTGCATTGGCATCCTCACAAACTACAAACTTGTTTAACTGTATGAAGCTTTTTTGTGCACTATATCACCCATTTTAGTGTGGTGTTACACTTCACTTATTCATGATTTTTGGAGTCAAAACTGTGAAGGAGAAATGTCCTGAAATATAAAAATTGAAAAACACCTTGGAATGATGCTTAAAACAATCAAATAGGTACTCATGTAATTTATTTTGATTCTTTGAGGGTGACATTGTGACATTGCACCATACAGTGATGATGCAATAAAGCTGCACTATATTTCTGGGTCTGGAAAGTATATGTTCCAAATGTCTTGCCAGCTATGTTGCATATGTGCCTTCAACGTCATACAGTGCAGGAAATGGTGATTTTATTGGTGCAATACATAGTACTCTGCACTACTGTACATTATTAGTATCCATGAGTACAGGGTATGAATAACATTTTTTAAAAGACTGTATTAGGACCAAACAGTAAGTTAGTTGGAAAAGTGGTGACACTTGCCATAAAAGTGTCAAGATTAGACAGAAATATGGTGCCAGAACTACCATTTTGGTCAGGGAATACTGTGCTAATGAATTTATAATTAGGTACATAAGGCAGTGTGAAAACAAAATAACCAATGTTAGTGACTGTGGTATTCATACAGCCAGGTTAACCTTTGTAAGTAGGAGAGATCCAGACTTGGGAAGTACTGGAGAAGTTACTTAACATGGGAATTGAGCACAGCATCAAATTGAAGACAGATGTCAGTTAATAGTCCAATTATTAGAAACAATGCACTTGATCTGTTATCAGTGCTAAAAGTCACATGTAGAGGAGAGGGGAACTTGTGCTATTGTTGATAATAGTAATAACAAACAAGGTGCAGAAAGGCTCTCTCGAATTTTGAGATGATTTGCAGTCAATAGAGCACATCTTGAGGAGAAGGAGTGAAATAACTGCACAGAGGCTGGCATCCCGTCACCAAGTCACCCTTTATTTACATGTGCACAGTACATAGGCTCTGACCAGCCAGCTCAGAGTCAGTCCCTAGACTGAGGAGACTCTCTGACACTCCTGTTTATATTTTATTACAAAATTACAAAACAGTTTACAAAAAGGAAAACTTAACATTTACAGCTGTATACAACTGCAATTTTACAAGGGAGAGGAGCAGCAAAGCCAGGCCCCAAACCCTACCGTTCAACCAGTTTACAGAGAGATGAGGACAAACCTCAAATCCCAGTTTCACATATAACAAGACAGCGACAATGACATTTATACAAAGGACATTCCTGTTACATAAAAAAGTGCAGACAATACAGACCCAGCAAGCCCCTGTCCCTTCCATTCCTGTTTATATCTGTCAGCCAGGGCTTGCTGATCGGCCCAGGTTAACAACCTTAATCAAGGATCTCATTGTTAATGATATCCACCTAGCACTCATTTCAATCATGGTATCCTTCCACTGCAAGTCCAGGGATGTAGGCCTGTTCATTTTCTTGTAGCTTCTCCTGGGACATTTTCAAGCCAAGTCCGGTTCCTCTGACTCGGACTCAAACACGGGCAGCTGGACCATAGCTGTCACTTGCGCGCATGGTATTTCAGGCGAGTTTCTTCCTCTCCTTCAGGCGATAACTGTATCAAGGCTGCATCCATATCAAATTCTGAGGTTTCCACAATGCTAGATGAAGGGGGAGAACTTACAGTTTCTGATAGCCTTTCTGGCTGTTCTGAGTGGCCAGGTATGTTTTGCTCCTGCCCCGTTGCATGGTAGCAGCTTTCATATGATCTTTGCGTTTGTTCAGGACCACTTCACATACCCGAACTTTGCAAGTCACGGGAACTGACCTTGAGTTGATCTCGCCTCGTACCCATGTAGGGCCGCGTCCATGGTTTTGACACCAAACTTCATCCCCTGAAGTAAACTGTCTATTTCATTCAGAGGAGGCATGTGGCCGGCATTGGCGTTCCTGATGCTGCTTCACCCTTCCTCCCAGTTCTGGGAATATCAGGTTTAACTGGTGTGGAGTCTTCTCCCTGCCAGCAACTCTGCTGGAGCTATCCCTGTAGGTGCATGAGGGGTGATCCTATAACCAAACAGGAACTGGGTCAGTTTGGTATCAAGTGAAGCTGTAGGCTGTTTCTTTGAGCCTGCCTTCATCATTTGGACTGCTCTTTCCGCTGAACCATTGGATGATTAATGGAGTGGAGCTGTCCTTATGTTCTCATTGCTATTGTCTTGATGAAATACTTGAACTCTCTTCTGGTAAATGACATCCCATTGACCATGACCAAGACTTCTAGAGTCTCTGCAAAGCGAACGATGCTCACAGCTTTTGAATCGTCATCCCTGAGTTTGCCAAATGAACTCTATGAATGTTCAACCACTTTGAATAGCCGTCCACAATGGGCAAGGAGATTGAGCCCATAGATGGACTGGGATAGACAACCTGTAACTAAATCCAGAGCTCACCTGGCCATTCCTACGAATGTGGGGACACTACTGATGATAAATGTTGCCCTTGTTGGCACTCTGGGCAATGCCCCACCAACACAGCTATGTCAGCATCCAACAGACATAACTTATTGCCAACATTTTCATTTTGAAAACTCCTGGGTGATCCTGGTGAGTTCAGCCAGTATTTGGTGGCGACCTTTATTCAGGTCAATCACTCTTGCTCCCCACAGCAATAGAGTAGATTCCCGACAGTGTGGAAACAGGCCCTTCAGCCCAACAAGTCCACACCGACCCTCCAAAGAGTAACCCACCCAGACCCATTTCCCTCTGACTAATGCACCTAACACTATGGGCAATTTAGCAAGGCCAATTCACCTGACCTGCACATCTTTGGACTGTGGGAGGAAACCGGAGCACCCGGAGGAAACCAACGCATACACAGGGAGAATGTGCAAGCTCCACACAGACAGTCACCCGAGGCTGGTGTCGAACCTGGGACCCTGGTGCTGTGAGGCAGCAGTGCTAACCACTGAGCCACCGTCCTCTCCAGTGATCTGGTCTGTCCAGGTCCGGAAAGGTTTCAGTTCTGGTTGTGATGGCCCTTTTAGATTAGATTACTTACAGTGTGGAAACAGGCCCTTTGGCCCAACAAGTCCACACTGACCCGCCGAAGCGCACCCACCCATTCCCCTACATTTACCCCTTTACCTAACACCACGGGCAATTTAACATGACCAATTCACCTAACCTGCACATCTTTGGACTGAAGGAGGAAACTGGAGCACCCGGAGGAAACCCACGCAGACATGGGAAGAATGTACTTCCCCCATCACCTCCAGCTGTTTTAGTTTTTCCAGGACTAGATCTTTTTTTGTGTCCACAGCTTGATAATGTCAGCATTGACTAGAAGGGGGTGTCCAGAAAGTTTAAAACTACAGTGGACTCTTCCATGTAGGGGAGGCATCACTGGTAGTGAATCTGCCAGTGGGAGGTGGCTGAAGGCATCTGCATTTGTCACTTAGCTGCCTAGATAGTACATACTGAAAATAAAGAAAGGCCCATCGCTGAATTCAACCCGAAGCTTTGGGTGGCACTCCCTTGTCTTCTTTAAGTAGCCCTAGTAGGGGCTTGTGGTCACTCATTATTACAAATGTATATCTGTAAAAGTATCTGTAAATGTTTTTCAAACCAAAGATGACTGCCAAACCTTCCTTCACTTTCCAGGTGTATTTGTGTTAGGATCAGCCAATGTCCAAGAAGCATACTCTATAGGGTGTTCCTATCTGTGGGCCATCAATGAGACAACACTCCTTCGATACTGTATGGGAAACATTGCATTCCAGCACCACTTCTCTTGGAATCATAGTGGACTAACACCTTAGATAACAATACCTGCTTCTTCACCTCCTTAAAGGCTACTTCTTGGCTTTCTAACCATTCCCAAGGCTGACCATTGGAAATAGTGTCAGGGCACCATGATGCAGGCCAGGCTATGTATGAATCTTCCGTAAAGATTCACTAACCCAATAAAGACCTAAGTCACGTACAGACCTGGGAGTCAGGGCACCTTTGATTGCCCTCACTTTATCTTCCAATGGGTGTAATCCAGTTCTTGTTCCCTCTGTAGCCCAAGTTGGTCACTTGGACTGCCTGGAGCACCTTTTTTTCCCTTCTAAACTGTACACCCATTAGGGAGAAATGTTTAAGCACTATTTCCAAGTTCTCCAAGTGCTTTTTATTGGTCTTCCCTGTTATTAGTGCATTATCCAGACAAATGGTGACCGGGGGTAGCCCTTGTAAGATGTTCTCCATTGTCCACTTGGAAAAGGCACAGGCTGATGGATACCCCAAATAGCAGTTTTGTATGTCAGTACAAAGTGTTACGAGTATTAATAATAGCATACTTCTAGGACTCTAATCTAGTCACAATTGCAGGTACGGATGGCTCATGTCCAACACCACCAACCTGCCCCACATCCTCTGCCCATGCCCCACCCCCGCCAGCTTTGCGTACAAGTCCTCTATTTGAGGGATCAGATATTTATCCAGCTGTGTGAAGCTGTTTACCATTTGCTTAAAATCTCGACAAAGGCAAACTGAGCCCTCGGGCTTCACAAACGGTATGACCAGTGCTGCCCATTCTGACTAACTGGACTTATTTAATGATCTGTTCACTTTCCAATCACCTGATTTCTGTCTCTGCTTTTGCCCATAAGGTAAGTGGCAATGGACAGACCTTGCAAAATCATAGAATGGTCAACATGTAAGGTGGCCTTGGCTCTTTTCATAGTCCCTCGACCTTCCTGAAAAACCTCAGGGCATTTAATTAGGACTTCACTCGGGCATCTACTTTCTGATTGAAAAGCATTGAGCCAATCAGGATGAATCTTTCTCAATCAATTCTGCCCATCAGGCTTGGGCCTGAGTCTTTTACTACAGTCAGTGGTAACCAACTACTTTTTGCAGGGGACCAGAACCAAAGTCGTACCCTAAATCTGTAATGATTCACTGTCTGGCCGAGGTCTTGAGCAAACATAAGGGTTGGAGCCCAGAGCTAATGTTGTTAAAGACTGGTTCTACAATCACTGATTTTGGATTAGTGGTGCTTCATCAGGAAAGGGTTTTGCCTGAAACGTCAATTTTGCTGCTCCTCAGATGCTGCCTGAACTGCTGTGCTCTTCCAGCACCACTAATCCAAAATCTGGTTTCCAACACCTGCAATCATTGTTTTTACCCCTCTACAATCACTGATACAGCTGTGGTGGCATCGACCTCCATGAGAACCAGGTGACCATTTAACCAGACATTTATTTTGATTGGTTCTAATTTGCATGTTGCTAAGCAATTCAATTATCTCCAACTAGATGTAGATGGACACTCCAGGGTGTACATGCTCCTGGATACCAGTCTGAGTTCCCTTACTCAAGTCAGGCCTCGTAGGACTCCTTTTCTGTCTTGATTCCGCATACTGGCAGCAACTACAATGGCTCGTTGGTCCAGATCCTGAAGAACATTTTAGCCACTTGGCCATGACTCATCTTTGTTGTGGGATTCTGCTGTAGGCTGACCTGGGGTTCCACTGCTCAGGATATGCCCTGCGTGAGGATGTGCGGTTACCTACCTTCAAATGGTATTCCCCAAGTTCAGTTGGAGAGGTGAGGAGTCCACTTCCATTGGGATGGCCTGTAGCTCACTTGCTGCATTTTCTCATGACAAAGCCATTTGTAGAACCTGTTTGAAGTCCAATGAGATTCAGCTAGCCAGTACTTTTGCTTGGTTATGTTATTAATCCTAAATGCCCAAAGGTCTCTCAGCATCTCATTCAGGGTTAGCCCATAATCACGTCTCTGCCAGTGATCTTAATCTCATCAAAAAACTTGATATGGATCCCCTGGTTCTCGAACACCCGAATAAAACTGATAGCCTCTCAAAATTAGAGGATGCTTGAAGTTGTAATATTCTGAAACTAAATCCATTAACTCTTGAAAGGTTTTCGTCTCTGGTACCTCACGGAAAGTCAGGGTCCTAATAACCAAAAATGCTGGGAATCCACAAGCAGTCAGAAGGATTACTCGCTGCTTTACATCTGTCCAACCTCATTTGCCCAGAAAAGAAACAATGCTTTATTTCCACATACTGGGACAAGTCTTTGAAAGCAGGTTCAAATTAATCAAACTTCCCAAATAAATGCCAGAAATGCTTACCCAACTCAAAGATGACTATTGCTGACAAATTTTCTTTAGGAGCGTACTGTTTACTCCAGTCACCACTGAAATAACTGCACAGAGGCTGGTATCCTGTCACCAATTAACTTTATTTATTTGTACACACTATAAAGGCTCTGACCAGCCAGTTGATAGCCAGTCCCTTGGAATAGGGAGACTCTCTAATGGTCCTGTTTATTCTATTTATTTATTTTAATTTTTTTAGCAGCAGCAGAGGTAGGCCCAAGTGCAGGTGGGGCCCAGGCAGCAACAACAACAGTCCAGGTGCAGGTGGGGCCCAGGCAGCAGTAGTGACAAGGGGCCCCAGGCAACAGCAGTAGAAGCAGTCCTGGGTGCGGGTGGGGCCCAGGTAGCAGTGGTCAGAGCAGGCCCCAGGTGTAGGTAGGCCCAGGCAGCAGTAGCAGTGCAGGCAAGGTCTAGGCACCACCAGAGCAGGCCCAAACTGCAGCAGCAGCAGTGATAGTAATAGCTGCCTGTGCAGCTCAACACAGCTTCAATAAGCCAAAACAAAGCCAGAAAACAAATCCACAAACAATCTCAGTAAAACGGTCTTTTTTTTCCTTACCCCTACACTACCACCTAACTGCGGTAGTGCTTATTTTTTCCCCAGCACCCATGGTGTGTGTGCGCAGGTGAGAGACACAGTGAGAACACAAGGTGTGCGAATCTTTATTCAATTTCCACCACCAGGAAGATAGGAAAACACCCGAGTGGCCAGTGACAAGCACTGCCCTTCACATCAAAGGGCAATGCTGTGTGATCCAAACAGTGAAGGGGAGGGTATGGACTAAATCAAAGTAGAGTTGGAGGGGGAAATAATGCACTCCACTCCCTGCGGCGCCCACCTCTCCAGGAACAACTCCAGGGTGTTGGTGGACACCGCGTGCTCCTTCTCCAAGGACACCCGGACCCTAGGTCCTGTTTATTTTTGTTTTTTTTTGTGCAGGTGTGAGACACGGTGAAAGACACGAGGTGCACGAATCTTTATTCAATTGCCACCACCAGCAAGATAGGAAAACACCCGAGTGGCCAGTGACAAGCACTGCCCTTCACATCAAAGGGCAATGCTGTGTGATCAAAACAGTGAAGGGGAGGGTAGGGATTTAATCAAAATAGAGTTGGAGGGGGAAATAATACACTCCACTCCCTGCGGCGCCCACCTCTCCCTGAACAACTCCAGGGTGTTGGTGGACACCGCGTGCTCCTTCTCCAAGGACACCCGAGCCCTAGGTCCAGTTTATTTTTTTTTCTTCTTTATTTAACCCCCACACTACCGCCTAACTGCGGTAGTACTTATTTTTCCCCAGCACCCATGGTGTGTGTGCGCAGGTGTGAGACACAGTGAAAGACACAAAGTGCGCGAATCTTTATTCAATTTCCACCACCAGGAGGATATGAAAACACCCAAGTGGCCAGTGACAAGCACTGCCCTTCACATCAAAGGGCAATGCTGTGTGATCAAAAAGGTGAAGGGGAGGGTAGGGATTAAATCTAAATAGAACTGGACAGGGAACTAATGCACTCCACTCCCTGCGGCGCCCACCTCTCCCTGAACAACTCCAGGGTGTTGGTGGACACCGCGTGCTCCTTCTCCAAGGACACCCGGGCCCTAGGTCCTGTTTATTGTTTTTTAACCCCCACACTACCGCAGTTAGGCGGTAGTGCTTATTTTTCCCCAGCACCCATGGTGTGTGTGTGTGCAGGTGTGAGACACAGTGAAAGACACAGAGTGCACGAATCTTTATTCAATTTCCACCACCAGGAAGATATGAAAAATACCCGAGTGGCCAGTGACAAGCACTGCCCTTCACATCAAAGGGCAATGCTGTGTGATCAAAACAGTGAAGGGGAGGGTAGGGACTAAATCAAAATAGAGTTGGACTGGGAAATAATGCACTCCACTCCCTGCGGCACCCACCTCTCCCTGAACAACTCCAGGGTGTTGGTGGACACCGCGTGCTCCTTCTCCAAGGACACCCGGGCCCTAGGTCCTGTTTATATCTGTTAGCCAGGGCACCCTCATTAGCCCAGGTTAACAACTACAGTCAACTACAATCATAGTCAATGAGATCTGCCTAGTCCTCAGTCCAATTGTTTAATGCATATAAAACTGCTGTTTTCTGGAAGAAAATCCCAAATAATACATTCATAACAAAGGAAGAAAGGACACCCTCTGATTTCAAAGCAACATAGGTAAATGTTGTTACTGTATGCCAAAGGGGCTGTTTTCAAGGGTAAAATAATGCTGGTTTATTTGTCTTAAAACCAAAGAATCCTTAAAGGAAAATAAATTGAATGTGCCAGTTCTTTGGAAGGCAAACAGCAGTGTCTGAGCTGCAGTAGCAGTGCTCTGTGAATAGTTTAATAATTTCTTCCTGCAGGACTTCAGAGTTTATTTGAAAAGAACAAACTTACCTTCAAAGATCCAACTTATCCTTGATAGTGTACCTGAACATCCATTCTCTATCAGAAAATGCCTTCCAGCTGTTAAACCTTCTTTTTTTATCAAATGCAATCTCACTTATCTAGTCAATGGACCTGAGGATTAGTGCAGCTTTCAAAACTTAATACATCTGAAGATGTTTCAGCCACATTCTTAACCTCATAGAAACAAGTCTTTCAACTGCTATCCATGATTGCAGGAAGGAATTTAACATTCTTGCATGAAATGGGATAAGTAAGGATTCGAGAGATGGAGTTAAAGATAAATTTAGAGAATTAACTATCAATGTCTGTCAGAACAAGAAGTTAGGCCAGAAGCTGCGAATGGTTTCCCAGGGTTTCCCAATGCTGATAAAGTAGCCAAGATGATTGAGTTGACAAAACAAGTCAGAGGGGTAGGTTTCAAAGACTTGGCCATGAATGAATTATTCGAGATTTTTCAGATGGATCAAGTGGAATTCTTTATGTAAGATGTGGTGAAATTAATGAAATCACATGAATGTAAAAAGGAGGAGGAGGGATACACAAGAAAAGTTTAATTTACACCCAAGATGATGGCAGCCCTCACGAGGTCAGCTGAAGAATTGAAAATAAAGTCAACAGATAATGATACAAACAGGGGAAGAAGCATTGTCTTTTGCATTTTGATTGACACTGTTTTTCCCTCTTCACAGAGAGCTTTAAAATATTCAAATGTTAAAGGTGAATGAGTCAAAAATAATTCATTTTGTATATGCTGCTGCATCAAAATCAATATCGACCTCACCCACTCCTCCACCTCCATGTAAATATACACAAGCTCTACATTATAATAAGGGTCAGTATAACAAAGTTTGTATAATTCTTAGTTTGCTGCACTGGAAAGTGTTTTAGGTGAATTTTATCTTGCTCTTATTACCTGAATACTTGGAACCTATTTAATTTACTTCCATCACAAACTGTTCCCTTTTTGGGATTTTGCCTTTTGTCATATTCTAGGAACTCACCTCCTGCAAATGAGAGGGTATTATGACACAACAAACCATCCAGTGCTCTCCAAACTCTCCGGTGACTTTTCTTCTCCCAGCTATGTTTGGTTACATCTTTCAGTATCCTTCATAAGTGATTCTATTCAGCCTGAATCTTTCATATCCAAACATCCATAAACAAATATCCCAATTGTTCTTTCCTTTCCTTTCAAACAAAAATTGAACTGCCCTGCAAAACAATACTGTAGCTCTAAGGGTGTAATTGGTCCTGGTTTACTTTAAAAGAGAGATTGAATGAGAGATGCTGAGCAGTCTGTAGTAACGTAAACAGCTTGCGAGGCCTTGTTTTTTTTAAAGTTAGAACAATAGATGCAGCCTGGATGGGTGTGGTCATTTTTTACAGACCAGGATTTATAGTGATTTCTTTAGCATTGAGATTCAGCAGAAGCTACTAGTGTCTTGAAGAATTAGAAGCCATTTTGGTTCCTGTTTTGGTAACAGCTAGAAGGTGAGGGTCCTCTTCATCCTGCAGGCATTGCATGTGAGAATATTTGATTTCTAAATTTACCTTTTTTTCCAAGAGGGGTATTTATAAGATGTTACATTTAGGGAACAGTTGATCAGTAATAGCTGCTATTATTCTGTTAAGTTTTCCAAGAGAGTTAAGTTATTCCATTATTTTCTTTCTTCTGTTGTATTTTAAACATAGTCATAGAGTCATAGAGATGTACAGCATAGAAACAGACCCTTCAGTCCAACTCATCTATGCTGACTAGTTTTCCAAACTTAATCTAGTCCTGTTTGCCAGCACTTGGCCTATATCCCTCTAAACCCTTCCTATTCATATATCCATTCAGATGTCTTTTAAAAGGTGTAATTGTACCAGCCTCCACCACCTCCTATGGCAGCTCATTCCATATATGCAGCACCCTCTCCTCTGCATGAAAAAGGTGCCCCTTAGATCCCTTTTAAATTTTTCCCCTCTCACCCAAAACTAATACCCTCTAGTTCTTGTCTATTTACCATGCCCCTCATAATTTTATAAGGTCTGTAAGGTTGATATAAACCCTATAAGGTCACCCCTAAAATGCTCCAGGGAAATTTGTCCCAACTATTCAGCCTCTCCCTATATCTCAAACCTTCCAGCCCTGGCAACATCTTTGTAAATCTTTTCAGAACGCTTTCAGGTTTGTAAATCTTTTCTTTGTTTGATAAATTGTGTTTTACTTAATGCTGAGTAATTTGACCAGTGGAATTACATCTGGAATACAGCACTTTAGTTTTGCCTTTAAAATAAGAAAATGTTAGGATCTAAGGGGCACCTTTTCTTAAAATATTTCGAGAGGGTCTGGTCTGGTCTGGTCTATAACACCTGCTTTTTCTTTGTAGAAGTTGCCTCATTCCTCCACACCATAGCTGTTTTTCCTGTTTCCCTCTGTTTCTCAAACAACTATTCCTTGACTGCATGTTACTATGGACAGAAAACTGCCCCTTGACTTCAACAGATCACCCCCCCCCCTCCCCCAGTCTTTTTATTTCAATGATCTTTGTTCTATTGAGGAAGGATGATGTTCAGTGCTGAGACTGTTGGGCTGGAAATATAAACGTCCAGCTAAATGAGCAAGAGGAACAATATTGAGCTCAAACAGCTTTTGAAGTAGTAAATATATGGGGTTGCGGATAAGGATGGAAGATGCCGGTGCTGGTAACAGGTTGGAAAAACAACTGAAAGAGGTTTTGCTGTAGCTGTTTTACTCAGCTATGACCAATGTTTCCTTCAGAGAACAGAGTGTTCTTACATAGGCCAAGCACAAGTTAGAACCTTAAGTTGGTGTACATGTGAGGCTGTGCAAAATCGTGAAATTATGTATGCACTTAAATGAATAGGCCATATACAACAATAAATAAATTGAATAGGAATTTTATTCAACACATTAACACCCTCTTTCCATCTTTCCCAATCAATCAATTGCACTGTGGACTAGATGAGATACTGGAGCTGGGAAAAAAAGAATTTCATTTTAAGACACCAATAGAGGTCAGAGTAGTTGATTTCTCCATTGATTCTTGAGGTCGAAGCTACAACTAGAATGGAAGCGCAACACGGAAAGGTTTTCTCTCACCCTTGTTGTTTCACGCAATGTCCCACTGCAGGATCTGAGGGATTCCAATGAAGTTTGATTTCATGGACATATGAGAAAGTGGCTAGCCTCTCAGACCAGCAGGTGTGATTGGAATTGATAGGTGCAATAAAGAGCAGGGTGTTCCCTCAGATGCCCAAGAGATTCAACAATCTCCAGCGCAATACCTACACTTTGCCTTCCTGAGCATTTTCCGACATAGCACTCCTCAGGCCAACAAAGTATCTATATCCAATCACTCAAACCTCTGAGGTGCCTCTTCACATTCTCACATAAAAAGTACTCAGATACTCATCTTATAAAGTCACAGAGTATTAGAAACGTGCAGCATGAAAACAGACCCTTTGCTCAAATTCGTCCATGCTGACGAGATGTCCTAACTTAATTTAGTCCCATTTGCCAGAATTTGGCCCATACTGCTTGAAACCCTTCCTATTGTTACACCCATCAGATGCCTTTTAAATACTGTAATTGTACCAGCCTCTATCACCACCTCTGGCAGCTCATTCTATACATGCACCTCTGATTAGCCTTTCCAAATGAGGCACCTCTATTTGTTGAAATTGGACCATTTTCACATCTGGTCAAGGTACTCTGAGGTAACCTTTTTCATGTCCACAATATGACGAATATTTACATCCAAATCATTTGTATAAATGACAAAAAGCAGTGCACCGAGCACCGATTCTTGCGGCACACCGCTGGTCACAAGTCACCACTCCAAAAAGCAACCAACCATCACCCAGCCTATGTCTCCTGCCTTCAAGCTGATTTTGTATCTAAATATTTAGCTCTCCCTGTATTCCATGTGATTTAACTTTGGTAGCCAACCTATCACATGCAACCTTGTCTAACATCTTACTGAAGTCCATATAGATAATGTCCACCACTTTGCCTTCATCAATCTTCTTTATCACTTTTTCAAAAAACTCAATCAAGTCAGTAAGACACGATATCCTATGCACAAAGCTATGTTGATTATCCCTAAGCAGTTATGGTGTCATAGAGATGTACAGCATGGAAACAGACCCATCGGTCCAACCCCGTCCATGACAACCACATATCAAAATTCAATCTAGTCCCACCTGCCAGCACCTAGTCCATATCCCTCCAAACCCTTCCGATTCATATATCCATCCAAATGCCTCTTAAATGTTGCAATTGCGCCAGCCTCCATCACATCCTCTGGCAGCTCATTCCATACACATACCACCTGCTGAGTGAAAAAGTTGCCTCTGAGGTCTCTTTTATATCTTTCCCCTCTCACCCTAAACCTATGCCCTCTAGTTCTGGACTCCCCCATCCCAGGAAAAAGACTTTGTTTATTTATCCTATCCATGCCCCTCATAATTTTATAAACCTCTATAAGGTCACCCCTCAGTCTCCGACGCTCCAGAGAAAATAGCCCTAGCCTATTCAACCTCTCCCTATAGCACAAATCCTTCAACCCTGGCAACATCCTTGTAAATCTTTTCTGAACCCTTTCAAGTTTCAAAACATCTTTCCGATAGGAAGGAGACCAGAATTGCACGCAATATTCCAACAGTGGTCTAACCAATGTCCTGTACAAGCCACAACTCCCAACTCCTGTACTCAATACTCTGACCAATAAAGTAAAGCATACCAAACACCTTCTTCACTACCCTATCTACCTGCAACTCTATATTCAAGGAGCTATGAACCTGCACTCCAAGGTCTCGTCTCTTTGTTCAGCAACACTCCATAGGACCTTACCATTAAGTGTATAAGTCCTGCTAAAATTTGCTTTTCCAAAATGCAGCACCTCACATGTATCTAAATTAAATTCCATCTGCCACTTGTCAGCCCATTGGCCCATCTGATCAAGATGCCGTTGTAATCTGAGTTAACCTTTTTTGCTGTTCACTACACCTCCAATTTTAGTGTAATCTGTAACCTTACTAACTATACCCCTTATGCTCACATCCAAATCATTTACATAAATGATGAAAAAAGTAGTGGACCCAGCACTGATCCTTGTGGCACTCTACTGATCACAGGCCTCCAGTCTGAAAAACAACCCTCCATCACCACCATCTGTCTTCTACCTTTGAGCCAGTTCTGTATCCAAATGGTGAGTTTGCCCTGTATTCCATGAGATCTAACCTTGCTCACCAGTCTCCCATAGGGAACCTTGTCAAGTGCCTTACTGAAGTCTATTTAGATCACATCTACTGCTCTGCCCTCATCAATCGTCTTTGTTACTTCTTCAAAAAAACTCAATCAAGTTTGTGAGACATGATGTCCCAAACATAAAGCCATGCTGACTATTCCTAATCAGTCCTTGCTTTTCCAAATTCATGTACATCCTGTCCCCCAGGATTCCCTCCAACAACTTGCCCACCACCGACGTCAGGCTCATTGGTCTATAGTTCCCTGGCTTGTCCTTACTACCTTTCTTAAATAGTGGCACCACGTTAGCCAACCTCCAGTCTTCTACTAAGGTCTCACATGCATTCTTCACAAATGCCCTACATGATTGTTGCCATTCTACTTTCCCTGTACTATCCATTGTTATCCTCAAAATCTGTGCTTACTCTTTTAGCAAAAAAAGAGATTACAGAAATCAGGAGAGAGGTAGAGTGCGTGACCACTGGTGATAGAATGTCTGAAGAATTTGATCATACATTGCGACTTGGCATATTTCAAATGCTGAATGAACATCACCACATGCATAATGGGGATGATAATAAATATTGATGATTTTGAACTCTCCCTGCTGTGATTTCTCTACACCCCCAATTCCGACATCCAAACCTTTATCCGCCCTAACTCTCTCTCTACCTCAAATCTTTAGCTCAAACTGTACAGGTGGGAGACAAGGGATATCCCATGAAGAGATGGTTACTCTCACATCTGCAAATGCTCCACACAGAAATTGGGAAGTAATATATGTGGACATGGAAAATGGTGATACCCTGGAAGGGAACAGCTCACTGGGAGAAGAGTACTGGAAAATGAGAAAGGTGAATTGGTGCCAGGGAGATGGCACTGAACAAAGATGTGCCTGTCCTCCATGACAAGGTGATCTCCTCTTTCCACATTCATGGTGAAGAATGTTCCCCATGAACTCCAATGCTAGATTCAGAGCAGCAATTATGAATTAAGGGTTTGCCCTTCCCAGCTAACATGCCTCCATCCCTCCTGGGAAATCACTGAAACCTCTGACACAATCAGCAGATTTCTCCCATAAGACAATAAGCAATCTCAATAATGGCTGCCCTTGACCACTCATTGATTCCTGCTTCCATTGGTTCTTAAAAAAATCTTTTGAATCAACTTGTTTAGATGTGTTAAGATACACCAAAGTGCAGGTGAGACTTGAACCCACTTGTTCTGGTCCTGTGGTTGGGACACTACCAGTTTGCCATAGGACCCTAACTCCACTGGTTTTCAGTGTACAGTAAGCCTATCACCATATCAATGAATGCTAACGCCAATAAAAATCTCGTATTTCCTAGTTCCTATCCCGTGTTGAAAATTCAGCCCAGGGAATCTTTCAAAAGTTATTTTATCAGATTCGCAATGTCTATCTGTTATTTCCTTTCCACTATTGTTTACTAAAAGAAATAACAAAAGTACAACTAATTAAACAAAGGTGCTAAAAAGGGTAAGGTGTTTTAGCATGATAAGTGATAATGTTATCTTGGTGCTAATCTGACTGTTGTCAAAAGATGGTATTGGTGTTACTTACTATGTGTTTTAACAGATATATGCCTTTACCTGATCTACTTGATATCAGGTGCACGTATTTTTCTTTCAACAGAAGTGAAAAGGAAGGAAATTCAATGTATTGATTTTCTAAGTATTATTGATGTTGTCAGCAGGGCCTCACATGTAGCAGAATATCAGAAAAATTATGCACTTCCAATATTCATTTGCATTGCCTGTGACTCCAGAAGCCCCAGGGATCTCTGAAAACAAACCCCTACATTCACGGTGACACTCCCCCAAGCACAATATTATAACAACAGGAATAAAATAAAACCTTTGTTTGAAAAATATATGCAGGATAAAGATACATTTGTGCTCATTCAAACCATAAGACATAAAAGATATTTGAGTCCAAAGTAGTTGGCATTTCACAAATTTGCAGCACTCTGAACTATATTTTGTGTCATCAGCATGTTTCTCTTATCATTGTGTTAATGTTGCAAAAAAAGCAAACTAACAGAATAGAAAAAAATTTCAACTTAACATGATATCTGTAAAATCAGAGTGCACCTTCTGGTAGTTGTCTGTGCTTACATCTGGCCTGTCAGGATGTGCTGATCGATGAATGATTTCAAATCAAATGCTTCTAGTCCTGGAGCTACCCGCTGCTCATTAGTAGCCACATTTCACTTCAGCGGGGTCAATACTGATGTCACGAAGCAAACAGTAGCACACCGTTTGTCTCACTTGCTCTAGTAGATCAGTTGGACAGAAAGAAGAAAGCTGTCATCAGGACAAGTTAATGACTATGGAACAAAAAATGAACTATCATTACCTGCTAAGCATGTCGGACATGCAACAAAAAAAATAGTCTGGACTGACGTCTGTTCGCTTGCAGGATCCCGATGAGAAAACCATTATTTAGGAGCGTTTGAAGAACAAAATGTCACAGACAGCACTCCACATACTTTTTCTACAGATGCACATGAATAAAGATATAAATAAAAAGCAGTGCATCATCCAACCTCAGTACTTGCAACACTGTTCTGAGTGGAAAAGAGGGCCTTTCTATTAATTATTGGTCAATAGGGCTTCCTGTGAAAGAGCTAGTGTTAAATTTAGGTCAAGAATTCTAAAGGAAAATTGTATCCACTGAAGGTAAATAACCAAGGCACTTTACCTAATGGTTAAATAATGAAACATCACCAGGTGCAATCGGCTGATAGAATAAGCTCTCATGAAGCCATCCAGTGAAGCCTGAATCGGATGATTATTTTGACCACAATCCTGCATTTAGATGTCGGCATCAGTACATAGCAAAACTACTGTCATGGTTTGTCAGAATTCTTTATGTTTAGCAAGCCAATATGGTTTATCCGAGATAAAATTCATTACTGTTGTTTCTTTTTCTCTTCTCCAACCAAACAGGTGTTTATTTCATCGTAATCCAATTTTTAAAAATTCAGTTAGAATTTGGTTTGAAAGTGAATTGGATTTACAAAGCAACAAAGGAGCAGTTATCTATTTCTACTTCTGTATATTAAAAAGTATTTACTGCACATGAGGATGCATCTTTTTTGTCGCCCCTACCCTAGCCTCAACAGATAATAACAAATGTTGCTCTTCTATTTGTTGAAGTTGCTTTACCTTTGTTCTTTCAAAGTGAATATTAAGCAAAATATACAAATTTTAAGTAAATATGAGGTGAATATTAAACATGAAGGTATGAAGAACCAAGCGAAACAGAGTTGACTGGTAAGACTGTAATGAATGCATGATTCTTTATTTCACTGTATAGCGTGTCCAAACCTATTAGTTGTATATGATGCTTTTAGTTTTGTTATGGCGTAGCATGATCCACTGATGCAGAATATTTTAAATAATTTCAGATGACAGGAAAATCTCTCAGGGCTAACTTGGCTCTCCTTTAAAAATGGGCTCAAGAATCTCAGTGGCATCCTTAACTCTATTCAATGTAATGCAAGCAGGACAACAAGGTCAAGTTGCCATATCATTTAAGCGATTAGTAAATAAAGTCAATGCTCGGGTCTAATTAGCAGGGGTCACTAAATTGTAACTTTCTGGTCCTATTTACAGATCGTTGACAACTCTTAAAGGACAAGAGCAAATGCTGGCCAAGTGGGAAGTGAATCTGATTTGGGAAACCATAAAGGCAGGAACAATATGGAACAGAACATGTTCTAAGATATTCAAACACAGCACTGCAGGCCTCAGTGGAGGAAGTGGAAAGGAGGAGAGATATTTTGTATCTGTATTAGGCACCTTCCAGGCAGACACTTGGAAGACAGTGGGAGCGGATAGCTGTGAAGGTCAATATCAGCAGTCAAGCCATAAGAACTTGGAGGTGATGTTTCAAGAAGTTCAATGACCTCAAACAAGTAGTCACAGTCAATGAATCTTTTTCAAAATCCAAGTGCTACTAATGCACCACCAGCTTCAGCCAGTGCTCAATTTACCACAATAGCTCCATGCTGAAACAGAACACTTTGAACATGGGTTGAAGCGTTAATATTTCTACCTTTACCATGTGAATATCTGAAAGCACAATTTTTGAATGGGATGTGAGCAACTCTGGCAAGGACAACACTTGTTGTTCATCTGATTGTCTTAACTTACTGACAACCACATTGCCGTGGATCTGGAGTCATGTGTCGATCAAACCAGGTAAAATTGACAGATTTCCTTCCCTGAAGATCATTAGTGAACCAAATCTTTTTTAGAAACAGTGCTTACATAGTCACTTGTACACCAAAGTTTAATTGCAGAATTTCTTGAATTCAATGCCATGATGTGATTCAAACACAGGTCCCTGAATATTAATGTGGGTTTCTGGATTACTAGACCAGTGACATTACCATTATACCACCAGCTCCTGTAAATATTAGTTGTTGCAGTACACAAATGATTTGTTGTATCACAATTCTTACAGCAGCATAGCTTTTATAATCAGCATATTGCACACGTGTATGCGTGGTGCACATCCTAATCATGCTGTTAGCAGACAGTGATGTTGCTCAGTGAACAACACTTTTTGGTTTGCTGTGGTGTAGCAAATGGAACTGGCACAGTAAGTTGTGGGAGAATGAAGGCAATGTGCTGGCTGCCAGGATGCTGGGCAATCATCGGCACGATGTATCTCCTTTGGGGTCACACATCATGAAGGAATGGATCATTTTCGGTTCCAGTTCAAAGCAGAATTAACACGCAATTCCAATGAAGCAATGCAAGCAGCGAGACAGAAAGAGAGAGAGAATGAAATATTCACATCTGTTTGAATAGAAACTCTCTGGGACCTCCTTCATGCAGCAATGGAAGGCAAACTGTGAGTCAGACAAATATTTTCAGCTTTGTGAGAAAAAAGCTGGACATATAAATGTTCCTTGTAATCACTGACAACACGCTTTTTGCTCAGCATGGATTTGCAATTGTGGCTTCAACAAGAGACAGGTTTCATTGAGTTCATCCTTCTGAAGCACAGACACAGCAGACACTGTTTCTCACTAAGGCACAAGAAACAGGATTGCTGGCTCTGCATGCACCCCTCTGAGTAGTTAGAGCTTTTGGCTGAGAGCCCCTCTCTCTCTCCTTCCTCCTCCCCTTTTCGGCCCAACTCTACACAGGCTTTGTAGAGTTCTTCCTACCAGGTTGTCTTCCAGAGGGAATATTTACAGATGGACCCAGCTCTGGGAGCAACAGGTTTATACAGAAGACTTGAAGTCAGCAGACATTCCTTCAGCATGTGGTACTTCACTTCCTGAGACTTTTGTAATGTGAGACAATATAAAAATGAAAGAAACACCAAACATATTACGAACTAAAGAAAAAGCAGAAATCAATCAGCAATAAACCTCTAAATACTTCACGATATCTTTAACAATGGTAAAGGGTCTTTTCTGCTAAATATGTGATAAACTGGCCATGTTTTGTGTTAGCTCCAAAAGAGCTCCAAAATAGCAATGCAGGATTCAACAATGTTATAGGAAGCAATCTCTGCATATGTCAGGTTGATGTTCAGTACACATGTGCGATCACCCTCATCAATAAGCTGTCTCGTGTGATTTACTACTCAAAATTGTACACGTGTGCTGTGGACTCCACTTCATAGCTCTAAGGGAGTGCCCAAAAAGAAAGATATCCCCAAATCTAACTCGGCTAATGTAGCAGTCCTCCTCCATGTTGAACACCACTTGGAGGAGGCACTGAGGGTGGCAAGGGCACAGATGTACACTCTGAGTGACAGCATGCTCACAAGCAAGAGTAGCTCAGCAGTACCATCATTAACTGAGTTGGCTGAGCTCTAAAGAACATAGCTGCTAGCCTCTGTCTGCAGTTGATGCTGAAGGAACCAACAAGAGGGAAAAGACTGACTTTTGACTTTATTCTCATGAATCTGTAGCTCCATCTGTCCATGACAGTACTGGTTGGAGTGAGCATTCATAGAGCTTGTGAATATGAAGTCCTATCTTCCTATTCTGGACACCCTCAACTGTGTGATGAGTAACTCACCTTCTGACTCCCCAAAACATGTCCACCATTTATAAAGCATAAGTCAGGAGTGTGATGGGAAAATCCTTACTTGCGTGGATAACTCCAATTCTAGTGACATTCAAGAAGCTTGACACCATCCAAGGCAAAACATTTCATTTGATTGGCAGCATATCCATAAACATTCACTTCCTCCAACACCAATGCACACGAGCACGAGTGTGTACTCGTTACAAGATGCACTGCAGAAATTCACCAAGGCTCATTAGATAGCACTTTCCCATGATAGGTCTCACTGGCCTGCTACAAGAAATCAAATATTCTTGGAGTTGTCACGAAGTTTAAGATTTTACAAAGGCATACAAAATTTCCCAAATACATTCTAGCTACATGAAATCAATTATGAACAATCATATTATAATTTTACTACTTAAAACAATGACTCTCTTGTAAAACTCCCTCTAAATACACTTACAGACAGACCTAAAAAATATGGGTGTCATGGGTGGAGGGAAAGGCAGTTCAAAGATCCCTGACCACATGGTTCACTGAGATGATCTTTTGGGTTTGTCAGGCCATGCTGCCTGTAGATCTTACTTCTCCAGGTACTTTTCCTTATTTACAGGAGACACAGGATGACTGGTTCACACTTATAATGCCATTGAGGTATTAAAACCATAACAAACAGTAAGTGATGATAAAATAAACTGACTTTCTTCAGGTATTTTTGAGGTATTCTTTAAACTGCAGAGAGGACAGTTTCTTCCTTTCTAGTGGTCCAATGGCTTCTTCCCAATCATTCACACCCAGAAGCTGTTCAGCCGTTTGGGAGTTAATCACATATTTATTAGCAGGCCTAAGGGCTTTGACATTGTCAATGAGTCACCATCCCCCAGACCACTTAGATACTTGTTGTCAGCCAAATCACAGTTCATACATATCCCTTTACTCAGTTTGTCTGCAACTAGACTTCCCTTGCTGCTTGAACAAACTGCAGTGTCAGCAGCATTTACAAGGGTGGCAGGTAGCTTACTTTTAAAAAGTGCAGCTGTCCCTTCCAGAACCCTTGTTTTTTTTTTAAAAGAATCCTTTCCCCATTTTCCACAACCAGTGTAAGAAGATTTGGTCTTTGCAATGAAGCCACAACGACTATCGAGAAAAATAAGAGCAGCAGACACAAGGAGACACCACCACAAGCACTTAACCTTCCAATTCACTCCCCACCCTGACTTAGAAATATACTCCATCAGTGGCACTGGGCATAATCCTGAAACTCCCTCCATCACTGCATTACTTACACTGCACGGACTGTAACAGCTCAAGAAGGCAGATTGCCACCAACGTCTCAAAGGCAACTAGGGCAATAAAGGTTGGCAAAGCCAGTGAAGGGCATATGTCTGAATAAATATAAAACAAAACTCCATTTCTCAGCTACCAAGATTTTCCAGTTGTGTGAACATACAGATAATCAGTGAACACTCCATGAGCAGATACACCCTGTCATTATAGCTGTGGTTAGAAGTCTGTAAAATGTATACATATAAAGGCTGTTACTCTTTCATCTACTTAAAGTATAGATGCCAAGGCCTATGTTGAAATGCCCATGATGGATTCCTAACGTTATTTGATTTCATATGTTGGTTTACTCATTGTCGTCCATACAGGTAAAATATCACAATTGTTTACCTCATTTATCAAATTGGCAAGGTACCATGTTTTCAGGCCTCATGTAAAGAAATGACTACTGTACACAGAACATTACCTCCAACTCAATTTATCTTTGATAACCTTACAAGTTGTATGTCAAATTCATTTCTCAATGTATGGCTAATGGGAACTTTCAAGACAGGTATATATTACCCTCAATATAACCCCAATACTTCTGGTGTTATTTTCTTTCCGATTAAAACTGTCAGCTTGGCAATAGAATGAAAATATATTTTTAAAATGCGGCAAATTGTTTTGAACTGGATAACAGCCATGGTCTGACAAAGCTATTTTTTGTTTCATTCATTCATGGGATACAGGCATTATTGGTTGGGGCAGCTTTTATTGGCTAACCCTAGTTGTGCCTAAGAAATAAAATAGTGACTCAAGAAAAAGAGGGACTTAGTGTACAGCCTTTCACATCATATTTTACAAAAAAAAACAAAAACAGAAATTGCTGAAGGAACTCAGAAGGTCTGGCAGTATCTGTGCAGAGAAAACAGAGTGAAAGTTTCGAGTCCAGTGATCTGACCAGAACTTTGAAGAAGACTCATTGAACACAAAACATTAATTCTGTTTTCTGTCCCCTGAAGTTGCTTGACCTGCTGAGTTTCTCCAGCAATTTCTGTTTTTTATTTCAGATTTCCAGCATTTATCGTTCTTTGTTTTCTACTACAAAAGCTATTGATCTACAGTTCCTTCAGCCTTACACCCAAATACATAATTACCTGGATACAGACAAATTATATGACTTAAAACAGTGAGGAATTTGAGCCATACAAGTCTGCTTGATCCATAATATTCATCTATTGATTCCTTACCTGACGAGTTTCCACCCAGAAAAACCACTCTCAATCACATTCCTATCTCCAGTTTCAGGGTATCCCAATTGTTATGATTTCAGCTGATGGTACTATTGGGCATGTCACACATCAGACTGAAATCTGGATTCATAGATCTTTTGATTTTGTGTAATGTATTGTTTTTCATTGAATCATAAGAATGTAATATTGCATATTTGGTTTTAACAGTAAAATAGAACTGTATTACACAAGTGAATTCAAAATAAATGGAACAAGCCAAACTATTTATAAAGTATGCAATTTGAAAGATATCAAAACACATAGCAAAATAACATCCTATTTATTCCTAATACAATCACTTTATAATATTCAATATTAAATAGAGAAAGAGAGAGAGAGAGATTCCTTTTCTATCATACCTTTACATTTTATTTAACTGTTGCTTTCAAGTTCCAGTCTTGAAAGTTGGAAAACCTCTTCTTTGATTATTCACACAACAGATCTTAAACTTCCTTCGCTTCAGGTTTCTGCCTAAATATTTCTCATCTGGAATTTTTAAACTATAATCCACTTCTGAAATGTTCTCATCTTCTGTGTGACCCCCAAGCACGTCATTCTGAAAACTGCCACAAATTCTTTCCAATCTAAGGCATTTTCCTTTGCAAAAAAAAAATCTTTCTTCTTCGAAACAAAAATAACCAAGCAAATAGCTTTTAACCCACACAATTCAAGAAAAACAAAAATCCCAACATCATTCTGGGGAGTAATGGATACAGTCCATGGTTCTGTGACACATACTAACTTAAAATCGTGGCTTCAAAAATATTGACTCACCAATTATAAAATCCCAAAATACATATAGATCAAAACTCACATGCTATTAGTTCAAAATTAAAACCAAACAATTATAGAAGAAACAATGATAGATGATAAAATTCATTCATGCCAAAGTTTTCCAAATGATTTGCTTTGTCAGAGGTACAACAAATTTAAAGTAACTCTTAGTTTCATTTCTCCAAGCAATATTTGGCCTTTTTCCATAGTGTGATACAAATAAGTAATTTTTGCATTGACAAATTCAATCCTGGTTAAATCTATAACCAAAGTGACTTTTACCAATCAAACAGTTCAGTCTAGTAGTAGAATCATAGAATCATACATTACAGGAAGGGCTCTTTGGCCCATCATGTCTGGCCTCTCATGTCTGGACTGCCAAAAATATCAGACTTTCCCACACTAAGACTATAGCTATGAATCTTATGATACTTAAATTGCTCATCTAAGTGCTTTTGCTGAAAGTCTTTGTTGTAAATAAAGCAAAACTAATGTCATTTACAAAAAAAAACCTTGCAAGAACTGTAACAAACACTACATTGGACAAACAGGCAGAAAACTAGCCACCAGGATACATGAACATCAACTAGCCACAAAAAGGCATGACCCACTCTCACTAGTATCCTTACATACAGATGAGGAAGGTCACCACTTCAACTGGGACAATGCACATCCATTTTAGGACAAGTCAAACAAAGACATGCACAAGAATTCCCAGAAGCATGGCATTATAACCAGAACTCTATCAACAAACATATTGACTTGGATCCCATTTACCACCCAATGAGAAAAAGAACAGGAACTGACATCGCCATAGGAAATTGTGTCACCACAGGAAATGACATCACCAACCCAAGGAAACCCAAGCACATAAATAGAAAGTGGGCTACACCACCAGTGCTTCATCTGGAGGCTCACTGAAGATGTTACCTAGTATGGTGACAAAGCGTCTAAAAATGAACCTTCCAGCTCAGTGAGCAAACCTACATCCAGAAAAAAACACCACTTTTTTAACTCTAAAAGTGAATATTAAAAATTAACCATTTACAACTCCACTGCCCTTCGTTCTCTTAACTGCTTACTATCTGCCTCCAACTGTAAAACAATATGCTGTTTCAATAAGACACGTATCAAAATTACATCAACTTATTTTCAAAACCACACAGTCGCTGTGTTCTTCTGTGTCTTCACACCCTGGATCAGCATCTTTCTTTTTACTGTGAGTATGGTTTATATGAAAAGGTACCTTTGATAGAGAGTGTTTTTCTAATTTTTTGAGGACAAAATGTTAGATGGGCAAGTAGATCTCCATGAGTTTTTGTCTCTATGGCAGTTGCTCACTGATCAATTTTCAAATTGTCTGCCTTTTATACACCCCTCCCCCAACATTTGTTCAATGTTGGCAAAATAATCAATTCAAATTCGATTAGATTTTTAGTATCTTAGGGCATAATTTAAAATGATTGATTAGATTCGAATTGTTATCAAAACTCAGGTATCCATTTCACAGCCAAATGTTACATATTTCCAATTTCCACACTCTGGGACTGTCAGATACAAAAATATTTGTAAGCTCTCAGTTTAGAACAGCATTCTCTCTCTTAAAGGTACAGTACATGTCTTCGACTTCATAACATTTGTTAGCAATGCAAACTTCCAATATCCTTTTTAGCAGTTCAATTTTGGTGATGACTTATGCATGTCCAATTCATTCAATATAGTCTGCAAATCTGGGAATAGGATTTGAGTCTATTTTGCTACCCTTTCGCGATAATCAGTACTGAATCTTTGTGACACATCGGTTTTGGCACCTTTATGATAGGTCAGTTTAACTACAATGACTCAATTCAATGATATAATTCTCCACCATGAACTTAAGCTCTCCTCTCACCTGAGTGAATTTCTCTGGACTGAATCTGTAAGGATATGTTTTATCAGTAACACATCTCCAAAATGAATATCATGAACAGCCAAAAAAAACTTCACACAAATCGTTAATGATTTATCTTTCAGAAAATTATTGACGACTTACAAAGAATCATAAAGTTTTCTACCGTTTAAGCCACATCATCCAATCCAGTCATTTTATCCAATCTGATTATTGGAGGATCAACTTTTCAATTTCTGGTTCAATTTGCAATTGTTCTGATATTATTATTTCACTCCCTACTTTTTTCACTACAAAACACAGACTTTCCCCTGTTTATCATACCATTTCTTTAACATGCTAACATGGTTCTTACTTTGCATAAAATCCCTACAGTGTGGAAACAGAACCCTCAGCCCATCAAATCTGTATTGACGCTCCAACGTGCATCCCACTGAGACCCAGCCCTATTGCTGCATCCACAGCTAATCCACTATCCTGCACATCCCTGGATACTATGGGCAATTTAGCTTGGCAATCCAACTAATTAACAGATCTTTGGACTATGGGAGGAAACTAAAGCACCAGGAAACCCATGCAGAAAATCCACACAGTCACCCGAAGCTGGAATTGAACCTGGGCCCCTGGTGCTGTGAACCATCATGCTGCCCCAAACTTCTCTCCATTCTCTAAAAGTTGTACCTCTTCCATCCACAGACTTTCCATTCCACTAATTTCTTTATGGATTTCTGTATGGCTAATTTCCCACTTGTATTTATCTATGTATGATAATGTAGATGTCTGACAGAAATGCTGCTTCTTTGTTCTTTAATACGTTTCACTCATCTAAAGGAATTTTAAGCTGGCATGAATATTATTTCTGAAATTTTCCACGATCATAATTTCCATTACATTCTCAAATATTTTCTCAAGCTTTAATGATCGTAACCACTCATCCCCCAGTATTTATTTTTCCCTTGCAAATTTGACAAGAGATGTTTACGTACCAAAACACTCTATAACATTAAGATCCAAACATCTTTTGGCCAATACATCAATCAACTACTTTGGCAAGTGATGGAAAATATTGTTTTGACTCCTTCCCCAGCAAAATCAGGCACTAAGCATAGGTTCTTAATTGAATCAAATTCCTCATTAGAATCAAAATAATCCTCCAATTATTCCCTCTTCCTTGCTTTTTACCTTAACTTTTCTTTGACCAAATCATATTGTCTAACCTCCCTGGTCCTTTGCAGTTTAAGATTATTAAATTCTATCTTTTTATGCATTGTTCCATTACTCTGCTTTTCTGTATCTTCACTCTCCATTATCTTCTATTTTGCTCTCTACTCTAATTCAAGTCTTTTCATTTCTTTTTCCCTTTGTCATGTTCCTTTGTTGTGCATTTCTAACTGCACATTTGTGAATTCCACCTGAGACTTGTGAATTCCAGGTTTCATTTCCTCCACTTCTAAGTGTTAGATAATCACTCGAAGCATGTTATCCTTGCTGCTTTTAGTGCTACCTCCAATTCATGTACTAACTCTCTGAGTTCAGCTTTAGTCAAGGATTTTAAATAATCCATTGTCATATCTTCCAATTCCAGAAAGCTCTTAATGACATCAAAGCCATCTTTAAAATCCACGCAGTAAGCCTCCCCTGCACACAGCTATTTTATGTCACCCTGTACCCATTTCTTTAAAAAGTGAAAAACAGATCCTTTGTAAATCCAGTGAATTCAAATTCCACAAGAGCTTCCCTTACCCTCACATACACACACAATACAGAGACTTGTTCAAATCTTTTGGCACAATGATAGTGTCCCTACCCTAAGCTTGGAAGACCAGATTTCAAGTACTGCTCCAAAGGTGTATCATAACATGTCGGCAAATGCAGATTACAAATATCAACAGAGTCTTGTTCTGGGTTTTCTTTTTTGTCCGTGCCCTTTTTAATGGAAAAATAAAGCGTTGGTATAGTTTTAAAGAATGTCTATGAACAGGGATGTCGATCTGTCAGTCAGCTACACCTAAATGTAAAGGCAGGTTGTTTACCAAGTTCATAACTTATATCAACATCCTAGATGATGACAAAACTCAGATGAACATGTGTCTGGAGATTTTTGTCTTTGACTGGCTTCTCAAAATTGCATACGTATTTCAATCCAGACATTATCAGAGTAATCAAAGATTTCCATCAAGCTCAGGGATTTAGCTCCATCAAGGTTTGCAACAACTGAAGTGTTTCATGCAGATGTACTTAAAATTCCCGCTGAGCTGCAGCAATGCCTTCATGCTCTGATAGTCCAACATTCAAAGATCTGGTTCCAGAAAACAGAATTACAGGATGGATCATAGCTGGAAAGGAACGACCCTTTCAAATATTGCTCAACATTCATGAGGAATCACTGAGAAAGCTTTCAAAAGGTTAAATAAATGCTTCAGATGCCTAAACAGGTCTTCAATGCTCAAATAACAGTGGCATGCTATGCCTGACAGCATTCCACAGCAGGGGTGATTGTAGCTGGAAAGAAACAAAAGGGTTTATTCCTGTTTTAGATGACAAGAACAGAAAAAGAGGAGAACTATAAGTAATATGCGAGTGGGGAACCCATCAGCTATCTTGCACGTTTGGGATATCTGTGGTGACTGGTGACAAACAGAAAACATGAACAAATGACATTTTCCATCCTGGTCCTTTCACCACCACCAGAAACACTCACAAAATGGTCTTTCGTGCATTTAATGTTTATCCATCCAATGGCTGACATTCATCATGATATCATGCCATCAAATATTGATATACACCATGAAGCAAGTGAAAGAGTAGTACTCATTATTACATTTTGCACATTTTTATGTAAACAGGAAATGTAATAATATATTTTTTGACAAACACCCATTATGTATGTCTTTGATGAATTATTACTTCTTCAGCTCATGCTTCTGATTGCTTCTACATCCTACATAGCTTCAGCAAAGGGAAAGTCAGGCTGCACTGATCCCTGATTTCATTGAATGATAATGTTTCTAATCTAAACCTTAGATGTTTTTGGAGTGCCTGAGGGTCTAACCTATGCAAGAGCATTCGCAACCTTTGGAGATGAGGCAGTATGTAGAGTTCTTACTGACCAGCGCCACATCATGCTATCACCTTATCGCTGGCAAGCATAGTGAAGATTGATTATGCATTGCAAGCCCACAGATAGTGTATCAGTCATCCTGTTTAAGGGAACAAGTAACTAACATTGGCATCCTGGACAACCATGCTCTTGGCTAATGTGATTTGTGAGTCTAGTTTGGAACGCCAGGATGATAGCTGCTTACTCCACGGCTGATGTTCTCACAATTCCTTGTACTATGAACAAAGATGATACCTAGCGTTCAAAATTTTTATCCTACTGAGGAGAGCTTGGAACAAATTTGCCTGGACACTCCACACCTGGCCCGGCCATTAGGGCTGGCTCATGTTTATTTGTATGTTGCGAGTCACCAGATTAAAAACCCAAATAACTAACGCATGGCTATAGTTTCTGAGATGAGGAACCTCCATTAGGAGGGAGGTCCTCTGAGAACTCATGTTCATACATATCCACAAACTCTTGGTTTATGTATCAAGGCCCTGGGAGACAAACGAAGCTGATAGCAATTAGTCTTGGAAAAAATAACAATCTTGACAATCACCTTCTCACAGTTCACTCATTGGTAAAATGAATTCAGCATATGTGTGCCAGAGCTATGTTTAGTACTGACACCAGCCATCTGTGAAGTCTCTGTCTTTCCATCTCCAATTGGCAGGATTGCAAATGTGTCCCTTTCCCTATGGACACATCCTCTGCACCTGTCATGACACAATTTGTGACAGACTACTTCCAGAACTCACCCTCCCCCTTGGATTCTTCACTCTTTTCCATGAAGAAAGAAAGAAGAAGACTGGCAGTTATTTTTATTTGTTTGTTTGTGAAGTAGATATAGTTTGAATCTGCTGTTAGCAATCCACTCAGTAATTTCGACTGGCTCAGGATGATTGGTTATGATTCCACAACAAGTGGACCTCTCAGAGCAAGAGTAAAGTTTGTGGGCGATGGTTTGATTGTGGAGGCCACAATTACAATTTAAGTGAATCTTCATATTCAACTTTGGAGTTACTGAAAGACAGGCATTCAGCCTTTTGATGTCATAATAAGACAGATGGCATCAAATCACGCAGGGTTTGGAATGAGTGGCAGTGATGGATAGTTACAGGGGGACATGTTGAAGTACACGGAAAGTGAGGGTTGATTGTTGGTGATTGAGAATGCTTGGCAAAACAGAGTGGGGGAAGGGGCCTTCGTGATTATGAATCAACAAATGTACTCATTTTTTCTGACCTGGTTAACTCATTAAACTGCTTCCTACACTGTATCCAAGAGAGGAGTACGATGTTCTTGCTGCCACCTCCTCAGTTATCTCCAACAGAGACTTCTCAGTAACAGATTTCTTCATTCAGTTGTCACTGTTATGATCAGTTCTCAAATTTATTACAGTTCCAGATGAAATGTCCCAAACTATTAAGCTCCCCATCTCTATTTACCCATGCCTCACTGGCAATAATAAAATTAATGTTAAAATGACCTCTTCCCTCAGACAAAATGGATTATTTTTTAAAAGAATTTTTTTAAAAAGAAGCCAATTTAATCAGGCTTTTTGAGATACTGAAGAAGTATGTTTCTTAATAATTAAACCTGAGAAGAAATAATGACACAACACTTATGCATATGGATTAGAAATGAGAGAAGAATTAGAATAAAGATATATGGCTTAGTCTCCATGAAGAGTTAATGAAGTCTTTTTGACTAGTACATTGGGTAATACGACTAGCACTGACCTTGGTAGCTGAACAACTGATCAATATGCTTGACTTTGCAGGTCAGCTGAAAAGACCTTTGTTTCCTTTCAAGAATGATTTCACTTGTTTTCTGGCTTCCAGCAAAGAGAGATATTGTTCATTTTCCCTACCATGCAGGGATGACAAGGGATTGTCTCAATTGTAAACCTCACTGCACACCTTCACTTATTAGCACACAGCAGGTTGAAATAGCTACATCTTTGTGAGCCTCAGCTCTCTGGCTTTCCATTACCTCCATCTCCCCCAACTCCTTTAGTGAAGGAAAGTCAGTGCAACATGGGAATTTAGCTGGCCAAACATTTGGAATGAAGTGTGGTCTGTCAACCAATGGCAAGAAAGAGATGTTTGCTTTCCTTTTGAGAATTTGCTCATGTCAAACTAGCCTTTGGACATTTTTAGATTAATCCTATCCTATAGACACCTCAAGTGTCGTGATGCCCAGCCTATGTGGTCCCATGACTGCTTATCTGCTTCATTATTCCACCCTGATTAAGCAATTTGAGCATTATGGTGCATCCCATGCTTATGGCACTTAGCTCGTTTTGACTCGAGATGGTCTTCATTAACCCCTGTGACATTAATCAGTGAAAGTGAGGGCTGAGTGTGAGGCAGGGAGAGAGATCTGTGAGACAGGAAGTGGAGGTGGGGAGAGAACTGTGGGTGTAGAATGGAGACCTGGGAGATGGTATGAGGTGAATGCCTGTCAGAGCAGGAATATAACTGTTGTATTGGGCATTGACGCTTCAGAGATTGGAACCCCAAAAGTAACTTCACATGGGTTCCTGATCCCACTTATGGAAACTCTGGCAAATCCTAGTACTGGCCCCTCTCCCACCCACCCCAACTCTGCTGGCACATTCCTACACCCACCAACAACAATGTTCTTCAGTCTCCATTGCCCTTCAGCTCAGAGTTCAAAGGATTATGAGATCGAGTTGAGTTTTGTCACTATGAGCTTGTTAATCACTATGTTGCAGTGAATGCTTCATTTTGGTGTTAAGTCCTTTGCTTGAATGCTCATTCCATTTTTATTGGTTTCTTTTTCAAATCACTCACTTTTGGGTGTTTAACCTGTGTAGGAGCATGTGCAAGCTGAACTCACACCCCTCCCATTTCTAATGTATCCTCTTTGCAAGGCACTCTTTTTACCAGGCTGAACCGTATAATGGTTCATGTGCATTTTTCTTTTAATTCCTCATCCTTCGATGGTTGCCCACTAACTAATTTGGATGGACAGTCTGCAGTGATGAATAATTGAACCCAGACTGCTCTCTGTATAGATCCCCAACTGATGATCCTTAAATCCTGCTTGCAATGGACGTGCCGGTTTGTTGGTGGTCTACACACCAGATAGTAGTGAGATGGAGTCCCTGACCCTGATTTCCCCAAGTAAATGACTGACTATTCCCAAGCTGTGAGCAGACGCTGCCCTTTACCCACTGTACCAGGACCCCTGAATAATGGAAGTCAACCTTGGCTTGACTAAGAATTACTCCCCTCAGACTTTGAGAGATAGCCAATTGGCTGAAAGGCATGTGGTGTCTTGGCCACATAGTCTTCGCCATAGCCACCTCTCATGGTGACACTTGGGACAAGATAGGACAGTAGCTCCTGAATGCAAGCTTTCCCTTGATGGTGGCAGAAGATCTGCCTCAAGCTTTTTAAAATGGTCAGAAAATGATTGCAGGGCAAACCAGCCAAGTGAAGGCTAGCTCACCACAATTTTTAAAATGCTAGCCAGGGATCCAGTCCACGTAAGATTCAGCCCTATGGCTGTCAGATAGCATTAAGATGATGAAGCACTTGACAGTAACTGGAGTTATTCATGACCATTCAGCTCAATGCCCAAAAGGCAGATTCCACTTACCCTTACAAAACTCTTTGAAAAATGAACAAAACAAGCCTATAAAATTCACATAGTGGGTGTTGTTTAAAAAGGATTTTAGAAAGCATTGGATAAGGTACCACACAAAAAGAAAACTGCTTATGGCAAAAGAGGAACTATAAAATAATAAGTATGTGGCCTAGTGAAATGCAGTTGATCAGTAAAAAGCAAAAGGTTATGGTAAAAAGAACATTTTCTGATTTGCACCAGGATTGCTGTCATTTACTTTGATTGTAAGCATAACTTAAGAATTGAAGAAATAATATCAAGAGTTACTGACACTAAATAAAGAAAATATGGTGAATTGTAATACAATTTGTGAAAGGTAGAAAGCTGTACATAGGCAAAATGGACAGATAGGTATCATACGGCATTCAGTACTTTTATTCTAGTAAGAACTGTCAAAAGAAGTATACTTTAAAAAACAACATTTGTCTGCATTCTAACATTCCAGCGTTTCTGTGGCACCTGTCTGCTCCCTAGTTTACCAGGCAAATGATGAAGATGAAGATGAAGATCTTTTGGTAGAATCTTGTTAAGGTAGCAGGAGTCTTGCCTGGTAGCTGTCAGCCCAAATGGTTTCTTCCAGGGAAGGCCCACTGAGTCACACACCAATCAGGCAGTGGTGAGGTCATTGGCAAGCCTTCCCACAGGATGAGGCCCATCCAGCTCTCGCAGCTCTCACACTCAGTAGGACTAGTAAAGAGGTTGCTGGAAAAGTGCTCCTGGAGTCCCAGGATTGTGGAAGACTTTGAGGATGGGGGGAATAAGTGATGGTGCGACATGTGGCTGGTTCCTGGGCAGGAGTTTTAAGGGATAAGAGCAAGGGGGCTGAAGGTAAGGGCAAGGCACTGACTGGTCCCTGGATCAAAAGCAATTTCCCATGTTGCACATCAAGTGACATGCTGCTGTCATGAACAACTCATGATGACAGAGTAGTGGGCTGATGTTCTTATATAGTCCTTAATTGACTACTTAAAGTTCTCAATTCTTGGCAAGACAGGAAGTTTGACCATGGACTTTCCCATAGGGAACACAACTCTAATGGGCTCAGGCAGGTGGCGGAGTTTGGATAAAGCACAACAGTCCATTGTTAAATGCTCCTCCCTGCCTCTCAATTAGCCCCCCAGCTGTAGAAGGTTCTGCCCTATGTTTAGCTATTGCTGGTATTGCAGCTAAATGGCGACAATAGTAGGATGCTTCAGCCGGAGCTCATCTGCTTGGCCAGTTCCTTTCACTTTTTTTCTTTCTTTTCTTCTTTTTTTCTGCAGTTTTTCATTCCCTACCCCTCAACTTTTAACTTCCAACTTCTTAAATTTACAGAGAGGGAATGGAGAACGGAGAAGGTGAGTCCAGGCTGGAGTGGGAGCTGAGCCCGAGAGCAGGTCAGCGTGGGAGGCCAGTTCCAGAGGCAAATCCTGGAGGAGCGTCCCAGGCCGGAGGTCAGCGCAAGGAGGCAGTGAGGCCTTGAACTCTGAAGCCTGGCGGGTACGGACTCAATGAAAATGATTGTAATTTGAGCACTTTTCCAAAGAAACTTTTTATTCTTTTACTGGACTTTGAGTAGTTTGAGCCAAGAGTGTGGTGCTGGAAAAGCACAGCAAGTCAGTCAACATCCAAGGAGTTTCATCTTCCGCCCTGGGACCCTCCAACCCCAGGACATCAAAATGGGCTTCACCAGTTTCCTCATTTCCCCTCCCCCACTTTATCCCAGTTCCAACGTTCCAGCTCAGCAACGTCTTCATGACCCGTCCCATCTGTCCATCTTCCTTCCCACCTATCCACTCCACCCTGCCCTCTGATCCATCACCTTCATTCCCCACCCCCCCATCCACCTATTGCACTTTCAGCTATCTTTCTCCCCAGCCCCACCCACCTCCCATTTATCTCTCTAACCCATGAGGCTCCCAGCTTCATTCCTGATGAAGGGTTCCTGCCCGAAACATTGATTTTCCTGCTCCTCGGATGCTACCTGACCTGCTGTGCTTTTTTCAATACCACACTCTTGGTTCTAATCTCCAGCATCTGCAGTACTCACTTTTGCCAATTTGAGTACTTTTTAAAAACTTTGTATTCCTATGCCAGACTTTTTTTATTCTGTCAATTCTGTAACAAACACTGAACTTTCTGTATGCAGCATTCCTGTCCCTAAGAAGGCATCAAAGCAGTGGCATTACAAGCTTTTCATTGCATTTGTGGTCACATGACAATAAAGGCAATTCAATTCAATTCAGATACCAGGTGCTCTCAACTATCCATTTTCTATGACTTCCACAACTTACGGTCCTGATCACATTTTCGCTGGGAACAGACAATTCTCTTTTGATAGAATCACAAAGATAAGCATCTCAACTATGCTAGCATTCAGTGCTTGATCAAATATAAAGATGCTCTTTTCCCTACCATACACAAACAGAAATATTTTTGCAGCACAATTTGAGTTTCAAAGCATTTACCACTCTTATATGCAGTCCATTTATTACCACAATTAATGATAATTCTTAAAAACCATTTCAATCCCAGATATTAGTGTCATGTGAAAGATTGTTTGATCACTTATCATTACAAGGGAACACCCTCAAGTTGTAAACAGAACTTCAAAGAGTCATCATTGATACAAAGTCCTGCTCTGCAGAAATAAAACTTCTTTCCATTATTAAGTTCTATTAAGCTATGATTTGACAGAAAATCAATTATGGTATTTTGCCACCCATTATTCAATTCTGAGTTCACAGGAAAAGCTATTTCCTTATTACAGTATACAGACTAGCACTTTGTGTGTGTTTTTCATGTGTAATATTAACATGTTCTGTGTCTTCAATGTGTTTAGTAAAGTACTGAATTTGTGCTTCAAATGAAGATACTTTGCATACAATTACCTAACTTGTAGATTGTCTCTTTCCTGGGTACATAAAAATTTCACTTCAGTTGAAAAACAAACTACCATCTCTCCAAATTCCAGGATGGAAAACAACACATGCAAATGTATTTAAAAAAGTAGGAACATACATTGTATAGAAATCTTTCACTGGCGCTACCCAACTGGATTTCTAAACAATATATTTGTCATTATCTTTGAAATGCATTTGCAATTGTTACACTCTACTCTTCTCTGGCAACCACTTTGTTAATTCAACTCTGCTTCAAGAAACACATGCAATAAGAGATCCACTTCTTCTCAGGGTGTCCCCAAGGATCAAGGATGCCTTAGTTGCACTCTGATTCAGTGGGTTCTGAGATGATGGATAAGTTCAATGCTCAATCTGATACTTGTAGGTACCTCAAGGGTTGGGCAGATGAGGTGTTTGGAGGTTTATGGTTTTTGCCAACATCATGAATTCACCTTTACACATTCCTGACAAAGTCTCTTGAAGGATTTGGTCCCTTCCCAAATAATTCTCCATTTGTATTGGGCAAACTTTCAATAGTCAGCAGGGATGTTTGAACTCCTCAGGGATGCTTTATGATCATTCCCAAAGTGTGTCTGCTGACTTTGTGCAACTAAGTTCCAAATGCAATAGTTGTTTCAGGGCAAATGACCAGTGGAGCTGACATTGAGAGCCTTGATGCAGATCATGTTAGCTTTGGGGAGGAGGCCTCTGCTGGACTGCCTTTCTTGCCACGAGATTTGGAGGACCATTTGAAATTACCACTTTGGTGGTGGATACGTTGTTGGAAGTGATTCTGAAAGATATGATCTTTGTGCATTTGGACAGGCAAGAAATGATTATGAATTGTCAGCATGGTTTTGTGCAAGTGAAATCATGTTTCACAAACTAGACTGAGTTTTTTGAGAAAGTAACCAAGAAGAATGATGAGGGCAGAGTGGTAGACATTGTTTGCTTGGACTTTAGTAAAAACCTTGACAAGGCTCCACATGGTAGACTAATTAGTAAAGTTAGATCACACCAATTTGATACAAAATTGACTTAACAGCTGGAGACAGAGAGTAATGGTGGAGAGTTGTTTTTCAAACTGGATGCCTGTTGCCAGCAGTGTTCCACAGTTTGTCATTTATATAAATAATTTAGATGTGAATATGGAAGGCATGGTTAATACATTTGCAGATGACATCAAAATTGGTGGCATTGAGGCCAGTGAAAGTTATCTAAGATTACAAAGACATCTTGATCAATTGGGTCAATGGGCTGAAGATTGACAGATGGAGTTTAATTTGAATAAGTGCGAGTTATTGCATTTTAGTAAATAAGCTTGGGCTGGACTTATACAATCAAAAGTAGGCCTTGGATAGTATAGCAGAACAGAGAGATCTAGGGATTCAGGAAGATAATTCTTTGAAGTTTGTATCATATATAAACAGGGGGTTAAGAAGTCATTCAGCATACTTACTTTCATTGCTCAGACCTTTCAGTAAAAGTTGAAGTTTACAGGATGTTGGTGAGGTCTCTTCTGGAGTACTGTGTGTAGTCCTGGTCGCCTGTTATAGGAAGGATATTATTAAGCTGAAGAGATTTACCAGAATGTTGCTGGAAATGGAGGGTTTGAGTTATAAGGAGAAGCTGGACAGGCTGGGATATTTTTCACTGGAGGGTAGGAGGTTGAGGGGTGACTTTATAGAGGTTTATAAAATAATGAGAGGTACAGATGCAGTTGATGGCAGTTGTCTTTTCCCTCAGATGGGGGATTTCAAGACTAAGGGGCACATTTTTAAGATCAGAGGAGAGAAATTTTAAAAAGGCAGGAGAGGCAAATATTTTTACACGGAGGGTGGTTCACATGTGAAATGAACATAAAATATAGAACATTACAGCGCAGTACAGGCCCTTCAGCCCTCGATGTTGCGCCGACCTATCAAACCAATCTGAAGCCCATCTAACCTACACTATTCCATGTATGTCCATATGCTTGTCCAATGACGACTTAAATATACTTAAAGTTGGCGAATCTACTACCATTGCAGGCAAAGCATTCCATACCCTTACTAGTGAGTAATGAAACTACCTCTGACATCTGTCCTTTCTCTATCACCCCTCAATTTAAAGCTATGCCCCCTCGTGCTCACTGTCACCATACTTGGGAAAAGGCTCTCCCTGTCCACCCTATCTAATCCTCTGATTATCATATATGTCTCTATTAAGTCACCTCTCAACCTTCTTCTCTCGAACAAAAACAGCCTCAAGTCCCTCAGCCTTCCCTCGTAAGACCTTCCTTCCATATCAGGCAACATCCCAGTAAATCTCTTTTGCACCCTTTCCAAAGTTTCCACATCCTTCTTGTAATGTGGTGACCAGAACTGTATACAATACTCCAATTGCGGCCGCACCAGAGTTTCGTACAGCTGCAGCATAAACTCACGGTTCCGGAACTTGATCCCTCTATTAATAAAAGCTAAAACACTGTATGCCTTCTTAACAACCCTGTCAACCTGGGTGGCAACTTTCAAGGATCTGTGTACATGGACACCGAGATCTCTCTGCTCGTCTACACTCCCAAGAATCTTACCATTAGCCCAGTACTTTGCATTCCGGTTACTCCGACCAAAGTGAATCATCTCACACTTGTCCGCATTAAACTCCATTTGCCACCTCTCAGCCCAGCTCTGCAGCTTATCTATGTCTCTCTGTAACCTACAACATCCTTCGTCACTATCCACAACTCCACCGACCTTAGTGTCGTCTGCAAATTTACTAACCTACCCTTCTATGCCCTCATCCAGGTCGTTTATAAAAATGACGAACAGCAGTGGACCCAACACCAACCCTTGCGGTACACCACTAGTAACTGGACTCCAGGATGAACATTTCCCATCAACTACCACCCTCTGTCTTCTTTCCACAAGCCAATTACTGATCCAGACTGGTACATCTCCCACAGTCCCATTCCTCCGCATTTTGTACAAAAGCCTACTGTGGGGAACCTTATGAACACCTTGCTGAAATCCATATACATCACATCAATTAGTTTACTGTCATCTACCTGTTTGGTCACCTTCTCAAAGAACTCAGTAAGGTTTGTGAGGCACGACCTACCCTTCACAAAACCATGCTGACTATCCCTAATCAAATTATTCTTTTCTAGATAATTTTAAATCCTTCCTCAGGAAGTGGTGGGTGTGGGTACAGTTACAACATTTAAAAGACATTTGGATAGATACACGAGTAGGAAGGTTTTGGGGGGACATGGACCAGGAGCAGGCAAGTGGGACTGGTTTAGTTTGGGATTATGTTTGGAATGGACTGGTTGGATCGAAGGGTCTGTTCCCTTGATGTATGAATCCAGGACTCGAGGCAGTGGTGGATGCTGGCACAGTTACATTAAGGGAGCATTGGTTAAGTACATGAATAAGAAATATTTGGGTCTGCTTCAATGCTGTATAACTCTATAACTCCACCACAGATGGTACTTTTCCAATGCTTTGAGGCACTTGTTATCATTGTCCAAGTCTTCAAAACATATAGATATGCGGGTCACTGCTGCCCAATAAATCATTACTATACTCCTGGTCCTCAAATACTCTTCTCTTCAGTTGAATTAAGGTTGAGTTGGCACATTGGAGGCAATGATGAATTCAATCATCAATGCTAGCCTTCATTGAGCGGAGGCTCCTCAGGTACAAAAATGGCTGGTTTCAATCTTAACTGGCAGGTTTTCTATGTTGTAGTAGTGCTTGGAAAAGGACATTAGGCTTCTGGCTGTTTAATGAAAGGCCCATTTTCTCATATGCTTACACAGAATTGACAAGGACCCTAGGAGCTCAGTTTCAGAGTAAATAGACTCACAAACATCACCTGCACACTAAAGCTTGATCAGTGAGGGTGGAATGATTTTGGCTTTGGATTGAAGATGGTGTCATTGAACAAATTTCCATCTGTTCTTTAGATCTCCATGTCTGTGAGTAAGTAGTATCAAAGTGAAGCATATGGAGAAAAAGTTTGGTGTAATAATGTGACTGGTGTCAATCCCAGTTTTCATTTGGGTAAGGTTTGTGGGGCTTGTGTTGGTGAGGATCATGGTTTACATGTCATCATGGAGTAAGTGGTGGATGGCATGAAAAGTTATTAGAGCAGCCAAATTTGAGGAGGACACTCCAGAAAGTGCATGTTTGACAGAATCAAAGCTTTTGTAAGGACAAAAATTCCACGTCTAAGGGTTGTTGTTTTTTACATTTTTCTAGAATTTGGTGCATAATAAAGTTCATGTCTGCAGCACATACTGCAAATCTAGAAGGAGCTCTGCAGTGACTGGGAGGAGGCGAGGAAGGAAAGTACTTGCAGTGACCCTTCCCAGCAGACACCAGGGATACTCCTCAATCAAACTTGTCACCGTTCTTGAATATGATCATGATCACAATGTTGCTGAGGTCCTCCAGTTCCCAGATTCTTCCTGGATGAGTGTAACACAGTTTCGCCATGAGTGTATCTGCATGGCATTTCAGGATTTTAGCAGGGATTCCATCTGCTCCAGAAGATTTGCTGCTTTTCTGTTGTCAAGGTTTCAATTTTGGTCCAGGCTAGGGTGACACTGACACTCAGCCAGAAGAATTATTTAGTTGGCAGCATTCAGGTCAAAGACAGAGTCTCAGTTGAGGAGTTGTTCAAAATATACTCTTCACTGAGCACTGATGCCTCTCTTTCCTAAATGAGCTCCTCTTCGTGCTTGGCTCTCTGTTGTCTGGCTTCTTGAGTGTATGGGTCAACAATTGACTTGACAGTGCTGAAGAAATTCATTTTGAAATATGAGAATCCAATGTGAGGTTATCGTGGCTGGTAGTGTGTTCCAGCATCACTTTCTTTCACGTACTGTCCAAGTGAGAAGGCCATTATTGTTTTGAATGAACATCTTAAATTAATGCCAGTCATAAGTTAGGATGTCCAAAAAAATATTAATTGACGATAGTAAAATCCACAATTTCAATAATGCACTTTACATTTTTAAGTGTCCCAATGAATACAAACAAATGTAAGTTTCAAGTAGTAATGAGTCTGTATATAACAATGTTTTCTCTAATTTTTGTTTCTTGGTGAAATAATACTCAACCAATATTTCCTTCTTTGAAACATTCATGACACTATGCTTAAGTGAGGGAAGCCACCCATCCCTCTGATCGTATATATGTCATGCTATACTGTGAAATATTATGAAGTCCATGGGAAGAACTGCAACAATTGTTAATTTCTGGTTGAAAAAAAATTAAAATTACCAAATTGAAAGTTGTAGTCAAAACATGAATTTCATTGGCTAAATATTGTCCAATGTTCTCCAGAACACTGAGGCTCACAATATTAAATTTTCACTTGGATTGTTCATGGCTGCTATCTTCAGAAAAATACCTCACAAAAGTATCATGTTATACTGTTGGATACCAGAATCAAACACTTTCTTACTGCGATCACAATTTCCACTTTGGTGCAGTAATACAAATTTGTGATGATGCTTAATAACAACATGAATAAGGATTTCATAGCAGGAAGAACTTTCAAGGTTCCACTGTCAATCTAACTGCAGTGGCAAAAAGATAACCACTGAGCTAACAATAATCTTGTCTTTGCAAATATAGAGCAGATGATTAATGCATTTCCTCTACTGAAGGTTCCATGGTCAATGCAGCCCTGCATAGAAGTAACACTGAGTGTTGAAGGCGTCAAAAATACCCTTACTTAATGGGCTATCATGGGCCTACTGCCCAAGATTATCCATCCCCTAAAAGTGAATTAACAATTGCAGGCAGTCTTCTTTGACTTCCCCACATCATTATCTGGAAAGTAAACTTGTAAAACTCTGACTCCATATCCTCAAGATTAAAATAAGTTATCCTCAGCTTACTACAATCCCTTTCCCAATTACTTTAAATCCATGTTCCAAACATTGAACAAAGAACAAAGAGAATTACAGCACAAGAACAGGCCCTTTGGCCCTCCATGCCTGCGCCGATCCAGATCCTCCACAAAAACCTGTTGTCTATTTTCTAAGGATCTGTATCCCTCTGCTCCCTGCCCATTCATGTATCTGTATAAATACATCTTAAATGACATTATCATGCCGTGAAGATCTTTCTGTTCAGGGAACTAAGAGGCTCCTATGCATTCTATCCAGTCATTTCATTTCATAATTTTAGACACATCAATTAAATCTCTCCTCAAACTTCACTGTTCCAAATAGAGTGTCTTGAGCCAGTCCAATCTTACCTCACAGCAAAATTCTCCACATCTTCTAAGTTCTCCTGATAAAGCACAGCATTACAGCAGGATAAATGTGGAAATCTCAAACTTAATTTTTAGAGGGCCAAATGATGTTTCGATCATGTCACAGGATCAATAAAGATTTTTTAATAAAGCGGTTGATCTCCTGAGACATTGCACCCTGAGAGAATGAAGTTCAACAGCAGCAGAGACATAAAGTGCTCAGTCGTGGGTTGGTTGGCCATTTTGCACCAACTCTCTAATGCGACTCAGATTATTAAATTTAGGCTCGAACCCTTTTCAGAAAGTCTTTCCAATTTTATTTAAATCAAGAGAACTGATCAGAAATATCTTCCAAAAAGCTTTAGCGAGTTTCATATGTTTAGAGACATTTTAATATCAGGCTTGAAATTTTTAATAAACCACAATCACTGTAAATTCTACACTTTTCAGTATCCATCTGTCAGTCATTCTCAGTATATAATTAGAACTTAAAGATGAGCATGCTTAGTGATTTATTATATAGAGATTTTACTTAATAAAGAATATTTTAAATGATATAAGATGTGCAAATATCAAGGAAGACTGAACTTTGAAAAATTGGATTGGAAAGTGTTGACAATTAGTCTTCAATATCAAGACTGACACCCACAGTAGGATGAACTGGAAATGAAAAGATTAACAGATCTGCCATTCATTAAAAGCAAAATATTATCTTTATAAGCTATTAAAATAGCACAAAAGTCAGAAGATTCCAGGCTCTCAATTGATGAGAGTGGAGACAGATGTGCTGGGTAAATCGTAGGAACCTGAGTTAGTACAGTCCAATGAATTGTCTTCATAAGGGAAGTTTCCTGGGTGAAAAACAGAAATTACTGGGAGAACGCAAGTCTGGCAGCATCTGTGGGGGGACAAAGCAGAGTTAATGTTGCGAGTTTGGTGTCTCTTCATGACAATTGGGTTTCCTGGGTGATGGCTGGCATTCTGAATGGCAGCAAATGTCCCACCCACACCCCAAACATGGTTGTTAGAGGGATGTTGCACCTCATTTGAGGTATCTCATTGGTTTTGTTGAGATTGTGTCTTGAATTTAACCATTCCACTTGTAAAGGAGATGTGATGTTAACGTGTCCTCTCTTGCCAACCTGTTTCAGCAGCACCAAACTCTCTCAGTGGGTTTGAAGAGCATTCAGAGCTATTTGAACCAGCAGCACAAACAAGCAAAAGTGAGGACTACTGATGCTGGAAACCAGAGTCTAGATTAGAGTGATGCTGGAAAAGCACAGCAGGTCTAGGCAGCATCCGAGGAGCAGGAAAATCAACATTTCGGGCAAAGGCCCTTCATCAGGACTCCTGGTGAAGGGCTTTTGCCCAAAACATCGATTTTCCTGCTCCTCAAATGCTCCTGACCTGCTGTGCTTTTCCAGCACCAGCAGCACAAACAGCCCACCTACCATTCCTCAGGACAGTGAGCTCTGAAGCTTTCCACAAGGAGGAATCAAATACCACACTCTGGGTGCCAACAAGTGTGGCTTCCGGATGCCATTTCATTTTGATTTCAGGATTCCAATGCCTGCAGCAAAATCTTGCCCAAAGCAACAGATTAGAATGTAGCATTTTGATGGGGAGAACAATGTGTCGAATTAATAACATACACTTTGATAAATCTATTTCACAGAGCTTACTTTTACTCATCTGCCATCTTAAAGCCAAACAACATTGTTATTTAGGAAGGTGAATCAGATTGTTAGAAACCTCTGATTCTAATGTGAGCTTTGAGTAGAATTTATAGATAGAAGCAATACTAACTTGTATTAACTTGGATTCTTCAATTTGTACATTTTCTAAAATACCTATTCTGAATGTTACAAATATCTGTTATTGATATTTCCATATAAGAACTAGAACAGAAAAAAATATCCTTGGTGTAAAAATACTTTTCAAATTGGATTGCTACATGGCAATTGTCATCATGCTGCTGATTTTAATATTTTATACTTGCTTTACTCTTGCAAATTGTATCACATTCTGAAGACAGTGAGCTCACTTGATGAATCTCCACCTCTCAAAACACAATTTTCAAATCATGTCTGATCCCATATCAAATCCCAGAGGCAATTGAAAATCCATCCAAGATATTTTCTCAAAACCACAATAAAAGTCTTTAGGAATATTTAAATGTGCATGTCCACTAGCCTAGCTTGCTTTCTTTGGACTGTTTTAGCTCAAGCTGCTGATGAAGGTCGGAGAAGGGCAAGCGAGACATGATAGCAGGGAAGCATTTCTTTAGGGATCTCAAATTTCTTTATCAGGGAATGGAAGAACGGGTAGGCAGTGATATGTAGCTATTTATCATGGCTTTGAAATTACTAATAAGAATCACACGACCTAGTGCTGGTCTTTTGATAAAGGTTAAATAATTCCAGTTGGACTCACTTGGTAGCACACTTACTTCTGAGTTAGAAGTGTGTGCCTTCAGATCCAATCTCGAGTTTAAGCATATAATTCAAAGTGTCATTCCAGTGCAATACTGGGATATCTTCTTTTGTTGCAAGTTCCAGTCTTTGAAATGTACATAAAACTGAGGTCCTGTTGCTTGTCCCTGACTCTGTTAAGTGTAAAAGAATGCCATAACAATATTTGAAGAGGTGGGATTTCCCAACATCAGCATTCACAACCAATATGTCTCCAAACATTAATTAACTGGATGCACATCTCCTCACAATTTAGATTAGATTAGATTACTTACAGTGTGGAAACAGGCCCTTCGGCCCAACAAGTCCACACCGCCCCGCCGAAGCGCAACCCACCCATACCCCTACATTTGCCCCTTACCTAACACTATGTGCAATTTAGCATGGCCAATTCACCTGACCTGCACATCTTTGGACCGTGGGAGGAAACCGGAGCACCCGGAGGAAACCCACGCAGACACGGGGAGAACGTGCAAACTCTACACAGTCAGTCGCCTGAGGTGGGAATTGAACCCAGGTCTCTGGTGCTGTGAGGCAGCAGTGCTAACCACTATGCCACCGTGCCGCCCCGTGATGGATCTTCCTGTAAATAACAGCTGCTGTTTTTCACTTACAGAATATTAACTGAACTGAAAAGTAATTAATTGTATCTGAGGTACTTCAAGACATTCCAGAGAAACATGACCAGATACTTGCAAAAAATATAGCTCTTTAGTTATTCTACATTTCTTTCAAGCATGTATTTTCTGATTTGCAACCCTTAGTAACCAAATTGTTAACTATGATCTCCAGGATCAAAGAATCAATTTTGTTCATTAGTCTAGACATTTGAGACATAAACAGACTATTACTCAACATGCTCATCTGACTTTTTTTCTATTTTACTGATGGCGATCATTTGAAATGAACTAATAGATTATATCAGAGAATGCCTGCAGTGTGGAAACAGGCCCTTCGGCCAAACATGTCCACCCCAACCTTCCAAAGAGTAACCCACTCAGACCCTTTACCCTACTATTCTATATTTACCCCAGATTAATACACCTAATCTATACATCCCTGAACACTTTGGGCAATTTAGCATACCCAATTCACCTAACCTGCACATCTTTAGGATTGTGGGAGGAAACGCACGCAGACATGGGGAGAATGTGCAAACTCCACACAGACAGTTGCATGAGGCGGGAGTTGAACCAGGGTCCAGTGCTAACCAGAGCTTCAGGAACCTGAAGAAGGGCTTATGCCCAAAACGTCGATTCTCCTTCTCCTTTGATGCTGCCTGACCTGCTGTGCTTTTCCAGCAACACATTTTTAAGCTCTGATCCCCAGCATCTGCAGTCCTCACTTTCTCCGAGTGCTAACCAGTGCTAACCACTAAGCCACTGTGCCGCAATAGATGAAATCTATGAAATGAAATAGATTTTATTAAAATAGTAGAGGGAGGAATATCTGATGATATTCTCAATGATAATTTCTAGACATAGAGTTTTTATCCTGTATTTACATGGATCATATTTTAACTTACAGACCAATTCAAAACACAGCAATTGACATACAATAGAATTCATGATTAATATCAATCAGCAATTAAAAGCAATTTAGATATGACACTTCACTGTTAATATCATTTTTTAATGGATTGGTTGAACATTTCAAATGTTAGCTATTATTATGGACCAGGCCCAACCTCTTATAACATTTTTAAGCAGGTAGCCCAGACTGTAACTTTGCTATTTGTTTTAGCTCAGTATAAAGTAGATATTCCCGGTGTGAATTAGCTGGGTCGACTTCCAAGTTTTAAACAAACAGAATTTATTGACAAAATTATGGAATGAAACACAAAGAACAGAAAATAGAATACTAGATAACTTATCATTTCTAAACGTCCAACAGACTATCGCAACTTAATGATGCTGTTCCGAAAGTATTTGCAACAGTCCCAATAAACACATCCCTTAACACAATGAGACAAACCAGGGGTTACAGGCTTGAAATTAAAGAGAGAGTGTGTACCCGACTGGACTTGTCCCAGCAGCCTTTCTTCACACACACTGCTGCAAAACTGAATCAAAAACAAACTAATCTAAACAAAGGCTAGCCACACAGCTAGCTGGCCACACCCCTTTGATTATGCCGGTTTTCTTTAAGACATGAAAGCCTTAGACCAAAGGCATTATCTGTTAGGGTTAAACAGAAAGGGCCCCAATAAACCATTGAAACTCAGCCAGTTGGAGCCGGCCAATTACCCCTCTCTGAGAAAAAATGTCAAGGGCACATTAACCTTCTAAAAAAGACCAAACACTGTGACAGCTGTGAACATACAATATAATATTCATGTGTCAAATAACATTGACATTATGTGTTGAGACAGAATTTGATGAGCCCCATCAGTGGTTTGAGGGTAAGAAGGTTCATAAAGTTCTCTGAATAGCCTACCTGCCACCTAACAGGGAGGTGGTACTGTGGTGATAACGTCACTAGTCTAGTAATCTAGAAATCCAAGCTACTGAGGACATGGGTTTGCATTTCGCTATGCAATTGGCGAAAATGAATTCAATAAAACATCTGGCATAAAAAAACTTAGTCTAATGATGAGCATGTAATCAATGACTTAAAAACAAATCTGGTTCATAAATGTCCGTGATGGAAGGAAATCTGCCCTCTTTACCTGGTGTTGGCACAGTGGCTCAGTGGTTCGCACTGCTGCCTCACAGCGCCAAGGACCTGGGTTTGATTCCAACCTCGGGCAACTGTCTGTGTGGTGTTGACATTCTCCCCATGTCTGTGTGGGTTTCCTCCCACAATCCAAAGATGTGCAGGACAGTTGCATTGACCATGCTAAATTGCCCACAGTGTTCAGGGATGTGTGGTTTAGGTACATTAGTCAGGGGTAAATGTAGGGTAGGGGTCTAGTGTGTTACTCTTTGGAGGGTCAGTATAGACTTGTTGGGTCGAACAGCCTGCTTCTACAATGTCGGGATTCTATTCTATGGTCTGGTTTACATGTAACTCCAGTTCCACAGAAATGTGATTTACTATTAAGTGCCCTTTGGGCAAGTAGAGATGTGTGTAAATGGTGGAATAGGCAGCAATAACCACATCCCTTGAGGGAACCAAAGAAAACTACCTGGCCTCAAACTAGCTGCAACTTTATGGAGGGTAGGCAATGCATAAAATGCAATCATTCCTTTTGCTTACTAGCAGCCCTTGAAAAATATCTGATACAAAGTCTAACAAACCTACAGGAATATTTTATTTTCAGTGTTACACCAGACAGTCTGTCAGCCAAGGATTTCAGCAGTGTGTTTTTTTAATTTTGAAATTCACAGTTTTTCTTTCATTTTCAAATGAATGGACATTCAAATTACTTTAAGCTGTGATATTAAACAAAATTTAGAGTTTCACAAACATTTACACCTCCTGTCATAAATTCACGACTCTATTCCTATCCATTTCATACTCGTGAATAGGTAATCTAAAATTAATCCAAAATGCAGAAAATTCTTCAACCCAGAATCGTTTTAATTCTAAGCATTATATGTTAAAAAGGTTGCTGAACAATTGATTTCAATATTTTCCCATCAGCTCAGGTCAGGTTAATTTGCCTGTAATTTCCTGTATACCCTCCTTCTGCTTTCTTGAATTGAGGTGCTTTCTTTGCTAATTCACTACGTAATGGGTCCATTTGTGAATCTAGGAAATGTTACCAAATAATGCCCAGTGAATCCGCCATCTCTGCAATTATCTCACTTATAACGAAAGATTACAGATTTTCAGGTCCTGGGAAGTAGTCCTTTCAGCTTATCAAATATTCTTTATCTTCTGAAATTAATTATTTTACATTTATCACCTTCTTAGCTTCTAGTTATCACTTATTTTATTCCAGGAGGGCACATATTTCAATTTCATTTTCATCGAACCCATCCTGGTGCAATGATGCTCAACCCAATGATTACGATACAGGAGTCCAGTATGGGTGGCTTCACTTGATTCCATTGGTCTGAAATTGAGTTAATGCTTAAAGATTTTCCAAATTGTTTATGTGTTCCTCTTGGAATTTATCCCTTTGGTGAGATGCCTCAGGGCTGAGATATTGATAGTGTTCCTTTTGAACTTCTGATATTTGTGATGCTCTGTGCTAGGTGACTGGTCATTTCTGGTCAACTAAGTTGATGATCTGTTCAGCAGACTTCAGTCACCAACATCGATTGAGTTATCTAAGTTTGACTGAGCTCTCTCCCATAATAGAGGAGATGCCATTGCTTTGATGTAGGATACTTCCATGTGGTTTTGTGGGTTGACCTTCCTCAGAAAAAGGGTGCTTATTATGATGATTTTGTCTAAACATGCTCACCATTTCCACCTTCTATCCTTTTGGGATGGCAATTAGGACATCATTAACTTCAGAACAGATGTTTTTCTTAATATCTTCATGAGAGCCAAGGGTGGTGGTGATTTTAGTGATATATTGAATTTGACTGAGGTGTGGGCAAAGAGTTATGAGCTTTTTGTTTATTCAGCCAGGAGGTCTTGCAGTGTAACCAAGATCCTTCTCTGGATGACAAAAATAATTCCGTGGACTAAAGGGTCTTTGTGTTAGTAACATGTAACAGAGCTAGGAAAATTCCATCAGCAATTCTTTGACTGCATCCTCCTGATTCCAGTGGGAGATCATCAAATAAATGCTAGTGGCCTTCTTGAAACCAGGTCCATTGCATTCAAGAAAAAAATATCATGCTAAGTCATTTACAATGAACTCAGCACTTTGCCTGGATAGTTAAGAACCATCTCCCCATCCAGTTCCTGTGTTTCAATTCTCAGATAGTCAGTATCCCAGGGAAGGACAAAGAGAACACTTCAAAGACACACTGAAGTTTCCCTTGAAATACAGCAGGATTTGCAATAATGACTTGAAGGATGTAGCTAGCAATCTTTCAATACAACACTTGTCCAACAAGCTCTATCATGCTTTAAAGATGAAGCAGATGTCTGCAGAAAAGGAAAGAGAAGGGAGAAAATTCTGCACTGGAGATTGCATTACCTCATGGAATCTCCTGCCCAATGTGCTTTATTTGCAGGTTCAGAATCAATCTTTTCAACTCAATTAAAAACCTGGTGTCAACTTTGGATGCTTGTGAGCCAGAGCTCAGAAGGGAAAATGTGTGGTGTGGGAAGTGGGAGAAGATAGTGGAATGGTAACCATGTGGTCCTTGATGATTTTCTGACCTTCTGCGGGATCTTGGTACCTTCTTTCATTATGAATGCTTCAGATATCACACCATCAGTCTGAATCATAATATCTGCTTGTGTATTCAGTTTACAAAAAAAAAGATGTTTTATTGAATTCAAATTTCATCAACTGCATGGTGGGATTCAAACCCATGTCCTCAGAAATTAGACTGGAGTTCTGGATTACTAGTCTACAGTATTTGTTTCGCAGTTTACACTTAAAGAGCCAGCCGGCTTTTAACAAAGAACAGGTTACTTGGAGCACTTGGTGTGCCACAATACTGTCTGAGCATCTTACTGTCTACAAAGCTTACTGGCAGCATAGAAGATACACTGTGGTCTCTTAGATCCAGTTCTCCAAAATCTGGAAACACCTATTGGTCAGAACGTTTCTCTCAATGTACATGCAACTCCAGGACTGGCCATTGTTGGTCATGCAATAGCACTGATGTTCCTAAATTTACTGTTTACTGTTAATAGTAAATCTCTGAATCTTTTCTGCACACTATTTTCATGATCTTTGTCAAGTACAAATTTCTTTAAGCAGGAAGAGGCCTGGAGGTAGAAGAGGATGCAGGTGTGTTTCAAAGAGGTTTTTGGACAATGGCCAGATATTTTTATGCAAAGATATCAGCCCCTGTGCCCTTTACATCACATACATAAACACACACACACAATAATATGTTCTATAATATTACAGAGCTCAGCAGTTTGGAAAACATGAATAATAGAATATTTGGATAAACAAAACAATTTTTGTGACTGCTTTATAACATCTTACATATACTTATTTATGTCTGGTTCACACAATTGTACTTAGACATTCCAATATCATTCCAACATCCAGAACATTTCAAAATCAAAATGCTTGGTCCTAAGCATTCCAGACTAGAGGATTTACAGTGAACTAAATAGAGTGACTGCTGTGTACAACACCTCCATTCTATCTATCAGCTTTCTATCTTTAATGCTGACTCAGAAGCAAAACTGAGTAAACTGGCGAATAAGACATACTGCTCTGACTCATCTTGTATACCACAAAATGGAGGTCCAGTACAACAGTACATTCATTTCCAGGCATCCCACCTTTCTTACTGGTTTTTCACTTTATCTTCAGCCTGCCACAACGATCCAACAAAAGCTGAACACAAGCTCAAAAAAAAGCACATCATTCATGAACCTTTGAATTCATCAGTGAGCTCAACATTCTCCGAAGATAACCTTTCTTCCCATTTTGTTACTTTTTTCCTTGTATGTTTCATTCTCAATCTTACATTTCTCTACATTTTTTTTTGTTTTCAAAGAGCAGCTGTTCAGTATTCTGTGGTCATATAATTTCTTTCTTCGCATGTCCCTTTACCATTCAAGTTTGCTCTGCTTCACCACTTTTTTGGTGAATTAGTATCTCCTGTTTTCTGCCAGATCACAAACCTTCTGTTTGATTTTTTGCCATCCCCTCCATTTGACCAACTTGAAACTTAGTAAATTTCTAACATTTTCAATTCTGACAGAAGACTTGCGTTCTGAAACACTGAGTCAGATTTTTTGATTTTCTGCATTTTCGCCAGTTCTATTTTATGAAAGGGAGGAGCTCTGTATTTCTGGAAGGAGGTTCAGGTTAGCACTCCTTCAGATATGCAGAGCCAAACGTCTATTCTGATTGTTCTTTCATCTTGCAGAGTTATCTGGGGATGGATGGTAGCAGCTAGGTATGTGTCAGATAGTTATGGAGAGTTGGATGCCAAGTAAGTAGGATGCCAGCTGCGTGTGATGCCCAGTGAGTAGGCTGCTAGCTGAGTAGGGTGACAAGTGGGTAGGATGTCAACTAAGAAGCAGGAAGAGTACTAAGTGCGTAAGGTTCCAGGGTGCAAAGTGACAGGGGGTTATGTAAAGAATGTAATATTTAGGGTAATTCAGAGTGGCTGGGAGGAATCAGGTTCAATGGAAGGGGTGCTGGAACAGAGGATGTTGGGTACTGGGTAAAGGAGAGATTAAAATGGACACTTACTGAGAATTCCAGACATAGAGGAAATGACCTGTGAAATCTTCAGTTTCCCGAGTAATCCCCTCAGAGTCTGTTACGCAAAGGGATTCCACTGGCTTCCCATATGCAACCTTCATCTACAATGGAATAATGATTGTCAGGGCATTGGAAAATCCAGGCCCTTAACTTTGATTTTCTCTCCACAGAATATTTTCATCCTTTTTTGTTTTAATCATGGGATTTACAATCACTGGCTTATGACTTAATTGTTTTTGATTTTATGCCAGAGTTGGAGAGTTTGTGCTATAGCGAGAGGCTGAATAGGCTGGGGCTGTTTTCCCTGAAGCGTCAGAGGCTGAGGGGTGACCTTATAGAGGTTTATAAAATCATGAGGGGCATGGATAGGATAAATAGACAAGGTATTTTCCTTGGGGTTGGGGAAATCCAAAACTAGAGGGCATAGGTTTAAGGTGAGAGGGGAAAGATTTAAAAGGTCCTAAAGGTCAACTATTCCTTGCAAAGGTTGGTGCGTGCATGGAAAAGACTGCCAAAGGAACGTGTGATGGAACTTGTGCCAGTTAAAAGGCATCTGGATGGGTACATGAATAGGAAGGGCTTAGAGAGGGCAAGTGATGGCAGGTGGGATTAGATAAATTTAGGATAGCTGGTCGGTGTGGACAAGTTGGAATGAAGGGTCTATTTCCGTGCTGTACATCTCTGTGACTCTATGACTGTGGAGCCTTTTGCTGCTGTATTTTCCAGTGCAATCCAAGAGTTATTCATTTTTATACACAAACATTTAACATGTCCCTAAATGCTGCCTGACTTGATTGTCTTTTGGTCCATTGTGTGTGGCTAGTCCACATCCGACTGCATGGAAATAACTCACATGGATATTCCAACAGAAAGTTTCAACTGCACTTAAGAATCCTTCACTTTGGTTAGGAGATGTCTGATGGGTGTGGGTCAACATCTGGCTAAAGACTCACCCTCTCAGATGCAAATCAAATCTATAAAGACAAAATGCTGACAATGTGTTTCCTGGTTGTCAAAATTTTTCTTGAAACTCTGTGCCCCCACAACTCTTCAGGTTCTAAGTCCCTATACTTCTAGATTATTTTGCAATCAACCTGTTCAGGGATGCTACACATCTGGAGCAGGTGGGACATGAACTCAGGTCGGCTTGGCTCAGAAGTAGAGACACTACCACTGCACCACAAGGGTCTTACTTCACTGTCACTGTCTCATCTGGTATTGGGAGCAACTATACCTCATTATTCTCAATCTAATTTACACTAATTACAAGTAGAGGATAAAAGCAGGAAACTCAAGGAGCTAAAAGTCATTGACCCTCTCTAATGAGGCTATTTAGAACACAGCAGACAGACTGTGAAAAATAGACCAAAAATATGAGGAATCAAGGGTAGTGGTTTTATGACAGAATAAAGCTAGAAACACATTCTTTTGATTAGCCTGCCACAGGAAATTAATTGCCCCGATTAAGAAGCAGAAACTCACCCAATACAGTTACAAAATTTACTTCTTATAAATTATACCATGTAAAAACAACAAACATGCACACACATGAAATTACTCAACCTGCTATTTTAATAGAAACATGTTCCCATCTAAAGTAAGCAGTCAAATCACTCCTTTAAAGTAGCAAAGTAATTCCATTTAAATGTAAGTATTCATATATTAACAACGAAATGGCAACCTTCAGGCTTATTATTATACTTGATTCTAAGTCCCACACTTGCTTTATTTCTGAAATTTTAACGTTGCATGTTAATAAATTCACATTTATCGTGCTCATAAAAAGTTGCAGAGAGTTCTTTCAGGATGGTAGAGGAATTGCTCCATGGAAAATCTTCCATTCCTTGCATAATAGTTGAAGTATTTTGCATTGCTAACAGTTTTTGCAGATGCTCAAGAATCTTGCTCAGTTCAATAGTATGATGATGCCAATAGCCAATAATCTCATTTTTATAACTTCAATGTTTTATGAAAGACAATGGATAAGTTGAACAAGTTCATAGTTAATCAATTGACCATCATTAGATACAGCGAAACTATTGAAATTATTATGAAAGGAATTCGAAGTAGCTGCAGCTTTTTCCATTCTTTATCAAATGTTGAAAGAGGTACGCATATCACACGCTATCTTTCTGATATCCAAGGGAGCAACTGCAGCAATTTCTCCTCCTAAAATTGTCATTCTAGATTTGATTTGTAAGCCCTCTTTTCTGCATTATATATCCATTCAAAAGAAGCAGCAATTTCATTGTATTAGCTGCAACAAGACTGAATTTAATCAATTGACTAATGCCCTTCTAGTAAACTGCCACCAGGGATGGTACCTTGTTGTATTCTGGAAAGACAACAGTACAACTTCCATCAACCATATTTAGCAATATTACTTTTCCACTCATACAAAATATTCTAAGATCCTCTTACAAAAAGATTGTGACTGCAGTAAAATAGATTATTAAACACATGATATGGAGGCATTGGTGAAGATATTACAAAGGGAGTCAAATTATGAAGATAAAACCAGGAATGCGAAGGTTATCATTTCAGGAAAGGATTGATAGATTTGAGATTAGATTAGCTACAGTGTGGAAACAGGCCCATCAGCCCAACAAGTCCACACCGACACGCAACCCAACCAAACCCATTCCCCTACATTTACCATTTGACCGAACACTACGGGCGATTTAGCATGGCCAATTCACCAAACCTGCACATTTTTTCGACTGTGGGAGGAAACTGAAGCATCATGAGGAAACCCACACAGACACGGGGAGAATGTGCAAACTCCACACAGTCAGTTGCCTAAGGCTGGAATTGAACCCAGGTCTCTGGCATGTGAGACAGCAGTGCTAACTATTGTGCCACCGTGCCGTCCATGTTTGCTTTTCTATTGGAAAAGACTGCAGTTGACCTCATGGAAATATTTTAAATTACCAATGGTTTTGCAAAAATGCATATGGAGAGAATGTTTTCTTTTATTTTGGGGGAGCATAAACAGTGAGTGTGAATATACCCTCATCTGAATAGCCAATATTTGCATTCAGCTTCACCTTATTCCTCAGCTTTCACAATGACATTTCATAAATATGGCCGTTCCATCCTCTCTACATGTTTTGCTCACTGCAAAAGAGAGTGCAGAATGCCAGGAATGGAGACTCATCCAAGGTTGGGTCTCCTGCCATCACTGCCCTAACTGTTGAGAAAGTAAGCAGACTAGAACTCACGGTGGCACAGTGGTTAGCACTGCTGCCTCACAGCACCAAAGACCCGGGTTCAATTCCCGCCTCAGGTGACTAACTGTGTGGAGTTTGCATGTCCTCCCCGTGTCTGTGTGGGTTTCCTCCGGGTGCTCCAGTTTCCTCCCACAGTCCAAAGATGTGCAGGTCAGGTGAATTGGCCATGCTAAATTGCCTGTAGTGTTAGGTAAGGATTAAATGTAGGGGTATGGGTGGGTTGTGCTTCGGAGGGGCGGTGTGGACTTGTTGGGCCGAAGGGCCTGTTTCCACACTGTAAGTAATCTAATCTAATCAGATCCTTGGAATACATCATCAATGGGATGGAGCAATAGAGTCTCCCATCTTGCTGGTAATAAAGTTGTGTTTATTTGTGCTGCAAGGTGAAGTATTTTTTGCACACACGCAAAGCAATTCTCAGATGCCATTCTCATTGCCAGATGCTGCTTTGCAAAACAAATTTGTTTGATAGATTCTAACAATATTGTGCATCCTTAACCAACCCCAAGTCCTTTTATCCATTTTACTTACAATTTACCAACTATTTTCTTTGTAACACATATTTCTGATGATTGTAATTATGAAAATATATCATCCCGTAATTTGAGTAAATGAGATTCCCAGATTCCGATGAACTCAAGAACTGTGCAGAACTGATAATGGGTAAAATCAACGAAGAGGCAATAGCACTATAAAATATAGGAGCAGAACTAGACCATTTGGCCCATCACATCTGCTCCACCATTTGATCATGGCTGATGTGTTTCTCAACACCATTCTGCTGTCTTCCTCCTGTAATCATTGATCCCCTTATCAATCAAGAATCTCGCTATCTCAGTCTTAAACACACTCAATGACTTTGTGTTCATAGTCTGCCACAGCAATGAGTTCCACAGATTCACCATCCTCTGGCTAAATAAATTCCACCTCAGCTCAGTTCTAAAGGGTCATCCCTTCTTTCTGAGGCTGTGCCCCTGGGTCCTAGTCTCTACTACAAATGGAAACATTTTCTAAACATCCACTCAATCCAGGCCTCTCAGTATTCTGGAATCAGTATTCTCAATCAGATTTCCCCCTCATCTTTCTAAACTCCATCATGTACAGACCCAGAATTCTCAACCACTCCTCATTTCACAAGCTCCTCATTCCCAGGGTCATTCTTGTAAACCTTCTCTGGACTCTGTCCAAGATCATCACATCTTCCCTTAATATGGGGCCCAAAACTATTCACAATAAAATAAACGCAGTCTAACCAGAGTCTTATACAGTCTCCACAGTACATCACTTGCTCTTGTATTCTAGCCATCTTGAAATGAATGCTTACATTGCATTTGCCTTCCAACTGTTAACCTTAAGAGAACTCTGAATTCGGATTCACAAGTCCTTTTGTGCTTCATATTTCCCAAACCCTTTCCCATTTAGAAAATAATCTACACATTTATTCATCCCATTAAGATGCATAACCTGACACTTTCCCACACTATTCCATCTGCCACTTTTTCGCCCACTCTCCTAGCCTCAGCAAATCCTTCTGCAGCCTCCCCATTTCCTCAACATTACCTGTTCCTTCACTAAACTTTGTGTCATCTGCAAACTTAGCAACAATGCCCTCAATACCTTGTTCCAGATTGTTGAAGTGTAAGGTGAATAGCTGTGGTCCCAACATGGACCCCTGTGGAACTCCACTAGCCAATGAATACCATCATAAAAAAGACCCCTTTACCCTTACTCTCTGCCTTCTGCCAGCCAGCCAATCCTCTATCCATGCCAGTACTTGCCCCTAACACTGTGGACTTTTATCTTACTTAACATCCTCCGATGGGGTGCCTTTCCAAAGACCTTCTGAAAAATCCAAGTACATCATGTCCACTGGCTCTCCTTTGTCTAATTTGCTCATTACCTCCTTAAAGAATTCTAAAGGATTTGTAAGGCATGACGTCTCCTTGAGGAAGCTGTGCTAACTCAACCTTATTTCACCATGCACTTCCAAGTACAGCAAAATTTGTTTTAATTGGCACTCTCAATAAACAAGCAAAATTTATATACCTGAAAACCTGGACATTTACTGTATTATCACGATCTCTGTAATGTCGGAGTTGTAAGTTGAGGTTGCGAATGAGAAGGTTCTCTGCTGGTAAGTTCTATTTAATACAAAATTGAATTACTATTTAAGTGGTTTATGCTGCAAATAAAGTATAAGTGTGATGTGTACACTCCCTGCACTATGTTTCTTTTACTAAGTGCATGAAGTCTGCTTCATGACACATCACCAAATCCAGAATTGCCTGTTCCCTATTGGGCCCTACCACAAACTCCAAAACATTATCTTTCAGACATCCCATATGTGATTCGCAGCACAGGAATCCGGGTTTGATTCCAACCTCGGGCGACTATCAGTGTGGAATTTTCATATTCTCCCTGTGTCTGCGTGATTCCCTCTGGGCGCTCCAGTTTCCTCCCACAATTCCAATATGTGCAGGTTAGGTGTATTGGTCAAGCTAAATTGCCTATAGTATTCAAGGATGTGGAGGTTAGGTGCACTAGTCAGGGGTAAATATAGGATAATAGGGGAGGGAAATAGGTCTGGGTAGGTTACTCTCTGGAGTGTCAGTGTGGATTTGTTGGGCTGAAGGGCCTGTTTCCAGATTCTATGATTTTAAGGGCTTATCATTTCCTGTCTTCTGTCTCCCTCCCTTTTTTAATAGCAAAATTTCATTAGCCATCTTCCACTTCTCTGGGAACCTCCTGATGCCAGTGATTCCTGAAAGATCATCATCTAAGCCTCCACAATCTTCTCAGCTACGTCCTCCAAAAAGCTGGGATGTAGTCCATCTTGTCCAGGTGATTTATCTACCTTTAGACCTGTCAGGAACCTTAGCACAATATCTTTAGTGATGGTCACTCTGACCTTTGATTCTCTTAATGCTCTGGCAAGCAATTGGTGTTCTTCCACCACGAAGACCGATGTAAAGTACCTATTCATTTCCACTGCCATTTCTTTGTTCCACATTACTGCTGGTCAAGCCTCATTTTCTAGTGGTCCAATGTCCAATCTTGCCTTTTTCTTAACTTGCAACTTAAATTCTTGTGATCTTCTTTCATATTACTAGCTAACTTACTCTCACATTACATTTTCCCACCCTCATATTGTTTTTTTTAACAGTATCCTCTGCTGACTTTTAAAGATTTTCCAATCCTCTGGCTTCTCGTTTATCTTTGCCACATTGTATGTTTTTTCTTTTAGTTCTATGCTATCCCTGACCTCTCATGCTTGCCTTATCCTCCCTTTAGCATGTTTCTTATTCCTGGGGATGAATTTCTGCTGTGCCTCCCTAGTTAGCCCTAGAAACTCCTACCATCGCTGCTCCACTATTTTCCTGTTAGGCCATCCTTCCAATCAATTCTGACTAACTCCTCTCTCACAATTTTGTAGTTATCTTTCATCAATGGTAATACCATTACATCTGTTTCCATCTTCCCCCTCTCAAACTGCAGGCGAATTCTATCATCGTATAGCCACTGGCCCTTTGGAGTTTCTTTACTTTTAGCTCCCTAATCAAGTCTGCTTCATTACACATCACCAGATCCAAAAGTGCCTGCTCCCTGTTAGGCTCTACCACAAACTTCAAAAAAATTATCCTTCAGACATTCCACACATTCCTTTTCTTGGGATTCGCTACCAACATGATTTTCCCAGTCCAGCTGGATATTGAAGGCTCCCATGATTATTGTAATAGTGCCTTTCTTACCTGTCTTTTCTATCCTGATTTATTTTTGTCCCTACATCCTGATCATTGCTCAGAGGCCTGTGCACACCGCCCATCACGGACTTGCTCTTTTGTGCCTCTTCAACACTACTCAAACAGATTCTATGCCTTCTGACTTTATATCATTTCTTGCTATCAATTTTAGTTTATTGCTTAGTATCAAGACAACACGCCCCTCTCTGCCCCTCTGCTTGTCATTTTGACAGGACATGTATCATTGGGTAATTAGTTCCCAGCCCTGAGCCCCTTGCAGCCACATCTCTGATACCCATAACATTGTACCTGCCAATTTCAATCTCCGTTACAAGCTCATTTACCTTGTTTTACATACTGCGTGCATTCCAGTACAACACCATCAGTCCTGCATTGACTGCACCCCCCCCGCACCCCCCCCACTCTGCTTTCCCCACTTCTCATCATTTTCCCCTTATTTGCTATGCTTGACATTATGTTCCTGACCCTTTCCATACTCTCTGTCCTAATACTTGTTCTGGAAACTTTAAAAACCACTTCTCTACCCTCCTCCCTTTTATTCGATGATTTTCTGTTCAACTGAACAAATGGCCCACTAATTAGTTTAAACCCCTATCCACAGCCCAAGTTATGCAGTTTGCCAGGACTCTGATCCCAGCACGATTCAGATGGAACCCATTGCATTGGAACAGCTCCCTCCTTCCCAAGTGCTGGTACCAAAGTCCCACCAATTCGAACTCATATCTTCCACACCTGTAATAAGCTTTGAACTACATGTTTACCGCTTTAATCTTGTTGACCCTGTGTCAATTACCTTGTTGTTCAGGTAGTAATCCAGTGATTCTTATTTCTATGGTTTTGCTTTTTCATTGAGCCCCCAAGCTGCTCACATTCTCTCAGCAGAATATCTTTCCTCTACAGGTATCGTTGGCACCTATGTAAACCACAACTGGATCTTTCCCCTCCCCCTCCAAGTTCTTAAAGGAGATATCCTGAACTCAATCACCAAACAGGCAACACAGCCTTCTCAATCCTGACCACAGAGAACAGTGACTATTCCCCACTAGACTATCCCTAATTACAATTATATTTCTTTCTCACCCTCCCCCCCCCCCCGCCCCCCACAATTTTTGATTGGCTCCCTGTACCAAGATGTTATGATCAGTTAGCTCATCTTCCCTACAGCTCCCACTCTCATCCACAGGGAGAACAAAAATCTCAAACCTGTTAGACAAGCCCAATGACTGAGGCTCCTTCAACACTACTTCCTGGATCCCTCTATCTGCCTCAACGCATAGTCACACCCTTTTGTCTCTGATTACTGACTGAATTTGAGATTGTTAATCTAAGGGGTAGGACTATGGGTGGGTGGCTCAGTGGTTAGCACTGCTGCCTCAGAGCGCCATGTATCTGGGTTCGATTCCTCCCTCAGGTGACTGTCAGTATGGAGTTTCTACGTTCTCCCTATGTTTGAATGAGTTTCCTCTAGGTGTTCCAGTTTCCTCCCATGGTCCAAAGATGTGCAGGCTAGGTGGATTGGCCTGATGAATTGTCCATGGTGGCCAGGAATGGTGTGTAGGCTAAATGGATTCGCCATGGGATTACGAGAATAGGGTATATTATGGTTCTGGGTGGATGCTCTTCGGAGGGTTGTTGCAGATTCAATGGGCTGAATCGAGGGTGTGCTGCTGGAAAAGCACATCAGATCAGGCAGCATCCGAGGAGGAGGAGAATTGATGTTTCGGGTGTTAGCCCTTCATCAGGAATGAATGGGGTCGGGCGGCTGAGAGATAAATGGGAGTGGGGGTCGGGCTGGGGAGAAAGTAGCTGGGAATGCGATAGGTTGATGAAGGTGGGGGTGAGAGTAATAGGTCAGAGAGGAAGGTGGAGCGGGTAGATGGGAAGGAAGATGGACAGGTAAAGAGGGCATGCCGAGTTGGAGGTTTGGGACTGTGATAAGGTGGGGGAGGGAAATGAGGAAACTGGTGAAATCCACGTTGATCCCGTGTGGTTGGATGGTTCCAAGGCAGAAGATGAGACGTTCTTCCTCCAGGGGTCGGATGGTTATGGTTTGCGATGGAGGAGGCCTGGGACCTACATGTCTTTGGCGGAGAGGGAGGGGAAGTTGAAGTGTTCAGCTATGAGGTGGTGGGGTTGGTCGGTGCTGGGACACCCGTACCAACCAACCTCACCACCCCGTGGCTGAATGGGACAGCGGTACCAACCAACCTCACCACCACCTTGTGGCTGAATGGGACACCTGCACCAACCAACCCCACCACCCCATGGCTGAATGGACACCTGCACCAACCAATCCCAATGCCCTGTGACTGAATGGGACACCTGCACCAACCAGCCCCACCGTCCTGTGACTGAATGGTACACCCACACCAACCAAACCCACCACCCCATGGCTGAACACTTCAACTTCCTCTCCCACTGCACCAGTCTCAGTGTGAATGTGACCTCTCCCTCTGAACTGTGCTAAACGTACTGATCAACACTTACTGATTGAAACTTATTTATCATAGAATACTTACATTGGTTGAATTTAACGTCAGCAGCTACCAAATGTTATGAGCTGCACGTTGACAGCTTTGAACCCTTGCTCTATGTCATTTATAATTCATATCTTTCATCTTCCAAAGATACTTCAGATGTCCCTCAGGAGAGGGATGACGACTACTCAAAGGAGATCAGTTCTTCTGAAGAAGCACTATCATGTGATTTGTGCACCTTCTCCATCAGTTCTGATATAAACATCTCAGAGGGATCTCCAGGGCAGACAGCTAAGTTGTCACATGGTGAGTCTAGGAGAAAGTATGGACTGCAGATGCTATAGATCAGTGTTGAGAGTGTGGAGCAGGAGAATTGACATTTCGGGCATAAACTCTTCAGAGCTTTAGCCCGAAATGTCGATTCTCCTTCTCCTCAGATGCTGCCTGACATGGTGAGCCTCACATCTGCAGTGGAGAATGTGCTTCAGAGGTTGCAGGACTCCACTTGCAATAAGCCAAATCAAATCAAAAATAATCAAGCCAAACCCTAAACTCGTGCTGAGTCTCAAATGAAGAAGCACTGTGCACAACTGGAGCGTGATTGGATGAGCAGTTCTCTAGTTTGACTGCTCCAATGCATCAGGGACTCAGTTTGATGTCCACCTACTTTGAGCTTCAGAACACTGAATGCACGCTGAAGTTCATCAAGTGTTTACTCACCCATTTTAATTCGGATGGAGGTCGGCTTTACATTGGTTATTCCAAACCCTGTATTCCTGATGAAGGGCTTTTGCCCGAAACGTCAAATTTCCTACTCCTCGGATGCTGCCTGACCTGCTGTGCTTTTCCAGCACCACTCTAATCCAGAATCTGGTTTCCAGCATCTGCAGTCATTGTTTTTACCTTATTCCAAACCTTACAGAAATGCAGCAATCACGGAACAGTAGGTTCCATTAAAGAGATGCTGAAGAAAGGCCACATTATGTGGGGCTCAGCTTAAGGATTCTCACTCATTGCTCAACCCCCTCAGTGACAGCCCACAACCTAACAAAATAACCAAATCTGCTCCCGCACAAATGGAAGTGAGGCAGTCTTTGGCTGGGTCTTCACGGTCTCAAAACCCAGAATTCATTCAGGCTAAGATTCCAGCTGTCCAATCAATGGAACAAGCAGCTTGCTATAGTTATATGATGTTGAAAAATGTGTTGCTGGAAAAGCGCAGCAGGTCAGGCAGCATCCAAGGAGCAGGAGAATCAACGTTTCGGGCATAAGCCCTTCTTCAGGGGTGGAGTTATAGTTATCTGATGCATCACTTAGATCCCAAGTATCCAAAGTTCCGTCATCTCCATTTTTTCCTCTTTGCTGCCTTTCAGATATCAGACTTAAAGTAAATGCAAGGAGAAGAATTTGAGAAGTGGGAATCAATGACATGGAAGATCTTTGACTGTGGGAATGATTTGCTTTGGGGCAGAAGGCTGCCCAGTCATTTCCGGTGCACCATATGGTTTCACAGTCTCAAGTAAAATGACTCTGTCCCTGTGATTGCCAGGTGAGTTGGGAGTAGAGATATATCAGCTTCCTTGTTCTCTTGTTCCTCTTCTTGGTCTTTGTACTCCTGCAAAGATGCAGAGGGATCATTAGCTGCCTTTTCCTCCCGTTCTTTACATTGAGAAGCCACAGTACTCTATTATCAATCTGGATACTTTTTCTGGTAAATACTGAAGACCATGGTGTTAGAAAAGCATAGCAGGTCAGGCAGCATCAGAGGAGTAGGAGAATCGACATTTCAGGCATAAGCCCTTCGTTCCTGCAATCCTCTGAAGAGTGCCATACTTTGTCTCAGCATCTGAAATGTATCTTCAGCAAACCAATAGTTCAGTTAATGATCACTCAGGTGCCTTCTATTGTACCTTTCTTTTGCACCAGTGGTATATGTTCTCATTAGTGTTATCAGTATTGTTTTTACAGAGCAGTCTTTACCTCCAAGGACATCTACATTGAGATGTGAATATCTGTATGAGCCATGGCTGGTACAGAATTAAGTCTAATGACAACTTCCTAGATATCTAGCACCAAACTGTTGTTGCGTAATAATCTTTTTGCTGGTGACATACCAGCTACACATTAATGGAGTTGAACCCCCCCTCAGTTGGCCAATTATACTGGTTAATCCGAGGCTGCCTTCATTGCCATAGGTGAGTAACCTGTGATACTCCAGCATTGTGGGAAACCAGCCAGAGCAGCAAGTCCAAGGACCTTTTCCTGTTGCAAAGAGGAAATAGGCGACCTCGGCAAATACTGGTCCTTGGCAGGTGGACTAGCACTCCTTTAATTGTGAAATCCTGCAAATTTCACCAGCAGACCTCTGAAGGCAGTCAGAGGCAAGGGAATTCGAGATAGTGGTGAATATGACTAGTGATGTACGGCCACCATGTCCAATGGAGCTATTATTCCAGGAGAAAGCAGATGTTAACAGTTCTGAACATTTGAGCTTCCTGTGACACTGTTATGTTGGAAAGCTGATCTCTTGCCTATATATGTTGTGGTGTGACTCATTTAGGTTGGAGCAGCATGTTCACCCCATGTACAGATGTTTACCCCATGTTCACCCCATGTACAGATGTTTACCCCATGTTCACCCCATGTACAGATGTTTACCCCATGTTCACCCCATGTACAGTTGCTAGTGAAACTGGTACTTCTGTTGCTGCTGATAGTGTTACTCTTCTTGCTCCTTATTACAGTCCACTTCAGAGCTACATTAACTGTTCCCTTACTGACAACTGGAAAATTGACAGCTGGAGGTTTCAGAACAACTAATACATATTTTTAATGTTGTCATTCTAGTTAAGTGTAGAAAAATTGGCCCTTTTTCTGTTATTTTGGACAGATAACTTGAGACTCTGCATACTTTTGATAATTTTTTTAACTTTGTGATGACTCCAGGAAAAACTAGGCTTTATTTCAAGTGCACTAATCCAGTGGGGCATGACAAATTAAATTGGCTTTGTGCACATTTAAGTCTCAGAATCCAGTTCCATGAGGGGTTTCTCATGCTTTAAGAAAAAATGCTTCAGTTAATTATGCAAGTCAATGAATCTGTTGGCTTCTTAAATCAGGGGCGCTTTATTACGTGGAGTCTGGTACAATTGCAACATTTAAGAGGCATTTGGATGGGTATATGAATAGGAAGGATTTGGAAGGATATGGGCAAGGTGCTAGCAGGTGGGACTACATTGGGTTGGGATATCTGGTCGGCATGGATGGGTTGGACCGAAGGGTCTGTTTCCATGTTGTACATATCTATGACTCTATTGATATCAGCCCTCCAAAAGAAAATGTTAATTCCTGTCCCCATCGCTGCACAAGTCCCTGTTATGTTGTTGCTTTAAGAACTGAGTATGCCTTTGAGATAAGACCCAGGATAACAGCGACGTGACCAGCGATCATTAGATGAAGGTTGCGTATTAAGTTGTTCTGTCAAGGCATGTTTTTACTTTGTCTGTTAAGTAAGCCTGATGGAGATTTTCAAGTAAATTGAACCTACGTTACTTACCAATCCAACATGAGAGTGGTGACTCTGTGTTAAGGAGACTACCACAAGGATACAACATCTCCTCCCACACCAACAAACCAGCAGGTTACCATTCCACACTTCATGTTCCCAAAATGGAGACTTGCCATCCAGAAACATACACTGAAAATTGCATTTGTTGCAGTTTTCTGCAAATTATTTAACTCCAAAAATTACCCCATAATTTCCAACTTCATCTCTTGCAACCATCTTACACCCCTCTGTTATTTCTCTTGCTCCCAATAAGGTCCACAGGATGGAGATTTATTGAAAAGGACAATGTATTCCATAACTTGCAGAGTAGCTCGAAGAGTTCAAACAAGGATTCAGCCTCTAAACATCACTTGGTACTGCAAGACAAACATTTTTTCTCAATATGTTTTGAGAATCCAGAAGCAATCTGTCTACAGTTACCTCCAATTTGCAGCAATCTTGTTCATCTAGTAAGGTAGCAACTGGTGTGAAAACTCAGCGCCAGCACCCTAATGTTTTTGATGTGTGTTTGATTGAGTCAAATTGACTGCCAGGTATTTTTCTTCATGTGTTCAGAAATCTTTGCCAGTCATTTCTTTTATTCCATTATGTGTTTTAAACCGAGCAATGGTTCACTCTGTGTGGGTGTCTGAGCCATATTAGTTTCTATTTTTTATACTTCATCACTGTATGTTTCTTTGGTTCTTTTCTGATTTCTGTGTAGCTTTGTACCCACCCACTTACAGTCAGTGTTCTTCATTGCTATTGATTTTTGAAGACTTTGTGTTTCTTCTTCGCTAATCACTCTGCACAACATACAAAATTAAGGGTTTGCAGCCGAGCTGACCCTATTTTTATTTTCACCCTGATCTTTACTGTTATATAGCTGTAGGATTCTGTTACAATTATTTGTAACTCTGCACTTCATTTATCCCGGGAGTGCTTCCATTATTTTGAAACAAGAATTCTAATTTTCGCAAGACAGGTCAGAGTTAATCAAAATCCTATGAGAATAGAGTTATACAGGTATACAGCACTGAAACAGACCCTTCGATCCAACTAGTCCATGCCGATCATCTTCCCAAACCAAACTAATCTCACTTGCCTGCATTTGGCTCCTAATCCTCCAAACCTTTCTAATTCATGTACTTATGCAAACATCTTCTAAATGATGCTACTGTATCTGCATCCACTTCTGCGTCTGGCAGTTCATCCCATATACAAACCACTCTCTGTTTAAAACATTTGCCGCCATATCCTTTTTAAATCTTTCTCCTATCACCATAAAAATATGCCCCACAATTTTGAACTCTCCCACCCTTGGGAAAAGACCTTTGCTATTCACCTTTTCTATGCCCTTCATGTTCTCTATCAGGCCTACCTTAAGCCTCCTACGTTTCAGTGAAAAAAGTCTCAGACTGTCTTTATTACTCAATCTTTCCATTTCCTGGTAGATCTTTTCTGAACTCTTTTCAATTTAATAACATCCTTCCTTTAGCAGGGTGACCAGGATACTACCACAATACTACAGAAGGTGCCTCACCAACGTCTTGTACAATCTCAACATGACATTGCTGAAAGGTGTGAGCAATGAAGGCAAGCGTGCTAAATGCCTTCTTAACTACATGTGACGCAAATTGCAAAGAATCATGTAACTGAACAATTAGGTTTCGCTGTTGTATAAAATTACCAATGATTCTAACATTAATTATACAATTCCTTCACTTGTTTTACCAAAATGTAATACTTTGCATTTATCCAAATTAAACTCCATTTGCCACTCCTCAGCCATTGATCCACTTGATCAAGATCTCTTTGTAATCTTAGATAGCCTTCTTCATTGTCCACCACACCACCAATTTTGGTGTCATCTGCATACTTACTAACGAAGTCTCCTAAAGTTTCATCCAAATCATTTATACAAATGACAAACAGTAGAGGACCCCATACCGATCCCTGTAGAACATGACTGGTCACAGGCCTTCAGACCGAAAAACAACCCTCTGTCTCCTGCTCTCAAGTCAATTTTGTATCTAATGGGCAAGCTCACCCTGAATCCCATATGATTTAACTTCACTAATTAGTCTACTATGCAGAACCCTGCAAAAGGATCTTAAAACAATTAAATATGCAATATAATATTCCAAAAAAAAGCATGACCTGTTACAGAAGTCACTTTATTTAGATGCTACTGGGAAATAAATGGACTGCAACATTGTCTATTCAGTAAGAATTTTGATTCTACTTTTATTAGTTGCTTTATTCCTTTTAAGATGTTTGTCTCGTGTAGGTCACAGTAATGTCCACACTGATGTAAGGAAATAATGTGTCTTGTTCCATCTATTTCTCTTCCCATGTCCATTTGAAAATGTGGCAACTTGTGGTGGGGTAAATTTGTTCTACTGTGTGTTTTACAATATAATGGTTCATTTTGTGCAAGTACCTGAACCATGTGTGTTTTTTTTTGTATTTGTCACTTTAAGTTCCTTTGTTTCTTTTGTGCTTCCACAATGTCACATAAGATATCATGCTATTTCATTGATAAATGCATTATATTGTCATGTAAATACCTCATATAATCTCAATTACATTGCTGAAATATCACATAATAATGAATCAATATTATTGATTAAAATTAAAATTGAGATTTGTTATAAGCCTTTTGGAAAACCAGCAGCACAACCCTGTAGTTTTCCCTTCATCCATCTTTTTGTTAAGTAATTAAGACAATGTTTAAGTTGTAAACAAGCCAGTTTTACAATGCACTATACTTCTCTACAATGGAATATATTTCCCAACTTGTCAGGGTGACTGATTTGAGTGCATGGTAGGGACAGTTTCTTTGGTAAAATTAGGAGAATGGGATGACTTTGATCAGTGAAATGAAAGAATTCTAACCATGGAAATTGACAGACAGCTACTCAAAGAAATTTTCAATCGTAGTGCTTTCATTTTTTTGGAACGTATGACCCCCCTGGAATGTGACAACTGTAACTATTATCAAGAAGGGAGATGATTCCTGATGGAGGGTTTTTGTCCAAAATGCCAATTCTCCTGCTCCTTGGATGTTGCCTGACCTGCTGCACTTTTCCAGCACATCACTCTCGACTCTAATCTCCAGCATCTGCAGTCCTCACTTTTGCCAAGAAGGGAGTTGAATCATGTTGTTGAAACTATTGTGGTATTATCCTGTTGTTCATAGCAGCAAAGTCCTGACATCCATCTACCTATTGCACTCTCAGTTACCTTTCCCCTAGCCCCACCCTCCCCATTTATCTCTCCACCGCCTCAGCTCACAGCTTTCCTGATGAAGGGCTTTTGCCTGAAATGTTGACTGTCCTGCTCCTCAGATGTTGCCTGACCTGCTGTGTCCCAGTACTGCACTCTGCACATTAGTCTTTGGCTGAGAAAACCCTGCCGGGAATACCTGAGGAATCTCCCTCAGGCAGCTGAGGAAATTTGCCAGGATGGCGAATATCCTTGTCAACCTTCATACATGCGCCATTCGCAACTGTACCATTCAAGATTGGAGACAGTTACAGAGAGTGGTGAACTTGGCCCAGACAAATACAAAGGCCAATGTCTCTTCTATCTAATCCATCTACCAGGCCTGCTGTCAAGGAAAGGCTGCAAGCATTCTCAAAGATCCATCCCACCTGGCAGTGCGAAGGGAGAAGGTATAGAAGCCTGAACACACGCGCCAGCCGGTTTCAAAACAGTTTCTACCCTACTGTTGTTAGAATACTGAATGGACTCACAAATTCTTAACATTCACCTGTACCTGTGCTTTTGTTTTTGCTGCTGTTTACCTATTATTTACTTATCTATGCTATTTAACTCTGTGATCTGCCTGTATTGCTCGCAAGATAAAGCTTTTCATTGTGCCTCTGGACACGTGACAATAAATTCAATTCAATTCAATACAGTGCACATTTAGACCTTCACTTCTGACTTGGTTTTTGTTGCCAGATAAACCAAGACAAGAAAATCGATGAAGTTGAGAACAACACAAAGAACTCTTTTTTGCATTCATTCAATCATGTGGTCTGTGGATTTGAGTATCCAAGAAACTTTATCATAACGCTGCAAGGGTTTCATCTTTTGACTGCAACCGTCCTGAGTGTGCGATATGAAACAGATGATTTTAAAAGATGAACCAGTATTGTACAAGGATATTTGATAATACACATGCTACTTAAAATATACTTTACAGCAATTATTCACTTCATTAAAGATTAAATACCCTCTGGCATGAACATTATATACTGGCAAGATGGAAAACTCAAAATCTGGTTCTTGGAAATAGGGTGGGCCAAATAGATCAAGTCAATGAATCATTCAGGAGATGGTGATAATTGTACTGTATGTTTAGGAGAATGACAATGGTCAAGCCACAGTAAGAAAAACCATTTGGAAGAGAGTTGACTTCAGTGGGAAAAGCATGGGGTTGAGTCGATTATAATGGAATGAAAGATTGGTGGAAAAAAATTGGAACGGAGCAAAAAATTAGCTACAAAATAAGTGATCGGTCATATGCACTCATGATCTATTCCCTCAACAGGAAAAGATAGACCAAACAAATCCAGAGCTCCCTCAATAAAACAGAGATAGAGAGTAAGATCAAGAACATATTTGCTATGACAAGTGTCAGGTAGATAATACAACTGAGAATGAAAAGGAACACAAAAAGTTTAGAGGGAAGGTGAAAATGCACAGGAAAGACACAAAGAGGAATTATGGGAAAACACTATCAGTCAACACAAAGGGGAATCCAAAAATCTTCCATAGGTATATAAATAGGAAGAGAATGGTAAATGAATAATTCAGGCTAACTTGGGACAAAAGGCGACTTGACACATGCAGCCCCATTATTTCCTGAGTCATCACAGATATGAATATTTAATTAAATCACTGTGCAGCTGGACCTTATCAAATTGTTTGAATCGGGATAAAATAATATGCGTGCCAAGTTTTTCATTAACTAGAAGACAACCATTTATTGTGATAAAACTTTCATATGCATGGTTAGAAAGAAACATGAATTGTTAAGTTATATCTTAAACACTATGCCTTTTAAAAATTCCAATGTACAAACAAACAAACAAACAAACACACAAACTGGCAAGATGGACAGCACAGTGACTCAGTGATTAGCACTGCTGCCTCACAGCACCAGGGACCCAGGATCAATTCCACTTCAGGCAACTGTCTGTGTGGGGTTTGCACATTTTCCCAGTGTCTGTGTGAGTTTCCTCCAGATGCTCCGGTTTCCTCCCACAGTCCAAAGATGTGCAGGTCAGGTGAATTGGCCATGCTAAATTGCCCACAGTGTTAGGTGCTTTAGTCTGGGGTAAATATAGAGTTAGGAGAATGGATGTGGGTGGGTTATTCTTCAGAGAGTTGTTGTGGACTCGTTGGTCTGTTTTCATACTATAAGGAATCTAATCTTAAAAAAAAACAAGGACATTACATGTGAAAAAAGAGAAAAAAAATCCAGGGAGAAACACTAGGGCAAAATCAATCTGGACCATAGGGGTTGAAGTGTTTTCATCCAGATTCTTCAGTCTGCTTTCAATTCGTTGTTAATGACACAGGGTTGTTTGCATGCTGATGTTGTATTTCATTCACAGGTTGAGAAGTTGCCCTTTCAGCCCATCTGAAGATGGTTTTTCCCCTTTTTCCTTTCAATAGGCAATCTGCAGAGAGAACAATTTACAGGGCAATACTGAGTCAGAACAGCCACTGGGAGATTCTGTGTTCCTTCTCCATACGAGTGGGGAAGGGAGATTAAGGTGCTTTCATTTTACAGGCTAGATTATTTCTGTTCTATTGGCCACATACAGTGCTGTCACTATTTGCCCCAGAACCAATCAAGTGTTTAATTGTGGTATCTAATATCTTCCCACAAGGCAACACTACAGATATAACCCACAATGAATTCCAGTAACTTGCTTTTGGTCAAAAATGAAACGTCTTGCAGTTTCTTTCAGTTAAAGCAGCATATTTTCCCATATCTTGTCTATCATCAATGTATCCAACACATCTTCCAGAATTAGTGGGAGGATCCCAATCAAACACTTGTGTTCTTCTTGAAACCATTTCCAGAAGCATTCAGGTAAATTTAATCTCAGGTAAAGCCAACCAGCAGAGGTGGTGGCACAGCAGTATACAATGGGGAGGAAGATCCCTCTGGAGTCTTCAACATTGACTCCAGACCTAATGAAGTCTCATGGCTTCAGGTTAAACATGGGCAAGGAAGCCTCCTGCTGATTACTATGCACGACCCACCCTCAGCTGATGAACTAGTACTCCTCCATGTTGAACAAAACTTGGAGGAAGCTCTGACACTGGCAAGGGTACAAAATGTACTCTGAGTGGGGAATTTCAGTGTCCACTACCAAAGATGGCTTGACAGCATTACTACTAATCAAGCTGATCAGGTTCTAAAGGACACAGCAGCTAGACTGGGTTTGTGGCAGGTGGTAAAGGAACCAACACATAGGAAAAACATACTTGACGTAATCCTTACCCATCTGCCAGCTGCAGAGGGATCTGTCCATTACAGTATCAGTAAAAGTGACCAGCACAGTCCTTGTAGAGACGAAGTTCCATGTTCACATTGAAAGCAACCTCCAATCGTGTTGTGTGGCACCATCACCATACTAAGTGGGAAAGTGGGACAGACTTCAAACAGATCCAGTAACTCAAGACTGAGCAACTATGAAACACTGTGAGCCACCAACACCAGCAGAATTATATTTCTGCACAATTTGCAACCTCATAGCCCAGCATATCCCCCACTCAACCATTACCATCAAACCAGGAGATTAACCCTGGTTCATTAGAGAGTGCAGAACGGCATGCCAGCAGCAGCACCTGAAAGTGAATTGTCAACCTGATGAAGCTACCAAACAGCATAAACAGCAAGTGACAGACAGACCCACAACCAACAGATCAAATCTAAACTCTGCAGTCCTGCCACATCCAGTTGTGAAAGGTGGTGACAATTAAACAACACACTAAACCAAGAGGCTCCATTAATATCCTCCTCCTCAATAATGGAAGAGCCCAGCACATCAATACAAAAATAAGGCCGAGGAGTCTTCCATCCATTGGTTCCATCTATACTTCCTGCTATCTTGGAAAAGACCGACATGATCAAAGACACCTCCCTTTGACAAAGCTTTGACAAAGGGTCAGTTAGACTCAAAACATCAGCTCTTTTCTCTCCTTACAGATGCTGCCAGACCTGCTGAGATTTTCCAGCATTTTCTCTTTTGGTTTCAGATTCCGGCATCCGCTGTAATTTGCTTTTATCCAGGTGATTACACCCCCATCAATTTACTCTCAATCATCAGTAAAGTGTTGGAAGCTCTCACTGAATTTCTTCAGCATTGGCATTGCTAATTGGAAGGAAGTTGCCACCCATTGTTCAAACTGGCAACAATCTGTCCCTCAAGCTGCCTTCATAACTAAATACTCTTATTTCTGCGATGCTGATTGAGGGATAAATATTGGCCAGGATACCTGGCTAGTTCCCTTGCTCCTCTACAAAAAAGTACAACAGAACCTTTCACATCCACCCAAGAAAGTAGATGCGCCCTCTGTTTAATGTCTCATCTGAAATATAGCACCTCCAACAGTGCAGAGCTTCCTAAAGTAAGGGGTTCTTAAGCCTCTTCTCACCAGCTGCCTGTATACAGGCTAGAATGTTGTCAAAAGCCTTTATCGAGCACTTTCGTGCAAGGATGAAGGTGGGGCAGATCTTTAACAGGAAGGAAATAGCTCTGGGGAGGAATGGTAAAATATAAGAGCATCAAAGCAGGGCAGAAGAAATGAATGGGAAGGATTAAGAAAAGAGTTAGTGTGTTTTTTTGAAAAAGCACATCGGGCCAACCATTATGACTGCACCAGACTGGAGGCAAAAATCAGTATTCATTTCAGCTCTGATAAAGAGTTACCTACACTTGAAACGTTAGCTTGCTTCCTCTCCATGGATGCTTCCTGACCCACTGTGATCTCCACATTTTTTATTTTCAGGAGAGAAAAGCAATACTTGGAAATGAACATAGTGGTCCCCCATTTTGAATTATATTTAATAAGTCCAATCAAAATGCATCATTCACAGGTTTTCCTATAATTCCTTCTGGAGGGTGACAGACCTCAAACTTGGATCATTCAGGCTGCACCCAGAGTTGGACCACATGAAGATTTAGCGCTACCTTGCAACTTCATTCAGTCTGTTGTATTGCTGATCACAGCTTGATAATACCACAATTTGATTGCTTGTTTTAAATTCAGTAATTCAGATTTCATGAGTATTTCATGGCTCCAACTTTATCTTCTGCATATCTCATCATACAAGGTTTACAGTTTTATATAGATATTGCTTCACCTAACTACTCAACTCTTTTCATCAATAAATATGCTAACTCTTCAAAACTGGACAGTTAATTCAGTTCTATTTACGCTCTGTCATTCTGACCCAATTTAATATCATAATTGATCAACAATATTATCATGTACATTTGATAGCATACCCATCAAAAACTAATTCCATTCATTATCTTCATAATAGAATAGCATTAGGGACCAGTTGGCCTATTTCTGGATTAATAATAGGTTAGAGGGTATTCTTGCAATGAAAAGTTGCCATAATGTGACTTGCTGTTCAAGGCAGAAAGGTAGCAAATTTCTTTGGTGCATTTGGAGACTTTCTGAAGTGATATATTCCAAAAGCAATTATAAACAACATCATCGTTCAAATAAAGGACTATAAGATGTCAGGGTTTATGCCTCAAACTGATCACATTCTCCTGGTCCTCGGATGCTGCCTGACCTGCTGTGCTTTTCCAGCTCCACATTCTCAATACAGGATGTCAGTCTCACCCATGCCAACTGCAAGACTGATGATCTCATAATGTGTTCTACAATCTTCATGAGCCTGGCCCAAAAATGGCAGTGTCTATAAAAACATTGTCACAAGACATTCAATCACATTGGAGTCAGAGAGGCATAGAGATATACATCACAGAAACAGATCTTTTGGTTCAACTTCTCCATACGGACCAGATATCCTAAATTGACCTAGTTCCATTTGTCAGCACTTGACCCATATCCCTCCAAACCCTTCCTATTCATATACCCATTCAGATGTCTTTTAAATGTTGTAATTGTACCAGCCTCCATCACTTCCTCTGGCAGCTCATTCCACACACGCACTACCCTTTACATGAAAACGTTGCCCCTTAGGTCCCTTTTAAATCTTTCCCCTCTCACTCTAAACCTACACCCTTTAGTTCTGGATTCCTCCAACCCAACAAAAAGATCTTGTCTATTCACCCTATCCATACCCCTCATGATTTTCAAGGACTCTGCAAAAAGAAAAACCTACTCAGTTGCTGTCTCAAAGCCAACCAGGCCATGCTCAACAAACAGGAACCACAGCACCTTCTCTGTCCCTAATCCATCAAGAACATCACTTTTGAGAAGACTTAGTGTTTCTCTGCCTGAAAATGTCAAGTCTCTTTTTATGAGAACAGGCAAGAGATCCAGGAGCTACTAAATAGCAAGCGTAAAGCATTCTTGAGCTGGAAATAATACCAATACTCGAGGAAAGAAAGCGGATCTAGAGCCAAATGAAGGCCAATAACCAACAAGACAGCCAGTACAGATGGAAGCCCTGGTGAAATTCCAAAATACAATGGAGAAACACTCATAGCATAGATACCAAGACTTCACCTCTCTCATCTAGAAGGAGGAGAGCATGCCAGAGGATCTCTGAGATGCTGCAATTGAAGATAACTTGTGCTAATGACAGTGGTGTGTTCTTCCATCGCAGGGAAAATCATTGTAAAAATCCTCCTCAATTGCTTTTCAAAGGCAGAACAGCTCTTGCCAGAGTTGCAATATGGATTCCATGCTTTAAGAGGCATTGTGGATATAATCTTTGCAGCATGGCAAATTCAAGAAAGTGCAAACAGTGGCAAACTCTACACATGGCCTTTTAAGACCTCACAAAGACTTCATCCCTACCTATTAGATAGAAATTTGTGCCTCTTTCTTGAATTTGGTAGCTCACAGAATATCATCTATGCTATACATTGGATCATCACCAACGGATAACCATTGATCCAAATCGAGAGTGTTTTTCCAGCACCACACTCTTGACTCTAATCTCCAGCATCTGCAGTCCCCCCTTCAACCACTGATCCAATATGTATACAAATTGGGGTCAAGTACAGATATGTCATCATAGCAACTCTCTAGCTTTGTTGTCACAATACTCTTCCAAAACACTCATGGTGATTCCCACTGGCATGGCATTAATCAACAAGGTGGATGGGAAACTGTTCAAACTGAGCTGCCTCTAGTGCAGGACCAAGACTACCCCAATCTCTATGATCAAGCTGCAGTATGACACTTGCCTGTACACAGACTTAGAAATCAAGCTCCAATTTAGAATTGGAGCATTCATGGAAGCAAAAGAGAAAAATGGGCCTTAGCTGAAACATCTGGAAGATAAGGATTCTTGATCAGTACTCTCCTACTGCACAATACTCCCCACCATCAAGTCCACAGAAAGTGACTAGAATATGCAGATCAATTCCCATATCTTAGGAATCTCTTCTTAACAAGCACAGACATTGTGAATATGAAATTTAATGTCACTTCCAGTGTGCCAATGCAAAAATTATCTATCTGAAGAGTGGAGTGTTTGATGACAAGGACTCAAATCTGATGCTGAGCTTCTGGCTACAGGGCTGCAGCATTACCAATCATCTTGTATACATCAGGGACATAGGTAATGTATAGCAGACATCTTAAACTGCTTAAGGAATATCACAAGGGATACCTCTGCAAAACCCTGCAAATCCATTGCTAGCATAGGCATTCCAACATCAGCATTCTCCCTCAGGCAAACATGCCAAATATTGAGGCATTGGATTCATCAATCGGCTGTATTGGGTGGGCCATATCCTCCACATAGCAAGATCCTAATTCCAATCTTCAATATAGCAAATGGTAAACTGTAAGGCAGAGGAAATGCTTCATGAATGTCCTTGAGTCCTCTCTGAAAAGATGCAATCTTCCCATCAACCCATGGGAATCTCTAGCCCAAGACTGCACAATCTGGAGAAGAAGCATCTGTGAAGAATCTGACTATTTTGAGCATTTCTGACAAGCTTAGATGAAAACAAGCACAAATACAGGAAAAAGCAGACATCTCATCCACCAACTTCAGTAAACACCACCTACCCTACTTGTGTCAGGGTTTGTGAATCAGGCATTGGAATTGTTTGATGAAAACAGCCCTACAACACCAGAATGGAAGAAAGTCACCCAGAATACTGAGGGAATGCCTGAGAAGAGAAAGACATCATGCCCTACCATCTTGACTAACACTTAATGAGACAAAGTTATTTAGAGTCTATGAAACTATCAGCAGATCAAATGTCCTCTATGGCAAGAGAAACAAAGTTAACATTTAAGGTTAATGACATTTTACAAAAATTGAATAAAGATCAAGAGTTACCAGTTTTCAGCAAATACAGACAAAGAAGGCGGGGATGAGAGGGAGAAGAGCTGCATGGTTGTGGAGAAGGATAAAAAACAATTTTTGCAATAGAGCCAAAGGCAGGAGTGAACTTTTTGGTTTTTGTATATTACTGTTACTGGTTGATTCATCCCAAAGAGGTTACTGTAGAACATATAAGCTATTTAGTAAAGCATTTAAAACTTTTAGTACTTCAAACCAACAATGGCAATTCTGGCTATTATGCAGGGCAAAAGTGAGGACTGCAGATGCTGGAAACCAGAGTTTAGATCAGAGTGGTGCTGGAAAAGCACAGCACGTCAGGCAGCATCCGAGGAGCAGAAGGAGGAGAAAGAATTGCAGTATGGAAAATGTTTTGTTTTTAATCTCTCATGCCTTCTGCCCAATCACAAAATGTCCCTTTGGTTCTTCCTCAAGATCATACCACTTTTCTGCCTCTGATTTACACAGTCTGCCATATCTCTGTTTCTTGTTCTGACAAAACATCACTGACCTGAATTGTTAACTCCATTTGTGTCTCCAGAGATGCTGCCAGATGTGCTGTGTGTTTCCGGAATTTTCATTTTATAATCCAGGTTTCTAACATCTAAAGTACTTTTCACTTACATAAGTTAGCTATCTAATGTTAAATGAATATTTATCTAACAGTGGCAATAATTCAATGTTATGTCTAAAAAAGAGAAAAACAACACCGTTTCTAAAATTATTAACAACAAAGTGATTAGATTACTTTACAGTGTGGAAACAAGCCCTTCAACCAACAAGTCCACACCGACCCGCCGAAGCACAACCCACCCATACCCCTACATTTACCCCTTACCTAACACTACGGGCAATTTAGCATGGCCAATTCACCTGACCTGCACATCTTTGGACTGTGGGAGGAAACCGGAGCACCCGGAGGAAACCCACGCAGACATGGGAAGAACGTGCAAACTCCACACAGTCAGTCGCCTGAGGTGGGAATTGAACCCGTGTCTCTGGTGCTGTGAGGCAGCAGTGCTAACCACTGTGCCACCGTGCCGCCCACACAGTTGAAACAATTAACAGAATTATAATGCAATGTGTTCAAAAACAAATTCAGCTTAATCTATGACCAGCATATAACCATAAAGGAAATAAGGTCTATTTACTAAATAAAAAAGCCAATTAAAAAAAAGTGTCAATATAAAACTAAAGAACCTACAGAGATGCAAAAAATAGTGGAAGGAATATCAATACTAGCAAAATAAAACAAAATGTTTGGAAGAACCACAAATAGCAAATATGAAAACAAATGAGTGGGGAAAATCAAGATCAGCATGTTTAATTTTGGTAATTATATTTAAGGGAAAAAAATGCTAGTAAAGGGAAATATAGGCCTTTTATAAGTGGGATTATTACAAATGAAAATAAGACAATGTCAGCTTTGCTGAATGATTATTGAGAGTCGGTTTTCACATAAGTAATAACACACTGGATATCCCAGGAAAATAATAATGAATCAAGGATTTTAACCCAATGGTGTAATCAGAAACAAGACTGTACTAAACCAGAGATATAAATACTTTTAAATAAGACCAGTCATAAACTTTCTAATTAGAGTTTCACTTAAATAAACCACACATCATAAAACTCTCCAACCTGCTGGCTGATTGTTTAATTCACACACACACATTTTAACACAATTAACTAATTAGGTCACAACACCATTTAGCCTTACCTTTAACTCCTGGGTATTTAAAATCTTATTAACAGAATTAGATACCAGGAAAGACACTTGTATTAGAAAGAATTATAGCATTCAAGATTGATTTTACCACCCTAGGATACTAAAGTTAGTAAATGGGGAAATTACAGATGTTTTAGTCAGAATATTTCAAAAGTTTTCTCATTTAAGAATCATCAGACTCATCCAATTAGATGTATCAACATTTAATTTGGGTAATGGTTACAAAGTCTCAAAGAATCTGGAAAATTTACCAACCAGATAGAAAAACTAAAGCAGTATGACTGCTCTTTGTGAGGGTTTCAACACCTCCTAGGATTGAAGAGATCCAACAGACACTGTTTTCACTAGTTTATCTCCCATATATAGCAAAATTTAATCCACTAAAATAGGACAATTCCTGCTTTTATCATTTCCTAGGTGACCTCAATCTTCTTGTCAAGAATGAGCTGTCCTGCCATGAGTAACCTCAAGTTACAAAGAACTGTAAAGCTGCATTGAAAACATTGGTATATGTATCTGCAACAGACACCTGGAAATCACTGACTCAAGATGGTCCAAAGTAGAGGAAGAGCATCTGGGAAGGTGTCAAGCACCTCAAGACTTGCCATCAGGTAAAAATGGAAGCCATGCGAAAATAGAGAAAGGAGAGTGCTGCCATACAAATACCCCACCCACCCCCTCCCATGACCACCACCTGGCCCAAGTCTAACAGAGCCTGTGATAGCCGTATCAGTCTGTACAGCACCTACAGACTCACCCTGAGAGTGGAAGGGAGTCATCTTCGTCTGCAAGGGACCACTGATGATGACATCAATCTGCAAAATGGTATTTAACCTATTATTCTGTGTTTACGAGTTATAATGGGATGGAACATTGTTCAAGTTCCTACCAGTGAAGTGTCCCATCAGATATTGTAAGTCAGCTCACCAAGTTGATGAGAACAAAAATTGTCTGACAAGACAAAACAAGGATGAAATAGACAGTCCTGCTCCTTCAGCATAACCACCATATATGACTGATAAACAGAACAAAATAATTAAAGGTTAGAACATGTTGAGATATGCAGCTCCCATAACAAAATAATTAAATAATTGTACAAGAAATGTGGAGAATTAGACAATCAAAAGGTATACAGGGAGGGCTCTTGCTACTTAAACTTCGTAAGACTCTCAGTAACAGTCAAAAACTCACAATCTTTCGAAACTTGATTTGATCACTTTGGTTTGTGGGGAAAGAAACTTCTATATGTGCTTACCATATGACCATTAACATTGTTAAGCTATTGGTGCCTTTGTAATAAAAATATGTTCAATAACAAATTATAGCCTCAACTTTGAGGGATCACGTCTCTAGATTCATGCAAAGGACCAGTCAGCCCATCTTAGTTCATCATTTCAGCAACATCATACCACCCACCCATTGCTGCATCCAATTGATTTTTAAATACTTCCTGGGAGTTTTTCCTCCACTATCACATATATTAACCATTCTTTACATTCAGAAGAATTTCTACCCAGCTGCCCTAAAAGTTCATTGTATCAAATTCATATTTCCTCTTTTGTTAATACAAGGAAGTATCAGAAGAAATGTAACACACACTCTTGATTCACAATCACTCATTGTATAGAACAGCATAAAATCAAAATCAATGCAGGAAAGTAAGGACATCCATTTAAATCTAAGAAAGACAGAATGGAATGTGTTTCTAATGGTAACGGACTGAAAGCTGTGAAAGAGCAAAGAGATTTAGGTGTCCGTGCATATAAATCACTCAAATCTTGTGCAGAGGGACAAGAATTAATCAAAAAAGCTAATGGATTGCAGACCTTCATGTTGATTTCAGAATAATAATGTTTGAGATATTTAGAGCCTTGGTCAGACTCTTTGAGTACTGTATTCAGTTTTAACCTCAAAGCCTCCTGAACAATGTACTGGCCTTGAAGGCATATACTAGATCCATCAAACCTATCTCAGAATTAAAAGTATTCAATCACAAGGTCAGACTACATGAACTTGGATTCTATTCCGGTGAATATTGCATATTGAATGTAATCCAGCCAAAGTGCTTAACATCATTAAAAAATTTTAAGGGGTGACAAAAATTGAATTCTTTCTTCTGGCTGAGGTTCCAGAAAAAAGGGCAAAGTCTTAAAATTAGGACTAATTCATGTAGCAATGCAATTAATGACCAAATTTTCACACAAGTGGCAATGAAAATAAGAGTCTTTTGAAACATACTCCCTCAAGAGACTTGGTGACCAGATCAATGGGAATTTTTAAGGCTTTTAAGAGTTTTTTTTTGTTTCAAAAGTTTATGCGATCTTCCAAAACTCACTAGACTCTGGAATGTTTCCCATGGATTGCAAATGAATAAGTTTAATCTCACCATTCAATAAAGGAGAGACAAATCAGGGAATAAGGGACAGATATCTAAAAATGACAAGTCAAAATACAAAAGGGAGATAGGGGACTTGGTGACATGGCGCAATGAGAACCACCTCTCTCTCAATGTTCGCAAAATGAAAGAACTGATCATTGAATTCAGAAAGAAAAGTGGAAAACATGACCCCATCGACATCAACAGAACTGAGGTTGAGAGGATGAAAAGTGTCAAGATCCTTGGAGTGACGGTAACCAACAACCTGTCCTAGGCTTCCCATATAGATGTGATGGTCAAGAAGGCATAACACTGCCTCTTCCTCCTCAGGCAGCTCAGGAAATTTGGCATGTCCATAAGGACCCTTTCCAACTTGCACATTGAAAGTATTCTATCGGGATGCATAATAGTATGGAAACTGCTGTGCTCAGGAACATAAGAAACTACAGAAGGTCATGAGCACAGCCCTGATCATCTCGGAAGCCAACCTCCGATCATAGACTCAATTTACATGGCTCACTGCTGTGGAAAGTCTGCTAACATCATCAAAGACCCATTGCACTCCAGTAATGATCTCCAACAACCTCTTCCATCAGACAGAAGTCTGAACACATGCAGCAGCAGGTTCAGGAACAGCTGTGTCCCAGCTGTTATTAGACTGAAGAATGAACTCTCTAACCTTAAATGATGCTGATCTCGCCTGGTGCACTCCCAGTGCAATGTAACCTGTATGCATCTGTCTAAGTCTTTTGATCTGTACATCCTTGCTTATAATGATCTGCCTGTACTGTTTGTAACCAAAGCTTTATCACTGTACTTTGGCACACATGACAATAAATCAATCAATCAATCAAACTCTATGCCAGTTAGCTTGATACCAGTGGCACAGAAAATGCTGGTGCTTATAAAAAGAGCATGTTAATAGGACACTTGTGGAGCAATCATATTATGATTAAGTAGAGGCAATTCAGTTTCATGGAAGGAAAACTGTGTTGAACAGATCTATTAAAGATTTCTGAGGGTGTGGCAGACAGGATAGTTAAGGTGTATGTGATATATTTAGCTTTTCAGAAGACATGCTACAAGTACTCATACAAAAAGGTGATATAACAATATTATCGCAATGGATCTGAAGTATGTCAGATGGTGCTGCTCCTGAGTATAGAAGAGCTACCAGCCCTTATCTGGCCATCAGAGTAGACAGGACATCCAAACCCCTGAATGGCACCCAGCTTCTCATTATCAAATCCTCAAGGGTGCAGCTGCTGGCTTGTTAAATGCTTGCACGCACAAGATATGGTGAGTTTTTCCCAGCACTTCCACCAGGTTTCACCTATTGTATTTAACGACAGAAGGTAGATAAGAAATGTGCCACCATTTGGGAACTTTATCCAGTGCCTGAAGGGCAGACTTTGCTATCAATTATCTATTGGTTAATTCCTTTTATTTTTGCTTAAAGAAGTCAAGAAGGGTCGAATTTTGAGGGATAAATACATTGTGATAATTTCCACCACCTAGAAGCTCTTCTCCAAGCCACTCACCATCCTGACTTGGAAGTATACTGCTGCTGGTTCAAATTCTGAACTCCCTCCCTAGCAGCATTGTGCATGCGCCTACACAGCATGGACTGCAACAGTTCAATAAGGAAGTCACCACACCTTCTCAAGGACAACTAGGAATGGTAGGCCCAGTCGTCAAAGCTCACAACCCATGAACGAACACAAAATATCTCAGGTATTGAAAAGGAGACTCTACACACAGACTTACTTAGGTTGCATAAATTGGCAGAGCGGCAAGGAGAGAAGGTGAGGTGAAGCGAGGGCAGCCGGGAAGGGTAATTTTTCCCACTTAAAAAGGGACTTACCTCAGGAGTCAGGCCTCCATTTTGACAGAGCGGTGAGGAGAGAAGGTGAAGTGAAGCGAGGGCTGCTGGGAAGGTAAGGGCTTAATTTATATTTGGGCAATGGCTAAACCCGAGATACTACCTCCCGCCCCCTCCTCTAACCAGAAGAAAAAGACCCTGTAAGGTAAGGCTTTTTTTTATCTTTCTTTTTCATATATTTAAGTGCATTGTTTGGTTTTAGATAGTTCATATAAAGCTAAGCTTACAATGGTAGGGGACCTCAGACCCATGGCATGTGCCTCGTGCTTGAGTGGGAGCTTAGGAACGTGTCAGACGTTCCCGACTCTTACACTTGCCAGAAGTGTGTCCAGCTGCAGCTGTTGTTTGACCACATGACAGCTCTGGAGCTGTGGATGGACTCACTGAGGAGCATCCACGATGCTGAGGAGGTCGTGGATAGTACGTTTAGTGAATTGGTCACACCGCAGGTTAGAGTTGCTGAGGGAGACAGTGAATGGGTGACCAAAAGACAGAAAAAGTGTAGAAAGGCAGTGCAGGTGTCCCCTGCTGTCATCTCCCTCCAAAACAGGTATACCGTTCTGGATACTGTTGGGGGAGATGGCTCACCAGGGGAGGACAGCAGTTATCAAGATCATGGCACCATGGCGGGTACTGCTGTTCAGAAGGCGGGGAAAAGACTCGTAGGGTCATAGTCATGGGGGATTCTATTGTGAGGGGAGTAGATAGGCAGTTCTGTGGCCAAAACTGTGATTCCCAGATAGTATGTTGCCTCCCAGGTGCTCGGGTCAGGGATGTCACCAATCAGCGGCAGAGCATTCTGGAAGGGGAGGGTGAACAGCCAGTTGTCTTTTTTATATAGGCACGAATGATATAAGTAGAAAGCGAGATGAGGTCCTGAAAGAAGAATTCAGGAAGCTAGGAGAGAAGTTAAAGAGGAGGACCTCAAAGGTAGTGATCTCAACATTACTACCAGTGCCCTAGCCACCATAGGAATGAAAAAATACGCAGGATGAAAACATGGCTTGAGAGATGGCGTAGGAGGGAGGGGTTCAGATTTGTTGGACATTGGGACCGGTTCTGAGGAAGATGGGACTATTACGAAATGGACAGTCTACATCTGAACCAGACCGGAACAAATGTCCTTGGGGGAGTTTTTGCTACTGCTGTTGGGGACGTTTTAAACTAATGTGGCAGGGGACTGGGAACCAGAAGAGAAAACAAGTAGACAGCGAGGTGGAGACTGGAGACTGCAAGAATCATGAAGATAGCATTAATACAGGGAAGAGTAGGCAGAGAGCAGATGAGTGCAAAAGAACTGGTGGCCTGAAATGCATCCACTTTAATACAAGTATTATAGTGTGTAAGGTAGATGAACTTAGGGCTTGGATTGGTACCTGGGAGTATATGACAAATACAGAGACTTGATTGAAGGAAGGGCATAATGATTGGCAACTAAATGTTCCAAGATATAGATGCTTCATACAGGACAGGTGGGAAGTAAAAGGGGGCTGGAGTTGCATTGCTGATCAGGGATGATATCACGACTGTGCTAAAGGAGGACACTATGAAGGTCTTGGGTAGTGAGGTATTATGCATGGAGATGAGAAATAAGAAGGGTGCAGTTACATTGTTGGGGCTGCATTACAGGCCTCCCAACAGTGAGCATGAGGTAGAAGAACAAATAGGTAAACAGATTATGGAAAGATGTAGAGGCAATAGGGTAGTGGTGATGGGAGATTTTAATTTTTCCAACATTGACTGGGATACACTTAGCATAAGAGGTCTGGATGGGGTAGAATTTGTAAGAAGCATCCACAAGAGTTTTCTAGAGCAGTATGTCAATAGTCCAACAAGGGAAGGGGCCATATTGGACCTGGTACTGGGGAACGAGCCAGGACAGGTGGTAGAAGTTGCGGTGGGGGATTTCTTTGGAAACAGTGACCTCAATTCTGTAAGTTTTAGAATACTCGTAGATAAAGAGGAGAGTGGTACTAAGGGAAGCGTACTAAACTGGTCCAAGGCCAATTATATGAAAATAAGGCAGGAGCTCAGAAGGGTAGATTGGATACAGTTATTAAAAGGGAAGTCCACATTTGATATGTGGGAGGCCTTCAAAGGTAGGTTAAAGATAGTGCAGGATAGGCATGTCCCATTGAAGGCAAAGGATAGGAAGGGCAAGATTCATGAACCGTGGATGACAGGAGAAATTGTACGTCTAGCCAAGAGGAGAAGGGAAGCATACATAAGGTCTAGGCAGCTAAGAACAGAACGGGCCGTAGAGGAATATCGGAAGAGTAGGACAAGTCATAAATGAGAAATCAAGCAGGCTAAAAGGGGTCATAGCTTTAGCGTGTAGAATCAAGGAGAATCCCAAAGCATTTTATTCTTATATAAGAAGCAAGCAGGTAACTAAGGAAAGCATTGGTCCACTAAAGGATAATGAAGGAAGGCTGTGTGTTGAACCTGAGTGAATGGGTGAGATTCTGAATGATTACTTTTCATCAGTATTCACTGAGGAGAGGTACATTATGAATCTTGAGATTAAAGATAGAAGTTTGATTAATCTGGATCATGTTGACATAAGTAGGGAAGATGTGTTGGGTAGGCTAGAGGTTATTAAGATGGACAAATCCCCTGGACTAGATGGGATCTATCCCAGGTTGCTGAGGGAAGCGAGAGAGGAAATAGCTGGGGCCCTGACAGATATCTTTGTGGCATCCTTAAATACAGGTGTGGTGCCAGAGGACTGGAAGGTTGCTCATGTTGTCCCCCTGTACAAGAAGGGTAGTAGGGATATTCCAGGTAACCAAAACCAGTGAGCCTGATGTCGGTGGTGAGAAAGTTGCTGGAGAGGCTACTGAGGGATAGGATCTATTTATATTTAGAAAAGAATGGGATTATCAGTGATAGGCAACATCGTTTTGTGCGGGGAAGAATGTGCCTTACCAATTTAATAGAGTGCTTTGAGGAAGTGAGCAAGTTGATAGATGAAGGAAGTTTGCAACAAGGAAGGGCTGTTGATGTCATAAACATGGACTTTAGTAAGGCATTTGATAAGGTTCCCCATGGTAGACTAATGGAGAAAGTGACATCATATGGTGTGCAGGGTGTTCTAGCTAGGTGGATAAAGAACTGGTTGAGCAACAGGAAACAGAGAGTAGTAGTTGAAGGGAGTTTCTCGAAATGGAGAAAGGTGACCAGTGGTGTTTCACAGGGGTCAGTGTTGGGGCCACTGTTGTTTGTAATATACATAAATGATCTGGAAGAGGGCACTGTTGGTATGATCAGCAAGCTTACAGATGACACGAAGATTGGTGAAGTAGCAGAAAACATAAGGGACTGTCAGAGAATACAAGAGGATATAAATAGACTGGAGAGTTAGGCAGAAAAGTGGCAGATTGATTTAAATCCAGACAAATGTGAGGTGATGCATTTAGGCAAGGATAATTCTACAGCGAATTATACAATGAATGGAACAGCATTGGGAAAAGTTGGTGGGCAGAGCGATCTGGGAGTGCAGGTCCATTGTACCCTGAAGGTTGCTGTACAGGTGGATAGAGTGGTCAAGGAGGCATATAGTATGCTTGCCTTCATTGGAGTATTGAGTATAAGAGCTGGTAAGTCATGTTAAAATTATACAAGACATTGGTTCGGCCGCATTTAGAATACTGTGTACAGTTCTGGTCGCCACATTACCAAAAGGATGTGGACGCTTTGGAGAGGGGGCAGAGAAAGTTTACGAGGATGTTGCCTGGTATGGAAGGTGCTAGCTATGAAGAGAGGTTGAGTAGGTTAAGTTTGTTTCCATTTGAAAAAAGGAGATTGAGGGGGGACCTGATTAAGGTTTACAAAATCATGAAGGGCATAGACAGGGTGGATAGAGACAAGCTTTTTACCAGGGTAAAGGATTCAATAACGAGAGTTCATGGTTTCAAGGTAAGAGGTGGAAAGTTTAAGGGGGATACACAGAGGGTGGTGGGAGCCTGGAACGCGTTGCCAGCAGAGGTGGTACATTAGATTCATTTAAGATGCGTCTGAACAAATGCATGAGTAGGTGGGGAGCAGAGGGATACAGATGCTTAGGAATTGAGTGACAGGTTTAGAGAATAGATTTGGATCGGCTCAGGCTTGAAGGGCCTGTTCCTGGGCTGTAATTTTTCTTTGTTCTTTAGTACATTGATTCCTGTGGAGGTAATTGAAAGCATTTTCAGTGGAAGTTTGCAACAATGTAGGTGTCATTGATGGCAACCTAGATCTTGAGAAATGCCACAAAATACATTGATGCTACTTTACAGAGGTTTTGCCACGTTGCCAAAGGTGACCAGCACCTGAAGAGTTAATTAGTGACAAGACCAACACATGCCTACATTACCCATTGGCTGATGCTAGAGAGATTACCCTTGACGACCTGAAATGAGCCTACAACATTAAATTAATGTTTACAGTGCTAGTCATGTGGCAGATGAGCAAATTTATAATTTGTTATGCATGTTGTGATAGAACTGCATGACAGTTTCAATACAATGTGACACTTTTGTCACATATAATTCCTCAATAACACACTTCAATGATCAATAGAAAAATAAATCCTGTGAGGTGCATCCTCTTTAAATGTTGCCTAACTCATCTTCCAATGATTCCTGATAAAGGGTTCTTGCCTGAAACGTCAATTCTCCTGCTCTTCAGATGCTGCTTACTGCTTTTCCATTACCACACTCTCGATTCCAATGCTGTCCCTCCATCAACATGATTGAGTGTACACATGTAGAATACCCTATATGTGACAAGTGGCCCTCACTGTGAAAGTCTAATAAGGGTATGATCCTAACGTGAGCAGAAGGAAGCAAGTCCATATCTGTTTAGGCAGAATGTCAATACATAATTACCATAAAAGTCATTTGTAGATGCAAAAAAAATTAATGCAGTTTTCAGGCTCAGAAACTCCTTATTTGCACCTGACTCAGCAGCTTTAATTATTATTTTCAGTTTACCTTACCCAAAATGCCTCAAAGAAACTCACAGCTGTGTTACTAATTCACCTCATTAGCACAAATTGAAGCATTTTCAAGTCTCAGCAAGGGGAACACAAAAAATTGACAGAGGTACTGAATTTGTACTTTGCTAGTCTTCACGGTGGGAGATACCAGATGCATATCAGAACTTCAAGAGAATCGGGGGAAGAGTTAAGCGTAGTGGCTATCACTAAGGAGAAGGTGCTGGGGAAGGTGAAATGTGTGAAAGTGCATAAATCACCCAGACTGAATGGACTATACCTCGAAGTCCTGAATGAGATAGCCGAAGAGATTGGGGAGACAATGGTGATGATCTTTCAGGAATCACTGGAGTCAGTGAGGTTCGCAGGGGAATGAAAATGCACTGTTTTTCCTTTTGCAGTCGTAACAAATTATTTGTAACAAGTATTTAGAAGAATGGACTTTCACAGTGCAGCTGTACATTCTGCCTTGCCATGTAACATCTGGTGCCTTCACGATTGAAGAATAAAGGCAAAAGCCACTAAAGCAAACACATAGATCACAGGATCAGAGGTTTGCAACTGGAATTTTGTGGCTATAGAAAGTCAGATTCTATAAGACGAGAGAACAATTAAAACTTCAGTTTGCAATTCTACATTGCAGTGTTAGTCAGTATGGCCTTGAATTTTCTATTCTTTGCTACTGTCAAAATGAAAGGCAATTTAAGACAGAATCAGAACATTTTCCAATCTCAGTGGCAAAACTATGAGACTACCATAGAGTTAAACAAAAAACCTAAGCAAATAAGAGTGGCAAATCTATTCTCAGTGCTGAGGAAAGAATTTGATACACTGTATTGTACTCTAGACCTCAGTGAGCAGAAAAAAAGACTGAAAAAAAGACCCAGTTTGAGCACCTTACTAACATTATTTATTAGGAGAAAGTGAGGACTGCAGATGCTGGAGATCAGAGCTGAAAATGTGTTGCTGGAAAAGCGCAGCAGGTCAGGCAGCATCCAAGGAACAGGAGAATCGATGTTTCGGGCATAAGCCTGAAAGAAGGACCCTTCCTGAAGAAGGGCTCATGTCCGAAACGTCGATTCTCCTGCTCCTTGGATGCTGCCTGACCTGCTGCGCTTTTCCAGCAACACATTTTCAGCTCTGATGTTATTTATTAACAGAACATGGTTGCCATCAAAGCTCAGGAAGAGGGGTTGAATACTAATCAGTATGTGCCTGCACTGAACCATTTAACCAAATCCTGAGAGTTTGGGCAACTCATCATCAATAGGATTGTCTTAGGAATAAGAAAACCTGCTGTGAGAGCATGTTGGCTGGGAGAAGAACATAATTTTAAGAAAGCTATCAACATGTGCACAAATTCTAATGTTGTCTTTCATCAACTGGAATGTGTTAATGGGAAACTGTGACACTTTGCATTATACTAAGAGACAGTCCAGCCCAGCAAGAACAGCCCCATAATGGAAAAAATGAGCAGTTATAAAGCCATGATGAAATGATGTTCATCCCAAGAGGAAAAACTAAACTGATAGACTATTGGATTCGGAAGAAAGCAATACAGCAGTTGCAGATGATAGACACTGAGTAAAACACATTTATCTCAGCCGATACAAGTTCAAAGCTTGAAGTGGTAACCCAACACATACCAGTAAGAATTTGCAGTTTTGTAGGGCTCCAATCAAATGATTGTTCAATGGATTCTTAAAACCTTATAAAACTTATATAAGGCACAGCAGGTCAGGCAGCAAGTCCAGCCTGAAATACATGATGGAACAACTCGAACAGGAAGGAGCAATCGAGAAAGTAACAACTCCTACTGACTGTGCTAATTGGAAAGTTGAGTGTGCATTGGTCCAATGGATCTAAATAAAGCTTAGAAGAGAGCTAGTTACTCCGAGCCAAACATTAAAAACATTTTGTCACAATTTACCAAAGCTATGATCTTTACCTTGTTGTAAAGGATAGATACTAGAAAGTGAAGTTGGATGAAAGCAGTCGTTTTCTGGATAATATTCGGATCATCAGATACAATGATCATGCCTGACAGTTAGCATTTCCAGACTTCCAGAATCTACTCTAGACAGTCAATGATCTTTGGGAACTGGAAGTTATCATGAATGATCTACTGGTCTATGGATGTGGAGATATGATGAAAAAGGCTATTGCAGATGTTAGGCATAATCTAGTGAGGCCGTTAGAGAGAGCGGGGAAAAAGTGAAAACTGCAGATGCTACTGAGTCAGGGTGAAAAAGTATGGCGCTGGAAAAGCACAGCAGGTCAGGCATCTTCTGAGGAATTGGATAGTCTACATTTCGGGCAAGAGCCCTTCATCCTGAACCTAAAACTGAAGAAATTTCAGATGACAAAAGTAAACTATGTAGATCACGTACTGACAACTGTTCAATGGATTCTTAAAATCTTATAAAGCTGTTTTTCATGGTCTTCGACATTTACCTAGTAAATATAATCTTGAAGTAGGTAAGAGAGTGAAACCAACTTGGCACTTTCTGCCCGAAGGAGAAAGTGAGGACTTCAGATGCTGCAGATCAAGAGTTGAGAGAGATCCTGTCTAGACAAGAGCTAAGAGCTGTAATAGAGATACAGTGATCAATAGTTATGGAAGCACTGCAATGATATGTTGAATCAACCGAGCAAAATTCTTGCCTAATTTCCCAGTAGAAAACTTGAAACATTAACTTTGTTTCTCTCTCCACAGTTGCTGCCAGACCTGCTGAGTTCCTCCAGCATTTTCTGTGTTCGTTTAATTTCCAACATTCTCAGTATTTTGCTTTCATCAGATGAAAGTGGGATGGACTACAACGGACAAACAAATTTTGCCCTGGATGGAAATTTTCCTCGCAGGCCACGTATGTTGAGTAACTTGCAGATGTAAATGTTAGTGCATGCATTTTTTTTTAAAGGTGATGTTTGGAGAAATACAGTTGTATATCATAATTGTCCACGGAGACTTGCTATTGTCACGTGACCTATGGGGAAGCTGTTTTCGGTGTTGAGACATGAAGGCAACAGCTATTAAAGACAGTACATGGAACAGGAAGAACGTGAATATTTATTTTAACATCGTTGTGCAAATACGGTTACTACCGATATTTGCTGATGTGTTTCTTCAAGGTGTGGGAGGTAATGAGAAGTGACAGAAATGAATAAAGGTTGGAACAGTCACAGAGGCCAAATGCATCTCTCAGATGAAGAAATATTGAGTAGAAAAACCATGCGAATTATAACCAATTCCTTTCGGTACAGTTGAAATGCAACTGTTTAATTGGCAACAATGTAACAAATACAAATAGTGTGTAATATTTATTAGCATCGGCAATTGAATGGCTTACAATTCTTTTACTTAAAACCCACGTAATAATTTACCTCAATCGGCAAGGTATCAGAAAATTGCGTTGCATAATTGGTTGAAGTAAGACAAATGTCATGGTTTTCATACAGTCCTAAACTAATGTGATACAACAGCTCCCCCACCTTACCAGTTAAAGAATGCAGTTTTCAGTACCTCATTGTGCACAAAGGCTGTTGAGCAAAAGAAAAATGGGTTTCTGGCTGCTGAAGCTGAATCCTTTACTCTGAACACATTTCATGTTTCAGAAATATGAATACATTTTCATGCAAAAAAGTCAGTTTTAAGCAAAATATTACTTCTGCAAATAAAATTAATTAAAATGTAAAACTTCAATGCACTAACAATCTATGGTTTTGGTGTTGATCAGTTCGACACTTACTGCTGCAATTTAAACCATTCCAGCTATATTCTTGTCCATATTAATAAACTGTTAATTTGACTATTGCTTTACTTTATGTAAATACCAGACATATTCATACGTGTATTAGAAGTTCTAGACATGGGTTATTAACAAAAAAGACTGGCTACCTGGAATTGTATCATTTTAACTTCAATGTAGTCTTCTTTCTGTTATGTAAATCCAGGCTAAAATATAAATGAAACAAAGGCTTTATACAGAAAATAAATGGATTTTTTGAAGTAATTAATTCAGTTGTGTATACATCTCTGATATTAATGTAAAGTGGGTGCCAGATCTTAGTATTAACATGAATGTTTACATAATGTAAGTATTTTGTTACATTCTAAAGAGTTTACATTAAATAGCATTTACAGAGTTAGGAGATTAAACATTTATAGGGTAGTGCAGGTTGGCAAGCTATTTTCAAAAGAAAAGTTAATGAGTAAAAGAGCACTCAGAAAGAACCGAAAACTTGCGTCAATTCATATTTATACAGGACACAGCAAATAGTTCAGCTCCTCTGATGTTCCTTGTCACATGGACACGAAACATGATTTTATTTACATAAAAAGAGCAGTTCGTCAGGCTATAACTGTAAAACAAGTTTTCCATTGAAGCAATCTCAAAGACAATCGCAGTGCAAATGGAATTTAAACAAAATGAAATGTGCATGGTCATAGAAATATCCCAGTACAAAATAATTAAAATCTCTGACTAATATTACAGCACCATTTTCAAGTATTAAAACACTCCTGAGCCAAAATTAGAATGACCTGATGTCCTAAATCCATTTCTGTTAACTGAGACAAATTAGCCTTTCGGGTAATCCTAATTAATCTCCAAATGACAGAGACAAGGGATTTCAAAATTAGGCCACGTTTGGAAGTATTGCTTTCTCAGTTGGAGAACATACGATACTGCATTTGTGCAGGACCCATGAAAAGAAAAGCAAGCTATAGTAACACCTAGATCCTCTTCAGGAAGCATTGTGATGCTGCTGGCTCTAGACTTCGAGACGGACTCCTCCCTGTTGGCTCACTGTTGAAATTCAAGGTTGTTCACAAATGGCTTCACAAAGAGCATTATGGATGTGGAGAGCAGCCTATGTGAAGCGGTCTGTCTTCTTTCAGAATGTTATTCCGTTTAATCATGGCTGGACCCAAAATATTTTCACTGGAAAAGTAGGAGTGTTCAAACGCTCAGCGAGGACTGGGATGTTCGAAAACCTAGCTCCCTCACTTCATTAAAGGAAATACCTCTTGCCGCAAGAGCCGTGTTCTTCTGCCGCTCATACACCTAACAATCTTTCAGAGTCTCTCTGAAGAATTCCTTTTAACTCAGTGGGCGGATGTGGAGGGAGGTGGGGGGGAATAAGCAATTTGCATGCATGACCTTTTATGGCCGGATTTTCCCCTCAATGACTTGTTCTTTTCCATTCAGCATTATCAGTTTTTTTTTTGGTTCCAGAAAAACCTTTGTTAAAAAAGACAAACTCAGCTTCATAGCGCTTCTTAACAATCATCCCTGAGTGACAGCAAGGGAGAAACAGCCTGAATGATTCCTCCTCTATTTCCTCCGCCTCTTGGCCATTTCTCAGCTAACGCTGGCAATTGGGTTTTGTTTTGCTCTTGCTGAAGGAGTCCACCCTTGCAGCGAACTTGATGGGACGCCGCCATCAACAATGTCTCTAAGTTGCCTCTATCCCTTTTGAGAGCACAGGGGTGACATGGGCACGTGTATCCAAGGTTTGTTTTTTTTCCCCCTTGTTTGTTTACACACAATTAGAATGACTTTGATTTAGCACGGAGTTGGTCGGCGGTCCTTCTTACGGAGCGAAAGTGGTCCACAGCTTGGTGAAGTCCGTCCGTACGTGAAACGGAGGGGGCACAGAATGTGGCACTCGATCACTCTGAGGTTTAACTCAGCGTGGAGGCTGCGCTGGGGGAAGTACTAGGTGCAACGGTGCAATTCTGCCTGCTGAGATTTGATCTGACTTTCCCATCTCAGCCACTTGATCGCTCTCACTGCAGAGACGTTTGCTCAGCTAATAGAGCAGCTCGCTTGATGCAGAGGAAAGCTGCTGCTCTCCGTGTTCCTACTCTGTGTAACAGGATAGCCACAACGGCGCTGAATGGACGGAGGGGAGAGATCTCCGCTGTTCGCGGCGACCTGGAGAATGTCAGTTTAACTGTGAGGATATATGCAAACCTCTGAATTGAAGCGGCTTCTACCCCCGGATGGCATTTTGCTCGTCTTTTGATTTAGCTGCTTGCAAAAATGGCTCTTTTGGAGCTCATCGCAATACAGAACAGAAAACCGTGCAGATTCTATCGATTTTAATAGTGACTTGAGGGATTGAGAGAGACATGAGTGAGAAGACCCACTTACCCTGATCCTGAGCTAACTGGGCAGGGCTGATGTTCGACCTTAAAGGTAACTCTGGGATTTTTTTTGTGACATCTATTTTCACTGCTGTTTTGCTTGCCTTTTTTTCCCCCACTCATGCAATCTGTAACGTATTCGGGGTTGGTTTAGCAGCGAATCGCACTTGGGTTTTGTTTTGTTGCATTGCACAGTGTTCAGTGTGGTCATCGTGTGCTGTTCAAGGTGTTCCATGCTGCATCGCAAGCGAAGCTTCGGCGTAAGTAATCGCTTAAGGTTTTTAACTTGATACAGGTACATTGCAAGGTCAGTGCAGCGTTGCGGATGCTGGATCGAGTGTACTGACTAAATACGGCGGAGAGTGGGTTTTTTTTTCCCGAGCGCGTTTGCTGCTTAAAACTGAGTGTAGAACTGTAACCAAACGGACGAATTGTGCAGGCTGCTTGGGAAATTTTAATTGAATCGCTACGCTCGACAGATCAGCTTTTACTGACTCTGTACACTGAAGAATATTCGCAAAAAAAAAGTCTTCCCGTAAAACAGAGGCATCCACCTCCCCCGCCACTCCCCCCGTCACACAGTCCATGTAAATTGATACATTTAGAAAGGTTACTTTTGCCCTCCTCCCCCCGCCCGAGTTGGTATCAGCAAGTACCCAGTCTTCAGATTGAAAGGAATTATATTGAAAATTGTGTCGGAGGGGGTGGAAAGGCTTATGTTGAAAGAGTCAAAAAAAAACTAAGTCTGCAGTGTCATTTCATTCCAGTACCCGAGGTAAGAGTAAACATCCCTCCAGTGCAATGAGGTTTGGAAAAACAGCTGTCGTTTACCGTAGTGCAATTCTGCTGAGGTCCAGTTTTATTTGGGGCATGCGTCTGCTACAGTTCCATACAAAGAGACCTAGAATAATATAGTATGTGCAATCCTAGGTTCCCGCGGCGATGATAAAAAAGAGAAAGAATTGACATTTCAGTTTAAAAATATATTTGAAGTTTCTTTTTGATGAAAAACCATATGTTTATAACTATCTTCTGAATATATAAGGATTTTCAGCAAGAGTTTTCCAGTAATGATGTTTCCTTCTATCAAGCAAGTCCCATGTGAATTCACAATTATTGTTTTATTTTTGTAAAAAAAGTGGGAAAATTGTGAAATGTTCTCCCCACGTTAGGTAACATTGCTGTTCAGTTTACTAAACAAACCTTCCTGATTTCTATTGGTTCTGTCGTGAGCATTACCAAATTGCTGATTCCTTAGAACATTGGGGTAATAACCAAGGTGCTGACGACTTTACAGGCAAGTTATTGTGGTAATTTAACTCTTCTGCTGTGTCCCATTTTCTGATCTTTACTAATGTGGTCCAGCAATGCTTGTAGAGGTTAACAAGATCAATTGCTCTAGACTGGCCTCATAAATGTTAAATGTCATATTGTAACAACTGAATTATTCAGAGCTCTAATGTTCATTTGGCACTGGTGACCAACATTGTGTAGATGTAATCATTTTTAAAAGAAAGTAGTCCTTTTCAAGCTAAAAAAATCAAAAGGAGAAAAAATATTTTTCAGCAAAGCAGATGAAGAAACATCAATGTTTAATTTTGAACAGATAGTTAAGCAGTCACTTGTCTTTTATATTAATACTTATTTTTTGCATTTTGTAATATTGTACCATTGATATTAAGAATTCATGGAAAAACTGCAGCTTGGACTCTGCTGCCTGGTGGTGCTACAATTCAGGTTATGCCTCTTCTTCAGCAATAGAAAAAGGCAGTGACATCCCTATCTGCTGCATAACTCAGGAGGCTAGAATGAGACAAGACCATTACTGCAGTAAGCTTCAAAGGTGACAGTTTATCTATTTCAGTGGTCATCGTTGCTCAGATTGGCAATACTTTTGTTCCTTATTTGTGTTCATTAATCTTCGAGACAAACATCAGTCTGTTGAAAGTGCAACAAAACTCATCTTGATATTATTCAATCCAGACCAACGTAATTTTGTTGTGGCCACTAGTCAGTGAATATATGTCAATGAACTACCTTGTGCCCTTTATAGCTGCAATCTTTTGAATGTTGTTAAATGTTACTTACAAGAAAAATGCTAAAAGAATCATTATGACATTTATGTGGCTAATACTGTTTAAAAGCAAGCTCTGCCTTTGAGTAAAATGATGCATGCTGTCAGCCTGATCTTGATACCATGTTGCAGCATAAGTGCTAAATGGATGGAATATTACAGCTACATTTTTCTTTTTATTATTTAGCACAGCTTGAGATGTTGTGGGGAGAAAAATTAAACCACTTTTTTTTACATTAAGTGTATAATTTTTGCAGACCTGACCTTTAGTCACACTTCATGAACAGATAATACAAACAACTGCTTTTGAAATATTGTACAGCCTAGATTCCAAAGTGGAGGGGCAGTGCTACAATGAATCTTTGTTCCCCCTGACTGCAGCATTGCTAAACTGATTTCTATGCAGTTACTGTAGAATGAGTGATTTTAAGAAAATAAGTCAGTACACCAGAAGGCCACCATTTGAGTTCTACTCTACTTTTCACACCATAATATCTTAACATATTGCTAAAATCAACATTAAGCCAAAATCTGAAGGAACTTGATCTTAAATAAAATATTGAATGAGGAACAAATCTTAGTAGTTATGAATGGGGTGGGCTTTTATAAGTCTTTGTACAGCCAGTTAGCAACTCAATACAGATCACTAGAATTTGAGAAGGTTGGTGCAATGTTATCATAGGGTCTTGGTGATGTAAACATCCTATTACTATGAAAGTCCCAAATGCCCAGCAGTGTTAATAGATGTTAATCCTCAGTGCCCATATTCTTATAAAGACATTGACCCATAACTGCAAATTCATTCAGATGCATTCATATTTGGCAGTTACTATTTCTTTGAAATATTTAACTCTTTTCTGCATTTTATACTCAATTATATTCAAAGGATTTATTGTTTTACCAGTCCTCTTTTTCTTTTATTTCTTCTTTCTACTTTCCTTTCCTCCATACCTCTTTCAAATCTTGTTTCCCATTTCCAGGTTTATTTTTGGCTGTAGTTCATCTCCATTCTGATTTTGAGGTTCCCAAATCATTCCTGTTATTGATAGATAATAATATTGTGCAAGCATGTTTACTTTGTATCCAATTATATTTTCTTCTTTTCCCTTCTCTCACTTCTCACTGTCAGTCAATTCCTCTTTCATTCTGAAGCTGATTCAGGGCCAACCTGTTAAATAATCTCCAGCAGGTGGGGAAATGTTAGTCCTGCTCAGAAGCATTCAGTCATCCATTTTTTGAAATATTCCAGTCTTATGTTTGGACAACATGAGGTAATTCTAAAATGCATGTATTCACAGATTTTTTTAAACCATTATATGGGGAGAAAAAAAGTGTCATTTTCACAGAACTACCAACTGTTGAGTTGGTTGTAGCTTCAATTTCAATTCAACAAATGAAAAAAGACAAGTCAAATTGAAACCTGATTTAATATCCCACAATTCTTCACCTACAACATAACAGGCAGTGCCACACATGAAATAAATACTAATGCAATTCACATACAAAACAGTCACTTAACATGGGTAGTGACAAGCCAATGAGCAATATCTAATGTGTTAATGGTAAGGCATAAAAATAGTAAAGTAGTTGAAACACAGCCTTGAAACTTTGGGAAAGAGGCATAAGTTGAATTCTAACAGTGATGCAAAACTCAATTGTTTCAAACATAGAGGAGCTGTGATTTGCTTTAGTGGATTTTTTACCTTGCAAAATTATCCTGCTAAACAATGTCCTCGACCTTGTAAAGCTCATCAAATGTCAGGGAATTTTAATTATTAGTTATTTTTGTTAGTTTTAAATTAAGTTTTAAATTCTTTCAGCAAAATGAAATTTAATCAAATATGTGGATTTGGATCTACTTAAATTAAATAATCAAAAATGTTCAGCGATAGTAAAAGGAATTAACTTTCATGGAGATCTGATTAATTTAATCAAAGACAAAATAGAAACAAATAACAAAGAAAAACTCTATGTTTATTAAAACAGTTGCTGAATACTACAACTAGGAGAAAGTGAGGACTGCAGATGCTGGAGATCAGAGCTGAAAAATGTGTTGCTGGAAAAGTGCAGCAGGTCAGGCAGCATCCAAGGAGCAGGAGAATCGACGTTTCGGGCATAAACCCTTCTTCAGGATTCCCCGAAACGTCAATTCTCCTGCTCCTCGGATGCTGCCTGACCTGCTGCACTTTTCCAGCAACACATTTTTCAGCTCTGAATATTACAACCCAAAGATCTGAGAAAGATTGAGCATTACTGAATTTTGACCAGCAACTGCTAATTACTCACATACATAGACAGAAGAGAGAACTCAAAATACCTATCTACAGACCTGCTAGCATTTAATTTTAAGGTTGAAAACTCTGAATCTCCATGATTCAACTTGGGCATTTTGTTCCATTTCAGTTTGTTTCACAGTCAGAAAGCTATGTTATAAAGAGGTTTTCTCGGAGGGAAAGCTCCAACAATGCTAAAGAATCCTAAATTTGACCATGTCATATTTCTCCATGGATTTCTGAACATAACACTGCTTAGTTGAATCAGGTTAGGAAATCACTGTCCATTAAAATGGAAAGTGGAATGAACAAACAGCTTGATATTTCAGCTAAGCATTGTGTTTAACACAACAATATGAGGAACTCCGAACAGAACCATAATGAACTGGAAGGAAGCTTTCATATAGTGACATTGTATTTGATAGAGTGATTCCATATCTTCTCACTGAAACAATTTTTCCCAGGTAATTTAATTCATTATCACAAGCTACCATTTTGCCATTATGTAATTATGAAAAATTTCCATCTCTGTAAAATAAAGTGAGCATAAGCTCTGGGAAATAAATGTAAATCGTGCAACAGTTATAAGGATGACAGTTAAAAGTATGAACTTGAATGTTTGTATCAGATTAGCAATGTATGATATCAGAATTGCACAAGACATATTTGTGATCAGTGCTTAGAATAATACCTAATTTGAACCAAAGAATTAAGCTGATAGCATCACCTGCTTATAACTGGCGTACAATTGATCATAACCCAAATCTGATTGACTTTCAATTTAATATAGTGATTACCATTTATACTCTAATAGCCTACTTTAATGGCTTGAGCCTTATTTAAAATAAACATGCAGCATAATAATAGAACAGATAGCTGAATAAACATTAGAACTGCAGTTAAATTAAAATTTTCACAACAGAATTAAAGCTTTCTATAAGTATACTTATATCTTTTTATAAGTTCATTAATTTATGTTTCACATTTGCTTTGCTTTTGATGTACTGTGTGATCTGTCACATCTCAGTAGGGTCAGAAAAAATCATTGGAAATTGACAGCCTTATTATTGCTGAATGCGCAGTATGCTGGTAGATTGTTTTTAATACAACTGACCATGAACATTTTTAACACTGCTGCATTAACAAACTTACTTTTTCACATTGGTTATTTCAAACCTGTTTAGATGGTTTTGAAATTCTGACTGAACAGTCATTCAGAGGTATTTTGAATGCACAGTGTCTGCTTCAAAAAATTGTCAAATAATCCCATTACTAGTTGGATTGCTAGAAAAGGTGTTTGAATATAATGAATATTAATACACTATTGTGTCTGTGTCTTACCTACGCATCTATAATTTAGAATGACTGTCATTACAATTCCTCTGCAGCTATGAATGAAACTATTTGTTAAACTGGAGACTTTTAATTACACTATTTGAAGTTCATAATGACATATTAAGGCTTCAGATTACATTAAATCCAGCCATACTTTCTCCATTTAATATTTTCTACCTTAGAGCGATAATTAGAAATTAGCACTAAATCAGTGACAGTTCCCTTCTGAAATGCCGAAATCTGTGAAAGGGAGTCCACAAGTAAAAGTGATCTGCAGTCTTTTGTAAGATTGTTTTAAATAGCTAAAAACAAAGTTTTATAAAATGCATTGAAGATATATCATACACTTATATTTTTTACTTTGAAATAATCAGAAATATTGGCACATTGATGATATCATTTTTCATTGGCTGCATCATTTAATATTTATTTATTTAATATAATGCATTTGGCCTGTTCTTAACTCCCCACAGTCCTTACTTCCTGGTCAAGGTTTTTTAGGCGCATTTCTAATATTGACATTATACATTGAATTACTACTATGAACATTTATAATCGAATTTTTTATATATCAGCAGTCATCATGAGAAAAAGTATATCTAAATAGATATAGTTGAGGAACTAATTGATTAATAAAAAAACTTTTCTTTGAAAAAATTTTGGTTTTGTTTTCATGAAATTAATCTCATTAGTGATGAAATTTTAACTTGAAAGTAAAACACTCATAAAAAAAAGAATTATGTTTACCTTAATTTTTGTTGTACTTTTTTTGAAAATTACATTAATATTTCAAAAGCCTTTTGCAAATGTTGGATTCCAACTGGATTTATGTTTTACTGAAAACAATTAGAAGGTTTTTACATTGCTTTGTATTCCAAATTTGTGCATCTAGCATGCAGTATTGATTGAAATGAGAAAGAAAAATTCAAATTGTTCTCTGAGGGGTTTATATCTTACTTTGTTTTCAAGGGTTTTGAAACAATTAAAAATTGATTTTTAAATTATTTATTTTGAGCATGCCTCATTTAAAATATTAACAATATTTCTCTAATGAAATGCTCAACCAAGCCACACCTGTTGTTTACTGTTGTTGTAATTTCAAGAATTGCTTTTTAACGCCATTTTAATTCTTACCAAATATTGCTTACTGATATTATGTTTTCTTTTCCTAAGTAAAATACTTGCTCTTTGAATAATTTTAAAACATTAAAATCTAGAAAACTACATAAACAGTGCACTTTGAATATTTCTTGAGATTATTTATATTTCTTTATGGAAATGTATGTTTGTTTAATGTTATATGGATAATTAATTCACCGGTGAACAAGATGCTTTAATGTAGGACATTAACATTGGATATCGAGACGAATTGTAGTGTAAGAGAGTTGCTGTTGAATCGAGGAGATGGTGAGGCCACAGTGATGGAGAAAGGAGGGGAATTGGTACTTCATGCTCCAAAAGGAGAGCCTGGATGCCATTTTCTGGATCCTTATAAAGCTTGTTAATCCTATCTCCAGTATTACTCAATCCTTTAATCCTCAGTTTCGACTGTTTGCCACGCTAAAAGCTGTTAGGACTGTTTTCTGGTTCAGCGAAATCCAGAACTTCCTTTCATTCTCAGCTCCTAGAAAGCCTTATAATTCCCAAGACTTGATTTCCCAGACTCATTGTCCCCAGACTCATTGATTTCGGGTTTACTCACAATGTACTTGGATGCTGATATTTCCTTCTCTGAGAGGTGTCAGGATCCTTCTCCAGTGATTCGAGTATTCACTTAGGAAGTCCCAGAATCTCTTTTACAGTGCAAACTCAGACCCTTTCTCAGGACTTCTCAACACTCGTCATTGATTATTAAAACATCAAGTGCCAGCTGGTAATAATCCTGTTCTTACAAAATCTCAACTCACTATGAACAATGCTTTGGGAGGTTTGTTAATGTATTAATGATTTTGCTTACTGTTCAGATTGCTATCAATATCACATTTTTACATGGCATTTTACAAACAAAAAGAAACAAAGTGTGACAAGGAACAAATTACTTCTTGGTAGAGTACATCACATTTTCAATTTACTATTAGTTTTTATAAGCAAACTAAATTGTGTTACCTTCACAGAACCCAAATTTGTCATTAAACACTCTCAGTTGCCATATATTTTTCAGACAGTGTGGTTAATAATTGAATAGATTCCTCTGCTGTATGGAATCTCAATGCGTATATCTAATCAATATTGCATTAAGTTATTAACAGTGCTGTATACTTTTGAACTTTTTTAGATCATCCCCACTTATTTGTCCAAAATCCTTTTACATCTTTCCATGTTACAGTACCAATTGACTGCAAGACACTGTGGATCATCTATCAAGTACTGTAAAGGTTGATATTAATCCCACAATTTGTTGGTATACAATAAGTCAAGGTTCTTTGCCTTCTATTTTAACCTAGTTAGTGAATAGTCATATTAACATCTCAGTAAAACTTGGAACCCAACCATATAGGTTTCCTCCTAGACTACTATATCTCAATTTGCTCCATTACCAGTGCACTTATGTGTCAGCACACTACCATCATGCTGTTCAATATTTTAAAAGAATATCAGTACATTTGCAACAGGAATTATTCGGAACAACTTTAGTTTGAAAAATGCTTTAGAACACATGGATTATACTGAGTGAATAATGTTTGGTTCTTCTAAAGATCTCCTAAACATTCTGTTTCTGTTCCAGGCTAGTTAACCTGATTTACAATGGAAAAACTGCTTTTTTATCTGCTGTTAATTGCTATGACAGTGAAGGCCCAGGTCTGTCCCAAGCGTTGTATCTGTCAAAATCTGTCTCCAAACCTTGCAACTCTTTGTGCCAAAAAAGGACTTCTCTTTGTCCCTGCAAACATTGACAGAAGGACAGTGGAGCTACGTTTAGGAGATAATTTTATTACAATCATTAAAAGGAAAGACTTTGCTAACATGACCAGCCTGGTAGACCTTACATTGTCAAGGAATACAATAAATTATGTTGCACCGCAAGCATTTGCAGACCTACGCAATCTGCGGGCCTTACATTTGAACAGCAACAGACTAACCCAGATCACAAATGACATATTTAGTGGACTTTCTAACCTTCACCATTTAGTGGTCAATAACAACCAACTAATTGACATTTCCTCAGAAGCTTTTAATGATATTTTGTTGTCTCTTGAAGAGTTGGACGTATCGTATAATAATTTAAAATCTATTCCCTGGGAGGCAGTTCAGAAGATGGTCAACTTACATACATTCAGCATGGACCATAATATGATTGAACAAATTGATGAGGGGACTTTTTCCCATCTTCACAAGTTGACTCGTTTGGATATGACGTCTAATAAATTACGGAAGCTACCACCTGATACCTTGTTCACGAGAGCTCAGGTACTAGCCTACTCAGGACTGTTGAACCCACCAAGTTTTACATTGAGCTTTGGAGGAAATCCCTTGCATTGCAACTGTGAGTTACTCTGGCTGCGCCGTCTTTCAAGGGTTGATGATCTGGAGACCTGTGCCTCACCTCCACAACTAACAGGTCGGTACTTTTGGTCTATCCCAGAAGAAGAGTTTATCTGTGACCAGCCGCTGATTACTCGCTATACGCATGAGCTCAGAGTTTTAGAAGGTCAACGTGCAACATTGAAGTGTAAGGCCATTGGGGATCCAGACCCTTCCATACACTGGACTTCACCTGAAGGCAAGCTCATTTCAAACTCAACACGGACAGCTTTATATAGTAATGGAACTTTAGACATCCTTATAACTACTGTCAAAGATACAGGCACTTTCACCTGCATTGCTTCAAATGCTGCTGGAGAAACCACTGCTGTGGTGGAACTTCATATAATCAAACTCCCACATTTAGTCAACAGTACGAACCACATTCATGAGCCCGATCCTGGCTCATCCGACATATCTACTTCGACTAAATCTGGCTCAAACACTAGTAATAGTGTTAGTGACACTAAGGCCAAACCAGAAAAGAGGGTGGAAGTTGCTGAAACATCATCATCATCTGCACTTATTAAATTTAATTTGCAACACAATATCCCTGGCATCCGTATGTTCCAGATTCAGTATAATGGTTCTTATGACGATTCACTTGTTTACAGGTAAGCTCTTTCAACTGTTTCTGCATTCTAGTATTTAATCAGTTGGAGCTGTATTTATTTTGTTAATGCAGTGTTCTCTTTTAGTACATAAATAGAGGTGAAACCACTGTCACATTACAGCTTCATGTGAGCTCTGTGAGGACATGGTCAATTATTAATGCAGTGTTTTTCCTTGTCTGGTAATAAACAAGTAAGAGTAAAGCCCTCATAATACCATACTGATCCTTAATCCTGTACTGTAATCTTATTTATTCTGTGCATGCAGCCACATCACAGTTCATGTCTCTCTGTGAAAAGTTAGTTATTGTGTGATGACACTTAAAAAAAATGCTTCAAAAAGACACTTCAGATTATGGTGTCCAAAATCAATCAAACAGTGACTTCCTCAATTCTTTATCCAATTGCTTTGTAGTTGACTTTATAGAATTTTGTTTTGGCCTGGGAACTAACTTCAGATCTTCCTTCTCAACTTAAAATGACAGCATGTTTCTTTTTGAAATGAAAGTAACATTTTTGTAATGTAGGCCTTCAATGAGCTATGTCCAAACTTAAGTGTGGTTATTTATCCCAAGAGACCTGCACGTGTATGTGGCTTTAAGCTTTCAGTTATGTTAATAAAAGTAGTTTCTTTTTCAATAATTGAGAAAAGAATGAAGTCTCAAAGGTGAACTAATGCAAGTCAATGTATTGTCCCTCAGAATGATTCCTTCCACAAGCAAAAGCTTCCTTGTCACTAACTTGGCTGCAGGAACGCAATATGACTTGTGTGTTTTAGCAATCTACGATGATGGTATCACTTCCCTCACAGCTACCAGGGTTGTTGGCTGCATACAGTTTACCACAGACCAGGATTATGTTCGCTGTCATTTTATGCCGTCTCAGTTTCTGGGAGGAACCATGATAATTATAATCGGTGGAATTATCGTAGCTTCTGTGTTGGTCTTTATTATCATACTGATGATTAGATACAAGGTGTGCAACAATAATGACACACACAAGATGACAAAGGTCAGTAATGTCTATTCTCAGACAAATGGAGCGCATTTGCAAATGTGTAGTGGAATATTAACCCACTCAAATTCTAAAGTCATCATGGGTCACGAAGAGAACACACAGTATCATAAAGATCCCAAATCACAATCTTCGGATTCTACCATGAGCCAGGAATGTGCTACCACTACCTCCATCGTACCACCTGACTGGACTACAGGTGTTACTGCATCTCAAAAGCTGAAAAGAAAGGCTGGGCCAAAGTCAAGTGTCGAAAGACCAATGGAAGCTTTCACCAATGTTGAGATATCCAAAAAGAAAAGGGAAAATACTGCAATTTTACAGAAGCCCTCCTGTGCTCCAGTTTCTCTGAAAGAGACTCCCACATTTAGACGAGCACATTCTAAGTCCATTAAATATCTTACTCTGCCAACAGAAACAAGCAGAGCTAAACGGAGATATTCACTCAATGGAGATTTATCAGAGTATCATTGCTATACTCATTCACAAAAGATTAGCAGCCTGTGGTCAAAAAGAAGCATGTCAATGAATGGAATGTTGTTACAGTTGGAAAACTCTGATGCTGATAGTGGGAAAGCCACTTTCTCAAGTTCTGAGTGGATAATGGAAAGCACTGTGTGACATGTTAAATATGTTACAGTGAAGGAACACTGCCTTGTAACAGTTTGGGAATTCTATGCTAGTCTTTCAGTTTGATGGCATTTCCAGCAAGGTAGGAATGGAACTGGCTCATGCACGCAATTCTTCGATAGAAATCAACAGGCAGCACAGAAAGACTGGAAGGTAAAGCACGATTTAGCACCAGTGCCTTATCCTGCTTTAGGATTGGCTTTCTGGTTCTGGAGTATAGGATAAATGAGTGAATTTTTTTTCACAGAAGCCTTTGACCAAGGAAATATGGTTTCCTGCATCTTAAAGAAAAAAAAAGCCTATTTATGGACTACTTAATAAATTGATATTTTTTAAAAAATGAGCTGTATGTTTCTTTTCAGTGACAATGGTAAATGCCTTTTGTTTTCAGGCAATTGCTGTACAGATAAAACAACTTTGTGTTGTTATGTTGTGTACAATAAAGGATTAAATAAGTATACTCGGCCAGTGTTAGTACAATGAATAGCTGTTATGTGTGCAATTAGGCAGGGCCTGGAAATTGTGGTAGCCCAGCCAAGTCTGGTAAAGGTACTCCATCCTGCCAGCTAAGTAATCTAAAATGATTGAACTTCCATAATAAGGGTGCCAGTCCTGCATCAGAAAAAGTAATGGTTGTGGTAATGTAATCTTCGCCTTTAAATCAAGTATTCATAGTCTGACTACCACTCAAAGGAGCCATTAAATAAAAATATTGCCACTCAAAGGAGCTGCATTAAGGCCCGCTGCTGAAGTGCTTTCAACTGATTCTAATGCTATTTTTGTGAAATTGTAACACAGAAATACGTAAGGAAAATGGTATAAACTAGAATGTGCAAAGAATCTGAGGAACAGATTTATTTAATCCAATACCAGGCTAACCATTAAATTAGAAAGACATTTTTACAAAGCACATTACAATAATGTGATGTTTGAAGAGCCCAAATGATAAAATCGTTATTTACCTGGTACAGATGAGCAAATGGACAATAGCATTTCAGATTAATGGGCTGGTGTGGTCTAAGCGAAAACGCAGCCAAACTCAATCACAGTTTTGAGCCATTTAACTACTGGTATAAACTCAATAGTGTTACTAAAAGCTCTGTGCCAAGTTTTTGCTCAAGCGTGGGATTGTATTTCTTGTCAAAGAACATGATTATCCATTTTCAAGAAATCCAAAATCCGAAGCAAGCTGATGAAATCTTGGCTGTGCCCCAGATCACATCTAATCAGCCCAGTTAGTAAAAGTTTGGACCTTGTGTTGTGCTCACTCCCATTATCTGGTAAACATTTTTAGACTCCTTTTGACATATGCAATTTGTAAAATTAGTGAAGCACACATTATATCATGGCTTGACCTAACCTGATAGAAACACGCAAGACAGTCAGTCCATCCAAGGTTTTACAAGGGGTGTTTTTTTTTGGAACCTAGCAGCAGAGTAATGATGAACCTGGTTTTATTTTAAGAGGAAGGTTTACCCAGACCTGTCAAATTCACTCATTTCAATAAAAAAGTATAACCTGTTTCTATGTGTTTCGCTCTTTGAAAATAAAGTTTAGATATTTAAATGAGTTTGTAATCTGTCTGAATTTTTGTGTTTGCAAGCTCTTCTGAATTTACAGACTAAGCTGCACAATGAAATCCTTTTTATAGAGCCCCTGTGTATTGAAACTAGCTTATCTGATGATCCTGCCAGCCAACAAGTGAGTTAATGATTTAAACCTGATGCCTCAGGAGACCAGCTGTCTATAAAGGCCATCTGGAGAGTCTGTCAAGGATAGATTTTAGAAAATGCTTTCACTCTACTTTTCAGTTTTGGGGTCTATTTTCTTTGCCCCTACAATTTGTGTGGTATGAGATACAGATATTTTCTGCTCCCTGAACAAAATGAAGCTATACATTTTGAGTGTGCATCATTAGATGGTAAAATCTCACAAATGTATGTTCACTGACCTATTCGCTGCATTCAAGAATACAAGAAAAGGTATGTCCCTATTTTTCTTTCTTTTGAAATTGGTGTCAATCCAGGTTTGAAAGAAGACTTGCACAGCCTTAACTTCTACCATTTTTCGAATTTCTTGACTGCATTTACTGCGGTTCTTATATAAATTTATTGTTGAAAATCAGTTGACAGTCTGAATATTAACACCAAACAGAATGTTTGTATTTCTTCTGCCTTAAAATCAGTTTGAAAAAAAGAACTTTCTCCTTCACGTCCAGCTCATGTCAAATATCTATTTTTCAATGCTATATTCAAGCAGCTCAGTGTATTGTGTTGTAAATTGTTTCCCAAGATTGAAGATACATTTAAATGTTATTACCTGAAGACTGTATTTTTGATTTAATATTTTCATCTTCTTAAAGCAAAAGATTAATTAATGAAACAAGTGCTATGTTAGTCAAATGGAGAAGTGTGCTTGGCTTGGTAGAGTACTGAAGAAATATGCAAGATCTTCAGTACAAAGAAATGAACATTTTATTTTGTTCTTGAAAATGATTTATATGATAAAAGTTGTGAAATTAGTCTGCAAAGCACTTAAACTGATTAATCATTTTCCAGTTGATATTTTTGGATGATTTGAACATTACTTTTAGCATTGGTTAGTCATTGCTTACATCAAGACCTCCATTATATATACTGATGTCAAATGCAGATGACATTTTGGATCTAACAATATTCCTTAATATATAGATAGTTCTTAAGGGCTATCTAATTGCATCAATCTGACTTTTTTTTCATGTCAGTTATAATTATCTTTGAATAAAAACAAAATACATGGATGCTGAAAATCTGAAGTAAGCACAGAGAAAGCTGGAGAAACTCAGCAGGTCTGGCAGCATCCGTGGAGAAAGAAAGGGTTAGCATTTTAAGTCCAGTAGGACATCTTCAGAACTGAAAGGTTCAACTTTGAGTCAGGCTGTTTTCTTCACACCAATGGATAGTAGATAGTATTCTGTGCTCACAAGTTGGTTAAAAAATATGCTAAACAGTCTACATTTTTTTGACCCGGAGAGAATAGGATCTGAACTTTTTCACATACAGAGTCAGAGCCCCAAATCCAGAAGTCACACCATCCTCCCCCATATCCAGGACTATTTTTGCAAGGAGGGGTGGTGAAGGAAATTATGGTTTGCGCATTCATGGTTCATAGAGATAGATGCACATTGTGGGTGTACCTACACCAAATGGACTGTGGCAGTTCACAAAAGGAGCACATGAGCATGTTTTCATTCATGAGATGTAGAATCACTGGCTGGGCCAGTATATTAGGAATAGGCAATACAGCTGGCCTAGCTAGTGAATCCTTCAACTCATGAAATGAATAAAAATAATGTTAATGGTTGGTTACCTTCAGTCAGATCTGATTTTGGTTAATGATCTGTATAAAATATCTATTAGACCTATATTGAGAAGGTTTAAACACACTGACAGCCTTGGGAGAAGTCCTTTCAGAGTGATAAACTGCCCTTTTTGGTTATGGTCCTGACACACCTTTGGAAAGGTCAAGTGCCCTTTGGGGTTGTGAAAAGCAGACATGAATGTCCACACAAAATAAACTCATTGGAACTATTAAGTTTGCTCATTATAAACATCTCAGGAAGCTGTCAAGGCATTTACTATTTTGCTGTTTAAACATTTTGGGGGGTAAAAGATCTGCATTGTTAAAATAAACTATTTTACTCAGTTGACTTGAGTCTGAGGACTTTTAAAGGATTAGTAATCCATGACTGATTTCACAACAAATGGATTACCTATTGTGCACCATGTAACTGACATATCCATATGCTTGTGAAGTCTTTGAAGTGGGACTATGAATACAAATGCATGTTTTTATAAGTGATTAAAGGAAGTTAAATGTAGAAATTTTAAAAAAAGTTTTTTTTTTGGAAATGTAACTATCAATAGAGACTTAATAGTTCAAGATTAGAGTGGATCTTCAAGTCTCAACATGGTATATACTCAGTGAGTTTGCAGAGAGGGTATAAGGGAAGATGGTGGGAAACATTAGTTGGCACAGTGCTACAAAAGGCCATGAGCCATAATTCAACATGGAGGGTATGAGGGGCTATGGGAGTAGATGAGGGCATACATTGGTAAAGGAGTGTGTGAAGTGCAAGAGACAGTATGGCATGGTGGCTAGGTGGTTAGAACTACTGCCTCACAGCACCTGGGACATGGGTTTGATTCCAGCCTCATGAAACTGTCTGGGTGGTGTTTACACATTCGCCCTGTATGGGGTTTGCACGTTCTCCATGAGTTTCCACCGGGTGCTCTGGTTTCCTCTCATAGACCAAGATGTGCAGGTTAGGTAGATTGGTCATGATAAATGGCTCCTGCACCCCATTTATTTCATTGGTCACGTTTGTAGCACTGTAAAATATCAAATTCTGCATTTATTACCGGTGAGAAAAAATTCTGACCCAGCAATTCACCCCAGGAGTTGGGGTGATTGGATCTAAACCATGTTGAAAAGATATGATTCTAATGCATCATACCACTGAATGTGCTATTTAGAATTGCAAGTAGATTATCAGGGAAAATATTGCGAATCATTGGTGCAATTTTGGCTTGAAGGAACAAATAATTCAGTCAGTCCAGTTTCTTTTATGCTTCCCCTGGAAGCAGTGCTTACCAAACTTAAATGTAATAAAACATCTTTGACATAGTTAAGGGTTTTGAGTGAAGTACTGATCTACCTTGTCTCAGTTCTGTTCTCTCTGATTCAGCACTGACTGAGCAATCTAGAATCACTGAGTGATTACAGCACAGAATTAGGCCATTAGATCCATCGTGTCTGTGCTGGACCTCTGAAGTAGCAATTCATTTATTGCCATTCCCTTGCCTTTCCATCACATGATTTGTCCTGTACAAATAGTGAACCAATTCTCTTTTGCAAGCCTCAGTTAAACCTGCCTCCATTGCATTCTCAGGCAGTGCATTCTAGATCCTGACCACTTGCTACATTAAAGGTTTTCAGTCATCATTGCTTCATTTGACAATTACCCTCTCTGCTCCCCAGTTCTCAACCCTTCCTCAGATTTCACTGAGGGGACAGTTTCTCCACATCAGTTTGTGATTTTAACAGTGTTATCAAATTTCCTCTTGACTTCATATTTTCCAAGGAGAACAATCTCAGCCTCTTCCATTGTTCTATGTTACTGAAATTCTTCCTGGAAACATTCTGGTGATCCTTTCTGTACACTGTTATACCTTCACATCCTTTCTGAAGTCCGGTGCATTTGAAATGTCACACAAAAATACCGGAATTCTGGTAAAGATAGCGGTGTCATTTTCAGGGCACCAGAACAGCGTTATCTGAATTTTGTAACTCTCCAAATCATGTTCGTTAATCTTGTCACTGACTGGCATGTTTAATTTTCCAGATGGTCACCATATACAGAAACAGTTGCAGGGTGGTTATGTATTGTTTCTCTTTTATTTTTCTCACATTTGTACCCTTGATTAAAAGGATTTGACTTAAAGACTGAGAGCTAAGTTTGTTATGGCCAAATGGGAGCCAAAATGATTGGTGAGGTCTGATTTTATATCTGTGTACATGGACTCTAGTGCCATCCTGAATTGGTCCCTGTGCCAGCTTAGCTTAAAAGGGATGGGTTGTTGATGTTAATCAGGCTTTTTGTTGTCAGTTTGCTGAATTGGGAATGAGAAACCAAGTGTCACTGGCATCAGTTTTTTTTTAAAAAGCCTGGACCTCAAACAGATAAATTACAATGTGGCTGTAATCAGTTGTGCTCTGAACGGTAGGAAAATAGCAAGCAAGAGAGATTCTTGATTTGGTGGTGTAGTGCAGGACACCCAGCTGAAGGAGGGAGTTCAGCTTTCTACATAGCACCACGGGCGCGTCCTGGGCCACCTCCCAGCAACAGCAAGCACAGGGGGCACACTGGTCAGCACCAGAAGTAACATTGCAAAGACATAATGCCAGTATATTTAAATATATTAAAATTCATAACAACAATACATAATTTTATTTCATGATTTTACAGTGTTTACCTCAGCAATACAAAACTCCTTCCCTGTCTCTCTCAGTTTTCTCCAATTATCAAAGCACTTTGTTACTCTACTGCCTCCTGTTACTACAGGGACACGGTGTAATTGCTGTTGTATCACTTCTCTCGTCTTTCTTTCATGTCATACTTGTGCTGTCTTTTATACAGCAGAAATATTATTCTATCCTGATATTAATATCTTAAATTGTCTCAACAAGCTAACATTAAGGGCGACACAACAGGGAACAGACCGCTACAAGAGTACCACCATCTAGACCATGTTCTTTCTTATAGAAATCAATGTAAACACTATAAGCAGGACCTGTGTCAGGAGTCTGGCCTCTGGAAAGCTTGAGAAAATGACGCACAAAGTTTTTGATTAACTCATCCTTGTTCCCTTCTCATTGAAATCTCTCTCAGGCTGTGCATGACACAGGAATGGTGCTTCTAATAGACATTCTCTCCCCTTATTCTTGTTATTAACGACTAACCCTTGTCTTTATTTTCCTTTTCAGAGTTTGAAATTGTAATGCGCAATATGGAACTGGAGAAAGTCAAGGGATATCTTCCAGAAGATCCTGTGCCATTCAAAGTTTGGCACCACAAATAGAATAGAGGCTAGAGTAGAGCAGGGAGATTCACTGAACACAAGTGTGTAGGAACAATAATAGGATATATGTTAACAAAGGCTGTTACTTTTCTATTCTTCTTTCATAAGATGTGGATGCCACTGGTAGCACCAGCATCTTGTTGCCCACATTTAATTGCCTTGGACCTGAGTGGCTTACTAGAGCCATTAACTAAAATGCTGGAATAGAATCACATATGGGGGTCAGACCTGGTGAAGGTGGCAGATCCTCTCTGTAGACATTAGTAAACCAGAAGTCTTTATGACAATTGATGGTAGTTTCATGGTTGCCATTATTGAGAGAAGCTTTCAGTTTTAGATATATTTAATAATTGAATTCAAATTGCACCAGCTACACCAAAGTCCCAGAGCAATAGTGGGGTCCTCTGCACTATTGGTCCAATGGCATTGCTATTGTGCCAACATCTTCCCTTACACTCACTTCCTTGTCCCGCTGTAAACGAAAGATGTGGTCACATCAAGGATCCAGCCTAAAGAAGAAGAACGATGGCTATGTCACATGAGCCTCTAAAGTGTATTGACCTGCCTTTGGTGTGGTGGATTTAAACTCCAACTCCATATGGCACCTTTACCATGCAATCATCAAACATGGAAAGAGGTTTGAGCTCGAGGAACACTGTAATGAGCAGAATAATAACAGAGCCTCTGGTGGCAGCTCTGACAGCTTCAGCTTCACTTGGCTCTGGATTACTGTACTTCCTCTGGTTTTCACAGCATCAGGAGAATGTTTGAGAAGATCAGACCAAACCTGAAGTCTGTTTCTTAACTGCACTATGCAAATGTTGGAGGTATTGGCTCCACGGACAAAGTGTACTCTCTTAAGAGCATATCAAGCCTTCTCCCCTGTCAGACTGTCATCATATGCCACCCTTGGTACCAGTCAGTTAGATGAACTTGACTGTGCTGGCTGCTGCCAAGGTACTGCCAATAGAGAGGGACCAGAAGGAGGAATTCCTAACCTGGAAATGAGGCCATTGAGGCCCAGTTCCCAGTTCCTTGCCTGTCTCTGAACTCTTCCATTGGCCACAAAATTGCGGCAATGATGGGAAGTGGTTTATTAATTTATTGCCTTAGACATCATTCATGGCTCTTGAAAAGGCAGAAAGGTCATGATCAGATGGATGGTGACAGGAAGATTGCCCAGACAATTTTATGAGACCTCTGCCTGTTAAATTCTGCTCTTGGATTTCTCCCTGCGGGCTCAGCCTCCTGATTCTCCTCTTCCTTTTTTGTATTTATTCCTTGTAATACCAAAACTTGTGGCATTGTGAGGCAAAGCTGAGCAGCATGCAGCTTTTAATGAACAATCATGGCAGTAGCTCCACTCCAGTTTAGTTGGAGCCCTTGAGAAGCCCAAAGGAGTGCTGTACGAGAGCTCTGCTGTGAGTTTGGCTCTTTTTGCTTTATTTGTGTCTTGCCCAGGTTGGGCCAGGTATTCAGCAAATAGATATCAACATTAAACAGGTAGCCTGTAACTTGACGGCCTGTCTAGAAGCGAACATATTGAGGACTGGTGAAGATGGAAATAAAGATTTTGTGAGCAAACTTGCATTTTTGTTTGCCTTTGGCCACAGATGGGTTGAACACTTAAGTATAGAAACCTTCCTCTATGCTGGCATTATTTTCTACCTTTCACTGGTTACTTTGCTGCTACTATCCTCTACATGTTGTAACTCAAAAGAGGCAGAATATCCAGGTTCCAACAATATTCCTTTGCAACAGCCACGAACAAATCATTTCGGAGTTTAGCTTAGAGAAAACAGTTACCAAAAATAAAGTCAAAAAGCACCAAATGTTTTCAAGTAGTTTGTCAGGATGGTGCAGAGGCTACTTGACTGAGCAAAATATGCTTCAGTTGGTAAAAGGGTTGAGAACAAGAGAATATACAGATTTTAGGGTTATTGGCAAAAGAACCAAAGATGAAATGAGGTTAAAAAAATAAAGTTTTCATACTGTATGAGTGATGATGGTCTGGAATACCTTGCCTGATTGTGTGGTAAAAGCAGATTCAGTTGAAGCTTTTAGAAAGGACAGTTTGGAAAGTGTGCTGCTGCTCAAGCTTCACTGTTGCTGGGGTGGTCACTATTCATTTATGCAATATAGGCATTGCTGGATGAGCCAGCATTTATTTTGCAAAGGGGACAGTTAAGAGTCAATCACATTGCTGTGGGTCTGGAATCGCAAGTAGGCTAGACCACGTACGGACCTTCTTGTCTTCTGTCCCTGAAGAGCATTAGTAAACCACATTTTCCTTTTATTACCAACAAGCAATTATGCTTACTCATCAGCTCAATTTTTGGAATTTTGAGGTTCTGAATTCCAAATTTTGATTGAATTTAAATTTCATCATCTGCTGTGATGGGATTTAAACCCAGGTCCCCACAAGATTATCTGGATCTATGGATTAATAGTGGTATTAATACCATGGGCCATCACTGCTACCTGACTGACAGACTCAAGTCAACAGGAAATACTGCAAGGTTTCAGTACTTAACAAGAACTACTTGTTACTGCACAGAGGCTCAATGACTAGCACTGTAGCCTGTTCGCTCCAGGGACCTGGGTTCAATTCTAGCCCTGAGTCTGTGTCAAGTTTGTACACTCTCCCCATGTGTGTATAGATTTCCTCATGGTGCTCAGGTTTCCTTCTGCAGTCCAGAGTTGTGCAGGCTAGGTGGAATGCCCATGCTAAATTGACCATGGTGTCCAGGAATATCTAGGCTACGTGGATTAGCCATGGGGAAATGCATGGTCATGGGGATAGGGTAGGGGGTTGATTTGAGTCGGATGATCAGTACAGACTCAATTGGTCAAACAACCTCTTTCTGCACAGTAGGGATTCTATGATTCTGATACTGTTTATCACGAATATACAAATACTCACTACAGGTAAACAAGTATGAACTATCAATGTATACTGCTCCTGATTGAAACTCTAGCCTGCCTTTTCAAACCTCTACACATACAAAAATCGACATGAATGCTATCCATATGAAAAGATCTGGATAAGCACAGTTCACTAAAATCAGTCCATTGGGGTAGGTGAAATCTTTATTTTGCATCCCAAGACTTTCTATTGTTTGATCTCCTTTCTCCACTTCTTCGCAAGAGGCACATGAGGATTGGGTCCTCTAATTATAAAGATTCCGAGTTATTATTTCAAGGTGACAGCATACTGCAACTGGTGGGAGAACATAATTGGCTTTCTTCAGGTATGTTTACTTCGAAGGGATAGCTGCTGTTCCAATGACCTGGGTGCTTCACCCACATTATTGTAAACACCTGACCAGGAGTCAAAGAAATGTCAGGCTGATAAGTTCCAGCATCCACAATTAGTCAGATTTGTACAAGGCAATCAGCATTCTGTTGCCAATGAAAATCCACTCTGTGCCTGGCACTGTGCTGTCACTTCTCTCCTCCCTCACTGCTTGAACAAAGCAGCAGTATGAAAACAACTTGTGTCTTGTTTTTTTTTAAAATGACAGTAACTTCTTCACAACCGCTTATTTTAAAAGCAGTCCTTTCAGTTTACAATCAAAAATAAAGTAAAAGATTTTTTTTTAAATGACTTTTACATAAGTGCATGAAGGAAAAAAGAAATGAAAGCAATTGGAAAAAGAGTAGACCAAGCTGAGTTGTTCTTGCAGATAACCAATTCAAGTTCAATGGGCCAAATGGTCTAGTGTGCAGTAACCATTCTATTATACTGTTGAACTGGATTTTACAACCCCTTTTACCAACATGCTTGAAGGTACAGAGGGCTGATAAAATACAATGCAGAGCCTCCCCACCATCTTCCCATAAAGCCCCAACCTGCGTCCCAGTCAGGTAGGAAGGTGGGGACTTCATCCAGCTAGCTCATCCTCAAGTAGTCAATTAGAGGCTACCCAAAGTGCATCATCCCAGCCTTGTTGTTTTACCCATTACATGGAAAGGCCCACTCGAAATCTGGCAGCATTTAAATGCCTGGACTACTATCAAGCAAAGTAGGGGAAACATCTTCAGTAGAACCCTCCCACACAATGTCAGGCACCATCTTTAATTCTGCTGTCCAGAATGTCAAACCCAAACCTTTTCCCTCACCACCCCACATCCATCTCCACCCTCAAGTCCAGTCTGTTTGACCCCCCAGATAACTGTAGACTTGCCACATCTTTAGCCTTCATTAGCTCCTCTTCTTTACAGAATGTGTACAGTCTAAGCATTGACCATAATTTGAACTGGGATTGCTGAGATAATCCACTAAGGTAAATCTTCCTACACAAAGGGGGACAGATGTCTTGACATCCTTTCAAGTATAAAATGGCTGTAGCTCAGCCATTTGTTTTCTGAGTGATCTCCTGGAGTTTACGTTAGGGTGACAAAAACTGGATATGCCCCCCATAAAAACCAACTCCAAAGGCTTAAACTGTCTTCTTGTACCAATTTACAACTGTTGGATCTTGCTTCATCTCACATGCCTATTCAGCTGCTGAACTTTTCTTGCTATTATGTTCATAAGCTGTCAGACAGGGAGGTTCATTAACATCATTGAAGGCAGCTCAAAGTTCATTGACCCCTCTCAATAACCAATTCCTAGACCACTTCTATTCCAAAGCAACTTTGAGGAATATTTCTCTTCAGTATGTTGACTCAGTCCCTATTAACAATGAGTGACCTAATTGCTGGTTTAGAATGAAAACATGAAGACATTAAACTGCATAACAGAGCATAACAAACAAAATACTTGATAACAATTGATAAAGTATCCCTTAACATTTTCTTATTCAATTTACAGCTAAAACCAATAAAAGTTAATCTGTTGGCCTTAATTTGTGCATCTACCCACAGATTCAAATTTTGCATAAATTTGAAGGATGAGTGTTTGGAATGGAACAGGATTTTCATGTCAGAGGGGTATCAGGAGATGAGAAAAATTCCATCATGGCAATGACACCTCTATATCAAGACTGCCAAGTAATATGATTTTCAACAATTTCAGACCTTGAGCAGCCTGGAGGCCAGGGTGGAAATGGAAGCGGACTGAGCTCAAAGTGGGCAGGTTATCACATTTATATGTGATTGAACTTTCTGATTACCTTGAACTGCTCTCGCCTGTACTCTCTTCTCCTCACTCCCACACCCATTACCCACTTTATGACCAGAAAACATTAAATGTTTATCGTACAGTTGGAAGCCATTGAGTAACAAAAAAATCTCCCTCAGTGAACAAATAGCTTCTTCAAAACAGCTGTGGAAACAGAGTCAAATCCTTGTAAAATAACTGTAACAGTTGGTTTGCAGCTAAAACGTACATAAAACTCTCCAAGTAAATAAGTAGAACTATTATTGTGTGAAATGTACTCCACATTTTTATACATTAGATGACCATTTTGAACTCATCTAAAAGATTTTTTTTCATTGACTTTGTTTTTTTTCGTTCACTTGATAGCTTGCCAGCTGGCAATATAACAACCTGGCCAACGTATTGTTTAAGAGATAGTTCAATCTTCCAATCACAGCATTGTCATAACTCACCTTCAATAAACACTTCATGCTGTAGTGTTTCATCACGAACTTGAGAGGAATCAAACTCATTTTACATATTGTAATTTTTTAAAATTCCATTTCATGGCTAATGTTTCTACACCGAAGCTGAAAAACCTGAAACTGAAGTCAGATGTCTCCATGAAAATTAAAAGAAAACATCAGGACGGGCTTTCAAAAAGCACACAATGCTGTCAGTCTCACCCTTCATAGAAATTAACTGAATCCTTCCACTGTCATTACGGAAATGGCCAAGAATAGGAGGAATTCTAGTTCCACTACTCAGTGGTCACTTTCTTTAAAGTCCAACCTCCATTTCATTCTGATCAGGACCATGATAATCCAACCCGAATATCATTAGTCAATGTTTGTGTTTTTTTGGCACAAACCACAGTTCTATTAGGAATTGAATTACTTGTGCTAGAAACAGATTGATGGAGCACAATAAATGAAATACAAAGCAAGAAATGCTGGCTAAATTTCTAACAAATTGAACTGCAAGAATTCACAGCAACCAGTAGTTTTAAGTGGTTGAACATTCAATGCAAAAAAAGGAATTGTTATCCAATTGCACTTTTCAACAATGATCAGAGAAGTCCGGTCAGCAAGTCGATTATGCTATCTTAGCCATTGTGAAATAAATTATTCAGCATCAAAATTAAAGATTTCTGTTGTATTGCCTTGTCAATTCTTTTAAAGACAATGACTGATTAAGTAAAAGATAAATAATTGCAAATGATTTTTAAATTACCTTTGAACTGATTTTAGTTATATATTGAATTGTGCAAAAAATGGATTGAAGTTGACAAACAGAATATATAGCAAAAAGATATACCTTATCTACCATAAATGTTATTACATAGTTTGTGTAAACAGGAAAAAATAATTTTCGAAGGATTGGACAGCAAACAAACTGTTTTTCCTTGTGATAACAATGGCAGTGATGTATTTCTGCAAATCTGGTTCATGCAGTCCAATTGTAAAATGATCTTATAGTCAATTCTTTAGCATTAAAACAAAGTATGATTCACTATTACATTCAAATCCAGGGCAGAATATTCACACTTACATCTATCCAAGAAAGAAAGCAAAGAGAAAAGTAAGGATAGAAATGTAAGATAACATAACTAGGTCACATTAATTAGGGAGTCCAGTCAGTTAACATCCAGTGGAGGTTCTTTCAGTTGACTGTGTGCATAAGTCTCTTTTGCAGGAACTCAAGATGCAGTCAAATTGTAGTTGAAGTTGCGGCAACTTTAAACTCGGAATTGACTCGCTTTCAGGTGAAATGCAGAATTCTTTCCAAGAAATCAGATTTTTGATTGAGGTTGTGATCGGAACCGGTTTTTAGCGGAGCTTGGAGCATGACAATATTTTTTTCTGAGAAAGGAAGAAGATCTCTTTTTCTATACTCTTTGATATTACAGTTGGAAAGATTTGATAAGTAGTTGGTGGTCATTGATGATTCGTGCAAAATCATTTATTCTGCTAAAGTGTTTAACTTTTTTATTGTAGCTCCACCTTAATAATTGGCTACAGTGCTTTATGGCTTAAATTATAATACTTAAGTATCAAAGAAGTAATGATTCCAGTTTTTTGCAGATATAGAACTTGTCCAAATCGTCCAAATACTACAAATAGTACAAATGGCTAGCCTTTCATTTTCATTAACACCCATTATATTTGCATCAGCCATACAGAATAGTTCAGCTGATATTTTGCACCAAAAGGTAGAATAAATAAAGTAAATTGAAGAATAAACTAAGGGTTAAATAGGTAAGTATAACAATGTGAAATCTGTTCAGTCACCATGAATGCCAGGCCATGATCAGCCAGTGTTCTATCCTTTTATATACTGGGAAAAAAATTGCTAATTGCTCCAATAAATAAATACTTCACATCTGCCTCAATCATTCTCACTTCATCTGTTAACCATGTTTTACTGAACTTCGAATCTAAACAAATAAAATGTGGTTTAAAACTGCATCTGTGTAGATCAAGTCTATCATACAAAATGTTGAAAGTCTCTTGAAAAGGGCAGCAGCAGACTGAAAAAAAACATTTCAATTGAGCAAGCCAATTATGAAAATGCAAAGTAATGTGAAACGGAAGCCCAGGTCTCAGTCTTGGTGCAGTGATAATGCCCTCATATTTGGAATAGTTGTTTATGTGCTTGAACCCTACCTTGGAGAATAAATCTAAACTGGTATGTTAATACAGTACTGAAAGCCTGCCGCGACTACCAAAAGTGCTATCTTTCAGATGAAGTGTTAAAAGCCACAGCTCAGGTAAATGTAAAAGATTACATGCCACTATTTGAAGAGGAGTCAGTGTCCTAGTCAATATTTATCTCACAACCAAAGTTGCTATAGCAGATTATCTGATCATTCTCACATTGCAGTTTTTGTGATTGTTGTGGACAAGTTGGTTGTGGTATACCCTACATCATAAAAATACTAGAGAAGTATTAAGTTGAATGTTATGTGCTTTGAGATCATAAATTACACTGTAAAAATGTTTCTTTCTGTTTCTTTAATGGTCAATGACATTAATGAGAGAGCCTACCAAGAGACATCAGTAGAAACTAAATTGAAAACAAAACTCAAGCAATTAATCTCTGCAGTGTTATGTGGACCACAAGTCAATGAGCATGTGGATAAACAGACCAGGAAACTGTGAATAGGAACCTGAAAATGTGATGTATGGGAAACAGCTCCATTTCATGACTCACACAATATATTGAATATGAAAGAGTTGTAATGTGGAATGGGCATTACTTGAACAGCCTACGGTGAACATTTTTGCAGAAGGGATTAATAGGATTTAAGAACATTCAACCAGTAAATGAGGTGAGTAGGGACATAATAGATGTGATAGATAAACTAAAAAAAATGAAAGTAAAAAGAAGACTACTCATGAAACAGATAGGTTTGTGGAAAGTAATTATGGGTGAAATTTTACCACTTTCAGTGAAAGAGTTTGTTGAGTGAGATACATGGTCTCATTCCAACATGGAATGCAGCAACTTTTCTCATTCAACCTTTTGTTGTTTACCTCAGTGATTATGCAGTCGGACTCTGGTACCCCTCTTGTTTAGATCAGAGTGGTGCTGGAAAAGCACAGCAGGTCAGGCAGCATCCGAGGAGCAGGAAAATCGACATTTCAGGCAAAATCCCTTTATCAGTAATAGAGGCAGGAAGCCTTCAGGGTGGAGAAATATATGGGGGTGGGGCTGGGGAGAAGGTAGCAAAGAGTACAATAGATGATTGGGGGTGGGGATGGAGGTGACAGGATTCTGGATTAGTGGTGCTGGAAGAGCACAGCAGTTCAGGCAGCATCCAAGGAGCAGCGACATTGACATTTCGGGCAAAAGCCCTTCATCAGGAATAAAGGCAGAGAGCCTGAAGCGTCGAGAGATAAGCTAGAGAATGGTGGGGGTGGGGAGAAAGTAGCATAGAGTACAATAGGTGAGAGGGGGAGGGGATGAAGGTGATAGGTCAGGGAGGAGAGGATGGAGTGGATAGGTGGAAAAGGAGATAGGCAGGTAGGACAAGTCCGGACAAGTCATGGGGACAGTGCTGAGCTGGAAGTTTAGAACTAAGGTGAGGTGGGGGAAGGGGAAATGAGGAAACTGTTGAAGTCCACATTGATGCCCTGGGGCTGAAGTGTTCCGAGGCAGAAGATGAGGCGTTCTTCCTCTGGTGGTGAGGGAGTGGCGGTGAAGGAGGCCCAGGACCTCCATGTCCTCGGCAGAATGGGAGGGGGAGTTGAAATGTTGGGCCACGGGGCATTGTGGTTGATTGGTGCGGGTGTCCCGGAGATGTTCCCTAAAGCGCTCAGCTAGGAGGCGCCCAGTCTCCCCAATGTAGAGGAGACCGCATCAGGAGCAACGGATACAATAAATGATATTAGTGGATGTGCAGGTAAAACTTTGATGGATGTGGTCGGCTCCTTTAGGGCCTTGGATAGAGGTGAGGGAGGAGGTGTGGGCGCAGGTTTTACAGTTCCTGCGGTGGCAGGGGAAAGTGCCAGGATGGGAGGGTGGGTTGTAGCGGGGGGCGTGGACCTGACCAGGTAGTCATGTAGGGAACGGTCTTTGCGGAAGGCAGAAAGGGGTGGGGAGGGAAATATATCCCTGGTGATGGGGTCTTTTTGGAGGTGGCGGAAATGTCGGCGGATGATTTGGTTTATGCAAAGGTTGGTAGGGTGGAAGCTGAGCACCAGGGGCGTTCTGTCCTTGTTACGGTTGGCGGGGTGGGGTCTGAGGGCAGAGGTGCAGGATGTGGACGAGATGCGTTGGAGGGCATCTTTAACCACATGGGAAGGGAAATTGCGGTCGCTAAAGAAGGAGGCCATCTGGTGTGTTCTGTGGTGAAACTGGGAGCAGATACGGCGGAGACAGAGAAATTGGGAATACGGGATGGCATTTTTGCAAGAGGTAGGGTGGGAAGAGGTGAAATCCAAGTAGCTGTGGGAGTTGGTGGGTTTGTAAAAAAATGTCAGTGTCAATTCGGTCGTCATTAATGGAGATGGAGAGGTCCAGGAAGGGGAGGGAGGTGTCAGAGATGGTCCAGGTAAATTTAAGGTCAGGGTGGAATGTGTTGGTGAAGTTAATGAATTGCTCAACCTCATTGCGGAAGCATGAGGTAGCGCCAATGCAGTCATCAATTTGGCGGAAGAAGAGGTAGGGTGTGGTGCCGGTGTAATTACGGAAGGTCATCTGTTCTACGTAGCCAACAAAGAGACAGGCATAGCTGGGGCCCATACATGTGCCCATGGCTACCCCTTTGGTCTGGAGGAAGTGGGAGGATTCAAAGGAGAAATTGTTAAGGGTGAGGACCAGTTTGGCCAAACGAATGAGAGTGTCGGTGGAAGGGTACTGTTGGGGACGTCTGGAGCGGAAAAAACAGAGGGCTTGGAGGCCCTGGTCATGGCGGATGGAGGTGATAGGTCAGGGGGGAGGGTGCAGTGGATAGGTGGGAAGGAAGATTGGCAGGTAGGACAGGTTATGAGGACAGTGCTGACCCTCTCATTGGGTCACACATAGGAGAGGCTGATGTGCTTGCTTCTGTTGAGACCTTCCACCTTTCTCTTCCATCATATTTAATGATCAGTGGCACACACTGTCAGATGTTGCAAGTCAGGAACAAGCCCTCACACTGTGGTGCTCCTTCATTGTAATTAAGGGAATGCCCTAGAAAGTAAAGCTTGGTCCCCACTTCTCAGGTAAACACCAGGAGGAGGATGGAATGCTGGAAGTCAGGACCTTCCGTTTTCCTACAAATTGCTAAAGAAAGCAACATCACCACCACTAGCCCAGACATGCTTAGCAGCCCAAGTCATTGCTATGACCGTGTTGAGAAGACACAGCCAACAGTACTGGAAGAAGATTAAGTGCCATTTTCTCTCTGCTACTTCACACTCAGAAAGGGCTACCATTCAATCAAATTCTGTCACTGCAGATACCTTTGTCAAGGCTCATGAACTGCAACTTTCATAATTTCCTGTTTCGTGTTGAATGGCCTAAGACGTACGTAATTGGCATTTTGCTTTCTTCCAGGCAGTTGAAGAAAATGACAACGAGACCTGGCTCAGGGTCTCAGCATTCTCCTCAGCAGATCTCTATCTCGGTCTCGAATGCAGTAACTGCTTAAGTTTGCTGTTCTTGTTGGGCTTGCTAATAAAACTGTAGTTGCTATCTCATTCTAAACTGCCTTTGAATCTGAAGCAAGGTCACAAATTTGTGTCCAAATCAGATGTGAGTAATTACTCTGGTGAATGTCAGAAAGATAAGGAACTCATTTTCCTTCACACCCAGCATGATGATGCACAATGTTGTCTCCACACATGTGAAATGAAAGCTTTGCTACAAGGTAAACTCATGACTCCATCAGCTGAGATATCTAACTTATGTTATATATGATAGAATAGGTTTCTGATTGAAGCAACTCAGCTGATGCTTTTTAATTGACTTGGCCATCTCTTTGCTTAGAGACAAAAAAAAACTGCAGATGCTGGAATCCAAGGTAGACAAGCAGGAGAATGGAAGAACACAGCAAGCTAGGCAGCATCGGAAGATGGAGAAGTCAACGTTTCATGTGTAACCCTTCTTCAGGACTGGGGGTGGGTGTAAGGGGAGCTGCAGATAAAGGGTGTTGGGAGGAGCCTGGTGGTGAAGTGGGGATAGATGAAGACTGGTAGAGGGTGCGGCCTGGTTAGTCAATGGGAAGAATGAATCCGGTAGGTGGAAGGGAGGAGTAGAAGGGAGGGTGAGGGGCTAGGAAGAGAATTTGGGGATGGGAAGGGACATTATTTGAAATTGGAGAACTCAGTGTTGAATCTTCTGGGCTGTAGGCTGCCCAGGCAGAAAATGAGGTGTTGTTCCCTCCAGTTTGCAGTTGGGTTTGTTGTGACAATGGAGGAGGCCAAGGATGATCATCTTGGAAAGGGGGTAGGAAGGGGAATTAAAATGGGTGGTGACTAGGAGGTCCAGTTGGCCCATGCAGGCCCAGCTAAAATGCTCGATGAACCATTCCTGAAGTTTACATTCGGTGTCCCCGATAAAGCCAACCACATCAGGAGCACCGGATGCAGTAAACTAAGTTGGAGGAGAGGCAGGTGAACCTCTGTCTCATGTGAAAGGATTGTTTAGGGCCCGGGATGGAGGTGAGAGAGGTGCTGTACTGGCAGGTTTTGCATCTTTTCTGGTTGGAGGGGAAGGTACCTGGATGTTGGTTGGTCTGGACAATGGCTCAAAGCAAGGACTGGCAAAGGGAATGGTCTCTGTGGAAGGCAGAGAGGGATGGAGAGGGGAAGATGTTCTTGTGGTAGGGCCCACTTGGAATTGGCGGAAGTATTTAACAATGATGCATTTGCTGTGGAGACTGGTGGGTGATATGAGAGGACAAGGGGGACTCTGTCTATATTGTGGTTGGAAGAGGAGAGGGGTTTAGAGCAGAGGAATGGGGAATGGAGGTTGTGCAGCGGAGGGTTATCTGGATGACAGAGGAAGGAAAAGCACATTGTTCAAAATAGGTGGACATCTGGGATGGTTTGGAATGGAATGTCTCCTCGTCTGAGCAGATGCAATGGAGGCGGAGGATTTGGGAGAACGGGATGGAGTTCTTGCAGGATACTGATTGGAAGGAGATGTAATCCAGGTAGTTATGGGAGCCTGTGGGTTTGCAGTAAATGTCCATCTGGAGACTGTCAACAGAGATGGAAATGGAGAGGTCAAGAAAGTGAAGAGAGGTGTCCAAGATGGACCAAGTGAATTTTAAGGCGGGGTGGAAGTTGTGGGTAAAGGTGATGAACTGCTGCAGTTCAGCCTGGGTGCAGGAGGCTGCAGCGATGCAGTCATCGATGTAACGGTGGAATAGTTGGGGTACAGTGCCTGTGTAGGTACAGAAGAGGGACTATTCGACGTGGCCGACAAAGCGGCAGGTGTAGCTGGGGCCCATCCAGGTACCGATGGCCACCCCCTGGAATTAGAGGAAATGGGAGGAGTTAAAGGAAAAGTTATTAAAGGTAAGGACTGGTTTGGCAAGGCGGAGGAGGGTATTGGCAGAGGGGGACTGGATGGAAAGGAAGAAGCTGAGGGCCTGGAGGCCATCCTTCTGGGGTATGGATGTGTATAAGCACTGGGGCTGCTGAACTAAAAGTTACTGAAGTGATGGAGGGTGTGGTTGGTGTCACGGAGGAATTGGGAAGTGCCTGAACCAAGGGGGAGATATGGAGTTGAAATGGGACAGGATGAGTTTGGTGGGGCTGGAGCATGCTGAGATGATAGGTCAGCCGGGGTAGTTGGGCTTGGGTCTTGGGGATCAGGTAGAACCGGGCAGTGCTGGGTGGGAGATTATGAGTTTGGAGGCAGTGGAGGGGAGATCACCAGAGACAATGAGGGCATGGACAGTGCGAGGGATTTTGGCCTGATGAGTCGCTGTGGAGTTATGGGCAAGGGGGAGGTAGGATGTGGTATCAGAGAGTTGGCATTCGGCCTCTGCGACATGGAATCATAGAACCTCCAGAGTGTGAAAACAGGCCATTTGGCCCAACAAGTCCACACCGACCCTCAGAAGAGTATCCCACCCAAACCCAAACCCCCACCCCTTTACTCTACACCTACCCCTGTTTAATGCACCTAACCTACACATCCCTGAACACCATAGGCAATTAAGCATGGCCAATTCACCTAACTTGCACATCTTTGGACTGTGGGAATAATCCAGAGCACCCGGAGGAAATCCACGCAGACACAAGGAGAACGTGCAAACTCCACACAGTGACCTGAGGCTGGAATCGAATCCGGGTCCCTGGACCTGTGAGGCAACAGTGCTAACCACTGAGCCACCATGCTGCCCTCTTCTCCAGACTACCACTGTCCAGCTTTTATCAGCAGATTTGATGATTAACCAGAGGTTGATGCAGAGAGAGTGGAGTGCTGCACACTTAGACGGAGTGAGGTTAGCATGAGCGAGCGGGTTGGAGAAATTGAGGCGGCCAATGTCACATCAATTGTCTGCAATGACAAGGTCTAGGGGAGGTACAAGGCCAGTGGGTGACCACGAGGAGGAGGAAGGTTGGAGTTGGGGGCAAAAGGTACGAACATGAGCCCTTTCCTGAGGACGGATCATCTGGCCTCAGTGCTTGAGGTCGAGGAGGATAGTGAATATGTGGCAAGGCTCAGGGGTGGGGATTGGGGATCCTGAAGTGGCTCATGGAGAAAGGTTGGGGCAAGGGTGGTGGCATGAGATGTGGTTGGGGGGAATGGGTGTGGAAGTGAAAGGAGATTGGGAGGGGGTGGGGGTTGGGATGTGAGAAGGGTTGCAGGGGGGATGTGGTGAAGAAGGAGAGGTAGAGGGATAAGGTGCCTTTTGGGCGTGGATGGGCGAGGAGGGAGAGCTAAGTGCTGGGCTGGCTGCAGGTCAGCTTTAGTGTTCACTTGGTCCATCTCAAACACTTCCCTCCCCTTTCTTGACCTCTCCATTTCCATCTCTGGCAATAATCTGCAAATCGATGTTTACTATAAATTTACAGACTCCCATAACTACCTGGACTACACCTCCTGTATATCCTGCAAGAACTCAATCTTATTCTCCCAATTCCTCTGCCTCGAGGGCAGCCGCTCGGATGATGAGGCATTCCACTCCCAAGCATCCCAGACGGCCACCTATTTCGAACAACGTGCTTTTCCTCCCTCTGTCATCCAGACAGCCCTACACTGCACCAGCTCTATTCTCCGCTCCCCATCCCCTCCAAATGCAATAAAGACAGAGACCCCTGGTCCTCCCCTACAATCCCACCAGTCTCCGCATCTAATGCATCATTCTTAAACATTTCTGCCAACTCCAACTAGAACCCACCACCAAGGCCATTTTCCCCTCCCCACCTCTATGTGCCTTCCATAAGGACTGTTCCCTTTGCCAATCCTTGGTTCATGCCACTCTGCCCACCAACCCCCCCCCCCCCCCCTGAACTCCCAAGTACCTTCCCCTGCAACTGGAAAGATGTAAAACCTACCAGCACATAACCCAACTCCCCCAACCCCCACCCTCAGCTCCACCCAGGGCCCTAAATAGTCCTCCCAGCTGAGATAAAGGTTCGCCTTCTTCTCGATGTAACTTTCTCTTTTTTGGGGAGACCGTACGTAAACTTAGGGAACATTTCACCGAGCATCTCAGCCGGGCCCACAGGGCCTGACCAGACCTCCCAGTCACCGCCCATTTTAATTCTTCTTCCCACTCCCTTTCCAACATGACCATCCTTGGCTTCCTCCATTACCAAACCGAAAACTGGAGGAACAACACCTCATCTTCAGCCTGAGCAGCCTATAGCCCAGAGGACTCACCATTGAGTTCTCCAATTTCAAATAACCTCCCTTCCCATCCTCTGACTCCCTTCCCAGCCCCACCCCTCCCTCCCGTCCCTCCCAGCCACCTACCAGATTCATTCCTCCATTGACTAACCAGGTCATACCTCTACCTGTCTTCACCTATTCCCACCCTGCCAAAGCCACCCCCTTTATCTGCAGCTCCCCTTACACATACCCCTTGTCCTGAAGAAGGGTTAACCTGAAACGTCAACTTCTCCACCTCCTGATGCTGCCTGGCTTGCTGTGTTCTTCCAGCCTTCTACTGTCTATTATTGTCTATTATTTGCTTTGCTAACATGACAAAGAGAGAAATAGTACAATGTTCAGATTTTTTGAGGCTATAATTCTTAAATTTACATTCTTGGACAGTGAATGACCTACCAATGATAATACAAATTAAAACACAATGAATCATATCACTGAATCAGTGGAGGCAGGAGTACTTCAAATGCCCAATAGTGGGGCCTCAAATTTTAAAAAAATTATTCTGCTCCCTTCCACCACTAAATTAAAAATGCAGGAACATACTCGTCCTGCAAGCTGACACATTGATGTTTCTCCATTCACACTGTAACCATTTTAAGATTCTGTGTTTTATGATTCGAAGAAGCAAGTGCTGATGGATTAGTCAGCACACCCCTGTTGATGGAGCCTGCTGCAAAAGTGAAGCTGATTATCAGCTCTGTGACCATGAATAGGATAAACTCTGCATTAATATTGATAACTACTTGAATCTTGAAATGTTAGAACCTCAAGTTAGTGCAGACTTTCCAAAACTACTGAACCACAAGACCCAAATAAACATTTCTCATTATAAGCATGCCTGCACCATTTTCCAATGGGACACATATTGAATGTGATTCCATCCAATTTCTAGGCATCAAAGGGTAACCACAATCATGAATTTAGCAGAACGTGTTTCTAAACATGACTTACATATGTTTGACGCACCATTAATCCGTTGCAGTCATGTGGTGCAGGTTTTATTTTATTCTGATGATTGCCTGAAATGTGTGTAGATTACTTAGCAATTTTCTATTGAAGATCCTGAGCCCAGAGATCATAGACTCATAGACTTACCCACAGTGTAGAAGAGGCCATTTGACACATCAAGTCTACACTGACCCTCTGAACAGCATCCCACCCAGACCTTGTAACCCAGCATTTCCCTTGGCTACTCCACCTCCCCTGCACATCCCAGGACACTATGGGACAATTTAGCATGGCCAATCCACTAACCTGCACATCTTTGGACTGTGGGAGGAAACTTCACACAGACATGAGATGTAAGATGGAGTTGAACCCAGGTCCCTGGCACTGTGAGGCAACAATGCTAACCACTGAACCACCATGCCGCCCTAAATCATTTGCTAAATCCATTTCAACTAAACACAGTTGCACATCTAATGTTTCAGGCTTTCCAGTTGACCAATGAGATCCTAAATGCTCAAAAAAGACCTCTGAACAAACCTGCAAGCACATTTTGTAATTCTTTTTTTAATATCAAACATAGGTACGTTCTTAATATCTCCATGTTACTACCACAGGCCACTATCAGCCCTTGCATATCACATGTCATTCTTGCCTTACCCCTCCTTCCTTGAACTTAGCTGAATTGCAATGGATAGCTTTGAAGATTTATTCCCATATAGAATGGATGTGAAATTTGGAGTGACCATAGGCATCTCTCTCTAGACTGCAATGTTCGTGGACCATTGAATGTGAAATATAGAATTCGAGAGATGAGGTTAAAAGTATTGATCTGCAAAGACTAAAGCTGAAATCTTACAGAGCCAACAGAGGTCTTGTTACTGACTAGGAAGACGACAAATCCCAAATCACCTTTTGGAAGGGCCTGCTGCATCTTGTTCTACTCAGGTACCTGACAACCAATGACCTTGATCACCTGGAAGGACAAGGGAAAAATATGCACGGGAATGTCATTTGCAAATTCCCTTCCAAGGCACATATTATCCTGGCTTGAAACTCACCATTGTTCCTTCATTGTTGCTGGACCAAAATCTTTGAAGTTCCTTCAGAAAAGCATTGTGGCTGCCTCTACACCGCATGACCTACAATGGTTCAGGGCGTCATCTCAATACAACCTGCTCAAGAACAAATATTGGACTAGACAGTGACCTTGACATTTCATTCATTGGTTTTGTACCAAACATATAAACTACATGGCTAAAAGCTAGTCCTTGCCATCAAATATCCATTCTCTGATTTGTTGTGATGGTAGCAGAATGATGGTCACATGACTGGTGTAGGATTGTGGGCATTAACCTGCATGTTCTGCAGCATGACTAGCTGGACTTTAGTCGAATTCCTTTGTGTTGGAGTACATTATAGAGTTCAAAGGCAGTGACAGCAGAGTGATGCAAATGTAGCAAGAGCAAACGTGCAATCTTGTTATACCAGACACTCCCTCTGCCTGTTTCTGTCCCATTCTCTCACTCGTTTACTAACCTGATTCATAATCTTAGTGCCAGCATTGCTGTACAGTTCCACCCAATCATTGTGAATAAATTAAACATGACTGGAACCCTGCTTTGCAGGACATGGCAGTGGGAAGCAAGGATGTTTCTCCTCAATTTAATTGCAGAGTAGTGCTCTACACTTTGTAACCAATAATCTCAGTTGTTCCTAATCTGCCCCTATTTGAGCATTTTTCAGGCATGGCTAATACCAGAAATAGGATCCCTGGGTGATTTAATATTTGTTACATTATGACTGAAGCTTGAAATACATCTGTTACCCATGCTACACTGGAGATCAACCCAAGAAGCCACTGATCTGACTGAAGCATGATGCCAGGCATTTACTAAAGGGACTTTTAAAGTGTTAAATGTCAAATGAGTAATCCATTTGTCATGGTAGCTCCTGAGCTGCTGAGACCAAACAAATACCACGACAAGGAAACTAACTTGTGAATGATGAATAATCTTGGCTGCTGGGTTAGATATGTACAAGTGCAGAAAGCTTGCTGGTTCACATCATTTTCTGCCCGGGGCTATACCCATGGCTAGCAACAGGTGCAATTTAACAATAATTGTTAAAATAAATGAGGCAATTTTTTCCTATTTTCAGTCAAAGCGTTGTTGGTGGCTGGGAATTATGCCGTCTGCCGTGGCCTAAAAGTGACTTTTTTTATGCAATTTTCCAGAGATCACCTCATTGATTGTATAACTGTTGGACATATTTGTCACAGAATTGCATAGCTGAGGAAACACAAGTGTTCCCCACTGGTGAGACCTTCAAACCTACAAGCCTCTGGCTCCATATTTAAAACCCATTTGCACACCAGGTTAGACACAGCAAACATGGAATAACCCCTCACATTGTGATGCATCACTGTTATGACTGAAGATATATCCCAGAAGAAAGAGAGTTGCACTCACTACTTCATTGACAGGGGATTGGAGGTGTTGGTTCTTTGGCTTGGTTTTTCTTTAGGGGTGAGAGTAGGGAGGGGTGGTCTACGGGAAGGCATTTGTATCTTCAATCTGAGTCAGACTGAGGGTTTTGTAAATGTCACATGGGCTGTGTTTGGAGGGGGTAGTCCTTGTCTCTCAGCAGCTATCCAATAATGTCTAAGGACCAAGGTAGGAGGCAGGAACTTGAGGGTACTCTGGTATGCAAGAGCCATGATAGATCTCAGGATATCTGGGGGAAGTCCTCCAGAATTTGTCAGCGGAAATTGAGAAAATTTGTAAGGAGACTTCAGGGTGGTTATGTTAGGGGATTTTAACTTTCCAAACATAGGCTTGGACTGCCATGGAGTTAAGGGCTTGAATGGAGAGGAATTTGTTAATAGTACTCAAGAAAATTTTCTGGTGCGGTATGTGGATGTACCTACTGAAGAAGGTGCAAAACTTGACCTACTCTTGGGAAATAAGGCAGGGCAGGTGACTAAGGTGTCAGTGGGAGAGCACGTTGGGGCCAGCGACCAGAATTCTATTAGTTTTAAAATAAAACATAGAACATAGAACAATACAATGCAGAACAGGCCCTTCGGCCCTCAATGTTGCGCCGACTTGTGAACTATTCTCAGCTCATCCTCCTACACAATCCCAAAATCATCCATGTGCTTATCTAAGGATTGTTTAAATCTCCCTAATGTGGCTGAGTTGACTACATTAGCAGGTCAGGCTTTCCAGGCCCCCTTACCACTCTCTGCGTAAAGAACCTGCCTCTGATATCTGTCTTAAATCTATCACCCCTCAATTTGTAGTTATGGCCTCATTATCCTAGGAAAAAGTCTTTCACTATCTAATCCTCTGATCATCTTGTATGTCTCTATCAAATCCCCCCTTAGCCTTCTTCTTTCCAATGAGAACAGACCCAAGTCTCTCAGCCTTTCCTCATAAGGCCTTCCCTCCAGACCAGGCAACATCCTGGCAAATCTCCTCTGCTCCCTTTCCAATGCTTCCACATCCTTCCTGTAATGGGGTGACCAGAACTGTATACAATATTCCAAGGGTGGCCGCACCAGTGTTTTGTACAGTTGCAGCATGATATTGCAGTTCTGGAACTCAATCCCTCAACCAGTGAAACCTAATACACCGTATGCCTCCTTAACAGCATTATCCCCCTGGGTGGCAACTTTCAGGGATCTGTGCACATGGTCTCCAAGATTCTTCTGCACATCCACACTACTAAGAATCTTTCCATTGACTCAGTACTCTGCCTTCCTGTTATTCTTCCCAAAGTGCATCACCTCACATTTAGCTGCATTGAATTCCATTTGCCACCTCTCAGCCCAATTCTGCAGTTTATCTAAGTCCCCCTGCAACCTGTAACATTCTTCCAAACTGTCCACTACTCCACCAACTTTAGTGTTGTCTGCAAATTTACTAATCCATCCACCTATGCCTGCGTCTAAGTCATTTATAAAAATGACAAACAGCAGTGGTCCCAAAACAGATCCTTGTGGCACACCACTAGTAACTGGACTCCAGACTGAATATTTTCCATCAATCACCACTCGCTGCTATCTTTCAGAAAGCCAGTTTCTAATCTAAACTGCTAAATCACCCTCAATTCCATGCTTCTGCATTTTCTCCATGTGGAACCTTATCAAAGGCTTTACTGAAGTCCATGTCAACTGCCCTACCCTCATCTACATGCTTGTTCACCTTCTCAAAAAACTCAATGAAGTTTGTGAGACACGACCTGCCCTTGATGAAATCATGTTGACTATCTGAAATCAAATTGTTGCTTGCTAGATGATTATAAATCTTATCTCTTATAATCCTTTCCAAAACCTTACCTGCAACAGAAGTAAGGCTCACTGGTCTATAATTACCTGAGTCATCTCTGCTGCCCTTCTTGAACAAGGGCACAATATATGCAATCCTCCAGTCCTCAGGTACTAAACCTGTAGACAATAACGACTCAAATATCAAAACCAAAGGCTCTGCTATCTCCTCCCGAGCTTCCGAGAGGATCCTTGGATAAATCCCGTCTGGCCCAGGGGACTTGTCTACTTTCACTCATTCAAGAATTAGTAACACCTGTGCGTAACTAACCTCGATCCTTTCTAGTCTAATATCTTGTACCTCATTCTTCTCCTCTACAATATTCTCCTTTTCCTGAGTGAACACCGGTGAGAAATGTTCATTTAGCGCCTCTCCAATCTCTACAGGGTCCACACTCAACTTCCCACTTCTGTATTTAACTGGCCGTATCCCTACTGATGGAAAAGGATAGACCGGATCTAAACATTAAACTTCTAAATTGGAGGAAGGCCGATTTTGACAGTATTAGGCAAGAACTTTCAAAAGCTGATTTGGGGCATATTTTCACAGGTAAAGGAACGGTTGAAAAATGGGAAGCCTTCAAAATGAGATAAGAAGAGGCCAGAGACAGTATGTTCCTGCTAGGGTGAAAGGAAAGGCTGGTAGGTACAGGGAATGCTGGATGACCAGAGAAATTGAGGTTTCGGTCAAGTAAAAGGAGAAAGCATATGTCAGATATTGACAGTAGACATCAAGTGAATCATCAGAATAGTATAGAGGTGATAGGTGTACACTTTTGAAGGAAGTCATGAGAGCAAAAAGGGGACATGAGATAGCTTTGGCAAATAGGGTTAAGGAGAATCCAAAGGGATTTTATAATACAGTAAAGACAAAAGTATAACTAGGAAGAGTATAGGGCCCCTCAAAGATCAGCAAGGAAGCCTATGTGGGGAACTGCAGGAGATGGAGGAGATACTAAACAAGTATTTTGCATCAGTGTTTATTGTGGAGAAGGATATGGAAGATAGAGAACATGGGGAAACAAATAGTGACATCTTGAAAATCGTCCACATTACAAATAAGGAGGTGCTGCATGGCTTAACATGCATAAAGGTGGATAAATCCCCAGGACCTGATTAATTGGACTCTAGAACTCTATGGGAAGCTAGGGACGTGGATTGCTGGGCCCCTTGCTAAAATAATTGTAACATTGATAACCACAGGTGAGGTGCCAGACTGAAGGTTGGCTAACTTGGTGCCATTATTTAATAAAGATGATAAGGAAAAGCCAGGAAACTATAGACTGGTGACCTAGACATCAGTGGTGGGCAAGTTGTTGAAGGGAATCCTGAGGGATAGGATTTACATGGATTTGGAAAAACAAGACCTGATTAGGGATAGTCAATGTGGCTTTACGCATGGGAAATCCTGTCTCACTAATGTGATTGAATTTTTTGAAAAAGTGATGAAGGAGATTGATGAAGGCAGAATGGTGGACATTTTCTATATGGACTTTAGTAAGGCATTTGACAAGGTTCTGCATGGTAAATTGGCTCACAAAGTTAAATCACATGGAATACAGGGAGAACTAGCCATTTGGATACAGAGCTGGCTCATAAGGTAGAAGACGGAGGGTGGTGGTGGATGGTTACTTTTCAGACTGGAGCCCTGTGACTAGAAGTGTGCCAGGTTGGTGCTGGGTCCACTTTTCGTCATTTATATAAACGATTTGGAATATAGGAGGAATGGTTAATAAGTTTGCAGATGAGACCAAAGTTGGAGGAGTAGTAGACAGCGAATAAGGTTATCTCGAATTACAATGGGATCTTGATGAAATGGGCCAATGGGCTGAGAAATGGCAGTTGGAGTTTAATTTTGATAAATGTGAGGTGCTGCATTTTGGGAAAGCAAAGCTTAGCAGGACATACACACTTAATGGTAAGGTCCTAGGGAGCGTTGCTGAACAAAGAAATCTTGGAATGCAGGTTCATAGTTCTTTGAAAGTGGAGATGCAGGTAGGTAGGATAGTGAAGAAGGTGTTTTTTAATGCTTGCCTTTATCTGTCAGAGTATTGAGTACAGGAGTTGGGAGGTCATGTTGTGGCTGTACAGGACATTGGTTAGGGCACTTTGGTGTACTGTGTGCGATTTTGGTCTCCTTGCTACAGGCAGTATGTTGTGAAATTTGAAAGGGCTCAGAAAAGATTTACAAGGATGTTGCCAGGGTTGGAGGGTCTGAACTGTAAGGAGCAGCTGAATACGCTGGGACTGTTTTCCCTGGAGTGTGAGAACTGAAGCATGACCTTACACAGGTTTATAAAATCATGAGGGACATAGATAGGAGAAATAGACATGGTCTTTTCCCCTGGGTGGGAGAGTTCAAAACTAGAGGACATAGGTTTAAAGTTGAGATGGGAAAGATTTAATCAGAGACCTAAGTAACAACTTTTTCATGCAAAGGGTGATGCATGTATGGAACAAGCTGCAAGAGTAAGTGGTGGACGCTGATACAATAACAACATTTAAAAGGCATCTGGATGGGTATTTAACTCGGAAGGGTTTAGTGGGATACGGTTCAAATGCTGGAAAATGGGACTTGATTAATTCAAGATATCTGTTCGGCATGGACAAGTTGGACCAAATAACTGTACAACTCTATGATTCTGTATAATTTGGGCATTCATAGAGTAGACATATTTTCCATTGAAAAACTCTACAGGTTGGTGAGATTTGCTGTGAAAGCCGTGTGAGTCGTGCCCTGCAACTGGTGAAAGCAAGCAAATGTGAAGAATCCTGTTACCTGAGCTACTTAACACTGGTGATCATGGACCAAGATTATGAACAACTTTGATCTGAAGAAAATGGCATCAGTAACATCACAGAGGCATTTCTGGATGGAGGATTGGGAGATGCCATACTGATCTTCGGTTGCTCCTTGAAATAATTTGCTGGTGTAAGGAAGTCAGAGTAATCCTGATCTTGACAGCCACAGGGCTGGGTTTTCCACCCATTATTTCCAAGCAAATATCCTGCTCCCACAGATAATACAGTTCAGGGACAATGGAGTGGGATATCCTTAACCAGAACCCACACTGTTTTACAGAGAGTTGACAAAAATGACAGTGAGGCCTTTAGAAATGAGGTTTCATTATTCTCTGACTAGTTGATTTATCTTCCAGAGTAACCTGCCTATGGATCAGGGAGGTACTATGATTTAGTGATATATGTACCCCAGCTGTTAAAGTCGTATGATATATTAGTTATGAGACATAACATAACAAGTAGCGCCAATGCCTCTGTGCTTTGGGGTAACTTTAATGTATCCTTATACATTTTCCTTTGGTTGCTGTTGAGTATTGGCACTGGAGAAGGAAACTTGCTGATCTGGGAGAAGAGATCTTGCTAAGTTCTACACAGACCACGATGCCATTGTAAACTATTCCCATCTGCCTTCACATTGTCCATATTCTTGTATTCCTTGCCTGTCCATGCATCTGTCTGAATGCCTCTTAAATGTTGCCACTATACCTTCTACCATTTCCCCTGGCATTACATTCCAGGCACCTACCTGGAAATTGCCATATACATCTCCTTCAAATTTACAGCCTTTCACTCAAAGCTATGCTTCCTAGTATTTGACATTTCCACCCTGGGAAAAAGTTTGACTATCCACCCTATCCATGCCTTTCATCGTTTTATCTACTTCTATCAGGTCAGCCCTCAGCCTCTGATGCTCCAGCAAAAACAATCCAAGATGTTCCAATTTCTCCTTGTAGCTAATGCTCTCCAAACCAGGCAACATCCTGGTAAACCCCTTCTGCTTCCTCTCCAAAACCTCTACATTCTTCCTTTAAATGAAAACCATACGCTCATGTTCCCCTAATTTAAGTTTTATATAGCTGTAAAATGACTTGCTAACATTTATACCCAATGTCCTAACAGATGAAGGCAAGCTTGCTGTACTCCTCGTTTACCACCTTATCCACATGTGCTGCCCCTTTCAGGAGTTATGGACTTGCATCCCAAGATCCCTCCATATATCAATGCTCCTAAGGGTCCTGCCATTTATTTATACTTTCCTCTTGCATTTGACCTAGCAAAAAGCATCATCTCACACTTGTCTGGATTAAACTCTATCTGCCATTTCTCAACCCAGCTTTCTAACTGGTCTATATAATGTTGTCTCCTTGTTAACATTGTCATCTAATTAAACAGTCAGTGAGCCATTCTAGAAGAAGGAAAAAGATACGAGTCAAGGACAGATAGCCTTTAATCCATCTAAATGATCTTGATGTTGCAGATTTATCATTCTGTAAAGTCTGTGAATATGATTATTCCAAGGTTGGTGGGAATCCTGTTCCCAGCAATGGAGCTTTACCAGCACCTGGAACACATCAGGACACTTAGGCCCATCCATTAGAGTGGTTCTTCAGGAGCAGGGCTTTGATGCTGGTAGATGGATCTTCATGGAGTACATTTGCATTGGATGGAGATGCTCCAATTTGATCTCAGGATTTGATGTCAGCAGAGCTGGTGGAGATGAATCAAAGATAGTCCGTGATTCATTGCAGTAGAGGAGGTTGGTGAACCCTGCAGCATTAAAGACAAGGATCTCTGCTAACTTCCAGAAACCCTGTTGCAGCTTGAAAAAGTTAATGCTCACACAATTGACTCAATGTTGGTCTACAAGTCCTACACGATCTCCAAAGACTCCCATTGACATTGATGGTACAGGGCATGCTCAGATTGCCTAGAGAAAGTTGGTGTAGGACTTTCATCTTGGCAATAGTTAAGGATAGGCCAAACACCACACAGAAGATGCTGTAAAAGTTAAGCATCCTTTGCATGCCCTGAACCTGGTGCATGGCAGGGGCATGTATCGATTGATCTGCTGCCTACCTGCTCTGATTTGCAGGTTGGAAATTTATATTATTTAAAGGGAGGAAATTTAGAACTGAATTAAAAATAAGATGATTTGGAATTTTAATGAAAGGCAAATGCTTAAAAATAAGATAGTCATCCCTTACTGGTGAGATTCTGTAGTCACCATTTTAGGCTTGAGGGAAAAATCTGAACTTTTTTTTTGACATCAAGAATCTGATTTTTTCATATTCCCTATATTTTCCACCTTCTTCACTGTTACTGAAATTACATCAGGGAGGAGAAATTCCACCCCAGATTCCATTCTCGCGAAAAGGAACAGGAAACTAATTGATTCATGTAACCTGCTGGAAATCTTCTAGCAATTAAAACCCAGGCCAAGGATTTAGCAGCGAATGATAATAACTTGTTATGACCCCTCATTATAGCCTGACATCTCCGTGCTGCATTCACCTGTGCCTCATATTGTTGAACTGATATTTATAGGGTAGTCTGTGAAAATTCTGATGAAGACGTGTGGTTTTTCTTGCAATGGGAAACTCCAGTTAGCCTCAGAAAATAATGAACCTCTTGAATGACAGTTGCCATAAGGCATAGCAATCAAGGGGGATATCCATTGATGCCTCAGTAATATTTCTGTCATTTCTCTGATGATCAGGAAGTGTCAGAGCAGTGAAAACAGTTTTATTGAAACTGCTAGCACAATAATGTTGGTGAGTTGTCATTCTTTGGGTGGTTTAGTGTAGGAATCGATGAAAAGATTGGCTCTTCACATTTTTCAGCAACATTTATTTAAAGTGGTATGGGACCTTATTAAATCCTCAAGGCTGTTTTCCCACAGAGCACTGAGAATTTACAAAGGGTGGGTGAATGGCTTATTAACCATAATCTGAACTTTAAGTGATGAATTTTATTTGAGCTTAGGTGACACTGTGCTGAATTGTTTTGAAGAATTCACTAACAGCTAGTTGAGATACAAACACCGATTTTCTGAATGGTCAAATGGTGTGCATTGTGCACAATTAACCGTGAATCTGAAGCATCTTCTTCAGAATCTACTTTTCTTATGATGATAACTTAGAAATCATGGCCCTCCATGAACATCCAGAAGTTTATAGGAAGCTCATCATGGCATTAGAAAGCACTGCTGAAGTCTGAGGCTGTTTTTAGATTGGTGCCTTTTGGGGAATGGTGAACCTTTCTTAAAAAATAAAATCATTTTTAATTGGCATGGCTGGACTTGCTGACATGTGCTGCCCATTCCTTAGATGATACAGATTGTGAGCTTTCTTTTTAAAGAACTGCATTCTGTTTGGTTATACTTGCCCAGTATTGTGAGTTGTCATCCATACTGAGAAACAAAATCATTTCCTTTCACAGCCATTGTCAGACCTTTTGGTGGAATAATGTTAGCAATGGAAGAATGATAAATTGTGAGGAGGGTAGTGTGGAAGGATATTACCAAGTTAGTGGAATGAGCAGATAGGTTGCAGTTGAGTTTCAGTGCAGCGAAGAGTGAGGTGATGCATTTTGGTTGAAAGAACATTGAAGGACAATTTAAAATAGGTGCGCATTTCTAAAGAGAGTGTGCAGGAGCAATATGTGGGTGTATACTTATCAAGACCATTGAAAGTGGAAGGACAGGTGGAGAGTCCAGTTAATAAAGCGTGCTGTATTTTTAACTTCATGAACAGGGACATAAATTATAAGAGTAAGGAGATGATGTTAAACCTGTACAAGATACTCTTTAGACATCAGTTGAAAGAGTGTGTGCAGCTGTGGGTACCACATTATGGGAAGATCTGAATGCATGGGAGAAAATGCAAAAGTGATTTACAAGAATGTTCTGAAAATGAGAAATCTCAGCCAAGAGGAAGGTTGAAAAGGTTAGGACTGTTTGCCTTGTGAAGAAGATGGTTAAAAAGAAATTGGTACATGTTTAAAATTCATGAACATGCTGGACAGCGTAGATATGGAGAAATTATTCAAACTGTAGAAGCAAAAGGAGCAAGAAGGTGTAGACTTAAAGTGATTTGCAAAAGAAGTATGGATGACATCATTAAAAAAAGACTTTTTCACACAATGAGTAGTTAGGGTATGGAATGCACTGCCTGGAAATGGAGTTAAGTTCAATTGAGGCATTCAGGAAGGCATTAGATGATTATTTGGCTATAAATGATGTGCAGGGAAATGGGGAAAAAGGCAGAAGATTGACGCTATGTATTGGAACCAGTGCAGGCATGAAGGGCTAAATGGCCTCCTTCTGTGCTGTAAAAATTCTGTGATTAGTGCTGAAAGTCAGCATTACATGCCAGCACACTCAACATCCAGCCTGCAGCTTTTTAGGTCAATTAGGACATGCCCCACTTACTGTTAAGAGGCTGCTCAGAGTACAAGTGCTATTCCACATATTCACTCTGTTGTTTTTATTTTGTTCTATTTTCTATTTATATCCCATTGACTAACATGACACAGGTACCCCAGACTGGAAGATAGGGAATGATTTGGATTGCTTGCTACTTGATTTGCCAATAAATAGGTGGAATAATGCCAAGGTTTGTTACCTACTAATTTGTCATGCTGAGATTGAATGCATTGTTTCTGCATAACATATCACTCACATGCCCAACAAAGAACTGATTAAACAAACTTATTCAGGCAAGAAGACTTGGTTGACATTAGTTCACTGTATTAAACTGAGCTCCAGTTTGCAAAATTCATTGTTGAGGCAACTGTTTGACTGCTTCTTCTGCTGGGCTGCTAATGCTTTCAAATGTCAACAGAATAAAATAAGTTTAACTTATTTTTAGTTTACCTGTGTGTGCAAAAACAAAATGACTATGGATTTCATTCCCCATCAAACACACATGAGCTTAGGTTGGGAGTCCAAAATATATGTGAATCATTCATCATCTGTCACGGAACATTCAAAAGGAAATAAATTCCAAGAAAATACATGAAAAATGCAGCTGTAGCATAGGAATATGCTAAACATGCTAATATGCTGCTGCCTTTATCTTAGGCATGAATTACTTGTATGCCGACACCAAGCCTATGTTTACATGCTTGGGCAGATCAAATAAGGTCCACAGAAACAATTTACCTTCAGGCTTTCTGCATGTAAGTCAGTGTGCTGGATCATACACATCTTCTCATCAATAGCTAATTTATTACTTTATACTTCTTTTTTCTTGATGGGATTTAGAGTTATCAAATGTGGTTGGTGTTTTCAACTGCTCTGGCACCATCTGAATTTTGAATACAAGCACATCCTGGAGAATGTGCTTACTTGCTTCTGAAGGTAACTCATCTTTGATAAAACCAGTGACCTGAACAAGTCAAGTAATGATATTTACATTCCAAGACTGTGCTAGCTTCTTCAAAAAATTTTAAACACTACAGCTTGAATCACAGAACAATTAGTTATCCTGTGAAGGATAGAAACATATGAACTTATGAACCTGTAGCAGGCATGGGCCATTCAGCCCCTTGGGATGGTTCTGCTATTCCACAAATTCATGGTTGATGTTATGTCTTGTTGGAGTAACATATTGGATATCAAGCATTTCTATTCCTGGACTGGTCACAAATGTTAAACATTTCATACAAGTGTACAAAATTCCCCAATTTACCTGCCTTTTACTCTCAGGTTGACAGAAAGCATGGGCCAGGTTTCTTAACAAGAATTATTATTTATGACAAATAAGTAGGTTTTTCCATACAATGATGAACTGTTGATGTGAATCTCTAATTAATAATCTAACCTGCTTATAAAAAATCCCCCTAAACAAAGATATCGAGAAAAGTGTGTTATTGTTGGAGGTAAAATCTGGGAAGGCAGTTCAAAAGTCCCTGTCCCTAGGACTGGTTGAGATAATCCTTTCACTTTGCCAAGTCTTGCTGCTCCTTGGGGTCTCTTCTCTAGTTACATTCACTTGATTTTTCAAGGTATAGAGTGACTCGTTCACATAATTCTCTGACTTTTTGGTTAAAAGCAATGGCGTATTGCAAATAGTGAGGTAAAATAAATTGGCTTCCTTCAGGATCGAGGTGTTTTTCACTGCCGAAAGATAGAAATCATCATCCTGGAGGCCCAAAGGCTTCGACCCCCTGTATTCACACCCACAAAGTATTCCACTACCTGAGAGCCAATCACATAGATCGTTGGGAGGCAGGAAGCCTTGGCCATTGACAACTGGTCACCAATCCAAAAAAGAGTTAGTTACCTGGGGCTGGCCAAGTTCCAGCCCATCTGCAATAGCCTCCACCTCCCTGCCAAACATCACTTACAATGAGTGTCAGTAACCTGCTTTTAAAGAGTGCAGTAACCCCTTCCACAATCCTTGGTTTATAAAACAACCCTTCTCCCATTTCAGTCCACAATCAAAATTACAGAAAAATAAGAAGATATGGTCTTTCCACTGATCTGTTTGTAAACTCAGTCTGCATTCCCACCTAACCTTGATAACATGTCACTCCCTTGTTTAAGAAGAATCTTCTAACTCTGCTTTAAAAATATTGAAGGACTCTGCATCCATCACATTTCCAGGGCAATTGTTCCTCTGAGAGAAACAGAAATAGTTCTCCCAATTTCAGCTTTAATTGGGCAACTCTTGACTTTTAAACAGTTCTAATTCTAGATTCTCCCATAACAGGATATACCTTCTCCATATCAACCCTGTTAATAGTGCTCAGGATCTTTTATATGTTAATCAAGTAACCTCTCTTTTGATCCAATCCTGGACTGTCCAACCTTTCCTCATGAGACAACCCATCACATTCCAAGTATTGGTTAAGTAAACTTTTTCTCAACTGCCAGCAATCCATTTAGGTCCTACCTTAATGGCAACATCTGCCATTTCTGAGATTACCAGGGAAGGAGAATAATGAATATTCGGTTTTCAATAATAAAACCAGTAGAAACAGAAGGAGGTGAAAACCCACTGAAGGTCTTACACATTGCAAAATGAAGGTAGGTTGTTAAAATACAAATACAGTTCAGCAATTCCAGCACATTTTCAGATCTTTTGAGAGTGAATAGGAGCGAAACTGGTCAATACCAGCAGAGCAAAGTAAGCTCATACTGATCAGCTGCAGATCATTCACTGGGACCAAACTTCACTCTGCAGAACAATAACTCCAACTCTTTTGGAGGATCTTTCCAATGTTCCATTTTCATTCAATTTGAAATTAAGAATCTTGGCAATACTCGCACAGTGTGTTGTATTCAATTACAAAATATTCGATTATGTGTGCCTCATTAACTCTTCACAATGTGCTATTAGTCAATCCTGGGTACTGTTACTTTAAGAAAGAAACTAGACTGAAACAAACTGCAAACAGAAAAGAGTGGACATTTTAAAAGTAAATCAGGTTTGCAGTCAAGGAAGTATATATTAAGCAGGCTTTATTAAACACAGCAGTAAGTACACCACAGAGGATAGAAAAACATTTTTGAAATGTCTTCCCATACTCCACTTCCATCTTGATCTGACACACCAAGATGTCATTAATGATATAGTCCACAAATTTTCATAATATGTATTAACTCCACATACTTACAAAATGTTATGTAAACAGACCTCCTGCTCAGAGGCGTATCAACTCTGCCTATCTCCGAAACATAAAACACACAATAAGAATCTGCAACTGAATGCCTGTTTTGCTACAAGCCTATTTCATGCAAATGATGTGGGCCCATTTCATGCCCTTGGCCTGTTACTCCTCTGTAGGTGCTATCTCATTACACTGTTGATGTTCAGTGTAAGTACCTTGAAATGTTTTGCCATGTCAAAAGTGCTGAGTTGTTATTCATTGCCAGTTACTCTGATCCCAATTACCTTCACTTTTCTGATGTCATTTTGTACTGTTGCTATTCTAGTATCAATCTAATTTAATTTCAAATGGATTTTTAATGACAAATTTTCCATGTGGATTTCTGCCAATCTCCACTGCCAGGAGGTCAGAAATCTTCACAGATACAACACAACTAGCCATTTTCAACTATATATTCTTTTTCTCCTACCATTTAGTCAGTCCCTCATTGCAGGGACAACTTTACAGCCTTAAGGGTCAAGTATCCATGTTTGGTACTGGGGTAGGGGGTAATAGAGGGGAGAGACCATACCTTCTTTCTTTCCTCATTGAGCACCGTTAACGCCAGTAGAAAGAATATTTTCACATTGCAGACTCTCAAAAACATTGTTAGATCTATTAGTTAACCAATGGAAGACACTTTCTTTAAGCAGTTTTTTAAAAAAATTAAGCTACAGTATCCTACAGTTTTGAAAAAAAGTTTTACCAATCAATGTTAGAACAGTGATACATATACAACATCTCATTCTCAAAATTAATCTGTGATTAGTAATAGATTGTGATGAAATATTCCATAGTACACATCAAATGACAAATGTGATTAAAATCTATTTGACAGACTTGTCAGCATTTGTTCCAGGTATTAATATCATGGTGGGCCATTAAATATGATTCAATTTCATAAATGGAATTCATTTTTTTCCCAATTTGGTCTTTAACCTTCTTTTTAACAATGTTTTAAAGGATAAACTTGTAGAAGAAACCTCAATCAAGATTAAAACTAGGTGAACCATCTCAAGCTGCCTAAACTGCTATTCCATTCCACTCAATCACCTTATTTGCCTAGATCTGTACTAGCATGGACTCATGTCACTTTGATACAAAAGTTGCTCAAGGGCTGAATTACAGAGTTTTACTGATAGCTAGCTTCACTAAACAAGAACTACTCCTGGAATTTTTACCTGAGTTCTAAACTTGGTTAATTGCATCAAACAAAGCTGACTTGTGTGCTTCTCAACACACACACTCAGCTGTTCTAAACTATTAATGGAACATGCCTTCTTCTATGTTTGCACACCTCCCACAACTGTTCTGAAGCCCTAACTGGGACACTTAACTGCCTATAGGCTCTGAGAATGCCCAAGGTCGAACATCACAACTGCTCTTTTGAGCAGTTCTCACTGAGGATCCTACATACAACCTGCATTGTTCAGTTGTCTTCCATACAGTGCGGCGTAAAGCAACACTACAAAACATTGGCATCTATCGGTTTCTTTTTCTAAGTGACTGTGATCCTGGAACTGATCTGTTTTGGATGATCTATGGAAAAACAAATCTCACTTCCTACTTGAAGCATAAAAGAATGTAAATAATATTTTCTAATGCCTCATCTTCACCATGGACATCCAATCCCTCTACACCTCCATCCATCATGACCAGGGCCTCCAGGGCCTCCAAGCCCTATGTTTCTTCCTCTCCCAATGTCCCCACCAGTGCCCTCCACTGACACTCTCATTTGTTTGACTGAACTGGTCATCACTCTCAACAATTTCTCTTACGAATCCTCCCACTTCCTCCAGATGGAAGGGGTAGCCATGGGTCCCAGCTACACCTTGTTGGCTACGTAGAATAGTCCATCTTCCGTAGTTACACCAGCACCACTCCCTATCTTTTCCTCCGCTACATTGATGACTGCATCGGCACCACATCGTGCTCCACCACTAGGACTTTGAGCAGTTCATCAATTTCACCAACGCATTCCACCCCAACCTTAAATTCACATGGACCATCTCTGACACCTCCCTCCCCTTCCTGGACCTCTTCATCTCCATCAATGATGACTGACTCAACACCGACATTTTTTACAAACCGGCTCCCACGGCTAGCTGGATTACACCTCTTCCCACTATATCTTCTGCAAAAATGCCATCCCATATTTCCAATTCCTCTGCCTCTGCTGTATCTGGTCCCAGGAGGACCAGTTCCACCCACAGAACACACCAAATGGCCTCCTTCTTTAAAGATTGTAATTTCCCCTCTCACGTGGTTGAAGATGCCCTCCAATGCATCTCATCCAAATCCTGCACTTCTGCCCTCAAACCCTATCCTTCCAACCGTAACAAGGACAGAACTCCCTGGTCCTCACCTTCCACCCCACCAATTTCCGCATAAACCACATCATTTGCTCACATTTCCGACACCTACAAATGGATCCTACCACCAGGGATGTATTTTCCTTCCCACTCCTATCCGCTTTCTGCAAACATCATGCCCTCCCTGACTACCTAGTCAGGTCCATGCTCCCAACAACCCACCCTCCCCTCCTGGCACCTTCTCCTGCCACTGCAGGAATTGCAAAACCCATGCCCATACCTCCCCCCTCATCTCCATCCAAGTCCCCAAAGGAGCCTTCCACATCCATCAACGTTTCATTTGCACTTCCACCAATGTCATTTATTGTATCCGTTGCTCCCGATGAGGTTTCCTTTACATTGGGGAGACTGGACACCTTCTCGCAGAGCGCTTTAGGGAACATCTCTGGGATACCCGCACCAATCAACCCCACCATCCTGTGGCCGAACATTTCAACTCCCCTTCCCATCTGCCGAGGACATGCAGGTCCTGGGCCTCCTCTACCACCACTCCCTCACCACCCGACACCTGGAAGAAGAACGCCTTGCCTTCTGCCTCAGAACCCTTCAACCCCAGGGCATCAATGTAGACTTCACCAGTTTCCTAATTTCCCCTCTCCCCACTTTAACCCAGTTTGCACCATCCTCATGACCTGTCCTACCTACCAATCTCCCCTCCCACCTATCCGCTCCACCCTCCTCTCTGATCTATCACCTTTACCCCTTCATCTACCTATTCCACTCTCAACTACCTTCTCACCAACCCCACCCCCTCCCATTTATCTCTCTACCCCCGAGGCCTCCAGCCTCATTCCTTAGGAAGCGCTTCTGCCCAAAATGTCAACTTTCCGGCTCCTCAGATGCTGCCTGATCTGCTGTGCTTTTCCAACAACACTCTAATCTTGACTCTAATCTCCAGCATCTGCAGTCATAGAGTCATAGAGATGTACAGCATGCAAACAGACCCTTCGGTCCAACCTGTCCATGCCGACCAGATATCCCAACCCAATCTAGTCCCACCTGCCAGCACCCGGCCCATATCCCTCCACACCCTTCCTATTCATATACCCATCCAAATGCCTCTTAAATGTTGCAATTGTACCAGTCTCCACCACATCCTCTGTCAGTTCATTCCATACACATACCACCCTGTGCGTGAAAAAGTTGCCCCTTAAGTCTCTTTTATATCTTTCCCCTCTCACCCTAAACCTATACCCTCTAGTTCTGGACTCCCCGACCCCAGGGAAAAGACTTTGTCTATTTTTCCTATCCATGCCCCTCATAATTTTTTAAACCTCTATAAGGTCACCCCTGAGCCTCTGACACTCTAGAGAAAACAGCCCCAGCCTGTTCAGCCTCTCCCTGTAGCTCAAATCCTCCAACCCTGGCAACATCCTTGTAAATCTTTTCTGAATCCTTTCAAGTTTCACAACATCTTTCCGATAGGAAGGAAACCAGAATTACACGCAATATTCCAACAGTGGTCTAACCAATGTCCTGTACAGCTGCAATAGGACCTTCCAACTCCTGTACTCAATACTCTGACCAATAAAGGAAAGCATACCAAACACCTCCTTCACTATCCTATCTACCTGCAACTCCACTTTCAAGGAGCTATGAACCTGCACTCCAAGGTCTCTTTGTTCAGCAACACTCCCTAGGACCTTACCAATAAGTGTATATTCCTGATGAAGGGATTTTGCCCGAAACGTCGATGTCGCTGCTCCTCGGAGGCTGCCTGAACTGTTGTGCTCTTCCAGCACCACTAATCCAAAAACCATTAAGTGTATAAGTCCTGCTAAGATTTGCTTTCCCAAAATGCAGCACCTCACGTTTATCTGAATTAAACTCCATCTGCCACTTCTCAGTCCATTGGCCCATCTGGTCCAGATCCTGTTGTAATCGGAGGTAACCCTCTTCGCTGTCCACTACACCTCCAATTTTGGTGTCATCTACAAACTTACTAACTGTACCTCTTATGCTCACATCCAAATCATTTATGCAGATGACAAAAAGTAGAGGGCCCAGCACCGATCCTTGTGGCACCCCACTGGTCACAGGCCTCCACTCTGAAAAACAACCCTCTTCCACCACCCTCTGTCTTCTACCTTTGAGGCAGTTCTATATCCAAATGGTTAGTTGTATTCCAGGAGTCCTCACTTTCACCTAATATTTTCTAACAGTCAAATGTAGCAAGCACTTGAAACTTTCTGCTCCTTAAGTGGTTCCATTCTGATAGAATGCTGGCTTATAAGGGAAATTGCTTCCAACAAAAGGAGGATCTAAAACATCTTGCCCTTTCATCAGAGTGAAGGTTACCTTTTAGATTGGCTTTGAAAATGAAATAAATTATTTTTGTAAACACCTATTAAATAGCTTATTACATGCTGTACAGAAAATCTATTCATTTATGCATTTGTGTATCTCATATTAACAAGGCTATAAACATTAACTCAAAACAAAAGCAAGTTATATGCAGTTAGACCATAAGACCATAAGACCATAAGACAAAGGAGCAGAAATTAGGTCATTCAGTCCATTGGATCTGCTCCACCATTCGATCATGGCTGATAGGTTTCTCAACCCCATTTTTCCACTTTGCCTCCGTAATCTTTGATCCCCTTGACAATTAAGAACCTATCTATCTCGGTCTTAAATATACTCAATGGCCTGGCCTCCACAGCCTTCTGTGACAATGAGTTCCATAGATTCACCACCCTTTGGCTGAAGAAGTTTCTCCTCATCTCCATTCTAAAAGGACTTCCCTTTACTCTAAGGCTGCTCCTAGTGTCTCCAACCAATGGAAACTGGGGGGGGGGGGCACAGTGACTCAGTGGTTAGCACTGCTGCCTCACAGTACCAGGGACCCAGGTTCGATTCCAATCTCGGGCGACTGTCTGTGTGGAGTTTGTACATTCTCCACATGTCTGCATGGGTTTCCTCTGGGTGCTCCGGTTTCCTCCCACAGTCCAAAGATGTGCAGGTTAGGTCAATTGGCCATGCTAAATTGTCCATAGGGATATGTAGGTTAGGTGCATTAGTCAGGGGCAAAGATAGGATAGGGGAATAGGTCTGGGTGGGTTACTCTTCGGAGGGTCGGTGTAGACTTATTGGGTCGAAGGATCTGTTTCCACACTGTAGGGATTCTAGAAACATCTTTCCAACGTCCACTTTGTCCAGGCCATTCAGTATTCTGTATGTTAGATCCCACTTCATCCTTCTAAACTCCATCGGGTATAGACCCAGAGTCCTCAAACATTCCTCATATGTTAAGCTTTTCATTCCTAGGAACATTCTTGTGAACTTGTTCTGAACATGCTCCAAGGCCAGTACATCCTTCCCGAGATATGGGGCCCAAAACTGCATAAAATGCTCCAAATGTGATCTGACCAGAGCCTTACAAGACAATCTCAGAAATACATCACTGATTTTATATTCAAGTCCTCTCAAAATAAATGCCATCAGTGCATTTGCCTTCCTAACTACTAACTCAACCTGCAAGTTTACCTTAAGAGAATCCTGGACTAGAAAACCCAAGTCTCTTTGCACTTCAGACTTTTGAATTTTTTCCCTATTAAGAAAGTAGTCCATCCCTCCATTCTCTCTACCAAAGTGCATGACCTCACACATTCCCACATTGTACTCCATCTACTATTTCTTTGTCCACTCTCTTAACCTGTCCAAATCCTTTTGCAGCCTCCCCGCCTCCTCAAAACTACCTATCCCTCCATCTATCTTTGTATCATCTGCAAACCCAGCCAGAATGCCCTCAGTTCCTTCAGCTAGATTGTTAACGTAAAAAGTGAAACGTTGTGGTCTCAACACTGAGGTTTGTGAAACACCACTTATCACTGGCTACAATCCCAAGAAGGACCCTTTTATCCCCGCTCTCTGCTTTCTGCCGCACAGCCAACCTTCTATCCATACCAGCACCTTACCTCTAACACCATGGGCCCTTACGTTACCCAACAGCCTCTTGTGGGGCACCTTGTCAAAGGCCTTCTTGCAGTTCAGGTAGGTAACACCCATTGGTTTTCCTTGGTCTAACCTACTCATCACTTCCTCAAAGAATTCTAGCAGATTTGTCAGACATGGCTTTCCCATGATGAAACCATATAGACTTTGCCCTATTTTACCACACACTTCCATATATTCAGAAATCTCATCCTTCATAATGGATTCTAGGATCTTATCTAAGACCAAGGTTAGGCTAATGGGTTTGTAATTTTCCTTCTTTTGCCTTACTCTCTTTTTAATGGGAGTGTCACGTTATCAATTTTCCAGTCCTCTTGTGACCCTCCCTGACTCTAGCAATTACTGAAAGATCACCACTAACACCTCTGTTGTCTCTTCAGCTATCTCCCTTTGAACTCTGGGGTGTAGTGCATCTGGTCCAGGTGATTTATCCACCTATGGACCATTCAATTTTTCTAGCACCTTCTCCTCAATGATGGCCATCATACTCAGCTCTGTCCCTCACTCCCTTGGAGTTTTGGGATAATACTCATGTCTTCCACCGTGAAGATTGATGCACAGTATTATTTAGTTCTTCAGCTGTTGCCTTGTCCCCCATGACTATCTCTCCAGCAGCCCAATGTCCACTTCTGCCTTTCTTTTTGCCCTTCACACATCTAAAGAAACTCTTAAAATCTTGCTTTATATTACTGGCCAGCTTACCCTCATATTTAATCTTCTCCCTCCTTATTAAGTTAATCTAGTTTTAATTTTGGTTGAGGTTTCCTCTACAAAGTTATTCAAATCATTGCTACAATGAAACTAGAAGTTAAAGCATTTTCCTTTGCACTCATCTGAACTAGAATGCAAGAAATAGACTTGAGTAAAAGATACACTATTTTATACAGAATGAGAAGGTTGGAATTCATCTGGAAATATAGCAAGAACAGTTAACTATAAATCTTAATTCTCAAACTAGACAGTCAAGTTTATATTCATCAGTGTATTGCAATGGTGTTGCAACAGAGTCTGGTTGAATCTATGCTCCCCTTTTTTGAAAAAGGGTGTAATGTATGTCCAAATTCCTTTTGTCAACATAAAATAGACGCCTGACTATATATGTAGCATCTAATGCCTGCAAATACAACACACGGTAGGGCTGGTTGCTAAACATAAATTGGTTTCCGGCGTGCCGTTTAGCTCTACCTGGATTATTATGAAATTATTTCCACTAGCAGAGCCATATCAAATGATTGATATGCTTTTCAGAGGCTTGCAAGTTTGGCCAGTTGAGTATGAGCAGCATGCTGCCAACTGAAATTTGTATATTTATTACTCAAAAAAAAAGCCTCACAATGAGACCCAAATTCTGCAGCATTTCCATAGCCTAACCAATCAGCACACACTTCCCATTTGGTATAAATGTTTTCTATTACTTGCATACTAGTTCTGATATGTTCTAGACAACAAGTTTCAATTTCTAGGCTCTTTTTGCTAAGTTTGTATTTTAATATTTTAAGCGTTCACTCAAGTGTTTTACTGCCTGTAACTAATGCACAAAATGCTACCACCATTTCACATTTTGACATGCTGTATTTTGGTCATACATGAGTTTTACACTTAATGGTAAGGTCCTGGGGCGTGTTGCCAGACAAAGAGACCTTGGTTGTCAGTTCATTGTTGCTTGAAAGCAGAATCGCAGGTAGACAGGATAGTGAAGCGGCTTTCAGTATACTTGCCTTTATTGGTCACTACATTGAGTTTAACAGTTGGAGGTCATGTTGAGGTTATAAAGGACATTGGTTAGGCCCCTTTGGAATACTGCATTCAATTCTGGTCTCCTACTATAGGAAAGGTGTTGTGAAACTTGAAAGGGTTCAAAAAAGATTTACAAGGATATTGCCAGGGTTGGTGGGTTTGAGCTATATGTAGAGGCTGAATAGACTGGGGCTATTTTCCCTGGAGCATCAGAGGCTAAGGGGTGACCTTCTAGAGATTTATAAAATCATGATGGCTATTGATAGGGTGAATAGTCAAGATCTTTTCCCTGGGATAGGGGAATACAAAACTAGAGGGCATAGGTTTAGGTAAGAGGGAAAAAATTGGTGGCACAGTAGCTCAAGACTGTTGTCTTACAGAACCAGAGACACGTGTTCACTTCCAGCCACAGGCAACTGTTTGCATGGAATTTGCACATTCTCTGTGTCTGCATGGGTTTCCTCCAGGTGCTCCGGTTTCCTCCCACAATCCAAAGATGTGCAGGTTAGGTGAATTGGCCATGCTAAATTGCCCATGGTGTTCAGAGATGTGTAGGTTAGGCATATTCGTTAGGAGTAAATCTAGAGTCATAGGGTAGGGGAATGGTGGGTTACTCTTCGGAGGGTTGGTGTGGACTTGCTGGGCCAAATGGCTGTTTCCAAAATGTACAGATTCTATGATTGAAAAGGGTCCTAAGGGGCAACCTTTTTATGCAGAGGGTGTTATGTGCATGGAATGAACTGTCACAGGAAGTCATAGAAGCTGGTACAATTACAACATTTAAAAGGCATCTGAACAGATATATGAATAGGAAGGGTTTAGAGGAATATGGGCCAAATGCTAGCAAATGGGATTCGATTAATTTAAGATATGTGGTTGGCATGAGTGTGTTAGAAGGCTGTGTTGTACATCTCTATGACTTTATGATACATTAATCTTTCATGATGTGGAAGTGTCAGTGTTGAGTTAAGGGTGGACAAAGTTAAAAATCACACAACACCAGGTTATAGTCCAACAGGTTTATTTGGAAGTATAAGCTTTCGGAGTGCTGCTCCTTCATCAGGTAGCCACCTGACAGGACGAAGAAGCAGAGCTCCAAAAGCTAGTGCTTCCAAATAAACCTGTTGGACTACAACTGGCGTATGATTTTTAACGTCATCCTTCATGTGTAAAATTTAGTTCTTTAAATTAATCTACATTTCTTTAGTAGAGCCTAGTTTTTGATGCTGCTTTGACATTCTTCCATTTCTAATACTAACTTTCCTGGATTTCAGGCTCGTCTCCTTTCCACTTTATCTTATATCATCTGATGAACTTGGGCTGTAGCTGCTCTATCGGGTTAGTGTGTCCTTCCTGCAAATTGACCATTTTACTCATTTTATCTGACCCTTGCCAGGATTGGAGGGTTTGAGTTCGAGGGAAAGGCTGAATAGTCTGTGGCTGTTTTCCCTGGACTATTGGAGGCTGACCTCATAAAGGTTTATACAATCATGAGGGGCACGGATAGGGTGAATATGCAAGATCTTTTCCCTGGAGAGGGGGAGCCCAGAACTAGAGGGCTTAGGTTTAAGGTGAAAGGGGAAAGATTTAAAAGGGACCTAAGTGGCAATTTTTTCACACAGAGGGAAATGCATGTATGGAATGAGCTGCAGACGAAGTGGTGGAGGCTGGTACAATTGCAACATTTAAAAGGCATCCAGATGGGTACATGAATAGGAAGTATTTAGAGGCATGTGGGCCAAGTGCTGGCAAATGGGACTAGATTAATTTACAATATCTGGCCAACATGGACAAATTGGACTGAACGGTCTGTTTCTGTGCTGTATAACTATGACTCTTGAAGCTTTCAGACATGTGAAGAATTTCATACGTACCCAATCATTGCCTAACATAAAATCCACCTCTTCAACGGATAAACTGGGACCAATTCCCATATTAACAATTTGGATGACTAAGTTGCTTTGTAAATTAATTTTGCATAAGGGAACACATCTATAACTGACTCATAACAGCGTTCGACCCATCTATCTGGAACACAAATTATGTGTCTTGTTGCACAGTGGTAGTGCCCCTATCTCCGAGCCAGGAGACCTAGGTTCAAGTCCCATCTGCCTTAGAAATGTACAACAACATCTCTCTGAACAGGTCGATGAGAAAATATCTATCATCAGCCATCATCTGCTGCAGTAGCTCTCAAAATATTAATTGGCTCACTTGTGCTGCTGGACAAATATGGGAACAGTTCTTTAGAGACAAAACTTCAACAGTCTTTGGTGAGATGTGTGCAGTAATAAAGGAAAAATTTTCTTGACTATACAAAGTTACATCCCCATTGCAACTGTCTGTGTGGAGTTTGCACATTCTCCCTGTGTCTGCGTGGGTTTCCTCCGGGTGCTCCGGTTTCCTCCCACAGTCCAAAGATGTGCGGGTCAGGTGAATTGGCCATGCTAAATTGCCCATAGTGTTAGGTACATTAGTCAGAGGGAAATGGGACTGGGTGGGTTACTCTTTGGAGGGTCGGTGTGGACTTGTTGGGCCGAAGGGCTTGTTTCCACACTGTAAGAAATCTAATCTAATCTAAAAATTGCAGTAGCTTCTGAGGGGACATATTAAACATGCAGTATTGTTGCTGTCTTAAAAACAATTTCCTTAAGTGTTCCTATTACTCTCACTGATACATTGTTTCAGCATAAGGGAGGTGGTGGTGTCATGGTAATACCACTGGACTAGTAATCCAGGATTCCAAATTAATGAGAGCTTTGAAAGGCACCACAGCAAGAGGTGAAATTTCAATTCAATAAAATCCAGAAAAAGTATCTAGCCAAATGGTGACCAAGTAAAATTTGTCACAAATATCCATCTGGCTCCATCATGTCCTTTATGGAAGGATGTTGACTAACATCATCTAGTCTGTTCAACATGTGACTCCAGATCTATAGTGATGTCGTTGACTCTTAATCATCCTCCGAAATTGTCCATCGCAAACCACTCACTTGAATCAATTCACTACAAAGTCTAAAGAAAGGTACGAAATTGGATGGACCACCTAACAGAGACTGAGACACCACAAATAGGAAGGGTAAACACAGCTTGTTGACCCCATAGAGTCCCATTTACCAATATCTAATTTTTCTTATTGCCTTATTTTTATAATCAATCTGTTCATGTAAGTTAATACACTTCTCAGCAGCAGGTGGGACTTGAATCTGGATCTCTTAGTCCAGGGATAGGGCTGCTACCACTGTGCCACAAGAGGGCCCCTTGTTTTTTTTTCTAATTTAACCTATTTTTCTAATCAACTTGTTCAGAGAAATTTTATTACACACCTCTGGAGCAGGTGGGACTTGAACCCAGGCTCCCCTGGTCCAGGGCAGGGACACTACCATGGTGCCACAAGAGGGCCCTTTACTAACATTGAAAGGCTTTGACCAGAAAAAAAGGGTCACCTGTACCAGGGACAGACTCATGAAGTGACAGCTTGACAGTTTTACTCACATAACCATACTGAACAAACAATGACTCAGGCAGTGCCATCACCATGCAAACCAGACAGCAGAGTGATATGTAGTTAGGAAGGAGTTGCCCTGAGAGTCCTCAACATTGATTCCAAACAATATAATAACTTCATAGCATCAAGTCAAACCTGAGCAAAGAAACACAATCATGACCTACTTTGCCCCTCAACTGATGAATCACTGCTCCTCCATGTTGAACACCACTGCGGGAAGCAGTGAGAGTGACAAGGGCAGAGAATGTCCTCTGGCAGAGGGACTTCAATGTCCATCATCAAGATTAATTCAGTCGCAACGCCACTGCCTGAATTTGCCTCATCCGAAAAAAAAGGATAGCTGCTGGTCTGGATCTGCAGGAAACAGTGATGGAATTAAAAAGGGAGAAAAGTCTCACTGAATTTATCCTTAACAATGTACCTTTCACAGATGTGTCTGTCCATGACAGTATTTTTAGGATGGACCACTGCACAACTCCTGTAGTGATAAAAATCCCATTTTCACATTGAGAATAAGCTTCACCATGTTGCGTGGCACTGCCATTGTACTAAATGAGGCACTCTTTGAACAGATCTAGCAATTCAAGACAATTCACTCAGCTGCTGTGAGCTGTCATCAACAGCAGAATTGGATTAAACCACAGTCTATATCCTCAGGCCATGGGTTATGCCCCATTCAGTTATTACAATCAAGTCAGCAAATCAACCCTAGTTAAGGAATACAGGAGGGCAGGCCAGGACTTGCACTAGATAGACCTGAAAATGAGGTGTCAACCTTCTGAAGCTAGAACACAGGATGGTAATCCATGCTAAACAGAAAAGCATATAACGAATGACGGACAGAGTTAAGTGATCCTGCAACTGCAGATAAGACATAAGGTCTGCAGTTCTGTCAGATCTAGTAATGCATATAAACAAATTGAAGAGGTGAAAATTCCACAACAACCACGTGTTTAATGAAAGGGGAGTTCAACACATCAGTGCAAAAGCTGTGGTTGAAGTAACTGCATCCATGTTCAGCCATAAGTGTCAAGTGGATGACTCATCTCTGCCATATCTTAGGTCCCCAGCCTCACAGATGCCAGTCATTAACCAATTTGATGCATTACATGTGATCACAAGAAATAGCTGAAGAAAGTGGGTAGTGCAGAGCCTATAGGTCAAGACACATTCCTGCAATAGTGCAGAAGGTCTTTGCATCAGAACTACCTGTACCCCGAGCGAAGATTTTCCATCACAACTACAGCATCTACCGCACATTGTGGAAAATTGCCTAGGTAAGTCCTGTGCATAAAAAGCATGGTGAATCCAATCTGCCAGTAAGTGCCCTATCAGTCTGCATTTGATCATTTGTGAAGTGATGGAAGTGCTGATCAACAGTACTATCAAGCACCACTTTAAACAAATACACTGTTTATTCATGCTCAGTTCAATTCCATCAAGACCACTTGTGTCTTGACCTCATTGCAGTCTTCATCAAAATATGGTCAAACCAGCTGAATTCCAGAGATGAGCTAACAGTGAATGCCCTTGAGATCAAAACAGCACTTGACTCAGTGTGGCAATGTGGATACCAAGCAAAATGAGAATTAGTGGGAATTAAAAGAAAATCTTTTTTTCTAGTTGGAGTCATACTTGATGTGAAGGAAAATGGTTGTGAATGTTAAAGGTCAATCATTTCAACCACAGGACATCACTGAAAGTGTTCTTCAGCTTGCATCTTAAACCTAACTATCTTACTCTGCTTGATCAGTGTTCTTCTCTCTGTCGTAAGGGGAGAAATGTAGATGTTCGCTCATGATTGCACAATGTCCAGCACTATTTGTGACTGAAGCAGTCCATGTTCATAAGCTGTAATGCCTGGAGAACAACCAGATTTGGATTAACGTGAGCCAAATAACATTTACGCAACATTTCCAGACAATGTCTCCAACGAGATTACTACCACAGAATCCCCCACTAACAACTTCCTAGTGGTTACCATTATCTGGAAACTGAACCAACCATACAAATACTGTGGCTTGTAGAACAGGTCAGAGGATAGAAATTCGGAAGCGAGTAATGTATCTACTGCCTGTCCACCACCTATGAAACACAATTCTCCAACATGTTGGATAACCTTTTGCTCGCCTGGATGAATGCACCCCAAAATACATTCAAGAAATTCAAACACTATCGACGACAACACAGGCTCCGTGAATAGCAGCCCATCTACCATTTCATTTGCAGTCCCTTCACTACTGATGCACGGTAGCGGCTATTCGTAACATCCAAAAGACTGCTTGCAGGTACTTATCAGGCTTCCTTTGATAGCACCTTGTGAACCCACGATCTGACCACTCAGAAGGAGAAGGGTAATTGATGCATGGAAACACCACAAGCTCAAGTCAAGGAATTTAAGCAAATTAATATTAACAGAGAACATGTTTTGGAAAACTATAAGAGACTTAGATCTTACAAATTCCCAGAACCTGGTGACTTATGTCTCAGGCTTTTGAAAATGATAGCTGCAATGATAGTGGGTATTGAGCTATAATTCTCCGGATTTCCCATCAGATTTAAAGTTAGAAAATGCTTTTCAAGAAAGCAGGGGGAGAGAAGACAATGAAATACAATCCAGTCAACAAAATACTGGTCATTTGAAAAATTCTGAAATCTATCCTTAACTCATTCTTAATAATGCAATTAGAAAAGCAAAATATCAATCGAACAAAGAAACATGGTTCTCCAAATAAGAAATCCTGGCTGAAAAATGTACTGAGGTTCTTTGGGATGTGACTAAAATGGTTGATAAAGGGAACTGGAATGTGTAGTTTATTTGGATTTCCAAGAGGGATTTGATTGGTAGGATAAGGACTCAAAACATTAGGGCAATAAATTGGCTTGGAGAAAGTATTATTCAATGGACAAAAAGCAGAGGATGGGCATAATTGGAGCATGAGCATATTGATAGGCAGTGAATAATGGAGTGCCACATAAGATGATTGTAAATAAGTGAGGCCTCAGCAATCTATTTTAAGAAGATGGATGAAAAGACTGAGTAAAGTCTCTAAGCATGCTAATGAAATGTAAGCTCTGGCAAAAGCCCAGAGAGGCCACAAAGTAATTCAGGCAGGTTAAATAGAGTCATAGAGATGTACAGCACAGAAACAGACCCTTTGGTCCAACCCGTCCATGCCGACCAGATATCCCAACCCAATCTAGTTCCACCTGCCAGCACCTGGCCCATATCCCTCCAAACCCTTCCTATTCATATGCCCATCCAGATGCCTTTTAAATGCAATTCTACTAACCTCCACCATTTCCTGTGGCAGCTCAGTCCATACACGTACCAACTTCTGTGTGAAAAAGTTGCCCCTTAGGTCTCTTTTATATCTTTCCCCTCTCTCCCGAAACCTATGCCCTCTAGTTCTGATCTCCCTCACCTCAGGGAAAAGACTTTGTCAATTTATCCTATCCATGCCCATCATGATTTTACAAACCTTGAAAAGGTCATGTCTCAGCCTCCGATGCTCCAGGGAAAACAGCCCTAGCCTATTCAACCTCTCCCTATTGCTCAAATCCTCCAACCCTGGCAACATCCTTGTAAATCTTTTCTGAAGCATTTCAAAGTTCACAACATCTTTCCGATAGGAAGGAGACCAGAATTTCACGCAATATTTCAACAGTGGCCTAACCAACACCTTGTACACCCATAAAATGGCCTCCCAACTCCTGAACTCAATATTCTGACCAATAAAGGAAAGCATACCAAACGCCTTCTTCACTATCCTATCTACCTGCGACTCCACTTTCAAGGAGCTATGAACCTGCAGTCCAATATCTCTTTTTTCAGCATCACTCCCTATGACTTTATCATTTTGTGTATAAGTCCTGCTCAGATTTGCTTTCCCAAAATGCAGCACCTCACATATATCTAAATTAAACTCCACCTGCCATTTCTTAGCCCATTGGCCCATTTGATTACAATCCCATTGTAATTTGAGGTAGCCTTCTTTGCTGTCCACTACACCTCCAATTTTGGTGTCAACAGCAAACTTACTAACTATACCTCTTATGCTCACATCCAAATCATTCATACAAGTGATGAAAAGCAGTGGACCCAGCACCGACCTTTGTGGCACTCCACTGGTCACAGGTCTCCAGTCTGAAAAACAACGCTCCATCACCACCCTCTGACTTCTACCTTTGAGCCAGTTCTGTATCCAAATGGCAAGTTCTCCCTGTATTCCATGAGATCTAATCTTGCTAATCAGTCTCCCATGGGGAACCTTATTGAATGCCTTACTGAAATTCAGAAAGATCACATCTATCACTTTGCCCTCATCAATCCTCTTTGCTACTTCTTCAAAACCCAATCAAATTTGAGAGACATGATTGCCCATGCACAAAGCCATGTTGACTATCACTAATCAGTCCTTGCCTTTCCAAATACATGTACATTCTGTCCCTTAGAATTCCCTCCAACAACTTGTCCACCACCGACATCAGGCTCACTGGTCTATAGTTCCCTGGCTTGTCCTTACCACCTTTCTTAAACAGTGGCTAACCTCCAATCTTCTGCCACCTCATCTGTGATTATCGATGATACAAATGTCTCTACAAGAGGCCCAGTAATCACTTCTCTAGCATCCTACAGAGTTCTGGGACACACCTGATCAGGTCCTCAGGATTTAATCACTTTTATGCATTTCAAGACATCCAGCACTTCTTTCCCTTTTATATGGACATTTTGCAAGGTGTCACCATCTATTTCCCTACATTCTATATCTTCCACGTCCTTTACCACAGTAAGTACTGATGTAAAATACTCATTTAATTTCTGCCTCATCTCCTGCGGCTCCACACAAAGGTTGCCTTATTGATCTTTGAGGGATCCTATTCTCTCCCTCGTTACCCTTTTGTCCTTTATGTAGTTGTAAAATCCCTTTGGATTATCCTTAATTCTATTTGCCAAAGCTATCTCATGTTCTCTTTTTGCCCTCCTGATTTCTCTCTTAAGTATACTCCTACTGCCTTTATACTTTTCTAAGGATTCACTCAATCTATCTTGTCTATATGTGCTTCCTTCTTTTTCTTACCCAAACCCTCAATTTCTTTAGTCATCCAGCATTCCCTATACCTACCAGCCTTCCCTTTCACCCTGACAGGAATATACTTTCTCTGGATTTTCGTTATCTCATTTCTGAAGGCTTCCCATTTTCCAGCTGTCCCTTTACCTGCGAACATCTGCGCCCAATCAACCTTTGAAAGTTCTTGCCTAGTACCGTCAAAATTGGCCTTTCTCCAGTTTAGAACTTCAACTTTTAGATCTGGTCTATCCTTATCCATCACTATTTTAAAACAAAGAGAATTATGGTCGCTGGCCCCAAAGTGATCCCCTCACTGACACCTCAGTCACCTGTCCTGCCTTACTTCACAAGAGTCGGCCAGGTTTTGCACCTTCTCTAGTAGGCACATCCACATACTGAATCAGAAAATTGTCTTGTACACACTTAACAAATTCCTCTCCATCTAAATCCTTAACACTATGGCAGTCCCAGTCTATGTTTGAAAGTTAAAATTCCTGACCATAAACCACCCTATTATTCTTACAGATAGCTGAGATCTCCTTACAAATTTGTTTCTCAATTCCCCCCTGACTATTTGGGGGTCTATAGTACAATCCCAATAAGGTGATCATCCCCTTCTTATTTCTCAGCTCCACTCAAATAACTTCCCTGGATGTATTTCTGGGAATATCCTCCCTCAGTACAGCTGTAATGCTATCCCTTGTCAAAAATGCCACTCCCCCTCCTCGTTTGCCTCTTTTTTTTGTCCTTCCTGTAGTATTTGTATCCTGGAACATCAAGCTGCCAGTCCTGTCCATCCCTGAACCATGTTTCTGTAATTGTTCTGATGTCCCAATCCCATGTTCTGAACTATCCCCTGAGTTATGTGCCTTCCCTGTTAGGCCTCTTACATTGAAATAAATGCAGTTTATTTTATCAGTCCGACCTTGTTCTCTGCTTAGTCCCTGCCTGCCCTGACTGTTTGACTCCCCTTTGTTCTCAACTGTACCAGTCTCAGATTGAAATCATCCTCACTATCTCCCTGGGTTCACCCGCACCCCCACCCCACCACATTACTAGTTTATTTGCTCCTGAGCAGTTCTAGCAAATCTCCCTGCCATTATATTAGTCCCCTTCCAATTCGCATGCAATTTGTATAGGTCACTTCTACCCCAAAAGAGATTCCAATGATCCAAAAATGTGAATTCTTCTCCCATACACCAGCTCCTCAGCCATGCATTCATCTGCTCTATCCTCCTATTCCTGCCCTCACTAGCTCATAGCACCGGGAGTAATCCAGATATTACTACTCTCGAAGACCTCCTTTTTAGATTTCTGCCTAACTCTCTGTATTCTCCATTCAGGATCTCAACCTTTTCCCTTCCTATGTCATTCGTTCCAATGTGTACAATTACCTCTTGCTGGCCCCTCTCCTCCTTGAGAACATTCTGCACCCTCTCTGAGACATCCTTGATCCTGACACCAGGGAAGCAACACACCATTCTGATTTTTTGCTGCTGGCCACAGAAACATCTTTATGTACCTCAGACTAGAGAATCCCCTAACACAATCAATTGCTTGGAACCCGACGCAACTCTCATTACATTAGAGCAAGTCTCAATATCAGAAACTTGGCTGTTCATGCTACGTTCCCCTGAGAATCCATCGCCCCCTACATTTTCCTAAATAGCATGCTTGTTTGAAATGTGGATAGTCACAGAAGACTCCTGCACTATTGTCCTACCTCTCTTACTTTTCCTGGAGTTAACCCATCTATGTGACTGTATCTGAGACCTTCCCTCCTTCCTATAACAGCCATCCATCATATCCCCTTGCCCTTATAAATTCCTCATTGCCTCTAACTGCCTCTCCATTCGATCTGATAAGATTCGCAACCAACGGCATTTATTGCAGATATAATCCTCAGTAATCCGTAAACTCTCCCTAAACTACGACATTCGAGAAGTGAATCATACCATTCTACGGCCATTTTTGCTTCTTTCAATCTACAGACCCACTGTCTTATTCCTCTACAAAGCACTGCTCCAGGTTAAATTAATACTTCTGGCTTATATTTTAAGTTTAGTCAAGAGACATAGCTTGATAAAACATATGATCAGTAAAGAACCTACTCTATTCACTACTGCAAACATATTTTAAGGCCACACTTAAAATCCACTTTTCTAGGGTGTAGGTTTGCTTGCTGAGCTGTAAGTTTGATATCCAGACGTTTCATTACCTGGCTAGGTAACATCATCAGTGACGACCTCCAAGTGAAGCGAAGCTGTTGTCTCCTGCTTTCTATTTATATGTTTATTCAGAATGGGGTTCCTGGGGTTTGTGGTCATGTCATTTCCTGTTCGTTTTCTGAGGTGTTGATAGATGGTATCTAGATCTACGTGTTTGTTTATGGCATTGTGGTTGGAGTGCCAGGCCTCTAGGAATTCTCTGGCATGTCTTTGCTTAGCCTGTCCCAGGATAGATGTGTTGTCCCAGTTGAAATGGTGTTTTTTTTCATCCGTGTGTAGGGCTACAAGGGAGAGAGGGTCATGCCTTTTTGTGGCTAGCTGGTGTTCGTGTATCCTGGTGGCTAACTTACTTCCTGTTTGTCCCACGTAGTGTTTGTGGCAGTCCTTGCATGGAATTTTGTAGATGACTTTGGTTTTGTCCATGGGTTGTACTGGGTCTTTTAAGATTGTTAGTTTTTGTTTGAGAGTGTTGGTGGGTTTGTGTGCTACTAGGATTCGGGGGGGTCTTAGTAGTCTGGCTGTCATTTCTGAAACTTCTTTGATGTATGGTAAGGTGGTTAAGGTTTCCAGCTGTGTTTGGTCTGCTTGTCGTGGTTTGTTCCTGAGGAATCTGCGGACTGTATTTTTTGAGTATCCATTCTTCTTGAATACGTTGTATAGGTGGTAATTCTCTGTTTTCCGAAGTTCGTCTGTGCTGCAGTGTGTGGTGGCTCGTTGGAGTAGTGTTCTGATACAGCTTTGTTTGTGTGTGTTGGGATGGTTGCTGGTGTAGTTAAGTATTTGGTCAGTGTTTGTCGGTTTTCTGTATACGCAGGTTTGTAGTTCTCCGTTGTCTTTTCTTTCAACTGTGACGTCCAGGAATGCGAGTTTGTTGTCGGTTTCTTCCTCGTTGGTGAACTTTATGCCTGTGAGGGTGTTGTTGATGATGTTAAATGTCTCTTCTATCTTGTTTCGTTTTGTGATGACAAAGGTATCATCTATGTAGCGGACCCAGATTTTTGGTTTGATGGTTGGTAGGGCTGTTTGTTCTAGTCTTTGCATTACCGCTTCTGCTATGAATCCTGATAGCGGAGATCCCATGGGTGTGCCGTTGGTTTGTTTGTAGATTATGTTGTTGAAGGTGAAGTGGGTGGTGAGGCACAGGTCCACTAGCTTCATGATGTTTTCGTTGGTAATGTGATTGATGGTGGTTGGGGTGTGTGTGATAGTCTCTTCTAAAAATGTGGTAAGTGTTTCCTTTGCCAGGTCGATGTTGATGATGGTGAACGGTGCTGCTACGTGGAATGAGATCATTGTTTCATCTTCCTCTATTTTGGTGTTTTTGATGATTTTTAGGAATTCCATTTCGACTGGGACATCTATCCTGGGACAGGCTAAGCAAAGACATGCCAAAGAATTCCTAGAGGCCTGGCACTCCAACCACAACGCCATAAAGAAACATACATCTAGATACCATCTATCAACCCCTCAGAAAATGAACAGGAAATGACATCACCACAAACCCCAGGAACCCCATCCGGGACAAACGTATAAATAGAAAGCAGGAGACAACAGCTTCGCTTCACTTGGAGGTCGCCACTGATGATGTTACCTAGCCAGGTAATGAAACGTCTGGATATCAAACCTATGGCTCAGCGAGCAAACTTACACCCTAAACCTCAACCTGAGCTACAAACCTTCACAAACCATGCAAAAATCCACTTTTCTGCTTCTTTGCTGTGATCTCTCCCAGGCAGGTTCCTCCAAGATCAGTTGTGAATTTCACTTTTTTTTAAACTTTCCCAGACGCACTCCGATGTCCAGCAATACGTGAATTCAACAGCAAAGGCAATAACTGCCAGCTTTGTCAGTTAGCAATATGAGTTCTTTTTTTCTCTCTCTCTCCTGCACTGACCTCACCATATGCTGCCTTTGTCTGTTCTTATCCCTTTTAAAAGCGCTGTGGTTTTGACTTATTTTCTCTAAATTTCCAAAACAATGCAACAGCATATAAAACAGGAATTGCTGCTCCTGGAATTCGAGGAAATCACCCCAAACTCCTAAAATACCTCAAGAATGGAGCAACTGTTAGAGCCAGAAAATTTTCCCATCCTCCATCTTGGACTAGCCAGAATCCACCAATGAATGCACAAAATGTTGGCAGAGGAAGTGGAATGTCGGGAAGTGTGAAGCTACTCACTTTTGTCATAAGAATCGAGAAGCAGAATATTTTTTAAAAGTGTGAAACTTAGAAGAATTGATATTCAAAGAGACTTGAGTATCAGGAATTTGCAATTGCATCAAACAATTAGGAAGGCATATGGAATGTTGTTGTTTATTGCAAGGGGTATGGAGAATAAAGAAATTTTCCTGTTTTATAGGTTTCTTTGTGAGAGTACATCTGGGTAACTGTTTGCAGTTTTGGTTTTCACATTTAAGAGAGAATATACTTGTTCTGATGGTAGTTAAGTTATAGTTGACTAAATTGATCCCTGGGAATATCCTATGTTGAGAAGTGAAATAAATTGGATTTAAATTTCCTGGTGTTTACAAGAGTGAGAGGCAAGGTTGTGGAGACACAAAAGGTTCTGAAGTATTTCTATGGGGTATATGCTGAGGTATTGTTTAATCTGGTTATGGAATCTAAAACACAGAGCATTTTCAAGATAAGGAACCAATAATTTAGGACTGAGATGAAGATAAATATCTACACTTAAAAATTGCAAGTCTATAGAATGGTCCACCTTGTAATTTCTGTATCCTTTTTACTGAATACATATCAGGCTGTAATACACTTTTGTCTCTTTGTGAATCAAAGGATATCGCAAGTGGACAGGAAGATAGAGTTGAAGCCAAACATTAGGCATGATCATATTGAATGATGGAATAGGCTTGATGGATCAGATAGTTTAGTTCTGCTTCTATTTCTTGTGCTCATGTTAACTCACAGATGAAGCTAATTGAAATAATCAACAACAATTTTGTCTCAGTGATGACCATTGGCATTATAAGTGTAGGTATGACATTAGACAAAAAAAAAGTAGTAGAGGATAAAAAAAGAGAAAGTCAATCAAACTGAGTCAAGATACAATGTTCCAGTCTGGATAGATTGCATCTTCAGATCTTAGAAGTTGCAAAAGTGATAATAGACACAAGATTATATACTTAAAAGGAACCGTTTTTTAAAAGGTGCAAGAAAACTTGTGGATAAGTAATGTGATTCCTAAATATTAGGGGAAATAAAGACAAGTCCAGGGATAGATAGACCACTTACTTTAATGTAGATGATTGGAAAGGAGAAATAACAGAGAGGGTCAGTAATGTATGATGATCAGATTTACTTGGCTACAAGGCAATTGCTAAAGTGCTGTTTTATAGATTTCCCAGCAAATTTGAAACCCATTGAGTGAAAATGGCAAAGGTTGCATGAATACACAATTGGCTCAGTGACAGGAAACAGAGGTGAACACTTGTTTTTCACTACTGGATCATGTTTCCCGTGGAGTCAAACTTGAGTGTACAAAGTTCAAATTTTGCAGATTGCACAAAAATTATAAACATTGCAAACTATGAGGAAGATAATTGTAGATGTCAATATTACATTTGCTGCTAATAAAAAAAGTAGACAAAGGCAGATACATTTTATTGTAGTGATGTATGAAGTGCTATACTTTGGGAGAAAGAATTAGGAGAGAAAATACAATCAAAAAGGATATAACACTACAGGGACGTGCAGAAACGGAGTCCTCAGGGTATGGGTAAATAGCTCCTTGAAAGTAGTAGGACAGGTTGAAAGTGGTTAGAAAGGGACATAGGATCCAAAGCTTTATAAATAGAGGCATAGTGTAGAAAAGCAAGTAACTTACGGTGAGTATTTATAAAGCACTGATTGTCCTCATCAACAGCAAAATGTTCTGAAGTAAGCTCACTGGAGCCAAAATGTTAACTCTGTTTTCTCTCCACAGATGCTACCAGTCTTGCTGAACTTCTTCAGCAATTTCTGTTTTTGCTTCTGATTTCCAGCATCTGCACATCTTTTGGGTTTTTTTTTGCATCATGTCCAATTCTCAGCAATCCACTTTGGGATGCATGGAATGAATTAAGAGAGGGTGTAAAAGGAACTGCCAAAAATGGTTCCAGGGTTGAGGGGCTTAAATTATTTGGATAGATTGATGAAACTGGGGTGGTTCATTTTCAAAAAGAGGTTGAGAGGATGTGTACAAATTCATGAATGTTCGCAATGTAGTGGATAGAGACAAACTGTTCCCATTGATGAAACATTTGAAAAGCAGAGGCACATACTTAAAATGAATGGTAAAGAATAAAAAGTGACATGGGAAAAAGTTCCTGATGCAGTAAAACTTGGTCTGAAAGAGTAGTGAAGTCAGATTCATCTGAGGTTTCAAGAGAATTAGATAAGCACCTGAACAGTAATACAAATGCAGGTCTTCAAGAAAAAAGGAAGAGAGTAAAGCTAGTAATTGTTCTTGCAGAAATCTGGCTTGGAATCCATGGACCAAATAACCTCCTTCAGTGCTGTCAACATTTTGTGAGGCTATGACTCAACAAATCCTTAAAGATGTAATACAAAAATACCAAAACACTGCAATTATAATACATAGTAGTCAGTATGGATTCCAAAATCAAAGGTCATGTTTGAAAAAAAAATTAAAATTCTTTGATGAAGCAACAGATGAAGGACAAGGATTATTTGGTTGACATAAGATATCTGAAATTGAAGGACTTGTGACTAAGGTTAGAAAATATAGAGACAAGGAACAACTAGTAGAACCAATAAAATATAATGACAAAGTAGAAAATAAAAGTAGTGGCTAAGAATAGTTATTCAGATTGATAAATTTGGTTGAAATGTATAAAATGTTAAATGATCTTGACAAGATAGATTTTGAAAGGACAAGGGGACACTTTTAAAATTAGGGTCTGCCCTTTTAGGACAGAGATGGAAGAATTATTTTTCTCTCAGAAGATTGTGCAACTTTGGAACTCTTTGTCTCAGAATGTAAAGGAGGCAGGTCATTGAATATTTTTAAGGTAGATTGGTAAACTCTTGTTAGGCAAAGAAATCAAAGATTTTTGAAGATAAATGGGGATGTGCAGCATAGAAACATGGCCTTGGCCAATTCTCTGTCTCAAAGTTATTCTCCCATATCTTTTGACATTTTAACCCTCTAAAAGTCTCTTTCTTAAATATATTCAGTAACTTGGCCTCCACAGCCTTCTGTGAAAGTGAATTCTGTACGTTTACCAGCTTCTGCTTGAAGAAATTTCTCCCCATTTCAGACCCAAATGGTCTAATGTTTCTCCTGAGACCATAACTCTACATCTGGATATGCCATCTGGGGACACATCATTGCTGCTTCAGTCTGTCCAGCCCTATCAGAATGTTTTAATGAGATACCTCTCATTCTTCTAAACTCCAGTGAGTATAGCATAATCAACCCAACTTCTCCTCATAGGACAAACCCACTATCCCAGGAATCAGTCTGGTGAACCATTGCCAAACTTCCTGCAAGGCAAGTACATATGTTCTAAATAAGGAGGCCAAAATTGCACGTGACAGTGCCATATATAGCTGCAGAAAGACAACCTTGTCTCTATACTCAGAATCTCTTCCAGTAAGGTCAACATATCATTTTCCTTCCGAACCGCTTGCTTGCTTTCAGTGAGTGATGTGCAAGGACTAAGTACTTTTGTCCATCAACATTTCTTGGTCTGTCAATTTAAATAATACACTGCTATTTTGTTTTTCCTCCCAAAGTGGACAACCTCACAGTTATTCACATTGTAATGCATCTGCCATGTGCTTTCCCACTCACTCAACTTGTTAAAATCCTAAACACTTGCAATCACACCCAACTTACATCGTTAGCAAACTTGGATATAATATATTTGATGGCCTCATCCAAACTATACATATACATGCATCAATGATGATCTCCACTGCGTCAACTTGTCATTATCTTCCATTCCAAAAGAAACCCATTTACTTCTACACTCTATTCCCGCCTGCCTACTAATTCTCAATCCATGCCACCAATCCTACAGCTTTTAATTTTGTGCACTAAGTCTTGTTTGAGATACCAGTTCTTCCACTCCATGCTTGCAGCAATGCGCCGGCACCTAACCTCTGTACAGTCAGCCCTGCCTCAGTTGAGGGCCACACTCTCTCAGAATTGCAAAGGACCCACTCTGCACTATATCCTCAGGAGAATTCATACTCTCAACAAACAGTATTTCAATTCCATCTCAAACATCAAAAACTGTAAGTACAACAAACTTTTATCTACCCACCTCCATAACCAGCACTCCTCAAACATTCCAGAAGATTCCCCTAGCCTCGGAATCTATTCCGTCATTAGCTATGCGGCTGATGCAGCTGCCACCCCCACGCTGATTGATGATGTCACTTCTGCCCCCATCATGGCCACTCCCACAACCACTTCCACCCCTCATAATTCCTCATGCATCACACGTGACATCACTTCCGCTCCTCACATCATCGCTGATGCCACATGCTCAGTGACTTCCACCACCCCTACTGCCGTGGTCACCACCACTTCCGCCCCCACCAGCGCCACTCACCTGCATTCTGCTGACACGCCCCCCCACAGACCCCACTGTCACTATCCCTACCCTCCAGAACCCCGAGGGGAACACTACCCCTGCTCATGACTCCACCCCCATTCCCCCCACCATCACACCCACTCCAGTTACAGGTTCCGCCCCCACTCCCAGCTCTACACCCACATCAGATGCCAGCTCCCAGCCCTGCCGAGTTTTCACCATCCCCCCAGACCTCTCCCTCACTGAGGAAGAATGATCAGTTCTCAGCAAAGGACTCACCTTCATCCCCCTCCATCCACTCATCAATGAATTTAATACACGCCGTGACGTCGAACAATTCTTCCGTCGTCTCCGCCTCCGAGCTTACTTTCACAATCAGGACTCCCGCCCACCTTCCGAGGACCCCTTCGCCCACCTCCAACACACTGCATCCACCTGGACACCCCGTGCTGGCCTATTACCTGCCCTCGACCTCTTCATTTCCAACTGCCGACGGGACATTAACCGCCTCAACCTGTCTACCTCCCTCCCCCACTCCAACCTCTCATACTCACAACACGCAGCCCTCCAATCTCTCTGCTCCAATCCCAACCTCACCATCAAGCCAGCGGATAAAGGGGGCGCAGTGGTAGTCTGGCGCACTTACCTCTACACCGCTGAAGCCAAACGTCAACTCAAGGACACCTCTTCGTACTGCCCCCTCGACCATGACCCCACCCCCCATCACCAAACCATCATCTCCCAGACCATACAGAACCTCATCACCTCAGGAGATCTCCCACCCACAGCTTCCAACCTCATAGTCCGGAAACCCCTTACTGCTCAGTTCTACCTCCTTCCAAAGATCCACAAGCCTGACCACCCTGGCCGACACATTGTCTCAGCCTGCTCCTGCCCCACTGAACTCATCTCTACCTACCTCGACACTGTCCGATCCACCCTAGTCCAGGAACTCCCCACATATTTTCGAGACACCACCCACGCCCTCCACCTCCTCCAAAATTTCAGTTTCCCCAGTCCACAACGCCTCATCTTCACCATGGATATCCAATCCCTCTAAACCTCTATCCGCCATGACCAGGGCCTCCAAGCCCTCCGTTTTTTCCTCTCCAGACGTCCCCAACAGTACCCTTCCACCGACACTCTCATTCATTTGGCCGAACTGGTCCTCACCCTTAACAATTTCTCCTTTGAATCCTCCCACTTCCTCCAGACCAAAGGCGTAGCCATGGGCATACGTTTGGGCCCCAGCTATGCCTGTCTCTTTGTTGGCTACGTAGAGCAGTTGATCTTCTGTAATTACACCGGCAGCACTCCCCACCTCTTCCTCCGCTACATTGATGACTGCATTGGCGCCACCTCGTGCTCCCGTGAGGAGGTTGAGCAATTCATCAACTTCACCAACACATTCCACCCTGACCTTAAATTTACCTGGACCATCTCTGACACCTCCCTCCACTTCCTGGACCTCTCCATCTCCATTAATGATGACTGACTTGACACTGACATTTTTTACAAACCCACCGACTCCCACAGCTACTTGGATTACACCTCTTCCCACCCTACCTCTTGCAAAAATGCCATCCCTTATTCCCAATTCCTCCACCTCCACCGGATCTGCTCCCAGGAGGACCAGTTCCACCACAGAACACACCAGATGGCCTCCTTCTTTAGAGACCGCAATTTCCCTTCCCACGTGGTTAAAGATGCCCTCCAATGCATCTCATTCACATCCCGCACCTCCGCCCTCAGACCCCACCCCTCCAACCGTAACAAGGACAGAACGCCCCTGGTGCTCACCTTCCACCCTACAAACCTTCGCATAAACCAAATCATCTGCCGATATTTCCGCCACCTCCAAACAGACCCCACCACCAAGGATATATTTCCCTCCCCACCCCTTTCTGCCTTCCGCAAAGACCGTTCCCTCCGTGACTACCTGGTCAGGTCCACACCCCCCTACAACCCACCCTCCCATCCTGGCACTTTCCCCTACCACCGCAGGAGCTGTAAAACCTGCGCCCACACCTCCTCCCTCACCTCTATCCAAGGCCCTAAAGGTGCCTCACACATCCATCACAGTTTTACTTGCACATCCACTAATATCATTTATTGTATTCGTTGCTCCCAATGCGGTCTCCTCTACATTGGGGAAACTGGGCGCCTCCTAGCAGAGCACTTTAGGGAACATCTCCGGGACACCCGCACCAATCAACCACACCGCCCCGTGGCCCAACATTTCAACTTCCCCTCCCACTCTGCCGAGGACATAGAGATCCTGGGCCTCCTTCACCACCGCTCCCTCACCACCAGACGCCTGGAGGAAGAACGCCTCATCTTCCGCCTCGGAACACTTCAACCCCAGGGCATCAATGTGGACTTCAACATTTCCTCATTTCCCCTTCTCCCACCTCACCCTAGTTCCAAACTTCCAGCTCAGCACTGTCCCCATGACTTGTCCGGACTTGTCCTACCTGCCTATCTCCTTTTCCACCTATCCACTCCACCCTCTCCTCCTTGACCTATCACCTTCATCTCCTCCCCCACTCACCCATTGTACTCTATGCTACTTTCTCCCCACCCCCACCCTCCTCTAGCTTATCTTTCCACGCTTCAGGCTCACTGCGTTTATTCCTGATGAAGGGCTTTTGCCCGAAACGTCGATTTCGAAGCTCCTTGGATGCTGCCTGAACTGCTGTGCTCTTCCAGCACCACTAATCCAGAATCTGGTTTCCAGCATCTGCAGTCATTGTTTTTACCTTGTTTGAGATACCATCAATGGTTTTCTGAAAATTCAATTGGTCCACATTGACTTGTTCCCTCTCATCTACTCTATAAAAGATGTCCTCAGAAACTCCATTCGTGTTGTCAAACATGACTTGTTTTTGTCAAAGCCATGTTGGTTTTGTGTAATTCCATTAATAAAGACTGTGTATTCCTACGTTCTATATAAAAAAAAACAAACAGTGGACTGAAATAAGACAGATTCTGGATTAGTGGTGCTGGAAGAGCACAGCAGTTCAGGCAGCAAACGTCGATTTCGAAGCTCCTTGGATGCTGCCTGAACTGCTGTGCTCTTCCAGCACCACTAATCCAGAATCTGGTTTCCAGCATCTGCAGTCATTGTTTTTACCTAGTTGAAATAAGACAGAGCTGATTTATAATTGGTGCTTGAAAGGTTTGCTGCAGGTTTTGAACAGGAGGTAACCTGATACCCTTGCCGAATGTCATGTAAGTTACTACCACGTAAACCTGAAATGTTAACTCTGCTTTCTCTCTGCAGATGCTGCCAGACTTGCTGTGTTTTTCCAGATGTTTCTGATTTTCAGAATCTGCAATTTCATTTTTTGTTTTATGTAAACAACTGTTTGATCAAGCAGAACAAAACTTGGCGAAGAGAGGGTATACAGATGCAGCTTTTACTGGAAACAAGACATTGATTGATCAATAATCAGTCATAGAGAGAGGCCTTCTTTCCTGTCAACAATTGTGTGATTGGTTCTCAAGGAACTTAACAGCTTGGAGCTGGGAACAAGTTTGAGAAAGGAAGAAGTGTTTAATTTTTCTTCAGGATGAGAGCAGCCTTTCTGTTCTCTGGAAACAAGACTTGCTGTAAACCTGAAGAATATCAGTTTATCTTTCCTGCAACAATTATTGTAAGCTATGACTTTTAACTGATAAGCCAGAGACTTTTTTTTTGTGAGTGAACTGACCACATTGCATCTCTTATCAACCAATGGATGCGTCCGAAGAAAGACAGCTGTGGTGATCAGCAAAAGAATCAAAGGTCTCAGAAACATAATCAAGAAACAAGACTACAAAACTCTTTTTCTGCTTGCCCTCACAATGTCCAAAACTTAGTTTGTCCTGTCTGTATGTGTGTATAATGGGTAGTTTATAAGGTGATGGAGTTTTCATTATTAATATGTCTGTGGTATACTTGTAGCTCAAGTCTAATTAATTGGATTAGTGATTTTTTTGTTCAGTACATCAATTTGATCCTTGTTTTCTATCAATCTGAATCTGCAAGTCAATGAAATTGGGGAGTTTTAGATACTTTAAAATACTTAACTTTTGTGATAACTCCAAGAATAGCAGGATTCATTTTTGCACTACTGTAGTGAGTTGTATGTATTTTCGAAGTGTTTTCTTTTCCCAAACCTTTATAATAGATTCCAGGATTTTCCCTGCTACTGACATTAGGCTAACAAGTCTATAATTTTGGTTTTTCTCCCTTTCTTCTTTTTTTAAAAAAATTAATAGTGAGCTTAGGTTTGCCATCCTCCAATTTGCTGAGACTATTCATGAATCTACTAAAATTTTGAAAGTGACAACTAACAGAACCACTATTGCCATGGTCAACTCCTAGGCATGTAGATTATCAGGCCTTGGGGATTTATCAGCTTTCAGTCCCATTAACTTCACTGGCACTGTTTTTTTTAATGAACTAATACTAATCTCCTTCAGTTTCTTCTTCATAATGGACCCCTGCTTCCCTAGCAATATCCACAATGCAAACTCTGGTAGAGAGGGAGATGTCCCCAGAAGGTTCCTGCAGTGCCTCTCTGCTTGCTTTTACTCTGCCAGGAAATCATCCATTCCTCTTCTGCCTGTGCACTGTCTACCTGCATGGTGATCACTTTGTTGTATGTCCTATTCTTAAAGATCTCAACCTTGCAGATATGCCATAGTGACCCCAAATGGATTTCAGGTAGCTGCAGCTCAAGTCAAAGCCTGTACCTATGGTCACTCTGGATACGAAAAGTTTAGGGAATATTGAAGTATAACTTGGACCTTCCCTTATTCCTAAACTTCAAACATATATTTCAGAACTCAGTCAGGATCTCATTGCACTGCAGAATAGTCTTCCAGAGATAAATGGTCTACATCTACTCCTAATTTGTATTTTCCTAATGCTGTTTGTACTTAGATAAATTATTTAGACTTGGGAATAAAATTTCAAAACTGTTGATATGTCCAAGTTGGAGGTGTGGTTAATACAAGAAGAAGGCAGCAAAAACAAGCATGAAAAACATCAGTAAAGTCCTAGAATAAGCAATTAACTGGTGTGTGAACTTCTGTATAACCAAAGTGTAAAGCAAAACATTGCAGTATCAAGGAAAACATGAGAGTACTTAGGGAATAAAAAATGAGGGAGGTCTGGAGATACAGATACACAAATCATTAAAGCAGCAACATACGTTTAAAAATCTAGAAATAAATTTTTGATAAATCCCTCAGGTTCGTTTCTAGTGGGTTAGATTTTCTGCATTTCAAATTCTACGTTAAACTTGCATAGAAACTTGGTTTGATCACACTGGAAGTACTATGCCAGTTGTTTTCCATATCATAGAAAAGACCTAGGGCACAGGAGAAAAGAAGAACTTGCATTTACATAGCATCTTTCATGATCACCAGATATCTTAAAGCTTTTTACACCCAAATAAAAAATGTTTTGGAGTGTAGCTTCTGCATAATGTAGAAAACACAGCAATATACTTGCAGCTTCTACAGATAGCCACTTGAACAATGACAAATCAGTTGTAGTGATTTTGGTCAAAAGATAAACATCAACCAGGACCCTGAGTTGATTCACCCAGTATTCTTCAAAATCATGTCATAGGATCTTTTTATATTCAACTGAGAAAGCAAATGGAGTCTTAATAATCTTGCTCTGTGTTTCATGAGAAAGCCAAAGTTAATTTTATTTTCAAGTTTTCAAGTGTAATTTGAACTCATAGGCTTATTTACTCAGCTATAGGAATGCTATCAACTGAGCTACAGTCAACACATGGCAGATGCCAAAAGAATTTACTATGTGATGGCAGGACTGAAATTTGAGACTTTGTTTGGAAAGATTGAGGATTAAGAAAAAAACATACTGTATAGTGACCTGATAGAGATCTTTAAGATTATGAACCGGTTTTGTAGGGAAGATATGGAGAAGATGATTTCACTTGCAGCCAAAAAGAGAGGTGGGTGTCATAACTGATAGTCACTAATAAATTCAATAGGAATTCAAATAAGCTTCTTTTAGCACAAATAAGTTCTATTATAGGTCTTGCTGTAATAAGGAATAATTGAGAAGAACAGAACATAAGGTGATACCAGACAATGATTGAAATATGAATCTGAATATTTTGATGGACTAAAATAAGAAAGCTGCTTGGAAATTAGCATGGGAAACTAACATCAGCAGGCATCTATTAGACTGTATGGTAAGTTTCTGTGTATTAAATTTGAAAAAAAACAAGAGAGTCAATCTTTCCAAACAGGTCAAAAACTTCAGTTCTGCCATCACATAGTAAATTGTCTTGACATTTGCCATGTGTTGACTGTGGCTCAGTTGATACCATTCCTATCTCTGAGTAATAAGCCTACGAGTTAAAGTTGCACTTGAAGACTTGAACAAAAAAAAATCTCACTGAAATAATAAAGGTTCGGTTAGAGCTTAACAGAGGGGATTCTTTCCCCCTGCAAGAGAATCTAGAACTGGAGGACATAGTCTTGTGATAAGGTGCTGATTATTTAAGTCATTTCATCATGTACAACATCGAGAATATGTTGAAGTATCTTGATGATCTACTGCAGTGATTTCTACACATTTTGCCAATGCACTCCAGCATACATGAGAATCAGCAGAATAGATATTGAGTGCAATGGCATGGGGACTGAACAAAAAATTGCCCAATCTTGGATGGGATAAAAGATCTCGCAAGTTCTTATAAATATGTCCATCTACCTTTGCAGTAAGTATTCATTTAAGTCCTGTATACCAATTATACTTTCAGGCTCTAACAAATCATGCATATACTGTCAATAAATCCAAAAAATATTCATGCTCAGTACACATGACCCTATAACAAATATCCAAACACCATGATACATCAGGAGGCAATATATCATTCTCCAACTCAGACATGAAATCAGAAGATCTTGCAATAAATGTTATTTTTGTCTGAAGTTGTTAACAAAATTCATTGAATCATATTACTTCAAAAAAATGATATTGATAAATCTCTTTGCCTGATATACAACACATTTTGAATCTTTATCTCTGAATTACGTGCCATAAACTGTTAATTAATAAGGAAAGATGTCTTTAGAGAGAAATCAAGCTGAGAACAAACAAAGTATAAATAAAAGAGTTTGCTTCTGACAGATCTGTTATGTTCAAAACTAGTTTCAGTAGTGCATGTCTCACCACTTAAGTATCACCACACAATCTGAAAAGGACAACATTATTTCACTACTAGCTAACAAGGTTTGATACCTCTTTTGAGTTTCTTGGTGTTGATAAGAGAAGGGAATCTCAAAACAGGAAGGGAAGGTAAGACTTTGTGGTGTGAGCATACGTAGGGTGAGGGTATTGGTGGAAATTTCAGGTTAAGGGCAACCAATTCTGGAGGAGCGCTGGAGGTTGAAATGATGTCCTCCAGCCCCGATATCCCATCTGATATCTCAGCAGATTCCCTCTTTGCGTTTTCTCTATTCTGCTGAACTCACCCATGAATCTTGAAAGTTCAGGTTGTGTGAGAAATGAAGCTTAATGACAATTAATTGTCCAGTTTAGACTTTAACTGGGACAAGGGCAGGCAGGCAGGACAACCAAGCCCTTCATAACTTTAGAGAGATATGGGCTGGGTGGGAGATTGGTGAGAAGCCCATCTGAGGAATTTTCCGAGGTTGTTTGAATTTATGATCTGCCCACTCTGAATGTTCTGGCACATGCACGCCAGTGTCCATGTCAGAAGTGGGAGGAAGGATTTGGTGACCATTGTCTCAATTTGGAGTTTCCAAAGCATCAGTCCCAGTGGCAATACACGATTTAATGAAGTGAGCAGTCACATGGATTCTACTCACGGTTTGACAATGTGGACAAATAGTAAAAAAAAGTTGCAAAAACGACGTTTAAGAAAATATCGAGTTCATCAATATTTATATTGCCTATAAGAAAAGAGCAAGGTTTATGATTGTCAAATGGAATTTTATAAATTCTCAGTGGCCCAGTATAAATTTATTATTTTGAAGACATTACCCATGACGGCAGTATTTTGTTCTATGTTATCTTCAAATCTACTCTCTTGGTTTTAGATTAAGATATTAAGAGCCTGCTTTCATAGCAATATCAGTCATTGCATGACTGCCCCTGCTTCATGACTGAAGACAACTGAGTTATTAGCTCATAAAAATTATACAGTTGATATCAGCAGATAGCTCATTGTAGACTTATGCACATGCATATGATCAGACAAAAGCTTCACTGAATGCATTTACTTATAGTTAGTCTAACATTCAGAATTGTAAAGGGACATTAATCTGATGCTAGTAATAAAATCTGAAGAGCGACAGGAGTTAAAATGTATTCCTTCAAATGTTTTATTTTTATAAAGTACTTCCAGGAAACACTGCAAGGAATAAAACAAGGGGGCGATGCTAGCACACGTTTATTTTATATTTCTTAAAATCCTTGGTAAATGCCTAATAATGCCTAGATTTACAAATAAGTGACTTCCTCGGGACAGTTGTACAGCACATCACAATTGTATTTAAAGCTTTAATACACATTTTATGATCAAGAAAGAACGATTGAGTTGCTGCCAGCTTTTATTAAATTACCAAAAGCTTTTTACTGTTTAACATTTGCAATAAACATTTTACTACAAAAAGAAATTACTGAAATATTAAAGTGAGTTTAAGCATATTTCTGCTGATCTTGTGTTTCTGAAGGAGACAAACAATCAGCACAACTGAAACTTTCAATGAGCCATATAGAACTTCAATAATAGGAAAACTCATCTAGAATCTATAAGTATTCTTTACATACAGGCAGAATTTTACAACTTCCAATCTGTTGCGCAATTGATCTTTTGTTGCTCTCAATTTGCTTCAGTTTGACTCATTTCCATTTATGGGACAGTAGCATAGCAGTAACATTAATGGACTAGCAATCCAGAAGCCTGGATGGGACTTAAAATCCCACCATAGCAGCTGAATAAAAATTAAATTATACTCCAGTTTAATCAGGAAAAGAGGGAATTATCATGAAAATGAGGGAAGAAAAGTGGGGAAACCTGCAGCCCTTACTCAGGCTGGCTTTTATTTGACTCGAGTAAGATTGGGGATTAAGTTGCATGGAAAAGCCATGTTAAAGAAGGTATGAATGCAGGTTAGTGATGAGGCCGATTGTTACCAGAAAATAAAAAGGAAGGAACAGAACGTGTGTGAACATCAAATTGCATCAAGCAATCATAGAAGATGAGAAAAATTTGATAACAGTAAAAACTTAAAGTTTTGAAACCGTGATGCATTCAGAATAAAATTATTAAGTTAACAATGCAAACCAGACATTAATTTGTGGCGATTATTGAGACGTAGTTGCTTGGAGACCTTGTTTGCAAATTGAATAACCAACAGTGCTCAATATTTCAGAAGGATGGGCAGGAAGGTAAAGGAGGTGGTTGAGCTTTGTTAGCAAAAGAGGAGGTCAGTGTGCTGCTGTGAGAAAAATGTGGCTGCTGGAGATCATAATGTAGAATTAGTCTGTGTAAAAATAAGAAATCACAAGTGAAATAATCCCTTGTGGAACAATCCCTGAAAGAATCCCTGCAGAAACAATAATTTTGCAGTGGGGCACAATACAAAGCACAAAATACTGAGAGCTTGTAAGGTTCAATCGGAGACTGGTACAGTTGAAAAAAGAAGTGAGTCAAACAGTCAGGGCAGGCAGGAACAAAGCAGATAACAAGATAAGACTGATAAATTAAACTGCATTTATTTCAATACAAGAGGCCTAACAGAGAAGGCAGATGAACTCAGAACATGGTTAGGAACATGGGTCTGGGATATTATAGCAATTACAGAAATGTGGCTCAGGGATAGACAGGACTGACAGGTTAATGTTCCAGGATACAAATGCTATAGCAAGGTTAGAAAGGGAAGCAAGAGAGGAAGGGGAGTGGCATTTTTGATAAGGGATAATATTACAGCTGGACTTAGGGAGAATATTCCTGGAAATACATCCAGGGAAGTTATTTGGGTGGAACTGAAAAGAAGAAAGGGATGATCACCTTATTGGGATTGTATTATAGAACCCTAATAGTCAGTGGGAAATTGAGAAATGAGTTTGTTTGGAGATGTCAGTTATTTGTAAGAATAATAGGGTGGTAATGGTAGGGGATTTCAACTTTCCAAACATAGACTAGGACTGCCATAGTGTTAAGGGTTTAGATAGAGAAGAATTTGTTAAGAGTGTACAAGAAAAATTTCTGAGTTAGTATGTGGATGTACCTACTACAGAAGGTACAAAACTTAATCTACTCTTGGGAACTAAGGCAGGGCAGGTGACTGAGGTGTCAGTGGGGGAGCACTTTGGGGCTAGCGACCATAATTCTATTAGTTTTAAATCATGATGGAAGAAGAATAGGCCAGAAGTGCTAAATTGGAGGAAGTGCTAAATTGGTGGTAATAGATAAGAACTTTCAAAGCTGATTGGGGGCAGATGTTCGCAGGTAAAGAGATGGATGAAAATGGAAAGCCTTCAGAAATGTGATAACGAGAGTCCAGAGACAGTATATTCCTGTCAGGGTGAAAGGAATGACTGGTAGGTATAGGGAATGCTGGATGACTAGAGAAATTAAGTGTTTGGTTAAGAAAAAGAAGGAAGCATATGTCAGGTATAGACAGGAGAGAAGAGTATAAAGGCAGTAGGAGAATACTTAAGAGGGAAATCAGCAGGGCAAAAAGGGGAGATAAGATAACTTTGGCAAATAGGTTCAATGAAAATCCAAAAGATTCTTACAAATACATTAAGGACAAAGGGTTAACCAAGGAGTGAATGGGGCCCCTGAAAGATCAGCAAGGCAGCCTTTGTGTGGAGCTGCAGGAGACAAGCGAGATACTAAATGAGTATTTTGCATCAGTGTTTACTATGGAGAAGGACATGGAAGATATAGAATGTGAAGAATGTGAGGAAATAGATGGTGACATCCTGAAAAATGTCCATATTACAGAGAAGGAATCCTGAGGGACAGGATGTACATGTATTTGGAAAGGCAAGGACGGATTAGGGAGAGTCAACATGGCTTTGTGCTTGGGAAATCATGTCTCACAAACTTGACTGAGTTTTTTGAAGAAGTAACAAAGAGGATTGATCAGGGCAGAGAGTGGATGTGATCTATATGGACTTCAGTAAGGTGTTTGACAAGTTTCCCCATGGGAGATTGGTTAGCAAGATTAGAGCTCATGGAATACAGTGAGAACTAGATATTTGGATACAGAACTGGCTCAAAGGTAGACGGCAGAAGGCGATGGTAGAGGGTTGTTTTCCAGACTGGAGGCTTGTGACCAGTGGAGTGCCACAAGGATTGGTGCGGAGTCAACTACCTTTCCTCATTTATGTAAATGATTTGGATATGAACAGAAGAAGTATCGTTAATAGGTTTGCAGATGATGCCAATATTGAAGGTGTAATGGACAGTGAAGAGTGTTACCTCAGATTACAACAGGATCTTGATCAGATAGGGCAATAGGCTGAGAAATGGCAGGTGGAGTTTAATTTTGATAAATGCGAGGTGCTGCATTTTGGGAAAGCAAATCTTAGCAGGACTTATACACTTAATGGTAAGGTTATGGGAGTGATGCTGAACAAAGAGATCTTGGAGTGCAGGTTCGTAGATTTTTAAAGTGAAATCACAGGTAGATAGGTTAGTGAAGGTGGCATTTGGTATGCTTTCCTTTATTGGTCAGAGAATTGAGTATAGGAGTTGGGAGGTCATGTTACAGCTGTAAAGGACATTGATTAGGCCACTTTTGGAATATTGTACGCAATTCTGGTCTCCTTCCTATCAGAAGGATGTTGTGAAAGTTAAATGGGTTCAGAAACAATTTACAAGAATGTTGTCAGGGTTGGGGTATTTGAGCTATAGGGAGAGGTTGAATAGGCTGGGGCTGTTTTCCTTAGAGCGGTGAAGACTGAAGGGTAACCTCATAGAGGTTTATAAAATCATGAGGAGCATGGATAGGATGAATAGACAAAGTCTTATCCCTCAAGTGGGGGAGACCAGAACTAGAGGGCATGGGTTTAGGGTGAGAGGGGAAAGATATAAAAAGGGACCTAGGGGGTACATTTTCATGCAGAGGGCGGGATGTGTCTGGAATGAGCCGCCAGAGGAAATGGTGGAGGCTGGTACAATTGCAGCATTTGAAAGGCATCTGGATGGGTAAATGAATAGGAAGGCTCTGGAGGGATATGGGCCAAGTGCTGGCAATGGGACTAGATCATGTTGGGATACCTGGTTGGCCTGGACGAGTTGGACTGAAGGGTCAGTTTCCGTGCTGTAAATCTCTATGACTCTAAAGATACAACAATAATCACAGGTAATTTGATATGCATAGAGACTGGATTAATCAAAATGACAAAGGTAATCTCAAGGCAGAGCTCCTTATAGCAATATGCTTGGGAACCAACCAGAGAGAGCAGACTATGGAGTTCTGAGGAACGGTCACTTGACCCAAAACTCTGATTACTTTCCACATACGCTATCAAACCTGTTTAGTTAAAAATCATACAACACCAGGTTATAGTCCAACAGGGTTAATTGGAAGCACACTAGCTTTCGGAGCGACGCTCCTTCATCACTATCACCTGATGAATGAGCGTCACTCTGAAAGCTAGTGTGCTTCCAATTAAACCTGTTGGGCTATAACCTGGTGTTGTGTGATTTTTAACTTTGTACACCCCAGTCCAACACTGGCATCTTCAAATCAGACCTGTTGAGCTGAGCTTTTTGTTTTCGCAATTGCTGGTTTTGTTTCTGATTTACATCATCTACATTTCTTTTGTTTTCTTTTTAAAGATAGCAGGCTATTCTTGATTTGGTATTCTTGATGTGGTAATGAGGTGGGATTAATTAATAATCTTGTAGTAAAGGGTCCGCTAGGGAAGGGTGATCATCATATGCTAGAGTTTCAAATTCATTTTGAAGGTGAGAAACTGGAGTCCAGAACTAGTGTTCTGGAGTTTAAACAAGGATAATTACATTGGCATGAGGACAGTTTTGACCATAGTGGACTGGCCAGGAAGATTAAAACTTGGGACTGTTAATGAGCAGTGGCAGGTATTTCAGAGATATTCAATTCTTCTCAAGTGAAATATGTTCCAGAGAGGAATAAAGATCATAAATAAAACAAGCTAAGCATAGAAATTAAAGATACCATCGACAGAAACAAAAGCATTCCGTATGGAAAAGGCCAGTGGTAGACTCGAAATTGGGAAAAAATTAAAAGATCAATAAAGGATCAAAAAAACTCATCAAAAGAGCAAAGATAATCTATGAAAGAAATGTGGCACAAAAAATGAAAATGGATAGCAAAATTCTATTAGTTTCTAAAAGGAATTAGAGGAGAGAAAATGAATTTTTATCCCTTGGAAGATGAGATTTGAGAGGTAATGATGGATACAGTAAATCAATATTTTGCATCAGTTTTCACAGTGGAGGATAACCATTTTAGTAACAGATTATGATGAGATTATTCAAAGAGAGCAATTTAGAGCAATCAACATCACAAGACTAAAATGTACTGACAAACTATTGGGATTAAAGACTGACAATCCTCCAGGGCCTCCCAGCTTACATTCTCGGGACTTAAAGGAACAGAAGCAGAGATAGTAACAACATTGGTTGCAATATTTCAAAATTCCCTGGATGCATAAAAAATTCCAGTAGATTAGAAAAGTGCGAATATAACACATATAAATGCGAATGTAAGTGCTAATATTCAAAAAGGGAGAGAAGTAGAAAGTAGGAAACTATAGACCTTTTACTTTAACATCTACCATTGGGAATTTGTTAGAATCTGTGGTTAAGGAGGTAATAACTGACATTTAGAAAATCAAAATGCAATCTAGCAAAGTCAGCTTGGAATCAGGAAGGATAAATTGTTTGACTAGAGTTCTTTAAAGATGTAGCAAGTAAAGTGGATAATGGGGACACTGTAGATGTAGTACATTTGATGAGGTGCTGCACAGAAATTTAATACATGTGGGATTATTAGCTTGAATAGAGACTTAGCTAACTGACAGAAAGCAGTCAAAATAAATGGGTCTTTTTTTCTGGTTGGAATTTTAAAACTAGTGGATTGTCACAGGGTTTGATCCTTGTGCCTAAACAATTTACAATCTTGATATTATTGAATTGGATACTGGGGTAGAAGATACGATAGGCAATTTGCAGATGATAATAAAATAGGTGGCAAATTACGTTACAATGAAGAAATAATAAATTTATAAATGGGTGTGGATAGGTTAGGTAAATGGACTAAACTTCATCTGCCAAAATTTGATGTTGATAAATGAGAGTTTATCTATTTTTGTCAAAAGAATAGAAACATCTATGATTTGGAGATGCCAGTGTTGGACTGGGGTGTACAAAATTAAAAATCATACAATACAAGGTTATAGTCCAACAGGTTTAATTGGAAACACTAGCTTTTGGAGTGCTGCTCCGAACCACATCACAACCAGCCGGTGAAGGAGCGGCACTCCGAAAGCTAGTGCTTCCAATTAAACCTGTTGGACTATAACCTGGTGATATGCGATTTTTAACAAATTCTCTAAAAGGGGAGAAATGTCAGAGTGTTTCAGTGCAGAGGGATCTAGGTGTCCTTTGCAGGCAGCACAGTTGGTAAATGAAATTTTGGCATTTATTGCTAAAGTAATGGAATATAAAAGTAGAGTATTGTTGCTACAACTGGACAAAGCATTAGTGAAGGTTAGTGAAGGGCTCTTGCATGAAGCATCAATTCTCCAGCTCCTCTGATGCTGCCTGACTTGCTGTGCTTTTCCAGCACCCCATTCTTAATTCTGATCTCCAGCATCTGCAGTCGACACTTTCTCCACAGCATTAGTGAGACCTCACCTGGAGTAATGTGTATTGTTTTGTTCCCCTTACTTGAGGAAGGTTATAGTTGCATTGGAAGCAGTTCAGAGGAGGCTCACAAGCTTAATTCCAGAAAGGAGGGGGTTGTCTTATGAAGAGAGACTTAGTAGCTCTATACTCTCGAGTTTCGAAGAATGAGAGAAGATCTAATTGAGGCATTAAAGATGCTGAAGGGGATAGACAAAATAGACATGGAAAGGCTGCTTCCACGTGTGGGACAATCAAGAATGTCACATTTTAGGATTAGAGTATCAGACTTAAAACAGAGATGAGAATAAATCACTTCTCACAAAGAGTCATGAATCAGTGAGATTCCCCAGAGTGTCGTGGATGTTGGGACATTGAGTGAATTCGAGGAGGAGATAGACAGATTTTTAATTAGTGAAGGGTTGAATGGTTATGGACAGTGGGCAGGAAAGTGGAGTTGAGACCGGGATGAGATCAGCCATGGTTAATCAGCAGAGCAGAAGAGCGACTGAATTGCCTGATCCTGCTCCAAGCTCTTATGTTCTAGACTCATAGCAACATGGTTAACTTGAATTACCCTGCTTTGTTACTGAAGAATTGTATCTAAACAACCATAGAAAAGTTGAATAGTTATATGGATAGACCATTTGACATTGATTTAACTAACTGGGAAGAGCAAAAAACCCAGCCTGCCCAATCAATCCTACAAAGTCTTCCTCACTAACATCTGAGCAAGTGTGCCAAAGTTGGGAAAAATGGCCCACAGACCAGCCAGGTAACAGTCCTACTCATCAAAACATATGGTAGAACCACTAAAAAAGTACAATACAGAAAGAGGCCATTCACTCTATCGTGTCTATCCTGGCTAAATAGACTTGCTGCCCATTCTAATCTACTTTCCAGTGCCTGGTTTTTTGCCTTGCAGATTGAAGTGATTTTAAAATAAGCTATGGGTTTTCACTTCAGACACCAAACTTGGCATTGATTTCCAGACATCTACTGTCACCTGAGTGAAATATTTTCCTCATGTTCCTCCAATCCTTTCACCTATCACCCTAAATGTATAGCCCAATAATTGCCAGGGAAACAGGTCTTTCTTGCCTTGTCTATCCAAACCCTTTACTATTTTGTATATCTCAATTAAGTCACCCCTCAGCCTCCTCTGTTCCAAGAAAAATTAACCTTGCCCACCTAAGCTTTTGTCATAGCCACAAGTTTCAAGCCCTCTGTATTATCTGTTGAACAATTTTGACCTTCCTGTAATCTGATAATTGAACTGTACTCAAAATTCCAGCTGCTGAATCTGATATATTTCCAGCATTATATTCCTGCTTTTGAATTGAATATCCTACCCATTGAAGGAGACTATCCTAAATGACTTAACCACCTTCCTGTCATCTTCAAGATTTGTGGACATGCATTCCAAAGCTCTCAACTCGCTACCCCTCTCAATATCCTGTCATTTATTATAGAGGTAAAAACAATGACTGCAGATGCTGGAAACCAGATTCTGGATTAGTGCTGCTGGAAGAGCTCAGCAGTTCAGGCAGCATCCAAATAGCTTCGAAATCGACGTTTCGGGCAAAAGCCCTTCATCAGGAATAAAGGCAGTGAGCCTGAAGCGTGGAGAGATAAGCTAGAGGAGGGTGGGGGTGGGGAGAAAGCAGCATAGAGTATAATGGGTGAGTGGGGGAGGGGATGAAGGTGATAGGTCAAGGAGGAGAGGGTGGAGTGGATAGGTGGAAAAGAAGATAGGCAGGTAGGACAAGTCCGGGCAAGTCAAGGGGACAGTTACTGAGCTGGAAGTTTAGAACTAGGGTGAGGTGGGGGAAGGGGAAATGAGGAAACTGTTGAAGTCTACATTGATGCCCTGGGGTTGAAGTGTTCCGAGGCGGAAGATGAGGCGTTCTTCCTCCAGGCGTCTGGTGGTGAGGGAGCGGCGGTGAAGGAGGCCCAGGACCTCCATGTCCTCGGCAGAGTGGGAGGGGGAGTTGAAATGTTGGGCCATGGGGCGGTTTGGTTGATTGGTGCGGGTGTCCCGGAGATGTTCCCTAAAGCGCTCTGCTAGGAGGTTACTTTGTTTTTTTCCTCCTTGCACTTCTCTGGATTGAATTTGATTTGCTATTCTATGACCCACTCAACCAAACCATTGATATTTTCCTGCAATCAATAGCCATCCTCTTCACTATCGACTACCTGGCCAGTTTTTTGGTGGTCTGTTAATTGTGCTTCCTATATTTGAGTCTACATCAGTGAAACATCACTAGAAACTATTCTTCCATTTGCAAAAACATTGTCATAGAGACATACTTCATGAAAACAGGCTTTCATTCCAACCAGTCCATGCTGAAAATAATTCCAAACTAAACTAATTCCAGCTGTGTGCTCCTGGGCTATATCCGTCCAAACCTTCCTTATTCATGTATCCATCTAAATGGCTTTTAAGTGTTGTAATCGTACCCATGTCCACTATTATTTCAGTGTCACAGAACCAATTTTGGATCCAAGTTGGCTCCTTCCAATGTGCCATGAACTTTAGTAGTTCTGGCCAGTTCGTCACATAGAACCTGTTGGAATTCCTTCCTAAATTCTATGTAGACAATGTACATAGTACTACCCACATCAACCTTCCTTATAACTTCTTCAAACAATTCAATTAAGTTTGCAAAACATAACCCAAACTTAGCAACACCATGCTGACTAATCCATATCTTTCCAAGTAACAGCTAATTTCATCTGTCTAGCATTGATTCGAACAATTTGTCCAGCAGTGAGGGCAGACTGACTAGTCTGTAACTATTTGGCCTAACTTTTACATTAAAAATGGTGCAATATCTGATGATTTAGTACATTGCCTGGTTCTGGTGAGGATTGGAAAATGATGATCAGATTATTTGTTAATAACTTCCTGGCTTTTTTTAACAATTCATCCAGACCTGGTGGTTTGTCCAACTTCAAGGAGGTTCATCCCTCCAGTACTTTCCTTATTATTATGCTAATTTTATTTATTGCTTCACATTCCTCCTATTTACAAGAATACCTGTATCTCTCCTTTGTGCAGAGACAAAGTATTTATTAAAAACCTTACTAATCTCATCTATATCCCTGCACAAGTTACCTTGTACACCTCTAATCAGATTAATCCTTTCATTTGAGTTTCTAAAGAAACTTTTTTGAGATTTGAAGATAAAAAATTTTGCAGTATGGCTATTGTACTGAGTTTAAATGTTTAAAGAGATTTAAAACAAAATTATTAAAACATTATTGATTTAGTGCAAGATTGAAAGCTTTAAAGCCATCAAAAGTTATTAGAGGAAGACTTCAACAAAATGTATCTTTTTCTCAATCAATATTGCAGATTTTTAAATCTTTGAAGTAAATTGAACAATGCAATATTTAGATACTATGCAATGTGGTCAAGTGAACTCAGGTCCAAAATTGGATGTTCTAAATTGACCCATAGCTGGAAAAGTAAAGCCTGACAGAAAATTGGCCAAACTCAATGAAAGAGCAGCTATCAGCTACAGAGAACAGTGGAAACAAGAATCAAAGACTTTACAAAAGTTCAAGGGGAACCAGCTGCAACCAATCTGAGGGTTGCATTTTGGAGAAGTGCCAATCAGACATTCTGGCAACTTGACTGTCTGAGGACAAGCACTTTAAACCATCCAGTATAGCATGAGTGAAAGGTATCAGCATAACCTAATGGATGATTTGAACCCAGCTCATGAACCCGTTGGCCAGAGGTCACAGAACATTCTGGAAGATCTGGTATGAGGCAGGATAAAAGCACACACCTGGACAACATCCACTCAGTGAAGAAAGTGGATGAAGGAAGAAAGAAAGAGATGAGAGAGAAAAAAAACCTGAGATACAGAATTTCTTGTGAATTAAATATCAAATCTCACACTGCACAACTGTGTACACTATTGTATTCAACAGGAGCCAGAGAAGAGGTGAACAGTCTCTAGTGGATGAGTGGAAGCACAGAGGATATATAGGGTTAGTAGTTTGGGAGATGTGGTGGTTGAGACCCGTTAAGCAGATATGCTGCATGCAATACTAAGAGTTGCTATCTTTGAGTTTTGGTTAGATGTGTGCGCAGTAAATGATTTTAGAGACTAGTGGTCTGTGGATGTGAGGTAGAGAAGAAAAGATTGTGGAGTGCAAAAAATTATTAACCTTCTTTTGGCATTGCTAAAATTTGAGTTGGACCCTGTAGTTGTACTGACCCAGGCAATGTTCTCTGTTAGGGTTGGGTGGGTGTACAGTCATGGCTGCTTTTAGCACTTGGGTGCTCGAGGCAAAAACAGTCTTCCTTTCCTGTAGCCCATGCACCAGCACCTCCAGGATCCTGTCAGCAAAGAGAGGGGCTAACTCTGCTTTCTGTGTCATGTCCTTAATGATGACAGGCAAACATTACATGATGAGGCCTGTTTGTGGCTTGCAGCTTCTAAAGTACTTGGAGGTGGGTTTTATATATAAGAGAACAGCAGAAATGTTGCAAAGTCCTGATAGTGGCAAGCATTTCCACATCTTTCACTGCACAATTTTATGAGCTGGGCATCACAGAGGCTGGTTGCTCAAATATAAATTGAAGAGAAGACAATTGTGAGAGGAAATGTAACATTGGCCATGAAATTTCAGCACTTTTTCTCCCTCCATAGATGTTGCTAGACCTGCTGAGTATTTCCTGCACTTTTCTGTTTTTATTTATTATTGATTTTCAGCACTTGGTTCAGATGTCTGGTTTCCTCTAAATGGGCAATGTAATCAAAATCTTTCAACAACTGCAGCAGCTTTTGCACGAATTAAATGATTTTCACAAACATAATTCTCTGAAGAGATCAATAAACTCTTGAGTAAAACTCTATTAATCACTTGCTGACTTTCTGATTTAACGTGTTAGCCTTGGCTGAGTGCTTGCACTCACATCTCTGACTTGGAATGTATTGATGTTAAGTTCCAATCTAGAATCAGGAGATCAAAATCTAGGCTGACAATAGTGAAATGTAGTGAGTGTTCCTTTGTCAGAGGTCACATCTTTTAGAGGATGTATTAAATGGATATTCTATATTTCCTCCTCAATAAACAAATGATTCAATTGGTGTATTTCATAGACAAGCCGGTGAGTTGTGGCCAATGCTTTTCTCTCAAGCTGATATCATTAATAATCAGATAATTAGGCCATTGCCTTACTGCTGTGGAACTTTGCATTTCCTATATTGTTAGAGTCACTGTTCCTTAAATGCACTTTATTAATGTTAAATGCTTTGAGAGGCCCTGAAGTTGTGTAAGATCTTATAAAAATGCAAGCTTTTCTCTTTTTAAAGTGGCTATAAAACAAATCTCTTGTATTTTAATTAATAATATTGCACAGTCATTACTACAGCAATATAACAATGAAAAGAGATTCTGAATAGCATGGACAGGGTGAATAGAAAGCATCTGTTCCCCTTAGTCAAAGGGTTAATGACAATAACACTTTAAAATTATTTAAAGTGTAAGGGAGAGGGTTTAAGAGGGCATTTGAGGAAAACCTTTTTCACACAGAGGGTAGTGGGAGTCTGAAATGGATGGCCTGGGTGGTTAGTTGAAGCAGGAAACCTCATAACCTTTAAAAAATACTTGGAGTGTCATAACATTTAAGGCTATGGACCGAATGTGGGAAATACGGAAAGTATATGTCTTCGTGTATTTTCGGTGGAACAGGCTCGGTGTGTCGAAAGGTTTCTTCTATGTTGCATGGTTCTATGATTTTATGATCCAATTATTGATCCCTGCTAAAGTGCTCTACATATCTTCCACCAGCCTGAGAAATAGCCATTAAACCATTACTGTCTGTTTCTTATCATTCAAACAATTTTGTATCCACATTGCCACTATCCATTTTATTCCATGATCTATAACCGATCTCATAAATCTGTTGTGTGGTATTATATTGATACCTTCTGAAAGTCCACATCATCAGCCCTCTCTGTTAGTTCTTCAAAAGGTCCAGCAAGTTAGTTAGACATGATCTTCTCTTAACAAATTCATGCTGTCTCTTCCAAAATAACACACTATTTTCTATGAGATTAATAATTCTGTCCCACATAATTATTTCTAGAAGCTCCCTGTCACTGAAATTAAAATGATTGACTAGTCTATGAATGCTGCATTATTTTTACAACCTGTTGTGAACAAGGGCATAAATGCTTGCAATTCTACAGTCATCCAGGACCATGTCTGAACATAGGGAAGTTTGAAAGATTGTTAGTGCCTCCGCGACTTCCACTCTTATTTCTTTTAATATCCTTGGGTGCATCTCATTTAGTCTTGGTGTGCTATCAATTTTAGTTCTTGACAGCTTATCCCAGACCACCTCCCACAAATTTATGATCCTTCAAGTGTCTGAGTTTTCTCCTCTGTCCACATTGCCTGAGTAGTATTGACATTGTAGGTAACGGGAGGTGCAAAGTATTGATTTAACACCTCTGCTGTGCCTTTTGCCTCCATGGCTATATCTCCTTATTGGTCCCTAATTGGCCCTTCTCCTCTTTCTACAACTCATTTATTATTCATGTGTTTCCACAAGACTTTGAGGTTTCCCTCTTATGTTCACAGCCATTCATTTCACAATTCAGGAGTCTCATTGATAGCCACAATAATACATGTCTGCTCCTCTTACTAAAAGAATACTCTATTACTCTTTTCCACTTAATGCCTATCTCTTGCTGGTGCCACAGACTTGAACCTTTTTGCCCACCTTCGAGGAACCATCCACTCAAGATGCAACTTGTTGTCTTCACTGCTTTGCTGGTGTCTTGAAGCATGTCTCAGGTTGTATTTTCCTAATCATCATGGATGATGTCCAGGAGAGCAAAGAGTCAACCTTGCAAATGAAGACATGGAGGATCCCACTGTGTCTTCAGATGATGAGTCAAGTGAAGAACATGACCATAAAGTCCCATGTGTTGGACATCAGCAAATTCACAAAAGAGAGACCAAAAGGGCTTTTTATTCTAGTGTGTTTCAGCTAAGGCCATGATATTGTCTCACAAAATTTTGCATAAATGTAGTAAGTGATTTGTATCCCAGTATATGAAACCAATCCATCCTTAAAGGTTGCTGTGTAGAAAGATCAATGATTTTCTTCAGAAAATATCAGGGCTCTGCACTCTTATTATTGTAAGTTAATACCTATTCTAAACATTAGCAGTAAAACACATTTCATGAGTAACAAATTTAATACAGAGCAGGTTAAGAATAGAACACTTAGTTTTACACAAGTATTAAGCTGCAGTAATGCGTTCTCTGTGTCTCATCATTTCTTAGCTTGTTTATGGGTTTTTTCAGTGAGGAGGCAGGTTGGTGACTTTGACATTCCTTTAGCTTGGCTGTGCTTGATAGGTATCATCTGGTGGCCTGAGGCTATGACCTCCTTGACTATTTGAGTGACTTCTCTCTCAGTGCAACAGCCTTACTCACAGAGGGGCGGAGGATTCATTGTATCATAAGGAGCACCCTGACTGGAGCACCGAGATGTAGATGAGAGCTGCTCATCTGGCACATGGAATCCACACTACAGGTGCAAGAGGACATAGTATAGACATCTCTCATTGTCTATCTCTCAAACTGGTAATGTCAACCAGAGATATTCAACACTGTCTGAACATATGTTCTTGAACATAAATCCAACAACATTTGAGTTTCTCGGTCTGGCTTTCCAGAAGAGTAAACAAACTCTTGATGAAGTCCCCACACTTTTAGAACATAGTTTGCAGTACCTGTTTGCAGCACTCTTGGCCGTGTTGAACTCTTCCACTACCTATGTCAGGGTATGTATGTCTAATGAAGGCCCTGCCCACATCTTCACACCTCACACTATCAGTCCACCATCAATGGCTTTATAGATTACTCCAGTGACTCAACAGCTTCCTAGGACTTTACATTACCTTGATCTCCTAAACACCTTCATGAGTCAAAGGCCTGCACTGTTACAACCTCTGAAATGTTGAAAATTGGGATCCCTTTAAAACTGAGTTTTTCTAGTATTCCCTGTTATCACAAGATCTCAATTAACTGTTGCTCCAGAAGTAACTAACCTTAATCATCAGGATCACCAAGGTGATGATCTTCCATTGCATTGACTTTGAAGAACTATATGGCACCATCAACATACTCTATTATCAATACAACATCTGGGAAATTGCATATTTTGGTCTAAGAAGGAATGGCAAATGCCTCAAAATAGACAACGGTCATCCTGATGACATGAGTACCTATCCCATGACGTGGAAGGATTCAAATGGGCAATTAACATGTGTAAACTGCTAGCTCGAGAAATAGGGTACTTCAGCAAGTGCTGGGTTAGGGAGTAGTCCTCATCAATAGCAATCCTTGATAGGGAGCTAGGTCTTCTTCAGATCCAAGATGGCCAGAAAATATTACAGGAAGACTCAGGAAAGTGTTCCCTACCATTTCAGCTCGAGAGCAGGGTGCTGCCTTCACAGACTTCATGCTGATTGACTGTTTATCCTCTTGTTTATCAGTGGAATGCGTGGTACAATCCTCTGTCAAATTAACTAACATATCACAATAAACTATTGTTTCACAACAGACCTAATAATCGATCTGAAAATTCCTTATTAATTGGCTATGTTAGGTAACTGTGGTCACAAAACTCCAAATCTAATAGACTGCTCATTCAATGCTCAAACTAGTAAGGACTACTGTGTGGGCTAACATGCACAAACCCACCGAAGGTCCAGTATCTGAGCTGGAATTAGGTGAAGAGCAAGAATATGGTTGTCTACATTCTAAGATCTCCTCAATTCCTCAGACTTGATTGTGTAACCCTTAGGTTTGCTACATAACTGTGCTAATGAATGATCTGCAGAAGGTACAACAGTAGTGAGTATATAGCAATGAGAGAGAGACCCTGAGTCTCCAACTAGCTTCATTTTGGACACAGAAAAGCAAGGTGACTCACGGCTCAGATTTTATAAGTTGCACTTTAGAGACGCATTTCTTCCTATTCCATTGTCCCAAAGATCATACCTATTGCTCAGAGAAGGTTCCCAGATTATTTACAAACCTTGACACCATCTGTGGCCCCTCCTCATTTTGTGTATAGATTTGAGCAAAGTTGTAACAACAACATCGAGTTGCACATCATTGAACACAAATCATGGTATAGGCAATCTTAGACCAGACTACGCTAGACAGGAATGAGAGAAAGATGAAGTCTGAAGAGCACATGGATATAAACACACAAAAATGACAGATGAGTCCTTATCTAACGTAACTGTAGAGATCAAAGACTGAGTGAGGGAGGGAGAGAGAGAGTGAGTGAGTGAGTGAGTAAGGAAATATACAACACCATCAACAATATCCTTAGTGGCATAAATTTCACAAATGAGGAGGAGAATGACAACAGACCCCCATTCCTAGATGTCACAGTAGAACAAATGGTTAATAGAGAACTTCATACCAACGTCTACAGAAAAACAACATACACAGACCAAATACTTAACTACAGAAGCAATCATCTCACCACCCACAAATAGAGCTGCATCAGAACATTATTTCAACAAGCCACAACACACTGCAGCACCCAGGAACCACAAACAGCTGAAGAAAAATACCTATACAGCATACTCAGAAAGAACGTGTACCCAATAAACACAGCCTGCCGATTTATCAAAAACAAACCCAAACAAGCAGACACAACACGTTTAGAAACCCTAGCCACATTACCTTACATCAAAGACATCTCTGAGATGTCTCCAGACTACTCAGCCCCCTTGGCATCATGATAGCCCACAAACCTACCAACACACTTAAACAGCAGCTAATGAACCTAAAGACCCTATTCAAACAACTAGGAAAATGATGTCATTTATAAAATACCATGCAAGGACTGTTACAAACACTACATCAGAGTAACAGGCAGAAAACTAGCCACCAGGTTACACGAATGCTAACTAGCCACCAAAAGACATGACCCACTATCACTAGTATCCTTACATACGGACGAGGAAGGACACAACTTTGACTGGGACAACACACCCATCCTGGGACAGGCTAAACAGAGACATGCATGGGAATTCCTCAAGACCTGTCATCCTAACAGGAACTCCATCAATAAACACATCAATTTGGATCCCCATCTACCATCTTCTGAGAAAAAGAACTGGAAATGATATCACCCACCTTAAGAAACCAAGACACATAAATAGAAAGACACATAAACGCCACCAGTGCTTCACCAGAGACTCACTGATGATGCTACCTCGTATGGTGACAAAATGTCTGAAAACAAACCTTCCAGCTCAGCGAGCAAACTTACAACCTGATCCTCAACCTGAGTTACAAATCTTCTCAAAAATTGCAGGTAAGTCTTATAAATAGTTTGATGCATTATGATGAATCAGATTTACTCTATTGATGTCAGTTGCTGCGTGCATCAGGATCTTACTCTAGATTCAATAATCATTGCTACATGTAGTTGGGAGATCACCTAAAGCATAAAATATAGTGGTATAAACAGAGAATAACAGACATTTTTTCATGATTATTAACTGACATGGTAACATGGGAAAGAAATTTACTTGGATCACGTGGATGATAGTCAAAGATTTAGTTAAGTGCATCATTTCTGAAGCATAATTCAGAGAAGATAAATGTTGAGAGTAAAGAAATGAGATGGTTTAGGAAGGTTGTCACAATCTGAAACTCCTTGGCAGTGTTTTCAACAACTTAATGAGAAACAGTAATGTAACTAATACTTGTCCTCCTGTGCATACAAATGAAAGTTTGCATACCTCTTTTTCACTTCAGTGACATCTTTTGAATACAGTAGGCATGTTTCAGCAGTTCAACTGCTTTGATGCTTTACAAACATTGTGGGAAAAAGATTCTAAAAGAAGCCTTCATTATTAGTTGCCTGTGAGGGTTGTGCAGAAATCTGTAAATAACCTTGTGATATTGGACATGATAATACTCAAGTGAAGGGTTGTCATTTTAATTCCAAGGTTTTTGACAGGGAATATTTAAAACACTTAGTCCAAGAACAGAAAGGACAAAGTTTGTCAAATACTAAACTAAAACCAAATCAACCCAATAGAGACATGGACCACCTAATCACTGGCTCTATATTGGCTGTGGAGTCAACAGAGCTCATTAGAAGGTGGATCACTTAACATTTAAATTCAAGATCTGGAGTTCCTATTTTTCTGAAATACCAGATTGGCAAGAGGCAGAGAAACAATATACATTCAAACAAAACTTTCTGACCAGGGGATTAACTTAGTCAATATTCGCTTGTTTTTGCCATGACTACATCAGTCAGAAGACAGAAGAACCGGGGCAGCCTCAAAAAGGAAAAGGAGAAAGCAGCATGAGGCATACAACTCCACAAGATCAGTACTTCAAAGCAGCATCGCTTTCTCTCTCCTTGTATCCCTCTTTCCAACAAGAACCAAAGGAAGTTACAAACCCAAGGAAGTGGAATGACCTCAAGGAATTTGACCAGAAAAGACATGACAGGATGAAAGTTTCATCTGGAACATGCAGAATACTGAAGCCAATGCCATGTGCAAAGTTGCCCCACATCTCCTGACCAAATCTTCATTAACCTTGAGAGTTTAACAACCTCATGGAAGGAATTCCCGAGAGGCTTAGTCAATGAAGTCCAAGGGGAAGTAATTTGTTTTGTTGTTCCTCATAGAAGAACACCTGGAATTGGTTGCGCCACATTGAGTGTACATATTAAACATACTCATTATTTAAAACCTGAAACCTGTCTCAATTGCATTATTCATCATCCTTCACTATGGTTTGCAAAAGTAAGTCCAGATCCTCAAATGCAAATAAGTGACACTCGGTTGCGACCAGGAAAGCTTAATAACCCTCACACAATCAGAAACACTTTACACATTGAAATAAAAGGTTACTTTTAATAATTAAGTGTCCCAATTAAAGTCCCAAAGACTTTCGGCAAACATAAAATGGATGAGCATCAAAGAATGGTTTCCCACAATAATATTATTCCCAGGATTCTCCCTGAGGTCTTTATACAAGCACACTCAACAACAAACAATGCATTCACTTTAGTTTTACCCACATCGCCCCTACTACCCCAACACATCTCATCCCGCACCATGACAACCTTTTTGGTATATTTGGAGAACAAATTATATAAAAGAGACCCAAAGATATATGTATGTTGCCAAGTTCCTCAATTTCTTTTCTGCAGATGACAATTCATAACAACTGTTGTATTCCCTTTATTGCCACATGAAAACCTTGCCCACAATTAGTTGTGTGAACAGATAGAAAGGACCAACTTCCATCATCCTGATCAGGAGCAAGTAGAGGTAGGACTGAAAAGAATATGACCACTGAGCAGGAACGCCAGATGCCCCACCTAACCTTTGGCCATTTCATGAGCTTGGGTGAGGAAGTGTGTCACAGCACATTCCAACTATTATGAAGGAGGTAAATGACAACATCGTGATCTCATTGACAGCTTACCGAGGTAAGGGTTTTTTTAAGTTTTATGACACAGCTAACCTTTTGCAGCTATTGGATTTTACCAACTGCGTGGAGAAGTGCCTCTCTGATTTTGAAGGCAGGTCGAGTTTAAAAGGTAAGTAAAAAGCTTTTGATTCCTTTATGATGGTGTTGTGATCAGAATATGTAGCTACCCCTGAAACAATATATTTTCCAGATTGTTAGTTTTGTCAACTCGTAAGCTGCCAAGTAAAGCATGAACATTTTAAATATGGAAAAAATCTTCAGACCAGTTAAAGAGGTTTACCTAATGAATGGAAATGTAGAGACCTTTCCACATAAATGAAAAGGTAACACAATGATAAACATTGTGTAAATGATTGCATAAGAGCAATGGAAATAGATGATTAGATTTCGAAGTGCTGAGATAGCAGTCTTGCAACCTTTATGTTTAAACAGAAAGTTCCATGCTACCAGATCAGCAAAAGTTGACATTCTGGGGAGTAGTTGAGCAGGTTACTGGCGTGAAAATTGCAGTTAGACTCATACTTGTCCTATTTCAGAGTCTCGTAGGGCTTGGGGAATTGCCCATTGGAAGTTCAAGCTTCCTGGTCAATTCCCAGGGAGCCTTTGAGCGGTGAATCCCCAAGGGATTCCATTGCTCATTTTGAAAGTTATGTCTGGTTTCCAATCATCAGGAAAACCACCATCTGGGGCAAGAGATCAGTAAGCAAGGCATTGGGATAAATGGGGAATTTTCCAGTTGTCAAGCTGAAACAAGCGCATCGCTACAAGGAATAATTCTGGAGTACCAGCTTTTTAGAACCTATGTTAATAACTTAGTTAAATTTTAGAATATTCTAAGCTTGTGGACATTACAAACCTAATGTACATACAAGCCTTAATGAGGCACAACAAGGCTGGAAATAGATATAGACAAGTTAAATAATTAGGTAACAAGATGCTTGATGGACAAATGAGGAAGTGAGAGGTTATTGACTTTGGTAGCAAGAATAGAAAAGCAGAATATTTTTAAAGGCAAATAACAATTGTAAACCAGGCAGAGGCTCAGAAGCCATATAGAAGTGGAACTGATTGCGGACTGTTATCTGATCTCACAAAATTATTAACTTTGTTTTCTACTGCAGGGCTTGGCCCAGTAGATTGTTCGGTAAAGTCCAAATCCTGCTGTGTGAGAGTCTATGTAAAAAGGTGCATGTTCATTCTGCTCCATGAAGAAGATGGGAGGAAGATGGGGGAGATGAACTAAAGGGAAATGGGGTGCTGGGGTGAAGAAAAAGATGGTGGGGGAATGGGTTGACTAAGAGAGCGAGGTTGGGGTATGAGTGAGTGTACTGGATTCTCTCCACCTCCACTACTACAGCTGAAGTCCAAAGGTTCATTTGTGGCTGCAAGTGAGAAGGCTGTCTGATGGTAAGTTTTATTTAAGGCAAGATTGTATTATTACTTAAATGATTTGTGCTGTAAGAAATTACAACTGTGATGTGTATACTCCCTGCATTATGTTTCGACTATTTAGTACATGTTTTTACATTGATTATGCAGACCGTTTAATTATCTGGAATATTTGATTAATCGGCACACTCCTGGCCCCGTAGCTGCCGGTTAATATGAAGTACCCTGTACAAGTACATGGAATAAACAGCACTGGCATGCAGATACAGTCAATACCTAGGAAGTCAAATGGAATATTGATCATTGTGGATTGGAATTCAAAAATAAGAAAGTTACCCTACAATCGAACAGGGCTTTGGTGAGAATATACTTAGAATGCTGAGAGCAATTTTCATATAATCATAGAATCCCTATAGTGTGGAATCAGGCCATTCAGCAATCGAGTCCACATTTACCCTCCGAAGAGTATCCCACCCAGACCCACCCCAATCGTATTCCTATAATTCTGTATTTTCCATGGTTAACCCACCTAGCCTGCACACCTCTCGACAATATTGGCAATTCAGCAAGGCCAATCCACCTAACCTGCAGATCTTTGGACTGTGAGAAGAAACTGGAGCATCCAGAGGATACCCATGCAGACACAGGAAGAATGTGGAAAAGCCACATGGACAGTTGCTGAACCTGGATTCCTGGTGCTGTGAGGCAGCCTTGCTAACCACTGAGCCATCATGCTGCCCCAAATTTTGGTTACCATATTTAAAGAAGGATACACTTGTACTGGAAAAAGTACAAGAAAGACTCACTGGATTGATCATTGGGATGAAGAAGTTGTCCTGTGAAGAGAAACTAAGTGGTTTATGGAGATTAGAAAAGTAAGAAGCAGTCCCACTGAACCATAAGATTCTGAAGGTTTAACAAAGCATGAACTTTCTGAGGAAGGAACTAATCATTTACAACAAACGAGGGGAAGTTTCTTCTCCCTGAGAATTGATATACTTTGGAGTCATCTGCCCAAGAAATTTGTTGATTCTCTGTGGCTAAGTATAATTATGAATACGATTATTGGTCTCTGGGAATTAAGGGATGGGGGAGCAGATGGGAAAGTATACTTGAAGCACAGGTCAGCAATGATTGGAGATAGGCAAATGGAAACTGAGTAGGCCCTTCAACTCGTCTCTGCCATTCAACACTATCATGGCTAATTCTCAATCTGAATGCAAACTATTAGCTTGAGTGATGATATGGTCTACTCCTGCCTCTAAATGTTATCCTCACTTATCTAGTGATTCATCACATAAAATATTCTTTTCTAGCCTATCTCTAAAGGACATATGCTGCTCGACTCACAGCTAGAGTTAGATTGAGCAACATATTTTTTTGGAAGACTGAGCTCTTTCTGAAGTAGCAGAGAGGTGCTCATGCTTTTAGCTCAAATGGAAGAGAGGTACCAAGCTTAACATTAAATATGAGAGGACACAGCAAATGATGAAATGGCTGCTAAATGCATTGTGTTGGATAGAGGAAAGACAGAATGTGCAAAGAAATCCTGCGCAACTTTTTTTTAGAATATAACTCATCATGGCTAGACTACATGTAGGCCCCCCTGCTCTGGTCTGTTGTGGAAAGCCTTTGGAGATAGACTGTGATGTTCGTCTTTTTAACTTTGCTTCTTTTTTTAACTGACCTATGGTCATACTATGTATTGCTGTAATTTCCTTGTTCTTACTTTTTCTATTCTGTAACTAAGGATTTACCTAGGTAGCCTTGTACCTAAGATCACACTGTAAGTAGCAACTAGTAAACTTTTCACTGTACTCATTTGAGTACATGCAACAATAAAGCTAATTCAAATTCAATTCATCAGGCCCATGATTTCCCCCGCTTGTGATAGCATGCAAGAATTCTTTTATAGAGGAGATGATCTATAGGAAGACTTGTCCTTCTAAAACATTTGGATTTGTGCACAAGCTCCTTTTGCATGAATAAAGGGAATGTTCCATTGACATCTTGTGAGGCGCATAAACCTATATGGGATTAAATATATTCTGAAGTCTGTATGGTTAGAAATGTGGCAAAATGACATTTACAGAAATGGAGATGTGTACATGGAGGAGGAGGAGGTGCAATAATATCTAGTACAGTGATAGTAGAAGAATGAAGGAATGGCAAGTGAGGTATTTTGAGCAGTGAAAAAGGAGATTTTGACATTTGAGGAGGGAATAAAGAGCAGTATTCCTACTTACTTAACTCTGAAGTCATGAAAGTTCTTTTTAGCATTACAGCCATGCCCCAGGAGCTAGTTTCCTGACATTCTCTGTGTTGTCTGGTAATATTGCTGGCCCAAGAGGTTCAGGATCTTTCTCACTCTTTTTAATGAAAACTTCCCTGTGTCAGAAGTTACAAATTTGAGGTAGTATCAGATTTTCTGTTGAAGTGGCCCAGAAAAGGGGGGGTATACCATCCATTTGTCATCTTAAAATGGAAGTGAATTGATTCAAGACCTTCAAATTATTTCTGTTTATTTCATCACTATATTTATTTTATCTCAAGAACCTAAATAATGCAAATGTTATCACCCTTTGAAAGGAGCATACTAAAGTAAACTTTGCATGGTCTGATAGAAATTTAGAAAAAATTGGGTACAGGCAAACAATATAATTGCTAGGATAAGACAAGGATGTGCCTGATTTAGTCATTGCTCAACATTAATAATTGCAGTCATGAACATTTGAGTAAACATTCTCACAGCCTATTAGTAATTGTGAACAAATCAGGTTTGCATTTTTAAAGTTTTTAGCTTCCAAATTCTGATGTTAACACAGTATAACATTATAGTAATGAAATGACTGAAATGTAAAAAGTCAATTTATTATTCCTATGTGAAAAGATGACTTCCAATCACTCCATTTTTCTATTTACTTCAGTTTACAATATATACATTTTAAAGCAGAATTGAATCTTCTTTCCTCAAGTCTTTTCAAACAAGCTTGAAGAAAAAGCAGGGCAAATAAAGGTGAGGAAATATAACTCCTCATGTCTTTTCTTATCAATAACTGAATTAAAATCAGATTCATTTGTATCTGAGTGAACATTAAACAGGCTTTATTGAACATAACTATATACTGGAGATGAAGCTTACCTGGGAACTTGACAAAGCCAAGCTCCAGGTCCATGTGACCTGACCTCACTATGTCATAGAACCTTTCACACATGCTCAGTAGCTATTCTTAGAGTAAAGATATCATTAAACATTTACTCCGCAATACCTATTTGTGCAATTCAGGTACCTGAAGTGAATAGCCATAAAATGTTAGGACATGAACATTTAACAGACAGACTAATAGAATAACACTGCTAATATTTCACACTGATCATTAACCAAACATTATTTAATAAGAATTTAGGTTTCATTTTTCTATATAAAATGATGAGGCTACTAATGAAAATAATGGTAAGAGAGTGGAAAGCATCCACTACTGCGATGTTTTAATTACATTTGAATTTATGTTTAATTACACAAATAATACAAATATATTTCAAATGCATCTGTTTATTTTTTTAAAATAAGATTCCATTCAGATTTAACTTAGCTCATTCTCTATTATCCACAGCACTCCAACAAAGTTAAATCTCATAGTTATATCAATAATTGAAAGGATGAAAAATAACCCAAGGGCAAAGTAAATCTACTCAAAAGTTAAGTGAATGTGAAGATATTCCAAGTCTCCAAAACTCATTTTACATTTTAATCATTTGAACACAGTGAATCAAATGTACCAAGTTCTAACACAATGAGCAAAAAAAAATGGGAGGCAGTGAAGGCCTAGAGGTTGTTTTGAACTCTTTTGTGGAGCAGTGTGTCCTAAGGACCATAATGACTCATGCAAACTCACCCCTGTGGCCAGTTAGGAAACATGCTCAGTCATGGAGTGCTACAATAGACTAGCTCCCACCATTGCAACAATGGCAGATATGGGGAACATTTCTTTTAAGCAATAATGACCATTGTTCGATATCGCCAATGGGTGCTCATAGTACTAAGACTAAAAGACCAATATTAAGTTGCCTTCACATTTAGGGGGCAATAATACACATGGATGCAAGAGAGATATACCTCTTGTGAGAAATTCACAACAGTCCTCAATTTTCAAATCGTGGAAAGCCAAGTGATGAAGAGTTTTAGCCAACCTAGTCAGCTAATACAGGATATGGATGTCCTACTGCTGGTCTCAAGCAACACAGAGGTCAACAGCTTACGATTGGAGGAGCTGTTGGAACTGTTAAAGGACCCAGGGTTCAAGGTAAACTCTAAGGAGGTCATGATTGGACAGAGGTGGTGCAGTTCCTAGAAGTGCACCACCTCTAGTTATTAGAACTAGAGGTAGGTGAGCACTTTGGGGACAGTGACCACAATTCGGTGATTTTTACTCCAGTGATGGAGAGGGATAAGTGTGTACTACAGGGCAAGAGTTATAGCTGGGGACAGGGAAATTATGATGCGTTGAGGCATGACTTAGGATGTGTGGATTGGAAAAGTAGATTCCAAGGCAAGAGCGTAATTGATATGTGGAACTTGTTCAAGGAGCAACTATTGAGTGTCCTTGATAAGTACGTACCTATCAGGCAGGGAGGAAAGGGTCGTATGAGGGAGCCGTGGTTTAATAAGGAGTTGGAATCCCTTGTTAAATGGAAGAGGGCGTCCTTTGTAAAGATGAGGCGTGAAGGTTCAATAGGGGTGATTGAGAGTTATAAGGTAGCCCGGAAGGACCTGAAAAGAGAGCTAAGAGCAGCAAGGAGGGGACATGAAAGGTCCTTAGTTGGTAGGATTAGGGAAAACCCTAAGGCTTTCTATAGGTATGTTAGGAATAAAAGAATGACTAGGGTAGGAATAGGTCCAATCAAGGATAGTAATGGGAAGTTGCGTGTGGAGACTGAAGAGATTGGGGAGGCACTGAATGAATACTTTTCGTCAGTATTCACTCAGGAACAGGACATTGTTGTCGATATGAATACTGAGGCACAAATAAGTAGAATGGATGGCTTTGAGATATGTAGAGAAGAGGTGTTGGAAATTCTGGCAAGGGTGAAAATAGATAAGTCCCCTGAGACTGATGACATTTATCCTAGGATTCTCTGGGAAGCAAGGGAGGAGATTGCAGAGCCATTGGCCTTGATTTTTGTGTCCTCTTTGTCTACAGAAGTAGTGCCAGAGGACTGGAGGCTGGCAAACGTGGTTCCCTTGTTCAAGAAGGGGAGTAGGGATAATCCTAGTAACTATAGGCCAGTGAGTCTCACTTCTGTTGTGGGCAAAGTCTTAGAGAGAATTGTAAGGGATAGGATTTATGCACATCTGGATAAGAATGATGTGATCAAGGATAGTCAGCATGGTTTTGTGAAGGGCAGGTCGTGCCTCACAAACCTTATTGAATTCTTTGAGAAGGTGACTAAGGAGGTAGATGAGGGGAAAGCGGTAGATGTGGTATATATGGATTTTAGTAAGGCGTTTGATAAGGTCCCCCATGGTAGGCTACTGCAGAAAATACAGAGATATGGCATTGAGGGTGAGTTGGAGGTTTGGATTAGGAATTGGCTGGCTGGAAGAAGACAGAGGGTAGTAGTTGATGGCAAAGGTTCATCTTGGAGTGCCGTCACTAGCGGTGTTCCGCAAGGATCTGTTTTGGGACCATTGCTGTTTGTCATTTTTATAAATGACCTGGAGGAAGGGTTAGAAGGTTGGGTGAGCAAGTTTGCGGACGATACGAAAGTCGGAGGAGTTGTAGACAGTGAGGAAGGTTGTGGCAGGTTACAGCGGGATATAGAGAAGCTGCAGAGCTGGGCAGAAAGGTGGCAAATGGAGGTCAATGTAGCTAAGTGTGAGGTGATTCACTTTGGTAAGAGTAATAAAAAGATGGATTACTGGGCTAATGGTAGACTACTTGGTAGTGTGGAAGAGCAGAGGGATCTTGGTGTCCATGTACACAGATCTCTGAAAGTTGCCACCCAGGTAAATAGTGCAGTGAAGAAGGCATATGGCGTACTGGCTTTTATTGGTAGAGGAATTGAGTTTCGGAGTCCTGAGGTCATGCTGCAGTTGTATAAGACTCTGGTGCGGCCGCATCTGGAATATTGTGTGCAGTTTTGGTCGCCATACTATAGGAAGGATGTGGAGGCACTGGAACGGGTGCAGAGGAAGTTTACCAGGATGTTGCCTGGTATGGTAGGAAGATCCTATGAGGAAAGCCTGAGGCACTTGGGGTTGTTTTCATTGGAGAAAAGAAGGTTTAGGGGTGACTTGATAGAGGTGTACAAGATGATTAGGGGGTTAGATAGGGTTGACAGTGAGAACCTTTTTCCACGTATGGAGTCAGCGATTACAAGGGGGCATAGCTTTAAATTAAGGGGGGGTAGATATAGGACTGATGTTAGGGGTAGGTTCTTCACTCAGCGAGTCGTAAGTTCATGGAATGCCCTCCCAGTAGCAGTAGTGGACTCTCCCTCTTTATGGGTATTTAAGCGGGCATTGGATAGGTATATGGAGGATAGTGGGTTAGTGTAGGTTAGGTGGGCTTTGATCGGCGCAACATCGAGGGCCGAAGGGCCTGTACTGCGCTGTATTCTTCTATGTTCTATGTTCTATGTAAGTGATGATTAGTGCAGATAAAAAGGGCTGTAGATGAAATACAAAAATAAGAGAGGTATAAGCTCCATACGATGCAGATGAAACAAAGTCTTTTCTGGCAACTACAGAGAACTGCAGGGAGTTCATCAAAGGTTACAGCCACAGTAACCCCTCTCCTCATGCTTCCTAGGAAATGGGAAAAGTGGGAATGGAATAATAATTGCGAAGAAACATTTACCCATCTGAAGATAAACTTCCAAATTGATCTATAATTTGAGCAGTAATTGGTGAGAAAGACATCTTTTTGGACATGGCAGTCATAAGGATAGTTTGCATGTGACAATACTCCAAGACCACATGATAAGGTGAGATCAGTGACCATTAGACCACATCAAGTCTGCTCCACCAATCCATCATGGCTGATATGTTTCTCAATCCATTCTCCTGTCTTCTCCCTATAACCCTTGATCCCCTTAATAATCAAGAGCTTATCTACCTATCTCTCTCTGTAATACACTCAATGAATTCCACAGATTATCCACCCTCTGGCTGAAGAAATTCCTCCTTATCCCAGTTCTAAAGGGTCATCTCTTCACTTGGAGGCTGTGTAGTCTCTCCAACTAGTAGATATATCTTCTCCACATCCACTCTATCCAGGTGTCTCAGTATTTGTTTCAATCAAATCCCTCCCCCCATCATTCTAAACTCCGAGTACAGATCCAGAGTCTTCAACCTCTTGTCATATGACAAGCGTTTCATCCCTGGGATTATTCTTGTCAACCTTCTCTAGACTCCCTCCAATGCCAGCATATCCTTCCTAAGATACAGAGCCTAAAATTGCTCACAATATTCTAGATGCAGTCTAACCAGAGCCTCAGCAGTACATTTCTGCTCTTGTATTGTGCCCTTTTGAAATGAATGCTAATATTGCATTTATCTTCCTAACTGCAAACAATCTGCATGTTAACCATCAGAGAATCATGAACTCAGACTCCCAAGTCTCTTTGTGTTTCAGATTTCCAAAACTGTTCCACATTTAGAAGATAATCTATATATCTATGCTTCCTATTCCTACCAAAGTACATAACCTCATAATTACCCACATTTTATTCCATTTGCCAATTCTTTATCCACCCTCCTGGCCTGTTCAAGTCTCCTTGCTTCCTCAACACTACCTGCTCCTCCATATTTAATTGAATCATCTGCAAACATATCAACAATTCCCTTAGTTCATTCATCCATATGATAAATATATAACATGAATATTTGTGGTCCCAACACTGACCCGTGTGGATGTCTGCTAGTCACTAGTTACCATTCTGAAACTCTCTGCCTTCTGCCAGTCAGCCAATCCTCTATCCATGCCAGTACTTTGCCACTAACACCGTGGGCTTATCTTATTTAGCAGCCTCCTGCAAGACCTTTGAAAGGCCTTCTGGAAATCCAAATAGATCATATTCATTGGCCTTCCTTTGCCTAAATTGTTTGTTACCTCCTCAAAGAATTCTAACAAATTTGTCAGGCACAACTTCCCTTTGATGAAGCTGTGCTGACTCAGCCCTATTTTACCATGCGCTTTCAAGTTGTCCACATGACATCCTTAACAATGGACTCTAAATGCTTACCAATGGCTGAAGTCAGGTGAAGTGACCTATTGTCTTCTACCTCCTTCCCTTCTTAAACAGCATTAGTCATTTTCCAGTCCTCTAGAATTTTCACTGATTCCAGTGATTCCTGAAAGATCACTATCAATGCCTCTATAATCTCAACTATCTCCTTCAGAATATATCCTCCCAAGAGATGGGCTACTTGTATTGCCTTTCAAATAGGTTAACCTTACCAGATGTCAATTTTTACTGAGTCAAGTCAATGGAGATCAGATATTTTCCAGTTGTTAACACAATTATAATTTAATGATCCCATTCTCATTGACGTATCAATCAGCCTCTTTCCTTATTTCCCTCATATCAACCTTGCTACCTATTTTTGACCTATCCTTTTACTTTTCTTTCATCCTCTTGTTTCCCACCTCTAGTTCTTCTTCATTCTCTCAACAAGAATATCAGAAGAGACTTAAGATACCTTACTTAGAACTGAATCAATCCTGATGCTTCAAAATTGGTTCCTTTTTTCCAATTTCCTTATTATAGAAGAAGACCTCTTCCACTATTATTACCAATTTTGCATTCTTCAGCTGTGCTAAGCAATATTAATCTCTGAAACTCATCTCAAAAGAAAATAGGCACTTATTAGTCTCATTGCTAATTCTGGGTCACTACTGTGCTCAATTTATCTTCCAATCTGAATGCAAAACTTCAAAAATTGTTAATCCAGTATGAAAGACAATGAGGATAATATATAAATATAAAATCTTCCTTTATGTCATTTTTTTCTCAAATTGTGACAAATGGAAAAATATGTCCTTGCCTTTGTGTTTCATGCTGACTCTAACTTCAGTCTTCATGTAACTCTATTTAGAAACATCTGAAGCTGTTTGATGCAAGCCAAATATATACCTTAGCTGAGATATACTAGCTATACTTTAAGTCAAATAAATTTAGTGTTTGCAATAAATTGGACTTAAAACTTATTAAAGTTATTAATTCTCTCTGGAAGATTCTAAAATGTGACATACTGATGCATTAATGTGGTTCTAGATGTATGTTTGCTCGCTGAACTGGAAGGTTTTCTCAGACGTTTCATCACCAGCTAGGTAACATCACCAGTGAGCCTCTGGTGAAGCACTGGTGGTGTGGTCCACTTTTTATTTATGTGTCTGGGTTTCCTTGTACTGTCGTGATGTCATTCCCTGTTCTTTTTCTCAGGGGGTGGTAAATTGGATCCAAGTCAATGCGCTTGTCTGCGCGTGTCTCTGTTTGGCTTGTCCTAGGATGGATGTGTTGTAACCACCCCTGAGAAAAAGAACAGGAAATGACATCACCAACACAAGGAAACCTAAACACAAGCAGGCTATACCACCAGTGCTTCACTGGAGGGCTCAGTGATGACGTCACCTAGCATGGTAACGAAATGTCTGAAACCGAACCTTCCAGCTCAGCTAGGAAACTTACATGCAGAACCTCAACCTGAGCTATTAATCTTTTCAAAACTCCCTAGCATCAATGTGGTGTTTATTAGTAAGTGTTCAAATCCTAACTTTCAATGAATTGTAAGAATGAATAAAAATTTCAAATTCTGATATGTCAGGAAAAATATAGAGAAAAGATTTCAATTACCAAGTTTTAACTCTTCAAGTAGCCCAGAAAGGAACTTATGGCTGAGATCTTCTCAATGATGAACTGACATTATAACTGCTAGTTCTTTGATAATGCTAAAATATATGAAATGACTGATCACACTGAATATTTACAAGTATGGAAGACCTTTGAATCAAAAGGAACTAACTTACAAATGAGTTAATTATTGTGGCCTTTTGCATGAGTGGAGAAACCAAGACACAGCTATTGATCAAACAACATGAAACACAGGGATCTTGAAGAGAGCAGAAACTCTCAGAGGAAAAGAATAAAATTGAATATCAAAAGCCAAAACCATCTTCGTAATAGTTACTCTGCATACATGTTACAGTACCCCTGACAAAACCCAACTGAAATGTGAGTCCTACTGATGCTAGATATAGCGGAAGGTGGGAGGAGGTTAATGAACATAACTTGACGAATGCTGTGAAGTAGAAAACTGATTTCTACAGAGACCAACAGTCAGTGATTGGTAAGCAGCTGTTTGAACATCAATTCGGATTGTATAAACTTTAATTAATTCTGATTACTACAATCATGGTTCTGATTCAAGGCTTGTACATAATGACATGAAACAAAGAACATTTCTGGAGAGAAAAAGAAATTGAAGAAAGGAGTGATATTTGGACATCAACCAAGTGAATTCTCTAAAAAGAATTTACAAATATTTTGAAATGTCAGAAGTTTCTATTGACACAAATAAATATGTAAACCATTCAAAATTCAAAAATATATACATTTAACAGTAACTTTATTGAATGTCTTCTTTTAATTTTATTTTGTATTTAGAATAAAGTTTCAAACTTGAACATCTAAGATTCTCTCAAGTCTCATCCTGTGTTACTTAGAACTATTACTGACCTTTGCTGCTTCAACAGTAACCTGGCAGAAAAGATTACCCACCCAAGCTAGAACACATGTAATTTCCATTCCATTAAAATCAGCAATGGATGTGGAAAACCCATGTATTAAATTGGTGCCAAGGCAAAGGTGACTCCATCACTCCCCTTGCATTTATTTACTGTAGTGATTCTGCTAATTAAGGCAATTTCTGTACTTAAATACATGCCATCTGGAAATTTTTTTCTGATTCATCAGTACCATTTAAACACGTCTCAGCACAACAAAAATCTATTTCATTTTCAAAATGATTTAAAGCAATTCAGCCAAATGTTAAATTTCTAAAGCCTCGTACAGATAAACATTATAAGGCAGCAGCAGCTATTTTCACCAACTAGAAAGTCAGGAGCACCCTTTCATCCATCAGTCTGAACCTCAGTTGACATTGTACTCCTCAGGCAGCTAATTGGCTGTAATAATGGCTTCTACCTGTCTGAAGCAGAATGTACAATCTCCAAGTACTGCCAATATCAGAAAGCCTATTGCCCCAGGCATGTTACTGGGTATGCTGATCACTACTGGGATTGTAGTAGGCCTCAGAGTAGTGGCTATTAAGGAGGTCCAGGACATAGGTATAAAAGGTGGGGCATCACTGGCACCTATCAGTAGACCCCAACATGGGGTTGAGGAATGGGTGCTAGCCTGTGCTGTGAGGTATTCTGATCAATAGGTTTACTGAACAACCTATTCAGATGAAAAAGTACATATTGATTGATGTGATTGATAAGATACCATTGTCATTGGGAAGAGAACGTTGAGAGGTAATGTAAGGACCCTATTTAAACTAAATGTGGCCTGACAACCTGCCCAGTGCTGACAATGATAGGACAGGGACATACATAATTTAAACTATAACTTTAGTGGGAAGGCTTATTAAGTACTTATTGACAAAAATACATTTGAAAATTGTGCAAGTGTTACGTATTATTACTTTAGTCTGTGCAAGGTAGAAAACATCCACTTTGTTTTTGGAAAATAGGGAAACGGCCAACTTGGCTGCAAAACAATAGAGTCATAGAGTCATAGAGATGTACAGCATGGAAACACATCCTTCGGTCCAACTCGTCTATGCTGACCAGATATTCCAACCCAATCTAGTCCCACCTGCCAGCACCCGGCCCAAATCCTTTCAAACCCTTCCTATTCATACACCCAGGCAAATGCCTTTTAAATGTTGCAATTCTTCTGGCAGCTCATTTCATACATGTATCACCCTCTGCATGAAAACGTTGCCCCTCAGGTCTCTTTTATATCTTTCCCCTCTCATCCCAAATCTGTGCCCTCTAGTTCTGGACTTCCCCACCCCAGGGAAAAAAAACTATTATCCAATCCATGCCCCTCATGATTTTATAAAACTCTATCAGGTCACCCCTCAGCCTCCGACGCTCCAGGGAAAACAGCCCCTGCCTATCAACCTCTCCCTATAGCTCAAATCCTCCAACCCTGGCAACACCCTTGCAAATCTTTTCTGAACCTTTTCAAGTTTCACAACATCTTTCTGATAGGAAGGAGACCATAAATGCACGCAATATTCCAACAGTGTCCTAACCAATGTCCTGTATAGCTGCAACATGACCTCCCAACTCCTGTACTCAATACTCTTACCAATAAAGGAAAGCCTACCAAATGCCTTCTTCATTATCCTATCTACCTGCGACTCCACTTTCAAGGAGCTATGAACCTGCACTCTAAGATCTCTTTGTTTAGCAACACTCCTTGGGACCTTACCATTAAGTGTATAAGTCCTGCTATGATTTGCTTTCCCAAAATGCAGCACCTTGCATTTATCTAAATTGAACTCCATCTGCCACTTCTGAGCCCATTGGCACATTTGATGAAGATCCCATTGTATTCTGAGGTAACCTTCTTTGCTGTCCACTATACCTTCAATTTTGATGTCATCTGTAAACTTACTAAGTATACCTCTTATGTTCACATTCAAATCATTTATATTAATGATGAAAAGTAGTGGGCCCAGCATCGATCATTGTGGCAGTCCACTGGTCACAAGCCTCCAGTCTAAAAAACAACCCTCCACCACCATCCTCTTCCTTCTACCTTTGAGCCAATTCTGTAAGATATTGCGGAAGGCCACCATTTGGATCAGAGTAATGATGGGAAAATCCCCAATCTGCAGCGCAGCATTGCTATATTAAAAAAAAGTAGTGAAGCACATCATTACCATAATACAGAACTTAAAGTTTTATTTAAAGAAAATACTATGGCATCATTATTTTGCTTTCAAAATCTTGGAGAGAAGACAAAACTTGCAAAACTCTTATATAGAGTTTAAAAATTTGAAGAGATGTTAACATAATTATAGAACAGTCATTTAACGCAACTTTCAAGTTTAAAATCAATCAATATTTATCTACTGGAGAATCATTAACTATGAGGAAACTAGAACAAAGTAGCATTTTGATGGTCCAGATGTAAAATTGCTTAGAAGTAATAAGAATAAATTATTTTGTTAATAAATATCATGGGAAATAATACTGCCATTGTGCTGAAAACTGTGATTGATATGAATTTCTAATATTTATTGTAAGTTTGGTTTTAGTTTTTGAGTTAGTAACACGTGGATTTTCTGTGTCTGAAATTACAGAAGATTTTAATAGTTCTGTCAGCGTGGTAATTTCTTACAGAACAGTCTTTCAGGCTTAGCTTTAGAATTTGTGAGTTTTTGTACACCATTCATGGATTTTTGAAACAAAAATAGAATTACTGGGAAAGCTCAATAGGCCTGTGTTGAGAAAGTAGTTAACATTTTGAGTCCAGTGACTCTTCTTCAGAAGAGGACTTCTGTTGACCTTTGATTATTTTGCAACCCCAAATGTCTTACAATTTGATAGAGGTCTCAGAAATTGTTTTGATATACTCAAGGGAAACCCACATTGCTTAGAGAGGGAGAATTTTATAAAAGTTATAATCTGAGTTTTTAGCAGTCCTGCTAAAAACTTGGATACAGGTGAGAGTGGTGCTGAGATGAGCATGATATAGTAAACCAGGTAAGAATGATGTATTAGTCTTAACTAAAGACCAGGAGTGTTGGGAAAAAGTTCTGAAGAGGTTATCTAAATCTAATTATATTTACAAACTCAGTTGTACGATAGCTCCAGGAAAAGGTTATCTGCGGTCCAAGTCCAAAGGTTAAAGTTACAAGTGACTTAAATCCATCCATATGTTAGGAATAGGAATTCTAGTGTGAGTACCATATGAGTGATGAATTTGAGTACTACACAAAATGCATATTTTGGGTACTATACAAAAACTTGTTCTTCTTTTCTAGTTATAAAGTGTTTTGATGGATGAGATTGTACTTGTGATATGCTTAATACATCTTTGATTTTGTATTTTCGATAGTTTGTTAGGATTATCAGATTTTATCTTCATTTCCTTTGTTAAAGTCCTTCTGCTTTATTGCTGAAAATTATCTGCAGCATTGTCTGCTTATTTTCCAGGAGAGATCATTTTGTTAAAACCAAAACAATTCAAAATATGATCTAACAAGCCGAGAGTCAGCGTGGAGTCTGACTTGTCCAATAATCAAAAGATTTTATTATCAGAGATGGACCAAACAGAACATTGGAAAAAATAACTTTGAGAAATGAAATGCTTGAAAATGAATCCTAAATTTGAAGCTGAACAAGTACATGCATGATGGGGTTTAGTTAGTCTGACAGTGGATGATAAATTGCCAAAACTTGAAAGAAGGCATAGATACCTTTGAAACAAACAAATTCCAGGAGTTATTTGATAACTACCTTAATCTGAAAGCAATAAATTTCTCAGAAGGGCATAGTTTAAAAGAAAGACCAGCTTCCAGGGGCTTCAACAGATAATTCAATAATAACTTTGACAGTTTAATGGAAAACTGAGATTCTGAATATTTGAAATCAGACTTCATGAGAGACAGAATTGGTGTCGGCATTTTGAGAATCCTTGACAGACCCATCATAGTCAAAGAAGATTCTATTTTGGATGAATCTATTTAAGTTTAACTGGAAACAGAACCAATATAAAAACAACCTTATCAAAGGAGAGCATTAGAATCAAGCCACTTCTTAAAGTACAAACTTTACAACCGTGACTGGTGAACACAAAAAGTATCTTAATAGTTATGTCATGAATGCAGGACCATGAAACCTAACAGGCACAAATAGTGCCAGTTATAATAAACAAAAGCTACATCTGTAAAGTTGTAGGTCACTAATTCAGGGTTGACAACAGTATTTAATGTCAATGGGAATCTTATTAATTTTAAAGCTGTATACAGATATATGTGCCACTATTCTGGAACACAGTCTATAGACATGAAGCTATATGGTGAAACACCACTGATGGAGAGAGAAAACTAAGCAAACTAAACAAACACAAGTGTAAAGAAATATCATGAAAAAAGATGTGAAAAATCCAACTATGGTAATAAGTTTATATCTTGTTTCTGCCAGTTTGAAATAAACCTCCAGTAAAAAACTCAAAACCTAACTAAGTCAAATAAAGACCAGCATTGAAATATCTTGAGCTCAACTCGTAAAATGTGCATAACTATATGAAGGATTACCTTGACTATGACTATGTCAGGGTTGACTTCAATTACTGATGTCATTAATTTGTGATTGCACCTTTGCTATATGGAGCACGAAGAATTATGATCAAATATTGTCCAAAACGTATTTCAAAGTTATCCTACACCAGTATTTTATTGCATCAAGGAAAGTTGGTATCACACTAAATGAATCATGCTTTTTTATTATTTAGCAGGATTTTAATGTTGCTGTTTTGGGCAACATTTGTTTCCCATTTTTAATTCCTTTTGAGAAGTTGCCGGCAAACTGCCTTCTTGAAGTACTGCTATTCATGGTGCAGGTTTGCCATAGTTGCTAGGGTTGGGGAGATATTTCCAGTGTTTTGGTCCAGCAACAGTTAAAAAATGGTAATACAGTTCAAAGTCAGGATAGTATGTGGTTTAGAGGGGAACATGGAGGTATTGTCTGAATGCTGTCCTTCTCCTTCCAGGTGGTAGAATCATATGTTTAGAAGACATCCTTGCTGAGAAGCTCCAATGCATTTTGTAGATGGTACATACTGCTGATATGTGATGCAAGCAGTGAACACTTAAGGTGATGGGAGTGTTGCTCAATGTGCTTTTGTTCTGTATAACATTAAGCATCTTGAGTTAGCTCATTTGGCTAGATGGCTGACTTGTGATATGAAGTGATGCAAACATGCGTTCAATTCCCACACTGGCTAAGGTTACTATGAAGGACTTTCCTTCTCAACTTCTCCCCTTGCCTGAAGCATGGTTAAACCAGCACCAGCGTCTCTCTCTAATTAAAGGTTTGGTCTGGTAAGACTATGGATATGGTGACTTTATCTTTCTGGTTTATGTTATCATTGTTTTATTTGACTAAACAACAAGGAAAATTATAAGGAGTGTTTTCAAGAGGTCAGGTGCCATAGAATGTAAGTAGGGTCAGAAAATAACAAATCCAGATAACTTTTCTTCATTTAGTATAGGTTCCTTTAATAACCAACTTACAGATCTTTGGGGATTCTAAATCACTGCAAGTTTTGACTGCTCAATTACAACAAGTAGTGACCAACTGTGAAATAATGCTGTTTAGTAACTATACAGTTCCATACTGAATCCAAAGTTTTAAATCAGATAAACCTGAAAGCCTTGCTTATGACAAAGACATCACAAGAATGGTACTGTGACAAAGCTAGTATTTTGGTTGAAGTGTTAACTTTAGCAAATCTTCAATAAAGGAGACAAGCTTTATCTATATTATACAGGACAAATACATTTAAGCTGTATCTTAGTATCACAGGCTATTCTGTTTCACAATAAACTCAAGACATATAATAAACATCTTTATTTAAAAGACGAAGTCCTAAAATCCTTATGGGTGTACAGCAAAGAATCTATCAGTTTAAGGGCAACACTAAATAAAACTGTTTTATTTGACATCCATACTTGACTTACTGCTATTTTCTTTGATGTATCAAGTTTTGAACGCTGGGTAAATATTGTTTTCACTGTCTTTGGGGTAATCTATTTGGTTCCAAATACAATCCACTCCATGTAATTTTCATTTCCAGAGAAGACAGACAATAATCTACCCATGTGTGTTTAACATACAATGCAACTGTAGATTAGATCACAATCCATTGGTACAGTCTGCTGGAATTTAAACTGCACTACTCCTAGGGTCAGCACAAATGCGACACCAGTCCAACTACAAGTGTTATCCTTCAATTTTCTTTCAATTCCTTTTGGCGTTTTGATGAGGTCAAAGCATGTGTCCACACCAATTCTCAACCTTTCATCCTCTGGTTGGATGAATCATTCTTTTAGTATCTGTGAAGATGGTTTTCTGTTGCTTTGTCCAAACTTAAAAGTTGCAGTCATACACCCAGGAACCAATCAACAAGCTGACAGTTTGCGGAGTGCTCCTAAACACACAACTTGTCATGGTTTGAAAACTCCCTGTGGGCATACCCACAGAGCTGCAATACATAATATCCTCCTCCACTGGTTGAATAGGACAACATTGTAGATACAACACACAGAGTTCCAGTAACAACAACGTATTTAAAAAAAAACGCATCATCTTCAAAAGTCACTTCATTTAAAACACTTCCCATTTTCCAAGTCCAAGGTCTAAAACCTAAAAGTGGCCAATGTGATTGCTTTTAAAATAATCTTCAAAATTCTAGAATTCCTGTAGCCCAATTCTTTATCCCTCATTCCTCCCATTCACAGACGATAGTAAAAAGCAGACATGCAGATAACGTGCTAATAATGAAAAAATCGTTACTCAACAATTAGATAACAGAGAAACAAAATTATTTAATTTTCATTTATATATGGAAAAGAAAGGACAGCACAATCACAGCTTTTCAAGGGAACTTTGCAATTCTAGTATACAGCTATATGGTCCAGTGACTTATGGAAGTGATTCTGAATAATTCTAAACCTTTCCTCATGAAATAATCTGCACTGACACTAATTTCATAATCCGTTTGCCTCAAAGCTCACAAAAACGATATTGAATGAGAGGCTGTTCAACCGATCACAATTTTAACAACTTCCTATCAAGCTGACAATAGTCTTTAGAGCAAACCAGCCAATTTGTGGCAATTTCAATTTCATAGCCCAGAAATTGAACAATTTCCTTGCCATTTAGTATGAAGGCTGTGTGGTAGCCCACAACATTTCCAGGGCACGTTCACAGAAATCTTGTAAAGCTTTATGATTTGGGTGAGCTGCTAAATTGGTAATGTAGCCTCCTATCTGTCATGAGAAAACACAGGCCACCATCCTGCAGTCAATGATCCAGTTTAAACTGTCCCTCTTCATCTTCAAAAATTTGGTATATGTCCTCAAACATGCTCTGTCTTCTCTTTACACAGTTGTTAAGTTGCCATCCGAAATATAGACAATGAATGAATAATTGCAGACAGGTCAAGATATAATTGGATAGTACTTTGACAAATGGGCCTCAATCATTACTGCTGAGAAGATGAAGTCAATAACTGTATGGAAAGCTTAACAGTGATATTGCCCATGCACACCTCATCCTTAATAATACAGGTTCAGTTTCAAATCTTCATTGTGATACTCACAGGGAGAGAGTTAGTAACTGACTGGAAAAGTAAATGAAAATTACCAATATCTGTAACTAATCAATTCTATTTCAGTCCATTGATTAAGTACTGCAACTTTCTAAACACTGTTAACCTGTGTTTAATAGGCTACAGGGTAGTAAATGTGTTTTTCATGCGCTATGCAGGTCCAAACAATTCAAATTATTGCACTAAGGGTCTATTTAATACTGCAAATAAAGAGCTGCCTGTGCTTAAGGTACATTTCTATGCGCTTTCTTAAGGTATTTCAATGCCTTTACAAACAGCAAAATCAGTTTACTCGCCTTTCACATGACAGAAAGAGGCAGCCACTGTGTGACTAACTAAGGTCATGCACAGTCACTCTGTTCTATCATCTCACTTCATAGAATCCCAACAGAGTGGAAGCAGATCATTCAGTCCATCTGCAGTCCTCACTTTCTCCATTCAGTCCATCTAACCTGCACCAACATACTGAAAAACATCCTACCCACACCGACCCCCCGACCCTATCCCTGCAACCCTGGATTTCCCATGGATGGTCCACCTATCCTTCATATCCCTGGACGCTATGGGCAATTTAGCATGGTGAATCCACCTAACCTGTACATCTTTGCACTGTGGGAGGAAACTGGAGCACCTGAAGAAAACCAATGTAGACATGGGGAAACAGTTGCCCAAGAGTGGAATTGAACCCAGATCCTAGGTGATGTTAGGCAGCAATGCTAACCACTGAGCCACAATGTATCACTGAACACGTAGAGCAATGTATATCTGAAATTGGGAGAAAGGGATTATTCCATGTGTTGATGCTGGGGGAATAATTAGCTATTTCTAAATGAGACTATTAGCCCATTTTGTTTGGTTATGTATTGCAACAAATGTTCAATATACTTTAAAGGAACATGCTTGAGAAATCATCACTTTATCCTGGCATATAACCTAATAGTATAACACACTCAAACTTCCTCTTACACTTAATCTGAACTATCAACTTCTTTTCTCCACCATCACCCAATGCCCATTTCCCCCACCAGACCCACCCTCCACACTTCACTTCAGCTCTGATGAAGTCATCTCATCTCGAAACGTTAGTATGCTTTCTCTCTCTCCATGGATGCTATCTGACCCATTATGATTTCGAGTATTTGTTGTTTCAGTACAGATTCTAGCATCTGCAGTAATTTGCTCCTTCATCTTAGTGAGATCTGCTCTATTGCAGAATGACATACTGAGGGAAACTCGCTATAGAACATCCAAATTCCTAAAGTAAAGGAATATCTGTGATCATCATGTACGTATGTATTTACTAGACGATAGATAAAGGATAATTAAGTTCTTCATTACTATGTGACCTAGTCTCATGTGTTTTATTGAAGCTAGTATTAGTATTGTCATCAGATAGTTGCAGATTATCAACTATCACACTTTACCGCCTCATTTCTCATATCTCAGGGACCCAATCTTCAAAAGACGTCAATAGTTTCAATGCTGCTGATGGACACTTGGGAGGATTTCACAACACATTTCCACAGCACAGCAGAATGTTTATCATGATCTGCAGAATGCTATCAAGCTTTCACCACCCGAGAAATATCTGCAGTTTCAAGATCCTAGGAACAGCTTCTCAAGATATTGCTATACCCCAGAGGAGCTATGAACAGCAAAAGATGCTTTGCAAGGCATCCAATAAAGGAACTTCCAAGATAAAATAAGGATTATCATATCCATGATAAGATTGGTCAATGATGTTTCAGGAATTACAAGTGATAAACCTAGATGCTTACACAGCCTGAAGAATGTCAATAAATCTTTATTGAATGACTTCACATATAAGCTGAAAATGTGTTGCTGGAAAAGCCCAGCAGGTCAGGCAGCATCCAAGGAGCAGGAGAATTGACATTTCGGGCATGAGCCCTTCTTCAGGAATGAATGACTTCATATATAAACAATGTTCAGATATTGTTTTATCCCCTCACCACCAATAAGCCAGAACTTAATCCTCCACAAAAACAGAAGCTGTTGATAAAGCTCAGTAGGTCTGGCAGAATCTATGAAGAGAAATCAGAGTTAATGTTTCAGGTCCGGTGACCCTTCCTCAGAAAACATGTTCTGAAGACCTGCTGAGCTTTTCCTGTAACTTCTGTTTTTGTTTCTGCTTTGCAGCATCCACAGTTTTTTCCATTTTTAATCAGAAGCTGATCCTATTGGCCAGCAAATACTCTGAGACAATGTCAACTTTCTGTGGTGCTGGGGCACTACCACAGCCATCCAGAACTCAGTCTCATTCATGAGTGAGTGATAGCTGAGTAACTGAAGTTAGTTGATTGGCCACACAAAGTAAAGCACGTAGTTAAGATTATCTGTAAGTAACAAAATTCCTGATCAATTTTGTTATTTAAATGAAAGACAACTTAATTACATAGATTAGAAAGGTTGTCTTTAAAAACTTTTTAGTTTTTGTGAATTGAATAAAGGGTTGGGAAGGAAAATATTGCTTTCACTTTCATGAAGAATCTTGGCAGATATTTTGGAAATTGTGACACGTTATAATTCCAGTCTAAACATTTATGAAGTGGCTTTTTTTTAACTCAGTCAACATATTTTGATGGTAAGTTCTGTGCTCTCATTTATGTTTTTTTTGTCTAAAGGGAGCATGGCATTCTGAACTATTTCCATTGAGCTCTTGGCTATCCAAGAAAGAAAGAGCAATGTTTGGTGATGTTTGACTCTGAGCATCTAAGTGTTCATGTCTTCATCTTTCTCCCTTACAACAGTAAAGTAAATAAGTTGCCACTGAGAAATTTGTTTAGAATATAAAGCTGTGTGCTTAGCAGAGCTGAGCTGAGCAAAGGAAACAGCAAACGTTTTGATTCAAATCCCATAAGCAAAAACAAATTGCAGTGAAATGCAAAAAAAAATCCTTCAGTGATGACCCTCAAAATGGCCATATGATTGCAATCCGTCTCAGGATACCAAAAAAACCCATCAAAGTTTGAAGAAGAAAATCTTCTGAGCTCTGATATATTGTTGCTAGTAAAAGGACTGTATGACAGATAAAGTTGCTGTTTTGTTTCGGCCGGTCTTTCAAACTGCCCATGGAGACAATAGCTTGGATTAGCCTTTTGAGGTAAGTGAGCAATGCTTGTTTTTTTTTACTGCATATTACAAAAGTATATTTCCATTTTCAAATTCAATGTAGTAAATGAGTTTTCTTGAAGGATTTGAATGAGCTTTTCCAAAATGCATTTAAAAAAAAAAATTCTCTTACTCAAAATGCAAAATAAGGCTTTTTGGGCTATTAAGCAACAGCATACAGTGTTTAAGATGCTTATTCAGTACAAGGCCTTCTGCAAGAGAAGGAAAGCAAAAGCATGTGAGAGCAGGAAAGCAAATGCATAGCTCTTTATTAAGCTCCACAGAGTTTAAACCAGAAGTGCTAGTTAAAGTATTTAATTCATAATAAAGTTATATACAGAAAGCAAAGAGAGAGCGAGAGAGACAGACAAGCAGATAGACAGAAGGAAAAGGAAAATATATACATTTCAAAAATCTTCAAGAAATTGAATTGGAAGGAATGAGATGATATTCTTAGAAAATTACATTTGCAGTGCCAGTCAAGTTATTTGGAAGTAGTTCAAATCTACTGTGCCATTAGATGCACCAGCCTTCATTTACCCTGGTAACTGAACGGACAAAAACTGCAAATGAATACCCTGACATGGATTTTAAACTCTGAGCAACTCTTATTTGCTGAAAAAAATATCACCACTTCACATCTTTTGCAAGAGTAGGAATAATTAGGTAGCAACTTCTGGATTTTCATGTTTAATTGTTTTTGATTTACTTTGTGATAATAATGGTGCATTTAGCTTGGCCAAAATTCTTGTACCAAATTAAAGGCCATTATTTTAAGATTCTCCTTGTCTTTAGCTTCATCAGAAAATTGACATCTAGAAATCCTGCCACACTTGGAAGAATTTCCATACATAAATGTAGTGATAAATCTGTGATTGACAGACAGAGCAAGTAGGAGACTGGAATGAGAAGCCCATGAACCTTCTTCCCTATTAGTGCAAGAATACCAAGTGAAAATCTGTTCTATTCTGACATAATTATACCCATTGAAAGACATATTACAAAAGTATATTTTCATTTTCAAATTCAATGTAATAAATGAGTCTTCTTGTCGGATTTGAATGAGCTTTTTTAATATTCAATTTTTTAAAAAAGGTTCTCCTACTCAGCAGGCAAAATAAAAAAAAAGTTACCTCAAGCAGTAAGAACTATTAACAATTTAAATTCTCACAATTACAGGAGAAATTAGGTTATAAAGTTATTGATTATTTCTTTGTAGGTTGTATTTGATCAGACTTTCTTTTCAACATACAGTTAAAATCTATTTCTTTACTTTATCTTCAATCACTTCAATTGAAATATGTATCCTCTTTGTATAAAATTGCAAGCTTAAACATGAATCTATACAAGGGATTGGATTTTCATGTTCACATGCCCATTGCCTCCTCCCAAATCTCTTTGGTGGGTTTGTCTATGTATCTATGTGGGAGAAACACGCAAAATCCTGTCAGTGGTGTTCGTCAGCCACCTGTCTGCACCTGACCTGTCTAGAATTGTAGGATGGGCGATAGAAGTGTCAAACAGCCTGCTCTCTTGGATCTAATAAGGCCCTTAGTGACCAACAAATGACCACTGAAGGATCTCATTGCACCACTGCCACCACTTTTCTTTTAACTACAATGGAAGAAGACCTATGCTATGCTCGAAGACTGTCAGGTAAAGAGGGAGTTCACGTGCAGATTTCTTACATCCTGAACCTTTCCCTTTCCCCAAAATGTCCACCACTACTGTAATCCTGCCCTACCCCTCTTTAATTCCAATACCAACCTCCTCTGTCCACTGACTAAAGCCTTTGACCCCGCAGTCACTACTGATTTTGAAGAAGAGTCATATCAGACTCGAGTGTTGACTTTTTCTCTCTTCACAGGTGCTGCAGACACGCTTAGTTTCTCCAGGATTCTGTGTTTCTTTTGGTTTTTCAGCATTCACAGTATTTATCTTTGCAAAATTTGGTTGATACCCACTGGTCACGGAAGGCCTGAATTGTGTCAGCACATGCTCCTTTTCCCTGGAGACCTAGGCACAGCCATAAATGCACAAGAGGCTACTGAACTGCTCCAATAGCCAGTTTCCTGGACCTGTCATCTTAGCCAGGATCTCGCTATATATGTTTTAAACAATCTGTTCAGGTATGTTATGATATACCTCTAAAGCAGATGAAACTTGAACCCAGGTCTTTCTGGATAGGATATAGGGATACTCCCACTGGACTATTAAAGAACCTAAAATATTAGGACCTGGGGTTCTGAATTACTAGTCCAGTTGCACTACTACTGCACTATTGTTTCTCCAGTCTGTACCTATAGATAGGAAAACAAGTGAATCCCGACTTAGTACTGACTGTCCCACTTGAATGCAGTTAAATATGCAGTTAACAGATAGAATGTGGAGTGGGGTGGGATTCTTGTGATGCAATGGTAGTGTTCCTATCTCTGAGCTGGAAGGCCTACGTTCAAGTCTCATCTGCTCCATAGGTGTGTAGTAACCCTGAATAGGTTGATTGAAAAGGAACAAATAGATTCTCATGGGATTAGTACTGAAGGACATTCGTAAACATGATCTTGGGCTAATCTCTGGGACTGTGTTCTGAAAATGATTGCCCCAGTGTCTAGATTAGAGTGGTGCTGGAAAAGCACAGCAGTTCAGGCAGCATCCGAGGAGCAGTAAAATCGACGTTTCGGGCAAAAGCCCTTCACCAGGAATGAAGGGCTTTTGCCTAAAACGTCGATTTTACTGCTCCTCGGATGCTGCCTGAACTGCTGTGCTTTTCCAGCACCACTCTAATCTAGACTCTGGTTTCCAGCATCTGCAGTCATTGTTTTTACCTAAATGATTGCCCCAGTCAAATTAAGTGTTTAAATGATAAATACAGGAAGCAACCCTGCTCTGTGGCTTCATATGCCTACAAAATATACCGTCCTTGAGATGCCTACCCCTCATCTCTCAGCAAAGATCTGTATGTACATTAACTTTCCTTTATTAACATCCGCACAAAGTAGATTCAGAAATACAACTCTTTACGCCAGTGTTTAAGACCTCTTTCTTCATATGCTCATTTTAGACTGGTGCCTTCCTTTTTCAGAATGTCAAATTCATGTGAGCAGTTCAATCATCTCTATTTACATGAATCTCACCAAAACACATCTCTATCAAAGTTTCTCTCTACTTAGTGCACATTATTTCGGTAGCTTATTGTTTCTTCAACATTCTTAATTGTTAACATAATTGTTACAATCTTCATTTATCACCATTATTACCACAGGCCTAAATGTCCTGGAACTCTGAATGGAGTCCTGATCTGGTTCACTTAAGTTCAACACTAAGGCGATGGTTCTTTATTGTCTGGAATAGTTGTATTGTTCTGAACATTGGCTGTCCGACCTTTTGTCAAATTTGGTCTTTCTTCGCAGTTCTAATTAGATTGAAGCTTTTCTGCCTGAAGGTCCCTTCAGGTTGTCTGACAATATCAGAGCTTGGTTGATCTGTTTAACTGATGACCATGGCTCTGACTTCCTGTCTCTTAAAGCTAGGGCAGAAAGTCTATTTAAGATTGACAGTGTTTATACCTTGTGTTTAGAGCTAAACAACCTCTGCTGCTTGTTCTTTTCATTTTACTCTATTTTTTTTACATTTTCAGTTTGGAGAAGTTATAGCATCATACAGCAGGAAGCAGACTCTTCAGTCCAACCACTCCATGCAAAACATAATCCCAAACCAAACTAGTCCCACCTACCCGCTCCTGGCCCATATTCCTCCAAACCTTTCCTATTCATATACTTATCCAAATGTCTGTTAAATGTTTTAATTCTACCTATATCCACCACTTCCTCAGGAAGGTAATTCTGCATGTGAACTATCCTCTGATATTGGGATCTGAAATTGATACATCAATTTTTACACTTCTATCTATAAACACTTCTACTGGTGAGTGGTCATTTTTTTTTCAATACTGGTGCTTCATAGTTGGACAGAGCTACTGGATCAGTAACTTCACAGTTTTGACTGCTCTTTTCACCTCTGTTTAACTGAGGATAACGTGGGAAACTTATCAACTGGTTCAAGCCTGCCTCCAAAAAGAACTTACTAAAATCCTTGTTCAGAAGTTAAAGTCTACGTTTGATTTTTTTTCTTCTTAGGAAATTTCATACCACAATGATGCTTTTTCAGTCCTTTGAGAACAATCTGCTGTGGCTGAATTGAGTCTTGTCACTTCAACCCATCATGAATATTCAGCTAAGACTAAGTGTATCTTCTTGCTAAAATCAACTGCTAGACATTTTCATGACCATTCTGGAAACCATGATGAAATCATTGGCTTTGTCAGTACTTGCCAACGTATGCACATATTGGGCCCAATAAGTTGGAATTTTATAATTCTTCCAAAGTGTTAGCCATCTCACTTATAAGCATTCTCTAGCTCTACATTTCATGCTATCTAGTTGAATTTCTGTAGGATTTCTGTTTGTATCAACTTTGTTCTAACCATTCTGTCATTGTGCACCAATAAATCTTCCACTATTTTCAGGAGTTGTTATGCTTGTGGTACCTTTTCAGCACTTGGTCTGCTGGTCTATATTTTGACAATATTTATAGACAGAATGATTTTTGTACAAGCCTTACTTGGGTTTTCTCTCAGTCACTTATTGCCAAAGAATAAGACTCCACTTGTTCTGTAATTTAAGGTATTTGTTTTTCTATTCAATCCACTATAGCTTGTGAAAGTGTATTTGATACTATTTGCACCTTGCCTGGAACATAAACTATATCAGGGTCATAGATCTTCAGCCTAGGTCTGAACCTTTATAGGCAGAGGCTTTTTGAAATTTCTTTTCACCTGAATGATGTTATCAATGTCCATCTTTACTAGGAATTTCAGCACCATCAGTTTGACTGTGAAATTTTCACAATCACATCTAGCTGCTAATGCTTCCTTCCATGGGTACACACATCTTTTTAGTCTCCAAAGCTTTCAACTGCAAAGAGATTGATTTTTGTGTTTTATCAGTTTAACTTGAATAAGGTCCACTGCTAATCTTGTGGCTGATGTAACAATAGCTGTTGTCGTGAATGATCTGGAATGCAATGTGCTTCTCTATAATTCTTCAACATTTACAATCTATTACTGACTCCAATACCATTCTTCACCTTTCCTCAAAAGTTCTTAGGAATCAAGTAAGACTGGCTAGAAATTGGGGATAAACATTCCCACTTGATTTAACAAGCCTAAGGAGCATTGTACATCGTTTACTCACTTCAGTGACAAAATGTCACTGGTGGCACAACTTCCTAAGATCCACAATGCTCTTAGATAATGTGTTACTGAAAAGTTATTGCCAATCTAAAAAAAAAGTGACATTTTTCATTTAATGAGAAGCCTGTAATCTATAGTGCCCTTAACACATCCCTGAATCAATGGTTGTGTCCTTTCTTTGTTTTACCATGCACAAGGATTTCATGCATATGGCAAATGTTGCCCTATTGCCCTTTTAAGATTCTAGCTATTGTTTCTTTGGAACATTGCAGGTACAAGTCAGATCCCAAATGGAAGATAATAAATAAATTCAGCAATCTTGGCTCCTGATCTAAGGGTATTTGCTGGAACTCACTGTTTGTATCCAGTTATGTGAAGAACTTGCTTTTACTAATTTTGTCAAACTATTGCCAAGACAAAAAAGGATGCATTTCTGTCCTTACTCTTTTGTTTAACTGCATGATATCCACACACAATCTTAGATTTCCATTTTTCTTGTGAAATGTTACTTACACTGAGCATCATTGTGTCAGTTTATCACCAGTGATATGTCTCCACTTTCAATCATACTGTCTATCTAAAATGGATCATTAACCATCAGAAAATGATGAGTTTTCCCAAGAGTGTATGAGCAGTTGAGCTTAGCATCTTTTGTGGAGTAACAATACTCCAGCTTCAATTTATCAAAATAATAGCTCTCGATATTCTTGCTGAAATTCTCTATCTTCATTCTAAAGAATTATATCAACTTCCTTCAAGAGACCGAGATGAATAGGTCAGTTTCTGTCCAACAATGAAGTATTCTGATTCCTCAGTATCTATAATGTTTAAATAGCATTGCCTCGTTATGGCTCAGCTTCATGCAGATGTATCGCACCAACTCTCAGTCTTGCAGAAGGATCGCAGTGTCCCCAACGTTTACTCATGCACTGAAACACAAAGCTCAAGCTTTTGCAGTTGGCAGCCATTCCATTTCTGTGTGTGATCATCTTGGATGGTGACAGAATCCATGACTTCCCATGTGACAGGTAACAGATTCCACATAGCTGTCCTCACCAGTGTAACAAACTTGAACTTACTGAATCTTACTTGTTAACTTTTCTAATTACCTAATTTCAAAGATACTCCTTTTAGCTTAACTTCAGTTTCCTCCTCTTATTTGCTGATTTTTACTCATCCCTGGTGCTTCACAGTTCATCCCTCAACAACCTCCCAGCTTGTGTGCCTTGGTCTGCTTCTGCTCTCACTGATATATGGAAGTAGTTAGAAAAAGCAAATGAACAAAGAAAAAAAGTAGAGACTTCCCTCCCCCACTTAGCAAGTTGCCATAGTCCATTCAAGGAAGTGCCACAGGACTCGAAATGTTAACTTTGATCTCTCTCCATAGATGCTGCCAGACCTGCTGAACTTTTCCAGCAATTTCTACTTTTGTTTCTGATTTCCAGCATCCACAGTTCTTTGGGGTTTTATACTCTGCTCAATGCTGGTTGCATTTATTCACATTGTTTTAAATTTGTGGCCAAGTGAACAAATATCAGAAAATAAGTAGTCTAATCTACCAAATTTATGAATGAAGTCATACCTTATTGTGTACAAAAAACAACTCATTCCCCTTTTATATGCCAGTAGTACATATATTTTGTGTTCCTTTGTCTGTCCTACTGACTGCTGTGCAGTACATCCCTAGCAACTGTTGCTCAGTGGAGGGCAGATGACCTTAGTACAGGACACTGCAGTTAGCCTTGTAGGATGATCTTGAACAGCTTCTGGCTAAGGCTTTTAATTTCAGACTTCACTGTCTTGGACTGCCTGACAGACAACAACAAGGGCAGTACTGGTGTTGGGAGAAAGAATGTTGTTGCCTTGGAAGAACACAAATCTTGTGCTCTGTGGATTCACTTTCATTCCCTTGAGCAGCACCTTATCAATCCCAGTGAGCTGGTGGAGTCCAGATTGCTGGACTTGCCCATCTGCTTGCAATATCCTTTGCGCACTGTAACCCATAGAGATGACAGCAACCCTCAGATCCTTCACTGCAGCACCCAGACATTAGGTGCTGCTGTATGCAGTTCATAAGCTGCAACATCAGCCATCAGGTATGGCAGAATTGGTGGTTCTACTGTGAGCTTTATGTTGGAAAGGATGGTTCCCAACATGCCAAATTGGTGCTAGATTCTTCCGTACACATTGACATTGATCGCAGACATTGTTAGGTTTACTAAAACACAAACACTTAAAAAACATGTACACCACCGCTTTCAATTACTTATCTGAGTCCTCTGCAGCACCACACTTGCCATTCAGAGTGCAGCCAAGAGATTTGAGTGTGTCCACATTTATATATCCCGCACAAAGCTAACTTTTAAATCATGCAATGTCAGAATTATCTACGAGCAATAGTGTGTCTTCTTCTTCACTGTTCCTTGATGATCCTCTACTCTGTGGCCATGTATGAATATGAGAAACGATGAAGCCACAAGGATAAGTTTGTAATGCAGGGAGTAAACCATGGACATAAGAAGCACAGATCTATCTATCAATATCTGGAGATCAGAAGTGAATTTGGATCAGGGGCAACTGGGAATTCTGAAGGAGAAGTAAACATGAACTATACCATCACTTTTGGTGGTTTCAGACCTGACTATGGCTTTAGCAATGACTGTTGCAATAATGATCAAGTCTGCTTCATCCATCAGGGTTTGTAAATGTAGTCACGTCCTTCTCCAGATAATATCTGATGTCTTCAGATGCACACTGCCTTGGTTAGCAAAAGAGAGAGGAGTGTGGCAGTGAGAGTGGTGTGTAAGATGTTTGGGCATTGTACCTGTAATAGTAGAATAGCTGATGGCCTGCACAAACAGAGAGTTGTGGGCATGAGACTTGCCACAGTCCTAAACATATTTGTGTGCGTTGAAACCTCTAAATGTCAGACATGAGTTCAGATTTATAGTTTCTTGGAGGGTGTTAGATCTCATATTTTCAACTAGTCACGGGGTGGTTTTGGGTTGCTATTTAGCTGCTATTGTTCTATTTGTGAAAACTATATTAATCAAATATTAAATGTTATTATCTATGTCCTATGCGCATTCAGCAACTGTCAGCCCTGTTCTGCTTCATTAGCCATGGACAACCGTTGGCTATTTTGTGTGCTGCTCAGTTATGGGCATCCCTAATAGAAGGCGAGCAATCAGGGTGTGGTGAATTGATTCGCAAAAGCAAAAATACAGTAAAAAAACTGGCCAGTCACATGTAACTATCTGTCAAGTCTTGTAGACTTCAAAATGGAGGCTGGTACAACCAGAATGTTTATTTCCAAGTACTATTAATTTATAAAGATCATTTTATTTCTTTTTAAGATATTTTTCCATCTGGGAGCAGCACCTGAGGTAAGCAATGTAGTTGATAGGAGTTAGCATTTGAAAATATATTCATTGATTGACCCCACTCGTCATGTCTTTGATATTTTTGGTATACAGTCATAAAGTCATATAGCATGGAAACAGACACTTCAGTCCAACCAGTGCATGCTGAACATAATCCCAAAATAAACTAGTCCCTCCTGCCTGCTCCTGGCCCATATCCCTTCAAATATTTCCCATTCATAACCCTATCCAAATGTCATTTAAATGTTGTAATTCTACCCGCATTCACCATTTCTCAGGAATTTCATACCACATGCAAACCACCCTCTGTGTAAAAATATTTGCCTCTCATGTCTTTTTTATATCTCTCTCCTCTCACCTTAAAAATGTGCCCCCTAGTTTTGAAATTCCCAAACCTAGAGAACAGGCAACTATCATTAACTCTATCTATATGTCTCTTGCTTCAAAAACTTCTGTTAGATCACTTCTCAACCTCCTAAGCGTCAGTGAAAAAAAGCCCCAGACTATCTAGCCTTTCTTTATAATTCAAACCTTCCATACCTGGCAACATCCTGGTAATTTTTTTCTCAATCTGCTCCAGCTTAATAACATCCTTCCTATAACAGGGCGACCAGAACTGAACACAGTATTCCAGAAGAGGCCTCACCAATGCCCTGTTCAACCTCAACACAACTTCCCAACTCCTATACTCAAAGGAATGAGCAATGAAAGCAAGCATCCCAAATGCCAATTTAACCATCCTGTTTATATACGATGCAAACTTCAAAGACCTCCCTAGGTCTCTCTGTTCTACAATGCTACCCGAGGGTCTAAATTAACTGTAGGACCAAAATGTAATATCGCACATTTATCTAGATTGAACTCCATCTGCCCTGTTTGAGCCCATTGACCCATTTGATCAAGATTCCTTTTTAATCTTACAAACCTTCTTCACTGTCTACCATGCCACCGATGTTGGCATCATCCGCAAATACATAACCATGTCTTCTATATTCCTCTCCAAATAATAGTCATAGAATCATAGAGAATGGAAATCATATCTGGACCTCCATAGCTTTCTGCTTTTATTGTCTTCTATGTATTGGCCAGAAACAACCACCAGTTCGATGTGGATTAAGAGCATCTCGGTTCCAATTCATGAAGCCTTGCAAGATCTCCAGTGCAGCAAAACTTGGATGTTACTTCTCCCATATGTGTGGCAGCATTCCCAGTTTGATTCCCTGATTAATTTCCTCACGTGACTGCCAGCACTTACTCCAGCCACAGTAACCTTCTGTTTCAGACCAACAGACTGAGTTTGAGGGGCAATAACACTAGCCATATTTGAGACTGGGTGCAACCAATGAAAAGCATGGCTCACTTTGGTTGAATGTTACTGTCATTATTGAAGTGAAAATACAGTATGACGTTAGTGTGCTACCTCATCAAAATCAACGTGTGCAGGTTTATTTTGCTTTTAAATCCTCATAGCTACTCCCTGCCAATGTTGTTCATTTTGACAGAAAGAGGTTCATTTTTTTAAAAAAGTACTACTTAAAGGGACAATGACTGCAGAATTGAGATACAGAGGGATTTAGGTTTTCTGATGCAGGATTCAAAAAGCTAGCTTTCAGTTACAGCACACCACTACAAAGGCTAACAGGATTCGATTGTATGAGGAACTAAACATAAAATAGAATTCCATACTTAAGTTGTACAGACCTTAGTGAGATCACATCTCATACAATTTTGTTCCTTTTTTTATAGAGAAGAAAGCAATTGAACTCGCGATGGTTTAGAGACAGAAGGCTATACAGGACATTAGTTTTGGCCACTTTTTGACTATTGCGTGCAATTCTGGTCTCTCTCCTATCAGAAGGCTGTTGCGAAACTTGAAAGGGTTCAGAAAAGATTTACAAGGACGTTTCTAGGGTTGGAGGATTTGTGCTGCAGGGAGAGGGTGAATAGGCTGCTGCTGTTTTCCCTGGAGCATTGGAGTCTGAGGGGTGATCTCATATAGGTTTATAAAATTATGAGGGGCATGAATAGGGAAAATAGATAAGGTCTTTTCCCTGGGTTGTGGGAGTGCAAAACTGGAGGGCATAGATCTAGGGTGAGAGGAGAAAAATTTAAAAGGGGCCGAAGGGGCAGTTTCCATGCTATACATGTCTATGCCTCTATTTCTAGATTGATACCTGGAATGAGCAAGTTCTTTTGTGAAGATAAATTACACAGGCTGGGTTTTTGTTTTCTGCACCGAGTTTAGAAGAGTAAGGGGTTAGTTGATTGAAGTGTATAAAATCTCAAACTTTCTTGACATGGTTAATGTGGCAAGGAGGTTTCCTCTGATTGGTCAGTCCAGAAGTAGTGGCAATGTTTTAAAATTAGGGGTTGCTCTTTCAGGACAGAGGAGATGAGGAATGCTTTCTCTCAGCAGGTTATGCAAATTTGGAACTCTGCCTGAGAAGTGGGGGAGAGGTAGGTAAATTGTTGTTAGGGAATCAAGGGTTATTGAAGGTAGTTGGGAACATGGAATTCAAAACACAAACAGGTCAGATCAATTTATTGAGTGGCCAAATGGTCTACCTTTGCTCTTGCTTTGTATATTTTCCAAGTATTATCAAATATGAGTTCTACACATCTCAATACCAATCTGGAAAGGTATAGTTGCTGACCAGATGCTCGGAGTGCAGAATATCTGTTCTGCAGGGGCAGGTACAGACTTTTACTTGGGAAGAATTTTTCCCAAAGCTGTAAAGGAACAGCTAATTGTTTTAAAAGAATGAACTCTTTTGTTAATGGTTCACTCTGATTTTTTTTTTGAAGATTAAGAACTTGGGGACAGTATCCTAACTGTAATACTGCTGAACCAGCAATCGAGAGGCACAGATGGAAGATCCCAAAATGAGCTCCAATTCAATCACAAAACAAAGGGGAATTTAAACTTAATTAAATTAACAAATCTAGAATAAAATACTATTCAATAATGACCTTGAAACTATTGGATTGTCTTAAAAAGATTTTTTTTTCACTAATTCTCTTTTCAGGAAAAAATCTGTTGATCTTACTCATGTAATATGGACCCAAAAGCCTGAAAATGATGATATAATTTATTATTTTCCTTCTGTCTATACCAGATTCACTACCATTTTCAAGAGAAAATTGGGACGGAAATAAATGCTTGCCCCAGCCAGTGATGCCTATATCCCCACAAATGAATAAGAAAAGCTGTAGTTCTGCCTGCTATGATAGGAGATTCTACTTAAGGCAATATATTCAGTGTGATTGGATACTATGAACTTATTGGCTTGGTCCTTGTTGGAACCCGGGAGTTGTTTGTGTAGAAAATAATTTTAATCTATTTACTTAAGAAATCACTTAAATAGAAAGTGAATGTCTTGAAGATAGATTTTGCTTGCGTACTTTGCTTTTAATAAAATTTGAATTCAAAGATTCCATGTGCTGCATTTATAAAGAGTCACCACTCTTCCTGCCAATTAGGTTGCTTTGGGTTTGCAAAAATCAATTGGCTGCCGTAATGTCTGCTTCATAAATTCTGATAGGTTTTGCTGTTTTAAATAACTGATGTATCGAATCAATCAATCCCCTACAAGCCACTGATTATTTGACCATGGCATTACAATTATTAAATTGACCAAGGAATCTATAATTATGAGGAGACAGGAAGCATGTTGGTTCTAATTCCTCCTGTAAAAACCATGTCTTTTTGGTTTTATGTGTTTTTTAACAATTGTGGACTGGAATGAAAAAGAATGTTTAAAAAAATGTTTTAAAGAATTGCTGCGATATTTGAAAAGGATGTGGCCTGACATTCATAATAAACAACATGTCAACTACTGTTTGAACAAACATCCCCTGGGTTGTGAACTCTGTCCTGACTCTGTTCACAAGCCGGTTAATGCGCAAGTCAAAAGACGATGCAAGACAATACAAAGCAGTCAATTGCCAGCACAGGAAATGTTCATATGTCAAGTCTTTAGAATTACACCTCCGTGTGGGGTCACGTTCATAAGTTGGGCACCCCTGTACTCGAAGATTGGGTTGCAGTCAAATTGGTGCCAAGGGGTTGTGAACAGATGCAGCTCTGGTGGACCACAAGAATGATGACAAAAGCCTTTCACTTGCCAACAACTGTGATAGGTTCTTAGGCAACAGAGAAGCTTGGTCCTGCAAAGAAGATAAAAGTGATTGGATGTCCTCCGGCTCAGGAGCTGTCTCCGTCCACGAAAGTCAAAACCCACTTTAAGCCTAAAGTTAAATGATATATCTTTCCTTTGCCAGTTGTTGTCAGCTGTATTTCAAAACTGCCAAGTCAGGAACCTTTTATAAGTGAACCAGCCATGAATATCTTACAAACCAGTGGAAGCGTCCAGACAATGATGACAGAAATGCAATGTTCCAACCAGCAAAAGAATCATATGGATCATGTCAGCAACCAATGGATTATAACCACTGAGCTGCTTTCCCAGTTTTCCTAGATCATAACATTATCTGTGCTCAACCATATGTAAGGGGAAAAGTAGGCAAAAGTGAGCACTGCAAATGCTGGAGATCAGAGTGTAGATTAGAGCGATGCTGGAAAAGCACAGCAGGTCAGGCAGCATCCGAGGAGCAGGAAAATCGATGTTTCAGGAATGAAGGCCATATGTTAGGGGAGTTTATCAGGGATTAGAGTTTTAACTCGTATTATTATCGACTCATGCATTATAATAGTTAATCTGTAGCTAGAGTCTCTTCATTTGTAATGAATAATAATCCTTGATAAGTACAGAAACCTGATCCATGCTGTCTGTAAACTGGGTCTGGAATTTAAGAATTTTATCTACTTATCTTAATATCTAGCTTTTGTGATGATTCCCAGAATAGCAAGATTGATTTTCAGTGAGCTACCCAGTGAGTCAACAATATGTTTATCAAGAAGCTATGTTCATCAGCAAAGCACTATGTTAATCATTAAGACATTACGTTCATCAAGATGCTCTCAGTAGGAATCTCTAAGTGAATCTTAAAACCTTTCATGGGGTCATCATTATGATGTAGCATGCAAGAAGTGTGAAACAGTGTAAGATCACTGATGGGATGTTTTAACATGTGGAATGTTTGGAACTTCTAGAATAGTTCAAATGTTATATCAGGAAACATTTGAGGGAGAATTTCTATCCAAGTTCTCCTGATAGTCTACCATATCTACATGGAGCCCCAGTGGAATTACTTGTTGTCATTTTCCCAGGGTAGCTCACTTTCTCTATTCATATTTAGTATTTTACCAAGTGCTGTCTGTACTTCTATATACACTGGAGATATGGACAATATACATTCAAAATCTCAAATCACTACAAAAATATCACAATTTGTCTACAAAACCCAGCCAATCCAATAAGAGTGTACTCTCTCAGGCTGACATCTCTAGCAAGAAGGTATGTGTTCCTGTCAATCATCTGTGTTGTGTAGTTCACCTCATCTGTACATCTGACAATACTCCCAAAACAGGCTGTCTACTCCAAGCTTTGTCACTGCAAGTCGTTACCAGGAAGACAAAGAAAATGCTTCAAGAATATTCTCAAATGTCCGTGTAATAAAATGTAATATTCCCAGTGATTCATGGGAATTCATTCATTAGTATTGGAAGACCACTTGAGGAGCAGCATTAAACCAGTACCAACCATCCCAATCATCTCCAACAAGCTCATGTGGCAGTTGAAAAGTGAGGCACTGGAAAAGCACAGCAGGTCAGGCAGCATCCTTGGAGCAGGAGAGTCAACATTTTGGGTATAAGCCCTTCATCAGGAATGACATTAGGAATGACGTTCCTGATGAAGGGCTTATGCCTGAAACATTGATTCTCTTGCTTCTCAGATGCTGCCTGACCTGCTGTGCTTTTCCAGCATCACACTTTGACTCTGATCTCCAGCATCTGCAGTCCTCACTTTCTCCTAAGCCCATGTGGCAGCCAAGACAAACAGCAGGAGCAGCACATGGAAACTTGTGCATTCCATAGACTCATCTGATCAAACATTATCTTCCCTAGCAGTGTCAGGGTGTGCACATTTAGCATTGGATTATTTAATTACCTCAGTACCCACAACTTCCTCAGTCCTAAGAGGAAATTATTAAAAAAGAATAAAGTGGCATCTGTAATGTACTATTATGGAGCATAAGAACACAAAGAAAATCACATTTTCTTTCATGCTATTTATTCTTTGAATAGAATTTTGTGGTTCCAGTCAACTATGGAAACCATTCAACAACTAGCCTTATTTCTGCAAAAATAAACGGGCCAGGTGTTCAGGAAACACAACAAATGATTTGACTAACTCTTGCCAAGAATTTCTTTGACTTTACATGTGATAACAGACATTGCTGAGTGAAAAGCACAGTTCAGAGTCAAGTTGGCTTTGCTTATTACTTTTCTCACATTAGATTATGAGGTGAACCAATTTATAAAAAAAATGCAATATGTTAAGTCCATTGCAGAGTATTGTTATTGGGAAAGTCTCTTCAACAAAATTATGTCTTTTTTCCAATTAGACAATCTTGATGAAATCAACTGAGCAACTCTTAAAGCTCTAAAGAGATCAATACAGCTGGGAGCAGATTGCTTTGTCAAGTGATATATATTTTCTTGTATTGCCTGCCAGACAGAAGACTAAAAGTTCAAATCCCACAGCTGTTGGTCACTTCATTTGAACTGGTTTCTGCGAATTTAACCAAGTGTGTGTGGTCCACTAGATGGAGCACAAGATGTTCGTCTCAAGGGAAGTAGATACTTATTTCGCTCAATTCTTCTGAATGTCGACCACCAATTCTCTTGTTGGTCACCAACAGAGCAAGAAGAAAGGATATTAAGGACACATGATGGAAGAATAGGCAGGATTAACTGATTAAATAATGGGAAGGTGATCATTCTGAACCCCTCTCTGAGCTATTTCCCACACACCTGCAACATCACCACCAAAAACAGGCAGTTTTGGGTCTGGCAATGAGTCACAATTAACAAAAAGATTAAGCCGTGGTGCAACCCAAATAGAACATATCCATTCCCGTTTTTAACAGAAATGAGATGGGGGCAATGGCTGACCAACCGGCTTTCAGTGTGTAGGTTCCTCAGAAGTAAATATCTTAATGAGACTGCCTACCTAAAAGGAACAGCAGAAACTTCCTTCGTCAAATGTGGTATTGTGGTATTGGAACAAATGACCAAAAGCATGGTCAAAAGATAGATTTTCAATATTGCCTCAAACAAATGAGAGAGAGAGAGAGAGAGAGAGGCAGAGGTGGATTGTGACAGAGCAAGAAAGAGTTTTTGAGAGTTTAGGGCTGAAACAGCTGAAAGCATGGCTGCTAAAATTGCAATTGAGAGATTGAAGATAAGTAAAATATCCCAATTGGAGGGGTATAGAAATCCCAAAACTTGCAGGGCTAGAAGAGGTGAGAAAATTTACTCCTACCCTTCATGGTGCACTCAGATTCAGTCTCCTGATCATACCCCACTTATTAAATGGTGACAGAAAAGCAAGCAGTTAAAGGTCAAAAGTCAAATTACTTAGGTTAATGAGGTAGAACAGCCCACAACAGAACAAAAACCTGCAATAGTCCTAGTTGTTAACAAATGATTCAGACCTACGTTTTGAGCAAAAATATATCTATTTCAAGTTGGAAAGAGTGGTGAATGTTATTTAATTATCAGATCAAGAACCATAGTTGAGAAAATACCAGCTGCAGTTGGCAAAAGTACAATTACATGGTCTTGTAGCCATGGCACTTTAGATTAAGGTATGCTATGAGAAACTCTGCAAGATAAGGAATGCCAGATAATAAAAAATTGATGTGAACTTCAGAACCAAGATTCCTCATTTAAGTGGGAATGTGCATTTTGCTCTAAACCTTCTTAAAGTAGTTGAGATAGTTGAAGAAGATGAACTAGAATACCTAATGCTATTTAAAGCATTAGGAAAACAATTTGGAATATATCACACTGAAGCAAGTTGCTAAACTGTGGTAACTAATTAACATTATAATTCTATGTAGTTTAACCAAACATGTCAGGAAACATTTGCCAAGATGATAAAATAGGTGTAATTTGCCTCATTACAAAACTAAGTGATGTTTAGTGATGGTTATTGTACACAAACATAATGGCTACATCCAAATTTTTGTTGATTTTACTCAGGTCAGTAAGATAATGGTGAGAAAAGTCCACCTTACGTTTGCGGCTGACAAAAGTTACACTAAATTATCCAAAAATAGAGTTTTGGTGTAGAAAGTGGATTCTGGCACATGCCATTGGACAAGCAATAAAGATTGCTTACCACATTCATAACTCAGTTTGGGAGATTTTACTTTCACAGATAATTATTTAGGATTGTTTCAGTGTCAGAGATTTTTCAATGGACTCTCAATATTTTACAGGGTCTTTGAGGTACCATGTGGTGCAATGGATGACATTGATACATAGGGAAATAATCAAGGACCATGATCAGAGAGTGCACTAACACAAACAATTAGAAAGGCTCAAGCTTAATAACAAGTCTGAATTCTCCAAAGAATCAATTCACTTCTTGGGGCACATTGTCAACTGTAATAAAATAATGGCGGACCTGCAGAAGACTAAAGCTATCAAGAAGTTTCCCATTCTCAAGTTAATAACAGACCTTCAAAGATTCTTAGGGATGATAAACCAGGCGAAATGTTTACTTCATTTGGCAACTATGACAGAACTCTTGAGACAATACTTCAACACAACACAAGGATGGTGTTGGGACCTACAACAAGAGGATACATTTCAGGGGATCAAGGGCATGTTGATATGGGCTAGCACATTGTGCTAACTCACGGTAATCTGGCCTTTGCAATCATTGTATTGGCTGATGTTAAAGCAACAGGCTTAGGAGCAGTATTCTTCCAGGAGCAACCAGATGGTCTCCTATACAGGAATGTGATATGTCATGATTCAACAGAAGATTCTTTACTTTGCGTGGGTTGTAAGGTATTTTCGGAATATATCCTTAGTCCTTCGGCATCTTGGCTTAAAAGTGGACATGAAAATATAGCATAAATGTTTAGTTGCTCGACTGGATGAGAAAGAACAAGGAAAGGCACCAAATTACCAAGATTTTCTTTTGAAACAATGTGAAATATGTACAGTGGAAAATGCAGATGTGGTCTTCATGGTAAAGGTCAATAGCTTTACTATGCATGACATTGAGTTTGTTCAGGAAATTGAGTGATATATTGTAAAGTCCAATGTGGTGCATGGACAGAAAGCCATAATCAGCTTCATAAGCTAAGGCAGGAGCAAGTGAGAAACAAGAATGATTCACCATTTTTCAGTTTTGGGGAGGGGGTGGGGATTTCAAATGTCAAATGTTGCTGGGGGGAGGTCAAGGCTAAAGATCCAGCTTATTAAGTATGAAATCTTATTGTGAGCAAGACACCAATGTACAAATATGGAAGACTTACAGTTAACAGCTGGTCATTCCAGCTTCACTTCAGGATTTCCTTGAGAATCATCAAATGTGGAGCCAGAACCTGGCAGCAATGTGATAACCTGCTATCTGTAAGGCAATTGAAAATCTCATAGCCATTGTGAAACTTGTACTATCCACAAACCAGAGCTACAAGAATCACTGATACCTGTAACATTCCCCAACAGACTGAGAAAGCCGATAGACAGAGGCCTATTCATACCAAAGGGAAGTCTGACCTTATTGCTATTAATTATCACTTGTGATGGGTAGAGGTTAATAAATTACACATCATAATTATGGATTATGTTATATAAGTCTTTAATGAGATATTTGCAACACATGGTATCCCTGTGGGAGTCATTTTAGACAACAGACTGCTGATTGTTGCTAAGTGCTTCAGCCATTGAGCAACTAATTCTGGATCTGAACATTACAAGTACCCACAAACATAGCCAAATATGAAGGCTGGCAGTGACAGTGGTTTTACAGAAAAATGCTAATTCTCATACACCACTGCTAAATTACTGGTTCACCCCTTCCAAATGTGTTCCTGCACCAGAGTTGATGATGGAGCAGGAAGCTGAAAACTCAAGGCTACTAAACAGATTGATTTATGTTTATACCCACAGGGCTATCATGTAGAATAGCTTATTGATTGATTGATTGACTGTCACGTGTACTGAAGTACAGCGAAAAGCTTTAGTTACAAACAGTACAGGCAGGTCAGAGTAAGCAAGGATGTACATATCAAAAAGACTTAGACAGAGGCATTCCGATTACCTTGCACAGGGAGTGCACTAGGCGAGATCAGCATCATGTCAGGCAGCATCAAAGGAACAGGAGAATCGACGTTTCGGGCATAAGCCCTTCTTCAGGAATGAGATTCTCCTGTTCCTTTGATGCTACCTGACCTGCTGCGCTTTTCCAGCAACACATTTTTAAGCTCTGATCTCCAGCATCTGCAGTCTTCACTTTCTCCTCCGAGATCAGCATCATTTAAGACTAGAGATTCCATTCATCATTCTTAAATGGCCAAGAAGAAGCTGTTTGTGAAACCTGCCAGTGCATGTGTTCAAGCTTCTGTATCTTCTGCCTGATGGAAGAGTTGGAGGAGATCATTACTGGGGTGTGATGTGTCTTTGATGATGTTGGCAGCCTTTCCGTGGCAGCGAGCCATATAAATGGAGTCCATGGATGGAAGGTTGACTTCTCTGATGGTCTGGGCTGTGTACACAACTTTCTGTAGTTTCTTACAATCCTGGGCAGGGCAGTTGCCATACCAGGCTATTAAGTATTCAGACAATATGCTTTCAAAGGTGCATCTGCAGAAGTTGGTGAGGGTCCTTATGGACGTGCCAAATCAGATCAGATACTAATAGGCTTTATCCTGCAAGATGTTTGGCATATTTGAACCATGGAAATGTGCATGGTTAAGTCTATATACATCTTTCTCTGCTGGAATTTGAACTCTCAGCCTCCAGGTTACTAATCAGTACAACTCTACACAGGCCTGCCATGTGGGGAGAACATAAAGCAACTAAGGAAAAGATCTCTGTTGTTAAAATCTTCAGGCAACATTATTAAAAGAAATACTCCTATTCTATCAGAGTGTGTATAGAAAACACTAGTAATCCTTTGATTGAGACATTGTTACTAATACATAGTAATCGAATGAACTGTCACTGCAGATTAACTACTGGAGGTGTAGCTCATTCTCCTCTGATCTGGCTGGCAACATCCCAGAGAGCTGGAAAGTGTGTACACAAGACTTAGACTGAATCACTCGGCTGATTAGTGAGCAAACTTTTCTGGGTTGTCTTCTGAGTTTATTTTTGCAATATGCAGCAAAATGTTTTGTTCAGGTGATAAAGGCATGCAAAACGTTCAATCTTCTCCTAGTTATGCAGAAAATTAAATGTGATTAGCTTCCTCCAACCAGGTAAAAGAAGCAGGTACTTTTATGTAATTGGTTTAGTTTTATGATGACCTGCTATTGTTTGCAACAATTAAAACTAAAAATCTATAGCAGACATTTTCAGACAGGTACTGAAAACATAATAACATGGTGATTTGTCTTATAGTTTCAAGCCCGGCACGAGAACATGCAAGTCACTATATCGAAATAATAATCTACCTTCAAACTATATATGCAGAACAGTAAGTTATCACTGTCACATAAATGCACTTTTAGTTTATTTGTGTTTTTGCAGAGGAAGGTAATACTTTCCTTCAGAACCAGAAAGCATTCCAATAAACCTCCCTGATACTGCAGAAGTATTTTTGTCAATTACCTCCGAGAATGAGGTAGAAATTTATATTTTTTCTTCTTAAAAGTTCTATCTGTCTCACAGAAAAATAAATCTGTCAGGGAGCGCCTGCAGGGCTGTGTTTGACATGGGTTCGTTGAAGAGGAACACATAATGGGTTGAATAACCTTTTCATAGTTCACATTTTATTACATTTATGTATTTTACGATGAGCTGCATGCCCCTAAACTCAACAAAATTGTCACATCAAAACATGCCAATGTTAAAAATTAACTGCTGCTCAGGCTGGCTACTAGTGACAGATGTATTAAATTTCCTGTTAGAAGGAGTGGGGGTTTATATAGCCTGCAGGTACTTACTGTAATGGATTGATTTTAAGAGGTACAGGTGAGGCACAATGCAGTTGCTTCTTCCCTGTTAATATTCACTGTCATGGTTAGTTTGTTCCAATTCTCCCTTGTGGCCGTCATCATGTTAGCGGTCGAAGTCTTATCTAAATTGAAAACCTGTCGTTTATTAGAAAGTGAGGTTGCATTCGTTTTAATTATAGCACTCATAGAGGCACATCTCATGGTCTGAGTTCAATGCACGCAAATGTTCAGACTGTTCCTTTATAGCAACCGTTGGTGTAACCTGTTATCTATTTGATTTTTCCATTCCTTTAGTATTACAATCCTCTGTACTTTGATTCAATGGTTAGTTTCACTAGTGTCATGCAGACATAATGGCAATGTTTTAATACACAAAGACACTTTTGCTTAGCTCTTCTCTACTCTGACCTTTTACATTAGGAAAGCTGTCTTCTACTGACACAAGCTCTCATTTGGAAAAAGGCATGAAACCCACAAGGGAATGAGAAAAGATGGATGCATTTTATACAGTATACATTGCATCTTGCTCCAGATAAGTTTCAGTTTGATTTGGAAATGTGGGAGCAGGAGGACGCAGTAGCAGTAAAGAGAGAGACCACATAAGTCAAACATTCTTCTCTTCTTCGGCACCAAGAGTGACGTAACAGAAAGGTGATGAGTTGATATGTCATTGAGCAGATTGTTTCAATTCTGTAAATTTTGGAAAACAAATTTCTTGACTAGTACAGGAAAAGAAAGGTAGGATGTACTGGCCCTGGATTGTGTTCAGAGGAAGTTCATGAGAACGGTCCCAGAAATGAAAAGCTTAACATATCAGGAACGTTTAAGGCTCAATGGAGTTTAGAAAAATGAGGGGGAATCTAATTGAAGATTACAGAATAGTGAATGGCATGGACAAAGTGGATGTTGAGAAGATGTTTCCATTGTTAGGGGAGACTAGGACCTGAGGGCATAGCCTTAGAGTAAAGGGAAGATCTTTTAGAATGGAGATAAGAAGAAACTTCTTTAGCCAGAGATGAGGCCAGGTTATTGAGTATATTGAAGACAGGGATAGATGGGTTCTTGATTATCAAGGCGATCAAGGGTTATAGGGAAAAAGCGGGGGAAGGGGGTTGAGAAACTCATCAACCATGATTGAATGGCGGAGCACACTCTATGGGCTGAATGCAATCAGAATTTAGGGAACCAAGAAGAAGATTAGCAAGCAGAGTCTCTAAAATAGTAATCTCCAGATTAATCCCAGAGCCAGATGGAAGTGAGTACAGAAACAGGAAATTAAGACAGATGAATGCATGCCTGGAAGGATGGTGCGGGGGTAGGGGGGGAGGCTTTAGATTTCAGACATAGGGACTGGGTTTAGGGGAAGAAGGCACCTGTATAAGCCTTACAGACTGCATCAGAACAGAGCTAGGACAGAGTTCCTCACAAGATATTAGAGTATACAGCTAATTGAACTCAAGCTAGCTGGAGTATTGTGTACAGTGTGGTCGACACACTATGGGAAAGACATGAATGCATTGAAGAAAGTGCAGATATGATTTATAAGTATGGTTCTGGTAATGAAAATCTTCAGATATGAGAATAGATTGAAGGAGCATTCTCATTGGAGAGAAGAAAACTGACAGGAGATTTGATAAAGGTTTTCAAAATCATGAGTGGGCTGACAGATTAGACAGGGAGAAACTTCCTGCGTAAAATGAAGAAAAAGAGATTTGAATGAAAAAAGGGATTTGTGACAGAGAAAGAACCTTTTTCACACAGTTGAAGCATATATTGCACTGCCTGGAAATATGGTGCAGGTGGGTTCAATTAAGGCATTCAAGAGGGCAGTGACTGGTATTTGGAAAGAAGTACTGTGGAGGAATATGGGGGGAAAGCAGGAGATTGGAACAACACAGTAAAACAGGTGCAGAGAAGATGGATCAAAAGGCTTTCTGTTGCTCTGCAACACTGTTTTGTCATAGTGCTGCTGAGGGAAGTTTAAACTAACTCAGCAGAGATGTGGGAACGAGTGAAGAACCACCACAGTGCACACAATGCTGAGAGAGGCAGATAGCACTAAAACAGGAAATAGTAAGTTAATAGGCGGAGTTGGAGTAAGAGGAAAATGTGATTAAGTCTAAATCAGGATGACACCAAATGTGGATAATGTGACATTATCTACTTTGGGAGCAAAAACGGGAAGGCTGATCATCAATTGAAAGGCTATAAATTGAGACAGATGAAAGTGCAATGAGACCTGGGTGACCTCGCACACCAGTTGCTGAAAGTAAGCACACTGGTGCACCAGACCAAAGAATGCAAATAATGTGGCTATTACAGCAAAATAATTCAAATGCAGGAAGAAGGATGTCTTGCTACAATTGTACAGGGCCTGGGTGAGACCGCACTTGGAATATTGTGTGCAGTTTTGGTCTCCTTATCTGAGAAAGGATATTCTTGCTATAAAAGGGATGCAGCAAAGGTTTACCAGATTGATTCCTGGGATGGCAAGACTGATGTACAGTATGAGGAGAGATTAAATCAGTTAGATTTAATGTCTGATTTAAATTACTTTCAATTACATTCACTCAAGTTTTGAAGAATGAAGGATTTCACATTGAAAGCTATGAAATTCTAAACAGAGTAGATGCAGGAATGATGTTTCAGTGATGGGGAAGACTTGAAACAAGGGTCACAGTCTAAGGATAAAGGATAAATCATTTATGACCAAGATAACAAGAAATGTCTTTATGTCTTTATTTAGAATGGTGAACTGGTGGAACTTGATGTCACAGAAAGTAGTCTACATCAAAACACTGTATGATTTCAAGGAGGAGTTGGATATAGCTCTTGGGGCTAAAAGGGATCAAAGGATGTGGGGGAAAACTAATGTTAGGGCATACTGACTTATATGATCAGCCATGTCCATAATGAATGGTGGAGCATGTTCAAAGAGCCAAAAGGCTTATCCTTCTCCTATTTTCCATGTTTCTATGTGAATGCACAAACTATCTTTAGTTAGATTGGGGAATCACAGCAAAGATTTCCTTGTAAAAATCTGATATTACAGTTATGACATACATGTTAAATAAGCCTAACTGCAAATTGCCCAGAAAGACAAGAAAGAGGAAAAAAAGAGTTTTGGTTAAGAAGACAATTGCAGTTCTCGTGAAAGAAGATGTTTCAGAGGGTTTAATCAATTTGGCTAGAGTAAAGGAAAAGAATGGTAAAGTCTATGAGGAAATTACAGAGAGATGCAATTACCCATATATTGACTGGGTTAGTGGCAGTGCAAGGGACAGTGAAGGACGAGGAACAATGGTTTGATGTTCCAAGTGCTCAGCAGAATTTCCAAGAGCAAGATGTACCCAGTCCAACACAGGGGAAGGCACTGTTTGATTGGGTTCTTGGAAATGAGGTTGCTGAGTAGATAAAATGACAGGAATGGAACATTTGAGAAACAATGATATTTTTATTATAAGGTTAAGGTTGATGGTAGAAAATTTACATAGATCAATTGAGACTAAGAGTGGACTTCAGTGGGGCAAAACATACCAAATGCAAAAGATGGCAGACAAAACAACAGCTGAACAATTGGCTACCATTAAGCAGGAGATGCTTTGGGCACAGTCAAGCTATATCTCCTCAAAAGGGAAAGGTAAGATAATCAACTCAGAGCTCCCTGGATGACAAGGGAAGGAGAAATTAAGTTAAAGAAGGAAAAGTGCACGTCGGACAAGTGTCAGGGACATAAGTTGAAAACCAAGCTTAATGCAGAAGGGAGGTGGAAAAGCAAATACAAGAAGCACAAGAAAGAATTTTGCAAGAGCAAGGAAATAAGAAGTCTCTAAGTCTGAGCAAACATCATCCTGTATGACTGGATAAACAAAACTTGATCATTAACCAATGGATTGATCACAGAAAAGCAGTGAGAAAAATCTCTACAATGACTCCCTGTAATGTGGATAACTTGCTTAACCTCCAAGTAATTTCTACTATAGCAGAACAGTTAAAAACCTTCGACAAGGTTTGTGCCTTTCATTGATATTTCCTTTTCGTACTGTCTCCAATAAAACTTGGGAAACTTATAATCCTTTTGTTCCAAGGTAATGGATAATGTCAATAGAATTTATTATCAACTTTTGGGAAATAACTTTGATTTAAAATGTCCAATACATTCTTAAGCTATTTCACAACTATATCTATGAGCATATTTTCTTACTATCTGAAACCACTTCACACTACACTGTAACTTACCATTATTTTATTTGTACGATTAATGATGGTTTGTGACTTTTATATGAGTAGATTAGACTATTCTTTGCAAAATTGTATTGAATTATTGACAAATGGTGATTGTTATAATTAATACATTCCTAATTTGTTAGACCATTATTTATGGTCTTGAAAGTCCCCAGTCTGATGATCCTGGAAGGGCAAAGGATCTCAAAAATTTCATTAACAGGTGAAACCAGCTGTTTCATGCTGCTACTATATTGTAGCAACACAGTCAGCCTTTAGCATAAGCATTATATTGCCAACAAGCCAAAAATATGTTCTGCCTATTGCACAAATGAGTGCTTGTAATATATAAATTTCAGTGTTTGTGTGGTGCCAAGTATGTAGGCAATACACTCTAAGTGATCATGTTAATAGCTTGTCCCTTCAGGAGTTTACAACAGACAGGTTACTAACTGTACCAGCTCACTTCACTGGTTTGTGTTGCAGACTGGTTGCCAACTGGTTGAGGTTAACACAAAGGGCTCTCCATATCAGCCTCTGCCCTCTCCTGAGACGTGGTTATAACATCAACAATCATCTCTCTCTGATGACAGATCAGCCCTAGGATCTGGGAGGGCAAAAATGACTTTACCTTTAATTACTGACCATGTCGAACCAATTTTTGCTTGCAAATAACAAAATATAGCTTCCAACATTAGATGTGATTCTATGAATAGATAGAAATTGTAAAATAATGCTCAGCATGCCAAGAATTATTTTAAAAATTAATTCAGGATCATCAGTTAGGTTCTCAAAGCCCTGACCTCATGTACACGGGAAGCTAAAAGCATTAATATATAGAGCTCTGTTCTTTGCAGAGAGAAATTATTACACACATTCTGCCCATTTCAATTTCAGATAATAAGGGACAGCTATTATCTGGATATGTCTTCTACACAATTTCTTGACCAAAGTCAACCTGTCTGATCTAAATTTAAACAAAGATTGGTTGTTCACTGTCAACCATCATCTAATCAGTACATTCTCCCTGGCAATGACTTGACGAAACACAGTGTTCATTTATCAAGCAATCAGCACAATCATCCCATGCCATATAAAATCATGTTCCCCCATTGCATTAGTTTTCTTGCAAATGGTTTTATGTGTGAGAGAGAGAGAGGGAGAGAGAGAGAGAGAGAGAGAGAGAGAGAGAGAGATGAAAATCTTTGAAAAAAATCTTTTTCAGCCATAATCAAGTATATATTCATTAAACTTCATGTATAAAATTGTATACTGGGCTCCAGTATATCTAGTGTAAATCTGTATTTGAGAAAAAGGCCTTTTCATTCTATACCATATTGGTTTATGTTCTGCATGGACACATCCATGCATTCTTCCATACTTTATTGCAATTAATAGTCAGCCCACTCAACATAAATATAATGATCAAGAGACGCACAGACATCACATGAGGCTGAGATTTGCAGATCTGCTTATGAGATATATGCTGCTGAATAGCTTATAGTCCTTGACTCCTATGATAAGGTAAAGGAAACAGGCACAAGAGAAAATCAACAAAAGCAACATAATGGAACAAGGGATTCTGTGTGTAGAAAAAAAGTGACGTGAGCCATACAATTTGGAATATTATGTTCCATTCCTGCTACAAGAAAGATATTGTGAAACTTGAAAGTGTTCAGAAAAGATTTACAAGGATATTGTCAGGGTTGGTATTTCTGAGCTGTATGGAGAGGCTGAATAGGCTGGGGCTGTTTTCCCTGGAGCGTCAGAGGCTGAGGGGTGACCTTATAGAGGTTTATAAAATCCTGAGGAGCATGGTTAGGATGATGAGCCAAAGTATTTTCCCTGGGGTGAGGGAGTCCAAAACTAGAGGAGATATGTTCAAGGTGAGAGAGGAAAGATTTGGAAGGGACCTATGGGGCAACATTTTCATACAGAAGGTGGTGTTTGTATAGACGTGGTGGAGCCTGGTACAATTACACATTTAAAAGGCATCTGGATGGATACTGAATAGGAAGGGTTTCAAGGTATGTAGGCCAAATGCTGGCAATTGGGATGAGATTAATTTAGGATATCTGTTCGGCATGGAAGAGTTGGACCGATGGGTCTGTTTCCATGCGGTACAGCGCTATAACTCAATGACTGTATGTAGAAATTCTTGAGGGAAGTGATTCTTCACTAATTAAGGAAGTAAACAGTCTATTTTGCAGCCTTCACTGGAAACTCCAAATAACTCAACAATATTGAAATTAATCAGAATCAATGAAAAACACACTATTAGTTGAAATCATACCTAACACAAAGGAGAGTATGGAGACCAGTCAATTCTTCCCCATGATATCACTGCAGGTGTACCTCAGGGTAGATATTTTCTAACCAATTGATTCATAAATATTATTACACACCTCTGGATCAGGTAGGGCTTGAACCTGGGCCTCCTGGTTCAGATGTAGGGACACTGCCACTGCAAAAGTGCCATAAGTCTGTTTAGATATGTTATGATGCATTTCTTGACAGGGACATGAGACTTGAACTCAGGCCTTCTGGCTCAGAGGTAAGGACACTACGACTACACCACATGTCCTCGTGTGAATGTTCCCAGCCCAACTATCTTCAGCTCCATCATAAATTAACCTCCTTCGAGCATAAGGAGAGAAATGGGACATTCTGGTGAGTGCAAGGTGTTTTCAGATCGTGAAGCAACCCATACCTGTATGCAGCATGACCTGGACAGAATTCAGATGAGGTAAATAAATTTGCACTAAACAAGTGTCACTAATGATCATCTTTAAGAAAAGAAACTGTGATATTCTCTCCTTAATGTTTAGCTTAATTGCTATAGCTGAATTACCCATCAATTTCATGGGGATCATCATTGACTAAAGACTGAAATGGAACAGCCACATTTTTAAAAAAAAATTCAGTCATTCTTTCTGGAGCTGGAGAGACCAGATTACAGTAGAGCATGGCATATTATTGTGGGGAACAAGAGTTACTGTCCCAAGCAAAGGTCACCACCAGATACTGGCTGAATTCCATCAGGAATCATCAAACAGGAATTTTCAAAATGAAGATGTTGGTGAGAAGTTATGTGTGGAGGCCAGGATTGGATGCAGACATAGCTGTGTTGGTGGGAAAATGCTCTGAGTGCCAACAACACCAGCAGCTCTCCGAAATTTGTGGGATTGGCTGGGTAAACCCTGGATTCAGCTGCACACATTTCATGGGCTTGATGTTCTTTGTCATTGTGGATACCCATTAGAAGTGGTTGGTTATGCGTAGAAATGGTTCGTCAAATATGGGGACAATGATAGAAAAACTGCGTACATTTTCTGGGAACACACAGATTCATGAAGTGTTGGTCACAGATAACGGGCCATTGTTTACCAGCTAGGAATTTGTTTATTTCCAAAAGTCGAATGGTGTTTGTCATTTAAGCTTAGTTCCATATCATCCATCATCCAATGGTCTGGCAGAAAGCCGTCAGAAGTTTGAAAACAGGCTTATCAAAACACCTTACAGCTTTAGTAGTTACCAAACAGTCCCATTTCCTGTTCAATTATAGAAACATCCCTCTTGCAAACATAGAGAGAGTTCCAGCAGAGTTGCCAATGGAGAAAAATCTCCACACTGGGTTAAATCTGATCTTCTTGGACCTGGGAGGGGGACGATAAAATGGCATCAGGAATGCCAATTCCAGATACAAGATTGTGCAGCATGAAAAAGACAGTTTACTTCAAGGGATGAAGTTTGGTGTAGAAATCACAGCAATGGGCTCTGCATGTGTGGTCAGGTCCAGTGACGTACAAAGTTCGGGTGGGTGCAACAGTCCTGAACAAGCATGTGTACCATATGTTAGCTGCAAATTCACAAATGGTGTAGGAGCAAAATATGCCTGGCTCTTTGATAGCCTTTCTGACTGTTCTGAAATCTGTGAGTTCTCCCTCTCCATCAAGCCTTGAAAATACCTTGGAGTCTGGATGGTCACAGTGGATGGCGCCACTTTGACATCTTTGTTGCCTGAAAAGGAGCATGAATTTCTTCCAAGAGACTTCAGGTGCAAGACGTGAGCTACTTTGTGTTATACACCACCTGTATCAGAGGCAGAGTTGGAGGTATCTGACCCAGTGCGTAAACGCCTCAGGGGAGCTACAAAAAAAGAACCAGCCTATGACATCAGAATCAGAGGGGGAGGAATGTAGTGATCAAAATGAGGTCAGCCAGGTGGATATCATAGAATATGAGTTCCCTAGTTGTGGCTGTTAATCTGGTCCAGTCAGAGATCCCTGGCTGACATATAAGAATGGGAGTGTCAGATGGAGAAACACAAAAAATAGGTGCAGGAGTAGGCCATTCGGCCCTTCAAGCCTGCACTACCATTCAATATGATCATGGCTGATTATACAATCTCAGTATCCCATTCCTGCTCTCTCTCTGTACCCCTTGATGCCTTTAGCTGCAACTGCCATGTCCAGCTCCCTCTTGAACATATTTAATGAACTGGCCCCAATAGCTTCCTGTGGGTGAGAATTCCACAGGTTCACAACTCTCTGAGTGAAGAAATTCTTCCTCATCTCAGTCCTGAATGGCTTACCTTTTATTCTTCGAAGTGATCTTTAGTTCTGAACTTCCCCAACATTGGGAACATTCTTCCTGCCCCTAGCCCATCCAGTCTCAACAGAATTTTAAATGTTGCTATGAGATTCCCCTTATTTTTCTAAATTCCAGCGAGTACAAGCCCAATTGATCCATTCTTTCCTCATATGTCAGTCCTGCCATCCCAGGAATCAGTCTGGTGAACCTTCGCTGGACTCCCTCAATAGCAAGATTGTCTTTCCTCAGTGTAGGAGACCAAGATTGCACATAATACTCAAGGTGTGACCTTGTAAAAGCCCTGTGTAACTGCAGCAAGACGTCCCTACTCCTGTGCTCAAATCCTCTCGTTGTGAAGGCCAGCATGCCATTAGCTCTCCACACTGCCCGCTGAACTTACATGCCAATCTTCAGTGACTATTCCACTATGACACCCAGATCTTGTTGCACCTCACCTTTTCCCAAGGTGTCACCATTCAGGTAATAAATGTAGTTCTCCCATAACATCATAACCTTATTTAATAGAAATAATTATGCCTATGGGAAAAGTGGGGTTAGGAGCTGACCATCAGAAAATAACACTCAAAAATCACCCAAAAGCCTAACACAAAGTGTAGCACAGTGTGAATGAAGGTTTGCCATATTAAGAATGAAACAAAAGTAAATTTAACACAGTACATTTAAGAAATATTGTTAATGCAGGGATAGAGGGTCATCATCATCACCACCTTCAGGTGCAGTTGTGGTTGCAGAAGTGGATTGCCCTCTTACTGTTTCTTGGAGGTTGGTTTCCATTGTGTGATATGTAGGTACCAGAACAAATTAGAAAAGCAAATGATATGTGAAAGATTAATACAGTCCTACAGTAGACAGGGTTTATACAGGAATTATACAAGAATGTTCTTGTCTCAGAGAGAGAGCAATGAACATTCATTAGTTTAATTTTTGAGATGAAGCTGCTGTTTGTATAATAGTGTCTCTCTCACATGCTCTGACAGCAGCTGACACCGCTGCATGCACAGAATGAAGCGTGCAAAATAATCGCCGCTGGAATCGCGCTATTGTGAACAGAGGTAAGCATTCTTGAAAATATCATTCCCTAAATCTTCAGTGACATTATAGCCAAATTGTGCTACCAAAACACACTTTATATGAGAATTATCTGCAATCTGCCTTCCTGTTTTTGTGATCAAACTGGATAACCTAACATTTATCCACATTATATTTCATTTGCCAAGTGTGTGCCCACTCAGCCAGTCTGTCCAAGTCACCCTGCAGCCTCTTAGCATCCTCCTCACAGCACACACTGCCACCCAGTTTAGTGTCACCTGCAATTTTGGAGATATGGCATTCAATTCCTTCATTCAAATCATTATTGTTTATTGTGAACCGCTGGAGTCCCCGCTGTATCTCATTCATCACTGCCTGTCACTCTGAAAAGGATCAATTTATTCCAACTCTCTGTTTCCTGCCTGCCAACCAGTTCTCTAACCATTACCTCCGATACTATGAACTTTAAGTTTCCTTACTAATCTCTTGTGTGGAACTTGGTCAAAAGACTTTTGAAAGTCCAGATACACAACATCTACTGATTCACCCTTGTTCAATCTACCTGCCACATCTTCAAAAAATTCCAGACGATTTGTCAAGCATGATTTTCCTTTAGTGAATCCATGCTGACTTGGACTGATTCAGTCACCACTTTCCAAACTCCCAGTTAACTCCCAAACACATCTGTTCACTCTGAGAGCTGACTCTGAGGAGCTGGGTAAGTGTCAAAGATTTTCCATATGTAAGTCAAGGGTGACTTGGTGATGGAATACCAACTTCTGTGGAGTTATTTCAGTCTCTACTTTCTGTTACCAGGCAATTTTGTCTCCATGTTGCTTCTGCCTTTTTCATTCCACAGGCTACAATGTAGCTCCTCTCCATTGTGTGGCATTGCATTGAACACCTTTTGGACATCCATGTAAACCATATGAACTGCTTTGTTCTCATCAAACTCTGTTACCTTTGCAAAAAGTATTCCAGCAACTTAGTGAAACACAATTTTGTCTTTGGAAATCTATATTGACTTTAATCTGTATTCAGAATTACAGATGAAATGTAGGTCATCTCCTAAAAACTGTGCTACTGGCAGTCAATCAGATTGATCCACTGAAAACTACGTCTGGCACTGCCACCTTTCTAGTTGGTTGGAAAACATACTGCTGTAGAAAATTAAACTGAACACACTCCAGGAATCTTCACCCCTCTCTGTTATTGTAAACCATTACTATCCCAGTCTATAATCAGATAACTAAATTCCCACATTATTATTATCGGATAATTTTTGCATCTCCTGTTCTGTTTTCTCTACTTCAGCATTTTTAAGATCTCCCACTATAGACCCTAAGTTAAAGAAGAACCATATCTATTAATGTGCGAGGCACAAAGCTCTTCACACCATTGATGCTCAGTAGTGACACCAGTTACTGCTCAAATTCTGAAACCTGGAGCTCAAATTACTGCAACTGGCAACACTTTGTGCACAAGTGGTTTTCCAGGACACAGGACGTGTCCCAGAGTTCCCAAACAGTACTGCTTGTACATTCTAGAGGTTGAAGCAGTCTTTCTGTTACTGTTAGACATTGTTAATGTTGATAACCCTTGATATTAATAAACCTTAGTAACTCTAATACACAAAGTTAGATAAATCTCTGAATGTGTGTTGGAATCAATGACAAATGAATATGTAGAACTTTGCTTTAGTAATGATTTATGAGCTCAAGGTCATCCACACTTTTTGAAGAATGATCGTACAAAGTCATCAGGACAGTCGTCCTAGCATCAAAGGATTGAAGTTTTACTAAGTGGCTAGAAAGATAACTTTGAGAGGATTTCCCATTACCACAACAATGGGACAAGCTTTGGGGTAGTTTGAAGGTATACAACTGGGCCAGATTAATCTGATTGTACTATAAATAACATAGCAGGGAAGAACGTTTGGAAAGGGGGAACAATGCAATTTATAAAAAGGAACAGCTTGATGGATGTGAGAAAAAGTATAAATAATGAAGAGAGCAGAGCTAGTCCAAGATAGTTCACATATAGTCATTTTATAACAGGAAACCACAAAACAAAAAAGACTTCAATGTGTGAAGGAACAATAATAAAGCACATATGTCCAGGCAGTGAAGGATGTGGATGTTTCAATTTTAGGTCTGGATGTCTCAAGTCTCAGGAATAACTTAGACCCGGAGGAATTTGGTGAAGAGGTAGGGGACAATAGCATATGATAACTCTTGTACCAGTTGAATAAATGTATGGAGTTCCTTTAATCAGAGAAATAAAAAGATAAACAAAGAATAACAGATAATAACGTCTTATCATCGGATAGTTATAATGATGGTGGACCTATTTGGTCAACATGGTAGAAACCACATGGAAAGCAATGAGAGATGGGAGGCCTAAGAAGCCAAATCTGGATATGTTATGGACCAGGCCAGATCCTTTCAACACATTTTAAGGTGGTAGCCTAAACCCTAAATTTTTCTTATTTTAATGCAGATGTCTTTAAGGAAAACAGAATTTATTTAAACACAACAGGTGAAACACGAATAAAAGAAATCAAAAGAATTTAAAATAATTTAACTATTGGAAAACTTAACTGACCCAATACAGTAATTATTACTAAATAACAATTCCAATATAGCAACATCCCACAAACACAACCCTTGCTAAATTCAAACACAGATTCTTACAGGCAGGAGGGAACAACATCCAAAGCGATTTCAGAATTCAGAAGAGTTCTTTACTGAAGGTCGCAGCTCCCCTGGACTCTCATATCTTGTGACTGCTACAGCTAAAAAAAAACTAGAAAAAAACCTAAACTAGGAGAACTGGTCACTCCCCTTCTATTGTTAAATTTGTCTCTTCCTAGACTCTTCAGCACCTCTGCGTTTACCTCTCTTAAAAAAAACAGGGACAAAATAGCTTTTTAAAAGTGACAACATCATTATATAGATACTATTAAATTGGAGAAAGAAACTAAATTAAGGAATTCATAATTTTTATGATATTGTGGTTAAGTAAAATCTTCAGATGGCCAGCAATAGCACCATATTGTAGAAGTTAGCTGGACTGAGTCCTCTGTTACCATTCTCTGTTTAGTTTGGGATCTACAGGGCCTGTTTTGTATACTTTGATTAAGAAGACCCACCAGATAATCTAAGAAAAGTCTCTTGTCTTGTGCATTATTGCATGATAACAGTAATGCACAAGTTCCATTCGTAAGATCAACATTGATACAAAGAGTGTTGTTGAGTGATCCAGATGATAGGTGAGTCTCATTTGAGTTTCAGATCTATTTTGCCCATTCAAGTCTATATAGTTAAAAATCACACAACACTATGGTTATATTCCAACAGGTTCAATTGGAAGCAATTAAACCTGTTGGACTATAACCTGGTGTTGTGTGATTTTTAACTTTGTACACCCCAGTCCAACACCGGCATCTCCATATCATCACGTCAAAATGGCATTGTGTTGAATGGCGTTTAAACATTCCTCAGCATTAATCCTTTCAGAGCCAAAGTACCCTTTAACACAACAGACAAGCAAGGAAACTGCACTCAAGAGAAGATAGAGATGTTATAGGTAACTTCAAGTTCCCACAAATAGTATAGTAAATGGATTAAGAGTGAAAGTATAATTCTGAATACAAGAATCAATAATGACAAATGTAAAATAAGCTGCTGATTTGCTATTGCCTGTTTTCCAATACTGCACAAGTCAATACTCCGCCTGTGTCTTTTATAAACTAGTCTGTTACGGAGGAATCATTGATGAATGCAAATGTGTAACTTAGAAAGTAAAGCTGTGCTTCACCAATAAAACTGCAGTGTTCCTATAAAATTAAAAGATTTTCACAGTGTTGCATGCTTAGCGAAAATTTGTTTCCCTGAACTCAGTTTTTAATTTAAAAACACTGCTAGGCAAAAGGCAGCTATCACTTCAGTCCTTGTGTTTCATGGAAATCTAATGCTGTTCACTTATTTTACAAGCAATAACTGAGAATAATTTATTAGATAGGCAAAATGTAGTCAAAGCATCAAGTGCAGCACACAATTAAATTTGTAGAATATGCTCCTCGCAAGAAATCTGCAAATTATTCTTAAAATCTGTTTTAACCAGAGGTAATTTTGACTTGGAACATATGTTTAGGTACGATGGACAAGAATTCAGCTCTGGTCACAATCTAAATTCCAGGCAGAAAATGTCTAAGATATCACTTATTTTAAGATGATTGAGAAGAAATTTGACAGCTTTGTAGTCAGATGACCCATGACCTCCATGATTGTTCCAGGAATATTGATATTTTTGCATGAGCATGGATAAAAACTTGACATGTAGAAGTCAAGTTTAAAGCTAGCTAGAAATATTTTATTTTTTCCATTTGATTTTCTCAGATATTTTCAATTGTTACAGTTCATTTAAAAACAAGTCACATCCTGTCAAACAATTGAACCCCAGTGTCCTGCCTGAGAAGCAGGGATATTAACTGTTATACCAACAAGGAAACCTAGCTAGAGTCTGCAATTTGCAAAGTGCAAAACGGAACAGACAGTATTCATGCAGCCAGGGCTTAGACAATCAACTTCTCATCGAAAATAGACAGACCTGACCAGGTGCTAACGGCCTTTGTTTCAGAACAACCTGGTGTTTACATCTCCAGTGAACCTACTTAGTTGAACGAATGCTCCACTGACTTGGTGGCACCCAGCTCAGTCGGAGGCCAGAGGTGTAGCCCAAGATTCCAAACAATATTCCGCGATCTCCAGATATAGAAACTAGATACCTCATTGGATCTTCCTGCCCTGTCTTGATGCTAGTATTGATCACAGATCACAGAATTTGAGAAGGGTACAAAAGGAAGATAAAATAGTTAGCCTGGTGCCACAGCTCTCTGCTTTTCCACTTTCTTAATGATGTTTCGTGACAGACTACCACTGTGAGACAACCCAAAGACCAGAACTAGCCCTAGACAAGAAGGGAAGCCCAAATCAATTATTGTAGATCTTGAAACATCAGCCAATCCTCAATCAAAGAACAGCCTGTCCAAGGCTTATTGAATATGTATTACCAATCTGCTAAGATAAACTATTCAAATGCTATGGTAGGGACCTGTGGATATGGTCTTGCAAATCCTAGGAAATGTGTGTCAGAAGTAAATAGCTAGTGTGGATTTATAACTCTTTACTAAAGAGTCCTATGAAGAGATTGATAGAGTTTGATAGAAATCAATTGAAATACAATTGTTGAGTTTGATAAATATTGTTTTTCCTTGATAAAATGTTCACTGAAGCTACATTGGACCTCTTGTCACTCTGCCTCCCTTGTCTGTCTCACTGTAACAGGCCTGAATTTTAAAAAAAAGTTATTGCAAACTGGTCAATGTTAGTCAGGGTACATTTACCCACCCCTTTCCCTTTACAATAACATTTTAGAAAGCTATAAGAAGAAAACATAAGTTAGCAATAAAATATATTCCCATATATACTGAATGTTGGTAACCTGGTACATACATATTAACTAAGCATAAAAATTGAATTTTTGCAAAGTCAGTAATTTTCAGCAGAATGTCTCGTCCATCCCAATTTTGAATAGAGGAAGTCCTATGATCTTTTGTGCTCCCTGACTTTGGGAAAATTATATTTTAAAAATTCATGCAATTAAGTGGAAATCAAATACATCTTTCTCAATTTCATAGTCAATGGTTGTTAAAATCATGTTAAACATATAATGGACAGCTAATCAGTTACAGCCAATTTACATCACCCACAGTGAATCTCAGAATAGAAACATAGAACAGTTAGCTATTGTACTGAAAGAAGATGTCTGTCCTAACCCTGTAGCCCGAATTTTGTTTTTCTTCTGGGAACTTGTCCAATTTCCTTTTGAACTTTCCACCTTTACCATTCCATTATAGAGATGACCCAAATTTCATTCCTATTCATCAGAGGGGTCATTTCTATAATGGAGAGGGGGATCAAACTTGAATAGAACATTGCTTCTAATACTTCTAACAGCAACTATAAATAACAATGAACACTTTCTGTTGTCTATTATATACACCTGCGGTTAACAAGATGATGATGATGGACAACAAAAGTTCTGTCATTTTTTATATAGCCATTCATTTTTTAAAACAAATTCCCTTTAACTACATTCAAAACAATTACCATTCATATATCCTCATATAAGCAGTGTTTCAAGTTTCTTGTTTGTACATTATCACACTATCCATCAATAAATTGGTATCAGTTAGATGCAAAGTTACATTCATGAATATATATTAGATTGATTTAAGAATGTTAAATGCTATATCCTGTTGCATATCTTGCAATCCTTATTACCTTTACAATGAAACCTTAGCATAACAAAACGGTATTGAGTTCTTCCATAGGAACGAAATGCTATCCTATGCTGATAGTCTAATCTTTTATGAGAAATTTCCAACACTAGGATTTTTGTCAGAATTATTAATCTTTCCTTGTCAACATCAGCTTACCATTTATCCTTAATTGATCATAATTCTTTCAGTTTGAAATACCTGCCGTGAAATATGTAGATTGAACCACGATACCTTTTCATGGAACAGCATTATACATAAGTCCGTAAAACATAGGAGCAGAAATTAGGCCATTCAGCCCATCACGTCTGCTCCGCCATTCAATCATGGCTGATAGGCATTATCAATAAGCTTACACTTTTCAATCCATGAAGTTCAACAGTTATCCATACTGTTTAGAACTTATCTAATTTATGTAGTGTTTATCTAGCGTCTAGATGTAAAAAAAACAACAGAGTTATGGTGGCGAATGATTTTGACATTCCTATTATTCAGTTGGAATTCCTTAGTGCCAGTGGCTTACTTGGGACAGAATTTGTTAGGTACATCCAGGGGTGATTCTTGAAACAATATGCAGAGTCCAGCTAGGGAAGGGACATTTTAGACCTTGGATTAGAGATTGAGCCTAGCCGATTGATTGAAGCTTCAGTGAGGCAGTATTCTGGGAACAGTGATCATAATTCCGTAAGTTTTAAGATAGTATGAAAAAGATATGATTGGTGCTCAGGAGAAAGTGCTAAATTGAGGGGGTGGGGGGGTGGTTGGTGCAAAGGTTAACTATAACAATATTAGGCAGGAACCGGAAAGATTGGATTGGAGGCAGCTGTTAGAGTAAACCTAAATCCACATCCAACGTGTGGGAGCCTTTTAAAGGCCAGTTGACCAGAGTTCAGGACCAACATATTCCTGTGAAAATGAAAGATAAGGATGGCAAGATTGGGAAACCTTTGAGAAGATTCTTAGGGACAGGATTTACTTGCATTTGGAGAAGAATAGGAGTAGTCAGCCTGGCATTATGCAGGGAGGTCTCACAAACTTTTTTGAGTTTTTTTAAGGAATTAACAAATATAATTGATGAGGGTAAAGCAATAGATGTTGCCATTACTAAAGCATTTGACAAGATCCCTCATGGTAGGCTGATTCAGAAGCTTAATTAAGTAGCTTAATTAAGCTTCAGAATTCAGCTTCAGAGGCTTAAGAAAGCAAGTGTAATGTTGCCATTTATCTCAAGAGGGTTGGAATGTAAAAGCAGTGATGCGCTACTGAGACTTTATAAAGCTCTGGTTAGGCCCCATTTAGAATACTGTGTCCAGTTTTGGACTCCACACCTCAGGAAGGACATACTGGCACTGGACATACTGGCCAGTGGAAATTCACATGGATGATCCCTGGAATAGTAGGCCCAACATACGATGAATGGCTGAGGATCCTTAGAGTTTAGAATTTAGAAGGTTGAGGGGGGAACCTAATAGAAACTTTCAAGATAATGCATGGCTTAGAAAGGGTGGACGCTGGGAAATTGTTTCCGTCAGGCGGGGATACTAGGACTTGTGGGCACAGACTTAGATATAGAGGGGGTAAATTTAGAATGGAAATGAGGAGACATTTCTTCAGCCAGAGAGTGGTGAGCCTGCGGCATTCATTGCCACAGAGCACAGTAGAGGCCAGGACTTTACATGTCTTCAAGGCAGCAATTGATAAATTCTTAATCTCGCAAGGAATTAAGGGGTACAGGGAGAGTGTGGGTAAGTGGCATTGAAATGCCCATCAGCCATGATTAAATGGCGGAGTTGACCCGATGGGCTGAATGGCCTTACTTCCACTTCTATTTCTTATGGTCTTATGGTCTTAATTCACATGGGATCCATGGTGAGTTGGCAAGTTGGATACAAAATTGGATTGGCCATAGAAAGCAGAGGGTAGTGGAGCAGTGTTTATTTGACTGCAGGTGCGTGAACAGTGGAGGTGCAACAACTTACAATAAATTTTAGTTATCTTAGTGAGGCATCATTCTAAATTATGGGTTTCTCTCATACAAACAATTGACTAAAAGATGGATGTAATTGAATGTACAGTTATCGATTAGTGACAAAAAAGAATAGTATATAGCTAGAATAACATGAAGATATTTTCACCATTATCACAACTATCTTTACACTTTGGCCAGTAAGAAAATAGCTATGGCCCTAATTATATATTGCTGCATTTGCACAACTTTACTGTGTTCCACAAATTGAAGCTATACTTTATAGTGTTTTCTCTAGTGAATTTCCAATGTTCAAGAAACATTGCATGCATTTTAAAGTGCTGCTGTCATTCATTGATTAAAACATTTTAATTATAATCCAGGCCTCCAGAGGAGCTTGAGTACAAACTGTCAAGATCACCTGATAAACCTGGAACTTGACTTGTTGGAGTTGGCTTCCAGATATGAATATACTTTTCACCATTTCATCTCTTGCATTAGCTTCATGCAAATAATTTTTCTGCAAATACTCTTTCACAGCCACAAGTTGTCTCTGGACGAGCGCATTTTATAACAAAAGGCTCCCATTGCAATATTGTTAGGCAAGGTGAGTCAGTCAACAAATATAGCCCAGCAGAGATATTTGTAAATAATTGAATGCAACTTACAGTGATGAAATGAGGATGTTTGTAAAAACAAACTCAAACTTGTTGAGCATCTAAAATAGCAAACACAAGTCAATGTTAACCCAACACTTTGCTTTAAAATAATTATTCCCCAGCTTACCTTCCAACAATAATTCTGTTGGTCTCCTTGTTAGGGATCAGAGCTGTTTTTATTTTTAAACAGTGAAAGGAGGAAAGTTATGAAATGCTGTGAGATTTTAGTTATGTTAAGAATATCTGTGAGATGGAGCAGAACAATTGTTTGTCGTGAAAAACATTCTAAACTCATTCTTTATCAGTTCCTTATTTATGTTGCGAACGAAGTCTCTTGCAGCAATTCACTGAATAAACATCAATCTTCTAGACAAGAAAAAGATGAAGGCTTAAGCCAAAAGTGTACAGTGTCTTAAGTAGAACCCATTGGATGCCAAGAAGGAAGTGGTATTCATGTGGAACCTAGAGAGTACTGTCTCAAGAGTCCTGTGCCATGGAAATGTTCACTATGTCTTGCCATAGCATAACACAGAGGAAGGAGGAGAAAGTGAGGACTGCAGATGCTAGAGATCAGAGTCAAAAAGTGTGGTGTTGGAAAAGCACAGCCAGTCAGGCAGCATCCGAGGAGCAGGAGAGTCGATGTTTCAAGCATAAACTCTTCATCAGGAATGTGATTCCTAATGACCAGCTTTTGCTCAAAACGTGAACTCTCCTGCTCCTCGGATGCTGCCTGACCGGCTGTGCATATCACAGAGGAAGTAATATTAGATCTGTTCAATGATGCTAAGGAGTAGCCATTTTCACTTAACCTAACATCTTTATTGCATTGTAATCACAATTTTTAAATGCTAGAGTTCTGTGTGATCCAAATATGCAGATTTTTATTTATATTTACCTAACCCCCGGATACAAACAGTTGTTAGAGGCACCCACTTATTTTTGGATTTAGGTACATCTGCATAATGCCCAGATTTTGCTTTTGTCTTTTAATTATGCTGGATAGGGAATACAATTAAGGCAAATGGGCTTCACAAGTGCAAGAATCATTGTTTGGATTTTGTGGAAGAATGCCCACTGTGTTTATACTCTACACTATGTTTTGAGGTTTTAGAGAGTCAAAACAGCATGTTATCTTCCATAGGGGGGAAGGAAATGCTTTTCTTAAATCAGAATAAAGAATCCTTGCTGTGGCATCTGGGGTGCAGTTTTAATCACCTTTGTGAGGGGTGAAATTGGTGTGTCCCTGTTTTGATAATAGTATCTCTGAGGATGTGTCAGTCTTCCAAGGTATTTGGAATGCAACACTATCCAACTATCATCCAACTAACTATCCATTAACATCTTGGAGGATGCTGCTCATGAGTTTGAGAGGAGCAGAAGACAAACTTCAAAGGCAGATCAAATAAAATTGGACATTGGATTACAAACTAATTGGATGAAATGTAGGGAGCCATTAAGGTTTATTTATGCTTAACTAAAAATGTTAATAATTCACAGATTGTCTACGTTTTCACTGACCACTTGTCTGCATCATCAGATTGCTAGCTCTCAAATCTCTTGAGTTCTCTATTGTACATTTCGTCTTGGGCACCTCCATCAGGGCAGGTGTCTTCTTAAATTCTCACACCAGTGTTTCAGTAACACCAAACTCCTTCATTACAGCACAGTTGTTTGATGGGTTGACGAAAGTTTCAACTTTTAGTTTTTAACTAGCTTTATACATCATTCATTTTGTTGGAAAAATCATTTGTCTTCATAGTTTTTCACATGAGACCTGCTGTGTATGGAGTGTCTTAAACTTCCATGCACTTTCATAACACCGTGGGCGGCACGGTGGCACAGTGGTTAGCACTGCTGCCTCACAGCGCCTGAGACCCGGGTTCAATTCCCGCCTCAGGCGACTGACTGTGTGGAGTTTGCATGTTCTCCCCGTGTCTGCGTGGGTTTCCTCCGGGTGCTCCGGTTTCCTCCCACAGTCCAAAGATGTGCAGGCCAGGTGAATTAGCCATGCTAAATTGCCCGTAGTGTTAGGTAAGGGGTAAATGTAGATGTAGGGGTATGGGTGGGTTACGCTTCGGCGGGGCGGTGTGGACTTGTTGGGCCGAAGGGCCTGTTTCCACACTGTAAAGTAATCTAATCTAATCTAATCTAATCACTCACGTGAATGTATGGAAGGTCAGCAAAACATACATTTGTGGGATGAACTATTGATGCTCACTACTAATGTGTATGTTGTGACTGAAAAAGGTAATTCATTAATTTACCAAATATATTTAAAAAGCAATTTTTGGAGCAAGGAAATAAGGTTGTCTTATACACTAAGTTGACTTCTGCACCCAGGATCTACAACAAATGTGCATTTTAATATTTAGACCTTTCAAAGACCCAGCAATTAATATCATCAGAACTAACATCTCACAAGAGCAAAAGTTAATTCTCAGTGTTGGAAGAGTTGTTTAGCACTAATTAAGACTTAGTATGCCATTTTAAAATTCAGTGTTGTGAAACAGACATTTTGTCAAAGCTTTGTCTTAGACTCATCAGGACATTGGAGAATATGAGGACTGCAGGTGCTGGAGATCAGAGTCAAGAGTGTTTTGCTGGAAAAGCACAGCAGGTCAGGCAGCATCCGAGGAGCAAGAGAATCGACGTTTCGGGCATAAGCCCTTCATCAGGACATTCACAAGAACACCAATGTAGGGGAACTACATTTCATACTGAATGAGAAGAGAATGCTGATTGGCAGAGGCTGCTTGCCAAAGTTCAGTTGTCAACAAATCAAAAATCTCAATGTCATAAAGGTGGTGGCAGAGTTAGACAAATCGAACAGCAATTTCCTGATTTTCAAGTCTAATGGTATATGTGTTTTCAAAAGTTACTGTCGAAGATGCTCCTTAATAATGGCGAATGTGAAAAGCCCACCATGATTTTTTTTTAATCAAGGCTCATTTATTAAATGGTAGGTTACAAATTTTGTTTACTTTGATGTAGTAATTTAACTTATACCTTGAGAAAAGGCAGGACAGGAAGCAATGCAACGTAAGTTGCTTATTCAGTACCTGCTCTAAAAGTCCTTAAGTGCACAGCAAACAACTACATCATAATTTTACATGGATCTTAAAGGGTATAAACTGACTATTCAATCCAACCAGTGATAATGCTCATTCTAGTAACATACCCTCTTGTTCTTTCTCCCTTATATTTTTATATTTTGTATTAAATGATCTCTGTTGACATAGGGAAGGAAAAAACCCAGCAAAGGCTAAATTTCATCCCCCATAACAGGAAAGTGGGAGACAGTTATGGAAGCAGTCAAGTATGAAAATTTGCACAAAATGGAAGAGTGTTGATGCTGCAGAAAGGTCTCTGGATCTGAAACATTGACTCTGCTTTCTCTCCAAAAATGTTGCCAGACCTGCTGATTTTCTCCAGCAATTTCTGCTCTTGTTCAAAATTTGCACTGTTGGCTGCTGCTCTGTTTTGATGACAACATTCCAACCCAGGGCCGCTTCCTCAAAGAATATACTCCAATGTTAACCTTATCCCTCAGCATTGTTTGAACATTTTGTTTCAGTCTTATTATGTAGGCGACCAAACTCAGAGCTCCGTCACCAGTGGAATGTAACCTGTCTCAGACAGCTGTATATCAGGGTGACACTCTGGGTGATCGTGACTGTCCATGAGTCATAGCACTTGATATCCCTGTATCCCTCACCCTTTGACACCTAATTGACCTGATGAAAGGTTTGGATACAAGATCATAAGGGAGCACTGAATGAACCAGTGTTATAGAGTGTTAATGTAATCTGGTCTCTTGTTTACTGGTGGTCCACATTTCCCATATCTTATTGATTATGCTAAATTGCTGGGGCAGAATGACTAAATGAATCACTCCACTCTCAGAGTCTACTTCCAGAATCCAAGGGTTTATGGATTTTATACCAATGGGAAGCAAATCTCTAGAGGTCCAGAAGTTTCTTCTTCAAACAAAGGGAAGCATACATTTTTTATGTATTTGTTTAGACTGCTTTTGGCAATTCTGAACCAGTTGTATTATTAAATAACTGCATACACATCCAATCACCTCCAGGTTTCTCCATGATCTCACGATATTTACCAGACATCTTTATCCCCTTTCCTTGCCCTTTCACAATGCACCTTATTGAGCCACATTCCAAAACTGCTGACTTCTGCATCTGTAATGCAATCTTCCCCTGTAACAGGCCACAGGCTTCTCCCTAAGATATATATTTTATATATATAAAACCCGTGGCTATGATTATCTGGGGATCTTAACTAAAGTGGGTCAGACCCTTCCCTTCTATCCATCTATCAGTATATTCAAGGATGTTCCTGATCCAACTATCTCTGTACAAACAACTGCAGTTGTAATAGTTTGCTCCAACTCAACAGGATCCTTTCTGTATTCATTGCAAAACCTTTTGTGTAATATCTTAATCCTGTTACCTTGGATATATTCCTTCTAAACGTTATGATTGCCTTCTGTTATAGTTTAACTTTAGATACCAAACTAAACAAGCTATTACAGCTAAAAATCTCCCTCAGCCATTTTAGGAACCTTCTTCAGCCATTTTATGCTGCTTTCAGCCATGGGCAGGCCCAAAAATAATATATTTACTGCAGTAAAAGAAAAGTGAGAGTTCTGCTATAAAGAATCTAATGATCAGATATTCACACACAATATATCATTGTGGAACATTTGGAAAACAAAATTGCAGAAAGATTTTACCCAACTGGGAATAAGTAAACATTACTATCCTTTTGAAATTACAACTGCACATGTTAGTATTTAATTAACTGGGACTTCTCATTGTCTTAACACTGTAAGGAACAGATTTCTCAACTTTCAAGATGATTTGGATGCTTTATAGGAATAATGATAATTCATGAGGTAATTTTCTGAGGGATTTTAGAAGATCCACATTGGGATTCTGAGAATACCATTTAGGGAAGGTCAGGGAATATTGTGAAGCTCCAAAATCTGGTACCAGCGAGGAATGCATTGTGATATGGGAGCACTGCAAGTTAGATCTTTGGATCGAGAAAACTTGTGGCCACTGTAGGAGGGAACAGTCTTCAAATTGCAAATGCTATTCCACTATTTAAGAAAACCAGATCATTGTGGATCAGTCCATTTAAAGTCAATTCTAGGGAATTTCCCAAAATCTACCAGAGATGGCAGAACAAGATTCTTGATTTATGAAAGGAAAATTACACTCCTCCACTCAGGAGTATGACAAATGTGTTAATGTCAATGGATGTTGTCTTATAGACTTCCAGAAGGTATTTGATGAAATAATATCAAGTCGACTGATTAAAAAGTGACAACAAGTTTTATTTTAGTTTCCTGGTATTTCAATAGTCACCTAAATAGTAACGTTTCAAAGATAAATGCTTTATTGCTTTTGGGTCGACTTGAGGTCTGTATTAAGTTTCATTTCCCAGCCTTTCAGGCGTAATTGCAAATTCAATCACGAGCTTTTGTTTCATTTAGATTTTTCTTTCAACATAATGAAAATGTGTGGTATTCTCAATAAAAATTCAATGGTTTACTGCTTTGTGAGAACTGCAAGTAATTGATATTTCAACAGTAATACTGATTAAGTGAATGACATTTTTTAAACTTTAAAGAAAGATTATTTCCCTTTTAAATTGGTAGAAAAGAATAAAATTTAGAGTAATGTTTGTGTACTGAGGGTTTTTTTTACATATTGTAGTAGACAAATTTTGTCACTGGAATTTTTTTAAGTAAATACAAAAGACAAAAATATTAAAATTATAGCTGACTATACTAGAATATTGCAGATTCTACCCTATGGTCACATTACCATGATCTTTAAATTTCTGACCGAACATAAAACTATTATATTGGCTGTTCCTCTTTCTGGACTTACAAATTGTGGTTATCCCCTCTGGTAAAAGAAAATATACAAAAATGCCAAACTGTTAACTAGTTGATAATTTAAAATCTAAGCTGGCTACTTTGATTGTTTTTCTCTATGAAATCTTAGTTTGTCATGAATAAAGATATGTGTAGGCCTTAGAAACAGATTGTTGATCAATGGCAGATTTGGTCAGAGCAATATGAAGGACACATAAATCAATGACAAATGTAGAAATGCACATTCAACCTCAGTTTACAAGGTCAGAAAATGGAAAGTTTAAGTTAACAGCCAGGAAGTATGTTGCAAATATATCTAATTGCCAATTGCTTTTAGGACCAAATGAATCAGTAATCTTATAATCTTCAATTAAACAGATGCCATTATCGTAACAACTGGTTTATTAGAATCTGCAGTTAGTAAAATACATTAATTAGTTTTGAATAGTTATATTGGATGTACTGTAAACATAACTTGTTGAAAATTAAATCTAACGCATCAGTCACCAAGAGCTAAAAACTAGATGGTCAATAAACATTTTACTTTGTTAAACATCAAAGCAAGTATTTCTACAATTTTAAGATACTCCTCCATTAAATTAGGATATATAACACTTTTGGGGGGCCGGGGGGCAACAATATTGGCCAAAGACTTACGAAGTGGCATCCCTTTCATCCACACTCACTTCTGATTCAACTCACTCCAGATGAAATGTTAATTGGAGCACAAGGATCTATGTCATGAAAGTCCTCTTGAAATTTACAGGGTAAGAGGTTTATGGTTTCATTTACACCAGTGCTATCACCTTGGAGCTCAACAGCCCAGAAATGAATTCATAGACAGGAAGAACCCCTTTCAGTACTATTTCAATGTCAGAGGTCACACAACACCAGATTATAGCCCAACAGATTTATTTGAAATCACAAGCTTTTGGAGCGTTGCTCCTTCATCAGGTAACAAGATCCACCTAGTTCCTCCTCTGCAGCACTCCAAAAGCTTTGATTTCAAATAAACCTGTTGGACTATAAGCCAGTGCAGTTGACTTCTGACTTTGCCCACCCCAATCCAACACTGGCATCTTCATTGCTATTTCATTGACTGAAGGCCCCTTTGAGATGGGGCAGTTCTACCTCATGCCCCAAATCTTTGCAGGCTTGACACTGTTGGCTCTCTGCTTTCCAAAACATACAATAAGCACTCCCGCCTCATGTATCAGAGCCTCCTTAAATCCCTTCGATGAGCCAAGATGAATACATCTGGCGCTGGAAGAAATAAGCATGATGGGGGATATTATTCTTGAAGCTCAGCAGAAAGAGGGGGCTGGAGAAAGAGCTCACCAGTGATAAAGAATGGGAAATTTGATATTATGCCCCACTGGGTAGTGGTCTCAGGGAATTCCCATCAGGAAAGTATTATTCATCATGAAACCCTTTACAAGGTTAGGTGTACTGACTATTGCATCTTCAAGATAAAGGTAGCCTTCCTGTACATTTTTGAAGCTACTACAATCATTGAAGGAACCACAATTCAGCCATTAGCTGGGGCCTCTCACTAGTCACTGTGGTGTTCACTGTGGATTTTAGAACTACAGCCACTCCTTTTAGCTGAGCAGAAACAAAATATATGTTCGTATAATGTCTCCCCTTCAGTTTTTAAGAAGGGGAAGGGAACTAGACAATTAGACTATAAACAGGAAGGACCTTAAAATAACTGCACAAAGGACAGTTTCCCATCACCAAGTCACCCATTATTTGCCTGTGCACAGTACACTGGCTGTGGCCAGTCACCTCAGAGACTGTCCCTGAAATGAGGAGATTATGACTCTCCTGCTTATATTGATCAGCCAGGGCTTCCTGACTGGCCCAGGTTAAAAATTCCAATCAAGGATCTCAAGGTCAACGTAATCTAACAGGTTCCAATCACTACAGATCTTTACAAGTTTGGTGTTTCTTCCTGAAACAGCAGCAGAAGTTATTGATCAGTGATTGAGCTGATATTCTTTCTCTGAGAAACTTGGTGGACTGGAACGAACCTGGTATAATCATTTCCTTCTCCCCTCCCATTACATACAGTACCATTCACCAGTAGAAAAGTGCAAAACTGCATCCACCTCTTAGTTTTTCTTCCCTTCAAGCAAGGTCAAGTCCTTGGGGTTTTATTTCTTCCCACCAAATATGGTTGAATGAGTTTTTTCTCCTGTATGTGAAAGAAGATCTCAGTTTATCTCTCTGTCTTTCATCTGCAGCCAATAGTAGACAATGCTATCTTGTGACTGAGCTGATCTCCCAATCAAACAGCTCATTAGTTTTTGAGACCCTAGCTATACCTGCCTCTTTGTCGGCCATGTCGAACAATCTCTCTTGAGTACCTACACAGGCACTGTGCCCCAACTCTTCTGCTGTTACATCAGTGACTGCATCGGTGCAGCGTCTTGCACCCAGGCTGAACTGGAGCAGTTCAACGACTTTGCCCACAACTTCATCCTCGTCCTCAAATTCACTTTGTCCATCTTGGACATCTCCATTTCCATTTCCAGCAACAGTCTACAGATGGATGTTTACTACAAACTCACAGACTCCCATAACTACATGGACTACACCTCCTCCCACTCAGTACCCTGTAAGAACTCCATTCCATTCTCCCAATTCCTCTGCCTCACTGCATCGGATGACAAGACATTCCACTCCAAAGCATCACAGATGTCCACCTATTTTGAAGAATGTGCTTTTCCCCCTCTGTCATCCAACAGCCCAACTACAACTCCTCCTATCCCTGCTCCACTGCTCTAAACCCCACCCCCTCCAAACACAATAAAGACAGAGTCCCCCTTGCCCTTACTTACCATCCCACCAGTCTCTGCATTCAATGCATCATCCTTAAACACTTCTGCCAATTCCAATTAGACCCCACCAACAAGAACATCTTCCCTTCCCCCCCCCCCACCCTCTGCAAGGGATGTTCCCTTTGACAGTCCTTGGTTCGCACCACTCTCCCCACCAACAACCCCCCAAACCCCCAGGTACCTTCCCTTGCAACTGTAAAAGATACAATACCTGCCAGCACACCACCCCTTCACCTCAATCTAGGATCCAAAATAGTCCTTCCAGGTGAGATAGAGGTTCACCTGCCTCTCCTCCAACCTAGGGGAAAGTGAGGACTGCAGATGCTGCAGATCAGAGCTGAAAATGTGTTGCTGGAAAAGCGCAGCAGGTCAGGCAGCATCCAAGGAGCAGGAGAATCGACGTTTCGGGCATGAGCCCTTCTTCAGGAATTCCTGCACTTTTCCAGCAACACATTTTCAGCTCTCCTCCAATCTAGTTTACTATATCCTGTGCTCCTGATGTGGTTCTCTCTTCATCAGAGAGACCAAATGTAAACTCATGGAATGTGTTGCTGATCATCTCAGCCGGACCCACAGGGGCTGACCGGACCTCCCAGTCACTGCCCATTTTAATTCTCTTTCCCACTCCCTTTCCGACATGACCATCCTTGGCCTCCTCCATTACCAAACCGCAAAATGGAGGAACCTCATCTTTCACCTGGGCAGCCTACAACCCAAAGGACTCAGCATTGAGTTCTCCAATTTCAAATAATCTCCCAACCCATCCCCCGACTCCCTTCCCAGCCCCTCCCACTCTCCCTCCCTTCCATTCCTCTGACCAATCCTTCTTTCCAGCTACCAACCAGTTGCATTCCGCCCATCAACCAACCAGGTCGCAACCTCTACCTGTGTTCATCTGTCCCCACCTCACCAACCCGGCCCTATCCCCACACAAGACGCACCCCATCTCCCACACTCCCTTTATCTGCAGCTCTCCTTTTACCCACCCCCAGTCCTGAAGAAGGTTACACCCGAAACATTGACTTCTGCACCTCCTGATGATGCCTGGCTTGCTGTGTTCTTCCAGCCTCCTGTCGACCTTGGATTCCAGCATCTGTAGTTTTTTTTGCCTCTAACTCTGTTTAATTAATAAGGACGTGTCCATCCACTGAAGCTGGCCTTTGGAAACAGAAGTCCCTCTCCCATTGACTTTGTATGCGCAGCTCCCAAAACCAAACTCCTCTACATCTTGTGGCCAGGAAAATCTTCTCCCCACAGACTCAGCACAAGAATAAAGTCTCCTTTACCAAACTATCTTGAAGTAAATAATACAACATAATTAGAGCATCCAGACCTTAAAGAGCATTGCACCAAAAAAAATCTATTTAAGGGAAAATTAAGCATTTAAATAAAAGCATTATTTTGAGGTATGATAATGTACGTTTAGTCTGATCACAGAAGGCTTGAGGCTTACCTGTGAACACTCTGTGTATCTCACCAGGGTCACCCAGGTGTGGGTGTAGCAGCAACACAGAAACAGATAGTTAGTGACAATGTTGTCTCCATGGTTCACTGCCTGGATTTGCTAATGGCCACCTTACCAGACCCATGGAGGAGGTCTTCTGATCTACCTGTACTTCTCTTCAAAAGGTGCCCAAAGATCAGAAGCATGGGGCTGAAGTGAATCAGATTTTTTAATGTCAGGCCCTGTATAATGATTTGTATAAGCTTAGTCTACTGATCCTTCAAGGCTTCAAAATTCCCAGAAGATTCAGAGCCCGTGAACTGACTTACCCTCTGCATGTGACTGTTACATGTAATGCCTTTCACTCTAGATCCTATATGGAAAGAGAGGGAACTCCAGTGTAAACAGCCCTTCCTAGGGGCTTCATACCACCAGATGGCAAAATGGAATGCCAGACAATATCTGGACAACAAACAAAGGTGAGGAATTAAAGATGTGTACCAACACCTTAGTCAGGAAATCTCTCCATGCCAATCAGAAAGACACAAAGCAAGTTTCTTTTTGACAGTTCAAATTGTCAGGCATGAGTCTCCAAGGGTCCCATGCGTCCACAAGGATATCAGTTCAGACAGAGGCCCACTCATCTTTCAGCCATTTTGACACCACACATGCCCTTGAGACCAAGTGTTATTATTTGAATTCCTTGTCATTGAATGTCAAGAGGATGTATTTAGATTTTCTCTTGTTAGAGATGGTTGCTTGGCATTTATGTGTCATGTATGTTACATATTACTTATTATCTTTGTTCTAAGTGTTGTCTGGGTGTTACTGCTTGGTGGCATGGACTACTTCAGTTTCTGAGAACTGCAACTGAACTTTGTACAAACAATAATGAACGTCTTCGCTTCTGATCCAATGATGACAATCATCAGTAAAACATTTGAAGAAAATCAGACTTAAGACACAAGCCTGAGGACTTCATCCAGAGTGTTCTGGGGCTGATATGAATCATCTCCAACAACCATAAACATCTTTTTTTGTGCTAGGTATGACTCCACCTGGACCAGGGTCACTGTAAAGCAGACCAGAAAGAATATGCAGCTTGCCAGAATCACTGTGCAGTGGATTGTAAAGGGATTAGAACAGGTAAGGATCACTGAAGTGAGATAGCAGATTACCAAACTGCGATATCACAGGAAAGTTGGTGAGCGTTATAGCTTTATATCCTTATCTCCAATGTTGTGAATTTAATCTGAGGAAGCAGAGGATCAACATTTTCTTTTTATTTTGATAATAAACATTAGCTGGTGAGACTACATTTTAAGCAATCAGTTGTAATTATAATACTATCTAATGGCAGGGCAATTCTGATTCTTGGACTGCACGTCCTCTTCCATTTGGGTGACAAAGATATTTCCCGTAGCAGGCCAACTTCTCCAATTCAGAGCTTGGGCAGCAGCTGGAATCACAGTGGCACATTGACATGGTTGAGAGCTTCGTGACTAGCACATTCATAAATAGGCTCACCCTGCAGTTCAAGCACACACAGGGAAAGAGTGAAGATTGCCAATAGTTAGGAAGGACTCAGCAGGTAAAGCAGGAGTCCCCTGAGTGTATGCTACTGTCTGACCATTATTCAGTTCTGCACATTAATTCTGGATACTTACAAAAATGATGGGGTGTGAAGCTAGCATTAAGCCCATGGGAAATAAGTATAGGAAATGGAGGATAGAACTTATAAATACATAATTGGAGAAATGATCCTTGGGACATAAGAATCAGTTTGGTGGGGGCGGGGGACGGGGGTGCGTTGAGACATGCAGCCTTTACAGGCTCGATGTTTTTACACATAAACAGAGTTGAAGACAATTTCCTTATTGGACTATTTGCTTATGCTATTGCTGAGGGTCCAAAATAAGCTACCAGGGATATGACATCCAGTGTGTATTGTTAGAGACAAATACCAAGATGCAAAGTATTTTGTGAGAAACAGATAGTACTAGAGTAAGTAGGTAAGTATTAGGTGGATTCTGTGCAAGACTGAAAGTAATATATTAGGGTCACACACGCATTTATGTTATTGCGTAAAGTTAAATAAAACTTGAGTTGCACAAGCAAACAAGTATGTAGAAATATGATGATGAGGTGAAAACAGAGACCTGGCTCAAGGCACAGCAAACTGAGTGTTATATATTCCTAAATACAAGGTTTCCAGAAATGATTAACAAAAAGGCAAGAAAGCAGGAGAGGCAGGCATATTGAATTAGAAAGATGTTGCAATGCTGGACACGGAGAATGTCACAGATGTTTCAAGGACAGAATTTATTTGCCCAGAGCCTAGGAACAAAAAATGTGCAATTACATTGCCCAAAATAGTTTCTCAACTAGTTGGAAATATGTAGAGGACCAAATTTGCAAACTTGTTAGTTGGAGGCTGAGGGGTGACCTTATAGAGGTTTACAAAATTATGAGGGGCATGGATAGGATAAATAGACAAAGTCTTTTCCCTGGGGTCGGGGAGTCCAGGTTGAGAGGGGAAAGTTATAAAAGAGACCTAATGGGCAACGTTTTCACACAGAGGGTGGTACGTGTATGGAATGAGTCACCAGAGGATGTGGTGGAGGCTGGTACAATTGCAACATTTAAGAGGCATTTGGATGGGTATATGAATAGGAAGGGTTTGGAGGGACATGGGCCGGCAGGTGGAACTAGATGGATTGGGATATCTGGTTGGCATGGACGGGTTGGACCGAAGGGTCTGTTTCCATGCTGTACATCTCTATGACTCTATGACTTTAAGTACAAACATTATACAGCAGTTATAATTGGGGCTTAATTACCTGAATATGCATGCTGTGGTAACAGGCATGAATCTTTGAAAGAGCTAGGATCGATTAAGATTGGTGGTGATACATGCCAGATTTTATCAGAGAGGCATAGAGTTAAAAAATGAAGTCACACAAAATCTGTACTAAACACCACTTCAGCCTCAAATGAAATATTGTATCTATTTCTGGGCACAAGACTTTAGGAAGAATGTCGGCAAAGGTGAGGACTGCAGATGCTGGAAAGCAGAGTTTAGATTAGAGTGGTGCTGGAAAAGCACAGCAGGTCAGGCAACATCCGAGGAGCAGGAAAATTGACGTTTCGGGCAAAAGCCCTTCATTCCTGGTGAAGGGCTTTTGCCCAAATCGTCGATTTTACTGCTCCTTGGATGCTGCCTGACCTGCTGTGCTTTTTCAGCACCACCCTGGTCTAAACTTTAGGAAGAATGTGACAGCATTAGAAAGTGGGTGAAGAAGATTCACTAAAATGGCTTCAGAGAAGAAGGATTCGGGAAGTTGGGACTGCTTTCGTTCAAGAAAGGAAGATTGAGAGGAGATTTAATAGAAGCATTCAAACTCATGAGAGGTCTGGACAGAGTGGATGAGGAAAGATTATGCCCATGTGTGGAAGCAAGAAGAATTGGAGGGCACAAATTAAACTTGTTTGACAGAAGAAGAAATGGAAACAATGAGGAAAAGCCTTTCGAGCATGTGGTTAGGCTCTAGAATGCACTGCTTGATAGTGTGTTGGAGGTAGGGTGTGCTGATGATTTCCATTGCAAATTGAAACAGCATCTGAAAAGGAAACTCATCTCAAATCTACAGGGAAAAGGGTGGAGTGTGGCATGAGGCAAATCGAACCTTTAGAGGGCCAACGCAGACATGGTGGGCCAAAGGATTTCCTTCTGTGTTAAAGCCATTCTTTGATTCTGTGGAGACATTTCCTCTTGATTTTCATTGACTTCAAATTTGTTAATGCTTCTCAATGCTACACTCGACCAAATGCTGCCTTGATATGAAAACAGTCACTTTTATCTCATCTCTAAACTTTAGCTTCTCTGTTCTTGTTTGCATTAAGGATATAAAAAGGTGATTTTTTCTTGCAGAAAGCAAAATGAGCATTGGTGAGCAAGTCGTGGCTAAGTACCACTTCAGAACACTGTCAATGATAAAGTGTTGTTTTTGATTGAGAATAGATTGGGGCAGTAATTGGCAAGATTGTTGTTGCCCTGCTTTATGTACACAGTGCATAACTTTACAATTTACTGCACTATCAGATAGATGCCAATATTGTAGCTGTACTGGAATGGCCTGGATAGTTTCTGAATACAAATATTCAGTACTACAGCAATGTAATTGAGCCCTTTGCTTTTCCTTTATCTGGACCACTTAGCTGTCTCTTGATATCACATGGAATCTGTGATGCTGGGGACCTTAGGAGGATCAACCACTCAACATCACAGCCTGAAGATGGGTGCAAATCTTTTAGCCTTGGCTTTTTGCACTGACTTGTTGAGTTCCCCCATCATTAAAGGTGGACTGTTCCTGCAACCTCATCTCCCCTTGTGTTGTTTAATATCTATGACTATTCATAACTTTTTAAAAAACATTTTATTTGGATTGTGGAGCTTTCTATGAGGTAACACTGTTATCAATATTATTATGACGGTTGCATTTTCAAAAGGTATATTAGAAGGATAATGTTAAATAGACTTTGTCGAGTTTTGGTTCTCTTATTATTTGTTGCAGACTTTGTCTCACAGCTATGGCATTTAGAATATGGAGAGTTCAGTCAGTGATGGTTCTACTGCAGCGCTCTTAGTGTTGGGCACCAAAAATAGGTTATGGCCCATTGCCAGTATCACTGCTTTACCAAACTGGTATTTGACTTTATGGAGCACTAATTTATTAACTGATGAAGAGTGGTAGGTGATAATCTGTTGTTTTTATACTTATGTTTGACATTATAAAAGAGACATTGTGAGGTCCTGAACCTATGCTGAGGATATCAAAGGTTGCTTCCCCCAATTATATACCACTGATCTGCCATCATTCATGGATTTGTCTGATATACTGGACAGGTCATACTGAAGGGTAAGATGTTGATGGAGTTTGGTATGTTAGTTGGAACATATAATTCTGTAAGAATGACAATGTCAAAGTGTTGCTTACCTAATCTGTGGCACGGTTCTCCTAATTTTGGGATGGCTTCCATAAGTTAGTGAGGAAGACTTCGCAAAGTTAACTGATCAGTCAGCTCAAGTTGGTCTGATTTCTGCACTGGAAGAAATTGGTGTCAGTTACTCATACATCAAAATCATCGTGTCCATATTTTGGACTATTGACTTTGCCCCTATTACATTATACAGTGACCTTCAAAAATGAAAAAAAATGAAAACTAGCAGTAATGTTGAAGGCTTTGGTGGATTGTTGACAAGCTTCCATTGATTATGGTGTAAAACAACATTTCATTGATCGTTGAAGTATTGCCAACTTCAAAAGGAAATCAGAGCAACATAAGCTTCATAAATTTTAGTTTGCCATGAAATAGAAAGGATCTGTCTGTCTCTTGAACATTATCAATTTGCACCAAATACATGTCATGATTAGAGAATGGCTAAAAATAAGATGGGATCTTTGTTTTACTGATTGTGTAGCAGCCAGTCATTGTTTAAAAAAGGTACGCTTGACAAATTCAAATGCAACTACAGTTGCAATGTTATTTGTTTGTTAATATACCAAAACATTTGGCACAGTGCTTTGCACTTAGCTTAGTGATTAGCACTGCTGCCTCACAGCGCCAGGGATCCAAGTTCAATTACAGCCTCGGGCAACTGTCTGTGTGGAGTTTGCACATTATCTCTGTGTCTGTGTGGATTTCCTCCAGGTGCTCTGGTTTCCTCCTACAATCTAAAAATGTGCAGGTTAGTTGAATTGGCCATGCTAAATTGCCCACAGTGTTCAAGGATGTGTAGGTTAGGTGCATTAGTCAGGGGTAAATATAGGGTAGGGGGAATGGGTCTGGCTGGGTTACCCTTCGGATGGCCAATGTGGACTTATTGGGCCGACGGGCCTGTTTCCACACTGTAGAGATTCTATGATTCTATAATATAATAATATAGAGGCATTCCAAAAAGCTAGTGCATTTTGTTAATTGAATAGTGCAATTGAACTAATAAACTAAATATGTTCATTGATGACTTGCCTTAGGTTTAAAAATACTGGGCCATATGTTCTAAATGCATATTAATAGTCCTGTAAAACTATACATCAGTAAATATTACAACAAAGACAGTGCTCAAATTCTAATGTCTTCTCATTCATTTATCTCATATCTTCTCTTATTTTTGTTAAAACATAAAACTCTGCTGAAGATTACAATGAATCTCCAAACTGGGTAGCAGATCACGAGGCAAAGTCCAGTGCTGCATCAATATCACTTTATGATTCCAATGCCATGTTTCCAAGGGAATGGTTTATGGATGGATCCTTCGTATATCCCTTCATCGAACATGTACATTTGAGGTGAGGCCAGTTGGTGGAAGGGTGCTGGCAATAGTGTAAAGGGAAATCCTCTCACTCTATCCCAGCTTTCCTACTTTTAATTCTGATCATGGACCTCAGCAGAAATGTGCTCCTCCTGAAAACTCTGTGTCTCCTCTTTTTCTTCTTTAATATGAAGTTTACAAGTTATTTTGACCAAGCTTTTGGTCACCTGTCTTATTATTTGCTTAGGATTTTTCTAAGAAACTCTGGCATTGGCTGTTGTTAATTTTAATTGAATTCCAGAATTTTGACCCAGTGACACTGAAGGAATGGTGATATATTTCCAAGTCTGGATAGTGAGTGGCTTGGAGGGCATGGTGTTCCCACATAAAGTATTGTTTCTGCTGTGGCTGTTTCTGGTGCCGAGGCCAATGTCAGTTGATCCATGTCTTTGCTTTACTTTCCAGTGGATTGTACAACTGAATGGCATGCTAGGCCATTTCAGATGGCAGTTGAGGGTCAGCCACATTGTTATGGGTCTGGAGTCAAATGTAGGCCAGATCAGGTAAAGATGGCAGTTTGCTTCCCAAAAGGCCATTCGTGAGCCAAATGGATTTTTTCAATAATCTGCAATGGTTTCATCATTAGATTCTAAATTCCAGGTTTTTTTTTATTGAATTCAAATTCCATCATCTGCCTTGGTGGGATTCAAACTCTGGAACCCAAAAACACTACAAAGGTCTTTGGCTTAATAGGTTAGTGATAATACTAAAATACCAAAAGGCACCAGCCGATCATATCACTGCACTAATAATCTAGAAGCCCAGATTAATGCTTACTGATTTAACTCCCTAAACAGTAACACCCAAAGGAATTTAAATTCAATTAATAAATCAGCAATATAAATCTAGTCACATTAATAATGACCATGGTAACTAACATTGATTGTTGTAAGAACCCATCTGTCTCACTAATATCTATTAGCAAGAAAATCTGCCATCCTTGGAAAGTCAAAACATACTTCATCAGTGTAAGGATAGTTTTATGAAAGATAAATTGTGAGGTCTAACTGTGGTCAACTAATTGTGTTTGATTAATTTGTTAGAGTTCTTTTAAGATGTAACAAGTGGATAATATGACTCTTGTAAATGTGGAACATTTGGACTTCATGAGGCATTTATAAGATTCCAAACAAATAATTAATACACAAGGTAAGATCACACAGGGCTAAGGGTAATTTTTGCTTGGATAGAGGTTTGGCCAACCAGCAGAAAGCAGAGAAGTGGAATAAATGGGACTTGGAGATGGAGATAGAAGGTACTGCAGCCAAATTTGCAGATGATGCTAAAATAAGTGCAAAAGTAAGTTGTCATGAAGAAATAAGAAATTTACCAATGGAAAAGGATAGGGCTAAAATCCAGCAGATGGAGTTTAATGTGAATAAGTGTGAGATTATCCATTCTGGTTGGAAGAATAAAAAGGTAATTTTTATCTAAAAGGACAGAAACTTCAAAATACTTTGGTTCAGAAGACTCTGGAGGTCCTCACGTGAGTTGCAGAAAGCTAGTATAGAGGAAAATGGAATTTTGGCATTTATTGCTAAAACAATAGATTATGAAAGTAGGAAAGTGTTGTTGCAATTGTATAAGGAGTTGGTGAGACCATGTCTGGACTACTGCATACAGTTTTTGCTCTCCTTACTTAAGGAAAGATATAATTGCATTGGAAGCAGTTCAAAAAAAGATTTACTGGATTAATTCCAGAAATAATCACTGTCTTCTGAGGACAGATTAAATACTTTAGGCATATATTGTCTCAAGTAAAAGAATGAGATGAGAGCTAATTGAGGCATATAAGATGCTGAAAGGGATTGACAAAATAGACATAAAGCAGATGTTTCCCCTTGAGAGGCAACATAGAACAAGAGCTTTTAGGCTAAGGGGAAGCAGACTGAAAACACAGATGAAGAAGAATTACTTCTCTTAAATGTCATGAACCTGTGGAATTCACTAACCCAGAGTGTGGTGAATGCTGGGACATTGAGCAAATTTAAAGAGCCAATAGTCAGATTTTTATTTAGTAATGGATTGAAAGGGTCATGGGAAGCAAGCAGGACAGTGGAGTTGAGACCAGGATGAGATCAGCTACGCATGTGTTAAATGGTGGACCAGGCTCAAGGGGCTGATTTCTCTACTCCTCCTAGTTCTTACGTTCTTATGTACCTGGTCTAGCCAACAATAACTCGAGCAACATGTTGAGTCTTAATGGCCCTTTAGAAATGGCTTAGCAATTCACTAAGTTCAAGGGCAATGTGTGATGGGAACAAATGCTGATTTTAACTGTGATACCAATGTCCCATAAAAGATTATACTCTTTAAAAAATCAGATCACCTTTTAAAAGAACTGACACTTTTATGATGGTCTGTATTAACTCCTTCAATGTCCTCTGATATTAATGGTTCTGTGATCAAATATCAAGTTTGTAAGAAAAATGGTCTCAGCAATTTCTCCTCCTGTAAACAAAGAAAAATATCTTTTAAAAAAATGCTGAATACCAGAGAATATTTAGCTTGCTGCTTGACATTCACTACCCACATGAGAGTAATTCACTCACAGGTTATCAGATCAGGTTGCTCACTGAATATTTTGGGCATTCAACAAAACCCTGGTGGATATTCTATTTATACCAGTATTAGCTGAATAGCAAGAGGAAATGGTAAATACTAATGTAGCAGTCTGCGGAACAAAAAAAAATCAATATGTGAAATCAACCAAATGCACTAAGATTATGTATCACAGAAACAATTAATGGTCTTCCGTTCAGCATTGTTCATACAAAGGCCAGAACAGGCATTATTGAAAGCAATCAAAACAAATAAGAACCATATGGTACAAGTAGATTGGTGCAGCCTGCTTAGCAGTGGAGCAGGATGTCAAGTTCATCTCACTCATTAGAAAGGCCTTAATAACCCACTTCTGATCGTATCACATGTGATCCATTAGAGCTGCCTCTGCCACTTTGATAAAGTGCATTTTGTATCTCACTTCTACCCATTGTGCATAAATACTGAACCTTTGACATAGATGTAACAATAATATTGAGCTACAGATAACAGGAGAAGTCAATGAAATTTCATAGCCTGAGCAGTCAGAGAAGTGGAGAGATATTGAGATACACTTATTTCACAGCTGACAGGAATTGGCCTGAATTGTTTCCTGCGTTTCTAAGTTGTAGCTCAGTTCCACCTGATATTATGCTTCAGTCTTTATTCTCTTCACACACAATATATTGTGAATTTAGCTGTTCAATTACTTAAAAATGTATACAATAGAAATTAGGCAAAAAATGTATTTGTATAAAACTCTTTTACAACCACTAGATATTACAGTCGATTAAGCACTTTTTGAAGTATAGTCATTGGCGGCAGCTGATTACTCTGGCAACTAAATTATATTTGGTAAAGACCACAAAATGCAACATGGCAACCATGAAAAATCTATTTATTTAATGTGGATTGATGCAATTTATATTATCCTATAGGTTAGCCCAGGTAATGTGGGCCACAGATATTTGGGTTCTCTTGAGTCCAATAGATTGAAGGAGAAAGTGAGGACTGCAGATGCTGGAGATCAGAGCTGAAAATGTGTTGCTGGAAAAGCGCAGCAGGTCAGGCAGCATCCAAGGAGCAGGAGAATCGATGTTTCGGGCATGAGCCCTTCTTCAGGAAGGGCTTTTCCAGCAACATATTTCCAGCTCCAATAGATTGAAGTTTATTTATAAGACTACAATATCACTCCTAATCTTGGTTCTACATTTGGTGATGTTATTACACACTCACACACAGTGACATCATTATAACTGTCTTGAAAGTACAGTGACTGTGTGCTCTATGTCAGAATACAGCTTATGCCACTAAAATCATTTTCTTAAGAACAGTCATTCATAGAATCTGGCTGCTGCTGGCTAGGCCAACATTCCTCATTGTCCATGGAGCAATGTAATATGCAGATATTGAGGTAAATGTTCCATTTTTTTTGGTGAATTATGACTTGCGTGAGGTTTTTTAGAAGGATTTGCATCACAGGGGCAAGTGAATTATCTTGGGAAAACACTCATAGATTGGAAACCTATATGCTTCACCACTCAGATGTCCGTCTTGAAATTAAATGTAAGAACAGGTTCTCCCGAAGGAAGGAGTCAGTACAAAAAAGTTAGAAATAGTTTACCTCAGAATACGGGTTTAATTTGAAAGTTCCAGGCCAGCTTTATATAGATAGAACCTTGCAGGGGTTATTTGAAACAGAAAATATAAGCACAATTAATGAATATTCAAGGAAGAGACTGTTAGACTCTGGAGACCAGAAGTTGAAAGCAACAGTTAAGTCACATAACAGACATGATAGAGAAGAGAATTCTCTCTAATGTTTGGGTACATAGAACATAGAACATAGAAGAATACAGCGCAGTACAGGCCCTTCGGCCCTCGATGTTGCGCCGATCAAAGCCCACCTAACCTACACTAACCCACTATCCTCCATATACCTATCCAATGCCTGCTTAAATACCCATAAAGAGGGAGAGTCCACCACTGCTACTGGCAGGGCATTCCATGAACTTACGACTCGCTGAGTGAAGAACCTACCCCTAACATCAGTCCTATATCTACCCCCCCTTAATTTAAAGCTATGCCCCCTTGTAATAGCTGACTCCATACGTGGAAAAAGGTTCTCACTGTCAACCCTATCTAACCCCCTAATCATCTTGTACTGTAAATGTTTACAGTTGTGACAGATGGAATATTGTACTTTAACTGTGTCACCACCTTCAAATTGTTTTATATGTAATCTGTATTATTTTATTTAACTTCTTTTCTTCCTCATAATATTTTTAAAGTGTTATTGTTGAACCAGATCTGCATCATAATGTACTTGTGTTTCAGTAAAAGACAACTTCATTAATTAATAAGAAAAATATGATCTATTAAGCCATATTTCAATTTGGGATATGATTTGTCAAGTGATAGTGTTAATTGGGATCATAACAATAGCTTGTGCATTGAGGGCATAAAGGTCTCAGATGTTTTCTAAACTTGGATCACTTCAAGCATGACATGCTGATGGATGCTCAAATGTTCTTTGCAATGGAATAGTCTAATACTAGCCCAGATATTGTTGTGGCTGTGAATTTGATGGTACAGTTACTCTTCCGGAAGTAAAGGTGACATCAGAGAATCTCTACAGGGTGGAAAAAGGCCATTTGGCCCAACAACTCTACACCTACCCTCCGAAGAGTAAACTATCCAGATGCATTCCCTTCCATTATTACCCCATATATATCCCTGACTAATGCACCAAACCTACACATCCCTGAACATTTGGGCAATTTAGCACAGCCAATTCACATAACCTGCACATTTTTGAGCTGTGGGAAGAAACCAGTGTACCCGAAGGAAACCCACACAGATACAGGGAAAACTCCACACAGCCAGTCACCTGAGGCAGGAATTGAACCTGGGTCCCTGGTGCTGTGAGGCAGCAGTGTCACTGTTAGAAGCAATGACCATCTTTTTAAAAAAAATTCCCAGATCTTAGTGGTGGATATTTGGAAACCTAATTAAAAATCAATTTCTGACTCTCAAAAAAATTAATCAAGAGCATCAACTCTGTGAGTACAGACAGCACTATAGATAAGGCACTGACCTGCAAGAAGACAAAGCTATGTTTTTGTTAATTGGAATTTATGCTTTTCTAAATTGAAAATATAACTGAATTAAGAGATAAACTAATAAAAAAAGCTGCAATACATTTTTGAGGCACAAAGCCAGAACTGAGTAATACAAAGAGTTGAAACTTATAAAATCAGTAGCCATCGCTCTGCAGAATCTTGGCTGTTTAGAAAAGATTGGCCTCAATTTACACTGATGTAAAAGTACAGGTTGAAGCTTTTAGGGCAGAATCATGCATTGCAAAAATCTAATTATGGATTGGGCAGCATCCAATGAAACCTTTGTTGAATTACAATGTTTAGACAAATAATTCAGATTTATTTTACTTATCAAGGAATAAGTGACCCCAAGAAATAACCCTCTGAAAACATTGCTTTCCACTGGCAAAGAGGGATTTCTCAGAATTAAGGCATTCCAGTTTTCCCATGAATGATCAGAAAGATTCGGAACAGATCTGAAAAGTTCTCAAAGACCAGCCAAAGTTTATAAATGACTTTAAGATTAACAACCTCTAGTTCCTATCATCCAGACAGCAAGCTCAAAAGTCTATTAACCAGTTTGTCAGAGAATGCTGCATAACAGAGTATCATTTCTCTGAAGGTGAACTATAAGAGAGGCTCATTTAATTAATGATTGCCTTCGTATCAATTAAAGCCTCTAAAAAAGATCTTCTGTGCAAAATAAAATGTTCATAATACTGAGCAGTAAAGCATTTCAGTGTCAGGTAAAAATCCCCACTGGAGGCAAAACACACATTGTTGACTGTAAGGTTCCATGTGAAATGTATGTACACACTTTATAAAATGCTGAATCCACAGCACTTAACTCATCTGGAAGTTACTTTTTTTACCCATGGGGTGATTTTGGCATTTATAACAGGCTACTTTCCATTTCTGTCCCCACAATAAGTGAAAACTATAGCTTCAACAAGAATTTCTGGGTTCAGGAAACTAGGGAAAGAAAAACACACCAAAGTAAGATGACCTTTCTTTCCTACAGTTCAGAATTTGGTGCATTGTCAAGGCAAATTAAAGAAGGCTTAACTTTGCATCTCATTTCCTATAAATCCAAACTGTTAATACTCTTTGTCAACACTGGATGACCCAAACAGTTAAGTGTTCATTTTCCGTAAGAAACAAGTTTTGACTTGATGATCTTTAAATTCACAGCAGTCATTGTTGCTGTTTCATCTGTTTTTAACACAATGCATTGAATTGCTGACTATCAGTCACAGAATTGAATTTAAAACAGGATTTCAATCATATTTTCTCTATTTTTCTGTTTTTATCTTTGAATTCTAGTTGAATGTTCTTATGCACAACAGAATCCTATTATCCATAAATGAGTTCTGACTGCTGATGTCAGCAGCGTGTCCATCTGTGCAGCCTTCTGTGGTCATTAATTGGCCTCAATAGCAAAGTGATCTCTATTGCTTGTTTGGAATTCGTGAAATAAAGGCACACTGAAACTCTGTTCAGGTTTACAGTGGTATGTGAGGCTATGGTGTGTTGTTTATTGACTTATAGCCCAATCATTGAGGCAGGAGTCTCTGGTTTTGATAGATTCCTAGTTTGCAGCTGGGAAGCTGATTTGGTTGACATGAAACCCTCTACACACAGTGAGTGAGCACTCCAATGGTGAACAAGTTCCGGCATTGTGAAAAAGTGGCCCAGAGTCGAACTTTAATCAAGACTAATTGGTTGCCAGCCTCTGACTCTGCTCCCAGCTCACTCTTTGGAAAATTCTTCCCAAAATGGGAATCATTCAGGGATCTGTTTTGTTGCAGTTCCCTCCTATTTTCCCAATCTCCAACTTGTGTCCAGTTCCATCTCTACGGAGCTGGGAAAATCCTGCACCTACCAAATTTAGAGTGACACCCAGGAAAATGAAACGAACATTTATGGGCCACTTCCCTTGTCTGATTTTGAGATGAATACAAATGTTATCTACTCCAGTTCCATTAACTAAAAGTGACAATACTTTATGTCTGGATATGTACCAGCACATTGCAGGATGACTGTCAGTAAACTAAGAAAAGCCCATTGGAATTCCAACTTACCTACATACCACTTGGGGTTAAATTATTGAAAAGTTACACTTTTCTTGTGAATTTTTGAACATTTCCCACTTGGGATCCACAGTATTGAAATCTCTGTGCTCCAACTCATAGTCTGCCACAATAACAACTTTTAGCAATTTGTCTCATTCTGATTATTTTCCTTGAAGCTATTTATGAAGGGTTTTCAAAATTTGTTCTGACAGTTCTGTTCAGTGAAAGCATCAACTTTGGAAATAATCTCAGCAGCGACTATCGCATTTCTTGTTTTAGGCTCCACTATTTGTTCCACAATTTACAATTCATCATCTTTACTTCACTCAGTGTTTCATACTGCAACGGTTGGATTCACAATTTCTAGCAGTATAGTTTTATTTGTGATGTATCTTATGGTCTACAGTCTTATTATAAGTCTATCCCTTAGTTCATCTTCTATTCCTTCATTAAGTGTTCAAAACACGTTGCTTTCTAAAAGCTGTGGAAGGTAAATTTGCATACATCTTATGATGACTCACTGTGAAAGCAAACAAATATAAAAGTGATTACCGGCTTTACTTTCTCTGAGGCGGAAATGTGCACAAATCTCTTGTGAGCTACAAAAAAGTCTTGCTAGTTCCAGTCACCTATGGCTCTGCAACCAGCTGCTAAATCTATACCCAACTGAAAATCTAGACTGACGCAAATCCATGGCAACTTCTGGTCTATTCATAGATGTACAGATACATATAAGAGGAAGCATGAAAAGTGCATGAAGTAGGATACGCTAATAACGTTAGATTATGTTAGATGGAAGAGATGCACGTGAAGCATAACAATAGGCCAGCTGGGGTTTTGTTTCTGAACTGTAAATGCTATGTAGGTCACATGAGATGAATCCAAGCTTTTCTCACGTTCACTCTTAAGGGAAAGGCTTTGCTGATCCCTTCATACAGTAGTGGTGAGCCATCTTCTTGCAGGTACAAGCAGGAAAATAATTCCAGGATTTTACATAGCCAGTAGAAATCTAATGTAATCTTCTCCATCATCTTCTTAATGTGGCAATCTGAAAGATTTGACCTCTCAAACTTCATGGCTAGTGTTTAGTTTTTGCCCAATAGGAATATGAGGTCAGCAGAGCAGCTGTGTTATTAATCAAAAACTTATCAACATCAGGTTTCATTTGAATTAATCTGCACAACCAAGAGAAAAGCGCTCAATTGACCCACTGATCCAGAGGCGATGTGGTCAGCAGGAACAAATCCTGGAGAAGAGAGACAACAGATTACTTTTTTTTATTAAGTCAAGATTGCCAGCATTACCTTAAAGGACCACATATAGTGATTGTAACAAGGTCAGCCAGGTGGACCTTATAGAATATGAGTTCCCTGATTGGGACTGTTAATCTTGTTTAATCAGAGACCCCTGGCTGACAGATATAAACAGGAGTGTCAGAGGTTCTGTTCCCTCTGAGTGCTGGCTTTGGGGAAGCTGGATCAGTGTCAAGGACTTTCTATGTGTAAATAAAAAGTGACTTGGAGACAGGATACTGGCCTCTGTGCAGTTATTTCATCAAATGCTAACCTGTTGACTGCTCACTGTACAGATTGGTGAATGTGGATAGAACATGTAGATTTCTAGTGTTAATGATGTAGGAATTTGATTGGCACATTTCAACAGCCCTCCTACCAAATAGTTTTGAACATTTACAAGGCTATCAGACTTTGAATCTGTGCATGTTGGTGCCTAAAATACAATTGAAGATTCCACTACTCCAAACCACCACTCCTGCTCCTATCCGCAGTTCCTGAATTAGCCCATTTGGCAGTCAGTATTAAAAACCAGATAAAGAAGCCATTGAAAATTATGCAGTCTCCCACTGCCACCCCAGGTTTGATATCTCAAGTTTTATCCTTGTTGCTATGGCATGGTTACAGTTCCAGTGACATAGATTTTATAGTTACTAGATACCTTAAAAGATATACTGCTGGTTTATGAAAGCACATAAATAAGATGGCAAGAACAGTAAAAAGGGCCACTAAGCTCATTTTAACACACAAGTCCCTCACAGGAACATAGACCAACGTTTTTCAATGATAATGCTTTCTTCATATCTTTCAAATCTTTGTTGAATTAAAAATTGGCTCAATTCCCTTTTGAATATTCAACCAGATATTATATTCAGTACACTAGGTGGCAGTCTCTTCCATAATTCAACATGGAATGAGAAAAGTTATTTTTTTACCTTAGATTTTGCCTGTGACTTCCTTGGCTATGACCATGTTCTATTCTTCTAGATTTAGATGGAAGCTAGTAGTGGTGACATTGGATTGTCTCTGAACTCCTAGTCCAGAGCTTCGGGCAAATGCTCAGGAATTTGAATAACACCGTGTCAGATTGTGAAATCTTCATTCAATAAGATCTTCATTAAATAAAAGCTGGTCTAATTGTGACCATGTAATCATCGTTCATTGTTGTAAAAACCTATCTGGTTCCCTAATCCATTTTGGAAAAGGAAATCTGCTGATCTTACACAGTCTGACTTATATATGACTCCAGAGTCACAGCAAAGTGTTTTACTCTGAACCACCCTCTGAAATGGCACTTGCTAGCCATTCAATTCAATGGGTTATTAGGGATGGCCAAAATATTCACTTTTCCAGGAGTGCTCATACCTGAGACAAGAAAGAAGATAAAGATTTATGAAAAGTACTTGTCCACATTTAATTAATCTATTCTCCAATATTTTTAAAACTAACATCATAGATTCTTTTTACACTTTACGCTTTACATTGAAATTTGGAGTCATTTGTAACATCTATATTTGAGTACTTTTCATTCATCTAGTATATGTTCTCAAATATACTGGATATCTAGTGACACAAAATGGAATATAAATTTTAACTTCAAGAATTGATGGGTTAAAGATGATTTGGTTGGTTAAACAAGTTGATATTTTTTACATTAACTGTAATGTAGCAGCAACAATTCAGCTCCATTGTTCATAGATTTAATGGAAGTGCCTCTGGATTCCTATGGGTAAGGTACTCAATGAAGTCAGATCCTGACAGCATTAATTGCAACTTTTAGCTCTTTAGAAGCCTTTGATGTGACCTTCTTTGAATTGAGATGTATTTACCTTTAAAAGTAAAGCCACTGTAATGGGTAAAGCTGCCCACTGAAACAGGAATGATAAGGAACTGCAGTTCAGGTGTGTAGTTAGCCTTGTTGAACAAGACCTTACTGGTCTCTCATCCCTTCAGACAATCATATAGCAGGATGTGCTTGTGTTGATATAGTATGTCTAAAGTTTGAAGACACTCAAACTGATAGATGGGACAAGCAAATGTGAAAAGGCTGATTGTCGTCATCCATAACAATGATGATTTACTCTGCTGGGTTCAGAATGTATTCAGGAAGGAGGTACAAAGTAGGGAGTTGTCTTGGAGGGAACTGCACAGATGAAGGTACAGGTTGCAAACCATGTCACACATATTATGACTTCATGCACCCAACTTTTATTGAGTAATGCCGAGTTAATGTTAATGACAAAATAAAAACCTGCAGATGCTGGAATCCAAAATAAACAGCAGGAAGCTGGAAGAGCACAGCAGGCCAGGCAGCATCAGGAGGTGGAGAATTCAACGTTTCAGGTATAACCCTTCTTCAGAACTGAAAAAGGGTTACACCAAAACGTTGAATTCTCCACCTCCTGATGCTGCCTGGCCTGCTGTGCTCTTCCAGCCTCCTGCTTGTCTACTCTGAGTTAATGTTAATGCTGGACAAGTCTGATTCTTGACAGGAACCTGGATGGAAAAATCACAACTTTTTTTTCACTGGAGTGACATTTATTCAAACATAAGCATGCAGAAATGAAGATAAACAAGAAAAAAGGCATTCTATTCCGTTATAACGCAAATTCAAAGACTCTTTTAAAACAAAACACACCTTTCTATATTGAACAGAAACAGAAACTATATATTGTAGTCAGTACACACTGTTACACCTTACAAACATTGTTGCATTTCAAGAACATTTAATGCAATGGTTCTAGCTAGACCCAGTCCAGTTCATTTCGAAGAGAGAGTGAGACTCTTTTTTTAATACTTTGATGGGCTTGAACTGATTAAAATTTCAATGCTTCTGCTGGAAATATGGATAATTCTTTAATATTATTATTGTTATAGTGCACTTGACTTGGCTCCCTTCTGGTGTTAAACTATCCCTAATGCAGCTTTAATTCCTTTTCATGTATAAATACTTCTGAACTCAACTTCTTTTACATTAGATTATTTACAGTGTGGAAACAGGCCCTTCAGCCCAATAAGTCCACACTGACGCGCAACCCACCCATACCCATTCCCCTACATTTACTCCTTCACCTAAGGCTACAGGCAATTTAGCATGGCCAATTCACCTAACCTGTACATTTTTTGGACTGTGGGAGGAAACCGGAGTACCGGTAGGAAACCCATGCAGACACAGGGAGAACATGCAAACTCCACACAGACAGTCACCTGAGGTGGGAATTGAACCTGGGTCTCTGGCGCTGTGAGGCAGCAGTGCTAACCACTGTGCCACCGTGCTGCCCAGTATACAATCTGTATCCCAGTACTCCAGTATGGATTAATAATAACTTCTTATTCTAAAATAATTTCATTACTTTAAACTTGTTTTCTTAGGAATGCTGCTTAACATACATTACACCATCAAAAGACTTCCCAACATTTTGGAGAATAATACGTTTCTTTCTTGAAAGACTTCCCAACTCAGGCTAAAAATGAAAATCAGAATCTGTAAAGTTCTCCAACTCAGTCAGTTCGGTTGCTCCCTAAGAATTCTGGGAGCTTACTCTTGATTAGAGTTATAGACATTGTAGTTTTTAAAGGCTTATGGTTAACTCCAAACACACAGACAAATCCATATGTTTAACTTTGAATTCCAAGAACCAAACCTGCAGTTAACAATATTTATTACTATACTATATAAAGCAGATGGAATGACAGCACATGGATAGCAGCAGTTCAAGAAGGCAGTTCTTGAACACCACATCCTCAAGAGGAACTCGGGACAGGCAATAAACATTGGCTATTGGTGATGCCCATGTGTCATGTGTGAATATATAAAAATCTGTTTCATAACACAGTTTTTTTCTTTTAAAAGAGGTTCAATTTTCCCTGAGAAAGGGAAAACAAAATCAGTGTTTTCCAGGCAGAGGATATCATGACATCGAAGGCAGAAAAGTTGGCCAAACAAGATCTGTTATCACTGGATTTTAGAAAAGTAAAGTATAATTTTACTTAAAGTAGATGTGGAAAGGATATATAACTCCAGAACTGGGAATTCTGAGGAAGGAACACTCGACCCAAAACATTAACACTGATTTCTTTGTGGCGATGGAGTATATGTGTTGGGTTTTTTTTAAATAAGGGTTTTTGGCAGTATTTTGAAAGGCACGGATTTGAGGAGAGTAGAGTTTAATGAGGTTAAAATCAACTAGGCAACACTGAGGACTGCAGGTGCTGGAGATTAGAGTTGAGAGTGTGGTGCTGGAAAGACACAGCAGGTCAGGCAGCATCCGAGGACCAGGAGAATTGAAGGTCTTTTGCCTGAAATGTTGATTCTCCTGCTCCTCGGATGCTGTCTCACCTGCTGTGTCTTTCCAACACCACACTCTCAACTCTAAACTCCAGCATCTGCAGTCCACACTTTCACCGAGAGTTTAATGAATATCTGTGGAGATGAAAAGAAGCTGATGATCATCTTTGCTCTGCAATATGCTCCTACAGTGGTGTTCAGGTAATTAGAGGAACGTGAAAGCCAATAGTTATTGATTGATGTAGCCAGATGCTGAAACCACTTTAGCCAGATGCTAATACCATTCTTAACTACAAATGTAAAGGAGTATAAACATAAATACTCAAATTAGGATGATAATTCAGGCTAACTTAATGTTTACAGTAAAAATAGAAAATATTGGCAACGGTGCACAAGTTTGGTTCTAACCGTGTAGAGAGAAACAGAGTTAATAGGCCAGATTTTCATCATGGAGATGGGAATCAGGAGTTGGGAAAATTCTTAGCTATGCTACCTGGTCTCTGTCTCAGCTGTACTGACTGGTGAAATTTTCATCTGACAAAGACAGTGATAGCTTACAGTCAGAGGCAAGTCAATAGTGAGGTGGCCGGGGGTAAAAAAGGCTGGTCTCCATTCACTGAGCTAGTGACTCAGCTTTGTACATCAGTATAAATCCTGACTAACCTCCATCCCCAACCCAACCCTCCCTTTCCCCCATCAACCACCCATTCACCTTCAAACCCTGTACTTCACCCTACTTCCTACCTTCATACCCTCTTACCTCCTCACCTAGACTCACCAATCCCTCTGAATCCATGAAAAACAGAACTAACTAAACTCTAGAAAATTTTGGAAAACACGAAGATCTATCAAAAATACTTTATTGAGACTTTAGAACAAATTCTCCTCCTTAAAATCTCATAGATCTTTCAAAATAAGCATACTACTTGAAAAGTCACCATCAAAGATGTTCTCTTCAGAAATTCATGAATTTGTTAAAATAAACATGCTCACACACACTGGTAGAGCTGTGTGACCAAATTTGTCACAATGGGATTGATTAGTGGTTTGGAAATTAATTAATGTTCAAATTTTGTTTTCTCCTGATGATCTGTATAAACAATCCCTGCAGAGCAGAACCCATTATCAGCTTGGAAGGCAACTAAACAGTCAAACTGACAGTCCCCTGAATAACTATGTAAAAAAGTAATCATAGAGCTCTGAAAGACAGCCAAAAAGCTCAGACAGTTTTCAAAGTTTTGAAATATTCAAACAAATACATGAACAGATTTGGTGGAATCCATGGGGGTAGTGCATGCAATTAGCTTTGTTTCTGATACTCTTTTGTGTATTCCATGTTGTATAAAGTGGAATAGCACTTTATTAGATGGGAAATCCAATATAATGCATCTGATGACTTTCCCACTTTTACAATGCCTTCATTTCACTCGGCAGGTTGCCACTTAGTCAGAGTCAGACAGCACGGCAACAGACCCTTTGATCCAACAGTCCATGCTGACTATAATTCTGAATTAAACTAGTCCCACCTGCCTGCACTTAGCCCATATCTTTCCAAACAATTTTTATTCACCTACTTACCTAAATGTCTTTTAAACACTGTAACTGTACCCACATACATCACTTCTTCTGGGAGTTCATTCCACACATGAACCACTCTCTGTATAAAAATAAAATTGTCTCTCACATCTTTTTAAAATCTTTCATTTCTCACCTTAAAAATATGCTCCCTAGTCTTGAAATTTCCCACCCCAGGGAAAGGATAGCTGCTTTTCATCTTATTTATTCCCCTCATTAGTTTATAAGCCTCCATAAGGTCACCTCTCAACCTCCTACGATCCAATGAAAAGAGTCCCGACCTATTCAATTTCTCCTTATAACTGAAACCTTCCATTCACAGAAACATCCTACTAAATTTCTTCTGAACCCAAGCCAGCTTAGTATTATCCTCCCTGTAACAGGGAGACCAGAACTGGACACAGTATTCCAGAAGAAGTCTCACCAATGTCCTGTACAAGTAAACAATATCTAACACTCTGCACTCATCAATCTTCTTGGTTACTTAGTCTGTGAGACATAATTTCCCTTATACAAAACATGCTGGCCATCCCTAATCATTCCTTGCCTTTCCAAATCACTTCTAATCATTTAACCACCACTGATGTCAAACTGAGAGGTTTAGAGTTTTCAGGTTCCTCCTTACATCCTTTCTTAAAAGGCACAACATTTGAAGTCATTCTGTGCCTCAATCATATTTATAGATGATACTAATATTTCTGTAAGGTCACCCTACAATTTCCTCCTTAACTCCCCACAATGATCTGGGATATGCTAGGTCAAGCCCCAGAGATTAACCCACCTTTAATTTTTGTAAGATCTTCATCTCTTCCTCTTCTATAATGTGAACTGTTTAAAAACATCAATATTTACTTCCCTGCATTCTTTAGCTTCCATTTCTTTCTCTGTGATAAAACCTGATACAAAACATTCATTTAATATCACTCCCACCTTCTGACATTCAACACAAAAACAACCTCTTTGATCTTTAAGGAACCCTACAGTCTGACTAGTTGATCTCTTGCTCTTAATATACTTGTAGAATCTCTTTAGATTATCCTTAACTGTTTTTGCCAAGACTATCTTACAACCTTATTCCCTTCTTGATCTCCCTGTTAAGAATACCCCTACAGTCTTTATGCTATTCAAGAGATTCATTTGAATCCAGTTGTTTATATTTAGAATATGATTCATTTTTATTCTTGACTAGAATCTCAAAATCTTTATTCAACCATTGTTCTCTAATTCTACCAGGCTGACCCTTCACTATAACAGGAACATGACTTTGAACCCTCATTATCACACGTTTGAAAGCCTCCCAATTATCAGACATCCCTGTGAACTGTCTACTCCAATCAAGTTCTTGTCTCATACCATTAGAATTTGCCTTACTTCAATTTTTTTTATGGAAGGCTTACCCTTTTCAATAATCATTTTAAAACAAATAGAATTATGATCACGAGACGCAAAGTATTCTACTATCACTTCAGTCCCTTGCCCTATCTTATGATTCAAGAGTTCAGGTTTTCCTCCTTTTCCAGTAGGAAAATTTACATATTGATAATGAAAATTTTCTTGAACACATTTAACAAATTCTTTACCATCCAAACCTCTAACAGTATGGTAAGCCCAGTCAATGTTTGGAAAATTAAAATCCCCTACCATTACAACCTTGTTATTCTTGTACATACCAAAGATTTCTCGACATATTTATTCCTTAATTTCCCTCTGACTACTGGAAGGCAATAGTACAATCCCATCAAGGTGATCATTAGTTTTCTTATTTCTAATTTCAATCCATATATTTTTACTGGATGATTTTTCAGAAATATCTTCTCTAATTAGAGCAATCATTTTTTTATTAATCAAAAATGCGACACCCTCTGCTGTTTTGCCTCTTTTTCTATCCTTCCCATAGCATCTGAAACATCAACTTGGAGCCCTGTCCATCCTTCAGCCACATTTCTGTAACAGCTATGACATCATAATTCTATGAACCCAAACATGCCCTGAGTTCATCAGCCTTATCTATAGGTCCTCTTGTATTGAAATAAATGCAGTTTAATTCTTCAGAGTTACTTTATTCTTTACTTGCTCTTGTCTGTCTATTATTAACTTGTTCCTTTCAGATCCAAAACCATTAAAAATACCTGGCTTGAAGGTAGAGAACAGAGGGTGGTGGTGGAGGGGTGCTTTTCAGACTGGAGGCCTGTGGCCAGTGATGGGCCATAAGGATTGGTGTTGGGTCCACTCCTTTTCGTCATTTATATAAATAATTTAGATGCGCACATCGGAGGTATAGTTAGTAAGTTTGCAGATAACACCAAAATTGGAAGTGTAGTGGATAGAGAAGAAGGTTACCTCAGACTACAACTTGATTGTGCTCAGATGGGCCAATGGGTTGAGATGTGTCAGATGGAGTTTAATTTAGATAAATGTGAGGTGCTGCGTTTTGGAAAGCCAAATCAGAGCAGAACAAAGAGAGCTTGGAGTGCAGGTTCATAGTTCTTTGAAAGTGCAGTTGCAGGTAGATAGGATAGTGAAGAAGGCGTTTGGTATGCTTTCTTTTATTTTGGACAGAACATTGAGTACAGGAGTTGGGAGGTCATGTTGCAGCTGTACAGGACATTGGTTAGGCCACTTTTGGAATATTGCATGCAATTCTGGTCTCCTTCCTATCGGGAAGATGTTGCAAAACTTGAAAAGGTTCAGAAAAGATTTACAAGCATGTTGCCAGGGTTGGAGGGTTTGAGCTATAGGGAGAGACTGAACAGGCTGGGGTTCTTTTCCCTGGAGCATCAGAGGCTGAGGAATGACCTTATAGAGGTTTATAAAATCATGAGGGGCATGGATATAGTAAATAGACAAAGTCTTTTCCAGTGGGGGAGTCCAGAACTAGAGGGCATAGGTTTAGGGTGAGAGGGGAAAACTTTAAAAGGGACCTAAGGGGCAACTTTTTCATATAGAGCATGGTGTGTGTATGGAATGAGCTGCCAGACGATGTGGCGGAGGCTAGCACAATACCAACCTTTAAGTGTCATCTGGATGGATATATGAATAGGAAGGGTTTAGAGGATATGGGCCAAGTGGTGGGAAATGGGATTAGATTTAGTTAGGATATCTGATCAGCATGGACAAGTTAGACCAAAGGGTCTGTTTCCGTGTTGCACATCTCTATGACCCAATGACTCCGAAGCCCCTTGTCAAAAGTAACAGCAGAGTAACCTTCTTATTTAATGATCACTCATCATTTGCAATCACAAAGCTGTCATGAGACAATTTAGTGAACATTGATACAACTAGGCCATGATACTTACTGATCAAATAGTGCATCAGCATTCACCTGTTGTGCTTTTCCTACTTCCACATCCTGGTTCATGTCTGTGCTCACCAGTTGTGATTTAGGACAGCTTCCGTAATGCAGTCACCTCACTAAAAATTACAGAACCGCCCACAACTTCTAAACAACAATGTATCAGGTTCCCGACCAGTCACCTTGTGCACACTGCCGAAGGTCACCAGAGATGAACATGGGGGCAGGATTTCTTTCTCCACAGTTACAAATTGTACCTTCTCTCAACATCTGATCCTTCAATGTGAAAACCTCTCTATTTGTTCTGCTTTATGGAATATACAGAAAAGTTACCATTAACATTGACACTCTTGTAGTGATAATTGAAATGCATCTGTGAAATAATCAAAGCATCAGAAGCTTTTTTTTAAACAGGTCACTAACCCGTTCAGTACTATATCTACAACTCCTTGTGGTTTTGGAATATTGTGGTTCATCTCCATTCACTTCAAGAGAATAAAAAGGCATCTATTTAATGGGGGCCTTTTGTCTCTCAGAAACCAACCTAGATCTTAGCTCTGGGCTGAAAGTGTTGTAGCAGATGTGAATGCTGGAAATTGAATGAATTATGGTAACTGGCAGAAATAGATACATAGAAATGCAGGATTGCCATATTGTGATCACACATGATTTCCATATTAATGATATGGTTTTCTATTGCTGGGTGCTGCAATAATGCCTGGACATGACATGGGTACATTCAATCCTTCCATGAATTGGTGGAAAATGGAGGTTAGTTAGACATGTTGCCCTCTACACCTGTAGTAACACATCCTTGGAGAAGTTGATGATTTACCTCAGAGGAATTGATTCAGTATGTGGATGTACCTACTAGAGAAGGTGCAAAACTTGACCTACTCTTGGGAAATGAGGCAGGGCAGGTGATTGAGGTGTCAGTGAGGGAGCACTTTGGGGCCAATGACCATAATTCTATTAGTTTTAAAACAGTGATGGAAAATGATAGATCAGATCTAAAAAATTAATTTCTTAATTAGAAGAAGGTTAATTTTAATGGTACTGGGTAAGAACTTTCAAAAGATGATTGGGGGCAAATGTTCGCAGGTTCAGGGATGGCTAGAAAATGGGAAGCCTTCAAAAATGAGATAATGAGAGCCCAGAGACAATTTATCCTTGCCAGGGTGAAAGGCAAGGTTTGTAGGTGTAGGGAATGCTGGATGACTAGAGACATTAAGGCTTCGGTTAAGAAAAGGAAGGAAGCATATGTCAGGTAAAGACAGCAGAGATCAAATGAATCCTGAGAAGATTATAAAGGCAGCAGGAGTATACTTAAGAGGGAAATCAGGAGGTCAAAAAGGGGCTATGAGATAGCTTTGGCAAATAGGGTTAAAAAGAATCCAAAGGGATTTTACAAATACATTTGGGAGAAAAGGGTAACGAGGGAGAGAATAAGGCCCCTCAAAGATCAACAAGGTGGCCTTTGTGTGGAGCTGCAGGAGATGGGAAAGATCCTAAATGAGTACATTGCAGCAGTGTTTACTGTGGAAAAGGACATGGAAGATGTAAAATGTGAGGAAATAGATGGTGACATCTTGAAAAATGTTTGTATTACAGAGGACGTGGTGCTGGATGTCTTGAAATGGATAAAAGTGGATAAATCCCCAGGACCTTATCAGGTGTACCCTGGAACTCAGTGGGAAGCTAGGGAAGTGATTGCTGGGCCCCTTGCTGAGAAATTTGCATCAGGGAACTATAGATTGGTGAGCCTGACATCTGTGGTGGAGGGAATCCCAAGGGACAGGATTTATATGTATTTAGAAAGGAAAAGACTGATTAGGGATCTTCAGCATGGCCTTGTGTGTGGGAAACCATGTCTCATGAACTTGATTGAAATCTTTGAGTAAGAAACAAAGATGATAGATGAGGGCAGAGCAGTAGAATTGATCAATGTTGTTTTCAGTAAGGTGTTCGACAAGATTTCTCATGGGAGACTGGTTAGCAAGGTTAGATCTCATGGAATACATGAAGAACTAGCCCCTTGAATATAGAACTAGCTCAAAGAGGGTAGAGAGTGGTGATGGTGGAGGGTTGCTTTTCAGACTGGAAGTCTGTGACCTAAGGTGCTGCGTCCACTGCTTTTCATCATTTTTACAAATGATTTAGATGTGAACTTAGGAGGTATAGTTTGTAAACTTGCAGATAACACCAAAATTGCAGGTGTAGTGAAGGACGTTACCTCAGAGTACAACGGCATTTTGATCAGATGGGCCAGTGGGCTAAGGAGTGGAAGATAGAGTTTAATTTAGATAAATACAAGGTGCCACATTTTGGAAAAGCAAATCAGAACAGGACTTATATACTTAATGGTAAGGTCATGGGGAATGTTGCTGAACAAAGAGACCTTGGAGTGCGGTGCATAATTCCTTGAAAGTAGAGTCGCAGGTAGATAGGATAGGGAAGAAGGCATTTAGTATGCTTTCCTTTATTGGTCAGAGTATTGAGTAAAGGAGTTGAGAGTGTAGCTGTACAGAACATTGGTCAGGCCACTTTTGGAATATTTTGTGCAATTCTGGTCTCCATCCTAGCAGAAGGATGCTGTGAAACTTGACTGGATTCAGAAAAGATTTACAAGGATGTTGCCAGATTTGAAGGATTTGAGCTTTAGGGAGAGGCTGAATAGGCTGTAGCTGTTTTCCCTGGAGTGTCAGAGGCCGAGGAGTGACCCTATAGAGGTTTATAAAATCATGAGGGGAATGAATATGGTAAATAGACAAGGTTTTTTCCTGGGGTGGCTGAGTCCAGAACTAGAGGGCATAAGTTTAGGTCAGAGTGGGAAAATATAAAAGGGACCTAAGGGGCAGCTTTTTCACACAGAAGGTGGGGTAGGACCATAGCTCAGTGGGTTAGCACTGTAGCCTCACAGCACCAGTGACCCAGGTTCCATTCCAGCCTCAGGTGACTGTCTGTGAGGAGTTTGCACATTCTCTCTGTGTCTGCGTAGGTTTCCTCTGGGTGCTCTGGTTTCGTCCACAGTCCAAAGATGTGCAGGTCAGGTGGATTGGCCATGTTAAATTGCCCATAATGTTAGGTGCATTAGTCAGAGGGGAAATGGGTCTGGGTGGGTTACTCTTCGGAGGGTCGGTGTGGACTTGTTGGGCCGAAGGGCCTGTTTTCGTACTGTAGGGAATCTAATCTAATCTACATGTATGGAATGAGCTACCAGAGGAAGCAATGCAGGCTGGTACAATTGCAACATTTAAAAAGCATCTGGATTGGTACATGAATAGGAAGGGTTTGGAGGGATATGGGCCAGATGCTAGCAGGTGGGACTAGATTAGGTTAGGATATCTGGACGGCATGGACGGGTTAGACGAAGGGTCTGCTTCTGTGCTGTGCATCTCTATAACTCTAACTCCACATTAGTAATAGAGGTATTGCAGTGGTGGGTGACTGTCTGAAAGGTTACAGATATCTACAGCAAACCCCTAGAAGCTGCTGGCCGCATGCATATTGAAGGTCGGTCACCTTGAGTGTAACTGGCAGGCATAGGATTGGTTGATCATGGCACAAGGCATCCTCCCACTATGGCATGAATGCCACCAACTATTTCTCTTGAAATTCAATTAGGTTTTGGCTGCACTGCCTTCTGGTCATGTTTGATGTAATTTCTTTGGCTTACAGTGCACCTTTATTCAGAATAGTATGTCTTCCTCCTCTTTCTTCATGGTATTTGTGGTGCCTGTGGCACAAGTATCCTGGCTCTGGCAATACTTCGCTATTGGTTTTCCTCAATAGCCTACATATGGTAAGACGTGCCCATTTTTTCAGCCATTCTGACAGGACACTCTTCAACCAGCAAGATGGTAATCTGTCCCATTTCCCTCTTGACTGGAGAAAAAGGAATAACCTTCAAGAAGAAGGGTATATCGACATGACCCTTTCAGAATTCTCACCTCCCCACCATCCCTGATTCCTTCCTCATTGTGGATTGTCACTAAACTCTCTCTCAAGTTCTTAAAATCTTATTTTGTAGAATTCTGTGCAGGGGTAAAGACCTAATGTAAGGCTTTCAGATGTGCTTACATCTCTACTAGATGAGAGCCCATGCACGTTAATGTACTTGGAACAGTGAACTTCTGATGCTGTTTGAACTCAGTGTAAATTTCAAATGGTCTAGTGATTTGTGTTTCACAACTGTGCAGCACATGTCCTGCTCCCTATCCCCTATTGACAAAAGTAAAGTTGGCTGGAAATGTGTAGGATGCAGGATTCTTCTGCAACTAATTCCACCTACTGATTTTAATGCCTTCTGGACTCAAGTTAAATTTCAAGCATATCCAGCCCACAAAATTTGTTTCTCTCTGATGAGTACTTGTAATATTTCCTCTTTCATTTTCAGATTTTGAGCTTTCATCGTATTTTTTTCAACCAATTTAGCAGTTGAATACCCTGCACCAAATCTTATCTGGCATTAGTCCCATTGCTAAATTAACAGGTCACTCTTTCAGCCATCCTGTCGGACAATTGAGAGAAGTAGAAATAGCCTATTCTTCTTTCACTTACATTCAGTAATCATATTCAGTTTGAGTCTGAATGTCAGCAACTGAATTAATCTTCTTTCCGATGAAATACATGATTGAGCACCTTAATGGAAGTACACTGAACCTAGAACAGATCAACTCATCAAAAATGATAGTCAAGTCCAGATCAAATCAAAAGCAAATTTCTTAAATATTTATAGTGCGAACACACATCAAACCATTAGCATGGTTGCTAAGCACCAAATCTTTAAGGGTAGATTTTCCTGAAGTTATACCAGGTTTATCTTGCTGCACTGAGAATTCAACAATTGAGTGGGTCACAGTAAATGTCTGTAAAGGAATACACTTTATTTTCTCCATCAGATTAACAAAACAAATGTGGAATTTAGCAGTCATGATCTGAAGAAGACTCAAATCGAGAATACTACTTCTTTCCACAGATGCTGCCAGACCTGCTGAGTTTCTGCAGCATGATCTGTGTTTGATACAATTAAGCGTGAACAATTTATCAAGTCAGTACACCAATAACAGGTCGCTAAAGAGGGACCCATTCATTTCCATGAGAATACTTGGTGGAAAGATTCTGGAACAGACTCTTCTCCATTTTGTACTGGAGAAATTGAGGAATATAATCTTCATATGCTCTGCACATCCATATGCTCATTTATAATTACTTAAACCTCTTTTTTACTGGCAGGGTAGAGATACAAAATAAATATTTCACATCAGTTTTCACTATGGAGAATGAAATTGAGGCTAGCGAACTCTGGGAAATAAATATTAATGTCTTGAAAACAGTCCACATTTCAGAAGAGATCTTAAAAAACACAAAGGTGGATAAATTACCAGGACCTGATCAAGTGTATCCCAGAGAGGTAAGAGATATTTGTATCATCTACAGCTATGGCTAAGAAGTCAGGGGGAAAGCTTACCAATTAGATACAAAATTAGCTTAACGGCAGGACCAAAGGGTAGTGATGGAGGGTTGTTTTTTGGACCAGAGGAATGTGACCAGCTGTGTTCTACAGGGATCGGTGCTAGATACACTTTTGTTTGCAATTTATATGAACGATTTGGATGAGAATTTAAGAGGTATAGTTAGTAAGTTTGTGGATGACACCAAAATTGGTGGTCAAGTCGATAGTGGAGAAGGTTATCTAAGATTACAAAAGGATCTTGATCAATCAGGCCAATGGGGAGTAGCAGATGAAGTTTAGTTTAGATAAATGTAAGATATTGCATTTTGATAAGACAAGCAAGGATAGGACTTAAACAGTTAATGGTACAGCCGTGGGTAGTGTTGTTGAACAGAGACACCCAGGGGTTCATGTAAATAGTTCTTTGAAAGTTGCATCACAGATGGACAGAACAGTTAAAATGTTGTTTAGCATGCTCAGACCTTTGAACTGAGGTGCTGGAACGTCAGGTTGAGGATGCACAGGACATTGATGAGGTCACTTTTGGAGTACTGCATACAGTTCTGATCACTCTGCTATTGGAAGGATATTATTAATTTGGAGAGGCTGCAGAAAAGATTTCCCAGAATGTTGCTAGGATTGGAGGATATGAGTTATAATGATAGGCTGGATAGTTTGGGACTCTTTTCACTGGAGCGTAGGAGGTTGAGGGGTGACCTTAGAGAAGTTAATAAGATCATGAGGGGCATAGGTAAGGCGAACAGCAAAGGCCTTTTCCATAGGGAGGGTGAGTTCAAAGCAAGGGGGCATATTTTTAAGATGAGAGGAGAAAGATTTAGAAGGGACTCTAAGGGCAACTTTTTCACACAGAGGGTGGTTTTTATGTGGGTTGAACATCCAGAGGAAGTGATAGATGCAGGTACAATGACAACATTTAAAATAAATTTGGACAGGTTAATGAATAAGAAAGGTTAAGAGGGATATGTGCCAAACGCAGGCAAATGAGACTAATTTAGTATGGGAAATTTAGTCAGCATGGACGAGTTGGACCAAAGAGTCTGTTTCCGTCTGTGTGACTCCATGACTGTATGTGGGCATCCATAAAGTCCTTGAGGACATGGTGCTGAGCTACCTTCTTGAACTGATGAAGTCCATGTGCTGTAGATACACCAGTACTGCTGTTAGGAAGGGAATTCCACCATTTTGATACAGCAACAGAGAAGACATGGTGATATATTCCCAAGGGAGGATGCTGAATGGCTTGGAGGGGTACATGCAGGTGATGGTGTTCCTATGTATCTACTGTCCTTGTCCTTCAAAATGAAGTAGCTTTGGGTTTGGAAGAGACTGTCTGAGGATCATTGGTAAATTTCTGCAGTGCATCTTAGAGATGGTGCACACTGCTGCCTTAATCTTCTTATACAAAGTATCTAGGAATACCATTCTTGTTTCTGGTTGCCTAACCTGTTTTGTAGTTTTGCTTTTTCTCCCCGTAGACCCTTGTTTCAAGAAAAGTAGAAATAGTGTACTCTTTCATCTCTTCCAGGCAGTAATCATATTCAATTTGAGACTGAGTTCTGAAGAAGGACCAGTGGACCTGGAATGTTAACTTTGCTTTCTCTCCACACACGCTGCCAGGTCAGCCAAGTTTCTCCAGCAATTTCTGTTTTTGTTTCAGATTTCCAGCTTCACAATTCTTTGCATTTTAGTTTTATTTTTGTCCTCTTTTTTTTTGTTATGGACTTGTTACTTTGTGTAAGCATACCTATGTGAACTCCTTATGAAATTTGTCTTTGGTAGTCCATGCTGTTGTGCTTTGTAAAATCTACAGTGTATGGCACAGTACTCTGAGAAATTTGGACATGCAACAACTAATTTATGGTTGCTAAATAGCTTTCAAAACTTCCAATGTGCTGCACAGGAAATATAAGTTTAGTAAATAAATAATTGGGAAAGTAAGGGCCACATTTGATTTTTAATGATTATAAAGTTCCATTCTAAAATTGCACCTCACAATGTCTTGTTAGCTGATCGGATGACACATTCCACTGCCCCACCCACCATCACCACCAGTAGCACTGCCATATTATCCTGAGTACAGAACCCGGAAGGACTCACTTTCTCTCAACTACAAATTGAAATAATACAGGCCACCTCCCCAACTTGTTCACCTCAAACACTTCAGTTCATTCTCTGAATTGCCAATCAATTGTCACCACCATCCCCACCTGGCAACTTTTCAGGATGTTAATTTTGCCTGAAAATCCGAGATCAGAAATTTCACATCCCCTGACTGCTGAAACTGAGCTTCTGTCCCAGCTGCCAACAGCACCACCCCACCCTAGACACTATGGTTCCCACATCACTGGTCCGTCAGCTCAGTCACTGATTTCCACCACTGGCTCCTACCCATTGATCTGTCCACAAAACTTAATGACCTGGCCTATTGGTAATTGATTTCCTGTAGAAGTGTATCCTTTATATTGGACCTGAAAATATTATATTCCTGTGCACATTGTATGCTTTAAAATATGCATTAGAGTTCCTAGCTGATCTAGTTTGAATATGGTCCAACATTAAAATTGAATGCAAGCCAATATAATTGTTCAGAAAGTGCCAGAAGCTCACTAGATATTCATTAAGTATGAAAAATAAATTATTTTTTAGAAGTTATTCAACCACAGGCACTCATTCCAGAACCTGAAATCAAACAAAACTTGCAGTTTTTAATGTGACTTACATCTGCACCGTGAGACTGTCATATTTCATTGAGGGTAATGGTATTGTTGTGGGAAAACCACCAGCCTCAGAGTCAGAGTCGGGGTTCAACGACAGAGTTTATTGTACAAGGAAATACTGGAGCTCTGGGGAGAGAAAGGCACCATCAGCACAGTGGGTCAGCTGCCAGTCTTCTCACAACCCGGAGCACATGTCAGGTTACTTTTACACATTTTGTAATACAATAGGTCAGCGGTGAGGTTGTTATCTTTGTAACATACATTGTTTATTGTAAATACTGCAGAATCGTTGATAGCTTCAGTGCAGTCATTGTCAGTTCCAGCGCAGCCTTTGTTAATTTCAGTGTGATCATTGTCAGCATAGACATTGTCAGTTATCAAGAGTGTTGGCTGGACCCAGACAATTTGAAGGACAGTATATGCTATTCATGTGTATTCTCTCCCCCAACCATCTTATACTAAATAATTAGGTTGTGAGTGCATTGTGCTGGCATTCTGGTGGCCCCAGGCAGTGTCTGTGTTTGCTCTGTTGTCTCTCTCCGTATTGTGGTCCGGCGGCCATCTTGTGTGTCAAGAGGCCAACAAATGGTTGAGCTGTCATCTTGTGTGTCTGTGTGCCTAGTGTCACCCTGCCCTGTGCCATCTCCCACTTCGCTCCCCCCTTTGTGGTCAAGGAGGTGACTTTGGAGATCTCCCGTAGACCACCCAATTTACATGTAGATGTAGGTCATCTCTAGGAGCTCCTCTTCCCAAGGGGTATCACGGAGTGCCAATTTCGTTGGTGGCTGTTCTGTGGTGACACTCGTTGCTGGTACAGTTCTCGTCAATAGCACCTTACAGCAGAACCTTAAACACCCGAGGTCTACACATAATACCAGCACGAGTGCAATGAGGAGAACTATCCCGTGTGCCAAATAAGATCTCCAAGTTTTCCCTATCAACCAACTTAGCCAGCTGTCTATAATTCCGTTCCCTGTTGAAAATTATCTAGCTGGTCTCGGATATTCTTGATGGCTTCTGTAATGTTATAAGAGTCATCAATAACATGGGTGATACAATTGTGACCAATAATTGTACAAACTGCCCCTTGCTGTGCTAATTGATAACCCACCGCTTCAGCCAACTCTGTATTAATTGTTTCCAGAGCTTTTGAGGTATTATTGCCTAAGATAGTCAGGCCACATACAAAGTAATTTCAGTTTTTAGTGCTAACGACACCTGCTACGCATCCCCCCAAAGATAGACATCCCAAGAATCCATATCCCAGTGATGACCCCAAAGGGGTGGGGACCTGCCAGTCAGCACAGAACTCCTGGCTGACGAAGTGGGTCAATATCCTTCTCTGAACATGTCCCCCATGGGGCATGGTAGAGTAAGGGATGCAATTGCCCAGACCATTTCCGCCACCTCCAAATGGACCCCACCACTAGGGACATATTTCCCTCCCCTCCCCTATCAGCGTTCCGAAAAGACCATTCCCTCCATGACTCCCTCTTCAGGTCCACACCCCCCACCAACCCAATCTCCACCCCCAGCACCTTACCCTGCAACTGCAAGAAATGCAAAACTTGTGCCCACACCTCCCCCTTTACTTCCCTCCAAGGCCCCAAGGGATCCTTCCATATCCGCCACAAATTCACCTGCACCTCCACACACATCATTTACTGTATCCGCTGCACCTGATGTGGCCTCCTCTATATTGGGGAGACAGGCCACCTACTTGCGGAACATTTCAGAGAACACCTCTGGGACACACGGACCAACCAACCCAACCATCCCGTGGCTCAACACTTCAACTCCCCCTCCCGGTCCACTAAGGACATGCAGGTCCTTGGACTCCTCCAATGCCAGACCATAGCAACATGACGGCTGGAGGAAGAGCGCCTCATCTTCCGCCTAGGAACCCTCCAACCACAAGGGATGAACTCAGACTTTTCCAGTTTCCTCATTTCCCCTCCCCCCACCTTGTCTCAGTCCCAACCCTTGAACTCAGCATCACCTTCCTAACCTGCCTGACCTCTCCGCCCCCATCCCCACTCCGGCCTATTACCCTCACCTTATCACCCTCACCTTAACCTCCTTCCACCTATCGCATTTCTAACGCCCCTCCCCCAAGTCCCTCCTCCCTACCTTTTATCTTAGCCTGCTTGGCACACTTTCCTCATTCCTGAAGAAGGGCTCATGCCCGAAATGTCGATTCTCCTGTTCCTTGGATGCCGCCTGACCTGCTGCGCTTTTCCAGCAACACATTTTCAGCTCTGTCCTTCTATGTGTCTGTCCACTTATGTCATTTCTGATCCCCCGAGTGGTCCCCCCCCCAAGCTGGTAAGTGTCGAATAGGTATGTCCATGTGGCAGAGCTGACATGAGTGCCATTGTACTGACCACATATGAACTGTCTGCCTACGGTCACATTCATGCATGCCTGCTCACTGCAATTGCAGATAAACTGTCCCCTGGTACTGTACAGCCCTGATAAGTGCACTGAGCCTGGATGCATGAGTCATTTTTGGAAACAAGGGCATAAAAGCATCCCCATCCCTGCCCTGTGAAACAGAGTGGGTCATTACCAGGTTTTAAATGGGTCTTCCCTTCCCTAGGCTGGGGGACCTGGCTCCATGGGCCGGTGGTCCTGTCCACCTGCACATATCTACTCTGGAGTTCCAACTTGCATTTTCCTATGTGCCCATCCACGAAGAGGGTCTCCTCAGTTCTGTCTAGGGGGGTATCTTCTACTCACCCCCTATCCTCATGCCCATCTATATTCCACAGTTGTGTGGTTCCCTTGGGTCTAGATTTCCCTCAGGTGGGTTTTCTCTCTATTACAATGGACTAACTTGGGGGGGGGTAAAAGAACTGCCTCCATTTTACCCTTCTCATATTGGAGATGGCCCTCAGTTTCCCTGTGTGTGACTACTGTATACAGGTCGCGAGGGTGGGGTGGCCACAAATAGGGATTCTACTGATTGCACCAGTGGGTAGCAGACAGTTTGGTTTCCATGCAAGCTTAGATGGGTTTTACAGAAGAGGTTATCTTCCAATCCTGGCACGCTTCCAACAGTCGTGACACTTAAACACAGTGAAATACATACTGGTATATACATTTTGTAGTTAAATAGAGTCATCAGTCAAAGTCTTTGTTTTGCTCAGGAAGTGCAGTTGTGCTTCTGTGTGGTGTGTTCTGTTGTGTTTTCAGTACTTCCCCCAGGATGACCATCTTGCCCGCAGTTCCTGTTTGCATCTGGGGAATGGTCAATGACATTAGTTTGGTCACAGGAATCTTTAAACAGTTTGAGTTGGCCCAACTGCTTCCATGTGCCGTTTCCATTAATATCTGGACAGGCACAGGTGGCCCCCCTTATTACCACATGGAATGGCCCGTTCTATTTTGGGGCAAATTCAGGTAGTCTCACACCAGGACATAGCTTCCTGCTGCTGGACCTCAGGAAAGACTTTGAGTTCCCCTGCCTTGTCCTTTTTGTCTTGTTGATCAATTACAGATTTCCACATCCCTTTGAATTGGGCACGTAATTTTATCACATACTGCTGAATTTTGTCTTTTAGTGGACCCACATTGGTGCCACCTGTGATTATTGTCTCTGGCAATTGCACTGCTCGCCCGGTTCATATGGTGTTAGCCTAGTTGCCTGATTTGTGCTGGCCCTTAATCTCATTAGTATGGTTGGCAGCACCTCAGCCCATGATCTGCCTGAGGTTTGCAGATCCTTAGCTGAAGTATTTTTGAGCGTTCTATTATCTCTACCATTCCTGAGGTCTGGAGGTGATAAGGAGTGTGAAACGTTTGTCTAATGCTGAGTAATTGGCAGACAGTCTTCATGAGCTTGCCTGCAAAATGCGTCCCTTGGTCGGAGTCAATCTGGAGGGATATCCTCCACCTTGGGATTACCTCCTCCACTAATATTCTGGCTACAGTGGTCACAGTGCAGCTTTTGGTCGGGAATGCTTCCACCCACCGGGTAAATTGGTCAATGATGACCAGGCAGTACGTTTTCCCACGGGAGGGTGATACTGACCCTGTAAAATACACCAGAAGCTGTTCCCAGGATCTCCCATCCTAACTGTTATGGGTCTCCCTGGGTTATGTTGTGCACACACCATGCATCTGTGGCAGTATCTGGCCACGTCTCTTCCCATTCCATTCCGCCCAATCTCTCCCTAGGTTTGCTATAATTGCCTCTCTACCTGTAAGGGAGAGCCCGTGGTGCAGTTCAAGCAATGTGTTCTGTATACACTCTGGTGCTATCACCTTGTTTGCTCACCATCCGACACCATCCTCTTGTTTGAATGCCCCGCACAGTTTCCATTGTCCTTTCTCTTCCTGCAGGGTGCCCTCCTGTAACTGCTGTATTTGGATAGCGTCTTTTGTTAATTCAATAGTGGCTATTGCAGCCTTGTCAATGGCTTCTTGTTCCAGGGCTTTCTGAGCTGCATGGTCTGTTGCCTGGTTTCCTTTGAATTTTAGCCAACTTGGACTCCCTTTTGCTGGTTCCTTTTGATGGGCTTTTATTTTTGTTACTGCAGCCTCTTTTGGCTATTCACTGGCACGCAATAGTGCCTGAATTCTTAATTGCTGTCTGATAGGGGCACCCCCCACAGTAGTGAACCCTCTTCTAAACCATGCCACCATGTAGTCATGGACTACATCAAAGACATATTGATGGTCTATATGCTAGTTCCAGCGCTTTGGTGAGCGCTGCCAGTTCTGCTACGTGTGCAGACTGACTTCCACCAATCCTTCTGCACATAACTGTTTCTAATTTATCATTTAACACAGCACATCCTATTCAGGGCGACCCTGCTATGTATTTTCATGACCTGTCCACGAAGAGGGTTCCTCGGCTGTGTCTAGGGAGGGTATCCTTTACTCTCCCCTGTCCTCATCCCCATCTATATCCCCACAGCCGTGCAGTTCCCATATGTCTGGAATTCCCTCAGCTGGGTTTTCTCCATATCCCTAACTATTACCATGTTCTAACTTGGGGGTAGAAGAACTGCCTCCCACTTTGCCCTTCTCATATTGGAGATGGCCCTCAGTTTCTCTGTGTTTAGCATCTCTATGGGGGTGTGTCAATGTGGAGGATGACATTCCCTGTCATTACTATGGGCTCGCTAACCCTAACGGCACAAGCAGCACAGTCTAAGGCTACTATGCACCTGGGCAACCTGGTCATTACTGGCCCTTCTGTAGTTGAGTAGTACACTATGGCATTCTCCTGCTATTGTGGTCGTGGGTGACCACTGCGGAGTAAAGCTCTTCCTCATTATTACAGTGGATGTGAAAATCCTTGCTGGGCTCTTGCAGCCCTAGCCCAGGGGCCCATATGAGTTGAGTTTTAAGCTGACTGTATGCCTCCTCCTGTTCTGGCCCCCAGGTTATAGGTTCCAAAGTGGGTTGCCTCCTCTGACTAATCTCTGGATCGGTTCAGCCAATTTTGCGAACTCGGGAATAAAGCTCTTACTGTAGTTGAGTAGCCCTAAGACCTTTCTGACTCTCCTGACAGTGGCAGGTTATGGCATCTGTTGGATTTCCTTCTTTCAGTTGTTGGGCATTTCTTTGAGTCACTGGGATATGAGAAATCCTAGGTATAAGACTTGTGTTTTGCCAATCTGTGCCTTTATGAGGCTAACTTTTAGCCCTGTGGTTGCCGATTCCTGTAATACTTAACATAAAGCTTCCTGGTGTCCTGACTTGGACTCTGAGGCAATTAGGATATCATCTACATATTGGAGGGCAGTGCTACCCTCTGGTAAATCTATTCTCTAAAGAATATCGCTCATTAGCCTGTGAAAAATAGTGGGGCTGTTGTGGAACTCTTGTGACAGACGAGTCCACGTATACTGCCTGTCCCTAACTGTAAAAGTGAATTTGTTCTGAGATTCAGGGTGTAACTAGATAGACCAGAACCCATTGGCTACGTCTAAAACAGTAAACATCTTGTGTTCAGGGGCCAAGCCATTTAAAATGGTGGAGGAGTCTGCTATAAAGAGGTGCAATTTGGGGATGACCTGATTTAGTCCCGTATAACCAATGGTGAACCTGTAGCTCCCATCAGGCTTTAGCACTGGCCACATCGGGGAATTAGTTGTACTTGTGGTTGCTTTCAGGATTCCCTGTCTCACTTGTCCTTTCACTATCTTCACAACTTCTGCTTCGGGTTTTATTGGGCATTGCCGGTGGGGTTTATGCTCTGTCCCGGGAACCCTTACTGGGTCTATGTTAACTAGACCTGTATCTAACTTTGTTTCTGCCCATGCTCCAGGGACAGAGGTATAGGTGGCTCCGAATCCCCCCTTTTCTAAGTTCCAATCCCTACTGGTGACTGTAGCCACTTCAATAGTTTCAAGGTGACTTATAAGTTTCCCAATCTCGGTCTTTGGACCATCCTGGCTGGGCCAAATCAATTTCCCTTTTGCACAATCGATTAGAACAATATATTCTCTCATAAGATCACTGCCCATTATGATGCCCTCGTTATTTTGGCAAACGTAGAATTTCATGGGGATAAATATATATTGTTAATTTCTACGAGGGTAGTTTCGCTGGTGTTTTATCCCCTCCTACCCCAGTTAAGTGAACCATTTTATTTGTGTGGGGTATGGGTAAGTTTGTGATGGATACAGCCACTCCTGTGTCTACTAACATTTCACATTTCCTCGCTCCTACTACTGCGGGCATGTAAGTTCTCCCCTTGCCCTTACCCTCATGAATGGAAGCAGCTGGTTGTCAGCTCTGCTGACCGCGGGATTACCGTGGTTCTGCAGTGTTGTGGGTGGTGTTTGAAGGTTCTCCATGCTTTGCCCAGCACACTGATTCTATGTGTTCTATTCTGTTGAAGTGGATGCAATATTTTACATTGTTCCCTGCTCTAACTCTTGTATTCTGTCCTCCTGGTCCTTTCTCCACCTCCGTGGAGGCACTCGCTTGTTCAATTAGGCTGGCCAATTGGTATATTAATATTACTCCTATCTTTTTAGTTTTATTCCATTTCTGTTTATCTAGCCACTCTCTCTGTTGTGCTCATGTCTGGGACGGGTCTCAACCACCTTTCTTCATTTTTTCTGTCAACCCTTGTCTGTCTACCTTGTATCTAGATTAGATTGGTGCTGGAAAAGCACAGCAGGTCAGGCAGCATCCAAGGAGCAGGAAAATCAACGCTTCGGGCAAAAGCCCGTCATCTCTCCACTCTGCAGGCACCCTGCCTCTATTGCTGATGAAGGGCTTTTGCCTGAAACGTCGATTTTCCTGCTCCTCAGATGCTGCCCGACCTGCTGTGCTTTTCCAGCACCACTCTAATCCAGACTCTGGTTTCCAGCATCTGCAGCCCTTGCTTTTACCTGACTGCCTTGTATTTCTCAGTAAGGGAACCCTTAAAACTTTGATCTGCCATTTAGCAGATTGTGTATCCCCGGATACCACCAACAGAAAACGTTCCTAACCAGTGGGGACTTCTCTACCCTTGGTCAATAATACTGTCCCAGCATCATCTATATGGCTGTAGCAGCCTCCTAGTAAGGTGTGCTCTCTACAGTGGGACTTCTGTATCCTCCCGGCCATCACTACTAGTCAATAGTGGGAATGCTGGTTCAATAGGGTGTGCTCTCTACCGGGACTCCTCTACCCTCCCGGCTACCTCTATGGGCCCAACGCCTCCCGATAGGCCCAGAAACCTACCTCTAGCCCTGTGTGCTCTCTACTGGTGGGACCCTTTACCCTTCTGGCCACTGCTGCTATTCAAGCTCTGACGTTTTACTATGGACTGACAGGGTATCATGGTTACTCACAGCGTACATGGTTCCCCACCCTGGTAATGTGTACTCCACTGAGTGACCAGCTCCTCTTCCTCACCCCATTTGAAATTACAAGTACAAACACCATCTAACCTTTAACTTAAACTCTAACTGGACTCTGCGTTATTCACCCCTACAGAGTCCAATGTTACCTGACTTTGCTACTTGCGTTTCACAACCCTAATGTCCTTGGCGCTCAATTCTCACTTCAAATCCCAACCTTCACATTTGGGGTGCTATCACTCTTAACAACCGGTTTAGGATAGGGTTTTTGAGACAGGCACCACCTTGTCCTCTGGCTGTTTCAGCACAAGCAGCAGGTTCTTACAACAGTGAATACAGTTAACACTTATTCTCCACAGACATAACAATTAATTTTTTTTTTTAACTGTACAGCAGCAAGTTGGACATGATAATTGGTATACCTTTTATACTGTGTCCTTGCCCGGTCTGACTCTTCCTGTTTGCAGGTACAAATTGGTTCTTGTCCTAGCTCCCTGATCGTGGCCTTCGACTAGGGCACTTGTAGTAAGAACCCTGCTCACAGTGCCAATTGTTGTGGAGAAAGTCACCAGTCTCCGAGTCAGAGTCAGGGTTCAAGGACAGAGTTTATTGCACAAGGAAATACCAGAGCTCTGGAGAGAGAAAGACACCAATAGCACAGTGGTCAGCTGTGAGTCTTCTCTCCACCCAGAGCACATGTTAAGATAATTTATACATTTTGTAACATAATAGATCAGTGATGAGGTTATTATCTCAGTAACAAAGTTTGTTTATTGTAAACATTGCAGAATCGTTGATAGTTTTGGTGCAGTCATTGTCAGTTCCATTGCAGCCTTTGTTAATTTCAGTATGGTCATTGTCAGTTTCAGAGCAGACATTGTCATCTTCAATGTCTGCATGGAAGCGCATTACTGTAGTCATGGGCGCTTCCTGAAAGGGAAGATTACTGCAGCCCTGGCTATTGTCACTTTGTATTGAGTCCGTATCAACCACTTAGCATTTCTATCAAAGGGATTGGCTGAACCCAACACCTTTGACGGGCAGTCTACACTACTCATGTGTATTCTCTCTCCCATCTGCCTTAAACTAATCAACTAGGTTGTGAGTGCATTGTGGTGGCATTCTGGTGCCCCCAAGCAGTATCTGTGTTCCTCTGCTGTCTCACTCCATATTGTGGTCCAGCGGCTATCTTGTGTGTCAAGCAGCCAACTTATAGTTCAGTGGCCATCTTATGTGTCTGCGTGCCTAGTGTCACTCTGCCCCATACCATCTCCCACTTCAGTATACAAAATGCTCAAAAATTTTAATTAAAATCTAGAAATACGATTGTTTCCTCCTGGGTCTGAAAACCTGATAGTAATTTGAAAAAGGATCTAATTAATCAAAATAGGGAAACTCTTGAGTTTGAAATTTGTAACTCTGCAATTTGTTAAATTGTCATTATTAAGGGTGAACCACTGTGAATGTTGGGACGACATAATAGGGAAAACTGGGGACTCAGTAGTCAAGAAGTTTTCCTCCTCTCTCTACAAGAATCTCAGGGAGTCCCTCTCCCACTGCAACTCCCAGGTCATTTCCTCTGCTCTGAAGCTCTTCGACCTATCCACTCCACCCTCTCCTCCTTGACCTATCACCTTCATCTCCTCCCCCACTCACCCATTGTACTCTATGCTACTCTCTCCCCACCACCACCCTCCTCTAGCTTATCTCTCCATGCTTCAGGCTCACTGCCTTTATTCCTGATGAAGGGCTTTTGCCCGAAACGTCGATTTCGTTGCTCCTTGGATGCTGCCTGAACTGCTGTGCTCTTCCAGCACCACTAATCTAGTATTTGGTTTTCAGCATCTGCAGTTATTATTTTTACCTTGTTGATTTTAACCCTACTGCGAATCCTCTTGCAAGGATGCCTGCCTTGAAGAAGTTTTCCTCCTCTCTCGACAAGAGTCTCAGGGAGTCCCTCTCCCACTGCAACTCCCAGATCATTTCCTCTGCTCTGAAGCTCTTCGACCTATCCACTCCACCCTCTCCTCCTTGACCTATCACCTTCATCTCCTCCCCCACTCACCCATTGTACTCTATGCTACTCTCACCCCACCCCCACCCTCCTCTAGCTTATCTCTCCACGCTTCAGGCTCACTGCCTTTATTCCTGAAGGGCTTTTGCCCAAAACGTCGATTTCGCTGCTCCTTGGATGCTGCCTGAACTGCTGTGCTCTTCCAGCACCACTAATCCAACCATGGAGAGGCTGACAAGAGCTCAGTGGTAAGAGCTCCTTCCTCTCCTGTTCATCTTGCCTATCAGCCTCCAAATGTGGCCTCCTAATGGCTGCTGACAAAGCCTACATCTTTGTGCTAACAAGGTTGTAGATGTTACAACTGACGACCAAACATTCGGACACTCCATTGTTTCTCCAGTGGACAACTCTTCCCAACTGATTCAGAGAGCAAGACCATTGCTTCAGGATGCCCAAAGTTACAAATCACACAACACTAGATTATAGTTCAACAGGTTCATTTGGAAACAATAGCCTTCATCAGGTGGTTGTGGAGTATAAGATCATAAGACACAGAATTTATAGCAAAAGTTTACACTGAGATGTAACTGAAATTATATATTGAAAAAGACCTGGATTGTTTGTTAACTCTCTCCTGTTTTAGAATTAGCATGCTGGTTTCAGTTCTTTCAAATGTAAATCACAGAACCCTTTGAAAAGTTACATTCTCAAGTGAACTTTAACAATTGGTGTCATGTCGGTCCAGATAATACATTGAAGGTGTGAGCTGCCCTGTGTGAGACTGTCTGTGCCACAATGGTCGGACTGATTCTAATAAAAAAAAACAATTTACAGAATCATACCTGGATTCATGCAGTTTTTGAGCAAAATAAAATGTAATTCTGCAAGTACGAATTCACCCTACAAACTTATATGCATGCATGCATGTGGGTGTGTGTGGTTTGGGGAGGGGGGGGTGGAAGTGGGTTACAGGGGTTATGAGTGTCTCTGAGAGAGTATGTGTACGTGTGAGTGTAAAAGGGTATAAGTCTGTGAGAGGGTGCCCGTGTGTGTGTGTGGGAGTGTATATGCGAGCATATGAAAGAGAGTCTTTGTGAGTATATGTATCTTAGGAGTATGTGTAGGAATGGATGTGTATGTAGGAATATCTGTAGGAGTGTGTGTGTGTGTGTGTAGGAGTGTGTGTGTTTAGGAGCGTGTGTGTGTATACACGCGCATATGTGTGTGTGTCAATAGTGCAATGGAGTCACCTGTAGTGACACCAATTCAGGGTGACATTGGTCTATTCCACAATGGTTGCATAGCTACAATTGTAGGTGAACTAGCTTTGCACAGTTGGTTGGTGTAAAGAAATAATGAGCCCTATCTCCAGTGCATATCCTCTGTCCTTAGCAGCCAGCCTAATGATTTCTCATAATAGCCCACACACTCCAGAACAATTGCCTCAGGACACTTCAAGTATTGTAGCTGCTGTCAGGATAGTGGTCATTTTCTAACATTGGTTTTGGTAAGGTCATGTATTGATAGAATGGGAAAACTTTCAGTTCTCGTACATCTCCCTACTTATGTGCATAACAGTTCGAACCAATGCTTGCAGTTACGTAGCTCCCTCCATTGTGGAAATCCCACTGCACAAGCAACACCAGACATGTGTTCCACTTCTTTTTTTCTCTGGCAGGAGAGGTAAAGGGTTGAATTTTGCATTCCCTCACAGGCAAGTTTGAAGGTATCTGTATAATCCAGCAGGTGCCTTCCCTTCACCTGTTGATGTCCTTAATTGACAAAAGTGTCTTATTCTACATCCCCCAATGCTTTCATAAAGGCACATAGGAGTCCCACACCATGTGAGTTGCCATACAGCTTTAGTTTCTTAGCAAAGGGGGAGGAGGCTCTTATTTGCAAATTCTCTAACACACCAGTGACAACCCCTATATTCCACTTCCCCGTTTGCCCTTCAATATGATTCTTAACTATGCCTCCCTCCCGAATCATCCCCTTTGCTAACCTGACCCCAGCGGAATTCCCTTACTTAGTTTGATTTGGAGATGCTGGTGTTGGACTGGGGTGTACAAAGTTAAAAATCACACAACACCAGGTTATAGACCAACAGGTTTAATTGGAAGCACACTAGCTTTCGGAGCGATGCTCCTTCATCAGGTGATAGGGGAGAGCTCAATCCTAACACACAGAATTTATAGCAAAAATTTACAGTGTGCTGTAACTGAAATTATACATTGAAAAATTGATCGTCTGTTAAGCCTTTCATCTGTTAGAATACAGTGATAGTTTCACTTCTTTCATGTGTTAATCATAAAAGTTTTTTTTAAAAAAACGTTGCGTTCTCAGGTTAGCTGTTAACAATGGTCTTAGCTAGACAATATGTTGAAGATATTGGCCCCCTGTGTTCTCTGTCTATGCCATGATATTAAGATTGATTCTAATCTAAAAAGTGAGATAACAGAGTTTTACATAAATTCATGCAGTTTTTGAGCAAAGTGTAACCCTGCAAGTACAAATTCACCCCACAAAATATAGTGTGCATGTGGGTCTTTGTCTGTGTGTGTGTGTGTGTGTGTGTGTGTGTGTGTGTCTGTCTGTCTGTCTGTCTGTCTGTCTGGGTTGGGGGTTGAGTGTGAGAAAGTGTGTGTATGTAGTGAGTGCAGAGTGTCTTAAGTCCGTGAGGGGGTGCATGTGTGAGTGTGAGAGTGTGTGTGTTTGTAAGGGTGTGTGTGGGTGTCTGTGTGCGTGTCTGTGTGTATGTGTGTCCTCGTGTGTGTGTGTATAGGAGTGCCTGTGTGTGTGAGAGAGTGCACACCAGTGCACATCAAAAACTGCATGCATTCATGTAGAACTCTGAGCTCAAAAACTGCATAAATTTATGTAAAACTCGGTTATCTCACTTTTTCGATTAGAATCAATCTAAACATCATGGCATAGACAGAGAACACAGGGGGCCAACACCTTCAACATATTGTCTAGCTATCACCATTATTAACAGCTAACTCGAGAATGCAACGTTTCAAAAAAAGGTTTCTGTGATTTACACATGAAAGAAGTGAAACTATCACTGTATTCTAACAGATGAGAGGCTTAACAGACAATCAATTTGTCAATGTATAATTTCAGTTACATCACACTGTAAGTTTTTGCTATAAATTCTGTGTGTTAGGATTGAGCCCTCCACTACCACCTGATGAAGGAGCGTCGCTCCGAAAGCTAGTGTGCTTCCAATTAAACCTGTTGGACTATAACCTGGTGTTGTGTGATTTTTAACTTATTTAGTTTGGTTAGTCTCTGACAATCTTCATCCAAAGTTACCAGCAGTGACCACTTACCCCCCTTGACACTGCTAAGATCATAGAGCTAACAGTGATCCAATTGGCTACCAGCAATCTGAGGAAGGACTTCCCATCCCTAAGAAGCAAATATTCCATCTCAGCCATTCTTCCTGTGGATGTGTTCCCTATTACCACATAAAATCCAGCTCAATTAAATACATATTCCTGGCATAAGAAAATTCTAAAAAAATACAGAAATAGATGGCAAAATGCGATACCTTGGTTGTGTCATCTGCTCTCAATTTGAATGAGCTGGATCCTTAAAAACAGAGTGATCATCACCTCGAAGGTAACACCACCCTTTCCTTCCTCTGTGCTGAATGTTGAAGTGGTTAGCGCAGATCAGTGATCACCTACTTCGTAAACCATTGTTGCCTTACACATCGATCTTGGCTAAGATAGAGGTCATGGACGTGTCTTCTGAATACCTTTGGAGAGGGCCTTCTGTTGAGATCTTTCTTTCCATGTGCACTACTTACTCCTTTTTCTGAAAGTGCTCCTTTTCATGATAGTCCCTATGAGGGACTGCAACAATACTCCCCAGTAATTTGAAAATGTTTTCTTTTGACAGAGCAATTACTCTGACGTCCTGGTCAGGATACACGGTCCTTTCAAAACCCAACAAATTACAAAACTTTCCAAGGAATACAATACGTGCAGAAACTTTGCAATTGCAAATGCACATTAAAACTCACCTGCACGTTAGATAGCTATCGCTTTAAATAACAGTTGTGATACATGATGCATGGGAACTTTCAGGAGTTGAAAGCAGGTTCAATTGGAAGTGATTTGTGCTTCTTTTAGCTGTACTATTGGGCAGGCAGCTGGATCACCAGGGCCCTGTGTTGGAAACTCAATAAGAATTCCCAAAAGCATTTGGATATCTTTGTACTGTCGGAACTGAGGCAGAAATTAAATACTGAAGGCAGCTAAGGGTTGGAGTTATGTCTCCAGAAAATCTGGAGGTCGGGAGATTTTAAGTCATATGCAATTTATCAGTCAGTACAGCCGAGAATGGAGTTGAAGTATTCAAATTCAGTATTTGCTTGATGTAACTGAGCAAGATTAAAGCTCATTGATAAACCCAGGGGTAGAATTAATTTTATGAAGCGAGCAGTGGGTGAAAAGCTGGAGTGGTTTCTAGAGTCCAAGGAACCCAGGAAAGGAAGGTGATCAACCAGAATAGGAGCAATCATTGAGACCATACATAATAGGAGACAGCTTCAAGGCTCGATCAATGAAAGAAAATAATTGTAATCCCTTGTGAAATTTAATGAGATTTGCTCATCCAATGTGTCATTAACCTCTGGGGAAATGCTGAGATATCCATGGTATCTGTTGTGGTCACACTTGCTTTTTGATGTGTGCTGTACAGTAGTCAATCACAGTCTACTGTGCAAATTTGCCATACATTAATTCTCAGTGGTAAAAATAATAATCAAATTTATTGTAAATTCTATTACTGTTCTAACATTGTATAGTAGAGGTTATTGTTGTTTGAGCAAAACCATGGAATATAGAAGTGTAATCAATCTCTCATATTAAGAGAAGGATTACTAGTCCCTAGCCAGACTGTAATTCAAATTAGCAGTCTGTTCCAAGCTCGTAGTAAAATTTAATGATCTTTCATATATTTCAATGTTAATTATGTTAGAAAGGTGCAAATACTGAGGGTCTGAAGGAGTAGGAAAGGTCAGGTAGTAGATTTATACTTTCCACATTAAGCTGCACATATACAGTCACTAAAAACTTCCATTGAATTTACACAATAATGGTGAACACTGAAATTGTTGTTCCTATTTCAGTTTCAAATTGTGGCCCTATCATAGATTAAAAGCTGGTTTAAAGATGTTAAAATCAAGGGGAAAGAAAACAGTGTTTTGATGATACTAACCTACCTACTAGCTCAACATTCAATAATGCAGTTTTATGCAGATTAACAATGACACATGGCATAGATTCTGAAATGATTTCAGATGTTGTTGACTTGCTTTTTTAATAGAAACATGAAGAAGTCCGTTCAAAAGCAGTTGTATATGTGAGAAACGAAGGTCACTCACTTCAATAATTTCAGTCCGAGGCAAGATGTGAATCAGTAGTGTCATTTATTTCGCTCTTGCAAGAGGGGTGTTGTGTCCACTGTCCACAATGCAGGGACACACACACTGAATTCAACTCGTACACAATATTTATGTAATCTGGTTCCTATTCTTTTATCCCATTGCTTCTCCCCTGTTTACATCTCCTATCTCTCTAAGACCGGCACCTATTACTCTTGTTCATCTCTTGCCTTATCCAGCCTTGTCTGTGACAAAATGTTTATTTCTGGCCTCACAAGGCCGTTTGGCCACATCCCACCTTGGTCCATTGTTGGGTATATCCTCCTTCACTACCATCTGTTTCCCTCACTTGTTATGACCTTATGACCTCATGACTTCTTGATTGTGGTTTGTTCTTGTTTTTGCAGAAGGGGAAATAGATGCTTATAACTACTGTTTGTACAGGCATATCTGGCTTAACCCCCACCCCTCACAGCACCTTATCTATTTGTCTGTAACATTTACCATTGTTTGCAGGCACATTTCATTCTTGCATGCACATTTTAGCTAAAACAAAAACAATTATGTATTTCCTTCATATAGTTTTAATTCTTGTTGACTCAGCTCTTGGCTGAAACAATTATACACTGGTGTGAGTTCATTTACCTTGCATAAGTAATTATGATTGCGGAAGTAACACTACTTTACCTCTTTCCCATATACATTACCTGTCCTGTGAAATGTTCTTAAAGCAAATCTTTTACCCTGGTGAAAATGTTCGGCAGTGGGTGTGAAAGTGAATATCATTTTTTCTCAGTGTGGGAGCAGAGGCATGAGCAGTGGGGCAACAGTTTTTCTTGCAAAATTAGCAGAATGAATCTTGTATGTAGGAAGTTGGCATTTCCACCTTTAAGCATCAAAGGTCCTGGCAATGTATTTAAAAGGCACCTTTTAAAAAGTTTGCATTGATTCCCTGCAGGTCAGGAGTTTCACTCAGGCTCTCAGAGCATGTAACTGCAGCTAAACATTATGATGCTTTTATCCTTCTCTGATCAGTCCGCCTCTCTTCCCTGGTATACTTCCTTGGGAAATCTTTTTTTGACCTGTCCACATTACACTCCAGTCACTTCTGTTGGACATCCTCCATGCCCTGTGCAATTTAAATCATTTTCACCAGATATCAATCATATCTTGGCGTGGACAAAAACTTCCCAAATGGAATTAATAAGGAGCTAATCACTCCAAAGTTCAGGAAGATACCTGCATTGTCTGTTGAATGCTACTTCTATGCAGTTGTCAATCTGACAGTACATATTTTTAGCTTGTGTAGAATCTAACTGAGAAGGGAAGCTTCATTCTGGTGAGTTGACCTTTTAATTACATGGATATGCATGCCATAGGGCTTCCTGATGCTTGGCATTAGCAATCTCAATCTTAATTTACAGTTCTGAGAATATAATTGCAAATTTTCATTTTGCCATCAGGAATCTGATTTTTCTGGATTCTCTCCCAATTATGTTCCCCAGCCTGTCTTTCTTCCCATTCCTGTGAGCAATACAAATTTTTACCACATTCTTCATAAAATGTTGCTTCAATATATGATTGGGAATTCTTTGGGCTGGTTTTAAGATAAAAACATAAGCTTGTTTGATATTCTTATCTCTTCTGCTATAAAGATTTGCACTTGGCTCAGGAACTTTTGGTGTTTTGTGCTGAAAGTTCTTATTCTGCTTGATTTATATTTGGTCCTCCAGCTCCCGGTACCTGGGAAACTTAAAAAGACACTTGCAGCGATAATTACTGATATATAGCCTGACTAAAATGAGTCTTTGTATGGTTGACTCTTAAACGTCCTGTGAAAGCTTATAAACTACTGAGCTGCATCAAGCCAAATATTGATTGTGTGCCATTGGGAGAACTAACCAGAAAAGTTTTGCAATACTTTTGTCATCATGTACAATATCACAATGATGTATTGCAATGGGATTTTTTTATATTTGCAAGCCAACTGAAAAGAACTCAGAACATCAAGAGAAATCAAGTAATCACAGGAAAGTGGTGCTCAATTCAAAGATCAGAGATATTTCAGGATAGCCATAGGGCCCCTTGATCTTGTTCAATTTCTGCCGTTCCCATTTCTTCTGTTCTTTTTTAGCTCAGGTGTTGATAATGTCATACAAATTCATACAGTCAAAATGCATCTTATGTTTACAAACACTGACTATCCTGCTATGTATTCCTAGTTCTTTTTGTTTGGGTTTCACCCTCTTGTACTGATTGCTTTTCCCTTTATCAGCAGAAATTTGTTTTCTCTGTCCACTGCTGATGGGCAATACAAATCATATTTGCACTCCCCTATCAAAATTTAGGTTTTGGGGTGATCTTATCACTTGCAATATTATGAGAATGATCAAATTTATTCCACTTCACTGTTGCGAAACCCATGGGTGGAAACAGCTATTATCTCTAACTAGCAATTTAGATAAAACTATTTGAATGCATTTTCTGCACACACTTCCTATACCTTCTTCTGAGCAGTACATACTTCATGGAAATGAGAGCAGAGATAAGAAAAGCAGCTGTATTAAGATGTATATCCATGAACTAAACTCTGCAAACTTTCATGCTGATGTACCAATGTTCCATTTGGAGTGCTCTTCAGTTGAAGGCTGTTAATGATCAAATAGCATATTTTCATAGAACTTTTACTGTAATCTTCTAGAATTGTAACTTTGAATGTACATTAAGTAAAATAAAACAAGATATGACAGAGTTACATCAAGAATCAGTGATGATTATATTTAAATCAAGTATTAGTAAACTGATTGTGTATTATAACTGCTGTTATTTTAAATTAGCAAATGCTTAATATGTTTATGCCATCTGTCTGAGTACTATTTTAATAAAAAAATGAATCCATTTAGGTTTTCTGATAAAATAGCAGTCAGAGGAATGTCATTCAGATTTCCCTCCCACTGATGATTTGTATTTGCCTGTTGTATGTAATTTTTATGTGCTTACGATCAACAAAGGGAAAACACTTTGATTCAGAATTTCCATTTTTTTTTATAGCTATGATCCATAACAAATGAATCAACAGCAAATATACTGAAGGCAAACTTTCAACGAAGTAGAGAAGTTTGGAAGATATCGCAAAATCTGCAGTTTACTTCTTAAATTTTTAATGAAATAATCAATTAAGACATAGATCTTTACATGTGCTGAAGATTCAGTCTTTTAAAGGGACAGAACTTGCACTAAAGTTGTTTTCCAGAACTGTTTGATCTATAGTAGTGGGAATTATCTCTATTTGTGTCTTTGTGCTGTTAGTTCAACTGCATTGGGTGTGGCAAGATATTCTTCATGCAAAGAATTCACTTCAGATGGTTGAAGAGTTTACTCCATATTAATAGGCCTCTGGGAAAATTCCAAATTGTCTTTTATACTGTGATAGGCCTCCTTCTAACAAAGGCACTTCAGTTGTCTTTCAACAAATTGGAAGATCTTGATATGTTGTGAAACAGAAGATCATTGGAAATGAAAAGATCCTGATAAAGCAATAGATCTTAGTTTGAGATAGGTCCTGTTGATACATTTTCAAGTATCAGCAGCACCATCACGATTGTATTAACTAGACCAATGATTGTTCCAGTTAACACAATCTGGGAAGCTTTGGGTCGATTCATTGCTCCAGATCCTCCCTTATTGGAATTAGTCTAAGTTGCTGATGCTATGTTAGGAAAAGGCTCCCTCACATTCGTTGGCAAAAGAAAGAGAATGTCAGTCTTGATCAACAAAATAATAATGTTATTACATCATAGTTAATAGGTCTTACAGTAAATCGAGATACATGAGAGTCCTTTGTAAGACCTCAGCTATGCATAAAGGTTAAGCACACATTGCTGCTGTTGAAATATTCTGGTACACAACATAGAGACAACTGAACAACTGAAATATACACTGATTGGCCCCACCCAAGAACTGTTTATATTCTGGTTGGTGGACCTTATCTCATGAGGTACAAGCTGCTTTACACAACATTTATCAACCATGTCAACAATGTCATTGTTCATTCCTTGTGATGAATCAAGATTAAATACAAGATCTCAGATTCTCAACAGCTGATGGAATTAAATTTATTTTTGGACCTCGAAGTCAAAAGTTGCGGGTGAGGGCAGCATGGTGGCACAGTGGTTAGCACTGCTACCTCACAGCGCCAGGAACCCGGGTTCAATTCCCACCTCGGGCAACTGTCTGTGTGGAGTTTGCACATTCTCCCCGTGTCTGGGTGGGTTTGCTCTGGTTTCCTCCCTCAATCCAAAGCTGTGCAGGTTAGGTGAATTGGCCAGGCTAAATTGCCCATAGTGTTAGGTAGATTAGTCAGGGGTAAATTTAGGGGAATGGGTCTGGGTGTGCTACTCTTTGGAGGCTCGGTGTGGACTTGTTGGGCCGAAGGGCCTGTTTCCACACTGTAGGGAATCTAATCTAAAGGAGAAACCTTGGACTGTACTTGTTCATGTGTTTTCCTCTGGAGATCCTGAAGAATGGAATGTGCTTGAATTGTGATTATTTAGCAATCATAAATACTTAGGTCTTCTCCAAAGGTTACATGTGCAGATTGGTATTCAACTGATATTATTTTTCAGAAGAGTCAAGTAAAATGAAAATAAAACTAGAATGAAGCAAATTATTTGTAGAACTTGAAAGATCTTGAAATGTTGGTAAAATACATTCCCATCCATTCAAGACCATCATTTTATAGTGCTCAAGTAGCAGAAAAGTTACCATGTCTACCGGTTTGACTTATCTATTTCTTTCAATTCCTGGCCTTAAGAGTTTGATAGCCTTTTCCTTGATGTTCCCAGCTCAAACGCACCCTTCAGGGTTCTAACCAAGTTTTCTGATCTGAAACTTCCAAACTAAAGCCCTGATACTTAGTTAACCTATTACTTAACTCATAGAGTCATAGAGATGTACAGCACGAAAACAGACCCTTCCTTCCAACTCGTCTATGCCGACCAGATATCCCAACCTAATCTATTCCCATTTGCCAGCACTTGACCGATATCACACTAAACACTTCCTATTCATAATACCCATCCAGATGCTTTCTAAATGCTGTAATTGTACCAGCTCCACTGCTCTGGTAGTTCATTCCATACAAACACAACCCTCTGCATGAAAAAGCTGCCCCTTAGGTCCCTTTTATATCTTTCTCCTGTCACCCTAAACCTATGCCCTCTAGTTCTGGATGGACCCACTCCAGTGAAAAGACTTCCTCTTTTTATCCTGTCCATGACTCTCACGATTTTAAAAACCTCTATAAGGGCATCCCTTAGCCTTCAACATTCCAGGGAAATCAGCTCCAGATCTATCTCCTTTCTTTAAGTGAAATGGTGTTCTTCCATCAAACTCCGTTCAGGCCTTCTGTAAAGTGTGATGTAAAGCTTTCCGAGCTGTGAGAATTTCTCCTAACCAATTCCTGATTTTTCTAAACTGAAAACAAACTAATTTTTAAAATTAGCTCTTGTTTAATGTTTTCTGATGTTTATTCTCTCTTATCGTAAAGCTCTCACAATGCAAACAGATTTTCAATATCTCTCCAGGACTTGCTATCTTACTTACTGATTTTAAATGAATTATGGCTCCTGAGAAATTCACAAGGTAATTGGTGAATACTGCATAAACACAGTTCAAAACCCACATGCTGCTAGTTCAAAATCCAAACCCTAAAATAAATGATATTAATAAATATAACTCACTCTTTGAAAATGCAGGTTACGTCATAACTTCCCCCAATGATGAATGGGAATGTATCTTTAAGAGGTATTATCATTCCCATCAAAAAAACTATTTCTTTGTCATATTTGTGAAAGTAATATATTGATATCAAACATACAAGATCTCATGGAATACAGGGAGAACTAGCCACTTAGATACAGAACTGGCTCAAAAGGAGAAGACAGAGGGTGGTAGTGGAGGGTTGTTTTTCAGACTGGAGGCCTGTGACCAGTGGAGTGCCACAAGGATCAGTGTTGGGTCCTCTACATTTTGTCATTTACATAAATGATTTGGATGCGAGCATAAGAGGTACAATTATTAAGTTTGCAGATGACACCAAAATTGGAAGTGTAGTGGACAGTGAAGAGGGTTACCTCTGATTACAACAGGATCTGGACCAGATGGGCCAGTGGGCTGAGAAGTGGCAGAAGGAGTTTAGTTCAGATAAATGGGAGGTGCTGCATTTTGGGAAAGCAAATCTTAGCAAGACATATACACATAATGATAAGGTCCCAGGGAGTGTTGCTGAACAAAGAGACCTTGGAGTGCGGTTCATAGCTCCTTGAAAGTGGAATCACAGATAGATAGGATAGTGAAGAAGGCATTTGGTATGCTTTCATTTATTGGTCAGAGTATTGAGTACAGGAGTTGGGAGGTCATGTTGCGCCTGTACAGGACATTGGTTAGGCCACTGTTGGAATATTGTGTGCAATTCTGGTTTCCTTCCTAATGGAAAGATGTTGTGAAACTTGAAAGGGTTCAGAAAAGATTTACAAGGATGTTGGCAGGGTTGGAGGATCTGAGCTACAGGGAGAGGCTGAACAGACTGGGGCTGTTTTCCCTGGAGCGTCGGAGGCTGAGGGGTGACCTTATAGAGGTTTATGAAATTATGAGGGGCATGGATAGAATAAATAGGCAAAGTCTTTTCCCTGAGGTCGGGGAGTCCAGAACTAGAGGGCATAGGTTTAGGGTGAGAGGGGAAAGATATAAAAGAGACGTAAGGGGCAACTTTTTCACGCAGAGGGTGGTATGTGTATGGAATGAGCTGCCAGAGGATGTGATGGAGGCTGGTACACTTGCAACATTTAAGAGGCATTTGGATGGGTATATTAAAAGGAAGAGTTTGGAGGGATATGGGCCGGGTGCTGGCAGGTGGGACTAGATTGGGTTGGGATATCTGGTCGGCATGGACAGGTTGGACCGAAGGGTCTGTTTCCATGCTATACATCTCTATGACCCTATACAATGAGTTACACATCAACCATATTGTACATATGTCCATGGGCACCACAGAAACGCAGTGTGCTTCATACGTGCTGTCAATAAAGCGCATGCTATTATATTTTCATTTCCTCGTACATGAATGATTTTCAAATGATATACTGCTGGGGAATTAAATTTCATAAAAACAATAAACCCTTGTTCAAAGTTTCTTTCCCCAACAGAACAAGGATTGTAATCCCAATAATACAACAATTCTTTCAACATCTTTGGTGGTTTACATTATAAAATGACGTGAGGCCAAAAGAACATTCAATATCTCCTTCTCGATTGTGGATTTTTTTTGTTATGATGATCAGTTCTTTTTTAAACATAACTGATAGGCCATTGATACCCATCTCATCTTCATGTTGTAAAACTGCCTGCATGTTGATATCACTGGCATCAGCAATATGAATGCTTCTCATAACTTGCCATGACTAAACTGATTGTCAGCAAATATTTCAAATTGTCAATGACATTCTGATAATACTGCATCCGTTAAAAACTACTGCCTTTCTACAACATAGCCTTTAAAAGTTCCAGTACTGCATTGAAATTTGGAACAAACATGCGATCAAATCCACACTGGTCAACATAACGCAAAAGTTTATGTTTTATTCTGGGAAAATTCAAGTTATCAATTAATTTCAATGTTCCAAATGTAACTTGGCCTTGGCCCACAGTGTGATGCAAATAAATCAAATAGAGTCATAAAGATGTACAGCATGGAAACAGACCCTTCGGTCCAACCCGTCCATAGCGACCAGATATCCCAACCCAATCTAGTCCCACCTGCCAGCACCCGGCCCATATCCCTCCAAACCCCTCTTATTCATATACCCATCCAATACCTTGGTAAATTCTCTCTTAGTCACATTGAGAACCAAATTTGGAATTTTGTAGTTGATAAACAGTTCAGTCAAATGGTATACATGTTCTTTCTGGGTTTGGCTAAAAATGACTATGTTGTCTGTTAAACAACCCACAGATACATAGTACTCCAATAACTTTATTAGTCAAGTATTTTTCATTCAAAAAAAGCATGAGTTTGCATTGATCAAATACACTCCATGTTCCAAAATTACCAATTCTTTAGCTCAATCTTTTTAGCAAGTCAATGTCTATGATGAATCACATGCCCTATTTGTTTATTACAGATGTCCAATCTAGGAAAAGGATATGAGTCCATTTTGGTTATTGTATTGACGTTACAATAATCAATACAGAATCTTTGTGACCATCTGTTTCAGCAGAATCATGATAGGTAAGCATCAGTGATAATAACTTGGTTCAATAATGTCAGTGACCATCATAAATTTAGACTCTTCCCTCACTTGAGCTAATCTCTCTGGATATAACCTGTCAGAATTTTGTTGTCATTCTTTTTAGTACTGCATTCCCATTAACATCATAAACAGCCAAATCCTTCATCAGGTGCATGAAGGAGCAGCACTCCAAAAGCTAGTGCTTCCAATTAAATCTGTTGGACCTTAACCTGGTGTTGTGTGATTTTTAACTTTGTACACTCCAGTCCAACACCAGCATCTCCAAATTATTCTGATACTCACTTCCACACTATCCAATCTGTTTGCTTGAGGTCAACTTTTGAATTTTCAATTTCTGATATATTCTCCAGTTGTTCTGATATTTCTACTTTACTCCATATTTCTTCAGTATATTTTTACCCTGGTTAAAATACCTATTTAACATGTTAACATGCCACACTCACTGACGCTCCCCTCATGTGGTATTCACCACATAATTTACATAATTGAATTCCTTTTCATTTGATAATGTCCAGCAAACCTCACTTTTAATAGTTCCCCAGAGACAGGTAATAACACAAACACTTTGTCTCCAGCGAAAAGAATTTTGAATTTTTACCTTTTTATTTGCTTTCGTTTTCATTGTCTGACAGCACCATCAAAATACTTTTTAAACGAGTTCACATGCTCTGATCGATTTCTCTCTGAAATTTGAAACATAGGCTGAAAGTGTAATCTCAGAGATTTGGTCTGTCATTTTTCCTCTAATTAATCACCTCATGCTCATATTTTATTTTATAGGGGCCGAATCCTGAGGACTCATTGAGAACATCCCAAATGGCAAATAATGCAAAAGAACTCCTTTATCCCAATCAATGGGTAAAAGGTTGCTGGCCTCTTTCAAATGCACCTTGAGGTTGTGGGTGATAAGCAGAAGATGTGAATTGTTTATTCCTAACTGTTCACCTGATGAACGAGCAGCGCTCTGAAAGTTTGTGATTTTAAAATCTATTGGACTATAACCTGGTGTTGCGTGACTTCTGGCTTTGTCCACTCCAGTCCAACATTGGCATCTCTACATTATCCTAACTAGGCATCCTAGCTTTAAGTTGTTGTGAAATAAAATTTGTATCTTGATCAGATTGTATTTCTTTGGGTAATCTACATCACAAAACAGTGAACTAAAGTTTCCATTATCACCTCTGCAGTAATTTCCTATAAAGGCAGTGCTGCAGGAAATTTTGTGGAATCATTCATAATCCCTAAAAGATATGTATTCCTATTCTTGGTTTTAGAAATTAATCCTATTAAGACCTGAAGCATCAGAGGCTGAGGGGTGACCTTATAGAGGTTTATAATATCATGAGTGGCCAAGGGCTGAGGGAGTCCAGAACTAGAAGGCATAGGTTTAGGGTGAGAGGGGAAAAATTTAAAAGGGACTTAAGAGGTAACCTTTTCACATAGATGGTGGTACATGTATGGAATGAGCTGCCAGAGGAAGTTGTGGAGGCTGGTACAATTACAACATTTAAAGAGCATCTGGATGGAGACATGGATACGAAGGGTTGAGAGAGATATGGGCCGTGTGCTGGCAAATGAGACGAGATTAGGTTAGGATATCTGGTTGGCATGGATGAGTTGGACCAAAGGGTTTGTTTCTGTGTTGTACATCTTTATTCAAAAGTTCATTAAAGGCAGATGTTTAAGTGATGGCTGGAGTTTCCCCACTACCTGACATGTGTCATGTCTAGCAAATTTTGGTCATATATTTATGTAATGCTGGCCAATAAAAATATTTTAATATTGCAGCCTCTGTTTTTCTGAATATGTATATCACCTTCCATGGAAATCACATGAGATTTCATTACGTTACTCAGGTGGAACGACCAGCTGATGGACCTCTGTCTATTCATTATCTTGTTGTATTTGAGGTGGTCCTTAGGTCTCCATGATCTCCTTAGTACTCTGTTTTTAAATAATAATATGTAGGCGTTGTTTGTAATTAAATTTCGGCTAATTCCAAATCCATTTCTGCATTTCTGTTAAATAAGATATGCTAAACATATTAATCGTCACTCCTCACAGGTATGGCACACTGGAAATCAAATCCTGTTAATTCTGGGAGCATCAATGATTTGTGAATGTATACAAACTTCCCTATTTACCTGTCAGTTAGACCCAGGTTAACAGAAAACATAGATCAGGTAGAGTCTAACTACTGGTAAGCAATTATGAACTGCTGGCATAAAAATCTACTGGTTAAAATTCTAACAACCTTCTCTCCTCAACCACACCCCCACTTCCATCCTTCACCTACCCTCAACACTGACATACAGACAAACTTTTTAAAAAATGGTGTTATGAACAATATTCCCTCTGAGCTCCTCTGTACCTCAATTGTTATCAGCAGGCTGATCATGGCATTGACTTCTGGTTCTGGAAAGTCATTGACACTGATGGACTACTTAATCAGGAAGAAAATTAGATGGAACATTCATAGATAAATAAAATACTGGGCAAGTAGTTTAATGGCCCTGGAGTATAGAGTTTACTGAGATAATCCTTTCACTTGTCAGGTTTATCTGTTCTTTAAACTTTTCTCCAAGTTCATTTCATTTCTTTGAGAAGACACAAATGATTGAGACATAACTACAATGTTTCTTAGTTATTCATTAAAGGCCATAGCTTACAGCAACTGCCGAGGGAACTTAAATTGGCTTTCTACAGGTTTTACATACTTTACTAGCAAGAAAGATACACAATCTGCCCCTTGCAGTAGTCCAAAGGCTTCTGCCTACATTGTGCACACCTACAAGCTGTTCAGCTACACAGCAGCCAGTAAAATAGCTGTAAATCTGATAGCCTTTAACATTCACAACTGGTCACAGCTTCACAAACCTTACCAGCTAGTATTTATCTTAACATTATATCCTTTTAATTACTTATTGTTTTGGCACTGTCTTCTTCTGAGTTAACCAAAAGTGTATGGGTACAATAATGCTCTTCCATATGTTGCCGGATATTGACTCAGTATCAGGCCAGTGAATCAAATTAACAGGTATCTGATTTGTGTCACACTAGCTACTAGCTAATGACACTAGCTATTAGTTTACTAGTTATTGGCTACAATCAGTTAAGCTATCAAGGCAGAAATTCTGGGAATATTGCTGTTGTTCAGACTTCAGGAGTTTGTGACAATGTTTGGTGATCAGCCCCAGTGATTTGCTTAGTGAATGGACTTAATTTTCTCAATTATAAGTAAGAAATCTGATGTTCAAAATGTGTACAACATTGCAGAAGAGTATAAGTGGAGGGCAAAATTAAAAACTTTGATGTTAGGAAATGCTGAATTAAAATAAGTGAAAATATCTGCAATGTTGTGCAAGCAAAGTTTCACAAATAACATTAAGGGAAAGGACCAGATAACCTGTAAAACTGAAGTTAATGAAGGAATGAATGTTGGATAGGGTATCAGAAGGAGCTCTGCTTTGACAAATATTGTAGAATCTTTTACACTAAACAGACAGGACAGTCAAGGTCTCTGTTTAACAACTCAACCAAAAGACATTGCTGTCAGCAGTGTAGCACTGCCTCAGTGCTGCATTGGAATGTCAATCCAGGCTAAGTGCCCATGTCTTTGGAATCAGGATTGAACTCACAACTTTCTGGTTCGGAGGTCAGCCTTTAGCAGGGACTAACAGTTTGAGACAGGATATCGGATATGTTAAATTTGCTAGTACATTTTGCATGTAGTGTGTTGTGCTGCTTTAGTTTTATTAATGTTATATTGTTTTAGCAGAAATATTTTGCCGCATTTTCTCAACAATACTTAATACATCACAACAAGACCCATCAGGCGAGAGTTATTGTATTCAGTGTCATGGTAAAAATAAGAAGAAAATGGAATTCCCAGAACTTGCAGCACTTTATCATTTGTAGTAGGACTTCGGGGATTTTATAATCAATTTATTACTATCAAGTGCTTTCTTTCAGTCTCATGCAGAACATAAAATGAACAAAAGAGAGCTCTTCTAATAGTAGTGGCATATGATGGAGTCAGTTTAAGAGCAATCATTTTAATAAGGATCCAATCATTTTTTTGTTGACTGAGAGATATGCTGTAAAAATGCTTTATAATTGGCTTTCATTGAAATAGCACCGATAAATCTGCAGATAAAAAGGTGTCAATTTCCATCACACTTATTTAATTCCATTGTAAATTTTGAAAAGATGGAAAGATAAATGATGATATTTGTATTTTACTCCATAATATTATATCTCATTATTTTCTTTCCCGTGGAATTTTAATTTTCTTTAAACATCCCCCCCATGTTTGTATTTTTCTATCTCACTTTGTCATTTGAGTAGCCTTACCATGGTTGCATTAAAATTGAATTATGAAAAGACAACACGTTTAACAGTACAGAAGGAGGCCATTTGACCTATTGTGTTCATGTTAGGCATAAAAGGACTATCTAGTCTAATCGCAGCTTCCAGCTCTTTATTCATAGTACATAGTCTGACAACACTTCAAGTGTATATCCAAGTGATTCTTTTTAATGTAATGTTGAGTCTATCAGCTCTACTTTTCAGTGGGGTGAATTTCAAATTTGGGATGGGGAGGAGAAGAGTAACCTCAAATTCCTTCCGTTCTGTTTACGAAGTACTTTAAATCTGCATATCTATGTTATTAATGTATCTGCTTAACAAAATACATCCTCCTTTCATCTCTATCTTGGCCACTACATGCAATTTTATTAGACCTCCCTTTTGTCTTCGCTGTTGTGAATCCAATCCAATCTTTCCTCAGGGCTAAAGTTCCCCACTCCTGAAAATCCTTGTAAGCCCCTTCCTTACCATTTCCAGGTGATCACATACTTGATATAATGTGGCAACACCAACTGAATGCAATGTTCTATCAGTAACTAATGATTATACAGTCACAGCATAATCTGCCTGCATTTATAATTTGATGTTTGGCTCAGAAAAGAAATAATCCGATCTGCCTCCTTGACTCATTATCTATCCTGATGAAGAGCTTATGTTTGAAACGTTGACTCTCCTGCTCCTCGGATGCTGCCTTATTGGCTGTGCCTTTCCAGCATTACACTCTTCGACTCTGATCTTGAGAATCTGCAGTCCTCACTTTCTCCTCATTATGTATGTGTCCTGCATCTAAAAGAGCTCAGTAAATATACCTACCAAAGTGACTGTCGCCTTCAGCACTTCTCACAATCATGCAACTTACATATATCTAACAGTTGATCCAAAATTTATTATCCCATTCTTTCCCGGAGTGGATTTAACTTACCACTTTTCTGCCTAAGTGATTTGTTGATATCAAACTATAGGCTTTCTTCCTCATTATCGACTATATTGAGAAATTTTGTATCATTCATAAACTTCATAATTATTACCCCAAGGCACTTAACAGGAATCAGGGAAAAACTCATGCTTTCCTTCTTTGTTCAGTCCTTTGAGTATAGAAGTTGGGACATAATGTTGAGGTTATACAAGACTTTGGTGAGGCCTCTTCCTAAATACTGTGTCCAGTTCTGGTCACCCAGTTACAGGTAGGATATTATTAAGGTGGAGAGGGTTCAGAAAGGATTTAGCAGGATGTTGCCAGGTCTGAGTCATTAAAGAAAGGTTGGATAAGCTGGGACTTCTTTCACTTGAGTGTTGGAGGTTGAGTGATGACCTGATATAAGTTTATAAGATAATGAGGGGTATATATAGAATTAACATTAGTTGTGTTTTCCCAAGGAAGGGGGATTTCAAGATGAGGGGGCATATTTCAAGCTGAGTGGAGAGAGATTTTAAAAAGACATGGGGGCAAATTTTTTACATGGAGGGTCATTTGCGTGCGGAATAACCTTTCTGAGGAAGTGGTGGATGTGGGTATAATTACAATGTTTAAAAGACATTTGGATAAGTATATGAATAGGGAAGGTTTGGAGAGATATGGACCTGGAGCAGACATGTAGGACTAGAGTCATCGAGTCATAGAAATGTACAGCATGAAAACAGAAACTTCTGTCCAACCCGTCCATGCCGACCAGATATCCCAACCCAATCTAGTTCCACCTGCCAACATCCGTCCCATATCCCCCCAAACCCTTCCTATTCATATACCCATCCAAATGAATTTTGAAATGTTGGAATTGTACCAGCCTCCACCACTTCCTTTGGCAACTCATTTCATACACGTACCACGCTCTGCGTGAAAAAGTTGCCACTTAGATCTCTTTTATATCTTTCCCCTCTAACCCTAAACCTATGCCCTCTAGTTCTGGACTCCCTGACCCCTATTTGCCCTATCCATATCCCTCAAACTAATGTAAACTTCTATAAGGTCACCCTCCAGCCTCCGACGTTCCAGGGAAAACAGCCCCAGTCTGTTCAGCCTCTCCCTATAACTCAAATCCTCCAACCCTGGCAACATCCTTGCAAATCTTTTCTGAACCCTTTCAAGTTTCACAACATCTTTCCGATAGGACAGAGACCAGAATTGCATGCAATATTCCAACAGTGGCCTAACCAATGTCCTGTACAGCCGCAACATGATCCCCCAACTCCTGTACTCAATACTCTGCAAGATGTCACCATTTATTTCCCTACAGTCTATATCTTCCATATCCTTTCCCACAGTAAATACTGATGCAAAATATTGATTTAGTATCTCCCCCATTTTCTGCAGCTCCCCACAAGGGCCGCCTTGCTGACCTTTGAGGGGTGTAATTCTCTCTCAAGTTACCCTTTTGTCCTTAATATATTTGTAAAAACCCTTTGGATTCTCCTTAACTCTATTTGCCAAAGCTATCGCATGTCTCCATTTTTGCCCTCCTGATTTCCCTCTTAAGTATACTCCTACTTTCTTTATACTCTAAGGATCACTGGTTCTATCCTGTCAATACCTGACAGATGCTTCCTTCTTTTCCTTAACAAAACCGTCCATTTCTTTAGTCATCTAGCATTCTCTATACCTACCAGCCTTCCCTTTCACCCTGACAGGAATATACTTTCTCTGAATTCTCGTTACCTCATTTCTGAAGGCTTCCCATTTTCCACTGTCCCTTTACCTGTGAACATCTGCCCCCAATCAGCTTCCGAAAGTTCTTGCATAATACTGTCAAAGTTGGCCTTTTTCCAATTTAGAACTTCAACTTTTTGCTCTGGTCTATCCTTTTCCATCACTATTTTAAATCTAATAGATTTATGATTGCTGGTCCCAAAGTGCTCCCCCACTGACACCTCAGTCACCTGCCCTGCCTTATTTCTCTAGATTAGGTCAAGTTTCGCACCTTCTCTAGTAGGTACATCTACATACTGAATCAGAAAATTGTCTTGTACACACTTAAATTCCTCTCCAACTAAACCCTTAATACTATGGCAGTCCCAGTCGATGTTTGGAAAGTTAAAATCCCCTACCATAACCACCCTATTATTCTTTCAGAAAGCTAAGATCTCCTTACAAATTTGTTCCTCAATTTTCTTCTGACTATTTTGGGGGTCTATAATACAATCCCAGTCAGATTATCATCCCTTTCTTATTTCTCAGTTCCACCCAAATAATTTCCCTGGATGTATTTCCTGGAATATCCTCCCACAGCACAGCTGTAATGCTATCCCTTATCAAAAATGCCATCCACCCTCCTCTCTTGCCTCCCCTTCTATCCTTCCTGTAGCATTTGTATCTTGGAACATTAAGCTGCCAGCCCTGCCCATTCCTGAGCCATGTTTCTGTAATCACTATGATATCACAGTCCCATGTTCCTAACCATGCCTTGAGTTCATCTGCCTTCCCTGTTGGGCCCTTTGCATTGAAATAAATGCAGTTTAATTTATTAGTCCTACCTTGTCCCTGCCTGCCCTGACTGTTTGATTCACTTCTGTTCTCAACTGTACCAGTCTCAGATCGATCTCTTTCCTCACTATCTCCCTGGGTCTCACCCCCTCCACCTTACTAGGTTAAATCCTCCCGAGCAGCTCCAGCAAATTTCCCTGCCTGTATATTAGTCCCCTTCCAATTTAGGTGCAATCCGTCTTTCTTGTACAGGTCACTTCTACCCCAGAAGAGATTCCAATGATACAAAAATGTGAATCCTTCTCCCATACACCAGCTCCTCAGCCATGTATTCATCTGCTCTATCCTCCTATTCCTGCCCTCACTAGCTGGTAGCACTGGAAATAATCCAGATATTACAACTCTTGAGGACATCCTTTTTAAATTTCTGCCTAACTCTCGGTAATCTCCCATTCAGAATCTCAACCTTTTCCCTTCCTATGTCATTGGTTCCAATGTGGACAATGACCTCTTGCTGGCCCCTCTCCCCGGTGAGAATATTCTGCACCCTCTCTGAGACATCCTTGATCCTGGCACCAGGGAAGCAACACACCATTCTGTTTTTTCGCTGCTGGTCACAGAAACGTCTGTCTGTACCTCTGACTAGAGAATCCCCTAACACAATTGATCTCTTGGAACCCGCCATACCCCTCGTTGCACTACAGCCAGTCTTAATACCAGAAACATGGCTATGAAGCGGTCTATGTCTAAATGCAGCAAGACTTGGACATAGGATAACTCCAACAAAAGAGAATTTAATCATTAATCCTTAATATTCAATGGCTTTACAATCACAGAATTCCCCATTATCAAGATCCTGGGGTGTTATGATTGACCAATAACTGAACTAGATTAGCCATGTAAATACTGAGCTACCAATGCAGGTAGCAGGCTAGAAATCCTATTGCAAATATCTCACCTTCTGACACCCCAAAATCTGTCCATCATCTACAAAGTACAAGTTAGGCATGTAATGGAATACTCTACACTTGCTTGGATGACAGCAGCTCCAGTAGCACTCTAGAAGCTTGACACCATCCAAAACAAAGCTGCTGGTTGGCCCCACATGCACAAACATTCACTCCTATTCATCAACAATGTATGTGTAGCATCCACCATGCACTGTAGAAATTTACCAAGGTTCCTTAGGCAGTATTTTTTAAATTCACGTTCATTTTCATCTAGAAGGACAAAGGTAGCCGATACATAGGACCACTACATTCTGCAAATTCTCCTCCACGCCACTCCTATCCTGACTTGGAAATATATCACCGTTCCTTCAGTGTCAAAATCCTGGAACTCTCTTCCTCACAGCATTGTGAGCCTACCTACACCTAATTGCTTGCTGTGGTTCAAGAGGATGTCTCACCACCATCTTCTTAAGGATGACTAGGAAAGGCAATACATGCTGGCCCAACCAACGATGCCCATGTCCAATAAGTACTTTTGCTTAAAAAAAACTGCCAAAGCCATATTTGTAACTAGAAAAGATTGGAAAATTATGGTCATAGACTGCAATGTTTATCAAATGAGAACAAAGAATGCTGACAAGCTGGTCAAGCAACATCAGTGGAGAGAAAGAGAGTTAATGATTCAGATCAATGACTTTTCATCAGCAGTTTGTCCACTATTGATGCCCCTGTTTCCTTTAGCAGAATGGGACATATCTTGTCTGGATCTTTATCCACTTTCAAGGATGGATAGCATCTTCATTATGTAAGCCCATTCAATATTTCAAACATTATTACAATGCTGGCTTTTTCTTTTGTGAAAACATGCAAAGTACTCATAACAGCTATCTTTCACCTCGGCACACTGAATTTTCCCATTTAATGTTGCTCACACCATTGTCTGTGCACTTCCAATTGCTCTTACACTATCTTGCATGTCAGTCCTGTCTCCACGGTCCAGAGGAAGGTGTGACAATACTGCAAGAAAGTTCACGATCTTCTGCACATCACAAGGATAAATGCCATTATTTTCTTTTTGCTATCTCATATTCATTCTAAATCTCCCATTGAACCTGCTTCGCACCAAAACCAAGTTCAATGACTGCACGCAAAGTCATTTTTCAATTATTCTAACCAACTTTTTCTCCACTAAACTATTAAATCTTCCTATCCTCTGCACTTACTCCTCATTGACTTGGGGCATCTCACCACTCTTCCAGAATAATAAAAGACCAGACTCCCGACTAATCAGTCTGTTGCTGTCAAACATAACAAGCATTCCTGATGAAGTGCTTATGCCTGAAACGCCGACTCTCCTGTTTCTCAGATGCTGCCTGACCTGCTGTGCTTTTCCAGCGTCACACTTTTTGAAACAAGCTGCCTGGTTCTCCCTTCATACTATAGTGCAAGGCAAGGCAGAGATGATGTGAGTACCCAAATAGCTGCAAAATGCATGAGAACTAAAAAAAAACATTTTAAGAACCCTGAGATGCACCCTGATTTGATGTATGAGGTGAGTGTCTGTCCCTGCAGTCAAAGACGTCTGACAGTATCACTTTAATGTAAGGTTTTGGTGAGTTCCACAGCACATTATTGAAGTGCTAAGCTATATTGAGTGAGAATTCCAAATATGCCCAGATGATGTGATGAGGCTGGTGTTTTGCTGATGTCATAGATGGGAAATGCAGGTGGTTACTGTTCATGGAGTGTATCCTGACAAAAGTGAATGCCCAGAGAATTCATTGGTGATTCACAGCCGTATTTCTTTAAACTTGCAGATGACAGTTAGCTCTGAAATTCACTATAGCACATTGTGAGAATGACACTGAATGACTTCAGAGGGACATTGACAGGTTGGTCAAATGAGCAGATATTTGGCAGATGAATTTAAATGCAGAGAAATGTGAAGTAATGCATTTTCATAGAACAAATATTGAGACACAATACAGGCTCAATAGTACCATTTTGAAGGAAGTCCAAGAGCAGATGGATCTCGGGGGTCAAGTCTATAATTCTCTGAAAGTGGCCAGACAAGTTGAAACCATGGCTAAGAGGGCTTATGGAATCCTTGGTTTCAGAAAAGAGGCATAGAACATAAAAGCAAAGAAGTGATGTTACACCTCATACCACATTTGGAGCATTGTGTTCAGTTCTGAGCATTATTTAAGGACGAATGTTAAAGCCCTGCAGAGAATTCAAAGGAATTTACTGGAGTAATACTAAGACTGAGAAATTTTAGCTGCAAGTAAAGATTAGAGAAATTGGCTTATTCTCCTTGGAGCAGAGAAGATTAAGAGATGACTTTATTGAGGTGTTCAGAATTACTAACAATTTTGACAGGCTGAAGAACGATACTCCGTTTTCACTAGTTGGGCATGCCAGTAACTCAGAGTCACAATTTCAAGACTGTCAGCAAGCGAGGTAGGACTGAGATGAGGAGAAACTTCTTTGTGCTGGCAGGTGTTAGGATTTAGAATGCAATGTCTGGAAGAGCAGCGGATTCCATGGGAGGTTTCAAAAGAGAACTGAGATATATTTGAAAGTGATGAATTTCGGGGGCTACACAGATAAGGCAAGAGAATGAGACTAGCTGGGTAGTTCTTTCAGAAGCTAGTATAGACAGGATGAAGTGAGGACTGCAGATGCTGGGGATCAGAGCTGAAAATGTGTTGCTGGAAAAGCGCAGCAGGTCAGGCAACATCCAAGGAACAGGAGAATTGACGTTTCGGGCATAAGCCCTTCTTCAGGAAAGGATGGGTCATATTGCCTCCTTCTGGAATGCAAAATTCTGTGATTCTATAGTTACCCAATCAGACTTGCAAGTCAGGAATTGTTATCCACTTTCTCTGCATTGCCTGGAAAAGTACAAATTGCATAAAAATTAGCCATGATTTGTAATAATGAAATGTTGATCTAACAAATAGGCTCCTCATGCTCACTCGTGAAATTTACCTCTTAGCCTTCTAACCTTGGATGAAGAATTTTACTTTCATTTCTCAATGTTGAGAGTCTCACGTTACTGTTCTTGTCATATTTTCCCAATTAACTCTTTATTGCCCACATCACTCAGGGCCTGGGAAAATTCTGCACACAAGTTACTTTGTAGATCTCTGACCAGCTTTACTGTTTCTTTAGTTAAACTCTGTTTCTTTCTTTATTCATAAACCACCTTTGGAATTGCTTTGATCTTACTTGCTGGTACATTTTAATGACTTCTCTTTGCATTCCTATATTCCTTTGCCATTTCATATCTGCACTTGCTATACTCCTTTATGCTTTGTAGTGAGGTATTTGCATTTAGCACATGCTTTCCTTTTTGCCTTACCCTACTTAATATGCTCTTTGACATTAAAGCAATCTAAATTTGTAAGGACGTGTTTAAATCAACTTGCACTGTTTTGACACTGATTTACCTTCAAGAAGCTTTTTCCCAGTCCACTTCCATCAAGTTACATCTCTGTTTTGTGAAATCGACTTTTCCTGAATTAATATCTTTGTCTAATTGCATTTTTTTTTAATGCAAAGTCAATAGAAATTGAAAAAGGACAGGGTGAGAAACAGGTTATTGTTTTGATGCAGTCCATTTTGCATTGGTTCCCAAAAAAGTTTTATCATTGTTGGCACAAATTGGGTGTGAAATTGTGTGAAATTTAAAGCTAATCATTTGAAAGGATAGCATGCAGCATTCAAAACAATGATGTGAATTGGTGTTTGCTTTTTAAAATTATCTTTATATTATTTTGTTGGTTATGTTTTTCCTCACCCTTCCCACTTCCCATGGTGATACATTCATCCTGATTTATTCAGTTAAGCTGTCAAGTGAACAATTTTACTATCAGTGGCTATTCTGTCAAGATAATTGGATTGGTGTGGTGACACTGATGACAACTCTCTGCCTGTTTAATGGGCGGGTTAGCGACTACTATAGACAGCAAGGTCCAGAACCCTCAGGAGCTACTAGAGAGGTGCATACATACATCCAGTTACATCAGGTGACCTTTCCTCACAAGAAGATAGGAGGTGCCAGGAGACAACCAGTCAGAGGAGGCACCATACACTGGCCCCTCAGAATTCTCCTCTCAGGACACCGTAGAAGTAGCCAGACTCTCCAACTCCACCTTGCATGCTGATGTGAGTAAGTGGGTCAGTGATGTCTGGGGCAGGGAGGTGAAAAACCCAGATTGACCCAGACAAAAAGACCCAGACTAACTGATTTCAGTACATTTCTGTGACCTGTTAGCACCACAACCACCAGGCCCGCAACCTTCCAGGTGCAGGACTGGTTCCTACGGAGTCACAGGTCTAACTGTGACCTTCTCTTAGACTGCAGAGGGACAGGCAGACAGCCAAAATCATCCCAACTAAACAGATCACTGTGGCCACACTGTCAGCTAGTATGGGAGACTACTCCTACCATCTGTTTTCTGGGTAAGCTGCTGGAACATGTTACTGGCATGAGATTGATGTAGCTCTGTGCCAAACAGCAAGACGTATATCTCCTTGACTGAGAATTGTTGTTCAGCAAGGCAAGCTGCCTGCCTGTGTGACTGTTCTAACAAGCATGGCATGGCAATGTAAGGCATGGATGCTGCAAATATACAGGCAGATGCTAAGTGAGCAAGTGCTAATAAAGCAACTGAGTAGTCCTAAATTGTCGGTTAGCTTCCTGTCCTTGAATGCAAAGTGTCCCCACAGCAGCGTTTTAATCCCAGTGGACAGTGTACCTTACAATGAAAGTCTGTGCTCCAGAGTGTCCTGCAAACATATCAGAGAGAGATGCCATGATGATAATCCTAATTTGCCATTTCATTAATAAATTGAATTATTAGATTTGCCACCAACCTTTGAGCATTGCCAATAAATAAACCAAAGATGCACCAAAGAAATAAGAAAATGACTAAGTCAGGAACAATCAATACAAATCCTGAGCCAAGTATCAAGGGTTCATAAATAATGGTGAAATTACCACATGCCAACAGCACAGTTTCAAAATGTCCTGGTGTGAAATTAGCATGGTTTCACTTTCAATTTTGTCCATCTTCACTACCATTGATTCCTGGGAATTTTCCAAGGTAAGTCTTGTTTGAACTTTATATGCAGGTTGCCAATAAAATTCTCACCAGTGCCAGAAACCCATCTGCAGAAAGAAGGAAAATGAGGGCTGCAGGCTGAAGGTTTTTACAGAGCTGAACACATTGTTGACAGACTCCTGGAGATGAGGCCAACTCATATGCAGTTCTGCAGGGTGCTTTTTAAATTTTAAATCCCTGCTCATATCAAAGCAATACTAAATTTCCACACCATGTTAGTGTTTTTTTTTACGTTCAGCGTTGCCATGGTGATAATAACACAAAATGTGACATGAAACATCAGTTCATTGTGTTCGCCCACTTTCCTGATGTCTGTTCATATTTTTATGGCTATATTCAAAAGGCCTTCATCACATATTTGTATGACTGAAAACACATCAGTTATGTATAGCCTTTGATAGAATGTTGCAAGGCTGGTATTTAGCTACTATCCAGCTGTTTTTCTTGATAGTCTGTTAAATTATCTATATTTTATCATTCCCTGCTGCTTTGAGCAATTTAGACAAGTACCTGTATTGGAGTGATGACGATTGGCAGGGATCTGATTGGATAGCTCCCTTGCTAATTTTTCTTTCTGTTTCATGATGTTTATATGCAATGGGATGGATTTTTCCAGCCTGTGCCTGGTTGTAGCTCATAGCATATGCTGGTAGTGGGCCTTACCCAATTTTGAGTCCACTTAAATACTGGGAGGATACTTGCTTTGCTTCCTGTGCATACCTGAAATCATTACTCCCTTCCAAACTTTCTTCTGTGATAAACCTTTGCTGTAATAATGGGAAAATCTTTCCCTAATGTAATAAATTGAGTGTAATTTGCATTCCTGACCCTTGTGAGCTGTCAGAGACAATGGCTGCAATTTTGTGCTGCTATTCACAGTGGGAAGCAAAGTGGGCTGGCTTAGATAACTGCACAAAAGGTAAGATGTCAACTTCCCACAGTCAGATAAAAATAAAGAACTAAGTTTTCCATGGACTGAAAGCAGATCAAGCAACCTAACAGCAAGCGTATGGAATCTATTTTTAATGCTTGAGCATTTTTGCATACTCATAGTGACACCATGCTTCCGATTAATTGATACTTCTGCAGTTAACTCTGCAGCAAATGAGAAACACATGCCTTTGAATTCACTACTTGTTAAAGATGCCATGCAGCAAGTGAAGTAGTCTTCCTGGTGTGACTTGGACTGAGTAGGAAATGTTATTCTTTGACAGAGATCTTTGTTGGGCATTCCTGAAGAAGGGCTTATGCCCGAAACGTCGATTCTCCTGCTCCTCGGATGCTGCCTGGCCTGCTGCGCTTTTCCAGCACCACACTTTTCAACATCAAGAGAGAGGCATTGTTGCATGGAGAAGAGTTGGTGCCGACATATAGGGTATTGGGACATAGGAGACAAAGGAGGGAGGCATGAAGGGAGGAAAGGTGGTGGCTGTGCAAGGGAGATGACCACTGCTACTTCAGCTGGGAGAATGATCTTATGAGGAAAGGTTGGACTGACTAGCCTCATCCCATTGTAGTTTGGAAAAATGAGAGGTCATTAGAATCGAGGTGTACAAGATTCTGAGGAGAATTTCCTGAGGTGGATATTGAAAGGATGTTTTGCTTCATGAGAGAGACTGGAATAAAGAGACACCATTTCAAAATTTTTCAAAACATTTAAGATTGAGATGAGGATGAATTTTTCTTTTTTAATCGTGAGCAATATTTCCTTGGAGCTGAGAGGTCACATAGCTGCTGGGAGTCTCCACATACACTGGTCAGTGTATCGATGTATAGCTTCCACTCACAGAAGCTACTGCCATGGATGGACCTTGGAAACCCTAGAGGGAACACTGGTCATGAATCTTCAGAAAATTTATCCCCAGTGTGAAGTGAAAGTGGAGTAATTGAATATTTTTAAGGTCGGGGTCAGCTCACAAGTGAGTCAATAATCATTAGGGGTATGTGGAGAGTTGAAGCCACAATCAAGATCATAGAGTCATAGAGATATACAGCACGGAAACAGACTCATCCATGCCAACCAGATATCCCAACCTAATCTAGGTTCCTCTTGCCAGCACCCGGCCTATATCCCCCCCAAACCCTTCCTATTAATATACCCAACCAGATGTCTTTTAAATGTTGCAATTGTACTAGCCTCCACCACTTCCTCTGGCAGCTCATTCTATACATGTACCACCCTCTGCGTGAAAAAGTTGCCCCTTAGGCCCCTTTTATATCTTTCCCCTCTCGCCTTAAACCTTTGCCCTCTAGATCTGGACTCCCCATCACATGGAAAAGACTTTATCTATTTGTCCTACCCATTTCCCCTCATGATTTTATAAACCTCAATAAGTTCACCCCTCAGCCTTCGACGATCCGGGGGAAACTGCCCCAGTCTGTTCAGCCTCTCCCTATAGCTCAAATCCTCCCACCCTGGCAACATCCTTGTAAATCTTTTCTCAGTCATGATCCTATTGAACAGCAGAGAACTGTACAGTTGAGGGGCTCAACTCCTACCCCTAGTTTACATGTTTGTACAGGTATGCTAGGGAGGAAGGTGAAGTAATGTCTGCTCAAGGAGAATCGGGACATGGCTGACTGAGGAAGAGAAGTTCTGTTGCAGCAGAACTATGAGGGCTGGTGAGAAAGAAATGCAAAAAAGTTGAAATACAGAAGGGAGATTGCCTTCTACAAATGATGTGATGGAAGTAAATGAGCAAATAGGAGCGGCAGCTGCTCATGGGGTCCTCTCACACAACCAGATTCATGCTTCAAGCCTGTGGCACCTGGACCATCAATCCTAGGAGATTACAGTGAATTTCCTGCCTTCCCCCACAAATAGCTGTATAGATTAATCATCTTTGTGTTTGGTGAGCCATGTTTGTGTTGAGATTGCATGCCTCACCTGCAAGTGATAATCCAGTTGAATATCTTGCCCCACGATCAAGAACGTGATGCTACATTAAGGCTATAGCCAACAACACAGAGGTTATTACTTTGCTTGAAATGGATGTGTGTAGTACAGCTAAAAATCTGTAAAGAGTGAAAAATATCAGCACTTTTGTACAGGTACTTGTCTAAATTGCTCAAAGCAGCAAGGAACACTCAAAATGTAAGCCATTTAGCAGATTATCAACAAAAGCAGCAGGATATTTCCAGACTAAACACTAGCCTTGCAATGTTCTATCAAAGACTACACATGACTGACATAGTTTCAGTCATAGAAAATTTAAAACATTCACCATGAATCAGTGGATGATGGTCTTATTATGGCCTGCATAACTATTCAGTAAGATACTGTGAAATGAATAATTCATTGCAATGTTGATAGAGAAGTTTCAATGTAATATAATTTCGAGGAAGGAAGGAGACCAGCAAAATTTTATGCTGAAGCATTGAGTTTTCCTTCTTGGCTGTTAAGTATAACTCATCATTTGGCAAAGTACATACAGGAAAATTTGGTAAGAGGTATCATACACTTCATTTACAGAGGTACTGTCAGCAAGATTGGATGAGTGCTATCATACACCCTTTTTGTTTGATTTTCCCGCTTTGCATGAGCAATTGGGATGTTCATATTGTGAGCCAAGTGCCTGGACAGATCTGGGAATACCCTGCAGTGTGTGCCAGCAAGGATTTCCAGGCTCAACGTTCTGAGCTACAGGATGAGCAAGGTGGCGAGTACCGTGCATCTTTGGAGAAGGAAGAAGAAGAAATACAAGCGGGGCGAGGAGCAAGTGCAACTATTACCAGACATAAACCAGCAGAGATGCATAGTCCACACATGGTCAATCTGAGGCTGTGCAGCCTATGATACATCAATGCCATGGACTTCAACAGTTCAAGTAGGCAGCTGACCACCACCTCCTCAAGAGCAAATATGAATGGGCAACAAAAATGGGCCCAGCCAGCAACATCTACTTCCTGGGCAATTTAAAAAAAACGTCAACCATACTGTGCCCCCTGCAAGCATAGCACAAAGCAATTCCCACAATTAGCAACCAATCCCTATTTCAAACATACCATTTTTCATAAGACAGAGGGCCACCTGCCCAGTATCAGACAACAGTACATAGAATTGGACAAAGAAGATTTGAATTAAATTCAATGGTTCATAAATTTAAATCAAAGATAAATATGAAAAAATATTTTGATGATCAAGAGTTAAACATCCACTGAAAACCATTGTACAAATCCTTTAGCTGAGCAGTTGAACACAATACATAGCAGTACAGATCCTTCAGCCCTCAATGTTGCACCGACCTGTGAAACCAATCTAAAGCCCACCTAACATACACTATTCCATTATCATCCGTGTATTCATCCAATGACCATTTAAATGCCTTTAAAGTTGGCAAGTCTATTGTAGGCAGGGCATTCCATGTCCTTACTGCTCTCTCTGACATCTGTCCTATATCTATCACCCCTCAGTTTAAAGCCATGCCCCTTATGCTAGCCAACACCATCTGAGGAAAAAGGCTCTTACTGTCGACCTTGTCTCACCCACTGATCATCTTGTATACACGCAGCAAGTACTTCACACAGAGGGTGGTTTGGAACGCATTGCCAGCAGAGGTGGTAGAGGCAGGCACAATAGATTCATTTAAGATGAGTCTGGACAAACGCATGAGTAGATGGGAAGCAGAGGGATGCAAAAGCTTAGGAATTGACCGACAGGTTTAAACATTAGATTTGGATCGGCTCAGGCTTGGAGGGCAGAAGAGACTGTTCCTGGGCGGTAAATTTTCTTTGTTCTCTTTGTTCTTTGTCTTTATTAAGTCACCTCTCAACCTACTTCCCTTTAACGAAAACAGCCTCAAGTTCCTCAGCCTTTCCTCATTAGATCTTCCCTCCATATCAGGCAACATCCTGGTAAATCTCTTCAGTACCCTTTCCAATGCTTCCACATCCTTCCTATAACATGACGACCAGAACTATATGCTATACTCCAAGTGTGGCTGCAACAGAGTTTTGTACAGCTAAAACATGACCTCATGGCTTCAAAATTCAATCCCTCTACCAATAAAAGCTAAAACGCTATACGCCTTCTTAACAACCCTATCAACCTGGGTGGCAACTTTCAGAAATCTATGCACATGGACTCGGAGATCTCTCTGTTCATCCACACTACCAAGAATCTTACTATTAGCCTCGTACTCTGTATTCCTGTTACTCATTCCAAAGTGAATCACCTCTCACTTTTCTGCATTAAACTCCATTTGCCTCCTCTCAGCCCAGCTGTGTCGCTTGTCTACGTCCCTCTGTAACCTGCACCATTTTGCTGCACTGTTCACAACTCCACTGACCTCAGTGTCATCCACAAATTTGTTAACTCACCCTTCTACGCCCTCATCCAGGTCATTTATATAAAACGACAAACAGTAGTGGGCCCAAAACAGATCCTTGCGGTACACCACTCATAACTGAACTCCAGGATCAACATTTCCCGTCAACCACGGTCCTCTGTCTTCTTGCAATGAGCCAATTTCTGATCCAAACTATTAAATCATCCTTAATCCTTATTTTCTGCAATAACCTACCATGTGGAACCTTATCAAACACTTTGCTGAAATCCACACCACATCAACCGTTTTACCCTCATCCACCTGTTTGGTCACCTTGTCAAAGAGTGGGGTGCTGGAAAGGCACAGCAGGTTAGACAGCATCCGAAGAGCTGGAGAATCAACATTTCGGGCTTAAGTCCTTTACCACCACTCCTGATGAAGAGTTTACACTTGAAACATCGATTCTCCTACTCCTTAAATGCTGCCTGACCTGCTGTGCTTTTCCAGCAACACACTCTCTCAACTCTAATCTCCAGCATTCGCAATCCTCACTTTCTCCTACCTTCTCAAGGAACTCAATAAGGTTTGTGAGGCACATCCTACCCTTCACAAAACCATGTTGACTATCCCTAATCAAATTATTCCTTTCTAGATAATTATAAATGTTATCTCTTATAATCCTTTCCAATACTTTACCCACAACATAAATAGGACTCACTGGTCTATAGTTACCACGGCTGCCTCTTGAACAAGGCGACATTTGCTATCCTCCAGTCTTAGGGCACTATTCATAGAGTCATAGAGTCATGAAGATGCACAGCATGGAAACAGACCCTTCGGTCTATGCCGATCAGATATCCCAACCCAATCTAGTCCCACCTGCCAGTATCCAGCCCTCCAAATCATTCCTATTCAGATACCCATTCAGATGCCTTTTAAATTTTGCAATTGTACCAGCCTCCACCACATCCTCTGAAAGCCCATTCCACACATGTACAACCCTCTGTGTGAAAAAGTTGACCCTTATGTCTCTTTTATATCTTAAACCTCTCACCCTAAACCCATGACCTCGAGTTCTGGACTCTGCCACCCCAGGGAAGTGACTTTCTCTATTTATCCTATCCATGCCTCTCATGATTTTATAAACCTCTGTAAGGTCACCCCTCAGCCTCCAACGCTCCAGGAAAAATAACCCGAGCCTATTCAAACTCTCCCAATAACTCAAATTCTCCGACCCTGGCAACATCCTTCCAAATCTAATCTTAACCCTTTCAAGTTTCACAACATCTTTCCAATAGGAAGGAGACCAGAATTGCACACAATATTCCAAAAGTGGCCTAACCAATGTCCTAACCAACTCCTATACTCAATACTCTGACCAATAAATGAAAGCATATCAAACGCCTTCTTCACTATCCTATCTACCTGCAACTTCACTTTCAAGGAGCTATGAACCTGCACTCAAAGGTCTCTTTGTTCAGCAACACTCCCTAGGACCTTACCATTAAGTGTATAAGTCCTGCTAAGATTTACTTTCCCAAAATGCAGCACCTCACATTTATCTGAGGTAACCTTCTTCCCTGTCCACTTCACCTCCAATTTTGGTGTCATCTGCAAACTTACTAACTGTATCTCTTATGCTCGCATCCAAATCATTTGTATAAATGATGAAAAGTAGAGGACCCAGCACAGATCCTTGTGGCACTCCACTGGTCACAGGCCTCCATTCTGAAAAACAACCTTCCACCACCACCCTCTGCCTTCTATCTTTGAGGCAGTTCTGTATCAAAATGGCAAGTTCTCCCTGTATTCCGTGAGATCTAACTTTGCTCACCAGTCTCCCATGTAGAACCTTGTCGAACGCCTTACTGAAGTCCATACAGATCATGTCCACTGCTCTGCCCTCATCAATCCTCTTTGTTACTGCTTCAAAAAATTCAAGCAAATTTGTGTGACATGATTTCCTACACACAAAGCCATGTTGACTATCTCTAATCAGTCCTTCCCTTTCCAAATACATGTACATTCTGTCCCTCAGAATTCCCTCCAACAACCTGGCATGGTGGCACAGTCGTTAGCACTGCTGCCTCACAGCGCCAGAGACCCGGGTTCAATTCCCGCCTCAGGCGATTCTCTGTGTGGAGTTTGCACATTCTCCCCGTGTCTGCATGGGTTTCCTCCGGGTACTCCGGTTTCCTCCCACACTCCAAAGATGTGCAGGCCAGGTGAATTGACCATGCTGAATTGCCCGTAGTATTAGGTAAGGGGTAGCTATAGGGGTATGGGTGGGTTGCGCTTCGGCGGGGCGGTGTGGACTTGTAGGGCCGAAGGGCCTGTTTCCACACTAAGTAATCTAATCTAAAAACCTGCCCACCACCAGCATCAGGCTCACTGGTCTATAGTTCCCTGGCTTGTCCTTACCACCTTTTTTAAACAGTAGCACCATGTTAGGCAATCTCTGGTCTCTGGCACCTCACCTCAAAATATCTCAGCAAGAGACACAGCAATCACTTCCCTAGCTTCCCACAGAGTTCTAGGGTACACCTGATCAAGTCCTGGGGATTTATCCACTTTTATGCATTTCAAGACCTCCAGCACCTTCTCTTCTGTAATATGGATATTGTTCAAGATGTCATCATCTACTTCCTTTCATTCTATGTCATCCAGGTCCTTTTCCACAGTAAATACTGATGCAAAATATTCATTTAGTATCTCCCCCATCTCCGGCAGCTCCATACAAAGACCACCTTGCTGATCTTTGAGGGGCCCTATTTTCTCCCTCGTTACCTTTTTGTCCTTAATGTATTTGTAAAAACCCTTTGGATTCTCCTTAGCTCTATTTGCCAAAGCTATCTCATGTCCCCATTTTGCCCTCCTGATTTCCCTCTTAAGTATACTTATACTGCTTTTATACTCTAGGATTCATTTGATCTATCCTGTCTGTACCTGACATGTGCTTCCTTTTTTTTCTTGAACAAACCCTCAATTTCTTTAGTCATCCAGCATTCCCTATATCTACCAGCCTTTCCTTTCATGTTTACAAGAATATACTGTCTTTGGACTCTCATTCTCTCATTTCTGAAGGCACCCCATTTTCCAACCGTCCCTTTACCTGCGAACATCTGCCCCCAATCAGCTTTTGAAAATTCTAGCCTCATACCGTCAAAATTAACCTTTCTCCAATTTAGGACTTCAACTTTTAGATCTGTTCTATTCTTTTCTATCGGTATTTTAAAACTAATAGCATTATGGTCGCTGGCATCAAAGTGCTACCCGACTGACACCTCAGTCGCCTTACTTCACAAGAGTCAATCAAATTTTGCACCTTCTCTGGAAGGTCATCCCATACTGAATCAGAAAGTTTTTTTGTACACACTTAACAAATTCCTCTCCATCTAAACTCTGAACACTATGGCAGTCCCAATCTATGTTTGGAAAGTTAAAATCCCCAACCATAACCACTCTATTATTCTTACAGATATCTGAGATCTCCTTCCAAATTTGTTTCTCAATTTCCCTCTGAGTATTAGGGGGTCTATAATACAACCCCAATAAGAGTATCATCCTTTTCTTGTTTCTCAGTTCCACCCAAATAATTTCCCTGGATGTATTTCTGTAATGCTATCCCTTATCAAAAATGCCACTCCCCCTCCTCTCTTGCCTCCCTTTCTGTCCTTCCTGTAGCATTTGTATCCTGGAACATTAAGCTGCCAATCCTGTTCATCCCTGAGCCATGTTTCTGTAATTGCTATGATATCCCAGTCCCATGTTCCTAACCATGCCCTGAGTTATCTGCCTTCCTTGTTAGACCTCTTGCATTGAAATAAATGCAGTTTAATTTATTAGTCATACCTTGTTCTCTGCTTTGTTCCTGCCTGCCCTGACTGACTTGCTTCTGTTCTCTACTGTACCAGTCTCTGATTGATCTCTTACCTCACTATCTCCCTGGGCCGCTCCTCCCCCCCACCCCCCTCCCAACCATATCAGTTTCAATCCACCCGAGCATCTCTAATAAATGTCCCTGCCAGTATATTAGTCCCCTTCCAATTTCAGTGCAATCCGTCCTACTTGTACAGGTCACTTCTACCTCAGAAGAGATTTCAATGATCTCCTTTTTAAATTCTTGCCTAACTCACATATCTGAGTTGGTGAAGAGGAATGTGAGTGTTATTATGATGTATACTCAAGTGGGTCATGTCTTCTGATTCCAGTTCCTAAGGTAGGTGGAACAACATGAAATACAACTGACAGACTGAGCAGGTTCTACATCATCATTGTGGAGATTTTCATATTTCAGGAGCTACTGAAATCAGTGTATGTTGTATGCTGCATAACTGTATGGTATGTTTGCCGCAAAGTTGCTGGAAGATTCTTAACTCTCCATCCTCAACTGCCAGACATGCAAATAACTACACTATCTCCGGCATCTATTCCTCTCAGGATAAGTGATAGACAGTCTATCTCTGGTTTCCCACCTCACCCCAGTGTTCTGTACACTCTTTGATTATAAAGACAGAAAAGGAAATGAGAGTTTAAACTCTAGAATATTTACAGAGGATGGAAGGACATTTGTAGAGAATCTCTGAGGGATAGAGGTAACAATACAATCCTAGCCCGCAAGGTGGCTGATGAAGAGATTGATGAAGACAGTGTCACAAAGGAGAGAGATGGGCCTACCTATAAGGGTTGTTGGTCTGGGGAGAGATGCACAGGAGCAAGGTAGGGATGGTAGAGTGAGGGGGTTTGGTCTTAAAATGTGTCATTGCTTATATCTTTCCTGTCCTGATCACATCATTGAAGATAATCAGGTCATCTTGTGGTCCAGTATTTAGAGGTGAAGCACAAAACACCAGCCATTGACCTCATCTGCCATTTTCAGTCATGGCTTTTTTTCCTGAAGCTGCCTTTTCTCATCAATCTGCAGGGAACAGCAGCTCCCTATGGGCTATTATTGTCATAGCATCATCTCCAGAGACATGTTCCTGAAGCCTGGTGCAACCTCACATTAACCTTCCATCTGAGCTGACTTAGGCTTTGACAAAACACATGAATAGATGTTCAATTCTCAGCATTGAGGAATCCTTTTAAATGCTTCAGCTGAAATTATGTCTGCTCATTCTAAATGTTTAGGAAGCCTGGAAGTCAGATGCAATGCAATTGAAAAAAGCCACTGAAAAACAGTTTCTCAATGTGTTGCAGGACTCCTACCACACACGAACATTCTGAAGATAGAATCCAGCCCATGTCATTATTTATAACATCTGGGATGCTGTATGATTTGCTAATTATTTAGACATGTAAGGCAGAATTAAGTAGATATTACTGATATCTAAAACTATACAAACAAGGTGAAGCCTTATAAGACTGCTGACTGTTTAATGCTGAAATATTCTTCAGCGAGCTGCATTTGAGTTGCTGAGACTTAGTGTTTGGCAGATGTTGTTCAGAAGTGAATGACACACTTTACTTATAAGAATATAATAACACAAGAACATGGGAAAGAGGATAAGGAGAAGGAGAAGGACTAGGATTGGAATCATATGGCTGTGATCAACAAGTCACCCAATGTTGTTGAAAACACAAGTACACCAAGGTTCACTGGTTGTCCCCTTCTCGCCAACGAGATTAGATTACCTACAGATTGGATTAGATTACTTACAGTGCGGAAACAGGCTCTTTGGCCCAACAAATCCACACCAACCCACCCAGACCCATTCCCCTACATTTACCCCTTCACCTAACCCTGCGGGCAATTTAGCATGGCCAATTCACCTAACCTGCACATTTTTGGACTGTGGGAGGAAATCGGAGCACCCGGAGGAAACCCACGTAGACATGGGGAGAATGTGCAAACTCGACACACTCAATATATACACAACCAGATATATCCTCAAAAAATATCCTTGAGTAAACTTTTGAAATATGATTTGAGTCTCATAAAACCATTAATAATGTCCAATCATATTATAGTAAAACAAAGCACTTTGGATATTGGAGATCTGAAACAAACAAAAAACAGAAATTGCTGGAGATACTCAGCAGGTCTGGCAATAACTGTGGAGAGAAAACAGAGCTTGCCTTTACTAGTCAGTGCATTGAGTATTGGAGCTGGGAGGTAATTTTGTGGCTGTACAGGACATTAGTTAGGCTGCTATTGCAATATTGCATGCAATTCTGGTCTCCCTGCTACAGGAAGGATGTTGTGAAACTTGAAAGGATTCAGAAAAGATTTACAAGGATGTTGCCAGGGTTAGAGGGTTTGAGGTATAGGGAGAGGCTGAATAGAGTGAGGCTGTTTTTCCTGGAGAGTCGGGGGCTGAGGGGTGACCTTTTAGAAGTTTATAACATTATGAGGGACATGGATAGGATAAATAGACAAAGTCTTTTCCCAGGGTGGGGAGACCAAAACTCGAGGGCATAGATTTAGGATCAGAGGAGAAAGATTTACAAGGAGCCTAAGGGGCAACCTTTTCATGCAGGGATGGTATGCATATGGAATGAACTGCCAGAGGAAGTGGTGGACGCTGGTACAATTATAACATGTAAAATGCATCTGGATGGGGATATGAATAGAAAGGGTTTGGAGGGATATGCTGGCAAATGGAACTAGATTTATCTAGGATGGCTGGTTGGCATGGACGAGTTGGATCGAAGGGTCTATTTCTGTGCTATATATCTCTCTGACTCTATGATGTTTTGAGTCCTATAAATCTTCATCAGAGCAGTTCTGATAAAGGGTCACTTGATCTCAATTATACCATGGTTTCAAATTCCCCTGGTACTACATCCTTATTGATCAATTTCAATGATGTCAGAATAACTGACCAATAATTCCTGTTTCCTCCATCTCTCTCCATTCTCGAGTCAGGGAGTTGCTTATCATTTTTCAATTCATAAGGACTGTCTTTCAATCTAAAGCCTAGAATGTTATAATCTCTGTCACAATTTGATCGCAGCTTGGACTTGGTAGGGGAGAAAAGTGTTATGTAAAGAATGATGATGGTGTCAGTCAAATTTCTCTAGAATTCTCTTCAAGAACACCCACCCATCCTTAACACCCCTGTCCAAACTCTCACCCCCCCCATTATTATTGACACATAAATAGTATCTATCTCTAATAATTAGCCTTAACAAAAACATTTTGGATACTATTTCTAGAACACAAAACATGGAGTAGAAAGTGGTTCCTCTAAAAGAAATTGAGCCTAGATTATGAAGTGGAGGTGGTAGACAAAATGTCAGAATGAACGGTCTGTATGTCTCCAGGTTGTCCTGCAGCAATTCAGTATTATGGAATAGACCAAACTCTTTCAAATATATCAAGGAGATAGCCTGGACCCTAATTTCTTTTTACTTAAAGGCAAGGATAAGGTGGACTGTTCCAGATATAATTTGAATGATTACACTACTCAGCTTTAAGTCCACATACTTTATTCTTACCCGACAGTTAAAATACAATCATAAGAAAGAAGAATTGGTCTATGTTTAATTCTAATAGAAAACTTAACAGAATAATAGATTATTTAGCTGCTAAATAACAATTGTTCCAATATAGTGACAACTCAAACACGCCCTTGGTAAAGGCAAATTCAATAAAATAGATTGTCTCACATTTAATATTTCTCCAGTCCAGGAGGACTGAAAGCTAAACTGAAAATATGGTTGTGTGGGGACCTGACTCCATCATGGTCCTTGCATTGTTCCAACTTAAAAAAAAAGGCCTCATAAGCTGTTCACTTTTTTGGCTTTGAATAGACCTCTTGGCACCTCTGTGTTAACTCCTCTTCATTAAAAAAAGAATGAATACACCTCTTAAAGCCATAGCATCATCATATTTGGCCATTAATTGCCTCAGGGCAAGACTTCCTCTCCCAATGTTGGTGGAAGGCCTACCTCCGAGAATACATCAGTACTAGTGGGAGGAGGTCTTTATGTAGCCATTAAGGCAGTTTGAAGGTCTCATCTGACCCAGAGGTTCCAATCCCTTCCCTTTCACTGGTAGAGGCAGTAAGGTGATGAGCATGACATTGCTACCATGACACCCAATTCTATAGTCCTCACCACATGCCTACCTGCTCCAAGGGAGATCATAAAATTCCACCCTGAGAGAATGGCGGGCAGAAACTCATTATTTTTCATGTTTTGTCTTAACCTTTTAACTTGGCTTTCTAGTGCTATTTAGAACATACAAGCTTCCCTCTTAGAAGCCAGAATCAGAGCAGTCAGACAACACCAAGTGAGGAGCAGAGCAGTTAGTCAGAGTGGGCAAGATGAGAAACAGAGCAGTGGTCAATTCGGTTAGAAAAAATATTCAACTGTAGATCTGAGTGGGGTTGATCAGGAAGATGTTCAAGCAGAGGATACATAAAGAGTATATATGGCTATGTAGAACAGTCCATCTTCCGTAGTTACACCGGCACCACTCACCACCTCTTCCTCCGCTACATTGATGACTGCATCAGTGCCACCTCGTGCTCCCGAGAGGAGGTTGAGCAGTTATTCAACTTCACCAATACATTCCACCCTGACCTTAAATTCACCTGAACCATCTCTGACACCTCCCTCCCCTTCCTGGACCTCTCTATCTCAATCAATGAAGACTGACTTGACACCGACATTTTTTACAAACCCACCAACACCCACAGCTACCTGGATTACACCTCTTCCCACCCTACCTCCTACAAAAATGCTATCCTGTATTCCCAATTCCTCCACCGCCGCCGTATCTGCTCCCAGAAGAACCAGTTCCACCACAGAACACACCAGATGGCCTCCTTCTTTAAAGACCGTAATTTCCCTTCCCGCATGGTTGAAGATGCCCTCCAACGCATCTCATCCACGTCCCACACTTCCGTCCTCAAACCCCACTCCTCCAACCGTAACAAGGACACAACTCACCTGGTCCTCACCTTCCACCCTTCCAACCTTCGCATAAATTGTATCATCTGCCAACATTTCTGCCACTTCCAAATGAACCCCACCACCAGGAATTTTTTTCCCTCCCCACCCCTTTCCGCTTTTTGCAAAGACCATTCCCTCTGTGACTACCTGGTCAGGTCCATGCCCTCCAATAACTCACCCTCCCGTTCTGGCACCCTCCCCTGCCCACCACAAGAATTGCAAAACCTGCACCCACACCTCTCCCCTCACCTCCATCCAAGGCCCCAAAAGAGCCTTCCACAACAAAGTTTCACCTGCACATCCACCAATGTCATTTATTTTATCTGTTGCTCCCAATACAGCAATACATTGGGGAGACTGGACGCCTTTTCGTGGAGCGCTTTAGGGAACATCTCCAGGACACCCACACTAATCAACCCACCACCCTGTGGCCCAACATTTCAACTCTCCCTACCACTCTGCCAAGGACATGCAGGTCCTGGGCCTCCTCCACCTCCACTCCCTCACCACCTGACGCCTGGAGGAAGAACGCCTCATCTTCAACCCCAGGGCATCAATGTGGACTTCACCAGTTTCCTCATTTTCCCTCCCCCACCTTACCCTAGTTCCAACCTTCCAGCTCAGCATCATCCTCATGACCTGTCCTACCTGTCAATCTTCCTTCCCACCTACCCGCTCCACCCTCCCCTCTGACCTATAACCTCCATCCCCACCCCCATCCACCTAATGTACTCCTGGCTATCTTCTCTCCAGCCCCACCCCACTCCCATTTATCTCTCCACCCCGGAGGCTCCCTGCCTTCATTCCTGATGAAGGGCTTTTGCCCGAAACATCAATTTTCCTGCTCCTCAGATGCTGCCTGACTTGCTGTGCTTTTCCAGCACTACTCTAAATCTAGACTCTGATCTCCAGCATCTGCCTCACTTTTGCCTAGAGGATGTATAAAGATAAGTATAGCTGGAAGATTTCTAACAGCTTAATAAGGAGACACTACATAAACAAACAAAGCCATATGATGTAATATGCAATATAATACAAATTGCTGTCAGAAATATGTATCACTTTTATCAAGATAGGTATAAATCTCTTGACTTTTCTATTAGCTTTTTGCCAACAGACATGTCTTTGTGATAAATGAAATTCAAAAATATGCTGAACTCATCACTGTTGAACGGGGGGACAAATTCTTTCAGATACTGGAATCTTTACTGAAAACAACAAATGCTGGAGATCACAGTGAATCAGATAGCATCCATGGAGAGAAATCATGCTAACATTTTGAGTTCAGATGAGTCTTCATCAGAGCTCTGATGAAGTCATCTCGACTCAGAATGTTAGCTTTCTCTCTCTCCATGGATGCTGTCTGACCTGCTGTATCTCCAGCCTTCATTGTTTTCAGCACTATTGAGTAGGGGCTGTTGTAATTTCAAAGTAACAGGAAAATCTGGTCAAAGTTTGAAAGGGCTGCTTCTGTTGATGTAGATGTAACTATTTTCATCACTGAGAATCAGCTGTTATCCTCAGTGACAAGAAGCATGTGTTTGTTAATGGAAAAATCTGCACAATCAACACAAACTCAATCCATGGTGGTGAACATAGTTCAGATATCTTAAGAGGATCGCAAAGACATTGTGGTTCGTGGCTTGATAAACACTAATCATGCTCTATATCCCATTGTCAGTTCTTAGGAACCATACCTTTTACCAAAACAGTACCCAATTCCTGATGATCTTCATGTATTATATTGACAGCACGTTCTTTCAATGAGTGAAAAAAAGAATAAAACTGTTGCTGTATACCGCAAGATCAGATACTGTTGTAATGGTGAATTTGTATCCAACATTGGGGAGACATTATAATGTGTGAGGATTTTGTCTGTAAATAGTTTCTCAGTCACACCTTTTCAAGTTTTCACACTCCATGGCGATCATGCATAGTAGTAATGTTTAGCACCATTTACTTTCACTATGGTATCAAGTTAAAAATCACACAACACCAGGTTATAGTCCAACAGGTTTAATTGGAAGCACTAGTTTTCAGAGCACCGCTCCTTCATCAGGTGGTGGTGGAGGTGCTCCGAAAGCTAGTGTGCTTCCAATTAAACCTGTTGGACTATAACCTAGTGTTGTGTGAGTTCTAACTTTGTACACCCCAGTCCAACACCGGCATCTCTAAATCATGACTATGGTATCAGTGAGATTAAAACAAAAGGGGTTGTTTCATGAATAGGATCGGTCTATTGTATCTGTGATCCTATATATGACAGAATGGGGGCAACAATTTATGATCTAAAATCTTTGAACTTAATGTTGAGTAAGATGATTAGTTGAATGATGAGGTGATGTTCTCAAAGCTTATATTGAGCCTTACTGGAAGAGTGCAGCAGGCTGAGGGTAGAAAGGTCAGCTTCATAGCAAGATGAAAAATTAAAAGGAAGTCACTAAAATTTTGGGATAATGCTTGTGGACAGAACATAGGTGTTCAACAAAGCAGACACTCAATCTGCATTTGGTCTCCCCAGTGTAGAGGAGACCATATTGGGAATAATGAATTGAATTGAATCAAATTGAATTTATTGTCATGTGTACTAAGGCACAGTGAAAAGCTTTGTCTTGCGAGTAATAACAGGCAGATCACACAGTTAAGTAGCATAGATAAGTAAATGATAAGATGATGATGTAAGATAATGAATACAGTGGACCAGATTGAAACCGTTATTGTCTTTCACTAGGCACTTTGCAATCTTCTGGACTCAACACTCATAGTATCTCTATAGTGTGGGAACAGGCCATACGGCCCATCAAGTCTACACTAACCCTCCAAAGAACATCCCAACCCCAACCCAGTAACCCATGGCTAATCCACCTAGCCCGCACATCCCCAGGCGCTATGGACAATTTAGCATAGGCAATCCAACTAACCTGCACACCTTTAGACTGTGGCAGGAAATCAGAGCATCCAGAGGAAACTCTCGAAGACCTGGGGAGAATGTGCCCTCTCCACAGTCACCCAAGGCTAGAAACAAACCAGGGTCCTTGGTGTTGTGAGGCAGCAATGCGAACCACTAAGTCATTGTGGCACATTGAAATCAACCAGTATAGAACGTAAACACTGGCCTCTATTTTGTTGTTTATATTAGCAGTACACCTTACTCTAGGCCCACCTTTTGTTTATTTGATCTTTCTTTACCCCATTTGATCTTTCTTTACCCCAATCTCATATCCTTTGAACCTGAATAACTAACCTGACATTCAATCTCTCCTATGTTTCACTATATCACAAATTTTCTTGGTGTTTTTGACTCATCCATCCCTTTCTCATGATCTGTTATATCACTAACCCTTCCCAGTTCAGTTAAAATGTTACAAGTCTGAAACATTAACTTTGTTTCTCTCTACACAGATGCTATCTAAGCTGCTTAGCACTTTCCCAGCCTTTCAGGTTTTCATTTCAGTTTCCAGTATTCAGTGTTTTGACAAGAAATTGGAGCTGGAATAGACTTAATTGCCCATCAAGCCTGCCATGCCAGTTAATATGCTTGTGATTGATCATATGTTTAAACGCCATATTCCTTCCTTTTCTTACATCCCTGATTCCCTGAGATATCAAAAGTCTATCCTAGCCCTGAATATTCTCAATGTTGGAGCATTAACAATCTGCTGGGGTGGAGTTTACCAGATATTCCTCAGATCTCATGTGTTGCCTTGGGGTGTCCATTTGGTGACCTCAATACATAGCCTAGATTTGATGAATGACTGGAATAGGCCGCAGTCTATCATGAGGGCCATGTTTTCCTCAAGCCTGACTACTAGCCCCCAACACCACCCCTCCCCAAAATACTCACCTTGTTGATTGACTTGGGGCCAAGAAAACCTGAAAATACTGCATAGATACTATCTTAAGGAAGCTTTTAACTTTACCTTTGCCTCAAGACTCTTGGCACTAAAGATTTCTAGGTTGGCCTCTGAAAATTAAATCAATGTCTAGGTCCAATTAATGCTTGTTCCCTTCATTATTTACTACTTTGAACTCTGGATAGGGGCGTTCACTAGGGAAGCTCTAAGTTTAAGCAGCACTTTAAAAATTGACATCATATGCCCAACCTGAAATCCCTATCCCCATCCTATGTATAAATAAGTCAATATTATGTATTGAATTGATTTGTCTTATGCAGCCCTATTAAGATTTCAATGTGATAATGTTGTTAGGTTTATATCGCTTTAAGTATATCCTGTGTGCCATATGGCTTCGGATACCAAACCTTCAAAAGGCTGTGTAGTTAAAGTTAGACCAGGGCCAGCAATTAAGAATTGATGATGGTGTTGTATCATATTCCATATGTATTGTGGGGGGGGAAGCAGAGATCAATCCAGGAAGCTCCTGTTATTTTTACAACTTTCCTCAAGTCTACAACGCTTTTCCACAATTGTCACCAAGTTCTATAGTTATTGTGAAAAGCAATTATTCTCTCTATGTTCTCTTGATAGGCATTTTGCATGATGCTTCTCCGAATGGAGTTTGAGGGGGAGGAGAGTTCCCTTGAGTGCCAACCACTTTTCCTCTTGGCATTTTGCAGCAATGGAAAAGGATTATCCCATAAATGACCATGGAGTGTCTGGAACTCTATCGTACAACAGTGCATGTAACTTATACGTCCTTCCTTTCTATTAATTTGTAATGAAAGCCTTTAAACAGGTTTGCAGCAGGTTTGATATGCTTATTCAGTACGTGCAGTGATTTTCATGAGATGTCTGTTGTGTGGGTGTGCAGTTCAACTGCAAGGAAAAATGTATGCAAATCATAAATTTCTGTCAGGAGCAGCTGTACATTACAAAATGCTACTATCTCCCACACTGCAACATTCCTGTCACAGTCACTGATAAGAATTTTCACACTTTTAAACATGTAAGGTGATATTTGACCTTTTACATGATATTTGCAAATTTTCCTGTGAAAATAACACATTCCCAACACAGTTTGTGGATTATACTCATTCTGTCAGACTGTCATCTCCCAAATTTACCATAAACACCTTATGTCAACATATACACATGCTGCATGCAATGATTAAAGTGCAAATCTCCACTACAGCAATGTACAATGCATACTCCAACAGGTTGGGGTGGGGAGGTTAATTGTATCGCTTGGGGATAGATACCACTGCAATAAAGGTGGAAATCACTTTCTAGAATTGCAGAGAGTTTAAAGCTCAGAAGCAAGCTATTTATCCCAAAATATCTGTGCCAGTGTTGATACTCGACTGTACCTGACTTCACATTACCCTGTGGCATATCTTTCTACTCTTCTTTACATATTTTCCTGGTTGCAATGAAATAAATCTATGCACATTCTCTTAACCAATCAATATGCTAGGGGCCTCCAAATTTAACTTATAATTAGTGAAATATCTGCCTCATGGTGTAAAATTGATGTGTGGCTTCACCTCATTATGTGTTCAATACAAAAAGGACTGGAGTAACAATCAAAGTTTGTCGTCCCCATTTCCAGTAGCTGACAGGCATATCCAAATCATTAGAACTACTCCAAAACACAAGTCTGAGCACGTTTTACAGAAAAGGAAACAACAGCTCTACAGTGATTCATAGTAACAAAGAATATAGGAGCAGTATTAGGCCTTTCAGTACTTAAAGCCTGCTCTGCCATTTAAAAAGTGATCATGGATGATCAACGTTTCATTAGAGTCATGAAGTCATAGAGATGTACAGCATGGAGACAGACCCTTCAGTCCAACCCATCCATGCCGGTCAGATATCCCAATCCAATCTAGTCCCACCTGCCAGCATCCGGCCTAGATCCCTCCAAACCCTTCCTATTCATATGCCCATCCAAATGCCTCTTAAATGTTGCAATTGTACCAGCCTCCACCACTTCCTCTGGCAGCTCATTCCATACACATACCACCCTCTGTGAAAAAGTTGCCCCTTAGGTCCCTTTTACATCTTTCCCCTCTCGCCCTAAACCTATGCCCTCCAGTTCTGAACTCCCCAACTCCAGGGAAAAGACTTTTTCTATTTATCCTATCCATGACCCTCAATTTTGTAAACCTCTAAGGTCAGCTCTCAGCCTCCGATGCTCCAGGGAAAACAGCCCCAGTCTGTTCAGCCTCTCCCCATTGCTCAAATCCTCCAACTCTGGCAACATCCTCGTAAATCTTTTTTGAACCCTTTCGAGTTTCACAACATCTTTCCGATAGGAAGGAGACCAGAATTGCATGCAATATTCCAATAGTGACCTAACCAATGTCCTGTACAGGCGCAAATGACCTCCCAACTCCTGTACTCAACACTCTGACCAATAAAAGCAAGCATACCAAATGCCTTCTTCACGATCCTATCTACCTGTGACTCCACTTTCAAGGAGCTATGAACTGGGGTGGTGGGGTTGATTGATGCCGGTGTCCCTGAGATGCTCTCTGATTCACTCTGCGAGAAGGCGCCCAGTCTCCCCAGTGTAGAGACTACATCCGAAACAACGGATACAATAAATGAAATGTGAAGTGCAGGTAAACTTTGATGGATGTGGAAGTCACTTTTGGGGCCTTGGATAGAGGTGAGGAGGGAGGTGTGGGTGCAGGTTTTGCAATTCCTGCAGTGGCAGGGGAAAGTGCCAGGATGAGAGGGAGGTTTGTTGGGGGTGTGGACCTGTCCAGGTACTCACAGAAGGAATGGTCTTTGCTGAAAGCTGATAAGGGTGGCAGGGAAATAGATCCCTGGTCATGGGGTCCGTTTGAAGGTGGTGGAAATGTCAGCAGATGATGTGATTTATGCGGAGGTTGGTGAGGTGAAAGGTGAGGACCAGGGAAGTTCTGTCCTTGTTGTGGTTGGTGGGGTGGGGCTCGAGGGCAAAGGTGAGGGACATGGATGAGATGTGTTGGAGGGCATCTTCAACCACGTGGGAAAGGAAAATTGGGGTCTTTAAAGAAGGAGGCTATCTGGTGTGTTCTGTGGTGGAACTGGCCCTCCTGAGAGGAATTGGGAATATGGAATAGCATTTTTGCAGTTGGTAGGGTGGAAGGAGGTGTAATCCAGTTAGCTGTGGGAGTCAGTGGGTTTGCAAAAAATGTCAATGTAACTTGGTCATCATTGATGGAAATGGAGAGATCCAGAAATGGGAGGGAGATGTCAGAGACGGTCCAGGTGAAACATCAATTTTCCTGCTCCTCAGATACTGCCTGACCTGTTGTATTTTCCCAGCACCACTCGAATCTTGACTCTAATCTGCAGCATCTGCAGTCCCCACCTCTGCCTACATATTAGTAAGAGTAAAGCAAAAAGCAATTTGCGCTTGCACCACCATTCAATATATTTAAAAAATAAAATTATGGCTGATTCTTGGCCAATAGAACCAGTCTACCAGACTGGTTAGAAATTGCAACAAGGATCAATACTGTCTTGCAACAAAAGGGTTAAGCAGCAAGCAAAGTATCACCAACATCTCTCTGCTACCTCATACTCAGGAAACCAGCACTCATTCTATCTCTAACACAGCACTCATACTTCACCAGGTCTCCTGGTCTACAGTCCTCAGCACTGCATGCACCACGTCCACTCAAAGGCTTACACTCACTTCACCCTTCGAGACCACAAACACTTGCTGCTTTCTGCACTTCCCTCACATTCTCGAGATGCACTTCACCACCTTTCCTGGTCCTGTATTGCCACTAACTGCTGTTCCATGCATTTCCATCATTCTTGATCCCTCCCTTTACCTCACCTTAGGAAAACTGGCCCACCTCTGGATTAATGACTCAACAATAACTTGACTGACCTTTAATTCCTGGACTGCTTGTATTAAATCTGACCATGATCAACCTGCTGTTGTGTGTTTGGACAAGCTTCTTAACTGACAAGGCAGTATGACCTGACTGACTAAATACTGTGGACTGACTGTATCTCACTCTCAACTTTGATCTCCAGCATCTGCAGTCTCACGTTCTCCCTATAGTCCCCTTTACCCTACTAATGACTCTGACACATTTGCTTGAAGCACATGCAGTGTATTTACTATGTAAGTTTCTGGAACATGCTACAATGCTGAGATTGATATAGCACTGTGCCATACATGATATGTGCTCCCTGTCCGTCTGAGTGATTGACGGTTCTGTGCTCATCACTATCACAACTTGCTTGCCTCCATATCTGTGCTAAAGTATAGTCTAAACTGCATAGAGTCATAGAGTCATGGAGATGTACAGCATGGAAACAGACCCTTCGGTCAAACCCGTCCATGCCGACCAGATATCCCAACCCAATCTAGTCCCACCTGCCAGCATCCAGCCCATATCCCTCCAAACCCTTCCTATTCATATACCCATCCAAATGCCTCTTAAATGTTGCAATTGTTCCAGCCTCCACCATATCCTCTGGCAGCTCAGTCCATACACGTACTACCCTCTGCGTGAAAAGGTTGCCCCATAGGTCTCTTTTATATCTTTCCCCTCTCACCCTAAACCTATGCCCTCTAGTTCTGGACTCCCCAACCCCAGGGAAAAGACTTTTTCTATTTATCCTATCCATGCCCCTCATAATTTGGTAAACCTCTATAAGGTCAGCCCTCAGCCTCCAACGTTCCAGGGAAAACTTCCCCAGCCTGTTCAGCCTCTCCCTGTAGCTCAAATCCTCCAACCCTAGCAACATCCTTGCAAATCTTTTCTAAACCCTTTCAATTTTCGCAACATCTTTCCAATAGGAAGGAGACCAGAATTGCATGCAATATTCCAACAGTGGCCTAACCAATGTCCTGTACAGCGGCAACATGACCTCCCAAATCCTGTACTCAATACTCTGACCGATAAAGGAAGGCATACCAAATGCCTTCTTCACTATCCCATCTACCTGCAACTCCACTTTCAAGGAACTATGAACCTGCACTCCAAGGTCTCTTTGTTCAGGAACACTCCCTTGAACCTTACCATTAAGTGTATAAGTCCTAAGATTTGCTTTCCCAAAATGCAGCACCTCACATTTATCTGAATTAAACTCCATCTGCCACTTCTCAGCCCATTGGCCCATCTGGTCCGGATCCTGTTGTAATCTGAGGTGAACCCTCTTCGCTGTCCACTACACCTCCAATTTTGGTGTCATCTAAAAACTTACTAACTGTACCTCTTATGCTCGCAGCCAAACCATTTAAGTAAATGACAAAAAGTAGAGGGCCTAGCACTGATCCTTGTGGCACTCTACTGATCACAGGCCTCCAATCTGAAAAACAACCCTCCATCACCACCCTCTGTCTTCTACCCTTGAGCCAGTTCTGTATCCAAATGGCTAGTTCCCCCTGTATTCCATGAGATCTAACCTTGCTAACCAGTCTCCCATGGGGAACCTTGTTGAACCCCTTACTGAAGTCCATATAGATCACATCTACCACTCTGCCCTCATCAATCCTCTTTGTCACTTCTTCAAAAAACTCAATCAAGTTTGTGAGACATGATTTCCCATGCACAAAGCCATGTTGACTATCCCGAATCAGTCCTTGCCTTTCCAAATACATGTACATCCTATCCCTCAGGATTCCCTCCAACAACTTGCCCACCACCGACGTCACCGGTCTATAGTTCCCTGGCTGGTCTTTACCACCCTTCTTAAACAGTGGCACCAAGTTTGCCAACCTCCAGTCTTCCAGCACCTCACCTGTGACTATCGATGATGCAAATATCTCAACAAGTGGCCCAACAATCACTTCTCTAGCTTCCCACAGAGTTCTCGGGTACACCTGATCAGGTCCTGGGGATTTATCCACTTTTAACCGTTTCAAGACATCCAGCACTTCCTCCTCTGTAATCTGGACATTTTGCAAGATGTCACCATCTATTTCCCTACAGTCTATATCTTCCATATCCTTTTCCACAGTAAATACTGATGCAAAATATTCAGTTAGTATCTCTCCCATATTCTGTGGCTCCACACAAAGGCTGCCTTGCTGATCTTTGAGGGGCCCTATTCTCTCTATAGTTACCATTTTGTCCTTAATATATTTGTAAAAACCCTTTGAATTCTCCTTAATTCTATTTGCCAAAGCTATCTCATGTCCCCGTTTTGCCCTCCTGATTTCCCTCTTAAGTATACTCCTACTTCCTTTATACTCTAAGGATTGACTCGATCTATCCTGTCCGTACCTGATATATGCTGCCTTCTTTTTCTTAACTGAACCCTCAATTTCCTTAGTCATCCAGCATTTCCTATACCTACCAGCCTTCCCTTTCACCCTGACAGGAATATACTTTCTCTGGATTCTTGTTATCTCATTTCTGAAGGCTTCCCATTTTGAAGCCGTCCCTTTACCTGCGAACATCTGCCTCCAGTCAGCTTTTGAAAGTTCTTGCCTAATACCGTCAAAATTGGCATTTCTCCAATTTAGAACTTCAACTTTTAGATCTAGTCTATCACTATTTTAAAACGAATAGAATTATGGTCGCTGGCCCCAAAGTGCTCCCCCAGTGACACCTCAGTCACCTGCCCTGTCTTATTTCCCAAGAGTAGGTCTAGTTTTGCTCCTTCTCTAGTAGGTACATCCACATACTGAATCAGAAAATTGTCTTGTACACACTTAACAAATTCCTCTCCATCTAAACCTTTAACACTATGGCAGTCCCAGTCTATGTTTGGAAAGTTAAAATCCCCTACCATAACCACCCTATTGCTCTTACAGATAGCTGAGATCTCCTTGTAAGTATGTTTCTCAATTTCCCTCTGACTATTGGGGGGGGTCTATAATACAATCCCAATAAGGTGATCATCCCTTTCTTACTGCTCAGTTCCACCCAAATAACTTCCCTGGATGTATTTCCGGGAATATCTTCCCTCAGCACAGCTGTAATGTTATCGCTTATCAAAAAATACCACTCCCCCTCCTCTCTTGCCTCCCTTTCTATCCTTCCTGTACCATTTGTATCCTGGAACATTAAGCTGCCAGTCCTGCCCATCCCTGAGCCATGTTTCCATAATTGCTATGATATCCTCGTCCCATGTTCCTAACCATGCCCTGAGTTCATCTGCCTTCTGTGTTAGGCTCCTTGCATTGAAATAAATGCAGTTTAATTTATTAGTCCTACCTTGTCCCTGCCTGCCCTGACTGTTTGACTCACTTCTGTTCTCAACTGTACCCATCTCAGATTGATCTCTTTCCTCACTATCTCCCTGGGTCCCAGCCCCCCACCTTACTAGTTTAAATCCTCCCAAGCAGTTCTAGCAAATCTCCCTGCCAGTATATTAGTCCCCTTCCAATTTAGGTGCAATCCGTCCTTCTTGTACAGGTCACTTCTACCCCAGAAGATATTCCAATTATCCAAAAATGTGAATCCTTCTCCCATTCACCAGCTCCTCAGCCATGCTCTATCCTCACTAGCTCGTAGCGCTGGGAGTGTGTACTAAGAAAGCAATCTGAACCAGATAAAGACAGGCAGTCAGCAAGAAACTGCTGCAGTGAGTGAGTATATGAACATGCTGAAAGTGAAAGAAAACAGCTAAAATATGAGTTTCTCAAAACTTAAGTAGGATAATATTTGGAGCAAGTAATGTAGCTGAGGAAAAATAGTTGAATTAGTCCAGCATATTAATGTAGCTTGGAATCAGACATGATCACAGAACAGATAAGGCACAGACAAAGGTGAAATGGGTTAAAACAAACAGTCATGTCCCAGATCGCACAGGACAATGACACGTTAATGCTCTCTTGTTAATGATGCTAGACCCAACATAAAAAGGGTCCTTTCACAGGAATCCATTGAACTGGAGAAATAAACAATAATTAAAATTAGGTGTGCTGGGAAAGCAAGATTAAAGACATAACAGTTGGCCATCTGTTTGCCTCTCCTCTTTTCTGTTTGTGTGTCCTGATAGTAACTTACTGTTCAAATGTCAGAGATGGAATTTGACTATGACAGGATGAATTTCCACTGTTAACTCCTCATTCTCACTTCCTTGAGCACTTTACTTACTGTTTTCCTTTTTAAATATCTGTAGAATCTTCCGCGATCTGTTTTTACATTCTAGGCTAGCTTCCTCTCATACTCTAATTTCTAATTTCTGATGAATCTTTCGTTTATTATTTGCAGTTATTTATTTTCTGTCCAATCATTTTACCTGACCCTCATGTTTGCTTATTTAGATGCTTTTTCTTTAAGTTTGATCTGTTCCCTAACTCCTTTACTTAAACACAGATGATGGATCCACCTTTTAGAATCTTTCTTTACATTACTGTGTACAGTTCTGGTCGCCACATTACCAAAAGGATGTGGGCACTTTGGAGAGGGTGCAGAGAAGGTTTACAGGAATGTTGCCTGGTATGGAAGATGCTAGCTATGAAGAGAGGTTGAGTAGGTTAGGATTGTTTTCATTAGAAAAAAGGAGATTGAGGGGGGACCTGATTGAGGTCTACAAAATCATCAAGGGTGTAGACAGGGTAGATAGAGACAAACGTTTTCACAGGGTGAGGGATTCAATAACAAGAGGTCATGCTTTCAAGGTGAGAGGTGAAATGTTTAAGGGGGATACACCCAGAAAGTGCCTGGAACATATTGCAAGCAGAGGTAGTAGCGGCAGGCACAGTAGATTCACTTAAGGTGCATCTGGACAGATGCAGGAGTAGGTGGGGAGCAGACGGATACAGATGCTTAGGAATTGGGTGATAGGTTTAGGCAGTGGATTTGGATTGGCACAGACTTGGAGGGCCAAAGGGCATGTTCCTGGGCTACAAATTTCCTTTGTCCTTTTTTGTTTATTAGAAGTATATTTATTCTGAGTATTCTGAAATATCCCCTTAAATGTCTGCCATTGTGTTTCTATTGATCTATTCATGAGACTAATATTCCAGTTCACTATAGCTACATCAGCTTTCATGTTTGTATAGTTTCTTTATTTAAGATTAAACTATTAGTCTTAGTTTCAGTCTTCTGCCTTTCAAACTGTATAAAATCTAATTAAATTGTAGTTACTGCTACTTTATAGCTTACTAAGAGGTCATTAATTAATGCTGTCACATTTCACAATACCATGTCTAGTATAACCTGCTCTCTGATCAGTTCCAGAATGTGCTGCACTAAGAAACTACCTCAAAAGCATTCAATGAACTTTTCATTCAAGCTATTACTTCCAATCTGATTTCTTTCAGGTTATGTGTAGATTTAGATCATTCATAATTATTGCTGTCACTTTATCACAAGCGCACAATATTTCTAAATGCATGCGTTGTCCCACATTTTGGTTACTATTAGGGGGTCTATAGATCACTCTCAAGGGTGAATGATTTTCCCTAATATTCTTCATTTCTACCCAAATTGACACTACATCTTTATCTCTAGAACCAAGGTCATCTCTAAATATTGCATTAATGCCATCCTTGGTTAACAGCGCTATCCTTACACCTTTAATTAGTTTTCTATTCTGAATGTTAGATAGCCTCCAATATTCAGGACCCAAACTTTATCAACCAACAACCATGTATCCATAATATCAGATTTAATTTATTGATTTCAATATGCACTGTCAATAAGTTCACTTTGTTAGCTTTGCACATTCAGATTTAGAGCCTTTATTTCTGTTTTTTTAAATTTTTGTTATCGCTAGTATTGACTTTTGGTGTTTTCATAGGTTTTCATATGTCTCTTTCTGCCATTGTCTGAACTTCATTTCCCATATTTGGATTTTGCAGCCCTACCTTGAATCTACCCTCTGATTTATTAGATCTACACAAAGCTTATTCTTTCACCCTAATGTGGAGTTTAAAACCCTCTCTACTTTCCGAGTTATATAGTTTTCTAGCATGGTTCCGTTACTGACAATCCAACATTACAGCACCCCATTTTCCCCAATACCAATGCTAGTACACTTTAAAGCAGAACCCACTTCTCCTATATCCATTGTTGAGTCAAACATTCATTTCATTAACCTTATATGCTCTCTGTTAATGACATGGCATATGGGTCAGCTTATACTTTAAAGATAAATATCCTTGAGATCCTGTTCTTCACAAGTAACTCCTCATACTGTCTAAACAGAAATTCTTTCCTCATGTTACTTATGTTGCTTGTACCCACAACACCTGGGCCCTGCAGCTTTCAGTCCCAGTTTCCATCCAGCCCTAGATAGGTGTCCTGAATTCTGGCACTGAATAGACAGAATACCTTTCTGGACTGATGCTTGTAGTTGCACAGAACAATGTCTAATTCCCTCACTATGTTATTCCCCACTATCATTACATACCTTATTGTACCCCCCTCCCCCCCACTCAAATGGCTTGCAGTGCCATAGCATCATGGTCAGTTCACTCATTCATCTTGCAGCCCTCACTCTCATCCAAACAAACAGAAAGAACCACAATCCTATTGAATAATTTAAAGGCTAAGACTCCTGCAATGTGGGTCTCCTTATCTGCCTTATTTGCAGTCACAGCCTACTTTCACTGACCACTGATCAAATGCATGGCACTAAAGGTCTCTCAACAGTAGGATTCTTAATTTACCATTTAAGGCACTGGAAGAAAATATTTCTCAATACTAGAAAACTTAATTATTTCATTCTCATCCTACTCTGCTGCCATGACTTGCAATATATCAGTGTGGGGAAAATTCCACCCATATGTTTTATGGAAGTGTTGGGGATCCCAATTGCCAGATGGAAGCTGGTGGGAAGTCCCTGTCTCCTCCTCCAGTCTCACAGTATCTAAGTGTACTGGCCATCAGCAAGCCTTCCCCCTCTTCAAGGACCCAAAAGATAAAATTCTCATGGGTCTTTTGCTGTCCAATATCACTAATGACATAGATATCACTGTTGCCAAGACAACAGTTACCAGACACCCAAGATTGGGGAATGCTCCAGGTCACTGCGGGAGCTGTTTCTCAGGGTTGGAGACATGGGAGAGAGAAGAAAGTTTGTTGGCAGCAACAAAAAGAAGGCACAACTCAGCATGCCCTCGGTGCCAAGACATGGAAGATTGCTAAACAGAGAAAAAGAACCCAGCGATCAAAACTGCAAGAAGAGATGCCATTTTTCACCCCTTGTCCAGTCATAAAGATAGAGTTCATATTAGATTGTAAATCACAGCCAGTTTTACTGTTATACATTGCCTGGAAACGTGATAATCATTTTCTTACGCTAATTCATCAGTCTCTTGATTGAACATTTTCCCAGTCTGTTCTCATAATTTAACTAGAGATTCAGAAACCCAAAAGCCAACAAATAGCAAACATTTTACGAATCAAATGACTTTGTATTTAGTTGCATAAAGTGCACAGCAGTAGCCTGCCGTGAGTCAGCTTTTCAGCTTAGCAGATCACAATGTGTGAAATTACATGGATAATCTTGCATTTCACAACTTTGAGTTGCTCATGGACTGTTAAAAGATTCTTTTTGATAATTTGGTCTACTAACTTGGGTTTGTAGACAAAAGTTTTTTTTCTCTCTTGTAAAAAGAGCTGCAGCCACAATATTTGATTGTTATCTAATGACTGACCTGTATATCTAACTGATGTCTCAAGTCCATGCATCCTATAATGTGCTGTTTGGCAGCATGGGGCAGAATGTTTGCTTTTTGATGTGTTACCAAAGTACAAATCAACTTGCACTATACCTGTACATCCTTCACAACTTTGAAATTCCAAAGTGCTTCAAATTCAAAGAAGTTCTTTTTAAGTATTGTGTCATAGTATGAAAGCGTGGGAGCTAATTTGTTCACAACAGTGAGAAATATGACGATGTTGCAGTGTTCTTGACTGAGAGATATATATTGGCTAAGAAAATGCCTATGACCTCCCTCACCCTTTTACAAACACTGCCATGGCCTGTCATAGAATTACCTGTAAGGCTAGATATGGCCTTGGTTTATTGTCCATCTAAGAGGACATCCTTTACATCCTGTACTCAGAGAGTTAGCTAAGAAGCTGGGAAATCTGACTCAGAGGTGACACTGCCGCACTAACTTTGACACTAAATTTTTCTGTTACATTTCATTTGCAGATTTATTCACAACTTCAGGTGCATGCAGGGAAGATTTTACAACTGTTGGTTGCCCATTTCTCACCTGCTAAATCAGTCATTGGCAATGAAGATCTGATGAACACCACTTCTTTTTAATGTCTGAGTTAAGTTTCAAACTGCACTTCAGTGGGCCTTTCACTTAATTTGGTGAGAAATTATTTAATTATGCAAACCAAGATACTGTTCCTTTCATTAGACCTGGATTACAGCTTTCAGAGAGCAAAAAAAATCAGACACATCTGATATTTGTGGGTACCATTTTCTCCAAATGTTCATCGGCCAAAGCAAATGACTTTAAATAATTAACTGGATGCCTCACCCAAACAATAAGACTTTTTTTAAACACCTGATAATTAACAGGTCAAAGATTTTCAATCCTACTGCTGAAATGTTCTCAGGAATTAAGAAGTCTAAGGCCAGAATAAACTCAGGCAGTTCAGCACTTGGTCTGCAGAGGTCAAACAGAAATTACATTACATAGCACAAAAGCAAAACAAAATATGTGATAAATCTATATTAAAAACTAACTGGGTCAGATTTGACTGAAGTATATAATTCTGGACATTGCCCTTTAGGGAGTAAGCAAAGGCTTTAAAGAGGGTGCGAAAGGATTAATGAACTTCATGCAGTTTGAAGGGTGGGTTAGAGAAAATGGGTTATTTCCTATAGAGATTAGAATTAGATGAGATTTGATGGAGGAATTTCAAATCATAAGCATCTTAAATAGTGTGGAGAGTTTTTTTCTGCTAGATCACTGCTAAAAACTCAATCCTGAAAAGTATGACATGATGTGGGGCTTATTCTCCTTAGAACAAAGACTGAGAGGGTTCTGATCATGATGTACAAAGGTCTAAGGAGGATGGACAGGGTAGATAGAGTGAAATCTTTCCCCTTAGTCGAGGGATCAATAACCAGGTGACACAGTTGAAAGGTGAGGAGGAGAAGGCTTAGAGGGGATTTCAGAAACATATTTTTTTCACTCAAAAGGTTTGTAGGAATCTGGAACTCTGACTAAAAGCATGCTAGAGGTGGGAACCCACAAGACATTTAAGAACAATTTGGATGAGCATTTGAAACACCACAGTATACAAGGCTATAGGCTAAGTGTGAGAAAATGGGATGAGAATAGATGGATATTAAATGGCTAGATAGGGTTTGAACTCCAGAGGTAGAAACACTATTTCTGTGCCACAAGAAGCCTGTGTTATGTACTGTGCCATTTTTAATTTTCCTCACATTTGGAAAAGCTAACCAAGATTTTCAAACCAAGTAAAAGTGACTCCGTGATTTGGGAAATGTGTTTCTAAAATATTATCCTCCTGCAATGCTCAAAGAAAAGAAAATTGGCCAGTGAAACATTAGTTGTCAATTCATGACAAGTGCCTTTCACACAGCTGGCATAGACCAGTTTCATCCCCTGGAGGTGAGGACCTCCTGCTGTACAGAATACAATTTTGACAGCTCATGCAAGTATGTTATATACTTTGTTTTCTAACTGGATTTTAGTATTAGTGTCAATTTGCAGTGTTATATGTTCATAAGTTCATAAGATATAGGAGTAAAATTAGATCATTTGGCCCATCGACTATGCTGCACCCTTCAATCATGGTTGATATGTGCCTCACTCCCATTTTCCTGCCTTCTCTCCATATCTCTTCAATCCCTTACCCATTAAAAATCTGTCTAACTCCTCCTTAAATTTACTCACTGTCCCAGCATCCACTGCATTTTGGGGTAGCAAATTCCACAAATTCACAACCTTTTGGGAGAAGTAGTTTCTCCTCAGCTCTGTTTTAAGTTTGCTATCCCTTATCCGAAGACTATGACCTCTTGTCCTAGAATGCCCCACAAGAGGAAGCATCCATTCCACATCTATTTTATATCTATCTTTTATCATCCTGAATACCTCAATTTGATGTCCCCTACTCTTCTAAAGTCAAGAGAGTACAGGCCTAAACTGTTGAATCTCTCTCCATATGAAAAACCTCTCATTTCTGGGATCAATTGAATGAACCTTCCTTGAACTGCCTCCAATGACACTACATCTTTCCTCAGATAAGGGGATCAAAACTGTGCACAATACACCAGGTGCAGTCTCATCAATGCCTTGCATGGAATTTACATCTACGTTAAACATTCCTGTATAGATTGTAAGCAGAAATTGAGATTATTAAGAGTGTAGTATCCTTAAACTGCTGATATACAAACACTCCTATTACCAATCCTGTATGTCTTAAGGTTTTCACTATTGTGTTCTATTTCAGGTTGTGAGAACTGCACTATAGCACCAAGTCAAGATGTTCTTTAACAACTCATGGCTAACTCTCAGATGGAACAGAGAAGGAAGGCAACAAGTGCAAACTCAATCTCAGTATCTTTGGCTTAAGTAGTATGTAACGTGGTCAATCTAGGCTACTTATTCATGATAAATATTCAATTAACTTTTATGTGCACAGATTAGTATTGGATGAAGAGAGGATCAGACCATGCATCTACACTGCATGTTCACAAACCTGTCCATGCTTCTGATCTATACTTCACAAACAACCCCTCACATGATGTACTTGAGAACTGAAATTTGCTTGGGTTCATGTCCAAACATGAGTTCCCACCTTCATGTGACATGAATAAAGTATCTGACAAACAAAACAGGTGAAAGCAATTCCATTCCCATTACAACTGACCAAAAATCCACCTTGCACAACTTTAAGAAATGATTTGTGCAGTTGATCATGTAAGTTACATATGGAAAATACTCTCAGAATTATTTGAAGTCAGTAGTTGTATGTTTTTGCCAAAGTTTCCAAAAAACAGAAGTCCCTGAAATACAAAAATCTTAGTCATTGAAATAATGGCTTGTATGGGTGGTGATCAGATTATATGTTTGCACTGTAGCATCATGGAGGACTCCAAGGCAGCACAAATAGAATTATTTGGGTGAGGTATCACCAATAATGATATCATTTGTTGAAAATCTTCATAACTAAACCCAATACTATGAACATTTCTTTACATTTTCCTGCATGCTTGGCATCCAAATGAATCATTCAGCTAGAAAGGTAAATGATTTTAGTGTTATATTGCATATTAAAATAAATAAATCTGTATTTTCCATTTTATTTTAACCCATTTTAAATCTAACCCATTACATTAATAGCATTTCCAAGATTTTCACAGGGAAATTAATATTTCATACCTGTGCTTATTATAGTTCTGACTTTAAAACATCCAAATATAAAATTGTGGACTACTTTATGCTTGTGGAATAAATACGTGCAATTGAAAGGTATCAAATATGGAATTCACCCTGTTTTCAAAGTGCATGTCAGTTATTTGGCAAGGACGGATAAATTCAGTGTTCACTGACTGGCTATTAAGCATCTGCTATAAATGTCAACAGCAACAGTTTTGCATAATCTGCTGTCACATTTTTGAAATGTGCAGCTCAATGTGTTCATGTTTCAATAACCATTGCATCACATATCTCAGCCATAAAGTGTTGCTTACCTCGACACAGTATCGTTAGGAGGTTCAATGGATATGGGTGGGGAAGTGGTTGGATCCCACTGAACTGAAGTAAATCTCTTCTCTTAGCTGTATGAGTAAGTGTGTCATGATTGGGGACAACACAATGTTCACAGGAATAAAAAAGATGAAGGTCACAAATATAATGAATGTTCTAGCATGCTTCATATTGGAATAGGAGACCTTGTACTTGTTAAAATATTAAGCCACATCTCATAGTTAATCATCTGGTGGCCCAATATTCCAGCAAGTTAAACACTGGAACATTCATTATAAGCCTGTTTAAATGATGTATGTTCCTCGTACCTGGTTCATTGACATATACTAATTGGCATGATTTTGATCTAAATGGAAAAATTAAGAATTTAAGCAAAATAAATATTATTTTGCAAAAAGAATTTGATCATGATATATTTTGTTAGCAGAACAATTTTACATTTCACCTACCACCACCTCTGTAAATGATATGGATAGGTTGATATTTATCATGCTGAAAGCTTGCCGTGTAGACTATTACGACATTTTAAAGAACCCACTTTGTATGTTAATAGACTCTGTTCTTAATTCTTATTGAAAAATCACTGAATGTTTTCAATGTAAAATAAAAATTATGAAATTTTACTCATGGTAAACCATGTCGCTATTATTAATATAATAACTTTTCTCTACTTAAATTGTAATGTTCATTGGATATTAATAAAATTACTTCCCATAAAGTAGGGTATAATGACATCAATACAGATTTGGACAGGTAGTTTATCCCACAGCAAGATAATATCACTAGGACCAAGTGTTCTACTCTTTCAACCAAAAATACCATCATGAAAAATTAATAATGATGGATTATTTTAGAACACAATTTATTTCTGAAATGAAATTTTAATCAATTATTACCAAGGAAGAGATAAAATTGCATTTTCCATTTCAGATTTGTTTCTATTTAGTGACCTTGAATGATTAGAAGCTAATTAATCAATATCATAATTGTGTCACATTGTACATTACTATACTGTGGAATGAATCGATATTTGCGCAGTTATTTTATGAGTCACTTTTCATGGGTCTATTATGTTTTCCTATTTCCCAGCTTCAATATATTGTTTTCTATTTTATGCAAATATCCCATTGAAGTTTATTCTTTTCGAAGTGCTCTGCCTGAAAGCAGGTGCTTAGGTCATCATCAATTAATGCTTTTTCCTGAACTGTTTTCTTGGTAGTTTTTGCCAGTGCTAGTTTATCATTGCCTCCTCACCCTTCAGTAGAAGGCAGTTCTCTAGTCTACTTTACCTGGAACAGAAATCAAACTTGTTCTGTTGGTGCTATTGTGATACACATGTTAGCTGTCTAAGCTACATTGAAGTAATCTTCCAGATTCCAAAACTGTGGTCTGCATAGCTGACTGATTTCTGCAGGTACAAAAAATAGCACTAAAAAAGAAGAGGAGGCTTGCTGAAGTAGTAATGTCACTGGATGAATAATCTAAAGACCAAAATTAACATTTTGGAAATAAGGATTCAAAACCCCTCATGGCAATTGGTGAAATTTGCTTTCAATTAATAAATCTGAAATGATAACTTAATACAATAACGTTTGTTGTTATAAAAATCTATGTGGTTATCTAATGCCCTTTAGGGAAGGTAAAGCTGTAATCCTTACCTGTCACCCAGGTCCACAGCAATATAGTTAATTGTGAAATGGCCTATTACTTGTATCAAATTCTTACAAATCTTAATGAAATGAATGGTCTATACCCATGACTGTGTCACCAAATACCAGACTAATGCTATTTACAAGTTCTCTGATGACACCACTATAGTCAGTCGAATCTCAGATGGCGATGAAACAGACTACAGAAGGGAGGTGGAAGACCTGGAAAAATGGTGCACTAAAAACAACTTAGTTCTCAATGCCAACAAAACCAAGGAACGTATTATTGACTTTCGGCAGGATGTTACTCATGTCTCCCTACACATTAACAGCACAGAGTTGGAACAAGTAGAGAGTGTCAATCTCCTGGGAGTGGTCATCCACAACAAGCCTTCTTGGACTCCTCCTGTGGACGCACTGGTTACAAAGGCCCAACAACATCCTTCTTCCTCAGGTAGCTGAGGAAATTTGGCATGACGGTGAATACCCTTGCCAACTTTTATAGGTGCACCGAGAGCATCCTGTCTGGATATATCACTACCTGGTATGGCCACTATACCATTCAAGATCGGAGACAATTACAGAGAGTGGTGAACTCGGCCCGGACAATTACAAAGGCCAACCTCTCATTTATCTACAAGGCCCACTGTCAAGGAAAGGTCGCCAGCATTCTTAAAGATCCGTTCCAGCCCCCGGCAATGTTTTTCGACAACCTCTACCATCAGGGAGAAGGTACAGAAGCCTGAACACATGCAACAGCCAGTTTGGCAATAGTTTCTACCCTACTGTTGTTGGAATACTGAAAGGACTCACAAACTCTTAACATCTGCCTGTACCTGTGCTTTTGTTTATGGTGCTGTTTACCTTTTACTTACTTATCTATGCTACTTAACTATATGATCTGCCTGCATTGCTCACAAGACAAAGCTTTTCACTGTGCCTTGGTACATGTCGCAATAAATTCAATTCAATTTGAGATGGATCACTCAGGCAATAAAGCAACAGAAAACCTATACCTGCTGAACTTGCAAAATCCTCATTACGAACATCTCACATTCACCCCCAACAAAGGCATTGCGGGTCAACCCATAGCAGGTGGACTGCAGTAGTTCAAGAAGACAGATCACCACCACCTTCTCAAGGGCAACCAGGGAATGGGCAATAAATGCTGGCCAGCCAGTGACACACACATCCCAGAAATGAATGTATAAATTAAAACAAAAATCTGGAGGAGAGCAATAAAATTGGGAAAACTGTCCCAAAGACAAGTTAAGCAACACTTGTCATTGTCAGGAGGGCAAGATTCTTTTCTGTTAATTCAGTTTAACAAATGTTGCCATTACCATCCCTGTTATTTCATGTCCCACTAACAGGGCAGTCTCACCAGAAGTAGAAACTCTGGTATGTTATTAGGAAGGAACAACTCTGGGATTCTGTGAAATCTCATGGTATCATGGCGAAAAGGGGCAAAATACCTGCTGATTACCAACAACATCACACACACACACAATGATTCAATGCTAATCCATGAATGTCAATTCTCCTCGAGGTGGCAAAGGCACTGAATGTACTTTGGTTGGAGAGTTCAATGCCCACCTCCAAGAGGAGGTCTGTAGCATCGATACTCAGCATGCTCATTGAGTCCAAAAGGATGTAATTGGTAGACTGGGCCTGTGAGGGAATGAAGAAGTGAAAACAACTTACTTGATCTCATCCTCATCAACACACATGATCTAAAACAGCATTGAAAGGAGTGAGGAACACACAGTTCTTATGGAGACCTGATGGCTCATACCCTCTCTACCATTACCAACCACCAAGGGACTAATTTTCACTCAAATTTGCATAAGGTGTGCAAGAAGCAACACCAGACATATCTAAAAATAGATGAAGACCCTTTGAAGTTCCAACACTGGCTTGCTCAACAATGGAAGCAGCATGCAATGCACAGATATAAGCAATTCCATAATCAATGAACTGATCTGTTTAAGCTCCTCAATCCTTCCATACCAAGTAGTGAACGGGGGCAGATTATTAAACAACTAAGGAGGAGAAGGGTCCATAAATATCCTCATCCTCAATGATGGGGGAGCCCTGTTCATTATTCCAAAGGCAAAGCTGAAGCATTTCCATCTATCTTCAGCCAAAGTTATTACATAGATGATCCAGCACACCTTCTCTCTTCAGATTGTGACATGACACATGCCAGTCTTCAGCCAATTCAGTTCACTCTAACTGATGCGCAGAAATGACTGAATATATTGGTTACTTCAAAGGTTATTCTTCCTGAAGAAGGGCTTATGCCCGAAACGTAGATTCTCCTGTTCCTTTGATGCTGCCTGGCCTGCTGCGCTTTTCCAGCAACCCATTTTCAGCTCTGATCTCCAGCATCTGCAGTCCTCACTTTCTCCTTCTATTTCAAAGGTTATGGCCACTGAAAATATTTTGGCCATAAGACTGAAGAATTGTGCTTCAGAATTTGTCATGTCCCTGGCTAAACTGTTCCAGTGCAGCTACAACATTGGTAACTACCCAGCAATGCACAAAATTGGTCAGGTACATTAAAAAAAATGGTAAAACTGTCAATTTGGCTAAATACTACCCTTTCATTCTGTTCTCATTCATTAATAAAGTAATGGAAGGAGTGGTCAACAGTGCTCTCAAGCACCAGTTGCACGCAAATTACCTGTTTATTGACACTTAGTGCCTAATCTTACCAGAAATCAGCTGTCATTTTTGTTGAGTATCATGGAGTTTCTTTGCAAGGCCGCGCAAATTTAGATAAGCTACTGGCCCAAACCCATCTGATGAGCTACCACACTCCTCTTATCTGATGCTAGTTGCATTCTCCTATGCATCATAATTGGAAGCACTCACTCCTGCCAGATATCCTATGATCCATGACATGGGTCTTTGTACAATCTTTACACAAACATTGAACAGATTCCGTATTTTAAAGACCATTGTGCATCCAGACAAGTGCTGGCAGTTCGGAACTGCCTTACACGATTGGAAAAGTTCACCTGGGATTTTGCTTCAGAATTTGTCATGTCCCTGGCGAAACTGTTCCAGTGCAGCTACAACGTTGGTAACTACCCAGCAATGCACAAAATTGGCCAGCAGACAACGATGCGCGATTGTGTTTAATTAACGAGCTAAATCGATGAATGCAGAAAATAGCCTCTACGCAAAATAAGCACTACCGCACTTAGGCGGTAGTGTGGGGGTTAAAGAAAACAAAAGAAAAAAAAATTAGCTCATATAAAAAAATAAGTTTTTTTTTAAAAAAATAGCCTCTACGCAGCAACCGCAGTAGCACAGATCGGGGGGTGGGGCAATAGAATTCCAAAGTACAATTCTTACAGATATTAAAACTCTAACAATATGGTGTTATGCAATTGTATATATTGTACACAAGAGTTTGCATAACATCTGGCCTGGGGAAGTTTAAACACTTGCTCAGTGTTGGCTGCTACTGGGACTGGACTGTCTGTCCGGGCTGCTCGCATAATTATGAAGTATGAGTCTTTTTATCTTTTAAGTTAGTAAAAGTATTAGACCTACATAATCTAAACAAGTTAGACATTATACATGCACTAAATAAAAGGATAAAGGAGACTACACTGATTACCACAGCTGAGCCATGAGATTTTATTTATGATTACTGGTTTGACAGTTCTCATTCATGTAATTTCACAGAAGCACTGTTTTGATAGTAAGTTTCTTAAAGGAGACAGTGGCTCCATTTAATATGTATTTAATAAGTACATACCAGTTGGGGAAACTCTTTGATGTTCTTTATCTATTTAGGTTCTGAGAGAAGGTTGGGAAGGGCTGATTAATATTATAAGCTTTCCATAATTTCAGGTGAGTCATAGAGCCGCGGTGGTGGGGATGGACATTACAATATTGACACATACTCAGGAGTAGTCTTTGAAGTAGAAATGAGCCTAAACACTACTTGCAGCATGGAGTTGATAGGGATTGAAAGTGTGAAGCAGCAGTATTGGGTTAGAAGGGGTGTCTATTTAGTTTAGTCTATCTTGAAACAGTAAAATGTACTAGGAAATGTGTTTTTATGAATGAATGAATGGGAATGTGGTTTTAGTAAATATAGTGAGCTATTGAGTGAGTTAATACAACACAGTATCTCACAAGGGATAATTCACACCCTATCTAACAAACAATTATCTGGAGTTCCTGGTGCATTGGGGGTGGGAGGGGGGGGGGGGAAGACATTTTCCCCAGAACAAGCAGAGGAGATCAAAACTTCAGAATCTCTTAGTCTGGTCAAGGTGTCCACTTGGGTCAGTGCAGTCTCCATGGTCTGGAGAAGCGCTCAGCAGTGCCAAAGCCAGTGTCAATTACCTTCTCTGCTCTACTAGGGTAAATATCACCATCGGGCACTGCCTGATCTATCTCCTACCGTAGATTCACAAACCTGACTTCCCCAGTCGACCCATTGTCTCAGCCTGCTCCTGCCCCACTGAACTCATCTCTGCCTACCATAACACTGTCCTGTCCCCCTTTGTCCAGGAACTCCCTACCTACATTCAGAACACCACCCACACCCTTCACCTCCTCAAGGATTTTCGTTTCCCCGGCCCCCCAATGCCTTATCTTCAACATGAACTTTCAGTCCTTGTTGTCACAAAACGAATCCCATTTTATTTTCTAAAGGCTGTTTCTTGACTCAAGAATACTCTGTCCTTGATTTATTTCAGGGGATAATAAACCAGGCCGGGCTCTGATCAGTCTGGTTTGGTACAGGGGTGAAAAGGATTTTGAGAGGCCTTTTGTTTATATGTAAACAGATGAGACTTCAGGTCAAAGTGGTCACATTTTAGAAGTGACCTAGAAAATGAAAGGGAAGTGGTCAGCTCTCCAGCTGAGCAGTTTAGTTCAGTCCAGAACTGGTTGGGAGTTCAACAGTGAACTGTGTGGAAACTATAAGACCATAAGACATAGGAGTGGAAGTAAGGCCATTCGGCCCATCGAGTCCACTCTGCCATTCAATCATGGCTGATGCGTATTTCAGCTCCACTTACCAGCGTTCTCCCCGTAGCCCTTAATTCCTCTAGACAACAAGAATCTATCAATCTCGGCCTTGAAGACATTTAGCATCCCGGCTTCCACTGCACTCCGTGGCAATGAATTCCACAGGCCCACCACTCTCTGGCTGAAGAAATGTCTCCGCATTTCTGTTCTGAAATGACCCCCTCTAATTCTAAGGCTGTGTTCACGGGTCCTAGTCTCCTCGTCTAACGGAAACAATTTCCTAGCATCCACCTTTTCCAAGCCATATATTATTTTGTATGTCTCTATTAAGTCTCCCCTTAATCTTCTAAACTCCAACGAATACAATCCCAGTATCCTCAGCCGTTCCTCATATGCTAGACCTGTCATTCCAGGGATCATCCGTGTGAATCTCCACTGGACATGTTCCAGTGCCAGTATGTCCTTCCTGAGGTGTGGGGACCAAAACTGGACACAGTACTCCAAATGGGGCCTAACCAGAGCTTTATAAAGTCTTAGTAGTACATCTCTGCTTTTATATTCCAACCCTCTTGAGATAAGAGACAACATTGCATTCGCTTTCTTAATCACAGACTCAACCTGCATGTTTACCTTTAGAGAATCCTCGACTAGCACTCCCAGATCCCTTTGTGCTTTGGCTTTATTAATTTTCTCAACATTTAGAAAGTAGTCCATGCTTTTATTCTTTTTGCCAAAGTGCAAGACCTCGCACTTGCTCACGTTAAATTCCATCAGCCATTTCCTGGACCACTCTCCCAACCTGTCTAGATCCTTCTGTAGCCTCCCACTTCTTCAGTACTACCTGTCTGTCCACCTAACTTCGTATCATCGGCAAACTTCGCTAGAATGCCCCCTGTTCCCTCATCCAAATCATTAATATATAATGCGAACAGCTGTGGCCCCAGCACCGAACCCTGCGGGACACCGCTCGTCACCGGCTGCCATTCTGAAAAAGAACCTTTTATCCCAACTCTCTGCCTTCTGTTAGACAGCCAATCCTCAATCCATCCCAGCAGCTCACCTTGAACACCATGGGCCCTCACCTTGCTCAGCAGCCTCCCGTGTGGCACCTTATCAAAGGCCTTTTGAAAGTCTAGATAGACCACATCCCCTGGGTTTCCCTGGTCTAACCTACTTGTTACCTCTTCAAAAAATTCCAACAGGTTTGTCAGGCATGACCTCCCTTTACTAACTCTCTCTCCTGCCCTTCTAACTTCAACCTGTAAGCAACTGACCTTTTTTTTATATACTGTGTTTTAAAGGGGCTTTGCTTATTGGGACTGTTGTATATATTTGGAACAGCATGCTTCAGTCTAGTTTGGATAGACTGAGTTCTGTGGGCGCTCTTTATTCTGTTCTTTGTGTTTCATTGCGTGATTTTGTGAATAACTTTTTTGTCTGTTTTAAACCTGGTAATCAACCTCATTAACTTAATCTGAGTAATTTTCACTGTACACTTACTTAAATAAATTGCGAAGTTATGGTCTGGGCTGCCTGCTTAAGAATGTTTTGAGCGTCTGGCCTAGCCCACAACACTGTACACATCCATCCGCCATGAATAAGGCCTCCAAGCCCTCCGTTTCTTCCTTTCATGCCATCCCAAATAATACTCTTCAACCAACACGCTCATCCGCCTGGCTGAACTAGTCCTCATCCTTAACAACTTCTCCTTCCAATCCTCCCATTTCCTTCAAACCAGAAGAGTAACCATGGGCACCCACATGGGCCACAGCTATGCCTGCCTGTTTGTCAGGTATGTGCAACAGTTCATCTTCCGCAGTTACAGCAGCAACACTCCCCATCTGTTCCTCCGCTACATCGATGACTGTATCGGCACCACCTCATGCTCCCATGAGAAGGTTAACAACAGTTCATCAACTTGACCAACACCTTCCACCACAACTTCAAATTTACCTGGACCATTCTGGGCACCTCCCTTCCCTTCTTGTACCTCTCCATTACCATCACTGGCGACCAACTAACCACGACATCTACTACAAGCCCACTGACTCCCACAGCTACCTAGACTATATCTCCTCCCATCCTACCTCCAATAAAAATGCTATTCCTTATTCCAAATTTGTCCACTTCATCTGTTCTCAGGATGTCCAATTCCACTTTAGAAAATCCCAGATGGCTCCCTCTGCATACATCGCATCGTCCTCTGCTACTTCCAGCATCTACAAATGGATCCCACCACCATATATATTTTCCCTCCTCTCCCCTATCAGCATTCCAGAGATACCATTCCTTCAGCGGGTGAATTTTGTGAATAATTTTTTTGTCTGTTTTAAACCTGGTAACCAACCTCACTAACTTAATCTGGGTAATTTTCACTGTACAATGACTTAAATAAATTGCAAAGCTATGGTCTGGACTGCCTGCTTAAAGAATGTTTTGAGTGTCTGGCCAGGTCTTCTTCAGGTCCAGCTCACCACACATCATTCCAGACTTGTAACTATATCATCATTCCTTCAGAGCTGCTGGGACAAAATTCTGTAACTCCTTTCCTAACAGCACTTTGTTGTCCACATAGGGAGTGCAGTGGTTCAACAAGGCAACTCACCACCAATTTCTCCAGTGCAATTAGAGATGGGCAATTATTGTTGGCATTGCTGGGAGCATCCAAATACCCTGAGTAATTAAAAGGAAAAGGCAGATTAATCAGATTTCTCAACAAAGAATTTTAAACATTTAATAACTTAAATTATTGTGAGTCTTTAACTTCAACTACTACACCATACCTGCCAAATATTCATATATATCATGCTCAGTACATAGAGAACAGCATATAAAATCAAATATACTTAAATATATTTTGTTGTATAATTTTAAATCATCATTATTTGTGCTTGTTCTCTCTTCTATACAATTCTTCTATTTCTTGTCCCATTCTCTGAATGTGAAGGGGAGTGTATGACCTACTTCCTGATGTCTCACTAAACTTCAGGTATGCAAGACTGAACCAATTGTAAATCATTAACTATATGTTGGCATAAATGGTCTTGTGTCTTTTCCATTCAAATACTTTAAGTCACAACTATTGCTGATGAAAATACTGAACTATTCTTGATCCCATTTCAAGTAAATCTTCTGCAGAAATAATACTGTATATCATTGTTTCAATCTTTGAGGTAATAAGCAAATTTAAAATGTAGATGCCAATAAAGAGGAACAATTTCAAATCCTACTATTTTCAAAAAATCTCTTGATTATATTGCTATTTTTAGATGGCAATAAATTCTTCTCCATTTGGAGCATAGTATGTATAAAAAGTTTTATGGCTATACAGTCATCATCTTTTCAGTTTTGTAAATCAGAAATAGCAAATGTTACGAAGTGAAGGTATCCAATTTGCCTAGCTCTGAAGAAGGGTCACCAAAGTCAAAGCATTAACTCTGCTTTCACTGCACAGCTGCCAGACCTGCTGAGTTTCTCCAGCAATTTCCATTTTTTGTATGCCTAGATTGAAGCTGGGTTTAAAATGAACCCATTTTATCACCTGTGTATTTTTGTTTTTTGGAAATTCTGTTTATTTTTAAAAACAAGCAGACACGTTCATTCAACTTAAAAAATGGTGATACTAAAATCTATGCATATGTGTATGCATGTAAATGCAGTGCTTTGTCCTGGTGCATGTATGTAACAGAATATCTCTAATCCATAGTTATCAGTCTCAGGCTGCAAGCTATGAGTAATAGTTCTCAGTCAACCTTTCCTTTAAGATATTCTGTGAAAATAAATCCTTTACAGCTTTGAATACTTGATTTAATCTTGAAATCTACCATCTTATTGAGTACATATCAAGTGAGATATGTTTCGTTTATTTATTTCCTTTTTAAATCATTTTTTGCTTTTGACCCATATTAATACGCCTTTATTATTTTTTCATAACACTGCTTCTTTTCCCAAGGATAACATACAAAGGGAACAGGAGGCAATTGACTTTTATAAAGAATGAAGGTGGAGGTAACATCACCTCACCACTTACTATTATCAAGGACGGATGAAGAAAGATTCCTTTGAAATGTTGCACAGGTTCTAATCCCAATACAATCAATAGTCATTTAAAACAGGTTGGGTTAAACTTTCAGAGCTGTTAGCAATCATTACTGTAAATCAAACAATACTATTAGAATTCTTAACAATTGAGATTCCTTTTTCTGACTCATTTCAGAGTTGTCTGAATCATTTAATTTTTCTGCTGTTGAAAGCAATGGGGTGCTATTCTGAATACAAAACAAACATTTGTTCTAGAGAATTCGATGTTCTAGCTGTTTCACGTTCATACTGTTTTTACTGGAAGATTCCAATTTAGATGTGCAATAAAACAAAATAGGAATTATCATTTTTGAAGACATATTCTACCTTTTTGCATAGCCAATTAAACCATTGTCATATTTTCAGATGTTGTTGCTGCGAGCTTCTTTAACTTCTGGTTACCAGCCACTGGTGGCTTGTGGCTAGGGTAATTATTGCTACTAATCTTTTCTAATTCTCTGAGTTGCCCTCACAGAGGCACTCTTCGACACTATCTCAGGTTTTTGGCATCATCTGAGGACATTTAATCTCATGATTATCCATCATGGAAGACAGCTGCACGGTTATAATTAGTACTTGTTTGTTGCAGTATTCTGGATTCCTACAATGGGCAATTTCTTCTCGATGCCCAAATCCTGAATCTGAGGAGATTGCCCTCACTTCCATGGAGCTTGTATATAAAAAAAAATCACATAACACCTGGTTATAGTCCAGCAGGTTTATTTGGAAGCATTGGCTTTCTGAGTGCTGCTCCTTCATTAGGTAGCTGTCATCAGGTAGATGAAGCAACAGTGCTCAGAAAGCTAGTGCTTCCAAATAAACCTGTTGGACTATAGCCTGGTGTTGTGTGATTTTTAACCTTGTCCACCCCAGTCCAACACCAGTTCCTCCGCATCATGGCTTCCATGGAATTTGCCACTTGGCAATTCCTCAGGAGCAAAGAGAATGGAATCTCTATCTGAAGACATCGTCTAGCTACAATAGCAGGATGGGAAGGACTGTGAATGCTTCTCAGTGCAATCTGATAAATCTATCAACATGACCCAAATAACCCAGCTAATTGTTTTTTGTGCACATAGTTTTAAGGACATAACAACTGAAGAAGATCTTTTGATCTTTTTGTCCCTTGAAGAAAGAACAATGGGTGAGGATATCTACAATGAATTCAAAAGGTATGTGCTTGAGAAAATAACATCCTAACCAAGAAACTGGTTTCCTTCGCAACTGTTAGTGCACCAGTCATGTTTGATGCAATTGTGGGTTTTGTTGCATTTTGCAGAAATGATTCTGACTTCCCCTCTTTTGTCAATTGCCACAACATAATCCACCAGTAAGATGGTAAAATTATAGACTTTTATTTTGTAATGAAAGTTGTTAAGATAGTAATCTCAATTCAAGCAAGTTCCCTTCAGTGCAGTTTGTTTAACCCCTTCCTCAATAAACTTATAGCTGCCTATAGTAAACTATTCGTATATGCTAATGCAAGACGGTCAATTTGAGGAAAGATTCTCCAAAGGCTTTTTAGATCTCATGCTAGGAATCATGATATGTACTGTCATCTGTCAGCCAATGCCTAGCTGTTCGACTTAGGGTTCCTTACAGACATAATTTCAAAACTGAAAAAGTTGAACTGGACAGTGCAGGGAAAGGACAGAGTGTTAATACAAATGATCAGTGCTATGAATGCATTGGTATTAACTCTGAGTCTGTGGTCCTTCCTGTGAAAAAACTAAAATGCTGCAATACTTCCTATGTCTGCAGAAAATATCAGAAAAGAATCAAAGGCACCTGAGAAAGTCAGAGGCATTCAAAAGGTAATTTCAGGAATTAGATGCGATGGAGCAAATCATCCTTTTGTCAAAACTTCATTCCTTCAAGTAGATATTGGTGGGTTGACGACTACATTTTATCAAGTGTTTGGTTTACAAAAGAGTTAATATGGAGATAAGATCTATGCAAATAGACATTGAGATGGAAGTCAGTACAGGGACAGTGATTTTGAGGACTTGTAAACAGTGAAAAATACACACTTCTATCAACCTATGCTTTTAAAGTGAAAACTTACATTGATACCACATATCACTATGAAACAGCTTTCTCCTAAATGAAGATAATCAAATCCAAATATCACACCCACCTCACACATAGCCATTTGTATCCAATTAAGAGGCCCAAACTACATCCCAGGTTTCATGACACTGGTGGATAATATGCAGTCGCAGGTGTCGGACTAAGACTTAGTGAGTAGAAACAACTATACATTCTTAGTTTTATTTTATCTAGTGCAAGAATAATAAAAAATATTGTGTTCTTCTGGGTAGATCCTGGGTTGTATTTCCTTATATTCAAAAGTGATCTTGTGCTTAAAAAGATTGGAGGTAACTGTAATAACTTAATATTAGCCCAGGCTTAATGTGCCTGTCAATGTAACAGTTATATATATATTAATATTTAGCTGTAATAAACATCTGTTAGATTTTTCCATCCCACAATATCCATGTTTCTTGTGCTATAAAGGAAAACATAAGCATGACCAGTTTGGTAAAATAGCATACCAGAAACAAAATCACGTCAACTGGCATTGACAGTTCAGATTTGAGACACAACAGATTGCAATGTGCTTTGGTGATGGTAGGAATGAAAACCATTTTCCACAGTCCCTCCTTCCTGTTAACGTTTCCGTAATGTCAACGTGGATAATCTCAATAAATCCCTTTACATCTTTTTTGAGTTTCACCATGAATCTAGGAAGCCCAATTAAATCTTTTGATGGCCAGTTGGTTGTCAAGAGTTTGGTTCTGTAACAGTTATCCTGTTGGAGCTAATGGGGCTTTTTAGAATTAGAATCCCTACAACGTGGAAACAGGCAATTTAGCCCAACAAGTCCACACCAACCCTCCAAAGGGTATCACACCCAGACCCATTCCCCTACCCTATCCTCAATATTTCCCCTTACTAATGCACCTAGCCTATGCATCCATGAGCATGATTGGCAATTTAGCACAGCCAGTTCACCTAACCTGCACATCTTTGGACCGTAGGAACAAACTGGAGCACCCAGAGGAAACACACAGGAAGAATGCGCAAACTCCATGCAGGTTGCCCTAGGCTGGAATTGAACCTGGATCCCTGGTGCTGTGAGGCAGCAGTGCTAACCACTGAGCCACTGTGCCGCCCTTAAGAACATTACAGCTAAGAAATGAGTGCAAACTCAAAATTGTGAAGTGATGACTGCAAACTACGTAAACACATTCGAATCTCCTGTGTACCTTGTCATGCAATGCAAATTATAGCTTACCTATGTTTTTGACAATTATTCCACATGTGTCATATCATCTCATCTCTGTATACTGTAATGTCTGATTCTTTAGCTATGGTATCTAGTTGGATAACAGTGACATCCACACTTGTCTCAAGTTTAAAAGCAGCAAGGATGTCCATTGGCATCAATACGTTTTGTGAAACTAGAGTCAATTGGATCACAAATTTCCCACATTAATGCCAGGGTTGCTCAACCATTCTGAGATATTTGTATGTAACCTGCTCCTTTTTTGCAGCTCTGTGCGTGTGTTCTATGTCTGCACATCTGCTAGTGATCAATAGTTTTACAGTGGTAGAATTCTTTTGCTGTGGCTGTGCATTGTTTATACCCATGATTCTTTGCTGTTACACACCACTGAAACTGACTCTTTTCACATCTCCCTTCTTTTTACTTTATTATTGTAAAGTGTTTTAAATCTGCATATTTCAATGCTTTTTGTAATCTGCTTGCTGTCTTTAAGCTTGTATTCAATTAATGCTATCTAAAATTCCAAGGACTTTCAAACTCTGTTCTAATCATGCGGTTTTAAATTCTTTCACTAAAGCTTGTAAAATACCTGTTCTGCTTTGAGTTTTCCTGTTTTACTTTAGTGCTCAAAATGGTAGCTTCCCCTCTTTTAGATAATAATAAGTCCCCTGGGCCTGATGGCATTTATCCTAGGATTCTCTGGGAAGCAAGGGAGGAGATTGCAGAGCCATTGGCCTTCCGCCTTGATTTTTATGTCCTCGTTGTCTACAGGAATAGTGCCAGAAGACTGGAGGATAGCAAATGTGGTTCCCTTGTTCAAGAAGGGGATTAGGGATAACCCTAGTAACTATAGGCCGGTGAGTGTCACTTCTGTTGTGGGCAAAGTCTTAGAGAGAATTGTAAGGGATAGTATTTATGAACATCTGGATAGGAATAATGTGATCAAAGATAGTTAGCATGATTTTGTGAAGGCAGGTCGTGCCTCACAAACCTTATTAAATTCTTCGAGAAGGTGACTAAGGAGGTGGACGAGGGTAAAGCGGTAGATGCGGTGTATATGGATTTTAGTAAGGCGTTTGATAAGGTTCCCCATGGTAGGCTACTGCAAAAAATACGGAGGTATGGCATTGAGGGTGCATTAGAGGTTTGGATTAGGAATTGGCTGGCTGGAAGAAGACAGAGGGTAGTAGTTGATGGTAAAGGTTCATCTTAGAGTGCAGTTACTAGCGGTGTTCCACAAGGATCTGTTTTGGGACCATTGCTGTTTGTCATTTTTATAAATGACCTGGAGGAGGGGCTAGAAGGTTGGGTGAGCAAGTTTGCAGATGATACGAAAGTCGGTGGAATTGTTGACAGTGAGGAAGAGTGTGTCAGTTTACAGCGGGATATAGATAAGCTGCAGAGCTGGGCAGAAAGGTGGCAAATGGAGTTCAATGTAGGTAAGTGTGAGGTGATTCACTTTGGTATGAGTAACAAAAAGATGGGGTACTGGGCTAATGGTCAGATACTTGGTAGTGTGGATGAGCAGAGGGATCTTGGTGTCCATGTACACAAATCTCTGAAAGTTGCCACCCACAGGTAAATAGTGCTGTGAAGAAGGCATATGGTGTACTGGCTTTTATTGGTAGAGGAATTGAGTTCCGGAGTCCTGAGGTCATGTTGCAGTTGTATAAGACTCTGGTGCGGCCGCATCTGGAGTATTGTGTGCAGGTTTGGTCGCCATACTATAAGGAAGGATGTGGAGGCACTGGAACGGGTGCAGAGGAGGTTTACCAGGATGTTGCTTGGTATGTTAGGAAGATCGTATGAGGAAAGGCTGAGGCACTTGGAGCTGTTTTCATTGGAGAAAAGAAGGTTTAGGGGTGACTTGATAGAGGTGTACAAGATGATTAGGGGTTTAGACAGGGTTGACCATGAGAACCTTTTTCCACGTATGGAGTCAGCTATTATGAGGGGGCATAGCTTTAAATTAAGGGGTGGTAGGTATAGGACAGATGTTAGGGGTAGATGCTTTACTCAGCGACTCGTGAGTTCATGGAATGCCCTGCCAGTAGCAGTGGTGGACTCTCCCTCTTTATGGGCATTTAAACGGGCATTGGATAGGCATATGGAGGATAGTGGGCTAGTGTAGGTTAGGTGGGCTTGGATCGGCGCAACATCGAGGGCCAAAGGGCCTGTACTGCGCTGTACTCTTCTATGTTCTATGTTTCTAGGTTTTATCCACATTCTGCAGCCAAGATGGCATTATCACACTTCATCCTGAATGAAACGGATGCTTTCCTGACTTTCACAACCTAATAAAGTAAAACCTCTTGTGTATTTTTTTTAAACTCAGTTCCTTTGACCATCACCTTAAAAAATCTTGCCATCAAAATTATGACTTAAATCCTCAGTATCCTGATCTTCTAAGTCTTAAAAATATACAAGCTTTCTTCTTCTTTTAGACATCTCCTTTAAATTGCCCCTTTTTAAAAACACCTTAAAGTTTCAGTCCTTTTGCTGCTCTGACCTCTGTAAAAAGAAATTTTCTGCATTTTATAGTCACCTGCATCTTGTCAGCCTGATCACATGATGATGCTTATCTGGGAACTTTCTTTTCACTGTCTTCCCTTCCCTATTTAATCTCTGCAACATTTTGATAAACATTTTCTCCTATTCTATGACTTTAACTTTACTTCTAGAGCCTTTAATGGCTCCGTACAAAGCTTCCGCCTGTTCCCAGTTTTCCTAGATTTCAACATTTCCAAGCTCACGTGAAGGTCACCTTCTAGAGTGTTGTTTTTGTCCCACTGTGTTGCTCTCAGTCAGTGTTTGCAGTTCAACTGCTTCTGGACTGTGTATATCTTTATGAAGTGGTGATTGTCTTAGTGGTAAATTCACCTGTCTGCGTTTCCTTTTTCTCGACAGGGTCAATTTGAATTCAAACTCACACAGCTACTTACATTGTTATTATTTGGCTATCAGTATGTTGCAAGATCTGGTTCCAACAACCTGTGCTTTGTTGTTGGGGTAGTTTGGGAAGCAGCCCTGGAGCATTGCGCAGGCAGTGAGTCCGGTACGGAGACCAACATCGCAGAGGCAGTCCTGGCATTTACCTTGGAGCAGCTGAGTGCCGGTACGGTGTGGACTGGGGCTTGGGGCAGTGTGGGGATGGCTGTTGGACTGGGGTCTGGTGCAGGTGGTCAGACCACGTGCAGAGGCCCTCCGCTGAGCTGCTACACTGTAATGTCTATTTGAATTTTCCTACATTACTGCAATGTCAAACCTTTAATGATGTCCTTTTAAAATTATTTTTCAACTCTGTCAGTAATGTAACTACTTTTATTGCTCTGCTGTCTCCGAGAACCCTACCTCGGTACTTGTACCTTAGATGTCGCCATAAGAAGACAGACATTATAAAAGCTTTTCACTGTACTCCTGCAATAGAGTACATGTGACAATAAAAAACATGTCTGAAATCCTCTTTACTGCACTTTTAAACCAATGTAAAGTCATAATAGTCCCACAGGAATGATCTCTCAGTAGATAGAGATAATTTGTGATCAGTTTAACCAGAAGGCCACCATCTCAAGTTAAAAGCAAGGTTGAGTAGGTGGGACTTACATGCTGCCCTTGGCTAGTCCAGGTATTGAACCCATGCTGTTGGAGTGCATAGTCATGTTGCATGGCTGCATAACTAATTGAGCTTTCTATTCTCAGACTAGTTGTCAGTCTAATTATCAGTGTTAGAGAATAATCACCCCACAGTCTTAACAAGAAGGGGAAACTGTCCTGCAGATCAAGGTATAGTTCATTGCATGATAGCAAGTGGTGCAATAAATATTAACTGGTTGAGCATAAATTCCAAGCATCAGAACCATGTGTCACATTTGTCTCTATTAGAACCTTTGGAAGACAACCTGTTTCTCGATCCAAAGATTGTGCGACATTAGATGGGGTGGAAGTCAGTACAGCTCAATGTTAACTCTTTCAGAACCATCATTTTATACAATAATCATAAAACCCATTTTCAAATTTCTCAGCAGCTTTGAATGACGATTGGATATAAATGTGTCAGCATAATTCAATTTAAATGTACAAGGACTGACAAAATAGCGTAGAACCAGGTGATTGACCTAAATAATACCTTATTTTTTTGAAGTAATCAATTGATAGAATGTTGTAATACTAGAGATAAAAGGAAGATAAAAATGCTGGAAATTAAAATAAAGACTGAAAATATATAATCCTCTGAAAAAGCAAGCTAAACATCAAATAAGATTCTTCATCAGAACTATTATCCTTGCAATTGTATAGATTTAGCCCTAAATAGTTGCCTGTTGTTAGAATCACTCTTCTTCCCATCAGTAGGACCTTCACTGGAACTAAAATATGGTTGACCCACTCTCCTTATATATCTGAAATGTTGCTCATCACCTACCTCAGGCAAATAACATGATGGAACAAGACAACTATTCTGAAGAAAGGTTGCAGATCTGAAATAGTGATTATGTTTCTGTCTTCATAGATGCTGTCTGATCACCTGAATATTTTCTAATTTTATTTCTGGGATGCACTGCTAAGGCTGTATAAGCCTCCGGTGAGATTGCATTTGCACGTTTGTGAGCAGTTTAGGGCTCCATATCTCAGCAAGTATGTGGTGGCCTTGGAGGGGATCCAGAGGACATTTATTAGAAGGATCCCAGGGATGAAGAGCTTGTCATGTGAGGAGCAATTGAGGACTTGGAGTCTAGAAAGCTGAGGGATGATCTCGTTGAAACTTGCAGAACACTGAGAAGCTTGGATAGAGTGGACATGGAGAAGATGTTTCCACTAGTAGGAGAGATTAGGAATAGTGGGCACAGACTCAGAGTGAAAGAGTGATGCTTTGAAACTGAGAAGAGGAGGAATTTATTCAGCCGGAGAGTGGGGAAGCTGTGGAAACCTTTACTGCAGAGGGCTATGGAGGCCAAGTCATTGAGTGTATCTAAAACAGCGACAGATTCTTGATTAGTACGAGGATCAATGATTACAGGAGGAGAATGGGGTTGAGAAACATATCAGCCATGATCAAATGGTAGAGCAGACTTGATGGGCTGAATGGCTTAATTCTGCTCCTATATCTATGGTCTTACTTCAAATAACAAAAACATTGCCCTGTAGAATATGACCTTGAAAAATTTTCAGGGATGATCTTTGTATAATAATCAAAACAAATGCCAAGTGAGATGCCCATGATTCTTGTGTTTCTTTATCAAAGTCCAGCAGTTCAAAATGGCATTTGAGTCTTTAAACAAGTGACATATAACTGATTGTAGGCAAGCTCTCAGGTCATGTATGTTCAGACCAGACCCAAAAATAGCATTCGGTATATTTATGTCTGGGGCAGGCTGCTAGAGGAGAAGATTGAATGATATGGATGCCTTTCAAGTCTAGAAAGATTGTGAGGTTGGGGATTGGCCTCATGGGGCAAATGTGGGGAAGAAAATGTAAAGATTTAATTGTAATTTTGCTCCAAGTGTAGCTACTGAGTGTGTATGACAGGAGCTATGTCATAGTTATAGTCATGTCACCTCATATAGAATTACAGTCTGAATCCATAAGGTTGCAGCAGCATATACTCCTTACCAGGCCTTCTAAATATTGATGCTTAATAAAGCCTGTAATTTGTTAATTCAGCTGAGTGTAGATTTAATATTTCTACAGTGGAGACATCCATTTCTCCTGACTGCACTTGGAAATAGAATGAGACTCTTTATGAGGGTCCCTTCTATCTTCAAATAAACTGCAGACTTGTTTTTACCTCACAGGAAAGCTGCAGTGACTTATCCTGCTCAAGATCCATTAAAACTTCATGGATTGTAGTCATGTAATATCATCTGGTTAGAATTCATGAGACTTCTGCTTGTCTTAAGTGGACCCATGATTTACCCGAAATGATCTGCAACTTAATATCACAAATGGTCAAAAATAATTGGGATCTGAACAGGTATGTCACCTAGTTATTTATAAGTGTTTGCCTACCAAATCTGCAGCAGGTATATAGAATTGAAAATTGACTGACCTATGTTTTATTACAGTGTTTGCCATAATGCATCACCTTATTTTCTGTCAATCAGATTCTACACTTCCAATGCCTTGAACTAAATGACCATTAATGGAATAAGCTGAAAGACAAGAGGTTATTGGTTAGCTCAGATTGCCGTAATGTACTGCAATGGAAAGAAAATCAACTTGAGCAGAGAATCGATTTGATGTTTGTTTTAATGCATTTACGTTGTCACCATACATGTGACCAGTGCAGCTTTTCACCTTGGTTAGACTTTGCAAATCATTGATTCTGTACCTCCCAATAACACACCAAGAAGGGAATCTCTAAATGGATCAGATTTGTATTTGATCAGAATTTGGTGTGAGTAGTCATAAGTGAAAATTCTGTGGATAATGAAAGAAAAGTTCAACACATGCAAAATCCCATTTTCCATGAAGTTTTTTTTTGTAATGCAGGCTGAAGAGAAGGTTCTAAGTGATTATCTGGGAGTTTAAGTTATGTGAGGCAGTTTACAAATCCCAAAGTAGATTAAAAATTATTCAAATTGGAGGGTTGGAGCCAACCTCCAGATGGATCAAAGCATTGACTACAGAGAGAAAGTGAGATTAGCGGACGATGGCAGAAACGTGTCTCTTAGGAGGTTTCCCCCATTCGTAATGCCTACTCCTACCATCAGACACTGAGTGTCTTTGAATGAGGGTCCTCCTCCGTGGAAGCCTGCAAACATAATGGGGTGAAAAAGCCCTTAAGTCAGCATTAATTGCAAGAGCCTGACCACCTATCATTTGCCCAATGAATTGCACCCCCCACCATGTAAATTTGCCATCAAGGGGTGGGCATTGAATTCCACCCCATCTTTGGTGTCCATGACCTTCAATCAGTTCTAGTAAAACAAATGTAATGGTATAATGAGGACATGTGAAGTAGGAGTTTGATATGCTTTCCGTTATTGGTCAGAGTTGGGAGGTCATGTTGTGGCTGTACAGGACATTGGTTAGGCCACTGTTGGAATATTGCACACAATTCTGGTCTCCTTCTTATCAGAAAGATGTTGTGAAACATGAAAGGGTTCAGAAAAGATTTACAGGGATGTTGCCAGGGTTGGAGGATCTGAGCTATAGGGAGAGGCTGAACAGGCTGGGGCTGTTTTCCCTGGAGCATCGGAGGCTGAGGGGTGACCTTATAAAGGTTTACAAAATTATGAGGGGCATGAATAGGGTAAATAGACAAAGTCTTTTCCCTGGGGTGGGTCCGTCCAGAAGTAGAGGGCATAGGTTTAGGGTGAGAGGAGAAAGATATAAAAGAGATCTAAGGGGCAACATTTTCACGCAGAGTGTGGAATGCGTATGGAATGAGCTGCCAGAGGAAGTGGTAGAGGCTGGTACAATTGCAACATTTAAGAGGCATTTGGATGGGTATATGAATAGGAAGGGTTTGGAGGGATATGGGCCAGGTGCTGGCAGTTGGGGCTAGATTGGGTTGGGATATCTGGTCAGCATGGACGGGTTGGACTGAAGGGTCTGTTTCCATGCTGTACATCTCTATGACTCTATGACTCTATTGCCTTTACCACATAATGGAGAATCTGATAAAGCCATCAGTCTCAATAGGTCTGGCAGCATCTGTGAAGAGAAATTGGAGTTAATGTTTCAGGCTCGGAGACACTTCCTTGGAACTGTTCTGAGAAAGGGTTCTGCACCGAAATGTTAATTCTCTGATTTCTCTTCACAGATGCTGCAAAATCTGCTGAGTTTTTCCAACAACTTCTATTTTTGCTTCTGATTTATAGCATCTGCAGTGCTTTTGTTTTTTTATTAAAGCAGATAGTCTATCATAGACTTAATTCTCCTGTGAAATGCTTGAATTAAAATCAGTTGAATTCAATTGGATTGACTTGTTGATTTTAGGTAAAATCAATGTGTCATTAAAAATGAAATAGATCCTCTCAGTTGCCTCTTCCCTTTGAAATTGTCTCTTTCTCTTCTTGCCATTACCTCTCTCTTCATGGGTTCTTTTTCTCCATCAGCTTCTTCTCGCTTTTGCTCTTTCTCTCCATTTACAAGTTGCTGGTGACATCACTGTAATGGGTTGGATCCTTAAAACAACACCAAGACAGAGTACAGGAAAGAGATAAAGAGCTTAGTGACATGGTCTAAAGACAGCCATCTCTCCCTCAATGTCAGCAAAATAAAGGAGCTGGTTATCAACTTCAGGAAGCGGAACACAGGACATGCTCGTGTCTGTATCAATGGTGTTGAAGTGGAGATGGTCGAGAGCTTCAAGTTCCTAGGAATAAATATCAGCAACACTCTGTCTTGGACAAGAAAGGTCGCCATTGCTGCTACTTCCTCATAAGTCTAAGGTAATTTAACAAGTCCACAATGAATCGTTGAATCTTTCTAGTGTGTAAGCAGAACATTTAGCCCATTGAATCTACACAGACCCTTCGAAGATCATTCCAGTCAGAACCACTCCATCCTTGTAACGCTGAATTTCCCATGGCTGATCCACGTAGCCAACTTATCCCTGGACACTATCGACAATTCAAGCAAGGCCATTCCACATAACCTGAATATCTTTTGACTGTGGGGGGAAACCAGAACACCTGAAAGAAACCCTTGCAGACACCGGGAGAATGTGCAAACTCCACACAGATATTGACCTGAGGGTAGAATCAAATCCAGGTTCCTGACATTGTGAGGCAGCAGCACTAACCACTAAGCCACTGTACCACCCTAATGATTCTTTCCAGTTTTTATAGATGCAATGTAGAAAGCATTCTATCTGTATGCATCACACTTCACGGTATGGCAATAACTCTTCCCAAGATCTCAAGAAATTATAGAGTTTTGAATGTAGTCCAATCCATCATGCAATCCATTGACTCTGTCTACACTTTCTTGGGATAGCAGCCAACATAATCAAAAATACCTCCCATCCCAGTTATACTCTCTTCCACCTTCTTGCGGGCAGAAGATACAGAAGTTTGAAAATATGTACATACAAATTCAAGAACAGCCTGTTCCCTGCTGTTATCTGACTTTTGAACAAATCTTTCATAAATTAGGGTTGATCTTTCTCTGCACCTTCTCAGTAGCTATATTGTGCATTCTGTTCTATTACCCTGATGTACTTATGTAAGGTATGATTTGACTGGATAGCACACAAAACAAGACTTGTCACTGTATCTCAGTACATGTTACGCAATAGGTCAGTGGAAGTCCTCTTATTTTCTCTGTTCCGTTTGCCCATGCCCCAGCTCTAGCCCTCAGTTTGTCTTCTCCCTTCTCCATGCAGTCTATCAGTCTCTGTCCCCAGTCTCTCTTGTTCATCTTTTTCTCTTCTCTGTTTCTGTCATCTCTCCATTTCCCCGTTCAGTCTCTCTTACCTCAGGAAATTCAGCAACTTTTATAGGTGCACCATAGAAAACATTCTATCTGGATCCATCATGGCTTGGTATAGCAAGTGCTCTACCCAGGACTGCAAGAAACTACATAGAGTTGTGAACACAGCCCAGTCCCTTTCACAACCAGCCTTCTTTCCGTTGACTCCACCGACACATTTTGTTGCCTTAGAAAGCTGGTGAACATTAAAGGCCCCCCCCCCCTCCAGTTACAATCTCTTCCAACTTTTTCTGCCTGGCAGAAGACATAAAAGCTTAAACACAAGAACCAACAGATTCAAGAACAGCTTCTTCCTCACTGTTATTAGGCTTCTGAATTACCTCTCAAATTTCAAATTTAATGTTGTCCTTGCTCTGTGTGCACCTTCTCTGCAGGTGTAATATTGTATTCCTCGTTCTGTTCTAAAGTCCCAATGCACTTTGTATGGTATGATTTGCCTATACTGCACATATAACTTTTTGTTGTACTGAGTACATGTGACAACAATAAATCAAATCAAAAGTATACATCCAGTCTCTCTTGCTCTCCAGTCACTATAGAAACATCATCTTCTCCAAGTGCCTAGGGCAGGAGTCCTTTGTAGATATACCCATTTCAAACAGGTATGCTGTTTTGGATAATGTAGGGGGTGATGGATTCTCAGGGAAACGTAGCACAAACAGCTAAGTTTCTGGTTTTGAGAATGGCTCTGATGCAACGAGGGGTACGTTGGCTTCCAAGAGATCAATTGTTTTAGGGGATTCTGTAGCCCGAGGTACAGACAGATGTTTCTGTGACCAGCAGCGAAAAAACAGAATGGTGTGTTGCTTCCCTGGTGCCAGGATCAAGGATGTCTCAGAGAGGGTGCAGAATATTCTCACTGGGGAGAGGGGCCAGCAAGAGGTCATTGTCCACATTGGAACCAATGATATAGGAAGGGAAAAGGTTGAGATTCTGAAGGGAGATTACAGAGCGTTAGGCAGAAATCTAAAAAGGAGGTCCTCAAGAGTAGTAATATCTGGATTACTCCCAGTGCTACGAGCTAGTGAGGGCAGGAATAGGAGGATAGAGCAGATGAATGCATGGCTGAGGAGCTGGTGTATAGGAGAAGGATTCACATTTTTGAATCATTGGAATCTCTTTTAGGGTAGAAGTGACCTGTACAAGAAGGACGGATTGCACCTAAATTGGAAGGGGACGAATATTCTGGCAGGGAGATTTGCTAGAACTGCTTGGGAGGATTTAAACTAGTAAGGTGGGGGGTTGGGACCCAGGGAGATAGTGAGGAAAGAGATCGATCTGAGACAGGTAGAGTTGAAAACAGAAGTGAGTCAAACAGTCAGGGCAGGCAGGGACAAGGTAGGACTAATAAATTAAACTGCATTTATTTCAATGCAAGGGGCCTAACAGGGAAGGCAGATGAACTCAGGGCATGGTTAGAAAAATGGGACTGGGATATCAGAGCAATTATGGAAACATGGCTCAGGGATGGGCAGGACTGGCAGCTTAATGTTCCAGGATACAAATGCTACAGGCAGGATAGAAAGGGAGGCAAGAGGGGAGGGGTGTGGCATTTTTGATAAGGGATAGCATTACAGCTGTGCTGAGGGAGGATATTCCTGGAAATACATCCAGGGAAGTTATTTAGGTGGAACTGAGAAATAAGAAAGGGATGATCACCTTATTGGGATTGTATTATAGACCCCCCAATAGTCAGAGGGAAATTGAGAAACAAACTTGTAAGCAGATCTCAGTTATCTGTAAGAATAATAGAGTAGTTATGGTCGGGGATTTTAACTTTCAAAATATAGACTGGGACTGCCATAGTGTTAAGGGTTTAGATGGAGAGGAATTTCTTTAGTGCGTACAAGACAATTTTCTAATTCAGTATGTGGATGTACCTACTAGAGAAGGTGAAAAACCCGACCTATTCTTGGGAAATAAGGCAGGGCAGGTGACTGAGGTGTCAGTGGGGGAGTACTTTGGTGCCTGCAACCATAATTCTATTAGATTTAAAATAGTGATAGAAAAGGATAGACCAGATCTAAAAGTTGAACTTCTAAATTGGAGAAAGGACAATTTTGACAGTATTAGGCAAGAACTTTTGAAAGCTGATTGGGGGCAGATGTTCACAAGTGAAGGGACGGCTGGAAAATGGGAAGCCTTCGGGAATGAGATAACGAGACTCCAGAGAAAGTATATTCCTGTCAGGGTGAAAGGGAAGGCTGGTAGGTATAGGGAATGCTGGATGACTATAGATCAGTGAGCCTGACTTCGGTGGTGGGCAAGTTGTTGGAGGGAATCCTGAGTGGCAGGATGCACATGTATTTGGGAAGGCAAGGACTGATTAGGGCTAGTCAATATGGCTTTGGGTGTGGGAAATCATGTCTCATAAACTTGATTGAGTATTATCAGGAAGTGACAAAGAGGATTGATGAGGGCAGAGCAGGAGATGTGATCTATATAGACTTCAATAAGGCGTTCGACAAGATTGCCCATGGGAGACTGATTAACAAGGTTAGATCTCAGAATACTGGAAGAACTAGCCATTTGGATACAGAACTGGCTCAAACGTAGAAGACAGATGGTGGTGGTGGAGGGTTGTTTTTCAGACTGGAGGCCTGTGACCAGTGGAGTGCCACAAGGATCGATGCTGGGCCCTCTACTTTTTGTCATTTACATAAATGATTTGATGCGAGCATAAAAGGTGCAGTTAGTAAGTTTACAGATGACACCAAAATTGGAGGTGTTGTGGACAGCGAAGAGGGTTACCTCCGATTACAATGGGATCTGGACCAGATGGGCCAATGGGCTGAGAAGTGGCAGATGGAGTTTAATTCAGATAAATGCGAGGTGCTGCATTTGGGAAAGCAAATCTTAACAGGACTTATACACTTAATAGTAAGGTCCTAGGGAGTGTTGCTGAACAAAGAGACCTTGGAGTGCAGGTTCATAGCTCCTTGAAAGTGGAGTCGCAGGTAGATAGAACAGTGAAGGTGGTGTTTGGTATGCTTTCCTTTATTGGTCAGAGTATTGAGTACAGGAGTTGGGAGGTCATGTTGCAGCTGTATAAGACATTGGTTAGGCCACTGTTAGAATATTGTGTGCAATTCTGGTCTCCTTCCTGTCAGAAAGATGTTGTGAAACTTGAAAAGGTTCAGAAAAGATTTACAAGGATGTTGGCAGGGTTGGAGGATTTGAGCTATAGGGAAAGGCTGAACAGATTAGGGAAGCTTTCCCTGGAACATCGGAGGCTAAGGCGTGACCTTATAGAGGTTAACCAAATTATGAGGGGCATGGGTAGGGTAAGTAGGCAAAGTCTTTTCCCTAGAGTGGGGAAGTCCAGAACTAGAGGGCATAAGTTTAGGGTGAGAGGGAAAAGATATAAAAGAGACCTAAGAGACAACTTTTTCACACTGAGGGTGGTGCATGTATGGAATGAGCTGCCAGAGGAAGTGGTGGAGGCTGGTACAATTGCAACATTTAAAAGGCATTTGGATGTGTATATGAATAGGAAGGGTTTGGAGGGATAAGGGCCGGATGCTGGCAGGTGGGACTAGATTGGGTTGGGATATCTAGTTGACATGGACAGGTTGGACCAAAGGGTCTGTTTCCATGCTGTACATCTCTATGACTCTATAAGTGCTTTTATTTCTGTCTCTCCTTTATCCTCAGTCTGTTCCCACCTCCTCCACAACTCACCACACTTCCTGTTCTCCAGCCTCTGCAGAAAATTTTGCACCGTTGATAACTGCATGGCATTTATAAAGGCAGACAATCTCAGGTATAATTTACAACTGGCAGATTTGAAGAATAAGCACGAAATGTTTTGAATTAGTGAATTTCAAAGATGGAGGAGAGAAGGCGAGGCCTTAGTGAACTGCCAGGTTTAACCTATTTGAAGTAAATCAAAGCTGTTACAGAGCACCAGATGGACAAGGTGATTCACTGACATTGACTTGCAAAATAATTTGTCTGCTTAAAGTGCGTGCCACATTTAAATCAAAACTGCAGCCGTTTATAGAGAGATCTAAAAGGCATTTCTTGTCTTGCATAAATAATTTGTTACTTTTATGATTTCTATCCCTGAAAGAAGTACTTTACACAGGAATTTACAGTGCCTTTTGAAATGAAAATTTTCAACTCATACAATTCTGGTAGTGCACAATTAGAGACAGTAATTTTAATTATATAAAAATACTATTTACAAAGCTGCCATATAACCAATTTAATTAAGTGCATTATCCACATTGGAACTCCGCTGGTCCTCGATGTAAGATATACACAAAATTAGTTAGCTTTTGGCTTTGCTGAGGTTGGATGCGCAGACTCAGCACAATTCTCATTCCACAAACTCAACCCAGCTCTTTCGATTTTCATTCTTGGGGAGAGGCAGAATGAGATCAAGTTTGAGGCAGCCATGGAGGCTGCAAAACGCAGAGAAGGGTTGTGAGAGAGAGCTGCCTCAATATAGAAGGCACTTCAAGAAATAAGCAAAAGTCATCCCTCTAGCCCTTAGTCCACACATCCCCTCACCCTGTCTACACACTCCACATGCCTATTCATGTGTACCTAGACCACTTTGTGTCCCTCATCAACCCCCAGGGCCCTTCTTGCTCTCTATGCCAATGTACAGCCCTCGAACCACTCTCCATAGCCCTTTATTTCTCTCATCTCTATCTAAAACCCATTATCCACTGCCTATGCCCTTGACCTTATCTGTCAGACTATATATCTCTATCCATACCCAAGTCTCTTTATAGGATCCCTAAATTACTGAAAGAGGCCATTTGGCTCAAAGACTCTGCACCAATCCTATGAAGAGCTTCTCACCCATACCTAGTACTATATCCTATCTCCATAACCCCGCATTTACTTAGTTCCAACCTGCCCCTATCTGCCAACTTTACAAAATATTTTCCACACTTTCCTTGTAAAGCTGCAAAAACGTTATACATCCACAAACCACAGATGTGCAAATTATAGCTATCCCCAGTTTTCACTAACCCCTAACCCCTGAAGGTGATCATGTATAGGGACAGGACTTTGTGGATTAATGCCTCCAGCAGCAGTTTGGCTAAGCCGGAGATCTTCTTCATCTATGTAAACATTTATGATGTAAAGACCAAAGCCTTGGTCACACTATTGCCATTTCAAAAATGTCAGACCAAAGCTCTGTGTTAACCAAACTTGTTTCACCACAAATGCTATGGAGGAACACATGAAGACTTGTAGTCATGACATCCATTCAAGACAGCTCCACCCATGGCTGTTATAAGTGACAGCTGAACTCAATTTCTGTGCAGTAGGCAATTTGCAAACAGCCATGACAAAGGAACTGAGATCATGTGCAGTCAATGAATAAGCAACAAGATGGATAATAAATTAGTTTCGAGGCAGACGCCAAATGGTAAGCATGAAAGCCAATTAAAATGGGAGATGGTGTTTGTTCACCGTTTATTTATAGAATTTAGACACAGGAATAGAAAGCACAATATTAAAATTTGCAGCCAAGATCAAAGGAGGTATGATTTATCTCAAGGAAATCTAAGGCAAGCTAAAATTTTACAGAATGGGAGTCTGAATGGTAAAGTATAGTTGCTTAAAAAATGGTTCATGGAAAATATGGCAGGTGGAATAAGGAGGTCACTGACTCCTTGGAAAATAATGTTTTAAAAAGGATCAAAGGGATCTTGGTCTATTGGTTCACAATCGTGAACAGATGCAATAAATGCAAACAAAGAAATAGGGTGCATTTCAAGAAGAACAGAAATTAGAGAAGCTATGTTTAATTTGACTAACTCATTACTGAGATCTGGTTAGTGTATGGTGTACAATGCTGTTTTTTTTACAGAAAAAAGCAAATAGAAGCACTGATGAAGTCAGAAAGCAGATGTTCACTTCAGTATGAATGGTTATTATCACTAGGAAGGACTGAATAGACTTGAGCTGCTGCCTTCAAAGTAAAAAGGCTGACAGGTAACAAGATGAATGTTTTCAAATTCAGAAGTTTCATAGAATAGAAAGGAAGTATTTCCATTTGAAGGGAATCTCAAGTTAAGGATGATAAATATAAGAACCCTGAAAAATCCAATATAGAATTCAAAAAAATTTTTTTTTTTTGCTTAGTTTGGAATGTCACATGGACTGGTTGAAATGAATAGCATAGACACTATTTTAAGGGGGAGCTGGATAAGTACGTGGAGAAAGGAATGGAAAATTTGGTGGTAAATTTTGACTCCTCTGCAAGCTGTGTGTATTCTATTGATTGTATTCTAATAATACCCCAAATTTATCTCCTAGAAAAACATGTTGTCTTCTTCACGTGATCAGGTTGCAGTCTGCAACAGTCTTATTCATCAACTTACTAAAATATGCAGGGATATTTCACCTCTAGCCCTGGCATGAGCTTCTAGCTACACCCGGCAATCCACTGGGATCCTGAACAGCAGCATTTCAATGAGGTAACTCAGGTAACCCACCCGCATCAATGTATTAGATGGTCAACAAGAGGTGACTAAAATTAATGTTTAGTACATACACAGGAGAAGTATTCAATATCTGTGTGTTGACATCACTCATTATGATGAACACAAACAAGAGAAACACTGACAAATAAAAAGGCTTTGGTCTTTCCATAGCTAAATAAATGTCTGCACAGCTAGATTGAATATTCAATCATTATTATATTTCAGGTACTAATGTTTATTTGGATGCTCTTAAGAAGATAACTGAGAACCTCTTTCTGAATGTGGAGGAAATTATTTTAAAAGAAATTTCAATGCATTCTGTTAATTGGCAGCAGATTTTGGCAAAATGCCCATTTAAACTGCTCCAGCAAAAGAAAATCTCCTGCTGCAATGCTGTTTACCATAAGAAACATGTCACAGGAGGTGCAGCTCGTTTTGGGAAGGACAGCATAATGGATTGTCATGATCTAGTAGCCAACATAAAGCCCATATTTCAATGAAAAGGAAAATGTGGCAGGATGTGAAAACATTTAGCAATTGCTGTCGGCTATTTTATCGTTCAGACTAATGATTCCCAATTAAATGAACACATTGACAGCATGCACATGAAAGGATCTACAACAGAATTAGAATTTTTGTCTTGAAAGCATTGGACAAATATTTTCAATCCTGTGAAAGAAATAGGAAAAGGATCAGTATGGTGTATGTAGCACTCCTAAGTAGCAGTCAATTGCCTTAAGGACTTGCATCAATTCCCAAAGTGGTGGGTGGGGTGAGTGGGTGGGTGGGTGACAGGGATTGGGAACCTATTTGTCTCTGTTTAACTGCCCATTAAGCTTTTGCAGAACCTCTTTACAGATCTGAGAGAGCCAGAAGCTAACATTCAATTGGTAATTTGCAAACCCCCAAAAAATTCTAGTACATATTAATATACGTCTAGAGGTTCAATTGGAGAATAATCAAGTACATTTCTTACAGATAAAAACAAACTTTTAGGTACTGAAGTTTTTTGTTTCAAATTGGGTACAGTACCATTCAGCTAGACATTTGGCCAGTTCTATGTGCAGACAAGCTGCAAACACCCCTCTCCTGGTAATGCTTGTTGTTAATAATTGGACACTAAGCTTACTACTGGTCCTTTTTGGGCATATCCACTAAAGTTTACATATGTACATGACACAGATGTGGGTACAGGGACCCAGAAGTTATTGAGTTATCAGGTTTTCACCAGCAGGTTGAAAATTAAGTCACTGGTGTCAAGGAAGACTGCCTTTAATACTTGGTTGGCTTCTAATTTGTTCTTCCTTGGTAGACTTGTTTTATGATTTTTGCTTGGATTTGATTAACTGTCATGGAAATGATTTAATTTTCCAATGAGATGTATTTAGCAGGTCCAAATCATTCAACATCACAATGAAAGGAGAATCAATAAATACATATTTGTACCAAAAGGGATTGAGTGTCCAAAAAACTGAAAAACAAAATCTTATTTTTAGTTTCCACTAACTTTTGTATCCTTCGGTTTTCTGAATCAAAAGTTAAATAAAGATATGAAACAAGGGTATGCTGTGTAATAACGAGTATTTTTCTTACATTTCAGATTTCCAGCATCCATTGTTGTTTGCTTTTATTGCTATGATTCATTTGTTGGTACAAGTATTTTGTGAAACAATCAAAGTTTTTAACTTTATATTAAATCATTTAATCTTGGAGGTTCTCTTCTTAAAATTATTTTCCTGCTCACAATGTCATCCCTTCACCTTTCTTGCTTGTACTTTATACAGAATATGCATTATCAAAGTAACATTCAGTAACCAAACAACTTCCAGTACATTCCTTGTGTATCATTTCTCTTAAAATCTTTCACAAAGTGAATTTGAGCCAGCATTTTTGGACTTAAAATACTTTTAATGATCAAAACTTTAATACACATTTTTCTATATTTAACTTTTTTAAAAAAAATCCTTTAAAACATCCTTTACATTAGAATCCTTCACCATATTGCATAGTTGCAATACCAGAAACCTAGCATCTGGTCTTATCTGAATGTGTAATCAACTACAACGGACAAATCCTGTTTTGCAACTTCTATATATCTTGTCCAGATCTGAAATAGGTTTTTTTTTGAGATTGCCTAGCATGATTAATCTGGGTTGAAATAATACTCTCTAATCAGAATGATTCAATTTAATCAAGTTATCTAATCTAATCAAGTTTCATTTTGATTGATTGATTCTGCTCAATATCCAAACCAATATATTGGAACCGGACTTCAAATCTTTAGTTTAATGTTATTCTTTGCATGCTTCTCAAACTGTCATGGAAATGATTTAATTTTCCAATGAGATGTAGTTAGCAGGTCCAAATCATCTATGGTAATACTCTATGAGAACTCATCAATATGCATCATGAAGATGCTTAAAGTCTCCATTTAATACCAATAAACATAGTCTACTTTCAGCAAACAAGGTGTCACTGAAAAGATATCACATCCCCAAGGTATAATTCGGGCCTAAAAAGGGTGATTTAAACCCTTCAATTTCTCTTTCAGATCAGATGAGACTCCAGTTTCTTGGTTCTTTGCTATTTCTACAGATAAAAAGTTTCTTAATTAAGAGACTAGACATTTACTTAATCATTCTTCAATCCAACAGTATTCACACATTTACTAACCAGGAATGTAAACTATGACTATATTATCCAATCATATTCAATCTAGCACTCATAATTACATGCCAAATCATATTCTAATTCATGAAAGTGATAATATAATCCAACCAAGTCACAGCACATACACATACTTATATCTTCCAACTGTGAGCATAAACATGTGATCATCAAAAACTCTTACTCCCCCTTTCTGGCATAAAGCATATTTCTTGTTTTCAATTTCATTGTTTCTCTTCTGCATTGCTTGCCTCTTTATACAATTTCAGAAACATGTTTTTTGTCATGAATTAATGTAGAAAGATTAAATGTTGCTGTCAAATCTACAGAGTGTAAAATTAAAATATTTTTTCTTTTTGTCTCAATCTCCATGGCAACTACCTCATTAAAGTCATGTGAATGGAAGACACATAACATGCTGGTGCCCTCTGAAATAATTTACATATTTCACAGTTTTGCATGGGTCTCCTTGATGAGCTCTGTATTACTCTTCCATAACTACACTGGCAACTCTTCCTTTATTAAGAATTGTGTAGTGTTAAGACAATTTGTTTTTTTTTCACATTCCTATTACTACTTGTCCTTAACAATTCTTTAATATTATGATGAGAAATATCAGGTTTTGTTATAGGGATGCAGTAATGCCATGATTGATTAAATTGCAAATCCACCATCTTTCCAAAGATAAACAATTACTTTATTATATCCTATGTTTAATTTAATTTTTGCCTTTTTCAGGGCAAACTTATATAAAAACAAAGATAATTTTCCAGGTCAAGATCAGCACTAATAACATGCTGTAGTTTCACTATTTACTTTCAAATTATCATTCTTTTTAGTGACCTGAATGTGGTGTTATACCTGAAACTAAAACCTGTCGAAATTATATACTTCTGGACCTTACATTGATCTTCATGACAGATGAATCTCAATAACACTTTACTTAATCTGTTCCAAACGTTCTCAATCTGGAATCATTATCTAACATCACACAGTTAAATGGCTAATGCAATCATCACCAGACCGAAGCTTCCTGTGCCTTGTACAATTATTTCACTTTGCACTTAATCATCATATTTAGTCTTCAAATTCTCTGTAATGTGCAATATGTTGAGAATTCTGCTTCTCCACTTTGGGCAGTTCATTGCATAATGATGTTTTGATTCTTATCACTTATTAACTGCTCCCCGGCACTCCTGTTTATTTTTTTTGCTTCCTATTGTAGTTTCAATTCTATAATCTGTTGTGGTTTCCAAAAAAAATGGTTTCATCCTCATTTCCTGCCTGTAACTCTTCTTTTGTACAGATGCCCGTATCTAATTTCTAGATGATCTGAAAATGCTGCAATCATCGAGTCCTCTGTAACAATGTGGAATATTCCATTGTGCAATCAAAGCTGCTGAAAATGATTGTTGCCTTTGGAAATATTCCTCATAAAACAGACATCTGTGCAAAGAGGAGTTTCAGTATTCTGAACCAAGGAGCACATCCGTTTGCAACACCAAACAGAATCCAACAATTTAAATGAAAGCATTGAACAAGGAATCATCAAACTAAATTGTGCAGTCATTTGTACACTGTGAAAATCCATGATATATTCCTCCATGGAATGTCTGTTTGGCTTTTTAAATCTATTAAAGTTTGACCATGCCTCAGAGGGGTCCAATAGATCTTCTTTCTGATCAATTTCATTCATAGAAACTTAATAGCAGATCCAAATTTTCATCTGACTGATGGACATGCAGTCATAAAGTATTCTGCTTCTGGTTTTACTTTGATAAGTAAGTGACAACACCAAGCCCATACCTTCTCTTTTTGTTCCTCGATAAGGATGTCAACCAAATCCACCTATCTGCTTCATTCTTCCACTGATCTTAAGTTTCAGACTCTGAAAACATCAGAGGGCAATCATGCGCTGATAATTTGCACTTGCTCTTCCAGAAATTCTTCAAGAAAGCTTCTGCAATTGTAATCTCTTCTCTTTTTTAAAAATGAATTCCAACCTACACATGGAAAACATTCTCTGTTGCCATGTTAAAACATTGACAGTGGCTTGGTGATGGAGGAGGCCAGGAGTCAACTTATGCTCATTTTAAAATTATTTGCAAATTTGAAACTGTAATAATAAATGTACAGCTCTTATTACTACTCTTCACCTAAATGTCCTGTTCCACTGTTGTGTAAGGCCTTAGGATACTGAAGCAAACTTGCGATGTCATTGGGAAGCTGCTTGCTTTTGGCATCAGTAGCACAGGGTGGGCAGATTTACTTGGTCTGAGATGAGGTAGAGAGCAACGTGTAAGAAAAAAGTCTTTCAATAACATGGCATTATGGAAAAGACCAAACTACATCAAAATAGTTTAGACTTTTCTTTAAAAATAAGAAAAAGTTAAGTGTAAGGTGTTGCATTCTGGATGCTATTTGACTGGTAAGACTACCAGATAGGAAGCAAAACACACTTTATTCATATATTATAGTTCAAATACAACAAAATTTTTAAAATGAACTGACTTTGCTGTCACTCTATTGGAAAACTTAACAGTATAATAGATTATTTTACTACTAAACAGTAACTGTTCCAATTTAGTAACGTGCCATATGGACACCCTTGGCAAGGCAAATTGGAAAATTGGGTTGTTGCAACTCCAGCAGCATGAAGAGAACCCATAGCTTTTAGCTGTAACCAAGAGAGGAAAAAAAAACCTCCACCTCTTCAAGACCCCAGCAGCAACTACTACTGAAAAACTAAAAAAAAATTCCTGGCTCTGTGGAAGCTGGACTTTACCAATTCAGGCTGCTTCTATTGCTCCAACTTCAAATAAAAACAAAGACCTCACAAGCTGTTTACTTCATGGAATTTCAATACATACCTTTTCACCTCTGTCTTAAAAACCTCTCTTGAAATAAATGGACAAAATACACCTTGTAAAGCCATAGTATCATCATCACAATGGCAATAAAATTAAAACCTGATATATCTCTGATGACCATGTATCGTTGTTTTTACTCTGAATATGTATAAAAGAGTATCACAAAGATGTATAAGCCTAAAGACAGTTCTTAACTTTGTCTTCAACTCAACCAGGAAATAGTGAAGACTGCAGATGTTGGAGAGTCAGACTCGATAAAGAATTGATGACTAGGATATAGAGTGTGGCAGAGGCTGGAATTAGTGACTTCACTCAAGTTAGCAATTGGAAATGTAATTTTTAAAAAGTTATATAATCATGTATTCTTCCATTTCCATATTATATTTTATATAATTGTAACTAAACACAAAGACTATTGTAATTAAAGTAAGCACATCTTCGTAAAGTAGTTGTTTAGAAATCCAAGCCGCCTTAGATGCAATTATTCAACTTTGTGCAAATTACTACAGGAAATCGCCAGAGTATAATTGGAAAAAAACGCTTGTGCCAAAATGAGCAATGGAAATAAGAGTCTATTACTGTTATTGCATCAGATGGGTCTCCTGCTCTTTGAAAATACTAAATCCTTAATTAAACTAGTATTAGGTGTAAATGGCAGATTTAGATAAAATCATGCAGTTAGAATTTTAATGAATGTAATCCTACGCAAGTAAAAAGTATTTCCAGCACTGGTTGACTCTAATTACAATAGGATATGAATAGTATTTTTTTTTACTTTTCCAGTCATCTCTGGATATGTGCTAAGAATGCCAGTGGCTTGTTTCAACCTTTTGTTTTGGACTCCAGTTGTACCTCATTGGCATTGTTTGCATGTGAAGAATATCAAAGCATAGAATCTCGACAGCATGGAAGTAGACCAAATACTGGATTAGTGGTGCTGGAAGAGCACAGCAGTTCAGGCAGCATCCAACGAGCAGCGAAATCGACGTTTCGGGCAAAAGCCCTTCATGCCCGAAACGTCGATTTCGCTGCTCGTTGGATGCTGCCTGAACCGCTGTGCTCTTCCAGCACCACTAATCCAGTATTTGGTTTTCAGCATCTGCAGTCATTGTTTTTACCTGGAAGTAGACCAGTCAGCCCATCGAGTCCACACCAACCCTCCGAAGAGTATTCACCAAAATTACAACTGGTCTGAGAATGTCTAAGCAACATAACCTCCCCCCCAAATCTTTCAATATTCATATCATCAGATTTTATACATGTTGGGAGATGAAAGACAGAACTTCATCAAAGTCTCGATGCACACAAATGCAGCCTTATCGCTTCTAAAATAACAAACTGAGTGGGAAATACCTTGCATGAAATACTGGGAAAAAGAATTTCAGAGCAAAATGTTCTCACATCGGTGGCCCACACTCAAATTATAAGCCAAATGATTGTATGCTGTCTGTCATAAATTATGATTGCCTAAGTTCAAGAAAGTGTTTTTGAAGAATGAGCATTCTTGGATGAAGTAACAAATCCGTGGAACTCTTTGGAAGAACAGACAGTTCTTCTTAGTTTCGTTGTAAATAATTCCACATCACTAAAACAGATTATCTAATCATTCATCTCATTGATGTTTATGGAATCTGTGTTCAAATTGATTGTCATGTTTCTTACATGATGACTGTGATTACAGTTCAAAAGCATTGTGTTAGTTATGGAGTAGTTGAGATTTTCTGATGAAATAGCATGATAGAGATGTAAGTTTGTTTGATCATTCATTAAGGACAACTATACTTACATTGACCAAAATTGTCTGAATACACTATCAAAAACTCATGGTAACCTATTACTTTATTCAGCAAGGTTAGAATATGTCCACCAGTGGCAGGGGTTTGTTGGTTGAGTCCAAATGCATGGGATGGGCACACAGGGCTGAATTGAGCAGTTGTGAGTGTGTTCAGCAGCAGGACAGGAGCATAGGTGATCAGGTCTGGGGTTTGAGGATGTAATTAGGACTATCAGGCAAGTTGTTTGGTCAACTGCACTGGAAGGGTGAGATAAGTATGGAGAGAAAGTGAGGACTGCAGATGCTGAAGAAGGGCTGATGCCCGAAACATCGATTCTCCTGTTCCTTGGATGCTGCCTGACCTGCTGCGCTTTTCCAGCAACACATTTTCAGCTGAGATAAGTATGGGTTCTGCTAAATAGTTACTCAGGAGTACTTAATTGTCTATCTTTTCCCAAGTAACTCTTAATTCCAACAGAACCCTCCAAATTAGGCAGTTTAAATGGAAACATTTAGAGGGTTCTAAACATAGAGAAATTGCTCATAAAAATATTTAATTTCTCAGCCAATTCATTTGGATTCTATTATGATGGGGATTCTCACAATGCACAACTCCCATTTATGCTGGAATAATGACAGTCTGGCCATTAGAAAATCCAAACCATTCTATTTCTTACTTTTGTTCCATCTCAGCTTTTATAAACATTTTGTACAACAAGAACAGAGCAGAATAGAAAGTGCTGAACCACAATTTCTGAATAAATGACAAAAATAGTAAAATTTGCACATCTTAGTAGATATATCTAGGATTACAATGTTCACAGGGACAGAGAGAAGCATTTATAATAAAATGAAATGTCCAGCCCAGATTTTTCAATCACGACTATTCAATTAACCAGTAAAAAGTAAACAATCACAAATCATAAACAAAGAGCTGAATTTTCCAGGTATTGATGAAATTTTGTAGGAATCCTGCTTTCCATCAGTCGGTCTTACTTGTGTAAGTTTAAATTCCCACACATTATCACAGAATATGTCCTGGTTGCAAAATGTTGCAATAAAGACAGAAGTGTGTTTGAAGGGATCAACAGCTATAGTTTCAAGATATTCAAAAATCTTGTTTCTGATCCCATGTTAGTTTTATTTCTGTGTTTTTATTCCAATAGCTTTCCCATCTGCCTTTGTGCAAGTTTCCATGAAGCAGTCATTTTATCCGAGCAACATTTCAGAGTAAAACTCGATTCACATGAGAATGCTAATATAACTTGGTATCTCCACACATTGTTCAGGCAGAAATGAATATACCTCTATTTATTCCCATGAGAACAACCTTCACAACCTTTGCTAAAAAGAAAAAATAATTTGTATTTGTATTTTATCTTTCACAAAGTTCTACAGCAGATTCAGTAAATTTTAAAATGTTAAAGGGAAAAAAAATCAGGAAACACAGCAGCTAATTGTTCCTCAAAGACCAAAGAAATAAACAACCAATTAGAAAGTTGTACTGCAGCTGCCGAATGAGTATATTGTATTCAACATGCAGAGAGAACCACTCCTCCCTTCTTCAAATATTGCCATGGGACCTTTCACATCTACCTGAGATAACATTCAGTTTGGAATCTGGTTTATCCAAAAGTCATCACTCATTGATGGGATACTCCATTATCTCTGCATTGCAGATTAGCCAAGCTGTATTCAAGATCAGGAAATGAGCTTGAAATGTTCAATGTTCTGATTCCAAGGCAAGGTAAGCCAGCAGCTGCAGTTGTTATATCGTGTGATGCTGCAGAGTTATAGAGATCTCAGGAAGATTTTTGGGCTTCTGCAGCAGCATAAAATTAGGCACTGTGGCATTCGTTGTACAATGAATCCTCACCTCATTGTGCTGATTAAATGTGGGTGGCACGGTAGCTCAGTGTTTAGTGCTATTGTTTCACAGCACCAGGGACCTGGGATTTTGTTTGTTCACCCTGCATCTGCGCAGGTTTCCTCCAGGTGCTCCAGTTTCCTCCCACAATGCAATGATGTGCAGGTTACTGGGCAATATACACTGTCCTCTTCCAGGTCATGGATACAGTTCTTGACATCATTATACTCAAATGGAATAATTAAAAAAGGTGACGTGATGGTCTAGTGGTATTATTGCTGGACTGTTCATCCAGAGACCTAGTTAATGTTCTGGGGACCCAGGTTCAAATCACACAATGGCAAATAGTAGAACTTAAATTCATAAAAAAATCTGGAATAAAGAGTCTAATGATGACCATGATCCATTGTCAATTGTCAGAAAAGACCACCTGGTTCATTCACGTCCTTTATGAGGGACACTGCCATCCTTACCTGGGCTACATGTGACTCTTGACCCGCAGCAATGTGATTGACTCTTAATGGCCTTTTGAGCAATTAGGGTTGGGTAATAAATGTTGGCCTAGCTGATGAAATCCTCATCCTGTGAATGCATTTTAAATAATATGCAAAGTGAACAGGGCACAATGTTGGCAGTCTGCCAGCTTTCTATTAAACGCCACTTAATTGGTTCTTGAGGCAATTAACAACCAATTTGACTATAATTTAAATTTGGTCTCATTGGCTTCATGGTCACCAGGGAACGTATAGCATGGGAATTGTCGTAGGGTCAAATTAGCAGCATAAAAGGGATATGGGAAAAGTTAAAGAGAAGAAGGGAATGTCGAGTCGGAGGCTGCAGTTGAAATTGTATGAGAGATTAGGAAAATACTCTAAGTTCACTTTGTGCACAATTCTGAAGGAGAACTACGGAAAGATTCAAACTAAGGGAGTTAGGAAAGGAGAACATTTCTAGTGGCTGATCTACCACAGATTATCCTGGAAAGGCAAATTATCTTAAATTTGTATGAATAGTTTCTGCAAGCCATCTCATGCTATTTCTATACAGTTGCTATGCAAGTGGTATTTTCCACACATATGTTTCAGCTATTGGTACAAAATGACAATTTTCCCTCAACACAACTGAGCAACACAATGCATAAATTTCAGTGTTGACGTAGTGCTAAGTACACTAGTCGTTTCACCTAACAATTGGCGAATTGAATTCAACAGCACTTTCTTTCAGGTGCACATAATATGTAAAATCCAAAGCAAATATCAACTACCAGATTTGATTCTCTTATTGAACAACATTTGGTGAAGACTTCTGATTGTGCTAATCATTGCACTAACAACCAATTTAATGTAAAAACTGAAAGAACTGCGGATTCTAAAAATCAGAAACAAATACAGAAGTTGCTGGAAAAGCTCAGGTGGTCTGGCAGCATCTGTAAGTCAGAGTTAACGTATCAGATCCGCTGGATTCTGAGGAAGGGTCACTGGACCCAAAACATTAACCCTGATTTTTCTGCACAAATGCTACCAGACCTGCTGAGCTTTTCCAGCAACTTCTGTTTTTGTAACCAATTTAATGTAATTTGTCAAGCTCATACTGTAGCTTATTTACATTCTTGTTAAAAAGGACATACATTCATATGCAGTGATCTATTCGCTACAAAAATAAATGTTCAAGCCCTGTGCCTCATTTTTAAATTAAAGGAGATCTTGGTCAGTCTAAAGTTTTTCATAGTTGTCACCATGGCAACATTCTGTTGAATCAGACTCCAGTTGCCAACCAATTGTCATCTTTTTCCTTCTGAAGTATAAATTGTTATGGCTGTTAAAATTTGACTTTCTCGCACCTGTTTTGATGAGTTACAAACTGTATATCAACATGAATCGTTTTTCAGCAATATTCAAGATCTGTACTACCAATCAATTGTTTGTAAATCAAAGAGCCAGTCTGTATTTGACAAAAGCATTTTAACGCTCAATGGGAACCACACTGATAAAGTGAACATTCCTCAATTTTAAGCTCTGCCAGAGACATTTCCATGCCTGTCCCTTTACTCACAGCCCCAGCGTGCAGGCTTTGTTCCAACAACTACCACTGATGGTTAGTGGGAAAAGATTTCCCTTTAATTTTCTGTATCTAAAGCTGTCCTTCATTATTCTAAACTTATAAAATGACACCTTTCCACTTTCCACCCAGTGGGATCATTTAGAGATGCAAAATCTGTATACATATTTGCCATTTCTTTGCTTTGCCTCAAGGAGCTGCACCTGTACTGCATGATAATTACGTTAAACTGTGACTCAAGAAGCTAATAGAATCCCAAGCTACCATTCTGACAGCTGCACTGAATACACTGAATGCTCCACAATCAGTAAAATTTGTAATCTCTCATTTCTCAATTGCATTCTTTGAGCCAGAGAATTTTCAGATCAAAATAATTTATTGAGTCTGCTTAATCCATTATAGTGCAATACTCTTTATGGGGGAGGAGATGGCCAAGTGGTATTATCACCCTTAACAATTTCTCTTTCGAATCCTCCCACGTCCTTCAGACCAAAGGGGTAGCCATGGGCACCCGTATGGGCCCCAGCTATGCCTGTCTCTTTGTTGGCTTCGTAGAACAGTTCATCTTCCGTAATTACACCGGCACCACTCCCCACCTCTTCCTCCGCTACATTGATGACTGCATCGGCGTCACTTCGTGTTCCCGCGAGGAGGTTGAGCAGTTCATCAACTTCACCAACACATTCCATCCCAACCTTAAATTCACCTGGACCATCTCCCTCCCCTTCCAGGACCCCTCCATCTCCATTAATGACAACCGACTTGACACCGACATTTTTTACAAACCCACCGACTCCCACAACTACCTGGATTACACCTCTTCCTACCTTACCTCTTGCAAAAATACCATCCCATATTTCCAATTCCTCCGCCTCCGCCGTATCTGCTCCCAGGAGGACCAGTTCCACCACAGAATACACCAGATGGCCTCCTTCCCACTTGGTTAAAGATGCCCTCCAATGCATCTCATCCACATCCCGCACCTCTGCTCTCAGACCTCCAACCGTAACAAGGACAGAACGCCCCTGGTGCTCACCTTCCACCCTATCAACCTTCGCATAAACCAAATCATCCGCCAACATTTCCACCACCTCCAAACGGACCCCACCATCAGGGATATATTTCCCTCCACACCCCTTGCGGCCTTCCGCAAAGATCATTCCCTCCGTGATGACCTGGTCAGATCCATGCCCCCCAACAACCCACCGTCCTCCTGGCACCTTCCCCTGCCACCGCAGGAATATCAAAACTTGTGCCCACACCTCTTCCCTCACCTCCTTCCAAGGCCCCAAAGGAGCCTTCCACATCCATCAAAGTTTTACCTGCACATCCACCAATATCATTTATTGTATCCATTGCTCCTGATGCGGTCTCCTCTACCTTGGGGAGACTGGACGCCTCCTAGCAGAGCACTTTAGGGAACACCTCTGGGGCACCCGCACCAATCAACCACACCGCCCCGTGGCCCAACATTTCTCCTCCACCTCCCACTCAGCCGAGGACATGGAGGTCCTGGGCCTCCTTCACCGCCGCTCCCTCACCACCCGATGCCTGGAGGAAGAACGCCTCATCTTCCGCCTCGGAACACTTCAACCCCAGGCCATCAATGTGGACTTCAACAGTTTCCTCATTTCCCCTTCCCCCACCTCACCCCAGCTCCAAACTTCCAGCTCAGCACTGTCCCCATGACTTGTTCTACCTGTCTATCTTCCTTTCCACCTATCCACTCCACCCTCCTCCCTGACCTATCACCTCCATCCCCAACCCCATTCACCTATTGTACTCTATGCTACTTTCTCCCCACCCCCACCCTCCTCTCATTTATCTCTCCACCCTGCAAGCACTCTGCCTCTATTCCTGATGAAGGGCTTTTGCCCGAAACATTGACTTTCCTGCTCCTCGGATGCTGCCTGAACAGCTGTGCTTTTCCAGCACCATTCTAATGTACACTCTGGTTTCCAGCATCTGCAATCATTGTTCTTACCCTGTTAAGAGACCCAGCTAATGTTTGGCCCGTGTTTGAATCCTGCCATGGCAGTTAGTGGAATTTGAATTCAATTAATATCTGGAATTAAGAGTCTAATGATGACCATGAAGCCAATGTCGATTGTCAGGGGAAACTTGCATTTGGTACATTAATATCTTTTAGGTGAGGAAACTGCCATCCTTATCTGGTTTGGCCGACATGTGACTCCAGACCCATAGCAATATAGGTATAGGCAATAAATGCTGACCTAGCCAGTGATGCCTTCATCATGTGAATGAATGAAAAAAAAATTCATATAGCACATCACACTTTGTCTAACTCTATCAGAATATCCATCACAATCTTGTCTCTTGAGTAGTCTAGATTCACCTAAAAGGCATTTACATTGTATGCCTCCGCTACTTAAGTTGTTCAAATGTCTTTATTCTTCATGATAAACATTTTATTCATGAGGCATCTTATTAACCACCTAGTTTTGCTGATGGGCATGAATTGCATTTGCAATAGCTTTTATAAATGCAGAAATTCTATTTCTGGCAGTCTCATTCTAGATTCAAAACTGCACATGGAATGATCACATCATAGTAGTTGCAAAATTCTATATGTAAAATATTATTTTTCTGCAACAGTAGCAGGCAGCAGCAGTCCCCCAGGACATTGATCCTGAGTTTCTGTCCAGTTTTACCCATTAACTCTGATCATCTATGGGAATATGGGAAACCCTTGCAGAATTCTGCCCATGAAACACTATATATGTCATTTAACAGTACAACATTCTCTGTGAATGTGACAAATTGGAGTATTTTTGTCTGTTATTGGGTTCCTTTAGATCGGTTACAATACATATGGAATTGACAATCTGCTGAATTAACAATTGATCACCCCAGCCGTATCTGGTAAAATATTGGGATCTTGAAGCTATTGGCTAGAGGCAGGATAGCAGCCGAACAATTTAAACCAAAACAAAAAAGAATTGTGTAAGTTATTTGATTATGTGCTTGACCTGCAGCATTTTTTGGAGTACGTTTCTTGTTTGAACTCATAAAAGTTCAGCAACTATTTGAGGAATGAGATTATAAGAAAAATATGGTCGTGAGGAAGACAGGTTGGGTCATAGATAGTGATGTATATCAACAAAACAATTCAACATAGACAAAAGTTTAATGATAAAATAAATCATGTAGTATTTCTTTGTGAGTGTGTCCTGCTAATATAGTCAGTTTAGGGGGAAAGGAGGAGAAGTACTGTGAAGGATGATTCTAACTGACATCTGTTGAAAGGCTTTTCTGAAAAACACACAGTGAATAAAGTTGATGAAAAGTTTTTCAAATATCACAAAGGCAATTCAGAACATGCAACATGGCTCCAGATGGTTGATTTTCATTATTAATACCAATATAATTGCTGTGACTTACAGCACTGTATCACGACTAAATTATCTCCATTGTGTTGCTATTGGCACAGCTAGGAACAGAACCATGCATATTGAAAATATGATGAGATTTGCATGCCAATTTTTGTAGATTATTATCAACAATTTGACTATTCCTCCACCCCCACAGCAACACAGCAATCCGATTCCAGCATGACAGAGTGAAGAATTTAATTTCCTGTTTGGAGAGGAGCAGCAAAAGTCAACTATTTCAGCTCTTCACTGCTACTATACCACTGGAATGAAAACGTGTTCATGTGTACCTCAGTGAAAAGAAAAGGAAAATGAACAGAAATTTATTTTAAAACAGCTTGCAGATACCAGAGTTATAGCTTAGTATCGTAAGTATAATTAAAACTATTTCTCGCAAGTCATTCTATGCATCCAGAAGTAATAAAGTGGTGAAGAGGAATTATTTCTCACTCAAAAGGGTGTTAGGAATAAAATCTACAATAGAATGAAGAAATAAATAAAGAGATAGCTTTTCCATTAACTTTCATGTTAGGAGCATGATGAAATTCCCACAACCCACTTGACTCTTCTGCTAACCTATTCAAAATCATTTAGAAGGATCTCATTAAGTGTGCAGGGTCAATTGGCAGGGAAAGCTTAAGTGTAAAGAGCAATCATAATTGACTGCAAAGCTGTACTGAGTTAAGAATTTACACCAGAACCAACTTTGTGGATTTCTATTTCATGCATTGCTCGGATCAGTGGGAAGAACTTTGATTTCACAGATAGACAAAGCTATCAATAGCTGCAACAAATCCATCAGTTTCCCAGATGCACAGTCCTCAATGACGTTAACTAGTAAAGAAAATCCTTAGGAGACCTTTAGGCTAGTAAACCATGCAGAATAAGACCATAGGGTAGAAGAGCAGAATTAGGCCTTTGCACCCATCAGGTCTGCTCAACAACTTGTTTATGGTTGATATGTTTCTAAGTCCAATTCTCCTGCCTTCTCCCCGTAACCATTAATCTCTTTATTAATCAAGAACCTATCTATCTCTGTCTTAAAAGCGTGGAATAACCCAGTCACCACAGCTTTCTGTGGAAATGAGTTCCACAGATTCACCACCCTTTGGCTGAAGAAATCCCTCCTCATCTCAGTTCAAAAGGATCATTACCCTTGGATCCTAGTCTCTCTTACCACCACAAACTTCTTCTCCATATCCACTCTTTCTAGGCCTCTCGGTATTCTGTAAGTTTTAATGAGGTTCCTCCCTTGTCTTTCTAAACTCTTTCACGTAGATTCCTTCAAAATACGACAAGCTCTTCATCCATGGGATCGTTCGGGTGAACCTCCTCTGGACCCCCTCCAAAACAAGTACATCCTTCCGTAGATACGAGATCCAAAACTGCTCATGATATTCCAAATGTACTCAAACTATCCTCAGCAATACATCTCTGCTCTGATGTTGTGACTCTTTCGAAATAAGTGCAAAAATTGCATTTGCTTTTTGAACTGCCAACTGAACCTACATGTTAACTTTAAAAAATTTCTGAACTGGGAGTCCTAAGTCCTTTCTTGCTTCAGATTTGCAAAGCCTTTCCCCATTCAGAAAATAGTCTACAACTATATTCTTCATACCAAAGTGTATATCCTCACACTTTCCCACATTATATTCTATCTGCCATTTCTTTGCCCACTCTCTTTAGCCTGTCCAAATCCTTCCACAACCTCCCCATTTCCTCAATAATATCTGTCCCTCCAACTACCCTTGTGTCATCTGCAAACATAACAACAATGACTTCAGTTCATTTATCCAGATCATTAATGACCATATGTATAGTTGTGGTCTGCACAGGAAGGGCTAACATTGTTGATGATATTCGACGGCTCCATGACCTTGAATGAATCCTGTGAACATTCCTGTACTTGGCGAAGACAGCACAATCAAGAATGTTTCTCTACTTACTGTTTGTTACACTGTATAAGAGAGAGTTTTGTTCTGACTCATTGGACTTCACCTTGGACTGGGATCATGAACGGTGCTAGGAACGACGGTAAGCCTCTCGATCAACCATCGATGGAGAGGTCCCAGATGGGCAGAATGGCATGAGACTTATTGCTTTTATTACTTTCTTTTTCATTTGCATTTTTAATTATTACCTAATAAACGTTCATATTTAAGCAATTTTCTGCAGTCAAGTCTTAACTATTTTTAAGAGAATCTGAAGAACTCTTTGGCTACACTTTATGATCCAAGACACTAAATTGCTGATTATCTCCTCAAAGTTCTAACAGATTTGTCAGGCATGATCTTCCCTTGATGAAACTGTGCTAACTCAGCCCTATCTTACCATTTATATCTTGAACTCCACAATCTTACCCTTAACACTAGACACTAACACTTTACTAACAACTGAGTAAAGGCTAACCAGGCTATAATTTCCCACTTATTATCTCCCTCCCTTCTTAATCAGGGATGACATTGGCCATTTTCCAGTTCTCTTGTATCTTCCCTGACTCATGATTCCTGAGAGATCAGCACCAGTGTTTCTAAAATGTCTTCAGGAATCTCCTTTAGAACCTGGGGTACAGTTCATCCAGTCTGGGTGATATTTCCACCTTCAGAGCTTCCAGCTTCCACAACACATTCTCCTTAGTGATGGCCACTAATCCACTTCTCCCATAGACTCTTGAAATTCTCTTGAATGCAAGAGACACTGGTTAATCTATTCTCTTCCATATCCTTACCTCTTTCTTATCAATCACAAAAAAAAAATCACATGACACCAGGTTACAGTCCAAAAAGTTTATTTGAAAACACAAGCTTTCGGAGCCTCACTCCTCCTTCAGGTTCAGGAATGGACTATTACCCAGTGTCATGTGATTTTTGACTTTGTCCACCCGGTCCAACACTGGCAACCACAGAAATACAGCATTTCTCGACTGAGAAATACATTCACTAGTTCAGAAATTGATTTTCTCAAGTATAGATGGAAGCTGTCCAAGAGTTGTTTAAAAATATGCAAATGCTACATGGAAGATGCCATTTTTGATTATCTGGATGAACCTTGCAAAACACTTGCTTACTTCAAAAATTTTGTTTGGTTCATGCTCTGGAATATCTCAAGTATAGATGGAAGTTTTTAAATGTCTCTTGACAGCTTCCACCTATATTGGAGATGTTCCAGAGCATGAACCAAGCGGAAATTTTGAAGTAAGCAAGTGTTCTGCAAGGTTCAACCAGGCAATCAAAAATGGCATCTTCCATGTGGCATTTGCAACAATTACACAGATCTATTTACTGCTCACTTAACAATTATAATTCTCTGGCTGTTCAGGTTAGAGGTTTAAATAATGGTGGAGTGTTGAAACATTGTCAACTCCCAGTATTCCCAATTATGTCTAGCAAGGAAGATCTGGGTGCATGGCAAAAATGATTAACAATTGTTTTGGTGGAAAATTTTGATGATAACTCTGGGAGTATTATTATATCAATGTAGGTAAACGTCCACCTTGATACTCCCTAAGATATGTGCTTTTGAAAGAAATTCAAAGTCATAGAGGGAATCAGTCTAACTGAGTTGCTACAAAATGCAAATCAAATAGCTTATCCTGGTCAACTTGTTCATTTGGCTGCTTTGAGATACAAAATGATGCCAACAGCATAAGTTCAATCCCCACACTGACTGAAGATATGACAAAGGACTCTTGTTTTCAATCTCTCCCCTTGTGTGGCAACCCTCAGGTTAAATCATCACTACTCATTTCTCTGTGATGAGAGAGAAGATCTATAGCTTGGTAGGACTATAGCGACTTCAGGACATATCTACCAGATGAACAAGGCATCTGAAAGGAGATCATTATCTCCTCAGGAATTGCTATTTTAATGTTGAGAGTGACAGTGCCCCGGAAAATATTAAATAAAAACTGAAAGAACTGTGGATGCTGTAAATCAGAAACAAAAGCAGAAACTTCTGAAAAAGCTCATGAGGTCTGGCACCATCTGTGGAGAGAAATCAGAGTCAACGTTTGGGTCCAGGGACCCTTCCTCAGAAGCAATACATTTCTAATGCAGAATGGTGAGATCCTTGGAGGGGGATGTGTGGTGGTTTTAACATTTTAGGTCCAGTGGTCCTTCTTCAAAAGGGTTCTGAGGAAGGGTCACTGCACCCAAAACATTAACTCTCATTTCTCTCCACAGATGGTGCCAGACCTCTTGAGCTTTTCCAGCAATTTGTGGTTTTGCCCCAGAAAATATTGTTGATTTTTATTTCAATGACTGATAACGCTGAATAGGTTAACAAGTAATCATAGTTCTGTAGAATATTGTGTTCCCTTCACCAATGTATGTGCTTTCTGATGCTTAAATACATGTCAAAGATAAAATAATTGATATGTTAAGAACAAATGATCTATTACTAGATTGAAGGTACTCACTATTTTGAACTATTAATGTAAGCAAGCACATTTAAACAAGTTGACCGGAAATGGTGCTGACCTTTCAAGTTACATGTAGCTGTATAAAAGTGCAATACAGGTTCTATTTGGTGATGAACTTGAACATTTGTAACTTTGAGTGAAGTTTCTTGCCAGGAGGTTACAAACCTCTTAACCAAAACATTAGCAGACAGAGGAGTGCCAAGCAATATAAACAGGAAATTACATCTTTCTAATGAAAAGCTAAGTTATGCAAAAAATATTATGCAAAATCTTTAACATGTCACTCTTTCGAGTGAATCTTTCCCAATGCATGAGGACAATCATTCACACAAAAGATCATCTGACAGTGAGGAAAGCTTTAAAACCACTTTTCTTTTCAAATTTACTATTTTGCCTTTAAACATGATAATTTTTTATCAATTTGTTACGACAAGGTTTACAGACTCAGAGAAAGGGCATTTTCTCTACTTTTGACCTGTCATGCTTAAGCATTCCCAGATCAGCCACAGCTTAGGATGCATACACACTATTTCCCTTATTTAGGAACAGCATAACCAAGCATATATAAAATGGAAAACCTGGGTTAGACTACTTTTTCAAATCTGCTTCAGAAGTGGCATACCCAGCTTCCAAAGCATTTATTCCATTGGTGTTGTATTTTGTCCTGATTTTGTTTTAAAAAGTGAAGTAATTGAATGAGTTTGGTTGATGGTTAATTATTGAGCAAGAACTTTTGACAATGGTGATTCAGTCCCCAGGGTGGTTGTGGTAACTATTAGTGCTAGGAAATATTATGCTTGCAGAGAAATTGACTCTGCCCCTTTTAAAGTATTGTGAATAATAAAATGAATACCTGCAGAATACATCTGGTACAGAATCTGAATGACTCAGGAAACTTGAGATATTGAGGGGATAGTGAATGTGGAAATTAAGATCACAAAATATAGATCACAAAACAATGCTGCAGATACTGAAGGTATATGTACAAAAAAAATGTATGAAATGGTTCTTCGCACAGAGCCTTGGTTCACTATTGGTGACTATTTTGTGAAGCTTTGCTGCTGTGTATTGTTAAACTGTTAGAAACATGATTGATACAGAGCACACTGCCACTATACATCCTTTCAGAAAATACTTCGAGTGAATTTGACGTAAAGATTTGTAAATACCTTCCTTCATGAATCTCATGAATTGTGACTACCTTGATATCTGTGTATTCTCACAGTCCTGTCACTGCTGGATCATTGACAGCTTCCTTGATAAAAGATTTTGGGAAGCCAAGGTAGGTCTGTCTACTGGGACTACAGTGTGATTCTGCCAATGCATGTAACTAGTGATCCATTATGCATTGTGAGACGGTCTTTTGTAGGATGAATCATGCATAGTGGTGGTTTGTGGATATTAGGTCCTGTGTTGATTTTACCTTTCAGTGTGCCTCATCCTGCTCTTTTAGGAAATATGATATTAATGAATACAAAAACTTATGACCACCTTATACCAGTGACATAAGACCACAGAGATAGAGGGGGAGACCATGATGGAAGGGGTTTACAGGAATGATGGGTGAACAGGACTTGGTGCAAGGATAGACCTGGGCAACAGAGTTTTTGATGTCACTTTAACTGAGGATAGAAAGTAGGAGGCTGGCCAGACAATTAGAATAGTTCAGTCTAGAAGCAACTGAGGCTCAGATCAGGATTTCTGAATTAGATCAGTTGAGGAAAGTGCTAGATTGGGCAATGTTATTGAGCTGGAAGTATGCAGTCATAATAAGGATGCATGTGCATGGTCAGGATGATGACATGTCTGATTAATATTATGGAAAGTCTGGTCACCTTCTGAAATTTACATTTCACTGATGTGCTTATACTTCTGCATTTTCTTAACAGCACAAGCTGGAAGGACAGCAACTCATTTTCCACTTGGGGACCCAACAAGCCTTCAGGATTCAATATTGATTTCAATAATTTTGGCCCCTGAACACCTCCTTCCATGTCCTTTAACCACTCCCACACTCCAGTCCTGTCATGACTTGGGCTGCTTTCAGCACAGCCAATCCATTTTTAGCTACTCAAGCTCCCCATTATTATTCCAAAGTTTGCTAACCTTTCTCTCTTTGGGATCCATTTTCACCTATCCACCCACTCATGATCCACCTTCATCCTCTCCCCAACCCCACCCACCAACAGCACCACCAACTACCCCTACCACCAGTATATATACTACCTTCTATTAGCTACTGTCAGTTCTGAAGAAGGGTCACCGGGCTTTAAATATTAACTCCAACTTCTCTCCACAGATGTTGCCACAACTGCTGGGTTTCTCCACAAATTTCTGTTTTTGTTCCTTGTTAATACTTTCTATATTGATAAATACTTTCTATCTTGTTGATAAATTGTCATTTCTGTTTTTGGTCTGGCTTGACATTTTGAACTATTTCCTGCAGATGAGGGCCCACTAACCATTGGTGCTACATGTTTTTAAAATCTCAAGAAAAGCTATACAGCTTTTAGATTGGTGCAGAAACCCACCTCAGTTCCACGGATTTTTGGTTTTCTGCATTTTCATGACTGGAGCAATAGTTTTGAATGCTCCTAAAGCAGGTCATTGTTGTTGGACTACATTACGGCTTCATTTCTGTGACCATCTTTAAGCAACGCACCAACTGTATGATCCTTTATCTTGCCCAACAGAACCTTGCAAAAGGCTTCAATTTGTGTAGAGAAGATGACAAACACAATGATCCTCTCCAACAGTTCCTCTTCAGAAAGGTCATACTTGAGTTCTTTACACTAGTATCTTCTGACAAGTTGTCAATAGACTCTTGGTGTTGCTGTCTGAGAATATGATCAGAAACCTGTTATTTTTAATTTAATTTTCACCTTGATCTGGCCTTTGAGAAGTTTTCAAATCTTTTCTAGAACCTCTGATCCTCAATGGAAAGACCAGATGTGCGAATTCAGCAATGCCCTTCGTTGCTGATGGAAAGTATGATTTTCAGGATGAGTGTCCACTTGACTACAAATAAAACTGTACACATTGTTTGAACAGTTTTACTTCAGCAAGAGTGTCACTGGATGTTGCCCAAATCATAATTAGATTTCTGCTTTTCATGACATCATCTTAAAAATGTGCCACTGTAAGTTGTGTGCCACTGACTCCTGTCAGTATGGATAAATAAAACCTGCTCCTTCTTTAAGAACACAGACTTTTGCAATTGCTGCTGTGATAACTGTTCATTATGTATCTACTGCCAGGAACAAAGTGTTCCTCCACCTTTCTGTACTATACTTGTGGCTTTAATGTGGCAGGTCAAAAATGCACTTCAGTCTCTTTTTATTTTCCCTTTCTTTGAACCAAGGTAGGCTCAGAAATGTCGTCTTGCTTGAAAGAACTCCTATTCTAATCAAAAACAAGTTATTTCTGTAATGTTGTGGTTAATGGTCTATCTACATATCTGTAAACTGTCTGTACTTTCAGAAGCAGTTGTCATTTAAGGGTGAAGATTTACTTCATCTGAATTGTCTGTTATTCAAAGCTGTTGAACTGTTGGCTTTTAATTGGTGTTCCAAATACCTGCCAGCAAGTTATTGCAGTCTTTTCCAGTCAGCCACTGTGATTGCACTGCCTGTGTTTGCCTCCAACAAGGTATTTCATCTGGTGTGGCAATTCTTATGCTATCTTCTGTAAAAGAAACTGGGCCTAATATTGAAGAATCCAGCAGACATTTATTGCAATGAGCTGTTATACATAATCACTACATTTCTCAAGCACATGTATGTCTCGACTAATCTTAAGTTATTAGTTTTCAGCAGGACATTTAACCAGTGGAGTGTCATTCTTTGAGTGATGTGAGGTAAGACAAACCATGGGATCTTCATACCCTCAGGTCACCCACATTCATGCAGTGATGATATAATGAATATGTCTCTTAAAACGTACTCTTATACTGACTCTGAAGCATCACAGAATAGGATGTGTATGTCACCAGCAAGGCTAATATTTGTAGTTCATCCCTATCTGTTCTTGAAAAAGTGATGGTGAGCAACCTTCCTGAAACACCACTGTTCATGTTGTGTTAGGAGGGAGGAGTTTCAGCATTTTAATGAAACCACAACAAAGCAATGGGAATATAGTTCCAAGTCAGGATTGAATTTGGTTTAAAGGTGCTTGGTTACCCCTTCTCTTGACCTTCTATGTGGTAGAGCTTGTTGGTTTGGAATGTTCTGTTGAAGGTACAGTGGCAAGCTGATGAAGTGTAAGTGCAGTGATGCTGGAGGAAACGTATATCTGCATTGGTAAAATCGAGATATAGTTTAGGAGTTAATAGTCCAATGTTATGTTTCATGAACAATTGTTGAAGATGTACTCATCCAAGCAATTCTGTCACAGTGCTGACTTGTGCCTTGCAAGTGGCGATCAGAACTTGGGGATCAGAAAGAGAGTCATTTGTTGCAAAATATCTTTCCGCTTAAATGCTCTTGTTAGTTAGTCATAGTCTTTATGTGGCTGGTTTAATTAAGATGTTTCTGAATGGTAATCCTCAGGGAACTGATTCTGGAATTCAGCAATGTGGTATCAACCTTCACAGAGTGCTTATTAGATTTCTCTCATTGGAGATAGTTATTGTTTGGAACTTGTGTAACCCAAATTGTGTTTACTATTTATCAGTCAAAGTCTGGAAATGTTTTCTGGTCTTGCTGCAAGCCAGAATGAACAATATCATTATCTGAAAAGTTACGAATAGTAATGAACACTGCACTATTCAAGTATATCTCACATTCCAATTCTGACCCTATAATGGAAAGCAGTTTAATGATGAAGGAGCTGAAAATGGTAAGATCACCCGAGGACACCACGCTGAAAATTTCTACAATTATTCCCTACAACTGAGATAAGCACTCATGTTTCTCAGTGCTTATTACAATGGCAACAAATGGAGAGGTTTTTGAGTTAACATTTGCTGTCTAGTCACCTTTCTTCAGAGAGAGAAACAGCTAACAGATGGTATTTATGCTGACAATAGGGGATGAGGAGGGGGAAGTGGTGAAAGGGGGGGAAGAAGGTGTGAGTGAGTAGGTGGAGACAGAGCCCAGACAAATAGAGAAAAATAAGGTAGTCAGACAAAGGGTTTGTTGATAATAAGCTAGCAAAGAAAAACCTAGATAGGTGACAATAAGCACTATGAGTAGTTGAAAATGGTTTGGCTGCGCTGAAAATAACCCATTTCATGACAGGAGTTGAGGTTAAAGGACTAGGTAATAGACAAGGACAGAGGTGTTCATGCTCTAAATATGTTGAACTCGATTTTGAGTCCTGAAGGTTGTGAGGTTCCTAAGTGAAAGATGAAGTCTTGTTCTTCTAGTTTGTATTGAGCTTTGCTGGAGCAGTGTAGTAGGCCTGAGACCGTCCTTTGTTTTATTTGAGAGATTTTGATGTTTCTTGATAGTATACTAACATTGCAGTCACCCATATTTGCAGAGCAGAGCACTTCGTCATATCATCAGGATATTTTAAAGTGCTCCATAATCTAAAAGGTTGCTTTTGAAAATTAGATTCCTATTATCTCGTCAAATATGGACTCCAGTTTGTACCAAATAATGTCTTGCAATACCAAATGAAATGGATGTCCCATTAGCCTAGTTTGGCAGCACAGTTTGAGGGTAGAGAACTCTCCGAAACGTTCTTCACGTAGCCAGCAACATTCAGCTGAATAAATAGAAAATATTTTAGTCTAACATCGTATCAAAAAGACAATAATTCTTAGAACCCATATCTTTTTCACACAGAGGCGATAGCAGTATCCAACTAAGTTAAGTTAATATGAAACTTTTTTTTTGTATGAGCTGTATCAACCTTTAGCTGAAAGGCAAAAAAAAATATCTTGGCAGTAAATTATTTTCACACCTGGTTATCAGTGATGTGGCTTCCCCTTAGAAACCTAAGGGCCTTCATCTTATTCAGGCCTATTTAACAAAACATATGTCATAATGAGATATGGAGGTAACTTCATAGTTCTCTATTTGCTTAGCTAGTTTTTAACTTTTTATTTTGCATTCAGTAACTTTCAAGAAACTCCTGATATTCCGGTAACTCTCATGTGTTTTGATTAGTAACTAGTTTCATTTCTTTGTTATATTTAAAGCAAAGGGTGCTTAGCAGAATAATACTGGAGGGAATGTGGATATTTATCTGTGAATCGACCAAGATCAAAGCAGAAATAGATGAAGAAATAAAATATTTAGATCTGTTGTAATATACGGCCCATTTATTTACCGTCATTTTTAAAACCAGTTGCATATGCAAGTGTCAAGTAAATTTAGTAAATAAATATGTTGACAGTTTATGTGCAATATTTTTAATTTGTTGTCATTCATATTGTTTCTGCTTCTCCTGTCAGCATAAAATGTGTCAATGGCAGGAAGGGAGGTTTTTTTTTTAAAATTTGACACTCCAGTGAAAAAAAAAATCAACGTCATAGCAAGTTGTAGCCCAGTACAAAACAGAGAAAAAAGTGAACTTTATTTCCAATCTCTCCTTAAAGTTGATCAAGATAAGTGTACATATGAACATAAGAACATAAGAAACAAGAAGACTCTGCCATATAACCCATCACGGCTGCTTCAACATTCAATCTGATCACATTGATCTCTGAATCCTGCTCCACATTTTTTTTGCCAGACCTCCATTACCCTGAATTCTACTCCAGCCAAAACATCTGCCTGAAGTAAATGATTCAGTATTGAAAACCCTAAGCACAAAATCTTTCTAACAATTACAACCTTAATTATTACAATCCAGGAAAGAATAAGTGTTTAACAGCAGGAGCTTTTTGAAAGGAGGTGTTCACTGAACAGCAAAGTTCCCATCCAAAATAGTCAATGATATCATCACCATGTCATGTGGTCAGACTTTTAAAGTGTTAGTCCACCTAACTTGCACAAATACACAACACCCAACTCAGTCTTAAATAGCCAAATCTTTTATTCTGAGCCTGTGCAGGAATCAGTCTCATTAACCTATGCTGCAATACCTTGAAGGCAAATATATCTTTCCAGAGACTAAAATTGAGCACAATATATGGAATATGATCTCATCAAAGCCCTGGAAAATTGAAGTTAGGCATTTATGATCTCATAGTCAAATCCCCCTACAATGATTGTTGGCTATTGGTCTGAATCGCTTTCTGTGTCTGCATATTAACTCTGACTATGCAAGGTCACTCAATTTCATCTCATGTTTAAAAACTTCTCACATTTTAAAAGTAATCAGCCCTTACTTTTTCCCAGCCAATGTCAACAACCTCACATCATTCCCCTCAAATCATTCTCTATCTATCTCTTTTTTGCCCGTTACATGGTTAATCTGTCTCTATCACTTTGCAATGTCTTCCCTCAGATGGAATCAGACGCTGGGGAGGATGGGAATGTGATAAACAAACTCGTGAGGAAGATTGCAGCCTTTGTAAGGGGATTTTGGGGAGATTCAAAGATCAGATGGAATGAAACAATCTTGGAAACTTTGCGAATGTGTGAAACTAGATCGCATAGCTAAGTGGATCCAGCAGTCCTAATCTTCATTTAGGTTCTGTGTTTTTTTCCTGAGAACCAGAGAACTCAGCCAGAATCAACTTTGGAATCCTGAATCAATATGACATTGTCAGCTTGTTCTACCTGGTTTCCTGAGAGTGAGTTCACTGCTTGACCTTTTTGTCTCAACTCTATTAAACCCCAAGTGGTTAGCTTGATTTGGAGGTTCAGATTTATCAAACTTTAAGTTCTTGTTCAACCCATCATGTCTGTTTTTGGGGATGGTTGAAATTCTGTCATTGGTGTCATTCCCACAGCATACTTTCCCACATGGCTTTACTTGGTTAGCAAACTTGAATGAATTACATGTTTCCCTTTCAACTCAGGCATTATGACATATATAAATAGTTCATGCTACAGAATTTGTTCTTGGAGGACTCCACTACTAATAACCTGCGAATCTGAAAAAAGTGTTATTCCGACTTTGTATTTTCTGTCTTTTAACCAATCCTCAACTGTGTTAAATATAATACCCTAAACACATGTCCCGAAATTTTGTGTAATAGCATTTCATTTTGCAAAGATTATAAAGTTTGGTTGCTAAGAGAGGTGATAGAGTGGCTAATGTCACTGAACTGGTAATCCAGTAAACAAAATAAATGTTCTGGAGACATCCTACCATACGGTTTGTGAAATTTAAGTTTGCTTACTAAGTTCAAAGCTAGTCTCAATAATGTAGATCATGAAACCATCATTAAGTATTCATTTTTCATAGAATCAATCCCTCCAGTGTGGAAACAGGCCACACGTTCACACTGACTCTCTGAACAGCATCCCACCCAGATTCACCCACCAATCCTATCCCTGGAACCTTTCCTTTCCCATGGCTAATCTATTAAACCTACACATCCCTGGACACAATGGGCAATTTAGCATGGCCAGTTCACCTAACCTGCACATCTTTGGACTGTGGGTGGACACCAGAGGACCCAGAAGAAACCCGGTCTGACACAGGGAGAATGTACAAATTCTACTCAGCCGTGGCAATGTGAGGCAGCAGTGTTACCCATTGAGCCTCTGTGCAGCCCGTTTTTTTTAAAAATCCAGCTCCTTTCAGTTCTGAGGAAGAGTCTTTTCATAGAATTCCCTTTCATTTATGTTCTTTAGGGAAGGAAATACACTGTCCTTAGCCAGTCTGGCCTACATGTGACTCTAGATCCAGAACATTATTTTTGACTCCTATATGCCCACTGAAACAGCCTGGTGAGTCACTCAGTTCAAGGGCAATTAGAAATGGGTAACAAATGTTGGTCTTGCCAATGCCACTCACATCCCACAAAAGGACAAAAAGAAAATACTTAATTAGGTTGACATGGATGAATCATTTATTCAGTTTATTTTCTATCTCAGTGTACTGCATTTTCCATTGTAAGTGCAGAATTAATGCATCCATCTCTCATTTGATTCATCCATGTCAGTTTTTCTAGTTGAGACAAAGCTGTTGGATTAAGTAATGCAGAATCACAGATAGGTTTGTACTGTAGATATGTACCCACAGGAGCTGAAATAAAATTGGACAGAGTCATTTTAATTTATAGACCTCTTAACACAACGAGATGATTTGAGTTAAACTCAAGGACATCTACGTCAGACTCCAGCTCATTGACTTCTGCCATTATTCCCTCCAGACTGATGTCAAAACTCCGTGACCTTGGTCTCAACTCCACCCTCTGCAACTGGATCCTCAGCTTCCTGACCCATAGACCACAATCATTGAAACTAGACAATTGCACCTCCTCCATGATAATTCTCAACACTGGAGCCCCCCAGGGATGTGTTCTCAGCCCCCTACTGACTCCCTGTACACCCACAATTGTGTAACTAAATTCTGAACGAATGCTATCTACAAGTTTGCTGATGACACCATCCATAATAGAATGGACATCAACCAATGACAAGTCAAAATACAGAAGGGAGATAGAGAGCTTGGTGATGTGGTGCAATGAAAACAACTTCCCTCTCAATGTTGGCAAAATGAAAGAACTGCTCATTGACCTCAGAAAGAAAAGTGGAGTACACACCCTCATTGACAACAATGGAACTGACATTAAGAGGATCGAGAGCGTCAAGTTTCTAAGAGTGATGATAACTGACAACCTGTCCTAGACTTCCTACATAGCTGTGATGGTCAAGAAGGTGCAACAATGTTTCTTCTTCTTCAGACAGCTTAGGAAATTTGGCATGTTAATAAGGACTCTCTACAAATGCACCATAGAAAGTATACTGTCCAGGTACATAAGGGCTTGATATGGTAACTGCCTAACTGCTCTACCCAGGACTGTAAGAAACTACAAAAGGTTTTGTGCACAGCCCAGACTATCAAAGAAGCCAACCTTCCATCCATGAACTCCATTTTCTGTGGCTCACTGCTGCAGGAAGGCTGCCAACATCATCAAAAATCCATCACACCCCAGTAATGCTCTCCTACGACCTCTATCAGTCAGGTAGAAGATACAAAAGCCTGAACACATGCAGCAGCAGATTCGGGAACAGCTTCTTAATGGCAGTTATTAGACTGATGAATGGACCCTCTAGCCTCAAATGATGCTGATCTTGCCTCGTGCACTGCCTGTGCAATGTAACCTGTTTGCCTCTGTTTAAGTGTTTTTGGTCTGTACCTCATTGCTTAGAACATAAAAAGTACAGCACAGAACAGGCCCTTCAGCCCACAATGTTGTGCTTACTATGATCTGTCAGTACTGCTCATAAACAAAGCTTTTCAATGTACTTCGACACAAGTGACAATAAATAAAGAAACCAATCAATCAATCAATGAAAATACAAATATGAAAGATACTCTATTAAGCCACGACAGCATTCAGTCTTTGGAAAAGTGTGAATTATTATGTGTAACGTATTCAGTTGAACCTTATCAATTAGAGTCATAGAGTTATACAACATGAAAACAGACACTTTGGTCTAACTCTGAACTGACAAGATATCCTAAATTAATCTAGTTCCATTTGCCAGCATTTGACCCATCTCCCTTTAAACCCTTCCTCTTCATAGCTCCATCCAGATGCTTTTTAAATGTTGAAATTGTACTAGCCTTCACCATCTCTTCTGGTAATTCATTTCAAACATGCACCATTTTCAGTGTGAAAAAGTTGCCTCTCCGGTCCCCTTTAAGTCTTTCTCCTCTCACCTTAACTTATGCCCTCTAATTTTGGATTCCTCTACCCTGGGAAAATGGCCTTGGTTATTTAGCCAATCCACACTCTTCATGATGTTATAAATCTCCATATTGTAGCATCACTCTCATTGCCATCCTCCACCTTTTCCTTTCAGAACTTTAGGTTGAAGAAATGAATTAAGTTGATCATTATATTATCATGAAATAATAAACACAGATATCCTGCTGTTAACAACAGCAGGTTGAAGTTATGAAGGATAGAACAGCAATGTGATGACTCATATTGATTTCATGGCAGTTCATTACAGAATTGAAGTTTCATTTACTTCATGAAGATTTCTATCACTGTTGTTAATGCCTTATTCTCCACAAATTTTAAACATAGTTGACCAAACTTGAATAAATACTACTGCCACTCAAGTTATCTAAATTGTCTGAAGCATTATTGTAAATGTGATTTATATGGATTAGCACTCTATTGTTATACTGGAGTACAACAAACAATGCTAGTGGAAAGTTAAGTACTTTTTTAAAAAGAAATGATGCTAAACCTTACACGTGACTGGACATAAGGAGTTAAATCAGGGTTAAACCTCCACTCCTAGCTAATGGGTCAACCTACACTTTTTTCAATAATGTAACTATGGTCACCCTAAGTTAACAATCCATATTGCATTTCTTCTAACAAATTTAAAGGAAATAAAAATCAAGAGATCTATGAAACACGCTGATGTCCGAGTGACTGTCTTTGACATCAAGGCACATTGAACAAAGAACAAAGAAAATTTACAGCCCAAGAACAGGCCCTTCAGCCCTCCAGGCCTGAGCTGATTCAAAACTACTGTCTAAACCTGTTGGTCAATTTCTAAGCATCTGTCTCCCTCTGCTCCCTACCTACTCATGCATTTGTCCAGATGCATCTTAAATGAATCTACCATGCCTGCCTCTACCACTTCTGCTGGCAACACATTCCAGCCACCCACCACCCTCTGTGTGAAGTACTTGCCGCGTGTATCCCCATTAAACTTTCCACCTCTCACCTTGAAACCATGACCTCTCGTTATTGAATCCTTCACCTTGGGAAAAAGCTTGTCTCTATCCACCCTGTATATGCCCTTCATAATTTTGCAAACCTTAATCAGGTCTCCCCTCAATCTCCTTTTTTCTAATGAAAGTAAACCTAACCTATTCAACCTCTCTTCATAGCTAGCACCTTCCAAAGCAGGCAACATTCTTGTAAACTTTCTCTGCACCCTCTCCAAAGCATCCACATCCTTTTGGTAATGTAGTGACCAAAATTGTACACAGCATTCTAAATACGGCCGAACCAAAGTCTTGTATAATTTTAACATGACCTGCGAGCTCTTATACTCAATACCCCATCCGATGAAGGCAAGCATACTATGTGCCTTCTTGACCGCTCTATCCTGTGCAGCAACCTTCAGGGTACAATGGACCTGCACTCCCAGATCTCTCTGCCCATCAACTTTTCCCAAGGCTCTTCCATTCATTGTATAATTTACTCTAGAATTAGACTTGCCTAAATACATCACCTCACATTTGCCTGGATTGAAATCAATCTGCCACTTTTCAGCCCAACTCTCCAGTCTATCTATATCTTCCTGTATTCTTTGGCAGTCCCTTATGCTTTCTGCTACTCCACTAATCTTCATGTCATCTGCAAACTTGTTGATCATACCAACAGTGCCCTCTTCCACATCATTTATGTATATTACAAACAACAGTGACCCCAATACTGACCCCTGTGGAACACCACTGGTCACCTTTCTCCATTTCAAGAAGCTCCCTTCAACTACTACTCTCTGTCTCCTGTTGCTCAACCAGTTCTTTATCCACCTTGCTAGAATACCCAGTACACCATGTGACTTTACTTTCTCCATTAGTCTACCATGGGGAACCTTATTAAACACCTTACTAAAGTCCATGTATATGACATCAACAGCCCTTCCTTCATCTATCAACTTGGTCACTTCATCGAAGAACTCTATTAAGTTGGTAAGGCACGATCTCCTTCACACAAAGCCATGTTGCTTATCACTGATAGGCCTATTCATTTCTAAATATAAATAGATCCTATGCCTCAGTATCCTCTCCAGCAACTTCCCCACCACTGACGTCAGGCTCACTGGTCTGTAGTAACCCGGAATATCCCTACTACCCTTCTTCTACTGGGGGAAAACATGAGCAACCTTCCAGTCCTCCTGCACTTCACCTGTATTTAAGGATGCCACAAAGATATCTTTCAGGGTCCCAACTCTTGCCTCCCTCAGCAACCTTGGATAGATCCCATCTGGTCCTGGGGATTTGTCCACCTTAATAACCTCTAGCCTACCCAACACATCTTACTTATGTCAACGCGATCCACACTAATCAAACTTTTATCTTTAATCTCAAGATTCATAATGTACCTCTCCTCAGTGAACACTGATGAAAAGTAATCATTCAGAATCTCACCCATTCTCTCAGGTTCGACACACAACCTTCCTTCATTGACCTTTATCAATCCTTTCTCTAGTTACCCGCTTGCTTCTTATATAAAAATAAAATGCTTTGGGATTCTCCTTAATTCTGCTTGCTTGGTCTCTTTTAGCCTGCTTGATTCCTCGTTTAAGACTTGTCCTACTCTTCTGATATTTCTCCAGGGCCCGTTCTGTTCTTAACTGCCTTGACCTTATGTACGCTTCCCTTTTCTTCTTAGCTAGTCGTACAATTTCTCCTGTCATCCACAGTTCACGAATCTTGCCCTTCCTATCCATTGCCTTCAACAGACCATGCCTATCCTGCACTATCTTTAACCTACCTTTGAAAGCCTCCCACATATCAAATGTGGACTTCCCTTCAAATAGCCATATCCAATCCATATTTCTGAGCTCCTGCCTAATTTTGATATAATTGGCTTGGCCCAGTTTAGTACTCTTACCTTAGGACCACTCTCATCCTTATCTACAAGTATTCTAAAACTTACAGAATCGTAGTCACTGTTCCCAAAGAAATCCCCCACTGCAACTTCTACCACCTGTCCTGGCTCGTTCCCCAGTACAATGTCCAATATGGCCCCTTCCCTCGTTGGACTATACTGCTCTAGAAAACTCGCCTGGACGCTTCTTACAAATTGGACCAAATATGGCATCAAAAAGTCCTGTCAAAACTGGAGTCAATAAGAATTGAGGGTGAGGAGGAATCTCCATTGTTTGGAGTCACATTTAGCACAAGGTAAGATGGCTGTGGTTCTTGGAGGTCAACCTTCCAAGTTCTAGGACATCTCTGCAGGGGTTCCACCAGTTAGTGTCCTAAGCCCAACTATTTTTAGCTGTTTCATCAATAGTGCCCTTCCCTCCATCACAGAGTCAGAAGCGAGGTTTTTCAAACTGTGATTACACAAATTTCTGTAATATTTGTGACCTCGTCAGATAATGAAGCAATGTATGTCCATTTGTGGCAAAAGCTGAAAAATATTCAGACTTGGGTTAATAAGTGACAAGTCACATTGGTGGGCGGCACAGTGGCACAGTGGTTAGCACTGCTACCTCACAGTGCCGGAGACCCGGGTTCAATTCCCGCCTCAGGCGACTGTCTGTGTGGAGTTTGCACATTCTCCCCGTGTCTGCGTTGGTTTCCTCCGGGTGCTCCGGTTTCCTCCCACAGTCCAAAGATGTGCAGGTCAGGTGAATTGGCCATGCTAAATTGCCCACAGTGTTAGGTAAGGGGTAAATGTTAGGTATGGGTGGGTTGCGTTTCGGCGGGTCGGTGTGGACTATTGGGCCGAAGGGCCTGTTTCCACACTGTAATGTAATCTAATCTAATTCACGTCAAATAAGTGCCAGGCAATGGTCATATTCAAAAAGAAAGAATCTAATTGTCTTCCCTTTATCAAAAACAGAAATTGCTGGAAAAACTCAGCAGGCCTAGCAACATCTGTGTAAAAAAAGCAACGTCAACATTTTGGATCCAATGACCCTTCTTTAGAATTGATTGTAGCTAGGAAGGATTGGTATATGTAAGATGGGGTGGGGGATGGATGGGGCTGGGGGTGGGGGGTGGGGGGAAATTGAGGAAGAAGAATTGATAGGTGGAGATGGAGCCCAGAGAGACAGAACAACAGTTGGGCAGGCAAAGGATAAAGGTCAGCCTGGGTGAATCACTAGCTGCTAATCATGACCATCAGTGTCTGACAATGGTTTGATTGTGATTGCAGTGACTAGATATGTGATGGCAAGGCCTGGTGCGAGGGCTATGGGTAAGGACATGGGATAGGTGCTCAGGGCCTGAAATTATTGAACTCTGCATTGAGTCCAGAAGGTTGCAATGTTCTCAAGTGGAAGATGGTATGCAGGTGAGATGAGATTCACCCACGTTCTTAGACCCAATCTCCACAACTCTCACTAATTCTTTGTGGCAACATTGCATACTATCTATAATACAAATCTGTGCCATCTATTAACTAAAAGGACAAGGGCAGCAAATACATGGGAACACCAAAACCTTAACATCCTACTCCAAGTTACACACAATTCTGATATGGAATTATGTTGTTGGTCTTTCACTGACACTGGCCCAAAATCCTGGACCTCTCTTCTTACCAGCACTGTGGGAGTACCTAAAACCTGGGGACTGCAGCTCTTGAAGAAAGTAGCACCTCAGTGCCTTCTCAAGGATAGTAAAGTTGGGCAGTAAATCATGGCCTAGCCAGTAATGCCCATTTACTGTGAATAAACAAGAGAAGATCACTATCCTCTTGTTTGCACTACTACACAAAGTCAAGACCCACAAATATATACATACAGTACAGTGTCCTGTGGGGGTGTAGGAGGAATCCAAACAGTGTGAAAAATCAGCTGACATTCATTACTATATATGTGTAACTGGAGGGTAAAACAGGGAAGCGGCTGAGAGGAAATTCTAGTGTGCCCTGTTTTTATTTACTGCTATAATATTAAAAAGCAAGTGGAATTGAAGTCTCATGAAAGAACTGAAAAATTCAGGAGAAAAGGTAAGACTTTTTAATACCAGTTCCTGATGCCTTGTTGTAAATTTGCAAGATAACTTTCATTGCCAGAAGATGTAATTTGCATGTCTGTATTTTTCATGCATGTTCACATGTTCTATTCCCTGCAAATACATGACTGTTCTGCTGTGTTCTCACTGGGAGAGCAGCAGCATCACAGGTCGTGTTCTGGACAGGTCTTAGTCTATCTTTAAAAGGATTGGTAAGACTGCAATAGTATTGTCTCTAAATGGAAGTGGAAATTTTGGGAAATTATTCCTTAACATCAAGAGATCCACAAATAAAATTTCTAAAAGTGGAAACTCAAAATATTTCTGGAAGCAATTAGCTTTTGATTATTATCAAGTGCCATTCCATGAATCTGGAATGGTGAGATCACTGATAAGTTAATAGTTTTCTGAAGTGCCATTATTTTAGGTTTCTGAATTAAAAGAATGCTTTTACTGCCATTACAATTAGAGAATGTCACATTCGCGTTAGGCTGTAGCAATGTCCTGAAAACATTAATTAACTTTGATGTTTGTAATGTGGACAATATATGGACTTCTGACAGTCTTCTTTACTACACCTCCTCCCCTCCCACTTCAATGGACTCCTGCCCCTCAGCTTGATGAACAGCTAACCATCCAACACTCTCCCTCCCAACATCAAGCTTCCAATGTCTTCTAGGTACCCCACCCCAATACCTGGGCACCCAAATGTCTTACCCACTTTTCAGCCTTATCCCTTGACTCAACTGTCACACTATCTCCCTCACCCACTTGGCATCTTACTCCCTCAACCCCCAATACGTAACTCTCTTACCCATTAGCTACAACCTTACTCTCTCTTCTATTTACCTTACGCATTTACCTTCTCTTAGTAGCTATCAAAGTGGCTTTGGGACCTTTAAACATTTCATTTACTGGAGTCCAGCAGCTATTGCGTCAAAAGGGGGCATTGTTTCTGTGGCAATTTACTCTGTTGCTGTGTGCATAGTTTTCTGTTGTGATGGATCCTGGATCCACAGTCTAGTTGGAAAGGGAGCAGGAAGACAAATGGAAAACGTTTTGTCTGACCTAGGTTGGAAATAAGGAACCAGCCCAAGTCAGAAGATTCAGGTCTTAAACATCGATGACTTTTTAAAAGATAAAGTTTTTTGATTTCCTTAGGTTGATTTTACCCTTAAAAATACCTCGGGCAAGTGGTATAGGGGTTCTTGTCGTCCCATAGGATCCGGATAGGAATATAAAGCTTAGAGGTGTTCCCTTTCTGACAGCTCCCCCATTTTCAGAACTTCAGAAAAGGATGGCCATAAAAACAACAGAAAAGGGTCTATAAGTTTTGAATTTCAAACCAGCACATCACTGGACAGAAGGTCTCACACACTTATTTACTGCATCTGCATGATTTATTTCATACCACCTGTGAGCCCAGAAGAAATGATCAGTTTCTTGAATGTGAAGTAATAATTAATGCTAGATTGGTGAATGGTTCACACAAGCAAAAGAATAAACAGTGGATATCAGGATTAAATTAAATAAATATAATATAGTTGGTTTTATTCATCATGAGGCAAAAGTGAGGACTGCAGATGCTGGAAACCAGAGTTTAGATCAGAGTGGTGCTGGAAAAGCACAGCAGGTCAGGCAGCATCCGAGAAGCAGGAAAATCAACATTCCGGGCAAAAGCCCTTCATCAGGGATCTAAACCCTTTATTCATCATTACTTCATGCTAATATTCAAAGACAAACTCAGCTCATGGAGTATATCAACACTTAATTGGTTTATCAATAACTAATGTTAAAATCTATTGAGCTGCACAAATCCTTAAGTGTAAATTCATATTTGTTTCATATAATACTTTATTGTCATTAAAATATGCATACAACACTAAATACAGGACAACTGATAAAATGCGATGTCCAAATGTTTTTTATGTAGTGAATTCTGATTTTATATCTATTACAGGTCAATATGAAATGAGCAATATAAATTCACTAAGACACATTGGAATATAATAGGTGCTGAGATTTAATAGCCACTGCTGTTTTGCATTGCTTGCACCTTCGATTGTATCTTTTCAGAGGAGAAAACAATCCTGGATTAACAATGGTGTTTCGCACCAATAAGGTATCAGTTTCTTAAAATGATAAACCTCTCTACGCAACATTTTGTACAAAATACCATTATCAGAGCTAGAAAAGAAATGGTCTGTGGTGAATGATTTTGTGAAGATTACAGGAAGTGCAATGCTCATTGCAAGGCAGTTGTGAACATTTGCAACTGATGGCTTTTATAAAATATCAGATCAAGGCCATTTAAGAAGAGAACAACTGCATGCTCAGAAATGGTTGTGTAGTTAAGAATATTTTCAACTTTCGCTCAATCATTTACCATACAAATTGGGTACTTGAGAGTAGGATGAACTTCAGAGAATTCATACCAGCATATTAGCTGTATGCGAAACAGAGAAAATTCTATTACAGGTATATCTGACATTTTTTGTTCAACTAAAATAACACTTTAGCAAGCTATGTATTAAGAATAAAATAGCCAATTCTTAATGCTATTGGACTAGACACAAGTATAGATCAGGAAAAGGATATTTTGCTGGATATTGCAGGGTCCATAAATTGAATGTTGTGAGGACATCCCAAAATGGTGGGTAGGAAATATGGGCATAACTCGTGTTTAGAAACTTGTCAAATTGATTAGGTACAGATAAGATCTTCATCAGCTCTGTGAAACAAGTGCTAAATATATCAGTACATCTCACACATCACCATTCACACATAAGGCCATTATTTTTAAAGCAGTTCACCCAAACATTGGCATTACTAAACCACTTGGTCAATAACTGCCTCGGTGGCAGATTTTTAAAAAACTCACTCACATTTCACCAAAGCTCTTCAATCACTTTTCGCACCAGAAATAAACTGGTATTGTTTTCAACTGAATGAATATTTTTGATCACAATGGGTTTTGTAAGGAATCCTTATTACCTTCAATAAAAAGCTGCACCATTCCATTAACTTAGACATGACTGAGCATTCATGCAATTGTTATTACACAAAGACCTAAACTGTATTCTGAAATGGTCATTACGTTATGCCATGGTGCTTAATGCCATTCTGAACATTGCTGACTTTTTCTGCAAGAGTATCCTGGAAAGTAAATTTGGTGACCCGATCAAGTATGACCTGAAGACCTTAAAAACTACAGTCACAATGCAATTGTGACAGAGGGACTAGATATTAGGACTAGACACAGAGCATTGTTTAAAACAATGTTCTGAGTAGTGTTGAGCTTCCAAAGTTCAGCAAATTTTTAAAAATGTCAACCCTCTAAATTCTCCTTTTTGTTTAGAGATGAAATCCTGCTACTGTTTCAGCAGGACCTCTTCCCTGTTCCCAACTTTTTCCGACATAGATTCTTCAACTGACTTACCCTCACTCTTTCATAGAACATAGTGCAGTACAGGCTCTTTGGCCCTTGATGTTGCGCCGACCTGTGGAGCCAATCGGAAGCCCATCTAGCCTACACTATGCCATTTTCATCCACATGTTTATCCAATGCCCTTAAACTTGGTCAGTCGATTATTGTTGCAGGCAGTGCATTCCATGTTCCTACTAATCTCTACGTAAAGAAACTACCTCTGACATCTGTCCTATATCTATCACTCCTCAATAGCGATAGCGATGTTCCCTCATGCTAGCCATCACCATCCGAGGAAAAACACTCACTGTCCATGCCATTTAACCCTCTGATTATCTAATATGTCTGAATTCATGAGAGAGAAGGTTGAGAGGTGACAGAAAACAGCCTCAGGTCCCTCAGACTTTCTTCGTATGACCTTCCCTCAATACCAGGCAATGTCCTAGTAAATATTCTTTGAACAGTTTCCAAAGCTTCCACATCCTTCCTGTACTGCAGTGACCAGAACTGTACGCAATACACCAAGTGCGGCTGGACGAGAGTTTTGTACAGATGCAGCATGACCTTGTGGCTCTAAAACACAATCCCTTTACCAATAAAAGCTAACACATCTTATGCCTTCTTAACTACCCCATCAACCTAGGTGGCAACTTTCGGGGATCTATGTACATGTACACCATCTCCGCCCATCTACACTACCAAGGATCTCACCATTGGCCCTGTACTCTTTATTCCTGTTGCTGCTTCCAAAGTGAACCACCTCACACTTTTCCACATTAAACTCCATTTGCCACCTCTCAGCCACCTCTGCAGCTTATCTATTTCCCTCTGTAACCTGTAACACCTGTCAACACTGTCTACAACCCCACCGACCTTAGTGTCATCCACAATTTTATTAACCCATCCTTCCATGCCCTCATCCAGGTTATTTATAAAAATGACAAACAGCAGTTGCCCCAAAACAGATCCTTGCGGTACACTACTAGTTACTGAATTCCAAGATGAACATTTCCCATCAACCATCACCCTCTGTATTCTTTCAGCCAACTTCTGATCCAAACAGCTAAATCACCCTCAATCCCATGTCTCTGTATTTTGTGCAATAGCCTACCTTATCAAGCACCTTACTGAAATTCATATAGTCCACATCAACCTTTTATCCTCATCCACCTGGTTGGTCAACTTCTCAAAGACCTCAATAAGGTTTGTGAGGCACATTCACTTACCCTTCAAAAGGTCGTGTTGACTATCCCTAATCAACTTATTCTTCTACAGATGATTATAAATCCTCTCTCTTATAACTTTTTCCAATACTTTACCTACAACCAAAGTAAGGCTCAATGGCCTGTAATTACCCGGGTAGTTTCTACTCCTGTTCTTAAACAAGGAGGCAACATTTGCTATCCTGTAGTCATTTGGCACTATTCTTGTCGACAATGACAACATAAAGATCAAAGCCAAAGGCTCTGCAACCTCCTCCCTGGCTTCCCAGAGAATTCTAGAGAAAACATCTGGTCCAGGGAACTTATCTGTTTTTATACTCTCTAGAATTGTGAGCACTTCCTCCTTGTGAACCTCAATCCCACCTTGTCTAGTAGCCTGTTTCTCAGTATTCTCCTCAACAACATTTTCCTCAGTATTCATACTGAAAAAAGACAAATATTCGTTTAGTGCTTCCCCATCTCCTCAGACCCCACACACAACTTCCCACTACTATCCTTGATTGGCGTTAACCTTTCTCTAGTCATTATTTTACTCCTGTCTCCTTATTTACTAGAGTGTCTCCCGCTGATGTGAAATATTCCTTGCTTTGTCATAGATTAAACACTACACCATTGAGAAATCTCATTTTTGGTTTCTGTGCCCCTAAATATAAAGTCCTCTTTAATGTCTCTATTTCTAATTTGTTCTTCATCATGTCCCATCAGCCTTCTGCACCTTCTGGTCTAGATTATCACTATCTTATCTGTAATCTTTCTCCTTGACTTCACAGGTGGCAAGGATATTGTATATTGTTGGACATGACCAATGACTGTATGATATCCTTCTCAACATCTTCAAAATCCCTTACATTCTGCTCCTTTCCAGTCTCAATCTTCCTTCCTTGTCCTCTCATCTGTTGGATTTTGTGTAGCTAACTCTCTAGCTCAATTATTCTGAGTCAAAGGGATGCAAGACAGAAGCATCTCCTACAGACACATTTACACAGGACAGTCTTGCATTCAGAAAAATGCCCACATGCTGCAGCCCAGCTAAAATAATGTGCATAACATGAAGATCCTTTCAGTCCATTTAGCCATGTCTTTTCAAAGTCACGTTCAATCTGGTCTATCAAAACCCTTTATCTTCAGGGAAGGTTTCAAAAATATTTAATCTCTCCACCAAGAGCAAAATTACCTAAATCACATTATCTAATCTAACTGTATTCCTAGGCATAAAATTTCTGCATAATTATGAAATCAAATCTGTTGTACAAATTCACCAAAAATACGTTATGATCCAAAATTAACTGTGCAAGCCTCAAACATGGGCTTAATCAGAGATTCATCAAGCACCAGTATATCTCTGTTACCTTTCTTCACATAGTAGAGATTCATACTGGTTTGACATCTTGTTCTAAGTGATACATGCCTTAAATATGTGCTATCTAGCTGGCTCAAACATATGAGTGACTTACAGCAACAAGGAAGATAAGTTTAATAATTTCCACCTTCACTATTTGCAGTATACACCTGGAGGATAGAAGCACGATTCCAGCAGTCTTCTCAAAGGCAGAGCTCACAACTGTATTGATAGTAATTACATAGAGGCAACTTGTACATTCAGGCCTTTCTATAGTATAAAAGCTAGTCACAAAGGGTTTCTGTGTGGTGAAGGGAGCCAGAGCCAGGCAACCAGTAGAGCATTGAAGGTCCTGGTTAAAGGAGATTGCAAAAAACAACTTAAAGCTAAACTTGACAAAGGGTCATGAGTTGACTCAGCAAAGAAATTTCAACAAATTTGTTGGGCTGGATGGCACTATCACAACCACCAATACCTCCGACAGTTTGGCAACAGACATCAGTGCAAAAACAAAGTACAATACAATATTAAGCAAAATACTGCAGATGCTGGAAATCTGAAATCGACACAAGGAATGCTGGAGAAACTCAGCATCCGGACCACCTTTAAACCAGCAGAGTTCGGACCCGAACAGGACAAACAGTACAGACTACAGATTCAAAAACACCAGCAACAGTTCTCCTTCAAGATCCTCCACTCCACGCTTGCAGCAATGCGCCGGCACCTAACCTCTCTACAGTCAGCCCTGCCTCAGCTGAGGGCCACACTCTCTCAGAATTGCAAAGGACCCACTCTGTACTACATCCTCAGGAGAATTCATACTCTCAACAAACAGTATTTCAATTCCATCTCAAACATAAAAAACTGTAAGTACAACAAACTTTTATCCACCCACCTCCATAACCAACGCTCCTCAAACATTCCAGAAGATTCCCCAGCCTCAGAATCTATTCCACCATTAGCCATGCGGCTGTTGCAGCTACCACCCCCACACTGATTGATGATGTCACTTCCGCCCCCATCATGGCCACTCCCACAACCACTTCCACCCCTCACAATTCCTCATGCATCACACCTGACATCACTTCTGCCCTTCACATCATCACTGATGCCACATGCTCAGTGACCTCCACCACCCCTACTGCCGTGGTCACCACCACTTCTGCCCCCACCAGCGCCACTCACCTTCATTCTGCTGACATGCCCCCCACAGACCCCACTGTCACTATCCCCGCCCCCCAGAACCCCAAGGGGAACACTACCCCTGCTCATGACTCCACCCCCATTCCCCCCACCATCACACCCACTCCAGTTACAGGTTCCACCCCCCTCCCAGCTCTACACCCACACCAGATCCCAGCTCCCAGCCCTGCCGAGTTTTCACCATCCCCCCAGACCTCCCCCTCACTGAGGACGAACGATCAGTCCTCAGCAAAGGACTCACGTTCATCCCCCTCCGTCCACGCATCAATGAATTTAATACACGCTGTGGCGTCGAACAATTCTTCCGTCGCCTCCGCCTCCGACCTTACTTTCACAATCAGGACTCCCGTCCACCTTCCCAGGACCCCTTCGCCCACCTCCAACACACTGCATCCACCTGGACACCCCGCGCTGGCCTATTACCTGCCCTCGACCTCTTCATTTCCAACTGCCGCCGAGACATTGACCGCCTCAACCTGTCTACTTCCCTCCCCAACTCCAACCTCTCACCCTCACAACACGCAGCCCTCCAATCCCTCTGCTCCAATCCCAACCTCGCCATCAAGCCAGCGGATAAAGGGGGCACAGTGGTAGTCTGGCACACTGACCTCTACACCACTGAAGCCAAACGTTAACTCGAGGACACCTCTTCCTACTACCCCCTCGACCATGACCCCACCTCCCATCACCAAACCATCATCTCCCAGACCATACAGAACCTCATCACCTCAGGAAATCTCCCACCCACAGCTTCCAACCTCATAGTCCGTGAACCCCGCACTGCCCGGTTCTACCTCCTTCCCAAGATCCACAAGCCTGACCACCCTGGCCGACCCATTGTCTCACCGAGCTCCTGCCCCACTGAACTCATCTCTACCTACCTCGACACTGTCCTATCCCCCCTAGTCCAGGAACTCCCCACATACGTTCGAGGCACCGCCCACGCCCTCCACCTCCTCCAAGACTTCCGTTTCCCTGGCCCCCAACGCCTCATCTTCACCATGGATATCCAATCCCTCTACACCTCCATCCGCCATGACCAGGGCCTCCAAGCCCTCCGTTTTTTTCCTCTCCTGACATCCCCAACAGTACCCTTCCACTGACAATCTCATTCGTTTGGCCGAACTGGTCCTCACCCTTAACAATTTCTCCTTTGAATCCTCCCACTTCCTCCAGACCAAAGGGGTAGCCATGGGCACACGTATGGGCCCCAGCTATGCCTGTCTCTTTGTTGGCTACGTAGAGCAGTTGATCTTCCATAATTTTACCGGCACCACTCTCCACCTCTTCCTCTGCTACACTGATGACTGCATTGGCGCCACCTCATGCTCCCACGAGGAGGTTGAGGAATTCATCAATTTCACCAACACATTCCACCCTGACCTTAAATTTACCTGGACCATCTCTGACACCTCCCTCCCCATCCTGGACCTCTCCATCTCCATTAATGACGACCGACTTGACACTGGCATTTTTTACAAACCCACCGACTCCCACAGCTACCTGGATTACACCTCTTCCCACCCTACCTCTTGCAAAAATGCCATCCCGTATTCCCAATTCCTCTGCCTCCGCCGGATCTACTCCCAGGAGGACCAGTTCCACCACAGAACACACCAGATGGTCTCCTTCTTTAGAGACCGCAATTTCCCTTCCCACGTGGTTAAAGATGCCCTCCAAATCATCTCGTCTACATCCCGCACCTCTGCCCTCAGACCCCACCCCTCCAACCGTAACAAGGACAGAACGCCCCTGGTGCTCACCTTCCACCTTACCAATCTTCGCATAAACCAAATCATCCACCGACATTTCTGCCATCTCCAAACAGACCCCACCACCAGGGATATATTTCCCTCCCCACCCCTTTCCGCCTTCCGCAAAGACCGTTCCCTCCGCGACTACCTGGTCAGGTCCATGCCCCCAAACAACCCACCCTCCAATCCTGGCCCTTTCCCCTGCCACCGCAGGAACTGTAAAACCTGTGCCCACACCTCCTCCCTCACCTCTACCAAAGGCCCTAAAGGAGCCTTCCACATCCATCAAAGTTTTACTTGCACATTCACTAATATCATTTATTGTAACCGTTGCTCCCGATGCGGTCTCCTCTACATTGGGGAGACTGGGCGCCTCCTGGCAGAGCGCTTTAGGGAACATCTCCGGGACACCCGCACCAATCAACCACACCGCCCCGTGGCCCAACATTTCTCCTCCCCCTTCCACTCTGCCGAGGACATGGAGGTCCTGGGCCTCCTTCACCGCCGCTCCCTCACCACCAGACGCCTGGAGGAAGAACGCCTCATCTTCCGCCTCGGAACACTTCAACCCCAGGGCATCAATGTAGACTTCAAGTTTCCTCATTTCCCCTTCCCCCACCTCACCCTAGCTCTAAACTTCCAGCTCAGTAACTGTCCCCATGACTTGTCCGGACTTGTCCTACCTGCCTATCTCCTTTTCCACCTCTCCACTCCACCCTCTCCTCCTTGACCTATCACCTTCATCCCCTCCCCCACTCACCCATTGTACTCAATTCTACTTTCTCCCCACCTCCACCCTCCTCTAGCTTATCTCTCCACGCTTCAGGCTCACTGCCTTTATTCCTGATCAAGGGCTTTTGCCCAAAACATCGATTTCGAAGCTACTTGGATCCTGGCTGAACTGCTGTGCTCTTCCAGCACCACTAATCCAGTTATGGTAATCTCAGTGGAGAGAAGAACAAAGTTAAAGCTTGAGTCAGATATGACTCTGAAGAATCATCATACTGGACTTGAAATATTAATGCTGTTTCTCTCTCTACACATACTGCCAGACCCATTGAGTTTATCCAATATTGTTCATATTTTAACTTTACAATATCATTTCAGAAGTCGCACAACATAAGATTACAGAACAACAGGTTTATTTTAAATCACCATCTTTCGGAGCACTGCTCCGCTGAAAGCTTGGCATTTCAAATAAATCTGTTTGACTATAACTTTGTGTTGTGTAACTTCTGACATTGTCCACCCTAGTCCAACACTGGGATCATCACAATATACTTTGGCAGCTTTATGTCTGGTTCAGGTGGAAGATCCTACTTCTCAAACATTGACTTTCACATCCTTCAGAAAAGATGAACCTAATGAAGACTCCCTAGATAAATTAATTGTTAACTGGGCATCCATCATTTCTTTTCAATAAAAAATACAAATACATAAAGTAATTTTAATGATCTTGGTGCAATACCACGTATCAGAACAACTTTGTTATCATGTTCATATTATGGTTCCCCCTTTTCACTCAAAAGATCTAATCTTCTCCCACTTATTTATTTACTGCTCGAACGTAAACTTAGAAATCAATGAGAAAAGCAATCCACAAGCCGTCTCTGAAGGCCTTTGTTATTACAAAAGCTCGACTGCTGTCCATTAGCATAGAAATGGAAGGGTGTGTCTGGATCAATTGAATGAAACACTAGTTCATTTTACACCAACCAGATCTCAGTCAAGTATCTGTTGACGAAAATTGGTCAGTTGTTATATTACCTTGTTAATGTGTTCAGTTGGGAGTCTTTTCATGATACCCTTGGCTGGTACTTTTCTCAAAACTTTCAGCTTAATTATTCCAAGAGCTATGACCAAGTGTTTTGTACTAGCATCAGCAATTTATTTATGTGTCTATTACCATTATTGGACATTTGTAAATATGTGCAAATGTTATTAAAATATATTCATTTCTTACAGTGTAAATAATATCAGTTTACCTAAAGAATGTACTAAAATCAAGATCATAATTGCCAATGTGTGACTAACATTATAATCTAACACAATTAATCTGTTCGGCCCTAGGATCAAATAAATGGCCTTATTCACCCCAGTTTGAGCTGATAGATTTACATTGTTTGTAGTAAGAAAGGTTCATGCTGCACTACAAGAGCAGAGTTTTGTGTTTACACAACAGGTAAGCTGTAAAATAAGGTGTTGTGATGTTATATTATAAACCCCAATGCCATTGTGTCCAAATTCAATATTTGGAAAAAATCAGAAGCCTACTCACTTTCCTATCCAGGCTGGTTAAAAGCTGGTGGGAACTAATTTTCTAATTCGCTGTGATTTTTCATTGGTCAGGTGACTGCAAGGGGGCTGCATGGGCAGATGGGAATTATAACAGTGACATCCAAACAGTATAATGATGCAAATAAAAGATTTAATCAGTGGAATAGAGTGAGGAGTTGGAGGCTGTAATTAAGACTGAATAAGAGATGAGAGAAATGGTTCCTTGAGGATTCTGATCAGCCATTTGATATTGAGCAACTGAAGGCAAAGGGACCAGCAGAGGAGACACAAAAGCCCATTGAAATGATGCACTTCAGCAAGTTCCTCAAGTGATGACAAGGGAAGGAGAAGCATTGAGAGATGGACAGATGGCCGGTGTCAGCAGCAACCAGCTTGCTGCACAGTATGCAGGGCATGGTGACACTGAAGGCTTCAGAGAGGAGCATTGATTCCCAGGGAGATGGCTTTACCTTGATGGCAGAGTGTACAGAAGTGCTTAAATTACCTTCAGATTACATAGTGTCAAAATTAGAGATGATGGTGTCACTCCATATAGGCGGCCATATCTTCGAGCGAGATTCTTGCAATGGAGATAAACGTCAATTGTGTGGTTGGTTATTTGATGCCTGTGATACATAAAGAACATGATGGCCTTAAATTTCTATGCCTCAGAATCCATTCAAGAATAAGTAGGGGACATCTGCAACATTTTGCATTCATCAGTCTATAATTATATCTGAATAATGACAAGATGTACTGTATTGTTAAGAAGAATAGACACCTTCATAAAGTTTAACACCAATGACGACAGAGCAAAACTGAAAGAGAAAGACTGTATGGGACCATTGATCGTTTCCCTAATATACAAAAACGTCACTGCACTCATATGGTAACGATGGGACAGCCAAGGTTATTTGTGGTTGTGGTTTTGTTCGCCGAGCTGGGAATTTGTCTTGCAAACGTTTTGTCCCCTGTCTAGGTGACATCCTCAGTGCTTGGGAGCCTCCTGTGAAGCGCTTCTGTGCTGTTTTCTCCAGTATTTATAGTGGCCTGTCTCTGCCGCTTCCGGTTGTCAGTTCGAGCTGTCCACTGTAGTGGCCGGTATATTGGGTCCAGGTCGATGTGTTTGTTGATAGAGTCTGTGGATGAGTGCCATGCCTCTAGGAATTCCCTGGCTGTTCTCTGTTTGGCTTGCCCTATAATGGTAGTGTTGTCCCAGTCAAATTCATGTTGCTTGTCGTCTGTGTGTGTGGCTACGAAGGATAGCTGGTCGTGTCGTTTCGTGGCTAGTTGGTGTTCATGTATACGGATCGTTAGCTGTCTTCCTGTTTGTCCGATGTAGTGTTTTCTGCTGTCCTTGCATGGGATTTTGTACACTACATTAGTTTTGCTCATGTTGGGTAACGGGTCCTTCGTTCTGGTGAGTTGTCTGAGCGTGGCTGTTGGTTTGTGTGCTGTTATGAGTCCTAGTGGTCGCAGTAGTCTGGCTGTCAGTTCAGAAATGCTCCTGATGTATGGTAGTGTGGCTAGTCCTTTGGGTTGCGGCATGTCCTCGTTCCGTTGTCTCTCCCTTAGGCATCTGTTGATGAAATTGCGAGGGTATCCGTTTTTGGCGAATACTTTGTATAGGTGTTCCTCTTCCTCTTTTTGTAGTTCTGGTGTGCTGCAGTGTGTTGTGGCCCTTTTGAATAGTGTCCTGATGCAACTTCGTTTGTGTGTGTTGGGGTGGTTGCTTTCATAGTTTAGGACTTGGTCTGTGTGTGTGGCTTTCCTGTAAACCTTTGTGGTGAATTCTCCAGTCGGTGTTCTCTGTACCATCACGTCTAGGAATGGGAGTTGGTTATCCTTTTCTTCCTCTCTAGTGAATCGGATTCCTGTGAGTGTGGTGTTGATGATCTGGTGTGTGTTCTCTATTTCTGTGTTTTTAATTATTACAAAGGTGTCATCCACGTATCTGACCCAGAGTTTGGGTTGAAGTTGTGGTAAGACTGTTTGTTCTAACCTTTGCATTACTGCTTCTGCTATGAGTCCAGATTTCGGTGAGCCCATGGGTGTTCCGTTGATTTGTTTGTATATTTGATTATTGAATGTGAAGTGTGTTGTAAGGCACAAGTCCAGTAGTTTAAGTATGCCGTCTTTGTTGATAGGTTCAACGTCCTGTTGTCTGTTATGTCTGTCCAGCAGGTTGGCTATTGTTTCTTTGGCTAGTGTTTTGTCGATGGAGGTGAACAGTGCCGTTACATCGAATGAGACCAGAGTTTCTTCTTTGTCTATGTGTATATTTCTGATGATGTCCAAGAATTCCTGTGTCGATTGTATAGATTGTCTGGATCCGCTGATCAGGTGTTTCAGTTTCTGCTGTAGTTCTTTGGCCAGTTTGTGTGATGGTGTCCCTGGTAGTGATACTATGGGTCTGAGTGGGATGTCTGGTTTGTGCACTTTGGTTAGTCCATAGAATCTGGGGGTGTTGTTGCTTTCAGGTTTCATTCTTTGTAGGTCAGACCTGGTTATCTGTCCGTTTTTTTGTAGATTCCTCAGTGTGTTGTTTATCCTATTGGTGAGCTGTGGGGTGGGGTCAAACTCCCTCTTTTGGTAGGTGTTGGTATCTGCAAGTAGTTGTTGTGCTTTTTGTATGTACTCTGCTTTGTCCAGGATGACCGTCATTCTGCCTTTGTCTGCTGGTAGTATAATTATGTTCTTATGGTTTCTTAGTGATTTTAGTGCTTCCCTCTCCTTGGTGTTGAGGTTATGTGTTTGTCTTTTTCTTGTTATCAGCGGTACGATACTTTGTCTCACTGTTTGTTGTGTCTCTTCTGTCAGTCCATTGTTCCTGAGTGTGCATTCTAGTGCTGCTAGGAAGTCTGCTGTCTTGGCGTCCCTGTGGTTGTAGTTGAGTCCCTTGGCCAGTATTGTTCTTTCCGTGTCTGTGAGATGTCTGTGGGAGAGGTTTTTAACCCAGGTGTGTGTTGTGGTGTCCTCTTCTTTGTGTGTTAGTTTGGCCATTTTTTCTTTTAGTGCCGTTTTTTTTGCGGTGTGTGGTCCTGTTCTGTCCTATGGTGACAGCCTGTTCTATGGTCCGGGTCCATTCCTGATTGGTGGTTTTGAAATTAACGATTTTTGGCGCGCAATTTCTTGTCTGTATTTGTGTAGTCTGTTGTGAGCGTCTGTAATCATTACCTGGATCATCCTGAATCCGTTCTGCCTGGCTGTGTCCCTGGCTTGTGGATTGTTGACTGGTGGTCTGTATCTGACACATGGTGGAAGGATTCGATTCTTTCGGCATTCATGCAGGAACCAGAGTTGTTCGTATGTGGCGCTTAGGCGGTTGGCATAGGATTCCCATTTCCTGGCTTGTCTTAGCGTCTCTCGCCCGTAGGTGTTCAAAGTTTGGTAGAAGATTTGTAGCTCGAGTGCTCGTTGTGGTTCCGTTCGCCGAGCTGGGAATTTGTCTTGCAAACGTTTCATCCCCTGTCTAGGTGACATCCTCAGTGCTTGGAAGCCTCCTGTGAAGCGCTTCTGTGCTGTTTCCTCTGGCATTTATAGTGGCCTGTCTCTGCCGCTTCCGGTTGTCAGCTCGAGCTGTCCACTGTAGTGGCCGGTATATTGGGTCCAGGTCGATGTGTTTGTTGATAGAGTCTGTGGATGAGTGCCATGCCTCTAGGAATTCCCTGGCTGTTCTCTGTTTGGCTTGCCCTATAATGGTAGTGTTGTCCCAGTCAAATTCATGTTGCTTGTCGTCTGTGTGTGTGGCTACTAAGGATAGCTGGTCGTGTCGTTTCGTGGCTAGTTGGTGTTCGTGTATATGGATTGTTAACTGTCTTCCTGTTTGTCCGATGTAGTGTTTTGTGCAGTCCTTGCATGGGATTTTGTACACTACATTGGTTTTGCTCATGTATCACACCAGGGACACCATCACACAAACTGGCCAAGAACTACAGCAGAAACTGAAACACCTGATCAGCGGATCCAGACAATCTATACAATCGACACAGGAATTCTTGGACATCATCAGAAATATACACATAGACAAGGAAGAAACTATGGTCTCATTCGATGTAACAGCACTGTTCACCTCCATCGACAAAACACTAGCCAAAGAAACAATAGCCAACCTGCTGGACAGACATAACAGACAACAGGACGTTGAACCTATCAACAAAGATGGCATACTTAAACTACTGGACTTGTGCCTCACAACACACTTCACATTCAATAACCAAATATACGAACAAATCAACGGAACACCCATGGGCTCACCGATCTCTGGACTCATAGCAGAAGCAGTAATGCAAAGGTTAGAACAAACAGTCGTACCACAACTTCAACCCAAACTCTGGGTCAGATACGTGGATGACACCTTTGTAATAATTAAAAACACAGAAATAGAGAACACACACCAGATCATCAACACCACACTCACAGGAATCCGATTCACTAGAGAGGAAGAAAAGGACAATCAACTCCCATTCCTAGACGTGATGGTACAGAGAACACCGAACAGAGAATTCACCACAAAGGTTTACAAGAAAGTCACACACACAGACCAAGTCCTAAACTATGAAAGCAACCACCCCAACACACACAAACGAAGTTGCATCAGGACACTATTCAAAAGGGCCACAACACACTGCAGCACACCAGAACTACAAAAAGAGGAAGAGGAACACCTATACAAAGTATTCGCCAAAAACGGATACCCTCGCAATTTCATCAACAGATGCCTAAGGGAGAGACAACGGAACGAGGACATGCCGCAACCCAAAGGACTAGCCACACTACCATACATCAGGAGCATTTCTGAACTGACAGCCAGACTACTGCGACCACTAGGACTCATAACAGCACACAAACCAACAGCCACGCTCAGACAACTCACCAGAACGAAGGACCCGTTACCCAACATGAGCAAAACTAATGTAGTGTACAAAATCCCATGCAAGGACTGCAGAAAACACTACATCGGACACACAGGAAGACAGTTAACGATCCGTACACACAAACACCAACTAGCCACGAAACGACACGACCAGCCATCCTTAGTAGCCACACACACAGACGACAAGCAACATGAATTCGACTGGGACAACACTACCATTATAGGGCAAGCCAAACAGAGAACAGCCAGGGAATTCCTAGAGGCATGGCACTCATCCACAGACTCTATCAACAAATACATCGACCTGGACCCAATATACCGGCCACTACAGTGGACAGCTCGAGCTGACAACCGGAAGAGGCAGAGACAGGCCACTATAAATACCGGAGAAAACAGCACAGAAGCGCTTCACAGGAGGGTCCCAAGCACTGAGGATGTCACCTAGACAGGGGACGAAACGTTTGCAAGACAAATTCCCAGCTTGGCGAATAGAACCACAACAACGAGCACCCGAGCTACAAATCTTCTACCAAACTTTGAAGGTTATTTGTGAATCAGAAAGCATTTAATTCCCTGAAAGTACAGATAACATGTGAGCACTGTGCTTGTGTTCGTAATGATACCCTCGGAGTAGCCACAGTGTCTGAATCCTTAGGCAGTCCCATGTAACCCAATGTTTCATCACTTGTTTCCAGTATCAGGAAGATATTGAAATTGCACAATCATTGAATCTTCCATTCTTTCTGTTACCATCTGTGCCATTGGGACTGCTGGAAACAATCACACACCTAGGACTTTTATGGATGGCACGAATATGTATTTTAAAACAGAATCTCATTCTGAGAATGAAAGGCCAATTAAGACGGAGCCTATCCATATGCAACATCTAATTACAATCCAACGATTTAAATGAAATTTGGCATCCTGAGCATGGAACAAAGAACGTCCAACGTGAATTTCTGCATTATTCTTCATGCATTGACCATCATTTTCCATAATCCATCACTTCTGACTATGCCTCACAGGTATCTAGACAATCATCTTTCTGACAAATTAGATTAGATTAGATTAGATTATTTACAGTAGTGGAAACAGGCCCTTCGGCCCAACAAGTCCACACCGCCCCGCCGAAGCGCAACCCACCCATTCCCCTACATTTACTCCTTACCTAACACTACGGGCAATTTAGCATGGCCAATTTACCTGACCTGCACATTTTTGGACTGTGGGAGGAAACCGGAGCACCCGGAGGAAACCCACGCAGACACGGGGAGAATGTGCAAACTCCACACAGTCAGTCGCCTGAGGCAGGAAATGAACCCGGGTCTCTAGCGCTGTGAGGCAGCAGTGCTAACCACTGTGCCACCGTGCCGCCCACAAATGTATTCCTTGAAACCTAATAGAGGAGACAAATTAAGGTATCAACCTGGTAAAGTAATGATACAGGACTACAACATGTAAACAGAGGTTCAGTGAACCTCAAGTGTTGGGGTGGGTGAGAACAGCCTGGCAGTCCACCCTGTAAGATTCACAATTCTGCTCTTGCAAAATTACACATGGACATATAATGAACTGAGAACCATGCGACTGTAACTCAAGCAAAGCTGATCCACCTTTGAGTGGAAATGATACCATTTTCATGCCTGGCTTTGAACCAGACTGAATAATGGAAGATTCAACCCTTTGCTTCCAACATTCATCTTTACGCATCCATACTTTGCCACTATTTTAAACTTCTGACAGCCCATTTGTGAAGGAGGAGATCAGGAATCAACCATTTTTCAGTTTTAGATTAGCGAGGATCGTTTGTTACTTTTATCCATCAGCTTTTCTTTTTTTTTCTTTCTTTTCTTTCTTAACTTTCATTGGCAGAGGGGCAAGTGTGGGTCCAGCATGGGACTCAGCAGCATTGGTGGTGTTGGTGAGCTGGTCCCAACAGTAAAGCCTGTAGAGTGGCGACTCTGACATTGGCAGTGATGGGATGAAGCCTTGAACTGAAGTAATGGATAAAGAACAAATATGGACTCTGTTTCAGTGATATTTGCTTTTTTATTTTTGTTATTCAATATGATGCCAGAGCATGGCAACAAAGGATGCTTTTCGCTGTATTCTCCCTTAAATACAAGTAATAATAAATCATTAATTCATTTATATTGGAAAAGTGAAACATTGTAAAAGGACAGATCCTAATGCAACAATTCTTTCAAAACCCCCTTTCAAATGACAGTAAAGGATCCCATGGTATTATTTTGAATAAGGGCAGAGGAATTTTACCCAGTTTGCAGGCTAACAATTATTCCACAACTAACATCACTTCAAATGGACGGTTCGGTTATTTATCACTTTGCTATTTTGTGGGAGCTTACTGTGGACATATTGGTTGCTGTGTCTCCTATATTACCACGGCAACTACACTTCAAATGTACTTATTTGGCTGTAAAGTGCTTTGGGATGTCTTGATATTCTGAAAAGTATCACATAAATGTAAATTTTTTTTTCTGTTTTTGATAGGATTCAAGCCAAGAATAGGAGCTGAGATAATAGCTTTCATGTATAAAACAAAAGGAATCCACATACTTTCTCAGATAACACACTTTGCAGCCATATAATTTTACAAACAATTCTATTAACAATCATTCTTTCATGTGAAATAAGAAATCTACAATTATTAACATGCTATGGAACAATCCAGAGGCAAATGACAAAATATTTAATCGTCATGACCTACTATGGCAAATTTTACTTTAACTTTGTTTCTTTTATACAAATATTCTCAGATGTTTACAAATTTTCTATGATTAAAAGAATTACTTTGTTTTGTGCAAAAATAAATTGGTTTTAATTTTCACTTCCATTGGCAAGGAAATTGTCCATACAGCTCCTTGTTGCTAATATTACTTGTGACCTTTTTACCATCGGGGGAAAGAAACATGAAGTTAAACTCCAAGTTAGGATAATTTGAGAACTTTGTAAATAGGGAAAGACAATGGTTATGGTGGCGGGGTTGGGGGGGGGGGGGGCGGGGTGATGGTAGATGATGGAGACAGAAAAATATCATAACACATTGTAATTTGCCAAAAATTGGTGTTACTGAATACTGACAAAAGATCATAGAATTTCTTCAACACTTTACTCTCCACTATTGGTTGACATAATTATTTATGTTTGTGAAGCAACCGTGTTTGAGTAATGGATTTAATTTAAGACAGTTTGTAGTTCACAGAATTGAACAGACAGTTAACATTATAGCAAATTGACAAAGATGCTTACAATCGAGAGTGTGGTGCTGGAAAACACAGCAAGTCAGGCAGCATCCAAGGAGCAGGAAAATCAACATTTCGGGCATAAGCGCTTCATCAGGAATCTTATGTCCAAAACATCGATTCTCCTGCTCCTCAGTTGCTGCCAGACCTGCTGTGCTTTTCCAGCACCACTCTCTCGACTCTGATCTCCAGCATCTGCAGTCCTCACTTTCTCAAACATGTTTGCAGGTACACAGTCACCATCAAACAGCTATTTGGAAGCTGTGGTCACATTAATTCAGGATTTAGTTATGCCACTGTTTAAGAAGAATGGTAAGGACAAGGCAGGGAACTATAGGTCAGTGAGCCTGACATCAGTGGTGGGCAAGTTGTTGGAGGGAATCCTGAGGGATAGGATCTACATGTATTTGGAAAGGCAAGGACTGATTAGGGATAGTCAACATGGCTTTGTGTGTGGGAAATCATGTCTCACAAACTTGATTGAGTTCTTTGAAGAAGTAACAAAGGATTGTGAGGGCAGAGTGATAAATGTGATGTATATGGACTGCAGTAAGGCTTTCGACAAGATTCCCCATGGGAGACTGATTAGCAAGGTTAGATCTCACAGAATACAGGGAGAACTAGCCATTTGGATACAGAACTGACTGGCTCAAAGGTAGAAGACAGAGGATGGTGGAGGGTTGTTTTTCAGACTGGAGGCCTGTGACAAGTGGAGTGCCACAAGGATCGGTGCTGGGTCCTTTATTTTTTGTCATTTTCATAAATGATTTGGATGTGAGCAAAAGAGGTACAGCTAGTAAGTTTGCAGATGACACCAAAATTGGAGGTGTAGTGGACAGCAAAGAAGGTTACCTCAGATAACAACAGGATCTTGACCAGATGAGCCAATCGGCTGAGAAGTGGCAGATGGAGTTTAATTCAGATAAATGCGAGGTACTGCATTTTGGGAAAGTAAATCTTTGCAGGGCTAATACACTTAATGGTAAGGTCCTAGGGAGTGTTGTTGAACAAAGAGACCTTGGAGTGCAGGTTCATTGCTCCTTGAAAGTGGAGACGCAGGGAGATAGGATAGTGAAGAAGGCGTTTGGTATGCTTTCTTTTATTGGTCAGAGTATTGAGTACAGGAGTTGGGAGGTCATGTTGCGGCTGGACAGGACATTGGTTAGGCCAATGCTGGAATATTGCATGCAATTCTGGTCTCCTTCCCTATCGGAAAGATGTTGTGAAACTTGAAAGAGTTCAGAAAAGATTTACAAGGATGTTGCCAGGGTTAGAGGATTTAAGCTATAGGGAGAGGCTGTTTTCCCTGGTGCGTTGGAGTCTGAGGGGTGACCTTACAGTGGTTTATAAAATTATTAGGGGATTGGATAGGATAAATAGACAAAGTATTTTACCTGGGGTTAGAAAACTAGAGGGCATAGGTTTAGGGTGAGAGGGGAAAGATATAAAAGAGACCTAAGGGGCAACTTTTTCACACAGAGGTCGGTATGTGTATGGAATGAGCTGCCAGAGGAAGTGGTGGAGACTGGTACAATTGTAACATTTAAAAGGCATTTGGATGGGTATATGAATAGGAAGGGTTTGGAGGGATATGGGTTGGGTGCTGGCAGGTGGGACTCAATTGGGTTGGGATATCTGGTCGGCATGGACAGGTTGGACCGAAGATTCTATTTCCATGCTGTACATCTCTATGATTCTATGACTTTATAGACAAAATTCAAATGGTCTAAATCAATGTGTAAATGGCTAAAGTAAAGATATGACAGAGTGAAGAGGTTCCTTGGGCCGTCTGGATGGACCTTATAGGGTGTTGGATATTATGGCCTATGATGGGATATGTGGCAGAATCAGAGGAGAAGTCTGTCAAAACCAGCCTCAATGTCAGGAGGAATGTGCTTCATCTTTTATGCTTTTGATAAACAGAATAGCAAGTTACCAATTAAGGGGAAATTATTGCTTACTGAGTGCCTTGTTGATAACCTAACTTGCCTTATTAATATTCAGTGTTTCGTCTGATGAAACATGCCAAACAAGCTCCAACAGAAAGCCTAACATGGAAACTAGAGCAGATACCTGCAGATTCAGCTCAATGTTTGCTCCAAAAGACCTCCACGAGCACATGGAAGTGCTCCAGCTCAGAGACTGGACTCATCGCGGGGCTCCTATCTTGCTGTTTTAGTGCTCATTCGCTTAGCACCTAACTACATTCTCGCAGCATCCATGCTAATTGCCTTGCCTTCCCAATTAGTACAGTCAAACAAACAGGCAGCTTGTCTTGCTGGTCAGCAGTTCTCCCTCAAGGGGATATACATTTTATCGTATGGTCAGTGTGCTATGTCAATCTCACACCTGTACTATGTGAGATTGTCAAACACATTGTCAAACTAGGGAAGGAAGATATACTAACATGGTCAGAAAAATGTACAGCCATCAGTCAGGGGTCTGGGCACTTCTCATCTCGAGCTTTCCATGAAGGTCACTCAAGAACATAACCCACAGTCAGTCTATTGACTCCATCCACAGAAGCTAAGGGGCTATTGTGTGTATTTGTGCATGCATGTACATGCATGTGTACAAGACCGCAGAGGGAAGGAGGGGGCAATAACAATTATAAAGAAAGGGCAATTATATTTGCAAGGGGGAGGAAAGGTGTTTGCCCATGGTCAGAAATACCCTGGCTCCAGTGAATGACCACACTTCTGATGGTCATCTCATATATCAGTGGCTGCTTTAGGCAGGGACAAAGGCATGTTGGCAGCTTGGGTGGGGGCTTGGGAAAGTGTAAAGTCTGTGGTGCTTATGGCATTGCAACCAGGAAGGGGATTTGAATATCTGGGAGATCACCCTCAGGCAGCCATTTCCACTTCTCTGACATGTTCAGCAGAGCCAGTTTTAGAATGCCATAATCGACCAGGTACAAAGCAGCTTGTCAAAGATGGGCACAAGGAATGTGATCTTTTGGTGTAGATCTGCGAGTGCCAAGCTTTTTCTGGGAAGGTTGTGCTGTAAGATGGAGCTCGAACTGAACATTAGGGCGGAGTGGGTAGCTAACACTTGGACTCACAGCAAAAAAGCCCTCCAAAGAAACTCAACACAACTCAGGCTTAAACAAAAGCAAAACATAAGATTCAACCCACAGCTCCTGACATAAGTGCAAATGCAGATTCTGAATGAAGGTGGAGAATAACATCTTCGAGCAGTACAGTACTTCTAAAAATAAAACAGAATGCATTGATGGAACAAAGCAGTTCTGGAAGCATTCGTGGAGAGAGAAACAGAGTTAATGTTTGAAGTTTGATATGAGTCTTCTTCAAAACTAAAAAGGATTTGAATGTAAAAGTTTTTATGGTATTGTCATGGGGAAAGGAGGAGCAAGTGGAATAGATGGTGAGGGTTCCCTGAGCAAAAGACATAGTGCATGTTAAAGCAGTGATAGAGATGTACAATAGATATAAATAAAGGTGTGAAATGGAGAAATGAATCTGTTTTTCTTACAGCAAAGTCAACAACACACAAACAAGACACCACTAGCAGTGAGATGGAGGGGTAAAGTGAGGTCATGATCTGAAGTTGTAGAACTCAATATTTGCTCCTAGAAGCTGGAGAGTGTCTAAGCAGGAAACTAGGTTTTATTCCTCCAGCTAGCATTGAGTTTTGTTAAAACACTGTAACTGGAAATGTTGGCATGGGAGCAAGATCACGGATTCAAATGACAAGCAACTGGAAAGTAGTTTTACAAGCCAGAACACCTATTTCACAGGAGCAGAGTCTCTGGATAAGGGGCTGAGGATTTAGAATGGAAATTGGGAGAAATTTCATGATCCTGGGCTTCTCTATCACTGAGAATTATTGATGCTTTATCATTGAGTATATTAAAGATTTAGATCATGTTATGGTCATATGAGAAGGTTTAGAATGACTCCTTTCTTTTTCCACTTAGGTGATTGCAACAGCCATTTTTTTTTAAAAAAGCAAAGATTTAGCGCAGATGCACTCATGTGCATTAAAGTCTGGGCTCAATGCCTTTCTGGTTTCTGTATTGAGATCATACAAAGAAGCTGATAGTTGATTTCTAGCCTTTCTTCTGGAGTCAGTATTTGCTGGGTTGGAGTGCATAGCTCGACAGACAACAGGCAGGATACAGCTTGTAGGATGACATGTGAGAGAGACAGACCACTCATAGTAATTGTTCTTCTTCCTCCTTTTTCTTTTCATTTTGCTCTTCTTCCTACTTATCCTCATTTTTCTCAAAAGATAAAAACTCACACAAACCAGGTTATATTCCAAAGGTTTATTTGGAAGCACTAGCTTTCGGAGTGCTGTTCCTTCATCAGGTGGTTGTTTTCAAAAGCAATGCTTTAATACACAGAAGAAGTTAGTTGACCCATCATGTAACATCCTTTCAGAAATTTACCTGTTACCCTAACATTGATATAGCAAGCTAATTCCAGGTCTATTTTCTAGAAATTATTAGATTATGACTGGGGGAGAGTTCTGTTCTCATCCAGGTCCATTATCCATAGTGATAATGACTTGTTCAACTTCAGCTGAAGATGCTGGTGATGAATGGATGCTTTTTGACTGGGTCAGGAAATACAGCCATTTGCATGTTTCCAGGTTGATTGTTGCTGCTGCGTTACTTATAGACAGGCTGTTCTATACTAATTTCTTTGGAATTTGTAGCCTAGAGCAAATATAGATGTTTAAAATCATTTGAAATACTGATGTTCACTTTTTTCACTTATCCAATGGTTTCAGCCCACTCAATAAATAAAGTACTTTTTGACATAAAACATGTTTTTTAAAATGTCTCAGAATATTAGTAGATATGGGGAAACAGGTTGGAAAGATGACTTGAAACAGAAGACCAGCCATGAATGATGATGTTGGGTGGATGGGCTAAATAGTCTACTCCTCTATTTTCTGGGTTAAATCTCACACTTTCTTTGCTAAGAGAAAGTTGCATCATGTTTTTGGAGTATTTTTCATCCCAAGGCCAATGAATTTTCTCTCCATATCGTACCAAACTCACCGAATTAATTATCTACCTGACCCCTATGATCTCACCATGTGCAAATTCTGTTTCTCATTCACTCATGACAATGGACATCACTGGCTGGCCAGCATTTTTTCCCTGGCCCTAGCTTCCCTTGGGAAGGCGATTGTGAGCTGCCTTCTTGTCCTGCTGTAATCCATGTGCTGTAGGTTGACCCACAAAGTTCTTTGGGTGGAGTTTGACCCAGGGACAATGGAGGAAGGGTGATATATTTCCAAGTCAGTGAGTGGCTTGGGGGGGAACTTGTAGGTAGTGGTAGTCCCATGTATCTGCTGTCCTTCTTCTACTAAATGGAATTGTTCATGGATTTGGAAGGTGCTAAGGATTTTGGCAAATTTTTGCATTGCATCTAGTACATTGCTGCTACTGAGAATTAATGGGGAATTGACTGACTATTTGTGCATATAGTGCTTTGTCCTGGAGGGTTGTTGGAGATGCACCCATCCAGGCAAATGGAGTATATTCCATTACACTCCTGACTTGTGCTTTGCCCATGCTTTGGTGGAGAGGACGGTATAGGAGGTGAATTACTCACTATAGTATTCCTTGCATCTGATCTGCTTTTTTTTAGATTCCCTACAGTGTGGAAACAGGCCCTTCGGCCCAACCAGTCCACACTGACCCTCCGAAGAGTAACCCACCTAGGCCCACTTCCTTCTGACGAATGCACCTAACACTACGGGCAATTTAGCATGGTCAATTCGCCTAACCTGCACCTCTTTGGACTGTGGGAGGAAACCGGAGCACCCGGAGGAAACCCACGCAGACATGAGGAGAATGTGCAAACTCCACACAGACAGTTACCTGAGGCTGAAATTGAACCTGGGTCCCTGGTGCTGTGAGGCAGCAGTGCTAACCACTGAGCCACCGTGCCACCCCTGTTTCTAGCCAGTATATTTATATGGCGAGTCCAGTTTCTGGCCATTGGTGACACCCAGAATGTTGATTACTGGGATTACCGTAACAGCGGGTGAAAGATCTAAGGAAACGATTCCTAGCATTTATGTAGATAGCAGAATGCTACATTCATGATATGATCAATCCACTGTCCTGAAAGCTTGATTGTCCTCTGCTATCAGTGAACCACCCTCAAGACTCAGATTTTTTTTGGCTAATTAAGTAATCTATCAAATTTTTCTGCTGTTTCTTAACAATCTTAATGAACTACCTGAAAAATTCCTTATGAATGATCAACTTTAATAAATGACTCCTGAAACTCAAAACCAGTTGGTATCAGGACTGAGAATGTCTGAACATTGCTGACAGATAAACAGACAATTTGTATACATGCTCTTAAAAACATTATGTCAAAGTAAAATACTTCATAACACAAACTTTCAAAAATATGAAAGGTTACTCTGTTTTTTAAAATGTTAATGTGGATTTGTTTTCAAACTGATCTTGTTCAGAAAGTATCAGGTCTTATTCAATAAATCAGCATAACATTGTAATTCAAATGTCAATAACGTTAGTCCACACAACAACCCTATAATACAGCTATGAGAAATTATTACATTGTAGTAATGGCTAAGAGAGAACTTAATAATGCCTTGAGTTAGAATATTGCACTTTCACTTCTATGACCTCATTTTGAATGTAGTACAGAGTGATGAGATGAAAGTCTCCTTTTTCTACTTAATGAGCCATTTAATACTTTTTAAAAATTGTACTTAGAGCCATTCATAGTCTCCTCAGAAAAGTCATTAGTCCGCTTCTCCCAGAGTTTAAGTTCAAACATCATTTTACAATTCTGACTCATACAGCGTTTTAAAAATTCTTCATTTACAAAGCAGAGACTGACTATGAGCGTGACAAGATGCTATTATTTTAAGTGCCTCATCTTTCAAAATTTTAAAATCACAATAGATAAATAATGAGAAGCATTAGCCCAAAATATCTTGGCATGGCCTGAGGAGAAAGAAGCCAATTCAAGCCCAGAGATAGACTGTTAAATCTGTTAACTATAGGCACATATTTAAAGATATCTTTATCACTATTATCACTGGTTTCAGCTGTGATTAATATCTGCTTTATTTTGTTCAGAATTACATTGAAATTACAGTACAGAAATAAGCCATTTGGTCTAACTAGTCTTCTAGTATTTATATTCTATATATGCATCGTCTCATTCTCTAACATCTCACCCTACCAGCATAGAATTCATAGAATCCCTACTGTGTGGAAACAGGTCCAACATGTCCACATTGATCCTCCAAAGAATAGCCCATCCAGACCCATTCTCCTACCTTATTACTCCTTATGTCCCTTTATAAATCATGCTCTAATCCAGGTTTGCCTTATTTGAAATACAGTTAGCTCGGTTGGCTGGCTGATTTGTGGTGTGAAGGATGCCAACAGTATGGGTTCAATTCCTGTACAGGCTAACGTCATCATGAAGGTCTAGCATTGTCAATCTTGGCCTTTGCCTGGGGTGTTGTGAACCTCAGGTTAAACCATTAACAATTGTCTCTCTCTTGAATAAGAGAGTAGATCTCTAGAACTATGGTAACTTTATTCTAAATTCCATAATCTGATTACTCTTGAAGTAAAGGTTTCTCTTGAATGTCTTTTTGTAGCTACTTGTTGCTACAATATTGCTACAAGCAAAAAACTGCCCTTAGTCTGTGATGTTCAAATTGAAAAGGCATCACTGAGAGAAGCAAGTTGGCAGTGGACATCAGCACCAGCATCTTGGAGTATGCCCCTTCCTCCCAAGGAAACAGGATGGGGCTAGCAGGCGCTCAGATCAAGAAGGAACCATATGCAGACCTCAACTGAGAAGGTCTTTCTTGAGACATTCAAAGGTATCCAACACATCCACTGCTACCCTACTCTAACCATAAGCCTTGTAGAAGTTCCTGCATCTGGCAGGACCTCCCCCACATGTCTGGGCCTTGTTTGCACAAATGCTTCAGGTATCCATCCTGATTATTAACGTAAACCTTCAACCTCAAACTCTATAACAGGACTAGGTACCCTCTACCCCTGCTGTAGACTCCAGGATTGTAGAATATGAGCAATTCAAGAAAAAAGAGAACATACATGGCATGGGTGACACTTCAGTGTAAATACATTTTCAGATTTGTAAATATATTGACATTTTAAATCATCATCTTTCTGATCAACTGTCATTTTACCTGTGGTTAGCGCTGCTACCTCACAGCACCAGGGACCCAGGTTCGATTCTAGCTTTAGGCGACTGTCTGTGTGGAGTTTGCACATTCTCCCCTTGTCTGCGTGGGTTTCATCCAGTTGCTCCAGTTTCCTCCCACAGTCCAGAGATGTGCAGATGAGGTGAATTATCAATGCTAAATTGCCCATAGTGTTCAGGGGTGTTTAGGTTAGGTGCATTAGTTAGGGGAATGGGTATTGGTGGGTTACTCTTTGGAGGGTCAGTGTGGACTTGTTGGGCCAAACGGCCTGTTTCCACACTGTAGGCAGTCTATGAGCTACAAGAATAGAGTCATAGAGATGTACAGCATGGAAACAGACCCTTCGGTCCAACCCGTCTATGCTGACCAGATATCCCAATACTAGTCTGAAAACACCTGATCTTATCTGATCTCGGAATGAAGCTACAAAATCTGTCTTTCCTTCATACCATTCAATATTGGAACCCTGAAGAAGTGCTATCCTTTCTCTAATGCCCACCACCACATTACATAAAACACAGAAAAGTACAGCACAGAACAGGCCCTTCGGCCCACGATGTTGTGCCGAGGATTAATCCTAATGGAAAATAAAATAACCTAATCTACACACCTCTCAATTCACTGCTATCCATGTGCATGTCCAGCAGTCGCTTAAATGTCCCTAATGACTCTCCTTCCACCACCACTGCTGGCAATGCATTCCATGTGTTCACAACTCTGTGTAAAGAACCTACCTCTGATGTCTCCTCTATACCTTCATCCTAATATCTTAAAACTATGACCCCTCATGCCAGTCAGTCCTGCACTGGGGAAAAGTCTGTAGCTAATGACTTTATCCATACCTCTCATTACCTTGTACACCTCGATCAGGTCTCCTCTCTTCCTCCTTCTCCTTCTCCCTAGAGAGAAAAGTCCAAGCTTAGTCAACTTCTCTTCATAAGACAAACCCTCCAGTCCAGGTAGCATCATGGTAAACCTTCTTTGCACCCTCTCCAAAGTATCTCTATCTTTCCTACAGTAGGACGACCAGAACTGGACACAATATTCCAAGTGTGGTCTAAACAGGGACTTGTAGAGCTGTAGCAAAACCTTGCAGCTCTTAAACTCGATCCCCCTGTTAATGAAAGCCAAAACACCATATGCTTTCTTAACAACCCTATCCACTTGGGTGGCAACTTCAACACTCTGTTCCTCCACACTGCCAAGAATCCTGTCTTTAATCCTATATTCAGCATTCAAGTTCAACCATCAAAAATGCATCACTTCGCATTTATCAAGGTTGAACTTCATCTGACATTTCTCAGCCCAGCTCTGTATCCTGTCTATGTCACGCTGCAGCCTACAATTGTCCTCAATATTATCAACATCACCTCCAAACTTTGTGTCATCTGCAAATTTACTAATCCACCCCTCAACCTCCTCATCCAAGTCATTTATAAAAACTACAAAGAGCAGAGGCCCAAGAACAGAGCCTTGTGGGACCCCACTCAACACTGACCTCCAGCCAGAATATTTGCCATCCACAACCACTGTCTGCTTTCTGAATCCAGATAGCCAAATCTCCCTGTATCCCATACCTCCTGACATTATGAATGAGCCTACCATGGGGAATCTTATCAAATGCCTTGCTGAAGTCTATATGCACCACATCCACTGCTTGACCTTCATCAACCTGACTTGTCACCTCCTCAAAGAACTTAGTTAGGCACCACCTGTCTCTCCCAAAGCCTTGCTGACTATCTTTAATCATGTTATGCTTTTCCAAATAGTCATAAGTCCTATCCCTCAGAATTATTTCCAAAACCTTGCTGACCACAGATGTAAGACTGACTGGTCTGTAATTGCTAGAGATTTCCCTATTACCTTTCTTGAAAAGAGGAACAGTAGTCACCTCATTTCAATCCTCCGGTACGGCTCCCATGGAGAGTAAGGAAGCAAGGATCTTCGCCAATGGCTTAGCAACCTCCTTTCTCACTTCCCGGAGCAGCCTGGGATAAATCTGGTCTGGCCCTGGGGACTTATCAATTTTAATGCTTGCCAAACTTTCCAGCTCATCAACTTCATCAATCTTGATCTGGTCAAGCCTGTATCTCCCAGCTGCTCAAAGTTCTCATTCGCAACAAGGTCCCTCTCCTTAGTGAAAACCAAAGCAAAAAGCTCATTTAGGGCTTCCCCTATCTGCTCAGACTCCACGCACAAGTTCCCTATGCTATCCCTGATCGGCCCTACCTTCTCCCTGATCATTCTCTTATTCCTCATGTATGAGTAAAATGCCTTTGGGTTCTCCCTAATCCTTCATGCCAAGCCTTTCTCGTGCCCCTCCAGGCTCTCCTCAGTCCACTTCTGAGCTCTTTTCTAGCAAGCCTGTAATCCTCTAAAACTGTGCTAGATCCTTGTTTACTCCACCTTACGTAAGCTGCCTTCTTCCTTTTGACGAGAAGCTCCTCTGTTCTCGTCATTCAAGGTTCCTTAATTTTACCTCTTCTTACCTGTCTCAGAGGAATGAACTTGTGCATCACTCGCAACAACTGCTCCTTAAACAATTTGCACATGTCTGCTGTGCCCTTCTTGTGGAACAATTGCTTCCTGTCTGTATTTCCCAACTCCTCTCTGATAGCATCATAGTTTCCAATTAAATATCTTCCCTTGGTAAATGCTCCGTTCCCTCTCCAAGGCTATGGTAAATTTGAGGCAGTTGTGGTCATTGTCACCAAAGTGTTCTCCCACGGCGAGATCTGATACCTGTCCTGACTTATTGCCGAGCACAAATCCAAAATGGCCTCTCCCCTCATTGGCCTGTCTACATACTGAGTAAGGAAACACTCCTCAACACACCTGACAAAAACGGCTCCATCCAAAACATCTGCACTAAGGAGGCTCCAGTCAATATTGGGAAAGTTGAAGTCACCCATAAAAACAATCCTGCTACATCTACATTTTTTACAAAATTTGCCAGCCTATGAGTTCTTTGATCTCCCTACTGCTATTAGGGGATCTGTAGAAAACCCCCAATAAAGTGGCTGCTCGCTTGCTGTTCCTAATTTCCAAGGCAAAAACAATGACTGCAGATGCTGAAAATCAAAGACTGGATTAGTGGTGCTGGAAGAGCACAGCAGTTCAGGCAGCATCCAACGAGCAGCGAAATCAACGTTTCGGGCAAAAGCCCTTCATCAGGAATAAAGGCAGTGAGCCTGAAGCATGGAGAGATAAGCTAGAGGAGGGTGGGGGTGGGGAGAGAGTAGCACAGAGTACAATGGGTGAGTGGGGGAGGAGATGAAGGTGATAGGTCAAGGAGGAGAGGGTGGAGTGAATAGGTGGAAAAGAAGATAGGCAGGTCGGACAAGTCAAGGAGTTAGTAACTGAGCTGCAAGTTTGAAACTAGGATGAGGTGGGGGAAGGGGAAATGAGGAAGCTGTTGAAGTCCACATTGATGCCCTGGGGTTGAAGTGTTCTGAGGCGGAAGATGAGGCGTTCTTCCTCCAGTCGTCTGGTGGTGAGGGAGCGTTGCTCCCGATGTGGTCTCCTCTACATTGGGGAGACTGGGCGCCTCCTAGCAGAGCGCTTTAGGGAACATCTCCGAGACACCCGCACCAATCAACCAAACCGCCCCGTGGCCCAACATTTCTACTCCCCCTCCCACTCTGCCGAGGACATGGAGGTCCTGGGCCTCCTTCACCGCCGCTCCCTCACCACCAGACGACTGGAGGAAGAACGCCTCATCTTCCGCCTCGGAACACTTCAACCCCAGGGCATCAATGTGGACTTCAACAGCTTCCTCATTTCCCCTTCCCCCACCTCATCCTAGTTTCAAACTTGCAGCTCAGTTACTAACTCCTTGACTTGTCCGACCTGCCTATCTTCTTTTCCACCTATTCACTCCACCCTCTCCTCCTTGACCTATCACCTTCATCTCCTCCCCCACTCACCCATTGTACTCTGTGCTACTCTCTCCCCACCCCCACCCTCCTCTAGCTTATCTCTCCATGCTTCAGGCTCACTGCCTTTATTCCTGATGAAGGGCTTTTGCCCGAAACGTTGATTTCGCTGCTCGTTGGATGCTGCCTGAACTGCTGTGCTCTTCCAGCACCACTAATCCAGTTCCTAATTTCCACCCATACTGACACAGTATACAAACCTTCCTCAACAGCTTTCATTTCTGTAGCTGTGATGCATTCTCTGATTAGCAATGCTATACCCCCTCCTCCTTTTCCACTCTCCCTGTTCTTTTTAAATGTTCTAAACCCTGGAACATCTAGCAACAATTTCTGCCCCCTGTGAAACCCACGTCTCCATTATGGCCACGACATCATAGTCCCAAGTACTGATCCATGATCTAAGTTCCTCACTCTTATTTCTGACACTCCTTGCATTTAAGCAGACACACTTTAATTGATCCCTTTGTTTCACCAAGTGAAAAACTTTCCCGATAGATTCACTACATCCTGCCACTGCCCCATCTACAACCACCCCCCCTATCAGATATGTAGTTCTGGTTCCTACCCTCCTGCCAAAAATTACATGTTGAAATGTTGAATGTGGCAGCAACACAGTGTTGTTAACTTTCACTCTTAGTAAACAACAGAGAAAATCTAGAAAGAAAAACAAAAAAAAACTGCATTTTTTGGACCAGATGAGGCTGCTCATCTTTGGATTAACAACAAAGTTACGATCTATGAATGATGACTTCACCCATCTCACATCGATTAGAACTAAGTGTTGATTAAGTCCAATCTGACTTATTGTGCCCATGCTACACTACTTTAATATGATAAAGGAGATATTTCTCATGCTCAATGTATTCATACCTTAATGAGTAGACTGTTTGATATCTACTGGAGGATGCTTCTAGTCTTAGGCATACGGACTGTAAACAGTCTCAGCAATGATACCATCATCCGTGGCAGGATCCATTGGGTGTGATATAAATGACCCTGCTTGAGAAATATCAGAAACAAAACAGTCCATTCATAATGTGACTCATCACAGTTGCAGCAGACACTATGAGACTTTACCACAGCCTCAATACAGTAGGAAATGGAATTCTCCAACAAGGAAGACCATGGAATGCTTCTATATGGACCTCTGACTTAATACACCTTAAAAAGCCATATCACACCAATGCAGGAGCAGGTAATAAATGTTTCTAGATTTCTGAAACCTGTTCTCTCTGGCCCTAATGTCACACAAAAGAAAAGCAGCATTTCAATAATACCTTGTAGTTCAAAGTGCAAGGAAAGCATCTTGTGTAGCCTATGAGATCTATGGAATGTATTTTTTCCCATCATAGGTGAGATTTTCAAAATCATTTGTAATCACTTCTATTTCAAAGAGGATTTTAGGATCTGCTTGTGATGATCAATGCTTTGGTCAGGATTGCTTGTGCCCAGGGTTTATAATCTACAGGGTTGGTCAATGTATGAGATGCATGTGCAGAATTTTGTGATCACAGATGTCTCTAATGTTGAATCTGAGTGTCTGATTCTCTTTGAAAAGCCTCACCTTGCACGGAAATGGGCACTATAGAAAAAGAACAAAATCAATTTACTCCATCCATGTGGACAGCCATTTCTCATTCTTGTTGTGGAGTTAACATTCAGTAGAAGATAAAATTCTTTCCAGTTCATGCTCAGTAGAGTGAATTGCCAGCTCTGTTTGTTTTTCTGAATTCCCCTCACGCCCCCTACCATGTTCCTTTCTGCGCTGCAGTCCCTATCAACACCATCGGCTTCAAACCGCTCCATTTCCCATTCTACTTAACTAGCCATTGGTCCACTTTACTCCCGCGTGGCAGTCCTATCATATAGCAATGACCAACACTGTGATGCACTGTCTCCCAACAAAGCCAGGGTAGTGGTAATTGTTGATAGCAGCCCCCTCACACATTATGCCATGTTCTCCCATACTCTACTGGCTGCCTCAGTTATATCTAGGTTTGCACAACTTCACACTTGACCTCTCCAGTCTCTCCAACACAGCACTGCCTCCTGATAATCTCCAACAATGAGCAAATCCCAGGCCTGACCATGACTCACCCTCCAAAACAATTTGGGAGGACAGCCCTGATTGAGAATTGCACAGACCCTGACTGATTTCAATGCAGCTCCCCAAACAACTTATCACTAATCCTCACCATATCTGGAATTGACTTCTGGCCCAGTCCCTGGATTCTGAGGACGCTGATTCCTGGAACTTGATTGCATTAAGCATCTGACTTTTGGTAGCTCACCGACTGGATTGAGATCAGATGATGCTCTTGACTGACTATAGTGGCAATCCTGGAATGCCTTGGCCCTCTTGAATGGAAAAGGAACTCCCTTTAAAGGCAGTTGGCTGAGGCACAAGCAGTTTGTTTGGTCTCTACATGGCTCGGACTTGGTTATCAGCATGTCATTGATGTAGCATAGTACCTTAAAGAAATATGTCCAAGCCCCTTGACAGTTCATTGCTGGTAAGCATGACAAGTTGCCTGGCTTTCTGTATGTGCTAAAAGGCAAAGCAAGACAGAAGTACTATGAGCCTGTAAGCTCTAAATGATGTTGTTATGTTCTAAAAGGAAAGGCAATGCAGAGGTGCTGTATATGAGTAAATATATATAGTTGAGCACCAGCAAAGTAAACAAAGAGTGCTGGAATGCATCCTGTGCAGGTTTAAGACTCGGTTTACATCCTTTCTCACAAAGGAGAAGCGCTGAAGTACATGAACTGTGTTAAAATTCAATCCAAAATGTGCCATGATGATACAATGAGACCGCAGCTTTGATGGTGCCAAACCTCTTGGATAGAGGGTGCAGGCTGTTGCTGCCCTGAGATGTTGTGGAATGCTGGTAAAAATGGATGCTTTGGGAAGATGTTGGCAAGCTGCAGCCACCAGGCACTCACTTTGTCATTCAAGTCAGGAATTTGTGCCAACTAATTTCTCCTCAATACCTGAGAGAATTGCAGCCTGCTTATAAATTAGGTGAGATTAGGTCGTAATTATGTGTTAATAGGCCCCTTGCCGCACACTAATGAGATTGTCATCGCGTTGTTGAAAACTGACATTTCTTTCAATACCAACAATCTCATTTTCTCACTCTTCCTGTCTCCCATCTTGCTTGCTGTTGTCTGGATTGTTCAGACACTGGAAAAATTCCATTTATCTTCTCTGTGGATACCTCCTCTGTGGATATATTCTCAAATAGTAAAACATTTTTATATCGGGAATAGTGGAGCATAGCATAGTCTGCTTCCGTGCTGTACATCTCTATGACTCTATAACCTGCATGTAGACATCTTTAACATGGGAAGTTGGTTGTGCTGTAGCTACCACATGGCTTTGACTGACCAGGTAATTCTCCCACTATTTCTACCTTCCAAAGACTTTATGGAAGGGTTTACAGTCTAATTATTGGTCTGTTCTGTCAGGTCCAGCACTCCTTGGCCAGTTGGGAATAAAAGCCAAAGTTTCTGGTCCAGAATTAAGGAACACTTTGACTATGTTACAAAGATCTCCCCTTTGCTGTAGGGTCGTGCTGAAATGGAGGCTGTTGCATCTATCAAGAACATGCTAAATAAGTATTAGATGCAGAGGAATTTATGGGACCCCAGGCCAAATAGAGCCATAGCATTAATTTCAGGGTGCTTTCCAAAAGAATCAGAAAATATGTGTGGGTTTTGGGAAGAATATCAATAATTCTTGAGAAATTCCCAGTCTATTTTAAAGCTTCATTGAGTTACAGCCAAGACACTGCAGCCAAAAATGTGTAGCTTAGTGCAGCCTACTGCTTTTAGCTGCTGTTACATTAGACAGACCACTCAAATTACAGAAGGAGGACTAAGTTCATTCTCAGACAGGGGAATATAGTGTAACTCAGATTGTTAAAATAGTTTGGAATATATTTGGCGTGGACCAGTTTGTTTCTTTCCAAGCTGTCTGCCTCTGGGACTCTATTGCCTCCTGAACTCTTAATGGATGGACTAGCAACAGAAATCTGCGCATGCCGCCCCCTGGGATGTCATCAAATGACAATCAGGTCAAAGATATGTTGGCGTCTCCTTGTTCAGAACCATTCTCAGGAAGAGGCACTGGACCCGAAACATGAACTCTGATTTTTCTTCACAGATCCTGCCAGACCTGCTGAGTTTTTCAAGCAATTTCTGTTTTTGTTTCTGATTTCCAACATCAGCAGTTCTTTGCGTTTCTTTATTTCGTCCTTGTATGTATCATTCTTACTTTGTAAACAGATGATACTGGACTTATTTAAACAGTGGAATCACCAAGCATCTGAAAGGAAATCACCACTGTTTTTTTTTAAATGAAGGGAATGTGGAAATTCTGACCAAGCACCATTAATATTACTTGGCAAGTCAAATGGCAACAAGCATGGCAGTAACATATTGACATATGGTACATTTGGCAGCATTATATTCAGGTAATTGTCTGTTGAGATTAAAATGTTGTCATTTGGAGATCTTAATTTCCTGAGGGCAAAGAGGATTGGTAGTTCACATGCAGACTTTGGAAAAAATTAGTAACTGAGCATGGGTCCTGCTGTGTGAGGCATTTAACGTATCCATCTATGAGCAGTACTCTATTAGCGCAACTCCAACCTGTGCCAAAAATTATTGGTACTCAAATCTGGAATTTGTGATTAAAAATTAAAATCAAGTATTATTCTTTCCATTCCATTCATCACTTATAATCTGCAGAGTTACACATGTTCATGTTTTAGCCAGTAATTAGTATTGGGTGATTAAGCTAATGTGTCACATGCTAACTAAGGAATGATAACCATCCATTAAAACCATCCAATTAAAAACTCAGTCTTTTTTTTCTTTAAAGAGTTCAAACTCTTGCCCTTTCTAGCTTCATTGAAGTTGACTTCATACATAGTTTCCCCTGGGTTTAGTCAAATCCTGGCATTTGAATCTTTGGGTTCAAGCCTTAATCCAGGATATAAGAACCAAAATAAAGTTAGTTTGATCAGTGTATTGTTGAAGTGCAAGGCAATTTTAGAGATGCTGTTTTTCTGATGAGGTGTTAAATCAATGCCCGATCTGCCTGTTTGGATAGATGTAAAAGAACCAAGATTTCAAAGAAGATTGGGGGAGTTATTCTCAGCATCCTGACCAATATTTATCCTTCAGTCACGTCACATGAATCGGATTATCTAGCAATTACGATATTGCCAAACTGTGGGAGTTTGATAAATATAAATTTGATGATAAGTTTTCTGCTTCACAATAGTAAACACTGTTCAAAATTACATAATAAACTGCAGTAGACTGGTATTTCTATTGGCTATGAAAAGTCCCATACAAATGAGAATCTTTCCTTTTCATGATTCCATAAAATTTAAAGTTTATTTATTTGCATCTATACTCCCTTCTTCTACTTTCACAATTCAACCAATATCTTATTCACATTTACCTTTCCGTTCTAACAACTGTCTAATATACACGTTCCGAATGGTCTCACATTGGAATTTTAACGCCTAAGTTTATGGAGTAACCAGCAATAAAATAATTGGATTGGGGTATTTTGGTCCAATTCTAGAGATAAAGTCATGACTCCAAATGCAAATAATTCTGATACTCAGAGTTAATTTGAAGTAAGCAAGGACATAAATCCAACCGTTTGGATGATAATTTTGATTTCATTGCATAGAAGCAAAGTGTTTTTAGTTTGTTCATAAAAGTAATAGTGCAAGTAAAGGAAAAGCTGTTGTTCAGTGAGGAATGCATGCCGCTGTAAAACAAAACTCATACTTCTGAAGGTATAGGGAAAATCATTCTTTCCATGGATAGAACCAATTATTTTCAGACAGGTATTATTCTTAAACCTAAACTTTGCTTACAGATAATAAATTACCATACTTTGTTATTATAGAGTCATTGTCACAGAGATGTACAGCATAGAAATAGACCCTTCAGTCCAACCCGTCCATGCCGACCAGGTATCCCAACCCAATCTAGTCCCACCTGCCAGCGCCCGGCCCATATCCCTCCAAACCCTTCCTATTCATATACCCATCCAAATGCCTCTTAAATGTTGCATTGTACCAGCCTCCACCACTTCCTCTGGCAGCTCATTCCATACACGTACCACCTTCTGTGTGAAAACGTTGCCCTGTAGGTCTCTTTTATATCTTTCCCCTCTCACTCTAAACCTATGCCCTCTAGTTCTGGACTCCCCAACCTCAGGGAAAAGACTTTGCCTATTTACCCTATCCATGTTCCTGATGATTTTGTAAACCTCATAAGGTCAGCCCTCAGCCTCCGACGCTCCAAGGAAAACAGCCCCAGCCTGTTCAGCCTCTCCCTATAACTCAAATCCTCCAACCCTGGCAACATCCTTGTAAATCTTCTCTGAACCCTTTCAAATTTCATGACATCTTTCCGATAGGAAGCAGACCACAGAATTGCACACAATATTCCAACAGTGGCCTAACCAATGTCCTGTATAGCCGCAACATGACCTCCCAACTTCTGTACTCAATACTCTGACCAATAAAGGAAAGCATATGAAACACCTTCTTCACTATCCTATCTACCTGCTACTCCACTTTCAAGGAGCAATGGACCTGCACTCCAAGGTCTCTTTGTTCAGCAACACTCTCTAGAACCTTACCATTTAGTGTATAAGTCCTGCTAACATTTGCTTTCCCAAAATGCAGCACCTTGCATTTATCCGAATTTAACTCCATCTGCCACTTCTCAGCCCCTTGACCCATCTGGTCAAGATCCTCTTGTTATCTGAGGTAACCCTCCTTGCTGTCCATTCCGCCTCCAAATTTGGTGTCATCTGCAAACTTACTAACTGTACCTCTTAGGCTCACATCCAAATCATTTAAATAACATAAACTAGATTGAAATTCACTGATAACTTTTTCTGTTCATTCATAATTATTTGTGTCAAATAGGCCATCCAGTTTATTAGTTCACTGGATGTAACCAATCTTAGATCATTTTTAAATTCATTCACAGGATGAGGTCATCATTGGCCAGGCCAGCATCCATTGCCATCCCTAATTGCCCAGAGGACAGTTAAGAGTCCACCACGTTGCTGTGGGTCTGGAGTCACATGTAAACCAGACAGGTAAGGATGCCAGTTTCCGTCCTTAATGGACATCAGTGAACCAGATGGGTTTTTCCAACAATTGACAATAGATTCATGGTCATGATTAGATTCTTAATTACAGATTTTTATTGAGCTCAAATTTCACCACCTACCATGGCAGGATTCGAACCCAGGTCCCCTGAACCTTACTTAGGTCTCTGGATTAACAATAATATCACTAGACATTCAAATGGGTAAAATAATGAAAATACTTCATTTTGCGTGTTTGATTCAGTTTAACCTGAATCCACATCCATCAAAGTTTCACCTACACATCCACCAATGTCAGTTATCGTATCCATTGCTCCCAATGCAGTCTCCTTTACATTGGGGAGACTGGACACCTTCTCACAGAGCACTTTAGGGAACATCTCCGCAACAGCCACACCAATCAACCCCACCGCCCCGTGGCCCAACATTTCAACTCCCCCTACCACTCGGCCGAGGACTTGCAGGTCCTGGGCCTCCTCCACCGCCACTTCCTCACAACCTGATGCCTGGAGGAAGAACGCCTCGTCTGCTGCCTCAGAACACTTCAACCCCAGGGCATCAATGTGGACTTCACTAGTTTCCTTATTTCCCCTCCCCCAACCTTACCCCAGTTCCAACCTTCCAGATCAGCACTATCCTCATGAGTTGATCTATCTGCCAATCTTCCTTCACACCTATCTGCTCCACCCTCCTCTCTGACCTATTACCTTCATCCCCACCTCTATTCATCTGTTGTACTTTTGGCTACCTTCTCCCCAGCCCCACCGCCCTCCCATTTATCTCTCCACCCCGGAGGCTCCTTGCCAGCATTCCTGATGTAGGTCTTTTGCCCGAAACTTCGATTTTCCTGCTCCTCGGATGCTGCCTGACCTGCTGTGCTTTTTCAGCACTATTGTAATCTAGACTCCAGCATCTGCAGTCCTCACTTTTGCCTGAATCTATTCAAGTCAATTGAATTCTATCTCACATTAAATAAAACACTAAATCAATACCTCCTGAAAATAGAAAGCAAAAATCAAAAAAAAAACAGAACCTGCCATCATTTAACTTGTAGCCATGTCAATTCATAACTGTCTGATCGTTCTATCCCAGTTAATGTACCATCTGCTTTTTCCACATGTAATAATTGTCTCCTCTTTGCATTTTTATGTTAATAACTGATCTCAAGATTATCAGTATTAAATTGTTTGCTTTCTTACAATCAAACCTTACACAAGCCACATTTCTTTATTCATGCTCATAACAGGTAAGTATATATTGGGCTTATATCAAGCCAATGCTGCTCAATAATATTGATGCATTTATACAAGATTTTATCTTAATAAATTAAATAGGTACAAATGCAGACTTCATGGTCAAGTCAATTGTATTTGGTCAATAGGTAGATCTTATCTGGGTCTTCAAGTCATTTAGTTAGTATTTGTGTTCTGATTCTTTCTCCTGTTTGTTGAGTCAGAGAGTTATAGAATCATACAGCATGGAAACAGACCTTTTGGTCCAATCAGTCCATGCCGAACATAATCCCAAACCAAACTAGTCCCACCTGCCTGCTCCTGGCCCATATCACTCCAAACCTTTCTTATTCATGTATCGATCCAAATGTCTTCTAAACATTGTAATTGTACCCAAATCTGCCATATTCTCAGGAAATTCATTCCCCACATGAACTACCCTCTCAGTAAAAAAATTGCCTCTTACGTCTTTTCTAAACCTCTCTCCTCTCACCTTAAAAATGCTGCCCCTACTCTTGAAATACTCTTAGGGTAAAGACAACATCAACTCTGGGACACATCTCAAACTCCTATGCTTCAGTGAAAGACGTCCCAGCCTATCCAAACTTCCTTTATAATTCAAACCTTCCATACCCAGCAACATCCTGGTAAATCTGTTCTGAACCCTCTCCACCTTCACAATATCCTTCCTACAACTGGGCAACCAGAACTGGACACAGTATTCCAGAAGATATCTCACCAATATCCTGTATAACCTCAACATAATGTCTCAACTCCTATACTCAAAGGTCTGAGCAATGAAGGCAAGCGTGCCAAACATCTTGATATATGACACAATCTTTCATGGCGTTTTCCTCCTTACCTGCCATAATTACGACAAAAGAACGATAGGTGACCTGGAAAAAAATTGCTGTACTATTCGGCTTTCCTACCAAACGTCTGATAATCAAATTGAAGGGCACTGAATGAAGTAGTCACGGCAAAGACATATTTTCCTTTGATTTTATGAAAGGAAAGCTTTCAACCAATTATTGAACAATGTGACTATAATATGTTTATCCATTCAAATTCCTACTGAGTTTATTCAAAACAAAATTTATTCAATAAATTGAGGTTGAATCATGTTAATTTCAATTTTCACAATCATCATGAAATGAAGTTTGCAAATAATCAGGTAAACATAGTAGACGGAAGCAAGTTCTAGTTTTTTGCTACAATTTATGTTGTAATTATTAAATTATTCATTCATATTATGTATCAGTATATATGTAAAGTGATCTATAGCTTACTGGACTATTACAGGAATGTTTGGTGTGAAGTTATGATTAGATTAGATTAGATTCCATAAAGTGTGGAAACAGGCCCTTCAGCCTAACCAATCCACACCGACCCTCTGAAGAGTAACCCACCCAGACCCATTCCCCTCTGACTAATGCACCTTTCACTAAGGGCAATTTAGCATGTCCAATTCACCTGACTTGCACATCTTTGGACTGTGAGAGGAAACCAGAGCACCCAGACGAAACCCACACAGACACAGGGAGGAATGTGCAAACTGCACACAGTCGGTAACCCGAGGCTGGAATTGAACTTGGGACCTTGGTGCTGTGAGGCAGCAGTGCTAACCACTGAGCCACCGTGCTGCCCTAATTATCTGTACAATTACAGTCCGTCCACCTATAACTTACAATATATTCGCTTTTGTTTTTTGATTTAACAGCCTGAAAGTCAAAAATGGAACTGTATGATTTTCACTTATTTGTTACACAATGTCCTGAAACTTTCGGAGAATCTGGATGTGCTACTTTTGTGAGATGAGTTGGCAGCGGATGCCTTTCGGTTGAAAAGTTGCCGAGCACCAGCCTGTGGATTTTTAAGTTGCAGGTTGTCACAGATTGGAGAAGGGACAATCAAACTCAGACCTCCAGAAAGCTTGCAAGCAAAAATAGGCATCTCTCTTTCTCACACTCATTGAGCGAAGATAAGTACTTAAAGATTCTGAAATGAAGATAAACCTCTAACTCCAGCAAAAACCAAGATCGACTGACCACCTGTAGAACTGAATACCCTTTGTTATTCCATAATCACTAATAAAGTGATATTATTTCCAAAAATCAAAATCACTGCAAGAAAGTCAATTCATTTCATCTTTTGATTTAGATGCTTGATCCACAGAATTTGTTTCTTTTTGCCTTTCTTTCTGCTGCATTATGTCTTCTCTGTCCTTTTATTAATTTGTGTGTGCTTGTGTGTGTCTGTGTGTTTTGTGTGTGTCTGTGTATAGCTGGGTTTAAAGTGGATATAGTTTAATTTTGCTTTGTATGAGTTAATAATCCATTTTGACACTTGTTAGATGATAAGATTGTTTATAAAATATTGTTAATTCTTTGTCAAGAAACCTGGTGTGTTTCTTTTGTCCTAGACAGCAGTCAGTCAGGTAACTTAACCATCTTGGTTTTTCAATTGTTTATTTATACTTTTCACAGATCATGAAGTCATGAGGCTTGATTGCTAGTGTATAACTTATATTAAGTTCATAACAAGTTTGATTGAAACAGAATCTTATTCCCATTTTTAGATTACCAGAATTGAACCATAACCACATGGAACACAAAAGAAGCTAAGGCTTTTAATCACCTATAACTTCTCATAGAGTCGCATTGCTCTCTATGAATTCACCATTATTATTTGAATCATCATTAGTCTGTGCTGACAAGTGTTTTAAAACACTTTGCTGCCTCACCACACCAGGGACCCAGGTTCAATTCCTGCATTGGGCAACTGTCTGTGTGGAGTTTGCACATTTTCCCCGTGTCTGTGTGGGTTTCCTCCCACAGTCCAAAGATGTGCAGGTTTGGTGCATTGACCATGTAAATTGCCTGTAGTGTTAAATGTAGGGGAATGCGTCTGGGTGAGTTGCTCTTCGGAGGGTCAGTGTGGACTTGTTGGGCTGATGGGCCTGTTTCCACACTGTAGGGAATCTAATCTATATGTTGTAAAGAGTTACATTTAGAAAAAAGATCAAAAACGAATTTGAAATGATTATTGTTACATTTGACTGTATTGTATGTTGAATGCGGAGTTTTATATTTTCCAAAAGATTAATTTTCCTCCACTGAACATATAATTATTTGGATCTTACTTCAGTTTTCATTCATTCAATAAGGGCCAATAACAGGAAAGATGATGGTAGAAGCATTACCAGAGGCAAAGATCACAGCTAATAAAGAGTCTGAAGTTTGTTTAAGTCTAAATTGATTGAAACTGCAGCTGAAGAGTCAATTTCTTAAAAGAAATAGTGAATTTGGATCCAATCAGCCACTTCCACTTCCACTGAAGATATGGAGTATGTTGGCTGAAATGCAGCGACACATTTCAGGGTGGCTGAGGGCACACAGTTTCTGTACTAAAAGAGAAAGTCCAGAGGAAGCATCTGAGGAGGAAGCTCCTCACTTCACCTTCCGGTGCCTCTCTTGTGCAGAAGCTGGCACTGCTTTACATAGTCTCTGCAAAGCAACATAGACCCATTTGAGAATGTGCATGACAAACTCCTTCATTTATCAAAGTGAAGTCTATAAGGTTGAATCAAACAGGATTTTAGGTGAATTCCTCATAGGAATTCTTAAATAACTTGGCATATTGATGAGATCCTAACAAAGTTTGCTGAAAGTCCTTGGAATGTCTTTCAAAAATGGGAGAATGTTTTTGCACATTAGAACATAGAACATAGAACATAGAACAGCACAGCACAGAACAGGCCCTTCAGCCCATGATGCTGTGCCAACCATTGATCCTCAAGTATGCACCCTCAAATTTCTGTGACCATATGCATGTCCAGTAGTCTCTTAAATGTCCCCAGTGACCTTGCATCCACAACTGCTGCTGGCAACGCATTCCATGCTCTCACAACTCTCTGACATCCCCTCTATACTTTCCTTCAACCAGCTTAAAACTATGACGCCTCGTGTTAGCCACTTCTGCCCTGGGAAATATTCTCTGGCTATCGACTCTATCTATGCCTCTCACTATCTTGTATACCTCAATTAGGTCCCCTCTCCTCCTCCTTTTCTCCAATGAAAAAAGTCCGAGCTCAGTCAACCTCTCTTCATAAGATAAGCCCTCCAGTCCAGGCAGCATCCTGGTAAACCTCTTCTGAACCCTCTCCAAAGCATCCACATCTTTCCTATAATAGGGCGACCAGAACTGGATGCAGTATTCCAAGTGCGGTCTAACCAAAGTTTTATAGAGCTGCAACAAGATCTCACGACTCTTAAACTCAATCCCCCTGTTAATGAAAGCCAAAACACCATATGCTTTCTTAACAACCCTGTCTACTTGGGTGGCCATTTTAAGGGATCTATGTACCTGCACACCAAGATCCCTCAGTTCCTCCACACTGCCAAGAATCCTATCCTTAATCCTGTATTCAGCTTTCAAATTCAACCTTCCAAAATGCATCACCTCGCATTTATCCAGGTTGAACTCCATCTGCCACCTCTCAGCCCATCTCTGCATCCTGTCAATGTCCCGCTGCAGCCTACAACAGCCCTCTATACTGTCAATGACACCTCCGACCTTTGTGTCGTCTGCAAACTTGCTGACCCATCCTTCAATCCCCTCATCCAAGTCATTAATAAAAATTACAAACAGTAGAGGCCCAAGGACAGAGCCCTGTGGAACACCACTCACCACAGACTTCCAGGCAGAATATTTTCCTTCTACTACCACTTGCTGTCTTCTGTTGGCCAGCCAATTCTGTATCCAGACAGCTAAGTTCCCCAGCCTACCATGGGGAACTTTATCAAATGCCTTGCTGAAGTCCATTCTTTTGTCCTTTTGCTGGCACTTCATTACCTAACTGCTTTTGATCATCTAGCACCCTTCTATTAAGCATTTTTCAGAGCATTTAACCTATTTATTAGTTGGGTGTAATTGACGTTCTTGATGCAAAAATTGCCCTTCACCCACTATCTTCTTGCTCTTCCCAACCGTAATAAATGCCTGCTTAATTTTCAGTCCAAAGTTCTGATAAGAAAGAGCTCTTGTGATATAATAGTAGTGTCCCTATCAATGTGCCAGATGTCTGGGCTCAAGTCCCATTTGAATCAGAGGTGTGTCATAACATGTCTGAGCAGGTTGATCCAAAGCATCTGAAGAGGCAGTGATGGCTTAAAAAGTTAAAACTTGACATTCCCCAGTGGAGGGCTCTCTACGTGGGGGTCCTCTCCGTTTCTCTCGGGGATCTGGGATGGAGGGTGCTGCACGCAGCAGTCCCCTGCAACTGCAGATTGTGGTGGTTCACGAACTCCCAGCCCAATTGCTTTTCCTGTGGTGCTGTGAAGTCCATGGGTCATGTATATATTGAGTGTAGGTGTTTGCATTCCCTTTTTGGTTTTGGTTGCACTTCAGTCCCACACTCCTGATCTTTGGGCACCTGGTGCGGAGGTGGGTGGGCAGGTCAGAGGACCTCCTTGTGGGTCTGCTCCTGGGCCTGGCCAAACTGGCCATAAACAGATCCAGGTAGCGGACTGTGGAGGGGGTTGTTAGGGCTGATTGCCTGCCCTTCTTCCTTGGTTACGTTCGAGCCTGGGTGTCCCTGGAGAAGGAGCACGCAGAGTCCACCAACACCTTTGAGCTGCTCAGGGAGAGTTGGGCACTGCAAGGGGTGTCTTGTTTTATTTCTCTCTCCAACTCTATTTTGATTTAATCCCTGTCCTCCCCTTCACTATTTTGATCACGCATCATCGCCTTTTGTCAAGAAGGGCACTGCTTGTCACTGGCGACTCTGGCGTTTCCTTTCTTACTGGTGGTGGAATATAAATAAAGATTTATGCACTTGTTCTCCACTGTGTCCTACACCTGCACACACATGACATGGGTGCTAGAGACTGACTCTGAACTGCCTGGGCCACAAGAAAAAACTTGACACTTATTTTCATTGATACTGATTAACCTGCATTTCTAGCATTCTAAATTTGCACTCATTTGTTATCCTGTGCTCAAAATCACAAAACATGTACTGATTGTATAAAGTATTTTATTGAATTGTAAACTTTTGAATTTTATTTATTTCCAAGATGTTGAGATAAATGATTGTTGTTACGCCTACACATAGTAAAGCAAACACATTCAAGATTAAATGCACATCAAGAACTCAAAAATCTCTTACTGAGTTTGCCCAAGGATACCAACTCAATTGCATGGTGGTCCTGTATTTTGCAGAGAGAAGGTGAGTTATCCCCATTGTCCTGTTAATATTTATCTCACAATCAACATCATAAAAACAGATTATCTAATCAATATCACACTGCTGGTTGGAGGTGCTTGCTGTGCACAAAATGTGTTCTTTAAATTAAAAATAATCATATTTTAAAAAGTGACTCCATTAGCTGTAAAATATTTTCAAACCATCAGAGGTCATGGAAGGTGCTATATAAATGTAAGTTTTTTTTATTCCTTTAGGATGCTCATGGTTTGTAATGTCAACAGGTTTAGGCATTTGATCTCTCCTTATGCACATTGATCTCCATCTCTCCTGATCATTTATAGAGCAATCAATAATTGTGTACTAAATAATTTATTACATTGCCACAAAAAGAATTGCATAAATGAAATATAACATATAATTAACTAGAACAATTACATATTTCCCAACATTAATGAATAGATTTCTTATTGCAGTTATTGTACATTTACGTTTAAACCAGCATGTTCAATTTGTGGCGATAAAAGATAATCATGGGTATTAATCTTTGTGCTCACAAAGAATTACAAGAACAATTACCTGTTAATGTCCACACAATCAATACACAATGGAAAAACGAATGGGTTTCTATTTTCCATGCATTGCAATTTCCTTTGATGTAATCAAACCTAAGGAAAGTCAAGAGTTCAAAAAAAGACTTTTTATATCTTGGGTTTCATGGGTTATTTAACATTCATTACTTCAAAGCTTCATACTGCTAAGGTTAAAGAAAGCTTTATGCTACCCAAAGACACTGTAAGTGCACATGGTATGCACAAACAGGAAATAAATCGAAAATGTCACATCAAAGTATCAAGTTTAAGCACGGAAATTGTGTATGTCAGCGACAAAGAAATGTTGTAATTGTTAGGAAATAAATTACCTCAGGTATTAATTGATGCAGTCACCTGAAATGGTCTGCATAGTACCAGATAAGTGATGTGCTGATGAATACCATATCTTCAACAGCATCCAGTGTAAACTAATGAAGTGATGCCACTGCCTATGGATGCAAAGACTCAATTAAAGAGATGAGTGCTTCTGGCTGTCCACTGCTCATTGCAACAGTATAAATAGTATTATTGAAGGGAAAAGCTGCCACCTTTTTGCAAGTTTTCTGAGTACAATTTATCATGACGTATCTTGAGGGCAATACATTTTTTCAGTTGGAATTTAATTCTGGCCACCCACAATAAAGCAGCAAAGCTGTAAATAAGCATTGTGGATGCAAAATCTTTTTTATGAGCTTCAAAATTTTACTTCAGTTTGTACTGCATACTGGAAATATATTTTCTATATAAAGTGTGGACTTTTTGCTTAATTTTGTGGAGTTGTAGCCTGTAAATGAGGTGAATTCCAGAAGCATTTGAGGCAACAAAATTCAGTTCAAAAGCATTGGTAGCCTTGGCCCGAGAAGTTCCATTTTAGTACTGAAGTGACATCTATTTTATGCTTGTTTATTCTGGTTTGGAAGTCTTCATGCAGACCATTAATATTATGAGGATACATTAGAAATAGGTACAATAGGCAGATCTTGCCAATCCATATTTATTGTTGATTTTGTGCCATCTTGTTACGATTTTGGAGCTCACTTCTCCCAGTTAAAGCCATTTCTGAACCTTGAACCATTGCATATGCATTCAGGAGTAGTAATGTGCGTTCATTGTCATTTAACATTAGGGTTAGTTTCTACTTACAGTCTGTTAGCTGTGTTTGAGTATGTGGAAGTCTGCAGCATGCGGTGAAATGGTGCAGACAGTGTGAATACTCATAGGTCAACCAGCTTGCAGGAAGTCAGCAAGAAAAATTCTCAGTAGGTGGGCTGAACAACTGAGGTCACCTGACAATATTTTCCTTTGTTTCCTTCATGAGATGTGAATGTAACATGGGTGTAGTGAGCTACATTCTTGAAATAGCCAAGTGGTTTAGGTACACAGACAACTCTGTTTACAAGAGAGTTCTGGGTTTTTGATCAGACCAATGAAGGAAGAACAATAGTGTTTCAAGTTAGGATTGGAACTGAGCTTAGCCACTTGTGCCTGCTGTTCCTGTCCTTCACAGGGATGGAGGTCTTTATTGCCACTTAAACTGGGAGCTGATTATGTGTTGCCTGAGAGTAATTAAGGAGGTGGCCTTAAGACTCTGCCATCTCTTATAACCAGATCACTAGCCTCAGGACAGGGTAAAGACAGCATTGCCAATTTCTATAAAGGTAACCTTAGCCCTGAATTTCTTCATGTTCAGATCCTGCCAGGCTACAATAGGTGCCATACCTACCATCTTCCAGTCTGCCATCTGTAGTACAAAAAGAGATGATAGAAGCTCTTTAAGAGAGGAGAGGACACTTCATTGTGTTCTCATGAGAAAACAAAATGGAATATATAAAGGCTCTGGTAGAAAAGGAGGTTTCCCTCTGGCCATTTAGTACAATTGTGAGTATTATTGCAACCCTACAGGTTATTGCTCATTGATTGTGTTATGACATGGGGTAAACCCTCTTGCTTAATTTAAACCAGCAACACAGAAAAGATTTATCCTGTACAGCAATCTATAAAAGTTTGAGAGTCCAAGATCTACTTAAAGTAAAAAAATTGACAACTTTATTTCTTAATTTATAACGGAGAATAATTAACTAACAATTCCTTCCCCTAACCTATATTCTACCTTCCCCTTGTACAATAATAGTCTGTTAAACGCCCCTGACTAAGATTTACCAAAAAATTATAGTTTTCAAAACCAGTCAGCTGTTGAATCTTCTGCTTGGATCTTCCTGTCTTCTTTTCTTCTTCTTAGGGATTTCTGTTTCACAGGTTATTGATCGATAAAGGTAACTTTAAGACAGCTGTTTTTTGGGCAGTCTGTACATGCTGGTGGCATGGCAGTTCTTCTCCCAACTGCTCAATTTCCCCTGGTCCTACACCCCAAAGTATCGAATTGTGTCATTGGCTTTTAATATTGTCAATATATTAAATTCAAACTGGATTGAAGTTTTTTTTAAGGTATAAGTTAAACTGATTGCCCTAATTCGAATCTGTTTTTGTCTCCAGGCAACCAGCTATCCTAACTACTGGACCACATACTGCATCATACCTTGTTGAGAACACTTGGTGCTGTCAGGTAGTTCTACTAGCTTTTAACTTTCTTAAAAGTAAAGTATACTCACATCTTCATAATAATTGGACGATTTGGTTTGCAGTTGCTCACAACAAAGTAGACTGGTAAATGTCTGCTATCTTGGCAACAGAAATAATGTTACTATCCTGTTTAATCTGCTGTTCTGTAAATCTTTACATTTATAATTATCATTTTAAGGAGTGAGCCTGACCATTTCATTATTCTGGGATGTTTGGTGGGGTTCCAGGAGGTACATCAATGAGTGCTAAGACTTATCGGCTAAGGCTGTGCTGCAAATAATACCATAGATAACTGAGTTTTGGGTGAGATACTTCCTCACCTTAAGCTCTCTATCTGCCTCTAATATACACCTATTTTGAAGGAGGCTATGCGGTGACTTTTTAAAAAACTTGGTTGCATTAGGAATAGCAATCCTGAAAATTCAGTCAATATCAAAGCTTCTGAATGAAGCCATTTATGTGTCCTTCCTTTGACCATCCTGAGAGCACATCCCAGATTCATGGTTTTCATAGAAGACTCATGTTGATAAGTGAGGGTCAGGCATTTGGGCTACATGAACATCCCAACTCAGTTATCAGTGTCTCAAAATAGTACAGATGCTTGGCATACTCACACTAGTGGGCACCACAATGTTTTGATCTGACTTCAGAAAGGGGAAGAACACGTCCCCATCTTACATCAATGGAACAGAGGCTGAGAGGGTGGAGAGCTCCTCTCCTTGGAGTGACAATAACCGATAACCTGTCCTGGACTTCCCATGTAGATTAAACTGTCAAGAAGGCACAACAACGCCTCTTCTTCCTCAGGCAGCTCAAGAAATTTGGCATATCCATAAAGATTCTCACCAACTTCTACAGATGCACCATTGAGATCATACTATCCAGGTGCATAATGGCCTAGTATGGACCATAAGAAGCTATAAAAGGTTACGTGCATAGCCCAGACCATTACAGAAGCCAGCCTTCTATCCATGAACTCCATTTACACAGTTCACTGATGTGGAAAGGCTGCCGACATCATCAAAGACCCATTGAATCCTGGTAATGGTCGTCTACAACCTCTATCATCAGGCAGAAGATACAGAAGTCTGAACACATGCAGCAGCAGGTTCAGGAACAGCTTCTTCCTGGCTGTTATTAGACTGATGAATGGAGTCTTTAGACTCAAATGATGCTGATCTTGCTAATGTTGATCTCACCTAGTGCACTCCCTGTGCAATGTAACCTGTGTGCCTCTGTCTATATCTTTCTGATCTGTACATTCTTGCTTACTACGATCTGCCTCATAAACAAAACTTTTCACTACACCTCGGTACATATGACAATCAATCAATAAATCAATCCATCAGTCTGATCTCCAGCAGAGTCAAGATTCAAATGGTGTTGGAAAAGCACAGCAGGTCAAGCAGCATCCAAGGAGCAGGAAAATCGACGTTTCGGGCAAAAGCCCTTCATCAGGAATCTGATCTCCAGCAGCTCAATTGAAAACATTTGACTTTTTTGGAGCGATTCTGGCTCAAAGAGGAAGTCTCATGTGCATAGAGAAGAACTAACAGGACTCTATACATTTTAATTCATTCAGAAAACTTTACCTTTACTTTCCCAGACTGATCATAGAACCATAGAGGTCAACAGCACAGAAAGGCCCTTTGATCCATTGAGTATATGTGGATAAAAATAACCACCTAACTATTCTAATTCCATTTCCACCACTTGGCCCAAAACCTTGCATTGCAAATGCACATCTAAATGCTTCTTAAATGTTATGAGCATTTCTGCCTCTATCATTCTTACAGAAGATGAGTTCCAGATTTTCACCACCCTCTGGGCGAAAATATTTTCCTCACATCCACTCTAAACCTCCTGCCCTTACCTTAGATCCATGCCTTGATCCCTTCACCAGGGGTAAAGTTTCTTCTTGCCTACCGTACCTATGCGCCTCATAATTTTATACATCTCAGTCATGATCTCTCCTCAAAGTCTTTTGTTCCAAGCAAAATAATGCCAGTCTATCCAATTTCTCTTCATAATTAAAACTCTCCAGTCCAGGCAACATCCTGGTAAATCTCCACTGCACCCTCTCCAGTGACATCACTTCCCTTCTATAATGCAGATTCCAGAACTGCACACAATACTCTAGCTGTGGCCAAACCAACATTTTATACAGTTCCAGCATCACCTCGCTGCTGTAATGTTTGCCATTAGGCTTCTTACCCACTTTATTTACCTGTTCCACTACCTTAAGGAATTGGTGGACATGCACGGTGAGGTCCTTCAGATCCTCAACAAATAACAACAGAAATTGATGGAAAAGGTCAGCAGATCTGGCAGTATCTGCAGACAGAAAACAGAGTTAACGTTTCAAATCCAGAATGAAGAAGGGTTACTAGAGTTGAATTGTTAACTCTGTTTTCTCCACAGCTGCTGCCAGACCTGATGATATCCTCCAGCATTGTTTCTGTTTTTGTTATTTTCAGATTTTCGTCATGTATGGTTCGTTGTTTTATTATCCCTCTTATCCTCAATGTTTCCAAGGATTCTGACTGTTCATCATGTTTTCTCTTGCCTTGTTTGTCCTGATGTTCAGCATCTACCAAAGACTATGCTTACTTTAACTATGCTGACTTTGACCATGCTTTGGACTCCCTACATCCCAAATCTCACCTCTAAGCTACTTCCTAAATATGCACAGTTCTTTATCTGATCAGGTGGCAGTGAATACCAGATTGAGTTGTGGTATGATTCCAACACAGTTCACTCTCCTTTTAAACCTTAGACTATGAAGTAACATTTGGGTATGCAAAAGCATAAAGGCACAAATGGAGGATTGGATTGAGGGAAGAGGGGGAAGGGAAGCAAGGGGCACATGATTACACTTTCTGCAGCTGGTTATTTTTGACAGATTGAGGGTGAAGTGGGATGTCAGAAGATGGATTAGACGGTGACATACCATCATCATCTTGCAAGTCCAACTCCATCATTGACCTCCTAGCATCGTTTCCTCCATGGGGGAGGCGCCATGCAGCTGTGATTGATCCCTGCAGTAGTGTGTTGTTGCTTTTAATTGCTTGCCACTTTCTCCTGTGAAAGATGGAAGTGTGCAGATGAGTATGTTGCAATGCGTTTGTAAGTGTAGTGAAATGTGAAACAGTATATACAAGATGTGAATGTGCAAATTGAAGTAATACTAGATGTTTGAGGAGGCTGTAAAGATGTATAAATTGTAGTTAGTCAAGACTGTTGGTAAGTGATGAGGGGATTCTAGTGAATGGAGCAATGTATGATGCCCATGGTTTAAGTACATCGTGATACATTCACTGACTGAATCACTCACGTAATATGATTGAACATTTTGAGGCACTGTATCCAGGTTGTCAATGGCTATATTCTCCCTGTGTCTTCTTTATATTTTCCAGGAATGTTTCCTGGCCCCTTGAGGTAAGAAGATCTCTCTCCCTCTGTCTGTTTTCCATATGAAAATTTATAAATATTTATTGGTCAATGAGGCAAAAGTGAGGACTGCAGATGCTGCAGATTAGAGTCGAGGATGTGGTGCTGGAAAAGCACAGAAGGTCAGGCAGCATCTGAGGAGCAGGAGAATTGATGTTTTGGGCAAAAGCCCTTCATCAGGAATCTTCAGGACCTGAAAAAGGGTTATACCCGAAACCTCGACTTATCCACTTCCTGATGCTGCCTGGCCTGTTGTGTTCCTACAGCCTCCTGCCTGTCTACTTGTGATTAGTTTCACCATTTTCTGAGATGCTGCCATTTTTCTGACTTCTTGTTGCTATTAGAATGCATCTTGCACAAACGGAAATCCTTGATGAAAATACATCGCCCCTCAACAGTATGGTCAACATGGAGCAATGCATGTCACTATTACAATTTGTAAGCAGCATGAGTTTTGCACTGTTTGCATTGCTTTTAATAGCCTCATGTTAACTGTATATCATCCCCTTTATTGTTGTTTTTACATCTTTAACTTTTTACATTGGTGCCTGATTCTGCACTAACATTATTTCAATATGTACATAACTTTCTCACCACTTTGTGGTATCATGTTTCCTGACTAGAAAAATTCTGTCTCATGACCTCTTAATATAACACAGAAAAAAAAATCTTTTTTTTACTTGTACTTTCACACAGAAAATATGTAAAACTATTGTCTATAGGCAGGAAACATAGTCAACATAATCATTTCATCAATGGTACTAAATCAATAAATAAATGGATGAAGATTAAACTTAACATTACTGGTCTAACACAAAGCAACCAGTGATATTGGCATTGGGAAACTCAATCAGGTTCCCAGAGAGCAAGATTACAAGAAAGAACTTGCAGCTTCATAGTGTCTCCTTGAATCTGACTCCTGAGTTTGAAGAACAGAATGGTGGGCTGAGTGGTTTTGCAGATACAAAACGCCACAAGTCTAATTTTTTAAAATTAAGCTTAAAAATATTCAAAGATGTACAAGTTATTTAAGTTTGCCTCATTTCTATAGATTACTACAAGTAATGATGAAGAAAGACTACATTGAAATGGCATTGTTTAAAATAAGAAAAACGGTCACATTAAGGAGTACTAATGTTCATGCAGGCATTGGAAAATAGCACTAAGATCGACTTATATACAATAAATTAACATCCAGCCAAAACAAAAAATCATTTGATTTCAAAGTGAAGACTTTACTAAATGATACGATAGGCTCATGCTTATTTTTTATGTTGAACCTGATCCATTATGTTGGGGATACATTGGTTTGACTCAAGAGATTGGTTTCGATTGCACCATCAGCGAAATCTATAATTATATTCATTACAAAATATTAATTTGACAGCTCACTTTTTCTAGTGACGTTCCAGTGAGTGTTGGTCAAAGCATATAAGTTTGATTCCAATCTCAGCTTACATCGAATGTCATTGATAATGGGGAGTTTCAGTAACTCACAGTTTGGGCCTTTAAATGAAGCACTTAGTGACAGGAAAATGTTTCATAAAAGCAAACAGAAAATATCAGTATAAGTGACCTAAACACATAATGGAACAATATTTGCAGTTTATTTGTGAAAGTCTATGGTTTGACCAACCCCTCAGTATAAATGAACTGACAACAATATAGCAAAAGAAAGTCTCTGAACAGACAGATTAGAAAATATCTTCAATGGTGATTGATTACAGCCAACCCCTTCAAGTCTTACTGGATTGTATTACAGAAATATTGGCACTGGGAAACTCAAGCAGGTTCCCAGAGACTTCTACTGAGAGCAAGATTACAAGAAAGAACTTGCAGCTTCAGAGTGTCTCCCTGAATCTTACTCCTGAGTTTGAAGAACAGAACGGTGAGTTTAGTGTTTAGCACTGCTGCCGAACAGTGCCAGGGATCTGGGTTTAATTCCACTCTCAGGCGACTGTCTGTGCGGAGTTTGCAGATTCTTCTCATGTCAGCGTTGATTTCTACTGGAGGCACCATTTTCCTTGCACAATTTGCAGGTTAGGTGGATTAGCTAAATTGTCCATAGTGTTTAGGGGTGTGTAGGCTAGGTGGCTCAGTGGTTAGCACTGCTGCCTCACAGCGCCAGGGACGCAGGTTCGATCCCAGCCTTGGGTGACTGTGTGGAGTTTGCACATTTTCCCCATGTCTGTGTGGGTTTTCTCAGGGTGTTCCGGTTTCCTCCCACAGTCCAAAGATGTGCAGGTCAGGTGAATTGGCCATGCTAAATTGCCTATAATGTTAGGTGCTTTAGTCAGCGGGAAATGGCTCTGTGTGGGTTTCTCTTCAGAGGGCTAGTGTGGACTTGTTTGGCCAAAGGGTCTGTTTCCATATTGTAGAGAATCTAATCTAAAAAAAAAGGGAAATTAACCCATCTCTTATCTCCTTGAAGGCTTTGCTATGTTGTTTCTCCAAAGTCATTCAATTTCCAGTTAAAAAAACACGTAAGTCACTGTACACATTAAGCTGTGGATTTCATTTCCAAGAAATGACAGGTAAATTCCCTTTCCCATCCAGAAAATAGTGAAATAATTCAAAATCTTCCAGCTTTCCCTAGATAATTCTTAAATCTAAATATATATTCCTAACATTTTGCACAGTCAGGTCCTGGTTCCACGTGATCTGACATCACTAAGGCATAGCTCGTTATGCATATACTCAGCAGCTATTCTCAGATTAAATGTATAGTTAATCTCCACTGTGCAGACTCCAGAATGGGAAGTTAATGATCGGCCCCCAAAAGTATCGAACTTTCTTCTGAAAAAGAAGAATTCAATGTATTAATTTTACTCTATTAAATAATTAAACTTTTGAAAAGCTTTTTCTAAACTTATACAAGATTTCGTACTTCTGTAATTACACATACATATAATGCGAATGAAACATTCCTACTTCTGGCATAGAACTAAGTGATCTCATTAACAGGTGTGAAATACATGCTAGCTTGAATAATTGCATTTTGTAAAAAATTGACTACTTAATGAGATTGTTTTAATGCAGAGGCTTTTGTTGCAATGTTTAACATATTTAGTGACAGTATTACCTACTTCATCAATGTCAAAAGGATGCATTAATTTTACTGTGGGAATTATCACCAAATAAAGGCTTAATGTGCATTGCTAGCTTTTCAACGAACACATATGGTTAAAGATAGCACTCAAAATTAATGATAGTGGCTGCAATGTCAATTAAGCTAGAAATTTTCACTTAGAATTCGTTCTTTCAGGCTTACCGCTATTCTGTACTGCCAACATCCACATCTATAATCACCAAGTAAAATGCATGCTATCAGAGGTAATTATTCACAGTCTGCTACTGAGGCCATGGTTTATAAATCTGGGATAACATTCCTTTTACTAATGGTAAAAAAAACACTCAACAAGCCATTTGACCCATGTTTGCAGTAAACCCTGTTGAACTGATTGAGAGGGAAACTGATACATCTCACTCAGGGGAAGAGAAATTAAATGGCATGAGGCAAATGGTTTCCCATTGGAAAAGAAATGTAAGCACACTGCCTTAAACCATTTAGAAATGAAATGAAAGTGGAGATTTTGTTGCAACGGGGCCTAGGTTATTTTTGGCAGCAGTCTTTTTAAGTTAAACTGCTCAGGACATTCTGGAAGAGTTTCAACTTTCAAGAGTGAGTGAGTGAGTTTGGGTGCATGACTTTGGAGAAAACAATGGAATCAAGAGCATTGGGAAGCCAACAACACAATAAATTTCGGAGCATTATGTTGTTTATGGCAACCTTCTTGGAAGAGACAGGTTACCATTAACATATGCTAATCTCAATTTGAAGTCAGATTGCAATACATTTTATGATTCATGTTCTAACTGCACATCAGAAAACTCTCACAGGACTTGTCAGGACAGATGGAAGAAGGATAGACTCCTCTGGCTGATGCTCCAGAACTAAGGGTACAGTGTAAGAATAACAATGGGTACAGTGTAGGAGGAGGCTATTTCACAAGATGATTTCTTTCACTCAGGATGTGGGGATTCTTCTGCCCCGAAAACTGCAAAGACTCAAAAACCGAATGTGTTTTGAGATTAATAATGGGACCAATCACTGGCTAGATATTGAGGGCATCAAAAGATGTGGGGATAGTGTGAGGTAGATAAAGTTGGGTAGAAAATCAACTGTGATCCATTTCATTGACAAAGCAGCATGCAGTTGATCTATTCCTGCTCTTGTTTCCTGTGTTGCTGTGTTCAGTTCACTTTCAAATTTATTGGTGCATTTTTAAAATCCTTCTGCAGGATGAGGCTGCAGCAGCCTTGATCCACATTTGTTGCCAATCATGAAGAAGGTAGTAGTGAGTTGTCTACTTGAACTATTGGCACTGAAGGTTCATGTACATTGCAGCAACTCCATTGCTCCCATCAATCCTCTTTGCTATCTCTTCAAAGAAATTGCAACTATCTAATGAAGCACAATTTTCCCTCTGGACATTCATATTGCTTTTATTTAATTATCCTATATTTGTTTATGCGACTATTATTTTTGCCCAGGATTATTGCTGATTTTGATGCCTTTCCAGTTGCATACCTCATGCTGCACAATCCTCTAGTCTTTATAGAGTATACATTGATGACTAAATCGCTGTATCTCGGTCTTAACAATCCTCTTAAGTAAGGTAGGCAAGTTTTTTGTCTTTTAATCTGAATACAAGATGGAGAAGAGTTGCTTTTCTCTTGTACTGATCTAACTTGTATTGGCCTGAAGTGAGTAAGCATAAAGAAGAGAAAGCCATAATCATTTTACAATACATTTCTACATGGAAAGGAGTTTTGTCAGAATTGTTATGATTGCCCGAGAGTCAGAAGTCAGTATTGCCATTACCTCAGAACCCAGATCTGCAGACAGCGCAATCATGACTTGAATTTGTCATATTGATAAACTGAGAGAGATGTATATGCACTGGAAAATATGTCAGAGTTGCTTCCATGGAAGAGCAGCGTGAAGCCCATGTGCTTTTTTTTAACTGCAACAAAATAATATCATTTGAGCTGAATCAACTCCACAGTGCTGTCACCATGATGATCTTTGAAATCTGACAGAATAATACACATGGTGTTGATTTTTGCTGTTGGTTAGGTGCCAGTGAAAGTGTAGGGAAGAATGGAAATAACTTAAGTAAAAATATAATAATTGATTAAGATTGGGCATCGAGTTTAACTCTCAATTTAGGGAGTCCCACCCTCATGTTGGCAAGTTCCTGTTAGATGTGGCCTTACTCTGCAAAGAAACAAGATGTTGTCACACCGAAATGTCTCTCTGCAGTCCATGTTGCAAATTTCCAGATGCAGTTTGGACTGGCTGGGATAGGATTTTCACAGCTTGTTAATGGCATTTTGACAGTTTGTGAACTGCTTCCTGATTTGCATTAATGAATCAATTACATGGTTATAATTTAGAATGAAGCTGCAATTGAGGCTTTTCAGAGACTTGATGCCCACTAGCTTTGTGAACATTCCCCTTAAGCATGTCATAGGATAAACACCAACTACCATCAGGTCATTTAATCTCCAGTAATCCATGCAAAACTGAGTCATGTTATCCTTATTGGAATGAACACCGTAGGCAAAACTGTGACGGGCGATTAACCACCAGCTCAAACAACTCCTGCACATTTCTCAGTGCATCTCTTTGTATGTTGTATAAATCTGATATGCATGTTGTGCTGCTGTGATCACTCACAGTTTGTCATGCATATAGAACTCTCTGCATGAGATTCAAAGGTTTAAAACTCGACAGCAACTCCTCAACTTGCTGTTAAGATGATACTATACATATCATTCTGAAGCATCTGCTGATTGGATTGGAATGTAAGGCAAAGTCACGACACCAGCGCTGTGAAGATGTAGGTGTACTGTACCTTTAAGAAAGTAAAACATTAGCAGAGCTACCTGACGGCACCAAATGTTTGGATTAAGATATAATGTAACCTTTTGGTCCAGCAGTTAATGTAGCTGGTTGCCCGGAGACAAAAACAAATTTGAATTCAGCCAATCAGTTTAAAATCCCAAAATACAAACTTCCAATCAAGTTTGAATTTAGTATATTGACAATATTAAAAACCAATGGCACAATCCAATGTTTTGGGGTAAAAGACTGGGGGATATTGAACAGTTGGAGGAGAACTGCTAAGCCAATGACATCTACCCGGAGAATAGCTCTCTTAAAGGTACCTTTATAAATCCATGACCTGTGGAGCATACCCTAAGAAGAAGAAAAGAAGACACAGAAAGATCAAAATAGAAGATTCGACAGCTGGCTAGTTTTGATAACTTGAATTTTTGGTAAATCTTAATTTGGGGGTTTTATCAGATTAGTATTATAGAAGGGAAGGTAAAAGATAGGTTAGAGGAAGGAGTTGTAAATAGTTGTTAGTTAATTATTCTCTGTTATACGTTAAGAAATTAAGTTGTTAATTTCACTTTAAATAGTTCTTGGCCTTTCGAATTTTCATAGTTTACTACACAGAATAAATCTTTTCTGTGTTGCTGGTTTAAATTAAACAGGAGGGTTTACCCCATGTCATAACACGGGGCTCATCATCGGGATTTGAACTGGTTTTGGCAGATTTGATCTGATTTGGGTGTATGAAAAATCCCAGTAGATTTAAACACCTGCAGGTTAGCATCCCAGATCTTTAAATAAAACCTATGTGAGGCAATTTGTTTACTTTCGGTGACTTGTGGCTGATCAAATTACAAGTGAGAGAAATGGCTGATAAAATTGCTAAAGAAGTTCCGGGATTTGAAGATGATTCTCAAATTTGCCAGGAAAGTTCAGAAGGAAAGAGAAAGGCTATACTTTTAGAATTAGCAAAGATATTAGATTTTGGTTTAACCAAGGACAAAAGTAAAGCTGAAATTGTAAGGGAATTACTCAAACACTTCAGTGTGTCAGAGTAACAGGCAAGTGCAGTAGAGGTAGAAAAAAATAAATAACAATTGAGGAAAATTGAGTTAGAAGATAAGCAAAGAGAGAGGGAGAGAGAAAGAGAAAAAGAGAAGAAAACAGAGAGGAAAAAGGGAGAGAGAGAAATGGCTCTTGGCTGAGTAAAGAGAGAAAGAAGAAAAGGAGAAAGAAAGAGAGAGAGAGAGAAGAAAGAGAGAGAAAAGAAAGAGAGAGAAGGTTCTTAGTTGAGCAAAAAGAGAGAGAATTTGAACATGAGAAGTTGCAATTCAGTCAGCAAAGTCAGATTAACAGGATGGAGATTAAAAGAGAAGGTAGTCTTTTATATAAATATGTCAGAACACTGTCACATTTTGATGAGAAAGATGCTGAAGCTTTTTTTATTTCATTCAAAAAATTGGTTAGAAAGATGGAGTAGTCCAAGGGACTTATGGGTAATGCTAGTTCAGACTAAATTAGTAGGCAGAGCTAGTGAGGTATTTGCCGCATTGTCAGATGAGATTATGAAGAGGTTAAACAGGCTATTTTATGTGCTTATGAATTAGTAACAGAAGCATAAAGACAGTGGTTCAGAAACACAAAGAAGGAACCAGGTCCGACTTACATTGAGTTTGAAAGAATTAAACATTGTCATTTTGATCGATGGGTGTGTGCTTTGAAAATAGATAGGATATTTGAGGCTCTAAGAGAGAGTATTCTGCTGGAGAAGTTTAAAAACTCACTTCCAGAGATGGTAAGAATTCATGTAGAGGAACAGAAAGTTCAGGAAGTGAGAAGCCCAGCAGAATTAGTAGATGAGTACATGTTGGTGCATATGACAAGCTTCTGGCCAGAACTTCATCCTGTGAGGGATAGAAGTTGGGAGAAGGGGAGATCCTGCACTACGAAACCAAGAGTAGAGAACACTGATAAGAATTTACCACAGGATAAGAGCTCAAGAGGGTGGGAAGGAGGTGAAAGGCCTCCGGCGTTTCCATTGTGGTAAAGTGGGACATGTTAAGTCACAGTGCTGGTTGTTAAAGAAAATACTGCGGGAAAAGTTGTGGTAAAAGAAGCTGAGCCAGTGACATGAGTGAAGGGAGTAAAGGAGACCTCAAGAAGAGCCGAGGAGCTGCAGGAAAGTGCACAGCCTGGGTAGGGGCTGTGTATGGAGTTAGTACCTGATCTCTATAAAGAATTTACCTCTGTGGGTAAAGTTTGCTCAGAAAGAACAGGGGGAGAAGGACACAAAGTAATAATTTTGAGTGATGCAGGATCTAACCAGTCACTGACAGTAAGGGATGTGTGAATATGCACTCTTTCTGATCTGTTACCCGAGAGTGTGTTAATTTGTGAGATAGATGGACAGACATTTAGCCTTCCCCTATGTAAGATCAGGTTGGTGTGCCAACACAAGACTGGGGAAGTTACAATGGGAGCGATTGACAATGGGAGGTCACCTAGAGGTACAAAAGACTCAGGCTAAGATACAAAAACATTTTTATTGGCCTGGAATGCACAAGGATGTGGTTAACTTTTGCCGTATGTGTCATACATGCCAAATGGTAGGTGAGTCACAGGTGGTAATAAAACCAGCATCTTTGTTGCCAATGATTGATTGTGCAGGTCCCCTCGCGAGAACAATAAGTGGGAACCAGTATTTGTTAACCATAGTGGATGTGTCTACCAGATTTCCAGAGGCAATTCCATTATGGAGTATCAAGGCAAAAAGGGTAGTAGAGGAGTTAGTAGCTTTCTTCACATGGTATGGGCTATCCAGAGGAATTCATTTGGATCAACGGTCAAATTTTACTGCTAAGTTGTTTAAGGAGGTTCTGGATAGCTTAGATATACCATACTTTAACTCAAGTGCATATCATCCTGAATCCCAGGGAGCTTTAGAAAAGTGGCAACAGACCTGGAAGACCACGTTGAGAGTATACTGTCAGGATTACCCGAATGATTGGGATAAAGGTATCCCATTTGTATTGTTTGCCATTAGAGATGTCCTAAATGAATCTACTCAGTTCACTCCCTTTAACTTAATATTCAGTCATGAAGTGAGAGGCCCTTTGAAATTAATTTTTAAAGAATTGACAGGACCATGGTCTGAGATCTCACAGTTAGATTATGGATCGGAGGTGAGGGAGAGACTAAATTGAGTAGCGAGTTAGCTAAATAGCACCAAAAGAGAGCACAGTTATAGAATGAAACAGGTGGCAGATAAAAGTTCTGAGACTCGGACGTTTTCCTGAGGGAATGACATGTTAGTACTGTTACTAGTGATAGGAGATCCCTTCAAAGCAAGGTTTAGTGGTCCCTATCAAATTGCGAAGAAGTTGAGTCAGGTGAACTATTTAAGTAAAGATGCAAGGTAGAGAAAAAATTATCGGGTATGTCATGTGAACATGTTGAAACCGTATAATACTAGAGAGAAAGGATTGGAGAAACAGGTGTTAGGTACTGTCCCACAGAGTGAGGAATCAAAACCAGATGATGTGGATTTGAGGTGCCTCAAAATAGATTAAAAAATGAAGAAGTCCTTGAGGAGTGGACAGGTCAGTAAGCTTTCTGTCTCAGGAGCATAGAACGCAGTTGAAAGATTTGCCACTGCAGTATAAGGACATATGTAAGAATTAAATGACGAGGAATATTGTCCATGAAGGAGGGAATACTGCTCCGATAAAGCAACACCCCTAACGGCTTAGTCCTTTCAAAGACAGACAGTTCCAGATGGAGGTGAAGGCCACACTTGACAAGTACATCAAGCAAGAGCGAGTGGAGTTCACCGATTGTCTTAGTTCCCAAACCAGATGGGACTCAGCGATTCTGCGTGGATTATTAGAAGCTCAGTATTGTTACAAAATCAGACTCATATCTAATTCCTAGTTTGAGGACTATATTGAGAAAGTCGGACAAGCCAGTTATGTCTCCAAATTGGACTTAATGCATTGCTACTGGCTGGTACCTTTATCTGAGAGAAAGAGATTTCTGAGTTTGTAACCCCAAATGGGCTATATCAGTATAACATGATGCCCTTTGGAATGAAGAACGCCCCCACCACATTCCAAAGACTCATGAACAGAATTGTGGCTGGGTTAACAAACTGTGCAGTCTATTTGGACAATGTAGTGATCTTTAATAAGTCCTGGCAGTTGGCAGAGCTCTTTGAATTACTACGAGAAACAAAACTGTGATAAACTTAAATAAAACAGAATTCACGAAAGCAGAGGTGACATTCTTGGGACGTAATATCAGTCATGGAAGGTTGACTACACAGAACGCAAAGTCGTAGGTCATCGAGGAATTTCCATGACTAACCTCGAAGAAAAAGGTGCTTTGATTCTTAGGACTCATCTGATGCTCTCAGAAGTTTGTTCCAAACTTCAGCAGTGTATTGGCACTGTTAATTGATTTGCTGAAGAAGAACACAAAGTTTTGGTGGACAGAACAATGCCAGGAGACATTTGACCATTTGAAATCGATATTAACCACTAAACCAGTTTTAGCTACACCAAACCAAAGTCATTATCGATGCTCGTGACATAGGAGTTGAAGCTGTATTCCTACAGGAAGATGAGGATGGGATTGAACTGCCAGTTGGTTACTTTTCAAAGAAGATCAACTCCATCATCAAAAAGGAACTATTGAGTTTGGTACTGGCCTTATATTTTAAAGTGTACATCATGAGCAATGTGTTGGAGACAGCTGCATTCACGAATCACAATCCTCTTATATTCTCAGAATGCTTTAAAAACAAGAATATAAGACTATTTTATTGGAGTCTTATGTTACAGATTTTTAATTTAAAAAATCATACATGTTGCAGGTCATAAGAATGTAATTGCTGAAGCATTGTCATGGATTTAACTCATAAAGTTTAGATGAGATTTGTATTTATTTAATGTTTTATCTCTATACAATTATGTGGGAAAAAGTTCAGGTGAACTTAGATTAAAGTTATCTGTATGTTAGGGTAATGTGTTTAAAGGTTAGAGAAAACAATGAAACCATCTTTTCATTATGATGGTTCATTTTTTCTTAAGGGGGGAGGTGTTATGAAGATGTAGGTATACTGTACCTTTATGAAAGTCAAAATCTAGCAGAACTACCTGAAAGTACCAAGTGTTCTTAATAAGATATAATGAAACCTTTTGGTCCAGCAGTTAGCATAGCTGGTTGCCTGGAGACAAAAACAAATTTGAATTCGGCCAATCAATTTAAACTATACTCCAAAATACCAATATTAAAAGGCAATGAAACAATCCAATACTTTGGGAGTATAAAACCAGGGAAAATTTAATAGTTGGGAGGAGAACTGCCAATCCAACAACATCTGCAGACTGCCCAGAGAATAGCTCTTTTAAAGATACTTTTGTCAACCTGTGACCTGTGAAGCATAATCCTTAAGAAGAAGAAAAGAAGACACTAAAAGATCCAAAAAGTTTTGACAGCTGGCTGGTTTGAAAACTTGAATTTTTGGTAAATCTTCATCCGGGGTTTGAGTAGACTAGTATTATAGAAGGGAAGACAAACAATAGGTTACAGGAAGGAGTTGTAAATAGTTGTTAGTTAATTATCTTATGTAATACTTTAAGAAATAATGTTGTTTATTTTCACTTTAGATAGTCCTTGGCCTCTCAATTTTCCACAGATTACTGCACGGGATAAATCTTTTCTGTTTTGATGGTTTAAATTAAGCAGGACAGTTTACCCTGTGCCTTAACACCAGGGTCCCAATATGATATTGATATTTATGTTCAGCCTTATGAGGCATTGACTTTCTGATTGCTCCTGTGACAGAATGCATGGCAGAGTTAGGACATAACGTAGGGTCATAACATAAGGACAATACATCTAATAACAATAGGGGTACTTCATAGATAGCTGGGTGAATTGCAATTCAGCTGGTGTACAGGTCATGGACATGTGAGAAACTTGAAATATTGGGGTCTTGGTTTAAATTCCACGGTGATGTGGTTAGATCACATTTACCAATGAACCTGGATGTGAAATTATCACAATTATTCAGATGCTATGAATGTTAATATTATGGAGGTGACCTTCCACTTTCATGCCAAACACTTAATATTTCCTGAACAACATGTAATTTTCCAGAAAGCCCAATTCCATTCTGGACTAATTGTGACTACTGTATATATGGAATGCACTCCTGGCCGCAACTTGAGAATAGATTTATCTTTGGATAATTGCTTCCTCATCTCCAATGTTGTTCCACCGTGATTTTGTACAGTACCATTTTATCAGTGTTCTTGTGCACTGTGTTCGATTCTCAGCAGATACAGGGGTTACAATGTGTAATTATTTTTCCCCAGTCCAGTTAAGCCAGCAGCATGCAAACATGGAGTTACCTGCTTGTCAACGTGATTGTAGGGTGAAGCTCAGCATGTACGAGCTGCTGACTGGCTCTGTGCTCAGCAAGAGACTAAAAAGCATGTGTGATTATAGTACCATTTACAGCCAGCCTTCAATTAAAATTAGCCTGTCCCTCTTACAGGGTAGGTACACAGTCTTTAAAATGCTTTGATGGACAGAAAAAGTGATTGGCAACGCAGAAACAGGTGAGAGAATGTTTCTGTATGTTGTGCTAGAGGCCATAATCCAGGAGGGGGACAGGACAAAGAGGTTATATTTCTGTAGAGAAGGAAATAGACACAGGTGAATAGGGAGGTGAATTTCTAGAATGCATCCTTGAGGAACTGGCTACAACAACAGAAGAATTTCACATGTGTGGTCAAGATGACACAAAGTCAGGCAGCATTATAGACAGTGCGGGTGATAGTGTAAAATTACAAAGGGTGAAAATGTGGCAGATGGAGTTGAGTATACTCAAGTGTGAGGTTATCCATTTTGAACCAATAAAGGATAGATCAGGGTACTTTCTAGATTGTATGAAGCTGAATACAATGGGCATCGAAACAGACTTAACAGTTCAGTTGCATAGATCTTTATAAGATCACAAGCAGGTGCTAATGGAATGCTGGCCTGGTGGACTGGAGTTTAAGGATGCAGAAGTAATGGTGCAGTTATACAAAACCCTGGTTAGTTTCCACTGGAATACTGTGAGCCAATCTGTTTGCAACAGCTTATGAAGGATATATTGGCCTTGGATGAAGTACAATGCTTGTTTACAAGAATGATGCCTAGACTTCAGGGGTTAAATTATGAGGAAAGGTTATACAAATTAGGTCTGTTTTCTATAAAATTTAGTAGGCTAAGGAGTAGTCTGATCAATGACTTCAAGATATCAACAAATACAGATCAGGTAGATAAAGATAAACTATTTTCACTGACTTGGTATTCTAGAACTAGGGGGCACAGTCAAAAAAACAGGCACAGACCATCCAGGAGAGGTGTTAGGAAGCACTTCTACACACAAAGGGTGGTAGATGTTTGAAACTCTCTTCCCAAGTGGCAGTGGATGCTGGATCAGTTGTTAATTTTAAATCTGAGAGAGATCATTTTCTCGGGATATGGGCCAAAGGCAGGTATATGGAATTAGGCCACATATCAGCGATGATCTCAATGAATGGTAGAAGAACCTCAAGGCTTTGAATAACCTACATGTGTTTCAATGTTCCCATGTCCCTACATTCCTAAGATGAATGAATGCTTCTTCAAATGCCATCTTCTACTCAGCACATCAACCTATTTGATATTTCTCAACGCACCACATATCTATCATTCACCTAGCAGCAGATAAGATTCGTGTTCCAAATTCAGACATTTTACTTTACCCTCAAAAACTAACTAATGCTGCCAGTCTCATACCCACACCTCACTACTTCCACGTACGTCCAACTACTCAACCTCAACAGGCAAATCACTCAAAACATATTGCAACATAACCACGGACATTCTTCCCTATTCTTTCAGGACAGGTGAGAGATTGTTTCTGTATGATGTGCTAGAGGCCATAATCCAGGAGGGGGACAGGACAAAGAGGTTATGTTTCTGTAGAGAAGGAAATAGACACAGGTGAATGGGGAGGTGAATTTCTAGAATGCATCCTTGATCCATAATCAAAGAGAACAATAAAGAACTGGCAGAAGAAACACATGTTTGCATCTCCGAAGCCCTTTGATGGAGATGGTGCTACAAAACATTTGTCCAAAAATGATTGAAGCCAGTGCATCCAACATTATTGATAACATTCAAAATGATGACATCTTCCTGCATTAGATACCTCCTCAAATTCCACATCAATCTCATTTTGCTGTTTGAAATGAAGTACAAGCTGCAGATGATGTGACAAAAAATTTCCTTTGTACTAACCCACATTCCCTCAGCTCCAAATTCTTTTTCTGTAATTTTGCTTTCAGAGAACAAATATTTGCCACTTGGTCAACTAATGCATCTTCACCAAGAAGAAGAGCATGAGCAACAGATGACCTCTGATGGAAATGTACCATCACTTGGTATAATATTCATGGACACTAGATAAGATATTGACACTGACATGAGTTAAAGGTTAGTATTGATTTGGGATCAATATGTGATGAGTCACTGAACATGACAGAAAACAGGGAAGAAGAATAAGATAATGTGTATGTCAGCTCACTAGCAGATAAAATTGCAGATAGGTTATACTGTGGTGGTCTTTGATGAGGACTTTGATTCAGTGCTGTAAAGGGCAATGCTGATGGATATGCTGATATAAATATAGGCCAAACAGAGAATAAGAATCAGTGTCTGCACTGTGGAACTTCATAAGTACAAGTAGTACCCCGCTATGACACAGCCTGTAAAACTATAGGTCCCCTCCAGAAGATATGAATAGGATGCAGTTTCACAGTTGCAAAAAGCCAAGTGCACTGAAATGCTTATTCACACACATCTGCAAATCCAATAGAACTACCTCCATTAGAAAAGTGACCTGAGCATTCCAAGGGGAAATTGTTGATTCAACTGACTCAGATTTGACAGAACCTGTTTATGTCAACAGACATTTCATTAATTTTAACTTTGATAAATTGATTGTCACTCTTCTGTCACTGATCAAATACCTTGGCCAAAGAAGCAGATGTTACAACCAACAGAGATGAAGCAATGTGGTCCAGGTAGACTAATTCTCAATACTTAAGGTATGCAACAAGTAAAACTCCAACAACAAACATCATCAAAGTATGAAAATATATGTGTAATTTACAATTAATACTTCTCATTTTTTAGCTTTCACACAAATCTTTATCTGAACAGCCTCATGAGATCAAAGTTTACACACACACGAACACACACACACGCAGTTGACTTGAAGCGCTCTTGCTCTATCAAAGCAATTCAGTTTACTCTCCCCAGCAACAGAATTTTTTTGAAGAAAATTACACATGGTGGATGCAGGCTTTAATTCAAAAAATGAAATAATATTATTGTGTCTAGACATTTCAGCAAAATATTTCATATTGGAGAAAATGTAGCTGAGTATATGGTTTCTACAAGTTAATGTGTTGGAATTGGATTATTGGATTAGCATGCCTAAACTAGGTTTCCCAACAGTGTCATGAATTTTTGATAGAGCTAAGAACAAAATACAATTAAGCTCAAATCTGAATTGCCACAACAAAGTTGTCTCTAGACAAAATTAATTTTTTGAGTGAAAATGCTCATCCTATGGAGTATTTGATTACAGGAGGTGCATAGATAATATCTACAGAAAGATTTTGTTTTAACTGTTGTTTTGTGCTGACATTGAAACATGCTCTGCCAAGTCTTTCTAATGTGTCTACTGTGGTATATCACTGTTGCATATTGCTGTTTTGAAAGGTTAGCAGTTTGCTGTGAACATTAAGAGGAAAATGGAAATGAAGCTGAACAAGATGGTTCTGGGAACTGAAGAAAAACTGTCGGAGCTTTGAGAGTTGCTGTCTGTAACGTTATCTGTTTTACATGCAATTTGAATCTATGGTGCACAATATATGCAGTAAAGGCAATTATTGTGCCTTATTTCAGGCAATACTACAGTGAAGCTAACCATCAGCAATCTCAGATTATGATAACTAAATGCAAAGTATTCCTCAATATCTGCACCAGTACCCCCAATTTTAACTCAGCTGGATAATCAGGCAAGGCCATATAAAGGCAACAAGCCTTCATGCCATCGCCAGTGTAAAACTCAATGATTTTTAGTTTTGGTCTCATTTTGATCAATTACGTCAGGAACTGACCTTTAGCTTGTAGCCTTCCTCAGGTCTTTTTTTAAAGCAGAAGAGTGAAAGATTATCACATTAATCCAAGGCTTTCACCAGGGAATAACTCAGATTTTGGAAATGGGACCCTGTTTAACACGGGACAATACCACAAAGGATAAAACTTTCAAAATACTAAGCTAAAACCTAACCCATCCAACAGAGACATTGATCACCTAAATCTTGGCTCCAATATTGTCCATCCATTGGTTTGGTATCATTAAAGAGATGACAAAGCCCAGCAGAAGACAATTCATAGATCACATAATATTCAAGATCAAAAACTCCCTTTATTCTTTAATACTACTGGGTGAAGGGCAGAAAAATAATATGCATCCAAACAACATTTTCCATCTCGGAGGCCAATTGAAGCAATTTGTTTCCCGTCATCTGAGTAGATAAGTTAGAAAATGGTACAACAGCCTCACAAAGGAAGGGGGTCAAACTAAGAGGGAACGCAGGAAGGAAGAAATGTGAAATACACACTCCATAAGGCATGTTAGAGCAGCATCTCTCTCTCTCTCCCTCTCTCTCTCTCTACAACCAGCCCTGAAGGAAGCCACGTACCCAAAGGAGTAGGTACAGCCCTGAACAGTTTAACTAAAAATGTGTCCTGGCAGCCAAAGTCAACGAGGTGAAAATTTCTCCATGTACTGTTGAGTGGACAGATGCCCTGCACCTCTCAACAAAATGTTAGTTTTGTCACAAGGTTGGTCCTTTTTCTTAAAGCTGCTCCTTTTCTCAAGGATACTGTGTCCTTGATTTCTTTCAGAAGGGTTGTAAAACAGTCTGGGCTCCGAATCAGCTGGGTTGGTACAGAGATGAAATGGGTTATTGGGAGACCTTCTTGTTTATGTATAAACAGATGAGACTTTAGGCCACAGCTTTCATGTTTTAAAAGTAACCAGTATAATGTAAGGGGAGTAGTCAGACCTGAAAGCTGAAGTCTTGTTTTTGTTCAGTTCAGCAGTGGGCTGTGTGGAAACAGGCTGCTAGACTCTTTCTCCTTCTGCCCTTCTAACTTCGACCTGTAAGCCTCTGTTTCAGTTTTAATCTGTGTTTAAGGAGTTTGTTTATTGGGACTACTGTGTATTTTTGGAACAGCATAATTAAGTCTCGTTTGGATAGACTGAGTTCTGTGGGTATTCTATATTTTGTTCTTTGTGTTTTATTCCATAATTTTGTGAATAATTTTTTGTCTGTTTTAAAATCTAATAGTCAACCTAATAAACTTTCTCCAGGTAATTTTCACTGTACACTTATTGAACCAAATAGCAAAGTTACAGCCTGGGCTGGCTGCTTAAGAATATTTAGAGTGGTCTGGCCATAACAGGTAACTTTGGAAGTTTAATGACTGTGAGTGAGGGAACCTGGTTGGGGAGTGGGGGAGGGTGCTTAGTTCAATGATGTCCAAGTGCAAATGACCTATTAAATTATTAACCATAAAAGAATGCATAGCATTGGCTTGTGCCATATTGAGATTTGCAACACCCTACAAATGTGTCTCCTTAAATGAGATTGAATTCACTTCACTGTCACACTGCTGTAAAAGGAAGTCAGATGCCAGATTTTCTCACAGCTCTCTGGAGGCCCCAGTGAAAAATATCAGTGAATATAAGTAGATATTTTTCCCCGGCATCTTCAAGGGGCATGGCCAATGCCAATTTCTAATAGGCCTGGATCATTCTGTCCTACATGGAGTGAGAAGTCAACCTCATGAATATGACTGACATTGTTCAGTTGATTGGGATGAAACCTCCACTGATAGTTTGAATGACCTCCATGTCAGCTTGCTGTACTCAGTCATGTCTTTAATACTTCTAAATGAAGGTGGCACGTTCAAGTTTTGAATCAAATAACAACTTCTTAAATCTAGGATTTAAGTATGAAATGAGCAAATCAACTTGAAAGTGTTCAGAATTGAATCTTTAATAATCAAGAGCTGAATGAGTGAAATAGCAGCTGAAACCTTATGCTTTTGTACTTTCAAAACCAGAAGGAGCTACTGCAGATGGTTACACTAGCCAATAACTCATTTACCTCAAAACATTCAGATGAGTGCATTTATTTATAGCAACTGAATGTTTAATTCTTCCAACTGCCTGGATAGGAAAGTCTACATTTTGCCTTTCTTCGAACATAGCCTCAACTGTCTCATAATAGTGTTGTAAAATATGTTCAACAATACATTATGAAAGCTGCAAAATTAATCTGATATTCTTCAGGCTCCTGTGAATCCTGAATACTGTAATAATCTTTTCTGTAGTTTGATCCATGGCAAGTATGACTGTTGTATGTTGTCTTGCAACAGATGAGTGATTTAAGGGAATAACATTCTCATCACCATATCATAACATGTGACCTATTGACATAAAGCTCTCAGTCTCCATTTTCTGGAGTTTTGTTCTCTTACGGTATATCATGCTGAGGGAAGCTTGTTACAGTACAAATTGCTTAGCTTGAGCCCAGGCATATAACTGTCTGTGATTACAGTGTACATATTAATATACCAGGAACTGAGATAAACGTTTAGTGAATTCTTCAGCATGATGTGAACCATATCCTGTTATAATGATATAGGCACGTCAAAGCTGAAGATCATCATTATATCTTGCTTCATCACTTCATAGCAACCAGACCATTGCAGGATTTCCTTACCTTTCTGAATTAATTTGTTGATCAAATAAATCTGTCTCTTCACTCTCCTTTCTAAAAACTATTGCTCAGCTAGTATTGACCCTAATTTCTCAATGCTATTTTAGCCTTTTAAATAATTTTCATTTAGAGCCATAGAGTCATGCAGCATGGAAACAGACTCTTCTGCCAAACTAATCCATGCCAAACAATATCCTAAACTAAACTAATCCCACCTGCCTGCTCCTGGCCCATATCGCTCCAAACCTTTCCTATTCATGTACCTATCCAAATATACTTTAAATGATGTAATTGTACTGATATCTACCACTTCCTCAGGAAGTTCATTCCATATGCGAATCGCCCTCTGTGTATAGTGGTAGCCCCTCGTGTCTTTTTTTAAATCTCGCTCCTCTCACCTTAAAAATGTGTCCCCTTGTGCCCTCCATCTGAGGGAAAAGGTAACTACCATTGTCTCTACCTATACCTCTCATTATTTTATATACTTCTATCAGCTGATTCAGCTTGATGACTTTGGCTCTAAGAAATTGAAGCTGATCATTGGGTCTTCGTTCTCAGCATCTTTCCATCAGATGACCATGAGGTTGCCAAATGTCCAGAGTAAGCAGTATTTATAGGAATCTGTCAGGTATTACTAGACATTGTCTAATAACATTATATAAAGATGTCAAAAAAGTTCTTTGCTCATTCTTCTAGAGTTTGTGTTCGTCTGTGCAGTAGCAATTTCAAATCCAAGAAGATCATAAAATCATGTGCAATCCTGCTGCTTGTTTTTCCATTGCCACTTACTCCAATTGTTACTATGTGGAGTCTTCCTTCACAACATACACTTCAAAAGCCAAGTGCCAAGGCATTGCATCTGCGTTGGTGCGAGAATGTGAAGCATACCTTAATGTGCATTATTAGAGCTATTTATGCTTGTTATCTCTCCTCAGAAAACTCATATAGAAAGAAAACAGGCACAGCTGTGCCAAGCAGGAAAATCTTCTAACAGATGTCTGATATCAAAGTATTGAGTGTCGTGCTGTGGTAATAAAATATGTACCACTGTGTTACTAAGTACATGAATGAATTAGGGAACAATGAAACTAATAAAAGGATGTTTATATTGTGAGCCTGTATCAATGCATCATTGTTTTGATGAACTTGCAGCTAAGGATTTAGATGTATTCTTTAAAATAAGACTGAATCAGATATCCTCCTCCTGTAAAGATCTAATTATGTGCAATCTTTCCCTGAATACATAAACAGAACACAGATAAATTAAGAAGGAACTATATATATCAAACATATATTAGTAATATGTATGAAAATATGAGAAATATAAATTGCCTTGAACTGTTCTGTGTGAGTCTTATTTTATTTATTATCCTATTTCTTTTTATCGTAACAATCAGTTTTTATACTCACATGTCTGATCTCCGCACCTGCCTGTAACTCTGACTCACTCCTTATGTCTACACTTGAAAAATTAACCTGGTTTCTTTTTCCATACTGACTGACTTATTGAATGTTTCCAATATTTCCTGTCTTTGTTACATGCGTTAGTTTTCAGTTGAAATTAGTGTGCACTTTTACAGGTCATAGTCTCTCACTCTTACTGCTCTGTTCTCGCAACCTCCTGATCTCAATTTACTGTCCATTCTTTTTAACTGTTCATTGTTTCACGTTTACTCTTCTGTACATGCCAACATCCCTAAATGCTAAACTTATTGTTCCTTTTAATGGATGCTGTTTTTTTGAAAGAAAGGGACACACAGTTTCACTTGTACCAGCTTTAATCCCTCATGTTTTGTCATTCTGTTATAATCCAAACTGTTGAAAGTCAGGTTAGCTAGGAGCTGAGAACACAATCTAAGACCAGAAAGAAACAACATGATCCGAATACTTTGCTTCATTTGGGTTAATTAATATTAACTAAATTGGTTAGCTCAGTTAGCTTTCCTGATGAAGGACTTATGCCCGAAATGTTGATACTCCTGCTCCTCAGATGCTGCCTGACCTGCTATGCTTTTTCAGCATCACACTCTTGACTGTGATCTCCAGCAACTGCAGTCCTCACTTTCTCCTAGTTCAGTTAGCTGGATGGTTTGTTTGCAACACAAAGTGATGATAACAACATGGATCCTACTCTGGTTGAAGTTGCCACAAAGGACTTTGCTTCTCAAACTCTCCCCTTGCCTGATATGTGGTGACCCCCAAGTTAAAAACCTACCAGTGGCCACTCTTTAATGAGAGCAGCCCGATGGTTTTGTAAGACTATGGTGACTTTACCTTCTTTAATCTTTTGTGTGGATTTTCCATCTCTGTGGTTTTATGCCTAAGTAGATCTGAAACTCTGTTGCTCATTGGTCCCCACTGCAGCTTCCCGGTAGGAATTTCCATTATTCTCGTGTCAGGTTCACTGGGCTGGCATCTGGTTTACCCATAATGCTCTCCTACCTCAGGGTTTCATTTCCAGTTCTCACTGCCACTTGCACCCAGTTCCATGGATCTGGTCACCACTGGCCAACATATAAAATGGTGTAGTCTACATCTTTGTTATGAGCATTAACAAGCTTTATTGAGACTCCTGTTTACAAGGTATAATAAGAGAATACATGCTACTGCCACCTTACAGACTCCAGTTTCACCAATAGTGACCTGATATCACTCTGCCATAGCTCTTTTCATACATGCTCAATACTGATTTTTGGACTAAAGATATGATTAACCTTTTACTCAATGGGAAAAGCAATGCAACATCCTGTAGAGTTGAAGACTCCAAGGTCTACAGCTTCTTCCTTGTGGGGAACTCTTAATTCTATGATATAGTTGGTTCTCTACCATTATCCAGTCCTTCCATTGCCTTTACTGGGGTTCTGTCATGAAATAAAATAGAATTTCTTAGCTGTTTTCTCCATGCTTTGCATTCTAGCTCACTGATGTTATATTAGTCAAAAGTAGCATCCATGCCATATGACTGGCATCCCAATACTAACAGTTAATCAAATCTAGATTAGCTGTGATTTACACTTACAAGTTCAGAAAGTTTTTTGATAATTCGCTATCATTCAAGCATTGTGCACTTTTTGTAGTTATTGAAGCATGGTGTGCTGTACGAAAGATGAGCATAATTCAGAAATGAAGATCCTTTAGTATGACATTCAAAAGCTCATTCATCATATCTCATTCCCAACCCTAAACCATCATCACCGCACCACCATATTTCTTCACCCATCAATATCATCAGCTTAAATAGACCTTTTTCTCACTGATCAAATTAGCTTTTCCTTTAAGTACCTTCAGAGATTTATCTTGCTTTTATTTGACCTTTATCAAGACTGTGTTTGATATAACATTGACTAAAACTGCCTTCACATAACCTAACAAGCATTGCCAATCGATATTAATTGTGCAGTCCTCCTCAAAACAAAAATTCTTTTTCCTCTTAAATGCCATGGAAACCATGTCACAAGACTACAGGATAGATTTTTTTTAGAGTTGTGTTTACCTTTAATTTATATTTGTGTTTTTCCAAAGACTACTCAGTAGGGAAAAAAAGACTGACAATACCCAGGAGCTAACATAACAAATCAATAAATGTGGAGGTAGAATATAGAAACTATTGGGTTATTAAGTCATGCAAAACTTGACCGAGGGTTTGATGTAATTTGGTATGTAATTGCTTATAAATTTAAGGATAAAGTCATAAATTAGGACAGGGATTCTGAATTTGATGCTTTGGGGCATGGGAAACCAATAATGGTTGGTTCAAATGAGGAGCTAATGCAGTTGGCCACCTTGAGAGCTAGAATGCAAGAGGCAGGGAGTTGGACATGTTTGCAGTTTGTTGATAGTGGAATATCAGAAGCCAGACAAATGTAATCTAATTTGGACGTTAGCAAAATATGGTTGTACAACAGCTGTTGGGGCAAGATGGAAATGGAGGAAAGCAATTTACTGTGGTGGATTTAGAAGTGATTTGGACAGATCTTATGATTTGCAGTTGTCTTATCTTGACTTGGTCTCTGCGAACTTCTCAGATCTTTTCTGAATCTTTCTGACTGTCAATGAAAAAATGGCTATGTTAATTCTGCAAAACCCCTCCTTGCCGATGATAAACAAGATATTTAAAACTCCTTTTGTGAGATTATTATTTTCTTGATATGCAAGATGGAACTGCTTGTGGTATTTGACAATGCTTGTTACTTCCTGTAACATAAGAAACTTCATATATATGGTGTTCAAAAATCCAACAGATGTTTGTTATAGCTAAGTAAAAAGCAAATCAACTATGGATGTTGTAAATCAGAAGCAAACACAAAAATTACTTGAAAAGCTCAGCAGATCTGGCAGCATCTGTGGAGATAAATCAGAAATAACGTTTTGGGTTGAGAGACCCTTCCTCAGAACACAGTTACCTGTTCTAGGTAAACATTATGTTCATGGACACATCAGTATTTGGCTGGTTTTAAACCAGAAGTTTATAACAGAGTAGCATCCTCTTGCTACTAAATGAACCCTGTTATCCAGCTGTTTTGAGGTCAGGAATTAAGCTCTTGACTATCTTCTGGTCATTGGTATCCCATACTTTGTGAATAGCTTGTTCTTCTAAGTTGTGCTTTTCCACTAATGTTTGATTGATGTTAGTGGATTAAATGATCATTGTTTTATCATCTCCTTGCAGTTCTGTGCTTAAATCTCATGTTACATTTTTGGTGTCAGAAGAGCAATTGCCACAGAAAAGGTAGGTGTGAGATTTGGTCAGGTGGCAATTTCATGTCTAATTAGCACCAGAGTAAATTTTTAAATAGTCTGCCTAGTTCTTCCAAGAGTACCTTGATGACAGGACTAGGAAGATCAACATTTCTTCCCTTGTCTGCGTCACAGCTTTGCAAAAGTATATTATCCCTTATCACAGCTATTTCAAACTCATCCAATTGTCCTCAATCATACTTTTCATAACCTGGGATTTCTATTAGTTTGTGAAGCAATCAATATTCTATTGAGGATATGTAAATTGTGAATAGCTCATAGTTTCTCTCCCAATTATCCCTGAATTAGCATGTAAACATCTTCTGTTCAGACAGATTCCCATTTTTTCCCTTTTAAAATGAATCAAAATATAAACAATATTAATTGAAAATGAATAAAACCAAAGACAACCTGTTGTGCAAGAGGACAATATATTGTATTCCCACTTTATTTTTTAGAGTTCATTATACATTATAAATGCGGTTTATCCCAATATTCTTGATAGAGTTGCTCCTCTCTTCACAAAGCATCAGAAAGCTAATTGCTTTGAGTATCCATTTAATGTGAAACTTCTCCGTTCTCCAGCATCCATTTTAAAGTTGCTATACAGATTGCCAGTCTTTTTGCATTCACACATATTTTTGAAGGTGTATAATCCCATTGTGACTTATTATTGGCCATTACAATGGCCTTTGCTACTGAAACCATCTTTTATCGTTTTTTTCCAATATTTATATGAAGTAAAATGGCATATCTACTCAGTATATAAAATGCAATAGGACCCAGTTCTGAAGAAGAGTCATACTTGACTTGAAACATTAACTGGTCCTTTCTTCCCAGATGCTTCCAGACTTGCTGAGTTTCCCTAGCATTCTCTGTGTTTGTTAGTGAACTGGAAACTCAGTGGCCTATAGTTTGAATGAAGCAAAGTTGGATAGCAATGAGGAATCCTGGAGTGACCTGTTAGTTAAGATTCCCAGGTGGCATGTCTAGAGGGAAAAGAGCTACTTCAGGCCTTCAAGAAGATGCAGTGAGACCTGTCATGACATAGCACTTTGAAGACATGACTGACTGGGATTCCGAAATCCATTACCCAGCCAATGTGAATGATAGGCTAAGATGAATATCTCAAGCAAATGCTGAAATCATTCCAAGCCTTACCATTTGACCTGATTAGTCATGCATGAAGAAATTGTTTCCACCAAAGTGGATTCTAATTTATAAGCAATTGAAGCTCAGTCAAAGATGCTGATCACCTGCCTGCTTAGTGTAGTCACAATGTGATATGTCTCATTGCAACCTGAAGCAGGGAAGTATGTAATGGGGAAAATTGGCAAGATTCATGATTCTAACTTGTGAAAGGTAAAAGGTGCTGGGTGTCACCAATGAAAAGCATTCTATTTCAGGGCAGTGGGTCCTTGTTGGGTTGTTGAATACCATGTATACGTGAATAGTTTCTTATGTTACAGGAAGTAACAAGTATTGTCAACAGAGGTCAACAGACTGGGACGATGAAAGCCGGGAGGCTGGGCCCCTTAGAAGAGTAAAAGATGACCTTCATGACCTTGGAGTGCAGGAGGACCAGAAGCAGGAGCCTTGTGTGGTGAGAGAGAGAAAGAGTGAGATTAGGAGATCAGCCAAGAGCTAGAGCAGGAGTTTGAGACGGGTAAGTCACCATGTTGAGGAGTCAAGACCATGAAGAGAGCAGACTGAGGTCTATTATGGTGGCAGTGAAGCAGACAGACAGCTCCAGGTGATCTGGGTGGATCACTGTTACCCCCCTGATTTGAAGGACCCTTAGAGAGGAAGATCCTTTTATATTGGGAGGCAAGATAATTTAGGTCACGCAATCCTCCAAATGAACCCTGCTGCTTAGAGATCAGGAGTCAACCATTCAACTGTTTCTGGCTGGATCTGGTATATTGGCTCTGAATATCCCTTTGTAGACAGTTTCTTCCTCAAAGTTAGGCTTTTATGTTTACTTTTACAAAAGATTGATGTCACTGGATGAGGTGACCCCGTTTTATAATCCAGGGTGGGGGAACAAAATCAGTAAAAGTAAATAATGCAAGAAAGTAAACGTATTGAACTCACTGGAGCACCATTTCGAAGTATACTGGACAAGTCAGATCTGAATATATCATTCACACATTTTATGGGTTTTTCCTTTGGTGAATTTCCTTGCATTATGAATGCTTAAATAACACATTATACTGAAATAGCAACAGAAAATTCTAGAAATACACAGCAGCAATGGCAGCATCTATAGAAAAAGAGAAATAGTGTTGTCATCCAGGATTTAACAATTGCAATGAGGGTCCTGTTGATGGAGTTGAACACAGGGAAGAGTCTCCCTTCATTGGTCAGTTGCCCCTTGTGAGCAGCAGTAGTTGCCACCAAAATTGTCATTGCAAATGGGATGACAGTCTACCCTTCAGAGCTGACAGCCAATCAGACAGCTAGTAGCTCAGCAGCACCACCAGGATGAGTGGACACTGCTGGTATTGCTCCTGGAAGAGGAGGGCATAGTGATGAATGGGCACAGTCACAAAAAGGTCATGGGGTATGGGATGGAGAAGTAAGATCAGATAAAGTGGACAGGCAGTGTTGTTACCATACGGATAGGCATTGTCACAATGGGCGTTTCTGTGGGCCAAAGAGTTAGGAATAACAGTGTTCCTTCGGCCTTCCAGAGCACACCAAGAGGATGACAAGGTTTAACTGGTAGCCTCCTCTCTTGGTTGGGGGCATTCCAAAGCTGATAAAATGCTTGCAGTATTTAAAGAATTTCACAAGTGTCCACATAAGTGGCTCATTTCAGCTCCAGCTAGAAGAGCTGTTTGTCCCCTCCCAGTCATTGCAGGATGTCATGATAAGAACAAAATGATAGACACGTACTAATTTACAGCAACACATATTTTACATCATCTAAAGTTAACTTGATCCAGCTCTGTAGAGACTAAAGAATGATTTGGAGATGCCGGTGTTGGACTGGGGTGTACAAAGTTAAAAATCACACAACATCAAGTTATAGTCCAACAGGTTTAATTGGAAGCACACTAGGTTTTGGAGTGATGCTCCTTCATCAGGTGGTACTTAAAGAAGTATGCTGAACTTCCGTTACTGCTGCTGCTTCTTAAAGAGTAGGTTATGCTTGATCCAGTTTACAGAATTCCTCAAATAAGTAACAGAGAAAACAGATTTAAGAAATGCAATGAAAGTGGTCACTTTGGACATTCAAAATAATTTGGTGTGCCAAATAAGAAATGAATGTCAAAATAAAATATGGAACTAAGGAAATGTAGTTACCTGGTTTGAGGACAAAAAGCAAATGATTCCAGTCAAAAGCAGTTTCTTGGTAAATCCTTTAAATAATGAATGTTCAACAGGGATCTTTGTTTGGTCCACTCTTATTTATATGTAAATTCTATAGACATGAGGGTACATTATTAAAGTCTGCATGTGACAGCAAATTTGGAGGAACAGAAGATAACTTGGAAAGACTGCTGGAGGACATGAACAAATCCTACCTTCTTGTTTTCAATTTGCAAGAACATTTTATACATAATTAATGATCAGCTAGGTTCCTTATAATGAGTTATTGACTTAAATTGTTTTTGCAAATTGGTTTAGCTGCCATCTTGGACTTCTGACCATGATAAATAGACAAAGAAAGAAAAAAAAGTCATCATTTCACACAAAAATTATTCATGAAATTAAGTGTTCAGGGTTGAAAATCCTTATAGGACTTGCCCCATAGAATTCTATTCCTCCTTTGTGCCATGAATGTTCCATTCTATTTTAAAAATCACCCAACACCAGGTTATAGTCTAATAGGTTTAATTGGAAGCACATTAGCTTTCGGAGCTATGCTCCTTCATCAGGTAATAGGGGAGGGCTCAATCCTAACACACAAAATTTATATCAAAAATTTACAGTGTGATGTAACTGAAATTATACATTGACAAATTGATTGTCTGTTTGTCTTTCATCTGTTTCAACACCATGATAGTTTCACTTCTTTCATGTGTAAATCACAAAACCTTTTTTTAAAAAGTTGCATTCTCAGGTTAGCTGTTAACAATGGTGATAGCTGGACAATATGTTGAAGGTGTTAGCCCCGCTGTGTTCTCTGGACTAGTGGTGCTGGAAGAGCACAGCAGTTCAGGCAGCATCCAAGGGGCAGCGAAATCGACGTTTCGGGCAAAAGCCCTTCATCAGGAATAAAGGCAGTGAGCCTGAAGCGTGGAGGAATAAGCTAGAGGAGGGTGGGGGTGGGGAGAGAGTAGCATAGAGTACAATGGGTGAGTGGGGGAGGAGATGAAGGTGATAGGTTAAGGAGGAGAGGGTGGAGTGGACAGGTCGAAAAGGAGATAGGCAGGTCAGACAAGTCCGGACAAGTCAAGGAGACAGTGCTGAGCTGGAAGTTTGAAACTAGGATGAGGTGGGGGAAGGGGAAATGAGGAAGCTGTTGAAGTCCACATTGATGCCCTGGGGTTGAAGTGTTCCGAGGCGGAAGATGAGGCGTTCTTCCTCCAGGCGACTGGTGGTGAGGGAGCGGCGGTAAAGGAGGCCCAGGACCTCCATGTCCTCGGCAGAGTGGGAGAGGGAGTTGAAATGTTGGGCCACGGGGCGGTTTGGTTGATTGGTGCGGGTGTGTCGGAGATGTTCCCTAAAGCGCTCTGCTAGGAGGCGCCCAGTCTCCCCAATGTAGAGGAGACCACATCGGGAGCAACGGATACAATAAATTATATTAGTGGATGTGCAGGTAAAACTTTGATGGATGTGGAAGGCTCCTTTAGGGCCTTGGATAGAGGTGAGGGAGGAGGTGTGGGCGCAGGTTTTACAGTTCCTGCAGTGGCAGGGGAAAGTGCCAGGATGGGAGGGTGGGTTGTAGGGGTGTGTGGACCTGACCAGGAACTGAAAATCTACACCATGTTCTTCATGACCTGCAGCACATTATCAATAAGGATGAACACCTCACCAAGACCTTCCCCACACCTCCACTACTTGCCTTTAAACAACTGCCAAACCTCAAACAGGTCATTGTTCGTAGCATGCTGCCCGGCTCTCAGGACAACTCCATACAACCCTGTCACAGTAGGCGCTGCAAGAGTGTCAGAGTGTGGACATAGATACCACCATTATGCGTGGGGTCACTTCCCACCTTGTACATGGCAGGTACTCATGTGACTCAGCCAATGTTGTCTATCTTATACGTTGCAGGCAAGGATGCCCTGAGGCATGGTACATTGGAGAAACCAAGCAGAAGCTACGGCAATGGATGAATGAGCACTGCACAACAATCAACAGTCAGGAGGGTTCCCTCCCAGTTGGGGAACACTTTAGTGGTCCAGGACATTCGACCTCGGACCTTCGGATGACCATCCCCCAAGGCGGACTTCGGGACAGGCAGCAGTGAAAAGTGGCCGAGCAGAGGCTGATAGCTACGTTCGGTACCCATCGGGAGGGCATCAACCAGAACCTTGGGTTCATGTCACATTACAGGTGACCACCATTGCACTATACACACACAAGACACTCCTACACACATACACACTCACACACACAGGCACTCCTATACACAAATACACACGGACACATATACACAGGTGCGCACACAGACACCCACATACACCCTTTATCGACACACACACTCCCACACTCACACATGCACCCCCTCACAGACTTAAGACACTCTACACTCACTACACACACACATACACTTTCTCACACTCACGACCCCCAATCCAGATAGACACCCCCACAGACAAAGACCCACATGCACACATATACTTTGTGGGGTGAATTTGTACTTTCAGGGTTACATTATACTTTGCTCAAAAACTGCATGCATTCATGTAGAAGTCTGAGCTCAAAAACTGCATGCATTCATGTAAAACTCCGTTATCTCACTTTTTAGATTAGAATCAATGTAAACATCATGGCATAGACACAGAACACAGGGGGCTAACACCTTCATATTGTCTAGCTATCACCATTGTTAACAGCTAACCTGAGAATGCAACTTTTTAAAAAAAGGTTTTGTGATTTACACATGAAAGAAGTGAAACTATCATGATATTCAAACAGATGAAAGACTTAGCAGACAATCATTTTTCAATGTATAATTTCAGTTATATCACACTATAAATTTTTGCTATAAATTCTGTGTGTTATGACTGAGCCCTCTACTACCACCTGATGAAGGAGCAGCACTCTGACAGCTAGTGTGCTTCCAATTAAAACTGTTGGACTATAACCTGTTGTTGTGTGATTTTTAACTCTGTACACCCCAGTATAACACCAGCATCTCCAAACCATTCTATTTTAGTTCTGGTGTTGGAGTTTTCACATGCCCTAGTAGCTAGAGATTTTTAATGTATTTATATCAGTCTGTGAGTGTGTATGTGACTGTTTGTGAATGTGTGCCATCTTTACAAGGCCTTCCAAATCCACTGGCAAAAATGACAGTTGAATAGTGGTTCCCTCTCTCAATTTCTCATGTAAACAAGGTCAGCTCTGAGGGGCTGATCGTGCAAAACCAAATTGACTGGATTGGAAATGTCATGCCTATGATCCCCAAAGAAACTGTTCCACTTAAAATCCAGTCAAAGCAAGAGGAAACACCTTTAAGGATGTTCACAAACCATCCCTGAAGAGGTTAAAAGTTGTACCAGCTGCAATGAAAACCAGACAGCCTGGCCCAGAAGCAGGTGTCATGTTTATTCTTCTCCATCGGGAATTTGATGCAATCATTATATCTGGTCTTTACCTCAGTCAGTAAATCATTTATTGGCTTTTCAGTAACTATATATAATATCAAGGCACAATTAAGGTAAATAATTAGAAAGCACATTTATTTTTTTAAAAGTGATCTGACTAAACACCCATTTGCCTAATTTTCGTTAACTCCTATTTATTCACCTCTGTTAATACAAAACAAGTTAAGAAAATATAACCTCCTTGTTTAACTAAAAGAAAATCCTACTGTTATACTTCTCAATGCAAAATCATGCGCAGGCATGATTTTTAATTTTCTAAAGATGTATAAGTCTTTATTCTATAAAATGATCATGCTTTTACTCCATCTTCCATCAGAATTTGAGTCACTGCAACAAAGCTGAGCATAACTCCTCGATGAGAAGGACTCTCACTAAACATTTAGCTCATGGGCAGCTTCCAAATAATGAGCCATGTTGTCACACAAAATGCCATCAAGCTGAACAACGCGGTGCTTGAACAATTTGTCCACTGCTTGAGTGCACTGGAGGAGCCCTGCAGTACTCACTGAAGTGTGTGTTGGGGTTTGTCATGGTTTCCCGATTCCTGCACAGCCTCATCATCAAAACCCTTGCCACCAAGTGAATGGTAAGCTGAGAGAATGCAGAAGGGCGAGGATTTGGGGAAGAAAAGGAAGCACCCCCTTTTCAAGGGGAGGTAATGGCCTAATGGTATCATTGCAGGACTGTTAATCCAGTGATCCAGGCCATCTTCTGGGGGCCTAGGTTCAAATCCACCATGGCAGATGGTAGAATGTGAATTCAGCAAAAATCTGGAATTGTGAATGTAATGATGGCCATGAATCCATTAGTGATTGTCAGGAAAAAAACCCATGTGGTTCACTAATGTTCTTTAGCAAAGGAAACTGCCACCTTTATACGGTCTGGCCTTCCAGATCCACAGCAATGTGGTTAACTCTTAACTGCCCTCTTGGCAATTAGGGATGGAGAATAAATGCTAGTGATGCCCACATCTCATGAATGCATTAAAAAAATCTAACACAGCTCCTTTAGAATTGGGGCTCTCCATGATTTGTTTATTTGTTCACCAGTGAATAATCCTCAATTCCTCCAACAATCCGGACCTTAGCATTCCTTCATTACTGACCAATACAGTGTCCTCTTGGCCGCAATGCTAAGATGAAAGTCACCACTACATTCTAAACAACAACAACTGCACACTTTGTACTTACGTAGAGCCTTCAACTTATTAAAACATTCCCAGATGATTCACAACAGCACAAAGTTAAGACTTCTTAATGGCTTGTTGAGGTTTTGGGCCAGATAAACAAAAGCTTATGATCAAAGAATTACGTTTTAAGGAGGATGTTAAAGGAGAAAAGTGAGGTAGAGATGCAGCAATATATTGGGAGGCAATTTCAAGACTTGGAGCCTAAGCAGCAGAAGATCCCACAGACAGCATAAGACTGAATGCAGCTGAAGATGTATTTAGCAGCCAGAGAATATTTTCTCCAATTACTTGGGTGGCCATTGAATTTGTTTTTCTTTGAGATGCTCTCAAGAATCAGTAGAAGATCTTTTGAACACATCAATACACGAGGCATGTAACTAATGCTTTGCTCATGAGGGTGGACAACTTTATCGAGTTCTCCACTAATCAGTCCTGCTGGGCTGAGAAAGCAAGAGGATTTAGACTGTCACCAATTCTCTGAAGTGAAAAGGTCAATTGTTTGGAAACATAAATCAGTCAATGAGCCCAGAGGACAACCAGAATGTTTAATACTGCACAGGGGTTCAGTCTGTTAATATGCAGATCCAATGTAAGCAGCACTTGAGGATTCCTCTTGTCTGTACATTGGATTTTGGGAAAGGCCATGATACCATATCCTCCCATACTCTCAGGTGCTACAGCTCTGCTCGTGTAATATACTATATTGTGGCTGTAATGTAGCACAAAAGGAAGTATATGCACCAGGTCTCTGTTGGAACATATTAAGAAATGTCAATGTCCCACCTTCACTCCATAGTCCTGAACATTCTTCCTTTAAAGAACAAAGATTACCACCCAAGATGTGCTAAATGATATTTTAATTTGCTATTAAAATAGCAAGAGATAGAGAAACCTTCTAAATTATAGCAGTCCATTTGCCTTGTTAGCATGCTGTGCTTGCACAGACTAACATTAAACTTATTTGGAGAATTAATCTGTTAGGAATAAAAGTGAGCCAGTTGGTGGATTTCCTGAAAGAATTTGATGTGGCACCACATCAAAGTTTATTATGGAAATGAAAGCTCATGATGTTTGTGTTTCATGGACTAAAACATCTAAATCCCTTTGGAACTCAGAATTCTGCAGTTGTTCTCCACTTCAGTAATACTCTGCTTTTTCATTCCTGTCAAAGTGAACAATTTCACATTTTCCCACAGCATTCTCCATCTGCCTGATTTTTGCCCACTCACTTAACCTATCTATAAGCATCCACTTTCAACATTTAATTTCCTCACAAAACACTTCCCTGCCTGGATGTAGGTTTGCTCACTGAGCTGGAATGTTGATTTTTCAGACGTTTCGTCACCATACTAGGTAACATCATTGGCCTCAGGATAAAGCGCTGGTGGCATGGCCTGCTTTTTATTTGTGCTTAGGTTTCTTTTGGTTGGTGTTGCCATTTCTTGTGGTGAAATAATTTCCTGTTCTTTTTCTCAGGGGTGATAAATGGGATCCAAGTCAATGTGTTTGTTGATAGAGCTCCTGTTGGAATGCTATGCTTCTAAGAATTCTTGAGAGTATCTCTGTTTCCCTTGTTCTAGGATGGATATGTTGGCCCAGTCAAAGTAGTGTCCTTCCTCATCTGTATGTAAGGATACTAGTGAGAGTGGGTCATGCCTTTTTGTGGCTAGTTGATGTTCATGTATCCTGGTGGCTAGTTTTCTGACTGTTTGTCCAGTGCAGTTTTCGTTACAGTTCTTGCAAGGTATTTTGTAAATGACATTAGTTTTGTTTGTTGTCTGTATAGGGTCTCTCAAGTTCATTAGCTGCTGTTTTACTGTGTTGGTGGGGTTGTGGGCTACCATGATGGCAAGAGGTCTGAATAGTCTGGCAGTCATTTCCAAGATATTTTTGATGTAGGGGAGAGTGGCTACGGTTTCTGGACGTGTTTTGTCTGCTTGTTTGAGTTTGTTGCTGAGAAATCAGTGGACGGTGTTCATTGGCTACCCATTCTTTTTAAATACACTGTATAGGTGATTTTCCTCTGCTCTGCATAGTTTATCTGTGCTGCAGTGTGTGGTGGCTCATTGAAATAATGTTCTGATGCAGCTTTGTTTGTGTGTGTTGGGATGATTGCTTCTGTAGTTCAGCATTTGGTCTGTATGTGTTGTTTTCCTGTAGACGCTGGTTTGAAGTTCCCCATTGGCTGTTCGCTCTACTGCGACATCTAGGAGTGGCAGTTTGTTGTTGTTTTCCTCCTCTTTAGTGAATTTTACATCAATAAGGGTATTATTGATGGTCTTGAAGGTTTCCTCTAATTTGTTTTGTTTCGTGGTGATGAAGGTGTCATCCATGTAGTGGAGCCAAACTTTGGGTTGGATGGTTGGCAGAGCTGTTTGTTCAAGTCGCTGCATCACTGCCTCTGCTAAGAACCCTGATATTGGAGATCACATAGGTATTCCGTTGGTTTGTCTGTAGGTGTGTTGTTGAAGGTGAAGTGGATGGTAAGGCATAAGTCCACTAGCTTGACAATACTATCCTTGCTGAAGAAGTTGGTGGTGTTTGGTGTATGTGTCTTTGAGTCTTCTAATAATGTAGTCCTTTATATATATATCGTTTAAATGAGAAATAAATAAGACCGACTTCCAAAAAATGAAACCAGACAGATTCAAAGCACCACGCTTCTATGGATTACCCAAAAATTCGTATTTTGACCCTACACAGGCAACAAACAAAACTAATGTCATTTACAAAATACCTTGCAAGAACTGTAACGAACACTGCACTGGACAAACAGGCATAAAACTAGCCACCAGGATAGATGAACATCAACTTGCACAAAAAGACATGACCCACTCTCACTAGTATCCTTACATATGGATGAGGAAGGACATCAGTTTGACTGGGACAACACACCCATCCTAGGACAAGCCTAACAGAGACACTATCGAGAATTCCTAGAGGCATAGCATTCCAACCAGAACTCTATCAATAAACACATTGACTTGGATCCCATTTACCACCCATTGAGAAAGAGAACAGGAAATGACATCACCACAAGAAATGACATCACCACAGGAAATGATACCACTGACCAATAGAAACCTAATAGAAAGCGGGCCATGCTACCAGTGCTTCATTCGGAGGCTCACTGATGATGTTACCTGGTATGGTGACAAAATGTCTGAAAACAAAACTTCTAGCTCAGCGAACAAACCTCCATCCAGAACCTCAACCTGAGCTACAAACCTGCTCAAACTCGCTAACTTCCCTGACTCTCTTTCTGGCTTCTGAAAATTTAGCTACAATGCATTTAATCCCCATAATGTTCAGGGATGTGTAGGTTAGGTGCTTTCGCCATGGGAAATATAGGGTGATAGGTTCGGGGATGGGTCTGGATGGGATGCTCTTCGCAGTGTCTGTGTGGGCTCATTAGGCCAAATGGCCTGTTTCCCAATTATATTGTACTGTTCTACACAGCTCCAACATCCTTTAATGGTTGATTCTAAAACCTTTCCCATGATAGACATCAAAGTAACTGGCTTATAATTTCCTGCTTTCTGCTTCACTCCTTTTGATCAAATAGCCACATCTCTTGTAATGCTATCAGATTATATTTTTCTTCTTCATTCCTTCTTTCTAGATATTTTTAGATATTTCTCAATGTTTTTAATAAACCTGTTCAGATGTGTAATGGCACATCACTGGAGCAGGTGAAAGTTCAATCCATGACTACCTAGCTCAAAGGATGGGATACTATCACCACATCAGAAGTGCCCTAGTGAACTGCACTTGATATTCTAAGACAAGATTCCAATCAGCTCTCATCTAAAAGACGCAATCCCCAACAGTGCAGTATCTCAGTACTAAGATGGTCGCTTATCAAGTGTCTTAGACAACTTGGTAGCACAGAATGAGGGAGAAATTAAAATCAAAAGAAATTCTTGAAGCACTCAATGGGTCAGGTAGTCTCAGTTACAACTTACTGCTATGGAGCTATAAATCTCAAATATACCATAATTACTCATTTTGCATATCAATCAAGTCAGAACCAATCTTTCAATAGAACCAGAAGTTTAAAGTATTTGCAGCAAGTTCCCATGACAGAGAAAAGAAGAATCATGGGAGTTGTGGTTTCCACCTTATTAGTATTATTATTCACATTTGCTGAGCTGATGTTTTAGAGAAATACTAATCGGGTGCTGCATTATCAGAGGTACAAACTTTTGGATGAGGCAGGAAACTGAAATTCCATCTGCCGTTTCGAGTAGACGTTGATAATTTGCAAGGGAAACAAGCAGGAGGCTGGAAGAACACAGCAAGCCAGGCAGCATTAGGAGATGAAGAAGTTGATGTCTTGGGTGTAACCCTTCTTCAGGACTAGGCATGGGTGTAAGGGGAGCTACAGATAAAGGGGGTGGGTGGGGGAGGGGGGAACAAGTAGTGAGGTAGGGATAGGTGAACACAGGTGGTGTGTACGACCTGATTGGTCGATGGGAAGGATGAATCCAGTTGGTAACTTGAAGGGAGGGTCGGTCAGAGGAATGGAAGGGTCAGGAGGGGCTGGGAAGGGAGTCAGGGGATGGGAAGGGATGCTATTTGAAGTTGGAGAACTCAATGTTCGGCCCTCTGGGCTGTAGGCTGCTCAGGTGGTGTCTCCAAGGTAGAGGAGAAAGATTTTCAACTGACTTGATAAACATTTATATCTCAATAAACAGCAGTAAAAAACAAATTAACTGGCCATTGATCTCATCTGCTGCTTTTGCGATTTGATGTGTGGAAGTTGACTGCGAACAACATTGACTATACTTCAGAAATAATTCATTGGCAGAGAGGTGTTCTGACGACATGAAAGGGTCCATATAAATGCAAATTCTTTTCTTTAATCTCCTATCAGCCAGGAAGAAATGTTTCAAAGAAAAATGGTGAAGTGCAAGCACTGGGGAAAAAAATTGAAGTCGTCGTATGAAATTCTGAGCTAAAAGGATTGCTTCGAAGGTATTTTTCTTATCAAACTGTCATTGAGGATTCTGACACTTATATTGGAGTCTGCAAAAGGTATTAACAAGATACTTTGATATTGAGTTAGGGATTGTAAACAGCATTAACCACACCCAATCTCTGATGCATAATTACCTGAGGAATTGGGATGTTGTGTGGGGTGAGGTGATGTTGTATGGAATGAACTTGGATTTAGTTTTACATCAAACCAGTTTTAACAAACTTTGTAAAATAAAAATTCTGTCCCCTTAGTGTAGATCGAAATGTGCAAGATATGTGGTACAATCACCTTGGAGACTGACATGTTCTGAAGAATGATAAAAACTGAATAATCCTTACAACATGAGCAGAGTCAAAAAAAACACTGAACAAGATTCCACTTCTTAAAACTTTTACTGTAACAAACTAAATTCAAGATAATTCAAATCTTAATCAACAGGTGAAGTATATTTTAAATAAAAAGATAGATTACACTTTGAATAGTTGGTTCAACAAAGTAAATTCAAGCACAGGGTAGATTTTTTACTCAGCGGGTTGTGAGTTCATGGAATGCCCTGCCAGTAGCAGTGGTGGACTCTCCCTCTTTATGGTCATTTAAGCGGGCATTGGACAAGCATATGGAGGTTATTGGGCTAGTGTAGGTTAGGTAGGCTTCGGTCGGCGCAACATCAAGGGCTGAAGGGCCTGTACTGCGCTGTATTTTTCTATGTTCTACTTGCATTATTTTATTCATAAATGTGGCATCATATATAACTTCACAAACTTTCCAACTCATCCTTCATTTCCCTGAGTTTCCCACTCTTATCCAATTGTTTCAGCTCTTAAATGGTATTCACCAGCAGCTAGATTCTACTTAAAGCCTTTCGGACATGGTAGCATCAGTGGGTCACCGGAAAAGCGCAGCCGGATGGCAGCATCCAAAGAGCAGGAGAATCGACGTTTCGGGCATGAGCCCTTCTTCAGGAATTCCTGAAGAAGGGCTCATGCCCGAAACGTCGATTCTCCTGCTCGTTGGATGCTGCCTGACCTGCTGTACTTTTCCAGCAACACATTTTCAGCTCTGATCTCCAGCATCTGCAGTCCTCACTTTCTCCTAGCATCAATGAGTCATTTGGATTATGATAGTCCGAATGACAAAGGGACTCCAGAGATTCCTTTCTTGAAATCCTTTAAATGTTCTTGTGGACTCTGACACCACTTCAATAATAGCAATGTGTATTCTCCGTTTCACAATTCCTCACTTTTCCCTTCATTGCCTTTTCCAACTATACAACACTGTCTGTGTGTCTGCTCTATTCTCAGAGCAGGAATCCTTTGAAGGACACCAAACAAGAAACTGTTTCATCCAGAGAAGACCTAGCCTGTTCTTTATCTTTTCTGATTCCCAAACAGATAATCAGGCTGACCTCTCCCATCGCAATTAGTTTTATATTTAATGTTTCCTTCTCAGAGCTCCAGGGCAAACCGTCACATGCCATTTCTTCAAATCCAATGATATCCTAACCAGTAACAAATTAACCCTCTTTCAAAATATTTTCCCGTGTGTATTTTTTTTCTCAAAGGACACCACACAAAAGATAATAGAGGTTTTTCTCAGCTGACAGTTTGTGATATCAGCATGATTTTTATTCTAGTTGAATCACCTTCAAAGCTGCACTGCTGGTGAGGCTGCACGCAGAAAACTGCCATAACAACCATACACAATGTGCTTGACTCTAAACTGCCCTCTGAAATGCCCAGCAAGCAATCCAGTTTTTCCACATCTCCATCTTCAACGATCATCCCAAATCAGTGCAAAACACAAGGCTGAAGCATTTGAACATTCAGCTTGAAGGGCCAAGTTACCAAGTCATCTCAGCACCTCCCACCAAAGCTGCCTGGCCTGCTAAATGATTCCGAGAGTTTTCTGCTAATGTTGCAGATTTCCAGCATATTTTCAGTGTATTGACTTTGCACCTGATGTACTTTCTTTTCGAGTTTTGATTATCTTAGATTAAAAGGAGCTTAAACAATATTACTTATATACTATTCACTGCTCCTGATTAATACCACTGGTGACATTGATTGCATATGCTTCATAAATAAACACACCTACTTCCTCCTGACTTATTTTAAAAAAAACTGAGTGTGTTGGTAGTTGATTTTTCATATATTTTAGTACATTTCAATTGATGCAATGAAGTCATAAATTTAATTTTCTTCAACCCACTTTGTTATGAGCAGTCCTTTGCTTTTATTCGAATGTACTTATGTTTAGCTTCATCCATGTTCAATACATAACAGCCATTAAAAGGGAATAATGCTTAGGGAGAATTCATACTAATTCACTTTCACCTCAGTAGAGAGATCTGCTTTTTAATCATGTTAGATTTCCGACGAGAGGATAAACACCACAGTGGGGAGTGGGGGGTCGAGGTGGGGAACTTCTTGGCTACTCGTGATGTAACTCCTCCTCTGTTATTTAGATATCAAAATCGATTTGTGCTCTTATATAAGAATCATGCCCAGTCTTATTTCAAACAGAAGTATGACTCTATTTTGAGAAATTCCAGATCTTATTTTCTGAATTGCCTAACCCCTTCCTATCCTGCAAAGCAAAGATAACCTTTTCCTCACAGCAGTACAAAGTGAAAATGTTATTATTGAGCTATAGAATCAGATTGCCATCTGTCAGTGCATGGAAGGCGATAAGATACCTTACTCAGTTCATTTAGACCAGTTTATACAGCACAATTGTAAACAGTATACACACAGCATTATGCTAAAGAATTTTCTACATTGAAAACTCTAATACACCAAATTATTTAAAGAAGCAGCATCACTACTAATCAACAAGATTGGAGCAGATCCCTACTGAATAAACTAAGCAAGGCTGCATGCAATGTTAATTTTATTTAAAACAAAACAGGATTTACTCAGAGGCAGATGGAATAGAGTTAGAAATGATGCCTGGTCATTAAGCATGTTCAAGGCTCGGATAGACATACTTTTAATGGGGATCAAGGGAAAGGCAGGAAAGTGAAGTTGAGGATTATCAGATCAGCCATAATCTTACTGAATGGTAGAACACACTTGATGGTCTGAATGGTCTACTGCTGCTCCTATGTCTCATTGTACAAGGATGGGAGAAGCAAATGTTGAGGAAGATGTCACAGTTGGAATCTAGAGGAAGTAAGTTTATCATGGAAACAACTGAATAAATTACTTACGAAGGAAGGAAGAGAGAATCTGGACAAAATGAGATACTTGGTGGACACGTACTGCCCTGTTTTAGTACGCAGAGGTTTGAACATTTCCAATGTCCTGAGAAGTCTGTGACATCCTCCATGTGGATAGTATTAAACAGCTCTCAACAACAGCACAATTACTTGATAAATAATACACACATTAATTTAGTCATTGTTGATGATTTGTCTAAGCTAATTTCATTTCGACCCTGTGCCTGATCCTCTGTTAATTTCTTTGGAACTTACAACAAGTTATCCTTGTTTCTGCTATAATTGTTCAGTTTATCTGCCATTCCCCCACAGTCATTGACAATATCCCCGTGTCAGCTTTCAGTGGGCCAACTACACTCTTACCCAGAAGCTTTCCTTTTGTATAACTATAAAATCTCTGCTTATTGTCTTTTATGTCCTTGCAAGTTTCCCTTTGTTATCCTTTTTTGCCACTCATAAGCTGCTTTGTGACCCTTAGTTGGTCTTTTTATTTTGTCCCATTCCGTGGAATCTGTTCTTTGTATTTTTATAAGCCCTTTTTTTTTGCTGTCCCTTACCTCCTTTGATGCCATCTTTTTGTTTGACAGGTGGAGTTTTTCCTTCTCAGTGTACAAACTGTTTCTGAACAGCATTATATCTTCTGAGGTTGTTTTACCTTATTAGCAGAGCCTCCCAGTTTATTGTGAACATTTTCTACCTTATCCCATTAAAGTCTGCCTCACTTAAATTCAAAATGTAAGTATCCAATCTTTGATATCTCTTACAAATGCTACATGAAACTCGATCACGTTATGATCAACAGTTGTCAAATGCTCACAAACAACTAAATCACAAACTAAATCAGACTTTTTGTTCATTACGAGATCTAATATTGCTTGTCCCATTGTTACACCAAGACAATTGGGCAGCATGATGGTTCAGTGGTCAGCATTGTTGTCTCACAGCGTTAGGGACTTGGGTTTGATTCTCGCCTCAGGCGACTGACTGTGTGGAGTTTGCACATTCTCCCTGTGTCTGTGTGGGTTTCCTCCGGGTGCTCTGTTTTCCTCCCACAATCCAAAGATGTGCAGTTTAAGTGAATTGGCCATGCTAAATTGCTCATAATGTTCAAGGGTGTGTTGGTTAAGTGCATTAGGTATAAATGTAGAGTAATGGGGAATAATTGGGTGGGGTTGTCTTCAGAGGGTCGTTGTGGACTTATTGGGCTGAAGGGCCTGTTTCCACAATGTAGGGATTCCATTTTTAAAAATTGCTGTCGGAAACTATCATGGAATGATCGAATCCCTGCTGTGTGGAAAGAGACCACTCAGCTCATAGAATCTGAACCAACCTTTGAAGAGCATCCCACCCAGACCCAGTCCCTACTCTATACTATAACCCTGCATTTTAGCATGGCTAACTCACTTAACTTGCACACCCCTGGGGTATTATGGATAATTTAGCATGACCAATCCACCTACTCTGCTCAACTTTGGACAGTGGGAAGAAACTGGAGCACCTGGAGAAAACCCACACAGATACTGTGAGAATGTGCAAACTCCACACTGAGAGTCCTGGCACTGTGAGTCAGCAGTGCTTACAACTGAGCCTCCACACCATCCCAATACACTCCAGAAATTCACAACCTTTCTGAGAGGTGTTTTTCTTTCTCACCCAGCCTATGTTAAGATTAAAATCCCCAATTAATACTATTCTGGCTTTGCTACATAATTTCAGTATTTATACAATCTAGCACTTCTGAGCTGCTCCCAGGTTGACTATATAAGACACCTATTGTGATCTTAGTTTCTATACAGTTCCTCAGTTCTACCGATAATGTCTTCACTGGGTGTTTTCCCCTCATTACATCCTCCTTCATCATGGAAATGATTCTGTTTTGGATCAGAAATGCTACACCATCTACTCTGACATTTTCTCTTTCCCTCCTGTAAATCTTGTAACTTGGTAAGTTTAATTCCCAGTCCTGAAATGAAAAATGTGGTGCTGGAAAAACACAGCAGGACAGGCAGCATCCGAGGAGCAGGAGAATAGACATTTCTGGCATAAGCCCTTCAAGGGCTTATGCCCGAAACGTCGATTCTCCTGCTCCTCGGATGCTGCCTGTCCTGATGTGTTTTTCCAGCACCACATTTTTCAACTCTAGTCTCCAGCATCTGCAGTCCTCACTTTCTCTTGATTCCCAGTCCTGACCATTCTCTGTAATGGCTATTATATCATATTTCAAATTTGAATCTTTGCCTGCAGCTCACATAATTTGTTCCTTTTACTCTGTGCATTTGTATAAGGAACTTTAACTTTGCCTGTACACTTGATCCTGCATCTTTTTATTATTTCTCCATCCAGTCTTACTAAGTCCTTGATAAAAGTGAATTTACAAAAGGAATGAGTAACCTGCCTAGGGGACATTGTAGGGGAGCAGTATGTGTTGCGAAGAACAGCGAAAGAACAGGTGTTAGTGGAATTCTTTGTCCCTGAAACGATGTGGCAAAAAATGAAATCTTTGGGGATATTTGATTCTTAATTTAGGTTTGTACCAAATTTCAGCACTTTGGCTGTTCCACTAATCAATTTGCTTCAGATGAAAACCAAAATAGTATGGTCAGAAGAGTTCCCAACATCTTCACGAAAGCTAAAAGCAGTTTTGATCAATGAGCCCCTGTAGGCTGCATCAGCTCTGACCGAGCCCTTAAAGGTAACAATTGACGGTTGGGATTTGGGAGAGAATGCAGTTCTGTTCCAAAAAGTGAGTCAGGCGCAGAGAAGCAAGGAAAATACTTTTCTGAAAAAAGCTAAGTTTATACCAGAAGTGATATTCTATGGAGTAAAAACAAACCTATAGGAGGAAACACTCGTACACACTATTTTTTAAAATTTCATAACTGTGAGTCTTTGTAGAAAATTTCAAACACCAAAATGCCAAACTATTTCAATGGTGTTTGCTCTTACAGCCTGATTATTTAATTGTTATTCACACTGTATGAGGAAAACAATCTAATCTCTCAAATTTTGTCAATAATTTAATTTTGTTTGAATCTTAAAAATCACAACTTAGAAAGAGGGTCTAAAACTGCTCACAATATTCCAAATGCGATCTGGCCAGAACCTTGTACAGCCTCAGCAGTACATTCTGCTCTTGTATTCTAGCCCATTTGATGCAAATGCTAACATTGCATTTGTCTTCCTATTTGCCAATGGAACCTGCATTTAACCTTAAGAGAAACAAGAACTAGGACTCCTAACTGTCTTTATGCTTCAGATTTCTGAAATCTTTCCCCGTTTAGAAAATAGTATATGTCTCCAGTCTTTGTTTCAAAATGCATAAACTCACACTTTCCCACATTGAATTCCATCTGTCATTTCTCTGTCTACTTTCCTAGCTTGTCCAAGTCCTTCTGCAGCCTTCCCGTTTCCTCATCACTACCTGTCCCTCCATCAATCTTGGTGTAATTTCCAAATTAGCAACAATACCCTCACCTTCTTAGAGTCATAGAGTCATAGAGGTGTACAGCATGGAAACAGACCCTTCGGTTCAACCTGTCCATGCCAACAAGACATCCCAATCCAATCCAGCCAGCACCCGGCCCATATCCCTCCAAACCCTTCCTGTACATATACCCATCCAAATGCCTCTTAAATGTTGCAATTGTACCAGCCTCCACCATATCCTCTGGCAGCTCATTCCATACATGTACCACCCTCTGCATGAAAAGGTTGCCCCTTAGGTCTCTTTTATATCTTTCCCCTCTCACCCTAAACCTATGCCTTCATCCACATCATTTATGTATCACAAGAATAGTTGTTGTTCCAACACTGACCCCTACAGACCTTCACTAAGTCACCAGCTGCCATTCTGAAAAAGACCCTTTTATCTCCACTTTCTTCTTTCTGCCAGTCAGCCAATCCTCTATCCATGCCAATATCTTCCCACTAAAACCATGGGCTCTTATTTAAAAGCCTCCTACACAGCACCTTATCAAATACTTTTTAGAAATTCAAATATCATGTCCTCTAGCTCTCTTTTGTCAAATTTGCTCAGTACATCCTCAAACAATTCTAACAGATTTGTCAGGCATGATTTCCCCTTGACAAATCCATGCTGACTCAACCCTATTTTGCCATGCACTTCCAAGTAGTCTGTAATCTCATCCTTAATAATGGACTCTAAAATCTTATCAATGACCAATGACAAGCTACCCAGCCTATAACTTTGTGTCTTCTGTCTCCCCCTTTCTTAAACAGGAGTGTTACATTAGCCATTTTCCAGTTCTGGGACTCTCTCTGACTCCAGTGATTCCTGCAAGATCACCACCAATGCCTCCACAATGTCATCAGCTCACTCCTTCAGAACTCTGGAATGTAGTCCATCTGGTCCAGATGACATGCCCACCTTCAGAACTTTCAGCTTCCCCAGGACTTCTCCTTAGTGATGGCTCCTACACACACCTCTGCTCCTGACTCTCCTGGAGTTCTGCATACTGCTGGTCTCTTCCACTACGAAAGCTGTGTCTACTGAAACATCAGAAACAATATGGCATAATTAGTGTCACATAGGCCAGAAAATCAGAACAAGGGAGTTTGGAAAATTCATTGACTTTTGCCTTCAAAAATAACCTCTGCAAATAGTGCGCTATGTTTTATTGCAAGAAGATTTTAATATAGGAGTGGAAATGCCTTGATGCAGTTATATGGAGCTTTGGTGAGACTACATCTGGAAGGAGGTGATAGTGAGGACTGCAGGTGCTGGAGATTAGAGTCGTGAGTGTTGAGCTGGAAAAGCACATCCTGATTGCTAATGAGGGGCTTTTGCCCGAAACATCAATTATCCTGCTCCTCGGATGCTGCTTGACCTGCTGTGCTTTTCCAGCACCACACATCTGGAAGTGTTGTGTGCAGTTTTGGACTCTACCTACAGAAAGATATACCTTTCCTCAGAAGAGGGATTGTGCTGCACAAATTGAGTCAGGAGTCAACCAAGGTACGATCAGATATTAGAGCTCCAGCAGTTAGACTCCCAAGCCAGAAGGGTAGAAAACTTACCAGAGTGGCAGTCTGTGAGCCTAAACCTAAAACAGGAGAATTTACAAGCATTACTGCTGTCATGAATGGGTACCATAATATACAACTGCGAAACCTAACGCAAGGTCATAAACATACATCAAAGTCAAAAACAGCAGTAACAAATTTGAAAATCATGAAGTCACTGCAGCAGAGTTTAAGACCGGTAAAGCATTTCAGAGGTGAGAGAAATGTTGTTAAAAGATCAGAATATTTTAATTGCAGGATGAGTGCAAATGCAATGTTTTGTCTGGGAAAAGATATGAATCATTCCGATATGGGAAAAAGACATCTACTTTGTTTGTAACATTGGGAAACTTCCCAAGAATATGCAAAGAAAGTAGGAATCCTTCATTTTGCTTCCTCAGACTGGGAAGATTATGCAAATATTGCTAAAAATGGTATTTAATGGAAGTTATTCACTTTGAAATGTTTAAAAGAATTTCCAAAACTTAATTTAAAATATTGCTACATTTCAGAATTTTAAGGCTATCAACAGCTTTAAAAAAATAAAATTTGCAAAAAGAAAGAATTTCAGGGCCAGATGCAGTAAATCACAACAGAAAAATCATTATACACAATTTAAAACTTCATTTGAAGAATTTGAAACAGTTAAACAATGATTTAGAATTAACAAAGACAGGTAAATAAAGAACTGCAGAGACACTAACAATACACACTGTAATGTAAAGTGAAATTTTATTCTTGACTAGAAGGAAACAATCTTATAAAACAGACTAAAACAATATTGACATTACAGGGGTTAAGAAACTTTCACAGTGATAAGTTTGATTAAAATGTAATGCAACAAAGGAATAGAAAATTATATTTCCTAACAGATTCAACATCAATGATGGCCCTAGCAGAATACAATGTTGGAATTCATGAGAAAAGCAATTCTTAAGACTGTATAGACTTACGAGGCTGAAGGTTCTCTTCTGTACTGAATTATCCAGGCTTGATTCAAACTGAGTACTAACTCAGAAGCAGAGCAAGTTAATACACTATTTTTGACCTGAAAAGATTAGTTGAAACCTGTGAATATGAATTCTTGCAATCAAAATTCTTAAGAAACAGAACTGATGTCAGAATGTGTGATCAGTCTTTGCCAAATCTTTTACAGTTCAGAAAATATATATAACATTGGAGAAAGCCATCTGAATTGTTTTTGAAACAGAATCCAAAAGGAAATAATGGACAAATCCTGAGAGAATCGCCTTAACATTGAAGAGGAGTAGAACCTATTAACCTCACAAAGCACAAACAGTAACAGACACAACACAGACCGATTTAAAAGATGGGAAAATAGCATCAGATTCTATAAGTCGCTTTCAGCACTGTCGAACAAAAACAAAATGCCCCTCAGACAAAGATAATGACAAGCTATGACAAAAGTGTGTTATATCTGTAATAAAAAACGTCATTTTTCAAGGATGTGCAGGAATCAGGAAAAGTTCTAGAGCAGCAGAAATACTGATATGCATCCAAACAAAGACTTACACACAACAGATCGTTCACTTCTGTTAGAAGAGTCACCTGCATTTGAAGATACACTTACATTAATGGACATACCCAAGATATTCCTAGGGAAACAGGAAATCCTTTGAAACTAGGTATGATCTACTTACTTATGTCAATGGACATCTTCCTCAATTTAAATTTGATACAGACCATATTTCACTGTACTGCCAACTAAATAACTTTGGCAAAGCACACAAAGTTACAGCCCATAAACCTATGGATATGGTTTGCAGATGGATGACTTCTAAAATTAAGTAAATGCGATGAGTGTCACTCCAGCATCAAAATATCGGGTGTCTGAGTACAGTTCTGGGATAACGGACGTTTTGGCAGCACTTTTTGACTCTAACTTTGCTGAAGAATCAGGGAATGTATTTTCAAGAACACTTTGGGGATGGGTTTGCATGCTTCCTTCTGCACATGCACCGATGTCCGTGCTGTGTCGTATATACACGATGCCGGTGCTAGTCTTGGTGCTGTTCTGAGCATGCACCGATGTCAGCTGCCAACAGAGCAGTTTTCTGTGAGAGGTATTGTGCAGAGAGCAGCTGCCTTACATTTTTTTTAAACGTACGTAAATGTACAGATTTACTTTTGTTAATAAATATGATTTAAACTTGCATTCAGACTGTGCTATACATAGCATTCGACTTTTGGGTGATTTTTGAGAGACTGTGAGTCTTTTGCTGGTCTGCCCCCACCCCACTTTTCCCGGTGGCCCCATTATTTCTATTAAGTGACTTTCTATTCAGCAAGGTTTCGCTGGAACACAACTATGGTGTTAGATGAGAACTACCTGTATAGGCATGTCATCCATAACCAGTAATGTTCATCCCTGAGTAAGGATGCTGTTTGCCTTCAATATCCAACAATTTATTTGCCATTCAGCCACTTCATAAGAAACTATCATTGATGGACATAGAAGAAAACAAGCAGTGGAATATTATATAGCGTTTCCAAGAATAATGGCTGAATTTAAGAAACCCTTTCAAATAGAAGAAATCATTTATATTGGAGTCCAAGATTTATTTTGTACTATAAGCTGGAAGAAAGCACAGATATCATTGGCCTTCAAAAGGAGTTTTGCATCTCTAATACCACGGAAGAATCTTCACAGGATAACTATCAACAAAACATGAAACGACAACCAAATATTGCTATTAAAATCATGCAATACAGTCTACCTGAGATTACATAGACACTGATTACAACTCAACTGGATTATTGCATACATTTGGGGACACCACACCATAGGAAGATTGTAAATGCATTGAAGAGAGTGCACAAGTGGTTTACAAGAGTGGTTCCAGGGATGAGACACTTTTAGTTATAATGAAAGACTGGAGAAGTTGGGACTTCTTCCTTCAGGGAGGAAAAGTTTAAGAGGAAACTTGAGAGAATTTTTCAAAGTCATGAGGAATCTGCAGAGAATAGATAGGCTTAGGATCAAAAACCAAAGTTTTCAAGTATGTTATTAAAAAAAGCAAATGTGAGATGAGAAAAGACATTTTTGTACGTTGAGTAGTTTGTGCCTTGAATGCACTGCCTGGAAATCTAGTGGAGACAGATACAATTAAGGCATTTAAGAAGACATTAGATGATTTTTTAAATAAAAATAATGTGCAGGATTTCAGGGAAAAGGTAGAAGATTGGCAGTAAATTAAAATGCTCATAGAGCCAGGGTATAAACAGTGGCTTTATGACCTCCTTCTGCATCATAGCAATTCTGTTAATTCTAGTGATTAGTGAGATTAAATGTCCTCCAGATAAGATGATGGACTAACAACAACATCTATTAAGTCCTCAGCAAATAATACTCACAAGATAAAGGAACCTCCACAGGAGAACTAAATCAATGAAAAGAACCAAAGTCAACAATCTTTAAGTCAGTTACTGATCAATCTTCCAAAGCTGAAACATATTGTCTTTCAGATGAATTATCAAACCACCAACTCGCGTAAGTTTGTGAATTCAGAGGCCTGGTAGAAATGACACAATATTTTATATCATTGTATATATATTTTTATGTTTCCTTTGTTTAAACATTTTTCTCTGTTTCTCCATAACTGATGACTGCACAGGTTAATTTTCAACTTGTGATTTTGCTTGATTATGCATTATGTGATGTAATACAATAGATGTTTACAGTTCTATTTTTTTTATATCTTTGACATATACCACTGTACAACATCTTTAATACATCTTTCACTCATTGAAAACAGTTCATCAGTTAGAACATTGTGGAAAATATGTTCGTTGTAACATTCCATGTATCTATGATCAAACAAGCCTCTGCCTTTAAAAAGTGAGATGACATTATCCCATGTAATATTTTTATTTAGAGATACCAGACACATCTTTAATAATGTCTACTATACTTTGTAATCCAACAGGAGAGTTAGTTAATTAATCATTTTAATTAATTAACAAGAGTTAGTTAATTAAGTGACAGAATCCAAATATTTTCAATGTCTGTAATGAAGTTGTAATTTGTGTACTTGCTTTGTGTATGCATCTTCGGATACTTGTTTTCAGTAAGAACTTCATTGCAGCGTTAATGCTACAAGAGTGTACATAGTACCAAATAACATATCAATGTCAGAAATGCATTCATATTATATGGAAATAAACCTTGTATGTGGCAAGTTCCCCTTGAACATCCCTATTTAACCGTTACTGGTCAAGGTTGCAAACATGCTGTAAAATGGTTTTCCCATAATACAGTCAAAATATAGTTCTAGACAGCTTTTGTCTACTTTTTCTAGTAGTAACTGAACTTCATTATTGGCGTCATAAGGTGATTAAAAATAATGTTTTTTTTAAATCAGTCAACAATATGAATTAATTTATCCACAGATGTTCCATTTCTGTTTATATATTTACATCAACATTTGTATTTCAAAGCCTTGATTTCTTTCAAAAATTTGGTTATTTATACTTTGCAACAACTGCAGATCACATTCAATCATGCTCACTCAGTCTGAACAATTTCCCAGTGGGCAATCTCTGTATTATGAGAATGTGAAGTTTTCCAGTTTGCAATCTGAATATTAACAAGATTTGAAGAATAGCTAGATCTCTTTATCCTCTGAGGAAAGAAACTTTGTTTGCATTTGTTAAAAAGTTTTGAAAATAACTAAAGGCAAATTCTCAATGCTTGTATTTCAAGAAACATTGGCATCTAACTAACTGTATTAAGAGCAGACAACATTTTAAATAAAAGCAACTGCGATCATGATTTGTTCGTCGATTGTGAGTTTGGAAAACAAAATTATTGCTTTGAGAATCCTCAAAACCTCTTCCTGTTTCACAACCTAGAAAGGTGCTCCCAAGACTCTCGATTTTCTGATCCACATCTCCCACTTACATTCAGGTTCTTTGGAAGCTAATTTCTCCCCGATATTATGTGAGCAATTCAATTTCTGTCCTGCACTCTTTCCTGAAACCAAACCCTGTTTTCATTATTTACGTAGCTTCAATTTTATTTTATATAGTTTTAGTCCTCTCTTCATCTAATAGCCATTTCTTTAATTTGACAAACTTTGTATTTCAACAGCTACAAGGCTGTCAGCTTTTAGAGGAGAATTGAAGAAGACTGTTTTAGAAACATTTCTTTAAAGCAGGAGATGATTTTAAAGGCCATCAAAGAGTTTTACAGTTGAGGAGTAGATTAGTTTTTAAGGCATTCATTCACATTCCCAATTATTGGTTCATGTCACAGGGAAAAATTGTATACAAGGTGTCGTATAATTTACACCAGTGGGATTATTCTCATTTACAGCTATTTGTTAAAAGTAACCCTTCTTAAAAAAAAATCAAATAATCTCAACTTAGTTCTGAGTGAAAACAAATTATTCCTGAATCAGCTGTCAAATAATTATTAATCTGTTTCAGAGATGTTACAGGGTTGTTACATTGGGAAATGGAAAACTATCAAATTTTTAAAGTTGATAATGTTCTTCCTAACGATGTCTGCAAAGGAATGAAAAACAGTAACTGGAAAAACCATGGTATATAGTAATTTCACCATTTTTCCAAAGTTACTATGGCTCTCCTGCTGAAGATATAACAGGCAAGCAGGAGGAACCACGAGAAAATTCACATGTCTATTTTCAAATAAGAATTCTCAATATGGAAGTCAGAGCAGCACCTGACCAGTTCAGCTCACCACTTATTCCAAAGCACCTTCATGTTGGGCATCAGGAACCAACATCTCAGGATATGCTTCACTGGTATTGGTTCAGAAAAGATTTACAAGGATGTTGCCAGGGTTAGAGGATCTGAACCTCAGGAAGAAGCTGAATAGGCTGGGGCTGTTTTCTCTGGAGCATCGGAGGCTGAGGGGTGACATTATAGAGGTTTGATAAAATCATGAGGGACATGGATAGGGTAGGAAGACAAGGTCTTTTTCCCTGAGGTGGGAGAGTCCAGACTTAGAGGGCATAGGTTTAGGGTGAGAGGGGAAAAAATTAAGGGGCAACTTTTTCACACAAAGGGTGGTATGGTATGGAATGAGCTGTCAGAGGAAGTGGTGGAGGCTGATACAATTACAACATTTAAAAGGCATCTGGATGGACACATGAGTAGAAAGGCTTTAGAGGGATATGGACCAAGTGCTGACAAATGGGACTAGATTCGGTTCGGATATCTGGTTGGCATGGATGAGTTGGACCAGAGGGTCTGTTTCTGTGCTGTATATCGCTATGAATCTATGACTCTACATGCACCCTATGACCACTGGCATCTGACATGTGTCAGCTTCCAAGAAACCTCATGGAGCATCTTTGATCCACTTACAGTTTGCTTTGGATCTTCAATGCTGCACCTCAGGATATAATGGTAATGATCATTATAATGTTGCAGCAAGGGCACTTTGTGCTCAGGGACACATACCCAGCTCATGAAGTGGACTAGGAAGTATCTCTGATCTGTTTGCTTGCTCTCTTAGGCATCACTTAATGTGAGCCTACCTGGTTGCTATAGCATTCTTGCCTTACCTTTTCTTGGAACTGACTACCACAGTCGGTTGTGGAAACTGGGTAACTCAGTATATTCATGAAAGAGATAGGTAATGTCTTAGATATTGAAGGTATCAAGAGACTTAGAGAGAAAGTGGAGTGATTGAGAATCAACCATGGTAATATTGAATGAAACCCTCTGCCAAACCAAGGGAGACAGCCTTCACTCAAAGGGTCCTAACACGTTAGGTAAAGGACAGTGTCCAAAACTAGTCCATGGGTTTGGACACGGTTCATCAGCCACTCACTGTGATGATATCACTATACCCTGCTCATAATGGGAAAAGAGCCAAAGTCAGGTGGACCAGCACCAGTCTTTACTCTTTCTGTCAACTGGGCTAATTTACTCCTGGGATGAGAGAAAAGAATGTATTATTGGAGATTAAAGTTGGCGGCTCAACTGCTACTTTTGTTGTAGTAGGGGATGCCCTGAGTGAGAAAGTCAGTATCACAGAGGGTATGCAGGGTTAGTGGTGACAGAGGTTGGGGTGGGTGAGGATCTGTCAGGAGTGGTTATTAGTAAGTGTTGGAACATGGGGTTTGAATAGTTAGGCGATTGTTCGTCGACCAACATGGATACAAAGGGCTGAAGGTTGTTTTTTTCTGTGCTGTAGATCTCTATGATGCTAAATTGCAGGGAATAATCAGAGTGAGAGAGATTGAGCCTCAGTGGGAGGGAGGGCTAGTAGCAGAGAGAGAGTGAATGTGAGGTAGTAGGGAGAAAATGGTGCCACACATGTTGGTGGAGGGAAAATGTTTTTCTTTCAGAGCTCTACTTTCTCAAGGGAGCTGAGATTGCATTAACCCAGGTAACAATCTTGGGTGAGTTTATAAGATCTGGTCTTATAGCCTCCACTGCAGCTCCTAGGGAGCATATTGTGCTATATCTGTACCTCCCTGTCTTCCAGGGCCTCTAACTCCCTGTTGACAAATCCGGGCAGCATAATCACATTGTCCAAGGCAAATATCATACCATGCAGGGCAGCTGCGCATTGGCAGAATGTTTCCAGTGCATAAAAGCACCGAAGAGGCCAGTTCATTCCAGGATGTCTCACCAGTTTCAAGTTGTTCCAGGTATGGCAACTAGTAGAATGGAGCTAGAAATGTGATCAAAAGAGTATTGAGGGGTGGAGGGTTTGCTGAAGTCCATACAGACAATATTTACTGCTCTATCTTCATCAATCTTTATTGTCACCTCTTCAAAAGACTCAATCAAGTTCGTAAAACATGATTTTCCGCACACAATTCCATACTGATATCCTTAATCAGACTCCTGTTTTCTCGAACAGGTTTCTGACATTAATGGAGAATGCAATGAATACATCATGGCGTTCTATGGAGGGGGTGGGCCATTCTTCCTGCCTTTGGATGTTTTTTGTGCCATCTCAGGAAGCTTGTAAAATGTCAGTTTGTGCCTTTTTTTCTGCTTTACTCTCTCTTCGACTTCGTGTTCTTTTGCTTCTGTAACCCTTACAGCAGGTTCTGCTCCTGTACAGCCTGTCAGAAGCCCTTTATTTTCTGAAAAGGTTTTAGATGGGTTCAGGTGCAATTCATTGCTCCGTGGAGTTGAAGTTGGCCTCCTGTGATACCTGTGTTAGTTAAAGACTGATCTAGTAATCAGATTGGTCTTAAAGTCCTTCACCTGCTGCATTGCACTGCTGCTGGGCTTCACTTCAGAAGTGCTATCCATCTTGTATCCTGTTCTCTGGGCCTGGTCACTAATACCACAATCAGGTCTGCACTCAAATGAGTGAACATTAACAAACTTTATTAAATATAGCTATATACCAGGAATTCTAAGAGATGATAACTATTGACTCAAAAATCAGTTCCAATGGCATCAGATATTAATATGACAATGCTCCTTTTGCACATGTTCAGTAGCTCATCTTTGAGTAAAGGTATAGTTAGCCTTTTACTTTTCTTCTTTAAGGAGGAGTGAGGACTACATCGAAGTCAAGCTAGAAGATTTCCTTATCCTCAAGGGTAGGAACAGAAATGCTGATGGTGATTGCATTTTGATTATGGTTAAGCTGTAAGTGACGTTGAAGAAAGCAAGTTACATAGTAAATACTGCAAATTAGGTACTGTGTAATTGAGGCTGGCTTGCAGAGTTTGGTTGTTATCTGATAGGGAGAAGAATGATGCACAAAACTACCAAACATCTTATAATCAGGGAAATAGGCAGAAAGACAGCTGGGGAAGTTTGAGAGAGAATGGAGATTGAAGTTGTAATACCACCTGATGAAGGAGTGGCACTCTGAAAACTAGTGTGCTTCCAATTAAACCTATTGAATGATAACCCAGTGTTGTATGATTTTTAACTTTGTACACCCCACTCCAACACCGGCATCTCCAAATTATTACAAAGGACAATGGTCACAGAAGACAGTCAACATAGGATCAGAGGAGATGCTCATAACAGAATATGGAAGAACTCTGACAGAAATCAATACATGGAAAACAGGATACAGGTGCTGGGAATGGGCAGGGGTGGAGATTTGGGGGGCAATGTCGAAAATGGACAGTATACATAATCTGAAGTTGCTGATCTCACCATTGAGTTCAGAAGGCTGCAACAGAGATGCTGTTGCTCCAACAGCACTGGAACACTGCAGCTGGCAGAAGTCAGAAAGTGAGTATGAAAGCAGGATGGTACAATGAAGTGTCAATTACTTTTAAGGCCAGGATCATGTGTGCAGACTGCGTGGAGATGTTCTGAAGAGTGGTCACCCCTTTTGCATTTGGTCTGCACTGGAATACAATTGGGAGTGATGTAGGAGAGGGCAAATATGTCAGAGGGAATGGTCTGTACAGAAGGCTGAAAGGGAGTGGAAGGGAAGATGTCTGTGGTGATGACATTATGCTAGACATGGCAGAAATAGCAGAGGCTGATGATGTGGAAGCCTATCATTGCCTTGGGAGGGAGAAGAGTGAGTGCAGAAATTTGCCAAATTGGGTCAATTGTGGTCTAAGAGCCTTGCCATTCAGATTAGTTAGAATCCTTGACTGCGTAAAAAGGAAGACATGTCAAAAGTGCTATTGTGGAAGGTTGCACCATTGGAACAGATGAAATGGAAATGAAGAAACTGTGCGAACAGAGTGGGGGCTTCACAAAAGCAAGGTCTGAGCAAGTAAAGTGAAGGTAATCATGGGAATCAAAGAACAAAGAACCTCTCTTCATAGCTAGCGCCCTACATACCAGGCAACATCCTGGTGAACCTCCTCTGCACCCTTTCCAAAGCGTCCACATCCTTCAGGTAATGTGGTGACCAGAACTGAATGCAGTATTCCAAACGTGGCTGAACCAAATCCCTATATAACTATAACATGACCTGCCAACTCTTCTACTCAGTACCCTGTCTGATGAAGGAAAGCATGTGTTTGCCTTCTTGACCACTTTATCAACCTGTGTTGCCAACTTCAGAGTACAATGGACCTGAACACCCAGATCTCTCTCAATTTTTCCCAGGGCTTTTCCATTTACCATATAGTTTGCTGTTGTATTGGATCTTCCAAAATGCATCACCCCACATTTGCCTGGATTGAACTCCATCTACCATTCCTCTGCCCAACTCTCCAATCTGTCTGTATTCTGCTGCATTCTCTGATAGTCCCCTTCACTATCTGCTACTCCACCAATCTTAGTGTCATCTGCAAACTTGGTAATCAGACTACCAATACCTTCCTCCAGATCATTTATGTATATAACAAACAACAGTGGTGCCAGAACGGATCCCACTGAACACCTCTGATCACAGTTCTCCATTTTGATAGACTCCCTTCCACTACTGCTCTCTGTCTCCTGTTGCCCAGCCTGTTTTGTATCCATCTAGCTAGTACGCCCTGGACACCAAGCGACTTCACTTTCTGCATCAGCCTACCATGGGGAATCTTAACAAAAGCCTTACTGAAGTCCATGTCCATGACATCTACAGCCCTTCCCGCATCAATCAACTTTGTTACTTCCTCAAAGAATTCTATCAAGTTAATAAGACATGACCTTCCCTGCAAAAAGGTCATTTTCTTTCAAATGTAAGTATGTCCTATTCATCAGTATCTTCTCCAGCAACTTGTCTACTACTGACGTTAGGCTCACCAGTCTATAATTACCTGGATTATCCTTGCTACCCTACTTAAACAAGGGGACAATATTAGCAATTCTCCAGTCCTTTGGGAGCTTACCCATGTTAAAGGATGCTACAAAACTGTGTATTAAGGGTTCAGCTATTTCCTCTCTCGCTTCCCTCAGAAACCTGGGATGGATCCCATCTGGACCTGGGGACTTGTCCACCTTAATGCTTTTTAGAATATCCAACACTTCCTCCCTCCCAATGTCGACTTGACCTTGAGTAATCAAACACCTACCATTAACCTCAACATCCATCATGTCCCTCTCTTCGCTAAATACCAATGCAAAGTACTCATTAAAAATCTCACCTATTTTCTCTGAATCCACGCTTAATTTTCGTTTGATTTGTGATTAAAAACTAGTAGATAGCCTAGATATAGAAATGAAAATTGAAAATTCAGGAAGGAAGGAAAAGAGTCAGAGACAGAACCCCCTCTCCCACTCCCCCCACCCCTTCCCCCCATGCAAAGGTGAGAGAAGCAAGAAAATTGGAATGAAAATTGATTTTTTTTTCCATTTCCAGATGAGAATAGGAAACTGAACCAAAGACATCATCAATATATTGGAGAAACAGTTGTGTAAGGGGACTGTGTACAATTGGAATGAGAAATGTTCCACATATCCCACAAAAAAGACAGCCATAACCAAGACACATGTAGATACACATGGCCACACCCTTTATTTAGAGGAATAAGACAAGTTAAAGGAAAAATTTGATCAAAGTAAGACAAGGTCAGCCAGAGAAGGAGGTTTGAAGCAAATAGGGAATTGTCCAGAACACCGTTCAAGATACATGTAGAGAGCCTTCAGACCAACCTGATGTGAGTAGAAGTTTAAAGGAAGTATACATCCAGAGTGAAGAGGTAGTGATTGAGGTCAGGACAATGTGGTCAGAATTTACTGATGTCAATGCTTGTCACATTGTTGTTCTGCAGATTATCAAATTTATAGATTATATTATCCTGTAGGATTCCCCAAGTCAAGGTGCCATGATGTCACCTTATGGGCTCTGTACACAATGTCATTATTCTCAATGCATGCCTAATTTGCAAGGACTAACAGCAGGCTATGTCCTGTTTTCCTGGCAACTTGTTATAATTTCTCAATCCCCTCACGGTGTACCCCTGCAGAAAAGGTTGAAAGCTAAGAGACTTAAACAGTTGTCTTAGGTTTCCTGTCAGGAACACAAGTTCAGCTGTATTCATCATGCAGTAGGAGCCTTCTGGGGCGGAAAACAATTTAGATAAATATTCAGAACGTCAGCTGTGGTTCAGTTCATAGCATGATGGTTTTTGAAGCACAAGGCATGTGTCACTCTGGGACTTGAGCAAATAAATCGAGGTGAACACTCCAGTATAGTACAGAAAGACCAATGTACTGATGGAGGTGGCAGATCTTACATGAGATGTTAAACAAAGGGCACTACCTGCCTGCTTTTTGGGTGGGTGTAAAAGATATCTGGCACTCATTTGAAGGAAAATGCAGAAATTATCTATCCCCTGTGCCTAAGCCAATATTTATTCCACAATCTATATCATGGAAAACAGAGTGCCTGATCATTGTCACATTACTGCTGAGAGAAGTTTGTTAATTAAGTGCCTTATTCCCCACAGTACTACAGCAACTGCATTTCAAATTGTATTTCATTGACTGTAAAGTGCTTTGAAACATCTAGAGTAGTGTAATGCACCATAACTCTGGTGTCTTTCTAAAACACAGAAAGATTGTTCAGTTTGGTAGTGATGCATGATATCACACAGTTTTGGGAACAAGAGAAGAGAAGATGGAGCTATTACTAGGCAAGAGATAGTACTCTGCTAACATATAGGATGGTAAGGAAGTGGAAATAGTCCAATCATTATCAATTGCTCCAATCATTGCTTAGAACTAGGGCCATACATTCATAATCCATTTAACAATGTTTCAGTTGATCAATCATTACTCCCCTGTATTAAGAGTCACGTAAAACATCTCCCACAATTCCTTCATCTTGGAAAAAACAGAATCATTTGCCCAGATACCAAAAACTGACATTGCAGGGGCAGCAGCTACTATAGGAACATTCTCTGCTTACAAAGATCTAGAGCACCTTTTTACCTATTCTAATGCTTTTTTATGAGATGCTTTCAACATGGCAGAAATATTGAATGATGAAGATTACTGCAGCTCAACTAAACCTTATCTAAACATAAACAATGATCTCTGAACTATCTAGTAAATTAGCACAACATCTGTGGCTATCAAGTTTCAGAATGGAGCTCGAAGCTGAAGCATTTTATTTAGAATTAGGACACTAATACTGTTTCACAAGACACCACCAAACTACAAAGCTGAAAAATAAATCCTTTCATTAAGATTTCCATCTTACTAAAAGACTTCAGATAGATACACTTCCAACAACCTGCTCTAAACATTCTTACATTTACGAAAACTGCACAACTCCTGAGACAATCGGAATTATAAAACAAACAACAAAATTCTAAATAAAATAAGACAGCAAATTATAAAACATCAATTTCCCCATTTGCCAATATTAATAAAGCTTTTTAAAATTCCTGTATTTGAATGCAGATCTAATTCATCACCCAACACTAATTATTTCTTGATTCATACTGTAACTGTATGCCAACTTCCATTGAAATCTGTCCTTATATAATATGTGTATATATTATTTACAAACAGACTAATAGGGTAAAAAAATTACTTTCACCACCTTCAGTGGCAAAGGTAATAAAACATTGGTTAAGTTCATTGCTTTGGGTGTTTGTTGAATATAAATTGCACTGCACTGAATTTGAGTAGGTTGTGGAATGGCAGGAATTCTTTGAAATGGATGAATAATATCTAAGTAGAATTTAAAATACAATTTGTTTAAAGTAATTGCACAATATTCAAACTGGATCTACAGAGAGCTTGAGAAAAGAATATAAGAATGAGTAAAGGAAGGAAGGTCGTAATAGAACAGAGATATAACTAAATAAGAAAATAATACACAATAAATGACTGGCTGAGTAAGGACATTTAGACTATTGGCAAATTAAAGCATTTTATGCAAAATTAAGCAGTACGAGGAGCATAGCATTGAGGCTTGAAGATTGCATACTGAATGATGATGTGAGTTTAATGAGTTTAAGTCAGATATGGCTAATGCCAGAGAGGGCTCAAACGTTTCATTTGTTGGGATTAAAATGGATTGAAAAATGTAACAGTACAAAATTGTTAGCAGGGAAAGTTCTGACTAAGAATCACAAAAATAAATCTTAGTTGAATTCCAATTTGATATAGGTGGAATCTTGTGCACGACTAGACAAATGCTTATTAAGTGTTGTTTATTCTGGAATAGCTTGAGTGGTGTGAAATCAATTGCATAAAGAAAATGAAGCACTTTTTTCATTTTTTTCTGTTAAATCTGAAGCTAGAAACGGGGGTGGTAGTAAATAATAAAGGGAAGGAATTATTAACTTGAACCTATACTTAATAAATTGCTCATTGACTGTTCTAGTATTAGATAAATTTGGTCTCCTTCCCTCTCTCTTTTTCTTGCGTTCTTCATATTACTCATCTGAAACTCCTGAACTTCATCCTCCCAAATGATTCCAAGGGATTACTCCTTTGGATGGCAAAGTTCTAAAACATGCAGTAGCCAAGCACAAATGGGAAGATTTGCTTCAAGCTATGCTGCAGACTTTCTCCTAAAAACAATGCAGTCTTTGCTTGAGAAGGTGAATGATCTGATTAATTCTCATCAGTCATACGACACCAGGTTATAAACCAGTTGGACTATAAGCTAATGTCATTGGACTGTTGCCCTTGTCCACAGTCCAACACTGGCACCTGCACAACATAATTCTCATCAAATTGTGGCTGTGGTTATAAAATGTCACATGATTATTGGTGTAAGCTATGCTTTACCTCGAGCATCCAGTCTGACACCTGATGGCTTGCTTGGAAAAGAGACCATTGAAACCTATTGTGGAATGGTGATATCCCAATTACTCCCAAGGTAATTGGGTACAAATTTCATGATGTACTGCTACCTGTTTTCACAAGCCATCTGTCCATTTACGGAGTGGATATGCTTACTTAAATGTTGACAATTACAAACTCAAATCTTGATGTAGCTCATTCAAAAATAACTTGGGTATGGTTAATATCTGACAAATTTCATTGAATTGGTTGAGAATGAATAGATGGATTTTTCAATGGAGTATTGAAGGGCATGGTGCATATCATACTAGCAATCAGTGGGATGCCTATCTGCATCCATGTTGCATTAGCACACTATTATTACCAAATCTCACCTCATTTGTATGTAGCTTTCTATTCTCCCATAATGGATAGCAAGTATGCACAGACAATTCTTGACATGAAAGTCAGTCTGGGTATCAATTCATTCCAGTACACTACTTACTCCTCTGGTCGCCATCTTCAACAGCAGTCACCAGCATCTCAGGGCATGCCTCATGGATGGCAACTGTCCGTATCCACCATAAGTGAATGTTGGCTTTGGAAACTTACAAACGCAGCCTCAGCTAACCCTCTTGACACACATCTGACCCGCCTGTAATACAATTCTGCAGTTCAATGTTGCAGTTTGGAATGCACTGGCACATTTCATTGTAATGCTTCTGGCAAGATATTTTCTGTTGCAAAGATCATCTCAATGCATCTTGTTCTGAGAAAGCATTTACTTTGAACCCATCTGATACTCATAGGATCTCTGTCTTGCCTTGTGTTGAAGCGCAGCCAGAGGCTTGGACAGTCAGTTAGCCAGTTGGGCCAAGGGGTTTGCGTCACTTTATTATGGGGAGTGGACAATGGTCAATCCTGCAGGTCGAGAGCAAGTTTGGGGAATCATGGTACATGAGTCAGGGAACTGCAGTAATATCAGTCAGGAGTCTGTTCACTCATCAGTCAGGGTTATCTGTCTGATTTAGTCAGGATGGTAAGCCAGGGTTATCCTAGGCAACAACTCAATGTACATCAAGGAGGAAGGGGGAGTTGATCAGTGGCTAATGTTGTGGTAGGAAAGTTGGGGAAGTCAAATCTAGGAATTGGTGACAGCATGCTTGGATGCAGAGGGCTCAATAATTAGGGAAACAACACAACAATTGGATGGGGAGAGCACAGTGAATCAACAGTACATTGAAGAACATGGGTCACTGCAAAAAACTTGTTGTCAATGACCACAACCACACTGGTCTCTGTGTAGGATGATGGTTGGCATGTTGAGCCAGGTCCCAGGGCATGATATTGGGAGATGAAATTGTAATTCAAAGAAGTGTCTGTGAACATGTGGAATCTCAATACTGAAGAACTCAACAGGGAATGTCACGAAGAAAGAATTACAGAGGTTCAAGTGAGGCCTCTTGTGGGTAGCAGGCTGAGCCTGAGACCTACTATGCCACATGCAAACTGCACTGCTGTCCATACTTATCCAAATTGTAACAATGCACTGAAAAAGAAAAATGACTGAGACCATGAATGGAATGGACAAATAAGATTTTTTAATGTCTGAGTGTGGAGGTTCTATCACGTGTAGAACAATCATGTCTATCAGATGCTTTCACCACAGTTGGAAGTCAATTACAATCATGGCATCCTGCATGTGAAATGCATGAAGTGCCCAACTGTGAGGGATACAAGTCCTGGTCACAAGATGTTCCAGTACATTAGGACATTAGAATCCACAAGCGAATATGGAAACTTCTTCAGGTATTAAAATCAGGCCAAGTCTAATTTGGGAATTTCTTCCCCTTTGATCTACTCTTGGTCATCAGTAAAGAGATAAGTTTTGTCATCAATAGAGTTTGATACTGACCCTGACAGGCAGATTCAGAAAGGTGGTTTCCCCTTGTGGAGAGAGAAGGATTAGGGGTGTAATCTTAAAAGAAGGGGTCACATATTAAATACAGATGAGGAGAAAATTCTTATCTTAAAAGTTTGTGAATCTTTGGATATCTTTCATAGAATCCCTACGGCATGGAAACAGGTCATTTGGCCAAACAAGGCATAAGTGGTGACTGCAGATACTGGAGTGTGGTGCTGGAAGGGGAAATGAGGAAACTAGTGAAATCCACATTGATGCCATGGGTCCCAAGGCAAAAGATGAGGGATTCTTCCTCCAGGCGTCGTATGGTTAGAGAGTAGCGATGGAGGAGGCCCAGCACCCACATGTCCTTGGCGAAGTGGGAGGGGTAGTTAAAGCATTCAGCCACAGGGTGGTAGGGTTGATTGGTGCGGGTGTTCCCGAAATGTACTCTTAAGCGCTCTGTGAGGAGGCGTCCGGTCTCCATGATGTAGGGGAGACTGCATCGGGAGCAAAGGAAACAATAAATAAGGTGTAGACGTACGGGTGAAACTTTGATGGATGTCGAAGACTCCTTTGGAACCTTGGACAGAGGTGAGGGGGGAGGTATGAATTCAAGTTTTGCAATTCCTGTGGCAGCAGGGGAAGGTGCCAGGAGGGGTGGGTGTGTTGCTGGGGGGCGTGGACCTGACCAGGTAAACACGGAGGGAACTGTCTTTACAGATTTGGCCCAACAAGACAACACCTCCCCCCCCACCGCCACCCCCGAAGAGTAACCCACCCAGACCCATTTCCCTACCCTATTACTCTACATTTACCCCTGACTAATGCATCAAATCTATATGTCCCTGAACACTATGTGCAACTTAGCTGTGAGGTTTGATCATTAAGTTTATTATAAGCTAAGATAGATTTTTAATCAGTAAGGAAGTCAGTGATTATGGGAAAAAAACAGCAAAGTAGAAATGATCTCATTGAATGGCAGTGCGGATTCAATGGGCTGAATGGCCTACATCTGCTCACAGGTCTTGTGGTCTATCCTTGTTAAGTTTGTATGCTAGCTTTTTCTTACTAATGGATGATAACTCACAAATCTCTGTGTACTGCAGTATGATGGATACAGTTAAGAATTATTCACTAATGCTACTTAATGGAGTTCTCAACTTCATATTATTATTATTATAGATTCTAGTTAGTAATTTCAGACTGTCAAAGTGATTGTGGATTTAGTTTTGTTCATGATTGGAGAGCTTCAAAAGATGTTCCAAAAATTTATCTTTTTGAAGTATAATTCTGCATGGTTGCTGCTATCATGGGTGCTGCCATAACCTGTCACTGTGATAATCAGCAGCAGCAGTAACAAGAAAGAGTGCATGGAACTGCAGCAACTAGAACGGGAAGGAAGGCCATAAGAGGCCATGGACGATATCAGCCTCAAGAAACCAACTCTCAGATTACAACTTCATTTTGTAACATTTTCAGCAGGCATTTCAACCTCACAGAGGTAATCACAGTTTTGCATCCTGTGTTGCGGAACAAACATTAGCCCTATCATGGACAACAATATATTCTGTGATGAAGTCCTCTTGGTATATCTGTATTTTTTTGTACTGAGCAAGCCACTATTCTCTTTGAAAGTGACTTTCAGAGCATAACCTGATCCAAAAATTGTGAAATGGCAACATTCAATTCCGCCCTGCAATAGTGAAGGGCTTATTGCAGGATTTTCAATAAAGTAATTCAGGTCAGTTCAATGGTCCTTGAAAAGCCGTTCAAATATTTCAGACAGAGATTGTAGTTAAGTAACTATGAGAAGGAGGATCATGTCAGATCTATGTTAGAAATGTTGGTTTGTAGCTGACCTACATGGAAGGGAACTAAACAACTTGAGTTCTATATAAGGAATAGTGAAATAAGTTCCAGGATTAGTTGGATAGCTTTGTGCTGGTAGAACTTAGACTCAAGTTCTAAGAGTTATTAGGCAACTTAATATTGTAGCCAGATCTTAAAGTATTAATAAAATTGTGGGGGCTCATGAGAAGTCACGTATCATTAATAGATCAATGCAACTGAAAGTGGGAATTGAGAAGCCACAAGCAGCATGTGCTTGATGCAACTGAGTAAGATTAGAGTCTCGATTAGAGTGGTGCTGGAAAAGCACAGCAGTTCAGGCAGCATCCAAGGAGCAGGAAAATCGATGTTTCAGGCAAAAGCCCTTCATCAGTAACATTAGAGCTAAGGGAAATCACAGGAAAGGTTTAGTTTGGTGAAGCTAGCTCCCAGTGAAAAGTTGGACTTGTGGCAGTAGGTTGTGGATTCAACCAAAGATCTGGCTATTTTGATTCTGGTGATGTGTAATGAGTAAAAGATCTCCTTGAAAACAGTGGCTATAATCTGGTAGAATTTAGCATTCAGTTCTGGAGAGAGCACTTAGAGGCAGAAATAACTGTGCTGAATATAAATAGGCATAATTAAAAAGGAATGAGGGCAGAGCCAGCTGGAGAGAATTGGAAAAGAAATGTAGCTTTAGAGACAATTGAAGATCAAGGCCTGATGTTTAAGCAAATAGTTCATGGCCAGCAACAAAGTTATGTCCCAGTGAGAAAGAAGATTCTAAGAAAGGGATAAACATCTATGGTTAAAGTGAGAAGTTATGGGTAGTATTAAAGCATTAAAGAAAGAAAATCATGCAATGTTGCAAATACAATGTGGTAAGCCAGAAGATTGGGAAAACTTTCAAAATCAGTAAACAATGACCCAAAAAAAGGATAAACTTTAAGGATAAATTTGCAAGTAATATCAGGACAGATGGCAAGAGCTTCCTTAAGAATTTACAAAGGAAGAGGCCAATGTGAACATAGGTCCCTTAGAGAAAGTGAATGGGAGATAATAATGGGAAACCAAGAAATGGCAGAGGAATTGAATAAATACTTTGCTTCAGTCTTCATGGCAGAAGGCACCAATAGCATTGTAAAAGTATTAAATAATCATGGACTAACAAGTGGAGAGGACATTAATACAGTAACTTTCACTGGATTAAAAATTGCTAGAGAAACTAACAGGGCTAATGAAAATAATTCCTCTGACTTCATGGGATTCATCCGAGGATATCAAAAGCAGTAGCTACAGTGAAAGTAGATGCACTGGTAGAAATTTTCCAGGAATCCTTAGATTCTGGAACAATCCCAGAGGACTGGAAAACTGTCGATGTAAACATTAATCAAAAAAGGAGAGAGACAAATGCGGATAGTTATAGGCTAATTAGCTTAATACCTGTTATTAGGAAAAAATATTAGCATCTATTATAAAGGATACAATAGCAGAGCATTTCGAAATAGATAATGTAATAAAACAGAATCTGCCTAAAGGAGGAGTCATACCTGACAAATTTATTTGAATTCTTTGAAGAGGCAACAAATAGGAGAGATAAAAGGGAAATATTTAACATATTTGGATTTCCAGAAGGTTGATAAAGTTTGATGAAGGGCTTTTGCCCAAAACATCGATTTTCCTGCTCCTCGGATGCTGCCTGACCTGCTGTGCTTTTCCAGCGCCATTCTAATTTAGACTCTGATCTCCAGCATCTGCAGTCCTCACTTTTGCCTACTTAACAAGAGTCTCTTGTGTTGGAGACAATACATTAGCATGAACTGAGAATTGTGTAATGAACTGAAGACAAGAAGTGGAGAAGATGGACATTTTCAGGATGCCAACTTATAAAAAATGAAATGCAACAGGAATCATCGCTGTGACCATAATTATTACCAATATATATTAATGACTTGAATGAAGCAAGTTATAAATCACACAACACCAGGTTATAGTCCAACATGTTTATTTGGAGGCACAAGCTTTCAGAGCGCTGCTCCTTCATCAGGTAGCTTCAACTGCTTCATCCTGCAAAGTGCCCAGCCTTCAGGAAAACATCGAGCACAACACTGTACAACCCTGTCATGGCAACCAATGCAAGACGTGTCAGATTGTCAACAAGAATACCACCATTACATGTGGTGATAGCCCCCACCATGTACATGGTAGATACTCATGTAACTCGGCCACACGCTGCAGGCAAGGATGCGCCGAGGCATCCTTGTGACTTGAAAGAAGTTCTAGAACTTACATTTTAATGAATCAAACCATGCAACCCATTCTAAAAGATGAAAGACTTAACAGCAATCTGGGCTTGTTTAATATATCGCATCAGTTGTATGACACTATGATCTTTTGCTATAAATTTTAAGATCCTTCCCCACTAGCTACCTGACAAAGGGGCTGCTCTCCAAAAGCTTGTACTTCCAAATAAACCTGTTGGACTATAACCTGATGATTTTTAACATTGTCGTCTCCCGAACAACACTGACACCCTCCACATCTTCAGTGAAGAAAGTAAGTGCGCCATAGTCAAGTTTATGATGGACCAAAAATAATTCGATTCCCTACAGTGTGAAAACAGGCCCTTTGACCCAACAGACCCATAAACTTCCCAGACTCATTTCCCTATATCTACCCCTGACTAATACACCGAACACCATAGGCAATTTAGCATGGCCAATTCACCTAAGCTGTACATCTTTTAGAATGTGAGAGGAAACTGACAGAGAGATGATATACAAACTTCACACAGATGGTTACCCAAGGCTGGAATTGAACCCAGGTCCCTGGCACTAGGAGGCAGCAGTGCTAATCACTCAGCCACTATGCCACCCTAATATTTGGGAAACAAATGTTGAGAATAATGAACAGTCAGAAGAGGAATATAGGCAAGTTAAGGCAAGTAGGCAAGTAATAACTGGACAGGTGAAACATAATGTGGATGAATGCGAGGGTATACACATTAACAGGAAAATTAGAGGTTCTGAATATTATTTAAATAGAAAAAGACTCTGGAACTCTGCAGTTTGGGAGTCACCATGCAGTAGTAATAAAAAGCTAGCATACAAGCTCAATGGAAAATAGACTATAAGACCATAAGATGTACGATCAGAAGTAGGCCATTCAGCCCATTGAGTCTATTCCAGCATTCAATGACATCATGGCTGATCTGATAATTCTCATCCTCAACTCCATTTTTATGCCTATTCCCCTGGAATTGTTTCGTTGAAATGACTATAATCCAACGTTGATAGATAAAAATGAACTAATTGTTGGCACAAACCAATTTCCCATTGGTTCAAAATCAGAGGAAGGAGCCTCTCCATGTTGGTCCAAATATTCTAATAATCAGATAGTTATTGGGGATGGCGCAGACTGGAGATGCATATTGGGGTCGTGTTGCATCCCAGATCCCTCAGATGCAATGGGAATAGCATGGGAAATTGAAGATTCCAAAGGACAATATCCCTGTATTTAGAGTGGCTTTAAATAATCCAATAAAGACAGAGAATTTGGACAGTACTATTTCAGTTAAGTTAATAGTTACTTATGAAATGTTAAACAATTGAAGATTTACCCTAATTCCTGGATAACTAGTAAGCTGAGACTCCAACGCACCACATTTGACTGCCCCTCAACTACACCTTCTCTGGATCCTTACAGTCCCTGGAACTCTAACAACCATTCTCTGAACTGGGCACTCCATCCCAATATAAACCCCATCCTACTGCCTTAGCCAACTGCACCCCATTCTTACCTTATGGATTTTCTCTAGTCAGCTTTTTGAGAGATGCTAATACCCAGGTGGAACTTGAACTTGGAGCTCCTTCCACAGAGTTAGGAACGCTACTACCTGGCCACAAGAACTGTCCACACTTCCCTTACGTGCTTACATTTTCACAGCAGTTATCAAAGTAGCTATGATTTGGAGATGCTGGTGTTGGACTGGGGTGTACAAAGTTAAAAATCACACAACACCAGATTATAGTCTAACAGGTTTAATTGGAAGCACACTAGCTAGTTGGACTAAACCTGTTGGACTATAACCTAGTGTTGTGTGATTTTTAACTCAAAATAGCTGATGTGTTACTGGATACTTAAGTCTCGGGATAACAGCACATCTATTGCTGCAATGATGGGGGTGGGGGCGCGGGGGGCATGGTGTGGTGTGCTCATGGTGATTTCTCCCAACAATTTTTTTACTATGGGGAATCTGAATGTTGTATTGGAATTCCCCCTGAGAAATAGGAGTCTCAGTATTAACAGGGTAAAAACAGAAGTGAAGTAGTGATTGGACTGAGTGCCACACCTTGGAAAATGGCAGCAAGAATCGTAGAACTGTCACACATCAAACCTGCACCAAATCTCCAAAAAGCATCCCATCGTCCTCACTAACCAGAATTGGAGCAATTTAGCATGGCCAATCCACCTAACTCACACAGCAAAAGGAAACCCACACAGACTCAGGGAGAATGTGCAAACTCCACACAGACAGTCTTCCAAAAGTGGAATTGAACCAAAGTGAAGCAATAATGCTAATCATTCAGTCAGCATGCTTCCTGGGCTAATATTTTAATTGCTTTAATCTAGACAGGCATATAAAATCACAGAAGGATTTCCTGCATAAAAATTGCAAGCCAATGCATATCAGTCATGTGCCATTTTCATGAACATTGAACAAAGCACATCCATGTAGTAACATTCTCATTAGTAAAAGTGTAACAACTGCAACTCTTTCAAAAAGTGAAATGTTTTCATGGAGTAGGTTAAAGACCTTTTCTGCAAAACTTGTTAAAATGAGCTGAGGGATTGTGCATTTTGATGTAATATTGAGTGCTGGAGTTTCCACAGCTGAAACTTTGAGGTCACTGACTGTTTGTATGTACCTCGGATTCTTGCATTTTGCGAAATCCACTGATTTGTTGCCAGAGCACCAATGTAGCATTTAATTGTACTATGATACAATCAAATCCTAATTGCCTATTAGACAGATTAGCAGTGTAGAAATCAGCCACTCGACCTTTTTAAATGAGTCAAGTAATGTTAATTTTCTGCTGGTAAAAAAAATGCAAAGTGATAAGAAAAGCCATGCTCCAGAAAGACTAAGATTTAGCATCTGTTGGGGGAAAAAAAACTGTTCAATATGTAGCACTGCTTCTGCTCGCAGCAAACTCAGCTACTTTCAGATCTCTGAAGACTGCAGAAGGCAGTGACTCCCAAGGTCAACATGCTGAAGAAGAAATATGGGATGCTATTCACAACTTTTCACCCACTGGATAAATTTATCTGAAAGTTAGGATCTTCTGAAGATGATAAAGGGTGCCTTGATCTACAGCCATCAAGGCCAACAGTGACTCACACTGGTGGTATGGCCATAAAGTATTGTTACATGGATACAGCCTTTTGTGATGTACCCTTTGTAATGTACTTTTGCTGTACAAGGATTAATTTTAATATTTCCTTCCAGGAGTGTTACTGGAAGGCAGACCAACTAATAGTTTTCAATTTTAACTTTGTGTTATGAGTACCTGCCAGATTTCTTCTTTAAACATACTGGCCTGGATAACAAGGCTTCGTCTGATTTTAATTCCATTCAGTGTGTTATCTGCTGTGGCTGTTTTTAACAGGTAAAGGCAAGTAACGAGAGGAGTGAAAGCAGACAAGGCCATTTAGGGTACGTTTGTGACTCTGCGTCTAACAAAGGAACTCTTGTCTATCATGTGGTCTCAAATATTTAGATTTTCAATGCTCACATTTATCTGAGTGTCACGGTTCAACCAATGGTCACACAAAATTGTACAGTCCCTAATCACTTCCCATTGATTTGATGAGGAGTGTGTTATTGAGTCCACCAGTTCAAATGATCATGGCTTCATTTTCTGCCAGAAAACCACTGCCAATTTAGACTTCACCACATTGGTATTTTGTCTGGATAAACAGATCAACTATGCCACTGGAGAGTCCTTAATCAACACCTTAACCTCCATGTCACCAATCCCATTTTTTGGCCGAGCAATTGTCTCCGATTAAATTGGCAGATTAAAAACCTTCATGGGCTATTATTTTTATAAACTTCCAAATAATCCCACCTCTCCATCACAAAGTCCACCTGATTTGATCACTAGACTTTGCTTATCTCTTTCCCTGCCTCAGGCCATCTGAAGAGGTTTCTAAAGATGCTTTAGTCACAACAGTATTGCCTAAATCAGTGTATTTTGGTCAGCTTTCCATCCCCAACAATCTATAAACTTCAATTCACCCAAAATCCATAACATTTTAGTATCCTCCATCAAAACACACTCATGGTAAACATAAAATTGACTTACATTGGTACTCAGTTCATTCTTGTGTGTATGACAGAATCCACACTGCTGACAGCATGGTACATTTTGAGGTCATGTCCACCAGAACCACCGATTTTCTTATTGGTGTCAACCTAAGTTAGTGATGCTGAGTGGGAAAGGATGTCCACAAAAAAGTCTTCAACAGGAGTGCGGCTTGAACTTGAGAAATACTATAGGTTTGTTACTGAGTTTTTAATAGCTAGTGACATTAAGTCTGAGTTACATGAAAATCCTTTGTAAGACCTCAGGCTGTCCTTTAGAGTAAGTAAACATAATTTTAGTATTCAACTAGGGTGAACTAGGACACTGTTCGCTCCTCTCAAAAACAGTTCTTTGCACCCTGATGGGCAGAGTTATCTTGGGATGCCAGTTAAACCTCTTATCAACCTAGTGTCTTTTACAACACATTGGATAGAATCTTATAAGGGCATGAACCATGTGGGCTATATGGAGATTTGTCCCCAGTCATGCTAGAAGTTCAGTGAGGCCTATCTTGACATTCAGATCAACTCATGACATTTTTAATGCATTTGTTGAGTGGCATGTTATGTTTATTGCTAGGCAGTGATGAGTTGCCACTTACAAAGAATCATCCCTTGTTAAACGCTTTATTATTGGAATAGCTCACCTCAAAACTATACAGCTTCCTGTACATGCTAAACACGTTAGCTTTGAGAATTGGGACCGGGTATCTGGCAACTTCAGCTCACTGCTAGCTGTAAACAGCCTCTATGTTGTTCAGCACTAAACAGCACCTCAGCTTCCTGGGTATAAACCTCATACAACTCTTGTACATAGACATTCGCACCTGACATTTGCCAATCCTTCACAGCACCATCTCCAATCTACTTGCAGGCCATTTAGGAAATACTGTCCTGCATTTCTGGGTGCATCAGCAACTAGCATTGAATGGACACTTTTTGCATGGGGCCAGGCTCCCAGCTCAGTTTGAGCCATTCAGCGCTGCTCACACCATCCATGATTTGTTTTGCCTTGCTATGCCATCCCAGTTCATGCATTGGTACTTCAGCCAGAAACCAGAAGGTATCAGTACAGTCATATTGATGCACTCTTATATCCAGAAACAAGACAAGTTGCTTGTCAGTAGGAGCCAGTCTGGGGATGGGGTTCTTCTTGCTGTATGGCACATTGAAATGTCAATCTAAGATGTCAATGATGGTGGAGTTGGGCTCCTGAGCTGGAGCTCCTCAGCTCTGACCATTTTCCTTTTCCTTTTTTTCTTTTCATTTACCTCTTGTTCTGAGCTCCGAAAGCAGTGGCAGCAGCAAGGAACCCAGCGCAGTCTCAAGTGAGCCTAGTATGGACATGAATGAGCCCAGCGCAGACCACTTGGGGGTGGCACGTGAGCCCTTATATACATTTCCAAGGCGAGCATAGGACCTGGCATCGGAATCGGTGGCTGCTACATTTGCAGAGGTATGCCCACAGTGAAAGACAGCACCTGAGGACCGGAGCTTCATCATTGGTTGGATCTGGCACTTGCAGCAACAAAGCGGTGGTGGAGGAGCATCACAGCGGCAATGACAAGATAGGCCCAGCGGTGGTGTTTGGGCATCACAGAAGCATTGTCAAGGTGCACCCATCGGTGAGAGATGTGTCTCTGACGTCAGGTCCCAGTGCAGGTGTCTGCGAGGTGGTGGTGGAGGTGAATCGGCGTTTGGTGAAAGGTGGCACCTGAAGATTGGTGACTTTGACATTGTTTGGGTTCTGTGTAGACAGTAGCGAGGTGGTGGAAAAGGGATGGCAGCCGTTGGTGATGAGCTGGCTTAGGACTGTTAGGCTCTCTCTAAGCTATAGCTTACTACATTTATTTTTTCTTATTCTTAAAACCACTCAAAATGATGCCAGATCATGTTGACTGTGGAAAAGCTTTCCACTGTATTTTACTGTTTCTCTCGCTGTAAAATATACATAATAAAACCACTCATTCATAATCCCTGCAACACATGTTAGCTGCCTCTGTGGCAAATAATGTACACAGTTATTCAAATAAATGGCCATGTTGGAAAGAGGTTGGAGGCCATTCGTCAGTCCATACAAGGTGGGATGGTATCCTTTAGGGGTGCTAGTATTGTCATGTGGTATCCATGTGGTGAATCTCCACATGGGAGGGATGATTGGAAATGGGCTGTCAAAGTAATATGAGGTAAAATATCACAGGGAAACTCTGCCCGGGTACCTGGCGACCAAACAGTGTCAGTGCTGAAGTTGTCCACCAAGAGCTGCATTCCTTGCCATCACTCTTCATTTTCTAGATGTGAAACACCCAAGTGGAAAATGGCTGGGGCAATGTCCAGACTGGTTGGAGTCAGTGTCACTCTAATGGGAGAAAGCATGATGTCTGCACCTGCTGAAGGAACAAATACGTAAAGAGGATGTTTTAAACTCCAGCTACATTTTACCTCCCAATTACAATGCATGCAGGGAGGACATGCTTAGAGTTCAATTGCTGTTCGAGGCAGCATGCAGCATGCCATTGGTGCTTGTGCATTGAACTTCAGCACCTTAAATGATGCTGAAGTTAGCAGCAATTACAAAAAAAAGTGAAAGCTTTCCAAAGGTGAACTATCAATTTGCAAATTCCAGGGGTCTGTTGATAACAAAGATCATCACTTCATCACATAAGTTTAATGATGGTCTGTACTGAATGCAGTGAGGAGTTGACTGGTTGATGTGGATCTGGGGTGGGAAGGAGTCGGAGCACAGCAGGCATTCCTTTTTGATGCAATGTGTTGATTACTCAGCTGGCACAGCACAGTCACCAAGCTGGTGCAGGTGTCAAGGCTGAAGCTGAATTAATGACAGAGACATGGCTCTAGAGAGAATAGTGAATTGTGAGGTTAATGCTGAGCATCTTCACAGAGACATTGGCAAATTGGCTAAATGGGCAGACATCCGGCAGATGAATTTCAATGCAATGTGAGGAAATGTATTTTGGTAGAAGAAACACAGAGAGATGATACAGGCTCAATGGTACAATGTTGAGAGGAGTATAGGAACAGAGGGACTTCGGGATTCAAACGCATTACTCTCTGAAGTGGTCAGGCAAGTTTAAACAGTTGTTAAGACAACTTATCGGATCAAAGTTTGGTAGAAGATTTGTAGCTTGGGTGCTCGTTGTTGTGGTTCTGTTCGCCGAGCTGGGAATTTGTCTTGCAAACATTTCGTCCCCTGTCTAGGTGACATCCTCAGTGCTTGGGAGCCTCCTGTGAAGCGCTTCTTTGCTGTTTCCTCCGGCATTTATAGTGGCCTGTCGCTGCCGCTTCCGGTTGTCAGTTCGAGCTGTCCACTGTAGTGGCCGGTATATTGGGTCCAGGTCGATGTGTTTGTTGATAGAGTCTGTGGATGAGTGCCATGCCTCTCGGAATTCCCTGGCTGTTCTCTGTTTGGCTTGCCCTATAATGGTAGTGTTGTCCCAGTCGAATTCATGTTGCTTGTCATCTGTGTGTGTGGCTACTAAGGATAGCTGGTCGTGTCGTTTCGTGGCTAGTTGGTGCTCGTGTATACGGATCGTTAACTGTCTTCCTGTTTGTCTGATGTAGTGTTTTCTGCAGTCTTTGCATGGGATTTTGTACACTACATTAGTTTTGCTCATGTTGGGTAACGGGTCCTTTGTTCTGGTGAGTTGTTGTCTGAGCGTGGCTGTTAGTTTGTGTGCTGTTATGAGTCCTAGTGGTCGCAGTAGTCTGGCTGTCAGTTCAGAAATGCTCCTGATTTATGGTAGTGTGGCTAGTCCTTTGGGTTGCGGCATGTCCTCGTTCCTTTGTCTCTCCCTTAGGCATCTGTTGATGAAATTACGAGGGTATCCGTTTTTGGCGAATACTTTGTATAGGTGTTCCTCTTCCTCTTTTTGTAGTTCTGGTGTGCTGCAGTGTGTTGTGGCCCTTTTGAATAGTGTCCTGATGCAACTTCGTTTGTGTGTGTTGGGGTGGTTGCTTTCATAGTTTAGGACTTGGTCTGTGTGTGTGGCTTTCCTGTAAACCTTTGTGGTGAATTCTCCATTCGGACACCGAACGGAGAATTCACCACAAAGCTTTACAGGAAAGCCACACACACAGACCAAGTCCTAAACTATGAAAGCAACCACCCCAACACACACAAACGAAGTTGCATCAGGACACTATTCAAAAGGGCCACAACACACTGCAGCACACCAGAACTACAAAAAGAGGAAGAGGAACACCTATACAAAGTATTCGCCAAAAACGGATACCCTCGTAATTTCATCAACAGATGCCTAAGGGAGAGACAAAGGAACGAGGACATGCCGCAACCCAAAGGACTAGCCACACTACCATAAATCAGGAGCATTTCTGAACTGACAGCCAGACTACTGCGACCACTAGGACTCATAACAGCACACAAATAACAGCCACGCTCAGACAACAACTCACCAGAACAAAGGACCCGATACCCAACATGAGCAAAACTAATGTAGTGTACAAAATCCCATGCAAGGACTGCAGAAAACACTACATCAGACAAACAGGAAGACAGTTAACGATCCGTATACACGAACACCAACTAGCCACGAAACGACACGACCAGCTATCCTTAGTAGCCACACACACAGACGACAAGTAACATGAATTCGACTGGGACAACACTACCATTATAGGGCAAGCCAAACAGAGAACAGCCAGGGAATTCCGAGAGGCATGGCACTCATCCACAGACTCTATCAACAAACACATCGACCTGGACCCAATATACCGGCCACTACAGTGGACAGCTCGAACTGACAACCGGAAGCGGCAGAGACAGGCCACTATAAATGCCGGAGGAAACAGCAAAGAAGCGCTTCACAGGAGGCTCCCAAGCACTGATGATGTCACCTAGACAGGGGACGAAACGTTTGCAAGACAAATTCCAAGCTCGGCAAACAGAACCACAACAACTTATCGGATCTTTGAATTTGTAAATGGAAGCAATGTGTATAAAAGGAAGGAAATATCTGGTCGGCGTGGACAGGTTGGATCGAAGGGTCTGTTTCCATGCTGTACATCTCTATAACTCTATGACCTCTACAAATCATTGGTGAGACTGTAATTAGAGTACTGTGTTCAGTCTGGGCACCTTACATTAAGAAAAGGTGTTCAAGTCCTGGAGAGAATACAAAGGACATTTATTGGATTGATATCAGATACAAGGGATTGTAGTTCCAAGGAAAGATAAAAGAAATTGGGCTTATTCTCCTTATAGCAGAGAAGTCTAAGAGGTGACCATAATTGAAGTGTTCAAAATTATGGACAATTTTGACAGGGCCAAGAAGGATATACTGTTTCCCTATTGGTATGGCAATAATTCGGGGTCACAATTTCAAGATTGTCTGCGAGGGAGCCAGGAGTGAGATGAGGACAAATGTCTTTACTCAGCAAGTTGTTGGGATTGGAAGGCACTGTCTGGGAGAATTGTGGAGGTGAGTTTCACAGGAGGTTTCAAAAGAAAGTTGGACATATATTTGAATTTAGAGCATTCCGAAGATAGGGCTGGAGAACAGGACTAGCTGGGTAACTCCCTCAGGAACCAGTGCAGACCATGATGGGTCCTCTTCTGTACTATAACATTCTATGGTTCTATGATTCTATAATGAGGGAGCAGCATGTCTCACTGTGTGGGGGATTATGTGCAACCATCACTTTCAGGATATTCACCACCTAATTGTTCTGAGACCTAAGGAGCTCTTTTGTTTCTTCTTGTCACAGCAGGTGATTCTAGTGAGAGCCCTGCCCCTGCAGCTTGTGGGATATTGTTGATGTGGCTGCTTTCCTCAGAGGGGGAAGGTAGATGCAGGAAGATGCAGGGCTGACAGTAAGCCCAGCAGCAGCAGCATACTGCCATCAACACTGAAATGCACCCAGCCCAGAAAGAAGATAGTTAATAAGATGAGTTAATAAAACGTTGCATTCGTGCTCGTAGTGAAAGTACCCCAAAAACCATGATGTAACGTCCAATTAGCCATAAAAGTGTAAGATTCAGCCCATTCAATTTTAAATTCTCATTTTCAAATAAGCACTGTCTTACTCTATAAACCTCAGCAGGTCAGTCAGCATCTGAGGAGCAGGAGAATAGACATTTCGGGCAAAAGCCCTTCATCAGGCATGAAGGGCTTTTGCCCGAAATATCAACTCTCCTGCTCCTCAGATGCTGCCTGACCTGCTGTGCTTTTCCAGCATCACACACTTGACTCTGATCTTTAGCATCCATAGTCCTCACTTTCTCCTCACTCTATAAACCTATCCATTTCCACAAATGTCCCAGAACTCTGCCATCCTCCAACTTTGACATTGTGATCATAGAGTCATAGTCATGGAGTCATACAACATGGAAACAGACCCTTCGGTCCAACTCATCCATGCTGATCAAGTTCCCAAACTAAACCAGTCTCACTTGTCTGTATTTGACCCATATCCCTCTAAACCTTTCCTATTCATGTATCCATCCAAATGTGTTTTAAATGTTGCATCTATCACTTCTTCTGGAAGTTCATTCCACACACCAACCACCCTCTGTGTGAAAACGTTGCCACTCAAGTCCTTTTTAAATCTTCCTTGTTTCCCCTTAAAAATATGCTCTTTAGTTTTGAACTCCCTCACCCTAGGGAAAAGACACTTTTTAAAAAAATTTATTCACCCTATCCATGCCCCTCATGATTTTATAAACCTCTATAATGACATCCTCAACCTCCTATGGGGAGAAAGTCCCAGCGTGACCTTATAACTCAAACCTGGCAACATCTTGATAAATCTTTTCCTTTTTCTAAACTCCTTTCCAATTTAACAATATCCTTCCTAAAGCAGGGCAATGAACTGTATGCTGTACTCCAAATTTTGCCTCACTATCATCCTGTGCAACCTCAACATCGCATTCCTACACCTGTACTCATGGTCTGAGCAAGGTAAGCAACTGTGCTAAATGCCCTTTTAACCACCATGTCTACCTGTGATGCAACTTTCAAAGAATGATGCACCTGAGCCCTTTGATCTTTCTGTTCAACAATACTACCCAGGGCCCTACCATTAACTGGTATAGCCTGCCCTTGTTTGCTTTACCAAAATGCAGCACCTGACATTTATCCAACTTAAACTCCATCTGCCACTCCTCAACCCATTGGCCCAATTGATCAAGGTCCCATTGTCGTGGTAGATAACCTTCTACATGTCCAATTGTCTCTCCGCTGAATACTTGCCAAAGCAGCCTTGGGCCACAAAATTCTCAAGAATTCCCTCCTCAAACCCTCTGTGTCTCAGCTCTTTCCTTCTTTAAGACAAAAAGCAATATCATGCAGATTCTTAAACTTTAATAAAATCAGATAACGCTGGAAACACAGAGCAGGTCTTTATGGTTAATGGAGAAAGTGAGGACTGCAGATGCTGAGGATCAGAGCTTAAAAATGTGTTGCTGGAAAAGCGCAGCAGGTCAGGCAACATCAAAGGAAAAGGAGAATCGACGTTTCGGGCATAAGCCCTTCTTCAGGAATGAGGAGGGTGTGCCAAGCAGGCTAAGATAAAAGGTAGGGAGGAGGGACTTGGGGGAGGGGTGTTGGGAATGCGATAGGTGGAAGGAGGTTAAGGTGAGGGTGATAGGCCAGAGAGGGGGTGGGGGCGGAGATGTTGGTAAGAAGATTGCAGGTCAAGAAGGCGTTGCTGAGACTGAGGGTTGGGGGGCCTTTTATTGAAACAGAGATATAAAGGCAGGGAAGGAGTGGGGGAAGGGAAGAAAAGAAAGAATGAAATGGAAGGTCTGTGTTAGGGTGGAAAACAGGAGGGATTCAATGACAGAAGGCCATACTGCCTAATCTCATGAGCTTTGCCATCATTTTCTTTTTGTTTTTAAGGCCCTTTCAATGCTAAATTGGCAATATTTTCCACAATCTCTTCTCAATCACTTCATTCTGATTGTGCCTGTGTCTTGAGGTGATTCGATCCTGAATCCATTGTCTAAATGTTCTTGTTCTCAGCTGCGTCCTTCCGAAGATAAAGCAAATAAGGGATCAATGTGTTGTTTCTGCAACACCTCCAGAGTATGATTGTCTCCCTTGTGTCCTGCTGGTCAAGTCATGATACAGTAGCCAAAGAACAATGAGACCGGCATGCTACGGAGTCTCCACGTGAAATCCTCAGACTCGGACTAAAATTGATCTTGCAGCAGTATTGCTCAGCTTGCTATTTGCTCTTTTCATTGTTGCAGCAGCATGGGAGGATGTTCAGTGCTGATTCTACTGACATCACCTGTATATCTTTTAAATTTACCTGTAACTCCTTTAAAATGACTTGTATGTTTTCAAATTTAATTCCAAGGGGTAATATCTCATTAAACTCCAATATAATTTCAATTTATTTGGCTATTCTTACACTCATCGGAAGATTTTATGTAGCTCCTTTTACATACCTTTGGCTACTTTGTCAGACTGACTGCTGCATTCTCCAGTTCAGTTCTATCTGAATATTCGAGCAATTTGCATTGACCTCCTGTATTTGGGCTGCTGTGTCCCAATTACAGCTTGCTGGCAAAGAGGTTTTCAAATTTGTGCTGCTCTGACTCTTTAGGTAGACTGTGAGAAAAGGAATGGGCTGATAGGAAGAGATGGGGCAATGGGATTAGACTGGGGTTTGCCAATGGAACTCAGCACCAGAGTGAAGCTGGGAGACATTCCATTCAAACAATCATTTTAAAACCTTTTCTTAATGTTGTTGCCTCCAGCAGACATACCTTCCTGAATATTGCTAACCCGGTATTAGCTTGTGAACTGGTGATAATGTAACATCATAGAACATATAGAACGCAGAAAAGTGCAAACAGAACAAGCCCTTCGGCCCACGATGTTGTGCCGAGGTTTAATCCTAATGTAAAATATAATAACTTAATCTACGCACCCCTCAACTCACTGCTATCCATGTGCATGCCCAGCAGTCGCTTAAATGTCCCTAATGACTCGGCTTCCACCACCACAGCTGGTAACGCATTCCATGCATTCACAACTCTCTGCATAAAGAACCTACCTCTGATATCTCCGTTATACCTTCCTCCTAATACCTTAAAACTATGACTCCTCATCCGAGTCAATTCTGCCCTGGGGAAAAGTCTCTGACTCTATTTATTACACTCATTATCTTGTATACCTCAATCAGGTCTCCTCTGTTCTTCCTTCTCTCCAGAGAGAAAAGTCCAAGCTGATTCAACCTTTCTTCATAAGGCAAGCCCTCCAATCCAGGCAGCATCCTGGTAAACCTTCTTTGCACTGTTTCCAAATCCTCTGTATCTTTCCTATAGTAGTGCGACCAGGACTGAACACAATATTTCAAGTGTGGTCTCACCAGGGACTTGTAGAGCTCTAGCAAACCTTCGCAGCTCTTAAACTCGATCCCCCTGTTACGGAAAGCCAAAACACCATATGCTTTCTTAACAACTCTATCCACTTGGATGGCAATTTTGAGGGATCTATGTACTTGCACACCAAGATCCCTCTGTTCCACCACACTGCCAAGAATCCTGTCTTTAATCCGATATTCAGTATTTGAGTTCGACCTTTCAAAATGCATCACTTCGCATTTATCCAGGTTGAACTCCATCTGCCATTTCTCAACCCAGCTCTGCATCCTTTCTATGTCACACTGCAGCCTGCAGTAGCCCTCAATACTATCGATGACACCTCCAACCTTTGTGTCATCTGCAAATTTACTAACCCACCCCTCAACCTCCTCATCCAAGTTATTTATAAAAACTACAAAGAGCAGAGCCCAAGAACAGAGCCCTGTGGGACCCCACTCAACACTGACCTCCAGCAGAACAGTTTCCATCTACAACAACTCTCTGCCTTCTGTCAGCCAGCCAATTCTGAATCCAGATAGCCAAATCTCCCTGTATTCCATACTTCCTGACTTTATGAATGAGTCAGGTGGCTGAGAGACTGCATGAGAAAGAAATAGGAGACTCTCTGAGCAGCTTGTATAATCCAGGCTACATTTGAGCCTGAATTACCACTACATTTAAATCTTCTGAAGCTTTCCCGGCTGACCACATAGCTTTTTCCAAAGTAAACTTACCCTCAGCGAAAGCTCAGCAACCTACATCCTAACTCAAGATCTGCCTCCTTATCATCTCATTTGTTAGTCATATTCAACTGTGCTTTCAAAGCCCTTGTTAGCATAACAGCTCCTAGTCCCATAACCCCTCAACCATTCTTTAATACTTTCTTCTCAGTTACCTTCTCTAGTCCTGCATAGATCTGACATAATTGGTCTTCCAAATCCGACTTCTTACACATTCCTAATTTTGATCAATCCACCATTTGTGGAACAGATGCTGAGACCAAAAGATCTGGAATTCCCTCCCAAACATCTCTGTTCTCTATTCAAATCAACCCCCACTATCAACTTCCTGTGGGTTACCATTAACCAGAAACTGACTGAACTAGCGTTATAAATACAGTGGCTACAAGAGTATGTCAAACACTAGGGATACTGCAGCGAGCAACTTGCCTTGACTCTCCACAGTATGTCTACAAGGCACGAGTAAGGAGTATGATGGAATACTTCCAACTTGCCTAGCTGGGTGCAGCTCCAAAATCACTCAAGAAGGTTGATGCCATCCAGGAGGAAGTAACCTGCTTGATTGACAGCACTGCATCCACAAACATCCACTCTCTCCACCAATAACATTCAGTAGCAGCAGTATACCATTTACAAGAGGCACTGCAGAAAAAACACCAATGATCCTTAGACAAACACCTTTGAAATCAATGACCCCTATCATCTAGAAGGCCAAAGGCAACAGATGCATGGGGCCACCAGCACCTCCAAGGTTCCTTCCAAGCCACTCAACAGCCTGACTTAGAAATATATTCTCATACCTTCAGTGTCACTGGGTCAAAATTCTAGAAATGCCTCCTTAATGGCAATATGGATCAACCTTCAGCACACGGACTGTAGCTATTCAGAAAGGCATCTCAAAACCACTTTCCTAAGGGCAACTGAGGATGAGCAATAAGCGCTGGTCAGCCTGCAACATCCATGTCCCACAAGTGAATAAGAAAAAAAATCCAATTTAAGATCTAGACTTAAATAATATCTCTTTGCTTTCGGTCATCTGTTATGCAGTTTGACATCAAATTATATACATTTAGTCATTTAGTCAGATGTACAGTATGGAAACAGACCTTTCGGTCCAAATCATCCACACCGACTAGATATCCCAACCCAATCTAGTCCCACCTGCCAGCACCTGGCCCATATCCCTCCAAACTCTCCTTCTATTCATATATCCATCCAGACGCCTTTTAAATGTTGCAAATGATACTGTGAAATGCTTTGGGACCTTCTTGATCATAAAGACACATTGAAAATTATGTTTGTGTTCTTCCTGGATACTCATTAATAGTTTTGAAAATATGGTGAATGACTGATTTCCATCATGTACATGTGAAATCCACATTCCTGTTTGGATTTCAGGCGTCTGTTTTATGTCAGAAAAATGTGCCTTTGAATCTCTAGATTCTCATGTTCTCTTCTAATAATCAAATCCAGTAATTTGCCCATGACTGATGTAAGATAAACAGGATCCTTTTCTGAGTGTAGGTGTTACATTGGCTCGTTTCTAATCTTATGGGACCGTGCCAATTTTCATGTTCTCTCTTTGATCATTGTTAGCAATTCATAAATCTTGTCTGCCTCTCTTTGGACTCTGATATAATTACAATATAGCCATGAGAGCTTGTTTGTTTAAACCAGTCCTGAAACTTCATTTCATTGATGTCAAAGTCATTAAACCAACTAGGATTATCATTGTTAATGAAGGATTGTCAAAAGGCCTTTGATAAGGTGCCACACGGGAGGCTGCTGAGCAAGGTGAGGGCCCATGGTGTTCGAGGTGAGCTGCTGGGATGGATTGAGGATTGGCTGTCTAACAGAAGGCAGAGAGTTGGGATAAAAGATTCTTTTTCAGAATGGCAGCCGGTGACGAGCGGTGTCCCGCAGGGTTCGGTGCTGGGGCCACAGCTGTTCGCATTATATATTAATGATTTGGATGAGGGAACCGGGGGCATTCTAGCGAAGTTTGCCGATGATACAAAGTTAGGTGGACAGGCAGGTAGTACTGAGGAAGTGGGGAGGCTACAAAAGGATCTAGACAGGTTGGGAGAGTGGTCCAGGAAATGGCTGATGGAATTTAACGTGAGCAAGTGCGAGGTCTTGCACTTTCGCAAAAAGAATAAAAGCATGGACTACTTTCTAAATGGTGAGAAAATTAATAAAGCCAAAGCACAAAGGGATCTGGGAGTGCTAGTTGAGGATTCTCTAAAGGTAAACATGCAGGTTGAGTCTGTAATTAAGAAAGCGAATGCAATGTTGTCTCTTATCTCAAGAGGGTTGGAATATAAAAGCAGAGATGTACTACTAAGACTTTATAAAGCTCTGGTTAGGCCCCATTTGGAGTACTGTGTCCAGTTTTGGTCCCCACACCTCAGGAAGGACATACTGGCACTGGAACGTGTCCAGCGGAGATTCACACGGATGATCCCTGGAATGACAGGTCTAGCATATGAGGAACGGCTGAGGATACTGGGATTGTATTCGTTGGAGTTTAGAAGATTAAGGGGAGATCTAATAGAGACGTACAAAATAATACATGGCTTTGAAAAGGTGGATGCTAGGAAATTGTTTCTGTTAGGCGAGGAGACTAGGACCCGTGGACACAGCCTTAGAATTAGAGGGGGTCATTTCAGAACAGAAATGCGGAGACATTTCTTCAGCCAGAGAGTGGTGGGCCTGTGGAATTCATTGCCACAGAGTGCAGTGGAAGCCGGGACGCTAAATGTCTTCAAGGCCGAGATTGATAGGTTCTTGTTGTCTAGAGGAATTAAGGGCTAAGGGGAGAATGCTGGTAAGTGGAGCTGAGATGTGCATCAGCCATGATTGAATGGCGGAGTGGACTCGATGGGCCGAATGGCCTTACTTCCACTCCTATGTCTTATGGTCTTATGGATGTGCTACTATTGCCTTATTAAACAAGGAGGGGCGGGGGGGGGGGGGGGGGGGGGAGAAAAACCTCAAAATTTAAGTTAACCCTCAGTTTTCCTCCTGTCAGTACTTTTTAAGTTTTATTTCCTTTTCTGGCTCAGAGGCTGGAACAATATCCACTGCAGCCCAAGACCTCCCAAGTCAGGGTTTAATTAGAGATGGACCATTCCAGCAATGCTCACATCCCATGAAAATATAACATACATAATCATACACTCCTACATATTTATCTTGCCAAAGCAACAAGATACTTTTTAAAGAATTTCAATTCTTCCCCTGATAAGGCATTATTGATCAGCACATTTAGACCATAGAAAATAGGAACAGACTTAGACCGTTTGGTAGCTTGAGCCTGCTCTGCCCTTCAACAATATCCTGGCTGAGCTGACATTCCTCCGGCCCATTTTCCTGCCCTTTCCCCATTGCCCTTGATATACACAAGGATTCTGCTCTGACCTTCCCCAGATAACTTATTTCTTTCGCTCAGTTAATTTAAGAATTTTGCAGTTACAAGCATAATTCTCATGGTTTTAAACAGCAAAATGTAGGACTACCTTAAAAGTCTCAAAATGCTGGGTAGTCACTCTGGAAATGTAGTTGTGTGGGATCTCTGCTGGGGCTCAGACCTAATTGCTGCTGCAATGTAGCATTATGAAGTTATTAAGAAAATACCAAGACTTTGGAATGGATGAAATTTCTGGAGTTATGCTAGAGGATCCAATCCCATTCACTCAGACTGTTGGCAATAATGTCAAAACTATGAGAAAATGAGCAGGAGGAACACGCACACATATTCGATTGGAATTTTATAATAAATATAGAGGTTAGATGAATCAAGTTCCACGCTGAATTAATTAGTGATGCTATAAATTTGTTTGCAGAACAAGTCCACCAAGTTTACAGAACATTTCTTGCTTTCATGATGATTGAAAATAATGGATTAGCCAGTATATGTATAAATGACTGAGTCAAAAATGTGGCATTGAAAAGCACAACGGGTCAGGTGGCAACTAAGGAGCAGGAGAATCAACATTTCAGGCATAAGGCCTTCATCAGGAATGTGTGAGAGGGCGTACAGGCTGAGGGATAAATAAGAGAGGGTGGGGCTGGGGCTGGGGCTGTGGGGAAGGTAGCTTGTAAGGCAATAGGTAGAAGCAGGTGGAAGGTGATGGTGATAGATTGGAGCGAGGATGGAGTGGATAGGTGGGAAGGAAGATGGACAGGTGGGACAGTTCAAGAGGGTGGTGCCGAGTTGGAGGGTTAGAACTGGAAGGGGTGAAGGGAGGGGATTTGAGAAAACTGGTGATATCGATGTTGATGCTGCATGGTTGGAGGGTACCATGGTAGAAGATGAGGCATTCTTCCTGTAGGATTTGGTAATGGGGGAGGCCCAGAACCTGCATATCCTTGGCGGAGTGGAAGGGGGAGTTAAAGTGGCCAGTCACAGGCCGGTGGGGTTATTGGGTGCGTGTGTCCCAGAGATGTTCCCTGAAACATTCCGTGAGTTGGTGTCCTGTCTCCCCAATGTAAAGGAGACCACATCAAGAGCAATGGACACAGTAAATGAGGTGTTTGGATGTGCAAGAAAAACTCTGCCGGATGTGGAAAGATCCTTTGGGGCCTTGGATGGAGGTGAGGGGGGAGGTGTGGGTGCAGGTTGTACACCTCTTGCGGTGGCAAGGGAGGTGCTGGGATTGGAGTGTGGATTGCTGGGGATCATGGATCTAATGAGGGAGTCATGGAGGGAATGGTCTCTGTGGAATGCTGATAGGGATGGGAAGAGAAATATCTCTCTGGTGGCAGGGTCTGAATGTAGGTGGTGGAAATAGCAGTGGATGATGCATTGTATCTGGAGATTGGTGGGGTGGAAGGTGAGGATGAGGGGAGTTCTATCCTTGCTGTGGTTGGAGGTGTGGGATTCAAGGGTGGAGATGAGGGAAGCGGAGGAGATGCACTGGAGGGCATTGTTGACCACGTGGGAGGGGAAATTGCTATCCTTGAAGTAGGAGGCCATCTGGCATGTTCCGGAATGAAATTGCTGCTCCAGGGAGCAGATACAGTGGAAGCGGAAAAATTGGGAGTAAGCGATTGCATTTTTAAGAGGGTGTGGTGGGAGGAGGTGAGTCCAGGCAGTTGCAGGATTCAGTGGGTTTGAAATAGATGTCCATGTTGAGTCGGGTGCAGGAGATGGAAATGGAGATGGAGAGGTCCGGGAGGGGAGGGAGGTGTCCGAGATGGTCCAGGTGAACTTGAGGTCAGGGTTGAAAGTGTTGGTGAAGTTGATGAACTGTTCAACGAAATGGCGCTGATACAATCATCAATGTAGTGGAGGAAAAGGTGAGGAATGGTGCTAGTGTAGCTGCGGAAGATGGATTGTTTCACATTCCCAACGAAGAGGCAGGCATAGCTGGAGCCCATGTGAGTGCTCATGGCTACCCCTTTGGTCTGAAGGAAGTGGTCGGATTCAAAGGAGAAGTTGTTGAGGGTAAGAACCAGTTCAGCAAATTGAATGAGTGTGTTGGTGGGGGGTTACTGATTGGGTCAGCAGGAGGAGAAGAAACAGAGGGATTGGAGACTTTTGCTATGGCGGGTGGGTGTGTACCGGGACTGGATGTCCATGGTGAAGATGAGGCATTTGTGCTGGGAAAATGAAAGTCAGGGAGGAGGTGGTGGACGTTGGTGCTGTCCCAAATGTATGTGGGAAGCTCCTGACCAAAGGAGACAGGACAGTGTCAAGGTATGAGGAGTTAGATTCAGTGGGGTAGGAGATAGTGAAGACAATGGTTTGACTGGGGCAGTCAGGTTTGTGATATTCAGTAAGAGGTAGAACCAGGAATACGTGGTTCCGGGACTATGAAGTTGGAAGTTGTTGGTGGGAGATCCCCTGAGGTTATGAGGTTGTGGATAGTCGGGGAGATGATAGTTTGGTGGTGGGAGGTGAGGTTGTGGTCACAGGGGCAGTAGGAGGAGATGTCCGTGAGTTGGCGCCCAGTTTCGGCGATGCACAGGTCAGTGTGCCAAACTACCACTGCACACCCTCCACCCCCACCCCCCTTGCCTGATGGTTTATGGTGATTTTGGGGTTGGAGTGGAGGGCTGCATGATGTGATGGCGAGAGGTTGGAGTGGTGAGGGGGTGGACAGGTGAAAGCAGTCAATGCCATGGCAGCAATTGGAGATGAAGAGATCAAGGGCGGGTAACAGACCAGTATGGGGGATGGGGGTGTGTTGGAGGTGGGAGAAGGGGTCCTCAGAGGGTGGGTGGGAGTGCTGATGGGAAAAAAATAAGTTTCCAAAGAAGCAGATTCTTTGTCACAATGGATGAGGAATTTGTTGACCCGGGAGCAGAGTGGGATGATGTGAGACCTTTACTGAGGATTTATTATTCATCCTCAGTGAGGGGGAGGTTGGCGGATGGTAAAAATATGGCAGGGCTGGGGGCTAGGACCTGGTGTAGAGCTGGGATTGGGAGTGAGGGGGGGGAGTGGAGGCTGCCTCTGGAATGGGTGTGATCATAGTATTATGGGTGATATCATCAAAGGAAGTAATGCACACCGTGGGGGTCAGAGGAGCAGAAGCTTTGCATTCAGTGGCATCTGCAGGGGCGGAAGGGATGTTCTGAAGTGACTGCCTTACCCGACTTATAATAAGTCTTCAAGATCAATGATACTGACCAAAAATAGTATTTGCAGATTTGCAGGACTTGCAAGTCCTTCACAATTCGGAGAATTCAGATGTGGTCTCCATCCCATTCCTGGACTTTTCCTTCCATTAGAGTAATGGACAGAAAAAAATCATGCAAAGAATCCACCTCAATTATGAACGTGCTTTCCGATAGAGGTGAGATGCTCCAGGGATACAGAAAAATCTTCAGATATCACAACAAAGGGTCAAACAGTAAAGAAAACATGAAAACAGTAAAGAAAACATGAGAGTTGATTTAATTCAGTGAAAACTGTAAGGCAAGTATTTCGTGTTTCAGAGATAAAAACTAAAGGAAGAATAGTTAAGCCTTTTCCAGAAATGCTATGAATTCAAACTTTGTAGCCTTTCTATTGATTTGACCAAGAAACAGGAGTCAAGGTCATTATTGTGTGAAATACAGCAAGCTCAAGCTCGATAAATTAAGTGTATCAATTGTATTAAATGTTCCACAAAATGGATAAATAGATCTGATCAAAATGCATTAAGCAGTGCGTAAGATCCAAAGGAGCTATTTTTGATGTTGTCCTGAATTTATAGATTTTTGACCCTGCAGCAGTATTAGCAATCTCGCACATTGTATGATTAGGAAGCTCTGTGTATGCTATTCAAAAAATAATTGAAATAAATTAAATTTGTAAGGTACTTAAAATGGCAGTGTGTGTGTGTAAACAATACATGCCACAGTTCAAACTTTGAAGAAAATTAGGGGCCCTAAAAGTTTGTCTCAGACAGAGACACAAAATGAGCGACGTTAGATTAGCGGTCAAATCTATATAATAGCTGATATTTAATTCTACTGGGTGCAATCAAATGGGAACAACAGGTGTAAAATGTTGTAATTTCAACAAAGTTAAACCAAGGTTGTCAAGACCGTACATCCACACTTATCACTTTTAAACCGAAGCAAAATGAAACAAAATTGAGTCAGAGATTAATAATTTACTTGCAATTATGTGGGCAGTTATATGAAAACACATGATACAGTGTTCCTTTAATCCTAGTTTCTTTCAAAGTTGTCAATTAATTCTTCCATGTTGCAAGTAAAAGAGCTCAAGTGGATTAATTGTGATTTGTTATAACATGGATGCTCATCTTACAACTAAAATCGGATAATAACTCTGCTTCACATTGATTACTTTTATAATTAGTCTTAATGTTTTATTGAAAAGTATAGTACAATATATCCTATAAATTACTTTTTACCAATTTTGCTCATTATTTTTCAACATTTTCTTTCTTATGTGTAGAATTTCAGATACTGTCGAACCTCAAAGATTTGTATGACAGTGTTTTATATTTTATTCATTCACAGGGTATGGGTGTTGCTGGCTGGGCTGGTAATTATTGTCAGTCCCTAGATGTCTTTGAAAAGATGGTGGTGAGCTGTTTCTTGAACCACTGCAGTTCATTTGGTGCAGGTAGACCCATAAATCCTTGGGTGATTTTGACCCAGCATCACTAAAGGAGGTAATGGCCTTGCAATATTTTTGCTGGATTATTAAACCAGAGATCTGAACAATATTCTGGGGACCTGGGTTTATATCCTACTGTGACAGATGGTGGAATTTGAAATCAATTAAAAGTCTAATGATGACCATGACTCCATTGTCAATTATCAGAAAAACCCGTCTGGTTCATTAATGCCATAGAGGGGAAGAAATTGCTGTTCTTACCCTGTCTGGCTACATGTTAATCCAGAGCCACAGCAACATGGTGGACATTTGACTGTTCTCTGGGCAATTAGAGATGGGCAATAAGTGCTGACACCATGAATGAATAAATAAACGGAACAGAGATTTCCAACTCAGGACAGTAAGTGGTTTGGAAAAGAAAGTATGCAGGTGACAATGTTCTATATATCTCTTGCACCTTTCCTTCTGGATGGTAGTGGTCATGAGCGTGGAAGGAGCCAGATAAAGATCTTTGGGTAATACCTGCAGTGCATCTTATAGTGAGTACATACTGCTGCTGGTGGTTCTGGGAATTAATGTTTGCATGCGTGGCACTAATCCAGCAAGCTACTTTGTCCTGGATGACGTCAAACTTCTTGATTGTTGTTAAAGCTGTATATATCCAGGAAAGTAGGGAGTACTCCATCATATTCCTAACTTGCCTATAATAGATGGTTGACAGGACCTGGAGGGGCAGCAAATGAATGATTCTTAGCCTCTGACCTAGTCTTGTAATGACGACACTTTAATGACTAGTGCTATTGAGTTTCTGGTCAATGGTAAACCCCAGGATGTTGCTAGTTAACACAAACATTCATTCTCTCCAAAACTGATAGTGGGGGATGGTGATACTATTAAATGTCATGAGATGTTGATTAGATGTTTCCTTGTTGGAAAAGAATGAATGAATGAATGAATGATTTATTGTCACATATATCTGTAGTGAAATGTTTTCTGTTGCCACAATCCAGTGCCATTTTGAGTCACAATAAGAATAAAAAGGAATGACTTCAATAAGAGTTCATCTTCTGTTTAAATTGAGGTCTGGTCTCCAGCATGGCTTCAGGGCTTCTGCAAGGTAGGTCTCAAGGAGTCGCACTCCAGGAACAACAACAATGACGCGGATTCCCCAACAGACCCCAGCTCTGCTGCCACTGTCACCTTGTCATCACTGTCAAGAATCCAGACCCATTCTGGGCACTGCCATTATCAAGAGTCCAATCTCTGAGCCTACTGCTGTCAGGAGGCCAGACTCAGGGCATCGACACTGCAGCTACTGTCCCCTGATACCACTCCGGCCTCGACGTTGAAGAAGAAATGAAGAAGAAAAAGAGAAATAATGAAAAGTATAAGGCAATGCTGCTGGCCTGGAGTGGATGGGGTCTGACAAGTCCAAACACTACCTGCCCTCAGGTCTTGAAATAATAAGGTGTATCGAGAAGATTTATTATGTCCAGGGGCTGTATATAAATTGAGGTTGTTGCTGACGGCACCTCTGGTCTCCTGCTTTACAACAACACATTGATTTAGAACATAGAACATAGAACAATACAGCACAGAACAGGCCCTTCGGCCCACGATGTTGTGCCGAACATTTGTCCAAGCTTAAGCACCTATCCATGTACCTATCCAATTGCTGCTTAAAGGTCACCAATGATTCTGACTCTGCCACTCCCACAGGCAGCGCATTCCATCCCCCACCACTCTCTGGGTAAAGAACCTACCCCTGACATCTCCCCTATACCTTTCAACCTTCACCTTAAATTTATGTCCCCTTGTAACACTCTGTTGTACCCGAGGAAAAAGTCTCTGACTGTCTACTCTATCTATTCCCCTAATCATCTTATAAACCTCTATCAAGTCACCCCTCATCCTTCGCCGTTCCAATGAGAAAAGGCCGAGAACTCTCAGTCTATCCTCGTACGACTTATTCTCCATTCCAGGCAACATCCTGGTAAATCTCCTCTGCACCATCTCCAAAGCTTCCACATCTTTCCTAAAGTGAGGCGACTAGAACTGCACACAGTACTCTAAATGTGGCCTTACCAAGGTCCTGTACAGCTGCAACATCACCTCATGACTCTTGAATTCAATCCCTCTGCTAATGAACGCTAATATACCATAGGCCTCCTTACAAGCTCTATCCACCTGAGTGGCAACTTTCAAAGAGCTATGAACATAGACCCCAAGATCCCTCTGCTCCTCCACCTTACTAAGCACCCTATCGTTAACCCTGTATTCCGCATTCGTAGTTGTCCTTCCAAAATGGACAACCTCACACTTGACAGGATTGAACTCCATCTGCCACTCCTCAGCCCAGCTCTGCATCATATCTAAGTCCCTTTGCAGCCAACAACAGCCCTCCTCACTATCCACAACTCCACCAATCTTCGTATCGTCTGCAAATTTACTGACCCACCCTTCGACTCCCTCTTCCAAGTCATTAATAAAAATTACAAACAGCAGAGGACCCAGAACTGATCCCTGCGGAACTCCACTTGTAACTGAGCTCCAGGCTGAATATTTACCATCTACCACCACTCTCTGACTTCGACCGGTTAGCTAGTTCTCTACCCAACTGGCCAAATTTCCCACTATCCCATGCCTCCTGACTTTCTGCATAAGCCTACCATGGGGAACCTTATCAAATGCCTTACTAAAATCCATGTACACTACATCCACTGCTCTACCCTCATCCACATGCTTGGTCATCTCCTCAAAGAATTCAATAAGACTTGTAAGGCAAGACCTACCCCTCACAAATCCGTGCTGGCTGTCCCTAATCAAGTAGTGTCTTTCCAGATACTCATAAATCCTATCCCTCCGTACCCTTTCCATTACTTTGCCTACCACCGATGTAAGACTAACTGGCCTGTAATTCCTAGGGTTATCCCTATTCCCTTTTTTGAACAGGGGCACAACATTCGCCACTCCCCAGTCCCCTGGTACCACCCCCGTTGACAGTGAAGACGAAAAGATCATTGCCAACGGCTCTGCAATTTCCTCTCTTGCTTCCCACATAATCCTAGGATATATCCCGTCAGGCCCGGGGGACTTGTCTATCCTCAAGTTTTTCAAAATGCCCAATATATCTTCCTTCCTAACAAGTATCTCCTCTAGCTTACCAGTCTGTTTCATACTCTCCTCTTCAACAATACAGTCCCTCTCATTTGTAAATACTGAATAAAAGTACTCATTCAAGACCTCTCCTATCTCTTCCGACTCAATACACAGTCTCCCACTACTGTCCTTGATCGGACCTACCCTCGTTCACGTCATTCTCATGTTTCTCACATACACATAAAAGGCCTTGGGGTTATCCTTGATCCTACCTGCCAAAGATTTTTCATGCCCTCTCTTAGCTCTCCTAATCCCTTTCTTCAGCTCCCTCATGGCTATCCGGTATCCCTCCAACGCTCTGTCTGAACCTTGTTTCCTCAGCCTTATGTAAACCTCCTTCTTCCTCTTTACTAGATATTCAACCAAGGTTCCCTCACACGACCATCTCTTTCCTGCCTGACAGGTACATGCTTATCAAGGACACGTCATATCTGTTCCTTGAAAAAGTTCCACATTTCAATGGCATCCTTCCCTGACAACCTACGCTCCCAACTTATGCTCCTCAGATCCTGTCTTGCAGTATCGTATTTACCCTTCCCCCAGTTGTAAAACCTACCCTGTTGCACGCACCGATCTCTCTCCATAACCAAGGTGAAAGTCACAGAATTGTGGTCACCATCACCAAAATGCTCACCCACTAATAAGCCCATCACTTGTCCCGGTTCGTTACCGAGTACCAAATCCAATATGGCCTCCCCTCTGGTCGGACAATCTACATACTGAGTTAGAAAAGCTTCCTGGACACATTGCACAAACACCGCCCCGTCGAATCTACTTGATCTAAAGAGCTTCCAATCAATATTTGGGAAGTTGAAATCGCCCATGACTACTACCCTGTGGCTTTTGCACCTTTCCAAAATCTGTTTCTCAATCTGTTTCTCCACATCTCTGCTGCTATTGGGGGGCCTATAGTAAACACCCAACAAGGTGATTGCTCCTTTCCTATTTCTGACTTCAGCCCATACTACCTCCAAAAGCAGATCCCCCTCGAACTGCCTTTCTGCAGCCATTATACCATTTCTAATTAGCAATGCCACACCCCCCCCTTTTTTACCACCCTCCCTAATCTTACTGAAACATCTGTAACCAGGAACCTCCAACAACCATTCCTGTCCCTCTTCTATCCACGTTTCCATGATGGCCACAACATCATGGTCCCAAGTACCAATCCACGCCTTAAGTTCACCCACCTTATTTCTGATACTCCTTGCGTTGAAGTATACACACTTGAACTCTGTGTCCGCAAGTATTCCTGGTCAGTGCTACCTTCTCCACAGCCTCCCTACATTCTTGGACATCCTGAAAAACAGCTAACCCACTTGCTGGACTACAAATCCGGATCCCATCCCCCTGCCAAATTAGTTTAAATCCCCCGAAGAGTGCTAGCAAACCTACCTCCAAGGATATTGGTGCCCTTCTGGTTCAGGTGCAACCCGTCCTGCTTGTACAGGTCCCACCTTCCCCAGAATGCAGTCCAATACCTGAAGCACTCCCTCCTACACCATCCTTACAGCCACGTGTTCGACTGCACTCTCTCTGTATTCCTTGCCTCACTGTCACATGGCACCGGCAACAACCCAGAGATGATGACTCTGTCCGTCCTAGCTTTTAGCTTCCAGCCTAACTCCCTGACCTCCTGAATGACCTCCCCACCCCTCTTCCTACCTATGTCGTTGGCGCCAATGTGCAGCACGACTTCTGGCTGCAGACCCTTAAGGATTCTGAAGACACGGTCTGAGACGTCTCGGACCCTGGCACCCGGGAGGCAACAATCCAAGATTCTGTCTCTTGTTTATTGTTCCAGTGAATTCTTCATTCGGGTTTGCCAGTTTGCTGAAGATGAGGACAGGGCATTTGTTTTGTGTGCCTTCACCCAACATGGCAGTCACACATGCGCCGTGATCGCCTGAGCCCCTGGCAGCCATTATCCTGGGTCTTGTTTTCTGAAGAAAACCTGCAGTTGGCTCCCACTCGGGGCAAACACCAAGCCTTCTTATGGGGCTTTAGGCCAACACTGGGTATTTCTGAAATCTCCCATCTAACCAAGCCACCGACTCCAGTTCACTACACTCACTGAGCGGTGAGTCGTTGCCTGGTACTTGTGTAACACGAATGTCACTTGCCACTTGTCAACCCAAGCCTTGGTATTGTCCAGGTCTTTCTGTGTTTGGGCATGCATTGCTTCGGTATCCGAAGAGTTACAAATGCACTGAAAATTATGCAATCATCAGTGAACATTTCCATTTCTGACTTTATAATGGAGGGAAGCTCATTGATGAAGCAGCTGAAGATGTTTGGGCCAAGAATACTGCCTTGAGGAACTCCTGCAGAGGTATATTTGATCTGCAAAGATTGATCACCACCAACGAAAACTATCTTCCTTTATGTGAGTTATGATTCCAACCAGCAGAGAATTTATCCCCTAATTCCCATTGATTCCAGTTTTTGCCGGGCTCCTTGATGCTGAAGTTGTTTAAGCATGGTCTTGATGTCAAGGGCTGTCGCTCTCACCTCTGGAATTGAATTATTTTGACCATGTTTGAACCAAGGCTGTAATAAGGTCAGGAGCTGAGTGGCCCTGGTGCAACCTACACTGGACATCACTGAGCAGTTTATTGCTGAGTGATAGCACTACTGATGACACCTTCCATCACTTTATTGATGAGCGAGAGTGGATTGATGGGACAGTAATTGGCCAATTTAAATTTGTTCTGTTGTTTGTGATCATGACATACCAAGGCAATTTTCCACATAATTGGGTAGTGCTGTAGCTATACAGAAACATCTCGAGTAATTCTGGAGCACGAGTCTTCAGTACTTCTGCCAAATGTTGTCAGAGCCTATAGTTTTTGCCATATCCAATGTCTACAACCATTTCTCAATATCATGTGGAGTGAATCGAATTGGCTGAAGACCAGCATCTGTGAATCTTAACCCAAATTCTAATCCTAACCCTACTGAGAAGGCCATGATGGATCATCCATTTGGTACTTCTGGCTGAAGATTGTTGCAAATGCTTCAGCCTTATCTTTTGCACTGTTGTGCTGGGTTCTTCCATCATTGAGGATAGGAATATTTACAAAGCCTGCTCCTCCCGAGAGTTGTTTAATTGGTCACAAACATTCAGGCTGGCAGAGTTTACATGTAATCTATTAGAATACTTTAATCCTGTTTATCATTTGTTTTTTTCCATTTGCTATGTAAGTAGCTCTGTAGTATAGAATCACCAGATTGACACCTCACTATTAAGTATGCTTGGTCCTGCTCCTGGCATGCGCACCTGTGATTGGGGTAAGGTTAGTGTTAGTGTTAACCCTTACCCTAATCCCATTGATTTCCCCTCTGTCGTCTTCTTCGGGAGTTTAAGATTCTAGTTTATAATCTGTTCCATATCTGAGGTCACTTGTATTTTAACCAATTAAGTATGCATTCTCTCTTTTTGCCTCAATGGTTGCATGGCTGTGTAAATCTATATTTATAACTGCAGCTATACTGAACAATCATGAAGGAACATCCAGTCAGTCCCAGTCTTCAGGAAATGCTATATCATACAATACCTTTCATACCTCTTTATCAGAATTATTGCAAGGCAATGAACAACATGTGTTTACATATCTTGATAGAAACAGCTAGCAGTACCTCGTTTCCTTCTGAGACATTTACATAAATAGATAGAACTGCGATTTCCTGATGGTTATACTTTAAATAGTGGGAGAGGGAACAAGGGATAATACTTTCCCTCAGGAACTGGTGCAGGCTTTATGAGTGTCTCCTAATCCCACACATGCCCATGGGGAAAAGAGTAGTAAGCTGCAATTTTCTCTGGGCTGCCTCCTTAGCTTTGAGCTCACCATCGAATTAAGGACTGTGTGGTCTCTTGACAGAAGTCAGCTCAGAAAGAGCGATAGGCTTCAATGGAGGATAACTGAAGGGGAGGGGCTTCAAATGGACCTGATCTCTCTGAAACTATTAAAAAATGTGAAAAGGAAAAGGCTTGGGCTGAATGATCTGCAGACTCAGGTAGGCTTAGAAGGGCTTGAGATCTGCTTGGATCACTGAACTCAGAGCCTGCATCTGGGGATACGCCCTCAGACAGCAAAACAGTCCTCAGATACCTGAGGGAACCTGAAGACAGAGTGAAAAATGTTGACCTACACTTGGGAACGAATGAAAATCAGAATACCAATTGGAGTAAAAACATGAAACTAAAGAACAAATAATTAAAAATCAAAGACATGGAGGTGCGAGTGTTTTATTGGCGTGGACAAGGTCAGAAGAAACATGACACCAGGTTATAGTCCAACGGGTTTATTTGAAATCACAAGCTTTCTGAGCACTGCTCCTTCAACAGGTGAAGTGAGGAATAGTACCCAGAATGTATAGCCAGAGAGATCAATAGGCAGAGAAATCATAAGATCATACAAATAGTGTGAGCAGAGTGTCAACAGGCTGAATAATAAATCTCTGCAGGTGATCAAAAGTGTCAGATGGTGTGACTAAAATGTCAACAGCTGAATAGCAAGTGGAGGGATGACCTATAATCTGATTGATTGGGGCAGAGAGATAATTACAAGAAAATTTAACAATAAGATGGTTCTGGAGACAAACCAAATGTCTGGAATAAAATGATAGGAAGACGAAGAAGAAGGCAATTGTTAGGATGAGATGTGAAGGCTTAGTTAAGGTGCTTGAGAGTTACAAGTTAGCCAGGGAAGACTACAAGAGAGAGCTAAGAAGAGCCAGGAGAGGATATGAGAAGTTGTTGGCAGATAGGATCAAGGAAAACCCTAAAGCTTTCTATAGGTATATCAGGAGTAAAAGAATGATAAGAGTAAGATTAGGGACAATCAAGGATAATAGTGGGAAGTTGTGCATTGAGTCAGAGGAGATAGGAAAGCGCTAAATGAATACTTTTCATCAGTATTCATACTAGAAAAAGACATTGTTGTCGAGAGGAGGAGGTGTTAGCAATTCTGGAAAGTGTGAAAATAAATATATCCCCTGAGCCTGATGGGATTTATCCTGGGATTCTCTGGGAAGCCAGGGAGGAGATTGCCAAACCTTTGGCTTTGATCTTAATGCCATCATTGTCTACAGGAATAATGCCAGAAGACTGGAGGATAGCAAAAGAAGTCAGAGGGTAGTAGTTGATTGGAAATGTTCATTCTGGAGTTTAATTATTAGTGATGTATCACAAGGATCTGTTTTGGGTCCACTGCTGTTTGTCATTTGTATAAATGACCTGGAGGAGACATAGAAGGATGGGTTATACATTTGCAGATGACACGAAGATCGGTGGAGTTATGAATAGTGTCAAAGGATGTTATAGGCTACAGAAGGACATAGATAAGCTGCAGAGCTTGTCTGAGAGGTGGCAAATGGAGTTTAATGTGGAAAAATGTGAGGTGATTCATTTTGGAAGGAGCAACAGGAATGCAGAGTACCTTGCTAAGATTTTTGGTAGTGTCAATGAGCAGAGAGATCTTGGTAAAAACAAGGACTGCAAATGCTGGAAACCAAAGTCTAGATTAGAGTGGTGCTGGAAAAGCACAGCAGGTCAGGCAGCATTCGAGGAGCAGGAAAAATCGACATTTCGGGCAAACGCCCTTCATTCCTGATGAAGGGCTTTTGCCCGAAATGTCGATTTTCCTGCTCCTCGGATGCTGCCTGACCTGCTGTGCTTTTCCAGCACCACTCTAATCCAGAGAGATCTTGCTGTCCATGTACATAGATCCCTGAAAGTTGCCACCCAGGTTAATAGGGTTGCTACAAAGGCATATGGAATATTGTATACAGTTCTGGTCACCGCATTATAGGAAGGATGTGAAAGCTTTAGTAGGGGTTCGGAGGAGATTTACTGTAATATTGCCTGGTATGGAGGAAAGGTCTTATGAGGAAAGGCTGAGGGACTTCAGGCTGTTTTCGTTAGAGAAAAGAAGGCTAAGAGGTGACTTAATTGGACATATAAAATAATCAGAGGGTTAGATAAGGTGGACAGTGAGAGCCCTTTTCCTCGGAGGTTGATGGTTAGTACGAGGGGACATAGTTTTAAATTGAGGGGTGATAGATATAGGACAGATGTCAGAGGTAGTTTCTTTATTCAAAGAGTAGTATGGGCATGGGATGCACTGCCTGCAACAGTAGTTGACTCGCTAACTTTAAGGACCTTTAAATGGTCATTGGATAGACGTGTGGGTGAAAATGGAATAGTGTAGGTTAGATGGGCCTCAGGTTGGTTTGACAGGTCGGCGCAACATCAAGGGCTGAGGGGCCTGTACTGCGCTGTAATGTTCTATGTTCAAGGTATAAGAGTCACATGCTGAAGGTCGAACCAAAGTAACAAGTAATCCAAAATTGTACATACGATGTTAACAAGTTTCATCCCACCATCAGACTTATCATGGACTACTCTTCACAATCAGTTTCATTCTTAGGTACACGGAGCTCCATCCACGATGGACACCTCAGGACCTCACTCTACTGGAGGCCCATGGATAACCTCAGGAGGTTGCATCCTTTAGCATCCATCCTAAACATGTTAAAGAAGCCATCCCCTACAGCTAAGCTCTGCACATACATAGGATCTACTCAGACAAGGAGGAATGTAACAGACACCCAAAGAGGTTGAAAGATGCCCTCATGATAATTGGATACTATGCTCAACTCATCAATTGCCACTTCTGACATGCCACAGTGAAAAACACAATGACCTCTTCAGAAAACAGACACAGGATATGACGATTAGAATACCCTTCATTGTCCTGTACATCCCCAGAGCAGAGAAACTACACCATTTTCTTTGCAGCTTCAACATGTCATCAATGATGATGAACATCTTGCCAAGATTCTCCCTATACCTCCACTTCTCATCTTTAAACAACCGGCAAACCTTAAATAGACCATTGTTTGCAGCAAACTACCCAGCCTATGGGACAATATCAACCACAACACCACACAACCCTGCCACAGCAAACTCCGCAAGACATGTCAGATCATCAACATAGACACTACCATCATACCTGAGAACACTACCCACCACGTACATGGCAGATATTCACGTGACTCAGCCAATGTTGTCTATCTCATACACTACAGGCAAGGATGCTCTGGAGCACGGTATATCGGCGAGACCAAGCAAACGCAACAACAACGGATGAATGAACACCGTGCAACAATGGCCAGACAGGGACGCTCCCTCCCAGTCAGGGAAAACTTCAGCGGTCAGGGACATTCAGCCTCTGATCTTTGAATAATCAACCTCCAAAGCAGCTTGCGAGATACACAACAGACATGGGAGAGGTGCTAAATGATTTTTTTTGTCAGTGTTCACAAGGGAAAAAGATAATGTGAGATACAGACCACTAGACTAGATGGGATTGACGTTGACAAGGAGGAGGTTTTAACAATTCTGGAAAGTGTGAAAATAGATAGGTCCACTGGGCCTGATAGGATTTATCCCAGGATTCTCTGTGAAGGCAGAGAAGAGATTGCTGAGTGCCAGAAGACTGAAGGATAGCAAATGTTGTCCTTTTGTTCAAGAAGAGGAGTAGAGACAACCCTAGTAATTATAAACCCGTGAGCCTGACATCGTTTGTGGGTATAGTGTTGAAAAGGATTATAAGAGGTAGAATTTATAATTATCTAGAGATGAATAAGTTGATTAGGGATAGTCACCACGGTTTTGTGAAGGGTAGGGCATGTTTCACATGCCCTTATTGAGTTCTTTGAGAAGGTGACCAAAGGTGAGAAGGTGGATGTGGGTAAAACGGTTAATGTGGTGTATATGGATTTCAGTAAGGTGTTCGAAAAGGTTCCCCATGGTACGCTATTACACAAAATATGGAGGAATAGGATTGAGGGTGATTTAGCGGTTTGGATCGGAAATTAGCTAGCTGAAAGAAGACAAAGGGTGGTGGTCGATGGGAAATGTTCATCCAGGAGTTCAGTTACTAGTGGGGTATTGCAAGTGTGTGGTTTGGGGCCATTGCTGTTTGCCATCTTTATAATTGACCTGAATAAGGATATAGAAAGATGGGTTAGTAAATTTGCGAATGACACTAAGGTCAGTGGAGTTGTGGACATTGCAGAAGGATGTTGCAGGCTACAGAGGGACATAGATAAGCTGCACAGCTGGGCTGAGAGGTGGCAAATGGAGTTTATAATGCAAAAGCGTGAGGTGATTCACATTGGAAGGAGTAACAGGAACACAGAGTACTGAGCTAATGGTAAGATTCTCCATTATGTGGATGAGCAGAGAGATCTTAGTGTCCATTTGCATAGATCCCTGAAAGTTGATAGGATTGTTAAGAAGATGTGTTAGCTTTTATTGGTAGAGGGATTGAGTTTTGGAGCCATGAGGTCATGTTGCAGCTGTACAAAACTCTGGTGCAGCTGCACTTGAAGTATTGCATACAGTTCTGGTCACCACATGATAGGCAGGATGTGAAAGGATTGGAAAGGGTGCAGCAGAGATTTACCAGGATATTGACTGGTATAGAAGGAAAATCTTGTGAGGAAATGCTGAGGGACTTGAGGCTGTTTTTGTTAGAGAGAAGAAGGTTTAGAGGTGACTTAATAGAGACGTACAAGATGATCAGAGGATTAGATAGGGTGGACAGTGACAGCCTTTTCCTTGAATAGTGATGGCTATATAGGGGACATAGCTTTAGATTCAGGGGTGATAGATTTAGGACAGATGTCAGAGATAGTTTCTTTACTGAGAGAGTAGTAAGGGAGTGGAATGGCTTGCCTGTAACAGGAGTAGATGTGCCAACTTTAAGGGCATTTAAATGGTCATTGAATGAACATATGGATGATAATGGATTAGTGTAGGTGAGATGGGCTTCAGATTGGTTTCACAGGTCAGTGCAACATCAAGGGCCGAAGGGCCTGTACTGTGCTGTAATATTCTATGTTCTATGTTCTAACACAGAATCGCTGAACAGAAACTGATAGCCACGTTCCATACCCATGAAGACGACCTCAACCATGATCTTGGGTTCATATCACACTAGATGTAGCCCCACCACACTGTTCTGCATCTGTAAAATCTTCCTTACTGTACTATTTTGACACCATCACCTTGATAACCTGTTATGATATCTTTACCTGAATTAATTTGTACAGTTTTGGATTACTTGCTACTTTGGTAGATCCTTGGCATGTGACACATTCCTATCATTTTATTCCAGCTGTTTGATTTATCGCCAACACCACTTTATTTTTAAGTTTTTGTAATTATCTTGCTGCTTCAATTAATCAGATTATAGGTCATTCCTTCACTTGTTATTCCACTTTTGACATTTAACTTTCGCAGTTTGACACTTTTGATCACCTGCAGAGACTTATTAATCAACCTGTCGACACTCAACTCACACCATTTGTATAGTCTTTTGATCTTTCTGCCTATTGATCTCTCTATCTATAAATTCTTTACTTGTGTGTTTTTTTTCACTTCACCTGACGAAGGAGTCGTACTCTAAAAGCCTGAGATTTCAAATAAACCTGTTGAACTATAACCTGATGTCATGTGATTCCAAAACTAAAGATGTGTGAACATTCAGCCCTAAAGTTATTTCTGTTTAGCCTTTCTGAAGGAGAGTGCAGTTATAATAGACTTTGTTTATAGTGGTGAGATAGCATCAGTACAATGAAGTCTGCGTGAGTGTATACAATGAATAATAAAGGGTTCAACATCAATCTTTAATGTAGTAAATGTTTGTGGAAAGAAATTTATGCTCAGCGTTTCAGTATAGCTGATAAAATTGCGTCATGTTTCATTTGGCAGTACTCCTATCTCTGAGTAAGAAAGCTCATTCCAGGACTTGAGCACAGAATGCTGCACTATCAGTTGGACTACCATTTGGATGGAACATTAAAAGGTCTGTTCTGGTGGGTTCAGGTGGCTGTAACTGATCCAAACATGCCATTAAAGGAAAGTTGGATGTGGTCCCAGTGCCTTGTTAATACTGTTGCAAAGCACTTGTTAAGTACCCCACAAATTCCATTTAGCTTCGATGAAGACATTATGCATTCCTCTCATGAGTCTCACCAAGAGACATTAACAATATTGATTTACCGATTTCATTGTACAATACTGTTAACTTTATTAGTTTTGAAGTTCTGTCCTGACATTTCTTCTATGTTTTCCCCATTACTTTCTGAACCTCTCATGTGCCTGTATTGTTTCTTATTTTTATCAAGTTTATATCTTTAAAAGTCTACATAAAGATAAACGGGTGGTGAGGGCCTTTAGTGCATGGCCTGAGTGTGTGTTGGAGGCAGAGCCAATTGATGATTCCAAGTGGAAATTGTACCATCTGCAGGCCCATTGGATAAAGGCAGTGGAATGGCACCAAAGGACTTGCTGTAGTAGAGACATAATGGGTGAAATCTTCTGGATTGCCGAAAGCTTTTAGAAGGCTAGGTTTGGAAACTTATTTAGGCGGGAGGCAAATTTAGGCGAAAGGCTTGGCGTTAATTCTCAGAATTTTTCAAATGATTGCCTTTTCTGATAGAACAGAATCCCTACAGTGTGGAAACAGGCCCTATGGCTCAACAAGTCCACTCTGACCCTCCAAAGAGTAACCCACTTCCCATACCCTCTATTTACCCCTGACTTATGTACCTAACCTTCACATCCCTGAACAATATGGGCAATTTATCATGGCCAATTCACCTAACCTGCACATCTTTGGGCTGTGGGAGGAAACTGTAGCACCCAAAGGAAACCCACATAGACACGGGGAGAATGTGCAAACTCCACACAGACAGTCGCCTCAGGCTAGAATCAAACCAGGGTCCCTGGCACTGACAGACAGCAGTGTTAACCACTGAGCCACCATGCTGATGGTCTTGAATCTCTTCTGCATTGATTTGGAATTCTCTTCCTTAAAGCATCGTGGATGCAGAACCTTTAAACATTTTTAAGGCAGAGGTAGATAGATTCTTGCTTACAAAGGAAAGGAAAATTATCGAGGATATCTAAGAATTTAACATTGAGGTTGAAATTAGATCAGCCATGGTCTTATTGAATGGCACAGAAGACTCTGTGTGGTCATGAAGAGTATTAGATGGATGGGGAGTGAAGAAGCAAAACTAGGATGCAGAGCAGATCATCACAGAGACATGGGTGAGGGGGACAAGAAACTGAGAGTGCTGTACATTAACGATAGGTAACAATGGAGCATTTAGATGTGCTGGGGAGAGGCAAACAACAGGTGAATTGATGAAGAAGTTGTCTAACATGAAGGATGGGCATGAGGATCTGGGTAGTCATGCTTTTAATGGGAGAAACCGGATATCTAGGGAGATAGTGAAAGTAGCAATAATTACTTGGGCGATTCAAGAAAAACAGAGGGGTAGACAGGGGAATGCTCATGATGCTTACATTTTGTAGAACTTTCAGGGATTTGGAATGCTTACTCCCTTGCATCATTTCCAAGGCTTGTACATGTGACAAGAGATATCCCCAGCAGGCATGGCTAATATCCTTGACCCTTGATAAAAAGCTATCAGACGTGTATGTTTTCTCCTGATTGTGATGAAAGGTCAGTGAGTTGAGTGCAGTTGCTCCTTTTACATTTTAACAGTGAACCCTGACAAAGACAATGATGCTAGTTGTACAACATTGATCTGCAGTGAAGTGACAGACATGTGCCACTTGACAACAATGAATATGTCAGTCTTCTGTAGTGACAATCTTACAATGCAAGCACATGTTTATAGTGGCATGACGCACTGAGTGGGCAGTGGTATATACCTTATCAGAGAGTAGCCAATCAAGCATTCATCCTCCTGTGGCAATGGAGCCATGTTTTCCATGGCCACTTGCAGGCATTGACTTCCACAGCCACCTCTATCTAGGTTGGCTTCATCAGTTCAGATGGCATCATGTTGACATCCAGAGAAAAAAGCACTTCCCTTCTCTCCTGGCTAGCCTTCAGAAGAACCGTGAGGGAGACTTCGCTAAGCATGGTATTTACCTGGTCTCTGATATCTTCAGAGTTGGGTGGGAGTTATAAACAAAGGCTTATTGAGATGCCATCCATTTGTTTTTTAGATGTGATGACCAAAAGGTCCAATGTCTGGGAGTAACATCAAATAGGGGGTGATCTTTGTGCCCACCGTCCGTTAAGATTTGGCAGGTTTCCACGTATGCATAAATGACAAGCTGAGTGGAACATGATTACATGAAAAAAGCCAACTTGCGTCCAAACAGGACTATCAATTGTCGGTAATACAGAGCAGGCAACCTCTGTTTAGGTATTACCTCTCAGCGGTAGGGATTTCCTTACTGAGTACTGACTAAAGGGAGGCCTGAATGTTTGATTTGTTTTGGCACTCCTTGCAGAGGTGATTTCCCACTAGCTCTCTGACCCATCTGGTGAACATGCATCAACCCTGCTAAATTCCACAAACTCTGACCATTTTCTACCCATGATCCCAAGTATACTTTCATTGTTTAGCCTCTGGACTGAATAACTTTTCATTCTTGTTGTTTTAAATCTTTATCTTCGTATCACTCAATCTCTCCTCTTTCCAAAATTACCAAGTATACTTATAGGTAGGATCAGGCCATTTGCTCCAACCTGTCTCATCCTTCTTCATCCAATCCCATCAACACACCCTTCTATTCCTTTCTCATTCAAAGGTTTATCTAGATTTTTCTTAAATACATCTGTATGATTTTCTTCAACTACTCCTTGTGAGAAATTGGGTTATAAAAATAGGCTGGTTAGGCTGTGACTCTATTCGCTCGAGCACACGGCTGAATAGTGACTTTTTGGAGGTTTATGAAATCATGAGAAGTACAGATAAAGTGAATAGCAAAAGGTTTTTCCCTCGGTTGGTGGAGTTGAAAATTAGGGGACATATGTTTAAGGTCAGAGGAGAAACTTTTAAAAAGGACATGAGGAGCAACTCTTTTTTTTACACAGAGAGTGGTTTGTGTGTGGAATGAACCACCAGAGGAAGCCATGGAGAAAGTGAGGACTGCAGATGCTGGAGACCAGAGTTGAAAAGTGTGGTGCTAGAAAAGCGCAGCAGGCCAGGCAGCATCCGAGGAGCAGGAGAATCAACTTATCGGGCATAAGCCCTTTTTCAGGAATGAGGCTGGTGTGCCAAGCGGGCTGACATAAAAGGTGGGGTGGGTGGAATTTGGGGGAGGGGTGCTGGGAATACGATCGGTGGAAGGAGGTGAGGGTGAGGATGATTGGCCGGAGAGGGGGTGGGGGCGGAGAGGTCTGGAAGAAGATTAAAGGTCAAGAGGGCGATGTTGAATCCGCGGGTTGGAACTGAGATAAGACAGGGGGAGGGGAAATGAGGAAGCTGGAGAAATCTATATTCATCCCATGTGGTTGGAAGGTTCCTAGGCAGAAGATGAGGCGCCGAAGAGGAAGCTGTGGATGAAGGTACAGTTACAACATTTAAAGGACATTTAGATAATACATAATAGATAAAGGACATTTAGATAATACATGGGGAAATCAATAACGACATCTTGAAAAAATGTCATTACAGAGGATGAGGTGCTTGTTGCTAAAAATGCAGAAAGGTGGATAAGTCCCTGGGACTGATCAAGTGTACCCTAGAACTCTGTGGGAAGCTAGAGAAGTGATTGATGGGCCCCTTAATGAGAAATTTGGATCATCAATAGCTACTGTTGAAGCGCCAGAAGATTGGAGATTGACTTAACGTGCTGCCACTATTTAAGAAAGGTAGTGAGAAAAAGTCAGGGAACTATAGACTGGTGAGCATGATTTGGCGATGGGTAAGCTGTTGAAGGGAATGCTAAGGAACAGGATTTACATGTATTTGGAAAGGTAAAGACTGATTAGGGATAGTCAATATGGCTTTGTGTGTGGGAAATCATGTCTCACTAACTTGATTGAGTTTTTTTGAAGAAATAATGAAGAGGAATGCAGGGAGGATTAGCCACTTGGATACAGAACTTGCTCAAAGGTAAAAGATAGAGGATGATTGTGGACGATGGCTTTTCAGACTGGAGGCCTGTGACCAGCGGTGTGCCACAAGCATTGGTGCTGGGTCCACTGTTTTTTGTCATTTATATAACTGATTTAGATGTGATCATAGAACATATGATTAGTACTTTTGCAGATGACCTAAATTGGACGAATGGTGGGCAATGAAGAAGGCTATCTCAGATGTACACCAGGATCTTTATCAGGTAGGCCAATGGGCTGAGGAGTGGCAGATGGTCTTTAATTTAGATAAATGTGAGGTGTTGCATTTTGGAAAGGCAAATTAGAGAAGGACTTATACACTTACTGGTAAGGTCCTGGGGAGTGTGGCAGAATAAAGTGACCTTGGTGTATAGGTTCATAGCTCCTTGAAAGTGGAGTCCCAAAGTAAACCGAATAGTGAAGAAGGCATTTGGAATGCTGGCCTTTATTGGTAAATTGATAAAATCGAGAATGCGGTAGATTCCAAGGAGGATCGATGTCTCGGGCAAAAGCTGTTCATCAGGGCCCGAAACTTCAATTCTTCTGCTCCTCGGATGTTGTCTGATCTGCTTTGTTTTTCCAGCACCATGGTCACAGCTCTAACCTCCAACATCTGCAATCCTCACTTTCACCACATTGAGTATAGAAGTTGAAAGGCCAAGTTGCGGCTGTACAGGACGTTGGTTCGGCCACTTTTGGAATACTGCATGCAATTCTGGATTCCCTCCTATTAGAAGGATGTTGTGAAACATGAAAAGGTACAGAAAAAAATTACAAGGATGTTGCCAGGGTTGGAGGGTTTGAGCTACAGGAAGAGGCTGAATGGGCTCGGGCTGCTTTCCCTGAAGGGTCAGAGACTGATGGGTGACCTTTTAGAGGTTTATAAAATTATGAGGGGCATGGATAGGATGATTAGACAATGTGTCTTTTCCCCGGGGTGGGAGAATCCAAAACTGGATAGCATAGGTTTAAGGTGAGAGGGGAAAGATTGAAAAGGGACCTAAGGGACAACCTTTTCAAACAGAGGGCGTGAATGTATGGAATGAGCTGCCAGAGCAGCAGGAATGGTGGCTGTTGGTGCAATTACAACATTTATAAGGCATCTGGAAGGGTATGAGAATAGGAAGGGTGTAGAGGGCTATGGGCAAAATGCAATCAAATAGGACTCGATTAATTTTAGATATCTGTTCAGAATGGACGAGTTGGACCGAAACTTTTGTTTCCGTGCTGTGCATCTTTTTAACTCTATTTGTCATCCATTACAAAATGTAATTGTACCACACAAATAACATGGAATCTTACACTATTTTATGAGCAAACTTGACTCCAGACCTCTGTGCTGCATAAGAAAGTCTGTACTATTACTCATTATTGAATAGATTTGCTGCCATCATTCTCTTTCATGGTAGGAGTGTATAATGCTTGCTTGGTTTTGAATGGTAGAGGAATCTACCTGCTGAGTCTAAAGGGAAGACACTTTTAGCTTCAACAAGATGTGGTGTTTTGCATGTTATGTATTAACTGCAAGTTACACTGACATGATATTCTTTTGTTACAGAGATTATAGGGAAGAACTGGATATGACATCTTAACTCATTCAAAATGCTAAGCTGCTCTTCCACTTGATCTTCATGATACCATTATGTTGTTTGCTGCTTAAGCCACCCCTCGGTATTAACCCTTTCAGACTTATCTTTATCCAGCTCAAACCTTTTATCACAACCAAGGGTGTGGTGTTAGGAACAGTGGCAGGGGAATGAGGACTGGGTCGCAGGGTCAGGGCAGAGGTAGATCAGTTCCAGAACCCCAAGCCCCAGTTCAGGTAGAAACAGATTGATTCTATAGGGGGCATAGGGCGGTCTGTGTCCGGGGAGGTGGAGTCAGATTGGATCTTGAGCAGGAGAGTGGGAGTGCATGGGACTAGGGGAGTAGGGCAGGGATGTATAGGAGTCAAATACTGTAGGTAAGGGGTGGGAGAGGGTGAGGGGGTCAGATTTGGAACAGGGAAGGGGGGGTCAAATCCACAAATGTATAAAGGGACATTGAGTCCAGAGCGCGGGGAAGGTGCAGTCTGATGGTAGTGACTGGTGAGGGACAGGGGTCTGACAGAGTTCTGGGGGAAGTGTAGATGAGCACGTGTGAGTTAAGTTTAGGGTCAGTTCAAGAGTTACTCATGACTTGGACTATGCATTTAATCGTCCAGTTCTACCAAGGTAAGTATTGACAATTTCATCAGAACCCTCCAAATTCTGATTTAAATGGAGACTTGCAAAGAGTTCCAGGCATAGGAAAATTGCCTAGTTGAACCTTCAACTTCCTTGGCAATTCCTTCAGCATTCCACAGGGTCCCCATGTTCAATTCTGAATTGACCAGTGAAAAATTCAGGCCTTAATATTTTATGGACAGTGGTGGGTGGGCAGCAGGAGACAGTGTACACTCAGGAAAGGGAATACATGGGGATTCATTTGCAGGACACCAGCAGAATCTCCATAGGAACTCACACGAACAGCTCATTTTCGATCATTTATGCAATTTTCGCTCAGTGATCTGTCCAAATGTCCCATTTATATTATTACAGGAAGCCCGGAGAATACATCTGAGATTTTAGCACCTACATATTTTATGCATTTTGTTTCAAATACCAATTACCTTAATGATAAATTTAATTTAATTCTTCAAGTTTTTGCAAATTAGCGTCAGTTAAAATCTCTCAAATATATTGCTGGTCTGATATACCTTCTGCCTCAATTAGTGGGTGGTACGGTGGCACTGTGGTTAGGACTGCTGCCTCACAACGCCAGAGACCCGGGTTCAATTTCCACCTCAGGCGACTGACTGTGTGGCGTTTGCACATTCTCCCTGTGTCTGCGTGGGTTTCCTCCGGGTGCTCCGGTTTCCTCCCACAGTCCAAAAATGTGCAGGTTAGGTGAATTGGCCATGCTAAATTGCCCATAGTATTAGGTGAAGGGGTGGAATGTAGGGGGGTGGGTTGTGGGTCGGTGTGGACTTGTTGGGCTGAAGGGCCTGTTTCCACACTGTAAGTAATCTAATCTAATCAATTTTATGGGTGTCTGTAGTGACACAAAATTTTGCAAATTTTAATTTTCTTACAGATTCCACTAGGGAATTTAATTTATCAAGGTGACATAACATTGTGTAAATCTGCCAGGAGGTGTTAACAGAGAAGCCTGCAAGTTTAGCACTCAAACAAAAACTCATAGATTTTCACAGTAACAGGTTCAGGATGAGGGCATGTGGGACCTTACACAAAGCATTGGTAACCCAAGTGGAAGAGGTTCAGATAAGGAGGGTTAACTTACACTCTCCTCTGCCTCTCTCTTCAACTGCTGCCTGACTTGCTTTTATTTACTGGGAGAAGGTAATCTAGGGATGGCCGTTCAAAGGTCAATTTCAAACCCCATAGGAAGGAACTAGTAAATGGTGATACAGCTTTCTAGTTCACTCCCTATCAACTGATAATGTTGCGGAGGTAGTTAGGTGAAGCACTAGAGACCAAAGCACCATGCAGTTTCCATTGAGCTACTGGATCTGTTAGAAGTCTTCAGTTAGTACAGAGATGGTGCTAAATGGTATAATGCAGGGCGTTCTCAATGTGAAGAATGGGATATTGTATCCAGAATGACTGTATACTGCTCAACCTTACTGATACAATCACAGACAGATGCACTTGCGGCAGGTAGATCGGTGAGGCTGAGATCAAATATTTCTTTCCTTCCTGTTGATTCACTCAACACTGACTGCAGACCCAGTTTAGGACTGACATCCTTTCGGACATAATTGGTGCTAATTCATGCCACTCTTAATAATCGAAGTTGAAGTCTCCCACTAGATGACATTCTGTGCCTTTGACACAGTCAGTGCTTTCTCCAACTGATGTTCAACAAGAAAGAATACATGCTGTCTGTGTGTGTGATACATGACAATTTTCTTGCCCATATTTGACCTGATGCTATTAGCATTCATGGAGTCCAGAGTCAATGTTGAAGACTCCCAGAACAGCTTCAGTAAACCATTGTGCTGCCACCTCTGTTGGGTTTGTATGTACCCAGCAACATGGTTTGGAAGGTGTGATTGCATGAGCATGACCATTGACTGACAGGTCTGTGAGACAACTCTCCCAATTGTTCCACTACCATACAGATATTAGTAAGGAGACGTTGCAGCCATTACTAGTCTCTGTCTGCTGTTCTCGTTTCCAGGACCTTCGTCGACCTGTTTCATTCCTTTCCTTAGGCAGTTTCAAAGAGCTGTTAAGAATCTATTACTAGGGTTTTAAAGTCAGATATTGTTCAGATCAGGAAAGGATCACCATTTCCTTCTGTGAATGTTATTTGTGAACTAAATGGAATTTCATTATATTGTTTCATGGTCATCATTAGACTATATTGAGTTTAAATTACATCATCTGTCGTGATGGGCTTCAAGCCTCGATTCACAGAACATTATCAGTGCCTACTGACTGCTTGTTCATAAACAACACCACCACACTATCACTTTCCAAGTAAAAGCTATCATGGATGATCTGCTACTCCATGGATGTGGAGATACAATGGAAGAAACAACAAACAAACAACAGTCTCTAAGAATGATCAGCATCGAGATCAAGCTCTCTAGATTAACCTGAATCTGAAGAAAAAAGCAAATAAATTTGAAGTGGTGTAGTGAACAGCAAAGAAGGTTACATCAGAGTACAACAGGACCTTGACCAGATGGGACAATGGGCTAAGGAGGGGCAGATGGTGTTTAACTTAGATAAATGAGAGGTGCTACATTTTGGAAAGGCAAATCAGGACAGAACTTATACACTTAATGGTAAGGCCCTAGGGAGTGTTGCTGAGCAAAGAGACCTTGGAGTGCAAGTTCACAGCTCCTTGAAAGTGCAGTTGCACGTAAATAGGATCGTGAAGAAGGCATTTGGTATGCTGGTCATTGCATTGAGTAGAGGAGTTGAGAGGTCATATTGTGGTTCTATCGGACATTGGTTCAGCCATGTTTGGAATACTGCATGCAGTTCTGGTCCCCCTGTTACAGGAAGGATGTTGTGAAACTTGAAAAGATCAGAAAAGATTTACAAGCATGTTGCCAAGATTGGAGGATTGGAGCTATAGGGAGAGGCTGACTAGGCTGGGACTGTTTTCCCTAGAGCATTGGAGGCTGAAGGGTGAACCTAAATAGACTCATAGAGTCATAGAGACGTACAGCATGGAAACAGACCCTTCAATCCAACCCGTCCATGCCGACCAGATATCCCAACCCAATCTAATCCCACCAGCCAGCACCCGACCCATATCCCTCCAAACCCTTCCTATTCATATACCCATCCAAATGCCTCTTAAATGTTGCAATTGTACCAGCCTCCACCACTTCCTCTGGCAGCTCATTCCATCCATGTACCACCCTCTGCATATAAAAGTTGCCCCGTAGGTCTCTTTTATATCTTTCCCCTCTCACCCTAAACGTATGCCCGCTAGTTCTGGACTCCCTGACCCCATGGAAAAGACTTTGCCTATTTACCCTATCCATGCCCCTCATAATTTTGTAAACCTCTATAAGGTCACCCCTCAGCCTCCAAAACTCCAGGGAAAACAACCCCAGCTTGTCCCTATAGCTCAAATCCTCCAAACCTGGCAATATCCTTGTAAATATTTTCTGAACCCTTTCAAGTTTCACAACATCCTTCTGATAGGAAGAAGACCAGAATTGCATGCAATATTCCAGCAGTGGCCTAACCAATAGCCTGTACAGCCACAACATGACCTCCCAACTCCTGTACTCAATACTCTGACCAATAAATGAAAGCATACCAAACACCTTTTTCACTATCATATCTACCTGTGACTCCACTTTCAAGGAGCTATGAACCTACACTCCAAGGTCTCTTTGTTCAGCAACACTCCCTAGGACCTTACTATTAAGTGTATAAGTCCTGCTAAGATTTGCTTTCCCAAAATGCAGCACCTCACACTTATCTGAATTAAACTCCATCTGCCACTTCTCAGCCCATTGGCCCATCTGGTCAAGATCCTGTTGTAATCTGAGGTAACCCACTTCGCTGTCCACTACACCTCCAATTTTGGTGCCATCTGCAAACTTACTAACTGTACCTCTTATGCTCGCAGCCAAATCATTTATGTAAATGACAAAAAATAAAGGACCCAGCACCGATCCTTGTGGCACTCCACTGGTCACAGGCTTCCAGTCTGAAAAACAGCCCTCGACCACCACCACCCTCTGTCTTCTACCTTTGAGGCAATTCTGTATTCAAATGGTTAGTTTTCCCTGTATTTCCTGGGCTCTAACCTTGCTAACCAGTCTTCCATGGGGAACCTTTTTGAATGCCTTACTGAAGTCTATATAGATCATATCTACTGCTCTGCCCTCATCAATCCTCTTTGTTACTTCCTCAAAAAACTCAATCAAGTTTGTGAGACATGATTTCCCATGCACAAAGCTATATTGACTATCCCTCATCAGTCCTTGCCTTTCCAAATACATGTGCATCCTGTCCCTCAGGATTCCCTCCAACAACTTGCCCACCACCGACATCAGGCTCACTGGTCTATAGTTCCCTGGCTTGTCCTTACCATACTTCTTGAACAGTGGTACCACGTTAGCCAACCTCCAATCTTTCAGCACTTCCCCTGTGACTATCGATGATATAAATCTCAGCAAGAGGCCCAGCAATCACTTCTCTAGCTTCCCACAGAGACCTAGGGTACACCTAACCAGGTCCTGGGGATTTATCCACCTTTACCCGTTTCAAGACATTCAGCATTTCCTCTCTGTAATATGGACATTTTACAAGATGTCACCATCTATTTCCCTATAGTCTATATCTTCCGTATCCTTTTCCACTGTAAATACTGATGCAAAATACTTATTTAGTATCTCCCCCATTTTCTGTGGCTCCACACAAAGGCTGATCTTTGAGGGGCCCTATTCTCTCCCTAGTTACCCTTTTATCCTTAATATATTTGTAAAAACTCTTTCATTTCTCCTTAACTCTATTTGCCAAAGCATGTCCTCTTTTTGCCTTCCCGATTTTCCTCTTAAGTATACTTCTACTTCCTTTATACTCATCTAAGGATGCACTTGATCTCTCTTGTCTATACCTGACATATGTTTCCTTCTTTTTCTTAACCAAACCGTCAATTTCTAAGATGGTTATAAAATCATGAGGGGCATTGACAGGATGGGGGAGATCAAAACTAGGTTTAAGGTGAAAGGGGAAAGATTTATAAGAGACCTAAGGGGTGGGTTTTTCACGCAGAGTGTGGTGCATGTGTGGAATCACCTACCAGAGGAAGTGGTGAAGGAAATTACAATATTTAAAAGGTATCTGGATGGGTATATGAATAGGAAAGGTTCAGAGAATATGGGCCATATGCTGGTAAATGGGACTAGATTAATTTAGCATATCTGGTCAGCATGGACCAGTTGGAATGAAGGGTCTGTTTCCATACTTTACAGCTCTCTGATTTTATCCCAAAAGTCAGTGCTGACAGCAAAAGGGATTTCACTCATATTCTGACAATGTGAGAGCTTCCTTATAGATTCAGTGACCAACAGATGTGAAAGCAGTGCTTTCAATTGTTGTATTTGTGAACTACCTAGCAACATTTTTGCCCAATTTTTGAATAATGCGTGAACATTTGCCCAGTCTGTACATTGGCATTGTAGTATAAAACACCTTTCACTAGAATCAAACAATTAACAATGTCAACACTCATGTATTGCAACCTCAATGATGATATCACCTTATAGTGTGATACCAGTGAGACAGGACTTGGAGTAATCCTTATGCAGCAAAGACATTTGCATCCAGGTCACTAACACAATCATTGAGAAAATATGCCTGGCTGTTATCTTGTTTGTGAATATATTCATCAATATCAGTTTGGGAGAGACAAAGTGACATGAGAGTCTCACAACAAGTCATGCCAAAACATCTTTCTCAAATTGTTTCTATCTGCTCCGAATCACATGCAAAGAAAGTTGCTTCATTTGTAGATACGCCATTTGAAAGTGAGGTGCAGTCAGTGAAGTAAGTGCAGGCATGCTGTTGAAAGCAGGAGGAAAATTGAGCATACTAGAAGACAGGGCAATATTTTCTAGGTTTGTTGAGAAACAGCAGCAGAACATGTTCTGGAAATCATCAACCCAACAGGGGCATTAAATTTGAAAGACCAGCATCTTGTTCTGATCTAGCACTCACCTTCGGAATGATACTCAACGGAGATGGAATATCATCCTAGGGATGAGCAGAATAGCAGACAAACTGTGAACACAAATTGCCATATGAACCTTTAAAAGATTTGAACATTTTAGAAGTTACAGATGCAATGCAGCGACTGACAAATGTGGGACTGACCAGAGTTAACTCAAGGTTGAATTTTCTCCTCTTTTGTATGGCATGGGAAATGACAGGAAAGTTGGAAAAATACAGTGAGAATCAATAAAAAAGTTCAGAGCTCTGACACCAAAAACACATGTTCAAATTTTCCTCCTAAATTTTAAATGGCAACTTCAGAATACCACAGTTGAATGGAGTCCATGCAGTTGCATCTCATTGTTAACCCAACTCACCTTATGTCCACACCACTTCTAATTGTCCTCTCTTTCTGTGAGAAACATGATGGAACAAATTCCTGACATGAAGGTCAGAGTGGATACCTAGTGGTTCAGCTAACCAAATGCTTATACCAGCCATTATCCAACTGTGTGTGCAGCTCCAAGTCTCTCCATGATCCAGGGCCACCATTCTCCTCAACCCTTCAACTCGAGAAGTCAGCATGGTTACTCAGCAACCCACTCACACGTCACTTCATCCCTTCAACATTTTGGAGCTTAGGGACTCCAAGGAACTGAATGTTTGTGCTGGTTGCTCTTCTGAGAGAGATGCATGTATATCTCATGCATGGCAAGTCTCTTAAGATTGCTATCTTTGGAGACCACTGCAGTGCAAGGGAGGCTGGTCATTTGAAATGTTCATTGTATATTCTCAGCATTTAAAAAACTGATAGAACAAACCATTCCCTGCAGATATGTGGAATCCTCACTGATTCCTCACTCTCATTCACTTTCCTATGGCTGGACAAATGGAATGCCACAGGAGATTTCATCCTGCCCAGTAAACCTGATGGTTTACTGTTGGATTTGTTTGTCAGTTTTCCTACCTTCCTGCCCATAACTGATTGACCCCAAAATATTCCCATTTTAGGTTGCAGGTTTTTGTCATGTTATAGATGTAGATCTATATCTATAAGAAGGTGGGTAAGACTGTCTGAAGCTGTTCACTTAGAATTTTTACAGACAGCTATTAGGATTCTTTTGTTCATCAGTTTGATTTGCATTAGCAATGTCACCAAGGTGAAAATGTAGCAACTCATTATGCTAACTCAATTTCCCATATGCTTGATTTGTGAGATATTTTCACAATGCCTCGGAATGACACCCAGAGGGAGGCAGATAACTGATAAACATAAGATGAGAATGACTTATGTGATTGAGAGCTATGGCAGAGAAAAGATTAAAAAGAACCATTATGTCTGCTAGCAATGAGCCATGATCAATAAAAACATTTTGTACTGAAAGCATGCTATGAACATTGTGCAGAATACAACAAGAATATCATCATTAAGCTTCTCCTAAGCAAGCCATTCATTCCCTCAGACTTTAATAGATTTTTTTTCCCTTTCTTCAATCATTATTTAGGAAGATACATACAGATGTAATGCCCAGAGAAGCAGATAACCTAGTTTGAGTTGATTATATGGCATCTTTGAATACAATCATTCTACTGATTAAATATCTTCAAAGCAAATTATATCATCAGGTTTTTCTTTTTATTCTTTGTCTAACAGCTCATCACTTATATAGTAACAACAAAATAATTGGTTTCCTATAACTAATGTGTTTGATTTGTTTATGGGTTGCAGGCATTGCTGCTATGCCAGCCTCTACTGCCAATCTCCAGTTGCCCCTCAGAAGAAAGTGCTGAACTGCCTTCTTGAGAAGTTGTAGCCACATAGGGTAGATACGCCCACAATGCTTTTAGCAAGAGATTTCCAAGAATATTAACCCTGCATCATTGAAGGAATGGATATACAGTTCCAATTCAAATGATGTGTTTGTTGGAGTGGAAATTGGAGGTTATGGTGCTCACATACATCTGAAGGTTTAGAAGGTGCTGTTGAAGGGTCCTTGGTGAATTAATACAGTGCACCTTGCAGATGATACACACTGCTGCCTCTTTGCCTCGGTGGTGGAGGCAGTCATTTTCAAGGTTGTATATGGGCTTTCCAGTAAAATAGACTAGTTTGTTCTCAATGCTGTCAATCCTCTTGATTGTTGCTAGAGCTGCACTCATCCAGGCAATTGTAGAGACACTTAGATCACACTCCTGACTTGTGCCTTGTAGATGATGGACAGGCTTTAGGAGGTCAGGGTCTCTGATCATTTCTTGTAGCTGAAGTACTTATATACACAGTATTTAACTTGTCAAGTTAAACAGAAGCACAATTATATTGATAACTGAAGGTAAGATTTCTCATTGTCAAGTTAATAGGCATTTCCCAATGTCTTCAACAGACTAGTATTTTGAATTAGTTACACTCCAGTTGCTAGCCTTTTGGAATGACAGTATAGCAGTTTATGAGTGCTCCATGCTAAATGTTAAAAATTCTGGGAGTTTATGAAGATGCAGAATTGATAGGAAGGAAAATATTAGCTGATCCATCAAGCTTTCAACATATGGAGAGGGGCGCATGAATAAAATACTTCTCCAAAACAGAAGACCCTCATCCCCAACTCATGTTTTTCATTTTATAAGGTTAAATTATTAAAGATAACCTGTGTTTGTGAGAAAGTTCTGGATTTCTAGTCGTGAAAAGTGGTGCAGCAATGTTAGTTCTTATTTTCACCTTCAGCATTAATTAAGTGGATGTGGTCCGTGACATTTTTTGAGAATCTGCTTTAAATCAAGTCAGCACTAGGCCAGTGATAACCATACTTCACACAAACAGCTCACAGATAGAGATGTTGGAAAGTTTATCAGGCCAACTGTTTATTGATTGTGGCAGAGTCCAGAATGTGATTGCAATAGGAAATGCTGGAGCCTTTGCAAAGAATGCTGTGGGGTTGACCCAGATCGGCCTCCTCCTGAGATTACAGATATCCGCCTTTAGCCAATTTGATTCACACTACATGGTATCCAAAAACTTCTGAGCACAGTAGGTACAGCAATGACAATGGGCTCCAGCAATATCTGAGCTGAATCCTTGTGCTTGAGAACTAGCCATACCAATCGTCAAGCTGTGCTACTACAACAGCAACATGAGTCTCTTCCCAACAAAACAGAAAATTGCCCACATTTGTCTGGACCACAAAAATCAGAATAATTCCAAACTGGTGAATTGGAACACCATCAACTTATTCTCCATTTTCAAAACAAAGTGATGGAAAGGATTATTGACAGTAATATCAACTCCGACTTATTCACCAATAATTTGTTCATGGGTGCTCAGTTTGGCTTCTGCCTAGGGCACTCTTCATTATGGTCTACAAATGAACATTTCCAGTGGTGATGTGAGTGATAGCCCTTCACATCAAGGCAATACTTGCCCTACTGGAATTGAGGTCACTGAGAATCAAGGCAAAAGCCTGCCACTGACTGAAGTCACACCTTGGAAAAAGGAAAATGACAGCATTATTGGAGTTTAAACACCTCAGCTCTGAGCAATCATTGTAGAAATCTCTCAGTCCATTTTACCTTCAATTACTTCATGACAGGCCTTCTACTATCTTTCATCATAAGTTTAGAAGTGGGTTTGTTTGCAGATGAATAAACAACATCCATTTGCATTCACAACTCTTTAAATGCAGAAGAAATCATTATCTGGTTGAAGTAGAACCTCAAACAATACTCAGGCTTTAATTGATAAATGGAAAGTAACATTTACGGTATAAAAGTGTCAGGCAAGGGCCACCTCCAAGAAGAAAAGTGAAAACATGTCTCCTCGATTCAATGACATTCCTGAATAGTCTACTATTAACATCCTCAGCACCACTATTAACCAGAAACCTAACTGGATGATTCATGTAAGTGCTGTTACTGAAAGAGTCAGTGAGAAGTATTATATTTTGCGTTGAATAATTCACCTATAAATTTTCCAAACCTTTTCTGCTATTTACAAGGCACAAGACCAGAATGTATTGTGATTTGTTCTACTTTTGACTGGTGAGCAACAGTCAACATTACTGCAACATTACTGAAGAAGCTTGGCCCTATTCAAGTCAAAGGAACCCAATTGATTGACACACTCTAAACATGCATTCCCTCATTTCAATGCACCCAGCTGCAAGTTTCATTTCAACTCCTCAAAACCTCTTTCAAACCACACTCTTAACTCTGATCTCCAGCATCTCCTCACTTTCTCCCAGTACTCCAGACCATCGTCAACACCTTTACGTCGACACCTTTACGGAGGCATATAGGAGCATGGATCACACCCTGAATATCAGCAAGATGAAGGTCCTTCATCAACATGGCCTGACCTTGTGGAGCAAACTCCCAAAACATCAAGGTCCGTGGGGAGGCCTTAGAGAATGCTGACCACTTCCAAAACCTCGCAAGTGTCCTGTCGGCCAAAGCCGCTATTGATGAAGAGATCCAGCACCACCCCCAGTGTGCTAGCTCAGTCTTCAGCCGCATGAGGAAAAGCGTGTTCAAGGAAAACAACATCAGATCCAACACCAAGTTCATGGTTTACATAGCTGTGGTGGTTCCCATCCTCCTATCTGGCTCTGAGACCTATATGGTACTATCGGCAGCAGACACCACAAGACACTGAAGAAGTCCCACCAGCACTGCCCATGCAAGATCCTGTGAATCTGCTGGGAAGAAAGGTGCACTAACACCTGCATTCTTGGCCAGGCTGACATCCCCTGCATCAAGGCAGTGACACCTCACCCCACCCCCAACCCCTTAATCAGTTATGAGGGGCTGGGCACGTCGACTGACTCATGACTTCCCAAACAGGTGCTCTATCTAAGCTTCAAAATGGCAGATGAGCTCCAGATGGCCAGAAGAAGCGCTTCAGTGATATCCCCAAGGCCTCACTGGTGAAGAGCAACATTCCCACAGATACCTGCAAATCACTGGCCCAAGACTGTCCAAAGTGGAGAAAGATCATCCAGGAAAGCAGCTCGAGACTTGCTGTTGGGGAGAAAATGGAAGCCAGGCAAAAACAATGAAAGGAGTGTACCACCACACCAATACTGCACCCACCCCTTCCCGTGAACACCTTCTTCCCCTAGTATGACAGATTCTGCGGTAGCCACATCAGTCTGTGCAGCCACCTATTGGCTCACCCTGACAGTGAACGAGAGTCATCCTCATTTGTGAGGGGTCACCGATGATGATGATCAATGCTGAAAAAATGCAGGAGGTCAGGCAGCATCCAAGGAGCAGGAGAATCAACGTTTCAGGCATAAGCCCTTCAACAGGAATCAAATGAAGGGCTTATGCCCAAAACGTTGATTCTCCTGCTCCTCGGATGCTGCCTGATCTGTACCTTTCCAGCACCACACTCTCGACGATGGTCTGTAGTAGCTCAAACTAATGTTGCCTCAAAATAATAGTAATCCTCTTCCCTCCAAGTCTGTAACTCTGGCACATGACAGCAGCAGCTATATTTGTGTGCGATTTGATGTGGTGCTCCATCTTATCTTATAACTATATCATCATTCATTGTCACTGGGTGAAAATCCTGGAAATCCCCTACTAATCAGCATTGTAAATGTATCATCACCGTATGGATAAATGTAATTCCAGAAAGCAGCTCACAAACAACTTTTGACATGCAAAGGGATGGCAATAAATGTTAGCCCTGCCAGCTATACACACATACTATCATTAATATTATAAAAGAAAATTAAACTGGTATATAAGGTGTTATTTCTTTGGTAATATCCCATGTGAAGTAACAGGCAGGAAGATGAGCTGAACAAGACACCAGATTCTCCATTGTAGGAGTACAAATGGTTATTGTTTAGTTGTGCAGCAAGAACAAAGATCTTTTCCTCTAATGGATGATGGTTATGAGAGCAATTTGTCAACAGATTTGGAGAGAGGTAACAGGCCATCAAAATACTAGCAGCAATGCCTCCAGGGCCTGGCTAAAGTACAGGAAACCATTTAGTGATTTACCAGGAGTGCCAAGGTAAGATATGCTCTTCAATTTTCATTTATTCTCTGCATTAGATCTATCAATCATTCCCTCTTCCATTTCCGTTCCTTTCCAGGTTAACATGGAATGCTTTCACTGTGTCTTCTTTCTGTTGCAGTTTACACCATCAACAACTATTGTTGCTATTTCTTTCTCTTGGTTATACTCGCTGATTTTTTTTGAGTCATCTTGCTGACTAGCTGGTTCATGTATCTCCTTCAGGAGAGCAGAGACTAGCCCATTTACATGGTTCCTGCTGGAGAAACTATGTATTAAATGTCAAAAATAAAAGCAAATTACTGCGGATGCTGGAATCTGAAACCAAAAAAAAGAAAATGCTGGAAAATCTCAGCAAGTCTTGCTGCATTTGTAAGGAGAGAAAAGAGCTGATGTTTCGAGTGTAAATGACCCTTTGTCGAAGCTTCAACAAAGGGTCAGTTAGACTCGAAACGTCAGCTCCTTTCTCTCCTTACAAATGCTGCAAGACTTGCTGAGATTTTCCAGCATTTTCTCTTTTTTGGTATTAAATGTCAATGATATTTTGCATGCTGCACCATTCCTGGAGGAATTACTACCTTTTTAATTACAAAAATTACTAAAATACTCTAATTCTCATTGAATTTCAAAATAAATTGAATCGGCATTCATATTATACATTAGTTCCCTTGTCGTTAGTGGTATTCATATAATTGTTTAAAAATTGTGTCTTTCTAGTGGAGGGTGTCACCCACAAAAATCTCAAGACTTCCACCAAAGTTGCATTTTCATTGAATCACAGAATCATACAGTACTCTGAAAGTGGCAACACAACTGGATAACGTGGGAAAGAAAGCATATGGCATGCTTGCCTTCATCAGTCAGGGCACTGAGAATAAAAGATGGCAATTCATGTTGCAGCGGTATGAAACATTGTTAGGTCACATTTACAGTATTTTGTGCAGTTTTGGTCACCACACTATAAGAAGGATGTGGAGTCTTGAGAGAGGGTGCAAGCAAGGTTTACCAGGATGCTGTCTGGATTGGAGTATATTAGCTATAAGGAAAGTTTGGACAAACTTAGATTGTTTTCACAAGGGCATCAGAGGCTGAAGGGGGCGACTTGAAAGAAGCATATAAAAGTATGAGAGGCATGGATGGGTTGGATAGTTAGAGTTTTTTTCCCAGGGTGCAAATGTTAAATATGAGGTGCATAGGTTAAAGGTGAATGAGAGAAAGTTTAAGGGAGATATGAGAGGAAAGTTTTTTTAACATAGTGGGTTGTAGGTGCCTGGAATTTGCTAACGGGGAGGTGGTAAAAGCAAATATATTAGCAATTTTTCAGAGGCATATAAGCAGACAGATCAACAAGCAAGAAATAGAGAGATACAGACCACATGCAAGCAGAAGGGCTTAATTCAGAATGGCATTGTGGTTAGCGTAGACATGGTGGGCCGAAGGTTTGTTCCTGTGCTCTGATTCTTGATTACAGAAGGGGCCAAATGCTTTTTAAAGATTGTGAGATTACCCGCCTCTACTACTCTCCCAGATAGTGTGCTCCAGACCCAAAACCCTAATGGGGTCACGTTTTATTGATTCATGCTTGTTATGACCACCAGGTATGTCCACAATATGGTTGGTGAACTGAAATATTGCAACTCATTTGGGCCCTTTTAAAGCAAAAACAAATTAAATTACTCAAGTTAAAGAGACCAGCTGTCAAGCTTTTGATTAAACATGTTAAAAGTTAGTCTATTATAAATTATTCATGAAATCACCTTCAAATAAAGAGATAAACCAATGAAATAAAAAAAAGGTATTCAGAGAAAGTACAGAGAAGACAAAATAATATTTATGTCACTAAGTCCATGTGGTAAATTATTTGGGCTGTTTACTAGAATTCTTTGTTACTACAGTGATAAGGTTAAAACTTGGAAGTTAGATCCAACAGCTGAAATGGCTTCTGTAACTGAGTAGTTGGTATTTTCTTGCACAGGCTAACCAGCAGGACAACAGATTTTGGAAGAGAGAGAAAACTCCTGGCTACTGGTTCTGTAGGTCTAGCAATGTCAGCTGCCCAGTTACTCTCACCAGGAAAATATTAGTTATTTTAAGGTCTCCCTCCCTCTCTATCTTTTTGGAGAAAAGCTTCTTCCAGATAACTCGAGAAAGAATCTCTAGCTTTCTTGCCTTTATATATCAATCCTGGGTAGCATACCACAAAAGCTGCTGTAAAGTAATGAAATTTGCAGCAGACTAAACTATGTTGCATATCAAGAATTTGTATTCCAGAAGCAGCCTTTTTCCCCTTTGCGGTTCTTAGGTCATGTTCTGGACAATACCTTATTTACACTCTCACAATGAGTCGTCAATAAAAATTTAGTTATCTCCTGGCTGAGAATGTTTATATGCCTGGGCTTATAACACTTTCTATCACTTTGATCTTGCAGTTATATAAAGAAGTGACTTGTTGCATCCATACTTTCAGCTTTTTTCCCAGTTGCAATCAGGTTAACTTTACATAAGAAAGCAGAACATGTTTCTATAAAAAAAATCAGGTGGTAACTATACAATTGTGATACATTCTTAGTAAAGCAGGATTGAATGTGAGGATTATTTGAACAACAAAAAAATTTATGTTCTTTTGGATTTCTTATAATATTCTTGTGAATGTCCATGCAATTATTAAGAGATCCAAAGGGTACAATTCTATGTGCACATGATGCTTCTACAAGCTGTCTCAAAATGCTATCTGGCTCAGTCATATTTTTGTTCTTTTGCTTTATATTGCTTAACCCCAACCAATGAGATCCCTACAGGCATTCTTCAAAATTAGATTAGATGCCCTACAGTATGGAAAGAGGCCCTTCAGCCCAACAAGTCCACACAGACCATCCAAAGAGTAAAGCACTCAGACCCATTCCCATACCCTATATTTACCCCTGACTAAATGCACATAACACAAGGGCAACTTAACATGGCCAATTCACCTGACCTGCACATCTTCAGATTGTGGGAGGAAACCGGAGAACCCAGAAGAAGCCCAGGCAGACATGGGGGGAGTGTGCAAACTCCACACAGACTGTTGCCCGAGGAGGGAATGCTCAAATCAGAGGCAGGTCAAGTGCAGGAGACAGATAATCTCAACAAGGCACACTGCCTTAGGTCACACCAAAGGTAAATGAGACCCACCCAGCAGTTTCCTTTGACTAGTGTTTATAAGACCCCACTGCTACTTTGTAAACGTAGTCGATGCTGTATGCTTAAAATCCTCTTCAATAAGGAAAAAGTGAAGGGACTTTGTGTCCTTTGCCCTGACCTCAAGAAACTGTCAGTTTGAATGAACACTGTCACAGCTCTGAATGTTTATGTTATCAGCTGATTTCAGACAACTGAGGATTTAGTCAACATTACCCAGTTTGCGGCTCATTGTTATATCAACCATATTACTGATCCCCTCTTTAATGGTGCATTCCAGTTAATCTAATTTGGGGTAACAACACAGATAATAATTAGTGACTTTTACAGTTTTTTACATAAGAGTTAAAAATAGCACCAATATTACAATTCAGTGTCCATCTTTACAAATGGAAATATTTCAGTTTCTCAGACTTTAGGTGATATATAGTCAATGATATAAAATCCTACGGGAAATTGCTGGTAGTTGCTACAAATATGTACACTAAGAAATTCCAGCATTCCAAATTCAGCTCATTTGGAAAGAGAATGGTCATTCTGTAATGGAGATAAGAACTGCCCCTTACACTCCTTTCTAGTGTAGTTTTTTATCCTTATTATCCTTATTCAGTTTCCCAACTTATGATCTATGGTCTCATTCTAGAATCTGATTTGTCCATTTTGGCCGTCAACTGGGATCCTAACACTGTTTGTGTTGTAATGTTACTTGTAGCATAGCTTTGATCTTAGGAGTTGTTTCAGCTGAACTTGAAATTCCATCGTGATAGGCGATAAGATTTGTTTCTTCAGTCAAAGTAATTGATCAGACAAGATTGTAAAACTTATTTCGGTATGAAACTTAAAATTAACAACATGTTCATTGATTTGAAGAAGTTCCATGAATGTCAGCTGAATTATTAATTATTTTTAAATAACAAATCTTTCTGAGAAATGCATCTGGTGTCTTCTTTCATGCAGGGATATCATCTAATGCAGGTGGTTTTTCTAAGAAATGACTCCTTTCATGTCCTTGTAATTTTGCATTTGGATTTTTACTGCTCTGAAACTATGTTCTACCTCATCCAATTTCATGAAGTAACTGAGAGTCTTGTAGATTTAGTATTCTTTTGTCATTTTAGGGCATTGCTTGTTCCTATGTGGCTTTGTTGTTCATAGCAACGATACAGGCTCTTAACATTTGATGAAGAGTCACCAGACTTGAAACATTAACTCTGTTTTCTCCCCACAGACATTGCCAGATCAACTGACTATTGCCAGCAACTTCTGTTTTTATTTTTAATATCTGTTGTTTCATTCATTCTGTTTTGCTTGTCTTATGTTTCATTAAACATATACATACACAACGTGAATAGATTGTGATGCTTTTCTGAGGCAGGGCTGTTCTTCTCCTCTCAAGATCTTTCCAAATCTTTCTGATTTCTGCTTCTAACATGATTAAACAGTTTTCTCCCAAGTTTAATCTTCCTTGAAATCTAACAAAAATGCATCACTGATTCTAAAATTCCAACTCTTTGATTCTGATTTCAAAGCTCCACCGTAACAGTTTTCTATTGATCTGTACAGATCATTAATGAAATCTGTTGACTCCCAGGATGTTAAATTATTCTGTTAATTCTTGCTCTTTCAAGAATTTTGTTTGTTCTCAGACTGAAGTAACATGCTACTTCATCTTAAAAAATATCTGTGCTCCTTTGATATTTGGATATTTTCAACATGGTCTGTTACAGAACTAACTGAACATAATCGATTTGTTCAGATTCAGTCATTGTTTGAAACTTTGAAGCACTTCTGTATCTTTAGAATTATTTTCTGCATGATGTCCAATCCCATGTTCTGTTTGACCCATCTCTGTTTGAATCTTTTCAGAAGCATTATTTCTCCTTCCATTTCTTCTTAATGTTTATTTATTCTTTTTTCCTTTCAAGTCATTTTAAATCTGTAACATCATAATGCTGTTCATAATCTAACACCTTAAAGTTTGCATCTTTGCATTAAATCAATGCTTCAAATTCTATTATCTAAAAGAATATTTAAACTTGTAATTTTTGTATTCAGTCAGTTAAACTCTGAACCACAGCAATATTGTCAGACTCTTTCAATAAAGCTTTAAATTCTGTTGACAAGCGAAACTGGGTTGTATTACTTGCAAGCTTTAAATTGTTGAACAGAAATAATGAATTTTTGTTTGGTTTGTTAAGATTTTCCCACTTTTTAAATTACCAGAATAGATAGAGATGGTGCAGGCTTAATGGGCCAAAGGGCCTTTTCTATACTCTATCAACTTATGATTGAGGCGATCCTGCTTTATGGAAATATTTCTTGTTTTCTTTAGGGTCAAATGAATATTTTCCAACTTGTCATGTCCCAAAGCGTAATGCGCATCACCTTGCATAAATTTTTAAATAAAGGTCTATGGTAATGACCAAAGTAAAAATCCCTGCTGAAATTGTGGGCTAAATTATAGGTTGCAGATGACATAAAACTGGGTGGAAGGGTGAACAGTAAAAAGGATACAATGGTCAAATGCATGGCAGAGGTTATCCACTTTAGTGGCATAAACAAAAAGGCAGATTGTTATCTGAATGGCAATAGACTGGGAAAGGGGGAGTTGCAATGAGACCTGAGCATTCTTGTATACCATCACTGAAAGTAAGTTTGCAGGTGCAGCAGGTGGTGAAGAAAGCAAATGGTATGTTAGCTTTCATAGTGAGAGGATTTGAGTATGGGAGCAGGGGTGTCTTTTTTTAATTGTTCAGGGCCTTAGTGAGATCACTCCTGGAGTATTACCTGTAATTATGGTCTCCTTATGGAAGTTCTGACTATGGAAGCAGAATGGTTTAACATTCTGGTAAATGGTTTACTGAGATAGCAGGACTGACATATAAAGGTAGCCTGGATCGATTACTGGAGTTAAGAAGAATTAAGAGCCAGCTCAGAGAAACCTTGAAAATTCAAACAGGACCAGAGAGCGTAAATGCAAGAAGGATGTTTACAATGACTAGGGAGTCCAGAACCGAGGGTCAAAGTCTAAAGCTGCCATTTAGGACCAAGATGAGAAGAGGTTTCTTCATCAGAATGGTGAGCCTGTGCAATTCACTGCTACAGAAAGTGGTTGAAGCCGAATCATTAAAGGTTTTCAAGAAGGAGTTAAATATAATTCTTAGAGCTAAATGGATCAAAAGGATGAGCCTAAAGCAGGTGCATGTACTGTGTTAGATGATCAGCCATGATCATTTTGAACGGTCGAACAGGCTTAAAGGGCTGAATAGCTTACTTCTGCTCCTAATATTCTATTTTTCTGATTTCTGCGTTTTAAATTATGTTAAGTAATCTTCTAAAAGTCTTATAATTATTCAAAATGTCTTCATTTCTGTTCATTTCAAAACAAAAGTATTTCATTTTACCTTTGATCCTTCTCTGACTAGTCTTTACATTATTAATGTAATGATTTCCACCATCCTCCCCATTCCCCACCTTGGCCTCTATCAGAACCAATTTTTCTTTAAGATACTGACCAGGTATGACTAGCTTTCACTCTTCTATGTGTCCACACTGATTTTCCTCTGCCTCTTATCAATCTGAGGTGAAGGTCCTTTCCTGAAGTGTTGAATCACCTTTTTGCCGCTCATGGGATTGATGCTGAGCATTGGCCAGTTTTCGTTTTCAGCTGTTGACTGAGTGCACCTCTTCCTAAAGTGTAACATTCTTAAAGTGATTAACTCACTTGATTTTAAAACATCTTTTCATCTGAGTCAAAAGTTTTCTCTTCTTCATTGTTACCTTCAGGCATTTCAACAGCTATGCCCATCACTGATCGCCATATTGTATTTGGTTCTGGGTTAAAACCACTAGTGATTTCTGGTTGAGATAGTTTGCTGACTCCAATCCCATGTTATATGCTGGGTTTAAAGGAAAGAAAAAACACTAGGGAGTTGAAACTCTTTTAAATAAGAAATTTTGGATTGTTACATCATCATAGTAGGTTAAAGTTCACATGAACTAATTCGGCATAATTACAAGGATCAGCAGCCAACTATGTCATGTCTATCTTTATCATGACCTACCACAGAACTAATTGATTCTCTACATAAAGACTATGAGACATCATCAAGTTGACCAGAGCTAATGTAATGTCAGTGTTGATGTCTGCTTTGTTTGTCAAATCCGGATGACACAGGTTTTCTGCACAACAGTAGTAGCTTTATTATTGGACAGCCGGCGAGAGATTCAAAATGTCCCCAAAGTAGCCATGTGTCTCCTTGTGGTGACACTTCTTCATGAATCTCTGCCTTACACACAGAGACAGTAGATTTTTGTATGAATTAAACAAAAGGTTGATCAGTCACATGGGTGATTGTCATTACATAGTTTAAAGTAGGTAATTATGAATTTACAAAGCCTAATGAATGTTGATGTCCTGTGATAACGTGTGAATGGATTACAAAAACTGATTATCGTATTCTTCATGATTATGTGTTGATGGGAAGAGATTAAGGCAGAAGGGTTTTGCCTGATGCAAATGGGGGATTCACATACCTGTGCTAATATGGAGGGGAAGCGAGACAATGGGAACGGGAGGCAGTTTAACAGGGTTGTGGCCAAGGCTATCAGTCTTGTCTGGAGAGGGAAACTGCCTCTGTCTGGGACTACAGGGGGAACTCACCTGTGTGTCTCCACTAGTATCCATTTCTGAGATATAGCCTCCTCCCTACTGAGATGTTCTGTCTGGATTGTAAGGTGGTTGTGGACCAGAATCATAAGACACAGACTTTATAGCAACAAGATTGCAGTGTCATGGAAATTAATACGAAACAAATTTAGCTTAAGTCATTCAACTTTTAGAATGACCATATTAGTTTTGGTTTCTTCGCATGTAAATCCCAGAACTTTTTTTAAGGTTACATTCTCAAGGTAGCTTTTAACAATAGGTGTTATCTCAGCTCAGATAATGCATTGAAGGGGTGAAGTTAAAGTCTGACTATGCCCCAATGTTAGGTCAGATTGATTCTATTTCTAAAATGGGAGTTACAGAACCTTACATGGATTTATGCAGTTTTTGAGCAAAATAACATGTAATTCTGTAAGTACAAATTCAGTTCACAAACTTATATATGCTTGTGTACAGGAGAGACCGAGTCAGTGTGTGTATGTGTGTAGGGGTGTTATGGCGATGAGAGCTGTGTCTGTGTGTGAATCTAATAGGGTATAAGTGTGGGGGAGGGTGCATGTGTGGCTGTGAGTGTAGAGGGGGTGTGTGTCAGCATTTGAGACAGAGCTTGTGTACGAGAGACAGTCTGCATGCATGTGTGGGTCTGAAGAAATGTGTGTGTATGTGTGTGTGCATGAGTGTATATGTGTGAGAGAGAATGTATAGTGTAGTGGGGTCGCCTGTTGTGTGACATGAACCCGACCACCCAGTTCTGACATGCCACATCGAGAAACCGTAATTACCTCCTCAGGAGACAGACACGAGCTGCAACCAATAGGATACCCTTTGTTGTCCAGTACTTCCCAGGAACCGAAAAACTACGTTATGTTCTTCACAGCCTACAACACATTATTGATGAGGATGCACACCTCGCCAAGACCTTCCCCATGCCTCCACTTCTTGCCTTTAAACAACTGCCAAACCTTAAACAGATCATTGTTCACTGATTTGGAGATGCTGGTGTTGGACTGGGCTGTACAAAGTTAAAAATCACACAACACCAGGTTATAGTCCAACAGGTTTAATTGGAAGCACTAGCTTTCAGAGGGCTGCTTTTTCCACAACGACCTGATGAAGGAGCAGTGCTTCAAAAGCTAGTGCTTCCAATTAAACCTGTTGAACTATAACCTGGTGTTGTATGATTTTTAACATTGTTTGCTGAAAACTGCCTGGCAACACCCTACAACCCTGTCATGGCAGACGTTGTAAGACATGTCAGAGTGACAACACGGACACCAAAATTACACATGGGGACACCACTCACTATGTACTCGACAGGTACTCGTGACTTGACCAACGTTGTCTATCTCATACCTGCAGGCATGCCCTGAGGCATGGTACATTGGTGAGACGGAGCAGATGCTATGGCAACGGATGAATGGACACCGCACAACAATCAACAGCCAGGAGCATCCCCTCCCAGTCAGGGAATACTTCAGCGATCCGGGACATTCAGCCTCAGACCGTCGGGTGACTATCCTCCAAGGGGGCTTCAAGACGGGCAACAACACAAAGTTGCCGAGCGGAGGCTGATAGCCAAGTTTGGTAACTATGGGGATGGCCTTGACTGGGACCTAGGTGACCTCACTTCACTGTACACTCTCTCATATATACACACACTCATTCACTCAGTCATGCAGACCCTCTCTCATACACAAGCCCGCTCTCATTTGCTCACAAACCCCACGCTCACATCCACATACGCACCCCACACAGACACACTCTCTCACAGACACTTCACACTCCCATACACACAGCCATATGCACTCACTCACTCGGTGTCCCCTGCACACACACACATATGTTGTTAAAAGCTACCTTGAGAATGTAACTTTTAAAAAAGGTTCTTGGATTTACATATGAAGGAACCAAAACTAACATGGTCATTCTAAAAGATTAAAGACTTAAGCTAAATTTGCTTAATATTACAATCTGACACTGCAATTCTATTGCTATAAATTCTGTGTCTTATGATTCTGCTCCACCTGATGAAGAAGCAGTGCTTCGAAAGTTAGTGCTTCGAAGTAAACCTGTTGGACTATAACCTGGTGTGTGATTTTTAATAGCATTCATCAACTTTTGGATCATACCTTTTGAAGGGTTGATGATACCAACAATTTCCTCTCTTTATGTGAGCTTCTATCTACTAGTATACTCCATCATGAGAACTGACTTTGCATACCAAAAGAGTTCAAAACACAGAAGATCTGCCAAGGTCAGATTTGCTCATTTCAGGCAAACAAAAAATCTCACAGCATTCTGATGCTGCTGCTTCAGAACTGGAGTGAAAGAGGTAACATCTCTATCGCTACGTCTTAAAAGCTCAAAGAACCACAGAGTCATAATTCCAGAAATAGCTATTCTATTAGAACCTTAGAACAGCTATACCTATCAAGTGGCTATTCATTATGCTGTAGTGTCCATTGAAGATTTAAAGAAGAGCAATTTACTCAGTGCTGCTCCCTTACCTTTTCCCCTTAGCTGTGCAACTTCCTTCTCTTCAGATAATTATCCAGATCTCCTTTGAATGCAATGATTCAATATGATTCCGCCATATTAGCTGGGTATACATTCCAGATGCTAATCACTCACTACATTAAAAATAATTCCTCATATCACCACTGCTTCTTGTTCAAATCACCTTAAATCAATCTCCTCTGAATCTTGAAGATTCTTCCTATGATCCTGCCAAGTTTCTTCATAACTTTAAGGAGCTCTATCAAATCTCTATAATCCAAGAAGAATAGCCCTAGCTTATCCAATCTATGCAATATAAGATCTGCATCCTGGAACCATTCTTTTAAATCTTTTCAGAAGCTTCTCTCATGTCTTCATATTTTTCTGAACGTTTAGTGCCCAAAACTGAAATCCAGTTTAGGTCAAACCTGAGTATTATGAAGGTTCATCATATCTTCCATACATTCCTATTTTCCAAGATGGAAGTTTCCTACTAGAGGTGGGAAGTGGGAGACAGGAGTTGGGACTAATTTTTATGTCAGACTTCCACCTTCATCATAGCAATGTGTGCAGGTGAAATTTCACCTCTTGCAAAAATGGCCGGCAATTGGTACAAAGCAGAAATGCAGGCAGGCTAAGGCTCAAGTTAGCTTTGTTCCCAGACACTTCAGTCCAATTCTCAATTGCCAGCAAGGGCTCCTCAAATTGAGGTTAATTGTGAAATCATTTAAAGTCACTCTCACCCTCACTAACCTCCTCATCCCTTTATTTGCATGATCCTTTTGCATCTGTCACCTTATTCTGTACTCCAATACTCATCCTAACCATTCACCCAGTGTTCACCTTATACATAGAAATTGCAACATTTGGAAGTCATGGGAAAGCTCAAACCACAGTCATCACTTGAAGAGACATTTGCAAAGTAATTAGCCCCCTTAAAAATTGAAAATTTATCAAAGCTGTCAAACTTGCATTTCCTCAGGACAGTTGCATAAACAAGCTCTACACTTCATTAATCCATTAGTGCTTTCAAAGGCATCAAAAAGCTCCTACAGAGCAGAACAGATTAGATTAGATTAGATTAGATTCCCTACAGCGTGGAAACAGGCCCTTTGGTCCAACTAGTCCACACCGGATGGCTGAACTCATCTATAAAGAATGAAAACAGTGGAGAGTGTTTAAATAATTAGCTCTAGATCTCACACTGTACAATGCAAAATAGTAACTTATGCGGCTATGCTAATATACCTGAAGACTCTTCCACTGCTACATAGCTATTCTTTCACTTGACAGCTTGTCAGTTGTCATAACTACCAACTTGGAATCAATGTTATTTAATGATTATGTATTCCAATTCTAGCACTGTCATCACTCATTTTAGTAAACACAGATACAATTAAGACTTTATAATTTTATGATGAAGCATTTTTTACTCATCAGTTATACTTTGCACACCTCCATTCCACAGCTATGATTTACAAAAGCTTCCAAAGCATAGCCACATTAAGGAAGATTAAAATGGTTTTCAGATGCCCACTCCTATAATAGTATTGGCAATATCTAATTGGGTTCTTAATCTGTCTTCTTTCCCATCGTAGTGAATATGACCAGAGATGGACATCCACTGTTGTTTCTTTGTGGCCTTTCCTTTTTTGAACCCTACTCATTTTGGGATCACAAAATGTGAAAACAGACTCTCTGTCAACTGATTTCTCAACCTGCCTTACTATGTCCTATAATCTTTGCAGATATGAATCCACTGCCTCTACTTTTGAACATGCTTTAGAATTATATCAGTTATTGTCTAACCTTGTTTTAATATCAACATGAATTACTTCACATTTACCTCCATTAAATTTCACTAACATGTCTTGTCCTTTCCAACAGCCTCTGTCCTGTTGAACTTTATCACAAACTTCTTTAGAATTCACAATAACATGTAACAGGTTCATAGAGCTTTCAGAATCCTACAATACTAATTGCTGCATTTAATCTATAGGCTGATTCACTCAATTACTTCTTGAAGTTGATGTGTAGGAGTGGGATTTGGGCTGCATTTGCTTCTTCACGTAGTCTTAGGATTCAAGTGAAGTTGACATTGAGATTTCAAATATTTTATTTACAGATAGCAGTACACATATTATTCATTGATTTTATGCATGTTAGTCAGTGAAGTCAATGGTAGTGGGACTAAAAATTAATCTTCTGGTGATTGGTATATGCTTATAATATATTTGACTTATTCGTTAAAGCCATAGTTTACAGCAATTGTTGAAGGGGAAATAAAGCATGTTTACTTCAGAGGAAAGGACAGCTCATTCCTCCTCAGAGATCCAATGGTTTCTCACCAATCATTCACACCTACTCAGCTACATGGAAGTTAATCTCATTGCTGTTGGCAGGCAGAAAGCCTTTGTCATCATCTGGTCACTTTTTGGCAGACCAGTTAGCTACTTGTTGCAGGCTGGATCTTCATACACAACGCCTAGCTTCAGCTCGTCTGTAGTAATGTTCTCCCATTGTTCCAACTTACAATGAGTGTCAAATACCTCCTTTTGAAAAGTGCAATAACCCTTTCCACAGTCCTTTGTTTAAAAATATGTCCTTTTGCTATAAAAATCCACAATCAAAAATTCAGAAAAGTAAAATGATATGAACTTTACACAGGGTTCTACCGTACTTTACCTTCTTGTTATTCCATACTTTCTTTTCACCCTACATACTGTTTTCACAAGCCTTTTCACCCTTTGTCGCAATCATAGGTGTACTGGCTTCTATTCAAGGGCAATGAGTTTAGAGACGTCAAGCTCAAATATGTGTTGTATCTTTGCATGAAGACTATTTTCTTCATTGTGTGGCAAAAGGTCAATTCCATGAATACGACAGTAGTCCCTGCAGTATCAGATCCTCAGCTGGGCAGGTGCCCGAGGTGTCAGTGGGGGAGCACTTTGGGGCCAGCGACCATAATTCTATTAGTTTTAAAATAGTGATGGAAAAGGATAGATCAGATCTAAAAGTTGAAGTTCTCAATTAGAGGAAGGCCAATTTTGATTGTATTAGGCAAGAACTTTCAAAAGCTGATTGGGCATAGATATTTGCAGGCAGAAGGACGGTTGAAAAATGGGAAGCCTTCAGAAATGAGATAATCAGAGTCCATCCAAAGTACATTCCCATTAGGGTGAAAGGAAAGGCTGGTAGGTATAGGGAATGCAAGATGACTAAAGAAATTGAGGTTTGGGTTAAGAAAAAGAAGGAACCGTATGTCAGGTATAGATAGGATAGATCGAGCAAATCCTTAGAAGAGTATAAAGGCAGTAGGAGTATACTTAAGAGAGAAATCAGGAGGTCAAAACGGGGAAATGAGATAGCTTCAGCAAATAGAGTTAAGGAGAATCTAAAGGGTTTTTACAAATACATTGAGGACAAAAGGGTAACTAGGGAGAGAATAGGGCCCCTCAAGGCGGCCTTTGTGTGGAGCCGTAGGAGATGGGGGAGGTACTAAATGAGTATTTTGCATGAGTATTTACTGTGGAAAACGTCATGGAAGATACAGAATGTAGGGAAATAGATGGTGACACCTTGCAAAATGTCCATATTACAGAGGAGGAAGTGCTAGATGTCTTGAAATGCATAAAAGTGGATAAATCCCCAGGACCTGATCAGGTGTACCCTAGAACTCTGTGGGAAGCTAGGAATTGCTGGGTCTCTTACTGAGATATTTGTATAATTGATAGTCACAGGTGAGATACTGGAAGACTGGAGGTTGGCAAATGTGGTGCCACTGTTTGGAAAGGTGGTAAGAACAAGCCAGGGAACTACAAACCAGTGAGCCTGACATCGGTGGTTGGCAAGTTGTTGGAGGGAATCCTGAGGGACAGGATGTACATGTATTTGTAAAGGCAAGGACTTATTAGGGATAGTCAACGTGGCTTTTGCATGGGAAATCATGTCTCACAAATTTGATTGAGTCTTTCGAAGAAGTAACAAAGAGGATTGATAAGGGCAGAATGGTGGACAGGTTCTATATGGACTTCAGTAAGGCATTCAACAAGGTTCCCCATAGGAGACTGGTTAGCGAGGTTAAATCTCATGGAATACAGGGAGAACTAGCTACTTGGATACAGAACTGGCTCAAAGGTAGAAGATAGAGGATGGTGGTGGAGGGTTGTTTTTCAGACTGGAGGCCTGTGACCAGTGGAGTGCCACAAGGATTGGTGCTGGGTCCACTAGTTTTCACCATTTATATAAATGATTTGGATGTGAACATAAGAAGTATAGTTAGTAGGTTTGCAGAAGACACCAAAATTGGACAGTGAAGAAGGTCATCTCAGATTAAAATGGATCTTGATCAGATGGGCCAATGGCTGAAAAGTGGCAGATGGAGTTTAATTCAGATAAATGTGAGGTGCTGCATTTTGGGAAAGCAAATCTTAGCAGGACTTAAACACTTGTTGGTAAGGTAAAAACAATGACTGCAGATGCTGGAAACCAAATTCTGGATTAGTGGTGCTGGAAGAGCACAGCAGTTCAGGCAGCATCCAAGTAGCTTCGAAATCGATGTTTCGGGCAAAAGCCCTTCAGTAAGGTCCTAGGGAGTGTTGCTGAACAAAGAGACCTTGGAATGCAGGTTCATAGCTCCTTGCAAGTGGAATTGCAGGTAGATAGGATAGTGAAGAAGGTGTTTTGTATGCTTTCCTTTATTGGTCAGAGTATTGAGGTCATGTTCCGGCTGTACAGGACATTGGTTAGGCCACTGTTAGAATATTGTGTGCAATTCTGGTCTCCTTCTTATCGGAAAGATGTTGTGAAACTTGGAAGGGTTCAGAAAAGATTTACAAGAATGTTGCCAGCATTGGAGGATTTGAGCTATAGGGAGAGGTTGAATAGGCTGGGGCTGTTTTCTCTGGAAGTCTGGAGGCTGAGGGGTGTGGATAGGATAAATAGACAAAGTATTTTCCCTGGGGTGGGTGGGGGAGTCCAGAACTAGAGGGCATAGGTTTAGGGTGACAGGGGAAAGTTATAAAAGAGACCTGAGGTGCAATTGTTTCATGTAGAGGGTGACACATTTATGGAATGAGGGGGTAGAGGCTAGTGCAATTGCAACATTTAAAAGACAGTTGGATGGGTATATGAATAGGAAGTGTTTAGAGGGATATGGGCCAGGTGCTGGCAGGTGCGACTAGATTGGGTTGGGATATCTGGATGGCATGGATGAGTTGAACCAAAGGGTCTGTTTCTGTGCTGTACATCTCTATGACTCTATGATTCACTAAGCAGCCTACTCTGCTGTCATGGAGGTTCGGTGGCTGTCCATGTAATTGATGATTGCTTATGGTTAGCAGAGAACCACAAAGGAATCACAAAGGAGTCTGGCCACAAACTCTTTGAAAAGGCTTTAGTTATCTTCAACCAGGATGCCAGTATATTAACTCCTTTGCCAACTATTCAACCAATCAAGAAAATTATTTTTAGTTTTGGCAAATTTTAACAAATATGTAAGTTCTGAAAGAAATGCAGTAACTAAAAGAGCTAACTTGCACTTGTTCATTTCAATCCCTTTGTTCATGCATTGCAGCCAGCATTGCTAGACTGTCTAGACAAGATAATGCTGCAGTTCCAATGGCACTCTCAAGCCCCATAGCTGCTTGAGTTGGTCAACTCTGGCTGTGTGCCTATAGAGTATGCAAAGGAAGACAGCCTCTTCAGCTGTCATAAGATCACAAGGTCAAGTTAATTTCCTTAATTGTTTTTGTTAATTGTTAGATAGAGTAGGAATGGAGTTGTTAAATACATACATTGTTTATTTAGCATTTTACATTCATGATTAGATTTTTAGCTACAAAAGGGAGTACACATTAGGTTGGATTGAAGAAAGATAGTTGGATGCTAGTAATAAGGATGGTGGTGTTAAGAATGATGAAAATATTGGTGTATGGGGATGAATAGTTCATATGAAATATCCTTGGTGGAGGTGCTCTGAGCTCAGCTATGAGTGGACCAGCAATGAATATCAGGCTTGCTCTTCCTCCTTCACTTCCTTATCCTTCATCTTTTTCCTGCATTCTTTTCTACTCCTCTTGTATCTTCTAATCTTCCTTCTTCTGCAATTCTTGTAGATATGGTCACTAATTATAACCAGATTACATGGCACACAATAAGCCACCACAGACATGAATATTCATTGATGGGCTGTGCTGCAAAACACATCCCGAAGAGAAGAGAGGAAGTCAAGCTAGCTTTGGGCTATGGGCCTGAACTTTTATCTAGGTCTCTAAAAATATTTTAGAAGTATTCTAGCACCAAGCTGGACATACCAATTTCCATCTTATTTTATACCCTTCTGGAGCAGGCAGCACTCAGATTTCACCCTGAGTGATTTGAGTGCTTGCAATCCCAATAACTTTTTTAGAGTGGTCATAGGTTTAGATGGTCAAAGGCAGTTTCTTGCAATATCTACTTTGAGGCAGTTCAGATTTTTGATCCTAATAAAATGAAACATTTGAAAAGTACAAAATTATTGAAGTGATCCAGCAAAAATGGCTTTTTTATTCACGCATTTCCGTTGTGTTTCTTCTTTATAAAAAGTCAATATTATCTCTTTAGTTGGGCTCAGCTGCTTGCTTTGTATGAGGAAATTAAAGTATTGGGCTGTTGCTGGCTTGACTCGTATTGCACAATGCCTGCTGTGTACAACAATCAAATGAACACTTGAAACTCCCACGAGCTGCAAGCTGGCCAATTTGTAAGGGTACACATTTGTAATAGTTGACTCCGCTATTTCCAGTGCTTTAAAACTAAGTTGGCACAGTCTTGTGGAGTTCCAAAGCACAGGCTGGCAACATGATTCACAAAATTATAAATTCTCATCTCACAAGCCAAGCTTATCTGTCAATGTGGGTGCCATAGAGGCAAAAGGGGAGAAAGTCAAAGCCAGTAAACAAACCTTTTGTTATTTAGTCTCATACAGAATTAAAATCTCTGTACTTACTGGCACTCCCACTCTGAGTGTGATTTTCACTTTAGGGCCCACATTTTTTTTCTCTCTGCATGGATAATAATTCTGTTACAGGCAGCCAAGCACTGTTGTTTGCTGACTCCTTGCAGTCATTAAAAATGACTCTTCCTACTTTCATTCTTCATTAAGAAGTTCACCAATGATTATGAGAGACAGGTTGGTCATGAACATTCCTCACTGCCCATTATTCCTAAACTTTCTATTAATTGTTGTAATCCGTTACAGAGGTATCCCTAGCACAGCTGTTCTGACTCCAGCCTTGGATTTTGCATGCATTATTTATGGTTCTCCATTAACAGTAAAGTTGGATGTCTCCCATTGAATGTCACAGAACCTAGTTGTTCATTTTAGTGCTGATTTATGAAAAGATTGTATATTGCCTAGACATGATTCTTTACATTCATATTGTAAAGAAATAAAATCATAAGCATCCAAAATCAGAGCTGAATAACTACATAAACATGTAGAATGTTCCAGCAATATAAAATCAACAACTTCAGATTTTCATGTTCCCCTTGATGTATTTTGGCACTATGAAACCTTAGTCATTTCATTTTGTCTTTTAAGTTAATGAACGTTCTTTAGCTGTCCTGAAGTTAGCTCAATATCTCAAGCAGAGCAGCTGCAAGTTTAAAGCATAAACTGACAAACATAGTCCCCAAGAGCTTCTCCCTTGTATGATATTAATATAAAATGTCATAACAAGATAATTTATCATAATGACTTCTATGTAAAATTTGCTAACATTTTAATCAATTTTTTTTTATTCAATTTATGTGAATTGCATAGCTTATTACATAATTAATTTAGCAAGGTATTCTAATCAACCCATTTGCCTTTTAGCTTAATTTAATGAACTTTCATGTTTATGACTTGTTAATTTGATTATATCATAATAGAATATTGCAACACTTTACATATGAAGCTATCTAATAGATATAATGTGGTTGCTTATTTTAACTGTTATTTTGCATAATTGTTTATACTTACTGTGTTAGTTTTGCAAAGGCAGAGTGTTAAAAAAATTATCAAATAAATCCATGTAGTACTTTTTATGTTGAATCTTATAATCAACAGGCTACATTTTCACTGTTCCAAGAACTTGTGTTATGTATTGTAAGCCTATGCCCATTAAGTACAAGATTGAAAATACAAGGAACCAGCCAACGAAGACAATTTACAGATCTTTTGGTTGAGCTCTAGTTTGGAGTTGTGCTTAATCAGAGAAATGATAATCAAATGGCTTGTTTCATCAAGTGGTTTTCAACCTTCATACAGATTGATAATTATGCGGAAACCCTAGGGTGTGATATATGTATCTCCAGAACAATTTTCGTCATTTTTATTTGAAACTAGATTCTAGTTTGTTCCACTCAAAAAATTAGAGTTCAAGTTTTGTTTCAGTTATGCAGTTTTCCTCTATGTTCCTTTCTAAATAAGATACATGACTTTCACTAGAAAACGATTAGATTCCTTACTTTACTAAACCTCGCCATTGTGATGCAGGAGACTTCTAGCAATTACATGCTGTCACCGTTGAGTCACTCCTAGTGATGGGCATCAAAATTTCCCATCCTAGGTATAGTCATCCTGAGATCCCTACTAAGTAATGAATGTTGTTAGAGAATGAAGATCGAAGAGTATTAGTTCTTGGCAAGTGAATTGGAACATCCTGTGGACAGAAACAAATGAAATGCCTTTTTAGTCTTGCCCTCAACCCATGACCAATGCTCCCTCCAAGCTGTATGGCTACCTGCACGTACAGTCACTCCAATATTGTGTGCAGAGCAATTAGAATTGGTACACCAACCGCAGTATTGATTTCTTAACCTCAAATGGACCTTGTAGGCCCATGCAATCAGAAAGAAAATGAGAGGAATGCTGCCCATGTTAACTTGTATAGTTATGTTGACAACTCTTCATTGTTTATCTGCAGCTAGAATCTATTTATTATAATAAATAACAATTCTTAACAAGTACAGTAATCTAATGCCCACCTAGGTTTAAAAGACAAGTAAAATGGGGAATTTTGCAGCAATTTCTGAAATCTTCAAGTTTTAAGATGATTCCAGGAATAGCAGGCCTTGATTTCGAGTACACTATTCCAGTAAGGCCTAACATTAGGCAGCTCAATAAAGAGAGAATGCATTAGTGCAGCACATTAATGCATCTTTCATTGATACAAATATGGCTCGACAGTGATATCTATAATCTTGACAAATAAGTATGAAAGGACTGTGGATGCTGTGAATCAGAAACAAAACTATAAATTGCTGGAAAAGATCAGCAGATCTGGCAGCATCTGTGGAGAGAAAACAGAGTTAACATTTTGGGTCCAGTGACCCTTCCTCAAAACCCCTATAATCGTGACAGTTGAGCTCCTGATCTGAAGCAAATCATTGCATAATGATGAAATTAGACAAATTGTTTCTTAATAAGAAGGGTGGCAAAATCTCTGGTTGAATCAGAATGTCATTTATTTCTTTTTAGATCAACTACAATCAATCAATCAGTCAGTAACAGATGAGAAAAGCTTTCAGTTCTCAAAAATATAACAGGCATAATATTCTCATTAACTGAATCAGCTATAAAAGTTTAGTGAAGTGGAATCCCTGTCAGTTGTTTAGTAAGTGTAATCTGGAGGATAAACAAAAGAAGGAAAATTGAAAGCAATTCCAACTGCAGAGGTAGAATGCTGTATCCCATTTTTACCCACAAAATCTTATCCACAATGACAGGACATAACATCAGTAACTGACTGAATATACCCAGAAGAAAAATATTCAATTGATATCTCAACACAAAAGTACAGAATAGTTATATGGGTGAGATACTGAGGCACAGATAGTCGAGGAATACACTCAACATGACTTAAAAATTGACATAAACAGCATCTTTTATGACCTCAGGGTATCAGAAATTCTTTATGTCTGCCAACGTAATTTTGAAGAACATTCTTGTTGCCTTATAAGAAAAATGGCAGCTAATTTGCACATAGAGAAGTTCCAGAAATAAACAAATTGATAATCAACATTTTTCCTTTAGTATTGGGGGACGGCACTGTCCAAGAAATGTGGAGAAATCCCCAGATGTTCTTTATGGAGTATATGGAACAACCTATGATCACCTGTGATCACCTATGATCCTTTAATGTCTCAGGTAGACTTAGTTTGAAGAAGGTAAAAACAATGACTGCAGATGCTGGAAACCAGATTCCGGATTAGTGGTGCTGGAAGAGCACAGCAGTTCAGGCAGCATCCAAGTAGCTTCAAAATCGACGTTTCGGGCAAGAGCCCTTCATCATGAATAAAGCTTTATTCCTGATGAAGGGCTTTTGCCCGAAACATCGATTTCGAAGTTAGTTTGAAGAACCCAAACAGAAACCTTTGGAGCCAGCTAGGAGATTGCTGCGATAACATGGTAGTTTTACAACATGGTGGAAGAACCAGATCTTTTATAAAATGGAGAGAAGAGAATGGAAACACGAATGCAAAATAATTGGAGAATCTGGAATACAGGTTCAGACACAACCTGCTAAAATTGCAAAAGTTATGAACAAACAAATGCTAGGACATAGGCTGCAAATAGAGAGACTACCCAGATTGCCAGGTATGCAGGTGCAATGTTTCAGCGGTGGTGAACTCAAATTAAAATCGTTTAGCATTGTCAGAGAGCTCAGAAAAATAGATAGAATTATGAAAGAGTCTCCAATTCCTGCTGTCAGTCATCCCCTGCAGCATTGCCAACACAAGCTTTTAATGTGATTTCCAAAATAGACTACACACGCACAGAAGGCATAACCCAATTAAATCACTTTCTCTTGCATTTTCAATTCAATTCCTTTTTGGAAACTGACAAGCTCTTGTGAGTTGGTCCAATTTGACCAAAATTCAACTTTCTTGAATATCCAAAATTTGACCTAATTAGGATTAATTGATATTCAAAAACTGTTTGCTTTGATTTAATCTCGCTACACTGGAGAAATAATCAAGGAAATTGGAGAAAGCTTTACTACAATTATGATACTCCATTTTTGTAAACTTGAACCTCAATAGGATATTCAAGCATATGCTCATGGTTCTGTATGAAATTGAATCTTGTGGAACCATGTTGAAATAATGTTGTATGTTGTATTCTCATAGGGTCGTAGAGTCTTACAGTGTGGCGTAGGCCCTTTGGCCCAAACTGATCCATGCCAACCAAAATGTCCATCCATGCTAACCCCATTTTACTTAAACTTTTAATCCTTTTCTACCTATATATTTGTCCAAATGCCTTTAAATATTGTTAACGTATCTGCCTCAACCACTTCCGCTGGCAGCTCATTCCATATGCATTCCACCCTCTGTGTAAAAACGTTACTCCTCACATTCACTTTTCTTTCCCCTCTAACCTTAAACTGATGTCCTCTCGTCCTCAACTCCCCAACCCTGGGAGAAAGACTGAGTGCATTCACACTATACTTGCCTCTCATGATTTTATACATCTCTATAAGATCCCACCTCAGTCTCCTATGCTCTAAAGAGAAAAGTCCTAGTTATCCAACCTTTCCCTATAACTCAGACCATTGAGTCCAGGCAACATCCTTGTAAATTTCTTCTGCATTCTTTACAGTTTAATAACATCCTTCCTATAAGAAAGGTGACAAAACTGAACACAATACTCGAAGTGCAGCCTCACCAATGTCCTGGACAACTGCAACATAACCTCCCAACTTCTATACTCATTTATGTTTTTGTGCCCTTGGCCCTCCTCATGGTCCCTGAAAGTAATAACTTATTCTGATATATAGTTACATAGAGACTAGTAGTTTTCTTGTTTCTCATCTTTGTGTTCATATTCCCTGGGTAAGCCCATAATGATGGTGTCAACTGGTTCAGAAAAAAAAAATCATAATTATCTCTTCACTCTATTGTTCCTGCCAATGGTTACCAAACCTTAAGAATGAGTACTTTGGTCTTATAATTACTACACCAATGCATGAATGTTCAGAGCAGTTTTACTGAGCTCTGTGCAGTGTCATCATTAGGAACCTCTAATACTTTTAAAGATGAATAAAACCAGTTAACTTAAGGTTTTTAAAGGAGTTGGGGAGCCTCTGAGAACTACCATTTTCCAATAACTAAATTATGATAGCAAAACAAAAGAGTAGTCGTATTCAGATATATTTTATAAAGAAAGCTAATCTAAATTTAAAATGGATACAAGGGATCCTAAGTAATAACCTCCTGGTAGCTGCATGATTTTTCATGAGCATGAAACTGCAGTCAAAAGCAGATAATCAGACTGGGTTATCTTAATCAAGGAATCACAAAAGGTCAATAAATAATTGAAGGATTCGAGTACGGTCCATTGAATTTTCAGATGATGCAAAGAATCAATAGCTTCTGTTGGGAATGGGAAGGGACACCACAAAGAATTTTAACATAACTGACTATGCTTTGTGTATATCAGCCACTTTGGTAGATTGTCATAAAGTTGGCTGAACACAACTAATTCGAGGAGATTCATCTGAGCAGCATGAGAGAGGCATCTTGAAACAGCAGCTGCTTCTTAACAGTTTGAGTGTGTGAAGCAGTCAGAGTCACTGTAATGAACCAGGCTATGAATAGCCATGGACTATTGTGCTGTAAAAAGGAAACAAAGGAGCTTTCACTTTCTCCCAGGAGCTGTTCTGTTTGGTCCACCAATGGGAGCAACTTCCAACTACTCAATTGCAGAAAGAATCTCAGCTGCTGAATCATACTTCAACTTTTCAACTTCTTCATTTCAAAAAGCAACTCTTTAAGCAAGCTCAGCCTACAATGACTATTTAGGCTTATCTTATTTTCATTTTGATTCTTAACACTTATGCTTGGTTACTTAAAATCTTTGTGTCTGTATTTCATCTAGTAACTTCATTTTTTAAAATAACTTTCAACAGTTGTTTTGTAATAAGCGAAACCATTTATATTGTTCAAAGCATAAATTTGAACAGTTGGTTATGTTTAAACTGAAACACTCGATAATTAAAAAAACGGCATATACATTTTTTTTAGCTCATGGAGCACTCTGAAGATGTGAGGTTGAGAGAATAGATTTTTACACTTGCATATGAATCCAAATAATATATATAAAATTAAAAGCTTTTAGTGTGCAATACTTATCTGAAGTAAATGTTTATAAATTTGACAATATGTTGATGCTGATATAGCCTGATATAGAGTGCAGATGTATAAAAATACAATCATTCCAACCTGAGCATTCCTTGTTCCAAATGTTACAACCAGTCCCCAAGCAAGTTTCTGCAATTTAATATGATTCCAGATGCGATACTCCAAACTGTAGTTGCCTAGATGAGGAGGGAAGATCTGACTCCCTGCCTTTATTGACATATTCCCCTTGGATGGTTGCAACAAGATTAATTTGAAAAGGATCCCTTCCCTCGTCGGTCCCTTTCACCTGGACCCAAGTGAATTTATGTTTTAAAAGAAGCCAATTTATTCAGGCTTTTTTGAGTTAACAAAGAGAAAGTTTATTATTTATCAAGTAATAGGGATCAATTTATAATGCAACACATTTACAGGTTAGAAATAAAAAGCGAGTCCAAAAAGAAAGAGTTCACATAAAAATCTAAGCCATATGGGCTATACCAAGATTTGTGCCAGAATTGTCCAGGAATTTCAACTTAACATCAGGAGCTGCTCACTCCATCTTTTATGCATTTGCCAAGTTCCTCACTAGGCAGCAGCAAGTTGCCAATTAAAGGGTTTGTAACTCATTAAATGTCTTATTAATGTCACAAAATGCCTTATTGATATTCAGCTTTCTAGGTTAGTGAGCAGGCTGAACAAACTTGTCCCCAAGAATTCTCAACAAGGAAGTCAAATGGGGAACTTACACTAAAACTTGCATTAGAGGGCACACCAACAACCTGGATTGAAAAGTTGTCATAAGAAAACATTGTATGTAGGAATAGCCACCCAGATCACAAACTGGACCAGGCTGCATCTCAGAGCTGTTCCCTTGCTCTCTTCATTCCTGCTCACTTAGTACCTATGTGCCTGCTCACAGTATCCATGCCATGCCTTGCTATGCAATGAATGTTAGCCAATGGGTGCTACAGCCATAACCTAAAGGCTAATCACTACTGTCATATTGACATGCTCTTTTGTGTATACACACAGATAAGCTGCTTGTCAGTAGGAACCTGTCAAGAAAGGGGTTGTTAATATGAACAGTATGTCGAGATTGCAATCTAACGCTACAATATGTGCCAGCTATTTACGCAGCAATCATATTGCATTTTCTCCTATCTTAAGTCTGACTAAAAGAGACACTTCATGTTTTTCATGTCATCTACATAAGTATTATGCTCAATTTAAGTTAGAAGTAACAACTTGTGCAAGAAAATTACCCAAGGGCATAATCTTCTACTTCTGGTGATGAGCTTAGAAGCAAAAGGGCAAATCATGAGGCAGAAAATCCAAACACAGTTGCCTTCTTGCCTCCACCAGAATTTGGTCTTGGTTTATCCATGGTTTACCCTTCCAATTCAATCCCTTAAGTGGCAAATGAAAGAATAATAAAATGCGTTGAACTACCACTGCTGGGATTAACCCAGCTGCAGGTGGTCAGGTGGTCATACAACATTCCTGTTGGCTGCTGCCTCCCAGGCAGATTGTCACCTCACTGGGGAGTCAAAACAATATCAGTACCTCTTCAAGGGACTGGACATTATGCTGTGGAATGCCAGTGGGAAGAATTCCTAGAATTGTTTTAACACCCCCAACTGTGATTCCCAATATGGGAACACATGCCCCCATTAACACCACTATCCTGGTTCCTCCACAATCTGAGGATTGTGTGGTTACAATTCAACAAGCATCATGACCTCCCCTGTTGTGTTGCTAAGTGTATAAGCTGCTGGTCTCTGATTGGCTGTCTGTTCTTGCTAGGCAGGAATTCCACACTCAGGGTCTTGACTCCACGCAAAGGCCTGCAGGTGAATGAACCAATGCCTGATTGGCATATGCTTTAGTGAGCATTCTCAGAACATGTCAGCACTTGTCAATCAACTTTTCTTTCTGATCATTATTGCACAAGGAGATACTGGAAGAAAAGCAGAAGACTGCAACTGCTGGAAATCTCAAATGGAAAATATTGGAAAATGGGTTAGGCAGCATGGAGAGAGACAACATTGTTATTTCAGGCTGACAACTTTTCAATAGTTGTATGTTAACCAAAACCAGAAGATTGTTTTAAGTAAATGCATAGTCAGTTACAAATGAATGGATGTAAGGGGTAGGGGAAAGAACAAAAAGGAATTCCTCTGACATTGGGAATTGCAATGCCAGGAAATATTACTGGAGCATACAAGAATCCAGTTCATTGAAAATTTAGAACTTAATCTTTTCAGATATGATTTTTAACAATTATTTACAATAAGTAATAAGAAAAATAAAATCGTGAATGCTTTATTTATGGATGTATGCATTTGCCTGTGTTGAAGTTGTATGTGGCAAATATAATGCCAAAATGCACTAGTAAAGCTTCATAGCAACTTCCTGGGGGATGCTCAGTGGCATTAGTTCAATGGCTTTTTTTTCAGTTAAGGTGGATAGTCCGTAATGTGAATACATCAATAGTCTTTGAGTAGCCCTGTTCTTGGATTTGAAATTTGAATAGGGTTAAATAAGAGTTAAAGGATGATTCCTGTAAATATTGGAGGCACTGACTGTCACAGATTCATATGTCACTGGGAACCTGCAATTTTCCCAATTCAAGTTAAGAGTGGCATTGTGTAATGGAGCATATATAGCTGTGTATGGATACAATCCATAACTCCTTTCACCTTTGGGAATCCTGTCACTCTGTAAAGTTGGTGAGTTTGCTTATGTTACTGTCATTTTTCTACACAGAAGGTGAACCGTGATGCTCATACAAAATACAATGCTTTTGTAACTTGCTTCTCACAATGAGAATATTGAATCACAATTCTATCCCTTTGGGAATCTTGAAATGAACTGGTGTTCAGAGGTTGCATGAGCAGTGATTAACTTCACTCTTAGTCTGCTGGCAACATGTAGTGAAATTCATTTCCATGGATATTCTGCAGTTTTGTTTTTGCTAATTTGGTAAAAAAAGGGAAACTTGGTTGTAATGGTATAAACAACGCTGAGGTCATTTTCCCCAAGCTACATCAGGCGAGCAGGAAAATCCCTCTGCAAATTCACCTGCAAAGTCCAGTCGTGGGTGATCTAGTGGGATCTTGATAAGTCAGTGGACTACAGACCTAGACCATTCTTTCCATCTCCATTGATTAGCTTGGTGAATGTACCGACACAGCAGAAAATTGTGTTGCATTTTCAGTTATAGTTAGAGGCATAGTTATGTTAAAAATTCACTAAATATTGCACTGTTTATTAACCAGAGAAAATATTTTTGTTTCAAAGAAGTGAATTGAACCCCACCATGATAAAAGTTGCTGAACCAATTTTTGCATCTAACAATGACCAAAAACTGAATGGCCAATGGGTGAAAAAGAAAACAGCTAGCTGACATAATTTCTTTTAGGTCATAAAATGTGAGTGTTGTTGTCTCAGTCAGCATTTATTGCCTATCCCTAATTGATTCTGAAATGTGATGTTGAGCTCATTTCCTGAACTACTGCACTCCACCAAGAACTAGGCATACCGAAACGTTTTTAAGAAGGGAATTCCTGGATTCTGAAATGGAAATAGCAAAGGGGAAATGATATAATTCCAGATCAGGATGATGTGGCTTGTGGCTTGGAGGGGATCTTACTGGTGTACTCATGCATCTGCAGCCTTTGCCCTTCTAAATGGTAGAGTTTTGCAGGTTTGGAAGTACCAGTAAAGGAACCTTGGTGTCTTGCTGCAATGCATACTGCAGATGGTACACACAGCTGCCACTGAGCAGCATTGGAGGAGGGAGCAAAATGTGAAGGATATGTTTGGATTGCCAGTCAAGTGCTCTGCTTGATCCTGGATTGTACCAAGCTTCTTGAGGGTTGTTGGAGCTACACTCATTCAAGTAAGTGAGGAGTATACTGTCACATTTCTGAGTTGCATCTTTTCAATGATGAACAGGCCTTGGGGACAGAAAATGAGTTATCCTCTGTTGAATTCCCAACCCCTCACATGGTCTTTCAGCTATAGTATTTATATGACTGGAACAGAGAGTTTCTGATCAATAGTCATCCCATGAATGTTGATAGGGGTTCAGCCATGGTAATGCCAATGATCAATTTGTTATTGTTGTTATCATTGTTTTGCCCTTGGACATCGTGAATGCTACTTGTCACTAATCAGCTCAGGTCTTGCCTGTATTTGGACATGCTGCTTTAGTATCTAGGAGATCAAGAATGATGCAGAACATGGTGCAATCATCACTGAACATCGCAACAAGATAGGTGAGTGAAGTTAAAATTACCCCATCTGAACTTCTTTTCCAAATAGAGAAAGGCTATTTTCTGTGGTTGGGTGGTCAGTGATGATCACCCATAATTTAAAGAAACCAATAAAAGAATGAGTTCAGGAGGATTTCCTTTGCACAAAAGGTTACTGGAGTTTGGAATACAAACACATATAGTAACATATGAAAAAAAACTGACCAGAAAAGAACCAATTGAGTTATCCAGATACCCCACACTAATATGTCTTTTGCATCACAATATATTCACTTTCTATCCATCTAGCACCATGAAAGCTAATGGAAGAGGTGAAGAAACGGGGTATGTAAAAAACAAGGAAATGTTCTGGTTGTCCTATGTATCCAGTTTCAGTTCAGCATGCTGAGGCACTGATGTCACAAAGAGGGATCCAAGTTTTAGTTCACTGAAAACTCTGGCCAGTGTTATCCATTCCATCAGCAAAACCTTTCCTGACCCACCAGCTGCAATGTTGCACTAGAACCTTGTCATCTGACATCTAAGGAAAGGCCTAGCAAAGCTTTGAGGAAGCCTATTCTGTTCAGATCTATTGTTTCCAATAGAAGCAGCAGAAATCTTAACAAAAGGTTATCCTAACCAGGGAAGAGAGCACGACTTATAAAAAATAGAAGTATTTCTGAACATAGTCAATGTGTTCTCCTGGAATAAATGTTAATATTCCATGCCTTTTCTCATTCAACTTTCATCTTGTTTTTGCCTCCGCTGGGAGATTACGTGAATGTGGTAGGTAAATATGATGATGCTTCCCAGATCATACCATTGCAGACAGGCTTGATGAACTGGATGTTTGTAAGCAATCGTTTCTGGGGTCAGTCACCTTTGCCTCTTAATAGTTTCAGACCTCATACTGATACAAAAGACAACATTATTGGGATAATTCCTGTAATTCAAAGATTCAGTGCAAATATGCAATATAACCAATCTAGTGCCAAGAATTTAAGTCTCCTGCTTAGCATTGGGAAAGTTATAATAGATTAAAGTGTTGGGGAAAATCTCCATGATAAATTTAAAACTATTTAAAATTTTATTAAATGAATGATAATTTAAAGATTATTCCCACAAGAATAAAGCTCCACTGAAAACGCATAACTATGGCTAACTAGAGTGTCCATCAAAAATTGTGGATCTAATGAGAGAGAGGACCTAAAGTAATAAAGAGAAAGTGCTGACACTAAATACTATCAAATTCCCTGAACCACATGAACATACAAATTAATGAACAAGAGTAGTCCTTCAAGCCTGCTCCAGTATTCAATAAGTTCATGGCGGATCTGATTTTAGCATCAAATGGGTGACCTTATAGAGGTCTATAAAATCGTGAGAGGCATGGATAGGATAAATAGACATAGACTTTTTCCTGGGGTGGGGGACTCCAGAACTAGAGGGTATAGGTTTAGGGTGAGAGGGGGAATACATAAAAGAGACCTAAGGGGCAACCTTTTCACGCAGAGGCTGGTACATGTATGGAATGAGGTGGAGAGGAAGTGCTGGAGGATGTTACAATTGCAACAGTTAAAAGGCATCTGAATGGATATATGAATGGGAAGAGTTTGGACGGCCATGGGTTGGGAGGTAGTAGGTGGGACTAGATTGGGTTGGGATATCTGGTTGACATGGACAAGTTAGACTGAAGGGTCTGTTTCCATGCTGAACATCTCTATGACTTTTTAACTCTACATTCCTGCATATCCCCAATAATCTTTCACCCCTTTGATAATCAAGAATCGATCTACCTTGGCCTTAAGCATTCTTAAAAATTCAGCGTTCACAATCTATTAACGAAGGGAATTTCAAAGAGTCACAACTCTGAAGGGAAAAAAAAATGTTTGTCATCTCCATCTTAAATGAGCATTCCTTTGTTTTTAAAACTATGGTCCCCATTCTAGATTTTCCAACAAAAGGAAACATTGTGCTGACATCCATCCAGTCAAGTCTCCTCAGGATCTTATATGTTTCAATTAAGTCAACTTTGACACTTCTCCAGAGGGTACAGGCCTAGCCTCTATAGTCTTTCCTCAAAAGGTAACCCACTCATTCCAAGTATTAGCCTAGTGAATCTTCTCTGAACTGCTTCCAATGTATTAGCATCCATCCCTAAGTACAGTGACCAGTACTGTACACAATACCCCTGACGGCCTACAGCCTGGAGTTTTAAAATAAGTGATTACAGTAATAGTGATTCTATTGATTTTGATTTCCAAAATTCCTTTCTCTCGATAATGGTCGCAGTGGATTGGAAGGAAACAACTGTAACCCCGCTATTAAAGAAACTCAGAGATATAATGGGAAACTACAGGTTAGGTAAGCCGATATTGCAGGAATGAAAATGATACAATCTAAACAATAATAAACAATTGCTTGGTAGTACAGCTCTTGAATATTCCTCAAAAGAGAAAGATGTTGTTGAAAAGCTTTGGGCAAGTAATTTTTGAAATTCACAAAAATAGTAAGGCAGAGTAAAGATGCATTTATGCAACGAATAATGTAAGCAGAACTGAGACTTTGAGAGTGTGATTGCAGGCCACAAGATGGAAATGGAATCAAATATTGTGCATTGTAAAACTGGGTGCAATGCCAGCAGAGCCATTCTAGACATCTACCTTCCTCCACCTACCCAAAGTTATCAGCAATGAGGGTGATCTTGGGCTGCCATTCCTCTGTGGATCAAATGAGATTCTTACGTGGCCAGTTACTAGTCATGTAAGTGTCTCCTGTGCTTGTGTTCTGGCAGAAAAGACTAGTTCCAAATGTCCAGCCAACCAGGTGAAACCTGGCCAGGCAAGGATGTGGGGAGCAACTCTTTCTTGGGTCCCTGGTGCACTCCCAATATGGATTCATCCCAGTGCATTCCCCATCAATCTTCCAAGCCTTTTCAACCCAGTCCTTTAACCACCTCGTGCCCCTGTTCAAGACCTGACAGCTTGGTCTTTGTGAGATCCTGGATTTACAATAAAATCTGGATTTCATGGCAGCTTACTTCCATCGGGATCCACATGAACCTGGAGGAAAATTCAATTGAAGCATTCAAGAGGGCAATGGATGATTATTTTTAGATAGAAATAGTGCGCAAGGTTATGGCAAAATACAGGAGATTGGCGATAGGTAATGTCATTCATTGGAAGAATGGTACAGGCATGATTGGCCGAATGGCCTCCCTCTTCACTGTAGCAATTCTGTGATTCTGTGATACAGCACAATTCCCAGGGTGCAGTCATGTCAAGAGCACTGCTGGCCATTTGATTGCTTAGCAGCTCTCAGAGATAAACGTCCTCACTGATGGGATTGAGACATTCATCTTAAAAAATCCAAGGGCCATTGAGTGTTGCAGGGTGAACTAGTCAAGTGGGGATGAGCTTGACCCCACGACCTTGTAAGGCACAGAGCCCAACTACAGCATAAAATCAGCCCCTCGCCCCATGTCTAAAAAAACGTGTCTATCTCTGATTTAAATATACTCAATAATGGAGCCCTAACAGCCCTCTGGGTAAAAGAATTGCAAAAGATCCTTCAAACTTCCATCCTAGACAACTTCTCCCTTGTAGTGAGACTGTGTCTCCTGTTTCTACTTCCTTAAGCATAATTTGCTTCAATTTGTCAGCTTACGTTTAAATAATGGCTCACAATCACAGAGAAGTTTATAAAATATTTACGTGAACATTGACAAAAGTAGTTTTCTGTTTGTTAAGTTTTGAATTAAACCAAAATTTTATTGAATATGAAGCAAATTAGGGCAGCTAAATTAATTGATACAGAATATTATTGGACTCAATTCTTGGAGGTTTCCCCTCTTTCTGCCGCTTTTTATAGGATTTTTGCAGATCGTCCATCATTCATAGTGCGGATGATTAAGAGCCCATTTCTTAACTTCGATATACACTTAGAATCATGTAACTTCTAATATAAACCCGTAGAAATAGTTGCTTGGTAGTATAGAACATAACATTGCTAAAAGGAGACAAGAAGTTGAAGCTTTTCATACTGCACCCACCAGAACTAAGATAAAAGAAGCAGACTAGAAAAAAAGGGATACCATTTTATGCAGCTTTGGATGAAGGTTCTGATAGATCAGATCATCATTACCATGGAGATATAGAAAGAAATGTTAATTGTCAATCTTAATTCTCAGACCAGACAGGTAGATTCCGATTGGCCAGGCTATTGTCATGTGGATGCAACCACAATTGTCTGTCTCCATGACTCCTTATTTCAGAGCTTCCTTTTGCTCATATGAAATATTTGAAGAGCAGATGAAGTTGGCTATCTCATGCTGCTACTATGCAGTAAATGCATGACTGGATTTCTCCACTAACAGGATGTTGCTGTCAAGCCAACCATACAAGTGAATAATGTGATATATATTAATTTCAGTGCCAGATATGTAGGCCGTATGTTTCAGTGACTGGTGAGCCTTATCAAACAACACATCCCATTGATCATTTGTGGTGCGCAGAATGCCAATTGTGTTCAACTAGCCTATGCTTGCAAGCCTCAGAAAAGTATATCCAAGGTTAAAAGTGATTCTGTTATTGGAAATTATTGATTGAATTGCCCAGACAATGCTAACAGTTACACTGGGAACCAATTCAAGGTCATCGGTTGGGCTTGTGATGTGACAAAGCTACATTTATAAATATTCAGGACCTTGATTTTTTGTGGGTAAAATGCATTTTTACACACATTGCACCTTTTTCAAAAAGAACATGGAGACAGCCAATTGCTGTTGTATCCAAATGGCAACAGGCTGACCAATCAGAATCTAATTGTCTGTTCTGAGAATTAGGAGTGACAGTTAACTGTTCTTGTTGTTACTTTAAACCAAAGATGGTCAACAAATCAACATCCAGTTCTCATGCTTTATTTAACTGTTTCTTGCATCTTAGTTTCAATTAGTGAAAGATAAAAAGATGATGTCTCCTTTAACAAGTCCTTAAGATGCTTCAAAATTGCATTTATAAATAAAAAAATTATATAAAAGAATCAGACATATGAAGGAATAGATGACAAGGCACATATGATTTATTTGGAAGGTGCAGACATTATTGCAAAGGCCAGTATTTATTGCTTCTCTCTATTTGCCTTGAGAAGGTCATAGTGAGCTTTTTTTATTGTAGACGGTTCTTCTGTGCAGAGAAGTCACAGATTTGTAAGATGCTGCTGAAAGAGCCAATGAGAGTTGTTGCTGTGCATCTTATTGTTTGTATACGCTGCTGTCACTGTGCACTGTTAGCAGACAGAGTGAATTGGACAGGGTCATTATCTTTGTTATTTTTGACATTCTAGCATTTTGTTAGGTTTGCAATTACCCAGGCAAGTGGAGAATATTTCAAAACATTACTATCTTTTATCTATGGATAATTAACAGGCTTCTGGGAATCAGGATGTCAGTTACTTGCTGTGGTATTCCCAGCTTCTGATTTGTTTTTCCCATTTTGGTATTTATGTGGTGATTGAGTCAGGTTTCTTGTCAATTGTAACCCCACGATGTTGATTGGGGATGCGCTGATTAGTAATGTTCTTGAATGTCAAGACGTGAATGGTTTAGTTTTTTTTGTTTCTGATGGTCATTTCTTGGTATTACACAACGTAAACGTTACTTTCCATTTATTAGGTCAGGATAGTCCAGGTCTTGCTACATGCAGTTAGAGTCTGAGTTTGATCCATGGATTTGCACTTGGAACTGAAAACTGTGGCACCTTTAATGAATATTCACGTTTCTGACATTACAACTCTCCTATGTCAATGTGCTGTTGCTAAGATGAATGACCTCTAACAATCGCAATCATTTTCCTTTGTGCTATGTATGACTCTGATCAGTGCAGAACTTTCCTTCTGATTTCAGGTTTCTTGAAGCCACATTTGGTCAAATCCTGTCTTAACAACTAGGGCAATTGCTCTCATCTGAACTTAGAATTCTTTTCTTTTTTGTTCTCAAGAAAAGAGAAACATTGAACAACATAGTAGGAGGCCATTTGGCCTATTGTGTCAGTTCTAGCCAAGAAAGAGCTATGCAGTCTAATTCCATTATGCGGATCTTAGTCTTTTATCCTGTAACTCTATAGTTCATTAAAATGGTTGGGAGGTTTTAAAATAAATTACCAGGGATTTGGTCATCCACAAATTGAAGTAGACAAGAATCAAAAAAGGATGTTAGGGAATGATAATGTTCGGTATTATTATAGAAAGAACTAACACCTATATTAGGTAATAACAGAGGAAAAAAGAAAACAACAAATGCATATATGTAAATACATAACCATGACAATAACAGGAACATGCCTCAAACATTTTGAGTAGTGAGTGGTTAATAATTAAGGATTCAAAGTGTCCAGAATAGAGAGAAAAATAAACAAGGTGGGAGGATGACAGTACTGCTTAGAGCTGACAGAGTTTTAAAAGAGGCATGCCTGAGGAGGCAAAGTCAAAATCTATTTTGTTGGAGTTGGGAAGCCAGAATGGTTGAATAACATGAACATCCAAAGAACAGCAATTGTTGGTAATTAGAAACTAAATCAGAAATTTCGGGTTTAATAAAATTGCTGGGTGTTTCCTATAGACTTCTACATAGTGAGAAAGAAAAATCTGTAGTGAAATCACAAAGATGTTTAAGAATTATGGAGTGCTGATATCAAGAGATTACTTCCGGTCTTGATTTGGAATAATATTGAAATGTAAGGTAGGAAGAGGGAGGTATTTCTGAAATAATTTCAGGAGGAATTTCATGATTAATAATGTCCAACTAAAGGGAAGCATTGTTGAATCTGGTGCTGGGAAATGGGGTAAGCCCAGTGGACTAAGTGTCTGTGACAGAAGAGTAACGCTGTATCATATGGCTTCAATTTTGTAATGGAGAAGAGCAAATAACAATTTGCAATAAAACTTCTAAATTAGAAGAGGACTAACTTCAAAATAGTGAGAATAGATCAAGCTAGAGTAAAATGAAACCAATGAATGGCAGGAAAAATGTAAGAAAATTTTAAGAAGAAGTAGTTTCAAGTCGAGAGTGGATACATTCCATTAAAGCTGAAAAGCTAAGAGAAACAAAGCCAAGGAGTCTTGGATGACAAAGGAAATAAATGATAAAACAGCAAAAAATAAGTGATTGATAACATGTTTCAAGTAAGAAACAGGCTAAATACAAAATATTGAAGGCACAGTCAAAGTTTAAAGCAAGACAGATGGAGCAAAATGAGAATAGAATGGTAGTTGACATAAAACTTAACCTGAAAATCTCCTATCAGCTGTGTATAGCAAGTGGGCATAAGAGACAGGGTAGAGTCTAATCAGAACAAATATATGTTTCAAGACACAAAATAAAACTGAAATACTAGTGAGAAACTTGTGTTGACAGAAGCACAGTTGTTAGAAATAATGGATGGGGTGAAAATTGGTAGGCAAAATGTGTAGTTTAGAATGACTGTGTTGTCTGGTTTGGATGAGTTGTAACCCAGGTACTAAAATGGAAGTGGGAGCGAAGTTAGTCGAACAACTTGCTACTAAATTACAATCTGCCCCCACATACAGGTGACATCCCAGACAATTGGTAAATGTGAAACCTTTATTCAACATGGTGTAAGAAAATTCCTAGCAGTCAAAGGTTAGTCAATTGAACATCAGTGATGGGTAGAATTTGAGAAATAATAACCAAAGAACCATCAACAGGCACTTGGAGCTGGATTTTATTATATTCCAGAATAAAATGTTAATCTTGAACTAACTAACATTAAAAAAGGCTGCCTCTCAATGATTACATGCCAAAAGCAGACTGAAGGAAATGAGAGAGGGTGGTTGAATGGGATGATTCTTCTAGAGAGCTGTCAGTAAATCAGATTGCCTGGCAGTTCCAGCAGTGCCTGCAATGTCATAACTGAGCAGTAGGCAATGCTAGGACTGCAAGCAATCCCCAGAAAGGGGACAACAAGAAAGGGGCAAGCCAAGGTATTGATCTGTGAGGGATCAGGGTATTAAGGGAGGGGAAGGGGACAAGGAAGGTTTGGTGGCTGAGCTAGATACAGAAAAAGGGCATCTACATCTTTGTGATAATGTTCCCATTGCACTCAGAGCACACATCTTTTGCTCCTGAAGGATTTAACCATGCCCTCCTTTCATTCCTACATATTCATCAATTGAGTTTTTTTCAAAAATTGCCACTCCTTCCTGCCTGCCCATGTTAATAAGGTTGTTGCATAGGCAGTATCATATTTAGGTCAACTAACTTATTAATAGGCGCAATTGCCCACTAGTTACCATTTTTAAGTATGGCAGCTTGACTACTGAATTGAATGCACTCCTACCTACCATTTTCCAAGATTCAGAACTAGGATCATTACTAGTTTGATAGATATAAATGACTTGAATGTGAAAATATAAAGCAAAATGTCAAAAGTTGTGTAACAATACAAAATATGGAGCTATGTCTGGCAGTGAGCATGAAATGAATGGACTGAAACTAAATGTTGATACTTCAGCAAAATGGGTAGACAAGAGGCAAAAGGATTTCAATACAGAAAGCTGTGAGGTGATACTTTTTGGTAGAAGGGATAGGAGTAGTGATGTAGATTAATGACGCATTTCTCAGAGTTTGCAAGGGTCATGCACATAGATCTTAGAGGTGATAAGACAAATGCAGGCAGATTGCTGGGTAGTTGAAGTAGTTACATGGAGCTCACTGTCAGTGAGGATTTTGGAAGTGGAGGTGAATGGTTTCTTAAAGAAATTGGTTGAGTGCTGAAGGAAATAAGCTTGCAGGGCTACCAGGTCTGGATTGGAACTGATAGACCAAATGGTCTCTGTCTGAGCAATAAAGCCTCAATCACAAAAAGAATAACGAGACAAATAATGAGATAAAGTTGCATCAGCTGCCTTGTTGTGATGCAGTCAGAAAGAGAAAATTCCAAGAAACTGAAATTTTACTTCTAAGTTGCTATTGTCTGTGGAAAGAGTGAAATAAATTTTGACCTGAACAGATTTCAGGTCTATTCACACAGCAAGAGGGATGGGATTGTAACAAGTCATTTCAAAAAGACTCTTGTATGACCTCAGCCAAAAAAGAGAAATGCATCCTTAATTAACACACACTTCATTCTGAAGCAAAAGAAAATAACTAATTTTTGTCTAGACTCCATCGAGATACAGAAATAAAGCCTGGCAATGTGTTTAGGCAGCACTCACATAAAAGTGGCAAGTCAGTTTCCAGGGTGAAAGCAAAATTAATATTTTTCTCATGAACAAAATTAACGTCTAGTACCTTAGCTCTCAAACCACAATGACTCAGTACTGAGGTCTTTACTGTACATCACAGCCAGAGGCAGCAACACTGCAGTTCAAATCCACTGCTCACCTAGAATTTAAAGTGTTGGTTTCCTTGTGCTTTTTGAATTTTGATTTGAGATGCTTTGGGGAAAATGGTGCTGATTAAAGAGCAAATAATCTTTGCTACCTGCGAGAGCTTTATGTTTGCTTGTCGGGTCTATATTATTTAATAAACTTTGAGCACTTCAGTTGTCAGAAAAACATAATTTGTAAGAGAATGAGATGTGCCCCCCTCCCTTCACTCCCAACAAAGTCTGAGATGCATTTTTTTTTATTCATTCACAGAATGTCACTGTAGCCACCATGGTCATCATTTACTGTCCATTCCAGCTGTCCTTGAGAATGTACTGCCTTCTTAAACTGCAGCTATTCATGTGATGAAGCCCTTTACACAGTGCTTTGATGGAGACTTCAGAATTTGGCTCAATCATGGTGAAGGAATAATAATACAACTTCAATTGGAAAAATGTCTGACTTTCAGGGGATCTTAGAGGTGTTCCCATATGCCTGTTGTATTGTTTTATCTATCAATCAATCTATCCAATCTATCAATTTGGGTGGGACACTCAAAGAAGTCTTTGTGATTATTGCAATGCATCAGGTAGATAGTACACTGTGGCTCCAATGGTTAAATGTGTAATGAGGTTGGTGAATGGGGTACCTATCAAGCAGGCTGTTTTATATTGAACGGTGCTGAGCTTCTTGAGTTCATGCGATCTGTAGCTATCGAGGCTAATTGGGAATAATTCATTATGGTCATGAGTTGTGTCTTGGTTCTTGTAGGTGGTGGACATACTTTGAGAAGTCAGGATGAGAGAAACTTATCACCAGAATACCAAATCCTTGACCTAGTCTAGTAGTCACCATATTATAGCTGGTCTGCGTCCATCCGATTTTAGATATTTTCTAACTAACTTGTTTAGAGATGATGGGACTTGACCCTGGGTCCTGTCTAGAGGTAGAGATGCTACCATTGTACCACTAGAACCTCTTCCATCCTATTGGATAAGGTAATAGTTTTATTGGGCTTAACAATGATGCAAAATTGGTTCATTCATTCTACTGATGGCACATGTTGGTCAAGACAAGAAGTTCTACTCTATCTTTAGGGAGCAGATGTTGCTGTACCAGTTACCCAGCATCCTGGTAATTGTGCTTGACCTACATGGGGTTGTATTTATTGATGCCATGGAATAAAACATGCTGTTATCAAGCAACAGTGTTATCCAAAAACAGGAATTCTACAGTGTTGCATCCTTTACTACTAAATAGAGCCAAGACAAATCAGGATTAGTAGCAGTGAGCTACCTCAAACAATTCTTACCTAGTAGTATATTACAGGAAGGACAGAAAGAGAGGCAAGAGAGGAGGGGGGAGTGGCATTTTTGATAAGGGATAGCATTATAGATGTATTGAGGGATGATAGTCCTGGGAATACATCCAGCGAAGTTATTTGGGTGGAACAGAGAAATAAGAAACCGATGATCGCCTTATTGGGATTGTATTATAGACCCCCTAATAGTCAGCGGGAAATTGAGAAACAAAATTGTAAGAAGATCTCAGTTATCTGTAAGAATAATAAGGTGTTTATGGTAGGGGATTTTAACTTTCCAAATATAGACTGGGACTGCCATAGTTTTAAGGGTTTAGATGGAGAGGAATTTGTTAAGTGTGTATAAGAAAATTTTCTGATTCAATATGTGGATGTACCTACAAGAGAAGGTGCAAAACTTGACTGACTCTTGAGAAATAAGGCAGGGCAGGTGACTGAGTTGTCAGTGGGGGAGCACTTTGGGGCTATCAACCATAATTATATTAGTTTTAAAATAGTAATAGAAAAAGATAGAGCAGATCTAAAAGTTGAAGTTCTAAATTGGAGGAATGCCAATTTTGATGGTATTAGGCAAGAACTTTCAAAAGCTGATTGGGTGCAAATGTCAGCAGATAAAGGGATGGCTGGAAAATGGGAAGCCTTCAGAAAGAAATAATGAGAGTCCAGAGACAGAACATTCCTGTTCGGGTGAAAGGAAATGCTGGTGGATATAGAGAATACTGAATGACTAAAGAAATTGAGGGTTTGGTTAAGAAAAAGAAGGAAGCATATGTCAGGTATAGACAGGATAGATCGAATGAATCCTCAGAAGAGTATAAAGGTAGTAGAAGTATACTGAAGAGGGAAATCAGGAGGGCAGAAAGGGGACATGAGATAGCTTTCGCAAATAGAGTTAAGGAGAATCCAAAGGGTTTTTAACAAATACATTAAGGACAAAAGGGTAACGAGGGAGAGAATAGGACTACTCGCTATCAACAAGGCGGCCTTTGTGTGGAGCTGCAGGAGATGAGGAGATACTAAATGAGTATTTTGCATCAGTGTTTACTGTGGAGAAGGACATGGAAGATATAGACTGCAGGGAAATAGATGGTGACATCTTGAAAAATGTCCATATTAGAAGAGGAAGTGCTGGATGTCATGAAATGCACAAAAGTGGATAAATCCCCAGGACCGGATCAGGTGTACCCTAGAACTCTGTGGGAAGCTAGAGAAGTGATTGCTGAACTCCTTGCTGAAATAATTGTAACATCGCTAGTCACAGGTGAGGTGCTGGAAGACTGGAGGTTGGCTAACGTGGTGTCACTGTTTAAGAAGGATGATAAGGACAAGCCAGGGAACTATAGACCAATAAGTCTGACATCACTGGTGGGCAAGTTGTTGGAGGGATCCTGAGGGACAGGATGTACATGTATTTGGAAAGGCATGGACTGATTAGGGATAGTCAACATGGCTTTGTGCAAGGGAAATCATGTCTCACAAACTTGATTGAGTTTTTTGAAAAGTAACAAAGAGGATTGATGAGGGCAGAGTGGTGGACATGATTTATTTGGACTTCAGTAAGGCATTCGACAAGGTTCCCCATGGAAGACTGATTAGCAAGGTTAGATCACATGAAATACTGAGAGAACTAGCCATTTGGATACAGAACTGGCTCAAAGGTAGAAGACAGAGGGTGGTGGTGGAGGGTTGTTTTCAGACTGGAGCCCTGTGACCAGTGGAGTGCCACATGGATCAGTGATGGGTCCACTACTTTTCATCATTTATATAAATGATTTGAATGTGAGCATAAGAGGTATAATTAGTAAGTTTGTAGATGACACCAAAATTGAAGGTGTAGTGGACAATGAAGAAGGTCACCTCAGATTACAACAGGATCTTGACCAGATGGGCCAATGGGCTGAGAAGTGGCAGATGGAGTTTAATTCAGATAAATATGAGGTGCTACATTTTGGGAAAGCAAATCTTAGCAGGACTTATACACTTAATAGTAAGATCCTAGGGAGTGTTGCTGAACAAAGAGACCTTGGAATGCAAGTTCATAGCTCCTTGAAAATAGATTTGCAGGTAGATAGGATAGTGAAGAAGGTGTTTGGTGTGCTTTCCTTTATTGGTCAGAATATTGAGTACAGGAGTTGGGAGGTCATGTTGCGGCTGTACAGGACATTGGTTGGGCCACTATTGGAATATTGCATGCAATTCTGGTCTCCTTCTATGGGAAGGATGTTGTGAAACTCAGAGGGGTCAGAAAAGATTTACAAGGATGTTGCCAGGGTTGGAGGATTTTTGCTAGATGGAGAGGTTGTATAGGCTAGGGCTGTTTTCCCTGGAGCGTTGGATGCTAAGGGGTGACCTTATAGAGGTTTATAAAATCATGAGGGGATGGGATAAATAGACAAAGTCTCTTCCCTGGGGTGGGGGAGTCCAGAACTAGAGGGCATAAGTTTAGGGTGAGAAGGGAAAGATATAAAAGAGACCTAAGGAACAACTTTTTCACGCAGAGGGTGATACGTGTAGGAATGAGCTACCATAGGAACTGGTGGAGGCTAGTACAATTGTAACATTTAAAAGTTATTTGGATGGGCGTATGAATGGGAAAAGTTTGGAGGGATACGGGTCGAGTGCTGGCAGTTGGGACTAGATTAGGTTGGGATATCTGGCCAGCATGCATGAGTTGGACTGAAGGGTCTGTTTCCATGCTGTATATCCCTATGACTCTATGACTGTACGTGGAAAATTTCATAAAATGTCAGCAGTATTCATCTAAGAAAATGCCACACTTCCATCCTCTTCAGGCCATTGTTGGTGGACAATTTAATTATGATAAAGTTATTGAATGTCAATAGGAGGTGAATAGATTTTCTTGTTCAAGATTCTTATTTTCTGGCACTTATGTTGCATTAGGATTGGCTGAAGGAAAAAGTAGCTTAAATGGGTTTTCTTCTATGTAACAAGGTGTAATGAAAGTGCCAGAGGGTCAGTGCTGAGGCCTCCTTTTTTTACTGTTTATTTAAGTGGTTTGGATGAAAGAACACAAAGTATGGATGTTAAATTTGCTGATGACACAAATAAAGTTAGGAAAATAAGTTGTGAAGAGGTCAAGTGGAGGCCCTCAAATGAATGCAGATATGTTGAATGATGGGCAATGATCTGACAAATGGAGTATAATGTAGGAAAATTTGAAATAGTCCATGTTGGCAAGAAGAATAATGAAGAAGCACATTATGAGAGATTATAATCTATTGCAGAGCTGACAGATATAGAAGAATCTACTGCATGAGCCACCAACAGCTGGTAAGCAGGTACAGCAAGTAATTAGGAAAGATATCAATTATTGCAATCATTTATTGTGCGAGAAATTGAATACAAAAGTAGAGGAGGTGTTAGGCTTCAGTTAGCCAGGACACTGGTGAGAGGACAACTGGAGTACTACAGACAATACTGGTCTCATAAGGTGTAATTGCGTTGGAAGAAATTTAAAGAAAGTTTCATAGGACAATATCATGGGGGTTACTTTATTAGGAAACGTTTGATAAGCTATTCATTGGAGTTTAGAAGAGTAAGAGCAGACTTGAGTGAAACATAAAATTGTGATGACTCTTAACAAGGAAAAATGCTTCCTCTGAGGAAAGGGTGCAGAAGTAAGGATCACTGTTTCAAAGAAAGTTTAAGATAGAGACAAGGAGATTTTTATTCTTCCGGAAACCATTGAGTCTTTGGAATTCCCTTCCTGAAACAGTGGTGGTAGTATAGCTCTTGAGTACTTGTATTGCGGAGGTAAATAAATTCTTGAGAGATGAGAAGATGAAAGGTTACTGGAAATTAGGCAGAAATGGAATAATCAGATCAGCCATGATTTTGTTGAAATGAAAGAGGAATCAAGTGGCCTACCCCATTCTTAATACGTATGTTTATAATATTGTATAGCACATACCAGATTAAGACCAAATGTTGTCCCAATATGGCCAATTTTATGTATTCTATATATCAGACTTGGAATAAAAAGTTCCTTCAATTAGATTCCTTTGATACACACAATTATTGATTTATTATAAATTCAAACTCCAGAGCTTTATCTTTGACTGCAAAGATTAAAGTTTGGAACTACTGAACCATCATTTATGCACAGTATAATGGGATTTCCCATCAATTAGGCTGTTTTACATTTATGCAATTCACCCAATATAAGGATAGTCAAACAATTTTTAAAAGTTTGAATGCAACTTGGATTCAGCACAACTCAATTTTCTGTGATAATTTGTCCACTTCATATGGAAGAATTACAGAAAAAGTAAGGCCTGCTTACAAATCTAGCCACCCCTCCCATCCCTCTCAATTGATGACTAAATTGTCATTAGATATTTGGGCTAACTTTGCTCATTTGAGGAGAGTCCAGATATTATCCTGGAATACTTGGGTGCATGGATATGAAGAAGTAGTATTTAAAATACTTTGCAGTGCTTAAAAAAATGAAATTGAACACAAAAATAGCTGGAAAATTGTTTGCACATATTTTACTATTTGTTTTCAGCAACTTCAAATTGATTGATCTTAGATTCCAGGTTCAAAACTAACAGCAGGGCTCACGCAAAAAGTTCCAAGCTGACCCACTTGTGAACAATGAGGGAAGCATGATATTGTTGATGTGCTGTCTTTTGGATGAGACGTTAAATCAAGGCCTGCTTGGGTGAATCTCGATGGTGCCTCTTTTGAAGACAATGAGGAGTGTTGGCTCTGCTGTCCTGGTCAATCTTTATCCCTCAATCAACATCACAAAAAATATATTACTGTCATCATTGTCACTTTGCTGTTTGTGGGGGTTTACTGAGCATCTATTGGCTCACATGTTTCCTATATTATAGCAGCGACTATCCTCCAACATCTGCACTGTGAGCTCATGAATAAGAATTTTAAGAGTTGATTTCTAGCAGAAGTCTAGTTTATCATTAATTTAGCAATTACCTAAGAAAAACTCTTCTGAGGTTTAAAGAGGCACTCCTTCTCTTTTCTACTTTTTTCTTTTCTTTTTCAGTTCCCAGCAATTGGCTTTTAGTTTGGCATAGGGGATGACATCAATTGATGAGTAACTGGTAAATTATTGTAATTGTAATAAATGGTATTTTAAGTTACAGTATGGAAGGTGAGCTTAGCCAAGTGGAGTGTACACAATGCAGTATGCATGAAGTCATGGATCCATGTGACCTAGATGGACACACAGCAGGAATGTAACCAGTAGCATAAGCAGAGGGGTGGCTGAGGTCACTGTTGTGCATCGGTAGGGCAGAGAACTAAGTGGCTAGCACATTGAAGGAAGCAGTTGCATTATGGGTTAAGAGTGTACAGGCAGAGAGAGGATGGATAGCTGCAGTCTGGAAAAACCAGGTATGTCATGCAGGATTCTCCTGAGTCTGTCTTGCATACTAGTCAGTTCAAACAGTTTCCAGTTTGGATGCTGATAAAGGCAATCATGTCTTACGTCAGTGCAGCCAGAGTCAAGTCTGTGGCACCATGAAGACTCAGCTGTATAATAGGGAAGGAAAACGAATGGAACAGCAAAATTACATAGAAAAATAGAAACTAAGGGTCAAAATAGGCCATTTACCCTTTCAAGGTTGCTCTGCTGTTCAATGAGATCATGGCTGATCATCCAACTCAGTACCTTGTTCCTGCTCTCTCCCCATGCCCTTTGATCCATTTAGCCGTAAAAATTATACTTAACATCTAATATTTGGTGCCAACCGCTTTCTGCGGCAGAGAATTCCACAGGCTCACCACTCTCTGATTGAAGAAATTTATACTCATCTCAGTCTTAAATGGCCTAATCCAAGTTCTGGGCTCTCTGGTTATCAGGAAATATCCTTCCTGTATTTATCCTGTTTTGTCCTGTTAGGTTTCCATGAGTTTTCCCCTCATTCATCGGAACTCCAGTGAATGTAATCTTAACTGATCCAACTTGTCTTCATACATCAGTTCGAGCATACTAGAAATCTGTCTGGTAATATTTTGTTCCTCCCCCAGATAAGGAGACCAAAACTGCATGACGATGCTCCAGGTGTGACTCACAAAAAGGCCCTGAACAACTGCAGCAAGATATCCCTGCTCTTGTATTCAAATCCTCTCACTATGAAAGCGACATGCAAATTACTGCCTGGGACCTGCATGTTTACCTTCAGCAACTGATGTACAAGGACACCTTGGCCTCATTTCATATCCCTTTTTCCCAATCAATTGCCATTCAGCACCTGTTTGTGCTGTTGAAATGGATAACCTCACATTTATGTACATTAGACTTCATCATCCTTGACATTCATTCACCTTGTCCAAATTATACTGAAGTATTTCTGCATTCTTCTCTTAGTTCACCCTTTCACAAGCTCTGTGTCAACTGCAAACCGAAAGATATTACATTTAGTTCCTTCACCAGAATCATTAATACACATTGTGGCTATATATTGATTGGAGAATCCATACTCAGGGGATTGGGCAGGTACTTCTGCAGTAGTAAATGTGACTCCAGGATGTTAAGTTGTCTCACTGGTGCCCAGGGTATAGGTCAAGGATGTCACTGGGCAATTGTGGAACATCCTCCTGGGGAGGGTGAACAGCCAGAGGGTATAGTCCACTTTGGTATCACCAATGTACATAGGAAGAGGGATGAGGTCCAGAAATCTGCTTTGAGGTCATTGGGAAGGAAATTTAAAAGTTGGACATCATGAGTAATATTCTCAAGATTAATCCTGGTGCCACATGCCAGTGAGCATAAGAATAACAGGATTGATCAGTGGAACATGTAGCTGGAGAATCAGTGTAGGAGGGAGACCATCTAAATTCTGAAGTATTGGGGTTAGGACAGGTGGGACTTGGATGAGTTATGGCTTAAATCATTTAATCTGAAATAATTTGATTTCAGTCAACTTTAAAATGGATTTAAACAGGATTTGGGAAAACACAATACCATATGTTTTTTAAGGGAAAATAAGAGAAATGAAATTAAAAACATACCAGACAGCAGAGGGGGTCAGTAAAAATCATGCAATTCACCTCCCCCTCTTGTCTATGACATTAACACTTGCACAACATTCAGTACATTCACAACTCCTTCAAAAATGAAGCATTCTTTTTTAACTCAATCTGCTTCACATCAATAATGTTTGGGTTTAGATTGATACATTGTGCACATTATATATTTATACCATACAAATAACAACTATCATCATCTCTAACAAGACAGAGTCTTACTATCAATATTGAATAACACTACCACTGTGTCACTCACCATCAATACCTTGGGGTTACACTTGACCAGAAACTTAACTGGATGAGCTTTATAACTACTGTGTTACACGAACAGGAATTCTGCAACCAGCATATTACCTTCTGCTACCCCAAACTCTAAAAACTATCTACAAGGAGAAAGAAAGGAGTATAATGGAATACTGTTCATTTATTTAATATTCATCTATTTGATGAGTGCAGCTCCAATAACATTCAAGAAGCTTTACACCCTTGAAGACAAAGCAGCATGCATGATCAGCACACCATCCACAACCATCAAAGTTCATCTTCCAGACCAATCAAGACCTCCGAGAAGAACTAGAGCACTTGACACATAGGAGCCCTGCAAGTTCTCCTGCAAACTATATCATTGCTTCTTCATTGTTGCTGGTTCAAATCCTGCAACTTCTTTCTTATTAATACTCTGCATGCTGGTATATCAATAGATTCAAGAAAGTGGCACACTACCAGCTTTTTGAGAACAATGGGGAATAAGAAACAAGTGGCATTGCCAGTGGCACTCATATCCCATGAATAAATTTTAAAAACACATTGCATATAATTAATGTGTGACTCATCCTGAGAGGCACTTTATGAGTCTACCAGCAGACTAATTGATACTGCTAAAGTAATAGTTGTTGTTCCAAATGTCCAATATATTGCATGTAAATAATATATTTGGCAATGCATGAGCATGAGGATTCAATTGTTATTATTGTTATTTCCTTTAAGATCATTAGATAGACTTTCTGAGTCTTTGCCTATGGCAAGATAACATGTTGTGTAAAACTTTTCCTCATAATCACTGTAACCAAAAATATTATAGCTTGCAATGCTCAGAAAATAGAGAAAACAAACAGAATAAAGGGATCATACATTGCCCCTGTCAAATTAATCTATAGATTAGTGATTTGTCTATTTTTAAATTATCATTTTTGATTAAAGTGCAAATGCTCTTTATAAAAAAATCAATAATTTCATAATTAGAAAATTCCTAACATCCAGCAACAGTACAAGAACAATTGCAGTCAATTCCTTTTTAAACAACTTCTTCATACATCATTACATTTTTCAGTGTCTGTTGCTATTCACTGTCTTTAAAACTGCTGTCACTGTTTCTAATATATGGGGAGGATACTTTTTAGTAAGCACTGTTGTATTATAGTTATGCTTAAAAACTGGCAGGAGTGCAGAAATGGGACATTTAGCTCAATCAGTTCATGCGAACAACATAAATTTGTTCTCAGTTATATCCACGAATCTAGCTACTTAAATTCAAGTGCTTTCAGTAAACCTGGTAACTAGAATTAATGCTAATGGCCTGGAATTTCCTCCACTTAGCAATCTATAAGCTATATCAGTCTTGTACTCCTCCTTCAAATGCAAAGTATGGAGGACAGGAAAAAATTGTGGCTGTAAGAGTTGGTGCTTTTATGAGGTATTTTAGGTGTTGGAGGTGATTTCCTCAAATTCCAGGAGCAGCAATTACTGTTTTATATGCTGTTGCATTGTTTTTGAACTTTAGAGAAAGAAGATCAAAACAACTGCATTTTTAAAAGGAGGAAGACAGATAAAGGCAGCGACTACATGCTCAGTGAGGGAGAGAGAGAGAGAGAGAGAGAGAAAAAAAAAACACCTACATGACTGTCTGACACAGCAGTGAATCGGCACAGTTACTGCCTTCGCTGTTTAAGTTCATGTATCTCTGATATCAGAGTGCATCTAGGAAAAATTAACAAACAGCAAAATTCACAGCTGACCTTGGAGGAACCTGTGTAGGTGAACTCGTAGCACAGGAACAGATAGGTACATAGTTTTTTTAAGTGTAACCGTGTTTTAAATCTACAGTAATGTGTAGAGTGGGTTCTTTCTTGATTATATGTTATTGAGATCTGTCTGTTGATTAAATTTTAAAAATATTAAACATAAATACAATGTTAGCTTGGAGCATTTTTTAGAGCAATACGATGGTGCTATTTTCTGGGTCTGTCGATTGTGAAGGAGCAAAGATGGCCATTAGTGGAATGTGCTCTTTCTGTTGGGTGTGAGAGTTTATGGAGAGTTCCCACTGATGATTGTGTCTGCAGGAAGTGTCGTTGGCTGCCAATCTTACCGGATCACATGGATCGGTTGGAGCAGTGGTCAGAGGCAATGAGAAATTTATCAGAGCTAGGGGGTGGCCTGGATGGCAGTTATAGGAAGAGATAAAAAGCCACAGATACAGTCAGGTAGATGGGTAAACTCCAGGAAAGGTAGGACAGACAGGTAGCCAGTGCAAGAGTTACCTGTGGCTATCCCCATCTCAAGCAAGTATGCTGCTTTGGAAAATGTAGGGGGTAATGAATTCTGAGGGGAACATAGCACGAACAGCCAAGTTTTTGGTACTGGGAATGGCTCTAATGTAATGAGAGGCATGTCAGGTTCTAAGCAATCGATTATGATAGGGGACTCTATAAGATGTTTCTCTGGCCAGCAGTGAAAAATCAGAATGATGTGTTGTCTCCCTGGTGCCAGCATCAAGGTTATCTCTGAGAGTACAGAATGTTCTCAAAGGGGAGAGGGACCAGTAGGAGGTCATTGTATACACTGGAACTAATGACATAGGAGGGGAAGATGATAGGGTTCTGAAGGGAGAATATAGAAAATTAGGCAGGAATTTAAAAAGGAAGTCCTCGATGCTAGTAATATCTGGATTACTCTTGGTGCTACAAGCTAGTGAGTGTAGGAATAGAAGGATAGAGCAGATGAATGTGTTGCAGGGAAGAAGGGTTCACAATTTGGATCATTGGAATCTCTTCTGTGGTATACATGCCCTGTACAAGAAGGACAAATTTGCACCTGATTTGGAAGGGGACTAATATACTGGCAGGCAGGTTTGCTGGAGCTGCTCAGGAGGATTTAAACTATTAAAGGTGGGTTGTGGGACCCAGGGAGATAGTGAGGAAGGAGATCAATCTGAGACTGGTACAGTTAGGAAAGGCAGCAAGTCAAACAGTCAGGACAGGAAGGAACAAAGCAGTGAACAAGGTAGGACTGATCAATTAAACTGCATTTATTTCAATGCAAGAAGCCTAACAAGGAAGGCAGATGAACACAGCGCATGGTTAGGAACATGGGATATCATAGCAATTACAGAAACATAGCTCCGGGATGGACAGGACTGGCAGCTTAATGTTCCATGATACAAATGCGAAAGAGAGGATAGAAAGGGAGGCAAGAGAGGAGGGAGGGTGGTGTTTTTGATAAGGGATAGCATTACAGCTGTGCTGAGGGAGGATATTCCTGGAAATACATCCAGGGAATTTATGTGGGTGGAATTGGGAAATAAGAAAAGAATGATTATCTTATTGGGATTGTATAATAGACCCCCTAATAGTCAGCAGGAAATTGAGAAACAAATTTGAAAGGAGATCTCAACTATCTGTTAGGATAATAGGGTGGTTATGGTAGGTGATTTTAACTTTCCAAACATAAACTGGGACTACCATACTGTTACGAGTTTAGATGGGGAGGAATTTGTTAAGTTTGTACTAGAAAATTTTCTAATTCAGTATGTGGATGTACCTACTAGAGAAGGTGCAAAACGTGACCTACTCTTGGGAAATAAGGCAGGACAGGTGACTGAAATGACAGTGGGGGAGCACTTTGGGGTCAGTGACCATAATTTGATTATTTTTAAAACAGTGATGGAAAAGGATAGACCAGATCTAAAAGTTGAAGTTCTATTTGCAGGAAGGCCAATTTTGATGGTATTAGGCAAGAACTTTCAAAGGCTGATTGGGGACATATGTTTGCAAGTGAAGGGATGGCTAGGAAATTGGAAGCCTTCAAAAATGAAATAATAACAGTCCAGAGAAAGTATATTCCTATTGGGGTGAAAGGAAAGGCTGGTAGGTATAGGGAATGCTGGATGACTAAAGAAATTGAGGTTTTGGTTAAGAATAGGAAAGAAGCATATGTCAAGGACAAACAGCAGAGATCAAGTGAATCCTTGGAGTACAAAGGCAGTAGGTGCATACTTAAGAGGGAAATCAGGAGGGCAAAAAGGGGACATGAGATAGCTTTTGCAAATAGACTGAAGGAAAATTCAAAGGGATTTTATAAATACATTAAAAACAAAAGGGTAACTAGGGAGAGAATAGGGCCCCTCAAAGATCAACAAGGCAGCTTTTGTGTGGAGCCGCAGGAGATGGGGGCGATACTAAATGAGTATTTTGTGTCAATGTTTACTGTGGAGAAGGATATAGAAGATATAGGATGTCGGGAAATAGATGGTTATATCTATTTCCTCCTGCCCAAAATCCACAAACCTGATTGCCCCAGCTGACCCATTGTCTCAGCCTGCTACTGCCCCACCGAACTCACCTCTGCATACCTTGACACCATCCTGTCCCCCTTAGTCCAAGAACTCCCCACCTACGTTCGGGACACCACCCACACCCTCCACCTCCTCCATGATTTTCGCTTCCCAACGCCTTATCTTCACCATGGACATCCAGTCCTTATACACCTCCATCCCCCATCAGGAAGGCCTCAAAGCCCTCCGCTTCTTCCTTTCCTGCCGACCCAACCAGTACCCTTCCACTGACACCCTTCTCTGACTGACTGAACCGGTCCTCACTCTGAACAACTTCTCTTTCCAATCCTCCCACTTCCTCCAAACCAAAGGAGTAGCCATGGGCACCCGCATGGGCACCAACTATGCCTGCCTCTTCGTCGGATATGTAGAACAGTCCATCTTCTGCAGCTACACTGGCACCACCCCCCACCTTTTCCTCCGCTACATCGATGACTGTATCGGCGCTATCTCGTGCTCCCATGAGGAGGTTGAACAGTTCATCCACTTTACTAACACCTTCCACCCCGGCCTCAAATTTATCTGGACCATCTCAGACTTCTCCCTCCCCTTTCTAGACCTCTCCACTTCTATCTCGGATGACCGATTCAACACGAACGTTTACTATAAACCGACTGACTCCCACAGCTACCTAGATTACACCTCCTCCCACCCTGCCCCCTGTAAAAATGCCATCCCATATTCCCAATTCCTTCGCCTTCGCCGCATCTGCTCCCAGGAGGACCAATTCCAATACCGAACAACCCAGATGGCCTCCTTCTTCAAAGACCGCAATTTCCCCTCAGACGATGCTCTCTACCGCATGTCCTCCACTTCCTGCTCCTCCGCCCCTGAACCCCACCCCTCCAATTGCCACCCACTGGTCCTCACCTACCACCCCACCAACCTCTAGATACATCGTATTATACTTCGTCATTTCCGCCACCTCCAAACAGACCCCACCAACAAGGATGTCTTTCCCTCCCCACCCCTATCAGTGTTCCGGAAAGACCACTCCCTCCGCGACTCCCTCGTCAGATCCACACCCCCCACCAACCCAACCTCCACTCCCCGCACCTTCCCCTGCAACCACAAGAAATGCAAAACTTGCGCCCACACCTCCCCCCTTACTTCCCTCCAAGGCCCCAAGGAATCCTTCCATATCCATCAGAAATTCTTCTGCACCTCCACACACATCATTTACTGCATCCGCTGCACCCGATGTGGCCTCCTCTACATTGGAGGGACAGGCCGCCTACTTGCAGAATGTTTCAGAGAACACCTTTGGGCCAGCCGCACCAACCAACCCAACCGCCCCGTGGCTGAACACTTTAACTCTCCCTCCCACTTCGTCAAGGACATGCAGGTCCTTGGTCTTCTCCATCGCCAGACCATAGCAACACGACGCCTGGAGGAAGAGCGCCTCATCTTCCCCCTAGGAACCCTCCAACCACAAGGGATGAATGCAGATTTCTCCAGCTTTCTCATTTCCCCTCCCCCCACCTTTTCTCAGTCCCAACCCTCAGACTCAGCACCGCCTTCTTGACCTGCAATTTTCTTCCTGACCTCTCCGCCCCCACCCCGTCTCCGGCCTATCACCCTCTTCTTAACCTCCTTCCACCTATCGTATTCCCAATGCCCCTCCCCCAAGTCACTCCTCCCTACCTTTTACCTTAGCCTGCTTGGCACACCCTCATCATTCCTGAAGGAGGGCTTATGCCCAAAACGTCGATTCTCCTGTTCCTTTGATGCTACCTGACCTGCTGCGCTTTTCCAGCAACACATTTTTAAACATCTTGAAAAATGTCCATATTACAGCGGAGGAGGGGCAAGATGTCTTGAAACACATAAAAAGGTTGATAAATCCTCAGGACCTGATCAGGTGTACCCTCAAACTTTGTGCGAAGCTCAGGAAGCGATTACTGGACCCTTTACTGAGATATTTGTGTCATCAATAGTCACAGATGATGTGCCAGAAGACTGGAGGTTGGCTAATGTGGTATACTATTTAAGAAATATGGTAAGGAAAAGCCAGGGAACAATAGACCGTTAAGCCTGACATCAGTGGTGGGGAAGTTGTTGGTGGGAAATCTGAGGGACAGGATTTGCATGTATTTGGAAAGACACAACTGATTAGGGATAGCCGGCATGGCTTTGTGCGTGGGAAATCATGTCTCACAAACTTGATTGAGTTTTTTAAAGAAGTAACGAAGACAATTGATGAGGGCAAAGCAGTGGATGTGAACTATATGGACTTCAGTAAGGCGTTCGACAAGGTTCCCCATGGGAGACTGATTAGCAAGGTTAGATCTCACAGAATACAGGGAGAACTAGCCATTTGGATACAGAACTGGCTCAAAGGTAGAAGACAAAGAGTGGTGGTGGAGGGTTGCATTTCAGAATGGAGGCCTGTGACCAGTGGAGTGCCACAAGGATTGGTGTTGGGTCCATTGCCTTTCAACATTTATTTAAATGATTTGGATTTGAACATAGAAGGTATAGTCAGTAAGTTTGCTGGTGACACCAAAATTGGAGCTGTAGTGAACAAGGAAGAAGGTCACTTCAGAGTACAACAGGATCTTGATCAAATGAGCAAATGGGCTGAGGAGTGGCAGATGGAGTTTAATTTAAATAAATGTGAGGTGCTGCATTTTGGAAAGGCAAATCAGAGCAGGTCTTATACACTTAACAGTAAGGTTCTGGAGTGTGTTGCTGAACAAAAAGACTTGGAGTGCAAGTTCATAGTTCTTTGAAACTGGAGTCGCAGGGAGATAGGATAGTGAAGAAGGTGTTTGGTATGCTTTCCGTTATTGGTCAGAATATTGAGTACAGGAGTTGGGAGATCATGTTGTGGCTGTACAGGGCATTGGTTAGGCCACTTTTGGAATATTGCATGCAGTTCTGGTCTCCTTCCTTTCAGAAAGATGCTGTGAAACTTGAAAGGGTTCAGAAACGATTTACAAGGATGTTGCCAAGGTTGGAGGATTTGAGCTATAGGGACAGGTTGAATAGGCTGGGGCTATTTTCCCTGGAGTGTTGGAGGCTGAGTGGTGACCTTTTAGAGGTTTATAAAATCATGAGGAACATGAATAGGATAAATAGACAAAGTCTTTTCCCTGGGGTGGGGTAGTCCAGAACTAGAGGGCATAGGTTTAGGGTGAGAAGGGAAAGGGACTTAAGGGGCAACTTTTTCATGCAGAGGGTGGTGCATGTGTGGAATGAGCTGCCAGAGGAAGTGGTGGAAGCTGGTATAATTGCAACATTTGAAAGGCATCAGGATGGGTATATGAATAGGAAGGGTTTAGAGGGATATGAGCCAAGTGCTAGCAAATGGGACAAGGTTAGGTTGGGATATTTGGTCGGCATGGACAAGTTGGACCAAAGTGTTTGTTTCTGTGCTGTGTATCTCTGTGACTCAAATCTTATTTAAAAATATGTGCAAATCAACTTAAATCTCTGCTAAAACTCTAAAGGGGGAGGCCATTAAAGCTGAGATAAGGATATTACCAAATTTATCATGTTTGGGAGACTGCAATAAATAAATTGCCAACAAGATTTCACTTTACTCTAACTTCTACTTTTACACATATCAGAACTAATGCAAATTAAACATTAATTAACAGGAAAATACTTCACTTTGAAAGGTAAATTTAATATTAAATATTTGCTGCAGCAAAACAATTACACAACCACTGAGTGGTGAATCTTTCAAATGTTCTTACCTAGGGAAACCTGCATATGGTTTATGCAGAAATCCTGCTAAAGCTAAAATGTTTCACTTTATGAAAAAATATTAAACAAAGTATCAATTAATCTGCTTCAAATCAGTTTAAATCTTGTTCAAATTAGCTTTTTAAACCAGCTCATTTGTAATTTGTGTTTCAGTTATTAACAATACTGATAATCCAAAGCTTATTGCTCATTCCCATATGACAGGGCCTGAAGGGAACTTTATACCAAGGTGGGTGAGGGGAATGGGACAGCACAATTATCCACTTTCTGCTATAAATGATTGAGCCAGTCAGAAGACTGCATATTCGATCTTAGCCTATTTATTATATTTGGTATATGAGGTCCCATAGTTAAAAAGATCCAAATTTATTAAGCAAGTTCCCAATAAAGACATCGCCAATGAGATTTCACTATTATTTTGTCCCTTACTGAACACAAAACAGAACCAATGCAAATTAAACATGAATAAACATAAAAGTATATTCCAAATAAAAAAAATGGATTTCACTTTGATACAAAAATACTTTTTACACAAGCACACAAACTGTTTTTTTTAGATTAGATTACTTACAGTGTGGAAACAGGCCCTTCGGCCCAACAAGTCCACGCCGCCCCGCCGAAGCGTAAGCCACCCATACCCCTACATTTACATCTACCCCTTACCTAACACTATGGGCAATTTAGCATGGCCAATTCACCTGACCTGCACATCTTTGGACTGTGGGAGGAAACCGGAGCACCCGGAGGAAACCCATGCAGACACGGGGAGAACGTGCAAACTCCACACAGTCAGTCGCCTGAGGCGGGAATTGAACCCGGGTCTCCGGCGCTGTGAGGCAGCAGTGCTAACCACTGTGCCACCGTGCCGCCCACCGTGTTCTTTAATATATATGGCATAACACAATTTTATGTATTTATAAACATATATATATATATATATACCAATATTCTTTATTTACACAGGGTATGTCAAGAGTCTTACTGATAACTGATTTCATTCTTGACTTAACATCAGCTAGATACATTCTCTGTTCCTATCAGCCCTGATTGTATAGGTTTTTAGAGTTCCTTCTCAAACAACCGATGGTACCCTGGTTCAGTTTTGGACACCTCAGGTAGAAGCATCCAGCTCCTTGCTTTGTAGGTTTTTGACAGTTGGTGCATTGTCCCCAAGAGCGTTTATCTCCTTTTCTGAACAAATACAGAAATACTGACCTTTTCTTGAGAATAATTCGCATCTTGCACTTGCTTGAAATCAAATCATTTCTCTTCCTGTCTCTGTCAGCTTTCTCTCTGTTTTTCTGTATTTTTTGCATTTATGTTTTGATGTTGCTAATTTCTCCCTTGTATTTGCCAAACACATTGCTTTCATATAGGAGAAAGTGAGGACTACAGATGCTGGAGATCAGAGTCAAAAAGCATAGTGCTGGAAAAGCACAGCCGGTCAGGCAGCTCCAAGGAGCTGGAGAGTTGATGTTTCAAATGCATGCTCTTCATCAGGAATGCTGGGGGAGGCCCAAGAGAGCTGAGAGATAAATGGGAAGGGGTGGGGGATGGGGAAAAGTTAGCTGGGATTCTATCCACCCAAAGCCTGGAGATTGAATGCTTTATCTTCCACCTTGGGACTCTCTAACCACATGGGATCAATGTCGATTTGACCAGTATCCTCATCTCCCCTCCCCCCACCTTATTCCAGATACAACCCTCCAGTTCGGCACCACCCTCTCGAGCTGTCCTACCCATCCATCTTCTTACCTACTTATTCAGCTCCACCCTCCTCTCCAGCCTATTACCATCATCCCTACCTGCATCTATCTATCGCATTCCCAGCTTTCTTTGCCCCAGCCTCACCCAACCCCCACCCACCCCCCCCCCCCCCCTCCCCCCCCACTCCTATTTATATCTCAGCCGCCTTGGGCCTCCCCCACATTCCTGATGAAGATCGACTTTCCTGCTCCTCGAATGCTGCCTGACCCGCTGTGCTTTTCCAGCACCACACTTGTTGATACTGCTTTCATATGCTAACATCCTTCCTTTGGATACTAATTTCAGGTTACTTCACATCTACCAGCATTTCTTATAATCCAAGAAAATTACAATAGATTAATTTACAATTGATGCAGTATCTTAAAGATTACTTTCAAACATCCTTTTTGAATATAAAAATTACAAACATTTTAGCAAATGTTTTAAATAAATTGTGAATTACTCTGGCTGTTGTTGGGCCAAGGTTCAACATTTTGATTCTTAGTTTTTTATTAAGTTTCCACCTAGAGGATTTTATTTGAGTTATTGATGAGATCCTATTGTTATCATTCAGAGATATATCATACTTTCTGGCATTCCTGCCCAGATAGCACTGTTACAGAAACTGCCTCTTGAAAATGCACAGCTAGGTCCACCAGTTCAGAGCAATATATGGGAATAAATTTAAAGAGCCCCCTGGGAGGTGGCTGAGATCACTTTTCATGCCATTTGAAAACAATTTTTCTTGGTTTTTATTTGCTGCTTTCACATCAATATCCAAGAACAAGTGCAGCATCTGGATGTACCACTGCTCATGTTTTGTGCTGACAATCTGAATGGCAAGATAGGTTTCCCATTGGAATTCTCTTAGTTTAGGATTCATTTTAAGTGAGAGGAAGGCAATTGGTGTAATATAGGTGAGGCTACAGTCGAGGCAATCAGTGCCCACCCACTGGTGTCCTCGCTGCAAGATGCGACCAAGAGGCACGTAATTGCAAACTATCAAAGGAACATTCATAGCACAGATAATAATTCACAATGAAGCTGCAAGTTACAAAAATGAGACTGCAATTTCTTTCAAGTTGATCCTTGATCCGCTTCTGTAATTTTACGACAAATGTAACAGAGACCTGCTGTTCAGTGGCAACAAATCAGAGTCATCACACATGGGTACTCACAGCCATACCTAGACGAAACACATCAATTCACTGTAAAGGTCACAATAGCCTTTCAAATTCATGCTTTCAGTTCACTCCAAAGCAGTGCTGGTGATCCTAAATGGAAGGAATATTGTGTGTGTGTGTGTGTGTGTGTGTGTTATTATTTTCTTGTCTAAGTGAACAAACAATACCCAAATTAATCAATTCAATCATAGATAGTCCAGGAAGTGGAAATGTTTTATCCTTTTTGAATGAAGATCCAACATTATCAGTCTTCCAATCCTTCACACTTTATTCAGTGTGGATTAGAAAAAAAATGGTCAGACCTTCTACTATTTCCTCTTTGATTTCTTTTAACAGCCAGATAACATTTAGTCTAGTCCTGGTGATTTATCATTTTTGATTTTACTCCTCTATGTTCCAATACCCCTTATGGTTTTCTGTAGTATTGAACTCTTAGTGTCGGACATAAGATTCCCTTCTTAGTCATATTTTACATTATAAACTCCTAACATCCAGGATCTTTTAAATTTGTCCATCCCAACTATGGAGACTTGTTTGCTCTGAACCTCTTAAATTGGCACGTTGATTACATATACAACCTGTAACACTGATTTACCCTCAGATAGCTGTTTCTAGTCTACTTTCACTAAATCACTCCTCGGCTTGGTAAATTTGGCCTTTGCCCAATTTAGAACTTGAATTCCTGATCCACCTTTATCCATTAATTAAGTTAAAATGAACTGATTTATCACTACCAGCTGAATGCTCTCCCACAGTCATTCTTTCCACCTGTCCAGTTTTAATTTTTAAAATGAAATCCAGAACTACAACATCACTTGTTCGAGTTACTGTATTCAGGTCATAAAAGTTTTCCTATAAGCATGTCCAAAGTTCAGCTCCTACAATTCCTTTTACAATAAAGTTATCCCACTTAATACTGGGATAGTTAAACTTCCTTATTATTTTTGCCCCATAGTATTTTGCACTTCTGAGATTTGCTTACATATTTGTTCTTCTATCACCTTCTCACTGTTTGAGGCTCTTTAGTCCACTCCCATCAAAGTGAATATCCATTTTCTGTTCCATAAGACAACCCATATGGACTAATTCGAGAAGCTTTCTGACATATCATCCCTCCTTACAGCTGTAATTATTTTTGCAACCAAAACTGCCAGAATCTCCCTCATTTCTCCCGTAACTGTTTAATCCACATTTCTATTTAATTTGAAAGACTTGTAACCAAGAATGTGGAGCTACCAATCATATCTTTCTTTTAGCTTAGTTTCTTAATAAGTTATGACATCATTCTGCTGCATTTCTAGCTGTTCCCTTACCTCGCCTGCTGTATTGTAGAAAACCTAGAGCACTGACAAACTCTTTGTTTTAATTTTCTAACCTTTGTTTCCTCTGTTTCCTTCTTGACCAATTCACTAACCTTCTGCCTTCCATCTTCCTTTCTAATTTTGTTCCAACTGAATCTACATTTGGTTTGCCAACTTCTTGCCAAATTAGTTTAAAACATTCTGAACAACTCGAGCTAAGCATCCGCAAGGAGTTCAAGGGTCTGTTCAGGGATAACCATCAGGCCAGTCTAGATGCTATCAGCCCAGAGCTGGTCCTAATGTTACAAGTATCGAAAGGTCTCACTTCTGCACCAATTTACTAGCCAGGAATTCAATAGTCCTATCTTCTATTCCCACAGCCTGGGCCACTGGGAGGGTAATCCAGAGATAACAACTTTTTGAGGTCCTGTTTGCTAGTTTTCACCTCATTTCCTACAATCTGATTACGGGATCGTGTTACTCTTTCTATCTGTATCAGTGGCCATTCACTCCCCTCCACTCATAAGGAGCTGTGAAGCCATTCCGTGTCATCCTTGACTCTTGCATCTTGGAGACAACACACCAACCTGTTATCTTAGGCTGTAGAAATGCCTAAACATTTCCCTAGTTATGACTCCTCAGTCTTTCTTGTAATCCCCAGCCCCCCAATTGGACTGGTTCAATGGGTGATGTCATGGACTTTGCTCTGGTTACAAACTCCAGATGAATTATCACTCTTATCAGTATGCAGAAGCAAATAATAGTTGGAGTGCAGAATGGACATAAGGGACTCAGGCTGTTCATGTCTCTTCCTTTCTGGTTGCCTTGTGATCACCTATTCTCTCTTTCTCTGGATCCTTTTAAGCGATGGAATGACCACATCTATAAGCATACAATCCATGTAGCTTTCAGCTTCACCAGTGCAAGATAGTGATGGCATCTGATGCACAAATTCTGAAATTCGGAGCTCAAGCTGCAACTGATGGCACATCTTGAACAAATGATTATCCCAGATACAGGAAATGTCATGGAGTTCCCTCATTACACAGGACATGCATTCTGAAGCAGAGGCAACCCTGCCAGTTCTTAACTTATTAGTTAACCTTGCCATGGCTGAGAACCTTTATAAATCCTTACTAATTCCAATAATCTTAGTACTAATTAGTCCTACTGAATTTAATTATTTGGTGAGTTAGTGAGAAATGTGCACACATAATGCAATAGAAATATGAACCTTCCCCACTCAAAAACAAGGAAAGAAAAGCTCACCAACTTTGGAGACTGATTAATGATGGTGCACCTCTTTACCTGAGTATCAAAATCCCCAGTGAACCAAATTCCCAATTCCTTACACAAGCACGCTCAGATTTAGTCTCCGAATAAAGCACCCTTTTTGACTGCGTAAATACACCAATCATCAATAGGTGTGTCAAATGGTAGAAAGGTCATTAAGAAAACAAATAGATTTATTTCAAGAAAAATAGTTGAAATTTTAAAATACTGGAAGTTTTTGAAGACGAAGTAGAGTTTTGATGTATCAGTGACTTGAGGGCTATCAGGAGTTGGCAGAAATAAGAGTTGAAGTCTGGGGAAAATCAGCCATGATCATTTTAATTGGCACGACAGGCTTACTGGGCTGAATGGGCAACTCCTGCTCTTGTTTCTTATGGTCTTATGAAAAGTAGGGAAGTTATGCTAAACCTGTATTAAACCTTTGTTCAATCATATTTAAAGGACTGAATGCAGTTCTGGTCTTCATATTATTAAAAGACAATTGATACACTGGAAAGTGTGTAGATAAGGTATACCAAGATGATGGTAGAAATATAAGGCACATAGCAACAATGTGTACCACCTACAAAAACAGCAACTAACCCAGGATCCTCGATAGTACCTTCCAAACGCCCCACATCTACCATCTAGAAGGGCCCCAAATATGAAGATAACAGATTATTCGTTTTTGGAAGTATATTACCATTCCTTAACTCTTACTATTTCAAAATCCTGGATCTCCCTTCCTAACAACACCAAAGGTATATAGTGACACCACAAGAATACACTATATCAATAACAGAAGGATCAACAGACTGGGCCTCTTTTCTGTTGATAAACGAAGGCTGAGATGTCCCATAATAAATTTGTTTAAATTGGAAAGGTTGTGATAGAGTGGGTACTGGGAGTACTTTTTTCTTTTATAGAGTAGAGCATAATTGGAGGTTTTCAGTATAAAGATAGTTACTAAGAAATTCAATAGGGAATTCAGAATAAATATCTTTTACTGAGAGAATGTGAGAATGTGGTTCTCAGTACCAGATATAGTGGCTGTATAAAGTAATATAAATGTATGTTAAGGGAAGCTAGACTAGCAAATGTAGGATAAGATGGTCACAATGATAGATTTAGAGGAGACTCAATTGAACTAAAACTCCAGCATGGATTGCTTAAGGCGAATGCCCTATTTTTATGTCAAATGTTCCGTGTAATACAACTCAGAACATAGGGTAGCAACTGTGAAGGGAACACCAGAGTAAATATTTCAGATTAAAATAATAAAATGACTTTGTAATCCTTAGATACAGTTAAACCAGTACTTCAGGTGTTTGGATAACCCTAAAGATGAAATGTTGGATGACTAAAGATTAGAGCAGTCTGCTGCATGTTACTGAATGTTCCCCCCACCTTACAAATAGGTACTGCCATGAACTCCTGAAAGAAATGTAAAAAGAAAGTCTCTAGATCCTGAGGAAAAGTATCCAAATGCCAATGCTGATAGCTATGAATGCAGACTATTCACAATGCAAAGGACACAAGCCCTATCCATGAATATAGTGTATGAAAAATTCTATTTATATCCTACTTCGCTTTGTATGTTCATAAGAAAATCACCAGCTGTCATTATGGTTTATGTCATCTGTACCTTCAGTGCAGAATTCTCAGGAGGTTCCATGTCACTTCCAAGGGTTCCAAGTGCTATGTATATACAATGTGGCAGCTCTGCCTAACAGTTAGTCTGCTGTGCCTCTACAAGTTACACACATAGAAATTAGTTGGTTACTGTAATGTTTTCTTATAACTTACAGTGTTTTTTACTGTTTCAAATGAAATAACCAATGGAGCTAATCAATTTCTGCTCACAACTGATCATTAGATTGACCATCATCATTAACATAACAAGGTGAAAAACCATTGTGTTGAAGAGAACCTGCTCTGTTTAAAAAGATGAGCAAGTTTAACATGTGGATTAATTTTAATTTGTGCTAAAGTACAGAAGATAATCCTCAATGTATTTATAATTTGTAGTGCCAGAGAATGCTGAAAGTACAAGATGCTAATGTAATAATTGTAATGAGGTCAGCCAGGTGGACCTCATAGAATATGAGTTCCCTGATTGGGGATGTTAATCTGATCCAATCAGGGAGTCCTGACTGACAGATATAAACAGGAGTGTCGGAGGTTCTGTTCACTCTGAGAGCTGGGAGTTGGATCAGTGGCAAGGACTCTCCATATGTAAAAAGGGTGAGTTGCTGATGGGAGTTATTTCAGTGGCAACAAAAGAAAAGCATAGCTCCTAAGGAAAATCACTCACAACTGTCATTTTCGAGTTAGGGTAAGTATTTCTGGCGTTATGCCATTATTTGGGAAATTTGACTTTTTCAATCCTGCTGTCGAAGAATGGACCCAGTATATGGATAGAATGCTTTTTTTTCAAGCAAATGGTAGTGGGCCAGTAAATCTCCTGACAGCTTGTGGACCTGCAACTTTTTCAGTTATTAGGAGCCTGACTTTCCTGGAGGTATCAAATATGAAAATATTTCCAGGCTTGATGGATTTAGTTGAGCCATATTGTGACCCCAAGCCTCCTCTAATTCTGAGATACTATCAGTTTTACTTGGCAATTCAAGAATCAGTGAATCTGTATCAGGATTTTTGATAAGGTTAGGACAACTGGTAGAGAAATGTGACTTTTGTTTAGCCTTTAATGAGATACTGAGAGATCACTTGGTATGTGGGATTAATTATGTAACTATGCAAAAGTACACTAGCTGAAGCCCAATTGGACTTCAAGCAGGCAAAACAATTGGCTTTAACATTGGAAAATGCAACAAGTGGAGAACATAAGTTGCAGGGTATTCCGATGGAAGTGGATGCCCTTGGCAGGCTGACTGAGCTTGGGGAACACCACTTGAGTAAAGGCTATTTTATAGCCTTATTCAGGACATATCCTGAACAGAGTTCTTCTAGGTTAGCCCACATCAAAACCCCCCAAAAAGCTAAGCCTCAGCCAAATTTTGCTCAGGGTCCTGGCCAGCAAGCCATTGTAATTGCTATTGGTATGCAGACTCGAGGCAGCAAGAGTCCCATGAGACCTATATTGAGTAGACTCATAAAGTTATAGTCCTACAGCACAGAGGCAGGCCCTTTGACCCAAACTGATTCATACTGACCAAAATGTCCATCCATGCTAACCCCATTTCCCTGCATTTGGCCCATATCCTTCTAAATCTTACCTGGCCATGTATTTGTCCAATTGTCTTTCAAACTGTTGTTAATGTACCCACCTCAAACCACTTCCACTGGCAGCTTATTCCATGTGTGTACCACCCTCTGTAAAAAAACGTTGCCCCTCTGGTTCCCTTTTATTCTTTACCCACTAACCTTAAACTGATGCCCTCCAGTCTTCGATTCCCCAACCCTGGGAAAAGGATTGAGTGCATTCACTCTATCTGTGCATCTCATGATCTTATACATTTCCTATCAGATCCCACTTACACTTCAAAGAATAAAACCTCCTCTTATCCAACCTCCCTCTTTAACTCAGACCATTGAGGCCTGAAAATATCCTTGTAAATTTCTTCTGCATTCTTTTCAGTTTAGTACCATCTTTCCGATAGCAAGGCGACCTAAACTGAGCACAATACTCCAAGTGCAACCTCACTAACTGCAACATAACTTCCCAACTTCTATCCTCAATGATGAAGGCCAGTGTGCCAAAAGACTTCTTCATTGCCCTGTCTACTTGCAGAGAACCATGCACCTGAACTCCAAGATCCTTCTGTTCCACTACATTCATTAAGGTCCTACCATTCACCATGGAACTCCTACCTTGATTTGACTTTCCAAAATGCAAGACCTCACACTCATCTATATTAAACTCCATTTACCATTTCGATGCTCACTTTCCCAGCTGACCAAAGTCCTGCTGCAATTTCTGATAACCTTCCTTGCTATTTTAGTGTCATCTGCATACTTACTAATCATGTCTTGTACATTCTCATCCAAATCATTGATACAGATAAGATACAGTAATGAACCCAGCACCAACCGCTGAGGCACTCCACTCGTCACAGGCTTCCAGCCCAGCAAGCATCCTCCCACTATTACCCTCTGCTTCCTACCATCAAGCTAATGTGCACCCAGTTTGCCAGCTCGCCCTGGATTCCATGCCATGTAACCGTGCAGAACAGCGTACCATGTGGAACTTTATCAAAGGCCTTACTGAAATCCATATAGATTATGTTTACCAACCTGCCCTCCATAAACTTCCTGGTCACTTCATCAAAGAACTCTAACAAATCTGTGAGGCATGATCTCCCACTCACAAAGCCATGCTGACTACTCCTAATCAAACACTATCTTTCCAAATGCATGTATATCTTATCTCTCAGAATCTTCTCAAGTAACTTACCTATCACAGATGTTAGGCTTACTGGTCTATCATTCCCAAGTTTTCTTTGCAGCTCTTCTTGAATAATGACACAACATTCGCTACCCTCCAGTCTTCTGGGACCTCAACCATGCTAACGATGATGTGAAAAGATCAGCCAGGGCCTGTGTAATTTCTTCTTTAGCCTCTTGCAGTGCTCTTGAATATATTTGGTCAGGACCAGGTGATTTATCCACCAACATACATTCTAGTACGTCGAACACCTCCCCCAATGTGATATGGACTGTCCCCAAGATATGACCACTAACTTCCCCAAATTCCCAAGTCTTCATGTCTTTCTCCACAATAAACACAAGAGAAATATTCATTGAGGAGCTCACCCATCTCATATAGTTCCACACATACATGTCCACTTTGGCCCTTGAGTTATTCATTTTCCTTTAATATACTTAAATAATCTCTTTGGATTCACCCTAATCTTCTCAGCCAAAGCTATTTAATGTCCCCTTTTCACTCTCCTGATTTCCTTCTTCAGTAAACTCCTGCATCCCCTATATATTTCCAGGGAACTCAAGTGCACACCCTGAAAAGTCCACCTACATCTGGTTTACAACATTAAATTGCTTGACAACAGCCAAATCAGAACCAATCAAAATAAATGTCTGTTTAAATGGTCACCTAGTTCTAATGGAGGTCAAAACCAGCATGTCTATTTCAGTGATTGCAGAACCAGTCACTTACAAAATTTGCTTTGGATTCCAACCCTTAAGTTTGCGCACGATCTCGTATAGTTTGAGAATGAAATCAAAGGATTCTGGGTAATCCAAGATGGAGGACAGGAAAAAATTCTGGCTGTAAGAGCTGCTCCTTTTTTTGTGGTATTTTAGGTGCTGGAGGTGATTTCCTCGAATTCCAGGAGCAGCGATTACTGTTTTATATGCTATTGCATTGTTTTGGAACTTTGGAAAAAAAATGTCAAAACAATAGCAGTTTTAAAAGGGAGAAGAGCAGACAAAGGAAACACATGGTGAGGTCAGTGCAGGAGAGAGAGAGAGAGAGAGAGAGAGAGAGAGAACGAACGAACGAACGAACGAATGAACGAACCTGCACAGTTACTGCCTTTGCTGTTTTTGAATTCATGAGTCGCTGGAGATCGGAGTGCATCTGGGAAAATTAACAAACTGTGAATATCACAACTAATCTTGGAGAATCCGGTTTGGGCGAAGTTCACAACACAGAATCAGATAAGTAAATTGTTGTTTTAAGTCTGTCCAAGAGAAAGGCTGTATTAGTGAGTACAGTGGGTTCTTTCTTGATTATACGTTTTTGGAGATAAGTCTTTTGATTAAACTTAAAATATAAGCCATAGCTCTTAATTTAACCTGGTGGCATTGTTTTGTAGAGGAATAAGATGGTGATATTTTCTGTGTCTGTAGATTGTGAAGGACCAAAAATGGCCTTTGCAGTGATATGTACTTATTGTCAGATGTGGGAGTTTTAAGAGTTACTGCGAATTATATCTGCCATAAATGCTGTTGGATGCGAATCTTATCAGATCGAGTGGATTGATTGGAGCGACAGTTAGAAGCGATGAGGAATTTGCAACAGCATGTGATGGATGGCAGTTATAGTAAGGGGGGGGGGGGGAACGTCTCAGATACAGTCACATAGATGAGTTAACTCCAGGTAGGGTAAGAGAGGTCGGCACCTAGGGCAAGAGTCTTTTGTGGATATACCCATTTCAAACAGGTATGCTGTTTTGGAAAATATAGGGGTGATGGATTCTCAGGGGAACGTAGCACAAACAGCCATGTTTCTGGTATTGAGACTGGCTCTAATGCAACGAGGGGTACGTCAGCTTCCAAGAGATCACTTGTGTTAGGGGATTCTGTAGTCAGAGGTACAGACAGACGTTTCTGTGGCCAGCAGAGAAAAAACAGAATTGTGTGTTGTTTCCCTGGTGCCAGGATCAAGGATGTCTCAGAGAGGGTGCAGAATGTTTTCACGGGGGAGAGGGGCCAGCAAGATGTCATTGTCCATATTGGAACCAACGTTATAGGAAGGGAAAAGGTTGAGATTCTGAAGGGAGATTTCAGAGAGTTAGGCAGAAATTTAAAAAGGAGGTCCTCAAGGGTAGTAATATCTGGAATACTCCCAGTGCTACAAGCTAGTGAGGGCAGGAATAGGAGGATAGGAGGAGCTGGTGTATGGGAGAAGGATTCGCATTTTTGGATCATTGGAATCTCTTTTGGGGAAGAAGTGACCTGTACAAGAAGGATGGATTGCACCTAAATTGGAAGGGGACTAATATACTGGCAGGGAAATTTGCTAGAACTGCTTGGGAGGATTTAAACTAGTAAGGTGGGGTGGGGTGGGACCGAGGGAGATAATGAGGGAAGAGATCAATCTGAGGCTGGTACAGTTGAGAACAGAAGTGAGTCAAACAGTCAGGGCAGGCAGGGACCAGGTAGGACTAATAAATTAAACTGCTTTTATTTCAATGCAACCTGACAGGGAAGACAGATGGACTCAGGGCAAGGTTAGGAACATGGGACTGGGATATCATAGCCAATTACAGAAACATGGCACACGACTGGCAGCTTAATGTTCCAGGATACAAATGCTACAGGAAGGATAGAAAGGGAGGCAAGAGAGGAAGGGGAGTGGCATTTTTGATAAGGGATAGCATTACAGCTGTGCTGAGGGAGGATATTCCCAGAAATACATCCAGGGAAGTTATTTGGGTGGAACTGAGAAATAAGAAGGGGATGATCACCTTATTGGGATTGTATTATAGACCCCCTAATAGTTGGAGGGAAATTGAGAAACAAACTTGTAAGGAGATCTCAGCTGTCTATAAGAATAATAGGGTAGTTATGGTCATGGATTTTAACTTTCCAAATATCGACTGGGACTGCCATATTGTTAAAGGTTTAGATGGAGAGGAATTTCTTAAGTGCATACAAGACAATTTTCTGATTCAGTATGTGGATGTACCTACTAGAGAAGATGCAAAACTTGACCTACTCTTGGGAAATAAGGCAAGGCAGGTGATTGAGGTGTCAGTGGGGAGCACTTTGGGGCCAGCGACCATAACTCTATTCATTTTAAAATCGTAATGGAAAAGGGTAGACCAGATCTAAAAGTTGAAGTTCTAAACTGGAGAAAGGTCAATTTTGAAAGTATTAGGCAAGAACTTTGGAAAGCTGATTGGAGGCAGATGTTCACAGGTAAAGGGACAGCTAGAAAATGGGAAGCCTTCAGAAATGAGATAACGAGAATCCAGAGAATGTATATTCCTGTCAGGGTGAAAGGGAAGGCTAATAGCTATAGGGAATGGTGGATGACTAAGGAAATTGAGGGTTTGGTTAAGAAAAAGAAAGAAGCATCTGTCAGGTATAGACAGGATAGATCGAGTGAATCCTTGGAAGAGTATAAAGGAAGTAGGAGTATACTTAAGCGGGAAATCAGGAGGGCAAAAAGGGAACATGAGATAGCTTTGGCAAATAGAATTAAGGAGAATCCAAAGGGTTTTTGCAAATATATTAAGGACAAAAGGGTAACTAAGGAAAGAATAAGGCCCCTCAAAGATCAGCAAGGCGGCCTTTGTGTGGAGCCACAGAAAATGGGGGAGATACTAAATGAATATTTTGCATCAGTATTTACTGTGGAAAAGGAAATGGAGGATATAGACTGTAGGGAAATAGATGGTGACATCTTGCAAAATGTCCAGATTACAGAGGAGGAAGTGCTGGATGTCTTGAAAAGGTTAAAGGTGGATAAATCCCCAGGACCTGATCAGGTGTACCTGCGAACTCTGTGGGAAGCTAGAGAAGTGATTGCTGGGCCACTTGCTGAGATATTTGTATCATCGATAGTCACAGGTGAGCTGCCAGAAGACTGGAGGTTGGCAAACGTGGTGCCACTGTTTAAGAAGGGTGGTAAGGACAAGCCAAGGAACTATAGATTTGTGAGCCTGACCTCAGTGGTGGGCAAGTTGTTGGAGGAAATCCTAGGGACAAGATTTAGGGACAAGATATATTTGGAAAGGCAAGGACTGATTCGGGATAGTCAACATGGCTTTGTGCGTGGGAAATCATGTCTCACAAACTTGATTGAGTTTTTTGAAGAAGTAACAAAGAAGATTGAGGGCAGAGCAGTAGATGTGTTCCATATGGACTTCAGTAAAGTGTTCGACAAGGTTCCCCATGGGAGACTGATTAGCAAGGTTAGATCTCATGGAATAAAGGGAAAACTAGATATTTGGATACAGAGCTGGCTCAAAGGTAGAAGACAGAGGATGGTGGTGGAGGGTTGTTTTTCAGACTGGAGGCCTGTGACCAGTGGAGTGCCACAAGGATTGGTGCTGGGTCCTCTACTTCTTGTGATTTACATAAATGATTTGGATGTGAGCATAAGAGGTACAGTTAGTAAGTTTGCAGATGACACCAAAATTAGAGGTGTAGTGGACAGTGAAGAGGGTTACCTCAGATTACAACAGGATCTTGACCAGATGGGCCAATGGGTTGAGAAGTGGCAGATGGAGTTTAATTCAGGTAAATGCGAGGTGCTGCATTTTGGGAAAGCAAATCTTAGTAGGACTTATATACTTAATAGTAAGGTCCTAGGGAGTGTTGCTGAACAAAGAGACCTTGGAGTGTAGGTTCATAGCTCCTTGAAAGTGGAGTTGCAGGTAGATAGGATAATGAAAAAGGCATTTGGTCTGCTTTTCTTTATTGGTCAGAGTATTAAGTACAGGAGTTGGGAGGTCATGTTGCGTCTGTTCAGGACATCGGTTAGGCCACTGTTGGAATATTGCACGCAATTCTGGTCTCCTTCCTATCGGAAAGATGCTGTAAATCTTGAAAGGGTTCAGAAAAGATTTACAAGGATGTTGCCAGGGTTGAAGGATCTGAGATACAGGGAGAGGCTGAACAGGCTGGGGCTGTTTTCCCTAGAGCGTCAGAGGCTGAGGGGTGACCTTATAGAGGTTTACAAAATTATGAGGGGCATGGATAGGATAAATAGACAAAGTCTATTCCCTGGGGTGGGGGAGTCCAGAACTAGAGGGCATAGTTTTAGGGTGAGAAGGGAAAGATATAAAAGAGACCTAAGGGGCAACTTTTTCACACAGAGGGTGGTACATGTATGGAATGAGCTGCTAGAGGAAGTGGTGGAGGCTGGTACAATTGCAACATTTAAGAGGCATTTGGATGGGTACATGAATAGGAAGGGTTTGGAGGGATATGGGCTGGGTGCTGGCAGGTGGGACTAGATTGTGTTGGAATATCTGGTCGGTGTGGACAGGTTGGACCGAAAGGTCTATTTCCATGCTGTACATCTCTTTGACCCTATGACTCTAGCTACTCTGGGGAACTTTTTGCAGATTAAGGATATAGCTTTGATTCCAGTCCCTTATGAGAAGCAGCTGGTTCAGTTACAACTGATTGTAGTGAAAGGCTTGGGCCCAAGGTTGATGGGTCAAAATTGATTGAGTCAATATGTTTTGATTAAGAAATAGCTGCCTGAGTGAAGTCCTAATTAAATAATCAGAAGATTTTCAGGAAGGTCTAGGGACAATCAAGGAGCCAAGGCCATCTTAATGGATACTGCAAGCCTAGTGCTGTGAGCTGCAGAATTGACAAGACTGGGTTACACTCGTTGGAAGATAAAGTGAGGACAATCAAAGGTGCCCTCGCTTCCACGTCTGTATCAGAACTTCGGTCTTTCCTTGGACTGGTAAATTATTACAGAAAGTTCATACATAACCTGGCCTCCATCCTAGCATGTTTATATCAACGCTAAAAAGAGAATGAGCCTTGGAAATGATTATTTAACCAAGCCAAAGCTTTCAACTTTGAGCCTCTAATGTGTTGGCACATTATGATCTCAAGTGAGATCAGGTATTGACATGCGATGTTTCCCTGAATGGCATCAGGGTAGTATTAGCTCATAGGTATCCCATTGGAGAGAAATGTCCCAAACCATATGCATCCAGAACACTGGCTAATGCAGAGCATAAATACACCCTGATAAAGAAGAAAGGTTTGGTGGTCATATTTAGAGACAGAAAGATCCACCAATACCTTAACAGACATAAATTTGTAATAATAATGCACCACAAACCCCTTCTAGGTCTACTTAAAGAGGACAAGGTTGTGCTGCCCATAGTTTCAGGCTGAATTCAGCTCTAATGCTAAGTCCGTATAGTTAAAAGTTGGAACACCATCTGGGAGGCCATGTTGCAAATGTAGATACCTTGAGCCACCTCCCACTGACAGATACACCATTGTTTTAAATTTTTCTGGACACATTTCCAGTCACAGCTGACAATATCAGACTTTGGACACAGAAAGATCCAGTCTAGAAATTAACTAAAGCAACTGGTGGTGATGGGGGAAACCAAAGGGTCGTCACAGCCAGAATTGAAATGTTTTTGGAACCGGGGAGACCAGATCACAGTAGAGGATGGCAATTTACTATGGGGAGTAAGAGTGATTATCCTGAGTAAAGATTCCAAAATGAAGAGGTTTGTGAGAAGCTATATCAGGCACTAGGATTGGATGCAGACATAGCCATTTTGGTGGGGCAGTGCCCAGAGGGCCAGCAAAGACAAGAATTACCACCTGCAGCTCCCCCACATTCATGTAAATGGAGGGTAGCTTGGTGACAGGAAACTAACTTCTGTTTGGAGTAATTCCACTGGTAGACAGACAAATCCCTCTTGAGAGGACTATTTAGCTCTCTTGAAAAATGGCAAATGATCATGGCAATTGCCAAATCAACAGAAAGCAAGGGGAGACCAAAGTCATATTGTCAGAATTGTGACAAATTTCTCTAGTTTAAATTGGAATATTGCCAAACTCATAACAGGCTTCAAAATGTTTTGTAAGCATTCAAAGCTATGGCTTTGAGATTCAGCTATGCCCAGAATAAAGTTATTAAGATTTGTTGAGGGGTCATGTGGCATAGTGGTAGTATACCTACCTTTGGGCCAGGAGGCCAAGGTTCAAATCCTGCCAGTTCCAGACGTGTTTAATGATATTGCTGAATAGGTTGAGTAGAAAATAGAGAAAAAAAAGATTTGCTTAGCAGTTGGGAACAAAGGTTTACAAAGACATACACATTAGATAAACAGTCAAGAGCTAAAACACCTCCACAAGGTACAGACCATGTTAAAAGGCTAATTCAGTGATGGATTAAACTTCCACATGCATTGTTTAGAATTCTGGTCTTTAGTCAAACACCTATAGAATCTATAGAGCACTTTGTGAGCAGATGCAATGAAAAGGCTCTTTGATTTTCCAGATGGGGAGCCAGCAAACAAAATTGTGAGTTGTTGATCACATGCAGCCTCATGTAAATTTTCACAGAAAGATTTGGTTGACAAACCGATGTCTTTTAACATCAAAAAGATACTGATTTATGTCAGAATGAAATGACACTCACAGGTTGGCAAAGTCTACAGGTTCACAAGCACAAATTCAATCGTTGGCAGGATCACCAGAATACCTAAACTTAGCAAGGTATGTGGAGGTGTAGCCTGTTGCATTCAGCAAAAAAAAGTCCGGCCTTCAACAAATTTTGCAAAGCATCTTGCAGAAAAGAGCATTAAGAGAGGTTATGCACTAGAGTAAAGACTGATGCAGCTGTAAAGAGATGTATACCAACCAAAACAGACTACAGACAAGGATTATCTTCACACAAGAATGAAGACTATTTGATATTCTGCCAGATGTGGATACATGAAGTGATTGACAAACCACCATGTGACAGTGCGTACAATGTGACGTAGAATACTGAACGTACATTTAACACTGTCAGACTTATAGTAAACATCAATGTCATCACAACATCTGAAGAGTTAGCAGAAATTCAAATTATTCGAAAACAAATAGCTTTTTGTTCTTGACTAAGATTGAAATAGCTGGAGTGCAAGTACATCAATCTACCTGGACATTGAGATACCCTAGCCTTGGATACTGCTGATTTAGAAACTGGTGGTTTGCCAGTATGCTGCAACGTTGCAATGGTTATAATCCAAGGACTCCATCAGAGGCACAACAGAATCTGCAGCAGAACTACTCAAAAACACTTGCAGTACTGAAGATGGAAGAAGAACAGAATGGAGCAGAAGAATTACTTCTGAATTCGAGAAGCTAACATTTCAACTGTCTGCTGTGGAGAGAACTAAGTTCAATGGGGCAAAGACTGAATAATTAGACCAGCATAAATCCAGACTTGAACAGTACCTCTGAAATCATGGAATCTTTGAGGGATACCTGTATTCAGCTCACAAAGCTAGGGTGATGTTATAGAGGTTTATAAAAATCATGAAGGGTCTAGATAAGGTGAATTGCAAGGGCCTTTTCTCAAGGGTGGGGGAGTTCAAAACTTGAGGGTATATTTTTAAGTTGACAGGAGAAAGTTTTTAAAAGGACACAAGGGGCAACTTTTATCCACAGAGTGGTTAGTGTTGGAATGAGCTGCCAGAGGAAGTGATGGATGTTACAGCATTTAAAAAAGATTTGGATAGTTCATGAATTGGAAGTTTTGGAGGGATAGAGGCCAAATGCAGGCAAATTGGACTAGTTTAGTTTGGGAACATGGTCAGTATGGACTTGTTGGACTGAAGGGTCTATTTCCATGCTGTATGACTCCTTGACTCTACAGCTCAATGTCGAGCTGGAAAATGTAAAAGACCATCAAAAACAGTTGGAGCTGCACAGAAGACACAAGCTGCAGCAAATCACTGTTAGTACAATCATGTCAGAAATAAACGGTAGCAATGATGCTTTCATGAAATAGTTCAAGCAGGATATAGAAAAAGACAAAGAACCACTGAAGAAGCAAATAGAAGGGGTCCAGCCTTAGAGAAAACAAAAAAATTGACGAGGCTGGATCATGTTTTTCATGGCAGGTTGTGAAGGGAAATAAAATACCGGACTAAGAGAAGGTTAAAACTTGGATAGAATGAGAAGAAATTAGATGTAAAACCAGAAGGTTCAAAATGGGCTGGAAGCTCTTGAGGAGCAAAACAGTAAACACAAATATGTTGTGGACCACTCAAAACAGCTTGAGGAATGAAAGGCTAATCTGAAGCAAAACTTGGTTGTATTGTTTTAGGGAAGCAAGTTCTAGAAATATCACAAACAGGAATGACAAACAATCTCACTGATGACTGTGGGCATTCAATAAGACTTCCAGACAAAATCATCAATACAAGATTTGGACACTAACAAATTACCTATATAGAACATAGACAGCACAGTACAGGCCCTTCGGCCCACAATGTTGTGCCATGCATTTATCTTAATCTAAGATCAACCTAACCTACATACCCCTTGATTTACTGTTGTCCATGTGCTTGCCCAGCAGTTGCCCAGCAGTTGTCCCTAATGTCCTCTGAGTCTACGACTACCGCTGGCAGTGCATTCCATGCACCCACCAGTCGCTGCATAAATAACCTACCTCTGACATCTCCCCTATAGCTTCCTCCAATCACTTAAACGTATGACCCCTCCATGACAACCATTTCTGCCTGGGGAAAAATCTCTGGCTATGTACTCTATAGAATAGATGGGTGGCACGGTGGCTCAGTGGTTAGCACTGCAGCCTCACAGTGCCAGGGACCCAGGTTAGATGCCTGCCATGGGTAGCACGGTGGCTCAGTAGTTAGCACTGCAGCCTCACAGCGCCAGAGACTCAGGTTCATTGCCTGCCATAGGTGGCACAGTGGCTCAGTAGTTAGCACTGCAGCCTCACAGCGCCAGGGACCCAGGTTCAATGCCTGCCATGGGTGACTGTCTATGTGGAGTTTCCTCCAGGTGCTCTGGTTTCCTCCCACAGTCCAAAGATGTGCAGGTCAGGTGGATTGGCCATGCTAAATTACCCATAGTGTTAGGTGCATTAGTCAGAGGGAAGTGGGTTACTCTTTGGAGGGTCGGTGTGGACTTGTTGGCCAAAGGGCCTGTTTCCACGTTGTAGAGAATCTAATCTAATCTATCTATGCCTCTCACTACACCTCTATCAAGTCACCTCTCTTCCTTCTTCTCTCCAGTGTGAAAAACCCAAGCTCACTCAAACTCTCTTCATAAGATGTGCCCTCCAATAATGAGGCGACTAGAACTGGACACAATATTCCAAGTGTGGTCTAACCAGGGTTTTATGGAGCTGCAGTAAAACCTCGCGATTCTGAAACTCAATCCTCCTGTTAGTGAAAACCAAAACACTATATACCTTCTGAACAATCCTAAACACTTGGGTGGCAACTTTGAGGAATCTATGTACATGGACCTCAAGATCCCACTGTTCCTCCACACTGCCAAAAATCCTCTCTTTAAACCTGCATTCAGCATTCAAATTCCAACTTCCAAAATTAATCACTTCACATTTGTCCAGGTTGAACTCCATCTGCCACTTCTCAGCCCAGCTCTGCATCCTGTCAATGTCTTATTGTAGCCTGCAATAGCCTTTGACACTATCTACAACACCACTGACCTTTGTATCATTGGCAAACGTACTAACCCACCCTTCTGCTTCTTCATCCAAGTAATTTATAAAAACTACAAAGAGCAGAGGCCTAAGAACAGATCCCTGCGGGACACCACTGGTTACTGACCTCCAGGCAGAATACTTTCCATCCACTATCACTCTCTATCTTCTTTCGGCCAGCCAATTCCATATCCAGACAGCCAGATTTCCCTGCATCCCATATCTCCTAACTTTCTGAATGAGCCTACTGTGGGGAACCTTATCAAATGCCTTGCTGAAATCAATATACTGAAAAATGTGTTGCTGGAAAAGCGCAGCAGGTCAGGCAGCATCCAAGGAGCAGGAGAATCCATTAACTTGGATGCTGCCTGACCTGCTGCACTTTTCCAGCAACACATTTTTTAGCTCTGATCTCCAGTATCTGCAGTCCTCACTTTCTCCTAGTTGAAATCAATATACACCACATCCCACTGCTTGACCTTCATCAGCTTGTCCCGTCACATCCTCAAAGAACTCAATAAGGCTTGTGAAGCATGACCTGCCCCTCACAAAGCCATGCTGACTATCTTGAATCAAACAATGTTTTTTTCCAAATTGTCATAAATCCTTTCTCTCAGAATCCTTTCCAGTACCTTGCTTACCACAGACGTATGACTTGCTGGTCTGTAATTCCCAGGGGTTTCCCTATTCCCTTTCTTGAACAGAGGAACAACATTTGCCTCCCTCCAATCATTCTGGTACTACTCGGGTGGAGAGTGAGGATGCATTGATCATCGCCAGAGGTGTTTCAATTTTATTCCTCACTTCCTGCAGTAATCCTGGATAAATCTGGTCTGGCCCTGTGGACTTATCTATATTGGTACTTCGCAGAACTTCCTACACATCCACTTCCTTAATGCCAATCTGTTCAAGCCTATTAACCTGGTCCACAGTGTTCTCACTATCAACAAGGTCCCTCTCTCTAGTGAATACTGAAGTAAAGAATTAATTTAGGGCTTCCCATTCCTCTTCAGACTTAAGGCACAAGTTCCCTCCAGTATTCCTGATCGGCCCCACACTTTCTCTGATCATTTTCTACTCCACACAAACATGGAGTACACATTTGGGTTTTCCCTGATCCTTCTCGTCAAGCCTTTTTTGTACCCTCTCCAAGCTCTCCTCAGTCCATTTTTGAGTTCTTTCCTAGCTAACCTGTAATACTCTAAAGCTGTGCCAGATCCTTGCTTCCTCAACCTTAAGTAAGCTTTCTTCTTCCTTTTGACGAGAAGCTCCTCTACTCTTGTCATCCAAGACTCCCTCACCTTACCATTCCTTGTCTGTTTCAGTGGGACAAACTAATCCAACACTCGCAACAAATGGTCTTTAAACAGCTTCCACATTTCTGTTGTGCATTTCCCATAGAATAATTTTTTCCAGTTTGTACTCCACAGCTCCTGTCTAATAGCAATATAATTTCCCCTCGCCCAATTAATTACCTTCAAATACTGTCTCTTCCTATCCCACTCCATGGCTGTGGTAAAGGTGAGGCAGTTGTGGTCACTGTCACCGAAATGTTCTCCCACCAAGAGATCTGACACCTGGCCTGGCTTGTTGCCTAGCACCAAATGCAATATGGCCTTCCCCCTAGTCAGCGTATCTACATATTGAGTCAGGAATCCTTCCTGGACACAACTGACAAATTCAGCTCCATCCAGACTGCACTAAAGAAGTTCCAATCAATATTGGGAAGTTAAAGTTATTCCCTAACAACAACTCTGTTTCATCTACTCCTTTCCAAGGTCTGCTGTCCAATCTGTTCTTCCATCTGTCTTCTGCTTTTGGGGGGTCAATATATTATAAAGTTTCAGGCTCACTTGTTATTGTTAATAATTAGGCTTTCTTTTGGAAAAAAGAGTGATATGGAATGTATACCTTGTGTTTAAGAGTTCCCTTTTAAATACTCTGTGTAATGTGTGTATACAATGTTGTGACTCTGCCTGGCAGTTATTTTGCATACCCACAGCAAACTAACATTACACTCAATGCAAAATCCTTTATCTGTTAGAACTCACTTCAGTTGATTTACCTATAACTGAATTGTACCATAGAAACATCCACTTAGGAAAATATTTCTGCTAAATCTACATAACAAGATTTTAAGTAGCTCATGTAGTGCATTAAAAATCAATTTCATAATAATTTAAAACTATATCTTCTAACTGTAATCTTTTTTTTCTGCTTCCATGCTTACTGAATTTTGAAATTGAATGGATGAGTATTTATTGAACACACAATCCGCAGTGGAGCATTATCATATTTGTTTACGTATTCATTTAAACTTTATTAACTTCTTTAATCAAAATTTGTTGGTGACTTTATTCTGCACTTTGTTTTATAGATGCCATGCAAATTAAGATATTCTGGAAAAAACTGAAACCTGTTCAAGTTCACAATGGTGAAAATGCATTAGTATTGATCTCCTTAGTTCACATCAAATACATTGACTGATGTTCATAAAATGACCTTCCTGATGTATTTCCCAAAGTGTAGCTCTTCATAGTTTCACTCCAGGGCCACTTCCTGGAAACAACTCAGCAGTTCTGAGGGCCACCAGTGTCTTCAGTTCTGCTTTCCTTTACTCTTGTAGAAGTTTTCATTCCTTTAGCATAATGGATAATACCAGTGTAGTGATGTAGCAGCTGATGTCACTCTGACAACAGCAGGGAAAATTGAAAGAAGACGTCATATCAGAAATAAGCATGTAAAGTGTGAAACCATTAGAGCAGAGGGCCGAAGAGTAGAGTAATCTGTAATGTACAGATGCAAATTAAAGAGTGTTAAAATATATAAAAAGTGGAAGTACCTTACGATAGGACAAGGAGCCAATAGCCTCTACAAGCGTATTTGTAGATACTCATAGTCTAGAGATACTACAAATACGTATTTAACTATGCCAACATAAATCATAGAATTGGAGCAGCTGGGAAAACTCGAGAGCCAGACATGAAGCACAATCACAGTCAAAATAGCCAGTATTCTTCAAGCAATGCAATTACTCAGAGAAACTAATATCAAATACAAACCTCCACTTATAAGCAACAAATTCAGGAACTTCCCTTCAAAGGCAGGTGTTAACCATATGGTAAGTTCTCCATGTTAGTTCTGAACTTCAGTTCGGAACAGTTGAGAGTGTGTTGCTGGAAAAGCACAGCAGGTCAGGCAGCATCCGAGGAGCAGGAGAATTGACATTTTGGGCATAAGCCCTTCATCAGGAAGGGGCCTGGCCTGAAACACCAATTTTCCTGCTGTTCGGATACTGCCTGACCTGCTGTGCTTTTCCAACAACACACTCCCAACTCTGATCTCCAGCATCTGCAGATCTGTCTTCCAGTTCTGAAGGGGTTAGATTAGACTCAAAACATTCCCTCTGTTTCACTCTCCACAGATGCTGCCAGACCTGCTGAGTTTCTCCAGCATTCTCAGTTTGATTCAGATGTCCAGCATCCATGGTATTTTGCTTTTCTTCTCCACTTTATTGTCAGTCAAACAGAGAAGCAGAGAGGGTGGTCAAGACCATTAAAGTCACTGATACAAAAGAATGCAGACTGGGAATCAGTATGGCTCGGTTATAAAACAACACCAGTAAATAATGGTCATTCACAGCTGAATTGTAATGAAAAGCAGGTTGAAAGTAGACGCATTAGTTTCAAAGTGAAATTCAGGTCATCTCTCAAGCTAAGAGAAAATAATATAAAGACCACAGCAAACAAACTGTGGAAGTGGTAAAACTGTAGTGTAGCACAAAAGCACTGTTGGCTTTAAAACCAAGACAGAATGTTTGGTTAAAAGATTAAATAATCAAAAGCAACAATCATTAGAGGAATAAATGAACCGAGATCCTATTGAGTCAGAACCACTGAAGGAGTATTCAGGAGAAACAGGAAGGCATTGATCTTACTCAAACCAAGAAATGAAACAAAGTCTAACTCTCACAGGATTTAGACAGAAGATACCCATCCTCCATTAAATAACGTATAGAATGATACAAAAAAAAATCCAGAAATGGTATAAAACCATCAGGCTTATGATGAAATCAAATAAATCAGATCAAGATATCCAGTCATATTCCAAATTGCCTCGATCTGTAAGATTTGATGTTTGGGAGTTGGGACATGGTATGCTTGTGGGAGTGGGGAGATAATGATAATGCTCATGATTGAAATGACTGAAAATAAATTACTGAAACTATATATACCAACTCAGAAAAATGGGAAGAGGTATATTATACTGGAATACACAGAGGATGATTGATTTAATTGACAATGTTACTTTGATGTCATCAGCAGCAAAGATTGGAAGATGACATCGGATTACGAAGAAGTATATAAAGAGAGATTTTCGACAATACAGCAGACATCTTCATTTAGTAACCTGGAATGTGCAGATGTAAGTGAAAGTGTTCAGTTCAAAAGGAGCGATAAAGCCTTATAATGGGATTAGGAATGAATAGTTTCTGAGTTTATTTGTAGACACTCATGCGCAGGGATACTAATTATGCTAATAGCAGTAATAGCTTAAAGCATCAAATAAAGCAGTCTTTTCATCTACACTTGGTTCATTTGAAACTCCCCCAAATCTGCATTTTGCAAATAAATCCAGTCTCTGCTTTCCTCACACCTTTGGCATGCTAGTATTATGCAAACTCATGAATAGTACTTGTTGCACTCACTTTATAGATGTGGAATTGCAAATGAATTAGTGATGAAAGAATGACTGCTATTGTGTGCATTAAAGCAAACACAATTGTATTTTTTGAGGAAAGGTCACTGGACCTGAAACATTAACTCTGATTTCTCTCTTCTGGTGCTGCCAGTCCTGCTGAACTTTTGTTGTTTTTTCTGAGACCTGTAGTTGTTTGATGGGTCCGATGTTACACAAATCAGGTTTCTTCCTGTAGTTGCCTTTCTGAAGAAAAACAGGGGCATCATGCACCAATTTATAGGGTTAGGGATTCGGCTCAGAATAAACATGTGTGACCTCATGAATTTTTTTTAGATTACTTACAATGTGGAAACAGGCCCTTTGGCCCAACAAGTCCACACCGACCCACCGAAGCGCAACCCACCCATACCCCTACATGTACCCCTTTTTACCTAACACTACGGGCAATTTAGCATGGCCAATTCACCTGGCCTGCACATCTTTGGACTGTGGGAGGAAACCAGTGCACCCGGCAGAAACCCACGCAGACACGGGGAGAATGTGCAAACTCCACACAGTCAGTCGCCTGAGTCGGGAATTGAACCCAGGTCTCTGGCGCTGTGAGGCAGCAATGCTAACCACTGTGCCACCGTGCCGCCCACCAGCAGAGAATGTGGTAGATATTACATTATATCACAAAATTCTCAGTTTGTGGAATATACAAAACTCTCTCCACACCTAGAAAATGCATAAAATAACTCTCAAAGGATGTACAATGATTTATATACATAATTTCCCTGAATACAATATGATTAAACCAACATTAATAATACCTGAAAAATACCAGATTACGTTGAATCAGTGTTTTCACTCCAATAAAAGCTAATACATTAATGACTCATACTATCAGATTCATGTACATGTAGAATAAAGTATTGTCTTCACAGCAATAGGTGCTTAACAAAAATGACATGTTTTGATAAGAAATAGTAAAAGACCAACTTCTTTTTCCACCTTCCTGCATACTTGGAATTAATGTATCAAATATTTCTCCTACCCTCTGTCTGGGTGACTCTTTACATTCCCATTAATTGCCTCTGTTCTCTCAATATCTCTTCCAGTTTCAAAACTGAATATTGACTTTAACTACCAACTACAGGTAATGGTTGAAACTGTGATATTGACTAATTAGTCTTAATCAAAGACTTAGAGTCATAGAATCATATAGCATGAAAACAGACTGTTCAGCCCAACTAGTCCATACCAATCATGTTCCCAAAATAAATTATTTCTACCTGACTGCATGTGGCCCAAATCCCTCCAAACCTTTCCTATTCGTGACCTTATCCAAACATCTTTCAAATGTTGTAACTGTACCTGTATCTATCAGTTCTTCTGGCAGTTCATTCCACACATGAACAACTCCATATAAAAAAAGCTCTCCCTTCTGTCCTTTTTAAACCTTTCTCCTCTCACCTTAAAAATATGCCCTTTAATTTTGAACTCCCTACCTTTGGGAAAACACCCTTGTTATTTACCTTACCCATGCCCTTCATGGCTTTATAAATATCAATAAGGTCACTCCTCAACCTCCCCATTCCTGGCAATATCTGGCAAATCTTTTCTAAACCCTCTTCCAGTTTAAAAATATCTTTCCTATAACAGGGTGACCAGAGCTGTACACAGTACTCCAGAGGAGGCCTCATCAACATCCCATACAACCACAAGATAGAGTCAGCAAAGGTGTGAATGATGTAGGCAGCATACTAAGAGCCTTCTTAAGCACCTTTTCTACCTGTGATGCAAATTTCAAAAAATTATGTCCCTGAATCCCTACATCTCTCTATAAGACAAAACTACCCAAGGCTGTACTATTAATTGCATAACTCCTACCCTTGTCTGTTTTACCAAATTGTGATATTTTGCATTTATCCAAATTGAACTCCATCTATCACTGCTCAGCGCATTCACCCAATTGGTCAATATTTCTTTGTAATCTTACATAACCTTGTTCACTGACACCACCAATCTTGGTGTCATCCACAAACTTACGAACAGTGCCTTCTATATTCTCATCCAAATCGTTTATATAAATGGCAAACAAAAGTGGACATAACACCAATCCATGTGGAACATTGCTGGTCACAGGCCTACAGTTTGAAAACCAAGCCTCCACCACTACCATCTGTCTCCTAATGAAAAGTCAATTTTGTAGCCAATTGCCAAGCTCTTCCTGAATCCCATGTGACCTAATTTTTCTAATCAGTCGATCATGCAGAACCTTGTCAAAAGCTCTATTAAAGTCCAAGTAAACAACATTTTCTGCTCTGAGTTCATCAATTGTTTTGCTTAATTCCTCAAAAAACTCAATCAAGTTTGTGAGGCATGATTTCCCATGTACAAAGCCATGTAGACTATTCCTAATCATTCCTTGCCTCTCCAAATTCATGTAAATCCTATCATTTAGAATGACCTCCAACAGCTTACCCACCACCAACATTAGACTCTCAGGTCTATAGTTCCCCTTACAGCCTTTCATAAATAAACATGCATCATGAGTGACCCTCCAAACCTCCGGCACCTCACCCATTGTTATAGATGACACAAATATTAATGCTGGGGGCCCCGCAAATTTCCTCCCTAACTTCTCACTATATCTTGGGACACACATGAACAGGTTCCGGAGATTTATCCAACCTTTATGTTTTTTGATGTGCTATTGCTCAAGCAAAATGTCATCCAAAAAGTAATGCATTCCTTTCTTCTCCTTTAGGATCTGATCCATAACACAATGGAATGCTGAGGATGAATAGACACACAAAATGGTAACCCTACATATACAATCTTTTAATTGCAAAAATAGGAAGCAACACCTTGCTCTGGTCAGTTATATCTGATTAGAAGGAAATACTTTGCAGATTTATCTTACTCTACACCTTCCCTTTGAAGGAGACAAATTTTAACTGACAGTCAGTGTCGAAGTATTTTTCTAATTTACTTTGTTTACTCTTCACAAACTCAAACAGACCTATCTGCCGAATTCTCACAACGGGTGGGACACATTCACTGCTCTTCACCTTCTTAATTGCCCTAATTCTTTCCAATCAGTCAAACGCCAACATTAAGGGCAACATACAAACCAGTTTCACACTATCTTCGGATCTTACAATATAATATTTTGAAAGTAATGACTCATGCCCCTCAGCTGCCTTGAAAGATTTCAGCTATATATTGCCTTGAACTCTGCCACCTAAAACTGGCATTACATTTTTGAATATATAAATTAGAAGGCTAACTCCTGCTTTACAGCCTCTCTTCCCAGTTGTGCATTCAGTCAGTAAAGCTGCTGCCTATATAAGAAAGAGTAACTTTCATAAAGAAGTTTAATGTATAGACAGGTGGTGGAGTGCAATATCACACCCACATCATCCGGAGCGCCACTCCATACACCCTCAACCCCCAGTTTCATTACTGTCTACCTTCTCTTCTCATGCTTGACACAAGGACCTTTCCCAATTAGATAAATGCTAGAAATTCATTTCTCTGAAATGGGAGGGATGCTTTTGGAGGTATAATAGGTATCACATGCACACTACATCAAGTTCATCCCAAAATCGTATTCAGGTTAGTCTCGAGCATGCCCGTGAGACAATTAATACTTGAATCTGAAAATTAGTCATAATGAATTATTATACAATATCTATACAGGAACAAGAGTGTTGGCGTGGAAAATGTTGACGTTCTGATGTCTGGCTGAAAATAAATCTCATTTAGGGCTGATTTATTATTGGGAACTCGTGTGTGAAATGAAATCGCGTCTGTAAACGTACATTGGTTGATTGCAAATAACTTCAAAAAACATTATAAACTAATCAGTTATTGTTATTTATTGGATGGGTAGATGACCTTTAGAAACAAAATGTGCAGTGGTTCCTTAATTGAAATTGGGAGTTCAGGCATTGGAACCAAGAGGACAGCAGGTTATTATCCACAGAAGAATAAATTCACAACAAGATAAATAACTAAATTATCCTTATTGTTGTATTTCTTGTATATAATTTTGAATACATTTGTAACTGCCTTCTATTTGCAAAGAACAATTCCTTGCAATTGTTTTTTTTCACAAAAAGGAATGGTTTATTGCTTTCATTTGAACCGAACATTTCAGTTCTGACTTGTGCAAAGTAACTACTTAACCAAAGTTACTCATTGGCTGTGAAACATTTTGGGATACCTGGGGATATGTCAGATGTTAGAACCCTTGCTGATTTTTCAATAGTTTTATTTTACTCATTTATCAATTTTGGTTTGAAACTGAGCTTTGGACTGTGGGCAGTGGCTTGTGTTTTGAAATAAAAGAGAAGGTGCGGGTTGCTTGTCAGGCCAGGCCTGCAGGTTAATTGTATGGTATGGTTCTTGATCAAAGGTTCCAGAGCTGCCTTGTCACCAGGGAGGAGAACTAGGTGACTGACAAGGATCTTCTCCCAGGGTAGGAGAGTTCAAAGCTAAGGGGCATACTTTTTAAGGTGAGAGGAGAACGATTTAAAAAGTACAGGATGGACAACTTTTTTTTGCAGTGAATGTTTCATGTATAGAATGAACTGGCGGAGGAAGTGGTGGTTGCAGGTACAGTTACAATATTTAATAGATAGTTGGATAAGGTCATGAATAGGAAACGATTGGAGGGATATGGGCCAAGCATAGGCAGGTGGGACTAGTTTAGTTTGGGAACGTGGTTGATCAGATTCATACGATCAGATTCCTTACAGTGTGGAAACAGGCCCTTCGGCCCAACAAGTCCACACTGACCTCCGAAGAGTAACCCATCCAGACCGATGCAGCTAACATTATGGGCAATTTAACATGGCTAATTCACCTGACCTGCACATCTTTGGATTGTGGGAGGAAACCCATGCAGACACAGGAAGAATGTGCAAACTCCACACTGACAGTTGTCCAATCAAATCTGAGTCCCTGGTGCTGTGAGGCATCAGTGCTAACCACTGAGCCACCATGCTGCCATGTTGGCACAGGCTGCTTGTGTCAAAGCAGGTCAGGCAACATCTGAGGATGCTACCTGACCTGCTGTGCTTTTCCAGCACCACACTCTTGACTCTGATCTCCAGCACCTGCAGTCCTCATGTTCTTCTGGTTGGACCAAAGGTCTGTTTCCATTTGTATAACTCTGATTCTATGTTTAAACAGACAGCAGATGTTGGACATTATTGATGTCAGTATCTGGGAATTGGTTCCAGTAAGTCTGGGAAAGATGTTATACTCAAGCATATGGCAGGTAATTAATGGTGATGGGAACCCCTTGGAGGAGACAATTAGTCTGACAGAGTTTGAACTGGGTTTTGGACTGTGTTTTTGGGGAGAAGGTGTTTGGCTGTGGATGCAAGAGCATGAAGATTTGAAAGCTCTGTACCTAACCTCTAGTTATTATCTATTGGAAGTTCAGAGAATAGAAATTAAGTTATAACTGTCACTGACTTCCTCTGAGTGAGCTGTAAAGGTGAGCTGCATCACTGTCTGCAGATAAATCAAGTAAGAAACCATCACCTATGCCTGTGGAACAAGGTGTTGTGTAAATCGCTTAGGTAATCTGGCCAGTTATACTATTTTCTTCTATTTATCCATTAACTGTGTTTGTTTGTCTGTCCTTTGTGTGAATGGGGATAAAAACAAATGCTTAAACATAGATACCAATCAGATTATTTTATTGTTAAAGTTTGCTCTGCTCATATATGGCTCAGTCTTTTGTTAAAGCTACTAACCCAGGGTCTAGATTTGATTCCTGGTGGAGTTTGAAATTGGTTATTCAAAAAAGTTTGGTTAAGAACCTTTGTTGTCAATTTTGAGAGTGTTTGAAGATTTTAACTTTGCTGTGTCATGAGTAAAGAGCCAGATAAGCTGGTTTAATTTGGCTGGCTGTCTCTGTGTTGTAACTCAGGTGCTATATAAGTCCAAGTATTTTCTTGCTTTTATCATTTTAGTGTGTGTTTTGTTATGATGACTGACTGGAACCCAAATATTCTGCAGGCAGTTTTATCTTTTAATTTCAAAACATTTTTTTTAAAGATAGCAGATACAGCCAAAAATGGCTGCAGAGATAAACTGAATGACTTTCTGGAGAGAGAGGAACATGGAAAGACACACCTGAAGATGTGAAGGGAACTTCAGATTACAGTTCTTCAAAGGGAAGAATGCAAGTCAAAACAGACCAGAAAGTGATCTCTTGTGACTCTGAGGATAATAAGGTACTAACAGCCATCTGCTCAACAGCAAGCCTTCCCTGTGGATTATGGCCAAAACTATTGATTGTACAAAACTTCAGTGTTGCTGAAGAAAGGGACACGTTGTTGAAGCTCTCTTTAAATTATGCACTCGGATGCAAGAATGGCAAATTTCAAAGGAATTTCTGATACTAGTCACTATGTTCTGAGTTTCACAAGTTACATGCAATCAGTATTGTGTGCATCCTGTGAACAGCCATAAGGATCCTTATTTGACAAGATCCACCAGTCATTGTAGTATACACTTAAAAACCCATTTAACTTTCAGAAGAAATGATGGCACATAGATGGACAATTTTTCACTGGATTATGATACACTTTCAATTGGAAAATGAATGAATATGAGCAAATTCTCAAGGCTGTTCTCTGAAAGGATTAATTTATTTTTTAACAACAGTCTTGTCTAATCACTGCATTAAAACTACATCACCTAATAATGTAATTTAATTGTGTGTCATACACTTCAGAATGTAATAGACTCCTCAGCAGGACTTGCATCTTCTTTATCGAATCTCAAACATACTGTATTTTTAATAACATTTCAAACCTGACATCACCAGATGAAAATAGTGTGAATGAGGATTTTTAACCTCAGTTGAAATGGGGAATACTACATCAGTGATAATAGTGTGTGTTTTGCATGCATTCCCAGTGATGAGGGAAATGCTGAGGAAAATCAGATTTCTTTCAAAAGATTAAATGTAGCTATGAAAATTTGGTTCACAAAGTCAGATTTTATTGAATTTAACCTATTGTATTGCTCACATTCAATCCATTAACATAATATTATTGTGAAGTAGGAACCACCAAAGATATTTACAAATAAAAGTATCGGGCTATGACGCTGTTTTAAGCCCAGCTATAAATCTCTAAATGATTTTTAAGTTTCCTTCCGTTGTAATCATGATAAAACAACGTTGTGATGATTCACGCAACTATCATTCTTTTTAAACTCACTACAGTATATGGTGCTTGATCAAGCAAATGTGACATGTAGCCAACTGTACTTGTGAATGTCTTCATTCACAATGACTTGTTTACCTTTCCCTATTAATCACTGACACATTTAAACCTCTCATGTATTAGATGTAACATGTTATAGGTAAAAGGTGATGGGATAATGGAATTAAGAGACAATTGCTCTTAGTATATAATACAGAAGAAATAAGCTCAAATAACCAAGGCTCATATCTTGTTTACACAGGTTGCATTGATTAACTAAACTGTTTTCTTACTTTCCTGAATGATAATCTTTCTGTGAGCATTACAGAATGAACTGGATCACGCAGAAACCACACTTTATTGAGATTAAAAATGCTTTATGAATCTAAGTTTATTTATCCCAGTAGGAAAATTTTACAAGTAAACCCATAATAAATAGAAAATTGTTCCTCAAACATGTGGGGCTTCGCAATGGTCATCCTCACAGTTCATCTTGATCTCTCTGTTTTTCAACAATAATACTGCAAACCAATCAACATACTGCCCTGTGCCTGTGCCTGAAAAATGTTATCAGTGACGAATAGTCTATATTTGAAGGGACAGGAAGAATTTTGCCTGAGGAGGACAAAAGGCTCACGGAAGCACACATTTAATAGAAAGTGAAATGCAGTTGATAGTGAAGGAGGTTCTTAAGAAGTATTTGGAGAATTGGAGAGACTCAGAGCATTATTCACTAATGCCAATAGAAAGGTGTCTGGCCAAGTGAAAAATGAGCAATCCGGTTAATGTGATGTTAAATGCAATGTGCATCAAGAAAGATGTTAAAAAAAGACTTTGCTGGTCTTAAGCAGCTGGGAAAAAAATTGAAATATCCAGTCAGCAGCCTGCAATCAACCAACAGTGAGGTTCATTAAAATTCAGGTACATTTATTTTCTGAAAGATATTCACTTGTTTGGATACAAAAGCAGCAGGGCTTGCAGCCTCTGAACAGTGGTATTAAGAAAAAGGTATGGCTTACAAAATTGGAACAATACCTTTCCATATGGCTTTCTGAAATTGTATTTGTGTGCCTAAATATTACTACTGTGACAATTAAGAACCCGTGGAAAGGGCATTTTCTTGCTAAATTGTCTGATATTGGGAACCATGTACTGTTCTGCTCCGTGACTAGAACATCACTGAATATGCAAAGAGAAACCTGTTCACTTTTGAAAACATTGTAACAACAGAATAGAACCTCTCTGAAAAAAAACTCCTGGCCAATCTTGAGCACAGTAAATCCAGAAACCGAAACAGAAATTGCTGGAAAATCTCAGCAGGTCTGGCAGCATCTGTGGAGCGAAATCAAGGTTAACATTTCAGGTCAAGTGACCCTTCTCCAGAACAGTAAATCCACTATTTACAAAAATCACAACATCCTTGACATCCAGATCATTTCAAGTTGGCAGTATTATGCACTGCAGGTGTTTAGACATGAAACACGTGTCGTTGCTGTCCCTTCTCTGACCATGTAATTAGAACTGTTCCATCTCACAGCCAGCAGTTGAGTTGCCCCTTAGTCTTACCTAGAAGTCTGAAATCAGCAAGTAGTTATAGAATATACATGTGTTCTTAAATACTCCAACTCAAAACATGAATTGGAAGGCATACTATTTTCTCAGTTCAGGATTATAAAAGCTGTTAAATTCCAAGTTCTGTGTTGAGATCAGTGTTTTACCCAAAACATAAAAATTTCCAGATGCAAATCATTGGCTTAGTATAATAATTTTCAATCACTAGGAAAGTGCATTTGGGTTAAAGTTCTCCATTAGCAACGAGAAATCAATTGCACCCAGGTTCATTAAAATTCAGGTGTGTTTATTTTCTGAAAAATATTCAGTTGTATGAATACAAAGGCAGCAGGGCTTGCAACCTCTGAACAGCTATGTTATGAAAAAGGTATGGCCTACAAACTTGGTCTCTCCATTTCAATAATATAATGCAAACCAGGCAACATGCAGCATTTAGAGCATCAAGCAATGAGTAAAATCAATGGAGCCAATTAAGAAGATATCAAGACACAGCCACAAAAATGTCACACAGCTCCCAGGCGAGCACCCGCCCTTCACCTCACCATCAAATCCCATTCTCCCATCATATCATGTGAATACAGAAAATACAATGTGATAAAGTCAAGTTAGTCATCACACCAGTTTCCAGTTACAGTAGGTAAATGAGTTCTAAAAGCACAAGTCCTGGTCATTTAAAAAAAATCATGTTAAAGACCCAATTGACATCTGCTTTGCATTCACCACTCTGTTTCTTGTTAGTGCCATGAAAATACCTTTAGGAGTGTGTTTTGCCAGTATTGAGGAAACCACTCTCCTGAAATTGAGTAAAAATGACTGGAAACAGGAGTATGGTCACATGTAGCAGCCATCTCTACTGCACATTGCAGCATTTGAATGTTATTAAACTTTATTTCAGTTGATTTTGCAAACAAGGAGACAATGAGAGGGATTGCAGCCTTTAAATAGGTGGTCGTGTGATTAATTGCTGGTTCGCAGCTTAATCCATCTCCCACCAGACATTTTCCCTGGATGCCTGATTCAACAGAGAGGCACCCTTCCCAATATCAGTTTTCCACCTTCTCACTGGGTGACTGTTGTTGCATTATTGCACAAATTTCAGAAAGAACTATAATTTTAAGGCAATTAGATACACCACAACATGTGAGGCTACAGTGTAAAACTATAATACATCAACTTTTTCATGAACCACCTTACCTTATTAATATTAAACTTCTGTCGTATCAAAAGGTCTGATCAAACTAGATGCCGAGATATCTCGACATGGAAGTCAGAGCGGGTCCCTGATAACTTCAGTTCACCACCTGCTCTAAAGGACCTTGATGTTTAACACCAGGCACACTCCATGGGTACTAGCTAATACAGCCCATGTCCACAGATATTGACACCTGTTACATGTCAGGCTTTAGGAAGCCTCATGGCACATCTGTGATCCACTTACATGATGCTTCTGGACTAGAGTACATCACTTCCATCAACCATCATTGTACTGTTGCTACAAGCATACTGGGCACCTGGGAGAAGCACACAGCTCATGGATTGAACCAGACTGCATCTTTGGACTTTTCCCTTACATCAATGCATTCACTCACTCTGAACCTACCTAGGTGCTGACAGCTTCCCTGCTTGCATTGTCTTGTCTTACTATTATGTGCTTAGCCAAGCTCACAGGAATCCTGTCTTGCTTTGCCTTTTAGCACGGACAAAAAGGCAGAAAGCTTCTCATAGTTATAGGAGAGCTTCAGTCAATTCAAGGGAGATAGCTTTTGTTCGGAGTGTCCTGGGACAGTAAGATAAGGGCATCCTCCAATAGCAGTCCAAGGGTTTGGTTGTAGTCAGTCAGCCAGCCATGTGTGGCAGTTAGAGTCAGGATTCTCTCCACACAAGAGGTTAAGGAGCTGAATATCCTACTTGTCTAGATACTTTCTGCCCTATTGCTGTTTTCCCTCTGGAATGAGAAGGAGGCAGATAGTAGAGACATGAAAATGGGTGGCACTGTTGTTACTTTGGATGCTGGTGAGGAGGAGTCCCAAACGATTGAGTAGGCTGTGCAGAGGATAGTTAAAATCACACAATAGCAGGTCATAGTTGAACTATAACCTAGTGTTGTGTGATTTTTAACTTTGTACACCCCAGTCCAACACCGGCATCTCCAAATCATGCAGAGGATATGCAGGGTTAGTGCCACCAGGAGATTGGATGGTGAGGGCGATTGAGGGAAGATGTTGCAGGCAATTGTGAGAGTGGTACAGCATAAGCCTTGGTAGGAGATGAGTACAGTAGCAGAGATCGAATGAGTGTGCGGTGAAGAATGTGGAGAAAGTCATTGATCTTCTTGATACGTCATTGAGAATCCCTCCAGATGAGTGACCTGGTTGGGGAAGTTCAGACCAGGTTGACATAGTCTAATGCTTAGTATCCTCTGCTGACTGTGGGGAGAATGGACTTCCTACCTGTGGACCACCCATCCAACAAGACCTCCAGGTCTCAGTTCACAAAGTGGTGCAAGAAATTTCTCTTGTCTGCCACGTCTGAGACAACTATCAAGGACTGCACAGAGCCTAGTCCATTCTACAACCACCAACACCACCATCCCCTCTCACGGCACCTTCTCATGTAACCACAGAAGATGCAACACCTGCCCGCACACCTCCTCCCTGCTCACTATCCAAGGGCTGTAACAGTCTTTCCATGTGAAGCAGCATTTCACCTGTACCTTCTCCAATCTTGTGTATTGTATTCGCTACATCCAACATGGCCTACTCTACATTGGAGAAACCAAACACAGACTGGATGACCACTTGGTAGAACACCTCCATCTGTGCTCAAGCTGGTCATTTTAATACGGCATCCTGCTTGCTTGCCCACATTGTCTGTCCTTGGCACACTGCAGTGTTCCAGTGAAACACAGCACAAACTGGAGGAACAACATCTCATCTTCAGACCAGGCACTTTACAGCCTTCTGGACTTAATATTGAGTTCAACACCTTTAAATCATGAACCATTTCTTCCCCTTCTTTTCGTTTGTTTTCATGTTCTTCCCTCTCCCTATCCCAGTTACTGTCCTTTCAAGGCTGGCAAGAGAAGTTGAGATGAAGAGTCATCTAGACTCAAAACATTAGCTTGCTCTTTCTCCATGGATGCACTCTGATCCACTGTGATTGCCAGTTTGTGTTGTTTTCAGTAAAGATTCCAGCATCTACAGCAATTTGTTCCTCCAGACTGACAATGCTTGTGTATGTGCACAATTCACTTTTAAAGAAGGTACAGTGGCAAGGACACCAGTTGTTTCTTGGATATCTGACAGTGGTGAGGTGTTTCTGGCATGGTACTTGATAAGGTGTGGATAGAATTAGAGATAAGAGATTCCAAAGGCCAGGATCAATGAGATTAATTTCCTAAGGGACAGTGAGAACTCTTGCTCATCCTCACAGCAAAACACCATTAAAGGACAAAACGTAACTGGCACTTAGCCAAAAAAATGTATGATTACGCCCTGAGCGATTTGTTCAGGTTGAACTTCACTTCCAGGTTTGCAATGCACAGTTGCAAAACATGTCCAGAACAGATTATTTTTAGTCCTGTTCCTAACATGCATGCTTACACTGACGTTTTGTTGACTTCCTTAGGTAATTGTCCTTCCTCTTAGAATACAAGAAGAAATAAATTATGTGATACATTGTTGTCAAGCTACAAAACAGTGATGAACATCTGTAGCTGTTACCTGGATATTTGTACCTCATCATATCTGCTGTACATAGAATTGGAACTGGAACAGTATGAATTGCACAGCATGTGGAGAGTGTATGGCAGTTCTTCAAATGAGCACAGCTAGCACACCAACCAAGAAATCCATCATCTACAGTGGATTTTGATCAACCAAAAAGCTTATCCATTAATCACCATAGTAGCTCACATGCCCATCATCACTGCTGTTCTCTCCAGGAATGGTATATTCAATATTTTGGGCTCAGAGGAGTTAAAATGACAAAAATCAACAGAATGAATTATAATGTCCTGGTGCTAAAAATGAGTGAAAACACTCTTAGCTGGTAGCAAAACTATTTCAAGTTGAAGGTAATTTGAATATAGCCACATGAAATCATCAGCACCTTTGGAATGGAACATGTTGAAATTTGTTACAGACTCCATCTGATAGTTGACAGGAGAACATTCTCATTCTCCTGAACATATCCAAAAAGGTAAAACATTTTGACGGCCATTTTATGAGTGACCTCCAGTGTCCTTTAGGGAAACTGTTTGCACTTTAAACAATGAAACGTTGTGGAATGTACACACCAGTCCACTCATATTTATTTTTAAAATCCATTTCGAGTCCTACAATTAGCAAATTTAACCAACTCTCTATCTGATTCAGGCACCGCGTACACCAGGTACGAGCAATAGGGAAAATGCAGCTGACTGAACTTGAAACTATACTCCAGATATACAGGTTTTTGTTTTATTGTATCACAGACATTAGTGGGGTTCCTTCATTATCATACATGAAATGAGGAGGGCTGTTCGGGGCAAAAAGTTGCAATGCATATAGTATGTTCACTGTGCCTCGATACATGGGACAATAAATTCAATTCAATTCAATTGATGCCTAAGATTTTCACGGAATGCAGTGCTCACAGATGTGTCTGACTTTCAGTGTCTGGATGTGTGTCTTATGATATTGACCTCTGAAAGCCTTCAGAACACATGGACTTGGAGCAGCAACCCTCTCTCTCCTTGCACCACATCAAAGTACTTCATTCAATCTAGATGTGGTCTCAGCCATCTTCATTGTCACTATGTACTTCTGAAATACACCATGTGCAAAACAACAACAGATGATCTTCCAGATTGTGAGTTCCAGGTCAGTTTCTTTGCACAGGTGAACACCAACATCCTCTTCCTGGAGACCCGCCCACCAGTATTCTCAAAGATCCATCCTGCCCTGGCAGTGTTTTTCTACAATCTCTCCCCACAGGGAGATGGTATAAAAGCCTGTACACACATACCAAGTGGTTTCGTAACAGTTTCTACCCTACTGTTGTTAGAATTCTGAATGGACTCACAAACTCTTAACTTTTGCCTGTACCTGTATTTTTGTTTTTGCCGCTGTTTACCTATTATGTACTTATCCATGCTACTTAACTATGTGATCTGCCTGTATTGCTCACAAGACAAAGCTTTTCACTGTACGTCAGTACATGGGACAATAAATTCAATTCAATTCAATTCAATTCAATTCCCTGCCAACACTGTAGGCTTTGCAATTCCACATGTTTATGTAAGTCTGTATCTGACCACCTTGCCCCAACCCTGACCAGATGGTATAACAAAGAGACAGACAGTGAATCAAACCAACCTTCCTACCCCTGAATTCATAATATGGTTAAATTTAAGATCTTCAAAGATCCTCAAAATTAACCCTAATTGTTCCTTGCCAGACTTTTTTTGAATAAGCAATCCCAGACTCTGAGAATTCTAGCCATCAAATTTCTAGTTTAAATAAAAGACAGGTATTTATTAATAATGCAATAACTTTGGCAGAACAAAACTGAACAAAGTAATTTGACTGGTTTATGTCTACGATTTAAACACTATTACATTTGTTTTTGGCCTCATTCACATGAAAGACAGACAAACAAACAGATATGGTTAAAGGATAAATAAAAGAAAATACTTAAGCAGTTTTCACAAAGCATGTTCTAAAGGCATAGTTGACGGTTTATTTGATTTTTGGAAGACATCAATCAGCGTCACCTTTGCAGTCTATTCTGAGTAAGTCAGTGATACTTTTAACTTAGTTTCTATTCTCTGAATTTCCAACCGCTGATGATGGGAGTTTAGGCAAAAAGGTTTCAAATCTTTGTGGTGCAGCATCAACATTCCTCTCACAGAAACATTGTCTACAACCCGGTTTAAACTCTGGAGCGTCCCTCTGTTTAATTATCAGGCTTTTCTCTCTAAGCTTCTTGCACTAATTCCTGCATACTGACCTTGTCAATGGTCAAACATCTGCTGTCTGGTTAAAGGTACCGCTTCCCCTTATGTGGAAGAGTCTATGGAATCTGTTTGATCAAGAACCAACCTGCAATTAATGTCTTGGCCTTGCCTCAAAAGCAAATCGTTTACTTGTCCTTTTCTTTTGTTTTCAACACAAGCTGCTCCTTGCAGTCCAAATATCACCTTCAGATCCCAGTTCTCAGCTCCAAACCAAAACTGATGCAAGAATAAATTAAAATAATGACATATCAATAAGAGTTCTAACATATATTTAGTCAACATGCCAGATCTGGCAGTGCATTGATTCTCCCTCTGACCCCCCTCCCCACCCCACCCCACATCCCTTGAAACCAGTGTGCTGCAGAACATCAATGACACCCCACGCCTATACGAAGCCTTTCCTTCCTATGCTATACTGTATCCTAACAATGTTTGTAGTTTTCTTTATGGCTGTGCAGATCTCTGAGGCCCATGTGCAATGGCAGCTTCTGGAACCAGAAGCCATTGCTGCAGTTGGCATACCATTGCCGATCACAGTATGTGGAACATTGGAGTGATGTCTGTACATAGCTTAGAGGGGATGTTTCCGTTCTTCCTGTTAGATATTGAGTTGTCTCCCATCAGTATCATCATTCCCCACCACATCCCAGAATGCCCATTCCAGCCCTCACTATATATGTTCTACAGCATCTCACCCCTAGTGTTGGTCACTGCTAAAATCTTTGCAATATTTAATGGACAGAGGCCCCGAACTGACTGTATCTGACTCAACTGAGAGACTTAGCCAGATGGCTTCAAACAATAAGTGACCAGCCTCTCAGCTGGTATTTGTACAGCTCCACAATTGTATTCTGTTGACAGCTAGGCTGGTTGGAATAGACCCACAGACTGAATGTGTCTCACTGTGGAACATGCTTTGAGATGTAGGTACCACGTATGCAACATAGCAACTCAGAGGATCAAGCTCTGAGTGGCCAGCTTGATTTTCATTTTGGGAATTCTCAGCATTAAGTTTCAGTCTAGTGAATGTAGAATAGGAACTGGCATATTAATGAGACAAGGTTTGATATTAATGAGGCTGACAATGAAAAATAATCCTTATCTTAGCACTCCCTACTGAGAATCCAGTGTCAACACCTGGAAAGATATTGGTGAGGCCTCTTCTGGAGTACTGTGTCTAGTTCTGGTCATCCTGTTATAGGAAGGATATTATTAAGTTGGAGAAGGTTGCGGTGAGGTTGACCAGAATGTTGCCAGGCATGAAAAGTTTGAGTTATAAAGAAAGGCTAGATAGGTTGAGACTTTTTTCACTGGAGCATTGGATGTTGAGAGGTGACCTTATAGCGGTTTCTAAAATCATGAAGAGGAGAGACAGGGTTCATGGTGGATGGCTTTTCCCTAGGATAGGGGAATACAAGATGAGGAGGCATATTTTTAAGGTGAGAGGAGAGAGCTTTAAAAAAGACATGGGGGCAATTTTTTTACACAGAAGGTGGTTTGCATGTAGAATGAACTTCCTGAGGAAGTGACAGATGTAGGTATAGTTACAATGTTTAAAAGACACTTCAATAAATACATGAATAGGAAAGGTTTGGAGGGATATGGGCCAGGAGTAGGCAGGTAGGATGAGATTAGTTTGGGATTGTGTTCAGCATGGACTGGTTGGGCCAAAGGGCCTGTTTCCTTGCTCTATGACACTATGACTCTGCTGGAAAATGTGACTAGTAGGATTGACTTGACATCTTATTTCTCTCAAATTTCTCACCACAGCCCACACTGATCAGTTTTCACCCAGTGTCTTTATTTCTTTTATTCCAAGAAGTGGACTTGTTGATTTTATTCTGGACATGTAGCCATTTCTTATTGTTCACAACAAAGGTTCAGACACTTTTGTAAACATACTAACTAATTATTGACTTAAGGCCACAAAATCATATCTGCATATTAGATCAAAAATTCTGCCTACTTTACAGCTGAACTGTTCCAGTCAGCTGGAAACTATATGGCAGTGTTCACCAGAGAAACAGGATCTGTATCAAGAGATTTAACAGGAGAGTAAATGAACATGTGGCTGCTCATTTTATGCCTGTAAAATGGGCACTATTTCTCCAATTATCCAATACTGGGTGTCATGACAGATCAGTATTGGAAATATGCCAGATGTCATGTTGACTAAGGCAACTTCCAGTCCAGGTCATTTGCCTGAAATAAATGTTGGGCTCCTTAAATATGCAAATGAGGCTCTTCTGCCCATTCTATGACCTCAGATACATAATTTTGGTACAAACAATTTAGGCTGCTCCTTGAAAAACAATGGGAATATCTTTTACCCCATAGCTATTTTACATTTAGGATTAGGCTGGATTTCCATCTGAATGATATCAATTTATAGTCAGAATTTCATAACAATAATTAGGGACAACTCGTATATTTTGTTTACCTTCGGTTTTACAAATGCTATAGTTTCTATTAGATTTTCCGTCTTCACTTGAATTCTGTTTTGAAAAGGAGTGAGGCAGTCAACAGTACACAGGGAACCATTAAAATCCCACTTTGTATCTGTTTGTTTCAGTCTACAGCTTGGAGAACAGCTGCACTTGCATCCTACTGAGACAGTGCAGTGTAAATGGGGTCACTCAACTAGTTGACATATTAAATTCTACCATCTGATTTTGAACAGATTTCATTCTCCCATGCAGGACTATGAATGCCACCACCTGTGAACAGTGGGAACGGTAACAATTACTGATGGTATCCATGCTGCACGATGCAGGTGTTCCTTTCCTTATTCCAGTGAGGAAAAATGTAGATGAAAGTAATGACGATACCTTCAGGGGCAGTTAAAATATTGCCTGCCTCAAGGTGCCATTTTTTAAACTGTTAATTATTCTGTTATTTCTGCTGTTATACTGAATACATTCCACATATTTTATATAATTTAACTCTTTCACCATTAAATTACGTACCTTTGTTCTTGTTAATACGTCAAGAGAAAGATTAACACCTTTAATTAATACTTAAATTAATACTTTTTGTACAAATTGACATTTGGTTTGAATAATACATAAGCACGTACAGGTGTGCAATGTACACTTCTTTCCCAGATATTCCAATAATAAATTAGCTAATCACTTTTATAATTTATGATTGTTATGTTCATAATTCAACCATTACAAATGACTTATTCTGCAGTCATTTCCTTTGTAATAACTAGCACTTAATATTTATAATTTCTGATTTACTAGTAGCTTTCCAACTGAATCTTTTGTGGTTTGCCATAATGGACTCAATTTAATATTCTTCATTATCTGCTTAAATGGACTTTATCATAGGAAAATGTGCTAATCTTCATTCAGTACTGCAAGAGCTGGAAAGCTTCCTTCACACCTGAAGCAGCATAAGGTGCAGACAGCTGCATTAAATACAAAGGATCCGAACAAAGCCTCTAATTTGTCAAGGAATTGCCTTCCTTTGACTGTGAAGATATTTGTACTTTAGAACCCTTCAGCAACCTTGCTATGCTGTCACAAAGATTCTCCCCATAAATAGCATAGTGTGGGCAGAGTTCAATTGATAGAAGATCAATAGATAGAAGAAAGAAAGAAGGCAAGAAAGAAGATGGACAGTAGACAGAGTCCATTGCAGTTTCAAGTTACTTCATCTAAAATGGTTTCTTAACAATGTAACAGTAATATAGACAAGGTTAAATCTTAGCTTATCATGCATAGTCAGTGGAGGAAACAATATCCAAGGTCTCTGATATCAAGGGACCTCTGCAGATCAGGCCCTTTTGGAAACCCACGTGTCTCTGTACACAGCCATCAGCATTATGTTGCACATGCAAAGATAGGCAATGAAGCCAGATGCCTTTGCTAGACCAGTGTTAATGATGAAGGAGCCCAGCCAATTTGTACTGAGCGATACGCTTCCAGCATTTGACTGCTCACTTAATTCCACAGAAGGAGTGGTGTCTGGCTTAAATGCCAGATCCAGTGGAACATGCAGTGCCTGTCAGGTATGCACTTGAATTTGCAATCCATTCCAAAGCCCTAGCATCAAAGTGAGAGGCAACCTCAACCTCACTGCAGGATCCCCTTCATCTCAAGAAGACAAGGCGGTATCAACAAGTACCACAGGGAGAAGAAGCACCCGCCAGAAAGCCCAGGAATGTCATTGCAGCATACTGCAGACTTTTCCTGCCTTTCCACTTCCTCTTGCAGGTCAGGCTAAGGAGAGTGCTCCTGTTCTTGTGCAGGGATTCTTGGCAGGTCGATGATTAGCACTAAATTTATCACAGTCGCCAAGGCATGAAGGGCAGCAGAATGTTTACATTTCAGCTATGGATGGAGACGAGATGGTGTTTGGCAAGCTTGAAGTTGAGAACCTGAGTGTTTATTGAATATAGTTAGTTCTTCTGTAACATGATGATTGCATTCTTGTCTAACTCTGCACTATAGAAGAATCGCACTTTAGAAACAGCACTTAAAGTGTTGGTGAGGCAATCACATTACAACCAACACGTGTTTTAAAAGTTCACGCTTTAGAAACAGCGCCCCCAGTTTGTCGATCACATTATAGTGAATTCGTGTTGACAAAACGCACATTGTAGCAGAATGACGTGTGCTCATTTTGTGATGAAAGATGTGTGATGTACAAATACATATATTTTCTTGTGAAGGGCTTTAATAATTAACTTGGTCAATTTATTCTGAACCATAATTTTAAATCAGTATGTATCAGAGGCAATGGCATTGTTGTATTATCACTGGATTATTAATCCAGAGACACAGGTAATGTCCCGGGGAACCAGGTTCACAGTCTGCCATGACAGATGATGGAATTTGAATTAAATAAAAGTCTCGAATTAAGCGTCTAATGAAAATAATGAAAACATTGCCAATTACCGGGAAAAAGCAACATGTTGCACATGCAGACACCCAGCTGGGTCACTAATGTCCTCTGGGGAGGGGAATTGCCATCCTCAAATGGTATAGCATATGTGTGACTCCAGACCCATCTTAACTGCCCTCTGGGCAATTAAAGGTGGGCAATAAATGATTGTTTAGCCAGTGATGCCCTCATCCTGTGAATGAATTTCTATTTTCGAAAAAAGGGGACAGATGGTTGGAAGCCTCCTAATGAGTTAATAGAAGTCTGCTTATATTGCAGCATCTATGATAAGAAAGAGAAGAGAATGAAATATATTCGTTTGTTTTTGGATTTTACATTTTCAATGATTGTTTCTTGGTTAGAGAACCTAGAAATTGGAAAGCTAGTGGTTCAGTTTGAAGGAGACTGGGTTGAAGTCAGCTGTAAGAATAGTTTATCATGGGGAAAAAAAGAGTTTGTTCAGAACTGCTAAGGGAATAACTTATCTCAGTCTAAGAGTGTAGTTTCTGAAACATCAGGAGTGTTTGGTTGTAACTCTGCAGATTATTAAAGGACTGAGGAAGCCCAAGTCCTCAGTTGTATGAGCAGGGGAAGATCTCATAGCTCACAGGGCTGGAACCGAAAAGAAACAGTTAGGTCAACTTACAGATTTGATAAGGAAAGAAATATTCTCAATTTTAATTAACTGTAAAGTGATGGTGTTTTGGTAACAGATGGGATTTTGTTTTGCTTGATGTTTAAAATCTTTTAAATGAAGTTATATTAGATCCTTTAGCTGATTTTAGTTTTGCTTTATTTATCTTTTGTAATAAAATTCTACTTTATTGTTAAAATCAAATCTTTTGCCTTGTGTGTTAATGTTTCAGTGAAAGGTCATAATATTTTATAAAAACAAAAATAGAACTATCAAACCAGATTTCATTCTGGGATCTAACTTGTTCAGTTGTGACATCAGCTGGGATAACAACAACTTGCACTACTGTAATACTTGCTATAGAAGCAGATTACACATGTAGGTGCTGATATGGTCATGTAACGAGAAAGGAGATTCCTCCATCAGAACACAATTTTGTTTTTCAGTCATCACATTTTTTATTGCCACATATCATCGGCAAAGTGTGTCTACACCTTTTCATGACCCAGAGACATATAGCCCCAATGTTTAAGGACTGCAGTTGAGGCTGGAGAAGATTTATTTCAGTGACCTTGTCCAATGAGATTAAAGTGAGGAAACTAAGCCACTATATTATGGACAGTGCAGAGACAATCAATGTGTGTAATGGAGAAATGTGGATAGTGTCTGCAGGGTTCCGGAGGTAAGATATTTCTCCCAAATGGGGTTTCTGTAGCCATGCAAAAAATTGTTACAATAAGAAGTAAGCAACACACTACTGAGATATTGTGGATTTCATTCTTTTGGGAGGATGGGAGAGAAATGTTTGTCTTTGTCTCAAAATAGCAGCAAAGATTTACATGTAAAGTAATGCAAGCATAGTGTTGAAGATGTTTGACAATTGCAGCAATTGACATTCAGGAAAATGTATCTCATCCATGAGCATCCATTCCTTCCACCACTGATGCTCAGTGGCAGCAGTGTGTACTATCTGCAAGACGCACTACAGATATTTGCCCAGAATCTTTCGACTGTAGTTTCCAAATATCTGTTCAATTCCATCTAGAAGGACAAGGAAAGCAGATACATGGGATCACCACCACCTGCAAGTTCCCCTCCAAGTCAATCACCATCCTGACTTGGAAATATATTACCATTCCTTCACTGTTGCTGGGTCAAAATCCTGGAACTCTGCTTTACGGATATTGTGGGTCAACCTACAGTATGTAGATTACAATGGTTCAAGAAGGCAGATCACCACCACTTCTCAAGGGCAACTAGGATTGGGCAATAAATGCTGGAGCTCAGCCATTGATGCCCACATCCCATGAATAAATAGTTTTTTAAATCAAGCAACCTAACATTCTCCACAGCAGTACAGATACAGGGATAAAGGACGAGTTACATCAGCAAAGGCGTGGGAGAATTTGAAAGCAGTCTTCAGTGTTCATGTGCCTTAACTCCATTTCCTTTGTTTGAAGTAAGTTTATGGGAATACACCATGCACCGTATACCTGTGTGCAATTAACCAAAAAGGCTGTTCATGCAGTTTCATGTTTCTGAGTGATCACAGTACCAACACATTAAAAGTCAGACAAGATCCCTTTATTTAAAACAAGAGTGCAAGTTAAATGGTTTCCAATCAGTGATCTACATCCCAAGAAGGAAGCAGCAGCCTCCCAGTAAAGTAGTTTCCATGAATCACAAATTAAAAGGTGTGTGTGTGATTGTGATGTAGATAGTATAGTGTACGGGTGTCTGGGTCTCTGTGTGTGTGTGGTGTGGGGGGATTGTCGAGATGGATAGTGTAGTGTATGGGTGTGTGTGTGTGTGTGTGTATAAACACCGCTGTAAGCTAGAGTCAAAGTCATCAAGGTCTACAGCACAGAAAAAGGCCCTTTAGCTCATCAAATGTGTGCTGACCAAAAAGAAGCACCTAACTATTCTAATCCCATTTTCCGTTACTTTGCCTCTAGCCTTGTAAGCCTTGGTATTGCTCGTCACATCAAAACACTTAAGTGTTCTGAGGTTTACTGGCAGTCCTGAAGAATGGTTACACCCAAAACATTGACTTCTCCACCTCCTGATACTGCCTGGCTTGCTGTGTTATTCCAGCCTCCTGCCTGTCTACCACCTTACAGGTAGTGAGTTCCAGATTCCCACCATCTTCTGCATGGAAACATTTTTCCCCACATCCTCTGTAAACCTCTTGGCCCTTACCGTAAATCAATGGCATGTGATCATTGATCCCTGCACCATGAGGAAACTTCCTTCTTTTATGGTCCCATGACTTTATACATCAGTCATGCCCCCCTCAGTTTCCTCTACTTCAAGGAAAGCCCCAGTCTACCCAATCTCTCTTTATAACCAAGCAATCTCTCCAGTCCATGCAACTTCCTGATAAAGCTCCTCTGCCACTCTCTCCTGTGCAATCACATAATCAGCTAATCACCATTGAATCCACAAGAGACATCAGATGACTTTTGGAAGCCATGTTTAACATCATCTTGCTGCCATGTTTAACATCATTTTTGCTTCCATGTTTTGAAAGGGAATTGCAGTTTGTTATAAAATATATATTATTCTGATGCAATGTTATAAGATTCCAGAAATGCACAAAATACCCTAGCTGTGGCCTGCTTAGTATTTTATACAATTCCAGAATTACTTCTCTATTCTTAAACTCTATGCCTCAGTATTAAAGGCAGTATTCCATAACCACTTAATAACCACTTTGCCTACCCATCCTGCTACCTTAACGGACCAGTCATTCTCACCAAAGTCCGGTTGATTCTTGAGCGCTTCCCAGGGTCCTATGTTCATCATGTATTCCCTTGCATTGTTTGTCCTATTCAAATGCATCTTCTCCTTTATCTAGATTGAACTGCATTTTCCACTGTTGAGCCTATCTGACCAGCTCACCAAGAACCTCCTACAGTCTAAGGCTATCCTCCTCAGTATTTACCACCTCAACCAATCTTGATATCATCCACAAACTGATCAACTTACTTATTCCTACAGTCAAGCCTAAATGGTTATATGTAGTATAAATAAGTAGTATAAATAATATATATGTAGTAAGGGACCTATTACTGACCCTATGAATCCCCAGTGGACACTGGTTTCCAGTCACAAAAGCACCTTGCCATCATCACCCTTTGCTTCCTGCCATTCAGCCATTTCTGGGACACTTCTTCAAAGACCACAATTTCCCCTCAGACGTGGTTGACGATGCTCTCTACCACATCTCCTCCACTTCCAACTCCTCTGCCCTTCAGCCCCGCCCCTCCAATCGCCACCAGGACAGAACCCCACTGGTCCTCACCTACCACCCCACCAACCTCCAGATACATCGTATCATCCTTCGTCATTTCCGCCACCTCCAAACAGACCCCACCACTAAGATATCTTTCTCTCCCCTCCCCTATCAGCGTTCTGGAAAGACCACTCTGTCCGCGACTCCCTCATTAGGTCCACACCCCCCACCAACCCAACCTCCACTTCCCGGCACCTTCTCCTGCAACCGCACAAAATGCAAAACCTACTCCCACACCTCCCCCATCACTTCCCTCCAAGGCCCCAAGGGATCCTTCCATATCCATCACAAATTCACCTGGACCTCTACACACATCATTTACTGCATCCGCTGCACCCGATGTGGCCTCCTCTACATTGGGGAGACAGGCTGCCTACTTGCGGAACGTTTCAGAGAACACCTCTGGGACACCCGCACCAACCAACCCAACTGCCCCATGGCTGAACACTTTAACTCCCCCTCCCACTCCACCAAGGACATGCAGGTCTTTGGCCTCCTCCATTGCCAGACCATGGCAACACGACGCCTGGAGGAAGAGCACCTCATCTTCTGCCTAGGAACCCTCCAACCACAAGGGATGAATGCAGATTTCTCCAGCTTCCTTATTTCCCCTCCTCCCACCTTATCTCAGTCCCAACCCTCAGACTCAGCATCACCTTCTTGACCTGCAATCTTCTTCCCGACCACTCCGCCCCCACCTCCTCTCCAGCCTATCACCCTCACCTTAACCTCCTTCCACCTATCGCATTCCCAATGCCCCTCCCCCAAGTCCCTCCTCCCTACCTTTTATCTTAGCCTGCTTGGCACACCTTCCTCATTCCTGAAGAAGGGCTTATGCCCGAAACGTCGATTCTCCTGCTCCTTGGATGCTGCCTGACCTGCTGCGCTTTTCCAGCAACACATTTTTCAGCTCTGATCTCCAGCATCTGCAGTCCTCACTTTCTCCTAGCCATTTCTGGATCCAATTAGTCAAATTTCCTTGCTCTTGCTATCAGTCTCCCATGTGGATCTTATCAAAAGCATGGCAGAAAGTCAAGTAGATTACATCAAAAGCATTGCCCTCATCGAGAAGCCTGGTCACCTCTTGAAAAATTTAATCAAATTGGGCAGACATGACCTCCTCTTATCAAAACAATACTGACTGTCCTTGATTTCTCTGTACCACTCCAAGTACAGAATAACTTTCCAAGTTGCTTAAGTAAAAGTGTTAAAATTGCTAGGTAAATACTTATAAGGATGAAATGCAGATTACGATAAAAGGATGATCATTAATTCTTTCAGATATTGTTGCAAACCTCAAAGCTTGTAATTGAAATTTTGGATGTTTGGAGTCAAGGGTGGGAGTTGCAAAGATATGTTCTGCAGCTACAATGGCTTGTGTTGTTGAATAGTCAGAGTTTGGAGTTGACTCATTAGAGCATCTTTAAGGAGTGAATGAATGTCCTGATCTTACTGATTCAGAAGGCACACACAGAAAACTGCTTTGTTTCCTTGCAGCAGAAAAGGGTGATTTTCGGACATGATCGATAACTCCTGGTTATAGAGAGAGACAACCCAACCCTTGTTGTTCCCTTAGCTCAGTTGAACGACTGCCTGGAACTGTTTTCATAGCTTCGCCTGAAATCTCTGCACAAAATTACTGTTCCTAACCAGATTCTATCTCTAACGAAGGTTCTTCAACTCCTTATGTAGAGACACACTCCTTAATTTACATTTGTACATTGTAGGTTATCAAATAGAACTCTGTAGCATAGTGTCTAAGACGTCTCCCTTCAATCATCCGTTCTAGATTGGTGTCTTGTCTCTTACTTATGTCAGAGTGATGTGATCAGTTTTATCATTGTAGTTTAGATGAATGTCATTATGTTTTTTCTCAATTTAATCTATTTTCCTAATTGACCTACTCAAAGGCATCATTACACACCTCTGGAGCAGGTGGAACTTGAACTTGAATCTCTCAGTTCAGGGGGAGGGACACTACCTCTGGGCCAATAAAAGGCCCTGAAAATGTTAGCCTAGCTTCTGCATTAGAAGGTCAGTGTCATCACCACGATATCACCAACACCTCAAAATACATTCCAGCCAAACCCAGGGCTGGAGCACTGTCCCATCTATTGTCTTTCAAAGGATATAATTAACTTTTAAGTGTCTCAACCATTAACATGAGTCCCATTCTTTCAGGTTTAGTGAAGTTGCAAAAGGCTATTCATATGTCCAGGGAAACTATCTAATCTTATAGAAATGCTCATTGAATGTCTCTTGTCTTCCTTCTTGAAATAACTACAATCTGGTTTCCCCGCCTGGCTAATCACTGTTGAAACCACAAGGGACACCAAATGACTTTTGGAAGCCACCTTTGCTTCCATATTTAGGAAGGGAATTACAGTTTGTTTTAAAATCTATGTCATTATAACAGAATGCTTATGACATAAGAACATAAGAATTAGGAGCAGGAGTTGGCTGTCCGGCCCTTCGAGCCTGCTCTGCCACTCAATAAGATTATGGCTGATCTTTTTCTGGACTCAGCTCCACTTACTCGCATTTTCAACATATCCCTTCATTCCTTTACTTTTCAAAAAATATCTTCCTTAGCTTTAAAAGTGATTACTGAAGTAGCGTCAACTACTTCTCTGGGCAAGGAATTCCATAATTAACAGCCCTCTGGGTGAAGAAATTTCCTCTCAGTTCAGTTCTAAACCTGCTTCCTCTAATCTTGAGGCTATGCCCTCTTGTCCTAGTTTCACCTACCAGTGGAAACATCCTCTCTGTTTCTATTTCCGTGAATGACATCTCAAGTTCTAAAAAGAGACAGTGCAAGATAGCAGACGATAACATATCCTTCCCTGATCCTCTCAAAGCCTACTTCACTCGCTTTGAGTAGAATTTCGGTGAAGAGGTAACACCAATTCTGACAAGTCCTGATGAACCTATCCCAACAGTCATTGCATCAGACATGAGATCAGTTTTCCTTTGTGTGAATCCAAGGAAAGCGATGGGACCAGATGGAGTACCATGCTGTGCACTCCGAGCATGGGCAGATCAACTGGCAAAGGTCTTCTCGGACATCTTCAAACTCTCCCTGTAGCAGGCTACTATCCCTACCTATTTCAAGAGGGTCAACATCGTCCCTGCGCCTAAGAAGGCTCATGCAGCATGTCTCAATGACTGCTGCCCAGTGACCCTAACTTCGGTGGTCATGAATTGCTTTGAAAGGCTGGTCATGGCATTAATCAACTCCAGCCTCCCCACTACTCTTGACCCACTCCAATTTGCCGATCGGACCAACTGATCCACATCAGACACCATATCACTCACCCTTCACTCCTCCCTAGAACATCTTGATACCAAGAACAGCTACGTAGGAATCCTACTCATTGACTACACTTCAGCCTTCAACACTATTATCCCCCTCGAGACTGATTACTAGTGACCTCGGACTAAACCCCATTCTCTGCAACTGGATCCTCAGTTTCCTTACCCACAGGCCACAATCAGTGAAGACTGAGGACAATATTTCATCGTCACTAACACACAACACTGGAACCCACCAGGGGTGTGTACTCAGCACCCTACTTTTCTCACTGTATACCCATGACTGCGCCGCCAAATACCAGACTAATGCAATTTACAAGTTCGCTGATGACACCACCATAGTCGGTCGAATCTCAGATGTCGATGAAACAGACTAGACAGGAGGTGGAAGACCTGGAAAAATGATGCACTGAGAACAATCTAACTCTCAATGCCAGCAAAGCCAATGAACTCATTATTGACTTTTCGCGGGATATTACTCATGCCCCCCCTACACATCAACAGCACAGAAGTGGAACGAGTGAAGAGTGTCAAGCTCCTGGGAGTGGTCATCTACAACAAGCTTTCTTGGACTCTTCATGTGGATACACTGGTTACAAAGGTCCATCAACATCTCTTCTTCCTCAGGCAGCTGAGGAAATTTGGCATGGCGGTGAATACCCTTGCCAACATTTATAGGTGCGCCATCGAGAGCATTCTGTCTGAATGTATCACTACATGGTATGGCAACTGTATCATTCAAGATCGGAGATAGTTACAGAGAGTGGTGAACTTGACCCAGACAATCACAAAGGCCAATCTCCCATCTATGGAATCCATCTACCAGACCCGCTGTCAAGGAAAGGGCATTGTTTTTCGACAACCTCAACCAATGGGGGAAGGTACAGAAGCCTGAACACACACACGCAACAGTTTCTACTCTACCGTTGTTAGAATTCTGAATGGGCTCACAAAATTTTAACATTTGCCTGTACCTGTGTTTTTGTCATTGCCTCTGTTTACCTATTATTTACTATGTGTGCTACTTAACTATGTGATCTGCCTGTTTTGCCCACAAGACAAAGCTTTTCACAGTGCCTCAGTACACGTGACAATAAATCCAATTCAATTCAATTCATAATTTTATATGTTTCTATAAGATCCCCTGATTCTTTTGAATTCCAATGAATATAATCCCAATCTACTCAGTCTCTCCTCATAAACCAATCCCCTCAACTCCAGAAGAAGGGGAGACCAAATCTGCACACAGTACTCCAGGTGTGGCCTCATCAGCACATTGTACAGCTGTAACATTGCCTCTCTATTTTTAAATTCAACCCCTTTAGCAATGAAGGACAAAATTCCACTTGCCTTCCTAATTACTTGTTTACCTGCGGACCAACCTTCTACAATTCATGCACAAGGACACCCAGATCCCTCTGCACAGCAGCATGCTGCAACTCTTTACCATTCAGGTAATAATCTATTTTGCTGTTACTCCTACCAAAATATATGACTTCACATTTACTAACATTGTATTCCATCTGCCAGACCTTTGCCCACTCACTCAATGTATCTATGTTCCTCTGCAAAGTTTCACAGTTCACTGCACACTTTGCTCTGTCAATCATCTTAGTGTCATCAGCAAATTTTGATACCATACACATGGTCATCAACTCCAAATCATCAATATAAATTGTAAATAATTGTGGTTCCCCCAGCACTGATCCCTGTGGGACACCAGTAGTCACTGATTACCAGCCAGAACAGCACTCATTTATCCCCACTCCTTGCTTCCTGTCAGTCAACTAATCCTCGACACATGCTAATACTCTCCCCCTAACAGCATGCATCTTTATCTTATGCAGCAGCCTCGCGTACAGCACCTTGTCAAAGGCCTTTTGGAAATTTAGTGACGCCACATCCAGTGGGTCCCCGTTGTCCACCTTGCTTGAAATGTCTTCATAGAATTCCAAAAGATTTGTGAAACATGACCTGCCTTCTTAACCCATGCTGCATCTATACAATGGGACAATTTCTTTTGAGATGCCCTGCTCTTTCTTCCAAAACAAAAGCTAAGCCTCTGAAATATACCAACAGGGAGGGTGACAGAAACAGCTTCAATTATAATTTTCAAGGGGTGTTGGATAAATTCTTGAAGGGGAATACTATGGGGCTATGAGGAAAGAATTGGGAAACAAAATTAATTAGATACCTCTTCCAAAGAGTTAGGAAAGACTCAATCAACAGAATTGCCTCTTTCTGTGATGAATCCTTGTTTTTGGCCTGAAAGGTTTGTATCTGACACTAAAGGGATTGAATGAAAATCGTAAAGCTCCAGGCTGATAAAATTTGAACCTACTGGTGCCAAAACAGGAGCTTAGCAGTCTGCCTCTCCAGGGCCTCTGAGAGAGAAAGGCATGCTGTGGAAGTCTACAGCACCTGCTACCTTTGGCTTAACACCAATTTAGATTTGAGGAAGGAATAACTAACATCCATCCTTGCATTTATGAAAACATAAATTCATGCTTAATTTTAAAAGAAGGATGTGAGGTTGCATGCAATTGTCTTTTTTACCACAGAGAAAACACTTATGCCTTTACAATGCTGTTAGTGTGCCAAAAGATTGACAAAACTAGGTACATAACCTAGAGCCATGAAAATAACAGCTAAAAAATAGATGCCTCACTGTTTTTCGTAAAAGAGCAATGCAGTGATTAATCTGGGGACCATTCCCACCCTCAACCACACACATGTCCCATAACAAGCAGGCACCAACATTTCCAGCAATATAAGGCTGACAGGTGCTCTCATGCCCTCCCCTTAACTGTGTGTTTTCTGACAGATTGAGTGTTTGAAGGCACAGGAGCCACCAGCCTGCATAATTACTGGGATCATGGCCTGTAGATTTTCAGGCTCTTTCGCATTTGTCTCGTGGGTTATTCTCGAAACTTCTGACAGCTGGAACTGTTAACCATGTTGGCATGTCAAAGTGAACAAGAAATCTAGAATCTGGATGTTTTTGTAGACACACACATGTGTCAGTGCGGGATAGGATTTCCAGGCACTTTAACATTGTCTATAACACTTGCACTAAATAATAAATGACAAAGCTGCACTCTACTAGCTCAGCAGGGTACTCAATTTTAAACTTCTTTTTTAACCAGCTAACAGACACAGTATTGTGGTTGTTATGTTTTTGAATTAGTAATCCAGATACCCAGAGGGACATTTTACTGGGGAACATATTCTTCATTATCCAATCCTTCCTGCTCGCAACCATCAAACTCTGAATGATAAGTCAATCAAGTTTGAATGGTCTCAATAAGGTGAGCGTGGAATTTCCAATTCTCAGGCACAAGAAACCTCACCTTCAAGAGCTTTGTGTTAGTAAGGATTGACTGATTGTTCTCATCCTAGCAGAACCAAAAGTGATTAAAGCAATAGTATGGTGCAAACTCATAAAGTAATTCTGAATTTAACATTTCATCCAAAATTGGATGAGGAAGTAATCTCTCTCAAGTTTCACTACTCCTCTACTACTCCTTCATGTTATTCTTGCTGATGAAGAGATCCAGCATTGCTTCCAGTGTGCTAGCACAGCCTTTGGCTGTCTGAGGTAAAAGATGTTTGAGGACAACAACATCAGGTCTGACACCAAACTCAGGATTTACAGATGGTGGTTCCTACCCTCCTCCATGGCTCTGAGACATGGACTGTCTACAGCAGACACCTTCAAGGCACTGGAGCAGTATCACCAATGCTGCCTATGCAAGACCCTACAAATCTGCTGGGAAGGAAGATGCACTAATACCAGCATCCACACCAGGTGAGGCACTGACCCCACATACCCAGCTTTGAGGCACTGAACCCACTTTGATTGGCTGCAATGGGCTGGGCACGTCATCCACATGACTGACACAAGACTCCCCAAGCACTTGCTCTATTCCCAGCTCTGAAATGGCAAGGGAGCCCCAGGTGGACAGAGAAAGCGCTTCAGTGATACCCTCCATGTGATATTCCCACAGACACCAGGGAATCAGTGGTCCAAGACTTTCTAAAGTGGAGGAGGAGCATCCGGGAAGGAATTAAGCACCTCGAGATTTGTCTTTGGGAAAAAGTGGAAGCCAAGAGAAAAGAGTGAAAGGAGCGTGCTGCCACACCAACGTCCCAGGACCAAGTGTAACAGAGCCTGCGGAAGCCACATCGGCTTGTACAGCCACCTACAGACTCACCCTGAGAGTAGAAGAGAGTCATCCTCATCTCGTGAGAGACTGTGTGTGCACGTGTGTGCATGTGTCTGTCCGTGTGTGTATGTGAGAGTGAGAGAGAGTGAATGAGTGTGTGCGTGTGTGTGTGTGTGTTTCTGTCTGTCTGTCTGTGTATGTGAGAGTGAGAGAGAGTGAATGAGTGTGTGCGTGTGTGAGTGCGTGTGTGTGTGTCTGTGTCTGTCTGTCTGTGTATGTGAGAGTGAGAGAGAGAGTGAACGAGTGTGTGTGTCTGTGTGTGTGAGTGAGTGTGTGTGTTGTAGTCACAAAATTTGTTGCATATTAAATAACTCCACTTGATAGATTTTTTTCAATCTTAACCTAATATGGATAAATTGTGTAATTAACCTCATCCGAAACTGGAGTAAAGCATTTACATTTATATTGTCACGAGAGAAGTAGTGAAACTTGAGAGAGACAACATCCCCATCCAATTTGGGTTGAAATGTTCAATTCAGAGTTACTTTCTGAGTTTGCAACATATTATAGCTTAAATCAAAATATGCAAAATTTTACAGCAAAACAAACAGTGATGATCATAAAGCATCAAAGGCTGAAATAATCAAAATACAAGCAGCAGTGTAATACAAGCTTGCAATGAATAAGGTCATAACCACAAAAATACACTGTCAAAAATCTGAGATGAGATAATAAATTATCCACTGTGTCCAGTTGCTGTGTCATGGATCCTCAATTTTTCTCATTGTAATAAATTTAACAAAATTATTAAGGGACCTGCATGAGTCAGTTTGATTTTGTTGTAAAAGTTTGCATATCTTGAAAAAGAATACTTTGATAAAATAATGACTAGTACTTTAGGAAAAGATAGGCTGCCAACATGCTCAGATTATTGAGAAAAGGTTACAATGAAGACCCTTCTCTGGAGATGCAGATAAGAAGAGAGTGGATTTTGGTTAGTCAGTTCAGAAAATCCCTCCGATAGGTGTAAGCCTATGAGCTGGTCAAGTTTTAAAAAATACAGCTGCTAGACTAAATCTTGTTGGCGAGACGCCAACCGAGAGAAGAACTTTGACCACATATCACTATCTCATCATTCTGCTACTCTCCCCACCCCACCCCCTCCTCTTTATCTGCATCTCCACCTACTCCCATAGCTAATCCTGAAGAAGGGTTATACCCAAAACGTTGACATCTCCACTTCCTGATGCTGACTGGCTTGCTGTGTTCTTCCAGCCTCCTGTTATCTACTTTGGATTCCAGTATCTGCAGTTGATTTGAATCTAACTGGTTTACTAGTGCCCTTTACAGAATGAAATATGCCAAATGGCCTGGTGTGTATGTAATTCCAGATACACAGCAACATAGTTGGTTCTTAACTGTCCACTGAAATGGCCTGGTAAAGCAGTTTTAGAGCAACAAATGATTGTCTTGCTAGTGATGCTTAAATCCCGTGGAAGAATACAGAACTAAACATAATCTTTTAGTTAGAATGGTGTATCTTCTATTCCCTCCTTAAGAAGTGATTAGAAAAACAAATCTACTAAACTACCAATTTTACAGGATGCCATTTAATCTGGAATAGTACTCCACTCATTGTCTTTCTAGACTCTGATTGCACACATTCTTCTGAGTTTTGTTTTGTCTGACTTTAACATTAATTTACTTTATAAGAGCTAACTCCTTTGTCAAGAAGCAAGTAGACATACTGTGCATAGAACTGGACTAATTGATTTAATCAGTAATTGTCTTTTCATAATAGTGCACAGTAATTAAAAAGGGATGGCTTACTTGATTTAGCAAAACACATTCAGCTATTTTGCTAAATCTAAATGTCTAAGCATGGTTAAAGCTTGCCATAGCAGTCTTTGGTCCAAAAGCTAATTGTCACTGAGGGCAGTCTTATACATGATTTTGTTTGCGATCAGGGCCAATGAAAGCTTCATTTAAAACAAGAGATTAAAAGGGCTAATATACTCTTATTTCTCTGCCCCACTTCACTCTGACATTTGCGTCCTTCACCAACTACAATGATTGAACAAAGCTCAACACAGGCTTGATTACTTCAGGGACATCAAATCATCACTACTGCTTCAATTCTCTTAGGCTGCAAGTTCTGACAATGATTCTATTATTCCTATTGCCCACGTTCTCCAGGCCCATTGTTTCCTTCTTCACTTTTGTCTCATTCACACATCCTTTGTAATTTGACTGCTCCTGTTTTCCACTCTACCACAGACCATCTTTCCTTACTCCAACCACTACCTCCATACATTTACCATCTCTGCATTTGTTTTAAACTGGGCAGATCTGGAAACATTTTCAGTTTGGACGAACTCATCTGACAAAACAAAACCCAGAATAATGTGTGCAGTCAGAGGCTGGAAAGATAATGACTGAAGTACCATTCAAGATTAAATTTTCATTCAGCAAAAATGATAGTTGAGTAGATTGTTTTTTTCTAATCGCTGCTTCAGGAGGGAATAGAAGACATACCATTCTAACTAAAAGATTATGTTTAGTTCTGTACTCTTCCACAGGATATAGGCATCACAGGCAAGGCAATTGTCTGTTGCCCATACTTTTCTTCCTCCAGAGCTGCTGAATATATTCAACATTTTCTGTTTATATTTCACCTGCCTCAATTTGACTTATAAAGAGAAACCTTGCTTTTCAAAAAATTGCATTTTCTTCCACATTCTCTCTTTGTTCGAAACGGTAAAATATCCAGAAATGTGACAGGTCAATCATCAAATTATTTTTCGGTCAGTGCTGTGTTTTAACATGGGATTGATTTTTAGCATATCTCGGAAGTGGTTCAGAAGATTGTAGTTTCACCTCAGAAGAAATAGGACACATTTTAGGCTGATGATTCACTGCAGTACTGGAGGAATACTACATAGTTGGCCTACTTTTGTCTCAGGTGGACATAAAAGATTCCATGAGTTATTTTGAAGAAGAGGAAGACAGTTCTTCCTCCTGTGCGAGCAAATGTTAATCCCATATCTAAAAGCAGATTAACTGTTCATTATCTCACACCTGTGGAGACAGACTGCCTGTCGTGGTTTAAAGGTCAGTACCTACACTGGAGACATGAGGGATAAACTTCCCAATAGAAAGGGACTGATCTTCCCCGATGAATTAGGAGGAGTAGGATAACCATCCTCAAGTTGTAGCCTTATTCAATCTCCCTTTTGCAAAATTAGCTGGGATATTGGTATCCCCTGTGCATACCAGGGGAGCGTTATGGCAGCAGTTACCTCTCCTTCAATTTATGCCACTCTGTTTTGAGTTTATTCTAATCAGGCCATAATTTACACGTTGGCTACTGGGCATCAAGAGTTTTACCTTCTGGACTGGACTCATGATTCTTGTCAAGATGCCTGCATTGAAAACCATCTGCCACAAAAAACGTGAAAGAACAATTGGCGCACATGAGCAATGCTTTGGTTGTCTGAACTGACCTGAGGAATCTTTGCAACACTGTAATGAGCAGGTATCCAAACTTGTGATTGACTACTAGTTGCTTCATGGTTTTGCTAACAAGAGGAATGCACCCTGAATACCTCCTGGAAAGCACAATATGGAAGAGGAGGAAGACGATGTGCAGGGAGTGGAGGAATTTTTGACAAGAATGGTTTTAGCTGCTGGAGTGTTCAGAGCAATTTATCAAAAATCTGATCACTTAAAGCATTGCTTCCATTCATTATAGTCCAACAGATCTGTAACCCTTCTTGTCACATTCTGTACACCTAATTGCTTACCTTTGGCTCAGCTTTATGGATATTGCCATCATTTCAATGTAAAGAATCCAAAACCAATACTTGAATCAGTCATATCTAACATAGAGTCGAGAGTATGCCCACACTTGCCGCCATCACCTCCATCCAAGGCCCCAAAGGATCCTTCCACAGCCAACAGACATTTACCTGTACGTGCATGCACATCATCTACTGTATCCGTTGCACCCGATGTGGTCTCCTTTACATTTGGCAGACAGGACGCAAACTTGCGGATTGTTTCAGAGAACATCTCTGGGACACCCACATCAACTAGACCCACTACCCTGTGGCTAAATACTTTAACTCCCCCTCCCATTCCATTAAGGGCATGCAGGACCTAGACCTCCTCCATCGCCAAACCCTTACCACCCAACGCCTGGAGGAAGAACGCCTCATCTTCCACCTTGGGACCCTGCAACCACAAGGGATCAATTTCACCCGTTTCCTCATTTCCCCTCCCCTAACATTATCTCAGTCCCAAGCCTCCAACTCAGCACCACCCTCTTGACCATCTTCCTTCCTTCCCATCCACATGCTCCACTCTCCCTTCCGACCTATCACTTCCACCCCCACCTTTATCTATCTATCACATTCCCAGCTACCTTTCCACCAGACCCACCCACCTCCCATTTATCTTTCAGACCCCAGCCCACAAGGCTTATTACTGATGAAGGGCTTGTGCCCAAAACGTCGATTCTCCTGCTCCTCGGATGATGCCTGACCTGCTGTGCTTTTCCAGCACCAGACTCTCAATTCTGCTCTCCAGCAACTTTATTCCTCACTTTCTTCATATCTAACATAGAGTCATAGAGTCATACAGCATGGAAACAGACCCTTCAGTCCAACCAGTCCATATCAACCATGTTCCCAAACTAAACGAGTCTCAGCTCCCTGCACATGTCCTAAATCCCTCCAAACCTTTTGTAATCATGTACCTATCCAAATGTCTTTTGAACATTGTAATTGCACTTGTATCCACCACTTTCTGTGACCATTCTTTCCACATATGATCCACTCTCTATGTAAAAATGTTGCCCCTCACATCCTCTTTAATTCTACCTCCTCACACCTTAAAAATATGCCCCCTAGTTTTGAACTCCCCTGCCCTATGGAAGTGCACTTGTACAAGTCTTTATTGGATGTCTCTCTTGCTCATGTAGCACTCTGAATGCTCTTCCACTTAGTATCCTCAGTGAGTTCAACTTGGAAGGTGAGAAGTTTCTGAGCTTCCACTGGAAAGATACTTTACAGATTGCTGGGTGACAAATCTAGCATAGCTCTGCTCCAGCTTATGGGAGTCTACAACATCTCAACATAGACAGAGGATTCAGGATCAGCTAACTGTGGCACTGACAAAGGCACTGTTGGATTTGTTGATATGGCATTAGGTACTTCTCCCACAAGTCACTTTCCTGGAACTTCACCTCAATGCATTTATGTTTCTGCATGAAGTCAGAGTATAGGAGTGATATGACACTCTTGAAACATTTTCCAATTGGCTTAACAGCCAAGATGGTAGGTACCTAAGCTTAGTTATCTGAGTTACTAGTTAAGGTTCTACTACTTTGGGAGGCATAATCATGTTCATGGAGTTCAGTTCATGTTAAAAATAATTGCTCCATGTTCAGTGGCTTTATATATGCCCACTGGCATCCTGTCCAGTATTTTCCAACCCTTCCTGGTTGATGCCCATAGCTCTCCTCTGAGCACTGTAGCCTGTATTTGAGAACTCAGCTGCACAGCCCATATGGAGAAAGTGAGGACTGCAGATGCTGGAGATCAGAGTCGAGAGGGTGTTGCTGGAAAGGCACAGCAGGTCAGGCAGCATCCAAGGAGCAGGAGAATCGACGTTTCGGCCAAGAACCCTTCATCAGGAATCAGGCTCATTCCTACTGAAGGGCTTTTGTCCAAACTGTCGATTCTCCTGCTCCTCGGATGCTGCCTGACCTGCTGTACCTTTCCAGCACCACACTCTCAACTGCAGAGCTCGTATGTAAACCTGCTCCCTGGCATGTTATTATCTGTGATATTCTATCTTTCCACTATAGATCCTGCTTTGTGGCTGATAACTTACTATATGAGGACCCTTGCACTCTATCCATGGAAGATCAGATGGATATTTCCTTTCCGATGCAGAGAGTCTTGATGGTCTCCCAAACATAGCAGTGAATTGTTAAATATAATTTGTTGCTGATTTAACTTGCTATAGCTTGTAGCAGGTGACATAGATCAGTGATAGTCTGCTTTGTGAAGGAAAGAGACTTTCACATGGTGACGTTCACATGGGCATGCTTTCTCACTATTCACCATGGATAAAGCCTTTTGTTCCTCTCATCCCTTTTGGGGAAGCTGCTCCAGATCTCAATTATCTTCCTCATTATTCATTCTCCTCTTCAAGCCTCCAAGTCAACCTTATAACTGCAGTCAAACTATTGACCAGGGAGTTAACCACAGTGCAACATCATTAATATCCTGTTGGAATAAACTACTGCAGCTGCTGGAATCTGTACTGAAAACGAGAAGTGCTGGAGATCACAGCAGGTCAGACAGAATCCCCTCTTCTCAGGACAGAACATATTAACTCTCCAGAAAATGCATCAGAAATACAACCAAAATATTTTTAAAAGCTATGAACACGGGATGATGTGCAAATTTCAGTTGTTAAATAAGCCTATAAGCCTCCAAAATTTGCTAAAACTACAAATGACAAGCCAGCAACTGACATGTGTGTTTTGCAAAATCCCTCTGGTCATTTCACAGAATCACAGATGTATTTCAGAGTGGAATGAGGGTCCACTATGTCTTCACTCGCTCCTTAAATGAGCGTCATTACCCATTGTCAATCTCCGACATTTTTCTCTATACCCTTACACATGATTTTTATCGAAGTAATTACTTAAAGAATGCCTCAATTTAACATGGTTCCACTATATTTCTGAGAGTATACTGCTCGCAGAATGAAGAAAAACTTTCCTCACTCTACCATTGCTTCTTCTGCGAATCACTGTAAATCTATGCCTTCTTGCTCCTGTTTACTTAGAATTTTAGAAATTAGAATCCCTACAGTGTGGAAACAGGCCCTTTGGCCCAACAACTCCACACTGACTTTCTGAAGAGTATTCCACCTAAACCCATTTCGTTGCCCTATTACTCTACATTTACCCCTGACTAACGCACCTAACCTACACATCTTATCCTTTTTACGAGCTGGAACAGTTTCTCCTTCTCTAACCTATTCAGCCTGCTCATAATTTTGAAATCCTCCATTCAGAGCCCTCTTAGTTTTCTTCTCCCTGAAAAGGGAAGTCCCAATTTCTTCAAACTATCCTCATAACATAAATTAGAAACATGTCCTCCCACATGGTCAGGATTTGAATTTAAAATTTTCTCTTGCAATTTTGGCACTCCCACGGAGAATCCGGTCAAATTGGTCAGAGGGGAGTATTTCCAGGTCAAAATGAGCAGGCATTTCCTGCCTGCCATTTTGGAAGCTTATCAGCATGTTTAACACCTGAAATCCCAGAACTGTAGGGTTATTTCTCATGTATAGATTTTTAGCAGAGTGCAGCACTAACAGACTGCAGGAACAGTACTTTAACAAGCCTCCTTTTCGTAGCAGTGCTCCCCGCATGCTCCCAATGGCAGAATAAATCTTCTTGTGGCATATATTAAATACTGAGGTCTCCTTAGTCTCCGGTTTTATGACTTTTAATCTGTATCCCTCTCCACAAAAGGATTTCATTTAAAGTGAATTACTTTTGGCATCAAAGGCTGAGAAAAAAACCTAAGTGAGGTCAAAAGTAAATTTGTTACCTGAAATGAAATTTTGAAGTCAATTCTTGAATGCAACAACAATGCTTTGGGAAAAGGAGGTGCAGTATAGAAAGATTTCTGGGTACAAATTCAGTGGCAGTATCTTAGGCAACCAGATGATGAGGCTGTTAAAAATAATTAATAGGGTTCAAGGTTTTGTTGCAAGAGCCTTAGAATTTAAAAGCTTATAGGTATTTATGTTTTCAAAGGGGAAAAAATAACCAGTGGGTTCTTTCAATTGCTGGTGATAGAGCCAACAGTTTACTGCTTGGACAGTGAAGAAGGAGCAAAACCACCACACTGATAATTATTCATATCTTTTAATAACATTCGAGTATTCACCTTATAGCTTATTCAACTCTCTGTGCTCCCCCTCGGTTTGTTTGGTTCTGTTTCATTTTCAAGCTCAATTTTAACAAAGAAGAAAAATGAATTGAAAGAATTGAATTGGAACACAAACTACAGATTCTGAGAACTTGTCTCCCAGAGAGAAAAAAAAATTCAATTTTTCATTAATTATGAAACAGTGAAGTACATTGTTCTGCCATTACAACAGCTGATGAGTGTGCACAAAACATCGACAAGGTCTTTGTTAAGAAACAATTTAAACTTGGCATGACAGCAAAAAGCAGTATCTTCAAAATCACACTATTCTCCCAATGGTATAAATTAGAAGGGAGGATCAATATTTGTAAGTTACTTTAAGGACATATTGGTTTCAAGTTCAACTCATTCATTTCAACAAAAGTGAACAGATAGCACAAAAATCCATCGTTTTCCTGCAGTGTGCAAGCCTAGCTGACTGCACCAGCTCCATTCCTTTAAGCATTCCCTTTTGTAACATTGCAGCCTGCATTTCATGGTCAAATCAATCTGCTTGAAGCTTGTATGAGATATTAGGTTCTCATTACTTTCCTGTTTTATGACTTTTAATCTGTTTCCGTCATCATAAGAGAGCCCCGCTTGAGTGAATTACTTCTGGCTTTGAAGGTTACAAACATTTGAGTGACGTCAAAAGCAAATATATCACCTGCAAAGAGATTTTCAAGTCATTCCTCCTCTGCAGTCTGGATCATGCCTTGACTGGTTATCATTGTCTTCCCAAAGTATGTTTCGAATGAAGTTCCAAAGTGCTTATCTGTGGCAGTGCTGAGCAATCGTTTTGAAGAGTAATTGTGGCTTGAATTACTGCAAAGATAAATATTTTACAGCTACATGCTTGCCAATCAATTGACGAAAATTGGAAATATATTTGAAAATATACTGGGCTGAATCTTATGGCTACATTTGAGTTGCAGAGAGTATTTGGGAAGAATTCCCACCATGCGATCCAACAAGACCTTTTACCAAATCTTACCAAATGTGCCTTATTAACTTACTGCCCCACCCCTTGGCGTCCCTTATATCCAATTCCTGCTCCATCTCCTCACAAGCCTCATTCCATCTGATTGTCCTCTCTAGGCCACCACAACTTCATCCCACTGCACAATGACCAGCCATGGTGCAGTAGGGGAATATCACATACAGATAAGCAATCAGATAATTCCAAACATGAGCTTTCACGAACAGTGACCAAAAAGCAACACCAGCAAATTCAATTGAGTCAGCAGTTCACCCCCACAATCCAAACCAAATTTTGGCACCATGATTAATGATCATTTTCTATTCCATGATGGTTCTCTGCTCCCAGCTTTCACGTACTAGAACTGGGTGTCTATCAGGGTCTATCTGGCTTGTAGCATCCAATATAGCTTCATGTTATTATTCACAAGGAGACCTTCCTCCTCTCCAGTGTCCTCCTCAGAAGATGGCTCACATTTTCCCAGCTCTTCCGCATCTATCACCTCCCTCGTTTGCCTGCTTCAAATATACAGAGCATAGCCCACTAGAATTGCATAGGACAATGTATCAGGGGTCAACTGAAGACTAGTTCAGGTAGAGGAACCATTTGTCAGCCACCCTAATATTACTACAATCCTGGTTGGCGTATGGATGAAAATATGTCTGAGATCCATATCAATAACAATGGCCCCACAAGCTATGATCACCCTCAAACACACCATGTAAACAGAATGTACAAGTTATGTCAGCTGCCAGGATAGTGGGTAAATGTGTTTATAGATCATCTGAGTATTAATAGACTGCAAATCTTCCTTTTGCTGTGACATGCCCCTCTCAGTGTCACATGTGCAGTCAATGGCACCCCTGAGCACTTTCAGTTTGCATGCATAGCAAATGGACAATGAAATAATTGCAATTTAAATGTAGCTGGAGTTTATAAATAGTCGTTTTATGTATTTTCCCCTTCGATGTTACATTGTCCAACAGATACAGGTTTCACAGTTAGAGACTGGGAAGTGATGACAGCAAACCTAGTTCACACTGGACACTGTCAGCACCAGGCCCACCCTGGTTGCTAGGTACACTTTGTTTTATTTGCTATACACCGATAGCCCATTTCCACCTACTCCCCCTCATGTGGAGACCCACCACATTGGACTTCAGCTCCAACTGTCCTCCCTACCCCCTGAGCTGCAGCAGTACACCTTAATGATGCCCTCACTGCACCTCTACAGGCCCACTGTGGAGGCCACAATGGTAGTCTCTGTGAATGCCTCTCTTCCTATGGCTTACAATGAACACTGAGATACCCCCATCATCATCCTTACTCTTGTCTCTACTAATACCTCAGCTTTCCTCTCTGGCCAACCAACATCCTTGACTCTCCCATCCCCTTTTGGTAGTGACACCCCCAGGCTGCCCTTATAGTTTGCACCATTCTGAAATACCTCAGGACCAACTTTGAGCAGACTCTAGATATGGCTGACCAGAGCCCTGACCAGTGTGTTTTCATCTGTCTGACTGATGATGTACAATTCCCCTGACTGTTGGTGCTGACACCACAGGACTCTTTGTTGCCCACTCCCTGTAGTTGGACAGAATTGTGAACCATGCTCAGCCCAAGCAGGTGACTGACCATGGACAAGCCTCTGGACTAAGTAAAGATTGAGCCATTGATTGACTGTCAGGGGATCCCCAGACAGAAAGCAGTTTCTCTTTCACTGGCCTGGGGCTAACCCCCATCCAGTTACCAACCTGGCCATTTGGTTGAATACCTCTGCAGTGTATCTGCTGCACAGGCAGCCGGTACATGCTGTGGGTGTTACATTGATGTCTCAGTGAGCCATGCAGCAAGATGTCCTTCCCCACCAGCCACCCCTAACACAAATTCCTATTAATAATCATGACAGATAGCCTGGCTTTCTCCCTGTGCTAAACAGCACCTCAGTAATGTAGGATTGACAGCCTTTGGCTCAGACTAGAGTGCGGACATGCTGATAGACACAATGTGGTGGTGGAAGGCAAGGCATGGACATTGTGAAAGTGCAAATTGGTGCTAAATGATTGAGCACTAAGAGAGCAAGCAAGCAACCCATGATACACCCTAGTCCAATCCATGTGTTGAGTGCCTACCCATGTCTAGAAGGTGTCCTTGTGACAGCTTTTCAACGCTCATTGCCAGTATGGCCTGCAATGCAAGGCTGCGCTTCCTACATGGCCTGCAATTGGACTGGACAGCAGCTATGATGGAGATAAGATATTGGCAAGTGACGGACACCAGTGTCTGTTGACGAGGGGTGCATGCAATTGATTCCCATGGATCATGCTGTGAGATACTGCTTGGTGTTGAACAACAGAGAGGCAGCTTTCAGTCAGCAGAGAACTCAAGTTGCCAGATACCCTTGTAGAATTCTGAATGTGTTGCTTGTTTAGCATATTTGCTAAACTAGGAAACTGAATAACTATGAGGTGATTTGTGCTATTAATAAGGCATTTAGTAAGCATAATCCCCTTTAATTGGCAATTCATCATTGCCTATCAAGAAACTGACCTCACCCACTGGTCCAAAAGCATTAAAGATGCAGTGAGTTGCTCCCAATATTCTTGCTGGTTTTCTTGTCCAGTTTCATCACAAATCTCACTGCAGGCCGTGTCACTTAGATAGCTATGAAATTTTGCCCTACTTTTCTTCTAGGGCTACAAAAATAATTTAAACTGCCGCCACCCTAGCACGTCCTACCTGTTCACACCCACCACATCCCGTTAAGGAATACCAAAAACTCAGCAGACTTAATTCATTGCCAGCATTTCCAACCAAATGACCTGCAACCTAAAGAGGGATAAAAGCAATAATATTATAAAATATTCCGATTCAAATTCCCGCCTAAGATGCACATGATAATTTGACATGTACCATCAATATTACTGCTGGTCAGATTCTTTAAATTTCTACTCAGTAGTGTTACAGAAGTAATAGCATTGGCAGAAAACCTGCAGCGAGTCAAGAAAAAAGGCACAGGATTAATTTCTGGAGGCAGCTTTCGTTGAAGAGTAAGAGCAGGCTTGGTAGCTTTACTCGCAGCCCGAGAACAAAATGTTGTCATCATTGCAAAGCAATAGATTCCTCTCATGTGTTCCACTGTTAGATAATGTTCCCAAATAGCCTGCAGGATAACACGGTGCCTTTAATATATCTATATTGATTTTAACACTATTAACTTGTCTAGACTTTTATAAGAAATGTTTACTTATTTCTTATATTACTGCAAGCTACAATTACAAAAGGACAATAGACTGCATGTTTATTTTAGCACCCTAAAGCAAGGACAAAATATTTTTGTGGGTCAGTATAATGGTTTTCTTTCCAAAGCTGACAAAGAGATCCAATACTACATGGCTGCAATGGGACAACAAAGTAATTAACCACCTTTATACATTGTACTGAACCAAAGTAAAATAGAAGTAATATCTTTTGAGTTTTTCTTGCTGTTTGCATGACAAAACTGCAGCAGCCGAGTGGGGAGAAGCCCAGATGGAATTCTCACACAACAATGAAACAATTTCATTGAGTTTCCTCAGTATTTTCAACACTATAGTCACTATTAACTGCCACTGCACTAAAAATAAAGTGTATTTGTATTTGGTACTTTAAGGTACATTTATACGTTTAAGATCAGGGGATGGCCAATTGTCCTTCAATTCAATGAGAATTGTAATCTAATTCTATTTACTTGTCTTTGCCCCATGAATTAATATCTTTCATTTACAATAATCTACCAATTTCAGATTTAAAAGTAATGTTTGCTATTGCATCATTTCATCTTTACAAAGTAGAGTTCCAAACTTCTACCAATCCCAAATTGAATCTCCAATAGAATATGCCCTCTGTCAAAGATTCTATAATCACTTTGTCATAGACTGCAAGATTTGAACATTTTGCTATACTGAACTCATGGCTGCCTTCTCTGTTGGGAAGTGTAAATAAAATTACTTAATGAGAACTTTTCAAATAAGGGGTAGCAAATATAAAACTAGTATAAAGAGAAATTATTTCTCTCAATGGATCATGAATCTGTAGAATTCACTACCCCAGAGTGTGGTGATGCTGGGACATTGAGTAAATTTAAGGAGGCGATAGACAGATTTTCAATTCGTAATAAGTCAAAGGGTTACAGATCGTAGGCAGGAAAGTATAGTTGAGGTTGAGATGAGATCAGCACTGGCAGAGCAGGATTTGCCTATGCCTTGTCCTAGTTCTTATGATCCTCCGATGACTGCCTGATGTGAGTTCATATGTTGATCTTTCCCAGCACAACTTGTATCAGAACGATGATGATTTTTATCTTCTTTGCTTCTCATTTATTAAAGTACAGATGGAAGAACATTGTGAAAGACTTTTGGATTGCCGAAAGTTAAGTAGAAAAAAAGTCATCAGGAAGAAAAAACACTGAAGGCATGTTTAGGGATAATGGGAAAATTTAATCTTAGCAACAAGAACCGGTGTAATAATGAAAGAAAGATTGCAAATTTGAGTGAAAGCAAAAAAATAGGATGAAGTAAATGTGTTCCTCTCGATGTTGTGGCCAAATACTTTCGAGGTGGTGTTAACTATTATTGCCCATGAGACCCTGGTACAATGGACTGTTTGAAAATGCATGAGATTCTCGGTTTATATTTTGCCATGAGTAAGAACACAGTTGCATCCGGAGTTAACTCCTGTGAAACAAAACAATTGCCAAATAAGAAACGAAAGCAGAAGTTGCTGAAAAAGCTCAGCAGGTCTGGCAGCATCTGCAAAGTGAAATCAGAGTTAAGATTTTGGATCTGGTAACCCTTCCTCAGAACAGTTAACTCAGATTTCTCTTCAATGATGCTGCCAGACCTGCTATGCTTTTCTGCTCTTGTTTCTGATTTGCAGCATCCACAATTTAACTGCCATGTAAGACTGTTTTCTTTATTGTCAGAATCACTTGCAGCAATGTGAACATGGTACGCACTTAGAAATTGACCTCACAGACACAGTTCTGGGTGACAAACAGAACAACATCATTAAGGGAAAGCCTGTGAGCAAAAATAATAATTTCAACCAAAACGAAACATTTAATTAGACACAGTAAATGGAAACACCAGAAAGAGATGGTTACGGAGGAGGTTGCAAAGAAGTTACTCCCCTGGGTCAGCTGAAGTGATCCACCACTTTCCAGGCCATGGCATCTAATCTCACAGTCTCAGGGTCAGAAATTTAGATGCTACTATTGCTGTGGTAGCCACCAAACATTTAAATGCTCCCATTTCCAGTCAAAGTAGTATGTCTGTGGGAAAGCTGATTGTATCCAGATGGCATATAAGAATAAAGTAAACAGTGTTGATTCATGGTAAAACTTCACTGTTGGGAATGGAGTTCGCTGGGCAGCATGAGATTTTATCTTATTGCTGTCAGAGCACTGAACTGCTATCCCCAAACATAAACAATTTCTAAGAAAAAAGGCAAAAGGAAGATGACAATCGAGGCCATTTGATCCATAAACTGATGTCAAAGCACCATATGGCACTTTCAGTCACTCTATTCTCAAAGCAGTGATAAGGTAAATAACAGCTTTGTTCCAAAGAAGAGTGAAAGCTAACCTTCAGCTGAAGGTGGGCAAGCAGGAAATAGTTATTCTGACCTCATGGGCAGTTGTTCCCTGTCTATTGGTCAGAAGAATTCAAATAGTTGATTGACACGGTGTAAACTACCAGCCCTTGGAAATAGGATGCATTAATAAGTGCTCAAGCATAAAGGGCAGTCCTCACCAAGAATCTATCTTCTTCAGATGGAAGATGGACAAGAAGAGAAGGAAGATCCAAGGAAGAACTCTGTAACACCTTGGCTGGAGAGCAGGATGCAGCCTTCAGAGCCTTGAATGAGATTGATATACATTGTGCCAGCAGCTTATTGTCTTGTGATATCTCAATTGTCATGTGCTATATACTCTTCTTTGTTTATCTAATGCATCATATCTAAACTTTTACTTCTGAACAAACTTAATCAACTATCTGAACATTCTTTGACTGCCTGTATCAGGTAGCTGTGGTAATGGTAATGAATCTCCAAACTCTAACACCAGGTCACAGGCATGCATCATATTGATGTCAGGCTTGATCTTAAGCTAGTTCAAGAATTTGAAAATCACCAAATGTACATGTGATAGTTATAGAAACAGAAGCTGATGTTATTGAGTAACAAGATCAAGATCATGCAAGGGACGATATAAAATAGCACATGGACAATGAGAGCACTCATGTTGATGATAAAATTACAGTATGTGTAGTTTAATGTTTGCTTAACACAAACTGACCAATTGCACAGCAAAAGTATTAAACTAAATGTAGGTTCTGTTTATTTAAACTTATATCATGGGATTACATAGCAAATAGATTCATTGTAAAAATTCAGCAACGATTGTCAGAGGAAAGCTTTTGCATCTTCCAAACCAGAATGAGTCGGGGATCCTGATCACATGATCTGAATTCTGGTTGTTTTTCATTACCATTTTTCCTTGTAAAATTCTATTATATCATTTATTTTCCAAGATGGCATCATATACATTAAAATTGAATATAGGTGTACATTAGGATAGTTGTGAAAGCTATTTAAACAAAAATAAGTCCCTGCTTAAAAGTTTAAGAATTGAATAATTAAATAATTGAAGATCTTGTGTGTGTCTATAATATTTACTTGGTTTAACAATCCGTGTAAATCTCATTATTGTATGATTTTCCATTTAGTTTAGATTCATTACTTGCCTGTTCTGACATGTAAATGTCTTCTGTATTATTGAGGGTCCCTGAGGAAGGATCACTCGACCTGAAACGTTAATGCTGATTCGTCTCCATAGATGTTGCCAAACCTGCTGAGCTCTTCCAGTAATTTCTGTTTTTGTTTCTGATTGTCTTCATGGTGGTCTTCCAAAACTTTGCTTTTGGAGTTTATTTTTACAACATTTTTATTAGCTCCTTACCAAGTTATCATGTCATGCCTGGTGTCAGTGCAGCAGAAATGCTTAGAATACAAAGAGAAAGCACCAAAAATCGCTTTCACTCTGTCTTTCTCTTTTGTGTGGATGGACCACAATGTTTCTGGTAATAGCTGGCTGGTTTCCACTTAACTTTCTCTGAAAATCTGTTGTTGAAGAAGGAATGAATGCATTCAATTATACTGAAAGGACAAATTTTCAACCAGTGAGTGAAAAATTGAACATTGATGTGAAAACAACCTTGCATCAATAGCAAAGTACTGAAAGAAATTGCAACAAAACAAAAGAAAGTAAGTCATCAATGGCTATGATGCTGACTCACGCTGTTGAACTATGTTTCAATGATTTTGTTTTTCCTTTTCCATCTTTAATCTTCATGTCTTTGTTTGTTTATCTGTACTTGGGAAGGGGAAATTTAAATGGTGTACAGTTTAGGTATGGCAAATTACAGGTTAGTAATTGGTGTTTTAATTACTGGCATTGGTTCGAGACAATGTTTTTCAGAATAAAGTCATTTCTTTGTCAAGTGCAGAAACTGGGGTGAGCATTTTCTTTTGACCTGTGTTCATCAGCCAAGTAAATTGGAAGGTTTGATTTTGTTTCCACTTTCGATGACTCCAGGAAAGTGGGGCTTAATATCCAATGCACAATCCCAGGGAGTTGAGGCAGTGAAGGCACTACAAGATTAGATGGCAGACAACAGAGGAAGACTTTTAAGGAAATATTTTGTAACTCCTGACAAAGAAATATTCAGTTGATGAACAAAAATTCTACCAGAAGGATGCACCAATCACAACTGAGGAACTGAAGCGAGGTATTAAATTGAAAGAAAAGGTGTACAATGCCTTAAAGATTGAGCAAGCTTTTGAAATTTTGCAAAGGATGGCTGAAGAAAAATGAAAAAGAGGGAGAAATTGGATTCTGAGAAAACAAAACTAGACAATAATAACAAATAGTAAAGGCTTCTCTATGCACAGGAAAAGGAAAATAACAGCTAAAGTGAGCAGTGGTCCCTTAAAGTGTGAGTTGGGGAAACTATTCAGGAGCCAAATATACATTCATACATGGGGTCCTCTGGAAACAAAATAAATATGTTCCGGCTTGCGCATTGTTTCGATTTGAACAGGGAAAAAAAACTAGTCATCTAAAGTACAGGTCAGAGGTAGGAAATTCAGTGATAAGTAAAACAACAACTGACTCTGCAAAACCTGTCCAACATGAACACAACACAAGTGAGAGGTTTAAAGAATTTTTCAACTTATTTAAATGAATGCATCTCCGACAACGGTGAAGAAACTCAACACAATTCAGTTCAAAGCAGTCCATTTCATTGACACCCCCATCTAACATCTTTTATCTTAATTCTATCTACTATTGATGCAAAGTATGTACCATCTACAAGAATCAAACCAACAGCTCACAAAAACTCCTTGATAGTACTTTCAAGTCCACAACCTCTGCCATCTAGAAGGACAAGAGTAGCATATGCAAGGGAACAACATCCTCCAATTTTCCATCCAACACTGTGCTTTGTTTTGGAACTATATCACTGCCTCTTCACGGTCACGTAACCAAACTCTTTCTTAATAATGTCATAGCACATGGAGAAAAAAGAGGTTCACCCTTAGCATTGTAAAGACATTCAGGAATGGACAACAAAAGCTCACATAGTCGGTGACAGCCACCCCTGTGAAATTGAAAATGTTATTATAAATAAGCTTTCTGAGTCCACTGTTCCCCATTGCTTTTTTATGGTAAAGCCTCAGCTAGTCAGTCTACTTGATAATAAATCTGCCCCTTTTGATTCTGCAGCGATCAGTTGAAACTTGGCATTCTTGTACCTATTCTGATGAGTGCAAGATTAAAAGGTTCAGTTGCATGTCTCAGTGATAAATGAGGAAATGGTTAAGAACTGAATAAATCTTTTGTATCCATCATCAAATTAGAAGCTACAAAAATCATCCCAAGAAAATCATAATGCAAGGGGAAGGAAAAATTTAAAACAATGATCACAGGAGAAAAGAGTAATCTCAGGCAGAATTAACATGGTTTTGTGCAAAGAAAGTTAATTGTTTTCCTGCAAGAAATGAAAAGTATTGCAGCTGAAAGGATGGATCTTCAAGTTAACCCACATCATAAAAGTCAGTCAAGGAGTAGAAGTCATCCAGATGGAAAAAGAAGAAGAAGCTAAAAATTTAGGACTGATTCCAGGAGAAGAAAGTTTCACTGAAGGGATAGAGTCATGTACAATTGTGAAGACCAATGATGAGTTACATGGGAGACATTTTTCTGTGTTTTAGAATACATTATATCCACACAAATAGTGTTCAATCCATATTTCTTTTAGATTGTGTGTACAGTAAATGTCTTAAAAACTTGAAATTTTGTTGAGCAATTACTTTAAATTTGACATTCAGAATTTAAATTTATTAGTCTCTATGCAGACTGTAACAAGATAATGTTCATACACATGCTATTAATTTTGTTCAGTTCAATCATTATTCTAGTCACATTTTCAAAGACTTACTGAAAGACGTTGAGCATGATCTACCCTTTTCAAAGCCCCACAGCACTCTGAATAGCCAGTCACTCTGTCTGTAATTATATTCACTGATATTTTTATGACAACAGTTATTAGGCCAACTGATTCACAACTCTTGGTATCTCTCTGTCACCTTTCTTAAATAATTGGACAATATGCACAATTTTTAAATCTAAAGGCATAGTTCCTGTTTGAAATAGATTTTGAAAATTGCAGTTTAGGCACCTTTAATTTTCCTAAAATCACTCCATGCTCACTGGTGGTTCAGTAGTTAGCACTGCCTCCTCATAGCACCAGGGACCTGGGTTCAATTCCAGCCTTGGGTGACTGCCACTGTGGAGTTTTACATTCTCCCCATGTCTCTGTGGGTTTCCTTACACAGTCCAAAGATGTGCAGGTCAGGTGAATTGGTGCATTAGTCAGAGGGAAATGGATTTGGGTGGGTTACTCTTCAGAGGTCTGGTGTGGACTTGTTGGGCCAAAGGGCCTGTTTCCACATTATAGGGAATTAAATCAATAAGTTGCTGCGTTCCTTCTCCCCTCAACCGCACCCCGCCCCCCCCACATCTTCACTCAACAAAGGAAACTGCTAACCTCAGGCACTAATGCCAAAAAGTGACTGTTGCATGCCCCCTTTAAATGAATGCAGATCGGTGACACAAGTTTGTCATGCATCATTTATGTAATCTTGAAGGAAAACATAATTACATTATGTTTTTTTGATAATGAGCATTCACAATGCATAAATGTATTTCAAGTAGGAATTGCCTCGGGATAGTGCGAGGCCTGACTCACTTCCACGCCCTTGTCCTAATCTCCGCAACTCAACCTGCCTTTGGGAAATTGAAATTCCGGCTCCTGTCTAATTAATTCACCCCATCTGCCATTATTACTGCCCTTACAGTCCTCATAAAATCCCAGCCATTATGTTTAACTTCATCACATTATGATCAGCATTAGATAAATCTGCACGCATCATTAGGATGTTAACTAAGTCTACCTCATTCTACATTATTATGTTTAATTTGTCAGGTCCCCTCATTAGTCGACAGGAAGCGTATGGCAGCAGTTTAGGAGATTTTGCTGATAGCAAGGTTCTCCATAAACAGTTACTTAATAAAAGACATCTTATAATCCATTCCCCTTGACACAGGATGACAGTTCAGAAGCTGTTGGCAAAGGGAAGAGGAGGAGGACAAGGGGTCTCAACAGGTAACCATGTACATTCAGGGTGCTCAAGGAGTAATTCTTTAGTTGAACCATAGCAAGGAGTAATTTGGGGTGAATGTTAACTTTTATCCATCTGCCTCCAGCTAGGCTATAGTTCACAACTTGCTGTTTACAGTTGTGTGAGGTAAATCAATGACACCATCCACTCATTGGCAGGTGAGTATCTATTACCATACTCAGGTGCGTGAATTGAGCACATGGTTTCAGCTTCGTTCTGGTGCAGGCTGCCATTGACCAAATGCACATTGTTTTGTGGGAGCTGTATATCAGTGAAATGGAATTTCACTCTCTAAGCATCTAACTGGTGTGAAACCATACACATGCAATCATACTGGTCCTTGTCTGGTATATTGGGAGCAGTCACAATGCCTTCATACTGCAACAGTCTTCAATACCACCTGCTTTTGAACCAAATAAACAAACCAAAATATGGTTGTAGGACCTAAAAACTGTCCTTTGTGTAGCAGCTGATAATTCTGTCACTCAAAACACACCAATGTATGCAGCATGCATAGAATGAAAGCCACATTGGTACACTAAATATGATAGGAAAGATAATTAATGTACTAAAACATTCACAGTCAACACACCCATGTTGGGCTATTTAGTACCTAGCAGACTAAATGCTAAGATTCCTGGTGGTTTGGATCATCCTGAGAACCTTAACATTATGACCATACAGTTTCTGCCACCAGCTCTACAGCTTAACTTTCAGTACACATGAACCATGCCCTTTGGAACTGCTTTCATATGTTGCACTTTACACAATATTGTGTACTGGCAAGGACATTAGTGAACCAGATGAATCGACAATCTACAAGGTTTCATGGTCATCATTAGGTTCTCAGTTCCAGATTTTTATTGAATTCAAATTCTACAATCTGCCATAACAGGATTTAAACACGGGATCCCATGGTATGATGAGGTCATCACCTCCCCATATTTCTCTTTTATGGCCCTTGCAATGTAAGAATATTCTGTTAATCTAGTACTTGAAAGCAATATGTATATTAAGACATTGTTTGTGGAAAACATCACTACTGACCAGCATTATGCTTGTAGTCACAGGAGAGAAAAAGAACATTCTGAACATCTGTTTAAGTAATTTGGGTGATGCATACTGTAGAGGAATCAAGTTCAGATAAAGCAAAGATGATATGGAAACACATGCCTCGACCATTGATCATGGAGCTGTGTTGGCAGGACAGAGCACAACTGCAAAAAACAAAGAAGTAACTGAAATCAAAACATATGAAAAATGTCAATGGAATGCAATCAGGTGTGTAACATGGAGGAAATAATTTTAAATTTTCAGAAAATTATCCCTGAAGTTAATAGATAACAACTTTGAATGAATCAACATATTATGGATAGTGCATGGTTGTACTCTCCAACTGTATTACAATAACCCTTTGTAAAAGAGAAATACTATCGATTGTAGATATAATTACATTATCAGGCTTATAGTGCAGCAGTTGATGACAAGGACATCTTTGTTCAATAGCAGCTGGAACCAGTATATTGATCACCAAGTGAGACATTTATCAGGCTGTGAAAATAATATTACAAAGGAGGAGGGGCTTTTTATTCAAAATAAGGGAAAACATAGTATTGAGTTTTCTTCTAAATCAAAACATGGGATGAGATCAAAGCTATATTTCAATTTGTTTAAAATTAACCTAATGCAGTACACGTTTCCGTTGCTTCCATAAGTAGCTCGCTTATTTGTCAGGATGGAACAAATTAAATTGTTACTTCCTTACAAATTTGCCTGGTTCAGCATTCTGAGGCAGGTTTTCTCTGTGCTTGTTGGCAAAGATTTGTATGACAAGTAATAAATAGCTTGAATTCTTTGAAAGGGAAATAATGAGTTGTTACATTATTTGGAATTTATCTGTGAAATAAATTACAAAACAATTTGCAACATAAGGGGCAGTTTTGATACTGCTGTGTCTTTTTTCATTAAAAACAGCTTCAAAATAATTACCACCGCTTTTAAAAAGTTCATTTTATTAGAATTCCTTTGATGATCTCATATTAAAGCGTAGTAAATATTTGTTCTCTCAAGACCAAAAGAAAACCTAGAGTCAGCAGTGAACTCCTACAAAGATTGTCATGTGATCTTAACTTAGCTCTCTCAGTCTTTCAAATTTTAAGAATCAATATTTGAGCTCATAATGAGATTCCCAGTTCTACGCCTATTGATTTAATTCAGTGCATCATAACAAATAACTAAATTGTGTTTCACAAGTTGAATCATGTTCCTTACTCACCTAAAGCAAAATACTGTAGCAAACTGAATAGGAACAACTAAAGGTAAATGTGTTTTTCTGTTACTGACCTGCATCCCTTTCTCCTTAAAGAAGCATGCTCTCACTGTATGCTGCAGACTTCATGGTACAAAGAATTATTTCTGAAAAGCATTGTGCAGAACTGATATTCCTGTCCTCCCCTTTCCCATGTAACCATCCTTATCATACCCTTATTTCCACTCTGGACAAGTGGGGTTTGTCCAGAGAACTAGAATGGTTGAGTCAGTTTGTTTTTCTGCCTGATCACACTTCTGATGCAGGCAACTCTCTCAGAAAAAAAAAGCCTTGTGCTCTGAATTAAAGCTAGGAACATTACTGGCAAATAAGGCCAGCCATATTAATAGACCTTTTTTTTGTCTTGTTGTCTGTTGCATTCAAGCTTGTCAACTCAATGCACAGAATCAGCTCTTTTGGCAATCGTTGCGTCTGGTAGTTTTCATTTGCTGACAGGAAAAAGTGGGAATGAAATTCAACCTGCATGAGGGGCACTAGATATTACTTGTATATAAGAGATCAGAGACCCAGTGAAATGGATTCCCGCTCCTATTTACTGTTGCTCACATTGGGGAATAAGCAGTCCTGGGTGTGAGCAACAATTGACTCCAATGGATCTATAAAATAATCAGTGTGAAACTTCACATGTATCTGAAATAATCTTGTCAATTGGTATTCAATCGTGACATAAAAGAATTTAAAACTGAGTATGTATCTAAACTGAATTAAAAGTAAGAAGAGTTACATTTATGTGGTACTCTTCATGGCCTTAGGATTTTCAAGGCACCTATCTGCCAGTTAAATACTTCTTATGTAGTGTGGGAATAGTTCAATAGCTCCATTAAAGCTCAGAGATGAATAGTTTCAGATTTTTGTGACTTTGATCATCTAGTAAACTGAATCCAATAGTATAACTACTTTATACCAGGAGCACGAGGAAACAAATGACAAGCTGAAGAAGTGGTGAATCTGGAAATTTAACTTAAAGTAAATTGAAAAGCCAATAGCAATTATTGTGACATTGATTCCTTTTAATTAAATTTGAATAATTTTTACTGTTGTTCTAACTTGGTTGCACAACATGAATCAACAAACAAAGTTTATACCACATAAATGTAACTCCATATCTTTATCATGGATATTACAACAACTTTTGCAATTCTTTAAAATAAAAAGATGTAGTAATTAAGTGTTGCTGGGGAAAAGAAATAAAAGCACTCAGATTGCATATATTTCAATAATTTGTGGATAGAGGAAATCTTAAAGAAAGACTGAATTTTCTGACTATCGCATTTTCATGTTCCTCTGCATCTGTACCTTGTGTAATGAGATCAGGAACTCTTTAGATTAGATTACTTACAATGTGGAAACAGGCCCTTCGGCCCAACAAGTCCACACCGCCCCGCCGAAGCGTAACCCACCCATACCCCTACATCTACATCTACCCCTTACCTAACACTACGGGCAATTTAGCATGGCCAATTCACCTGACCTGCACATCTTTGGACTGTGGGAGGAAACCGGAGCACCCGGAGGAAACCCACGCAGACACGGGGAGAACGTGCAAACTCCACACAGTCAGTCGCCTGAGGCGGGAAATGAACCCGGGTCTCCGGCGCTGCGAGGCAGCAGTGCTAACCACTGTGCCACCGTGCCGCCCTTAAACAAGAACCTTACACAAGAATTACAAAGAAGGTCAAATATTCTGATTGAATTCACAATTTAGACATTTATTCAAAGTGCCTTGAATCCCAGTAAAAATACTAATCAACCTTAAAGTTCATGGCGCCAAACCAAAGCTTTGTTCTGGATGCTGTTGAACTCCCTGAGAGTTTTTTTGATCATTCATATGACCAGCAAGTTTACTCAGAAGTTTAACAATCGATTCTTTGGCCTCAGCTGGTTCTGGTGTCTCCGGGAATGGGATCTCACAGTTTGTGGGTGATGATCTCAGTCACAATTTGAGCTGTTCTTGATGTTTCTCAGCCACTGATGACATTTTTCATGGCCCGTTGTCAAGCACTTGAGAGTTGGTCAGATTTTCCACGAAAGGATAAAACGTGGGACTTCATCACTTGGGTGAGTTACCCGGCTGTGGTTGGTGAGTGTTGTAGTCAGCTAGCAGGTGTGCCATCAAAATATGGACAAAGTTAACTTATAGCTATAAATTCTGTGTCTTATGATCCTATTCCACAGTTACCTGATGAAGGAGCAGATCTCCGAAAGCTAGTGCTTCCAAATTTACATGTTGGACTATAACCTGATGAGGGACCAGGGTTTCAGAGCAGTCCAGCTATCCTTCCTTCAACAGATCATTAGAATGACTTATGCCCTGCCCTAGCCTGCCTGCCATCTCCTGAAAAGAGGTAGTGGCTCCAAGGATCCTGGATCTGTGTGATTTTTAACTTTGTCCACCCTCGTCCAACATCGGTTCCTCCACATCATCAAAATGTGGGACTGTAGTCAGTTTATCATGTGTGGAAAGAGTTATTCTCCAGGATATGGGATTTCAAATGGGCATATGAACGTGTGTGTGTCTTACTTTGAGGTTCTGTGTCAATGGGAGTGCTTTGTCAGCTGTCATGTAATGGTGTTCTTTGAGGCAGATATCAGGAGGTTCTTGAGTATTGTTGGGAGTTATACTTATTCAGGCAATTGGAGAGTACTGTATACACCCATGTAAATGTCAATCTCATGTAAAAGTCGACCCCTTATTTTTGGCCAGAAAATCTTGTGTTTTCCCTATATCTTGTGTAAAAGTCGACCCTACTGTAGCGCATTATAAATCTCTTACAAAGGAAACTGAATGTTCCCATTAACCCACCTAAATGAAATTACATTCATTCATTCATTCATACTGATAACTTTATTCATTGCTCTTTGTTTACTGTATTGTGTCTCTATTCATTCATTTATTCGTTCATAACTCTCCTTAGCCCACTTGGTTTACTGCAACAAGTTTTGATTCATTCATTCATTCAGACCAGGACTAAGTCGATTGGTACTTCTTGCACTTTGTTCACTACACATTCAATGTTAATATTGTTTAAACGTTAATCATTTTAATTGTGCCACTATATCTGAATAAAAGTGAGCTATATTAACTATATACATCTTTAATTCTTTGACAAATTTGTTAGTGTTGCTGAGGTTCATTATGTATGAGGATAAATGGGAGGGAAACAAAAGAATTTGGTGGGAAAGTTCAAGACACTTAAGAATTCAGCTTCAGAATTTAATAAATATTTCATTTTAAGTGTGCCACTATACAATTTTGAACAGTGTGATTTTGCAGGATTTCAATGAATCTTTGACATTAGATTTTTGTACCAGTATGTATAAATAAACTTTGCTACTAGCAATTCATTCTTGTTTCTCTTGCTTTTATCTGGTTATTATCTTTACCGCAACTCATTGTGTTTTTCATGTTTACCCGGGATTAGTGGTGCTATCAAATCGACTACTGCTAATAATATAGTATTTTGAACTGCAGCATGAATTTCAACTCCTCAAAACTAGTGTCTGTGTATAAGTCGACCCTATAAATTGAACCTTTAAATGAACTTAAATTGGTTGGCACGGTGATTCGGTGATAAGCACTGCTACCTCACAGGGTCCTAGGTTCAATTCCAGCCTTGGGCAACTGTCGGTTACTCTTCGGAGGGTCGGTGTAGACTGGTTGGGCCGAAGGGCCTGTTTCCACACTGTAGTGAATCTAATCTAAAAATAGTCTAATACATTTGACTTTACATCATGGTATATGGTATTTCATTAAACTCTTGATTTGTACTTTGTCGGTAATTGAAAGGCTATGAGAATGTGGCAAGTGAGTTACTCACCACAAAATTTACTATCTCTGTATAATTGTCCATCAACGACAGATTAAGTGTGAATGATTGACCACTGGAGGACAGAAGATCTCATTCATGTTTCAATAATCGAGAGAGCTTCTGTTATCTGACAACTATTTAAGTAACTAGGACTGACCCCAACCATTGTTCATGTCTCAGTGAACACTGAGCACTGAGTAATGTTGGCCCTCAGACCCACCTGCACTCTCTGACTGATGGCTCTCCATCTGTCAGCACAGCTGTCACCAGCCAACCTCTTGACAAAGATGACATTTGCCATCACTCTCTCCACTTCAGGTTCTGTGTAGATTACCTTCAAATGATTCATATATGACCACTCAGCAGCTTGTCACAGTTAGTGTAAAACGATTTATATTACAAATCTCCCAGAAGAAAATTTAGATAAGGCCCAAAAATAGGTACAAAATATTTACTTTATGATTAGCTTACATCTATTGATTCTAATGGAGGCAACATGCAAACTTCGACTTTGGAATTTCCCCATGTGGAAGTAATGGAGAACTTTATATGAACACTTGGAGAACCAACCTGTATCTCAGCTTCCATTATAGCTCAAATAGAAGATAACCAACAGCTGAGTGCAGCAGTGGAAGCTCAGACTGAGACAATTAAATCTCAGCTTCTTGCCTTAAAGACTTAGACTACTACCAACATGGCTGTGATACCCAGTTCATAAATGCTTGCAGGGTCTCAGAGCAGTCCAGCTATCCCTCTTTCAACAGGTCATTAGAATGACTTATGCCCTACCCTGGCCTGAAGAGAGGTAGTGGCTCCAAGGATGCTGGACCTGTTATCCTTTCATAGCATTCATGCTCCCTTGGTACTCGTGCCACTGTGGGCGCCACGGTGGCACAGTGGTTAGCACTGCTGCCTCACAGCGCCAGAGACCCGGGTTCAATTCCCGCCTCAGGCAACTCTCTGTGTGGAGTTTGCACATTCTCCCTATGTTTGCGTGGGTTTGCTCTGGTTTCCTCCCATAGTCACAAAAATGTGCAGGTTAGGTGAATTGGCCACGCTAAATTGACCTTAGTGTTAGGTGTGGGTTGGGCTTCGGTGGGTCGGTGTGGACTAGTTGGGCCGAAGGGCCTGTTTCCACACTGTAAGTAATGTAATCTAATCTAATCTAGTCCACCTGTGTCAGATGCTGCCTGACCGGCTGTGCTTTTCCAGCACCACTCTAATGTAGATTCCCATCTGTTAGGCAGCCAAAACTATCACGGCCATTCTTACCGAGATGGAACTAGGAAAAGAAGCTGTGACCACTTTCAGCATTGCCACCAAGATCTCACAAGCAGACCATAGGAAAGCAAAGATGAGGATTGGGGCAAAGCTTCAGGGAATGCTGAGCCATCCCCCATTCCCACAGCTTCTCCCAAACAACATTACATGACAGTTCTTCCATGGTGTGGCGCAAACACAGGAGGCACAGGTTAGTCTCTTGAAAGTGAGTAATGGTTGGAGGAGCAACAAAACACAGATTATGTCTCCCCCATTCAGGCTCTTTCACCTCTTCCAATCCCAGGTTGAGATGAAATCTATTGTTGAAGAGCAGCAAGAATAAGAAGTGTGATTAGAAGAGCTGAAACATGCAGCACAGGGAGGTCAGAAGAGAGGAATGCAGCACAGCCAATGCAGGCAAACTGGCTTGAACTGAGCCATTGAAACTGAAGGAAGATGGAAAGAGAGGCAAGGGGAAAGGAAGGTCACGGGAGGAGATGAAAGAGGGACACTAAGAAAGAGAAACTTGATGCAGGAAAAATGGGAGGGAAGTTCTCAAGGTAAGAAAGAGTATGTGGGCAATAAGCAACATTGCTCACTTCCAAATTATTTTATTTATTACTATAGTAACTCACAACCCTTTTTTTAAATGTCTTTTTTCCTTCTTAGAGACAATCTTAACATGAACAGTGAGCTCAAAATTGTCAGCACAGATGTTATATCAGAATTATGCTTTCACATCCAATTATCTTCTTTCTGAGTGACCAAGCTAACACCATTATCAAAATAATATCCAACTTGGGTCATTCCATAATTTAAAAAATGTCCATTTTGTGGACCATTTTGTAGGATCGATAGCTCAAGACCAAAGGTACTACAGAATCAAATTCTGTCACTCTTAAAATTAGTAAGGTTGTGAGATAGATTTTATTCTGAGAGTTGACATTTCTATTATATGTGAATTAAGATTGAAAGAGGAAGTTAGCTTGGCAGGCATACCCTTTCCAATCAATACATTCACTAAAAAGTTTCAGCTGTTACATTTGATTGTAAATCCTTTTCTGGTTCTGAGAATAAGGTCAATAGCCTAATTTTCATCATCTGAAAGGCCTGATTGCACATCATATTTCAGAAGACTCCTCTCAATCAGTACTGATACAGCCACTAATGCCAGAAATCCATTGATTGCGCCAAGTCTATGAGGAATATGTATGAGCAGAAGCAATGAAAATTGAGACTTAAAAAAGACAATTAGAATACTCCTGTAGGAGCACTTCAAAATATCATCTTTCCGATGACTATTACTCATAATTTCTACTGATACAAATCATCCACCAGCCATTTTTCATATATCATACTTGTAAAAAAAGACACTTCTGATCAGTGATTTTGTCATCTATCACATTTTCAGGTTTCTAGATCAATGATTGGTGAGTTAACAATGAAGAATTTGAACCTTGTTCTCAGGGAGCAGCCATTTATTGGAATCGAACAGAAAAACATATGCTTGCAGCTATTTCATTGAGACTGGAAAGATGGGAGGAAAAGAGATGGGGCTAAGAAGGAATGGATATGTCAATCATAAAGTGGAGGTAAGAAGGTTGAGTGAGAACGACCGAAAGGAAAGCATAAATTGATGGAGAGGAGTAAACAATTCATATGGTAGCTAAAGACTCTGATTACCTATTTCTAAATTGTTATCACTTTCAAATACCAATGCAGCTGTCACATTAAATCTTTTTCAGTCAAATATTTGGAGTGAAATCCAAACAAGAACCAGAAATGGATGTGGAGATCACAGTGTGGGATTAACATGTAGGCATTGCTCCTAATACAATAAACAGCCAACAATTTACCCACTGAGTGCTGCACATTTTAGCAGTGGACCCTGTATTATAAGAGGTTAGCACCTTTAAAGCAAAGCATAACATCTTAAACAGATGGACAAAGTTAAAATCACACAACACCAGGTAATAGTCCAACAGGTTTAATTGGAAGCACACTAGCTTTCAGAGCGTCGCTCCTTTGTCAGGTGACAACCATGGAAGTAATACTGTATGGCCAAAATGAACAAATCTCCTCAAGTACCTCTATAATACTGTCAGGCCACTGTTAGATAATGATCTTTTGAGTATTTCATGACAGTAGCTATACTTAAAATGGAATCTCACTTTTCACCACATTGAACAAATCAAAGTATTTTATGACCAACAAAATGTTTTTCAACTGCTCCCATTGTTGCAGTTTGGAAAATACACTTTAAAAGTACTTACCTATAAAACACTTTGAAGCATCCTGAGGCTGTAATAGGTGATAGAAATGCAAGTCTTTATTTTACCTTGCTGTTTCTTTTTGGAAGAAAACTAACAATTTTCTATATGAAAATATTTGTAAATTAACTTGCACATTTTTGCCAAATTAGTAAGGGCCTTGAATGAAATTGAAACTGAGATAATGATTATCCATCTTTATCCAAACACCATGGGGTGGTACAGTGGCTCAGTGGTTAGCACAGCTGCCTCACAGCACCAGAGATTGGGTTCGACTGTCTGTGTGGAGTTTGCACATTCTCCCCGTGTCTACGCGGGTTTTCTCCAGGTGCTCCGGTTTCCTCCCACAACCTAAAGAGGTGCAGGTTAGGTGAATTGGCCATGTTAAATTGCCCATAGTGTTCAGGGATGTGTAAATTAGGTGAATTAGTCAGGGGCAAATACAGGATAATAAAATTGGGGAATGGGTCTGCATGGGTTACTCTTCAGAGGGTCAGTGTGGACTTGTTGGGCCGAAAGGCCTGTTTCCACACTGTAAGGGATCTATGAGTCACAAACTGGGCAGAAAGTGGTGCAAATATCAGAGGAAGATCAGAGGGATAGCTACACTATTTGGAAAGGTTAATACACTTCTAATTCTATTGCTATTTCTACCCATCAATAAGAATAAGAGTTGGGCAAAGCAATTTGGTGAGAAGTTCACTTTGTCTGATGGTTTCTTAATAGAACTGAAACAGCCACTTAGCAACAGATGGCTGTAGGGCAGACATTTTACAACAATCAATTGCAATGCTACTCTCCACTTAAAAATGTGTTATCAAGTGACCGCCAATCAGGTGTTAAGGTGTTAATCTTAACTGCCATGTCACTTGACAAATCACTTTAATTTCAGCAAGGTTTGTTCCAATTCAATGCTAACTTGAGAACAGGCTTTATTTCTTCAAAAAAAAATAGTGACTTGCATTACAATAAATGTACATTTGCCATTACATTCCCTGGGTGCCTGGTAGGGATTAGGAGGTGGAGTGAGAATCAGTGATGAAAATATAGTCAGGAGCCATGTCGAGTTGGCTCCTTGCCACAGTCTTCCATCCAAGACTGAATTGAATATGAAGTGCTTGTTACCAGGCAGTTTCAATATTTGTTGATTTGTTTGGTGTGCTCAGTGATAAGAGGCCCCCAACAACCGCCGCCCCACCTCACAGTCTGGGAGCACTAACAGCTTCACGATGGTCATCTCCCTCTGTGACTGTCAGGGGCATGACCATTTAAACTGGTTGCCATATGCCATGAAAAGTAAAGCCATAGGAAAAGAGCTCCCGAGGGCCCAATTGAGCCATCCACTGCAGGAAGGGAATTTGTTCTCTTGACTTCTCTAGGTTTATGTCTTCACTTCTCCCTCTCAGGTTGCCTCAAGATTAAGGCATCACTTCCAGTTGCCATATCAACACCTAACACCATCTGTGACAGTGCTGAGCTGGTCCTACAACCAATAAGTGCATCATCCATTCCTGCCCACGTTGAAGTCCCAAAGTTCATGACACAATCTTGGTCCAATCCTTTCCAGAGACATGTAGCTGTTTTAGTTGCCTGAGTCCATTTTAATATTTGACCGGATAACATTATTTTGAATATACTAACACATTAATTATGAGGGATTCAGTTTGAATATTAACAATTTGGAAAGATATTGTTAAACGAAGACATGAAACACAATCCTGAAAATTAAAATCAAACTTTTTTCTAGAAATGTTCATATCGATGTTTTATAATTCTATTGTTTTATGTGGGTACCTTTAAATAATCTAGTGTCCTTTAACAAAAATGATTTTATTTGTCATACTTCAGTATAAATCGTGAACAATAGACTAACGTTTTTAGACTAAATTTTAGTCTACTGGAATGGGAATTGTAAAATCAAAAGCACAATATCCAACTTCAAGTCTTACTACATGATACAAAATTATTGGTGATGCCTGTTACAAGCTGAAAGTTACAGAAAAAAGTGCTAGAGCAGGGATATGGAAACCTGAATCCGTTGACAAAATACAGCATGTAATTTTTGGAAACCAGTCCCAAAGCCTAATAGAGGTGTCAGTAGCATGAGGGCAGAGATTTAAGATTGCCACCGATGAGAAAAGAGAGTATATGGGCCCAAACCAACTGATCTCAGCCAGGCTCTCTATTTCAGGCACAGACCAGACAAGAAATTACATTGCTAATTATCACCAATCGTTTGATGGAGGAGCCTGCTGGGCTCACCAAGCACAATAGAAAAGCTCTTTGCTGAAGTCACACCATCTTTTTTATGGCACTGTAGCTGCTGTATTCATATAATCAGAGATTGAATAGTTGAGGGGGGGCATAATGAGAGGTCAATTCTATCGGTGCACAGGAGTTAACCCTGTTTTATTTGTCTGTTTATCTTTTCCTGGGTAACTATCCAAACAATAAATGAGAACCCCACAAAGTCTTGGATTCTAACTCAGAGTTAGAGACCTTGGGGTTGGGGAAGGATTTCCAGCTGCAAAGAACTTTGTGGGTTGTTCCTGCATTAGGATGAATGACAGGCCCTAATTTGCACCTTGTGGATTATGTCCAGTCTCCAGTAGTCTGGAGATGAAAAGGCCAGATTCTGAAAAGAAGTGTTTTAACACAATAAGCTGTTAGTACCATGGAAAATTTTAAAATTAGGTGGAAATTGTGGCAGAAACTGTGGGATGGTATTCATAGCAAAAATAAACTGTATAAAAAGTCAGTGGAGAAATAGCTTGAGGCAGCTTCAGTTAAAGAACGATGACCAAGGCAGTCATAATCAGGCTCCCCCGATGTTAGAAAATCAATGATTCTTTCTGTCTGCTGACTATATGTGTATATGTTAATTCCACATTACAAGCTTTTTTGGCAAATAGATGACAATGCATTTCAGTACATGGGGTGAGTAAAAATAGTTGGGATGCATTCTTTATTTTCCAACATGCTGAGACAGTCACAGCTACTCAGAACTATTTGTTGGAATCATATAACAGTGTTTGCATTTCATGCATTTCATATTTATTACACTTTGTTTGTTCATTGATGCATTCAAGCATATCAAGTCTGCCCATAAGCTGCAGCAAGGGATTTAACTGAATTCCACTTATTCCTCGGTTATAGAGATATTTCTTCCTTCAAGTTGCTACAGTAATGTAGCCCCTCAGTGCACTTAAAATAAAATTGGCAATTACATTAACATTCTGGGGCAGGATTTTCCCATCTTTAGTTAAATGTTTCGTGAAATGAAATGCATGATGCCTAGCCCATCATAACTTGGAACGTGATTGCTCATACAATCTTCTGTTCTTCATCTCATTAATTATGCAACCCAACTATTGGGCACTGCATTATATATTACATCAAGTATATCTTTAAGAAACATGCTCATGATATAATCACTATCATAGCACGTGACCCAAGGGTGTAAAGGTCTCAGGTACCATCTTAACTTGGATCACTTGAGGTAGAATATACTGTTGAAAGCATGCCCTTCTATAGAACTTAATAGCTTAATGTTAACTCAACTACCTGTGCCTGTGCATGTAATATTTGTATATAATTACTAGCTATAAGTGTCCATTGAATTCTTCAATACCACAATGCCCATAACTAGTTTTTCTTTGTGTTATGAGGAATCATATAAACATTGTTTTACACTCGGATGGAGGCAAACTCATATCATGCACTCTTCTTGGGGAATTATATAACAAGACAAGTGGAAGTGTTTGCTAGTACCATGATCTTTAGGCATTCATGCCACTGCCAACAAATAGCCTCCATCAGTTTCACCTTAGTGGGTGCTTTTTCTAGGTTGTGGTGGGGTTTTAATCTGCTAAGAATACCACTGACACATCTCCACAGCTGAACCAGGTAGAAATGTCCCTGCTTGTAGGCACTCAGAATTGTCAGATACCAGACACCTCCTCAGCCTCAGACAGAGGAGCAGCCTGTGGTGTCAGCCATTAGTGATGCTGATAAATCAAGCGGAGAGACACACAAACATCAGCCAGGCATATAAACTGTATTGAAGGATGGAGGAGTCCCCCTCCAATGTTACAATGCTGGCTTAGGCACACTAGCGTCCAGCTGTCTCATGGACAGGTTGATGGCTGCCTTGAAGAACTATATCCAATACATTGAGTGCCTTTGACCTGTGCTCTATTACTCTAGCCAGTATCAATGGCAAAGTGAGGGGTGACAAGGAATCTCAACCTATGTGCCTCTACATACAGACAGAATGGTGCCAGTAAACACCGAAAGAAAAGAGCACCAACAGAACATTCCAGCAGTGCCCTACTCCTCCAGCTTTCTGCTATCTGTAGATGTTCACACCAAGAAAGTTGACTGCTTCTGTATTGACACTTTCAGGAGGCCTGCGCCATTTAGATCCAAAGGTTGACCCAGGAATGACTTGTTCTGGTGGTTTGGAAGACTTGCACAATCAGAGCAAGCTCTCCATGCAAGCTGTGGATGGTAGGACTGCACATGGATTTAGGGAAAGGAAGGTGAAAACTTATAAAAGACACATGAATAAAACATCAACATAATTAGCTTTTCACTTTTGTAACTATATGTCATATATGCATATATGTATTTATATATACCCTGTATATGTGTTAAACTGCTGTGGTGTAACTTTTAATGTTGGACCTGGTAAAGTTTCATCTATTTAGAAATGAATAGCCTCTTCAGATACTTTGAAGTTGAAAGAATCTGTCAATGACAAGCATCACTCCTCACAAGCCACTCACTCCTTGACTGCAGGAAGCCTCCAAAATTGGGTATCCTTTAAACTGTGATGCCGATGACTGCAGTTGCAGTTTAATATGGATAATGCTGAGGGGAAACATAATTTGCAAGGATGGTGCTTGGGCCTGTTCTACACACATTATTCAATACTCATGACAATGTGGAATCAATAATAATTCCACGCATCTCTGGAGGGAAAGTTTTGTTTCAATTTCAAGGGAGCACACTGATATTTAAGGCTGGGATTTGTACAATGGGAAGCTCACATGTCCACTTTTCTTCATAGTACATTGGCCTACCAAGATGAGTTACTCAAAGCGATTCTTCTTTCAGGTTTTATATTGTCCTGCAGAATGCTCAAATATTTTAGAGCAATTTAGCAGCTTATCTGCATATTCTGAAACATTGCAAAGTTACTGATCATCGAAGGGTCTAGTGGAAATTTGTTGGCTTTTAAAATAGTTCTCTTTGCTTTTGATTTCACCAGTAGGTTGTGATGGGATATTCTCAGGACAATGTAGGGGCAGTTGATAATGCCCCGCTCTGGAGGGCAAGTCAGTAATGTTGGAGAATCCATAGCCCAAGCTGCTTGACTCTGAGAGTCAGAGAGTCATAGAGATGTACAGCATGGAAAAAGATCCTTCAGTCCAACTCGTCCAAACTAATCTAGTCCCACCTACCAGCACCCGGCTCATATCCCTCCAAACCCTTCCTATTCATATACCCCTCCAGATGCCTTTTAAATGTTGCAATCATACTAGCTGTCACCACTTCCTCTGGCAGCTCATTCTATATTGTACCACCCTCTGTGTGAAAAAGTCTCTTTTATATCTTTCCCCTCTCACTCTAAACCTTTGCCCTCTAGTTCTGGCCTCCCCCACCCCAGGGAAGAGACTTTGTCTACTTATCTTATCCATGCTCCTCATGATTTTATAAACCTCTATAGGATCTGATAGGATTCGCAACCAACAGCATTTTTTGCAGATATAATCCTCAGTGACACGTAAACTCTCCCTGAACTTCCACATCAGACAAGAAGACCATGTCACTCTACTAAAGGCCATTTTTGCTTCTTCCAATCTACAGACCAAGAAAATAGCACTGTCTTATTCCTCTACAAACACTGATCCAGGCTAACTTAATCCTTATGGCTTATATTTCTTAGTATAGGGTTAGAATGTGGAGCGTTGTGTTTTGAGAAAATGGCATCAGTTACATCCTGGATGCATTTATGGATCAAGGATTGGGAGAGGCTGCACGGGTGCCCAGTTGCTCATGAAATGAGCTACTATCATAAAATTTGAGGGCATCTGCAACCTGGACAGCCACTAGATTGGGATTGCCATCTAGTCTTTCTGACAACTAAGCCTGCTCCTGCAAATGACACAGTTCAGTGCTGATGGCCCAGGACCTCCTTAACACTGTCTTCAGAAGAAAATGACAGAGAGGCCTATAGATCCAGGGTCTCCTTACTCCTTTTGACATACTTGATAGATTTTCACCTGCTGCTTCCTGCTGTTGAGGCTGTGTGGAAACTTTTGAGGAATAGTCACCTTTCTGTCCAGTCCAAAGATGTGCAGATTAGGTGGATAGGGATATAGCAATTAATGTTGCAACTTTATTCCTAAAGCCTAAATGCTTTTGAAAATTCAAAGTCCTTTTTTGTCCCTACATATTCCCCAAGTGTAGGCCTGACTTATTGGTACCTGCTCTCAGGCTGTCTCTATTCACAATGAGATCCTAAACCTTTATCTAAAATTCCCCAATATCACTGCTTCTAATACACCATATTCCTCAATGACACAATACAGTGGAGCCCATCTTCAGACTTGGGTTGTTCATTTTCCCAAGGACTTCAAGACTCCCTCTGTTAAGCTCCCTGACTATTATTCACCAAATTCCAGGAATAAGCCTGACCCAACCCCAGAGAGACCCTAGCTACTTCTGTCAAGCTTCTTCCTCCACCCCTACCCCAACCCAGACTGATTTCTCCATTGTACCCAAACTGATCTACCTGTAATTCCTTATCTGTTTGCACTTGACCTACCGGACTGACCATTGCCCAATCCCCAGAGTTCAAGAACATGGCTCCTTGGATTCTGCTAAGACCAAAATTTGACTGACAGTGACCAACTTCTTGGATTGGAGTCAGGTGAGCACCTTGACTGAATATGGTTGTACTACCTGACTGACTACAGTTTCCCTTTACCCTTCTCCCTTCTCTGCTTAAAAATAAGGCAAGGCACAGAAGATGGCAGCCTGTAACAGAACCCTGAAAAGCCTGTACATTGCAAATGCAAAATGAGCCACCTAGAGGCTGGCATTCCATAAATCAATGCTCAAGCCAGGAAGTGTGCATTCAGAAAATAACGTGAATTATGGAAGAGGATGTAACCTGCAAACAAACACAGCCTGAGTAAACTCTAAGAAAGCAAGCTAATATGCATTACATACACTGTGCCATTTTTTTGAAATGTGTTTGTCCCTGTGTGAATTACATCCTGGCAGGAACTTGCAAATCCCACATGTCGCTGAGTTCCAAAGTGATGTGTTGAAGGGCTGAAGTAGTGTGTGAGTTGGTCAGAGAATGGGCATGAAGGGGCAGCAGTGCTGGTTTGCTGATGGTGACTTGTGTGGATAAGAGGACGAGTAGGTTTATGGTCTTGGATCATGCAGGGACATGTCCTGAAGAAGCAGTTGGGCGATGGCTGGAACAAGCATTTGGGCAACCATCAGATGTCTGCTCCAGCCTACATGAGGAGAGTTTGTGCTATCCAGTCTGTCAAGAAACTTGAGGAGAAATGGTAGTGGCAATAAGGTGAATTGGGAGTTTTTATGAATGGAATTGCAAGGACATAAGGTGGTCATTGCTGAATAGTGAGATTCTGAAGTTGCCATTTAAAGCTTGAGGGAAAATCTCTGCTATTTACCTCAAGATAGAGATTCTGATTTTATCACTCTCTATATATTCTCATCCTTCTTGTCATTGCTCACTTTGCATCTGGAAGAGGACAATAGAGTTAGATTTATGTTCAATTTTGACAGGAATAGGAGGCATTACAGGGCCTACAAACACTTTTCAACCATCCTTCACAATTTAATTTTCTTCATAGGAAATTTATGAAAAATGTAGCAGCAATTCTATTAACTGTCTTATTCTGAACTGCATGAAGAAACAGAAAATAATAGATCATAGAAGAATAAATTGTGCTGATGCACTTTATTTTTAAAAAAAACCTTAATCAATGCCTGTTTTGTTGCAGTACTGAAGACTGTATGCCCTTGATGAACCAGTGTCATGTAGAGTCATAAATGTACCATGGGTTAATTTCTAACTTCATGGATCTTGGGCATGGTAGCAGAATCAGCATTACAGCATGTCTCAGTGTTTCTGGATAATGAAAGTGAATGCCATATATAGGGGAACTAAAGCCAATAGCACTTGAAGCCTGAGAATGTGCAATTAACACACTTGTTGATTGAAATTCAGGCAGTGCACTAATTGCATGCTGCCTGCAGATTTATTTCATTGCAGTCTACAGTCAGCCTGAACTGAGCTGATGTTTCTTTTGACCCCTAAGCAGGTGGTCAATTGCATGACTGACTCGCAACAGATAAGGTTAGCCTGCAGTATTTAAAAATATTGTAGCCTACACTTCTTAAAGGGGAGCTGCATTGTTGCTGGCACAGTGACTGAGATTTCTTTGTGAGCTGAATCTGACCTGTGACATTAACAATTCATCAATTTTTCAATTTTTCAGACACCGGACTGAAAGTATTCTTGGTGGAAGAGTGGGAAATGAAACAATTCTGCAGGCCTTTCAGTCCCACGTTAAAGTGGCAGGGGGATCAAGTAGCAGTAGAGGTCAATGCATGCTATCTAGCCCTCATGACTTGGTTGCAGTACTGTGTAAAATCCAACAAACTCACAAGTGCTCAAGGTCAATGAATGCCTCATCCTGCTATTTGCATCACTATCCCCAGACACTGCACAGTGCACTCACACCAACACCACTCAAATTCCAACAAGCTCATTGCCTGCACCACTCTCTTCTCCCCACCTTCTATTCACTGACAATTCCAATAAGACCAGGAATCTGCGGAACCAAAGTTAAACTGCAAAAGGCAAATTAATATCTCTGTAGTATGGTAACTTAACAGGACTAGGGAATGTAGACTCTCGAGCCTGTTTTCCCATTCCATGAGATCATAGATAATCCTGAAACTGATGACAGATCTCTCTCTAAGGAATTACACTCATGAAGTCTAATGACCTGCAGTTAAATACAGAAGTCAGCCGTTTGAAGGCACATTTGCAGATCATATTTTTCCTAGATTTCACTCCGAATCTGTCCCCCAATCCATGCACTTATTGAAATTTAAAGTTCCCTTAAACCGTCTCAGATTAGTATTAATTATAAACTATAAAATCACCTTTTAACATTGAAGTGTGTGTCCATCTTTCAAACTGCCATATTGGCGGGCTTCTTTGTCCGAATCACAATGGCTGACTCCTCAGTTCGAAAGTTTTGTTTTTCAATGTACAGACAGTCCATTTAGTATCAATGCCTCTTCATCACACCTCTTTTCTAGAATGTGTATATATCTCCTTTCAGTCTATGTATATCTTGTTTTAATACATTTATTTGTGAAACTTAGCATGTTTCTTCCATTTGAATTCGGTATTGGTGACTGGACAGCTGTCCTTGTCTTGTAAATTAGTCATTCTCATCAATTACAATTGTCAGATTTATTAAAAATTCTCCTCTGATTTTCATTATATACCTTCCTGTCTGATTGTCTGGCTGCATTGATGAAGCTACTACTGGTGGTACAGACAATATAAAATTGAACTCTGATGCAGAGAAACTGAATTTACAGTAATCTTGCACAGTAACTCTGAAAGGTGGCAACTAATTTAAAGGTAGCAAAACTTCATAATGAAGAAATGACATGTCTTGATGGAAAATTTATTTGCTACTGGTATTTTGATGGACGAACGCTGGCTAAGTCTATATATTGTGCCATCGTATCATTTATATATACTTTGGACCAGATGTAGTTCTTATTCTGACAACAGAATGCTGTATCAATATTCAACAGACAATATCAGCCCAGATTAGAACCCACGTGCACAAACTTCAGACTCAGAAGCAAAGGTATGGACAACTGAACCACAGTGATACTGGTTTAATGGCTAAAGGATTAAATTAAGAGCTAAATGCGCGACGTGGTGGGGGAGGTGTGAAAAGCAGTTGTTGAAATAACTTCTGCTCCTGCCTATCAAGGAATGTCACAGACATAATATGTCAACTGTTCCATGTTCTATCCTGGGCTTGAGGACAAACTGCAGTAGCAATGTCTGATCGTTAGATGACTAGCTATGGTTGCTTTTATACCTGACCCCATTCACTCCTAGATTGTTTATTCAGTTAGTTAGTTACTGTTAGTGCATTCTATTTCCTTTACTTCAACTGGTTGTGCCATTTCCTTGCTCAAAGCTACCCAGTTTTCAAAAGCTATCGTAATGTCTGAACTCACATTGGTCATCACAGTTTTGCCCATCCACAATTTGACTTATGCAATACCCTTGGGCTCTGTTTAGCTTAAAATAACTTGATGCACTGGAATGCAATAATATTTCTGTGGTTATGACACAGAGCAGAGAGTGCAGCAGGAATTGACAGTGACATGATGGTAAACATTCTCTGTGTCTCCTGATTTAAAATGATTCCACTGCCTAAATGTCCTTCTGAAATAGAGTTTGTTTCTTTGGTTAGGATCAGCACTCCAGGTAATTAGTGATGTAAAGGGCCATTATTCAGGGCAGACTTGATTGGTGTCAGTGAGGAGAAGGTGCTAGTAGGGACTTTAAGTGGAGATAAATTAGTTATCTTCTGGGCTATATGTACTTGCATGCGTTTACAGAACAGGGAGTGAGTAACAAAACATGCTGGTGACAGTAGCTAGTCAATGAGGGAGAAGGTTCATAGAGAGGTACTATGTAAGTGTCAGACTCAATGGGCCAAATAGCCTAATCCTGGTCCTATATCTTATGATCAAAATCTTGAATCTTGTGTCTTACATCAGTAACCAAGCTCTAGGTCTCAAAATTCCAAGGAGAAATGTTATGGAGATTTGCTGATGATATCTTTCAACTTGTCCACTTAATCAGCAACAACATTCCCATGTCTCTTAAAAGGTTCATATTGTTAAATATGCCCAAATTATAACATCAAAGAAAGCTAAGGAAAACCTTTCAAATCTTGTGATTAATATTCTCAAAATACTCCTTCAAAAAGTAAATCCATTCAAGTCTTCTACTCACATACGTCTAGATATCACTATTAGTGTCTCTCAATTTTCTTCACTTAGACTAATGTCAACTCCTTCCCTCAAATTTACACATTTGCAAAATTTTTTGTGTTGCTTGAACTCAGTGATATATTCTGAGAGTAACTCTTGCAATGTGCCATTGATTTATCTCCTTTAAAAAGTCTAGGAACACCTCAGTTTTAATGTTCTCATCCTTATTTGTATTTTCACTATGCCTATCTCTATACTAGCTTCCAACACTTTAATTTCAATAAATTTGTTTTTGCTCATATTTAATCATTATGATAATTGCATCTGTGTCTTCTAAAATTCACTTCACCTGATGAAGGAGCAGCTCTTCAAAAGCTAGTGTTTTCAAATAAACTTGTTGGGCTATAACCGAGTGTTGTATGATTTTTGACCTTGTCCGACACAGTCCAACGCCAGCAGCTCCACATCATATCTCTGTAAGCACATCCAACCTATCCAATTTCCCAGTATCTTTTTACTGCTTCAAATATGACCTCTTTAATAACCCTGACTTTTATTAATTCATTGTTGATAGCCATGGTGAGTTAGACAGGGAGGTGCCATTTTTGCAAAGTAAATGGACTGAAAACTATGGGTTTGAGTTTAGTCAACATTGCCCCTTCTCTGAAGTTTTCTTATCATTCATACATTAGTAATGGCAAAGCACCATTAGACATACTATACCTTTGACAGGAAAAATTAAAGTTAAAAATCACACTACATTAGGTTATAGTCCAACTGGTTTATTTGGAAGCACTAGCATTCGGAACGCTGCTCCTTCATCAGGTAGCTGTGGAGCAGGACCATAAGACACAGAATTTATAACAAAAGATTACAGTGTCATGTAACTGAAATTATATATTGAACAAACCTAGATTTGGTACCCATGAGAATTGCCTCAACCGGGACCTTGGGTTTATGTCACACTACAGGTGACTCCACTACACCATATAGTCAGACCCTCTCTTGTACACACATTGTCTCTCATACACAGACACATACACACCCTACACTCACACCCACATGCACACCCTCTCACAGGCTTGTACTCCATCGCATTCACACACACACACTTTACCAAGCATGCGCATATGCAAACACACACTCTCTCATATGCACTCACACTCACTTGTGCACACTCACATGCAGACACTCACTCTCCCTCTTCCTCTCATGCAGGCACACACACATATAAGTCTTTGGGATGAATTTGCATTTGCAGAATTGTGTTTTCAGATACATTCTATTTTGCTCAAAAAGTGCACAATCTACAGGCAGTCAGTCCATGTAATATTTTATAAATTCCACTTTGGAAATAGAACCAGTCTGACTCAAGATTGGGATACAGACAGAATCTAACCTCACACCTTTACAAATGAACATGTCATTGTCTGAGCTGAGATGTCACTTTTTTTTTATAAAACCTTAAGTTATCTTGAGAATATGATGTAAAATAAGTTCTGGGATTTTTGTATTAATGAACCAAAACCTGTAACCCATTCCAAAAGATGAAAGACTTAACATTAGGTTTATTCAATATATCATTTCAGTTACATGACACTGTGGTCTTTTGTGATAAATTCTGATCCTGCTCCACAGCTACCTAATGAAGGAGCAATGCTCAGAAAGCTAGTGCTTCCAAATAAACCTGTTGGATTATAACCTGGTGTTGTGTGATTTTTAACTTTGTCCACCCCAGTCTAACACTGGCTCCTCCACATCAGGAAAAGTTTAGGTCAATGTATAGTAGCTAGCAATGTACATCAATGGATCAAGTTTTATTTCACTGAGGTTTAATGAAATCTCCTGAGGTGTAGTTGATGTTGTCAGATACACGAAAAACAATTTTCTACATAAGAGGAAAGTTTTTACACTGCCTCCTATTATTAGATAGAATAGTTGTTTCAAGATGTCCCAGAGTGAATAAATCAAACCTCTTTTAAAATAAGGTATTTCAGTCTTCCAAGGACATTGATCATAAAATTCAACATGGATGAGAAGATCTGATGCAGCACCGAAAGGTGTTGTGTGTAGCGTGTAGTGTTGTGTAAGATGTGTGTAATGGGGAAATGTTGGCTTATTTATCAATGAATCCTGAAACGTCAAGATATTCATTTGTTAAACTTTCTTTTTGTAATAATAGACATTTCTATGCATGTTTCAGATGATGATTTTACTATTATTTATACCTACCTATCAATGGTATGAATTAAGTGCCATATACTGACTCTTGTTTTCTGGAATGCATATTTGAGTATAATGAAAGATTGCACAGAGGAAAAAAAATGAATAAAATGGCAAAAATTAAATACGTTGAGCTAGTTATTAATTGTAGTGAATGATTTCTGTATAATATTTTTGTTTAAAATACACTTCATTTTTGGGATATGGGTGTTGCTGACAAAGCCAGGATTCATTCCCTATCCCTAGTTGCCTGAAGAAGTAAATAGCAGGCCAGCTCTCTGACCTGCTGCAGTCCATATTGGTTTGAAACTCAGTGATTTGTTAGCCTATTTGAGATGGTATTTCGGAATCAATTATGTGGCTCAACATCAATCTCTTTCTTTGTGGTCTCTGCTTCTTAGTCTGCAAAAAAACTTATTTTCAAAAACTGATCCGGGAAAATATCTCTCAGAATCAAGGCTACAATATAAACACTGACAGTTATTGCTGTTGTTACCAAATGGACCCAAGAGTTCTGAAATGGACCCAACTCATAGTATCATTGATAATCTGGGCTGACCATTCTCTAGGATTTTTTTTCTCTGAGATTAGAGTTTTCTAGTTTGTCATTATTACTGGACTTTTGACAGCTTCCTTTTCTAAATCCTTTTTCCTCAAGAGTACACTTACCAGACAGTTTTCAGTTTATTAAAAAAATCTTGTTCAGTTTCCGCCAATAAATGAGCATTTATTTTTCCTACTTCAGAGAATGTAAATCATATAAAATTGGTTTTATTCTGCAGCCAACTTCTGCTTATTTTCTTTTCAATTTTTTTGCTCTATTTTGCTTATGTCCAACTGGTATTGCCTCAATATTTTAGTAGTTTTTCATGCTTTCTTCATTTGCACAGTCCTGACAGGTCCTTTAAAAGCCTTTTTTTCTCTACCATTTGAGTTCTTAAAATCAACATTTTCTTCACAATTAACCTCCTTATATGTGTTCGGCAAATTGAGTCAAAAATGATTAATGAGTAGATAGCTCAATCCTTGGTCGCCTCTTGATTATCATATGGTTTTGATAGTTTCTCCTCTTTAAGCATCTTAATTGCCATATCTTTTTATCCATTATATTAGCTAAGAAAAGCCAGTGGAGTTTAAAACCATCATTCACTCTCTTGATCGATTTCTACTCTGCCCCAATTGGGACTTACTTTTCTCTATCATTTATTTTCAGTAAATTAATCTGTTAATTTATTGTTAGTTTCATTTGATTTGATTTATTATTATCACATATACCATACAGATAATGAAAAGTATTATTTTGCATGCCAACCAGGCAAATCATACCTTATTTAAGCACATCAGGGTAATAGAATAAAATGCAGAATATAGTGCTGCAATGACAGAGAAGGTGCAGAGAAAGATCAACTCTAATGAATGAAAAGTCCATTCATGAATCTGATTTAGTTGCAGGGAAGAAGCAATCTGTTGGTAGTTGTTTTCAAACCTTTGTATCTTCTGCCCAATCGAAGATGGTGGAAGAGACTATATCTGAGTGGGGTGGGTCATTGATTAATTTGGTTGCTTTTGCGAAGTGGCATTGTAGACGGAGGCAACGGAAGAAAGGCTAATTTTTGTGGCAGACTGGGCTGCATTCAGACAACTCGCTGTAAATTTTTTTCAGAGCAGAAGTAAAGACGATAGTGTGCTTTCCTGACTCTAGCCTTGACCTGGATGTACCAAGATAGATCTTTGGGAATATTTACTCCAAGGGATTGAAGCTCTTGACCAGCTTCACTTCAGCCCCTGATACAGACAGGGGCATGTCCTCTACTCTGCTTCCTGAAGTCGATGACCAACTCCTTCGTTTTGCTGACATGAAGGGAGAGATTGTAGTCTTTACACCTTGCCATCAAGCCGTTTATCTCTTTCCTGTACTCCATAACATTGTTGTTTGAGATCCGACTAACTATAGTGGTGTTCTCAGCAAATTTGTAGATGGAGTTAGAGCTGAATTTGGTCACATATTTGTGAATGTATAAGGAGTATAATAAGGGGCTGAGTTTGCAGCCTTGTGAGGTACTGGTGTTGAGGATTATTGTGGAGGAGGTGTTGTCAACTAGTCTTACTGATTATGATCTGTGGGTCAGAAAGTTGAGAATCTAATTGCAGAAGGGGAGCAGAGTCCTAGGTCTCTGAATTTGGAAATGAGTTTGGTTGGAATTAAAGTATTTAAGGTAGGGCTGAAGTAAATAAATAGGAGGCGGAAGTATGTGTCCTTGTTATCCAGATGTTCCAAGGATAAGTGTAGGGCCAGGGAGGTAGCGTCTGCTGAGGACTTATTGTGACAGTGGATGAATTGTAATAGATCAAGGAAATCTGGCAGGTTGCAGTTGGTGTTGTGCCCTTACTAATCTCTCAAAGCACTTCATCATAATGGAATGTCAGAGTCACTGGATGGTAGTCATTAAGACACATTGTCTGATTTTTCTTTGGCACCAGGATGATAGTGGTCTTCTTGAAGCAGGTGAGAACCTTATATCATAATAAGGAGAGGTTAAATATGCCTACAAATACTCCCACCAACTGGTCAAAGCAGGATCTGAGTGCACAGCTGGGAACTCCATCCAGGCCAGATGCTTTCTATGGGCTCACTCTCAGGAAGGCTGATCTAATGTCTGTGGGGATGACTGTGGGTACAGGTATACCAGAGGTTGTCAGAGCAGGTGGCATCATTTCAGTGACCTCCTGTTCAGAGCGAGAGTAGAATGTATTGTTGAGTAAGGATGTCTTGTTGCCTAAGATCCTGTTCAACTTCGCTTTGTAGCCCATTCTACCATGTAAGCATTGCCACAATCGACGTGTATTTGTGTGGTTAGTCTGGGATTCTAGTTTAGTTTGGTATTGCCTCTTAGCATCTCTGATGGTTTTATGAAGGCCATACCTAGATTTTCTGAATAGGTCAGGATTGGCCGACTTGAACACCTCAGACCTGAACATCAGTAGAAAATGGATCTCCCAGTTCATCCATAGTTTCTGGTTGGGGAACACTTGGATTAACTTCTTTGACACATAGTCTTCTGCTAATTTATGGATGAGGTCTGTGACAAATGTCATATTCATTTAGGTTGACCGCTGAGTTCTTGGATATGGACCAACACCAATTCTGAGCAGTCATGTAAGAGCTTGTCCTCAATCCAGCGCTGTATGACTTTCTGTACCTGGCTTTGGATTTAGGTTTAAATTTGCATCAGGGTGTACAATTGGATACCTGTTTGATTCATTTGTCTAGAATTCTCTCAGAAATTTTGGTGAAACAATTAATCTTTTAAAATAACTACCCAAGACAAGAACTTCAGATGAACTTGTGAAGTGCCTGCAATTTAACATTCCATATGTTTTCTGCAGAGCGTTCCCTTCTCTATAAAATCTTTTTAAAAATCTGTTGTTGCATTTTCAGTTTTATGTAAAATATATGAATTTAAGAGTGGGTTTTCAGCCATTTGAGCCTACTCTGCCATCAACCCTACAATCTTGCCTATCCCACGAACCTATCACCCCATTGCTTAACAAGAATCTACCTATCTCTGTGTATAATATTTTGCCTTTACTACCTCTTTGAGGAAGAGATTTCCAAAAATGCTCAGCACTCTTAATTAAATAACAAGTCCTTATCTGTCATATATGAACAACCTCTAGTTTTTATATAGTGACTCCTGTTGTAGATTCCCCCATCAGAGAAAACAGCCTTTCCACATCCATCCTGTCAAGACCCCTCTTCTCTCCTCCAGATACAATCATAGCCTGCCAAGCCTATACTCCTAAGACATGCCACCCATTCAGGGTACTCGCCCGGTAAAGCTTCACTGGACAGCCTCCAACACATTTAGATCATTCCTTAAATGGGGTGATCCACACACTAAATCAGATACCTATGACATCCTTACTTTTTGTTTCAGGTATTAACCCGAGAGCAATTGAGGGAAGATGTTGCAGGCAATGGTGGGAGTTGTATGCCATGAGCCTTGGTGCAATCATAGAGTTAGAGAGTGTGAGGTTGTAGAGAGAACGTAGTAGCACTTACCCTTGTGGAATGTGAAAGTTCCTTATCCCTCTTTCTGTATGGTTGGACATCGTTCTGGACCATGGTGATACACTGGAACTTGTAATCACTTCAGACCATCCTAGTAGGGTTTTTCCAGTGATCACCTTTGGCAGTTCTGAGGAAAAATAATACCCCTTATCTTCACCACTTTGTCCAACAGGACATTCGGGTCCCTGTCAGTAAAGCTGGGTGTCAACTTGCATCTATTAGCTATCTCTGCGCCAGTTCTTCGCACACTGCATCTGGGAAGGGCAATTTCTGACTTGTAACATTTGACCTGGTATAACACAGAGTTTTAAATATGGCATTAGCAGTGAGAAAACAGAAAGATCCTGACAGGGATAAGCTCTTTCACCAGTGGTGAGTGCAGGTTGGCATTTTGGAGAATCTGTGGAAGTGTGCTGCATACTTAATGAGGTGAGCACCGTGAATTGTGGAAGAAAACACTCTGGAGCTCATAGGGATATAAACCTTAATGAGATTCCATGAAACTGACCCTGAGCCAAATTTTGGAAAAATTCAGCCTGTTGCTCCTGAGAGCAAAAAAACCCTCCCGCCAACTAACTTGCTAGTGTCCTGTGAAGTTTCAATCGCTTTTTACTCAATTTCTGCAGTTCTTCTACATTCCACTCCCAGATAAGAAATAAACTGACTTGTCCCTATTCCCTATATCTCCCCCAATGTTTATGATGCTGCTGTCACTGCTCCTTCTCTCTCACTCTTCCATGATGTTTATGAAGCTATTATCCTCTGCTCTGCTGAGATGTTTATGGAGTTACTGTTTTCATTCTCTCTTACTCAGGCCATGTTTATAGAAACTAGGAACAGATGTAGGCCATTCAGCTCTTTGTACCCTGCCCTGCCAGTCAGCATGAACCTGGCTGATTCTCAATCTCAATGCCATATTCTTGCTTTCTCCTGATACCCCTTCATGACTTCAATGTCTAAACAGTCATCAATATCTTTCTTGGATATATAAAACTACCCATCTTCCTCAGCCCTCTGCGGTCGTGAATTCCACAAGTTGACTAACCTCTGAGAGAAGAAATGTTTTCTCATCTCAGCCCTAAATGACCTACCCCATATCCTAAAAACGGTGACCCCGGTTTGTGACTCCCAAGGGGGATCATCCTCTCTGAATCTCATCTATCCAGCCTGTGAGAATTTTATACGTTTCAATGGTATCCCTTCTCATTCTTTCTAAATTCTAGTGAACAGAGGCCCAGTCAAACCAATCTTCCCTCAGAGGACGGTTCTACCAACCTTAATATTCAGCCTAATCTCTATAACAAGTACAGGGGAACCTCGATTATCTGAAAGTGATGGGTGGGCACTATTTCAATCGGATAATCGATTATTCGGTAAATCGATTAAGTGCTTTTCCTCTGGAGCTCAGAGTTTTTAAAGTCTGCTCCTCGTTCAGGAGACGAGCAGCAGCACATAGTGCGAGGCCCCACCCACCATTACCCCAACACCTCCCCCGACCACCCCACCCCCAACAACTCCCTCCGCACACCCACCCCCAACCCCGTCCATCACTTCCCCCACCCCCCCCCCCCACCCCCAACCCTATCCAACACCGAACCCCCACACCCAAATACCGGCCCCCCTGCCCCCAACAGTGTCCAAAACCGATCCTCTGCCCCCAACAGCATCCAACACCGCCCACCCCCACCTGCACCCAACCCCATCTGCCCCTGCCCCCTGTCTGGGACAGCCGGACCATACACCAACAATAAGATTGCTGATGCTGCTGCCTTTGTGAGGTAATTCACGGTGCTCACCTCATTAAGTATGCAGCACACTTCCATAGATTCTCCAAAATGCCAACCTGCACTCACCACTGGTGGAAGAGCTTATCCCTGTCAGGATCTTTCTGTTTTCTCACTGCTAATGCCATATTTAAAACTCTGTGTTATACCAGGTCAAATGTTACAAGTCAGAAATTGCCCTTCTCAGATGCAGTGCGCGCACACACACGCACCTTTTTACTGCAACTTTTTGACTGTTCCATCTTTGCTCTGTACTGGACAATGTTGGAGACATTATCTAGGGACTGGGGGGAGGGTTGTGGTTTAGGGTACATGCCTATCTAGAACACCAGGGAAAGAGCAGGGACAGAGAGAGAGGGCGGGCAGACAGTGCCTGTTTAATCACTGTAAACGGAAGATGCGATCACTGTTGGAAACACGTCTTTGATGGAATGTTTCCGTCGGGACTTCGAGATGTCCTTTGGATAATCCGAATTTCGGATAATTGGTATTCGGATAATCGAGGTTCCTCTGTATATCCTTTCTTAGACAGGAAGATTAAAACTGCATGCAAAACTCCAGGTGTGCCTATACCAAGGTCTGTATAACTGCAGTAAGACATCCTTAATTCAGAATTCAAATCATCTTACAATGAAGGCGACTGTACCATTTGCCTTTCTAATTGCTTGCTGCATCGACCTGTCTACTTTCACTGCCATACAAAGATACCTTTTGTACATCCACATTTCCCAATATATTATCTAAAAGTAAATCTTGATTTCTACTTTTCACACCAAAGTGTACAAGTTCACACTTAGTCACGTTGTAGCGCACTCTCCAGATGTTTTCTTATTCACTCAACTTGTTTAAAGCATCTTGAAGCCTTGTTGCATCTTACTTACAACTGCCACAGACACCCAGTTTTGTGTCATCAGCAAATTTGGAAATATTTTGTTGCATGTATGTCATGATTAGCTGGGACCCAAGCATTGATCCTTATGGTACCCTACTAGTAACTGCCTGCTTCTTGGTAAAAGGACCTTTATTCCCATTCTTTGCTTTCAGTCTCTCAACCTTTCTTGATCCTTGACAATATATTGCCCCTTTCCCATACACCTTAACTGTGTCCACTAATCTCTTATGAGGGACCTTATCAAAACCTTTCTGAAAATCCAAATGCATGACATCCACTAGTTTTGCTTTATCTATTCTGTTCATTACATCCTTTATTAAATATAATTGCATTCCATTAACCCATGCTGCCTTTGGACAAAGGATGATGTTTTCCATTTTTTAAAAAAGTCATGTATTTTATAATGCACTCTAGCATTTTGCCACTGCCAATGTTAGGCTAACCAGGCTATAATTCTCTGTGTTTCCATATCCTCTCTTTTTAAATAATGGGACTATATTTGCCACCCTCCAATCTGAAGGAACTGCTCCAGAAAAATGACTATCAATGCATCAAATATTTCTAGTATATTCAATTCTTCGGCCATTTCTTTGTTCCTCATTATAATATCCCCAGCTTCTGACTGTAACTGATATACTTTGGTCTTTACTTATGAAGTTGCTGTCTCTGTGTGTTCTTGCATGCTCTCACTCTTGTGCTCACTGTCATGTCCTTTCTTTCACATGATGTTTATGAAGCTGCTCATTTTATGGCTTAATTGCTGCAACCTTGGTTGTCTCACTTAGATGTCTAGCAACTTACTTTCCTGAAGAACTGCACATATAGTAAGACATGCCAGAGTGGAAGAAAAAAATGGATGCTCAGGGTGGAGTCATGAACATGGAGTAGCCTGATACTAGCAAGACAGAAGATGATAAAGTGATACATTATTTGCTGAAGAGGAGACTATGCAGAAAATTGAAAGCAAGTATGAGGATCCTATAATAGAGCATGAACAATTCAACATAGATTTGCAAGCACAATGGTAATAGTTGTGTTCACCTGAGGATATGGGTCATGTTGTTCTGAGTGACTTGATATATGTGAAACTTGGAGTGCAACTGAGAGAACATTTTCAGAAGCTGGACCATAACATGGATTATATTTCAATGATTATAGAGGAGAATGAAGACAAGCAGATGATCATGAGGAAACAGAAGAAAAATATCGATCTAGAGACAGAAAATCAGGTTGTTAACAACAAAATTGCCAAATTTCTATTCTGTCCAACTTGCTCCCAGTTGGCATGTTGTAATTGATGTAATCACAGTTGAAAAAGATGGCATTATTATTTACAATGTTATGTGGAACAAAATCTCTCCACTTCCAGTCAAATTAATTTGCAATATTTACACATTCCCAACTCTGTAGAGGGCAGAAGCCACAAGAAAAGCAACTGTGAATGTTTGAATATATTTCAAGGGTCAATTATACACTTCTATGTTTTTGAAGTGCATTGAATAAAATGCTGAGGGAGACCAAGGAAGAGAAGGTCAAAGTGACGTCTTGCAGGAAAGAACATAGCTGCCTGAAGTGGTTAAGTCAGTTCAGGACAGGCAATGACAGAGTGAATCTATTCAGCCCCGTTTTCATGGCTGAGATGACAGCAAAGAATTTATTAGTAGAAGCTGCAGCAGTGGCAGTGCACGACAATCTGTGCCTTTACCAGTGGGATCCATGTACAGCACATTGTTGGTGTCCTTTAAATTACTTTAGTGCTTTAGACTGCTGGAGTAACATTATTTAACTGCAACACAATAGTAATGAAACACTGCTGCACATTTTTCATATTTAGTAAAAAAAAAAGTACTGTATGGTTCCATTCTGTCACTTCCAATTTTATTCTAAATAGCTTCCAATTTTTGTAATACTTGTATTGAAACCATCCTTACAATCACTCCCTTGTTCTCTGTGCATTTTAAATAATATAGAACTTAGCTGGAGTTACCTGGGGTCTTGGCTTATGGAAAGCACCAGCCATTATTTTAGTATCAACTGGCTGGTATAAAAGCAGTTAGATTAAACATTTATAGTTTGATGTAATTTATTTGTGTTTAATGAGCTTCACAACCATTTAGAGTGGCACTGAATATAGATTTCTTTATCTCTCATCTTTATTGTTAATCCCTTTATCAGTCTCTCCAACAATCTCTTCATATTCATTGATCCTACACAATCTTATGGAATTTGCTTTACTTCCAACAGTATCCATTGCAAGCGTATGTACTATGAGAGTCCACAAATTCACTCTGTGTGGATTAGATTTGATGGATCATATGATGTATAAAATGTTGTTCTATCCAACTTAGTTTTGCTCAGCTTTGAAAGGTGGTTGCTGTTAATAATTGTGCAATATTGCGATGAATTCAGTAGGAAATCACTTCCAAGCCACATCTGCAAGGATGCAGTTTGATACCACTTTCATCCTAGTCCTTGTTTTCACACAACTTACCTACAGGGTAAAGCTGCAAATAGAAGAATCACTTTTCTCTCTGCACAGGTTGCTACAATTTTCTGTCAACTGTTTTTCAATTTATAGTCCACTTTCCTTATCCATCAAGCAAAGTAACACTTGAAATTCAATTTCTGTTTAGGTCTGTCAGCTATTTATCAGACAAAAGTTTAATCCTTTTTATAGGTTTGGTGTTTCCTGATCAGCATTTACTAAGCACACAATTGGTCCCATTGGAAGCTACTATTTCCTGTCAAAAACATGTTGGGAGTAGCAGAAAGTCAGTAAGACTTGTATTCCGATGAGATCTCACAAAGGCTTTCTCAAAGCACCCTGTGTTTCCATTTGAAGCTTCCAATACACTTATATATTTTATAAAATAAAGTGACTAATAATGTATTCAGTACTGCTGTCCTATCAATGTCCTAAAAACTGGGGCATGACCTCACTTTTTTTAAGAACAATTGCTAAAATAACTGCACAGGGGTTGGTATCCTGTTGTCAAGTCACCCTTTTATTTACACGTGCACAGTACATGGGGTCTGACCAGCCCGCTCAGAGCCAGTCCCGAGAATGAGATGATGCTCTGAATCTCCTGTTTATATCTGTCAGCCAGAGCCTAGGTTAACAACCCTAATCAAGAATCTCATCGTCAATGAGATCCATCTGGCCTTATTCCAATCACACCAAATACCTTTGCAACAAACTTTATATAATATTCCATTTGCTTTCCAAATTAGTTGCAGTACTTGCAACTGTCCTTTTACAATTCATGCGGGAGGGAACTCAGTATCCTTTACTCCTCAGAGCTCGGTAACTTCTTAACATTCAGGTAGTATGGTCTTTTTTTATCCTTCCTGACAAAATGGACATGTTCACATTTCCCACACTATTCCATTGGCCAGATTCTCCCCCAGATTCAACCTATATACATATTTTGGAAGTCTCCTTACATCCTCTTCACCTAAGCGGCCAGTTGTCTTATTCTTTCAACAAATTTAGCAACTATGCCTTCACCCTAGTCATCCATTTCATTTATAATAAATTGTAACAAGTCAACCATGCTGCTTGTGGAATATCATTCCTTGCATCATATCAACCAGAAAATGACTCATTTATGACAATACTTTCAACTGGTGAATCTTCGACCCATGCTAATCTGTTATCTTATACATCCAGACCTTTTATTTTCTGCAGTAACCTTTGATGGAACACCTTTAACAAATTTCTTCTAGAAATACATCCACTAGTTCCCTTCTATCCACAGAAAATGTTGCTCAGAGTTATAGAGTCACACAGCATAGAAACACCAGGTCAGTACTGAGCAACAAATACAAAACTACCTTTGTCCCTTTTATCTGACTTGGTCCATTGCCAGTGCAGAGTAAGCTTTTGAAGTGCTAGTCCAGATGCTTTTGAAATGTTAAATGCCTATACCATCCTTTCAGGCATTTCACATTTCCACCAGCCACTTGATGAAAAGAAATCCTCAGTTCCCCTCTAAACCATTTACTCCTCACCTTCAACTTAGTCCCTCTGGTCTTAGATATGTGGGAAAGAATTCTTATGATTTGACCTACCTATTGCTTCTTATAATTTTGTATAGCTCAATTAGATGCCCACCTCACACTCTTCTGGTCCATGGAGAACAAGCCCAGTCAGTACTCAATACTGAGACTTTTCATCTCAGGCAACACCCTGATGAATCCTCTTTGCACCCTCTCCAGTACAATCACATCAGTCTGATGGTGCAACAATCAGAACTGGACACAATATTCCTTCTGTGGCCTAACCAATGTTTTGTCAAGTTGGAAAAAGACTTTCTTGCTGCCATGTTCTTTGCCCCAAATAATGAAGCCAAGCATTCTGTGTTCTTCCTTCACCAGTCTGTCTGCTTGTGCTAACACCTTCAGCAATCTATGGACATGTACACCCTGTATTCCTCAGTGCTTGCTAGGAACTTGCCATTCATTTTGTATATCCTTCACAAAATGCATCATCTCCCATTTATCAGGAGTATATTCCATCTGTCATTGCTGTATCAAATTTACCAGCTGATCAACACTGAACTGTAGCCTGAGATCATCTTCCCCACTATCAGCAACAACACCAATTTTCATGACATCTGCAAACTTACTTAAAGTAATAGAGATGTACAGCATCAGATAATCTCTAACCTAATCTTGTCCCATTTGCCAGCACTTGGCCCATCTCCCTCTGAAGCCTTCCTATTCATATATCCATTCAGATGCCTTTTAAATGTTGCTATCATGCCAGCTTCCACCATTTTCTCTGGCAGCTCATTCCAATAACACATAACCCTTTGAATGAAAAAGTTGCCTCTTAGGTACCTTATTTTCCCACTCTCACCCTAAACCTATGCCTTTTAGATCTGGCTCCCCTACACCAGGGAACAGACCTTGCATATTTATTCAATCCATGCCCCTCATGATTTTATAAACCTCTATAAGGTCACCCCTTAGCCTCCCACACTCCAGGGAAAACAGCCCCAGCCTATTCAGCCTTGCTCTATAGCTCAAATCCTCCAACCCTGTCAACATCCTTGTAAATATTTTCTGAACCTTTTCAAGTTTCACAACATCCTTCCTGGAGCAGGGAGACTAGAATTGCACATAATTTTCTAAAAGTGGCCTAACCAATGTCTTGTACAGCTTCAACATGACCTCTCAACTCTTATACTCAATGCTCTGACTAATAAAGGAAAGAATACCAAATGCCTTCTTCACTATTTCATCTCCACTTTGTTTATATAGCTTTCACATTCACATCCAAGTTGTTCACGTACATAACAAACAGCAAGGATTTTCCATAATCCTGTTTGCCTAATGTATTTTGTGGCCCCTATTTATCCTCCTAATTCCTTTTTTTAAGTAAGCTCCTGCATTTTATATACCCCTAAAGGGCCTTCCCTGCTTTTAATGCTCTGTACCTAACACGTGTTTCCTTCTTTTTCTTCATCCAATGTTCCCTGGACTTGCTGCCTTTGTCCTTCATTCTTAATGGAATATGTTGGCCCTGAATTCTCACTACAGTACTTTTAAAATGTAGATTTTCCAAATGTAGCCATGATGTGGAGCTGCCAGTGTTGGACTGGGCTGGACAGGTCTATTTGGAAGCACTATCATCTATATAAACTGGACTATAAACTGGTGTTGTATGATTTTTAACTTTTTCCAAATTTAGACATACTTCCAAGTAGCAACTCACAGTCTACTTAGAACATAGAATGTAGAATGATACAATGCAAAACAAGCCCTTTGGCCCTCGATGTTGCACCGATCTGTGAACTAACCTAAGCCCATCCTCCTACACTATCCCATCATCCACCATGTGCTTATGCAAAAATTGTTTAAATCTCCCTCATGTGGCTGAGTTAAATAAATTTGCAGGCAGGGCATTCCACGCCCTTACCACTCACTGAATAAAGAACCTGCCTCTGACATCTGTCTTAAATCTATCACCCTTCAATTTGTAGCCAAGACCCCTCGTACAAGCTGACATCATCATCCTAGGAAAAAGACTTTCACTTTCTACCCAATCTAATCCTCTGATCATCTTGTATGTCTCTATTAAATCCCATCTTAGCCTTCTTCTTTCCAATGAGAACAAGCCCAAGTCTCTCAGTCTTTCCTCATAAGACCTTCCGTCTATACCAGGCAACATCCTGTTAAATCTCCTCTGCACCTTTTCCAATGCTTCCACATCCAGAACTGTACACAATATTCCAGGTGTGGTCACACTAACATTTTGTACAATTGCAGCATGACATTACAGCTCCGGAACTCAATCCCTCTATCAATGAAACCTAACACAACGTGTGCCTTCTTAACAGCACTATCAACCTGGGTGGCTACTTTCAGGGACCTATGTACATGGACTCCAAGATCCTTCTGCACATCCACACTACCAAGAATCTTTCCATTGACCCAGTATTCTGCCTTCCCGTTATTCTTCCCAAAGTGAATCACCTCACATTTAGCTGCATTGAACTCCATTTGCCACCTCTCAGCCCAGTTCTGCAGTTTATCCAAGTCCCCCTGCAACCTGCAACATTCTTCCACACTGTCCACTACTCCAGATGACTTCAGTGTCATCTGCAAATTTACTAATCCATCCACCTATGCTTGCATCAAAGTCATTTATAAAAATGACAAACAGCAGTGGTCCCAAAACAGATCCTTGTGACACACCACTAGTAACCGGACTCCAGACTGAATACTTTACATCAACTACCACTTGTTGCCTTCTTACAAAAAGCCAGTTTCTAATCCAAACTGCTAAATCACCCTAAATCCCATGCCTCTGCATTTTCTCCAACAGGCTACCACATGGAGCCTTATCAAAGGCTTTATTGAAATCCATGTACACCACGTCAACTGCCCTACCCTCATTTACATGCTTGGTCATTTTCTCAAAAAACCCAATTAGGTTTGTGAGACATGACCTGCCCTTGACGAAACAAGGTTGACTATCTGCAATCAAATTGTTGCTTGCTAGATGATCATGAATCCTATCTCTTATAATCCTTTCCAAAACTTTTCCTACAACAGACGTAAGGATCACTGGTCTATAATTACCTGTGTCAAGTCGACTGCCCTCTTTGAACAAGGGCACAACATTTGCAATCTTCCAGTCCTCTGGTACAAAACCTATAGACAATGACGACTCAAATATCAAAGCTAAAGGCTCCAACACCTCCTCCCATGGCCTCCCAGAGAATCCTTGGATAAATCCCATCCAGCCCAGGGGACTTGACTACTTTCACTCCTTCAAGAATTGATAACACCTCTTCTTTACTAACTTTGATTCTTTCTAGTCTAATATCTCATATCTCATTCTTCTCCTCTACAAGTGAAAACTGATGAGAAATGTTTGTTTAGCACCTCTCCGATCTCCACAGGATCCACACACAATTTCCCACTTCTGTCTTTGACTGGCCCTATTCCTATCCTGCTCATCCTTTTATTCCTCACATACCTATAGAAAGCTTTAGGATTCTCCTTAATTCTACCTGCTGAAGACTGCTCATGTCCTCTCTTTGCTCTTCTTAACTCTCTCTTTAAATCTATCCTAACTAAACCGTAACTCTCCATCGCCTCATCTGAACAATCTCATCTCATCATCTGCTTAACTGGAGATGCAATTTCTGTAGTAAACCATGGTTCCTTTACCTTGTCACTTCCTCCCTGCCTGACAGGGACATACTTATCAATGACACACAATATCTGTTCCTAAAACCAGCTCAACATTTCGATTGTCCCCATTCCCTGCATTTTGCTACCCCATTCTATGCATCCTAAGCCTTGCCTAATCACATTATAATTGCCCTTGCCCCATCACTAACTCTTGCCCTGTGGCATATACCTATCCCTTTCCATCACTGAACTAAATGTAATTGAATTATGGTCACTCTCCCCAAAGTGCTCGCCTATCACTAAAGCAAACTCCTGACCTGGTTCGTTACCAAGAACCAGATCCAACGTGGCCTCCCCTCTTGTCAGCCCTCTGACATACTGTTTCAGGAAACCCTCCTGCACACATTGAACAATAACTGATCCATCCGATAGACTAGAATTATAGTCCAGTCAATGTTGGGGAAGTTAAAATCCCCCATAATGACCACCCTGTTCCTTTCACTCCAACCAGAATCATCTTGCCAATCCTCTCCTCCACATCTCTGGAACTTTGCAGAGGCCTATGAAAACCTCTCAGCAGTGTGATCTCTCCTCTCCTGTTTCTAATCTCAGCCCATATTACCTCAGTGGACGAGTCCTCGTCCTTCTTCTCAGAACTCTAATAAACTGGATAAGTATGATTTTCCTTTTTCAAAATCACATTGATCCTCTCTGATTAAGTAGAAATTAAAGTTATTCAGTGCCTTGCTATAACTTCTTTACTAATGGGTTTCTAACATCTTCCTTATGTCAGATGTTAAGTTAATTGATCATTTGTCTTCTGTGTTCTGTCTCGCTCCCTGTTTTTGAATAAGAGTTGCATTTGTATATTTCCAATGTAATGACATCTTCATGAAACCTAGGGAATTTTGAAAAATTAAATGCATCAACAAACATTTTAATCAGCTTAGGATGAAGCCTATCAAGACCCTAACACTTGTCACCCCACAGTTCTCAACTTTTGCTTAACAACACTTCCTGGGTCATTGTAATTTTCTTGGGTTCCTGAATCTCTTCCATTTTCTGATTTGATAGCTGCTTCAGTTCTGAGATATACTGGTATATCTTATAATGAAGACTGATGCGAAATCCCTGTTCAATTCATCTGCCATCTTTTTACTTATCCATATAAATTCTATATTGTTAGTTTTTTATAACACCAGCACTTACTGTGTTTACTCTTCTTTTTGAAATTAATTTAGAATCTGTTATCTACTTTGATATTTCCAGCTAGCATTCTCTCATACACAAATTAATCTTTTAGTCACTCTTTGCAATTTTTATTTTGTTGAATCTTTTGACTACCATCCACCTTTGAGCAATTATATGATTTTTCTTCAATTTTAAACTGTAATTCTTTTTTAACCACAGAACTTTTTTCTGATTTGAATGTATCTGAATTGTATTTTCTGAAAAATTCCCTTCAACCTTATCGCTATTAATATATCATTAATAATCCAATAATAACCTAATTTGTCAGTTCATGTTTGTTAGCTTTGTATTTTTGTCCTCATAATTGAGCTATTTTTAAGTTGAAAGTGTAAGTCTTCGACCCACGTGACTTTCCTTCAAACTGAATGTGAAATTTAATCATTGTGTTCCTGTTATTAGGGTTTCGTTCATTATGCAGGCATCATTAATCCCATTTTGTTGCATGATATCAGCTATCGAACATTTTGCTATCTAGCTAGCTGAAAAATTGATGTTCTGAGAAACTATTCTGATGATGTACTGTGACCTTCTCTTCTATGGTATCTTTGCACATCTAAAGAAAATAACCAAGTAGTGAAATAACTTTCAATTCTAATCATATTATCAAAGCGTGTTCAGATTTCTTGCAGGAAATCTTTTGTTGAAAGCATGCTTTGTTTGAGTGCAGAGGTTCAGCAGCAAAGACGTAAGTTATCTTGTCAAATGTTAGCCCTTGGTATCTAGGTGCCAATTAGTTGACCCCCTAGCTTAAATTCAGAGACCCAGTAGACTGATGCAGAGTGAAGGCATCTTGCCTTCTGTCAGCATATAAAGCTTTGTCATCCGTGACTCTCAGCATCAGGCAACAGACCCAATTTGGACACTGAGGCAGTGGAATCCCTTTCAGCTTTTAAAATAGAGCAAACTGATATACAACACTCTAAAGGAGATATATGTTCAATCAATAGCACTCTGAAGTACTCCTTCTCCCTGGCACTAGAGAAGTAAATGTCATTGAATACAGTGTCAATAACTCTGCTCACACATCAGAAAACTAAGATGTTTCAAATGTCATGATCTTTGACGTCAAAAAAATAATATCATGTATAACATTTAATTGCCATCATCACCTTTTCAAGGCCAGCAAGGTAAACTTTGTTCTGCTCTGAGATTGAAGTTATGGCTGGAGCAACTGACTGATTTCAGTGAGAACATCCTTACTAAATGATTTCTTACAGTTTTTTCTTGCTAAGGTAGAATTGATTATTAAACAGCTTGGAGAAAGTGAGGACTGCAGATGCTGGAGATCAGAGCTGAAAATGTGTTGCTGGAAAAGTGCAGCAGGTCAGGCAGCATCCAAGGAGCAGGAGAATCGATGTTTCAGGCATGAGCCCTTCTTCAGGAATGAGGAAGGTGTGCCAGGCAGACTAAGATAAAAGGTAGGGAGCAGGGATTTGGGGGAGGGGCATTGGAAATGCGATAGGTGGAAGGAGGTAAAGGTGAGGGTGATAGGCCGGAGTGGAGATGGGGGCGGAGAGGTCAGGAAGAAGATTGCAGGTTAGGAAGGCGGTGCTGAGTTCGAGGGATTTGACTGAAACAAGGTGAGGGGAGGGGAAATGAGGAAACTGGAGAAATCTGAGTTCATCCCTTGTGGTTGGAGGGTTCCTAGGCGGAAGATGAGGCGCTCTTCCTCCAGCCGTCGTGTTGCTATAGTCTGGCGATGGAGGAGTTCAAGGACCTGCATGTCCAAGGACCTCCACCACATCTCCTCCACTTCCCGCTCCTCCACCCTTGAGCCCCGCCCCTCCAATCGCCACCAGGACAGAACCCCACTGGTCCTCACCTACCACCCCACCAACCTCCATATGCATCGTACCATCCATCGTCATTTCCGCCACCTCCAAACGGACCCCACCACCAGGGATATATTTTCCTCCCCTCCCCTATCAGCGTTCCAAAAAGACCACTCCCTCCGTGACTCCATCATCAGGTCCACACCCCCACCAACACAAGCCCCTACCTGCATTGGGCCAATACAACTGGCCTTGAGCTTCTTTAGACTGATCTTCTTCACACTGATCTTTTTTTGCCTGAGCTGTGTGTCCATGTATCTCTTGGCACTTATTTCATTCTCTGTTGCAACATCAAAGTCATTGAATGATTAAATTATCATTTCTATTATCCATAAGTAAATCCCCCCAAACCTTCCTCCAGTTGTCTTAAAATTATGCCCCCTCATGATAGACACTTCCGCCATGGGAAAAAGGCAATCCACTCTTTCGATGCCTGTCAATATCTGGAACACCTCTATCAAGTCACTTCTAAACATCCTTCGCTCCAATGAGAAAAGCCCTAGCTCTCTCAACCTTTCTTCATAAGACATGCCCCACCACCCTCCCGCCCCCCCCCACCCCCAGTCCAGTCAGCATCCTGGTAAATCTCCTCTGCACTGTCTCTAAAGCTTCTGCATTTATAAGTAAATATTTCTGTGCTTACTCAGTATATCATGATACAGATGATATCTCCCATAATTTAACTTTAACTCCAAACATTGATGCCCATGGTCCAGTATCCTCTTGAAAAACATCTTCAGCTGTGGCTCCAATCTTTTGGTTCCCAATTTCTCCCTTCTGTTGCTTGCTTACTGTCTTTGTTTTGCAAGAAGAATGGAAATTGGTTTGTTTGAGCTTGTGGAAATTTTTCAAGTCTGTGACATGGCTTCAAGTAATCTAAATTCGAAATGGGAATAGTAACAAGCTATGAACAAGAGGGGAGATAATTGTTTAAAAAGACAAATGCAAACTGTTACATTTTGCAGTAATTCTCAGGAAATTAAAATATACTGTAGCTCTAGTCAAATAAGAGAAAGTTTCTATAGGGGTGTAAAAGGAACAGCATCAAACCAACAGCTTCCTTTATTCACTGAGCCGCTCCCCACCCCCACTTTTTTATTTTGACTGACAAAATATAATTAATTTTAACAAGAATAGCTATAGCTTCTAAATTAGAGGTTCATCATTAAAAAAACAATCTAGACATTTGTAGTGCACTGTTTATTATGATGGACATCAAAATAGCTCCATCATTCAATTAATTATTGTGAAATTTAAGTCTGCATTGTTCTGCCTTTTGGTTGACTTTAAGTTGCACACATTCTCTGATTTGAGACCTTGTTTACTGAGGCAACATCATTAACTGCAATCATTATTTTTTGTCATGAAGATCTTGGAGAACATACAATTCAAACCATGTGAGTTCCATATTAGTAGCTTCTACCATATCTTGGTGGAACATTCAGCTTTAGCATTGGACTCCATCTTGTAACTCATTAAAAAAAATTATCTGCTTAGACAGTTAAAATAAGCCTGAATGACAAGCAGACCATGGTCTGAAACCGAAAATTCTCTCACTGGAAAGCAAGTTCTTTATCACTCTCAACATTTAAAACTATATGATACCAAGAATGTTTAACTTTCGTGTTAAATTTGAACATTGAGACAATTTTTACATTTCCAATAATTAATCCGAACCAATTCATTTGGAAACACCTCACAGATGTCCTGTACTTTTGTTAGCCATGTATTTTTGACTGCATAGATGCAATAGAACAGGATAGCACAGTACAGGTCCTTTGGCCCTCAATGTTGTGCCAGCCTTTTATCCTTCTCTAAGGTCAGACTGACCTACATACCCTTCATTGTACCATCTTCCATGTGCCTATCCAAGAGTGTCTTAAATGTCTGACTCTACTAAGACTGCTGGCAGTGCATTCCATACACCCATCACTCTCTGCGTAAAGAACCTACCTCTGACATCTCCCCTAAACCTTCCTCTGATTACCTTAAAATTATGCCCGCTCATGATAGACATTTCTGCCATGTGAAAAAGACTCTGTCTATCCACTCTATCTATGCCTCACATTATTTGGAACACCTCTGTCAAGTCACCTCTAATCATCCTTTGCTCCAATAAGAAAAGCCCTAGCTCCCTCAACCTTTCTTCATAAGACAAGACCCCTAGTCCAGACAGCTTCTTAATAAATCTCCTCTGCACTCTCTCTAAAGCTTCCACATCTTTCCTAAAGTGAGGCGACCAGAACTCAACACAATATTCCAAGTGTGCTCCAACCAGAGCTCTATAGAGCTGTGGCATAACCTCACAGCTCTTAAACTCAATCCCCTGCTAATCAAAGCCCACACATCATATGCCTTCTTAACAACCCTATCAACTTGGGTTGCAATTTTGTGGGATCTATGGACATGGACATCCCTCTGTCCCTCCACACTGCCAAGAATTTGGCCTTTAACCCTGTATTTTGCATTCAAATTTGACTTTCCAAAATGAATCACTTCACACTTTTCCAGGGTGCAACCTACAACAGGTCTCCACACTATCCTCATCTCCACCAACCTTCATGTCATCGGCAAACTTACTAACCCACCCTTCCACTTCCTCATCCAAGTCATTTATAAAAATCACAAAAAGCAGCGATCCCAGAACAGACCCCTGCGGAACACCATTGGTCACCGAGCTCCAGACTGAATACTTTCCATCTACCACATTCCTCTGTCTTCTATGGGCCAGCCAATCCTGTATCCAGACAGCCAGATTTCCCTGTATTCCATGCCTCCTTACTTTCTGAATGAACCTACCATAGGGACCCTTATCAAACACCTTGCTGAATTCCAAATATACACTGCTTTACCTTCATCAATATGTTTTGTCACATCCTCAAAATAATACATGGTGCCATGCCTTTCTGTGATTCAAATGTTCTTCAGTGGTATCCAAATAATTAAAATTTGAAAACTTTTAAAAACATAAACCAATAAAACAGAAAATAACATTTGAATACAGTATGGAAAGAGACCTTTCAGTCCATGCTAACCATAATTTTAAACTAAACTAATCCCACTTGCCAACACTTCACCCATATCCCTCCGAACATTTCTTATTTATATACTCATCCAAAAGCCTTTTAAACATTGTAACTGTACCCATATCTGCCATTTCCTCTGAAAGTTCATTCTACGTATGAACCTCTCGGTGTAAAATAAAACAAAAATTGCCCCTCATATCTTTTTTAAATCTTTCTCCTCACAATAAAAATATGCCTCCTCATCTTGAAATCCTGGCCCTAGGGAAAAGACACTTGCCGTTCACTTTATCTATACCTCTCATGATTTTATAAACATCTATTGGTCACTTCTCAACTTCCTACATTCTAGTGAAAAATGTTTAGCCGAACCAACTTCTCCCCATAACTCAAACCCTTCATTCCCAGCAACATTGTGGTAAATCTCTTTTGAATCCATTTCAGTTTAATTATATCCTTCCTAAACTGGGGAACCAGAACTGGACACAGTATTCCAGAAGAGTACTGTCGGGTTGTGCAGTGGTTAGCACTGCTGTTTCACAGCGCCAGGGACCCGGGTTTGATTCTAGACTCGGGAGACTGTGTGAAGTTTGCACATTATCCTTGTGACTGCATGAATTTCCTCTGAGTGCCCTGGATTCCTCCCACCATCCAAAGATTTGCGGGTTAGATGGAATGGCCATGTTAAATTGCCCAGGGATGTGCAGACTAGCTAAATTAGCCATGGGAAATGTAGGGATACAGGACTAGGATGGATCTGGGAAGGATGCTTTCTAGAGTGGTGGTGTGGACTTGAGGCATCAAATGGCTTGCTTCCATACTGTAGTGATTCTATGAAGAGGCCTCACCAATAACCTTAACATAGTGTCTCAATTTCTATACTTCAAGATCTCTGGTAATGAAGTTGTGGACAAATCTGCTTGGCTCCAGCAGGAATTTAAGAAGTTGAATGTTATTTAAGTTAATTAGAGGTTGTTTTGGGTGTAGTGATTAGTTCCATTTGTTAAATTTATTGTCAAAAAGGTCTTGCAAGTTTTGGTTTAGTCAGCTAATCATAATTTAAACACAACCTCAAATCAACTGACAATGATCTATAGCAGAAGTGACATTCTCATCACTAAACCAACAATGCCCAAATGATGAGCAGTCTGAATATCTTCATCACATTAAATTTTTAACAAACAAAATTCCTTATTCTAATGTTAAAATGTCAGATTGAGTGAAATAGATTTTTAACAAATGAAGGAAGTTCTGACTTCAAATATTACAATGCAGAAAGCTAAAGTAAAATGTAAATATTCTTAAATTAATATTTCAAATGTGAATTTTGCCAAACGGTGGAAACATTTATGTACTACTCAGGACACATTTTATATAAAGCAAAATATCACAAGAAAAAAGCAACACCTCAGAGTGCCCAAAAAACAAATGAGATTGTTCCTGGTAGTACCGAGATTATCTATTTTAGCAACCATTGGATTAACATGATCCAGGCTTTGTGGACCCAGAAATATACTGCTGCTTGATGCCTTTCTAAATGATCTAAAATTGAATAGGTTTAGCATATTGATGTGATCGTAAGGACTGAGATATTTGATTTTATTTATTATTGTGACATGTGCTTAGATGCAGTGAAAAGTTTTGTTTTGCATGTGGTACCTGAATAGAACATAGATCATAGAACAATACAGCGCAGCACAGGCCCTTTGGCCCTTGAAGCTGCACCAGACCTGTGAAACCAATCTGAAATCCATCTAACCTACACTATTCCATTTTCATCCATATTTTAATCCAATGACCATTTAATTGCCCTACAATTGGTGAGTTTCCTTCTGTTGGGGGCAGGGCATTCCAGGCCCTTATTATTCTCTGAGCAAAGAAACTACCTTGGACATCTGTCCTATCTTCATCACCCCTCAGTTTAAAGCTATGTCCCCTTGTGCTAGCCATCACCATCCGAGGAAAACAACTCTCACTGTCCACCTCATCTAATCCTCTGGTCATCTTGTATGTCTCTATTAATCACCTCTTAACCTTCATCGCTCTAACGAAAACAGCCTCAAGTCCCTCAGCCTTTCCTCATAAGAAATTTCCTCCACACCAACATCCTGGCAAATCTCCTCTGTACCTTTACCAATGCTTCCACATCCTTCCAATAATGCAGCAACCAGAACTGGACACAATATTCCAAGTGCGGCTGCACCAGAGTTTTGTACAGCTGGAACATAACCTCATATCTCCGAAACTCAATCCTTCTTTCAATAAAAGCAAACACACCGTACGCCTTCTTAACAACCTTATCAACCTGGGTGGCAACTTTCAGGGATCTATGCACCTGGACACTGAGATCTCTCTGCTCATCCACACTACCGAGAATCTTACCATCAGCCCAGTACTCTGTATTCCTGTTACTCTTTCCAAAGTGAATCATCTCACACTTTTCTGCATTAAACTCCATTTGCCACCTCTCAGCCCAGCACTGCAGCTTATCTATGTCCCTCTGTAACCTGCAACATCCTTCAGCACTATCCACAACTCCACCAACCTTAGTGTCATCTGCAAATTTCTAACCCATTCTTCTTCACCTTCATCCAGGTCATTTACAAAAAATGACAAACAGCAATGGCCCCAGAAAACATCCTTGCGGTACCCCACTAATAACTGAACTCTGGGATGATCATTTCCCATCAACCACCATCCTTTGTCTTCTTTCAGCTAGTCAATTTCTGATCCAATCCACTAAATCACCCTCAATCTCATGCCTCTATATTTTCTGCAATAGCCAACTGTGGGGAACCTTATCAAATACCTTACTGAAATCCATATACCTGGAAACCACATCGACCACTTTACCCTCATGCACCTGTTTGGTCACCATCTCAAAAAACTCAATAAGGTTTGTGAGGCATGACCTACCCTTCACAAAACTGTGTTGACTATCTCTAATCAAATTACGCCTTTTGAGATTATTATAAATCCTATCTCTTATAATCCTTTCCAACACTTTACCCAAGTAAGGCTCACTGGTCTATAACTACCAGGGTTGTCTCTACTCCCCCTCTTGAGCAAGGGAACAACATTTGCTATCCTCCAGTCTTTTGGCACTATTCCTATAGAGAATGATGACATAAAGATCAAAGCCAAAGGATCTGTAATCTCCTGCCTGGCTTCCCAGAGAATCCGAGGATAAATCCCATATGACCCAAGAGACTTACCAATTTTCACACTTTCCAGAATTGCTGACACCTCCTCCTTGTGAATTTCAATCCTGTCTTGTCTAGTAGCCTGTATCTCAGTATTCTCCTCGACGACATTGTCATTTTCCAGTGTGAATACTGACAAAAAAAATTCATTTAGTGCCTCTTCTATCTCCTCAGACTCCATGCACAACTTCCCACAACTGCCCTTGATAAGCCCTAATCTTACTGTAGTCATTCTTTTATTCTTGACGTACAGACAGAAAGCCTTTGGGGTTTCCTTGATTCTATTTGCCAAAGTCTTCTCACGTCCCCTGTTGGCAATTCTTAGCTCTCTCTTTAGGTCTTTCCAGGCTAACCTATTACTCTCAAGCATCCTAATTGAGCCTTTGCATTTCATCTTAACATAATTCTTCCTCTTCCTCTTGACAAAAGATTCAACTTCTTTAGTAAACCATGGTTCCCTCACTCGATCACTTCCTCCCTGCCTGACAGATATGTTCATATCAAAGACATGCAGTAGCTATTCCTTTAATAAGCTCCACATTTCAATTGTGCTCATCCCCTGTAGTTTCCTTTCCCATCCTACGCATCCTAAATCTTGCATAATCGCATCATAATTGCCTTTCCCCCAGCTATAATACTTGCCCTGCAGTATATACCTGCCCATTTCTATCACTCTAGTAAACTTAACCAAATTGTGGCCGCTATCACCAAAGTGCTCACCTACCTCCAACAATAACACCTGGCCGAGTTCATTACCCAGTCCTAAATCCAATGTGGCCTCTCTTCTTGTTGGCCGATCTATATACTGCATCAAGAAACCCTCCTGCAGTCATTGGACAGATCATACCATACAAAGTGTATAAGGATAATAGAATAGAGTGAGGAATATAATGTTACAGCTGAAGAGAAGGTGCACAAACAATCAGATCAACATGATATTTAAAATTTAAGAGGTCTGTTCAGAAGTCTAATAATAACAGAGAAGAAGCTGTTCTTGATTCTGTTGGTACATGTGTTTAAGCTTTTGTAAGTTCCACCCAGTGGAAGAGGTTAGAAGAGATTATAACTAGGTTGGAAGGGGTCTTTGATCACATTGGCTGCCTTTCTGTAGCATCAAGAAGTGTAAATGGAATCAATGGATGGAAGGTTGGCTTGCATAATGGACTGGACTGTGTTCACAACACTCTGTAGTTTCTTAGGGTCCAGAGCAGAGCAGTTGCCATACCAGGCTGTGATGTATCTAGATAGAATATTTTCTATGGTGCATCTATAAAAATTAGAAGAAGTCTTTACGAAAATGCCAAATTTCCTTAGCCCCCTGAGGAAAAAAGGCATTGTTATTTTTTCTTAACTGTCGCATCAGCGTGAGCAGAGCAGGACAGATTGGTGATCATTGCTCCGAGGGAATTGACACTCTCGACCATCTCCATCTCACCATTGATGGACATTGTAAAAACCAAGGAGACTGAGCCTGCAGGCCTGAGCCCTCTAACTCCAAGTCTTTTAAGTCAACAAGGCTAAACTGTGGCTGTGCTAAATGGGCTAGACTTTGAACTCATCTAGCAACCCAGGCCAGAACATCCATGAGGTGCTATGGGATATTAGCAGCAGCTGAACTGTACTCAATACAAGCTGCAACCCCATGACCCAGTATTTCCTTAATCAGTGCCAAAACTGTCTTTCAGACAGCTGAGGAAGATGACAGTGTGACCTGTAGATCCAGGATCTCTTCATTCTCCTCTGTGCCCTAATTCACCTGCAGCTTCTTCCAGCTGCTGGAAGTTGTTGCTTTTGCTGACAAAGCTTATTTTTGCTATCCACTTCTACATTGTCTTTGGAGTTGATGCACAGCCACAAGTATGTTCTTGATTCTGTTGCTGGCCCTGTAACTCCATTTGTATAGGTGAAGATCCTCCATGTTCTGCTGGATTTGTTGGATATTCAGTAAATGTATGCTTTGCTGAAATTCATTTATCATTTAATTAACTCTTGTTACCCTCAGATATGAGAGAAAGCTGGTTTGCTAACAGTAACAGTGCTCCCAAAGCAAAACAAATATGGAATGATAAATTTAAAACCACGAATGAAAATTAAAACTGTTGGAACTATTTGGTAATTAAGTTATCAATCTATAAACTTGTGAGAAACAAAATATATGGTGAGATGTAGGGGTGAGAAGCATAAAAATCCACCTTTATTTGTGCTGGCTAGATACTACTGAACTTGAAATGTTACTACTGTAGTGACAGCAGGGTTATAATGATTTATATGTTAAGTATTGCTGCTTAAGCCCAATGCTGCTCAGTGTTGTTATAATTGTTATCTTGTGTTTGGCAATTCTACATATTTAGTTTGATTATTAATAAATCAGACACTGAACATAGCATCACACCTTAATCCATTAGATTGGCCTATGACGCTGCTCTAGAAAACTCCTCAGAAATGTCCTTGAACTGAGATGATTGGTCTCCATCAAGCACAGCCATCTTGGCTTTCATCAGATTTGATTATGCTCACTGGAAAGTTTTCTTCTGATCCAGCTGTCAGTTTAGCTGTCCCCTTCCATAGCACTGCATAAAAACAGACATGTGTGATTGTAGCTGCTGCTGAAAGTACAGCAGGAATTCTTGCCTTTCATTTTACTTTGACAACTATGTCTTTGTAGAATCAAATATCGGATGAGGTCAATGTACCCCAGGATTTCCTTTGCCAAAAAACCCTGATGTAATTTCCATTCAGTTTGGGGCACATTGAGCTCCCCCATTCCCAGTTCTGATAATGTGCACCCAACAGAATGGCATCATGCACCTTAAATTATGTGCTTTCCCATCTGCATTTCAGTTTATTACTGCTGAATAGAGAACAAGGTAGAAGCACTTGGTTAAAGTCAAACTACTCAAGTGAACCTGCTTGTCGCCATAATGTGAAATGTATATCAAGTATCAGAAACAGTTTTCTAACTCCTGTACTGGAAAGATTCTCAAGGACAACTGTATTTTATGTGGAAAACATTTTGGTCAGTGCATTGAGTATAGGAGTTGAGAGGTCATGTTGCAGCTGTGCAGAACATTGGTTAGGCCACTTTTCGAATACTGTGTTCAATTCTGATAGGAAAGATGTTGTTAAACTTGAAAGAGTTCAGAAAAGATTTGCAAGAGTCTTCCTGAGGTTGAAGGGTTTGAGCTGCAAGGAAAGGCCGAACAAGTTGGGGCTATTTCCTTGAGGCGCCGGAGGCTGAAAGGTGACCTCATAAAGGTTTTTTGAAATCATCAGGGGCATGAATAGGGTGAATAACCAAGACCTTTTTGCCTGGGTAGGGAAGTCCAAAACTAGAGGACATAGGTTTAAGATGAGAGGCAAAAGGGACCTAAGGGATAACTTTTTCACGCAGAGAGTGGTGCATGTATGGAATGAGCTGCCAGAGGAAGTGGTGGGGGCAGGTACAATTACAATATTTAAAAGACATTTGAATGGGCCTATGATTAGGAAGAGTTTGGAGGTTTATGGGTCAAATGCTGACAAATGGGACTAGCTTAATTTATGATATCTGGTCGGCATGGACGAGTTGGACAGAAGGATCTGTTTAGGTGTTGTACAATTTTATGAGTTACCGCATTCATATCTGAAGACTACTCAATGAGTTTGTCTAATTAAATTTCACTTTACATGATCTACAAACTGATAAAAGTGGAGTAACAATGAGCTTCCAGGGAAGTTGGAATAGTAACACCAGAGGAGTACTGAACAATCATAGCGCTACCCATCCTTCAGAATGTACGGAATTCAGAACACTTTCTAAGATTTTTCTCAGGAGATTGTACTTCAGTTATGAAGCTTGGAAGAGCTCTGTTGCTGCAACCCACAGCATGAGCAGCTATCAGTGTAGCATAGAAAGTGACAATAGCTCTCATATTAATGCCACAGGCTCATTCCGAGGAGCCACAGGAGACTGTGCCAGATCAGCCAATTTGCTCTGCACTCTATGAGGTATCTCAATTTATGCAATTTGATGCTGCTTCCACACAGATGACAGAGAAGGCCATCAAATCTTTCAGAATTAATGAATTCTCCAGGGTTGTCGCAGCTATTGATTGCACTCATGTGACATTGTGTGCATTGCAAATACAAACTTGCATATCATGAAAACTTCAATGATTTTCATTCCCTGAATATGCAGTTCAAAAGCAATGATAGAAATAGCCTATTGCATTTGAATTTTCAACTTACTGGGAGTTGCCATAATGCTTTTAGATTTCATCAATTGAATATTTTTGCTCCACTTTAACAGCAGTGACAAGATCCATGAAATCTCCTGGGTGACAAAAGCTCAGATGCTTCTTCAAACGGCTGCCTCTGATATTGACCAGTCCTACAATAAGCACCAAAAGACAAGGATAAGGTTTGAATGAGACACATAGATTCTTAAAGGAAAATCCTGACAAGTGGATGCTCCTCTGGTTACCTTCAATAAGCAACAAATAACATCTCTGCTTGTTGTGTTCTTTATAACTCTGCAGTCTGGAAAAGAATTGAGTAAATGTCTCAGAGGGTGTCACAAAATTACTGTTGGGTGAAGTTCACAACACAGAATCAGATAAGTTAATTGTTTTAGGTGGACTACAGAAAGTCTGCAGTAGTGAGTAGAGTGGGTTCTTTCTTGATTATATGTTTTTGGAGATATGTTTCTTGATTAAACTTAAAATATAAGCCATAACTATTAATTTAACATGGGGCAGTGTTTATAGAGAAATAAAATAGTAACACTTTCTAGATCTGTAGATTGTGAAGGAGCAAAAATGGCCATTGCAGTGATATGTACTTTTGTCAGATGTGGAAGTTTAAAGAGAGTTTAAGGGTTACTGCGGATTATATCTGCCAAAAATACTGTTGGCTGCAAATCTTATCAGATTGAATGGATCAGTTGGAGAGACACTTAGAAACAATGAGGAATTTGCAACAGCAACAGTATGTGATGAATGGCAGTTATAGGAAGGGGGGAAAGTCTCAGATACAGTCACATAGATGGGTTAACTCCAGGAAAGGTAAGAGAGGCAAGCAGATAGTGCAGGAGTCTTTTGTGGCTATACCCATTTCAAACAGGCATGCTGTTTTGGAAAATGTAGGGGGTGATGGATTCTCAGGGGAGTGTAGCACGAACATAAAGTTTCTGGTATTGAGACTGGCTCTAATGCAACGAGGGGTATGCCGGGTTCAAAGAGATTAATTGTGTTAGGGGATTCTTAGTCCGAGGTACAGACAGACGTTTCTGTGGCCAGCTTCCCTGGTGCCAGGATCAAGGATGTCTCAGAGAGAGTGCAGAATGTTCTCACGGGGGAGAGGGGCCAGCAAGAGGTCACTGTCCACATTGGAACCAATGACATAGGAAAGGAAAAGGTTGAGATTCTGAAGGGAAAATAGAGAGAGTTAGGCAGGAATTTAAAAAGGAGGTCCTCAAGAGTAATAATATCTGGATTACTCCCAGTGCTATGAGCTAGTGAGGGCGGGAATAGGAGGCTAGAGCAGATGAATGCATGGCTGAGGAGCTGGTATATGGGAGAAGGATTCACATTTTTGAGTCATTGGAATCTCTTTTGGGGTAGAAGTGACCTGTATAAGAAGGACGGATTGCACCGAAATTGGAAGGGGACTAATATACTGGCAGGGAAATTTGCTGGAGCTGCTGGGGAGGATTTAAACTAGTAAGGGACCCAGGGAGATAGTGAAGAAAGAGATCAATCTAAGACTGGTACAGTTGAGAACAGAAGCAAGTCAAACAGTCAGGACAGGCAGGGACAAGGTAGGACTAGGAGGAAGCAGATGCTGGAGATCAGAGCTGAAAATGTGTTGCTGGAAAAGCGCAGCAGGTCAGGCAGCATCCAAGGAGCAGGAGAATCGACGTTTCAGGCATGAGGCCTTCTTCAGGTAGGACTAATAAATTAAACTGCATTTATTTTAATGCAAGGGGCCGAACAGGGAAGGCAGATGAACTCAGAGTATGGTTAGGAACATGGGACTGGGATATCATTGCAATTATAGAAACATGGCTCAAGGATGAACAGGACTGGCAACTTAATGTTCCAGGATACAAATCCTGCAGGAAGGATAGAAAAGGAAACGAGAGAGGAGGGGCAGTGGCGTTCTTCATAAGGGATAGCATTACAGCTGTGCTGAGAGAGGATATTCCAGGAAATACATCCAGGGAAGTTATTTGGGTAGAACTGAGAAATAAGAAAGGGATGATCACCTTATTGGGATTGTATTATAGACCCCCTAATAGTCAGAGGGAAATTGAGAAACAAATTTGTCAGGAGATCTCAGTTATCTTTAAGAATAATAGGATGGTTATAGTCGGGGATTTTAACTTTCCAAACATCGACTGGGACTACCATAGTATTAAAGGTTTCGATGGAGAAGAATTTATTAAGTGTGTACAAGACAATTTTCTGATTCAGTATGTGGATGTACCTACTAGAAGAAGATGCAAAACTTGACCTAAACTTGGGAAATAAGGCAAGGCAGGTGACTGAGGTGTCAGTGAGGGAGCACTTTGGGGCCAGCGACCATAATTCTATTAGATTTAAAATAGTGATGGAAAAGGATAGACCAGATCTAAAAGTTGAAGTTCTAAATTGGAGAAAGGCCAATTTTGACAGTACTAGGCAAGAACTTTCGAAAGCTGATTGGGTAAAGAGACAACTGGTTCACAGGTAAAGGGACAGCTGGAAAATGGGAAGCCTTCAGAAATGAGATAATGAAAATCCAGAGAAAGTATATTCCTGTCAGGGTGAAAGGAAAGGCTGGTAGGTATAGGGAATGCTGGATGACTAAAGAAATTGAGGGTTTGGTTAAGAAAAAGAAGGAAGCATATATCAGGTATAGACAGACTAGATTGAATGAATCCTTAGAAAAGTATAAAGGCAGTAGGAGTGTACGTAAGAGGGAAATCAGGAGGGCAAAAAGGGGGCAAGAGATAGCTTTGGCAAATAGAATTAAGGAGACTCCAAAAAGTTTTTAAAAATACATTAAGGACAAAAGGGTAACTAGGGAGAAATAGGGCCCTTCAAAGATCAGCAAGGCGGCCTTTGTGTGGAGCCTCAGAAAATGGGGGCGATACTAAATGAGCATTTTGCATCAGTATTTGCTGTGGAAAAGGATATGGAAGATATAGACTGTCGGGAAATAGATGGTGACACCTTGCAAAATGTCAATTTTACAGAGGAGGAAGTGCTGGATGTCTTGTAACGCATAAAGGTAGATAACTCCCCAGGACCTGATCAGGTGTACCCTAGAACTCTGTGGGAAACTTGAGAAGTGATTGCTGGGCCTCTTGCTGAGATATTTGTATCATCGTTAGTCACAGGTGAGGTGCTGGAAGACTGGAGGTTGGCAAACATGGTGCCACTGTTTAAGAAGGGTGGTAAAGACAAGCCAGGGAACTATAGACCAGTGAGCCTGACCTCGGTGGTGGGCAAGTTGTTGGAGGGAATCCTGAGGGACAGGATGTACATGTATTTGGAAAGGCAAGGACTGTTTAGGGATAGTCAACATGGCTTTGCGCGTGGGAAATCATGTCTCACAAACTTGATTGAGTTTTTTGAAGAAGTAACAAAGAGGATTGATGAGGGCAGAGTGCAGATGTGATCTATATGGACATCAGTAAGGCATTCGACAAGGTTCCCCATGGGAGACTGATTTGCAAGGTTAGATCTCATGGAATACAGGGAGAACTAGACATTTGGATACAGAACTGGCTCAAAGGTAGAAGACAGAGGGTGGTGGTGGAGGGTTGTTTTTCAGACTGGAGGCCTGTGACCAGTGGAGTGCCACAAGGATCAGTGCTGGGTCCTCTACTTTTTGTCATTTACATAAATGATTTGGATGCGAGAATAAGAGGTACAGTTAGTAAGTTTGCAGATGACACCAAAATTGGAGGTGTAGTGGACAGTGAAGACGGATACCTCAGATTACAACAGTATCTTGACCAGATGGGCCAATGGGCTGAGAAGTGGCAGATGGAGTTTAATTCAGATAAATGGAGGTGCTGCATTTTGGGAAAGCAAATCTTAGCAGGACTTGTACACTTAATGGTAAGGTCCGAGGGAGAGTTACTGAACAAAGAGACCTTGGAGTACAGGTTCATAGCTTCTTGAAAGTGGAGTCGGAGGTAGATAGGATAATGAAGAAGGTGCTTGGTATGCTTTCCTTTATTGGTCAGAGTATTGAGTACAGGAGTTGAGAGGTCATGTTGTGACTTACAGGACATTGGTTAGGCCACTGTTGGAATATTGTGAGCAATTCTGGTCTTCTTCCTATCAGAAAGATGTTGTGAAACTTGAAAGGGTTCAGAAAAGATTTACAAAGATGTTGCAGGATTGGAGGATTTGAGTTATTGGGATTGGCTGAGCAGGCTGGGGTTATTTTCTCTGGAGCATCAGAGGCTGAGGGATGACCTTATAGAGATTTACAAAATGATATGGGGCATGGAAAGGGTAAGAGCTGAAAATGTGTTGCTGGAAAAGCGCATCAGGTCAGGCAGCATCCAAGGAACAGGAGAATCGACGTTTCGGGCATAAGCCCTTCTTCAGGAATTCCTGAAGAAGGGCTTATGCCCGAAATGTCGATTCTCCTGTTCCTTGGATGCTGCCTGACCTGCTGCGCTTTTCCAGCAATACATTTTCAGCTCTGATCTCCAGCATCTGCAGACCTCACTTTCTCCATGGATAGGGTAAGTAGACAAAGTCTTTTCCCTGGGTTCGGGGAGTCCAGAATTAGAGGTCAAATGTTTAGGTTGAGAGGGGAATGATATAAAAGAGACCGAAGGGGCAACTTTTTCACACAGAGGGTGGTACGTGCATGGAATGAGCTGCCAGTGGCAGAGGCTGGTACAATTGCAACATTTAAGAGGCATTTGGATGGGTATATGAATAGGAAGGGCTTGGAGGGATATGAGCCCGGTGCTGGCAGGTGGGACTAGATTTGGTTGGGATATCTGGTCAGCAGATATCTGGACGAGTTGGACCGAATGGTCTATTTCCATGCTGTACATCTCTATGACTCTAAAATGAGATGGAGAGGCTATTGATCTAGCTAACAACATTAAACATGAAGGAAAGAACAAAAGGATATGCTTTGGAAGTTTCAGCTCATCAAATATCTACTTATTTTCACCAACCTCTCAATATTCAGAGTAAAATGTCATCCCCTATTCCCTATCGTTCACAGAACCACAGACTTGGCATGGTGAGGAAGCAAGCCATTCAACCCATTATGTCTGCATTGGCTGTCTGAGCATTCTGACCCGATGCTAATCTCCTGCCTTTTCTCCGTAACCCTGCACATTATTTCTTTTTAAACAATTAAACAAAGCCACCTACAAACTGGAGGAGGAACACCTCATCTTCCACCTCAGGAGCCTATAACCACATGGCCTCAACATTGAATTCACTAGTTTCCAAAACTGCCCTCCCACACCACCCCACCCCAGATCCAACCCTCTGACCTGGCTCTGCCCTCTTGACCTGACCTACCTGTTCATCTTCCTTCTCACCCTTCCACTCCACACTTCCCATCAACCTATCACAATCACCTCCTACCTTCACCCACCTATCGCCATCCCAACTCTCTTTCCCCAAGCCCCTACCATCCCATTTATTTCTCAGCCTCCTTCCCCTCCCCTGTCCTGATGAAGGGTAATGCCTGAAACATTGATTCTGCTACTCCTCAGATACTGCATGACCTGCTGTGCTGTTTTCAGTACCGCACTTTATCGACTCTGATTTCTCCAGCATCTACACTCCTCACTATCACCTAGTTGCAACAATCATCTGATGCCCTCTCGAATGCTTCATTTGAACTTGGCTCCACCATACTTCTCTCAGTGCATGCGAAACCCGACTACTCACTGCATAAAAAGTTAATCTTTTTCTCACCTCGCATTTGGTCCTTTTGTGAAACATTTTCAAACTAGGTCAGAGCTTCCAACTTCAGTTGGTTTCTTATCCCAGTTGAGCCATTTATATGCAAAAGCCATTGCTTGAACATTGTTATAAAAAAAATTACCCAAGTGCTTCCCTATGACCTAGTTTTATCTGTGTTATTAATCTCCGAATACTATTATCTTTTGCTGACCTGATGAGTTCATTATATTCCTATTCACATTACAAGAGATTCTCACGGTTGTACTCTCAACTGCAGTACTTTCTTCTTCATAGCTTTTTGTGACTGTGCTTAGTTGCATCTATTTTATTGAATATTATGTCCACATCAAATAAGGTAGATGTTAACTTTTTCACTTCTGCCACACCACTTACTTTTTTGAAAAAAACATTCATGTCTTTGCTGGAACTGTTATATTGCTGTTTACCTTTTGGTCTGTGTTTCCTCTGCTTCAAATGTTTATTCTTCCTTTCTAAAAATATCACAGTCTCTGCCTCAGATGTTTCTTGTGGTAAAGCATTCCAGTCTCTCACAACTGTATGAGAAGAACCTTTTCCCGAACAACCCCTTCATGTCTTGATTTAAAATTGATGACCCCTGTTACTGACTTCCCTGAGGAAACAGTATTTTGTATTCAATCTAAGCCACTCAATAATAGGGAAAAAAAGTGTAATTTTCCACTTAGCTTTCAAACTTCAATGGAAATTTTCACAGTAACTCATTCTCTGCTCATAACTAGTTTCTTGTGGCCAGCCTGATAATATTCATTATACATATATTCTCTATGGTTTTCGATAAAGGAGTGATCAAATTGCCAGAATTGATAATGATGGCTCAGATATTTCAAGGAGAGACAATCTCAGATTGCCACTTCACTCGTAGAGTTTGCTTAGGACTGAGCTCCACATTTCTGGCTAGCCATTTCAATCCCTGCTCCTTCAGAAATATGGAGCATGTCTGAAATCTAACTGTTCCCTCATAATACACGATAGTTGGAATGAATCAAACTACATCCCCTTTCTCACAACAGAGGATACTATATTCTGTAAGTTCAATGTCCAGAAGCATAGCCAGCAACTTAACAGCTCCTCTGAAAGAGTAAGTGTGTAGGTAAGTGTGAGGTTATGGTAGCAATTGGTTAAGTATTTAGGGCGCTAGGTGGGTAGAGTGCCATGCAGATACAGTGCTAGGGTGTCATGTAGATAAGCAGTTAGGAGGTCAGGTAGGTGAGATGCCAGTACATGAGTACTGATAATATATCAGGGTCAGTGTGGGTAATGCTGGGTCTGGCAGTGTGGGTGGTTGTCAGACATAGCCAGGTATGGGTTGTCAGGGTGGGCAGGAAAAGGGGTTGTTGGGTCCAAAAACTCAGAAGATATCATCGAAGTGATGCCAAGTCAGTGTATTGCTGGGGGGTTGTGAGATTGGTAATGGTAGGTGTGGGGTCAAGCTGTTGAAGTGGATGGGATATAGTGTCTGCTGGAAGGCAGGAATATCAGATCTGTGCAGGTGTGTCAGATTCAGCAGATGAGTATTGTTGTTTGAAATGGTGTCAGTCCAGTGGGTAGAGGAGGTATCAGACCTGAGAATTGAGGGGAGAATGGTGGATGGAGGCTGGCATAGGCTGATAATGGGAAAGAGAGTGACAAATCAGATCTGACATGGGATTTGAATGGTCTGAGGAGGCAATGGCCGAGTTATATTATCACTGGACTATTGGTCCAGAGACCCTGGTAACATTCTGGGGACCCAGTTTGAATCCTGCCATGACAGATGGTAGAATTTGAATTCAATTAAAGTCTGGAATTAGGAATCTAGTAGCAACCACAATACCATTGTCGGTAGTCGAAAAACTCATCTGGTTCACTAATGTCTTTTAGGGAAGGAAGCTTCCATCCTCGCCTGATCTGGACTACTCTGGCTCCAAACCAATAGCAATGTGGTTGACATTTAACCATCCTGTGGGCAATTAGGAATGGGCAATAAAAGCTAGCCTGGCAGTGACACCCACATCCCACGAATGAATTTTAAAAAAAGTAGGCAGGATGTTGCACCTCGCAGGAATTGCAAGGTCAGGCAGAGGGGTGGGTGTCATGTCCAGTGTGGGTGGTGGATGGGATGTAATCACATTAGCATTAGCGAGATAGTCAGGAGTACTTAGTTGTCAGTGGTCGAGGGTAGTGTAAGGTGTCAATGTAGCTATAATTTGATATAGGGGCACTGAAGGTGAGTTGGAGGTATCACTTTCAAAATGATCTAGGAGTTAGACTGGATTCTTAATCCCCCAACTCTTCCTGAATAGCTATTAACTTATCAGAATTGGAACCCTCCCAGTTCTGTGCGCTGAATGGATTCTATCAGAGGGTTCCAGACGCTGGGGGTTTACCCATCGGAATCTTCAATTTCCCAGGCAATTCCCTCAGATCTTACTGAGTCTGGAATTCCACATGCTCCCAAAGCCGACCTCTAATGATTGCTCCAGTGACTAAAAGCCCTTCGAAATATCTGAGCATATCTTTATGATCTTACCATGCTCTTCCTTCAGCTGCATTCTAACTCAATGATATTCTGGGTTTTTACTGGAAGTGAAATGGAAAAAGAACAAGTAACTTTGCTTAGCAGAAAAGTCCATTGACTACAAGACATCAGGTCACATTGCAATAACCTCAATTTTAATAAAGATTACAATAAATTTGTCTCAAACTATACTGAACATGAAGTGGACTGCTATAATCAGGAAGGGTAACAAAGCATGTGGAACTACATATTTCTGATCTTATCAACCATAAACAACTATGATCACTGAGAAGCTGATGAGAAAATTGCGATTGACTTTCCTTGTCATCACAATTACCTAAAGAGGTGCATGAGATTTAGAAATATACATTAAAAAACTATTATTAACATTCCCAATTTGTGATAATGTTTCTGTCTGGTTATTACATATTATAGAACAGTCAGCAGTTACTATAGCTTTAGCTAATTACCTCAAGATTGAATTTTCTGCATTTTAAACACAATGCATACTGACTAAAATGGCCATTAAATTATTATTACCAGGCTGACTATTTCCCCATGAAACACATTGTAATCATGAACAATACAACTGCAACTCATGTAAGTTGAAATACTTAAGATTACTTGTGAACACTGAATATTGGCAACAGCCTCAGCCACACATAAGAGAAAAGAGTTAGAGGGATGAAGTATTATCCTCTTTGTAGAACTTACTAGCTAAGTACCACTATTTAGCATTGACCATTAAAAAGTGAACGAATCTACCAGAACAAGGAAAGAGTGTGTCGAAGATGTGTGTAGAATTAAAACATGGAAATTCACAGAATTCCACAGCAAAATAAAAGTCATGCATTTTTTAGCAGCAAGTATTGAAGGTGTTGGAGACTCTGCTGTGGAGCGAAAGAATGCTTATTGGTATATTACAAATTAGGAGGCCAATTTGAAGTTGTTGCTGCTTTGGTTTTACAGAGATCGATGAAACTCAGCACTGAAGCCAACACTGGGCTGTGGAAACCCTACTACAAGGGTTTCTTATTTCTACAGTCTTAGTATGCAAAGGTTAACAGGGATATTTTCCAGCCACAGCTGTGACAGTCCCCTAAATCCTCCCATTCATAGACCCCAACCACACTCCAGACAGCTACCTGCAATTCCTCTTTCTCTGACCTCCTTCACCTCTGCCAATAACGACATTCTCCTAAACAAAAACCGAAAGAATTGTGGGATGCTGAAAATCAGAGTCAAAAACAGAAACTGCTGGAAAGACTCAGCAGGTTTGGCAGCTGCTATGGAGAGAAATCAAAGTCAATATTTCGAGTTCAATGAATGTCATCCTCCTTCCTGATTCTATCCCCAAGTATTTCTGTCACTGCCACTAAGGCTCCCTCCTGTCTCAACACCAGGTTGATAATTTGGTCAACTGCTGAATGAGAGGTGAAGCTGAGGCCAAGATGTCAGTGTTTTGCCGTGTGTCCTAGTTAGGTTTGACCTTAATCACACCTCCAAATCTCCTGGTAATTATTAGAACTATAACTTCTATTGCTGTCACCTCAGCAGAGATGTGTTTATTAATATTAACGCACATACCTGTAATCACCCTCTTTGACTATTCAAACATTCATAAGTTCTTTAAGAACATTGCCAAATTGAAAGTTATGAGATCTGTTTTCATTCGTAACCTCCTGGTCTAGTATACCCCTTACCCGACTACAACCATCAAGCCAGGAGTCTATTCTTGATTCAATTAATTGAGTAGAAGATCATGTTCGGATCAGTCTCAGGCACAACTAACCTGATAAAACTACACTAATATGCATATTGAACAGCGATCAATAAACAGAGCTAAGAAATCAGACCAACTGATCAGATCACATCTCTGCAGCAGGGTTCAATTTATTTTTGGAGCTTTTCCTGAGATTTCTCTATGGCAACTTTATTGTTTTCGGGGCATCTTTTTCATTTTTACAAAAACTTCATTAGATGAGATGTCATTATAACAGCACCTACTGTTTGTGTTATAACATATGGTGTAATTAGACTCTCACAGAAGCAAAGATAGAAAAACTCAAAAATATCCTCAATAATCATCATTCCACCATTAAAATTAAAGTAATAATGCATAAGAAAAGCTAGACACAAATATGTTTAAATTGACACAAGGCAACAGGTAAAAGTTAGCAATGGAAATTTCTTTTTCAAAATAACTGATGAACACTTCATAAAAAGGATATTAATTTACAATCTACTAATTACCCCAGAGATTCAAGTTTCCCTAACTCACAATTGGCTGATTATTCCTTTCTTGACAGATTCCCATTGTCAGCCTTCCTCCCTCTCCTTCTTTAAGCCACTGGCTTCTCAATCCCTTGCCACTTGGAACCACACACTTCTCCCCTCCTGCCCTCCTCCCCTCCTCCCTTCTGCTTTGCATCAACTCACTTCTCACCGACCCGTTTTCACAGTGACTCACTACACCTCCAGCCCACCAATCTCTGTCCCCATTCAGTAGATCTGTGCTGAACCACAGCAACACCCAACAAGGTGATTATCGCTTTCCCAATCCTCACCCATAAATTGATTGCCCCATGTGGCTTCACCCAGCAAACTATCTGCTCCCTAACCTCATCTGGTAAATTTGCCCTCTCTGTTTGCCTCAGCAGCCTTCCACAGCAAATCTTTTCACATCTCACTGCTCCTCTAATCAAAATTTGGAGATGCCGGTGTTGGACTGGGGTGTACAAAGTTAAAAATCACACAACACCAGGTTATAGTCCAACAGGTTTAATTGGAAGCACACTAGCTTTCGAAGTGACACTCCTTCATCAGGTGATAGTGGAGGGCTCAATCCTAACACAGAATTTATAGCAAAAATTTACAGTGTGATGTAACTGAAATTATACATTGACAAATTGATTGTCTGTTAAGCATCTAATCAAAGGCTGTTTCCCTCCCATTGAGAGAGACCTGGGAGAGATGCAACCTGCATTGATGAGACAGCTTTTTTCAAAATCTATTCATGCCATGTTTTGACAAAATCTTTTTCCTCGGTGATCCATGCCTGAATAATCACTTACTATCAATTTTGAGGATACTGTGACTCTTCCCTTCACCACTAACAATAGGCCATTTATTCACAACAGAGTAAAAGGATCTTCTAATGATTCAGGCTAAGATGGAATCTGAGACTTTATATTGTCAGGTCACATGCTGTTGTACAGTCATGGTATCACAAGTATGACTGTTACAGGATATATGGAATGGGAACAAAATATAATAATAACATATTCTATATATTAATTTAATGTGTTATGTTTTATAACAATAATAAAAGTTGTGTTTTGTTTTAAATTGGTTGATGGAGCTTTTCATTCAAACTTAAATGTTGAGAAAGCATATTTTTGACTTATTCAGGACTTGAATAATTTTTTAAAAAATTTATATTATGAAAATTTATATTCACTACAGGGTAGTGAATTGAGAGAGAAAGAGTTTTTCTGCCATCTCATTGATAAGAGTCTTCAGTCATAAAAATAAGCTCCTGCTTCAGTATCACTCTGAGTTTCCTACCTTCAGAGTGGAACTGACAGAACTCAGCTACGTTCTGTGAGATGGAATTCTCAGAAAATCAGGAATTCCCATCCACGCTGTGCAAAGGTGTACAAACATGGGCAGTAGGGAGCAGAAATAGTGCCAATATTAAACAGAGAGTGGGTGACAGTTTAAAGGGGTGAACTGAGAAAGAAGATTGCCAGCAAAAATTTGGGAAATAAAGAGAATGCCATATTTAGCTAGGGTAAAATATGGTAATATTTAGCTAGGGTAAAAAATTACCATTACAATATGTAACAATTAGTTCCTATTTCTTTGTGAATAATATTACAAAGTAACCTGCCTCTTTATTTTCAAAATGACTGAGTGGCAATTCTACATTTTGGTTAAACTTATATTGTGTTTCTATGAAGCCATAGTCTCCAAATTCAGGAATGACTTGAGCTGTGTTTATAGTTTTGTAGCAACAAATTTAATTTTTGCATGTTTTTTTCCCACTCATTGGTACTAACTTTGTTTTTTGTTTCAAATTAATTCTTCATTCATTTTTTAATGTTTAGTTTTTACTCACTGATGTCTATTGCTACCATTTCATTTTTTTCTGGTCCCCATGAGATATAATCACAAGTTAGACACTAAATGCTGTAATTTTAAGTGTATTTCTTACATCACACTATGTGGCTGGTGGTCAAATACATTAGGTTGAATTTTCCCCAGAAATTGATCTAGCATCAATTTTGGGAGTTTAATTTGCTGTTTCTCTCCATGAGATCCTGCAAGTTTTCTCGTGTAAAAACACAGTGCCCATCTCATGAGGTATGCATGACATCCCCAGGGCACTGATTTCACACTCAGCAGTAGCAAAGTGCCCATTGCTACCAGGAGTTTTCATGTTTCTCACTGCCACTGCCATGCTTAAAACCCACCTGTACACTAATTCAATTGCTACAAGCTAGGAATTGCCCTGGAGATTGTTGACAGAAGCAAGTTGACACCCAATTTATTTTCATGGACATGAAAATGATGATGGATAGTAATGAAGAGGAAGGTCTTCTGCTTCTTCAGGATTGCCAGAGAAGACTTTGGCACTAGACATTGTGAACTGCACTAAAGTTGCAATCCATCTCAGGGCACAATCCAAAAGACCTCTCAACAATGTCTTCAGGAAGTTAATGACCTTTTATACTCCATAAGGACAAGTGTCACCATCTTCTCTCTGCTATCTTACAATCACTCTAAATCAGTTACTGTATCTACCTCCCACTGAGTCTACTACTGTCAATATTGCACACAACAGCTTCCCTCAATAGTTCTCACCTATCCATCTTCCCAAACTATTAACCCTTCCTGCCTCTGCTTTTCCTACTTACTTTTGTTATTTTTGTTTGTTCAAGGGAATAAAGGTGTCGCTGGTTGGGCCAGCATTTATTGGATATCTCTAATTTCCCTGCAGAAGGTCCTGGTGAGCTGTCTTCTTGACCTACTGTAGTCATTGGGATGTGTCAATACCCACGGGACTATGAGGAGAGAAATGCCAGGGTTATGGCCCCACAACAACAAAGGAAGGGTGATATATTTCCAAGCCGAGGTGGTGTTTTGACTTGGAGGGATACCTGCAGGTGGTGTTCCCATGTATCTGTTGCCCTTCCCTTTCTAGGTGGCAAAGGTCATGTGTTTGGAAGGTGTGCTTCTGTGCATCTTGTGGTTCGTACACACTGCTGCCACTTTGTGACAGTGGTGAAAGGAGTGAATGTTCAAGGTGGTTAGTGGGATGGTATTTAAGCAGGCTGCTTCATCCTGGACGGTGTTGAATTTACTGAGTTTTGTTCAAGCTGCACTCATTCAAGCAAGTGAATAGTATTTCACTAAACTCCTGACTTTGGCCTTGGAGATTGTGGCCAGGACATGTGGAAACAGAAAGTGAGTTATTTGCCATTGCATTTTTAACCTCAGAACCACTGTTGTAGTCACAGTGTGTAGATGGTTAGTACAGTTCAACTTTTGACCAGTTGTAACACTGAGGTTGTTGGTAGTGAGAAATTCAGTGATGGTAATGACATTGAATGCCATCAGGTGCTGGTTATATTTTCTCTTGTTGGAAATAGTCATTGTCTGGCATTTCTGTGGTGTGAATGTTACTTGCTGCTTACAACCCAAGTCTGAATAGTGATCCCCTCACCACCTGCTGCAGACCCAGTCTAGCAGCTATGTCCTTTCAGACTTGGGCAGCTTATTCAGCAGTGCTGCTACTGAGTCACTTTTGGTGATGAACATTAAATACCCTTCTCAAATTGTGTTCTGTGCCCTTGCCACCCCTGGTATTTCCTCCAAGTGGTGATCAAAGGACTGGTTAATCAGCAGATGAGGGGCATGGATCAGGTAAATAGACAACGTCTTTTCCCTGGGTGGGGGGAGTCCTAAACTAGACTTTGGTTTAGGGTAGGAGGGGAGGGGATATTTGGTCAGCATGGACAAGTTGGACCAAAGGGTTTGCTTCCGTGCTGTACATGTCTATGACTCTGTGACTCTGTGTCTGGGAGAGGAGTGTTGGTGGAGGATAGGGTTTGTGGGGGCGTGGCATTAGTGATCACAATTATTAGAGTAATCAACAAGATGATTCCTTATTCGTGTTTGTCTTGATACCATGAGCCATCATGACTTCCAGAGACAGTGTTGAGGACTCCCAGGTCATTTGGTGGGTGTGTTCTGCATGTAAGACTGGAAATGCCCAGGGACGGTGGTGATGGCCTTTGGGATATTGTCCATATTCCATGAGTATGACTATGTCAGATTGCCATTTGATGAAGGTTTAGGACTGCTCTCCCAATTTTACCACAAGTTCCCAGAGATTGGTAAAGAGGACAGTGTAGAGATTTCAGGGCTATGTTTGATTTCATCATTTCTGGCACCTAGTTCAATGTCAGGTAGTCCATCGGGTTTCATTCATTTGTTTTAGACTTTGAAGCATTTTGTTATAACTAAGTGGCTTGATAGGCCATTTCAGAGGGTCGATAAAAGTCAATCACAATGCTGTAGGTCTGGAGTCAGCATCAGATTGAGTAGTATCTATTAGCTGAACATCAGGGCTGTTATGTATAGATGTTATTCAGCAACTCATTCAGTCATGTTTGACTAACCTGTCTTCTCCCTGACTTAGAGTATAATAACAGTTCCAACTCTGTCAATCTATCTTCATAAAAGAAGTATCCCATTCCTGGAAATTTTCATGTAAACATCCATTGCACTCTCTCCAATGCATTCACATCACCCCTGAAGTGTGATGCCCAGGACTGTCCACAACACTTGAGGTCTATGAAGTTATTATAAAACTTCCCTGCTCTTGAACTCTATACCATTATTAATAAAGTCTAGCGTACTGAATACTCTCTTAACTGCTCTCTTCAACTGTCATGTCATCCTTAATAACTTATACATATGGTATGCCTGGGTCTGTCTACTGCTGCATACCCTTTATTGTAATACATTGTTCTTTTCCTGTCTCATCATGCTCTCTTCTTATTAATGTATCACCTTACACTTCACATTGACCTTCATCTGCCGCCTATTGAACCACTAAATAAACTTGTTAATGTACTTTCACGGTTTACACCATTTCCAAGTTTGTTTTTAATCATCCACATATTTATAAAGTGTCCACTGTACACCAAGGTCTAGATCATTATTATATGTTAGGAAAACAAAGAGTCTCAACCCTGAGCAACTTTTGAATAAAATTGTACTTCCAGGTTACAATGATGAAGCAGTGATTCCACGTATCTGCTGCCTTACTCCTTCTAGATGGGGGAACAGTGTGAGTTTGGAAGATGCTGACTAAGGAGTTTTGTTCAAGTTCTGTGGTGCATCATGTAGATGATGCACACTGCTGCTACTGAACATCAGTGGTGGAGGGAATGAATGTTTGCAGATCTGGTACCATTTAAGTGGGCTGCCCTGTCCTGGTTGGTGTCAGGTTTCTAGAGTGTTGCTGGAGTTACACATGTCAAAGCAAGTGGAGAGTATTCCATCATACCTCTGATTTATTCTTGTCAGGCTTTGGGGAGTCAGGAGATGAGCTACTCACTGGAGGTTTCCTTACGTCTCAACTGCTTTTGTAATCCCAGCATTTATGTGGCTAGTCTAATTCATTTTCTTGTCAATGATAACCGTCAGGCTGTTGTTAATGGGGAATTCAGTGATGGTCATGTTATTGCATGTCAAGGGGTGATGGTTAAGTTCTCTCTGATTAAAAATGGTCATTTTCTGGTACTTATGTGGTATAAATGATACTTACTACTTGTCAGTCCAAACCTGAATATTGTCCAGGTGTTGTTGTGCTTGAACATGGAGTGCTTCAGTATGTGGGGAATCACAAATAGTGCTGAACATCATGCAATCATCGACAAACATACCCACTTCTGATCTTGTGATGGCGGAAATATCACAAATGAAATAGCTGAAGATGGTTGCGCCTAGGGGACACTACCAAGAGGAACTCCTGCAGAGATACCTGGAGCTAAGATGACTGGCCTCCAACAACCAAGACCATCTTCCTATGTGTCAGGTATGACTCCAAGCATCGGAGAGTTTAGCCCTGATTCTCATTGAGTCCAGTTTTGCCAGGGTACCTTGATGCCACACAGTCAGTCAAATGTGACCTTGATACAAAAGGCTGTGTCTCTCACCTTACCTCTGGAATTCATCTCTTTTGTCCAAGGCTGTAACGAGGTTAGGAGCTGAGTGACCCTGGCAGAACCCAAACTGGGTGTCATTGAGCAGGTTAATGCTGAGCAGGTGCTGCTTAATAGCACTGTTGATGACAGCTGCCGTTACTTTACTGATGATCAACAGTAGACTGATGCTGTGGTATTTAGCCAGGTTGATTTTGTTCTGCTTTTTGTGTACAGGACATGCCTGGGTAATTTTCCACATGGTTAGGAAGATGATTATGTGGTAGATGTACTGAGAGAACTTGGCTGATAGTGTGGCAAGTTCTGGAGCACAAGTCCTCAGCACTATTGCTGGAATGTTGCCAGCGATCATGGCCTTTGCAGTATCCAGTGCCCCAACTGTTTCTTGATATCACATGTAGTGAATTGAATTGGTTGAAGACTAATATCTGTGATTTTTGGGGACCACTTGGCACTTCTGGTTGAAGATGGCTGCGAAAGCTTCAGTCTTATCTTTTGCACTGATTTGCTGGGCTTCTCCATCATTGAGCATGGGGATATTTGTGGAGTCTCCTCCTCCATGGACTCGTTTAATTTTCCACTGCCATTCACAACTGGATATAGCAGAGCTTGGATCCGATCCATTGGTTGTGGGATCACTTAGGTCTGTCTATCATTTGTTGTTTATGCTATTTTGGCATGCAAGTAATCCTGTTTGGCAGTTTCACCAGATTGATATCTCATTTTTAGGTACGGCTAACGTTGCTTCTGGCATGCTCTGTTGCACTTTCCATCAAACCAGGGCTGGTACTGTGGTTTGATGGTATTGGTTGAGTGGGAGTTGCAGATTCTGCTGGAATACAATTCTGCTGCCGATGATGGCATACAGTATCCCATGGATTCCCAGTCTTGTGTTTCTCTATGATTTTAAAAGCTGACCCATTTTACACAGGAATACAGCCACATAACATGATATAGGGTATTCTCAAATTGCAAATCAGCAAGACTGGGCAGTCATCACTTTTACCGATAACATCATTGACTAATACATCTGCAGTGGTGGGATTCAAACTCAGGTGTTCAGAACATAAGTTAAGCTTTTGGATCAATAGTCTAGCAACAAAACCACGAGGCCATTGCCTCCTCATATTTAGTTAAAAGTGCGAACAATCAAATTTAATATTGAAGACATAGTAGGGAAGAGCAATAACATCCTTGAAGCTGAAAGTGATCCTTTTGTGGTGTTGCATTCACTATTTATTTTACAGAACCATTTCTGCAGAAAGGAGCACACTTTGCATAACTTGTTTTCTTTCGCCTGAAAATGAATTCAGCAACAAAAGAACTGTGTTACGTGCAAATATTGTTCCAGCAAAATTGTTCAAAAGTTACATTCTGAGTCCAGCTGGGAGCTTTTCAAATACCAGGACAAACTTGAAACGTCTAAATCATAGTGAAGGTCTGTGTGTTTTGTAACTCTTCAAATGTTTATCTGTCAATTACCAGAATCAAAAAGCAAGCTGAATCCAGCTGATGCTGGAAACAGTTGTTTACCTGTGGCCCATATGCCTTCAAAGTTCTAACAAGAATTTCAGAATCTCTGGAAGCAATGATATCAAGAAATACATTTAGATCTTTACTACCCAGGGTGTTAAGCACCATTTGGGCAAAGGACAGAAAAGATGAAAGGTGGATTTTACATAATTTGCTGTATTTCCCCCATTAAACTGAGTTGAAAGAACGTCAGATAGATTTGTTACTGATGTGTTTTCCTCCCTTTCAGATTTTCCTTTGCACATTCTGCTAGAATGATCTTAACAATCAAGATGAAAATTTGCCCCTAGTCATTGTCTCACTTTTCATTATTCAGCTGTACCATGATTATTGATTCTCCACTAAGAGCTGGGTTTGGCTCAGTAGTAATATTCCTCTCATGTGTAATCAGTTCCTGGACAATAAATATATGTGTAATAATGCCTTCTAATTCATGGTACAGTATATGTTTGCATTTGTAATTAATGGCCTGACTTCCTCTCTACCACCAGCAGCAGAGAGCTTGAATTGAGTGCATCATAAAATGACTTATCTGTGTAATTAATAAATATGTAAATTGAATCTTGTTAAAGAGATGTATGTGTATTCCCACTTTTTGTGATCTTGGCTGCTTTCTTTATTAATTTGCACACATTTTTATGTAGAGAACAGCATTTACCAGCCCCATGTTCAAGAGTATTTCTATACATGCAAGATAACTACTTGTCACTGCACTGCTTATGTTTGCTGAGTTGTGACTTTAATCTTGTGAAGTCGATGTCAAATACAAGTCCCAGTAGCAAACTAATGAAAAAATTGGGTTGAGAAAACATTTGCAAAATTTATCAGGATGGAAAATCCTGGAGGGCATTCCTGTTCAGATTTGTCAAACTTCCTTAAGTGCAATTTATTTAAGAAGGAGTGAAAGGTTATTTGACAACTTCAATTCAGTTAACTCAATCTGTACATATTGTTTGAATTACTCAATTCAAGCTCTCTGCTGCTGGTGGTAGAGAGGAAGTCAGGCCATTGATTACAAATGCAAACATATACTGTGCCATGAATTAACAAGGCATTATTACACATGTATTTATTGTCCAGGAACTGATTACACATGAGAGGAATATTATTACTGAGCCAAACCCAGCTCTTAGTAGAGAATCAATAAGCTTGAATCTGAATTTGCAATGTAAGTCGTGCAAACCAACCTGACCTCAACAGGGTGAACTTCAGAAGGTTTTAAATTGAAACTCATTTGAGTGGACAGGTTAGTCACCAGCCAAGTGGGTGGAAATTAGGAGCTGCCAGTTGCTGGAATCAATGGGTCAGTTGATAGGAGAATGCAGCTGGAAAACTAAGAAACAGTTTCCAAGATGCAGGCACATGCCCTGGGGAGGTGAAGTACGGGTTGGGCAACTCTGAATTGGAGGAATTCTAGGGTGGCAGTTGAAGGAGGAGTCTGAAACTACCCATGTAAAACCATGGTCCAAAGGAAACAATCAGACGCAGTCAGGTTATAGTCCAACAAGTTTATTTCGAATCATTGGCTTTGGAGTGCTGTTCCTTTGTCAAGTGAGGTGGAAACAGTGCAAAGGACTCCATGGACACTACAAAAATAAGAGCACTCTTTTCATGATCCAAAAGGAGCATGGCTATTCTGCTTTTGGAGATAATGGCATACTGATAAGGCTGCTGATTTAGTGGTCCAGAGGCTAGGTAATATTCTGGGGACCTGGATTCAAAGCCCACCATGGCAAATGTTTTCCTTTGGAGAAGCAGTCTCAAACCAGGGGACACAGTTTATAATTAAATGAGATGTCACTTATAAGACCATAAGACTTAGAAGTGAAAGTAAGGCCATTCGGCCCATCACGTCCACTCTGCCATTCGATCATGGTTGATGGGCATTTCAACTCTACTTAACCGCAGTCTCCTCATAGCCCTGAATTCCTTGCGAGATCAAGAATTTATCAATCTCTGCCTTGAAGACATTTAACATCCCAGCCTCCACTGCTCTCCATGGCAATGAATTCCACAGTCCCACTACTCTCTGGCTGAAGAAATGTCTCCTCATTTCTCCGCTTATGTCTAAGATGAGGATAAAATCTTTTACTCAGAGGGCTGTGAACATCTGGAATCCTTGATCACAGGCAGCTGTGAAAGTTCAGTATTTGAGTATGTTTAAGGTAGAGATTGACAAAGTTCTGATTGCCAATGACAAACAGAGTTATGGGGATGGGGTGGGTAAAAGAATTTGAAATGTTCGATCAGTCATGATTGAATATAATGGTGTGGTAGGCCTTTTGCACTGTATGGCCTACTCTTGTTCCAATGTTCCTGACTTTGTATAAATCTTCTCACCTCTGTTGGTCCTACCCCTAAACCACAGGACAGTCCTCCTCCCATTCCAAATCCTACTGGGAGTTCAGTTCAATAGAGGAATTACATAGAACTTAGCCCCACAGCCCTCTCAATAATTGGCTGTGATTTGTTAGTCCTCATCAGCAATTGGTAACAACACCAAATTCCTCATGGCAAACTTAGAATGGGGCAGGTATAAAGTATAGTTTATTTCTAGATTTGATTATGTGAATCTGTTTAATATTGATGCTCACTGTGCCTGATTGGTTAAGCCTGAGCGTTGTTACACAGAAGAATAAACCATCTATAGAAACTGCTGGAAGCAAAGAACAAAAAGCATGGAGCAGAGAAGTGCATTGGATACAAATGGATTCCCTTCCTGACTATGTTCATAAGTCATACTGTATGCAGTTTGGAACATAATATAGTAGAATATGAAATTACCGTTCATAAAAACGTGCAAACATACACATTTTGTATCCTTAAAAGTGATATTTATATGGGATCTCATTCGAAAGGGTTTATAAATTGCACATCCTTAAGTCAGGACTGCCTGTAATGTCACTAGATTGCAATTACACACAAATAAGCTGATGTGTCATAGTCCCAAGTTGCAACCTATACAAAGGAAAGGAAACTCATCCAGTACCTGGACCTTGTTCCCACTGAATTGATTTCAGAAGGGAGGGTCAGTGACTGGGTAGAACAATGTAGCTGCAGCAGATTTCTATTTTCTGCTATTATCCCATACAATCTTAGCCAACATCATCCAGTTGAATCCAACACATTTCCTCATATTTATCATAGGCAATCAGTGACCTTCTGGTGGTTCTGCAGATGCTCATTGACGAGCATTTTATGTTTCAGTGTAATGTTTATCCACGTCTCGGGGATAAATGTACATTTGCATCAAATCAACAAAGCAGTTTGTTTACATATTCTCTTTAAAATTGAATGAAACATCATAGTTGTCATTATGAATTCAGCTAAACAATATTCCAACACTAAAGCAAAATACGGTAGATGCTGGAAATCTTAAGTAAAAACAGAAAATGCTATGAAAAGATTATCAGGTTTCATCGGTAGGGAGAGAAATCTAATGCTTCAGGTCAATATCCCTTCAGGAGAAAAGTTGTTGCAAAGCATGGTATTTTTTAGTCAAATTAATAACGTATAGGCAATATTTCTGCAATATTCATTCCATTTTTAATTCTCAGGACTGAAAAGGACTCAGACAGATCCTTAAACTTGTCTATCCTCTCTATAGATATGAATTCCACATAGGCTTTGTACACTTATGAACAAGTCATTCTTCAGCTATGCTGCGAAATAAATAAATACAAAGCAAGAAAACACGCAAACAGTTCTGTTTTAGTTTAAGCCAATTCTATTACCACAGTTAATGATTGCATTTTATTTCTATAATAGCTTTGTCTGCCTAGTCTCCAATGCACTTGGTTTAAATTTGCACTAATAACTGTGGGCTAAATTAGTTCAACTTGAATGGGCAACTTATTCAGCATATTGAATGATAAATTAAAACTGTCTGCTCCGCTTCTTATTATTGGTGCATTATTTCCCCCAAGAGTCTCATTAACTCTGTCACAGCAATGCCATATTTATTCAAGCTCAAGAAGTTGTCCTTTTAATGGTTCCAATGCCAAAAGGAGTTACAGTAACAGGTTCCATCAAGAAGCTTTTGTCATAGCATTGTGGACCAGATTTTGCTGATGATATTATGCACTTGAATGATGCATAGTGCTATTATTGTATAACTTAACCAGCAACACTTAATGCTGAAGAAATTTCCTGTGAATTGTGAATCACCACAAGTTGTTGGATGATATGCATGCACTTTTGAAAACAAACAGTCAGAATTGTTGTTTAATTTTCCCATCATAACCATGTAAGAAGCTTCGCTGATGTTGTATGATTGCTGCTGATACACAGTGATCATTTTTGGTGAGTAATGATTACATCCATCCAGTGACCATACCCAAATGTTTCTCATTGCGAATACTGCCTCTGAATGCAAACAATTGTTTTTTACTGATAATGGTTCCTTCTACTGAGAAGATTAGAAAGCCACAAAGGGATCAGTTCCATCTTTTACTTCTTTTTCAGGGTATACTGGGGACTCAAGGGTTAAATATTCCATGACCAAAGAGACTCACTCAATTGTATGTCTGTACTCTTACAGAATAGATAGAACATCTCAGTAGGGAGGAGGCTGACTGAATCTTAGAGAAGGAATCCATTGGAGCCACACATGTGGATTCCTCTGCAGCCTCAGGCAAAGGTATTTGTCCTCCTTAGACAAGACTGATAGCTTTGGCCACAACCCTGTTAAACTGCCTCATGCTCCCATTATCTTGCTTCTCTGCAGTATTAGCATGGGTATGCAAATCCCCCATTGAGAATAGGCAAACCCTTCTGTTTTAATCTCTTCTCATCAATACATGATCATGAAGAATATGATAATTAGACCCTGTAATCCATTCACTCGTTATCACAGGACATTGACATTCACCGGGCCTTGTAAAATTATTATTGCCCATCTTAAACAATGTAACAACAATCAACTGTGTGACTTACAGGCCTTTTGTATTATTCTATTAAAAAGTACTGCCTTTATGTGTAGCGCAGAGATTCGTGAAGAAGTGTCACCACAAGTAGATGCACAACTACTTATGGGGACATTGAGAATCTCTCGCCGGCTCTCTGATAATAAAGCATCTACCATTGTGCTGAAACTTGTGGAACAAAATATACATCAACATTACAAATTTAAGAAATTGTGATGGCTTTGGAGTGCTTTGATGACTCTTGAATGAGAGTGATCAAAAGAAATTATAATGTTCAAAGATAGCAAATGAAAACTTTTCATGATGATAGATAATCACCGTTTCTATAATCAAAACTGACTAAAATCATACCTCTAGAAGTCAAGTGATATACTGATATTTCAAGCACAAACAAATACAAAATCAATGTCAAATTTTCTGGAAGGATAACCCTAACCCATTACACCTACCTCCTCCCCACAACCACTCTCCATACTCTTTCAATATCTACTCATACTTAACTCGGATCTGTACAATTGTTTCTTTATTCTTACTGTGTTACTATCCTGAAACCGCATCCTAATTGCGCTGTGCAACCAACCGTTGGTTCAAGAAGATGCCTCACAACTATGATCTCAAAGAGCAGTTTGAGATTGACAACCATTGGTTGTGGGATTATTTTGCTTTCTATTGCATGCAACTTGTTCACATATAATCTTGTGTTTTAATTTCAGTGGGTTGACATTTCATTTGCCGTCATACCTGGTGCTGTATCTGACTTGTTCTTCTGTATTCCTCATTGAGACTGTGTTGATCCCCTGCTGTTATGCTAGTGGTAGACTGGAGGATATGATGGGCCATGAAGCAAAATTGTCGTTGAATGTAATTCTGCTGATGATGTTAATGTATGACACTTCACAGATATCCCAATTTCAGCTACTAAATCTGTTCTGGATATCATTCACCTCATTTAATGCAACATTGAACAATGGCCTGGGTACTGTACATTATCACCTCCCATGATGATAATTGGGGTTCTGAACCTCCATTATTATGGTCAGGTGAGAACTGGTCAAATTGTTTCCTTTTCTTTCCATGTTTTGGTTGGTTGCAGTAGTGTTTTGACACAACTTTCTTACCAAAATAATGAATGCTAACTAATTTAAATGCTGTGACAGTAAAACAAAATGCAAAAGCAGGTTTTATGTAAGTTTTAAAAGAAAGAAAAATTTTACTTATTGTACTGAATACACAATCAATAAAAATACTGCAAAATATACTCGCACAAGTATCGAAGAGATTCACACATATTCAGAAGAAGGTTACAAAGAGAGAGCCCAAATTCAGTTGTTCAAGAGCTGCCAAAGAAGTAAATCATCTGCCATTCAATCGTTGGATGGTTTCAAGCTGGGTTAGTAATTTTTTCTAAGTTCGATGCAGATGACTTAAAATGTTGTTGGGTGAACTTTGCCTTTTCCTTTGATGGTTTACATTGAAGATGATTCCTGTATTTGACTGGTCAGAATTCATGGTAGCAGAGCAGCTGGAGAGTGCAAGAACAAGACCACTAGTCTTCTTCTGCTGTTACATACACAGATGATTTCAGCTTTTTCTGACTCTGAAAACCAGTTTTTTTTTAAAAATACAAAGGATTAGTCTGCTCCACATGACTGCCATGCCTAAACTGGACAGTTATCAAGTATAACCACAATAAGCTTGGGAACCCTGATCTGAGGACAATGGAGACCCCTTTCAGCCAAATGCATTGTCCAATGTGATTGAGTTCAATGTCATGGTCTTGGTCTTGGCACTCAGAGAAATAATCAGATTATGAATGAATGCCTTTGACCAGTTCAGCAGATGGACATTCATGAACAGGATGATAATGAGTATGCATTCTTATTCATTTAAACTTGTTGTCTTGGTGGGCTATGTCCGGATAGTCTGATTGTACATAGAGCTTTGTAAATGGTAAAATTTGAGTCATGTAAATATTTGACCATCTTAACCTCAATAGGAAAATTTTAACTCAGTGCTAAGTTCAGGCAGATCCAAAAGCAACAAACTCACTTACTGCCATCACAAAGGCTGTCAACAAGTCACAAGTATGATGGAATATTTCTCATTTACCTTCATGGATGCAGCTCTAACAACAAGCAAGAAGCTCAACACCAACAACAAAGCAGTTTACTTCATTGACACCACATTCACAAACATTCACTTCCTCCACCAGTAATGCACAGAGCAACTGTGTGTACTATCTTCAAGATGCACTGCAGAAATTGGCTAAGATTCCTTAGATAGTAACTTTCAAACCCATGACCACTACCATCTAGAAAGACAAGGAGCAAATAAATGGGAAAACCACCACTTACAAAGTTCCATTCACAGCCACTCAGCATCCTTCTTTTGAGGTAACTGGACTTCCCTCCCTCACAGCGTAGTGGGTGTGCCTACAGCAAATGGACTACTACAGTTCAAGAAGGATGCTCATCATCTCCTTCTCAAAGACAATTAGGGATGGGAAATAATTATTGACTCAGCCAATGTTATTAACCATTAAAAAAAACAAATTCTGTAACGATGGCAGTGTAGGAGCTAGTAATCTTTGATTAGTCACAAATGCTCTTGAAGTGTGCATGAAGTCTGTAAAACTGTTAAGCTCTAAATTCCTAATGAAACATTAAAACTACTTGCATGTCAATGTCAGTATGCCTTTTGCTCGTGCAGTGGCTGTTAGTTGACATTACTCTCCTCAGGGATCTTTTTGACTGCTTGACTGCATTCCACACCACATAGTTAACTCAACAATGGCTCTAAATTCACGATTTCATTGACAACTGAAAAGAAGTTATGAAATGATTAACTACGTCTTATGTCTGGTTGCAAAATTGACTTTGTTTTTTTATAGCAGATTAAACACTCAGTTGTTAAACAGATTTGAGTGGTTTATTTATAAGATTTATTTTTATTATATTGAGGGCTGCACTACATATTTATAGCTTTGCTTTGCTTCATCTCAACACAGCTCCTGAGGGCTGCCATAATGTCTATTGAGTGAGCCACCATGGTGGGTATGAGGGCCAAGGGTAGTTGGTAGATTGGCATGGATTGGCATGAACTGTCATTTTGAGCTGAAAATGTGTTGCTGAAAAAACACAGCAGGTCAGGCAGCATCCAAGGAGCAGGAGAATAGACATTTCAGGCATGAGCCCTTCTTCAGGAATGAGGAAAGTGTGCCAAGCAGGCTAAGATAAAAGGTAGGGAGGAGGGACTTGGGGGAGCGGCGTTGGAAATGCGATAGTTGGAAGGAGGTCGAGGTGAGGGTCATAAGGCTGGAGTGGGGAAGGGGGGTGCGGAGAGGTCAGGAAGAAGATTGCAGGTTAGGAAGGCAGTGCTGAGTTCAAGGGTTGGGACTGAGACAAGGTGGGGGGAGGGGAAATGAGGAAACTGGAGAAATCTGAGTTCATCCCTTGTGGTTGGAGGATTCCTAGGTGGAAGATGAGGCGCTCTTCCTCCAGCCGTCGTGTTGCTATGGTCTGGCGATGGAGGAGTCCAAGGACTTGCATGTCCTTGGTGGAGTGGGAGGGAGAGTTGAAGTGTTGAGCCACGGGGTGGTTGGGTTGGTTGGTCCGGGTGTCCCAGAGGTGTTCTCTGAAACATTCCGCAAGTAGGCGGCCTGTCTCCCCATTATAGAGGAGGCCACATTGGGTGCAGCAGATGCAGTAAATGATGGCCCCAAGGGATCCTTCCATATCTGCCACATATTCACCTGCACCTCCACACACATCATTCGCTGCACCCGATGTGGCCTCCTCTATAATGGGGAGACAGGCCGCCTACTTGCGGAACATTTCAGCGAACACCTCTGGGACACCCAGACCAACCAAACCAACCACCTCGTGGCTCAACACTTCAACTCCCCCTCCCACTCCACCAAGGACATGCAGGTCCTTGGACTCCCCCATCGCCAGACCATAGCAACACGACGGCTGGAGGAAGAGCGCCTCATCTTCCGCCTAGGAACCCTCCAACTACAAGGGATGAACTCAGATTTCTCCAGTTTCCTTATTTCCCCTTCCCCCACCTTGTCTCAGTCCCAACCCTCGAACTCAGCACCACCTTCCTAACCTGCAATCTGCTTCCTGACCTCTCCACCCCACCCCCACTCTGGCCTATCACCCTCACCTTATCACCCTCACCTTAACCTCCTTCCACCTATCACATTTCCAACGCCCCTCCCCCAAGTCCCTCCTCCCTACCTTTTATCTTAGCTTGCTTGGCACACTTTCCTCATTCCTGAAGAAGGGCTCATGCCCAAAACGTTGATTCTCCTGCTCCTTGGATGCTGCCTGACCTGCTGCACTTTTCCAGCAACACATTTTCAGCTCTGATCTCCAGCATCTGCAGTCCTCACTTTCTCCATGAACTGTCATTACGTCAGCATATGTCAGTATGAGGGAGCTGGAGTGGATAGGGACATGAAGTGAATAACAAAAATGGCATTTTCCATGATGCCCACTTCCCATGAATGAATAAACAGAAATAAAAAATTATTTGTGAACACCACATGTAATCAATGAGCATTATTGACAGACAGTAAATGTTTTGGGAATTTGGTGGACGTGGAATTCTCTGTAAATAACAGGAGAGTAGATCTCAAAATGAAATTCACTTTAACTTTTTGAATTGAATCTAAAACATTAAACTTGTGGTAGTAACTGCCCACTTGCAGTAATTATCAGGCAGTCAGTGAGTGGTTGCCAGAGTAAGAGATCATATATTTTAACAGGAAGTTAACTGAACACTTGTAAACCTGAAGATGATTTGTCAAAGTGTACACAAGTAAATATGCTGATGTCAGGTAATTATAAATAGAGCTCATCATAAACAAAGTATAACATTTAGGAAGTTAGTGAGCGGGGGTTTGGTGCGTGGGGGCAAAGGAATACAACTCCAGTACTTGCAGAGACTGGTGTAAGCCTGAGGTAATTATTACTGAAGTTTTTGTCTAACCTTTTATTACTTAGTGCAAGATATTCTGTAGAAAAAAGTTTTTGTAAAACTGACAACAACAGCAAAAATGGTACAAACAAATGAAACAGGTTTTGTATCTGAACTGCAGTGTGCAGGAGTTTGTGGACAGAACACATATGCAGCGAATGCTTCCATCTCAAATCTTTCTTATTCAAAGTCATTTAGCTGAAGCTGTAGATCCTGCACCACATAAAGGAGAGGGTGGACTATCGAGGTTTCTCTTGCTCTTGGCTATACTTGGTCGAGAGGTGTCAGTTCCGGATGGCGTCGGAGTCAGCATTAGTAGTGAGACCATGGGAACACATGTGAAGGGAAGAAGGGCACCTGCATTAACTGATCATGCCGAATATTTGGAATGAATTATAATCTTTGAGGATAAGGATCGAGATGGTCAGGATGCCCATTATGACACTTTGGAGCAGTTGGCTGTCCAGACCAGGGAGGAGGAAAAGGGATGCATAATCTGGTAATTGTAGGCTGTACAGAAAGTATTCTTTATTCGGCAGGTTCAAGGGTCCCACATGGTATGTCACCTGCCTGTTGCTCGGTCAAGGGATACTTTAGATCAGCTTGAGAAGATACAGGAAAAGTTGGGGATATATGCAAACATTGTGATCCATGTTTGGGCCAACAGCATTGAAAAGAATAGGTAAGCAATTATGTTTGGAGAGTTCAAGAAATTAGCACCTAAATTACATAATCACTTGGTCAAGACGAACAGATTTAGGGATAAGAAAATTAGGGAGGTGAACACTTGGCTGAAGGAATAGTGTGGGAAAGAAAGATTCCATTTTATATGACACTGGCACCAATATTGGAACAGGAAAGTATGGCTCATTTGGAAGGGGCTTCACCTCAATCATTTTGAGCCACTGAAAATAACAAATAAGGCTGTTACGAGCAATGATGAAGGAGTGGAGAGGTGGTTTGTAATCAGTATAAATAATGATGGGAATTAACTGGAGTGAGTAGATCAACAGTGAAAAAAATTGTGTTATGGGTACAACAGGTAAAGGAGGAACCTATGTTGTACAGCTGTTAAACTAGGAAAGAGCAATAAAAGGCCTGTGAGTAAAATATTAAAGCAGAATTAGTGTGAAGCCCAAATGATTGAAGCTGTCTTTATTTAAATGGAAATAATATAAGGATCTGATTGAGTTAATTGCAGCTGCAAATTCAACTCAGAGAAATTTAATATAGTAGTCATTACTAACAAAGGCAGTACTTGGATCTAAATTCACCAGGTTATAAAATCTCCAGAGAATAGGGAATAAGATAAAGGAAGGGAGATTAATATTGGTGATAAAGGATGAAATCACTTCAATGGTAAAAGAGGATAAAATGAGATGTAAGTAGGCCTTGAAGACTTCATGATAGAAAATTATTTAAAACTACAGGGCAAGTTATACATAAGCCCTCTGACAATAGCTGTGAAATAGTATAACGTGAGAGTGCAGAAATTATAGACAAGTAGGTAGTAAAGAAAAAGTGGTTTTAAAAAGAGATTTTAACTTGCATGTAAATTTGGGATAAGTAGACCAGTACAATTGAAAAAGTAATGATTTCTTGAGTGCGCCCAGGATACTTTGCCTCAGATGTATAGTGAGTATGCCATATTATATCTGGTAAAGAGCAATGATTTAGATTTAGTTAACAGCTAAACAGTGCCTGAGGATATATTTCATACTGTACATAATAAGATTCATTTCAATGTACTGTTCCAATAGGTAATCACAAAATATTTATTAAGGTTCCAAACTTTCTGTGATGAAAATGGGATGGTCCACAGTGAACTGGTCAAATCTGCTTATGGGTGAGAGCAGAGAAACATATTTAAAAATTGCAAAGTAATACTTATTCTGACACAGAATCAGTTTATTCTCCTTAATTGTGGAAAGAGATAAAGGATTACATAAAATTAAATGAAAGCTGGCAAAAGTATAAAAATTAGCATAGGTTCGTGTATCTGAGAAAAATATAAAGAACAGCAAAAGGATAACAGGACTGTGCTCTAGCTGAAGGAATATGATAGAGAGAAACTATTTACACATCATGAAATTGGAGGTTTGGCTGGTATAATTGAAGAATTGGAGCAAACCTTTACAGAAATTAAATTAAGAAACCTTTATATTCACAAAGATTGGGAGATGTTTAGAACTTTCCTCAGTAAATGGCAATTGAGGAGATGGTGGTGTTATCACAGAGCTATTAATCTAGAGACCTAGATAATGTTCTTGGGGCCTGGGTTTAAGTCCCACCACTGCAGATGATGGCATTTGAATTCAACAAAACAAATCTGGGGTTATAAGTCTAATGATCATGAATCCATTGCTGATTGTCAAGAAAAATCCATCTGGTTCTCTAATTTATTTTTGGGAAGGAAACTGCCATCCTTTCATGATCTGGTCAAATGTGACTCCAGACCCATAGCAATGTGGTTGACTCTTAACTGCCCTCTAGACAATTAGCGATAGGCGATAAATATTGTCTTATCCAGTGATGCCCTCCTCCCCAGAGTAAATAATGAAAGAAAAGCTGAATAATTCATTTTACACCTGAAGTTGTAAGGCCAAATGACCTCATTCCATAATGACTCCATAGCTCTTCAATAGATCTTTGTTAACTAAAGGTTTAGGCATGTGGGGCTATTATGGACCAGGCCAGATTTCCTCAAAAGATTTTAAGAAAGTAACCCAGAACCTAACTAGTTGTTTTAAGCAGGTATTAGGTGGATATTCCAGGAGTAACACAGCTAGTCAAACCATTCAGTTTTAGACAAAACCGAACGTATTTACATAAGAACAAAAGAAAACTGAATTTAGAAGAACATAACTATCTGAAAATCCAACTAACATGAAAAGTTGACAAAGAGCAGTTCCGATTTCTTGCAACATCCTATAAACACACCCCTTGACAAAAAGATTCACTCAAACACAGATACTTACTGGAGAGAGATGTCAGAGAGAGAGTCAGCCAGAAAACCTCTGATGAATCCGAGAACCTCTTCCCCCAGCCACTTGTTTTGACCAGCAGTTTCAACCAAACCGCTTGCTAAAACCCAACCAGACCAAACCAGCAAAAAAAACTCTGATCTGGGAGAACTGGCCACTCTCCTTTCATTGTACATGCTTTTAAAAAAATGACTTTAACACCTTTTCAAGTAGATAGTTCCAAACATAGCATAACCTTAGCCTTTATGACTCCTCTCGAAAAAAATATCAAGGACAACATAACTTTGTTAAAGAGGCAGAGGCTAGTGTATCAAGTGAGAAATCAGATCAGCCACGATCTCACTGACTGGTAAATTAGCTCAAAGGACTCAGTGGCATATTCCTTTTCCTATATTCTTAAAATGGTATAGTTGTACTGGACTTTTGTTTTAAAGAATGGTCAATTCAACCATTCTAGAGCTCATGAAAGCATTCAACACTTTGGAAGTTTATCACATCATCAAGTTCATCAATCTGGGCTAATACTTAGTTTATAAAGTTAATTCTAGTTTGTCAATTTTTATTTTGTTTTGCAGTAGTAACCCTCTCATGCTTCTGAAATAATTGCACAAAGGCCAATATCCTGTCAGCAAGTTACCTTTTATTTATACATGCACAGTAAATGGACTCTGACCAGCCAGCCCAGAGCCAGTCCCTCGACTGTTTATATCCTCCAGCCAAGGCTCCCTGATGAGCCCAGGATCCCAAAGTCAATGAGATCGTGGCTGATCCGATAGGCTGGCCCTGGCTACAATCACTACAGATTCTTAATAATTAATCAAATCCAGGACTAAACGTTATCTAAATCTTTAGCTACAATATCATCTGTTTTCAGGTCTCCTTACAATTTCAATTGGTTGATGGTAATAAGAACTGCAGAATTCCAACCAATTTGTAAAATTAAACATCATGAAACTGACTGTTCAAATACCAACAACTACTGACTGTATATTTTCTTTAGCATATCTTTTTGGATTCACCTCTTATTTTTGTGTTTGTGTTACAAATTCTAAAGTTTAATAATGTATAAACTCATTCCTTGTTAGCTCAAGAAAGCCTGGTTAAATTGGCTCCTTATAAAATATAAGTTCTGAGAGAAAGATACCTATAAGACAAATAATCAATTTTTGAAATTAACCTTGTTGCATCGAACCAAGCAATAAAGATGGGATCCAAAATTACTGGAAAATCTCAGTTGACCTGGCAGCATCTGTGGAGAGAAATCAAAGTTAATGATTTGGATCCTGTGACACTTCACAGCAGTTCGAAAAATGTTGATATTTATGCAGAAAATGTGGTGTGGTGAGGAACGGGGAGGGAGTAGAGTAAATGATAGGTGGTGACAGAGCCTGAAGAGAGAGAAAAACAGGAGGACATGTCAAGGAGTGGGTAAAGGTCAGCCTGGGAGAATGAATAGCTGCTAATAGGGACTATTAGTGGCTGACAACGGTTTGCATGTGGTAGCAGTCCATGTGATGACAAGGCCCAATATGTGAGAGTGGGAGAAAGACACTGGGGAAGGTGTTCATGCCCTAAAATTATTGAACTTGGTGCTAAGTCCAGAAGGCTGCAGAGTTCCCAAGCGAAAGATGAGGTGTCGATCATCCAGCTTGCGCTGAGTTTCGCTGGAGCACTGCAGCAAGCCTGAGTCAAGGATGTTGGCTAGCGAACAGGGTGGTGTGTTGAAGTCTGCAAAACAGACCCCGAGCTTCCAGTTGCCTGCTACTTCCACACACTACCATGTTCCCAGCCCAACACCTGTGAAGCTCAGCGCAAGCGGGAAGAACAGCATCTCATTTTCTGCTTCTGAACTCTGTAGCCTTCTGGACTCAATATCAAGTTCAACAATTTTAGGGCTTGAGCACCTTCTCCATGCCTTCCCCCCATTCCGACATACCTGGTCTCGTCATCACATGGTCTGCTACCATACATAACCTATTGTCAGCTATTAAAAGTCCCCATCAGCAGCTTCATTCTCCCAAGCTGATTTTTACCCACTCCTTTTCCCATCCAACAGTCATTCTCTCTCTTTGGGCTCTATCTCCACCTATTGTTTACTCCTTCCCCTCCCGCCATCCCCATTTTCTGCATAAATGCCAACCTTTCCTTAGTTACCATTAGTTCTAAAGATGGGTCACTGGACCTGAAATGCTAACTCTGATTTCTCTCCACAGATGCTGCCAGTCCTGCTGAGATTTTCCAGCAATTTCTATTTTTGATTCTGATTTCAGTATTGCAGTTCTTTCAGTTTTTTTTTAGCAAGAAAGGGAGCCAGTTCATTCCTCCACACCTGAGAAGGTAAATAGATTACGGTTTTGGAGCATATATTGGAGAACCTCACATAGATGTAACAAACTGAGGGCTCATCCAGGATCGGGTCATGATAATACCAATAAGAAGATTTGTGACAGTGAATTTAACCAAGGCATCACAAGTGGTTCAGGTGGACATAACCACAGCATACACCATACATACAGTGGCTCAGGTATCACAGTATGTAGCAGTTATAGTCACATTCATTAGAACACGAATGAATGGGGATGATGTGCACTGAGCAAGGAGGAAAAATAGGGAAAAGGAAGGGAATGAAGGGAAGAAATTGGAAAATGAAAGGAATAAAACTTCTGTAATTAATACATCTAAAAGAGAAGGTAATGGATAGCAACAGAAGAAAGAAGGTTGAGTATACAGGCAAGGAAAGAAGTTGGAAAGTAACACTTTAGGAGTGGGAGAGAGTGGTGATGGAAAACATCAGCCACTTTGAACCACAATAACCTGAGGGGAAGAAGAAGGGCACAAGCTGAACTCAGTGTGATGGAGTGGTGTACCAGTTTCACATGGAAGACTGGAAAGGGATTGGAGAAATAAGTGAATGTATGGTTTGAGTAGGATATCGGTTTATGATGCAGTGAGAATGAAAAGTGTGTCTTTGTTGAGTGAAGTGAATTAACATTTTAAAGTGAAGTGTAGATTTGGGGATGCAGAAGGAGTGCCAGGTTGAAACGAATAGGCAGGGTGAAGTGCTTTTCTCTTACTTTTTTCACAGGCTATGATGTCACTGGCTAGACAAATAATTTTGCCCATTCTTAAATAACCTTGAGAAGGTGGTGTTGATCCACTTTTTTGAATCACTGTAGTCTATGTGACGTAAACATATTCACAATACTGTGTGTTTTAAAAAACTAGATCTAGAGGCTGAAGGAAAAAGAAAGAAAAAAATATGCTAGATTGGGCTTAATGGGAAAAAAAACAACAATTTGAATGTGCTAGGGCAATAAGTTTATCCCATGAATGGGTAAAAAAGGAATAGCACCCACTTGAAGGGGAGGGAAAACATGACCTAGAATAAGCTGAATAATGGTAATAAAATAACAGACAATATTTGCAATTGGTTCTTAAATATAATAGAAACACACCATAACCTTCACTTTAATATCCAGAGACCAAACAGAAAAAGTGAATTATTAGAGTAAATCAATAATTATACTGAGAAGTCAAATTGTGTGACTTTTCTCACATCTAGTTATGCTGCAGCTACTGGCTTATATTGAGAGTCATGCAAGTACAAATCTCTGCAATCAGTTCTCATACTTAATCACATATACAAAACGCTGCTCAATGTTCGCTGAAATGTTTCATGTTCGTAAAGTTAATGGAAAGCACAGCAGGAGATCAATCAGGGAAAACCATAATGTAGAAAAATTACTGCTCCTGTGATGGACTGAGAAAGGCCCACGTGGAAGCAATATTTAAAAAGGATAATAAATCGAAACTGGAAATCACAAGTCCATTAGTTCAACATTGGGTAATTGGCAAATTACTAAATGGAATTATTAGGGATACGTTGTATAAATACCTTGATTGGGCAAAGGTTATTTCAAATTCTCAAAAAAGCTTCAAGAAATGAAGGTCCTACCTTTCCAAACCACTTGAACCTTTGGAAAGTTATTCAGTTGGTGGATGTCGGTTGCCAAGGTGACATTGTGGGGTCATACTTTGCCTCTGTATTATCCCATTAGTCTTTAAAGATTGCTGAAGATAAAAAGAACTGCTCATTTTATCCAATTAATTCATTTCTGCTTTATTTTCTGACAGACATAATTCTTTGTAGCAACACCTGTTATCAGTAAAAGGCTTGAGCTTCATAACTTCATGTAATCTGAGATTATGAATCATCATTTTGAATTCAATGCCACTTATCATGAGAGAATAATGGAACAGTAACATAAAAATTTGTCAAATAGGTACAAGGCAGAAGTAACCATTACAAGCAATATTTGAGAATATTCCTATTGTTTTCAAGGGACTTTTGAAGGCATTTTTCTTGAGTATTGTGTGGGGATTTCACAAGGATTTATACACAAGTCAATGTTATAAGGTTTCTATTTTTTTTGTTGGATCCTAAATCTTTGGTCATTAACACCAAACTGAAAGACTGCTGTGTGCTGTTTAATGGAGATGTGGCTTACTCCTGCTACACCTTGCAAACTGAGGGGTTCTCCATAGATCACATGGACCACACAGTGTCCTTGGGTAAGGCAAAGGACAGAGGGGTATGCCTCTTCCTGGGACTCAGAAGTGGCAACCCTGATGAGCTGCTCCTCTCCAGACCTAGAATAACTTATGGAAAAATGTCGTCCCTACTACATGCCACGTAAGTTCACCTCCGCCATCCTGATCGCAGTCAATACACTGTCTCATGCGGATGTAATATATGCCTTGGATGAAATTTACACCACTACAAATGTTCTGGAGACTAAATTCCCTGAGGCCTTATTCATCGTGGCTGGCAACTTCAATCAGGCTAACCTCAAACAGGTGCTGTCGAATTACCACCAACACATCGCCGGCCCCACTGGAGGACCGAGCATCCTGGGCCACTGCTACGCAAACATCAAAGATGCCTACCGCTCCATACCCCATCCCGTACTTTAGAAAATCAGATCATAATGCTGTATTCCTCCTCCCAGCCTACAAGCAGAATTTGAGGTGGAAGGATCTTTCACAGAAAGTAGTACAATGCTGGTCTGAGGCAGCAGAACAGCATCTCCGGGACTACTTGGAATCAATGGACTGGACCACATTCAAGAACTCAGGGGACAACATAGACGAGTACTCCACCACTGTCAAGGACTTCATTAGCAAATACATGGAGGACTGCGTGCCAAAGAAACCTTGGATGAACTGGGAAATCCACTCCCTACTGAAGACCAGGCGTGCAGCATTCAAATCGGACGACTCAGACCTTTCTCAGGAAATCCAGATGTGACCTCTGCAAAGCTGTCAGAGATGCCGAGGCAGTACTGGACCAAGGTAGAGGCCCAACCTAAACATATGGACACCCACTGCCAGTGGCAAGGCCTAAACAACATAACGATACAAAATGAAGCAGAGCAAGATAGCGCATAAAGACACTTCCTTCCCTAATGCTCTCAATACCTTCTATACTCGGTTCGAACAGAATGCCAATGCCATGGTGACCCCTGCCCTGACAGTCCGGGACACACCTGCTCCCTCTGTCACCGCTGCAGATATCAGATTGGTCTTCCTGGGAATCAACCTGAGGAAAGCAATGGTCCGATGGAGGTCCCGGCAATGCACTTAGATCCTGTGCAGACCAATTGCAGAGGCATTCACTGGCACCTTCAACCTCTCCTTGCTGCAGTCTGGAGTTCCCACCTGCTTCAAGAAGACCACCATCATCATGGTACCTTAAGAAGAGACATGCAACATGCCTTAATGACTACCGCCCAGTGTTTCTGACCTCAATAATCATGAAGTGCTTTGACAGGCTGGACATGGCCCACATCAACTCCAGTCTCCCAGCCTGCCTCACCCCCTACAATTTGCCTACCAGCAAAACAGGTCAACAGCGGACTCCATTTCCCTAGCTCTGTACTCATCCCTAGAACATCTGGACAACAACAACACTTACATCAGGCTTCTGTTCATTGACTACAACTCTGCCTTCAACACCATTATCCTCTCCTGACAGATCTCAAAACCCTGAGACCTATGTCTCGGCTCCACCCTCTGCAACTGGATTCTTATCTTTCTGACCCACAGACTGTAATCAGTGAAGATAGACAACTGCACCTCCTCTTTGATTATCCTCAACACTGGAGACACCAGGGATACGTTATCAGCTCCCTACTTTACTCCCTGTACATCCACAACTGTGTAGCCAAATTCCTTACTAACACCATCTACAATTGTTGACAATACTAAAGTGGTAGGCCGGATATCAAACAACGATGAGTACAGGAAGGAGATAGCAGGCTTGGTTACATGGTGCAGTGATAACAACCTCTCTCTCAATGTCGGCAAAACAAAAGAACTGATTATCAACTTCAGGAGGAAAAGAAGAGAACGTGCCCCCAACTACATCAATGGAGCTAAAGTGGAGATGGTCATGAACGTCAAGTTCCTAGGAGTGACAATAACCAACAATCCTTTTGGGACCTCCCATGTAGATGTGACAGTCAAGAAGGTATCACAACACCTCTTCTTCCTAGGGTTACTTAGGAAATTTGGCATCTCCATACAGACCCTCACCAGCCTCTACAGATGCACCATAGAAAGCATTTTATCTGGGTGCATAACAGCCTGTTTCAGCAACTGCTCTGCCCAGGACCCTAAAAAACTACAGAAGGTTGTGTGCACAGCCCAGACCATCACAGAGCCAACCTCCCATCTACGGACTCAATTTACACCTCTCGCTTCTGCGGAAAGCCTGCCAACCTCATCAAAGACGCCTCACCCCCTCAGTAATGCTTTCTTCCAACCTCTTCGGTCAGGCAGAAGATACAAAAGCTTGCCACACACACCAACAGTTCAAGAACAGCCTCTTCCCTGCTGTTATTAGACTTTCCTGACTACAAAAAATGCTGATCTTGCTTTGTGCACCTCCTATGCAGCTGTAACCTCGCTATGTATGCCTTGTTATGTCTTTGATTTATATGACCCCGTTGGTTATGATCTGTCTGTACTACTTGCAAAACAAAACATTTCACTGTACATAGGTCCATGTGACAACAATACATCAAATCGAAACCAGCTTCCCATGTGCATTAGCTTGTTTCATGATAAATGGAAAGACAACAATGAGTGGTGCAATGGCTTGGTGCTGCCTCACAGCACCAGGGACCCAGGTTTGATTCCACTCTCAGGTGACTGTGTGGTGTTTGCACATTCTCCCCATGTCTGCATGGATTTCCTCTAGCTGCTCCATTTTCTCCCACAATCCAAAGATGTACAGGTTAGGTGGATTGGCCATACTAAATTGCCCTTGGTGTTTAGGGATGTGCAGGCTGGTGGGTTAGCCTTGGGAAATGCAGAGTAATGGGGATAAGGTGAGGGCTGGGGCTGGGTGGAATGCTTTTTAAGGTTTGGTGCAGACTCTTTCTACACTATAGGGATTCTGTAAAGAAGACTAGTGAAGGGCTGTACAATGGATGGTCAATCCAGTCTCAGTGACCCTTGCAATAATAAGGGTAGAGTCAAAAAGTGTGACGCTGGAAAAATAAGGGTAACCCTATCATCTTAAGCAACAATGTGAGTAGCTGCATTGCATTGCCCTCATCACCTCTTCCACATTTCTATCCTTCTTCTAAGTTGTCTCCAGGTGATGTGCACTTTGTGACTTGTCTGTTTTGCAGAGCACAACACACCATAACCATTCTGACTATCTGACTGAATAACACCCTGTTGATGGCTTGTTCAATTACATGTCATTTGATAGTCGCTAGTTACTCATGGGTGTTATTTTCCAAGTAAACACACCGGAGCTTGAAACCGCCACTAATGTAGGTTCAAAATGGTCAGAAAAACTGAATTGTTGTAGATGAGTGGTTAAGGTATGGAATACACTGCCTTGGAGTGTGGTGAAGACTGGTTTCAATTGAAGCATGAGAGAAAGTATTAAATGACCATTTAGATCGAAATAATGTGCCAGGATATGCGAATAAAGCAGGAGATTGGTACTAGGTAATGACATTAATTTGAAGACCCTGTGCAAATAGAATGGGTCAAATGGCCTCATTACGCACCCTAACACTTCAGTGATTCTACAGTGAACTCCAATTTTTTTTTAAAGCTGACCTGGAGGCTCTAATGCAGGAGTTGAACAAGTAAACTATCATGGGAGCCAAGCTATCACCGGAGCTATGAGGACTTAACAGCCAAATATTCTGGAAGGCAGTAGGAGCAGATAGACATTATTGTCAATATCAAGGGGCAAACTGCGAGGACCTGGTGTGCTGCAAAATATTGGAACAGCTCACAGAATTGATCAAGGTCAGTGAGTAGTTAGCCTTCAGATACCATATCAGATCTATTGCATTGCTTATTTCAGACACCGTTCAATATACCACGTGCAAACCACCTACTAATTATGTTTATCAATAACAACTCAAAACTCATCCTCATGCTTAACATCATCCTCACAAAATTAACACAGTGACAAGATTCACACCCACATCTTACCGATTGTACACAAAAAAAGAAATTGCTGGAAAATCTCCGCAGGTCTGGCAACATTTGTGGGGAGAAATCAGAGTTAACTTTCAGGTCCAGTGACCCTTCTTCAGAACTAATGATAGCAAGGAAAAAGTTTTTTTTAAGGGTATGGAGGGGGTAAAGAGTAAGCAATAGGTGGAGATAGAGTGCAAAGAGAAAGAAGAACATTTGGACAGGGTCAGAGTAGGTGAATGAATAGCTGCTAATGGGAAGGATTAGTGGCTGACAATGGGTTGTGTGTAAAAGCACAACATGTGATAACAAGGCCTGGTGTGTGGGGGTTGGGGTAAGGACACAGGAAAAAAGTGCCTCAAGCCCTAAAATTATTGAACTCAATATTCAACCATGAGAGTCATGCCACCTAACACCTTCCTTATGGTCCCTGACTCATTTTTCTTCCTTCCTGCAGGGCAGGATGGTGCACAAGCAGAATCAGCAGGCGTTAACTGAGAAGTGACAGGGAACAGCTGCATGTCCAAAAGCCTCATGGATGAAATGGTGTTTACCATTATTAAGTTGACCATTGTTGAGGCAGTGACAAAAAGCAGGACTGAATGAAAAAGATAACATGATTCTCATACTCAATTCTCCCTCTCACTTTCCACTTCACCCTCCGTATATACACTTTTCAGATTTTGAATTCTCAGTTGTCTCCAGATGGGTTAGGCATGCACGTCTTGTCCACTCAACCTCACCATCTCCTTGTGTCTTTCCTCTCCCGTATTGTATGCACGCTGCCCACATGTGCATGGGTTACACACTGCAGTTTTCATCGATGTCACCAACAGATAGCCACTGTCATCCAGCAGCTACATTTTGGTTTGCTCAAATGTACATAGCACTACGGGCAACGAAAGAATGAAGACATCATGATTACTGCCAGCATGTTAAGCATTGGTCATCATGATTCTTTGTGCGTTGTCACATAATAGAACAATAACAGTCTGTTTTCTTTGTTGACTTTGGAAGTGAAAAGAAAGACCTATTCCATGTGTGATGATTGGAAGCATTACAAATTTATCTAATTTCATTTGGAACTGTGAAAGAATCAGAAAAACATGGTTATTGTTTTATACTAAGAAGCTTTAAAATAAGTTTTGAATTCTTTGTCTGCATATTTGGAGCAGTTTGGATTACAACTTATGGTTCGACCTGGGTTTGAGCTCCAGGGAGAAATTATGTCATAGAGCAGGAGGCTGACATTAGCAAACAGTGAGGATCACAGAGATTTCATATCCATGCCAGACATTAAGTGAAACCCATCAATCAGCTGACTGACTGCTTTCAATGGAAGATGAGCTTTGCTTTCAAATGAGGATTAAAAATAGGAGAAAAATGTGGCAGCAAGGTCTCGTGGTTAGGGTGGGGAGACTTGCAGGGTGGAGCTGCAGAAGAATCAACATGTTTTTGTGAAACACAGACTTTGATACAATAAAAGCATGTTTACTGAGTGATGCTGTGGACCTTCCTGCATTAGGGCAAACTAATCCTGTCGTGGACACCTCAAAGTATATGCAAATTCAGAGACTAACGTTGCTCCAGATGTGAGTAAAGATGCCTATTGTTTGTCCTCATCCAGATGTTGAGTTCTTCCAATTACTACCTGCTTTCAATTTTGGGACTTTCAAGGTTGTTCGATGTTTAAAATTATTAGGTCAATCATTTGGTAAATTTGAGGAAAAACTGGGGAAACTGAATAGGAATTTAGAAACTGCGTTCTCCGTACAGATCGTTTTGGGAAGTTGTAACAACACTTGATCATGATTCAACTGAGTAATTCCTCTTCTGTTGTACTAACCAAGTACATCACAGTGACTGGATGTTCATTGACCTTTCCCACTTGATTACTTGTAAGGGGAAAATTTCACTGAGATTTGATCCTATGGAGAAGAGTTGTCAAGAGTGAAAGTGGGCCTCTGTTTTCACCTCACTTCTCGGTAACTCATGTTGATGGATCCTTTAGAAAGATGTTCCGGCCCATCCATTAGAGGTCAGACATTATTTTATTTAACCAAATCAAGTCAATAATAAAATGTTGCTCAAATATGCAAGATGTCACATAATTATATGTTTTTATCTGTGATTAATGGCCCTATTTTTTAATGTTGATCTAATGATCTACAGTACTCTAGGATGGTATGTCTTTTTCTCTGTATTCAAATCAATTTGTCTTATCAGAAACAAAAGAAAAATGGATGAGTGAGTTGATTTGTAGAAATAATTGGAGCACGGATAGTTTACCATACACTTGACATCATACAATAAAGTTTACTTCATAACATAAAGGCATATGAAATAGGAACAGGAATAGGCCATTCAGCTCCTCAATGAAGTGATCCACTTTGGTAGAAAAAACAGGAAAATAGATTATTATCTGAATATTTAAGAAAGAGGAGGTGTAACCAGATATGAGTGTTCTTGTAGATAGTTGCTGAAAGTAAGCATGCCACCGCAACAAGTGATAAAGAAAGCAAATGGCATGTTCGCCTTCATAGCAAGACAATTTGAGTCCAAGAGCAGGGATTTTTTACTGCAATTTCAGGGCCTTGGTGAGGCCACATCTGAAGAATTATCTGCAATTTTGGTCTCCTTATATAAGGAAGGATGTTTTGGCAACAGGAAAGGTAAAGTCATGATAGATTTACCAAACCCTAAGGCTACTCTCTCAATTGAGAGAGAGATGGTAGTGATTTAACCTAAAGGTCAACATGCTTTAGATGAGGGGAAAGGTTGAGAAGGAGAATCCTTCATGGTGACCTCAACCTGGTGCAGGAAAATGAACCCACATTGTTGAACCCACTCTACATTGTAAATCAACAGTGCAGACAACTGTGCAACTGACTCCATTATGGGTATGCAGGGAGAGCAACAATGGTTTACCAGACTGATCTCTGGGATGCCATGACTGACATATGAAGAGAGACTGGATCATTTTGGACTATATTCACTGGAATTTAGAAGAATAAGGGTGATCTAATAGAGACTCATAGAATTCTAACAGGAATAAACAGGGTGAATAAAAGAAGAGTGTACCTGATGACTGGGGAGTCTAAGACCAGGTGTCACAATCTAAGAATCTGAGGATATGGGTGTCATGCAAATTAAATCGACTCAACTCAAATTGCTAGCAAGAGTAAAGAAAAAGCTTTATTTTTTAACCTCTGCATGCAGGGGGACCAATACATTTGGCAAAGGTGCCTTGTGTAAGGGCCTTGAACAAATTTCATATATTCATTTTGTACTATTCTTATCATACGCTCAAGGACAAGAGCTGAGAAACATCTTACTTTCTCATTCCCTTGCCGTGGATATAATTGTCTTTATGTTTCCCTTAGCTTTTGATGAATTTGACTGCTTGCAAGGTTAGGTTGAATGTTTAGCAAAGCATTCTCTTTCAGATTTCACAGTAAATGTTAATTTTGTTAATTTTTCATTACAATGGGGTAGACCATTTACAACTAAGATGAGAATGAACGTCTTCACCCAGAGAGTGGTGAGCCAGTAGAATTCTCTGCTGCAGAAAGCAGTTGAGCCCAAAACATTGAATGTTTTCAAGAAGAAGTTAAACATTGTTCTTAGATGTAAAGGCATCAAAGGTTTTAGGGATAAAGTGGGAATGTGGTGCTGTCATGGATGGTCAACTATGATTATAATGAATGGCAGAGCAAGCTCGAAAAGTTGAATGCCCTATTCCTGGTTCTCAAGCGTGACCCACCATTCAACAAGAACATGGCTGCTGTACCTTGGCCTAAACTCCTCAGAATAGCCCTTAACTCACTATTATTTCAAAAATCAATCTAATGTCCAATATTTTAATTAAAAATCTGGAATAGAACCTATTTCAATGTCATTGGATTCTTAATGAATATAGATATGATCTTGATGACTTTGCTCCGAGACTGCACAAATGCTTGAAATAAAATCAGACATAAATAATTTAGGCCACTTACATTCCTGCTGTTGTTGAATAATACAGTAGTATTGTTATACCTGAATCTCTTGTTGGCTTCCAATAAATCATTGTTCCACTTCGATAAGCGACATAAAATATTAACGTTAGTAACCAATTGTAGTCTAAAAGAATGCAAAATTACAGTTCAGATTACTGCTTCAAAACAACTGCACCACATTGTAGAGTTGCATTATGAAAGCTTTGCTGCTTTTTTTCACATTTTATGCAAAATTCTGAATACTTTAATGCCATGTCATGTTGCAATATATTTAATTTCACCATCAATTAATGTTGCCAGTTTCATGCTCCAATTGTTTTCAATTGTGAAGAAGCAGATGGCTTTATTATGTTGAAGACAGGCTGTAGTTGTTAGGTGAAGGGCAAAAACAGGCTGTTCCAGAGAATTTATACAAACCACATTAACCCTGGCCATGTAAACCTCTGAGAAGTTAACTAACAGCATTGCAATCTACATGGGAAAGCACACTGATACTTATGCACCATCGTCCTATTCCCTGGATCATCATATATTTAAAGATTTAATCAAATTACTCAAAATCCTCAATTTCCCAATCTGATATACTCGGGTAACAGAAAACACTGACCAAGTTTGTGCACTTAACCAGAATTTTTTTTTAAACAAAAGCAAATTACTGCGGATGCTGGAATCTTAAACCAAAAGAGAAAATGCTGGAAAATCTCAGCAGGCCTGGCAGCATCTGTAAGGAGAGAAAAGAGCTGACGTTTCGAGTCTAACTGACCCTTTGTCAAAGCTTTGTCAGAGCTGACTCGAAACGTCAGCTCTTTTCTCTCCTTACAGATGCTGCCAGACCTGCTGAGATTTTCCAGCATTTTCTCTTTTGGTTGTTTTTTAAATGACAATGTATGAAGTATCAACTTGTAACTCTTGAACCTAAACCCTACTCTTAAACCCCACTACAACCATGTAGACAAACATAGACAAAAAGAAACTAGACATTACCAGAGGAGAAAATGTTGGGGAAGCAGGATTCAATGATGTTTTCTTTTGCTTTTTCACGTCCTCCTGATCTCCAATCTTCTTTCCATGTCCATTCAATTCTTCACTGCAGGCACACAGCAACTGATGCACTAATTGTTTAGTCTCTCTAAGTCACTAGTTAGATGCAACAGCTCATTGGCAGATGTTGAGTGAGAACAGCAATTTTTTTTTGTTATTCAGCAAGAAGTGAAAGGATGCTTACTTTTTAGCGTTTGAAAGCTTTCATCTGCGATGTTGTTTACACACAAGCTTTCCACTTGCCTAAGAGCCAGAGAGTTGTCATGCTGAGCACATCTGACCAACACAACTGGTCCGGTTTGAAAAAAATCAACAGATTATCTATGGGCAAAACTGACCTGAACACACCCATGGTACTGGTGCGACCAGGAATCTTCCTTCACTGTATGAAAAAAAAAGCAACCTTGGAGATATAGCTCATAATTAATTCTAATAACTTGTTTTAACATTGTAACATTTGCTTTCACAGTCTTTGGCTTAAAGTAACATCTTTTTTCCCATTTTTGTGTGTCATCCAAATGTAAAGGAAAATGAAAAGATGTGTCTTTGTAACAGCAAAAGTCTTAAATACCAACGCAAGCAAAGGGTTATTGTGTTTAACCAAATTGAATGAAATAAATGAGTAATGACTATTTAATAATCCTTGGTTTTTCTCCACAATTCTTCCACCCACAAATACCACATAATAAGAAGTGGTGCAGACTGAAATTCAATGACACCCCACAAAATGATTTGCCAAGATGTATCATGGCATCTTTGCTAATGCCACAAGGTACAATAATGAAACAATCCATTAGACCCAGGAGAACAAACTTCTAGAAGACCAAGTAATTTTACAGCTTAATACACTTCACCACTTTAAGAACTATGCAGACAGCTAGCAGTCTTAAGCTCTTTGTCAACAAGCAGTCAATAGGGAACAAATGGAAAGATCAACAAAGTCAAAAAGCATTGTAGGCTAAAGGCTTTACTTCAGACCAGATATGAAATGCAGAAGAAGTGTGTATTATAAAGCTTTAAGACTTGTCACAACTGACTGTCATAGATTACATTGAAAAGCGAGAAGCTAGAAGACAATTCCCAGTTGGATGTTTGGCTAGTAAGCAAACATATCAGAGGTCTGTGAGTTAACTAAGAATCCATTGTAGGCAAAGAGAAAAATGTTAAATTAAGATCATAAAAACATAAGAACTCGGAGCAGGAGTAGGCTATTTAACCCTTCGAGCCTGCTCCACCATTCAGTAAGATCATGGGTAATCTTAGCATGGCCTCTGGTCCACTTACCCGCCCTGTCACCATAACCCTTAATTACTTTACTGTTTAAAAAATTATCTCTCTTAACCTTAAAAACATTCAATGAAGAAGTCTCAACTACTTCGCTGGGCAGGGAATTCCATAGACTCTCAACCCTCTGGGTGAAGCAGTTCCTTCTTGGTGGTATAAGGAAATAGGCTATGAGCATCAGCTATAATAATAGGAGCACTTACAGCTCACAAGGTTTGTTGCCAATGTAGTAAGCAGACTGCATGACAGAAAGCTACCACCTCCTATCTATTGGAACTATATGTCAATTAAGCCTTGTCTGGCTTTTTGCATTTGAGTGCAGTGCTCCATCATGATGATGTTCCTCCTGCTCAATATTCTCATTTTTCTCCTCAGAAGACTACTGCCATTCTCCCAGCTCTTCAGTATCCAGCAGATTCTCCTTTTGCCTGCTCCAATTGTACAAAGTAGACAGGCAGGAGGCTGGAAGGACACAACAAGGCAGGCAGCATCAGGACGTGCAGAAATCGATGTTTCAGGTATAACCCTTCTTCAGAACTGGGGGTGGGTGTTGGGGCAGCTGCAGATAAAGGTGGGGGCAGGGCAGGGCAGAGTGGGGATAGAGGAAGACAGGTAGAGGGTATGATCTGGTTGGTCAATGGGAGGAATGAATCCAGCTGGTGGCAGGAAGGAGTGCAGGGAGGCAGAGGGGGAGGGGCTGGGAAGGGAGTTGGGGAATGGAGAGGAAGGTTATTCTAAACTGGAGAACTCAATATTGAGTCCTCTGGGCTGCAGGGTGCTCAGACGGAAGATAAGGTGCCGTACAGAGTACAGCCAGGCTGGGATTATACAATGTGCTTTGTCTAAATTGCACTACAATATAAGATTCTCCCCATTTCGCCAAACTAGTCCAAACCATATAAATCTCAGCAGGTGGCCTCTCACCTGTTCCATGATGGTTCTGGTAAAACAATGGCTGTATGTATTTATACACAGCCTCAGTCAGAGGGTTGTATAATAGAATGATCAACCATAGTGGCAGACGGTAGCTCTGTCCCCAGTAACTCTTTTTGTAAGACATCCAGCCCTTGATGGTCCGTGACAAAGCTGCTCCTTTAATAAAGTTATGCAGTCCTTCATTTTTTTTCTCAGAGAGTTTGTAAATGACACAGACTCTGAAAAGTATGAAGGCTGAAGAGTTTTAGGGCCAGTTTGATAATTGCTAACAGATACTGCCTCAGAAAAAGGCTTTCAAGTTTTAAAAAAAACACTTGTACAATGAAAAGGGAGTGGTCAGTTCTCCCAGCTCAGCTTTTCTCTGACTTTGATTTTTTTTAGCAGTAGTGGAAAAATTACTAGACCTGGAAGCAGTTCCAGGCTAGTACTCTCCTTTGACTTCTATCCTGTAAGACTCTGTATTTCACATCACCTTTTGTGCCAAGGGGTGTTTAGGGGGATTGTTGCAAGTATTTGGAGCAGCATCATTAAGTTGGGATGTTCTGTTGAGTTTTTTGGTCTTTGGTATTTTTGGAGTTTTTGGTATTCTGTTTTCTGTTGTTTCATTCAGTAATCTTGTAAATAAATTCTGTTTTGTTTAAATCTAAGTGGTTTGACCAGCTGCATCTCTCCTGGAATATCCACTCTACACCTGCTTAAAACAACACACAAATTTAGGGTCTGGGCTACTTTCTTGAAATGTTTTGAGGGGTTCTGGCCTGGTCCATAACAGATCCCCTCACAGTGGGACATGGAGAACTCAAAGACAGAATGATTCTGCATGGAATATGAGCACAGGTACATTTATTCCAATTAATGCAGCACAAGCCAGGCCATACAATTAGAGTAAGAGATTGTAAATGTTGTATGATTACTGAGACCTTGTTCTCCCACTGCCAGATATCTCCCAATTCCTCACATCATTCAAGAAAGTGAATATTGCATATAAGAGCATGTTGGTAAATAGTTATCTCAAGGTGAAAGGAAATCGACTCTATGCAATCTGAGACATCAGATTGTGAATTGTGGTGTTAGACCTATTCTCTCTTTCAATTTGGCTATAAATTCAATTGTATTATGATCATTGCTACCTAGAGATGTCTTTACTGTGAGGTCACTAATTGTAAGGTTGATAACATTTGGCATCAAAGATTGTATTGTGGAATTTTGACCAGTCAGTAACTTGCAGTAACCCACATCTCCTTCGGCATTCACACCCCCTGGGTGTAGGGTAAACACCCTACTGAATGACTGAAAACAATTTGTTTTTAAACGTGCAGCAATTCGTTACACAGTGCTTGGTTTAAAACCAGCCCTGTTTCCAGTTCATTCCACAATTAAAAATACAGACAATAAAGTGTTCATCTCCACACCATAGCATCCCTCTTGACCAAATCTAGTCCCATCCCAACAGTTGCCATCGGCAGATCAACTCAGCACTCAGTGGATATCTGCTGATACACCAATATCCTGGCACTACACCCTGTTTGAAAGGTTGTTATGTATTTGGGTGACCTGGCTTTCTGATGCTGACCATCCTGGTGACTGACAATCATTCTGAAAATGTTGAAGGGGAAAATGGTGCCATGATTCTCCAACAGGGACTTGGAGCTTGTGCTGGACAAGGTGGTCCAGAGGAGGGCTGTCATCTTCCCTGAGGAGGCCAAACCATTATATCTTAGCACTCTGGTCTGAGGTTGCAGTCCAGGGCCATGGAGTCTTTACAGTTTGGATGAATGGCCAGCAATACTCAAACAAGCTTAATGACTATCTCCAATTCTGCAACAGTGTCACTCCATCTTGTTTTCCCTACACCATCTCCCTATTCCCTGCTTTCTTTGGTCAGACCCCATAGATTGGCTGCATTTTATTTCCCTGAGTCACTTATCCTGACAGCCCTGGACAAGAAATGGACTGACTGATGTCTATATCTTCTCAACTACATTAAACAAGCCCTCTGATTTTTGACCTTCCACCAAGGGAACAGTTTTTCTCTATCTACCTTATATAGATCCCCCACGATTTTGAATAACTATCCAATTACTGTTAACCTTCTCTTATCCAAGAAATGCAATTCAGTATTGCCTTGGATTAGTTGTCAATAATAAGTTCTACAAGCACAGCCTGAATATTTTCTGCATTAGACCAAAACTGCAAGAACATACTGTTGAGCCTACTGGATACTGTGGTATTGCAGATGCTGTGATGTGTTGAATTACTTCATGGAAAATGATTTTACAATCAAGTCAGTGCGACTAGGCCAAATGTGAACTAATAATATAGATTCTGAGCTGAATGGCACTAATCTTAGAAAGTTAGACCACAAAAACTCTTCTAAACTCCAAATTGACTTTGACTGCCTTCTTCAAAGAAGGAAAGAGAAGAAAACATGCACAATCAATACAAACACCAAACGTTTCACCTCTATCTCCTTCCAGCTCACTGCTTTACCAAACGGCCATTTCAAATCTACCAGCTAAGTTAAGAAGCTTTTCTTTTACAGTGGAGTAACAATAATTACCTTAGTTAGTTAATCCCATTTGACACCTTTAAAACTAAAACAGTAAAGACATGTCTATTTCCAGGAAGTCGCAAATCAATGGAGTACATAAAAATATATAATTAAAATGGGCAGTATTTGAACCAGAACTTTGCAAAGGAGATCCTGATCGTATTTCTTTTTTTTTGATTATTTAAGAATCGCATCTTTTTGAATGTTTGATATGAAGAAAGAAAGCCTTGCATTAAAAGCCCTTCTCCCCGTGTCTCGTGGGTTTCCTCTGGGTGCTCCGGTTTCCTCCCACAGTCTAAAGATGTGCGGGTCAGGTGAATTGGCCATGCTAAATTGCCTGTAGTGTAAGGTAAGGGGTAAATGTAGGGGTATGGGTTGGTTGCGCTTCGGCAGGGCGGTGTGGCCTTGTTGGGCCGAACGGCCTGTTTCCACACTGTAAGTAATCTAATCTAATCTAAAAGTAACTACTGATACTTTTCAAATTCATGTTTTGAGGGTAATTGTCACAGATTGAAATGTCAGATATGTACAATAGGTGCTTTCACCAAAGTATTGATTCAAACCATTCTGCTTCAGATTGGTAAATCACAATTAACCCTTCCTGTTTTAAGTTGCTGAGAAGGTGATTGTGTTCTTCAGGAGATTTCTGTTATTAATACTTGGATCAAATTGAACAAGTGGAATGTTCACAGAAATATTTCATGCTAGGAGTTTGCGATGTTATTGGAAGAGGCATTTCCACTTTCCATTCAACTCATCCTTCACGCCTGTATGAACAGCACTAGCAATTTAACACGGGTTCTGGAAAGGAATCTAACTCTTGTCCTGGAAGGAATCGCAATCTAATTTTTGATGGAAAGCTGTCTTTCAACAGACAGATTCCACACCCGAAGTGGAACATTGTTAAACATGCTGTAAAATCCAGACAATATCAAACTCAGCCCTGTCAACATTGCAAAATTCTTCTTATTAACATCTGGGGTCAGGGTGGGGGTAATACCAAAATTGGGAGAGCTGTTTCACAGACTAGTCAAGCTACATCCTGATATTGTCTCTAAGATATGATTCCATGAGTATGACTATGTCCCAAACACCACCATCGGCATTCCTGGGTATGTCCTATTCCAGGCAGAACAGATGCAGCAGAAATAGCAGCACAGGGTATACAGTTAGGAGGGAGTTATCCTACAACATTGAATGTGACTCCATAAACACTCATGGCATTGGATCAAACATAAACAAGGAAACATTCTGCTGAATAGTGGACGTCCCCAAATCCCAGACTACTCATTCACCACTCATCCTTCATCCTTTGGTAATTTCATATTTCTCCCAGATTGTCATCCTCATGGAATGTACTGCATCGTGATGTTAAGAATGCTAAAAAGCTGTGGAACATGTGTACTATGGGCTATGCCTGGGCAACTCAGCTCCTGATCTCAGTGCAGCTTTAGTACAAACAAGGAAAAATGAGCTGAAGTCAAAAAGAAATTTGAGAGTGAATGTCCTTGATATCAAAGCAATTTTGATAGACCTTTGGCATCAAGAAGCCCTAGCAAAGCTGAAGACAATGGAACAACTCTCTGTTCATTGCAATCATAGCTAGCACAAAAGGTGATTGTTGTTGAGGTACATCATTTCAAGCCCTGGACATCACTGCAGGAGTTCCTCAGGATGGTATCCTAGGCCCAATCATCTTTAATTATTTCATCAATGACCTGTGCCATCATAGGTCAGGAGTGACTGTCTACAGTTTCTTATGGTCCCTGGCAGAGCAGTTGCTATACCAGCATGTTATGCATTCGATTAGCTTGCATCTGTAAAAGATGGTGAGAGTCTGTATGGACATGCTGAATTTCCTGAGCTGCCTGAGGATGAAGAGGCATTGTTGTGCCTTCTTGAATGTCACATCTATGTGGGAAATCCAGAACAGGTTATCAGTTATTGCCATTCCAAGGAACCGAACGCTCTCAACCCTCTCCACCTCAACTCTATTGATGTACATAGCAGCGTGCCCTCCTCCTTTCTTCCTAAATTCGATGATCAATTCTTTTGTTTTGCTGACATTGAGAAAGAGATTGTTATCATTGCGCCATGACACCAAGCTCTCTGTCTCATTCCTATATTCTGACTCATCGTTGTTTGATATCTGTCCTACCACGGTGGTGTTGTCAGCAAGCTTGTAGATGCTATTCATGCAGAATTTTGCTACAGCGAGATTAGCCTGGAGGAGATAATGGTGTTGAAGGCAGAGCTGTAGACGATGAGTAGGAGTCTGGCGTAGGTGTCCTTGTTATCCAAATGTTCCAGGGATGAATGGAGGGCAAGAGAAATGGCATCCACTGTGGACCTGTTTCAAAGCTTTTCACTATACTTAGATACTACAATAAATCAAATTAAATCAACAATAAGTCAAATCAAATCAAAATATAATTTGAATTGATGATCTTTTGGCCTTTCATGTCTTTGTATATTTCAAAGTATTTCACAGTCAGTGAAGTACTAGTTTAGTATTGAGAAACAAAGCAGCTTATTTGCTCATAAAAAGCAATAAGATATTAATCAGATGATCTAGTTCTGTTGGCCGATATAACATTTTTCTCAGAACTCGTCTTGATGCAATTTGGTATGATTTCTTGCGTGGTCAGAATGCAGTACCTGTCTGGCCTCGGTTTCACTGCTCATGATGTAGAATAACCATTTTTGTTTTTTCTGCACTGTGCTCTTATAACATACACATTGCACAGGTTCATCTATGGCTCCATACCGTCAATGCTCCTTAGTAGACATACCTGGTGACATGCCAATGGTAGATAAATTGCACAAAGCATGTAGTCTGGTTAGACCTATCCATATGTTTTGACTCAATCTGCTTTGTAGTGGTCCTTGTATTGTGCAAACTTTAGGTTGATTTGTCTTTTATATAAAGCTTCCATTTGGATCAGCGCTATCACTAGCTCCATTAATCAGTCTAGTTCCATGCCCATGAAGTCACAATCATATTGCTTGTCGATGCATCTCTTTATGAATTGATCAATGGTCTGGCTCAATTGTTGCCAGAAAGAGATGAACTCCAAGTGCTGTATTTTGAAGTTGAGCTTCACTCCTACTTTATCTTTAAGTTGGTTGTATTTTTTCTGCACTCTTAAAATGGTCTTTGGATTGAATTGATGTATTTTCTCTTAAAGGTCTCCATTGTCTACAGCAGCATTTATTTAAGTGGCTTGTTTTCTCGATTTACAAAGATTGACCTCCAGAAAAAAAATCAGCTCCATGCATCATTGGAACAAAATGAACTCTGAAAGAAGACCTGAGCTATTCAATAGAGTGTTGAAAACCATATGGACACCTTTGAACTTTCTCGCAGGATTTTTAATGTAATTTGAAATGTTTACAGCCATCAGATTTTTATTTTCCCAGCCCTGTTCAATTTAATTTAGCTTTTGAGGTAAAGTACTTTTCATGTACACGGCTTCAACTTGTCATAGATTAATATTTCATGGCAATAGTAGCATTGTTAAACATATTCTGATTTTTGCTAGTTTAGCTATAAGCTTTTCCCAAACTCTGTAATTTTGGTGGTAAAAATGCTGCAGGATTTCCAAAACGAAAGTAAACAGTGAAAAATGCTTTTAATCATCAGCTTCCTCAGGCTAATGGGAACAGTTTTGGGATAGATTCTTTTACTCAGTCCAGTCTACACTTTAATTAGAATTGGAATTAAGTTTATTGTCATGTATACTCAAGTACAGGAGTACAAGTTAACAATGTTGCCCCTCATGGCACATTTTAGGTACAAAGTACGTAGGTACAAGTCTTAGATACTTAATAAAGAAATAAAGAAAAAATAGCTCCATTACCTCAGAGTTCTTCATAATGTAAGTTGGAAAAATAAGAAATAAAGTTAAAAGGATAAACAGTACAGCCACATAAACAGGTAATAAATAAACGTCAGCAATAATTATTTCTCCTTTCTGTGGAATTCTAACTAGTGAGATTGCAGTCTCTTGTTGTTGCTCAAGCTTTACTTAGGTAGATCAGTTATTTGGATTATTTCATGAATGTCTCCCAGATTTGAACAATCTATCAGGACTAGCATGTCTGGAACAATTACAGAATGAGGATATGGTGTGTGTAGAATCCTTCTGATTAGGTTCCCTACAGTATGGAAACAGGCCATTAGGCCACACCAACCCTCCAAAGAGTTACTCACCCGGACGAATTTCCCTCTGACTAATGTACCTGATCTGCACAACTTTGGATTGTGGGAAGAAACCGAAGCACCCGGAGGAAACCCACACAGACATGGGGAGAATGTACAAACTCCTCTCAGACAGTCACCTAAGGCTGGAATTGAACCTGGGTGCCTGGTACTGTGAGACTGCAATGCTAATCACTGAGCTACCATACCACACAATCGTTTGCTGATTCATAATGGTTGGTTAACTTTCACAATTGTTCTTTTAATGCTTGAAGATTGTATATTTTGTAGTCAAATCTTTCAAAAGCATGCTGCCACCTTGTTATGTTCTTTATAAATATGCCCATTATACACAAAGATTGGTAACACAATCATTCTGAATATAAGACTTCATGTAATCTTGGGCAGCTCGCCATCATCTTCTCAAGAGCATCTAGGGATCGGTAATAAATGTTATGGAGTGGAACCGAAGTGTTATCATGGTGCAATTATTACAAACAGTCATTAACTTAATCTTAATCTTACATTCACAATTTAGCAAATTCTTTGAGTTGTCAATCAAAGGATTAGCAGATGTCTTTCGAGGGAGATGAATGCAGGTCATTTTGAATTTTAAATCGATTAAGTATTTGAAGAAATTTAAATGGTTTAAGTATGCTTTCATGAATGGTGGTTTTTTTTCTTTGTTGTCATAATCAAGGCAAGAGTGGATAGTTAGATCTTACATTATGTCATCTCAACATGGTTCCTCAGGTCACCAAATAGTGGATACCATATGGGTATGCATGGAAGCTGTAAATGCAAATAGTGATGGCTGAGTTGACATGAGTTCACATTAAGTTGGCAGGCATTAAATTTGCATTAGGTATATATGGGCCATTAATGCGGTTGTGGGCATCAGCTAGCATAAGTTGGCATTGAGTGGCAAGGACAAGGGGCAAGGAGCTGAGGTGATTGCATAGCAAGGATCAGAGCACCTCATATCTAGCAAAGTACATGGGACAAAGTGCCAGAAAACTGAGGCAAGCTTCGCAAACAGCCCATCTCAGCACTCAGCTGCACTGTCACTCCTCTGATTAGCATTAGGGGATGGTAGGTCTAATGTGAAAATCCTATCATGTGACAGAAGTTATCCCTAGGTGTGCCTAATGAATTGGGAGATTTCCCAGCTTCCACTACCTGATTTGGGAATAAAAATCCCAACAAAACTGGTATATTTTCAAAGTAAAGTATGTTTTATCAAGAAATACAATAAAACCAATCATTTCCATTCCTGCCAAATAACTTTTCCAAAAGACTATAAGTTTTAGGGGCAGAATTAGGCCATTTGGCCTATTAAGCCTATTCTACCATTCAATCATGGCTGACATGTTTCTCAACTCCATTCTCCTGTCTTCTCCCTGTACCCTTGCTCCCCTTACTAAGCAAGAAGCTATGTATCACTGTCTTAAATATTCTCACTGACTTTGCCTCCTCAGCATTCTGCTGTAATAAATTCCACAGATTCACTGCCTTCTAGCTGAAGAAATCCCTCCTTATCTCAGTTCTGAAGGATTGTCCCTTCACTCTGAGGCTATGTTCTGCTAGTGGAAGTATCTTCTCAATGACCACTCTGCAGGTCTCTTAGTGCTCTATAAGTTTCAGTCAGATAACCCCCTTATCCTTCTAAATTCCATCAAATACAGACTCAGAGTCCTCAATTGCTCCTCATATGACAAGCCTTTTATCTATGGGATCATCCTTGTAAACATTCTTTAGACTCCCTCCAACATCAGTACATCCTTCCTTAGATGCGGGGCTGAAAATTGTTCATAAAATTCCAAATGTGGACTGATCAGAGCATTATCAAGCCTCAGCAATATATTCTGCTCTTGTATTCTAGCCCTCTTAAAGTTAATGTTAACACTGCATTTGTGTTCCTAACTGCCATCTGAAGCTTCATGTAAACCTTAAGAGAATCTTTAACTAGGACTCCTAAGTCCCATTGTGCTTCAAATTTCCAAAGCCTTTCAAATGAGGAAAGAAAGACATTTGTACTCTTGTGGAATGCTGGACTATTATTTATGAATTATACATGGAGGATAATAGAGCTCAATTTTTATTTCAAATATAAATCAGTCACATTTTTTTTTACTTCTATACTCTTTCCACTAATCCTACGACTGAGTTCACGATTTTGTTGCTGATATTACTGGTTATTTACTGTTTTGTAAGGTTGCTATCTTCTGGCAGTTATACTTTTGAAGAATATTAAAGGTGGGATATCACAAAATGCAAACGAATACGGAATGTATGTGCATCAAATACAAATAATAGTGTCATTGGTTAAAGGTAAGTCTTATGGCAGTTATGAAGGAGAATTATTCAGCATTCCTTACAAGAAGTAACTTTTATGCTCTAAAGAGATCATTTGACGATTATGAGCAAACAGTCCTCAAATACAATAGTGCTTACATGCCAGGGACACAGAATATTTCAAGGACATTCACAGGAATAATTAAGAGAAAGGAGGTTAAGATGAGGGTGATAGGCCAGAGAGGGGGTGGAGGCGGAGAGGTCGGGAAGAAGATTGCAGGTCAAGAAGGTGGTGGTGAGTCTGAGGGTTCGGACTGAGAAAAGGTGAGGGGAGGGGAAATGAGGAAGCTGGAGAAATCCGCATTCATCCCCTGTGGCTGGAGGGTTCCTAGACGGAAGATGACTCGCTCTTCCTCCAGCCATCGTGTTGCTATGGTCTGATGATGGAGGAGGCCAAGGACCTGCATGTTCTTGGCAGAGTGGGATGGGGAGTTAAAGTGTTCAGCCACAGGGCGGTTGGGTTGGTTGGTGCGGGTGTCCCAGAGGTGTTCTCTGAAACTTTCCGCAAGTAGACGGCCAGTCTCCCCAATGTATAGGAGGCCACATCGGGTGCAGCGGATGCAGTAAATGATGTGTGTGGAGGTGCAGTCGAATTTATGATGGACATTGAAGGATCCCTTGGGGCCTTGGAGGGAAGTGAGGGGGGAGGTGTGGGCGCAAGTTTTGCATTTTTTGCGGTTGCAGGGGAAGGTGCCGGGTGTGGAGGTTGGGTTGGTGGGGTGTGTAGACCTGACGAGGGAGTCACGGAGGGAGTGGTCTTTCCGGAATGATGATAGGGGTGGGGAGGGAAATATATCCTTGGTGGTGGGGTCCGTTTGGAGGTGGCGGAAATGACGAAGGATGATCCGATGTATCTGGAGGTTGGTGGGGTGGTAGGTGATGACCAGTGGGGTTCTGTCCTGGTGGCAATTGGAGGGGTGAGGTTCAAGGGCGGAGGAGCGGGAAGTGGAGGAGATGCGGTGGAGAGCATCATCAACCACATCTGAGGGGAAATTGCAGGCTTTGAAGAAGGAGGCCATCTGGGTTGTTTGGTATTGGAATTGGTCCTCCTGGGAGCAGATGCGGTGAAGGCGAAGGAATTGGGAATATGGGATGGCGTTTTTACAGGGGGCAGGGTGGGAAGAGGTGTAATCTAGGTAGCTGTGGGAGTCAGTTGGTTTATAGTATACGTCCGTGTTGAGTTGGTCGTCCGAGATAGAGATGGAGAGGTCTAGGAAGGGGAGGGAGGAGTCTGAGATGGTCCAGGTAAAGTTGAGGTCGGGGTGGAAGGTGTTAGTAAAGTGGATGAACTGTTCAACCACCTCGTGGGAGCATGAGGTAGTGCCTATACAGCCATCTATGTAGCGGAGGAAAAGGTGGGGGGTGGTGCCCGTGTAGCTGCGGAAGATGGACTGTTCCACATATCCAACGAAGAGGTAGGCATAGCTTGGGCCCATGCGGGTGCCCATGGCTACTCCTTTGGTTTGGAGGAAGTGGGAGGATTGGAAAGAGAAGTTGTTAAGAGTGAGGTCCAGTTCAGTCAGTCGAAGGAGTGTGTCAGTGGAAGGATGCTGGTTGGTTCAGTGGGAAAGGAAGAAGCGGAGGGCTTTGAGGCCTTCGTGATGGGGAATAGGGACTGGATGTCCATGGTGAAAATAAGGCAGTGGGGACCGGGGAAGCGAAAATCATGGAGGAAGGAGGTGGAGGGCGTGAGTTGTGTCCCGAATGTAGGTGGGAGTTCTTGGACTAAGGGGGACAGAACCGTGTCGAGGTATGCAGAAATGAGTTCGGTGGGGCAGGAGCAGGCTGAGACAATGGGTCGGCCGGGGCAGTCAGGTTTGTGGATTTTGGGCAGGAGGTAGTGCGGGGTTGTGGGACTCTGAGGTTGGAGGTGGTGGATGGGAGATCCCCTGAGGTGATGAGGTTATGGATGGTCTTGGAGATGATGGTTTGGTGGTGGGAGGTGGGGTCATGGTCAAGGGGGCAGTAGGAGGAGGTGTCCTAGAGCTGGCGTTTAGCCTCAGCAATATAGAGATCGGTGCGTCAAACTACCACTGCGCCTCCCTTTGTCTGCCAGTTTGATGGTGAGGTTGGAGTTGGAGCGGAGGGAGTGGAGGGCTGCACATTCCGAGGGTGAGAGGTTGGAGTGGGTGAGAGGGGTGGAGAGGTTGAGGAGGTCAATGTCATGGCGGCAGTTGGCTATGAAGAGATCAAGGGCGGGTAAGAGGCCAGCACGGGGTGTCCAGGTGGATGGGGTGTGTTTGAGGCGAGAGAAGGGGTCGTTAGAGGGTGGGCGGGAGTCCTGGTTGGAGAAGTAGGTGCGGAGGTGAAGGCCCACCTCCTCCCACCCTGCCCCCTGTAAAAACGCCATCCCATATTCCCAATTCCTTCGCCTTCGTCGCATCTGCTCCCAGGAGGACCAATTCCAATACCAAACAACCCAGATGGCCTCCTTCTTCAAAGACCGTAATTTCCCCTCAGATGTGGTTGACGATGCTCTCCACTGCATCTCCTCCACTTCCCGCTCCTCCGCCCTTAAACCCCACCCCTCCAATCGCCACCAGGACAGAACCCCACTAGTCCTCACCTACCACCCCACCAACCTCCAGATACATCGGATCATCCTTCGTCATTTCCGCCACCTCCAAACAGACCCCACCACCAGATTTATATTTCCCTCCCCTCCCCTATCAGTGTTCCGGAAAGACCACTCCCTCTGCGACTCCCTTGTCAGATCCACACCCCCCACCAACACAACGTCCACTCCCGGCACCTTCCCCTGCAACCGCAAAAAATGCAAAACTTGCGCCCACACCTCCCCCCTCACTTCCCTCCAAGGCCCCAAGGGATCCTTCAATGTCCATCAGAAATTCACCTGCACCTCCACACACATCATTTACTGCATCCGCTGCACCCGATGTGGCCTCCTATACATTGGGGAGACAGGCCGCCAACTTGAGGAAAGTCTCAGAGAACACCTCTGGGACACCCGCATCAACCAACCCAACTGCCCCGTGGCTCAACACTTTAACTTCCCATCCCACATGCAGGTCCTTGGCCTCCTCCATCGCCAGACCATGGCAACACGACGCCTGGAGGAAGAGCGACTCATCTTCCGTCTAGGAACCCTCCAGCCACAAGGGATGAATGCGGATTTCTCCAGCTTCCTCATTTCCCCTCCTCCCACCTTATCTCAGTCCCAACCCTCAGACTCAACACCGCCTTCGTGACCTGCAATCTTCTTCCCAACCTCTCCGCCCCCACCCCCTCTCCGGCTTATCACTCTCACCTTAACCTCCTTCCACCTATCGCATTCCCAACGCCCCTCCCCCAAGTCCTTCCTCCCTACCTTTTATCTTAGCCTGCTTGGCACACCCTCCTCACTCTTGAAGAAGGGCTTATGCCTGAAACGTCAATTCTCCTTCTCCTTTGATGCTGCCTGACCTGCTGCAACACATTTCCAGCAACGCATTTTTAAGCTCTGATCTCCAGCATCTGCAGTCCTCACTTTCTCCACAGAAATAATTAACCCAATCTTGCCCATTATTTGAGAGGGAAAATGTGAATAAAACCATAACTTTGAGCATTGCTGGCATGGCACTTAAAGGACTGCTGGAGAGCAGGTCTCTTGCTGAGCCCAGTGAAGATGATCGGCCCTCTGGGCTGGGCCATTGATGAGCTGCTGGAAACGTAAAGGCAAACAGGGAAACATCTAGTAGGTATGCCTGTGGTTGGTTATGTACCCCCAGGTCTTTACATTCCTGTACCCCTTTAATATTTTGTCCCTTATTTTCTACTGCCTGTCCTGGTTCTTCCAACCAAACTGTGTCACTGCACACTTCTCTGCATTAAATCCCTGTAACCAAGTGACTTCCCAAGAATCCAGGCTATTTATGTCCTCTTAAAGTGACTCTTACTATTCTCCTTGCAGTTCACAATACCTCCACATTTTACTTGTCTGAAATTCTCAACATTATTTCTTTCATACCCTGTACCTGCATTTATCACTTCCTCTGACAGTTCATTCCATACATGAACCACCCTCTGTGTGAAAAAGTTAACCCCTCAGGTCCCTTTTAAATCTTTCTCTTCTCATCTTAAAAATATGCCCCCCAGTTTTGATTTCACCCACCTTCAGGAAAAGACACCAGCTATTCACCTTATCTGTGCCCCTCATGATTTTATAAACTTCTGTAAGGTCACTCCTCAACTTCTTGCGCTACAGTGAAAAAGGTCCCAGTCTAACCAGCCTATCCTTATAATTCTAACATTCTAGTCCCAGCAACATCCAGGTAAACCTTTTCTGAACTCTTTGCAATTTAATATTATTCTTCCAATAGCAAGGCAATCAGAACTGTACTCAGTAGTCCAAAGTGGCCTCACCAACATCCCAGCTGAAAATGTGTTGCTGGAAACGCGCAGCAGGTCAGGTAGCATCCAAGGAGCAGGAGAATCGACATTTGGAGCATAAGCCCTTCTTCAGGAACCGAAGATCACCAACATCCCATTTTAGCATGAGGCCCTAACTCCTATACTCAAAGATCTGATCAAGGAAGACAAGTGTGCTAAATGCCTTCTTAACCACACTGTCTACCTATGATACAAATTCCAAAGAATGATGTACCTGAAGCCTTAATCTGTGTGAAACCTAATAAATTCACACACAGCCAGCTCCCATTAACAGCAATGAAAATAAATTACACTATCAGTGTTGGTCAGAGGATTAATATTGATCAAAACACTAATAGACCTCTCTTACTCTGGTCACCATATTATAGAAAGATGTGATTGTACTAGAGAGGATACAGAGGAGAATTACCAAGTTGCTGTCCAGGCCAGTGGAAGTCTGGAACTCACTGTCTGAAAGGGCGGTTGAGTCAGAAACTCTCAGTGTAGGCCTGTAAATGTGCAGGTGAGGCCTGTGAAATCAACTGGCTACAACAAGCTGCAGGAAGTAGATTGTATTTGTTGTCAGGCTGGGCATGAGGAGGCCAGAGGGGAGGAGGAGGTGCAACTGGAGGCAATGGCTGACTAAAGTAGGGGATTCCATCCACAGCACTGTCTGAGGAGCAGGCTTTCTCAGTTGCTGATCCTTTGGCAACAGTTCATGAGATTAGCTGCAGCTTTTTAGCGCTCCTGAATGATGTGGGATTCCTCATGGTGTATGCGTGCAAAGGACAAAGAAAATTTTTAGCCCAGGAACAGGCCCTTCAGCCCTCCAAGCCTGAGCCAATCCAAATTTACGGCCTAAACCTATCGCCCAATTCCTCAGCATCTTATTCCTCTGCTCCCACCTACTCATGCACCTGTCCAGATGCGTCTTAAATGAATCTACTGTGCCTGCCTCTACCACCTCTGCTGGCAATGCATTCCAGACACTCACCAACCTCTGTGTAAAGTATTTGCTGCGTGTGTCCCCCTTAAACTTTTCACCTCTCACCTTGAAAGCGTAACCTCTCGTTATTGAATCCCACAACCTGGGAAAAATCCATCCTGTCTATAACCTTCATGATTTTGTAGACCTCAATCAGGTCCCCCCTCAATCTCCTTTTCTCTAATGAAAACAAACCTAACCTAATCAACCTCTCTTCATAGCTAGAACTTTCCATACCAGGCAACCTCCCCGTAAACCTTCTCTGCATCCTCTCCAAAGTGTCCACATCCTTTTGGGAATGTGGTGACCAGAACTGGACACAGTACTCTAAATGCGGCCAAACCAGCATCATGTACAATTTTAACATGACCTGCCAGTTCTTATACTCAATACCCCATCCAATGAAAGCAAGCATACATATGCATCTTGACCACTCTATCCACCTGTGCAGCAACCTTCAGGTTACAATGGGCCTGCACTCCCAGATCTCTCTGCCCATCAACTTTTCCCAAGGCTCTTCCATTCACTGTATAATTCGCTCTAGTATTAGACTTGCCAAAATGTATCACTCACATTTGCCTGGATTGAACTCCATCTGCCACTTCTCCGCCCAACTCTCCAGTCTATTTATATTCTCCTGTATTCTTTGACAGTCCCTTATGCTTTCTGCTACTCCATCAATCTTTGTGTCATCTGCAAACTTGCTGATCATACCAACAGTGCCCTCTTCCAGATCATTTATGTATGTCACAAACAATGGCCCCAGCATATATCCCTGTGGAACACCACTGGTCACCTTTCTCCATTTTGAAAAACTCCCTTCAAACGATTACGTTCTGTCTCCTGTTGCTCAATCAGTACTTTATCCACCCGGCTAGAACACCCTGCACACCATATGACTTCACTTTCTGTATTAGTTTACCATGGGGAACCTTATCAAATGCCTTACTAAAGTCCATGTATATGACATCAACAGCCCTTTCTTCATGTATCAACTTGACACTTAGAGTCATAGAGATGTACAGCATGGAAATAGACCCTTCAGTCCAACCCGTCCATGCCGACCAAATATCCCAACCCAATCTAGTCCCAACTGCCAGCAATCGGCCCATTTCCCTCCACACCCTTCCTATTCATATACCCATCCAAATGCCTCTTAAATGTTGCAATTATACCAGCCTCCGTCACTTCCTCTGGCAGCTCATTCCATACCCGTACCACCCTCTGCGTGAAAACATTGCTCCTTAGGTCTCTTCTATATCTTTCCCCTCTCACCCTAAACCTATGCCCTCTAGTTCTCGACTCCCCGACCCCAGGGAAAAGATTTTGCATATTTACCCTATCCATGCCCCTCATAATTTTGTAAACCTCTATAAGGTCACCTCTCACCCTCGACACTCCAGGGAAAACAGCCCCAACCTGTTCGGCCTTGCCCTATAGCTCAAATCCTCCAACCCTGGCAACATCCTTGTAAATCTTTTCTGAACCCTTTCAAGTTTCACAACATCTTTCTGATAGGAAGGAGACCAGAATTGTACGCAATATTCCAACAGTGGCCTAACCAATGTCCTGTACAGCCGCAAAATGACCTCCCAACTCCTGTACTCAATACTCTGACCAATAAAGGAAAACATACCAAACGCCACCTTCACTATCCTATCTACCTGCGACTCCACTTTCAAGGAGCTATGAACCTGCACTCCAAGGTCTCTTTGTTCAGCAACACTCCCTAGGACCTTACCGTTAAGTGTATAAGTCCTGCTAAGATTTGCTTTCCCAAAATGCAGTGCCTCGTATTTATCTGAATTAAACTCCATCTGCTACTTCTAGCCCATTGGCCCATCTGGTCAAGATCCTGTTGTAATCTGAGGTAACCCTCTTCGCTGTCCACTACACCTCCAATTTTGGTGTCATCTGCAAACTTACTAACTGTACCTCTTATGCTCACATCCAAATCATTTATGTAAATGACAAAAAGTAGAGGACCCAGCACTGATCCTTGTGGCATTCCACTGGTCACAGGCCTCCAGTCTGAAAAACAACCCTCCACCACCATCCTCTGTCTTCTCCCTTTGAGCCAGTTCTGCATCCAAATGGTTAGTTCTCCCTGTATTCCATGAGATCTAACCTTGCTAATTAGTCTTTCATGGGGAACCTTGTCGAATGCCTTATTGAAGTCCATATAGATCACATCTACCGCTCCGCTCTCATCAATCCTCTTTGTCACTTCTTCAAAAAACTCAATCAAGTTTGTGAGACATGATTTCCCACACACAAAGCCATGTTGACGATCCCTAATCAGTCCTTGCCTTTCCAAATACATGTACATCATGTCCCTCAGGATTCCCTCCAACAATTTGCCCACCACCGACATCAGGCTCACTGGTCTATAGTTCCCTGGCTTGTCCTTACCACCCTTCTTAAACAGTGGCACCACGTTTGCCAACCTCCAGTCTTCCAGCACCTCACCTGTGACTATCGATGATACAAATATCTCTGCAAGAGGCCCAGCAATCACTTCTCTATCTTCCCACAGAGTTCTAGGGTACACCTGATCAGGTCCTGGGGATTTATCCACTTTTAACCATTTCAAGACATCCAGCACTTCCTCCTCTGTAATCTGGACATTTTGCAAGGTGTCACCATCTATTTCCCTACAGTCTATATCTTCCATTTCCTTTTCCACAGTAAATACTGATGCAAAATATGCATTTAGTATCTCCCCCATTTTCTGTGGCTCCACACAATGGGCTGCCTTGCTGATCTTTGAGGGGCCCTATTCTCTCCCTAGTTACTCTTTTGTCCTTAATATATTTGTAAAAACCCTTTGGATTCTCCTTATTTCTATTTGCCAAAGCTATCTCATGTCCCCTTTTTGCACTCCTCTTAAGTATACTCCTACTGCCTTTATACTCTTCTAAGGATTCACTTGATCTATCCTGTCAATACCTTATCAATATGCTTCCTTCTTTTTCTTAACCAAACCCTCAATTTCTTTAGTCATCCAGCATTCTCTATACCTACCAGCCTTTCCTTTCACCCTGACAGGAATATACTTTCTCTGGATTCTTGTTATCTCATTTCTGAAGACTTCCCATTTTCCAACCGTCTCTTCACCTGCGAACATCTGCCCCCAATCAGCTTTCAAAGGTTCTTGCCTAATAGCGTCAAAATTTGCCTTCCTCCAATTTAGAACTTCAGCTTTTAGATCTGGTCTATCCTTTTCTCATAATATTTTAAATCTAACAGAATCATGGTCACTGGCCCCAAAGTGCTCCCCCACTGACACCTCAGTCACCTGCCCTGCCTTATTTCCCAAGAGTAGGTTAAGTATTGCACCTTCTCCAATAGGTACATCCAAATACTGAATCAGAAAATTGTCTTGTACACACTTAACAAATTCATCTCTATCTAAACCCTTTCTATCCTTCCTGTAGCATTTGTATCCTGGAACATTAAGTTGCCAGTCCTGCCCATCCTTGAGCCATGTTTCTGTAATTGCTATGATATCCCAGTCTCATGTTCCTAACCATGCCCTGAGTTCATCTGCCTTCCCTGTTAGGCCCCTTGCATTGAAATAAATGCAGTTTAATTGCTATGATATCCCAGTCTCATGTTCCTAACCATGCCCTGAGTTCATCTGCCTTCCCTGTTAGGCCCCTTGCATTGAAATAAATGCAGTTTAATTTATTAGTCTTACCTTGTCCCTGCTTGCCCTGACTGTTTGACTCACTTCTGTTCTCAACTGTACCAGTCTCAGATTGATCTCTTCCCTCACTATCTCCCTGGGTCCCAACACCAGCCCCCCCCCACCCCTCCCTCCCCCCTTACACCTTACTAGTTTAAATCCTTCTGAGCAGCTCTAGCAAATTTCCCTGCCAGTATATTAGCCCCCTTCCAATTTAGGTGCAATCCGTCCTTCTTGTACAGGTCACTTCTACCCCAAAAGAGATTCCAATGGTCCAAAGATGTGAATCCTTCTCCCATAACACCAACTCCTCAGCCATGCGTTCATCTGCTCTATCCTCCTATTCCTATCCTCACTAGCTCATAGCACTGGGAGTAATCCCGCTCTTCCTACCCTTGAGGACCTCCTTTTTAAATTTCTGCCTAAATCTCTGTAATCTCCCTTCAGAATCTCAACCTTTTCCTTTCCTATGTCATTGGTTCCAATGTGTACAATGACCTTTTGCTGGCCCCTCTCCCCCATGAGAACATTCTGCACCCTCTCTGAGACATCCTTGATCCTGGCACCAGGGAAGCATTGTGCTTTTTCACTGCTAGCCACAGAAACGTCTGTCTGTACCTTAGGCTACAGAATCCCCTAACACAATTGATCTCTTGTAAGCCGACGTACCCGTCGTTGCATTAGAGCTAGTCTCAATACCAGAAACTTGGCTGTTTGTGCTACGTTCCCCTGAGAATCCATCACCCCCTACATTTTCCAAAACAGCATACCTGTTTGAAATGGGTAGAGCCACAAAAGACTCCTGCACTAGCTGCCTACCTCTCTTACCTTTCCTGGAGTTAACCCATCTATGTGACTTTCCGTCCTTCCTATAACTGCCATCCATCATATACTGTTACTGTTGCAAATTCCTCATTGTTTCCAACTGTCTCTCCAACTGATCCACTCAATCTGATAAGATTCACATCAACAGAATTTATGGCAGATATAATCCGCAGTAACCCCTAAACTCTCTTTAAACTCCCACATCTGACAAGAAGTACATACCACTGTACTGAAGGCCATTTTTGCTCCTTCACAATCTATAGACCCAGAAAGTAACACTGTCTTATGCCTCTACAAATACTGCCCCAGGTTAAATTAATAGTTATGGCTTAATCAAGAAACATAACTCCAAAAACATATAATCAAGAAAGAATCCACTCTACTCACTACTGTAGCCTTTCTGTTGGACACACTTAAAACAACGATTAACTTATCTGATTCTGTGCTGTGAACTTCACCCAAACGGGTTCCTCCAAGATTAGTTGTGAGTTTCACTGTTTGTTAATTTTCCCAGACACTCTTCGATGTCCATAGATACATGAATTCAATACAGCAAAGGCACTAACTGTGCGGGTTCTCTCTCTCTCTCTCGCTCTCTCCTGCACTGTCCTCACCATGTGCTTCCTTTGTCTGTTCTTCTCCCTTTTAAATCTGCTGTTGTCTTGACTTTTTTTTCCGAAGTTCCAAAACAATGCAACAACATATGAAACAAGAACTCTATTAAGTTGGTCAGGCACGATCTTCCCCGTACAAAACCATGTTGCCTATCACTGATAAGCCCATTATTTTCTAAATGTAAATAGATCCTATCCCCCAGTACCTTCTCCAGCAACTTTCCCACCACTGACATCAGGCTCACTGGTTTGTAGTAACCCGGAATATCCCCACTACCCTTCTTGTACAAGGGGACAACATGAGCAACCCTCCAGTCCTCCAGCACCTCACCTGTATTTAAGGATGCCACAAAGATATCTGTCAGGGCCCCAGCTATTTCCTCTCTTGCCTCCCTCAGCAACTTGGAATAGATTCCATCTGGTCCTGGGCATTTGTCCACCTTAATAACCTCTAGCCTACCCAACACATCTTCCCTACTTATGTCAACGTGATCCAGACTAATCAAACTGTCTCTCTAATCTCAATATTCATAATTTCCCTCTCCTCAGTGAACAGTGATTCAAAGTAATCATTCAGAATCTCACCCATTCTCTCAGGTTCGACACACAGTCTTCCTTCATTATTCTTTAGTGGACTAATCCTTTCTCTAGTTACCTGCTTGCTTCTTATATAAGAATAAAATGCTTTGGGATTCTCCTTAATTCTGCTCACTAAAGCAATTCCATGACCCCTTTTAGCCCGCTTGCTTCCTCGTTTAATATTGGTCCTACACTTCTGATTTTCCTCCAGTGCCCCATCTGTTCTTAGCTGCCTGCACTTTATGTATGCTTCCCTTTTTCTCTTGGCTAGTTGTATGAGTTCTCCTGTCATCCACAGTTCACGAATCTTGCCTTTCCTATCCTTTGCCTTCAGCGGGACATGTCTATCCTGCACTATCTTTAACCTATCTTTGAAAGCCTCCCACATATCAAATGTAGACTTTCCTTCAAATAGCTGTGTCCAATCCACATTTCCCAGCTCCTGCCTAATTTTGATATAATTGGCCTTGGCCCTGTTTAGCACTGTTCAGACCACTTTCACCTTTGTCTACGAGCATTCAAAAACTTACAATATTGTGGTCACTGTTCCCGAAGAAATACCCACTGCAACTTTTACTACCTGACCTGGCTCATTCCTCGACACCAGGTCCAATATGGCCCCTTCCTTCATCGGACTGTTGACATACTGCTCCAGAAAATGTTTCTGGATGCTTCTTACAAATTCTACCCCATCCAGACCTCTGACGCTAAGTGTATCCCAGTCAATGTTGGGAAAATTAAAATCTCCCATCACCAATACCCTATTGTACTTATTCCAACACACAGAGATCATGCTTGCAGCATTCACAGCCAGGAGATTTACCTTTCCTTTGTTTATGAATCTCATTTGAAAAGATTTCGCTTAACCTGAAAAGATGTATCAAGTTTTAAATTAATTTGTAGTCTAAGATTTAATTTACAGCATCTTTTACTCCTCAACCAGGCAATGACAACTGTCCTGGGAATTTGCTATCAATGCTGGCTATAAAATAAAATCATTGCACTCACTGGAAATATGAGATAAAGTATAAAATACTAAAGTAACAGAGCATTGGGACAGAAAGAAAAGACTTCTGGGTTTAACTGTTCATCAAAAAATTAACCTTTCTTTCTCGTTGGATTTTGACTCATCTGTTGTGGATTTTGAGCATTGATTGATGTTTATATTTTATATTATTGAATATACCTGCTTTAGTTCCCTCAGGTTGGTTTGGGGCTGCAGTGTGCAGAGAACTATAACTTGATCATTGGCTTGCACATGGTTCAAAACAGCAACATGAGAATTTAATGGCTTTTTTTTCCTGAAACAAATTATTTTCATTTATTCAGAAACATATTTGCCATTTTATGTAAATTTCTTAGAAACATAAGGCTGAATCTTACATTTTTGTTTGGGTTAATGTGAACTTGATCATGGGGCTTGGCTGGATTTCTGCTGTGATGTTTAGTGTGATTTCTCATCACATCTTACCAAAGGTACCTCACGAATTACGAACAATGCCCCTGTTATGTGCCTCACATCCGATTGCAGCCCCATCTTAGCCCATACTGACCCTGCATCATCTCATTACTTTGCTGGCTATCTACTGAAAGAACAACATCCCTTGTATTTGTGCTATTGTTAAAAGATAATTGTGTACCCAGAAAAGCACTGGCTAACTGCATTGCCCTGCTCAGTCAAGGAGGTTTCTAGTGAATGTCAGCTATGGGGAAGATGGTGTAGTGATTTTCCAAAAGGGACCTGGATGGCCTTGTCAAAGGGGAGATACAAAGATGAGGAGTCGTTTTCCTGGAGGACTTGCAGAGGATTTGCAGAGGAATTGCAGAGGATGCCACACCACCAGACTCTGGCAGGTTGCTCTGAGTTTGCCACTTCAGTCAGTGCCATCTCCACAATGTGGAGGATTGACCAGCAGTAGCCTTCTTATTTTAACCTTTCTTGCACTGCTACCTCACACTCACTCTATCCTGGTATATTAACCTGCACCAAGTCTCATGCTTGGTGCTGGTTTAACGTACCAACTGCTCTCATTATGACCTACAGCATCTGACCTCCCTCCCATGCCCCATCCTTGCCAACCACCCACACTGTGAATGTTACACATGCCTTCTGCACAGCCTACTCACTGCCATGGAGCACATTTCACCCATCTGCACCAAGACTAATAGCTGTGCCAACCACTTTTATCTCACTCAATTCCTCCCCTCCTCTCATTACAGAAGCAAAGACCCCTTATCAGGGTAGAGAGCCCACAGGGGTGTAGGGATGCATGACATTAGTTTACCCTCTTTTAGGACAGATCGCTGATCCTTGCAGGAGAGGCTCAGGACCACTGGCACAGAGGACCAAGTTATCCACGCATTGTCAACCGAATAAACAACACTCTACATTTCAACAGCAACTCACACACTTCATTGTCAGTCTCATACATTGTACATCACTTTTAACCATTGGCCACATTGCCTTCTCTCCCTTTTGTCTTGCAGGTAAAGCCAGCATGTCTATCACCATTGCAGTGAAATGCCCAGCCCTTCAGGAACCCATCTTCCGGATCTCTGACACCAAGAGCAAGCACCAGCAAGAATTCTTTGTGCAGCACCCCACAGCATCTCAGGTACTGACACCTCTCCTGTCTAGGATTAGGGAGAATGAGAACACAATCTGTTGAGCACTTCCTTATGACAGCTCCACAGCTGGCTGAGGAAGGTACACCCAGGCTGCTGGCACTCAAGGACTGAGAGTGTCCCGCCACCTGCTCATCTCCAAGCAGGAGAGGGCCCTGTAGTGTCAGTAATTGTGGATTTTGTCCCTATGCACATGGAGGAAAAACAGCAGCAGACAGGAAAGTGGGAGGCAATGGTCTCGTTGCTCAGAAATTACAGCAGTGCAGTGGATCATGTGACTATTTGACTGCCCCCATGGATAGGTTGGCAGCTGCCATAGGGAGCCAGGCCCAGCACCCTCATGGTCTGCTGGAGACACACACAAACCACTACTCCATCACCTCAACCATGGGTCCTCAGGGCCAAAGATATGGCAATGGGAGGATGTACTCCTGTTTTCCCCTCCTCAGACGTACCCAGCTGAAGCAGGAACCACACTGTAAGGACACTCCAGAGGTGGTCAGGCTCTCCACCACCACACTCGAGAGCATGGACCTTGTGTTTCAGAGACAGTCACACCACTTGGATCAGTGCCTCACCTTTGACCCTAGGAACTTCAAGCCAAGGAGGCTCATCCAGCCCCTGGGGATCAACCAAACATACCCCCAGGCTCCCCTCCCACCAGCTGAGGAACCAGAGAGTACAGCAAAACATAGTGGGAGGGAGAGGAAGAAGAAAGCATACTGAAGGCACTTCGGTGGCAGAAGTGACAATGCACTGTTTACATGTACTTTTATTTACAAATGACACTATTCTGATCATGTATCTGGTTGGTTGTCGTTTTGTTGTCTCAAATGTAATTGTTCCAGCATGGTCAGACAGGGCACACCGTGGATCAATGTTTGTGGTAAGTGTAAGCATCACACAGTTAGGAGAGATCGTAACACATTGGTCAAGTGAGTATATTGTTCAGGGGACTTGGTGGCAGCCTAGGAATACAAAGCAGAGGGGGATTTGATCCCTTTTCTTGCTTTTTTTTGGGCCTATTGTTTGTAAGGTGTTTTTTAACAGGACAAATTGAAAGTCAGGACAAAATGGAGTGACATCGCAGGAAAGTTAATTGGTTGGTAACATCGCTAATTTGACTTACTTTCAGACTGGAGGTAAATAGGAAAATGTTAACAGATTATAAACTAGAAGACCAGAAGGAATTTTTTTCAAGAAAATAAATTAAGAACCAAGTAAATAAAATGGAGCTGCAAGGCCAGGTGATGTGCTATTCCTGCATGATGTGGGAGTTGGTGGACCCCATTGTGGACCCCATAGTGACCACACCTGTAGCAAATGTTGGTTGCTTGAGGAACTTTAGTTCAGAGTTATTGAACTGGAACTGAACTTCAAACACTGTGACACATCAGAAAGGGGGAGAATTACCTGGACCGTGTGTTTCAGAGGCAGTAACACCGCTTAGATTAACTACCTTGAATTCAGTCAGGGGTCAGATGCAGGAGGGTGTGACTACAAGCAAGACAAATCGAGCGATCTAGGACGTTTTTGCTGAAGGAGTCTCAGCCCTTGAGCTTATCGAACAGGTTTGAGATTTTTGCTCCCTATATGGATGAGAGTGGGGGCTGTAGGAAGGATCAGCAAACTGACAACAGCATCATGATACAGGAAGCCATCAAAGAGAGGAGAGTAAAGAGAAATATTGTTGTAATCAGGGAGAATTTAATCAGGGGAATAGACACTGTTCTCCATGGCCAGGATTAACAGTCCCAAAAGCTGTGTTGCCTGCCTGGTGCCCGTGTTCAGAATATGTCATCTAGGCTGCAGAGGAACTTAGAGTGGGGCACAAAAGATCCAATTGTCATGGCCCACACAGGTCCTAAAGGCTCTGCTGAGGGAATATGATCAGCTAAGGGTTAAAAAGGTAATAATCTCCAGATTAATACCTGAACCACAGATATTTGGCACAGGGTCAACAAGATTAAAGATGTCAATGTCTGGCTGAAGGTATAGGAGAAATGGATTTAATTCATGGGATACCAGCATCAGTGGAGCTAATTCATGCTGGGATCAGAATCCTGGCAAATCACATAACTAGGGCTGTGGATAGGGCTTCAAGTTAAATAGATGGGGGGTGGGACGGAGGTGGGGAGGGGGGAGAATGGGTTCAGTTGCTTGGAAAATTATAAAATCAAAGGAAAAGGAGAAGGTCAGATTGCTGCTGATGATGGAGTTGATTGTTACCAGAAAATAAAAGAAAGAGCCAGAATGTATGAATGGCTTATTGTACCAAGAAACCAGGAAAGTGGGGAAAGTAGATAATTGAACAAATGTAAAGGCTTAGGAGCAAAGTACTTCAGATGCTGGAATCTGTGCTGGAAATAACAAAATGCTGGAGATCACAGTGGGTCAGACAGCATCCATGGAGACAGCGCAAGCTGTTGTAAGGAAGACCATTACATTGTCAGGGTAGGCATTCATCGAATAAGTCGAAAGGAAGAGAAAAACTTTGTCAACTACAAACTAGTTTGTTCTCCCTCAAATGTATAGGCTTTGTGTCTTAATCCACAAAGTATTCAGAATAAGGTAAATAAATTGAGTGCGCAAATCAAAGCAATTGAGAGTACGACTTATAACTTGTTAAGGAGGAGGAGGGCTTAGGAGAGTGTATTGGACAAGTAACCACATAGAGTATGGAAAGGATCAGGAATTTAACTTCAGGCACAACAGATAAGGGGACAACTATGAAATAGGGGGGTTAGTCAACATAAGACTGAGGATCTTGTAGTTACATGTGTGCATTGTACGTAACTGGGTCAATGAGCTTATAGCACATATTTAAGTTGTTATGTGCATCACAGAGATGTGACTGCAAGGGGATCAGCACTGGGAACTAAATATACAAGGATACACATCCTGCTGAAAGGACAGACAGATAGGTTGAGCATGTGGTTTTGCCTTGTAAGTAAGAAATGATTAGATTACAGTGTGGAAACAGGCCCTTCGGCCCAACAAGTCCACACCAACCCGCCGAAGCGCAACCCACCCTTACCCTTACATTTGCCCCTTACCTAACACTACAGGCAATTCAGCATGGCCAATTCACCTGACCTGCACATCTTTGGACTGTGGGAGGAAACTGGAGCACCTGGAGGAAACCCACGGAGACATGAGGAGAACATGCAAACTCCACACAGTCAGTCACCTGAGGCGGGAATTGAACCTGGGTCTCTGGCGCTGTGAGGCAGCAGTGCTAACCACTGTGTCACCGTGCCGCCCACAAATGAAATTAGATTGATTCCAAGAAGCATTGTAGGATTGGAAGATGTTGAATCTGTGTGGGTAGAGTTTAGGTAAATCAAACAAATTACGAGTTATGTACAGATCACTTAGCTGTAGTCAGGATGTAGGGCAGAAAGATAGGTGGAGGGGCAGGTTGCATTAGTGAAGGGGAAGTCTGCAGAAGGATTTTGACAAGCAAGTAGAGTGGGCAAAGAAGTGACTGATGAGAAGTGTGAAGTTATGCACTCTGTTAGGAAAAATAGAGGCATAGACTATTTTCTAAATGGGGAAAGGTTTCAGAAATCTGAAGCACTTGAGTTCGAGTTCAAGATTCTCTTAAGGTTAAAATGCAGGCTCTGTTGGCAGTTAGGAAGACAAGTGCAATGTTAGCATTCATTTCAAGATGGCTAGAATACAAGAGCAGAGATGTACAGCTGAGGCTGGATAAAGTTCTGGTCAGACTGCGTTTGGAATATGGTGAGTAGTTTGAGGCCCTGTATCTGGGGAAGGATGTGCTGGCCTTGGGATCCATGAAGGCACCCTCTTCCAAAGATGCCCTTTTCTTCCAAAAATCCCTCTTGAACTGGTAATTGGCCACTTCATTCCACCTCCAGTAAAAAAAATAAAAAGTATAAACAATGATGCAAGATGCACCTGATATTGAGATTGAAGTCACTTGACTTGTGTCAGATTATGCCACAAACCTTGCCATAGCATTTTGCTTGGGCCCTTACAAGATTACGCCCATAATTTTGAGAATCTGCCAGTATAACCTTCTGACTGATTTTGCTCCACATTTACATTAATGGTGGGTGCAAAATCAATATTTTACCAATCACTTGTGTCTGCCATTCCAATGAATTAAGGCAATAATTGTGAATGTTAGAGCTCATTTTTACCTATGTCAGTAGTTAGCAAATTTGAAGTCATTGTAACTTCCCCTGCATGTTATGTTCAAGTATAATTTACTTAAGAATATAGCAAATAGTCATTAAAAAGTAAAAATAGAGTTTTTAAAAAATTGGAGGCAATTCTAACCAGCCTGAATTGGCAGAAGAAAGTGATGGATTACAAATTCCTGTATTTGAAACAATTCCAACCTGACTCCAGAACACCGATGCTCAGTTTTAATAAAGAGAACAGTGAAACCTACTCTCAGAAGCTGGGTGTAATATTTAAATATTTTCATGCAGTTTACAGCCTCAAATTTAACCACAACTCCAACTTTGACACTTGCAGGCCGTGTTTCACAGGATCATAAATCAAAAAGCTGAGGGAGATGAGGAAGGCTGAGTCCATTATTAAGAGTTTCAGCATTGCTTATGAAACTGGATGAGCAGGTATGCACAGAACTTCAAACATGTCTGTCTCCTTCACTATGATTCAAATATCTCATACCCCATGGTTGAATATTTGCAATGTCCTCTCCCCAACTCCCAATGTTCTCTCTAACCTCTTAACTTCCTTTTATCTCTTCTGTTGTTCTCTGTGAATCACCCCGTTCATTAACGAATGTTCTTTTTGGTTTCCTCTACCACAGTCCTTTCTATCTACACGTGTCCTTTTCAAACCTCTAAAGTCCTTTCATTGTCCTCACAGAAGCACCAAAATCCTCTCTGTTCAGTGTCACCCCAACATGATGTCTAGCCCATGACACCATGCCTTTCCTGGAATATCCCGTTTCCCCAAAACCCTCTTTGGATTTACACAATGACCTGATCCCCTTTTCTCTGTCTCACTTTCTCCTCTCCACACTCTAGTGCCACAGGAATTTCCATTTAATAGGCAATTTGCTTCTGAAGCTAACTGGCTTCAGGCCAGTTACCCCCTCCATGCCCAACCACCAGTCACACATCAGCTATCATGCAGTCTTCTCATAAATACCAGTATCTTTAAGTTACTCTGTTTCTATCAATGCAATCCATTAATAATATCCATTTGTTGCTTAAATAAATAAATACTTTCCCAAAAAACAAATCAGGAGCAGAAATACAGTTAATACATTTTAATGAGTTAAGAACAGAACAGTCAATGCTGACTAAAACTGTTCAATCTATTCGTATAAGGAGAAGATCAATACCCAATCAGCAGCCTATCCTTTTGCTTTTGTTCTGTCGTATCCATGCCAGGCCTCTGCTCGGCATGTTAGAAATTTGTTACCTACTATGAGCCTAATTATTTAACAGCTCGCAGAAACAATTAAATGTTAACTTGAGAGATACAAAGCATTCTCCTAGCCCTGAATTATGCACAACCTTTTTGCTACCTTGTTTCATCTGTCAAACTTTGAAACTTTCAGATAACAAAGACAATGTCAAAGACTGAAAAACCAAGATTGCTGTCTGTGCAGTACTGTAGTAAAGAAGAAAGCAATAATCAGACTCCCTGCAGCATCTTCCAGTCCTATGCTCATGACACTGCCTGGATCAAAACTCACCAGGGAATTCTGTTCTGTCTGTAACTGCATGTGATGGGGACTATGCTACTTATCCCATATGTCTCCATTTATTGCTATTGCAATAGAGAGTCAATTAAAGAATGTGTGTCACGATATGTGAGGCGTGCCTGCAGTGGTCATGTTTAGAATTGCAGAAAAAGCAAGATAGAATTATGGTGAAGAGGAATTGATTACAAGGGGAAGTTTTTGTTTCCTTTCATGGGGCATGGGCATCATCGGCAGGCCAGTATTTACTGCCTGTTCCTTGAGAGGGTATCAACAAACTGTCTTCTTGAGGTGCTGCAGTCTATGTGGTAAAGATAACAGTGGTTGTTAGTTCTGGTGGGAGAAAGGTGGTGAAGTGTTCAGAGTGAGTGAGTGCAGGGGACTAGCACGGTTATTAGTATAGGGGTCGTGGGATGAGGAACGGCAAGTAAGAGAAGATGTTGCATGCCATAGTGACAGTGGTAGTCCAAGAGCCTAGGCAGGAGGTGGTAACAGTAGCAGATTGAAAGTGAGTGTGAATTCGCACAGAGAATAAGAAGGTACTTCCATCAGCAGATTGAGGAATGTCTTTTAAATTCTTGCTGCATTAAAGAGCATTTCTCTAGACCACTGAGACAGCACTGACCTGCATGGCAGGCTTTAGTGTCATGCCTACATTTGGGGTTAGAGAACAACCTTTTTCTGCAACTTTTCATCCACCAGGTCCTCCAGGTTTCAAGGAAGGCTGCCCAGTTTTTTCTTATCAGCCATGATCAGTGTAAGTAAGTCGAGCCATACAAGGCACCTCCAGGCTGATAGTTCTTGACTGTCTCCAACAGCCTTTAAATAGGCTGCCTGGGCTTACAGATCCAGAATGCTCTGGCAGGGGCATTTCTATCCACTTAGTGAGTTGGAGAATTGGACAAGCAGGCCATCATAGGGACATGATGCATGTTGAACAAGGAATGCTTGTGATGATAGCATGAGAAAACACACTAGACTTCACAGAGATACACCCTTCATTAAAAAAGTGATAGAAGTGACATTTATTAGATTTTCAGCGAGACTTATCCCTGAGCCTTTATTTTGTGGTGGTGACGTTTTGGAAAAAGAAAGGTTCAATAACTTTAGCACAGAAATGAAGACACAGCAGTGCTGATTCCAGAGAAGTGTAAAGACAGGGCAGCAGATGTATCAGATATTCTTTCTAAAAGGACAAATGCTGAAAACCGCAGATAGCTCCAGCAGTCTAATGATGTGGAAAGGACTTGGGTGGGGAAGGCAGAACAGTTCTGGATCTTGAAAGAGACAAGCCTGCCACGTAGATATCCTCATAATCCTTGTAACAATATCTGCCATGCCATTGAGCTTATACATGATTGCTATTATGCAATAAATTACATACTCTTTCTAGAACATCAAATGGTTTTCCTTTACTATACTTAACAGGATAAACCCTATAGATCCCAAACTAAAAGGTGACTGTAAATCCATCTGGCTCAGACAACATGGTGTTGATGGTGGTCATCTGACGATTTGATGCTGTTGCACTATTACAACAAGTACCTTTTTGCCAGTTTCCAGCTGTGACAGGAAGAGGTTACATCAGCTCAAAGATTAAGCCACTAAAAACTGCAGAGTGCCGGACATATGACAACACTGGTCATTTTAAATCAGCCTATTGCATTAAAAAGCCTTTAGCTCTAAAGATGAAGGACAAATTATAAGAACAAACAATATCCAACAGATTGAAGAGGGAAGCATCAGTGAAATAACATTCTTCAGAAAAATAAGAGAATCAAAAGAGAAATGTTGGAGTGCTCACTTAAAAATAAATGGGGACCAAACAAATTTTCAACTTGACACTGAGTAAGTGCCGTCTCAGATAATGTAAAATGGTGGAATCCTGAAATATTCCAGCCATTTGACTTCAGAGACCAAGAACTATCCAAACAAAAGTAAAAGGCCAGCTGACTGTGAGACTGCAGTGTGAACACAGCATAATCACTGACATTTTCTAAATATTTCAAAATCAGGGATGTTATTTCTGAGTGGAGAAAACTTGCATATTATCAGATTAGATTAAAAACAGGCCCTTTGGCCCAACAAGTCCACACCGACCCTCCAAAGAGCAACCCACTCAGACCCATTCCCTTACATTGACCCCTTCACCTAACACTGCAGGCAATTTTTTAGCATGGCCAACTAACCTGCACATTTTTGGATAGTGGGAGGAAACCGGAGCACCCGGAGGAAACCTACACAGACACAGTAAGAATATGAAAACTCCACACAGACAGTTGCCTGAGGCGGAAATTGAACCCGGGTATCTGGGGCAGCAGTGCTAACTACTGTGCCACCGTGCCACCCACTTATTTACATGGCCAATGTAGTTAACACTCAAGAAAAACAAGATGAATTCCCAAAGACACTCTATGGCCTGGGGAAGCAAAGTTTAGCATCTTCTTTGGAAAAATTGTGACATGAGATTATGGAATAATGAGTTGACAATTTAAGTCCAAGAGATCATGATGTAAGGTCACACAATAGAGAAAAAGGACATTTGAAGAGAGCTCTCATGAAGGAGACACTCTGACCTCAGGATAAACTATAACTATGTAAATAGGTGGTCTGGTCCTTGTTGAAATAAACACAGATGGCAATAGATGTGAACAACTATAAAGCCCCTTACATCCCAACAAGAGAGTGAAATTATTAGGGCAATGCTTCACAAGAAGTGATTTCAACAATGGCCAACACAACAATGTAAAGATCTGGAATTTAGCACAACTAAATGAAGCTGTGGAGTAAGAAAGCTCATGCTCTGGTATCATTGGGTGGAGTGCCATTTTCACCAAGCTCAATGCTAGTAGTAATTTTTGGTAATGTTCATTGCATGAAGAATCTAAACTCTTAACAAGGTTCATCACAATATTTGAATAGTAATATATTCATTATTTTTTTAACATTATGTATGCACCTGAAATATTCTAAAGGATGGAGACAAACGTCATGAAGGAATTAGAAAGCATCATCAGCCATATGGATGGTATTACTGTTCACTATTCAAACATAACTGAACACGTGAAAAAGCAGAATTGAATGTTTGCAGGTTATGGTGGAAAATGTGAGCTCTCATGCCCTCCTGTCTAATTTCTATTGTTCATGCAATATCATAGCAGAAGATTGTCAGAAGATCAGGGTTACAAAGAATTTCCATCTCCCAGAAATGTCACAAAGCTACAGAGGTTCGTAGGAATGGTCAACCAAGTGAGCCCATGTTTACCAAGTCTGACACAATTAAACTCAGCAGACAGAATCAAGATGTGTTGAAACAAAATATCAGCAGAAGCCATTTTAAAGAAAGAAATGCTTATCTCACCAGAAATTCCAGCTCATTGCAATTCAGAGTGACCAACAATTGTCAATGCTGATGCATCATCAATGAATCTGGGGGCAGTGTTATTTAAATGCAGAAAGACAGAAAAGATACCTAGATCTTTACAAAGCTGGAACAGCAGCATGCTGTGATTAAGATAGAAACAATAGCAGCTATGTGGGCATACAAAAAGTTTTCAGGTTACAATTCAGGATTAATATTTAATATAGAATCAGATGAGCTATTGCTAACATTATTGCAAAGCAAGGAAATGACTGTGATTACTCTGTGATGTACTGGCAATAATAGATTTGAGGATGTTTCGGTCCTCTATGGGTTTTCTTGTTTACAGCTAATACATTTACACTCCAGAAACTAATTCGTCTTTTGTCTTTAAAGATGTTGATTAACCTGCAGTCTATTTTCAGTATTCTCCATTTCTAATTAATTAACAACGAGAAACTATGCATATGCATCAACTGATGAATCATTGAGCTGCCTATGATGAAGCATACTGTTCTTAAGCATGGAAATAAAACAACAGCAAGCAAGGTTATATTTCATTCATTCAGCGTAACATTTTTTTGATTTTTTTTAACGAACCTTTTTTTCTGACTCCAGCTACTTCTCTTGAGCTTCTAATTCTCATTTTGTCACATTGAATATTCCCTGCAATGATTCATTGCGAATAATTGAATTCTGATGAGAAGACATGGAAGGCATACAAGACTAGAATCCTTCAAAGTGCCCCTTCTCACAAACAGAAATCTGAAAACTGCATAGTGCATTTACATTTCAAAGTACAACATTAGGCAGACTGATCGCATATTTTGGAATTTATGAAGCACATGCTAAGTGCATTTAAAAACAAGAGTGGCAAACAAATTTATTTACGTAGAACAAAACTAGTATGGCACAAGTAAAGATTATAATGAAAGCCAACTTCAGTGAGTAGCAATTCAAATGAACCAAAAGTCAGGCATATAAACAGGTATAAAAGTGAGTTTACATGCAGAAACACCTAGACCTGATAGTTCCACCATGCAGCTTTGACAAAAAAATAATTAAACAAAAATCATGAATTAGAAGGACAATGGTTAAAAGAGATCTATAAAACTTCATTGTTGTATGTTATTCTCTAACCAAGTTATAACTTTGACACAGTAATAGTTGGCTTCATGCACTATGTCAAACATTTACTAAAAACATGTAGATAATGATGTATTTTAGGGACTTAACTGTACTGAGTCTCATTTGCACAAAGTAAGTTAAATAGAATTAAATCAGTACAAGCCACCAATCCAATTTAACCTTAGGCTTAAATTGCATCTTGCACTTTATATACAAAGCTCAATTATTTTATTATTAAAGCTATTTTATCATTTCTCCAATACTGTTCGCCAAGCTGGGAATTTGTGTTGCAGACATTTCGTCCCCTGTCTAGGTGACATCCTCAGTGCTTGGGAGCCTCCTGTGAAGCGCTTCTGTGATGTTTACTCCGGCATTTATAGTGGTTTGTCTCTGCCACTTCTGGTTGTCAGTTCCAGCTGTCCGCTGCAGTGGCCGGTATATTGGGTCCAGGTCGATGTGTTTGTCGATAGAATTTGTGGATGAGTGCCATGCCTCTAGGAATTCCCTGGCTGTTCTCTGTTTGGCTCGTCCTATAATAGTAGTGTTGTCCCAGTCGAATTCATGTTGCCTGTCATCTGCGTGTGTGGCTACTAAGGATAGCTGGTCGTGTCATTCCGTGGCTAGTTGGTGTTCATGGATATGGATCGTTAGCTGTCTTCCTGTTTGTCCTATGTATTGTTTTATGCAGGGAAACAACGAGCACCCGAGCTACAAATCTTCTCACAAACTTTGAATTTCTCCAATACATTTGTTTAATTGCTCTGACACAATTTTCAACCTTATCCTAAACATTTTGCTTATAGTACCTCATTTAAATAGTTGTAACCTTTTATTTATATTCAGTAAAAAAAAGGATCTGGTTGCATTTTTTCTTGATATATTAAGTTATATGTGGCAGTGTTTCCTGCCAGATAACCCACTGAAGAAGATCAGAGCCAAAAAAAAATTTCTTCCTAGCTTTTGCTTGTGGACCCAGATGTAACAAAAATGTTTTTGTGGTCCGTCAAGGAATGCATTGGTTCTCACTGCTGCAATCTTGCTGTCTCCTCCTGATCATTGCACACCAGTGTAAACAGCTAATATCACCAGGCAAGAAATAGGTGGAAAAGTGGTTGATGAGATTTAAACAAGACCCAGTCATTACAATCAGTATGATCTCATTCTATTGCAGATAGAAAATTAGCTCACACAGTTCCCTACCAGGAACCTCACTGGCAATTAAAATGCAGAACAATGCTATTTGACATGAGGACTACAATCAAACACAAATTCTGTAGAATTTGCATTTGGATCTCCACTCCAAGTGAGACCATATACATTTGCAACACAGAAGGAAGTTAATCAATGCAGCATGCCTACAACTGTTTGCTGGTGCAGTTCAAATATAGCCTGACTGTCCTGATGTCTCCTCACAGTGCTTGGCAATGCAAACTTACTTTTAGTGATTGCATTGGTGCTTGGCCAAACAGGTTACAGTTTCAAGGTCAATTCTCGAAACATTGTACAGTTGAAGTTATTAGTTTTCAGATGAGGTTTACTGCAGATTTCTTAGAGACAGAGGAAGATTCTAACATCACATGCCAGACTAAATTAATTGTTGGAGGGTTTGAGCTAAAGGGAGCAGCTGAATAGGCTGGGGCGTTGGAGGCTGAGGCGCGACCTTATAGAGGTTTATAAAGTCATGAGGGGCATTGATAGGATAAATAAACAATGTCATTTTCCTGGGGTGAGAACTAGAGGGAATAGGTTGAGGGTGAGAGGGGAAAGATTTAAAAGGGACCTAAGAGGCAACTTTTTCACACAGAGGGTGGCGCATGTATGAAATGAGCATGTACGGAAGTGGTGCAGCCAGAACAATTACAGCATTTAAAAGGCATCTGGATGAAGACATGAATAGGAAGGGTTTAAAGGGATATGGGCCAAGTGCTGGCAAATGGGACTACACTAATTTAGGATATCTGGTTGACATAGACTAGTTGGACTGAAAGGTCTGTTTCCATGCTGTATATCGCTATAACTTGAAGAATCTATAAATATATTGGTTATGAGATTCTTCAAAGCTGATCCAAATCCATTACCATTCTTTTGCTGAGAATACATCTAAACCATGTGTCTGAATGACCCCCACATTTCTGATAATGTTATAGTCATACAGCAGTGCAGCTCCGAGACAATGTCCAGCTATAAAAATATACTCAGATAATAGCACTTTCATAAAATATGTAATTAGACAAAGACTCCAGAGGGTCTGAAAGTTCTGACAAGGCCAGTGGAGGAGTCTGTCATATTTTGCTGGAAAACCACTTTGTAGCATTTGCCAACTCGACCAGAATGTGATACTGGGTCAGGATTGTTTGAGGAAGTTCATTGCCACCAATTCTCACTTGATTAGATTAGAAACTCTACAGTATGGAAACAGGCCCTTTGGCCCAACACATCTATACCAACCCTCTGAAGACCAATCCACCCAGACCCATTCCCCCATCTTATATTTACCCCTGACTAATGCACCTAACACTATGGGCAATTTAGCACAGCCAGTTCACTTAATCTGCACATCTATGTGACTGTGGGAAGAAACCGAAGCACCTGAGGGAAACCCACACAGAAATGGGGAGACTGTGCAAATTCTACACAGACAGTCCCCCGAGGCAGAAATCAAACCCTTGTCCCTGGCGCTGTGAGGCAGCAGTGCTAACCACTGAGCGAAGGTGCTGCCCACCACTTTGTCTTTGCTTTGTCTTGATCATACATATAGTGATTAGTCATAGATGGTATATGATAGAGCACCTGCTCTTAGATAATGAGGATGATTATATGATAGGAATAGAAATAGCTACAATTGGTCAGGCACAATCATTAGAACATTATGGAGGTAGTGCTGATACAAAAGCTTCAGTAGAGCTCCTTGTTTCCACTCAAAGGCCTTGTGTCATATTAGTAGAATGGGTGAAGCCAATGCAATATGAACATTTCCCCTTTAGAAACATTACCATTAACAACATCTCCCTTAAGTGTTCTTCCCTGTTGTTACCCCCTTGCAGGACCGCATAAATAGCTGTATTATATTGACTACTAATCCATTAACCTCCAAGACTGTCAGGTTCTCACCCTGACCTCTCACAAATTCTAAAGAAACGTGGCTTATTTTCATGGGCATCGAGGAAGCATGAAAAAGCTCTCTGTCAAATTGAAAATCAAGATTGAGAACCTGATAAAATGTTGCAGGCTAACTCAGAGCACATATGCAATTAGACCATGGGTCAAGGCAGAATAGGAGAGAGGAGCTGAAAATGTGTTGATGGAAAAGCACAGCAGGTCAGGCAGCATCCAAAGAGCAGGAGAATCGACGTTTTGGTCATGAGCCCTTCTTCAGGAATCCTATTCTTCAGAATAGGAGAGAGACTGGTTAAGATAGGAGTCTTTGTATCTATAAATGTGAGCCACACCTATCACACCAGTGACCAAAAAAGGTGGATTGGTACAAATCTGTGCAATTTCAATGTCTCTATTAAGCAGTATCCTTTGCTTTAATTCATGATTAATTTACTGGAGCTGGAGGTCAGCTTTTCAGTAAAATTGACTGTAGTCAAGCCAATCTCTAGGTGCGTGTAGATCCTAAGTCACAGAAATACTTGATGAATGTAACACATAAAAGACTATTCATAACACATAAAAGAGAGTTCCTTTTGGAATCACATTTGCACCTGGATTAATCCAACATGCCAAAGATCAGATTTTTGAGAGTTTTGGAAGGAATCCAGTATTACCTAGATGATATCTTAGTTATGGCAAGAAACAAAAAGGAGCATCTACACAATTTAGATGCTACTCTGCAGAGACTTGTAGATTATGACCTCAGAGTGATGAAAAACAAATGTGATTTTTTAAAAAAATGTTCTGTTGAATACAAAGGCTATTTCATTAATGGTAAGGGACCACACAGGTCACCTTCCAAAGTAAAAACCATAACTGAAGCACCAGAAGCCAGCTCCTGGAAAAAAACCCATCAAAATAGCAAAACATGACCCTAAGAAGCCAAGAGGCTTATTTTGTTAAGACTTGTTGTGAAGAACACAAGGAGAAAAGCGCTGATATTCTTGTTTACTTTGTGGAATTCTCTAAAAGATGCTTTGGAAAATAGAGACATTGTTATGCAAAGAGAAAGCCAAATCTGAAAAACTGGCTAAAGTAAATAAGGCACATTATGACAGAGAAATGGAAAATTATGCAAAAGGTTGCAAGAGCCAAAACAAGGGACGCATATGCCAAAAAAGGCCGCACATGGTGTCCTTCTGGCTTTGCTTTGAGCATTAACCAAACATCAAAGGTGTGAGTCTTGCTCATCTATTGGTGATGTTGAAACATAACTTGGTGAGCTGTGCAATGAATGCAGTGACGAAGAGAAACTGTTCATCAGCAAAGCTTAGAAGGGGAAATATCATAAGGATGTTGCTGATTATCATGCCAAAGACAAGGTTGATAGTGCAAAGAGTTCCCTGCCAAGAAGGAGCATATTGTAACAGTAACGATGATGATGAAGTTGATGATTAAATTATACATTTTCTTCAGCTTAATTATTTGCTATGTAACAGTAAGTATTTATACCCTGTTACAAGTGTTGCAATCTTTTGATTTTGTAAATTGGTGCATATATGATGTAAGGCAAGATGTAGCTTGAGTTTTAAACTGCACAGTCCTTTTTGTAATATTCACACTACAACAAGCATTTTAAGTTTGCCACAAATATAAGCAACATCACTCAGTGTCTGTCCAATGTAACAGAATAATCATGCAATATGTTTACAACTTAATTCAGAATAAGTGAGGTATGGATTTATAGAAGCCACGCCTGGGTAGTTATTAGTTAATCCAAGATGTGTTGGATTGAAAAGGAGGGAAACAACATTCACTGCTACCTCCTGTGCATATATACATCATGCTACCACATTCCAAGAAATAGTGGTAAGAACAGGTCAAATCCAACAGCTACAAAATGATGAATAATTCTTTCTATGTCTGAGGACTGTTGTATGTATAATTATAAATGTTGTAAATGCTCTCCTTGCAGGAAACTCTGATGTAAAGGGGGTGAGATGTTGTTTATTTGTGTACACATATTGGACTGTCACTTTAAGAGTCTGATCATGTGGTGTCATGATGATATCATCAGCGATTTTGGAGGGAAACAGCTCAGTCTAACTTGCAGCCTTCTGCTGTGAACACCTTATATAAGAAAGTTCCTGTGGTTGTGAAACACTTTGGTGTCATATCCTTCTTGAAGGGTAACACGTTGTGCTGCTCAATCTTAGTCTCTATTTTTGCTTCTTCTCAAAATTTAGCTGAGTTTTTTCTTCTGATTTGACTTCAGCGATGGTGGGAGTTTCTCTCAGGCCTGAACAGAGCTGTATAATTGCAGATTTCACAATGGTTCCTGAAATCTTCAATCTTATTTAAGATCTCTAGCCAGCAGAACACCAACTTAATCCTGGCTGTACATCCTTTTCACTATATCTCAATAGGAAGCTAATTGTAGAGTTGTAGAGATCTACAGCACAGCAAGAGGCCTTTTGGTCCATGGAGCCTGTGTTGCTCAAAGCAAGCCACCTAATTATTTGAATCCCATTTTCCAGCAGTTGGCCCATAGCCTTGTATGCCTTGGCATCTCAAGTGTGCGTCTAAATACCTCTCAAATATTATGAGAATTTTTGCCTCTATCAATCTGATAGCCAGTGTGTTCCAGATTGCCACAACCCTTAGTGAAAAATAAATTCTTACATCCTCTCAAACCCTCCACCCCTCACTGTAATTGATTCTTCCACCAAGGGGAAGATAGTCCTTCCTGTTTATTATTCCCTTCATAATATTTATAAATCTCAATCAATATCACCCCTCACCCCACCACCTCAACTCAACCTCCTTTGCTCCAAAAAAAAACCAATCTCTCTTCATAACTAAAACTGTCCAATCCAGGTTACATCCTGGTAAGTCTACTCAAACCCTTTCCAGTAAAATTGTTTAATGTAGATCCCACAAATGTACACAATACTTTAGCTGTTGTCTAACCAACTTTTTAAATAGTTCCAGCATAACATCCCTGCTCTTAAACTGTATGCCTCAGCTGATAAAGGCAAGTATCCCTTATCCCCTATCCCTTCTAAACCACACTTTAATCCTGTCTGTCTCACAACTTTAAAAGATTGGTGGACAGGCACACACCCAGGTCTATCAGATCATCAGTGATTTCCAGAATCCTACCATTCATCATGTACAGTATTCCCTTGCCCTGGTTATCCTGCTCGAGTGCATCATCACAAATTTATCCAGATTGAATTTCATTTGCCTCTGATCAGGCCAACTATATCTTCCTGTAACCTATGGCTATCCTCCTCCCTATTTACTACCCCAACATTTTCAAACTTATTGACCAACCCTTCTAAATTTAGAAGGGCTGGACACTAATCCTTATGCAACCCCATTTCCAGGCACAAAAATACTCTTTTCAATCATCACAGACTTCCTCCTTCCACTCAGCCATTTCTGAATCCAATTAATCAAATTTCCCTGGATCTGTCAGCTCTTACCTTTGTTATCAGTCTCCCATCTGAGATCTTACGAAAAGCCTTGCTGAAATTCAAGTAGATTACCCTTATCTCCACCTTTTGGAAAAATTCAGATATGATCTACACCCAATAAAATCGTGTTGACTGTTCTTGATTAACCTCTGCATCTCAAAATACAAATTAATTCTATACGTAAGAAATGCTTCCAATAATTTCCCCATTACTGCAATTGGAATGACTGGCCAGTAGATTCCTGATTTCTTGGTTTATCCCTTGTGTTTTTTTTAATAATGGTCATCTTTTGACATATACGAACGAGTAAGTCGTCCATGATTTCAAAATACTCTCGTGTTCAAAATATGTGTTCTTGGTCAACTTGCTGGAGTTTTGGTCTGGCCATACTTTGCAACACAATATTTGCAAATTATAACTGATTCTTGGATACTCTTTTCTTTAAATTTGGTGCACCTTTTTCTTGTTTGACCATATAAAACATTTTTGTTTTGCAATCATAGATAATCTCAACAGAGTTTCTTATTTTATTCCACCATAAATTTCATAATCCCAATGAAAGCTTCTTCTGGTTGTCCAACATGGTTGTTCAACAGCAGTTTGTTTCTGAACAGTAGTTTGTCAGGTATTTGTTTCCAGCAGTTTTTTGGGAGGGAACTCAAGAGTTAAGTTGATTGGTTCTGAAAAGTGTTCACATTGTCAACTCTGGTATGTGCATTGCATTGCGTACAGTTTGGAAACTGGTTGCGCTTCCAACTTTGTGTCTCACTTGTCTTGTATAATATTCCAGTTGGATTTAATGATAGGAGAACTGAGTGGTCTGCCTTGGAATTTTTGAGGCCATGAAAAGCCATTTCATTAATGGGCTGCTGAAGAATTTTTTAAAAAGTATACTTTTCATAATCTCATGTCATTCCATAATACTTTACCGTCAATGAAATGTCGATCACATTTTAATGAAGGAAACACAAAGCCAAATCCACATTATGAAGTTCCACAAACAATATTGAATGATAGCCTGATTATCTGTCTTGGTTAAAGGATAGATTTTGACTGGAATGTGACAAAGAGAAGTCCACTACTTATCTGTGAAATAATGCAATGTGATGCTTAACATCCTCAAAGACAAAAAGTTCATAAGGATTTATTAGTTTCTGACAGTTGTGGATTTGGGGAGAAGGTTCACAAAAAGCTACCTCAGAAAATTAAATGTTTTAGGTAATCCATAATAGAGCAAATACATGATCTACATGAAGAAATACCTAATAGTTTAAAAGACACTATCTTAACACCTTATGTTCTTGTTGTTGGTGTTATAATTATGGCTCCTTACACAACTACACAAATTCTGACCTGTATTACCATTCCAGAGTACAACAATTTGTTAGCATTTCAATGCAGAATAGTTGAAGCCCATTGAAACATGAACATTTTTTATTGTTTATTTTCTAATTACATACAAAAACTTATTCAAATATGGCAATTATGTCACTCATCCGAAACCAACAATATGATAGTTAGAGAACCATGTTTGTAAGCACCATTTTTAAACTGGTTTCAGTTTCTATCTTGTGGAAGTACTCTAATATGTAATAGTTTAATACTTAAAATTTCCTATTACTGCAGAAATGGAAAACTGTAACAGATGTCAATATTTCCAGGTATACTCATTTCAACTGCCATTTAAGAATTTAATTATATTCATTGTGTGTCTGCTGTCCTGACTTAAGGTGATTTTCAACGCATATTCCATTGCTCATCCATTAATCTTTTACAGCATAAGATCAATTCTTGCCTCATTGGCCAAAGGTAATAGGTTCTCCACGAAATACAACCCTCAGACCATATTACATTTCTGACACAAGAGTAGTGCTCACATTACTTCTGTTCCTGTGATTAGACAGCTTCAGTATTAATCATTGAAATTTCCTGTGAACTGCACTGGAACTGTTATCTCGATGAGATCTTTGTGCTATGCTCATATTGCTAACTAATGAGGGTTGTGCTATGCCAGCATTGCATATTGTTTAGCTCAAATAATAACACCACATATTTTCATATTCAGAATAAGGTGCCCCCTGCTGAGCTCTCAAGCTTCATGTAAATGTAGTCCATTTTCAAATAGTTGTATGCTTTTAATGAAATTCCAATAAAGTATAATGGTGTCTGCAGTCATCTTTTACACATTGCATACTGAAACAAGTTTACCATCAAAGAAAGAAAATAATTTACTTTGATATAGTGCCAACCACAACTTCAAGATGTTCCAAAATGTATCAGAGACAATTGAACTGTAGACCTTGTTGTTATGTTTGTCCTGAAAAAGATGGCTTTACAGCAGAAGAACATTTGGAGTGATATTGCAGTAGAATGAAACACAATGGTTAGGCACCTCTCTGTGTGGAGTTGCACATTCTCTCCTTGACTGCATGTATTTCTTCCAGGTGCTCTAGTGTCCACAGTCCAAAAATGTTCAGGCTGGTTGGAGTGGCCATGGTAAATTGTCTGTAGTGTCCAGAGATATGCTATGCCGGTTAGCACTGGTAAATGTGGGGTTATGGGGATAGTATGGGGGACCTGAGTCTGGATTGTATGCTGTTTGGAGGATTGGTGCAGACTTGACAAACCAAATAATCTCTCTCCACACTGTAGGGTTCTGTGATGCTTTCCTCCAACACCTTTGATAGCATTGATAGTATATCATATAATTATGATGATGATATGAGGTATCATTGTAGAAAAGATTTTGGTTTCAAAATGATTTTCCCTGTTGTTTCCCTGTTGTTGACAATGCATGAAAAAAGTAGTTAAGTTATGAAATTTCAAATAAAGTTGTTTTTTACGTAACTCAAAACATTTGATCTCCAAGGTTGTATTCATTTCTGCATTATGTGCAAGTAACAGAGCAGGACTTTGGCCTGCTGATGAGTCTTGCTGGTGATCATCTGAGGTTTCAGCCCAGTTAATTAATTGTGTTTTCTATTTGTGATACAATGTGAGAAGAAGTGAATGTTTTCTGCTGTCTTTTCATTGATGACTGAAAGTGGGAGCCATTTGGATTTCCAGTCAATGTGGTAAATTCTTTTAACCATAACAGACAGATACATGAGTCAGACATATTTAACCATTTTCACAGTAAATGATTTTATTTCTTCATTTCCCAAAACATAAAAAAAGCACAATGCTCTGCTATACCAAACACCTTACATACTGCACCTTCCTCCAAGAATGAACTTTGTAGCTTTTTTTTGACATATTTTACTTCAAATATTACACATGCCTAATAAAAACACATATTACTAACACTCAAAATACCTTCCGTAAATGGAATCTTAATTTCTGGTATTCAATTTTAATTGAGGAATTCTCTGGGCCAGTATAAATAGTTTCATTGACATCACTTGACTTTATTCATCATAATTTATACTGTTTATTTGATATTAATCTAGACCCATTTATGTTTACTTAATCTAGCTTCTTCATTGTGTAGTGTCTTAGAGTAGATCCCCTACAGTGTGGAAACAGGCCCTTCGGCCCAACAAGTCCACACTGACCCTCCGAAGAGTAACCCACCCAGACCCATTTTTCCAAATGACTAATGCACCTAACGCTATGGGCAATTTAGCATGGCCAATTCACCTAACCTGCACATCTTTAAATTGTGGGACGAAATCAGAGCACTGGAAGGAAACCCACAGAGACATGGGGAGAACGTGCAAACTCCACACAGACGGTCACCCAAGGCTGGAATCAAACCTGGGTCCCTGGTGCTGTGAGGCAGCAGTGCTAACCACTGTGCCACCATGCCATCTTATTTCCACCTGTCTTCCTTCAAGCTTGAGCATGCAAAGCCACAAGCTTGTTATCCATTTCACCAAGGAATTCTCCAATCATCCGTAATTATTGAACCATAGAATGGTTGCAGTCCAAGGAGGCCATTTGGGCAATCATGTGGCTCTCAGCAAGAAAGACTCACCTGGTCTCATTCCCTGGTCTTTCTCTGTCGTCCTGCAATTTTCTTTTCTTTTAAGAGAATTATCCACTTCTCTATTGAATCTCTTTCCATTGAATCTGCTTCCACCACACTCTCACACAGTGCATTCCTGATCCTAAACACACGCTATGTAAAAAAGTCTTCCCTGACTTTTTTTTGTGACTTATTTTACTAATTGCTGTCTGTTTCCTGTTACTTAGCCAAGTTAGATATAATCTGGTATTGTCTGATATAATCCATGAATTCTGACTTTGCTTTAACGTATTTCTCCTATTAAATGTCTTTTGGAAGTCTACATGCACCACATCAACTCCTCTACACTCATCAACCCTGTCTGTTATCTCATCAAAATACTCAGCAAGTTAGTTAAATTCTACTTTCCCTTAATAAATATGAGTTAGTTTTCCTTAATAAATCCACACTCATCAATATAACAACAAAATCTGTCCTGAATGTTCAGATGGTAACTTGCAGTAGCAATGTGGGTATTGTTTACTGGCTACAAAGCTATGCATCTTCTGCAGAAGGTCTGCCACACCTCTGACAATACAGGCAATTCTGAGGGTGCTGAGGGTTGTGGGAGGTAGGGTGCCTTTGATGGGAATCAGGTCCCAAAGGCAGAGGTACCTTCCAACAGGAGTTGTCAACATGTCAGAGGCCAACAGTTCCTGTATACAGTCTTGTTATGCTGTCAGAAGGGGAACACTAGAACCCAAAGTTTCAGCACGAACATCAGCCATTTGTGTACGTGTGGAGTAGGGTGGATGTTTCCAGGGATGGGAAAGGGTCAGGCAGGTGCTTCAGAAGCAAGGTTAGGGGTAGTGGTCACCCTGTTTTCCTATGTCCTTGTCTTTGATCAGGTACTCATTAAGATGCATGCACAACTGCCAAGCAGCCTACATACTTAACTGCCTCCACAAAGACTGCATGCCAGCACTCCAACTTGAAGAAGGTTAATCCCAACACCATTGGACTCAGGGCATTAGGTTGGCCTTAATTTATTCTTATTAAGTGGTCACTTTAGAACTTTAATTCACAGCAAAGTTGGAAGGCCAGTCATGGACTTTCCAGCCTAGAATTTTCTTCTGTTAGAGACAAGAAAGCAGAAGAGATCACGTGCACCTCCAACCACCAAATTAAATATCCTTCGCAGCTCTTCCCTTGCCACCTCTGGGCACACAATATTTCTTCCATCAGTTATAAAGGTTTTTCTTCCTGTGAGTTTAAACAAACTGAGTGGTAGTTATTCAGTTTATTCTTGCTTTGATTGTTGTAAAAGGGTGCAACATTTGCAATTCACCAGCCTTCTGGCACTACACTTGCATCTGAAGGAAAATATAAGATTATGGCTGGTACAATTTCCATCTGTACTTCCCTCAGTATCCTTGGATCCATTCTATCTAGTCTTGGATAATCTGTGACTTTAAATTTATCTAGTAGGTCCTCTTCATTAATTTTAACCCATCTAGTCTCTTTTCTTATAAATGTCTTTAGTATCTACTTTTCTGGTGAAGACAAATACAAACTAAACATTTAGGACACAGTGTTTAAGGGCCCTGAGCAACATGCAAGTTTCTGGCAGAATCACAGGAGATGTTCACTGAAGGCCAACTCAATTCCAGGAGCATTTTTTATCCATTTGTTGAATAGAAGGGTGAGTTTCTCACTAGGCAGCAGTGAATTGCCAATTGAGGGCATCAAAGCTTGTTAGATGCTTTATTAACAGCCAAATTCATCTCATTATTATTCAAATCCTACCTTATCAAAAATGCCAAACAAGTTCCACATTGAGGATTCTCGACATTGAAATTAGAGAGTGGACCTAGCTACAGCTTGCCACTTGCTTCCAAAGGACCACAACAGTTCTTGATTCCAAGCTCAGGATTGACCCGTGGGCACCCCCTGTCCACAGAAATTGCCATCTTTTGCTGACATCTCGGAATCTCCATGGCACCTCTCTGATCCACTTGTAGAACAATCAGGACATACATACTTGCATTGTAGAGTCCACTAGCAGCTAGTATTGCAAGCAGGGATGATTTGCACACAGGCACCTAGCTCACAGATTGGACCAAGCTACGTCCCAGTTTTGTTCACAAGTTCTCTTTGCCTTCACTCACTTAGCACCTACCTGTAAGCATGCAGCATCCATGCCTTGCTTTGCCTTGCCCTATCTGCCATGTGATTTAGTACATTGGCATTTCAGTCAGTACCAAAGACTATCAGTACAGCTGTATTAGAAGTGCTCTATTACACAGACACACTGATAGGCTGTTTGTCATCTCTATTGCAGTTCGAGGCATAGGCAACAGTCTGTCCTATGGGGCCAGAAGTAGGAGTCAGGGATTTGCATATTATCAGATGGCATCTGCAAAGATAGTACTTGAGCCCTTGTCTAGAGGCTGCTGTTCATACTTGGTTGGAGATCTCGGGCGAATAGCCTATGGGGCAGCAGGGACATCATTGTGAAAGGAATGGGTGAGCCCAGTCTTGAGTGGTTAATGCAGAGGTATTTGTAGGGGGGGTGGGGGTGGGGGGGGTCGTAAGGACAATGACAGAGGGAATCAGGTTAACATGTTTCCTTTCATGCAAGTGCATTCCCCCAGTTGCAGAATGTATCAATAATGCACATCACTGCCAAATTACAAATGTATGTTCCTAGGTTGGATTGTGCAAAGCATTTTAGCATTTTTCATTCCTTTCTTAGTTCCCAGTAGAACATGAGTTGTTTTAAATGAACCAGAACTGTATATAGGATCCCAATACCAGGAGTGCTAACGTGAAAATGTAAATGATGCCCTTACGATGTATGAGGCATGCAGAATAGTATTGAAGGGCACAGAAGGCTGGGTTATTGATAATGACCACCATCATTCCTGAAGAAGGGCTTATGCCCAAAATGTCGATTCTCCTGCTCCTCGGATGCTGCCTGGCCTGCTGTGTTTTTCCAACATCACATTTTTCAACAATGACCATCATCATGACCTCCACAAGGGGAGTGTAGAGGAACCTCGTTAAAGTGTAACATCAGAATCAGGAGATAGGGAGGACAGTTGTAAGTGAAGTTCAGTGTGATGAATCTCCGTAGAGTGGATGGGAAAAAAGAAAGGTTCAGTGCGGTGTATATCCATAGAGTAGATGGATAAATAAAGGTTCAGTGTGGTGTATCTCCATAGAGTGGACTGGAAAAAAAAAGGTCTTTGAGTCCAGCAGGGTAAAGAGGGAGCGGAGGCTCTGGGAAACTGAAGATCAAATGGAGCCCGATGCTGAAGGTGTCCAGTGCAAACTGTGTTTCTTGTCATCACTTGCCTTCTCTAGATGCCAAATGCAATAGAAAAATGGCTCGGAGAACAACCCCCCCTCCCTCCCCCCCCTCCCCCACCTCCGTGCCCCCACCCCCACAAAATGTTGGAGGTGAAGGCATATCATAACATCTTGGTGAACCTCCTCTGCACCCTCTCCAAAGCATTCATATCCTTATGGTAATGTGGCAACCAGAACTATATGCAGTATTCCAAATGTGGCCGAACCAAAGTCTTATATAATTGTAACATGACTTACCAACTCTTGCACTCAATACCCTGTCTGATGAAGGAAAGCATGCTATGTGCCTTTTTGACCACTGTACTGACCTGCGTTGCCACCTTCAGGGAACAATGGACCTGAACACCCAGATCTCTCTGTACATCAATTTTCCCCAGGACTTTTCCATTTATTGTATAGTTCGCTCTGGAATTGCATCTTCCAAAATGCATCACTACACATTTGCCTGGATTGAACTCCATCTTCCATTTCTCTGCCCAACTCTCCAATCTATCTATATATTCTGCTGTATTTTCTGACAGTCCCCTTCACTATCTGCTACTCCACCAATCTTGGCATCATCTGCAAACTTGATAATGAGGAAACCTACACCTTCCTCCAAATCATTATGTATATCGCAAACAACAGTGGTCTCAGCATGGATCTCTGTGTGACATCACTGGTCACAGATCTCCATTTTGAGAAGCTTGATTCCGCTACTACTCTCTGTCTCCTGTTGCCCAACTAGTTCTTCATCCATCTAGCTAGAACACCCTGGACCCCGTGTGACTTCAACTTCTTCATCAGCTTACCATGGGGAACCTTATCAAACACCTTACTAAAGTCTATGTATATGACAGCTACATCCCTTCCCTCATCAATCAACTTTGTCACCTCTTAAAAGAATTCTATTAGGTTTGTAAGACATGAACTTCCCTGCACAAAACATGCTGCTTATCACCGATGAGCCCATTTTCTTCCAAATGGTTATATATCCCATTCCTGAGTATCTTCTCCAATAGCTTCCCCACCACTGACGTCAGGCTCACAGGGCTATAATTACATGGATTATCCCTAGTACCTTTCTTAAACAAAGGGACAATATTAGCAATTCTCCAGTCCTCTGGAACCTCCCCCATTTTCAAGGATGCTGCAAAGATATATGTTAAAGCTTCAGCTATTTCTCTCTTGCTTCCCTCAGTATCCTGGGATAGATCCCATCCATTCCTAGGGACCTGTCCACCTGAATGCCTTTTAGAATACACAACACTTCCTTACTCCTCATGCTGACTTGACCTCGAGTAATCAAAGATCTATCACTAACCTCAACATTAGTCATGTCCCTCTCCGCAGTGAATACTGATGCAGAATACTCATTAAGAGTCTCAGCTATTTTCTCTAACTCCATGCATATATTTCCTCCTTTGTCCTTGAGTGGGCCAACCCTTTCCCTTGTTACCCTCTTGCTGCTTATATATGAATAAAAGGTTTGGGGGTTTTTCTTAACTCTGCTTGCTAAGAATATCTCATGGGAGAAAGTGAGGACTGCAGATGCTGGAGATCAGAGCTGAAAATGTGTTGCTGGAAAAGCGCAGCAGATCAGGCAGCACCCAAGGAGCAGGAGAATCGACGTTTCGGGCATGAGCCCTTCTTCAGGAATTCCTGAAGAAAGGCTCATGCCCGAAATGTTGATTCTCCTGGTCCTTGGATGCTGCCTGACATGCTGCGCTTTTCCAGCAAGAATATCTCATGACCTATTTTAACCCTCTTAATTCCTCATTTCAGTTTGGTCCTACATTCCCAATATTCTTCCAAAGCTTCATCTGACTTCAGTCATTACACCTTATTATGTTAGATTCCCTACAGTATGGAAACTGGCCCTTCAGCCCTACAAGTCCACACCAACCCTCCAAAGAGTAACCCATTCCCCTACATTTACCCCCGACCTCAACACCATGGGCAATTTAGCATGGCCAATTCACCTGACCTGTACATTCTCTTCCAGAGTACCCAGAAGAGAATGTGCAAACTCCACACAGTCATCCAAGGTGGGAATCGAACCTGGGTCCCTGGTGCTGTGACACAGCAGTGCTAACCACTGAGCCACCATGCCATCCTTTTTTCTCTTAGCTAGTCTCACAATTTCACAATTTCATGGTTCCCTAATCTTGCCATTTCTATCCCTCATTTTCACAGGAACATATCTCTCATGAACTCTAATCAACCGCTCTTTAAAAGCCTCCCTCATATCGAATGTGGATTTCCCTTCAAACAGCTGCTCCCAATCTACATTCCCCAGCTGCTGCCGAATTTTGGTATACTTAGCCTTCCCCAAATTTAGCACTCTTCCTACTCTCGTCTTTATCCATGTGTATCCTAAAAGTTATGGAATTGTGATCACTATTCCCAAAGTAATCCCCTACTAAAACTTCAAACACCTGGCCAGGCTTGTTTCCAAACACCAGCTCCAACATGCCCTCTTCATGAGTTGAACTACTTATATACTGCTCTAGAAAACCCTCCTGGATGCTTCTTACAAATCCTGCTCTATCCAATCCTCTAACACTAAGTGAATCCCAGTCAATGTTGGGAAAGTTAAAATCTCTTATCACATTTTTGTACCTCTAGCTCATGTTTGCTGTTGGGAGGCTGTGGTACAGCCTCAACATTGTTACAAATCTTTGTGAAAATCTTTAAGCTACTAACTATCCATCTAGAGCTTACAGTATAAATCAACGTGCAGATTAAATGGAAAGTTTGGGCCAAAAAGGAATAAAAATGGCCAAGTAATATATAAGATATTTTCCTTTGTTTAAATAGTACAAGGAGATGTGTGCATCTCTATTGTATGTTCCATCTGCTGACAATACAGTACTTTTAAATTGCTTCAAACAGTGAAAAAATAAATTGTACATTAATGCAAAGGGCTCTAGAGCAGATTTTCCAGATCCTGAGTCAAGTATGGTGGTACAACAAGAGACCAGTTTTCTTTCAGTATAATGAAGGCAAAATACTGTAGATGCTGGAAATCTGAAACTCATACAGAGAATGTTGGCGAAACTTGTAGCTTCTGTGGACAGAGAAATGGATTTAGCCTTTTGAGTCCAGTTCAACTCTTCTTCAGAACTGAACACGTTTCAGATGAGTCCTGAAAAAAAGTCACACCAAATTCAAAATGTTAACTCAGTTTCTCTATTTACAGATACTGCCAGATCTACTGAGTTTCTCCAGCATTCTCTGTGCTTTTTTCTTTCAATGTATTGTAATATCACGTACTTTATTATTTGTGCATTGTGAAACACTCTATGGGCTGAATCTTCATGCATTTTGTTATGCATTTATGTTTCAATGGATCATAGCAATGTGGGGAATATGGGAGGAAGTGTGGACAGGCCCACAAATATGTTGGTGCGAGGGTCAGGAGAATTCTATATTAAGATTTGATTAATTGCCTTAAAAGTACAAAGTAAACAACATTAGAGGGTCACAATATTTAGAGTCTTTTCAATAGCTCAACATCAACTTCTGTACATGTATCCTGTAATGTGACAATATTTTATCTCAGCATTTACAGGAATTACGAAAACAGAAATTACTAGAAAAATTCAGCAGGTCCGGGCAGATCCACGGAGAGAAAGCAGAGTTAGTGTTTTGGGTCCAGTAACTCTTCTTCAGAACTGATGATAGTGAGGAAAAGTTTGGTATTTATGCAGTAGATGGAGTGGGGCAAAGGGGAAGGAGTAAACGATAGGTGGAAGAAGAGCCCAAAGATGGAAAAAAACAATTGGACAGACAAAGGAGTGGGTAAAGGTCAGCCTGGGAGAATGAAGAGCTGCGAATGGGGTCTATTATTAGCTGACAATGGGTTGTGTATGGTAGCAACCCGGGTTTGACAAGGCCTGGTGGGTGGCCGAATATTTGACAGAAATTTGACAGAAATACAAACCGTGGGAGTTTTTGCTGAAAGTACCAGAATCCATCTTTAACAGGCCATTTAATTGTTGAATATGTGATGCAAATCTTAGGTGTGAAGGATGTACATCTCTCCAACAAATTACACGTTGGCAAGCTATGTGTGTCAAGCATGTACTAACATTAGGAGAAAGTGAGGACTGCAGATGCTGGAGATCAAAGCTGAAAATGTGTTGCTGGAAAAGCGTGGCAGGTCAGGCAGCATCCAAGGAGCAGGAGAATCGACGTTTCAGGCATGAGCCCGAAGAAGGGCTCATTCCTGAAGAAGGGCTCATGCCCGAAACGTCGATTCTCCTGCTGTGCTTTTCCAGCAACACATTTTCATGTACTAACATTATCCTTTTACCCTCTGTGTACTGGGATGGAGTTTTAAAAGAAGCATGTAGTTGTTTAAATAAATTATATGCTAGTTGCACAATAATTATAAATCAGCACAGTAAGTTCACAGATGAAAATGTTGAAGGAGCTCAAATATTCATATATTCTGATTTTATTCATGCGTATGGCAGCTGGACAGTCATTCCCCTTCTAATAATGATCTTGTCCTTGAATACAAAGAATTTGGATTCCTGCAACTGTGAATGTGGATGTTACGTTCTGAAATGATGTGATGATGAACAGCGAACAGCAATTAAATTTCACACTATTTCTAATTAGTTAAACTTTCTGTTTGACTCAATTAGATATGATTCATTAGTGAACAGAAGCAAGAGGTCATTCAGGAGGAGCTGGTGAAATAAGCGAGCAGTATCCTGCAGCCTCTGGTGAGCATTGAACAAGTGAAGCCAGATGCCTCAGTAGGAATATTACTGAGGTTATAGACGTACAGAATCATGGATTAATGCAGCACAGACAAAGATGCCTCAGCTCATTGTTTTTGCCCATGCTCTTTCAAAAAGTAATACAATTTGTCTCATTTTTAAGACTCTTCTTCTATAGTATTAAAATCATTTTCACCTTCAAGTATTTATCCAGTTGTCTTTTGAGGGCAATGATTAAATCTGTATCAACCCTCTTATCAGTCCAAATCTGAACTGATCATTTTGTAAAAGGTTTTTCTAATTTCTCCTTTGGTTTTTTTGTCATTCCCCTTAACTATCTGCATTTTAGTACCCTTCTGTCATTGGGAACTGTTTCATCTTATTTTATCTGGATTTTCTGAATTTAAAATGTCTCCGTCATGTTGCCTCTTATCAATCTCTGTTCTGAGGGTAGTAATACTGGTTACTTCACTTTATTGAATTGAATTGAATTTATTGTCACGTGGACTGAGGCACAGTGAAAAGCTTTGTCTTGTGAGCAATACAGGCAGATCACATAGTTAAGTAAATAATATGTAAACAGTGGCAAAAACAAAAACACCTAATTGTAATCTCTCATCCCTGTAATCATTACGAGAAAAATCTTCTTATGACCGGGGAAGCCATCAGTTCAATCTGGCACCTGGAGGAAGGTCTGTCGCCATGCGACTAGGGAGGAGGTGTTATGCTTGCGGTGCTTAAAATTACAGCAGCATTGAACTTCCTCACCAGCAGCTCCTTTCAAACTTCAACTGAAGACCTGTGTGGCATCTTCCAATCACCAGTCCACCAGTTCATTCCTATGTGCAGAAATGCCCTTTTCAGCAAAGCACAATGTTGGAGCAAATCACTGCAGATGCTAGAATCTGTACTGAAATAAATGCTGGAAATCACAGTGGGTTAGGCAGCATCCGTGGAGACAGCAAGCTAATGTTTAGAATGTAGATGACTCTTCAGTTAGCTCTGATGAAAAGTCATCTAGACACAAATGTTAGCTTGCTGTCTATAATCTTATAAGTTGTATCCTACCTAATGCCCAGATATTGAACACCCTTTGATTTGTTTGGGATGTGCGCTTACTGGACCTGCAAGTGAAAAAGCTCTCATGTTTAGAAGCATGTCACTTAAACCAATTACCAGCTGCAGGGTCTAGCGCAGTTAAACCAACAAACACATACAGTACTGGCGCTGTGAGCTTTAATTAATTTCCAATAGCTTTAGTTCAAGTGCATCGAGAAATAAATGGCATAATACATATTAGTCATAAAAATAGTAATACTTCATGTGAAAATTTTTGCCATAAATCTTGGTTTTTTTGCTGATCTGTTAAGTTCGCCCCTAAGCCTGCAGGTGATGTGAAAATGTCCCAAACAAGAGAAAAAGCTCAGACCTCTCTGAGAATGGTAATAAGTAAAATAAAGAGTTGTGTTCTCTCCAGGCAAGGAATTGACTTTCATGACCTTGAAGAATTCGTAATAGCTGGTAGGTATATACAGAGTAATATCAGAGGGATTGCTGTATCTCCAAAGTCATGATTGCTATTCTACTGTCAGATTACATAACCTTGCAATTGGAAATAACGCTTTGGAGAAGTGAACGATACTTCAATGATATAACAAAGGTGACCAAGATATGGTTACATTTTATATTGAGTGGTGGGGGGGGGGGGGGGGGGGGATTGATGCTATGGAGAAAGAAGGGAGAAAATAGAACAAAGCTGCAACATACAGGGAAACAGAAAAGGAAATGAAAAACTTTGGCAGGAAAAGTAAAAGTGAAATATAAATGGATGTGGGAATAGCTTAAATAATGGTCCTTTAATGATGAATGGCTTGATGAAAAATCATGTTTTAGCATTGAACTCTTTGTCACTCAGGAATGCAAATACAAAGTGGGAGTTGATTGATGCTAGCTGTAAGAAAAATGACACAGTATTGCCTCTGGAGGAAGCTAGCCTCCCTGAAGAAATTATGCACACAAGCTCCTCTAACATTAGTTTGGCCGCATTTAGAATAGTGTGTACAGTTCTGGTTGTCACATTACCAAAAGGATGTGGATGCTTTTGAGAGGGTACAGAGAAGGTTTACAAGGATGTTGCCTGGTATGGAAGGTGCTAGCTATGAAAAAAGGTTGAATAGGTTAGGCTTATTTTCATTAGAAAAAAGGAGATTGAGGGGGGAACCTGATTGAGGTTTACAAAATCATGAAGGGTATAGACAAGGTGGATAGAGACAAGTTTTTTTCCCAGGGTGAGGGATTCAATAACGAGAGGTCATGCTTTCAAGGTGAGAGGTGGAAATTTTAAGTGGGATACATGCGGTAAGGACTTCACACAGAGGGTGGTGGGCGTTGCCAGCAGAGGTGGTAGAGGCAGGCACGGTAGATTCATTTAAGATGTATCTGGACAAATGCATGAGTAGGTGGGGAGCAGTGGATTTGGATTGGCTCAGGCTTGGAGGGTTGAAGGGCCTGTTCCTGGGCTATAAATTTTCTTTGTTCTTTGTTCGTTGTAAAGGAAGTAGCACAACAATGGTAGCACAACTGCCTAGGCCCCCTGTGGCTCAAACCCTGTTTGCCTGGTGTTAATTTAAACAGGTATTCCTTGGTCTTTGGAAAAAGTCTAAGCAGCAAAAAATAAAGTCACTATTCATGACAAGCTCATGCTTTGCCATGCTGCTGCAGCTGCTAAGGATTCTAGCTGTGTTCTTGCGATCCCTTTTACAGTGCCAACAAACAACATGTCTGTGAAATTGAAAACGATAAGTGCTGGAAAACATTCAGTATTTCTAATAGCACCTGTAGAGGGAGAAAAGTTTCAGCTTGATGAACTTTCTTCAGAAATGGAAAAATTAGCAATTTATGGTTTTCAGAACAGGTATATGGCCAGAGGAAAAGAGAACAGTGGTGAGCAGGAGAAAGAAAAGCAAACAAAATCAGTGTGCTACAGTCCAGGGCAGGGAAGATTAAATAATAAATAAAGTAAGAATTCAACAGGGGCTGGGAATCAGACAAGCATAGAAACAAAAGCTTAGACCCAATGAAAAGCCTAGGAATTCTGAGGTGATCAATTCACCTTCTGTCTCCCCAGTATGTGTTCGCCTTCTACAAAGTGCAACTCAGGAGTGTGATAGAATACTCTCCACTTGCTAAGATGAGTGCCATTCCAACAGCAAGAAGTTGAATAATACAGGATAAAGCAACCCTCTTGATTAGCAGTCTATCCACAACCTTTAACATTGTCACATCAACGCACAGTAGCAGAAGTGTATATCAGCTAGACAATGTACTGCAGCAACTAATTAAGATTCCTTTGACAGCACTTCCAAATCTGTGACCTCTACAATTGAAAAAGGACAAGGGCAATGGATTCATGGGAACACCACCCCCTGCACATTTCCCTCCAAGCCAGACATCATCCTGCCTTGGAATCATATCACTCTGCCTTCATACTTGCCAGGTCAAAATCCTGGAATTCCCTTCGCTACAACCCTACACCCCAAAGATTGCAGCAACTCAAGAAGGCAACTCACCACTGCCTTTTCACAGGCAATAATGGATGGGCAATAAATCTGATCACAACTAATGATACCCTCCTTCCACAAATGATTTTTTTTAAAAAACTAGACTAGGATAATAAAGGGGTAGAGAAGCATAGAAAATCTGGCAAAGAAGACCAAAGCTCCAGACAAGTGGATTTGACCATGGAAGGTAGCTCTGAATCAAATTTGGATCCTCATCCTAAGCACCAGCTGACATCTCTTCTATTTTCATCCATTGTCAGTATTTGTTTCTCAAGGACCTAGAAACAGTGGTTAAGGTCTTGTTTAAGCAGCACGGTGGCTCAGTGGTTAGCACTGCTGCCTCACAGCACCAGAGACCTGTGTTCGATTCCTGCCTCGGGCAACTGTTTGTGTGGAGTTTACATATTCCCCCTGTGTCTGTGTGGGTTTCCTCCCACTGTCCAAAGATGTGCAGGTTAGGTAAATTAGCCATGCTAAATGCCCATAATGGTAGGTGGATTAGTCAGGGGCAAATATAGGGGAGTGGATTTCTCTTCGGAGGGTTGGTGTGGACTTGATGGTCCTGTTTTCACGCTGTAGGTAATCTAATCTAAACTCAATGATAAATGCATAAATCTGTTAAAGTACTGCAACAAAAGAAAAGAATGCCCTTCATGAAATGGAATGTTTTATGTCAATGTGATTGCATGGCATTATTATAGCTTTACTCCCAATCTGTGTGTGGAAATCCCACTGGAGTCATCAGATACAAAATAATTGACAGCTTTACATAACAATGAATCATGAAGGCAGGTATGGTAAATTATCTCATGATAGAAAAGAAACAGCCATTCCTGTGTACTTGGCACTGACATGGAAGCTCTTTCTACTAATAACATAGGGGATATTTTCATGTGGGCATCTCAGTGTCATATGAGTCCTTTGAATTATTTTTTGTACCTGTAAAAATCTAGTTAGGCTTCAAACTGGATAGATCCTGCTGTTTTCTTTTCTAGTTTTATTCAGATGGAAATAAATTATATAAGTGTCTTGAAAAGAGAATAAAATGCCTTCTTGATTCAGTCATGAGCTGCTGAATATAGTGTAGGTTACCTGCTGTTGCCTAAAATGATCCACAAATTTTAGCCAGTGGCTATCTGGCGAGAGACAATGTTGTTCTATGGTAACAAAAGCCTTAGGTTTTCCTTAACGATTCGCATACTTAGCAACAGAAACTGAACAAATTACAGCTTTCTGAGGCCCAGACCTTCAGAGAAACCCACACAAGATCAGCCTGACTGTAAGCCCTCATGACTGAGTGTTCAACTGTGTTCAGAGGGATGCCTTCTATTATACCTGAAATGAAGAGCTTCCAATCTGGTCTTTAACACATCCTCATCATTCTTATTTTCATATGACAAAACAAAGATAATTTAATGAGGATGTCCATGTCCAGAATACTAAATATCACATCCATCAGAATTAATAAAAGCACTGTAAGTATCCTGTCAAGAATCCTATCAGGTAAAGGAATGCAAAGTATTTTGACATTCATTTGTAAGATGTAGGCATTACAATCTGAACCAGCCCTCATTCTCTGTCCTTACTTTCCCTGGAGCAGGTGACAATGAGCTACCTTTTTGAACCACTGTAGTCTATCTCGTGTAGGTACACCCATAACGTTGTCAGGAAGAAATTTCCAGGATTTGACGCAACAAAAGTGAAAGAATGGTTATATTAATCGAAGTCAGGATGGTTGAAGGGAAACTTATAGGTTGCATGTTGCATGTTCCCATGTATTTGTTGCCTTTCTGTTCTAGGTAGTAGATGTTGCCAGGTTTGGAGGTTGCTGTATAAGAGGCCTTGCTAAGTGATCATGTAGATATTACACATTGCTGCCTTTGTGCATCAGTGATTGAGCAAGTGAATATTGAAGGTGCCTACATCCTATGAATGAAAAAAACGTTGTATTCCTTTGTCTAATTGGATTCTGGTCAGGTTATTCACTTTTATTAATTCTGATGAAAGTGCTGTTTTTACTCTGGGCATGGCTAAATACTTTTGTGATGTGAAGGGAAGACTGACGAGGATATAGTAAACACCAGCTTAGAAAATCTTCATTTCAGACATAATAGAATCCTCTGAATGCACCTGAACACTCAGTCATGAGGGCTTATAGTCAGGCTGATATGGGGCATCATGGTGACTCAGTGGTTAGCACTGCAGCTTCACAGAGTCAGGGACCTGGGTTTGATTCCAGCCTCAGGTGACTGTGGAGTTTTCATAATCTCCCTATTTCTGTGTGGGTTTCTTCCAGGTGCTCTGGTTTCCTCTCACATTATAAAGATGTGCAAGTTAGGTGGATTAGCCATGCTAAATTGCCCAAAGTGTGCAGGTTAGGTGGATTAGCCATGGGAAATACAGGGATAGAGTGGATCTGGGTGGCTCTTCAGAGGTTCAGTGTACACTTGGTAGGCCAAAGGGCTTGTTTCCACACCGTAGGGATTCTATGACATTTATGATAATGATCTTGTGTGTATTTCTCTGAAGAGCTGTGCCTCTGTTGCCTTTGTGCAATCAATGTTAGAGGGAGTGAGTGTTACAAAGAGTTCATTTATGTGGTTTGCTTTGCCCTGGATGGTGCATTGCTCTTTGAGTATTGTTGGAGCTGCACCCATCCAGGTAAGTTTAGTGTATTCCATCACACTCTTGACTTGTTCCTTAGGAGGTAGACAGGCTTTGAGGAGTCAGGAGGTAAATGACTCACCACTGAATTCCTAATTTCTCACCTTCTGTTGTAGGTACGGTATTTACAAGGCTAGTTCAGTTCAGTTTCTGGTCAATGGTAATCTGCAGGATGTTGATAGTAGAGAATTCAACAATCATAATGTCTTCGAATGTCAAGGGGTGATGTTTGGACACTTGCTTGTTGGAGATTGTCTTTATTTGTCCATTTGTGACATGGATGTCACTTGCCACTCATCAGCCCAAGCTTGAATATTATCCAGGTCTTGCAGCATGTGGACTGCTTTATATCCGAGGATTCACAAATGGTTTAAAATGTTGTTCAGCCATCAGTAAACATCCCCATTTCTGACCTTATGATGGAGGGAAGGTCATTGATGAAGCCACTGAAGTTAGCTGGGCATAGAACACTATTCTAACTGTCCTTTCACTGTGATCCTGTTGCTAGGGTCTTTGATACTCAACAGCCACAACCATCTTCCTTTGTGCAGAGTATCTTTGCTTCAACTAGCAGAGCATTTGCCCTCATTCTCATTATCTCCTGTTGTGCTTGAGCTCCTTGATGCCATACATTGTGAAGTGCTGATTTGAATCAGTCATCTCAGCTCCTAGACACCTCTGCAGGAATTCCCCAAGGCAGTATCCTAGGCCCAACCATCTTCGATTGCTTCATCTATGGCCTTCCCTGCATCATAAGGTCAGAAGTTGGGATGTTCACTGATTGTTCAGTGCTCAGTATCATTCACTACACCTCAGATACTGAAGAAGTCCATGTTCAAATGCAGCAAGACTTGGACAATACCCAGGCTTGGGCTGAGAAGTGGCAATTAATATTTGTAACACACAAATGCCAGGCAATGACAATCTTCAATAAGAGACAATACAACCATATGTGAATATGTCTGTCCCTTCAAGATTCATTTTTTGCAGAAAACCAGTTAATATGCTTGGTAAGGCAAATCAGGTCAGGATTTGTACACTTAATGATAAGGTCCTGGGGTGTGTTGCCAAATAAAGAGGCCTTGGGGTGCAGGTTCATATTTCCTTGAAAGTGGAGTCACAGGTAGACAGGGTAACAAAGAAAGCATCTGGTATGCTTGCCTTTATTGATCAGGACATTGATTATAGGAGTCCTGTTGCAGCTATACAAGATATTAGTTAGACCACATTTGGAATACTGCATTCAATTCTGATCTCCCTGCTGTAGGATGGATGTTGTGAAATTTGAAATGGTTCAGAAAAGACTTCTAAGGATGTTGCTAGGTTTTGAGGGTTTAAGCTTTGAGATAGGCTGAATTGGTTGAAGCTATTTTCCCCAGAGCATCAGAGACAAAGAGGTAAATTATACAAGTTTATAAAATCATGAGGAGCATGGATAGGGTGAATAGCCAAGGTCTTTTCACTAGGGTAGAGGAATCCAAAGTTAGGGGATATAGTTTAAAATTGAGAGGGGAAAGATTTAAAAGGGGCCTAAGCGGCAATATATTCACGTAATGGGTGGTGCATGTATGAAATGAGTTGCCAGAAGAAGTGGTGGAAGCTGGTATAATTACAACATTTAAAAGGCATCTGGATGGAAATATGACTGGGAAGGGTCTAAAGTGAGATGAGCCATATGCTGGCAAATAGGACTAGATTAATTTAGGATAACTGGTCGGCATGGACAAGTTGGCCAAAAGGTCTGTTTCCATGCTGTACATCTCTATAACCCTATGACTCTATGTCAAGGGTTATTCCTTTCACTTATGTCTAGAGTTCAGCTCTTCTGTCCATGTTTGAATTGAGACTTTAACCAGGTTAGGAGCTGAGTGGTCCTGACAGAATCCAAGCTGAGAGTCAGTGAACAGGTTATTGTTGCATCAGTCAATGATAGCGTCCATTATTTTGCTGATGACTGAGAGTAAACTGATGGGACAGTAACTGGCCACATTGGATTTATCCTACTTACAGTGGATAGATATACCAGGTCAATTTTCTGTATTTCCAGGTATATGTCAGTATTGTAACTATTTGAACAGCTTGACTTGGGGTCAGCAAGTTCTGGAGTACAAGTATTCAACTTAGGGTGGCACGGTGGCACTGCTGCCTCACAGCGCCAGAGACCCAGGTTCAATTCCCGCCTCTGGCGACTCTCTGTGTGGAGTTTGCACATTCTCCCCGTGTCTGTATGGGTTTCCTCCCACAATCCAAAAATGTGCAGGTTAGGTGAATTGGCCATGCTAAATTGCCCGTAGTGTTAGGTGAAGAGGTAAATGTAGGGGAATGGGTCGGTGTGGACTTTTTGGGCCAAAGGGCCTGTTTCCACACTGTAAGTAATCTAATCTAATAGTTTTTCTGGCATGTTGTCATGTCTCAGAAACTTTACAACATCTAGTGCCTTCAGCTATTCCTTGATATTATGAGATGTGTAATTGGCCTAAGGCTGGCATCAGTAATGCTAAAACCTCTGGAGAAGGCTGAGATGGAAAATCCACTTGATACTTCTGCCTGAAGCTGCTTGTAACGGCTGCAGCCTTTTCTTTTGCACAGATTTGCTGGGGTCCACAACACAGGAAGGAGATATTTGTGGAGCTGCCTCTTCTATTCCCAGCTGGATATGGCAGGACTGATTATGGTATTGCTTAGCTCTATCCATTGCATGATGCTTGCACTGCTTGGCATGCCAATAATCTCACGTACCTTCAGCAGATTTATTACAACCAATCTTCACTACGTGCTCACCATATGGGCTCCTCTTGGCTCTTTCTGCCTCAGAGACGTATGCTGTAGCCATTACCACCACCTTTATAATTCCATTAGTTGCTCAGCTGCAGAAAACTGGAGTAATTAGGTCACCCTGACCCTATGATGAGTTTATAGATTTTTCTATCTGGTCTATAAGGACATTGGTAGTTTGTTTCGATAGGTGAATGCAGATGCAGTTCTGGTGGTGGTTTGAGGTGACAGTTATAAATAAGAAGCTTACTAAATTATACAATGTTAAATCTTCCCAATAATGAGGGCACTCTGGAGATGTTCCCAAGATTTTAATCAAGAATACTATCAAAAAGGCGATAAAATGATCAGCCGATTCAATCCTTTGGTTTCATATTAACGTGTAAGGTTAAAATTGCTTTTGCCTTTCCTCTTTCCATTATGATTACAATGCAAAAATGCCCCATTTTACCAATAATATAAAGATTACAGCAATCAGTACTTCATTGATTTTTGCATTCTATCTCAGCACCTTCATCTTAATTACTTAGTCAGTCCTCACGTTCATTTCCAATCATCGTTCAATGGATATTTTTCTCCCAAAAAAAGTAGTTTACTAGCAACTTTTGCATCTGTCCTAAATTCAAGATTTTATGAAGCTTTTGAGGTAAGACAGAGAAGATCAAATTGCACAGCCCGTGAAAATGTGCATTTAGTATTTGCCCATAGACTGCACCATAGCTAAGTAAGCAATGCTACTGCTCACTTCCATGGTTTTCCTATACTGTCATGGATCAGGCCAGACCCCCTCAAAATGTTTTAAGAAGGTAGCCTAGACCCTAATGTTTTTCTTATTTAAAAGGCAGATGTGAAGTGGATGTTTCAGGTGTGATGCAGCTGGTCAAACCACTCAGCTTTAAGCAAAACAGGATTTATTTAAATACTGCAGTTGAAACATGAACAGAAGAAAGTGGAATTTAGAAGAACTTAACTTTGCAAACTTAACCGACCTGATAAAGTAACTGTGACTAATTAACTGTTTCAATACAGTATCATTCCATGAACACACCCCTTGGCAAAAAGGTAAATTCAAACACAGGTTCTTGCAGGCTGGAGGAAACAACATCTAGAGAGAGATTTCAGAAGAAAGTCAGAGGAATTCTTTATTGAAACTTGCTACTCCCATGGACTCACACGTCTTGTGACTGCTACAGCTAAAACAAGCTAGAAAAAACCTGAACTGGGAGAACTGGCCACTCTCTTCTATTGTTGAACTAGATTCTTTGGAATCTCTGCCTTTACTACCTTTCCCCAAAAAAACAAAATAACCTTCTTAAAGTGACAGCATCATCATAATACCTAATACTCTTTTTCTCATCCCATAGCTCCAACAAAACTCAATCTCTTCCGGTATACAAGATACAGATACTGTAAGCATGCAATTCTTCCTTTCATTTTCCCTCACATCAAGCCACACTGTGTCCCTTTTCCCTTTCAGACATTCAGGAATATCAGGGCAATCAGGAACAGCACAAAGAAAGTGAAGATGAAGGGTCATTGCAATTCAATTTCACAATCACAGTCACTGTCTCAGAAATAGATATTAGGTATAACAGAAAGAAAACCTGCAGTTATGTGACAGCTTTAATGACCTCGAAACATTGAAAAATATGTTACAGCGAGGTGTACTTTTGAAGTTTGTTGGAATGCAATCAATTTTCACATCGTACACTTCTAAAATGAGCTATGTGATAATCACCAGATAATCTGTTTTATATGATATTGATTAAAGGATCAATATTAACTAGAACACAAGAAACAATTCCCCTCTTCTTGTTTAAAATGGTGTCACAGGATCTTGCAGATCCACCTGAGAGGGCAGGCACAGCCTTTATTTAACATTATATCTGAAAGAGAACATCACCCACAATGCATAACTCTCCGACAATCAACTATCAGCCTGGATCTTTGAGCTCAACTCCGGTAGTGGAATTTAAACCACCAATCTTCTGACAAAGAGGCAAGAATATTACTGACAGAACCATGGCTGACACGAGTGAACAGGGCAGAGTCAGGATCTGCTCCCTGCATACTACTTAAACTTTAAGAAATATTTTAAAAAGTGTAAATTTGTAGCAACAACTGTGGAGAAGTATTCTAGCAACCAACTTGTAAAGTGCTAATCATTGCTTTAAACAGCATGTAATTAATAGCAATAAATCCTTGTTTAATGACATACTTAATTCAGTGAGGTTAAGAGAGAATCCAGATTGGGGTGTGGAACTCCAAATCAACAGCAGTGCCATTAATGGTGTATTAGAGACTGACTGACATCATCTGCCAGCTCTGTATAACAGTAATAGCTATTAGATAAACACACAAGTGCATTAGCTGGCATTTGAGTCACTTCCAGCTGGAAGAGTGCTTATGCATTAAAGATGCCATGCTTGTAGTTCAAGAGGTCTCATTGTGCCCAATAAGCAGACGTTACAGACCCCAATTTCATCCTTGGAATCCAGTTGTGAAAAGTGTACTTTGCTTAATGAAGTTAATAGTTTCAATGAGGCCATGTACATTTTAAATATATTAATGTCTACTTTCAGCAATCAGCAAGGGCACCTGACCTTTCCCAAAGAGTACTTGACCCTCCTCAAAGGTCTTAGAACTGTATCCAAAAGAGTATCTACCTCTCGTCGCCAAATGGGCATCCTGATCATCCAAACTTATCCACAAAATTGAGACCTACCAGGTCTAATCTGTGTCCATTGCATTTCAGACTCTTGGACAACAAAATCAGAGGTAAGTGGAAGGAGCTGCAAATTTCACTGGACAGCAATCTCAGTGAAACATTTTTGTACAAAACACAACCCAACTCCAATCCCATCTCTGTGAGAATGGTAGTGCCATGTTTAAGGGCACCACTTCCATTTATGTTCATGTCTGCCATTTTTGCAATAAATCAGAGGCTCTTCTTCATTGAGGGCATTAAGGCCTTAGGCTGTTGCTTATCAATTTGATCTATCAAGCTTCTCCATTTTTATATCCAAATTAAAGCGAAGAACCTGAGGTCAGTTGTATATCAGACCTTAAAAAAATATTTTACTAATGTGTGAAATGATTGTGGCGACCTCAATTTATATGGCCCTTGGACAGAATGGAATCATCAGCTGACTCAGCTTTTCTGCTCAATTTGTTTTCTCCATATTGAAAATGCTGTACATCTGTAAAATGAGACTTCAAAATCAAATGAATCATCACTGTCCAGTAGATGATTTTAAAAAGGTTATGTTTGCATGTTTCTGATGACCTAATCCATCAATCCTGTTTATCTGAAGATGGAACAGCCTAATTGATTGTCATAAGGTGAAACGAGAAGTATTGCTCTTCTTTGTTCTGCTAACAGATGAAGCATAAGGAAAGTCTGTAAGATAGGGTTCACACCGTCAAGTAGCTCCATATCTGTTCTGGCTACAATGCAATCTTCTTCCATTTCATCCACTCCTACTTCACTGCATAGCTAATTGCATAGATTTGTGTAAGTTATTGCTCTAGACTTGGACTAAATTAAACTAAAATTTAGTTTACACTGGTTCAGACTCTACATTATTAGGAGAGTTAGTCAAAGTGTTCCAAATCTAATTCCCTTTGTTTCCAAGGAGATGTAAGTCAAAGAGAATCAAGTGAAATCTGTTTTTTGATCTTCTACTATTTAATTTGACATTCTTCGTGAATCTAATTCATAACTTTTGTCTTAAATTACATAATTGGATGACTATTTTTTGTTCTATCTGAATGCTATGAGAACACAAGAGGTCCCCAGTGAGCTAATTACAGCACTAAGGATCTCTGATTCTAGATATCATTCCTTTAATTTACCCCTCGGTTGACAGAGAACAAGTACTTGCTTATAATAATGGCGTTTGGTACTGGACAAGTGATAAATATCTGGTGAAGCTACACAACTACCACTATTAAGAAGGCCTTTGTGATGCAATTAGCTAAATGCCTGATGGCTAAAAATAAGAGGAAGTTTCAGCTGGCTTGCACTTGAATATGTCATATCTATAGTCTAAAGAATAGTGTTGAAAGGAGGGTAAGGCTAATATTATTTAGCACCTGAATGTTGGAAGTATTTTCTCTGGGTCTTTCTGTAGCATAATTAAAAAGAAACTCCCAATCTATTAAAATCTGCCATTTTCTCATAGATTTATAAATACATTATGCTGGATTATGACCTGAGGGAATCCATTAACTTCTGAAAAGAATTTTGAACTCACTTAACTTCTCTGTTGTGACACCCTCATCAGCCACCAGTGCCCATGGTCTGCCACTTTCACTATTACATGCAATACCTTCCTTCACTTGCTCTCAGTCCCTGTTTAACTTCCCAAATCAGAAACCCTTCAGGCCCACTCGCAGCCTACTGACTCACCCAAGACATCTCACTATCTTTTCTCCATCTTCACCAGCACTAACAGCTGTGCCACCCACTGTCACCTCACTTGATCATTTCCTTTCTCTCATTGCGGGAGAAGACAGCCACAGCAGTGCAGGAAGGGCCAAGGTGGGTGAAGGGCTTCCCAACATCAGGGTCCTCATCCTGTTCCTCAAGGAAAATACTGGGACCAGTCCTCTGAGCATACCTAGACATCCAACCAAGTAAGTACCTCTCTTAATTCCAATGCAACTCTCACATTAACTTTGGGGGGTCAATGGCGTTCATTGAACACCACTGCTAATCATTTGCCACAATACCTTCTCTCTATTGGATGTTGCAGATAACCAGCAAGGAAATAGACAGCTTTCCCTGAAGCCATCCCCTTGATCTCTAAGGATAACAGTACCACAGTTTTAGAGGCTATATCGGCACTCTGTCCACGAGATCCTATATTAATACTTCAGTGGGAATGTTAGGAGAGTGTGGGAGTACAAGCCGGTGAGAACCTCACTACGACAGCTCCACAGCTGGCTGAGGAAGATACCCTGAAGCCGTTGTCACTCGGAGGACTGCCAGAGACCAGATATCTGCTCAGGCCCAGGCAGGAGAGGACCCTGTGGTGTCAGCAATCAGGAAGGAACAGGAGCCGCAGACAGGGATGTCATTGTCAAAAGCTGCAGCAATGTAACTCCTCATGTGTCTGCCTTTCTGCCTCCCTGAACAGATTGGCAGTTGCCACTGGAGAGCCAGGCCCTGCACTCTCAGAGTCTGCTGGAAAGGAGCACAAAACTGCACCCCATCTCTCCAACTATTGGTCCTCAGCACCACTGCCTCATGGTGATGTGAGGATGGAGAATGTTAACCTCAGAACAGGTGTCCCTTCATCACAAGAAGACTGGTGCAAATAATCACCCAACAAAAGGAGGAACCACACTCAGGCCCTTCAGTGTCCCCTCTCAGAACACTGTAGAGATGGCCTTGTCCTCCACCTCTACTCTGCCTGTCCCAGACATGGAGAAATTCATCTGCTCTGACAAGAAGATCCCCAGCATATCTGAACCGTCCAGATGTAAATGCCCCCACGGTTGCCTGATCAAAACTCCAAGGCCAACATTCCACTGTCAAGAAGGCTCCCTCCACCCAAAATTTGGAAGAAGAGGCTACACTGAGACATAGTGGGAAGGACAGAAAGTAAAGAAAATCCTCTTCAGTAGCATGGGTGAAATTGCACTGTATATGAAGACATACCCACCACCAGTGAGACATAATGGAGGGAGGAAAAGAAAATAAGTGCCTGTGGACTCTTTTGTGGCATATGTGGCATTCCACTGTAGCTGAATCATGTTGTTATTATGAAGTGGTTGTTATTTTGTTCTACACCTGCATGTTTAAGTGTCTATCTAGCCCTGAATGTGCCTGTGACCAATTACCCCAGGTAACGTCAGAATAATTCCTCTAAACATTACCTAATTTTGAACTCCAGCAAAATGGAAAGTGACAGCAAACATTTTTCAGCCAATGGTCTCAGTCTCTACCTCTACCTCTTACATTCAGATTCCCTTCCTCATTGCTCTTTCCATGAACCCCATAATCTTTTTACTATCCAAAGCGTCCACTGTCTATATGAGCCTGCCCAACAATACACTCCATTCCCCCATTACATGCCATATAAGGTGACCATGCCAGCCTGCAGCTCCCCAGTCACTATAGGTTCTTCAGGTTCATTCTAAACTGGGCGCTGTTGCCCATTGGCTTCAGCCAACTATTCTCCTTTCCCCTTAGCTTCTGCAGATGGACCTGACCAAATGGCCACAGCACACTACTTTGAGCGACCTAACTGGATATTCCCAGAGATGTCCAGATGTCTGATTGCTGTTGGGGTCAATCTCCCTGAGTGTATTAGCCCTAAAGCCCAGACTAGCCATGATGGAGGCACATAACTGACTGTGACTGACTTCCTGCACCGCAAAAGCATAGAGCCCTCTGACTGAGAACACTCTGAAAGGATCATGACCAATCCCTTGGACTGATGTGGGAGCGCATTTTGTAAGATAGAAAGCTGAAAGTTAATTAGCTGAGTTACAGCATTAATGAGGTGTTTAACAAGCTATGATCCCCATTAATTGGCAATTTGCTGTTGTCTGGAGAAAATCTTGCCATGGAAGTTGGCAAATGCATTATAGAAACAGTGAGATGCTTCTAATGTTGAAATAAGCATCTCCAGTCTTCTCTTGTGATCGTATTTTTCAACTTGCTCTCGTCCCCATCATTCATACCCTTATAAGATGTCAAAGGCTGTGACCCTCACTTCTTCCTTGAAGTTCAGCTCTTTGAGCCACGTCTTTAACTAAATCAGGAACTGAGTGGCTCTGACAGAATCCAAACTGATTGTCAATGTACAGGGTATTACTGAGAAAGTACCATTTGATAACATTATCAACAACACCTTCTAACACTTTGCTCGTGGTTGAGAGTAGACTGGTAGGCTAATAATTGACTGGGATGGAAAGTGAGGACTGCAGATGCTGGAGATCAAAATCAAAAAGTGTGGTGCATTGCTAATGAAGGGCTTATGACTGAATCGTCGACTCTCCTGCCCCTCAGATACTGCTTGATGTGCTGTGCTCTACCAGCACCACATGTTTTGACTGGGAGGGATTTGTCCTGCTTTATGTGGACAGAACATGCATTTCCACATTATCAGGTAGATTCCGTGTTGAAGCTGCACAGGAACAGCGCAGCAGGTCAGGCAGCATCAAAGGAGAAGGAGAATTGACGTTTCGGGCATAAGCCCTTCTTCAGGAATAAGGAGGGTGTGCGAAGCAGGCTAAGAGAAAAGATAGGGAGGAGGGACTTGGGGGAGGGGCATTGGGAATGCGATAGGTGGAAGGAGGTTAAGGTGAGGGTGATAGGCCAGAGAGGGGGTGGGGGCAGAGAGATTGGGAAGAAGATTGCAGGTCAAGAAGGCGGTGCTGAGTCTGAGGGTTGGGACTGAGAAAAGGTGGGGGAGGGGAAATGAGGAAGCTGGAGAAATCCGCATTCATTCCCCTGTGGCTGGAGTGTTCCTGTTTGGCACACCCTCCTCATTCCTGAAGAAGGGCTTATGCCCAAAATGTCAATTCTCCTTCTCCTTTGATGCTGCCTGACCTGCTGCGCTTTTCCAGCAACACATTTTTAAGCTCTGATCTCCAGCATCTGCAGTCCTAGCTGCACAGGAACAGCTTGGATAGGTGTCAGCTAATTCTGGAGCTCAAGGGTTCAGTACTTTTGCTGGAATACTGTTGGGACCAATTGCTTTTGCGGTATCCAGTACCTGCAAATATTTCTTGATACAATGTGGACTGAATTGAAACAGCTGAAGTCTAGGATTTGTAATGCCAGGAATCTCTGGAGGAGTGTGGGACCAGGCTTTGCACCTCCGGCTGGGGATGCTTGTGAAACCTTCAGCCTTGCCTTTTGTGCTGATGTGCTGGCTTCCCCAATACGGAGGATGGGGATATGTGTGGAGCCTCCTCCTCCAATGAATCATTTAATTATCCACCCACCATTCATGATTGGATGTGACAATACTGCACAGCTTAGATCTGATCCTTTAGTCGTTGAATCACTTAACCTCTGCTATCATATGCAGCTTATGTTGTTTAGCATGCAAGTAATTTTGGCCTGTAGCTTCACAAGGTGGATGTAATTACTGTCGGCTTATTACCCTGGAACAATCTTCTGATGATGTCAAGGAGCTGCTAATCACTGGACTCAAATAGTACAGTGTGGGCAGAGTTAGCTAGAATCATAGACCATAAGATTCTTTTGTGTGAGATTGATAGAAATTGTACTTGGGGAGAGAAGTTCTTGAGAAAATAGTCTTAGTAAAATAGCAGTAAGGTTAGAGTCTGGTGTATCTCAGATTACCATCAATAATAATGTTTAGCTTTAAAAGACAATAAATTTAGTTCTGAAGAAGCCTAAGCCTGAAGACAGTCCTTGACTTTGCCTTCTCATCATCCAGACTGCCTTGAAACCAAATTCTCATGCGTTGGCAGAAAACCACATGAGAAAAGAGTCGTCATCTGATTTTCAAGCAAACCTGTTCCTGGCATGTCCTCTTCTGCTCATCATGGAATTATGACGGACTCCTTGGTTCATGGTAATGGTAGAGAGGGAGATTGTCAGGCCATGAGGATATGGACTGTGGTTGAATACCATTCTGCTTCTACTGATAGCACACAGAGCTATTTGAAATCTAACCAGTTCAGCAAAATGACAATGCCAGACAATGGAGGATATCCTCATAGTAAAGGTGTGGCAGCTTCCATTTCCAGTTTGTTAACTGGCTATCATCAGGGATAAGGTCATGCTGAGCATTGCCTCTTGTCAATTTCCTTATGCACTGAGATATGGAACAGTTGTGCCACTTCATGTTTCAAATTTAGGATCACTTGATTCAAGTTTCTAATTAAAAGAGATTTCCTCTTCACACACATCCTGGTTTTTTTTTCCCTGAGACAAACTGCCTTCCTTCATCAAAACAGTCCAGAAGTCGGAAGGTATAATATTCCATTAAACTTTCATATGTTAACTATTGCGTCTACTTATAAATAGTCAGTATGAACAATGAATTATGTGAAAGAAAAGTTGAACATTGAGGATCACAAACCATATAATAGATCAGAATTTCTGTTATTCTTCTTAAAGTTGTCTTAAACAAAGTGATGATAAAAGAAGTGGTTGTTAATACATAGGGTTGAAATTTAGATATAAAGGCTGACTGGGAAAGCAGAAACAAATGTTTAGAATGTAACTGTGACTAGCATGAGTGAAAGGTTAAATATAAACAACATTGAAATGCCGCCATCTGTCTTTTTTTTATTCATTCACAGGATAAGGGCATTACAGGCTAGGCAGCATTTATTACCTATCCCTATCTATCTAGAGAGCTTTAAACCCTATCTACCTAGAGAGCTTTAAGAGACAACCACATCACTGTGGGTCTGGAGTCACAAGTAGGCCACACCACGTAAAGATGGCAGTTTCCTTCCCTAAAGGACATTAGTGAACCAGATGGGTTTTTCAGACAATAAACAAATGGTTAATGGTTATCTTGAGACTCTTAATTACAGTTTTTTTTTAAACTGGATTTAAATTCCACTATCTGCCATGGCAGGATTTGAACCCATTTGAACTCATGGCAGGGAAAACTGAGCAATATTTTTATGGTCTTTATTCAATGTTCTAGATAACAGGACAAGGATAAACTGTAAGTTGAGAAGAGTCATAAGTCATGCTCAAATCTCTTATTAAAACACAAAGATAAAGACTCTGTGGTCAATGTCGTAAGCAGTGAGGTCATCTGCTCCATAGGTTTCAGGAGATGGAAGAGACCTTGTCCCCTGCTAGGCCAGTTCTGCTCCCTTGTGTGCCACCTTATCCTGCAAGACACAGAATAGACATCATTACTAATGTGTTTTCTTAGGGTTAAAAATAAGTGAGAAGTAAGTGTTCAACTGAGAGCAACAGCAGTTAATTAAGGGTTAGGTGGACTATAGGGATGTTAGACCAGAGTGTTAAGTGTCAGTACCCCAGGTGCAGGGGTTGGTATTGTGGCTCAATGAGCACCATAATAAGTTAGCAGTGTGCTGTGTAAGAGATGTCATTCACTGACCCAAGTCATCTGAGTGAGGTAATTGACGTCCTTTAGCACTGCTGCAGATTCCTGGGTCCAGATACAAGAATAAGTATCTCTGGCCACCAACATCCAATCTTTTCCAAGAGTATTCATTTCAAGTCTCCTGGATCCCTACAGAAGCATGGTGTCGCTTGTCCTGCCTAATTTCACTACTGATGACTCTAATGAAACATCCATCATCCTGAAACCATCTCTGCACTCTAATATTAACTTTTAATGATTTAAATTGCAACATCAATTTGGCTTCCCTTTCAGAGATGCAGACTGGCCATATCCTATTGTTATCTACACAACACTGTTCAGCTAGGAGAAAGTGATGCTGGATATTAGAGTGAAGAGTGTGCTGCTGGAAAAGCAGAGCAGGTCAAGCAGCATCTGAGGAGCAGAAGAATCGACGGTTTGGGCATAAGCCCATCATCATTCCTGATGAAAGGCTTAGGCCTGAAACGTCGATTCTCTTGCTCCTCAGACGCTGCCTGACCTGCTGTGCTTTTCTAACACCATACTCTCAACAGTGTTCAGCTCCCTGCTAAGCACAAAGGCAACCATCAGTGTGAAGAAGAAGGAAGCACTGGCAGTTCCATGTGGTCACATTCTTTGATCTTGCAATGGAGGTGAGAGCACCTCTTTGCAGGCAGCCCACTTTAATTGGAACTAACTGTGAATCATACCCATAAATCAGGCTTAATATGTTATTGCCCTAAGTGTTCATTTTTCACCTTCCTTGTAAAAGCTTCCTGTACACTCAAAAGAAATCCTTCTTCCCTAAAATACCAGTTCGTGCTCGAGGAAGGATTTTCCATCATCGTGGCAGTTTGTTTTTTTTTGTTCAGAGGAACAGAACTGCAAAGGTTTATTTTTATCTCTGAATTTATTCTTGTTTGTTGGATATGCCAAGGTGTATGTGTCCAAACATCAGAGATTTACAGAGGAACCTCAATTATCCGAACGAAATGGTTATTTCGTTCGGATAATTGATTATTCGGATAATCGATTTGACTTTAAACAAGGGAAGCCATTCTGATCTAACACTGTGTTATACCACAGAATTTGTTTAAATCTATAATTTTGATGAGTCTGCTATTTAAGCTAACTAATCTTTGCATTCTGCAAATTGGAGGTTAAACTGAGAAGGACTAAATCCTTACCATCACATAAATATATGAAATCCTAGCATTAAATACGGTCCCGAACAGCTTCTACAATCTCAAGAGAATTTGTCAGTTTATCTTGAACTCAGTGTCACAATAGAAAGACAAGCATTGCCTCGCTCATGTTCTAGTCTCTCCTACTGGTTGAAACATCTCTTCCACATGCCTCTTAGTATTCTGTAAGTTTCATTCAGATCTTCCCTCATTCTTCTCAGAGTCCTCAACCGCTCCTCATGTGACAAGCCCTTCATCCTTGAGATCATTCTTGTAAACCTCCTCTGGATCCCTTCCAATGCCAGCGCATCCTTCCTTAGATACAGGACCCAAAACTGCTTACAATATTCCAAATGAAGTCTGACCGAACCTTATCCATCTTTGCTGTTGTATTGTAGCCTCTTGAAAGGAATGCAATATTGCATTCGCCTTCCGAACTGCCAAATTAACCTACATTTAATCTGAAAAAGAATCTGAAATGGACTCCCAAGTTCCTTTGTGGTTCAGATTTCCTCAACTTTTGGGAGAAAGTGAGGACTGCAGATGCTAGAGATTAGAGTTGAGAGTGTGGTGATGGAAAAGCACAGCCGGTCAGGCAGCATCTGAGGAGCAGGAGAATCAACGTTTCGAGCATAAGTTCTTCATCAGGAATGAGGCTGTGCTTTTCCAGCAACACACTCTCAACTCTTTCCTCAACATGTCCCCATATAGAAAGTAGTCTATACATCTATTCTTCTTACCACAGTGTATAACCTCCCACTTTTCCACATTGTATTCTATCTGCCACTTCTTTGTCCACTCTCCAAACCTGTCCAAGTCCTCTTGTAGCCTCCCCACTTCTTCAATTTCACCTGTCCCTCCAACTACCTTTGTGTCATCTGTAAACTTAACAACAATAACCTCAGTTCTTCCGTCCAAATATTTAATGTTCGATGTGAATAGTTGTGATTCCAGCACTAACCATTGTGGAACTCCAATAGTCATAAACTGCCAACTGACAAAGATTCCTTATCCCTACTTGCTGCCTTCTGTCAGTCAGCCAATCCTCAATCCATGCCAGTACATTTTCTCTAACACCATGGGCTCTTGTCTTCTTTAGCTGCCTCCTGTGCAGGACCTTATCAAAGGCTTTCTGGACACCCAAATAGATCATGTCCACTGGCTGTTCTTTGTCTAACTTGCTCATTACCTCCTCAAAGAATTTGAACAGATGTGTTAGGCATGACCTCTATTGACAAAGCCGTGACAACCCTGCCCTATTTTACCATGCACCCCCATGTATTCTGCAATCTCATCCTTAATAATTGCTCTAAAAATCTTAAATCTCACCAACAATGAGGTTAGGCTAAATAGCCTATAGTTTCCTGTCACCTGCCTCCCTCCTTCTTAAACAGGGGAGAGACATTAGCCATTTTCTAGGCTTCTGGGACTGTCCACAACTCCAGGGATTCTTGAAAGAACACCACCAATGCCATCATAATCTCCTCAGCTATCTCCCTCAAAGCACTCAGGTGTAGTCCATCTGGTCCAGGTGATATATCCAAATTTCAGACTTTTCAGCTTCCCCAGTGTCCTGATTTCCTTGAAGTTTTGGTATTCTGCTGGTGTCTTCCACCATGAAGACTGATGCAAAATACCTATTTAGCTCCTCTGCAATTTCCTTGTTCCCATAATGACTTCTCCAGCCTCATTTTCAAACAGTACAATGTCCACTCTTGCCTCTTTCTTCCCTTTTATATATCTAAAAAAACTCTTATAATCTTCTTTTATATTACTAGCTAGCTGAATCTTATATTTCATCTTCTTCCCCCTTATTGCTTTTTTTTTGTTATCCTCTGTTGGTTTTTATAAGCTTCCTAATCCTCTGGCTTCCCATGAACTCCGTTACATTGTATGATTTTAGCTGTCCCTGAATTCCCTTGTCAGCCATGGTTGCCTCGTCCATCTCTTCTTCCTTGGGATGATTTTTTGCTGTCCCTCATGAATACCCCACAGAAATTCCTACCATTGCTCCTCCACCATCTTCCCCACTAGGGTCCCCTTTCAATCAACACTGGCTAGCTCCTCCCTCATGTCTTAGTAGTTACTTTTACTCAATTAATACTATTACATCTGATTCCAGTTCTTTTCTCCCACTCAAACAACAGGGTGAATTCTATTATATTATGGTCACTGTCACCGGGAGGTTCCTTCACATAAAGCTCCCTAATCAAGTCTGTCTCAACATGTCCCCATATCAAGTTTACATCACCAAATCCAGAACTGCGTGTTCCTAGTGATCTGTACCTCAAGCTACTCCTAACAAAACCTCATAGACATTGAACAAATTGCCTTTCTTGGGATTCACTAACAACCTGATTTTGCCAGTCAACCTGCATGCTGATGTTCCCATGATTATTATAATGATGCCTCTCTTACATGCATTTTCTATCTCCTGATTTATTTTCTTCCCCACATCCTGACTACTACTAGGAGACCTGTACACAATTCCCATCAGGGTCATTTTACCTTTGCATTTCATGACGTCTACCCACAGATTTTGCACCTTCACTTTTGCTATCAGTTTTATTTAATTTCTCCCTAACAAGGCAACCCTGCCAGCAGTCTGCCCATCTCCTTGTCATTTTGGTAGGACGTGTATCTTTGGATATTTAATTCTCAGCCTGATCCCCTTGTAGCCATGTGTCCGTAATACCCACAATATCGTACTACAAACTCATTTATCTTGGTTCGTATACTGTGTGCATTTAAGTACAATGCCCTCAGACCTTCATTGACTGCCAGACCTTCTTATATAAGACCTCTTATCCCTGTATGTGAATCTAGGTTCCTGATGCCTTCCACGTGTCTGCCCTATTACTTCTTCTGGAAGTTTTATGAACCTCTGATGAGCCCTCTCTACTTTTAGCTTTTTCCAGAATTTTTCATGCAACTAAACACATCTGCCCACAAGCTCCCCCTCACCCCCAACCCTAATGCAATAACATCAGAATGACCACTATTTTGCAAAAACATCTTGCAGCTAATATCCAACTATTCCAGGAGCAGTATTTGCTAAAATTTAACACAAATTTTAATATTCAAAGCTAATGACAGTGATGATAAAGTGCAGCATTCTCAAATGTGAGCATTTTGCGTATCCAAAATGAATAACTATTAATGTCACCACACTGGAGTTATCTACAAAAAATAAAAATCAGTTGCAAATAATAATGAAATGCAACTTGTTACATGTGCAAGCTCCTTAAAAATTGGGAAAGGCCAGGTTAGTGTGTACATTGGACAACTCAAGAGTAGAAAACTTAGGAGTAAACCACTTGACCCAACAAAATTGCTGCACTGTCTAATAAGATGATGGCTCATCTGTTTGAGTTCTGTCATAGACATTCCCATTTATTCCCCATAATCTTTGATTCCTTTACATATCAAGGATCTACCTACCCTGACCTTAACAATATTTAATGACTCCCCTTCTGCAGCCTTTGAGGCAGAAAGTCATGCAACACACCGAGAGAACACAAATCTCTCCATCTCTGTCCTAATAGTCCAACCACTAATTTTTACACAGTGAATTTTAACTCATCCACAAGAGGAAATATCCTCTCCACATCCACCTTGTCAAGCTTGTTCAAGTTTGGCTGTTCTAACCTGTTTTATATTTAATAAGATCATGACTAATCTGATTGTGGCTTCAGATCCAATTTTCTGTTTTCCACCCATCAGCCCTTGGCTCCCTTGCTGATCAAATTCAACAGCCAGCTTCATTGCTATGTGAAGAAGAAAATTCAACAGACTGACAACAATCTGAGATAGAAACAAAATCTCCTTTTCTCTATCTTAAGTTACTCTGACCATTAAGGGAAGGCATACCAAATGCTTTCTTCACTATCCTATGTACCTACGACTCCACTTTCAAGGAGCTATGAACCTGCCCTCCAAGGTGAGTTCTCCCTTTATTCCATGAGATCTAACCTTGCTAATCAGTCTCCCATGGGGAACCTTGTCAAACACCTTATTGAGGTCCATGTAGATCACATCTACCACTCTGCCCTCATCAATCCTCTTTGTTACTTCTTCAAAAAACTCAATCAAGTTTGTGAGACATGATTTCCCACACATAAAGCCATGTTGACTATCCCTAATCAGTCCTTGCCTTTCCAAATACATGTACATCCTGTCCCTCAGAATTCCCTCCAACAACGTGCCACCACCAACGTCAGGCTCACTGGTCTATATTCCCTGGCTTGTCCTTACCACCTTTCTTAAACATTGGCAACACGTCAGCCAACCTCCAATCTTCCGGCATCTCACCTGTGACTATTGATGATACAAATATCTCATTAAGAGGCCCAGCAATCACTTCTCTAGCTTCCCACAGAGTTCTAGGGTCCACCTGATCAGGTCCTGGGGAAATATCCACTTTTATGCGTTTCAAGACAAGCAGCATTTCCTTCTCTGTAATATGAACATGTTGCGGCTGTACAGGACATTGGTTAGGCCACTATTGGAATATTGCATGCAATTCTGGTCTCCTTCCTATCGGAAAGATGTTGTGAAATTGAAAGGGTTCAGAAAAGATTTAATAGGATGTTGCCAGAGTTGGAGGATTTGAGCTATAAAGAAAGGTTGAATAGGCTAGGGCTGTTTTCCTTAGAGCGTTGGATGCTGAAGAGTGACCTTATAGAGGTGTATGAAATCATTAGGGGCATGGATAGGATAAATAAACAAAGTCTTTTCCCTGGGGTGGGGGAGTCCAGAACTAGATGCTATTGGTTTAGGGTGAGAGGGGAAAGATATAAAAGAGACCTACGGGGCAACTTTTTCACACAGAGCGTGGTACATGAATGGAATGAGCTGCCAGAAGAAGTGGTGGAGGTTGGTACAATTGCAATATTTAAGAGGCATTTGGATGGGTATATGAATAGGAAGGATTTGGAGGGATATGGACCAGGTGCTGACAGGTGGGACTAGATTGGGTTGGGATAGTTGGTCAGCATGGACGAGTTGAACCAAAGGGTCTGTTTCTGTGCTCTACATCTCTATGATTCTATGACTCTATAAGTAGGAGACTCCATATTTTTACACTGTGACCCTTGGTTCCAGACTCACTCACAAGGAAAGACGTCCTCTCAGCAGTCCCATATCACATCACTTTGTTTCAATAAGATCACCTTGCATTTTCCTAAACTCCAATGAAAAGAGGCATCAACCTGCTCAATCTTTCTTCGTAAAATAATTTGTTAATCTCAGAGATCCATCAAGTGAACCTTCTCTGAACTGCTTTTAATGCACTTATATTTTTTCTTTAGTAAGGAGATTAAAACTGTACATCGTACAACCGATTTAATCTCAACATGACTATGTGGAACTCTTGTAAACATTTGGTCATTTTATATGCATTTCTCTTGCAATTTGCACTTGGCATCCTAATCATGTTTTACATCTGCATACCAGGACATCCAGATCCCTCTGCACCTCAGGGCCTTTTAATCATTCTCCATTCAAATAATACACAGGTTTCCTATTCATCCTGCTAGAGTGGACAGAGTTCATATTTTCCACATTATACTCCATCTGCCAAATTTTTTCTTTTTTGTCTTCTCGATCTACTTAAATCCCTCTTTGACATTTTATGTTTTCTTGATGACTTATATTCCTACCTATTTTATGCCAATTGGCAAATTTAGATATCATATGTCCTGTCCCTTCATCTGGTTCATTTACTTAGATTTTAAATAATTGAGACTTTAGCGCTGATTCCTGTGGTACTCCACGAGTAACAGATTGTGAACCAAAATGACACATTCATCCCTAATCTCAGGTTCCTATCTATTGACCATGCCAGCATTTATTGCATGTCCCTAGTTGCCCTTGAGAAGGTGGTAACGAACTACCTTCTTGAACTGCTGCAGTCTACCTGCTGTGGGCTGATCCACAAAGATATTAGGGAAGGGTTTCCAGGATTTTGACCCAGGGATAGTGAAGAAATGGCAATATATTTCCAGATCAGGGTGATGCATGGAGCTGCACCCATCCAAGCAAGTGGGGAGTATTCCCTCTCACTCCTGACTTCTGCCTTGTCGATGATGGACAAGAGAAGGAGGTGAGTTACTCACCATAGTATTCCTAGCCTCTGACCTGTTTGTATAGCCATTGTGATAATGTGGTAAGTCCAGTTGAGTTTCTGGTCAATGGTAACCCCTAGGATTTTGATAGTGGGGGGGTATCAGTGATGGTAACACCATTGAATGTCAAGGGGTGGTGGTTAGATTGGTGATGGTCATTGCCTGGTGTATGTGTGGCATGAATGTTACTTACCACTTATCACTCCAAGACTGTATATTGTCTAGATTTGTTGAATTTGAACATCCTCAGTATCTGAGGAGTTGTGAATGGTGCTGAACATTGCGCAATCATTGGCAAACATCCCCACTTCTGACCATATGAGGGAGGAAAGGTCATTGATGAAGCAGCTGAAGATGGTTGGGCTTAGGAGGCTATCCTGGAAAACTCATGCAGAGATCTCCTGGAGCTGAGATAATTGATCTCCAAAAACCACAACCATCTTCCTACGTGCCAGGTCTGACTCCAACCAGTGGAGAGTTTGCCCCCTGATTTAAATTTTGCTAGGACTCCTTGATGCCACACTCGGTCGAATGCAGCTTGATATTAAGGCAGTCACTCTCACCTCACCTTTGGAATTCAGCTGTTTTGACCATGTTTGAACCAAGGCTGTAATGAGGTCAGGAGCTGAGTGATCCTGGTGGAACCCTAACTGGGCATCACTGAACAGGTTATTGCTGAGCAGATGCTGTTTGATAGCACAGTTGATGACACCCTCCATCACTTTACTGGTGATCAGTAGACTTATGAGGCAGTAATTGGTTGGGTTGGATTGACTGCTCTTTGCGTACACAACAAACCTGGGCAACTTTCCATATTGATAGGTCGATGCCAGTGTTGTAATTGTATTGGAACAGCTTGGCGAGGGAAGGACCAAACTCTGGAGCACAAGTTGTCAGGGGGCCCTTAGTCTTTGCAGTATCCAGTGTCTTCAACCATTCTTGATATCACATGGATTGAATCTATTGACTGAAGACTGGTATTTGGACCACTGGAGGAGACCAAGATAGATCATCCATTCAAATCTTCTGGCTGAAGATTGCTGTTAATGCTTCAGGATTATCTTTGGCACTGATGACCTGGGCTCTTCCATCATTGAGGAAGGGGATATTTGTGGACCTTCAGTGAATTTTTAAATTTTCCACCACCGTTTACAACTGCAGGAGTGCAGAGTTTAGACCAGATCTGTTGATTGTGGGGTCACTTAGCTTTGTCTATCACTTGTTGTTTATGTTGTTTGGCATTCAAGTAGTGCTGTTTGATAACTTCACCTCATACTCAGGTATGTCTGGTGCTGCTCCTGGCATGCCCTCCTGCATTCTCCATTGAACCATTGTTGATTCTCTGGCTTGAGTGGAGGGATATGCCAGGCCGTGAGGCTACAGATTGGGCCTTTATAGTCCAAAAATTTCCACCAGAACTATTACCCAGTGGCAAGCATCTTGGTTTGAAATGAAATGGCCATATGATCTTTCCCCAGAGATGCAATTAGATAAAAAGTGCTTTCTTTGCAATAAAATGATGCAAGGGGATATGCAGGGCCATGACTCTACAGATTGTGCTGGAGTACAATTCTGCTGCTGTTGATGGCCCAAGGCACTTCACACGTGCACAGCCTTGAGTTAATAGATCTGTTTGAAGTTTGTCCCATTTAGCACGGTGATAGTGCCACACAACATATAATGGAAATTATTCTCAATATATAGATTAGATTACTTAGAGTGTGGAAACAGGCATTTCGGCCCAACAAGTCCACATCCACCCACCGAAGCGCAACCCACCCAAACCCATTCCCCTACACCTAATACTAGGGGCAATTTAGCATGGCAAATTCACCTAACCCACACATTTTTGGACTGTGGGAGGAAACCAGAATACCCAGAGGAAACACACGCAGACACGGCGAGAATGTGCAAACTCCACAGAGGGTCGCCTGAGGCAGGAATTGAACCCGGGTCTCTGGCGCTGTGAGGCAGCAGTGCTAACTGCTGTGCCATCATACCACCCAAGAGGAGATGGGACTTCATTTCCACAAGGACTGTGCAGTAGTCACTCTTACCAATACTATCCTGGACAGATACATCTGCAGCTGGCAGATTGGTAAGGATGAGGTCAAGCATGTTTTTTCCTCTTGTTGGTTCCCTCAACACCTGCCACAGTCTAGTGGGCATGCCCTTTAGCAGCCAGCTAGCTTGCTGCTGCCAAGACACTTTTGGTGGTGGACATTGAAATCCCCTACTCAGAGTATGTTTTGTGCTCTTGTCATCTCAGTGCTTCCTCTAAGTGTTGTTCAACATGGAGGAGTACCAATTCATCAGCTCTGGGAGGATTGTAATCAGGAAGAGGCTTCCTTGCCCATGTTTAACCTGAAGCCACGAGACTGCATGGGATCTGGAGTCAATGTCAAGGACTCACAGGAGATCTTCCTCCCCACAGTGCCACCACCTCTGCCATGTCTGTCCTGCTGGTGGGACAGGACATATCCAGGGATGGTGACAGTGGTGTCTGGGACATTGCCTGTAAGTTATGATTCTGTGAGTATGACTATGTCAGGCTGTTGCACGTCTAGTCTGTGAGACAGGTCTCCCAATTTTGGCAATAAGCCCCCAGGTGTTCGTAAGAAGGGCTTTGCATGATCAATAGGGCTACTTCTGCCATTGTTTCTTCTGGTGCCTCAGCCAATGCCAGCTGATCCATCCGGTTTCTTTCTATCGCATCATTTTATTACAAAGAAAGCACTTTTTATCCAATTGCTTCTCTGGGAAAATACCATATGGCCATTTCATTTCAAACCAAGATGTTTGCCACTGGGTAATAGCGCCGGTGGAAATTTTTGGAGTATAAAGGCCCATGGATTATTTTTTTGAAGTTAAAGGGTTCAGTATAAGACAGACAGAGTGAGATGGGTAAGATAAAGGAATGGGCATGCAGAGTGGGGAGGATGAGAAATAAAGAGGGAAATGGGTAAGAGTATGGGAGAAAGAAAGTGCAGGGGTTTGAGAAAATTCAAACTGTGAGAAAGGAAATCCCAGGATGAAGGTCAACTCACTTTTGACTCTTGACTTTCCTGTGAATTCCATTCAGGCTAGGTCAGAGTGTGGGCTACCAGAGGTGACCCACTTAATAAATTGATCTCCTGAGCTTAGCCCCAGTTCTTATCCCATGCTTGATGATCATGAATGAAGAGGAAAATTGAAATATGACCGCCATGTGAAAAGTTTGGTCACCCCTGACCTACATCATGAGATGTAATTTAATGAAGTAACCTTTGAAATGACATCTTGATGAATGACTTTTGAGAAGTCAAGTGCACAATGTCTACAGTTTTCCTTTATTCCATAATGCTCTGTTTCACAAAGCCATTTTAGTTCATCATGGCTGTACTATAATTTTCTAAATGGCCAGCTATTACCTCCTTAACAGTGGATTCTAGCATTTTCCCTTCTCAGAGACATTAGACTAACTGACTTTTTGTTTCCTGCTTTCGGTCTTCTCTTTTTCTCTTAATAGAGGTGTTACATTATTGATTTTCCAAATGTTTTTGAACCTCTCCAATCCACAGTTTGGCTGCTGAGCATATCAAAATTCACTGGCATCTTATCCATGTTCCCACTGTGAGTTAATGGGTACTTGTGTTTTTAGTGTTGTCTGATGATGAATCACTAAAACTAGCAATTTTAGCAGTTTGTTTTTATTCATCTCAGGGATGTGGGCGTCACTGGCTGGGCCAGAAATTATTGAACATCAGCATATGGGATGAAGTGGTTGTAAGTTAAATTATTGAGAGACGGCGATGAGGTGCCTTCTTGAACAGCTGCAGTTCATGTGCTTTAGGTAGGCCCACAATGCAGTAAAGGAGATAATTCCAGGATTTTGATCCAGTGACAGTGAAGGAACAACTTGTGATATATTTTCAAGTTAGGATGGTGAGTGGTTGATGGGGAACATGGTGTTCTCACATGTCTGCTGCTCTCCCCTTCTAAATGGAAGTGGCAGTGGGTTTGCAAGATGGGTTTAAGGAGCCTTGGTAAACATCTGTAAAAAACTTGGAGATGGTACACACTGCTGTTACTGAGTGTCGATGGTGGACAGAGTGGATGCTTCTGAATGTGGCGCCAGTCAAATGGATTGATTTGTCCCGTCAAGCCTTTGGAGACTTGTTGGAGCTGCACTCATCCAGGCAAGTGGGTATGCTCAGCATAGAAGTCAAAATCCCTTTCCAGCCACAAGATGCTTTACTCCTATTAATATACCTGCTATTTAATGTTCCACCTAAGAAATGTATCTTTTATTTACCTTATCCTGTAAGGCAGGAAAATGGATGAAGTGATTGCAAATTAAATTTTCAATATTTGCTAACTCAACATCTCTGCTGCAGTGAAAGGTTTTGTTAGTCATGAAAATGGCCTGTACTTTGTAGATTGTGGACAGGCTTTGGAGTGTCAGGAGGTCAGTTACTTGCTGGAGGATTCCTAGCCTCTAATCACTAATCACAGTAAGTACATTGTATTTATGTGGCAAGTTCAGTTAAGTTTCTGATGTCAATGTTATCCCCCAGTATAGTAATATTAGAGGATTTAGTGACGGCAATGCCATTGAATATCAAGGGTGATAAACTGTCTCATGCTGCAATGGTCAATGCCTGGCATTAGTGTGGTGGGAATGTTGCTAGAGGTCTTTCGGTTATCTCTGAGCAATTTTAGTTTTCTATTGTAAGACTTCATTCTTTAAAGCATCTACATCAATTAGTTGTTCATCTGAAATCTTTACTGTACTCTTAGTCTAATTTGACCCACTTAATTGCTTATGCATTTATTGCATTTCTGATGATTTTTGAAAACACATCCCTACAGGTCTTTCTCAAGATCAGGCCCATGCCTGGTCTCTGTTTTGGTGCACATTTGTCTTGTGCATATTCTTCAGTCCTTCTTCATCATTTCATGCCTTCCAAAAGCTTTCACTGCAGCAGAGATGCTGAATTAGCAAATATTGTTAATTTAACTTACAACCACTTCATCCCAAATGCTGATTGACACGATAAGGTAAACAAAATGTACATTTTTTAGGTGAAACGTTGAAGAGCAGGTATATTAATTGGAGTAAAGCATCTTGTGGCTGAAAAGGGATTATGATTTATATGCTGAGCATATTCAAATTTTTAGTGCTGGAAAACATGGGGCGGTCTTATTTGCTGGGAGAACTTATATACAATGATGTACGGAACAGTGTTACCACTGAGCCACAGCTGATACCTGCCGTATAATAGTTTAAGTTTCTGCTTACATTAAAATGTTTTTGTTTGCAGCATTTGGGGTCTTCAATCTTCATTAGAGCTATAATAAATCTCCATGATGTGTATAAATTTGTTGATGTATTATCGAATTGAGTGAAGCCATGCTAGACTGAAGCCTAATGTGTTAAGCAGTAGAGGTCAAGATTAACGCTCGATAGGTGAAATCAAGTAGTCAGCCAGAGACAAGAAGGTCTGGAGCAAAGTTAGCATTGCGAATATTCATCAAATATTTTCAAAGTTTGCAGAGAATTATTTTATGAACAAAAGAAAGATCATTTGCCAGCAGGTGCTGAAACTTAGAACTTTCAGCTGCGAACACTGAGCAGGCCAGAGGAGGGAACAGGAGATAATGATTCCATCAGTCACCTCTGGAAGAAAAAGGACCAGGAACTCAATCATTACACTTACGGCGAGAAGTGAAGGCAGTACTGTGAAGTGGGGAAGAAACTTGTAAGGGACATTTGGATATAGAGATTTCCTGGGTCTCATGTAGAATTCCACAACAGGACATCTGATTGACAGACAGCCTGCCAGTCAGGAGTGAGAGCCTGTAGCATATAGCCACTGAACAGAGAGAAGGGAAGGAGCGATTGTAGTGGAGATACAGGTGGGGTGAAGAGTTCTGAAGACATCATGGCCAACATTGGGATGGGGAAGTGATGTTTAGTTACTTCAGGAAAGATTGTGGATGGAGGGATGGATGGTAGTCAGGTTAAAATAAGAGGGAGTTCATGATTATGGATCTAGAATTATGAGCTTGTTAGGTCGAGAGAAAACATTCCTGTTCCTCCTGGCCATAAGCAATATTACCAATGCACTTTGCTAGGGAACTGGATCCTCACACTTTTTTTTCACAAGAAGGAATTCCAATTGCCTAGGGAACGCAGTAGAAATGGGTTAAAAGGCCTGTTAGAAAGCCTTGGAGGAAACCTCCTTGGAAGCTTTTGTGTAAATATCATGGTCAGATTCTGGGCACTTTGTCAGATGAGGTTTGGAAACAATGCTAGTGCAAATTAATAAACATTTATTAACTATTGACAAAGACTTTATTTTACCAGAACTCTATTCAAGCCACTTTTCTCAGGTCCCAGTTCCATGTGGTCTGACATGACCAGGCATCACTCATGTTGCATTTCAGCTATTAGTATAACAACTACTAAACTCTTAAGGTATGCCTCCCTTTTACCTAATCTTGTATTCTACCAATAATATATTTCCATTTTTATTCTACATCTATAGTCCAAAGTCACTCCTTGATGATCCTTAAAATGAGAGGGAAAGACACCCTTGTGGCTTGACTGATTTGCCTGTGAGTATCATTGTTTCTTTTGGAGGGTGAGTAGGAACATATACAACCTGGGAAGGAGGACATGAAGAGTCCATTGAGGTGGTTGGATACCCTCACTTTCGTCTGGGCAGTCAATCCAGACTTACAAAGGTTACGTGATGGTAGGTACAAATGCTAACCTGTTGCATCTGAGGATGCCACTGTTAGTATTGACTAAGTAAAAACAGAGGACTCAAGACTCAGCCAGGTCTGTTTTGGTCTTAGATTCAGATAGACTCCCAAAAATAGAATACGGATGTGTTAGCGCGGATGAAATGATATCAGTCCAAGCCCAGAGTACGGTTCAACAATCGGTAACGTTTATTGATACACTAACACCGGCGGAGACCAACCGAGGTCCGAATCTCGGCTGTTCTGCTGTTTCTGCACGCTGCTACACATTATATACCTTTCTTTGTCAGGATGTGAGGATTTTGAGTATGAATGGGATGACAGTTCCCCATCATCGCTGGAGTAGGTGCAAATGGTGGGTTTCCTGCCATCCCAGGAGAGTTACAGTGTACACACAATAGGGTGCTAATTGTATTATGTAAACGGGTCCGGGTACTATCTGCTTGTCTCTCTCTGTGAGGGCTGGAGGCTAGCACCCCCCCTTTGTTCCCTTGGGGTACTGGTGTGTATTAGTCTGTTCGTTCCTGTCTGGTGGATGCCTGTCCTTTGTGTCAGGATGGTTCTGTATTGATGAATATGGGTGTGTTTCAGTCAGTCTCTTGATTTGATTAGGAGATGGGTCTCCATATTAATTAGCTCCGGAGTTTCGGTCTATGAGTCATGGTTAGTGTCTGCCCTAGTGTGGATTCGATCTGTCCTCTGGCTCCCATCTCCCGGTCACGTGGGTGGACCGGCAGCTGCTGAGTTCTGTGGGTTTAAGCTGCGGCTGCCGTTTAAAACACAAAATGAATTCCTATAGTTTTACCGATATAGGCATAGTCCCGTGGCAAATGCGGGGCGGCTCTGATGCCCGCTTGCAGATGGTTCCCACACCCTCTGCTTGCATGGGCAACAACTTGTTTTATGTAATAGTAATCCTACTTCTGTCTTATTCAAACCAATCTCTGTGATACCTGGTCAAATATCATGCAGAAGACCCAGGAACCAAGTATGTAACCTTCTACCCATTAGGAGTTCTGAAGAAACCATATTATTGTACAAAATTGTGGACCGTTAACTAAGCAAGGACACGATGATGTTGTTGCTATTCTTCAAAAGAGCCTTGAGCATTCGGACCCCCATTCAGCCTCTCTATCAGTTGTGTGAATCAGGGTAAAATTATAGTATATATTCAACTGTACAAGTTAGTAAAGCATTTGAAATGTTTGGTCATTAATAAATTGGACTTGTGTCTGTAATGCCCATCTCATGGTGGCATGCAAAAATCTCTTTATGTATAAGTGATAACCACCATTGAAATGGGGTCATCTAGTCACTTGATGCCCAGCCATTGTGGATAACTGTCAGCAATAATGAGGAAGATTTTATCGAAGATGATCAGATCCATTTTTGGAATATTTCCATGAGTGAGTGGAAAAAAACCCTTGCTTATGGACAATGCATGTTGGAAAATTGAAGACAATATTTGAAATGGCCTTTACGTGGACTAGTGATCCTATGCCTAGCACTTGATCATGTCCAGGGATGGCTGAAGTAAACTTTGGGGATATGTCCAGCCTGAAAATCTTAGAATTACAAGTGCAGTCACAATGGACATTTTTTTATTCAATTGTGGGACATGGACACAATTGGCTGGCCAATATTTATTGCTCATCCTTACTTGCCCTTGAGAAAATGTTGGTGAGCTGCCTTCTTAAACTGCTGCAGTCCACATGCTGTATGTTGACCCACAAAAAGGGCAACACAGTGACTCAGTGGTTAGCACTGCTGCCTCACAGCGCCAGGGAACCTGGGTTCGATTCCATCCTCGGCTGACTGCCTATGTGGAGTTCGCATATTATCCGCCTGTAGGTTTTGTCCAGGTGCTCCAGTTTCCTCCCACAATCTAAAGATGTGCAGTTTTGGTGAATTGCCCATGCTAAATTGCTTATAAGGTTCAGGAATGTGTAGGCTATGGGCATTAGTCAGGGGTAAATGTAGAACATAGAACAATACAGTGCAGAACAGGCCTTTCGGCCTTCGATGTTGCGCAGACCTGTGAACTAATCTAAGCCCATCACCCTATACTGTCCCACCATCATCCATTTGCTTATCCAAGGACTGTTTAAATACCCTTAATATGACTAAGTTAACTACATTAGCAGGCAGGGCATTCCACACCCTTGCCCTCTCTGAGTAAAGAACCTGCCTCTGACATCTGTCTTAAATCTATCACCCCTTAATTTGCAGCTATGCCTCCTCAACAAGCAGACATCATCATCCTAGGAAAAAGACTCTGACTGTCCACCCTATCTAAGCCTCCGATCATTTTGTATGTCTCTATTAAATCCCCTCTTAGCCTTCTTCTCTCCAAAGAGAACAGAGCAAAGTTCCTCAGCCTTTCCTCATAAGATGCTCGCTCCAGATCAGGCAACATCCTGGTAAATCTCCTCTGCACCTTTTCCAATGTTTCCACATCCTTCCTATAATGGGGCGACCAGAACTGCACACAATACTCAAAGCATTCTGTACAATTGCAGCATGACATCATGGCTCTGAAACTCAATCCCCTACCAATTAAAAACCTAACACACTGTATGCCTTCTTAACAGCACTATCAACCTAAGTGGCAACCTTCAGGGATCTATGTACATCAACACCAAGATCCCTCTGCACATCCACACTACCAAGAATATTTCCATTGACCCAGTATTCTGCCTTCCTGTTATTCTTCCCAAAGTGAATGACCTCACATTGGTCACCTTCTCAAAAAACTCAATGAGGTTTGTGAGACACAGGTGACAAATCCACGTTGACTATTTCTAATCAAATTGTTGTTTGCAAGATGGTTATAAATATTATCTCTTATAATCCTTTCCAAAACTTTTCCTACAACAGACGTAAGGCTCACTGGTCTATAATTGCCTGGATCATCTCTACCGCCCTTCTTGAAGAAGGGCACAACATTTGCAATCCTCCAGTCCTCTGGTATTAAACCTGTAGAAAATGACGACTCAAAGATCAATGCCAAAGGCTCTGCCATCTCCTCACTAGCTTCCCAGAGAATTCTTGGAAAAATTCCATCTGGCCCAGGGGACTTACCTACTTTCACACCCTCTCGAATTGATAACACCTCCTCCTTACTACCCTCAATCTTTTCAAGTCTAATAGCTCATATCTCAGTCTTCCCTTTTCTCCTTTTCTTGAGTGAAAACAGATGAGAAATATTAGTTGAGCACTTCTCCAATCTCCACAGGGTCCACACATAACTTCCCACTTCAGTCTTTGACAGGCCTTACTCCTACCCTCGCCATCCTAGAAGAATAGTTTTGGGTGGCTTACTCTACAGAGGGTCGGTATGGATTTGTTGGGTCGAAAGGCCTGTTTCCACACTGTAGGGATTCTATGATTCTACGAAAAGCAAGAACATCCAGCAGTCCCATGGAGACTGTACCATACAATGTATTGCTTTAGACCTCAATTAGTGGGGACATTTACATATCTTCCCATGAGACAATGCTGTCTTATCTATGTCCATTCAGAGTTAGCCTTCTGAACTTTACGAATTTTGTCCAAATTCAAATGGTTGCAGGGAGGAATTTTGTCAACAAAGAAATATATAATTCAATATCCTCAATGAAGTCGATGTCATTCTGTCTGGCTTATCCAGCAGGATTGTGGAACAAAGTATGAATCCTGGTCTGGAGTTTGGCTTGGAAATATTCTCTGTTGAAATCAAACCATATAAGATGCAATCAGAACTCAGAGTGGCATCTTTGCCAGCAACTTGGTGTTAAGGCGGCCAACCAATTGCTTATCATCTGTCCGCATTGTAAACTTGAGGTCAAGGCCATAGACCAAGAACATTTGTCTGGCCCAGGTGATTGCCAGGATCTGTTTCTCGATGACCACACGTCTCTGCTTTCTGTGATTTGGAAGCATAGTATAGACTGGTTTTCGGGAGTTATCAGATTGATTCTGGAACAAAATATCTCCTCAGCCAAGAGATGATGTGTTGATTGGAAAAGCATTGCACAGGTTCAAGTTATAATATGCTGGAGTTTGCACAGGCATAATGAGATTAAAAAATCCTTGTACCAAGTCTGATCCAATTTGAGGAGTTAACATATAATTCATTGATGTTTATTCAGTTGGTTAAAAATGTATAACTAGTTAACCGTTTCCATGAAGAGCTAGATATCATTGACCTACTAGAGCATGAGAAAATTCTTGAAAACCTCTGTTAATTTTGGTGATCCACATTGACCCTAGATGCATTGGTAATGAGATCCAGGAAGTTCATGATAGGCTTGGAAACTTCAAACTTATGGCTGACTGTTCCAAACAAGACTTGGAGGTGATCCAGCATTGCCTGGTTTGACAACAAGAGGCTTTCCAGTATTGAGCTTGGGTTAAGCTTCCCAAGGGGCCCAGGAGCTCAAACAGGAGAAAGAAGATCTGCATCGCATTTGTACTTCTAGTTATCAGCTGTGAAATTCTGGTCAAGATTACAGGCTCCAATTACTGCATTGGACATTGTCTCACGTGTACTCTTCAGAGCCAATGGCTTTTCACATTCCTGCTTTCATTGGCACCTGTGAAGACCTTCTGTGAACAGTTTGCTAAGCACTGTCATCATGTTGACATATCACAACTGGGTTCTGGATGCTTTTGAAAGCTGAAGGCTGTAAACAATGCAAACTTATGGATGTTTATTGATTATTTATACAATTGCCAAAGGCATGTGTTAGCAGAACACCCAAATGAATCTTCTTCGCTGAGGTGCCAATTCCACATGATTTGACCTTAGCAATGATGCACTCTTGCTATTAGTATAGAATTAACTCCTTATACTGCAGCTTTTACCAACTGACCAGCCACTTGGAATCAAGCAAGATGTTGTCTAAGGCAGTTGAACTTTAAGGGTTAAGATGAAGCCTTTGTACAGTTCCATCCACTGAAATATATCTGACTGCCTGTGGGAGGAGATGAGCAGTGTTGTGTTGATCTGCTAGAATTTTATCTTTACAATTAACATGCATGTAACTTAGGTTAGCCTGGTATCTCTTAAGAGATACTCATGTCTTCCATCAATGCTCTGGAGTTATCTAAGCATACTCTACTTAAACTTGCTGTTTTTCTACTGTGTGAGATGTCTGTACGCTGAAACTCATAGAATCATAGAGATGTACAGCACGGAAACAGACCCTTTGGTCCAACTAGTCCATGTTGACTCGATATCCCAACTTAATCTAGTCCTACTTGCCAGCACTTGGCCCCTGTCCCTCTAAACCCCTCCTATTCATACACGAATCCAGATGCCTTTTAAATGTTGCAGTTGTGCAAGCCTCCGCCACTTCCTCTGGCAGCTCATTCCATACATGCACCGCCCCCTGTGTGAAAACGTTGCCCATTAGGTCTCTTTTATATCTTTCCCTTCTCATTCTAAGACTATGCCTTCGAGTTCTGGACTCCCCCACCCCAGGGAAAAAATCTCATCTATTTATTCAATCCATGCCCCCCCATGATTTTATAAACCTCTATAAGGTCACGCCTCAGCCTTGACACTCCAGGGAAAACAGCCATAGCCTATTCAACCTCTCTCAAGAACACAAATCCTCCAACCCTGGCAACATCCTTGTACATCTTTACCGAACCTTTTCAAGTTTCACAACATCCTACTGATAGGAAGGAGACCAGAATTGCACACAATATTCCAAAAGTGACCTAACCAACGTCCTGTGCAGCCATAATATTACCTCCCCACTCCTGTACTCAATACTCCAACCAATAAAGGAAAGCATCCCAAACCTTCTTCACTATCCTATCTACGTGTGATTCTACTTTCAAGGAGAAATGAGCAGACACTCCAAGATCTCTTTGTTCAGCAACACTCCCTAAGACCTTACCATTAAGTGGATAAGTCCTGCTAAGATTTGCTTTCCCAAAAGGCAGAACCGCACATTTATCTGAATTAAACTCCATCTACCACTCCTCAGCCCATTGGCCCATCTGATCAAGATCCCATTGTAATCTGAGGTAACCCTCTTCACTGTCCATTGCAATTCCAATTTTCGTGTCATCTGCAAACTTACTAACTATACCTCCTATGTTCATATCCAAAACATTTATATAAATGACAAAAGGTATTAGACTCAGCACCGATCCTTGTGGCACTCAACTGGTCACAGGCCTCCAGTCTTTAAAACAACCATCCACCACCAACCTCTGTCTTCCACCTTCAAGCCAGTTTTATATCCAAATGGCTAGTTCTCCCCGTATTCCGTGAGATCTAACCTTGCTAACCAGTGTCCCATGGGGAACCTTGTCGAACGCCTTACTGAAGTTCATACAGATCACATCTACCACTCTGCCCTCATCAATCCTCTTTATTACTTTTTCAAAAAACTCAATCAAGTTTGTGAGACATGATTTCCCACACACAAAGCCATGTTGAATATCACTAATCAGTTCTTGCTTTTCCAAATACATGTATATCCTGTCCCTCAGGATTCCCTCTAACAACTTGCCCACCACCATTCTTGATAAAGGGCTTTCGCCCTTCAATTTTCCTGCTCCTTGGATGCTGCCTGACCTGCTGTGCTTTTCCAGCACCACTCTAACACCCCCCCCACCCCCCACCGTTGACCACCAATGTCAGGCTCAGTGGCCTATGGTTCCCTGGCTTGTCCTTATCACCCTTCTTACAAAAGTGGTACCACGTTAGCCAACCCCCAGTCTTCTGGCACCTCACCTATCAATGAGTGACTATCGACGATACAAATATCTCAGCAAGGGGCCCAGCAAACACTTCCCTAATTTCCCACAGAGTTCTAGGGTACACCTGATCGGGTTCTGGGGATTTATTCATGTTTATGCATTTCAAGACATCCAGCACTTCCTCCTCTGTAATATGGACATTTTTCAAGATGTCATCATCTATTTCCCCACATTCTATATCTTCCATGTCCTTCTACACAGTAAATACTGATGCAAAATACTCATTTAGTATCTCTCCCATCTCCTGCAGCTCCACACAAAGGCTGCCTTGCTGATCTTTGAGGGGCCCTATTCTCTGCCTACTTATCCTTTTGTCCTTAATGTATTTGTAAAAACTCTTTGGATTCTCCTTAACCTTATTTGCCAAAGCTATCTCATGTCTCCTTTTTGCCCTCCTGATTTCTCTCCTAAGTATACCCTTACTGCCTTCATATTCTTCTAAGGATTCACTCGGTCTCTCCTGTCTATTCGTGACATAAGCTTCCTTATTTTTCTTAAACAAACCCTCAATTTCTTTAGTCATCCAGCATTCCCTGTACCTACCAGCTTTTCCTTTCATCCTAATGGGAATATACTTTCTCTGGATTCTCGTTATCTAATTTCTGAAAGCATCCCATTTTCCACCTGTCCCTTTACCTGCGAAAATCTGCCCCCAATCAGCTTTTTAAAGTTCTTGCCTAATGCCTCAAAATTAATCTTCCTCCAATTTAGAACTTAATCTTTTAGATCTGCTCTCTCCTTTTCCATCACTATTTTAAAACTAATAGAATTATGGTCGCTGGTCCCAAAGTGCTCCACCACTGACAACTCAGTCACCTGCCCTGCCTTATTTCCCAAGAGTAGGTCAGATTTTGCACCTTCTCTAGTAGGTATATCCACATACTGAATCAGAAAATTTTCTTGTACACTCTTAACAAATTCCTCTCCATCTAAATCTTTAACACTATGGCAGTCCCAGTCTATATTTGGAAAGTTAAAATCCCCTACCACGGGCGGCACGGTGGTTAGCACTGCTGCCTCACAGCACCGGAGACCCAGGTTCAATTCCTACCTCAGGATGACTGACTGTGTGGAGTTTGCACGTTTTCCCCGTGTCTGCGTGGGTTTCCTCCCACAGTCCAAAGATGTGCAGGTCAGGTGGATTGGCCATGCTAAATTGCCCGTAGTGTTAGGTAAGGGGTATATGTGGGTTGTGCTTCGGTGGGTCGGTGTGGATTTGTTAGGCTGAAGGGCCTGTTTCCACACTGTAATCTAATAACCACCCTATTATTCTTACAGATAACTGAGATCCCCATACAAATTTGTTTCTTAATTTCCTTCTGATTATTAGGGGGTCTATAATACAACCCCAATAAGGTCATCATCCCTTTCTTATGGACAGGTTGGGCCGAAGGTTCTGTTTCCATGCCGTACATCTCTATGACTCTATGACTCTAAGTAACGTCCCTGGATGGATTTCCAGGAATATCTGCCCTCAGTACAGCTGTAATGCCATCCCTAATCAATAACACCACTCCCCCTTCTCTCTTGCTTCCCTTTCTATCCTTAAACATTTGTATTTTGGGAAATTAAGCTGCCAGTCCTGTCCCTCCCTGAGCCATGTTTCTGTAATTGCTGTGATGTTCTGAACCATGCCTTGCATTCATCTGCCTTCCCTGTTAGGCCTCTTGCATTGAAGTAAATGCAGTTTAATTTATCAGTCCTACTTTATTCTCTGTTTTGTTCCTGCCTGCCCTGAATGTTTGACTCACTTCTTTTCTCAACTATACCAGTCTCAGATTAATCTCTTTCCTCACAATGTCCCCAGGTCCCAGCACAACCTTCCCCTTACTAGTTTAAATCCTCCCGAGCAGCTCTAGCAAATTTCCCTGCCTGTATTTTAGTTCCCTTCCAATTCAAGGGCAATCCATCCTTCTTGGACAGGTCACTTCTATCCCAGAAGAGATTCCAATGATCCAAAAATGTGAATCATTCTCCTATACACCAGCTCCTCAGCCGCACATTGAACTGCTCTATCCTCCTATCCTTACCCTCACTAGCTCGTAGCACTGGGAGTTAATCCAGATATTACTACCCTTGAGGACCTCCTTTTTTAAATTCCTGCCTAACTTTCTATATTCCCCCTTCAGAATCTAATCCTTTTCCCTTCCTACGTCTTTTGGTACCAATGTGTACAATGACCTCCTATTGGCCCATCTCCTCTTTGAGAACATTCTGCACCTTCTCTATGACATCCTTGATTCTGACAACAAGGAGGCAAAACACTATTCTGATTTTTCGCTGCTGGCTGCAGAAACGTCTGTCTGTGCCTCTGACTAGAGAGCCCCTACCACAACCGGTCGCTTGGAACTTGACATACTCCACATTACATTAGAGCCTGTTTTAGTCTGAGTAACTTGGCTGTTCGTGCTACATTCCCCTGTAAGACCATTATCCCTTTTATTTACCACAACAGCCTACTTGTTTGAAATGGGGATAGCCACAGAAGAATCCTGCTTACCTGCCTACTTTTTCTACCTTTCATGGAGTTAACTCATCTCACTGACTATATCTGTGACTTTTCTCCCTTCCTATAACTGCCATCCATCACACCTGCTAGCTCTTGTAAATTCCTCATTGCCTCTAACTGTCACTTCATCTGATCCATTCGATCTGACAGGATTCACAATCAATGACATTTGTTGCAGAAATAATCCTCAGTAACCTGTAAACTCCCTCGAAACTCCCACATCCGACAAGAAGAGCATATCTCTCTACTAAAGGCCAGTTTGCTCCTTCTAATCTACAGACCCAGAAAATAGCACCACCTGATTGCTCTACAAAACACTGCTCCAGGCTAACTTAATAATTATGGCTTATATTTTTTAAATTTAATCAAGAGGCAGATCCCAATGAGAAAAATATAATCAAGAAAGAACCCACTCTACTCACTATTATAGATTTATAGCAAGGCTATACTTAAAACTATTTACTTATCTGTTTCTGTGCTGTGACCTCTCCCAAACAGGTTCCTCCAAGATCAGTTGTGAATTTCGCTGTTTGTTAGGTTTTCCTAGACACACTCCAATGTCCAACGATACATGAATTCAAACAGCAAAGGCAGTAACTACGCAGATTCACTGCTGTGTCAGTTAGCAGTCTGGGTTTCTTTCTGTCTCTCTCCCTTACAGAATCATGTGCTCACTGCCTTTTTCTGTCTTTCTCCCTTTGTGACTCACTTTCTCCAAAGTTCCAAAACAATGCAACAGCATTTGAAACTGTAATTGCTGCTCCTGGAATTCGAGGAAATCACCTCCAACACCTAAAATACCTCAAAAAAGGAGCAGCTGTTACAGCAATAAATGTATCCCTGCAGCATACCTCTTTAATTCAACTTCCACATGTCATTCTTCACTACTTAATATTAGTAAGCTTTAGACTAATGCTCCCAAATTGATGGCAACTAATCTACCCAAAGAAGATCGAAGCAAAACAAAGTATTGGTTGAAGCCTTCCCTTACAACACAGATGACATCCATCCCCATGTTTGTTAAAACCAGGAAAGTATGAGTTTGGTGTGGTTTGGCTTCAGGTTTGTTCTTTTTTTTCATTTTTGATTTTGATCTGACCATAACTCACTCATCCTTGGTGGTTAAAATTATCCTTCTTAACTCTCCTTTATATCTTTGTGGAGAGAGAAACATTTAAAAATAAAATTGCAAAGCCTTACATATATTTATGGACGGAGTCTAGTATATTATTTCAGCTTGCAACATATTTTGACTACAATGCAACTCTTGTACATTCTATAAATTTTTTTCACATCACCTTGAATTTAAAACAGTGCTCTGATTACATTGAGGATTTCTAGAACACATTGCTCTGTGCAGTGCAATCTGGTTACAATGACATTACGGCTCCTGAGCTTTCTGGGATGATAATGCTGAGAGTTTCAAGCTGAAAGTGTGCACAATAAAACAGGACAATATTATTCCACAACATCTAGCAGAGAATTTTGCATGGAGATTATTCAACAACAACAACAAAAACTTACTTTTATATACTAAATACCAAACATTGTATACAAGATATATTTAATTTTATTTCTGTCATCAAGAAGAAAATATTTTTACAATTTTTTTTCCCATTTCAGCTATGAATTTTAAATTAACTGAGCATATCATCATCCAGTGGTTTAAAGGCCAGATTAATTGGAATTTTGTGATTTGAAAAGTGGGTCAGAGTGAGCAGTGGGACTAGCAGATACTGCAACATCTTTTTTTTGTATTATATAACTCAAAGGCAAATCATTTAGATACTGATTATGCATTCTAAATATTAACTTAGTGTTTGACAGTCAGACTTCTGTGAGTTGTAAGGTTGAAAACAAGCTGTGGAGCCCCTGTAAATCTTTCTGCATATGTTCATTGATTGGTCTTTAATATCGGCCTTGAAGCTGGAAATACATATGCTAACTGTAGCACAAAAAGACCACAAGAGATTTCAGTATGAGATGAATCTGTTTTCTATCAACAGAAGCAGACATCTCCTGCTCCACATTGGAAGGAGCCATTTTGTGCTTAATTACCTCATGATTATGCTCATCATATTTGAACAAGACAGAACAGTAGTACACTGTAATGTTAGAATATTAATACCGAGTGCCTCAGAACAGATAATTTGCAGCTGCTTGCTTAGATCTTGACTCAAGCCAATTTGTCCTGCAGGGCACAAACTAGGAACTTCACTGGCGCCCTATCAAGAGACAAATTTGTGAAGAAGAAGTCGTTTGAGGTAATAGTTCTGAAAAGGTCAATGTTGGAGATTACATTAAGCTCAAGCCAATCTGATAACATCATTCACTTCTGGGTGGAAAATCGAGGAACCTGTCTCAAAATTCCAATGGCATCCTTGACTCTGTTTAATTGGACAATTAAATTTACATCTATTACTGTCATGCAATAAATTATGCTTTGATGTTAAGAAAAGTGGCTTTGACTCAGTAATGTTTTATCCTCAGTTTCACTCATTTTATTATTATTTATTTAATTATCAGTAATAAGGGTTGGATTGACCTTTGGACCTATCAGAAATTCCTCAAAAGTTACAGTCTGGCAAACCAGATACACCAACAGTTGACTTGTCCCTCCAATCCCAATACCCAAGATTGCAGCACTTTCCTCTGCTCTTTCAGCATATTGGAGTATTTACATCCGTGTCAATTCCAAAACTGCAGCACCACCTCCTCTTTTCCCATTCCCTCTGTCCTGTTCCATAATTGCAGCAATCCTTTCCCCTTCTTAACGACAGTTTTATCCACGCTGAGCAGTTTACTAGCTCCAGTACTGACTGCTCTGAGTGTATTTCTCCAGTGTTAGTATTGAGGGGGTAAGCTGGAACCAAACATGCTCGTGGAAGGTTGGGGGTCTATTCTTCCAATGGCTGGCCGAACCATTTTTTTTTCCACTTTTTCCTTACATGTTTGGAATTGAAAAGCGTTGGCTGTACTAATTGGTTTATTTTTTAGTACCTAGATTCAGCCCAAATTCTCTAATTGGCTACCCTGGGACTCCCATAACGAACTCAGTTTGAACCATTCCAGAAGGAAGCAAATTCCCATTTGGAGTTCATTTGATTACAAATATTTCACATGTTATGCATTGTTAAAAATTGCTGAGAGAAAAATAAAGTTGGTGACTTTAATAACACAAAATTTTTTGCAAAGAATTGAAGATAATGGTGGAAATTTTGAGAGCTTGCTACTGTGGGTCTATGGTTACTTAACACAAATGTCCCAATCTTCAACTAGGACTAGCAAACTAAATTCTGTTTATGTGAAGGAGTACAAATTGTTCAGCAGACAGATTCAGTGTAAAGCCTCAACAATGATTACTGCAAGCTGGACTGTTCAAAAGCTGATGGTCCCATGTTCTATATCCTAGTTACTTACTCCTTAGCATATCTCCCTCTGCAGTGATATCAAAAAAGTCACCATGTGGATTTTTATTTTCACCCCATACTGCTAATGCTTTGAAGTTAAAGGGGAGCAAACAAGAGAAAAAAAATGAAAGTGAATTTGGGGAAAGGTTCAAAGGGTCAGTGCAAAACAGATGGAGAGTGGGAGACAAAGTGGAAAAACAGGTAGAGAAGGACAGAGCGGGAAGAGGAGTATAGTCAGAGAGTGGGAAGAGGTGTATAAAGTGTATAAATTGTTTAAATTAGGTGTAGTTTGAGATCTCAGGTACTTATGAAGAGAACATAGCCAGAAGATTTCACCATTTTGAGCAAACATGCTAAACTTTACAATAAATACAGTGTTAGAAAAACAAAACATTCAGGTTTAAGATAAAGTAAATATGGGTAAGCAGACAAACAATGATCAAACATCCCATAGAACTCATCAAATAAGACCAACTCCATGGATTTCTCCACACCCAACCCAGGTGAAGTGGTTTCTAGTGCAGCGTGGCAGAACCTTGGTGTATGCTTTCTGACCTGTGGTTTCAATACTATGAGCATTTTCTATGTAATCACTCTTCCTATATTGTTCCCACACTGATGTAACCAACTTTCAGCTCTCCACTATGAATTGCAGGTTTTCTTTAAATACAGCAAACTAGCTTCAAGTGGTGTTAGTCTGATCCTTGGTCTCCTGCTATGCATGCAGCCAGTCAACAATTCATTTCGCATTAATTGCATACTGCATTCATGACAATAATCAGGCAGTCTCAAGTTGTGAGCTGCCTGCAACAGGAGGAATAAGCCTGACAGCATTGTACCTCAATTTGTTTTGATGTGTCCTCTCTCAAAACATCAAGAGCTGGTGTTTTTTTCCATTTGAAAACTGAAAATTGAGAAATGTCTCTCAAACATCATGCAGCCAATTTCAGAAGCTGGCTTATTTTGTTCAATACTTGGTGTGTTAAAAATTGGTTCAAAGCTCACCAGAGTGGTAAGGTATGCTGTGTGTAAAATGCCCTGGTTCAGCTCATTTGCTTAATTATTCAGCTCCAAGTATGTGTTTGGGCAGGAAGAGGGAGCAGCGTGACAAGAGAATTGTTTCTAGGAGAAATTGAAAGTGATGTGGATAATTTAAAAAGTAACAGTATAGAGATGGAAATCCTTGCAGAATTTGAAAAGGGTGATAAGCCTTTCAGGCCATTAGCAGCTGTTGCCAAGGGATAGGAAGAAAATTTATTTGGGACCTTCCATGACTGCAGGATGTCCCAAAATAATTATTTGTCAATTAAATATTCTAAAGGCATAGGCTGCAGGCAATTAATGGGATAACCTCATTTTAATGGCTGCATGCAGTGATTTCATTGTGTTACTCCACTGTATAATGTTCAAAGATGAACATTGTCGAAGTAGATGGAGGGAAGTGAAAGTTCAGTATACACTTACTTGCAAAAATCATTGCAGAGGCAAGCAATCAGACCATGCTGAGTGTTGTGGAGTAGCACATGCAACATTACATACATTAATTGGAAAACCTTCCAACAAATCATATGGTCTCACAGACAGTCAGGTCTTTACAAAGCATTTGTTCTTATTTGGTTAGCTTCCAACAACAACTCACATTTATCTCAAACCCTGAATGCAGTAAAATATCCCAAGATGGTTTGTGGAAGTTGGCCCCAGAATATGTTCCCAAGTCACACCTGATAACAAACACAGAGAATGTTGCAAAAACTCAGCTGGTCTGGCAGCATCGAGAGAGAGAGAAACTGTTTCAAGTCTGGTATGACTTCTTCAGAACTCAGAGAACTAGTTCTGAGAGAGGGATATTAGAGAGAGGAAAGGCATAAAGAAAAATGGTGAGAAAGAGAGAGAAGGAAGTAAGAGGGAAAGAATTAAAAGGATAAGAGTTTGGGAGAGGGAATGTCCAGAGGGGGAGAGGGAAAGCAGGCTGACAAATGAGGAAACTCCAGGCCAAAAGTCAACTTAATAACGATCTCCATATTTGTATGAGTTCTGATGAGACCAGCTCAAAGTGGACCCTGCTAGAGGCAACTCACAATTACTGTTAATTAAATCTGCCTCATGAGCTTGGCCATTGCCTTCCCTGATGATCATGAGTTTGAGCTTCTTAACAAAGAAGACAAAATAAACTATGTTATTAGATTGGCACTTTTTAATGATCATTTCTACCACTTATTCATTTAAATTTAAAATGCATTGATTTGATTTATTTTACATTTGAAACTCTTGTTTACTATTGTGGAAAACATTACTTTTCTGAAGTTTGCTCATTGGCCCCTTCCAAGGCAAGTAAAAATTGAAAATTGAAAATGTGCTCCCTCTCCATCACATGAATTCCTGACCTATATGATTCTTTATATGTGTCACACAAACTGTACATTTAGACAGTCAAAGTCATCCTAGGGAAGTAATTGTGCAGTAAGTTTCTGGCTTAGTCCGAATTCAATATGGACTTTTACTAACCACAAGACTAGTTGAACCCTAGCCTAGTGCTGCCTTGCTCTAATGTCAAATTAATGAACTCTTTAACAATCTTGGAAAATATGCCAGTCACCAAGTGAAAGGTTGCATTCTGGTTGATATCATGAAGATTTTCCATTTCTGTCTGACAAAAATCTGTGCCTTCGAAGATAAGGATTGTTCTCACCTTCATGTTGAGAGTGTGACAGTAAACCACGTCTTAAGGTCAAAGGCCCTGGCTTACCCATTCTGGTGGAAGTGACTTTTGGACAGTATGATAAATTTTAATCATCCACCAGGAAGGGCAGGAGCACCAGAGACATGGGAGCTCTGCCACTATGAACTGGAATTATATCATAATTGCTTCACTGTAACTACAATTCCCTTGCAGCAACACGATGGGTATCCCCATACTTCAAAGACTGCAGCAGTTCAAGACAATGGTTCAGCACCACCATCCCAAGGGCTATTTGGAATAGGCAATAAATCATGGGCTTGTCAGCAACACTTGTATCCTGCAAATGAAAATAAATACTAATGAACAACTTCTCTTACACTGAAAACTAATTTTTACAAGTCTCAATTGTCTCATGATGTTTTCATTATTGCTGGATACTTTTTAAATTGAACTTTCCAAAAAGACTTTTCCGTTCCGTCATTCTCTATTCGGTATTATCTTTATTCTCTCTTATTATAGGTGAATTTTAATTCAATTAAAATTTCTTACTTAAAATTTTTAATTTACTAAGAATTCTTTAATTTGATTGTTTCAGGAAATATTCTGTTGTTTGCCGAGTTCACAGAAGTCCAAGATCCATGCTTGAAAGCACTCTTCAGACACCAATGACCATGCTACTGCCCAAAAACACCTTCAAAAAGCTTGCAGCCAATTGTAAATACCAGGAATTGTAAGTGTTGCTCATTCATCACACGTCACAACATTCTAGCCATTATTTCTACTCTTGGCAAAGTAATTTTAGAGCTGCCTCAGCATTTCCATTGATGCTCAGACAGGAAGAAGTCTGTCACAAATCAGTTTCTCTGTGTATTTAATTTTAATATACCTTTACAACAAGGGAGAATATAACAATCAGGATCTGGTAAATATTTCACCGAATTAAATCTTTTAATTCAAAGTCATTGAAAACACCAGTTCTTGATTTCTCACAAGGTTTCCTAATTTGATCTTTTCCACTGACTGATGAATTTCACAAGATTAAGAAGACTTTTACATTGCAATAGATTAAGGTTGTTTTCTCAGACTCACTATTAAAGTTGTATCATGATAAACTCATCAGGTTTCAGGTCCCAGATGCAATATGTCTTCTTGTTCTCATTGAGTTGCTGTTGACTTTGAATGACTGGGTTAAAAATAATGACAAGATTAAGAGTTAGGACAGGGTTTAAGGTAAAGTTACTTCATGAGTTCAATCCACTGTGGGAGACATTGTTCCAGATATATTTGCAAGGTGGCATGATAGATAAGATAGATATTAAAAAGTACTATTCATAATGCATGTTAATGATAATCAATTTCTACTTATGTTGAAATACCTTTATGTTTAAAATACATTGAAACATTAGCACATTCTTTTAAAAATTAAACCATTTCATTCAGATGCTATTTTACGATTATCATCAAATATGAAATCCTAAATGGTGCAGAGATAGGATTAGATCTTGTGAGGATGGAAGCAAATGTCATAGGGAGAAGATTGGTGTAAAGATGATAATCATTACTAATAACTATCCACCAATTAATCTGCAACTATAATAATATTCATTTACATTCCATATCCAAGTCTAGATTCAAGTTCCAGAGTGCAGAATTTAGAACTGAATTAAATATCAATCAAGATTCAATAGGACCACATTCTGGTTGTTTGGTAAGATTTTTCTATTTTCTGAAGAAAATGCCAGAGGCAAACCATTTTAATTTTAATTAATGAGTATGACAAAAAACCAGCTAATCACTACACATTTGCTCCTTTCACACTATTTAATCAGCTAATAAGCCACTTAGCTGATATAAATTATCACAATAATGTTCATCTGGCTCCAGAGTTGGTAAAACTTTCTTTAATGGCTCTGTGATAAATTTGAAGAAAGAAACATTTTCCTAAGGGTCAATTCATAAGAACTAAGAGGGCATAAAAAGGGCTAGAGGAAAAAGGCAACGTGCATTAGTGGTTGATCCAATCTGAGAGATGAAGGAATTGTTCTGAGTTCACTGTGCACAATTCCTAAGGTGGGGGCTGGGGGGGGGTGGGTGGGGGGGGCATTTAAAGGAATGATTTGGAAAAAGGGGCTGCAGTCAGGAGTATTCATACATGAGCAAAATGCCAGGAAGGAAGGAAGGAAGGAAGTGACAGTGCTGTCTGGTCAAAGTTCCTCAAGCATGGAGGAGAGATGAAGAAGGAAGGGTGACAAGGGTAGCTGGCCAGTAGCAGAAATACATATTGTATGCCTTGCCTTAAAAGAAAGTTCAACTTTAAGGAGTTTGTGGTTCTGTGTATACAATGTTGTGACTTTTTCTGGTAATTACTGTGCTGTGGGTCTGCAGGCTGCATGCACAGAAGTCAGTTGGTTTTCTGTAATGTCTGCTTTTTAATTTGAAATATCTTACTGTCTTAAATAAACTAACGCACACAGTTAATCAGTTAATTCGTGCAGGAAAATTACTCATCCATTAACATGATGTGGTAAATAGCAAGTGGTAAACATCCTGCTGATGAGTTCTATTGTAGAATATCCATAAAATTCTCAAATTTAAATTGGGACACAGGAGTTTTCCTAACAGAATTTGTAATGTTTAAACACATTCAGTCACTAACTGAACCTTATCAGAATTGGCTGTGTCATGTTTAATATGTTTCATGAAGAGTTTCTTTCCTCAAGACCAAATGTTTTCTTATGCTATTCCTCAAAATCACCTCATTAACCATGTGCAGTGCCACTACAGTGCTCTGTTAGTTTGGTTCTTCCATGAAGGTGCTAATGAAGGGTTATGCCAGAAATGTTGATTCTCTTGCTCCTCAGATGCTGCCTGTCCTGCTGTGCTTTTTCCTGTGCCACACTTTATCGACTCTAGCTCTCCCACTCACCATAGGGGGAAATGCTCCCCACTGTGAGGTCATTTTAGGATTTCTGGCATTGATGTCAAATATAAAAGCTTGTTCCACATGTAGTCAAGCAAATTCAGTCCAGAGTTGCCCAGCACAGTTTGTGACATTTGCCCTAAGTATTGTAAGGCAAAGACAAATTGGCTTGCCATTTTTGAAACAGCGACCTAGAAAGTCTGGTGAATGTGGTAGTGCAGAGGAGGGTCATCTTTGACCCAGGACTGGCAGTGGAAGGCCCACACCAGACTCCAGCAGCCTGATCCTGGATTGCGCCTCAGGTCAGCGTGATCTCAACCATTCAGAGGAATGTCCAACAGTGCAGGGAGAAAATCAATTGCTTTCTATGCTTCGCCAGGGTAAGTGATAACTCATTCTGTCTGCTCCCTCACATTCATTCTGTGTCTGCGATTGGTCCCACCTCAACTAAGACTCACTGGCCTCACTATTGCATGCAACATCTTCCTTCACTCACTCTCCACGTCAATACAAAATTAACACATCAGGATAAACAGTGTAGAGATAGAAGATTCTCAAAAGTTATAGGCCACATGAGAAAATGAGTTCAGATTCAGACAAATCTTTTGTATTCATCGATCACATTTAGACAAAACACTATAAAACCTATTGACTACTACAAGAACAGATGTGGAGAAAAATGCTCATTAGGTGCTTTAACAAACAGGATTGTTGAATTGGTGAGTACATCTTCCCCTATAGAAGCTTTCCAGAAGAAGTTGCTATACAACCCAGAGACTTAAAGAGTCAATGAGCATTTGAAGAAGGATGCAAGCACAAATTGCTCCTCGCAGTTTGAAGGTTGCAGATCCTAATGAAAATGCAACAGTTAATACAATCACTGGAGTATCCAAATATAGCACGACATGTAGAAGAGATAGCCTTCTGTATGAAACAGGAAGGTGCCCAGCTTTTAATCAATTTTGCAAACATGTCACAGAACAGACCATTGGCAGAGGCAGTGCACTAGAGTAAAGAATGATGCAACTGCACAAGTCATGCATAGTTATCAGACGAGGTGCAAGGAGTTTATTTGTGGCAATAAAGATTACCAGGCATCCAATCAGAAAGGTATAAATGAACTGATCAACATACCAGAGTCTGTAAATGTTTGCAACAAGACAGAGTGGTGAACATTAATTTCACACTGTAAATCTCATGGAAAACATCAAAGTTATCATATTGTCTAATTTGTTTGCAACCATTCAAATGATCTGTTCTACAAAAACTATTGATTGCTGGCTAAGACTGACACTGGGGCAATATATTACCAGTGAAAACTTCAAAAAAAGTATATATCCACAGAAATGGCCAGGTCTGCTGTACCATACACTTTTAAACCACCTAACGGCAGCTAGATCCTGATCAGCATTCACCTCTGTTGTCACCTGACATCCTGCTCTGGGCCTCTGACTTACCAGAACTCCTGCTATCCGTCTGTTAAGTGGCTGGAAAGCACTTTATCATGGCAACACCATAGGGCTTGGTTGGAGTGGATGCACTAACTGGTTCTGCTTCTATTCAATGTCACTAATCCCGATAGCATAACATTGCCCCCTATATTTCACCATCCTATATCGTTTAATATCTTCAGTTAATGAAAGGTTATCAATCTTTCATTTAAAATTGTTTATTATTTCCCAAAGAATGTTTCAAACTTCTCAATCTTTTGTTGAAAGAAGTTTTTCTCCCTTCAAGGTCTGGCTGTAATGTTTAAACGATGCCCTGTCAAACCAGCATAAATAGTTTCTCTTCACCTACACTCCCTGTTTCCTTAATATCTTCAAAACATCATAAAATCTTCAGATGTGTGTGAGACTATCCTCAAGTGGTTAAAAACACTTGTAGAAGTTATGAAAAGTAATCTGGTATGAAAACTGATGTCATACCACTTAATATGCTCTTCTAATGGCAAAAATGTTCCAGAAGATAAAAGAAATATCAGGTCCGAGTGATATAATCAAAGTGAAACAAGTCAAATTTCAGTCTGATAAAAAAATCTTCTGATCCATTGCCAGATCTGAGCACTGGAGATCCAATCAACACTCTCCAAAAATCTCAACCCAAATGACAGCTTGGGTTCCATTTAAAGCAGTTGCAACCTCAGTCATGTGTAGTGGAAGTGAATGACTAGATATTCCATCATAAGCATGGGTACTTAGACACAACAGCTCATGGGCTGCAAGAATTAATCATTGCCTTCAGAGTCCACATAGGAAGTGAAAATGCCACAGAGGGGTCAGTTCCATGCGTTGCTTCTCTTTCAGGACACAATGGGGACTCAAGCATTAAACATCCCCCAGCCTAAGACTTACTGCACTATCAATTAAAGACCTCCACTCTTACAATCCAGACAGAAAACCTCAATAGAAAGGAGGCTGATTGTATCTTAAAAATAGAGTCTAGTATAGCCACACATGTCAATTCCCCTGTAGCTCCAGACAGAGGAATTTGCCCTTTCCAGACAAGACTGATAGCCCTGGCCACAACCCTGTTAAAATGCCTCCCACTCCCATTGTCTCTCTTCCCCTCCATATTAGCACAGGTATGTGAATCCCCCATTTACTGAAGTAAGAACCCTTCTGCCTTAATCTCTTCCCATCAAGGCACAATCACGAACAATACGAATATCAGTTTCTGTAATCCATTCACACATTATCACAGCACATCGACATTCATCAAGCTTTGTAAGTTCATCATTACCTACTTTAAACTATGTAATGACAAATGCCCATGTGACTGATATATCTTTGTTTAATTCCTATATAATATAATGTCTCTGTGTGTAAGGCAGAGTTTTGTGAAGAAGAGTCACTACAAATAGACACTCGGCTACTTTAGAGATGCTTTGAATCTCTCGCCAGCTGTCCGATAATAAAGCTACTGCTGTTGTACAGAAAACTTGTGTTGTCCGGATTTGTGCAACAAAGCAGACATCAACACACAGATCAACCATCAGATTCAGAGGTCCACAGCAACCCAACTAGGAAATGGAACAACAATAAATAATGATAAATGACATGGGAATGACACTCATCAGTGAAGGAATATTACCCAGATGAACAGCCAACAACAACAAACATACATGCCATTAAAAGATGAAATATGTAATGCATAAGCAGAAACTGATGACAATAATAAACTGGTAATGCATGAGAATCTAATCACGTACAAAGGTCCTTCCTTGTCTGTTAGAGCAGCACAGTGAAAGCTAGTACTTCCAAATAAGCCTGTTGGACTATAAGCTAGTGTTGTTTGATTTTTAACTTTGTTATAATCGAGTTCTACCATGAAGCAAACATGCTGCAGGTTGCCATGTTATGGATGCATCAATAAAGAATTTATTCTGATGAGACTGCTGCTGACCTGTTTTTATGTTGCTGAGTCAACAATTGGGAAATGCATTGGTGTAGCAGAGTGATGCCACAGAATTTCCATTGACCACAATACCGAAGATAACAGTGCTCACTGCTATTTTTGTGAGAACTAAGACAGCAACTTCAGGTGACGGCCAGATACACAGTTGCATGAAAATATGCAAATAGTACTGTCCAAAGCGTGTAAATCCATAGTTAACTTTGCAACTCCCCATTGTTTTCTTTATATATGTGGGAATTCTGTGTTTGCCCTTTGAAATCAACACAAAACCTTATGTCCATTCTGGCTTTAATATCCTTTAAGCAACATGATTAATATTGAGTACTTCCAATCTATCTCTCCAACACTGGGATTAAACGGTTGAGAATGTAGAATCTTATTCATTTAACGTTTACATATCTGAAAATCTTATTGGTGAGAAGCAATCCTGTTGGTTGCTCCCTTTTCTTAGGTCTCCAATGACATTTCTTACTTTGTGCCCTCACAAGTCCAGCAACTGGGACAACAAATGTTCTTTGGACTGAAAGGTGCAAGAATGAGTCTAGCTCATGGTAAATGCTATTAAGTACAGTGTTATACCAAATCCTGGCCTTTTAATTACTCCCTCCAGTGTTCTCCATGCTCCTTCAGGTCGATGTTCAATCATTTTTTAATTCCACCCAACAATATGGATTTCTCGATATAAATAATGTTTCACACTAATTTTACTTGCACAATACATCTCATTTTAATACTATGTGTTTTGTTGGAACATAATTATAACAGCTATTCTGTATCTAGAATATTTCAAATGCTGTCATATCAATTCCATTGTGCATCTTCTTAATAATTGTCTTCAGGGAAATACATGAAATGTCAATCAGAAAAGAAATTGTACTCATCTGCTGTATGGTCTTAGAACATTTCATATAAATGTACTTTAATACCAAAAATATAGTAACTAGTTCTTTGAGAAATATGCTGTACAATTCAGATTTTTTTTATTATCATGTTCAAATGTCTTTTCCTCCTTGAATCTTATGCAAATTATCTGATGATATTGTTAATGTGTGTGACAGCAATGTGCCACATTTAGCCTAACTGTCTATTCCAATGAATAGTTATAGCATGCAGATTTCCTAATCTCACAGTCCAGAATCAGAAATAAACATTTGAATGGAAAGTTAATAAGTCCTTCTTGGGGAAAGAAGAACACTTTAGAGTCTGGCAATTCTGTAATTTGTCAATTCTGTTCCACAAATTTAGACACCAATCAACCTACAGCATGTCAGAATTATTTAATGGGTACTACTGCAATAAGCTTTCTAAATGACTAATATCTTTAGGCATCTGTGAAAATAAATGGCCGGTGAACACTCAAAACATCGTTTACTGTGAACTTGTCAATAAGCTTACTGGGGCTATTTCATTAAATATTTATTTCCATTTACACACACAAACATAAATCATTAGTTGAATAAAAATAATTTAAAATTTGGGTTTTGGCTCCAGTGACAATATTTAATCAAAGCTACATGAGATCATAATGTGAATCAAGATGGTCCAGTTGGAAACCGTGTTTGTCAAGAGTAAGGATGAAGCATAATGTTGGACAACAATGTAGGTCCAATCAAAGTCTTAGCAGCACATAAGATGCAATGTTCAAGTAACCAGTTATCACAATAAAAGAATAAACAATTCAAGAGTAATAAAATACAATATATTACATGTAAAGAAATGAAACAGTGCATGTTGGCAAGTGTCAGTGAATACGAATGAGTGGGAAGAGATTCCTCATCGAGTCTCTGTTGTTTCAAAACAAAACTGCAGATGCTGCCTGACAGAAAGCGTGAACATTGGTTTATTGTAATCTATGTTTTAAATTTGTGGTATCCAGTATTTCTTTTTCTTTAAAAAAAATTGAACACCAGTGGTGACCATAAAAAGAAAGCTTTAAGTGTATATGACCAGTTCTCTCCAAAATATTTCAAATACAATCACTGAGAATGAATCAATTTGAAGTGTGCAATAATTATGTAAGTGCTAGCATACATTCAAGAAAACACTGATAAACATGCATGTTACCTATGCATGTTATTATTATCATCACAAAATATCACTTTGCAATTTTTCTGACTAATTAAGAATGAAGTACTTCAGTTTTCTTACTGTAATGTGCATCTTCCTTGTATTAGTCTTCTCCATGTAGAGCTATAGGCCATGATTAAAACCAGCATTGTTTCAAATACCCACGCAATGAACTTTTTATTTCTACATTAAATATGAAAGTATTTTAATGGGTTGTTTTTAGTTTCTATTATTACAGTTAGATGCTCTTGTGTTTCCACAGGAATGTCACTGGCTGCAAGCTTTCAAGAATGCCCAAGGTCATAAGTTTCTTGGTTCAATTGGCAAAGCTCATTAAATTCTTTGAAGATTATAGGATTAAAGGACCATTTTGAAAAAAATATAAATTTTATTCATTAAAAGTGCATTGTAAATGAGCTGTTCTGTGTCATACATGCAATAAAGATCTGGCATGGGTTCAGTATTTTTTTTAAATTCAGAAATGAATATTTTTTCAAGGCCATGCATTAAGCATGAAGATTCCTATATTGTCAGTTCATGTCACGTACTCACATCAGACCACTGATGATAGTTTCAAAAGAGCAAATTAATTCAAGCTGTTGGCCAAGAATACTATCCATTACATTGCATTCTTGAACTTAGCCCCTTTCACCCATGAAATTAGAAGCCTCACTCCTCTTTTCCTTCCTCCTCCTACCTCATACATTTCAAGAGAATTTAGAAATGCTGTATGAATCATCGAGAAATATTGAATTTTGAAACAGATGTGCCTTAGAGTTGATCTTGAAATCTGAAAGTTTAGGAATATTTACAGTGATCCTCTTTGAATTAGATGCTGCATTTCTAATTAGAATTCTGGTCCTCTTTAAGTTTTTGAGAAGCACAGAAAACATTTTTACTCATTTAGCAGCTCACAATAAAGTTTGTTTTCTGAAAATAACGTTAAAAAAATCATGGGCTATAAGTGCTAAAGTAAAAAGAAGCTTTAAAAAAAGCTTCAAGATAAATGTGCATTGCCAGTGCTGTAATTCTGGATGTCAGAGGGCAACACATTATTTATAGCAGCCAATTTTAAAATAACCCCATCAAAATATTTTCACAATTCAGATTTGGCACCTGTACCATGACAAGATAAAAGCACTTTAAGTTCTTGTTGCAGTATATATTGTATAAATTAGTGATGGAATCCAGTTCTCTCATCCACTAGATAGAGCACAAACAATAGCTCGAGGCTAATTGTTAATCATATGTCATGCTATCCTATTTATGTGAAACAGTGCATGCTTTGGTACAGAAGGAGTTCTTACAGAATTAATCCTGGCTATAATAGACAAGATCTTCATCACCTCCCACCCAACATCCCAATCAACTCCAGTTTAATCTCTTGCCACGGATTTAGGATCACAGCAATCCAACAGAAAAAAAGCAGCAAGAAATGAAGTCAGACAACAGTCAAGTATCACAATCGCAAACAAAGTGGGACCGAGGGGAGTTGACAGGGCAGAAGGAATAGACCAAACACCTCTGCAGAATCCTGAGAAACATTGGCCCTCATTGCCCTTTTGCCTTGTGATTGTTGCTGAGCTAAATCTGTGCACATTACCAGCGGGCACTGAGTGTGCCACATTTGGCTTTCCATGGCAGCTGCCAACCCATCCATGGAGGTAGCTAGACACTTGCATGTCAGAGTCAGCACGATGCAAACTGTGTTGCTGGAGTGTTCCAGTCTTCAGATCTGTATGGCAAAACTTCAGACAAACCTGTCTGCTACTCCTGGGTCTGTTTGTACATTTGGATAAAATTGTTAATCGTTGACGCTATGGGGTGCCTGAGGCTGAGCAGGTTCCTGGTCTCTGGCAAGCCTCTGAGTGCCAGTGACCTGGGCTGTTTCTTCCTCCACCAGTTGTGCAGATACATTGTGCTCACGAGCATTTGCTCCTGATGCTAATCTAACTAAAAGACCCACTGAGATTTCAGTATCTGACCTGATGCAGGAGGCAGTCTAGCTGGTGTACTCTCTGAGGAATCTATGGCCCATTCCTCAGTGGTGAAGAATGGGTTGACTTGTGGGACCACCCTCTTGATGGTGGAGACTATGCAGATTCTATCATTGCCTTCAGGACATAAAAGAGAAAATGACTCAGGAAATAGGGGTAGAAATTCTACAATGCAAAGAGCTCATTTACAGTGTGGTAAAGGGAAAGGAGCACAGCAATAGACAATGATTCTTACTCTGGACATGGAGGTTTTGTCATCACTAATGGAATGGTCACAGACTTCTCCAGCTAGGGGCAGGATCCTCTCCTGTCACAGGGAATGTTGGGCATATCTCGGCTGGTTCAGCCGCATCCAGGGCTGTTTTTTTCCTGGAATGGAACAAAGGGAGAGATTGAGTGAGGTGAAAATGAGTGGCACAGCAGTTAATGCAGGTAGGGAAAAAGTGGTGAGGTGGCCAGAGTGAGTGAAAATGCAGCACAGAGGAGATGCTGAGTTTAATATTCCAGAGGGCGCACGGTGAGTGAAAGTTAGAGAGAGAAGATACTTTGTACAATAGTCAGAGCAGGAGAGCATGAGCTTTGGTGGGAGGTATATGCAGTAGCAGTGACAGGGTATGTGTGAGGTAGCAGAAAAGAAGATGGTGTCCCTTACCATCACTGAGCATGGAAGTTCATTAATTTAGAGTTAGATTCCATCTACCACCCCCTGAGAATAAGAACAGGAAGCGACTTCACCACAGGAAATAACATCACCACAGGAAATGACATCACCAACCAAAAGAAACCCAAACATATAAATAGAAATCAGGAATTTTCAGCAGTGCTTTGCTTGAGGCCCACTGAAGATGTTACCTAGTAGGGTGACCAAACATCTGGAAATGAACCTTCCAGCGAACAGCATGAAAAATCTCCTGGAGAGAAACTCTCTATCAAAATCACCAAAGTTGACAATTGGTTGATTTCTTTTAGAATTCAGTTCCCTGAGGTTTTGTTTATAAGCTGACAAAAAGACTCTGGGAGATGGTGAAATATAGTGACAATGGACTTCTAATTTAGCAGCTCAGGCAAATACACTAAGATTATGGATGCAAATCCTAACACAGAAATTGGTAGAATTTAAGTCTAATTCATAAAATCTGGAATTAAATGTCTGTCTTGAAATCCTAATGAATTAGCCACAAAACCACATATAATAAAATACAAAGAGATGCATTCACTAGACTATGGGTTGTCTCATGGGATGTGGGTATTGGGCATAACTGTGGATAGGGACAACTGAAAAGTTTGACTTGGAGAAAGGCTTTGACAGCAAAGTGGAAGAAGAGGTAAAACATTGCCAAGAAAAAATGAATCTATATTGATAATGTGAGATTTCATAAAATTTATAGCATAGAAATGGACTATTTGGTCCAACTAGTTAATGATGGTATTTACACTCCATACAAATTTTCTTCCAATTAATCCGCTACATCTTACCCTTTCAGCATCTCTTACATTTCTCCCATCTACTAAACAAATTTATTTTGGAAACTTCTGAGCAACTCATCTCAGCCCCTTTGTGTGGTAGCAAGTCCCAGTTCCTAACCACCCTGACAAAAGGAATTTGTCTTTATTTCTGTTTCAGATTTATTAGTAACTACCTTCATTTAGGGACTAACAACAAAAAATTCTGTAAATACTCAGAAAGTTGGTTAGCGTCTCTGAAGAAGAAAACAGAATTAGAATGTGAAGTCAACCACCTTTCATTTTATTTCAGAATTACAGCACCCACAGTACTTTGTCTTTGTATTTATGGCCCCCAGTTTTGGATTCCCCCACAATTGGAGACATTGGACTGAATTTTACAGAGCAATGGGTGTCTGGCCCATAAGTTGGGTAGCAAGCAGGAACCCCGTATCTAAAGAGTGTAAAATAAAATATACCTCTAAGTGTGTCTATTGAGCATGTGTAAAAGGAATGTTGCCATGTCAGAAGGCAGGCAACTGGAGCCTGGTCCTGGATTACTCCAAGTAAGGTGTCCTCTCTTCCTCTCGATATGGTACTGCTCAATAAAGGCTGTTGCTGTTCATTCACAAGACTGTAGATCTCAAATTATGTCAGCATTGCCCCTTTCAGGGAAGGCCTGTGGAATTCACTGCCATTCAGTATAGTTGTCAAAATTTGCCTCTAACTTGCTTTCAGATTGAAATTTAGTTCCAGGAACCCTTGATAAAATTTGCAGTAAATTTGTAAAGTGCCATCAGATTCCTGCCAACACGTTGCTGTGGCTGTCACATCAATAACACCTATCTCAGTCCTATCTCTGTCACAAGAAGTCTTTTTCCATGAGTGCATAATGTACTGTCATTGTTTTATGCCTTCTTTTATTTGAAGTTAAATATACACAAGCATTTGATAACAGTGCGTCTCCTTTTTTTCCAAGATGGCGTCGGTGGAAGCAGGGTAGGAAGTGTTTGGGCTCTCTACCCATCCACTTCCACTTCTGCTCACCTGGCTGACTGAATTCTTCTCTGCTTTGGTTTGGTTTTCAAAGTTTGTGAGAAGATTTGTAGCTCGGCTGCTTGTTGTTGTGGTTCTGTTCACCGAGCTGGGAATTTGTGTTGCAGACGTTTCGTCCCGTCTAGGTGACATCCTCAGTGCTTGGGAGCCTCCTGTGAAGCGCTTCTGTGATCTTTCCTCCGACATTTGTAGTGGTTTGAATCTGTCACTTCAGGTTGTCAGTTCCAGCTGTTCGCTGCAGTGGGCGATTCATTGGGTCCAGGTCGATGTGCTTATTGATTGAATCTGTGGATGAGTGCCATGCCTCTAGGAATTCCCTGGCTGCTCTCTGTTTGGCTTGTCCTACAATAGTAGTGTTGTCCCAGTCGAATTCATGTTGCTTTTCATCTGCGTGTGTGGCTACTAAGGATAGCTGGTCGTGTTGTTTCGTGGCTAGTTGGTGTTCATGTATACGGATCGTTAGCTGTCTTCCTGTTTGCCCTATGTAGTGTTTTGTGCAGTCCTTGCATGGGAATTTGTACACTACATTGGTTTTGCTCATGCTGGGTATCGGGTCCTTCGTTCTGGTGAGTTGTTGTCTGAGAGTGGCTGTTGGTTTTTGTGCTGTTATGAGTCCTAGTGGTCGCAGTAGTCTGGCTGTCAGTTCGGAAATGCTCTTGATGTATGGTAGTGTGGCTAGTCCTTTGGGTTGCGGCATGTCCTCGTTCTGTTGTCTTTCCCTTAGGCATCTGTTGATGAAATTGCGTGGGTATCTGTTTTTGGCAAATACATTGTAGAGGTTTTCTTCTTCCTCTTTTTGCAGTTCTGGTGTACTGCAGTGTATTGTGGCTCTTTTGAATAGTGTCTTGATGCAACTTCTTTTGTGTGTGTTGGGGCGGTTGCTTTCATAGTTCAGAACTTGGTCTGTGTGTGTGGCTTTCCTGTATACCTTTGTGATGAATTCTCCGTTCGGTGTTCTCTGTACCATCATGTCTAGGAATGGGAGTTGGTTGTCCTTTTCTTCCTCTTAGTGAATCAGATTCCTGTGAGTGTGGCATTGATGATTCAGTGTGTGTTCTCTATTTCTGTGTTTTTAATGATTACAAAGGTGTCATCCACATATCTGACCCAGAGTTTGGGTTGAATTAGAACAAACAGTCTTACTGCAAATTCAACCCAAACTCTGGGTCAGATATGTGGATGACACCTTTGTAATAATTAAAAACACAGAAATAGAGAACACACACCAGATCATCAACGCCACACTCACAGGAATCCGATTCACTAGAGAGGAAGAAAAGGACAACCAACTCCCATTCCTAGACGTGATGGTACAGAGAACACTGAATGGAGAATTCACCACAAAGGTATACAGGAAAGCCTCACACACAGACCAAGCCCTGAACTACAAAAGCAACCACCCCAACACACACAAAAGAAGTTGCATCAAGACACTATTCAAAAGGGCCACAACACACTGCAGCACACCAGAACTGCAAAAAGAGGAAGAGGAACACCTATACAAGGTATTCGTCAAAAACAGATACCTGCGCAATTTCATCAACAAATGCCTAAGGGAAAGACAATGGAACGAGGACATTCCGCAACCCAAAGGACTAGCCACACTACCATACACCAAGAGCATTTCCGAACTGACAGCCAGACTACTGTGACCACTAGGACTCATAACACAAACCAACAGACACTCTCAGACAACAACTCACCAGAACGAAGGACCCGATACTCAGCATGAGCAAAACCAATGTAGTGTACAAAATCCCATGCATGGACTGCACAAAACACTACATAGGACAAACAGGAAGACAGCTAACGATCCGTATCCATGAACACCACCTAGCCACGAAACAACACGACCAGCCATCCTTAGTAGCTACACATGCAGATGACAAGCAACATGAATTCGACTGGGACAACACTACTATTATAGGGCAAGCCAAACAGAGAACAGCCAGGGAATTCTTAGAGGCATGGCACTCATCCACAGATTCAATCAATAAGCACATCAACCTGGACTCTATATACCAACCACCGCAGCGGACAACTGGAACTGATAACCGGAAGCGGCAGATTCAAGCCACTACAAATGCCGGAGGAAAGATCACAGAAGCTCTTCACAGGAGGCTCCCAAGCACTGAGGATGTCACCTAGACAGGGGACGAAACGTCTGCAACACAAATTCCCTTTGTTTGGTTTTGTTTCTTCATTTCCTCACTTCTCTTTTGTATCAAAGTTCACCTTTTCTTCTTTTCTGCTGCTGGGGTGGACGAAGATGGATGCGAGCGCTCACGGCACTGGTGGATCTGGATGTCCATTCCTAGTGGCCGTAGTGACCACGGCTTTATCAAAGGCTTCACCGTCAGTGGGTCTGTCGGTGGTGTGGTGGTTTCAGCAGTGGCTATAGTGCTGGCAGCATGATGGTACCAGCTTGTCCCTTGTGGCTATGGCAGTGATGTGGTGGCTTCGGGTGGTGACTGAAGTAGCGATGGCTTGAACATCAGTGACTTGGTGAGTCCGGTCTGCCCCTCTTTGCCATGATGGTGATGCATTGGCTTTGGCTTTGGCTTCGGCGGTGGCAGTGTGGTCTGTTCTGGAAATTCTTTCTTTGGCAGCCTCAGAGGTGGCTTCAGCAGCAGCACCCATTCCAGAAACTCACAAGGGAACAAAGGACAAACTTTATCCCAACTTTGTCTCAACTATTTCTTTTTATAATTTTTGTAATTAAAATAGTGTCAAATCTTGGCGACTTATACACATCTCACTGTATTTTCAATAATAAACGTGACAATAAATTACTATTCTATTCTGTACTAACAATCTGTGGCATTTACTAGTTTCTGGTGCAAGATTTAGTTTATCATAGCCATATTTTTCATGATTTTATTTGGATTTCTGAAGAATTACTTAGTGTATCATAAATGTTAGATGCAGATTAATGGTCTAACCGAGAAGCAATAGTTTGTTTTTATTCTTTCATGGGATGTGGGCATTAAGAGCTCCTTTAACAATATAAAACATTTCAAACACAACACGGGAACATTATCAATCAAAGTTTGATAATGATGCAAAAAGATAATTTTAGGACAGATGATCAAATATTTTCGAAGAAGCTGCATTTAAAGAATCTCCTGAAAGAGAAAAGAGAGATACAGAAGTTGAGAAACTTACAGAGGAAATTCTAAAGCTCAAAAATGGGCTGCTAAATCTATGTCCACGGACATTGTAATCATTAAAATTAGCAGTGTTTAAGAGGCCAGAGTTAAATGAATGCAGATTATTAGGGGGTGGTCGGACTGGAGGAAGAGCTATGTTTAACATTTTGGGGTTCACTTTAACTTTAATTGTAAGACCCAAGTCTCCTTAGGCAGCACTTCCAAATCCTTGATCACTTCCATCTAGAAGGAAAAGGGCAGCATATATATGGGAGCACCACCACCACTGCAAATTCTTCTCCATGCCACTCACAATCCTGATTTGGAAATCTTATCACCGCTCCTTCACTGTCTCATGGTCAGAATCCTGGGAGTCCCTCTTAAGGGCATTGGAGATCTACAGCAGGTGGACTACAGTGGTACAAGAAGGCAGCCCATCACCACCTTCTCAAGGGCAACTAGGGACAGGCAATAAATACTGGTCAGCCAGCCAGGCTCATGTCACACAAGTGAATACACCAAAACAAATTACAATTATGCACTGAATTAAGATAGCAAATCTTTAAGGCCTGCTACTTAGAAGAGCCATTCTAGGTACAAGTAGAATTTCACATGCTTCACAATTTATGAGGTTTACTGAAATAAATACAAAAGAATGAAACTCAATCAAAGCAGTAATTTTCAGTCATTCCACATCTTATTTATATTGGTTCAGATTTTGCAGAAAAATATAATAACGAGAGAATGACATACCCTAATTCTTATGCAGAAGTCAACCAACAAATTGTAAGAAGACAAAGATAGCTTATTGCTTGCAAATGCCATAAGTTTCTTGTTGAGTTCTACCAGTCCAACATTAGCTTTGTGAAGTAAACACGTCATCCTCTGTCTCTCTGAGCTGAATTTTCCCAGCACAGAACGATGTGGATAATGATGTGTCAGTTGCAAAAATATAGTGAGGCTGGAAACTAAAAATCCAATTTTGTACCCAAGCCTTGATCAGTGAAATAGAATCTCATTCATGAGCAGCAAGAAGCCTGTTTGTACGCACTGACATCTCACTATTACCTAATCTTACTTCATTTACACGCAATTTGCTATTCTTCCACGTGACTGAGAGGAACTATGTGGGAACAATTCCTGAAGATCAGAGTTAGTACCTGGACATTCCAGCTCACTACTTGCCCCTCCACACCTCTGTCTTGTCTAGCAGGCCTCCACATCTCAGGGAATGCTCCATGGGCAGTGATCACCTGTAACCCCTGTCCATGGAGGTTACCGTCAGACATGCATCATAGCGTCATCATGGCAAGTCTCAACACACTTAGAATACAGTCAGCCATTTGATTTTGCCCTTTGGAGCACACCACCACCTTTCATTGTAACACCATCTGATGCATCAGGACAGCATGTATCTCAGGCCTCTCAGCTTGCTGTCTTAGCACTTCCTTATAGGCACACCCACAGTGCCATTAGGGAGCATTTTAACTCAGTGACACTGAAAAATCAGCAATATATTCCTAAGTTAGGATGGTGAGTGACTTGGTGAAGAAGGTGGTATACCTATGTATTTGCTGCCCTTGTCCTTAAAGATGGAAGTAGTCAAGCAATTTAAAGATGCTTTCTAATGATGTTTAGTGAATTTCTCAATGCTTTCCTTACTTTTTTATTTCTATCTTTTTGTCCCTCTCTCTTAATAATAATTGTAACCTTTCTTTCACTCTATGTGGCCAGAGTGCTGAAAACATTCAGTTCCAGGTTAGAAGGTTGGCAGTCACATAATTTGGCACTGCTAGCTGCTGTGCCAATGTGTCACCAGATTTGTGACTGTTTAACGAGGAGGGCTTGGGGATGGATTGGCCGATAAACAATTGAGGTCCTGCGTCCATGCCAACTGGAATTTTCAGTTGGCAATGCAGACAGCTCACATTGGCTTGGCCCATCTGCAGACCAGAATGGTGGGTTCAGATGGGAAAATAGGATGGAACGTGAAAGATCAAGCAAAGAATCCCTATCCCTTACTGACTCTTGCAGCTTTTGGCTATCACTTGAAGTGTTTGCCAATCGAGGAAATGACCCGGCAACTGTGACATTCTGAAAAGCAATAAGATTGCTTACCTTCACTTCTACCTCATAATATACATGATCAGATCTGTAACTCCTACCTTGACTTGTGGAGTTGTCAATCATTAAGTATTGGAGACTTCCCATTGTCCTCCAGCATCATGAGGCTGCCTACCATTCTTGATTGGATGACAGGCCTGCTCAATCACCCTTCAATTGGCTTGAGCATTGAAGATTGCAGTGGCTGTGCCTAAAGTATGCAGCATGAGTGTGGGGTCAAGATTAGAGTGATGCTGGAAAAGTACAGCAAGTCAGGCACCATCCTAGGAGCAGGAAAATAGATGTTTCATGCGAAAGCTCTTCATCAGGAAGCCCTTTCCTGATGAAAGGCTTTTGTCCGAAACATTGATCTTCTTGCTCCTAGGATGCTGCCTGACCTGTTGTGCTTTTCCAGCACCACTCTAATATTGAATCTAATCTCCAGCATCTGCAGTACTCAACTCCACCCAGCATGAGTTTGGGATCCCGCCTGGAATTCCCTTACTGTGCAGGCTTTGCCATTGATGCATTCATTCTAAATCATGCTCATTTTTAGTAATTCTTTTGTTTATTTCTCAATCCTTTAAATCACATTGTAAGAAAAGAATTCTTTTTAACCTTGCATTGCATCTTTTGTCAATAATGTTACTCTTCCTCCAGGAAACTCTATAGCCTCAATTATTTCATTTCCAGATGATCAGATTATAACCGTGAAGAAAATGAAGAGATTTACTTATTATCCTGTTGTTCATTAATGTCCTAATTCCTTGATCTTTTCATCATCCGCACTTGAAGGAAATTTGTGATTAAACTTACTTATACTCGAAGCATGCAACTGTAAGAAGTCAAACCAAAGGGTGTGCTACAATATGCCTCAAACCATCAAAATCTGATCCATTTCCCCATATAACACTAAAGCAGAAAATACGGGAAATGCAACCACAAGTCCATATTTCAAACTCTTCATTTTACACCATACAGATACTGAAGTGGAATTACAACACATACAGATTGAGTGAAACAGAAGCTCAAATACAGCTTAAAGGATATGATCGGGTCATGATTAGAAATTAAATATTCCAGGATTATATGGCTTCAGAAAGATTAGGGAAACTAGAAGAAGAGGAAGAGTCAACTCATTGATTCAAGATACTGTAACAACATTCATAGGAGAAGATATAGGGAAGGGAAAACAATCAGCAGGGTCTCTATAGTTAGAATTGAAGATTAAGAGAGGATTTAAAACTATAATGGGGTTTATCTACAGGTTTGTCAATGATAGAATTGAAGTGACAGAATTTTTAATTCAGATATTAGACAACCCTATAGACAAAACAGAATTGTTTAAGAGGACTATTGAGTTTTCATTGAATTGGGAAGAGCGAAGTAACTCAAGTTCAAAAGTTAGTGAAGTTCTTTAACTCAGCACAATCTGTGTAATAGCCAAAATGAGAGTGGACCACACTAGAGGTAGCAATGAGTAATGTGCCACATTTAGTTAATAACCTAACAAAAAGGCGATGTTTATCCAACAGCAACCACAATCATAATATTGATGTTTGGTTCACAAATTGTTTTTTTGTTCCTGAGATGTGAACATCACTGGCAAAGGTAGCAATTTTTTTGCCCATAATTATCTGCTCTAGAGAAGCTGGTGGAGATGTGCCTTCTTAAACTACTTCAGTCCATGTAACATAGATACACCAATTGTGCTGTTAGAAAGAGAGTTTCAGGTTTTTGACCCAGTGACAATGAAGGAACCAAACTTGTTAATTATCAGGGGAGGCAGCAAAGACAGTAAGCCATTCTGATGCACTAAATACAAGTTATCTGAATTTTCAAAATAACTTAAATAAGGTGTTCCATATTGTGGTTGGCAGGGGTATGGAGAGTAGTCAATATTAAGCAAAGGAAGGCTTTAAATAAATGGCAGACTGAGAAAAGATAATCAATTAAAAGCAACACAGATCAATGTGAGGCAGTACACTTTGGTAGGAAAATGTGGAAGGACAATGTTTTGAAAGGTGCAGTTCCAGATGGGAGGAACAAAATGATCTCAGAATACAAATACACCAAAATGCTATAGATTAGCATTGCAATTTTTTTAGAAAATCATACCGAGCATGGGGAATTATTTCTACAGAGATAAAATTTAAAGCTTGTATGGAACCTTAGATCGCACTTGATGTACTATGTACAATTATAATCACTGTATTATAAAATGAATACAGAGGCACTGGAGAGTATTCACAGAGTATTTATATAACGATACCAGAATGCAGTTGTACATATCAGGGAATGTTTGATAAGTTGGGTTTCTTCTCTTCAAAAAGGAATGTAGCCTTTAAAACTATGAAAGGTCTTAATAGAATATATCCCCTTCCACAGAAAAGCATAGCTAAAGGCCATCAAAATACGATAGTCATCATAAAATCCAATAGGAAAATTCAAAGTGAATTTTTTGCTTAAAACATATTAAGAATGCGGAACTCACTACCGCAGGAAGAGATTGAAGCGAATAGTATAGATGCATTTAAAGCAAAACTAGATGCTCAGATGAGGGAGAAGGGAATAGTTGGTATATTAAGATGAGAAAAAGTGAGGGGAGGCTTAAATGGAGCATGAACATTGGCACGGACAGGTTGAGCACACGCACTGAAGCATCAGATACAACTGTTGAAGATACCAGTCTCAAGATTTAGATAGATTCTCATATTTTGCTGGTGTGTTCTATAGGAAGCAACTATTGAGAAAGATATCTATGCATGTATGTAGAGAACAAGTTCTGTCTATGGCCAACACCATGATTGTGTCCAGAAATAGTGGCATTAAGTGGAAAACCAAAATTAAACCCTACTAGATCATTGTCCTCATCACAGATCCTCATTCATGGGGCGAAATGCTGGGTCTACTGTAGGCAACACATCAAAACCCTTGACTGCCTTGTAGGATTGAGGAAAGATCCTCATTATCTAAAGAACTGGATAAGATCCTGAACTTTTCCAATATCTACAATGCTTGGCAAAACTCTCAATTGTGGCTGCAGCAAATACACAAGACAGCCAGCAGAATGAAGATTTCTGTCTGGGACTATTGTACAGCCTGGAATTCTAATTTACATCTCCTCTCTAAAAGAACAATTATGCAAACCTAACAGATTCTTGCCAGAGACAGCTTTTACACCTTGTTCTACCCAGAAAAGGCAGCTTGTGGCCTACAAAAATACCGGATATTCAGCTCCAATCGAAATCCATTCACAGAGGTACTGGCCATTCAGCTTCAATCAAAATTGATTCACATATACTCTTGACAAATTGAGTTCAAAAGGAACACCAGAAACACAATGAGTAGCATAGATTTGGCACAAAGATAAGGGATGCACAATCAGCATAATTGCTGGCCCCAATTTCACCTATCAGAGCTTTTTTCTAAGAGCAATTTCAAGAGCAAATTCTGAGAACACTTCAAGAGCAATTCAAGAATATTCTGAGAGCTTCCAAGCAAGAGCTACCAGTCACAGGCATGTTTCGAACCCATGGCAACTGACTGCGACCAACAGATCCAAGAACTGACAAACTGACAAACTCTGAAAACCAACTGGCTCGTCTTGAGGGCACCAAGCCTCCAACACATTCTGAGGTTAAAACTGGGCCAGCAAAATCAGCAAAAAGTAAAGAAAACCAGGTACTTACCTGATTGATCCAGTATGCACCTTACTGCATCTGCGGACTCAACCCAAATTGAAAAGTCTATGTAGCCCAAATTATCATCTGGGCTCACAATATGGCAAGTGGGAACAGCCAGGCCTATTTCAAAGCTGTGTTTTCTCCAGTGATGAGCTTGAACAATGTTCCGGCCTAGCTAGCGCGGAGAGAAAGGCAGGTGGTGACAGTGAATTGGGACCCCAAGGGTGGAAAGCCTGATTAAAGATTCTGTAATTAAAGTTTGTTTTTAGGTTTGAACAGTATTTAATCTAGTTAATAGTGTATTTAATAGTATTACTGTCTCTGTAGAGTCGATTGTGTCAATTTCCCTGTCACTTGCATGTACCTTTATTTCTTGTATTATGTCTACCCTTTGAATTTAAAAACAACTGAGTCTCTTTTGCCTTGAAACACCTGTCTACTGCCTTCTCCATTTCACATTCCATAAATAAGTCCAAAGTCTGGAATCTGGGATCTGGGAGTGATTCAAACCACCTAAAAATTAGAAAATAACCATTTGTAAACCAGAACCCTATAGCTTGCGCCAAAGACACTCAGGCACCATTTTGAAAATTCATTGGCAGGACAAAATGGTAAACACTGATGTCCTTTATCTTCATTGACCTTTTTATAAAATTCAACTTAAATAGGCAGGCCATGTCTCCTACAGAATTCTTAAACAAATCTTCCATGGAAAATTATTTCAGGACAATAAACAGCTGTAAAAGTCAACAAACCTGAACAGGATCATATGATCTGTCATGTCAGCTGCCATTCTAGTCTCGCTCCCTCATTGCTAACCTTATTTTCCTCCTCCCTTCCCTTCTCTATTTGCTCTATTTGAGCAGGCTCCTGCTTGAATAATTTACTTGGTATGCATCATTAACACATAATTCATTTCATGACCTCATTTATCTTCCTGATCACCCAAGAAACTCTGGTTTTGATTCCTTACCTTTTGCTCTTGTTAAAATACTCCTAACCAATTTTGAAGGATCTCCCCCTTAATATTTATCCATTTCTCCGTTACAAATTTTTCTGGCAGGCTTTTGTTCTATTTTACCATAGTTACCTTCCCTCTCATCCCATTGAAGTTAGCTCTGTTTCAATTTAGAAGGTAATTCTTTCATCTTCTCCTTAATGAATCTAAACTGAATTAGATACCTAGTCCACTTGACCCCACTTCATTCCACAAGTCCGGGAATGCCTCATTCTTTGTCAGACTGAGAACATGCATGTAAAGATGAATTTTTCCTGAATATATTTTAGAAGTACGGTCATTCCTCCTTACCCTTTTGGTCTAACAAAATCCTCATTGGTACTTGAGTAAAGTTCTCCAGTGTCATCTTTCCATCTTTCACTGTGATTTCCCTATAGATTTACCACTCTGTTGTCTTCGTGTTATTTAAAAGCTTGCAGAATAATTTTCTAGCATAATTATCCTCTATTTTCTTCTGAACTGAAACTGAAAAGATTCTAACCTTGCACCCTCAAGGAAATCTCCATTCTAACATTAGATTACTTCACCAAAAATACTGCCAGTCCACCTTTTTTTTTGGAGCCTTTCCTTTTCTGAAATTTTGGGGTGGAATCTTATCTTTTTTAGAAAAATGCAAGTTGGACTGAGCTTGGTTGAGGTGATCTTGCCACGAGACCAATTGAGTTGTCTCAACTATCTGACCAAACTTATCACTCGAACTACCATTTGAGCCCTTGTGGTGAGAATATGCTGTATTTACACCCATCTTACCACATGCTGTTCGGGGAACATTTCACCATGCACTGGAAATCATGGAATTGACTGGCATCCCTGGCAGCAGTGCCATGTTTAAAAAGGATTGAGAACCTGGACAAGAACTGACAGTCCACATCTGCCCTGCCTGGTTCCTGACATGTGTCTCAGACATAGCAGACTGGAGAAATCCTCACCTAACTTCACAGTTATTGTCTTAGAGATCCTGGTAGACGGCATGATGCACAGGCATTATTTCCCCACAATTAATAGTGGAGACCATGACACTAGACCATGCCAGCCTGGTACTGGGTTGTCACTAGGTCAGTACCTGGAAGTATGCTCAACCATGTCCTTCATCAATCCACCAGTGTAAGTACCGCCATTTTTCTTTGATACCTCACATTCACTCCATTGCTTCTTCTGCACCTACTGCCTACCAAGGTTCATGCTCCACCACTCTCAATAATGTATGAAACGTCTTTGTGACTCACCCTTATCCAACGCAAAATACAATACAACTAACCTTGCAGATCCTCACTCCTTTAGGAAATCACCTCACCTGAACTAATGCTCATAGCTGTGCCACTCTCTTTCATCTTCCATAATACCCGGCCCTCTCTTTCTCATCCCAAGAGTGAAATCAGCCTAAAATAGAGCAGAAAGAATTTAGACGGGTGGTGGGCTGGTTTTCATTCGACACCTCACCCCTATGAGCAGAAGACCCTAACTGACCACATTGAGCAGGGTATGAACTGGTATTGGAGGCTGCAGTTGACTTATTGTGCTGGGGTACCCTTGTGTGATGGTTATCCCAGATGACTGGACAGAGACCTGCTGACAACTGTGGCAAGCTTCCTGACTTTATATCTCTGCTAAATGGCATGGCAAGTCAGCATTAATATGGGCCTGGTATCTCTGGATGAAGAGGAAAAGTGCAAAAGGTAATGCAGGGATTGTGCTATGCTAGCAAGTGAAAAGCCTGGAGATGCAGCTTTGTCCAGTCCATTAGTTTAGTGCATGTTCCTTGCACAAAGTATCCTTGCTGCAGCATACAATGATAGCTGCCAAAATGCAGTGCTGAAGTACAGAAGCATTCCTGCAAGTTGATTGGAAATATGCCATGAGGGTTTATAGAGGGTGCCAATGTCTGAGGATAGTGGGTGCTTGCCCATGGAGCTTGCCCAACATATTAGTGCCCAGAGTCCAACATGGAAGATCTTTTGGGGCAGGTGTCAAGTCAAACCTACCAAAACCCCAGTCTGGTTGCAAGATTTCCCATTGGCTCATTGTGTAAGATCACAATTTGTGGCAAGTTGAATAGCTAACAAGGGGTTTAATAAGCTGAAAATGTGTTGCTGGAAAAGCACAGCAGGTCAGGCAGCATCAAAGGAACAGGAGAATCGACGTTTCGGGCATAAGCATGCCCCGAAACGTCGAATTTTCTGTTCCTTTGATGGTGCCTGACCTGCTGCGCTTTTCCAGCAACACATTTTCAGCTCTGATCTCCACTTTCCTCACTTTCTCCTCAAGGGTTTTAATAGGCAATCTAGAGCACCAATTAGGAACTTGCTCCTCTCTGGCAGGAATCTCTCTATGCTACTTGAGCAAACGTGGTTGGTTGTGGCAGAATGATTTCGAAATCAAGATGACCATGCTATTATAAGACACATCATCAGAGCCTGGGAAGATTATGCACACAATATCCTTGAATATTAAGTGCCCAGCCCTTCTCATTTTCCTTTGAGAAACTTGAGATGATTAGTGTGAGCCAACATGAATTTGTAAGGATCTTATCTGACAAATCTAATTGAATTATATGGGAATATTACTAAATTAGCAGACAGGTGAACGTAATTTCTGCAAGACATTTTATTAGTGCTTCATATAACAGCCTACTTTTAAAAAGAGGCTGTTAGCTAAAACTAAAGCTGAGGAAATTGAAGACAAATTATTAGCCTGGTTAGGTATTTAGTTAGTTGCCAGTTGACAGAAATTCAGGAGAAATGGATATATTAGCAAATTGGATAAAAATGTCATGGATGACTCACAAGTATCTAGAAGGAGCTTCAGATATTTGCTACATTTTTAGTGAATTAATTTACATAGTAGAGAGTCACATATCTACATTTATTGATGACAGATGTGATGTTCCATTCTACACTTCTTACTATGCCATCAATTTTTCTGTCATCACATTAGAAAGAGATATTGAAAGGTGATTAAGAGGGCAACACTGCGGTAGATGCTGCAGCTTACAAAGTGGGGGTTAAACCTCATGTGGAGCTCTGTGTACAGTTTTGGCCATTGCATCATAGAAAGAATGGATTAGCCTTGGAGAAAATTCAGTGCACATTCACTAAATCATACAAGGAGTTCAAGGTAAAATTATGATGAAAGACAAATTAGGATTTTCATTTCCTGGACGACATAAGATTAAAGTTTTATTTATTTAAGTTTCCTTTTAAATTCTGAAATGGACTAATAGAGTAGATTGAGGACAATATTTTCTGTTGATGTCCACTAGACCATAAGATATTGGAGAATAGTTAGGCCATTCAGCCCACTAATTCTCCTCCATCATTCAATTGTGGCTGATATGTTTCTCAACCCTATTCTCTCTATAACCTTTGAACCTTATGCTGAATCTAGGACAACAGGACATGTCATAAACTCAAAGCAAGGTAGTTTAGAGGAGAAGTTAGGAATTAGTTCTTCATATCAAGATTACAAAGATTTTCAGCTCTCTCTCCCATGGGAAGCAATGAATGTTATCTCAATTAAAAATTTTAAATTGATTTATATGCTTATATTGATTGACAGGAAATGTCAAGCAAACGTGGGTACAGTTCAGCCATTGAGTCATAGAATCATAGAGATGTTCAGCATGGAAACAGACCCTACGGTCCAACTCGTCCACGCCAACCAGGTAGCCCAACCTAATCTAGTCCCACCTGCCAGCGCCCGGCCCATATCCCTCCAAACCCTTCCTATTCATATACCTATCCAAATGCCTCTTAAATATTGCAATTGTACCAGCCTCCACCACTTCCTCTGGCAGCTCATTCCATACACGTACCACCAACTTGACTGAACGACAGAATAGGTTCAAAAGGTTTAGTGGTGCTGGAAAGGCACAGCAGTTCAGGTAGCATCCGAGGAGCAGTAAAATCAACATTTGGGCAAAAGCCCTTTATCAGGATCCCAAACGTCGATTTTACTGCTCCTCGGATGCTGCCTGAACTGCTGTGCTCTTTCAGCACCACTAATCCAGAATCTGGTTTCCAGCATCTGCAGTCATTGTTTTTACCCCATTTTTATCAAGAGGTTTAGTAGCCTACTACTGTTTTTACGTTCCTCTGATTGATGGTACAAGAGCAAACAGGCTTAGTGCCAATTAGCTATCCATATTACATTGTACCTTACTTATGTTTTTAATTCAATGAAGTAGAAATTAGGTCAAATACAAAACAGTTGTCGATTTACTGTGAGCAAATTCAGTGCTATCGCTGGTAGCCAACTTCATCCTTATAGATTTTTTACTACATTAAACCAAGCGAAATCCTCTTCCCATTCTTTATGATAAAGTCTGTTTGAGAAAAGTTTTATTTTCTGTCTCTCCCAAAAAAACAGAATAGACAGCATCAAAAACTGGAATTCATCATTACAAAGAGCTGTATTTATTAACCTCTATCAAGAACAAAGATACAATAGCATTTCATTGGTTCATTTATTATGTACTAGCAGATAATAGTTTTTAATAGCTATTCTACCGTTCTGTGTTCACAAATATTGAAATACCTTATACAGGAAGGAATTAAGTGAACAATTCGTATCAACAATTGAAACAGGAGATTATTTAGTTAATTCATAAATCTATCTGCTATCTGGGGAATGCAGTTCGAGCAATATAATGGTGACAAGATTTCATGTATGATTTAATCTGTTGTATTACATTGCTTGCTTATTTTTTTCTCACCTCTGTACTACCCCAGCTAAGTAACTTGCATCACAACCCAGTTAAATTTCATCTGGAGGTGTTAATGAATAGCATTCAGTTTCTCACTTTTATGTGAATGCTCTTTTATAGAAAGCAAGAAAATAAATTGTCAAAAAATTCACCAGACATGAGAACTTGACCCCAAGAAAGCACTCACAATTCAAACATTTGCAACATGCTGATAACCACTTTATTCTGGCTGTGAAAATCCATCATTTTGTTTTTTTCTGTCAAAAGTTCTTCAATAAGTGAGTATAATATCAACATGTGATTTTAGAATGTGTTAACTTGGGCCATGATGGGAAAGGGTTACAGCATTAATTAGTTTAAGTATGCACTAAATTAATAATGTTTGTCTACACGTGGCCTGCTGTGAGAAACTGAGAAATCCTGGAGGCTTGAAGGACTGAAGAATACATATAATGAATCGTGAAATCATGGAAGGATTTAAAACAAAGATAAGAATTTTAAAATTGAGGCATTACTGGGTCAGGAGTTAATGAAAGTCAGTCAACAGAATGCTTATGACTGTACAGGACAGAGGAGAGTTTCAGCTGACTCCAGAGGTATGGATAGAGGAAGTTGATAGCCCAAATAACTCTAAAGGTAACAAAGTCACAGATGAGTGTTTTAATACAACTTGAGCTGAAGTGAACACAGTGTGGGTTGACTTGATAGAGATGGAAATAGACTCGTTGGATAATGGAGCAGCTATATGATTAGAAATTCCTCAAATGACAGTGTAATTCAATTGTATACATCTACCAGGAGGAGGGATGAAACTGGTACATAGATCTTCTGGTGGGGATCAAAAGTTTCCATCTTCCCAACACTTAGCCTGAGGAAATTTATGTTCAACCAATATCAGATACTGTCAAGCTGTCAGACAATTAGGAAAACTGGAGAGTTTGAAAGACAGGTCAGTGAGATAGAATTGAGTATCAGCATACCAATGAAGTCTGATGAGTTTGTGGATGTTTCCAAGCCTGTAAATCATACGAGGGACCTAAGGATAGATCATTGGTTGTGGTCATGGAATATTCAGTAATCTATGATAATCTTAGAGCCTCAGCTTGGGTTTTGTTATAAGAAAACTCTAATCCAGATATCTGAAATGCCAACCCATGGATAATAGCAATGACATTGGTGTCTTTATGATTATCCAAGCTGCTGGGAGCCAGAGTTCATGAAGTTATTGTCGTTATTTTTTCTCACAGGTTTCCTTGTATTTCTTTTCATATTAAAACATTATAATACATCAGGTTACCTTGAAATTAAGATGTTATTGCTGTCATATGAAGTGGCTATTTTTGTGTATGGTCACTATTCTGAAGCTGTTCAGGTGCTTGACCTGTTGTGTTTTTTCCGTGTCACATTTTTCGACTCTGACTCTTCAGCATCTGCAGTCTTCACTTTCTCCTGATCACACCATCAACAGGATTGGAAGTTCATGCAGTTCATGATGTCTATAGCATCATTTCAATGGGTCACAAAAAAATACAGATTTGGGCTCTGATGAAGTGTCATCAAACTCAAAATATAAACTCTGCTTTCTTCTCTCAGATGCTGCCAGACCTGCTGAGTTTCTGCAGCAATTTTTGTTTTTGTTTCAGATCTCCAGCATCCACAGTTCTTTGTTTTAATATACAACTCCCATCAGTATGTTTGCACTTGTGGAAACTGCCACCTGAGATTTGCATAGTCATTCATCCTAAATTGGCTGCTCATGAGAAGAGCGATGAAAATGTTTTCCCCAAGAACCAACAGCTCTACATTGAGAGACACTCATATCTCCTAGGCAACTTGAAATAAAATAAAGACTTAGATATTCACCAGCTACAATAACCTTGACAACCACTGATAGTGCCATTTCTGTAATTACAGTTGACTAGAGGTTGCATTCTATGGTGAGAGAAAAACCTTGTTAATATTTTGAGTTCAATATGAATTTCCTGCAGAACTGAAGACAGGTAAAAATGTGAAGCATTTTTATTCTGTTGTGAAAGGAGAGTAATGAGTGGAACAGAACAAAGGGTTAGATGGTGAGGGAAATTAGAGATCATGGGAATTGAGGTGATTCCTTGAATTTGGCTTGCTGGACCTTTGCACTGATTCTCCCCATGTTTGGCATCACCCAAATGGTAAGAATTGACAATGGACACCCATTCAACATGGAGGAGTTCAGGAAACCTACTAACTATTTAAGTTTTGCTTGTTAAAAAAAATCCAACACCATTATCCAAGAGCTAATGAAGTATCACAAGATTTATTTAGAAAGTGATATATACAGCTACAGCTTGCAGCAAGTTACAGAAGCTGTATTGATTTCTCCACAACTACAGATTGACTCCTTACTCAACTGCTGGAAAACCTTAAACAACACTCATCTTTACCAATCTCATGTGCATATATCTTCCTGACTTACACCATAGAGCCAACAATCAACACACAAACGAACATGACCAGAGCAGATGGATTGAATGAAGATAATGCAGATCGAAACATGAAATTTACAGGTCTATCACTGAGCTAAGTATTAAAGTATTTGTGAAAAGTAATGGTCATTTTGGAAAGCAAAGAACCTCTTCTGACATCCACAGTTTGTTGTGACCCACAGTTCATGAAGTGTGTGAATCTTCAAAGTACTGAAGACTCCATTCATCTGCATTGTATCCAATTTCAACATCAGCCTAACAGGTGAAGAATACAACCTAAATGTGATTATACCTAATGTTAGACAATTACTGAGTGATGAGAAAAAACTCCAACAATACTAATGTAATTATGAAACGATGTAGGCAGTGAACAAATCATTTAGCTCCTTTATATAACTAAGTGCATTGATTCAAAAGCTAGAATAAAGTTGGATGTTTAAATAGATGCAAGTTTATTGTTTATGATTTGGAGTTGAATTATTGAAACATACTGTATTTCTCTTTTTAGATTAGATTCCCTACAGTGCGGGAACAGGCCTTTTGGCCCAACCAGTCCACACCAACCCTTCAAAGAGTAACCCATCCAGACCCATTTCCCTCTGACTAGTGCATCTAATACTATGGGCAATTTAGCATGGGCAATTCACCTGACCTGCACATCTTTGGACTGTGGGAGGAAATCGGAGCACTCGGAGGAAACCCATGCAGACACGGGGAGAATGCTCAAAATCCACACAGTCACCCGAGGCTGGAATGAACCTGGGATCCTGGTGCTGTACTAGGAAAGGGAGGGATATACTAGAAAGGTTTTGAAAAGTGCAATGCCCTTTTTTGATCACTTGAAATTGCCATACTTATTTCTACCAGTAGGGGGAATTCATTGTGGCTGCTGAAGTAGTTCGATTAAAGGAAACCATTACGAAAACAGAAATTACTCAACAGATCTGGCAACATCTGTGAAGAGAAATTAGAATTAACGTTTTAGAATGACCGAACGAATGTTTCTGATTTATAGTATCTACACTTCTTGAGGTTTTTATAAAGGGAATCATTGATTGCTTTTGTTTCATCTTTCTCTGGCTGTTTTACGGCCCAAGGACTTCATATCCCCTAACTTTCAGATTTCAGTTGCTGCACATTTGGATGAATCCTATATTAAGAGATGGTAAACAAAAATGTTAGAATGAACTTTGGGCTGAACAATGTTAATGGTTTGTACTTCCATGTAAATACAGATAAAACTGTCAGTTAATGATTGTATTTTTCTGGCATTTATTGTGGTCTTTTTGAGTGTGATCAATAGAGGAAAGGTCCATACACTGCCAAAAGCAGCAAACTTTGATTCCTTTGAATCACAGCACAATCCCTGAGACAACCCTCCTAATTTTGACTCAAGCCCCCAGATGTTAGTAAGAATGGCTTTCCAGCATCAGCAGGATTGAGTTTGCTGTTGTTATTTCTGGTGCCAAGCTTAATGAGAGATTTTATTGCTTTGAGCCTTTGATCTAACTGAGTCATTATTACACAGACAATGGTAAACCAGATAGGTTTTCACAGTAACTGACAATGATTTCCTGATCATCATTGGAATTTTAATTCCAGATATTTTTGAATTCATACTCCACCATCTATTGTGATGGAAGTTAAAACCAAGTCCCCAGAATATCATCATTGTCTCTGGGTTACTGGTTCAGTGAGAATACCACTACAGCAATGCCTTTCCTCAACTAAATTACTTTCATCTCTTTAGAGGAATTTTGTGTTGTGCTCAGTTGTTGAATGTTTGCATGTCTGTTGACTACTTTGTAACCCATATGAATAATTTAAATCTCACGCCTTGCACAGATTTTTTTAAAATCACAGAACTGTTGCCTTCTTAATGAACTCCCTTGTACATTAACTGCCCCCAAGTTCTTTTCATCTGGGAGCTACATATATAATTAAGTTAGCTTATTGATAGAAGCTAAAATAGAATATTTTTGATTCTTTATTGCTTTCAAATGTCTATTTCTAACTTGTAAGACAAACACTAGTTCCCCTTTAGTTAATTAAATCAAAGCTAGCTTGAATTGCTTATTTATCCATTTCTTCTTTTAAAAAATCAAAGAAGCAAAAATTAAAACATGAACAAAATATTTAAACAATACATCAAATGGTTCACAAAAAGTGGCTCTGGTTGAAGTGAAGGATGTCCCAATTGTTGACAGTAGATTCATACTGAAAAGGAAACTGGCGTTATTTTAGTCATGATAATATTAATTGGAAATGAATAATGCATAAGATTTCATTCAGTTACAAGCCAAACAATAGCTAAATTAATGCATGTGTAAATGATCACCAAGAATGCATGACTTGTAAAACTTTGAAACTTTGTAACCAAATGGAACTAAAAGAATATTGTGTTACCTTCACTATTTCTTCATTATGTAACTAGTTCACGCTGAAGACTGCTACATGGTTTGGTCCTACATTAAGTTCATTGCAGTATGTGGTGGCATGGTGACTCACTGGTTAGCACTGCTGCCTCACAGCACCAGGGACCCGGGTTTGATTCCAGCCTCTGTCTGTGTGGAATTTGCACAGTCTCCCCGTGTCTGCGTGGGTTTCCTCCAGTTGCTCTGGTTTCCTCCCACAGTCCAAAGATGTGCAGGCTAGATGAATTGGCTATGCTAAATTGCCCACAGTGTTAGATGTATTAGTCAGAGGGCAATGGGTCTGGGTGGGTTACTCTTCCGAGGGTCGGTGTGGACTTGTTGGGCCGAAGGGCCTGTTTCCGCACTGTAGGGAATCTAATCTAATCCTTTCATATTCTAGAAGCAGTGCAGTTCTTAATTTGGCATTCCTCAGAGAGGTACTGAAAGCGGACTACATGTGAGAAAGTAAAAGTTACGCATTTTTAAAATGACGACTTCACATTTTAGTTTTAAAAGACTTATGCTAATACTTATTTAATGTGTCATAAATTTGAATTTAATGTCAACTGTTTAAGCAAAGGAAATTATAATCTATATCCAAGCATGTTAATCCCCAATGTACAGACTCTAGATCATGGGATTTATGATCCTGTTTATACTTTAAAATGCTGTAATAGAATGACCAAAATTGCGTGAACAGTTAAATCTAGATGGTTTGTTAATGGATTTCACTCAATTGAAGAACTTAACTTTTTTTTTACAAATTTGCCATCAACATGCTCCACAAAAAAAACAAACTTAAAACAAAAACAGAAATTGCCGAACCTCAGCAGGTCAGGCAGCATCTGTGGGGAGGAAGTTAATGTTCTGGGTCCAGTGACTCTTCATCAGAATGAACAGCAACTAGGAAAATGTGGTATACATGGGGAAGGCAGGTTGTTGTTGGTGGTGGTGGTGGTTGTAGTGAGGTGGAGGGGGAGAGAGAAATAAACAAATAGAGACAGACAGAGCCCTGAGAAAGGAAGATATGAAAAAGGTAGATAAATAAGAGACGATTGGTAGTAAAGTAAGCCAGTGCAGAAAAGAAGCTGAATAAGAGATAATGAGGGCTAACAATAGGAGAGAAGATAGAAGCTCTGCTGAACACCACCCACGTCATGTATAATATGAGTAAGAGTGGGTGAGAATTGGTTGGCAGTGCTGGAAGCAATCCACTTCCTGACAATGCCAGGTGTGGGAGTGTGTAAACAAAAATGGAAGGATAGCATCAATTCTAAACTTGATGTTGAGTTCTAGAGGCTGCAGAGTCCCAAGCAAAAAATGAAGCATTGTTCTTCAAGCTTGCATTGTGGCTCACTGAAACACTGCAGCAAGCCTGTGACAGAAATATCAACGTGGAACCATAGTAATGCAGTGAAATAGCAGGCATTTGGACATTCAGATTAATATTTACGGATGGAACACTTGAGGTTCCCTCTGCACTGGAGAGACAAACTGCAGACTGGGTAACCATTTTGCCAAACACCTACATACTGTCTATAAAAAAAAGCAGTGCAATGGTTTCCATTCTGGTAGTACATTCTTCAGATAGCCACCAGTTAGCAACTAACAATAACCAACAAGAGGGAAAAATATACTTAACTTAATCCTCACCAATCTGCCTGCCTCAGATGCATCAGCATGTGAAAACAAAATCTTGTCTCCATGTTGAACATACTCTCCATCATGTTTTGTGGCACTATCACATGCTAAAAAGATTGAGCAATTCAAAGCTGAGCATCTATGAGTCATCAGCAGCAGAATTGCACTCAAACAATTAACAACTTTGTGGCCTAGAATAGCTCCCCATCTACCATTAGGGGACCTAAAGGATCAACCTTAATTTAATGGAGAGACAACATTCTGACATGACAACCATTCTGGTAATAGTATTGAAGATATGTACTCCAGAACTTTCCACGTACCTAGTCAAGCTTCAACAGTGGCACTAACCTGACAATGTAGAATATTGCCCAGAGATGTTCCATACACAAAAAGCAGGACAAATCCAACCCAGCCAATTACTGCCCAATCAATCTGTTCTCAATTATCAGTAAAGTGATGGAAGGTGTCATCAATAATGCTATTATACAGCACTTGCCTAACAATAACCTGAACTTTGATGCTCAGTTTTGTTCCCCCAAGGCCACTGAGATTCTAACCTCATTACAGCCTTAGTTCAAACATGGACAAAAGGTATGAATTCCAGAGATGAGATGCAAAGGATTGTCCTTGACATTAAGGCCACAATTGTTTAAGTGTAGCTTCAAAGAACTCTAGCAAAACTGGAGTTAATGGAAATCAGGCAGAAATATCACTGCTGGTTACTGTCATATCTGGCACAAAGGAGAATGGTTTTGTTTGTTGGAAGTCAGAGTTGCAAAGTGTGGCACTGGAAAAACACAGCAGGTCAGGCAGCAGCTGAGGAGCAGGAGAGTCAACGTTTCAGCCATAAGCCCTTCCTCAGGAATCGGGTGAAGGCAGAGTTTCCAAATCTTCCCTTCCCCAACCTCATCCCAGATCCAACCCTACAACTCAGTACCGTCCTCTTGACCTGTCCTACCTGTCCATCATCCTTCCCACCTATCTGCTCCACCCTCCCCACCGACCTATCACAATCACTCCCCACCTGCATCTATGTATCTATCGCCTTCCCAGCTAACATTTCCCAAGCCCCCACCCACACCCTCCTATTTATCTCTCAGCCCCCTTTCACCTCCCCATATTTCTGATGAAGGGCTTATGCCCGAAAGTGTTGTCTTTCCAGCTCCTTGGATATGGCCTGACTTGTTGTGCTTTGCCAGCACCACATTTTTCAATTCTAATCTCATCTGCAGTCCTCACTTTCTCCTTTGTAGGAATTCAGTCATCTCAGCTCCAGAACATCTCTGCAGGAATTCTTCAGGGTAGTGTCTTAGGCTCAACCATCATTAGTTGCTTCATCCATGGCCTTCCTTCCATCATAAGGTCAGAAGTGGGGATGCTTGCTAATGATAGCACAATGTTCAGCACTAATTACGACTCCTCAGATACTGAAGCAGTTTGTGCCTATATGCTGCAATACTGCAACACCTGGACAGTATCCAGACTAGAGTTAATAAATAACAAGTAACCTTTGGGCCACACAAGTTCCAGGTAACAATCCACTCATTGCCCCTTGATATTGATGACATCGCCATCATTGAATCTCTTTCCATTGTCTCTATAAGGCACAAATTGAAAGTGTGTTGGAATAATTCCCAGTTGCCTGGATGAATATATTTCCAACAATACTCAAGATGTTTAACATCATCCAGGACAAAGCAGTGCACATCCAAAAACATAACATCCAAAAACATTCAGTCACACCACTACAAATGTTCACTAGCAGCAGGATGTACGATCTCTAAAATATACTCCAGAATTTCAACAATGCTCTTTCAGTAGTACTTCCCAAACCCACAACCACTACTCTCTGGAAAGACAAGGGCAGCAGATACATGGGAACACCATCAGTGCACATTCTCCTCTAAGCTACTTACTATTCTGATTTGGAAATGTTTTGTTGTTCTTTCAGCGTTGCTGGGTCAAACTTCTGGAATTCCATCCTTAGCGGCATTGTGGATCTTCATAAACCAAATGGATTGATGCAGTTGAAGAAGGCAGTTTGCTACTAGCTTCTGAAGGACGTGTAGGGATTTGCAATAAACATTGGCCCAGCCAGCAGTGACCACATTCCATGAATTAATTTTAAAAAGTGAATATTTAAAGATGGAATGCTAATCACTTGGGCTGTTTTTCCGCTGATGGTGTCTCGTTTTTTAAGTGTTGTTCATGCTGTGCTCATTCAGATAAATCAAAATATTTCATTGTGTTTCTAGCTCATGCCTTGTGGCTGGTGGATGGAAACTGGGGAATTAGGACATTGATTAGCTATCACAGAATTCATAGCTTCTGGTCTACTCTCATAGCTTAGGACTTGTATGGCTGCCCCAGTTAAGTTTCCTCCAGTGACCGCAGCGTGGGAAGATGAGGATAGCTGACAGAGAAGAGTGAGGCATTCTCAAGACTTGTTAAGACTTTGTTAACAAAGGTCTGTTGGGGCTCAACTACAGATTACAACAATTTGAGCATTCCAGATCAATCTAGTCATAATTTTCCTTCGGACAACAAGGGAGGGTCATCGGTTGAAGGTTCATGACAATTGATGGAATTGGAGCATATTAAATGTGATTTCACATGAACGTCAACAAAGAATCTCTTACTGAAACTGTGCTGTAGTCAAATTCATGGGTAGAGGCTAATAATGGTTAATTTTGTGAATGTATAACAGAGAAAAAATTGTCCCCACCATTACCATTATACACTGGCTGTCCAGAGTAGGACAGAGAGTCATAGAGGTAAAAACAATGACTGCAGATGCTGAAAACCAAATACTGGATTAGTGGTGCTGGAAGAGCACAGCAGTTCAGGCAGCATCCAACGAGCAGCAAAATCGACGTTTCGGGCAAAAGCCCTTCATCAGGAATAAAGGCAGTGAGCCTGAAGTGTGGAGAGATAACCGCCCTGTGGCCCAACATTTCAACTCCCTCTCCCACTCTGCCAAGGACATGGAGGTCCTGGGCCTCCTTCACCGCCGCTCCCTCACCACCAGACGCCTGGAGGAAGAACGCCTCATCTTCCGCCTCGGAACACTTCAACCCCAGGGCATCAATGTGGACTTCAACAGCTTCCTCATTTCCCCTTCCCCCACCTCATCCTAGTTTCAAACTTCCAGGTCAGTAACTGTCTCCTTGACTTGTCCGGACTTGTCCAACCTGCCTATCTTCTTTTCCACCTATCCACTCCACCCTCTTCTCCTTGACCTATCACCTTCATATCCTCCCCCACTCACCCATTGTACTCTATGCTACTCTCTCCCCACCCCCACCCTCCTCTAGCTTATCTCTCTACGCTTCAGGCTCACTGCCTTTATTCCTGATGAAGGGCTTTTGCCCGAAACATCGATTTCGCTGCTCGTTGGATGCTGCCTGAACTGCTGTGCTCTTCCAGCACCACTAATCCAGAGAGTCATAGAGTCAAACAGCAAGGAAACAGACCTCTTTGAACATGATTCCAAACTAAACTATTCCAACCTCCTTGCCCATATCCCTCCAAAGCTTTCCTATTCATGTATCTATCCAAACTCCTTTTAAATGTTGTAATTGTACCCACATCTAACCATTTCCTCAGGAAGTTCATTCCTCATGTGAACCACCCTTTGTGTAGAATAATTATCTAAGGTTGAATTTTGGAAATCTGAATCATGTGATTAATGGAAGAATGAATTGTATATATTGGCTTATCTCTCCATGCTTCAGGCTCTCTGCCTTTATTCCTGATGAAGGGCTTTTGCCTGAAACATCGATTTCGAAGCTCCTTGGATGCTGCCTGAACTGCTGTGCTCTTCCAGCACCACAAATCCAGAATCTGGTTTCCAGCATCTGCAGTCATTGTTTTTACCTTATATATTGACTTGGGTCATATCCCTGCCAAAGAGAAAACAAGGTGTGACTTTGTCAGTGTTAGTTCTTCTCTAAAATAGTCTTTTATGAGCAGAATGCCGGTTAGTTGGATACTGATGAAGGTTTGAGTATTCTGTAAAGAATCCTTGGATGACATTTATAAGAAAGATGATCTATATAGGTCAAACCTAAATAGTTTTTGATAAACAGATGGGTATTCAATGGAAAAACAAGATGAACTTTAACAGACTGTAGACATTGAGGAAATTCAGTTCAGAGATCCCTAGATCAGTGCTCGTGTTCAAATTACTGGATTGTGCTAAGATGTCACATATGGACAGGTTCCTGCTTCAATTGTTCAGTTCCCAGAGAGGGACTCACAATTGGATCAGATATCTGCTACTTTGGAAAAGGTCCAGGGAAAGCAATCTTTCCCTGTATCCTCGGAGGAACAAATGAAACACTTTGCAGTGATACAAAGAAGAGAATACTGAATGGTTCTCCAGTTCAAAATGCTTCAAAGGCGTATTGTGTGGAAAAAGACAAACTATACAAATCTTTGCTATGGTCTGATCTGGGTGTTCTTTCATGATTTATTTATTTTTAGTGAGATCTGAGTGTTTGCTGAATATAGTTTGTATTCAAATAAAAATAGATCCCATGATTTTTTGCTGGCTTCGTAAGGAAAACTACTTCAAAGCATTTTATTATGGATATTAATGATTTTTTTATGGGATGATACAGTGGAATTTGGGAAATTTATATTTAATATGGTTACAATAAAATTTAAGATTGAGAGTGAGGCTTCTGGATCTCTTTCACATATGTCGATTTAACTATTAAATGTAGTGATTGTAACTAAGTCAGCTAGATGGACTTTATAGAATCTGATACTGGATTAGTGGTGCTGGAAGAGCACAGCAGTTCAGGCAGCATCCAACGAGCAGAGAAATCGACGTTTCGGACAAAAGCCCTTCATCAGGAATAAAGGCAGTGAGCCTGAAGCGTGGAGAGATAAGCTAGAGGAGGGTGGGGTTGGGGAGAGAGTAGCATAGAGTACAGTGGGTGAGTGGGGGAGGAGATGAAGGTGATAGGTCATGGAGGAGAGGGTGGAGTGGATAGGTGGAAAAGAAGATAGGCAGGTTGGACAAGTCCGGACAAGTCAAGGAGACAGTTACTGAGCTGGAAGTTTGAAACTAGGATGAGGTGGGGGAAGGGGAAATGAGGAAGCTGTTGAAGTCCACATTGATGCCCTGGGGTTGAAGTGTTCCGAGGCGGAAGATGAGGCGTTCTTCCTCCAGGCGTCTAGTGGTGAGGGAGCGGCGGTGAAGGAGGCCCAGGACCTCCATGTCCTCGGCAGAGTGGGAGGGGGAGTTGAAATGTTGGGCCACGGGGCGGTTTGGTTGATTGGTGTGGGTGTCTCGGAGATGTTCCCTAAAGCGCTCTGCTAGGAGGCGCCCAGTCTCCCCAATGTAGAGGAGACCGCATCGGGAGCAACGGATACTATAAATGATATTAGTGGATGTGCAGGTGAAACTTTGATGGATGTGGAAGGCTCCTTTAGGGCCTTGGATAGAGGTGAGGGAGGAGATGTGGGCGCTGGTTTTACAGTGAGTTCACGGATTGGAGCAGATTAACAGCCCAATCAGGGAGCCCTGTCTCCCCTTCCAACTCTATTTTGATTTAGTCCCTGCCCTCCCCTTCACTGTTTGATCATAGAAGAAAAAAATAAATAAATAGGAGTGTCAGCATTGCTCTCTAAGAAGGGCACTGCTTGTCACTGGCCACATGGGTGTTTCCTTTCTTCCTGGTGCTGGAAATTAAGTAAAGCTTTGTGCATCCTGTGTCTTTCACTGTGTCCCACACCTGCACACACATAACATGGGTGCTGGGGAAAATATAAGCACTACCGCAGTTAGGTGGTAGTGTGGGGGGAAAGAAAAATGAAAAACAAAACAAAAACTTTGTTTCTTCTTTATTGTTTATTGAGATAAAAAAAACAGGAGTGTCAAAGGGTCCATTCACCCTGAGAGTTGGCTCTGAGAAAGCTAGACCAGCATCAAGTACTATGTACCATAATTAAAGGGTGACTTGGTAACAGGATACTGGCCTCTGTGAGAGTTAGTCCAGACCTGCTCTGCTGAATGAAATAACTGTAAAATCAGTAATCCTATTTAGACATTATTACTCCCATCCCTGGTAATCAAGCTCACTATCACTGAAAGGTGGTGATATATTTAAAAAAGATATGAAACAATTGCAAAGCTTGATTGATCAATGAAATTGGTTGAACACTCAGATTAAGACAGATGCTAATTTTAATGACATGGAATTAGGTAATGAGATCAAATACAATAAAGTCATGCATTTAAGCTTCCATTTCTGCCCAAGGTGCTTAAAACTAATCTTTTTTCATGCTAATCTTCCTAATGGGCATTCAAGTGTGGCTGACTTCACAATATTTCCAACGAATATAACTGAGAACTGGTGTTCCTTCACTTAAGAAACTAAAGAAAGGTTATTAAAATACCTTGATTGTTGAAACAATGACTCCGGAGGAGGCATTGAATATCGGATACTCTTTGTTAAATATTTTGAGATTATATAAAAGGAGCACACTGAAGACAATTTAATCCTTCAAAATTATTTTGATAATTGCTCATTATGGGATACATATACCTCGCGTGAAATGTATGATTGAGTAAAGGTTATGAATTGATCTTGCTGCTTTGAAACAAATGCTGGAGAGAAAGGAAATCTCAAAAATTAAATGGTTGGATGCAAGAGATCAACTATTGGGTTGTTTTGCAAAATAAAGAACTCCAAAAAATTGTCCTAGAGGAAAGGTGTCTCACAATCATTGCTCACTCCAGGACTTCAGTTGTCCCAAGAGTGGATAGGCACCAACCACGTCCTGGTCACCGATAAAATACCAACAGGTGGGTGAGGTGCTGCTGCCATGGCACCCATTTTACATCCCTTACCTATCAGTCTCACAACCCACTTCTGACAGTGGGAGTGTGGAGAAAAGCAGAAAATTCCCAACAAAGAGGCATCGACTGAAATTATGATGTAGTTGAGTGAGGAGGTGTATTCATGCAATGTTAATTTTGTAAATAAGTGCAAGACTAAGTAAAGATTAGAACCAGCATCTTCCAGCTTCAGCTATTTAGAGTAGAAAAAGAGCAGCTATGGTTTTGAGATGGATCAATATATTTCTGCACAATTACCCTGACCATCAGGCCATAGATCATCACTTGCAGTGATCTGTAGCAAAAGGTTGTAGATCCTATGTGATGTGACAAAAACCCCAACCCATTCTAATCCCAAAGAAAGCATAAGTGCTGGAAATGCAATCTGATGTGTCAGCTAATGTCTGGTTCACCTAATAGCTTATTATTTTACTGTCTTAATCAACTTGCATAATAGCAAAATACTATTGTGGGTCTACCTTCAGCACATGGACTGCAACAGTTCTCCACTATTTTCTTAAGGGCAACTAAAGACATGCAATAAATGTTAGCCCCTAGTGGGTAGTGCTTAAGTCTGAGTGTGAATTAAAAGAAACAAAATACCATCATTATCCACAAGAAGGAAGCCATGTTAGTCATCAGCAATCACAGCTTAGTATCATACACACTATTGTGTCAAACTTTGTGAAGACCTGAATTAATAAGAAACGGTAGTAACATCAGCTTCTGTGTGGGATACTGTTCACAGGATTCATTGATTTTAAGACGTCAAAATCTCAAGGTGAAGGTGACAGTAGAATAGAAATTGGAAGCATTGAAAATTGAACACCAGCCACTTCCTCTTCATTGTGGACATGTAATTCCTTGACACATCCATCCCCATCAGGATGGTCTCAGGACTCTCTGCTATTTCAATTGCAATTTTGTGATAAGGACATTTTAAAAAAGACTATCAAGTAAAGAAAGTGTAAATCAGGATAACTTTCAAGACTTTAATTTCGGCAAATTTGGTTTTGTGTACATTTAATCAATATGATAACTATATCTGCGTCATCTAAATTTCACTTCACCTGACGAAGGAGCAGCACTCCAACAGTTTGAGATTTCAAATAAACCTATTGGACTATAACTTGGTGTCACGTGACTTCTGGTCTTGTCCACCCCAGTCTCACACCGGGACTTCCATTCTAAATTTGCTTCATTTCTGACGATTTTACTATGTTGCAAACAACCACGCATCTTAAAAATCCTCCTTTACTTACTTCTGCACTGAAGTAACTCTTATACATCTTTAACCTGTCCAGCTGAATTGTAATATTTACTAGGCACCTCTGACTTGCACATTGTTCAGGGTCACTTGAACACATGACCACACACAGCGAAGATGGATGTGGACTGCAGCATTAGTAGGGAACTTCAGGACACAACAGCACAGGAAGTTTAAACCCTGTCTCAAGTTCCATCAGCAAACACTGACAAGCAGACAGCAGGTGAAGAATGTTAACTGTCAGCATGAAGCGCCACTGGCTGCTCCGTGTCACTTTATGTCTCCTTGTGAAAGCAGTGGATTGTGAGTTCACCACCCATGGTATCAGAGGTATGTAACTCGCATTCCACCACTATTTTAAATGTCAATATCTAGAGAGGATTGTCAAGGTGATTAGCTGAAATGTCTGAGTTTATATTGAAAGCGTGACCTTGCACTTGTATTATTGATTGGTAAAAGGTAATTAAAAGAATAATGTGAATTTGTAAATGTTTCATGACCTTCCACATAATGAGTAACATAATCACATCTATTAAACATAGGGTGTCATGCTATTCATCATATTTTTATCAAAATCCAAATTTCCTCTATTTCAATGCTTCTGGGAATTTTATAGATATTTCAATAATAGTTCCCCTCCTTTATGGATGTCCACATCTGAATCAGAGGAAATGTGAAACTTTTTCTTGTATAGGCATTCTTCAAGGGAATTATTATGCTATTGACTCAACAAAGAGAGTCCAATGTTCATATAGGCTATCCGTTTCTTAGTCAAACCTTATATTTGAGCTTCAATTGAACTTGTATTTTGAATTTGTGGATCCAAAGCAAAGGAAAGCAATTGTTGGTGTAAAATGAGCTGTTGATGCATTATCACCTGCTTTGCACAAATGCCCAGGACCATGTACATTTAAAAATTCTAGCTTTATTTTCTTAAGTGGCAAACACAACTACTATTCTAACAAAGTTCTCTTTAGATTTAGATAGCAAGTGCTTTTGTTTACGTCAAAAAAAGTTATTTTCAATTGTTATTGATATACAATGCAATCTTCTACAAAAAAACACAAGGAACTATAAATACTGAAAATCAGAAACAAAAATAGTAATTGTCAGAAAAACTCAGCAGGTATGGCAGCATCAGTTTTACAGTGAGAGAAGGAGAAACCTTTACAATATTTCACATATGAACTACAAGTACACTGTGTGACTCTTTAGATTTATTATTCAGAAACATATTTACATTTGGCATTTTTGGCCAGTTTTGAAACAGCAAGTGATAAACGTGTCTTTAATTTCTGACACTGATTTGAAAAATAATAAAGAAAAGTCTATGTAATATGACAAAATAAAGATGATATTATTAGTACCTTGAATTTCTGTAACTAAAATTGATAAAGGACTATTTGTATGGCACAAAGGTCTGATCACAGATCTGTAAGCATATTTCACAATAAATAAAGACAATTTAATTAATATATACATGCAAGCTACATATCATATGGGATCACTCACAGCATGTTTCACAATTAAGTAAATGCTCAAGTAACTAGGGGAAAGGAAGTGTACTGTAACAAAATTTGCAGAAGGCACAAAAATAGATGGAAAAGCAAGTTTTAGGGTGGATACAAACAGCTTATAATTTTACTGGAGGCTAATTAAGTCTGCAAAATGTTGGCAAATAGTGTATAATGTGGGAAAAGATGAAGTTGCTCATTTTGGAAGGGAGAACATTAGATTAGATTTCCCACAGTGTGGAAAGAAGCCCTTCAGCCCAACAAGTCCACACTCGATCCTCCGAAGAGTAACCTGCCCAGACCTATTCCCCTCTGACTAATGTAACTAACACTATGGCCAATTCACCCAACCTGCACATCTTTGGACTGTGGGAGGAAACTGGAGCACCTAGAGGAAACCCACGCAGACACAGGGAGTATGTGCAAACACCACATAGACAGTCAACCGTGGCTAGAACTAAACCTGGGACCATGGTGCTGTGAGGCAGCAGTGCTAACCACTGAGCCACTGTGTCACCATTATAAAAATAGAAAACAGAAAGCTGTAACACAAGGGGAGTTAGAAGTACATGTGCACAAAACACTAAACACTAGTGAACAGGGTGCAGTGGGTAATCAGGAAGACTAATGCAATGTTGGCCCTTATTTCAAGGGGATTGGAGTTTAAGATTAGGGAAGTCTTATTGCAACTGTACAAGGTGCTGGCGTTCTGGAGTTCTGTGAACAGATTTGGACTCTTATTTAAAGAAAAAATATCATTTCATTGGAAATAGTTCAGAGAATGTCAATAGGATGATACCTGGTATGGAGGAATAGTCTTATATGAGATGATTAAATAGGCTGTGACACCACTCATTGGCGGTTAGAATAAATGAGAGGTGATCTCATTCAAACACATAGAATTTTGAAAGGAATTGTCAGTAAATGCTGAGAGAATGCTTCCCTCATTGGTGAGTGTAGACCAGACAATTTAGTCTCAGAGTAATGCGTCACCAATTTAAGAATGAGGTAAGGAAGAATTTCTTCCCTTAGAGGGTTGTGAATCTGTGGAATATCTTGCCACAGAGAGCTGTGGGGCAGGGGAATTGTATATATTTAAAGTTGAGACAGCTAGATTCTTGATCAGTACAGGAATCAATAGTTATGGGGGAAGGGCAGGAAAGTGGGTGTGAGAAATGTCAGATCAACCATGACGCCATTGAATGGCAGAGCAGACACAAGGGGCTGAATGGTCTACTCTTGTTCCTATTTCATATGGTTGTGGTCTCATAGTCTATGCCAATATCTCATTGTCACTCATACTGCATATCCCCCAATCATCCCATAGGCTTTTATCACTGCAATGTCAGCTTAATGCCAGTTTATAACCCCTGTACTTCTATTTGTTCATCCGCCTCTTTGTTGATTTATTTATTATCCAGAAATAAATCCTGTTTGAAATAAAGTTACCAGTTTATCAATGATGTTACTGTTGAGAAAAAAAACTCACTCATTGATAGAAAAAGAATACTCAAAGCTTGCTCGCTGAGCTGGAAGGTTCATTTCCAGACGTTTCATCACCCTACTGGGCAACATCTTCAGCAGGCCTCAGGCGAAGCACTGCTGATAATTCCTGCTTTCTATTTATATGTTTGGGTTTCTTTGGGCTGGTGATGTCATTTCCTGTGGCGATGTCATTTCCTGTGGTGAGGTCACTTCCTGTCCCTTTTCTCAGGGGGTGGCAGATGGGGTCTAACTCAATGTTTTTGTTAATAGAGTTCCAGTTGGAATGCCATGCTTCTAGGAATTCTCATGCTTGTCTCGGTTTGGCTTGTCCTAGGATGGATGTATTGTCCCAGTCGAAGTGGTGTCCTTCCTCATCTGTAAGGATACTAGTGAGAGAGGGTCATGTCTTTTTATGGCTAGTTGGTGTTCATGTATCCTGGTGGCTAGTTTTCTGTCTGTTTGTCCAATGTAGTGTTTGTTACAGCCCTAGCACAGTATTTTGTAAATGACATTAGTTTTGCTTGTTGTCTATAAAGGGTCTTTCAAGTTCATTAGCTGCTGCTTTAGTGTGTTGGTGGGTTTGTGGGCTACCATGATGCCAAGGGGTCTGAGTAGTCTGGCAGTCATTTCTGAGATGTCTTTGATGTAGGGGAGAGTGGCTAGGGTTTCTGGACGTTTTTTGTCTGCCTGCTTGGGTATGTGCTGAGAAATCAGTGGACTGTATTCATTGGGTAACCATTCTTTTTTGAATACACAGCATAGGTGATTTTCCTCTGCTCTGCATAGTTCCTCTGTGCTGCAGTGTGTGCTGGCTCATTGAAATAATGTTCTAATGTAGCTTTGTTTGTGGGTGTTGGAATGATTGCTGCTGTAGTTCAATATTTGGTCAGTTTGTGTTGTTTCCAGTAGGATTTTCTAAATTAATCTAGTCCTATTTACCAGCATTTTGGCCATATTCACCTAAACCCTTGCTATTCATAGACCCATCCAGTTGCTTTATAAATGTTGTGAACATACCAGTCCCCACTACATCCTCTGGCTGATCATTCCTTGCACACACCACCATCTGCATGAAAACGTTACTCCTTAGTTCCCTTTTGAATCTTTCCCTTTTGCCTTAAATCTATGCCCTCTCATTTTGGAATCCCATACCCTAAGGAAAAGTCCTTGAGTAGTCACTCTTTCCATGCGCACACATGGTTTTATAAAACTACAGCGAGCAAACCTACATTCAAAACCTCAACCTGAACTACAAATCTTCTCAAAACTTGCTAATCCTCAAAACATTGAAGTTGCGAGAACTAATCCATTATCCAAGTGATAAATTCCTTATGCCATTAAATGTTTCACTTATGTAATTAATAACGTCAGAGAAAAGCAGCGCACCAGCAGAAACAGGGAGAGCATGCAAACTCCACACAGTCTTGCAACACAATTCCTCCTTCACTCCCAACATGACCTCACAGCCTGACTGCATCTTCAGCTTTAATTACAGAAGATGTAACACCTTTCTGTTTACTTCCTCCCTCCTCAGTATCCAAGGATCCAAACACACCTTCCAGGTGAAGCAGCGCTTTACCTGCACTTCACTTTCTCTGATCTATTACATTCACTGTTTATAATGTAGTCTCCTCCACAATGGGGAAACAAAGCACAGACTGGGTGACTGTTTTGGGCAGAACACCTACACTGTGTCTGTAAAAATGACCTGAGCTTCCAGTTGCCTGCCACTTCAACACACTACCATATTCCCTGGCCATCATCTCTATCTCAGGCTTGCTACAGTGCTCCAGTGAAACTCAGCACAAGATGGAAGAACAGCTTCTCATTTTCTGCTTGGGAACTTTGCAGTCTTCTGGACTCAATATTGAGTTCAACTGTTTTAGGCTATGTCTTTACCCCAATCCCTATACACCAGCTCTTACCATGACATGGGTTGCTAGCACACACAACCCATTGTCAGCTACAAATAGCTGCCATTAGCAACTGTTCCCCCAGAGTGATCTTCTACCACTCCTTTGTCTGTCCAACTTTTTTTCTCTTTCTTTGGGCTGTATCTCCACCTATTATTCATCTTGCCCTCCCCCAAGCCATTTTCTATATAAATATAATCCTTTTCCTAGCTACCATTAGTTCTGAAACAGGGTCACTGGACCTGAAACATTAACTCTGATTTCTCTGCTGCGAACCTGCTGAGACTTCCAAGAAATTTCAGTTTTTGTTTTTGTACTAGATTCCACTTCCGCAGTTTTTATTTCATTTTGTTTTCCCAGAATTAACTTTGCTGATGAAACACTCTGAAAAACACAATACTTTCTTTTAAATCCCCATATATTTTGAATACTTTCTTGACAACTTTTGGTGTGTCAATTTGCTGGTACATTGTTTTCACACAATCATTCTTTACCTCCACCAAAAGATACCCTTGCTCTATTACATTTATTCCAGGACACAATTCAAAAGGGTAGAATATCTTTCCAGAACAAGAGAAATATAAAACATTTCTCCAGCTTTCACCCCTCATACTCTCCTTCACTCCTTGTCAATTCCACACAATCCCCATCCTTCACCCATTAATTAGTTCCCTCTGCCTACCCCATGGCCCTTCATACATCTATACCAACATAGTGCCTATTTGCACTCACCACCCATTTTTCCTTCACCTGTTATGCTAACTTATGAGTATTCCAGATAAGTACAGCTTCAACAACACTCAAGAAGCTTGACACCACCCAGGATAAAGCAGTTATTTGATCTTCAACATGTTTTCTCTTTACTGCTGAGGCATATGGTAGCAGAGAGCACCATCTAGAAGATGCACTACAATTATTCACATGAACCCATGACCTATACTACCTAGAAGGACAAGAGTAGCATAACATGGGAATGCCACCACCTCAGATTTCCCTAACAGCACTACAGGTGTTCCTGTACCCCCAGGACTGCAGCGGTTTAAGAAGGCGCTTCTCGTGAGCTTCTGCAAAGCAATAAATGCTAAGGCAATAAATTATGGCTGAGCCAACAATGTCCACACACTGTGATTGAATTTTTAAAATGCAGCAATTGCTCATGCACATAGTAGAAAAGAAAATTATATTTCCATATTTCAGACTACTCAGTGCAAAGCATTGTCATCCATAAAGATTCCACTACTTTCTCAACAGGTCAATGCTTGTTGACACCTTTTGACATTTCTTGGCACTTTCTTACCCTTCATGACACTTGTTAATACTTGTTGACAAGTCTTGACAAGTTATACATTTGGAAGAGGTTTATGCACCATTTATGCATAATCTCCCTTATAGTTAACAATCCTAAAGGTACCCAAAGGATAGCAGTCCCACATCCCAAGTGATCCCTGAAGCCACTGTAAAGGCGTTCTGTGATCACATGAGAAAGGGTAACTTAATTTTCCAAGTAGTACTTGACAATTCAAAAGAGTTGCACTGAGAACAGCATGTTTTGACCAAGTCTAAACTCCCTCCTATAGGTTCCACACTCCAATGACTCCAAACTCCCACCTCAGTGGAGACTGCTGGTTATTTAAATGGCCAGCTGCCTCTGAGAACCAGTTGCAAACTACAGCCCATAAATAAACCCACGCCCATATAATGAGAGATGCGGATCTTGTGATTCCTGCTTTTCTCTGGCAGTTTCTCAGGGAAGATGTTCTCTGTCATGGCCAACAATTCATCCAGTCCTCAAGGAGTCTACAAATTTTGCTGCTGCTGAGGATACCAAGCAGCAATTAAACAACTGTGGTCTCAGATTCAACTCTCACAACTGAAGGACTCTAAAAAAAAATTCAAACCACGAATTCTTTATTCTTCCTTTGTATAAGACAACCTTCCTTACTTTAAAAGAAAACTTGTTAACTTTGTCTCTGTTGTCTGTAGGGAATTAGTAAGTAGTAAAAGTCCTTTTTATTTAACTCAAGAAAACTTTACTATTGTATCCATAATTTTGATTTGTACTGTCATTTAGTTGAAGTATGATAGAATTGTGTGTGATAAAGAATGAACCTCTGACCAAGGGGTGTTAAAAAAAAGAGAAGCTAATCCACCTTTCACAGTGGTCATAATAAAATTTACAGCCAAAATACATAATTAACCATTGTTCATATGAAGAAACCCAAAGATCTGTGTCATTATTTTAATTTGCAAGGAGATTCAGAATAAAATTCTAAATTAAATATTTAGTTTTAAGTTGAGTGTATTGTAACATGAAGGGCTAATATTTGGCTCATGTTTTTTTTCTAGTGACAGGCCTGATTTGTGGCCTGCATGCTCTGATATTGATTATTCCATTAGGCTAAGCCTGTGCCACACTACTGGTTACCTGCTGTTGAGAGAACATGCTGCAGCCAAACTTCTGTTCACAAAGTCAGACAATCACCTTAAAGGGAAGCCATACTGATAAATATTGTTGCAATTTAAAACATGCAAAATTGAACACCGGGCACTAGGCTGATAAGTGTCTGTGCTGGATGCTTTTAGAATTGACATTGTTCAAGGGGGCTTGGCTGTCCTTAAGGAGAACCTCCGAAAGGAAACGATAGCATGTGGCCAGGGAAGGCAGTTCCCAGTGTCTCGTCCTAAGCAGATGCAGCAGAGCCAGATGAAAAAGTCTTGACCTCATTCATGTGGTCAAGGTCAGTGACTGAATTCTCACATGGCATCTATCCATTGCACTGCCAATTTCATGCTGCTCAATGCACCCCATCACAATAATTTAAAATATGGAATAATGACCTTTGAAATAAAAGAAGATTTATTGGAAAGATATCAGGAATAAGAAACTTAATTTACTAGAGAGACAATTAAGAAATTGGGATTGTTCTCCTTAACATAAAGAAGGTAAAGGAGAAACTATTTCCCCTCTGACAGGTTTTGGTAACTAGAGGATACAGGTTGAGAAGATTAGCAAAGGAACTAGAGGGGAGATAGTGATTTTTTTCTAACAGCAATTTGCTACGCTCTTAAATGCATTATTGGGCAGCAGATGCCAGTTCAATACTAGCTTTCAAAGTGAAATAGGATAAATACTTGAAAAGGAAATATTTACAGCATTGATGGAAAAGAGCCAGGGAATGGGACAAAGTGGATAGCTCTTTTATAGAGGCACAATAAATCTAACAACCTCCTTCTGTACTTTTTGATTCATGGTGACAGCTTTTTAAAACAAGTTCAATATTACAGTCCCATGCTCAGACTGATTCGTTCTCAACATATGACTGTTGTTAAAGCCTGACAATCACTGGCTACTGTTATTGGCTTGTACAGAGACAGAAGAGTCAATTCTCTTGTAACCCTCAAGTCATTTTATTAATGTATCAGACAACACATGTGGAGCTTATACATTTTACCACAAACTAGAACCTATTTGTACACACACTAGGGTCTTCTGACACTCCCTGAGTAGTAATAGTATATAAAAGCTAACACCCAAACAGGATAGCTACTGATGCTGATAAGACCTGATATTGACCAGGTGCTCAGTTCCTTCTCTGTCTGTCTATGTCCCTGATGATTGGTCTCTGGAGTTTTCACTGGCTCTAGGCCCAAGAGTCTTCTTATTCCTTTTCTTATCTCTTTTGAGCTGGGCTGTCTATTTTCCATTGGCCCAGGCTCATTCACTTATCACATGCCTTTACTTTATTTGCCCAGGCCCAAGAACCAAGGTAGCATTACTTCTAAATAAGGCTTTTGTGTTACTTCAACCTCCTTGCTTTCCACATAACTTAGTTAGTACATTGCTTTCTGCATAACTTTATTAGTACATTTCTTGCCACATAACTTTGTTAGTACAAACTGGTCTCAACTGGCTCAGACCAGTACCTGGACTCAAGTCATTCTTTGTTCACAAGCCACTTCTTCCTACGTATCAGTGATTTCAATATTTTTCTGAAGCATGTTGGCAGCTTGTATCCCTCTTTCTCTCCCTTTTCGTGCAGCCCCTGACTAACAATTTTAGAATGTAAATGGCCTAGTTGACCAGGAGAAAATCTTGGCACCCGAGTAGAGCAACAGCGTGCCTCCAAAAGCTGGGAGCTACCTGCCTTGAAGCTGAAGCATGATGGGAGCTGACTGCAGTCATGATGGGGGCTGCCAATACATTGACAATTAGATCAGGCTGCTCTTTGGAAAGCCAACACTGCACAAACAGAGGAAAGTGGCCTTTTAAACAAACCAAAGAAACAACACTGCACTTGGCACTGATTAGGTCATCTGTCTTCCATTTTTAACAAATAGGAGTTCAGTTTCAAATTCCTCGCATTGAGCTTGCTTGCTGAACACAAATGTGAAACAGGCTGTTAATGTTCACCAACATGAGGAGTGAAATTTGTAACCCTGACCACAGGAGCTTAGTGACCCAGTAATTGTCAGCAAATGGGTTGTCCAATCCATCCCCTTCTCAGCCCTTAAAATTGTGACATTGTCCTGGAGACGTTGGGATTGTTGCCGATGTCTGGGACTGTGATTTCTAAATTGTGTCCTCATGAGGTCCAAAAATTAGGTTGAAAGGCTAATGTCCAAAACATCAATTCTCCTGCTCCTCAGATGCTGCCTGACCTGCTGTGCTTTTCCAGCACCGCACTCTGATCTCCAGCATCTGCAGTCCTCACTTTCACCTGATTTGAAAATCCAGCCCAATAATGTGTAAAATATGTAACATGTGCAAATACAATTCATATGAAAATATTAAAAAGCAGCTTTCTATAGCTGTTGAAGGTATTGCGGTTTATTGATTGAAAGCAAATTTCAATTGTGCTTACACCATTTCTAAATATTCTAATTGTAAAGAAATTGTTTACAACCAGCAGTTCAAATTGCCAGCAAACTGGCTGAGAAAGTAAACCGATGCACATAAGTGCATTGGAGGAATATTACAGTAAATATTCTGAAAGCTTGATGAAAGCAAGGTAGCAGGCTCACTGTGTGCATCAATCAGAAAGATGTGGGTGACTACCGTGTATTTCTCTCTGTTCAGTGGCTCAGGTACTACACCAAGAGGAGGAGGAGGTGGAAAATCACTCCGTCATTGAGATTAGAATGCATCAAATGTTTCAGATTTATATAAAGCCACAAATACGAAATTACCCTTCCCATCTGTTATGTAAGTCTCACCGGGAAGCATCAACATACAGTGGTTTAGTATTGTGTTAATCCTGTAAGAAAGTCTTGAATGTGTGAAATATATTGGCATAAGAATATAAGAATATAGAAGAGTAAAATAATCCTATTTTGTTATCAAGTCTATCCATACTTTGATTGATTTCAATCACACCCACCACCAGCTCACCATGTCAATACATTGATTCCCTTGCCTGAAGCTTCCTCTTCAATTCAATTACACTGTTTAGTTATGAGGCCTTCCTTGCAACTAATTCCACAAAGCTCTTTCCCTGAAAGTTTTTTGTTTAAAAAGTGTCAGCTTACTTACCTGATTATCCTGACTTTCAGTTTTTGCATCTGTACTTGCTGGTGCTCAAACTTTCATCCACAATTTGTTTGGAGCAGCTTGTGAAGTGGCTGATGCAGAGAGGTAAGTCTCCATTGAATAATTTGTAACTTATACACCATTAAAATGAGTGATAAATTAGTTGGATTTTATTTCACATAGGTCACATAAAAATAGCATTCCATTCTATAGCACGAGATTCATGATCAAACACCAAAAGCTGTGATCACTGGTGGAATCTGATCAGCCTCCTGCACATATATACTGCACTAGCACATGCTTCTGTGTGACACTTGTGACTGTTCACCCTGGGAATTGGACTCATGCTAGCATCCCCTGTGTGTATTGAAAGCATCTGAATGAGTGCTATCCTGACAACCAGCAGCCCAGCCAGCTGATGTGACACCCATTGACCTCATTTGACTAATAAATGCATTGTGTTGGTCTGTACAAAGATTAGCTACAGAGGGCTCAAGCACACAATTTCCAATTGCAGTGAATTTAATTTCCGTTCCTGCAAAGTCACTGAAAGCGCTTCTGGAGGTACTGTTTTGAGTTCCTGGACTGGCACCATCCACACACACAGGCATTTCAATTTCAAGGAAGGAGGCTGCTGTGCCTCTGAGTCCACAGGGAAACAGGGAGATGGAGCTGGTGGAGATGGTAAACCCTGAGCGATAGCCTCTTTCACGTTGAAGCTAGACTCTTCCATATTCCTTGATAGTGGCAGGTCAGCCAATGCACTGGCATCTAATTTTGCTCGACCAACAACATTATAATATATGCTGGTTCACTCATATCCTCAATTCAGTGTCCATTGATAGAAACCTTCCGTGAGTTTTGTCGTGGTGAGCTGGAAAGTGATCATCCTTTCACCCTGTCCAGTCTGCAGCCCAGTTATGCCCAGTGACTAACCTTCTGTTAATCCCTGCATGTTGTGGTTCTGTTCGCCGAGTTGGGAATTTGTGTTGCAGACGTTTCGTCTCCTGTCTAGGTGACATCCTCAGTGCTTGGGAGCCTCCTGTGAAGCGCTTCTGTGATCTTTCCTCGGCCATTTGTAGTAGTGGAGGAAATGGTGGAGGAAAGATCACAGAAGCGCTTCACAGGAGGCTCCCAAGCACTGAGGATGTCACCTAGACAGGGGACGAAACGTCTGCAACACAAATTCCCAGCTCGGCGAACAGAACCACAACAATGAGCACCCGAGCTACAAATCTTCTCACAAACTTTGAATCCCTACATGATACTAACCTCTGATGTAAATGAAGTGTCAGTATCTGAGCTGCAGACCTCATTGCCAGATGGGGGCTCTCTTCATCACTGTTGTGCTGATGCTCTTCTTTCTCCTTGGCTGCAGCTGCTGGAAGATGTTAGTTCCATGGGTATACGGTACAGGCAATCAGAAGAGAAGGTGAGAGTGGTGCTGGAGGAAAACCAAGACTTCCATGTTTAGATCACCTGCGGTTTGCCCAAAGTGCCAGGTAGCTAGTTGGAAGGTGACCATGGAGCTGAGGAGTAGTCAATTTTGCCAAAGAGTCTGTCATGGCCATGATGCAGAAAACTATCTCCCTGAGGGGTTCCAAATAATACAGGCTTTGTTCCATGTTGTTCTGCACTTCTCCCTTCTTTTGACGGCTATTTTGTCCTGCATGGCAGAGAAAAATGATGTCACTGCAAAATGTTCCAATGTTGTGCCTCCTTTTGTTAAATCACTTCACATATGTAGAGGTAATGAGTGCTGGATGAGTGATTGGCAGCACTGGTAATTATGTGACGATGAGACGAAGGCAATGTGAGGTTATGAATCCTGAGTGCCAAGTACTACTAAGTGAGTGGTAGAGTGTGGTAGGTTAAGCAGTATGACCATACTGGTGGCACTATGAGTAGGAGATGCCATGTGAAGATTCATTCATTGACCCTGACTATATCAGTGAAGGCAAGAATGCTTATGTCACAGCTGCCAGATCTTCAAGGCCATAGTCCATCAATTGGTTTCCCTGACACCCTACTCCCAATCACTCCTGAGTGTAGTTTGTGGGGATTTTGTAACCACCAGCCACCCCTCTGCCCGTAACAGTTGAATCATGACAAATGATGTATCTCCTCCTACCACCTCTTTGACTAATGTCTCCAATCTGACATTTGTAGTGCTGGATTCCACTCTCTATCCTGGTGTTCAATTTCCTTCAATTAGAATTGCAGTAAAAGTGTTCAGGAGCAGCATTATTTAATTCAGTGCAGCCTTCCTTCAAAAAGGGCAGCCTTCCTTTAAGGGCCAAAGTCAGTTTGAACTATGTGCAAAGTAGCATTATCAGTGACACTGATTGATTCTCATTAGGAAACTCTGGAATTCAGAAAAACGTAAAAAGGCTTAGGGTCAATAGGAATTGAGATGAGATCTCCACATAGACCTATTTCGTGCTAATGAGCACTGAGGTTTCTCTGACCCAGATATAGTCCTGCAACCATATGGGGAAGAGTGATCAAGAAGAATGTAATTGTAATTCACTTTGGGCCTCTTCAGTTATTAGAGAACACATTTCCAGCACCTTCCTTCTTGGTAATCACCAAGCATCTCAACAGTTCCTAATTCTTTCTGTCCCTTCAGATATTATTCTCACACACTCACCTCCTCTCTCCACCAGACCCAACTCTCCCAACCTGAGAGGAACACAGCCTGATCTTCTACCTACTTCCATGATCCACTCAGACAACCCTCCTGTCTCCCAGTTACCCCCTAACCTTACTACTCTCTTGACTAAACAGCTCCAGCACAACCTGACTGCACTTTTTACCTGACCTGACTATCCCCGACTCAAATGCAGACAAACCTGACCCAACTACCCGCTAGATAACCTGGCTACCTGTTCAATTGACTCTCCCACCTATTCCTGACCGACCCGATCCCCCCTACACACTCTACCACTTTGCAAATTGATACAATTCCACCCTCCACCTGTCCACTTGCCCAGCAACTATTTACCCACCTTCCAATCCACCCACTTCAAATAACCCATGTACCCAACTCACCAAACCTTTTAGTCTCCCAAAAAAGGGGGTGCATCTCGTCTTTCTCTGATTTTTCTCCACTCTGGTGGATATCTCTGATGGATGCTGTCCTGTGCATTTCTGTTAAACATATACACAGAAGACCCGGCAATAAATAAGCAGCAAGATCCAATTCGGAGAATTTACGAATGCAATGTGTGACAATCTGATGACCATTGCTGCTCCTCGAAAAAATGGTGATAATAGTTTTGAGCTATGTTTTCAAGTAAACATTGTGGAAAGTACTGTTCCCTAGCTACCATCAGCTCTGAAGAAGGGTCACTGGACCTGAAATATTAACTCTGATTTCTCTCCACAGATGCTGCCAGACCTGCTGAGATTTTCTAGCAATTTCTGTTTTCATTTCTGATTTCCAGCATCCACAGTTCGTGTTTTTTTTTGTATTCATTATGAAAAGTACTTTGTCAATCTCACTTGCTTGTGTTGTTGTCACTCCAGCCTCTGGAACTTGCCATTCCACTTTCCTTACCTAAGCAGCGGTGGTGAACCTCCTGCAAACCTGCAGGGTACAACTGTAATAAAAATGTCAGGTTTATTGCACATCAGTAAAGACAAGATTTTAAATCGGACTGAAAATAACAGCACTAAAAAGGCCAGGGGCCTCACAAGGAGTGAACTGTGGTGACCTTTACAGAAAATGAAAAAGAAAGATCTGAACAATTACTGCTGCTGCGGTAATTCTCCAACAAGAAAAGCTCATGGAGTCCACATTTGTCATCTGCTAAATATGATGTATACTTAAATTCTGCTCCATTCAATCAACTGTTGAGCAATGGTTTATTTCAGCATTGTTAAAGTGTAATGTTTTCTCATATTAAGCATTGTTCTTACATCTTTTTATTCACAGGGATGAGGGCATAACTACGCTATGATAGCATCTATGTCATTTAGTAAATATGTCCTAAACATTGTCTATCCCATACTGTGATATGATTAGAACTGTCAAAATGTGCATTTAAAATAACAAAATAGTATTTTGATAAGAAATATTGCATCACTGGATTATTTTAACTACAGTTATACTCTTGAAAGTGTGATCCAAGAAAGCAGCTTATCAAAGATAAATGTTAATAAGTGTTTGCAAGTGACATTACCCCAACTAATCAATGTGCTGTTGTTGTATACCACATCAAATATTATGATTCATCATATTTGACATTTCATTTATTCCTTACCATTATATTAATGAGATGTTCCCTTTAGTAGATTGAGAATTCTTCTGATGGAGTTTTGAAGAGTAAAGGCTACTTGATTGATGCATATAATTTTCTGAGGGGGCTGAATCTGCTTGATGTGTCAAGGAAGTTTCCTCCCGTGGGAGAATCTAGTACCTGTACTAGATAAGGGGTCACCCATTTAAAACAGAGATTAAGCATCTGTTGTTTCCTTTCAGACAGCTGTTAATCTTTGGAATACTCTTCCTCAAAAGGCAGTGGGAGGAGAATTTTTGAGCATGTTTAAGGCAGAAATGGATAGACTCTTGGTAAACAAGGGGATGAAAAGTTATAAGGAGTGGGTGTGAATGTAGAGTTGAGGCATAATCTGATCAACCATAATCTAATTAAATGGCAGAGGAGGTCTGAGGGGTTAAATGGTCTGCCCTCATCCCTAACTCCTATGTTTGCATGTTCACATGTATGCCCATTAAAGAATCAAAGAAGCTGTAACCTTTACACCATGATTGCAGCTTGTAGTTTATTATCATGCCCCAAAACACTTCTGTGTTCTTCTCAAATATATTAAAAGTATATCATACAATCAGTTACTCCACTCATCAGAGTAATGAGTCATTATGCTTTAGTAACATAAACATTCAAGCCAACTATTAAGATATCTTTGTTGTAGTTAGTTAGATGACAGCAGAAAACCCATGAAGATTTTAGATGGAGATGCTAGTAAATAGTTAATGATACCATTGGTCTGAAAAATAGATATTAAGCTGTTCAAAAGGAGCTATGTCATAAAATGTCAGTTCACATGGTGATGGAGCTAGAGCTTGTAGAGTTCCAGAAAGTTGTCTTGTATTGTAAATGGCAAAGATGAATAAAGCTCGTTAGTGTGCTCTTACGAATGTCTCGTCTTTATTTTGCCACATGGCCTAGACATAGATTGTACAATTGTTTCTTTTTCAGAACATATTCTTTCAATTTGCAAGTGTGGCCTGAGCTTTTTTTTTCATTCAAAGCTGTACTCTCTCTCTGCTCTCTGTTTCCTACACTATTGTAGTGAAATTCAATAAAAGTTCGAGGAACAACACTTCATTTTCCAAATAGGTGTTCTTCTGAGCTTAGCAGTGAATTCCACCTCATAGTTACTGCAGCATAATCTCTGAATCCTGACACATTTTCTCCAGCCACATCTTTTCTTTACTAATCTGATTACTTTTGCCTTGTGCCTGCACCTCTTTTGTCATTTAATCCAGCTTTGATTGGTTAGCGCATTATCCTAAAATATGGGCCAGCAAACAAAATCAGAGTCAATCTGTCTGGTTTAAAGGTTAAACAAACACAATGGTAATTCCTCTATTCCTCTATGGCGATCAGAGCACTCTCTTAAGCAGTACGGTTTGTCATTGAATTAGTATTCTGGTAAATTGCCCCAATGAGTGCTAGACCAAAACCTTTGTCTTTTTTTTCAGCAATACTCAAGTTCTGTGTGCCCAAACAACTATTTTCAGATTTTGTCTGGATTGTCATGAAAGCTTGCCCTCTAATCTTAGCTGCCCGTATTCTTTAATTTTCAAAGGAAGTAATGAAAATAACTGAGATCATTGCTGAGGTAGTCCTTCCTTGTGCATTTTACTCCCAGTCTGTGGTTTCAGAGGTTGCTTTCCACAGAGTTCTTGAATTTTAATCTTGGCTTGCCTCACTAGGGTGCCCAAGTTTAAATTCTAAATACATGTTAAATTTAGGGATTTTATTATCAGTGATATTTATTATATGCTCACTCCATTAAGATGAACTCTGACAATGAATGCTTCAATTCCAGTGCATTTTATCCTTCAAAATAAATCATTTTGCGCACTCCTTCTTACTATTTTAGGTCCATGATGTTCCGAATATATCTCATGTGGAAGTTGTTCAACTGATTCATATGTCTGGAATAGGTATTCCACAGCTGCTAGACATATTGGAGAGAAATTATACCACTACTTTATATACAGCGGATCTTGTAAATTTGATAAAATCATTTCCTTCACATTTCCTCCTTTCTAAATATGCATACATTAAGCTTACTCTAGCAACTCTAATTGCTATAAAACTGCCAATTCAGAGGTTTCTGCAGATTGTGCTTCTGAAACTGCTAAAAATATCTACAGCCTTCAGAGCTGTGTCATTATTAATTTACAGTCAGTTGGTATAGTCAGGTTTTGGCGATGGTTGATGGAGTGTCTCTGTTGGTCAGCCCCTGGGAATCAGGCACTTTTACAAAATTGTGCATGATCCTTGACATTATGTTCATAGTCTGATAGGAGAGCACAGTCAATGGCAAATAGCAGTTCCAGTATCATCATCTCTGATACTTTGGTGAAAGTTACTTCAGGTTGGAGATTATCTAATGAAGGCTGTAGATATTTTTAGCAGTTTCAGAAGCACAATCTGCAGAAACCTCTGAATTGGCAGTTTTATAGCAATTTGTTAAACTTCTTGATCCAAGACCCGGTCGAATGCAGCCTTGATGTCAAGGGCTGTCATTCTCACCTCACCTCACCTTTTGTCCATGTTTGAACCCAGACTGTAATGACATCATATCTAATGAACTGGATATATATTCCAGCAAACTTTTCAGCATAGATGGTGGAAAAACTTTGGGAAGTCATAAGGTGGGTTAATCACTGCAAGGTTCCCAACCTCTGCCATGTTTTCATAGCTACAGTGCTTCAAAGGCGAGCCCAGTTGAGTTTCTGATCAATGGTACCCCCAAAGATATTGATAATCAGGGATTCAGTGATGGTAACAGCATTGAATGTCATAGGGCAATGGTTAGTTTGTCTATTATTGGAAATGGTCATTACTTGGTATTTGTTACTTGCCACTTGTTAGCCCAAGTCTGAATATTGCTCAGATCTTGTTGTATTTGAATATGGATTGCTTCAGTATCCGTGAAATCGCAAATGCTGCCGAACATTATGCAATCATCAAGGAACATCCCTATTTCTGACATTATGATGGAGGGAAGGTAATTGATGAAGCAGCTGAAGCTGGTTGAGCCAAGCACACTATCCTGAGGAACTCTTGTAGAGATGTCCTGGAACTAAGATGACTGACCTCGAACAACCACAATTTTCCTATATGCCAGGTATTATTCCAACCATTGGAGAGTTTTCCCCCTGATAACCATTGAGTCCAGTTTTGTTAAACTTCTTGATCCAAGACCCGGTCGAATGCAGCCTTGATGTCAAGGGCTGTCATTCTCACCTCACCTCACCTTTTGTCCATGTTTGAACCCAGACTGTAATGACATCAGGAGCTGATTAGCCTTGGTGGAGCCCAAACTTGACATCACCAAGTAGGTTATTATCCAGATATGTCCCTTAAACAAAAAGCAGAATCATCTAAATCTGGCCAATTATTGCCTCATTAGTCCATTCTCAATCATCAGTATAATGATGGAAGGTGGCATAGTGCTATCAAGCAGCACCTGCTCAGCAATAACCTGCAAAGTAATGAGTCAGAATTTAGGAACCTTTCAGTGAGTAATTCACGTTCTGATTCCCCAAAGCCTGTCCACTATCTACAAGGCACAGCTCAGGGTTACTATGCACCATTCTCCTCTTGCCTGGTTAAGTGCATCTCCAATAGCTCTCAAGAAGTTTGTCACTTTCCAAGACATATCAGCCCACTTGATTGGCAACTCATCAACAAATACTTAGTTTCTCCACACCAATGCTCAAAAGCAGCCATTGTACCACGCACAAGATACACTTAAGAAATTCACCAAAGCTCCTTAGACAGCAACTTCAAAACCCATGACCAATACCATTTAGAAGGACAATCAAAGCAGATATATGGGAGCATTGACACCACCACCCTAATGCCAGATCTGCCGAGTTTTTCCAATGAGTTGCTTTGATTTCAGATTACCACCATCCATAGTATTTTGCTTTTATGAGAAAAAATCATTTTTCATTTGAAAGTAGCACCAGGAATGTTCTGCATGACCAACAGCCATATCAATACGCATGAAGAATATGTAACTTGAACACTGGAGAGGTTAGTTAACTGGATGGATAACATGTAGTTCAAACAGCACAGATTTGATTTTTTATTTGGCTGAGGAGGACATGAAACCTGGCTCCTCGCCCTGCCCCCTAAGTATGATAGGCAAATGCAAACCACCACTGACAGAAGAAAACTGCCAACAAAACAACTCAGGATGAAGAATCAGCAGACAATCAGACAAGGACTTGCCTTCAGGCAGAGGACACTTGACATGAATGCATAACTTGGGAAACAATCGATATTCTGTGCCTGAGAAAGAAAGAGATAAAAAACAGTACAACCTATCACAGGAGTGATCCTTTTGTATTCAGGCAGCACTGCAGCCTTTGAAATTGAAAATGAACAGTTTGAGCACACAGCAGATGTGGTCAGTCTACTGGAGACTAGCATATGGTCTTTAAATACTTCCAACTTCCAACAGTGTGCTAACATCTAGATGGTATGTCCACCAATTCAGCAGTAATATTCCACCTTCTCAGTCAGAGCACTGGGCTCAAGGCTCACTGCAGGCAGCCCTGGTGCTGACACATCAAAAACATCTTACATTTAAGTAACATCTTTGATGCTACAGAGCAAACATTGGCATGGAATGCTGGATTGATGTCCAGTGAAAGTTTTTGTGCTGAATGAATGGAGGTGTTGTCCTCCCTATTGCAAAGGATAGTGTTGGATTTGCTGCAGCCTGTTTAAAAGAAGATACCTCAAAGACGAAAGTTTTGAGAAAGACATAGGTCAACCCTCTTAGTTCCTCTTTCACAATAAGTGGCTGATATGTAACAATTGAGTTAGGATTAGCCTTAAAACTGAACAGGTCAAATTGACCCAAATCTTACATCATTGTTGATTGTTTAATTCAACAACAAAATATATTTATGTGACAACTTTAATGTAGTAAAATATTGCGAGACGTTTCACAGAAGAATTATGAAACATAAGTTGATGCTGATCTAAATGAGATGGGACCATTGCTCAAGTACTCCGTCATCGGCAAATGTTTTAAAGACTGAAAACGAGGTCGAGAGGCAGAGAAGATTCGGGAGAGAATTCCAGACCTTAGGGTCTCGACAGCTGAAAGCCGAGACAAAGGAACCTCGATTATCGGAGGGCGTGGAGTATTTCGTTCAGCTAATTGAATTCCGGATAATCAAATGCCGGATAACATTGTTTAGCAGAGCATTAGGAACTTGCAATTTTGCTGGAAAAGCCGATATTCGAATGCCGGATAATCAAGGTTCCTCTGTAGTGAAATTATTAAATTTAGGATGCTCAAAATATGCCCCAGAATTGGAGGCTGTCAGAAATCTTGGAGGGTAATAATGGTAGTGGGGCTTACAGAGATAGAGAAGGGAGAGGTCTTAAATGGACTTCAAACTAAGAATGAAAATGTTAAGCTCGAGGTGTTTCCCAATTCAGAGCCAATGCACACAGGAATGAAGAGTGAACAGGACTTGGTCCAAGTTGGGGAATGGGGAACAGGGATTCAAGTTGTCATAGGATGGACTGTGGGAAACTGGCTAGAAATGCATTGGAATAGTCCAGTCAAAAGGAAACAAAGATATGAAGGATGGTTTCGGCTGCTTTCAGGACAGGGTTGGAAAAAGGCCGTCTTAATTAGATTTGTGTTTTAATACACACCTCTCATCAAATGCAACAGTGGAATTGAAAAAAAATCTTTGGTTAAGCCTCAGGCAGTTACTGCAGAGCTGAATGGATTAATAATTTGAAAAAACGTTACTGGCTTAATCGGTAGGATTTAAGACTCAGAAGTAGAGTGAGGAAGGATTGAAAGAAGGTTAAACAAATTGAACATCAATCTGAGTAAAGAAAGAAAAATGGAGATGAAAAAGAAATATGAAGTTTAAAAAAGGGACAAAATGAAAAAGAAGGAAAAATATATAATTTTTGAATATGTACCAATGAATGAATGTCCCTTTAATGTGGTGCTAACGAAGGGAATTCGGTGAATGACAGGATTTTCATGAAATGAGAGGATTCACACTTTTCTGGTTGTTAAAAAGCATGAATTGAATGAGAAAGAAAGAGAGAGAGAGAGAGAGAGAGAGACAGTGAGACCAGGCAGCAGCTGATATAACAAAATAGGGGGAATGAGTAAAAAGTGTGTTTTTCAAAAAAAGGAAGCAGTGATAGCAGAGGATAGCAGGTGATCATTGCTTTGTGAGTTTTTAAGGTTTCTCTTTTTCTCTCTAGACAAGGACACTGTTTCCCATAATCAGCAATGGGAAACCATAAAATACTGTACTACATTTTGAGCTGAACTTAATTCATAAAAGTTCATTTGGAATCATAAAACTGAATCATTAAGGGTATTAACACAGAGCAATCTTGGGGCCTTAATTAAAACAAATAATTTATACAAAGTACTAACTCATTCATAAAAGAGGGAGTAGGTATTTTCTTGTTAGGTATGAATGGGGAAATCATGAAACCTATTGTTTGCAATTTCTTCACTATATGGGAATTTCATGGCACTTCCTGGAGTCTTGAGGAAATCACAGGGTAAGCGGCAAGTTTAGGATTTCCCAGCTTGTGGGCATCTGGAGCCATTGTGGAGGATCACAAAGGATAATTGATTCCTGCATCAAATATTCCAAAAGGTAGCCTCCCTGCTGACAGGAGACAACTGTAAACTCCCAAGTTTCATACGGAGTTTGGTGGAAAGTTTTGTGCAAAGTTTTGGCCTCCATATTAAAGGTAGGATATGGAGGCAATACAGTGAAGACTCAGTAGATTGGTTGCAGGGCTGAGTGCATTCTCTGATGATAAGTTGAGTAATTTGAATCTATACTCTCTAGAACCTTGAAGAAGGAAATATATGGCATTCTGAAAGTGATTGAGAAGGTTGGCACTGAGAAGTTGCTTTCACTGCTGAGTAATTTGGAATACCATGGCACAGTGTCAGGATAATGGGTTGATTAAAACTGAGATGAAAGGTTGCTCCCCTTAAAGAGTTACAAAGGTCTGGATTTTTATATTCCAGAGGATTGAAGGTGCACAATTGAAATGCAGCACACTCTTTTGCTGATTAAAGATGCTCCCCATCTTTCAATTCATACTCAGACAATAAGATTCTGACAGATATTAAAACAGTGCAAGTGAATGTGCATTTATATGTAGATTATATGCAATGATGGACCTGCACCACCAATGTGCACTTATAAATATATTTTTTGTCTATGTCTCACTATGGCCATCAATGACCATCATTGAATGCATTTGAGTCTGAGAAGGATTTTTTTTTGTGTCACTCGGAAATCAAGAGAGATGGGGATTGGGTTTAGTTGAGGCAGAAGACCAACCAAGATCAAATTGAATAGCAGGATAGGCTTGATGCTTCATATTGTCTACACCTGTCCCAATTTCTAATGTTCTCATGCTCTTATAATGTCCTTATTCAATATGTTCTGTTGTTTCCCATCGGGAAATGGTTGAAATAGCTCCTGAATTATTATGTTATAAATTTTCTTATTAACCTTTTTTTCTAAGCAATCTGTTCAGTGATGTTATTATATACCTCTGGAGGAGGTGGCACTTGAACGTGGGCCTCCTGGTCCGGGGTAGGGATGCAACCATTACACCACAAGATCTGTCATCCTTATTCAAGTTTTGTTTAAATTTACCCATTTTTCTAATCAACCTTTTTAGAGGTATTAGTACACAATTCCGGGGCAAGGGGGACTTGAACTAGCTCTCTCATGCCAGGGATAGGGACACTGCCATTTCATCACAACAGGTTCCCCATCCTTAGTCAAGAAAACATTTTTAATCAGCCTGTTCAGAGTTGCTATCACACACCTCTGGAGCATGTATGACTTGAATCTGGACCACCTGATCTAGAGGTAGGGACATTGCCACCATATCACAAGGTGGTATTCAAGAAAGGATGTAAAGAAATATACAACACCTGCAGGTCAGTCATGTTAAAATCAGTCATTTTGGATGCAATAATGAGGGAAACAGTCAACAGGCATTAATTAGAAAAGTCAACACAGATTTGTGAAAGACAAATTGTTCTTGACCATTTTAATTAAATGTTTAATTACATGCTTCTATAGAGATACTAATGAAGTATTGAAGTAGCATTTCTCTACAGGCAGCCAGCATAGATGCAAAGATGGCCTCATTCTATCCTATAATGACTCAATGAGTGGGACTTGATGCTCCCTGGGTCAGTGAGTTTGAAGGGATTGGGAGACTCATTAAAACCAGCTCTTGGCCTTCCTGCAATCTTACTGCCTAATCTCTACCCATGTTCCAATTTATGGGTAGCGTGGAATGGAGGCAGCAGGTGGTGTGCCTGCCTTTAACATAGTGGTCACCTAATTGCCTCACCCTTGCTTACTTTACCCACAGCGGGTGTAGGCTCAAATTAAGCTGGCAGCTCAGCAGCTTTTATTTGGTGGACAAATGTCAAGCAGGGGTGGTCTACCTGTGCCCATTGGAGGTATTTGTCCCCATGCACCCAAGATGATACTCATCCTTTAAATCAAATCTGGAAGAATACTCAGTGACTTGGGCTCAGACCTATGGTCCATCACAGAGACCATGGGTGCTCAGTGTAAGGGGCAAGGAGAGGGAAAGCTGAGGCAGCTCAACCTCGTTCTGCATGACACTTCTTCCCAATGAGAAAGGATGGGGCCAGCAGGTGCCCACAGGGAGGAGAAGCAGTCGATATACACCCGGAGATTCTTCACAGGATATGTCAAAGGTGTCTGATCATCCCCCATGCCAGTGCCAGTGGCTCAATTTCCTCCAGTAACTCAGGTCAAGGAGGGTGTGCATGCTGGAGACTCTCTAAAACCAGACTGCCCAAAGTCTTCATGGTCTCCATGGTGTATCAGGCAGCAAGGGCTCTCTACCTGAGCTGTGCATGTTGGGTCTGCCCCTCACTATAGTGAGACATAGACAAAAAATATATTTATAAGTGCACATTGGTGGTACAGGTCCATCGTTGCATATAATCTACATATAAATGCACATTCACTTGCACTGTTTTAATATCTGTTGGAATCTTATTGTCTGAGTATGAATTGAAAGATGGGGAGCATCTTTAATCAGCAAAAGAGTGTGCTGCATTTCAATTGTGCACCTTGGAACCTCTCTCATAATCAACAAAATGTGTGAATGGAGATTGCCTCACCCATAAGGGAACTACACACCTTAATGTTGGGGATCACAATCGAAGCACTGGAGATAAATCCTGAGGACACAAGGGTAATGTCAAAGTCTAGGAGAGGAACAGAGGCTTGGGATGTCCAAATGGTGAATCCTGTACATTCACTTCAAGTGGTGGTGGATTCTGTCATGAATCTAAGGCTCCAGGTTGTAAATATCTCTCTATTTCCTCTCAAAGCCACATTGGAACATTTAAGTTTGTGAGATGAATAATAATCAAGTCACATGCCAATTTAACAGAATTGTGAAACTGAATGGAGGGAATGGATTCATAATTCATAGCCCACAGCATTGGAAACATTGTGAGTGAGATTGCTTAGACATTGTAAGGCTACAACAAACACTCAAAGGCGTGTTACATTTTGCTTTACTGCAGGGCTCGTGAGGGTGTAAGAATCAATCTCACTGTGTGGGACAACTTGATAGCATTAACAGAAAGTTCACTCCCTAATGTAACTTCTATGTTTTTGACCATTTTAATACACAAAGTCATATAAGTGTTCACATATCACAGCGAATTTAGTGTTAATGTTGTTCCAGGACAAGGTTTGCATATGCACTCCAGTTTTCAGAGAGGTGAGACATCAAAACCATACTTGAAAGGATGGTTTATTGCATGGATATATCAAGTAGAAAACCAACTTGATCTTTGAAGAATGTGGCATGTGTAACAATGCTGCTCCTTGAACAAGGTTATGTTGTCCTTAGATTTTTTCAAAAGAGTTTGTAAAGGCAAAGGTTCCGATATGTCTGGAAATATCTACTTGAAAAGGTTTTAAGGCTTTCATTGTACAATGAAAGGGGAGTGGCCAAGTCTCCCAGTTGAGGGTTTTTTTCTGGTGTGGCCTGGTTGGTTGGGTTTTAGCAAGCTGGTCTGTTTGAGGCTGCTGGTCAAAGTAACAGCTCCATGCTGATCCTGACTCTCTGACATCTCTCCTGTAAGAACCTGTAACTGATTTTACCTTTTTATGCCAAGCTGATGTTTATGGAATGCTGCAAGTATTCAGAACAGCAACACCAAGTTGTGATAGAGTCGACTGGGTTTTTAGATAGGTTAATTTAATCTAAATTTGGTTCTCTGCTGTTCATGTTTCATTTAGTAGTCTCTAAATAAATTCTGTTTTGTTTAAAACTGAGTGGTTGCATCACGACTGGAATATGCACTGTCGCCTGCTTAATGCAAATAGAAAAATTAGAGTCAAGGCTGCCTTCTTGAAATGTTTTGAGGGGATCTGGCCTGGTCCATTACACATACAACAAGCATAGGGCTGACATCAAATTATGCAACAGAAATAAGAGAAAACACCTCAACCCATCATGCAAATGGATGGCTATAAAGTTGTCTCTAGCCTCTCTGGTTCAGTGGACCATTTCTCTTTGTCTCCCTCTAATAGCTATCTTGGTCCTAAAAATCCTTAGCTAATGTTTCTCCTCATAAATTTGATTTTACTTTTGCATCTCCCCCTCAGCTAACTCGTCCACTAATTGGTGAAGCAGGAAGCTCATCACTATGATGTGGGACAAGCTGTCTGAGGTATATTTCAGGGCACTGCCTGAGGTCTAGATACTAGAGCCCCACCTTCAGCAGGTCTATGATTTATACAATGACTGTGATTGAAACATGGGCAGCATTGTATTTCTCCTTGTCAGAGGGCTGAGGATTTCTTCAAGGTGTCACCTATCAGCTGCGGGAGGAGGTATCCCTTGTCACCCAGGGTATAGAGACACTTTAAAAAAGGCTGGCACCTGCAAGTGATAAAGGCTGAATGAATCATTGCAGGTCCCTGGATATCTAGCATGTACCTACAGTAGGTAAAGGGCAGCATGGTAGCTTAGTAGTTAGCACTGCTGCCTCACACTACCAGGGACCTGGGTAAGATTCCAGCCATAGGTAACTATCTGTGTGGAGTTTGCACATTCTCCCCATGTCTGCAAGTGTTTCTTCCAGGTGCTCCAGTTTCCTCCCACAGTCTAAACATGTGCAGGTTGGGTGTTGGTGATAAGAAATCATCCTTTCAAGAGCTAGAGCAATGCAGAATGCTATCCTGGTGGCCCTAAAAATACTAGCTGCCGTTAATTTCTTAGCCAATGGATTACTTCAAGGAGCAACTGGGGATCCTAAGGTATTAAGTCATAGGCTTCAACTCATATCTTGGAGCCATATGAGAAATTCAGGGTTACAAGAGTGGAGTAGGGGTGGGTCTGGGTGGGATGCTCTTTGGAGGGGCTGTGTGGACCAGATGGGCCGAATGGCCTGCATCCACACTGTAGGGATTCTATGTTATCTGTCTGATGACAAATGGATTGAATCTTAATAGAGTGAATCCTTTTTCTGTTCACAAAGACTGCTGGTTCCTGGCAGGGTGCCCTCATTATTATGGGGCTGCAATTGTTTGCACGCTGCTTGTATGAGAAGCTAGTGATGAGAATCCTAATGCCCCAACTGCCTGACTCCTGAACAAGATAAACAATGGACTTTAACAAATAGAGCATCTGTGACCTTTGAGTTGAAGGCTGTGTCTTAACACAGGGGTCCCCAGTTACTCCCTGAAATAGTCCACTGGCAAAGATATTAAAGGCAGCTGGTATTTTTAGGGCTACCAGGATTGTATTCTGCATTGTTCCAGCTCTTGAGACGATGGTTTTTTATTACCAAGAGTACGGAGATTCAGAAGCATCTACGACTATTGGATTACATTCTCGCCTGGCAAAACTTACTATATAGACATTAGCCAACCTGACCTCATGTGAGATAGCCCAAGGCAACCAATGACCATTTCATTGCCACCCAGTCCTTGGGACAAAAAGTCCACAAGCCAAGTAGGTGTGACAAGATAACATGGAAAAATCTGGTTCTCACTCATTGGCAGACAGCTGCTGTGAAATTTGGAGAACATGTTTTTCACAAGAGCTGTCCTCCTCCATGGTGGCTCTTGTCCTGTTGCATCTCCCTCAGGAGGCTATCTGGTAGCTGGAGGTGGCCACTACTGCTGATGCTACAGTTGTCTGTGGTGGTTACTGTGTAGTAGCATTATATATGAACAAATAGAACTGCTAGGTTGATCTCTGTGTGCTTCTTCCACTTTCAGCAAGTATGTGGTAACATTAAGTGGTCTGACTGAGGACAGGCTTTAGGCCTGACATCATTCCCCATGAAGCTCTGGCTTTGCCCTCACAGAGATTACTCTCATATCTTACAGGAAAATTTTGAGTGGATGTTTCTTGCTCTATTGACCCTTTTTGACCTGAGAGATAACAATCAGGCCATAATAAACTCTTGCTCAATTTTTCAAGAGATCAGCTCAGGATTGAATGGCATGAGATGCTGTTAAAAGAACAAATCATTTGAAACAAATTAAACTGAATTGAATGAAATTAATGAGGTACAACCCCTTGAGAAATACTATAACAAAAACCAAATCAATGTGACAAATTTTGATTTAAAATGCCATTTTGGGTGGAAATAATGGGCACCAGGCCCCATTCTTCACCTCCCCTATTGTATTTCAATCCCTGTTTCTCTGATGAACCTTTAACTTCCTCCTGTTTTGTTGAGACCTTTATGTCACATCAATGTCTTATACCCTCCCCGTATCAAGACTAGAGTGACTATGACTTTCCTTGAGAGCCTATCCCTTTGAGACTGTGCAGGCTCCTCCCTGATTCTGCTAGTTTCAATTTTCTTCTGTGACTGTAAACATCCCCTCACGGCCAGTGAATATAATCAAATCAATTACCACACTTGAACTACCTGCAGTCTTGACAGCACCATGGACAGGCAAAAAGCTATATCTTCAGATTATGTGCAGCTTCACCACCCCTCCCCGGCTGACAGCAGCCATCTGGCCCAAAACGATCATTTAGGTTAGCTGTGGCTAACCGTGTTCCATCCCCTGGCCTGAAAGTGCAAGACGTCTTTAACTCAACATTCAGCAAGACCCAAGACTTGATGCATGATTTCCAAAATTGACCCTGACTCAAAAAAGGGTTTTCTCAGCTGTTCTTTCTCTCTGTTAAAGGACTGTATCCCAAGTGAACTCCAAACAATGCCCATTACAGCAATAAAGCCTAGGCAGTTGATTTCCAGTAATCTAGCAGTTAGCTGAAGATGTATGACTTCAATTAAACTGAGGAGCACTTCAGGTATGGCTATTTGGTTAGCTTGAATATAGTGTTTTATTAATGTGTTTTTTGCTTTAAAAAAAGGGTGTCTCACTATCCTTTCTATGAGCTGTCAAAATAAAGCAGTCCAGGTATCTTCTCAAATGTATCACTTTTCTAAAAATGAGCTTGTTCAAATCCATGCATAAATTAACATTCAGAAATATGTGGAACCGAGGAAACCAACATCTCTAACTAATCCCACTTAGGACATGGAGAAGTACATAGCCTAACCTCGGTCGTGGGTAAGATCCTGGAATCCACTGTAAAGGATGAGATTTCTAAATACTTGGAGTGTACACTAAAATAGTGCAAAGTCAGTATGGTTTCATCAAAGGAAGGTCATGCCTGACAAATCTGCTAGACTTCTTTGAAGAGGTAACAAGCAGGTTAGACCAGGGAGAACCAATGGATGTTATCTACCTAGACTTCAAAAAGACCTATGACAAGGTACCTGACAGGGGTGCAAAGAGACTAAACAGTTCTCGTCCAGGATTCTCTCAAAGTAAACTTGCAGGTTGAGTCAGTAGCTAGGAAGGCAAATGCAATGATGGCATTAATTTTGAGAGGATTTAAATAAAAAAGCAGGGATGTACTTCTGAGGCTCTATAAGGTTCTGGTCAGACCATATTTGGAGTATTGTGTGCAGCGTTGGGCCCTATATATCAGGAAGGATGTACTGGCTTTGGGGTGTGTTCAGAGGAGGTTCACAAGAACGGTCCCAGGAATGAAAGATTTAACATATTAGGAACATTTGAGGACTCTGGATCTAAACTCAATGGAGTTTAAAAGGATGGGGGGGAGGTTCTAATTGAAACATATAGAATACTGAATGACCTGGACAAAGTGGATGCTGAAAGATTTTTCCATTGGCAGGAGAGACGAGGACCAGAGGGCACACCCTGAAGTAAAGGGAAGACCTTTTAGAATGGAGATAAGGAGAAACTTCTTCTGCCAGCGAGTGGTGAATCTATGGAATTCAGTGCCACAGAAGGTTGTGGAGGCCAAATCATTGAGTGTATTTAATATTGAGATAGTAAGGTTCTTGAGTATCAAGGCAATCAAAGGTTATGGGGAGAAAGTGGGAGAATAGGGTTGAGCAACTTATCAGCTATCATGGAATGGCAGAGCAGACTCGATGGGCTGAATGGCTTAATTTCAGCTCTAATATCTTAGGGTCTAATTTATTTGATGGAACAGTTAATTTAGGCTCTTCCTAAAATTTAAATCAGAAATTATATATGCTGTATCTTGGATTAGCAGCATATAATCCACAATTGTATGCAAACTCTCTCCATGTGCTGTATGAATGTTCACAATGTATTTTCTGTAAGATAAATTGTTTGCTTATTCTGACCAATTTTACAAGACATAATTATAAACCGTTTCTGGCATCAAATAAATATGCCATACAGAAAGTAAGGAAAATATGTCTGTATCTGGAAAAACTGGATTAAAGGCTTTTGACAGAAAATGATTTATCTCAAAATTACAGCTATACCCTATTTTCTGGTCAGTCTGATTAATCAAAACCAAATCCTATTCTGCATTATTTACTTCAGTGATATGTGTGAAGAAGGTGGTGAGCCTGAAGTCAGTGGTGGACAAGTCGTTGGAGCAGCTTCTGAGAGACAGGATTTAAATATACTTGAAAAGGCAAGGACTGATTAGGGATAGTCAACATGGATTTGTGCGTGGGAAACTGTATCTCACGAACTTGCTTGAGTTCTTTGAAGAAGTGACAAAGAAGATTGATGAAAGCAGAGCAGTGGATATTATCTGTGTGGGCTTCAGCAAGACATTCATTAAGGCTCCACATAGTAGACTGGTTAGCAAGGTGACATCATGTCGAATTCAGAGAGAGCTCGTCGTTGGGATACAAAATTTGCTTGAAGGTAGGAGACAGGGGTGATAGTGGAGGGTTGCATTTTGGACTGGAGGCCTGATCATACTCTCTTCCATCGACTTTGTTGTGCAGAATATATAAAGTTTGAATATACATATAACCGGATTCAAGAACAGATTCTTTCCTGCTGTTATCAGATTTTTGAGTGGTCCTTGGAAATGTTAATATTGATTTCTCTCTCTGCATCTTCTCTGCAATTGTAATAATTGTAACACTCTTTTCATGCTGTGTATCTCTATGACTCTATGACTCTGTTCTGTTAACGGCATTTTGTATGGTACAATCTGCCTGTACAGCATGTAAAACAACACTTTTCACTGCATCTCGGTGCATGTGACAATATAAATCAAATCAAATATCCAGAAGTGCCCATATGCTGCAGTCTTGACACATCACCTGAACTGCCAACTTTTATGAGTTGTACTTATTTAACTATATTCACTTACATCTGTTGTATGTTATATATTTTATCAACTTTATTACTATTTATTTTGTGGTTAAGTGTTAAAATTTAAGAATAGTAAAGATTATACCACTTACCTAAGACTTTCAAAACAATTAACTCCTTTAGCAGAAGGAGAACAAGAAACAAACTTATGAATCTACCTCGATTCCAAAGTGCCTGCCATGGGCTCTTTTCTTCTGCTCCTCTCGGTAATGTTGAATCTCTATTTAGGTATCCTCACCTTGCCTGTTCCCCTCAATGATGCTACCTATTTGTCTTGGGGTTCTCACCATACTCAGTCTTTGAAATGGTGCACATTGGTTATCTCAGGCTCATTCTTCTGGTCCTCTTCATCGATCAAATGTTGTTTCATTGTTGTTTTAGTACTGGCATAGGTTTCTGTCAACCATCAGGAGGTATCACTATTTCCTTAGTGCAACAATCAATGTTTAGGGCTTCATGTTATGTTCATGACTACCTTTGAAGCAGAACCTTTTGGATGTTTGGCTGGTCATTAGGCTGTGGTTGCCATCACCATACAAAAAATCCAGCTACTTCTGTTTGATGATTGCCAACAAATTTGGAATCTCTGCCTTTTTGAAAGATGTCACATTTGGGATTTTATCCTACCAGGATTTCTCTACAATGCATCACAGATACTGAAGGTTGAGTAGCAAGCTTCATATTTTACAGCCACACAACAAGATGCCAGAAACACAAGCCACATAAATGCCAGCATGGTCCTAAGGGTCAGCATGATGATTGCGTGTATCATGAGTTCGTTAAAGTTGATGTTTGTTTTCCCTGTGCATTTACCAAATGTATGCATCAATGGATAGATTGCCTACCATGATGGAGAAAGCATCTCAGAATTTGCCAATACTTCCAACATCTTTGTGGCTTCAATTGATAAACGTTCTTCCAAGCTTTCAAGTACATTTTCCAATATAAATTAGGAAATGTTGTATATAATAATGTCATAAGTCACAAGCAATGCATAACTACTTTCCTCCTTGGGTTAATTCTTCTGTGTATCTTGCAGCGTTTTGTTGGTTTTCCAGATTGTCACGCGCTGATATATTGTTAATGGAGTTGTATTGCTAATAAAGTAACATGCAATAAATGTTTTATTTTTGCTGTGTTGCTCAGTTATCTCAAAGCACCACATGCAGAAGCACAGCAAAGCACTTGCATAATATAATGATCACGAGTATTCCCTGCTTTCAAATTTTAATTTACATCTATGGAGAATAATTTGGGCTTTAAATCTGTAACATTTAGTCCAGACTATAAAGTTTAATTTGGGAAGCATTCCATTTTGTAATGTTTCAATAAGAGCAGTTTGGTATCTGTGATCCTTCCTGCCAATTGTATATTGAGTTCTGCTCAGTACAATGTTATAATAGCACAGACTTAAATCACTTTAGGAAATATAATTGGGCTACAATGTGCAATTATGTGGGCTAAGTGAGAAAATGGTGTGGCAGAGTATTACTGAATACTTTAATCGGCCAGATGTTCATTCTCAAACAACGCTGCCCATGTGATCCGTTTGGAGGTGTATGATTGAACCCTTAATGTACTGGCTAGCTCACATGATCATATAACATGTATCTCTGGTGTAAGTACCTTTGTGTGCAATCTGGGTCAACCATTAAACACATTGCTTATAACATGGTGTCAGAAATTGTACAGCTGAAAATGAGTGGATTTTCAGAACTGCAGGAAAACCAGCTACTGCAAAAACATCAACAGCAAGAAATGTCCTGTCGAAAATATATTGGGATCTGCTGAGTTGTAAGAGAGCTAGTGACTGAAAGAAGCAGCATGGAAGAAGCAAAAGTAGTCTATAACTTTAAAATTAGTAAATAAGTCAGTATAGCAATGCACTTTCTAATTCCTGCTGCTATAGAAATCTAAAGCGATGTGAGACAGATTGGATTTTTTTGGATTGTTTTTCCAGTCTTTGTGACAAAACTATGAAATAGCAACAGAAATAAAAAACAAGTTGATCATATAAAAGTTACAACTCTGTTATCAGTGCTGATGGAAGAATGCTATAGTTGTGTTAACAGCCCAACTTGTCTAAGAAATATTCAGCTTTAAATTTTACCGAACGAGCTCATTATCGAGAACAACCAATGTAGTCATATAGATGGACAACATGGATATAGACCCTTCGATCCAGCTCATCCATGCCAACCAGATATCTCAAATTAATGTAGTCCCATTTGCCACCATTATCTCTCTAAATCCTTCCTATTCATATACGCATCCAGATGCCTTTTAAATGTTGTAATTGTATCAGCCTCCACCACTTCCTCTGGCAGCTCATTCCATACATGCATGAGAAAGTTGCCGCTTAGGTCTCTTTTAAATCTTTCCCCTCACACCCTAAGCCTATGCCCTCTCGTTCTGAACTCCCCCACCCCAGGGAAAAGACCTTGTCTATTTACCGTATCCATGCCCCTCATGATTTTATAAACCCCTCAGCCTTCGATGCTCCAGGGAAAACAGCCTCAGCCTATTCAGCCTCTCCCAATAGTTGAAACCCTCCAATCCTGGCAACATCATTGTAAATCTTTTCTGAACCCTTTCAAGTTTCACAACATCCTTCTGATAGGACGGAGACCAGAATTGCACACCATATTCCAAAAATGGCCTCACCATTGTCCTGTACAGCTGTGACATGACCTCCCAACTCCTGTACTCAATGCTCTGACCAATAAAGGAAAGCATACTAAATGCCTTCTTCACTCTCCTATCTATCTGTGACTCCACTTCCAAGGAACTATGAACCTGCACTCCAAGGTCTCTTTGTTCAAGAAACTATGAACCTGCACTGCAAGGTTTCTTTGGCCTTACCATTACCAGAGAAATCAAAATTGAGTTCACCAGTTTCCCCAAAGGATCTTCACATCGCATACAATGAGGGTGCTTCCAGCTTCCATGGCTTCCAGCCAAACATACTGCTCGTCCATGGACATTTGCACCTGGCATTTACTAACTGCTCATGACCATCATGGCACCTCTCTAATGCACTGGCAGTGCACCCTGGAAGGAATGGCAAACAATGTGCTAAGTTTGATAAGACTGAGGTGAGAATTCCTCCCAACAAGTTTGATGTGTCTCACACCTAGCCAAGGAAACATAAGTTTCAGTCCTGTTGTTTTGCCAACCACTGAGCCAAAAGCTGCTAAACAGCTTCTAAATAATTGCAAAGTTTATTTTTGCAAGTCTTGAATGTTTTCTTAGTGAATATTACTTCAACGTGGATGAGTGTAAGACCAACCCAGCATCTGCAAGGGAAGTTCCAATTTCCCTTAAATCCAGTCTGAAAGAACAGGAAAGAAGGGGAATAACCAAGAAATTAACAACTCCTATGATTGATAGCAGCATGGCAACAGAGAAATTACTTGGAAAACTGATTTATGTATAAACTCAAAGCATCTCAATATAGTTTTGAAGAAATCTCATGACCATCTGCTAACCATTGAAGAAATTTTGCCAAAATGTGCCAAGGCCAAAGACTTTCCTACTGTTGATTCAAAGGACAGTGAAGCAGGAAAAGAACCAAAGTTTTCTAACTACATTACATGGATGGAAGTCAAGAGAAACAGATGGATTCACATGATATTTGGCATTTCCACTATTACAGAAGCCTATGAATGCAGACAGCACGAGATAGTCAGCGATCTTCCTGAAGTGGAAACTATTGTGAATAATCTGTTATTCTGCAAATATTCCACACAGTGGAATAAGCCATTTCAGATTCAGAAGCCAACCATGTTCTAATGTGACTACTGGAGAAAGCTTATTAGGTGAACTTGAAGCTGAAAATGAAAAAAAAATGTATTCGAAGATGTCAGATGTAAGTATATAGTCTTGTACTAATAGTAAAGAACTGCCTCACATCCTAACAAAGTGAAATTTGTAGCAGACAATAGATGTGAAAACAGTGCATTAGGATCAAAGCTGGGCAAGTTAGATCCCAAAATAAAACCTGACTTAATAGATCATATATTTAACTTTTATTCAGAGTTTAATGTGATGGTTCGTCACTGAAACATGTTCATACAAGACTGCAGTTGTTCTTAAACAACAGAACATAAAGTTATTATACAAGATAAGACAAAAACAAACAAAACTTTATATAGACGACTGAAAGATCTTAACGGAAACATCTTTACTCAGGAGGAGAAATGTCTTCCACTCAGAGGGTTGTAAACTATTTGGAAATCTCTGATCCAGAGGGTTGTGAAAACTCAATCTTTCAGTATATTTAGATGGTCTTGGTTATCAATGGTGTAAAGGATTATGAGGATAATGTGGGTAAATGGCATTGAAGTGTCCGATCAGCTATGACCAAATTAAATAGTGCAAAAAGTACGATAGTGTAAATTAAAAATTTTGCCATTTCATGTAAGTTTGAGATATTCAACACCATACAATTTCTCCACATTATCCCCAGTCAACTCCAAAAACTATTCTGGCAGTGAAAATCAACAAAAAGATCATGACAACACTGACATAAAAAGGCAACTTTTGAATCAAGAAATATGTTTATTGCAGCATAGAAAGCAGTCTAGTCCAAAGTCTATTGTTACATGGTATCCATACAACTCTTCAATTGGGGAAAGAAGTACCATGCAGAACAGGCATGTGACAAAATCAAAGACAGAAATCAAAATTTCACTTTGATGAAACTGCCAATTCTTTCCAGCGCTGATCATTGGAGAGCAAATCAGATTCCAAACAAATAACATTCTCAACAAAAGTCAACCCAGAAATTGCTGTGATTATGAACAATTAGTTATATTGCTAGAGTCACAGACACCTACACCTGGTTGGAGAAGCTGTTCATTTGCTTGGAGGCAACAGATCAGAAAGAAATGATGTTACCACCTACATAGAGTGCAGAATGGCCATCAGTGCCAAAGGCCCACTATCCCCCTGCAAAAGAATGGAACAGCAAAAACAGTTACCCCAGCAACAGCACTCACTGACAATCCCTGGAGAAGGAATTACACCTCAGGAACAAGCAGATGTCAGAAGAGCCGCCAACAACTGCACATACACATACCACCAGGAACATGCACAAACGATAAAAAAGGCATGTGCAGAGATTGTAAAAAATAGAATTGACAAAATTTAACACACAATCATGTTAATGAATGATCATTTTATTTGTGACCATGTATTCTTAGAAACCTTTGTAACCTGTGACTCCAAAACACATGATGTGGAGATGTTGGTGTTGGACTGTGGTGGACAAAGTTAAAAATCACACAACATATAACCTGGTGTTCTGCAAAAGACAATGCAGACATTTTTTTATAACATGAAAAAATGATGTTTGGAGAAACACATTGGCCCCTTACTGCAGTAGTTGACTTTCCAAAATTATGAAACCTCTACCTCTGCTGTAATACTTTGTGTGCAATTGATGCAGTCATTAAACACACACCTATTATAATATGATCTTACAGGGGAAAAAAAAGAAAAGAAAATGTGTGGGAGCCAATTTTACTTTTAAGAATCATCTTGGTTGTGATTTTCTATTTAGATTGTGAAGATTGTTTAAGGATTCTGACTTTGCACTATGGATATACTGATGACAATCAGTTAATGACTGTAATCAGAAACTCATCTCAAATTTCAATCACTGCAAGTAATTAGATTGTAAAAAATCCAGAGGGATCTTCCTTTCTTTTCCAATTTTACTGACAATACAAACTAGAAAGAATCTTTCCGTTTAACAATGTCACCCTGAACAGTGGCCAGATGAAATTATGTGCTTAGACTAAAATTGAAGGGAAAGTGCTTCAGGATTGCAAAAGTTCAGATATTATGTGAACTCCAGGTCTTGATTTTCCTTCGTCCTTAGGAATCCAACAGTCAGATCATTTTAACGTTCAGACCCAGCAACAAGTCTGTATCAATGACTCAAAAACCAAGCCGAAAGATGACCTTGACACCATTTTGATTGTCACTTGTTCATCAAAACCTGCTCTCTGATGCTCAATTTGGCTGAGCCAGTTGGCTCTTGACTTCATTACAGCCTTGGCAATTGATTATCTCTATCATTTCCAGCTTCAGAGCCAATGCCAGAACAATACTGCAGGAGTTCCTAGTGACATAAGGACCAATTATCTCAAGCTGTTACATCACTGACCTTCCTTCTATCATTACATCAGAAGTGGAAATATTCGCTGATGATTGTGCAATGTTCCGCATGATTTATGACCTCTCAGATACTGAAGCAGCTCAAGTCAATATGTAGCTAGATCTGAACAATATCCAGGCTTAGGCTGATAAGTAGCAAGTAACAGTCATGACAATTTCTAATTGCCAGGCAATGACCATCCCAAACAAGAAAGAATCAAAGACTCTTGCTCTTCAATGGTGTTACCAAAACCTGAATTCCTCATGATCAATATCATTGATTCAAAACTGAAATTGCAGAGGCATTAAATTCTGAGATTACAAGAACAGGACAGAGACTGGAAATTCTGCTAAGAAATTCACCAGGAGACTCTTCAAGGCCTGTCCATCATCTACATGGCATTGGTTAGAAATATAATGTGACACTCTCCACTTGCATGGATGAGTGCAGCTCCAACAACACTCAAAAGTCTCAGTGCTTTCCAGGACAAAGCTCACCAATGTTCCTTCAGCAACTTCTTTCAAACCTACAATCATTACCACTTTGAAGAATAAGGGCTTAACATATATAAGACAATACCACCAACTGCAGATTCCTGCCCAACCACACACCATCCTGACTTAGAATGAAGTTGTCATTCCTTCAGTGTTACTGCGTCAAAGTCCTGGAACAGTCCTTAACAGTTTTGTTGGTATACCTAATGATAAAATGGACTCCAGTGTTCAGGAAACCAACTCGCTATCACCTCTTAAGGGCAACAAAGGATAGGCAATAAATGCCTATCACAACTAACAACAAATGCCGACATCCATGAGTGATTGAAAAACCTACAATATTGTAAAATGCATATTAATAATTTATGCTGGAGGTGAGCTAAGGCATCAATTAGTACCATTACCAGGAAGCAAGCACTGATTCCAGAGTGTAACCCTCACTGCCATGGCCCTCCTGTCCAGTGCCATTACTTTGAAAATAGCTACACAGTCTAGAAGGAGCATAACAGTGTATCACCATTCAACAGTGCTATTTATAAATAATGTGCCCACAGCTACTCCCACAATCCCCAAGGCAATTGGAAAAAAGTCCCAGGTGCATGCAAATAACCCAAGCTAATGCTTATGTTGCACTTTTACTGAGGAGAAAGTCAAAAGAAACACCATGAGTGGGCAAACTTCAATTTTTACGGAATGGTTTACAACTGTTACATAATTGATAAATCAAAGCTATTGAAATAACAGTAGGTCAATAGGCTGCAAATTATTCAAAAAAACCTAAAGTTGTTGTCTAGGTAATCCTACTTATAAACAGCTAGACAGAAAATTGACAAAAGATAAATCAAACTGTTGCCTAGGTAACACCAGTTAAAACTGAGAAGTTCATCTTCATCTCAACTACTGAAACATCTCTCTTTTTATGAAAGTATAAACTGAAAAGCACTAGAGTCATAGAGTCATAGAGATGTACAGCACGGAAACAGACCCTTCCGTCCAACTTGTCCACGCCGAGCAGATAGCCCAACCCAGCATTTGGCCCATATCCCTCCAAACCCTTCTGATTCATATAGCCATCCAGATGCCTTTTAAATGTTGCAATTGTACCAGCCTCCACCACTTCCTCTGGCAGCTCAATGCACACTCTGTGTGAAAACGTGACCCTTAGTTTTCTTTTAGACCTTTCCCCTCTCACCCTAAACCTATGCCCTCTAGTTCTGGACTCCCTCACCCCAGGGAAAAGACTTAATCTATTTACCCTATCCATGCCCCTTATGATCTTATCAACCTCTATAACGTCACCCTTCAGCCTCCGAAGCTCCAGGGAAAATAGCCCCAGCCTGTTCAGCCTCTTCCTATTGCTCAAATTCTCTAACCCTGGCAACATCCTTGTAAATCTTTTTTGAACCCTTTCAAGTTTCACAACATCTTTCCAATAGGAGCGAAACTAGAACTGCATGCAAGATTCCAACAGTGGCCTAACCAATGCCCTGTACAGCTGTAACATGACCTCCCAACCCCTCTCCTCAATACTCTGACCAATAAAGGAAAGAATGCCAAATACAATAGACAACAGACAATAGACATTAGGTGCAGGAGTAGGCCATTCTGCCCTTCGAGCCATTACCACCATTCATTATGATCATGGATGATCATCCTCAATCAGTATCCTACTCCTGCCTTATACCCATAACCCTTGATTCCATTATCCTTAAGAGCTCTATCCAACTCTTTCCTGAAAGTATCCAGAGACCTGGCCTCCACAGCCTTCTGGGGCAGAGCATTCCATACACCCACCACTCTCTGGGTGAAGAAGTTTCTCCTCAACTCTGTTCTAAGTGGCCTACCCCTTAATTTTAAACTGTGTCCTCTGGTCCGGGACTCACCCATCAGCGGAAACATGCTTCCTGCCTCCAGGGTGTCCAATCCTTTAATAATCTTATACATCTCAATCAGATCCCCTCTCAGCCTTCTAAACTCAAGGGTATACAAGCCCAGTCGCTCCAATCTTTCAGCATAAGATAGTCCCGCCATTCCGGGAATTGACCTCCTGAATTCCCTCAATAGCCAGAATTTGGAGACCAAAACTGCGCACAACATTCCAAGTATGGTCTCACCAGGGCCCTGTACAGCTGCAGAAGAACCTCTTTGCTTCTATACTCAATTCCTCTTGCTATGAAGGCCAGCATGCTATTAGCTTTCTTCACTGCCTGCTGTACCTGCATGCTTGTTTTCATTGACTGATGTACAAGAACACCTAGATCTCATTGTACTGCCCTTTTACCTAACCTGACTCCATTTACGTAGTAATCTGCCTTCCTGTTCTTGCCACCAAAGTAGATAACCACACATTGGGCGGCACGGTGGCACAGTGGTTAGCACTGCTGCCTCACAGCGCCAGAGACCCGGGTTCAATTCCCGCCTCAGGCGACTGACTGTGTGGAGTTTGCACGTTCTCCCCGTGTCTGCGTGGGTTTCCTCCGGGTGCTCCGGTTTCCTCCCACAGTCCAAAGATGTGCAGGTCAGGTGAATTGGCCATGCTAAATTGCCTGTAGTGTTAGGTAAGGGGTAGATGTAGGGGTAGGGGTAGGGGTATGGGTGGGTTACGCTTCGGCGGGGCGGTGTGGACTTGTTAGGCCGAAGGGCCTGTTTCCACACTGTAAGTAATCTAATCTAATCTAATTTATCCACATTAAACTGCAACTGCCATGCATCTGTCCACTCACTTAACCTGTCCAGGTCACCCTGTATTCTCCTAACATCCTCCTCACATTTCACCCTGCCATCCAGCTTTGTGTCATCAGCAAAGTTGCTAATATTACTTTTAATACCTTCATCTATATCTTTAATGCACGTTGTAAAAAGCTGCGGTCCCAGCACTGATCCCTGCGGCACACCACTGGTCACCGCCTGCCATTCCGAAAGGGAGCCGTTTATCACTACTCTTTGTTTTCTGTCAGCCAACTAATTTTCAATCCATGTCAGTATTTTACCCTAATACCATGTGCCCTAATTTTGCTCACTAACCTCCTATGTGGGACTTTATCAAAGGCTTTCTGAAAGTCTAGGTATACTACATCCACTGGATCTCCCTTGTCCATCTTCATAGTTACATCCTCAAAAAATTCCAGAAGATTAGTCAAGCATGATTTCTCCTTCATAAATCCATGCTGACTCTGACCTATCCTGTTACTGCTATTCAGATGTGTTGTAATTTTGTCCTTTATAATTGACTCCAGCATTTTTCCCAACACAGAGGTCAGACTAACTGGACTATAATTCTCTGTTTTCTCTCTCCCTCCTTTTTTAAAAAGTGGGACAACATTAGCCACCCTCCAATCTGCAGGAACTGATCCTGATCTATAAAACATTGGAAAATGATCACCAATGCATCCACGATTTCTACAGCCCCCTCCTTCGGTACTCTGGGATGTAGACCATCAGGTCCCGGAGACTTATCAGCCTTCAGACCTAACAGTCTCTCCAACACCATTTCCTGCCTAATATTAATTCCCTTCAGTTCAGGTCCTTCAGCCACTATTACATCTGGGAGATTGCTCGTGTCTTCCCCAGTGAAGACAGATCTAAAGTACCAATTCAACTCTTCTGCAATTTCTTTGTTCCCCGTAATAAATTCACTCATTTCTGTCTTCAAGGGCCCAATTTTAGTCTTAATCATTTTTTTTACTTTTCACATACCTATAAAAGCCTTTACTATCCTCCTTTATATTTTTGGCCAGTTTACCTTCGTACCTTATTTTTTCTTTGCGTATTTCCTTTTTAGTTATCCTCTGTTGTTCTTTAAAAGCTTCCCAGTCCTCCGATTTCCCACTCATCTTTGTTATGTTATACTTTTTCCTTTTTGTCTTTATACGGTCCTTAACTTCCCTCGTCAGCCACGGCCACCCCTGCGTCCCTTTAGGATCTCTCTTCCGTTTTAGAATGAACCGACCCTGCATCTTCTGCATTATACCCAGGAATACCTGCCATTGTTGTTCCACTGCCATCCCTGCTCGGGTATTGCACCATTGAACTTTGGCCAGCTCCTCCCTCATAGCTCCATAGTTCCCCTTATTCAACTGAAATATTGTCACTACCGATTCTACCCTCTCCCTTTCAAACTGCAGATTAAAGTTTATTGTATTGTGGTCACTACCTCCTAATGACTCCTTTACTTCGAGGTCCCTGATCAAATCCGGTTCATTGTACAACACCAGATCCAGAATTGCTTTCTCCCTGGTAGGCTCCAGCACCAGCTGTTCTAGGAATCCATCTTGGAGGCACTCCTCAAACTCCCTTTCTTAGGGTCCAGTACCATCCTGATTCTCCCAGTCTACCTGCATGTTGAAATCCCCCACAACAACTGTAGTAATAACTTTGCGACAGACCAATTTCAGCTGCTTATTCAACTTACACACAACATCCAGGCTACTGTTTGGGGGCCTGTAGATAACTCCCATTAGGGTCTTTCTACCCTTAGAATTTCTCAGCTCTATCCATACTGACTCTATATCCCCTGATTTTAGGTCCCCCCGTGCAAGGGACTGAATATTATTCCTTACCAACAGGGCCACCCCACCCCCTCTGCCAGTCAGTCTGTCCTTACGATAGCACGTATAGCCTTGAATATTCATTTCCCAGGGCCTGTCCACTTGAAGCCACATCTCAGTTATCCCCACAAGATCATAACTGCCAATTTCCAAATGAGCCTCAAGCTCATCCACCTTATTTCTAATGCTTCATGCATTCATATATAATATTTTTAATTTGTTACTCCCCTCACCCTTCCTATCAATCCCTATTTCACTTGACCTTACATCATGATCCTTTTTTGAGTTTTCTGCTCCATTGATTCCATTGTCTTTCTTGACTTCTCTTGTTCTAACTTTCCCTTTAACTTCCTTCTTAAACTTCCAGTTTGTCCCCTCCACCCCACCCCACTATTTAGTTTAAATGCAGCTGAGTTGCAGTGGCAAACCTACCTGCCAGAATGCTGGCCCCCCACCTATTAAGGTGCAACCTGTCCCTCTTGTATAGTTTATCCTTACTGCTAAACATACCCCAGTGATCCAAGAATTTAAATCTGAGGAACTGGAAGCAAACCGGAGATAACCACCCTGGATGTCCTGCTTTTCAGCCTTCTTCTGAGTTCTCCGAAGTCCCGATGTAGAAGTCCCTCCTCTTCTTCCCGACGTCATTTGTGCCGACATGCACCACCACGTCTGGCTCTTCACCTTCGCCCTTGAGGATTCCCTGCACTCTGTCTGCAATGTCCTTAATCCTGGCACCAGGAAGGCAACACACCATCCTCAAATCCTGCCTGTTGCTGCAGAAACCCCTTTCAGTCCCTCTCACACTAGAACACCCCTATTTAAATAACACTCGCCCACCTTCCCAACAGCCTCTGCGTTCCCTCTTCACCTCTGCCCAGCTCCCGTCGCTCTCTGCTGCAAATACCTATTTCACTGTCCTATCTACCTGCTACTCTACTTTCAAGGAGTTATGAAACTGCACTTCAAGGTCTCTTTGTTCAGCAACACTCCCTCGGACCTTGCCATTACGTGTATACATCCTGCTAAGATTTGCTTTACCACAATGCAGCACCTCACATTTATCTAAATTAAACTACCAGTCCTCAGCCCATTGGCCCATCTAATCAAGTTCCTGTTAAAATCTGAGGTAACCTTCTTCATTGTCCACTACACCTCCAATTTTAGTGTCATCTGCAAACTTATGAACTATGTTCACATTCAAATCATATATAAAGTTAAAAATCACACAACATCAGGTGATAGTCCAACAGGTTTAATTGGAAGCACACGAGCATTCGGAGCGCTGCTCTTTCATCAGGTGGTTTGATGAAGGAGCGATGCTCCAAAAGCTAGTGTGCTTCCAATTAAACCTGTTAGACTATAACCTGATGTTGTGTGATTTTTAATTTTGGACACCCCAGTCCAACACCGGCATCTCCAAATCAAATATATATATATATATATATATATAGGACCGATCCTTGTGGCACACCACTCCAGTCTGAAAAACAACCCTTCAGCACCACCCTCTGTCTTCTACCTTCTACAAATGGCTAGTTCTCCCTGTATTCCAGGAGATCTAACCTTGCTAACCAATCTCCCATAGGGAACCTTGTCAAATGCAACAGTGCATCTGGACTGTTAAAACCTATATCTGACTATCTAGCAAGCACTTCTGAATTCAGCAGCTTGTCTGAAATATTACTCACCCTAGTGTGATTGGTTGGTAAGTGTTGGGCCAGTGAAGTTGTGGAGGAAGAAATCAGAGTGGAAATATAGCATACTGCAGCCACTGTGGGGGTTTTCCATCGGTGGTCAGGTTGTGGGCTTGAGAACAAGCATCATGGTGGCGAGCTAGAATTAATATTGTTAACAGATTATTAATTGTAATTTTGTGGGCTCTTTTAAGTTAATTCAATGGTACATGGGATGCATAAACCTCACATATTATACGAGATGAAAGTCAAAGTGAAGCTCAGAGTTCTCTGGAGGTGTAATTCATTAAGAAGATCACATTGCAACATAGTGAGAGTGAGAAGTGCTGATTATTTTACAGGTCTCAGAAAGATTCTATACCTTTAATACAGCCAGATGATATCACAATATGTGATAGTCTGGTATAAGAGGTCTCTTTCTTACTCTCTGTATGTTCAGTTAGCATGAAAGAAAGCAGTCAGTTAATCTGCCAGTCAGTCAGTGGTCAGGCAGTCAACTACATTTATTCTGTAATAGTAATTTAATTAAGCATATAACCAGACTATATGTGTAAGTTTGAGACACTAGTGTACATAGATAGTTGTTCATAAACCTCCACAGATCTAACTCAATATAAACCCAACTCTTTCTGGGCATATGTTAAGTGGGCTAAGATGTAGTAAACCACACTTCCATCATGATGTAGTAAAGTATGACAGTGAAAAGTTGGAGGTTCTTTGAACTGGTGAATGGCTTGGGTCAGTGTACTACCAGGATCTTTCCAAGGTGCAATCCATTCTTTCAGTGTTAGGGACTGATAAACCTTGATATGTGAGTGCTTCAGTTAACAAGGCATCTCAGGCATTTAGTTTTTGAGTTCTCCAACCAAGTGGAGAATGAGGGGTGTAGCTTGAGGGAGTGGGGCTGCAATAGGAATAGCAAGCTGGAGAGGAAGAGTAAGAATGCAAAGAGCATGGAGCAGAGGACCACACAAGCAGGCTTATGTCCAAGATGGAACTAATCAAGTGAAATGCTATCCCGACAAAGACTTTGCTTTCTCGAGATGTTAGAGAATCAGAGTCTGCATCTACCCAGTGAAAGAGTTACAGAATGCACTAGGCTGAAGGAGGATGAGATACTACCCATTGCTGTCGCTATGGAAGCCACTGTTGCACTAATACTTACACCTTAGAATCATTCCTGGGATCTTCAAGAGATATTAATATAGTAATCTGCAGTCCTTTGCTGATTGGAGCTGGTCACAAATGCCATGGAGAAGAGGACAGACTTATGGATATTTTCTCACATCAATCCAGACATTCAGGCCAAGAGAGTTCTCTCAGGTACAGGGGTCTGTTGGCCACATGCATGTAACACTCAAGACTCAGATGAAGCGCCATAGAGTCATAGACATGTACAGCATGGAAAAAAGCAGAGGAACATGTACAGCATGGAAACAGACCCTACGGTCCACCGGTCCATAACGACCAGATATCCCAACCCAATCTAGTCCCACCTGCCAGCAGCCGGCCCATATCCCTCCAAACTCTTCCTGTTCATGTACCCATCCAAATGCCTCTTAAATGTTGCAATTGTACCAGCCTCCACCACTTCCTCTGGCAGCTCATTCCATACACGCACCACCCTCTGCATGAAAAAGTTGCCCCTTTGTTCTCTTTTATACCTTTTCCCTCTCAGCCTAAACCTATGCCCTCTAGTTCTGGACTCCCCCACCCCAGGGAAAATGCCCTGTCTATTTACTCTATCCATGCCCCTCATGATTTTGTAAACCTCTATAAGGTCACCCCTCAGCCTCCGACTCTTCAGAGGAAACAGCCCCAGCCTGTTCAGCCTCTCTCTATAGCTCAAATCCTCAAACCCTGGCAACATCCTTGTAAATCTTTTCTAAACCCTTTCAAATTTCACAAGATCTTTCTGATAGGAAGGAGACCAGAATTGCGCACAATATTCCAACAGTGGCCTAACCAATGTCCTGTACAACTGCAACATGACCTCCCAACTCCTGTACTCAATACTCTGACCAATAAAGGAAAGCATACCAAACGCCTTCTTCACTATCTTATCTACCTGCGACTCCACTTTCAAGGAGCTATGAACCTGCACTCCAAGGTCTCTTTGTTCAGCAACACTCCCTAGGACCTTACCATTAAGTGTATTTGTCCTGCTAAGATTTGCTTTCCCAAAATGCAGCACCTCGCATTTATCTAAATTAAACTCCATTAGATAGGATTTCCATTTGCTCAATGTACAATTGGTTTGTAACCATAACAAATAGATTTTTTACGTCTGTACAGAGATTCCAGAAGGTTGCCATGACGGTCCTCGGTGTATCAGCTTTCCAGTCTGCCTTTTTTGGATGATTACAGGATGGCAAAATCTATGCACTGAAGGCATGGCTTGCAGTACCTGTCTAGAACCCAGCAAAGAGGTAGATGACGCACAAAATAACTGGCATGCATCAGCAAGGAAAACCATTGGGTAGGTCTGGATGCTGTCGAGATCAGGATGGATCTGGTGGAGCCCTATAATATGTTCCAGCATTTTTTGATGCTGTACTGTGTTCTGTAAAACCTAACACTCCAGAAGAAAGATACATTGAAGAGTGAGGACCTCTTTTAGCAAACAATGAGTACTGTGTGGTGTTTCACCAGCCACATGTCAGTATATCTTTAACAGATATAGTCATAAGATCAGGGAGGATATGAGGACTGCAGATGCTGGAGATCAGAGTCAAAGAGTGGTGTTGGATCTCCTGCTCCACGGATGCTGCCTGACCAGCTGTGCTTTTCCAGTACCACACTCTTTAACTCTGGTCATAACATCATCACTATATTATAGCGTGTAACTTGTGGCTAAAAATTTCTCATGTTCTGTCTTATCCCAGATCATTTGGAGCATGGCATGCTACTAGAAGCATGCTGTTCCATTGTAATCTTTATATTAACCTCGATACATGTGTGTCTGTGAATTCAATGCTTGTATATAAGCATCAGCTGTTATAAGTATTTGTTGGATTCATCAATACGATCATGTCTATGTCTAGTTCTTGCACTATGAGGGATAACATAAATTTTGCCATATTAGGTAAAATACACTGCTTGACGCAAACTTACTTAGACCTAAATCATATAGTTAAGGTGGTTATTAAAACCTAATTTATGCATTGACTATGATTTCTGTATGAATGTTAATCTTTCTCCTTGTGCATGGTGATGGGCTTGTCATATATTGTCAGCATGATTTCTTCAAATATTTTCATCCAATCAGTGTAAAGGACAGAATTACCTTGATGCATGGGATTTAGTAAAAACTTGAGAGTACTTTGACATATACTGGCTGGTTTCGAAGAGCAGGTTTGGAAAACAATTCGGAATGCCAAGTGGAAGAGGTGAGTTGAATAATAGAGGGACACAGAAAAATGAAGCTTATTGTTCTGACGTTACGCAATAACAACTGACAGGTAGCGTTATTGTGATGTAAAACAAAATGGAGCTACATATACTGTCTGCGGTTATTGTAAAATATAAAATATAAGACCCTTATAATATTATCTTTACTTAATATGTCAAAACTGGAATGCTGCATAACATACAAATCTACTCAGCAAAGCTTAACAGGAGGAGCAAAGATGGAAATAAGAAATTCAGTCAGCTGTTAAAAGTTAAAATCATTCAGTGTCTTATATATATCATCCAAAATAACAGAGAGAATGTTTCGGTGAAAATACAATCTCAGATTTTTCATGACCGCGTAATTCAGTCAATCTTCACTCATTTCATGAACCGTCAAAAAACCTCTGCTGTGTTTCAATGTTGTGACATACTCCAAGCTGACTGTCCATGCTTCTGAAGAGGAGCAGAGATGCCACCACGCACCCCACCCCCCACCCATCCCCCGATCCTTTGACTCCATGTGAAGCACAGACTGTAGTTCTAGAGGCTAATGAGGCCAGATTGGTGCACAATATGGACTGTGGCTTCCAAATTGGCCCAGTCTTATCCCTTTAGGCGTGACAAACCTGGCAGCCATCATTAGATCAGACGTCAGTGCGATCAGTGAGATTTGCAGATCTAGAGTCCAGCAGAATAGCAGTGCATGAAGTATTTGCACTCAATTCTGATGCCTCTCCAAGCAATAGTGCACATCAGGACTTCAGCAGTCCCTCCTGGAGCACAATATCTGCAGATGATGGGAGGCGAAACAAGGTTAGCCAGTATAAAATGAAGTTCAAAGTGAAAGCATTATGACATTTGCCCATGTGTCTGCACCCTGACGAATCTAGCAAAACCATACAACTCCCTAGCTCGCTTTCTTCGCGGTGATGCTAAAACAGATGAACTCTGTTTTGCTGGAGATCACATCTTTGATCTATTGAGCTGCTGTCACCTTCATTTTGACCCACAGTTATTCTGCTGGTAAAGGAAGACTGGAGATCTTTGCAAAGCGGTTTGCAGAAATAAATGCAGACCTGCTGAGTGATTTTCAAAAGATCTCAAGGCCTAGGACACACAGATAAGCCTGGTACTGAAAGGACTAATGTCTCCTGTTGTATTATTATATTTTCTGAACTCCATGTGCTGCTACACACCCCCTAATGGCCGAAAAGAAATGGTCTTCTGGACTGGGTATTCCAAGTCCAAGATGGAAACTGGCCACCCATGAGTGTGCAGCTGACGGTGAGGACATCATACTGTGATGACAATGTCCTCTGGTAAACCCACACTGTCTGAATTCCCATACTGATAAGTCACTTTTGCCAGTGAGCTGAAGAAGCTCTGGAATTTGAGTGCAAAGCTGTGCTTCTCCATGAGTGTCATGTCATTCTTGCACCCACCTAATGGTTGCAATGACAATAAATGCAGCTATTCTCTTCCTCAGAGAATTGTAAACCATTCCAAGGCTGATTTTGAGCTCTGTTTAGAAGGGTGTGCTAGAGATAATAGGGAGTTATGCCACCAACAGGAAGACCTCCAACCAAAATCATCTGCTCAGACAGCAATGCCCATGAGTGTGATGACCACATTCAACTTTTAAGACAAGTGTTTCAGGCATAGTCAGTTAGTTGCTACTGCAAGTCTAAAAACATAAGTCAAAGGAAAATGCATGATTATAGAGTCATGGGGTTATACAGCACTGAAAAAGACCCTTCAGTCCAACACATCCATGCTGACCAGACATCCCAATCTGACTTAGTCTCATTTGCCAACATTTGGCCCATATCCCTCTAAATTCTTCCTAGTCATGTACCCAGCCAGATCCCTTTTAAATGTTGTAATTGTATCCATCACTTCCTCTGGCAACTCATTCCATAGACATACCACTCACTGCATGAAAAGGCACCTCTCATGTTCTTTCCCCTTTCACCTTAAATCTATGCCCTTCAGTTTTGGACTCCCCCACTCTACAAAAAAGGCTTTGTCTATTCATCTTATCCATGCCCCTCAAGATTTTATAAACCTCTATAAGATTGCCCCTCAGCGAGGGAGAAAAGATCCAGCCTATTTAGCTCTCTTTATAACTCCAACCCTTCAGTCCCGGCAACATCCTTGCAAATATTTTCTGCTTCCTCTCAAGTTCAATAACATCTTTCCTATTGAAGGACAGCCAGAATTGTGTGCAGTATTCTAAAAGTGGACTGACCAATGGTTGTTGACATTTACAGAATAATATAATATAATATATTATAATTTGATGTAAGATACGTATGAGACCATTGAAATATGCACTTTCTGCATGAACAAAACATCTTGATTGAGTGCAAGATTATTAATGATTAATACATTAGGCACTAATTAATGACCTATGATTAATATTAAGGTGCGCCTGTGGACCTTAGTTTAAGCAGTTTTTATAACAAGAATAGCAGCACAATCTTTAACTAATATAGATGGAAAACTAACTAATGACTGCTACAATTGATATAGATCAAGTCATGTATCACAGTGCATTACTATTCAAAAGGTGAATAGTTGTAAATATGGCAAGTAATTCATCAGCATTGTAAAGTAACATATCAAATAAAAGTAGAATATTTCCATGAGAGTTATTAAATAGGATTCTGTGAGATTAGACAAAACGAAATATTTCCTGATGATAAAAGCTAAAAGATGAGTTATCCAACAAACAACGTAAGTTGTAAAAATAATGTGAAATCTAATGTTATCATAGGAAATTCTGATGTTAGAAATCCAAACACACAGATCATCCTATTATTGCTCATTGACAGAATTGAGCTTAAATGAAAATTTGGATGCTATGAAAATGAATGAGTACAAGAAACACATCATAAAGAATGATATTAATAAAATATCATTGGATATCATTGTTCATTTTATTCATGATAAGACAGGAAATGAAATAATTCCATTTATATAGCTTTTGTATATAAATTCATCAATAAGCTACATTATAAAAGGAAAAATGATTGTTTGATGCTTAAGGCAATCTTTCTTTAATTGAAAGCTCTACTTAATCAAGATTAGAGCACTATATCCAAACCGTGCAGTTCTTAAACACAGCATGAGCTTTCAACTCCTGATTCCTGTTAGCAATCTGTTTTCTCAGCAAAGGGCAGTTTCCATAAACAGATGGTTCTCCTATGAACTGAGACTTGCATTATTATGCATACTGAGAGCTGGGGAAGCATGCTACATGACTAACAAGTATCTCTCAATAACAGTTTTTTCCAATTCAGGAGGCATGTGGGATGCTTGTCGCATTCTTCTAGCTGCACAAATAGTTAATAAATACCTGACATCAAATCATCCTTTCTGAAATAATCCAAAAACTAATAGATAAAGTAATTTAATAATTGTTTATTACAGACTCAGAAAAATGCAAGGGGAAGATAATTAGAAATCAATGGAGAGAATCAATCCACCAAGTGATAAAGAATCTTTGACAGAACACATTTCTTACACAATCCAAAATTCTTCCTCATGAGACCTTTGTGGGAAACAACATGATTAAAGGCAAATCAAATATTGCATTTACCTATGAGCTTCTGTACCCTGTTGCCAGGCTGAAATGTAGCCTTTCCGCAAACCTTTGTGGAAAACAGTCACTCACTGGGTTTTTTCTCAGGCTGCCAATTAATGAACAGACAACCGATTTGGATCAGCTTGCAAAGCTGCAAACCCAATTGGAGATCTTCCAGCTTAAAAGGAGTAGCAGGTTGTGATGGAATCCCTTTTGAACTTTATAGTTTCATTGATATTTTCTCTCTTCGCACCTCCATTTAAAATATATTACTTCTGTGTTAAGCTACGTTTACCCAAGTGTATGCTCATTCTAGCAGTGCACAGTTCACAAAACTTCTAAGTTTTTCATATACTGTAGTGACTTCAGATCCTAAGCCCCAGAAGGACATAGTCTCCTGCTTCACTATACATGTTCTGCTGTCCATTAATGCTCATTAGCTATGGCTCACTTAGAATGACTAAATAATAAGGATTGGCATATGAATGTAGACACAAATACCTTTATCAAAGATGTCTGTTCCATCCACCTGATCAACTTTAGATTGCACTGAGGCACAAAGTTCTTAATGGTCAAGAAAGCCTGGGAAAATAATGGTGAAAAGGAAAGTATAGCAGTGTATTTTCACTTTCCTACTTAACACTTGGAAGCACCATCACCACACTCACTGCTATGATTTACACAGAAAGCCAACTATGGTAACTAGAAATGGGCAATAAACGTAATAGTAATGCCATTGAATGTCAATGGGTGATGGTTAGATTTCTTTTTTATTTGAGATGCCATTTCCCAGCATTTGTGTGGCCTGAATGTTACTTGTCACTTGTCAGCCCAAACTTGGATACTGTCATGGTTTTGCTGCATTTGGATATGGACTGCCTTAAGCATCCGAGGAGTCACACATGTTTTTTTGAATATTGTGCAATTATTGATGAATATCCCACTTCTGACCTTATGATGGAGGGAAGGTCACTGAGGAAGCAGCTGCAGATGATTGGGGTCTAGGACACCATCCTGAGGAGTACCTGCAGTGATGTACTGCAACTGAGAAGACTAAACGTCCAACAAACAAATGCGCCTTCCTTTGCCCAAGATATGACTTCAGACAGTAGAGAGTTTTCCTCAATTCCCATTGACTTCAGTTTTGCTAGGGCTCCTTTATTGGCACAAATGCAGCCTTAAAATCAAAGGCAGTTGTCTCAACTCATCTATGTCCACGTTTGCCCATTGAACCAAGGCTGCAATGAGACAAGAAGCTGAATAACCTGAATAGAGCAAAAACAGGACATCAGTGGCCAGGTTATTGCTAAGCAAGTGTTGCTTAACAGTACTATTGATGTCTATTTCCAACATTTTACTGACGATTGAGAGTAAACTGGTAGAAAACTGGTCAGGTTGGGTTACTTTGGTAGGGTTACTCCCGGCACCTTCCCCTGCAACCGCAAGAAGTGCAAACTTGTGCCCACACATCCCCCCTCACCTCCCTCCAAGGCCCCAATGGATCCTTCCATATCCATCGCAAATTCACCTGCACCTCCACACACATCATTTACTGTATCCGCTACACCCGATGTGGTCTCCTCTACATTGGGGAGACAGTCTGCCTATTTGTGGAATGTTTCAGGGAACACCTCTGGGACACCCGCGCCAACCAACCCAACCACCCTGTGGCTGAACACTTTAACTCCCCCTCTCACTCCGCCAAGGACATGCAGGTCCTTGGCTTCCTCCATCACCAGACCCTGGCCACATGACAACAGCCCGCTTTGCACACCAGCCTCATTCCTGAAGAAGGGCTTATGCCCGAAACGTTGATTCTCCTGCTCCTCAGATACTGCCTGGCCTGCTGTGTTTTTCCAGCACCACACTTTTCAACTCTGGTCTCCAGCATCTGCAGTCCTCACTTTCTCCAGGTTGGATTAATCATGCTTTTGTGTACAGATACACCTGAGCACTTTTCGACATAGTCAACTTTATCTTGCTTACTGATGTGTATGGGGTTGGGGATGTTTCGAGAGTCTCCTCCTACAGTGAGTTATTTAAAATTGGGAACTTGTCGGGCCATGAGGTTGCAGGAATGTGTCTGAGTAAAATTTTGCTACTGATGATGGCCCCATAGTATTCAATGGATGCTTAGCATTGAGTTGCTGGATCTATTCAAAATCTATTCTATGATGGTGTTGCAGGGCATCCTCAATGTGAAGACAATATTTTGTCTCCACAAGAACTGTATCCTTGACACTTCTCCTAATACTATCACGGATAGATGTATTTGCAGCAGGCAGATTGGTGAGATCAAGTATGTTTCTCCCTCGTGTCAGTTTCTTCATAACCTTCCACAGTTAGTCATGGTGCTGCTAAGTCATTCTTGGCAATGGACATAATGAAGATCCCCACTCCCTACCCAAAGCACATTATGTACCCTTGCCAACTTTAGTACTTCCTCAAAGAGTATTCAATATGGTGGAGCACCAATTCATCAGCTGATGGAGGACAGTAGAAGACAACTCGCATTTGGTTTCCTTGTCCAAGTTTGACTTGATGCTGTTAGACTTCATGGAATCTGGAGCTGAAAATCTGTTCCTGAAAAAGCGCAGCAGGTCAGACAGCATCCAAGGAACAGGAGAATCGACGTTTCGGGCATAAGCCCTTCTTCAGGAATTATACATCGATTCTCCTGTTCCTTGGATGCTGCCTGACCTGCTGCACTTTTCCAGCAACACATTTTCAGCTCTGATCTCCAGCATCTGCAGTCCTCACTTTCTCCTTCATGGAACCTGGAGTCAATGTTGAGGATTCCCATGGCAACTCCCTCTTGCCTTTATATTTTTGTGTTGGCACCGGTTCTTGATTTGCCCTGCCATTTGTACAGGACATACCTGGAGATGATGACTGTGTCACATGGGATATGTTGCTTGACTAGTCTATTAAACAACTTTTCCAAGGCTGACACTAGCCCAGAAGTAAGCAAATGTAGCATTGCTATCCAGAAAATGAGTTAAAAAGAAAAAAGGGTACTGGAGACTAGAGAAAAATCAGTTCTGCTATGACGCGGCAGTTCCGTTCTTGTCCAACTCTGTGTCATAAGAAAACTGCATAATAGCAGCACATTTAAATTAATGGGGCTGGAAACACATTATAACCAACATGTGCTTTAAAAGTTTGTGCTTTAGAAACAGTGTCTCCAATTTGTCAAGTATTATAGTGAATTCAGATTAACAAAACACACGTTATACCAGAACTACCTGTATTGATGTCAGTTATCAAGAAAATTGAGGAATCTGATAGTCTTAACATGCACTTAGAAATTATAATATTACAAAATTGAAACAACATTGTTTTCCTAAAAGAAAATTATATTTGACATACTTATTAAAGATTTTTGAGAATATAACTAGTTTGGTAGCTAAATAGGAACCAGTTGATGTAATTATCATGGATTTTCAGAAGACATCCAATAAGACTAACAAAAAAAACGTTAACCTGCAAGACAAGGACTCATGGAGTGGTAATAATATATCAGCATTGTTTGAAGATTGGTTAATGGACAAAAAGCAAAGTGTATGATAAATGATGCAGTCCCAAGTTGACAGTCTGTGAATGTAATGATGCAACAAGCAGTGCTGGAGATTCCGCAATTTTCAGTCTGACTTGGATAAAGAGACCAAAAGTAATGTATCTAAGTTAGCTGATACTCTGAAGTTAGTTAGAAATATAGGGTATGCAGAGAACACATATACACTGCAAAGTGATACGTACAGGTTAATTGAGTGTGAATAAGATGGCAGATGGAGTATAATGCAGGGAACTGTGAGGTTATTCACATTGGAATTAAGAATGGAAAAGCAAATATTTTTTTAAAGGCGCAAAACACAAAAATGTTGATGTTCAGAAAGACGTGGGTATACTCAGAGAATTTCAGAGAAACCTAGGATATGGGCAAGAAACAAAACGTGTGGTGCTGGAAAAGCACAGCCGGTCAGGCAGCCTCTGAGGAGCAAGAGAGTTGATGTTTCGAGCATAAACCTTTCATCAGGAATAGGGGAGTGGGGGAGGGGGGTGGAGGCAAGGGGGTTGAGAGATAAATAGGAGGGGATGTGGGGCTCGAGTAGGACGTGGTTAGGAATGTGATAGGTAGGTAAAGGTGGGAGGTGATGGTGATAGGTCAGAAGGAAGATGGACAGCTAGGAAGGAAGATGGGGAAGGGACAGGTAATTAGAACACAAAGCTCAAATGTGATTGCATTGTAGGCTTCATGGGTCATATAGTATCCTTTTATGTTCTCAACGGAAAAGTTACTTATACTTTTGTTACAGCTTGGTGATATTATTAGTCAGATTAAGAGAACTATATCTGAAAAGTTGAAAGATTATTCCAAAATCTAATGTTCCAGAATTCAGCCAGAGAGTAATGAATCTGTGGAATTCATTGCCACTGAAGGCTGTGGAGGCCAGGTCATTGAGTACATATAAGACTGAGATAGATAAGTTTTTCAATATCAAGGGGATCAAGGCTTATGGGAGAAAGATGGAGAATGGGTTGAGAAACTTATCAGGATTGAATGGTGGAGCGGACTCGATGGGCTGAATGGCCTAATTTTTGCTCCTCTGTCTTATTGTCTTATATATTTACTAAGAGGAATAATGGCAGATCTTAGTCCAGAGGAATGTTGCTTAGATAAAGCTTTCTGTAAGATATGGCATGATAGCAAACCATAAATAAAAAGAGTAACATTCACTCCATTTACAGAGTGATATACAGAGAAGTGTTTCCTCTTCAGGATTATAACTTAAACAGAATATAGTAGGAGCAGTACATTTATCATGACAAGCATTCATTTTATAAAGGTAGGTACATAAGAAATGATAAAGTCAAGATGATTTGAATTTTAGAATTAGTATTTTTTAGCCAATTATCTGCATTTGGCTTGAAATAGCACCAAAAGCAACACTTTGTCTGTTAACATGGTTGAAGTCAGATGGATCTGCTGGAACCACAGTGCACAATATATGATCAATGAGCTGAATATTGTTTTAAAAAAATCATCTCAGCATGATGTTTTAAAATCCAACCTGGAGATTAAACCAGGATAAGTTGTTACTTTTGCAAACTCAATCCAAATTCAGTGAAATCTTCAGGACAATAGTGAAGGATTATGTAAAATGCTCTCGCTTGTCTGGACAAAAGGGTTTATGGTGTGGCTCATCCCTCCAACTTATTTAACAGGCTAAAAGAGTGTAATCGTTTGCCCAGTCTTCAATAATATGGAGCAAAAGGAAAGATCACATGATGCTGATGAATTTGTCTGATTCCTGACATTCTAATCAGGATGAGAATCACTGCTTGATACTAGTAATATTATGAGGAGGAGAAGACAGTAAACAGACTGGTAAGTTTGGTTATAAGGAAGGCTGGGTAGGCTGTAACTTTCCCTGGAATGTAAGAAGCTGAGGGGTGACCTTATAGATACTTATAAAATCATGGGGTAAGGTGAAAAGCCAAGTCTTTTCCCTGGGAAAGGGGAGTCCAAAACTGAGAGGGCATAGGTTTAAGGTGAGGGGGGAAAGTTTTAAAAGGGACTTGAGGGGCAAATTTTTCACACAGAGGGGTGATGCATGTGTAGATTGAACTGCCAGAGGAAGTGACAGTGGCAGGTATAATTACAATATTTGAAAAGCATTTGGACAGAGACACGGATAGAAAAGGTTAAAGTAATTTAGTCAAAATACAGGAAAATGGGACTAATTCAGTCTAGGAAACCTGGTTGGCATGGACAAGTTGTCCTGAAGAGTCTATTTTTGTGCTGTATAACTTTATGACATTATGACAATTTCATAATCTATTGCAAGATTTCACTGAATTTGGATTAAGTTTGCAAAAGTAACAACTTACCCTGGTTTAAACTCCAGGTTGGATTTTAAAACATCATGCTGAGATGATTTTTTAAAAACAATATTCAGCTCATGAAATTTGGTCAGCACCACTGGCCAAATGCAGATAATTGGCTAAAAAATACTAATTCTAAAATTCAAAGCATCTGTTGCCCATTGCTAGTTGCCTTTGAGAAGGTGGTGGTCAGCTGCCTTCTTGAACCACTCCAGTTCGTGTATAAATAATAATCATGATTTTCCTGGAATGAGAAATCTCATGGCATGATCTATCAGTTATACTTGTTCTTGCACATCACAGATCAAATATATTTTGGCTGTGAAATCTGTGGAAGCCCAAGTTGACAATAGAGCAGTTGGAGTAACAAGGCATCAAAGATTTGATTGTTCAATAGGACAAACGGGAGTTTTTATTAACCAATGAGATTAAAATACTGAGAACTAAAATAAGAAGAGACGGTGAAGGAAGGTGAATTAAAGGGGATGAATTCAATTTCCTATCCATAATAAAAAAGTAAACAAAAGGAAGTGATAAGAACAAAAAATTTAAACATTTAAGATTTGATTTTTCCAACAATGTTTCTAAGCTCTCTACCATGATTCCACCACCTGAAGAACTGATATTCCATAGTTTAAGATCTGGACGAGAGAGGTTAATGAATGACCATTAATAATTATCACCTCACTAAAAGTGCACTTTGCCTGTTAATTACAAAAAAAAGCTTTTGTTGTGAGTTAAACAGAAAATTATTGAGAAAATACAGCAATTTCATGAAAATCGTGTGGAAATTAAGATTTAGAAGCTATTTTTCTGGAGTCAATGCATGTTATTTATGGCCAGTCAGTAACATGAAAGTATGCAATTCAAGGACATTCTCTTTCTTACCATAAGTTGCTGCTAATAAAATATGACATGTGCATTGTTCACATGTTGGAAGATTGCTAAAAACATTGTAGAGCTCTGTAAATAAATACCTGTTTCCAAGTTTTGCATCTAGATATAAAATCAGCTAAAAATCATGTTCTGTGTTGCAATGTGAAGTATTTGTTACAATATTGCACTTCTTTGTTGATGCAAAACCATAAATAGTAATCAGAATTATTTAATGTCAATTCTTGCACTAATAATTTTATGAGAAATCAAATATTGTTTAGTTCAAAGACAACTTCCTACTTGATATGACTACAGAATGTGCTTTTTTTCTTAACAACACTGCTTGTGCATGTGTTTGATCAAATTCTAGACTGAAATCAAAACCTGATGTGATAACAGCCAATATTGATCATGAGCATATTTGGATGGCATCGGAAATTATTTCTGTACTTCAGTTGAGTTGTCTTAGGTCAATTTCAGTTAGCACCAGTGCTGCAATGAAGAAGAGAACTATGGCATCTGGTGGATGAGTAAATTTGTGAATATATTCCAAGCACTAGATCAGAGCCTACCCTAAATTTAGTGAGTACTGAGCAAGCATCATATCAGGACAGGTCTATCGTTGTGACAAACCAAAAGCTTGTTGGAAAAGCATCCAGGGATGTGCAGGCTAAGTGGATTAGTCATGGTAAATATGGAGATGGGGTTGGGGTCTAGGTCTCAGTGGGATGCTCTTCAAAGGGTTGTTGCAGACCTGATGGGACAAGTGGCCTCTTTCTACACTGTAGGGATTCTATGTTCCTGTGATCCTTACTTTAATTTCACAGTCAAAAAGGAACCCCAGTCTCACCCCACTGACAATCAGGAACGCAATCCCATTCTAAAGTCAGTAAGGACACTGACTCCACACTGGTAATGATTCTGCAGAGGTATATTTTCATATAACATTATAACCACACATTGTCACCCATTAGAGTTGGAGACAAGGTGCTCTGCTCTAAATTTGAAAGATATATACGTTTCTGTTCCCTAAGGTCCCAGTAATTGGGTTTGTCCAAATCTAGTTGTAATTATTGCTATCATTACACCCTTTGGTTCGTCCAAATTCTTGTGTGTACCTTTTGGCCTTAATATTGGACAGAATCTATTGTAGCCGAATATACAATGGATGCAAAATGAATATATTTGATCCCAGGCCCAATATCTGTGTCTGAAAGCGGAAGCATCCTCTACTTTTGGGAGCCATAAGACACAACAGTATTTAATTGCAATCATTACAATCAACGGACACACATTTATGATGTGACTAAATGCCGGCACCCATTGTTGGGGATCTATCCAGTTTAGCAGTCCAGCCTTAAAGCAATCCTGCAGGCAGTAGAATGAGTCAGATGGTTTGAATATTGAACATTTATTCAGATGAGTTCAGGATAATGACAGGTTGAGCACCAGCAAATGTTAAGGAATAGAACAGGGGAAATAACTGAAGTGTGAAAGGCAAAGAACAGTTTCGTATGGTGCACAAGCAAAGACTGAAGAATTTTATAATTAACTCAGCAGCTGCTCTTGACTGCTGCAAATAAATTGCAGGGAATTTTTTTTTGTGGTATTGGAACATTATGGTGCAATAATTAAGTAAAATAATTAAGACAATTAAACTTGTTTCCATAACAACCAATGTAATAATAAATTGTGTTCCAGTGTTATACTTGCCATTTCAAAAACTGTAGTTCAGAACCATCCAGATTCTGATGCATATGTCCTTAGTCTCTTCGTGCCAAAAATCTTGATGGGGGTATTCATGAAAAATGCATTATATCAGAAGACTAAAACAATCAGAGCCTTAAAGAAACATTATTTGATTTTGTGTGTATAATTTCAGATGTAACTTGCTAAGTCACAGAATGTGTGCTCTCCCAACTCCACCATGAATCAAATGGATCATGCAGCATTTATATTTCCATTGGAAGTGATAATTATTAACAAATGGAGCTTACCAATCCCAGCCATAGAATAAACATATTTTTCTCTTTTTGGCAGGAACCAAAATAATGAATGAATAGTGGCAAATTCTTTCTTCGTTATATCTACTGCTTTTGCTGGTGAAATTGTTGTGACTTACTGTACAATCAGCAAGAACTATGTTGATACAATGAGCCACAAAAGGTTGTATGTTATCTTTTACAGGATTCAAGATCAGTCCTTTGCAAAGGAAGTAATTATCCATACATTTAGTTAACGTAAGATGTGTCAAAAGTTAATGAACTTTCTGATGAAAAAGAATAGTCTATTTCTGAGTCATGTTTTAGTTCACTTCCACTACTGAACTACTTTGACTATATCTGTTTCTGAAAAATGTACTTGAAAATCAATCATGAGGATCAATGTTCTGTGATATCTGAAGATACGTGTTCTCTCATACTAAATAAACAAATTTATACCCACCAGAACTTCTGAATTTACATTATCACTATGTTGCCTATCCTGTTGGTACAAACAAATGCTGTTATTTATTTTTATTTTCTTTTATCTACTCTCAAATAAATGCACACGGGACTTCCAGCTTCGGAACATTAAATATAAGTACATTTTGAAGTTATTTGCAATGAGGTTACTTTAATTGGATAATATTCAACCATAAATATTGATATAGTTAACAACTACATTGTTCCACAACAGACCTGCATTTCCTTCCAATTTTTTTTCGCTCTTCACCTGAATAGAGTTCCAGGTTTCATTCAGCCCTCCATACCTTAAATGGCCATGATCATTCACAAACAAATCTCGATGATCAAAACATCTTTGGTGTCAGAGGGTCTAATCATGTTTTCACTTGGTATCAATCCACAGTCATCTGCTGGTTCAAACTGTCATGAGTGGAACTGCTGCCTGATATTGCATACTTCCTGACATGGGACATATACATGACTAGAGAGGCTTCGCTGTTCAAAGCTGAGATTAGTTCACATGGACTCAGCTTCAAGCCTCAAACCTTTTGGCTTGCATGGCTAAGTACCATATCTTTTACCCAGTGGGACATGACTTGTCGAAGTACAATCTCACTATGAATTGTAAGACTAAATTGGATCTGTTATAAAGAAGATTACAAAGCAATATTTAAAATGAGAGTGTCAAATACTAAGAATTATTCTACTATAAATTCCAAGATAATGTACAACGTTCAACTGGTACCAACAGTAGGATTAAGGGATTGTGGGTTGTACTGGGTGAATTCTGACAGAAGTTATAACTGTGCATTCTATCTGCACGCTGAAATTGGAATGGCAGCAGTTTTTTAAACCCTTCTGAGAAAGCACCTTAATCTTTCTGCACTACAGTGCAAGGATTTAGCTATGTATATGGAAATATTCTTTCAAGGTTACTCATAAAAGCATGTGGCGAATACAAATCTATCTTTGTAAAGAAAGAAAGGAAGGAAGATTTACATTGAGGAAAAGAAAATCACATCTCAAAGGATTTCACGTACAGTTAGTTACATTGAACTTCATGAGTGGTTATGCAGGATAACCATTTTGCACAGATGAGAAAAATCTCTCAAAAAGCAGCAATTTGAGTGATCCATTTATCTGCTTTCAATGTCAATAACTGGGGAGGGGGGAACAGTAACCAAGGAAAAATGTTGGCCATAAACTCAGGAATAATTTTCATTTCTTTAACTGGTATTCACCTCACATACTGCCTCATCCAAAGGATGAAAACTCCAACAATAGTAAGAGTTCCACACTCCAGTGTTAACTTTTGCTCTTTCCATTTATGATTTCATGTTCAAGTATGACCTCTTATATTCCTGAGCATTGATTGTTAATGTCATTTGACAATTAAGTACATTGCAAATTGTTTGGCTTCAATATTACAGAATTTGCAACAAAATAGAATTTATCATGACTTCATTCAACATGTTCTATTTTTAGGTGCCTCAAAAGTGTTGAAATAGTCTTAATATATATTCAATGTCAAGCAAAGAGACAGAGTATAAAACATTTCAGATTGGAAATTACAAAAGCAAAGAAAAAGAAGCTTTTCGCCATGCTGAACTCTGATTTGCCTCAATAAATTTTAAATGTTTTTGATTTTCATAAAAATATTCCAGGTCAAGTATACAACTTGAGGCGCTTTACAAGTTCTTGCCCTAGGTATAAGATGGCTGAAAGGCCTTAGCCAGAAACCTCGCACATTGTGCATCTCTAGTAACTGCCCCAAGCTGTAGCATAACCGTCAACACATATTCCTGCACCTTGTAACGTGTCAGTCACAGTTAGATGAGGATCATAAGGCCAGAAAGCTTTGGACAGGAAAAAGAGACTCTTCCATCAAAATGATGGCTCTCCAGGCATAGTGGAAGTTCATCTTGGGGTTTGTCCCAGTGAAGAGCCCATAAAGTGCATAGTCCCATGTTACAGAGCTGTTCAGGATGAACCTCAGCACAAACCAGTGCATCTCTTACCTGACCTTCTTTGCAAAGGCACATTCCAAAGACCAACACGCTTTTCTGTAATCTAACCACATCAAAGCAATATCTGGAGGTAATGAGACCCCAGCATTTAAGAGCAATCTGATGTCGGGGTCTTTCTCACCATCAGCCAAGCTACATCTTGCTGTTAGTTTATAAGTTCTGGTGATGAGGCATTTTGCCAAATGACTTTGACAATCCACTCTGGAAACCACCTGATAGGATCTATTATTTCTTTTTACCACATGGCCTCAGGAATATTATGTGTTAACTACTGTCAGCAGGGCATTAATGAGACAACATCCAGAATACTGTGCACAGTATTGATCTCTCTATTTATAAGTAAATGTATTGGAAATGATCCAAAGAAAGTTTACAAAAGCAGTAAGTGGGTTATCTTAGGAGGAAAGCTTGGCCAAGCTAAGCTTTTACCTGCTGGAATTTAGAAGAGTAAGCACTGACTTGATGGAAACATGTCCACTTTTCCGTATTTTTCCTGAGGACACTGACACAATGGCTCTGGAAAAGAATGATTCCTCTATTGGGAAAATCTAGATGTCACTCTTTAAAATGAAAGATCACCCATTTAAAGCAGTTTAAAGCAATTTTCTTTTCACATTTGCACATATATCTTTGGAACTCTTTTTTCTCAAAAGGTATAGAAGCAGAAGGGTAGGGGAAGGAGGAGGAGCTGGGGTAGGGCCATGTCAGGACATGGGGGTGTTCTGTCTCCCTCCACCCCTGGCTGCTCCATTCGCTCTTGCCACATCCCAGTCTCTTCTGTTCTCCAAATCCCTCCAGCTCCATCTGTTCTTTTACTATCTCCCCTACATTCTATCCATAATCTCTTCACCCATCCCCTCATACCAACCTGACTACACAGAGAATAGGTCTGTAACTCTCTAATGTCACTCTTAGAAAGTCTAAGGTATTGCTGAGTGACCCTGAAACTTCAATTAACATGAGTGAGGATGTGAAAGTCTAGTTCAACAGCCAAAGAGTCACAGGAAATGACTGAGAACACCCAACTAATTCTTAAGTTGGAGTAGAATGTTTGTATTCATCAATGCAGATCTACCAGCAGACTGTCAGGAAACATTTGCTTCAAACTGTGAAGGATAGTTGCCTGGAACTTCATAGACCAACACCCACAGATTCAGCGCACAGTCAAAAGAAGATATTATTTGGTCTCAACTTCCAGGAAACTGCAAAAAAGAAAATCGCAAGGTTTGTGAAGGTGTGTAGCTCAGGTTGAGGTTTAGGGTGTGGGTTTGCTCGTTGAGCTGTAGGTTTGATATCCAGATGTTTCATTACCTGGCTAGGTAACATCATCAGTGGCGACCTCCAAGTGAAGCGAAGCTGTTGTCTCCTGCTTTCTATTTATATCTTTGATATAAATAAAGATATAAATAGAAAGCAAGAGACAACAGCTTCGTTTATCTTGGAGGTTGCCACTGATGATGTTACCTAGCCAGGTAATGAAACGGCTGGATATCAAACCTACAGCTCAGCGAGCAAACCTACACCCTAAAAAAGAAAATACCTGCTCAAATTAAAAACAATCACCTTATCCAGAAATCCAGGAAAAAGTTCAGAAGAAAGCACTTGTTTGAACAGTGTAATCATGTTCCATGATGGGCATTCACAAGATTAAGGATCATTCAGTTAAGGTAATGAGTGCATGACTAGGTCTACAAGGAGCAACATCCTCCACAAAGGATAAAACAGAGTAGCCTTTATTGTCACGGGCACTCAAAAGACCAAGGGGATCAAGGTACAGATATTTAAGTGGTTGTCACAGACTTGCATAGAGAATCCGAAATAAAGTTCAGCATTAGAACAAAGATTAGAGAAGTTTTCTTTTTAAAAGCCTTCGAATTTTAAGTCGATACACCAAGCCCTTAGAACCCACCTGGTCTCACCACCCCCACATTGGCCTGGCCTAGGGCTCACTTCCATGACTCACCATCCCCACACGGGCCAGGTCTGGCCTGTGGCTCACCTCTGGAAATGACCGCCCTCATGCTGGCCTGGCTTAGCCTGGGGCTCACCTCCAGGGCTCATCGCCCTCACACAGGCCTAGTCTGAGGCTCAACTCCGGGTCTCACTGCTCCCACGCTGGCCTGGCCTGGGGACCACCTCCAGGACTTGGTGCCCCCAAACTAGCCTGGCCTGGCCTGGGGCTCACCTTCAGGACTCACTGCCCCCACATTGGCTTGGCCTGGGACTCACCTCCAGGACTCTCTGCCCCCACATGGGCCTGGCCTGGGACTCACCTCCAGGACTCTCTGCCCCCACACTGGTCTGGCCTGGGGCTCACCTCTAGGACCCATTGCCCCCAAACTGGCCTGGCCTGGGGCTCACCTTTGGGAGAAAGTGAGGACTGCAGATGCTGGAGATCAGAGCTGAAAAATGTGTTGCTGGAAAAGCGCAGCAGGTCAGGCAGAATCCAAGGAGCAGGGGAATTGACATTTTGGGCATAAGCCCTTCCTCAGGAATGAGGAAGGTGTGCCAAGCTTATCTCAGTCCCAACCCTTGGACTCACCTCTGGGACTCATCTTTCCCACACTGGCCTAGCCTGGGGCTCACCTCTGGGACTCACTGCCCCTACAATAGTCTGGCCTGGTCTATGGTTTACCTTCAGGCCTCACTGCCCCCATGCTGGCCTGGCCTGGGGCTCACCTCCAGGACTCATCTCCCTCACGCTGGCCTGGCCTTGGGCTCATGTCTGGGTCTCACTGATCCCACACTAGCCTGGCCTGATGCTCACCTCCGGGACTCACCATCCCCACACTGGCCTGCCTGGGCCTGGGGCTCACCTCCAGGTCTCACTGCTCTCACACTGGCCACACCTGGGGCTCACCTCTGGGTCTTATTGCTCCCATGCTGGCCTGGTATGGAGCTCACTCCGGGACTCACCACCCCACACTGGCCTGTGGCTCACCTGTGGGACTCAGTGTACCTGCCTCTGGGCCTCACTTAGGCTTGCTGCCCTCATGCTTGGGGGCCTTCTCCAGAACTTGACACGACCAGCGGACTCCTCTGTTTGTAAGTTGAAGTTAGAAGTTTGAAAAAATAGATGGAAATAAAAAAGAAAAAGAATGGGTGGAGCAGAGGAGCTCCAAATGGTGCGTCTTACTCTGCTACCATCTTGCTAGAAGGGTTAACTAAGACATAAAAGGTCCTCCAATGGAGAACCATCTTACAGAAGGTCAGAGTCAAGGTCAACAATCTTTAAGTAAAAAGCAACAATCTTCATCAAGTCTGACCACAGCGCATTCTATCAAAATGTGAAGTTTCTACACCTCGTCTATTTGTGAAACCAGAGACTTGAGGTAGATCTGATTTGCTTCAACAAGGTTCATCTATATAATGCGCCATCTGCCAAGTTGCAGAAGACATTGTGCTGTTTGGTATCTTTTACTGCGTCCATCAGGAATTTGGATGTGGCATCCAACGTGTTTAAACGCTAAGTTAGGAAAAATTAAATTAAATCATTGAGTGTGCTTACTACTGCCTTTGGTGATTCTCTTTGGTCAACCTGCTTCCATTTCCATAATGCTGCTCAAGTAGTAATTTAGAGATGCCAGATTAACATTCTAGAGACCAAAATCCAAAAATAGCAGCAAAGAAATTTAACTTCATTTAATTAATCTGAAATAAAATGCAAGTCTCATTCACAATAGTTACAAAATTTCAGCTATCCTAAAATAAAATTTAGTTAATTAACAACTCATACTGTTGGTCTAGAAGTGCAAAGTGATTGCTTCCTCATAGCCCAGCAAGCTACTCGGCTCAGAGGCAATTTAATATTAACAACAAATGTTGGCCTTGCCTTCATTCCAAGATGCCAGGTTTGGAGGTTTGAAATATAGGGAAAGGCTGAATAGGCTGGGGCTACTTTCTCTGGTTTGAGGGGTGACCTTATAGAGGTTGAAAAATCATGAGGGGCATAGATAGGGTGAATGGCCACGGTCTTTTTCCTGGGGCAGGGGAGTCCAAAAGTTTAAGGGAAAGATTTAAAAGGGAGGTAAGGGGCAACCTTTTCACACAGCAGGTGGTGTGTATATGGAATCAGCTATCAGAGGAAGTGGTGAGGTTGGTACAATTACAATATTTAAAAAACATCAGGATGTATACCATGAGTAGGAAGAGTTTGGGGGATATATGCTTAATGCTGGCAAATGGGACTAGATTGATTTAGGACATCTGGGCAGTTGGACTAAAGCTCTGTTTCCATGCTGCACAGCTCTATGACTCTATGACTCTGCAACAAGATTATATAAAGTCTTGTGACGCAATGACTAAATGAGGTTGTTGAGTGATCTGCATACCAAAGTAACATGAAGGAAAGGTTGTAAACATGCCCATATGAAACCAACAGAAGATTAGAACGTTTGGTCTCTGCTATCATTACCCTAGACCCTGGTCTGCATGTTCAAGCAATGCTCACTCACCTAATTCACTAACTCTTATAGATCCTGAAAACATGACAATAATGAATATCTGTGTTTTGATGAATTTACCAAAAAAGAACAAATATTAAAATGTTGTACTTGTGAAAAATCTTGGTTGTCACAAAGTAGCTCTCCTTTGAATGTACTACAAAAACAACTTTAATTTTACTGTGCTACTCTCAATGTTTTCTTCAATCCTATTTGCAATATGGTTTTACAAAATAGAAAAAACCATTAGAATCCCGTCAATCACATGGTCAAATATGTACTATGTAATTGCACTAGGCCATCTTGATGGTTTCTTCTGCATGCACACTAAATTGGGCAATCTTGTCAGTGTGATGTAAATCAGAAAACGGAGTCCTTAGTTTATCACAATACTGACATTCAGCTGCACAATGCAGTTCCATAATTCCCTTTCATAATGCAGTTCTACATTCTGTCAGGGGTGAGTTCTCCAAAGAACTTATCTGGGCTGCTGTGATTTCCTTCTTGGCTGCTGAGACTGCCTCTTCTACTGCCCCAGGCTCCTCCTTCTCTTGCTCCTCTGCCACCTTGATCTCCTCCTCCTGCTTCATCACCTTGTGACCAGAAAAAGCTCACAAACTGTACAAGAAACAGCTTCCTGCAGGTTAGCAATAAGTCTCAGCGTTCATTTATTGATAGTCTTATTACAGATTGGGAGGAGGAACACAATAGTAGGTCTTCCACCTCTCAGATCTCAAGCTGTTCTGCCCACAAGCCCATCAATAACATCATAACTGTAGATGGCACACCTCGGTATTAACCCTTCCAGCCCTTTTCTGATCCATCAAGCTTTTAGCTTGTAATGCTTCTTTAGGGTGCATTTACATCAGGAGTATTTCAGTGATAACGTCTGTCTAGTTCAAGCTATTCGATTTCACAAATACTTAAAGTTTTGGATTTGGAAAATTTAAATCACAATCTCACAGTAGAAAAAGCTTTTTGAAAATGTTACCATTCTCCAGATTGCATGCTTAATTGTAATATGCCTTGGCATTGCTATAAACATCCCAGATATTTTAAGAATCTGGATTTTTTTTCGACAGAAGATACATTTCTCCACTTAAAGGAGTTTATAAGCGATACAGATTCATTTCAGTTGTAATAGAAAAGTTTAAATGAGTTGAATTATTAATTTTACAATTTTATTTACATAAACTAACAAGCAATACACTTTAAGTGGATAAATACATGTCAACATTAAAAACATTCCAAAAGAAGGGCTTATGCCCAAAACGTCGATTCTCCTGCTCCTTGGATGCTGCCTGGCCTGCTGTGTTTTTCCAGCACCACATTTTTCAACTCTGGTACTCCAGCATCTGCAGTCCTCACTTTCTCCAACATTAAAACCTACCAAAGGATGTAATTCCAAACCTAATAGAATACAGTTTAGAGTTTATTTTAAACTTTTCAAGAATATCTAAGGACATTGAGGAATATCTAAGAAGAGCAAAGAACAAAATATCTAACTGTATCTAAGAATAAGATATCCATCCATGTTTATAGTAAGGTATTGCCCTCAGCCCTGTGGAGTAATATATCTCCTCCAAGTGAAGTATTAGCTGAGGGTTTCTAATACTTCTGAAAGTTCACAGGATGGTTTTTTTTAATATATTATTTTGACTGTTTCTGCTTTGCAAATGTATGAGTCAACTCTTGTGCAGGTTCCTCCCACTTTCATTATTCCTGAATTATTTGGTGAAGATTCCGGTGTCAATTCATGAGTTTTTCTCTCATTAATTATTTTATAATCCTTTCATCTCACCTTTATTCTTTCAATCTTAAAATAATCTTTTGTTAAAGGTTTATCAGGAAAGGTTTATCATTTCTCTAGTTAATGAGTGCTATCTTATCCTAGTTTCTAATTGGTATTCATGTGATAAGAATCTTTGCCATTAGAATCTTTAAATATTTCTTCTGTAATTACAATTTTACTTGCATGCCTAGTTATCATTGTTATGCATCTTTAAAGCCTCCTTTTTAGTGGCCAACCTGTTATTTATAACTTTTGTGGTCCATGCTGAACTTAATTGAGTTCGCTGTGTCCCCTTTTACATGTAGCCTTTTTCCGTCAGCGGCAATGGGACTTTTCAAGGTTATCTATGTATTTAATATTCGTGTATGTTCTACCTAATTAGTTCTATCTAATTCTCAATCAGATCGACACCTCAAACCATATATCTTTACACCATGCACACAATTCATCTCCTTTAATTATTTTCCATTCATTTCCTAAGGACTATAAACCTGCTTAACTTGCTTTAAGTTATCCCAGGAAGTAAATATGACAAAATGCATGAATAGATTGCAACTTAGTTTAGGACACTCATACATAATAATCTAAAAACTTTCATTCAACACACGCTGATTCTATTTAGGTTTAGAAACAGCCTCAATATTCTTATGTTGACCGATTTTACTGAATAAATAGACGACCGTAAAATGTTGCATATCATTAGGAGAATGCACCACTGAACAGTTTGTTCAAGCTAAGTACTGCTCTGGAGCAATAGTTCAGTAATCAGCCACTTTGTTTGGCTTTTGGACAACTGGCAATTTAATTCCGACACACAAAAATGACAGACTGCAAGATACATTAAAAATGCATTTGTTTTATTCAATTATGCAGTGCTAACAGTGTACATGTTTAATAAGCAGATCTCTGTGTGCTACGAATCTCTCCGAACTAGTTCTAGATGTATCATAAGAGCTCCCCCAGCAATATTGATTATTGGCCGGCCATCAAAGGTGAATTGGAGGAGATGTAGAAGACTCTGTTAGTGCCTGTAATAGGGCCTTCAGAGGTATCTTCACTGAAAAGTGGTGTCTTCTTTCACGTCAAGCAGATTTTAACATTGTGAATATACTTCGCCGCTCCTGGATCACTCCATAAATCTGTCACTATTCAAGTGCATTTTTTAATAATTCCCACTGTCCTCCATTGTTTTTGGGCGTGATGTTTTCCAAGCAAGTTCAAGCCAATCACACTGCATTTCTAAGATGAGAATCCAAAGACTTTGTGCCATGTTCAAAGAGTCGGTGCCTTACAAGCTGGGTCATCAAGCCAATATTTATTAATATTGATGAACAGTTTTCAGGCTCAGCTCTTCATGTAATTCAATGACAGCCTGCTGCCCTCCCAATACATACTACAGGCAGATGTTCTAATTAAAAAAACACGCAGGAGTTCATGCCTGTGTTATGCAGCAATCGCAACCACTTTGGGACTAGGCCCAGCACCCACAGGGTCTGCTGGAGATTTGCACAGATCTGCATGCTATTGCCCCAATCACTGGTCTTCAGGACTGGAGCATTTGTTCGGAAGAATTAAGGACAGCTGTTCTTCGTGTGACTGACCGAAAGGTTCAAGGGACACTGAGTGAGAGAGAGAGAGAGAGAGAGAGAGAGAGGTTGGAAGCTGGTGGAAAGGTTAACTCTTTGTGGTCTGATTTGAGTGAACACTGGCTTGTCATGGATTGAATGTTTGTGTGTTGTTCCCTGCTGCTCGAGATCCGGGAATGTTATGAATTTAATTTGCAATCTGGGAATCTGAGATGATTTTAAAAGAAAAAGCCATTTTGTAGGGCAATGATACTGGGCATGTTGGCTGAGTGAAATTACCTCATGTCCTTATCCACATAGATAAGACTAGTCTCTCGAAATGATGTACTATTGAAAGGGAAGGTTATCTCGCCAAAGCGATTGGCCATTTGGGGACTGGATGGATCAAGGTTTCTCACTTTGATGTGCATGTAGCTTAATTAGGAGAAAGTGAGGACTGCAGATGCTGGAGATCAGAGCTGAAAAATGTGTTGCTGGAAAAGCGCAGCAGGTCAGGCAGTATCCAAGGAGCAGAAGAATCGATGTTTCGGGCATGAGCCCTTCTTCAGGAATGAGGAGGGTGTGCCAAGCAGGCTAAGATAAAAGGTAGGGAGGAGGGACTTGGGGGAGGGATGTTGGCAATGCGCTAGGTGGAAGAAGGTTAAGGTGAGGGTGATAGGCCGGAGAGGGGGTGGGGGCAGAGAGGTCGGGAAGAAGATTGCAGGTCAAGAAGGCAGTGCTGAGTCCGAGGGTTAGGAATGAGGTAACTTGGGGGGAGGGGAAATGAGGAAGCTGGAGAAATCTGCATTCATCCCTTGTGGTTGGAGGGTTCCTAGGCAGAAGATGAGGTGTTGTTCCTCCAGGTGTCGTGTTGCCATGGTCTGGCGATGGAGGAGGCCAAGGACCCGCATGTCCTTGGTGGAGTGGGAGGGGGATTTAAAGTGTTCAGCCACGGGGCGGTTGAGTTAGTTGGTGCGGGTGTCCCAGAGGTGTTCTCTGAAATTTTTTTTAGATTAGATTAGATTACTTAGATTAGATTAGATTACTTACAGTGTGGAAACAGGCCCTTCGGCCCAACAAGTCCACACCGCCCCGCCGAAGCGCAACCCACCCATACATTTACCCCTTACCTAATACTACGGGCAATTTAGCATGGCCAATTCACCTGACCTGCACATCTTTGGAAGTTCCGCAAGTAGGCAGCCTGTCTTCCCAATGTAGAGGAGGCCACATCGGGTGCAGCGGATGCAGTAAATGATGTGTGTGGAGGTGCAGGTGAATTTGAGACAGATATGAAAGGATCCTTTGGGGCCTCGGAGGGAAGTGAGGGGGGAGGTGTGGGTGCAAGTTTTGCATTTCTTGCGGTTGCAGGGGTAGGTGCCGGGAGTGGAGGTTGGGTTGGTGGGGGTGTGGACCTGACGAGGGAGTCGTGGAGTGAGTGGTATTTCTGGAAAGCTGATAGGGGAGGGGAGGGAAATATATCCTTGGTGGTGGGGTCTATTTGGAGGTGGCAGAAATGATGAAGGATGATACGATGTATCTGAAGGTTGGTGGGGTGGTAGGTGAGGACCAGTGGGGTTCTAGGAGAAAGTGAGGACTGCCGATGCTGGAGATCAGAGCTCAAAATGTGTTGCTGGAAAAGCACAGAAGGTCAGGGAGCTTCCAAGGAGCAGGAGAATCGACGTTTCGGGCATGAGCCCTTCTTCAGGAATGAAGAAGGTTCCTGAAGAAGGGCTCATGCCCGAAACGTCGATTCTCCTGCTCCTTGGATGCTGCCTGACCTGCTGCGCTTTTCCAGCAACACATTTTCAGCTCACCAGTGGGGTTCTGTCCTGGTGGCAACTGGAGGGACGGGGCTCAAGGGCGGAAGAGCGGGAAGTGGAGGAGATGCGGTGGAGTGCATCGTCAACCACGTCTGAGGGGAAATTGCGGTCTTTGAAGAAGGAGGCCACCTGGGTTGTTTGGTATTGGAATTGGTCCTCCTGGGAGCAGATGTGGCGGAGGCGAAGGTATTGGGAATATGGGATGGCATTTTTACAGGGGACAGGGTGGGAGGAGGTGTAATCTAGGTAGCTGTGGGAGTTAGTCGGTTTATAGTAGCTTAATTAGTCAAGCATACTCAGACGTGTCAATGAGTTTCTCTTCTTCTGCAAACTTTTGCCATTTTATTGCTGTTTATCTGATTAAGGACATGTGGCGTTTTTGTAATTTTAATATCAAATTCTGTATAAAGACAGCTTGTTTTCAGCAATAAGGAGAATAGACTGAGACAGCTCTTAGGGTTAGGAGCTGGCGCTGCTACTCTGCTAATGGTTTTAGAACCTTAGCTCAAGCCTGGCTTGTAGGTATCTGTGTTATCGGGTAACATTGACGCCACTGGTAAATAAAGGTAATAATTTAAACTAAACTGGCTGTAAGAGTTTTATATTCCAGACTACCATAGAGTATGATCTCCGGGACGAACCAAAAGAGGCTTACAGGTCGTGTCCATCAGGGATCCCCTGAGCCGTCTCAAATAGGTACTTTAACAATATGGTGCTGCGAACAGGGTCCAGCAAGAGATACATGTGAGTGAAACTGGAAAAGAGGAGCTTCGTCTGTAGGTGAGACTCAAGACCAAAGGGCTCACAAGGTAAGGGTATACCTTGGTTGCCCTCTGTCTGCATTTTTGTGTGCCGCTTCCCCCATTTCACTCTCATGTGCCCTGACGGAACCCTGAATGAGATTGTTTAAATAGGCACTAAAAATGGAGATCTTGTGAAGGTAAGAGACAACAATAAGAATTTTGTGAAGGTATACAATAAATAGGATAGATATGGATGCGACCCTAGATAAGATGCAGGGCAATGTTCCTTAACAGAGATAGTGAGTATGTATCCGAATTATGAGAAACAATTAAAGGGAATATTGGGTGCAGCTACCCAACAGAATAAGGACTGGCCTCTGGAAGGCATACAGGATCTAAATCTACTTATGAAAGTTGAACAAGAGATATGGAAAAAAGGTTGTGGGAATAAAAAGAAAGAAACCATATAAGTGTGGAAGAGTGTAACTGAAGAAAAATGGGAAAAATCCATGCAGTCATCAAGGAGACAAAATTGTATTAAAAGGGATATCAGTCCATGAACTGAGGAAGGATTCGAATTAGATTGGACAGAACCAAAACGCAAATGTGAGGCACATGATTTAGAAACAGAATTCGAGTTGGCGAGAGAAAAATAACAAAAATAAAGTAGGCAGAGAACCACAATCTAACCTGAAATTTCAGGGGCCCCAGCAAAAAGGGAAAGGGTAAGTAACAATCAGACTGCCGCTGCAGCTGCTCAGGACGAGACAGACAACAAGGACAACTCCTTATACCATCTATCCCAAAGACCCATTATTGGAGGACAATGATTCTCCTGCAGCCGAGGAATTTGAATCAGACTCGGAGGAGGAGATCTTTTATTATGCCCCCCACCTCCCACCCCCTGTTAACCGACCTCTTCTGGTTCCTGAACAGGGGCTGCCTTGAAACCCACCTGCAGTATGACCAAAGTGAGCATGCACTACGAAATGAAAGCACCTGAATCCCCCTTCCTATTCTGAGGATGAATGTGCCAAGGCCCATACCCTTTTTTCCCTATTTGCTTCTCCTGTCCAGTATAATGAGAATTCGGATGAGCAAGGTTACCATCATCCCATTGCCACCCGCACTAGAGATCAACTAAAATTAAAACATGAAAGGAACGGTGAGAAGGGACCTTTGAGTGCCACTGCCCCACCACAAATAAATCCTGAAGACATTGATGAATTACAGTCAATGTTTAGGGACCTTAATGTTAGTCCTTGCAGTCACCCTGATATGAAATGGCCAAGGGGAAATTTCCTGAATACCACTTGCCTTGAATCAGGGACAAAATCCATTTGTTTATCTTCATCAAACTTGGAAGCCTCATGAACTCATTAGCATCATCAATAAGGCTCCAGACTATGGAAAAAATCCCGAAGGATTCATTAATTATATTAATAGGATGAGGACCATTTACAATGCGGCCTCCCAAGACTCATTTAACCTCATAGAATGCGCTCTTTCCCCTGAAAAATGGACTAAGTTCTCAGAAATTTTACAATGTAATAATCATACCCAACTCAAGATTTTGCATCCAGGTGATCCGAATAGGTCACATGCCTCCATCAAGCAGTGCACCATACAAATGACATGAGTAAGGCCCTCACATGTAAATCTCACTCAAGTGAAGGAGCTGAGGATTTCCTTGTCTGCTTTAAGGACTGCTCTGGCGATTACTTTGGAGACGCTCAATACCCACAAGGACAATCACCCCAATTTAATGCCTTATGTATGACTGTCCTTCCTGACCATGTACGGAAAGCTACTAAAACCCATAATATGCACTGGCAAGATGCCGATGTTGAATAATTCAGCCGAGAAGTATGTTACTTCTAGGAACTAAAGTAACCCGACTGCAAGACCTCAACAGTTAAGGTCAAGACCAATTTTGCCCAAACTGCAGGGCTCAACCTAAAACCAGAACACTGAATTGATCTTCCCACCCATGAGGTCAGCTAGGCTATCGACTGGGATCCTCATACTGTCATCCAGTATGGCAAGGCAATAGGATTGATACTATATATCAACAATGTCCCGATGGACCTTGGGGTTCTCCTATGTACTCTCCCCAACAGTCCATGATTCCCCTTACCCCCTATAAATCCTCTTACTATTCCTCTCCACCTCTCCTACCCTTTAGTGCCCCCAAACAACCCAACATTTGCTCAACATTGGTCCAAGAACTGCCCTTTCCCAAGGCAGCCCCCTGTTGATCACCAAATGGAAGAAGCCAGCAATCTTCTGATTCCCCCTCCCCAGACATCCCAGCATCCCCTTATACTGCATGGAACCATTTCCAAACCTGACTCCCTGACATAGGTCTTCATCCTCTCTTGAATCTTCCCGTGGTTAGCCGCTAGCCCTGAGGATGAATCTATGCTCAGCCTTAACGTTAATGGTCATGATATTGAATTCATGGTCGATACGGGAGCCACTGTGTCATCGCTTCCTGCTAATCTTGTAATTGCCTTTCACTTTCAATCTCAGACAATGTTGAAGCCCTACAAGGTTTTGATGGTTTCTCTAATTGTTACACATACACTGTCCCTCTCAGAATGGTGTGGAAAAAATTGTATCTCGCTCTATTTTCGCTTTGTTGTTACTGATAGGTTACATATCCCTATACTGGATAGAGATCTCCTCTGCCCTCTACATATTACTGTTGAATGTCATGGCAAAGATATCCTAATTCAGGATCCACCTCATTTTGTTCAATGCATCAACATCAAATCAAAGCCCTCTCAATGATGGTCTCTTGATTTGGATCCTCGCTGTTTTGATCCTACTTGACATAATATCCCTCACCCCCACATTACTTTAGCTTATGACTCCTCCGGGTCTGACCACAGCCTTGAACAATACTTTGATCCCTTGCTGGGAACCACTCAACCCACTTAGGTGATTGGTGAGATCACTTCAACTGCAGGTGGTGCCCTCCTCATGTCAGTTCCTCCTCATGTTTACAAACCTAGCCTCCTCATTTTCCCTCGTGTCACCACTCATGTGAATTCAGAACACAAAGCAATAGAACTAGGCTTTGTTGCTAAGATTCCTTTTGAACAGGCTGATCAAACCTCCCATAATATTCAGATGCTTGCTCAGGATTTGATCTTACTTTACGGTCAACCTTATTCAATTCATGCCAACCTTCATCATCATCATGCCCACCCCATCCACAGGACTTAACATACCCTTGAAGTCTGGCCAGCCTCTAAAGCAGAAGTGGGCCTTGCTAGAATTCCACCCATCTCTATTCCTGTTAAACCTAATTCCACTCTCCCCTCTATACCCCAATACCCCCGAAGCCAGAAGTTGAAGCTGGCGTTCAACCTGTTATTGACACTTTCTCACAGCAAAACATTCTAGTCCCATGCTATTCTCCCATCAGTACACCCTTTTTCCAATTCCTAAACCTGAATGGTGACTTGTTCAAGATCTTTGTGAAGTAAGTAAAATTGTTGAGTCCCTTCACCGTCTCGTTGTCAATCCTGCTACTATCCTCAGCCAATTCCCAGCTAATGCCAAGACTTTTACTATTGTTGCACTCCGTTGCATCCAGGTAGCCAGTACCTTTTTGCTTTCACTTTTAAGGGCCATCAATATACGTGGACATGCCTACCTCACTCACCCACACTTTCTTCAGAGACTATTCACACCCAACTTGAATCACGTGAATTTCCTAGAGGCTCTACCCTAGATCAATATGTCGATGACCTCCTCCTTGCTAGTGTGATGAATCTTCCAATCACCCTGACTCCATTACCTTACTGAACCTTCTTCATCAATGTGGCTATGTTGTACCCTCCAGTAAGGTTAAGATGAATCAGAAAGAAGTCAAATTCCTAGGTACTTTCATCTCTGAATCTGATCAACGCTTGACACCTGAACATATTGATCCTATCCCTTGTATTGCTCCTCCAACCACTCCCAAACAGATGAGGTCATTTCGAGGTCTTGTCAATTATTGCCGATAATGGATTCCCAATTGTGTCCTTCTAACCCAAACATTATCTTCCTTGTCCTCATCTAATGCCCCTCAACACTATGATCTCCCTCCTGAACAATTACAAGCCTTTATGGAACTTAAAACTATCCTTTCTGCATTAGGCCAACCTTTGTATGATCGCCACTTCCGCCTCTATGTTGCCATCCTTGAAAACTGTGCTACAGCTGTTCTCGCCCAGGAACATGGCTCCTCATGGTGCCCTGTTGCCTAATATTGTACTAAACGTGACCCTGTTGCTGAAGGTAGACTTTTACACACCTAAGTTCTTCCATGGTATGGGTTGCCTCTAATGTAACTTCACATCAAACCGTGGAAGTCTATTCCTCTAAACATACTTTATACCACACTGTGGTCCATCTTAGTTGCTATGAGATCTCATTGCTTCAGAATCTGCTTCTTGCTTTTAAATACTGCTCGAATGTTAACCCTGCCTCATTCTTGCAGGAGGAACCTCTTGAATAGCCTAATCCTCCCCATGACTGTGTTTTTATAAATGACCTTGTTTCTAGGTCACGTCCTGATCTTACGGATCAGGCTCTTGTTAACCCAGATTTTACGCTTTTTGTTGATGGCTCTTCTTCTATCTCTCCAGAGGGCAAACGCATTTCAGGATATGCAATTGTCACTTTGTCTCAAACGATAGAAACTTATTCCATAAATCCACCCTGTTCTGCCCAAAAAGCCGAGCTCCTTGTTCTCACCAGTGCCTGCATACTTGCTGAAGGGAAGTCAGCTAATGTCTATACTGACCTCCGCTACACCTTTGGATGTACCAATGAGTTTGGTCAACTGTGGCAACAGTGCAGCTTTCTTACCTCATCAGGAACCCCTATCCTCAATGCTGTCTACGTTGCTAACCTCCTCCGCGCTATTCAACCTCCCTCTCAATTGGCAATTATCAAATGTTCCCCTCACTCCTCTGATGCTTCTGATGTCACTAAAGGAAACCATGCTGCTGACGTGGCTGCTAAGAAGGCAGCTTTTGAACAAAGAGATATGGTCACTCAAATGACAAACAGAAAACCAAAGGAAGATCTTTCTTTTTCCTCTTCTGTTACCCTGATCCTGCCTGACCTAGCACAAATACAGACCAATCAGGGGGATGCCTCTGATGAGGCAAAACAAAGATGGATGAACCATGGTTGTTATGTAAATAGTTATACTGAACTTTGGGTTATGCCGATAGGACAGACATGTCTGCCCGATTTGCTTTTGCCTATTCTAGTTGATTAAGTTCATGCGCATATGCATGTAGGTAAGGACAAAATGGTGGACAGAGTACTCCAAACTTGGTGGAATTCCTACTCGCAAGAAAAAGCAAAACAAGCAGCTGCAAATTGCCTAATTTGTCAAAAGCATGATCTTGGGAAATGAGTAAAGTGTCCACTAGGTGAAACTCCCTTGCCAAGTGCACCTTTTGATACTATTCAGTTAGATTTTGTAGAATTACCTTGATGCCATGTTATAAGTATTGCTTAGTGATTATTGATGTATTTAGTAGATGGATTGAAGCTTGTCCCTGTACCGACTGCACAGCAAAAGCTACCTGTAAAATTCTACTAAGGGAAATCATACCCAGGTTTGAAATACCAGTAATGGTCTCTACCGATAATGGTCCCCACTTCTGTGCAGAGCTAAACAAGGAACTATGAAAGAGTCTAAATATAAATCAGAGATTCTATTGTGCCAAACGTCCCCAAATGGTGGGATTTTAGAGAGTGCCAATGGTACTTTAAAAGGCCAGCTAAGCAAGTTGGTAGAGGAAACAGGCCTTAATTGGCTGCAGGTACTCCCAATTGCCCTTTTTGGTATGAGAACCATGACCCAGAAAAAGATGGGATTCTTGGCTGCTGAACTAGTATATGGAAAGCCCCTGAGGACTCTCTGGTCTGCACCATTGATGGCCCACTATCCTGTTAGTGTGCATGTTTACTCTGGAGTGTTGGGGGCTGAGGGGTGACCTTACAGAAGTTTATAAATTATGAGGGGCATGGATAGGATAAATAGACAAAGTCACTTCCCTGTGGTAGGCAAGTCCAGAACTAGATTTCCAGGGTTTAGTTTGAGAGGGAAGAGATATAAAAGAGACCTAAGGGGCAACCTTTTCGTGCAGAGGATGGTACGTGTATGGAATGAGCTGCCAGAGGAAGTGGTGGAGGCTAGTACGATTGCAACATTTAAAAAGCATCTGGATGGGTATATGAATAGGAAGGGTTTGAAGGGAGATGGGCTGGGTGCTGGCAGGTGGGACTAGATTGGGTTGGGATATCTGGTGAGCAGGACAAGTTGGACCGAAGGGTCTGTTTCAGTGCAGTACATCTCTATGACCCTATGATTCTATGTCATGGCAGAAGAAATGCACAGGTCTCTGATTAAGCTAACCAAAGCATTGCAATCTTATCATCAACAGGTCAAAGAAGCCTATCAGGTACCAGGGAAGGAAGACGAAAGAGCTCCAACATTTAAAGACATCAACCTTGGTGACTACGTACCATTGAAAGACTTTAATCGAGAAAGGCAAGGTCTTTAACAAGTTCTTCTGACAACTAAAACTGCAGTAGAAGTAAAAGGACGTTCAACATGGATCTACAAAGGACATTGCAACCTTGTATTATACTCACAATCCTAGTATTAGCACAAGTGCAATCATCTGATGAAAACCCAACCCAAATATATGCACGCAGATATAACCTGCCCATCTGTAATATCTCCGACTGGCTAAACCTCCAATGTGACTGTGTGAATAGAATTTGTGTTTATGCTAATTAATCAAATGGAGAAGTGACTAAGGTGGTACGTACATTTGTTGGTATGAATAATGTCACAGAAATTAAATTTATCAATCTAAACGATCCTTCAGATGATGCCATGTGTCAAAACAATGTGACCGTTAGATGCCCACCAATGACTTTTCCCCCTACACCAACGACCATATCATCACCTACCACCATCACTATCACTGACGTCATTACTACCACTCATGACAAGACAACCCCAATGACAACAAAACAGCAGAAATTAACAACACTCACTCTGCTAACCATTACCCATTTTGCTCCCCCAATGCGATTCTGAACACTATCCTTGATACCGTGAGAACACCAAGATGTTCCACTTGTCACCCCAATGCCATTTAGAGAAAAAAAATCAACAATTTAGGTGTAGAATGCCAATGTAACCTTGGCTACGCTGGCAATGGCAGTGATGCTTCGGGATGCTCCAATGATGATGAATGTATTATTTTCTCGATTGCTCCCCCTGAAGATAGGATTTGTCAGCTCCATGAAACTTGTACCAATACTGTTGGAAGCTATGAATGCAGCTGCCCAGCTAAAACTCATTTAAGCTGTTCACATTGTACATCCGAACATCACGTTTGACATTATTGTCACCCTCACAACACATCTATGCCAGTTGTCATGAGATGGCATGATTCCATAACTTTAACCACTCCATTAGCCCAAAACTGTTACTTTGAAATGCTTGTCTGTTCATCTCCTAAAAGGAACCATACGAATTGCAAAATAGTACTGAAATCATAGAGCCCTAAGGCATCTATTGATCTGAGACTGTCAAGCTATATCTTCTCAACAGAACCATCTCCTATCCAACCGACTGCTACAGGCAGAAATACCTTTACACCTTTATACCTGCAATCAGTTGCTACTGTAATTAACAAGACACGCTGGAAAGGTAAAGAAAGAGCAAAAGTACTACGCGCCCCTAATCCCCTTTCTGTTGCCAATGGTTTCTTTATTCAAGTTAAACACCTGATCCACGTGTTGTCTGCTCATTCTTCCATCATCCGGATATAAAATATATGAATAAGACTCACCCACTTATGCAAACCCTCACCTGCGATGACAAAACCCATTTGGTATAAGAAGGGCATCACTGTGTGAAGTGCACTAATAAACCTAAAGGATTCAATGTTAATGTTGTTCCACTGTTAGAACGGTGCATTGAAAGAACTCCCTGGTACCCACGACATGGGGCAAGTGAAGCAAGTATTATGTAAAAATGTTATAAAAGACACTGGTCGTACTCCTACTCTCCATCCGGTAATACACTTGGATAAAAAAACTTTTGATAACACCCACTGTTTAAAAGATTCAGCCCTCGCTCTGAATGGACTTATCATTCACTCACAGAAGTGTGCCCTCAGAATTCTGTTTAGCCTTCATTGGCTATGCAAAAACAAGGCCTACCCATATTTACCCAATGACTGGTATGGACATTGTGCTTTAGTGCACACCTTACCACTTTTTACCCTCCACCATAAAATACCTAAGGTAGATGACGACTGGAAAGCCCACCAATGTGTGAATCGCTATGGGACAACAATTAGAGGAAAAATCAAACAATGACTTCTTCCATCAACAAACCTGTTTTTCTAGGTTGATTGGAGGCCTTATTCCTGGCTGGGGTGCTGAGGTGGCCCTCGATCAGATAGGTGACCTTGCGTATGGATGTCAAAAAACTTGTCAACACAACTGTCTGCGCGTTGAAACTCATGAAGAAAGAACTACAGGAGACCCAGATGATGATGCTTCAGAATCAATTAGTGCTACTCTTCCTCCTTGCAAAGAAGGAGATGCTTGTACTGTCATTGGCCCACAATGATGTACACACATAGACGATTTCTCTAAAGACATTGTACATGAGACAGATGTCATAAACAAAACGGGTCAAGACACAAGGAAGATGCCTGCCCCACCATCATCTGACTCATGTGGATGGAGTCCTACCTGCTGGCTATGGTCACTGTGCAGATGGTTTGTGTGGGACGCACTGATAATCCTTGGTCTCACCCTAGTAATATACACTGTTATCCACTTATGCATGAAATAGACTGTACATTGCTTTTCATCTAAGCCAAAGAAGAATCTCATTAATCAACCTTTGTTCACTCCTATACCTCCATGTCCAAACTTTAATGCTGAAATCAGGTATCTTTCTGACTCTGTTCCTCCAGACAATGACTCACCAGAAGTTGTTGAAAATACAAATAGGCTGAATGGACTAATTGAACTTGTATACACTGTATTGTCATCATGAAATGATAAAAGGAGCGAATGAGAAAGCGAACAATCCTGATACATTTTCATGTGTACCACACTGAGCAGATTTGAAGTTATGAAGCTCCCTAACCTTGACTGTTCTGGAAAGTGAATGACTCATTACCTGTACAAGCTGGAAAACATAGAGGCTGAAACTGACATAGTAAGGAGATTGGGAGATGTTCATGTGTGAGTAAGAGAGAGAAAACATTCTTCTGTAAATTATATTCATGAACCGAAGGGTTCAAGGGACACAGAGAGAGAGAGAGAGAGAGAGAGAGAGAGCGAAGGAGGGAGACAAGATTGAAGCTAGTGGAAAGGTTAAGGTTAACTCTTTGTGGTCTGATTTGAGTGAACACTGGCTTGTCATGGATTGAATGTGTGTTGCTCCCTGCTGCTCGAGATCCAGAAATGTTATGAATTTAATTTCCATTCTGGGAATCTAAGATGACTTTAAAAGAAAAAGCCATTTTGTTGGACAATGATACTGAGCGAGGTTACCTCATGACCTTTTCCACATAGTTTAGACTAGTCCCTAGTTATGATGTATTGTTAAAAGGGAAGCTTATCTAACCAAAGCAATTGACCATCTGACTTGGCTGGATTAAGGTTTCTCACTTTGATGTGCATGTAGCTTAATTAGTTAAGCATACTCAGACCTGACAATGAGTTTCTCTTCCTCTGCAAACTTTAATGCTGCTGATCTGATTAAAGACATGTGGTGTTTTTGTCATTTTAATACCAAATTCTGTATAAAGACAGCTTGTTTGTAGCAATAAGGGGAGTAGACTGAGAGAGCTTTTAGGGGTAGGAGCTGGCTCTGCTACTCTGCTAATGGTTTTAGAACCTAAGCTCAAACCCGGCTTGAAGGTAGCTATTTTATAGTTTTACATTGATGCCATTGGTAAATAAAGGTAATAATTTAAACTAAACTGTCTGTAAGAGTTTTATATTCCACAGAGTATGATCTCTGGGACGAGCCAAGAGAGGCTTACAGGTCAAGTCCATCAGGGATTTCCTGAGCCATCTCGATCAGGTACTTTAACAGAGCTGTTGGGTCCACTGTTATTTACTATTTATATAAACAATTTGGATGAGAATATAGGAGGCGTAGTCAGTAAGTTTGCAGCTGACATCAAAATAGGTAATATAGTAGACAATGAAACTGGTTATGTAAGAGTACAATGGCACCTAATCAATAAACCATTGGGATGAAGAATAGCTGATAGAGTTTAATTCAAATAATGCAAAATGTTGCATTTTGATAAGACAAACTAGGGCAGGGCATACACAATTGGTGGCAGAACCTTGGAGAGTGTTGTTGAACAGAGGGACTGAGGGATACAGGTCCATAGTTTCTTGAAAATGGTGTCACAGGTCAACAGAGTTGTGAAGAAGGCATTTGTCACATTTGCCTCATCAATCACAGCACTGAGCACAGGAGTTGGGACACCATGTTATGAGCAGTGAGTGGGGCTGGTGCCTGTATGTCTTGCTGAGCTGCAGATTGATCACAGGCAATAAGGCAGTTGTTTGGAACAAGCAACAAGCTGAATCCATCAGGTGTATGCTTTGGTTTCCTTGTCATGTTTTCCAACCATCTTTTCCAACCATCGTGCTTGTTTAGCGAATTTAGTAAAATGTAAGTGTGAATGTTAGGGAAGCAAATTGGGGTGTTAATAAGGCAGTTAGCAAGTTTTAATCCCTGTCACATGGCACCTCAACAATGCCTAGTGAGAACCTCATAACACTGCATGTAAAAAGCACAAAAGATGGTGCAAGATGATCTAGACATGGAGATGGGCCTCACTTGAATTCTGGCACATAACTCACCCCAGCCGATGTCACCCAGACCCAATTGTGATTCCACCCTTCACATCTGATACTTTGCCTGATTTGTGTTGGATAACTACGTGTCTTTTTAGAGTGTTTGTACTTTATAAGTTAATGTGTTCTGCTGGAAGAGTATTCATCTCATCACTGGATTTGTCTATGATTTTTTTCCTGGTCTTTATTTCCAACATGATGATCTTAAAAATCATCCTGTGCTGTTTTCTTGTAGTGCCATTCCTATTTGTCGCAGTAGAGCAAACAGCCAATGGGTAGCTTCAAACCAGCATCCACAGGAAAACAACACTGAATGACAGAAGCAATCATCCCAACACCCACAAACAAAGCTGCATTAGAACATTCTTTCAACAAGCCACCACACACTGCAGCACAGAGAAACTATGCAGAGCAGAGGAAAATCACCTCTACAGTATATTCAAAAAGAACGGGTACCCAATGAACACAGTTCACTGATTTCTCAGCAACAAACCCCCAACAAGCAGACAAACACATCCAGGAACTCTATCCACTCTATCCTACATCAAAGACATCTCAGAAATGACTGCCAGACTACTCAGACCCCTTGGCATCATGGTAGCCCACAAACCCACCAACACACTAAAACAGCAGCTAATGAACTTGAAAGACCCGATAAAGACAACAAGCAGAATTAATGTCATTGACAAGATACCTTGCAAAAACTGTAACAAACACTACATTGGACAAACAGACAGACAACTAGCCACCAGGATACATGAACACCAACTAGACATAAAAAGACATGACCCTCTCTCACTGGCATCCTTACATACAGATCAGAAAGGACACCACTTTGACTGGGACAACACATCCATCCTAGGACAAGCCAAACAGAGACATGCACGAGAATTCCTAAAAGCATAGCATTCCAACCGGAACCCTATCAACAAATACATTGACTTGGATCCCATTTACCACCCCTGAGAAAAAGAACAGGAAATGACATCATCACATGAAATGACATCACTAACCCAAGGAAACCTAAACACATAAATAGAAATCAGGCCATGCCACCAGTGCTTCATCTGGAGGCTCACTAATGACATTACCTAGTATGGTAATGAAATGTCTGAAAATGAATCTTCCAGCTCAGCGAGCAAACCTACATCCATGAGAACCTTAAATAAAATAACAATCTCAATGCTCCATCCCGTCCTAAAACAGAATTAGGCTGTGCTGGACTTCTTCTTTTGTCTCTTTTGTCATCGTTTCCTTTAGAAAACATTGGTTAGGCTATAAAGTGTTTTGTTCTCCCCACTTTAGGAAGAATATTAAGGTGTTAGACAGAGTGAAATAGAGATTTGGTAGAATACTGCCAGGGTGGAAAGGAGACTGGGTAGACACTGAGGAAGATTGTTCTTTTTTTTAGGAGCACAGAAAGTATAGAAAGATTTGACAAATGTGTTCAGAATCACAAATGATTTTGGTGGAGGAAAGAAAGAGAAACTATTTCAAATGGCATAGGGAGGTAATCCGAAGACACAAATATAAGGTGATATACAGGAAGGTAAAAAGAGCAATGTGAGGAAGCATTTTATTATTCAAGGAGTTGATGAGATCTGGATTGCATTAGCTAAAAGGGTAGGTGAAGCAAATCCAATGGTAACATCAAAAGGGATAAACTTCACTCTGGAAAACACTACTGATCTCCTGGGAAAGATGGGACTGAGATTAATTGGATCACTCTATCAAAGAGCATGCACAGGTATGATGAACTGAATAGCCCACTCCCACTTCTATGCCGTAATATATTAGGATTCTAAGTCAAGAAAATTGCATTGAGATATAGCAGCCCTCCACCACAACACTTCTTTGTAATAAGCCTAACATGGAATGCTACAGAGATAATAAACAGAAAAGAATGGCACACCATTTCAGTGAAATTACTACCTTGGTATACACTTATCATGAAACTTTCAGCAATTATCTTCAATTTCTTCACATATAATGGGACATTTTGAATAGATTTCAAAGATCAGTGGAAACATTCTAGTTATGAGACATTTAATCTTGAGCTGCATACTGACTTGCGTATGATGCATTCTAATAGAACTCACTGTTCTTATATTCTGTTCCTTTGCAACATTATTGCTTATGCCTTTTAATTTACTTAGTACCTGATTTGCCAACTTGCAGAATCAGCAGACATGCCCACATGATCCCTCTGTCTTTCTACCATATACATTATCGTGCTTGCCCTCCTGAAATGCATTATTTAACACTTAAATGTATTCTTTTTAGCTCTCTTGGCCAGCCCAATGATCTGTAGATTAAATTTATAGGAATGTTTCAGCAAAAGTAGACCATGTCCTTTAAGATAAGATAAAGAGTTAATGCTGAGCTGCATTGAGCTCCATTCCATCTGATGATATCACAGAGTCTTTGGCTGGAGTTGGATATTCTACTTTAGCTTTCATATACAACTGCTGAGAGTACTGAGTGGTTGTTGCTAACCAGTAACTTATACTTAGAGTCAAAGAGTCATAGACACGTACAGCACGGAAACAGACACTTCAGTCTAACTCGTCCATGCTGACCAGATATCGTAACCTAATCTAGTCCCATTTGCCAGCACTTGGCCCATATCCCTCTAAACCCCTCCTTTTCATATACCCATCCAGTTGCATTTTAAATACTGTAATTGGACCAGCCTCCATCACTTCCTCTGGCAATTCATTCCATACATGCACCACCTTCTGTGTGAAAAAGTTGCTTCTTAGATCTCTTTTATATCTTTCCCCTCGCACCTGAAACCTATGCCCTCTAGTTCTGGACTCCCCCACTCCAGGGAAAAGACCTTGTCTATTTTATAAACCTCTATAAGATCACCCCTCAGCCTCCGACCCTCTAGGGAAAACAGTCCCAGCCAATTCAGCTTCTCCCTATAGCACAAATTCTCCAACCCTGGCAACATCCTTGTAAATCTTTTCTGAACCCTTTCAACTTTCACAACATCTTTCCAATAGGAACGAAACCAGAATTGCATGCAATATTTCAAAAGTGGCCTAACCAATGTCCTGTAAAGCCGCAACATGACCTCCCAGCTCCTGTACTCAATACTGTGACCAACAAAGGAAAGCGTACCAAATGTCATCTTCATTATCCTATCTACCTGTGACTCTATTTTCAAGGAGCTATGAACCTGCACTCCGAGGTCTCTTTGCTCAGCAACATTCTCCAGGAGCTTACCATTAAGTGTATAAGTTCTGTTCTGATCTGCTTTTCTTCGTTTTATCATGCAATAAAACATATTGTGAGGTAATAGCCTGTTCCATTTAGAGTTACCAAGGGTCTATCTTCTATCATTGACAATTAGTATGGTGCTAGACACAACATGGACAAAGGAGGAGCAACAACCCCCTCACACAATGAGCTGCAATGTAGTACAATCAGTGTTTATGTGGAACATGGACTCCACAAGACCACAGAAAATATTAAAAATCGCATAACACCAGGTTATAGTCCAACAGGTTTATTTGGAAGCAGTAGCTTTCTGAGCACGCTCCGAAAACTAGTGCTTCCAAAGAAACCTGTTGGATTATAACCTGGTGTTGTGTGATGTTTAACTTTATACAGCCCAGTCCAATACTGGCATCTCCAAATCATGAAAGAAAATATTGGTAGCTTGGGAGACTGCGAAACATCTTCATCACTTACTGCATGATATTGCTGCATGGAGCACCCTTCATACTAAATGCTGGATGGTAAAGGGGAGGGCTTTTAAATAGACAGCCTCCAAATAGGTGACCGATCCATCATTGGATTTGTACAATGGAGACACACGGTGTGCCCCAATGCCTGATGAGGGTGATGAAATGGAGAGTATCCAGTAGCAATAGCCTTTACAGAAAACCTCTACTTGCAGACTGAAATGGCTTGGAGGAAATATTTCCTTTCATGTGCTGTTGGTATTTAATTAAACATTATGCACCTCTGTATCTTTAACCTTGATAATATAATTAATAAGCCATTAACATCTGAGCCCTCAAACCCTAAGCAGTGAGGAAAGTTGAAAGCTTTAATTGGAGTAATGATGCAATTCCTATTTTATTTGCCACAAGTGAGAATACTCCAAGCAGTTAGCAGTGTTGGAAGTTAGCAGAGAGGCTTCAAAAAAAAGAACAATTGTTTTGTATGCCATGCACATTCACCACTGAGGACAGGGCTCCAGGCCATCACACTGTAATCAGTGAAGAAAAATAAACAAACAACTTCAGCAGGAACATTGAAGATAAGGCTAGTTTCTGGCTGGTCTCATTCCTACTAGCAATAAAGCACAGTAACACTGGGCAGAAATATCATTCGCACACCTCCTTGTTAACCACTTCCATGTTTGCTGGCCCATTTCCTTCACTGATCTTTATTTATTGGACCCTGAGTCCAGTACACAGAAAAATGGGAAACTAGCTGTAATTGCCAAATTAAAAAAATAGTTTCCGCAAATGAAAGTCCTGATCTTGGGCCGGCACGGTGGTTAGTGCTCCTGCCTCACAATGACAGGGATCTGGGTTCAATCCCACCCACGGGCAACTGTCTGTGTGGAGTTTGCACTCTCTGTGTGTGCATGGGTTTCTTATGGTTTCCTCCCACAGTCCAAAGATGTGCACATTAGATGGATTGACTATACAAAATTGCCCATAGTATCTAGGGATATGCAAGTTAGATTGGTTTGTTATGGGTAATGCAGGGTTACTGGAATAGGGGAAGGGGCTGGCACTGGGTAAGATGCTCTTCAGAGGGTAGGTGCGAATTTAGAGTCATAGAGATGGACAGCATGGATACAGACCCTTCGGTCCAATCCGTCCATGCTGACCAGATATCTCAACCCAATCTAGTTCCACCTGCCAGCACCTGGCCCATATCCCTCCAAACCCTTCCTATTCATATACCCATCCAAACGCCTCTTAAATGTTGCAATTGTACCAGCCTCCACCACTTCCTCTGGCATCTCATTCCATATACGTACCACCCTCTGTGTGAAAAAGTTGCCCGTTATGTCTCTTTTATATCTTTCCCCTCTCACCCTAAACCTATGCCCTCTAGTTTTGGACTCCCCAACCCCAGGGAAAAAACTTTGTCTATTTACCCTATTCATGCCCCTCATAATTTTGTAAACCTCAGCCTCTGACACTCTAGGGAAAACAGCCCCAGCCTGTTCAGTCTCTCCCTGTAGCTCAAATCCTCCAACCCTTGCAACACCCTTGCAAATCTTTTCTGAAACCTTTCAAGTTTCGCAACATCTTTCCAATAGGAAGGAGACCAGAATTGCATGCTATATTCCAACAGTGGCCTAACCAATGTCCTGTATAGCCGCAACATAACTAACTCCTGTACTCAATACTCTGACCAATAAAAGAAAGCATACCAAACACCTTCTTCACTGTCCTATCTACCTGCGACTCCACTTTCATGGAGCTATGAACCTGCACTCTAAGGTTTCTTTGTTCAGCAACTAGGACCTTACCATTAATGTATAAGTCCTGCTTCTACACTGTCGGGATTTTATGAGCCAATTTTAATACTATAACGATATTTAGTCCATGGGATATTAGTTGAAATCATTCATGTATAGAGTTTAGTGAATCCAGGAAACTAATACATCCATTCTTTGAACTGTTTCCTGCAATGCATAATCAGATTGAATAATTCATTATTAAGTTCAGATTCATTCCAAACATAATATTTAACGGATATGAGTTCTAAACATGAATGATGTAAGCTGTGTGATTTATATATATTTGAATACTATTTATTTTTGAGTTTGGATTTTTGAATTTGAACTAATGACCTTCTATGGATCTCAAGAGACTCAATGATTAACTTGTAAGTATTTTTGTAGCCATGATGATTTCTTTTAAGACTCAGTGTGAGGGAAGTACTTCCTGGAGAGTAATGGATTTTTGTTTACAACAAGAGAATTTTACAAGCCAAGTAATCAATTGGAATCATAGAGTCATAGAAATGCACAGCACGGAAACTGGCCATTTAGTCCGATTCATCCACACTGACCAGATATCCTAACCTAATCTGGTCCCATTTTCCAGCACTTGGCCCATATCCCTCGAGATCCTTCCTATTTATATGCCCATTCAGATGCCTTTTAAATGTTGTAATTATACCACTTCCTCTGGCAGCTCATTCCATACACACACCACCCTCTGTGTGAAAACATTGCCCCTTAGGTCCCTTTTAAATTTTTCCCTTCTCACCCTAAACCTATGCACTGTAGTTCTGGACTCCCTCACTCCAGGGAAAAGACCTTGTTTATTTACCCTATCTATGCCTTTCATGACTTTATAAACCTCTATACAGTGACCCCTCAGCCTTCAACACTCCAGGGAAAACAGCCACAGCCTATGCAGCCTCTCCCTATAGCTCAAACCCTCCAACCCTGGCAATATCCTTGTAAATCTTTTCTGAACTCTTTCAAGTTCACAACATCCTTCTGGTAGGAGGGAGCCTAGATTTGCATACAATATTCCAAAAGTGGTCTAACCAATGGCCTGTATAGCCTCAACGTGACCTCCCAACTCCTATACTCGATGCTCTGACCAATAAAGGAAAGCATGCCAAATGCCTTCTTTACTATCCTATCTACCTGTTGCAGTTAGGGAAACTACCAATATCTTTGTAAAATCTTTTAGTTTGAGTTTGACAATTCTGCAGGAATCTTGCTTCTGAGAATATTTTATTTCATTCATCCATGGGATAAGGACACCACTGGCTAGGTCAGCATTTATTGTCCATTTTTAATTGCCCAGAGGGGAGTTAAGAGTCAACCACATTACTGTGGGTCTGGAGTCACATGTTGGCCAGACCATACAGTCATTTAGCATGTGGGAGTCTCGTTCATTTTCAGAATTAACCAGACAAACTGCTCTAGCAACTAAGAATGGCCATGCACCACCATCCACAGAATCGAGAAAGAGCTATCAATCTGTCAATCCTTCTCGTGTAGGGCCAGGTGAGCTTTCCCGTGTTGAATCAAATTAAGCCACAGGCTCCATTCCTGGTGGTGCCCTTTCCTCAATTCCTTTAAGTTTCAGCTTTGCAACCATACTCACCCTACCCCCCCCTCACCACGCCCCCCCCAAACCACTCCCCCGGAAGCTGCTCAGCGGGTCATGGGAATAATGCCACTGGATCACTAGTCAGCATCGTCTATGGTCGGAACTACGGTTTCCTTCCCTAGAGGAACTTAGTGAACCAGGTGGATTTTTTCCGACAATCGACAAAGGATTCATGATCATCGTTAGACTCTTAATTCTAGATATTTATTGAATTTGAACTCCACCATCTGTCATGACGGCATTTGAACCCAGGTCCACCAGAGCATTATTTGAGTCGATGGATTCACAGTCGAGCCATAACACCTATAGGCCATTGCCTCTATTTTAGGAATCATAACAGATGAAGATATGCTTTGACAGTTGCATATTTACATTACCTACATGTCCATGGATAAGTCCAAAATCACTATGACCTCCATCATTACTGCAGTGTAAAGAGTTTACCAGAAGTTCCACACCAGAGGTGTTTCATTAAAACCCAAAGGAGGTTATTTGGCACTGAGAAAATTTCAGTACAGTTATACGAAGTTTCCTGGAAGAGACTGTCAAATTCTCAAGACGAGGATTTGAAGCTACAGTTTAACTAAGCCCTGTAGATCTGATGGATCTGATACATCTGATACATCCCATACATGGGATAAATCTGATACATTCTCTCTGGCTGAGAGTATTGGAAGGGATAGCTTTTGACATTAATGAATTATATTTTTACCAAGTCTTTCAAATAATTAAATACATATTATATGCAAATTATTTGTTTTATTCTCTTTTATCATAATTTCTTTTGCATAATAAATTTCAGTTTTAATGTTCCAACCAAACCTGCAACATTGCATGCTTGTATTTCAGTGAAATATCAATCTGTCACAATGAAAAACAGAACAAAATATGATATATCAAGTCAGGTTCCAATCTGGAATCTGACCTGTCCAGTAATAACATTATCTGGGTTCAAACAGATGTAGATCTCATATATTATCACATGTCCAGGGTACTTCTAAAATCACTATGACCACACTCACTTTTATTATGTTTGAGCATAGTGTATCTTTTGCCTTCTTAATTTTTGTTTTGCATACATTTATTTCCTTTGGAATACTTTTGGTTCTTCTAAAATATAACTTTAGTTGTAATTCAAGCTCCAATCCACAATATGTATTTGTCTGTATATCATCAAATAACTTCAATGTGTATCAGTAGTCTGAATATCAAATTAGATTGAGTATTTAATGAAATACTCAATGAAATACTTTATTGAATGTTTTCATTTTTATGACTTATTTCAATTTCTTTTTCTTATGATTCAACAACATTTTGGATAATTATGCTCTGTTTTACACCCTAAAAATAAACAATGGAAGTCTTGCAATCTAGATGATTAGAGGATTCTAGTTACCCGAAAAGCACACAAAAGAGCTTGTAAATGTTTTGCCAGAAAGAATAGTTTGATGTTTAATCCATCTGTTTTAGAGTTGGAGACTAAGTTTGAACTTGCACATCTGACTGGCTTAAAAGATTGGTTAACATATACATTGGTGACTCACATTTGTAATATCTAGGTTTTACGTATTGAACTCTGGTACATGAATCCAATGATAATGAAGAAATGCAAATGTATGTCAAAGTCAGAATAATGTGACTTAATTTCATCTTCAAGATTTTATGCAATTTTCCACATATTATTTCCCCACTGGATGAATCACATTACACCATTTAAGCTTAAGCTCCTGACAATTGTGTAGCCATTGCAGGGTAGTTTCATTTTCATGATGCACATCCTCAATGACTGAGGGATCCAGAACCAGGAATCACAGTTTAAGGTTTGGGATAGGCCATTTAGGACTGAGATGAGGAGAAATTTCTTCATCCAGAGAGTGGTATGGAATTCTCTGCCACAGGAAGTGATATAGGCCAAATCATATAATATTTTCAAGAAGGAGTTAGATATACTTTTTGGGGCTATAGGGATCAAAAGGTATGGAAAGAAAGCAGGAACAGAGTACAGAAGTGGATGACAGTGAGGTCTGCAGATGCTGGAGATCAGAGTTGAGAGTGTGTTGCTGGAAAAGCACAGCAGGTCGGACAGCATCCAAACAGCAAGAGAATTGACATTTCAGGCCGGAGCCTGATGAAGTTATGATGATCAGTCATGATGTTAATAAATGGTGAAACAGGCTTGAAGGGCCGAATAACCGACTCCTGCTCTTATTTTCTATGTTTCTCAATTTTTTTCTATTCCATTCTATTTCAGTTTAATCATTTTCAGCACTGCTGCCTCACAGCGCCAGGGACCTGGGTTCAATTCCCGCCTCAGGCAACTGTCTGTGTGGAGTTTGCACATTCTCCCCGTGTCTGCATGGGTTTCCTCTGGTTGCACTGGTTTCCTCCCACAGTCCAAAGATGTGCAAGTTTGGTGAATTGGCCATGCTAAATTGCCTGTAGTGTTAGGTATGTTAGTCGGGGGTAAATGTAGGGGAATGGTTCTGGGTGGGTTGCTCTTCGGAGGGTCGGTGTGGACTTGTTGGGCTGAAGGGCCTGTTTCCACACTGTATGTAATCTAATCTAATCTAATCATTAGTTCTGAATTTTGTTTATTTGTTTTATGTTTGCAAGCTCTTCATTTCCATTTATAAATTAAGTATTTAACTATTTGAAGGTGAGGATCACGTAATTTCCACACAATGTTTAGATATACATGTACATGAGCTTACTTTTGCTCTGCCATTAACACATTGTATTAGCTCTTCACTTTTTGTCAGCATCTTCTGATTCATAATCTATTTTATTAGATTTACAAGGAGTAGTCTGTCTTTCTCCTCCTCGGTTCTGATTTTGTGTCTATTCTTTCCTAAAGCCTGGACACCCTTCTCTACAAACAATGAATTTTATATAAGATCATGGTTCTGAAGCAGTGATATTGAAGATGCATTAACGTTTACCCAATCTGATAACATCGCACTGTCTTTGAATGGAAGAGAAGCAGTCCATCATAAGGTCTCAATGGAAACAGATATATCATTTCTGTTTTTTGGTAGCATTTGTAAGTTTGCTGACCTAATCAATGTAACTCGTACCTCATGTTATCCTGCAACGAACTACATTTTGTTGTTAAGGCAAGTGCTTCTTGTTAAGACTCACTAGTGGTTCATCATGTACCACTGTTAACAGAACAAATAGGACAATTGAAAATATTCTACTCAACCACAAGCTGTCAGTGATTGATACTGCAATATATAGCAGTGCTGCTATTGCAATGCCTCAGTTGTTTATATGCATCATGATGGAAGTTGCATTTGTTGAGGCATTCCTTCCTACTGCACAGGTGATGTTGTGATCAGGCTGGTGTAATAGACCAATGCCTGAGCCTGCCAGCTGCCTGTACTGCTCACAAAACATAATTTTTCACTGTACTTAGGTACAGTGACTACAATAAATCAAATCAAATCAATGCCCCTGATACTTTCCATAACATGCACGGAGATGTCAGCCAGATCAGAGGCTTCACAATAAGGTTTGAAGACTATCCCTAATGTGCTGACTCATTGCATCCACTGATTCCACCTACTCTCACTAGGTGAGACATATGGATTGGTCAGCCTGACCATCTTCATGACGAGTGTGATCCTCTGAGAACTGGGATTTTTGTTGAGGTCTTTAAAATGCATCAGCTGGATTTCTGCTTGCACAGTTTACCATTCTGCACAAATTGTCATTGGACAGAAATGGAGGTGGGATTTTGAGCCATCTCACTTGGCAGCCATTATCCTTTTAGCCATCTCATTTGCTTTTCGATCCTCTCAGCAATATGAAGGTTATAACCATATATGTGAAATACAATAAAACAAGAGGAGAGATTTACATTGATCTGTTGACACTATCACCCATCTTATGCAATTGTAGAAAATTTCTTTCAGCAATTTACCAGATCTCTAGGAAAGCCAGATCCAGTTCATCTTGTTTGAAGTTCATATCCACCTTGAACTAAAATCAGTTGTAATTACTAATCTTACTGAACAAAATAACAATTTGCTCACCTTCATTCTTTTCCTGGAAGAAACATTTACTGTTACATACAGAGACGACTTCCACTGAAGGTTCCTTTTGAAATTTTGTACTCTACAAATAGTCACAGTTCTTACTTATAAAACTTAAGGTGTTGCACTGGCAATCCCAAATGTATGGTGTTGGCCACATTTTTCTTTCAAAATCCCCAGTCCAGTTACACAATAACAGGCCACATTCACTTCCGTCTATTTGTTGCATTTCTCAGCTCAATCGTACCAGATCAGGGCCCTTTCTTTTCATAAATTCCACTTTAAGCATGGATTTACCAACCTCATTTCTCATCCAAAAGTCTCATTCCCTAGTCTATGTTGACTGGCAGATATAATTTTTCACTTTCAAAAGCCTTCATCCGAGCTATTGCATTCATGTTCCAGATTTCTTTCTTCAAGACTCCAACTCCCCAGTTACATAATGATTGACAGATTAAGTTCCTTAAATTTTACTTGGCATTACACTTCCACCACCACATGGGGCATTTCCTGTGTACCGGGTGGAGTTGGATCAGAAATACTTCTAAAAAAAGAATGCTTTTACAATTTTGATACATTAAGGAGTCTTAGAAAAATGTCCTTCACACTTCCATTTTAAATACTTTAATTTTACATCTCATTTAGTCACTGCTTAAGGAGGCAAACTTTTACTGAATTTTTAAAAATTAAGAAGTCTTCAAGATGCTTCGGGTAATTGTGATGACCATAAAGTTACACAGTGATATTAATGCATTATCAATCTTTTCATTAAAATAATTGTAGATTGTTTTACTTATAAGTTTTCACTTGTTACAGGTTGATGGAAAATGAAGTAAAATAACTCAAGATTGTTGTACAACAGATTCACAACAGAATATAACATTTAATCAGTGAAATAAAATATTAATGGAGTTAGATAGGATGAGTTATGAAATGTTTCAATAAAGATATTGGTCATTCACTGTACAAGCATTGTCTCTGGTGTTACAAAATTATATCAAATGCTATTCACACATCACCCTTGTGATCTACATTTCCAGCTGGTTAAGCAAAAGTTTGATTTTAAAAAACCCATTTTCATTATCAAAGCATTTTATGGCATTTCCCTGTCCAACCTTTGTAACCTCTTTTGGCCTTTGAGATATCTGTATTTCTCCAATTTTGGCTTTAGTGTTTCACCAATTTTAACCACTCCACCATTAGCAGTTATACTTTGAGCTGTTAAACACTTAAGCAATGGGATTTTGTTGTGAATTCTCTTTACCATTTTTAAATACCGCTTCTGGAGCTTAATGTCAGATCTTGATGATACTCCTGTGAAGTGTGTAGACTGTTTTACAATATCAGAGATGCTATATAAATGCAAGCTTCATTAAATATGCATAACATTGTTGTGTATGTCCTAGGACTTTAGTCATAGATGAATAATTTCAAGACTATATCAATTTTATGTATGCAGTTCAAATTACGGCTCAATTTTCTCAACCTTATTATCTCTATAATGGCTCTAATAGCTCTAAAAGGCAATGGTAAAGTCAAGATTGGAGATGGAACCATTAAATAATTTCAAGCACTTTGACTTGATAATAAACACCAAAGTTAAATCCAAGAGTGAAATGAAGTAGGATGTGCTACAGCAAGAATTGTGGCCAATGATTTAAGCAACTCTTGAAATTCCAAAATCATCAAAATGAAGCTGAAAAATGTTTCATACTGTCACTAATGTAATGTTGGATGCTGTAAGTGGAAGAGTCTGAATCTAGAAAGCAAGAGAAGGATAAACAATTGAAACATGACCTTGCCCTAAAGGACTCCTGAAGAATAACAATTTTCTTCTTTAGTGTAATTTTTCTTCTTTAGCCTTCTTTAGTGTAACTGAAAGAACCCCAGCAGTTTGTTGCGAATCTGTCTTTCTGGCTTGATGAAAGGGAAAAAAAAACTGTCCAGTCTATTTGAAAGTAGTTTTGGAACAGCTGAATTTAAGGGTTCCAGAAATCAAGATTCAATCTATAAATATCTGTAACTCTACAGAACAGCTTTGAATAATTGGCTTTTTCACAAGTTAACCAAAATTGGTCCTAAGATTAAGTCTTCAGACTTGAACCTGAACTGACAAATTCTGTTTCTCTGAAGATGCTGTCAGATACTTGCATTTTATCCATTTATGTATTCAGATTTGTAGTGAGTACATTGTTTTATTCGCAATTATGTTATGTACATAGATGTTGCTCATTTATTCAATCATGTCAGTTTTCAACTATTGAGCAACTTGTTATGAAGGTGTTGAGGTACTGTTCCTTTAAGAAAGTTGAAAAGCTAGCAAGGACACAGCACAAACTATTCTGAACAAAGTAACAATGTAACACTTGGTCGAAACAAATAGCAGCAGCTGGGTTGCCATGGAACCAGAAACATATTCAAATTTGACCAATCAATTTAAATTATGCCCCAAGGTACCAAAATCCAATCAAATTTGAATTTAGTATTTTGATAATATTGAAACCAATGAAATGATCCAATGCTTTGGGATATAAAATTGGACATTTTGAGCAGCTAGAGCAAGAATTGCCAAGCCACCAACAAGTACAGACTGCCAGTACTATAGCTCTCTGAAAGGTACCTGTCTATAAGAAGTTTTTGCAGCAGAACATCGAAAAGATGACAGAGGAAACTCTGCAGAGGAAGATACAGAGAGAAGATTTGACAGCTGACTGGTTTTGAAAGTTGATTTTTTTAAATAAATGTTAATCAGGATTTATATCAGACTAGTTTTATATAATGGGAGGTAAAAGATAAGTTTAAGAGAAAGGAGATGTAATAGTTGTTGGTTTTAATATTCTCTGTTGGACTGAAAGAATAAAGTTGTTCATTTTTCCGATAAATAGTGACCTCTGGGGTAAGTCTTTGCCTCTCGAATTTTAACAGATTACAGCATGGGGTGAATCTTTTCAGTGTGGCTGGTTTAAATTAACAGAGGAGTTTACCCTGTAACAAACTATTTTTAACTCTTTAACATTGAATCGTCAGACTTAACCTAGCTAATTATGGGTAATGTTACTTTTACCAAAAAAAACTAGGTTTTGAAAGTATTGCAAGCTGATGTTTGGGCTCTTAAGGTGTATGATTTCAACGTGACAGGATGTGGTGTGTAAACCCATCTGAGAAAACATCAAAATGTTTGCTCGACAGAAATAATTTGTATTTACACAACTACTTCAGGCTGAACCCCAGTCAATGTTACATTAAATGTTTTACTCCATTACAAATGGTCTCACGTGGAAAATTATTTAGGAACTACTCAGGTTACTAGGGCAAGCAGAATTTAACAAATGGTGTGCTCATGCTGTCACTATAGCTCAGCCTCCTATTGCACTGCAATTGATCCAGATATGAGAACCTAATCACTTTAAAATGTGTTTCATTACTTCTTCCTTCACTTTTTCACATTGTGACACTCCATCGTGTTACAGCAGATATAGATTTATAATTATAAAGGTGTATAACAACTTAACAGATTTACAGAATATAAGTTTATATTCCATCATTGACAATAATAAGAGTCGTGCTCAAAATGTTAGAATTCTGAGTAATATGCCATTGCATCTTGTTAGTACCTTTAACATAGTGAAACATTCCAAGGATGGAGACAACAAGGATTTGCCTTCCTTCCCAAATGTGAATTCCTAATCTTAGTTGTGGAGTTACAGTTAAAAAATAATAAGTTGAACTCAGCATTTTCTCAGTGGGCTGAAGGTTGAGCAAATGTGAAGGGGACAGTGATGCATTTGACACATTTCATACATGGCCTAGCCAAACACCAGTAAACAGATTACAAACCTGTTCCCGGTGTCAGTGAAAAACCTTTGACATGCTAAAAGAAACATAGTGAGGAGAATATTAAAGTGCTTATGAAAAAATCGAGTAAAAAAAGTTGGCATCAATTACAATTTGCACTGTTCATCTTTTCAAGACAGAAGAAAATAAGGTGCAACATGAAATATATTTACATAACCTAATTTGCCTTGGAAAAAAATAAGCTGAGGTAAGCCAATTTAAGGAATTTAGCAACTCTCTAAATGTAACTTTCAGATTTTTCTAAAACTGTTGAACCATTCCCGGGGGGTGGGGAGGGGGGCGGGGGCGGATTTCATTTAGTTTCTAAATTCTAAGAAAGATAGAAAAGTGACTTGCTCTGCTGATACAAAGCTGTGTCAAATTGATAAGAGTATCTCCACATTGCACAGTAACCTATTTGATATGCATTGTTTGATACAGTGGCATATCTTAAGTAGAAAGGATTTATTGACAACACCAGTGTCAGTCAATGCACTAAAAGTATTGAACCCTGTTTGCCCTTGGCCCTGTGAGAGGCTGCACATTACAGACCTCTCACCACAAGAACTGATTAGATTTATAGGAGATTTCTGATGGTGATGAAATGCCAGAAATGAAAACCATAGGTGAAAAATATTCAATCTTGTTCCTAATGGGCCCATGACCCTATAACCATCAGTATACAAGGCATTATCATGCAAAAGCTGCCAAACAATCATTAGGTGATGGAATATTTCTGCTAAAGGCCAAATTATTGACGCCAGTAACAATGGATGACTACTAGATTTATTGTAAGCAATAAAGGGTAATTAAGTTAATATATATTACGTCAATTTATATCTGGATGAGGGTCCTGTTAAAGTGAATCTTCTAAGAATCTGATTACTTATTTTGCAATTTCAACATCTGAAGTATTTAGATATCCATTCTAATCATTTATATGGACTTCTTATCAGGCAAACACATTGCTGTTTCACAAAGTAGAAACGTTTGTTTAATAAATGTAGACTCTGCCTTAATAACCAAAAATGATTCTGACACCAAATAAATAATCAATACCTTCATTTACTTCTATCAACCAATTCATAAATACCAGTCACCAAGTTAAATTATCTTGCCAAGCACTTTTAAATGTGCTTATTTATTGTTACCTTATCCAAATCAATTATGAAAGCAGTCAGTATCCCTCAAGTGCAGATAAAAAACCATTATAGCTAATTTTCCAATCTATTTAACAACACAGATGAAATAAAGCACATTGATCTGATAATAAAACACTTGGCATTTGTTATCCATGTCCTTGCTACTCTTTCAACTGAATGCCAAAAGATTGATCAATTGATCACCCACAAACATATACATTCATTTATTGCTTTCACAATGGAATAATGCTAGTGCTAATCAGTTGGTCAAGCATCGTTATATTGAGTCAATATTTCAAATGTAAATCATGTATTAGTTCTGAGAATGGGCCAAGTGTACACCTGATACTTCTTAAATGTTACAAACGTGTCTATCTCTACCACCCTTTCAGGTAGTGAGTTCCAAATTCCCACCAGCCCCTGGGTGAAAATGTTTTTCTTCACATCTTGTTTAAAACACCCTCCTCTTTAATTAAGTATATGCCCAGGTGTTTAATCACTCTACCAAAGGGAAAAGTTTCTTCCTGCTGACCAAACCAACAATTTTATATATCTCAATCATTTCCACCTTCAGTCTCTTCTGTTCCAAGGAAAATAACCCCAGTCTGTCCAATCTCTCTTCATAACTAAAACTCTCCAGCCTCGGCAACATCCTGATCAATCTCCTCTGTACCTTCTCAAGTACAAACACACCCCTCCTACAACATAGATTTCAGAACTGTACACAATACTCTCTTTGTGGCCTCACCAACAGTTTATACAATTCCAGCATCACCTCCCTGTCCTTAAACTGTATGTCTCAGCTATTAAAGGCAAATATCCCATATGCCTTCTTAACCACTTTAACTACCTGTTCTGCTACCTTAATGGACCAGTGGACATGCACACCAAGGTCTCTCTGATTCTTGGTGTTTCCTGTGGTCCTACCATTTATCATGCATTCCATTGTCTTGTTTATATACATCATTATGCACTTATCCAAACTGAATTCCCTTTGGCACTGCTCACTCTCCTGGTTGGGGAGGATAGTCCATAGTGTCCTACAGCATGGAGACAGAGCCTTTGGCTCAAACTGGTCCATGCCAACCAAAATATCCATCCGCTCTAACCTTATTTCCCTGCACTAGACTAATATCCTTCTAAATCTATCCATGTATTTGCTCAAATGCCTTTTAAATATTGTTAATGTACCCACCTCCGCTGGCAACTCATTCCATATACGCACCACCCTCTGTATAAAAACAGTTTCCCCTCTAATCTTAAACTGATGCCCTCAAGTCCTTGATTCCCCAACCCTGGGAAAAAGACTAAATACTTTCACCTTATCCATGTCTCTCACAATCTTATACACTTCTGTAAGATCCCCCCTCAGTCTCCTACACTCTAAAGAAAAAATCCTAGCTTGTCCAACTTCTCCCTATAACTCAGATCCTTGAGTCCTGGCAATGTCCTTGTAAATTTCTTCTGCATGTGTTCCAGTTTAATAACATCCTTCCTATAGCAAGGTGATCAAAACTGAACATAATACTCCAAATGGGGCCTCATCAACATTCTGTATAATTGCAGCATAACTTCCCAACTTCTATACTCAATGCCCTGACCGATGAAGGCTAGTGTGCAAAAAGCCTCCTTCATTGCCCTGTCTACCTATGATTCCACTTTCAGAGAACCGTGCACCTGAACTCCAAGGTACCTTAGGGCCATACATTCACCATGAAATGCCTACCTTGATTTGACTTTCCAAAATGCAAGACCTCACACTTATTTATATTAAACTCCCTTTGCCATTTCTTGGCCCACTTCCCCAGTTGATCAGGGTCCTGCTGGAATTTCTGATAATCTTCCTCAATGTTCATAATACCACCTGAAATGTCGACTCTTCTGCTTCTCAGATGCTGTCTGACCTGTTGTGCTTTCCCAGTGACATGCAGGTCCTTGGACTCCTCCATCGCCAGATTATAGCAACACGATGGCTGGAGGAAGAACGCCTCATCTTCCGCCTAGGAACCCTCCAAACACAAGGGATGAACTCAGATTTCTCCAGTTTCCTCATTTCCCCTTCCCCCACCTTGTCTCAGTCCCAACCCTCGAACTCAGCACCACCTTCCTAACCTGCAATCTTCTTCCTGACCTCTCTGCCTCCACCCCTGCTCCGGCCTATCACCCTCACCTTAACCTCCTTCCACCTATCGCATTTCCAACGCCCCTCCCCTAAGTCCCTCCTCCCTACCTTTTATCTTAACCTGCTTGGCACACTTTCCTCATTCCTGAAGAAGGGCTCATGCCCGAAACATCGATTCTCCTGCTCCTTGGATGCTGCCTGACCTGCTGCGCTTTTCCAGCAACACATTTTCAGCTCTAATCTCCAGCACCTGAAGTCCTCACTTTCTCCGAGTGCTTTTCCAGTGCCACACTTTTCAATAGTGATCTTCAGTATCTCGCAAACTTATTAATTCTACCTTGTACATTCTCATCCTGTCATCGATATAGATAACAAACAGCAATGGGCCCACCACCAACCGCTCAGGCACTCCACTAGCCACAGGCCTCCAGTCAACAAGCACCCTTACACGACTACCCTCTGCTTCCTATCATCAAGCCAACTGTGTATCCAATTTACCAGCTCCCCCTGGGTTCCATATGATCTAACCTTCCAGGGTAGCCTACCATGTGGAACTTTATAAAAGGCCTTACTGATATCCCTATGGACTACGTCTACCACCCTACGCTCATCAACCTTCCTGGTCACTTCATCAAAGAACTCTAACAAATTTGTGAGGCATGATCTCCCACTCACAAAGACATGCTGACTACCCCTAATCAAACTCTTTCCAAATGCATGTATATCTTATCCCTCAGAATCTTCTCAAGTAACTTACCTACCACAGATGTTAGGCTTACTGATCTATAGTTCCCAGGCTTTTCTTTGCAGCCCTTCTTGAATAAGGGCACATTTGCTGCCCTCCAGTCTTCTGGGACTTCACTGTGGCTAACGATGTTGAAAGAATATCAGCCAGGGCCCCACAATTTTTTCTCTAACCTCTTGCAGTGTTCTTGGATATATCTGGTCAAAACCAGAAGATTTATCCAATTACAGACATTCTAATACGCCCAACACCTCCTCAGCTGTGATATGGACTATCCCCAAGATATGACCACGACCTTCCCCAAGATCCCAAGTCTTCATGTCTTTCTCCATCGTAAACACAGAAGAGAAATACTCACTGAGGACCTCACCCATCTCCTGCAGTTCTACATATACATGTCTACCTTGACCCTTGAAGGATCCTATTCTCTCTTTAGTTAATTAAAGAACCTCTTTAGATTCACCCTAACCTTCTCAGCCAAGGCTACTTCATGCCCCCTTTTGCCCTCCTGATTTCCTATTGATTCCCTTGATCCCAGTGCCTATACCTAAACCATACTTCCTTTTTTCTGGTCAAAGCCTCAAAATCTCTTTTTATCCAGGGATCCCTATTCCTGTTAACCTTGCCTTTCACCCTCCCAGGAAAGTATAGACCTTGAACTCTAGCTATCTCACTTTTAAAGTCCTCCCACTTGCTGGAGGTCTCTTTGCCTGCAAACAGCTACTCCACTCAACTACTCCACTATATCTGAAACTTGAAAGGGTTCAGAAAAGATTTACAAGGATGTTGCCAGGTTTGGAGGAATAAGCTGGGGCTTTTTTTCCCTGGAGTGTCGGAGGCTGAGGGGTGACCTTATAGAGGTTTACAAAATTATGAGGGGCATGGATAGGGTAAATAGACAAAGTCTTTTCCTTGGGGTGGGGGAGTACAGAACTAGGGAGCATAGGTTTAGGGTGAGATGGGAAAGATATAAAAGAGACCTAAGGGACAACTTTTCGTGCAGAGGGAGGTATGTGTATGGAATGAGCTGCCAGAGGAAGTGGTGGAGGCTGGTACAATTGCAACATTTAAAAGGCATCTAGATGGGTACATGAATAGGAAGGGTTTGGAGGGATATGGGCCAAGTGCTGGCAGGTCGGACTAGATTGGGTTGGGATATCGAGTCGGCATGTTGGACCAAAGGATTTGTTTCAATTTTGTATATCTCTATGACTCTATAACCCCTGTAACAGAGTCTATTTCCATCAAAATTGGCCTTGCCCTTCTTTAGCACTTGAACCCGTGGACCAGTTTTATCTGTCTCCAAAACTATTTTAAAATTAATAGAACTATGGTCACTGGTTCCAAGTGCTCCACCACTGTCACCTTTGTCACCTGTCACCTGAGCTGGCTCATATTGGGAGATGTTCAGGTAGTCAAGGGATAGTTGGGTGTTGTCAAGTTAGATCAGTGGAGCTGGTGCTGGTGGCTGACAGGAGGGATGTTCAATGGTTCACTCATTCTGGTTGGCTGTTGAAGTAAGGATGATTGGAGAAATGAGTCATGTAGTTAACCTGATTGTAGTGTAGGTTTTATAATCATAGAGTCACAGAGCTGTTCAGCATGGAAACAGACCTTTCAGTCCAACTTGTCTATGCTGAATGCTTTCCTAAGCTAATCGAGTCCTATTTGCCAGCACTTAGCTCAACACCCTCCAAACCCTTCCTATCTAAATATTGTAATTGTACCAGCCTCCACCACCTCCTCTGGCAGCTCATTCCATAAACATACCAACCTTTGTGTGAAAAAGTTACTCCTTAGGTTCCTTTTAAATCTTTTCCTGCTCACCTTAAACCTATGCCCTCTAGTTTTGGACTGCCCCATCCCAGGGAAAAGTCCTTGGTTATCCACCCTATCCATGCCCCTCATGAGTTTATAAACCTCCATAAGGTCACCCCTCAGCCTCCAATGCTCTAAGGAAAATAGCCCCAGCCTATTTAGCCTCTCCTTATACCTCAAACCCTCCATCCCTGGCAACATCCTTGCAAATCTTTTCTGAACCCTTTCAAGTTTCACAACATTCTTCTTGTAGCAGGGAGACCGGAATTGCACACAGTATTCCAAAAGTGACCGAACTAATGTCCCATACACGCATAACATTCCAACTCCTATACTCAGTGCACTGACCAATAAAGGTAAACATACCAAACGCCTTCTTTACTACCCTGTCTACCTATGACTCTGTTTTCAAGGAACTATGAACCCACATTCCCAAGGTCTCTTTGTTCAGCAACACTCGCCATGTCCTTTAACATTCAGTAAAAATGTCCTGCTTTGACATGCCTTTCCAAAATGCAGTACCTCACATTTATCTAAATTAAACTCCATTTGCCAATCCTCAGCCCACCTGCCCATCTGATCAAGATCCTGTTGTAATCTGAGGTAACCTTCTTAGCTATCCACTACACCTCCAATTTTGGTGTCATCTGCAAATTTAGTAACCATACCTCCTATGTTCACATCCAAATCATTTATATAATTGACAAAAGCAATGGACCCAGCACTGACCCTTGAGGCACACAGTTGGTCACAGGCCTCCAGTCTGAAAAGCACCCTCCACTACCACCTTCTGTCTCCTACCTTTGAGACAGTTCTGTATCCAAAAGGCTAGTTCTCCCTGTATTCCATGTGCTGTAACCATGCTAACCAGACTATCATGTGGAACCTTGTCAAATGCCTAACTGAAGTCCATATCATAAGTAATTAGGAAGTATCTGAAGTACTTAAGTAGCTCACTGAGCTGAAGGGTTTGTTTTCAGACGTTTCCACACCATGACTAGGTAACACCATCAGCGAGAGTCTCCAGTGAGCGTTGTTGGTATGTCCCACCTCTCTATTTATACCACAAGCACTTCACTGGAGACTTACTGATGATGTTACCTAGTCATGGTGTGGAAACTTAATTTAAATGACGAAACATCTGAAAACAAGCCTTCCAGCTCAGCAAGTCAACTTATATACTTATCATCAATCTGAGCTACAAAACGTTTCAAAAATTGCTAATATCTGACTTTTCAGACTTGAATTCAGATCAAAACCATGCTGACAGAGTTCTAGGCAGTGGGTAATTTTATAGCAAAAGGCTAAACTTCCACTATAATTCCCACATGGATTAGTATGTAAAGACTTTCATAGGTTTCTGACGCACACTAGGTCATAGATTTGGCATCTGATGATTCAATATCAAGTCACCAAATCACTTCAATAGGTTTTCTTCTTTCTCTCCCTCCCACTATGTCTCAGTGTACTCCCCAGTTCTGTCATTGGGGTGGAGAATGTCTGCTCAACATTAGAGCCTATTGCTCTGGACATTTGGTCAGGTAACCTCAGGGAATTTGTGTCTGGAAGGGCCAGACATGCCAAGGAGTTTCTTGCCAGAGGCAGGTTGACCCTCCATGACTTCAACTTCCTAGAGTAGGGGGTGTCAGACAGGATGGAGGTGGAGGACCTGGCCATTTCTGCAGCATCCTTATTGGAAATCTCTGAGGCATCTACATGTGGTTCCTCATCTATATGTGAGCCCGTGGGCAGTACCTATAATAAAGGGACAGTAATACACTGCCAATATTGCAATGAAAGCCTAGCTTGCCCAAGACTGTGCGAGTCAAGTCACAGGAGCACTTTAATTCATGGCCTTCTGGTTTAGAGACAAGAGGGCTACCAATCAATCAAGGCTGACAACATAATTCATTCCTCAACTTCCACTTTCAGTAACAGTAAATGTATTTTCTTTCAAAAATCTTTTTTGTAGAATGGTATTTATTGATTTGTTTTTTAAAAAAAGTCACTGTAAATGGTAACTACAAGCCTCATTAAATTCTGGACTGAAGCAAGCTTCCACATAGACTTCAAGATATAATTTGTCACAGAGAATGTAGTAATTTTTCAAGAATTATAATATTTTAATTTGCACATTATCCCCACAGAAGATTAAATGATGCTAAAGGCAACTCATATACCTAGCTTAAAAAGATATGATGAACTGATTCCAAAATATATTGATTTGATAGTGTAATCAGGAGAAAGGTCATTATTTTGAAACAATAATAAACTTTCTGTTAGACTCAAAGTGACTCAGCTTTTTAATGGTTTCCTCAGACTTGTTTGATCAAATAAATGCACGTGCTCACTCACAAGTGTAACAATTACGCTGCCACCATTTTTTGTATAATAGAAAGCCAGTCACAACAACCTACAGTTTTCCAGAATGTTTTTAGCTTCAAGTCAAGCTGCTAAAGGTCACTGATAAAGTTTAAATTCCAGTGCTTCATGCAAATCCCTTGCAGCTTCTGTCTATAGAATAAAACTCGCCCTAAATTTAGCAATCTTGTCTTTAGGGAAAATTGTATTAACTTTTCTAAGAAGGGAGAAATGCAAGTGCTACCTTGGGAAATTGAGAGTATCTTTGTGATGTTGAAGTTCAGTTCTATTCAGCACTGTTACAGCATTCAAATTTAATTAGTTCCTTGGAAATGAATATCTTAATTGTCACAAGGCTATGCCCCTTTACTTTTGAAGATATGATTTATTTTTAAACTTTTAACTGGATGGAAGTTTTGCAGATTTGACTGAGACAAGACAAAGTGCTTAAATTTCAACAACCCCCCACCCTACTCCTCAAAGGTGGAGATGGGAGAACCAACAAATCAGCCCTGGCAGGAGGATGGAGTGGAATAAACTGCCTCCAAACCAGATCCATTAAACCCTTGTGCAGTCTCAGGAAGATGGGATTTACAAACATGAAGCTTTGGACATTGCCAACATGTCTGTCAAAGAGAGACACACCCCTCCCAAAAATAATTCCAGAAGTATATATTGGAACTGATCCTTCAGAACAGTTAGATTACTGTGAGGAACTCTGATGTCTTCATTGTTCCAGGTGGCTAACTACCTCAACAAGTGGAGCAGCTACCCTTGAGTAATGATACTGAGGAGGAGCAACCATGAGGTACAAGGGATTAGCATCTCAGAACAAACCCAGGGGTGCCCTGCCTCTCCACCGCCCTACCTCTCCACCGCCCTACCTCTCCAACCCCCTGCCTCTCCACCGCCCTACCTCTCCACCCACCTGCCTCTCCACCGTCTCTCCACACCCGCCTCTCCACTGCCTCTCCAGCCCCCCGCCTCACCACTGCCTCTCCACCCCCCTGCCTCTCCACCGCCCTGCCTCTCCACCCCCCGCCTCTCCAATGCCTCTCCACCCCTTGCCTCACCACTACCCTGCCTCACCACCACCCTGCCTCTCCACTGCCCTGCCTCTACACCCCCTGCCTCTACACCCCCTGCCTCTCCATCCCCCGCCTCTCCATCCCCCGCCTCTCCAATGCCTCTCCACCCCTTGCCTCTCCACTGCCCTGCCTCTCCACCCCCCTGCCTCTCCACCCCCCGTCTCTCCACTGCCCTGCCTCTCTAACACCCAGTCTCTCCACACCCCTGCCTCTACACTGCCCTGCCTGTCCACCAGCCCACCTCTTCACCCCCCTGCCTATCCACCCTCCTGCCTCTCCACTGCCTCTCCACCGCCTCTCCACTCGCCCACCTCTCCACCCTCCTGCCTCTCCACTCGCCCACCTCTCCACCCTTCTGCCTCTCCACCCTCCTGCCTCTCCACCCTCCTGCCTCTCCACTCCCCTGCCTCTCCACCCTCCTGCCTCTCCACTCCCCTGCCTCTCCACTCCCCTGCCTCTCCACCCTCCTGCCTCTCCACCCTCCTGCCTCTCCACTCCCCTGCCTCTCCACCCCCATGCCTCTCCACCCTCCTGCCTCTCCACTCCCCTGCCTCTCCACCCCCATGCCTCTCCACCCTCCTGTCTCTCCAGTCCCCTGCCTCTCCACCGCCCTGCCTCTCTACCACCCTGCCTCTCCACACCCCTGCCCCTCCACTGCCTCTCCACCGGCCTGCCTCTCCAACCCTCTGCCTCACCACCAGGCAGCCTATCCACCCCCTGCCTCTCCAACCCCCTGCCTCTCCAGCCCCTTGCCTCTCCACCACCCTGCCTCTCCACTGTCCTGCCTCTACAACCCCTGGCCACTACAATGCCCTGCCTCTCCACTGCCCTGCCTCTCCACCACCCTGCCTTTCCACCCTGCCTCTCTGTCACCCTGCCTCTCCACCACCCTGCCTTTCCACCCTGCCTCTCTGTCACCCTGCCTCTACAACCCCCTGCCTCTCCACCGTCCTGCCTCTCCACCCCCCTGCCTCTCCACCCTGCCTCTCTACCACCCTAACTCTACAACCCCCTGCCTCTCCACCCCCCTGCCTCTCTAGCGCCCTGCCTCTCCACCCCCCCCGCCTCTCCACCCCCCCGCCTCTCCACCCTGCCTCTCTACCACCCTAACTCTACAACCCACTGCCTCTCCAGCGCCCTGCCTCTCCACCCTGCCTCTCTACCACTCTGTCTCGACAACCCACTGCCTCTACACCACCCTGCCTCTCCACCCCCCTGCCTCTCCACCCCCCTGCCTCTCCACTGCCCTGCCTCTCCATTGCCCTGCCTCTCCACCACCCTGCCTTTCCACCCTGCCTCTCTGTCACCCTGCCTCTACAACCCCCTGCCTCTCCACCACCCTGCCTCTCAACCCCCCTGCCTCTACAACCCGCTGCCTCTCCAGCGCCCTGTCTCTCTATCACTTGACCTCTCCAACATCCTACCTCTCCGCCGCCCTACCTCTCCACTGCCCTGCCTCTACAACCCCCGCCTCTCCACCCCCTGCCTCTCCACCCCCTGCCTCTCCACCCCCCTGCCTCTCCACCCCCTGCCTCTCCACCCCCCTGCCTCTCCACCCCCCTGCCTCTCCACTGCCCTGCCTCACCACCACCCTGCCTCACCACCACCCTGCCTCACCACCTTCTGCCTCTCCACCGCCCTGCCTCTCCACCGCCCTGCCTCTCCACCGCCCTGCCTCTCCACCCCCCTGCCTCTCCACCCCCCTGCCTCTCCACCCCCGCCTCTCCACCGCCATGCCTCTTCAGCGCCCTGCCTCTCCACCACCCCCTGCCTCTCCACCGCCCTGCCTCTCCACCCCCCTCCCTCTACAACCCCCTGCCTCTCCACCCTCCTGCCTCTCCACCACTCTGCCTCTCCCCCTGCCTCTCTACCACCCTGCCTCTACAAACCCCTGCCTCTCCACCACTCTGCCTCTCCCCCTGCCTCTCTACCACCCTGCCTCTACAACCCCCTGCCTCTCCACCCTCCTGCCTCTCCACCACTCTGCCTCTCCCCCTGCCTCTCTACCACCCTGCCTCTACAAACCCCTGCCTCTCTACCACCCTGCCTCTACAAACCCCTGCCTCTCCACCACCCTGCCTCTCCACCCTGCCTCTCTACCACACTGCCTCTACAATCCCCTGCCTCACCACCACCCTGCCTCTCCACCCCCCAGCCTCTCCACTGCTCTGCCTCTCCACCCTGCCTCTCCACCCCCCCGCCTCTCCACTGCTCTGCCTCTCCACCCTGCCTCTCCACCCCACTGCCTCTCCAGCACCCTGCCTCTCCACCCCACTGCCTCTCCACCGCCCTGCCTCTCCAGTGCCCTGCCACTCCACCCCCCTCCCTCTACAACCACCTGCCTCTCCACCGCCCTGCCTCTCCACCCCCTTGCGTCTCCACAGCCTCTCCACCCCTCTGCCTCTCCACTGCCTCTTCACCCCTCTGCCTCTCCACTGCCTCTCCAAAAGATCAGTAAGAGGAGATTCCACTTGGACCTGTGCCGAAGAACCCCAGCTGGCCCGAGACTTCCAGGCCCTGGACCACCAGACATTGCCCAATAAACCCAGCTAAGACAGCCCAGCAAAGTGGTCAACAGGTAGAACCCAAATGGAGCAGTAGGATAAGAAAGAGCACTCAACTCAATTTGTATGCACAGGTGTCAATGTTCTGGAGAACCAAGCACTGTTCACTCTATTAATACTCTATAATTGATTAATTTGATCTCCTTCTTTCTGACAAGGCTTCTGAATGTTTTTTTTAATTTGACTTTTAGCCCACCTTAAAGGACACTGATCAGTTTAACTGCTCATATGTACACCACGTTGAGCAGTGCCCAGAGCGTTGGGACTGCCAGTCTCTGCTGTCCTTTGAGAGGAACAGGATATCAGTTAAGACTTTAAGCTAGGTATCACAGTTGGGGAGTCAACCTGCATGTCATCCACATTTCTACAATAGGTGAATGCCACGTGCACACTGATGTTTGAGGAATGTATGTGCAGCCTCCATGTATTCCTGCATCTGTCCATCCCGATACACTGTCCTGGAAGCTGAATACAAAATCGTTGCAGCAAAGCGAAGAAAATAACCTTAACTTAATGTGAAACAGTGGAGCTAAATGTCCAAATACCAGCAATCAAACATTCCCTTCAGGCATGGAACATTTCTCAGCCACTGTTGGCTCCAAGCTCTGACTGCCCTCATATATTAGTTTAACATTATTTTACCTCAAATCGAGCAGCTGCTGGGTTCCTTTGGGCCTGTCTGTCACATCTCACTGTGGCGCTGGGCTATCTAGGAAGCAGCATCATTAGGGTCACCCCCCTCAGCGTCACCATCAGAATCCTCTCCTTCCCTGTCTGAGGAGACGTGGCTGGTCCACCTCCCTCTCTTATAAATGGTCACCTCATCATTCAGCTCGGTTATGGATGGCACAACAAACAAACACTATCCTGCAGACCCTTATCAACAAGTACTAGAGTATATGTCCTGAGCATCCCTGCCAATAAGAGCACTTCTTCAGTGGCGGGAAAACAGAATTAGGCAAGAACTTTCAAAGACCAACTGGGGGCAGATGCTCACAGGTAAAGGGACGGCTGGAAAATGGGAAGCCTTCAGAAATGAGATAGTGAGAATTCAGAGAAAGTATATTCTTGTCAGGGTGAAAGGAAAGGCTGGTAGGTATAGGAATGCTGGATGACTAAAGAAATTGAGGGTTTGGTTAAGAAAAAGAAGGAAGCATATATAAGCTATAGACAGGATAGATCAAGTGAATCCTTAGAAGAGTATAAAGGAAGTAGCAGTATACTTAAAAAGGGACATGAAATAGCTTTGGCAAATAGAACTAAGGAGAATCCAAAGAGTTTATATAAATACACTAAGGACAAAAGGGTAACCAGGGAGAGAATAGGGCCCCTCAAAGATCAGCAAGGCGGCTTCTGTGTGGAGCCGCAGAAAACAGGGAGATACTAAATGAGTATTTTGCATCAGTATTTACTGTGGAAAAGGATATGGAAGATATAGATTGTAGGGAAATAGATCTTGCAAAGTGTCCAGATTACAGAGGAGGAAGTGCTGGATGTCTTGAAACACATAAAGGTGGATAAATCCCCAGAACCTGATCAGGTGTACCCAAGAACTCTGTAGGAAACTAGAGAAGTGATTGCCGGGCCTCTTGCTGAGATATTTGTATCATCGATAGTCACAGATGAGGTGCCAGAAGACTGGAGGCTGGTTAACATGGTGCCACTCTTTAAGAAGGGCAGTAAAGACAAGCCAGGGAACTATAGACCAGTGAACCTGACCTCAGTGGTGGGCAAGTTGTTGGAGGGAATCCTGAGGGACAGGATGTACATGTATTTGGAAAGGCAAGGACTGATTAGGGATAGTCAACATGGCTTTGTGCATGGGAAATCATGTCTCACAAACTTGATTGAGTTTTTTTAAAGAAGTAACAAAGAGGATTGATGAAGACAAAGCTGTAGATGTGATCTATATGGACTTCAGTAAGGCGTTCGACAAGGTTCCCCATGGGAGACTGATTAGCAAGGTTAGATCTCATGGAATACAGGGAGAACTAGCCATTTGGATACAGAACTGGCTCAAAGGTAGAAGACAGAGAGTGGTGGTGGAGAGTTGTTTTTCAGACTGGAGGCCTGTTACCAGTGGAGTGCCACAAGGATCGATGCTGGATTCTCTACTTTTAGTCATTTATACAAATGATTTGGATGCGAGCATAAGAGGTATAGTTAGCAAGTTTGCAGATGACACCAAAATTGGAGGTGTAGTGGACAGCGAAGAAGGTTACCTCAGATTACAACAGGATCTTGATCAGATGGGCCAATGGGACAAGAAGTGGCAGATGAAGTTTAATTCTGATAAATACGAGGTGCTGCATTTTGGGAAAGCACATCTTAGCAGGACGTATACCCTTAATGGTAAGGTCCTAGAGTGTGTTGCTGAACAAAGAGAACTTGTAATGCAGGTTCATAGCTCCTTGAAAGTGGAGTCGCAGATGGATAGGATAGTTAAAAAAGCATTTGGTATGCTTTCTTTTATTGGTAAGAGTATTGAATACAGGAGTTGGTAGGTCATGTTGCGGCTGTACAGGATATTGGTTAGGCCACTGTTGGAATATTGTGCGCAATTCTGGTCTCCTTCCAATCGGAAAGATGTTGTGAAACTTGAAAGGGTTCAGAAAAGATTTACAAGGATGTTGCCAGGGTTGGAGGATCTGAGCTATAGGGAGAGGCTGAACAGGCTGGGGCTGTTTTCCCTGGAGTGTCAGAGATTGAGGGGTGACCTTATAGAGGTTTACAAAATTATGAGGGGCATGGATAGGACAAATCGACAAAGTCTTTTCCCTGGGATCAGGAAGTCCAGAACTAGATGTCGTAGGTTTAGGGTGAGATGGGAAAGATATAAAAGGGACATAAGGGGCAACATTTTCACACAGAGGGTGGTACATGTGCCACCCTAACCTTTGCACACTTTTTGGGCTGCTCCCATCTTACGTGAAGTCTTGCTCTGCAGCCATACCAATGTGGTGAGGCCCAGTCTACATAGCACATGACTGTGTTTGCCCACTTCCTCAATCAGGAATCGACAAGGAATTTGTGGCCTTCAGCATTACAGTGCATTCCATACATATGGCACTTTGACTCTTGGTGACCTTCATCACCTCCCTATGATACAACCCTTTAGAATGAACAACACTTTCAATATCTTCATCCCTATGTCCATAGGATTCAGATCCTAGAGCCAGTTGGATCATGTATATCTGGCTTCCTCTGTCCACCACTGATGTTGTTTGGGGGGAGTTGTCCTTCAGCTCAGCATATAGTTGGGACATCAGTGCTAGACATGGCTGGAGCCTATTGCCTTTATGCTGCAGTCAGTGCTTCATTTCAGCACCAATTCCTTAACTGAGAGTTCGCAGTTTGGTTACTGTTTTGAATTTTTCCACTTTTGGTGTTATGCAGGAAGATGTGCAAATGAATCTCAGGCCTGCCCATTTTCTCAGCACATTCTCATGAAGGTACTTTTTTTTGACAAATCTGAAGAGAATAATGTGTCATGTGCATTTTCCTTCCAAATCCTCCACCCTAAATCCTCCCCCTTTAACTTATAATATTCCTTCATTTCCTTATAGCTGCTCTTCTTGCCTGACATGCTGTACGAGAAAGGTTGGGAAAATCCTACTCAAAGGGTCTACAAAGTGATCATATTAAAGAGGCCATAGTATCACATCCCAAATGAGTGCAGTTTAGATGATCAAATATGTCAGCCTATCTCCTGTGGGCCTCAACTGAACAGAAATGGAACCATGGAATTTTCCCATTTACTTTGCCAGAATCCAACCAAAATGAAGGCAGATGTCTGGAAAGCACTTTGGAAAATTTCAGTCATAATGTTACCTTACTTTGCGTGCATGATTTTGCTTTATTTGCATCCAAGAGTCTTTCATAACAGTACCATATAAAAGTGGTAAACTGGACTGGGCATTGTATTAGAAAAGCACAGCAGGTCAGGCAGCATTTGAGGAGCAGGAAAATCGACGTTTCAGGCAAAAGCCCTTCATCAGAAATAGAGGCAGGAAGCCTCTGGGGTGGAGAGATAAATTGGGGGTGGGGGGGGTGTGGAAATGAGGAAACTGGTAAAGTCCACATTGGTGCCCTCACCACCCAACGCCTGGAGGAAGAACACTTCATCTTCCGCCTTGGAACACTTCAACCCCAGGGCATCAATTTGAACTTCACCAGTTTCCTCATTTCCCCCCCCCCCCCGCCCCCCCCCCAAACTTCCAGCTCAGCACCGTCCTTAATACCGGTCCTACCTGCCAATCACCCTTCCCACCTATCCACTCCACCCTCTCTCTGACCCATCACCTCGATCCCCACCCCCATTTACCCACTGTACTCTTTGCTACCTTCCCCACCCTCCTCTCTGACCTATAACCTCCATCCCCACCCCAATCACCTATTGTACTCATTGCTACCTTCTCCCCAGCCCCACCTCCCCCATTTATCTCTCCACCCTGGAGGCTCCCTGCCTCTATTCCTGATGAAGGGCTTTTGCCCGAAACGTTGATTTTCCAGTTCCTTGGATGCTGCCTGACCTGCTGAGCTTTTCCAGCACCATTCTAATCTATACTCTGGTTTCCAGCATCTGCAGTCCTCACTTTTGCCTGGGCATTGTATTGGCCTGGGTTTGACCACTGATAGATGCCCATACTGAGAGAAAGTGATGACTAGTTTAACAAAATTCTGCAGTTTTAGCTTGTTTGGCCACCTGCTGCAAGAAACATTTGTTACCAGAGTCAACAGCTGAAGAATGCAGCCAGTACGAGATGCAAGTTGAGACTGCTCTATAAAATGAGCATTTCATTTCCATGGGTACATTTTCACACTCCATGAATTGCTACCCTTTTAGGAGAGAAAAAGAAAATGGACTATTCATCATTTTATACAATTTGGTAGTAGAAATTATTCAAGAGTCAGAAGAGCAGAAGTAGAAGAGAAAACAATTCTGAAGAGGTGGAGGATTAGAGTTTAGACTGATTGTTAAAGTCGATTCTTACTGCCAATGATTTATAAAAAAAAACCTTATAGCATCAGTAGGAGTGTTCCTGCAGGATTGATATGATAATCAACCTTCTCAAACTCAGGAATTGCTCAGCTGGAGACTTGATGTTTTACATTTGTGAGAAAATCTCAAGTTGATAGTCTCAAATCTGAATGTGCTCCCTCCCACTGTTCAGGTAAAACTATATTCCAATTCTGAAAAGCAATTTTTTGTGTCATGTGGAAAACAAATTCTAAACCAAATAATACCTCACTTGATGCAACTAAATCAGTTTGGACATGTTTGGGTTTTTAAAAAATCCCTTTAAACTTTAAAATTCCTGAAAGGTTGGAGTCTATTATTCATTCATAGATGGTAGAATCGGTCATTAATTGCATCCCATATGGAAACACTCTAGAGTTAGATAAATGTTTATGTAGAATTTTAAAAATAACTTATTATGTTGATTTCTCTGAAGAGAAGTTTGTGATAATCATAAACATTTCACAAATATATGATACAATAGAATGAACTATTCATCTTTAAAATAGCTTGTCAACAAATCATATAAACGAATCACTTGTTGCTCATAAACAATTACTAAAACGCTGCTCTTTTTATTTGTTCGTGAGATGAGAACAAGGTCAGCATTTATTGCCCATTCATGACTGACTGTGAGAAGCTTGCAGTGCTTTATAGTATTGAACTGTTATGGTCCACCTGGTGGGCTCATGGACTTAGATCCCATGAAAGTGAAGGAATAGTGATATAGTTTTACTTGATGACGGTGTGCATTTTGAAGGAGAACTTGCCCTGTCTTTCTAGCTCAAGAAGTTACTCATTTGGAAGACGCCGTGGTGATAACTATAGATGGATGTATAGGTGTTTATACCTGCTTAATTGCTGTTTGTTTAAAAATATAATTTCAAAATGAATAAAACTGGGAAATTTCTCAGGTTGACTGTTCTGATTGTTTCAGTTTCAGGAGAAGATGCTAGACATACTTTTATCTGCCTACTCAAAATATACACATGATGCTCTACTGCAACAACAGCAACTGAATTTGTTTTCCACTAATTGGGACTTTTGGTGAAACTGGGGAGGTGGGAAGTAAGCTGGTCATTGATTCTATTGGATGCCATGAATTAAGGGCCAAGTTATGGGCAGCAGGGAGAAAACTTAGCAGCATTGCTGTTTGAAGGAAGTATTGAGATTATTAACATGGACACTACATCAGTTAACATACACCTGACTGGAATTAAAATCTGTTCTCTGAATTTAGAGGTCACATATCATCAGAAACCTGACCATTCACAAGTGGCAATTTCCATCCGAAGGCTCAGTCTCTGTGGGGAAAGTCTGTCCTTCTGCGACTGCCTTTCATTACAATTCAAACTTCCATTAACAGAAGACAGGAAACCAGCGAATGTGCTCGGGCTGCGTCGTTGAGTGGCAAAGCTGTGCAGGAGGTAGACAATTCTGAGGAGCTGAGGATCAGAGCTGTAACAGGGAAGGGCAGACCAGAGAATGTGAAGGTCAACAGCTGGACAGTGCATTGATGGGCAGCAGTGAATGGTGAAAGTGACATCCAAGGGTGAGACTTATCCAACCAATCTTCCTTGACCTAAGAGCAATGGCAGTCAAGTACAGAGGCTGGGTACACCAGACCTGACAACCAACTACACTGGTGCAGGACCAGCAAGAGGTACAGTTTATGGCTGGACAGCTACACCTAGCTACAATGGGGAACTCTCTCTCAAAGGAGAGAGTCTGAAGATGGCTGTATTCTAGAGAATTAGAAATTGAATTGATCATCTGCAGATACTGAAGTACTGATGTGAGAGAAGCTTCCACCTTTCCAGGGAGACAGTCATTAACAACTGTGAGATGCTGCAGGGTTGCTCAGAATTGGGAACGGCTGCACCATGAATGTCCATTATGCTGAATATCATTGTCATATTGCATTTCTGTAATACCCACCTCTGTGGAAGCATCACGGGGGATATGTCTATTCCAGGAAAATGTAGACTGCTGCACTTTCAAAAGAAGGCTGGAGAGTTTGTACAATGCTGGATAATGTGGGCTGTGCCTGCAGTCGGAAAGTCTGCAGGATGAGGCAATGTTTATGATATCGCTCATAAGATAAAGTGGAAGTGAGAATTGTGGTATTGAAAAATCCAACAGATGTTTATTACAGCTCACTAGTATTCTCAACCATTATATTCTTAGGCACACCAATGTGTGGGTTAACATCAAACTGTTAGATTACAACAGAGCAGCATGCTTCAAGTGATCCAAGGTAAGCTGGGAAATAATGCGTTGATATCATTAGGTCGCATGCTATGATACAATGACAATATTACAAGCATACTTCTTAAAGGTATACTGACTGTGAGATATAACACAACATCACATTTACTCAGATTGCCAGTCTTTGTCACCATTACTGGCTTTCCAATAGTACAGGATGCAATAGATTACTCATATGTGGCCATCAAACCTCTTTGGTCATGCTTGGAACCTTCACCAAAAGGAAGACCTTCCACTCGATAAACATTCAGGTGTCCAGCAACGAATGAAATTCCATCCTGCAGGTGTATATCCCCAGGAAGCACTCATGATGCCTATAGACACTCACAGCTGCTGCAGTTGCTTGAGCCATTCACATATCTCCATAAATGGACCCCAGTGACAGGGGGCACCACAGGTCAACCCAGGCCACCACTGAACATACAACAGACTTACTGAAGATGCAATCCTATCATCTGGACCATTCTGGAGGAGCTCTGAAGATGACAGGAATTATTATTGTCTGCTGTGCTCTTCAAATCCTAATGCTTCAGAGGGTGAAGACCTTGCACCCACAGGATTTGGCAAAAGCTCACTCTTCTTCAAATGAGGAGGATGTGGAGGAGGGCAATGAGGAAACAGGCTAGGACCAGCACCAGAAGCCAGAGTTTAATCCTTACAGCCAAGCTAGTTCATGGCAATTGTATTCACTACTGCTTCCATTAGGCACAATGTACCTGGGGTATGCTGTTACAGATGATCCACAGATCACATCTTCCCTACTTTTGATCAGATATATCACTTTGCAGTGTCCATCAACCAGCATCTCCATGCCCAGTGCCACATACAGTGACATAGTCACACTCTGCCTTCATCCTGAAAAACAGGTAAATCAGAGCTAATATTCCAGTTATTTGGAATCTCCTAAACACACAGCAGTGAGCTTAAGAGAGGGCTGGGGCAGGGCCAAGAGTTAACCATGCAACTGCCAGAGAAAGCTGTTATACAAAATGCAGATGTGATTAGAGTATGGGATTGGGACTGTGGTGGCAATGAGAGAATCTGTTTGGAGAAGAGCCTATTGAAGTGCACTGCCAGGTGATTCAACAAGCATTTTTAGTTTAGTTACAGCCTATTAAATATAATAACCCTTTGTATGAGGTGATCCTGACAGGAATTCTATACTTTCCTGAGGCATGAAAGGCTCTGACAAGCTGAGGGGCTCTTGCACAAGTGTATACTAGAGGCTGTCAAATCACTGCCAGAGGAGGTGAGGAGTTCCTGTCCACAACGCACTGTCTTGAGAGGAGCTCCCATGAATGCTGAATTGCAGTTTCACTTTCCTCTCGGTGCACAATGGGAACCCGCTCATCACCTATTGGAGATAGAGGGTCATTTGGAGGAGAATTCAAGTGCACTCTCACTTGGCCACCACTGACCAAAACTCATGGCCAAACGGATATATTCCCAGCAGCTTCAAAGTGAATAAATTGATCTGAATCTCCACATAGCCAACCATCTATCCTTGCAAAAATCCATGTAGCCTTACACAAGTGATTCAGCAGAACTCATGACTTGGGTAGACTACTCATCCTTCCATGATGATACATAGCCTCTAGCAACTCTGTTAGATGTTCCTCTGTTCTACATTGCAACACAAGCAAAGTGAACGTGCCTGACACTGAAGCCCATTATCAGGTAGGATGGGCCCTCAGCACCAAAGCTATAGCTGTAAGACAGCATTATTTTGTTTTCTTCTTTTTATTCATTCGTAGTATTTGGGTGTCCCTGGATATGTCAGTCTCTAATTGACCTGGAGAATGTGGTAGTGGTTTACTGACTTAGTGAACTGCTGTAGTTCTTGTTGTTTAAGGACACCCTCAGTGCTGTTAGAAACAGTGTTATGACATGGGGTAAACCCTTCTGCTAACTTAAAGCCAGCAGCACAGAAAAGATTTATCCTGTGCAGTTACCTGCGAAAGCTCAAGAGGCCAAGAACTATTTAAAGTAAAAATTAACAACTTTATTTCTTAAAGTATAACAGAGAATAATTAACTAACAACTATTTACAACTTCTTTCTCTATCCTATCTTTTACCTTCCCATTCTATAATAATAGTCCAATAAAACTCCTGATTACGATTTACAAAATAAAATTTATCTCAAAACCAGGCAGCTTTCAGTTCTACTCTGTATTTCTGTCTTCTTTTCTTCTTCTTGGGGAGTCTGCTTCCCAGGTTACTGATCAATAAAGTAACTTTAAGAGAGCTATTCTCTGGACAGTTTGCAGATGCTGGCTTGGTAGTTCTCCTCTCAACTGTTCAATTTTCCCCAATCTTATACCACCGCCCCCCCCCCCAAAGCATCGGATTGTGTCATTGGCTTTTCAGATTGTCAGCATACTAAATTCAAATTGATTGTAGTTTGGTATTTTTGGAGTATGATTTCAACTGATTGGCCAAATTCAAATTTGTTTTTGTCTCATAGCAACTCAGCCAGTGCTATCTGTTCTGAACCAAATGTTACATTTGGCACTCGTTGTGCTTGCCAACTCCTTCACTCTCTTAAAGGTACACTACGCTTCCACACCTTCATAACACAGAGCAACATAGGAACTAGCAGCAAAAATAGGGAATGAAGCTCATGCGGCCTGTTCACAGTTCAGTATGATCATAGCTGATCCTATATCTTAACACTATATTCCATCTTTCTCTCCACACCCCTTGATGCTTTTAATATTTGAAACTTTATAAATCTTTCTCATGATGAACTCAGTCATCGGTCTCCTTCTGTGGTAGCAAATTCCATAGGTTGACCACCTTTTTATTGAAGAAATGTTTAATAATTTCAGTACTGAATGGCCTAGCCCATAATCCTGAGACTGTGACTCCAGTTAGGGGAAATATTCTTCCTGCACGTATAAAGATCTAACAGGGCAGAACAGACTTTCTTTCAATCAGATTATACAGGTACATGGATAGGAAAGATTTAGAGGGATATGAGCAAACACAGGCAAATGAGACTAGTTCAATTTAGGAAACCTGGATGCAGGAACTAGTTGGGGGAAGGGCCTGTTTCCATGCTATATGACTCAATGACTCCAGATTCCCTCTCATTCTCCTAAACTCTGGTGAATATGGGCCCAGATGAAATCAATAGCACTTTAGTTAGGCCACACATGGCATATTGCATACAGTTCTGGTCACCAGATTTGGAGAAGATATAGGAAAGGTTTACCAGGATGTAGCCTAGTATAGGGAATTTTAGCTATGGAGGAAGGTTACATAGACAGTTTTTGCTGGAACACAAAATGTTGAAGGGTGGCCTGATAGTTTATATGATTTTGAATGGCAATGGATAGAATAGAAAGGATGAGGCCTTTTTCCAAAGATGGAAAGGTCAATTAGTGTGTGTGCTTTTTTTGGGGGGGAGGAGTTTAAAAGAGATATGTGAGGCAGATTTTTCACACAGAAGGGTTGTGGTTGCCTGGAACATGCTGCCAAAGGAGAGGGTAGAAGCAGACACAATAGCAGCATTCAAGAAACACCTGGACGAATACATAATAGGAAGGGAATAGAGGAATATGAATCATGTAAGTGAAAACAGCTTTAGTATGGAAGGGCAGAATGTGTCGATGCAGGCTTGGAAGGTCAAACGGCCTGTTGCTGTGCTGTACTGTTCTTTGATCTTTGTTCTGTGTTCAATCTCTCTGCTTAAGACAGATCTGCCTTCTACGGTATCAGACGATCAGACCTTCAGTCCACTCCCTCTATGGCAAGTATATATTTTCTTGATTAGGGAGACCGAAACTACATTCAACACTAAAGGTATGGTCTCACCAAGGCCTTGTATAACTGCAGTAAGACATCCCTACTTCTGGACCCAAATCCTGTTGCATGAAGGACAACATACCATTTGTTTTCCTAATACCTTGCTGCACCTGCCTGTTACTTTCATTGATCGGTGTACAAGAATACACAGATACCTTTGCACATACACATTTCCCAATTTGTCACCATTTAAATAATACTCTGCTTTTCTGTTTTTCATTCTGAAGTGCATCAATTGCCATTCACACACATTGTACTGTATAACAATACTGTGCCTTTAAGAGAAATTTGTTCAGTGCTGTTTCTCTTGCACAGTGGTCTTGCCACTGTGTTGTTGGAATGCCTGGGACCAAAAGTAGCTCAGTGGATAACACTGCTGCCTCCCAGTGCCTGGGACCTAGGTTTGATTCCAGTCTCAGGTGACTGTCTGTGTGGAGTTTGCCCATCCTCCCTGTGTCTGTGTGGGTTTCCTCCCACAGTCTAAAGATGTACAGGTTAGGTGGATTGGCCATGTTAAATTGCCCATAGTGCTCAGGGATGCCCAGGCTAGGTGGGTTAACCATGCTAAGTACAGGGATGGGGGAGGTCTGGTTGGGATAGGGGGTCGATGTGAACTCAATGGGCTGAAGGGCTTGCTTCTAGGTTCCAAGTCAGCATGCACAGACAATTTAAGCAAGGAAACCAAGTTGTTTTGATAATGATTATGCTGAGAAGTAGTATGTAGCTGCAAGTTAGGTGGGAAGAATAGTTTCTTGGGGATACCATAAGTAATGTAGAGAGTTGTTATTTTGAGAAGAAGAGTGAAGGTGGTAGATTAGGAAATAGGAACAGCAACTGAAGAGGCAAAGTCCGTAAAAATAATGACTAATATTGGATTGATCAGAGATGGTGGCCCAATCAATCCCCATAGATGCAGATGAGTTACCCACTGCTGTCAAACAGACCATTCATGCTGATTCTGACACACTTCTGGCCAAATATTCATGCATCCTTGTCATGTCTTGTACTCCGAGATTGGGAAGACTCATGCTAATGTGTCTCCACAAATGTGGCAAAAGAAGCCTGATGATTTAACTCAAGCTGAGAAATTATTTTTGTTTGAGATAATGAGTGAATGCAACTTTTAAATGAATAGCATTCTGAATCAAAATCAAAAATATACAAAACAATTACTACAGATGAATATTATCAATGTTTAAAATGGAGAAAAGATTATGTTATGATATAATTTTAACCACAGTATTTCTAATTAAGTTTCATTATGAATAATTAGCTCTTCAGAGATTAAGAGTAGAACCTGCAACACGTAGTTAATACTTCTTTCAAAACAAATACCAGTTGCATCAAGCAAAAGCAATTTTTGGCTAAATTAGTGAATGTATATAATTATAAGATTAAATCAATTTGAGTAAAAACAAGCAATCAAGCTGAAAAAAATTGCAATTATAGTTTGAATGGAAGGCAGCGTTAAAATTTATGGTGGAATCACTGTTGAAATGAGATAATGGAATATGCAATGGAAACCAAAATTAATCTGATTCCATAAACAATAAAATAATATATAGAACAAAGAACATAAAACACAGAACAGTACAGTGCAGAACAGGTCCTTTGACTATCAATGTTGCGCCGACCTGTGAACTATTCTCAGCTCGTCCCCCTACTCTATCCCATCATCATCCATGTGCTTATCCAAGGATTGTTTAAATCTCCCTAATGTGGCTGAGTTAACTACATTGGCAGATAGGGCATTCCACACCCTTACCACTCTCTGAGTAAAGAAGCTGCCTCTGACATCTGTCTTAAATCTATCACCCCTCAATTTGTAGTTATGCCCCCTCGTACAAGCTGACGTCATCATCTGAGGAAAAAGACTTTCACTGTCTACCCTATCTAATCCTCTGATCACCTTGCATGTCTCTATCAAATCCCGTCTTAGCCTTCTTCTTTCCAATGAGAACAGACCCAAGTCTCTCAGCCTTTCCTCATAAGACCTTCCCTCCAGACCAGGCAACACCCTGGTAAATCTCTTCTGCACCTTTTTCAATGCTTCCACATCCTACCCGAAATATGGCAACCAGAACTGTACACAATATTCCAAGTGTGGTCGCACTCGCATTTTGTATAGTTGCAGCATGATATTGTGGCTCCGGAACTCAATCCCTCTACCAATGAAACACAACGTATGCCTTCCTAACAGTACTATCAACCTGGGTGGCAACATTCAGGGATCTATGTACATGGACTCCAAGATCACTCTGCACATCCACACTACCAAAAATCTTTCCATTGACCCAGTATTCTGCCTTCCTGTTGTTCTTCCCAAAGTGCATCACCTCACATTTAGCTGCATTGAACTCCGTTCACCACCTCTCAACCCAATTCTGCAATTTATCCAAGTCCCCCTGCAACCTGTAACATTCTTTCAAACTGTCCACTACTCCACCAATTTTAGTGTCATCTGAAAATTTACTAATCCATCCACCTATGCCTGTGTCTAAGTCATTTATAAAAGTGACAAACAGCAGTGGACCCAAAACAGATCCTTGTGGCACACCACTAGTAACCAAACTCCAGGCTGAATATTTTCCATCAATCACCACTCGCTGCCTTCTTTTAGAAAGCCAGTTTCTAATCCAAACTGCTAAATCACCCTCAATTCCATGCCTCTGCAACAGCCTACCATGTGGAACCTTATCAAAGGCTTTACTGAAGTCCATGTCAACTGCCCTACCCTCATCTACATGCTTGGTCACCTTCTCAAAAAACTCAATGAGGTTTGTGAGACATGACCTGCCCTTGACGAAACCATGTTGACTATCTGAAATCACATTGTTGTTTGCTAGATTATAAATCTTATCTCTTATAATCCTTTCCAAAACTTTTCCTACAACAAAAGTAAGGCTCACTGGTCTATAATTACCTGAGTCATCTCTGCTGCCTTTCTTGAACAAGGGCACATTTGCAATCCTCCAGTCCTCTGGTACTAAACCTGTAGACAATGATGACTCAAATATCAAAGCCAAAGGCTCTGCTATCTCCTCCCTAGCTTCCCAGAGAATCCTTGGATAAATCCTATCTGACCCAGGGGACTTGTCTATTTTCACTCCTTCTAGAATTGATAACACTTGTGCGTAACTAACCTCAATCCCTTCTAGTCTAATATCTCGTATCTCATTCTTCTTCTCTACAATATTCTCCTTTTCCTGAGTGAAAACTGATAAGAAATGTTTGTTTAGCACCTCTCCGATCTCCACAGGGTCCACACACAACTTCCCACTTCTGTCTTTGACTGGACCTATTCCTACCCTACTCATCATTTTCTTCCTCACATACCTACAGAAAGCTTTAGGTTGTCCTTTCCTCTATTTGCTAAAGGCTGCTCATGTCCCCTCTTTGTTCTTCTTAACTCTCTCTTTAAATCCCTCCTAACTGATCTGTAATTCTCCATCGCCTCATCTAAACGATCTTGTCTCATCAACATATAAGCCTCCTTCTTCCGCTTGACAAGAGATGCAATTTCTGTAGTAAACCACGGTTCCCTTAATTTTTCACTTCCTCCCTGCCTGACAGGGACATACCTTTCAAGGACACGCAATATCTGTTCCTTAAACCAGCTCGACATTTCCATTGTCTGCATCCCCTGCATTTTGCTACCCCATTCTATGTATCCTAATTCTTATCTAAGTTCAAAGTTTGGGAGAAGATTTGTAGCTCGGGTGCTCGTTGTTGTGGTTCTGTTCGCCGAGCTGGGAATTTGTCTTGCAAACGTTTCGTCCCCTGTCTAGGTGACATCCTCAGTGCTTGGGAGCCTCCTGTGAAGCGCTTCTGTGCTGTTTCCTCCGGCATTTATAGTGGCCTGTCTCTGCCGCTTCCGGTTGTCAGTTCGAGCTGTCCGCTGTAGTGGCTGGTCTATTGGGTCCAGGTCGATGTGTTTGTTGATAGAGTCTGTGGATGAGTGCCATGCCTCTAGGAATTTCCTGGCTGTTCTCTGTTTCGCTTGCCCTATAATGGTAGTGTTGTCCCAGTCGAATTCATGTTGCTTGTCGTCTGTGTGTGTGGCTACTAAGGATAGCTGGTCGTGTCGTTTCGTGGCTAGTTGGTGTTCATGTATACGGATTGTTAACGGTCTTCCTGTTTGTCCGATGTAGTGTTTTGTGCAGTCCCTGCATGGGATTTTGTATACTACATTAGTTTTGCTCATGTTGGGTATTGGGTCCTTCATTCTGGTGAGTTCTGGTGAGCGTGGCTGTTGGTTTGTGTGCTGTTATGAGTCCTAGTGGTCGCAGTAGTCTGGCTGGCAGTTCAGAAATGCTCCTGATGTATGGTAGTGTGGCTAGTCCTTTGGGTTGCGGCATGTCCTCGTTCCGTTGTCTTTCCCTTAGGCATCTGTTGATGAAATTGCGAGGGTATCCATTTTTAGCGAATACTTTGTATAGGTGTTCCTCTTCCTCTTTTTGCAGTTCTGGTGTGCTGCAGTGTGTTGTGGCCCTTTTGAATAGTGTCCTGATGCAACTTCGTTTGTGTGTGTTGGGGTGGTTGCTTTCATAGTTTAGGACTTGGTCTGTGTGTGTGGCTTTCCTGTAAACCTTTGTGGTGAATTCTCTGTTCGGTGTTCTCTGTACCATCACGTCTAAGAATGGGAGTTGGTTGTCCTTTTCTTCCTCTCTCATGAATCGGATTCCTGTGAGTGTGGTGTTGATGATCTGGTGTGTGTTCTCTATTTCTGTGTTTTTAATTATTACAAAGGTGTCATCCACGTATCTGACCCAGAGTTTGGGTTGAATTTGTGGTAAGATTGTTTGTTCTAACCTTTGCATTACTGCTTCTGCTATGAGTCCAGAGATTGGTGAGCCCATGGGTGTTCCATTGATTTGTTCGTATATTTGGTTGTTGAATGTGAAGTGTGTTGTGAGGCACAAGTCCAGTAGTTTAAGTATGTCGTCTTTGTTGATAGGTTCAACGTCCTGTTGTCTGTTATGTCTGTCCAGCAGGTTGGCTATTGTTTCTTTGGCTATGGTTTTGTCGATGGAGGTGAACAGTGCAGTTACATCAAATGAGACCATAGTTTCTTCTTTGTCTATGTGTATATTTCTGATGATGTCCAAGAATTCCTGTGTCGATTGTATAGATTGTCTGGATCCGCTGATCAGGTGTTTCAGTTTCTGCTGTAGTTCTTTGGCCAGTTTGTGTGATGGTGTCCCTGGTGTGATACTATGGATCTGAGTGGGATGTCTGGTTTGTGCACTTTGGGTAGTCCATAGAATCTGGGGGTGTTGTTGCTTTCAGGTTTCATTCTTTGTAGGTCAGACCTGGTTATCTGTCCGTTTTTTTGTAGATTCCTCAGTGTGTTGTTTATCCTATTGGATAAGTTGCTTTGTCTAAGTTACTTTGTTGCTACAGAATAAAAGCATAATTCAAATGTATATTGGGATACATATTTAATTAATTATCACTAGAACTGGAAAAGCCAACTGTGAACAGAGCAAAGATTACTCTGCAGTACTAGCAGATTTTCTTTTAAAATCTATTACCTTTCCTTGTTGTGTAAAATTAGCGCTTTGTAAGGACAGTGAGATTAAAGGTCATTTTTGTATTTTTTTGAGCAGTCAAGTTTTGATGGTAGATTTGGAGAGAGGGCAAGTGCCTGAAAACAAGGATTTAACAATGCCAAAAACCCCAAGGATCAGGATGAAAAATTGCAAGTCTGTAGCTTAGATGAAACAGGGTGAGTGAGTATTGTGTATAATCTCCACAATGTACGATAGTAATGCAACAAGCTTTATTTGAAAACCAGAACCTCCACTACCTAGATTAACAGTAGGCACAGCAAATAATACACTCAACAGTGTGCCATTTCGAGAGTTCTTTGCTTGCTTGCTCACCATGTGTTTATTTCGATCTTTTCTGTCTTCGAAAAAGAATGTCCTGGAATGGGCAGAAAATTCATTGCAGCATAAATTTCAGGCACAATTTCTTTTGACAATAAGTAATGGTGTACACGGTAATGCAGTGTACTTTGTGTATTGGTGCTGCATGAAAAGCAGCAATTTCATGCAAATAGCTTACTTCGTTGCTCAAAACCAAACGATCATTAGAATTCACTACAAGTTCTACTGAACCATTTGAGCACAGATCGTAGTTGATGAAGTAATATAGGTCACTCCCTACTTGATACATGTTTTGTAATGATTTGCTGTAAATTGTGGTTTGTTGGCACACCTTCCATTCTGGTGTACCACATAAACTGAAAATTGTGCTCATCATGTCAACAATAATACTTCTTATGTTGGTAGGTTGTTGAACTAAAGAAATTTAGGGAAATAATCTATCACAAGGATGTGATTTCCACATCTGTTGCTACTTTAATCCAAGAAACATATGTAACACCATGTAACTGCAGGGGCTAATATATTTGGAATGCCTCAAATGTAGTTGCAAGCATTGGATATTCTGATCCCTTCCTGGACAGGGCACAGATTAAAGTGCTTAAAGATTAATTTAAATTAAATGTTTAAAGCACTGACATTAATCAGCTTCCATTGTTTAATTTTCTCTCTGCTAAAGCTATAGAAATATTTACTAAATAATTAAATCTTTTGTTTGAGATACAAATCTAGTGTCTGGAAATTAATTATTCACAAAGTCGAAGATTGGTTATTCAAAAATCTGGTTAGGAGCTATTTCAGTGACTATTTTGGGATTTTCAACAATTTAATTTTATTGTGTTATGAATACAGAGATGGAAAGGCTAATTTGGTTTGGCTGTCTGTTTCCATGTCATAATAAGTGCCTGAGTTGACGCTATAAGGTTATAATATAGGAGCGGTATTTCGAGTAACATGTCAGGTTTCAAGTGACTCCATGGTACAATGGAATATGAGACACTTAGGTTTTTGTCACAGTGATAAAATGATGAGCTCTCTCTTAAAGATACACTGACATACTGAGTGTGAGACATAATAGCATACCTTGATCATCAGCACCTTCTCAAAAGCAATAGAAATTAGAATCGGGCAACGAATGCTGGCCTAGTCAGTGGCAGCCCTTACCACATGCTGGAACAAAAATTATGCTATTTCCCAGGAAACAAAGATCAAGTTAAAATAAAATTAACGCCAAGTTTGTTTTTATTTCTTTTTTGTTACTATTCAATGCTATGCAATACTAATGTTTCAAGGAGTATTCTCTGGCACGTTTTTTTAAACAAAAATCGATCAGCTAATTGGATCAACTAAGGGATGATGTTCGTGCTGTTTGTACCTGATCATATGGTTATAGGCAGCATGATAAATTTGTCCTGGGAACTCATTAAAATGATTCCAACATGCTGCCAGGCTACCTGTGTTATTCATTAACTATTGTCTGGTTGGGGAATGGGAAAGCAGGTTTTTCTGATACCACTTACGGATGGCTGATACCACTTAAAGAATCTCCAAATTACAGGCCTGTGATTGCGCAGAAGGAGGACATTTAGCCCATCATTCCTGCACCATCACCTCGTGCCAATCTACTGTTTCTTCCCCATATTCCTGCACACTATGTTCTTCAAATAAGCATCTAATGCCCTCTTAAATGCTTCAATTGCACCTGCTTCCATCACATTTCCTTGCAATGCATTCCACACCATAACAACTCACAGTATGTAAAACATTTTCCTCACATTATCCTTGCTTCTTTAGTACGTTATTTTAAATCTGTGCCCTCTCATTCTTTTGTTGTATTACAAATGGGAACAGCTTCGCCTCATCCACTCTATCCAACTTGCTCATAAATCTGAAAACTTTTATCAAATATCCTCTCAGCCTTAAACAAAAGCAGAAATTGCTGGAGAAAACGCAGCCAGTCTGGCAGTATCTGTAGAAAGAAAAAGCAGAATTAATGTTTTGGGTCAAGTGACCCAATTTCTTCAATCTATCCTCATTGTTTCAGGAACAAGAAACTATCCTTGTCAATCACTTCTGCTCTGTCTCTAATGCATTAACATCTTTCCTATAATGTAGCGCCCACAATTGCACACCACAGTCCAGCGGAAATCTATCATTTATCTAATACAAGTTCAAAATCATCTCCTTGCTCTTGTAATCTATGCATCTATTGATAAAGTTGAGAACACTGTATACTTTATTATTTGTTCTTTCCACTTGTACTGCTATCTATAATGATCTGTTCACATATATACTGGATTAGTGGTGCTGGAAGAGCACAGCAGTTCAGGCAGCATCCAACGAGCAGCGAAATCGACGTTTCGGGCAAAAGCCCTTCATCAGGAACGTCGATTTCGCTGCTCGTTGGATGCTGCCTGAACTGCTGTGCTCTTCCAGCACCACTAATCCAGTATTTGGTTTTCAGCATCTGCAGTCATTGTTTTTACCTTGTTCACATATATACCCAAGTCCCTCTGTGATTCTTTAGAACTGTATTCCCTATTTTGCTTTAATTCTTCCCACCAAAGTGCATTGCCTCACACTTTTCTGCACTGAACCGTATCTGTCATCAACCTGCCCACTCCACTGTCAAGGTCCTTTTGGCATTCTATGCTATCCTCCTCAGAATTTACAATTCTTCTAAGTTTTATGTCATCAGCAAACTTTGAAATTGTCCCCTGACATGAAAATCAAAATCATTAGTGTGTATAAATATTCCTCAGAAAAAGCAAGACTGCTATTACAAACCCCTGAAGAACTCATTATCAACTTTACAGCATTAAAACAATTCATTGACCATTACTCTGCTTCCCATCACTCAATCAATTTTTGTCTACATTGCTCCTGCCCCATTTGTATCGTGACAAATTAGTTTCCTCACAAGTCTATTGTGTGGCATTGTATCAAATGCCTTCTGGAAGTCTATGTATGCCACAACAACAGCTCTTGAGCTTTTCTGTTCCATGGAATCATAGAATCCCCACAGTGTGAAAGCAGGCCATTTGGCCCATCACATTCACACCAACACTCCAAAAAGAATCCCAGCTAGACCAATCTCCCACCCTAATCTGCAGCAGGTGGACCTTCATTAATGGGACACGGTGTTACCACCTTGAGACAACTTTGAGAGGTCATTGAGGCAGATTGTCCTCTCAAACCCCAACCAGCGCCATCCCTAAATGTCACCTCCATGGGTCCTGCCAGCTTGGTTCCCAATGAGATCCATAAACACATTTCCAAATCCTATTCAGCAACATATGCACACTTCTTTCCTGAATAGCTAGATAACTGCCAGCATCTGACTGCCTGGCATTTCTCAAAGGTGGGACTTCCTGATCCAGAAGAGAAGCAATCTCACCTCCAGCCCATTAATGGCCAATTCCTTCCTGCAAATTCTTCCCAAACGTTTTAGCTGGGAGGAGGCTGGAAACGAATAGTATCAGGCAGCTTGTACAACTGAGCCTTACAAGTTTGTTTTCAGATAGAGTACAGGCTAAATTTAACACAGTGAAATTACATTTTTTTCAACAAAGTACAAAAATGAAGCAACTCGTAAATCAAACACATAACTCATTTTTAATTTTGAAAAGTAAATTTAAAGAAATAATATATTTGATCAGGTTACGTATGAGCATGAATAGCAATGCAGTTGATTTAAAAATCTATCCTGACAAGTGTTACCTCACATAAGGTATACATCATTCAAAACTAATCGAATAAAATCGGAATGCTATGTTAAGTGTTACCACGTATCTCAAAACAAAAATTACACCAATTTATGGCAATTAATGTAAATTCTCCAAATTATTTATATAAACCATTTTTTACAAAATGCTCAGACCAAACAGACATTCCATTCTGAAATAAGTATAAATTTGTTATTAATAAGTTCAGATCATAAAATAGAAGATAAAAATCACTCAGTGGTTATTTATTTCCACTACTCTTCAACCCTATTTTCCTTCACTTTTTGTTTTTTATTGTCATGTCATTTATTTTCCCACTTCTTTCTTTGATACTCTCCATTTTTCTTATGTCTTTCCTTTTATTTTCCATTCTGGTAACAAATTCCAAGAAATGGCCCATTGGGAGCAATAAAGCCTTGTTTAAAGTGGAAATTACTATCATTTAGTATCATTATCAGCTCTAAATAAAGAATGCAAGGTGTAAATTATACTATACATCAGAGTTGATTGAACAATGTGCAAGTTCATCAATCCCTCTACCAATCAGCAACAGAACAATTTACAAATAAATTTAATTGCATTAGGCTCATTTTAATCAAAATGATTAATTTCACTTACACATCATACAAATGTGTTGGACATCTCCCTAACTATAAAATAAATGAGGCACTGGGGATAGGCATGAGGGAAGAAAACAGTAGGACATTTTGACACAGGAAAAAAGAAAATTTATGTGGATCTTATGCAAAAGGTTTGGACTACACACATTATAAACCGGTTGTGAATGAACTAGGGATGACACAAAAGATACTGACAAGGATAAACTCAGGTTTGAGATTTCAAAACTTTCAGGAAAGGTGATAGACTTTTTTTCTAAAAGATATATAAACATTTGAGTTATGATAATGAATAGGCAGCTGGTTTAAGAACATGCCTGGTTTGATTGTGGCCTCAATGGCACAGTGATATTTCACCTTGATATCCTTTGTGTCCATTGTTCGCCAAAAGAAGTCTAAGAAATTACCAAGTTGAGGACTACATGATATCTGTCCTACTGCCACACTCTAACTGACTATGTTTTTGTGGATTCACCCTTCCTTCACTATGGGCAGAAGTGTGACTCTTCTGAACCAGGAGATGGTGGGTTCAAGTCTCACCCCATAGTCTGCACTGTATAAACTCAGTTGTTGCTTCAGTTCAATGCTAAGTAAAGCTGCACAGCTTCTCATGGATGTGAACTTGGACCATGATCCCATCTCCCCTCTTGTGTGAAAAATTCTATAACACTATTTTGAAAAAAGAGCCAATGTCCAGGACAATGTCTACCACCAGGATCGTTAAAACTAGGTCACTGGTCATTGTCTCACTGCCAGTTGTGGGATCTTGTGCACACAATTTGGCTGCACATTTTCTAAAATTGCAGTGATGATGGGCATGTTTCATGCTCCTTTCAGCTTGTACACCTACTGGTGATAGCATATTTGTCAGTGGCAGGAACAGGAATGTTGAAGTCTGAACTAATGATTCAGCAGCATGCCACTTCAAATGTACCAAACGCTTCAGAAGCTTGATAGAGTAGATACAGAAAGGATGTTTACCCCTATGGGAGAGTCTAGGACCAGACGGCATAATCTCAGAGTAAGGGGGTCACATAGTTAAGAAACAAATTAGGAGGAATTTCTTCTCTCAGGGGGTAGTGAATCTGTATAATTCTTTATCACACAGGGTTGTTGAGCTGTTGAGCTCATTACGTATATTCACCTCTGAGAGAGATAGATTTTTCATCAGTGAGGAAATCAAAGGGTGTGGGGAAAAGGCAGCAGAGTGGAGTTGAGGGTTATCAGATTAGCTATCATCTCTTTGAATGAAGGAGCAGACTCAAAGGACTGAATGGCCTACTACTGTTCCTATGTCTTATGGTCTTAATATGAATGAGTTTAAAAGGGTAGTAAAATAACTACACAGTCGCCAGTATCCCATCACCAAGACACCCTTTATTTACTTGTGCACTGTACATTGGCTGTAGCCAGCCAGCTCGGAGTCAGGCGCCTGAACTGAGGAGATTCTAAATCTCCTGTTTAAATCCCAATCAAGGATCTCATAGTCAATGAGTTCCACCTGGTTCCAATCACTACATCCCTCCACATCCCTACGTCCAGAGATGTAGGCCTGGTCTTTCTCATGTAGCTTTTCCAGCAACATTTTCGCCCCAGGTCCGGTTCCTCTGCCTCAGACTCTGTCATGGTCAGAATGTACCAGACTGTAGCCAGTATTTTGCATCTGGTATGTCTTGGGAGAGTTTCTTCCTCTCCTTCCATTAGTAATGGTAATGAGGCTACATCCATCTCGGACTCTGAGGTTTCCTCAACACTAGACAGAGGGAGAAAACCCATAGTTTCTGGCAGGCTGTTCTGAGGGGTCAAGTATCCCATCAACAAGTCACCATTTATTTACATATGCACTGTACACTGGCTGTGACCAGCCAGCTTGAGTCAGTCCCTGCAGTGAGGAGATTCTGAAGCCCCTGTTTTTAATCTGTCAGCCTGGGTTCCCTGATTGGCCTAGGTTAATAACTCCAATCAAGGATTTCATAGTAAATAAAATATATCTGGTTACAATCTCTACAAGCAGACAGAAAAAAAGCATCATTTCTGGTAGAGTCTAAGACTGGAGATATAACTATAACAAAACTACAAGTAAATTATCCAATAAAGCTAATGTGCCATTGTTTAGGAAAGGCGGAAAGGAAAAGCCAGAGAACTATAGATCAGTGAGTGTGACAGCAGTGTGTAAATTGTCAGAGGGGATTCTAAAAGGCAGAATTTGCATTCATTTGGAAAGGCAAGGACTTATTAGGGATAGTCAGTATGGCTTTGTGCATGTGAAATAATGTCTCTCAAATTTGATTGAGTTTTTTGAAGAGGTTACCAAGAGGATTCATGAAGGCAGAGAGATAGACATTGTCTACATGGACTTTAGCAAGGTTCTGCATGGTATACTGGTTAGTAAGGTTAGATCACATGAGATCCAGAGAGATCGAGCCAATTGGATACAAAATTGGCTTGGTAGAAAACAGGATGGTGATGGAGCATTGTTATTTATCTTGGAGGACTGAGACCACAGTGTGCCACAAAGATTGATTCTGGGTCCACTGTTGTTCATCATTAATATCAACAATGTGGAAGAGAATATCATGGGTATGATTGGTAAGTTTGTGGATGACACAAAAATAGGTGGTATAGTGGACAGTGAAAGTTATCTCAGAGTACAATGAAATCTTGATCAGATGGGTCAATGAATTGAGAAGTGGGAGACAGCATTTAATTTAGATAAATGTGAGATGTTGCATTTTCATAAGGCAAATCAGAATAGGCCTTATACATTTAATGGCCCGGTCCTGGGGAGTGTTCCCAAACAGAGACCTTAGGGTGCACATCCGCAGTTCCTTGAAAGTGGTATTGCAGGTAGACAGGATGGTGAAGAAGGCATTTAATACGTTTGCCTTCATTGGGCAGAGCATTGATTATAGGTGAAAGTGAGGATTGCAGATGCTGGAGATCAGAGTCTAGATTAGAGTGGTGATGGATTCCTGATAAAGGGCTTTTGCCCAAAACATCGATTTTCCTGCTCCTCAGATGCTGCCTGACCTGCTGTGCTTTTCCAGCACCACTCTAATCTAGACATTGATTATAGGTGTTGAGACATTATGTTGCAGCTGTTCAAGACACTGGTATTGCCACTTTTAGAACACTCTGTATAATTCTTCTTGCCCTGCTACAGGAAGAATGTTCTTAAACGAGAAAAGGCACTGAAAAAATTGACAAGGATATTGCTGGGACTAGACAGTTTGAGTTATAAGGAGAGACTGAATAGGCAGGAATTTGTTTCCCTGGAGCATTGGAGGCTGACAGGTGACCTTTATAGAGGTTTGTAAAATCATGAGGGGCATAGATAAGGCAAATAGCCAACATCTTTTTCCCAGGGTAAGGGAGTCCAAAACTAAAGGGCATAGGTTTAAGGTGAGAGGTGAAAGATTTAAAAAGAACCTGAGGGGCAACATTTTCATGCAAAGGATGGTGTGTGTATGGAATTATCTGCCAGAGTAAGTAGTAAAGATGCATCCAATTACAACATCTAAAAGATGTTTAGACAGGTACGTGATTGGGAAAGGTTTAGAGAGATTTGGGCTAAATGCAGGCAAATGATATGATCAGTTTACAATACCTGGCTGACATGGACAGGTTGGACCAAAGGGTCTGTTCACATTTCAAGTCGATATGCAGCATCACAAGCAGGAAAGAATCAAACCTCTGCTCTTGACACTTGCTCATTGCCATATTGAATCCCCATCTTTAACTTCACTCACAGAGTTCACATATTTTCACCTCCAGCCAATTGCTCCTACAGATCCTTGTTTGCTCATGGAATCTGTAACTGGCAAAGGTAACTATTCTTGAAGCTCTTTCTAGATCACTCTGCCTTTTCTGCACTTCTTACAATGTCTGAAGTAATATCTGGAATGTTGTTTCTCTTTTGTTGTTTTTCCACAAGTTCTTGCTGGTTGCTTGGTATGAGAAGTTCTTAAAGTCGCAATATCTTCAAAGCTGTAAATTCACTTAGAAATTTGTTTGCCTAGGACGATTGGATTAGATTGTAACTTGTGGGTCTAAACACAGATACCCACCGCTGGTCACCTTGTAGAGTTTGCCACCATTCCTTTGCCTTAATTAGGACACTTTGGTGTCCCATAGTAAGGGCAGCATGGTGGCTCAGTGGTTAGCACTGCTATCTCACAGCGACAGGGACCTGGGTTCAATTCCTACCTCAGGTGACTGTCTGTGTGGAGTTTGCACATTCTCCCCGTGTCTGCATGGGTTCCCTCCGGGTGTTCCAGTTTCCTCCCCCAGTCCAAAGATGTGCAGGTTAGGTGAATTGGCCACGCTAAACTGCCCATAGCATTAGGTGCATTAGTCAGGGTTAAATATAGGGTAGGGAATGAGTCTAGGTGGGTTACTCTTCGGAAGATCGGTGTGGACTTGTTGGGCCAAATGGCCTGTTTCCATACTGTAGGGAATCTAATCTAAATGAACAGCCATTTATAAGTCACAAAAAGAAATGGCTCACCTTAACAAGATATAGTTTATAACATGATAGCAATCCAGTACAAGTTACTTTCACTGTGTAGACAGCGTTATTAAATCAATTTGGAGACACAGTTGGCACAGCTGTCCTCTTACAGTTCAAAACTATTCTAGTTTCCCCATCCAAGAATGCATTATATCATCAGATGAAGTACAGATTAAGCCAGTTTTTAATTAAACCAATGTTAACCATTTCAGTTTCATTACTGTCTGCAACAGTAATATAAGAAAAATAAATGCTTATTTCTACTGAACAATCACTTAAGTAAAAGATGGTATGTTTGTTTATATATGAAAGCACATCAGTCAAATTTCATCTTAACAAGTGTAAAACTGTTTCCTTATTCTGAAATTGCGATGATATTTTCATTCTTTTTTCCAAATTAGTTTGAGGCAATTGTTTTTTAAAAAATGTGTTGGAAGGGACAACTAATAGTTCTATCGAATAGCATATACTCACCAATAACCTACTCATTAATTAAAAACTGAAAAAAATGTGGATGCTGTAAATCAGAAACTAAAACAGAAATTGCCTGAAAAGTTCAGCAGGTCTGGCAACATCTGTGTGGAGCCAAATCAGAGTTAGTGTTTGGGGTCCGGTCACTGTTTTTGTTCCTACTCACTTAGATCTACCAGGACCACTCAGCTCCTGACCTTCTTCTAGCCTTGGTGCAAACATGGACATAGGAGCTGAATTCCAGGGGGACGGTGAGAATGACTGCTCTTGACGTGAAGGCAACATTCAATAAGCAGGGTATCAAGGAGCTCTAGCAAAAATGGAATCAATGGGAATCAGGCAAAATCTCTCCATTGGTTGGAGTCATACTTAGCTCTAAGGACAATAGTTGTTATCATTGAAAGTTCAGTCATCTTAGTCCCAGCATATCAGTGCAGGAGTTACTCAGGATAGTGTTCTGGCCCGTGCCACCTTCAGCTTCATCATAAGATCAAAAGTGGGAATTTTTGTTAATGATTACACAATATTCAGCACCATTTGTGATTCTTCAAATGCTGAAGTAACAAGACCTGGACAACATTCAGGCTTGAACTGATAAGCAGAAAGTAACAGTCATGCCACATAAGTGCCAGGCTATGACTGTCTAGAGATAATCTAACCATCTTCCTTTGACATCCATCATTTACATTGCCAAAACTGACTCCCCCATAATCAACATTCTGGGGATTACCATTGACCAGAAACTGAACTAGACTAACCATTCAAATATACTGTCTACAAGAGCAAATCAGAGGCTAGGCATTCTGCAGTAAGTAACTCACCTCCTAACTCCTCAAACCATGTCTATCATCAACAAGATGCAAGTCAGGGGAGTACTGAAATATTCCCCATCTGCCTAGATGAAGGTAGCTCCAACAACATTCACAAAATGTGGCACCATCCAGAACAAGCAGCCCACTTACTTAGCACCCACTTCATCACTTTCAACATTCATTCCCTCAACCAATGTCATACAGTGGTAGCAGTGTGTACTATCTACAAGATGAACTGAAGCAATTCACCTTTGATAGCGCCTTCTAAACCTTCAACCTCTATCACCTAGAACAATAAAAGTGCCATATGCATGAGAACATCTCCACCTACCTCCAAGCAACACGCCACCCTGATTTTGACCTGCACCACTGTTTTTTCACTGTTGCTTGGTCAAAATCATGGAAATCCTCCCTAACAAGTCTGTGACTTTACCTACATCCCATGGACTACTTCAGTTCAAAATTGTAGGGACAAAGAATCAAATGTGGATAGATATGGCACATTCAAGAGTAGATTTAGGATGAGGAAGGAAAATAGTTATATATGAAATGAGGGTCAGAGAATTACACGAAGGGACACAAAGGAAAACAAAACTTTAGAACGTACCAACAATCAAGACACAATGATACAAAGACAAAAAGATGAATGTTGCTCAGCACTGCATCAAAGTTAGCCACCCAGGGAGGTATGTAAATTCATGTTTAATTAACTGTCTTTTACGCTAAGAAATCTAAAACAATTAGTAACCCTCGAAAATTGATCATATTATTAATAGAAAAACTTAGGCTATCAACAACTTTGCTTTTCTAATTAGTTAAACCAGTGAAGAGATAAAGTTGTAATATGGAGTTTGACTTTGCTAACAAGCGCCTTGGTTCCTCCTCAGTGCTTGATGTCCATCACAATCAGATAATGCCCTTCTCACTTAATTTTGGCACCAAAAGTAATTAAGGATCTTGAAGTAATTTTTTTAAAATGTTAATGTTGAAAATGATGCCAAGGCTGTTCATGAAAATGCAACTTGGATGCTGGAAAGAAATGGGTTCAAGGAGAGGCTAATATAGAGCATAACTACAGCAAATATGATGGAAAGATTGAAACAAGTCCACAGCCCAGGACTCAGACGGCCAAAAGCACAGCCAGCAATAGTACAAAAAATGAAGTGGAGAATGTGTATTTAGTTAAACCATTTGTTTGGATGCCCTTTTTTGCAGTCAAGCGTAAATGCAAGAAATATGAGCTATCAATTTGTTTAAATAATTCACAAGCAGAAGAATATTTATCTGCCACAAATATTGTTTTCTGAGGGAAAATTTAGGAAATTCCTAATTAGCTCATGGCTAAATTTGTGCAGTTAAATCCCTGATGCAAAGTCAGAGAAATTACAAAATTCACAAAATATAAACCATTTCACTTCAAAAACTAACTAAAAATATTATGGAAATTTAGCGTTCAAGGAGAGATAGAGGTTAATTAAACATAAAAAATATCGCAAATTGCTACATATTGCTTTCTGCTTCTGCGATCTCAATGAGGAAAACCAAAATAAAGGATAATGAAATGGTCATTGAATGCCAGAAAGATTTTGACAAATTGAGCTACCTTGCTACATCAGTTTAGATACAATTAGCAAGTCAAGTTTGACATAGTTTTCTGGAAACACTGAAGTGTAAGTCAATCTGGTTGAACAAGTTTGAATCCAAACTACTTTTCTCTATTCATCCCACACTGATCAAGTTATTTTTAAACTCAAGTAGAGTGCAGAAATTAGAACTTGCAGAATGTCTGTACAAATTATAGGTCTAAATAGCAAGTTTTATGAATGCAGTCAGATTATTTGTTACTCATGGTATCATTTATTTATTGTGTAGAGATTGTCATGGTTTTTAATAAAGATTGCTATTTGTGTTGATGGGTATACTTCCAGTGGAAGGGAATTTAAATATCCTCCGACTGGTGAATATTGTTCATACAGCAATTATAATCAAACTGGTTCATATTCCATACTTTTAGTGCCCTACAATTATTATAATACCCACTATGATTTTCACATAAATTGTGGTCTAATTTATAAACAGGACACCAAAGCTACTTTAATAAACCACTGTTGGGGTGTAGACCTAGGAAGGCTCATGCAGAAGAAGTTGTCAGACCAGAGGCAAAGGTCCTTCCAAGGTCATTTTTTAAAAATGCCTCACACTATGCCAGAAGGTCCAACAATTCTCCTGAACTACCCACAAGGACATTTAGGTTGCTGCAAATGCCAATATTCATAACAGCTTACCTGACCCTGTGACTTACCATCATATTGTCAAACACTCTGTTTGCTCAAATCCAAGTAACTATCTCTGATCACCTACATATCCTGTAACCTCAGTAGATCCCTTTAAACAGGACTCTGCTGTGATTGGAACATTCTTTCACTGTATCTCCTGAACTGTTAAACATCAATAGCTCTGCAAGATCTTTCTACAATTGGGTTTTTTCATCACTAAAACATTTATTGCAGCAACTAATGAAGTAAAAGCTACATCTTACATCACAATATCTGTGTGTTCCTTTGTCAGTGTTTGACCAGGAGATTTATGGTAAAACCGGGGAGGGAGGGAGTGAAATTTGCCTTGGTTAATAATGGAAGACAGGCTATAATGCACTCTCAATTCTCTTTCTACTGAAGCCGATCAGAATAACATTCGGAGGATGTGTGCTGCTGATTCATACAATAGCCCTGGACTAATTTCACCACCTCCATGCCAAAAGATTCGAACAACTCAGATATTATTCCTGTTCAGGTATGACCTTTGGGGAAACAAGTACTGCTTCTGCTCTCTAAAGAAAAGAAATCCCTTTGTGACAACAATTCTACCAATATTCTCTCAAAGGAGATGTACACATGAACTCCTGAATAAATGAGATAGTTTGAGGTTCACATGGGAACAAGCAATGTAGCAAATGGAACAGTTGTAAGGACATGGTTAACATTAGTTTTTGAATGCTAGCCAGGATTCCATATATTCGCACATGGAAATGAATGGTGCAATCAAGTGTGAAAGGTATCATCTGTAATATTTTGATCAGCTGTCATTGTTTGATGGAGATTCATAACCATCTGCAATGCAGAATTCGTCAAATCAACCTCTTAGGTCACTTAACTAAACCAGGCACAAATATGAAATCAGCCAGAAAGTTAAAAATCAGAAAATAATTTTCTTGGTCAATTAAGAATTAACAATGGATCATTGTAATATGTGGCACCTTATTAAATAATTCATGAGGCGTAATTTAACAGTAATTAAATTAATCAATTCCTCACAGTGCGTTGCACCAACTTTACCCTAATGGAAACTACGTTTTCCCTGCTAATGGTCTAGCTAAGTATAATTTTTGGTTAGCACTACCTTTGTGCTAAGAAAGGGGCCAAACAACATTGTTTTGAGAGCACATGGTGTAGCCAGTATTCAGTTTTTAAAGACAGTTTATCCCTTTAAAAAGGAAAACAGCAGAATTTAAAACATGAAACCTGAAACACCGGGGCCTAGACTTGTTCCAAAATTACCGATGTAGTTCTAAAGTTATTAATAATACAGATGGGCAAGACAAGAGATGACATGGTTCCACAGGGGACAAGAGGTCTCAGGGCGAAAGAATAGATGAACAGGGAGTTACCTCCAGGCATCTGTCTTGAAGAACTGATAGGGTTGTAATGAGAAGTCTACTGGTCAATCTTGGGCACAATTTTAACATGATATTTTCTGCCCATCACATCACCAACCTGTCATTTTCCTCAATGCCCTACATCTCATCACACAGCCAGCAGCAGACGCTGGAAGTCAGGGATTAGCCGTAAATTCAGATATTCTCTTCACCCTCTCATACCAATCAATGCTGTCTTTCTCACATTCACCACTCACTGTCTCCAAATACCTCCAGCCATGGTATTTATAATACTCTAACATTGTCTGCACAATTATTGGCATTTTGTTCTATCTATTTCAGGTTGTCACATGATGTACGACAGCAGAACAATGGGGGACAAAGCTCTCTGCATCACCTGGGGTCTACTGAGGAGTTTGATCTCAGTACCATGGAACTGACTGTGATGAAGCCCTTATAATCTGGCATCACTGAGAGCATTGATGCTAATGGTCTGGTTCCTGCTTTCTTTCTCTTCTACTAATATCAGTTCAGGTTTAAGCTATGAATTTACCTTCAAGACTATTATACATTATACACATGGTGAGCCAACAGTGGCTGCAACCAGACCAGAAAAAAAGGATAGCTCATTTATTCATTCACCAGACAGTGAGAGTATAGAAGTGTTCTGCTGCAAAGTACACAAATGTGTATTCAATCTGTTCATACACAAGACAGCATGCACACCAATATCCTGAGTGTATTGACTGGCCAGATAGAGGCCTCCTGTCACTGTCAAGGACATGAAGGAATCCAACTCCAAATCATTGAAAAGTTTGTCCTTCCATTCTCCTGTCATTCTGCAGACACTGCTAATGCTGCCCTTGTACCTATTGAAGTTTTGCTCCACCGTCCTCTCCAACCTATCACTTTCACCCCACCTTCATCTACTTATCACATTCCCAGCGACCTTCCCCCCAGCCCCACCACCCTTCCCATTTATCTCTCAGCCCCCTTGCCCACATAACTCATTCCTGATGAAGGGCTTGTGCCCGAAAAGTCAACTCTCCTGCTTCTCGAATGCTGCTTGACCTGCTGTGCTTTTCCAGCGCCACACTCTTCGTCTCTCCAGCATCTGTAGTCCTCACTTTCTTCAATTGGAGTTATTGTGTGAAAAGGTCATCTGCTGCTCTGCCTTACCAGAGAGGATGCAGCAATACCCTCCAGCAGCCCACAAACTCACCACAGCACCTTTGAAAGCACTCCAGACCAATTTCTGATACACTCTAATGAGAAATAGTCTTAAAAATGACCTTACCTGCAATTCAGGTGCTTGGCCCTGAAAAGAAGGGTATTACAGTTTTTTTTTTCTGAAGAGTGATACCTAAATTAGTTACCTGGACATTTATGGTAAAATTAGGTGCCTTTAAGTTATGCCATTTGATTGAGCTATGTGATGTTAAGATAGCACTTCTTCACAGCCTTCCACAGCCTTTGTCCATCTGTCAAAGGATTTCTTATCTTCACCATTCATTACAGATTCAGCAACGGCTAAAAATGTTTACAGCTTTTATGCTTGCCTTCAAGGCTTTGAGTCTGATAAATAGATTGCTGGACATTGCTTTAAAAAATCAAGTTAAAGACAAGTGAAGCTGAAGTGCAGCACAATCATAGAGGTAAGAGTACAAACCACAAAACATACAACCTCCATAGCATTGATTGATATTTTATTATAAAATGTACACTCTTAGGGGCATGACTAGCCAGTAAGCCTGCAGTAGAATCAATGAATTAAGAGCTCAGAGGGTGTATGTTTTTAATGTTTGAAGAGATTTCACAAATATAGCCAGTACAATGTCAATATCTCTGAAGTCTATCTTTAATTCTGAATTCAATAGGGTTTTTTTCTGTTGGCACTGCTGCATTATTGACAGAAAGCATATCGAAATGTTGACCTAGGTCAACATGCTGAATAGAAACTAACTTAGCAGGAGAGTACGAACACTGAAGTAAAAGGTCCATGGAGCTCAGTGGCATTGATGAAAGAAATTTTCTGCTTCTTCAGTGTTTCTTGAAGGGCTGGTCTCAAGGTTGCTTGGCTCCTACTTATGACTCAAAACACCACAGGGAGAAGCAGAGAAAAAAGTAGAAATTTATATAGTGATGTTGTCAATTGATGGATATCTTTTCCGGCAACAGAATACTCTTGTAATCACTATTATAACATAAGATGTGCAATAAGACAGCTGAGCACAGTTGTGTTTTGGGGCTTGCAGATAAGGAGAGATGATATGAAGTTTTATTAAATGCTTTAATGTCTTTTCTCATGCTTTAATGTCTTTTCTTATGTTTCTAACTACTGGCCTACATTTTGGTTTCTTTTCTGAAGTGCCAAACCCAAGCATAATTAATCATCACGGCAAACAGTCAACAGATATACATAATCAAATGCCAAACAACTGAACATTACCTTGTTTCACCCTTGTCACACTGAAACCTTATTTTTAAATTAAACCATTCTAAGCAACAGATATATGCACATTGCATCATTTCTTAAGAGTTCAGCCTGTCTATTTTCTCCAAAGAAAGAAGTAGCCTTTGAGATATGAAACTCTCTGATGATGATGCTGCAATCTATCAATTGGAGGTTGTGGGTTTGTGTGATCAAATTAATGAGGTAGATGATTAACATCACAGTTTATCACTGGGGGCAAGTAAACATTATTATTATTGTCCTCAAAACATCCTGATGTGCTCATTATCAAGGATTTCACATTTCACTTTATACTGTCATCCCACGCAAAAGCATTGATATCAAGCAACCCATTGAGTTTTATTCAATACTTTAAAAATCTGCACTCATGCTACCAATTGTTTGTCTGCCATTTAGCTTATCTTACTCAGTCCACACAGCCAGTGACCACACAATGAGTTAACGCTTATTGCTAGCAGATAATAATGTACATTTTTATAGTGGGTATATTATTTCTCTTACAATTAAGAACTGATACTGTTGAAATCATAGAATGATAAAGCATGAAACAGGCCCTTCGGTCCAACTCATCCATGCCAACCAGTTTTCCTAAACTGAACTAGCCCCATTTGCCTGCATTTAGCCAATATCTGTCTAAATGTTTCCTATCCATATCTTTTGAATACATAATTGAACTTGCCTGTACCATTTCCTCTGGCAGCTCATTCTGTATACACACCATCCTCTGCATGACAAAAAATCTTCTTAGGTCCCTTTAAATCTTTTCTCTCCCACCTTAAACCTATGCCATCTAGTTTTGGACTCCCCTGCCCTTGGGAAAATACCTTGACTATTCACCGTATAAAGGTCATCTGTCAGCCTCCTACACTCCAGGGAAAAAAGTCCCAGACAATCCAGCCTCTGCTGAAAACTCAAACCTTCTAGCATCGGTAACATCCTTGAAAAGCTTTATTGCACCCTTTTCAGTTTCTAAAGTGGGGCGACCAGAATTGTACACCATACTCCAAATGTGCCCTTACCAATGTCTTGCACAGGCATCCCAACTCTGATACACATGCTCTGACCGATGAAGAAAAACATGTCAAATGCCTCCTTCACCACTCTATCCACCTGTGACACCATTTTTGAGGAACTATGTACCTGCACCCCTCAGTCTCTCTGTTCAACAATACTTCTCAGGAACCTACTATTAAATGTATGAGTCCTACCCTGGTTTGAGTTGACAAAATGCAACAAATCGCATTTATTTGAATGAAACTTCAGTTGCCATTCCTTGGCCCACTGGCCCAGTTGATCAAGATTCCATTGTACTCTTCTTCACTGTCCACTATACCACTGATTTTGGTATCAGCGACAAACTTACTAACCATACCTCTTATACTCATATCCATATCATCCATATAAATGACAATAAACAATCGACCCAGCGCTGATCCTTACAGCCACCCACTGGCCTCCAGTCCAAAAAACAACCCTCGCACCGCCCCCCCCCCGCCCATCCCTCCCTCCTCCCCCCACCCCCTTCTCTGACTGTCAATCCAATTTTGTGTCCAATTGGCTAGTTCTCCCTGGATCCCATGTGATCTAACCTCACTAACCAGCCCACTATATGGAACCTTGTCAAAGGCCTAGTTCTGCTTTCTACCTTTTTGGTCACCTCTTCAAAAAACTCAATCAAATTTGTGAGACACAATTTACTAGGATGTTGCCTGGTATAGAGGAAAGTCTTATGAGAAAAGGCTGCAGGAGAAGAAAGTTGAGAGGTGACTTAATAGAGACATATAAGATAATCAGAGGATTAGATAGGTGGACTGTGAGAGCCTTTTTCTTTGATGGTGATGGCTAGCATGAGAGGACATAGTTCTAAATTGAGGGGTGTCAGGTAGGACAGATGTCAGAGGTAGTTTCTTTACTCAGAGAATAGTAGGGGCGTGAAACGCACTGCCTGCAGCAGTAGTAGACTCACCAAGCTTAAGGGCATTTAAATGGTCATTGGATAAACATATGGATGAAAATGGAATAGTGAAAGATATATAGGCTTCAGATTGGTTCCACAGGTTGGTGCAATATCGAGGGCTGAAGGGCCTGAACTGCGCTGCAATGTTCTATGTTCTATGTTCTAGACAATGTTAACTACCCTTAGCCAGTCCTTGCCTTTCCAAATGCAAAACAGCTCCTGTCTGTCATTATGCTCACTGGTCTATAGTTCCCTGACTTTACCTTGCAGAGTTTCCTAAATAATGGCATAATATTAGCCACTCTCCAGTCTTCTGGCACCTCACGATGGCTGTTGTTGGTCTAAATATCTCTTCTAGTGGTCCCATAAGTTCTTTGCTGACTTCCCATAATGTCCTAGGATACACGAGTCAAAAAGTGTAGCACTAGAAAAGCATAGCAGGTCAGACAGTATCTGAGGAGAAGAAGTGTTGAGGTTTCAGGCAGAAACCTCTCATCAGGAATATGGGGGTGGAGGGGGGAAGGGGACTGAGAATAAATGGGATGGTGAGGATGGGGTGGGAGTAAGGAAGCTGGGAAGGTGATAGGTAGATGCAGGTGGGGGGGATAGCGATAGGTTGGAGAGGAGGGTGGAGCAGGTAATTGGAAAGGAAGATGGACAGATAGAACAGTTCAAGAGGGTGGTGCTGAGTTGAATCTGGAATGAGGTGGGGCGGAGATGAGGAAACTGGTGAAGTTGATGTTGACACTGTGTGGTTGAAGAGTCCCAAGGCAAAAGATGAGGCATTCTTCCTCCAGTTGACAGGTGGCTTGGATTAGGCGGTGGAGGAGGCCCAGGACTTGCATGTCCTTGGCAGAGTGGGATGGGGAGTTGAAGTGGTCGGCCACAAGGCGGAGGGATTGTTTGGTGCATGTGTCCTAGAGATGTTCCTTGAAATGTTCTGCGAATTGGTGTCCTGTCTCCCTAAAGCAGAGGAGACCACATCAAGAGCACAGACACAGTGATGAGGTGTTTGGATATGTAGGAAAATCTCTGCTGAATGTGAAAAGATCTTTTGGGACCTTGAACAGAGGTGAGGGGGGAGGTGTGGGTGCAGGTTTTACACCTCTTGTGACATCAAGAAAGGTGCCAGGTGGATTGGTGGGAGGCATGGACCTAATGAGGCAGTCACAGAGGGAATGGTCTCTGTGGAGCACAGATAGGGGAGGGAAGGGAAATATATCTCTGATGGTAGGGTGTGATTGTAGGTGGCAGAAATGGGGGAGAATAATGTGCTGTATCTGGAGATTAGTGGGGTGAAAGGTAAGCACCAGGTGGAGTTCTATCCTTGTTGCCTTTGAAGGGGTGGGGTTCAAGGGCAGAAGTGCAGGAGGTGGAAGAGATGTGCTGGAGGGCATTGTTGATCACATGGGAGGGAAAATTGTGACCCTTGAAATAGGAGGCCATCCGGGATGTTCTGGATTGCTCCTCCTGGAAGCAGATACAGCAGAAGTGGAGGAATTGGGAGTAAGGGATCATGTTTTTACAGGAGGTGGGTGGGAGGGTGTGTAATCCAGGTAGCCATGGGAGCCGGTGGGTTTGAAATAGATATCTGTATTGAGTTGGTCGCCAGTGATAGAGACGGAGAGGTCCAGGAAGGGGAAGGAGGTGTCTGACATGGTCCAGGTGAACGCAAGGTCAGAGTGGAAGGTGTTAGTGAAGTTGATGAACTGGTCAACCTCCTCGAGGGGGCACGAGGTGGTGCTGATACAGTCATCAATGTTACAGAGGAAAAGATGGGGAATAGCACCTGTGTACCTGTGGAAGATGGGCTGCTCCATGTATCCTACAAAGAGGCAGGCATAGCTGGGGCCCATGCAGTGCCCATGGTTATCCCTTTGGTTGTAAGGAAGTGGGAGGATTCGAAGGAGAAGTTGTTGAGGGTGAGGACCAGTTCTGCCAATCGAATGAGTGCATCAGTGGTGGGGGACTGGTTGAGTTGGTAGGAGAGGAGAAAAAACAAAAGGCTGGAGGCTTTCATGGTGGATAGAGATGTATAGGGACTGGATGTCCATGGTGAGGAGGAAGGGTTGGAGACTGGGGAAACGAAAGTCATGGAGGAGAAGGAGGGCCTTCTCAAATGCATGTGGGGAGTTCCTGGACCAAGGGGGACAGAAAGGTGACAAAATATGAGGAGGTAAGTTCGGTGGGGTAGGAGCAGGCAGAGGCAGGGGTCAGGTTTGTAGATTTTGGGGAAGAGGTAGAACTGGGTGGTGCAGGATTGCAGGACTATGAGGTTGGAAGCTGTATGATGGACGATCCCCCCAGGTGACGAGGTTGTGGATCGTCTGGGATGGCCAACCACTTCAACTCCCCCTCCCACTCCCCTAAGGACACACAAGTCTTGGGTCTCCTCCACTGCCAAATCCAAGCCAGCTGACGATTGGAGGAAGACCGCCTTATCTTTCACCTTGGGATCCTTTAGCCACACAGCATCAATGTCGACTTTACTAGTTTCCTAATCTCCCTTCCCCCCCACCTCATCCAATATCTAACCCTCCAGCTTGGTACTGCATTGTTGACCTGTCCAGCCTGTCTATCTTCCTTCCCACTATCTGCTCCACCCTCCCCTCTGATCTATCACTATCACCCTCCCGCCACCTCCATCAACCTATCACCTTTCCCCACCCCCACCCTCCTATTTATTGCTCAGCTCCCCCTCCACAATCTGTCCGCAGCCCCCCCCATACACATACACACCCACCCCCACCATTTTTCTGATGAGGGGCTTATGCCCAAAGCGTCGACTCTCCTGCTCCTCAGATGTGGCCTGGTCGGCTGTGTTTTTCCAGCACCACACTTTTTGACTCTGATCTCCAGCATCTGCAATCCCCACTTTCTCCTAGGATACACTTGACCAGATCCTGGTGATTTATCTACCTTTATGTGCTTTAAGACTTCCACAGAGCCTCTTCTTCTGTAACATGGACTCTTTTCAAGACATCATTATTTACTTGCTTGAGTTCCCTAGCTTCCATCTCTTTCTCCATGATAAATACTGAGGGGAAACATTCATTGAGGTTCTCAGCAATCACCTGTCATTCTACACATAGTCAATGTGCCTGAATAACACTGAGGTGAAATTAACTGAAGTGTGGCACAGGCTATAGGGACTTAGCCATCGTTTTATATCTATTTTTAATCAAGCTGTTCAGACATCTTGTGATACACCGAATGGCAGATTAGGTCTTGAACTGAGCTCTCCTGGTGCAGATATAGGAACATTACCACTGTACCATAAGAAACCTTAAAATCGGTTTATACCCTGTCCAATTTTCTTTCAGAGGTGGCACGCCTATTAAAATGATAAATAATTTGATCAGCAACTGTGAAGCAGAAAGTATCTTCTCCAGTAGAAATGCCAGAAAAAAAATCTTAACTATCTCTGGAATCACAAACATATTCACAAAATGAACATTAGACATCTGATATTATTGCCTGTAATTAAGTATTACTTCATCACAAAAGTCATCTCAAAATACCATAGCTGACCGTAATTATCCTGAGCGGGCAGTATTTCATAAAGTCATAGAATCCCTACATTGTGGAAGCATGTCATTCGGTCTATGGAGTCCACACCGAGCCTCCAAAGAGCATCCCACCCAAAACACATCGCCTCTATCCTATCCCTGTAACCCCGCATTTCATAGAGTCATGGAATTGTATAGTTTGGAAACAGACTCTTTGGTTCAACTCATCCACGCTGACCAGATATCCTAACTTAATCTAGTCCCATTTACTAGCATTTCACATGGCTAATCCATCTACCCTCCACATCCCTGGGCAACTTAGCATGGCCAATCCACCTAAACTGCAAATCTTTAGACTGTGGAAGGAAACCACAGCATTCCAGAGGAAACCCACACAGATGTAGGGAGAATGTGCAAACTCCACACAGTCACCTGAGGGTGGAATCGAACACAAGTACCTTGATAATTGAAATGTTTAACACATGGAATACAGGGAGAACTAGCCATTTGGATACAGAACTGACTCAATGGCAAAAGGCAGAGGGTAGTGGCAGAGGGATGTTTTTTCAGACTGGAGGCCTGTGATCAGTGGAGTGCCACAAGGATCTGTGCTGGGTCCACTACTTTTCATCATTAATATAAATGAACTGGATGTGACCTTAACAGGTATAGTTAGTAAGTTTGCACATGACATGAAAATTGGAGGTGTAGGAGACATTGAAGAAGATGACCTCAGTTACAATGGGATCGTAATCAGATGGGCCAATGGGTTGAGCAGTGGCAGATGGAGTTTAATTTAGATAAATGTGAGATGCTGCATTTTGGAAAGGCAAATTAGAGCAGGACCTATGCGCTTAGTGCTAAGGTCCTGGGGAGTGTTGCTGAATAAACAGACCTTGGAGTGCAGGTTCATAGCTCCTTGAAAATGGAGTTGCAGGTAGATAGGTTAGTGAAGAAGGCATTTGGTATGCTTTCCTTTATTGGTCAGAGTATTGAGTACAGGAGTTGGGACGTCATGTTGCAGTTGCACAGGACATTGATTAGGCCACTGTTGGAATATTACATGTAATTCTGGTTTCCTTCCAATCAGAAAGATGTTGTGAAACTTGAAAGGGTTCAGAGAAGATTTACAAGGATGTTGCCAAGGTTGGAGGATTTGAGCTACAGGGAGAGGTTGAATAGGCTGGGGCTGTTTTCCTGGACCGTTGGAGGCTGAGGGGTGGCCTTACAGAAGTTGATAAAATCATGAGGGGCATGGATAGGATAAATAGGCAAAGTCTTTTCCCTGGGATGGGGGAGTCCAGAACTAAAGGGCATAGGTTTAGGGTGAGAGGGGAAAGATATAAAAGAGACCTGAGGGGCAACATTTTTACGCAGAGAGTGGTACGTGTATGGAATAAGCTGCTCGAGGACGTGGTGGAGGCTAGTACAATTGCGACATTTGAAAGACATCTGGATGGGTATATGAATAGGAGGAGTTTGGAGGGATATTGGTCAGGTGCTGGCAGGTGGGACGAGATTGGGTTGGGATATCTGGTCAGCATGGACAATTTGGACCCCAGGGTCTGTTTCCATGCTGTACATCACTGTGACTCTATAACACATGGCTTAGATCTTGTACTGACATTAGCAGCAGTGGGGTTAACAACTATCACTATTATTATGGAGTATATTTAAAAGCAATATCTGAAATAGGTTTCAGTGTTACCAAGTGAACACAACGGATATTCCTCAGCATTGAGTAATCAAAAGGCTGTCTTGTGGGCCTGAATATCAGGCTGATGCAGCCATCAAACCCACTGCCCCATGGCTGAACATTTCAACTCCACCTCCTACTCTATCAAGGACATGCAGGTCCTGGGCCTCCTCCACCACCAAACCATTACTACCGGACGCCTGGAGGAGGAACACCTCATATGCCGCCTTGGGGCCCTGCAACCGCACGGGACAAATGGGGATTTCAACAGCTTCCTCATTTCCCCTTCACCCCCATTATCCCAGACCCAAGTTTCCAACTCAGCACCGCCCTCCGGACCTGTCCATCACTCTCCCCTCTGACCTATCACCTTCTACCTAACCTTCTTCCACCTATCACTTTCTCAGCTAAGTTTCCCCAAACCTCACCCCCTCCCATTTATCTCTCAGCCCCGACTCACAAGCCTCATTCCTGATGAAGGGCTTATGCGCAAAACGTTGATTATCCTGCTCCTTGGATGCGACCTGACCTGCTGTGCTTTTCCAGCACTACACTGTCAACTCTGATCTCTAGTATTTGCAGTCCTCACATTCTCCTTCCTGAGGCAGCCACTGGGAAGCTAAACATGGGTTTTCAGACGAATAGCAGTGGTTTGTCATGTTTGTGATTGCAGGCCTCCCTACAGCAGCTTCAGTTTGGAGCACTTTCCCTTTAAATAATATTTGTGGGGAAACTCAAACAGCTTTATGAATATCCTGCTGAGAGCGCTTAGAGCACAGTGCTAAATGGACCTGCCTATTCAAAACTGGCAAAATATGAAACATGTCAGGCTGAGAGACTGCTTGGCATTGCCATTTGACCACTGTGAAATCTTCTGTTGCTCATAGAAATCAGTTGCATTGGTGTCCTTACCAGCTTGTTATGCTGCACAGGTTGTTCCAGTAGTAGCTGGAAATAGGGTACCTGCGATTTTGGCAACGCAAATCCTTCAGTCTTTTATCAAGTAGTAAACCCTGCTACACCACATGATAGTTTATCCTGTAATCATCTGTTTCATAAGAACGTTGTTGAACTTAAGAAACAAACTATATTATTAATTGTTGCTAAAGTGGAAAATACATCCAGAAAATATCCCAAACTAAAGGCTGTCATGGAAAATAGTTGCACATTGTGTACGCAACAAGAACAGATAATGGATGAAAAATTCACTGCTACAACAATACAGTGTATAGAAATGATCCTACTTTGTAGGTGTGTAATAACAAAGGAAAGCAAGGCAACAAACCAAAGGTGGAGAAAATACAGTCAATGAACAATATACACCTCAAAGGAAATCGCACATAAAGTAAAGGAGAACCAAAGTACAGCTCCATTGATCCTGAAACAGTCCCACAGTGCAGTTTTCAGACAACATTATCTAGAAATCCAAAAATGTGGATCAATATTGATTTCAGTACCCCACTTGAGAACAAACTTGTGGAAAGAACATAAAATCCATTTCGACAATATTTATTTAAAAGTGAATTGGAAATAAAGCAGGCCTCAATGGCGATAGGTGTGTCAAAGCCAAATGATAAATGAGAATTGAAACTCCAACTGACATTATGCGGCACAAAGCCCCAAAGACCTAGCTAGTAAAACTCAGGTTCAAATACCAAGCAAAGGTTGTGTCAAAATCCAGGATATTCCAACCACATTCATAAAGTGGAAGCACAGATTTGTGGTTGCAATCCTAAAATGCAAATGACTGTAGTCCTGAAGGGATCTTTAATGGTACATATGCTGTTCTAATGCAGTTCCTATTTAGAACATTGATTCTTTTCCTCAAAGAATATTGAGGTATTTCTGTTCGATTAAAACAAAATGAAGGAAATTCATGCTGGCTGTTAATTTATACGTTTTTTTAAAATAAAATTTTGTGCTATTAATCAGTGCATAGTTGCCATTTGTGTCTTACAACAGAAAGCTTAAATGTAGCGTGGATGAATATTTTTGTAAATTATTGTGGCATGAACTTTGACACATCTTTGAATATTCATAATGGATTAGGTTCTGAGCACAGTGAAGTTTGATTTCTATGCTTCAATAATATCATAGATAGGTGGGAAATGCAAAATGAAACAAAACTGCTTAGCAGGCCAGGAAGTCTCTGTGGAGAATGAAAGAGAATTAACATCTCAGGTCAATTACCTTTCATCAGGTCTCCGTAGCCAAATGAGGAGGACCTCCCTAATCAATTGTTTATGTTCCAATCTCAAACATGGAGAATGGCCAGTGTGCATCGAGGAGATTGGTACAAGTGATTAAGTTACTACTTAGATTTAATACACTTTTTTTAAGATCATTACAGTTATGATAATTAGTCGGCCATATCGTTTCCTCAAGCCTGTTCCTCCATTCAGTAAGATAATGGTTGATTCATGGGTTTTGGTGTCGATGTAGGGAGTATGACAAACACAGCAAGTTCTTAATAATGTGAACAGTTAGCACTCACATCACATACAAATGATAGTTTAGTATAGCCCTGCACACAGTGGGATATGGAGGACTCGAACAAGGAGGGCCATAGACTGCCTCTTCATGAACCTTGATTTACCAGATCTTATTCTTGTTTATGAAGCACAAGCCATGTTTCACAAATACAGTAGGATGTCATAAGTGTTGTAGGATTACTAAACATTACCAACCATCCCTTCCTCCACCATCACCACCTCACATCACCCAAGATAGGCAGCATCCCAAATGTGTCTATTATCAAATACTTACATTTCAAGGTGAGAGGAAGTCAGTTCCATTTCCTTCTACAGCTTATGAAACTTTGACACAAAAGCAGAAGCTGCTGGAGAAACTCAGCAGGTCTGGTAGCATCTGTGGAAAGAAAGCAGAGTTAATGTTTTGAGACAAGTGACCCTTTTCCAAACTGAAGAAGTGTAAGATGATTATGTCAATTTGGATTGATTGTATTCCATATGTCACTGCATGTGTTATACACGTAGCATAAATGATTTATGATCAATGGTATGATATATCTTCAATCTGTACTGTCAAAATGCTGATTAATGCAAATACCCCAAAGGGACTCACGACGCGCACAAGGGGAGCCCTTGGGCTCAGACAGAAAGAAGACTAACTCTGTCCAGGCTGGGTGTGGTCACAATAAATTACCATTTCAATTGCATGTTTGCGATTCAAATGAGGATAAAAGGCAGCTCAGACCAGGCTTTGCAGAGCTTGGCATTTAATAGCACCACCCAAACCTTGAATACTCCTTCTCTCTTTGCACTCCATGTTGACCCCATTGGTCCTGAGTTTCCGCACGTTCCTACCCAAACTGCTAACATATGTTCTTCATTTCCCAATGTTATCCCGAGCCCTGGCCCTGCAGGTCAGTCATGCCAACCATCATGCTATGCTGTATCCATTTTGAAATCAGGGTGGTGGTGACCATTGATGAACTCCTCCTGCATTATGATGCTTGTCTAATACCAACCTTCATGGGCAAGGGGTACAGATGGTCACTGCTCATAGAGCATGCTCTAAGAAGTTGGCAATTGCTATCCAAGATGGAATCCTGGAAGAGTAAACAATGATCTATGAGCTACTGCTCTGACTTTTATGTCAGAAATTGTCTCCATCCAGTTTCTCTCCATCACATGGAAAATAGGAAACTCCAAATGAATGAGACAAGATTGGGCACTAATGACATGAAATAATTGCAAATAGGCTGCTCACCACACACAAGCAAGATTTTCATTTCACCCCTCAAATCGTAGATGGAAAATCAGATTTTACTTTTCAAAGTCAAGAATTTTATATTTCCAATCTTGCCTTATTTTCACAGTTGACCTGTCAATGCCCATGTCATTCAGGGGCTGGAAAATGAGGCCACTAGGACAGTAATGTTTTGAAGGAATGTGTGTTCAAATGAACCATGCAAGTGCACTGTTCATAATAAACAAATGTTATCTATATGGATACTATTTTACACTTAAAGGACATTAATTATTAGTCAAGGCAAAAGGAATTACTTTCATTTTTGGCTATCTCCCAAATTGATAATATGATGTGATCAGTGCGTGATTTTAAACAAATCTGTGAATTGATGCAATTTGATTGATCATCTGTCATATCTAGCTTAATTTTACTTTTCATTAACGTCAGACAAAAGCAAATTCATGTGGGAGGTAACCAATCTGAATCTGTACATTTTGGCCAGGTTAAGACTGCTATCAATGTTTATCTCTAAAATGAAAATGCCTGTAAATAAGACATCAAAACATTATTCATCATGCCATCTCTATAACCAGTTAGATAAATATCTATCACCTTTAAATGTTATCTTGTGTTTCAGAATGAACTTATGTATAATCTTGGAGAGATAACACATTTTGAACAGATGAGATTAGTCTCAAAAGTGAAGGTGCTGATAGAAACTGAGGAAAACTGCTAATGTGAAGTTTAACAATGTGTTAGTGTATAAATTCACATCAGTGTGAGCAATTCCAAATAAAACTGAAGAAAGAAACACATTGGTCTGACTCTTGTTATCTACTTCATAGTAAAGGACCAGTACAACCAAAATTTCCGAGTATTTCTGGATTTTTACTGTTCTCCTGTTCCCTGTGGTTAAGTAACTTTTGTAAATTACACCTGTCATTGTTCAGTCAGTACAGACAATCTGGGAAGGGAATTGTATTTACTATCAAAAGGGAAGTATAATCAATAGCATTCATGCAAAAATGATGGAAATGAGCTAGGAATTAATGAGAACGATTATGGAAATGAGCACACTGAATCCTGCTTGTCACTGCTAATAATTACACTTTAAAAAAACATCATGAGCCACAATTCATAATGTTTAATTCCCTCGGATTACACTATGGTTGGCACGATTCAGAATGCTTTTTATGATAATGGTAATTTATGGCACAGCTTCAGCAAACGGTTACATGTTCATGTGCAAGTTAACAATATCAGAAACCTATTCTTACAAAATGTATTCTTCTCTTCAATTTGTTTTCCTATCTTCTAACACTGGTTGAGTTAAAAGGTATTTCCTTTACAATACAATGTGATATTATAACAATAACTGGTACCAACGCAGTACTTCTATTAGTATATTAGTAAATATTTACTACTTATTTAGCTGCAGCCTCTGTCATCAATTTCATGACCTATTCATGGGACTTACCATTTATAATCTATCTTGGATTTCACTCTCAGCAAGCTGAATGCATATGTTTACATTTTAGACTACTCAAAAGTGCTCCTTGTGCAATCATCACTTTATTAAACCTCATCCCCTTAAGGTATTCTGGTTCACAAACATTCAGAGCAGAAGGCCTCTTTCTGGACCTGGTCTTTTGAATTGCTGAAGTCACCAGATGGTAAAGTAAATGTTCCAGACAGGTTTTATTACTTCAAGGGCATCCTGTGCATTTCTTCTGCAGCTATTTTGCTGATATATCAGAAAGATCTAGCAACAACAAAGCTCATAAGACATTTCACTCTCTGAAGCAATACTTCAATTTTAAAATTCTTATCCTCATTTTCAAATCCCTCTATGGCTTCATTCCCCAATATCTTTGGAATCTCTTCTAGCTCTACAACATTCCAAAAAATATTGTGATATATTTTAAATCCTGAACCCTTGGTTAATTTTTTAAAGAGGCTGCCTGTGTCATTGAGAGCTGAAAAAAATGTCTAGCAATAACAATCGCTGTTTGTTGATGTTTCCTAAGGGATATTATATATTGTTATGAATGCTTGGCTGCTTTCCACAAGCTAAACTATCCTCGTAGGTGGGGCTCAGTTCACAATCTGGTTGACAATTCAAAGAGGTAAGTAAAAAATTAATTGTCTTTTACAGGAGCCAAAAATAAAAGTCTACTGTTTAGAAACTGATCAACTACGTGAGAATTAAAGGGTTTGAACGGACAATAAGAACAGATTATGTTTAATATAGCAAAGACTGTGGAAGATTCTTAGATCTTTATTTCACTGAATTTCATCTTGCCTCCTGAGATTTGCCTGTGGTGGATAATGGGTGAGTTGACATGGACAGTGTAAGGGTCCAGTAGTCTGGGTGGAGTAAAGTGAGATGGTATGCTTTATAAGGAGCTGTGATTTTGGATGGAGTGGCAAAGGGTGATTGTGATCTATCTGTTTTATCAGGTTGTTTGTAACTGGAGAAACAAGATGCTCAGAGAAATTGTTCCTGCTTAAATGATAAATTATTCAAAGTAATATTACTATTGGTTTATTTTTGAAAGAGTTTTTGGTGGTATGTGGATGCTACTGGTTAAAAACAATTTTTGCACCTTTTGTTCAGGGCTAATGTGCCTATAATGCTGCAACACCAACAGGCACAAAGTGCCCTCATAGCTAGTTACATCCATTTCTAGCAGCAGAGGGCACAACTCTGTATCCAGCATCATCCAGACACACTCCTCCCATCCTGAACCATCCTCAGGCCTTTCTCCCAAGTCTGGTCCAGTGTGTCAGGACAAAGCCTCATCTGAGGTATCTGCCTAAATGGCAAATAGGCCAAACTTAAAATGGTGTGGACAGTTAATCTTTTATCTAATTTTGAGCATAAAGGGAGTCCCAAGGTCAGGCTTGATGGCAACAAGATCAACTCAGTAATCTTCAGGAGGTGCTTCCATTTAAATCAACATGACTGGAAGGTTCTTCATGCTGTAGGCCCAGTCAAAAGGCTGGCATCTCTGGAAATTTAGCTCTGTCAGAGATGTGCACTGTCAAGGCAAGATTGAGGACATCTACCTACAGTCAAATCTGGGGGGTGGGGGAGATTTGAGGAGGAAATGAATTCTTTGCTTTCCACTCTTGAAGTTCACGTTAAAGAGTTTTTATTTTTTTCCTTAAATAGTTATGTATTTTTCCCAATTCTACTTGTACCTAAATAAAATAGTAAGAAGTGTAAACATTATTTTAAAAAGGTGAAATCTGCCTTGAATTCTGCAACCTACACAGACACTAACATGCAAGTAAAGAGAACAAGATCCAGGGTGAGGGATGTAGAGTTGAAGAACAATTTACAGCTCTCATGTGAAGGAATTGAACATTCTGATGTTGATCCTGGGCTGTGGGTGCAGAAGCATCACTGCTGGTTCAGCTGTTTTCCTGGGTGCAGTCATAGGGCGTAGCTTTCCAGGTTTTAAAAGATCTCACTTTTTCAAAGCTGGAAACACTGTTTCAAAAGAGAGAGATTTTGTCTTCTGCAAGAAATCCATCTCCTTGATGTTTCCACATGCTACCATTTTATGTTGCAAAAGACAAACAAGATTTTAATTGTGGTTTCTCATTGAAGGGGACTTTCAATCTTGAATAGCACACAATGCATATAATCCATTGGACGGTCCATTGTCAGAGTTCCATGTTATATTTAAACTGGAGAAGGGGAGGAGAGGATATTTATCCTCCTCTTTGCAAATAATGTGTTTCAATTGTCATCTTTGTTCCAGAAGTCAAAAAATCTCTTCCTCCGGCATAATTTGAATTCTCATTGTGAGCTGTACATTCCAGATGATGATTTTGAATATCTTGGACAGCCTTGTCAGGATGTGCTAGATAGTTTTAGTCATGTTATTTAGATATTCCTTTTCAAATTCTTGTTGAGCGTGGCTACTTTCAGGTCAGGTAATCTCGCAGGTCATTTTAAAGAATCCAAGATGATTTGATTTTTGTTTTGTTTCCTCTCAAACTGAAGTTCAAGGCTTTTATGTTAATTGATGAGATTTAAAGATTCATTGTCTGCATTTTATATCGTCATGACTGTGGCATCTTCTCAACCGAAAATATCTTGGCCACCATGTCAAGGGATGGAGGGGAAAATCTACCACTAATTGGGATCAGTCACAGTTTGTGAGCTTTCAAGATCACAGCTCCATCAGTGAGCCTTCATTGTGAAGGCCTCTATTGGCACCTGAGCAACAGCAGGGAAGCGACCTCCAATGAGCTGGTACTCCACAGGCAGACTGCCAGAAAATCTGCAGAATTATCCTTAATTTGGCCTGACCAAGCAAAATTGTTTGCTCACCTCCAAAGACTAGGTGTCCGACCTGATTTCCAGCCCATCTTTGGCACACCTCTCTGATGATGCAAATGCCTCTTATTTTCCTGGTTTCTCAGGCAACAAACCTGCCAGCCAGGGGCCTGGAAAATTCAGCCTAAAATCTCTTGAATATGATTGCACAATGAGATTATTGACTGTATCTCATTAGTTTTGTTGATTTTCCACAATATTGCATTGTTCTGCAAAGACTGTCTCTTCTCAGCAAGTGAGAATGCTGAATAAAACAATCACATACTCAGTCCCATGAGCCAACATGATATAAGATGTTTTCAGAATAAGGTGCCAGCTAGTTTTTTTTAAACAGCAAGATAGAGTCATAGTGATGTACAGCATGGAAACAGACCCTTCGGTCCAACCCGTCCATGCCGACCAGATATCCCAACCCAATCTAGTCCCACCGCCTGCACCTGGCCCATATCCCTCCAAACCCTTCCTATTCATATACCCATCCAAATGCCTCTTAAATGTTACAATTGTACCAGCCTCCATCACATCCTCTGGCAACTCATTCCATACATGTACCAGCCTCTGCATGAAAAAGTTGCCCCTTAGGTCTCTCTTATATCTTTCCCCTCTCACCCTAAACCTATGTCCTCTAGCTCTGGACTCCCCGACCCAAGGGAAAAGACTTTGTCTATTTACCCTATCCATGCCCCTCATAATTTTGTAAGCCTCTATAAGGTCACCCCTCAGCCTCTGACGCTCGAGGGAAAACAGCCCCAGCCTGTTCAGCCTCTCTCTGTAGCTCAAATCCTCCAACCTTGGCAACATCCTTGTAAATCTTCTCTGAACCCTTTCAAGTTTCACAACATCTTTCCAATAGGAAGGAGACCAGAATTGCACACAATATTCCAACAGTGGCCTAACCAATGTCCTGTACAGGCCTCCCAATTCCTGTACTCAATACTCTGACCAATAAAGGAAAACATACCAAACGCCACCTTCACTATCCTATCTACCTGCGACTCCACTTTCAAGGAACTATGAACCTGCATTCCAAGGTCTCTTTGTTCAGAAACACTCCCTAGGACCTAACCATTAAGTGTATAAGTCCTGCTAAGATTTGCTTTCCCAAAATGCAGCACCTTGCGTTTATCTGAATTAAACTCCATCTGCCACTTCTCAGCCCATTGGCCCATCTGGTCCAGATCCTGTTGTAATCTGAGGTAATCCACTTCGCTGTCCACTACACCTCCAATTTTGGTGTCATCTGCAAACTTACTAATTATACCTCTTATGCTCGCATCCAAATCATTTATGTAAATGACAAAAAGTAGAGGACCCAGCACCGATCCTTGTGGCACTCCACTGGTCTCAGGCCTCCAGTCTGAAAAACAACCCTCCAACACCACCCTCTGTCTTCTACCTTTGAGCCAGTTCTGTATCCAAATGGCTAGTTCTCCCTGTATTCCATGAGATCTAACCTTGCTAATCGGTCTCCCATGGGGAACCTTGTCGAACGCCTGACTGAAGTCCATACAGATCACATCTACTGCTCTGCCCTCATCAAGCTTCTTTGCTACTTCTTCAAAAAACTCAATCAAGTTTGTGAGACATGATTTCCCACACACAACGCCATGTTGACTATTCCAAATCAGTCCTTGCCTTTCCAAATACATGTACATCCTGTCCCTCAGGATTGCCTCCAACAACTTGCCCACTACTGAGGTCAGGCTCACCGGTCTATAGTTCCCTGGCTTGTCTTTACCGCCCTTCTTAAACAGTGGCACCACATTTGCCAACCTCCAGTCTTCCGGCACCTCACCTGTGACTATTAATGGTACAAATATCTCAGCAAGAGGCCCAGCAATCACTTCTCCAGCTTCATTATTGATATTACCTGTGAAGCATATCATAGCTCCAACTGTAACGACATAAATGTTGTCCATACCGAAGGTATGCTTGCGGTTTTCAACAGCAGTAATTTCAGTGAATACTAAAAAAAATTGAGGTATGAAATATTTAAGAGAATTGAAAAGAGAGATACAGTTAGAGAAGAAATTCTTCCTCATTTCCATCTTAAATGAGAGACCTCTTATTTTAAATCACCAAACTTCTCCCAGGAGGAGAAATATTGTCTCAATATGCAATGTTTCAAACCACCTCAGAAATATATAAACATTTGAATTATGACTATGGACCCAACCTGCTCAACCTTTTCTCATAAAAAAAGTTCTTTATCCCAGAAATTGTCTCAGTAAATTTTCTCTGAACTGTTTCCAGTGCAAGCATGTTGAAGTGATCCTTTTTCAGAACTGAAAGCAACTCAGAAAAGATGGTATTTCTGCATTTATTTCAATGCTGATGAAGGGCCACTGGACTCGAAACACTGGACTTTGTTTTCTTTCTCGCGCAGTTGCTGCCAGACCTGCTGAGTTTCTCCAACACTTCCTGTTTTCGCTTGCCTGAGTCTGGTTTTATATTCACTGCCACTATTGAGTGAATGACACAATAATCAAAATTGCACTCATGATACTTTGCTTTACAGAGGAACCTCGGTTATCCGAAGGACATGAGTGGCGAGTATTTCTTTCGGTTAATTGAATGCCGGATAACATAGTTAGCCACACATTGGGATCTTGCGATCTTGTTCAGATAATCCAAAATTTGGTTAATCATATGCCAGATAATTGAGGTTCCTCTGTATTTGGATTTACATGGTTTGACGTTTCTGCTGGATTGCATTAGTTTCGTCAACACTAATCAGCCAGAACTATCAAACTCAAACAAAAAGTTCGGAGAATTTTAAGTGCAATTTTTATGCAATGTAGTAGTTTCTGTTCATTTATAAAAGGGCAAGAATGCTACCATTGTAACTGCAAGAGGCACTCTCACCACCCACACAGTCTTAGTGTTTGTAACATCACAACCAAAAATACTGCAGAGAGCTTTCCTCTTCAAAGATTAGGATCATTCATAATATTGAGCAATTCAAAGCTATTTTAAGAACTTCAGAACCCAATTAAGTATGTTGTTTTTCAAATGTTTTTCTGATACTCTGAGTCTTAAGTGTTGAGTGATCTTACTCTCCTAGCCTAATATCAAGATTTTAGTTTATACAGAACCAAATGGGGTAGCAGAGTATTAAACCGAGTGGGATAGTCAGCCCAGTGCCAAAGCAGGCCACAGTGCAAAACAGGGCAGTAGTTAAGGTCATAACAGGGTGGTAAGCTGATCAGAGCAGTGAGCTGAGCACCAGTGCAGGGTGGCAAGCCAAGTGCAGGAGAGGAGCAGCAATCCAATTCAACTGCAAGTCCGCCTGCAAACAAAATGGTGATATCAGTGGCACTGCACCCAACAGTCAAGTGGGAGCTGAGTTCTTGCTTCAGATATCAGTGAGTTCAGGAGGTGGCAGGAGTTACACTATTTGAAAAGCTCGTGCTGAAAATATCCCAACCTAAAATTGGCCCCATCTTCAGAGTAAACACCTCATTTTAATTAAGGAGTTCCCACTCAGTTACAGACCTTCAGAGTAACTGTTAAAATGGAGCTGGTTCTTTTGTGTGAAATGTTGTGTTAAAAGGCATTTTAAAACAGGATTATTTGAAGAAGGTGGCTCCAAACAGTGATTAGATTTTTTTTATATCCAACTATTTTAAGAAGTTATCAATTTGAATAGGTGAAGGAAAATCTTTTAACCAACATTTTAGAGGTATTTCTGAAATATTGTTTGGGGAAAAGTACTCTTTCAAAAATACAGTTTTAGAATTGGTTCAGAATCCAAGTGTGAATGACATTAAAGATGTTATGAAATAGCTCAACATTGACCATACTTTGACTTTATCTTTCACATATTGACTAGAAATGACTAAATATAGTGTTATATTATTGCTAATTATAATATTGTTAATACCTAAAACACAAGATTTATACAGAAGAGTGGGCCTAGAGCCATGCCATGGCATCAATAAACTATTACTTTCAGATACTGTACTTAGCTCCTGACTTGAATCCTGCTCAGCTAGTCAGAACAGGGTGGAGATGTAGATGTAAAGAAGATTCCCACTTGGATTCTGAGGCTCTAGTGCACAATGCTGCTTAAACTACAAAGCTTTTGGTCACAGGACAGGTTCCAATCACTGACAGAAGGAAGCTTTATTAATATTTAAATATCTGAATCAGGACTGTGATGCAAATTTAAATGCCAATGGCAGCAATGTGAAACCAAGAGAAAATCTCCCTCCCCAGTTGCAATCCTCACCAAACCCCATCGCTGCCTTTACAATTTATCATGTAGGGAAGAACTCCTTCACTGTCTTCCAGCCAACTTCTAACAAGTAAAATCTTACCCATGCCTGCAAGCCACTGAGCAATGTCAAAAGTCTGGCAGCATCTATGCAAACAGGAACTTGTTATATTTTGAGCCCAAATCAGAGATCATTCTGAAGCTTAGGCACTGAGGACTCGGAAATTAAGGCAGACTGGCTGTGTTATGGAAGCTTCATATCACCCATAACCCTACATCAACACATACCTTCAGTTAAAATCAGAGTTTAACATTCATGTCTGTTATCATTCAGCATTACATAAAAAGGAATGTAAAAGACTTAGCTGCAATGCTATTAAATATTATTATTCATGAATTGGAAAAACTGAAAGGACAACAAAATATAATTTTGAATTCTAGTTACTTTTGCCATCTCAAATAATATTATTTATGCCAAATTTTAATGATCAGCACTTGAAAAGAAATCTAACTCCCATGTCATTAACAATAGAACAATGCTGAGACAGTATTTTGGCACATTGAGCACAGATGTTCAAGTGTGCCGAAATGAGCAGGGAACTGTGACAGTGAAGTTGGATCAGATTTTATGTAAATTATGTCTTATTTTATTTGCTTAACATTTTTCTTGAGGCCAGATATTCAGAAAATAACCCGATGTCAGGAGAAATTCTACATCTCTTGCACACCCCATTGCAAGGTGGGCAACAGCACAAATTTTATGACTAAAGCAAATTTCATTCCAATTAAATAATTCCGGACATCTTCCACATATTGTTCACTGATTCTGTCCTTTTGATAATGTTTATAAGCCTGCCAGGGAGCGTCTGGAGCTTGAATTCTTTCACTTTCTGCAAGCACAGCTCATTCGCATTATAATGTATCCATTTTGTTAACTCAGTTGGTAACATTTTTCTTTTGTGTACCTTATAAGTACTATTTGAAGGGGTGTCATAGACATAAAATTCTAACTTATTCACTCTATTTTTCTATAAAAGCAGTCGGAATTCCCAGAACCAAATTAGTAGCCAGGAACCAGAAGCCACATGATATTCTGAATTCATTCCACCTCTCCAAATCCCATCGAGGTAAATTCAGCTCAGGGGTTTTCGATAACAAACATGAGGAGAGAGTAGCAGATGGATCACTGAGCTTCAATGAGAACAAGTAACTGACCTTAGGGTTTCCTTACAAAAGAATGTTACTATCAAAACATTATCAGTACAATATATCCTGCAAAGGAGACATTGGCCAGCCAATTCAGTTCAGTAATATTAGCAAGTTTGTCAGCAATGAAGGCCCTCATAATCATCTACTGGAGGAATCCTCCATATATCTTTTGTGAATGCTCAACCTGTTTCTAGGGAAGCCCTGGACTTCAGTGTCCAAGATGCTGTCTTATTTCATGGAGATCAAACGGACATCACAATCCAGGCTGTTAAAAATGTATTTATTACCTTAAGATTTGATTAGATTACGTTCCCCTACAGTGTGGAAACAGACCCTTCGGCCCAACAAGTCTACACCCACCCTCCGAATAATAACCTATCCAGACGCAATTCTCTCTGACTAATGCACCTAACACCATGGACAACTTAGCATAGCCAATTCACCTGATCTTCGAAATCGACGTTTCGGGCAAAAGCCCTTCATCAGGAATAAAGGCAGTGAGCCTGAAGCATGGAGAGATAAACTAGAGGAGGGTGGGGGTGGGGGCCACCCCCACCATCCTCTAGTTAATCTCTCCATGCTTCAGGCTCACTGCCTTTATTCCTGATGAAGGGCTTTTGCCCGAAACATCGATTTCGAAGCTACTTGGATGCTGCCTGAACTGCTGTGCTCTTCCAGCACCACTAATCCAGAATCTGGTTTCCAGCATCTGCAGTCATTGTTTTAACCTCGTTGATTTTAACCCTACTGCGAATCCTCTTGCAAGGATGCCTGCCTTGAAGAAGTTTTCCTCTTCTCTCTACAAGAATCTCAGGGAGTCCCTCTCCCACTGCAACTCCCAGGTACTCTATGCTACTCTCTCCCCACCCCCACCATCCTCTAGTTTATCTCTCCATGCTTCAGGCTCACTGCCTTTATTCCTGATGAAGGGCTTTTGCCCGAAACGTCGATTTCGAAGCTACTTGGATGCTGCCTGAACTGCTGTGCTCTTCCAGCACCACTAATCCAGAATTCACCTGATCTGCACATCTTTGGACTGTGGGAAGAAACTGGAGCACCCAAAGGACACCCACACAGACATGGGGAGAATGTGCAAACTCCACACAGTCGCCCGAGGCAGGGTCCCTGGTGCTGTGAGGCAGCAGTGCTAACCACTGAGCCACTGTGATGCCATGTAGATTAATTGACATGATGCTCACATTCTGGAGTAAACCAAAGTGAGTCTATTGTATCTCAGATTGATACAAATTAGCCAGCTCAAATTTGACTAGATAGTGAGTATTGCCAGCAAGCCACACTAGCAGTGGTCTGACAGGAGCAACTGCAGGAACAATTCATGATCTTATATGGCAGAAAATCAGTGAGAGCCTGAATCCAAGTTCATGCATTGAATAGATAGGCATAGAAGAACAGAGATCCATTGCACAGAAAAAAAAAGCCCTTTGGCCCATCATGTCCACACCAGCCAAAAACAACCACCTAACTATCTTAATTCCACTTTCCAGCACAAGGCCTAGAGCCTTATCTGCCTTAACATCGCAAGCACACATCTAAATGCTTAAGTGTTATGAGGGTTTTTGCCTCTGCTGCTGTTTAAGGTGGTGAGTGATTCCCATCACCCTTGAGTGAACAAGCTTTTCCTCACATCTCCTTTAAACTTACTGCCCCCTACCTCAATACCTTTCTGTCATTGATTTCTCCACTAACAAGAAAAAAATTCTTCCTGCCAATCCTGTCTATGTGCCTCATAATTTTATACATCTCAGTCATGACCCTTCTTAATTTCCTCTGCTCTAAGGAAAGCAACCCTAGTCTCTCCAAACTCTTTTCATAACTAAAACAATCCAACCCAGTCAACATCCTGATAAATCTCTTCTTCACCCTCTCCAATGCTATTGTGTTCTTCCTATAATGTGGATGCAGTACCGGTCTATCTCGGAAGTTGATGGACTATACCGAGGGTGTATGTCTTTTCTGGACTCGGCATCCTCTGTTATTGCTATAGAGGCTGAATCATCAGTGATGATCTCTTCTGCAGCTGGCACACATGGTTAACATTGGTATGAGGTTAACTGTAGCTCTTACATATTGTCAGACTCTCTTCATCACCATCTGGTCATTTCCTTTGTCTTCCATTTGACTCCAGGCACTCCAGTTAGAACAAGGACTGTTCACGTATCAACTCCAATCCCAGTCAATTTCAGATTATGCTCAAAGAGCTGGATCATTGGTTGCTAACTGATGTGGAGCAATTAATTAATGCGCAAGTATATGCTAATGTGGCTTGGTGTCTTTTTTTTTGTAATTGTCCTGTGATGTGCCTTGAGATGTTTTATTACATTGAAGATGATTTATAAATATACATTGGTATTGTAGTCTTTAATGAGAATTTAAAGGTGATTTAAAGGTGGTTCTCCTGTGCCAGGTGTCTGCTGGGTTCTGGTGGTATATGGCACTGTGTCATAATGTTTACCTTATGTTAGGAATGTTGTATAATTTTAAGTTTATCATGTTTCATCTGCTGCAGTGATCAAAATTTCAACAATGAAAAAGCATACATTACAATCCTCAAAAAGAGAAATGTTAATTTAAAATATATTCTTTGAATCCTATTTAATGAATATATTCATTGATTATAGACTTTTATTTCTATATTCTGTGTGCTCCTTTTTTCATCTGTCTTTTGTCCTTATTGTTACAATGGCAGTAAAGTAGATCATTACTGCATTTCATAATCCAATCCTTTTACTGGAGACCGTTTAAGAACAAAAATAACTTTTAATAAGTATAAATACTGAACTAAAATGGCCTGACCATAGGTAGAGGCTAGTCCTCAAGGTCCATGATGAAAAAAACAAGACATATAGATAACCATTAAACCAGACACCAGCAACCAAGTCAGCATCAATAAATTCTTATCTCCTTGTTTATTTCACACTTATGTGATAATTTCAAGAACTGGCAAATACAAGGCTCACCTGCTAGTTGGCTAGTTTAGAAAGACAATGGACCTAGGCTTCGGAATATATAAAAGTAAACCATATTTTGATAGCTGTGTTCAAGCAGCAGAGCAGAGAGAAGCAGAAATAATTTTGGAACAAGAGCTGGAAGTCTCTCTCTCTCTCTCTCTCTCACTCCCTCACTCTGCCCCTATGTGTCTCTCAACTTACCAGAAGGCAACAGCAGTGAAAGTTCCAATTGGAACCGAGACATCAAATATATTCACAAACATTGTCGTTACTGGAAAATGGGTGAATAATTAAACAACTGTGGTCTCAAGTTTAAAATCGAGGACCTCGAGAACATTAATGACTTTTAAGACATGTATTGTTTATCACCCCATCTATATCAGACACAATTGTCATTTTTTAGAAAAACTAATCACTTATTTGCGTGTATTTGATTTTGAATTTAATTATTTTATCATATATTAAGTAGAGAATAAAATTCCCTTTTCTTTCATTCAAGCGCACCTTCGAATTAATTAGGCCTTTATATAGATAAATACAATGTTTTAATTGAAATATGATAGCTGCTAACATGTAATGAGGTGGGATTAATTAATAATCTCATAGTAAAGGATCATCAAGCGAAAAATGATCATAGTAGGTTAGAATTCCAAATTGAGTTGGAGTGTAAGAAACTGGAGTCCCACACTAATGTTCTAGATTTAAAGAATGACAATATACACAAAATTCATGATCTTATATGGCAGAGGCAAAAATCCTCATAACACTTAAGCATTTAGATGTATAAGGCATATCATATTGAAAAGGCCAGTAGTAAGCTGGAAGATTGGGGAACTTGTAAGCCTAGCAAGGGCTCCTAAAAAAGTCATTTAAAAAAGATTTACAGGTAAATTATGAAAGAAGACTAACATAAGCAATTTAAAAATGATGTGGAGATGCTGGTGTTGCATTGGGTTGGACAAAGTTATAAATCACACAACATCAGGTTATAGTCCAACAGGTTTATTTGGAAGTACAAACTTTCTGACTAGCTACCTGACAAAGGAGCAGCGCTCTGAAAGCTTATACTTCCAAATAAACCCATTGGATTATAACTTGATATTATGTGATTTTTAAAATTAAAAAATGGACAACAAAACTTCTACAAGTATATAAAATGGAAGAGAGTAGCTAAAGTGAATTTTGTCCCTTGGAGCATTAGGTTGATGAGTTAATAGCAGGGAAAACAGAAATGGCGGAGTCACTAAATCAATATTTGCTTAAATTTTCATGGTGGAGGTGACCAGTGCCATCCCAATAGTAACAGATAATGCAGAAGATAGGAACTAACCAATTACGGCAAAAAGAACTGAGCAAACTGTTGGGATTGAAGGTAGGCAAGTCCTCAGAGCCTGATGACCTCAACCCAGTACCTTAAAGGAAGTAGCAGCAGAGATAATGTATGTATTGGTTAGAATTTCCATGGATGCAGTAAAGTTCCACTGATTAGAAAAATTCTATCATAACATTCTTACTCAAAAATGGAGGGAAGCAGAAAGTAGGAAACAACGGGCCAGTTAGTTTAATGTGTCATTGGGAAATTGTTAGAATATATTATTAAGGAAGTAATAACAGGGCATTTTGAATGTCAAAATACAATCCAACACAGTCAGCATTGTTTCATGAAGAGTAAATCATCCATGTTATATTTGCTAGAGTTATTTGGCGAAGTAACAAGCAACATGGACAATGGCGATCTTTTAGATGTTGAATATCTGGACATCCAAATATATTTGATAAGATACCACACAAAAGGTTAATACACAAAGTAAGATTACATGGGGTTAAGAGTAACTTTTTAGCTTGGATAGAGGACAAGCTAACCAACAGAAATTAGAGTGTCAGGATAAATAGATCTTTTTCTGGTTGGCAAGACGTAACTAATGGAGCGCTGCAGGGTTTAACTCTCAGGCCTCAACTATTTGTGGTCTATTTTAGCGACTTAGATCCAGGGATAGAAAGTTCTCTAGCCAAACTTGCAGATGATACAAAAACAGATAGGAAAGTAATTTGCAATGAAGAAATAAGAAGTTTGCAAAAGGATATGGATAGGTTAGATGAATGAGCCACAACTTGGTAGATGAATTTTAATGTGAATGAGTGTTAGGTGATCCCTTTTGGGGAAGAAATATTTAGGCAACTGATTATCTAAATGGAGAGAAACTACAAAGTGTTTTGGTGCTGGGTGACCTGGATATCCTTGCGCTAAAATTGCAGAAAACTCGTATGCAGGTACAGCAGGTAACAAGGACGGAAAATGGAATTTTGGTCTTTGTTGCTAGATGAACGTAATACAAAAGTAGGGGAGTGTTGTTGCAACTGTACAAGGCATTAGGGAGACAGCACCTGGAGTACTGTGTATAGTTCTGGTCCCCCTTCTTGAGAGCAGATATAATTGCATTGGAGGCAATTCAGAGGAGGTTCGCAAAATTGATTTCAGAGATGAGAGGTTTGTCTTACGAAGAAAAATCGAACAGCTTAGGCTTATAATTAGTTTAGAAGAATAAGACAAGATATAATTGAGGTATATGAGATGCTAAGAGGGATTGACAAAGTCTACATAGAGAGGATATTCCCCCACTTGGATCAATCTAGAACAAGAGGTCATAGTTTTTAGGGTAAGGGGTAACAGATTTAAAACAACGATGAGGAGAAGTCACTTCTTTCAAATGGTCATGAAACTGTGGAATCCAGTACCTCAGAAATCGGTGGATGGTGGGACACTGAATAAATTTGAGGAGAAGAAATACAGATTACTAACTAGTAATAGGTTAAAGAATGATGGAGAGTCAACAGGAAACTGGAATTGAGATTAAATCACCACTGATGGTATTAGGTGGTAGAGCAGACTGAAGGAGCTGAATTGCTTACCTCTGCACCAAGTTCTCATATTCTATATAACTACATTGTTTGGGAACGAATTTACATTTTATGCATTTTCTAGCCATATACAATCAGCTTATTTTTTTTCTATGTGATGCACTCTTTGAGAGGAAATAAAAGTGATAATAGAGATTAAACATTGTTTATACACACTGCTGTATGTTGGTAATTCTGCAAACATATTTCATCTTCATAAATGGATGCAACTCAGCATCTTTTCAACGAGCATCTACCTTTGAATATTTCGCAATCATTTTGAAAACGGATGAGTGTGACAAGGATGAATGTTACATTTTCGATCGTATTCTGAAGAACATCATCGCATGCACTTATAAATGTAAAGGACGAAAGTAACCTAAATGTTCAAAATGGAATCAGTCACCAGCTGATTTGAGACATGATATAATTTATGGACAAATAAATACAGTCCCTCAGGCCACTATCAAAGCTAGTTCAATTAAATAAATTTATGCTAGGAGGGTGTAAATTCAAAGAAAAAATGTTAACTCATTTTATCAGAGTGGTGGCAAATCAAACAATAGCCAACTTCCAGGATTTGTACTTCAAGAGTATCTGAGTGGGAGAGATTCTGTAAGTGCAGATTTTGCTTCTCTTGTGACAATTGATGCTAAAAGCAGGTAGAAACTCGATTAACAAAGCCCACACCACCAGTCACAACTGGACAATTTCCAAAGACAAAGGCAATCTGTAAAGCCATTCTCAAGCTTTCTAAGAGATGTGTTTTAAGTGGGTGCCATACATCTGGTGCAATAAGCTTCAAATCTCGAATGACATAGATCGCTTCTGAATGTTCCTATTGTGAACACGATTTTTAGAAAACGTAGGACTAATAATTTGAGAAGGCCCAATCAATTTGCAATTACTTTTTGCTCCTGATCAAGTGTGTGCAGACAATACGCAGTCTTCATGTTATCTGTATGCGCGCCACTATGATTATGGAGTGCAGTGTAATATCAACACACTGGCTGACTATGCTGATGGGAGATTGTAGCCAAGGTTAACACTGGTGTAGATTAAAATCCCAGTCCTTTTTTGAGAAAATTCCAAATGACCTATACCTTTCAGATGATTCCTCTCAACTTTAGGTTGAAAAATATAGGTCTTAAAAATGCTAAAATGAAGAAAAGAACTGAGTTTCTGGAGATCTGAAAAAAAAACAGAAAATCATCAGGCCTTGCACATCTATGGAAAAGAAGCAGAGTTCATGTTTTGAGTCTGCTGACTCTTCATCAGAACTGTTGTAATAAGGAAAGACCGGCATTTACTTTGAAGCTGAACTGGGATTGGGGGTGCTGGATGTCAGTGTATAGGAGGAGATAGAGCCCTGGGAGACTGTAATATGAAAGGGGTGGGTAAACAAGGAATTAATATATGGATCAATGTACAGTTCACTGATCATGCATAAAGATTGTGAGGACGAAAGCTCCAATGATGATGACTGTGTGGAAATGTTGAGAGATATCAACTAGAACACAACAACCCTGCTGTTAAACCGTGCATCAGAGAACAGCATGTACCTTTATAAATGACTATTAATTATCTAAGAGTTCTCAAATCTATAAAGCACCATGATTTGGAGATGCCGGTGTTGGACTGGGGTGTACAAAGTTAAAAATCACACAACACCAGGTTATAGTCCAACAGGTTTAATTGGAAGCTAGTGTGCTTCCAATTAAACCTGTTGGACTATAACCTGGTGTTTTGTGATTTTTAGCTTCATAAAGCACCATGTTGAACTTCAAAATGCTAGTCTTGCAAACTCTGTTTTACCTGTTTGCATGGAATTAACAATATATTCCAAAGTATAACCGTATCATGGTAAGTCTCACAATCAGTATTCAGTTAAGGGATAGACTCATAATATTATCAGTCTGTGACATGACAGCATGTAGGTCTCATACTCAACCTTACCCTGGGATCACTTGAGCATGACATACTATTGAAAAAATGTTGGTGTGTCGCAATTCATTAACTTAATAAAAATACAGACACTCAAGGACTTGATAAATCCAACATTTGTGGATAGTAGTTGGCTCTAATGTTAATCTCTGATTTTTCAGCACTGTGTTATCCAGTCTAGTTTCTTCTTTGACAGGAGCTAACATAAACAATACCACATCCGGCAAAATATCGGCTGCGTAGCAAGTCACAACATGTGGCATGGCAGTGTGCAAACAAAATGAGGTTTTGTACATGTTTGGGTGGATAGCTCTTTCATCAAGGATCCTATTATTGCTGGAGGAAGAAGTAAGTCTCTACATGCAAAGTGAATCACATTTTTAATATTTTTAAGTTTGAAGGTCTTCTTTAAGGAAGATAGTTCCTTTAACATTCTAACTCTTCATTATTGTTGTGCTTTTCTATTGTTTTCCTTATATAATCACCTCTCTTACACAGGACTCAGAAACAACATAGGTTCAGGTTGTAAGTTTACTCGCTGAGCTGGTAGGTTTGTTTTCAGGTGTTTCATCACCATACTAGGTGACATCATCAGCGAGCTTCCAATGAAGTGCTGGTGTTCTGTCCCACTTGCTATTTATGTGTCTTGGTCTGTGGTGATGGGTGATATCATTTCTGATTCTTTTCCTGAGAGGTTGGTAAATGGGGTCCAGATCGATATATTTGTTAATTGAGTTCTGGTTTGAATGCCAGGCATCTAAGAATTCCCGTGCATGTCTTTGTTTAGCGTGCCCCAGGATGGATGTGATGTCCCAGTCTAACTGGTGTCCCTCTTCATCTGTGTGTATGGATACTAGTGATAGTTGGTCATGTCTTTTGGTAGCTAGTTGGTGCTCATGTATTCTGGTGGCTAGTTTCTTGCCTGTCTGTCCAATGTAATATTTGTTGCAATCCTTGCAGGGTATTTTGTATATGACATTTGTTCTGCTGGTTGTTGTATAGGGTCCTTTAAATTCATCAGGAGCTGTCTTGGTGTGGAGATTGGCTTGTAGACTACCAGGCAAAAACAAGGACTGCTGATGCTGGAAATCAGAGTCTAGATTAGTGGTGCTGGAAAAGCATAGCAGATCAAGCAGCATCCGAGGAGTAGGAAAATTGACATTTTGGAGTGCTGGAGTTTTCTGGTCGTCATCTCTGAGAAGTCTTTAATGTATGGTAGGGTGGCTAGAGTCTCTGGGCATGTGGAGTCTTTTTTGCTTAGGTTTGTTGTGTAGGAATCGGCGGACTGCGTTTATCGGATACCCTTTGTTCTGGAATACATTGCACAGGTGTTTTCTCTCTGCTTCTTGTAGTTCCTGGGCACTGCAGCATGTTGTGGCTCATTTAAATGTTCTGATGCAGCTCCATTTGTGGGTGTTGGAATGATTGCTCCTGTAGTTGCCTATCTGGTCAGTGTGTGTGACATCCCTGTAGACACTGGTCTGCAGCTCTCCTTTGGTTTTTTGTTCTACTGTGATGTCATGGAAGGGGAGTTTGTTGTGTTCTCTTCCTTTTTGGTGAACTTTACACCAGTAAGGATGTTTGTGTTTGTGGGTTTTGTCTAATTTGTTGATTTTCGTGATGTCAAAGGTGTCATCCACATACTGGGAATTCCTTGAGGCCCTGCATTCAAACTGGATGTTATATTATGTTATGTGTACATGCAGAATCTTTACAAAGATGTGACCAGCAGTCCTATGACTAGATGACACAACCACTGTCAGCATTTTCAACACTGCATGAACCTTGAATCGTTCAAGTAATCAAAGCTATCATACCTACTTTTCTCCTGTAGAGTGTATACCAGGGAGTATACATTTAAGCCATTTATGGAAAGTGAAATAAAGACTGAGGAAAAGGAAAGACAAGTTGGATTAAGAGAGCTAAAAGGGAATACAGAAAAAGGAAGTGCAAAATCATTTTTCCTTTTATAAATCCACAGTAATAATTCCTGAAGGAGTCAAAGTCTATATCACTAAAATGCAACTTTCAGGACCAGAGAGGTTGAAAAGAGATAAGTATCATTTATTGCATTATTAGAAATTCACTCACTTCTGAACTCTCCAGCCATTACATTTTCAGACATGCTTTGTGGATAAGGATCTAGCTACAGCTTTGTGAAGGCTATAACAAATGATTTAAGTGTTGATCTACATGTGAGAACTGTTATAACAAATCCTGCAAAGGACCATTGGTATCTCTGACACAGCTTCTGGATTTGTGCAGATTTGCAAAGTTGCTACCCAAATTGTTCCATAATAATGTTGGGAGTTGTGCTTTTCATTGTTATTTTATCATAAAATCTGAACAAATATCAATAACACAAAGGTTCAATGACCAGTTTGAATGCCTTTAATGAAAAATAACTATTCACACATCCAAAATAGAAAACTGTCAAACATCATAAATTGAAAGTTTTAGTAAACTAAACAAGGCCAGCAAATGAAAGAGAAGCAATCTTAAAACTCAGAAATGCTTTGACAAAAGTACAGGGATCCTAATTTTAAAAACTGCACAGAGGCTGTTATCCCACTACCAAGTAACCCCTTATGTACTTGGTCACAGCCAGGGTACTGTGCACAGCCAGCTCCAAGTCAGTCCCCTGAACTGAGGTGCTTCTAAATCCCTGCTTTTTTTTGCTTTTTTTCCCCTCACACAGCTGTCTAACACTTGTAGTGCTTATTTATTCCTCTGCTTATTTGTGTCAGTTAAGGCTTCCTGATTGGGGTTGTTAACCTGGGCCAATCAGGGATTTCATAGTCAACAAGAGCCACCTGGTTCTAATCACTACACTAATAATTGAAATTCCTGAAGTTATACCAATTTAAATAGAGCTTCCAATCATGTCAATGTTTACAGAGGTCAATGCCTTCTGGTGTCACTGATTAATTTTGATACTAGGCAGGATTGTGTATTCCAGCCAGTTAAAATAGCATCACAGTCTCAGTGAAATCAGAGAATCTAGATTTTCATACATGATCCGACTTGCATGCTTCTCAACTTAGGAGGTTGAAGTAAAAATTGGGATATATTAGGGACACACAGAAAAAAATCAATCCCCATCATTTTCACCATTTGCCCAACTCTGTTTCTATGAGGTATTGTTTATTTACGCCCTGTATGATGTGAGAAGAAACCTGGAATGAAAACCAACTATTAAATGGTGAAACGCATTTTTTTTCTTTGCAGGCGTTTGTTGATAGTGTAGTCTTCGATCAAATCCTAGCTCAAGTTGACACTTGAATTAACCAGTCAAGTGCCTGTCTGCTCTCATTCATTCCATTTCTTTCCAAAGGGGAAATTTACCCTCCGCGTTTGCTGTTACTGATAAGAAATAGCATTGACTTCTTCAATAGTCATTGGAGAGCAAAGAACCATTAATCCGTAGCCTCCACTAAACATCCTCAACTGAATTCAGAATGTGATTTGAACTATTCTATACTGTTCCAAGAAATAACCAAAGTGTAGGAGGGAATTACCAAAATGTTTAAAATCGCTAAATCACCCTCAACAGAACTGAAGGCATGTATCAACTAATCAAATGTTTTAAGAAATTCCTAAGTGTGAATAGACATTATACAGAGGAAACTCGATTATCCGAATACTAATTATCCAAAAATCGGATTATCCGAAGGAGATTAGATTAGATTAGATTACTTACAGTGTGGAAACAGGCCCTTCGGCCCAACAAGTCCACACCGCCCCGCTGAAGCGTAACCCACCCATACCCCTACATCTACATCTACCCCTTACCTAACACTACGGGCAATTTAGCATGGCCAATTCACCTGACCTGCACATCTTTGGACTGTGGGAAGAAACCAGAGCACCCGGAGGAAACCCACGCAGACACGGGAAGAATGTGCAAACTCCACACAGTCAGTCGCCTGAGGCGGGAATTGAACCCGGGTCTCTGGTACTGTGAGACAGCAGTGCTAACCACTTGTATACAAAATCTTACCTATTATGAGGATAGCATGTGTGGAACTGTTTAAAGATACACAATCATAATTTTATCTTAATATAAAAGGATCTCGAGGTCCTGATTGAAACATTACATCAAAGACGTGTTTCCAGCAGTGATCGCGTCTTTTGTTTATAGTGATTAAACAGGCACTGTCTCTAAACGACTAACCTTCCGCCCTCTCTCTCTCCCCACACTTTCCCTGGAGTTCTACAGAGGGGTGTACCCTAATCTCCCGCCCCCTTCCCCTTCCCCCTTCCCCCGTCCCCCCTCCCACCCCCCCTCCTCCACCGCTTCCCCTTCCCAGGAATAATCTCTCCAATATTGTCCTGTACAAGGCAGACGTGGAACCTGTCAAAAAATTGCAGTAAAGCGTTGTGTGCCTGTGTGTGTGCTATTTGGAGACTTACCCTACAAAGGCAGCAGCAGTCTTGTTGGTATATGATCCAGCTGCCCCGGAGATGGGCTGGGGGTGGATGGGTGGCGGTGATGGGGTTGTGTTGGGGGCGGGGGATTGCATGCTTTGTGCTGGGGGTGGGGGGGGTGGTTGGACCAGGTTAGGGGGTGGGGTTGGACTAGGTTAGGGGGTGGGGTTGGACTGGGTTGGGGGTTGGGGGATGGGGGTTGGGGTTGGACAGAATTGGATCGGGTTGGGAGAGGGGAGCGGAGTTGGACTGGGTCGGGGGGCTCGTGCACTTTGCGCTGGGGGGGAGGTGAGAGGGGGGTGGTGTTGGGGATGGGGTCTTGCATGCTTTGCGCTGCTGCAGTCTCCTGAATAGGGAGCAGACTTTAAAAACTCCGAGCCCAGAGGAAAGGCATTTCATCGATTTTCCGATAATCGATTATCTGAATAAAATAGTGCTCACCCATCACATTCAGATAATCGAGTTTCCACTGTATACTTATTATGACAGAAGAAACACTGCTACTTGCAGAGCACTTCACAGAACATCTCTAGGACATCTGCACCAACCAACCCCATCGCTCCCTGGTCGAACACTTCAACTTCCCCTCCTATTCTGCCAAAGACATGCAGGCCCTGGGCTGCCTCCATCATCACTCCCTAACCACCAGATGCCTGGAGTAAGAATGCCTCATCTTCCATCTTGAGACCCTCCAACCCCATAGTATCAATGTAGATTTCACCAGTTTCCTCATTTCCCCTCCCCCCACCTTATCCTAGATCCAACCTTCCAACTCCGCAATGCCCTCACGACCCGTCCTACCTGTTCATTTTCCTTCCCACCTATCCACTCCACCCTCCCCTCTGACCTATCACGTTTACCCCCACCTCCATCCACCTATTGAACTCTCAGCAACCTTAACCCCAGCCCCACACGCCCCTCCCATTTATCTCTCCACCCCCTTGGCTCACAGCTTCATTCTGTCTGAAATGTTGATTTTCCTGCTCCTCAGATGCTGCGTGACCCGCTATGTTTTCCAGCACCACACTCTCGACTCTAATCTCCAGCATCTGCAGTCCTCACTTTCACCTAGGAAGAAACACTGGGCAATTTTGGCACCCACAACGCACTGGGCAAAAGAGTGGGTTGGCAGGCAGGGATGGAGAGGGGCAAGGAGTAAAAGTCTTATTGATGTATTGATGCAACTAGCTGTACTCTCAGATAACATGGACCAAGAATATCTTGCCATAATGATGATCCAACCGTTTAACCTCTGTTCTTTAAAACTGCGTGGAAAACCCTCATGATATTCCAGCCAAAGAAAAACTGGCAGGAAGTGGAGTTAGAGTCAGAATAGGGTCAAGCAGCTAATTATTTTTTTAAAAAAAGAACCATAGAATCCCTACAGTGTGGAAACAGACCATTAGATCCAACAAGTCCACACCAACCCTGTGAAGAGTATCCCACCCAGACCCATACCCCAACCTTATTACTTCACATTACCCCTGACTAATGTACTTTACCTAAACATCCGTGAACACTATAGCAATTTAGTATGGCCAATTCACCTAACCTGCATCTTTGGACTGTGGGAGGAAACTGGAGCAAACCCACACAGATACCAGAGAATGTATAAACTCTACACAGACAGCCGCCCGAGGCTGGAATCAAACCCGGGTCCCTGGCAGTGGGAGTCAGCAGTGCAAACCACTGAGCCACTGTGGGGTTTCTTCTGGATGAGATGTGTGTCTCTAAACCTCACATGTAATCCTTTATGCTTTCCTATCCTCAAACTGAGGTCCACCCAACTCTTCACAATTGTTTATTTTGCATGCTTTGCTGAGAGCACAATATCCCAATTTCTTCATTGACAGGAGCTGGAGAGAAGGAAAACTTGATTTAACTGACAGCTCTAAGATGTGATCAGAAGCTAGTTTTGCATGATCTGCTTTATCAATGGTTTATTATTTATGTGAACATGAAAATGTGGGGAGGTAACAGCCAATTGGTATTATCACTAGATTATTAAGGCAGAGGCTCAGGTAATGTTCAAACCTTGCCATAGCAGATCATAGAATTTGAATTCAGTTCAAAAATATCTGGAATTAAGTGTCTACTAATGGCCATGTAACCATTATTGATTGTCAGAAATAAACCCTCTGGTACACTAATATCCTTTAGGGAAGAAAACTGCTATCAAACCTGTTCTACATGTGAAACCGAACCAACAGCAATGTGGTTGACTCTGAATAATTAGGCACTGGCAATAAATGTTGGCCCAGCCAGCGATGCCCACACCCTTAAATGAATAAAAAAGGGATGCCAAAGGCTCATAGGTTCTGTCATTGATACTTGAGAAATGCCTGGTTGATTGACATTTTATAGGGTAACAGCAAAATATGTCCTTTTATATTAAGATAAAATTATGATTGTGTATCTTTAAACAGTTCCACACATGCTATCCTCATAAAAGGTAATAGATTTTGTATACAGCGTCTACTGGCTGAATGGGCAGGTTTAAGTAGCCATGAAAAGTCATTGGAGGCTATATGTTGACACTGAGATTGTTCGAAGTGACATTAACATTAAGGCAGAATTATACAGTATGGGCCTTTTTAGCTAACCTTTCAAAAGAACCCAAATTATCATTCATAACGTCTCTGAGAGGCCATGAGCCACTAAAAACATAATTCCATAAAGATTGTAAGGGAGTAAGATATGTCAATCCCTTAATTGGAGCCAACCAGGTCAGAATTTCAGAGTTGGCTTGCTATCTGCAGCCTAACCCACACCATCACAAATTGCCATTGGATTGTTTAAAAATTCAAATGCTGCCGGCCATTTCTGAATTGGCCCATCACCAACCACCCCCCCCCCCACCCCACAACCCCCCACAACCCCACCTCCCCCATTCAACCCAAGGCAGGAAATTCTGCTCCAAACAGTAACTTGCCCTGCTCACACACATCCTGTGCTATGCAGAAATGACTCTCGAATCACTGCAAGTTCAAATGCAACTGTTCATAGACTGTGTGTAATGAATGACTATTGTCAGCCATTCCACAACAACTGCAAATTTTAGATTTCATCCACATTCACAAGACAGGATAATGTCCCAGAACATGTTTTAACAGAGGTATACAAAAAGAAAATGCAGCTGAATCTTAAATATTATGCTAATATCAAACAGTGGCAATATCATAAAATCAGTCTGTCCTGCGGGTGAATGCTTGCATTACTGTAAGTTGCAATATACCATCCATACATCCAATAGCAAAATTGACAAAGCAAATGAAGGCCTTTTTATTGCAGGTAAAAAACAATAATACAAAGCATTGAAAGAAAAGTTTAGAAATGTTATTAAATTCTTAAAATACTCTATGTTTTAGATGGAGTATTTGACAGAAAGGTAGCAGAAGACATTCTAAATAAACTCTATTAACTGTCTTAACTACAACAGAAATTTTAAGTAATATTTGACATTCTTGGTGAAATAATTGTTCTGCCACCCTGGCTCAATGAGAGTTACTTCTAAATCTATTCCCTGAAAAGTTGATTTTTTAAAAAATTAAGGTTTACTTTATACTACTAATCTGTACCACGTGCTGTTGACCTTACCCCCAAGCTATTTGCAAAATGTTGGAAACAGATAGTGAATTAAACAATGTGGGATTATCAGAGATATCAAATCCAAGGACATATTCCTCACTAAAAATGGAGTGGTCAAACTGGGTGACTTTGGATCTGCACATCTACTGAACAGTCCCATGGCCTAAACTCACACCTATGTAGGAACACCGCACTATGTATCTCCAGAAATTTGGGACAATATACCTTTCAATAACAAAACCATTGCCACACCATTGTAACTATCTGCATATTTGGCTCACTGCAATGCTGTTTGTCTACACATCCTATATTAGATGGGCTATTAATTGTTCACAGTTTCAATATTCCAAGTGCACCAAGTCCACTTGTAGTGCCACATCTAATTTGTCACAGTTCAGAGACTGATTCTAGCATGTTACCACCATGAATGACTCTGTATCACAAAATATGCTTGCTATTCCATCAGAGATGCTATTTTTATGTACATTGTTCTTAAATTATTCATTTGTTAAAGGTTTGTAACTCAATACTTTGGAAATACAAGTAGGAGAAACAAGTAACAAAATCACACATTAGAACTACAGAACAGAGAATTGTTAGAACAATTGGACTATTCAGGTCATCACACTACAGAGTACTCCCAAAGTTTAAACAGCCAGGATTTTTAATTTCTGTTCTCTCCAACTCATAGTTTTTTTGCATTAAGTGCACAATAGCCTTTAAGAGGTTGGAAAAAAGCCATTTATTGAGAAGTAATAAAACCTTTAACACGTGCATTATTGCTAAACAGCTGTGATGCTTTCAAAACTGAATATATTAATTACCAAGGACTAGGATGAACCAACATGATTGACTGTCATAAAAGCAAGCTAGAAGAGAATGCACATATAGTTATCTGCACCTGTAAGTTGTAGTTTGAGCTTTTAAATAAACCTACATAGCTTTTCAAGTAAACTGAATCCAGGCTACTTAACCTGGGCTACTTACTAATAACACAAAATGTTTTAGCCCAGTATATACTTTTGAGGCACGCCAATAGCCTCCTTAAGGAATAATCCAGAGCCATATCAGCATCAAAAACCTTTGGCCAGAAGGAGCAAGGCTCTGCTGGAGGGAAAGAAAGTAAAGGATTTGAAGAAATATACATAACTAGATTTTATTTTGTTTCTCAACTGTCAGCATCAAAAATCTATATACCCAAAATATGAATCGTGTGTTGTCATAGACACAAAAGAAGTGGAGACACGACATTATAACTGTCTTGTGAGATTGCAATTTTATTTTCCTCAGCGTCATCAGCTGTCAACATTTCCAAATGTAGACAAATCGTAATGCTTCATTGCAAATGTAATATTATTGTAGGAACATTTTCTTAAGTCATAAATATTGAGAATGCTGTGATTTGCGCAATTCATGATCTATGTAGTCAGTTCTAGATAATACAAGCGTGGAATGTGTCAAGAAGTTGTCAATTCTCAGCTTACTTCATATGCATCTGGAATAAATTTATTTTCAAAGATCATTGCTTTGATTATGCGTGGTTGAGTACAAATTGGGATATAATTCAACAAGGGATAAATTTGAAATTCTAATAGATGCACAAAGTGTCAATGAAATCTGTTAAGGTCCACAACCAAAAAGTACATGTCATGTTCATCAACAATGATATACCAAACATGTGCAGCTTCATTTCAAATAATTACGGAGGCACAAGTTCAATTTTTACATGGACACATCTATGAATCTTCCTAATAGTGAAAATGTCTCCTGAATCGGATTTGACATCTAATTGGATAATTTCCAATTTTTGTTTGGTAAAATGAATGTTTTCTCCACAAGAGATAGCCAGAATACAAAATAAATCTCTTCAAATAGCCTTCTCAACATTTTTTTGATAACAATTTATTAATAAAATTTGGTTCACTGCAGGATCTGTTTTGTGATAATTCATTTTTCTAAGTGTAATGTTTTTGGCATTTAGGTCATACAAATAATAAGTCAAAATTTAAGACCATCCGCTCTCTTCTACCTTTGTCCTTCTTTAAGCTATTACCACTAATATTCTGCTCACTTCCTTTTCTCCTGACTAATGGAGGCTTCAAAATTATGAAGTGGTTTAGTAGGATGGCAGCAGAGAAGATGGTGGAATTCTTTGCTCCCTGGGGTGGTGCAGACAATGCCAACAAAATTGGGAAAGAAAGCAATCAGAATCTCAGCTTCAAGAAAATACTGCCCAATTTTCTTTAACCTTCAGAATCTCACTGTGGAGACAGTAACTGCCTGATTTCCTTGCATTTTCATCTCATTATCATTCCAACCCACCTGAATTCTACGTCACTTCCAACTATCATCCCCTGACCAAATGAAATTAAGTAGCGCCTACTCACAACTTGAAAATCAAAGCAACTTCCCCTTGCTGTTTGCTTCATCCAACTCTGCTTCCCCACAATATCCGTGCAGACTCCATGGACACTGCCCTCCTCCATTCATCATCCAAACAAGGCAGCAGCAAACCAACTAGCCTCACCATATCATCATGTCTGCTTTTAGAATAGCTCATGTATTGCTTCAGCTTTTCAAGACTTGACTTTGAAGCTCAGGACAATGTATGACTTGCATGATACCGTCAAGAGACTTTGCACACAGGGACACCCATGCATCCGCACAGGAAACATCTTATGGCTGCTAGCTTTATTTCTTAGTGCTCATTTGCTTTGTGCTTAATTGAAGACTCAGTTTCTATGGTTTTCAAAGTTTTTTACCACACAGACTCTTCAATGCTGAGATACAGGCTACCAGTCTTTGTAGCTTGCGGTGCCTTCATGGTACAGGCAGAGATGCAGGCAGTTTGTCCCATTGAGGAGCACTGTCCAGTCAAGGCTCAGACACATTACTGTCCTGCAAAGTGCTACATCAATGTCACACCTGTGGTATATTGCAGTGTTGGAATCCCAATTTGCATACTGACCAATGAGAGTAGGTGTTTGGTGGACAGCAGTAGAGAACCCACTGACTGATTTCTTAACGGAGGAAACATTCCCGAAAAGTGGCAGATTGTATCAAACAGCATATCCCTATGGCTATTTGTACCAAGCTAGGCACTGACAGTACCCAAACTGCCTGCATTTACAAAAAAGCAACACATCCTTAGATGTGATTCTGAAATTAGACAACATTTGCTGGATAATCCTGAGTGTAACAAGAAGACGGAGTAACAAGAAGATGGATTACTGGGCTAATGGTAGACTACTTTTAGTGTGGATGAGCAGAGGGATCTTGGTGTCCATGTACACAGATCTTTGAAAGTTGCCACCCAGGTAAATTGTGGTGTGAAGAAGGCATATGGTGTACTGGGCTTTATTTGTAGAGGAATTGAGTTCCGGAGTCCTGAGGTCATGTTGCAGTTGTATAAGACTCTGGTGCGGCCTCATGTGGAATATTGTGTGCAGTTTTGGTCGCCATACTATAGGAAGGATGTGGAGGCATTGGAACGAGTGCAGAGGAGGTTTACCAGGATGTTGCCTGGCATGGTAGGAAGATCATATGAGGAATGGCTGAGGCACTTGGGACTTTTCTCATTGGAGAAAAGAAGGTTTAGGGGAGATTTGATAGAGGTGTACAAGATGATTAGGGGTTTAGATAGGGTGGACAGTGAGAACCTTTTTCCGCGTATGGAGTCAGCTGTTACTAGGGGACACAGCTTTAAATTAAGGGGTGGTAGGTATAGGACAGATGTTAGGGGTAGATTTTTTACTCAGCGGGTTGTGAGTTCATGGAATGCCCTGCCAGTATCAGTGGTGGACTCTCCCTCTTTATGGTCATTTAAGCGGGCATTGGACAAGCATATGGAGGTTATTGGGCTAGTGTAGGTTAGGTAGGCTTCAGTCGGCGCAACATCGAGGGCCGAAGGGCCTGTACTGCGCTGTATTTTTCTATGTTCTATGTTCGATGTGTGTGAATATTTGCATAGATGAATTTGCGATTCGCTGTTGGACTTGCACTTAAATGTTCTTAATTCTCAGTGCTCTATATTTTGCAGCAAAAAAGAAGGGGTTTTGCTTTACTAAAAATTAGCCAACTATTATTTTTATGTTAGACTTGAAACGTCAGCTCTTTTCTCTCCTTACACATGCTGCCAGATCTGCTGAGATTTTCCAGCATTTTCTCTTTTGGTTTCAGATTCCAGCATCCGCAGTAATTTGTTTTTATTATTTATTATTTTTGATGATTTGTACATTGATGGGATGGTAACATTTTCTGTTGAAGTAATCATCTATGTTATGACATAGTTCTCTCAATGCAATATGTATATCATATAATCACATCCTGCAGCTGGGGGAAAACAAGCTATCCTGGCCAAGCCTGGGCTACAACACTGACTTGCTCATGGGGAAAAGAGATGTAACAGTTTGATCAAGCACAAAATTACAACAATAACAACCTGAATGTATTTGGGGATTGAGGATTGCAAGATCCCACATAAGGCCCCAATGAAAGCTGCCAGTTGTATTAAGGATTAAAGCCGCTGTTATTTTGAAACCTCCTGGGGTAGGTTGGCCAGCCACAACTTCAGGCCCCACGTCTCATTCCAGCAATAAGCCTAGTTCTGTGAAGATGTCCTCACTCTGTGATGATATTGCATCGTACTCATCTGGAGATAACAGCACAAGGGATGATAGAGTCAAGAGTGCAGTGTTGGAAAAGCAAAGAATCCAAGGAGCAAGAGAATCGATGTTTCAGGCATAAGCCCTTCATTCCTGATGCAGGGCTTATACCTGAAACATCGATTCTCCTGCTCCTTGGATGCTGCCTGACCTGCTGTGCTTTTCCAGCACTACACTCTCGCCTCTGAGCTCCAGCATCTGCCGTCCTCACTTTCTCCCAGAGGATGATAGAGCCTGAGCTCAAGTATGTCAGTTAGCTCGCTGAGCAGGAAGGTTTGCTTTCAGATGTTTTGTCACTCGGTCACATCATCAGTGAGAGTCTCCAGTGAAGCGTTGGTGGTATGTCCCGTCTCTCTATTTACAGGTCTTGGTTTCTTAAAGTGGGTAATGTCATTTCCAGTTCTTTTCTTCAAGGCAAGGTATATAGGATCTAAATCGATGCATTTATTGATGGAGTTCTGGTTGAATGCCATGCCTCTAAGAAATCTCATGCATGTGTTTGTTTCGCCTGTCCTAGGATGTGTGTGTTGTCCCAGTCTGACCTTCTTGTACCTCTTTCACATCCTGAAGGGACCTTCAGTTGCATCATCTTCCAGTGAAGGCTATTTGCAACCAAAGGTTGTTGTTGGCCACGGGCTTACTAGTGCATCTGGTTTTCCTCCATTTCTATGTACCTTTATCACACCACAACAACAGCAATGGTAATCCGTGCTGTGGTTCAATCCATCAGTTACATTTACAGTGAACCTATAAGCAGAACAGGTCCACAGCTTCACCAAGTCAACCTGTAGAATTGAGTAAAAATCCTCATCATCTAAAATACTGGACAAGACTTGGATTTTTCAAAACTTTTAAAAGTAAAAGGGGCAGCTGGGCTGGGCAAACACAGAGATGACTGACTGGAACCACTGTTCAGCCTGGAATTTCAATTCTCACTTTGAGAGAACAATTAACCAAACTACCACTCTGGACTGAAATTAACTTTTACACCTCGGGCTAGCCAGCACTGACAGTACAGGACTACACAGATACTGAACATTCAACTTCAATTGAAACCTATTTGCACATACTCTTAACTATCAGGAAGCCAACTGGCTTCAGAAGGAAACACCAGAAACACAATGGATGACACAGATTTGAGGGGAGATAATGGGGCAGACAGTCTGTATAACTGCTAGCCCTGATCTGACCTGAGGAAACAGCCTTTTTCAACAACGGCTTCCTCACAGGCTCCAGCCCCAACAAGCAGCTTCAGAACCAAGAACAGAGAAGCTGCATCAGGAAGACAAACCAAGCCATCATCAGAATAAAGGAGACCCGACAGGGAGTAAGCCCACCAAGCACTGTCTGAACAAGCGCTTCCAGACACTGGCCTGTTCTGAACCAAAAGAATCTACGGTGGAAAGATGTTGTGAAACTTGAAAGGGTTCAGAAAAGATTTACAAGGACGTTGCCAAGGTTGGAGGATTTGAGATATAGGGAGAGGCTGAACAGGCTGGGGCTGTTTTCCCTGGAGGCTGACAGGTGACCTTATAAAGGTTTACAAAATTATGAGGGGCATGGATAGGATAAATAGACAAAGTTTTTCCCTAGGATCAGGGAGTCCAGAACTAGGGTCAGAGGGCAAAGATATAAAAGAGACCTAAGGGGCAACTTTTTCACATAGAGGATAGTACATATATGGAATGAGCTGCCAGAGGAAATGGTGGAGGATGGTACAATTGCAACATTTAAGAGGCATTTGGATGGGTATATGAATTGGAAGGGTTTGGAGGGATATGGGCCAGGTGCTGGCAGGTGGGACTAGATTGGGTTGGGGTATCTGGTTGGCATGGATGGGTTGGACCGAAGGGTCTGTTTCCATGATGTACATCTCTATGACTCTATAACTGGGTGCACTTTAAAACTATGTTTTTCTCAGTGGTGAGCTTAAAATCCTGAGACTCCCAAAGTTTCTGACCCAGCTTACAGGGAGGGGAAGGAGGATGGTAACAGTGCACTGGGACCCCAAGGGTAAGGAAGTCTGATTAAAGTATCTGTGATTAAAACTGCTGTTGAGCTTCAAATAGTGTTTAATCTGTTTAATGTAATAGTGTATTTAATTATTGCCCTGATGATTTCACTGTTTGTTGCATTTTACCTTTATTTTCTTGCATCTAACTTTTTGTTTGTATTGGAAAGAAGCACTGACATTCTTTTTCCCAGAAACACCTGTCTGTTGTTTTCTTCATCTCACATTCCCTAAATAAGTCCAGTGTTTGAACCGGAATGTGGGGGTGATTTGAACTACTTAATGTCAGCAAATTACTGAGTGCAAACCAGAACCCTACAGACCACATTAAGCTGTCAACTATCAAGGCCAGGGTGGATGTGTCCTTTGTTAACACTTCATTCCTACAGTAACCTGTGCTCGCCAATGCACAATTATGTGGTCTGTGGTATTTTATTGTTATCTCAGCTGTTTCTTTTATCTCAGCCACCTTCCCAATTGTCAGAAGTGACTTCCCTAACTTTCGCACCATAGCCATTGCCCCTGACCCTCAATGAACTAATCCCCAAGGAGTGGCTATGACCCACCTCCTTGACCGAAATGGATGGGCAGCCCCGGGTTTCTGTGACTGAACCCCAGAATAATCTGTACGCATTTCCCAGACTGACTTCTCACAAGCTCCCTGAATGGTTGCACTGCATCTGACCCATTTTCTGGATTATAAAGCTATGGATGGACTCTTTGACCTTGAATTCCTGATGTATAGACTGGTGAGACTGACGTCGGTGGTGGGCAAGTTGTTCGAGGGAATCCTGAGGGACAGTATTTACTCATATTTGGAAAGGCAGGGACTGATTAGGAATAGTCAACATGGCTTTGTGTGTGGGAAATCATGTCTCATGAACTTGATTGAGTTTTTTGAAAAAGATGAGGGGAGCGCGGTGAACATGATCTATATGGACTTCAGTAAGGCGTACAACAAGGTTCTTCTTGGGAGACTGGTTAGCAAGGTTAGATCTCATAGAATACAGGGAGAACTAGCTATTTGGCTACAGAACTGGCTCAAAGGTCGAAGACAGAGGGTAGTGGTGAAGGGTTATTTTCAGACAGGAGGGTCATGACCAGTGGAGTGCCACAAGGATTGGTGCTGGGTCCACTTCTTTTCATCATTTATATAAATGATTTGGATGTGAACCTAGGAGATATAGTTAGTAAGTTTGCAGATGACACCAAAATTGGAGATGTAGTGGACAGCGAAGAAGGATACCTCAGATTACAACTGGATCTTGATCATATGAGCAAATGGGGTGAGGAATGGCAGATGGAGCTTAATTTAGATAAAAGCGAGGTGCTGCATTTTGGGAAAGCAAATCTTGGCAGGGCTTAAACACTTAATGGTAAGGTCCTAGGGAGTGTTGCTGAACAAAGAGACCTTGGAGTGCAGGTTCATAGCTCCTTGAAAGTACAGTCACAGGTAGGTAGGGTAATGAAGAAGGTGTTTGGTATGCTTTCTTTTACTGGACAGAGTACTGAGTACAGGAGTTGGGAGGTTATGTTGCAGCTGTACAGGACATTGGTTAGGCCACTTTTGGAATATTACATGCAATTCTGGTCTCCTTCCTATCAGAAAGCTGTTGTGAAACTTGAATGGGTTCAGAAAAGATTTACAAGGATGTTGCCAGGGTTGGATGATTTGAGCTATAGGGAAAGGCTGAATAGGCTGGGACTGTTTTCCCTGGAGTGTCAGAGACTGAGGGGTGACTTCATAGAGATTTATAAAATCATGAGGGGCATGGATAGGGGAAATAGACAAGGTCTTTTCCCTGATGCAGCACCAGTGCTCCAAAAGCTCGTGTTTCCGAATAAACCTGTTGACTATAACCTGGTGTTGTGGCACTAGATTAGGTTGGCATATCTGGTCGGCCTAGTCAAGTTGGACTGAAGAGTCTGTTTCTGTGTTATACGTCTCTCTGACTCTATGACTCTAAGTGGCTGACTGGCCATGTCTAGACCTCTGGATAAATAGCAGATGATACCTTCAACTGAAAGCACTCTCCTTTAGCCTGACTGAGGACTTCTCCCCTTAGAGATTAAGCCAGGGGCATTTGGTTGCAGCACACTCAGTGTGTTTGCCATGCAAACTGCTGGAACATGGTGCAGGTGAGAGATTGATGTAGTACAGTGCCGAACAGCAACATAGCTAGCCCCTTTGACTGATCACTGCTGGCAACCCTGATAAGTTACTTGGTGTTTTGTGAGCCATTAAGCTCTGGCTGAGGAGGCAAAAAAGCAAGACAAGGCAGAGATTCTGCCAGCTTCCAAGTAAACACAAAGTGAGATGAGTGGTAAGAGAGTGCAAACAATGAGTCCTTTGATACACCTTGTTCAAATCCATAAGATTGAATGGATATCTGTCCCTGTACAGTGTCCTGTCAGTAGCATGACTAGAATAGGTGCCAGTAAACTTTAATGTATAACTTTGAAGTGCAGAACTGCATTTTAAGTGGATCAAAGATGTGACATCAAGGTGGGGTGAGGTTGGTATGTGTCTGATGCTAACACTAATGAATGGAGAATGTGGGAAATCACTGGTGAATGTATGTGAATCAATCTAAACATCATGGCATAGACAGAGAACACTGGGGGCTAACACCTTCAACATATTGTCTAGCTAACACCAAATGTTACAGCTAACCTGAGAATGCAACTTTAAAAGAAATGTCTTGTGATTCAGACATGAAAGAAGTGAAACTATCATGGTATTCGAACAGATGAAAGACTCAACAGACAATCAAGGTATTTTTCAATGTATAATTTCAGTTCCATCAGTTATAGTAAACTTTTACTATAAATTCTGTGCCTTACAATTGTGGCCTCCACAACCACCTGATGAAGGAGCAGCGCTCCAAAAGCTAGTGCTTCCAATTAAACCTGTTGGACTGTAACCTCGTGTTGTGTGATTTTTAAGATTTTAGTGTAGAGAACATCCAGAGTGGGTCATGCACCAAGTGTGCTTTGAAGATGGTGTTTGCATCCTCAGTACCTCATACAAGCCCAGTTTACAAGTCTTAATAAGGCTTGCAATGAAGTCAGGTGAATTTCTGCTGAAGAAAACAATTGTGTTAAAAAAATTACCATAAGGTGATGGAAATGTATGAATGTATTGTGATTTTAAGTCCCTACTAACTAGCTTTTACTGAATGAAGTGAATTAAAAGACAATTGTGTTTCTATGTCCAAAAAATCAAACTTTGCTCAGAGAGTCACTTATGAAAGTCAAGCAGTTGAACAGGATACGTTTTCATGCGCAGAGAAAATTTTTAATTTCATATTATCCTTTAAAGAGAAACGAAGAAATGTATAAGGAACAGCTTCATTCTTTTGAGCTCTCATGGTACAGTGGTAGTGTTCCAACTCTGGGTCAGAAGGTCCAAATTCAAGTCCCATTTGTCCTAGATATGTGTCATTATATCTGAATAGACTGATTAAAGTTATGTACCATCATAGTGCAACTCTGTTTAAAAAAACATATGTTTGCTTTAGTGTGCCTTATTCATAAAGGAACATTCGTATTCATGGCTGGTGCCAGTCTAAATATTAAGTACCTGTCTATCTTAATAATGCATTCACTGTCAAACACTGATAACATCAAGGCTGTTTTGTAAATTTGAGATTCAGGGCTCAACCACATACACTCCAAGACATGTTTTTTTATGAAGTATCTTATCAATCAACTTAGTGACACATACCACCACGGTAACAAACTGAAGATTGTAGAAATATTCTGCCTCAAAGCTTGTCCAGCACAATTACAATCAATCCAATAGAAACACAAGCTGCTGTCAAATAATATATTAAATAATGCAAATTATCAATTGCAACATTCATAATTTTCCACACAATATTGATCTTCTCCCTCTCCTTTTCTCAGCACAGAAATTAGAACATTTATTTCAGAATATAAACCAAAAGAAGAATGCTTGGAAATAATGAGTAAGCGCTGATACCATCATATATTTTATCAGTTCTATTGAGAAAAAAAGCTGTGTAATGTTATGAACCTGTTTTATTTCATGGCATGCAGGTTTCCTTTCTGTGCTTGCTCTATAAAATAAGGCTGAATGCCAAAAGGAGAAATGACAGTACATGAGAGACACAAAACAAAATCTGCGTGCATACAACATCAACGACAGCGCTCTCGGAATGATTGCATTTTTGAATACGATCAGCATGAATTGTTGATGTTCAGCAATATTGCAACAAAATAAAAAGCAGAGTAGATATTCACACTATTGTTGTTAAATGCATGTCAGTGAGTTGAAAGTCTATTTTACATCTCTCCTAATTTAAATTTCTACAATAGAGGTATATAAATCAGGCTGCTGACCCACAAGTGCTAATTTTACCATATCACGAAAAATCAAGATCAACTCCACATTGAATTGTGCTACACTTCATTTGTAATTCTAAATGATCCAAAAGATCAAAGGATGCTGCATTCCCAACACTAAAATTCCTTTTTTGATGAGCACACAACATATCAAAGCCAATTAAACCAGTGCAATGGCACTGCATCTATCAAAATGAAAACTCAAGCTGCAAAACATTACACTCGTGGACATAGTCCAATTAGCATCTAAATATCAAGCAGACAAGATTCTTCAATCAAATTAGCAAATATCAGAGGGAAATACATTAGTCACATTAGGAATGTTTATTTTTAACCCAACATTAAAGGAATGATTATAAATATTTAAACAATCCCCCAAAATATCAATAATATGTAACCATTATTTAACAACACTTCAGATGATTAACAGTGATAGTGAAACATCTTTTAGAATTTATTATCTCCTGTTCCTTTCATCCCTTCATTAGTAGTCAGCCATCTGGACCCTAAGGTCTGAAAATTTGTCCCTAAATCTCTTTGCTTCTCTATGCTCCTCAAAAAATAATCACAAACTAGGATTGGATCTAGGGACCAACTGCATCCATAGCAACCACATTAAACCTCAGTTCGCATTTTCTGACAAATTAAACAGCATGGGATTTAAACTTTTCATGTTTTCTGGATATCACACTGCTGCAGGGAAATCTCCTCTAGCAAATAGTCAGCAATTTGATGTAAAATGGAAACAGAAGACATTGAAAATACTCAGCAGGACGGATGAAATCTGTGGAGAGAGAAACAGCTTTAACGGGATGGAGTTTACACCGCCCGTTGGTCGATTTGAATGCAGGGGACGTGTAAAATCCAGTTGGTGGCCTTCCCACTGTCTACCTGCCTACCCCAATATACCTAAAACCTTACAGGTTTGGTGCAGTAGGAGGCAGCCCACCAGCTCTTGATCCTGCTGATGTCCTTAACTGACTGATTACAAAGAAATAGTGGTGTAATGGTCATGTCACTGGGATCATAACCCAGAGACCCAGGCTAAAGCTCCAGGGACTTGGATTCAAATCTTACTATGACTTTTGGTGGAATTTAAAATTCAAGTTTTAAAAAAAAGTCTGGAATTGAAACTGACCATGACTCTATCCTCTGTTGTAATCAGAACGTATCTGATTCACTAATTTCATTTCTTTAGGGAAGGAAATCTGCCATCCTTACCCAGTCTGGCCCATGTGTGAATTCAGACCCACAGCAATGTGGTTGACACTTCAACACCTTCTCAAATGAACTAGGAAACTACTCCATTCATGGGGAATTCAGAATGGGCAACAAATGCTGGGCATGCACTGATTCCTACATTCTACAAAATAAAAAAAAAGAAATGACCACTTAAAGGCCTCTACCCAACCCCACAACATGGGAAAGCTCAGCAGCTTTAACTGCATGTGATAATGACCTCTTTTTGCATGTCCTCCTGAATCCCAATGGAGACATGGTCTCCACACAATGCTCATTTACCCATCCTCCTCTGGTCTCTTGAATAGGCACAGTGGCTTAGCGGTTAGCACTGCTGTCTCACAGTGCCAAGGACCAGGGTTTGATTCCACTCCCGCGTTTGTGTGGAGTTTCCATATTGTCCCCATGCCTGCGTGGGTTTCCTCCAGTTTCCTCCAATAGTCCGAAGATGTGCAGGTTAGGTGGATTGGCCATGCTCAATTGCCCCATAGTGTCCAGGGATGTGTAGGTCAGATGTGTCAGCCATGGGTAATAAAGGGTAGGGTGATGGGTCTGCATGTGATGCTCTTTGAGGGTTGGTGTGGACCTGTTGGGGTAAATAGCCGGTTTCCACACTTTTGAGATTCTATGAAACCTTTGCCCTAACCCTCTCTATATTCCCACTACAATATCTGACCTTGGAGTTACAGAACCACTGATCATTCAACTGTTAAAAGCTGCAAGACAGCCATCAAAACACTTTAACTGTGGAGGGGGTTGGGGAGGGGGTGTAGCGAGCAGGTTCCTCAGGACCATGTACAATCCAGCCCAAACTATAGGATGAGATTACCTTTCATTAGTTCAGCCACCATAGCGAACTTTGAGTTGCCCCCTTTCCCACGAAGAAATGTAAATATGCAGGTACACTCAGCACTAAAAATGTTAGCTCGAGGAAGCACATTCAACTTTGAAGTATTTACAACAAAGGCTGAGATTTAATTAGACTTGAGGTTTATTTTGCATGAAGCTTTAATGCAATCTCAGCACAAGACAGAAGCCATTAGATAAAATGACTAAACTCATTTATCATCCTTGATATTGTAAGATCGAATCACAAAACAGGCACAAAAACCACAGTTAGAGGATGGCTTTCAGCAAAATAATTCTCCACTCACAGCTCTCACTTTTAGCCACTTTCACAGACCTATACTTCACATTTAAAAGTTATCAGGGAAGAACCACAACATGCCCACTCACCGGCTTTCTTGCGTTTCAACTTCAAAAAGGATTCTTTAAAATCAAAGTTCCAGAATTAATTTTAAACCTTTAAAGTATATTAGTCACACTACCATGTTACTATATGCTAACCTCTCATCTCAGTTAATATTTTGTCTTGGTGTCTGCATTGTCCACTATTGTGATGTAAAATCAACACTGTCATATCCATTTCTTCAACTGAAATCTCTGTGTCCTTGTGCTCTCTGTTGCTGCTTTATTACTTAATGTGGTGCAATTTAAATGGGTATGTGTTGTTCTTTGAGGGTGACTGGAGAACTTGTTGCGAAATTGGGAGAACTTGATGTGAAATTGGGATTACTCAGGGAAAATGTGGACCAGATCCTAAGTGAGGTTTTATCTTGAACCTGATGATGCCAAAACAAAACATGAGAGATTTTCTAAAATGTCACACACTGGGTGAAATAGTCACAATTCTTCCTGACATCTGATCTAAAATGAGAATGCAGCCTTTAACTGGATTTTGAGAGAAGGATCCTGTGTGTTGTATTTTAGATATATTTGTGGTAGGACTTAGTCATGTAAATTACAAAATTATATTTGTATCTCCTTCAAAGTGGTCACTGAAGGAATTGCAAGATTTTCCAAGTGCTTTCTTTGGAGCAGTAGCAAATGTAACTTAGGAACAGCTGTTTGGTAAAACTTTTAAAAACTGCTTGCACATTTTAATTCAGAACTTCTATGTCACAGAAGTTAGCATTTTATTTTCCTATGTCATTCTTCTGCCTGTCTTAAATAAAAGACTGTGGGCAGCACCTTCTCAACCCTTGAACAACATGGACTATGGTGAGAAATTTGGTAACATCTAATGTGTTGTCCAGCGAAAACCCTCCCTACATCAAGATCAAAAAGTCTCATTTTCCAACCAATTATTGGATGTTTAGGCAGGAATCTTGCTGGTGATCGATGACAATCTTGTTAGTGATCAGCAAGAGGTTTATTTTGTATAGATTCATGCTCATTTCATCTCTTAATGCTACCTAGTTTCACCTCATTATTATGCAGTTTTCTAATCTGTCAAACCGAGGTAGAAACCAGACACTGAAAATTCCTGACAAGGAAGCTACAGTGGGTCCCTGGTGACTCCAGCTCTCTGCTTGCTCCTGCGGATCTCTATCTCAACACATACTGTAGGCAATGACTGCATGCAGCCCTCATCCACAGTCATCAACATCCAGAACATATCAGCCTCTCCACACCATCCTTGTCTCTGATCCACCTACCGTATGCTTGTACAGTTTATGCTGCACTTTGGATCACACTGGCAACTTTCATTGAAATGTTGCTCCTTCAATGATGCTCTGTAAGTAGGGACAGAAATCCAGCTCATGATTTGGATCAAAGTGCTCATCTGAGCTGCTCGCCTGCTCTCTTAGCTCACAAACTTTGTGCTTACTTCAATGCTCACAGCATCTGTACCTTACCATGTCTTGTTGAGTCACAGCAGCATACAGCATGGAAACAGATCTTTCGGTTCAACCCATCTATGCCAACTATGTTTCCCAAACTAAACCAGTCACACTTACCTGCATTTGGCACATATCCATCCAAATCTTTCCTATCCATGTACTTGTCCAAATGTGTTTTAAATGTTGTAACTGCACCTGTCTCTACCACTTTCTCTGGCAGTTAACTCTATAAACAAAATACCCTTTGTGTGAAAAAGTTGCCCTTTGCATCCCTTTTAAATCTTTCTCCTCTCACCTTAAAAATTTGCCTCTTAAGTTCAAATTCCTCAACCCTAGAGTAAAGACATTTGCCATTCACGTTTTTACAAACATTTATAATGTCACCCCTCAACCTCCTATTCTCCAAAGAAAAAATTTGCGGCCTATCCAGTTTCTCCTAATAACTTAAACCCTGCATTCCTGTTGTCTTTTAACACTTTGTCCCCTTAGCCAAGACTCTCAGTGCATGTCTGGCCCTGTCCTTCAGAACAGGCACAAAGCCAGAGAGCTTGTTGTGGTTGTTGGCAATTATCAGTCAAGGAGGTGGAGATGTTACTATAAAACATCCAACTATGTCAATCTCACAGCAGTACCTTGTGCCAGCAGCTTATTCATTAACCAGACTGCAAGTGCAGCAAGCAAATGGCTATGTCTCAGATTGCTCAGTCAAGTCAAAGTAGACGTGCTTCAGGCAGGAGTCCTAGACACTGAATCAAGGGCATCATCCGATATCAGTCCAGGGGATTGGATATGTTCAGTTGGTCAGCGTTTTGATCCTCTTCTTGAAGTAGGATTGTCAGGTATTCATTCCCAACTCAATTGTTCAGCCCTTGTAGTGGGCATTTTCTCCTGGAATGAGGAGAAAGGGAGGGATTGAGTAAGATGAAAGTGGCTGGTACATCCTTTAGTGTTGGTACAGGTGGGGAAATGTGTTGAGGTGGCCTGAGAAGAGATTCAGAGGACATGTAGAGAACTTACAGGACAAAAGGTTACTCAGCCCTTGAAGCCAATGTTATTTCTATATTCCATCTGAGGCTTCTCCCACCCTGCATGTGTCTCACTGTACTAGCAACTCCCTATAGCTGTCGCCTTATTTATCCAGATCCTTCTTAACTACTCCCATGATATTCTCACCCAATTACTGCAGTAAGTTCCACATTCTTATCATTTTGCAGATGTAGCAGCCTGCAAAGTCAATCAATAACCTTCTACTTCATTAAACAAACACAAAGCATTTTCACTGGCATTTTAGCAATCATGGCCAGCCCAGTACTGTCCTGCAAACTGTTAGTTTGTGCAACTACGAGTGAGTAACAGCCAGTGTCCCCCAGACTGAAGGATGGTGAGCTAAATCAGGAATTTGAATGTCACTGGGTAATTCAGTAAGTGAGATTTATAAAATTTCAAGCTAAATTGAAGTTATCAACTTATTGGGTAATTGAGAAGCATGACTTGGGGAACCATCACGATAAACAATGTTGATTGGACAGTTTCTGTAAGACATGGCTGTTGATTTTGACTAGAGTGAAATCACTTGGAATAAATTAGTCCTACCACTTTCATTGATTTTACATGTTTTCCTTATGTAAACTATTTATCAAATTAACTGGTTCAGAGATGTGATTACACACCTCTGGAGCAAGTGGGACTTGAAAACAGGCCTCCAAATCCAGTGGTATGGACACTAACACTGTGCTACTAGAGGGCCTCCCCACTTTTTTAAAATTCAGCCTTTATCTTTTAATCAATCTGTTCAGAGATGCTACTACACACATATGGAGCAGGTGGGACTTGAACCCAGGCCTCCCTAGTCCTGAGCAGGATAACTGCCACTGTCAATAATATAATCAGAAAAGCAAATGTTTCAAGTGCAAAGCAAGTGGAAAAATACTACCCACTACATTTCAATCAAAATGCATTAGTTTACTTATGGAGACCTTGCTATACTCAGACCAAGCTTGCAGCTTTTGAAAATGCTTCTAAAACATTGTTAATAGCAACTCCTCCTGCAGTTTGACCTTTCGGAAGAATTAACACAAAAAATAACAGAAGCTGCTCAACAAGACGTTTCTCCCCAGTATCAAGTTTAGAAACAGCAACAAAGTACTCCAATCTCACAGAAATGGCAAATAACCAAATACTATTATCCTCTTCTCTGCTGCTGTATTTGCCATTTGTTTCAGTAAGTGGCTCAATTATAATAAGATTCAAAACAACTAACATACTTGAGCAGCAAGCTCTTTATTTTAATTTACACTATTAAACTAATCAAACCGATCTAGCACTGAATTATAACTGGTAAAGCCAAACACAAAGAACTAATGAACAAATCCTCTTGAAACTATACGACCGACTTTACAAGGATAGATGTACAGTCGAAAGACAAAAGCAGAATAAAATTTTTAAGATCAGATTACATTACAGTGTGGAAACAGGCCCTTCGGCCCAACAAGTCCACACCGACCTGCCGAAGTGCAACCCACCCATACCCCTTACCTAACACTACGGGCAATTTAGTATGGCCTATTCACCTGACCTGCACATCTTTGGACTGTGGGAGGAAACCGGAGCACTCGGAGGAAACCCACGCAGACACAGGGAGAACGTGCAAACTCCACACAGTCAGTCGCCTGAGGCGGGAATTGAACCCAGGTGTCTGACGCTGTGAGGCAGCAGTGCTAACCACTGTGCCACCGTGCTGCCCACAAAGCCTACAAGTGCTATTGAAAAAACTTGGAACATGTGCTGTTTAGATCAGATATAACAGTGATGATGAATATAAATACATTGTCACACATTGTCAAAAACGTGTTGAATCTTTGGGCTGAATCTTTTGATTTTTTTCCGATAAGTTGCGTTGAGTATTTTAGAAGGGATTCTCACCATAGTCAAATATCTCACTGTATCTCACTTATTAACCACCAACCCCATCCCAATGGCATTTTCACATCTGATTCTAATCCCATCTAAAATCCATGTGCCATTTCCAGAAAACTGACCACTTAGTGAGGAATAAGAGAATGGTCAAAGAAAGAGTAGGGCCGATCAGGGATAGCATAGGGAATTTGTGTGTAGAGTCTGAGGAGGTAGGGGAAGCCCTAAATGAGTTTTTTGCTTCTGTCTTTACGAAAGAAACAAACTTTGTAGTGAATGAAACCTTTGAAGAGCAGGTGTGCATGCTGAAATGGATAGAGATAGAGGAAGCTGATGTGCAGGAAATTTTGTCAAACATTAAGATTGACAAGTCGCCAGGCCCTGACCAGATTTGTCCTCGGCTGCTTTGGGAAACAAGAAATGCAATTGCTTCACTACTTGCGAAGATCTTTTCATCCTCGCTCTCCACTGGAGTCGTACCCGAGGACTGGAGAGAGGCAAATGTAATTCCTCTCTTCAAGAAAGGAAATAGGGAAATCCCTGGCAATTACAGACCGTAAGTCTCACATCTGTCGTTTGCAAGTTGTTAGAAAGGATTCTGAGGGACAGAATATATGATCATCTGGAAGAGCATGGCTTGATTAAATGCAGTCAACACAGCTTTGTGAGGGGCAGGTCATGCTTCACAAACCTTATAGAGTTCTTTGAGAATGTGACTAGAAATGTTGATGAGGGTCGAGCTGTGGTGTGGTGTATATGGACTTCAGCAAGGCATTTGATAAGGTTCCCCATGGTAGGCTCATTCAGAAGGTCAGGAGGAATGGGATTCTGGGGAACTTAGCTGTCTGGATACAGAATTGGCTGGCCAACAGAAGACATCGAGTGGTAGTAGAAGGAAAATATTCTGCCTGGAAATCTGTGGTGAGTGGTGTTCCACAGGGCTCTGTCCTTGGGCCTCTATTGTTTGTCATTTTTATTAATGACTTGGATGAGAGGATTGAAGGATGGGTCAGCAAGTTTGCAGATGACACAAAGGTTGGAGGTGTCGTTGACAGTAAAGAGGGCTGTTGTAGGCTGCAGCGGGACATTGACAGGATACAGAGATGGGATGAGAGGTGGCAGATGGAGTTCAACCTGGATAAATGCGAGGTGAGGCATTTTGGAAGGTCGAATTTGAAAGCTGAGTACAGGATTAAGGATAGGATTCTTGGCAGTGTGGAGGAACAGAGGGATCTTGCTGTGCAGGTCCATAGATCCCTTAAAATGGCCACCCAAGTCGACAGGGTTGTTAAGAAAGCATATGGTGTTTTGGCTTTCATTAACAGAGGGATTGAGTTTAAGAGTCATGAGATCTTGTTGCAGCTCTATAAAACTTTGGTTAGACCGCACTTGGAATACTGCGTCCAGTTCTGTTCGCCCTATTATAAGAAAGATGTGGATGCTTTGGAGCGGGCTCAGAGGAGGTTTACCAGGATGCTGCCTGGACTGGAGGGCTTATCTTATGAGGAGAGGTTGACTGAGCTCAGACATTTTTCATTGGAGAAAAGGAGGAGGAGAGGGGACCTAATTGAGGTATACAAGATAATGAGAGGCACAGATAGAGTCGATAGCCAGAGACTATTTCCCAGGGCAGAAATGACTAACACGAGGGGTCATAGTTTTAAGCTGGTTGGAGGAAAGTATAGAGGGGATGTCAGAGGCGGGTTCTTTACACAGAGAGTTGTGAGAGCATGGAATGCGTTGCCAGCAGCAGTTGTGGAGGCAGGGTCATTGGGGACATTTAAGAGACTCCTGGACATTCATATGGACACAGAAATTTGAGGGTGCATACATGAAGATCAGTGGTCAGCACAACATCGTGGGCTGAAGGGCCTGTTCTGTGCTGTACTATTCTATGTTCTATGTTAGTGGATCTTTGCTGAAAGACCAAAATCCCTAGTGCTTGTGTATTCTTTGAAAGGATGAGCACTGACATTCCAAAGATACCCTGCTTGGTCAAGGATGTTTTCTGAAGACATCTGAGAAGTAGAAGATTGTGAACAGTTCTCCACAAGGGACCTGGAGGTCCCAGTCAAGGAAACAGTGCAAAGGAAAGGACTCAACATCTCAGAGGGTCAGCAGAGGAGACCACACCACCAGACCCTGGCAGTCAAGCTAGATGTTGCCATCCAGGTAGGTGCCATTGTGACAGTCCAGATGAACAACGAGCAGAGATGCATGGATATAGTTAGCTTCTCTGCCCTGCCAGGTTAAATACTACACTCATTTCCCTGTCACCTGACACTATGTCTGCTATTGTGCACACCTCCCAGAAAGGCTCATGCTTTAACACCCTCGCTATTGTCTGTAATATCTTCCCTCACTCACTCTCACCCAACCCTTCATGACGACCACCACCGTCACCCCCATCCCTCCTCTCCCTTTCCCCACACCCCCACCCACATACCATTACTCCTGCATGTCCTCTGCATTGCCTCCCTCAGGATACCTCACACATTTTTCTCCCACCATGCACCAGCTGTAACAGCCATGCCAACCACTTTCAAACTGCCCCATTTCTCTCATTTCAGGAGAAAACATCCCCCAATAGGACTCAGTGGGCCAAATGAGTGGAGGGGGTATTAGATCTGCAACTCCTCTGAGGAGAGAACATCAGGCTTAGAGAGTGTGAAAGTACAGTCTGCTGAGTACCTCACAGTAACTTCTCCAATAAAGAAATGTCCCTAACCTCTGACACTCAGAGGACTGCCAGAGAATAGGCACCTGCTCAGCCACAGTCAGAAGGGGCCCCAGTGATGTCACCAATAGGGGACTTCATTCACATGCACAGGGAGGAACTGGAACAACAGACAGGGATGTGGGAGGCAATGGCCTCATTGCTCAGAGGCTGCGGCAGTGCAGTGGATCATATGACAGTCTGATTGCCCTATTGGCAGATTGGCAGCTGCCATTGGAGAGTCAGGCCCAGCATACACCTGCTCCCCATCACCCCAGCTCTTGGTCCTCACTATATGTGCCACCTCCTCCAAACAGCCAGGGCAGTGCCAAGAGGCACCTTACAGAGCCCTCAGAAATCTCCACGCCATCCACCTCCACCCTGCAACCAACCCCTCAAAAGGGCCAACCCCAAATCTCCAGGACCAATGGGCTGCACTGCCAAGAAGGTACACCCCACCCCCCCAGCTGCAAAAGGGAGGACTACACAAAGGAGAGAAAGGGTGAAGAAAATATATTGAGAGCACTTCGGTGGGATTGGTGGAAATGCATTGCATATTTTGTGTTACATGTCTATAACGAGCACTACTTTGAACTTCCATTTGGCTGTGTCTACCTCTATGTAGCCCTGAATGCAATTCTACCAACATGATGCATAAATTCAAGGCCATATATGATGTGCTATGGATTAATGCCTGTGTTGAGGGCCAACAACAAACAAGAGCATCAAGGCATATACAGAGCAATGGGTCCTGTTGATTCCATTACCCCTCGTCCTACAACATTCCTGTTCTTTCCCTGGTCTATATATCTAAAGTGTTCATGTGAATTAGGTGGTCAGCAATGTCTGGGACAGAGAAGTACAAAGCAAATAAGGGCTCAACTCACTAGTGGGACTGCCAATGGTTAGGAATCCTGCATGTCTCGCTTCCCTTTAAAGGGCCTTACATGATGGATTTTGCAGCTCCATTCCTCACAGATTAGCTCACTTAGCATGCCCAAGCCATGTGTGGTAGCAGCCATTTTTATCCCCATTGTGCATGATGGATGGCAGCAGTGAACACTCCTTAGCCAGTGGCTTCCTGCCTCTTCCTTTACATGTCAGTGACAGCCCTTCTGGTGACATATACAGTTGATGTTAAAATCAGATTATCCATAAACCTTTTGAATGTGCAACAGGCTCAAAAGATCAAGCTGCTAACTCTTGTTCCTTAGTTGTACGAACGCTGTAGTCTTCACACCTCCCCAAGTTCCCACCTAACCCATGCCCATGATCTTTCATCCAGCTGCTGGCATATGCATAGACAATGCCAAATGTGATCTTGCACTGTAACCCACTTGAAGCCAGAGTACTCATGATCATGGAAAGCTCCCTGACCACCCATGTGACCTCCTCCATCCATTTTACTATATCCCCTCCTCCCTCGTAGATAACATTGCTTCCCCTCATGATGTCATACTGCCTTCTCTCCACCCATCCACCATCCTCCACCAAGCCTACACTGCCCCCAATCCCAAACAATAGCTTGCTGAGTCATTTTCCCATGGCAGTGACCCCCTTATTATCCCAACCCAGCCCCTTTCCCCATGGTTTCTGTGGATGGGCCCAACAGACTGAACCCTTGAGTGACCTAACTGAACAACTCTGGGCTGATGGCCGAAATCTCCCTAACAGTGTTAGCCCTACTCTCCTAGACTGGCCACTATAGAGCCACAGGACTGACTGTGATCCACTTCCTATATTGCAGAAGCATGGATTCCCTGACAGAGATCACCCAGGCCTGTTGGCTCACCGTGGCCGAACCCCCAAGAAATGGTATGGGAGGCTGCATATGATTTACTGAGCCATGGCCCCTGAGTGCCTGCTGCATCTATAGTTTTTGCTGAAGATTACTCCTCTATGACTTTCAGACCTGACTGCTTGCTTATTGCACGTGATTGCGTTTGCTGTGTAAGTTGCTGCCACATGGTGAGAGATTAATGTAACACACAACCATTCAGCAAGATGTACATCCCCCTAAAATGCAACTTGTATGTGTGACTACGTTAATTGGCAAGGAAAGGCAAGATATGGATGCAGTGAGCATTCAGCTAGGCGGTGCTGAGTGAGTGAGCACTAAGAGAGCAAACAAGAAGCCCTGTGATGCAGCAAAAGCATAAAAAATGAAGTCAGCTGATCCTACAATTGACAAAGGCCTCCCATTGAATTCTACCACAAATCGCATCATGGCTCATGACCATTCAGAGTTCAAAGCTTGTGAGAAGATTTGTAGCTCGGGTGCTCATTGTTGTGATTCTGTTCGCCGAGCTGAGAATTTGTATTGCAGACATTTTGTCCCCTGTCTAGGTGACATCCTCAGTGCTTGGGAGCCTCCTGTGAAGCGCTTCTGTGCTGTTTCCTCCGGCATTTATAGTGGCCTGTCTCTGCCGCTTCCGGTTGTCAGTTCCAGCTGTCCGTTGCAGTGGTCGGTATATTGGGTCCAGGTCAATGTGCTAGAAGAGTCCTAGAAGATTCTGCTGTATTTCTGAAATAGTTGCTGTTTAAATCTTTGTATTACTTCTCCAACCTGAATCATGTATGCTACACAAATAATAGGATCCCCAAATGATAGTTCACAGCTTAAGTGTTCCCCCAGACCTTCAAGAAAATATTTGTACTCACACTGCCAGTCACATCTTTTTTTTTCCCTTGTGCCATGTTTATGAACCTCACCTCTCTCGACTCACCCCCACCAAAAAGGCCTCAAACTCTCTCAGCCATGAATACTCACCTCCCCTCCCATTTTCCAGCAATGATTTTCAACCTCCCCTCCACAAATCCCCCACTCCCTCTCCCAATGTTAACGGCACGTGATTTCTCTCTCACACCCCTTGCTGTGAATTTGATATAAAGTTATTTGATACCAAGAAACAAAATACAACAACAAAGAGACAATGAGATTTTGCTTTGAAGCTCAGTAGGAATTTTGCATCTTCAGCCATGTTGGATTTGTTAGCCTTTAGCAGTCTTCCCTGTATCCTTCCCGGTCTTCCCATAAATAGCAAAGGAAATATACTCCAGCCTTTCCTCAGTAAATCTCCAAACCACTGACAATCACACAAGACCCCTTTGTGATTTCTACAGGAATCCTCCCTGTTCTTGGGTTGCAGCCATTTCTGCAGCAATCTACAGCCAATAGGGAGCCAAATCTATCAAACTACTCTTCCAGGTGGCAATTCCAACAAAGCAAAAAGCACACATGGTGTGGACTTAAGACTCCAACTTCTCCCTCCGGGTTTAAAAATTGTGCTGCAATAATTCAGGGCCAAATCGTACGAAAAATCAACTGCCCTGCAAAGATCTCCCAGCACAGGCAATATTTTGACCTAGCTGCTCAGAGAAGATTTAAAAGCCACATTTGCTTTCACATCAAAATAGATGAACTTAACTCGAACCTTGCGTTCCCAAAATATGTACTTTATACTTTCCCTATTATAAATATTTACACAGCAAAGTACCTGCTTATATTTCTGAGTTTTAATATTTTATGGTATATAAATTAATATTTCATCATATTCAAACTCTGATAGGTTATTATATTACTTCAAAAGAGCACTTGGAACATATTTGTATAAATTTATGGCTACTGTCCACATTTATGCAGAATCAAACAATCCAGATCATGCGTGACTTCAGCATACATATGCTTCATTGCACTGTTGAGCTACAGAGATGAAAGAGTGAGCATTGCACTCTGTGTTGCTGCAAATGAGAGCTTTCAAAAATCTGATTGGATTCTTTAGTACGTGCTGCTTACCAGATCTAAACTGCATGTAAGCCTTTAATCTTCAAGTCTACTGTAGTCACTAACAGGAAGATTTATTAATCATCATCACAGGTGAGGACCTCAGTCCATTACAAGCGTGAAACAACAGATGAGTTTAGCATATTCCCCACAAACATAATTTCAGGTTGTTTTTCACCAGAAGTGTGTTTTGCTAAACTTGCCTGTATCTTTTTTTTATTTTTGTAATGGGATGTGGTCATTGCTGACCAGACCAGCATGTGTTGGCCATCCATGATAGCCAGGAGAATTAATTTTGTTCATGGACAATTTCAGCTGGATATTAAGAATCAACTACATTTAAAAAATAAGAGTCAGTCACACAAAATTCAGACCAGTTGGCAGATCTCTTTTGCGAAAGGACATGAATGAACCAGATGTGTTTATATTGTCACTATTAGACTAACTTATTTTAAAATTCCAGATTTTGTTCAATCTAAATTTCCCAGTGTCCCATGGTGGGATTCAAACTCATGTCTCCAAAGGATGAGCTCATACCTCTGAATTACCAGCCCTGTGGCATTACGATACACCAAAGGGAGGTGGCTGCATAGAAACAGGACCAAGGATATTCTGCATTGACTGGAGTTCAGCAAATAAATGAAGAACCATCAGTTGAGTTGAATGCCTAGTAACCTAAAAGTAGCACTGGGTAACACAGTGAAATCTTGGCTAGATCCTGAGATCAATATTCAGGTCACTCACCTGCATGAGGTCAGATGCCACTTGTATTATATACATGGAGGTTCTGTGACATACAAAGGATCTGTAATCTGAGATATAAATGTGTGGAGTGCTCGTCTAATAAGTAGCCTAATCACTGGTCCCCAAAGGCAGCACGGGAGGCCTCTCTAAAATTTAGTCAGAAGAGATGTTAAACTTGTATTATTGTGGGGTCAGGCAGCATAGGAATACAAGGCAGAAATCCTGCAGCTCATTGCTGGTTGTCCTAGTACTCATCTCTCCTTCCGCCTGACTCCCACTGCAGCTGGTTCCACATAAAATCAGCCAATTCCCTACAGACCCAACTGACCTAACTAATTTGGTGCATGCAGGTGGATAGATAAATGGAGGGAAGACTTTTATTTGTAAAGAGACTAAAAGGAGAGATTCACAAGTTGTCAGATTGATTCAAAACTGAGCTGCACAGGCATCATGCACAAAGCTTCTTCCTGACTCCAGAGGAGTTGCAACCATTCGGACTCTACTACTGTTGGTTTGTAAGAAAGGTTGCTAAGCTTTACTTTTTTATTTAATTACAGTTAATATTATCTATATGCAGGTCAAGATTTCACCTCTGTTGCAGGGCTGCTGAAAAGAACCATCTCTTATTCATCATATGACTTTAAATCACTTCCCTCATGATAATGTAAACTATTTTGCTTGCATATCCACACAAACCCTTTACACTAACAGCCAACATTGGTGGGTTTTTTTCTCAGAAATAGAACTGCTCCAATTTAACATACACACATCAGGGTGAGTTACAATTCTCCTGAACATGTTCAAGTGCTTGGTTACATTGACAGAAAAATGGAACCATATACTAGAAGAGTGGCTGATGTGCCGTTACAGCCAAAATGTAGCTACTTGAAAGTAACCAGGTGGGTTGGTGGGTGAAGGAAAAGTAAGACGAAATTTAATACTACCCCATAAGTTTTGGAAAGCTCTGCTTTTTCACCGTAGCTTACTCCCTGGGCGCTCAGTTTCAGTCAGCATGAAAAGGAATTGTTAGTGACCTGAAGTTGTGGCCATCCATCTGAAGGAGAGCAGTACTGGCGTGCATTATATTGGTATACCTCCACATTTACTAACCTCTTATCTTCACCAGCCTCTACATTCATTCTTACCTAGTAATGGTAGCCACTTGCTGTCACAAAGCTGTAGCGTCTCCTACACAAGGAAGCTATGTGGATGCCAATGTTTCTGTGCTTTACTTCTTCCGTATAGTCCCCTTCTAACAAACTACAAGAGATGAAGCCTACTCTTTGTCCAACTTCTGCCTGTGTGTCTAACAGGGCAGCAGGTGGTGACAGTGAGGGCAGGGACCATGCAGGAGAGATTGATGCTTTCTTCAGGCTGTCTTTGAGGGGATGGGTGTCTTTGTCAGAGGGAGAGTTCATGGAAAGAGAGACAGACAGACACTCCAGAGGGAAAACCAATTAAACAAAAGCATTAATACTTGGAAACAAACATGCTGGAGAGATATACAAGATGAGTCAGACCAGAGTGTCTCATTTGCAAGTTATTTTTCCTTTCTGGAAGGAAAACAAATGATTCTTCAACTAAGATCTGAGTCTCAGCTTAATTAGTCCGATTCTGTGCTCTAGCCTGCCTTTCTCAATGTTTCTAAAGACCTGATGCCATAGAATAAAGAATCCCTGTTTTATAATTTTCAGAGCATCTGTGTACCTAAACCTTCCATTGCATATGGGTAGCCATGAGGTGGTGGTGCTTTTAACCAAAGCTGGAGATCACTGACAACCAGCTCTTATAGGCAAGCCAGATGAGGGCCAGAGGCTTATTATAAATAGATTGCCCTTAGGGGTGCCTGTGAGAGCTGACCTGCGCAATTTTAGTACGTATTACCCCAAGATTCCTCAATGAGCAGTCAGCTCCTCCTGCACTTCAAAGTGTCATACAGATTTACCTTGACCAGGAGTCTTTGTACTGTAATTATCATCCTGCGGAGATGCCAATAAACTGTTTACCTTAGTTTACATAAATACATAGTGTAAATTATGTTACAAAGTTTCATTATAACTTTCTGCAGGAGAAAACTAACAATATTCAAGAAATCCTGGATGGAAATTGCTTAAGTAATTTTGAAGCGTCTGTATGCAGATATTCTACATGACTTTGAAGAGTAAAGCACAATTCACTTGAATCAACCCAGTCAGGCAAGTTTTAAGCAAAGTGAAAAACCACAGTCAGCTTTTCTTGTACCTTCGAGTGTTGGATCTTTGCTCCCTTTATCTTAAAAGCTTTTTTTTGGGTCAATCGTCTTAAATTATTGATGCTGTTTCAACAGTATGGACATTTTGGTTCTTTGTACTTGGGACATGCTGCAGAATTTTGTCAGGTTTTTTTATGAGCATATCTAAAATCAATATAGACAATTTCAAGTTTCTATTGTGGATTCAGTTTCATCATTTTACTGTCTGAATGCAGTTAAAAAATTGTCAGATCAAGTCAGATGGCTTGAATTCAAGAGTTACATAGTAGTTATCTGTTATTGCAGTTGGGTTCTGATTTGCTCTCATTATATTCACGAGAGATTTCAGTATCATTTATAGAAGTTAACTCTGTGGATTCTTTCTGAAACAGTGAACATCAGCTAAAAGAACTTTTCTTTCACCGAGTCTTTTACATATTTCTAGGAACCATTAGAAATGACTATATGCACTTACATGTCAGAAACTTTGTCATAAAGCATGACCAATGAGCTAAAGTAACAGCCCAACCTTCAATATATGCAGTGATTAATCCTACCAATAAACATTCACATCTGTTTTTGGTTGGTCCAGTGTTAGTGCTGCTGAATTAAAACACAGACTTCTTTTGCTCTCTAGATAGAATAGCAGAACTCTTGAATATGCATGTTACATACATGCATAAAGCCTCCTAACAAACACATTCCCAATCTTGGTGAAGAGTCAACACCCAAACTCTCAATACATAAAAACTAAAAAGGAAATGATGTATTCCAATCGTAACTGGCTGAAGAGTGAATTCACTTCGAAGAGCAAAATTTCAGGATCACATTCCAATATTATTGCAATGATCGCCATCAAACAGCGAAAATAATAAGCTACCCCAAAATTTGAAAGATCAGTTTTAACCACTTACGGTTTTTATCTCATCTAGTGAGGATTCAACTGTTGTAAAAATTCTCCTCAAAGAGGTGTCATTTCATTATGTTAATGCTTCACCAATGTATAGGCTTCATTCTCAAAGCTATACTAGAATGATTCATGACAGTTTGTGCATTGAAGAAAAGATTTAGAACCAGGGTGTAATCAGGGTTAAACTTCAAGCAACCACTTCCATTGGGTAGACACTGAACAGACTTACACGAGTGGGCGGCATGGTGGCACAGTGGTTAGCACTGCTGCCTCACAGCGCCAGAGACCCGGGTTCAATTCCCGACTCAGGCGACTGACTGTATGGAGTTTGCACGTTCTCCCCGTGTCTGCGTGGGTTTCCTCTGGGTGCTCTGGCTTCCTTCCACAGTCCAAAGAGATGCAGGTTAGGTGAATTGGCCATGCTAAATTGCCCATAGTGTTAGGTAAAAGGGGTAAATGTCGGGGAATGGGTGGGTTGCGGGTCGGTGTGGACTTGTTGGGCCGAAGGGCCTGTTTCCTCGCTGTAAGTAATCTAATCTAGAACCACATTGGGGTATTACCTATTTCTGGCCTCATACAAAATGTACAAATGTGTGTTCCTATAACATTTCATTCTCTTGATTTTGTTCACTAGCTTACAATATTCATACATTTAAAAATTCAACTTCTTTAATTCTATCAATTTGCACCTTCAAAAATTCAGCTAATTGATTATTCTGATTATATCTCTAGTAGAAATAACAATTAAATAAAGAACGCTTTATTAAATAAATGGTAGTTCAGTAGTAACTCTGTAAGATTCTTCTTCCATGTATGTAATAGCATTGCCAAGCCTCATATTTTCTCTTTGAATTTCTCAGGGTGTTTTTATTTGACATTTTACCCACTATATTCAGATCACATTTACTGACCTGGTTGTTTCCTCTCCATGGACCAGATGTGTTCTGTGTACAGCAGATTTCACTTGAATATCTACATGACAAGTCAAGGCAATTTATCATCTCGAGAGGACACAGCTAAGGTTCACTAAAAAAATGCTCAGCATTAGAAAATTTGTCAGTGCAATAAAAGCTCATGTTTCAGTGGCATCAGTAAATAATTAACTCATCCATATTCTGGTCCAGAAGTAAAATTCATTTCTTATGTTTAGTTGTTAAATGTAATCTTAATACATGGAAATGTGGTGCTGCGTCCTTGACTTGGCTCCAAGTTAAGAACACAAATGGGCAGAGAAGTAGCAGATGGAGTTTAATTCCGATAAATGCGAGGTGCTGCATTTTGGGGAAGCAAATCTTAGCAGGACTTATACTTTTAACGGTAAAGTCCTAGGGAGTGTTGCTGAACAAAGAGACCTTGGAGTGCAGGTTCATAGCTCCTTGAAAGTGGAGTAGCAGGTAGATAGGATAGTGAAGAAGGCATTTGGTATGCTTTCCTTTATTGGTCAGAGTATTGAGTACAGGAGTTGGGAGGTCATGTTGCGGCTGTACAGGACATTGGTTAGGCCAATGTTAGAATATTGTGTGCAATTCTGGTCTCCTTCCTATCGGGAAAATGTTGTGAAACTTGAAAGGATTCAGAAAAGATTTACAAGGATGTTGCCAGGGCTGGAGGTTCTGAGCTACAGGGAGAGGCTGAACAGGTTGGGGCTGTTTTCCCTGGAGTGTCAGAGGCTGAGGGGTGACCTTATAGAGGTTTACAAAATTATGAGGGGCATGGATAGGATAAATAGACAAAGTCTTTTCCCTGGCGTCAGGGAGTCCAGCACTAGAGGACATAAGTTTAGGGTGAGAGGGGAAAGATATAAAATAAAGCTAAGGGGCAGCTTTTTCATGCAGAGGGTGGTACATGTATGGAATGAGCTGCTAGAGGATGTGGTAGAGGCTGGTACAATTGCAACATTTAAGAGGCATTTGGATGGGTATATGAATAGGAAGGGTTTGGAGGGATATGGACCGGGTGCTGGCAGGTGGGACTAGATTGGGTTGGGATATCTGGTTGGCATGGATGGGTTGGACCGAAGCGTCTGTTTCCATGCTGTACATCTCTATGACTCTATGAATCTATAACAAGGGAAAAAAGAACAATTTCCCTCTTCTTCATCGTTAATCTGTCTACAGTGGTGCATTTCCCACAAGATGATCAACCTACTCCCAAAAATGAGGGCAATCTGGAAACAGGTTGCCCTGGTAACTTTGACTGGGTGACTTTTGGTCTTAATATCAGTTTCCCAGCAGAAGACCAAAATAAACCTCTGTTTCTTTCATCAAATTGTGGAATATGCTAGAAAAACTCAGCAGGTCCGACAGCCTCTGTGAAGACAGAAATAGACTTTGTTTCAGATGAAACCTTTCTGATGAAACTGTCTTTGCACAGAAGCTTCCAGATCTTCTAAGTTACAGCAGTTTATTTCCTAATCCCAGATTTTCAGCATTTATAATATGCTGCTTAATGATATCCTTGAAGCTCCTTCATTGGGTTATACAAATCCATCTTATCAGGGATGTCGATTTGGACAGGGTTGTTCAGACACCCTGCTGGTTCGTCCAATTGATTTCAATGGCAGGTAGCATGCATCAGGCCCCCAACTGAGAGACTGATAGCAACGCAATGGATCTTATTTATTCCAAAAATGTCTAGAAGAGACCATTCAAACCATCCTTCCTGATGCATGATGGATTAAAGTAATGGATAACCTGATGCTGCATAACCTGCTCTCAGAGGAAGAATGATCTCCTTGGCAGAGTACCCATGGAAGTGTAGCTCAGAAGGGACAAAGGGAGGGATCATTACGGTCATTGTCTGGGCTAGAGGCTCACTTGCCTAATTTCTTCCCTGGAAATAAATGAGATGATAATAGAGCCAGTTGCACAAACAATAGTCATTCTGATCTGCCGGGTTACTGTACTGATGGTGAAGGTGACAAACAGCCCATTGCTTTTGAAGGATCAAAGTTTAAAACGTAAGCAAGAATGACTTGCATTGAAATGGCATTATGAATGGCTGCAGGAAGCCTCAAAACGTTTTACAACCAACATGTTTCTGTGGTCAGCAGTGAAAAATCAGAACGGTGTGCTACTTCCCTGGTGCCAGGATCAAGGATGTCTCAGAGAGGGCACAGAATGTTCTCACGGGGGAGAGGGGCCAGCAAGAGGTCATTGTACACATTGGAACCAACGACACAGGAAGGGAAAAGGTTGAGATTCTGAAGGGAGATTACAGAGAGTTAGGCAAGAATTTAAAAAGGAGATCTTCGAGAGTAGTAGTAGCTGGATTACTCCCAGTGCTACGAGCTAGTGAGGGCAGGAATTGGAGGATAGAGCAGGTGAATGCATGACTGAGGAGCTGGTATATGGGAGAAGGATTCACATTTTTGGATCATTGGAATCTCTTTTGGGGTACAAGTGACCTGTACAAGAAAGAGGGATTGCACCTAAATTGGAAGGGGACTAATATACTGGCAGGGAAATTTGCTAGAGCTGCTGGGGAGGATTTAAACTAGTAAGGGACCCAGGGAGATAGTGAGGAAAGAGATCAATCTGAGACGGGTACAGTTGACAGCAGAAGCGAATCAAACAGTCAGGGCAGGCAGGGACAAGGCAGGACTATTAAATTAAATTTCATTTATTTCAATGCAAGGGGTCTTACAGGGAAAGCAGATGAACTCAGGGCATGGTTAGGAACATGGGATAACATAGCAATTACAGACACATGGCCCAGGAATGGACAGGTCTGGCAGCTGAATGTTCCAGGATACAAATGCTACAGGAAGGATAGAAAGGGAGGCAAGAGAGGAGGGGGAGTGGCATTTTTGATGAGGGATAGCATTACAGCTGTACTTAGGGAGGATATTCCCAGAAATACATCCAGGGAAATTATTTGGATGGAAGTGAGAAATAAGAAAGGGATGATCACCTTATTGGGATTGTGTTATAGACCTCCTAACAGTCAGAGGGTAATTGAAAAACAAATTTGGAAGGAGATCTTAGCTTTCTGTAAGAATAATAGGGTGGTTATGATAGGGGATTTAAACTTTCCAAACATAGACTGGGACTGCCATAGTGTTAAGGGTTTAGATGGAGAGGAATTTGTTTAGTGTGTACAAGAAAGTTTTCTGATTCAATATGTGGATGTACCTACTAGAGAAGGTGCAAAACTTAACCTACTCTTGGGAAGTAAGGTAGTGCAGGTGACTGAGGTGTGAGTGGGGGAGCACTTTTGGGCCAGCAACCATAATTCTATTAGATTTAAAATAGTGATGGAAAAGGATAGACCAGATCTAAAAGTTGAAGTTCTAAATTGGAGAAAGGCCAATTTTGACGGTACTAGGCAAGAACTTTCAAAAGCTGACTGGGGGCAGATGTTCACAAATAAAGGGACGGTTGGAAAATAGGAAGCCTTCAGAAATGAGATAACGAGAATCCAGAGATTCCTGTTAGGGTGAAAGGAAAAGCTGGTAGGTATAGGGAATGCTGGATGACAAGAGAAAATAAGGGATTGGTTCAGAAAAAGAAGAAAGCATATGTCAGGTATATACTCCTTAGAAGAGTATAAAGGCAGTAGGAGTATACTTAAGAGAGAAATCAGGAGGCCAAAAAGGTGTGATGACATAGCTTTGGAAAATAGAATTAAGGAGAATCCAAAGGGATTTTACAACTATATTAAGGACAAAAGGGTAACGAGGGAGAGAATAGGGCCCCTAACAAATCAGCAAGACGGCCTTTGTGTGGAGCCACAGAAAATGGGGAAGATGCTAAATTAGTATTTTGCATCAGTATTTACTGTGGACGAGGATGTGGAAGATATAGACTGTAGGGAAATAGATGGTGACATCTTGAAAAATGTCCATATTATAGAGGAGGAAGTGCTGGATGTCTTGAAATGCATAAAGGTGAATAAATCCCCAGGACCTGATCAGGTATACCCTAGAACTCTATGCCAGCTAGGGAAGTGATTGCTGGGGGTCTTGCTGAGATATTTGTATCACTGATAGTCACAGGTGAGGTGCTGGAAGACTGGAGGTTGGCTAACGTGGTACCACTGTTTAAGAAGGGCGGTAAGGACAAACCAGGACCTATAGACCATTGAGCCTGATGAAGGTGGTGGGCAAGTTGTTGGAGGGAATCCTGAGGGACAGTTCGTCCATGTATTTGGAAAAGAAAGGACTGATTAGGGATAATCCACATGGCTTTGTGCGTGAGAAATCATGTCTCATAAACCTGATTGGGTTTTTGAAGAAGTAACAAAGAGGATTGATGAGGGCAGAGTGATAGATGTGATCTATATGGACTTCAGTAAGGCGTTTGACAAGGTTCCCCATGGGAGACTGGTTAGCAAGGTTAGATCTCATGGAATACAGGGAGAACTAGCCATTTGGAGGCAGAACTGGCTCAAAGTTAGAAGACAGAGGGTGGTGGTGGAGGGTTGTTTTTCAGACTAGAGGCCTGTGACCAGTGGAGTGCTACAAGGATCCGTGCTGGGTCCTCTACTTTTTGTCATTTATATAAATTATTTGGATAAGAGATATAGTTAATAAGTTTGCAGATGATACCAAAATTGGAGGTGTAGTGGACAGTGAAGAAGGTTACTTCAGATTACAACAGGATCTTGATGGGCCAATGGGCTGAGATGTGGCAGATGGAGTTTAATGGAAGGAGCTGCATTTTGGGGAAAGCAAATCTTAGCATGACTTATACACTTAATGGTAAGGTCCTAGGGAGTGTTGCTGAACAAAGAGACCTTGGAGTACAGGTTCATAGGTCCTTGAAAGTGGAGTCACAGGTAGATAGGATAGTGAAGAAGGCATTTGGTATGCTTTCCTTTATTGGTCAGAGTATTGAGTACATGAGTTGGGAGGTCATTTGCAGCTGTATAGGACATTGGTTAGACCACTGTTGGAATATTGTGTGCTATTCTGGTCCCCTTCCTATCAGAAGGATGTTGTGAAACTTGAAAGGGTTCAGAAAAGATTGACAAGGATGTTGCCAGGGTTGCAGGATTTGAGCTATAGGGAAAGGTTGAATAGGCTGGGACTGTTTCCCCTGGAGCGTGGAGGCTGAGGGGTGACTTCATAGAGGCTTACAAAATTATGAGGGGCATGGGTAGGACAAATAGACAAAATCTTTTCCCTAGTGTGGGGAAGTCCATAACTAGAGGACATAGTTTTAGGGTCAGAGGGGAGAGATATAAAAGAGACCTAAGGAGCAACTTTATCACGCAGAGGGTGGTACATATATGGAATGAGCTGCCAGAGGAAGTGGTGGAGGCTGGTACAATTGCAACATTTAAAAGATATTTGGATGGGTATATGAATAGGAAAGGTTTGGAGTGATATGGGCCGGGTACTGGCAGGTGAGACTAGATTGAGTCGGGATATCTGGTCGGCATGGACAAGTTGGACTGAAGGATCTATTTCCGTGCTGTACATCTCTATGACTCTCTGACTCTATATTGCTTCTGAGGTGAAGTCACAATTGTAATGTAGGAAAAGTGACAACCAATTTATCCACAGCAAGCTCCCACAAACAATGTTGAATTTAAACACCAAATGATCTATTTTAAGTGTTAGTTGAAGGACAACTATAAGCTAATACTAGAGAGATTGCTGTTATTCGTCATCAAACAGTGTTATGGGATATTTTACATTCATCGGAGTGGATAGACTGAAGATGGAATCCCCTGTTCCTGAAGTTAGAGAACAAGGAGTTGGAAAGACCATTTAAGTAGGTTGTGCACCTGGAGCCTGCTGCCTTCCTGCCTCTGCCAGAATAAAGTTCTGGATGGGAAGGCCCATGCTCAACCTTCCTGTCTTGCTGCCACTCAAGGCTCTAAAGTGGTCAGTTGAGGATCATATAAGAGGCTCAGCCCCAGCACTGAACTTCCATGCAAGTTTGTCTGTTGCATGATCGCTATTTCTCAGAAGGGCAGCTTGTCATCTCAAAGGCAGCCATTGCCTGATCAAGGGAATAGACAACAAACAGGGGATACCCATTGTAATTCATTTCCTGTCCTTACTTTTACACCACCAACCCCTGTCCCTATGAGCACCAACACCATAAAACTCCCTTATGCCTGCTCCCCTTAACTGATTTTTGTCCTGAATTGCTCAGCAATTTTGTGATTTTGAGGCTACCATGCAGCATCAACACTGCCCCTTCATGGTTGAGACTTCCATCCCAAGAACATAATTTGAGGGGAAGCCAACTGGTGGCCTCACCAATGCCTGTTGATTTGTAGCTTCGCACTTCTTCCACAGGTTGTTTATCAGCTCTGCAGCTAGAAAGTAAGACTCCCAATGTCTCAACACAATCCCACTCAGGTCTTGGATTCACCTCTCGTCTGAGATAGCACATTGTCAGTGTAGTGTTTCGTCAATGCTGTATCCGTGGATCTTACTTACCCAAGTAAGTAAGTAAACTCAAACTTACTTTCTTGAGTTTCTATACTGAGACTTGCATCTAAACTTTATGACTTAGACACTTGACTACTACAAACATCCTGAAGTTGCAAAGAAGATGTACACTTATAGGGCATCACATCTCTCTCAAAATAATCATTGCTTATTGGTTAAGTAGATTGTGATATACTGAGATACACCTAACTCATGATGATATCATTCTGACATCAATGAGACAAAAGACACCAATCTATATTCAGAATATGAATAAAAAGGTTTTTGACTCTAGAGAACTGCATTTGAGAACCAATTATGTACAGATATTAAAAAGGAAGGTTACAGTACATAAGGAGATGAAGATTCTTTAGAAATAATGAACAAGCAGCCTTGGGGATAGTACAGGGGCTCTTGTGGTGTATAATGTCCCTACCTCTGAGACAGGAGGTTTAGGTTCAAGTCCAACCTGCTCCAGCAGTTGGAATAACATCATTGAACAGGTTGATTTGAAAATATTTTACATGCAGACAGCCACAGCTCAAGATGCTCCAAGATAATATCTCAATTTTCATTTCATTGTATTGGGTTAAATCGCAAGGATTATGATTATAGGAAAGATGGTAGTGCCAAGGGCAATACAAGGAGAAATCCTAAACAAAAATCTCCACAGAGGACACCTAGAGATTCCAAAGTGCAGAGCAAAGAGACAATATTTAGTCTGACAGCCAGGCATTTTGAAAAACATAGAGGATCACATCCTGCTATGTCAAATCTGCCTCACATAAGCCATGACCCTACAGATTTCGACATGAATTCTGGAAGGCCATGGAACTCTCATTGGATTTCAGTCCAGGTAAACGATTATTCAAGATGGTTTGAAGTGAAAGATTTCATTCAATGACAGTACATTCTGTGAACATAATACTAAAAGGTAGACTACATCTTTGAATAATGGATCCACATAAGCAGAACTGTTAATTGTAAGGAGATTGAAAATGCCTCACCAGACTTAGAATACAACTTCAATCCAAACATGAGCTCACAAACCACAAGAATGTAAAACAACTGGAGAAAAGCCACAACAAAAATCAGCAGCAGTGGTACAACTTTAGATGCAGGGCAAGCATTCTGAGTATTAAAGCCAAAGTAGAAGTCTGGTAAAGGGACAGAAAGCTAGATGTCATCATGTCCATCAGATCAACTGAGGAGAGTCAGGAAAGCACTGACCTCACACAAGACAAGAAGTGAGAATTAGCATCACAGAATATAGTACAACCAAATGGACGCAACATCAGATGGTATACAGAGTGGTGCAATTATTCCAGACACTGCAACACCATCACCCCAATGTTGTACTCAAGCCAACAAAATCATGATGTCCAATGAGAGTTCTAAATTGTCTCAACCTGTGAGAATCAGACATTGAGGGGCAGCAGAGAGGTGTTAACAGCAAAAGTAGACATAATGACAAAATAACAGAAATGGTAACAGTTATTATTACAAAGAGTGCGTAAGTAAGTAAAAGGAAACTATAGGAAAATCATAGATCAAGTACAGAGAAGTTCAGTGGCAAAGTTTTCCAACTCTGGAAGGTCAGAGTTGAGAGTGTGTTGCTGGAAAAGCACAGCAGGTCAGGCAGCATCCAAGAAGCTGGAGAATCTCCTGCTCCTCGGATGCTGCCTGACCTGCTGTGCTTTTCCAGCAACACATTCTCAACTCTGATCTTCAGCATCTGCAGGCCTCACTTTCTCCTGGAAGATCAGAGTGCAGATGCATAACTTCTGCTTCTGGAAGTCACTGTCATGCACAGTGAGTCATCGAGATGTACAACAGAGAAACAGACCCTTCGGTCCAACTCGTCCATGCTGACCAGATATCCCAATCTAATCTAGTACCATTTGTCAGCACTTGACCCATATCCCTCTAAACTCTTCTTATTCATATACCCATCCAGGTGCCTTTTAAAGTCATTGGAGCTCGTTACAGTGGCAAGAAAAATTAGGGGAAACATTGCTGGGAGTGTGAGGTGGCGCTGTGGCGAGATGTGGTATAATGATATTTAAATAAATCATGACGATGTATCTGATCATATGACATCAGTAAAAAATAATATACCAGTCAAGGAAAAGCATGTGAAGAGGAAGCTCTTAGACATTACGTTAGAGAACTGAATTTGATACTACAGTCATATGTAGAGATGCAAAATGCAGGAGAGTTATAATCCAAAAGAACTTTGTGTGGAGATAAAGACAAAGCAGTCCCAGGAACATTGTAAGCAGCCATCCACAGCCTGAGAGCACAACCAATAGCTCAATGTGCAAGTAGCAGCACTGTCTTAAAGCACAAAATAAAATGTAGATAAGTACATTTAAATCACTACTTAATAACCAGTCAATGCTTTTTGACTATGGCATAGGTTCCAAAATACTACAATGAACTGTTGTTTCCTAATGTGCAATGCAGGTCTGAGGTTGCTTGACCTGCATGAAAATCCATCCAGTCTTCAGCAATTGTACAACTTGCATATTCTTAGAAGGATGGACCGTTGCTTAGCAACATGCAGCCACCAACTCAGCCTCTACGACTAAAATGGTTGATCTTCAATTTTTAAAGAAGGTCTGCACTCTGTAGCTACCTAGATGATTTACTCAATATAGCATAACTTAGTTATGAAGAATAAATCACACATTTAAAAATAAATAATTTAAGCAATTAAATATTACCAATAATATTATCAATGATTTTAATAGCCTTGATTCTTCCTCATACAATAACTTTCCTTACAATGAATGAGGCACATTAAGAAGTAAAATAATGTTGCCTCACTCTCATTTTAACTCCCTTCACTAATTGCACTTTATAGATTGTTTGAAGCAGATCATTAAGGCTGGTGCTAGATGTAGATATGAGTCAGCACAGAAGATATAAAAATGAATTTATTAACTCCCACAATACATATCCACACTTAGTGATGTGAATATGATGTCTTGTTTAAACATCCATATCTTAGAGCTGCAAATAAGTTATTTACCCAATGGGGATTTTTTTGAGATGGTTTGGTCCTGAGTGCATGAATGAAGCACAGATCCCTGCAAGTGATCGATAGTAAAGCACGATAACTATACAAACAAAAAATGCTGAAACTACACAAGAGGCAAGAGAGATGAAATAGGATGGAAGGGAGATAAAATAAAACAATGGTTTCAGAAGACAAAATTTATTTTGGACTTTCAAACAAAAAAAGCAGCACAATAATAAGCTTCTAACATGGTGTCATAAAATTCACTACTATCATTTACTGAGATAAATTTTAAAATCACAGTGCGCCGATCTTGCATGGAATGATCTGTAGATATTGAAAATCTAAGAATGAATCTAAAATCAAGACAAAAACTGTGTAAACACTAGAAAAGTTAAAAAGATCATATTTATATATAATTTCAGTACTTCAAGGTGGCTATGATAGCACTGGGGTTATGTTATTGGACTATTAACTTGAAAGCCTGAACTAATGGAGGGATTTATCTTTCTGTTATCCTTCAGGGCTTACTATGTTCAATTCACTAAATTTAATTGTAATTAAATGCCCAAAAGCTGCTAGATTTTCAGATGTCCTTAAGATCTCCTCACTAAGGATTAAGATGAGATTGTACTTGGAAACGCATCAAAAATATGGCTGATTCGGCATAGCTTCATCAAAGGGAGGTCATGCCTGACAAATCTGTAAGAGTTCTTTGAAGAGCTAAAGAGCATATTAGACAAAGGAGATCCAGTGGATATGATTTATTTGAGTTTCTGAAAGGCCTTTGACAAGGTGCTATGCCGGAAGCTGCTAAATAACTCCCATGGCATTAGGGGCAAGGTAGTGACATGGATTGAGGATTGGCTAACTGGCAGATGGCAGAGACTGGGGATAAAGAGGTCTTTTTCAGGACTTCAATTGGTGACTATAGAGTTCCACAGGGGTCAGCGTTGGGCCAACAACTATTGACATTATACATAAATGAGCTGGCCAAAGGAATTGAGGGCATTATTGGGAGGTTTGCAGATGACACAAAGATGGGGGCAAGAACAGATAGTGTTGTCTAAGTGGGGAGGCTACAGAAAGACTTGGACAGGCTAGGATAGTGGGTGCAGAGGTGGAAGATGGAATATGATGTTGAAAAGTATGGTAATGCATCTAATAGGAAGAAGAGAGTCAGGGAAAAGCTTCAGAAATCTGAAGACAAAGGGACTTGGAAGTCCTAATTACTGATTCTCTTAAGGTTAACATGTTTGTTCAGTTGTAGTTAGGAAGGCAATGTTGGCAATTGTTTCAAGAGGTCTAGAATACAAGAGCTCAGACATACCATTGAGGTTGTATAAGGCTCTGGTCAGACTGAATTTGGAGCCTAGATCTAAGGAAGCATCTGCTCTTGTTGGAGGGAATCCAAAGGATCTTTACAAGGACAATCCTGTAGATAAAGGGCTTGTCACGTGAGGAGCAGTTGAGGATTCTGGGTCTGTACTCAATATAATTTAGAAGGATGAGGAGGGAATCTGACTGAAGTTTACAGAGGGTGGTTAATCTGTGGAATTCATGGCCACAGCAGGCTATGGAGGCCAAATCATTGAGTAAACTTAAGATGGAGATAAATACATTTGTGATGGGTAAGGAGCAGACTTGATGGGCCAAATGACCTGATTCTGCTCCTATAGCGTATGGTCTACTACTTTAGCAATTTGAACCTCTCCTGATGAAGCTGGTATGGCTTCAAAACTGCTTATCCTCTGAGGACAGCAGCATCAGAAACCTGGTCACCCACTGATGTGTTGTCCCTGCATTTCTCCAAAGTAGATAGAGTCATAGAGATGTACAGCATGGAAACAGACCCTTCGGTCCAACCTGTCCATGCCGACCAGATATCCCAACCCAATCTAGTCCCACCTGCCAGCATCCAGCCCATATCCCTCCAAACCCTTCCTATTCATATACCCATCCAAATGCCTTTTACATGTTGCAATTGTACCAGCCTCCACCACTTCCTCTGGCAGCTCATTCCATACACATACAACCCTCTGTGTGAAAATGTTGCCCCTTAGGTCTCTTTTATATCTTTCCCCTCTCACCTTAAACCTAGGTCCTCTAGTTCTGGACTCCCCCAACCTAGGGAAAAGACTTTGTCGATTTACCCTATCCACGCCCCTCATAATTTTGTAAACCTCTAAAAGGTCACCTGTCATCATCCAACGCTCCAGGGAAAACAGCCTCAGCCTGTTCAGTCTCTCCCTGTAGCTCAGATCCTGCAGCGCTGGCAATATCCTTGTCAATTTTTTCTGAACCCTTTCAAGTTTCACACTAGATTTGCATGCAATATTCCAACAGTGGCATAACCAATGTCCTGTGAGCTACAACATGGCCTCCCAATTCCTGTACTCAATACTCTGACCCTCCAACAACTTGCCCACCACTGGCATCAGGCTCACTGGTCTATAGTTCCCTGGCTTGTCCTTACCACTTTTCTTAATCAGTGGCACCACGTTAGCCAAACTCCAGTCTTCCAGCACCTCATCTGTGACTATCAATGACACAAATATCTCAACAAGAGGCCCAGCAATCACTTCTCTAGCTTCCCACAGAGTTCTTGGGTACACCTGATCAGGTCCTGGGGATTTATCCACCTTTATGCATTTCAAGAAATCCAGCACTTCCTCCTCTGTAATATGGACATTTTTCAAGACATCACCATCTATTTCCCTACATTCTATATCTTCCATGTCCTTTTCTACAGTAAATACTGATGCAAAATACTCATTTAGTATCTCCCCATCTCCTGTGGCTCCACACGGAGGCCACCTTGCTGATTTTTGAGGGGCTCTATTCTCTCCCTAGTTATTCTTTTGTCCTTAACATATTTGTAAAACCCCTTTGGATTCTTCTTAATTCTATTTGCCAAAGCTATCTCATGTATTTGGCAAATGTAACTTTGCAGATGACATCAAAATTGGAGGTGTAGTAGACAGTGAAGAAAGTTACCTCAGATTACAACAGAATCTTGATCAGATGGGCCAATGGGCTGAGAAGTGGCAGATGGAGTTTCATTTAGATAAATGTGAGGTGCTGCATTTTGGGAGAGCAAATCTTAGCAGGACTTATACACTTAATGGTAGATAATCCAACAATTAGCAAAGAAGGCAGATTATTAGCTACTAGCATAATATGTATTGGCTCATTCACCCTTCCTTTCTTGACCAATATTTCCCGTGGCTGAATGGATTTTGGGATCCAAGAACTGCTGACTCATTAGGGGGACAGACAGCTTAGCTACAGTAGAGATTACAAAAAAGTGGTACTCATACATTCTCTGAGCACAAAGTCAGCAAGTATTCAAGCCACTCATAGGAAATACATCTACATTTAAAAGACCATAAATATATCTGAAAAACTTTGGGCCAAAGGAAATTGTCACAACTGAACTTTATAAAGTCTGCCAGAGATGCCAGGGAAATGATGAGTTCAATAAATGATACATGGCAACATTGCAGCAATTTGCTTCTATATATAAATACAAACTTATTCATGACAACCTACTGTTCAGTTCCCAGGGTATGTCCTACATACATCTGCTCTGATCAGATTTTAAGAAAACCAGAACAATTAAGGAACTCTTTGAAATGTTGCAGTATTTCAATGATTTATGGAAGTGGTAAAACAAATGGATAGGTTTTTACCCAATTTAGCAGATGTGAAAGAACTGCTATTTCAGTTGCAAAGGCAAGACAAGGTTTGGTGCTAATAAAATGCCCAATGGATGTTATTTGAAAGAATCAAAGAAATTCAGTAGCTGCAGACAATTCCCACCAATTGTTGTCACAGATGCATCATGATTAAAAAAGAACAAATGGCTGCAGTTACTAAAAAAAAGATTTCATTTGCTACTTAGGCTTGTAAAAACATGCCAATTATTCAATTCATGATTAAAACTAACCATAAACCTTTAGCTATTTTATTGAATGTTAAAGAATTCATAGAAACACTGACAAAGAACAAAGATTATTTTTGATGTTGATGGAATTTGATGCCACAATGGAATATGTACAAGGGAAGAAGCAGACAACAACAGAGACGTTGTTGCATATTCCAATAGCAAGGCCTGAACAAAGGGATAGAAACTTTTTTTTCAGACAGAGACCTTTGCTTCACTAATGACCAAGTATCTAGCAGCAATAAATGAAGGTATAATTAAGATTAGAGATTCATAGAAATCAAACGAAGCATATGGCCCAATCCTTGGATATTTCATCAAATGATGGTCAGGAAATATTCCAATCTTATTCTGAGGCCATATTTTTGAGTAAAAAGGATATCTCAGACTCTTGAAGAACATGCTAATTTATCATGCAAATCTTGGCTGCAGTCCTCAGACTCCAAATACTTCAGAGGTTACACAAGATTCACTTGAGTGTCACAAAGTGTCGTGGCAGTGAGTAAAGTAATGGATGGATTTTCCAGGCAGTGACAATCTCATGCAAATTGTCACTCTGTCCTTTTTTTTCACAAACCGAGAGCAGTCCATATTTCTGACAAGAGATTCTGAGTGAGCTTCCTTCAGAAATGCAGAGCAGTATTTCCATTCTAACAGTTTTCTCATAATGCAGAACTATCAGTGGAAGGCAACCTATGACCCCTTTTACACCCATATTCTGGAATTTAAAAGGTCCAGACAGCTACACTGACAGCTGCTGTCAAACGGTAAGTACATAGTGAAGTGTGACGTTAGGGTGCTAGGAGAATGAAGGGGTAGGATGCCAGTGGAATGCTAGCAAAGTACAGATGAGATGGGTTGTTTGCCAGCTGGATAACTGCTGGGGTGTCAGGTTGCACCAAGGCAAGGGGTTAGGTATGTGACATTGTGTTTAGAGTAGTTAGAGGTGGGTGGACAAAATTGGGTCAAGTAGGGTAGAGGAGTATGGGGTGTAAGGTTGAGTGGGGGTGAAGGAAGAACATAGGTAGGTCTGGTTTGGTGCAGGGCAAAGGCAGTTGGGTACCTAGAATGTCAGGTCAATGTCTGAGTGAGGTGTTGATGGGAAGTAAGTATGGGGTCAGTTGAATAGTTGCTCAGAAGTTAGACAATGTATTTTATGGTCTAACTTTACATGATAAACCATTTACTTAACTTGATTTGATTTATTATTGTCACATTACAGAGATACACTGAAAAATGTTGTATAGTGGCTATCTAGACAAATTATACCTTACAAACATATATCATTCCACCTCACTCCACGGTGGTCTGGCTTCATGCAAGCTTTTGATGGGAAGTAGGCCACAAACTCAATGCCCTACCCCACTCCACATATTCATACCATTTTTCACAGCAGCATACTTGGATAAGGTGAGGGAGAGGTAGTTAAGTACTATTCCTATCAAAAGTGGAATCAGAATAATTGCCACAGTGCACACAGTTCCAAACTACCCTGGACAGTCAGTACTAAAATCAAAGTTACATACTTGAGAGAGCATTGCATTTGTGATTCAGTCTTTTGGAGGCAGAAAGTAGGATAGTGTGGAAAAAAAAAGGAGTATGTTAGTTTTCAAATGGAGATAACCTTCTAATGTATTGGCCTGGTGTATTCAGACAACATTTGTTCTGTTCAGCATATTCTCAATCTCATCTGAGAGAGCCATGAAAACAAGTATACTAGTGCCACTGCTACAGCTATTGTCTGTGAAACAGGGAGAAGATGTAGAACAAGATTATGTAAATGTTAAGATGTATTGCAATGAGCAAAACCAGAGACTTCAGGGTGATGTAAAGAGTTTATACAAATGTCTAAATGACATACTTTACATCATCATTCGGCAGTGATGCAAAATCAGATGACAATTAGAACATGTTTCCCTCTATTAGCCCAGTGGTAGAGATGAAGTCTTGATCTATATAATATTCTAGCAAGTTTTGAGAATATTTGTAGCTCAGGTTGAGGTTCTGGATGTAAGTTTGCTCACTGAGCTGGAAGTTTCATTTTCAGACATTTAGTCACTATACTAGGTAACATCTTCAGTGAGCCTCCGGTGAAACACTGGTGGTATGGCCTGTTTTTTATTTATGCATTTAGGTTTTCTTGATTTGGTAATGTAATTTACTGTGGTGATGTAATTTCCTGTTCTTTTTCTCAGGGAGTGGCAAATTGAATTCAAATCCAAGCCAATGTACATACAAGCAAAACAAAATATCATTTACAAAATACCTTGCAAAAACTGTAACAAACACTACATTGGACAAACAGGCAGAAAACTAGCCACCAGGACACATGAACATCAACTTGCCACAAAAAGACATCACTAGTATCTTTACATATGGATGCGGAAGGACACCACTTTGACTGGGACAACACATCCATCCTAGGACAAGCCAAACAGAGACACGCGTGAGAATTCCTAGAAGTATGGCATTCCAACCGCAACTCTATCAACAAACACATTGACTTGAATCCCATTTACCACCTCCTGAGAAAAAGAACAGGAAATGACATGACCAACCCAAGGAAACCTAAACACATAAATAAGCCGTACCACCAGTGCTTCATCAGAGGCTCACTGATGATGTTACCTAGGATGGTGACGAAATGTCTGAAAAAGAACCTTCCAGCTCAGTGAGCAAACTTACATTCAGATTCTATATTTAAGAATACTATATTTAAGTAAAAGGTAATGTTCGCTGATTTATTTCACTACTGGAACCTAGGGATTGAGAGGTATTTGACTTGTTATTTAGACTTCGGGCTTTTCTGAGTAGTCTCTAAATAACCTAGAAAGGAAACTCTTAATGACTAGGATAATTATATTTGGGCAAGGAACAGAAAATATTCAACTTCCATGTTTTGAAAAAAACAACAGTCTGAACAGACTAAACTTCTGAAATATCAGTACTGATATTGGTTCTTCCAAAACATGTCATTGTCCTTAGATTACATGTCTTTTTACAACTTCTGAGTAATAGAAAATTTGCAAACCTTCTCAAGTTTTCTCAATGTTCTGAACCAGAGTCTCACAAACATTGCAATAATTTTTAATTCATGCCAGGTTGGTTAAAATATCTACCAATTTATGGAATTCACAACTCATGGAGATCAAACTGCCTTCAGCTGCAATAAAAACACAAATGCTTCAGGCATACTTACTTGCTGCATGTTTGTAACTGCTATTTTGCAGTAACAAGCGAACACAAACATATCCTATTTATTGCTGTTTTTGTACAGTTTGTGATTGCATTATTTCATTCTCTATGTACTTGTGTTCATTTACTCTAACTTTGTATTTTATTCTTAATAAGGTCCATCGTGGACTTCCAGTAGGACCTCATTATATAACCACTGTTTATGGCTGCAACAATTTAAAATATATAATAACCAATTTATTTCTTATAATTAATGCACAGCAATAGCAGTCACATTTATTATTTTATTGACATAATTATAAGTAATGGAGCTTCATATTAGAAGGCTAATTATGATTTTCTAACATATAATGGTATGCATTATTTGCAGTGTGTATGCTGATACATCTGAATTGAAATATTGCTAATACATATTCATAAACATCAAAAGTGCTTTGATCATCCAGATCATGCTATATTCAGTAACTGATAATTGTAATGGAACAGTTGTTTTTATTCTAAAATACAGAAATTCTGGGGGAAAAAAGTGTACAGAGGGACCTCGATTATCCAAACAAAATCGCAAGGTCCCGATGCTACGCTAAACTGTGTTATTTGGCATTCGATTATCCGAACATTCAACTATCCAGACAAAATACTCCCCACCTGTGTCGTTCGGATAATTGAAGTTCCTCTGTAGTTCATTCCCTCTTTTATTAAAGCACATCGTTTTTGGTAAAGAGTCGATCTTCAATAAAAAGAATGAGCAATTGGATGACTTCATGTTATCAATGTTTACAGTATACTATGCACACAAATACAATATGGGTTGTCGTAAATCAGCTGCCCTTTAAGAGCTTTCTAGGAATCTGTAACTAAATGCTCCATCAATGATCAGTGTGCCAGTCATTATTTTTTACTACCATCATTGGAGATAAGGGCATTGTTGCCAAGGATAGCATTTATTGACAATCTCAACACAATTATATGGTTTATTTGGTCAGTTCAGAGGGCAGTTAAGAAGAAACAACATTGTTATGATTCTGGAATCACATCTTGGCCATTGGATAAGCTTCCTTTCAGTGTTCCTTTCATTAAAAAAATCTGTTTTTACATTAATTTAGCTATTTCATGATCACTATTACAGATATCAGCTTAACTACAGATTAATTCGATGAAGTGAATTCCAACATGTGAGTTGCCCTGGTTGAATTGTAACACATAGAGTTACCGAGTCATACAGCAGGAAAACACACCCTTTGGTCCAACCAGTGCATATCGAACAAAATCCCAAACTAAACTAGTCCCACCTGCCTCTCCTGACCCAAGCCTTTCCTATTCACGTACTTATCCAAATGTCCTTTAAATGTTGTAATTGTACCCACATCCATGACTTCTTCAGAAAGTTCATTCCACATGCGAACCACCCTCTGTGTAAAACATTTACCAGAACACTCAGAGGCAAGGGGAAGTGAGAGATTGTCAGCAGCCCTTATTCTTAATGTTACATCCTTCCAGTCAGTAACAGAGAGCCTGGCTGTGAGGCATGCCCACCCCAGTCCCAGGAATGCCTCTGGCAAATCCAGGAAAGTATGGTGGACATCCTTCTGAGGATGCCGGTAAGTTATAGGGCTCCTATTTTATTTCTGAACTACCAGTAAGTAGCTCAATAATAAGTCTCACTGACATCCCAATCCTCATGGATCAAAATTCCTGGAATTCCCTCCCCAACAGCATTGAGGCTCAACCTACAGCAGGTGGATTGAAGAATGGGTGGCACAGTGGTTAGCACTGCAACTTCACAGTGCCAGGGACCTGAGTTCGATTCCAGCATCAGGCGCCTGTCTGTGTGGAGTTTACACACTCTCCCCGTGTCTGCGTGGGCTTCCTCCGGGTGCTCCAGTTTCCTCCCACAGTCCAAAAGATATGCAGTTTAAGTGAATTGGTCATGCTAGGTTGCCCGTGGTGTTCAGGGAAGTCTGGGTTGCGTGCATTAGTCAGGGGAAATGTGGAGTGGTAGGGGAGTGGGTTTGGGTGGGTTGCTCTTTGGAGGGTCTCCGTGGACTTGTTGGGCTGAAGGGCCTGTTTCCACACTGTTGGGATTCTATGAGATGAGTTCAAGAAGGCAGCTCACCACTACCTTCTCATGGGTAATTAGGGGAGTGATGCCCACGTCCCACAAATGAATTAAAAATAACCTTTTCTTCCATCTGACATAATCCTGGAGGGTTAAATAAGCACAGATGCTCTGCACTTGTGCAAGATCAATGTCAATTTATTTACAGCCTACAGTGTCCAGAATATGAACACCATGATGAAGTAAAAAGACCCTGGTGTTATTGCACATAGTTCCCTTCAAGTTCACCAGTACTGTGGAGCACTTACGTAAGCAAATGTTATATTTTATATAGAATATACCAGAATATAAAAACATGTATTTTTTAAGATTTACAGGATAAATCAATTTGATTAATCAATCAAAAAGCAACTCACTTTGCCCTTGCACAACACATTTTTAAGCTTCACTCACAATAATGCATTAGTTCCCAGATATCATATTAAGAGAACTAAAATAATGAAAATATTTAACAGCATTCATGTGCACAGATGCTTTAAATTATATTTAAGGTAATTATTAGGTTTCAGATTGCACTTTAAAGCAAGGTAGATAGGTTAAAGATCAGAATAATAGGAGAAAATAATATCAATCATAAGGGAATGTGAATAGAGTTACGAAGATAAACAAAAAAAAACGACAGACACAAAAAATAGAACGGTGAGCAATGTGAAAAGTAGGGGCCAATAAAGTTCAGAAATATGTTCTATTGAAGATAAGATATACTTCAGGAGAATGAGATTTCATGAACAAATGAGTTGAGATAAAATTACATTTAATAGCCATTCATGATGTAAAAAAATAATAATGGCAAGGAGAGCAAAAAATAATTAAGAAGAGAAAGAAAAAATGAAATTAAAATATCAAAGACTATAAAAAGAAACAGTAAGTACCTTAGAGATACACAAATGATAAAAGGAAAATATAGAAATGGAGCTAAGGACCGAACAAGATAAACTCAAAGGAAATTATGTTGAAGTGGCGAGAATATTGGATAAATTTTGTTTCAGCTTTCTCTATAAAGGCTAACAAAGAGCTCTCCTTGAGTTCCAGAGGGACTTTACAGCAATTCAGATTTTAAAAAAGGAGCTATTCTATAAACTGGCCAGTTAAAGAGGTCAAACTTAAGGACAGATTATTGTCTTCAGATAGATTTCATCCATGGATAGTCAAATAAAATAGGAAGGACATAGCAGTCACACTAGATTTCACAAGAAAATTCAGTATAGAATAGTAAAGGGCCAGAATACTTGCAGATAACACATATAATTTTTATTTTCTTCAAAAACAGGAAATGGAACTAAGCCTGTTGACAATAGAAATTTACATTAATGTCAATGATAGGAAAAATAGAATATTTGCTAAACATTGTGATAAAGCAGCGAAGACAAAACATATGGTATAAAACAGCCCTCAGTATGGACTTTTAAGAGGAATGTTCTGTTTAGCCAACTCTACTAAATTCTCCAAAGGACTAACAGAAAGCATACACAAAGATAATGTAGTAGATGTGGTGTATATGTGCTCATAGAAATTCCTGGATAATGTCATAATGTAATGAAAAATGTCTAAGTGTTTGGAATCGAGGATGAAATGTCTGAATTAATTCTAATGTAGTTCCAAAACAGAAAATAGAAGGATAAATTAAGGAAAGTTTCACAGACAGGAGGCAAGTGGAGAGTAGTATCTGTGAGGGTATAAGTTGTAACCACTCTTGTTCTATATGCATAAAAGATAAGGATTCAAGAATCGAAAGAATAGTGTTAACGCTTATAGATACTACCAAAGTATGAGAGTTAAGTGAGGGCAATGCTAAAGTTCCAGACATTCCAAAAATCTGGCAAAATGATAGATGAATAGCAAACAAAATGGTGGTCAGAAAGAAAGTTGTAAAAAAATGTCTAAACCTCACCTTGAAGAAATGGAAAAGTAAGCATTAAAGATAGCAAACGAAAGTGGTTGGTGTGAATGCAGACATTAACAATATCTCAGTAATTTAGGATTAAAACAGAAAAACACACAAAAGAGTGTTTGACTGCTACATTTCTACCAACAACTGGATGTGAAAGCTTCAGAGTAAAATAAGAACCTTTAGGATTTGCTTATAATGTTAAATGAATGATCTCAAAGATGCAAGTAATCAAACTACACTTTTTAAAATAGTGTCTAACTGGTTTATTCAAACATTGAAGGGCTGTTAGGAAGTTTCTTTATGTTACAATCCCAATAAGAGTCATAATTTCTAGGCAACGCTTACATCCAGCACTGACAGCACAGGAGGAGGCCATTGAATAATATTCGAAGCAGTTCAGCCAGGTTTTATTGGTGGTGTACAATTGTAATCACTGGATCTAAAACTTCTATACATTAAAGCAATTCCAATTTGCTTTGGTTTGATGACTGTCTTTTAAATCATTGGACCATGCAAAGGCTATTCAACCCTTGGAATCTGATCCATCAAGTATTTTAGTCATAGCGGCTTATTTATCTTTATTCCATTCTCCCACATTTTCTAAATATCTGCTGTGTTGTATACACATGATGACATCATTGCAAGAAAGTACGTGACCTGTAGATATTAAGATCGCATCGCCTATTTTAGCTCAGATCACTTGAAGCATGACATGATATTGAAATCCTGCTGCTGTGATTTATCTAGTAGGATAATGTTAACTTGAACAATTGCCCACCTATAAATGTAATACCAGTACATAAATGTTAGCTGTAATAACTGTTTGTTGGATTCTTCAATATCATGATATCTACACCAAGGTTATGTTACAAGAGCCAACATAGTCACTGCTGCATCAATAAAACACCCTGTTAGAGGAAAATTCATACCATTGTAACAGTGGTGGTGGTCCATAAAACATTCCAACATCTTAGTAGCAGACATTTGAAAAACAAATTGTTGACCAGACAGAAAATCAAGCAGTCCCTGCACAACCAAGAATTTGAGCAAAGGAATAATTTCTCACCTTTTTGACAGCTGCTTTTGAGAGTTCAGACAACTACATATTACTATAGGTAGGGCATTGACATGCAAGAAACATACTCAATTCCTCTTCGTTGGAATGGAAGTTTTTTTCAAGGTATAAGACATTTCTAAGAGGGTCTTACTTTAAGTAAAAACAGCTAGAATACAAATTCAACAAATGCTAAAGGATACAGACCTATACTTATGCACAATGAGTACTGCATCCTACAGTACCTACCCTACATTACGAGAAAGTGGGGACTACAGATGCTGGAGAACACAGTCAAAAAGTGTGGTGTTGGAAAAGCACAGCCATTCAGGAAGCACCTGACGAGCAGGAGAGTCAAAGATTTGAGCATAGACTCTTCTTCAGGAATGCAGGGGAGGCCCAAGGGGGCTGAGAGAAAAATGGGAAGCGGTGAGGCTGGGGCATAGGTAGCTAGGAATGCAATGAGTAGATGAAGATAGGGGGTAATGGTGATAGGATTCTGGATTAGTGGTGCTAGAAGAGCATAGCAGTTCAGGCAGCATCCAAGGAGCTTCGAAATCGACGTTTTGGGCAAAAGCCCTTCATCAGGAATAAAGGCATTTCCTGGAACCTTACCATTAAATGCATAAGTCCTGCTAAGATTTGCTTTCCCAAAATGCAGCACCTCACATTTTTCTAAATTAAACTCCATCTGTCACTTCTCTGTCCATTGGCCCATCTGATCATGATCCCATCGTAACCTTTTTCATTGTCCACTACATCTCCAATTTTGGTGTCATCTGCAAACTTACTAACCCTACATCTTATGCTCACATCCAAGTCATTCATGTAAATGATGAAAAGTAGTCGACCCAGCACCCACCCTTATGGCACTTCACTGGTCACATGCCTCCAGTCTCAAAAACAACCCTCCATCACCACCCTCTGTCTTCTACCTTTGAGCCTGTTCTGTATCCAAATGGCTAGTTCTCCCTGTATTCCATGAGACCTAACCTTGCTAATCAGTCTTACATGCTTACCCTACATTACACCACCATACCCTACCTTATCCTACCCCTACCCCTACCCCTACCCCTACCCCTACCCCTACCCCTACCCCTACCCCTACCTCTACCTACCTACCCTTCCCCTTCCCTTTCTCTCTCTAAAAAAAAGAAGCGAATTATCCAATTTAAAAGTGAGACAGTTTTAAATGGCCCTTAATGCACAACAGCAAAATACTCCGAAAAGAAAGCACAGCTTAAAAACACCCAAAAGGTGCTTTTTTACATTTCAATGGTTTACCTGCAACCACACGTCAGTCAATTCCAGCACTTTCTTTTTCCCAATGAGCACATAAATTAACCTACGATATTATCACTCCTCTTTTGATGGCAGTGCCACCTACAGGCAGAAACCTGCTACTACAAGCTATTGATTCTAGATGGTCAAAAATCTCACAACACCAGGTTATAGTCCAACAGGTTTAATTGGAAGCACAATTGTGCTTCCAATTAAACCTGTTGGACTATAATCTGGTGTTGTGTGAATTTTAACTCTGTACACCCCAGTCCAACACCAGCATCTCCAAATCACGGATTCTAGATGGAGCAGTGAGGCACCAAGTCCAGTACAGCAACAGTCCAGAGGAAGAAGATTGAATTAATACTGACACAAAGTCAGGAACACACAGCTTGAAGTAGTAATGTCCAATATTTTTAAAGCAGAATCCTGACTAATAGAAACTTCATGATGCATTCAGTAGCATCCACTGACACCTTTACTGAATTATGAATGTGTAAACATATGCAGTTCTATTTTACAGATCAAGAGATCGATGATATCAAGAAAGAGCTACAAAGGTTTTGCTTGCATTAGAAAGCAAGAGCTTCACATTACATGCGTATTGAGTCTTTACATACATGATTAGAAATATCCAGAAAAGACCCGGAAAGTGATTAAGTCCAGCTCCAGGTAAGAATTACCTTCGGAATTAACAGACCCAACTCACGTGATATAAGCAGCAACCCCGAAAGTTGATTGAACAGTTTGTCAGAGAATGCTGAGCAAAACAAATAAATGTGATTCTTCCAAATGGAAGCTGTCAGACAGGCTCATTGACTCAACATCAATTAAAACCCTTGAGGAGGATCTTTGGGTGAGGAAAAGGGCCTTACCATTGACACATTATGTAAGGATGGGCATACATGTAAAGCAATGGTGACAGGCCAAAAGCAAGTCTGCATTATCATTTTGACCAGTAAATTGTGCCAAACCACCATCATCCATCAATGCAGACACAGTTTGTTACACCTACCGAAACATGCTGTCACACTTTTCCTTATATACGTTAAGCTTGTTACACCAAATGACATTGGGCAATCGTGTCTGAGAAATCTGGTTCCAATCAAAAGCTTACAAATGAACAGAGTGTGGTCTTCAATACAGAAAGCCAAGTAATAGAGCTCAATTTTTTTCTATGTGCATAGGTACTTGTGGATTTTTTTATTTACTCTTAGGAGATGGGCATTATTGGATAGGCCAGTATTTATTGCCTATTACAGATTTACTAATTATCTTTAGAAGCTGGCAAGGATCTGCCGTCCTCATTTGCTGCAGTCTTGGAGATATAGAGATGTCCATCGTGCTGTCTGGGAGAGAGTTCTGAGTTTTTTTGACCCAGTGATACTGAAGGAATGGTGATATTGTTTTAAACCAGGAAGGTGTGTGGCTTGGAGGGGGATGTGCAGGTGGTAATGTTCTCATGTATCTGCTGCCCTTCTCCTTCGACCTGTTAGAGGTCACAGATTTGAAAGATGCTGTCCAAGCAGCCTTACTGAGTTGTTACAGTGTATCTTGTGCATGATACATGGTTGTCATTGTGTGTTGATGTTGGAGACCGTGATTATGGACGATGTTAGAGAGTGGCAATCACAATTGCTTTATTCTCAATTTTGTTGAGCTTCTTGAGTATGAGATGAGGGTAAGAAGAGGGCAGAGGGATTGGGAGAGCAATAGGTTTTACAAGTTGGCAAGGTGAGGCATGGGAAATGTGTGGAGAAGACGGTTGTGAGGAGCGGGTACTGGAGGAATGTTTTCTATTTCTCATCTTTTGGAGAGATAAAGTAACTATTTCAATCTTATCCTGTAACACCTTTGGGAGAGGTAAGACAATCTTTGTGTTTGTAAAAAAAATGCCTGTATGCAAAATTGCACAAACTCATTGGAACTTGTAAAGTTGTCAATAACCTTTCATAAAAAGAACAGATATAAAAAAAATCACTAATAGGGTTCAGTGGTTAGCACTGCTGCCCCACAGAGCCAGGGACCCGAGTTCAATTCCAGCCTTGAGGGACTGTCTGTGTAGAGTTTGCACTTTCTCTCCGTGTCTGCGTGGGTTTTCTTTAGGTGCTCCAGTTTTCTCCCACAATCCAAAGATGTACAGGTCAGGTGAATTGGTCAAGCTAAATTGCCCATAGTGTTAGGTGCATTAGTCAGGGTAAATGTGGAGAATGGGTCTGGTTGGGTTGCTCTTTGGAGGGTCAGTGTGGATTTGTTGGGCCAAAGGGCCTGTTTCCAAACTGGAGGGAAACTGATCTATAAAAAAAGGGTATTTGAGAGTGTTTGGCTACATAAAGCCATATTAGGAATTGTGAACAACTGATCCACCAAACTATCATTTTCATAATTGGATGTTTAGTGATGGACACCCAAACTGCTTTGCATGGAAATGCTTATTTATTTAAGCTTTGTGGATACTCAAGGGAGATGTTTATTGGCGTAAGGAATAAACCGCAGTGAAAAGCTTGTTTGACAAATTGAACCAGAGGAATTCTAAATCAACATTGCATCAAAACTTGGGAACATACAGCCTCTGCAGGTTCGTGCTGTGAACTGAAGACTGATTGATACTTTCTTCTATTCCTGTAGTATAATTAGTTTGCCTAAAATTGCATCTTTGACAATCTATGCACCTAATATGTTGTTTCCAGAATTTTTAAAAAAGTTAACAGTTAATCTTCAAAGCAAAAGAAAATTTATGGTAGTATCAACTAGGTTTGCTCTGCACACATTCAGACTTTAAGCAATTCAATTGAATATCCCAGGCCAGTCTGTTTGATTCATTTGTTTCAATAGTCATTAGGTTTAGTCAGTGTGGAGACACAGGCATCTCTGTCTGTTAATTGAAATTCTGCATATCACTGTGATTCCTCCCTCCATCAGCTTATGGTGTTGTTACAATTCTGTAGTTTATACCATTATAACTTAGAATACCTACAGTGCGGAAACAGGCCCTTCAGCCCAACAAGTCAACACCGACCCTCCAAAGAGTACCCCATCCAGACCCATTCCCTACCCTCCTATCCTATATTTACCCCTGACTATTTACCCAACCTATACATCCTTGAACACAATGGGTGTTTTTAACTTGCCAATTCACCTAACCTACACATCTTTGGATTGTGGAAGGGAACCCATGCAGACACGGAGAAAATGTGCAAACTCCACACAGACAGTCGCCCGAAGTTGGAATTGAATCCAGGTCCTTAAAGCAAATGGAAAAGCTTAAAGCACTGTTTACAGCCCAATATTTGTAACAATTTTCTGAGATGTTAGAGACTCAGCATGGAATCTTTCAGGGCTCTCAGTGACATGGATAAAGAAGAGAATTGTGGCAGAAAAGGACAAGAGGTCCAGTGAGGAATACCTTGTTGTTGTGAGTAATTTGCTCCATCTTTTATGCTTTCACCAAGCATTGGGGTGGGTTTCTCTCTCAGCAGCAACAAATTGCCAACCAAACAGATTTATTGATTGTTAGGGAGCCTCCATGTTCAGAAGGATGGAACTGTATCTCAGCGTGGGATTCATGGGCACCAGCCACACTTACCCCTCATCTACAGGCATTGAATCTGACAATTGTAACCCCACAAAACCATCATGCAATGCTCCGATACATTTTCAAAAAGTGTGGCACTGGAAAAACACAGCAGGTCAGGCAGCATCCGAGGAGCAGAAGGATTGATGCTTTGAGCATAAGCAATTCATCAGGAAAGTGATGAACATTTCTGATGAGGGGCTTATGCCTGAAATGTCAGCTCCCCTGCTCCTCGGATGCTGCCTGACCTGCTGTGCTTTTCCAGCGCCACACTTTTCAATGCTGATCATCAGCACCTGCAATCTTCACCTTCTCCCATTCTGATACATTGGCACAGTGCTCTGGAAGCACAGACTTGCATTGCAGGTCACATTGCCAACCAGAGTTGAAAGGCTAAAGCAGGGACACTTTGCATGCAGGGATAGGCACCCAGCTCACAGGACTTACATTTATTTGGAAAGGCAAGGACCGATTAGGGATAGTCAACATGGCTTTGTGCATGGGAAATCATGTCTCACAAACTTTTTTGAAGAAGTAACAAAGAGGATTTTTGAGGGCAAAGCAGTAGACATGATCCATATGGACTTCAGTAAGGTGTTTGACAAGGTTCCCCATGGGAGACTGGTTAACAAGGTTAAATCTCATGGAATACAGGGAGAACTAGCCATTTGGATACAGAACTAACTCAAAGGCAGAAGACAGAAAGTGGTGGTGGAGAGTTGTTTTTCAGATTGGAGGCCTCTGACCAGCGGAGTGCCAAAAGGATCTGTACATCTCTATGATTCTATGACTGGTACCAAGAGAATTGAATGTCTTCTGAATGTGCAATCTAAAATATATCTGAGTGGGTTTTCAGCGGCACTAAAATAAACAGGGAATCTTCCATGTTATTGTACAAATTGCCATCAAAAGTATTGCCTGCTCATTGGTGGCTTTTGTCTTTGGTTGCCATAAAAGTCTTCACTCATGAAATATTATCATATCATCTTTTCAGCTATTAACTAGAAACTCATTTTTTTTAAAAACTATTTTTAATCTCAAAACATAATTGGGCTTCTTGTGGGATTTTGAAGCCACAAGTTTATACAAATAGACAGAGTTTCACCAGAGTTCAAATGAACAAGCTTTTCAAAGTTCGACTTCCTGGATTTAATTATAATAGTTGTATCTATTGACTAAATCTTCCTTGAAAGGGAGGGCTTGACATAGAATCCTTGCAGTGCAGATAGAGGCCATTCAGCCCATCAAGTCTTCTCTAACCGCTTCCACTTCCAAGAAGTGTATCCAACCCAGACCTCGTTAGTTATGAATTTTTCCTCCAACATGTAGGTAGCCACAATCTATTGTCTGCAAACCTGCAGGAAAGCTGTAGAGAAAAGCAAGTGCAAACTACAGAAACCTGAAAGCTATTGATTGGAACATTGATATAACTTCAATTAAATTCTTAACACAGCAAAGGGGAACTGTTATCCTGTGTTTAATCAGGAGAAACACAAATTGGTCCATTAGCTAGCTGAAATTTTTATGACATGTGTGGATGTTAAAGAACCTGAAAAAGAATGGTAACCAAAGTCTGAATGAAAAAGTCAATACCCGGATGATAATGCAAGAACGAATATTAAAGAAGAAACTAATGAAATACTGGATGCAGCATGTCAAAACCTCAGAATTCCTCCTGGGTCTACAGCTTACACCTGCCAGTATTCAAAAATCAGCAGACTGTCAGAAGTCAGAAATGTTCATTCTAACAAGGTTAGTCAAACCACACCAAGGTTGTCTACCCATTCAGTCCTTGTCCAACTTGGCCTGTACAATTCACCTTCCATTGTCACCAACAATAAGCTGTGTCCTTACATTTCTCAGTCGTCATCCCTTCTCAATTTTCACTTCTTCACTTCAGCTAAAAGCCCATGAGTCACTGCAACAATTTTCCTGTGGAAAAACAAACAACTGTTCTTTGTGCCCTGTTTATCTGATTCTAATAGACTTTGTCTAATGGAGATCAGTTCTGAAGTTGGGTTGATTATCAACAACAACATCAAGAGATACACAATGGCAATTAAGAGTGAGAAAAGTTTGGCATTTCAGTCTACAGCAATTGTGAACATAGATCAATTCCATGTAGTAGAAAGTACTAACAACTGAAAACTGAGACTGTAGTTCAATTGAAAACATTGATTATGTTATATTTTAAATATATCCACAGCACTGACAATGTTGTTCAGTCACCTTTTGAACCAAAAATAATGTTGGATCAAAAATACATGTGTTGTAAACTGAAAAAAATATTGGTGAATGATTCAAATATATCCAGGAGAGGAAATGTTTTGTGTTCTAATTATTGAGGAGGCTTATAATTTATGATATTCTTTTTTAGTGAATAAATGTAACTCCAAGTTAATATTCAAACCCTCTATCATTGTGGCATTTCAAGCATTAATAAGCAAACAATAAGTTTCTATTTTACTGATTTAGACTGTTCTGTAAAATCTGCCTAAGGATTGAAATACATCATTACTACATTTCTAAAAGTTACTGAAAATGAAAAATGTAGATGTACTTTCCCATACAATTCTGTCAAAGGAAGAAATGGTGCTAATTGGATTGCTGATTACATTGTGAGCTATCAGGAATTGCTTCAAGCTGGGTTGGGTTTATTGAAAATACACGAACATAGCATTCTTAAATACACTATTGTGAATAAAATATTATTTCACCTAAGATCTCACCTGCAAGAATCAATGGACTTACATTGTATACAGCAGGCCATCTAAATCGGATAAAGATAATTTCAAAATCATTTATCTGAAATAATGATTTTAGTCTTTTTATGGTAACCTACTTTTCAAGGACAATTAAAACAGAAGAGTTTGCACTTATCTGCATTTCTAATTCAAGACCTCATTTCCACACTTCCACACTTTAGAAAATTAAAATTTCCAGAAGCAACCTCTATTAGAAATATAAGTAATGAAGGAGAGAATGACAATGTTGCATGTAGATAAACCCTCAAGAGTCTGGGACAACACTTATACTCCATCTTTTTAATCATACACAGCCTCTTTCTATTGTTCTGATAGGTTGCAGTTCACTGTTGCTGTGATGGCTTGTTCAATATTTAGTCCATTCATTGAAGGTAATGAATGCTAGGTTTCTAACTGCACAACTTGTCAGAACCATATAGCAAAAATAATGCACTCATAAGTCTTTGGAATGTAGACTAAGTGAGTAACCTAAATCCATTACTTTGTTATCCTCTACACTTGCCTAAACTAACTTTAAAGATACAAAGATCAAGATCTGGGAACTAGCAGCTAATGACAGTATCAGATTTGTGAAGAAGCTAGTGACTAATGCATACTAATAGAAAAGACTTTTCCTGTCGCAAACAAAAGATTAATTAGCAAATATCAATTTGAATAAAAGAGGCATAAACTCTTTCATTACTTTGCCTGATACCTCAGACATATGCAATGAACAGAATGTATTGCTACAAGCAGCATTTGAATCCCTTCAGTAAGAATAAACATGTTATGGAAGTAAATTTTGTCACGGTGCTGCACTTCCTAATCATGATAAACAACTTTTGGTTCTGAGTCTTGTGGCACAATTATAGTTTCCTGCATTGTTAATGTATTGGATGCACTTTCAAGAACTCAGATCGACATTTCAATTAATTATAGTTCATTACAATTAAAATCAAAATTTAGTAATAAGCCTTTAGCTTCATATAATATGGTTAATATGTTAATTAATTAAGAGTTGATTCTTATTATACAAAACCATTCCCTTTTCTGACAGAAAAATAAATTGCCAAATGCTTTTTCTTATATATTTTTATAGTTTTGTACCTAGCTCTAATTACATTTTCAAGGTATAAGTATCAGAGTAAGGATTAGTATATGTATGATTACATAAAATAAATACATTTTATAAATCGGCACAAAAATGATTTTCGTATGTACTTAATAGTGAAGGAGCACATGGTTTAGATGGAAATTTGCAGGTGATGGAATTTTCATGCATCTGTTGCCCATGTCCTTTTAAGTGGCAGCGTTTATGACTTCAGAAGGTGCTGTCAGTGGAGGACTAAGGAGATACTGTAATGCAATGTTAATGGGACATATTGCCAATAGTGAGCATTGGTTTTGGAGAGAAATGAATCTTTACAGATATTCTGTCAATGAAGTGAGCTCCTTTATCCTGGATGGTGTCAAGTTTCTTGAGTGTTGTTGGAGTTGCACTCAACCAGACAAGTGGGCAGTATTCCATCACATGCCTGATTTGTGCCTCTCAGATGTTAGGCAGATTTTGGAGAGTCAGGAGGTGAGTCATTTGCAACAGAAATCCTAACCTTTGAACTGCTCTTATTGAAACAGTTTTTAAATGGACAATCCAGTTCAGTTTCTGATCCAGGATAAACCCAAGGATGTTTATGCTAGGGGGTTTAGAAATGGTTGAGTGAAATGATGGGGTGATAAATGGCCTGGCTGGATGTGTCTTGCTTTTTGTCAACAAGGCATTTGTGGCAATTTTTCACATCCTTGGGGAGGTGCCATAGTTATAGTTGTATTGGAACAGTTTGGCTAGGGGCTTGGTTAGTTCTGTAGCACATGTCTTCAGTACTATTGCCAGAATGTTGTCAGGTTCCATAGCCTTTGCAGTATACACTGCCATTTCTTAATGTCACATGGAGAAAATCAGATTGATTAAGACATCAGAATGAAACCAAAATCATGCAACCAACACCCCTAGCTGAAGATAGATGCACATGCTTTAGTCTTATCTTTGGCACTGATATGATAAGTATTCTACCTTTTAGGTCAAGAATATTTGTGTAACCCCACTCCCTTTTAGTTTTCATTGTGTACCACTATTCATGACTGGATATGGCAGGACTGTAGAGCTTAGATCTCATACGTTGGTTATGTGAGCAATGGCTATTTTTGCTGCTTGGCATGCAAACATCATGCATTCATTAAAATGATACTTCATTTTTAGGGATCATGGTGCTGTTCCTGGTATGCCATCCTGTACTTTGCATGGAAATAGGTTGATCTCCTACCTTGATGGTAATGAAAGGGTCAAAGATATTTCAGGCCATGAAATTGCAGATTGTGTTGGAGTACAATTCTGCTGATGATGATGGTCCACAGGGCCCCATGAATGTCCACTCTTTGGTTTGCTGGATTAATTCAAAATCTGTCCAGTTGGCATGGTGCCAGTGCCATACAATGTGATATCCTTAATGTGACAATGGGACTTCATCTCCACAAGAATTGTGTAGAATGATACTGTCATGGACAGACACATCTGCAACAGGTAGGTCAGTGAGGACAAGGTCAAATAAAAACTTTCCTCTTGTTTGTTCCCTTAACACCTTTCGTAGCTACATCCTTTAGGACTTTGCCACCTCAGTAAGTAATGTTGCTACTGAGTCATTCATGGTGATAGATTTTGAAGAAATCCACCCAGAATACATTCTATGCCTTTACCAACTTCAGTGCTTTCTCCAGATGGTAAATGGTGGTTGCAGTGCTTGCAGGGTCAGAGTGCAGTTGTGGATTAGAGTGGAGGGTGGTAATAACAGAGTAATGATTCATCAACCAAGGGAAGGCAGTAGGCAGTAATCAGCAGGAGGTTTCCTCGCCCGTTTGACATGCTACTGTAAGGTGTTGTAGGGTCCAGGGTCAATGCAGAGGAAGGTCTCCAAACATTACTCCTTCCCAACTCTATACCACTGTGCCACCACTTCTGAGATGCGTGGCTGTGACAGGACATGCCCAGGGATTGAAATTGTGGTATCAGGGCATTTCCTGTAAAGCATGATTTTGAGAGCATGACTATCCAGCTTAACTAGTGTGTGGACATCTCTCGCAATTTTGTCACGAGCCCCCAGATGTTGGTCAGGAGGATTTTTCAGGATCAACAGTGCTGTGTTTGATATTGGTGCTGCTGATAGCTGGGTCAAAGCAGGTGATTCATCTCGTTTCATTCCTTCATTTCAGGTTTGTGTGGTTTGATAAAATGAAATGGCTTCCCAAGCTATTTCAGAAGACTGATAAAACTCATCCATAATGCTGTTGGTCTGGTGTCACATGTAGGCCATGCCAAATTTCCTTCCATCAAGGATAATTGTGAACCATCAGAGTTTTTGCAGCAATTGGCAGAAATTATATGATCACCATGAGGCTAGTTTTAATTCCAGAGTTTACTGAATTCATATTTCACCATCTGACCTGTTAGAATTCAAATCCTTGTGCCTAGAACATTAGCCTGGTATGCTCGAATACTAGATTCTGGATTAGTGGTGCTGGAAGAGCACAGCAGTTCAGGCAGCATCCAAGGAGCGGAAGCTGCCTGAACTGCTGTGCTCTTCCAGCACCACTAATCCAGAATCTGGTTTCCAGCATCTGCAGTCATTGTTTTTAACCACCTTTATGCTCGAATACTAGTCTAGTGACAATATCAAGCAGCTGAATACTGTCTCCAAAATGAAGTCAGTCTCAAGCCTAATCATTTTATAGACAGGCCTCATTCCCAGTATAGTGTGTAAACACCACATCCTTTTATTTTTATTTATTTTGAATTGCGAATCAAAACAGGGAAAATGCTACGTTATACCACTGGGGAAGGAATTGTTGCCCTTTTTAAAAAGATATTACTGGAACTTATTGTTATATCGCCTAGATATAACTCCAGAACTACAGCAATGTGGTTGACTCCTCACTGCCCTCTATGTAACTAGGGATGGGCCAGAAATGCAGGTCTAGCCAGTGATAACTATTACACGAGAACAAATTAAAAGAAGCAGTGAGGGAAGATGTTTATGACCCGGTCTCAGTATGTGTGTAGAGTAAGCTTCGCCCAGAGACAGACTGCTAATCAGTTTTTCAGTTGGGATCAGTTGAGGAGGCCAGGAGTCATCAACATGACACCACCTCTCCAGTTGACCCATGGTCTGGTGGGCAATTTTTGCAAAAACAATAGAGACTGAAGGTCTCCACACTCTCTGCAGATGGAACCTAAACATGAAAGGTAGTTAATCCCTCTCACTATTTACCATGAGCTGTTGACTCTAACCAGTGTCCGAAGGACTGTATAATTAATGTATCAATGACCTGTGTTTTCAGCAAAGAACTGTAAGAATCTGGAAATATGGATACCAGAGAGCAGAAGAAACTTGGAATAAGCAAAAGGAATCCTTATCGAATCCTGTGGATTGGTGCTATTGAACCCTGATTACCCAGTAGATTCCCTTCACCCAACTGTGTCCATATTTGTTTATTTGACTATGTCTATCTGCATGTGTGTAGGACTTTAAGAAGGGGTTAGGGTTTCATCTAGTGGAATTATAAATTGATAATTCATAATTTCCTGGAATTGAGACTGATTTATTTGCAATAATAATAGTTTGTAAATACGTACAGAAAGTTGGTTATTATTTTCTGTTAACCTGAGTCCATCAGGCAGCTAACTTGTAATTTGATTAAACCTTTAACTTTTCTGATGACCCTGGGAGTATTAGGGCTCAAGTTTCAGGGCATTTTCCCAGTTGGGTCATGAAAAGAGATTGGGGGCTAAAGCTGGGATTTATTTTAGAACAGAGATAACAAATATTTGAGTATGGTATTAGTAAGTGATAAAGGATTAAAAGAAACACTAGCTTCTGTTTTAAATAAAGCAATGGCATTGGAAACTCTCGAGACTTCCAGCAGGCAGCAGAGCTGTCCCTGATGAACTTGAAAGAAATTTACAAAAGCCAGGTTAATTGAATTGTCAAGTAACTTGGGAGTGGAATTGCTTGCTGAAGCTAAGGCGACAGACATAATTAAAGTGGTAGCTTAGCATTTGAGTTCAGTGGAAACACAGGACAAATGAGGTACTCTGGATAGTGAAACTTTGGAATCAGTTGCAGTTGAAAGAACTTGAACGTAAGAAAGAATTAAAGAAATGTGATTTTTTTTTTAAAAAGAGCTGGAGATAGAATTCCATAGGGGCAGAAAAAGTTAAGGAATTCCCAAGGTGTTAGCAGCAAGGAACTGGCATCGATACAGAATTAGCTGACTGGCAGAAGGCAGAGAGTGAGGATCCAGGAATCAGTTTCAGTATTGCAGCCAGTGACTAATGGAGCTCTGCAGGCATCCATGTTAGGATCACAGCTATTCATGTCATGCATTAATGACCTGGACAAAGACATTGAGGGCATTGTTACTAAGTTAGCAGATGACACAAAGATAGGTGGAGGGATCAGTAGTGTTGATGATGCAGGGAGGCTACAGAAGAACTTGGAAAGACTAGGAGGTTGGGCAATGAAATGGCAGATAGAATACAATTGTAGGAAGCGTTAACTTATATACCTTAGTAAGAATAAAGGGATTAGATTATTTTCTAAATGGGGGAAGGCTTCAGACATATGAAGCACAAGGGGTCTTAGGAGTCCTAGTTCAAGGTACTCTTAAGATTAACATGCAGGTTCAGTTGGCATTGAGGAAGGTAAATGCAATGTTAGCAAGAGGGCTAGAATACAAGAGCAGAGATGTACTGTTGAGACTGGATTGAACTCTGGTCAGTTTTGGGCCTAGTATCTGAGGAAGGATGTGCTGGCATTAGAGAGGGTTTGGAGGTGGTTTGCAAAAATAATCCCAGAGATGAAGGACTTGTCATCTAAGCAGCGGTTGAGGATTCTGGGTCTGTACTTGATGAAATTTAGAAGGATATGGGTTTGGGGTGGGGGGGGTCGTCATTAAAACTTATAGAACACTGAGAGGCCTGATAGAGTGGCTGTGGAGAAGATGTTTCCACAGGCAGAAGAGACTTCGACCCGAGAGCATAGCCTCAAAGTGAAGGGATAATCCTGTAAAACAGAGACGAGGAGGAAACTCTTCAGCCACGGAATGGTTAACTTCTGAGACTTATTGCAAAAAATGGCTGTGGAGGTCAAGTCATTGAGTATATTTAAGATAGTAACAGATAGATTCTTGATTACTAAGGGAATCAAGGATTGTAGGGAGAAGACAGGAGAATGCGGATTCGAAACTTATCAGCCATGATTGAATGGTGGAGCACATTCAATGGTCCAAATGGCCTGATTTGTTCTTATATCTTATGATTTTATGGTCTAAAACAATTCAGACAAAGATAAAGAGAACCCAGAAGTTGGGAAGGAATCTAATGGGGAGAATCCTAGACATAATCTGAAGTCCAGTAAGGAAACGTCTAAGTTTAGAAGGGTGGGCAAGTTGAACATGAGGCAAAAATTTAGTTTTTACTAATGACAGGTTTGCATTTTGCTAATAAGTTCAAAGAACCTTTCAAGCAGGTCAGCATTCCCAAGTTTCACTTTTGGGGAACTAATTTACATTCATTAGCATGCCATGAGTACTCATTAACACTGGAATTACATTCTTAAATACAATTGTTCACTAAAAATGGGAAACACGTATTCCCACAAACCCGACTACATATAAACCTAGTGGGGTAGATAGGTTCTTCCAATCTCTAGTGAGTACAAATTTTGCCCAGTCCTTGGCTCCTTCATAACTGAGCCATTTCTTTATGCAAATACTTTAGGAAGGGGAAACGCCTGACTAAGTCAAAAAGCTCATGGGAAGTCAAAGTGTCTTCAGCTTTGTTTAATCTTTATTTTCCTCTCACCAAGACTTGGTGCCATTTTGACAGCCATAGGTCAGCTTAAAGAAGCCTACTGACTACTTTTCTACGACCTGTCTGTAGATAGCAAGTCTCTCCTTCAGCACAGACATGTTTTTCATTGCTCTCCTGTTAGCTCAGTCAACTGTTTATCAAAGTGGGTAAGGAGCCTATGTCACTATCATCACTATGTTTGAACTGGTTGTCAATATATGCAAAAATTATAAATTAGGAGCTAGAGTATGCCATTCAGCCCCTTGAACCTGGTCTGCCATTCAGTAAGATCTGATCTGATTACTCCGCCTGCCCCCAATAACCACTCACCCACTTACTTATCAATCTACCTCGTCTTTAAAATGTTCGAAGATTTTACATCTAATACCTTTTGAGGAAAAGAGTTCCAAAGACTAATGACACACTGTGAGGAAGGTAAACTTGCCTCATCTTGTCTTAAATAGGCAGCCATTTGACGCCCTATTTTTAAGCAGTGATGCCATAGAACTAGATTCTGCCTCAAGTGGAAACATCTTTTCCATGCCCACTCTGTGAAGATATCGCAGAATCATGTGTGTTGTTCCCCTACAGAAGGAGAGCAGCACTAAGAGACATTAACATGTATACATGAATGCATTTCCTCATATGTAAAGATACAGATGCCAATCCCCAGAGTGGTGATGCTGTGTAAGTGAGAAGAATATGAGGTGGGGAATGTTAGGAGTTTGATTGATAGGTTATCTAGTGTCATTAAAGAGCTAAAGTGTATTTAATCAATAAAGTAGAATATGGTGTACGTCCATGAGAAAATCTGTGATCTGTGATCCCAAAGCAATGTTTTCTGCTTGTGTCCTTGTCTATGCAAGTCCTTATGGAAACATTATCAGATGTGTACATTATCATTATGTGTACATCATCATTATTAGATGTGTACATTCTCCCTGTTCTGAAGAAGGGCAAGTGAGTTGTTAGTGGTTATGTTTTAATTGTGATCTTATAGAATTTTTTTTTAAATAATGAAGGATAGAGATAGAATTAATGGTAGTTTTCTTTTCCCTAGGATGGGGTATTACAAGACTGGGGGGGGGGGGCACACTTTTAAGGTGAGATGATAAATTTTTATAAATGACATGAGGGGCAAATTTTTTATACAAGAGGATGGTTCGCATATGGAATGAACTTCCTGAGGAAGTGATGAATGTGGGTGCAATTACAATGTTTAAAAGACATTTGGTTAAGTTCATGAATAGGAAACGTTTGAAGGGATGTGGGCTAGGAGCGGGCAGGTGGGGCTAGTTTAGCTTGGGATTATGTTCAACAAGAACAGGTTGGACCGAAGGGTCTGTTTTCATGCTGTGTGACTCCATGGCTCCATGACTGTATGTATGAAAGCCAATAGCACTAGGGTGCCAACTGTACAATTGGTATCTGCAATAAAGTGACAGATATTGATTGTACATGAGGTATCAAATGAAGATGCCTGGCAATCAATCTTGACTGTGGCATTTCTGTGCAGTGGCAAAATTACAATGCAAACTCACTTGCTTTAGGGAATGAATCATTCAATAGACAGTGGTATAATGCTGGTAGAACACAATAGTTGCTGGAGCCAAGTTTTTTGAAGCTGCCTCAGAGATGCTGACATCTGCAACTAACTCCGTCAGGCTGCCCTCATCAGTCAAGATGACCTCTTGATGAGGTCATCCCTTAGAAAAGTACTTCCCTTCTCTCCTGGACAGCCTTCAGGAGAATCTCTCGGGAGACTAAACCACGGTACTGCTTTTCACTCAGTGTCTGGTACCTCAGGGGTGGGTGGGAGTGACGAACAGAGACTCTGTGATGTTTTCTGAGTTGCAGAAAATGAAGTGCAGTCTGTGTGTCGATTAAGTATGGCACCTGGAAGTTGAAGGTCCAGACAGTCCCAGCAGAGGGCAGGACTTCCTGACCACCCCATCACAAAATTTGGCATTGCGTCAATGCTTGAGCATGCAATTAGCTCAGAAGTACATAGTTATGCAAGTAAACCCACCCACATCTAAACAGAAGCAGCTCCCAAAGTCCATCTCCACACATAGTGTCAAAAATAAAAATTCCATCCCATGTAAAGGTATTTTTTTCCGTGCATTTGGGTATAATTTATAATCTGTGCATAAGTAAATTGAAGAACATAGCACAGGTAGAGTCATGTGATTAAACACAGTGCGCCTGATTTTCCCTCATTCACTTGTATAATGTAGATAGGTATATTATTCATTTGCAGACTTATAATTCTTCTCTGATTCATTTGAACTAATTAAAAATCAAACCCTCTAGTTCAGGGTCACCAGCTTAAAACACAGAAAAAGCAAAAGGAAATTCTCTCAAGGTAGGGGATGGAGGGTGGCCTGTGTCCTGAGACACTCTTCCTGAACGACTGCTGGTAGCAGAGTTCTTAAGCAATTTTCAGGCAAAGGCAAATAGACTCTTGTTAAACAAGGGGATGAAAGATTATCAGAGGTGGCAGGAATGGGTATTTGATGTTACAATCAAGTCAGTCATGATCTTATTGAATGGCAGAGAAGTCTTGAGAGGCTGAATGGCCTATTCCTTCTAGTTCATACGTTCATATGGACCATATGTAAGTAGGTTATCCCCAGGAGTATTTTCATTTCTGTCTGATTTTTCTACACACATTCTGTCTAGGCAATCACTTATATTAAATGAAAAGGAGGATAATCTGCTCCCACTGCTATATTTAAGGAAAAATGTATATAAATATTTAAAAAGAAAGAATATTTTTAAAAAATGAGTAAATGTATTAGAGAAAATTGCATCAGTTGAAGAATTGAGTTATGATACAGGTATAATGGTCTTCTATGTTATCAGTTTTGTGATTTTGTGAATTGATAACATACCTGTCTACATTATATAAATAATACATTAACGTGCAAATGCTTTAAATAACTGGATTGGAACTGTTTTTCACGTTGATATGAAATTTTGAAATATGAATTCAAACAATATGGGTTATACTTCCCAGAGAAATAATGCTATGTTAATAATGCCAGCTGTTATTAATGTACAAAGTGTTCAACACATTCATGGGGCTTAAGAGATTCACAGAGTTTGAAATTTTCAAAACCTGCTGGTTGATTTATATGGTTTCACAGTTTGCTTTGTACAATGATAGCTTGTCTTTAATGCCCTGTTATATTTAAGAGCTTGCTGGATGTGCACATTAATTACCCATTAAGTATCCCGCAGAAAGTTGTTTTGCAAAATGTTCAACCAAACAAAAGCTGTTAAAATTATTACTTTCAAGGTTACAATTTCAAGTGCTAGCTTTAAAGTGTGAGATTTCATGGTTTCTCAGAGCAAATTATTTGTGTTTGGTTTGGTTCAGTTGCCATTTGTCAGTTAATAGATATCAATCGCTGAAGATATCCCTACTGTCATTCTAATCTGTTTATTTTCATACTGAATTATATATTTTGTACATTGTCCCTGTGCTTGACCTTTACAAATCAGGATAAATTTTGTCACTATAGAGTTTTGGCTTTTCTGTTCCTCAATGATTTATTTTGATTATTTAAAAGGCTGAGCAGCTCCAGTTTTGTATATTGTGGTTTATAGTATACACATTTTCAGCCATCATGCTGTATTTTCACGCTCCTTATAAATCCTCTTTTACAGCTTAAAAGCAGCAGTGAGCCAAGGTTTTGACACCTGCTTCACTGTGATGGAACAGAGGGCCCTGAAGTGAATGCTATTAACTCTGTCCCAAACTGTGAGGTCAGTGCATTACTGTGGCTAGGGCAGGCTTATCAGCACATTAGGAGTGCATCAGCATTGTTTTCAGTGTCAGAAGAGCTCAGTAGTATTGTGACACTTGCAGGTGGGTTCAAGAAAGCAAAGATGGACTTTCTATCTCTCAGTGAAACAATCATAAAGTCATTGCTCTGGTCCATTGGAACATTTTTTTCAGCTCATTCAATCAAAGTCATGCCTGCTTTCAGCAGATGTACATTTCATTTGGCCTTTCGATAGGTGTGCTGGGTGGAACTTGCTTTCAAACCCTTGATTTAGGGGTGACGACCAATAGCTCCTGTGGTTCTTCCACTAAAATGTCATTACCCTCTTTCCAAACGGCACAATCCTGGTAGAACTGGGTTCTGTCTCGCTTTCCTCACCCAATCTCAGAAATTCTAATGATTCCTCCAGCGCAATATAGCATTTGGGTTCCAGATGTACGAGAAATAAACTCGGAGAGATCTGACCAGTCATCACTCCTTGCAGTGTTTCAATGGTTTGTTCTATGTTTGCTTCCGTTGGTCTGTTCCACCATTGATAGAATGGAAATTGATTCCATAGATCTGTGGGTGAGGGTAAGGAGGAGAATGGGCAAAATCTTCCTGACTCCTGAATTACATCACTTTGCATTTACTTTATTTCTTTAGACTTTACCGCTTCAGCCAGAGCTGAAAGGCTCATAGTACTTCTGTCTTGCCTTGCCTTGTAGCACAGACACAAAGCCAAGCAATTTGCCGTGTTTTTTAACAGTGATCAGCCAAAGAGGTGGGCATGTTGCTATAGGGCACAGTACTACATTAATCTTGCATGTGCCAGCAGCATTTGTGACTAATGCACTTCATGTGCTTCCACCAAATACTCTTTTGAGGGGTGCTGGCACAGTACTAAATGTTACGTTTTTGGATAAGTGTGAATTGTATTGTGTTTTTGGGAGGTTTCCCACTATACAGGTTTTCTCACTATACATGATCAAACTCACCTCATCAATTACCTACCCCACTCCTATGGCATCCCTTATGTCTGATTCTAGACCCATCTTACCATCCGCCATATCCAAAATAATTTACCACTTACTGGATATCCCAGAAATCACCAGTATCCTTTACACCCATAGCGTTGTTAAAAACTTGTTGAGCACCCGGAGAAGCACTGTCAACCTGGAGCTACCTTGCACAGTCATTGCCATTTGCCCTGGACAGGGCAGATAACAGGAATTTAGGGGCAGCGTCCTGGAGAGCCTGCTGGGTGTAGTGTTAACATTCAGCACTTCCTCTTTCCCCAGGGCCAGTAGTGGAGGTCATGCCGGAATGCTCTAATGTTGCCAGCCAGGATGAAGCAGTGTCAGTTGTCTGGAGGAAGGCCCAGCACTGTAGGAAGAAGGATAATCTCCTTCTCCATTTGACTCGTGTAAGCATCACTACCTTCTCTCTGATACTTCACAATCACTCTCTCACCCCTTACTGTATCTACCTTCCACCAAGATTCATACTCCACCACACTCACTATTATATGTATCCTGAGACACTCTTCCTGAACGACTGCTGGTAGCAGAGTTCTTAAGTAATTTTCAGGCAAAGGCAAATAGACTCTTGTTAAACAAGAGGATGAAAGATTATCAGAGATGGCAGGAATGGGTATTTGATGTCACAATCAAGTCAGTCATGATCTTATTGAATGGCAGAGAAGTCTTGAGAGGCTGAATGGCCTATTCCTTCTAGTTCATATGTTCATCCCCAGGTTATCCCCAGGAGTATTTTCATTTCTGTCTGATTTTTCTACACACATTCTGTCCAGGCAATCACTTATATTAAAATGAAAAGGAGGATAATCTGCTCCCACTACTATATTTAAGGAAAAATGTATATAAATATTTAAAAAGAAAGAATATTAAAAAAAGATATGAGGAAATGTATTAGAGAAAATTACATCAGTTGAAGAATTGAGTTATGATACAGGTATAATGGTCTTCTATGTTATCAGTTTTGTGATTTTGTGAATTGATAACATACCTGTGTACATTATATAAATAATACATTAATGTGCAAATGCTTTAAATAACTACACTCGCTATTATATGCAGCAATTTCCCTCAATCACTGTCACCCACCCTAACTCCCACCCCCAACTAACCCTGCATTCACTCTGACTTGCTCAGGACACCAACAGTAATAGCTGTATCACCCACTTTCATCTCATAGAATACCTGGCTCTCTCTCACTCCATGAGGCAAACAGCCATAATAGAGCAGAAAGATTCAAGGTTGGGGGTTGATGGGCTACCCCTTATTTGGCTCCCCACCCCTGACGAGGAGAGCATCCTGAGCCTAAAGCAGGGCCTGGACTAGTTTCAGAGGCTACCCTTGATTTACTGAGTGAAGGCTATCCCCTTTGACTCGAACAAGGCCTGCTGACAACTGTAACAAGCTTCCTGTCTTTCTATCTGCACTGAATGGCATGGCAAACCAGCAGTAATATGAATCTGATAAATCTGACTGAGAGAACAAGGCACAAGAAGGTAAGTTGAAGTAATGCAAGGTTTAGATTTTGTGAGCATCCAGGTATGGTCAGAGTGAGCGCTATGCCAGTTCAGTGAAGTTTGCAGAGAAGCAGCCTGGTCCAGTCCAATGAGATCAGGTGTGTGTCTCTAAATGCACACTGTCCTTACAGCAGCATAGCAATGACATTGCAGGTGCAACCCAAGTGCAGCATTCAAAAGCTAAAGACTTCTTTAAGTGGATCAAAGGTGTGCCATGAAGGTTCTTAGAGATTGGCAAAGGCAGATGGCAATGTCTGTAGACATGGGTGCTTGTGGCCAATTCCTGTGGATCTTATTTTGCAATGTTAGTGACTAGATTCCACTTTAGATGTTATTCAAAGCAAGCAGCAAGCTGAGTCTGCCAGCTGCTCGTTCTGATTTCCCTGTAGAACTTTCCCGATGTCATGTGTGTTTGATGAATGTGGTAAGTTGGGGTTCTGGATATTAATGAGGTGCGTGCTGGCTCTAATAAGGCACTTAACTCCTTAATCAACATTAACTGACTTATTTCATTACGAATCATGAAACTCACCACAACATATGTAAAAAGTACAAAAATGGAGTGAGATTATCTCGATGTCAAGACAGGCTTCATTGCATTTGTCACCCGATTCTGCTCAAGATCTTTCACCACAGCCCCTCGTCTTGTCACACAGGCCCTCATTAAAATCTGCCCATAGTTTTTTGTTGTACTAAAACAAATTATTCACCACTCAGTTGAATCTCTTTTTTTTTGTTGTTGTATCATTTTTGCTTGTTTCCCACATAATCACATCTATCACTACCCAAGAAATTCAAGCCTTGTTTCTGAGATTATTCTGTCATATTGAAGCAAAGTTTGAATTGTACCATTCACAATTTCTTTTGAAAGGTAATCTATTTTTTCCATTGTTGCTTTCTTATTGATTTCAGTTTCAAATCAGTGCTGATTATTCGTGCCTACCCCTTAGCAATAAACTTTGGCCTTTTTGAAACATTGGATTTTCTGATGCTGCTTCTAGCCTCTACTTAAAGCAAAATATCAGATAAATATATACAATTTCTAAATGCATTTCTATTCTGCTTACTACCATCTTTTACATCTAAACTGCCAACCAACAAGACTGAATGTTTTTTTTAAATTCACTGTTGCTTTATATTCAGCGTTGAAATCGAAAACACAATGCTATCCTTGAATAACGCAATATTTACAAAATACAAAAAAAAGAGAAAGTCACAGGTCTGGGTTTATCGCAGCTCATTGCAGTGGGAAATATGGCTGCCAGGATGACTTAGTTTTTGAACAGCCCCTAAGTCAATCTCCCAGCAGCAGCAATACCACTTCAGATGAAGTAAGAGTGCAGAAGAGATTGCTACAGAATTTCCAGCTGCCATGGTGCAAATCAGTCAGTCACAATAGTGAGATACTTTCCAGGTATCTAATTATCTAGGTGTCCATTTGTGACCAGGAATTAAATGGGAGCTACACTCAAAAGGACACTGACATCATAGTTAGACATTCAGTACCTGAGGAATCTAGCTAAAGGGAAGGAGGGGATCACTGTAAGTCATCCATCTATCCTTGCCTCCAATTTCCCTGACCTGCCTCAACAACTAGACTTGTCATCTAGCCTTGAAATGTTAGCTTGCTCTCTCTCCACAGATGCTGCCTGACCAGCTGTGATTTTCAGCATTTTTTTGTTTTCGGTACTGATTCCAGCATCTGCAATAATTTGTTCCCTCCATTTTGTTTATGTTAGAATCCAACATCACCTAACCCTATTTAGTTTGGTCCCGACTGTAGATTAAAATCTGCCTTCGCATTGCTTAACAAATCACTCTGGTTACAAAACAGTTTTATTCCCCAACAACTAAAATAAAGCAAAGAAGCGGCAGAGAGTGAGAGCCAGTTGGGAAGGCCCCGCTCTCCAGATAAGCTGACCCAGGAGCCTCCCCATCTTCCTTCAAGAGATGTCCCTCGAATGCAGGTTAGCGTTTTTTTTCTGGAGGCCAGCAAGAAAAAGTCCATAAACATCAACGCCTATTGTAAATGATACTGGAGTAAAATAGAAAGCTCCATGGCTGTGGTCCAAACCACTTCTTACCTGATACATTGTAACAATTACTGCACTTTATTAGGTAATTTACTGGCTGTGAAACTCTTAAAGACATCCTAAGGCCACAAAGGTGTTATATAAATGCAAGTTATTTATTTTGCTATCCTAACAATTGTCCCAGGGCCGACCACAATTTGAAATGACCCTCAGAATTACTTTTTTTATTTTCCAAACAGGTCTAATCCACTTGCCTCCTAATATATAAATAATTCCTAGATTGTACTAGCACATCAGCAGGGAGCTGTGGAGTGAAAACTTTAGGTCAATAAATTGTCTGACTGATATTGGATTAAGAATAAGGATGTTAAATTTAAGGCAATATCACACCAAAAGCCATTTTAGGTCAGTCAACGTAGGGCTGATGGTGAACAGGATTTGGTATGAATTAGAGTATGGGCAGTGGAATTTTGGATGAGCTGAAGTTTATGGAAGCTGCAAGGTGGGACACGAGGAAGGAGAGCTGAGTCTTGTGTTAAGGTAAAGCACCCAAGGTGATCTAGCAAGCAAGCTGAGACAGGGCTTGTGACACAGTATTACAGTTTGGAGAAATGCAATTATACCCTTAGTGTACTTGCTGGCTTGCTGTAGCCATATGACCACTACCTCTAAGTGCCTTGTGCGTAGTTGCAGGAGTTTTTAAACCCAAATGACTTGAAACATGGCGTCAGAGTGATGTACCCGGAGATACATGGGTTTTCAGAGCCGTAGGAAGGCCAGCTATGAAACAAAACAGCAAATAAATTTTAAAAAGCAGAGAACTGTGCAACTTTGAATTAGTGGATGAGTCAAAATGACAGGGTATCTTCCATTCCCTGCAGCTGTAGGAGTTAGATATTTTTCCTCTTGGTGGCAAAATTATGAAAATGCAACAGAATTAATTTACAAACCTCAGCATGTAAGAATTGCAACCCTGCTGTGGGGAAGATTGTTATAAGCTGCAGCCTACATTTCATTGAGGAGCAGAAAAGCCCAAGTGCTGAGACTTTGCAAGCCTTGAAGATGCAGTAACTCTATATTCGTGTTATTTATGAATGGTACTTGATCAACATCAGGGCTCAAGATGACAGGGAATAGTAACCAACATGTGACTGTACTGATATATCAGCTGTATCCTGAGAGTTTGGATAACTGAGACATTATCTCGTCAGAGATAATGTAGTGAGAGCATGACTGCTGAGAAAGGAAAAACATAGTGTAGAAGCTCTAATATTGCCAGTCATTAGCTAGAATCTATAAATGAGAGAACATATGAGACTTTGTATAACGCTGACAGACATACCAGCCTGAATAAGAACAACAGTTTGGATAAAAAGGAGAAATATTTGGTGCAGAATGAGAAGAAAGATGAAGGCCTGAGGACAGGATGTAAGTATTGTGGAGGACATCACAAAAGAAAGTGTGCTCAATGTGGGAAAAGCAGTGCTTTAACCACAAAAAGTTGAATCATTTTACATGTAACTGCTGAGCCGGACAGAAGTAAATCAGGATAATAAAGGTGGCTGTTGGACAGTTGTCACCAGGTGATTGTGATGAATAACTCTACACTGTACAAAAGGTTGGCATCATGTCCAGAGATGATGCATGGCTTGTGACTGTTTGATGGCTTCAGTTGGAGAGCATTGAATGATTGTGAAATGTCACTTCTGTTTGATGCAAAACCATGACCTTTATGGATCTGTGTGAAGTTGATCAAGATGGTGACCAAAACATTGGTTAGGCCACATTTGGAACATTGTGTGCAATTCTGATCTCCCTGCTATAGGAAGGATGAAATGATTCAGAAAAGATTTGCAAGGATGTTGTCAGGGTTGGAGGATTTGAGCTATAGGGAGAGGCTGAACGAACTGGGGCTGTTTTCCCTGGACCATTGGAGGCTGAGAGGTGACCTTATAGAGGGGCATGGATTGGATAAAGAGACAAGGTCTTTTCCCTGGTGTTGGGCAGTCCAGAACTAGAAGACATAGGTTTAGGGTGAGAGGGGGAAGATATAAAAGAGACCTAAGGGACAACATTTTCATACAGAGGATGAGCAGAGAGTGGTACGTGTATGGAATGAGCTACAGCGGAAATTGTGGAGGCTGGTACAATTACAACAATTAAAAGGCATCTGGATGGGTACGGGAATAGGAAAGGTTTAGAGGGCTATGGGCCAAGTACTGGCAAATGGGACAAGATTAATTTAGGATATCTGGTTGGCATGGACAAGTTGGATGGAAGATAATAGACAATAATCAATAGGTGCAGGAGTAGGCCATTCAGCCCTTTGAGCCAGCACCACCATTCATTTTGATCATGGCTGATCATGCACAATCAGTATCTTGTACCTGCCTTATCCCCTTGACTCCACTATCTTCAAGAGCTCTATCCATCTCTTTCTTGAAAGTATCCAGAGACCTGGCCTCCACAGCCCTCTGGGGCAGAGCATTCCATATAAGCACCACTCTCTGGGTGAAGAGGTTTCTCCTCAACTCTATTCTAAATGGCCTACCCCTTACTTTTAAACTGTGTCCTCTGGTTCTGGACTCACCCATCAGCGGAAACATGCTTCCTGCCTCCAGAGTGTCCAATCCTTTAATAATCTTATACATCTCAATCAGATCCCCTCTCAGCCTTCTAAACTCAAGTGTATATGAGCCCAGTCACTCCAATCTTTCAACATATGATAGTCCCGCCATTCAGGGAATTGACCTCGTGAACCTACGCTGTACTTCCTCAATAGCCAGAGTGTCCTTCCTCAAATTTGGAGACTGAAATTGCACACAATATTCCAGGTGTGGTCTCACCAGGAGTCCTACACAGCTGCAGAAGGACCTCTTTGCTCCTATACTCAATTCCTCTTGCTATGAAGGCCAGCATGCTATTAGCTTTCTTCACTGCCTGCTGTACCTGCATGCTTGCTTTCATTGACTGATGTACAAGAACACCTAGATCTCATTTTACTTTCCCTTTACTGACTCCATTTAGATAGTAATCTGCCTTCCTGTTCTTGCCACCAAAGTGGATAATCACACATTTATCTACATTAAACTGCATCTGCCATCCATCTGTCCACTCACCTAGCCTGTCCAAGTCACCCTGTAATCTCCTAATATCCTCCTCACATTTCACCCTGCCACCCAGCTTTGTGTCATCAGCGAATTTGCTAATATTACTTTTAATACCTTCATCTAGATCATCAATGTATATTTTTAACAGTTGCGGTCCCAGCACCAAACCTTGTGGTACCCCACTAGCCACTGCCTGCCATTCCGAAAGAGACCTATTTATCATTACTCTTTGTTTCCTGTCAGCCAGCCAGTTTTCAATCCAAGTCAGTATTTTGCCCCCAAAACCATGTGCCCTAATTTTGCTCATTAATGTCCTATGTGGGACTTTATCAAAGGCTTTCTGAAAGCCCAGATACACTACATCCACTGGATCTCCCTTGTCCATCTTCGTAGTTACATTCTCAAAAAATTCCAGAAGATTAGTCAAGCACAATTTCCCCTTCGTAAATCCATGCTGACTCTGACCTATCCTGTTGGTGCTATCCAAATGAGTCGTAATTTCATCTTTTATAATTGACTCCAGCATCTTTCCCATCACTGACGTCTATAATTCCCTGTTTTCTGTCTTCCTCCTTTCTTGAAAAGTGGGACAACATTAGCCACCCTCCAATCTGCAGGAACTGATCCTGAATCTATAAAACATTGGAAAATGATTACCAACGCATCTACGATTTCTAGAGTCTTCTCCTTAAGTACCCTGGGATGCAGACCATCAGGTCCCAGGGATGTATCAGCCTTCAGAAATAACAGTCTATCCAACATAATTTCCTGCCTAATCTAAATTCCCTTCAGTTCATCCACTACCCGAGGTCCTTGATGCAGTATTACATCTGGGACATTGCTCGTATCTTCCCCAGTGAAGACAGATCCAAAGTACCTATTCAACTCTTCTGCCATTTCCTTGTTCCCCATAATAAATTCACCCGTTTCTATCTTCAAGGGCCCAATTTTAGTCTTAACCTCTTTTTCTTTTTACATACCTAAAAAATCTTTTACTATCCTCCTTTATATTTTTGGCCAGTTTGCATTTGTACCTCATTTTTTCTCCGCGTATTGCCTTTTTAGTTATCCTCTGTTGCTCTTTAAAAGTTTCACAGCCCTCCAGCTTCCCGCTCATATTTGCTATATTATATTTCTTCTCTTTTATCTTTATACGGTCCTTAACTCCCCTCATCAACCACGGCCACCTCTGTCTCCCCTTAGGATCTTTCTTCCTCTTTGGAATGAACTGATCCTGTACCTTCTGCATTACATCCAGAAATACCTGCCATTGTTGTTCCACTGCCATTTCTGCTCGGGTATTGAACCATTGAACTTTGGCCAGCACCTCCCTTATAGCTCCAGATGTTCAACTGCAATACTGACACTTCTGAGTCTCCCTTCTCCCTCTCAAGTTGCAGATTAAAACTTATCATATTATGGTCACTACCTCCTAATGGCTTCTTTACTTCGAGGTCCCTGATCAAATCCAGTTTGTTGCACAACACCGGATCCAGAATTACCTTCTCTCTGATAGGCTCCAGCACAAGCTGTTCTAGGAGTCCATCTTGGGAGCTCTCCACTAACTGCCTTTTTTGGGGTCCAGTACCATCCTGATTCTCCCAGGCTACCTGCATGGTTGAAATCCCCCATAACAACTGTAGTATTACCTTTGCGACAGGCCAATTTCAACTCCTTATTCAACTTACACCCTACATCCAGACTATTGGTTAGGGGCCTGTAGATAATTCCTTCTACCCTTAGAATTTCTCAGCTCTATCCACACATCTTCTGGTTCTATGTTCCCCCCCCCCCTTGCAAGGGACTGAATATCATTGCCCTTCAACAGGGCCACTCCACCCCCTATGCCCGTCAGTCTGTTTCTGTGCTGCACATCTCTATGGCTCTATGCCGAAAATCTGAAATGAAATCTGAAAAAATCTGGAACTCAACAGGTCTGGCAGAATCTGTGGGAGAAAACAGAGTTAATGCTTCAAGTCCAGTGACCTTTCTTCAGAACTGGAGGTCTAGACTTACAATCTGATTTGGCATATCTTAGCCTAGTTTTAGTAAATGCGTTCTATAGCTTGTGTTGTAACTTTTTTGTTTTTTTTTATATACATTAATTTGCACTAAACACTGGACAAAATTTAAAATAAATACTACACCAATCTTGCACAAACCACAAGTATTTTTAGTAAAAAGCATCACTTCCTTTCCCACTGCACCATATTCACAAATTTTCTAATCTAGTTAAGGTCACGAAGTGCTCATCTCCATTTGGAGAACCAAGAGAATTTAATTTCTATTAAGGAGCTGGTTTTAAAGTCACAGAAGTAGATGGAACAAAGAGAGGGCTATTTTGATGGTGAGTAAATAAATTACAGATCCGTTCAGTAAAACTTCATACGCACAAAGTACCAGATGATACCTGCTAAATGATTTTGACAGATTGTTTTCTTTATTCTTTCATTGTTTCTCAACTAACTCACTCCAACATTGACTGTAGAACACTAAGAATGCAACTTGTGTGTACGTAACTTGTTTAGCACAGAAAAACATGTAAAGGTATTATTTAAGAATTTCATCACATTTGCCCAGAAAAGAGACGGTGAAATTTTGGGAAAGAGTTCCAGAGCTTTGAGGACACCCAGCTAGAGACACAGATGCTTATGGTTGAACAATGAAAATTGTGCATGTGCAAGCAAGCAAAATTAGGAAAGTGCAGAGATCTTGGAATCTCTACAATGTGGAAGCAGGCCATTCAGCCCACACCAGCCCTCTGAACAGCATCCCAGCCATTCCCTGTAACCTTGAATTTCCCAAGGCTTATCTACCTCGCAATCACATCAGTGGGCACTATGGGCAATTTAGCTTGGCTCATCCACCTAACCTGCACCTCTTTAGACTGTGGGAGGAAACTGGAGCACCTGGAGGAAACCCAAACAGAGATCATACAAGTTCCACACAGAGAGTTACCCAAAGCTAGGATTGAACCCAGGCCCTGAGCACTATGAGCCAGCAGTGCTGACCACTGAGCCACCATGCTGTGTACAGTTGTAGAAGTGGGAGACGTTTACAGGTTTTGGAAATGTAATGTCATGAAGGCATTGAAAACTAATGCTTGCAAATCATTTGACTGTAATAATAATATATATGAATTTAATGTTATAGAAATATTTATATAAAATATAATTGTGTTGCTTACAGTGTCTGAAAAATTTTTTAAACTTGGAACAGCAGTTTCAGAAGCAAACATATTGAAAACCAATGGTTCATAACACTTACCAGAATACCTTGCACTGTCAGATTGCTAATGTAACTTCTAGTTAGACAGTAAACCTCTCACAAGTTCTCCACTTGCTCTTTTTTAAACAACTTCATATCTGGTCTGTATTTCAATCGGATTCTAGTGATGTTTAATATAACCAGAAGAATTTCTTGTGGAAATTTATCAAAAGCTATGTGAAAATATAATTTGGAGAGTGATGATTTGCTTTTCTCCAATAATTTCAAAAAAATCAGCCCATTCCTTTTGAAGTAAAAATGCATCACAAAACTAGATGTTTGAAGAACAGAAATGGTCCAGTGCTGTTGCATATTAGTGCACTTTACCATGAGAAGGACATTAAGATTTGTATTTCGCCCTTCTAAAAAAATAATCAGAGTGACAACCAATAAATATATTTGTCAGTCACTTTGTAAGCAACTCCTGGCCATGACAAAGTATGAGGAAGGCAGATTTGAAATTATGTAACATACATCATGACCTACTTGCTTAGGCTTAATCTCTTCAGTCTACACAGGACAATGGGCTGCAGGACACCATCATCAGTCCCACACTATCACAATCTCTTCTGTTCTAATCCAGGAGGTGCCCCTGTCTTGACGGTCCTCTTTAATAATTTGTTTTTTTTTATTCATTTGCATGGGATAGACCTTTCTCTGGTTGGAAATGCCCATCCCCTTACTTGCCCTTGAAAAATGGTAGTGAGCTATGTTTGGGTCAGGTCTCTTTTTGGATGGCCTCTTCTTCATTTCCTAATTGTCCATTCTGCTGCCACTCTGAGTGAATGTATGTCTGGGAGAGGAAATACAAGTGATGCCGGGTTCAAACGTCACTCTGTCACAATGTCCTTTAGCTCCTTCTGACCAATCCTGTGTAATAATGTTTCATAGGTGATACAGTCTCTGTTATTTAAGTTATGCCCAGGAAGACATCCAACTTTTCCCTTCCTTGTCTCATCTGGCATATGTTGGTACTGGACTGGAGATGTGGAGACATAGATTCAGCTTGTGGAATCACTACAAGACTGATATATTGTTGCTGATTCTTGTGTGACTGTAATTCTCCATATTACCATCACTGGAGATGTTGCTTCCTTTGCAAAGGGTATGATTGATGTCCTTGATGATTCATTCGCAATAGTGATGGAGGGGCCTTGTTGCCAAGCAATCATTATTGTCATTGTCTTCTCACAGCGGATGTCCAAATCAAGCTTGACACTTCTCTTCATAAGATTGATTATCATGTCTTGGAATAAATAGAGTTCTTTGATTCATGACCCTCAGGACATCTCAAAACCATCAGCAAGTCACCCTCCAGGCCATACACCATCCTGACTTGGAAATATATTACATTTTCTTCACTGTGACAGGTAATGTACCTGGAACTCATTTCTTATTAGATCTATGGGTGCAGTACGCTCTACAGACTGCAAAGGTTTAAAGAGTAGTTTACCATTACCGTCTCTGGGACAATTGAGGTTTGGCAATAGCTGCTGGTTTATCCAATTATGTCAGAAATTAATAAAATGAGATTAAAGTAACTTTTTTGAGATATCCTGAGTGTGGTGAATCGAAGGATTGTGCTTACTCTAAGGTATGATGTTGGATAAGCATTGGGGAGTCAGAGAGTGAGTAGTAGTTTTCTAGCTTCTAATCACTTACATGGTCAGTCCAGTTCCATTGCTGGTCAATGATAAACCTTCAGATGTTGGTAGAAGAGGATTCACCAATGGTGATGTCATTAAATGTCATGCTGACAAAGTGACTGACAAATGTGTTTATTTGGCTGTCTCTCTGACAGTATCTCTTCTGTTGGAGATCATCATTGTCTAGCACTTATGTGATATGAATTTTTTTTTACAATTTATTGACTCATGCCTAGATATTGACTCATGCCTAGATATTGACCCATGCCTAGATATTGACCAGGTTTTATTGCATATGGATATTTATTGTATCAGTATCTGTGGAATTACAATTGTGTTGAACATTGTGCAATCATCAGTGAACATTCCCATTTCTGAGGTAACAGTCAATGAAAAACTTCTAAGAAGCAAGTGAAGATTGTTGGTCCTAGAATACTACCCTAAGGAATTCCTGCAGTGCTTCCCTGGATGAATTAATTGCCTTTGGAGTGTAGTCACTGTTTCAGTGTAGGAAACAATGCAGCTGACTAGTGCATAGCAAGGTCTCAGGATATACAATGAGATATTATCCAGGTTGATATCTGAGAGATATTGAACAAGTTTGATGTAGAGCAAGGTTTTCTATGAGAAAGCTCAGTTGCTTGACATTATTATCTAATTGTGATTTGGAATATTACTATCGATATTGTGAAATATCAAGCAACCACCTCCTGAAATATGTGTGTCTGCCCTTCCTTCCAGCAATCTACACACTGCTTGATCAGTTTTTTTGATGCATTGATCCACTGAATTAGTCCTGATTGAGCTTCTTACCAGCACATGGTAAATATCACAGTCTGCCAAATCTTGTCAGCTCTCTTCTCTTCTCTTGTCATTCTCTTCCAAAATGCACCCGCACAGCAAATTATAGTAAAAGCAATAACTATAAAAAGAAAGACAAACTCTTAAATTTATATATATGTTTCTAAAATGTACTTTCTAACTTAGTAGGATATCTCAGAGATAAAATGGTATTTGGCAAACTGTTTGCATTTTGCTTTAGCAGTTTAAAAAAGCTTCCAACCTGCGCTAAGTTATTAATGAGTCGTAGAATCATACAGCGCAGAGGATACATGCTGCATGTTATCATGATTTTTTTTTCACTGCCTTCTAATGTTTTGTATTATTGTACTAAGGGGGTGTTGTGGCAATATATGGAAAGTTAAATAATGTAAATTATATTATTGATAATCAGCATTGTAATTACAGTAGACACACATTGTGGAGTGGGATCACATATTGAATATATACTCTCATTCTGCTTCAGTCATCATTCCTTGACTACTGCAGGGCCTCTCATGAATTGAAGCAAAAGAATGACATGCTTGTTTTTGTGCTATAAAGCCAGTTTTACTGAATTAAAATCAATTTTAAAAAACAACTAGAGTAAGAGACAAAATGAAATAAAATGGAATGTACTATCATCTGAATGATTAGAATGGGATGGTTGAAAATATTTTGTTTTTTAAACACAGACTAATGCAGTTCTCCAAGGGTATAGGTAGACGAACAACAGCAATTGAAACAAATCAATGAAACTAGCTTACGACTCAGTGAACTGTGTGTAATAATGAAAATCCAAAAGTGAATGACTTTGACTTTAACTTGGGCATGTCAGCATCTTTTTGTGAGCGTTCATATTATGAGCCGGAATTTGCTGCTATCATTTTACTTTTTTCTGCCTGAGGATGTTATCCCAAATCCCATCTGAGAAGGTGGCCCCTTCTTGAACCGATGCCATCCATGTGATGTAGGTAGACCCACGGTGATGGTAGGGAGGCAATTCCAGGATTTTAATCCTGTGACAGCGAAGGAAATACTGATCTATGTCCACGTAAGGGTGAGATCTGATTTGGACAGTATCTTGCAGGGCAATGGCATTCCCATGCATTTTCTGCGCTTGTCCTTCTTGTTGGCAGCAGTCATAGATTTGGTAGTTGCTCTAGGAAAGACATCAGCATGGTGCTGCAATGCATCCAGTACATGTTGCACACTGCTAGTGAGCATAAATTTAAGGAAAGTTTTAAATGCAGGTGGACATACAGTGAAGCAGCAGGTCCACAATTTCAAGCTCTGTGGTGGCAAACCAGTTCATGAAGCAGATCTCACTAATATATTACTGACCAGCTGGATCTCCTGAAAAGGTGACTGTCTGCAGCTCCCTCACTCCAGTTTGCCATAATATTAATGGATCAGGGCTGACCTGGCCAACTGAATGTCATTTTCTTGGGATTGTGAATGGGAGAAGCCTGGGCCAAGACCCACCCTATGCTCCTCCCAACCCCAGGGAAATGTAGTCTATGCTTTCTATTTTAAGCTTCTTCTTCTTGCCCATCAGATTTTTCTGAGTCCAACATCCAAAGCACAAACTTCACCCAGTAAATGGTTCAAATTGCATTAGGAACCTATACACACCAAGGGACTTCAATGTGCTAACGTTTTCTTTCATGTAAAAATTTTCACACGACCAATTGTCAATTATCTGATGTGTGTTGAGTGAAAATATTTTTCAAAGATATTGATCATGAATATTATCTGATCTCAATTGCTTATGTACTTGAATTCTGTGTAACCAATGCAGGTGAAAACCAGAATTAAGAGCAGAATTTTCAACAGAGTTAGCATTTAACCTAAGTATGACATCAGAACTCTCGAGAAAAACTGGAATAAATGTGGGTAAAACAGAAACCTGCTCTACTAGAGTCATACATAGGAAGGAGATTGTTGTTGTTGACATTCTACCCAGGAACAACACACATTAGATTTTATGTGTGACCGTGACTTTCTTACAAACATATTTTTAAAGAAATACCTTCACCTCACCTTCCACTTATCTTTCCCATAACAACATCAAAAGGTTTGACTAACATCACAAAGCATGGAGAACAATCACAAACTGTTGATCAAACCCTAAGCAATTAAACATAATACAGAGGAAACTTGATTATCCAGCATTCGATTATCCGAATTTCGGATTATCCGGACAAGATCACAAGGTCCCAATGCTTGGCTAAACTGTGTTATTCGGCATTCCATTATCTGAACATTCGATTATCTGAGCAAAATACACCCCGTCCATGTATTTCAGATAATCGAGGTTCCTCTGTAGTTGGACGCTAATCAATGCAACTATAGGGCATTACTACAAAGGCTCCTCAAAGAAGTGTCCTTGGATCAAACTACTTCAGTTTCTTTCTCTGATATCTTTATCATAGAGTCAAGAATGGCTGAAAATTGGTTGAAAATTGCAATTTTCAGCCTGCCAACCCTTCCAATCAGGAAACATCCTATGTAAATGCACAAACAATATGGCATGGAATATTTCTGTTATGTTGATGCCAGCGAATGGCTATTTCCAGCAAGACAAAGTTTAAATATTCATTGCAATCCCTATCCTTCGATGGCATCGCTTTTACTGAAACCCAATCATCAACAGCTTGGGTACAAGCAATAATCAGATCAGACTTGTCAATATTGTAGCTGCAAGAGTAAAGCAACATGTATGTGCTCTGCAATGACTGTCTGGCCTTTGGAATCCCCAGTGTTTCTTTGTCATTGGTTGTGGAATGCTCATCATTACCACCGTTAGTTGCATCATCTTCAAGAAGGGAAACAATATCAAGTCTTTGCTAGGTCAATATCCATACAAGGCCAAAGTGGCGACTGCAGTTGCTGCAGATTAGAGTCAAGATTAGAGTGGTGCTGGAAAAGCACAGGATTCCTGATGAATTTTGCCTGACACATTGATTTTCCTGCTCCTCAAATGCTGCCTGACCTGCTGTGCTTTTCCAGCACCACTCTCATTATCCACACAACTACACTTCTTCAATATTTCAGTTTCTAAACCAGGTGTTGCTTATTCTCTGTAACTTTTTTATAAAATTATAGTCTATGAAATTAAACACAGGGGGCCTTATTCTTAAAAATATTTCCAGACTGAAATGATTTGCATCTATATTGTAGAGAAAGACAACAAACTACACTAGTAAGCCAAATGCGACCACAACAAGTTAATTTCCAGGCAATAGAATTAGGCTCAATTTGGCTACTTTTTGTTTTTCATAAAGTAGTATCACATACTGAATAGGGTAAAAATGTAGCGTCAAACATTGGATTTCATCCTGTTTATTCTAAGTCTGCATTCTAATTATTTCAACAGAACATAACCAATTTACACAAAATAAAATTCATTCAAATCTGTTCCATTTCAAATCGAAAGTTAATTTTATTTTCAAGGATCATCATGACAGGAATTTAAAAGTAACATTTCACATTATTTTGGCTATCTTAGATGTGTATGAATATATGACCAATGTTTTTTTTATTATTCACAAACTAATGAAAGACCGATATCATTCTTAACTCACGGATGTGGGCAAAATAACAGTTATACAAGAGAAGGTTCTGATGATAGAACCTGCCAAAGTGAGTATGAGGTTGTTGAAGCTCTGTGTTGCATTAGTAAACGTAGATATATTCTTTCAGATTACCAGGATTTGTGTCAAATTAAATCTAGCCAGTTCAGACTTTTTTTTAATGATCAGTTCTTCAGAATGAACACACACAGGACATCTCCAGTGATGAACCATTAGCTGAACACTTTATCCCTGTTAAATTTGATCACATAATCACATTTCTAAACTGGTAGGTTTTGGCTACTTTCTTCAGCCTGTGGTCATGTGCTCATATCTCAAGAAAAAGTTCTTCTGGCTATCACGCAACTTTGAACTAATTAATTTCTGAGTTCAGTTAACACTAAAGGTGAATTTACTGTGGGCACTTTTTGGAAATTATGTTGAATGGGTATTCGTTACAAATACAATGTGAACTTTTTCACATAATGCTAGTTAAAATCAATTTCAGTTCATTAATCTGGATTATCTAAAACGTCATGTATTAAAATCAAATATTAAAAATTGATCTGGGCCTCAGCTTGGCCTTGTGCTGGAAGCAAGTCAAGCACAAAAACATCTCTTTTCTAACCCACAGATTTTATTTTTCCCCCATGTCACACAGACATCATAGTCATGCCTTTTGGGTAAACGTGAAAGCAAATAAATAGTTAATATTTCAGCAATTTCAGTAAAAGATGTTGCAACTCATTCAGGTCGGTGTGACTCTCAATCATTTTAAAATTCCTCCTGATATTCACTTCCAGTAAATTCAGCACTAATTTCCTGTGACACTTGATTATAATCACCACGGAAACCAGTGTGAACTTTGCATTGCTATGCTGAAAACATTTCTTTTTGCTTTAGTCCCATGTCAGATTAGCTATGAGTAGAAATTAGGTTTCAACAGATCTTGTTGGACAAGCAGGCCAGGCTGATTAAACTTAAAATTTGGGTTTTCATTTTAAAGAAATACTCTTGGCGTGGAAATTTTTTAAAAACAAAATATAAAATTAAAGTTTTTTTAAAAATTCTTGTTGATGAATTACTAAAATGAGACAAAACAATACCATTGAATTAAAAGTGAATAGTGATTCAAGAGATATAAAGAATTAAAGTACTGCCAAAATTATTATGCCCATCAATGACTTATTAGAGAAGAATTTATACTTGTGAGTCAGAAATTTGAGTTTATTTCAGTCTTAATAATATTTTTTGAATAGCTAATATTCCATACAATCATAGAAAAAGATGCAGGAGTGGACATATCCTTTGTTTCCTGTGGATCAAACGATGCCTACTCCAGCCTTAAGTGCAGAAAAATGAGTTAAATACTGTTATGTTAACAGCTAGAATGTGAATCATTTACATTGTATGTTATCAGATCACATTGAACTGAGACCTGAGGGAAGAATCATACTCAACCATTGTTGTACAAGCAATCCTCACCACTGACCACCTCATTTTTTTGTGACATTCTCTACTATTGCTTACCATGGAGTAGGTTTGCAGCCACCCTGATTTAAGTTAGGGATCCACAGACTCACTTAATCAGTTGTGGTAGAGAAAAAGCACTTGCTGGTCTAATGAGAAGTGGTTATTTCCTTAAATTATTGCATCCCTCCACCATCCATGCTATATCATGCTACATAACTAGGCAGCTTTCCTTGTTGTTCAACAGCCTAGGGAACATACATCTTACTGTAAGGCAGTGTGCTACATGTGCCTGCTGCTGACATGGCAAACACACTGCATGAACAGTAAGGAAGCAGCCATGTCTCAAACTCTGAGGGGAATACTTCTAACTGAAATTCATGGAGGCACTGGTTATTCAGAGAGTCCTAGCACATACATGAGGGTCAACCACCACTAACGGTCCATGGGATTGGCCCCAGGCAATCTTCTGTTTGGGCTGATCTCAGTTGGTGGGGCAAGTACCTCTTCAATCCACAGAGTGGATTACAGTCAGTCCTGTGGCTTCATAGTCAGGGTGGCAGTACTAATGCTGTTGTGAAGATCGATGGCCACCAGTCAGAGGTCTATCCAGTTAGGTCACTCAAAGAAGTTGGCCATGATCAGGCTGTCAGCATCACCCACAGAAACTAAGGAGAAAGCAGGGTCAGACTTAAAGAGTTACTGTTGCCCCATTTCTAGCTTTCAACGAGTTAGTCTTTGGGACTGAAGGCTGCAATGTTGAGGGTGGGAAAATGACAATAGTGAAGGAGATGAACAGCATCTTCAAGGGAATATGATATAGAATGGGATAGGAGGATTGTCCAGTGTCAGGAGTGTTCTGGCTTCAAGGGGGTTCAGGAAATGACTACACTGGCATGGTCACCTCATATTGCAGGGCCTGGGGTGTGACTATGTTGGGCAGGTACAGGCTCATGTAAATGGTTTAAGTAAGCATGCAGAGAGGTGCAAAGGCATTGGGATTTAGAGCAAAAGCTTCCAGGAAAGGGATTTGGATATTTGGGTTGTCAGTCAGAGACTGCAAAACAGTGGCCAAGGAACACTTGTTTGCTTTCCATTGTTCTGGAACTCATTTGGGAAGAAAATTGCTCAGAGTGATGTATGTTCTCGACCTATGAGGGAGGGGACTCAAGCCCCACTGATGAAAGTGCTTTTTAAAAGGAAGGAATATTGCATCCAGAGCCATGAACTGACAAGGAATCATTCCTTCAGGATCTATATTCTCCAGGCATTCGAAGGCATTGCTCCCTCTTAGCCACAGACATGGCTGACCAATTCATTCATGACTACACTTTTGGTTACAGAAACTGTGAAAGAATAGGAGGTTGGACAAGCGAGGAGGGCCAAAGGTATCAGCAGTACTGAACGCCCTGAATATGCCTTGTTCCTCTTGCTGCTGGAAGATGCAGCAAGCCCCCAACACAGACCTCCATTTATGGACCATTGGGCGGCACGGTGACACAGCACCAGAAACCCGGGTTCAATTCCCGCCTCAGGCAACTCTCTGTGTGGAGTTTGCACAGTCTCCCCATGTCTGCGTGAGTTTCCTCCGCGTGCTCCGGTTTCCTCCCACAATCCAAAAATGTGCATGCTAAGTGAATTGGCCATACTAAATTGCCCGTAGTGTTAGGTGAAGGGGCAAATGTAGGGGAATGGGTGGGTTACGCTTCGGTGGGTCAGTGTGGACTTGTTGGGCCAAAGGGCCTGTTTCCACACTGTAAGTAATCTAACCATCATCTGTGGCCACACTAGAGCAATGGAATTCAGAAGTACACAGATAGAAACAAATAATTAGATGTCAGGTCAAATCAATGGAACGTACGGAAAGGTGAAAATTGACATGCAGTGCATTGTCATTCAAGCCACCAAAGTATCTCAATAGATTTCCTTCTTCCTATCCCTCCTACTGCATTGCTGTTACTCCCTGGTTCTTCAGCTGGGGTGGAGGGAGTCTGCTCAATAGTTGAGTACATTGGTCCTTGATGGGTGGTCTGGGGTCACATGGATCTAGATGAGTCAGATATACTAAGGGCTTGTTGCCAGAGGCAAGTTAATCATGTTCAGCCTGAACCTCTTAGGATTGAAGATGGGCATCCAGGGTGGGGATGGAGGGCCAAGGGCTGAGAGTAGATTTCTGAAGGACATGTGTGTGGTTCCTCGTCTGAGGGATGTTCTTCCTCCTTGTGAGGAAGGGGACCTGGAGTGCATGCAGCTTGCCTGTCCTCCATTTGCCTTGCCTTTGGTCCTGAGTTACAGTAGCTGGGACTATGGAGTACAGGTTTGTGTGCCCTCTCTAGTCGAGTCTGAGGTCTGTACATGGTTTTGTGTTGCAGCCACCAACCTGTCCTTTGGAAACAGACAAATGGTTGCATGATGATGCAGCTTCTGGGCAATGAGGCCACGGTCTCCCATATCCCTGTCTGCTGCTCCTGATCCTCCCTGAGCATGTGCACATTGTTGATATCACAGGGTCCCTTCCTTCCTGGGTTTGAGAGGTACCCAGTCTCTGGCACTCCTCTAGGTGCCAGCGGACTGGGGCATTTCTTCCTCAGCCAGCTGCAGAGCTACTCTCCAGATTGTGCTTCCACACACTATATAAGGCTAACGTTCCCACAAAGGTGTCAGTATCTGAGCTGGAGGGTTATTGCTAATGCTATTCTGAGGCCTCAAAGTTCTCTTTCTCAGAGGTCAAGGTGCTGGTTTTTGGGGATACTGATCATTTCTTCATGGAGTTGGTGAAGGTGCTTGTTTTAAGTACAAGTCCCAAGAAAGAGAAGGCCCTGAGGCCAGTGCTTAGAAGTGGTATGCAATGAATGATACTAACAGCAGGGTTACTGTGAGAGTGGCAGTGGAATGAAGAGTGGTACATTTTTGGTTGGTGTGATATTAATGTCTCAACAAACCTGGAGGAGCAGTCCTGGTCTTCTCCTGCAAGGTCTAGAATTTTGTCTTCATAGTAGGAATTGAACGTTGGACACCCTCTACCCAAATGGGCTCTTCCTGACCTGTTATACAAACTGTTTTCTCCTGTAAAGAAAGGAAGGAAGGGATTAAGGAAGGTGTAAGTGGCTGGCATGCCTGGGAATAGACAGGGTGTTAAGAAGGCATTTGGCACATTTGCCCTCATTGCTCAGACTTTTGATTACAGAACTTTGGACATTGTATTGGTGAGGCCTCTTCTGGGTACTGTGTGCAGCTCTGGTCATCCGGTTATAGGAAGGATATTGTTAAACTGGAGAGAGTTCAGAAAAGATTTACGAGGATGTTGTCAGGAATGGACGGTTTGCGATACAAAAATAGACTGGAAAGGCTGGGGCTTTTTCACTGGAGTGCAGAAAGTTGAGGGGTGACCTTTTTGAGGTTTATAAAATCATGAGGGACATGAATAAGATGAATAATAAGGGTCTTTTCCCTCGGATGGATGAATTCAAAACTGGAGGCATATTTTTAATTGAGAGGAGAACGATTTAACAAGGACATGCGAGGCAATTGTTTTATACAGAGTGTGGTTCATCTGTGGAATGAACTGCCAGAGCAAATGTTGGATGCAGGTACAGTTACAACATTTAAAAGACATTTAGATAAGTACATTAATAGGAAAGGGAAGGATATGGGCCAAGCATAGGCAGATGGGATTAGTTTTAGACGTGGTCGCCATGGACTGGTTAGACCGAAGGGTCTATTTCCATATTGTATGACTCTTTGACTCTGAGTGTCAGTGAAAAGCTGGTGAAATGTTCTGAGAGAGTGAAGGAGTGGTGCAGAGGCCATGAAGGTAAGTGATGTATGGGTTTGCTGAGTAAGAGTGGTTGAGCAAAGATGTTGCAGGCAACACAGAATGACAGAGCTTAAGCATTGGTAGGTGATGTGTGCAATATCAGAGACAGTGTGAAATACGAGGAATTTATCCTGGAATGGCGGAGATGGTCATTGGCCTTCTTCTAGCTTTACTGGCTGTTCCTCCACACTGGTGAGATGCCACTCACCCAACTAGCAAACTTGGACCAGGCTGCTGGGGTCTGGTGGTGTGCCTGCTGCTCTGGTTCTCTGGAAGAAAGGCACCACCCCCTTGACCAGGATCTCCTGATTCCTGTTGGAAAATTACAGTGCCATCTTGCCGTTCTCAGATACCATCAAAAAACTTCCTTGACTGTGTGTGGCAGTTCCTGATTGCCAGTATTTGTCCTGATTCACAATGGCCTTTTCAAGATGGCACGATATGCTTGTCTTATGGTCAAATATTTGCCAAATGGTGAATTATTCCAGCAACATTGCATGGTAACATGGGGCTGAGATCCGACATGACAGACGTCATAGACTGGAGGTAAAAGATGAATGAGTGAGTTTAGTAAGATACGCAAAAAAACTCACTAGGTCTCATGATGAAAAGGCCTCAAAAAACTCGATAGAATTTCAACTTAGCCAAATATATATAAGACTGAGCCCTTTCAGGAAGACCTGGATGATGGGCCTTACCATGTCGAATTCCCAAGAAGTTATCCTCTGGGTTCCATATGACATCACCATATTGGGTAGTGCTTAAGGCACTGCTCAATATAAACCTTTTCAGATCTTAATACTTTTACACAAGATCTTCCTCCCCCAAACTATGCATATAAAGTTACATTTATCATGATGTCTTGGACTTCCTTTGTGGAGGATACCTTTGGCAATTGGCCAAGTACAATATCTGGATGAACTTTAGTCTAATTTATTTCCTTACACAGAGGATGACTGTCCTACTGAAATGGATGATTTCTATTCTTGCAGTATTCTGGATCACTCACTGGGTGATTTCTTATTTGTAACATGCTGGATCTCTTTTCTTGGTCATATCCTAGCCCTCTAGACATTGGCTTTCCTTTCTCGGCAGTTGTGTGCACCACATCTTCAATCTGTCAGCAAACTGTTCTCAAACTGACTGCTAAATCTGTTTTCAAGTGTGCACTTTAACTTTATGTCTTTAACTTGTTCATTAGCTTGGACTTTTTAAAAATTATTTGACCAAAGTGATTGCAATGTTGGTGAAACCACCATGTTTAATTTCTCCAGTTCTGATATTTGTGGATTGCTTCGCAGTTGGCATTCTCTCTGTTACTCATACTACAGCCTTTTTCTGGGAAGATAGAAAAATGAAATTCTCTGCTTGAACTTGCATCATCTGAATCACCTCAGTATCTGACATCAGGCTTAAATCCATCATAGTACACGGCAAAACCACTACCTCCATATATTCTTCCACGTCACACATTATCATATCTTAGAAATTTAATGCAGTTTTTTCATTAGTCAAAATTAAGGAATCATGCCTTTTTTCCAGTAAACTGGAGGATTTCACCTTATTTTCAGCTTCTATAGATGAATCCCTCTATTTCTGACCTAAATAAATGATTCCTATTTCCTTAATGGCTTTGCTGAATAAATCCCATTGCCTTTGGCTTTAATAATGTCATCTGCTTAAATCACAGCATTTTCTGGCTGATTCCTGCTGTAAATGTAGCTCTAATAATAATTCCCATTTCTTTCATGGTTTTTGATTCTGGCAGTTTGCAGTTTCAATATGAAGGGCTTGTTTCCATGCTGTATGACTCTGTAACTATAACCATAACCTTTACCACAGTTTCAATTAAATATCTCCCACCTTTTCTGCAATGTTAAGAACGCCACCTAATTTTCTATATCTATTAGACTTTATCTGCCTGACTGTCGCATCTGCATCTTTATCACTATAATTCTGGTTTTGTGATATCTGTAACTGCATTTTGAATCACTTCTGTGACCCTTGATTTCCCTAACTACAGCCATGCCCTGTGCTATCTGCTCACTACAGCAATGATACTCAACTTCAGTTGTAAATACTTTGTGTGTTTTTTTTTTACTTCTAGATTTCCCAGCTTGTAATTCTGCAGAGTTTTATAAAGTTTTTCCTAGATTGTTCCTACAGATCCCCAGTACCCTGACACGATCTGGAACTTGGAGTATCTAAGAATCTGGCTCCAGAGAATTCCATACCCTTTTCTGCTGCTGCAGGTCTGACAAAACCATTACAATTGACTGAAGCTTTTGTTTTGTTGAATCTCACCATAAGATTTTCTTCTGCTGGTTTTTTAAAAAATGTTTAGCTCTTCTGTCACAGATTGCCCATAGGGCTCTTAAAGCTGTGCCTGAAGAGTGTTCAGACCACTATTGTTGCTAGAACCATGAAATCATAGAGTCATAGAAATGGACAGCATGGAAACAGACCCTTCAGTCCAACTTGTCTATGCTGACCAGGTAACCTAAATTAATCTAGTCACATTTGCCAGATTTTGGTCCATATTCCTTTAATCCTTCCTATTCATCTACCCATCCTGATGCCTTCTAAATGTTGTGATTGTACCAGCCTCCACCACTTCCACTGGCAGTTCATTCCATACATGCACCACTCTCTGCATGAAAAAGTTGCCCCTTAGATCACTTTGAAATCTTTCCCATCTCATCTTAAACCTATGCCCTTACCCCAGGGAAAAGGCCTTGTCAATTTACCTCCTCCATGCCCCTCATGATTTTATAAACCTCAATAAAGTCACCCCTCAACTTCCGAGGCTCCAGGGAAAGCAACCCCAGCCTATTCAGCTTCATCCTATAGCTCAAACCCTCCAAAACTGGCAGCATCCTTGTAAATCTTTTCTGAATCCTTTCAAGTTTAACAATATCTTTCCTATAGCAGAACACCATGTCTTTCGTGGTTATCTGCACTACTGCTACCACCATGGTATATTTACTGTCACCACCACTTTTAGGGTCAAAATCTATGGATCCATTGGTCTGTTACGGTGGAGGAAAACCATAGTCTAGTCTAATGTGAAGAGCCTTTTATCTTGAATAAAACAGAGTTTGTTGCATGTTAGCAGAAAAGTACAAAATATATTGATAGGAAATGTGTCAAAAAGGGAAATATTGGGTAAGCATGTCTGCTTCTTATCATTCATGAGCAGCACTGCAAACCCTGAACATCTGTCTGATCTGGCATCCTTGTAGCTGTCTGGTTTCCTGAGGCCTAGGAAACTGGCTTGTATGTGTTCTTTCAAGAAGCTCAGCTTACAAATGATGCAAGTACTGGATGCTTATGGTTAACTTATGGGTAAGGACTAGACAGGCTTGGCCTGTATCCTCTGGAGATTAGAAACAGATAAGATCTACAGGCGACTTGACCTGGAGCTGGGTGTTGAAAGGATGGTTCAACCTGAGGGAGAATCTAGAACTAGAGGTCATAGTTTAAAAATAAGGGCACCTCCTTAAAACAGATGAGGAAACATGTTTTCCTCTCAGCAAGTTGTGAGACTTTGGCATCCCCTTCCTCAAAAGAATTTTAAAATATTTTTAAGACAGAGGTCAACAGATTCTCAGAGATATGTACAAATGTAGGGTTGATGTTAAAATCATATCAGCCATTATCTTATTAACTGGTGGAGCAGGCTCTAAGGGCACAGTGGCCTACTCTTATTTGTTGTGCATATGTGCACAGGCCACAGACCCTCCAAACTGTAGCACTCAAGGCGCTTGCTCTGTATTCCAGATGGCAGAGAGACCAAGGGTGCAGGTACCTAATTCCGTAAAAGTGGCATCACATGTAGAGAAGTTGGTGAAAAAGGTGTTTGGCATGCTTGCCTTCATCAGTCAGAGCATTGATTACATAAGTTGCAATGTCATGTTAAGGCTACATTTGCCATATTGTGCACAATTCTGGTCATCCTGCTATGGGAAAGATGTTCTTAAACTGGAAGGATGCAAACAAGATTTAGAAGGGTCTCGAAAGTTTGCATTATAAAAAGAGGCTACATAGGCTGAGGATTTTTTCCCTGGTGTTATGGACTATGCCAGACCACTCAAAACCTTCTTAAGCAGGCAGCCCCAGACCATAACTTTGCAATTTGTTTCGGTAAATGTATAGTGACAATTACTCAGAGTAAGATAGCTAGGTTGACTACCAGATTTTAAAACAGACAAAAATTTAATCACAAAATTACACAATGAAACACAAAGAACAGAATAAAGAACCGCTACAGAATTTAGCCTATCCAAATAGACTTAATTATGCTGTTCTGAATGTACACAACAGTCTCAATAAGCAAACTCCCTTTAAAAACCAGTATAAGTGGAACACATGCGTACAGGTTGAAGTTGAAGAGCACAAAGAGAGAGAGAGAGAGAGTTTCCACACAGCTCCCTGTTAAACTTCCAACAGTTCAAGACTGAACTAAACTGCTCAGCTCAGCTAGAGAACTGACCACGCCCCTTTCTTTATACAGGTCACTTCTAAAACACTGCTACTTTGGCCCAAAGTCTCATCTGTTTACATATAAAGAAAAGGCCTCTCAAAATCCTTTTCATCTCTGTACCAAACCAGACTGATTGGAGCCCGGCCCGGTTTATTACCCCTCTGAAAAAAATCAAGGACCGAGTATCCTTGAGTCAAGGAACAGCTTTTAGAAAAAAAAGGGACCTGGAGTGTCAGAGGCTGAGGCGTGATCTTATAGAGGTTTATTAAATCATGAGGAGCTTAGATAAGGTGACCAGTCAAGGCCTTTTCCTCAGAATAGGGGAGTCAAAACTACAGGGCACAGGTTTAAGGTGAGAGGGGAAAGATTTAGAAGGGACCTAAGGGGCAACTTTTTCATACAGAGGGCGATGCACGTATGAAATGAGCTGCAAGAGGAAGTGGTAGAGGTGGGTATAATTACAATATTTAATAGACATTTAGGCAAGTACATGGATAGGAAATGTTTAGAGGGATATGGAGCCAAATGCAGGTAAATGGGACTGATTCAGTCAGGAAACCTGGCTGGCAGGGACAGATTGAGCTGAAGGGATCATTTCTTCACTGTATGCCTCTATGACTCTGTTAGATTAGCTGTCAGTACACCCAATACAGATCTCCAAGTAAACTGTATTCATATACCGAATTTGTGTCACATTTAGATAATGCAAGAATATAATGTGGAATTGGGATTTTTTTTCTCCAAAAAAGAACAATTACAGCTTCACATACTTGAAGGTCAAGAGGCAGCAACAAAAAAAAATAACAGCAATCCATAAGTTTCACAGTACAAAATGCAGAATTAAAAAGGATTTCCTTGAAAACGGAGAATGTCTAAGTCAGCCTAATTCATGCTTGCAGCCAGCCAATTCAAAACCATCCTCCCGAAAGACAATTTCCAATTTGAACAGCATGCTGGACTGGGGGAAAGTATGCCTCCAAACGAAAAGATGAGAAATGGGTTGCACTCAGGAACAGTATAGAGACAACAGAACAAGCCCTAAAAAAGGTTCAAGTCAGGAAATAGAAAGGACAGTATTAAAACCACATGACTGTACAAAGGAGAGCACATCCCATCAACATCAACAGAGCGGTGGTTGAGAGGGTGGAGAGTGTCAACTTCCTAGTAGTAACAATATCTAACAACCTGTCCAGGACTACCCATGTATATGTGATGGTCAAGAAGGCACAACAATGCCTCTTCTTCCTCAGGTGTCTTAGGAAATTCGACATCTCCATACAGATCCTCACCAACTTGTACAGATGCACCATAGAGAGCATACTATCTGGGTGCACAACAGCCTGGTACAGCAATTGCTGTGCCCAGGACCATAAGAAACTATAGAAGGTTATGTGCACAGTTCAGACCATCACAGAAGCTAATCGCCAACCCATGGACTCCATTTATGCTTCTCGTTGCCATGGAAAGGCTGCCAACATCACCAAGACCCTTCCCATCCTGGTAATGCTCTCCTACAACCTCTTCTGTCAGGTAGAAGATACAGAAGCTTGAACTTACCCAAGAACAGCTTCTTCCCTTCCATGACTAGACTGCTGAATGGACTCTCTAACTTCAAATAGTGTTGATCTTGTTAATATTGACCTTACTTTGCACACGTCCTGTGTAGTGTAACCTGAATGCTTCACTCGGTCCAAGGCACCCTGTGATCTATATGTCCATGTTTACTATGATCTGCCTATACTGCTCGCAAACAAAGCTTTTCACAAAGATATGGAAAGTGCTAGAAGATCAGTTGCATGTGAGAATCAAATTTAGAATTTATCGCGTGGAATTGATGTCTTATTGGCAAAAGTCACAAGGTGCAATATATCAGTTTATCAGTGGATGCTGTAACTAGTGCAATGAATGTAACTTTTCCATTGTTAATTATCAGACAGGATAATGGAGTTGGTGATTGCCGATAATTACCTATTAAACACCTTTTGAAGCTTTACAAAAAGACATTTCGGATGGCATAGAACACAATGTCATTATCTACCATGGGGTTAGTCCAATTTTGTGGATTCTTCTAGTAGTCTAGATTTGAGACATTTAAACCTCTGCCCAAAACAGACAGTGGAGGAGTTGTATCCCCTGTTTATAGGAGCCATTCTTTTTCTCCCTGCTGGACATCAAACATGAATGTTCTCAGTAGACTTAGGCACAGTGTCTCAGGAACTCACTACACTCATAATAGTATTTGTAAGATAGATTCCAGATATCATTGTGATTTATTTGTCAGTCAAGATGAACAAGTATGAACAGAATTATTGCAAGTATATCTGGATATGCTTGCATTGCCACTAATACAATGGTAATGGGCAAAACCAAAGAAGGGCATAATTAAAACCTTCATGGCAGTAGCTTGCCATGAAGCACTTGTTTTCAACAGGAAGCAATTACAGATGAATTTTACTCAGAACAAAGTTTTGCTCTATATATTCATGTATCAAAGTCCTTCCGACCCAGGAAAAGACAAAGACGTAAGACCCACAAGACAAAGATGACCTACAGAGAGGCCCCATCTATTCCTACTCTGTTTGCTGTCTGTTAGCTAATCCTTAAGCCAAACCAGTACATTACTTCCTAGTCCATGTATTTTAAGTTTTCTGATCAGCCTCCTATCAAAGGCATTCTGAAAATGTAAGTATACAACCTCCCTTGACTCACATTTATCAATTTTGTTTGCTATATTCTTAAAAAGCTCCAACAAATTCATCAAACATGATTTCTCATTCACAAATCCATGCTGAACATGACCACTATCAAAAAGATGTCTATACATCCCATTCTTCATAATAGATTTTAACGTTGTTCCCAGTACTAATGTAAGTTTAACTGTTGTGTTGTTCCCTTCATCTCTCTCAATCCATCCCTAAATATTTGATATTTAGGGGTGATATTCGCTACCTTCCAAATGACAGTAATCATTCCTGAAGCTGTAGAATTTTGGAAAACAAATATCCATGTATTGATTACCTCTATAGGCACCTCCCTCAATGGATATAGACCATTCAGCCCTCGGGATTTATCAACTTATAATCTCATTGGTTTCTCTAGCACAATTTTCTTACCAATACTCAGTTCTTCAAATCTTCATTCTGTCTAGCCACTTGGAACTCAAATTCTGGGAGATTTCTGGTATCTTCCTCTGTGGAAACAGACACAAAGTGATCATTTAGCTTCTCTGCTATTTCTTTATTCCTCATTATAAATTCTTCAGTTTCTGGCTGTAATGGACCAATATTCATTTTGACCAAATATTTTCTGTTTGCCCACTACAGAAGCTTATCCAGTTCATTTTTATGGGTTTTTTTCTGAAATATGTTTATATTCTAATCAGTCTCTTGGTCCTCATTGATTGTAATCTTTAAACTTCCCCATCCTCAAATTTACTGCTAATCCTGGCAACTTTATTGGTCTTTTCTTTTAATCTTACAATCGCAAACTTTTTTTGCTAGTTACATTTTTTGAGTTTATAAACTTTTAAAGGAAGTATAGTTGCTGTTAGTCTTTCAAAGACTATTCTTTGCCTATTGTCAGACCTGCCTTTTAATGTATATTCCCAATCCACCTGAGACAATTTGTGCCTCAAGCCTTCATAATTTTCCTTATCCAACTATAACACTGTTGCTTCAGAAAGAACAAGTTCACTTTCAAACATTATGTAATTTTGTGGTTATTCATTGTTAAAGGTTCTTTTATACAATAGTAGATCAAAAATAACATCTCTTGAATTCTCCTCAACGTACTACCTAAAAGCGACCCCTATCACACTCAAGAATCTCATCCTCCAGAACTTTAGTTTTCAATTGGTGCACCCTATTTATATACAGACTTAAGTCATTCATGATTGCCAATGCTACGTGCTTCTCCCATCTCTTAATTAATACCATGCCCCACACCACCATGACTATTTGGTGGCCTATAAATAACTCTTACCAATGTCTGTGCTCTTGCCGTTTCTGAGTTCCACCCAAAAATATTCTACTCATTTTTCTTCTGATCTGAAATTCTCCCTTACAATGCATTGATCCCATCCTTATTATAAGCACTCCTCTCCCTCCTTTTCTTTCTTGTCTGACCATTCCAAACATTGGATATCCTTTAATATTTAGTTCCCAGTCCTTGTCACCATGTAACCATGTTTCTGTAAAGATACCCATGTATCTTTATTTATGTCTTTACATTATCTACCTTATTAGAAATGCTTCATGTGTTTAGAATGAGTGTCTTTAACTTTGCCTTTTTGACATCCTTCAGTTTTCAAAGCACACTAGATGTTCAGATTTGTTTATCCTATCTTAGAGTCTCCTGAGAATTTTTCAACTTCCTGATACCAACTTTACTTCCTTTCAATTTGGGTTACCTGTCAGGATCCACCCTCCTCATGAATTATTTCAAACCTAACCCAACAGAACTGGAAAATTTCCCAGCAAGGATATTGGCCCTATCCCATTAAAGTGTACTCTTTCCAGTCTATCTATCTCCCTACAATTCCTCAGAAAGCTGTTGCCTTCCCTCATACACCAGTTCACTAGCAAGTAGCACTAGAATAATCATGACATCATTGTTCTTGAAGTCCTGCTTTTTAATTTCCTTCCTAACTCAACAAAGTTTGCTAGAAGAAAGTGAGGACTGCAGGTGCTGGAGATTAGAGTCAAGAATGCTGAAAAAGTACAGCAGGTCAAGCAGCATCCAAGGAGCAGGAGAATCGAAGTTTCAATTAAGCACTGGTATCTGCAATCATCAGGATCTGGTCTAGGTGACAACTCTCAGCTCGGTGTCTACTGTGTATAAGACAGGTCACTGACTCTATATTCCAGGAATGCATTTATATTCGCCTTGAGTTAGAGAAGAGCAGATGGAATGAGCATGCAGCTCCATCAGTATTGTCAGCTTCCCGATGGTAAAGAATGCCATTGACTGCACATATTTTGCTTTGTGGGCACTGTATGTAAATGCAAAGATAATCCCAAAGTACAAACAGCTCATTGTGAGGAGAACAGTGCCAGAATTCTGTGTTGTTCATGCTTTGGACACTTCAACCAGTTTATATGATAAAAAAACCTTTACCCAAGTGCTCATGTCAGTAATGGAGATAAAGAATTTGGTTTGCAGTTCAGCTCAATTTAAATACCAAAATATTGCTTATTAAAAACATCATATGAGCATTTCCCAAATTCCCACAGTATTTTATCTTTATTTAGCTATGTCCATCTGAAAAAGGATATTACCCTCAATGATCCAGATGTCTGAGCTGGGCCATTGAAATCTCCTTCCCCTCTGTGTAAGATTGTCTCTCTTCCACAAAGATGGGTCTCGCAAGGGTCAGAGTCGATCGCCTCTCTCTCTCTCTCTCTGTCTCTCTTGCCAAATGATCAGAGTTCCGTTGCTGGGCTGGGTTGGGTCTTTGCTGTGGGGATAGCATCCAGGTTTATGCATTTATTCTCCCCACCTCACCCCTGACCTTCCAGAGTGTCTGCAACCTTTACCATTATGCTCATGAACTGGACTCAAATCATCCAATGGGCTTGCACAAACACCCTTCACTGTTGCCATGATGGGAAGTGTAAAGTGCACACACTCAGACAATCAAGATACCAGGATATCTGATCAACACTTCTCCAACACTCAAGCATTGGGCTGATTGTTACTGGTTCCCCTTGAACCTTCGCAATTTATTTGATTTTGGTTTCTTTTGTTCTCTGTGACCTGTAGCAACTAGCTGCTTTTTAATTCAGTTTGGCCAATTTTCTGTCAGGCCTTATTTCTCTGTCTGTGGGTCAATTTAGAATGTCCAAATAGCCTGACATAAAAGTGCAGTGTTTCCCCCACTGACTACAACAGAGCTAGTGGAGGTGCTTGACTTTCAGGAGGAAGTTACAGATGACCGTTCAGGCCTGAAGGACCCAGTTTGAACGGCAGCACCTTAGCATAGGTAGCAAACGTGTGAACCACAAACTCACAGGCAACAGCACAAGCATCAATGGAGGTACAGTAATGGGAGGATGAATCGTGTCATTCTGAGGGTAAACAGCAGATTTGTTGCTACCTGGAGCCATAGCCTCAGTAAACGTGGTAATCTGTTGGAGGATAGTTTGCTGGGCAGATTACTAGGGCTACTGTTAGAGCCTGTGAGTCCCATTGAGCACTGGTATCTGCAATCATGATAGCAGCAGTCTGTGTTTGCATGATAACGAATTTAACTTCCATGACTTCACCTCTTAAACTCTGCATCAAGGTTGGATCAACAAGTGTTCTCGTGAAGTTGGCCATATTTCAACACCAGGGAGGCTGAGTTCTAAGCTTTGCACAAAGCCATGTGCAAATTGCTGCTGGACTCCTCCATGCTCCCTCATATTGATTGCAGTGTAGGATAATGGTTGAATCACATCAGTGACTTCTGCTGACATTCAAACGCAATTGTACTAAAGGATTCTTGGAATGTTCTCTTTGATCCAACTCTGTTTGTGGTGTATAATATAAGGTTCCTGTTCACTGCCTTGAAGGCAATCTCATCGCTTACTGTACAACCTTAATACAACATCACAACACACAGCCTTTCTGTCAGGCTTTCCAATTCACCATACATTTCATTGTATATTCAAACATATATACAAATATAGGTAATACCAATGTGGACATCTATCTGCCTTTAGTTGTGTGCTGTGCCATCAAATCCCTCACCTGACACTCCTTGAACAAAGTCCAGGAACCGCTCGCCCTCTGGAAGCTGACAATTGTACTATCTTTTCCCCTTTGCGCATGACATTCATTGAGAAAGTGAGGACTGCAGATGTTGGAGATCAGAGCTGAAAATGTGTTGCTGGAAAAGCGCAGCAGGTCAGGCAGCATCCAAGGAGCAGGAGAATCGACGTTTCGGGCATAAGCCCTTCTTCAGGAAGATTCCCGAAATGTCGATTCTCCTGTTCCTTGGATGCTGCCTGACCTGCTGCGCTTTTCCAACAACACATTTTCAGCTCATGACATTCATGTCCCAGTGACTCACTATATGCAGTTTTTGTTTTTGAGGCCACTTTTTAAGGTAGTGAATTGGCAGTATCAAAGTCAGTGGCTGTGAGTGTGTGATTGAATGTTTCATCATTATCTGTCTTTTTTTCCTCTTCCATTTTATGATGCTGTGTCATTATCTGATCAGTGCTGGTTCTTGGGTTTAAAAATTGAAAGACTTTATAATAAGATGAAAGAGGAAAAGCAAGTGGAACGTGCTGACATCACGGGCAGCCTGGGAGTTAGTAGCAATTGTGCATTGAGGGGATGAAGTATGTAGGATTGAGAATTATGGTCAACCTGCCATCTTCATCCCTTCAACCCTAAACCCATGGCTTTGGTCAGAACTGTTCCAGTGATGATGAACACTGCATCCCCCCATTAGAGTGAGCAGATGTACCTGTGATCACTTCAATCTGCTATTGTCTTCAGATGGGAAGCCTGTCTGTGTACATGGTGCAGTTTATTTGGGGAATGTAACTGTCAGGGTTGACTAATTGGCAGTGTATACAAGGAGCACATGTGGGTGTGAGGCCTACAACAGTGCCAAGTGTATGAGAGTGAGGTGAAGTTATAAAAGTTAAGGAAACCACTCAACATGTTTTCTGACTGTATGCTGCAAGTACATAAACAAAGAGACAGCGTAAAGTTTGATTGTGTCTGCATCGAAATGGATGGGTGGGAATTATCAGAAATCATCGACCCCATGCAATTTTCAGACTTCATCTAATTTTTCCCTAAAGGCTTGTCCAAATGAACAGTACTTGCTTTTTTCTAAAACTTTAGAAGTGATCTCATCTGTTATTTGAGGCATTGAAAAGGTTAATGTTAGAGACTACATTCACCTGCATCCACTATAATGATGCCATAAGAACTTGGTTGGGGTAAGTCAGACTAATTTAGAATCCTAAAAAAGATGGACCTATCATCCATATATCTCCTCAAGGAAGATGTGCAGGTTAGGTGAAACGGCCATGCTAAATTGCCCATAGTATTCAGGGATGTGTAGGTTAGGTGCATTAGTTAGGAGTAAATGTAGAGTAAGAGGGTAGAAGAATGGGTCTGGGTGGGTTATTCTTCGGAGGGTCAGTGTGGATTTGTTTCCACAAAGTAGGAATTCTATGACTCTATGATGATTCTATGATAACAATGTCCAACTTAATAATGTAACTTGTAACCAAATGCAATCGCACAACAAACTCCAACTTGTTTAGGACAAAAGCCTGTTCTCATTAAGACTCACTGCATGATCTACTGCTATATCCTTAGACCCCGTTCAGGGAAGGGGGTGTTGGCAGAAAATGACACAAACCATAAAACTGGTCATGGTTGGCATTGCATTATGCACAAAATCAATATAAACAAAAGGTTTTAAAGCATTTTAGTTTAACATTACTCACTTTTGAAATGATCAAATGCAACAATCTAAAGAGGAGACTGTAAAATGCTGAAAGCAACTTTCATTTATTATAATCTGGAAGCATTTTTGATTGAACTGCTTTCTTTACCATTTTTACATTCATCATCCAGACAAGATATATGCTGCATGACTTTCTTCTGACCTTTGAACACCTAATCAATAGACAAGAAGTGTTAACATGGCTGGACTACACTTACTGGTTTCATTTGCAGAATTATAATCATCTGAACTCAAATGTGAAAAGTATGTTGCTCTTCACATAATGGCTTTACAAAAACAATTAGTGAATTTACTCCAAATTTTACAGAATAAAAACAGAGATCTTGTAGAAAAAAAAGATGAAGATGCCTGATCTACACCGAATGTGTTTTTTAATGCTGTGTCTGACTGATATACAACTTATAGAGTCATAGAGATGTACAGCATGGAAATAGACCCTTCGGTCCAACCTGTCCATGCCGAACAGATATCCTATCCTAATCTAGTCCCACCTGCCAACACCCAGCCCATATCCCTCCAAACCCTTCCTATTCATATACCCATCCAAATGCCTCTTAAATGTTGCAATTGCGCCAGCCTCCCCCACTTTCTCTGGCAGCTCATTCCATACCCGTACCACCCTCTGTGTGAAAAAGTTGCCCCTTAGATCTTTTTGAGGCTGCCTCCCCGATCTAAATTCTTTACCAGTCCCATTTATATCATCCTGACTTGGTATGGCTTATTGCACTGAACAAATTAGTCTCCCTTCTATGTTAGATTCTCTTGAAGTTGGGGAAGTAGGAATTCCTGACTCCAAGTCTGCCTGACACTACTGAGTATATATGTGGAGGATTGCAATTCTGCCCTGTTAAGCACTTCCAGAAATTTCTAACAAAGGTCTAACTTTCCAATGCATCCATGTTCTGACAAGGGATTTCTGTCGAAAGAGTTTATAACTATGTTATAAAGTCCTGGGGTAGTTTTGCCTTTTTGCATAGAGTTTGCCATATTTTTTATTATTTTCAGTAGCCCATTTTCAGTGTCATAAGTTCATCATTTTATTCTTTAGATATGTATTTCTAACTGTTGTGAAATTATATTTGGAGTTCACTGCCACCAAACCTCCTGATTTAAGACCAAAAGAGAAAATGCTGGAAAATCCCAGCAGGTCTGGCAACATCTATAAGGAGAGAAAAGAGCTGACGTTTCGAGTCTAACTGACCCTTTGTCAAAGCTAAGAAAAGGGGAGAAATAGGGAGGTTAGATTACTTACAGTGTGGAAACAGGCCCTTCGGCCCAACAAGTCCACGCCGCCCTGCCGAAGCGTAACCCACCCATACCCCTACATCTACCCCTAACCTAACACTATGGGTAATTTAGCATGGCCAATTCACCTGACCTGCACATCTTTGGACTGTGAGAGGAAACCGGAGCACCCGGAGGAAACCCACGCAGACACGGGGAGAACGTGCAAACTCCACACAGTCAGTCGCCTGAGGCGGGAAATGAACCCGGGTCTCTGGCGCTGTGAGGCAGCAGTGCTAACCACTGTGCCACCGTGCCGCCCATTAATTTATAAAAGGTGGAGAGAAGGTGAGTCATGGCTCCAGAAGAAAAGGTAGCAATAAAGATGTTCACTATGCCTACCCTGAAGAAGTACTGCTCTTCTCTCCGACAGGAATTTTGTTTGTCTCTCTCCCCCTGTCCACCTTCACTGCTTTCCTTTTCTCTCTCAGTGTTAGACAAGATCCACTGCCTCCTGATTTAAGAATACAGTTGGTTCTGATATAAAGCGATAGTTCTGTTCTCGTGCAATCGTGCATTGCAAAAAAGGCCACGCAATAGCCACCTCATTTAAACTAACGGGGCTGGAATCATGTTAAAGCCAATACAGGTAAGGAAAATTTGTGTTCTACAAATAACGGTCTAAATTCTTCAATCGCATTAAAGCCAACTCGCGTTGAAGAAACACGCATTATAGCAGAACCAACTGTAATTTCAGTTTTTGCCTATATTCCAAATTTATGATTGAAAGATCAACACTTGCAATGCAGACTAACCAAGGAGAAATTTGATATTGGGTCCTTGGATCATTTTTAGATTTTCCATCTCCAGTCCTCCAACAATAAATGGCACTGTTCACAAATTAGTAAGGTTACTCAGTGCTCAAATGTCTGACCAATTATCATAAGCAGAAGTCACCAATTTGCTAAAATTACATTTACTAAATTGGCTTCAAATTGACAGGTTGGAAAAGCGAAACTACATTGACTAGATTGATGAGACTCCATAATTAAATACTTGACAAGGATCCAAAGTGCAATGAGGTAATTAAATCTACATTTTTCATATCAAGCTTTTGAATACTATGACAAGCTTAATTATTCCCAGTCTCATACAAAAGTAATTTCTTTACTAATATTTATTCATCACAAATACTCAAGTGGGGTGTCATATTTTGCCCATTATGTATTTTCCTGAATCCAATATGTTAAATGGACAAATAGCACAATATATTAACTAATTTGTGAGAAAAATATAACTCTCAATAATACGCCATGAAAGCTGTGTTTCAATCTTTGATCCTCGAGTCAGGATTCTTGTATTAAGGGCTGGGTTTCTGCAAAACGGAAGGACTTTTTACCCACTCCTTATTCCAACTGATTTCCTTTCACCTGGAGTTAGAATTAGGTACAGGTAGGTCCCAAATGAAAGTACACAAAAGAGAGGGCAAAACATTGTGAAGGAGGATCACTGCACCCAAAACATTAAATCTGTTTTGTCTCCACAGATGCTGCCAGGCCTGGTGCATTTCTCTAGCAGTGAGTAATGTCTCACTGTTGGGCTTTCCATTGAAATGTATTGAATGAAAAGACATTGTTTTATTTGACATGAACTAAACTGGCTGTGAATGTTAAGTCTTGTCCATTCCAGACTATGAACACCTTCTACAAAGAACCATAGAAATGTTATATCAAAGAACAAGGACATTCAATCCAATACTGACTGAATTAAATTAGCCCCTCTCCCAAATCTGATCCCATTTTCCAGAATCTGGCCCATTGACTTGCAGGTAATGAGTGTTAATTATCAATGCACTGAGTATTACCTACTGCCAAAACTATATCTGACACTAAAAATTACACATTATAAGTGTGAGGTTTCATTCTTTCATGTTTAAATTACTCTATATCATAAGAAATAGAGTCATAGAGTCATATAGCACAGAAACAGACCCTTCAGCCCAATTTGTCCATGCCAACAGGTTTCCTAAACTGGACTAGTTCAATTTGCCTGCATTTGGCCGATAGCCCTTTAAAGCTTTAATATCCATGTACATGTCCATGAGTCTTTTAAGTGTTGTAATTGTACCCACTTCTACCATTTCCTGTGTCAACTCGTTCCATATATACACCACGCTCCACGTGAAAAAGTTGCCCCTCAGGTCCTTTTTAAATCTTTCCCCTCTCACCTTAAACCTATGCCCTCTAGTTTTGGACTCCCCAACGCTGGGGAAAAGACCTTGGCTATTCACCTTATCTATGCTCCTCATGGTTCTCTCAACCTTTACCAGGTCAACCCTCAGCCTCCTTTGTTCCAGGGAATAAAGTCCCAGCCTAACCAGTCTTTCCTTATAACTCAAACCAATGTAAAATGTTTAGTATTTTCCAAATATTTCCTCTTACCTCTTCTGTATTTTTAAATCCTTATTTACTCATCTACTTCTCGTTAATTCTGATACAGATTCTGACTTAGCATTAATTCTCCCACTCTAATTATACATTTCTTTTGGTATCCTTCCTCTGTATATTTCCAATTTGTTAAGGAAATACCCTTTTACTTGTTCTGGTCACTCCATTCTAGATTTGACTGACTGCACATTGTCAGTTCACATTTTCAGCAATTTAATGAAAGAGTTTTTAAGCATTAAACTTGCTAAGTCTAACTGTCTGACAGGAAGTCTTAATGACCCTCATGCAACAAAAGCTGATGATTCTAAACATTTGCAAAGTACATGGGGGAAAGTAAATTTGCCTGAGTTTTAAAATCTGAATGTTTTCGACAGCTATACCTCTGTTAATTGCTAATTCTACCCAAGAGGTAGGAAGATCCAACCGGTAATATGGCAAGAACATCTATATTTGTTCAGCTGTTGTGAGTATCTGTCAAAATCTGTACATACATGTCCAAGTTTACAGTAGCAAGTTGAGTCAATCTGCTTGAAGCCACTTCATTTGATTTTCTTTACAGTCCAATGATTTACTCCACTCATATTGAAACAGACTTGACATTTGAAGAATTCAACTGTGATAGTCAATGACACGTAATCAAAAACTTCAACACTTGACAAGCTGTAGAGATCACAGATGAACTCTGGTCATATTTGACGCCTGCATTTATACATTGTTAATGTGCAGATTCAAAAGGCTAATAAAAAATAATTTTGTGGTCAAGAATTGTATTTTTTCTGTCAGTTCATCTCAGCAGGGGGAAGAAAGGGTAAAAAAATCACTTGCTTTCTAGAATTATTGAGCAGGGTGGTTGCAGTGGAGAGGGTGCAATTTATGCAGCTGAAGTTTATAATTTAATATATGAAAAGGATAACTTCCCCTATTCTTCAGCTGAAGTTATTTGGCATTCACCCTTGAGGTAGAACTTACAGTGAAAGTAAAGCATCAGGGGCTGAATTCCACCAAGGTGCTCTGTGGTTTAAACACGCAAATGGAAAACCATGAAATGACAATTCTCACCAGGAAGAAAAGCTTCCAAGTGCTCAACGGACTAAAGTCTGCCTATCCTGATTTTAATTACATCATGATTCAAGAGGTCAGCATTCTGCTGGTAGCAAGCACAGGGCCTCATTAAAACATTGAATAATACATCAAATGACTCCAGTAAAATCCAAATGCAATGTCCATGCCAATAAGGGGATGCTGAAAGCTTGCCATTTCCTGAAAAGTATCTAAAAACGTTCTGACCTATTCTCAATTTTGTTTGTGAAATGTTTTATGTATGTTTCACATGGAACTTGATCGTTTACTTTTCAATAGTCAAATGAAATCGGCAGGAAATTGAGCTTCATGCAACTCCATGAACTCTTATAATTCTGCAGGCTTCTTAAGATGCTGGATGTCTTGGAACACATAAAGGTGGATAAATCCCCAAGACCTGATCAGGTGTACCCTAGAACTCTGTGGGAAGCTAAGGAAGTAATTGCTGGGCTTCTCGCTGAGATATTTGTATCATCGATAGTCACAGGTGAGATGCCGGAAGACTGGAGGTTGGCTAACATTGTGCCACTGTTTAAGAAGGGTGGTAAGAATCCTGAGGGACAGAATGTACACGTATTTGGAAAGATAAGGACTGATTAGGGACAGTCAACATGGCTTTGTGCATGAGAAATCATGTCTCACAAACTTGATTGAGTTTTTTGAAGAAGTAACCTCGAGGATTGATGAGGGCAGGGTGGTAGATGTGATCTATATGGACTTCATTAAGGCATTCGACAAGGTTCCCCATGGGAGACCAGTTAGAAAGGTTAAATCTCACAGAATACAGGGAGAACTAGCCATTTGGATACAGAACTGGCTCAAAGGTAGAAGACAGAGGGTGGTGGTGGAGGGTTGTTTTTCAGACTGGAGGCCTGTGACCAGTGGAGTGCCACAAGGATCGGTGCTGGGTCCACTACTTTTCATCATTTATATAAATGATTTGGATATGAGCATAAGAGGTATAGTTAGTAAGTTGGCAAAACTGGAGGTGTAGTGGACAGCAAAGAAGGTTACCTCAGATTACAACAGGATCTTGATCAGATGGGCCAATGGGCTAAGAAGTGGCAGATGGAGTTTAATTCAGATAAATGCAAGATGCTGCATTTTGGGAAAGCAAATCTTAGCAGGACTTATACACTTAATGGTAAGGTCCTAGGGAGTGTTGCTGAACAAAGAGACCTTGGAGTGCAGGTTCATTGCTCCTTGAAAGTGGAGACGCAGGGAGATAGGATAGTGAAGAAGGCGTTTGGTATGCTTTACTTTATTGGTCAGCGTATTGAGTACAGGAGTTGGGAGGTCATGTTGCTGCTGTACAGGACATTGGTTAGACCACTGTTGGAATATTGCATGCAATTCTGGTCTCCTTCCTATTGGAAAGATGTTGTGAAACTTGAAAGGGTTCAGAAAAAATTTCAAGGATGTTGCCAGAGTTGGAGGATTTGAGCTATAAGGAGAGGCTGAACAGGCTGGGGCTGTTTTCCCTGGAGCGTCAGAGGCTGAGAGGTGACCTTATAGAGGTTTACAAAATTATGAGGGGCATGAATAGGATGAATAGACAAAGTCTTTTCCCTGGGGCGGGGAGTCCAGAACTAGAGGACATAGGTTTAGGGTGAGAGGGGAAAGATATAAAAGATTCCTAAGGGGCAACGTTTTCCCGCAGAAAGTGGTACATGTATGGAATGAACTGCCAGAGGAAGTGGTGGAGGCTGGTACAATTGTAACATTTAAAAGGCATTTGGATGGGTATATGAATCAGAAGGGTTTGGAGAGATAGGGGCCAGGTGCTGGCGGGTGGGATTAGATTGGGTTGGGATATTTAGTCGGCATGGACGGGTTGGACCGAAGAGTCTGTTTCCGTGTTGTACATTTCCATGACTCCATATGTCTGAAGTAATCTAATCTCCCCAAGATCAATATTGATTGCCTTGTAACCGGATCCCAGTCAATCACCAATAGGTACATTAACCATTCTTTATGTAAAGATTTCAAAATTAAACATCTTTTTTCTGACTCACACCAATCATTCAACCTGTCAGTTGGCATGGCAGTACTTTCTGAACTGTTCTCTTACTAGGTTAGTACTTTGACAGTGCTTCAGTATGTGAAATAGAAGGTAAGATAATAGCTCAGAGAAGTACTCTTAAAATGATCTCAGTGCATAATCCCAAAATGCCAAATTGCAGACTAAACCATAATATGCACAAACAGAAGGAGACCATTCAGAGAATTGAGTCTACTCTTCCATTCAATAAGATCATGGCTGATTTGAATATCCACAACTCCACTTACCTGACTTTCTCCATGACAGCTTTGGTAAAGGTGACCACCACACAGTCCTTGTGGAGATGAAGACCTGCCTTCCCATTGAGAATACCCTCCATTATGTTGTGTGGCACTGTAACTGTGTCAAGTAGGACAGATATCAAACTGATCTAGCAATTGAAGAGCGGGCATCTATGAGGGGCTGTGGACCATCAGGATCAGCAGAATTGTAGTCCAGCACAATCTGTAACATCATGTCCCAGCATATCCCCAACACAACCATTACCATCAAGGCAGATTCATTAGAGAGAGCAGGGAGACATGCCAGGAGCTGCTCCAGGCATACCTGAATATGATATGTTGCCCTGGTGAAGCTGCCAAACAGGACTACTTGAATGTCAAACAGAATGAATAGCAAGTGATAGACAGACCTAAGTGATCCACAACCAATAGATTAGATCTAAGCTCTGTAGTCCTGCCACATCTAGTCATCAAATCACTGGAGGACAAGGGTCCACAAATAGCCCCATCCTCAATAAGCGAAGCAACCAACATATCAGTGCAAAAGATAAGGCTGAAGCATGTGTTCAGACAGAAGTGCCAAGTAGATTATCCATCCATGGTCCCCAACAATACAGTGGTCCGCAACAATGCAGGTACTGGATATTGGAGTCAAAAAGTGTGGTGCTGCTCAAGCACAGCTGGTCAGGCAGCATCCGAGGAGCAGGAAAGTCACTGTTTTGACTATAAACTCTTCAGCCAATGAGCCCTGACAACATTCTGGGAATCAGACTAAAGAGTTGTGCTCCAGAACATGCTGCTCATCAACTGGCACTGCCCCAACAATGCGAAAAATTGTGCTGGTCACAAAAAGTAGAGCAAATTCAACCCAATCAATTACTGTTCCATCAGTCTAATCTCAGTGATCAGTAAAGTGATGGAAGGTGTCATCAACAGTGCTATCAAGCAGCACCTGCTCAGCAATAACCTGCTCAGTGATGCCCAGTTTGGGTTCTCAAAGTCACTCAGCTGTTGAACACATTACAACTGAATTACAGAGGTAAGGTAAGAGTTACAGTCTGTGACATCAAGGCTGTATTTGACTGAGTGTAGCATTCAATGAGTCCTAGCACAACTGGGATAAATTCTCCACTGATTGGAATCATACCTGGCATAGAGAGAGATGGTTGTGGTTGTCGATCCATAGTGAAGAAGGTATGCTCACCTTCACAATTCAGGGTGAGGAAGACTTGTTACAATTCTACACAAAACATTGGTTAGCCTGCAGATGGAATATTGTGTCGTTCTGGTCACTACACTATCAGAGGACATGATTACACTGGAGAGAGTGCAGAGGAGATTCACTAGGATGTTGCCCAGGATGAAATGTCTCATTTATGAAGAGAGACTGGATAGGCTGGATTTGTTTTCCTTTGAGCGGTGGAGGCTGTGGACAGTCTGATTGTGGTATGAAAGCCAAAGACAGGGTAGATAGGAAGAATCATTTTCCCCATGGCAGATGTTTCAAAAACTGGAGGGCACAAGTTTAAGGTGAGGAGGAAGTGATTTCATGGAAATCTGAAAATCAAGGAGAGCTGAGATCTGGTAGAAATGTAGAAAGAGCTGCCTAAGAGAGTGGTAGGGGCAGTTACTCTCGCAGCATTTAAGAAGCATCTGGATGACCACTTAAAATGCCAGGGCAGAGCAGGCTATGGACCAATTGCAGGTAAACAGGATTAGTGTAGTTTAGTCCTTGTTGGTCGGCAAAGGTTTGGTGGGCTGAAGGGTCTGTTTCTATGCTTATGACCCTGACTTCATGACAGTTCCAGAACTCTAGTCAACTTGCATCATTAGATCTGTAGCAGCTATTTTAACCTTGCAAAGTCCATTTTAAAATTAAACAAGGAAGTGTAGTTTTTGAAAGACGTTATCATCTCTTTTACATTCTGCGGACCTGAATGGCTTTTATTGGCTTTTATCAAATGGTATTGGAGCACAAGGACAAATAGATCTTTGTCCAATTGTATTGATTATTTGTAAAACCACATCTGAATATTTTGAAGTATTGGTCTCTGTATGTAAGGAAGGGTTGCCTTGCCTCTGAAGTGGTACAACGAAGGTCCATAGAATAAGCTTCTGGAAGGATGTGAGGCCAAGTTAATTGGGTCTATGCTCTTGGGAGTGTGGAAGCCTGAGAGGTAATTCAGGTTATTCTGAAGGGCCTTGACAGAGTAGACACTGAAAATTTGTTACCTTTGAACATGGAGGCACATTCTCAGGATAAAAGTGTTGATTGTTTAGGAGCAAGATGAAGAGGAATTAATTCGCTCAGTGTTGTGCTTCTTGGAATGCTCAACCCCAAAGGTTTGTGAATGCTGCAGGACAGAATGTATTCAAGGTTATGATCAATTCTTGCTCCCTCAAGAAATCAGATAGACAGGAAGGTGGAGTTGAGGCAGAAGATCATTTATCATATTGAAAGGTGAAACAGTCCCCAGGGACTATTTTTCTTGCAGTAAATGTAATGCTCTGCCTACTTATCATTACTTAAAGGTTCACTTTTCCTTCAAGAAGGGTCGGCTGGATTTAAGGAGAGCCAACCTTTTTTAGTTTTCCATGCTCTCATAGAGAGTTTTATAAACATCATAATTAATTCTGGCAGCTCACTTAGTATTCAAATGTTGTCTAACTGCCAACATGGATCAGTTTCCCACTGACTTTATTAGGCGTGTGGAAAATATGCCACCTACAAACCACTTAATCAGCACAACAAATGAAAATTGATCTCCATATCTTTTGCTCCGTTTAATATCTTATTCATGGTATTCTTCTCCTCCTACTCCCACCCACAGAATATTGATGTTCTTGCAAAGATGACATGAAAATGTGCAAAATCTATTTAATTGTTTGCATATTATGAAGGAAAATACCCACATTTTGTAGTCTAGGGTCAAACAAATGAAGGGAAAGTGACAGGGAAATCAATAATGAGATGTGAGGTCAAGAAGAAAGTGAATGCAAACAAATATCAGTTAATAAAGAGGTCTTTATAATAATATTTTACAAGATGCAATTAAATAACAGAACTGGTAGTTAATGAATCAAATTATAAACTCAGAAATTTATATATATATAATGTTAAATATACATATATACTTGAAGTTGGGAGGTCATGTTACTGCTGTACAGGACATTGGTTACTTCACTGTTGGAATATTGCATGCAATTCTGGTCTGCTTCCTATCAGAAAAATGTTGTGAAACTTGAAAGGGTTCAGAAAAGATTTACAAAGATGTTGCCAGGGTTGGAGGATTTGAGCTATAGGGAGAGGCTGAACAGGTTGGGGCTGTTGTCCCTGGAGCGTCGGAGGTTGAGGGGTGACCTTATAGTGGTTTACAAAATTATGAGGGGCATGAATAGGATAAATAGACAAAGTCTTTTCCTTGGGGTGGGGGAGTCCAAAACTAGAGGGCATAGGTTTAGGGTGAGAGGGGGAAGATATAAAAGAGACCTGAGGGGCAACATTTTCACGCAGAGGGTGGTATGGGTATGGAACGAGATGCTAGAGGAAGTGGTGGAAGCTGGTACAATTGCAACATTTAAAAGGCATTTGGATGGGTATATGAATGGGAAGGGTTTGGAGGGGTATGGGCCAGGTGCTGGCAGGTGGGACTAGATTGGGTTGGGATATTTAGTCAGCATGGACGGGTTGGACCGAAGGATCTGTTTCCATGCTGTACATCTCTATGACTCTATGACTCTATATTCTACAGTATTTTGCTTTGCAATAGCTTAAGTTTTATTACTGAAACTAAAAGCAGAACTTTTAGAAATAAATGCTTACATTTGTTGATCTAAATTTTGGGGATTTTTTTGGCTAGAAAAGAAAATGATGTAAACAGAGATTGCCATTGTCTTTTGAAAAATAAGAATTGTTTAAACTTGTGCATGGTTATAAAAGTTTATTATTTTGTTTCATTGGGTACTAGTATGACTCTACAAGAGATGCCCAGTGGGGAAGTCATCTTTCAGTCACAGACTGAATTGCCTGCAAAATCAGCAGCTAACATTTAGTGTCCAACTCCTCCAAACTAAGCATCTGCACAGTCAAACATTTAGCAATTCGTGACTGATAAATTATCCTTGTGGTGGTGAAAATCAATTCTCAGGCCAATGGTTAAGTTAAGCGAGGAGTATCAGATCATTAAAAACCTCCTGAAGAGTGAACGTTTTTCATTTATTCCTACTTAACTACCTTCTAGAGCAGACCTGGACATTTTACTGTCCGCTGGCCATATCCAACCCTTCGGTCATTCCTTGTCCGGTCTGCATGAGGTCAATCTTAAATTAGAACATAAATGAAAAAGTATTTATGCCATGCACGCAATACAACTGTGTTGCTTTTGTTTTGAAAAGGATGCTTTTTTTTATATACGAATGGACGCACATGCGTGTGTATGTGCGTGCGTGCGTGAACGGCTAAAAGTGATGCTTGCTGGCTAGCCTTCAAAATGTCAACTCACGCCAAAAAAAGGAAGGTTCATATGGAATGCCATGTTTTTAACAAGACATGAACTGCTAGATATTTATTTACAGAAATCGGAGGTAAAGCCATGTGCTTGGTTTGTGGTGCACAGGTTGCTGTGTTCAAGGATTACAATTTGAATCGCCACTACGTGACCAAACACGCCAAGAAGTACAACAACTTGTCTGATCAAGAGCTGGCAAGGGAGTCGGAGGCTTTGCTAACTAAGCTGCATAACCAGCAAAGACCTTTTACTCAACTTCACATATCCAGAGATGCAGCTGTCAAGACAAGTTATGTCACATCCCACAAAATCGCCAGAAACAGTAAACCGTTTTCTGATGGAGAGTTTATTAAGGGGTGCTTGTTGGTCTCTGCAGAACTAATATGCCCGGAGAAAAAGGAGGCATTTGAGAATGTGCCCAACGCACTGTAATTTCTTCTATATTTGACCTACTCCACAATTTCATATCTTGTAAAGAATATCCTTATTCTTTTGATTATAAGTTTCAGTGCAAAACTATATAATTTAGTACTTTTTACAATGGGAGAAAATTAATTCTGAGCAGAATTATGTTCAACTTATTGTTGGTTCGGCCCTCCAACACAACTCAGGTTTCTCATGTGGCCCCTTGGAAGAATTAATTGCCCACTCTTGGTCTAGACCAATACAGAACAACTTTGTCACATGTAAGCTTTTGAAACATCAAGCTGCAACTTACAACCTTCCCTCCCTATGCCATGCTCTATTGCCAATTGTCACAGTGAAGGGCCACAAACAAACAACACAGAAAAAAGATCACCATTTGGCAGACCCCATCTTCAATAAGAGACACAGGGCCCATGCCCTGCCCACATTTAAATGGCACAGAAGATTGCCACAGGGATCAGCAGTGAAAGGGGGCTGTGATTGCTTGAGTATAACAAGCAAAGATATACCCTCCCCAGACTTCCCTGAAAAAGCTACTTTTAGCTGGTGGTTTGCAAACTCTGATTCTCGGGAGGAAACTATGTCTACAAAATCATTGGCAACCAAGACAAGGAACTGAGACACTCAGAATAAATTTAGAATAAGCAGGTCCTCAACAATCTCAAAAAGAACTCCCTGCATGTTTGGGGAGAGATTGATGAAGCCACTTCAAAGATTATCCTTTATCAGGTCATTGGCAAGAGGTATAGTGGATGTGTAGGTGGTGTAAATCATAGGTGAAGTTAAAAATTTAGAGGCAAGATTTAGAGTGGTATACCAATACTGTAATAATAGTTACAGAGCACAATCGTAAGGAGCTACGTCACAAAGATGTCAGGTTCAGATGAGGTTGACACCCAATTTAAGCAGGCACTAGCAAACACCTGCTCTAAAATACTTCTGTTGATATACAGTAAATATATAATCATATTTAGCAAATTAGTTATTTGCATTAGTCTTGTGTTCAGTCTTCATATGTCTCCAGCTCCGAGAAAATTCTAAAAATATTCCTACACTGACCAGAATTTAGTTTGGATTTTTCCGGGAACAATGTCATTCCGGAACTCATTATGGCCTTGATCTAATGGTAAACAAAAGCTTTGAATTCCAGAGAGGAGAAAGGGATCTCATCAAAGCAATAACTAATTAGGCTGGTAATCAAAGAGCCTTTGAAAACCTGGAATCAATGGGAATCGGGGGGGGAGAATTCTCCACTTGTTGGAGTTATCCTCAGCACAAAGAATGTTGGTTATAGTTAATGGAGACCAATCATCTCAGCCTGAGAACATCACTCCAGGAAATTTTCAGCTCAACCCAAACATCTTTAAGTACTCCTTCCCACATCAGAATTCAGAAATGAAGACATTTTCTGATAAGTGCAGTGTTCAATGCTTTATGCAATTCCTCAAGTAAGAAAGAAGCTTATGAGGAACAACATCTAGACATGAGCTGATAAGTGGCATGAATCACTTGCACCATGTAAATACCAATACAAAGATTGCAGAGTCGAACTGTCTCCCTTTTACATTCAGTCATTTACTATTGATGAGTCAGCCATCATGAATATCCTGCATCACCCTTTCTTAGAAATCCAAGTGGATTAGTGACATTAATCCTATGGCTGCAAGTACAGAGTAGAGGTTGGATATAATGTAGTGAGTAATTCACCTTCTAATTCCTCAGAGCTTTTCCACTGTTTAAAAGGCACAAATTAGGAATGTGAGAGAATATGTTTCACTTATCTTGGTGAATGCAGCTTCAACATACCCAAAGTAAAATCAACAGCCAGCAGGGACAAATACAGGGGCCCTGGATATTGCTGTATGCAAGCACTCTTTCCACCAGCAGCACACAGAGCTAGCAGTGTGAACCACCGACAAGCAGAACTGCAGCAAACCTCCAACCCTCCTTTAATGCCACCTTTCAAACAGAGAGATGAATCTTATGGGTTTTTTTTGCCTCAGTTCCAATTGCGTTGACTTTTTGGAGACGTCATTGCCACAAGGGCTTAGCCAGTTTACTTGCAGTATCTTACCAAACCCGCCTCATTAACAACGTACTCAAATCTAATGGCATGCTTCATGACTGATTCTACCCCAATTTTACCATAAGTTGTTCTCCAACAATTCACCACTGCCAGAATATCATAATACTGTCCAGCATCCTTGTGTACATTAAAAAGCTGTCATTTGCCTCAGACAAGGGTAAATTGATGTTTTGCTTTGTGTTCTCACCCATCAGCAATGGAGCCATGACATTTAACCACGTCAGCCTTTTCAGAGGTTGTCACACATGTCAGAGACCTCTGGACGAATGCCCAGTTCTATAAGAAGTTCAACGTCCTCATCCACTCCACCAGGGTCAGTGCCATCATCTCTCTATGACATCTGACACTTATTGTTTTATTGATACGTAACTACCTCCCACCAAGGTTCATGCTCTACCATTCTCATAATTGCCTGCAATATCTTCCCTCACTCTCTGCCACTAACCCCAAATCCTGACACACCAACATACCCCCTGCACTACCAACACACTCAGCAACAGTAACAGTGTGTCACTCACTTTAATCCCTGTGAATAATCACCACATCTTTATTTCAGAGTGGAAACAGCCCTGAGTAGTACAAAAGGAGTCAAGGTGTGTGGCGGGCTACCCAACTGGTAATGGAAATATCTTGACTTATCTTGCCAGGATCCCTGACCAAAGACCCTGACCTTCTTTTAACTTGACTGCGGGTTACCAACAACCATTACAAGCTTCCTGACTTGTGTATGCACGAAGCAGCACTGAAAGAGAACAATACTGAGAGTCTGGCTGAAGGGGCAAATGGCAAAAAAGCAAAGCAAGGCTGTTGTGAGCATCCAGGTAGCTCAGAGTGAGCATCCAGGAAGCTGGTGAGAGGTCTGGAGATGTAGCCTAGTCCAATCAATGAGCTAGGTGTGTGTCAATAGAGATTATGTGTGGAATATTACAGGGGTCTGAGTGATGTGGGCTATAGCAAGATTTATAGTAGAATTGGACAAGTAAGTGTGGCAAGGGCTAGCTCTACATTGGGACAATTTGCATCTTTTTTTATTTATTGAGTGGCAAAATGAGTTTCTGTCTAGGCAGCAGAAAGATGCTGATCAAGGGGGAATATAGATTATTAAACATCTTATTAATATCACAACTCAGCTCATTAATATTCAGCTTCCTATCTTACCAAACAAGCCAGAGAATTCTCTATCAAAGAATGCACCTGTTGACTTCAGCTTGCCACTTGCTCTGAAGGATCTCCATTCTCTATGCCTCTATGTCGGGCACCTACATCTCAGGATACTCTCTATGGACACTGGTAATACACACCCCACATCCATGGACAGCCAGATTCTAAGGATCCTCAAGGCCTCATCATAAGTCTTACCATTACCCACATCACTCAGATCCCTGTGAGACTCCAGCCCTAATCTCCATTATCCAGAATGGAGAATCACCAGAATGGAGGAAGTCCCCCTCCAAGTGGGAGAGTACATTGGAAAATATGTCACCATTCCTTCACCATCAATGGGTCACAGTCCTGGACCTAACCCCACTAACAGCATTGCAGAAGTTCCTTTACCATACCGACTGTTGTCGGTCTGAAAGGTGGCTCATCAACACCTTCATAAGGATAATTAAGGATGGGTAGTAAATACAGCGATGTGAGCATATCATGAATGAATAAAGAAAAATTTAGTGCCAAAGCCATACGGTAAATCTAATTGAGATTAATACAGTTCAGTTCACTGTTGCACATTTTGATTATAAAGCCAGCAATAACAAATAATATTTATGAGTGAATGCCCAATTTTTAATCTATACTCAAACTTTTCTTTCAAACCATAAGTATGAAGAGGACTCATGTTTGTCATATGGTAATTGCTTTGCATCAAGAGTTGAACTGTCATTCTTAAAAGGCAGTTGTCTCCATTTTCTGTCAGTGACTAAGGAACAGTACTCAGCATTCACCTCGTCAACAGCTGTCCAGACATTTTGAGGGCTTTTTAATGGAGATTTCCTCTTATCTGATATATTTCTTCAGCCCAGTGCTCATTACAAGAGATGAATACAGCATGTTAACCATATAAGTAGCTTAAAGAATCCTCACTGAGACAGAGTTCAACCTAGTAAGTATAAAGTGGGTAATATAGATTATTATTATATGATTACAGAAGATATTAAAGGATTAGAAAGTACACATTGGAGTAAGGAATAGACATAAATGAGACACAGAGAATAAGTAAAAGAAATGTACTTATCCTTAGTTTTGGTTTAACTAAAGGCACACCTCCTGCTACCTTCTCCACAATGTGATTTTGAGCTTTCTGTTTCAGTTAGTCATAAGCATTTTCTATATACAATATTAATGAAAAGTATGACAATGGAATGGAATGCATGTCGTGATTTCAGAATCCCATAATCATTCCAGTGCAGAAGGAGGCCACAGTACCCACACTGTCTCTTCAGATGAGCGTCCTGACATAGTACTAATCTCTGTACCTTTTCCCATTACTCAGCATGTTATGTTTATTTAAATAATTAGCTAACACTCTCTTGAATGCCTCAATTAAACCTGTCTCCAAAGCATTCCAGTCCTGAACTACGTGCTGTCTGAAAAAGTTCTTTTCACATCATATTTTATCTTTTGCAAGTACCTTTAGGAATCCCAGTATGTATCTGAAACAGCCTAAGAATTTCATATGCTTCAGTGCCATCATATCTTCAAAACATTTTTGCCTACAGAATTTCCCCTCGTTAGACAACTCTTTTATTCCAGCAAGTCAATCTTGTGAATTTTCAAAGCATTTACTGATAAATCATAGAGTTGTACAGCATGGAAAAAGACCCTTTCGTCCAACTCATCCATGCTGTCCCAAATTATTCTTGTCGCACTTGCCAGCATTTAGCCCAAATCGCTCTAAACCCTTCCTATTCATGTATCCATCCAGATTTCTTTTTAATTTTGTAATTGTACCAGTTTCCAACACTTCCTTTGACTGGTCATTCCATACACGCATCACCCTTTGCGTGAAAAATTGTTGCCTCTTAGGTTCCTTTTAGATCTTTCTCCTCTCACCTTAAACCTATGCCCTCTAGTTTCTACCTTGGGAAAAAAATGCCCTTTACTGTATTATAAACCTCTATATGGTCACTCCTCAACCTTTGACATTCCAGGAAAATAGCCACAGCCTATTCAGCCTTTCCCTTTTGGTTAAACCCTCCAACCCCAGCAACATATTTGTAAATTTATTCTGCACTCTTTAGACCATCTTTCCAAGAACAGAGAGACTAGAATTGAATACAGTACTCCAAAGTGGCCTAATCAATGTCCTGTACAGCCACAACATAGCATCCCAACTCCTATATTCAATACACTGACCAATAAAGGCAAGTGTACCAAATGCCTTCTTCACTACCTTGTCTACCTGTAACTTCACCTTCAAGGAACTATGAAACTGCACCCTAAGGTCTCTTTGTTCGTCAACTCTCCCCAGGAGCGTTTAGTGTGTAGGTCCTGCCCTGATTTGCCTTACCAAAATGCAACAACATACATTTATCTAAACCAAACTCCATCTGCCACTCCTAGGTCAAGTATATCCTTCCTTAATAAGGAGATTTTAAAAAGCAGCTTTCACCAATGCCCTATGCAATTGTAATAAGGCTTCCTCAGTCTTATACTCCAATCACTTGTTAATAAAGGTTACCATACCATTTGCTGTACCTTCTGAGGGCCCCGTAGTTTAGATCGGTAATATATGACTCATCAAAACACCCACAGCACAGATTCAGTTCTCATTCTGGTTGATGTGACCTGAGTCCTGCCCTTTTGTATAGCCCCTGAGAGTGCAAACCATCACAGACAAAAATACCAAGAACACAGCTTAGAATGAAGCACAGCATGAATGAATGAACCTGTGTATTAATTTTCAGTGATTCATGTACAAGGACACCCAAATCCAACAGTTACTAATCTTTAATCTTTCAGAAAGACAAAAAAAATTGATTCCTTCTAGTCAAAGTGGATAATTTCACATTGCATCACTTTATATTCTAGCTGCTACTTCCCTGCCCACTCGCTTATCCACAATACTTTGCTGTCTCTTCATGTTCTCTTCAAAGAATATTCTCCCAGTAGCTTTGTTACATCCAAAACCTGTGTTAAATTGCATTCAGTTAGCTCATCTAAATCCTTGATATTAATTGTGAGTAGCTGAGGCCAGTGTTCCCTGTAAACTGTGTGGGTGTGTTGGCTGTGCAGCAATCCACGACAGACTGCAGAGTGAAGTAAACAAGCAACACACAGCAACAGTCCTTAACATGTGCACAATTGCCACCATTCAGCAATCTAAAAGGAACCATGCAGTGTAAAACAAATTATGGACTAGGAAAAGAAGTCAGAGTTGGCTAAAACTCAAGCACTGATCCTTTCACCAATCCACTAATGGCAACCTGTCAACCTGAAAATGACCCATTTATTTGAGACATTCGACTTCATATCAGAATTGTAATCTTTACGATTTGCCTTTGCACAAGCCAAAAGATAAAGTGGTAATAGCGACAGCAAGCTTAAACTAACAGAAGTGTAAGTCTAGAACTATTCTCTTTTTTATCTCTCACCACAAGAAGGGTCTTCATTTAAGACAGTGAGAAACCAATACTGCTACAGATGCAACAGGGCAAACATCTAACCAGTGAAAGGTGAAGGGCACCCCTCTTGTCTAAGCATTTAGAACAGACTTTTTCTTAAAGGTGCTATATAAATGCAGGTTTCTGTTGCTGTTATATTGTTATCATGTATTAGGTGGCATGAAAGATGACTGCTAATGTTAGCTGTCAAGTTTTATTGCTGCTGATCTTCAAAAGTGTAGAATGACATGTCCTTGAAATTATAGCTGGGGATATCTATATACATTCCTAGCTTAAAAATGCCTGAAATTAAAGACATAATGCCACTCATCTTGGGCGGCATGGTGGCTGACAGTGCCAGGGAATCAGGTTCAATTCCAGCCTCGAGTGACTGTCTGTGTGGAGTTTGCACATCCTCCCAGTGTCTGTGTGGGTTTCCTCCAGTTGCTCCAGTTTCCTCCCACAATCCAAAGATGTGCAGGTTAGGTGAATTGGCCATGCTAAATTGCCCATAGTGTTCAGGGATGTGTAGGTTAGGTGGATTAGTCAGGGATAAATGTAGGGGAATGGGTCTGGCTGGGTTACTCTTTGGAGGGTCGGTGTGGATTTGTTGGGTCGAAGGGCCTGTTTTCATACTGTCGGGTTTCTAATTCTAACATATTTATTCTGAATGGTTTGTTGCAACTTAGATTTTTGCACAAAATTTTACGCTTAAATTTACAGCAAATGAAATGTTTTTTTTTTGCAAAGGTCCCAATTAACAAAAAAGTTATATAAGTTGAATGGGAAAGCACATGACAGAAAGAAATATTAATCTTTCCACCATGTGATGGAGATAATATGGGCTGACCTCACTCTCACTCCACACACAATACATTGCAGACTGTCAATTCAGTCTAACAGTGTAAATGTAATTTATTTACAGATAAGATAAATACAACAGAAGCAGAAGAATGCAATGAGAGGAGACATTGGGGTAGATTTAACTTCTGGTTTGCAGATTGGCAGAGTTCACAGGGCTGACTGAAAGAGATAGGGCTGTTTTGAGATTGAAGAATAGAGAAAGAAACATGGGAATAACGGTCAAGGGAACTGCACTAGCTCTCTCTCATGCTGTTTGAGGTGTGGAGGCAATCGTATAATGGTTATACATTGTGCTTTCAACCCAAAAGCCCAACCTAATACCCTTGGGACAGGGATTCAAATCCCACCATTGAATTTAAATTCAGTTGATAAAAGTTTGTAAACCATTTGAAACAGTGAAGATGAAACGATAACAAAACGTCTCATTTGGTAGAGAAGGAAATTTGTCATCCTGGTCTGGCCCACATGTGACTTCAAACTCACAGCAATATGGTTGACTCTTGACTGAAATGACAACCAAGCCAGTCAGTTATATCTAATGGGATCTAAAAAGTCTAAAAGGAATGAAACCAGAGTGACTAACTTACATCAACGTACCTCCATGAATAGGATTGGCACACTCAGCTCTCTAAAATCTTTGGTGCAAACATTTGGGAACTTATGCCAAAGTTTGCACAGAGCTGTCAAGCACCAACCTGACCTACTTCTGGAATCTTCTGGGTCTCCCTATCTCAAGCGGAAAGGTGGGACGGAATCTTTATGACACAGTGGCAAAAACTCAGCTTCCCAGCAGTGAGTTGAAGTTCTGCTACGAAGTTAGAAGAAAGTTTTAGATAGATCAACCTTCCTGATGGCAAATGCTGGAAAGACAAGCTTTACTGTTTAAGGAAGGCAGTCTGTCGCAGTCAGCCTGCCCAAGGGAGGTAGCAAGACTGACTCACAGCAGAAATGCAATCTGGGGCAGGCAAGAGGAGTTCAGTGTAAATTGTAATGCTTCAGGGCAACCTTTGATAGTTTCAAGCAGAAATAAAATTGAAGACCATCCCAGTAGAAGGTTACTAGGGCAACAGCGAAACCAAGGGGAAAATTTCAGTATCGGTGCAAGAGGGAGGAAGAATAGCAAAAGCTCCACATTACCACAAGGGAAATGAATGGTTGAATAAGGTGAGTTGTGAATGGTGAAGGAATGGAGAGCTGAAAATGTATTGCTGGAAAAGCGCAGCAGGTCAGGCAGCATCCAAGGAGCAGGAGAATCGACATTTTGGGCATGAGCCCTTCTTCAGGAATGAGGAAAGTGTGCCAAGCAGGCTAAGATAAAAGGTAGGGAGGAGGGACTTGGGGGAGGGGCGTTGGAAATGCGATAGGTGGAAGGAGGTTAAGGTGAGGGTGATAAGGTGAGGGTGATAGGCCGGAGTGGGGGTGGGGGCGGAGAGGTCAGGAAGAAGATTGCAGGTTAGGAAGGTGGTGCTGAGTTCAAGGATTGAGACTGAGACAAGATGGGGGGAGTGAAAATGAGGAAACTGGGGATGTCTAAGTTCATCCCTTGTGGTTGGAGGGTTCCTAGGCGGAAGATGAGGCGCTCTTCCTCCAGCCGTTGTGTTGCTGTGGTCTGGCGATGGAGGAGGCCAAGGACCTGCATGTCCTTGGTGGAGTGGGAGGGGGAGTTGAAGTGTTGAGTCACGGTGGTTGGGTTGGTTGGTGCGGGTGTCCCAGAGGTGTTCTCTGAAACGTTCTGCAAGTAGGCGGCCTGTCTCCCCAATATAGAGGAGGCCACATCGGGTGCAGTGGATGCAGTAAATGATGTGTGTGGAGGTGCAGGTGAATTTGTTGCAGATATGGAAGGATCCCTTGGAGACTTGGAGGAAAGTAAAGGGGGAGGTGTGGGCGCAAGTTTTGCATTTCTTGCAGTTGCAGGGGAAGGTGCCGGAGTGAAGGTTGGGTTGGTGGGGCATGTGGACCTGACGAGGGAGTCACAGAGGGAGTGGTCTTTTCGGAATGCTGATAGGGGAAGGGAGGGAAATATATCCCTAGTGGTGGGGTCTGTTTGGAGGTGGCGGAAATGAACACGGATGATACAATGTGTAGGGAGGTTGGTGGGGTGGTAGGTGAGGACCAGTGGGGTTCTGTCCTGGTGGCGATTGAAGGGACGGGGCTCAAGGGCGGAGGAGCGGGAAGTGGAGGAGATGCGATGGAGAGCATCATCGACCACGTCTGGGGGGAAATTACGGTCTTTGAAGAAAGAGGCCATCTGGTTGTTCAGTATTGGAACTGGTCCTCCTGGGAGCAGATGCGGCGGAGATGAAGGAATTGGAAATATGGGATGGCATTTTTACAGGGGGCAGGGTGGGAGGAGGTGTAGTCTAGGTAGCTGTGGGAGTCGGTCGGTTTATAATAAATGTCCGTGTTGATTTGGTCGCCCGAGATAGAAATGGAGAGGTCTAGGAAGGGGAGGGAGGAGTCTGAGACGGTCCAGGTAAATTTGTGGTCGGGGTGGAAGGTGCTATTAAAGTGGATGAACTGTTCAACCTCCTCGTGGGAGCACAAGGCAGTGCTGATACAGTCATCGATGTAGCAGAGGAAAAGGTGGGGGGGTGATGCCAGTGTAGCTGCGGAAGATGGACTGTTCCACATATCCTACGAAGAGGCAGGCATAGCTGGGGCCCATGTGGGTGCCCATGGCTACTCCTTTGGTTTGGAGGAAGTGGGAGGATTGGAAAGAGAAGTTGTTCAGAGTGAGGACCAGTTCAGTCAGTCGAAGGAGGGTGTCAGTGGAAGGGTACTGGTTGGTTCGGCAGGAAAGGAAGAAGCGGAGGGCTTTGAGGTCTTCCTGATGGGGGATGGAGGTGTATAGGGACTGGATGTCTATGGTGAAGATAAGGCGTTGGGGACTGGGGAAGCGAAAATCATGGAGGAGGTGAAGGGCGTGGGTGGTGTCCCGAACGTAGGTGGGGAGATCTTGGACTAAGGGGGACAGGACCGTGTCGAGGTATGCAGAGATGAGTTCGGTAAGGCAGGAGCAGGCTGAGACAATGGGTCAGCCGAGGCAATCAGGTTTGTGGATTTTAGGCAGGAGGTAGAAACGGGCGGTGTGGGGTTGTGGGACGATGAGGTTGGAGGCGGTGGATGGGAGATCCCCTGAGGTGATGAGGTTATGGATGGTCTGGGAGATGATGGCTTGGTGGTGGGAGGCGGGGTCATGGTCAAGGGGCAGTAGGAGGAGGTGTCCGCGAGCTGGCATTTAGCATCAGTGGTGTAAAGATCGGAGATGGTGAAGGAGTGGTCGGGGACCTCGTGGAATGTGGAATGAACAGAAAGATGCAACAAAAAAGAGAAAATGTGGACACTATGACGGGAAAGGTTAAAGATTAACAGAGGGGAGACCAAAAGAACCTATAAGACCATCAAAGGGACAGGGGATGACAGTATAGGAGGATTCAGGATGCAGAAATCAAGGGGAAATTAAGGTGTTTTGTTATATCACATATAGGTTAACTAAGCAGTTCCTCATTCATTCTGTGCAATAGAAATGGGAGGTGCCTCACTTCTGGTAACACACACTCATGGACAGTGCAATGACCAAAATATATGTCAAGTGTAACAAAACCAATAAAAAACAGTGACTTAGACTAAGTGAGGGATTGAGCATGAAAATAGTGTACTCATAACAACATAAAAGGTTTCATGAATCAACCTGTCATCACACCAAGTCCCCAATCAGCTTGGGTAATGCATTGAAGCCTGAGCTGAGGGGTAACTCTCACTCAGCAAAACCAGGGGTGGGGAAGGGGCAAAGGGCCATCTAAAGCCATGTAAGAGCCATCATAACCTGGGTGACTAAATCTGAATGGCAGGGAGTTGGAAGCAGTGTAAAACCAAGTTGTAAGGCTGTGTCGCAGAAGATAATGAAGCCACCAAGACTGACAGTGAGCTACATGTCACATAAACGGAATGCACTCCAATGATAAAGGCTACAAATTGCTCACACATGGCTGTCAGAGGGAGACGGTAACTGGTCAAGGTTCATGCAGAATGGCCCTTACTATGCTGTGGTGTAGCAGGGTAGACTTTCACCAAGAGTAAGAGCAACCTGATTAGAGTGCAAGTTAGGGATAGGAGGGGGAGATATTAGGAAGAAACCAACCAAATCTTTCTGCTCACAGGTGCACGTTCCTTGCAAGATTTTTGGCCAGTTGACCCAGTAACTGGCTTTGGCTCACCAAAGGAGGAGGTCAGTCACCTGGGCGGCAGGGTGGCACAGTGGTTAGCACTGCTGCCTCACAGCGCCAGGGACCCGGGTTCAATTCTCCGCCTCAGGCAACTGACTGTGTGGAGTTTGCACATTCTCCCCATGTCTGCGTGGGTTTCCTCTGGGTGCTTCTGTTTCCTCCCACAGTCCAAAACATGTGCAGGTTAGGTGAATTGGCTGTGCAAAATTGCCTGTAGTGTTGGGTAAATGGGTCTGGGTGGGTTGTGCTTTAGCGGGTCGGTGTGGACTTGTTGGGCTGAACGGCCTGTTTTCACACTGTAATCTAATCTGACCTTGGCTTCAGGACCTCTCTGCAGGAGTTCCTCAGGGTAGTGTCGAGGCTGAACTGTCTTCAGATTCTTTACTAATGACTTTCCTCGATCATAAGGTGAGAATTCGCCAATGATTGCACAATGTTCAATACCATTTGTGCCTCCTCAGATATTGAAGCAACACAGAAAGACCTGGACAATATCCAGGTTTGGGCTGAAAGGTGGCAAGTAACATTCATTTACATGGCTCCTTGCTGAGGAAAGGCTGTCAACATCATCAAAGACCCATCGTACCCTGTGAATGATCTCCTGCAACATCCCCCATCAGGCAGATGATCCAAAAGCCTGGATACACACACCAGCTGGGTCAGGGACAACTTCTTCCCAGCCGTTACTAGACTGCTGTGCTTTTCCAGCACCACTCTATTCTTGACTCTAATCTCCAGCATCTGCAGTACCCACTTCTGCCTGATGAATGAACTCAAATGATGCTGACTTTGCTAATGTTGATCTTGCCGAGTGCCCTCCTTGTGCAGTGTAACCTGTACGCCTCTATCTAAGTCCTTGTGATCTGTCCATCCTTGCTTACAATGATCTGCTTGTACTGCTCAAAAAACAAAGCTTTTCACTGTACCTCAGTACACGTGACAATAAATCAATCAGTCAATGAATCATGGCACACAAATGTCAGGTGATATGTATTTCCAATAAGACACAATGTAACCATTATCTCTTGATATTTATCTTTAGCTCTAAACCAAAATGGATGAAAGAATAAAAGTAAGAATAATGCAAAAATAACAAGGGTTCTCATACTAGCCATAAAACAGCAGATCAGAGGCTAGGAATCTTTCAGCAAGTTGCTCATCTCTTGTCCCCAGTGCCTATCCACCATCTATAAAATAAAAGTCAGGAATGTGATGGAATATTCTTCACTTGCCTGGATAAATGCAGCTACGGCAACACCAAAGAAACTTCACACCATTTCAGATAAAGCATCTGATCTGACTGGCAACACTCATTTCCTTCTCCACTGACGCAATGGCTGCAGAATATACTATCAACAAGATGCACTGCAGAAATTCACCAAATCTCTTTAGACGGCACCTTCTAAATCCATGACCATTACAATTTAAGACAAGGGAAAGAGATACATAGGAACACCACCACCTGAAATTTTCCCTCCAAGCCACTCACTCACTATCCTGACTTGGAAATATACTGTTGCTCTATCAGTTATGAGTGCACTTATACATGAATGGGCTGCAATAGTTAATGAATGCCTTTCATCTACCAACTTCTTAAAAGCAATTAGGGATGGGCAATAAATGCTGGCCCAGCCAGCAATGCCCACATCCCAAGAATGAATATTAAAAACAACACCTTGAGTGGAATATCTGGAATATATTAAAAAAAATGTTTTGTGAAGCTAGGATAGATAATCACGGTGACTTGTTTACAGTACCAGTAATCCTCGGTATGTGAGTTGAATATTATAATTGGCATACTTTTTTTTTGCATTGCTTGAAGTTGCATTTTATGCTGTCAATGCCATGATTGAATAAAGAAAATGAATCAGTCCTCAAACCTGAGTTACAAGGGTATTGCAATATTCTGTATAACCTTTTCTCAAAAGAATTACTTTGGGACTTGTCTCACCGGATGCTTCCTGAAATCTTCCTTCTGTGAAAGTAGGAAAAAGCCTGAAGAAATTTCCTCAGAAAATAATTTAACCTTCTTCCTAGGCAACAGAATGAAGGAGCTACAAATTCTACAAGTGACAGGAATGCCAAAGGACTAAGAGATTATAGATTGCACTACATGACTCTGCATACACCCTGCACAAAGTCGCTGTCATATAAATCACAAATGATTCAACTACTTGAAAGTGCAGCTCATTTGCAATCATCATCACATGATTATGCAAGTCAATACCCCAATCCCAGGAGCTGCGTTGGCACCTTCATTTGAAAGTATTTTAACCCGGTATGAATATTTGATCCAGAAAGCTGACTGTAATATCAAAGTTATCGCCTTCAGTCATGGTTCATTAATGCATGTGTCATCCCAAGGACATGAACTGAAAACAGGTATGGTAAGTACACATCCTTCCATGGAAACAATATATTGGTGTTACTTTTCTCTCACTGGCTCAAAATCCTGCAATTCCCTTTGTAATAGAGGTGACTACATTTGTTACTTTGTTACTTTGTAACAATGCTCCTCCACCACATAGAGTGTAATGGTTCATGAAAGCATCATCTTCTAAAAGGATGAACAACAAATGGTGGACTTGTCCAGTCCCATGAGAGAATTTTGAAGAAGAATGCCTGGGCTGGCTTTCTAGCATATTCCCACCTCCAGTTGGTTTTTCCAAGGGCAGGTTCATGGAGAATTAAGAGACATAGCTGGCTGGGGCAGGAAAGTGACTGAATATATTAAGGAGGCGGTAAAGGGACATTTTCCAAGTGAAACCGATCCTTACCAGATAGGAGTGGTTCCATATTGTTTCCATTCTGGCAGGGAGGACAAGCTGAGATTACAGTGGTAGAGACTGCAGTAGTCAAAGTGACCAGCTGTCTGAGAGCTTTGATCCGCTGTACTGCCATGCAAAGCACTCCTTTTGTCAGAGAGTGCTACTCCTGCTTGGTAGGTGCGTGCCAACCACTCAGAAGCCTCTCCACCTGACCAGCACTTCATTCACTCTCAAGATGCATTATTCTGATGCCATCCTTCTGAGTGACATGGGGACAGCTTAAGCAGTTACACTGATTCCCCCTGCCAAGGGTCACAAGGATGCAGCCTACATGTCAATAAGATCTAGCAACAGGAATACCAACAGCTGCTACTACACATCCACACATCTCTCAAAAGGGCAGGGGATATTGAAACTAAGGTGCAGATTCAAGGAGCTCCAACTGAAAGACTACAAGCAGAAGACCAGTGATCCCAATACATGCAAGCAACATGTCTTATGACATTCAGGCTGTGGTAACAGTTACGGTTGACGTTTTCATCCCAGTATTGACAGATGAATATTCTGTGGAACAAATAGGTAGGCATGCATTGCCAATGCCCAACAAAGCCTCTCATTGCAGACTCACCTGCACATTCCTCAGATGACCTCATCTCTCTGAGTCTCACTGCTTTGTGCAATCTCTTCTCTTCAAAGTAAAGAAAGTAGTGGGTGGAAATGTTAGGAATGATTTGTGCTGAGAGGAGTAAAGGACAGCTGTTGATTGTGATAACTGTGAGGCACAAGTGCAGCAGGCTGTAAACTGAGACTGAGTGTGAAGAGAGAGAGAGGGATAAGAGGAGCTGCAGGTTGTCCTGATTTGGAGCATAATGCAGGAGAATGTTGGGCAACTCAGGATTTGTGACATGACACCTGATAATATTAGGCTGCTTACATGTACCTGGACAAAATTTGTTGCAGAATAAAAGTGTCATGACAGTTGCTATCAAAATAAACTCAGGCCTGTATGATGCACAGTTGATCATTTACTTCCAAGTTTCACATGAATGGAATAGAGCCCTTGGCATTCATATAGGCTTTGGAGTTGTCTACAGAAATCTGATAGATTCTACACAGTGAACTGAATGCCATCAAATGGCACCAAGCCTTTGGAGAAGTCTGAAATCTGAGAACACCCCAAAAATCTTATACGGTTATTTATTTGTAACCATATGAAACCTGATGAAAGTATTTGCTTAAAAAAAACGTGGCAGTGATCACCTGTCTAATGCAAATATTAACTTCAGATTGAGTGATGATACTGGTATTCCTTACAAATGTCTGAAAGAAGCCAGAAGCAAAACATTTGAGCACTGTATTAACCTTGCAATAGAATATACAAACTGAAAAATAATCAGCTCAGGGATAGAGGATTGTTCAGTATTGATCATATATTTCTGACTATCTTGGAAAGGCTGTAAAAATATTGTGTTGACAGGTCCTTTAGCTCAAGTTAAATGATCAATTATTTGTTGAGATAAAGAAATTCAGAATACAAAGTTAAATCTAGAGATAAAATTATCAAATCAGTATTTAAATACTTCCAATATTTAACTGCCAACAATTAAATAATTTCAGGACGCTTTTCTTTAGAGCCCCTCAAGTGGAGTTTATTCAAATAAATTCATACTCCATAATTCAGAGTTCTGTATCTTCATAGTTACTTAAAATTATAGTTGATGTGAGTGAACTACAGAAAGGGTGAAAACGTGCATATTATTTTAAGCTGTGAGATCAATTATTCAACTCGGATCAAAGGCATAAGGAACAGCCTGGAACATTGACACTTGTGAGGAGCAAACATTCAAGTCTCACATGCAGAAGAACTGAAATTTTGAGACAATGTCTGTTATCTGACTAATTACCAGATCACATAAATAGGAAGAGTTTGTGAACATCTTATTAGTCTCATCAGAGAAGATAGTTTCCAGTTTAATTATAATTAGTTCAACTTCATTGATATTTGTCTTATATAATTGAAGCAAAGAGGGTGAAAAAATATAACACTACAATAATATTATAATGATGGCAAGAGGACCAATAAGGGATGAACAGATACCAACAAATATAATGAGAGAGAGGTGGCAGAGATATTCAATAACTGTTTCACTTCAGTAGTTACCAGGTTGATAGGACAGATAGACTTGACAACCAATGATGAGTGAGCAATGAAGAATAATGAGGAAAGTGCATTTAGAGTCATAGAGTCATAGAGATCTTCAGCACGGAAACAACCCTTCGGTCCAACTCGTCCATGCCGACCAGATATACTAAATTAATCTAGTCCCATTTGCCAGCACTTGGTCCATATCCCTCTAAACCCTTCCCATTCATATACCCATCCAGATGCCTTTCAAATGTTTTAGTTATATCAGCCTCCATCGCTTCCTCTGGTAGTTCATTCCCTACATGCACCGCTCTCTGTGTGAAAAAGTTGCTCCTTAAGTCTCTTTTAAATCTTTCCCCCTCAGCCTAAAAAAAACAAAAAGGAAGATGTGTTGAATTCAAGCAAATTCAAAGAGGATAAAGGAGCCCCAAGTATAGATAGATTGTAAACAGGTATTTTTAAATATTCATGGAGAAATTAGAGGCATTAATATGCAAATTTAACAGATTACTTGGAACAGATATAGCGCAAGAAGGGAACCAAAGAATAAAAAAAAGTATTATGTATACTTGGGAATGAGTACAGGATATATCCAGGAAATTGAAGACCAATCAGACTTTCTCCATAACAAATATCAGATTGGGCAAGTAATTGGCAAATTAAGTTCAATACACATAAATGTGAGTACTACCTGTTGGTAGGAAGAATAAGAAGTTACTCAGTACTTAAAACATAGAACATTATATCGCACTACAGGCCCTTCAGCCATTGATGTTGCGCCGACCTGTGAAACCAATCTGAAACCCATCTATCCCACACTATTCCATTCTCTGTCCATATGTTTATCCAATGAACATTTAAATGCCCTTCAAGTTGGCGAGTCTACTTCTGTTGCAGGGTTACATTCCACACCCATACTACTCTTTAATTAAAGAAATTACATTTGACATCTGTCCGATATCTATTACCCCACATTTTAAAGCGATGTCCCCATGTGCCAGCTACCACCATCCGAGGAGAAAGGCTCTCATTGTCCACCCTATCTAACTCTCTGATTATCTTATGTAACAATTAAGTCACCTAACAAAAACAGCCTCAAGTCCCTCAGCCTTTCCTCACAAGACCTTCCCTCCACACCAGGCAACATCCTAGGAAATCTCCTCTGAATCCTTTCCAAAGCTTTCACATCCTTCCTAACAGGCGGTGACCAGAACTGTACACAATACTCCAACTGCCCCAGAGTTTTGTAAACTGCAGCATGACCTTGTGGTTCCGAAACACAATCCTTCTACCAATAAAAGCTAACACACCGTATGCTTTCTTAATAACCCTATCAACCTGAGTGATAACTTTCAGGGATCTATGTACATGATCTCTGCTCATCTACACTACCAAGAATCTTACCATTAGCCCAGTACTCTGCATTCCTGTTGCTCTTTTCAAAGTGAATCACCTCACACTTTTCCACATTAAACTCTATTTGTCACCTCTTGGAATATGGTGGAGCACCTGGAGGAAACTCATGCACACACAGGAAGAAATGCAAACTGCACACAGACAGTTGCCTCAGGCTGGAATCAAACCCAAGTCCCTGGTGTTTTGAGGCAGCAGTGCTAACTACTGTGCCCCTGTGCCGCCCAAACAATTCTGCAGCAGAAGGGAGTTCACCGGCAATTTTTAGATGGTTTACAGATAATTATAAAATAACTTGGCAGTTAGTTGTTCTTTGGTACATTTTCCATCATAAAGTCTCAACCTGTGTCAACTCAATCAACACATTCCTCTCATGCAATACGAATTGTTGTCCCTTCTCGATTTGGTATTTTTGTGTCTGTCCTGACGAGTGCAAGTTGAAAAGCTTCAACAACGTGTCTCTTTCTCAGCAACACTCGGAATCTGTCCCACCATGCAACCATTTACATTATAAGAAAACCCCAGAGTATTCCAAAACCTCAGATTGTCTGACAGTATCTTTGAAGAGAAGAAGAGTTCATGGTCCAGATCAGTGACCTATAATTAGAAATCTTCTGGTGCAGGATTTTCAACCTGAAGCTTTCCATTTTGCTCCGTTCAGTGGTTAGCACTGCTGCTTCACAGCACCAGGGACCCAGGTTCAATTCCAGTCCTGGGTAACTGGTTGTGGAGACATTCTCCCCATGACTGCATAGATTTTAATTGGGTGTTCCGGTTTCCTCACATAGTCCAAAGATCAGCAGGTTAGGTGGATTGGCCATGCTTAATTACCCCATGGTGTCCAGGGATGTGTCATCTAGGTGGATTAGCCATGGGAAATGTGGAGTAAGGCTGGGTGGGAGGAGGGGCGTGTCTGGATGGGATCCTGTTTAGAGGGTCATGCAGACTCAATGGGCCGAATGGCTTCTTTCATCACTGTAGGAATTCTATGACTCTGTGATATGATACAGACAAAGTGTGTGATTATATTTGTTTCCAAAGCTGGATCTTGCTGAAATGTGTCTCCAGTCTGTAACTCAAGGGGTGCTACTTTGCAGCAAACATGGCTCTACCATCTTTACCTCCTCTGAGACATGTACTAGAAGGATTGCAGGTGGACCTTATTTCAACTGCCTTGCCCATGGCTATTGAAGTCTAAAGCGGGACTGAAATCTGGAACATCTGGCTGAGTGACATGAATGCTACCTTATGCCACCATAAGAGCTGCTAACACGATCACTCATGGTAAAATATTTATAAATGCAATCATTAGTCAGATGGAACTACCTCCATGTAACAAGAATGGTTAACTCATTTTCATTCAAATTGACTATTTCACAAAATATATTGGTTTCTGAAAACTGTGAATGTGCACACTGATATTTCCCAAGTGGACTCTTTGGAAATATTAACTAAAAACTGTTGCTTTTCAACGCAAAACCTTAGGCAGCTAGAATTTTGATTCATTTGTTATTGAATGAACTCACCCATAACCTGTTCCTATGTTATTGCATAATTCTATAATTACATTACTTCTTTACTTCCAATCAAGTGATGCTGATACAAGTTATGTTTCATTATGATTTAGTCCATAAAGTATATATCACAGATAGTCAGTTTCGTATTGAGTCAGATATCTGAAGTTTATTTCCAATGTTATTTATAAGGCTATGATAAAACAGACTGACACACTGTCTAAATTCCACGCTTATTGGTAAGACTATAATATATACCCATAATAAGCCAACCACATGTTTACTTTGATTCCACTACACAGCATGATTCCAGATGAGGTAAATACCATTACCTCCGAATGTCATGTTGTATTGTTTAACTTTCTTAAAGGTACGTTGCCTGAGTGGTCTGGAATCTGTGTCATCAAGCAATTCTCCTGATTTTCCCTGTAAAGAATGGGAATTCTTTTCTGACAACATGTATAAGGATGCACATTATATTATTCCCTCTATACATTCTGATAACATCTTTGTAAACATATGACATAAAAGGGTCTGAAACGTATACAGATGGTTATTTCAGCTTATTGGTGTAGCTTTCTTGAAAACTTCAATATCCGAGTCATCATCCTGTGGAGTTAATGATTTGTATTTCAGATATAGAGTCATAGACATAAAGGCACAGAAAAAGAGCCTTCGGTCATCAATACTACGCAGTCCCAAACAAGCACCTAATTATTCTAAACCCGTTTTCTAGCACTTGATCCATAGCCTTGTATGCCTTTGCATCTGAAAGGTATATCTAAATATTTAAATGGTATGACGATTCCTGCCTTCACCACCCTTTCGTGCAGTGAGTTCCAGATTCCCATCACCCTCTGGGTGGAAAAACAGTTCCTCACATACAGGTCTGCCCCTTGCCTTAAATCAATGCCCCCTGGTCATTGATCCCTCCATAAAGGGGAAATATTTCTTCCTATCTACCCTGTATAAGCCCCTCTTAGCTTTATGCATCTCTATCATGTCCTCCTGTCCCTCAGTCTCCTCTGTTGCAAGAAAAACGAAATGAAATGTCATCTGGTTTCTTCACAAGACTTGACCTTTGTTCATTACAACTTTGTATGACCTAGGCCAAATACAAGGAAGTCGGATCTTTCCACAAACCCCTACGCTTTTGTGAAAATCTCAGACTTGCTGGTTTATCCTGGTTCAAGTTAGGATGTTCACGTTTTCATGCTCATTGGTTTCACTGTTGTACCATGTAGACATGTGGTTGGCTGACAATAGTGTGGCAAGGAAGAACTGCATGAATCTGTTGTCCAGACATGAGATTGCTGGTGAGGCTAAACCTGTTGCCTACAGCACTAGTGTGTAGACCTATCATAGCTATCCAAAGATCTGGGCAAGTTGCATTATATTTAATGATCATGGATTTTACTGTATGAACAATACATTCTGCAAGATCATTCAACTGAGGTTATGAGGTGAACAGACAATATGCTGAATAGCCAGCATAGATTTGATTGAATTTGTTGAACAGATTATTCAAATAGATTACAGGATTACAGGGGAATGTGGCTGGATGTTATTTATATGATCTTCCAAAATGCATTTCACTAAATAAAGCCCTTCATAAGAGACTTTTAGAAATAGGCAAGTGCAGGCAGATAGGTTGGCTAAGAAGGCATTTATCAAGCTTGCCTTCATGCTCAGACCATTGAGTATAGGAGTTGGAACATCATGTGGAAATTGTACAGGGCATTGGTGAGACCACCTTTGGAGTACTGTGTACACAGATCTTGTCGCCCATCTATAGGAAGAATGTTATTAAATTGGAGGGGGTTCAAAAACTTAACCATTTACTGGATGTTGCCAGACTAGAAGGTTTAAGTTAAGAAAGAGAGGGTGGATAGGTTGGGATTTTTTCACTGGAATGTGGGAGGTTAAGGGGGCAATCTTATAGAGATTTGTAAAATCATGAGGGGCAAAGATAAGGTGAAAAGCAGACATTAGATTAGATTACTTACAGTGTGGAAACAGCCCCTTTCAGCTCAACAAGTCCACACGACCCGCTGAAGCGCAAACCATCCAGACCTATTCCCCTACATTTACCCTTATCACCTAACACTACAGGCAATTTAGCATGGCCAATTCACCTAACCGGCACATTTTTGGACTGTGGGAGGAAACAGGAGCACCCGGAGGAAACCCACGCAGACACGGGGAGAACGTGCAAATTCCGCACAGAGAGTCACCTGAGGCAGGAATTGAACCGAGGTCTCTGGCGCTGTGAGGCAGCAGTGCTAACCACTGTGCCATCATGTCGCCCACATCTTTTCCCTAGGGTGGGTAAGTTCAAATGGGCAGGGAGGGAAGTGGGGGTGGTGGGGGGTGGGCATATTTTTAAGGTGAGAGAAGAACTATTTAAAAGGGACCTAAGAATCAATCTTTTCACCCAGAGAGTGGTTCACATGTGGAATGAACTGCCAGAGGAAGGGGTAGATGCACATACAGTTACCACATTTAAAAGACAGCTTAAAAGTATATAAATTGGAAAAGATTAAAGAGATATGTGCCAGCAGCAGACAAGTGGGACAAATTTAGTATGGGAAACTTGGTTGGCATGGACAAGTTGGACTGAAGTGTATTTTCTGTGCTATGTGACTCTATGACCCAATAAATGATGGGATGTGATTCAAGGAGTATCACAAATATCTCTTGTTTGCGTCTTAACTATTCAATATGTTATTAATGAACTAGATAATGGAATAGAAAACTAAATGTCAAATTTTCATTGATGACAGAAGGGTAGGTGTGATGTGGAGGTGCCGGTGTAAGACAGTTTGGAAGTCATGCAACACCAGCTTGTAGCCCGACAGGTTTGTTTGAAATCACCCACCTTCAGAGCGCTGTTCCTTCATCAGGTGAAGATGAAGGACCTCACCTAATGAAGGAGCAGCACTCCAAAAGCTTGTGATTTCAAATAAACCTATTGGACGATAACCTGGTGTTGTGTAACTTCTAACGAAGGTAGGTGGTTTTGTAAGCAGTTTCAATGTAAGTATAAATTACTGATAGCTGGATAAAAGCAAATTGCTGCAGATGCTGGAATCTGAAACCAAAAGAGAAAATGCTGGAAAATCTCAGCAGGTCTGGCAGCATCTGTAAGGAAAGAAAAGAGCTGACATTTCGAGTCTAACTGACCCTTTTCTCACCATACAGATGCTGCCAGACCTGCTGAGATTTTCCAGCATTTTCTCTTTTGGATACTTACCCAAATGAGAAAACTGTCAAAAACTGTGTCAATGTAGGCAAATGTGAGGTCATAACTTTGAGTGAAGATGTTTTTCCTTAACTCAATTTTAAATGGCTAACCCCTCATGCAAAGATGATACCTCTTATTCTAGACTCACCTAGCAAGGGAATCATCCTTCCACCCGTGATCCAGCTGTCAAGTTCATTAACAATTTTGTATGTTTCACTGAGATCATCTCTCATTGTGCTAAATTCCAAGAACTATTGGTTTAACCGACTCAAATTCATCTCATAGAATAATCTCCCCATATCAGTGTGGTACAAGTGGAATTGACGGATTCCCCAAAGCTTGGAAGCAGGCCATTCAGCCAACTGTGTCCACACTGACCCTTCAAAGACCTTCCCATCCAGACTCATCCCCGTAAGCCTGCATTTCCCATGGCTAATCCACATAGCATGGACAATATGGATAAGTCAGCATGGTCAATCCAACTAACCTGCACATCTTTAGACTTTGGGAGAAAACCACAGCACCCAGAGAAAACTCATGCAGACACAGGCAGAATGTGCAAACTCTACCCAGTTGGCTGAGGATGGAATCAGACCCAGGTCCCTAGTGCTATGAGACAGCAGTGTTAACCACTGAGCCACCGTGCTTCTCACAATAGCTCAGCACTGCATTCCAATTGGGGGCAAGTTGAAGTTTGCAAGCCAAACAAGCCTCCCATACCGAGTTTAGAGCATTCCTTCTTATGTTCAACCTGTTTGTCAGTGGAAATGAGACAAATTCAGCTTTGTGGCAGATTCAATTACAGTAATTGATAAACTACAACAAAGCATCAGTAGGAAAAGCAAAAGGGTACACTACCAGTCATTCTTTTGAAAGCTGTTCTTCTGTGAGCACAAAGGGGTAGAGACGTTTTGCTCTTAACCTCCCTCCTTCATCTCTCAATAAAAGAAAGTAGTGATTCCCTTGGCCTCATCTTCCATCACTACCACTTGTCATATATGTTTGATTAACTTCTATCATCTAATATTGCAGCAATGAACAAATATGCATAACATGTTTAACACAGAATTCACACTGAGCCAAAGATAGATGCTTTATGGAGAGTGGCCAAAAGCTTGACAAATGATTTATTTTAAGTAAGGGCTAAAAGTAGAAGAGCAACTATGTCAAATGGAATGTTCAAATAAGGACTTATAGAGTGTGGCGCATTAACGGCTGAAAACACATGCACTAAAATTGGGGTTTAAGGGTAGGCTGGATATAAAGGAACAGAGTTTAAGAATAGAATGCTCAGGAGAGGACATAGTAGGACTGGAGTCATTTTCAGAGATATTGGTATTGAAATGTAGTAGGAGGACTGAAGTACATGGATGACAATTTCAAAGTTGAGTTGGCCGTATCCAGGACCAATATCAGCTAGCAAGCATGCAGAATAGTACATTTTGTATTCTAAAAACATGATATTCAAACTTAACTACCAGGACACTTAAACAGCGACTAATGAACATAAAGGATCCATTAGATACCACCAGCAAAATTAACTTCATTTACAAGATAAAATGCAAGAACTGCAAAAAACATGACATCAGGCAAACTAGCAGGAAACTTGCCACCAGGATACACGAACACCTACTGGCCACCTAAAGATATGACCCACTATCACTAGACAAAGAAGGACAGTACTTTGACTGGGACAACACAAACAGGTGAAACAAAGACACGCACAATAATTCTTAGAGGCATGGCATTCTAACCAGAACTTCATCAATAAACACATTGATTTAGACCCTATCTACTTTCCCTTGAAAAAAAACGGAAATGACATCACCCACCTGAAGAAACCAAGACCTATAAATAGAGAGGCGGGACATACCACCAGTGCTTCACCACAGACTCTCACTGATGATGTTACCTAGTATGGTGTCGAAACATCTGTAAACAAACCTTCAAGCTCAGTGAACAAACTTACATACTTTGCAAACTTAATACTCTGTTTGGTAATCTGCAGCCCTCTGATCTGAATTTTGGCAATTTGACATTAGTAATCCCTTGCCCTTTCATCAAGCAGTAAGTAGATGTGGTTTTTAGTGTATATTTTGTCCAGGGTAATAGAGTAGATTAACATTTGTAATGACTGGTTATCTTTTAGACAAGACAGCCCAACCTTATAATGGGAGTATTTTGCATCTGGACAGAGATACATGTATCACTTGATTTGCAAACCTAAAGCTCTGATGTGTTCAGAAATATCATACTTCTACCAGATCAACAGCTGCATGGCTCTAAGCAGCTGATTTTCTTGCTGGGCATCTTGGCTACATAATACTGTATAAAACAATTACACTCCACAGAACCCCTGTTCTTGTTTTATAAACTTTTTTTTTCCCAAGGAGGATGCGATAGTATTATTGCTAGAATATTAATCCAGAGACCCAGATAATGTTCTGGGGACAAGGGTTTAAATCTGACCATGGCAGATAGTGAAATTTGAAATCTGTAAAAAGTCTGGAATTAACAGGCTAATGATCCATTGCTGAGTGTCAGAAAAATCCATCCGATTCACTAATGTCCTGTAGGGAAGGAAACTGCCATCCTTACCTGGTCTGGTCCACGTGCAATTCCAGACCCATAGCAATGTGGTTGATGCTAAAACTGCCCTCTGAGCAATTAGGGATGGGCAATAACTGCTGGCCTAACCACAGGTGCCCACATCCCATGAAGAAATGAATAAGGAAATGGCTGTTTCCAAGGAACAAAGAATGCAACAAGCAACATCACCTCGGTGTCCTTTCTTACATGCAACTGAATCTGTCCTGAGAGTAATGCTGCCTTCAGCTGTTTATGAACAGCAGGGAGTCTAGGCCTGTACTTTGTACAGTTTAAGGATATATGGTAGGCCATTTAGTACACTGATGAGGAGAGGTTTATTGACACAGAGAGTGGGGAACCTGTGGAATTCTCTGCCACAGAAAGTAGCTGAGGTCAAAATGCTGAGTGTTTCAAGAAGGAGTTAGACATAGTTCTTAGGGGTAAAGAGACCAAAGCATATGTGGAGAAAACTGGAACAGGGCACTGAGTTGGATGATCAACATGATGACATTAAATGGTGGAGCAGGCTGAATGGTCTATTTCTGCTCTTATTTTCAATATTTGTTTATATGATGTGATATATTTATGAATATAGCAATGTTATTCATATAGAGAGTTTGTGGATGCCCTCCCCTCACCCACACACCCCGCCTCTCCACTCAGACCTCTATGATACCAGCATAAAATAATAATGTTGATACAGTAAAGTCAAATAAGCTATTATCACAGGGTGCACTGGCACGGGTTCAGACTGTGTACATAGGCTCCTCTTAGAGAATGTGGCTGGAAAGATAACAATGGGGAGAGTCAGGAATTGGCAGAGGAATTTAATAAATATGTTGCATTAGCCATCTCAGTCGAATATACTAATACCATTCCAAAAATATTAAATTATCAAGGTGAGAGAAGGGAATGAGAGGAACACTGCAATAACTATAAATAAAGAAAAAGTATTATGTAATTGAATCATTGCTGGGGTAACAAAAATATATAACACTGACTTGGATGAGGAAAGTGAATGTGGCATCATCAAGTTTGGAGATGGCATAAAAATGGCGAGAAGGCAAGTGGTGAAGATGACACAAAGAGTCTACAAAGAGGTAAAGACAAGTAAGTGAGCAAAAAATTGGCAGATGTAATAGGATATGGAAAAATATGATCTTATGCACTTTGGAATGAAGAACAGAGGAGCTGAGTACTATATAAATAGAGAAATGCAATTAGTGAAAGACTGCAGAAAGCTGTAGCACAGAAGGATTTGGGATTCTCATGCATAAATCACAAAAAGCTACCTTATTCATTCAGCAAATAATAGGGGAGGCAATGAGAATGTTGATCTTCATTTCAAATGCACTAGTTAGACCACACCTGTAAGACTCGAAATTGTTTTGGGTCCCTTATCTAAGGACAGCTGTACTGGAAATAGAGGCATTCTACAGTAGCTAACTAGGTTTATCCTGGGTATGGGGGGAGGGGGGGAACTTTCCCATGAGGAGAGAGTGAGTAGGTTGAGTTATAATTATTGGAGTTTAGAAAAATGAGCTACAGCCTTATCAATACATTCAAGATACTTAAGGGCTTAACAGGGTAGATGCCTTAGACCAGAGGGTATAATCCCAGAGTGAGGGGTTGTCCGTTTAAGAAAGAGATGAGAAGGATTATTTTCGCTCAGAAGGTAATGAATGTGTGGAATTCTTTACTGCAGCAAGTGTTGGGACCAGCTTGTTCAATATATTCAAGGCTGAGATAGACATTTTTTTGTAAGTAAGGGAATCAAGATTAGCAGATAAAGACGAGAAAATCAAGTTGAGGATTATTAGATCAATCATAATCTCATTGAATGTCAGAGCAGTCCTGCTGGGCTCTTATGCCTACTTTTGCTCCTATGTCTTATGGTCAATGCTACTGCAGTGTATACAGACTTGGTCCGACGTTAGCACATGATCTAGATTTCTTTAATATGCAACTAGGTGAAACCTAATGGCTTTCTTGCATCAGCTGATGAATGCTGCATCCACTCAGTTTCTAGTCTTCAAGAAAATCACTCTTTCCCAAACATAATTTTCTCACACCTGCAAGTCGTGTGGATTTAGTGGTTGCTGAGAACACCTGGATGGTTTGAATATTTGCTGCTGTTAAAGCAGCGTTTTAGCTACACAAACAATAAAATAAGTTTTCGTCTTCTGGGCAACACTCACAATACCTACTCCTGTTCTGCTCAGCATTGCTGGTACAGTGCCATACTTTTATTACTATTATTAAGGGTAGCCAGGCTGATGATTGCTTTGGCACTTTACCTGAATAACATGGGAAGTTCCATTACTGAGATTCTGTGGGCCTATTTCCTAGTCAGGTTGCACAAACAGCTGCTAATTCTTTGCTGTGTCAGTAGTATTTCCAACACCTTTGAAGCTGAGAATTAGCCTCTGTTGTTCAAAGGCTTTAGCTCTTAAAGCAAGCAGGTGCTTACCTATTACTAACATCACAGAGCAAATATTTGCACACTGTCTGTATTGCAATGACAGTTCAATTGCACTGAGAGATCAATTGCACTTAGTTATTTGTTCATACTTTAAAACTACAATGTCCCAGTTTCCAAAGAGACTACCTGAAAGTCTGGCTCACAGTACCATGGTACCAATAATTGATTTTGGTGTGACCAAAATATTTCGGCAATTATCTCCATATGACAATTACATATAACATACAACAAATCATGATGTAAGTGCAGCAGGTATTTGAAAGGCAAATGGAATATTGTCCTCCATTACTTGAAGAATGGAGTTTAAAAACAGGGAGGTTATACTGCAGCTGTATAAGGTGCCCGTGAGGTCACACCTGGAGTACTGCATGCAGTTTTGGTCTCCTTACTTGAGAAAGGATGGACTAGCACTAGACGGAGTACAGAGGAGATTCACTAGGTTGAATCTGAAGTTGAGAGGGTTGGATTATGAGGAGAAATTGAGGAGACTGGAATTATACTCATTGCAATTTAGAAGAATAAGGGCAGGATCTTGTAAAAACATATACAATTATGAAGAAATAGATGTTAGAAGCAGAAGGTTGTTTCCACTGGTGGGTGAAGCCAGAACTGGGGGAGGGTGGTGGTGGTGGTGGTGATATGGGGGGGTGGGGGGTGGGGTGGGGAGGAGGCATAGCCTCAAAGTAAGGGGGAGCAGACTTTGAACAGAGTTGAGGAGGAACTTCTTCACCCGAAAGATTGTGAATCTGTGGAATTGCCTGCCCAATGAAGCAGTTGAGGCTACTTCATCGAATGTTTTAAATGTGAAGATAGATTTTTGAACAGGAAAGGAATTAAGGGTTATGGAGAACAGTTAGGTAAGTGGAAAAGATCAGCCATGATCTTATTGAACAGCAGAACAGGCTTAATGGGCCAGACGGCCTGCTCCTACTCCTCGTTCTTATGTTTTTATCTTTTATTTACTTACGAAATTCTGGAGCTACTATGACTGCATAGTTCGTTCAATTCATGGCATAATTTTGTCATGTGGGCAGGAAACAGGAACTGACATTTGTTTTTCACTCAGAAGCCCAAATTCCTGGTGGGAAACAGCCTAAAGTTAAGATTTCCATGGGGTGACAGCTTAAATGATATTTAGACAGTGTTCCTGTCTAGTGACAGTCAGTGGGGGTTGGAAGCAGAGGCAGATCAAATGAAGTGTGGGATTGTTTAATTGAGTTACCTCACAATCACTTACATACCCCTCCACCTAAGTCTGAGTGGCTCAGTTGAAATGTTGTGAAATGTGGAGTTTCCGGTCCTTCCTGGCATCTCCATAACGTTTCATGCACTACTTTGTGCCCTTCCATCCAACTGGGCATTATGCCAAAGGGTTTCACCTCCATTGCTGGATTCCCCCAAGTACCATGCACACATCAATTGCACTCATGTGGCCATCAGTGACTGGCCAATGAGATCCATCATCAGCCAGGGCTTTTACTCCTTCAGTGTCCAACTGGTCTGTGAGCAAAGCAAGAGGTTTTTTTCCTGGCTGCTGCAGTTACTGTGTCATCACTCTTCAAATCTGCTTCCAAGTCATCTCAGCTGCTATATACCTTGTCTGCTTCCAGGGCTTCGCAATCCTCAGGGCACACACATCTCTGAATATTCATGTTATGGAGAACCGCCATAATGATAGTGACTCCCGCAACAGTGTGCAGAATGGCCCCACACAGCTGGGCCAGACACAAGTATCACAGCTTCAGAGGCTGAATGACTTACACAGAGGTAATCCTCCTGAGCAGATGGCTCTGGCTGAATCACCTCCACGCCCCTGTCTGAGTCTCCTATGATAGGGCAAGTTGTCACCTGCTCAAAGAAGATTCCTTTCCCTTTGCAACTATCTATACACACTGGGGCATGAATTGGGTGAAAAACTGTGGCAACTTGGACAGAATAATAAGAAGAAGCTGCCAAGAAAGTTAGAAAGCTCTTGCTGAACACTGTCTGGGGGGGAAGTCATACCTGTTGATGAATCTCACTGGCCAGTCATATGAGTGACATTGATGTTGTACTGTACTTCGGGGAATCTAGCAATGGAGGCAAAACCCTTCAGCTCTGCCAACCTGTGGCCATCGTGAACTGACTGGATATTCTAGCTCTGGTATAGTGGGTGATGATGTGTGAAACATATTGATGTACTGCTGCTTAAATAGTGCCTCTAAGGTTACCATTACAGGATCCATTACAGGAACTGAAAACAAAAATGTTCCCGACAAAGACAATTGCTGGCAAGACTTGGCAGCATTATCACAAGTTTTTGTGGCCTGTTCACAAATGATCTGGCTGTAAAGTCACAGTTTCAGCCACATGGAATTTCGGTCATGTTCGGGTAGCTCCATTATTGCCAGCAGATTTAGGTATACATCCTCTGTTATCTCAGGCAGCATCTGAGGAGCAGGAGGATCAACATTTCGAGAATAAGCTCATCAGGATTCCTGATGAAGAGCTTATGCCCGAAACATCGATTTTCCTGCTCCTCAGAAGCTGCCTGACCTGCTGTGCTTTTCTAGCACCATACTCTCGACTCTGATCTCCAGCATCTGCAGTCCTCACTTTCTCCCATCCTCTGTTGTCTGCCTGTCCATTATCTCTCTCTTTTGCTGCCTGAGTGTCTGACTTTCCGATGGACAGTGTTTATTATCCCTCACTGACACCAGGCTTATTACCTGACAGCCATCTCCTCGGTGAAAGCTGACCACATCCATTTTGAGTACATGCCCAGCCAATTGTCCTGGGGCAGCGATCCCCCCTTCCTCTATCCCCATGATGCCAGGTGAGTGATGACCAAGTTCAGTACCTGAGCACTGACAGCTCCCTTCTCATGCCACCTGCACAGTGCTGAGCATCCGCTTTCCAAATGTTGAGTCCCTCTTTGCCCTGCTCACCTTTCAAGAGGCCTGGAGCGATTTTCTGAGTATAGACAAAAAACTGCAGATGCTAGAATCCAAAATAGACAGGCTGGAAGAACAGAGCAAGCCAGGCAGCATCAGGAGGTGGAGAAGTCAACACTTCAGCTGTAACCCTTCTTCGGAACTGGGGGTGGATGTAAAGGGAGCTGCAAATAAACGGGGTGGTGGGGGAATGGGTGGTGAAGTGGGGTAGGTGAAGACAGGCAGGGTGTACAACCTGGTTGGTCAATCGGAGGAATGACTATACCTCCACCCATCCAGCATCCTGCAAGAATTCCATCCTGTTCTCCCAATTCCTCCGCCTCCTCTGTGTCTGCTCAGACGAGGAGACATTCCACTCCCAAGCATCCCATATGTCCACCTATTATGAACAACGTGCTTTTCCTCTCTCTATCATCCTGACAGCCCTTCACCACAACCCGTCCATTCCCCATCCCACTGGTCTAAATACCCCCCCAAACACAATAAAGATAGGGTCACCTTCGTCCTCACCTACCATCCGACCAACACATCATCCTTAAACACTTCTGCCAACTCCAACTAGGCCCCACCACCAAAAACATCTTCCTTTCCCCACCCCTCTCCACCATCCACAAGGATGGTTCCCTTTGCCAGTCCTTGGTTTACATCATTTTCCCCATTTACCCCACCCCCGTCCCCACCCCCACCACCCCCCCACACCCTTCCCCCCAAAGAAAAACCCCAGGAAACTTCCCCTGCAACCAGAAAAGATGCAAAACCTGCCAATACACCACCCCGCTCACCTCCATCTAGGGCCCCAAACTGTCCTTCCAGGTGAGACAGAGGTTCACCTTCCCCTCTTCCAACCTGCATCAGGTGCTCCCGATGTAGTCATCTCTACATCGGAGAGATCGAATGTAAACTTCGGGAATGTTTCATTGAACGTATCAGCCGGCCCCATAGGGGCGGACCAAATCTCTCCGCCACTGCCCATTATAATTCCCCTTACCGACATGACCATCCTTGGCCTCTCCATTATCACAACAAATCCAACTGCAAATTGGAGTAACAACACCTCATCTTCTGCCTGGGCAGCCTACAATCTGAAGACTCCAAAATTGAGTTCTCCAATTTCAAATAACCTTCCTCCCCATTCCCCAACTCCTTTCACAACCCCTCCCACTCCCATCCAGTCCTCCCAGCCACCCTATTGGATTCATTCCTCCCATTGACCAACCAGTTCGTACCCTCTGCCTGTCTTCACCTATCCCCACCACCATCCTGCCCCCGCCACCCCCTTTATCTGCAGATACCCCTACATCTGCCCCTAATCCTGTAGAAAGGTTGCACTCAAAACATCAAGTTTTCCACTTCCTGATGATGCCTGGCTTGTTGTATCTTCCAGCTTCCTGCCTGTCTACTTGGGATGATTTCCTGAGGCAGCTATTTCCTACACTGAAGCTGCTTCCCTTCAGCTGATCTGCAATATGGATATTTTCGAATCATCCTGTTCTGAGATGTTAATACACATTTCTGGAATAAGTGAGACTTGAGCACAAGCGTCCAGGCTCAGAGGTGGATACAATACCACTGTGTCACTAGCACCTTCTGGTTGGCAGTATTCATGTTCTGGATCCTATTTATCCCCTCAACATTTTGATTCACAAACCCCCAATTGTCCAACAAATTCTTACAAAACCTTAAACTAATTGGCCTCAACAGGGAGCAATTTGAGCAAATGGTGATGGAACATTTCACTATTTAACATCTTGTGCCAGGGAACAGCATACTGATATGGACACACCAGCTGGCACCAGTATTTTTAGCTGTGCCCCAACTCCTCCCCTCAGGAGGAGGGAGGGGTTGGCAAAAGTTCCAATGCATTTTTGTGACATTCCTACAAAATGGGACTTTGAGTTCATCATAAGGACCTTTATATGTGCAAGCTGTATTCTATGGGCATGCGGTACAATAATACAAGCATGTCCTGTGGCACATTGCTTCATTGGTGACTTTTACACAAATAAAGGTTGGATGTGTGTTCGCTTTTGTTACTTATTTCTAACAAGATAATTGGACTATATTTACATCATTGGTCCAGTGCTTTCCGCCACCATTCTGTTACTCCACAAATTAATTACATTTTCAAAAAGCTGAAGAATATTGAAGAAACTTTTACAGCGAAATGAATTATTTTTCACAAATCTCAATGACCAGTGCAGATTCATAGGGTCAGACTCGAAGAGTAAGTGGCCATGAACTGTGTTTTGCCATGTCACTGACGATGGCTAGGTCATTCTCTTTCTGTGACATAATTACTTTCAGATTCCAGTCAGGCCATCAAACAAAAGAACAAAGGTTCATTTGTACTTTTCATGTTCTGACATCTGTTAGCTATGGTCCCTTACAGTTGATGAGAGTAATATTAAACTATACTGTTGCTTGCTGATACTATTCATCAGGTAATAATGAGGCAAGAAGCAAAGGGGAAAAAGGCAAATGCTGGAAATCTAAAACAGAAGCAGAAAAATGCTGGAAACATATGAAACTGTAGCCACACAGAGATTTCTCTTGGCAAATGCTGCCAGGCCGGCTGAGCTTTTCGAGCAACTTCTATTTTGTTGCCACAGAGAGAAAGGTGACTTGAAAGCAATAGCTTTTGACATCAAGGTTTGGAGGTGCTGGTATTGGACTGGGGTGGACAAAGTTAAAAATCATACAGCACCTGTTATAGAACAATGAGTTTATTTGAAATAACTAGCTTTTGGAGTGCTGCTCCTTCATAGGTCACAACCACCTGATGAAGAATCAGCGCTTCAAAAACAAGTGCTTCCAAGTAAACCTGTTGAACTATAACCAGGTATTGTGTGATTTTTAACTTCGACATCAAGACAGCATTTGACGAGGTGTCGTATAGCTGAAAGAGAGCGAGAGCAAGAGGAAGAGAGAGAGAGAGAAAGAGCAGACACCAAATGAAATGGTGTTAGAGTGCAAGAGAGTTGCTGTCAGATAAACCAGAGAGAGAGAAAAGTGCAACAGGACTCCAGCAGCAGGAGCCATTGGTGATGGAGCACACTGAACAAAGGAGTTGAATAGTTCTTCAGACCTCCACCGGTAAGTGATGATGGTAAAGGAGAAAGTTAAAAATCACACAACATCAGGTTATAGTCCAACAGGTTTATTCAGAAGTACTAGCTTTCAGAGCGCTACTTCTTCATCAGACAGCTGTGGAGCAGGATCATAAGATAATGAATTTATAGCAAAAGGCTCTGTGTGTTATGATCCTGCTCCACAGCTACCTGATGAAGAAGCAGCGCTCTGAAAGCTAGTACTTCCAAATAAACTTGTTGGACTATTACCTGGTGTTGTGTGAGTTTTAACCTGATGAAGGAGCAGCACTCTGAAAGCTAGTGTTTCCAAATAAACCTGTTGGACTATAACCTGATGTACTGGTCCACCCCAGTCCAACACAGGCATCTCCGCATCATAGGAAAGGAGGGCAGTGGGAACAGTTCAATTGACTATTGTGAACAGGAGGCAGAGCAGATAGACAATGGAATTCCTCAGTCCAATGTCACCCACATGGTCATTTTTTGTACATAATATAAATAGTTGTCTTATTTATTCTTAATTTCTCTTCATGTTGATAATGACTTATTCCCAACAGAATAAAGAACCATTGCTTCATGATCTTTGAGCCTTCATATGTTTAAATTAATTGGTCATTTCGGGCACAGAGGGCAGGACTTCGCAGCTTATCATGGTGGACAAGGGAGAAAGGTGACTGACTAAGATGGTGTGGACGGTGAAGGAGTTGAAACTGGCAACGCCCATGAGAGACACTGAAGCTGTTCTGGGATCAATAAGGGGTCAGGTATTGGCAGAGGCACTTGAACCTGGAGGCCAAACCCAAATAAAAGCTCCCCATACATGCTCCCTACATGCTATGCAAGAAGGAAGCAGGACTCCAGGTTGGTTATTCCACTTGTGAATGAGTAGGAGGTTGGACAGATTCAGAGCAAGACTGGAAACACCCATTGATCAGGCGATTGACAACTAGAGTAAGGATGTACGGTGGTTCTGGCAGCCCTTTCTGACCTTCAGACGAAGATTCAGCAGATTGTCATCCACAAACTTACAAGTAAGATCCAAGCCAGGTGTGGTTTCACATTTGCCATCAATCTCAAAAGAGGGCCTCCAAAATCTTCAATTGATTAACACAGACCTCAGCAAACTGCACTATGCTTTGGAAGTCTAACATCCACCAATCCGGAGTGCTGCTCCTTCATCAGGTAGCTGTGGAGCAGGATCATAAGATGCTGAATTTATAGCAAAAGGCGCTGTGTATTACGATCCTGCTCCACAGCTACCTGATGAAGGAGCAGCACTCTGAAAGCTAATGAGGGAGTCTATACTGGCATGAACTTGTTGAGGAAGTGAAAGAGGATGATGGAGAAGGATAGAGTCCTCTTTCAGCTGGTTCATGACAAGGGGAATGAAGTGAAGTAACTCATCCTTCCTGACAGCCTCATGTCCAAATGGACACCAAGTGATGGATAAGTCAATAGCTTGGATCAGAGAACAGTGTCATTGGCCCCCTGCTGTTAATTTGTGAGATGTCTCCTTTGGCAAAAGCAGGAAGTGACTTCAACCTACATGGGATCTCTGGTCACTAAGAGATCTCTACATGTCCTTGCAATGGATTTTCCAATCCTTCACTCCAGTAGTAATAGCACCGAGAACATTTCTGTGCTCACAGATATATTCATCATGTTCACACAGGCCATTCCCACCTGTAGTCAAAAGGCCTCCATTACAGTGTTAGTACATAATCAGTTTTTTAACATTATTTCAGTTTTTAACATTAGCTTCACAGTGATCAATGTGTGTACTTTGAAGAAAAGATCCTGTAGGAGATTTGCGATGGCATTGTCCTATCATCTAGAGAGTAATGGATAGAGTGAATAATTTAACTGTCAGTTGCATTTCCATCTGCACACCATACTTCCTGAGAGTAAGCAAAAGGATCCTGAGTACTTTCTGGATCTGGTTTATATTGAGATAACACCCTATACTCAGCCATGGGTTACCCTCTACGTGATCTCTTCTTTAAACAAGACCCTGTCCTTCCTGCAGATCATCTCCTTGGTCTCACCACACCTTCAGATAGAGATGCTTAGTTCAATGTGTGATTGTCAAGTGTCAAACAAGGCTGAGCCAGTTTTTGATGTCCAATAGGACGAGGGGAGAGGTGCCGAGAAGGAAACCATTAACCGATCAAAGTCTGATAGGATTGACTTTCAAAATGGCACAAGGCTATTCCTCAGAAATTAAAATATCAGGAGTAGGATTAAGATACAAGATGTATGGGATGCTGAACCCTGGCAGTCATCAAGTGGCTGGACTAAGTGGCCATACCAACCCTGTAGCTTAGCTGGGTGGGTGGGCGGGCGGTGGGAAGCAGACTCAGCATAGTTCACATGAGGCCAGAATGATGAGGATGTAAGTGGCCCACTCAGTGTTGTTGGAGAACCTGAGGTATCAGTGCATGATGCCTCAAGTGAAGAGGAATTAGCTAATGATGCAAACCCTGGAGTGAGTTGTGCATTGTGAATCAGGGAGTACATCCTGTACGGGCAGGCTTACTCCCACCCTGGAAGATGGCAGAGGCCAGGTCAGATTAGAGGCGATGGGAGGCAAACGTTGAACCAACAAGTGCCGCCAATCATACAACTCTCAGAGCCCTGACTGACTTAGAGCCCAGTGTGAGAGAACCTCACCATAGCCCAAATCACTTGGAAAGTATCAGCCTAGATGGGAGGCTGAAAAGTTTTTCTCGGTCAAGTGCTGGATATTACTCTCAACCCTTATCATTTCCCCAGACCAGTGAGCAAGAATAGAATGCTGCTACTAATGAGCAATCCAGGAGATCTGCAATGACATTGCCCTATCATCATCAGAATTTCCTCCCTCACCCGAAATTCTGATTTCTCTCCACAGATGCTGCCAGACCTGCTGAGCTTTTCTAGCAATTTCTATTTCTGTTGCTAATCATGCTTAGCACGCAGTCACTGTGGCTATGTGCAGTTTGCAGAGTGGCACATTTTAAGCAGGGACTTCAAGCAAGTGGTGATGGTAATGGATAACACTGAACATGGGAGCTGAGCAATTCTCCAGGACCTCCACCAGTAGGTGGTGACAGTGAGGGAGGGCAACTGGAGCAGTTGAATGAGCTCTCACTGGAAAAGAAAGTATCCATTGGAGAGAGATTTGATGGGAAGGGAGAAAAAGTGCCAAAGAACCTCCTCAACCCAATGTAACTCAGTCATTCCCTGTATATTGTGTAAATATCTCCTTGTTTATCCTTAATTTCCCTTCATGTTTGTAATAACCTGCCAGTGAAATAAGGAATTCCAACTTCATGATCTTTCATATGTTCAAGTTTCATGTTGCATTAAGAAAATAGAAAAAAATGACAAAAGAGCAAGAGTGAACACCAGATAAAACACTGTAGAAGAGACAGCAAGAGCAGATGCCAGCTAAAGCAGCATGAGAAAGAGAAAGAGAGATGTAGACACCAGATAAGACAGTGCAAGAGACGGCAGGCACAATATAAATCACAAGAAAGAGAGCAGACCAGAAGAAAAAGCATGAGAGAGAGAGCAGACACCAGATAAAACAACATACAAGACAAAACAACATGCTAACAAGACAATGGTGACAGAAGATGAAATTATCACTATGAGCATTCAAATTGATAAGGAAGAAGTATTGGATACACTGTCAGTACATTAACTTGATGAGGTGCCGAGATGTACGAAGGATATTGGAGGAAGCATGTGTGCAAATAGTAGGGGCATTGGCAATCATCTTTGAGTCCTCCCTAGATTTAGGGACAGAGTGAGAGAATGGAGAATTGAAAACATTACCCCCTTGTTCAACAAAGCTTTTCAAGATATGTCCATAAATTACAGTCAGTTTTACTTCTGTTGAGGGGCCCTTTCAGATACAATTATTTGGGATAGAATTAATAGTCACATGGATAAGAGCTGGCTGATTCGGAAGACTCAGCATGGATTTGTTAAGGGAAAATTGGTCAACATTTTTAAAGAGTTAACAGAAACGGGTTGATGAGGGCATGTGATGTATGTATACTTCTTATGCCATCTTTTCAACCACACATTCAGCTGCATTATCCTTCTATTCTGTACTCACTTGCAAATAGCAAGTGAAACCCGCAGGGAAAAGAGAAAACCATCAGGCTTTGTTGCAAAAAAGAACAGCACACAGTTTTGTTACTTAATAAAAATTGACTTTATAATTTGAATAGCTTTGCATTCTGGCTTCAACTGAAAACTTTCTTTAACTAAATGCAGTCTTCCATCATTTGATTTTGTAGACATAAGCTCCTCAACTCTTTAACATATGTAGCTGCAGCTTCAGCCAATGGTGCATATCCTTCAATTTCTGCTTATGCTATTTTCTCCTGTTCACAGGACAGAAAAGCCCTGAAGCATCTACTCCAGAACCAAACATTCTGACCTTTTCACTTATGAAACTCAGAACGGTTATGGTTACTGGTTACCAGCTAAGTACTTGACAGCCTTATTTCTTTTTATAGGCAAACTGCAATTTCGTGAACTTTTCAGGCACTGAAATTAATCTTGCTGCTTATGCCAATCTAAGGGTACAAATTAAAAGTTAAACTTTCAATAAAGAGAATAGGGAAGTTTGCAGTAATAAAAGATTCCTTAATCAAAAATTAAATGATTTTAATTTGCTTTTAAAGTTCAATATCTTTGTCACTTACAGACTAAAAGATAACTGCTTTCAATGAATAGACCTATACAAAAAACTGTTATTTTGGCATTAAGAGATTAAGGCCCAGATCACACAGGCAGTAGTGAAATGTTTGTGCTAGCTGCTTCCCTCATAGAAAGTTGCTGACAACGGACCTGTGATCTCTGTGGTGTAGATAAAGTCTTTCCCAATCTTGGTTTAACTAAAGCTTCTGCAGGGGTCCAGCAACAATGATGTCAACAATTAGATTAACCATTGTAGAATTCTCACAGAAAACAACCCTGGAAGTAAAATGCACTGATTATCCATGAATTTCTTTTCAGAAAATACTGGAATATACAGATGGAATTAAGGTAGAAATTGAAATATCATCAACCACATAGTCTTTTTATTGTATTAAAACCAATGGGTAGAATTTTCCCAGCACCTGAACAGTGTAGGGCAATGGTGTGAAATTTTTTAAAATATGCTGAGCTTTGGTAAATTTCTGCAGTGGATCTTATAGATAGTACATGCTGTTGCCACTACATAACAGTGGTTAACATATGTGATGTTAATTAAGGAGGCTGTTTTGTCCTGGATTGCATAAAACTACTTAAGCGTTATTGGAACTGCAAATGATCCAAGCAAATGAGAATTAACCCTTCACACTTTTAACTTGTGCCTTGTAGATGGTGGACAGGTTTTGGGGAGTGAGGAAGTATGTTACTGGCTACAGTATTCCTAGCCTCTGAGCTCCTTGTGTAGCCACAATATTTATATAACTAGTTCAGTTGAGTTTCTGGTCTAACGTAACCCCAGAACTTCAATACTGGGTGAATTCAGCAATTCTAATGCCATTGAATGTCAAGATTAGATTCAGTCTTGTTGGATTTTCTCATTACCTGACGCTTGTTTCGTTTCAGTTACTGCCACTTGTCAACTCAAACCTGGCTATTGTCCGGGTCTTGCTGCATTTGGACATGGACTGCATCAAAATCTGAGGACTCATAATCAAAATTCTCCCTAAGTTGTGCAGCTGCATACTCACACAGCTGCTATAAGGTTTCACACACAGCAGTCAGGGTCCGCAGACTGATCACAGCATTGACTTCCAGTTCTGAATGGACTTTGGAGGCCTGTGCAGTCAGAAAGAAAACTAGAGGGTATGCTGGTCATGAATTGTGCTGAACAATGTGCAATCATCAGCGAACATCCCCACTTCTGCTTTTATGATGGAGGGAAGATCATTGATGAAACAACTGAAGATGTTTGGGTCAAGGACACTACCCTGAGAAACTCCCGCAGAGATGTCCTGGAGCTAAGATGACTGACCTCCAAAAACTTCAACCATCTTTGTTCATGCTAGACTCCAACCAGTACAGAAATTTCCCCAACTGTCTTTGACTCTAGTTTTATTAGGCTTGATACCACATTCAGTCAATGCTGCCTTGGGTCTAGGGCAGTCACTCTCACATTACTTTGGGCGTTCAGCTCTTTTGTCCATGTTTGAACCCAAGGCAGTAAAGAAGTCAGAAGCACTGAGACTGGTGGCAAGCAAACTAAGCATCACTGAGCAGGTTATTGCTCAGCAACATTACTGATGATTAAATATGAACTGATGGAACAATAATTGACATATATGGGCAACTTTCCTCATTGTTGGGTAGATGCCAATGTTGTGGTTGTACTGGAAGAGCTTGGTTAGGTTTGTAGCATGTTCTGAAACATGAGTTTTCCAGAAAGTTGTCAGGACCCACAGACTTTGCAATCTAGTGGTTTAAACTGTTTTTGATATCACATGGAGAGCATCAAATTGGCTGAAGACTAACATCCGCAGGTAGGATACAAATGTACTTTTTCTTGTATAGCACTCAAATAAAATTGACATCTCATAGCATTATAATTAAAAGGAATGAATCAATGACAATCACCATATCTATACACATGAGCATGATACCAGAGCAGCATAAATACTGATTGTTATTTGAAAAGTGCTAAAGTTTAAAATTGTTCTCTGCATAATTAAAGGCAGAAAATCCTTGAAATGCTCGATTGATTTGGCAGCATCTGTGAAGAGTAAAGCAAAGGAAATGCTTTGATTATTTTCAAGCCTTCCATGACTAAGGCCATAGTAATGGACATCTTAGTAATGGCCAGCACCTCCATAGGTATCAAAATACCTAGGTACTCTTGCCCCTTTTTTGGTTAGCTTGAGTTGCTTCGATGACTTCCATCGAAGACCTTATTATCTACATTGTGTATGATGCATTATCTAATTGAACATTTTGTATGAACGTTTATGTCAGTTGAGGTATAATAATGTATAAAACAGTGATAAATTATAAAGATTACATTTTCAGAATACTGAACGTTTGGTCCTGGTCTCGTCCTTTTCACCAACCACAAACCCTCCCCAACCAGCATTTGCATTTTTGCCTCCTTCCTTCTCACAGCTAAGGTCAGAAAACCCATTCCGAGTGAACTTTTTCCAATTTAATCAAAAGAATTTGTCGCACAAGATGTGATCTTAATAACAGGTAGAAGTTCAAGTGTAGATGTGCTGAACACTTTGTCGAATCCGTCTGTTTGGTCCACCAGCATGACCCTAAGCCTTGGGCCCACTTACCATTTTAATTATCCATCTTGCGCTCATAATCTGGCCTGACTTTCTGTACTGTTCTACTAAAACTTAAATTAAATTCCAGGCATCATTCTTAGCCTTTTAGACTTGACACTAAGTTTAACATTTTCAGATAATGGCCCTTACTCTCATTTCATGGGACAACACTTGAAGGTAACGATCATGCTTTTGCCACTTAAAGCTACTTCAAATCTATATTTTGATTATTTTCTTGTCTTATTATATGTCCCGTTTGCTTTGCACCATCATCCCTTTTGGCATTTAATATCGCTTGCCTGTAACAGACATTTTACTTTTATTTTCTTATCTTCCCTCATTTCCTGCCACCTTCTATACAGAAGCAAGTTATATCTCTAACTTTTTTACAGATGTCATCAATCTAAAACCTTGATTTAGAGTCTTAGAGTCATGGAGCTGTACATCATGGAAACAGACCCTTCAGTCCAATTCGTCCATACCGACCAGATATCCTAAATTAATCTAGTCCCATTTTCCAGCATTTGGCCCATATTCCTCTAAACTCTTCCTATTCATATTCCTAACTGGTTGCCTTTTAAATGCTGTAATTGTACCAGTCTCCACCACTTCCTCTGGCAGCTCACTCCATACATGCACAACCCTCTGGGTCAAAAAGTTGCCTCTTACATCCCTTTTAGATCTTTCAACTTAAAACTATACACTCTAGTTTTGGACTCCCCTATGCTAGTGAAAAGACCTTGGACATTCATTCTATCCATGCCCCTCACGATTTTATAAACCTCTATAAGGTCACCCCTCAGCCTCCAAAGAAAATAACTCCATCCTATTCAGCCTCTCCCTATAGCTCAAACCCTCTAACCCTGGCAATGTCCTTGTAAATCTTTTCTGAACCCTTCCAATTTTCACAACATCCTTCCTGTAGCAGGGAGATCAGAACTGCATGTAGTGTTCCGAAAGTGCTTAACTAATGTCCTGTACAGCTGCAACATGACCTCCCAACTCCTATACTCAATGCACTGAGCAGAAAGAAAAGCATTCAAAAGCTTGCTTCACTATCATAGAACATAGAACATAGAAAAATACAGCGCAGTACAGGCCCTTCGGCCCTCGATGTTGCGCCGACCGAAGCCTACCTAACCTACACTAGCCCAATAACCTCCATATGCTTATCCAATGCCTGCTTGAATGACCATAAAGAGGGAGAGTCCACCACTGATACTGGCAGGGCATTCCATGAACTCACAACCCTCTGAGTAAAACATCTACCCCGAACAACTGTCCTATACCAACCTCCCCTTAATTTAAAGCTGTGTCCCTTAGTAACAGCTGACTCCATACGCGGAAAAAGGTTCTCACTGTCAACCCTATCTAAACCCCTAATCATCTTGTACACCTCTATCAAATCTCCCCTAAACCTTCTTTTCTCCAATGAGAACAGCCCCAAGTGCCTCAGCCTTTCCTCATACGATCTTTCTACCATGCCAGGCAACATCCTGGTAAACCTCCTCTGCACCTGTTCCAGTGCCTCCACATCCTTCCTATAGTATGGCGACCAAAACTGCACACAATACTCCAGATAAGGCCGCACCAGAGTCTTATCCTATCTACCTGCAACTCTACTTTCAAGGAGTTATGAACCTGCACTCCAAAGTCTCTTTGTTCAGCAACACTCCCCAGGACCTTACCATTAAGTGTATAATGTTTCTTTTCCTATAGCTTCTGTCTGACCTGCTTAATATTACGAATATTTTCCATTTTTTAAAATTCCATATTTCCAGCATACACGTTATTTTGCTTTGCCAAGACCTTGCTTTTGGCAACAAAGTGTAACACAACATCCCTTTTGCGCTGCTTTTATTGCTTCTTTGCTCCAGAAAAGATAAGGCAATTGTGCTATTTAATTGTTACTTCCTAACAATGAAATAAATGAAGTCCCATGAAAATTTAAAAACTGCACCTTTTAAGCTATAATGCATATTGAAACAGTCACCTCATTCACCAAGCACTTCAGACAAGATAACCTACCCTGCAGTAAAAGGTCTGCTTTTAATGCTTTAAGATGTAACCATGTCAAACTGTAAATGTGTTGCACTTGATTAACAGTAGAACAGCCTTTGGAATTGATTTGAAGCCAGAGGCTAATTTCTGCAAAAGTGTTGCTATCTCTGGAAGAAATGGTAGATTTAGAGGCACGGAGAAAAGCATTGGGTGACAATGTCTAATAATCCATTAATAAAAGCAATTAAAAATTAAATGCAAGCTTAAACAAAAATGGTATTGAAAAATTCAGGAAGCGAGGAGAAGCGCTGTCAAAGAGGAATATCAGGGCTAGTATAATGATGCTTTAAATGATATAAATTGCATTTTTCAATGTTGTGTTAATTATGTAGTCATTTAAACCACTATTATGAATTTGCACTTATTTTAATATTAATTTTCCTGCCAATATAACCATGACCACAATGAAAGCTATAAGAGTAGTTGTGCCCAATTAGATTATGTGCATATTGTTAGAGTTGAATTTTTCTTAATGTGAAATATTTCTGTAATGTTATATTCCGAATATAAAGAGATAATGTGCAAAGTTGCACACAGCAGATTTCTCACCTAAATGCAAGCTCACCATGATGATACAAAGTGTTAATTAATTAAAGAAAAAGTTTGATATAAAATCTCAAACATCTCATTATCTAGTGAAAAGACAGCTTCTTGCAATATCTAATGTACCATTCATTCGGTGGGTCGATTTGTCCAGGCAGAACATGAAGGATTGTTCTGCTTCAACATTAATCTGCTCCCACCTCACAATAATAACTTTAACCACTAGGTTGATGTGCCAAGATGTGTTTTTAAATATTCAGCAAATTGAAAGTACACGTATCCTGTGAGAGTCAATGGAAGCAGTAGCCAGCAGTAAATAAGCTGCAGGAGCATACCAGCACCAAGGTTGCTTGTAAAAGTTCAATCTGAGTCAGCGAAAATTAATGAAGAACCTTTTCACCAAAGATGGCAAGTGAGAAAATCTAAATTGTAATCCAAGGATACAGTGGTTGATTTCATACACCCAAAATGAATTAAATCACTTTATGGAAGGATGAAAAATATTGTATTTAAAAGGAGAAATATTGGGCTGAGCAGCTAAAATTAGGCTCAAACCAGTATATTAAGTAAATGAACATTGACTTTTTTTTACATTCTGGAAAAGCTGCCACAAAAATCTTAATAAACAAATGGACACTTGTTAAAAATAAAGTTGGTGAAAATAACAGTGTAAGTCAACATGTGGTTTCTGGGTAAATGCCAGGTGGATGAGGAGTTTATTGAAAATGGTCTTTTGAGAGGAAAACAAATTTTCATTATTCAACTGAAAATATTTCTTAAGGAACAGGTTGCTGTGCAGTGACATCATTTTCTATGTAAAGTATACAAAAAGCCCAGAGAAGTAAGAAGGTTACAAATTCTATATAGGGCTAAACAGGGGCAAAAGAGTGGCATGGTGGCTCAATGGTTAATACTGCTACCTCACAGCACTAGGAACCCAGGTTCAATTCCAGCCTCGGGTGATTACATATTCTCCCTGTATCTGTGTGAGTTTCCTCTAGGTGCTCCAGTTTCTTCCCACAGTCCAAAGGTGTGCAGGTTAGGGGAATTGGCCATGCTAAGTTGCACACAGTGTTCAGGGATGTGTCAGTTAGGGGAAATGTAAAGTAAAAGGGAATGGGTCTGGGTGGGATACTCTTCAGAGGGTCAGTGTGGATTTGTTGGGCCAAATGGGCCTGTTTTCACACTGTAGGGATTATATGAAATAAAATCATCAGGGGAAATGGTGCAGAAAAATCTTTTTAAAAAGGAGCGGTTGTTGAGAAAATGGTGAAAATAACAGTAAAAATCAATAAAGATTACGGAAAAATGCAATATGGATGAGGATTTTATTGAAAGCAGTCTTTTGAGAAGAAAATAAATTCTTATCGCTCCACTGAAAGTATTTTTTAAAGGAGAGTTAGCCATTATTTTCAATATAAAACATGCAAAATGTCCTAAATAGGAAGGGTGCAATCATATGCAGTGCTAAAATGGAGCAAAATCATGGAAAAGAGAGGAAAAATGGTGAAGAAAACAGATTTTCCTTCATTTTATGCAAGTTAAAATACAGAAATCCTTTATTTTGGAACATAGAACGTAGAACATAGAACAATACTCCACAGAACAGGCCCTTCGGCCCTCGATGTTGTGCCGACCTGTGAGCTATTCTCAGCTTGTCACCCTACACTATTCCATCATCATCATCTATGTGCTTATCTAAGGATTGTTTAAATCTCCCTAATGTGACTGAGTTAACTACATTAGCAGGTCGGGCTTTCCACTCCCTTACCACTCTCTGAGTAAAGGAGCTGCCTCTGACATCTGTCTTAAATCTATCACCCCTCAATTTGTAGTTATGCCCTCTCGTACAAGCTGACGTCATCATCCTGGGAAAAAGACTTTCACTGTCTACCCTACCTAATCCTCTGATCATTTTGTATGCCTCTATCAAATCCCCCCTTAGTCTTCTTCTTTCCAATGAGAACAGACCCAAGTCTCTCAGCCTTTCCTCATAAGACCTACCCTCCAGACCAGGCAACATCCTGGTAAATCTCCTCTGCACATTTTCCAATGCTTCCACATCCTTCCTGAAATAAGGTGACCAGAACTGGACACAATATTCCAAGTGTGGCCACACTAGCGTTTTGTATAGTTGCAGCATGATATTGCGGCTCCGGAAATCAATCCCTTGACAAATGAAACCTAACACACCGTATGCCTTCTTAACAGCACTATTAACCTGGGTGGCACTTTCAGGGATCTATGTACATGGACTCCAAGATCCCTCTGCACATCCACACTACCAAGAATCTTTCCATTGACCTATTACTCTGCCTTCCTGTTGTTCTTCCCAAAGTGCATCACCTCACATTTCGCTGCATTGAACTCCATTCGCCACCTCTTAGCCCAGTTCTGCAATTTATCCAAGTCCCCCTGCAACCTGTAACATTCTTCCAAACTGTCCACTACTCCACCAATTTGAGTGTCATAAAGTAGGGGGCACCTGGATTTGAACATGCGACCTCTTGATCTGCAGTCAAATGCTCTACCACTGAGCTATGCTCCCATTTATTTAAATCATTTCAACAATCTTTAAGTACTTGAATACAATTTTTACAGCAAAAAGTGCAAAAATAATTTTGAAGCATTTATACTTTTCAACTTTATGGGAAAGTTTTGAAAAGTAAGACAGAAGTTAAATTTCTTCATGTTAATGGCAACTGATCAATTCAATATCATTATTCGGTTCCTGAAGAAATGTTTACAGATTTAGAACATCGTTGAAGAATATTCAACATTTAATGGAAGTGAGGTGATCCAACAATTCAAAACACTACACAGTAAAATCAAAATCTATAAAAAATTAGAAAAGTTTTCGCAATAACTTTCGACACAAGAAAAGCAGAAAAGAACAAATTGTGCATTTCTTTGCTGTCTTTTGAGATGATCTTTCTTATATTCACTCATAGAATGTCTGCATCACTGGCTGGGACAGCATTTATTGCCCATCTTTAGTTGCCTTTGAGAAGGTGGTGGTGAGTTGCCTTCTTGAATCTTCACAGTCCATTTGATGGGGATAGAATGAAAATGGCATTAGGGAGGAAGCTTTAACCCAGCTACCAAAATGAAAGGACATTTCCAAATCGGAATAATGAGTGGCTGGAGGGGACTTTGTTCACATGTGTTTGCTGACCTTGACCTTCTAGATGGTAGTGGTTATGTGCTTGGAAGGTGCTGTCTAATAAACCATGGTGAATATTTGCACCATATCTTTTAGGTAGCACACACAGCTGTGACTGAATCTCAATGGTGGAAGGAATGGATGTTCAATGTGACGCCAATCAAATTGGCTACTTTTTCCTGAATTGTCTCAAGCTTCTTCAGCATTATTGGAGCTGCACTTCATCAGACAAGTGGGGAGTATTCCATCATGTGTCCTGAAGAAAATGTAGAGAATCACTGGGAGACGCAGAGAGTTCTTCAAGAATTAGATCTTTTATTTGCAAACAAAAAACCATGACACTCAGAAAGCAGATACGCAAATGCCCCTGAACTTCAGGGTCCATGGTTTTTCATTTTTTTTATCATGTTTCTGTTAGCTTATCAGCATGTCCAACTATATTAATCAAAGTACCTCACTCTAGCTACACAAAAAAAACAGTGATGTTAGTTCCCATTATCTCTTTAGTTGTACATTCTACTTAATGTTTTTCTAATATCATGGTTAGATATTTAGTGCTAACTTTTGCAACAATGGTCTTTCATTCCGACTCTACTTAATATTTTCCTAATGTCATGATTAGATATTTATTATCACCTCTGCTACAATGATCATCCATTCCAGACTAACCTGTCATGATTAGATATTTAGCTATTCCATCTATTACAACAGTCTCCTGTCTCAAGCTGACTCTACTAACCATTAATTAGATATTTAATGTCATGTCCCAAATATTTATGGCTCTAATCTTGTCATAATGACACCTAACAGGGAGACTAGCTCTACTAACTGTTATCTCATCTCATCATCGTGACCTTTCAGCCTTAACCATACTCTGCTAATTGGGGTAAGAGAATTCCACTATTCTTATCCCATCTTGCCTTCCACAAACCACAGATTGCTAGAGGTCTTCATGCTTTAACCCTTCCCATGCTTTCATACTCTTTATTTTCCATACATACTGCTAACTTGGGCCTTGTAGATGTTAGGCAGGCTTTGGGGTGTCAGGAGATGAGTTATATGTTAAAAGATTCCACCCTCAGATCTTCTCTTGTAGCCATAATATTTATGTGACTGGTGAAGAAAGGTCACTGAACCCAAATCATTAAATCTGCTTTGTCTCCACTGATGCTGCCAGATATGCTGAGGTTTTTCCAGCAACTTCTGGTTTTCAGGCACAGTAAAGCCTTATTGCTCTATCAGAATATATGTTTATCTTATGTGAATCTTCATCCAAACACATGACCACAACTCAAAAGTAGCTAGGGAATTCCATCCCATGGCTATAGTGGATGAGAGTTCTCTAAACACTTCAAATACAAAATATTCGCTAAACTTGAAGCCAGTTTCTGGCAGGTCCCATTAGATGAGAAGACCAAACTTTTTATCACATTCATCATTCCATTTGGAAGATATCTAGGGTTGAAGGATATCATGTGGATAATAGTCTGGTCCATGCAGAAATACCATAAGAATAAAAGAATATGTACTTGAAACAGATGCAGGCAAAATGTATTGCCTTCGAAATATGAGTTTGTGTTGTAATGGCCCATGACTAAGTTGACAAGATGAATGCTTGGTCTTTTTAGCTAACCCAGGATGGTCAAAAAGGTTTGACAGTTATGTCTTAACAGATGCTCACAACAAGTATTATAATCTCCATATAGATATACTAGATAAGATGAGATTCTCTATAAGAAGTTAGTCAGGTTTCTATAAGGAAGCAGTTCTAAACATATAAGCATTCCAATAATGGGCATTTTTGTAAGGCTTAGTTTAGCAACAGTCCCAAGTTTAGTATTTAATAAAAAAAGAAGGAAAAGTTTGATCCTACAGTATTTTGATATTTTTAGGTAATTGTAGAATTAGGAAGGTAAACAATAAATTAGTGTGAAAAGATCAGCTGTATTCCTGGAGCAAAGGTTTCTAGGCAATAAAGAGGCCCAATGCATTATTAGGAAGATAAAGTAGTAAATAGTGTAAACATGACCTCTAAAAAAACATTGGCCAGGTTGTAAAAAGGTACGTCATGACTGAGAGAGATAAATAATTGAAACCTAAGTGTAGATGTAGATAATTTAAACAGATTCTTACATCCAAAGATCAAGGGAAGAGTGACAAAGACTGATAACAAAATACAGAAAGATGATGTAGCTGTCCCCTAGTTGTTTATGGAATCTAAAAAAGTTTCACTTAATGACTTGGTAGAGTTGGAAAGTGAAAGAATCTTGCCCTCATCAGTGCAGTTCAAACAAATGCTTTTCATTAAGATAACTAATAATGGAAAGTGTTCAGAGTGGAAATAAAAAAGCTCTATGTAGAAATGGAAACTTACCTTAAAATCCACTTACACCACTTACACCAAATAATAGGGTTTGCAAACTGCAGTTGTAACTCAGAGAGATTGTTGCTTGATCACTCAGGCAAAAGTGAGAGAGGGATTGTTCTCAATTTGTTAGCTGTGTCACAGTAATGTTATATTAGGAGAAAGTGAGGAGTGCAGATGCTGGAGATCAGAGTCAGGAGTGTGGTGCTGGAAAAGCCCTTGGCTTAGGCTCGAAACGGCGATTCTCCTGTTCCTCGGATGTGCCTGACCTGCTGTGCTAAAGTGTTTAGAGAACCCAGCACCACACTCTTGGCTAATGCTTTATTAGAATTAATTTTAAAGACTTTATAACAATTGGTTAAAATTAATATATTTCCTAATCTGCTATATTGATGTTAGCACAGAATTTGGAAGAGTTCTTAGTGAAAAGCAACAATTTAGGTTATTAGTAAATAATGCAGCGCAGCTGGCAAATGTCTGTAAAGGAATAACACTGCCAGAAGCATTTTAAGATTCCAAAGATAGGTAATGGAGGTATCTAGTAAACATCATGAGATTATGGGAGAACAAGGGCTGTCCATACAGTTATCCATCACTGATCGCATGTTTATTGGAATAGATGTATAGATTGAGGCGATGTGGCTAACAATGACAAAAATATTGCATGGAATTATTGTAACGTGAAGGGTATAAAAATGTTGGATTTTGCTGGGGAACTCGGAGCGTTATTGACCTCCAATCTGAGCTGGATATGAAAAGGGCAAATGTGTCCCATGTGAAGGCCAGCTTTGGGGTGGTCTTTGGCCTCTCCCACATATGGGATAATAGATCTCTGAATAAAGATTGCTTTTGTTAAGGAACCCGGGACATAAGGCTACCCTTTGATATTTCTCTCTACAATAGGTTTCAAATGAATTTATCTGATTTCTAGTAGAGATCATTGACAAGGATGTCATAAAGCCAGATCCTCAGAAAACAAGAGCAGTAAAAAAATGTTTCTTACGCAAAAGTCATGATCTCTAAGAGTGGTAAACTAGTCAGCAAAACTAGTTCCTGACTTGGCAACTATCAATGAATATTAGAGACAATGGTTCTACAACATTTAAAAGGCATTTGGATGGGTATGTAAACTGGAGGAGTTTAAAGGGGTGCAGGCCAAATGCTGGCTAATGGGATCAGGTCAAACTGGAACACCTGGTGCTGTGGACAAGTTGGACTGAAGGGTCTGTTTCTGTGTTATATGACTCTGTGACTCAATTGATCTCAAGGATGGTCTTGGACACACATCTCGAAGAGGCCTTTCAGACAAACAGAGATATGCTGACTTCAACACATGTTATGGTTTATTGCAATCCACCGTTTCGAGTTGTTATTGGTGGAGAGCCTCAGACACAGTAATTGGAGCAGTTCTTTTCCAAGAAAAGCTAGATGGGACAGTAGACCAGAGGATTATGCAACCCAAGAATTATCCAGTCAGAAACTCAAAGTGAAGTTATTGAAAAGGAAGCGCTGTTGGTTACACAAACAATGAGAGATTTTTGCACTAAATAATTGAATTCACATTCTTACAGAGACCAATAATAAACCATTGGTCTCACCATTAGATGAAGAAGAAATGGCAAGGGTATTTCCATGGATACAACAACCTTATTTTCATCTCACAAGATTGTAAAATGAGGCCAAACATGTGGAAGAATTATAGTCATTAGTAGATGCGTACTACAGGATAACTGTTGCTAACCTTATGCCAACAGGTAATGAACTCAACAAGGAATTGTGGCCAGAAACAAGCTAGTCTTAACCCTAGAGGTGCAAGCAAAAGGATCCCAAATGCCTCATCATGCATTGTTGCTGTATAGGGGTATGTACAAAGGAAATCTAGTGGCTGAATTATGAGAACTCATTTGAGCAGAACTATTGTTGATAATGCATCAGTTGATAATAATAGACTAGTTATCCCTCCACAAATGAGTCACATAAATTTAAAATCAATTCTAATAAAGAACAGAAGCTTTATCAACAGAAAGTGATTAACTACAATAGGTGATTTCATATCAAAGCTTTGCCAAGTCAGAAACAAGAAAATGAAACAACGTGGATTAAGATTTTAACATGAATATTGCAGTCATGCAATATGTACCACACTAGCAATGACTGAACATCAGAAGGACTCAGAATCACAGACACCTTGTCTCACTAAAGAACCATAATCCATCACTACTGTAATGGAATGTCCCTGAAGAAAAATGCAATTTTTCGATCAGAATGGATACTCAACCTCCAAATCATTTATAAAGGGAGGGACTTGGTGTGTGTGAGGGGGTGGGAGGGAAAGGGAGATGAGGTAGTAGAAATTTTTAAACAATTGCACAAAGACCTTAATAACCAGAGAAAAGCTTGGAGTTGAGTAGGGATTTGGCAGAGTTGTGTCATTGTGTCAGATGTTCTACCCATCAGCATTTGTTCATGGGTGGAGTGAACTGAAGTTTCTGGAGTTGTTGGAGTTCTGTGCTTGTTACTGATGCATATAAAAATGTTTTAGTAGTTGTAGGCCATACAAATACCTGAACAAAGAATAAGCGTAGGCTACTTGGCCTGCAATTCAATAAGATGATGACTGATCTCATCTCAACCTCAGTTCTACATTCCTGCAGATGCTTGACAATCTTTTGTCCTGAAATGCGAACTTTCTCTTAAGTTGTTTCTGATGTCTCACAAGAGTCAATCATGTATCTCAAATGTAATGTAAGTAGCTGCTAAGAAATATAAAGGAAACCTATTTTCTGATCATTATGATTGAGCTTGTATTCTGCCTAAGATGCCATGTGGGCAACCTTCCCCACATGGTCTCAGTAACCTAAACTAACACAAGCAAGAAGGATTAATGGCTGTGAAGCTACCCATGATATCCCCAATAATTCCAGCAGAAACCAACATACTTACGACCCATAATGTGCAAGGAATATATAGGTTAATAATTATATGATTCTTTGTTAATGCACAATTTCCTAAACTATCTACTTTAAAATATATAAGGAATTGCAGCAAGAGTTCCAATGAAATCAGGAGATGGCTAATTGCAATAATATTTTAAAAGTTTCTCAATAGCAATCTTTCAGCTCTAATTTTGGATATACTTTTAATGTGGTAACTTAATTATCGTAATGGAATTGAAATTATTTGTATTTGCTGTTGTAGATTCCAAATGTGTGTGCGCCCCCTGTTCCACAGTGCAGTTTCTCTTTGAGTCACACAAAGGAATGAACTGTTTCTTCAAGTTGTTTTTGAAGCCCTGAAGAAATGTTAATCCAAATCGACAAATTATCCACATCACCATCTTAACCAGCAACATTCACTTCTCCATACTACCAATGCTCTCCCCATGATTACAATCCACATTTTAAACTTCTAACACACAAAATTATTCTTAATATTTACAGCAAAAATATCAGCAAACTAGTCATCATTTCTGGTAATGATGTGAAGGATTTTCTATATTTTGTGACACAACTTTCTTAATGTGTTTTTCTTACATTGTTTGGTGTGAAGAATAACCACAATGCAAATCCTGTAAGGTGAATATTGCAATTAAAAATGGCTTCAAATGATAAAGCTTGAAGTCCAAAGCACTTTAATGTATTTTTAAACTGATAGGATTTGATGTTTAAACCCTCAGATTCCTATTTCCTTGTATTAATGGAAAATTATTGAAGCATACCTTTTACTTTCTCGACTTATGTTTAATTCATTCAATAAATGGTGTGAACAAAGTAGAAAGAAGCAAGGAAAGGTATCCTCTAATCAACAAAGTTTACATTCTCCAATCATACCATATTAAGGGGATTTACAATGATGATTGGATTAGAAAAATGAAAGGAAAATTGCATGTCTTCACTAGTATGTGTACTATGCTAGCTGAGCAGATTAGTCTGTCAATTTAAATAATAGGTAAGTGTGTGTCAAAGTGTAATGTGATGCAAAGATATTTAGGAGACAATGCTCACTATAACTGGCTCTGCTACGTTCTGTTTTATTTCACATGATGAAAAAAATGATCATTCTCTAATTACTTGCCCTTCCATCTGGAACAAACTGAATGCAAGTGCAGGCCATTTGTTCATGTCTTATTTCATCATGTCTAAACCTAATTCTAATTTTCTTTTGAATTTTGAATAAATCCAATTTCTGCAATTTACTCACAGAAGCCTTCATTTCAATATATAGCAGAACAGCACTTGATAGAAATTTACCGAGTACAAAGCAACTTCTGAAACTAACTTATACGCAGCACAATCTAGTAAATGAATTCAGTTCCCTCCTCTCCCTTTCACATCAAACATTATGATTACATTTGAGGTAACATTCACTTTTGGCAAGTGCAGAAGACTGGCTATTTTGGGGTTGGCAATGTATCAGACATGATGGGGGATTCTTTTCTCATGAGGTCCTCCCTTGATAAATCAATATTTCTCCATGTTGAACATCAACGGCATGCAATGTAATCTAGTTGGGGACTTTCCTGTCCATTTAGTGCTTGGATTACACTATTGCTGGCCAGTGCTGAGGAGTACCATCAGACTGGTCTTGTGAAAGTTGTATATAGAACAACACACAAGAATTGTCAATTTGATTTAATCTTCTCAAATCTACATGTTACAGATGAATCTGTTCATTGTGGTAGAACTGACTACTGCACAGTTGTCATGGAGACAAAGACCTGTCTTCAACTGAGGTCAAATCAATATGTAATTTCATGACCTAGTATGTTCCTCTTTCCTGCTTCACCCACAAGTGAGATGAATGAGCCTTGTTCATTCAAAAGTTTGGAAGTATGTGCCAGGCCAACTCTAGGTAGCCTTGAAAGCTAAATGAAAGATATTGATGAAGCAACTGCATAGAATTGCATGCCTCATAAACTGTGAAAGCCACATGGTATAAAGAAAACTAAACAATCCCAAATCAAGCAATCTTAAGCATTGATGTTTAGATTAAATGCATAGGAAATGTTTTGGCAGTGGTCAGACATGTTTTAATAACCTGTGACTTTGATTTGCTGAAATCCATGGGTGACATTGGTTAATTTACTAATGGGCAGATTCCTGGGCTTCAGTGCTTAAAAGAGAAAGGGAATGTGTAAAAGAAAGGAAGACAACAATTTCAGAAACACAATTTAGAGTATCCATTAGAACTGACCCCATTTATTCAAGGTTAAAATTGATAGCTCCAAGAGCAGTGATTTTTAGCTCACGTGGACTCATTCAATTGCAGATTTTAAGTATATATGCCTCGGTGGCTGCACAAATAACATAGCTGGCTTGAATGTATCCAAAGACCTGCTGAAATTGCAGGGGTATAATGAAGGATAATGAATGCTACTAAAAAAGAACAAAGTGGAAACATCAAAAGGTACAAATGAGGAAGTATTTTGTGTTCAACATCCATATAGGCAGTCCCTAGGTTGCAAAAGCATTCCATTCCACAGTCCATTTACAAGTCGACTTGTTTGGAAATAAAGCATAATGTAGGAAATGGAAAGCAGATGTTGTAGTTACAGAAAATGTTCACATGTCAGGTAATTAAAATTAAAATCATGTACAGGTTCACATTCGTAAATACAAGCTTTTTTAAGTCAGATGCTTATAAATCAGGAACCCCCTGTGCAACTGTGTGTTTTCTGCAGCTATTAGACAGTTACCTGTGAAAGTAAATTTCATGATCTAAATCTAAGCGCAACACACAAAGTGTTCTGAAGGTTCATCCGATCATAATGGGCAGAATTATGCTGTATGTGAGGGTGCAGGTGAGAAAGGAGGGAAAATACAATGCAAATCAAAAAAAAATCAGATGGTCAGTGACAAAAATATTTTCCTGATTTCCCCCCAAGTGGCTTCAGAATCTCACCCCTAGTGGCAGCTGTCTTATTTTGATGAGGTCACCATCCTCTTCAACCCTTCACCCACAAAGTTCCACATTGGAGAACCACCTGGCATCATGAGGCCTGCCCTCAGGCCATTTCAGACATTACTTAAGCCCTTTGAACACTTTAGTTTGGAGGTCAGAGCCCCTTTGTCTTTCATGTTTCAGCCACAGAGGAACTGAAATGCATCATATGCATTTGCACAGGATGCTTCTACACTGCCTTTGACAACATGCGTCTTATGGTTCTTTGTTTGTTTTCTTAGCGCTCACTCACTTTGCATTTACTTGGAGGCTGCAAGTCTCTGTGTACTTCATATTGATTTCTCAATGAACACTGACTTCAGCACTGACTCTCAGTCTGCCAACATCTGTGGGGCCTGCACCACTTTATTAGTGTAGAGGAAGAAGCTGGCAGTTTGTGATGGTAGGTAGCACTGAACAGTCAACCTATCAGCCAGATAAAGGGTGGACATGTCACTGTGTAGTACTGTGGAACGTCATCACCAGACCTGCAGCACATGCCAGCAGTTTGTTCAGCAATTGAATGGTGATAAGTGAAATATGAGAGCAGTTGGGCAGTATTGTAGAACAGGGAGACCTAGGGGTGCAAGTACATAATTCTTTGAAGTTTGCATTACATGTATACTGAGTAGTTAAGAAGGCATTTAACACACTTGCCCTCGTTGCTCAGACTTTTGAATATAGGAGTTGGGATGTTATGTTGAGGTTATACAGGACATCAGTGAGGCCTCTTTTGCAGTAGTGTGTCTAGCTCTGGTCATCCTGTTATCGGAAGATTATTATCAAGCCGGAGAGGGTTCAGAAAAAACTTACCAGTGTGTTGCTGGGAATGGAGAGCTTGACTTATACAGAGAGGCTAGATAAGCTGGGATGTTTTTCATTGGAGCACAGGAAGTTGAGGGGTTATCTTGTAGAGGTTTTGAAAATCATGAGGGGTACCAATAAAGTAAATGGCAGTTGTCTTTTTCCTATAGTTGTGGATTTCAAGATGACGGGGTATATTTGTAAGGTGAGAGGAGAAAGATTTAAAACGGATATGAGGGACAAATTTTATACACAGAGCGCAAGAATGCACATCCAGAAGAGGTAGTGGATGCAGGTACAGTTACAATGTTTCAAAGACATTTGGATAAGTTCATGAATAAGAAAGGTTTGGAAGGATATGGGCCAAGCTCAGGCAGTTGGGACTGGTTTGGTTTGGGAACATGGTCGGCATGGACTGGTTGGACTGAAGGGCCTTTTTCAATGCTGTATGACTCTATAAATCAGAGTTAAAAATCACACAACACCAGGTTATAGTCCAACAGGTTTAATTGGAAGCACACTAGCTTTTGGAGCGACGCTCCTTCATCAGGTGATTGTGGAGGGCTCGATTGTAACACAGAATTTATAGCAAAAATTTGCAGTGTGATGTAACTGAAATTATACATTGACAAATTGATTGTCTATTAAGCCTTTCATCTGTTAGAATACAGTGATAGTTTCACTTTTTTCATGTGTAAATCACAAAACCATTTTTTAAAAGTTGCATTCTCGGGTTAGCTGTTAACAATGATGATCGCTAGACAATATGTTGAAGGTGTTAGCCCCCTGTGCTCTCTGTCTATGACCTGATGTTTAGATTGATTCTAATCTATAAAGTGAGATAACAGAGTTTTACATAAATTCTGTTATCTCACTTTTTAGATTAGAATCAATCTAAACATCAGGTCATAGACAGAGAACACAGGGGGCTAACACCTTCAACATATTGTCTAGCGATCATCATTGTTAACAGCTAACCCGAGAATGCAATTTTTAAAAAAAGGGTTTTGTGATTTACACATGAAAGAAGTGAAACTATTACTGTATTCTAACAGATGAAAGGCTTAACAGACAATCAATTTGTCAATGTATAATTTCAGTTCCATCACACTGCAAATTTTTGCTATAAATTCTGTGTTACGATCGAGCCCTCCACAATCACCTGATGAAGGAGCGTCGCTCCAAAAGCTAGTGTGCTTCCAATTAAACCTGTTGGACTATAACCTGGTGTTGTGTGATTTTTAACTTTGTACACCCCAGTCCAACACCGGCATCTCCAAATCATGTCTATAAATCAGTTTAGATATATTGAGTGAACAATTCACTCCTGTTCATTTTGGACTTGCACTGAAAGTGAAAATTGCTCCAAAAACATACTGGATTTGTCTTTCCAGCTTCCATTGACATTTGTAATGATCTAATCCACGCACTACAAGCGGAGCTAAGCATTGATTTTGCACCTACACCATTAATTCTTTTGTTATTTTAGTTTATTGCAGTTATTTGTTGAATATTATGAAAATATTCAAATTTCTTTGAATTTAAATTTGATGGTTATTAATCACAGCTGTTGAAAATTATAATTTTGTCTTCCTGAAGTTCACTGTCGGTTTACCAAATAAATGCAACACAATTATCTTCTCCAAAATCGCAAGATAAACAGCATCTGTTTGATTTAACAAAATGTCAAATCCTGAAATTAAAATGACTGAATTAGTATGAGGTAAAACAATCAAGGTAGTTTCCTTTCTTGTTAACAGCTAAATATTTACAGGAATGGATCATATGCCCATTTTACACACTGCTCTATTTTGAGGTTCCTGTCATTTTTATGGATGAAAGATGGATGATCTTTGCTTTCCATAGTGCATATTTTTTAAGAAATAAAATATACGTGTTTTAACGCCCTCCTCCCCAAATGTGCGACATGTTCCGTTAAATGAAGCCAACATGTTAATTGCCATCTATCATTGTGAATATTTCCTGTTATTATCTGATTTTAGCAAGTTTGCACTGATAGCAGTGTATATCAAGGAAACTGTTTCTCAAGGTTGATTCCTTCTTCGGGGCATTAATAATTCATGCCTTGTTGTAACATCAATAATATAGTTGTTGAACTTCAGTGCTCAGTAATTAGTTGACATTAGGCTTTGCTTTTAAATTGTAGCCTGAAACATGTAAAATTCTCCCATCTTCAGTCATGAACACTTGCATTATTCTGTCAAATCTTTCCACTGTATTTTGGCCCAGTAGGTCTTTTATCTCCCACGTTTATGATTACAAAATTTCCCTAAAGGATAATTCTCTCTCTGTTTGACATAAAATAGGAATAAAGGCCCAAATATTCCAATGGCTGTTAAAACAGATTGTAAGCCTAACATTACCTATTTAATTACTGGTGATTTTTTTCTGGCAAAGCTCTGATCAGACCTGTCCGGAATGTATCCATGACTGAAACCAGGGAGAAATTCATTCAGGGAAGGAGTAGCTTTGCCGATCAAGACTTGTTCGTTTTAGTGTAGCACTTGCTGATATATTTAAGAAATCAGAGATTCCAAAGGCATTTTGATAGTGGATGAGGAGAGGTAAGTGAGGAGATAGGCTGGAAGGGATTGTAGGTAATGGGATTGTCTGCCAGATGGGTAGGGTGTCAGGTAAGTAGACCTGCTTAGGGTAGATCAACAGGAAGCCACCTTCAGGGGAAGTTGCAGTGTTCGAGGGCAGTTGGTTCCAGCAGAGTCTGGTCAGATGTTGGCTCAGAGCAGAACTAAGATGTGGCTGTGGTCCATGGGAAGTGTCATAGGTTGGAGAGGTGTGGTTGAGGAAAGATTAGTGGCTGAGTTGGATGTTGATCTTGATTATTATCTAAGGAGCTAGAGCAGGTTTTGAATCTTCTCACTTTTTCAGGATAACTTTGTACTTAAATGAGTAGGAATGTTTGAAATTCTCTGACTTTAGGGGTTTTTGGGAGGGTTCCAACCACAGAAGAATGTCCCATCATTCTCACAGACAATTCACTCACACTGAGCTGCATCAGGAATTCTACACAATCCTGACAGACAACTTCAATGACTATTTAGCCACTGAAATATCTAATGATAAATCAGTGACTCCAAAAACCTACAGTTGTGGAAACAAAGGTTTCCAACACCAACACTAGAACTCAAGACCCCCAGCCACCCCAACCAGGTTTTTGGAAATTGAGTGATAGAATACAGAGGAAGAGATTAGATAAGAGTTCTAAACAGTAGTGTCTGTAATTTATTTTATTCATTCACAGGATGAGGGTGCATTCCTAATTGCCCAGAGGGCAATTGAGAGTCAACCACATTTCTGTGGCTCTGGGATCACACATAGGCTAGACCAGATAAGGATGACAGATTTCCTTCTCTAAAGGGAATTAGTGAATGAGATGGATTTTTCCCTGACAATTGTCAATAGATTTATAGTAGTCATTAAATTCTTAATTCCAGCTATTTAATCGAACTCAAATTTCAACATCTGCCATGGAGGGATTCAAACCCAGGTCCCTGGAACTTTACCTGGGTCTCTGGATTAACAGTCCAGCAATAATACCACTAGGCCATCAACTCCTGTTGTATATGCAATGTAATAAAGCCAACCTTTGGAGAAAACAATTTACTTCTTTAATCTCCAAATGCATAGAAAATAATAGGATTGGCTGTTATTAAAAGAGGCAGTTAATAGCTGGAATTTCTGAGTCAGAATTCTTTTCAGTTTGTAAAACTATACTTGCCTCTTCCAATAAACTGTGTATTTTTTTCTCTGGTGTCTTTATTGTATGTCATATGACTGCATGTATTGTCAGCAAATATTGAGATTCTACATCTTGACACAAAAAATCAAAATAATATACAAACACCAAGAACAAAACAGAATAGAACATAGAACTGTACAGCACAGTACGGGCTCTTCGGCCCACGATGTTGTTGCAAGCATTTATCTTAATTTAAGATCAACCTAACCTGCAAACCCCTCGATTTACTGCCGACCATGTGCTTGTCCAGCAGTCGCTTAAATGTCCCGAAGACCTCTGACTCTACTACCACTCTCTGTGTAAAGAACCTACCTCTGACATCTCCCCTATACCTTCCCCCAATCACTTTAAAATTATGACCCCTCGTGACAGCCATTTCTGTCCTGGGGAAAGGCCTCTGGCTATCTACTCTATCTATGCCTCTCATTGCCTAGTACACCTCTAACAAGTCACCGCTTTTCCTTCTTCTCTCCAATGTGAAAAGCCTGAGCTCACTCAATCTCTTTTTGTAAGTATAGCCCTCCAATGCAGGGAGCATCCTGGTAAAATGTTATACAATGTCCAATCCTTCTCCAACGAAAACAATACCCAATTAGCAGAATTCTGCTTACAGCCCATTATACAATTTTTTTATCCATTTAGCTACCTCTTCTCTTTATTTGTATTCATTTTTCAAGCATTATAATTATTGAATACCCATGTGTACAACATCTACCGAATAACCTCAAAACTTGCCAATAAGATTGCGGAGGGTTTATTGCTGACCATCACTATCCATGTAAATAACTTGTATAGTAATGAGAAAGATTGACTGCACAATTTCTCCATCATTCTTTCATTGAAGTTGTGGGAGACAATCAGGGAACTTGCATGGAAATGGTAAGCCCATCACTTTGCACTGTTGAGTAGGTGGTGCAACAGGGTTGGGTGGAAGAGTTATATGGAGATTTGTGTGCTCCCTCCAATGCCTCAGCTCCATTTCTGTATATTCCTGACAAGGTCGATGTGATCAGTGCCTTCCTGAATGAGACTTCTCCATTTTGGTTGTCACAAACCAGCTTCTCCCCAAGTCGGCAAAGATCTTTGATCTTGTCAGTGATGCTTTGAGGACATCCCTAAAGTGTTTGTTTCTGCTATCGCCTTCAGCTACAACTGAATCTCTAAAACTAAGGCCCTTTTCTAACCCGGTCACACAGCAAAACACCTCTCTCCATCAATTAAGAATAATGTCAGCGTGTTAGAAAATGTTGTTCTGTCTCCATAATGTAGGAGCCTCCTCTTGATGAAGGCAGCCATAAATTATTAAATTTATCAGTGTTACCACATAGTTTTGCCTTAAATACTGCATGAGGATTGCTCCTCCCAGTGAAATAATTTATAGACTGAGGTAAGCACATGAATAGGAAAGTTTTTGAAAGATATGTATCAGGAGCAGGCAGGTGGGACTAATTTAGCTTGACATTATGTTTGGCATAGACTGGTTGGACCAAAGGATCTGTTTCTGTGCCGTCTGACTGTATGACTGTACGTGCAGGATGTCTGACTATCAGTTTGGTTACTGTGTGATGCTGGTCCTGCCAATACACTTTTGCTGGTTCATTTTGCAGTCCCCAACAGTAAGTAATTTGTGTTCATATTTCCCTCAGTTCACAAGGTGTTTATTGGTTGCAAGGGAATATGTGGTACAAGTAAGCAATCATCAGGAAGCCTTATTTCTCCTGAAGCTATAATAGGTCAAGACGTCTGGAACTAATGTTGATGTTTGGCAGAGCTATCCCCATCTGACTGTATATCATGATGTACCCAACTTTAATGAGTCAACCCTGTTAATTGAACGAAATATGATGGGATGATGATTGAGTGGTCAAGGTTGATCAATGTGTCCTTGAGTGATAGTATGTGAGTGAAAAGTTTAAATAATCCACAGGGCAGCTTTTCCGACTTGGGGCTCCATCTCAAAGATAGTAATGAAAAGAAACTTGCAGGATGAGTTGGCCCAAATGTTTTCTGAGTATAATACTTGGGTCACTACAAATAGGTCTTCTTACAGAGTCTTAGAGATGTACAATATGGAAACAGACCCTTCGGTCCAACCCGTCCATGCTGACCAGATATCCAAACCTAATCTCTTCCCATTTGTCAGCACTTGGCCCATATCCCTCTAAACCCTTTATGGGAGAAATTCAGCCCAATAAATCAGAGATCACAAAGAGGATGGCAGTGAAATTGACAAGTGCTTTATTAAACAAAGCAATATTGAGGAAGAGAAATTGACCAGGCTGACAGAACTGATTCTCTGCACAGATAACCAGAATGCTATTCCCCGAATGGAAGGTGCAGGCAGGCTTTATAGGGGTACAACACAAAGGTGACAATTGTAAAGCAGTTACAGTACAATGGTGAAAATTGTAAAGTGATTAAAAAAGAATAAACTGAATGGAAATTAATCAAGAGATTTGTAATTGAAACAGGAGATTCCAGCCACCTCTGTGAGTGGGTGAGAATGTCTTCTAGAGGATTCTTCATTGTATTTACCGTCCGCGTGAATATGTGTAAATGTTCCTTCTCCTGGCATCCAGGTCTGTCCATTGAGTTCCTCCTGCGAGTGAAGTCTTCCAGGGTCTCTCGGTCTGCCTCTTTGTTAATGTGGTATCGGCTTCAATGGGAAATGAGCCTGCCCTTAGGGTATTGGGACCGCAGTGCTAATAGGGCTGGCAGAATTACTGTGAAGGCTGTTTGGGAAGTGTATTCTCTGGTCTGGGAGTAGCTTTCACAGATCTACTTCTGTGTTTTTTAGGTGGTCATGCAGGGTAGCAGGGTAGCAGATCTTTCTCCCACACCTATTCATGTACCCATCTCTTGCCTTTTAAATGTTGTAAATGTACCAGTCTCCACCTCTTCCTCTGGCAGCTCATTCCATATATGTACCACGCTCTGTGTGAAAAAGTTGCCCCTTAGGTCCCTTTTAAATGTTTCCCCTCTCACCCTAAATGTCTGCCCTCTAGTTCTGGACTCCCCCACCCCAGGGAAAAGACCTTGTCCTTTTACGCTATTCATGTGCCTCATGATTTTATAAACCTCTATAAAGTCACCCCTCAGCCTACGAAGCTCCAGAGAAACTAGTCCCAGCCAATTTTGCTTCTCCCTGTAGTTCAAATCCTCCAACATCCTTGTAAATTACTTGTTTTCTGTAATGATTGTCTTAAAACTGAGTGATTTGAATCATGATAATGGATCAGAATTCTGAAAGCCTATGCAAATTTTTAACTTGTAATTCCAAACACGATTTTAAGGAAAAGGAACCACTCGAGTCATACAGTCATACAGCATGGAAACAGAACCTTAGGCCCAACCAGTTCACACCGACTATGTTCCTAAACTAAACTAATCCCTGCCTGCAAGTGGCCCATATCCCTTTCCTACTCAAATATATCCAAATATCTTTTTAACATTGGAAGTGTACCTACATCCATCACTTCTGCTGGCAGTTCATTCCGAACACTAACCTCTCTCTGTGCAAAAACGTTGCCCCTCATGTCCTTTTTCAAATTTTTCTCCTCTTACTTTAATAAGACGCCCCATAGTTTTAAACTCCCCAACCCCAGGCAAATGACCTTTTGCTATTCACCTTATTTATGCCCCTCATGATTTTGCAAACTTCTATAAGGTCATCCCTAAAGCTCCTACGATCGAGTGTGAAAAATTCTAGCCGATCCAGCCGATTTTTGTAACTCGAACCCGTCATTCCCAGCAGCATCCTGGTAAATATTTCTGAACCCTTTCCAGTTTAATAATATCCTTCCTATAACAGGGCGACTAGAACTAGGCCTCATCAATATCTTGTATGACCCCAACATGACATCTCAACTCCGATACTCAAAGATCTGAGCAATGAAGGCAAGCGTGTTAAACGTCTTCTTTCAAAGAACTATGTACTTGAACCCCTAGGTCTCTGTGTTCACCCACTGCAAACAAAATAACTGTGAATGTAAATTCAGCGCCGACTGGTAAAGTCCTGTGTTGAATGCATAGATTGTCACATCTATAAAATGTCAGGGAAACATGAAATAGAGAGAGAGAGATATGTATATCAGGAAGAGATATTAATAAGGAAGACTATTATTCCTCTCGCAGCAGAAAGCCACCTCTAGCAGACATTTTTTTGCATTTTGTCCTTCCAAGAAGATACAAAAAAAGGCTTAAGACTGACTATGTGTATGCTAATGAGAGAAGCTATTGTAGAGGAAGATGTATGAATGGAATAAGATGTGCTAGTAAGGATGAGGCTGTGTATTAGATTCATGTGTAATAGCCTGGGTTTGAGCACCATGACACTGTGAATGTCAATCAAAGAACCATCCGCCATACACCCCTGCATTGCAGGTGAAACTTGTGTCTTGTTCCATGTGTTAGAAGCCAGATAGCTAACAAACCAGTCAATAGAAAACAGGAGAACAGAACACTTCTATTGTTCTGAGTGCTGCCAAACAACAACCACCAAAAAGGATTTCAACTAACCTGCAAATGCATTTATTGGTGTGTGACTATCTACCCTTTATGAACAATCCAGATTGTTATAGGTATAGCTTTTAGCTTTTATCTCTTTCTGGACGCAATTTTTATTCCTAATTTATGTGTTTCTACGTTGTATTATTGTTTCTTTTCAAAGTTAGTAACTAATTAACAGAAGCCTGTTTAAATTGGCTTCCTTTAAAACAAAGATTGATTTGGTCTTGGAGAAAGACACAATAAGCAAGGGATCATTTTAAATTAACCTGCTGCAACCAGCAGGGGCAAATGGTGAAACAGAAATGAAAGTTAGTTCATGCTTTTTCAAGTGGGAAAAATGATTTGGGGTATCTATCTGGAATCCAAGTAATTTGGGTAATTTCACTTGGATCTGTTCTCAACACATGTCATACCATATCAACGAGCTTGAAGGAGGTTTGAGACAGTTACATTAAATTCAATAGGCTGTGCAACTGAGAAATAACTATTCATCCTTGCAGATCTATGCCAGACTTTCGAGCTCCTTATGTGTGTCCTTCCAACTATCATGGAACTTTAACACTATAACCATCAATTCTATGCTCCTTCATGATCTCTGAAATATTATAAGCTCCAGGTGACTATGTCAAGTTTTCGCACCAAAGTAGAACTAAGAAAGAAAAGAAAAGAACCCCAACTCAGATGGATATAGGATAAAGGAGGAGATAAATCTTCCACTCTCGAGCAAAGATATGCGCTTGGTGGCAATACAGCCTGAGTCCAATAAGATGGTATTTGAAGGGATAAGGATCACAAATAGGTTTTAGGCATAATTATTTGACAGGAATGGTTTGCCCCTTCAGGAAACTAATGTTAGAGTTGCACTACCCAAGCAAATAATGTAAAAAGATGCAGATAACTGAATAACCAGGAACGCGACAATGCCAATCTGACCAAAGAACACACTCGTCAACTGAACAGACTGTCAAGACCTTTAATCCAGACCTTCAGAGTATCCTACATGCTCTCATCTCATGTACTTCTCCCAGAGGAGATTTTTACTATCTTCTAAAGATACACAAAGCCAACACAACTGGATGTCGCATTATATCAGGCAACAGGGCTCTGTGTGAGAACCTCGAGGGCATCTTGAAACCCATTGTACCAGGAAGCCCCAGCTCCTGTCGTGACACTACAGATTTCTTAAAGAAACTTAGCACCCATGGACCAGTCGAATCAGGAACGTTCCTCATCACAATGGACATTCTGGCATTCCATAACAGCATCCCCATGATGATGGCATTGCTGCAACAGCCTCAGTATTCAACACCAACAAGTGCCAATCTCCTGATGCCATCCTACAACTCATCCGTTTCATCCTCGTCCACAATGTTTTCACCTTCAACAATCAGATCTTCATCCAGACACATGGAATAGCCATGGGGATCAAACATTCACCCCAATATGCAAATATTTTCATGCACAACATTGAGCAAGACTTCTTTGCTATGCAGGGCCTCCAACCAATGCTATACACTAGAAACATGAATGACATTTTCTTCTGGATACATGGCGAGTAGTCACTGAAATCACCACACAGAGAGACCAACAAGTGTCATCCCACCATCAGATTTATCATTGACTACTCTTCAGAATCAGTCTCATCTTTGGACACATACATCTTCAACAAGGTCGGACACCTCAGTACCTCACTCTACTGCAAGCCCACAGATTACCTCACAATGCTGCACTTCTCCAGCTTCCACCCTAAATACATTAAAGAAGCCATCCCCTATGGACAAGTTCTGCGCATACACTGGATCTGCTCAGATGAGGAGGAATGTGACAGACACCTAAAGATTTTGAAGGACATCCTCATAAGAAAGGGATATGCTGCTCAACTCAACCAATGCCACTTCTGATGTGCCACACTGAAAAACCGCAAAGACCTCCTCAGAACACAAACACAAAATACACTTTTAGAGGACCCTTCATCATCCAGTACTTCCCCAGAGTGGGGAAGCCATGTTCTTCAGTCTTCAGTCTTCAATGTGTCAATGATGACGATGAGCATCTCGCTTTCAATCAACCACCAAACCTCAAAAAGACCATTATTCACAGCAAGCCACCCAGCCTTTAGGACATTGACCATAACACCACAAAACCCTGCCAAGACAAGCGCTGCAAGACATGGCAGATCATCAATATGGATACTATCATCACATGTTGGAACACCGCCCACCACATACTTGGCAGTTACTCACGTGACTCTGCCAGTGTTGTCTATCTCATACACTGTAGGCAAGGATGCCCTAAGACATGGTACAGTGGTGAGAACATGCAGACGTTACCACAACGGATGAATGGACACCGCACAACAATGGCCAGACAGGGACGTTCCCTCCTAGACGGAGAATACTTCAGCAATCAGGGACATTCAGCCTCTGATAAAGGAGAAGTGTTTTGCAAGGTGTTCTTCAAGATACACAACAACACAGAGTTGCCAAGCAGAAACTGATAGCCAAGTTCTGTACCCATGAAATGGCCTCAACCATGATCTTGGGCTCATTCTGCGTTACATGTAACCCCACCACACTGTTCAGTATCTGTAAAATCTTCCTTACTGTATTGTCTTAACACCATCACCTTGATAATTTGTTATGATCTCTCTGCCTTAATTGGTTTGTACAGTTTTGGATTACTGGTTACTTTGGTTAGACTTTCGGCATGTGACTCTTATACCTATCATGTTATTCCAGTCATTTGGTTTGTCTCCGACACCACCTTCTTTTTAATTTTTCATAATTATCTCTCTGCCTCAGTTAATCAGATCATAGATCATCCCTTTACTTGTTATTCAGCCGTTGATGGTTTACTCACACTGTCTAATACATTTGATCACCTGCAGAGACGTATTATTCGACGCTCCACTCACACCAGTTACATGATCTTTTGATCTCCCTGCCTATAATTCTGTATCTGTGTGCTTCACTCTCACTGCACCTGACGAAGTCCGAAGGCTTGTGATTTCAAGTAAACCTGTTGGATTATGACCTGGTGCCAGTTGACTTCTGATGTTATTCTTTATGATATTGTAAGATGTATCCACCTAAAAACTTACATGTTTTGTCAGCTCCATACGTAGACTGCGCATGCTGGGAATCCAAGTTCATGCAATCTGTAGTTGTCAAAAATATTGTGAATATGTTCAAAAACCAATTTTAAAGTATAATGTTCCTCCTCCCATCGTTGTGAACAGTACTACATGCTTATAAAGTATTTTACCCTCGTGGCAAGATATTCCATGACTATGTTTTCTATGCGGAAACATCCATTGTTTATAAATTCAATGTTCATTTCGATGTTTTCATTTAATATAAATAGTATAGCGTTGTTGAAAAATGTAATACTATGTTTAACTACAAAAAAGAAATTTGAAGTCCCTTCAAACATAATGCTTGGAATTCAATCACTGCTCATTAAAAAAACGTTGGACTGCAATGTGAAAACATTATTGTAAATAAAGCCAGAGAGAAAGAACTTCGGAGCAACCTTGTCAGGTTACTTCACGGTAAGATTTCAGGTGTGTAGCCATGCATATCTTTAGTGTCCTCAGATAAACATCTTCTCTGTTTAGGAAAATATTCTCATGCTCAGCATTTAACTGACATCAACCTTTAGAGCCTGGAGCAGAGTGAACTGACTCCAGAGACATTTGAGATGATGCGCATAGGATAGCAATGAATACAAAGACAATCAGCTGAAATTCCATGGAAGGCTTTAGTCACTGAATGAAGGGCAGAAACCTGGAAGAAATGAGAAAAGTAAAAACAACCTGTATACATTTGCCCAACTGTTGTGCTTATTTGTATTTTGTTTGTCTTTCCAAACCAGAACCATTAAATACTGAGGATGGTAAAAAATATGAAACAAAAACAGAAAATGCTGGAAATACTCAAAACCAGCAGCAATTATGGAGTGAGAAACAGTGGGTAAAATTTTAATGCAGCTGAACTATTCACAATGAAGTGAGGGAGGAACACAGTCATATTATGCTTTTTAATTCAGTCAGAGAATTAGCATCCTCCTTCTGTCACAAAGAAGGAAGCATGTTTGAACTGTAGTCACTGTTCTAATGTAGGTAATGCAGCAACCAATATGCACAGAGTAATCTCATAGACTGCAGTATGAAAATGGGAGAAAGTGAGGACTGCAGATGCTGGAGATCAGAGCTGAAAATGTGTTGCTGGAAAAGCGCAGCAGGTCAGGCAGCAGCCAAGGAGAAGAGAATCGACATTTCGGGCATGAGCCCTTCTTCAGGAATGAGGAGGGTGTGCCAAGCAGGCTAAGATAAAAGGTAGGGAGGAGGGACTTGGGGGAGGGGCATTGGGAATGAGATAGGTGGAAGGAGGTTAAGGTGAGGGTGATAGGCCAGAGAGGGGGTGGGGGCGGAGAGGTTGGGAAGAAGATTGCAGGTCAAGAAGGCGATGCTGAGTCCGAGGGTTGGTACTGAGATAAAGTGGGAGAAGGGGAAATGAGGAAGGTGGAGAAATCTGCATTCATCCCTTGTGGTTGGAGGGTTCCGAGGCGGAAGATGAGGCGCTCTTCCTCCAGGCGTCGTGTTGCCATGGTCTGGCGATGGAGGAGGCCAAAGACCTGCATGTCCTTGGCGGAGTGGGAGGGGGAGTTAAAGTGTTGAGCCACGGGGCGGTTTGGTTGGTTGGTGCGGGTGTCCCAGAGGTGTTTTCTGAAACGTTCCGCAAGGAGGCAGCCTGTCTCCCCAATGCAGAGGAGGCCACATCAGCTGCAGCGGATGCAGTAAATGATGTGTGTGGAGGTGCAGGTGAATTTGTGGCAGATATGGAAGGATCCCTTGGGGCCTTGGAGGGAAGTGAGGGAGGAGGTGTGCGCGCAAGTTTTGCATTTCTTGCGGTTGCAGGGGAAGGTGCCGGGAGTGGAGGTTGGGTTGGTGGGGGGTGTGGACTTGACGAGGGAATCGCGGAGGGAGTGGTCTTTCTGGAATGCTGATAGGGGAGGGGAGGGAAATATATCCTTGGTGGTGGGGTCTGTTTGGAGGTGGCAGAAATGACAAAGGATGATACAATGTATCTGGAGGTTGGTGGGGTGGTAAGTGAGGACCAGTGGGTGGTGATTGGAGGGGTGGTGTTCAAGGGCAGAGGAGCGGGAAGTGGAGGCGATGCGGTGGAGAGCATCGTCAACCACGTCTGAGGGGAAATTGCGGTCTTTGAAGAAGGAGGCCATCTGGTTTATTTGGTATTGGAATTGGAGCAGATGTGGCGGAGGCAAAGGAATTGGGAATATGGGATGGCGTTTTTACAGGGGGCAGGGTGGGATGAGGTGTAATCTAGGTAGCTGTGGGAGTCGGTTGGTATATAGTAGGAGGAGGTGTCCGCGAGCTGGCGTTTAGCCTCAGCAATGTAAAGATCGGTGCGCCAAACTACCACCGCGCCCCCCTTGTCTGCCAGTTAGGCTAAACGCCAGCTCGCGAACACCTCCTCCTACTGTCCCCTTGACCATTACCCCACCTCCCACCACCAAACCATCATCTCCCAGACCATCCATAACCTCGTCACCTCAGGGGATCTCCCAACCACTGCCTCCAACCTCATTGTCCCACAACCCCGCACCGCCCGTTTCTACCTCCTGTCCAAATCCACAAACCTGACTGCCCCGGCCGACCCATTGTCTCAGCCTGCTCCTGTCCCACCGAACTCAACTCTGCATACCTCGACATGGTCCTGTCCCCCTCAGTCCAAAAACTTCCCACCTATGTTCGGGACACCACCTACGCCATCCACCACCTTCATGATTTTCACTTCCCCGGTCCCCAACGCCTTATCTTCACCATGGACATCCAGTCCCTGTACACCTCCATCCCCCATCACGAAGACCTCAAAGCCCTCCGCTTCTTCCTTTCCCGCCAACCCAACCAGTACCCTTCCAATGACACCCTCCTTCGACTGATTGAACTGGTCCTCACTCTGAACAACTTCTCTTTCCAATCCTCCCATTTCCTCCAAACCAAAGGAGTAGCCATGGGCACCCACATGGGCCCCAGCTATGCCTGCCTCTTCATCGGATATATGGAACAGTCCATCTTCCGCAGCTACACGGGCACCAGCCCCCACCTTTTCCTCCACTACATCGATGACTGTATCGGTGCTACCTCGTGCTCCCACGAGGAGGTTGAACAGTTTACTAACACCTTCCACTCCGACCTCAAATTTACCTGGACCGTCTCAAACTCCTCCTCCCCTTCCTAGACTCTCCATTTCTATCTCGGGCGACCGACTCAACACGGACATTCACTATGAACCGACCGACTCCCACAGCTACCTAGATTACACCTCCTCTCACCCTGCCCCCTGTAAAAACGCCATCCCATATTCCCAATTTCTTTGCCTCCGCCACATCTGCTCCCAGGAGGACCAATTCCAATACCAAACAATCCAGATGGCCTCCTTCTTCAAAGACCGCAATTTCCCCTCAGACATGGTTGACGATGCTCTCCATCGCATCTCCTCCACTTCCCGCTCCTCCACCCTTGAACCTCACCCCTCCAATCGCCACCAGGACAGAACCCCACTGGTCCTCACCTACCACCCCACCAACCTCCAGATACATCGTATCATCCTTCGTCATTTCCACCACCTCCAAACAGACCCCACTACCAAGGATATATGTCCCTCCCCTCCCCTATTAGCGTTCCAGAAAGACCACTCCCTCTGTGACCCCCTCGTCAGATCCACACCCCCCACCAACCTAACCTCCACTCCTGGCACTTTCCCCTGCAACCGCAAGACATGCAAAACTTGCGCCCACACCTCCCCCCTCACATCCCTCTAAGGCCCCAAGGGATCCTTCCATATCTGTCACAAATTCACCTGCACCTCCACACACATCATTTATTGCATCCGCTGCACCCAATGTGGCCTCCTCGACATTGGGGAGACAGGCCGCCATTTGCGGAACATTTCAGAAAACACCTCTGGGACACCCGCACCAGCCAACCCAACCGCCCTGTGGCTCAACATTTTAATACCCCCTCCCACTCCGCCAAGGACATGCAGGTCCTTGGCCTCCTCCATCGCCAGACCATGGCAACACAACACCTGGAGGACTAGTGCCTCATCTTCCCCCTAGGAACCCTCCAACCACAAGGGATAAATGCAGATTTCTCCAGCTTCCTCATTTCCCTTCCTCCCACCTTATCTCAGTCCCAACCTTCAGACTCAACACCGCCTTCTTGACCTGCGATCTTCTTCCCAATCTCTCCGCCCCCATCCCCTCTCCGGCCTATCACCCTCACCTTAACCTCCTTCCACCTATCGCATTCCCAACGCCCCTCCCCCAAGTGCCTCTTCCCTACCTTTTATCTTAGCCTGCTTGGCACACCCTCCTCATTCCTGAAGAAGCGCTTATGCCCGAAATGTCGATTCTCCTCTCCTTGGATGCTGCCTGACCTGCTGCGCTCTTCCAGCAACACATTTTTCAGCTGCAGTATGAAAATGACAAGATGATTTGGTTTTGTAATGCTGATTGAGGAACAGGTGTTCGCCATGTACTAGGATAACTCCTCTGCAAAATTTCAAACTTTTGTCATGGATGACCACTTGAGCAAGTAAATGGGGCTTTCATTTAACATCTCATTCAAAAGGAAGCACCTCAGATAATACAGCAGTCCTTCAGTACTGCAACGAAATGTCAGTCTTGATTTTTGGACCAAGCCTGATGTGAGGCATAAACCTACACCTTGTTACTTAGAGATGAGAAATGAGAACTCTATCACTGAGCATATAAAAAGCTGTTCTGAATCAGAACACAAATCACAAACTTATGTCTATTGGTGCCTTTTATTTAGGTTCCAAACTTCACAGGTGTTTAGCCTTTGATCTTATAATATGCATGCATAGGTAAGGCACCCAGTGTTTAAAACTACTTTAAGAAATAACTGATCTAGTCCATCTATCAAAAATAGTTTGAAAATGCTTTACCAGTATTCAGTGAATTCATAGTTAAATTAATTGAGAAAGATAACACATACAACAAAAATTAAGCAAAAGTGCAAATTAGGTAGATTTAGAGAAGGTGTGTACCCCAATATTATAATAGTTGATGCTACCACTGACAGAAACTTAACCAAATCAGCCACATATAAACTGTGGTTACGAGACCATATCAAATATATGCCACTCAGTTGTGATTAACTCACCTCCTGACTCTGAAACACTGTGCACCATCTATAAGGCACAAGTGAAGAGTGTGATACAATACTCTCCACATAGTAACAAAGAAGATTGATGAGGGCAGAGCAGTAGATGTGATTTATATGGACTTCAGTAAGGCGTTCGACAAGGTTCCCCATGGGAGACTGATTAGCAAGGTTAGGTCTCATGGAATACAGGGAGATGACTCTATGACTCTGTGTTTAGATGAGTGCAGGTTCAAAAACACTCACAAGGCTCAACATTCAAGGACAAATCAACCACATTAAGCATGTACATCCTTCACCAGCATGGCAATGAGGAAACATTGTGTACCATCTACAAGATACATTACAGCAACTCACCAAGATTTAATTGATACTAACTTTCCAAGCCTGTGACCGCATTAGAAGGACAAAAGAGCAACTGCACAGAAACACCAGTACCTGTATATTTTGCTTTAAGTCATAACAATAAGTTACCAAGTCAGGGTGTTGGGTTTCCACATCTCTGTTGGATCCATATATTGGAACAACCTACCCAACAGGACTTTGACAGAGCCTGAATAACACACAGGGAGAGGTGAGGAAAGCAAAAGGATATTGTCATGGACAACAAATGCTGATATACCCATGGACTCACAAATCCCATGAACAAATAACAGAAAACAACTTGGTACTTATGCCAGTGTCACGAGAGCATCAAACTTAGTAAATTTCACATAGAATTTTTAAACCTGATAATATGGTTTCTAACCTCTCACTCATTCTTTTAGCCACACCATCACAAAGCCAATAAGTTCAGGTCAGATAATGATAAAGAAGTATTTATAAACATTAAACGAAATTGAGAGGTGAATTGGTTTTACCTGTTAGTTTTGAGCATTATCATGGAGGATTTCTCTCTGTGAGCTCTCGCATTTTTTCTTGCATGTCATTGTTGCCCACTTAATTATCTATGCACCATGCACCAGAGCTCTGTTTTTTACACTACCTCACACTCACCAACAGCAAAAATGCTCACCACTGCTACAGCCTTCCTGGCTTACCAGGAAGAGGGTGGCATGGTGGCACAGAGATTGGCATTGCTGCCTTACAGCACCAGAGACCCAGGTTTGATTCAAGCCTTAGGTGACCATCTGTGTGGAGTTTGCACATTCTTCCTGGTGCATAGATTTCCTCCAGGTGTTCCGGTTTCCTCCCACAGTCCAAAAATATGCAGGTGCCCATAGTGTTCATGGATGTGCAGGCTAAGTAAATTAGCCATGGTGAATGTGGGGTTATAAGGAGAGGGTGGGGATTTGGGTGGGATGGCATTTGGAGGGTCAGTGCAGACCGAATGGGCCAAATGGCCTCTTTCCACACTGAAAGGATTAGATATGATATGATTACTGTTAGCATGTCCTGCTGTACACCATGTCAAAAACTGAGGATCAGAGTTTTGAAAAGATTTGTAGCTCAGGTTGAGGCTCTGGAAGTAAGTTTGCTCACTATTTAATAGAAAGCAGAACATAACACCAGTGCTTCACCAGAGGCTCACTGATGATGTTACCTAGTATGGTGACAAAATGTCTGAAAATGAACCTTCCAGCTCAGCAAGCAAACATACATACATCCACTGAAGGTCAGAATTTGGACTTTACAGATCCAGTGTGCTGTAAAACGAAACTAATGTGACCCTTTAAGTTCACAATGGGCCCCAAAGTACAAAAAGGCAAGGCAAAGATGCTAAAGTAAATGCAAAGTAAGTGAGCACTTTGAAAGCAATTTAAGAGCTGTGAAATGTGTCCTGTTCTGATGCAGTTGATGGGTTCCTGTCCCTGAACACAAAGTAGCCGAGCAACAGCATTGTTTTGTAAGGTATTGGTGCAATCCAAAGTGCAGCATTGAAGTAGTGAACTGCACTTTAAATGAGTCAGAGATATGCCATAGTAATGTGCTGGGCTAATGTACAGAGGGCATGGATAGTTACTACCCTGGAATATTGTGGAAAACTGGCCAATGTCGTAGCCTGCAGAAGATGCCAATGACTTGCAACTTCAAGGTAACTGCTCTGATTTTCATTTTGGGAATTGGTCACGTCTAGTTTCACCAGATGGTTTGGGAAAATAGCAAGCTGAAGATAAATTAGATGAAATTAGGTAAAATTGAGATGCCAATGCATGCAAATAGGCACCTCACCATTCACTCATGGGATTTCCATCTGGCTGAGAAAACATTCTCTGCAAAATTAATCTTTTTGAGAAGCTCATCAGGAAACTAACTTTTCTATTCGCAATTGATTTTCCCAACTATCTCACAAATGATGTGTCATTCAGAGGACAGGAAAACTCAGCCCTCAGTCTCTATTTCAATGTAGGATTGCTGTTTCGAAGTCAAGATGTTACATTGTTGGAAGTAAAGGCTAAAGAAGGTCTCAGCTGCTGTGATGGCTTTGAAACGATCTCTAGGAGGCATGCGCGAAGAAGGAATGAGGTGAGAGAGAGAGAGGGAGATGCTGGAACTGCAGATGTGGTCCTTCTGAAACCTGGCTGATTACAGACGTCTGATGGCTTCCCTTGTTGGCTCCTCTTTCCCTTTGTTGGAATTTAGTTGCTTAGGGCAGTTTTCTGGTGTTTAAAACAGGGAAGAATGGTGGCTGCTTCATCATATGAACTAAACAAATTGCCAAATCTTCCTCCAAATAAGGCCATGAAGCTGTTCAAATAGAAGTCTTTTATCCTTTATTCCACCCTACCTTCAGCCCTAAAATTTCTTACCAGTTAAATGTCTCTGTGCCAGAAGAATGGCCATCAAAGTAAATGGAGTCCATTTACATTTGAGCACATCCATTGAATTCCAACGTGTCCTATATTTGGCAATATCCTCTTTTGTTTCTTCTAGAGAAAAAGGGAATGTTTGAATCCACAAGGTAGAATCAAGTGATCATCACAATCCATTCTGAATCAGTCCAATTCCAAAACAAATAGTTTCAGGTCTATTGTTATCAATGTGAAACACAGTTGCGACAATATAAAATATTTAAATATTCAATTGTCATGTTATAGTTACAAATTGATCTTTACATTGTACCTTGATTTGAAATTATCAATGGACCGGGAGATTCAAAGCTAAAGTCTAACATAGCTGCCATTGGTGAAAGATTGCCAATGTCCATGCTGTGTTTAAACAGACAGCTTGCACTATAAATATGGGCATAGGCATTTATAATGTGAGAAATAACCACTGAAGTATAAGATAAATAATGACAATCTGAGATTACTTTCTCTTGATGGGATGCCTGCAAAAAACAGGAGTTTCGAGAGTCAGTCTAGCGTAATCCAGTCAATGCTGATGGAGCAGTTCCAAAGGTTGGATGCTACAGGAAGCAAGGAAAGCAAAGATGAAATTGAGAGTAACCTGGATAAGCACATGAGGGAGAAAGAAATATACAATTTTACTTGTAGTGTTAGATGAAGATGGGTGAATAATGATTTGTATGGAGCATCAACACCACATAGAGTAGTTGTGCCATAAATTCTGTGTAACATAACTATTCAACCAATAGGGCACAGAATCCAGGGCCATTAACAGGAACAACAGTCCACTAAGCTGGCTCTTATTTTGCTGTAGATTTGCGGTTCCCATTGGTTACTGTCAGACTTTGGTGACAGTGAGATGCTCTGTTCAGAACTGTTGCTGTTTTTTTTAATCCCTCACTTGCATTCTGGCAACTGAAGACTTGTCATTTTTTTGCCTTTTATTAGCATTCGCTGGATTCTTCAATAAACAGCTTGCAGGCCACACATGACTGTTGTCGCCATAAATTAACATTACAAACAGGTTCTAGGAGCCTTAGACAAATGAGGACCAGGCATTATACTATTGCAAACTGTTGAACATTTATTAAATATTCACACGAGTATTTCCCAAACTTTTCCCACGGTGGCCCTTTGAGGCATCGAAATTGTCATGACCTCGAAGTGATAACTGTGAAAGGGGTCTGGAGGTGGGAGATAGGAACTGTGGGAGTGGGTCCTTCTAGAGAGAGGGAATAGCTGTTGTAACTTGGTCAGAGGTCTACAAATGCCTTTGCTTTATTAGAGTTTATGGTCCCATGATCTCTTGGAGTACCAACCCAGTCTCTGGGAAGCCCTGATCTACCCGCTGTACTTCGGCTTGGTCAAACCGAACTTTCTGCCATCAGGTCCAATATGACCTGACTTCACTGACAATGCAGTCTACCTATTGCATACAGTTATTAATCCCATACACTACAGAATGAATCTGAGCTATTCATTACAAAATGTAGCATTCTTAATCGAGGAGCAGAACCTGATTCACAGAAATAAGTCATGCTGCAAGTTATGAAACTGGCTAAAATACCTCCTCATTAAATATTGCATTTTGATTCAATCAATTTCTCTATATTTCTTATAGAGAAGATCCATGTCATCAACAGTAATTATTTTATACATCCCATCTTTAAACCAACTTGTTATCCAAAGTACTACTTTTCCAATAATGTGCACTTCCTGGGCCAAACCTCTCAATGCCATTTGAAAAACTGTTCACTAAACATCTGTAGCATTTTCCTTATCATTACACTGTTACCTTATCTGATTTATCAGGCATGTTTACTTCTTGCAAAAACATTTTGGCTTTCTTTAATTAACCCATATTGCTCTAGATAAGTATTAATTTTATCACTTATTGTGCCCTATAGAGATTTACCCACTAAGAATATTATTGTCAACAGATATTGTTATCTGCTTTATTACGTTGACAACAATGTCCTTGTGGAAAGCATTCATATGTTAGGATGCTTAAAGATTATGATCAGAAGCTCCACTGTTCTCCTTTGACATTCCCACCATTCTAGAATGTGTGCTATCAGGGTCTGCTATCATTTCCAAATTGAGTTCAATCAGCTTCCTTATCTTTAGTTACTCTATTTATTGCTTTATGCACTCCATTCGTAGGCTTACCTTCCCATCTACACAGTTATCTGTCAAAACTAAGACCAAGTATTTGCTTTGCATCTTGGTCACTTCATCATCCTCTAAGAAAGTTTATTTGAGTGATAAATCAGTTCTATTTGTTTTTAAGTACCTTTTTCTTATGATTTTATTGAACCATTTCCTCCTTTCCCTTATTTCCCCTTTTCGTTTCGTCTTTAATTTATTTGAGTTCTTCCATGCATTTCTCCTTGCATTCAACATATTGCATCTTTTTATATCTCATTATACTTTTAGCTTAGCTTGTCTTTCAAGGACTTCTCAACTTTGCTGCCTTAACTTTACATCTCTTGGGATTGTGGAACTTGTCTGATCTGTGCACTATACTATCTTCTATTTAATGCAGACCTGTGGGCCTCCTAATCCCTGGTGATCCTAGTGCATTGAACACCTCCCACACATTACTGACCACTTGATTCACACCAAACATTTGCACACAGACCCCAGGGTAAGAATAGGATATTAGACCTTGTGATGAAATGGCACCAGCAGAACATTACCTTATTTTCTTGCTTTCACTGGCAGCAGAAGGCTCACATCACAGATATCAATCCATGGTAATTCTATGTGGACATCACGTTAAGCATCATGCTGGCAGGTTAACACAGAAACCCCAATAAAATGTATCTAAATGTGAGAGTTTACACAGTGTGCTGAGCCACCTTCATTCATTCACAGGACGAGGGTATCACTGGCTAGGCCAGAATTTATTGCCCATCCCTAATTGTCCAGAGGGCAGTTAAGAGTGAACCACATTGCTGTGGGTCTGGAGTTACACGTAGGCTAAACCAGATAAGGATGGCAATTTTCTTCCTTATAGGACATTAGTGAACCAGATGAGTTTTTCTGACCATCAACAATAGATTCATTATCATCACTAGATTCTTAATTCCAAATATTTATTGAATCCAAATTCCACCATCTGCCATGGCAGGATTCAAACCCAGGTTATCTGGGTCTCTAAATTAACAGTCCAGTGATAATGCCACTAGACCATCACCTCTCCGCAAATGGTTGATTTTCTTCATTTTACCACACTGTATTTTAATGATGTTCCAAGTTCTGAGCTGGAGTGGAGGGAGGCTGCTTGGCATCAATGCCTGTTGGCCTTGAAGGTTTTGTGGGCAATCCAAGGGCATTGATGTGTGGATGGGCCAGACATGCTGAGGGTCCTCATGCCTTGGTTTATTACTTCAAAGATTTAGAGGCAGGCAGGGAGGAGGGAGGTGGATGGAGGTGTGTGTGTGTGTGTGTGTGTGTGTATGTATACGCGCTTGTTTGTTTCCTGGATGCCTCTGAGCACCACCCAGTCTCTGTGTTAACAAAGAGTACCTGGAGTAAGTGTCAGATTCCCCATTACCCACTCACCATGCCATTGATCCTGTGGATTCTGAGGATCAGTGGCTGGGGCCATGGAATGCAGATGTATATACATCTCCAGAAGCCCATGACGATCTGAACAGGGCTCTCCATGGCAGCCACCAACATGGATGCAACCAGATGGTCACATGTCTCGGGCAGTTGGGTCCTAGGGCAGCTGCAATCCTGCAGCCTCTGGGCAATGAGCCCCATTGCCTCCCATATACCTTTCTGATGCTCCACAGCAGGAGATGAAGTTCCTGACTGCTGAAAGCACAGGCTTCTCTCTTGCATGGGGAAAGTGCCTGACTGCAGAGCTGTCGCAGTAAAGTGCTCACCACATTGTACTTCCACACTCTCTAAGATGAACGTTCCCACTGGGGTGTGAGTATCAGAGCTGTTGGGGTGCTGGCAGCATCCTTGCTGATGCTAATCTGAGGCCTTGATGTACTCTTCTACAGAGGCTTAGGAAGTGACTTCTGGCAGAGCAGGCTATTTCTCCACCGAGGCTGTGAAAATCCCTCTGGCATCCAGAAGACACAAGGGACAGAAGGGACCAATGGTTAGAAATGGTGTGCAACGAATGACACTGACAGTGTGATTCATGTGTCATTTTCACTGGAACAAAGAATTGCATTTATTCAGTTGGTAAGTCACAGATATGCCAACTTTCCCACAAGAGCAGTCCAGATCTTCTCCTGCAAGGGTCAAAGGTCTCTCCATGTAGGGAGTGAGGTACCTGATGTCAAAGCCCTTTTATGCCCTTTTATGGGCCATCTTCTCCTGGAATGAGAGAAAGGGATGATTGTGTGAGATCAAAGTGTGTGGCATGGCTGTGAGTGTTGGTGCGGTTTCTTGAAGGGGGGTGATCTGTGGGCAGTGCAGAGACCATGCAGAGTAAGTAAGGTGGGTCATTGAGGGGGGCGCAAGAGTGAACTAGGTAAGATGTTGATGGCAATAGTGAGTGCAGGAATGAGTGAGGCAAGGTTCGGTATTCAGTGTGACCATGTGAATAAATACTTCTCCTTGTTTGAACTTACTGCTGGCATTATAAATTGACCAAGTACTCGCAGGTAAAGGAACACATAATTTCCTTTCCAAAGTCACATTGATTACAACAGTAAGGGAAAGGAAGAGTCCAGTTCTCTCTCATCTCTGTCTGAGACAGAATAGAGTGATGATATCTACCAGTAGTACTTACACTGTGGAGTTAATGTTCATGGTGTAATGAGTGGATGGAAATACAAAGGCAATTTGTAACCTGGTTGGCTAGGATATGGACATCTACAAAAAATGATTATGTTGACACGATTGAAAAACATAGCATTAATAGACATTTAATTGAACGTAATCAAATGCTGGCTACATATTTCAAACATTTAGTTCCAACATATACCAAATCTTTTCACTTTTCTGATGTTGCTAAATTATTGGTATAGAATGAGCAGAATCAAAAATCTGAATTGAGAGAAATTTGGAAATCCAACATTTATGTAACACTCTAACGTTGCTGTCAAAATGGAAGATATTTTCACAACAAATCTTATAAATAAATATCCAACTGATTATTACATATTAAAAACTGAAGTGGTACAATAATTTGCAGGATCTGAAAACAATTTTATAAAATGGATTTTAAGCTGTTATGTCCCAAACTCTATTCATTATTCAAAATATTTGGGATTAAAAGAATTGAACTTCTGTTTGAGTGCATGAGTTACACTACAGTTTTCACAAAAATATTCCACAGTTACATTATTAATGACAAGGGGCAAAGTTGGTAACATACGTCACCAGCAAGGCAGAAATCATATTAAAAACAATTTTACAACTCCCGCAGCACACTACATTAGTGTAAAGGTAATGATTTATTCAGATATAAACTGGCTGAAAATTTTTCATTTTCTGATTGAACTGCAATGTTGATTTCAGTTATTTGAAGAATAATGACAGAAACCAACTTGTTATGACTGGTATTTCTTTCTGCATGAGCTTATAATTCATCACCGTGCTCATAGCCTAATGATGGTTGCTGTGGGACTTCTAAAGAAATTTTAATAAAGCTTTGACTTAGTGTTATTCTTCTACAGGTTCAGTGTTGAATTAAACATGAGGCTGAGAATTATGCTAACAGTATATCGACTGACAGCAGCATTGCCTCTGCAGAAATTATTAAAATATTAGTGTGACATTTTCTGCAAAGATTTATGGCTGTCCTTTATTGTATCTTTTACAAATTTTGCAAAGGTTCTTTTCATCTCATTATTACTAACTTTTCCCTGAGTATTATGTGACCGTACTCTATACTAAGCAGATCTCTCAACCTTAATTTCTATTCAGTGCATTTTATCTGCAAAATACAGCAAAATATTTATTGAAGCATGAGCCATAGTTTCATGTAGGCAGCTTTATTGGCTTCACCTTTAGGCTTTGACTGGAAGATACATAATTGATCACTTGCACAAATATGTGAGTCTCCAAAGACAACATCTCAGTAGTTGAGAATAAAATCCCTAGAGAACAGAGCAAAGTATTAAGTAGGGTATAAGTGTTCCCTTGTTATATGTTAACTATGTTCATATGCTAAGCCTTGGCCTTAAGGAAGTGCTTTGTTTGACAGTAAAATTAGAATAATTATAGACTCAGCTATTCCTCAGTTGGCAGCACTCTTGTCTCCACATCACAAGGTTGTCAGTTCATATCTCACTTCAGAACCTGAGCAGGAAAATCAAGGCTAATATTCCAGTGGATGAGCTGTTAAACTGAAGTCTATCTGATATTCAACCAATGTCATGCTAATATTTTATGTGTTATTATCATACTGTTGTTGTGGGAGCTTTCTGAGTGAGATTGCTTATTGTGTTTACTACATGACAACAGGGACTACACTTCAAAATACATCAATGGTTGTCAAGCGTTTTGGAAAGCAGAGTGATTGTGAAAGGTGCTATATAAATTCAAGTCTTCCTTTTATTTTTTTCTCTACAGTCTTAGCATGACATTCAGTTCCAGAAATGTAAATACAAATGGCCTCTGAGTGTTGTTTGCGCACTGTCCCTGAAAATCTGCAAGGTACACTAGTCCATTTCTGCGATAAGTCAATCAGGAGAGCATTTGAGGAGTGGGAAGTTTAATAAACAACTGTTACTTGTACTGTGAGTTCCTGCCACCATCTGCTTAATACACAATCTCCATCCATGCCAAGCATAACACCAAGTAGACAGGCAGGAGGCTGGAAGCCAGGCAGCATCAAGAGGTGCAGAAGCCGGCTTTTCAGGTATAACCCTTCTTCAGGACTGGGGGATGGGTATGGAGGGAGCTGCAGAAAAAGGGCAAGGCGGGGGCCGGGTGGTGAAGTGGGGATAGGTGAAGACAGGCAGAGGGTACAACCTGGTTGGTCAATGGGAGGAATGAATCCAGTTGGTGGCAGGGAGCAGTGGAAGGGACGGGGCTGGGGAGGGAGGTTATTCAAAATTGGAGAACTCAATGTTGAGTCCTCCGGGCTGTAAGGTGCCCTGGCAGAAGATAAAGTGTTGTTCCTCCAATAGGAATTGTGCTTTGATTGGCAATGGAGGAGGCCAAAGATGGTCATGTCAGAAAGGGAGAGGTTGGGGGATTTGAAATGGGCGGTGACTGGGAGGTCCATTCGGCCCCTATGGACCTGGCTGCAATGCTCGGTGAACTGTTCCCTAAGTTTACGTTCAGTCTCCCCAATGTAGATCGATGTGTCTTCTCTACATTGAAATACTATAGGTTGAGTACTTTAGATGGTCAGTTTTTGTCCAATGCGTGCAGGAGGATTTCCTGTACAGTCTGTAGATAGGCCAACAAGGGGTGGGGCCACATTAGATTTGGTACTGGGTAATGAACCTGGCCAGGTGTTAGTTTTGGAGGCAGGTGAGCACTTTGGTGATAATGACCACAATTCAGTTATGTTTACTTTAGTGATGGAAATGGACAGGTACAGAGTTTTTGCTTGAGGTAAGGTCATTATGATGCGATTAGGCAAGATTTAGGATGCAGAAGATGGGCACAATAGAAATGTGGAGCTTATTAAAGGAACAGACACTTTGTGTCCTTGATAAGTACGTACCCGTCAGGCAGGGAAGGAGTGGTCGAATGAGGGAGCCGTGATTTAATAAAGAAGTTGAATCTCTTGTCAAAAGGAAAAAGAAGGCTTATGTTAGGATGAGACGTAGAGGCTCAGTTAGGGCAGCTGAGAGTTACAAGTTAGCTAGAAAAGTCCTAAAGAGAGATCTAAGAAGAGCCAGGAGGGAACATGAGAAATCGCTGGCAGATAGGATCAAGGAAAACCCTAAAGCTTTCTATAGGTATATCAAGAATAAAAGAATAACAAGAGAAAGATTAGGGCCAATCAAGGATAGTAGTGGAAAGTTGTGCGTGAAATTCAAGGAGATGGGGAAGTGCTAATTGAACATTTTTCATCAGTATTCACACTGGAAAAAGACAATGTTGCCAAGGAGAATAGTGAGATACAGGCTACAAGACTAGACAGGATTGAGGTTCACAAGGAGGAGGTTTTAGCTATTCTGGAAATAGGTAAGTCCCCTGAGCTGGATGGGATTTATCCAAAGATTATTTGGGAAGCCAGGGAAGAGATTGAAGAGCCTTTGGCTTTGATCTTTATGTCATCATTGTCTACAGGAATAGTGCCAGAAGACTGGAGGATAGCAAATGTTGTTCCCTTGTTCAAGAAGGGGAGTAGAGACAACCCTGGTAATTATAGATCAATGAGCCTTACTTTGGTTGTGGGCAAAGTGTTAGAAAAGGTAATAAGAGAGAGGATTTATAATCATCTAAGACAGGAATAAGTTGATTAGGGATAGTGAAGGGTAGGTAGTTCCTCACAAACCTTATTGAGTTCTTTGAGATGGTGACCAACACATGGATGAGGGTAAAATAGTTGGGGTGTGCATGAATTTCAGTAAGGAGTTTGATAAGGTTCCCCACAGTAGGCTATTGCACAAAATACAGAGGCATGGGATTGAGGGTGATGTAGCAGTTTGGATCAGAAATTGGCTATCTGAAAGAAGACAGAAGGTGGTGGTTGATGGGAAGTGTTCATCCTGGAATTCAGTTACTAGAGGTGTACCTCAAGAATCTGTTTTGGAGCCACTGCTGTTTGTCATTTTTATAAATGACCTGGATGAGGGCGTAGCAGGATGGGTTAGCAAATTTGCAGATGACACTAACGTCGGTGAAGTTGTGGACAGTGCTGAAGGATGTTGCAGTTTACAGAGGGACATAGATAAGACGCAGAGCTGGGCTGAGAGATGGCAATTGGTGTTTAATGTGGAAAAGTGTAAAGTGATTCACTTTGGAAGGAGTAACAGAATGCAAAGTACTGGGCTAATGGTATGATTCTTGGTAATGTGGATGAGCAGAGAGACCTTGGTGACCATGTGCATAGATCAAAAAAAGTTACCACCCAGGTTGATAGGATTGTTAAGAAGGCATATGGTGCGTTAGCGTTTATTGGTAGAGAGAGATTGAGTTTCAGAGCCATGACATCATGCTGCAGCTGTACAGAACTCTAGTGCGGCTGCACTTGGAATATTGCGTACTGGTCACCACATTGTAGAAAGGATGTGGAAGCTTTGATTAGATTAGATTACTTACAGTGTGGAAACAGGCCCTTCGGCCCAACAAGTCCACACCGCCCCGCCGAAGCGTAACCCACCCATACCCCTTCATCTACATCTACCCCTTACCTAACACTACGGGCAATTTAGCATGGCCAATTCACCTGACCTGCACATCTTTGGAGTGTGGGAGGAAACCGGAGCACCCGGAGGAAACCCACGCAGACACGGGGAGAACATGCAAACTCCACACAGTCAGTCGCCTGAGGCTGGAATTGAACCCGGGTCTCTGGCGCTGTAAGGCAGCAGTGCTAACCACTGTGCCACCGTGCCGCCCACTTTTTTAAAGGAGATACGGGGGAAGGAAGGGGGAAGGAGATAGGGGAAGAAACCCTTTGGAAAGGGTTCAGAGGAGATTTACTAGGATGTTGCCTGATGTGGACCGAAGGTCTTATGAAGAAAGGTTAAGGGACTTGAGGCTGTTTTCGTTCGAGAGAAGAAGGTTGAGAGGTGACTTAATTGTTACAGATATGATAATCAGAGGGTTAGAGAGGTTGGACAGTGAGAGCCTTTTTCCGCTGATGGCGATAGCTAGCACAAGGGATGCTGCTTTAACTTAAGGGGTGATAGATAAAGGACAGATGTCAGAGGTAGATTCTTTACTCAGAGAGTAGTAGGGGCTTGGAATACACTGCATGCAACAGTAGTTGACTCACCACCGTTAAGGGCATTTAAATGGTCATTGGATAGACAGATGGATGAAAATAGAATAATGTAGGCTAGATAGCCTACAGATTGGTTCCACAGGTCAATGCAACATCGAGGGCTGAAGGACCTGTACTGCACTGTGATGTTCTATGTTTTATCAGAAAGACAATCTACTGTTTGCCTCTACATGTTCATTAGTTCAATAATGGCCAAGTCTCGAGGTTCATGGCCTGTACTGGGCTTAGCAGAAGCCCGTTCTGAGTGTCAGAGACCTCACTTCTTTCTCCTCTAGCTGTGGCCCCATGACTACTTAAGTTACATTTCTTCATCCACCCCAACCCCACCCTCAGCCCCCCACCTCTTCACTGGTTGATGCTGGGGTGGAATGCCCTGATGATGCTCACTTTGAGGGTCCAGGCTGTTTCTCCTCAGGAGTATAGTCTGTGGGGCTGGAAGAGATGAGCCTGGGGCTTTTGCTTGTCTGCCTTGGAATTTAGGTGGTATCCAGAGACTGCAGAGAAAATAATAAAGATTTTTTCATCTCACAATTCTTACCCCAAGGTTTTACTAAGATGGAGCAGTGCAGCTGGGAATAGGAGTTCTCATTGGCTGGCTGCAGATATTCAATCTCCCCATTTATACATGTCCATCTGTACATCCTCAACTATCACAGCACACTACCCAATCCCCTCACCCTCCCAGTTGTGTTCACCTTCTTCTCCTGAAAAAGGTTAGAGGCAATAAGGGGCATTAATATGAGTATGACTGATTTGCCTGCATTGATAGAAACAGAATCCCCAGAGCTGTTATTGATTCTGTGTGGCTTTTGCAAGAAGTATGTGGTAAGGGAGAAGTTGTGAGTGAGAGGGTTTTGAAAAAAAGGTGCATGAGTGTGGTGAAAGGGCTGGAGGTTGATGGAAATAATGAAAATTTTATATGATGTAATTGTCTGATACTCATGTCTGATGCTTCCCTCGAAACCAGCCTTTGTGCTGTTGTTCTCCCAAGTACCTGTTGGTGTGAAGCTATGTGATGTGTACTTTCCCCATTCCCTTGAAAGGTCAGTGAGCTGTCGGTATGTGAGTTGCTGCATGTTGGAGCTCCTTTTCTGCTTGAAGTGTGACCTCTAGCAGGCAGTGAGTTAGGAAGTACCAGTGTGGTGCAACTATGATATGGGTAAGTCCTATGAAGTTTTCTTTTTTTATGGATATTGTTTGACAAAGTAAGCTTTTGTTGCTTATCTCTCATTGCCCTTGAAGTGAGAGGCTTTCCAAATCATTTGTAGAGGCTTTCCAAATCACTTGTAGACAGACAAAGTAAGGCAACAGATTCCTACACTAAAGGACATTACTGAACCAGATGGCTTTTTGCAGTCATCAATGATGGCTCATTACTGAGACTAGCTTACATTCCAAACTTATTCACTAAACTTAATTTCCACTAGCTGGTATGGTTGGATTTTAACCCATGTCTCCAAACCATTTGCCTGGGCTTCTATACACCAGTCCACTATCATCATGCCACTTGCTCCTCAGTAAGGGTGATAGACTCGGACTGCACAAGTGGAATGAGGTGGAGACTCCTGGCAATCTTGTCACCTCCATCCAGGCTATCTCAGTGATTTTGGGGCAGCCTTTTATTCCCACCCTTCTGAAAGAGGATTTCCACTCATTTTAACAAACTCTCCAGCACCATGCTCAGACAGACATCACTGAATCATGACAATGCCTTTTTGCCAACATATAACATTGATGAGTTGGATAATGATCAAAGGTTATTCACTGGGCTGCAGTGAACAAAGTACTGACTGGGTGCCTTTTAAATGTGATGTACAGAAGCTGGAGCCCTGAAGGTCATATCGGAGTTGGGAGAACCTTCTACCTGCCTGATCTTCGGTGTTTTACCTACCTGTGCATATGTAATACGCTTAAAAACTTTAATTGTAAATAAAACTGGACCCAACTCCAGGAGAAACTCCTCCCATTTTTCAGGTCACCTTCATATCTAGCCTCGAAAAAGAAAATTACAGCCAGGACATTAAGAAAATAAAATTCCCCAGAAATCTCCCACTGAATCAACTTCATTCAGATTTCTGTATGATCCCAAAGGGCACTCCAGTGTGCCAGAGAGCGGTGAATCTGTGGAATTCATTGCCACAGAGAGTTGTGGAGGCCAGGTCATTGAGTATATTTAAGACTGAGATAGATAGGTTTTTAAGTATCAAGGGAATCAAGAATTACAGGGAGAAAGCAGGAGAATGGGGTTGAGAAACTTATCAGCCATGATTTAATGGCAGAGCAGATTTAATGGGCTGAATGGCCTAACTTCTGTTCCTTTGTCTTTTGGGTTTATGGTTTCTCTCTCCATAGATGCTACCAGAACTGCTAAGATTCAGCAGTCTTTTCTGTTAGGTCTTCAGCATCTGTAATATCTTGGTTTTCTACTAATGTAAAGCATTCCTCTGATCTGCAGAATTATAAACAAAGAAGTTGGTTATTGTAGAATTCAACTTTTATTTATGTTAAAGTATACATTTTGCTTCTTATTAAGATACTGCAATCCTTTCTTATGTTTGTTGTATTCTTCTTCCTGAGACATTACTGAAATGTTTGGAATTTCATCATCAGTGACTTCCAGGAGCCCTCATCTGGGAGATGAGGAAGGTGGCTACTTAAGGACAGTGAGCAGTTCTTTGTATTACCACTAATAGTGATGGGCATTGCCGAAGGAGCAAGGAGAACTCAAGACCTCAAACTGAAGGCATTTTCAGAAGGATGATCAATATGCTTAATCGTAAATGAGTCAAGAAGCAAGCCTTAGAGAATGGAGAGGAAGCCCTGTTAGTAGTAGCATTGAGTTGGGAACATTCGCAACAGTGCTCTCTCAACTCGACAGCTAGTGCTCCATTTATTCAAATTTTTTTCCAGAGTAAGGGACCTGTTGAACTGGAGGGTGTTGCTAACCAGAGTCTGGCTCTCTTCCACCCCCAGAAACAGTACAGAGGCACCCACAGGAACTGCCAGGTCAGGAGGCATACTATGAACTTGGCTTCCTCACGCTGCATCCCTGTCAATCATGCTCCCATCCACCTCCACACAGCCCCTTAATATCATCCATGCCCATCACTGCACCTCCATATCCTTTAAGAGTAACTAAACTCATTTATTCTTTATCAGGAATGGTGCTCCAAAAGCTCATCAAATAAAACTGTTGGACTATAACCTGGTGTTGTATGATTTTTAACTTTGTCCACCCCAGTGCGACACCAGCTCCTCCAAGTTATACTCATTTATTGTTAACTCATGTTGACATGTTAACCCTTAGCCACCACTTTTTGCCTTTACACATGCCATGTCAACTTACCCAGTTCCTCAAGTGTCTACTATCAACAAGATGCACTGCAAAAATTCGCCAAAGATTCTTAGACAGAACCTTCCAAACCCACAATTCCTTCCATCAAGAAGAACAAGAGCAGTACGTGCATACAAACACTATCACCTCAGGTTCCTCTGCAAGTCATTCACAATCCTGACTTGGAAATATATTGCCATTCATTCAGTGTCACTGGGTCAATACTCTGGAATTCCCTCCCTAAGGGTATTGTGGGTCAACCTACTGCATTTGGACTGTAGTGATCCAAAATGGCAACTTACTATCACCTTCTCAAGGAAATCTAGGGAGTGGCAATAAATACTGGCCAGCCAGTAACACCCATATCCCACAAGAAGTGCAGATCTCAGGAACCAAGCTGAAATGAAAGGTTATAAAGATCTAAGAGTCTACTACTAACTATGACTTAATTATATTATACAGGTAAACATGATTGTTCAAAAATCATTTAATACATTTAATTTCCTTCAAGTGTTTAATCTCATGCAAAATCAACCAACCCCACTTCAAAATCTTTATAACCACTAAAAGCTGTCAAACAAGATCCCCATTCCCTCCCCTCCCAACTCACTGGTGATAGCAAGATGTTGAGGCAAGCTGCACTAATCCTGTAATGATAAACCTCAGGCATATTGCTATAGCCATATTTTGAAATTGCAAGTACTCACAACAAGATTTTTTTAAGTTAAGGAGCTTAGGAATTTAAATGTTTTGAAATCTTGACAGTTCTTCTCAGTTCACCTCTAATGATCACTGGTGTTTACTTTTGATAATCTTGAAGAGCACCTAATCTCTCTCATAGAACACTTGGCCTTTCCAACAGGAAATGTGACTGCTCCTAAAGGGATTCCTGGACCTATCCAAAAGAGTCTCTTATTTCTCCTAAAGGGTACCTTTTCTCCACAAGTGACTGCAGCAGCTTTGGACATTTTGCACAAATATCGAAAGACTAGGAGTTATGTTTTGCATATCTCAGTCCCAAACATTGTATGCATCTGAAGGCAGCTGCACTTTCACACATGTAATTGTCTAAGTGAACTATGGATCAGCCAAATACAATCTACCTCCATTAAACTCCCTGAGGAAAATAGTGGCTGGCTCATTCAAATGAGAACCTGTAGAATCTGGGTGCTTGTACCTTTTTGGCAAAATTGGAGACTCCTTCTGTCCTCACAAAACTCTGGGCCTACAATTAATACAGCGCCTGACCTCCAGGATGAGAAAATTAGATCTTATCCATTGGTGGGTAAGAAATCAGTTGCACACTGTCACATGATGTAAAGTGCCCCACATTAAAGCACAGGCCTCTTATTTTCAGACTTTGGAAATCAGTAAGATACAATGAGAAAAAAATTAGTAAAATGTTCTGAGACTCTGTACCACTAGCAAGCTCTCAAATGCAACTACCTACTGAAAAAGAGTGGTACATTATCTATCAACCTTTTATCCATGATGGGATATAATTTGTATTCCAATGCTGCTTAATGACCTTATCAGTGAGGCTGGGGATCTCAGAATATTATATACAAATTCAGAATGCATTGTACGCTGGGCTGCACTTAAATCCACAGAAGTTGGATTGTTTATCTATTGGAGTTTATGCTTATATTAGAAAAGAAAAAGCATTCAATGAGTGTTTGAAATATGTCAGAAATGTCATGCCTTTGTAAATTATTTGGCCCTGAACACTTAAGGAAAATATTTTGTTACCATTGGGTTTCAGATTGGTACATTTTAAGTCCCTGAAAAGTAGTCTTGAAAAATTGAAGCTTTGGAGATATATTTTAACTTGTCATTGTCTATGCTGCTCTATGTTCTGCTTATCAATAAAAAGAATGCATAGTGCAGCCAAATCACTAATGGGTGAAGGATCAGAATATAAGAAATAGGAACTTGTGTACTTTAACTTTAACTCTATTTTTCTGTTTGCTCCCATAATCTTTAATTTAATTGTGGATTAGAAATCTGTATAATTTAGCCTTGATAATATTCAAGATCCAGTCTACACAGCCTTCTGAGGAACAGAACTCCAACTACCAGTAATGCACTAAAAGAAAAAATCCTCCTCATCTCCATATTAAATAGGAACCTGTAATTTGAGATAGCATCTCCTCTTTCGAGTTTACCCCATTAAGGGAAACATCAACCCTGTCAACACCTTCAGAGTTTTACATTTTTAATTAAGATCACTTCTCATTCTTCTAAACTTCCAGAGTGCCTATGACAAGCGATGAGCTCTGAAGAAAGGGGTTAAGAAGACACTTGGCTCACCCATAGCAGTGGCTCAGGGTCAAGTGTCAGCATGCATTATCACAACAGCTATTCCCCAAAGTTGGCAGATGCTGAAGTAGTCACCAATAGAAGTAAACAGATGAGTAATACTGTGAACTGGATACCTGGATTTTAAATGTATCCCAATCCAGCTTGCTGCTCTTCCACAGCGTCTGTCATAATTTAGTTAGATGAAGAAATCGCATCATTTTGAGTTTGAAGAAGATCACAGAGCACCTTGCGATCAGAAAGGCGTCCAACGTCGATGAAATCCAGCTAAATTGCACACCCTCAGCTCTATCTATGTCCCATCGAAACGGCCTTCCCCTTCTCTGCTGGAAGCTTGGTCTCATTCCACCAGATATGCACAACTCTTAAATCACCAAACAACCCAAAACCAAAAGTGACAGGGGATACTCTAACGGCAGCAGCACTTGGCATCACGGGGGAAGGCTTTTGTTAAAATCAACTTTAAAAGACATTATCAACATGTAAATCTTGTGGACTTGGAAGCACAGTATGGTCTATATGCCAGCATGTCAACTGTGAACATGACCATCTTAATTTTCCAGGTACAAGTGAATTGTAGGGTATGAGGCATGCCCTTTCACCTTAATTTCATAAATCTCAGATACACAATACTATCAGCAGAACAGGAGTCTTCAAGATTTTGGGAAACATAGACTGTCTGCCAAGCTTACCTGCCATTTCTATGACAATGAGGATGTGCCTTACAGTTCAAGGGTTACACTTCTAACAGTTTAGAGTGAAGAATGAAGTGAAGTAGGGCTCTGCCCTAGACTCTGTTTGATCTTTTCTTCTCCATGCTTCTGAACATCACCTATCCTGAAGATGGGGGTTTACTTGCACTCCCCGTCAAATGGCAAACTCTATAAATTATCCAAACTGAAAGTGAAGACAAAGACACATGATGTCCTAATCAGACTTCTTAATTCGAATCATACTGCATTCACCACCCACATAACAATTTAGCTACAAAACTGATGGGGTGTCTCTCCCATGCCAGTAATTTCTTTTTCTTGATTGTATACATTAAGAAAGCCATGTCATGAGACAAAGTGTTGCATCTCCACTACTGTTCACATAAAATAACACCCCACTGGAAGATCCTAGTAAATTCTTGGGTCCAGTGACAATCTTCTAGGAGAAAGTGAGGACTGCAGATGCTGGAGATCAGAGCTGAAAATGTGTTGCTGGAAAAGCGCAGCAGGTCAGGCAGCATCCAAGGAGCAGGAGAATCGATGTTTCGGGCATGAGCCCTTCTTCAGGAATCATTATAATTTAAACATTAGTGGAGATGCAACACTTTGTCTCATGACATGACTTTATTAATGTATACAATCAAGAAAAAGAAATAATTTAAATCATTCCTGAAGAAGGGCTCATGCCCGAAACATCGATTCTCCTGCTCCTTGGATGCTGTCTGACCTGCTGCGCTTTTCCAGCAACATATTTTCAGCTCCAGTGACAATCTGTCCCTTGATGCACAGCTTGGTACATACAGAAGGAAAGTAGCCAATAACATTGGCTACCTCACAAAATGCCATGGAATAACATCAAGCTGACCATTAGAATGAAACTGATGGTTTATACACCTGTGTTATAAAATCTACGACCTAGTTGCTTAGAAATGAAACAAAGATAATTTGCAGCTACCAGAAAAAGAAGCTTAATGATTTCCATCTTGGCTGTTTGCAATTGCATTCTGCAAAATCAGCATTGAAGCAAATCTTGTCAAACATAAAGTTCCAAGTGATTTGGCACTCATCAATCAGAGGTGGTTTTGGTGGATCAGGCATATCACAGATGGAAGATGATTGCATTTCCAAAGAATTTCTACATAGTGAGATACTTATTGCAATGAAATCTGAGTGTCCGAATGCATGAATCACAGAAGGTTAATATGCAGATACAGTGAGTAATCAGAATTGTACTGAGTTATGTGCTTAAATTATAAATTGGAGTTTGCATTTATTTTTAAGCTTCCCATTCCTAATTTTCCTGAAGGTTTGGTACTGGGTCTTCTGAAATTACTGTCGACCTTGTTGATGTTCATGCACAGGGGTGTTAGGTAGGATATTTGAGGCCATTTCGTTATCCCATTATTGAAACGCATTCTGGGATAATAATAGAGCAGTCTGGGATTTTGGCTGATAACTTTACAAGTACAATATATCAGATGGGAACATGACTAATCTGTGGAACACCTCTCTTAATTGAGACACCAGTCCTTCAATATTAACAACAGAGACAACAGTACCAACAGTTCTGGGATACCTATCTCGATCTGATGTAATGTTCAGGTTGTCACTGCTAGGTGAATCTGATATTTGCCTTATACCAGTGTTATGAAACACTTAGTTAAAATTGAGAGAGCAAACCATTGCAAGTAGTTACTTTGAGTTCTCCAAGTATTTGGGAATTAAAATTAAGATTTTGGCAGCAGATTCCACTTAAGAGTTTTACAATAAAAAGAAACCAAAGAATTGCAGATTTTGGAAATCAGAAACAAAAATAGAAATTGCTAGAAAAACTTAGTAGGTATGGCAACATCAATGAAGGGAAAACAGAATTAAATTTTCAGGTACAATGACCCTTCTTCAGAACTGATTATAGCAAGGAAAAATGTGTATATGCTGAAAGGAGAGTAGTAAACGATAGGTGGACAGGGAGCCCAGCCAGAGAAAAGTAGTTGGGCAGACAAAGGAATGGGTAACAGTCAAACTGAGAGAATACATAGCTGGTAATGGGGATGTCATCCCTTCTTTTCCTTCCCACAATAACAATAGGGTCCTCTTGGTCCTCACCTACCATCCCATAGGGATCCAGATCCAAAGGATCATTGGCTGACATATCCACCACCTCCAGCAGGATACCACCACCAAACACATATTCCCTTCCTCTCCCTGTTAGCCTATTGTAGGGACCTTTCCCTCTGGGACACCTTGGTCTACTCCTCTCCCCACTTCCAGCACCTCCCCACAACCACATGGCACCTTCCCATGCAATCACAGAAGGTATACCACCTACCCATTCACTTCCTCCCTCTTCACTATCCAAGGTGAAGCAGCACTTTACCTGCACTTCACTCAAACTAATCTCCTGCAGTCACTGCTCAAAATGTGGTCTCCTCTACATTAGGGAGACAAAACATAGAATGGGCAACCATTTTAAAGAACACCTACGTTCTGTCCACACAGATGACTGAGCTTCCTGTTGCCTGCCCCTTCAACAAACCACCATGTTCCCTGGCCAATATCTCTGTCTCAGGCTTGCAGCAGCACTTCAGTGAAGCTCAGGTAAACTGGAAGAACATCATCTAGTTTTCCTTGGGAGCTCTGTAACCTTCTGGACTCAATGTTGAGTTTAATAATTTCAGGGCCTGAGCACCTTCTCCCATGTCCTTATCCCAATCCCCACACACCAGGCTTTGTCACCACATCGGCTGCTACCACAACCAACCCATTGTCAGCTACTAATGGTCCCCATTAGCAGCTATTGATTCCCTCAGGCTGATCTTTACCTATTCCTTTGTCTGTCCAACTGGTGTTTTTTTCTCTCTTTCTCTGGGCTCTCTCTCCACTGATCCCTGCTTTCCCACCCTATCTTTAGCATATATACAATCCTAGCTACAATCAGTTCTGAAGATGGGTCACTGGACCTGAAACATTTTGTGTGCTTTCTCTCACCAGAGATGCTGTCGGGCCTGCTGAGTTTACCAGCAATTTCTGTTTTTGTTAAGGTCTGCTTTAATAATTATTATTCCTTGTAGTAACCCATAACTTATTATATTGAATTGATTTTCACAGTTTGCCACAAAGCTTGGCTTCTTGTTCTTATCTACCTGCACTGAGTTCTGTAACAGTCCTGACTTGAACAGCTGTCTCAGAACCTTATACAGGTGATGTTTAGAACAATGTTTGTCTAGTGGTGTTGCTCTTTTAAGGACCTTGCTTTGCTCGAAAATAAATCTCCCTCCCTCCCAGAATGAACACTTGCCCTGTCCACTCCAGGATTGTCACAGTCATTTTCATCTCCATTCCTCACTTCTTACTTACCACAGAATGCAAGGTACCATGATCTCTCCTTGAACAGCTTAGGCTCGACTTTTCCATTTTGCTGAAGCACATCGAGTAAACATGCCATGTCTAATTTTCTGATTGCCATTTCCTAACAAAGGGTTTTTGCCCAAAATGTCGATTTTCCTGCTCCTCGGATGCTGCCTGACCTGCTGTGCTTTTCCAGCACCACTCTAAGCTAGACTCTGATTTCCAGCATCTGCAGTCCTCACTTTTGCCGATGCCATGTCTAATGCACTGCTCCTCCCAGGGAAGCCAGAGTACTACTCACAGTCATTGAACCCCCTCCTGGCTGATCTCGTTTCCTCCGATGTGCTATTGTGTCCTCCCTTATATATTGAGCTACCTCCTCATCTCACGATGGTAATCCCCACCGCATACCAGTTCCAACTCCAATCGCCACATTTGAATTCCTCAGTCTCCTTCACCTCCCGCCAGAGCAGCAGCCCCTGATAATCAACCCTTGACTCTGACTACTGCAGTATTGCAATGAGGGTGAGATTATGTAGAAACAAAGGTGATAATGAGTAATAATCCCCATTAATAGGCTTCTGACTGCTCCCTTACAAGAATCTCATTTCAAATGTCCAGGACTTCTAAGGAAAATGTAACTTTTTTGGTCTCAACATTCAGAAAGGCCACATTCAACATCTCACAAGATTGTCACAACTTCCTTACCATGTTGTTCAGGACCTAGGACTATTCCACTCATGTTATTCAAAGAGTTGATTACAGCTTCTGAATTGGGAAAACTGAGAGCCTGGACCTCGATCCACCCAGAATAATACTCAACCAAGATTAGAAAAACTGTCCACTGAAACACAAATTAGATCAATCCCAAGGCATTGCTGTGGCCTTGCTAGAAAGGAGGAAGCCACAAAATGTTATTTCTGCTTCTGTCTGTGATGATATGCTCAGGCATGTGCACTTGGAAATCATGTCCTCGAGGCAACGTGAGATACCTGGGCACCGTCCAGATCGCTGTGTCTTGGTCTGACACATGAAAGTATCTTCTGGAGGATACCCAGACCGAGACCTCACAGGATTGCCAACTGCTCATGTCAGCCAAACGGTCTGGATGTGATGCCAATTTTCTTAACACTGCCACAGAATCGAATTATTGGGGACATTCTCCATCAGACCATCACAGCAGACTGTGTGGATCGGCATGCTTTCTTCATCATGTAGTTCAGCCTTAAAAGGCAAATGTGAACGGTCAAGGATACAAAGGAGATGTTTATTTCATAGAATTCCCACAGGGTGGAAACAGGCCATTAGGCCCAATAAGTCCACACCAACCCACCAAGGAGTATCCCACCCAGATCTATTCCCCTATTACTCCACCCTGACTAGCTGACACATCCCTGAACACTACGGGCAATTTAGCATGGCCAATCCATTTAACCTGCACATCTTTGGACTGTGGGAGGAAACCAAAGCACCCAGAGAAAATCCACGTAGACACAGGGAGAATGTGCAAACTCCACATAGACCAAGGGTGGAATTGCATCTGGGACCCTGGCGTTGTGAGACAGCAGTGCTAACTGAGCCACCGTGCTGCCCTTAAACAAATATCTTGAACAAACCTTTTGTCTTTCTTGCCTGTGCTGTTAATGCGTTGCGATGTTTGATAGGGCATTAGCAGCATCCTGTTGATTCCCTTCTACATATTCAGTGACGGTGTCATACCACATCAGCTGCAATCAAAATCTTTGGATCCTCGGAGGCAGCTTTCAACCTCTTCTGTGTTTAAAAAGATTACCAGTGGCTTATGGTAATTCTCAATTTTAATCGGTAGGCTTAGGATATAATTAGAGAATTTCTTTGCACACCCGCATCACTGCAAGCTCTTTTTTCTCAGTAATGGCATACCTTTACTCTGAGTAGTAAGAATGCTGAAAGTGTAGTAGACTGCTCATCAGTCAATCCATCATTTTGAACCTAAAACGAGAGCGCTGTCAGACCTCTGGATGATGCATTCTCCATTATTATAGCTGGAAGACTAGGATCATAACACGCAAGAATCTCAAATGAAATGTAGCTGGTATTTGCAAACAGTGGTTTTGTTCCTTGTCTTTGACAAATGTTCAGTCCAACACCATGACTTCAAGAGCTACCTCAGAGGCTCATTAATTTGATCTCATTGAGGTAAATGTTTTCCCACCTGGTTCACAATTCTCATAAAGCGTTGAGGCTTTGCAATTTTTCTGGGTGGTTGGAAAACTCTGGATGGCTTCCCTCTGCTCATCGTCTGCAGGAATGCCATGATCCCAGTTACCTCGAAAACATGGCACAAAAATTGAAACACCGCCTTTGAGAATTCACACTTGTCATTGAGAGTCAGCTCAGCACCCCGTAACGTTCCTCAGGTCTTTCCTTACTCAGCCATCATGTTGGACTTTAGTGGGCCCATCAATGAGAATATCATCAGTGTGGCATATGATGTTTTCTGTAACTTCTAGTGTGTTGAATTTCATCGGTTAGAAAATCGCGTTTATGGACATAATGCCAAAGGGTGGATTATTAAAACAGTAATGCTATAGGATGTTAAGAATGTGTTCAGCAGTTTGGAGCATTTCTCAAGGGGAAGCCGCAAGCAGATTCCCAGTTTAATGAATAGTCTGCTGTTTTCAGGTTCAGCCATGATCCTGTCTCAGACATCATCCAGATATCTCTCATTCTATTACCTTGGCCAGAGTGTTAAGTCAACACAGATTCTCACGGAGCCATTCAGTTCAGAAACTGACACCATAGTAGAACACCATGTGTAAAGACCATGAGCAGAATCTTACAGTAGTCTGAGTGATGTGGACTATACCTATATTTATTTATGAGATGCGATGTCTAACAAGGCCTGTCGCAATATCGGATATATCTCATTCCTTTTCTTCTGTCTTTGACAAGTATGTGCTGAGTTTCTCACTCGGCAGCAGTGAGTTGCCAAGAAAGAGGATTGATGCTTGTTGCTGCAGCAGGGTCACTTAGTGAGCAAGGGTAAGCACCCAGCTCAAAGACTGGACCAGAGCTGCACCTCAGGGCTGCTCTCTAAGTGTAAATTAGCAGAAATCAATCAATACAACTCAATAGGCTGAAGGACTTCTTCTGTACTCTATGATTTGCACTTGCCTGCCTTTCCTTTCAAAAGACCAAAAACTGGGGAATTCAAGGCTGGGGGAAGAAAGCAGATCTGTTTAAGAAGTGGAGACAAAGACAGGGCTGAGGCTGCATCTCTGGGTGTATGGGGGTTAGCAGAACACAGCCGAGTGTGTGGGAGGCTCCAGGACTGGGAGGTTAATGGCAGTGACCACCAAAGGGGGAGTGTAGGGGGCCAGGCAGGGTACCATTAAGGTTTAATTTTAGGGCTTACGGGGCAGGGAGGACAGTTGGAGGTGAAGTCCAATGTGGTAGGTCTCCACCTGAGGGGAGTGGGTGGACATTGGCTGTCAACATAATGAAAGGTAAAAGAAGACACAGAGATTCTGCAGGTGTACCTGGCAAGACCCAGTGCTTGTGGTGTGGTGTCCACCATGAACTTTGTTTGCTGCCATCACTTTCCAGTCTCTAGAGGTGAAGAGCTATCTGAAAATAGCTGGAGTCAAAGTCAGTTTAATAGGCAAAAGCACAGGCTCTATTTTTGCGGGACACTCAGACTTTGAAGGAATAACTACATCCAGTTCACTGCCCCTTTGCTATGCGTGTAGTGTGAAGGTGCTTCGCAGTCACATGCCTGAAACGTCAATTCTCCTGCTCCTTGGATGCTGCCTGACCTGCTGCGCTTTTCCAGCAACACATTTTTCAGTCACATGCTGGTCAAAGGTGATTTTCACAATGCCATTGGTGCTTAAAAATGTAACATTAGTATCTCCGTTGTGCTGAGGTTAGCAGCACGAACAGTGCTAACCAAAGGTGAAGCATAATCATGCAACTCCCAAAGGTGCTGTGGGAGGTATGTACCATCACTTCATCATCTGTCATGAAATGCTGGTGTCTGTAGTGGATGCAGTGAGAAGCTGAATGGTTGTGCTGGGTCTGGGATGGGAAGGGGGTCAGAGCAGAGCAGGCACTCTCACTTTTGATAAATTTTGCAAGACATTGTGCCAGTGTGGCATTCTCACCAAGTTACTGCAGAGACGGAGCATGACAGTGGATGGATTATGGAGAAATGACTTTCATTATTGGAGTGCAGCATGTCTCAGTACATGGAGAATGCATAGTCCTCATTTGCAGCTAATAACATCTAAAAACCTCTTTCCCTCCTTGTATTGCTATTTCAGAACACTTTCTCCAAAAGCCCTATGCCTAGCCACTGTGACTGCCTTTTGAAGAAGGTGAAGCTGGATATTCGAGGACCAGGGCTGACAGCAAGCCCTGGAGCAGCAGCGGGCCAGTACCAAGGGCCAGGAGTAGAAGTTACAGGGACATAGCCCCTTAGAATGGGGTGCACAGAAGACCCAGAGTCTCTTTGTACCAAATTCATTTCCGAGGGTTGATAAAGATACGGTGTTAACACAGGCTCTGCATGTCCTGGAACACTTTGATAGAACGATATTAGATACAGGAGTGCGACCTGAGGAATGCAGAAATGGGAAACCTGGTGGCTCTGAAAGTGGTAGCCACTCTGAACCCCAATGCTATGACACCTTCCAGGGAGCGACATGTTACCTGTGTGAGGTATGTCTTGCATCAGAATTTCCTGCAGTCTAGAAGGGGTCCACTTCCAACTGTTCTCGCCATCTCGAGAAATTTGTAAAATGGCAGTTTGTGCCTTTCCTGTACCTTATCCCCAATTCTGCTCCAATATGGTTTTGATTCTGCAGTGTTTTGAGTGACTATTTCTGTATGTGTCTGAGGCCCTGTATCATCTAGATGAGTTAGGGCAGAATTCCTTCCTTGAATACCTTAGAATGTGTTGTCACAAGCTAAGATGCCACACTGATTAAAAAAGCTCTTTCACAATCAAGGACTGCAAGTCAAAGTCCATCCTTCACAATTTGGTAGATTTGTTTAATGGTCAGATTGGCCCTTAAAGTCCTCTGTCATTGCTTTTCAAGCCTATCTCTGTCTCCTGTGGTTAGATCACTGGGTGGGCCTCATCCGTCACCTGTGGCATTATATGTTGCCTGGCAACACTTCCAGCTCTCCATGCCTCTTGGCTCCAGTTCCATGGGTCTGGTTACTATGGTCATCAAGTAGTAAGATCAAGGGAGCAACCATTAATTGGCTTCAATAAACATAACCATACACAAAAAATATTAGAAGCAGATAGCTCGGAAAAAACAGGTCCCTGTTCCACGTGATCGGACATCAAATTGACACAGTGCCTTATGTACAAGCTCAGCAGGTATTTTGATGGAAAAATGTAGTTACCTCTTTACTCCACAATAAGGACCAGAGTTGGCAACCTAATTAAAGTTAAACAAAGTTACTTTGCATTGTAAGTGGAATCTATATAATGAAACCCACAAAATGCTGTAAAATTACTGTCAAACCACAATGAGTCTTTAGGATTTTAATATTGCTGTAAGTCATGCAGGCTTCTGCTAAAATAATCCCTATTCTCACAATCGGGTACAATGCTTCATAAAGGCATATTTTCCAATTAATTAGATGCTAACATTATGAAACGTAATAAACTATTAGCCTATTGTTCAAATAAATAACCAAATATTTAAAAATCAAGATAATCTAAATTACATATGGCCATTGTGAATTTAGCCAGTTGCATTCAATAATGCCAAGTGCTTATTGGTAGTCTTCAATAACATAATTAACTGCATAAATTAAGTGTTTGGATTGCTGCTGTCATTAAATATAGATGTCTCCCAATAAGCAAGAGAGTTGTTAGTGTGTCAGATCCAGTTAAATGTCAAGTTCTTACAAATATTGCAACTGTTTCCATTTGTTTTGAAAGGTAGATTCACTTATCTGGAAAGGTGCTATTTGCAAAGGTGCTATTTTATTCTTTAAAATACATTCAGTTATTCTACTAAACAAAGCCGATCAGAAGTTCTTCTTTAAACCCTGACACTGCTAGTACAGTGACCATTTATTCACAGTAATTGTCTGGTGTTAGCTGAAGTATCTGCTGCTACCAGCCTAAATTCCACAATGATTAAAAAGCTGGAGAGACTGTGTCACAGTCAAGGAATGCAGGAATATTATCCAGAAATCGCTGGAGGGAAGGACGTAAGCTGGTATTGCTTGATAAAAAGATTGCCTCACAATTACAATCTGAATTAGCAAGGCCCAGGGGCATAAGTACAGATATGAGAAGCAAAGGACAATGGCTAACTTGACACAACAGTACATTTTGCTGAGAAAACTACAGGCAACTCTGTATGCTAAATTGCTTCATCTCAATGGAAGAAAAAAGTAATTCAAAGAAGAAAAATACAATCAAATACTTAAAGGTGAGCTTCAGCAAGAATACATTCAAAAAAGAATTAAATTATATAATGTCAACACTACCACATATTGTGCCCCAATCTCAGACAGGCAAGAATGATGACGTTCATCCGATTGCATAGATTGTTCTAAGGATTTGATCAGATGTTTCAACAAATCCATGATTTGATTAGATACCCTACCGTGTGGAAACAGGCCCTCCGGCCCAACAAGTCCACACCAACTCTCTGAAGAGCAACCCGCCCAGACCCATGTGTGAACTGATTTTCAGCAGTTCTATCTCAAAACAAGAAATCTGCCTTAATCTTCTCCACTCCAGTTTTCACAGCTGTCTGTATCACTATTAGCAACATACACAATTGCATGGGCACATTGAGTTAATTTGTCCTAAACAATTTTTGAAGCATTTCTGATGTACTCCTTGAGCCACGTGTAGCTCCTTGAACATGTTGCTGATATGAAGAAGCAACTCTCCTCTCTACACACTATACAGTATTTGGTAAATAGGAATCATAGAATCCCTACAGTGTATAAGCAGGCCATTCGGCCCATCAAGTCCACACCACAGTCCAAACAGCATTCCATCCCGACCCATCCCATCCCTGAAACCCTGCATTTCCCATAGCTAATTCATCTAGCCTGCACATACCTGGGTAATTTAGCATGGCCAATTCACCTAACCTGCACATCTTTGGATGGTGGGAGGAAACCAGAGAACCCAGAGGAAACCCACGTAGACATGCGGAGAATGTGCGAACTCCATACAGACAGTCGCCCACGGCAGGAATCGTTGTGAGGCAGCAGTGCCAACCACTGAGCCAACAAGCATTCATAGTATAATAAGTTGAATATTCAATTGGAAAAGCATGAATATCAGTCAAGTATTAAGATCCCAGACAGGAAAAGGGCAGATTTTAGGAGTCTAAAAGTTGAACTGGAGCAGGTTGATTGCAAATGCATTTTGGTAGATAAAACAGTGAATGAAAAATGGGATATTGTCAAAAGAGAGATGAATAGTGTGCAAGCTAGGTACATACCCATGAGAAATAAATACTGGGTGTGCAAAGCTAGAATACACTGGATGAGTACAGATATTGATGAGAAAATAAGGAAAAAAAAGGTGTAAGATGCATACTAGCAAAATAATAGCAATTAGAATCAGGAAGCTGATCTCAAATGTAGGAGAGAGGCTAAGGCTGGAATAAGGAAGGTATGAGGAAGCATGGGGAAAGGATGGCAAGCTGCACTAAAACAAATAGTAAAATGTTTTTCAAACATATTAATAGTAAAAGATTAGTGAAGGATTGAGTGGGGCCTGTAAGGAACAAGCAGGGTAAGCTGCTGAAGCAAAAGTTGTGACAGAGGTGCTAAATGAGTACCTTGTTTTTGTCTTTACCAAATTAGAAGATGGTGACAATGGTCTAGTTGAAAACGTGGGTGTTGAGCAACTGAGCAGTCGATATATAAAGAGGTGCGAAAAAGGTTGGCAGCACTCCAGGTACAGAAGTCACCAGGCCTAGATGGGTTGCATCTTAGATTGCTGAGAGGGGTAAGGGAGCAAATTGCAGAGCCATTGACAAAACTTTTCCAGGTCTGTGAACACAGGATTAGTCTCAGGGACTAGAAGATTACAAATGTTCCACTATCATTTAAGAAAGAAGTAAAGTATAACCCAGGAAACTAAGACCTGTCAGCTTGACACCAATAGCAGGTAAACTGATGGAGGCCATAACATTGGATAAGATAATATACGATCAGAGAAAAAGAAGTTACAGTAAATCCTCTGTTACCATCCAATCACAAATTGCAAACTCATCTATGTGCCAAAAAATAAATAACAACAAAAATCAACTTCCGTTGGTAAAAACTGCGTATTGACAACATTTTTAACCTTTTTAACTTTTTTTAATGAGTTCCGCACTCGCGAATGTCATCATTTGGGGGGTTCTCAGAAATAGAACCCTTGTGGATACGAATGAATGACTGTAATACCAATCAACATGACTTTGTCATGAATTTAAAATCATACAAAACCAGGCTATAGTCTAACAGGGTTTAATTGGAAGCACACCAGCTTTGGATTGGATAGATTGGATAGATTGGATAGAGAATTGGTTGGCTAATAGGAAACAAAGGGTAGTGATTAACGGCTCCATTTCGAAATGGCAGGCAGTGACCAGTGGGGTACCGCAGGGATCCGTGCTGGGACCGCAGCTTTTTACAATATATGTAAATGATATAGAAGATGGTATCAGCAATAACATTAGCAAATTTGCTGATGACACAAAGCTAGGTGGTAGGGTGAAATGTGATGAGGATGTTAGGGGATTACAGGGTGACCTGGACAAGTTAGGTGAGTGGGCAGATGCATGGCAGATGCAGTTTAATGTGGATAAATGTCTGGTTATCCACTTTGGTGGCAAGAACAGGAAGGCAGATTACTACCTCAATGGTATCAAATTAGGTAAAGGGGCTGTTCAGAGAGATCTGGGTGTTCTTGTCCACCAGTCAATGAAGGCAAGCATGCAGGTACAGCAGGTCGTGAAGAAGGCTAATAGCATGCTGGCCTTCATAACAAGAGGGATTGAGTATAGAAGCAAAGAGGTGCTTCTGCAGCTGTACAGGGCCCTGGTGAGACCACACCTGGAGTACTGTGTACAGTTCTGGTCTCCAAATTTGAGGAAAGACATTCTGGCTATTGAGGGAGTGCAGCGTAGGTTCACGAGGTCAATTCCTGGAATGGCAGGATTGCCTTACACGGAAAGACTGAAGCGACTGGGCTTGTATACCCTTGAGTTTAGAAGACTGAGAGGGGATCTGATTGAAACGTATAGGCTTATGAAAGGACTGGACACTCTGGCAGGAGGGAACATATTTCCGTTGATGGGGGAGTGCCGAACCAGAGGACACAACTTAAAAATACGGGGTAGACCATTTAGGACAGAGATGAGGAGAAACTACTTCACCCAGAGAGTGGTGGCTGTGTGGAATGCTCTGCCCCAGAGGGCAGTGGAGGCCCAGTCTCTGGATTCTTTTAAGAAAGAATTGGATAGAGCTCTTAAAGATAGTGGAGTCAAGGGGTATGGAGATAAGGCTGGAACAGGATACTGATTAGGAATGATCAGCCATGATCATATTGAATGGCGGTGCAGGCTCGAAGGGCAGAATGGCCTACTCCTGCATCTATTGTCTATTGTCTATTGTCTATTGTCTATTTTCGGAGCGACGCTCCTTCATCAGGTGATAGTCTGTTGGACTATAACCTGGTGTTGTGTGATTTTTAACTTTGTACACCCCAGTCCAACACCGGCATCTCCAAATCATGACGTTGTCATGGACAGGTCTTGTCAGATAAATTTAATTGAGGTCTTTGACAAGGTATCACGGGCAGTTGATGAGAATAGTGCTATGGATGTTGTATATTTGGACTTTTAGAAAGTCATAAATATGGTGCCACATGGCAGGTTAGTTGGCAAATTAGCAATGTTTGGGATCGATAAGTGTTTGGCAGCATGGATTAGAAATTGACTAAAAGATAGGAAACAGAGAGTAGGCATGGATGAGCATTTCTCAGACTGGAGACGAGTTGAAGTGGTGCTCCCCAGGGATTGGTATTGAGACCTTTGTTTTTTCTCATTTATGTAAACAATTTGGCGATGGGCTTTGAGGGGAAAAGTCTCTAAATTTGCAGATGAGTAGTGAATCCTGAGGATGATGCATGAGTGATTTCAGAGGGACATTGTGAGGATGATGCTGTATGACTTCAGAGGGACATTGAAAAGTTGGCAAACTGAGCAGACATCTGGCAGATGAATTTCAATGCCGAGAAATGTGAAGTGATAGGTTTTGGTAGTAGAAGCATGGAGAGAAAATACAAGCTCAATTGTGCAAGTTTCAGGAGCAGAGAGGGACCTTGGGGTTCACATGCATAATTCTCTGAAAGTGGCCAGACAAGTTGAAACAGTTTTTAAAAAGGTCTTTGGGATCCTTGGATAAGTTTAACAAGGTGAAGAAGAATATTCTATTTCCACTAGTTGGTAAGCCAGTAACTAGAGACCATAATTTCAAGATTGTCAGCGAGATAGCCAGGAGTGAGATGAGGAGAAATTTCCTTACTTAGAAAATGGTAAGGATTGGGAATGTGCTGTCTGGGAGAGTGGTGGAGGCAGAATCCAGAGAAGCTTTCAAAAGAGAGCTGGATATTAATTTGAAAGTGATGAATTTAGAGGGTACAGAGATAAGGCTAGAGAATGGAATTAGTGAGGTAGCTTTTTCAGGAGCTGGTACAAACATAATCGGCCAACTAGCCTTTTCTATAGTGTAAAGTTCTATGATATTACGGCTAATATTAGAGTTTGGTTTTCAGCATTGCAAAGACTCAAATCTTACAGAAGTTGCCAGGACACAGAGGGAAGCTTTCCTTGAACCTAGAGGCCATCTAAAGGCTAGATATAGATGGTACTGATGAAAGCCATTTCCTGCTACACCTGTCACGTTACAGACATAAATAGACTGTATTCAGAGTATGCTCAACGTACACAAAAAATGATGTTCACATAAATTATTCACTCAGTTTATAAAAGTATTTATCATATTCTGAAAACCATTGATTTCCTTTATTCTGATGAAGAGTTACCCACCTCAAAACATTAACTGTGCTTTCTCTCCATAGATGCTGCCAGACCTCCTGAGTTTCTCCAGCAATTTCTGTTTTTGTTTCCATCAATTTCTTCCCCATAAATACTTCTGTCATTTGTTGCTTTGGTACAGGCTATTTCAGTGCTGCTAGTGGGCTGGAACTCTGGTTAGAGAGGGTCAGGCATTGAATTGTGGGAAAAGTTGGATGCTCTGGTTTCCTCCCACAGTCCAAAGATGTGCAGGTCAGGTGAACTGGCCATACTGAATTACCCTGTAATGTCTAGAAATGTGCAGGCTAGGTGGATTAGGCATGGTAAATGCAGGGTTATGGGATGGGTGGTGGGGGAGTGATATCTGTAAATCAGGAGCTACAAGGGAAAGAGGAATTCAGTGAGATTATAATCTCACTATATGTGTACCTCCAGTCCACAAAACAGCTCCAGGGATTGAAGAGATCGCAGCCATCCAAACATTCTGGGAAATTTGTCCTGGCATTGAAAGGAGGAAGAATCATCATCAGAATAGGCTTTATTGTTGGTGCTAAATTTAAGAAGCTGCCTGAAAACTGAGGAAAACACATGTCGATGGTCACTCAATGCTACAATCCATGAAATTGAGTTGGGAAGTTGGGAGCAGCTGTGGATTTTACTGTCAGAACTGAAATTCCATGGAGAATGCAATATGTAAGAAATATAAAAACAATTTTTTTCTCAATTCCCACAAAAAGAAAATTGGTCAATTATGTGCTTTTTACAATTACAGTTTAAAAATTTGAAATTTTGACAAGTCATTCTTTCAGCTAGTAACTCTATGTTAAAATCACTGCTTTAAAGTTAGCAGTGACTACCAATAGTAATAGTAGGTAGTAACATTACTTAAGAAAGCATATGTCACATTGAAGACAATACTGAGTAAGTTTATGAGGTTGATACCTGAGATGAGGGAGTTGCCTAGGATAGCTTGAGCTGGGAGGGCTGATACTCAAAGAATAATCTTATTGAGAGAACTTATTGAAACATGTAAGATTTTGAGGAAGCATGACAGGTTAGATACTGCAAGAATGTGTCCCTTTAACAGAAACTTGCAAAACCTCAAGGCCAAGGTAGTAGATGCATGGGAACATATAATATCTGTGAGGTCCCTTTCACTTTCACTGGGTCAAAACTCAGGAATTCCCTTCCTGACAGCACAGCGGGTGTCTTTATATTCTTCTTCCCCCCACCGTCCAGGAACTTAATGGATCAAGAAATTGGGTCATCATCACCTTCTTGGAGAAATAGGAATGGGTAACAAATGCTGGCCTCGTCAGCAGTGTCTACATCTGATGAATGAATATAAACTAAAAGACTGGAGCAGTCAAACGGCCTGTTCCAGCTCTTATTTCTTATGTTCCTTACATACTAGTGTTCTTCCGTTTTTCACAAGAATACATTCGATAAGAAAATGGATCAAGCGATTCAGTTGATGATAACAAAATTCATCTTGAGAATCAGCCACATTGGAAGGCTGCCAGCCATATCCATTCTGCACAATGTTCAAACCCACTTTAGTCCCAGTTACTGAAGAAAGCAAGATAGTGTACAGCATAATCGGTTTTGAAAATGTTCCCATACACGTCTGTGAACTATTGAGGAAATTAAAAATAAGATCACAGATGAAGCATTTCAAATAATTAGCTGTGTTTGAGATCATATGAAAAGGATGTTTGATTCTTCCTATCACTCCTAAAATTCAGACAATGAGAACTCTGACAACTCAGCTTTAACAGTGAATCCTGTGAAAGTCGAGAGAGTTCTCACTAAACCCATGGCGCTAATTATAATGTGCTCCAATAAGATTGCAAGGATATCCTCTGCGTTTTCATTTATTGATGGCATGTTTGCCTGTTAATGATGACCTTGAGGAAGCTTTCATTACTGCATAAAATAATGTTTTTAAATTGTGGAAACAATGCCAAAGTAACACTGTTCTTTTAATCAAATTTGACAAAACGTTTCAAGACTATTGTCCAAAGATTGGTATGAAACACTGGCAGTACAAATGCAGAATAAAATAAATCAACCAGCATTGTGTTAAATGAATCCATGTCCTTGATTTACTAACTCTATTATTTTCTACACATTCACCCTAACTGAGAGTTGTTGGAAAATTTCCTTGCTTGATTTTGCACTGGTGCAAATAGTGAAATTGGATGTAAAACACATTTATATTCAGAGAGCTAATGGTCTGACTAATTGTAAATGTGATTTTGATCAATCTCCTCACTTGAAATTACAATCCAATACCATTGCAACATCACGATTAAACAACTTCTGCTTTCAAAAGTGTGATAAAATAATCTAATTCAAAGTAACACAAATTTGTCAAAGCCATTAGACTATCTTGCTTGTTCTTCACACTTCCGATGCAGAAATGCACTTCAAGCCAATTATTTTTCCTCAGCCTGCAAGATATAACACAATATCTTTTTTAAACAGCTGTCCTTGCTGGGTTCTAGGCAATTTCATGAAACATTAAAATCTGAAAACAGTGTGGAAAAAATATATTTTCTTTCCCTCCCAAGGACTGTAAGGTTAACCCAGGGCCAGTCCGAATTGAAGGTGGAAGTTAGTTCCCTCCCTCATAGCACATGTGTGAAGGGATAGAAATCAGATACAGCTGGAGCAGTGGGGAAGGGGAGCAGGGAGTGAATTTTGTGAGGGTGTGGCTTCCATCCCTTGGGTCATGGATAGGCCCTTCATCTGGGTAGCAGACCCATGCTAAGAGCTGTGACACCAGCCATTTGCTGTCTCTAAAATAGCAACGGAGAAACCCAACATCTCCATTAAAAAAAAGGCTACAAGTGTCTTTCCATCCATTTCAGGGATGAGATATCAAAAAGGCAATTTCTTTTTCTTTTCTTAAGTCAGAGATTATTTGTTTATGGGATGTAGGTGTCACTAGTTGGCGCTGCATTTATTGCCCATCCCTAGTTGCCCTTAAAAAAAGGATTAGCGAGCACTTCTGGAACAGTTGAAGTCCATCTGGTATAGACACATCCACAACGATGTTAGGAAGAGATTTCCAAGGTATTAACTGGGGGATAATACAGTTCCAATTTAGGATTGTGTGTGTTTTTAAGGGGAGCTAGCAGGTAGTGTTGTACCCTTGTTATTCCAGCTGGTGGAGGCTGCAACTCTGAAAGAGTCTGCAGAAGAGGTCTTGGTGAGTTGCTGCAGCATACCTTGTAGGTGCTTCACCTCGATACCACTGCATCAGTGGTGAAGAGACCAAATGGGTGGATGGGTACTAGTCAGGTGGACAAGATGGTGTCAAGCTACCCAAGTGCTTTTGGAGCTGCACCTGTCCAGGAAAGTGAAGAATATTTAATCACATTACCGATTTGTGCCTTGTAGATGGTGTCCAGGCTTTGGGGGGAGTGGGGAGGTGGGGTCATGAGGAATGTTACTCATCATGGAATTCCTGGTCTTTGATCTGCTCAAAGTCCTAATTAACATTAGAGGATATGTCTTCATCAATTTAATCTGGCACAATCACCATTTTTGAGAGAGAGCCTGTTTGTACTTTTATCAGTTCTCAATTAGACATAATAGCCAATATTGCGTAGGAGCACAATAAGAATGTTCGCAGCCATCAGTAGCAACCAGAGCTCCTGAAATTAATCTCCTTACTACCAAACCATAGATGGGGTGAAGGAGTAATTCAGTGACACCAACAGTAGACATGGCACTTGTAAACTCAGCAGTCTATTGTTGATTTAAATGATTTGAACATTTGAAATTAGCTTACTTAAAAGAAAATCCAACTAAGTGTGTGGCAGCAAACTTCAGTCAGAATACTGTTATGTTTAGAATATGTAAATAGAGGTAATCCATTTTTAGAATTTTCACCTTACTCTAATTCTGTGGAATGATTAATCAGTGTTTATTGTGGAGTTCCAGCTTTAACATTAGTTTCCTATCAAGCTGACTATTGATATTTTCATTATTAGTAACTATTCATAGGTTTCCAATGTTGTTTACAAGTTGAGAGGTAAAGACACTTTAATGTTGCAAAAGTGTTAGGAAAAGAATTTCCCCACTGCTGTGCATGCTCCATTGCAACCTCTTTTCCAAGTGTGTGACAAAGCTCAATTGATGTATATAAATAAGGTTACTTTGTTCCTCCATCAAAGTAATTGACAGCTTTTCAACCTCAAGAGAGTATCACAAGTGTGACCATTTCCAAAATTTACAATCCTGAGGAGGTGGTTCGTAGTTCATCACTTGCTCTGGGAGCAGGCTTTAGTTGAGTCTGGAGCCAGGCAATTGCCAAGACTTGCCACTTGTTGGCCCTTGCAATATACAAATTGATGACTGCATTGAACCAAATGACTACAGAAAGATTGAACACTCAGCAATATATCTTTAATAAGGGATACACAAAGACAGAAGAGACCTTTCTTATGTGGCACTATTTCATTTGGATACTGGAAATCTGGAACACTCTTCAGTTGGTCCACATATATTGTGAGCACAGCTAATACTTACAAAAGAAAAGCTGGACTTGAAATGTGATTCTTTTACTCTTTGAGAGTTCCTTGTGGCAAATATCTCATCTCTTGACTAGTGAGTCCTAAATGTGCAAATGTGGCACAGTAGGTCCTTTCTTTTGCATTATGCTACTTCTTACAGATTACGTATAGAAGGCGCAAGTATTCCATGGTGCTGAAGACTTTGTTTTAAATTGCCCTCAAGTTAATCAATTAGTCTGGCATTGGTAATTCAATAGATCTCAATGGGTGAATTGTTGATGGGGCAGAGAAAACAGTTGTGTGTAAGTGCACTTCTGGGTATGAGAAAAGGATTTCAGCAAAATTGGAAGGTCAGCACTAATGGCTTTAGATACTTAATACCTAAAGCAGTCATAAAGCTCTCAGCAGAACTTCAATTTTATACTGACAATGTTTTCTCTCGTATCTCAATTAAACTATTCTGATTGCCAATGGCTTGTGTTACATAAACACTGAAATTTTTGTTCATGTGGAACAAAGGGATGTCATGCCCAGCAGGGTAATTACAAGGAAAGTACATGCACTGCCTTTAGCTTTTCCAATTGTCAACCTTGAATTCCATCTGGTGTGGTGAGATTAACTTCAATTAGTCTCAAGCAATAATTTGCTGTTATCATGCTTTATAATCAATCATATGTTTCTTCCATGATCCATGCAGTACAAATGACTTGAAATCAAAACTGATTTGCCTAATCACCAGGAATTTGATATTTTCTGAAACTCTCTTACTTACACAAGTAATTATTGAACAACTAGTGCATAATGTACTTAAAGATCTTAAAGAGCTGCTGATTACAGTACATTTAATGATTTCCTAATAAGAGGGTGAGAAGGAAATGGCGCTAAAGATTGAGGATGTTCTTCAGTATAAAGTTCTTCACCAAAGATGTGCACTTATTTGGACTAGTGGTACATTCCTGCCCTTCAGCTTGCAGAGAGAATTAATGCAACCTCACCGGTTTTCAAGATAAAGATTGGATGCAAAAGTAAGTTACTCCAAGATATTGCCAAAGTAAATTTAGAAGTGAAAATATATTTTTAATCATCCTGTTCAAATCTATCACTGCATCACAAGAGATCACAGACGTGAATATGCAGTGTAAAATTCTAGAAAATTTTACCTCATTCGAATGTAATTTCAGTAAAACAATTCTATTAAAAAAGAAAATCAGGTATGTTGAACTAACCTCATTAGTAACACTCAACAAAGCATTCAATATAAATGTGAGGAAAAGTAACATGGAGAAATAAGTGGGTTTGAGCACAGACAGGGGAAAGACCTGTAAAAATGTAGTGCATCGGGAAGTTGTCTGCAAGTTCCTATTGACTTCTGCATTTGAATACAAAAAACTGTTTGTCTGGAGTTCTCTCAGGAGAAACAACCTCCCTATCCTAATCACTACTGGAGTGATAGTTAACTTTGAAGTCATAACCATGGGTTGCCAGGTGTCCTGACAGCAAGGCAAGAAACAATAGAGCCGAGTAGAACTTATTGAGATACACATTTTTTTATACACTCATAGGCATCACTGGCCAGCCAGCATTTATTGCCCATCCCTAGTTGCCTCTTAGAAGATGGTGGCGAGCTGCCTTCTTGAATCACTGCAGTCCATGTGCTCTGGGTTGACCTAAAATGCCCTTAAGGAAGGAATGTCAGGGTTTTTGATCCATGAAGGAATGAGTATGTATTTTCAAGACAGGTTGGAGAGTGACTTGAAGAATTACTTGAAGGTGGTGATGTTTTCATGTTTCTGCTGCTCTTGTCCCTCTAGATGGAATGGTCTTGGGTTTGGAAAGTATCATCTGAGGATTTTTATTGAACTTCTGCAGTGCGTGTTTTAGGTGGACCACACTGTTGCGACTGAGTGTTGGTGGTGGAGGGAGTGGATGCTTGTGGATGTGGTGCCAGTCAAGCAGGCTGCTTTGTCCTGGATGATGTCAAACTTCTTGAGTGTTGTTGGAGTTGCACCCATCCAGGCAAGTGGGGAGTATTCCATCACACTCCTGACTTGGTGCCTTGTGGATGTGGACAAGTTTTAAGGAGTCAGAAGGTGAGCTATTTGCTGCAGTATTCCTCGTCTCTAACCTGCTCTGCACCCATTGTGTTCATGTAGTGAGTCCAGTTGAATTTTTCATCATAGGTAACCCTCAGGATGTTGATAGTGTGAGATTCAATGATGGTAACGTCATTGAGTATCAAGGGGTGGTGGTTGGATTATCTCTTATTGGAAAAGGTCATTGCTTGGCATTTGTGCAGTGCAAATGATACTTGTCACCTGTTGGTCCAAGCTTGGATATTGTGCAGAACTTGTTGCATTTGAATGTGGATTGCTTCCTGGTCTAAGGACCCATACATGGTGCTGAATATTGTGCAATCATCAGCGAACATCCCCATTTCTGACCTTATGGTGAAGGGAAGCTCATTGATGAAGCAGCTAAAGATGCTTGGGCCTAGAATACCATCCTAAGGAATTCCTGCAGAGATTTCCTGGAGCTGAAATGACCGACCTCCAACAATTACAACCATCTTCCTATGTGTCGGGTTCGACTCCAACCAGCAGAGAGTTGCCCCTTGATACCCATTGATTCCAGGTTTGCTCGGGCTCCTGGATGCTACACTCTGTCAAATGCAGCCTTGATATCAAGGGCTGTCACTGTCACCTCCCCTCTGGAATTCAGCTCTTTTGTCCATGTTTGAACCAAGGTGTAATGGGGTCTGGAGCTGAGTAGCCCTGCAGAACCCAAACTGGGTGTCACTGAGCAGGCTATTGCTTGGTAGCACTGTTGATGACACCTTCTATCACTTTACTGATGATTGAGAGTAGACTGATGGAACAGCAATTGGCTGGGGATGGATTTTTCCTGGGCAATTTTCCACATTGTTGGGGTAGATGCCAGTTTGTTGGGGTAGAAGTCAGTGTTGTAACTATAGTGGAAGAGCTTGGCTAGGGGAGCAGCAAGTTCTGGTGCACAAGTCTTCAGTACTATTGCTGAAATGTGATCAGGGCCCCATTACCTTTGCAGTATCTAGTGCCTCCAACTCTTTCTTGATATCACATGCAGTGAATTGAATTGGCTGCAGACTGGTATCTGTGATGCTGGGGATCACTGGAGGAGCTCGAGATGGATCATCCACTCACCACTGAAGTATGCTGCAAAAGCTTCAGCCTTAGCTTTTGCAATAATGTAGTAGCTATTCCATCATTGAGATGGAGATATTTGTGGAGCTCCCTCCTCCAGTGAGTCATTTAATTACCCAGCATTATGCATAACTGGATGCGGCAGAACTGCAGAGCTTAGACCTGATCCATTGGTTGTGGGATCGTTTAGCTCTATCACTTGTTGCTTTTGTTGTTTAGAATGCAAATAATGCCGTTTGATAGCTTCACCCGGTTGACAACTCAGTTTCAGGTATGCTGCTCCTGGCATGCCCTCCTGCACTCTCCCTTAAACCAAGGTTGATCCCCTGGCTTGATGGTAATGGTTGACTGCGGGAATGTACTTTGTCATGAGGTCACAGGTTGTGCTGGAGTACAATTCTGCTGCTGTTGATGCTCCATAGTATCATATCATTGCCTAATGGATACTCGATCTGATTGAAGTCTGTCCCATTTCGCACGGTAATAGTGCCAGACAACACAGTGGAGGGTATTCTAAATGTTAAGGCAGAACTTCATCTTCACAATGATAATGCAATGGTCACTCTTACCAACACTGTCATGGGCAGATACATCTGTGTTCGGCAGATTGGTAAGGATGAGGTCAAGTATGTTCTTCTATCTTGTTGGTTCCCTCAATACCTGCTGCAGACCCAGTCTAGCAGTTATGTCCTTTAGGACCTGACCAACTCAATCAGTCGTCTTGCTGCTGAGCCACTCTTGATGGTGGACTCTGAAATACCCCCACCCAGAGTACAGTTTGTGCCCTTTCCACTCTCAATGCTTCCTCTAACTGTTGTTTGACATGAAAGGGCACTGATTCATCAGCTGAGGAAGAATGATACATAGTAAGTAGGAGGAAGATTCCTTACCCATGTTTTACCTGAGGCCATGATGCTTCAAGGGGTGCAGAGTCAATGTGGAGGACTTCTAAGGCAACTCCTGAATGCCACTGGGTTGACATCTCTGCTGGGTATCGTTCTGTGGTACAGAACATGCCGAAGTATGGTGGTGGTGGTGTCTGGGACAGTGTCCGTAGAGTATTACTCCATGAGTATGACAATGTTAAGCTGTTGCTTGTCTAGTCTGTGACACATGCTCTCCCAATTTTGGCACCAAGTCCCAGATGGGAGTAAGGAGGACTTTGCAAGATTGACAGGGCTGTTTTTGCTATTGCCTTTTCCTTTGTCGAGGTCGATGCTGAGTGGTTGCATTCTCTTGTTGAGACTTTGTATCAATTGATATCATTGAGTGGTTTGCTGGGCCATTTCAGAGGGCAATTGAGAGTCAACCACATTGCTCTGGGTTTGGAGTCATATGTCGGCTAGACCAGGTTAGAATGGCCAATTTCCTTTCCAGAAGAACATTAGTAAATCTGTGCTCCTTCGTTCTTGATGTTTTGACAAGTGGGAATGTTTCAACCTGTCTATAATATCCAGCCAGTTCATGATTTTGAAAATTTCTTTCAGATCTTCTCTCAGCCTTCTTCTCTCAAGGAGAACAGTCCCAGCCACTCCAAGCTAGCTATGTAGCTGAGGTTTCTCATCCCTGGGAATATTTTTGTAGATCTCTTCTGTAATATTTCCAATGTATTCACACTTACTCAATAATGTGGCACCCAGAACTATGCTCCAGCTGAGGTCTAATAAGCATGCAATACAAATTGAGCTTCACTTTCTTGCCCTTATACTCTATACCCATCCATGACAAAAAAATGCAATGTTTAGACAGATTATTTCTGTTTGGAGAGTTTAGAACATATCCTACGCTATGCTTTATTCATGATTTTTACAGCTAACATGTGAATGCTGCATACTGAATAGATAATAGATGAAATTACTTATTTCCTCAACTCATTTGTCAAACCTAGAACATTAAGGAGATTCTTTCAATTTCGAGTTGGTTTTAGTCTGGTACCTAACTTACAATTTAAGGAAAGTATTTTTCATTGACTTTAGCTTAGTATATTATTTTTCTTATGTATTATTCTGAAACCACCTAACACTCAATAGCTGGTTATTCACACTTCTGCTCTCATAAAACTCCTTTTCCTACATTTACTTTAAACACAATTGTCAGGATCTCTTCTCCTTTTTCCCTCATAGACACCTAGAAGAAAGTGAGGAGTATAGGTGCTGGAGGGTCAGAGTTGATAAAGCGTGGTGCTGGAAAAAACACAGCAGGTCAGGTAGCACCCTGGACTCTTCTGCTCCTCACCTGACCTGCTGTGCCAGTCCAGGCTTTATCAATCCTCGCAGATACCTTATGATTCAATGCCATGTCTTTTATTATTACAGTGCTGCATTTGTTACTGTCTAGTCTGATTCTGAAATTTCGACTCATTCCAGAGCGCATTCGAGATGACAAGCATCTCTGTTTTCATCCCAAAAGATAATGTTCCTGTTTTGAGTGGAGGTGAAAGGCCCTCATTCAAAACATTGCCCTAACTCTCTGTCAGGTGATAGCTACCCTGCATTTAATTTCCGGATTTAATCCGAAATTTATCTGGTGTGTCCTATCACTGTAAAGAAAACATATAAAAACCAAAAGAACCATGGATGCTGGAAAACAGAAACAAAACCAGAAATTGCTGGCAAAGCTCAGCAGGTCTGGCAGCATCTCTGAAGAGAAATCAGAGTTAGTCTTGCTCAGTACTGCCAGTAGCTCGGAAAAAATGTTGTCTTTTTTAATGCAGAAAATAGGGTGAGGGAAGGGGAAAGGAGTTAACGATAGGTGGAGATAGAGTCCAAAAATAGAGAAGTTCAGTTGGACAGACAAGGGAGTGGGTAATGGTTAACCCAGGAGAATAGGGGGCTATTAATGGGGACTATTAGTGACTAACAATGGATTGTGTGTAATATTAGACTGTGTGATAACAAGACCTGGTGTGAGGAGGTTGGGGGTAAGTCATGGGAGAAGGTGCCTCAAACCCTAAAATTGTTGAACCCAACATTGAGTCCAGAAGGCTGTAGAGTTCTCAAGAGAATGAAGTGCTGTTTTTCTAGCTTTTGCTAGAGCCCACTGTGCCTGAAATAGAGATTTTAACCAGGGAACAAGGTAGAATATTGAAGTGGCAGGCAACTGGAAGTTCAGGGTCTTTTTTTACACAGAATACAGGTGTTCTGTGAAGTGGTCACCCAATCTACATTTTGTTTCCCCAACATGGAGGAAACCACATGTGAACAGTGAACACAGTAGACTACATTGAGTCAAGTGTAGGTGACTGTATTTGGGTCCTTAAGTACTGAGGAGGGAGGAAGTAAATGGGTAAAGAAAAGGGTTGAAGAGCAACAATAGTATTTTATTGAAAATTCATCAAACAGATTGAGATGAGAAAACTGACAAAATTAATAACAGCTATTTATAGCTCAGGACATTTAAGATCCTACCTTCTCGACTAAGTAAGTGCAACTGAGCACAATTTTGGAAAATCAAACCAGTAAGACAGGAAATATGTTAAACAAATAAAGATAACAATTTGCACCCATCTCATTAATAATTAACAAACTGGCAAAAATAGTAAACTGATAAATTGCGTAATCATAGGACAAAACACCAAACGTATGAAATTAGTCTATTGGGTATTGGCACATGAACCCCTAACATTAAATCAAAGAATTATAATAAACTTGGAATTTTGTGGAGTTGAAACAATTGCAGAGACATCTAGAAGTGATGGGAGGGTCTCTGTTTCAGGATTGCAGGCATCTATTCCTGAAGCCCTCAATTGTTGAGTTGCCTGTTCGAACTGCCTCTATTGTAGGGCTATTTGTGCAGAGTCTAGTCAAAGTCTGACTGATTCATAGTTCACAGCCCCTCAGAAGAGGCATAAACTATGATCATGAATCAGAAACATTTAAAATGGCTAAAGAAAGTGTTTAGAATGCTTGTCTTCATCACTTAGACCTTTGAGCATCAGAGTTCAGACATTATGTTGAAGTTGTACAGGATGTTCGTGATGCCTTTGCTGGAGTACTGTGTGCAGTTCTGGTCACCCTCTTGCATGAAGGACTTTATTAAACCAGAGGGGAGTCAGAAGAGATTTACCAGTATGGGACTTGTTAACTGGAATGTAAGCGCTTGAGGGGTATAGATAAGTTGACTGGTGGATGTCTTTTCTCTAGTGTGGGGGGGTTTCAGAACTAGGGGGCAGGAATTGAACCTGCGCTGTTGGCATCATTCTGTATTGCAAACTTCAGCTGACAATCTAATTGAACTAACAAGCCCCTAAAATGTAAATGATACATTCATAAATGTTACAGTAAAGACAGATCTTACAAATCAGCTGAGCAATGTACTCAGATTATAACTCCTCAAACTCAGTCAAAAAGACCTTTAAAACTTGATCTTCCTTTCAAAGAATTTCTGCTCCTTTCCTTTCCAAAGTTAGTTGAGTGTAATGGACATCACCCAAGTTCTAAGGGCAGTCTACATCAAAAATGGTACATGCAGAACCTCCTCAACCTAGTTTGATTGGCATAAATCATTGAAGGTTATCTTCAAGTAACAGGTACCAGAACCATGTATTTATTTATCCTCAGGCTTTGGATTTACCCTCTATCAACTTCAGGCTGCCTGTATTGCACAAGCCTGTCTTCACATTCCTGATGAAGAGCTTGAAATGTCGACTCTCCTGCTACTCATATGCTGCCCGACTGGCTGTGCTTTTCCAGCACCACACTTTTTGACCGCCCATATTGCACCACTGGAATCCTCATCATCTTGTTTGTCTGAAAACCTTTATCAGGATACAGTACCCAGATCACTCAGAGTCAGCATGGATTTACAAAAGGGAAGTCATGCTTGACTAATCTACTCAGATTTGAGGGTGTAACTAGTAGAGTTGATGGGGGGGGAGCAAGTGGATATGGTTTATTTGGGCTTTCAGAAGACTTTCGAAAAAATCCAACAGAAGAGATTAGAATGTAAAATTCAAATGGATGGGATTGGGATAGTGTACAGAAACTGATAGAAAACTGGTTGGCAAGCAAAGAATGGGAATAAATAGACCTTTTTCTGAATGCCTGGCAGGGACTTATGGAGGTACAGCAGGAATTAGTGTTTGGACCCCAGTTATTGACAATAAATATTAATGATTTAGATGAGGGAATTCAATGTAGTATCTCTTAATTTTTAATAAGCATAAAGACAGTGAACTGTGAGGAGGTGGCAGAGATGCTTCAGTATAATTTGGGTAAGTGGAGTCAGTGGATAAATGCATGGCCAGTGCAACATAATGTGGATAAATGTGAGGCAATCATCTCAGGCTGTAAATTGAGAAAGGGGAATATGCAATAAAATCTGGGTATCCTCATACACCAGTCACTGAGAGAAAGCATGCAGCTAGAACAAGCGATGAAGTTGGCAAATGTATATTGGCCTTCAGACAGATAGAATTCATGTACGGGGCAGGAACATCTTGCTGCAATTATACAGGGCCTTGATAGGATAACACCTGGAATATTGTGTGCAGCTTTCATCTCCTTATCTGAGGAAGGGTATTCTTTCTATAAAGAGAATACAACAAATGTTTACTAGACTGATTTGTGAGATGGCACGCCTGATGTATGAGGAGAGGTTGAATCAGTGAAGATTATATTTGCTGGAGTTCAGCAGAATGGGAGAGGATCTTATAGAAATTTATAAAATACTAATTGTTCGAGACAGGGTAGATGAAAGAAGGATGTTCCTAATGACTGGGCAATCCAGAACCAGACTATGGACTTGGGGTAAACCACTTAAGACTATGATGAGAAAATATGTTTCCACCCAGCAGCATTAAGCCTGTGGAATTTGCTGCCACAGAAAGCAGTCGAGGCTAAAATATTGTGTGATTTCAAGGATGAGTTAGATATCGCACTTGGGGCTAAAGAATTCAAAGGACATGAGGGAAAGCCAGGACCGGCTATTGAAGGGCTGAACAGGAGAGCAGGTTCAAAGGGCCAAATGGTCTACTCCTATTTTTTATGATTCTATATTCCTGTGTTTGAACGTGTTTAAATTTTGTACAAATAAACATTGACCTTGTGTCGAGAGATTACAGAAAAAATAATTTGTTATAAATATTTGAAGATGTCAAAGAAATGAAGTCTGAACCTTATTGAAGTAAGCATTTTCTGATTCTGGAGCTTCAGACATGCAAAATCAGATCATCCAGCTCTAATGAAAAAATACTTTATACCTGCCCTGTGACCTCTACTGTCAATGTCTCAAAGTTTATTTGCACAAGATGAAGAGCTGTGCCGAGTTTGAAGTATCTGTTACTATCACTTTCATGTTCGGTCACCTTCACACTGTAGAGGATATGCAGGAATAGTTGTATTTTTCAGAAGAAGGTTCTTTTGATCACCTCATCTTCTTCACTATTTTGTTTAATGGGAAGTCTATGCAGGCCATTGTTTACATCACTGAATCTTTCTGAAAATAATGCATATTGGATGAATGTCCATGGAAGAACTTGGAGATGACCTGGAGGGTATAAAGGGCCATGGGAGGTGGTGTGGAGTCTGAGTTGCCATGAGGGCTGGATGAATGATGGAGATTAGTGCAAAGATTGAGTTGTCATGGAGGAAGCTGTGGAGCATGACAGGGTGTAAGATGAATTGAGGCAGGCCTTCTAAACATTTACTGTTGAAAAGGTGTTGCTGGAAAAGCGCAGCAGGTCAGGCAGCATCCAAGGAACAGGAGAATCAACGTTTCGGGCATCAGCCCTTCTTCAGGAATGAGGAAAGTGTGTCCAGCAGGCTAAGATAAAAGGTAGGGAGGATGGACTTGGGGGAGGGGCGTTGGGAATGCGATAGGTGGAGGGAGGTCAAGGTGAGGGTGATAGGCCGGAGTGGGGTGGGGGCGGAGAGGTCAGGAAAAAGATTGCAGGTTAGGAAGGTGGTGCTGAGTTCAAGGGATTTGACTGAAATAAGGTGGGGGGAGGGGAAATGATGAAACTGGAGAAATCTGAGTTTATCCCTTGTGGTTGGAGGGTTCCTAGGCGGAAGATGAGGCGCTCTTCCTCCAACCGTCATGTTGCCATGGTCTGGCGATGGAGGAGTCCAAGGACCTGCATGTCCTTGGTGGAGTGGGAGGGGGAGTTGAAGTGTTGGGCTACGGGGTGGTTGGGTTGGTTGGTCCGGGTGTCCCAGAGGTGTTCTCTGAAACATTCCGCAAGTAGGCGGCCTGTCTCCCCAATATAGAGGAGGCCACATCGGGTGCAGCGGATGCAATAGATGATGTGTGTGGAGGTGCAGGTGAATTTGTGGCGGATATTGAAGTGTCCCTTGGGGCCTTGGAGGGAAGTAAAGGGGGAGGTGTGGGTGCAAATTTTGCATTTCTTGCGGTTGTAGGGAAAGGTGCCAGGAGTGGAGGTTGGGTTGGTGGGGGGTGTTGACCTGACGAGGGAGTCACGGAGGGAGTGGTCTTTTTGGAACGCTGATAGGGGAGGGGAGGGAAATATGTCCCTGGTGTTGGGGTCCGTTTGGAGGTGGCAGAAATGACGGCGGATGATACGCTGGACATGGAGGTTGGTGGGGTGGTAGGTGAGGACCAGTGGAGTTCTGTCCTGGTGGCGGTTGGAGGGCGGGGCTCAAGGGCGGAGGAGCAGGAAGTGGAAGAGATGTGGTGGAGGGCATCGTCGACTACGTCTGGGGGGATATTGCGGTCCTTGTAGAAGGAGGCCATCTGGGTGGTACGGTTTTGGAACTGGTCCTCCTGGGAGCAGATGCGGCGGAGACGAAGGAATTGGGAATATGGGATGGCGTTTTTACAGGGGGCAGGGTGGGAGGAGGTGTAGTCTAGGTAGCTGTGGGAGTTGGTTGGTTTATAATAAATGTCCATGTTGATTCGGTCACCCGAGATGGAAATGGAAAGGTCTCGGAAGGGGAGGGAGGAGTCTGAGACGGTCCTGGTGAATTTGAGGTCGGGGTGGAAGGTGTCAGTAAAGTGGATGAACTGTTCAACCTCCTCGTGGGAGCACGAGGCAGCGCCGACATAGTCATCGATGTAGCAGAGGAAAGGGTGGGGGGTGGTGCCAGTGTAGCTGTGGAAGATGGACTGTTCCACATATCCTATGAAGAGGCAGGCATACCTGGGGCCCATGGGGGTGCCCATGGCGACTCCTTTGGTTTGAAGGAAGTGGGAGGATTGGAAAGAGAAGTTGTTCAGAGTGAGGACCAGTTCAGTCAGTCGAAGGAGGGTGTCAGTGGAAGGGTACTGGTTGGTTCGGCAGGAAAGGAAGAAGCGGAGGGCTTTAAGTCCTTCGTGATGGGGGATGGAGGTGTACAGGGACTGGATGTCCAAGGTGAAGATAAGGCATTGGGGACCGGGGAAGCGAAAATCATGGAGGAGGGATGGAGATGGAGAGTGAGTGCCAGACCATAGCAACACGACGGTTGGAGGAAGAGCGCCTCATCTTCCGTCTAGGAACCCTCCAACCACAAGGGATGAACTCAAATTTCTCCAGTTTCCTCATTTCCCCTCCCCCCACCTTGTCTCAGTCAAATCCCTTGAACTCAGCACCTCCTCCCTAACCTGCAATCTTCTTCCTGACCTCTCCGTCCCCACCCCCACTCCGGCCTATCACCCTCACCTTGACCTCCTTCCACCTATCTCATTCCCAACGCCCCTCCCCCAAGTCTCTCCTCCCTACCTTTTATCTTAGCCTGCTGGACACACTTTCCTCATTCCTGAAGAAGGGCTGATGCTCGAAACGTCGATTCTCCTGTTCCTTGGATGCTGCCTGACCTGCTGCGCTTTTCCAGCAACACATTTTCAGCTCTGATCTCCAGCATCTGCAGTCCTCACTTTCTCCTTCTAAACAGTTAGCCAGCCTCATGGTTGCTTCCGCTCTGCTATCGGGATCCCGAATGACACAACCATACTCAACTCCAATTCGGCTACCCCTCGACTGCTGATTAAGGGCTTTTGTCCGAAACATCGATTTTCCTGCTCCTCGGATGCTGCCTGACCTGCTGTGCTTTTCCAGCACCACTCTAATAATGAAACTTGTATTGCACTGCCACCCCAACTATTCCCCATCCAACTTTACCAAATGCATAAAGTATGAAATTCAGGAACTTTTCTACAGGGGAGTCAGGAAATTTCTTGTTTTGAGTTAGTGGCCTCAGTGATAAAAATCTGGCACTTGTTCTTTTATAATAATATTTCATCCAATTTAACAGCAAGAATTAACAAGGTACCATGTTACAATCAAGAAAATAATGAAAGGGCCAAGCCACCAGATTTCCAGTTAATGTACTCCAATACAACAGCATTAAACATCATTCTGGATTAGTGGTGCTGGAAGAGCACAGCAGTTCATGGATGCTGCCTGAACTGCTGTGCTCTTCCAGCACCACTAATCCAGAATTTGGTTTCCAGCATCTGCAGTTATTGTTTTTACCTCGTTGATTTTACAGCATTAAACATCAGATGATCTTATTCCTGAATATGAGTAAAGGCCATATGAATCTTGGGGCAATGTTTGAAAAAGCAATGGTGTGCTTTATGGAGATTAAAGTGATGAAGTGTAGCAGACAATTTAGCAAAAGCTTTGCTGAAACCAATGTAAAATATGTTATACTTTCAAGGAAACTTACAAAATGTTAAGAAATTTTGAAGTTTGAGATTTTAAGGCAATTGAAAAAGCATTTTGAAGATTTTGTTAGCTGGAATCAACAATCCACTGCAAAAATAATAAACCACAGTTTACTTATCTAAGGTTGCACAACTCTAACAGTGAACCATATATATTAAAGACATTTTCTTCAAGTGAATCTGAGTTACAAAACAAAAAACTGTAAGAACCAACCATCAGTAGGGACATTAAAGGTAAGAGACATGGACAAAAGATAAAAGGGTACATCAAAGTGAGGATACTAATTTAGAATTTATCTTTTTGCTATTATTTTTGCATCATCATGATTGCACTAACCTGTATAAATTAATAAAAATTGACACTGAAAGGGGCAATCTGTTTCTCAAGGTTAGAAACCGAAAGATGTTGATTTGAATAAATTGTTTCTATGATAGATGTAATCAGGAAGTTCACTGAAGCAGTGAGCAATTCATTTACAACCTGATGTAGCCCAAGCGAGTGAAACATGTTACTACGGTTGAGCATAGATGTACTGTTGGGCAAGTCATGCTGAAGTATACATAGAGTCGAAAAGTTGGTGCTAGAAAAGCACAGCAGGTCAGGCAACATCCAAGGAGCAGGAGAGTCAATGTTTCAGGCATAAGCGCTTCATCAGGAAGTAAACATAGCATGCCGTATGTGCTCATGCAAACGTGCCTGCATGTTTTTTATTTCCAAAATATACCTTACTCATAAATTATAAGTAACAAAACAAGCCAAGTCACGCAACGCAGAAAGTACAATTGTAAAAATCACATTTTTCATTTAAGTATTGTTCTCTTAGGTGCTTCCATTCAAATGTAAGTTTAAAACATTTATCAAACATGACCAGAAACTATTTACATTCTAATATGAACCAGAGTTCCTTAGGTTTGGATTATAATGGCAGAAAGACCAGAGACAATGGCTGCTGCTTGGACCTTGGAGGAGCCTGCCCTAAACTTTAATGCATCCCTCAGCATGATATGCTCGACTTTGGAATGTACCAGTCTGCAACACTACTGAGGACAACTCTTTGCACTGGAAAACCAACTATTTTCAGACAAACGTAAAAAAATTCCTTTTGTTGAGTTGATAATCTTCAAGATGTAGTTGATTTTTGTCTCAGTGTCCATGCCAGGGAACAGCCCATGGAGCTCAGAGTCCTGAGCTGCTTGGGACAAATTTTGTCAAAATCATTGCATTGCTCTCCAGAGCTTCTTTACAAAGGCACATTCCAGCATCTCAAAGACAACATGCAGTAGTGCAAAGAGTGTAGGTGTGCATGAAGGATGTGATGGGTAATGTCTTTCTAGCTATCAGCCAAGCTACTTTTTGGTGCTTGTTTGAAAGTTCTGCCAAATAACTTTGATAGTCTGCTCACGGAAGCGTCTAATCAGATTGACTGTCTCCTTTCCCTCCAGAGCCTTGAGGATGGTATGTGTTGGATGTGAGTATAAGAGGTATAGTTATTAAGTTTGCAGATGACACCAAAATTGGAGGTGTAGTGGACAGCGAAGAAGGTTACCTCATATTACAATGTGCTCTTGATCAGATGGGCCAATGAGCTGAGAAGTGGCAGATGGAGTTTAATTTAGGTAAATGCGAGGTACTGCATTTTGGGAAAACAAGTCTTAGCAGGACTTATACACTTAATGGTAAGGTCCTAGGGAGTGTTGCTGAACAAAGAGACCTTGGAGTGCAGGTTCATAGCTCTTTGAAAGTGCAGTCGCAGGAAGATAGGATAGTGAAGAAGGCGTTTGGTATGCTTTCCTTTATTGGTCAGAGTATTGAGTACAGGAGTTGGGAGGTCACGTTGCAGCTGTACAGGACATTGGTTAGGCCACTGTTGGAATATTGTATGCAATTCTGGTCTCCTTCCTATCAGACAAATGTTGTGAAACATGAAAGAGTTCAGAAAAGAATTACAAGGATATTGCTGGGGTTGGAGGATTTGAGCTATAGGGAGAGGTTGAATAGGCTAGGGCTGTTTTCCCTGGAGCGTCGGAGGCTGAGGGGTGACCTTATAGAGGTTTATAAAACCATGAGGGGCATGGATAGGATAAATAGACAAAGTTTTTTTTCCTGGGATGGGGGAGTCCAAAACTAGAGGGCATAGGCTTAGGGTGAGAGGGGAAAGATATAAAAGAGACCTAAGGGGCAACTTTTTCACGCAGAGGGTGGTACATGTATGGAATAAACTGCCAGATGAAGTGGTGGAGGCTGGAACAATTGCAACATTTAAAAGGCATCTGGATGGGTATATAAATAGGAAGGGTTTGAAGGGATATGGGCCAGGTGTTGGCACGTTGGAATGGATTGGGTTGGGATATCTGGTTGGCATGGATGAGTTGGACCAAAGGGTCTGTTTCCATGCTTTTACATCTCTATGAGTCTATGACTGTATATGCTGTCTATTACCTGGTGGTCAATGGTATTTTTGCTGCATGGACGTTTCCATGAGGGAAAGCTGGCACAGAATGGTCCAACTTCTCAGGCATTCCACAGCAATATGGCCAGGGCCATCCTTCAAGCATCAGTGACAGGTAGAACCTCAGCACGTAGTGACACTTTGGGGTGGATATGTTCTTATCCCAGAGATTTGTGCATCACGCCCCGGCAGACACAATTCACCTTTGACCTCCAGACAAAATAGATGATGGCTCAGCTAACTGCTGTGGTGCAGGTTAAGTGCCAAATCTGCAAAAAGTACAGCAACATCGAAAACAGCTCCCACCGAATGACTTATTTTTTAACCGACAATGGAGACAGAGCAGTCCTCACACATACACAGTTTCTGCCTTACTTTGGGTTCGTCCCAAATTTCACCTCACATACACCCACCCCTCCAAAAAAAAAGTAGTATTGGAACAGTGAAAGACCAGTGTACAATGGCAATTCAGGACAGTAGATAAAACTGATCCTGAAAACAGTAGTACTGGTTGTGGCACCAGTAATGCTGGTTCTGCCATCAATCATACTGGTCAAGGTGCCTGTTGTGATGCCGCATGCTGGAAATGCACATTATGGAGCTAGTCTGTAGACAGTAAGTGTTACTATCTGTGGTGCTATATGTGGATGCTGCCCAGACAGATACTCCATGCTTTCCTGGAGTCCAACAAACTAGATATAAAAGTTTGGATGTGTAGGTGTTTGTGCTGCTTGGGGTGTATGTGACAACATCAATGCGGCACTCAGTTAAGAATATGAAAGTTATTTTAATGTAAATGATAGTTCACAGCCAATGTAAAAAGCACAATTCACAGTGTAAAAAATGCTAAATGGAACTACAACACCCCCTCCCACCCCAATCCCAACATAAACATGGCTTGCTTACTGTGTTCAACTCCATTATCCAAGTTATAACTGTGGAATTGGGCTAACTCCTTGTCGACTTTTTTGTCAGTCGTCTCCTTGGAGCATCAGTGACAAAGAACAATACAGTACAAGAACAGGCCCTTTAGGCATCAAAGCCTGTACCATCATACTTTGCCCTCCCATTGTAAAACTGTCTTCACTTACAGGATCTATATCCCTCTATTCCCTTCAATTCATGCATTTGTTCAGGTACTTCTTGAATGCTGCTATTTTGTCTGCTTTCACCACCTCTTCTGTAATGCATTCCAGGCACTCACCACCCTTGCACATCTCTTTTAAACTTGCCCCCTCATACCTTGAATCTGTGTCCCCATGTAATTGACCCCTCGACCCTGAGAAAAATCCTCACTATAGAGCCTCACTCTACCCATGCCATTCATAATCACGTAAACTTCTATTAGGTCACTCCTCAACCTCCTGCATTCCAGTGAAAACAAACCCAGAATATCTAACCTTTCTTCATAGCTAAAATCCCCCATATGAGGCAATGTCCCAGTAAGCCTTTTCTGTACCCACTCCAAAGCTTCCACATCCTTCTGGTACTGTGGTTACCAGAAATCTACCCAATATTCCAATGGTGGTCTAACTAAAGTGCTACAAAGCTGCAGCATAACTGGTCTACCCTTATACCCAATGCCTCTTTCAATGAAGACAAGCATGGTTTTTACTACCTTATCTACCTGTGCTGCCACCTTCAGTGATCTGTTAACCTGCACTCCGAGATCCCTCTGCATATCAATACTCCTAAGGGTTCTGTCATTCACTGTATAATTTCCACCTGTACTTGACCTTCCAAAATGCATCATCTCACACTTGTCCAGCTGAAACTCCATCTGCCATTTTTCTGCCCATGCCTCCAACTGATCTAGATCCTGCTGTATCCTCTTGACAGTCCTCCCCATTATATGAAACATTACCAATCTTTGTATCATCCACAAAGTTACTAATTGGACCAGCTACATTTTCCTTTAATTCATTTATGTAGATCATGAGCAGCAGAGGTCCCAGCATTGATCCCTATGGAACACCACAAGTCACGGTCGTCCATTCTGAAAAACATCCTTCCATCAGAAAGGCTTATGCTCAAAACGTCGACTCTCCTGCTCCTTGGACGCTGCCTGACCTGCTGTGCTTTTCTAGCGCCACACTTCTTGAAATGTTGTAATTGTACCAGCCTCCACCACTTCCATTGGCAGCTCATTTTATATATGCATGACCCTTTGCATGAATAAGTCACCCCTTAGGCCCCTTTCAAATTTATCCCCTCTCACCCTAAACATGCACCTTCTGTTTCTGGACTCCCTCTCCCCAGGGAAAAAGACCTCGTCAATTTACCCTATCCACGCCCCTCATGATTTTATAAACCTCTGCAATGTCGCTTCTCAGCCTCTGCTGCTCCAGAGAAAACAGCTCCAGCCTATTCAGCCTCTTCCTATAGCTCAAACCCTCCAACCCTAGAGATGAGATATTGATCAAAGATGCTGTAAAAAAAGCTCTCAAAGGAACTCAAGTGAGTGCATCATTAAAAACTATAACTGTTTGCGATAGAGCTTTTCTCTATAAACACTCAGCTTAACAGGAGAAAGTGCAGATTTAATTTAAGATGAGTGTCCACATAGATGAAGCAAGTACCCACTTTGCCATGGATTGACCCATTCTGCCATGGATTGATCTATCTCAGAATATAGGAGTTTGACACAGTAACAGCCAACGATTTGCCAAACAGCAAATCTTCCTTGAAGCTGAAAAAATTTCCCCTTTGGTGCTTTGAAATCTCCAGCCCTGCAATGTTCTGCCTTGGAAATCTAGAAATGACACACCCTGCAGAGAGTCAGGGATGGGAGCTGAGAAGGTAGGAACTGGGAGACACAGGAGCAGTAAGAGCATCATGTTGGATGTGCAGGAGTTGTGACTGTGGGCATTTAGGAGGAATGAGCTGTGAAGGTGGGTATTAAGGGAAGGGATAGGGATTGTTGGGGTGCCAAGTGGGAGAGTAGTAGGGCCTGGGATTGAGAGAGTGGGTAGGAAAGTAGCCTAAAAATAAAAAAAAGGCAAGTGAAGACAACTTTCAATAGGATGATTTAGAGAGCCAGCATGGGGTTTAGTATGAAATAATCTGAATCCATGCTGAAACATCATGTAAACCACTGGTGCCAGATTTGAGAACAACAAAATGGCCAGTCACCTCCTGTACAAATCCAGATCTGACCAGATTAAAACCTGTACATTCCAGTAAACCTGGATTTGGTTTCATACAGGTCCATGTGGGTTTCTCCCTGTGGGTGTCTCGCAGTTTGAGATTATCTGCCCTGATGGTGAAGGAGATAAAGCATCGCTTCATCCAGTTCACAAATATAGCCTTACTAAACAACAAAACAAAAACTGTGGGTGCTAGAAATCTGAAACAAAAACATAAATTGCTGGAGAGAAACTCAGCTGGTCTGGCAGCATCTGTTTCATTTCCACAGATACTGCCAGAATTATTGAGTTTCTCCAGTAATGTGTGTTTTTGTTATATAGCCTTGCTTATACTTGAATTTACTTGGCTCCCAAGGCCAGTTTGAACTGGTCACAGATATGCATGTAAATATCCCTGTATTTTTTTCTCTAGTTCAAAAATATACTTTATTCATAGAAACCTTTGGTACCTGTACAGTTGATGATGCCATTCTGATGTATGCTTTATATGTCTTTAAATTCAGAGAATAGACTGAGTCATTGGTATTTACAATCCTGTATGTTAACCATCCAGCCTCTTGGCATATAGCGGAGGTGTCAGTGGAGCTCAATTACTGAAAGTGCCCCCTTTTATTCTTTGGCAGAAGGGCCTTATGCAGTGGTCTTTCCCCACCGCGCCTTGGCAGCAGCTGTCCCAAGCTTCAGCACGTCCCTCTGCACGTTGTCCTGAACCTTGAAATATGCCAGTCTGCAACACTCATTTAGGGTCAACTCTTTCAGCTGGAATACCAGCAAGTTTCGGGCAGACCAAAGTGCGTCTTTCACCAAGTTAATGATCCTCCAGACACAGTTGACGTTCATCTCAGTGTGTACCAGGGAACAGACCATAGAGCATGGAGTCTCGCATCATGGAGCAGCTCAGGACAAACCTCGAGAAACCCCACTGCATTCCTCTCCAAACTTCCTTTGCATAGGCACATTCCAGAAGGAGGTCTGTGACAGTCTTGTCCCGTTCACAGCCGCTTCGAGGGCAGCGTGCGGTACGGGAGAGAGTCCAGGCATGCATAAAGGATCTCACAGGCAGAGCCCTTCTCACCACCAGCCAAGCCATATCTTGGTGCTTGTTGGAAAGTTCTGGCAGTGAGGCATTCTGCCAAATGACTTTGACAGTCTGCACAGGGAACTGCTCAACAGGATCCACCCTCTCCTTTTCCCGAAGGATCTCAAGGACACTACATGCCGACCACTTCCTGATGGATTTGTGTTCAAAAGGTGTTTTTCTTCACAAATTTCTCCAGGAAGGACAGGTGATACGGAATGATCCAACTACTTGGAGTGTTCCACGACAGCGAGGCCAGGCCCATCCTTCGCAACATCAGGGAGAGGTAGAACCTCCATACGTAGTGACACTTGGTGTTTGCGTACCGGGGATCCACGCACAGCTTGATGCAGCCACACACAAAGGTGGCCTTCAGGGTGAGAGAAGTATTGGGTGTGTTTTTTCCCCCTTTTGTCCAGATCTTTGTACATGGTATCCCTTTGGACCCAGTCCATCCTTGATCTCCAAATGAAGTGGAAAATGGCTTGAGTGACTGCGGCGGTGCATGATTGGGGAATAGGTCAGACCTGTGCCACATATAACAACACTGAGAGTAGCTCACACCAGATAACGAGTTTTTACGTGGCGATGGAGAGTGACTGTTGATCCTATCTGCTCAGTTTCTGCCTCACTTTGGTGACGTGCTCCTCCCAAGAGTTGGCGCATGCCGCAGCCTCTCCAAACCAAACACCCAGCACCTTCAGGTGGTCAGTCCTGACAGTGAAGGGGATAGAGGACTGGTCGGCCCAGTTTCCAAAGAGCATGGCCTCGCTCTTGCCTCAATTTACCTTGGCCCCTGTGGCCTGTTCGAACTGGTTGCAGATGCACATGAGTCTTCCACGGACAGCAGACCTGAGCAGAAAACGGTGACTTCATTCATGTACAGGAAGGCTTTAACCTGTAGGCCCCCACTGCCAGGAATAGTCACCCCTCTCAGGCTCACATCTTTCCTGATTTACTCAGCAAATGTCTCTATATAGCACACAAACAGAGCAGGAGAGGGCAGCCCTGCATGACTCCAGGTCTGACTGGAAAGCTGTCTGATTCCCACCCATTGATTGAGACTGCACTAACGGGGCGGCATGGTGGCTCAGTGGTTAGCACTGCTGTCTCACAGTACCAGGGACTCGGGTTTGATTCCATCCTCAGGTGACTGTGTGGTGTTTGCACATTCTCCCCGTCTTCCCGCTGGGTGCTATGGTTTCCTCCCACAATGCAAAGATGTGCAGGTCAGGTAAATTTCTCATAGTGTTAGGTGCATTAATTAGGGGTAAATATGGGGAACGGGTCTGGGTGGGTCACTCTTCAGAGGGTCGGTGTGGACTTGTTGGGCCGAAGGGCCTGTTTTTCCACACTGTAGGGAATCCAATCTAACCTAACAATGCTGGGGTACAGTAGTCGGATCCAATTGCAGATTTCCTCTCCAAAGCTTATTTTGGACAGAACATCTCTCATGTATGTGTGCAATATCCTGCCAAAGGCTTTCTTTTGGTCCAGGCTGATAAGGCAAGTGTCCACCCCCCTTATCCTGCATGTAGGTGATCGTATCCCTGAGGAGTGAAAAACTCTCAGCGATCTTCCTGCCCAGTAAAGTGCAAGTTTGGTCAGGGTGAATCACCGATCCTAGAGCAGACCTGACCTGATTGGCAATGACTTTTGACAAGATTTTGTAATCCACATCTAACAGTGAGATTGGTTGCCAATTTCTAATTTTCTCCCTCTCCCCCTTCTGCTTGTAGATGAGGGTAATGATGCCTTTCCTCAAGGATTCGATCATGGTACCTGCCAGAAGCATACTGACATACACCTCCAGCAGGTCCTGGCCAATCAAGTCCCACAGAGCAGAATAGAACTTGACTGGTAAGCCATCGCTTCCAGGAATTTTATTCTTTTCGAAGGACTCAAGGGCCTTGGTCAGCTCATCCAGAGATAGCGGTTGATTCAGACTCCCATGTTCTGTCATCTAAGACCTCCATGATAGAGGACAGCAATGACTGGGAGGCGCGCTGTCAGTTAGCTTCAAGTCATACAGACTGGCATGGAAGGACTTGCTGATCCTCATGACGTCAGCCTGAGATGACGTTACCGAGCCATCTTCTTCCTTCAGGTTGCTGAGCACGGAGCTCTCTTTGTGCACCTTCTGGAAAAAGAAACGTGAGCACGTCTCGTCCTGCTCCTTGGAGTGGACCTTGGACTAGAAGATTATCTTGGAGGTCTCTGAGACAAATAGCAAGGCTTGCTGGCCCTTTACTTCCTGAAGGTCCTCCATTACATTGTTTGCAGCAGGAGCAAGTTCTGCATACTGTCCTGGAGTCTGGACAGTTTTCCCCACCTCTCTTTTGCCTCCTGAACACCTTTGAGGATGAAGAACCTCTTGAAGTTCCCTTTTACTGTTTCCCACCAGTCTGCTGGAGACTCAAAGAGGGGCTTCACGGTTCTCCAACCTACATAATCCCTCTTGAGCTCCTCAGTTCCCTGAGGTCAACAACTTTGTATTCAGCTTCACGTCTCCTTACCAGCCCACTGCTCGTCCTGTAGGTGACAGTCGGCCAGCAGGAGGCAGTAGTCAGTGAAGAACACCAGCTTGACTTCGGTGGATCTGACCGAGAACATGTGGGAGGCAAACAGGAAATCTATCCTTGGGCAGATAGACCCATCTGCCTGTGACCAGGTATATCTACACTGCGCTCTGTCTACAAAGGTGCTGAAAACGTCACGCAGCTTAGCTTCTTTGACTATTTCCATCAGGATTCTGGACATGGGGTCCAGTTTACTGCCCACCATACCCGCCTCGCTTCCCCCCCCGCCCCCCCCCCCCCGCCAGATCATCCATCTGCATCAATGATACAGTTGAAGTTTCCGGCCAGAATGACCAGTCTGGATGTAGCTAGCAACAGTGGAAGCTGCTGCAGGATGGCCAACCATTCACTCTTACCCGCTGGAGCGTACACATCCCTGCATTACTGGAGCTGCATCTTTTGCTCAGTGTCCAATCACTGCTAATTGCCACCATTGTGAAGCAAGCACTTAACCTATGTCTCTTTAGAGTCATGGCAATATTGCTCCCACATGCAAGTGATGAAAAAAGTCAACTTGTTAATCAGAAAAAATTATTCTTAACACCCTCTGTTTTATCAAATTAGATTGTTATTTTCAGGAATTAATTCATTTGTCTAATTAAACTGTAAACGTTCAGCTCCTACCTTCAAATGCTCATGAGTTCCTGAATCATTGAGCAGCAAATCAGAACAGTCAGAGGCTCAAAGCAAAACTACATTCAACCCTTTGCTGAAGTGGATCACAGTGTTGCTGAAACTGTTTCTCAGATGCTTCTGGAACAGATTTCAGAACATGACTTTCTTAAAAAAAAACTGAAGGTTCTTTTATTCATTGAAGTGCCAGATTCAATCTTCTGCTTTGTATTAGTGTTCTTATGTAATGAGCTGTTAAGCAAACTAGCAAAGGTTGATTTTGAAAGGAGCATTGTCAGACATGTAAATTGCAAAATTTGCTTGAAGGTATTATGCAAAGATTGAATTTTATATTGAATTAACACCTCAGCATAGAAGTACGTTGAAGCAAAATGAAAGAATATTAAGTGGACACCTAGATCTGTCGGTTTCATTCAGATAGGTGGTAAATACCTCCAGGCAAAGTCAAGTAGTCCTGAGGAATTTACATGATACAGTGACAAAGGAAAAAGATGAAACCCATTTCAGTATGTAAAATCTTCAGTGTACCAAGTAACTCATTGAATACGTTTTTTTATAGTTTTACTAAATTTTAATTTCATTATTTTATTTAATCTTTTAAAAGTAATTTTCTTTCACCAAATTCTGAACTTATGTAGATTAAACTATTTTTCATGCGATTTTTAATCTTATGTTCCATTTTATCTGCTGTGTCAGTTTGACAAATGGCTCAAATCAAGTAACACGTTCTGTGATCAAAAGGCTAATATAGCTGCCAAATGGAAGCAAACAATTGGAGATTGTTTCAGGTTTTTTTTAGCACGTGAGAGGAGCTTTCTTGCCATGAATATGACTAGATATTCTTTCTGATATCTTAGCTTCGTATAAGGTTTGAAGGAATTTATGGCTGTCAGAAAATTAACCACTTTACAGTGAAAAACAAAACCTGGAGATAAAGGAAAGCTGACAGTTGTTGAAACAATGTGACATTGCAAATAACCAGATGCACGCTAATAGCGTAACAAAAATGAAAGCGAATGAAAAGAAAAGGCAGAATCAGCGATCCCGGACTTTTCATCAAGGAGCTGCATTCACAGGGAATGTAGGACAGAGAAATGGAAAACTAGAAGTGACAGCAAAATCTCAAGGAGTGCATCAGAACAATCCGTAAGAATCTTTGCAAAGATTAGAAAATCTGTCAAAATTCACTGGTTCACAAGTATCATGCATGACTGACATACTATAAAAATCAATTTGTATTGTGTTGGATTACTCCTAGTGCTAGGCAGTACTGAACATGAGAATAGAAGAATACAGCAGATGAATGGGTGACTGGAGAGGTAGTGCAGGAGGGAGAGCTTCAGATGCCTGAGGCTTTGGAATCATTTCTGGGGTGACAGGTTACATTTGAACAGGAACGGGAGAAACATCCTGGCAGAATGGTTTGCTGATACTGTTGGGGCAGATTAAAACTGGATGGGCAGACAGATGGGATCCTTGTAAATCGTCAAAATGGGGAGAGAGATGGAATTAGAATTTAAAGGCAAGTGAGTGAGCCTGGAAGGCAGAGGAAATGTAGGTTAGATAAGAAAGAAGTTAGGTTAGCAGGGTTATATGTAATCCATTTTAGTGCAAAGAGGTTGAGGAATAAGATAAATGAGCTGAGGGCACAATGTGAGTATAATATCATACCAATGACTAAGAATCTCTCCATGCTTCAGATCACTGACTTTATTCCTGATGAAGGGCTTTTGCCCAAAACATTGATTTCGAAGCTACTTGGATGCTGCCCGAACTGCTGTGCTCTTCCAGCACCACTAATCCAGAATCTGGTTTCCAGCATCTGCAGTCATTGTTTTTACCTCCCTGAAAGATGGGCAAGATTGGCAGCTCAGTATTTCAGTTATAGGGTATTTAGTCAAGATTGAGAGGCGGATAGAGGAGGAGGTGAGATGATACCTTGGAAGGATCATAAATGAGTAAAAGTGAAAAACACACAAGGGTTAAACATGCTGTTGGATACGTAATGTAGAACCCCAGACAATCAGAAAGAAACAGAGGATCAAATATCTGATCAAGTTTCACAGAAGTGTAAGGATACTAAGGCAGTAATATTGGTGGATTTTAACTACCCTAAGTGTGCAAGTAGGGAAGGAACAAAATTCTTAAATTGCATCCAAGAGAACTATTTTAGCACAAAAGACCAAGAACAAAAGGCATATTTGAAAATGAGCCCAGCAGGTGGAAGGCTTATTGGTAAGGGAGCATTTTCAGATAGTGACCTTAACTTGTTTAGATCGAATAAAGTAGAATTCATAGATTTAGAATAGTTCTTGAAAAAGATAAGCATGCGTGGGAATAAATGTCCAAAAAGACTAATTTTACTAAGTTATGATTTGGCCCGTGTAGCCTAGGAGAAATAACTTGCAGATAAACTTCAGAATTAAATTAGAAAAGCAATTGAGAAAGCATTGGTGGGTAGAATAAGGGAAAATCTAAAACTTATTTTAAAAATATATATAAAGAGCAAGAGAATAACCTGAGGAAGAGTAGGGTCTGTTAGGAACCTGAAAGATATGGTCACAATCCATAATAAATACTTAATGTTGGTCTTCACAATGGAAAATGATGAAGCTGGTATAGACATTAGGGTGAAGGACTGTGAAATATTTGAACAAATTGACATAGAAGAAGAGAAAATACTAGTGGGTTTATCAGCCTTAAAAGTGGATATGTTCACAGGCCCAGACGAGATCCATCCCTGGCTGAATTGAAGGGCAGTGGAGAAGGTATCAGGCACCCTGGAAGTAAATTATAAAGCCTCTCTTGCTATGATGAGGTGTCAGAGGATTGAAGAACTGTTAGTGTAGTCCCATTATTACCAAATGGAGTAAGGAATAGACCAAGAAATGGCAAGCCTATCATCTATTCTTGATGCTCGGAAAATTATGAGAAAGAATTCTTGGGGACAGAGTATATCTGCACTGGCTGAGACAGGAATTAGTCAGGAAGAGTTAGCATAGCCTTGAAGGAAGGTTCTGTCTGCCACATTTAATCAAATAATTGAATGCATTTGATGTGATCTATATGAACTTTAGCAAGTTTTTTAATAAGGTCTTTCATGGAAGACTGGCCAGGAAATCAGAACCCTCTGCCACTCCTCGGTAAAGTAACACTTTGGATCAAATTTTGGCTGAGAAACAGGAAGCAGAGGGTGAAGGTAAATGGATGCTTCTGTGACTGAAAATCTATTTCTGGTGTGGTTCTGCAGTGCTTGATGCTGGGGTCCTTGCTATTTATGGTGTCCATTAATATTTTGAACTGAAATGTCAGGGATATGCGGGTGACATGAAAATTGATCAGCTGGTAAATAGTGAAGAGATAGCCACAAATTGCAGAGTAGTGGCAGATGGAATTCAAACCAGAAAAGTGTGAGATTACGAGCCTGGAGCGGGCATGGGTTTGTACTATGAATTGTAGGATCATCAAAAGTACTGAAGATGAGAGGGTCCACAAATCCCACAAGTTCCAGGACAGGTAGATAAGGTAGTTAAGAAGGTATGTGAGATATTTGCCAAGTTATTAGTAGCCAAATCATACGATAACTTGCTGGAACTGTATAAAATACTGGTTAAGCCATAACTGGAGCAGTTCTGGTCAACACATTATCAGAAGATATGATTGCATGAGACAGGGTGCAGATAAGATTTACCTGGATGCTGCCTGGGCTACAGGGTATGAGCTATGAGGAAAGAGTAGATAGCTGAGATTGTTTTCCTTGGGACAGCAAAGGTTGAGAGGGGACTTGGTAGAGATGTGCAAGATTAAGAGAGGCACAGATATGGTAGATAGGAAGGCACTTTTTCTATTTGTCAAGGGTCAATAAACAATAAATAATATAGATTTAATAGGCAGCACAGTGGATCAGTGATTAGCACTGCTGCCTCACAGCACCAGGGACCTGAGTTCAATTCCAATATGGGGCGGACTCTCTGTGTGAAGTTTGCACATTCTCCCATGTCTGCACAGGTTTCTGCCGGCCGCTCTAATTTCCTCTCTCAGTCCAAAGATGTGCAGGTTAGGTGTCCAGGGATTTGCAGGATAGTTGGATTAACCACGGTAACTCTGGAGTTAATGGGATTAGGTGGGATGCTGGATCTGGATGGGATGCTCTTCAAAGGGTCAATGCAGACTCAATGGGCCTCTTATTGCGCTATAGGGGATTCTGTGTTTCTAAGATAAAGGTAAGAGACAGAAGGCTAAGAGAAGAGTGGAGGAGAAATCATTTCCCTCAAAGGATGGTTGGAATAGGAGAATGCCTCAATGGATGATTATGTTGGAAACACTCATAATATTTATGGACTATTTCGATATTTGCTTGTTATCATGGTGTTCAGAGCTGTAGTCAAAAGTTGGAAAATGGGACAAGTGTAGTCAGATCTTCGTTAAGTGGCATGAATGCAATGTGTTGAATGACCTCCATCTGTGCTATAAACATTGATGAGTTTATGGGTACAGCTTGAGACGTTTTTTTCTGTTAAAGGAACTAAGAAAATACAAGTTGTTATTCAAATAATCATTTTGTAGAATTTGAAATGCACTTGCTTGAACTCAACAAGATAGCTTACAGGGCAAACGTGAGGACTACAGATGCTGAAAACCAGAGTTTAGATTAGAGTGGTGCTGGAAAAGCGCAGCAGGTCAGGCAGCATCCAAGGAGCTGGAGAATCGACGTTTCGGGCAAAAGCCCTTCATCAGGAATGGAGGCAGGGAGCCTCCAGGGTGGAGAGATAAATGGAGGGGTGGGGCTGGGGAGAAAGTAGCAAAGAATACAATAGGTGAATGGAGGTGGAGATGGAGGTGATAGGTCGGGGGGGGGTGGAGCGGATAGGTGGGAGGGGAGATTGGCAGGTAGGACAGGTCATGTGGATGGTGCTGAGCTGGAAGATTGGAACTGGGATAAGGTGGGGGGAGGGGAAATGAGGAAACTCGTGAAGTCCACATTGATGCCCTGGGGTTGATGTGTTCCGAGGCGGAAGATGAGGCATTCTTCCTCTAGGTGTCTGGTGTTGAGGGAGCAGCGGTGGAGTAGGCCCAGGAGCTGCATGTCCTTTGCAGAGTGGGAGGGGGAGTTGAAACGTTGGGCCATGGGGCAGTGGGGTTGATTGGTGCGGGTGTCCCCAGCCCCAGCCCCCTCCCATTTATCTCTCCACCCTGCAGGCTCCCTGCTTCCATTCCTGATGAAGGGCTTTTGCCCGAAACATTGATTTTCCTGCTTCTCGAATGCTTCTAGTACCACTCTAATCTGGACTGATTTCCAGCATCTGCAGTCCTCACTTTTGCCTAGTTGTTAATTGTCAACCAGGATTAATGGGTACAAATGGAGCAAGTGTACCTGCTATGTGACCTGCCTTTTGGTATCTGAATTAAGACTGGGCTCTGATAACTAGGATTCTGAACTGTATATCTAGCAGCTCACCTGGCTGTTTATCCATTTACAGGTTGCCTGAAAATTACAATAGGCACACTTTAGCATCATTATGGTTTTATTATCATCTACTCACTTACTCTCTCTTCCATGCCACAGTTTTCAAAGAAGAAACAAATGGCCAACAGTTGAAAATCAGGGCCCTTACTTCAGAACTGATACTGTTGGGCTGTTTCTTTGCTTTTGCCAAAGACTTTAACTTTCATGACATTTGTAATTTGTCTTTCCCAGTCATTCAATGCATGATACAATCCCAATGGGCACTCTCATGTTTATTTGTTTCTGGAGAAGAAAGGGAGGAACAATGGAGACGAGCAGCAGCAAAGGTAGATCCATCAATCTGTCATGAATCTTACACCAAGGTATATATCCAAACACACGACAACATTCAATTGGCTCAGTAACAATGCTTCTTTCTGGAGGAACAATCACTGATTTACACAGATCATATACCTCTAACATCTCCAGCACAAAGACCATCCTGCCAGTGGCTGCAAAGGTCACAAATGCTTTTGAGACCTTATATATTACAGGAGCATTTCAAGTTGCCAAAAAGATATCACTAACATGAAGTCCTTCAGCTTGCATACTTTACATGGAATGATTTGGAGGTGCAGGTTTTAGACTGGGGTGAACAAAGTTAAAAATCACACAACATCAGGTTATAGTCCAACAGGTTTATTTGGAAACACTAGCTTTCGGAGCTCTGCTTCTTCATCAGGTGGTAGTGAAATATAAGATCGTAAGACACAGAATTTAGTAAAAGTTTACAATGTGGTGCAACTGAAATGATAAGACCTAGATTGCTTGTCAAGTCTCTCATCCATGCTTCAGGCTCACTGCCTTTATTGCTGATGAAGGGCTTTTGCCCGAAACGTTGATTTCGCTGCTCATTGGATGCTGCCTGAACTGCTGTGCTCTTCCAGCACTAATCCAGTATTTGCTTTCCAGCATCTGCAGTCATTGTTTTTACCTCTTTTAAAATTACCATGTTGGTTTCAGTTCTTTCATATGTAAATCCCAGAACTTTTTTTAAAGTTACATTCTCAAGTGAAATTTAACAATAGGTGCCATGTCAACTCACATAATGCACTGGGGTTGTGAGGTTAGTCTCTCTGTCTGTGTCCGAATGTTTAGACTTATTCTATTTTTAAAAAAGGGATCTACAGAAACTTACATGGATTCTTGAAATGTATTTTGTAAACATCAAGACTATTGCAATTGCAAAGTGTGGAACCTGCTTTATTGGGGGCAGGTTGAATATTATTGCAAATTCTGTAAGATTCAAGTTGAAATGTTTCTGAAATTTGTTTTTACAGTGAATAAAGTATGTTTTGGGGAGAAAAAAGTTTGTATATTTCTAACTGCTTGCTCCAAAAGGAATTTTCAAAGCACTTTTCCACAAACAACACAACAGCAAGACAAGATTTTGTAATCTACTGATGGCAGAATTGTTAAGCATTCAATGTCATAGAGATTGTACCCACACGATAATATGTTCTCCTTTGATCAATGCCACCAGCTTTATCAACAGGATAACAATCCATTCATTCAATGTGCAGCTTGTTCTGCAGCAGCAATACATCATACAAGTAAATGCTTACTTATCTGACAAGTTACACTATCTCTTCAATTTAAGGCAATTCAGCATTCCAGCATTCATCTACTTTGAATGGGATAGCAAACTAGTTAGAGATATAGAGATGTACAGCACGGAAACAGACCCTTCGATCCAGCTCATCCATGCCAACCAGATATCCTAAATTAATCTCGTCCCATTTGCCAACATTTAGCCCATATCCCTCTAAACCCTTCCTATTCGTATACCCATTCAGATGCCTTTTAAATATTGTAATTGCACCAACCTCCACCAGTTTGTCTGGCAGCTCATTCCATACATGTACCACCCTCTGCATGAAACAGTTGCTCCTTAGGTCCCTTTTATACCTTTCCCCTCTCACCCTAAACCTAAGCCCTTGAGTTCTGGACTCCCCCACCTCAGGGAAAAGATTTTGTCTATTTACCCTATCCATGCCCCTCATGATGTTAAAAACCCCGAAAAGGTCACCACTCAGCCTCCAACTCTCCAGGGAAAACAGCTCCAGCCTATTCAGCCTCTCTCTATAGGTCAAACCCTCTAACCCTGGCAACGTTCTTGTAAATCTTTTCTGAATCCTTTCCTAAAGAAGGGAGACCAGAATTACACACAACATTCCAAAAACGCCCTAATCAATGTCCTGTACAGCTGCAACATGACCTCCCAACTGATATACTCAATGCGCTGACCAATAAAGGAAAGCATACTAAATGTTTTCTTCACTATCCTATCTATATGTGACTCGACTTTCGAGGAGCTATGAACGTGCATGCCAAAGTCTCTTTGTTCAGCACCACTCCACAGGACCTGACCATTAAGTGTATAATTCCTACCCTGATTTACCATTCCAAAATGCAGCATCTCACATTTATCTAAATTAAACTGCATCTGCCATTCCAAGGCCCATTGACCTATCTGATCAAGATCCTACTCTGAGATAGTCTTCTTTGTTATCCACTACACATCGATTTTTGGTGTCACCTGCAAACATACTAACTATACCTCTTATGCTCACATCCAAATCATTTATTTAAAATGACAAAAAGCAGTGGACCTAGCACCAATCCTTTTGGTGCACCACTGGTCACAGGCCTCCAGTCTGAAGAGCAACCCTCCATCAACACCCTCTGTCTTCTACCTTTGAGCCAGTTCTGTACCCAAATGGCTAGTTCTCCCTTTATTCCATGAGACCTAACCTTGCTAATCAGTCTCCCATGGGGAATCTTGTCAAACGGCTTACTGAAGTCCATATAAATCATGTCTACTGCTCTGCCCTCATCAATCCTCTTCATTACTTCTTCAAAAATCTCAATCCAGTTTGTGAGACACAATTTTCCATGCATAAAGCCATGCTGACTGCCCCAAATCAGTCCTTGCCTTTCCAAATACATGTAAATCCTGTTCCTCAGGATTCCCTCCAACAACTTGCCCACCATTGATGTCAGACTCACCAGTCTATAGTTCCCTGGCTTTTTCTTACCACCTTTTTAAAATAGTGGCACCACGTTAGCCAACCTCCAGTCTTCCAGCACCTCACCTGCGACTATCGATGATACAGATATCTCAGCAAGGGGTCCAGCAATCACTTCCTTAGCTTCCTACAGAGTTCTAGGGTACACCTGATCAGGTCCTGGGGATTTATACAATTTTATGCGTTTTACCTCATCCAGTACCACCTCCTCTGTAAAATGGACATTTTTTCAAGATGTCACCATCTATTTCCCCATATTCTGTACCTTTCGTGTCCTTTTCCACAGTAAACACTGATGGAAAATGCTCATTCAGTATCTCCCCTATCTCCTGTAGCCCATCACAAAGCTGCCTTGCTGATTTTTGAGGGGCCCTATTCTCTCCTGAGTTACCCTTTTGTCGTTAATATATTTATAAAGTCCCTTTGGATTCTCCTTAATCCTATTTGCCAAAGCTATTTCATGTCCCCATTTTGCTCTCCTGATTTCCCTCTTAAGTATACCCCTACTGCTTTTATACTCTAAGGATTCACTCAATCTCTCCTGTCTATACCTGACATATGCTTCCTTCTTTTTCTTAACCAAACCCTGAATTTCTTTAGTCAAACAGCATTCCCTATACCTACCAGCCTTTCCTTTCACCCCAGCAGGAATATATTGTCTCTGGACTCTCGTTATCTCATTTCTGAAGGCTTCCCATTTTCCAGCCGTCCCTTTATCTGCAAACATCTGCCCCCAATCAACTTTTGAAAGTTCTTGCCTAATACCATCAAAATTAACCTTCTTCCAATTTAGAACTTCAACTGTTCAATCCGGTCTATCCTTTTCCATCACTATTTTAAACCTAATAGAATTCTGGTCGCTGGCCCCAAAGTGCTCCCCCACTGACACCTCAGTCACCTGCCCAGCCTTATTTCCCAAGAGTAGGTCATGTTTTGCACCTTCTGTAGTAGGTACATCCACATACTGACTCAGAACATTTTCTTGTACACTCTTAACAAATTCCTCTCCATCTAAGCCCTTAACACTGTGGCAGTCCCAGTCTATGTTTGGAAAGTTAAAATCCCCTCCCATAACCACCCTATTATTCTTACAGATAACTGAAATCTCCTTACAAATTTGTTTCTCAATTTCCTGCTGACTATTAGGGGCCTAGAATACAATTCCAATAAAGTGATCATCCCTTTCTTATTTCTCAGTTCAACTCAAACAACCTCCCTGGATGTATTTCCAGGAATATCTTAGCTCAGCACAGCTGTAATGCTATCCCTTATCAAAAACGCCAATTTCCCCCTCCTCTTTTGCCTCCCTTTCTATCCTTCCTGTAGCATTTGTATCCTGGAACATTAAGCTGCCAGTCCTGTCCATCCCTGAGCCATGTTTCTGTAATTGCTATGATATCCCAGCCCCATGTTCCGAAACATGCCCAGACGTCATGTGCCTTCCCTGTTAGGCCTCTTGCATTGAAATATATGAAGTTCAATTTAAAGTGTCCTACCTTGTCCGTTCCTGCCCTGACTGTTTTACTCACTCCTTTTCTCATCTGTTCCAGTCTCAGATTGATCTCTTTCCTCATAATCACCCTGGGTCCCACCCCACCTCCTTACTAGTTTAAATCCTTCCGAGCAGCTCGAGCAAATCTCCCTGCCGGTATATTGGTCCCTTTCTAATTCAGGTGAAAATCCATCCTTCTTGTACAGGTCAGTTCTACCCCAGAAGAGATTCCAATGATCCAAAAATGGGAACCCTTCTCCCCTGCACCAGCTCCTCAGCCATGCATTCATCTGCTCTATCCTCCTATTCCTACCCTCACTAGCTCATTGCACTGGGAGTAATCCAGATATTACTACCCACGAGAACCTCCTTTTAAAATTCCTGCCTCACTTTCTATATTCACCCTTCAGAATCTCATCCTTTTCCCTTCCTATGTCATCAGTACCAATGTGCACAACGACCTCCTGCTGGTCCCTCTCCCCTTTGAGAATATCCTGCTCTCTGTCCGAGATATCCTTGATTCTGGCACCAGGGAGGCAACAAACTGTTCTGATTTCTCACTGTCAGCAGCAGAAACATTTGTCTGTGTCTCTGACCAGAGAGTCCCCTATCACAATTGATCGCTCGGAACCTGACTTACCCCTCGTTGCATTAGAGCCAGTCTCTGTACCAGAAACTTGACTGTTCATGTTACACTCCCCTGAGATCCATCACTCCCTATATTTTCCAAAACAGCATATTTGTTTCAGGTGGGGATAGCCACAGGAGACTCCTGCATTTCCTTCCTCCCTTTCCTATCTTGCCTGGCGGTAACCCATCTACCTGACTGTCTCTGTGGTTTTTCTTCCTTCCTATAACTGTCGTGCATCACACCTCCTAACTCCTGTAAATTCCTTATAGTCTAGAACTGCCACTCCAATTGATCCATGCGATATGATAGGATTCACAACCAAACACACTTTCTGCAGACATAATTATCAGTAACATGGAAACTCTCCCTAATCTCCCAGTTCTGACAGGAAGAGCACATCATTCTACTCATACAGTCATAGAATCGTAGTAATGTACAGCACGGAAACAGACCCTTCGGTCCAACTTGTATAAAGGCCACCTTTGCACTTTAACAATCTATAGACCCAGAAAGTAGCAGTCTTACTGCTCTTAAAAACACCACTCCAAGCTAACCTCGTACCATTGTTTTATGTTTTTAAATTTTAATCAAGAGACAGATTGCAATAAAACATAAAACCAAAAAGAACCCACTCTACTTGCTATTAAACAAAGACAGCCAGGTTACAATTGAAAACCATGCACTTATCTGATCCAGTGCTGTGAGCTCTCCCACACACAGGTTCCTTCAAGGTCAACTGTGAATTTCACTGTTTGTTAATTTTTCTTACATGCACTCCGATGTCCAGAAATACTTAAACTCAAACAGCAAAGGCAGCAGCTGTGCAGATTCACTGCTGTATCAGTCTCTCTCTCTCTCTCTCACTCACTCACTCACTGACATGTGGTCTCTACCTTTGTCTCTCTTCCTCCTTTTTAAAGTGCTATTATTTTGATCTTTGTTTTCCCCAAAAGGTCCAAAACAATGCAACAGCTTATAAAACAGTAATTACTGCTGCTGGAATTCAAGGAAATCAGCTCCAACACCTGAAATGCATCAAAAAAGGAGCAGCTCTTACAGCCACAAATTTTCCTGTCCTCCATCTTGGATTATCCAGAATCATTTTTCCCAATTGATTGTCCCTGGGCAACCTAAATTATCTTAGATTTCAGCTTAGATTGCTTACAGTGTGGAAACAGGCCCTTCAGCCCAACAAGTCCACACCACCCCGCCGAAGCGCAACCCACCCATACCCCTACCCCTACATTTACCCCTTACCTAACACTACGGGCAATTTAATATGGCCAATTCACCTAACCTGCACATCTTTGGACTGTGGGAGGAAACCGGAGCACCCGGAGGAAACCCACGCAGACACGGGGAGAACGTGCAAACTCCACACAGTCAGTCACCTGAGGTGGGAATTGAACCCAGGTCTCTGGCGCTGTGAGGCAGCAGTGCTCACCACTGTGCCACCATGCCGCCCTTGTCTGACGATACCTGTGCACCCCTCCATTACAGACACAGGCTATTGACACAAGTGAAGTTCACACACTAACCCCTCTGACATTTTAACAATAATCACAAACTTGCTTGAGTTAAAAAAAGGTTGATAAGAAACAATGTTTTCAATACTGCAGATTATTCAATCCTACAGCACTGCACTACAACTTGTTCCTGAAGTTGATAAATGTGCCACAGTTCTGAATGTTTTACTTATATGGACTGCAATCATGTAGATATTTATTTACTTTTATTCAGTCATGGGATACGGCTGTTGCTGACTTAGCATTTATTACCATCTGTCGCTGCCCTTGAGGAGGGAGTTCTGAGCAGCTTTCTTGAACTGATCCAGTCAGTTTGATTTAGTTAGACTCACAATGCCATTAGGGAGGGAGTTTAAAATTTTGACCTAGTCATACTGAAGAAACATCAAAGTATTTCCAGGTCAAAATGGTGAGTGCCTGGAGAGATGGATCTTGCAGTTGGTGATGTACCCATCCATCCGCTGCCCTCATTCATCTAGATCGTAACGCTTATGGGTTTGGAAGGTGCTATCTGAGTGAATTTCTGCAATGCATCTTGTAAATGTCCACACACTGCTGCTAATGAGCATCTGTGTGCGCGAAGTGAATGTTTTTGATGTGGTGTCTATCGAATGGCCTGCTTCATCCTTAATGGTATCAAGCTCCTTGAATGTTGCTGAAACTGCACTCATCACACAAGTAGGAAGTATTCCATCACATTCCTGACCTATGCCCTATAGAGGGCAGACAGGCTTTGGGGAGTGAGAAGAAGAGTCATTCATGGCAGGATTCCTAATTTTTGATCGGATTGTGAAGGCACAGTATTAATATGGCTAGTCCAGATGATTTTTGGTCAATGGTAACTCCCGAGATGTTGATAGACCATAAGACCATAAGACATAGGAGTGGAAGTAAGGCCATTCGGCCCATCGAGTTCACTCTGCCATTCAATCATGGCTGATGGGCATTTCAACTCCACTTACCCGCATTCTCCCCGTAGCCCTTAATTCCTTGTGACATCAAGAATTTATCAATCTCTGCCTTGAAGACATTTAGCGTCCCGCCCTTCACTGCACTCTGTGGCAATGAATTCCACAGGCCCACCACTCTCTGGCTGAAGAAATGTCTCCACATTTCTGTTCTGAATTTACCCCCTCTAACTCTAAGGCTGTGTCCACGGGTCCTAGTCTCCTCGCCTAACGGAAACAATTTCCTAGCGTCCAAGCCATGTATTATCTTGTAAGTTTCTATTAGATCTCCCCTTAATCTTCTAAACTCCAATGAATACAATCGCAGGATCCTCAGCCGTTCCTCGTATGTTAGACCGACCATTCCAGGGATCATCCGTGTGAATCTCCGCTGCACACGTTCCAGTGCCAGTATGTCCTTCCTGAGGTGTGGGGACCAAAACTGGACACAGTACTCCAAATGGGGCCTAACCAGGGCTTTATAAAGTCTCAGTAGCATAACGGTGCTTTTATATTCGAACCCTCTTGAGATAAATGACAACATTGCATTCGCTTGCTTAATCACGGACTCAACCTGCATGTTTACCTTTAGAGAATCCTCGACTAGCATTCCCAGATCCCTTTCTGCTTTCACTTTATGAATTTTCTCACCGTTGAGAAAGTCGTCCATGCTTGTATTCTTTTTACAAAGTTTAAGACCTCACATTTGCTCACATTGAATTCCATCAGCCATTTACTGGACCACTCTCCCAAACTGTCGAGATCCTTCTGCAAGGTTAAAAACAATGACTGCAGATGCTAGAAACCAGATTCTGGAATAGTGGTGCTGGAAGAGCACAGCAGTTCAGGCAGCATCCAAGTAGCTTCGAAATTGATGTTTCGGGCAAAAGCCCTTCATCAGGAATAAAGGCAGTGAGCCTGAAGCGTGGAGAGATAAGCTAGAGGAGGGTGGGGGTGGGGAGAAAGTAGCATAGAGTACACTGGGTGAGTGGGGGAGGGGATGAAGGTGATAGGTCAGGGAGGAGAAGGTGGAGTGGATAGGTGGAAAAGGAGATAGGCCGGTTGGACAAGTTCGGACAAGTCATGGGGACAGTTACTGAGCTGGAAGTTTGGAACTTGGGTGAGGTGGGGGAAGGGGAAATGAGGAAACTGTTGAAGTCCACATTGATGCCCTGGGGTTGAAGTGTTCCGAGGCGGAAGATGAGGCGTTCTTCCTCCAGGTGTCTGGTGGTGAGGAGCGGCGGTGAAGGAGGCCCAGGACCTCCATGTCCTCGGCAGAGTGGGAGGGGGAGTTGAAATGTTGGGCCACGGGGCGGTGTGGTTGATTGGTGCGGGTGTCCCGGAGATGTTCCCTAAAGCACTCTGCTAGGAGGCGCCCAGTCTCCCCAATGTAGAGGAGACCGCATCGGGAGCAATGGATACAATAAATGATATTAGTGGATGTGCAGGTAAAACTTTGATGGATGTGGAATGCTCCTTTAGGGCCTTGGATAGAGGTGAGGGAGGAGGTGTGGGCGCAGGTTCTACAGTTCCTGCGGTGGCAGGGGAAAGTACCAGGATTGGAGGGCGGGTTGTTTGGGGGCGTGGACCTGACCAGGTAGTCGCGGAGGGAACGGTTGTTGCGGAAGGCAGAAAGGGGTGGGGAGAGAAATATATCCCTGGTAGTGGGGTCTTTTTGGAGGTGGTGGAAATGTCGGTGGATGATTTGGTTTATGCGAAGGTTGGTAGGGTGGAAGGTTAGCACCAGGGGCGTTCTGTCCTTGTGACGGTTGGAGGGGTGGGGTCTGAGGGCGGAGGTGCGGGATGTAGACGAGATGTGTTGGAGGGCACCTTTAACCACGTGGAAAGGGAAATTGCGGTCTCTAAAGAAGGAGGCCATCTGGTGTGTTCTGTGGTGGAACTGGTCCTCCTGGGAGCAGATCCGGCGGAGGCGGAGGAATTGGGAATACGGGATGGCATTTTTGGAAGAGATAGGGTGGGAAGAGGTGTAATCCAGGTAGCTGTGGGAGTCGGTGGGTTTGTAAAAAATGTCAGTGTCAAGTCGGTCGTCATTAATGGAGATGGAGAGGTCCAGGAAGGGGAGGGAGGTTTCAGAGATGGTTCAGGTAAATTTAAGGTCAGGGTGGAATGTGTTGGTGAAGTTGATGAATTGCTCAACCTCCTTGCGGGAGCACAAGGTGGCGCCAATGCAGTCATCAATGTAGCGGAGGAAGAGGTGGGGAGTGGTGCCGGTGTAATTACGGAAGATCGACTGTTCTACGTAGCCAACAAAGAGACAGGCATAGCTGGGGCCCATACGTGTGCCCATGGCTACCCCTTTGGTCTGGAGGAAGTGGGAGGATTCAAAGGAGAAATTGTTAAGGGTGAGGACCAGTTCGGCCAAACGAATGAGAGTGTCAGTGGAAGGGTACTGTTGGGGACGTCTGGAGAGGAAATAACGGAGGGCTTGGAGGCCCTGGTCATGGCGGATGGAGATGTAGAGGGATTGGATATCCATGGTGAAGGTGAGGCGTTGGGGGCCAGGGAAACGGAAGTCTTGGAGGAGGTGGAGGGCGTGGGTGGTGTCTTGAACGTATGTGGGGAGTTCCTGGACTAGTGGGGATAGGACAGTGTCGAGGTTGGTAGAGATGAGTTCAGTGGGGCAGGAGCATGCTGAGACAATGGGTCGGCCAGGGTGGTCAGGCTTGTGGATCTTGGGAAGGAGGTAGAACCGGGCAGTGCGTGGTTCCCGGACTATGAGGTTGGAAGCTGTGGGTGGGAAATCTCCTGAAGTGATGAGGTTCTGTATGGTCTGGGAGATGATGGTTTGGTGATGGGGGGTGCGGTCATGGTCGAGGGGGCAGTAGGAAGAGGTGTCCTCGAGTTGACGTTTGGCTTCAGCGGTGTAGAGGTCAGTGCGCCAGACTACCACTGCTCCCCCTTTATCCGCTGGCTTAATGGTGAGGTTGGGATTGGAGGGCTGCGCGTTGTGAGGGTGAGAGGTTGGAGTGGGGGAGGGAGGTAGATAGGTTGAGGCGGTTAATGTCCCGGCGGCAGTTGGAAATGAAGAGGTCGAGGGCAGGTAATAGGCCAGCGCGGGGTGTCCAGGTGGATGCAGTGTGTTGGAGGTGGGCGAAGGGGTCCTCGGAAGGTGGGCGGGAGTCCTGATTGTGAAAGTAAGCTCGGAGGCAGAGACGACGGAAGAATTGTTCGACGTCATGGCGTGTATTAAATTTATTGATACGTGTACGGAGGGGGATGAAGGTGAGTCCTTTGCTGAGGACTGATCGTTTGTCCTCAGCGAGGGGGAGGTCTGGGGGGATGGTGAAAACTCGGCAGGGCTGGGAGCTGGGATCTGGTGTGGGTGTAGAGCTGGGAGTGGGGGTGGAACCTGTAACTGGAGTGGGTGTGATGGTGGGGGGAATGAGGGTGGAGTCATGAGCAGGGGTAGTGTTCCCCTTGGGGTTCTGGGGGGTGGGGATAGTGACAGTGGGGTCTGTGGGGGGCATGTCAGCAGAATGCAGGTGAGTGGTGCTGGTGGGGGTTGAAGTGGTGGTGACCACGGCAGTAGGGGTGGCGGAGGTCACTGAGCATGTGGCATCAGCGATGATGTGAAGGGCAGAAGTGATGTCAGGTGTGATGCATGAGGAATTGTGAGGGGTGGAAGTGGTTGTGGGAGTGACCATGATGGGGGTGGAAGTGACATCATCAATCAGCCTCCAGCCTCCCCACTTCCTCAGTACTACCTGCGTGTCCGCCTAACTTCGTATCATCGGCAAACTTCGCTAGAATGCCCTCAGTCCCTTCATCCAGATCATTAATATATAACGTGAACAGCTGCGACCCCAACACTGAACCCTGCGGGACACCGCTTGTCACTGGCTGCCATTCCGAAAAAGGAGCTTTTATCCCAACTCTCTGCCTTCTGTCAGACAGCCAATCCTCAATCCATACCCTATTAAGGATGACACCATTAAGGATGACAGGTTTACTAATTTCATGGAAGTTATAACCAACAAAAAGCACTTGTCCAAATTAATCTAAATAAATCACAATGATGTCAGGCTAAGTAATAGCAGATGTATACAGTCCCTAATCTGTTAAAATTCTGATAGAGATTTTACTCTCAATAAAAGATGGGAGTGCAGGAGCTCTTTCCTTTGTTAAATTTCAAGTGAAATTACTGTCAGAGTAAGATATACTGTTGTCCTTGGATACTTTCATGCCAGGTTTATTAAATTTCAGTTGTCATTATCAGACAGAAAGCGTAAATATGAGAAACCGCCACAGTTTAAGTGTGTTTTATGATGGAATGTGATTTGTGGGCGGCACGGTGGCACAGTGGTTAGCACTGCTGCCTCACAGTGCCTGAGACCCGGGTTCAATTCCCGCCTCAGGCGACTGACTGTGTGGAGTTTGCACATTCTCCCCGTGTCTGCGTGGGTTTCCTCCGGGTGCTCCGGTTTCCTCCCACAGTCCAAAGATGTGCAGGTCAGGTGAATTGGCCATGGTAAATTGCCCGTAGTGTTAGGTAAGGGGTCGATGTCGATGTCGGGGTATGGGTGGGTACGCTTCGGCGGGGCGGTGTGGACTTGTTGGGCCGAAGGGCCTGTTTCCACACTGTAAGTAATCTAATCTGATCCCAGCTAATGGTAATACTGGATGAATAAGGTCCCAGAAGGAAACTTGGCCTGATGGATCCTTAAGTTTTATTTTTCTTTTTGTTTACTTGAACATATTCACAACAGAAAATTAAAGTTTATTAAAAGAGAAACACAAAGTATATGACACCAAAGAAGAACGCAAGATTCATCACATTAGACATGAATACTCCCTTCAAACTGACTTGGCCAACTTCCCCACCATGACCATTGCTTCTGTAACCCCGTTTGACTTTCAGCAAACACACCCCCTGGTCTGACCACGGCCCAGTCTCCTGCCCCATTTGGATGACAGCCCCAATTAGTAACTGACCAGATCTTTGCTTACCGTTCAGCTCCACGACAGATGAACTACAAATCACCTGACTGCTGGCATTGCTCACAGAGGACTTATCATGGCCCATTCCACAGAATATGAAGAGGCAGACCCCCAGCTTCTCACCAACCCAAGTGGACATCTGACCATGCTCAAGCTCCTAGACAGGATCACACAATGTCCTTGACTTCTGTACACTTGGCTGATCAATGCATATTCAGTTTGTTTGCCTGGTAGGCTGCTGCCACATACCTAAGTGTAACATTTATGCAGCGTGTTGCTCCACAGTAACATGTCCACCCACTTGACTGACCACTTTTGACAACCTTGACAAGTTGCCTGGCTCTGTGCCTACACTAAATGACAAGGCAAGGCAGAAGTGCTGAGAGCCTTTAAGATTGCACTGAGTGAATAAAGCACACAAACACGAGACAAGTTAAGATAGGGATGTTGTAAACATCGAAGTGGGCAGAAAGTGAGCACTAAGAGATCAAGCGAGCAGTCTTGAGATGGAACCAGCTCAAATCCATAAACGGTCCTTGCACACAAAACATCCTTGTTGTGGCTATGTAATGAAAAGTGTCAGTATGCTCCAAACAGCTGAAAGATTCTGCCCTTTGTTTCTGGTGTCCTCAGATCCTGCCAGATTTGTTGTGTGCCCAGAACTTTCTGTTTTCATTTCTGATAACAAGATATTTTGATAGCAAGAAACGACGTAGGGTCAGACAATGTAGAATTTGTGTAGGTAGAGTTGAGGAACTGCATAAATAAGAAAAACCATAATGGAATTTATGTACAGGCCTCTAAACTGCAGTCAGGATGTAGGGCACAAGATAAATCAGGAGATAGAAATGACATGTAAGAAAAGTAAGGTTACAGGGGGACTTCAATATGCAGGTTGTTATGGACCAGGCCAAACCCCCTCAAAACATTTCAAGAAAGTAGTCTGGACCCTAACTTTCCTCATTGTTTTAGGCAGGTATAACACGGATATTCCAGGAAGGACGCAGCTGGTCAAACCACTTAGTTTTAAACAAAACAGAATTTATTTCCAAAATTACTACATGAAACATAAACAAAAGAGAACAGAATCCCAAATAACTTAACCTATCCAAAAACTCAACAGACTATCCCAATTTAATGATGCTGTTCCAAATACTTGCAACAATTCCTATAATCAGCCCTTGCCACAAAAGGTAAAATCAAATGCAGGCTCTTAGAGTGCAGCAGGGTCAGCATGGACCTGCTTCTTTGGGGAGAGCAGCTTTTTTTCAACTGTCTGACAGCTTTCAGTGAACAGCCAGACCAAACTAAACCAAACCAAACCAGAGAAAAGCTGAGCTGGGAGAATTGGCCACTCCCCTTTCATTGTAAAAGTGTTTTTTTAAAACCTAAAAGCCTTTTGCCTGGGGCAGTATTTATTAGCTATAATCAAACTGGCCCCAAAACCCTTCAACTTAGATTTTTGGGAGTCTGTGTCTTTTATGGCCTCTCTGAGAAAAAGGACACCATAACCCTATTAAAGGAGCAGCATCGTCACACCTCCTCCATAAAAAAAAGAAGCATCAATATCCAAAGATGACTTCATTTTAAAACCCCTTAATCCTAAATTGTTAGTCCAGAGGAACCTTGATTATCCGAATAAGATGGGCAGGCGCTATTTCATTCAGATAATTGATTATTTTGTTAACTGATTCAATGCCTTTCCTCTGGGGATTCGGAGTTTTCTGAAGTTTTCTTTTTCCTCGCTCTGCCTGCCTTTCTCCCTCTCTCTGTCTCAGGGTTTTTTTCTGAGCACAGACACACTTGTGTAAAGGACCTACAGCATTGCTGAAGCCTTCCCCCACTTAATTCAATGGGATTGACACAGCAGGCATTTGTTAAGTCTGCTCCCCCTTGAGGAGACTAGGCAACAGCACACCACACACGAGCCCCCGCCCCCCCCAACACTGCGAACCCCACCCCAGCTGACCCCATCCCGCCCCCGCCCCTCAGTCCACCTCCAACCCCGCCCCCAACACCATCCAACCATGCCAAACAGTCTGTCCTCGCCCACATCCCCAAACGCATCCAACCATGCCCCTTTCCTCCCCCCTCTCCAAGGTAGCTGCACTGGACACCAACAGTAAGACTGCTGCTGCCTTTGGTGGCTGAGTCTCAAAATGGTACACACACACACACTTTTTCACTGCAACTTTTTGACAAGCTCCACTTTTGCCCTGTACAGGACAATGTTGGAGAGATTAGTGCTGGAAATTGGATTCTGGGTAATCCAAGATGGAGGATGGGAAAAATTTCTGGCTGTAAGAGCTGCTCCTTTTTTTGAAGTATTTTAGGTGCTGGAGGTGATTTCCTTGTATTCCAGGAGCAGCAATTACTGTTTCATATGCTGTTGCATTGTTTTGGAACTTTGGAAAAAAAAAATCAAAACAACAGCAGTTTAAAAGGGAGAAGAGCAGACAAAGGAAGCACATGGTGAGGACAGTGCAGGAGAGAGAGAGAACCTGCACAGTTACCGCCTTTGCTGTTTGAATTCGTGTATCACTGGACATCGGAGTGCATCTGGGAAAATTAACAAACAGTGAAATTCACAACTAATCTTGGAGGAACTATTGGGCGAATTTCACAGCACAGAATCAGATGAGTTAATTGTTGTTTTAAGTCTGACCAAGAGAAAGGCTGTATTAGTCAGTACAGTGGGTTCTTTCTTGATTATATGTTTTTGGAGATAAGTCTCTTGATTAAACTTAAAATATAAGCCATAGCTATTAATTTAACCTGGGGCAGTGTTTGTAGGACCCAGGGAGATAGTGAGGAAAGAGATCAATCTGAGACGGGTACAGTTGAGAACAGAAGTGAATCAAACAGTCAGGGCAGGCAGGGACATGGTAGGACTAATAAATTAAACTGCATTTATTTCAAGGCAAGGGGCCTAACAGGGAAGGCAGATGAACTCAGGGCATGGTTAGGAACATGGGACTGGGATATCATAGCAATTACAGAAACATGGCTCAGGGATGGACAGGACTGGCAGCTTAATGTTCCAAGATACAAATGCTACAGGAAGGATAGAAAGGGAAGGCAAGAGAGATGGGGGAGTGGCATTTTTGATAAGGGATAGCATTACAGTTGTGCTAAGGGAGGATATTCCCGGAAATACATCCAGGGAAGTTATTTGGGTGGAACTGAGAAATAAGAAAGGGATGATCACCTTATTGGGATTGTATTATAGACCCCCCAATAGTCAGAAGGAAATTGAGAAACAAACTTGTAAGGAGATCTCAGCTATCTGTAAGAATACTAGGGTAGTTATGGTAGGGGATTTTAACTTTCCAAACATCGACTGGGCCTGTCATAATTTTAAAGGTTTAGATGGAGGGGAATTTGTTAAGTGTGTGCAAGACAATTTTCTGATTCAGTATGTGGATGTACCTACCAGAGAAGCTGCAAAACTTGACCTACTCTTGGGAAATAAGGCAGGGCAGGTGACTGAGGTGTCAGTGGGGGAGCACTTTGGGGCCAGCGACCATAATTCTATTCATTTTAAAATAGTGATGGAAAAGGATAGACCAGATCTAAAAGTTGAAGTTCTAAATTGGAGAAAGGCCAACTTTGACAGTATTAGGCAAGAACTTTCAAAAGCTGATTGGAGATAGATGTTTGCAGGTAAAGGGACAGCTGGAAAATGGGAAGCCTTCAGAAATGAGATAACAAGAATCCAGAGAAAGTATATTCCTGTCAGGGTGAAAGGGAAGGCTGGTAAGTAAAGGGAATGCTGGATGACTAAAGAAATTGAGGGTTTGGTTAAGAAAAAGAAGGAAGCATATGTCAGGTATAGACAGGATAGATCGAGTGAATCCTTAGAAGAGTATAAATGAAGTAAGAGTATAATTAAGAAGGAAATCAGGAGGGCAAAACGGGGACATGAGATAGCTTTGGCAAATAGAATTAAGGAGAATCCAAAGGGGTTTTACAAATATATTAAGGACAAAAGGGTAACTCAGGAGAGAATAGGGCCCCTCAAAGATCAGCAAGGTGGCCTTTGTGTGGAGCCACAGAAAATGGGGGAGATACTAAATGAATATTTTGCATCAGTATTTAGTGTGGACAAGGATATGGAAGATATAGACTGTAGGGAAATAGATGGTGACACCTTGCAAAATGTCCAGATTACAGAGGAGGAAGTGCTGGATGTCCTGAAACGGTTAAAGTTAGATAAATCCCCAGGACCTGATCAGGTGTACCCGAGAACTCTGTGGAAAGCTAGAGAAGTGATTGCTGGGCCTCTTGCTGAGATATTTGTATCATCGATAGTCACAGGTGAGGTGCCGGAAGACTAGAGGTTGGCAAACTTGGTACCACTGTTTAAGAAGGGTGATAAGGACAAGCCAGGGAACTATAGATCAGTGAGCCTGACTTCGGTGGTGGGCAAGTTGTTAGAGGGATTCCTGAGGGACAGGATGTACATGTATTTGGAAAGGCAAGGACTGATTCGGGATCATCAACATGGCTTTGTGTTTGGGAAATCATGTCTCACAAACTTGATTGAGTTTTTTGAAGAAGTAACAAAGAGGATTGATGAGGGCAGAGCGGTAGATGTGATCTATATGGACTTCAGTAAGGCGTTCCACAAGGTTCCCCATCGGAGACTGATCAGCAAGGTTAGATCTCATGGAATACAGGGAGAACTAGCCATTTGGTTGAAGAACTGGCTCAAAGGTAGAAGACAGAGGGTGGTGGTGGAGGATGGTTTTTCAGCCTGGAGGCCTGTGACCAGTGGAGTACCACAAGGATCGGTGCTGGGTCCACTACTTTTTTTTGTCCATAAATGATTTGGATGTGAGCATAAGAGGTACACAGTTAGTAAGTTTGCAGATGACACCAAAATTGGAGGTGTAGTGGACAGCGAAGAGGATTACCTCAGATTACAACAGGATCTGGACCAGATGGGCCAATGGGCTGAAAAGTGGCAGATGGAGTTTAATTCAGATAAATGCAAGGTGCTGCATTTTGGGAAAGCAAATCTTAGCAGGACTTATACCCTTAATGGTAAGGTCCTCGGGAGGGTTGCTGAACAAAGAGACCTTGGAGTGCAGGTTCATAGCTCCTTGAAAGTGGAGTCGCAAGTAGATAGGATAGTGAAGAAGGCGTTTGGTATGCTTTCCTTTGTTGGTCAGAGTATTGAGTACAGGAGTTGGGAGGTCAAGTTGCGGCTGTACAGGATATTGGTTAGGCCGCTGTTGGAATATTGCATGCAATTCTGGTCTCCTTCCTATCGGAAAGATGTTGTGAAACTTGAAAGGGTTCATAAAAGTTTTACAAGGACGTTGCCAGGGTTGGAGGATTTGAACTACAGGGAGAGGCTAAACAGGCTGGGGCTGTTTTCCCTGGGCATCGGAGGCTGAGGGGTGACCTTATAGAGATCTACAAAATTATGAGGGGCATGGATAGGATAAATAGGCGAAGTCTTTTCCCTGGGATGGGGGAGTCCAGAACTAGAGGGCATAGGTTTAGAGTGAGAGGGGAAAGATATAAAAGAGACCTAAGGGGCAACTTTTTCACACAGATGGTGATATGTGTATGGAATGAGCTGCCAGAGGATGTGGTGGAGGCTGGTACAATTGCGACATTTAAGAGGCATTTGGATGGATATATGAATAGTAAGGGTTTGGAGGGATATGGGCCGAGTGCTGGCAGGTGGGACTAGATTGAGTTGAGATATCTGGTCGGCATGGATGGGTTGGACCGAATGGTCTGTTTCCATGCTGTACATCTCTATGACTCTATCTGGGGAAGGGGGTGCGGTTTAGCGTACACCTCTGTGTAGAGCTCCAGGGAAAGTGTGGGGACTGAGACAGGGCGGGAGGTCGTCATTTGGAGATGGTTCCTGGGCTCCCATCAATGTCCAGGACTGTTCTCAGCAGCATTTCAGTAAGCTGAGTTCGTTTTTAACCATTATAAACAAAAGATGCGATCAGTGTTGGAAACACCTCTTTGATGTAATGTTTCTATCAGGACCTTAAGATCTCCTTCAGATAATCCAAAATTTGGATAAATGATATTCGGATAATCAAGGTCCTCTGTATACTACAATCCATTGCACTGACAATAAACATGTAAACATGGACCACAACATTTTGTTTTAGTCTGTTTTACTCCCACCACCAATGCCTCCATTTTTTCATTCAAGTCTCAACAGTGCACTGGCAATGCTGCCATGTGCACAATTTTCAAACCGAATAGCTGTAACAACAAGCTCCATCTAAACAGCCTGGCATTTTTGTCCTTACATTCCACCAAATCCTTCACTGAGTTATGATCAGTGTACATGATTGTCTCAGACACATTTCTGGTAACATAAACATTGAAATGCTGTAACACCAACACCAATTTCAATATCGCCTTCTGAACTGTCGAATATTTCTGCTCATGAATGTTTAATTTGCTGGAAAAATACCTGATCGGTCTTTCTATCTTCTTGACATGTTCTTGCAAGAGTACAGTACCAATATCCACATCTCTCACGTCGATAGCCACCTTGAACGGCTTTGCGTAATTAGGTGTGGCTAATACTGGGGCAGTGGTTAACACAGCTTTCAGGCTGTCAAATGCCTTCTGACTGTCTGCTGTCCACTGAAACTTCTTGCTTTTCTTTAGCAATTCAGTGAGTGGAGAAGCCACACTGCTAAAATTTGGTCTGAATTTTGGATAAAATCCACTCAATCCAGGAACCATAGTACTGCTCTTTTTGTCGATGATTTGGGAAACTCCTCAATTACCTTTGGTTTGCATCCCATGGGGTCATTTGTCCGTGTCCAGTACATGGCCCAGGAAGGTGACTTAGGCTTTGATAAATTCACTTTTAGCCAGGTTTATCACCAAGCCTGCCTTCCAAAGTCAATCGAACAAGTCTGATAAATATTGCAAATGTTCCTTCCATGTGTGACTAAAAATCACTACGTCATCTGGATATACGACACAGTTGGGTAATCTGGCAATGACCTTATTGGTTAGTCTCTCAAATGTGGCTGGCGTATGTTTCATACCAAATGGCATGACTTTAAACTGATACAGTCTATTCAGCATTACAAAGCCGAAATTGCATTCACTTTTTCTGACAAAGCTACCTGCCAGTATCCTCTGAGCAAGTCCAACTTAGAAATATAAGTTGCCTGTCCCACCTTCTCAACACAGTCTTCCAAACGTGGAATCGGATACGCATCAGTCTTTTTAACTGCATTGACATTGCGATAGTCCACCCAATGATAATTGGGTACCATTTGGCTTTGGCACCATGACTATGGGCAAGTTCCAGTCACAGCAACTCACTTCGATTATGCCATCCTGGAGCATGCGTTCAATCGTCTCGTAAATCTGTGCCAACTTGAGAGGTTAGGCCTATAAGGATGTTGCTTAATCGGAACAGCACCTCCTATATCTGCATCATGCATAATTAGATTAGTACTTCCCAGTTTATTTCCACATATCTCCCCATGGGATCGTAATGACTCTTTCAGATAATTTCAATTTTTTCTGGAAGTTAAATCAATAATTTATCCCAATTTTGGACAACTTTCTCATTGTCCAATTTAATTTGATGAATGTCCAATTCAGAATCCTCTGAACTTGGTTCTTCCCTCTGCCTTGTAACCGATAACACAGTCTCCTTTGGCTTTTCTTCCCTGTCAAAATACCTGTTGAGTATATTCACATGACACACTCTGTGAGATTTCTTTCTGTCTGGAGTCGTTATCAAATAATTCACCTCATTCAATTTGCTTTCGATTGATAACGTCCACTAAACCTTGCTTTTAAAAGTTCACCTCTAACTGGAAGTAACACTGACAGCAAGATTATGAATTTTTGATTTCTTGTCTGCTTCCTGTTTCATTGTATGCTGTGATACTTTTAAATGCTCCTTAGCCAACTCCCATGCTCTATTTAATTGTTCTCTAAAATTTGACACATAGTCCAAACATGTGGTCTCTAAATTCTGATTTTCAATTTCTCCTTAAGCAATTTTAGCAGTTGTCCCACTTCATGCCCAAAAATGAATTCAAATGGACTGAATTTGGTCAATTCATTTGGTGCAACTCTGATCACAAGAGTTACAAACAGAATTCCCTTATCCCAATCATCTGGATAGTGTTATGGCACGGGGCAAACCCTCCTGTTTAATTTAAACTAGCAACACAGAAAAGATTTATCCCTCAACAACCTTATTTCTTAAAGTATAACAGAGTCTAATTAACTAACAAATATTTGCAACTCTTTCTTCTAACATTCCCTTCTATAATACTAGTCTGCTAAAAAAACCCATTTAAGATTTACCAACAATTCAAGTTTTCAAAACCAGCCAGCTGTCGAATCTTCTATTTGGATCTTCCTGTGCCTTATTTTCTTCCTTGTAAGGATTCTGCTTCACAGGTCACTGATTGATAAAGGTACCTTTAAGAGAGCTATTCTCCAGGCAATCTGCAGATATCTTTGGCTTTGCTGTTCTCTTCCTAACTGTTCAATTATCCCCAGTCTTATACCCCCTAAGCATCAGATTGTGTCATTGGCTTTTAAGATTGTCATGATACTAGATTCAAGCTTGATTGAAATTTGGTATTTTTCAGGGTATCATTTAAACTAATTGGCCTAATTCGAATCTGTTTTGTAGTTTTCAGGTAACCCAGCTAATCTAGCTTTCAACTAAGTGTTACATTGTTACTTTATTCAGAACACTTGGTGCTGTCAGGTAGTTCCGCTAACTTTTAACTCTCTTAAAGGTACAGTATACACATACCTTCATAATAATAGTCTTGACTATAAGCCCTCAACATGGTCTGTAATGTCTGATGCCACCTTTTGAGCATTCCCTGAAACTCTGGATAGTACGTAGTAGATTTGAATCGTTTTATTCCTAAGATATCCATAACTTCCTTGAATAATTTTGATGTAAAGTTTGACCACTGATGTTATTGTATCTCTGTGGGTAGTCCATACCAAATGAAAAATCTGAGTAACTCCTCTATAATCCTTTTAGCTGTGATATCGCATAATGGAATGGCCTCTGGAAATCCATTATTGTTAACAAATACTTATTCCCACTTTTTGTTTTAGGTAGGAGTCCTACACAATCAGTTATGACTCTTGGAAAAAGTTCCTCAAATGTACTAAAGGTGCAGGATTTATTACTGCCTGTGGTTTTCCAATAACCTGACATGTATGATATGTCTGGCAAAATTCAACTACATCCTTGAGCAGTTCAGGCCAGTAAAAATGCTTTTGTATTTCTCACTCCAAAATCTCCCCCTAGAGGTAGTTCATGTGCCACGCAACACCTCCTTTGTATAACTCACTGGCAATATGACTTAATCAACTTCTGCCCATTTCTCATCTGCCTGAATATGTAATGGCCTCCATTTCCTCATTAAGACATAATTTTAAAGATAATAACATTCAGGGATATATTCTGATTCTTTTTCTGTGCATGACTTTTGATACAATTGCTTTAAATTTCAATCTTTCTGCTGTAACTCAGTTAATTTATCTGAGCTAAAGATGTCAGCTTTGTCATCTATCTGCACCTGGTTTGTCTCAACCATTTGATCAAACATGGTATCTGTTACTTCCATGTCAACTTTCTTATCTGGACTCTTTGATATCTCCTGTTTAAACTGGTGACTTTGTGACCTCGTTACCACAGTCAGGAAAAATTCCAGGATATGTGTCCTGCAATCAGTTGCCTGAGTTTCCATAGGCTTTTCAACCACAGTTGGCAGCACCCCTAACTGTGAACCAGCTATATCACTAGCAAGGACAAATTGTATTTCTGGAGTGAGAGTTTGTCCAGTACTCCTACCATGACTTCTCCACTCTTCACTGGACACACTAACCTCACTCAACATAACTGAGCACTTCTTGTTTCACCGTGACTTCCTATTACTAGCACCTTTTCTGGCAATATTCCTTCAGAAGTATATATCTCCTCATGTTTCAACATCACAGATTGAAAGGATCCTGTATCTCTTAATATTATAACCTCTTTACCTGCTGTTCCTGGCCTATGCTGATAAACTTTACCTTCGCAGCTATATGGTTTAAGAAGATCTGGCACTTCCTCCTTAACCAATCTCTGACCAGGTTGTACATTCTGATGCAGCTTTCTAGCCTCCACTGTGCTTTCCATTAACACTCCATTAGATTCACTGGCTTTTCAATGTCTGGCTTCCCAGTGCTATTCCTAACCCACCAACACTGTGATTTCATGTGGCCTATTTTGTTGCAGTGACAACACCGGAGCTTTTTAACTTCCCTTTCCCCTTCATGGCTTCCTTTTTACCCTGTGGCAAGTTATCCTTATGATCTTCACTGAGATCTACCTTTCCCTTTCCACGTGAGGATTTCTCTTTTCCCCAATTTCTATCCCTCATGGACTAAAATTGATTTTGGAAGCTATAATTTGATTTATGGACCCAACTCATAATCATTGGCCATCTTAGCTGCTAATCTTGCCGTTTTAACTCTGTGCTCTTCCACATGAGTTCTCACTACTTCAGAAAGTGAATTCTTGAACTCCTCCAAATAATTGTCTCTCTAAGAGCGTCATAGGTTTGCTTTAGTTTTAATGTCCTTAACCAGCTATCAAAATTACTTAGCTTGATCCTTTCAAATTCAGTGTAGGTTTGACCAGGGTCCCTCCTTAGATTCCTGAAATGTCTGTAGGCTTCTGGCACAAGCTCATATGCACTTTCTTCATCTCCTCATATGCCCTAGATATCTCCTCTGACAAGGATGCAAACACCTCACTAGCTCTACCTACAAGTTTTGTTTGACCCTAGAACATAGAACATACAATATTACAGCACAGTACAGGCCCTTCAGCCCTCAATGTTGAAACCAATCTGAAGCCTGTCTAGCCCACACTATTCCAATATCATCCATATGTTTATCCAATGATCACTTAAATACCCTTAAAGTTGGCGAGTCTACTACTGTTGCAGGCAGGGCATTCCATGCCCCTATTACATTCTGAGCAAAGAACCTACTTCTGACATCTGTCCTGTATCTATCACCCCACAATTTAAAGCTATGTCCCCTCAGCATTTGAGGAAAAAGGCTTTCACTGTCCACCCTTTCTAATCCACTGATCATCTTGCATGTCTCTATTAAGTCACCTTTTAACCTTCTTCTCTCTAACGAAAACAGTCTCAAGTCCCTCAGCCTTTCCTCATAAGACCTTCTCTCCATACCAGGCAGCATTCCGGTAAATCTCCTCTGCACTCTTTCCAATCCTTCCACATCCTTCCTATAATGTGGTGACAAAAATTGCACGCAATACTCCAAGTGCAGCCACACCAGAGTTTTGTACAGCTGCAAAATGGCCTCATGCTCTGAAACTCAATCCCTCTACCAATAAAAGCTAACACACCTTAAGCCTTCTTAACAACCCTATCAACCTGGGTGGCAACTTTCAGGAATCTATGCACATGGACACCGAGATCTCTCTGCTCATCCACGCTACCAAGAATCTTACCATTAGCCCAGTACTCTGTACTCCTGTCACTCCTTCCACTGGCATTTGTATAGCCAGCTTTTCAAATGAGATGAAAAAGGCTTCCATATGCTTCTCATCAAATTTCGGCAACACTTGAATATAGTTAAACAGTTTCTCACCATGCCTTTGGCCACTATGGGTTTGTTCATCCTCACTCTCTTCCTCATTAAGCTTACCTTCAGCCTTCATCTCCATCCTTTTAAGCTGACTTTCATGTCTAAGTGCCAGTTTTTGAAGTTCAAACTCCCTCTCATTCTTCCTTTCCTCTCTCTCCTTTTCTCTCTCTTTTGTCCTGCTAAAACAATTTGTTCTTTTTCTCTTTCCGTTGCTTTTAATAGTAATTCCTTGTCTTTTGCCTCTAGAGTCATAGAGATGTACAACATGGAAACAGACCCTTCGGTCAAACCCGTCCATGCCAATCAGATAGCCCAATGCAATCTAGTCCCACCTGCCAGCACCTGGCCCATATCCTTCCAAACCCTTCCTATTCATATACCCATCCAGATGTCTCTTAAATGTTGCAATTGTATCGGCCTCCACCACTTCCTCTAGCAGTGAAACATGAATTCAAAACAGCAAAGGCAGTAAATGTGCAGGTTCTCTCTCTCTCTCTCTCACTCCTGCACTGTCCTCACCATGTGCTTCCGTTGTCTGTTCTTCTCCCTTTTAAACTGCTGTTGTTTTGACTTTTTTTTCCAAAGTTCCAAAACAATGCAACAGCATATAAAACAGTAATTGCTACTCCTGGAATTCGAGGTAATCACCTACAGCACCTAAAATACCTCAAAAAAGGAACAGCTATTACAGCCAGAAATTTTTCCCAACCTCCATCTTGGATTACCCAGAATCCTTGTAACTCAAGGTTCTTCATCTTCAATTGAATTTTAGCCATCTCTAAAGATTCTGATGACATTTTTAGCAAATTGAAATGCTGAGCTATTGCTGTAATTATCTATCTTTTCCTCATGACAGCTCCATCTCCAGCTTGTCTGCTAATTCCAGCAGCTTGGCTTTACTCACCTTTTGCAAAAGCCCCCAAAGTCACTTCTTCCACTCCCAGAAAACTCTTGGTGACTGTCTCTTGTACAACCTCTCTGAAAGAAAAGCCAAGGACACCACAATCTTGTTAAAAGAGCAGCATCATCACAAGGTGGACTGGGGGAAACAGGTTGGCAGTGGATTGCAAGAAAAGGAATTTGTGGAATGTCTATGAGATGGCTTTTTGGAGCAGGTGGAGCCCACAAGGGAACAGGCAATACTGGATATAGTGTTGTGCAATGAGGCAGACTTGATAAGGGAGCTTAAGATGAAGGAACCCATAGGAAGCAGTGACCATAATATGATAGAATTTACTCTGCAATTTGAGAGGGAGAAGCTGGAATCAGATGTAATGGTATTACAGTTAAATAAAGGCATGAGGGAAGAGCTGGGTAGAATTGACTAGGAAAGGAGCCTAGCAGGAAAGACAGTGGAGCAGCAGGAGTTCATGGGAGTAATTCAGGAGATATGGCAAAAATTCATCCTTAGGAAAAACAAGCACGCTAGAGGGAAAATGAGGCAACCATGGCTGGCAAGGGAAGTCAGGGACAGCATAAAAGCAAAGGAGAAAGCATATAATGTAGCAAAGGGCAGTGGGAAGCCAGGTGATTGGGAAACCTACAAAGCCCAACAGAAAGCAACTGGAAAAAAATAAGGAGGGAGAAGATTGAATATGAGAGTAAGCTGGCTAGTAATATAAAAGAAGATTGTAAGAGTTACTTTAGATATATAAAGGGCAAAACAGAGGCAAACATAAACACTGAGCCACCGGAAAATGATGCTGGAGAAGCAGTAATGGGGAATAAAGAAATGGCAAGGAACTGAATAGTTACTTTGCATTAATCTTCATGGTGGAAGACACCAGTGATATTCCAAAACTTCAAGACAATCAGGGGGACAGTGTTGAGTATGGTGGCCATCACCAAGGAGAACGGGCTAGAAAAACTGAAAGATCTGAAGGTAGGTAAATCACCTGTACCAAATGGACTACACCTCAGAATTCTAAGGGTGATAGCAGAAGAGATAGTGAAGGTGTTAATGATGATATTTCAGGAATCACTGGAGTCAGGGAGGGTCCTGGAGGACTGGAAAATCATTAATGTGGTTTTCTGCAAGGCTCAGTGTTTGGTCCACAACTTTTCACTTTATAGTCTAATGATCTGGATAAAGAAACTAAGGGCATTCTGACTACGTTTGCAGATGATACAAGGAAAAATGGAGAGACAGGTAGTATTGATGAGGCAGGGAGATCACAGAAGGATTTAGACAGGTTAGGAGAGTGGACAAAGAAGTGGCAGATGGAATACAATATGGGAAAATGTGAGTTCATGCACTTTGGAAGAATTGAGGCATAGACTAGCTTCTAAATGGGGAGAAAATTCAGAAATTTTAAGTACAAAGGAATTTGGGAGTCCTACTCCTGGATTCTCTTAAGGTTAACTTGCTGGTTGAGTTGTTAGTTAGGAAACAAATACAATATTGGCATTCATCTTGAGATGACTAAAACATAAAAGCAGGGATGTACTTTGGAGGCTCTCTAAGGCTCAGGTCAGACCCAGTTAGAATATCATGAGCAATTTTGGGCCTTACACCACAGGAAGGATGCATTGGCCCTGGATCAGATCTAGAGGAGGTTCACGAAAATGACCCCAGGGATGAAAGCCTTAACCTATGAGGTCATATGTTTGAGGACTCTGGGTCTATACTTAATGGAGTTTTTAAGGATGAGGGGCAATCTAATTGAAACTGAAAGGCCTGAATAGAGTGGACATTGGGAAGATGTTTCCAATAGCAGGAGAGACTAAGACTCGAGGGCACTGCTTTAGAATGGAGATGAAGAGAAACTTCTTCAGCCAAAGATTTGTGAACCTATAGAATTCATTGTCACAGAGGCTCTGGAGGCCAGGCCATTGAATATATTTAAGACAGAGATAGATAGGTGAAAGTGAGGACTGCAGATGTTGGAGATCAGAGTCGAGGATGCAGCAATGGAAAAGCACAGCAGCTCAGGCAGCATCCAAAGAACAGGAGAATCAATGTTTCAGGTATAAGGAAAGGCTAATGAAGGGCTTATGCCTGAAACATTGATTCTCCTGTTCCTTGGATGATGCCTGACCTGCTGTGCCTTTCCAGCAGCCACTCTCGACAGTGAGAGATAGGTTCTTGATTGTCAAGGGGATCAAGAGTTACAGGGAAAAAGCAGGAGAATGGGGTTGAAAAATTCATCAGCCATGTTTGAATGATGGAGCAAATTCAATGGGCCAAATGACCCAATTTCTGCCTCTATGTCTGACAGATTTATTCAAACATCCACAGTGTTTGATTTTATAAGGGTGAAAATCAGGATTCAGAAATCCCAGTGTGTGTGTATGTTCGAATGTACTCACAAAAGTAATCATGTAAGTTGTTTAGGCCTTTACAGAATGATAGGAGAAAGTGAGGACTTTGGAGGCCCAAAGTGGCAGAGAGATAAATAGGGGAGTTGGGGGGTGCTGGGTGGAATGTAGTCGGGAATGCGATAGGTAGATGAAGGTGAGAGATGAAAGTGATAGGTCAGAGAGGGGGTGGAGCGGTTAGGTGGGAAGGAAGATGGACAGGTAGGATAGGTCATGGGGGCAGTGCCAAGTTGGAAGGTTGGATCTGGATAAGGCGGAGGGAGGAGAAATGGGAAAACTGGTGAAATTGGCATGGATCCCATGTGGTTGAAGCTTCCCAAGGTGGAAGATAAGGGATTCTTTTTCCAGGCATTGGGTGGCTAGAGTTTGGTGGTGGAGGAGGCCCAGGACTTAGAAGTCCTTGCAGAGTGGGAGGGGTAGTTAAAATGTTCAGCTACAGGGCAGCGGGGTTGGTTGGTACAAGGTTTGCCATGGTGGTGATGGCTGGGGCGACAGGTTTGCTGCAGTGGTGGTGACAAACCTCCAACCACATGGGATCAATGTCGATTTTACTAATTTCCTAATCTCCCCTACCCCCCACCTTATCCCAAATCCAGCCTTCCAACTTGGCACTGCTCTCTTGAACGGTCCTGTATGTCCACCGTCCTTCCCACCTATCTGCTCCACTCTCCACTCCAACCTATCACCAGCACCCCCCCGCCCACCTTCATCTACCTATTGCGTTCCCAGCTACCTTCCCCAGCCTCACACACGCAACCTCCCCCCCCCACCACCTTCCACCCCCACCTTCCCATTTATCTGTCAGCCCCCTCATTCCTGATGAAGAGCTTATGCTCGAAACGTCGATTCTTCTGCTCTTCAGATGCTGCCTGACCCATTGTGCTTTTCCAGCACCACACTCTTTGACTCTTTAAAGAATGGTGCCAACCCCATTATCACAATTAATTAACGAGCCATTATGGTTATTTTGCTGCATGAGTGCTGGGGAAAAAAAAATTATTTTGTGAATTGTCATTTTAAGACCAGTTTTCTATGAGCAATTTGACAGGGTGAATTATTTTTCAGGGTATGACATTATTAGATTCCAAAAATGACTATGTAACTTAAGGTTGTCATGGCAATGAATATCTAAGAAGAATAAAATGTGGACTAAAAGCTAATTGCATTGTGGTTGGGTCACTAGTATCTTTAAGTTTTGCAGTCCAAAAGAGGAAATGTGCCTGATTCTCTCTGAATGAAACAGTTTTCTGCTTGGAAGTCTTTGAACAGATGTTAGTATTGAAGCTATTCTGAGAATAGAACAAAGACTTTGCTACTCTGTGTGTGAGAGAGACCAGGCAAGAACAGAAAGCCGAAGACAGAGAGGGCAATAGATTGTGAATGCAACAAGACTCATTACTGCTCTTTCAGTTTTGCGAGAGTCCAGAAGAAGGAATCCCCATGGATTCTGTATCATCAGAGTTATTATAACCTGAGTGAAAGAGCATTCGTAGAGGTACTTGTTGCCAGTAACTGTACCTGGTTATTTCAGATTGGATTGGCTGTTGATGATTCGACGAGCAAAACGTGTGCAAGATGTGAAAGATTCTGCATAACAGAGGCCAAGTTGGAAAGACTGTGAGATTGCACATTTACAAATGCTTATGATTTTGTGAGGTGTATTGTTGTTGTATTGATCATTTAAAATGAAATATAACTTTTCATTTTAAATATCCATCAGCTGCTCATTAATGTTTGAACTATATTGATTTTAGTTGGCCTGTTCTGGTAAAAGTTTTTTAAAGTGAAATCTTGTCCAGCTGTTTTCTATCCATTGGCATTGTGGGGATTCTTTCTACTTAAAAAGTTATTGATCGTTATGTCAATACAATTGAGCCTGTTTCTAAGATGTTCACAACCTTCGCTACACCAGGCCTGGGAAATTAAACAGATTCCATAAAGATTTCCGTTTCTTTGTAACTGCCAGTTTGAGCAATATGCAGCGCAGTACTATAAATATTGATAACTACTCAGCTAAGTACTTCAGTGTTTCTCCACAGAGGTTCAGGCAGTGGAAATATTGCTTAAGGATGCCAATCATCCACTCTATGATGCTCCATTTGTCAGCCTGGCTCATACTGCCAGCTTGTTTTGCATGTGTGCATGGGTTCCAGACATGAAGTGACGAGTCATGTTATGAATAGAGAACACTTGCTATGGTGAGTGAAATGCAAAGGCCCAGGTTAAAGTTGGAAATGTTGCATTGAGAAAAGGCAGTTTATGGCAACCGATGTTTGTTGCCAATGGATCTTTATATAACATCAGATCTGAACACGTGGAAGGCCCAAAGATCTTGTTTTTTTTATTATTGCACTGGCATCAGGTCATTACAAACAGGAAGGGAAATGAAGGATAAACAAAAAAAATGTAAAGCATGTGCAGTGAACAAAGCCTGTGGGTTACATGGGGCTGAGGAACCCTTCAGCTATCTGCTGTCCCTTGACATCGGCCCTCCTTCCACGAAAGATTGTTTTCTCTAGCAAGAGCCCGTTCAATTGCTCTCCTTCACTGTTCCCTACTGGTGAAGGTCCTAGCAAACTGCTCAGTGCTCTCCATTACAGTCAATACAGTTATGTGGAGCCCTGTTACATTTTCACCTCTCTTTAATAAGGCAGCACCCAGCACACATCCCATCAAAAACAGAAATGTAAATCTTGCGTACTGTATATGTGTCATGCACATGAGTGTTTTGAAACTGAATAGTGCCTAATAATAAAGCATCATTTGTTCTCTTTGTGTCTGTGACTCCCAAACGTTGAATTCCTGATTTCTTTAGGGGCAGCACAGTGGTTCAGTGGTTAGCACTGCTGCCTCATAGCACCAGGGTCCCAGGTTCAATTCCAGCCACAGGTGACTGTCTGTGTGGAGTTTGCACATTCTCCCCATGTCTACGTGGGTTTCCTCCGGCTGCTCCGGTTTCCTCCCACAGTCCAAAGGTGTGCAGGTCAGGTGAATTGGCCATGCTAAATTACCCATAGGTTAGGTGTGTTGGTCAGGGTGGGTTATCCTTCGGAGGGTCAGTGTGGACTTGTTGGGCCGAAGGGCCAGTTTCCATGCTGTAGGGAATCTAATCTAATCTTGTGTAAAAGCAGGCACAAACACTCTAGAAGGTTGATTGGAAAGAAAAAAGCATTTCAGAGTCAATTCAATCATTTCTTCTGTGCCTTCTTAAGCATATTTTACAGAAGCCCTACAGTTCCCTTTCCAAAGATAGCACCTGGTAGAAGAACCACCAAGGAAGAAAAGCAGCAGGAAATGCTTCTCTGTTAAATGCGTAACAATCTCCCTTGTCTTCAGAAATGAAGTTTTAGAACCAGTGAAGATCATAACAACCACAAAGGGGAAAAACTAATGGATTGAAGATCACTTTGAGTAACACACCAGAATTTGAATCTGTCAAAGTTCAACACCTGAATTCTAACTGCCAATGTTAGTTGAGTAGACTAGTTGGAAGAGTTCTGTACTGTAAACCATATCAATTTGCTTTGTCTGCTTTCTTAAATGTATTACAGGAGGGTACATTGGTTATCAACCTCCCCAATGGTTTACACTATTTTAATATGAAGCTTTGCCTCTTTCTCATTAAAATGTAGGTAATTAATTTTTACTGCAATGAACCAATCAAGATTCCCTTGTGTTAAAAAGTGCAAATTTATTACTTGCTAATCCCAACAGAAATAAAAATGAAACAGCAATCATATGGCCATCAGGCAGTCTCACAGGCACATAAAATGTAAATATCCAGTATAAAAGGAAGATAATACAATATACAGTTAGGTTTTTGGGTGTCCTTAGGGCAAAAGATTTGTTTAGTTAATTCCTGGATCTGCTGGCAGTGGATAATATTGCAGTTATCTTTTAAGTACTTGGTTACCTGGCGTTTCTTTCCAGTCAGTGTTGCCACCAGGCTTTTCTTCTTGATAGAAAATGGAGATTTTTCCATCCTGTTCAGGTCTGCTGTCCAAAATCCAGCTTCTCTGCTTCTGCCAGAGAGAGATATTCTTGAAACAGCAGCTTGTTTGTGCACACCATCTGCAGGCAAATGTTTCATCTCCAAATGGTGAAGATTCTCATGATGGTGGATATTAAATTGGAAATGAGGACCTTTTCATGTCTGTGAGGTGAGTTTGGGAGGTGGATGACAGGGTCTTCCTAGCCTGTTTCATTGCACTGAAGGAAAACATTAATTTCAGCTCAGGATGGTTTCATGCAACTTGGCCACTCTGAGATCAGGTGATGCCAGTGACTATTTTAAAACAGTGCTTTTGGTTCATTTTATAATACCATTTCAGTCCATGGAAATCTCAGATATTAAAGCATAGATAATTGGATTCAAAATTGATAGTCCATATTTTAAAGCACTGTGACACTTGTTCATTAATATTAGATAAAGAAATAATTTTCTTGCAGTATTAGAAATTTTCTATTAGTGTTCATTATTTCAACCCAGAATCTGGTTGCTCCAGGATTAGAAAGATTGAGATTACATCATCTAGGTTTGCACACAATTAGCTGATGATCCAACATTTGTCTCTTTGATTTTACAACTATGCCGGTTTTTTGAAGTAAGTTGTAACGTCAGATCAAAACCGATCTGCATTAGCCAAAATTAGACCCAAGGAATTAAATACACTGGACTCATTGATGTATGTGTCACCCATTTCACTGAACCACCACTGGAATGAGGATCTCCAAAACATACGTTAACCAGGTACAGACGTAAATATTGCTAATGCTAGCTATACACAGAGGATCTCCCACACACTCCCAACCTCCCCCATTTTTCACATGAAACACATTATTTGGTTAATTTTGCTTTCTTGAGCACTTAATAAATATTTACCCCTCTATATCTAAAAATCCTTTTCCTCTCCCACTTTTCAGCATAAGGTATGCAATATCAACTATCACTTATTACAATGTACACTTATCTCAATCTTCCTCAATCTCTCCACAGTAGCCATTAACACCACTCTCCTCAACCTCACTAGGTTTCACACAATCCAACTATGCTTTTGTCTCCTTCTTCAATTCATGCTCACATACTTACTTTCAATTCAACAACTCTACCCCCTAGCTGTCTTTTGCTTCTATTGTAGAAGCCCCACACATACATATTTCTTTGTGAAATGCAATAATTCTTAGCCCTTCTCTCTTTTTCTTTCTTTCCAGGACAAGGTATGCGCAGTGTTAAGAAAGTAGCAAACTAAAACAAAACAGGGAAAGGATAAACCAGCATTATAATGCTACTTAGGCTAAATGAGCAAACTCATAAGATTAGTCTCCTTACAGAAATTGTCATTAAAGTACATTCTGTAGTTAGGAACTTCGGTAATCAAAGTCTAACTTGTTTTTTCTTGTAAGCTGCTGAAAAATGCATAGTTCCCTAACTTGGCTACATTTTTTCACAACTCCATCTACAATTGTATTGTCTCTCAGTGCCATTTTAACTCCTGTTCCCATTCTCATTCCTTTAAATCTTTCTTGATAACCAGACTGCAAACAAGATAGATCCTTCTGAAGGAACATCACAATATACCATAAAGTATCAGCACCGCCATACTCTGGATATATCAGAGGATGATGTAGAGAAATCTTCACATAGTGAATTACTCAGAATTTGTGAGCAGCACACAATGCTTATGGAAAAAACATACCTGGAGATAGTTTGCTGGGGAATATCTTCAGAAGAACTTGCAGCAACAATGGGGTGGGATCTTAAATGTTTGAGGAATAAAACGAAAACACTTCATGCAGTGTATCAGATAATGGAAGGCCTACAAGAGACTGTGACCATCAAAGCGAAAGTATAGAGAGGTCTGATTTCAGTTCAAATGTGTTATCTGTCATCTTCCTTAGAGACAGTGGCCATTTCCCAGAATGGTACAACTGGGCTCTGGCAATAGGAGACAAGGTTGACAATATTTACTGTTGTGCTGGAGTTAAAATACCTGCATTGCAGACTCAGAGCTCAAATCTCTGCTCTCCCTTAACACAGGAGAGGTCTGCGATGGACAGATTGGTTAGAGGCATATGGATAGAGGCATTAGATTTGTCAGTCATCGTCTGCAATTTGCCATCCCCTTTGAAACATAGTTTAGAGGGGATTTTGAAGCAGTGGGCTTCTGTGAAAAAATGTTTTGATTACTTCTTGCGTCCTTTCATAAATCTCTAAAAAAATGCACAATTTCCCAAATTGACTCCAACAAGCATCACACTGCTTCCTGCTTCATCACTTACTATTGTACAGCTGCTGAGTATCATCTTAGCATTGTTCCTTTTCTCTTTCCTCTAAATTTTCCTTGGCAGGGAAAACATGAAAGTGTTGAGTCCCAGACCTATGACAGAAACCGTGAATTCTCTTTCCAGATTTAAGCATATTGCTTCCTCACCAACACTTCAACCAGCCTGCCAGAATACCACCATGCTAGACTGCATGAATTAACAGCTGAAGTGCTGCAGATTGCAGCTTGATAGTTTCAGACTCATGCTGTCAGAATACACTAGCTACAAAGCTCTCAAGCAATACAAATACAGCAACTGTTAAATATTAAATTATAGCAAAAAAAATCAATTGATTTTCCTCATTTGAATTGCCAAATATCTCAATTTCTTTCTGGTGCCCAGGGTTAAATTTGGGGCTGCTCCAAAGTTTAAAAAAACTAGATATTGGAAAAAATAAAAATGAATTAAAAGTATTTGTTTATAATGTCATATAACCTTTGTCTTTTTAATTCCTGAGAACTGTATTCTCATTATCTGCAATTTACTACAGATGCCCGAGGTATATTATAGTGTTATTAGCAGTGACACCATGTCCCTCCACGTTAAGGAGGGAACACAGAGAATTGTCTGCTTTATTCTTGTCTCTAAAAGTACAAAGAAGGAGTTTCTCACAAAACAAAACCCTATGACATTGACACCTGTCCTAGAAATCTAATGTTGCAGCATCTTCCTATATAAAGATAAAGACAGTGCTGATCAAAACATTGTAGCAACTGCAAGAATCTGAATTCATCAAATAATGATTCGCCACGCCCCAAAAATAATGCTAGTAAACCAACAATTTTATCCTTCTACATTTTCTCAGTTTGTAGGCAGTAACACTTAAATTCTAACTAGTATGTATCCCTTGAATTAGAACTACCAATGGACAGAAAGATTCATGACTAAATAGACTGTTCATTTGCAGTGTGCGATCATGCAGGAAACCCACTTTAAATGTATCGGAATGTTTTGGAGCTATGAGACTCCAAGGATATGTTGGTTAAGCAGCACCACTTATGTGAAAACTAATGACTTTTTATGATACCAAAGTTTCAAGCAGTAATAGTTCACAGTTCCTCAAAGTTACCTATCAAAAAGCAAATAGCATAGCATTCATAACCTTGCAAATTAGAATAATAAACACTTTGATGCATACTGCACAATCTTAATCTGGACTGTTCAGAATACGTTCATTGAGAGTCCTATTCTATTCAGTTTTTCAAGACATTACCAACAGTGGACTGGATTCAAGCTGATCTGTAGTCCATGATCAAATGAATTTTCTGAATGGAGCCATCCCTATTCTTCAACCTCAGCTGTACACATTCTTAAAAGGACAAAGAAAACTTATGACTTCTTTGGTACAAATTACAAACAGAGCCTTCACTCATTTTCCAATTAGGTCTTGTATGATGAGTCCAAAATTGACGATGGGTCATATATCTTTTGGGTGGCATGGGTCCTGGGTGGCCAGTATCAAGATGTAGAGAAAGGTTGGGCTTAGAGATATATAGATAGCTGAGTATTTGAAATATTAATTTCTGTAGACTGGAGCAGCCTACTGGTAGTTCTGTGGCAATCAAATACAGAAGAAACATTTGTGAAAAGAATGGAGTAGACATGCTTCTTAAATAACATTCAAGATCTGTGAAAACACATGCATCTGCAATAACATTATATAAAATGTGCTGCAGATTTGTGCAAGGAATATACTTACCATTTTATTCTTAAAATTCTTAATATGTGAGAACCTAGTCACATTAACATTCATATAGTTAGAGGCATTTGGCTAACAAAACATTCATCTTTTTGAATCTGGTTGTATAGTGCAGTGTCATTGTTGTAAGAATTTGTTTAATTGGAAAGTGACTGCAAAAGATTTTAATTCAAACATAGATATTTGCTTAATACATGATTGGTGCATTAGAAAAGTGGAAAGCATGCAGAATGTACAAACATATGAGTGTCAGATATTAAAAGCCTCACTGGTCTGTTTAGAAACAAATAAAGACTGCAGATACAGGAATCCAAAATAGACAGGCAGGAGGCTGTTAATATCTGACACTCATATGTTTGTACATTCTGCATGTTTTCCACTTTTCTTATGCACCAATCATGTATTAAGCAAATATCTATGTTCAAATTAAAATCTTTTGCAGTCACTTTCCAATGAAACAAATTCTTACAGCAATGACACTGCACTATACAACCAGATTCAAAAAGATGAATGTTTTGTAGCAAGCCAGTAGCATCAGGTGAATCCTGAAGAAGGGTTACACCCGAAAGGTCAACTTCTCCACCTCCTGATGCTGCCTGGCTGCTCTGTTCTTCCAGTGTCCTGCCTTTCATTAGTCCATTTAGCCTCTCCTCTGCAATATAATATCCAGTGTAACATGATATAAAGCTATGCTTCCTGTCCAGAGTTTTGAGAATCCCTGAGATGAAGCACTAAACATAGAAAATCCAGGTCAAAGTAGCAAACATTCTGAAAATACACTCAGTATCATTTAAGTGCTCAAAAACTAACCCAAGGGATAACGTAGATCCAAATTTAGATTATGGATTAGCTATTCCATGTATGAGCTGACATCACTCCAGCCACAAATAGGTTTAGCTCCCTCTCAAAAAGGAATTTAGTGTATCATTTCACTGTATGACAAGCTTCCATGATAAAAAAAATCCTCTGGAAAAAACAGAACACAAAATAACTAGTAATTTTCCCGAACTAATTTCATTGAATTGTCTTTAAGCAGACCAGTCCACTAAATAGAAATCTCCATCAAATTGACCCTGTCTACATATTTCTAAAGAACACAGACTTAGATGTTTGATAACTAATATTTTAAACAGGAGAATAATCTTGAGGACCTCTTCCACTTCATTTTTAGAGCCTCAATCACCCTTCAAGTCAAATGACCAAAACTGGATACAATATTCCAACTGAGGCCTATAACCAAAGTCCCAATGAATTGCCTCTATGTATATTATCTAAAATACGTCAGCTTTAATTACTGCTTCCCATAGATTTAATGATTTGGAGATGCCGGTGTTGGACTGGGGTGTACAAAGTTAAAAATCACACAACACCAGGTTATAGTCCAACAGGTTGAATTGGAAGCACACGAGCTTTCGGAGAGCCACAGCCACCTGATGAAGGAGCAATGCTCCAAAAGCTAGTATTTCCAAATAAACCTGTTGGACTATAACCTGGTGTTGTGTGATTTTTAACTTCATAAATTTAAAGCTTTAGAGAATAATTCAGTGAAGTACTCAGTTAAAACAATTAAAAAGAAGGAAAATAAAGAATAAAGGAATGACTCTATTTTAACCATTAACTTTTCTGACATTATCTTATTCATGAAAAATGCCTGGAAAGAATTTTCATTTAATTTGTCATTAATCTTGAATATCAACGATTTTCATCACCAAAAAATTAACATTACCCTCAGTAAATTATTCTGAGGAAGAAAATCAGTATAAAACATAATTAAAATGTAGTCTGCATGACAGCAGTAAACTTTGATGACAGGGGAAATCTTTTTTTTAAAAAAGTACAATTTCTAAAGCCTCAGAAGAACATAGAAATTACGAGCCAGTTGGTGAGTCATATCGCAGCTGTATAAAACTTTAGGTTAGCTCACGTTTGGAATATTGTTTACTGTTCTGGTGACCACACTAGCAGAATAATGTGGAGGCTTTGGAAAGGGTACAGAAATGGTTTATCAAGAATGCCTGCCTTGAAGAAGTTTTCCTCCTCTCTCTACAAGAATCTCAGGGAGTCCCTCTCCCACTGCAACTCCCAGGTCATTTCCTCTGCTCTGAAGCTCTTCAACCATGTTGTGAAACAAACTCGGTACCACAGCCGACCTGCCTATCTTCTTTTCCACCTATCCACTCCACCCTCTCCTCCTTGACCTATCACCTTCATCTCCTCCCCCACTCACCCATTGTACTCTATGCTACTCTTTCCCCACCCCCACCCTCCTCTAGCTTATCTCTCCATGCTTCAGGCTCGCTGCCTTTATTCCTGATGAAGGGCTTTTGCCCGAAACGTTGATTTCGCTGCTCGTTGGATGCTGCCTGAACTGCTGTGCTCTTCCAGCACTAATCCAGTATTTGATTATCAACACATTGCCTGGTTTGAAGGATATTCGCTTTGAGGAAAGATTGGACAAACTGGTTTGTTTTCACTTGAACAAAGAATGAGAGGCAGCCTGACAGGGGTTGGTATAATTATGAAGGGCATGGAAAGAATGGATAGTTGGAGTTTTTTTCCAGGGTACAAATGGCAATTACAAGGAGTCAGAGGTTTAATGTATAAAAGGGGTAAGTTTAAAGGAGGTGTGAGAGGCAAGTTTTTTTTTATATACACACAGAGGATGCTAAGTACCTGAAATGTGCTGTCAGAAGAGGTTGTGGAAACAGATACAACAACAATATTTAAGAGGCTTCTTGGCAGATATATGAATGGGCAGGGAAGAGAGGGTACAGACAGCATAGAGGCAAAAGGTTTTTACTTTAGAATAACATCATGTGTTATATAGTCTTGGTGGGTCAAGAGGGGCTGTTCTTGTGCTGTACTGTTCTTTGTTCCTGATGTCAGCGTTTTATCCTTTCAAACCTGCTCCACCATTCTATAAGATATTGATTGACGTTATTACGGTCTCAACTCCATTTTCCTGGGGGCCATCCCATAGCCCTTGATTCCTTTGTTTATCAAAACTCTAACTCAGTTTTGAACAAATTCAGTGATCATATTCAAACAGGGAAGATAGTTCCACATATTAAACAGCCTAAGAGGAAAAAATATACTCATCTATGTCTTCAAAGGTGGTTCTCTATCTTCCCTAGTTTCAATTGCCCCCACAATAGAAAACATCCTCCTGCTATCAGCCTATCAAATCTTTATTGGATCTTATGTTGGAATAGGCTCACCTCTCATTCTTCTCAACTCCAGTGGACACAGGTCAAACTTTCTTCATGAGAAGCTATTCATCTCAGGAATAAGGTTAATGAACCTTCACTGAAATATTTCTCACAAATTCATTTTCTTTCTCAGATAAGGAGACAATGACTGCATGGAATACTCCAGATATGGACTCACCAAGGTCATGTACAGCTGCAGTAAAGAAAAAGTTTATATTCCAGTCCCCTGGCAATAAATAGCAACATCCCTCTTGTCTTCATCATGCCTGACCAGTGTACCAGCTTGGTGATTAATATAGCCAGACAACCTGATCCTCCTGGACTACTGAGTTCTTCAAATTCCTCTCCATTTAAAATGGTCAACAATTTTTATATTCTTCTTGCCAAAGTGGAAAAGTTCACATTATATTCCATCTGCTAAGTTTTTACCCACTTGCCTAACCAATCGATATTCCTTTGGAGACTCTTAACTCCCTTTGATAATGTACTGTCGTGTTTCTCTAGCATACAGCTGCTGAAGTCAATCTTTATACTGAAGAGTCTTTTAGGCCCAGATACTTTGGAAAAGATGTGCACTTGATTAAATAGGTCAATTTTGTGTGGGTCATTGTTTGGTCAAATAATTTTGTTCTACAAACCCAAAAGGCTGAGCTTTTAACTAGAGATTTTAAACATTTATTTTGCAAAATTAAACAATGTAAACATTTTTGCATCTTAGTTCTAAATATGAAATACAGAAAATAGCTTAATTTTTAGACAAACCTTTAGAAAATATAGTCAATTTAGCCACAAAGCTACTATTTTTCTGGCCTCCAACTCTATTATGTCATGTTCGGAATTCCTATCAGTAGTTGTGCTATTTAATTGCATTGATAGCTGCATAATTTTAGGCTTTGACCAACTGCAATACTGACACTTTAACTATTGTAGGGTTTCTGATTTGTACTCAGTAACTTGCTGATTTTAGTTGGTTTGAATCAACCCCAGATCCCGATTCTAGACACTGGACTTATTTAGGGAATGTGAAATGAAGAAGGCAGTAGACAGGTATTTCAGGGCAAAAGAATCTCTGCATTTATTTAAAAACAAAATGGTAAGTATAGTACAAGAAATAAATATACATGTAATAAATGATAAAATAATACTATTACACAGAGGACAGTAATGAAATACACTATTAAACACTATGAGAACCTAAACAGCAGTTTTAATCACAGACACTTTAATTGGACTTCCTACTGTTGGGGTCCTAGTGCACTGTCACCACCCGCCTTCCCCTCCCTGCTAGCTAGGGTGGAAACTTTGGGATCTCAGGAGTTTCCGCTCACCACTGAGAAAATGCAATTTTAAAGTATGTCCAGTTACTGAGTGTCTTGCTGTTCTCTTGGTTCAGAACAGGCCTGTGTCTGGAAGCTCTTGTTTGGATAGCACTTGGTCGGCTTCCCTCCTCTTGGATATCCTTGGTTGCAATGACACCCTTGGTTTGTCTTCCCGATGCAGCTTCTCTGTTCAGCCTCGCCGGTTCTTTGTTCTGAAGCTGCTTGTTGGGGCTGGAGCCTGTGAGGAAGCCATTTCTGCAGGAGCTTGTTGAAAAACGCTGTCTCCTCAGGTCAGATCAGGGCTAGCAGTTATACAGACTGTCTGCCCCATTATCTCCCCTCAAATCTGTGTCATCCATTGTGTTTCTGGTGTTTCCTTCTGAAGTCATTAAGCTTCCCCCAATAGTTAAGGGTATTAGATTACTTACAGTGTGGAAACAGGCCCTTCGGCCCAACAAGTCCACACTGACCCGCCAAAGCACAACCCACCCATACCCCTACATTTACCCCTTACCTAACACTATGGGCAATTTAGCATGGTATGTGTAAATAGAGTTTGATTGAAGTTGAATTTCAATATCTGTGTACCTCCGTACCGTCAGTGCTGGCTAGTCTAAGGTGTAAAAGTTAATTTCAGTCTACAGTGGTAGGTTCTGTTGATTATTCTCTCAGAGTCAAAGTATAAATTGGAACTCCAGGCTGAAAGTGGTTCCAAGCAATCATCTCGCTGTCTGTGTACTTTTTCCCAGAGTTTAGCCCAGGTGCCCCCTTTACTTATAAAAGTTTTGAATAGTCCAGGTTTGTGTCCAGTGTTTCAGGTGACGGGGATTTTTGCTCAATCCTAGACTGTACCTTTAAACAATTAGGGGTGGCACGGTAGCTCAGTGGTTAGCATGGCTGCCTCACAGCTCCAGGTACCCGAGTTCAATTCCTGCCTCGGGCAATTGTCTGTGTGGAGTTTGCACATTCTCCCCATGTCTGCCTGGGTTTCCTTCGGGTTCTCCGGTTTCCTCCCACAATCCAAAGATTTGCAGGTTAGGTGAATTGGCCTGGCGAAATTGCCCATTGTGTTAGGGGAATGGGTCTGAATGGGTTGCTCTTTGGAGGGTCGGTGTGGACTTATTGGGCCAAAGGGCCTGTTTCCACACTGTAGGGAATCGAACAATAACGTATATTCATTTCAGAGTTGAAGTGTTTACTTTTCAATCACAACTCCATTTACAATTTCTGTGGAATATATAATGTGTGTACCAACAATTGTTTAATTATCCAGAAAATTTTGGCATATAACAGAAGGAATTAATTGGGTCGATTTGAAAGATTCCACAATTCAGGAGTGAATTTGATCAAAATAAGACGGATAATATACTGAGAAGCAGAGAGGTATTTCATATCCACATTTACCAATCACTTAATACTCTAGGTCAGGAGGAGTTGAGGCAGCCTCTCAGGAGGCTAGTTGCTTTAGTATCAATTCTCATATGATGATCTGAATTTAGCAGCTGATAAATCTGCTTTGGGCTTCAATGTATAGTACATTAAAGTTGGACATTTTCCAAGAAGTTCTGCTGAAAGACATGTCGACAGAAATAGCTGATAAGTTTCTGGCAGTCTTTAGCTGAAGGACAGTTATAGAGACATGTACTAATGCATCTATCTGCAACGAGGGAAGCAATTGCTGCTGAGGCACAGTAACTTGTAGTTTGTTGTCAAGAGGATGATAACAATGTAATTCTGCTTTATGTTGAGTTGTGTTGATCTAAAAGCTACAGAATGGAAGTTGAAATTGCTTTCTGAGCCCTAAATGAGAGTTTGAATGTAGATTGGCAAATTGTTTTAGGATCATGACAATTATCATTAAGGAGAATAATAAATTGGTTGTTTTTGGCATCAGAATGCCTTCAAGGATGGATTCAGATGTCAAAGTCTTAGTGAACCTTTAATTTTGGCATACAAGTCCTCTGTAGCCCAAGGAACTATGTTATACTCTAGAGATGCATATTGATCAGATGTCAGAGGTAGGTTCTTTACTCAGAGAATAGTAAGGGTGTGGAATGCACTGCCTGCAACAGTAGTAGATTCACCAATTTTTAAGAAGCATTTAAATGGCCATTGGATAAACACATGATAATGAAAAGTGTAGGTTAAATGGGCTTTAGATTGATTTCACAGGTTGGTGCAATATCGAAGGCCGAAGACCCTGTGCTGCACTGTATTGTTCTATGTTCTCAGACATAGTTGTCAATTGTTATGATCCCAGCTAATGGTAATATTGGACAAGAGAGACTCCAGACTGAAACCTAGCTTGACAGATCACAAGTTTTATTTTTTGCAACTGACTTATTGTGGTCATTGATAATATGAAGTTATTCATGTATTTTTAACAAAAATAATAAAAAGTGAAAGATACACTACTTGAGAACAAGTTGAAACAGTCTTATTGCATATATCAGAAATAAAGATTCAAGCCACAACCTTACACATATTCAGACATAGAGTCACAGAGTCATACAGATATATAGCATGGAAACAGACCCTTCAGTCCAACTCGTCCATGCTGACCACATATCCCAATCTAATCTAGTCCCATTTGCCAGCACTGGCCCATATCCCTCTAAACCCTTCCTATTCATATACCTATCGAGATGCCTTTTAAATGTTGCAATTGTACCAACCTCTACCACTTCCTCTGGCAGCTCATTCAATATATGCACTGCCCTCTGCATGAAACGGTTGCCCCTTAGGTCTCTTTTATATCTTTCTCCTCTCACCCTAAACCTATGTCCTCTAGTTCTGGACTCCCCCACCCCAGGGAAATTACTTTGTCGATTTATCCTATCCATGCCCCTCATGATTTTATAAACCTCTATAAAGTCACCCCTCAGCCTCCGACGCTCCAGGGAAAAGAGCCTGTTCAGTCTCTCCCTATAGCTCAAATCCTCCAACCCTGGCAACATGCTTGTAAATCCTTATGAACCATTTTAAGTTTTACAACATCTTTCCGATAGGAAGGAGACCAGAATTTAATCAGATGATAGAAATTAATATACATAATCATAATTACCCCCACAGGGGTGGAATAAATTGAATGATGTGATGTTGTAATGAACATAGGATACTCGCACAGGAAGTGACCCCCTTGAGTTTACCCCGCAGCATAGACACCTCATATCAACCTCCACTGAATATGGATAAATTCCCAGCAACAGCCATTTATGGGCCACAATTAAGACCATAAGACATAGGAGTGGAAGTAAGGCCATTCGGCCCATCGAGTCCACTCCGCCATTCAATCATGGCTGATGCGCATTTCAGCTCCACTTGCCAGCGTTCTCCCCGTAGCCCTTAATTCCTCTAGACAACAAGAACCTATCAATCTCGGCCTTGAAGACATTTAGCGTCCCGGCTTCCACTGCACTCCGTGGCAATGAATTCCACAGGCCCACCACTCTCTGGCTGAAGAAATGTCTCCGCATTTCCGTTCTGAAATGACCCCCTCTAATTCTAAGGCTGTGTCCACGGGTCCTAGTCTCCTCGCCTAACAGAAACAATTTTCTAGCATCCACCTTTTCAAAGCCAAGTATTATTTTGTACGTTTCTATTAGATCTCCCCTTAATCTTCTAAACTCCAACGAATACAATCCCAGTATCCTCAGCCGTTCCTCATATGCTAGACCTGTCATTCCAGGGATCATCCGTGTGAATCTCCGCTGGACACGTTCCAGTGCCAGTATGTCCTTCCTGAGGTGTGGGGACCAAAACTGGACACAGTACTCCAAATGGGGCCTAACCAGAGCTTTATAAAGTCTTAGTAGTACATCTCTGCTTTTATATTCCAACCCTCTTGAGATAAGAGACAACATTGCATTCGCTTTCTTAATCACAGACTCAACCTGCATGTTTACCTTTAGAGAATCCTCGACTAGCACTCCCAGATCCCTTTGTGCTTTGGCTTTATTAAGTTTCTCACCATTTAGAAAGTAGTCCATTCCTATATTCTTTTTGCCAAAGTGCAAGACCTCGCACTTGCTCACGTTAAATTCCATCAGCCATTTCCTGGACCACTCTCCCAACCTGTCTAGATCCTTCTGTAGCCTCCCCACTTCCTCAGTACTACCTGCCTGTCTACCTAACTTTGTATCATCGGCAAACTTCGCTAGAATGCCCCCGGTTCCCTCATCCAAATCATTAATATATAATGCGAACAGCTGTGGCCCCAGCACCGAACCCTGCGGGACACCGCTCGTCACCGGCTGCCATTCTGAAAAAGAACCTTTTATCCCAACTCTCTGCCTTCTGTTAGATAGCCAATCCTCAATCCATCCCAGCAGCTCACCTCGAACACCATGGGCCCTCACCTTGCTCAGCAGTCTCCCGTGTGGCACCTTATCAAAGGCCTTTTGAAAGTCCAGATAGACCACATCCACTGGGTTCCCCTGGTCTAACCTACTTGTTACCTCTTCAAAAAATTCCAACAGGTTTGTCAGGCATGACCTCCCTTTACTAAATCCATGTTGACTTGTTCTAATCAGACTCTGCTCTTCCAAGAATTTAGAAACCTCATCCTTAATGATGGATTCTAGAATTTTACCAACAACCGAGGTTAAGCTGATTGGCCTATAATTTTCCATCTTTTGCCTTGATCCTTTCTTGAACAAGGGGGTTACTACAGCCATCTTCCAATCATCTGGGACCTTTCCTGACTCCAGTGACTCTTGAAAGATCTCAACCAATGCCTCTGCTATTTCCTCAGCAACCTCTCTCAGAACTCTAGGGTGTATCCCATCGGGGCCAGGAGATTTATCAATTTTAAGACTTTTTAACTTTTCTAGCACTATCTCTTTTGTAATGGCAACCATACTCAACTCAGCCCCGTGACACCCTTTAATTTTTGGGATATTACTCATGTCTTCCACTGTGAAAACTGACGCAAAGTACTTGTTAAGTTCTCCTGCTATTTCCTTATCTCCCATCACTAGGCTCCCTGCATCAGTTTGAAGTGGCCCAATGTCTACTTTTGCCTGTCGTTTGTTTCTTATGTACTGTTTCTTATTAACCACAATCAAGTGGGACACCCACCATGGGAAAACTATCACTAATATAATGGCATATACAAATGACAATGTTGTTATTCGGAGCAGAATGAGGACAGAATAGAGCAAAGAGGAATACATTTAAAGAGAAAGAAAGAAGTTAAACACCTTTGGAGGAGTGTATTCAGTAACGATTTTAAATTTATTCAGTTGTGGGAGGTGGACATTGCTAGCTGGCCAGCATTGATTGCCATCCCCAGTTGCCCTTGAGATGTTGGTGGTGAGCTGTCTTCTTGAACTGCTCAATTAAGGAGGGAATTCCAGGATTTTGACCCACTGACAGTGAAGGAATGGCAATACATTTCCAAGTCAGGATTTGTGTGACTTGCAAGTGGTGGTGTTCCCATGTATCTGCTGCTCTTATCCTTTTAGATGGAACTGGTCATGATTTTGAAGGGTGTTGTCTAAGGATCTTTGGTGAATTTCTGCAGTGCATCTTGTAGATAGCACATACTGCTGCTACTGAGCGTTGGTGATGGAAGGAGTGGATGCACGTGGATATAGTGCCAATCAAGCGGGTTATTTTGTCCTGGATGATGTCAAGACTCTTGACTGTTGTTGGAGCTGCACTCATCCAGGCAAGAGGGGAGTATTCCATCACCCTCTGAATTTGTGCCTTGCAGATGGTGTGTAGGCTTTGGGGAGTCAGGGAGTAAGTTCCACACCGTAGTATTCTTAGCCTCTGGCCTGTACCTGTAGCCATTGTGTTTATGCGGTGAGTTCAATTGTGTTTCTGATCAATGATACCCCTTACGATGTTTATAGTGGGGATTCAGTGATGGTAAAACTATTGAAGGTCAAGGGACAGTGGTTAGATTGTCTCTTATTGGTGATGGTCATAGGCTGGCATTTGTGTGGCATGAATGTCACTTGCCACTTGTCAGCCCATGCCTGGATTTTGTACAGATCTTGTTGTATTTTTACATGGGATGCTTCAGTTTCTGAGGGGCAACACAGTGGCTCAGTGGTTAGCGCTGCTGCCACACAGCACCAGGGACCCAGGTTCGATTCCACCCTCGGGTGACGGTCTCTGTGTGGAGTTTGCACTTTCTTCTCACGTCTGCATGGATTTCTGCTGAGTGCTGTCATTTCCTGCCACAGTTCAAAGATGTGCACGTTAGGTGGATTGGTCGTGCTATATTACCCATAGTGTTTAAGGATGTGTAGATTAGCCACAGGAAATGCAAGATTTCAGGGATAGGGTAGCATGATAGGTCTGGGTGGGGTGCTCTTTGAAGGATCAGTGTGGACTCATTGGGCCAAATGGACTATTTCCACACTGTATGGATTCTATGAGTTGTGAACAGTGCTGAACATTGTTCATTTAACATAAGCTGAGTTTCTGGATTAATAGTCCACCAATAATACCACAAGGCCATCTCCTCCTCTTGTAGTGTACAGAGGTAAATAAAACATAGCACTGCACTGAGGAGAGCAAGAGACTTATCCTTTAGGATGAAGATAAACTCAGGTTGCTAGAAATAAAGAGGAGTGGTAACCCAGTAAGATGCAGTATCTCACAGAGCATATTTGTAGACTTCCACAGCCCAGAGATACTTAAGAAGTAGTATCAAAGAATGCTAGCAATGGCATTAACATAAAACACCATGGGATATATGTGTTGGGGTGGGAGCATGCAACAGTCATAACACCACTGTGATAGCATCCAATTTTATATTCCACTTGTTATTCTGCCCCTCAAAATTCAGCTGCCGACCTCGTTTCAATAATAGTACTCAACTGTCACTAATGGACCCTTAAGAGGCACTTTGCCCTTTTACTATATTCAAACTTGAATACCTAATGGACAGTGACACTTGGGTCAGATGGGTCTGGGAGTAAAGAGGAGAAAGAGGATGGGGTCCAAGTGGTCAAATAATAATGGTGTAGCACTGGGAGGAAATCTCATTTTTCTGCTAGCTCTGAGTGAGGCAGATCAAAAGCTTACAGCTGACATAGTCCTCAGATACCCCTCAGATTGACCAGAAAGTCCTGAGCAGAGTATTCCCAGTTACTGTACTCATCATTGGCCTTGTTGTTTCAGTCTTTCAGCAGCAATGCCTGGAAAACCCGCCTTTAAAATGTAGGCAGTGCTCATTATTCTGAGCCTGAAGTAAGTGCTGCTTGCTTCTTTACTTCCACATGAGGGAAAAAATTGAAAGCAGGTCCAATTTCTCAGCTTATAGTTAGAGATTAGAAAATATATAAGATGAACATGTAATTGGAGCAAAGGACCTTCTATAGATGAAAACAGCTTCATAATCCATACCTCTTTAAACATTCTTGGCAATTTTAAAGCAGTTCTTATACTGTTTTGAAATGATAAATAAACTATAACTGTTTCGAGTTAAAATATTTTCATAAGCACTTGACACTCAACCATGAATTATTTTCAATGCCAGCTCCCAATAGTAAATGCCCTCAGCATTTTTTTCACTTCGACTTTAAAACAAGGTTGTCGGCTGAACCTATTCTCTTATTGTTCTCTCCACAATAAAGCATACAATTGTTGATTTATTACGACTGATGCTTAACTAATTTGTGTCACATAATTCATCCATTCTCGTTTGAGTTGAGTTGTAGGCAATCTCAGCATCTAAAAATACAAAGTTCTTCCATAACTCAGCAGCAATCTAGAAATAATCGAAAGCAATTTTGGATTCAATGGGAAAGGAGAGAATAAAATTACAGAATCCACATTCAAATACGTGTTTATTAATTAAATATTGCAAACTGTCTCAACCAGTATCAACTGTATCTGTGAGGATGCTTTAAAAACAAATCTGTGATTGGTCTCTTGCTGAAATAAAATTGTTCTGCTGTGATATGATAACCAATCTTGCCCTTTCTGTAGCTTATCAAGAGCCCAGCAAGTACAGCACAGGCAAACGAAGTTTGGGCTCATTGTGATTTCAAGCACCTCATAAGAATGAAGCTCAGCTCAGCAGTATCACTTCTGCAAGTTGCTGACACACCAGCTTTGAAAATGATACATGAGAAGAATCAAACCATCCAAAGAAGCTAGATTTTCACTCTTCAGTTTTTGGAGACCAATCACACAGAACGTTGATGCAAAATCTATTGGCATGAGTTTAAAATAAAACTCACCACTTAGCATTGTCATATCTCACTGGCAGCTTGTTTTCCCCATTAGCCAAAATAGATCCTGCAAAAAACAAATCAGATATGAAATCTCTAATCGGATGTGCCTCTAATCTGAATGTAAAGAAGAAATATTGTTGAAAAAGGAACATTAACAATAGCTGAGATTTATAATGAGGCATTTCTGAGGAAAATGCCCCAGAGAGGAAATAGCTGCAAACTATTACAAAGAAAGATCAAGCAGCAAGGAAGAGCAAAAAGGTAGCAAGGGGGAGGAAGTTACAAAATGATGTTATTGAGAGCAAACACCCAGCTGTCAATGATGGTGCTTACGCAACAGGCCAGAATCAGAGCTTGCGATGGGCTGGGAAGTTTACCAATAAAGGGTTAAAATTAAAGCATATTAAACTTGTTTTGGACCAGCCTTACCAAATATTCAACTTCATAATTCATTATGGAAAATAAAGTTGAGTTGAACATTTGGGTTGCAGATTCCCACTATTCTGAAGAAGAGTTACACATAGACATAAACTTTAACGTAGTTTCTCACACCACACTGATGCTGCCAGACCTGTGGAGACATTTCTCAAGGTCTTATTTTTATCCTCTACTCATCGGGACAATTCACAAGAATGTCAATTAAGGGCAAAAAAAAGTCAACATTTATACAACATAAGAAAAGAATGCTGATTGTTTGGCGAATACATTCCGACTGGTTGAGGCATGGTCATGAGAAAGCATCATTAATTGGGACATTCCCTGTGACAATGCCTTGACAAATTAGAGTCCACTTGTCAAACAATTAGCATCCGTCCTCTCATGCAGTGTAAATATTGCTTTTCCTGCAAAGTATACTGATGAATGCAAGACAAAAGGCATTTACCAGCAATATTTATACAATGAAAAGTGGCTTTTGGAAAAAGCAGAGAGAATGATGGAAAAGAGCAGATCAGGAAGCATTGGTGATGGAGGGAGTGGATGCTCGTGGATATAGTGCCAATCAAGTGGGCTGTTTTGTCCTGGATGATGTCAAGACTCTTGATTGTTGTTGGAGCTGCACTTATCCAGGCAAGTGGGGAATATTCCACCACACTCCAAACTTGTGCCTTGCAGATGGTGGGTCAGCTTTGGGGAGTCAAGAGATGTCCAGAAGGTTGTAGAGGGAGAACCTTCTGATGCATGAGATCGGCTGAATGGCTATGAAGATGTCCAGAACTGGTGTGTCTCAATGAGGTCATCCAGGAAGACACTGAGAGGGACATAATCTGGTCTAGCAGAGATTCAGCAAATTTGGGAATAAGCACCTTGCTGTGAATGTCGCAAATACACACTGACACAGGAAGGATAACAATGCAAAAGGATTTAATAGTGTTAGCAAAGGGCACCTGGTGCCATCTGAAGACTTCCCACCAAATCTGTCAGATACGTCTACGACTTTTCTTATTGACAGACACTCAATGCCCAGTTGAGAGACCTGGCATCAGGAAGAGTGAGGTGCCATTGAAAAGCCCCCTCCCCACTCTGCACCTATCCATGGGTCCCCTCCCCAAGTTGCCATATTACTCCATTTACCTGCAGGGATCCAGTGACAAACTATTGTGAGGATCTGACAACAACCAGCAGTGCTGGCAAAACCACTGACCACTCTCAGGGGTGTGACTAGGATCTTGATCAGATGGGAAGCCTGAAGCTGTCTGGGTAAGTGTGTAACTGCACTTTTAACATCGAGCATCTTTGAGGAAAAAGGACAAGGACTCCAATTGATTCATCAATCATTGGTGGGTGACCCTCTGTCATTCACACTGAACTCCACTCACACAAGGGAAAGCATAAACAAGTTTGACCATTGTATATTTTCAGGATGCTCTAAGGCAACAAAATAAAGTCTCCCAGGATTCCGCAATAGGTAAACAATTATCCTGGGCCACTGTTTAGAGAGGAGTTTAACATGTCAGACATTTCGGGAGGAAGCATGAAGGTCAGTATTCACAGCTAACACTCATCAACAAATGCAAATGACTGTCATTTACATGATCTGTACCTTCCCAGAAAAAGTTGACATATACATTGGAAGCCCACCTTGCAGCTACAATGCACATATGCAACTGGCCACACTGGCTAACCTGATGTGCCAGCAACTCCAACACTACTGGCAGAGGCTGAGCTCAGTGGTGAGTCCAGCCAGCAGCACAGAAAGAGACCTGATGATGACCATGGCTGTCACTGTTCAGGATTTAAGGCAGGGAAGAATTGGAAAGCCAGAGAAAGGGAGAAAGGACTAGGATGTCAGGGTGCGATGGCCAAGTAGCACAGAAGGAAGGTTGAGATGGTATCTTGGGTGGTGCCCCTGATGCACCCAAGGCATGGCCTGAATGGAGGTGTCCCCTTTCACTCTGCCTTTCTCAAGTAGCTATTGAGAAATGGGCTCTCCTCTCTATCCGATTGTCCACACTGTGTCTTGGCATGGGTCGCATAATTATTCTATTCTCCATTTATACACGATAGGTGGCTGCCATTTACAGTGTTTGCCCATCATGTGTATGATGGGATCAAGCTAAGCATGGAGGGAGAAGGTGATGGGCTAGCCAATTTGATATGCCTCTGCACCAGAAACAATTGGTCAGGACATGTAAGAGCTGGCCCAATATCTTCAAACACCAATTTTACACGATTTTCTGAAAGGCAAGTCTTATCAGGCCTGCTCCAGCATTAACATACCTCCATAATTCTCAATTTGGGCCATGTTTCACAGGAGGTTAAAGATGGAAGAGAGAGTGCGACACAAGATCAGCCCTAGCTCCCAATTCTCACCTCTGGTGGGAAAAACCTGGTTACACAAATGAATTAATTCTCACAATCATGCCATGTTATTAAAGTCCAGGAATCCTAGCCTATTTCTTGGGAACTCCAGAAATAACTTCCATACCATAACCAGTGTTGCCTGTTCCTAAGATTGTCCTTTGCCCCTCACACTGTTGGAATATTGTGTGCAATTCTGGTCTCCTATCGGAAAGATCTTGTGAAACTTGAAAGGGTTCAGAAAAGATTTACAAGGATGTTGCCAAGGTTGGAGGATTTGAGCTATAGGGAGAGGCTGAACAGGCTGGGCTGTTTTCCCTGGAGTGTCGGAGGCTGAGGGGTGACCTTATAGAGGCTTACAAAATTATGAGGGGCACGGATAGGATAAATAGACAAAGTCTTTTTCCTGGGGTCTTGGAGTCCGTAACTAGAGGGCATAGATTTAGGGTAGCAGGGGAAAGATATAAAAGAGACCTAAGGGGCAACTTTTTCACGCAGAGGGTGGTATGTGTATGGAATGAGCTGCCAGAGGAAGTGGTGGAGGCTAGTACAATTGCAACATTTAAAAGGCATTTGGATGGGTATATGAATAGGAAGGGTTTAGAAGGATGTGGGTCGGGTGCTGACAGGTGGGACTAGATTGAGTTGGGATATCTGGTTGGCATGGACGGGTTGGACCGAAGGGTCTGTTTCTGTGCTGTACATCTCTATGACTCTATAAGTCTAGCAGAATGCTGGATTTCTACTTTCAAATAAATGTGTGTTAGAAAGCCTGTAGTGTATTCTTAACTTGAAAAATCAGGAAAAAAGGAATTACGAAGGCTGCTCATTTACATTTCACAATAATAGACAGAACTATGGATTTCATTCCTGAAGCATCAGTATTGGTCTTGAATACTTGATTATTTAATCTTGTAAGTCAGTTGCCCTAATGCTATCTACTGCATGGCATAAACACCCCTATTGTCATAAAACAAATATATCTTTTAACTCACCATAAGTACTGCCAAAGATCTATCCATCAAAGTAATAAAGCTGACAGTTCCAATTGCCCATTTATTTATGACAAATAAAAGTTTTTTGAAAACCATTTAGCCAACTAAAGTAAGCCATAGTGAGCCAGTAACAGATGGAAATAAAATGAGCCTGTCAGCAAATGTTTGACAAAAAAAACACAAGAAAACATTGACCAAGTTTATTTTTCTTGTTCCAACTTGTTGAATAAAATGCAATAAATGGAGAGAAATTTGAACATTTATTAATCATCAAACAGTTTCCATGACATCCCAATGAAAAGATGTGAAGTGCTTCTGTACGTTTGACTTCAATCTTCAAAATGATTAATATAACATTATTAGTTCAATATAGCAAATAAATTGATTAAATAGACTATGAACAACTGACTGATATAGCAATCAAATAATTGAATATTTATACTGTCACAACCTTTCATAATTTAGATAATGAACGAAAAATATCATAAGTACATTTACTCTTTTACAAAAATACACATCAAAAATATTTAATTGGCTGTAAAGTGCTTTAGAATGTCCCATTGCCACAAAAGACCATCTTCATGCACGTCTTATTTTTCATTGATACTTCATAGTTACTTATAAACATGCCCTATTTCTTTCTTGCACCCTCATCTGACATTGTTAACTGTTATAAATTATAATTGCTAAGGTACTGCCAAATAGATTAACTACTCTTTCTGATAACTCACTTCAACTTAACTGAAATCATCATGAATTGAAACTTTGCAGAAAACAAATCAAATAAGCTTTGAAATTGAACTGCAGTTGTTTTGTCAAATTGTCTAGGTGGATTGAATGGTGTTAACTTAACAGTCAGCAACTTGTTTTGTGCTTCAGTATTTCCTTGTGCTCCTAGTGCTGACTACACTGATGTGCAGTAACATCTTTCATTTATCAGCAGTGCAATACAAGTTTCATCAGTAGAGTGGTGCTGGAAAAGCACAGCAGGTCAGGCAGCATCCGAGGAGCAGGAAAATCGACGTTTCGGGCAAAAGCCCTTCATCAGGAATCTGAAGGGCTTTTGCCTGAAACATCGACTTTCCTGCTCCTTGGATGCTGCCTGACCTGCTTTGCTTTTCCAGTACCACTCTAATCTAGAGTCTGGTTTCCAGCATCTGCAGTCCTTGTTTTTACCCTGTTTTTTTACCTTTTTAACAAGTTTCTTCATGTCTGGTTGGCCCATTAAAAGAAAATCCCAACCATGAGGCACCCTTCATTTCCAAATTCAATGACGAAATGTGTCTTTTGTGAAAGACGTTGCTGATTTTTCATTAATTTTATGTTATTCTTTTATCAATTTTGACTTGAAGCTGTGAACTGGAAACAGTGAGCTAAAGATGACTTTTGGACTCGAGGTAACATATTGTGCTAAAAGGAAACTAGACCAAGCAAACTTTAATCATGAGGCCTGGCCTGGAAGTTAATTACAGGTTGGTTCCTGAGCAAGGTAATGCAAATGCCTCATCACCAGAAGGAGAATAATATTAAAACAGTCAGCAGAAGTTAGACATTAATGAGATCAGTACCTGGAAATTATTTCCAGCAAGTCTGAAAGGAAGGCATGCTCAAGCAGATGTTGAATGAAGACTGGGACCTTGTAAAAGAGATGGTCAGTCTGTCAGGGAGTGGTCAGAGTTTAAATTGTGTTTTGGACTGTGTTTTCTGTGAGAAATAGAGTCTGGCTGTTGATGCTATAGCATGAAGGTTTGAAAGCTCCTGCATTGCATCCCTTATCAGCTCTTGAATGTTTAGAGAATATAGAACTAAATATTATTGGTTTTATATTGAGTGAACCGTAAAAGGTGAACCTGATCAATATCTTCAGAAAATCAAACGAGAAACAATCATATGCCATGGAACTATCAATTATGAAAATCATTTAATTAATCTGGATAGTTTTGTTATTTTTATTTATCTCTTAACTGTGTGTTCATCTTTCTGTCGTATAAATGGAGCTGAAAACAAACGGCCTTTTTTTTGGCTTTATAGCATAGTCCACTTAGATTATTTTGTTGTTTAGTGTTACTCTGCTAAAATTAATATATCATAAATGAATTTCTACATGTTTTATTTCAGAAACAGACCAATGAACAGAGTAAATTATTCACAGAGTCTGGGATTGATTCTACACTCAGCCCTGCCTCAGCTGAGGGCCACACTCTCTCAGAATTGCAAAGGACCCACTCTGTACGACATCCTTAGGAGAATTCATACTCTCAACATACAGTATTTCAATTCCATCTCCAACATCAAAAACTGTAAGTACAACAAACTTTTACCTACCCACCTCCATAACCAGCGCTCCTCAAACATTCCAGAAGATTCCCCTGGCCTCGGAAACTACTCAGACCCATTAGCCATGCGGCTGATGCAGCTGCCACCCCCACGCTGATTGATGATGTCACTTCTGCCCTCATCATGGCCACTCCCACAACCACTTCCACCTCTCACAATTCCTCATGCATCACACGTGACATCACTTCTGCCCCTCACATCATCGCTGATGCCACACACTCAGTGACTTCCGCCACCCCTACTGCCTTGGTCACCACCAACTCCGCCCCCACCAGTGCCACTCACCTGCATTCTGCTGACATGCCCCCCCACAGACCCTACTGTCACTATCCCCACCCCCAGAACCCCGAAGGGAACACTACCCCTGCTCATGACTCCACCCCCATTCCCCCCACCACCACGCCCACTCCAGTTACAGGTTCTGCCCCCACTCCCAGCTCCACACGAACACCAGATCCCAACTCCCAGTCCTGCCGAGTTTTCACCAACCCCCCAGACCTCCCCCTCACTGAGGACGAACGATCAGTCCTCAGCAAAGGACTCACCTTCATCCCCCTCCGTCCACGCATCAATGAATTTAATATACACTGTGACGTCAAACAATTCTTCCGTCGCCTCCGCCTCCGACCTTACTTTCACAATCAGGACTCCCGCCCACCTTCCGAGGACCCCTTCGCCCACCTCCAACACACTCCATCCACCTGGACACCCCGCGCTGGCCTATTACCCGCCCTCGAGCTCTTCATTTCCAACTGCCGCCGGGACATTAACCGCCTCAACCTGTCGACCCCACTCCCCCACTCCAACCTCTCACTCTCACAACGCACAGCCCTCCAATCCCTCTGCTCCAATCCCAACCTCACCATCAGGCCAGCAGATAAAGGGGGCGCAGTGGTAGTCTGGCGCACTGACCTCTACACCACTGAAGCCAAACGCCAACTCGAGGACACCTCTTCCTACTGCCCCCTTGACTATGACCCCACCCCCCATCACCAAACCATCATCTCCCAGACCATACAGAACCTCATCAACTCAGGAGATCTCCCACCCACAGCTTCCAACCTCATAATCCGGGAACCCCGCACTGCCTGGTTCTACCTCCTTCCCAAGATCCACAAGCCTGACCACCCTGGCCGACCCATTGTCTAGGCATGCTCCTGCCCCACTGAACTCATCTCTACCTACCTCGACACTGTCCTATCCCCCCTAGTCCAGGAACTCCCCACATACGTTCGAGACACCACCTACACCCTCCACCTCCTCCAAGACCTCCATTTCCCCGGCCCCCAACGCCACATCTTCTCCATGGATATCCAATCCCTCTACACCTCCATCTGGCATGACCAGGGCCTCCAAGCCCTCCGTATTTTCCTCTCCAGACGTCCCCAACAGTACCCTTCCACCGACACTCATTCGTTTGGCCGAACTGATCCTCACCCTTAACAATTTCTCCTTCGAATCCTCCCACTTCCTCCAGACCAAAGGGCACACGTATGGGCCCCAGCTATGCCTGTCTCTTTGTTGGCTACGTAGAGCAGTTGATCTTCTGTAATTGCACCGGCACCACTCCCCACCTCTTTCTCCGCTACATTGATGACTGCATTGGCGCCACCTCGTGCTCCCGCGAGGAGGTTGAGCAATTCATCAACTTCACCAACACATTCCACCCTGACCTTAAATTTACCTGGACCATCTCTGACACCTCCCTCCCCTTCCTGGACCTCTCCATCTCCATTAATGATGACCGACCTGACACTGACATTTTTTACAAACCCACTAACTCCCACAGCTACCTGGATTCCACCTCTTCACACCCTACCTCTTGCACAAATGCCATCCCGTATTCCCAATTCCTCCGCCTCCACCGTATCTGCTCCCAGGAGGACCAGATCCACCAAAGAACACACCAGATGGCCTCCTACTTTTGAGACCGCAATTTCCCTTCCCACGTGGTTAAAGATGCCCTCCAACGCATCTCATTCACATCCCACACTTCCACCCTCAGACCCCACCCCTCCAACCGTAACAAGGACAGAACACCCCTGGTGCTCACCTTCCACCCTACCAACCTTCGCATAAACCAAATCATCCACCGACATTTCCACCACCTCCAAACAGACCCCACCACCAGGGATATATTTCCCTCCCAAGCCCTTTCCGCCTTCCGCAAAGACCGTTCCCTCCATGACTACCTGGTCAGGTCCACGCCACCCTACAACCCACCCTCCCATCCTGGCACCTTCCCCTGCCACCGCAGAAACTGTAAAACCTGTGCCCACACCTCCTCCCTCACCTCTATCCAAGGCCCTAAAGGAGCCTTCCACATTCAAAGTTTTTCCTGCACATCCACTAATATCATTTATTGTATCCGTTGCTCCCGATGCGGTCTCCTCTACATTGGGGAGACTGGGCGCCTCCTAGCAGAGCGCTTTAGGGAACATCTCCGAGACACCCGCACCAATCAACCACACCGCCCCGTGGCCCAACATTTCAACTCCCCCTCCCACTCTGCCAAGGACATGGAGGTTCTGGGCCTCTTTCACCGCCGCTCCCTCACCACCAGATGCCTGGAGGAAGAACGCCTCATCTTCCGCCTCGGAACACTTCAACCCCAGGGCATCAATGTGGACTTCAACAGTTTCCTCATTTCCCTTTCCCCCACCTCACCCTAGTTCCAAACTTCCAGCTCAGTAACTGTCCCCATGACTTGTCCAGACTTGTCCTACCTGCCTATCTCCTTTTCCACCTATCCACTCCACCCTCTCCTCCCTGACCTATCACCTTAATCCCCTCCCCCACTCACCCATTGTACTCTATGCTACATTCTCCCACCCCCACCCTCCTCTAGCTTATCTCTCCATGCTTCAGGCTCACTGCCTTTATTCCTGATGAAGGGCTTTTGCCAGAAACATCGATTTCGCTGCTCCTTGGATGCTGCCTGAACTGCTGTGCTCTTCCAGCACCACTAATCCAGAATCTGGTTTCCAGCATCTGCAGTCATTGTTTTTACCCTGCTCAAAACAAAAACTGAACAACTGCAGATGCTGGAAATCTGAAACAAAAATAGAAACAGCTGAAGAAAATCAGCAGTGTCTGTGGAAAGAAAACAGTTAACATTTTGGGTGCATTGACTCTTCTTCAGAACAGTATTTTTCTGAAGGATCACTGGAACTGAAAAGTTGACAGATACTGCCAGACGTGCTGAGTTCCTCCAGTTATTTTTGCTTTTGTTGGCTGTTCATAAGTCTGCTGGGGAAGCAGTGTGATCAGCTTGGAGAGTCTTTATAAGGTTTAGTTTTATTGTCCAGGAATGAGGAAGGTGTGCCAAGCAGGCTAAGATAAAAGGTCGGGAGGAGGGACTTTGGTGGAGGGGCATTGGGAATGCGATAAGGAGGTTAAGGTGAGGGTGATAGGCTGGCGAGGGGGTGGGGACGGAGAGGTCGGGAAGAAGATTGCAGATCAAGATTCCTGAAGAAGGGCTTATGCCCGAAACGTCGATTGTCCTGCTCCTTAGATGCTGCCTGACCTGCTGCGCTTTTCCAGCAACACATTTTTCAGCTCTGATCTCCAGCATCTGCAGTCCTCACTTTCTCTTAGTTTTATTGTGTTGTGAATACAGAGGTAGAAAGTCTGATATGGTTTGGCTGTCCATCCCAATGTTGTAACACTTTACACAATTCATAATGATACATAAACACAGCATTTGCCTGAGAAAAGTCCTGGTTTTGATTCCAGACTGTGGATAGAATCATCCTAGCCCCTGAACAACATTGACAATGCCAAGAAAGTTGGGAAAAATGATGAGGGGGCCAAGAAGGAGCTTCTAAATGTCGAGAGCAAAAAGTCCCATTTCCCAACCAAATGTTGGATGGCGCTATGAAGTGCAAAATGCATATTTATAACATCCTATTACTATTATGTAATCTCACCTGATTCATATACTGTTCTGCCTTTCCCAACACATTAGATAGAAGCAAGACATCAAGATTTCCAATCAGGAAAGTCAGTGTGGTACCAGACAACTCCAGCTCACCGCTTGCTCCTCTGGCCTATCACCTTGGCAGAGCACCAACATCTCAGGGCGCACTCCATGGGCAGCAATCACACAGTATATCTATGGACATTGGCATCCAATATACATCAGCCTCACTGTATCTCCAATCTACTTACTGTACAATTCTGCACTTTAGTGCACCAACATGTTTGATTGCAACAGGATTCCAAGTACTGCAGTTCCTGACATTGCACTCAAGGTCAGGAACACAACTCATGGACTGGGCCACAATATATCTCAGGGATCTGCATTCATTCTTTCAGCACTCACTCACTTTGTGCCTACTTCAGTGTTCACAACATCCCCACTTTGCATTTTTAAAAATGTTGGCACGTATGCAGAAAACACACTGCACTTGCAGCAACCAGTGGCAGTGCTTCAAAGTCTAAGGGGAGTAGTCCTCAGCCAGGTGTAAGGAACGTCCCCTCAGGCAGTGGGTCACAACATGGCAAGTCAAGGACAGACTCCGATATCAGTCCGATATATATATATAGAATCCCTACAGTGTGGAAACAGGTCCTTCGGCCCAACAAGCCCATACCAATCCTCTGAAGAGCATCCCACCCAGACCCATCCCCTATCCTATTCCTATAATGCTGCATTTCCCACAGCTAACACATCCATCCTACACATCCCTAAACACTATGGGCAATTTAGCATGGCCAATCCACCTAATTTACACATCGTTGGACTTGGTTAGCCATCTATTTGGGATAGTCAAGGTCAGGGTGTCCCAAATCTCTGGGATTTGGACCAGGGCGTGCCCTGTGGGTGCAGTGCAATCAGTTCCAGGAGTCACAGGAAAACACTCAGAGAGCTGATTGACATCAGCCATAGGTCTGGATGTTCAATGTTCAGGCTGTCTCTGTAAGGTGCTCAAGGGGCTGGATCACAGTCTATCCATCCACACAAAGTGCAGGAGGGGTTATTAGGGATCACCATGGGAAAGAAACTGGGGAACTGATCATGAGGATTGGTGGCAACACACTGGGATACAGAGGAGATTACAATTGCGAGGGGAGCAAGTCAACGTATAAACAGGAAAACAGTAGCCTATTAAAGTGAAGGGATAATGTGGAATTGGAGCGGTCATAACAATCAGCAGCACCTTGGCTTTCATAGGAGAATGGGGAAAAAAATGACAGAGTACTAATATGTCTGGCAAGTTTACTTAGTCTCGCTGGAGCTGGGCTGATTGTTGGTAAAGAGGGGCGATAAAAATTTAGATTGAAGTGATTCATGGGAATGTGAGGAAGTTCCATGCATAAGCAGTTAATAGGAAAGGCTACCAATGAGAGAACGTATATACTGGGGGCTCACCAATAGTAAAAGACTGAGCCCAAGGCTCACTGCTGGAGGAGTGACTGCTAATTCCTTCCATCCTTGCTGAAAACAACACGTGTGCAATGGAAATAAAAGTGATTATTGTCACTCCTGGAGTGGACAAGTTATCAATTCAGGTTGGTTTGAGGTCCTTCAAAGGGCAAACACACTACATAGAGAGTGAACCCATGTCATTAACCTTTGGTGTGCAGTCTAAATTGTTGCTCTAAGCAACCTTGACCTTATCACAGAGCATCAAGAACCAATATCAGTAACGTGTATGATGAACAAGCATGTCTGAGCTGGTGGAAGATACAGGAGACAGCTTTGACAATGAGTCCTCCTAATCATTCATACTCACTTGCTTAGAAACAAAGCATGGAAAAAATCATTTAAAATCAATTAACTGAGTAACTTATGACAAAGATTAAAAACAATTAAAGTGTTAAAGTCTTATTTTTGAAAACTCAATAAAGGAAAATAAACATCTTGCATAAAAATCAGTACATGCAGAATTCTTGGTAACAAGGAAAGGAGAACCAGAGCAAATAACTTTGGCTTTTATTTCTGCTACATAAATTTAAAGAAACTAGTTTTTAAGTAGGTAAGGAACATGCAAAGCTGGTTCCTAAAAGGGTAACATTTGCTCACTTACCTATTTAAATGGGATTTTTACTTCACCTCGGTTAACATTTCAGTAACAGAACAAAAGGCACTTTCAAGGAATTCCTGGCTAATTTGTAAATCTTGCCAAAACACCAGATGATAACCACATGAAAGAGTTTAAGAACAAAAGGCATGTAATTGCTCAATTAAACTACAATAACACAAAATCAACAGATTTCAATTTCAGTTAACTAATTAGATCAGAAATAGGCTGTAATAGTAGTAATATAAAAAAAGCCCTTGTGACAAAACATTTGTACCCTGTTTTGATAGATAAAGTAGAATGATAATATATAGAGTCTTTCCGCTCCAATGCACATTTTGTTCATGCAAATTCTCTACAATGCAATTGACGAATTGGAAGACTGTATCTAAAGCATGAACTTTTAAAGCGTGTGTTGGTTATAACGTGATTCCGACCCCATTAGTTTAAACAATGCTGCTATTACGTGATTTTCTTATAACATGGGATTGCATGAGAATGGAACTATCGTATGATAGCAGAACCCATTTTGTAAAGAGATAACAAAAATTGTAACAACAAACAACAGTGGTGCGTGTAAAGAAGTGTGATGATACTGTGGCTTTAAGAGGTGTTTTTTTGTTCTAACTTAAAAGTTGGAGCAATAAAAGCAGCCTGATGGATATAGTCAAGCTCTCACACATTCGGGATTTTTAGTTAGCTTTCAGCAATTGTTGCTAGTGTTCCGAAGAGTTGAAAGGGAGTGAATGTCTCCCAGTTGTTACACTCTCTTGCTCAAAATGATCTTTTGATGTTCTTTCCTCTTGGATTGGAGATTTGCATGTGAGACAATATGTCTTTCTGACCTTGCCGTTGCAAAGGTTGTGTTTATGGGATGTTACTATATTGGAACAGTTACTGTTTAGTAGTAAAATAATCTATTATTCTGTTAAGTTTTCCAACAGAGTCGAATTATTCTTAGCTATTCTTTCTTTTGATGCATTTTGTTGTATTGAATGCTTATAGTTTTTTTCTCAGGGATGGGGAATCGAAAACTCGAGGGCATAGGCTTAAGGTGAGAGGGGAAAGGTTTAAGAAGGACCTGAGGGGGCAACTTCTTCACGCAGAGAGTGGTATGGCTGCCAGAGACAAGTACAATAGCAACATTTTTAAAATATTTGGATAGGTACATGGATGGGAAGGGTTTAGAGGGATTTGGATGAAAAGTGGTCAGTTAGAAGTAGCTGAGGGGGCACCACAGTCAGCATGGACCATTTTGGGTCAAAGGGTCTGTTTCCATGCTGTATTACTCTATGACTCTATGACTGTATAACTATCATAAATAAGTTGTGTTTTGCTTATTGTTGAATGGTTTGACCAATTGAATTATATCTGGAACACAGCATTTGACACCTTTTAAAATAAGAAAAAATTATAGTCTTTGCGACCTTCTCAATATATTTTTTGAGGGGGTCTGGTCCATAACAAATCAGGGGCTTGTCTGGAATCAAAATCTCTAATTCCAGATTGGATTTAGAGTTATTGGCCTGATAGGCAGTGAGTGCTAAGTGTTAATTTTTTTTATGGGTGCTGAATTCAGTTGGTTTAAACAGGGTGTGCTTGCTGTAATAATGGCTCTTTGAGTCATTAAGAGTTTCCTAGGGCCGGAAAAACAATCACTTTAGGAGTTTTACAGAATGTGAGCAAGTCAAGGCTTTTGGAATTGACTGACCAGCTGGAGTTGGGGTTGTTTTTGTCCATGCGAAAAGGAGAAGTAATTGCAGCATTTATAATTTATAATTGCTGGAAATGCCATTGGAATCTTTGGAAATGGCTAAAATTCAATTTAAAATGAAGCAGCTTGAATTAGAGACAAAAGAAAGAGAAAAGGAAGTGAAACAGTTTGAATTACGATTAAAAGCAGAGGAAAAAGTAAAGGAGAGAAAGGCCCTAGCAGAAGAAAGGGAGAAAAAGAGGGATGAAAAGGAGAAAGAGAGAGTCTGAACTTGGCAGTTAGAGAGGAAAGTCAACTTAAAGGGAAGAGGTGAAGGTAGAAGCTAGGCTTAATGAGGCGAATAGTGATGACAAGCAAATTCATTACAGCCAAAGGCCCAGTGGGGATCTGTTTAAATATGTTCAAGTGTTGCTTAAGACAAGGACGTAGAAGTCTTTTTTTATTTCATTTGAAAAAGTGGCTAAACAAATTAAATGGCTATTTACCATGTGGTGTTGTTGATTCAAACAAAGTTGGTAGATACAGCAAGTGAAGTATCCGCATCACTATCAGAGGAGGTATCTGGGGAATATGAAGAGGCGAAGCAAGCCATCTTAAGTGCATGTCAGCTAGTACCAGAAACCGAAAGACAATGTTTCAGGAATCTAAGGAGGGAACGTGGTCAAGTGTACATTGAGTTTGAAAGAACCAAACAAAATAATTTTGATAGGGAGATAAGGGCATTGAAAATAGATCAAACGTATGATGTTCTTAGAGACAATTATTTTCAACGAGTTCAAAAGTTCACTTCCTGAAGTAGTGAGAACTCTTGGAAGAGGAGAGAGTTATGACTTCCAGAGTAGCAATTGAAATGGCAAGTGGTTATGAATCATTTCATAAATCGAAGCTTGGCTTCTGAATTGAATTGAATTGAATTGAATTGAATTTATTGTCACATGTACCGAGGCACATTAAAAAGCTTTGTCTTGAAAGCAGTACGGGCAGATCACAGAGTTAAGTAGCACAGATAAGTAAATAATAGTTAAACAGCGGCAAAAACAAAAACACAGAAGGGATAGAAATTGGGGAAAAGAGAAATCCTCAAGTGGTAAGAGAAAGGAGATCTTATTGATGATAATACAGATAGTTTACCACTGGGTAAAAAGGAAACCCATGAGGGGGAAAAGAAAAATAGAAAAGCTCAGGAGTTTTCAATGCAATAACAGTAGGCCATATGAAATCGCAGTGTTGGCAGGTTAGAAAAAGCACCAGGAAGACAGATGTGGGAAAACAGGAAAAAACCAGTGAGTTTTGTTGAAATGCGAAAAGAAAGCACGGTGGAAGCTAAAAAAAACTGCACCAGAATATCCAACCTGGTCAGGGGCTGGGTGAGAAGAAAGTGCTAGATTTCTTTAAAGAACATACTTGCATGGGTACGGTTTACTGGTATATGCCAGGAGAAGTAGGTAAAGGAATTAAAATGTTAAGAGCTACAGAAGTATGGTGAGAGATGTAGAGATATTTCCAGAAAAGTTTGTAATAAATGGATTTGATGGCGAGAAGAGCAGTGTTCCATTATGTAAAGTAAGATCGAACAGTTTGGTGAAAAGTGGTGAAGTGGTGATAGGAGTAATAGAGAAATCTTTGGTTCCAGGAATCCAATTGATCCTTGGTAATGATATCGCTGGATCAAAAACAAGAACCGGTCAAGGACTAAGTGGATATTTTTAGTTCAGAGAAATTAACTGAGTCACAACACATGAAAAACTAAAGCAATTGTATCCAAAAGCATACACTGAGCAAAAATCTGAGTGTATCCCAGAAAATTACTATCTTAAGAATGATGCACTGATGAGGAAATGGAGACCATACATATTCATGCAGTTACGAAATGGACAAAAGTTCATTGTGTGGTTATAGAATGGAGGTGTTGCAGGTAGCACATGAATTACCAGCTTAAAGTCATGCTATTTGGTTTGAAAAGTGCACCAGCCAAATTTCAAAGAATAACCAATAAAGTCATTTCTGGATAGCCCAATTGTGTATTGTGCCTGATGATGTTTAGTCATTCATGGAAGGAATGCAGCATCCATTGGAATTGTTCAGTCAACTTTGGGAGGCGGGCTTGGTGATAAATCTGGCTAAGAGTGAGTTCACAAAAGCCCATGTTACAGTCCTGGGCCATGTCATCATACAAATGGCCCCATGGGATGTGAAAACAAAGATTATTGGGGAGTTGCCCATACCATCGACAAAGAGGGCAGTACTGCGATTTCTGGATTTGAACAGTTTAGTCGGCAGCTCATACCAAATTTTATCAGCATGGCTGCTCCACTCACTGAATTGCTACAGAAAGCTAAGACATTTCAGTGGACAGCAGACCATCAGAAGGCATTTGACAGCCTGAAAGCTGCCTTAACCATTGTCTCAGTGTTAACCACATCTAATTATGTAAGGTGGCTATTGATGTGAGTGATATGCACGTTGGTGCTATACTCTGTCAAGAAGACAAAGAGAAGATAGAAATACCTACTGGGTAATTTTCCAGAAAAATGAATAATCATGAGCAGAATATTCCACAATTAGAAGGAAACCTTGATCCTGGTGTTGGCATTACAACATTTCAGTATTTATATATCCAGTAATATGTCTGAGACAATGTATATGCTGATCATATCCTTAAAGTTTTTGGAGAAATTTAAGGACAACAATTCCAGACTGTTTAAATGGAGCTCATTATTGCAGCCATTCAATTTGAAAATTATACATGGGGCATGACAAAAGAACACATTGGTGTGACTGGGATGAAGGAAGACTAAGGTGTTTGGTGGTGGGAGTAAATGGACTGTTGTAGTGTATACTGGATTAGTGGTGCTGGAAGAGCACAGCAGTTCAGGCAGCATCCAACGAGCAGCGAAATCAACGTTTCGGGCAAAAGCCCTTCATCAGGAGGGCTTTTGCCCGAAACGTCAATTTCGCTGCTCGTTGGATGCTGCCTGAACTGCTGTGCTCTTCCAGCACCACTAATCCAGAATTTGGTTTTCAGCATCTGCAGTCATTGTTTTTACCTTGTAGTGTATGTTTGCATGCTTGGAGTCAATATAATGTGTAGTATTGTGCTAATAGAGTAAAATTAAGAGTTTTAAAAATGAAGCCATCTTTGTGAGGAAGTTACAATGTTACAGAGGGGTCAGTTCCATGCTTTACTTCTCTTCAGGGCACACTGGGGACTGTAGGGTTAAAAGTCCCAGTACAAAAAAAACTTACTGCAACAGCAACTGAAAGCCTGTACTCTTTCAATCCACACATGTGGAATCCCCCATTCCACGCAAGTAAGCCGAGACCAGGGCTTTGTCCTTTCCAGACAGGACTAATAACCCTGGCCCCAACCCAGTTAACAGCTTCCCTCTTCAATTGTCTTACTCCCCTCCATATTAGCATAGGTATGTGAGTTCCCCATTTGTAGCAGATGAAACTTTTCTGCCTTAATTCCTTGCCATTAACACATAATCATGGCAGGCACGATTATCGGTTTCACACATTATTATAGGACATCGACATTTATCAGGTTTTGTAAAATCATAATTACCTATTTTAAGTTATGTGGTGACAGTCATCCATGTGATTGATAAGTCTTGATTCAATTCCTATAAAATATACTGTCTCTGGGTGTAAGGCAGAGATTTGTGAAGAAGAGTCACTACAAGTAGGCACTCGGCTACTTTAGTGACGCTTTGAATCTCTCACCGGCTGTCCGATAATAAATCTACCGCTGTTGAACAGAAAACTTGTGTCATCCGAATTTGTGGAACAAAGTAGACATCCACATTTGTACATTGATGATTTTTTTAAAGGGATTAGGTATGAAGATACTGTGGCTTTATGTGGTGTGCCTTGTCCTGGTTTCTTTTAGAGAGAGAGAGATTGAGGGACAGGTGACAATCAGCCTATAAGAAGATAAACAACTGTGAGGCCTTGGGTTTTTTTTAAAGTAGGAACAATAGAAGCAGACTGACCCGGTGTGGACAAGCTCTCACAGATCCAGGAGTTTTGTTAAATTTCACCAATTGTTGCTGGGGTTTCAGCAGAGTTGGAAGGCAATGAATCTCTCCCAGCTGCTGCACTCTGAATTGTCTTTTGAGTTTCTTTTCTCCTGGATTGGAGAACTGCATATGAGTCAATCTTCTTGCGAATTTGCCTTTTTGTCAAGATTATGTTTACGAGATGTTACTATGTTGGAACAGTTATTGCTGAGTCGTAAAATAATCAACTGTTCTGTTAAGTTTTCCAATAGAGTTAAATTATTCTAAGATCATCTTTCTTTTGTTGTATTTTAACCATTGTGTTTCAATAAATTGCTTTTTCTTAATGTTGAGGTTTTTTGACCAATTTTAAATTGCATCTGGAACACAACATCTGACCTTTAAAACAAGAAAAAGTTAGAGTCTAGGCTACCTTCTTAATAAATTTACAGGGGGTTCTGGTCTGGTCCATTATAGAGATCAGACAGACAAGTACACTGAAATGTAGAAAAAAAATGTTAAAATTAAAGAGAATTTACTTTTATTTCAGGATTACACCATAATTAGTTGGATCAAAAAAGATACTGCAAAAAAATAGTATCAAGCCAAATGATAGAAAGAACATAAAGAGTTACATTATTGATCTGGAGGCAGTGTGTTAAATTATTTATTGGTTTAATTCCGGTACAACATAATCAAAATTAATTTAAATTTTATTTAAAAGTAAGGCAGGGAGAAAAGCACTTAAACGAATTATCTGTAGTAACCTATGACAAAAAGAAAATCATTTAAATTATCTATTTGGCATGGTCAAAGGTTAGAAGGAATTGATTAAATTAATTCTTCAGCAATTAATTGTGGCAAGAGATAGGCTGAAATAATTTGTTACCCTAAATTGGATGGGGAATATTGATTAAATTGATCAAATAAATTAATTGATAGTTTGAGTCTATAAATGGGAAATGGGTTTAGTGAGATGGAGGAGGGGTGTTGATTATTTTAGAGAGCATAGTGAAATGGATTGGCAAGTTGCCTTTGAAATGATTGGTTTTCTTATGTCAAATACAACTGGTATAAATGTAATGTCTGATTAAGGTTACGAAGATGGCATTTTGGGAGTGTTCAAATCAAGAAAAACATATTGTGAAACTGGAAAAGGTTCAGAAAAGATCGACAAGGATGTTGCCAGGGCTGGAAGGTTTGAGCTATAGGGAGAGGCTGTACAGGCTGCGTCTGTTTTCCTGAAATGACAGAGGCTGAGGGTTGACCTTATAGAAGTTTATAAAATCATGAAGCGCATGGATAGGATAAATAGACAAGGTCTTTTTTCTGGAATGGGGGAGTCCAAACTAGAGGGCATGGGTTTAGGCTGAGAGAGAAAAATGTAGAAGGGACCTAAGGGGCGACCTTTCACACAGATGGGGATGCGTGTATGGAATGAGCTGCCAGAGGAAGTGAGGGAGGCTCGTGCAATTGCAACTTTTATAAGGCATCTGGATGGGTAAATGAAGAGGAAGGCTTTCGAGGGATATGGACCAAGTGGTGGCAAATAGGAATAGATTAATTTAAGAAATCTGGTCAGCATGGACGAGTTAGACTAAAGAGTCTGTTTCTGTGTTGTGCATCTCCACGACTATGATGTGATAATATGCACAATAAATTATTATTTGGTGATAATATAAGAGGCAGGCTGAGGATTTGGTATTAGAAACTAAAGTAGTAATTGTCCCAGACAACCATAGGACTATTTGTTCATTAGAGAGATAATAGATGGTGGTTTAACTGAAGGGGTCACCATGCCTCAGGTGAGGAGAAACATTAGGAAGATGGTGCCTTCATGATAACGACAGCCAGAATAGAAGTTGAACTCATGCAGCAGATATCACTCTGCATTATAAACTAACTATCTAGCCTCAATGTATGTAAATACTATACAGCATGAGTAAGAAATGCCTTTTAGTTTTTGGAGCTGCAGAGAATATCAAATTCCAATTAGTGAGTTTTGAGAAGATCTGTAGCTCAGGTTGAGGCTTTGGATCTAAGTTTGTTCACTGAGCTGGAAGGTTCTTTTTCAGACATTTCGTCACCATACTGGGTAACATCAGCAGTGAGCCTCCGGTGAAGCACTGGCGTTAGTGACCTGCTTTCTATTTATATGTTTAGGTTTCCTTGGGTTGGTGATGTCATTCCCAGTTCTTTTACTCAGACAGTGGTAGATGGGGTCCAAATTGAGGTATTTGTTGATAGAGTTCTGGTTGGAATGCCATGCTTCTATGAATTCCCGTGCGTGTCTCTGTTTGGCTTGTCCTAGGATGGATGTGTTATCCCAGTCAAAGTGGTATCCTTCCTCATCTGTATGTAAGGGTACTAGTGAGAGTGGGTCATATCTTTTTGTGGCTAATTGGTGTTCATGTATCCTGGTGGCTAGTTTTCTGCCTGTTTGTCCAATGTAATGTTTATTACAGCTTTTGCAAGGTATTTTGTAAATTATGTTCATTTTGCTTGTTGTTTGTATAGAGTCTTTCAAGTTCATTAGCTGCTTTTTACTGCGTTGGTAGGGTTGCGGGCTACCATGATGCCAAGAGGTCTAATTAGTCTGGCAGTCATTTACAAGATGTCTTAGATGTAGGGGAGAGTGGCTCAGGTTTCTGGGTGTATTTTGTCTGTTTGTTTGAGTTTATTGCTGAAAAATCGGCGGACTGCGTTCATTGGGTAACCGTTCTTTTTAAATACGCTGTATAGGTGATTTTCCTCTGCTCTGCGTAGTTCCTCTGTGCTGCAGTGTGTTGTGGCTCATTGAAATAATGTTCTGATGTAGCTTCGTTTGTGGATGTTGGGGTGATTGCTTCCTTCGTTCAGTATTTGGTCAGTACGTGTTGTTTTCCTGTAGACACTGGTTTGAAGTTCACCTTTGGCTGTTTGCTCTACTGTGACATCTAGGAATGGCAGTTTGTTGATGTATTCTTCCTCTTTTGTGAATTTTATGCCAGTAACGGTATTATTGATGGTCTTGAAGATTTCCTTGATTTGTTCTGTTTAGTGATGACAAAGAAACGGAGTGGACCCAAAGTTTGGTTGGATGGTTGGCACGGCTGTTTGTTCAAGACTCTGCATTACTGCCTCTGCTAAGAATCCTGATATTGGAGATCCCATGGGCGCTCCATTGGTTTGTCTATAGGTTTTGTTATTGAAAGTGAATGGGTGGTAAGGCATAGGTCCACTAGCTTGATGATGTTGTCCTTGCTGATGAAGTTGGTGGCGTTTGGTTACGTGTCTTTGGTTCTTCTAATAATGTTGTCAGTGTTTCTTTGGCCAAATTGATGTTGATGGATATGAACAGGGCTGTTACTTCAAAGGAGACCATTATTTCATCCTCTTCTATCTTGGTGTGTTTGATGGTGTTCAGGAATTCTTGGGTGGAGTGAATGGAGTGGCGTGAGTTTTCTACTAAGTGTTATAGTCTTTGGTGGAGTTCCTTGTCTAATCTGTACTTTGGTGTTCTAGGTAGCATGACTATGGTCTGAGGGGGGCTCCTGGTTTATGAATTTTGGGTAATCCGTAGATGCGTGGTGAGTTGGATCCGTCTGGTTTCATTTTTTGGAAGTCTGTCTTGTTTAATTCTCCAGATTTCTGAAGTTTTTTTTTAGTAGGGCTGTGATTCGGTTCTCTAGTTGTGGGGTCAAGTCTATCACCACCTGTTGGTAAGTGTAGGTATCTGCAAGCAACATGTTTGCTTTCTCAATGTAGTCTGTTCGGTTTAAAATGACTGTCAAGCATCCTTTGTCTGCAGGTAGGATAACAATGTTTTTATCTTTTTTGAGACCTTTTAGTGTGTTTCTTTTTTGTGTATTGAGTGTGTTTCCTTCCTTTTTTTCTGCTTAATGTTGGTGCGACTGTCTGTCTGATGGTTTGCTGGGTTTCTTCTGTGAGTTTGTTGTCTTTCGCTGTTGTTTCTAATGCTGCTAAGAAATCCTTCTTGTTTGCATCCCAGAAGTTGTAATGTAATCCTCTTACTAAGACAGCTCTTTCAGTGTCTGTTAAGGGTTGGTCAGGTAAGTTTTTTTTTAAATCCAGGCTTCTGTGTTGTCTGTGTTGTTATTTTGTGTGAGTTTGTCAATTTGGACCCCATCTACCACCTTCTGAGAAAAAGAACTAGATATGACATCACCAATCCAGGAAACCTTAACACATAAATAGCAAGTGGGACATAACACCAGCACTTCACCTGAGGCTCACTAATAATGTTACCTAGTATAGTGACGAAACATCTAAAAATGAACCTTCCAGCTCAGCGAGCAAACTTACATCTAGATCAAATTCTAAGTTTGTTGCTCTCAATATGCAAGGACCATACTATAGTACCTGTGAATGTAGATAAAGATATTTTACAAATAAAACATATATTTTCAACAAAAACAACTCTGGTAGCATATATGGAGAGAGAGAGAAAGAAACATGTTCATGTTTTGAGTTCAATATGACTCCTCTTCAAGATAGTCATACTGGATCCAGATCTCCTGGGTTTCTATAACATTTTGAGTTTATATGTATTAAATCCATGAATACAAGCTCGTTTTATTTGTACCAAATAAGATATTCAGTTCTTTATGCCTGTGATGGTTCTTTGACAGGAGTTATCAATTTAATGACTTAAATTGCCTTAGTGACAAGAGACAGATGATAGTGATTGAAGGATGTTCGTGTGATTGGAGCCTGTTGTGCGGTGGTATATACAGGGACCATTGCTGGGTCGCTTATTGTTTTGTACTATTCATAAAGTATGGACATGAAAATGTGGGAGAGATAAGTTTGTGGATGATATGAAGATTGGCTGGGTTGTTGACAGTGGAGGAAGGTATTATATGACAGGAGGATATAAATGGATTGATCAGATGGGTAGATTAATGGCAGATAGAAGTTACAGCTGATCAGGTGATGCACTTTGGAAGAAAGATTGAGAGAAGTGAGTGCTCAATGAATGGAAGGACTCTAGGAAGCTGAGTTCCAGAGGGATTTTGGGATGCTAATCCTTGGATATCTGAAAGTGGCAGAACAGGTTAAAATGGTGAGTAAGAAGGCATATGGGATGCTCGCCTTTATCAGTTATGAAATAGAGCAGGGAGGTCGTATTGGAACTTACAGAACTTTGGTTAAGCCACAGCTGGTATAGTGTGTAGCTCTGGTCACCATGCTATAGGCAGGATGTGATTGTACTGGAAGATCTTGATCAATATTGTCTGGATTGGAGCATTTCAGCTCTGAGAGGGGCTTGATAAGCTCAGGTTCTTTGGAGCAGAATAATTTGAGGAGGCACCTGACAGAGGTGCATAGGGTTTAGGGGGATGGACAGGTTGATTAGAAGGTAGCTGTTTCCCTTAGTTGAAGGGTTACTCACAAGGTAGTATAATTTTAAAATGAAAGGTAGAAGATTTAGAGGAGATTTGAGGAAAAACGCCCCACCAGAGGATGATGGGCATCTGGAATGCATGTGAGGGAGGATAGTTGAGGAGGGAAAACTCAAACTTCAAAAATTACTGCCTTGAGGACTTGAAGTGTCACCCATTCAAGCAGGACAAGTATGGGTAGTGGTATACCTTTTCAGGAACAGATTTGATGTGCCAAAGGAACTCTTCTAAACTGTATGTTTTTGAGGATAGTTCCCCGCTCTACTTCATTGAAAAGGACAATATTACCACAAAATAGAAGTTGAAATGGAGACTGTGCAGTCAGTATGTTAATGCAAACTAAACTCCATATCTAGAGAATGCAGTGCTGCAAGTTATTATTTCACAGAATTATTAGGATATTCAGTCTATTGTGTATACTGTGGCTCTTTGCACATATTGACTCCAATCTCCTGTCTTTCCTCTAACCTTCTATTTGAATAATCTTCCAATTTCCTCTTGACTGTCTCAGCTGAACTTGCTCCTAGAGTCATAGAGTCATAGAGATGTACATCACGGAAAGAGACCCTTCGGTCCAACCCGTCCATGCTAACCAGATATCCCAGACTAATCCAGTTCCATTTGCCAGCACTTGGCCCATAACCCTCTTAACCCTTCCTATTCATATACCCATCCAAATGCCTTTTAAATGTTGCAATTGTACCAGCCTCCACCACTGCCTCTGGCAGCTCATTCCATACACACACCATCCTCTCTGTGAAAAAGGTGTCCCTTAGGTCCCTTTTATATCTTTTCCCTCTCAACCTGAACCTACGCCCTCTAGTTCTGGACTCACACACCCCACAGAAAAGACTTTGTCTATTTATCCTATCCACGCCCCTCATGATTTTATTAACCTCTGAGGTCACCCCTCAGTCTCCAACGCTCCCAGGAAAACAGTCCCAGTCCATTCAGCCTCTCCCTATATCTCAAATCCTCCAACACTGGCAACATCCTTGTAAATCTTTTCTGAACCCTTTCAATAGTCACGACATCCTTCTGATTGGAAGGAGACCAGAATTGCACGCAATATTTCAAAAGTGACCGAACCAACATCCTATATAGCCGCAACATGACCTCCCAACATCAATAGTCAATTCTCTGACCAATAAAGGAAAACATACCAAATGCCTTCTTCACTATCCTATCGACCGCGACTCTACTTTCAAGGAGCTATGAATCTGCACTCCAAGCTCTCTTTGTTCAGGAACACTCCCTAGGACCTTACCATTAAGTGTATAAGTTATGCTAAGGTTTGCTTTCACAAAATGCATTTATCTGAATTAAACTCCATCTGCCACTCCTCAGCCCATTGGCCCATCTGATCAAGATTGCATCGTAATCTGAGGTAACTTCCTCACTGTCCACTACACTTCCAAATTTGGTGTCATCTGCAAGCTTACTAACTATACTTCGTATGTTCACATTCAAATAATTTAAATAAATGACGAAAAGCAGTGGACCCAGCACCGATCCTTGTGGCACTCTACTGGCCACAGGCCTCCAGTCTGAAAGACAACCCTCCACCACCACCCTCTGTCTTCTACCTTGGAGCCAGCTCTGTATCCAAATGGCTAGTTCTCCCTGTATTCCATGAGATCTAACCATGCTAACCAGTGACCCATGGGGAACCATTCAAATGCCTTACTGAAATCCATATAGATCACACCCGCTCTGCCCTCATCAATCCTCTTTGTTACTTTTTCAAAAAATTCAATCAAGTCCGTGAGACACAATTTCCCATGCACAAAGCCATGTTGACTATTGCTAATCTGTCCTTGCTTTTCCAAATACATGTACATGCTATCCCTCAGGATTCCCTCGAACAACTTGCCCACCACCGATGTCAGGCCCACTGGTCTATAGTTCCCTGGTGCATCCTTACCACCTTTCTGAAATAATGGTACCATGTTAGCCAACCTCTAGTCTTCCAGCACCTCACCTGTGACTGCCATACTTCCCGGCAGTGTACTCCAAAGCTAACTACTTACCGTGTGAAAAAATTGGTTCTAGACTCTCATTTTGATCTTTTCTGAAAACAATTTAAATCTGTGCCCTCTGGTGCTCAGTCTATTTATGTGTGGGAACAGATTTTCCTTATCCACTCTGTGCAGATGACTAATTTAAAAACCGTGTATCTAATCTCAGTACCTACTTCTCCAACCTTTGCTCATACCCGAAATTTCTCATCTCTGGAACCATTCGCAAACCTCTACTGCATTCTTCAATACATTCACATTTTTTTATAGGAGCAAATGTAGCCAAAATTTGAGAAATGTGATGTTATACTAATTAAATAATAGAAGGAAAAATACTGCAAATCTCAATATTTAACAATACTGAACAAAGTTACAACACTCTGCTAACCATGAAAATACAGCCATAACTGGTTGCAAATCTATGATGCATCAACGGAGCTGTAGGGAATCATGGATGGAAATTAAAATGTCAAACTTGCCTGAATTGCTTATCTTAACAGAGATAACTGGCATGGGTCATGTATTGTGAGAAAGGAGGAAAATAGAGTGCTATTGTTCATGTTTGTTCATGAAAATTCCTTTGAATTTTGCTCCTATAGCTCATTTTACTTAAGTTCTAATTAATTGAAACTTCTGTCACTAATATTTTTAAGATTCAACCCAAGTTCTGTCTTACTAATTGAATGTATGGTGTGCCTTGTGGTTTTCTATATGTTTGCCTGTGTGACATAGACCACAAGACTCAGATTCTCACTGAGATAAATGTTTTGAAATTTAGCAATAACACTAAACATTTACATGGCCATAATAGCATAGACTGTATGCAAAGGCTTGGTTCAGTGCTTGTTAGTGTATATTACACTGACATAACTGACTCACCACAATATACTGACTCCATTACATGGTAACTGCAAGTGACTAGGTACTTTTAATACAGGCATGTCACTTGTGTCATGAAACAGTTTTAAAGGTACAGGCCTGTCTCTTCTGAAATGTACACCATAATCTATCATCTCCCATATAAAGCATCTTGCTGAAGGATATCGATACTCAGATTTTCTCTGAGATAACATGAATATTTCAGAAAAATAATACAATTTAACCACAGCTTATTACAATAATATTTTTGTACATAATACCAAACATTCAGAGGATTAAAATAATGTGCAATATTAGAGATGAAAGTTTTCATATGAAATTCTTCAATCTGCTATTTTGACAATTTGATTTTTGAGTTTGATTGCGTGCTTTATATGTTTCAAATTCTATTTGAAATTCCAAAGAGAGGACAGATTTTCAGTTTTCAGGATAACTCATCTGGTCTGTAGAGGAACATGGAGACGTGACTGCAAAGGGATCAGGGTTGGGAACTAAATATCCAAAGATACATTTTCTATTGAAAGAACAGGCAGGTGGGGCAGGGACGGGTGTTGGCTTGTTAGAAATGAAGTAAAATTGATAGCAAGAAGTGTCATAGGATCAGAAGGTATAGAATTTGTATGGGTAGAGTTGAGGAACTGCAAAGGAGAAAAGACCCTGATGGGAGTTGTGCACAGGCCTCCGAGCAGTTTCAGGATTGGAGCAGAAATTAAATCCAGAGATAGAAATGGCATGTAAGAAAGGCACTATTATAATAATCATGGGAGATGTCAGTATGCAGGTAATGTGGGAAAATCAGGTGGAATATCTGCAACTTTTTTTAGAGTAGTTTGTAGTAGAGCCCATGAGAGAACAGGCAGTTCTGCATTTGGCAATGTGTAATGAGGCAGAATTGATCAGGGAGCATAAGGTGAAGGACACCCTAGGGACTGTGACCACAATCTGATGGAATTCACCCTGCAGTTTGAGTGTAAAAAGCTGGAATGAATTGAGTAAAGATAACTACAAAGTCTTTAGGAAGGGATGATTTGGAGATGCCGGAGTTGGACTGGGGTGTACAAAGTTAAAAATCACACAACACGAGGTTATAGTCCAACAGGTTTAATTGGAAGCACTAGCTTTCGGAGCGCTGCTCCTTCATCAGGTAGTTGTGGAGGACACAATTGTAAGGCACAGAATTTATAGCAAAAGTTGACAGTGTAATGTAACTGAAATTATACATTGAAAAATACCTTGATTGTCTGTTGAGTCTCATCTGTTGAAATACCATGATAGACATGAAAGAAGTGAAACTAAATCACAAAACTTTTTTTTAAAAATTGCATTCTCAGGTTGGCTGTAACAGTTGGTATTAGCTAGATAATATGTTGAAGGTGTTAGCCCCCTGTGTTCTCTGTCTATGCCATGATGTTTAGATCGATTCTAATCTAAAAAGTAAGATAACAGTTTTACATGAATTCATACAGTTTTTTAGCAAAGTACAATGTAACTCTGCAAGTACAAATTCACCCCACAAAATATATGTATATGTGTGGGTCTTTGTGTGTGTCTCTGGGGTGGGGGGTTGTGAGTGTCTGTGAGAGAGAGTGTATATGTGTGTGCTTGAGTGTAGAGTGGTCTAAGTCTCTGAGAGGATGCATGTGTGAGTGTGGGAGTTTGTGTGTCTATAAGGGTGTGTGTGAGTGTCTGTGTATATGTGCGTCTGTGTGTATGTGTGTGTGTGTGTGTGTGTAGGAGTGTCTGTGTGTGTGTATATAGTGCAATGGTGGTCACCTGTAGTGTGACATGAACCAGGACCTTGGGTTCATGTCACACTACATGTGACCACCATGGCACTATATACACACACAGACACTCCTATACACACAGACACACAGACACACATATACACAGACATGCACACAGATACTCACACACACCCTTACAGACACACACACTCCCACATGCATCCTCTCAGAGATGTAGACCACTCTACACTCACGCACACACATATACACTTTCTCTCACAGACACTCACAACCCCCCAACTCCACCCCCACCCCCAACACACATTTACATAGAACATAGAACATAGAAAAGTACAGCACAGAACAGGCCCTTTGGCCCACGATGTTGTGCCGTGATTTAATCCTAATGTCAAATATAATAACTTAACCTATGCACCCCTCAACTCACTACTATCCATGTGCATGTCCAGCAGTCACTTAAATGTCCCTAATGACTCTGCTTCCACCAGCACCGCTGGCAACGCATTCCATGCATTCACAACTCTCTGCATAAAGAACCTTCCTCTGACGTCTTCTTTATACCTTTCTCCCAATATCTTCAAAACACACACACACACACACACACACACACACACACATACATATATTTTGTGGGGTGAATTTGTACTTGCAGAGTTACATTGTACTTTGCACAAAAACTGCATGAATTCATGTAAAACTCTGTTATCTCACTTTTTAGATTAGAATCAATCATGGCATAGACAGAGAACACTGGGGGCTAACACCTTCAACATATTGTCTAGCTAATACCAATTGTTACAGATAACCTGAGAATGCAACTTTTAAAAAAAACTGTTTTGTGATTTAGACATGACAGAAGTGAAACTATCATGGTATTCGAACAGATGAAAGACTCAACAGACAATCAAGGTATTTTTCAATGTATAATTTCAGTTACATCACACTGTCAACTTTTGCTATAAATTCTGTGCCTTACAATTGTGTCCTCCACAACCACCCGATGAAGGAGCATGCTCCAAAAGCTAGTGCTTCCATTTAAATCTGTTGGACTATAACTTCGTGTTGTGTGATTTTTAACTTCAGGGCGGGAAGCCCAACAGGAAAGATGGTGAAGCAGCAATAGTACGAGTTCCTAGGGGTAATTTGGGAGGCACAGCAGATATTCTTCCTAAAGAAGAAGAAATATAGTAAGGGAAGGACAAGGCAACCATGGCTAACAAGGGAAGACTGGAATAGCACAAAAGTGAATGAAAAAGGATATAATGTGGTGAAGATTGATGAGAAGCCAGAGTATTGGGGAGCCTTTAAAATCCAGCTGAAGATAAATTTTAAAAAAATAAGAGGGGTGATGATGAAATATGAGAGTAAGCTAGCTAGTAATACAAAAGAAGATTGTAAGAGTTTTGTTTTAGATACCTAAAAGTTATGAGAAAGGCAGGAGGGACATTGAATGACTGGAAAATAAGCTTAGAGACAAATTAATGGGGAAACAAACAAATATTGGAGGAACTGAATAGGTACTTTGCACCTATTTTCACAGTGGAAAACACCAGCAGCAGCAGACCAGAACTTCAAGAGACTCAGGGCAAAGGTGAGTGCAGTGGCTATTGCCAAGGAAAAATCACTGGGAAAGCTGAAATGTCTGAAGGTTGATAAATCATCTGGACCAGATGGACTACACTGCAGTGTTCTAAAGGAGATAGCTAAGGAAATTGTGGAGGCATTGATGGTGATCTTTCAAAAATCACTACGATGAGGGAGGTTCCCAGAATGGGAAAATCGCTAATGTAATTGCTGTTTAAGAAGGGAGGGAGGCAGAAGACAGGAAATTATAGGCCAGTTAGCATGACTTCAATCATTGGTAAGACTTTAGAGTCCATTATTAAGGATGAGATTGTTGGGAGTCCTTCAAAGTGCATAATAAAATAAGGTTGAGTCAGCACGGCTTCATCAAGGGGACATCATGCCTGACAAATCTGTTAGAATTCTTTGAGGAGGTAACAAGCAATTTAGACAAAGGAGAGCCAGTGAACATGATCTATTTGAATTTCCAGAAGGCATTTATCAAGGTACTGCACAGGAAGCTGCTAAGTGGAGTTCTGTCAGGGTCCGCAATTATTCATGTTATATATTAACAATCTGACAACACCAGGTTTTATATATATGATACATAGTAAATGAACTGAAACTTGCAACCCATTCAAAAATTGACTTAACAGCAATCGAGGTTTGTTCACCATACAGTTTTATTTGCATGACACTGATCTTTTGCTATAAATTCTGTGTTTTATGATCCTGCCACACCGTTGAAGGACCATCGCTCCGAAAGCTAGTGTTTCCAAATAAACTTGTTGGACTATAACCTGGTGTTGTGTGATTTTTAACTATGTCCACTCCAGTCCAACACCAACACCTTCACATCATTAACAATCTGAATGAAGCAACCGAGGGCACTGCCATTCAGTTTGTAGATGGCACAAAGACAGACAGAGGGACAGATGGTGTTGAGTAGGCATGGAGGCTGCAGAAGGACCTGGACAGTCTGGGAGAGTGGGCAAAGAAGTGGAAGCTGAAAAGAAATGTGGGAACATTGGGTTTTGATGCACCTTTGTGGAAGAATAGAGGTACATACTATTTTCTAAATAGGGAAAGGATGGCAAATGTAATGATAACTCACTTCAAGAGGGTTAGAATGTAACATTATTGCTAAACTTGTCTAAGGCTCTGGTCAGAGCATACCAAACTGAGGTAAGGAGGCATTTCTTCAGCCAGAGGGTGGTTAATCTGTGGAACTCAAAGCTGCAGAGGGCTGTAGAGGCCAAGTTATTGAATGCATTTATGACAGAGATGGGTTGTTGGTTAGTAAGGGGATCAAGGGTTATGGGGAGAAGGCTGGAGTATGGGGTTAAGATACATCAGCCATGATGGAATGGTGGAGAAAACTCAATGGGCTTAATGGCCTAATTCTGCTCCTATGTCTTATGGTCTGAAAACTTCAGACTCCAGTCACAGAACAGATTTTCACCATAACATATTTTCAGTATTTGTGATGGGTATGCATTATGAAATCTGCACCATTTTAAGAATGGTGTATGTTGTGGTTGTGCTCACCTGAACCATCTGACATGCCTTAGATAGATTCACGGTCACCAATCCTCCTTCTAGATATTGGTCTCAGTTACTGATATCTAATGAGAAAGGATGCCGATGCAAAGTCTCCAACAGAATAGGTTTATTGGATAGTATTTAATAGCTTAATAACTGCAACAACCTGAGTTCCATGACAATCTCATCTGAAACATCAGGTTGGATTTAAGAGTAAGTACACATGGTAGTTATTGAATTGTTGATGCAACAATCCTTTATTGACTAATAGGTGTAGCTTATCCTGCATCAGTTAACTCACTTGGGTACTAGTTGTCTTATATAAACAGAGATAAGTGCGCACAATATTTACTGGAAGTCAAAACAAGTACCAATTCAGCCATACAGCGTCAATTGGTCCCATCCACAATCTGCTGGAAATGTCCCCAACCAGCAGGAACACAAAGGCCAAATACTGTAGTTGCTGGAAATCTGATATAAAAGCAGAAAATAGTGTAAGTACTCAGTAGGTCAAGCAATATCTACAAAGAAAAAAGCAGAAATCTAGAATCTGTGACTTCACTGTCAGAATCAGCAGGCAGCCAGAATCATTTGCAAGTTCAAGCCTCATTAGAATACAGTCAGGGAATTCAACCAGTCCTTAACAGGCAACTTAGCAAAACTATTATTGAGCTAAGACTATTCCTCTTGAATTTCAAAGCTTTCCTACAAACAATGATTCCACTGTTTAGGCGACTTATTGTACCATACAAATGGACAGAGCAAATATGCCAGTTGAAAATTGTAAAATGCAATCCTACAATCTATTTCAGGCCAGACTGCAGCTCAGTCATTTACTTGTATTTGTAAAAGTAACAGGAGGCAGGCTTTGATCATCCAAGGAGCTGCTGTTTCTTTGTTGTTTCCAATGACTGGACAACTTGTAAACTGGGACACTGGCTTTCAAAATCACCACAGCAACCCATCACTCCCCAACCCCCACCAGCCCCAACAATTGGGTTATAAGGATCAGCATAAGAAATAGATAACACTATTACAAAACTTTTCATTTGAAATTATTGCTTCAAGTGTTAAAGCAATCATTCTCTAAGTTGAACAGATTTATAAAATTGTGTAAACATTCAATTTTGTTTGAGTCCTAAAACTGGAGCTGTTAAGGCCATTACCGTTCCAGTATCAATAAATTACTTCCTTCCCTGTGGTAGGAAGGAGGGCAAAAATGAACAGGCAATTTATCCAGAAAAAAACTGTTGGCACCTCGTTAATTTTCAACTGCATGGTCATAACCAGAAATAGCACAGTCATGCCCACAGGGTAAGACGTATATAGCACAGCACTGAAGTAAAATAACCATGAATAAAAGAGCTGGCACAAAATGCAGAATTAATTTGAACATGTCCAATTGGATTTAGAAACACCATTTCAAATTGTGTTTTGCGAAGTTTTAAAATATACTTTTAATTGCAAAGCCCCACTTAGGTTTTGAAAGTCGAAGTAATTTTTATAGTGTGTTGTTGACATTGAATGTTAACAGTGACTGGCACCAAATGCTTCGTGTTTTCTAAAATATTTTCACATGTTCCTGTTGAGTGTTTCTCATCATAGGTTTGTACAAGTGCCTGTAGGCTAGAACTATATCTGGTACATGCATTTCAACTAAAGGAAGAGCCCGTAGCAAACTATCCACGTTATCTTAAGTTTTTTTGGAAAAGATTATTTAATGAAGGTGAATTTACCTGATATGGCGAGATGATGTAATACCTGAGTGTCTTTTCTTTATAACCAGCCACTGCTGCTTATCCAGATTTGTTTTGCTCTCATGACCTGTCATAGATGCTGTGATGGGCTTTGTACCTTCAGTACTGTATTTGTACCTGACAAGGTGATATGTGTTCCCATAATTTAAGAGCGTGATGTGGGTAACATATCACTGAAGGATTTGACAAGGACTAGTATTACAGCTACTGACATCTAAATATATTACAATCACAAGCACTTGCAAATCTCTGCTCAAGCTAAGTAATTCTGATGTAAATTGTAGCACGCTTTCCTCGGCTTGTCATCCTGCAAGAGGAGTCAGTAAGATAGACATTGACACCATTATATCATCAGGTCACATTCTATAATACAGTGGTGACATAACGAGCATGTTTCTTGAAGGTATATTGTATCTAAGTGGTGAGGCAGAACATGCCCTTTTTTTTCAAAGAAAAATAAATCCCAATCAATCATATATAGTTAGAGGAGGCACTGGACTCATGGTACTTTCACTGGAACAATTAATCCAGAGACCCAGATCATGTTCTGAGGACCTGGTTTGATTCCAGCTATGAGAGATGATGAAGTTTGAATTCAATAAATATCTGGAATTAAGAGTCTAATGATGACCATGAAACTAGTATCAATTGTGACAAAAACTCATCCGGTTCACTACCGTCCTTCAGGGAAGGAAACTACTTATCTTTCCAAGGATCGTGAGCAATCACATGACTCTAGATGCACAGCAATGTGGTTGAATCTTTATTACCCTCTAGGATTAGGGATGGGTGTTTCTTCTCTGGAGGTCACAGAGTCATAGAGATGTACAGCATTGAAACAGACACTTTGGTCCAACTCGTCCATGATATCCCAACCCAATCTAGTCCCACCAGCCAGCACCTGGCTCATATCCCTCCAAACCCTTCCTAGTCATATATCCATCCAGATGCCTTTTAAATGTTGCAATTGTTCCAGCCTCCACCACTTCCTCTGGCAGCTCATTCCATACATGTACCACCCTTTGCATGAAAACGTTGCCCCTTAGGTCTCTTTTATATCTTTCCCCTCTCACCCTAAACTCATGCCCTATAGTTCTGGATTCCCTGATCCCAGGGAAAAGACTTGTGTCTATTTATCCTATCCATGCCCCTCATGATTTTATTAACCTCTCGAAGGTCACCCCTCAGCCTCCAACGCTTCAGTGTTGAACAAGAGTGTAGTTGTTTTGTTGCTCAACACTTAAACATGGATTAGATGGTGCATACTCTGTTAGGCTGGGTGTCAATAGTGAGCTGATAAGGGTATTTGTGTCACTCTGCTCTTAGTACACATGTCTTTGCCAGGGAACTGTGTTCTGTGGTGACTTTCTTGTCTGCTACACTGAATAAAGTGAAAATGGCAGTCATTATTTCTCTCCTTGTGCTGTTAAGTCTTCAAACAACAGGAAATTTGGAGAACATGACTTCGAGGAGCTGTGTTGGACTGGGATGGACAAAGTTAAAAATCATACAACACCAGGTTTATTTGAAAGCACTAGCTTTCGAAGCGCTGCTCCTTCATGCAGCTGAAATTATATATTGAACAAACCTAGATTAGATCGTTTATCTTTTAGAATGGGTTTGCTAGTTTTGCTTCTTTAACACGTAAACCCTAGAACTGCTTTAAGTCACATTCTCAAGATAACTTTCAGGTTTTCTAACAAATGGTGCCATCTCAGCTCAGACAATGCATTAAAGGTGTGAGGTTAGAGTCTGTCTGTATCCCAATCTCAAGTCAGGCTGGTTCTATTTCTAAAGTGGGGGAATTTACAAGATATTACATGGATTGACTGCCTGTAGTTTGTGCATTATTTGAGCAAAATAGAATGTATTTACAAACATTTATTTCAATGCAAGGGGCCTAACAAGGAAGGCAGAACTCAGGGCATGGTTAGGAACATGGGACTGGGATATCATAGCAATTACAGAAACATGGCTCAAGGATGGGCAGGACTGGCAGCTTAATGTTCCAGGATATAAGTGCTACAGGAAGGATAGAAAGGGAGGCAAAAGAGGAAGGGGAGTGGCATTTTTGATAAGGGATAGCATTATAGCTGTGCTGAGGGAGGATATTCCTGGAAATACATCCAGGGAAGTTATTTGGGTGGAACTGAGAAATAAGAAAGGGATAATCACCTTATTGGGATTGTATTATAGACCCCCCAATAGTCAGAGGGAAATTGAGAAACAAACTTGTAAGGAGATCTCAGCTATCTGTAAGAATAATACTGTAGTTATGGTAGGGGATTTTAACTTTCCAAATATCAACTGGGACTGCCATAGTGTTAAAGGTTTAGATGGAGAGGAATTTGTTAAGTGTGTACAAGACAATTTTCTGATTCAATATGTGGATGTACCTACTAGAGAAGGTGCAAAACTTGACCTACTCTTGGGAAATAAGGCAGGGCAGGTGACTGAGGTATCAGTGAGGGAGCACTTTGGGACCAGCGACCATAATTCTATTAGATTTTAAATAGTGATGGAAAAGGATAAACCAAACCTAAAAGTTGAAGTTCTAAATTGGAGAAAGGTCAATTTTGATGGTATTAGGCAAGAACTTTCAAAAGCTGATTGGAGGCAGATGTTCGCAGGTAAAGGGACGGCTGGAAAATGGGAAGCTTTCAGAAATGAGATAAAAAGAATCCAGAGAAAGTATATTCCTGCCAGGGTGAAAGGGAAGGCTGGTAGGTATAGGGAATGCTGGATGACTAAAGAAATTGAGGGTTTGGTTAAGAAAAAGAAGGAAGCATATGTCAGGTACAGACAGGATAAATCAAGTGAATCCTTAGAGTATAAAGAAAGTAGGAGTATACTTAAGAAGGAAATCAGGAGGGCAAAACGGGGACATGAGATAGCTTTGGCAAATAGAATGAAGGAGAATCCAAAGGGGTTTTACAAATGTTAAGGACAAAATGGTAACTAGGGAAAGAATAGGGCCCCTCAAAGATCAGCAAGGCAGCCTTTGTGTGGAGCCACAGAAAATGGGGGAGATACTAAATGAATATTTTGCATCAGTATTTACTGTGGAAAAGGATACGGAAGATATAGACTGTAGGGAAATAGATGGTGACATCTTGCAAAATGGTTAAAGGTGGATAAATCCCCAGGACCTGATCAGGTGTACCCGAGAACTCTGTGGGAAGCTCGAGAAGTGATTGCTGGGCCTCTTGTTGAGATACTTGTATCATCGATAGTCACAGGTGAGGTGCTGGAAGACCGGAGGTTGGCAAACGTGACGCCACTGTTTAAGAAGGGCGGAAAAGACAAGCCAGGGAGCTATAGACCAGTGAACCTGACCTCAGTGGTGGGCAAGTTGTTGGAGGGAATCCTGAGGGACAGGATGTACATGTATTTGGAAAGGCAAGGACTGATTCGGGATAGTCAACATGGCTTTGTGTGTGGGAAATCATGTCTCACAAACTTGATTGAGTTTTTTGAAGAAGTAACAAAGAAGATTGATGAGGGCAGAGCAGGAGATGTGATCTATATGGACTTCAGTAAGGCGTTCGACATGGTTCCCCATGGGAGACTGATTAGCAAGATTAGATCTCATGGAATACAGGGAGAACCAGCCATTTGGATACAGAACTGGCTCAAAAGGTAGAAGACAGAGGGTGGTGATGGAGGGTTGTTTTTCAGACTGGAGGCCTGTGACCAGTGGAGTACCACAAGGATCAGTCTGGGCCCTCTACTTTTTGTCATTTACATGATTTGGATGTGAGCATAAGAGGTGCAGTAAGTAAGTTTACAGATGACACCAAAATTGGAGGTGTAGTGGACAGTGAAGAGGGTTACCTCAGATTACAACAGGATCTGGACCAGATGGGCCAATGGGCTGAGAAGTGGCAGATGGAGTTTAATTCAGATAAATGCCAGGTGCTGCATTTTGGGAAAGCAAATCTTAGCAGGACTTAGACACTTAATGATAAGGTCCTAGGGAGTGTTGCTGAACGAAGAAATCTTGGAGTGAAGGTTCATAGCTCCTTAAAAGTGGAGTCGCAGGTAGATAGGATAGTGAAGGCAGCGTTTGGTATGCTTTCCTTTATTGGTCAGAGTATTGAGTACAGGAGTTGGGGGGTCATGTTGCCTCACTTCCCTCCAAGGCCCCAAGGGATCCTTCCATATCAGTCAGAAATTCACCTGCACCTCCACACACATCATTTGCTGCATCCGCTGCACCCGATGTGGCCTCCTCTATATTGGGGAGATAGGCCGCCTACTTGCGGAATGTTTCAGAGAACACCTCTGGGACACCCGCACCAACCAACCCAACCGCCCCATGGCTCAACACTTCAAGTCCCCCTCCCACTCCACCAAGGACATGCAGGTCCTTGGCCTCCTCCATCGCCAGACCATGGCAACACGACGCCTGGAGGAAAAGCACCTCATCTTCTACCATGGAAGCCTCCAACCACCTCCGCTCCTCCCCCCCCACCCCCCAACCCCCTGCCATCTTATCTCAGTCCCAAGCCTCGGACTCAGCACCGCCTTCTTGACCTGCAATCTTCTTCCCGATTCTCTCCGCCCCCACCCACTCTCCGGCCTATCACCCTCACCTTAACCTCCTTCTACCTATCGCATTCCCAACGCCCTTCCCCCAAGTCCCACTTCCCGACCTTTTATCTTAGTCTCCTTGGCACACCTTCCTCATTCCTGAAGAAGGGCCTATGCCCGAAACATCGATTCTCCTGCTCCTTGGATGATGCCTGACCTGCTGCACTTTTCCAGCAACACATTTTACAGCTCTAGTACATGGATTTGCCAGCTTGAGCTTTCACAGCAAATGTGTCCTTGTGGTGTAACATGGTCATGGTGTCTTAGCATAACAATTTTGGTAAAAGGACTTGTTTGGCCTTGTAAATAACTTGCTGTGATTATGGGAAGCTTGTCTCTCCATGGGAAAAATGAACATATGTTCTCAGGAACTTCTTAATACTATCAGGCCATTCTTGGATAATGATCTTTTCAGTTGAGATGACTCACACTTGCTCTGGTCAATGTGTAAAGATCTATCAAGTTTGCAGTCTAGTGCATCGACCTGGCAAGCAAAAGGAACATTCAGACCTTAGTGTTGGTTGGATAATGTGCTTAGCACATCACAAGGAGTCATTCAGGTTCCTGCCATATATCTAACTTCAAAGTCATGTGCTTGTACTTTGACTAGCAAATACTGTAAATATGGCAGTGCACTCATTAGCTATTTACCACAATTCATTTCTTGTGGCTTATGATCTGATTCAATGGTGAGGCGCTTGTCAAAGAAATAGGTGTATAATTGCATGATACAAAACACCAGAGCTAACATCTCAAACTCTATATTGGAATAGATTACCAAAACCAATAGGACTGGAAAGTTGCAGTGACATTCAATGGTGTTGCCATCACTGAATACCCCGTATCAACATCCTGAAGGTTTACCATTGACCAAAATCTAATTGGACTTGCCATATAAATATATGGCTACAAAAGCAGGTCAGAGGCTTGGAATACAGTTACAAGTAACTCAACTCTTGACTCTCCAAAGCCTGTTCACCAACTACAAGGCTCAAATCAGGAGTGTGATGAAATACTCCCCAGTTTCTTGATGAACATAGCTCCAAAAATACTCAAGTAGCTTGACACCATCCAAGACAAAGCAGTCCACTTTATTGTGGATATAGTGCCAATGCTTGTGAATATAGTGCCAATGTAGTGCTATTTGTGGGTGGCGCAGTGGCACAGTGTTTGGCACTGCTGCCTCACAGCACCAGAAACCCGGGTTCAATTCCCGCCTCAGGCGACTGACTGTGTGGAGTTTGCACATTCTCCCCGTGTCTGTGTGGGTTTCGTTCGGGTGCTCCGGTTTCTTCCCACAGTCCAAAAATGTGCGGGTAAGGTGAATTGGCCATGCTAAATTGCCCGTAGAGTTAGGTGAAAGGGTAAATGTAGGGGAATGGGTCTGGGTGGGTTGCGAGTCGGTGTGGACTTTTTGGGCCGAAGGGCCTGTTTCCACACTGTAAGTAAGATAATCTAATCTAACCTAATCTAATCTAAAGCATTGATTCCTTTCACCACCAATGCTCGGTAGCTGCAACATCTACTATCTACGAGATGCACTGCAGAAAATCAGCTTAGACAGCACCTTCCAAACCCACGACCCCTTCCATCTAGAAGGACTAGGCCAACAGATACATGGGAACACCACTACCTGCAAGTTCCTCTCTAAGCCACTCACCGTCCTGACTTGGAAATTTGTCACCATTCCTTCTCTGTAATGGAGTCAAAATCCGGGAATTCCCTCCTTAATGGCATTGTGGGTCAACCTACAGCACATGATTTACAGCAGTTCAAGAAGACAACTCTGCACCACTGTCAAGGGCAATTAGAGATGGGCAATAAATGCTGGGCACTCAGCAATGCCCATGTCTCATGAGTGACTAAACAAAAATGCCGAGACCTTTTTGCAGTGCATCTATTTCCAGATCATACCTTCACTGAGTCATAGTGTTGCTGTTGGCAAGAATTTGCTGATAGAGCCTGTTTGAGGTAATTTAAGATGTGGTTGTCTTTCTGCATATAGGGAATGACTTTCTTGAGATAATATCTCATCACAGATACTTTTTCCATGAAGTTGAGATTATCCAGCAAAGAGGCCATTCCTCTTTACCCACTGGAGTGGACATATCTCTAACATCCTTGATCTTGCTTGGAGCAGGGTGAACTCCATTGGCAGAATAAATGGGTCGGAGAAAGTCTATCTGTCTAACATTGAACTAACACTGCATGCTATTAAATGTCATTCCATGTTGTTACAGCGCTGCCATCTGTAGGTGACGATTCTGGGCACTAACAGGAGTGAACCTGAGAAGGTCCACCTCAAAGCTCTGGGAATTAATACATTTACAATTAAACCAGAAAAATAAATAACAGCCCTCATGCCTCACAGTCATTTGCATATTCAGGATACATCATCTATGGCAACTCATGTCACCTCAAGACCCCCTAACCACCTCAGGTCCTCCAAGTTGTCCTATACCCCTTTATACTTCTGCACATGGCTCCTTATACTTTCTCTGCCCACCCAATACACATGACTAACCTTATGGCTCCTTATAGTACCTATGCAAACTGACTGATAATTCTTGACTACCCATAACCCTACCCACCACCATTTTCCCTTGCATCCTCTATGCTAACTCCTTGACTATCCACCATGGGCAAACTTCAAAAGCCATGGTGGAATGAAATGAAATAAAACTTTAAGTGTCAATACAGACTTCAACCTATTAGAAAATGCCCTCAATCATAGAAAATCCATTAAGTATATTTACATTCCTTCAGATATTTAAGCACAAGAGTGACCATTTAGCCATTCAACCCGACTCTGGTATTCAAGCGAATCATAGTTGATCTCCTCAATTTATATTTTCCACATTATTCAATATCCCTTAATGTCATTAGTCTCTAGAAATCCATGGTTTCTATGTTGAACCAAGACACTGTACAACTGCAGCAAGACATCTTTGCTTCTGTATTCATATCCCCTTGAAATCAATGCCAAATATTGTGTGGTATCATAATTGGTTGCTACTAATCACAAGAAAAACATGTTTTTAAGTACATAATCTTGTATGAAATTGCAAGTTTATACTCCTATCCCACATTAAAGATATCATACTCATTTTGAGGTGCGGATGAATCTGTATCTACAGTCCACCTACTGTGATAATATGTTGTTTATCATTAATCCCATAATGATAACATTCAGGCTTATGTCAATAGGTAGTGAGAAATTCCAAACAATTGCAATTGCAACTTGATGTATGTTTTCAAAAATTTTAACTTTTGGAGATTTAAATCTTCACGTGGGCAACACGATGGTTCAGTGCTTAGCACTGCTGCCTCACAGCACCAGGGTCCCAGGTTCGATTCCAGCCTTGGGCAACTGTCTGTGTGGAATTTGCACATTCTCTCAGTGTCTGCGTGGGTTTCCTCTGGATGCTCCGGTTTCCTCCCACATTCCAAAGGTGTGCAGGTCAGGTGAATTGCCCATGCTAAATTGTCCATAGTGTTAGGTGCATTAGTCAGAGGGAAATGGGTCTGCGTGGGTTACTCTTCAGAGGGTCAGTGTGGACTTGTTGGGCCGAAGGGCCTGTTTCCACACTGTATGGAATCTATTCTAATCTAAATGACTTGAGGGCTTAACAGTTTCACTGAACTTACTCTCTTTTTATACACATTTATGTATACTTTTAACAATCTCAAAGGGGAAACTGATCTTTCCAAAGTGAACTTTATCTTTTATGGTATATTTATATGTTACATATAGGGATATGTTACATTTTCAAAAGTCTCCTATAGTTCTTCAAATAATTGCAGCAGCATTCGTATTTTTTTCCTCATTGTCTAAACCTCACGAGTGAAGTTTTGGATATCCCATTAATGGAAATTGCATCTGTTATGAAGTTAGCTGCACTTTTACATCTATGCAGCTGTCTCTAGGAGCAATAATCTATTTCAAAAAATGAAAAACATTTGGCTTCTTACATAAGAAACGTGACATATATGTGGCTACTCTAACTCTGAGATTAAAGGAAAATACTTCTTTCCATGTAAGTACTCATGTAGTTTATTTAAATTAACTAGTGGCTTTAAGATGGAGTAAAACCTTCACAGGACAGGGAGAACATGGTCAATTGATGATTATGGCTGAAATGTCCACGCTGTATATGGTAGAGTGCTCTATTGTCTCTCCAATGAAAAGCACATTTTTAATGTACATTTGTTCATCTGACCTCTGTTGTCCAGACATTTTACCAGGTTATTTGGTGCTTTTTAATGCTCCTTCATTGATCCATGGCTAATCCATGCATTACTGCTGCTTGGCTTCCTCTCCCATGATAATAGCACACACATTGTTCCTCTATAAGCGATTCTTCTATAACAGGAACAATTATTTGGCCTAACATTACATTGAAATTGATCAATAATAAGATGGAAATTTTTACTTTAATTAACACCAGTCACTGAGTCTGTGTCTTGTCTGTTTTGTCATATATGTGGTGTTTACATTTACCTGCAGAAAATTACATCTTCCATTGTCTTAACCACTTAAATATTTGGAGTGTAAGTTCTGATCAGTTTCTCTGATTCCACTGCATCTCCTACTTTAATACCTTATGTAAATTTTGACCAATTTGCTTTGAGCAGTATTTGGTTTTGTATTAGGTAAGTTGTAATTCAGAGCTTGTATGCATTACAGTGCATTTATATAATTAAGGCAATCCACAGCTGAGATAATACCAAGAACCATGGAATCTGAAAATGCATCAGTATCTCCATAGTAACAGAATAGAAACTGAACTATTAGACTGTGTCAGGTACTTCATCAGTTCCATTAGCCAAGCTCTTGTAATGAAACTTAAAATGTATTGAGAAAAAAATGTAAATGCATATTATTCCCTTGAAATACAAGGAACACAACAGCTGCCTCACTGTTACGAGATGCAATTATGGACTCAAAAAAACACCAAATGCTTGTGACTTTATCAAAGTAGTAACTACAATAATGCCATCTATACGTCACCCCTCGGCATTCTTATTCATAAAACAAAGATTAACTGTAAAGAAACTGTTCTATAAAATACAATTGGTTTCGTGGTGATTATAGGCCATCTGATGAAATGATATATTCTATTAATTTGAACATATAAATCACAGAAAAGGTTGTATTTTTAAACTGCTTTGAATTTAAATCAATGTTGGCTTCATGATAATCCCAAAAATAATTGTCCTGTGATTCATTTAATCTTTCTAGTTTTTTCATTCCTTGACCAGAACGCAGTTTGGGTGTTGACCAATGATATCATTACATCTCACGTCAGCTACATGTGAAAAATTCCTTAAAATAGCAGCAGAACTATAACTTCGAAAAGATAATATTTCTGAGGTAAATAGTTTCTCTGCAGGGAGCCACATACATAAATCATACTGGAATTTCAATGGTTCATGAACACAAGACATCATGCTGAAGTGATACTGTGGAAAAAAGGAAGTGCTCTTCCAGGGCTCAGAACTGTTGCCATGTTTTCATCTTGTTGTTTTTCCCCAAAACTACGTTGTTGAATAGCCATTAAATTCAGCCAAATCATCTCTCAAATTGTTCTAATGGGCTATATGCGCGATGTATTCAAAAACTTTCAAAGCAACAGCAACAAAACTCCATTAAGAAATAAGTTCTCATGTAAAGATTCTCACAGAAGGATGCCACTTATGCGAAGCTTCCTGTGAATTTAATGACATATAAATACAGAAGATGTCTATGTTAAAAACGTTTTTAATGATGGCATTTGTGAGATGTGAGGTTAGTAATGTTACTGATCTATTTAACATATGTATATTTTAGTGAGGTTTCTGCAATTTTAACTGATTCTTTTCAGATGAGTTAATTTCCATCATTTATGAGAGTAATGTAGAATTCAATGGTATAAATCACACAAAATTGGACAATCCTATCTGTCTGGTTTTTCATCCTCGACATTTGCAGTTTCACCAGCCATTAAACTTCACTGCCCATATTAGCCAGCAAAATGTTAAGGACAGATTTATAGATCACTTCCTTCTAAATTCAAAAGCCCAAAACTGAAATCTTATATTTCTTCAGCTTTCAATAAACTGCAGATTTCTAACCAAACAATCCTGGTCTGGCAGTTGCGCAAACTAACTTTTCACTCAAATATTTATCCGCAGAATGATTCTATACTCCTTTCCAGGTGAAAAAATATATTGTGGTTTGACACAAGTCAAGTTCCTTCCAAAATGCTCAAAAACTTTCAGTTTCTGGGTTTCCTGTGGTAAAATAAATCCTTAATTATCCTGAACTAAAAACAAGCTCTCATCCTTCAATGTTTGCACTCCTGTTCATAGACCCAACACAGTATTAACAATCATCCATTCACACTACAGGGTTCCTGCTATCTTGACACATTCTGATTTGGTCAATTTTTAGGAGGACTGATCAAACTAGATATTTTATAAAAGAAACACCTTCTCGAAATTACCTAACATAATAAGCAAATACTTTAAAGTCCAAACTTTCCTTCTGGTTATTTAAGGTATTCTAGGGATTATGGGGGTAGTGTGGAAAATTGGCTTTGAGGCAGAAGATCAGCCACAATCTACTTACATAAGGCAGGGAAGAGTCAAGAGCTCAAATTGGTCATTTCTTTTTCTTATTTCTAACATCACCGTAATCTACTTTTCATGTTTCTTGTTGCTTTCTTAATGTAATATTAACATACTGTTTAGTGTCTCAATAGGGAAGTAGAATTGAAACACACTGAGAGGTCAAGGAATTTTTAAAATTATTGAACCTAATGCCTTCTGAAGTAATAAAAAATATTTAAGTCATATATAACATGATTGTCTTCACTCATATCTATGAAAATTAAAATAGATTAACAGAAATCAATATGGATTTTTCAAATTGATATCACAGTGTGCAATTGGTATGTAATGCTAATTTAGTCAATTATGTTTTCCCTCCACTATCGATACTTTATTAATTATCAGTCAACTGATTGATAGTCAATATATTGACTAATAGCACAAGAAAAGCAGTGCAAATAATATGCAAGTTTGTGAAAGCACAATGAAGATATAGCTATAGTCAAGCATTACTTGAGTAGGAGATTAGAAACTGATTGATTTCTGTGCTCGTTGATCCTCTTTATCATTTTATAAATAATTGACAAAGAGTGATTTAATATCTTCATTCCCCATCTATCACTGATACTCTCCCAAAAGGGAGAAATTCCACCCACTGTTAGTTTGTCCATGAAAAAAAATGTGGGAATTGAAAATGCTTAATATAATTAGACAATGTTGAAAGAGTTTTGGTGAAACTTGGTGATTGAGATAAGGATTGGCAGATGGCATTTAATGCGAACAAATGAAGGTAAATCATAGGCGAAAAAATTTGTGAGTGATAACTTTAACAATTCCAGAGCAGGAAAAAAATAAGATCAGTTCTCTAATAGGCTTTGAAGGTGTCTCAATTAGCAATTAAAAAGGCAGATGTAATGCCAGGGTACACTCCTGCACGGAAGTGGTGCTAGCTGTGAATAACACATTAATAAATTATTATACTTGTTTGAGACACTATGCTATTAAATAGGATATTATGCATTACAAAGGAAATAAGACACAGCAGAAAGCAATTTAAAATCTCCACTCAGTGGAAAGCACACAGATTGGAAGCTAAGTTCTAAGTTGCCCAATTTGCAGACTTTTTCTGCCTGGGATCCATCAAAAGCCAGGTGACAGATGTTTCCACCTACAATTCAGAGGGGGCTTCACTGGGTTGATTCCTGGAATGAAGGCATTGTTTTTGGAGGAGATAATTTGGCTTTTATTAACTGGAGCCTAAATGAATGAGAAGTGATGCTATTGAAATAAAAAAAGTACTGGAGGGGCTTAACAATAAATGCTCAAAGTATGCTTTTCCTCATGGGAAATGGAGAAGTCAGGGTCACAGTTTCAAAATAAATCCTATTTGAGACAGAGATAAAGAATTTGTTTATTCAGTGGGTCATTAATTTTGAAATTTTCTACCCCAGACAGTGATGGACAGTGGTTCATTAAATTCATCAAAGTTTGAGTTCCACAGATTTTTGACATCTAAGGGAAGCAACATGTATATTGGGCGGGGGTAGGGGCGGGGGCGGAGGGGGGCGTCAGGCAGGAAATTCACATTTAAAGTTAGAATCAAATCAGCCATGACCTAATTGAAAAGTATAGCAGGCTTGGGAGGCCAAATGACCAACTTCTGTGCTTATTTCTGATTTTCTTATGTCCTAATCTGAAGTTCCTGCATAAATATTAATAGGAGTCATTTCATGTAGCTAGGCTCCAAAGCCATTTCTATAGCCTAATAGGTGGAACATCCAGCATTTAAGATTTTATTCACCAGACTATAAGACCAAGCCAGAGGCTCAGCAGGCAGAAAGGGCCATTGTATTTCTGGGCCCAATATCTTCTTGGCATTGGAAGATTTTGTTCATGAAAAATAAGCCTGAATGCACTGTAGATGTATGGTTTGTCAAATTCAGGGTCTGGTCAATCATAAGTTCAAGGATGTTGATAGAATCCAAAAATGTGAATGTCATAGAGTCTTAGAGCTATACAGCATGGAAACAGACCCTTGGGTCCAACTTATCCACGCCAACAAGATATCCTAAACTAATCTGGTCCCATTGGCCAATATTTGGCCCATATCGCTCTAAAGTCTTCCTATTCATTACACCCATTTTAAATGGTGTAATTGCATCCACCTCCACTTCCTCTGGCAGTCCATTCTACACAGAAGGTGGTGCATGTTGGAACAAGTTGCCCTTCGAGTCCCTTTTAAATCTTTCTTCTCTCACCTGAAATCTATATCTCTAGTTATGGATTATCTACTCTAGGAAAAAGAGCTTGACTATTCATCTAAGCATAGTCAGATTTTATAAACCTCGATAAGGTGTCTTCCCCCATCCCCCTCTCCAGCGTCCGACATTCCAGGGGAAAATACCCCAGCCTATTCAGCCTCTCCCACAACTCAAACCCTTCAGTCCCGGCAACATCCTGGGTTATTGTTGCTACGTTCACCACTATGAATCCTTCTTATTGGTATTGTCAAACTACTGATATTATGTGGAGAAGGACGCTCTCATAATGTCCACAGCTAGAAGATAGTCTTGGTCTTAGTTAAATGGGAAGTTTATTAATATAATTTCGGAGCTGGTTACATTACATCTAAGATATAACAACAGATTATCAGGCTTACCTTAAGCTTAAGTATACATTACTATTTTATTTGCATGCTGTTAACAGTACGAACAATGAATAGACCCTCTTATGAACAGAGGCAGAATTTGCCTGGTTAGCACCTTCTAGGCACAGCTCTTTAGACTGTAAGAGGTGGAGCTTATCTTATGATGTCAGTTAGCCTTTTCAGTATTACGTACATGATACAGCACGTCCCTCAAGCTATTTTTCTGGTTTTTAAGGTTTTTGTACAATTCAAGTAAGTCAAGTAAGTAGTTCCTACCAAATTTCTCATTTGGATTGAAAATTTGCTGCCAGAATATGGAACATTCAGATACAGTTCCTTGCCGCACTGAAATCATGGTGAATGTTTAATTGTTTAGAGCTCTTTGGTGCAGATGTCACTGTTGAATATTTGTTTCCCTTGGAAGATCTTTAGTTTCCTCAAATTGTGTCAGAGAAGATTGTTGCACTTCTGAAAGAATGAATCTTCTCCTCTTGATGTTGCTATACTTAATAGATTCATATATCCTTCCATTCTTGCTCATATTCATTTGGATAATGGTTTTTTTCAGGTTCAATTATGGACAGTAAAGCTGATTTGATTTGTTTTGATATTGCTTTTAAGTAGCTGAACTGGCTGTAACAATGTCTAACACTAATTTTTGGTTGATTGTTTTGTGAAGGATATCAGATGAACAGATTTTGTAGACTTTTCTGTAGTTAGAAGGCAAATGAATAATTCCTCCAAACCTGTAAGGCATGTAAATTGTCATACATGAACATGATAAATGTCAGGCTGGGTATTTGTTTTCTTTGGTTCTGTGGTCATTCTTATAAGATCTACGAAGCCTTTTTCTCATTAAATTCCAGTACAATGATCACTGGTATTTGCAGGTTAAACTGATTTAGGTTTCCAACATAGCGCAGAATTTTAAAAGAATACCATGTGTTTTAATCTCAAGTGCAACATTTTAGTTTTTAATATCAGACACTGTTGTTCCATATTTATTTTAATAGTACTTGCAGCGGTTTTGAACGGCATTTTGTCTGCATTGTGTAGCTTGATCAGAAGACTTTAGTTTCATTTTCCTCAACAAAGGATTTTCATCAGCTAAAGCAGTAGCACTCACCCCAGTGACAAGTTTAAAATTAGTTGGATGACCATTAACCTGTATGGTCTATGTCATGCCTGGTCCTGACGAATCTGCTATTACTGCAGGAAAGGTTGATTTCTGCCTTTGTGTTGGTGTATCATCATCTAATGGTGTGTGTTCTCATGAAGGTATGATTTGGATTTTCTGGATTTTCCACCAAAGTTACGTGCTGTAAGGTGTTAACCTCTGTGCAATCTGCATTATTTATTCTGTGATTTGATGGTTTGGTTTTAATAACTGTGTATTCTCTGGAGATGTGCCACTTTCTTACAAAAGTTGCATGAGTGTGACATCACTGAATGTTGCTTCTTTTTATTTGACTTCCTTTAACTCTTCAACTGGAAGTGAGAGATTAGTTTCAAGAATTTTAAGCACATTTTGTGCTGGTCCACTGAGTGTTTTCATGCTTTTCCACGTTAGAAAGTTTAAACATTTGGGTGAGATTCTTCAGGTTGGTTGACTTCCTGCATTCTTCATTCTCCAACTGTTCTTGAATTCACATTGAATTGGCTGAAGCACGCCATCTGTGATGCTGGGAACCTTTGGAGAAGCCAGGATGGAGTTTATACTTCTTGCTGAAGATAATTGCAAGTGTTTCGGCCTTTTCTATTGCAACAATGTGCTGGGCCCATTCATCATTGGCGATGGGATGTTTGAGGAGTCTCCACCTCCACTGAGTTGTTTAATTGTCCTCCATATTCACAACTGAGTTTGACAGGATTGCAAAGCTTAGATCTGATTGATTTGGTTGTAAAATCACTTAGCTATCTGCTACTTATGTTGTCTGTAAATAGTCCTGTGTGTGACTTGACCATGTTGACACCTGCCTGGTGCTGCTCACCATGCCCATGTGCACTCTTCATTAACCAGAGTGATATCCCATCTCGATGGTACTGATTAGAGTGAGGATACACTGAGTCATGAGATTGCAGGTTGCACTGGAGTACAGTTGAGCCACTGCTGATAATGGCCCACAGCACTTCCTAGATGTCCAGTCTTGAGTTGCTAGATCTGTTCAAAGTGTATCTCATTTAGTACTGTGATAATGTCACACAACGCAATGTTAAGTAGTAACAATATATTAACAATGTGGTCTCCACAACAACTGTGTAGTGGTCACTCTTACTGATACTGTCCGATAGAGGTGCAGTTGCAGCCGGCAGATTGGTAAGGATGGGGTCAAATATGTTTATCCCCCTTAGTTCCTTCAGCATCTGCCACAGAGCAGCAATATCCTTTAGGACCCGATCAGTAGTGATGCTGCTGAGCCACTTGGTGATGGACATTAAAGACCCCCACACAGAGCACATTCTGCTTTATCTCCTTCAGTGCTTCCTCCAAGTAGTACTCAATGTGGAGGGGTACTGATTCATCAGCTGTGGAATAGCAGTATGTGGTATTCAGAAGGAGGTTTCCTTTTCCGTGTTTAACCTGATGCCATATGACTTCATAGAATCCAAAGACAATGTTGAGGACTTTTACAAAAACTCCAGTGAGGCATTCAACAGGGTTTCTCATGGGAGACTGGTTAGCAAGGGTAGATCTCATGGAATACAGGGAGAACTAGCCATTTGATACAGAACTGGCTCAAAGGTAGAAGACAGAGGGTGGTGGTGGAGGGTTTCTTTTCAGACTGGAGGCCTGTGACCAGTGGAGTGCCACAACAATCAGTGCTGGGTCCATTGCTTTAGGTCATTTATATAAATGATTTGGATGTGATTACAGGAGGTTTAGTTAGTAAGTTTGCAGGTGACACCAAAATTGGAGGTGTTGTGGACAGCAAAGGTGACCTCAGATTATAACAGGATCTTGATCAGATGGGCCAGTGGGCTGAGGAGTAGCAGATGGAGTTTAATTTAGATAAATGTGAGGTGCTACATTTTGGAAAGGCAAATCAGAGCAGGCCTTATACACTTAATAGTAAAATCCTGGGGAGTGCTGCTGAACAGAGTGCAGGTTCACAGTTCACAACAAGTTTCAAGGTTCACAGTTCCTTGAAAGTGGAGTATCAGATGGATAGGATAATGAAGAAGTCATTTGGTATGCTTTCTTTTTTTGGACAGAGCATAGAGTATAGGAGTTGGGAGGTCATGTTGCAGCTATACAGGACATTGGTTAGGCCATGTTTGGAATATTGTGCACAATTCTGGTCTCCTTCCTGTCAGAAGAATGTTGTGAAAGTTGAAAAGATTTACAATTATGTTGCCAGGGTTGGAGGATTTGAGTGATAGAGAGCAGCTGAATAGGCTGGGGCTGTTTTCTCTGTAGCATTGGAGGCTGAGGGGCAACCTTATAGAGATTTATAAAATCATGAGGGGCATGGATAGGGTAAATAGACAGGGTCTTTTCTCTGGAGAGAGGGAGTCCAGAAATGGAGGGCATGGGTTTAGGGTGAGAGGGAAAAAATTTAAAAGGGAACTAAGGGGCAACTTTTTTATGCAGAGGGTGGTGCATGCGTGGAATGAGCTGCCAGAGGAAGTAGTGGAGGTTGGTACAGTTACAACATTTACAAGACATCTGGATGGGTATATGAATAGGAAGGGTTTAGAGGGATAGGGGCCAAGTGTTGGCAAAAGGGACTAGTTTAGGTTAGGATATCTGGTTGGCATGAACGAGTTGGACCAAAGGGTCTGTTTTTGTGCTGTTCATCCCTATGACTCTCTTAACTCCCTCCCAGTTCTATACCACTAACTCTTGCTAGGTATGTTCTGCCCCACGGCAAGGTTGGTGTTACCTGAGAAATGGCCGACAAGGTCCAAGTCTGAGAGAATGTCTCTGTCAAGTTGTTGTTTGACAAGTCTGTGGGACAGCTCTTCCAGTTTTGGCACTATGATCCAGATGACAGTAAAACAGACTTTCAGGGTTGAGTGTTTGCTATTGGCATTTCCAGTGCCTAGCTCATTGTTAGGGGGTCTATCTGTCTGATCTCATTCCCATTTTGAGGCCTTTTATTGGTTTGATACAACTGACTGGCTTGCTAGCCCATTTCAGAGGCCAATGTGCCACATTCTTGCAGTCTGAAGTCACCTGTCGGCCCAAGCAGGTAAGGGCAGTAGATTTCCTTCCCTCAGAGATATCAGTGAATGAAATTGGTTTCAATGAGAACTGTTTCAGTGCCATAATTCAAATTTTAAATCCAGATTGTTTAAAATTCAAATTCCATCACCTCCTGAGATTGTTTCAAACCAAGGTCCCAGAACATTCCCTTGGTCTCGAGATTCCTGGTCCTGCAACAATGCCAGTATCCCATCACATACCCCCCTTTCCAGCACATGATTCACTTTCGCTTGTAACATTTCTAAAAGAGATGGATCAGAAATTCTGGTGATAACATTTACTCTCATTAGGTCTGGTTGTAAATCATCATAATCTCAAAATTCTGACAATATGCAAAGATCAATATTAAAGTTGTCACATGTTCTCATGGAAGGTGTACCTTCCTATTAAATGTTTACTGAGCAAACATTACTTGAGCCACATGCTGTTAATGCTCAGAACAATCACTGAAGCACTGTAGACGTCTAATGGATATATGAGGAACTCATAGGCCACAGAACTCTGGTTAGCTCGTCTCAGGATCGGTCCTTTGTATTTTGATGGAAAGAGCTTTTCCTGTGATGTTGGTTAACTCTTTACCATGCAAGTTACTACATGCAATAAGAACTATCTTTGCTGATCTTCCATTCATGTGTTGGGAATGATCTGATTTTGCTAGAGAGCAATCTGTCTTTTACAGTCAGTTATCAGGGACTCTGTTGGAATGGAATGAAATCAATAACAAATACTAATGCATTAAACTGCCTTTTCTTGAACAGGAACATGTACTTGCACTGTACCTTTGATGTGGAATATTTAATAAATAAATTAACCCTGTGCATGGCTAACCAGCAAGAACGAACATAAATCCAATAAATTCTAATCGAGCAGGCAAAAATTTAGGCTCAGAATTTTCTTATTGTAACACAAGTGTAAAATTGCAAGCATTTAAAAAAATTGTTCTTGGGATGTAGGCATCAGGGATAATGCAAGCATTTATTACCCAACCTGAATTGTACTTGACCAGGTGACTGTGGCTGCCTCTTAAACTGGTTGAGTGAACACCACTTTGTCAGAGGATACTGGATCCATTAAGGCCCTAGCACAGTGTGACACTGCACTTTACTTTCAAGGTCAGAGCCAAAAACAGCAATATCAAACAAATAAAGGCTATTACATTTCCAAAGCTGTGCATTCAGTTATATTGATTGTACAAGAAGTGATGCAAATTGTATTGGATTTTTTTTAGCAAAGATATAAAGGTAGTATGAAACAAAATGTCAATAATACTATGACTAGACTGACTACATTGATGAGATAATTTTAACAGCAATTAAAATAAATAGCGTTTTAAATAAATGTAAAAGGCCCAGAGTACAATGAGTCGAATTGTACATTTCTTGGCCGAAGTATGAGTTGCACTGAGTTTTTTGGAGGGTTTTCCACCATGAGACATGGTGAAGTTTCTCATCGTGACTTACCTAATGCACCCCAATAGCTACCTACCCTGTCTTTGTGGTATCCCTCTCTTCTCATTCCAACCTCATTTTATCTCCTTTACCACCATTACTATTTCTTTTGTCTTTTTGGCACTGAACACCCTCTCAGTTTGATCTACTTGTTCCTCCTTACCCTCAGTCAACAGTTTAAAATCTTCCATTTTCTAGTTTCTTTCACTTCTGAAGAAGAGTCCTATTGGGCTTGAGACATTAACTCTGTTTCTTTCTCCACAGATACTTTCTCTGGCACTTTTTGTTTTTATTTCAGATTTCCAGCATCCATAGGATTTTGCTTTTAATTCCAAACCTGAGCTTTTATTTACAGACATCAAAGGTGAACACAAACAAACCAATCGACACTTCAATTCACCCCAAAACACAAACCAAATGTGTGCATCACGGCCAATGACTAGGCAATATTCCCAAGATCCACAAGCCTGACCACCCTGGCCGACCCATTGTCTCAGCATGCTCCTGCCCCACTGAACTCATCTCTACATACCTCGACACTGTCCCATCCCCCCTAGTCCAGGAACTCCCCACATACGTCAGAGACACCACCCTCGCCCTCCACCTCCTCCAAGACTTCCATTTCCCCGGCCCTCAACGACGCATCTTCACCATGGATATCCAATCCTTCTACACCTCCATCCGCCATGACCAGGGCCTCCAAGCCCTCCGTTTTTTCCTCTCCTGACGTCCCCAACAGTACCCTTCCACCAACACTCTCATTCGTTTGGCCGAACTGGTCCTCACCCTTAACAATTTTTCCTTCGAATCCTCCCACTTCCTCCAGACCAAAGGGGTAGCCATGGGCACACGTATGGGCTCCAGCTATGCCTGTCTCTTTGTTGGCTACGTAGAACAGTCGATCTTCCGTAATTACACCGGCACCACTCCCCACCTCTTCCTCTGCTACATTGATGACTGCATTGGCGCCACTTCATGCTCCCGCGAGGAGGTTGAGCAATTCATCAACTTCACCAACACATTCCACCCTGACCTTAAATTTACCTAAACCATCTCTGACACCTCCCTCCCCTTCCTGGACCTCTCCATCTCCATTAATGACGACCAACTTGACACTGACATTTTTTACAAACCCACCGACTCCCACAGCTACCTGGATTACACCTCTTCCCACCCTACCTCTTGCAAAAATGCCATCCCGTATTCCCAATTCCTCCACCTCCGCTGTATCTGCTCCCAGGAGGACCAGTTCCACCACAGAACACACCAGATGGACTCCTTCTTCAGAGACCGCAATTTCCCTTCCCACGTGGTTTAAGATGCCCTTCAACGCATCTCGTCCACATCCCGCACTTCCACCCTCACACCCCACCCCTCCAACAAGGATAGAACGCCTCTGGTGTTTACCTTCTCTACCAACCTTCGCATAAACCAAATCATCCACCGACATTTCCGCCACCTCCAAAAAGACCCCACCACCAGGGATATATTTCCCTCCGCACCCCTTTCCGCCTTCCGCAAAGACCGTTCCCTCCGTGACTACCTGGTCAGGTCCACGCCCCCCTACAACCCACCTTCCCGTCCTGGCACCTTCCCCTGCCACCGCAGGAACTGCAAATCCTGTGCCCTTACCTCCTCCCTCACCTCTATCCAAGGCCCTAAAGGACCTTCCACATCCATCAAGGTTTTACCTGCACATCCACTAATATCATTTATTGTATCCGTTGCTCCCGATGCAGTCTCCTGTACATTGGGGAGACTGGACGCCTCCTAGCAGAGCGCTTTAGGGAACATCTCTGGGACATCCACACCAATCAACCACACCACCCTGTGACCCAACATTTCAACCCCACCTCCCCCCCCCCAACTCTGCCGAGGACATGGAGGTCCTGGGCCTCCTTCACCGCCGCTCCCTCACCACCAGACGCCTGGAGGAAGAACGCCTCATCTTCTGCCTCAGAACACTTCAACCCCAGGGCATCAATGTGGACTTCAACAGTTTCCTCATTTCCCCTTCCCCCACCTCACCCTAGTTCCAAACTTCCAGCTCAGCACTGTCCCCATGACTTGTCCTACTTGCCTATCTTCTTTTCCACCTATCCACTCCACCCTCCCCCCGCCCCCGACCTATCACCTTCATCCCCTCCCCCACTCACCTATTGTACTCTATGCTACTTTCTCCCCACCCCCACCCTCCTCTCGCTTACCTCTCCACCCTTCAGGCTCTCTGCCTTTATTCCTGATGAATGGCTTTTGCCCGAAACGTCAATTTTACTGCTCCTCGAATGCTGCCTGAACTGCTGTGCTCTTCCAGCACCATTAATCCAGAATATATTCCATAATGATCTGCCGCACCCAGCTGTCATTTACTGGAACCTGGTGTCAATCATATCCTATCTGACTCATAGTGCCTGACACAGCTAAGCTTTGTCATAGACAAGGAGAGCTTCTTCCTCCTCAACATCTTCTTCCTGCCCCTTGAAAGTCTCCTCCCAAACCCTCAGCCCCAGGACGATGTGTCTATCATGCTCACTGAGATTTTCCACCTGTTTTCCCACACCCCCTCCGCCCATATAACTTGAGTCCCATCCTGTCACTGTCCTTGTCCCCCTTTCTCCAAATGCACCTGCTTCTCCTCACCCAAGCTTTGACTCCCCCACATCTTTTGTCAATAATACCTTCCACCCTCCCCAAATTCCCCCACCCCTCCACCATACAGCTACAGGGCCTCCTTGGTACCCTCCTCAGCAGTCAATAAATAGACACCAGGATTGTGTTCAGCCCAGACCTCTGACTGACTTCACTGAGAAGCCCTAGTCATGATTGACCCAATCCCAACAACTTTGTCTGCAGCTCCCTGTCAGTACGTGGTTCCCCAACTCCTCGAGCTGAATATATATGACGAGCTGGTTGTTGCCCACACCTGCATTGGTCAGACATGTCTCCTGACTGTGACTGGCCCAAACAGATCACTGACTTTGGACTGAGTGCATATTGTGCCTGTGACTGTCAGTACCAGACCGATCGTGGCCCTCTGTTGACCAGACTGAAGACTAGCCACTGTCCACTTTCCAACATGGTCATTTGGATAAGTAAATGTGCCATGTGTTTGCCATGCAGTGAGCTGGCACATGGCGTAGGTGTTAGATTAGGTCTTGGTGTTCCAGATAGCAATATCAGCTATCACTCCCTCTTCCTCCAGCCAACCTTGATAGATTCCTATTGACAAGCAACCTGTGTTTCTGCTCAATAAAGCACTTGAATACGTCGGCATTGACAGCCCTTAAACTCTTGACAAGACGCTTACAGGAATGAAATGATAATTCAAGGTAAAGCATGGATGCTGTGAGCACACAGGGAGACACTATATGAGTAAGCGCTGTGAGAGCAATTGAGCAGTCCTGAGATGCAGCCTGGTTCAGTTCATGAGCTGGCTACCTGTACACACACATACAATCTCTTCCTGTAACCTCTCAATATTAACCAATAATGCACCCTGCCATTCAGGTCTGTCCTTCCCATGTGCATGTAAGTGCACCTATGATGAGGGGCCATGAAGGTTATAAGGTGTTGACAACTCCCAGATACCAATGTCTGTGAACAGGGTTGTGTGCAGCCAGTGTCCATGAATCTAGCACTGAGACGCTGCTTTGGGCTGAGCAACATGGAGGATCTTTACAGCTGGCAGCAAGTTGATTTCACCAAGTATTAGCTCCGCTCTGACTTCCACATCAAAGAATTCTCAATATCTAGTTTATTCAGTGCATTTGGTAACACAGGAAGCTGCACATTAATGAGGTGAGTTGTGAAGTTAGTGAGGTATTTAACAAGCAAGAATCTCTCTTCACTAACAACTCGCTGCTGCCTAGTGAGGCTCTTGCCTCAGTGCCCTGCTATTGCATAACAAATGCAGCGAGTTGCTCCCAACAACAAGGTAGGCCTTGCTGGTCGTCTTGTACCAATCTGCCACATTTTCTCACACAGCCCACATCATTCCGACCCACTACAGCCCACATCATTCTGACCCGCTATAGCCCACATTATTCTGCCCAATAAGATATCGGATTAGTCCACAACAATGGGAATATTACCTGGTCAAGATGTGTTTTCCAACAAATGCACCCATTCATGACACAATGTTTTTGGAAAGTCACAGCTTTCTTGCTTTACTTAACACGCTCAGCTTTGCTTTAGCTGAAAACAAAGATAAACGGAGGGATCCTAACGTGGCTTGCAGATTTGATTCTAGATGAAGAATTCCTTCAAGCACAGAGCTGCCAATTTAGCCAAATCAGTGGGGAACCTTTCACACATGCCTGTTCCTTTGAAAAAGCCTGCTGTTTTTTTCCCCACCAGGCTGGTAATTATAATATTAATTATTTCTATTATCTCAGTGGATTGGAATATGAATAGCAGCTCCTTGCTGTCAAGATAGATGCCTACTAGGTCAGGCCTGAAACAACAGTTTTGAAATACCTGTCAGTCATTCTCTTCATGGCTGTGACAATCATAGATTTGTTCTCCTGGTGGTGAATGCTGATGTCAATATTTCACAAAAGCAACCGAGATCTGATTCCATTTGTTTATGAGTAAAAATATAAACAGAAGCTCGCACGTTTCCTTGACCTAGTATTTTATTATCTGAGCATTACTGTTTTAATCCACAACCCTTTGTTCCTTTCAGAAGCAGATAGCAGTGTCTTATTTCAAACTCGTCCTTCCAAATTTCATTTGAATAAACATAGACCTAGAAATTTCACCACACTTGAAAGAAGTGCTTAGAGAGCTGGTGCATGTTTAATGTGGTCATGACAACCATGACAAATTGGTGCCAACAGCTTGTTATCCTGACTCAGGAGTACAGCCATTTGTAACTATACATCTTTGATTGGTTATCAGCCTGTTGGGATTACTCATGGAACGGTTTGAGCAATACCATTTATAGGCAGCCAATGTCTCTTAAAGGTAAGGTGTACTCTCGTGGTCTCGTAAAAATATCGAAAAGACATGCAGTGAAGTACTGTGACAGAAATACCTAACTATGCATGTTGTGTTTCTGGCCTTAGCCTCCTTTTTCTGCTGAATTTTCAACCACACATACTTTAGCTTTGAATATTGTCCTTAACCTTAGTACCACTCGTCCTTACATCTAAATCTATTTCTATTGCTTTTGGCACTATGTCTTACCCTCTTTTGTGTCCTCTGTTTCTTCCCAGTTGCTGTATTTGAACTGCTTTTGCATAACAATTCCATGTGTATTTTTTTAAACATAAAACTTTTGTCATGTATTAACATGATTTTATGGTAAAATAAATAATCTTGAAAAAGTCTTTATTATCACATAACACATTAACTCGTGCCAAATGGTTTTGAAATGATTACAATTGATTTTCTCGTCAGAACTCACTGGAGTCAAATTTTCCTTCAACATCCCAGTGATATGGTTATTTACACTAATATCAAGTGATTTTTCTTCTCTCTTATTACAGGAGTTTGTTAGCAACAATATGCAAAATCTCTTCTATGTTGAAAGAGATACACTACAAATGTACAGAGGGGAAGGTCTGGCAATGACTGGAACAGTAACAGATAAAGTATTCCAATATCCCCTTTCTTGAAAACATTATTAATCATTTCTGTGTTAGACCAAGATAAGACTTTGCCAGAACTGTTCCTTTTAGAAAGTGGATACATTTTAGCAATTTGACTGACAAAAGTTGAGTTCTAATAAAATTATTTTAATAAAAGCATATCAGTTACCCTGAAAATGAGTTGGTACAAAATATCCTTTTCAGTTCTGTGCTTGAAATGTTGTACATTGCCAGAAGGACTGCAAATCCGATCAGTGTAGCATGCAATGGAACTGGTTTGGAATACAAGGCCAAGTAAGGTGTTACTTCTTTTTCAAAAATCCATGACATTTTACAGGGTGTACAATATAAATGCCAGATGAATGGGAAAGATAACATCAAATATATTAAATTTTAAGCTCTAGTTTAAATACCCCAAGTTTGACACCTATTCAAGGTGTTATAATCAGAAAGGCAAACACCACTCTCCGCAGACTCCATTTTCACCTTTGCATTTTGGGTAATTTATGACGTCCTCACCATATTTTACACTTTTTTCTCAGATTATGATGTGTATAACTTAAACAACAACTTCAGCAGAAATTTCAGGCCACAGCCATAGAAGTCTGTTTAAAGAGGTAGGCCACTTCCAGACAGTTGGATTTGTGAAGTCAGAGACATTTAAGAGATGGAGTAATAGTAAATGTAAAAGTAATTAGATACAAGCATGTATGAATGTTCACTCTGGAGAAAAAAAACTATTGGGAAGTTGTTGTAAGGTAAAGGTTCTGACAAAGTTAATGTTGAAGTTGCATTAGCTCCACCCATTCAGATAATGTAACACCTTTTTTGAGTCGAAAATCATGAAGTTGGGCACAAGGTCCAGATGGAGACATATAGGGTACACCTCAATCCTTGCCTTAATGTTGCAGAGTTAGACGTTGGTATGAAGACACTGTAGGATTGAAAACGCAGCTTGGAATCGGATAAGTTGCAAGTAATCTGGTTCTGCCTTATAGTAAAATTAGGTCCGCATTCAGGTGAGTCAGCAGTAATAGGCATTATCAAACACAACTACATACAAGAGATAGGAAGAGGGGTAATCTTTGAAACCTTACGTTGCAGATTCCAGTTCCATATGATCTTACATTTCAATGACACAATTCCTTATACACATGCCCAGCAGATCAATAGTTAATTCTTTACATCATGTATCACTGCATTTTACTTCTCTGCTGCCTTTTTAAAGATTAACATTCAACTCTTAACTCCATGCTTCCTAATGTCACTCTACATTCACCCCTCCCCAACAAGGTTCGAGGCATTAATCTCCAATAGTATTCTCTGCACTCCTGGAGGATATCTGGGATCTATGTATTCCCTTATCATCATCGAGGGATAAATCACATTGGTGGAGTACAATGGTAACCTTTCCCAGCCTCAGGTTCTGATTTGTACAGTGCTGATAATCAATCAAAAAAATGGATTAAAGCATTAATTTTCCAGTACTCAAACTCTCATAATGGCTTTGGGAGGATAGCAACAAATTGGAAGTCTCCTTCTCCTATCTATCACTAACCCACTCTGATCCAGTGAAGAATCTAATGGACAAAAAGAAGAATGAAGAACAATCTGAAGTCAATCTGGACATAACACAATGATGAATCCCCCACCACTCCTACGATATAATTTGCATTTTCCATATTTGGTGAAATCTGTAACACTTGCTTCAGTATGTGGCAGCTCCTCGGCAGATAAGAAAATTGCCAGAACTGCACCATAATTTGAAAGTGCACCATCATCAAGATGGCAATGAACTTCTTTACTTTAACCCTTCTTTGTTCTGCTTATGTGGTTGGTATCTACATGGACCACCATGACTGAATCAACCTTCTCCCACTGAAAGCTCCTCTCCAGCTCTGAGTTGATGGTCCAAACCTTAGTACTAAGCAGGCAACACAGCCATTTGGACTCACTCAGAGAATAGTATCAATCTCTCTGATTATATTGTCACTCTACCACCATTCTATGCCTTTCTGTACTTCCCACTTGAATGGCTTCCTGCACCTTGGCGCCATAGTCAATTAGCTCATCTGCAGCTGCAGCCTCAATTCTTCTCTCTCAAGTAAACTGAACAAATCTGACATCATTTGGATAATTGCAAAGGCTAAGCAGCCTGTTCTTCAACATTCTAGGTCTCCTTACGCGTCTCACTCACAATCATACTCTCCTATCCCTTAACACTGTTCAAATCAAATTACTGTATCATAAGAGGTATGACCACCTCTATGTACAAAGAATCCAATTAGCTTTTCCTCTCCCTGATACATTGCTACATCTGTAATTCATCCTCCAGCTCAGGAACTCTGAGCTGAAGGTGTTCAAACTTCACAATGTACTGGATTAGACGAGCATTCAGCAATTTCCAACACTTATAGCTGTGAAACCTCATCATCTTGCCATCATTATTCAATTCTAATTGTCCACTTAATTAAATATATATTTGAATAAAATAATGTTCTTATATATTTATTAACCATAACCTCAGTTGTGGTTGGAATCTTTGGCATAGAATAAATCTTACTCACTTACCAGATACCCATTAGATAATTAGCTTCTTCTCCAGCGGCAGAGTAAGAACCAATTCCTGAATGTTGAAATTGTTGGCAAAGCAAAAGCAAAGGAGCGTCTCTTTCCCTTCCTCCCTCAACTTTCTTAACTATTAGCTCCCAGCACACTATTTTGAGTTGCACTTCCTTACTACCTTAATTATCCAACTCTATTTCAAGTCATACTCCCTAACTCACTTAAAGTCCACAACCACCTGATAAATGAGCAGCACTCCAAAAGCTAGTGCTTCCAAATAAACCTGTTGGATTATAACGTGGTGTTGTGTGATTTTTCACTTAAAATAGAGTGGTTGAAGTATGTTCTATAAGTCATACACTGAATTAGCTAGTATTGAACACTCGTCACAGAACGGATACAATAAATGACATTGGTGGATTCCACATCCATCAAAGTTTCACCTGCATCCGTGACTACTTGGTCAGGTCCACGCCCCCCACCCGTCCTGGCACCCTCCCCTGCCACCGCAGGAATTGCAAAACCTGCGCCCACACCTCCTCCCTCACCACCATCCAAGGCCCCAAAGGAGCCTTCCACATCCATCAAAGTTTCACCTGCACATCCACCAATGTCATTTATTGTACCTGCTGCTCCTGATGCGGTCTCCTTTACATTGGGGAGACTGGATGCCTCCTCGCAGAGCGCTTCAGGGAACATCTCCGGGACACCTGCACCAATCAATCCCACCGCCCCGTGGGTCAACATTTCAAATCCCCCTCCCACTCTGCCGAGGACATGCAGGTCCTGGGCCTCTTCCACCGCTGCTCCCTCACCACCTGACACTTGGAGGAAGAACGCCTCATCTTCCGCCTCAGAACACATCAACCCCAGGGCATCAATATGGACTTCACCAGTTTCCTCATTTCCACATCCCCCACCTTACCTCAGTTCCAACCTTCCAGCTCAGCACTGTTCTCATGACCTGTCCTACCTGCCAATCTCCCTTCCCACCTATCCACTCCACCCTCCTCTCTGACCTTTCACCTCCATCCCCACCCCCATTCACCTATTATACTCTTTGCTACCTTCTCCCCAGCCCCACCCGATCCTGACCCCCACCCCCCGCCCCTATTTATCTCTCCACCCTGGAGGTTTCCTGCTTCTATTCCTGATGATGGGCTTTTGCCCGAAACATCAATTTTCCTGCTCCTCGGATGCTGCCTGACCTGCTGTACTTTTCCAGCACCATTCTGCTCTAAACTATAGCAATACGCTAAACTGTTCTCATCAAGACATGAAGCATTTTAATACCTGCTAACCACTGACACCAGTTTATTCATTACAAAGTCTGGTCAGGACCAATCACATGATCTAGAGGGTCTAGTAAAGGAAAGACTTTGTCCATCATTGGCTGAATTTGCTATGTGAGCTACATTGATCGAAACCTTTTGCTTTCCTGCCAGCAAAGATCAGGTCCACACTCACAGGCTTTATTGAAAATAACTCTACACAGGCAATTGGCAAGAGAGGACCACTCTGAAACCCTATAAATACAGGTTCCAGTTCCTTGTGATCACTGGTAGAACTACAAGGGCATACAATGCGGTGCACAATGCTTGGTTACATCCCTACAAGAGAATTACCTGTCCTATTGCTCTCTTGACTGTAGGGATACTTGGTGCTGATTTGAAGTGTATTACTAATATCAAATAAAACTTCTATTTCCACTTTTTCTATGAATATCGATTATATTTTGAGATTTAAATTTCATGATTATGCTCATATTTGTATGTGCATTATATATCAATGGCTGTTATAATTAAGGGACTGATCATCTGTAGGTAATGCAGTGCAACTTGGAACTGTGCCAGAGATGCGACAGGAAATTCTGAAGCCTTGAGAGTCGTATCTATTTAAGTAATGGTGGCAGACATCCAAACTGTTTGGAGTGCATCTCAGGCATCTACAAACAGCTCAAGGCTGTCAGACAGGAGCCTCTAAAAGATTATTTAAATGAGCTTAACGGCAGGCCTCTAACATCCTCAGCCTTAAGGTTCCTTCACCAGTAGGAGGGAAAATATTTCCTGTTGACATTGTAATTACCCTTAAATAAAAAGTAAAGGACAATAATATACCTGACATTTAAGTGACAATGCTCAGATTCATTAAAATAAATCTTTGCACCTCAGAGCAACTTTAAACTGAGATTCTTTAAAGGCCACATCAGTCGTCAGCACTAAGTGAACACAAAAACTAGCCTAATACATAAAGTTCATCAATTGAGCCTTGAGCTACATTCAGCCTTTGTTGTATTCAGCATGTGACATACTTTATACTACTACTGTGCAGAAACTGATACAAATCTACCTTTCTTCTTTACTATTTTCCTCCACCTTAACACTCAGAGAGCCGAAGTATACATAAGGAAAGTAGAATCAGGAAAGTTCTCAACTGGGCAGAGAATGCCCTGAATCTTCAGATTTTCATTCGGGTAGCAGAGGGATACTAACAGGACCCACTCTCCCAGAAACACTGTGAAGGCAACCACAGGGCTGTTGGCTGCCAAGTGGGAGGGTTGGTGCTGGTTAAAAGGCTCACCTCATGCTCTGGCATATTATCCCAGTTACAATAAAAACAACATATCAACCCTTACCCCAGCACATTTCCCAAGTCTTATCCATATTAAGTCTTGTCTGGTGCCTCTGGAGGCACCTCATACCTACACCCAACTCCATTCACCTGTACAGCCCATATGTCAACTTAATACCAAATTGTCCCAATGCATCCCAATTATTATAGCCACAGGCCAATTTCATGTCAATTTATTCTGAACCCATGACACACTCTACCCACAACCCTTTGGCTAGACTCTTCCCATGCCAACTCACCCAATATCCACCATAGGCAGATCTCGGTTGCCATGGTAAGTTGAAAAAAAACTGAAGATATCAGTTTTTATGGTAGTCTTCCCTTCATTTTAAAATAACACTCTCTTCAAGCATGTTGTTCATTATGAAAACATTTTCTTCAAGTATTTAATTCATGATAGAAACAAATGTTCGTAGATATAACCAAACATCAAAGACAAGTAAAATAAAATCACAAACTGTGGTTGCTGGAAATCTGAAAAACAACAGAAATTGTTGGACAATCTCAGAGGCATCTGTGGAGAGCAAGCAGAGCTAAACATAGAATCCAATGACCCTTCTTCAGGTCAAAGACAGCAAATCCTTTTATAATCACTTGGACCTACACAGACTTCCCACGGTGCTAATGATAGGTTGTAGAATTAATCAAATGGCACTGATCTTTCTGTCCATAAATAGTGAAATAGGAATTTTTCTCCCAACACACCCATCCCAACCTACTTCCCCATTCCCATTCACCTAGTCTCTCTCTGGACCATTCCCTCCTCCTCATATCCTGCTTCCCCTCACTCTCATTCGCACTCTCTGGAATCTTGACCCCACTCGATAGCCTCTTTCTCCCTGCTCTGAGCTCCAGCCCACACTTTGGCTATTAGCCCACTCCATGGCCTCATGGACCACTCACAGCTGTTTTACCCGACTTTCTGTAGCTCCCTCCACCACTGCTGCCTGGGCTGTCGGTCTGCTCCTGCTGCCCTCCCATCCTCCTTTCCCCCAACACACCAAGTCTGTCCATTATCGTGGTTTTGGCACTCCTCCCCTGGTTTGAGTGTTTGATTGAACTTGAGAGGCTATGCAAGTAAGTGGTTGAGTGATTTAGGGGGAATAACTGATAGAGAGAGGGTGAGTGAATAAGAATGAGGATGGGGACTGAGTGAGTGAGTGACTGAATGACAGGAGGGGGTGTGGTTGAGAATGCAGCTGGCTTTGTCTGATATTTGGTAAAAACAATGACTGATATTTGTCCTGTTGATTTTCTGCTGCCTGTTGTACAGCCAAAGTGGGGGCTCATCTTTTTGACTTTGCTTCATCTTCATCAATCATGTCCTGATGCTTCACATCCAGCAGTTTTAAGTAACACTGGGTGTTGTCAGTGTAGATTACTGACCATAGTCGAAGAATGTGGTGCTGGAAAAGCACAACCGGTCAGGCAGCATCCGAGGAGCAGGCGAGTCATGTTTTGGGCATAAGCCCTTCATCAGGAAAGCCTGAACGGCTGTGCTTTTCCAGCACCACAGTCTTCGACTCTGATCTCCAGCATCTGCAGTGCTCACTTTCTCCTAGATTACTGACTAGCTCCTTATTGTCTCTGTCAGTGTAGAAATGGCCAGATTATCTGCAGGTCTGGAAGGCTACTTGGCAACTGAGTAAACGTTACTGGATACCATTATTCATGAACATTTCTAATGATTGGCAATAGACAGATGGAATGGTAGTTGGCCAGATTAGATTTTTCCTGCTTTTGTGGACATGGCCTCCTGGACAATTTTCCACAATGCTGGGTAGTTATCTGTATTGTAGCTGTATTAATACAGCATGGCCAGGCACATGGCCAATTCTAAAGCTCATGTTTTCAATAATATTGATGGAATATTATCTGAGTCCAGATACCCCAGTGGGTATCCATTTTTTGATATCACATGCAGTGAATCAAATTCAGCCAGAGTGTAGTGCATCTGTGGAATTCATTGCCACAGAAGGCTATTGGAGGCCAGGCCATTAGGTACATTTAAGAATGAGATAGACAGGTTCTTGATTGCCAAGGGGATCAAAGGTTACAAGGAAAAAGCAGGAAAATGGGGATAACAAACCTATCAGCCATGATTGAATGGCAGAGCAGACTCAATGGGCTGAATGGCCAAATTTCTCCTCCTATGTCTTATGATTTTATGATCTAAATTGCCTAAGTGCAGCATCTGTGTCGCTGGAAACTTCAAATGATACATGTGCAGCTGCCTCCATGATCATGAATGGGAATGTCCTTTTAATTTTATGAAAAATGAAGTGTGTTCTGTTAAAACATTATGATGTCTTCCTGACAGCAATTCTGGATGATGTGCCTGTTCAGGTTTTGAAGAAAGTCCAAAGAGAAGACAAACTCTATTCCCATTGTCTCAGGTCCATGTAATTACTGTGGTAAAATATCAGCTTTCAATATTAGCCCCCCACCCCCTCCCCACCTTAGAACTAGGGGACACAATCTGAGAACTAGGGCCAGACCATTCCAGCCAGATGTGCAACCTATCCATATGCTCTCTCTGATGAAAATAGAGGGTTCTGGATTCGAGGGTGAGAGTTCTTGAACTGGGTGTTCTGGTCCCCTTTTTGGCTAAGGCACTGAGCCCTTGCAGCTTCATAAACATTTAGACCAAACACTGTTCTAATCCGTTTGCAAGCACATCTACCATAACCTCATTATTGACAGGGATATCCAACAGCAGATCGGCTGTGCCAGATCATACTTCCGTACACTATGACAGTAACTGTTTGACAATAAAAGCCCTCACAAGTCAACAATAGTCCCTAGCGTACAGAGCAGTTGTTATCACCATACTCCTGAACTGTAGTGAGACCTGGACTGAGTGTCAACAAGGCATAAGAGAACTAGAGAAATTCCAAAAGTACTACCTCCACAGCACTCTTCAGGTTCAATGGGAGAGCCATCAAACAAGTGGTAGTACCCTTGAAGTCAGCTCCACAAGCATTCAACACTAGTGCCATAAGAATGCAGAGCAGGCATAACAAAAATAATTGTTTATGGCACTAGCGAATAAATAACATTTACCTTTATTAGATCAAGGTGCCTGACAGGCTTACAGCTACAGCACAGTTGTATAATCTGAAAAACTCCCAGTACATATTTTATTGGTGGAAAATCCTTGGCTAATCCTTTTTTTTTGTAAATCCAGGCACATAGTCCAGGAGATGACAAAGAAAGTATTTCAAAGACAAATTGAAGCTCTTGTGGATGCACAGCAACATTTTCTTTAATGACTAGGAGAAACTTGTTGTGAATTGATCAAAATAGCAAAAGCTTCTCAGGCTGCACCATGCTGAGTCACAACATCTAAATAATGAGACAGAACAGCAGCAGACAGGAAAGTAAAAGAAACAAATCCTTCATTCTGAATCCTACTATGTGCCCAAAAATCTGTCAATGAAGAATCAGTGTGCTCAGAAATGTGCAAACCTGCATTTCATCTTCAGTGAATCAAGACTCAACCAACAATTACACAAAATTCTACAATACATCAACAATAAAAAGTGGGAATGTGAATTCCAACCGGCATAACCCTTATTCTTCTAACTGGAATATTCGAGCTGCAAGGTAATCTTGTCCTTTGCTTTTTATGGTAATGAATTCAAGATTAATGCTTCAGCAGTCACGATGTATCTACCCAAAACAGATTTTGTTCAAGAATATGTAACTAGTGTCATACACATTAAAAAAAACCACAGGCTATATCACCAAGTTGATTTTATGATTAGCATATATCAGGCAGTGTGTCCAGAGAGACACTGTATTGGCTTTCATGGATTGTTAATGCAACAAGCACACAGCCAGATCTAACCATTCTATTTGTAGGTAGCTTGCTAATGTGGAAAGCAGAAAATCTGGCACAATGAGGTCCATTGAAAATCCAGGCTTAAGTTCTCAAAGGGGAGATTTCTTTTCAAAGATGGTCAGCAAAGTCTGTGTTCCTGAAGCAACAGGAAGTAGGGTTCTTTGAGTCTTTCGTGTAGCTCCATGTGAATTTACTCATGTAGCAATTAAGGAGTAGCATTAAGAACTTGGGTACAATGTGGGAAAGAATGTAATGGCCTCAGCACAGGACAGTGATAGCACAGCAAAATATATAGCAATGATAAAACTAGAAATTGCTGGAATAGCTCAGCAGCATCTGTAGGGAGAAATCAGTGTTAACGTTTCAGGTCGAGTGAACCTTCCTCAGAACTGTTCTGTCCTCAGTTCTGAAAAAGGGTCAGTGGATCCGAAACATTAACTGATTTCTCTCCATGGGTGCCACCAGACCTGCTGAGCTTTTCCAGCAATTTCGGTTTTTGTTTCTGTATCTGAATGTAAGCAGTTCATTCATTTTTAATTGTATAGCACTAATGATGTATCATGACGTAATGATGCTGTCAAGGTCACATGACTATGGAGCAATAGTTGCAAGAAGGCAGAATGTCTACCAGAGCCTAACAGAATATGAAAATGTACAATGCTGGAAGTAAAGCATCTTCAAAAAGACTTTGCAACAACCATTAATTGGAGACCAAAGTTAATATTTAATCGTTAATGTTCTTTCCTTTTAAAAAGTACTACTAATCTCAGCACTATACATCTCACATTTATTCTTATGCATTGATTGATTGATTGATAGCCACTTTATGATATAATGATCACTGTCCTCTGTGTTCGCTACTGATATTTGATGCACTTGACCCACTTCATTCTCAAACAACAAATCTACAAACAATGTTTCCTGTACAGCTTTGTACATTGTTCCTGTACAGCTTTCCCATCAGTTGGTGAACTATAAACTACACTGATCAATGTAACTGCATCTTTGTCTTAGTTCTAGCAAAACAGATTCTATCCATGATCCCTCTCAGACACCCTTTCCCCAATACTGCAATGTGGTACTTAGTTAATTTTGTCATTCTTCCTCATTTCCTTCCATTTCTATCGTTCAAGCAATTTGAATGAATAGTGAACTGCAGCCAGTTTTCTTACCTCATATTTCTAGTCCACTTTGTCAGACTTTCCTTTTGATATTAGATGGCCAAAGCTTATTGTAGTCCTCCTCCTAACTACAACATCTCTTTCATTTTTGCTTTTGGTTGCCCTTTCTTTCAAGTGCAATAGAGGTTGAGAGTTTACCATTGTCTTAATGGTAATAGATGATACCAGAAGTCAGCACATAGTCCATAATCTCAAGATCATATAAATGTATCATACAAATGTTTGAGAAAGAACTTAAAAGATCTTTCACTTACATAATGCTATTTACTATGCAGATCATCTTAAAGTTCTTCACAACATGAAAGACTTTTGTACTGTACTTATTGTTGCAATGAGATGAAAATCACCAATTTTCATATAACAGTGTTCTATAAACTGCAATGATTGGATAATCCAGTTTACCATTATCAATTGGAAGTTAAATAATGGCCATAATATTGTAAGATTTTCTCTTCTTTTTTTCTGAATAATGATAAAGGATCTTTGAAGTCCACCTGAAAGGACAGATGGAGTCTCAGTTTAACATCTTTTCTGAAACACAACACCTCTGACAATGTCACACTTAGAGAGTCATCGAGATTAGATTAGATTCCCTACAATATGGAAACAGGCCCTTCAGCCCAACAAGTCCACACCAACCCTCCGAAGAGTAACCCACCCAGACCCATAGAGATGTACAACACAGACACAGATCCTTTGGTCCAACTCATCCTAGCCGACCAGATATCCTAACTTAATATGGTCCCATTTGCCAGCACTTGGCCCATTCCATCTAAACCCTTCCTATTCATATAGGCGCAAGTGGGTACTGCAGGTGCTGGAGATTAGAGTCAAGATTAGAGTGGTGCTGGAAAAGCATAGCAGGTCAGGCAGCATCCGAGAAGCAGGAAAATCAAGGTTTCAGGCAAAAGCCCTTCATCGGGAATCCTTCTTTAATACTGCTCTGAAAGTTCAGTAATCCAGTCAATTCTATGAACAAGACTTGAGCCTGTGAACTTGCAGTCATTCTTGTCATAATAGAAATTTTGGAAAAAGGAGCAAGAGTAAACTATTCAGCACTTTGCTCTTACTCCACCTTTCAATAAGTTTATGGCTTATCTGGTTCTGGTCTCAAGTCCACTTTTCTGTCTTCACCTTATAGCCCTTGACTTTCTTGTCTATCAGAAATCTATCTAATTCAGTCTTGAATAAAAGTCATGACCCAGCCTCCACTTGCTTTTCAGCAAAGGGAATTCCAGTCTCGAACAATCTTTGCAGAAAAAAAAATTCTCCTCATGTCCATCTTAGAAAGGAACCCTCTACATCTTTAACTGTGTCTCCTCGAGCTTTAGTCTACTCCACATGAGGAAAGATCCTCTGGATATTTACCCTATACAGTCCACAGAAGCTGCCAGATGTACTGAGTTTCTCCGTTCTCTGTGTTTGGTCATCTTCTTTATTCACCTGCTCACTCAATTGCTCACAGCAAGATGAATTTAGGAAGGACCCTACCACTGTGGATGCCTTTCTCCCAGTCTGAATGTGTTGAAGTTTAATGAAAGGCAATTTAACCAGGCTTGAGTAAACAAAATATTGAGTTTATTAGTTACCAAACACAAAAAGATAATAATGCAGCACGCATACAAACAGATAATGAATAAAAAGTGAGTCCAAAAACTCTAAGAGAAAAGATATATGGATATATGGATCAGTCTCTCCCGGTCAATTGGAAGAAGAATAGATAATGAGGCATTGATATCTAGACAATTGATTTTGGAGTTCTTGGCTTTGTGGTTAGTTGATGGTCCTGTTTCTTTTGATGATGGCTTGCTGGCAGCACTCAGAACAAGAGAGTCCTTCTGTTGTCTTGATTCCTTTTGACTGGCTTCTAGCATTCAGAGTGAGAGAATACTTTTCCCCAAAATGCAGGGGTGATTAGTTAGTTGGTCCGACCGACACATAGTACACTGGCACCTAAACGCAATCTAGTTCCATGAAGCTCAGTTCACAAACACACTTTTTTACATAATCTTCATTCTCCTGAGAGCATACACAGGTCAGGTTTACACCTGATTTTATACCCTATTTTTCATATATTTCTGGAAGGGCAAAACACAACATATCTGAAAGAAGTGGATATCTACTGATCAGGGCCTCCCTCATCACCTCTTCCTGTTACCTTTCTTTCTCTGTTTGTTTGAAGTGTCCCAGACATTCCACTGATGTGACATTCCATGGGTTCCATCCAGGACTTTGCCACACAGCACTGAGTTTACATTTGTTCCTCTTTTTTTGCCTGCAGTTGTCTTCTTTTAAAAACCATATTATGGAATTAGAAGTTAAAAAATGTCCACAGGACACTGATTCAGATTTTTCTTGTTAATTGGCCTTGTCATACCATTCACCAGAACATTGGCACCAGCCTGATTCAACTATTGTCTATCCCTGTGATGCAGATCCATTTTCCCCATTGCTAGTGCCAGTCTAGTGCCAGGCCAGCATGGTGGCTCAGGGGTTAGCACTGCTGCCTCACAACACTCGGGACCTCAGTTCGATTCCAGCCTTGAGTCACTGTGTGGAGTTTGGCTGTTCTCCTCCTGTCTGCATGGTTTTGCACCGGGTGCTCTGCAGACTTTCCACATTCCGCAATCACAACACATCATGTTCTATTGTTTACAGATAATTTGCATAATTTAAAATAGTGGAGTGAAACAAAAGTCAATTGGAAGTAGTGCTGAGATCCAAAAGCATGCAGCATATAACTGTTGGATCCAAGCCAGGAAATCATCCCACAGTCCCGAGCTGTGCAGGTTAGGTGGATTGGCCAAGTTACATTGCCCCATGTTGTCCAGAACGCGCTGGCTTGCTGGATTAGCCACGATAAATACAGGGCTACCAAGATAGGTTAGTATCTTTGGAGGGTCAATGCTGACTCACAGGGCTGAATGGTCTCTTTTCATATTGTAGGGATTCTATGATCAGGTTCTATCCTATGAACTGAAACCCTTTTCTCCCACATGAATCTTTGAGCTGCTCAATCATCTCTCTAATCTTATTTATCCTATGCAAATTTGCTCAGTTTGCCGGTAATAATCCGGAAATTATTATCTCTGAGGTATTTTTTTTTACATTTAGCTGCTAGCTAAATGTTCGCTAAGCAGAACCTCCTTCCTGGTCTTATTTACATCAGTAGGATCCACATTCCTCTTCAGCATAAAGCAGATGGCTTGATACCTTGAATCAACACAGTCCTCTGAATTCTCACACCCGGTTACAGAGAACTGTTTCTATCCCCCTTTCACCTGCGACCTATAACTTATTTACTATCCAGCTAAAATGTCATTTTGTGCCATGGTGCCAGGATCAATAAGCTCATCAATGCTGCAGTCCCTGGCTCTCAAGTTTAAAGGCTGTCAAGCCTGTTGGACAAATGCAAGGGTTGAAGCTTTTCTGGGACCCATTTTTTGCCTCACATCCTTGTCTAATTTTTGACTTCAAATCAAAAGACCTAATTCGAAGAGGTGTGACTGTCTCCTGGTCCAAAATATCCAGGTAACCTTCCTGGGTGTGGTAATGTTTGCCACCTGACCTCCAGTACGTAAATTCTGAGCTAAAGCTCCTTAATTTGCAGTCGTTTACTGAAAACGTGTTTGCCCTGGATCACACTGACATCCACAAATTTCCACATTCTGCAATCACAACACATCATGTTCTATTGTTAAAAGATAATTTACATAATTTCAAATAGTGTAGTGAGGTAAAAGTCAATTGGAAATAGTGCTGGAATCCAAAAGCATGCAGCATCTAACTGTTGTATCCAAGCCAGGAAATCAGCCATTTCTTCTGCAAATGTCTGCTGTAATGATAATGTCTGTAGCCAATGCCATTTGTAAAGTACAGCATTCCGTCTTCAAAATCTTCTAAACAGCCATGTTGATCTCTCTACATTACAAAATTAACAAAAGGCACGTTCAGCTTCTGGTGCGGAGTTGCTTAACTCTCTGCAGCAGCACCCAAATCATCCCTACAGACCTGACCTTCTGTCAATGAATGCTGAAACCTCATTTGCAGTTTAAGCAATTTGTTGGCACTTACTGAAACTTTGTGGTGAAGACGATGGTGTTGACAGACAGCAGCTTGCTTTGAGCCTGCCAGCTCACGCATACTTGTTTCTTGTACATCTATAAACAGAACAGATGGGACATTGACTTCAATGGAAATAAAAGTCAGGAGAGGTGTTAAACAAGCTGCCAATTTGCTACCTGCTTTCTTTTTAACAAACTCTCACAGATTCACAATTATTCTTATTTGGGAGATTTCTTCATTTCTGTCCTTGCCGCCTGCACTTTGGTTGTTTTCTTGGCATCATGAAACTGCTTCCACTTTGCTTTCCAAATGTTTGAGATGGTGGCGATTGTAGCGAATATTATCAGCAATCTGTTGCCAGGAGTGTGGGTGACAGCCTGTGACTGCAAAGTTAGAAAGCTGGTCCCTAATTTCCAATCCTGAACCATCAGGTGTTACATGCTTTTTTTCCTGAACAACAAGCATGAGGACATGTTTCACTGTAATTCAGAATGTTATTAGTGTGACCTGAGCAAGCACATAAAATAGAAACAGCATGTTAACCACTCGAGTGATATAACATTGAAAATGTTGCAAGTGGTTTGGAACTGATTATTCCTCTTTCTCACAAATAATTGCATAATTGAAATGGTATCAGTTTGTTTCTTAATTGTCAAAAAGCTTGGATCAGCCAGACAACAATCTCTTAAACACTGTTAAAATGTCCGGCAGTGTGTTGCCAACACATTAAGAACAGGTGGTAACTGCAAATTTCTTCCAATGGTGATTTTCAATCTCACTGTTATGATCACACTTGCTTCAGCAGGAAAATTTCACAACCTCACCGAGGCATCTTAGATCAAAGTTTGACACCTCATGGATTATCTCATTCCTTGGGTCAAAGATCTAAGTGATATCGGCGTTGTCATATGTGTACCTTGCCTTTAACAGAATTAACTTTTAAAGATTCCATCTGCTGCTTATATACAATGCTGCGGCTCGTCTGACAGTTTCTCTGGTGTGAGTGCAAACTGCAAACACAAAAATCAGTTGATTATTAGAATGTCTGCTTCTAACTTATAGTGTTTTAACATTTGAAATAAACTAATTCACAGAGTTAATCAATTCCAGATGCATCACTGGCTTTCCAACTACATCGGTTCTGATATAATGCAATAGTTCCATTCTTGTGCAATCTCGCGATATAAGGAAAACATGCAATAGCAATGCTATTTACATTAATGGGGCTAGAATGGTGTTACAGCCATTACAGCTAAGGAAAGTTCACATTCTGCAAATAACAGTCCAAATTCTTTAATCGCAATAAAGCCAACTCACGTTGAAGAAACACACGTTTGAGCAGAACAGACTGTATTTAACATGACATGAACTGCGACAGTGCTCTGAACAAAACTTTGTGCTAATGAGGTTTATCTTGTTTGAAGTGTCTGCAAACAATTTAACCTACAGATGAAACACATGATCAGCAGTCTTAAATTGTGCAAAAATGCATGAGACAACCCTCAATGTCTTTGTTCATTAGAGCAGCAGAGAGCGTTGTTCATAGTTTCTGGTAAATAGTCAAATCCCAAAAAGAAGCGTGTCTATCCCACTTGAGAAAGACAAGTGATAAAGGTGTGTGCCAGTCAATTGAAAGTCAGAAAAATCAAAATCACACTCTCAAAATGTCCACAATATTCCCTAGTTAAAATCGGGATGTAGTAGACTTTATAATAAAATTTGAAATGTTTAAACAGTATTCAAAGCTATGGTTTCCGGATTTGGATGTATCTGATGCAGAAAAACATTAAGAATCATTTAGCAATTTGGCATGAAGGTCTGCCATAGATTTAACACATCAGGATTAACAACCAGCTAAAAAGATCCTCAAAATATATGGCCACATTGGAAGACCAATTCAGAGACAGATTATGCTTCTCTATTTATCTGCAAGAATTCATAAAAGATAGACAAAAGTTTATAGAATCCATTGTACACCTTGCGAGCAGATGCAGAGAGAACGATTCATTATGTGCTGTTTCAGATGGAGAGCTAGCAAACAGAATTGTTGAGTTCATGATCACATCCACTCTCAAGGAAATTTTCCAGAAAGAATTACGAGACAAACCAAAGACTTTCAGCATCAAAGGGTGACTGAACGTTGAATGTAAGTACGAGGTGGTCCTCATTGGTCAAAGAACCTTCCAAGTCCTGAGTATTCGATCATTGACACCATTATAAGGACACCCAAATAAAGCAAGACACGTAGAAAGAGTAGCATTCTACATGGAGCAAGGAAATTCCCTTTTTTTAATCAATGTGCAAGAAATATATTAGAAAAAACCATTGGTAGAGACACCACACTAGAGCAAAGTGTACAAAGAATTAGTGGAGCTGAAATCTCAAATCAGTTGTAGAGAGAAAAAAATGAAAGTTCAAGAGAAAACTGCTGAACAACTAGCTCAGGAGAAATCCAAGAAAGACCATAAGAAATAGAAAGAGAATTAGGCTGTTTGGCTCTCAAGCCTGCACCTTCTATCAATAGGATCATAGTTGTTTTGGCATTCCTTATATCCACTTTCCTGCCCTTTCCTTTCCATTCCCTTAATGATCAAGAATCTGCCTGTCTCTGTGCAAGGAGTTCTAAAGAGTCACAACTCTCTAATAAAAGAGATTCCTTTTCATCTCAGACTTAAATTGATGCCCCTTTATTCTGTGACTGCCCCCTCTAGTTCTAGACTCTCCCATGGGGGGAAGCATTTAAACTATGAAATACCTTCAAAATCTTCTATGTTTCAATAAGATTATCTCTCAAGCTTTTAAATTCCAAAGAGTATAATTCCAAAAGTTTGCTCATTTAAACTTTACAGTTTAATCTTTGCTCATAAAACAATTCCTCCATACCGGAAATCATCCTAAAGAACCTTCTCTGAATTGCCTCAAATGAAATAATATTTTTCCTTAATTAAGGGGACCAAAACTGCTCACAGTATTCCAGTTATGGTCTCACAAGCACCATGTACAAGCTGCAGTAAGACTCTCTATTCTTTGAGGATGCTGTCTTTGAGGTGATGTAGATTTTAGGAGATAGTTCCATTCAGGTCACAAAGGCGAATGCAAAATTAAAAGAGAAGGAAAGGGAGTGGGATGAGTTACAAGCTCTCTATCGATCTAAAGAAAAGAATGCTTGTTTACAGAAACATCCTGAGAAATTTGCATGTAAAATAGATCAGGTTCAGCAGAAATAGCTACAGAATCAATGGCTTGAGCTCAAAGTAATACTGGAGAAAATGACAGACCTGCAAAACTAGCTAGAGTTTAGCTAAAATGAAGCTAAAATCACTCATATGACTGTCTCTTCAGAAATAAGTCCAGCAATGATGCTCGTGAAAAATAACTCAAACAAGACAGAAGAAACCAAAGAATCACTGAAGTAGTTAATGGAAGAGGTCCATATTTCAAAGAAAGCCAAAAGAGGCTGGACGGTTATTAAAATATATTACGAAAGGGAAAATATGCAGGATTGATAAAAGTCTAAAACTTTGATAGAATTAGAAGAATCCAGGCAGTAATCCCAGAAGATTCAAAATGAGTTGGAAGCTCTTCAGGAACAAAACGGAACATGCCAAGAAGACTTGTATTGCTTAAAATGACTTGATGAATGAAATCGGTCAGTGATGAATTTGGAATAAAAAAAACTTACTTGCAATGCATCAGGATTAGCAAATTCTGGAAAGTTTGACAGCATAAACAGGAATGATAGACATTATCACCAATAATTATATAAATTTTAAAAAAAGAGGGTAAGAAAATTCACCCTTAAGTATTCCTTGTGCCGTGTACAGTGTTGTGAATCTGCCTGGCAGTTAATCTAGTGTGGGTCTGCAAGATGTACACATACTGGAGTCAATGAGTTAACTTTACAACTAATGATCTGTTTTACAGTTATAAATAAACTACCCCACTGAGTTAATCAATCTTTGATAAGCAATTGATTATTAGGCCACCATCATTACCGTGACAACTGCAAAAGAAAAGACACGCTGTGTCAAAACTTTTCACCTTGGACCCATCAGAGCATTTCACAGGAATTCAAGTTCAAAAGGAAAACCATCATTAATGTTACATGAGAGGTGAACGCGGATTAGTTGGCAGGTGGAGTCTGATTGATAGAGACATTGCCATGAATGAATATTTATAGTTAACAGCCAGCTTTGTTACATTTTTAAGCAAGTAGGTTGATTTTGATTATTCAGAGCATCATCCTGTGAAATTAACCAGTGAATGGCTGTCATCTGTTTTGCTGAATTAAAATGGATGGCATGCATGCGCATGTTCTTTCTGTCTAAAGAGAGCAGATAATATATGATACATATCATTTATCATATAAAAATATATGATCCATATGGACAACTGAGGCCTGCTGGAAAGATCATTCACTGGTTTTATCCAAGAAGAGCATCCACCATGGACCAAGACATGACAAGACCATAAGTCCAAAAAAACTCATTAACAGATGCAAATCACGGTTCTATAATGTAAGATGGGCGGTTTTGTCAACCAGAATGAAAACTAGCAGTGGCCATTTCAAAGACAGCAGGTGAAAAGGGCTGGTGCTATTGCCCAGAGAAAACAACTGTCAGTCCACAGAGCCCAAGAGTCACTTACCTTCATGCTTATTTGGAAGTACAGGTACACAATCCTTTATCCGAAATCCCAAAATCCAAAAAAGTCTGAAATCTGAAGGTTTTTCATGAAGTTTTTTCTCCAATACAAGGCTGTTGGGCATGCAAACCGTTAACCCAACTCCACATCCACTCAACCCACATCACTCCGATGTGAGGTGGTGGCATGGCCCAGCACAGGCAGACATCAGTTCTGTCTCGGTGCTAGGAGTACTCACGGGTGCATCTGCTGTTCAGTAAGATTTTTTATTATTTCACCGTTAAACTGTCATTTATTCCGAAATCTGAAAAATTCAGAATTCTGAAAACCAGCTGGCCCCAAGGATTTCGGATAAAGGATTGTGTACCTTTACAAGCATTCGGAGTGCTGCTCCTTTGTCAGGTAGCTGGCTCCGAAAGCTTGAACTTCCAAAAAAAACCTGTTGGATGATAACCTGGTGTTGTGTGATTTTTAACTTTGAACACCCCAGTCCAACAACGGCTCCTCCATATCCTTGCAGATTTGTGCAACCTCCTGAAATGGGAGCTGCTAAGCAGGAGGCCATGCTTTGCCAGTGTTTATCAAAACCTCTATTCCATTTGTTTCATTTTCTTTCCCATTGTAACAGTATTCAGAGCTGCATTAAGCAGGTCACAAGCATCTAGTTTGCAAGAACAACTAATTCACATTTTTCCTGTGCACGCTGACATTTCACACATTTGCGATCTGGGACTTGTAACAGTGGTTGTGTTCACTCATGCCTAGGGCATGGTGTCACCATCAAAGCACCAGAAAACCAGCTAGAAAAACTTTCATCAATATGTATTCCAGTCATATTCTGCTAATCTATGATCATTGCTGAAGAATCATGCAGTACAGTTCCACATTCATAAGTAGTTGTTATGACACCTTCAACCTGACACACACTCCATTATTCCATCAACACTCCCTTCTACTCTGGATTAAAATTGTCCCTTTAAAAACTCTGATGCCTGAATGTGTATTTCATGTTTTTGAAGTAAAATCAGTGCTTTTTTCCACACATATCACTAATTATAATTAATATGTGTTCAGAGGAACTTTTGCATTGTTCTGGACTTAAGTCCAGATACATCAAATAGTTTAGGACTACATGTATTTTCCAAAGACAACCCAGCACTAACAACAGCTGAGCCATTATCCTGAATCTACTAAGAAGCAGCAATCACCATTGGCTTCTTGCACCATTCCTTCTTTTATCCCAAACACTGAATTTCTGACCAGAACATTTAATCAATGCTTCTCCAAAATTGTGGAAGATTAGACATATCCCTTTTTTCACAGCAGTAGGTGCCCTGTTCTGTTTTATAGAAGTCTGAAAGCTTCTTTTAAAATCTTGGAGAGAAAGTAAGAGGTAAGCTGGATGAGGTAACTCAGTTAGTGGTGGGGGAGGATGAGGAGGTAGGTTAGATGTGGAAAGTAGATAAGGACATAGTGTTGGAAATGGGTAAGTGAAAAGAATGGCAGATCTGTGAGGTGACGGGTTTTTTTCCATCATTTCCTGGGTATTTACCCAGATTAGTAAACTGGAATACACTGAAATTTCCAACTCGAACTTAGAGCTGGAAACAAAAATTTCAAAAGGAATTGGAGGTGTAGTGGACAGCAAAGAGGGATTACCTCAGATTACAACAGGAACTTGATCAGATGAGCCAATGGGCTGAGAAGTGGTAGATGGAGTTTAATTCAGATAAATGCGAGGTGCTGCATTTTGGGAAAGCAAATCTTAGCAGGACTTATACCCTTAATGGTAAGGTCCTCGGGAGGGTTGCTGAACAAAGAGACCTTGAAGTTCAGGTTCATAGCTCCTTGAAAGTGGAGTTGCAGGTAGATAGGATAGTGAAGGCGGCGTTTGGTATGCTTTCTTTTATTGGTCATAGTATTGAGTACAGGAGTTGGGAGGTCATGTTGCAGCTGTACAGGACATTGGTTAGGCCACTGTTGGAATATTGTGTGCAATCCTAGTCTCCTTCCTATCGGAAAGATGTTGTGAAATTGAAAGGGTTCAGAAAAGATTTACAAGGATGTTGCCAGGGTTGGAGGATCTGAGCTATAGGGAGAGGCTGAACAGGCTGGGGCTGTTTTCCCTGGAGCGTCGGAGGCTGAGGGGTGACCTGATAGAGGTTTACAAAATTATGAGGGGCATGGATAGGGTAAATAGACAAAGGCTTTTCCCTGGGGTCAGGGAGTCCAGAACTAGAGGGCATAGGTTTAGGGTGAGATGGGAAAGATATAAAAGAGACCTAAGGGGCAACTTTCTCACACAGAGGGTGGTATGTGCATGGAATGAGCTGCCAGAGGAAGTGGTGGAGGCTGGTACAATTGCAACATTTAAGAGGCATTTGGATGGGTATATGAATAGGAAGGGTTTGGAGGGATATGGGCTCGGTGCTGGCAGGTGGGTCTAGATTGGGTTGGGATATCTGGTCGGCATGGACGGGTTGGACCGAAGGGTCTGTTTCCATGCTGTACATTTCTATGATTCTATGACTCTAATTGCCCATTGGATGTTCAAACTTCCCAATGGCGTCCTTGAGCTACGACTTCCCAGGGCCCCTTGGCACATCTCACGGGATTTGTCCAGTCTCTGACAATCTGGAGACTGGAAGGTCTGGAACAATAAATTCTGATGTGTTATTTAAATGTAAAGAGGAATAAACTGCAGTTGTGCCATCAATCTCTATGTACTGTGTTAAGATTTCCAGAGTGGTCAGCATCAAGGCATACCATATTTTTCACTGTGTTTGAGACTAGAAGGACACAGTATGCCTTCGGGGGATGAATAAGAAAGGAAATCTTGTTTTTATGGATGGGTTAGTGAAGTGTGCAGAGGAAGGGAAGCTATTTATCGGATTTTAAATTATATTTCAATAAAACAGAAACCATCACTGAAACTAAAGTAAGATTGTGACGCCTTTAATATGGTGAACAACTGATAAGGTAACTTATTCAGTGAAAGATAAGGAAGCTAATAATAAAGATTTGACTTGTCTAAATAATTCAGGAGAATGTAGTTTAAGAAAGGAAATGTGTTTTTTTATTCATTCATGAGATATGAATACTACCGACAAGACTAGCATTTATTGCCGATCCATAAACTGAGAAGACAACATAAGCCATTTTCTTGAACTGTTACTGTCTTAGTAGTGTAGAGGCAGTCAGCGTACTATTATGAGCAGAGTTCCAAAATCTTGTGGGAATAGCAGTATGTCTCCAAATCAGAATAGTGTCTGGCCCGGTGATGGTGCTCTCATGCACCTGCTGTCCTTGTCCTTTTAGGTTAGAGGTCACAGGTTTGCATCATGTGGTCAAAGAGGCCTTGGCAAGCAGATGTTATGAATGAGACACATAGCTGCCCCCATGCACTGGATGTTTAAGGTGGTGGAAGGGGTGTGGGTTTAGTGAACTGCTTTGATATCAAAGAAGCCTCATTCAATGGCTGAGATATTCAACTAAACATTTGAAGCACTAGAGATAAGATGTTGTAATTTTATGAGGAAATTAGACAACTGGAACTGCATGATTACAATTCTAAGACTTTAACTGTGGTGCAATCTAATATAGATTGCAACGAGAAAATATGATGAATGAATATTTCACATTGTGGATACTTCCAGATGTGAAAACAATATGATTTTCCAGCAATTATTGCATCTTTACCATTCGATTAATGAGGCAGTATCACATAGGAGAGAATTTAATGTTACTAAATAGCTTAACAAAGTCAAAACCTAAGGATGCAAACCAGGACTTGGACAGCATAGACAGTTTGGGTAGTAATGGTAAGAAATTGCAGTATTTCTTAAATACTTTTGAGAGAGAAAGGTATTTCATATTTCCCAAAATACAACAGCAAATTAATACAGGGTAATCTAAAACTCCAGTAGTTGAAGAATAATGTTCTGAGGGGTTATACAATTATAAAATGTACTTTGAAATGTACAAAAGGCCAAATTGACAGGAAAAAAAGGAGACAAAATAACTAAAAATAATAAATGGAAGGTTAAGGTTTCATTGCAGAAAAGAATATCAAGGGAGATGGTTAGCATTTTTAAAACTATTTTTAGAGACAATGTACAATGTACAATCAAGGACTGGAAAGGTCTTTTGAAAGATAGACTAGAGTGGTTGAAAACAAGGGTATAGAAATGGTTGATTAGTCAAGCAGAGATTTTAGCCTAGATTCTAACATCCATTGTATCCAGGTATATCCAGGTGGAGCAGTCACTGAGTACACATCCACAAGTTATATTAAGAAAAATCTTACATTTGTTCACATTTCCAGTCATTGTTTCAACATAAGTTCCTATATCTACAATCGTAAAGTTGTTCACCTCGGTAAATGATAATTACTGGATTTGCATCATATCATCATACTTCATCACCTCCTACCCTGCCTAGTATCAAAACCTGCATCTATTCCTTATGCAAACTGAAATTAGATTCTTGACCTTCAAATCACTAGTTTCCTTTCAACAGAATCATAAAATATTTCAAATTGCATCCATTAATTCAACTTTTATAGAAGGTATCCTCCATTTGCAAACTGTGCTAAGTATATATAAATTTGTTATTTCTTTCTCTTTAGGTACTCTCAAATGTATTATATTGGTCCAGGCATTTCAAAAAATCTTCAACAGCTTAGCTTCCTTATTAACAATTTCTTTAATGAATACAATTACTGAATTTTCTCATAATAAGTCCCCAACAGCTTAGTTACTGAATTAGTATTATTAGTGCATTGCTGAAGAAGTTTCATTTTGCCAAAGCTTTTCATCTTGCACTCACCAGGACATTTGGCAAGAATGCCAAACAAAGGGAAAATACCTCTCATAATCAGAACCCTCTTACCAACTCAACACTTTCCTCTCATGCACCAGGACTGTTGATTTTATCCTTGAATTGGCATTCTTGTGAATTGTCCTGATGATGGCAAGATAAAAACTTGTATCTTTTTTCAGCAATACCCTAGCTTTGTATCTCCAAATGACTACATTGTGGTCAAATAGCTCAGTTAGATGGATGGCTGGGTTGTAATGCAAGGCACTGATAACAGCGTTGGCTCAATTCCTGCACTAGCTGATGTTACCATGAAGGACTCTTCATGTCAACCTCTCCACTTGGCCAAGTCATGGTCCCTCTCAGGATAAACCACTACCAGCTGTCTCTCTGTAATGAGAAAGTAGGACTATGGTGACTTTACTTTTAGTTAGTGTAATACCGACCTGCAAAAACTTATAAGAAATAGCTAATTAAAATTTCATAATCATCTCAATCAACAATACATCCTTCATTTTAGTTCAAATGTTTTCTTTGCCTGGGAGTATCCGCTCTTGGGTAATATCACATTTAATGATGAAATTACCAGTTCCATGGAAAAAAATAAGCTGACTATTGAGCAGCCTCACTCATTAAAATCTGTCTGAAGCATTAAGTGGTATTTCAAAATCCCTAATACGGATGTTCTTTCAAGATGCTGTATGTTGGATGTCAGAGATCAGTTGGCTATGTGGTTCACATGGAGGAGTCCTGCATTCCAAAAGCAACATTATAAAATCAACTGAGCCCAAGGATCCAGGTCACAGTAAATCCCAAACTCACATACAAAGTGCTAGGCCCAAACACCAGGCAAGATTTACCAGGTTACAGACAAATACCCCAAATCGTTAAGCTCTATTACAAAAAAGAAAGATTAGCACAACACACATTAGGAGTAAGAAGTGAGTCCAAAAGAAGATTAAAATCAAACGATAGGTTGCTCAATTAATCTGATTCTCTCTTGGAAAAGTATACAATTGTATGTTAATAATTAAACAATTGAATTTCAGGATTCTTAGCTTTTGCAGGTTAATTGAAATCCCTTCGTCCTGTTCCCGCTTGGCAAGCTTGGTAGGTAGCTAGCTTCTAGCTAAGTGCAATAATATTTTTATTTGCAATGCAAGGGTGAATTGTGGGTAGTTCTTCAACTCTGACATACATACCACACTAGTGTTCAATCCGAGGCTAATATATGTGTATGCTTCAGTTATTCAGCACATCTTCTTCTGCTAGCACACACAGACCAGGGCTGTAATTGGCTTTTAACCCATAGTTTTGTACATCCTTAGCAGAAAAAAATCACAAAATATATGCATACAATAACTTCCAAATGGGGATGTGAAAGTAGTAATTTCTTGAGATTCCTTTTACAAGAGAACTGATCAAGTTTGGCATCCAAATTGTAGCAGAATTTAGTTCCTATGAATTTGGAATTCAGTTCCACTAATGTTGGAATTTTGTGTGAACATCTCTTTCAGGGAAGGTTTAGACATCCTGAATTGAAACATACCCATCGTTTTTAGAACATGCATGAATAAAGCTGCACCAATCTGTGTGGTGTACCTGACAGATTATGCCACTACACTCCATAATACCCAAGCTCACTCTTAGTTTCCTCTTGCATGTCAACATCTCTCCCTTTCTCAGACGGTTGATTGGTGGAATTGCACTTTCTCCGAAATACAGTGTAACATCACCTGTGAACTTTCCTAAGGCATTGCACTTGTTTGATACAATTGTTGTTAAGTCCTAGATTAATTCAATGCAAATATTCTTAATGTTTTCTACTGTAATTGGTATCTTGATGGTCTCCTGAATGGTCACAATATAAAGATCAGTACACTTTGGTAACCCTATAATTGACAGTCCAATAACGATTACCACATAAAAAAACTTAGGATTTCCAGGCAGAATTACCATGACGGCATTTCACCATCAATAAACCAATATAAGTGATGGATTTCCTATAATATGCAGTTAATTTTGCTTTTGTAGGTTGGCATCCAGCTATCCAGATTCATATCCTTCAGGATCCTGAACAGTAGGATGTCAGCACTAGCTCCCACATTGTCTTTAGTCATGAATGTGTGCTTGTCATTAATGGGGTATGTTAATCATGGTGAAAGCTTCCCACTGTTTGACTTCGTCTGCACATCTGGCACATTCGAATTACGTTTGCCTCCTGATTGAAGGTTTTTCCACTTTGAATTTTGACCCCAGTCAGCCTTGCTGTCAGCATCATGTGTTTAACTATGGGATCTAACTACAGAATAAGTGGACACTCATTTAAAACTGAGATGCCAAAGGGATTCCTCTCCGAGAGGGTAGTGAATGCCTGGAATTCTCATGAAAGCTAGATCACTGATTGTATTTGAAGAGAAAGAGAATAGATTTTTGAAGTATCAGGGAGATGAGAAGCTGGCACAAAATAGGAGATAAAGCCTGGGATCGACCAGTCATGATCTTGTTGAAATGAGGGGCAGGCGCATGGGGCTCAATTGCCTACTCCTATTTCTTATGCTGTTGTGTTCATTTATGCAGACTCCTGGCTTACTCCCTGTTGTTGTTTCCATCATGCTGCACAAGCTTATTGTTTGGTTGTGTCCTATTGCTGCCTCTCCTGTTTCAGTGCAACCAAATTATTTGTTCATTCTCACCACAAGATTTGCAAAGATCTTGGAATGCAAGACAGCCTCGTGACAGTTACAACAGACTGCAGTTCCCATACAGCTTGCCTGCTTTCTGCATCCTGGCTACTGTGCTAAATCTAGTATCTGCAATGTTGTGACATTGAGATAGACAGTGGAACCAAAGCAACCTTTTTACCTCTGTACCTGCAACACAGTACAACTAATCCATCAAAAATCCCCAAAGGTCACTCCAATGGTTCCTGAGCAGACTTTTAAATAACCAATCCCAAATTTTTGTGAATAATTAATTTCCAGACACTGGTTTTACATTTGAAACAAAAGACTTAACTATTTATGAAATACAAACTAACATTAGCAGAAAGAAAATTAAACAACATGGGAAGTTGACTAATGTCAAAGCTTTAAACACAAAACATTTGTTTTAAACCCCATTCACACAGAAGACAGAGAAACAAACACTGTTAATGATAAATAAAAGAGAATAAAGAAACTGGCCAGATTACGTAAACGTCTTTCTCAATGCATTTTTCACAGGCTTAAGTGTGGATTCCTTGGCTGGTTTTCCCAAAACATTGATAAAGCTCACCTTCTCGGTTCTCCCAGACAAAAGGAAGTAATACTTCAAACTCAGTTTTCTACTTTTGGGCTATCAGAAGCTGATGGAGCAGATTAGGAAGGGAGCTTTCATCCTGCTTCATCAGCAGCCGAAAGCAAATTACTCAGAAAGCATATTTTTTAAAAAAACTTAAATTCTGGTTTCACCCTGATAGACTGATCAACTCTTCTCAAGGACTCAATTTCCATTCAGTATCTATCATCTGCTTGAACACAAGGTCTATTGTAGACTCGCCAGAACCAATTCCAGGTACTGACCTTGTTAATAGCCAATTTTTGCTAACAGCCAATATCTGTTTAAATGCAACACTTTTCCTAGGGGGCATTATGTCTATTGAACGTTTTAATGAAGAACCAATCTGCAATTAGCCTCCAGACCTGGCCTCACAAACAACAAATCTTCCCAGGTCAGTTCTTTTTTTTTTAACCAAACCTGTCCTAAAGTCTATCAGTCATTTCCAGTTCATAATTCAAAATGGATAAAAGAATAAAATAATTGTAGTGAAAAATCAGTGAGGCTTCGAACAGCACCTAATGCTTGTGGATTATGTTTGGCTACAATGACTTCATATTTTCTGCAATTCTTTTAACATCTTTGACAGGTTTAGAAGCTATAACTAACTCCTTTATCCGCTCGGCAATCTTAGTCTTTAGGAATCACAGTGCCTAGTGATAGAACATAGAACAATACAGCGCAGAACAAGCCCTTCGGCCCTCGATGTTGCGCCGCCCTGTGAACGATTCTGTTTGTCCCTCCAGACCAGTCAACATTCTGGTAAATCTCCTCTGCACCTTTTCAAATGCTTCCACATCCTTCCCAAAATATGGGGACCAGAACTGTACACAATATTCCAAGTGTGGCCGCACCAGCATTTTGTATAATTGCAGCATGATATTGCGGCTCCGGAACTCAATTCCTCTACGAATGATACCTAACACACCGTATGCCTTCTTAACAGCACTATCCACCTGGTTGGCAACTTTCAGGGTTCTATGTACATGGACTCCTAGATCCTTCTGCGCATCCACACTACAAATAATCTTTCCATTGACCCAGTACTCTGCCTTCCTGTTGTTCTTCCCAAAGTGCATCACCTCACATTTAGCTGCATTGAACTCCATAAAGTAATCAACTTTCTCTTGTGGATGCTGCCTCTAAAACACCAGCTCTGCCTAGTGGATTCCAAATGTTCAAGTGAAATGCTACTGTGGTCAGTAAGACCAACAGTTTCCATGAGATTATGTCACTTAACATTGTTGATTCCTTTTTACTCAAAACTCAGTGAAATGGACCATAGAACCAGATATTTGAAATAGCCACAAGACAAATGAACAAAATATAGAAGCATTGACTGTTTACACATCAAGGTATATTTTCCATAAATTCCTGAGCAAATGAACTTTCAACATAACAGGTGGACATCACATGAATGATTTAGATCTCTGATAAAACAAGAAAAATGTTCATTTAAAATTCCCATTTAATTCAGAATAATTTACAATAAGTTGCTGAAAAAAAATCTGCATTGGAGAAAAAGTATTTGTAATTGTCTCACAATCCCGTTATTTCATCTTTTTATGTAAGGATGTATTTTGTCAATACATGTGCTGGTGCAGAGATTTGCCAGACTGGAATCTGTATTCAGGCTTAAAGATAGAAAATCCTGAGAGGCCCATTCATTTCCACAGATGAATTCTCAATGAGCAGTCCTGTAACACATGGAAAACCTCCACACTCAGGTTGATAATTGGTGGCATTTTAAATCAAAACTTTCACAGCAACCTTGCCACAGGGATATTTTCTTATAAGTTATTTAAGTTTTTGAAAAGTATAGAAATTAACATTTAAACAATTTGTGATTTAAAACTGTATTAAAATTCTCACAGAAATAGAATATTTTAGTGGAGGAAACTTAAATAAAAAGAAATTCTGAATCTTCTCCCAGTGTTAATCATTCAATCACTTTCAAATCTTTATTAAAAGGAGTAGATTCAAGGCACCACTCTGTTTTTGTTATACATTTTCTATTATTTGATGAGTTCAAGTTAATAATGCTACTTGAAGACAAGTAATAAAAAAATGCTTGACAAAGATTCACTGTGGGACTCATTCATCTTGTGTTCCATTAAAATTCTCTGGCACCAGCATTCAACTGAGCTTTAAAAATATTCTCCTTTAACTCACAAGTGTGCATTGCCCTGATAATGGTTAGGACACTACAATGATCAAATTATCCTGCATCCTTCGCTAGGCTAAGACAAGCCGAAGCAATAATCCATCAGAGTGTCTGACCTAATACAGTGCATGTACGAAGTCAAATGGTCAACGTTGAATTTTCTGCAACATTGGATTAAAAAGCTTTCCAAAGATAGATCATACTCAACAGAATTGATTTAAATCCTCCATGGTGTTTCAAAATCCAACCACAATTCAATAGATTATTTTGTTAAAACTCATCAGTATCATTTACAAAACTATTGCCTGTTAAAAGTTAGTCTGTTAACTCTTGTTTATTCAGCCAGGATATATCTGATTAATAATGAAAAAAAATACACAATATAAATCAAATCAAAGAAACCAGTAGCCATTTTGTCCATATTGCTTTGCATGAGGAGTAAAATGACCAATGAGTTACAGGCTAGAAAGCTATCTCTAGTCTCCAATTGTATTGACTTACAGGTAATTAATAGAATTATCACTGCAAAGACTTCCTTGCTGGTTACAATTAAATTGCTTATAGTTCCTCACTAAGTGATCATGTACCAGGTTCCTGTCTTGTATTAACACAATCTTCCAGCATGTGTTAATTCTGGTATTTGCATGAAGTTATGAAGCTTGATAGTCACAAAACTTTACAACTCACCCATTACATTTCTTTCAGTTTTTAACAAATCCATATGCATAATATTTCCACAAAGATCCAGTAATTTTCACCGACTTGAATTATAAAATATAAGAACCTTAATTCTTTTAAAAAACTATCTTTTTAAAAAATCAATAATGACATAACTTCAAGCAACATTGTTTTGATACATATAGTAGGACATAAAGTAGTGGGGTATTTGATAACAGGGAAAGTTGACAATGGTACAAACAGAAAGCAGAGGGAGGAGAAAAGCAAACCATTGATTAGGGTGCTATTAGTTTTTGAGCAGACTTTTTTCTATTTTCAGTGATTTTTTTTGTAGTGTGATTCATTGCGCCTGGTCAATTAAGGTTCAGAGTGACCTTTCTCTTCACCTCTTTAAATATGCATCCAGGTTCATCCTTGCCGTTTTTGAGTAATAATGCAACAAGACAGGCAGACATGCCGAGTGCTTCTCCAAACTTGTGGTGTTCTTGCCTCTTGTGACATTATTAAAGATCCAGCTATACTCTAATTCAGATGTTGCAAGCCAGAAACTGGCCCCGACACTGCACTATTTCACTATCATTTTCAAATACATGGTCCGGAAAGGAAAGCTCATAGCATGTTTCACAGACAGGAACCTGGAGGTGCGGATGGAAAGAGTGAAGAGGAGGGCTATGGTAGGTGGCCCTTTAGAAATTCTTTAAGAGATGAGTGCTAAAGGAGGAATCAGACGTGGAGTGGGGAACCTGCAGGGACATGGCCAGCAATTGAAATGGGGAGTAAAGTCTGTGTCATGTACTCGGAAATTAAGTATGGCTAGTTGTAGAAAATCATTATTAACAAGGTCATTATGGGTTAACCAGCAGAGCCAAGATCTAATGTTCTTATAAGAAGTGTCCTTTATCCAACTGACTGCTATGAAAGGTGCCAACAGATACAAGCCAGAAAGTACTCAGGTTAGCGCCATACCCTAAGATAACAGGAACACCCATCAGTGCAGGAAAAAGCTCACATCTTCAGTATTTCCAGAGGGTATGTACCATCACCTTCTCTCAGAGGGCCGTCAACCACTTCACCCTTAACAAAGCTCATGGACTACAACTCTTACTATTTAATGCATTATGCCCTCTCAGTGACTCTTACTATCTCCAGCCCTCTTAGCAATCTGTGCTTCCCCACTCACTCACTTGGATCATTTTTCCACTCTCCTCCTCCTGTATCACCACCATCTGCTTTCCAATTACAGTACTTCTATCATAATCAATCCTTCCCTTTGTCTTACTGCAGGAAAAGTTGATGCACACCCAAGTCTAATGGGCCTAGACCACTGGGACATGAGGGCGGAGTGCAGGGGTGGCATTTATCAAATTCCTCACACCTCAAGAGTTGAACATTTTCAATTTGCCTAGAGGAGAGCACAAGTTGGGCCCAGGGAGACCTCAATGGCCAATCAACCTAGTAACCTTCAGTGTCCTGCTCTTCCTATTGCCACCAGTATGATTTCATTCTTAAAATGCAAAATGTTTCATCCCTGTTACTCACCTAATTTCCTCTCTACTATTAAGTTGATTCTAGTGGCACTCCAGCAAACAGCTGTCAGTGAGAGGCCAGTGCCAGGGGCTCCTAACTCCACCTTCAGTTCTGAGGAGACACCTATTGAAGCTCAGAGGATGCATCAGGAAGGCTTTCACTTATACCGTCCAATTTCTTCTCAATAGGCACTCTGTCTAGATTGGATTTAGGAGCACCCTATGGTGAGCACATCACTGACAAGCTTTCATCAGCGGTCGAAGAACAAAACTCCCAGATGCTGACACTCACAGGACTGCCAGAAACCAGCCTTGCTCAGCCCCAGGCAGAAGAAGATCCCATGGTCTCAGCCATTAGCGACTTTGCCAAATTGCAAAGGAACAGCAGGCAGGTTTGTCAGAGGCAGTCAGTAAACCGGATCAAAGCATTGATGAAGTCCATCAATGTTTTCAAAACCTTGCTGGCCCCAGCATGCTTCCAAATGGCTAACTCTGTGGACAACTTGACTACTATCATGGAGACTAAAGTCTAGCACATTCTATGTCTTCGTGATATGTGCATGGGCCTGCACTCCAACTCTCTGGACATAAGGCCTCAGCATCAAAATGAAAGGGGAACAAGGGACCTCATCCAGGCAAACAGGGTGGCACCACTTGGCACATAAGGAAGACCCGCCACATTCAGGACCCCCAAAATCTTCCTCTCAGGTTATTCCAGAGCTGTGCAGCCCCTCCATCTCCCCCTGCCTGTAATCCAAAAGTTTACAGGGGTTCAAGCCCAGAAAGGTGAAGCTGCATCAGAGCAGAACATTCTTAGAAGGAAGTTGTTGCCCAAGTAACACCAGAACATTACCTGCCCAACCAAGGGCCAAGCATTTTAGACCACTGCTACACCACTGTGAAAGATGCCTACCGCTCCATCCCCCACCCTCATTTCAGGAACTCCGACCACAATGCCGTGTTTCTTCTCCCGGCTTAGTGTGCGGAAGACTGCGTACTGAGGAAGTCAATCTGGGTGTTCCCAACAGGAAGCCCTGGATGAATCAGGACAGACAGAACATGGTAAAAACCAGGCATGAGGCCTTCAGATCAGGAGACCCACTCAAATATAAGGAATCCAAGTATGGCCTTCGCAGAGCCATCAAGACAAACAAGGACCAATACCGATCCAAACTAGAGACCCAGACAGATAACTGGCGACTATGGCAAGGACTGAATGACATCACAGGTTCTAAAAAGAGACAGTGGAAGATAGCAGACAATGACACATCCCTCCCTGATTGTCTCAATGGCTTCTATGCTCGCTCTGAGCAGAAGTTTGGCAGAGAGGTAACCCCTATTCCAACAAGTCCTTATGAACCTATCCCAACAGTCACTGCATCAGAGGTCAGATCAGTTTTCCTTCACATAAATCCAAGGAAAGCAATGGGACCAGATGGAGTACCATGCTGTGCACTCCGAGCATGGGCAGATCAACTGGCAAAGGTCTTCTCGGACATCTTCAACCTCTCCCTTCAGCAGGCTACTATCCCTACCTGTTTCAAGAGGGCCAACATCATCCCTGTGCCTAAGAAGGCTCATGCAGCATGTCTTAATGACTGCTGCCCAGTGACCCTAACTTCGCTGGTCATGAATTGCTTTGAAAGGCTGGTCATGGCATTAATCAACTCCAGCCTCCCAGCTACTCTTGACCCACTCCAAATTGCCGATCGGACAAACAGATCCACGTCAAATGCCATATCACTTGCCCTTCACTCCTCCCTAGAACATCTTGATGCCAAGAACAGCTACAGAAGAATTCTACTCATTGACTACAGTTCAGCCTTCAACACTATGTTCCCCTTGAGACCGATTACTAAACTTAGTGATCTCGGACTAAGCCCCACTCTCTGCAAATGGATCCTCAGTTTCATGACCCACAGGCCACAATCACTGAAGACTGGGGACAATATTTCATCTTCACTAACACTCAACACTGGAGCCCTCCAGAGGTGCGTACTCAGCCCCCTACTGTACTCAATGTAAACCCATGACTGCGTCACCAAATACCAGACTAAAGCCAGTTACAAGTTCACTGATGACATCACTATAGTTGGCTGAATCTCAGATGGCGATGACACAGATTACAGACAAGAGGTGGAAGACCTGGAAAATGGTGCACTGAGAACAACCTAGCTCTCAATGTCATCAAAACCAAGGAACTCATTATTGATTTTTGGCAGGATGTTACTCATGCCCCCCCCCCCACCCCCCACCACTACTACACATTAACAGCACGGAGGTGGAACAAGTGGAGAGTTTCAAGCTCCTGGGAGTGGTCATCCATAAAAAGCTTTCTTGGACTCTTCATGTGGATGCACTGGTTACAAGGCCCAACGTCTCTTCTTCCTCAGGCAGCTGAGGAAATTTGGCATGATGGCGAATACCCTTGCCAACTTTTATAGGTGTGCCATCGAGAGCATTCTGTCTGGATGCATCACTACTTTGTGTACCATTCAAGGTTGGAGACAGTTACAGAGCGTGGTGAACTTGGCCCAGAAAACCACAAAGGCCAACCTCCCATCTACCAGGCCTGCTATCAAGAAAAGGCCACCAGCATTCTCAAAGATCCATCCCACTCTGGCAATGCTTTCCTACAACCTCTACCATCGGACAGAAGGTATAGAAACCTGAACACATGCACCAGCTGGTTTCAAAACAGTTTCTACTCTACTGTTGTCAGAGTACTGAATGGACCACAAACTCTGAACATTCACCTATACTTGTGTTTTTATTTTTACCGCTGTTTACCTATTATTTACTTATATTATGCTACTTAACTGTGATCTGCCTGAATTGGTCACAAGACAAAGCTTTTCACTGTGCCTCGGTACACGTGACAATAAATTCAATTCGATTCAATTCATCATGACGTCCAGGATTCTAGCCACAGTGATCTCCATGTGAGATCTATGAGCTGGAACTCTAAGAAATTGTGTTGGTGATATTATTTCTGAATATACCATTATGTTCAGAATACTATATATTATTTTCCTATATATTAATCACAAGTCTCTAAAATAAGTGTAAGTTAAATAATTAGTTTTACACAATAAAAGCAATAGCAATGTTAGAAACAATGCTGACTTGATTCTCATTTTTATCAATTTTGGTTTAGATTTGTAAACTGGGAACTGTGGCCTGGAAATGATTGATGGACTTTGGGACAGCTTGTGGTTAAGGGATAAGAACAAGATTGAACAAGCTTTGTTTGTTTGTTTGAGGCCAGTTCTGGAGGTTAAATTTAGGTTGATCCTTGCTTAAAGGGGTTCCAAGAGACACGGTGATGTCAGAAAGAGTACTGTGTGTAAACTGATAGCAGAAGTTAGCTATTAATGAGGTCAGTACCTGGGAATTGGTTCTGGCAAGTCAAGAAGAGACCCTATGTTCAAGCACATGGCAGCTGTTGAATGGTAATTGAGACCTCAGGGACAGTTAATAATTCTGTCAGGGTAGAATCTGAATTGAAACTTTTTGTTTAATTAAGTTTTCTCAGGAGATGGTTTTTGGCTGCTGTTGAGACAGCATAAGTGTTTAGAAAGCTCCCCGACTTATGTGCAACACTTGTTTCAGAAGCCAGAGAGTAGAAAGCTGAGTTATACATATTGCTGCCTTTGCCTCATTGAATAGAGGAGATCCTGATACCAATGTTTCAGAAAATCAACCAAGGATTCCACATCTACACCTGTGAAACAAAGCATCATGAAAGCTATTTAAGTAATCTGGCCAATTTGTTATTTTTGTTTATTTATCCTTAAATGTGTTCATTTGTCTGTTTTGTGTTTGAATAGGGGTTGAAAATAAATGTTTCAGGTTTAAAGTTTCGACATTATTCAGCTTAACCTGATGGGCTTTCAATTTTTCTCTGTTGAATTTATTGTCTATTTAGTAAATAGTTAAATCTTTTGTTCGAGATTCAAACCAAAACTAATTATTCACAAAGTCTGGGACTGGTCATTCAAAAGTCTGATTAAGAACCATTGGAGTAATTATTGGGAATCATCAATAGTTTAATTTTACTGCGTAGGGAATGCAGAGGTAGCAAGTTTGATTTGGCTCAGCTGCTCATCTCATGTTGTAACAACAATTACAATGTATATATAAAGAAAAAAAATCTTGACCACTGTTTTACATAAAATTTGACATAATATTCCATCTTAAGGAATCCAAATTATATTGTATATCAATCAATTTTATAGTAATATGTGAATGTGTCTATATATAATTTATATAATTCTATTACCAATGAACCTTAGTGATAAATCAATAATACTATCTCAAAGTTTGGTAAATATGTAGATTTTTAAATAACTGTGAAGCTTGAAATGGAAACAGAATTGTGATATAAAAAGTACTTTGGTATTTAATGGATTTCACATTAAAGGTGAATTATGAAGTTCTGCACCGTTACTGGTTCAATAATAATATGTAATGACATATGAAAGATGTGGAAGTAATCTGCAGCAGTTCCTTTTGAATCTGAGTGACTCCGGTTTGTTTGGGGACAGCCATTGCTAATCTGAAGCAGTGAATTCAGTTTGAAACCTCAAAAGATTTATGGACCTGATAACAGTCTAATTCCAGTACAAAGAACACACTGGTCTTTACCTCACAATGTGAAAATTTCTGAAGGAGGATCACTGGACCTGAAATGTTAACTCTGCTTTCTGTCCATAGACACTGCCAGACTTGCTGAGCTTCGACAGCTGATTCTACTGTTGAATGTCAAAAATTGCACATGTCTGACTTGGACACAAAAAAACAGAACAAACCCAATGTGACCAATTATTCTCTCATCAGCCTACACTTGATCATCAGCAATGTGACAGAAGGGATCATTGATAGCGTTATCAACAGCACTTACAAATGAAGAACTGGCTCACTGATGCTCAGTTTGAAGTCCACCAGAGCTTCTTCATTCCTGACCTCATTACAGCCTCTGTCCACACATGGTCAAAAGAGCTGAATTTCAGTGATGGGATGAGAATCGGTGCCCTTGACATCAAGGCCGTATTTGACTGTGTATGACATCACGGAACCCAAACATATTTGGAGTCAGTGAGAATCGGGGGAACGCTCGCTGCTGGTTGGAGTCATGCCTGTCACATAAGAAGATGGTTTTGTTGGTTGGAGGTAAGTCATCTCAGGATCTCCTGCAGTGATTTGCTGGAGCTAAGGGTCGTGTCCTTGACTAAACCATCTTCAGCTACTTCATTAATGACCTTCCCTTCATCATACAGTCAGAAGTAGGATGTTCACTGATGATTGCACAACATACAACATTACCTCAGATACCAAAACATCCCAACTCTATATGCAGCAAGACCTAGACAACATCCAGGCCTGGGTTGATGAGTGGCCAATAATATTCACACCATATGTGCCAACCCATGATAGTCTATCCCAAGAGAGGATCTAACAATACACCTTCTCATTTAATGGCATTACCATTACTGAATCCCCACTTTCAAGATTAAAAGTATTACCATTGAGCAGAAGCTGAGCTGGGCCAAACATATGACTACAGTGGCTACAAGAGCAGAAGTTAAATTAACCAATGGAACCCAGCATGAGGTGGAGTTGATGCAATAATGAGGCACAAAGCAAATGTTTTCGCATCTTTCTCTTAACGGAATACAGGATTTGCTGATCTGCCTCAACTGATCCTCCTCTGGCACTTTTCCCAAATGAAGTTGGTTTAATAAAGGGAACAGAATGCCTGAACTGAAGAGTCAGCAAGACAAAAATACAGTCTCTGTTAAAAAGCTCTACACACTTTGCTCCCAATAATTTCTATTCAGCATGATCAGTACAAGAACCAAGATCCAGGCCCAAGGGTGCCCAGTATTGGAACATAAGCAAAATAGGATCTGATGCAGTGAAATTGTCTTGGTCAAAGCTGGCTACTTCAAAGTGTCAAACCAGTGCTTTGATCTACAGCCTTATTCCCTCAATGTCACTGGGTCAAAACCATATAGCAGCAATGCTAGTCCACCTACACCACATGGACTACAGCGGTTCAAGAAGGCAAGTCACCACCATCATCTCAAGGGATGGGTGAGAAGACCAGCCTGCGATGCCTTCATCCCACATATAAATAAATTTTAAAAATTTTGACAGCAAGCTCCCACAAAGTACAATATGATAAAGAGCGGACTTTTGCTTGTGAAGTCATACTGATTGACAGTCTTTTCTCTCAAAAAGAAACTGGCTAACCTGATAGGTGTCAAGGACAGCACAGTGGCTCAGTGGTTAGCACTGCTGCCTCACAGTTCCAGGTTCAATTCTAACCTCAGGTGACTGTCTGCGTGGAGTTTGCACATTCTCCCTGTGTTTGTGTGGGTTTCCTCCCACAGGTCAGATGAATTGGCTCTGCTAAATTGCCCCATCGTGTTAAGTCAATTCATCAGAGGAAAATGGGTCTGGGTGAGTTACTCTTCAGAGGGTCGGTGTGGACTGGTTGGGTTAAAGGGCCTGTTTCCACACTGTAGGGAATCTAATCTAATCTAATCTAATCTAATGTCACAAATCTTAAAGCGCTTAATACTTAATTTAAACATATAGTCGTCATCATCATGAGCAGGAGCTCTTCCTTGGCAGATATTCTGCACAGAATACTGGGTTCATGAAATAACACTTATTTACCAATTTAAGTATTAAATCATTGGTTGACAATCTTACCCATTGATGATGTGCATCAGCAAACCATGGGCCTACATTCCATGATATTCTGTCTGCAAAGATTATTAGAGAGAAAGTCATGGAAAACTCACCTTGTAATTATTGATTTGATTCTCACCAAAGTTCCTTGTTGACAACATGAATTGGGTCATTACACTACAAATGCCAGAAGGATGCTGTCAGTTGTATTTCTTTTTAAACTTGAGGAATGTGGACATCATTAGCTAGGCCAGCAGTTAAGAGTCAACCAAGTCAATCTGTTCCCAGGGTCTGAAGTGACATGCAGGCCAACAGGTTTCCTTCTGTAAATAATGGAAAGAGAAATATAATTAATCCACAGCATCCTATTCTCTGTTTCAACTGCGGAAATGCGAATACAAATACGTCCCTAAAAGTTACACTTATTTTTACAACAACAGTGAATTAGATGAGCATTTTGTTGTGTTTTAATTTTAATTGAATTCCAATATCACCAGCTATCATGGCAGGATACGAACCCACATTCCCACTGAAATAATTCCACAAAGATTGATATCCCGTCACCAAAAGATCTTTTATTTATATGTGGAGAGTCTTTGACACTGATCCAGCTTTCTTGGAGTGACCAGAATGGCTGACACTCCTGTTCATTTTAAAAATGTTATTAAACAGTACAGTTTACAAACAATTAACATTAACAGCTGTATACAGAGAAACAGCAATTTACAAGGGAGAGGAGCAGCAAAGCCAGATGCCAAACCCCACTGTTCAACCAGTTTTCAGGGAAATGTGGACAAACCTCAAATCCCACTTTGTCATCACAAAAGTAGCAGTAACAAATACATACAAGACAGTCCAATTAAATTTTTTAAAAGTGCATAGAATACAGACCACCCCCCCCCTCCCCCCCAGCAACCCACCCATCCCTCCCACCTTCCGATCACTCTAAGGCAGCCCTTCTCAAGCACCTTCCGGCTCTCAGTCCGCCCCAGACTCCTTCCGGCTCTCGGTCCACCCTGACATACCTTCCAGCCACCTCTAGGACAGCCCGTCCTATTTCCCCAACTCCCCCAGGACGACAGCAATCAGGATGGCCTACCCACCTTCCGGCTTCCCTAACCGCCCTCTCGTGCCTTCCGGCCACCTCTAGGACAACCCACCCCGGTAGACACACCTTTTTTTATATTATTAAACAATTCACAGTTTACAAAACAATTAATATTAACAGTTGTATACAAAGAAACAGCATTTTTACAACAGAGGGAATGGCAAAGCCAGGCCCCCCAAACACTGGCATTCAACCGATTTTCAGGGAAATGAGGACAAACCTCAAATCCCAGTTTTAATCATTACAAACAGTTAACAATTATACATACAAGACAGTCCAGTTACATAAAAAGACAGTGCATACAATAAAGACCCCCAGAAACCCAGCAAGCGCCCCCCCCTGTCCTTCCCACCTTCCGGCCACTCTAAGGCAGCCCGCCCCTACGCATCTTCCGGCTCTCAGTCCACCCCATGCCCCTTCCAGTTCTCAATCTGCCTTGACACACCTTTCAACCACCTCTAGGACAGCCCGCCTCGGTACCCACCCGGGGTGACAGCGGTCAGGACGGCCTGCCCACCTTTCGGCTTCCCTAACCGCACTTATCACCTTCCGACCACCTCTAGGACAGCCTGCCTCAGTACCCACCTGGGGTGACAGTGCTGAGGACGGCCTATCTGCCTTCGGCTCTCAGCCTGCCCCTACGTACCATTGGTCTTTCCTCCACCCCGATGCGCCATTTGGCCCGTGGACTGCCCTGACACACCTTCTGGCCACCTCGAGGACAGTCCACCCCAGCAGACACTCCTTTTCTTTTTTTTTCTTCACAAGCAGTGCCCTGCTATCACCTGTTTATTTTTCTTTTTTTTATTTTTGCTTTTTAGTAGTGCTATCATCTGATTATTTTTTTTTCCCTAACCCCCACACTACCGCCTAACTGCGGTAGTGCTTATTTTTTCCCCAGCACCCATGGTGTGTGTGTGTGTGTGTGCAGGTGCGAGACACAGTGAAAGACACAAGGTGCACGAATCTTTATTCAATTTCCACCACCAGGAAGCAAAGAAACACCCAAGTGGCCAGTGACAAGCCCTGCCCTTCACATCAAAGGGCAATGCTGTGTGATCAAACAGTGAAGGGGAGGGCAGGGACTAAATCAAAATAGAGACACTCCTTTTCTTTTCTTTTTCCATGGTGTGTGTGTGCAGGTGTGAGACACAGTGAAAAGACACAAAGTGCATGAATCTTTATTCAATTTCCACCACCAGGAAGATAGGAAAAACACCCGAGTGGCCAGTGACAAGCACTGCCCTTCAAACCACAGGGCAATGCTGTGTGATCAAAACAGTGAAGGGGAGGGTAGGGACTAAATCAAAATAGAGACACTCCTTTTCTTTTTTTTTCTTTTTTGTGGAGGTCCTGGGGAGGGGCCCCAAGGCAAGTCCCAGGCAGCAGCAGGGAGGCAGGCCCCAAGCAGCAACAGGGAGAGTCCTCGTACGTGTTCACACACAGAGTCACAGTCCTATACTGAACCAATTCTCCACACAATGGGGGGAAAAACACCCGAGTGGCCAGTGACAAGCACTGCCCTTCACATCAAAGGGCAATGCTGTGTGATCAACATTCCTGTTTTTTTTTCTTCTTTTTTTTTGATCAAAATCCTCTGTTTATTTTTTTTTCTTTTTTTTTCTTTTTTAAACCCCCACACTACCGCCTAAGTGCGGTAGTGCTTATTTTTATTCCCCAGCACCCGTGGTGTGTGTGTGTGCAGGTGTAAAACACAGTGAAAGACACAAAGTGCGCGAATCTTTATTCAATTTCCACCACCAGGAAGATATGAATAACACCCGAGTGGCCAGTGACAAGCACTGCCCTTCAAACCACAGGGCAATGCTGTGTGATCAAAACAGTGAAGGGGAGGGTAGGGACTAAATCAAAATAGAGACACTCCTTTTCTTATCTGTCAGGAAGGGCTCCCTGATTGGACCAGGTTAATAACCCCAATCAGGGAGCTCATATTCTATGAGATTCACTTGACTGACTTTGTTACAATTACTACACCCAGAATATTAACCTAGATTCTGAATTATTTGTCCGGTGATCTGTCACTGCTTCCCTGGTATAAAATATCAGAAACTAACACCATCACAAAAGTCACTTATGCTTGGTATTATTAGAAAGAATCGCTGAGCCATTAGATCCAGATAAAGACTACACCTCATGGGTAAATTTAAGGACATGATCAATACCACAGAGTGCAAGAAGAGATAGTCATCATCATTTATAATACACTGCAATTACTCATGTATTCCATCTTAACTGAAGTATATATCAGTTAAGTGCAACCTTTGCTGCTTTCCTGGAAGCAGTCCAACTTGCTACTGCAGTCGCTTCCTGCTCATTCTGCTCAGTATGACAAACTTGGACATCTTTACTGAGATATATTGTAAGGTACCCTCTGCATGACCAAGGGACTAGAATAATTATCTAAGGATGAAAGATTTGAAAATATATTTTCAGACCAGGGCATAAGTTCTGAGGTCTGCACTCTTTGTCTATAATTGACTTTGAAAGCTTTGTGATTAACCTTCTTCTTCTACAACTACTGTAATTGTGTGGTGAAGAGACCCTGACGAGCATCCACAAAGAAAGTTTCATGATTTTGACCAACAATTGTGAAGGAACAGTGATATCTCCACATCACAATGATGTGTAATCTGCAGAAAAACACAGAATTGGCTATTTCCTAATGCAGCTTGTTACCCTTTTCTTTTTAAAGTGATGGAGGTCATGGGATTGTATTGTTAGGCTGAAAGTACCTAACAGATTCTTAAAGATCTGATCAGAATAATTACAAGAAGACATGGGCACTTCAACATATAGCTAATTTATCAATGTCATCGACTTATATATACAAACTAATGAGCAAATCCATTAGTTTAAGCTCCTTTATATAAATGCAAACTATAAAGCCACACTGCTTTGTCTTCACACCACAGACTTTGAACATTTGGAGTTCTATCTCAAATTCTATGGCACTAGTCTCAGGAACCCCAGTTGATTGGTAAAAGTCTCAGGTAGGACAAAGCTCCTGACATTCGTAGTATTCTTATTACATGCTGTATCACCACTTCGTTATACTATTCCGTACTTTTCCAGACACTCCATTGTGCAGAAAACAAATTGAAAACATCTCCAAGTGGTTCTGTGTTAACTACACAAATTAATGGCTCCCACAAACAATTAAGGTTGTGTAGTTACTTCTCAGCTAAAACAGGCTGTTTAATTTTTTTTTCTTACTCCCACACTCCCGCCTAACTGCAGTAGTACTTATTTTTTCCCCAGCACCCATGTTGTGTGTGTGTGCAGGTGTGAGACACAGTGAAAGACACAAGGTGCACGAATCTTTATTCAATTTCCACCACCAGGAAGCAAAGAAACACCCAAGTGGCCAGTGACAAGCACTGCCCTTCACATCAAAGGGCAATGCTGTGTGATCAAACAGTGAAGGGGAGGGCAGGGATTAAATCAAAATAGATTTGGAGGGGGAAATAATGCACTCCACTCCCTGTGGTGCCCACCTCTCCCTGAACAACTCCAGGGTCTTAGTGGACACCACGTGCTCCTTCTCCAGAGACACCCGGGCTCTAACGTAACCGCGGAAGAGGGGCAGGAGTCGGCCCTAACGAACAGGCTGTTTATACACAATCTCATGTAATTTTCCAATTCTTTAATTGCTCATTGTCATGTTCAATTAACCCTTAACTATTAACCCTTAACAACCTGATTTAGAGATATCATTTTTAAGCCCCACTCTACAGGATTTTGAAACTGTGAAACAAATGAAGTTTTGAGACAGTGTATCTTGCAAACAGTTGTGCATCAGTAGTTGAGGATTTGTTTTTGCTTTTTTCATGGAATGTGGGGATTGCTGATAAAGTCAGCATTTGTTGCCGAACCCTACTTGCCCTTGAACTGATGACTTGCTCAGCTTTTTCAAAATGCAGTTAAGAGCCATCAACATTACTGTCACCTGTAGGCCAGAAAATGGAAGTGTTAGGCTTCCTTCCTGAAAGAGCATTAATAAATCAAATCAGTTTTTACAACAATCAATGATGGTTATAAAATGATGGCTGATACTAGTTTTTGTTTAATATTGTATATTGAGTAATTGAATTTAAAATGTCATCAGCCGCTGTAGCAGAATATGAGCTATAGCAGCAGCGCCTTAGTTTGGGCCTGAGGACAATCAGTCCATTGATATGAGGACTGCACAACTATTACACTTGCAAGGGCAGCTGTTTAAACTGGCAAATCTGGTGCTTAATAGTTAAACCTCTATGTCCCAGACCCAAGCTTCTTGAGAGTTGATGATATGCCAGTGAAAAGTACTCCATTACAACTTAGACTCATTTTTGACGAACTACTCATATAGACCATTATGTATCATTTCAAACACTTTGACCTAGTTCAGAAGCCACAGCAATTATGTGGTCGCTGCAGTCGATTTTCTGGTCATTGATGAGAACCAAACTATTGATGGCGGAGGATCTTCGCCCTCACAAAAGTAAGAATATGTAACTTCAACTCATGGAGTTCAAGGATTTCTGCTTAATGTCCTCCTAAAGGAGGATTTTGACTATTCATTACTAAGGATCCGAGCAGGATCCCTGCAAGCAACAGGATAAGTGTAATTGACCATTCATTTGACATCGCATTGGCAATTCCTACAACAATAAAGCAAATTTAAAACAGATCCACAAGCCTGGAGGTGACTAAAACCCATAAAATTGTGAGTTGAAAGTATCAATGAGCCAAACTAGCAGTAGAAAGTATTAACAAAGTACAGCAGAATAAACTGATCCAACTGAATGTTGAATTAGTTTCTCATTCTATTCATTGTTGTTCAAATAAAAAGTAGAAAAGATTCTTTACAATGGGTAATAGTCCACAGCTTGATCTCATTTGGAAGAGAGCTATGACCAGCACAAATATCCATGGGATAAAGAGGAAAAATCAAATCAAATTGACTTGGAAACCTTTCACATCTAATGGCATATGAGATGAGCAAATGAAATGCCCATGTTTGTTTCCACAGCTTGTTTACCTGGAAAAGATCATTAGCATGTCACCAGAGGCCATAGCTTGAGGGCCAGCATTCCATATCAAGCATAACAGCCCAGGAGACTCTCCCATTCTTACTACCTGTTATAGGTATATTCGGAGAACTTACAGGTTGATAGTCAAGCTGTTTGATTACATTATGATCATAGTGAATTGGCCATTGAACCTTGGAATGGGACTCCAGCTCAAAGCTTGTGACTCAGGGACAATATCAACTGTACCACCAGACCACAACAAAGCTACTTACCAGTGGGCAGTGAAGCAATTTCAAGGTCCAAAGTGTTTTGTTGTGTGGTTAGATACCACTCTATGATTTTGAGTTCTTTACAAATGAGGGGTCAACTCAGTCAAAAACTGAGTTTAGGTTTCAAAGTGATATCACTTATTATTTGTTTATGACCAATATTGCTATACATGGTAATCATAAAAAAGCCACACTCTTAGAAGTGCAGCAGGTTATGACAAATCAGTCTTCTTTGTGTGTTCATGTCCATGTGCACTCATTCTAGATGGCAGTGTTTTAATGTCACAGTCTACTTCCCAAATTTTTGAATACCACCCACCCTGCAGCATTTCTACTGAGGGGCATGCAGCTCTTTGACACCATTGCAAGGTTATCCCAAGGCGCTGATGCCCTTATTCTATAATTGCCAGGCATGTCCCTAATCCCCTTCACAAACAAGGGGACAACGTGCTGTCCTCCAGTCTTCTGGCACTATTCTTGTAGACAATGACAACATAAAGATCAAAGCCAAAGGCTCTGCCATCTTCGTGACAGAATTTGATGAGAGCTTTACAGGCCTATTTCAACATCAGGATCACTAATGCTTCTGCTGAGCAATGAGGCAAATTTCTTGCAACACAATGGCAATTTCCAACGGAGAGAGATTATTACTGGTTAAATGTCACATTAATGCTGCAACGCCCATCATTAATATCTAGCTCTTTATCATATCAATCACACCAAACAAACTAGATGCCAAGAATTCAGAAACTCACTGCTGAATCCTTGTGACCAGCTCATTTCTTCCTCCGTAGGACTTCAATGCTGGACGCCAAGCACGAACATTTCAGCACACGCTCCATGCGTACAAGTCACAAGCAACCCACATTCACAGATATTAGCATCCAATGTGTGCCACTCTTTAAGAACTCATGGTACACCTCCAGTAATTTACAGCATTCCCCTGCACCTCAATGCTGCACTTTGAGCTACACAAGCAACCATCATTGTAATGCTGCAAGGACACTGTGCACTCAGGGACATGCACCCAGTTCATACACTGAATAAGACTTCTCTTTTGGCTGTTTGCTTGCCCTCATATCGCTCACACACTCTGAGCCTACCCAGATACTCACAACATCCCTGCCTTGTATTGCATTCCCTTACCTTTGCGTTTTTCCCTCTCAACCATCAAGACTAGGATGAAAACTGCTGTGCTGTATGAAGCTAAGAAGTTTATTATGGTTGTCAACATCTCTCAGTCAAGCCAAGGTAGATAGCCCTCAGTCAGGGAGGTGCAGAATAGGAAGTCAAGGATAGCTTCCAATACCAGTCCAGGGCCTTGGACATAGTCAGTCAAGTACTTCAGACAGTTAAAGTCACAGTGATCTGCGCAACGCAAAAGCGCAAAATATTAGGCAGCCCAGCATTCATCTTGGCTCATTCTGCCCTATTGGTGGCTGGATGCCTTTTTGAATGAAAGAAAGGCCAGTAATATAGGAGATGAAAGTGATGACATAACTGTTAGCAATACAAAATCAGCTCAGGAAAAGTTCAGCAGGTCTGGCAACATCTATGAAGAGAAATCAGAGTTAACATTCCAGTTCCGGTGCTTCCAATAAACCTGTTGGATGTGGATAAAATCAAAATGAACGGGACAACATGGGGTGGTGTAATAATTACTTAGGTGTGTTTGATAAGCTTCAGCAAGAAAACTCATTGAGCCTCCTGGCAAACTCAACTCAACAAACACTTGCCCAAATAAATAGATTCATCCTATTGTTTTGAATGCAGAACATAGTATTGAAATTCATTGATGCCTTGTGACTGAGAAGTTACATAAAACACATGCATGTAGATTTATTCATGCTCACACTTGGTGAAAACACAAAAGCTCACGACTTAAACATGATCACTGGGGTATCTGAGAAGTAAGTAAGGAAGCAGAAACCAAACAGAATGTCTTCGTCATAACACTGGCTTAACTATCCAAAACATTAGAGTTTAATAAAACTGTGGATTAAAGACCATGACAAACACCAAGGCCCCTAGATTCTGCCAGTAGGAGCTAACCATTTATGATTTTCATAGAATCCCTTCAGTGTGGAAGCAGTCCATTCAGTCCATCGAGTCCACACCGACCCTCAGAACAGCATCCAACCCAGACCCACCTCTCTTCCCTATCCCTGTAACCTTGCATTCCCCATAGCTCATCTACCTAGCTTCCAAATCCCTGGACAATTTCCCATGGCCAAATTAATTTAACCTGTACATCTTTAGATTGTGGGAGGAAACCGGAGCACCCAGAGGAAACCCATGCAGACATTGGGAGAATGAGCAAACTCCATACAGACAGTCAACCAAGGGTGGAATCAAACTCAGGTCCCTGGTGCTGTAAGGCAGCATGCTAACCACTGAGCGACCATGCTGTCCTTTTCTGTATGATAATGGTGTAAATTATATGCTGCCCACATATCGCTGAGTCAGCTTAATTTAATGTAAATTTACTGAAGTTTTCAAATCATTGGCCATTTGGTTCAAACTAGTCTCAGTGGATCAGGATATTTTGTCTCCTGTCTATCAGGAGATTCGTGCAAGAATTTTCCATGTACCTGGAACTTTAGTAGCATTAACTATTTGATCAGTTAGAGACACTTCCCGCTTTAATAAAACAAAAGTTGAGCAAAACTACAAAATGATTCCTCAAAATGTAATTGTCAAGGTTAAAAGAATAAAAAAAAGCCTAAACCTCAGATTCTGTAGTCAGTGACAAAACAATAGTTTAGATTACTAACAGTGAGTAAACAGGCCCTTCGGTCCAACATTTCCACGCCGACCCGCAACCCACCCATACCCCTAACACTACGCACAATTTAGCATGGCCAATTCACCTAACCTGCACATTTTTTGGACTGTGGGAGGAAACCCAAGCAGATACAGCGAGAATGTGCAAACTCCACACAGAGAGTCACCTGAGGCGGGAATTGAACCCAGATCTTTGGTGCTGTGAGGCAGCAGTGCTAGCCACAGTGCCACCCACTTAAAGGCATCTTTTTTAGATTACTTACAGTGTGGAAACAGGCCCTTCAGCCCAACAAGTCCACACCAACCCTCCGAAGAGCATCCCACCCAGACCCATTCACCTACATTTACCCCTTCACCTAACACTATGGGCAATTTAGCATGGCCAATTCACCTAACCTGCGCATTTTTGTGCCACCATGCCACCCATCTTGTTTAGTGATAGTGTTTATCACTGACCTTGAGAAGACATGTCCTCAAAGACATAATGATTTTGTTGGTGTGGATTTCTTTTTGCTGAAGTCTTTCAAATCTGTGTTGAATCAAAGAGATTTCCAGGTATCTTAGCAACAGTAGGCATCAAACAGGATTAGGCAGGCAATCACATTGAAGAATTCTCACAAACAACAAATCAGAAATTTTAAAAATAAACTTGATTTATCTATTACATTTTAAATAGCATCTTAAAGGGTAGGGAGAAAAGGTTGGCACTTGTGCATGGAAATAATATCATAAATAAACTTTAAGAAGAAGTAGAGAATGGAGACACTTTTTCTTATAATGTTTTTATTAATTCATGTGATGTGGACAATACTGGCTAGGCCAACATTCAGTTTCCATCTCTAAGTGACCGTAGGACAGTAGGAGTTAACACACAGCTGTGGGTCTGAAGTCAGATGTAGGCCAGACAGCAGATATTTTTCTCTAAAAGGCAATAGCAAGCCAGATACATTTGTGCAAAAGCTGACAATGGTTACACCGTAGCCAACTTTCTTATTGAACTCAAATTTAATCATGTGGCACAGCAGGATTTGATCCCTTGCCCACAAGGCTTTAAAAAGGAATTCTGGATTCATAGCCTAATGACATTATCATTATGCCACCACCACCCCTAATGAATGCATCTACCATTCTACATTATTAAAATTACTTTTAGAGCCAGAAACATAATTCACCAGCGATTGAGAACTAAATATGCAATTACATACCAAGTTACACATTATTCAATAAGGTATAATACTGTAAAGGAGTGTTGTAGAAGAAAAATGAATACTTTAAGATTAGAAATTCTTATCAGTTGATGCACCCTTTGGGGTTTCAATAATGCACTACATGAAAAAATATCAAGTGACTAACAGAAACATCTGGAATTCCATATTTAACTGTAAATGTTGTTGTGGACCAGACCAGACCCCTTCAAAATATATTAAGAGGATAGCCTAGACTCTAACATTTTCTTATCTTAAAGGTAAATGTCAAACGTTGTGTTCCAGGTGTAATTCAATTGGTCAAACTATTGGATTTAAAGCAAAATACACTTTATTTATCCACTACAGTTAAAACACAAGAAAAGAAAGAAGGATTTGGAACAACTTAACTCTACAGGAAAACTTAACAGAATACTAGATATAGTACCCATTACTAACTAACTGGTCCAACATAACAACACCACATAAACACACCCATGGCAAAAGCAAAATTCAGAACTTCTCCAGAGAGAGAACCCCCAGCTTTTGGCTTTCACCAAGAGAGGGGAAAAGATAGCTTTCACTTCTTCAACACTCCAACAGCAATTGCTGAAAGCTAAATTAAAGATCCTGGTGCTGTGGGACTTTGACCACACCCACACAGGCTGCTTTTATTGTTCCAAGTTAAAAAAAATCCAAGGCCTCACAAGCTGTTTGCTCTAGTGATTCTAGCAGACCTCTCATCACCTCTACCTTACAACCTCTCTTCAAAACAGGGTAAGGTAACCTCTTAAAGCCACAGTGTTGTCACAATGTGTGGACTCCAGATGTTGCTGTCAGTTTTCCCAAATTCAAAGTTTGTGAGAAGATTTGTAGCTCGGGTGCTCATTGTTGTGGTTCTGTTCGCCGAGCTGGGAATTTGTGTTGCAGACGTTTCATCCCCTGTCTAGGTGACATCCTCAGTGCTTGGGAGCCTCCTGTGAAGCGCTTCTGTGATGTTTCCTCTGGCATTTATACACTATAAATGCCAGAGGAAACATCACAAAAGCGCTTCACAGGAGGCTCCCAAGCACTGAGGATGTCACCTAGACAGGGGACGAAACGTCTGCAACACAAATTCCCAGCTCGGCGAACAGAACCACAACAGTTTTCCCAAATACTGACATGCCTACTTTAAATACCACTCTGCATCTTCGAATGTGGTAAATTTCAAACTGTTTGACCCAACTCAAAACAATGCACAAAAGAATCAAGCCGCACCCCATTCCACAAGCCATTTCAAAATTGCAACTATCTAATTAAGTTACCAAGATGATCAATTTACCTGACAGACTGTTAAAAGTAATTCATACAAAATTTTGTCACTAACAGTAAGTATTTATTGAAAGCAAACTTTTTTTTAACAAATGGCAAAAATGGGTTACTCAACCTAAGCAACATCTATTGAAATCTCAATCTCTCACACATTTATTCATGAATAGGATAAACATAAAAATGACAGATTAAAGCAAATATTATGGGGGGAAAGACTTTATTTTTGATAGAACATGGGCATTGCTGACTACAACAGCATTTATTGCACATCACTAACTGTCTGGTGGGGAGTTAAGATTTAGCAACATTGATGTTAGTCTGGAGAAACAGGTCAACAAGAGGAGTTTGCACAACAGTGATCAAATGGTCACCATTAGGTTCGCATTGAATTCCAGATTTTACTAAATTCAAGATTCACCATCCATCATGTGGGATTCAAACCCATGTCCCTAGAACATTAGTCTGGATCTCTTGGCATCCCTAATGATACTCTCACTGTAATTCAAGAAACTACACCACAAGCATGAACGAGTTGTTCCCTATGGATTTTTGGATTTTTTTAGTGACAGTGACACAATGTTGTTGCAGAGCTGTGGTCAATCTTCATTTCAGCAACTGATCAGGTGGACATAGACGTTTTCTTATATTAAAACCCTCTCACTTCAGTGCCTTCAAGTTTTGTCTGTTTAACTCTCACAGAGAGATGGTGAGATGCTTCTTTACAAACAGTTGTATATCTCTGAAAACACTGCACTCACAACCTTGTTTACAAACTACAAAGGGACCGATCCAAAGGCTGTCATTAGGTAGTATTTCCTTAGCACAAAGATTTCTGATAGCATAATGTTTCATAAAGTATTTGATCCATTAAGTAATCTTGTGTAGCTAAAGAGTCACCACAAAATCCAACTTGATCTTCATGTTACAAGACCATTCTTGATACTTTTGGCTCGATAGCAGTCCAACTTTAATTTTCCAGTTTACGAGCCAAATGGAACAAAAAGGTGCCTTACATGCATTCCTAAATCAGAATTCATTACTTAGAATAGCATACAATGGTTATACAAACAGAATTCTGGGATTTGTAGTTGAATAACTGAGAACATCTGGACAACAGGATCCTGTAAACTTCCTCTCGTCCTGCCTAGCTAAATGCCACCATACATTTTGCAGTACTGCACTTTTTGGTCTTCATTAAACCTGAGTATACAAACCAAGATGCAGTAAAGTCTGAAATGAAAACAGAAAACTCTAAATGCTTAACAGCCCCAGCAGCATCTGTGGAGAGAAAACCAAAATGAATCGATTGGATTTTCCTGCAAGGTTTGGGAGCAAGTGTGAATGTCAAGTCTGCAATTGCTGACAGCAGAATACAACAGGGATATTTTCAAAGGCAGGATTCAAAATTGGTCATCTCCAAGCTAACCGTCAAGTAAGGTTGGTGGGTAGGCTCCTACACTGCTAAGCCAATCAAGGGAGGTGGGCACTGCTAAGGTAGCTCAAAATTCAACAAGACAATATAAAGGCACTCTCAGAGTCATGAGTTTCAAATAAAAAAAATTAAACATTCAGACCAGCCAAAAGGCTCCCCTCAGCATTGGAGGAGTCTATCTGGTTAATTGGGGCTGTAACTGCAGCGTTTCCAACCATGTCCTCCTCTTTACACCATGGACATCTGATGATCATTTGGAGGCTGATAGCCTCCCAAGGTGACAGGCTGCCAGTCAACTACGAGCAAAATGATTCCTGATGTGGACCTTAGACCATGGGAATTGGCTGAAAGTGGGCAGTCAATCTACGTCCCTTCCATGCTCCGGCACTCGTGAATGTGAGAGGGAACTAACGTGGCCTATAACTGTCACCAGCCCTTTTGCCTCCATATCCACCACTTCAGGCTGGGAAAATCCTGCCAAAATATTAGGCACATGAACATTCATGATTCATTCTTTAAAGTGGTATTAATCCAATTAGAACCTGTGGTGCCTTTATGAAACTTCTTTTGTCCTCTGATAAAATTAATCTGTGGAACAACCAGTGCACACAAAATAATTCACCAATTTAGTCAATTTGAATGTCAAACTTAAACATATTTTGCTTGTTGCATATGTATCCAATTGTCCAAAATATTCTTCAATGTATCGCATCATATGTTTTCATCTTGGAGACCTCACAATCAAAAATCTCATTACCAATTATCATCAGCTATTAAAACTATTCTGTAACAACTGAAAATCCTGAGGGCAAACGGGATTCCTGGGACATCATCCAATCTCAGCTGTGATGTTAGTCTATTTAGAATCTGTTTGTTAGAGTTTTACAAACAGTTTCTACACCACAGAGAGCCAAGATGTAACTGCTGAGCCTTGGAGGCCTTTGCTGGTTTCCTGTTCACATGTAACTACATCTGGCTGGGATAGATTGAGTTCCACAAAGCAGGCTGCCTGCAAATATACTACAAGGGGTGCATCTCTTCCAAGATGCTGGGAAAAAAAATTAGCTAGATTTTGTTCTTTGAAACTGTCAACCTCGTTTTAGTGTTAGATAAGTTTGACGATTTGTATGGCTGTTAGTTTGCCTGTGGCTTTCACATTCCATGGAATGTCATTTGTTGCCAAGTTTGAAGGTAATCTGATTGGCTAACTGGCAGGATTCTCATGAGGTGCCGCAATGGGGGCTAATTTAAATGTGCTATTGAGCTGCCCACCCCAAACACACAGCCAGAGGCAGCTTGCTGGGTTCAGTTGGCAGCAAATCAGCTGGCCTGCAGCTGCCCAGCTGGCAATAGGGGAAGTGGAATGGGTTGTTCAGGAGGGTTTCAGTAACATGGAGAGAGAGAAGCCTATGATGACAGCAGCTCAAACTAATAGAAGACATCCCAGGGAGAAATCCTGCTTCTCCAGCCGCAGAAAAAGTAGCTGCTGCTTTTAAAACTGACCTTGTAAGATTTCCTGTTCTGGTTCAGCAACTCCTTCCGAGTGGAGTAGCCATGATGGATGATGACCAGGGCCTGCTGCTAACATGGCTTCATGATGCGAGTTACACAACAGGTCACAGATTCGCCCAAGCTAGGAAGAAATAAAAGTAAAAAGACTCTCTTTTAAGAGAGTCACAGCACAGAACATGAACAGTAAGTCCTTACTTGGTCTGGTATATGTGACTGCACACCCATCGCATTGTGGTTGACTCTTTTACAGGTTTATATAATCATGAGGGGTATAAATCGATTTCTTTTCCCTAGAATGGGGGATTTCCAAACTGGGGGCATATTTTTAAGGTGAGAGGAGAGAGATTTTAAAAAAGACATGAGGGACCATTTTTTTACACAGACGGTGGTTCATGCAAGAAATGAACTTCCTGAGAAAGTGGTGGGTGTGGGCACAGTTACAACATTTAAAAGACACTTGGATAAGTGTATGAGTAGGAAAGGTTTGGGGAGATGTGGTCCAAGCGCAAGCCCGGGATTATGTTCAGGATGGACTGGTTAGACCGAAGGATCTGTTTCCGTACTGTATTACTCTATGACTCTTAACTACTCTCTGAAGTAGCATTAGAAGTTACATAAAATAGAATAGCAAGCTGTATTAAATGACTGCAGAAGAGTGGAGAAGGAATAAACCTGGACAGACCACCAGCCATCAACCTGGGTATTGACAACATGGCATATGGTATCTACTGCCCAGTTAACTCTGTAAAGTCTTCCTCACTAACCTTTAAAGGGTGTCTGCCAATAGTGAGAGAATTGTCCTACAATCTATTTTTGGGGATCATTATCTTTTTTCATGTGACCTACAACTGAATAATATTTCTCCTGCAGTAGGAGTGACATGGACATAGGTTGTAGTAAGGTTTTCCTTAAAACACATTTTAGGGCAATCATGATCAAGACAAATGACTCTGCCTATGATTCACCTTCTGTCCAGCCCCCAGGCTTACACTACCATTTACTCAGTTTTGCTTAGGTAAACATTAACCTTCTACATTTCACCAAAGTCTAGACATGGAACAACCCAATACGGTCACACTCATTGAATTATACATTACAGCCAATGTTCCTAATTCCATCAACACTATCCCTGGATATGACCTGTCTTCAGCAGGACAAGCCCCACTAGTGGTGTCAGCACATTGGTGTATAGTCTGATGGGCATTGGTGCAGAAGTATTTATCATTGACTCTGGACCCCATGATATGTAATGGTATCAGACCAAACATGGGAATGGAAAATACATGCTCATTGTCACCCACCTCTAACCTCATATACCCTCAGTTGATGTATCAGTCTTACTCCAACACTTGGAATAGACACTGGAGGTATAAAGGAGTAAGAATTTAGCCTGATTGAAGGAGGTTCGATGCCAATCATCAAGTGTGGTTTGCAAATAATACTAAAAACCAAGCTGGTCAAGTCCTGAAGGATATATCTGCTTGACTGTGACTGCAGCAGCTGGTGAGAAAACCAACAAGAGGGAACCTGGCCTTGCTATCATCAATCAACCTGTCACAGTTGCATCTGTCCATAACAAATTTGTTAGGAGTTACTGCTGTGCGTTCTTGACTTCATTCTGAGGATGCAATCTGTCCTTTTGTATGTCCTTACGCCTTGCTAAATTGGATGGATTCAGAACAGATCTTGCAACCCTGGACATTCACAATGTGCCATTAGCAGCAGCAGAATTGTACATAACTATGGCCTGGCATATTCCTCCTCTTATTATTGTCGTTAAATCATAGGACCAAACCTAGTTCAATGAGAAATATGCGAAAGTAGGCCAGAAGCAATATGAGGCATATCTTAAAATGAAGTGTCACGTGACTACTTGCACACTAAACAGAGGAAGGAGCATGCATTAGACAGAGCTAGGCAATCCCAGTAATGATAGATCGTACAAAGACTCTGCAGTCCTGCTATATCTCATCATGGATAGTGGTACACAATCAACCAAATAATCAAGCGGAAAGGCTTTACAAATATCTGAATCCTTAATAATGAAGGAGCCCAGCACACCAAAGTCAAAGATAAGGCAGAAACACTTGCAACAAACTTCAGTCAAAGTGCTGAGTGAATGATCCATTTCAGCCTCCTTCAGAGGTCCCCAGCATCGCAGATGCTAGTTTTCAGCCAATTCTATTCACTCCATGTGATATCAAGAAGCAGCTGAAAGCGATGGACAGCATAATATCAAAACAACAGGACTAAAGACTTGTGCCCGAGCCAAACTGTGGCATTATAGCTACAACATTGGCATCTGCCCAACATTGTGGATAAGGTCCCACACAGGAGGTTGATTAGCAAAATTAAAACATGCCGGATATGTGGTAATGTCCTGGCATGATTGGTTAACAGACAGAAACTATGCAATTGGAATAAACGGGTCATTCTCACTTTGGTAGGCTGTGACTAATGGGGAACCACATGGATCAGTATTTGAGCCCAGCTGTTCTCAATAAGTATCAATGATTTGGAATAGTGTATCAAATATAACTTTTCCAAATTTATCAAAGATACAAATCTAAGTGGGAGTGCATGTCTTCAGGAAGCTGTAAAGCAGCTTTGGGAGGATTTAGACAGGTTTACATAGCGGCACGGTGGCACAGTGGTTAGCACTGTTGCCTCACAGTGCCAGAGACCCGGGTTCAATTCCCGTCTCAGGCGACTGACTGTGTGGAGTTTGCACGTTCTCCCCGTGTCTGTGTGGGTTTCCTCCCACAGTCCAAAGATGTGCAAGTCAGGTGAATTGGCCATGCTAAATTGCCCGTAGTGTTAGGTAAGGGGTAAATGTAGGGGTATGGGTGGGTTGTGCTTCGGCGGGTCGGTGTGGACTTGTTGGGCTGAAGGGCCTGTTTCCACACTGTAATGTAATCTAATCTAATAGTGATCAAGAACTTGACAGATAGAATACAATGCGGGAAATGTGAGGTTATCCATTTTGGTGGGAGGAACAGATATGCTAAGTATTTATGGTCAAGTTTGGAAAGAGGAGATGTGCAAAGAAACTTAGGTATCATTGTCAATAAGTTACTGATGGCTAACATGCAGGTGTAACAAGCTACTAGGAAGGTTAATGAAATGTTGGCCTTATCACAAAAGGTTTGAGTACAGGAGTAGAAAAGTCTCACTTTAATTTTATAGAAACTTGGGTTAAACCACATTTGGAGTATTATGTGCAGATTTTGTCTCCCTATCTCATGAAAGATATTATTGCCATAGTTTCCAGACTGTATTATGAAAAGCTATTAGGCAAATTATGCTTGCAGTCTCCAGGATTTCTAAGAATGAGTGGTTAAATAATTGAAAGCTACAAAATACATAAATGGATGGTCAGGATAGTTGCAGGTAACAGCTTTTCCTGTAGCTAAAGAGTCTAGAAGCAAGAGGCACATTTAGGACTGTGATGATGAGCAAAAACTGTGAATCAGAGGGTGGTGAATCTTTGGAATTCTCAATTTTCCACAATGCTTTGGAAATTCTATCTTTGAGTATGTTAAAAATAGAGATTGATAAATTTCAGTTTACGTGTTTATGAGGATAGTGCAGGTAGAAAGCATTGAAGAGCTCAAAACATGGGACAGGCTTGACAGGCGTAGATTTATTCAAATGTTCCTGCATTCTTATGATGAAACAACTGAAGATGTTTGGGTTTAGGACACAATGCGGAGGAAATCTTGCAGTATTGTCCTGGAGCTGTAAAGATTTACCTCCAACAACCATAACCAGCTTCCTTTCTCTAGGAATGACTCTAACCAGCAAAAAGTAGTCCCCTGATTCCCATTGATTCCAGTTTTGCTAAGGTTCCTTGATACCATATTCAGTCAAATATGCTCTTTATATCAACGGTAGTCACTCTCAATCACCTCAGGAATTCAGCTTCTTTGTCTATGTTTGGGTCAAAGTTGTAATGAAGTCAGGATTAAGTAGCCTGAATGGAATTCAAACTGAGCAGCGCAACATTAGTGGCATTTGATTGCCTTATTGATGACCCTTTCCATTATTTTGTTACTGATTGAAAGTAGATTAACATGCAAGAATTGACTATATTGGAATTGTCCTGCTTATTTTGGAAAGGACATGACTGGACAATTTTCTGTGATGTTGGGTATATACCAATGCTGTAGCTGTACTGACAGAGACTGGCTAGGGCTAGTGCTGGAGAATAAATGTTCAGTCTTGTTGTTGACCTAGATGGCAGCATCAGAAAACATTAACAGGGTGTGGTGGTCCACCAGGAGGAGGACTCCTAACTCTTTGGATCACTCTGTCCACTAGGACCCCATTATCTCTTTCAAGGAATCAGGGTGCCATCTTCTCCTGCTTGGCCATGATCAGACTCCATCCTTGATCGAGCACGGTAGCTTTGGAATGCAAGTGCTCGTCCATGTGCACAACAGGTTTTTAAAAATGGCCTGGGTATAAAGGATGCTGGAGTTTCAGCAGTATCTGGTAAGTGTTCTAGAAATGGTGCAGTGGTAAGATGGAGCAGAAATTTGATATGAGGACTGTCATAGAGTAAGATAGGTAATTAATAAGGAGAGATCGAGAGAGAAATCCCACTGTGCCGCATGATCAAAAACCCTTCCAAAAAGAATCCAACACAGATTGGATTTGGCCAAAGAAAACAAAATTCAGCACAAAGTAATCATTTGGTGTCTCTGTTATTTTTCTATTCTCCATTAAAACTTCTCCTGACTCTACCTGTAATTGAACCACATTTTGCGTCAGCCAAAATATTCTTTTTATATACATATTGAATGCCTTTGCTGTCCATTTTTTTTCTCGACTACATTCATATTGTCCCTTTCCCGATCAGTGCTTTGGACCTCCTTTGACGTATTCTAAAAACCACGCAATCCTCAAAGTTACGACTAAATCTACAAATTTAAAAGTATTTTCTTTCAATCTTACATAATCTTTAATTTCCTTTGTCGGCCATAGTTGACTCTCCTTATTTTGAATTTTTGACATGTTTTTGAATGAATGTGTACTTTGCTTGCTGTGCAGGTAGATGGCACCTGCCTTCAGTGTTGGATTGACATCTCCATGTGCTGTTTTCCAAAATGCTCCTCCTCCCAAGCAGACAGATCTCCTGAATATAAGCAGCCTCTCTCTGTGTGCACCAAAACAACACACATGAAAATGGTGGCATTGAGAGTGTTTAGCTCTGGCTGAGGTATCAGTGCACTAATGGGCATGGTATGGCAATGACAAGTCTAGGCATTTATTTTACAAATATACAGGTAGGCACTAATTATGTGAACGCTAAGAGATATAAGTGAGCAGCCCTGAGATATAGCCTGGCCCAATCTATGAGTTGGGTTCCTGCCTGGTCCCCAACACAGCCTTCCAATTCTAGTGGCCAGAGCACCCTGAAGAAAGGCTTATGCCCGAAACGTCTATTCTCCTGCTCCTTGGATGCTGCCTGACCTGCAGCGCTTTTCCAGCAACATATTTTTCAGCTGGAGCACCCTGTAAAACAACCCTCTGCTCTGTGAGTGGACTGCAAGTGCATGGCAGAAGTGACATGATGGTTATGAGGAGTTGGCAGGTGCCAGATGCCAATGCCTGCAGAGCTGGTACACATGGATCATTCCCCAAGATTCCTCATAGGTCACACGGATGGGGTTTGGAGCAAGCAGGGAGCTGAATCCACCAAATACATGCTCTGGTTTCCTAATCACGTTTTCCAAGTGTGGAACTTGTTTGGGGGATTTCGTAAGATGAGAGACTGAGTAATATGAGAGGAGTTGTGCCATTAACATGGCGTTTAACGTGAGTTAATCTCTGTCAATTAGCTACTCGCCATTCCTTAGTGAGATTCCTGCCGTGCGCTTGGGAAAAGCATAAAAGGCTTAAAGTTTATCCCCATGTTGAAATGAGCTTCACCACACTTGTTGCCCATTTCTGCCACAAATGTCATCACTCAAACCCTTGTAATGTAATGTAAATGGATAGAATTTTACGTTATGTGTGATAGAGAGGTGGTTTGATCTGAAGCAAGGGTGTTAAATATGAATAAGGGAAAAGAAAAAAAAATCATAGGAAATTAGGAAGGCATGAGGCACAAATTGGCTGAGGCAGCAATGGAAATTATATTAAAAAGGTATGACTACGCACAGGCAATGGATAGTCTTTAAATAATGTTACATGGGATATGATAACTATACATTTTTTCAAGGTGCAAAAATTTTTTAAAAATGAGAGTCAACTATGACTGACAAAGGAAATTAAGGATTGTGTAAGATTAAAAGAAATTCCGTTAGGCAGGGAGACTAGGACGCATGGCATAGCCTTAGAATTAGAGGGGGTCAATTTAGAATGGAAATGAGGAGACATTTCTTCAGCCAGAGAGAGTGGGTGGGCCTGTGGAATTCATTGCCATGGAGCGCAGTGGAGGCCAAGACGTTAAAAAAGGTAGAGATTGATAAATTCTTGATCTCACAAGGAATTAAGGGCTGTGCGGAGAGTGCGGGTAAGTGGAGTTGAAATGCCCAGCAGCCATGATTAAATGGCGAAGTGGAATCGATGAGCCGAATGGCCTTACTTCTGCTTTTATGTGTTATGGTCTTATCAAGGTGGAGGAGGCCCAGGACTTGCATGTCCTTGGGGGAGTGGGAGGAGGAGGTGAAATGGTCAGCCACAAGGCGGTGGGGTTGTTTGGTACGTGTGTCCCAGAGATGTTCCGTAAAACACTTTGCGAGTTGGCTTCATGTCTCCTCGATGTAGAGGAGACCACATCGAGAGCAAAGGACACTGGAGATGAGATGGATGAATGTACAAGAAAATCTCTGCCAGATGTGAAAAGATCCGTTGGGCCTTGGATGGAGGGGAGGGGAGAGATGTGGCACATGTTTCATACCTCTTGTGGTGGCAAGAGAAGGTGCCAGGAGTGGAGGGTAGGTTGGTGTGGGGGCATGGACCTAATGAGGGAGTTACAGAGGGAATGGTCTCTTGCGGAAAACCAATAGTGGTGGGGACGGAAATATGTGTATGTGGTGGGGTCTGATGGAAGTCCTGAACTCTGTCGCTGATGGTATGTTAGCCACTGTGGCTACCTTCCACAAAAGCGAAAGTGGATGCAAAAGAACCTAGGACAACAATTAGCCCAGGAGCCACAAGAGTCTGTGTGAGGCCGAGGGGCACCTGCCTCAAAGAAAGCTCACTGTCTTAGAATCCCTGAGGATGCACAGAATTCAAGGGAGGCTAAAGCATTCCAGCTCCAATGCCATTTGTTAGCAATAAGAATGGCACAGTGTCGGTCCAGGCTCTTTATATCCCAGGATACTGTGATGGAACTGTGGGATGCTGGAGTGGGATATGAGAACAATAGGAGTGTAGAGATCTTCATCTTCCAGTAATTGTGAAGGATACTATTATATTGAACCCCTTTGCAACTGGCTCCTTCCAGGGAGTGGTGGGTGACCTGCGTGGCATCTCTCAGTCAATAACCAGTTCATTCCATTTCCTGATAACAAGGTCAGTGCTGCAGCCTGGGCAATAGGATTCAGGAACGTAGTTGACAGTTCTCACATGCAAGATGCCAACGACTGTCCACTAATAGCACTGAGAGGACCATATCACAACATTGCAGAATTCATCAACAGGAAGGGGTTCCATTCCATTAATACTTAGGAGATTTGTGATCACAGTTAGCACTTCCTGGGGAAGGCAGCTGCCACAACTCCTACATGCCTGAGCACTCTCATGAACTCAGTGCATTGAAGGGTCCCGGTGCCTTACAAAGCTAGTTACGGGAGAATAAGAACTAGCCACTGTAACCTTGGTTCATGAGACCATTGTGCAAATCCCTGGCTGGTACAGAGTTCAGGTACAATGCTGCCCATGCTCTGAATATTTCCATGGTGGATTACCATCTAGGGCTGCTGAAAGTGTAGCTCCATTGTTTGGACCTGTTTGGAGGGCCATCCAGTGTAGTCTAGATAGTGAACCATATTAGCCTGGTGTGCTGTGCACTGACTAGTTGGAGCAGGCAAAGAGGCAGAGAGGCAATGTCCTGAATGCTGAGGAACGGACATTGAGGATGCTCTGGGTGAATGGGTACTGTCTTCCAAGAGACCTTAGGAGAAGGAAGCTATTGTTATCCATGAGAGAGCTTAGCTATGTCACATGTTACAAGCCAGATAGAAACTCATTGACATCAGTTACCAGTAAATGGCAGCTGTAGGCAGCAAACAATCATGTACTGTAAAATATTTGGTGGTGATGATACCAAAATCTGGTTTGCATTGTGGGTAGAACTTTCACTTCAACTTGCCTTTTCTGTTCACTCTTGTTGTCTATAAACAAAAGCTGATGTTTTTATTTGTCCAATTGCTTGTCTGTATGAGATGTTCCCCTCCTGGACAATGACAAGCTGTGAGTCCAAAGTGGGTATTGGGGACAGGGTAGTGCTGACTTAGAAGTTGCTTAAAGGGATGCAGCTATGAACAGGTAAACAGTGTGATGTGATGGTTTAACAGTGACTAATATGGGAGAATGATGGTAAGAGATTGTCAGCTGTGTCAGCTGGTTAGCATGGCTTTGTGGTTGTTGTGCCGCTGTGTTGATGGTGAGGGACAACGCCAGATTGACAGTGCTTGTTCAGGCATGAAACAAATGAGCTATCTGTTGAGTAGCGAGTTATTGTGGGCAGGAAATGAGATGGGGTAGAAATTGGACATGAGAGATACTATGGTGACAGGTTAGGTAACTAACAGTGACAGGTTGGTAATGTATGGCAAGAAAACCCATTGGGTCTCACGGCCAAAAACCCTCCAAAAACACTCAACACAACTCAGAAAAAAGTATGTAAGACTCGACTCATTGTAGATATTTCAAAACATATTGTGATCATTTGCTTTCTCTAAGATAAGCTCGGAAGTGGAAATTTTCACTGACGCATTTTTGGTACCATTCATGATTCGTCAGCTACAGTAGCAGCCTGGGTTCATAAACAATAGTACACAGACAACATTCAGGCTTGTGTGTTTAGCGAAAAATAACATCCATGCCAGACAAGTGTCAGGCAATGATCATCTCAAAGTAGAAAGAATCTAACCATCCTCCCTTGACATTCAATGGCATTGTCAGCATTGAATCACTTGCTATAAGAAAATGCACTCAGACCTGCCATGCATACATTGTGGTTGCAACAGCAGGTCAATGGTGTTTAGTGTTGAGCAACTCACCTCCTGACTCCCCAAAGCCAGTTCAAGGAACAAGTCAGGAATGTGATAGAATACTCTCAAATTGCCTGAATGATGCAGCTCCAACTACACTAAAGAAGCTCAAGACTAAAAGTAGTCCATTTGTTTGTCATCCCATCGGCCACCTTAAGTGTTCAGTAGTGCTCAGGAACTGAGTGAGCATTATCTAAAACTTCACAGAATCACAGATGTGTTCTAGTGCTGAAGGAAGCTTGCCTGAATGTGATGTTCCTCTACTGGACAATGAATAACTCTGAATCTACATTCAGAGTCTACATTATCCCATCATGTCTGCACCAGGTCTCTGAATTAGCATCATGATCTCATGCCATTCCACTGCCTTTTCTCCATACTCTTCAAACTGTCCCTGCTTAACTAATTATCCCAATTCCTCTGCTCCTGCATCCTCTTTAGAATTTTGCCCTTTATCTTATATTGTCCGTCCATGTTCTTCCTACCAAAATACATCATCCTGCATGTCCCTGCATTAAACTTCATCTGCACCTATCTGCCCACTCCACCAACTTGTCAAGGTCCTTTTGAAGTTCAACATTGTCCTCTTCACAGTTTACAATGCTTCCAAATTACACTGCAGCAACTCATCAAGCTCCTTCAGCAGTGTCTTCCAAATCTCTGACCTCTACTACATGGAAGGTCAGCAAATATAGAAAATAGGAACAGGAGTGAGCCATTCAGTCCATTGAGTGTGCTTGGCCATTCATCGTGATCATGGTTGATCCTTCATCTTAATGCAGCACTCGTGCTCTCTCTTTGCCTCGAGATATCGGTCTATTTCTTTTTTTAAAATGTATTCAATGATTTGGACTCCACAACCTTCAGAGACAAAGAATTCCATAGATTCACCAACCTCTGAGTGAACAGATTTCTCCTCATCTTAGTCCAAAATAACCTGCTCCCATCCTGAAATGGTAATACTTTGTCCTACAAGTCCCAAACAAGAGAGACATCATCCTGCTTCCAGTCTGTCAGCCCTGTCAAAATTTTATGCATTTCAATGAGAACTATTCTCATTTCTCTAAAATGCTCTGAATTCAGGCCAAATCAGCTCCGTGTCTCCTCATACAGTAAACTTGTCATCCTAGGAACTGATCTGGTGAACATTTGCTGCATTGTTTCAATGACAAGTATATCTTTTCTTTGGCAATAAGACCAGAACTGCATACACTATTCCAGGTATAGTCTCACTAATGCTCTGTACAACATCAGCAAAACTTCCTTGTTTCTGTGCTCAAATTCTTTTTCAATGGAGAACAAAATTCTATTGCTATGAAGAGCCATGAGATCACCTCATTTGCAAAAACCACCCCAATCCATATATCATTCTGAACTGTGACAATACCATCATTCAGTTGCTCTCAGCTGTCAGGAGTCATTTTCACTATTTTACTTCCTAATGTACACCTGTTTTAGATTTCTTTTTCACTCGTTAGGAACCCCTTTGTCTTTTGCCCTGAGCCTCTACAATATGTTTCCCTTACCCCTCCTCTGCCTCTGTAAAAATGATAATAAAACCATTTTCCAACCACTTCCAGTTCTGAAGAAAAGTAATGTTAGACTCAAAACATTATCACCCTATCGCTCTGCAGAGGTGCTGTCAGATGTGTGTATTTCACCATCACTTTCTCGATTTGATTCAGCATTCCTTCATTGTTGGGGACCAACAACACAAACTTTTTTCCTAATAAGAATTGAGAGAGTACGTACAATACATGGATAGCACTGCTTCAAGTAGGTGCACCCACTTTCTTAAGGGTAGATAGGGATGGGAAATAAGTGCTGGCCCTGCTAATGATGCTCACATCCGATGTAACTTTCTTATCTCCCTCTATGTGTTTTCTGCAAAACTATATTTTTTCCACTTTGTTTCTCTTTTGCACTGTGGCTTTTGGTCTATCACTTCTCTTTTGCAATATAAGAAGAATATGGCATTATAACTTTTGTGATGCAAGCTGTGACGATGCTGTGGCTTTAAGAGGTGTATTTTGTCCTGGTATCTTTTAAGAGTGAGATTGAACTAAAGATGCCAAGTGATCTGTGGTAATGTAAACAACTTGTGAACCTTGGGCTTGTTATAAAGTTGAAATAATAGAAGCATCTGGATGGGTGTGGGCAAGTCTCACAGACCAGGGTTGCTGATTTCTTTTTAATGCTTAGATTCAGCAGAATCTGCTGGAGTTTTGAACAAGTACATCCATAGTGTTAAGTGCATTAGTCAGAGGGAAATGGGTCTGGGTAGGTTACTCTTCAGAGTGTCGGTGTGGACTGGTTGGGCCGAAGGGCCTGTTTCCACACTGTAGGCAAACTAATCTAAAAAAAATCTAAAAAAGTAGAAAATTATTTTTCCCCTCTCTCAGTTACAGCTAGAAGCTGGGGTGTTGCATGGTATTTGCGTGTAAAAAAATCTGATTTCTAAAATTGCCTTTTTGCCAAGGGTTGTGTTTATGGGATGTTAGTATAATGGAACAGTTAATTAGTAACAGTACTGTATCTATCATTGTGGTAAGTGTTCCAATAGAGTTAAGTTATTCTAAGTCCTTCTTTCGTTTGTGGTATTTTAACTATAGTGTTTGAATAAATTGTGTTTTGCTTAACACCAAGTAGTTAGACCTGTTAAAATTGTATCTGGAACCCAGCACTTTACATTTGCCTTTAAATTAAGAAAGTTGGGGTCTAGGCTACCTTAAAATATTTTGAGGGGGTCTGGTCTGGTCCACAACAATGCAAAGATACAAAAATATTGCATCTGTAAGCATCTTAAATTAGCTTCTATTCACACACTGTGGCTGCTGTCAGAGGAATTTCATATCTACCATTACACGTTGATCAACCTTGATGTGAATTTGTACAGGCTTTATCTACAAATAGCACTTGCAGCTTGTAATTAAAGTTAGAGTTTACATTTGCTTTAAGCAGAAAAATAGAGTGTGCAGATCAAAAATGAGTGAGTTCAAACACCATCAGCTCAAGCAACAGGATTGCTACATATAAAGAGTTTATACCTTCTGGCTTATCAATTATGAATGAGTAAATGAAAAGTTCTCAGAAACCACAGCCTGGGTTCTCTACTGATAGCTGAGACATTAATTTTGCGAGAAAACTGATCATCTATCCCAGCAACATAAGAGGTTTTTTTTTAAACTTTGAAGTTATTAAATTCTAAGGCTTTTTTAAAAATTACTGCTCCACCCTGTTTTCAGATTTTTAAAATTTATTTTACTCCGAAGAAGTTGTCATCTTTTTGGAAGGGTAGGAATGAAAGCCATGCAAGAGAAATTTATGTTCTAAGCATATTCACACCGGAGGACAGATACCGAGCATTCATAAATCATTATACAAAAACAGCCTTTGATGAAGCTTTGTGTTTGTCATGAGTAAAATCCACCCTAAAGAGGCCTTTGCTTTGATATATTAGAAATCATAAATTACTTACACATTTAAAAGTAGGAAATAGGTTTTGCACAAGGAACTAGTAACCACTTAACGGATGCAGGAAATCTGAACAATAAACAGAAACTAATCCGGCACTCAGCAGATCAGGCAGCACCCCCAGGAAAGGGAAACAGAGTTAGTGGTCCAGTATCCACCCTCGTGACCAATCTACCTCCACCCAGTACAAATAGGAGAAGGTTTGGTGAAAAGGGTTGGAGGGAACTATGCCCCCAGTACTCCATGCATGCTGTTGCCTTCAATTCAAGCTGAGTTGATTAAAGCATTTCAATTTACATAAAGCAATCTTCTTAAGTGCAAGTCAGATTTAAGTTGTGCTCCAAAGGTGCAGGTTTGCAAGGGATTGGCAATGAATGGAGATAGGAATATCTAGCTCCACAGGCTAAGTTCTTTTTATGGTGCTTCTTGTGGGAAAAGATAAGCAGGAGATTCTCGCTGCCTTTAAATACAGAAAGCTGGCTCCTTCTATGTCCTGATCTTCCCCAATTCCGGCAACGCCAGCATCAGCCCATTTGCTGCTTCCCTACAATCCCTTTATCATGCCTTGATTACTGTCCCAAACAGATCCTGGCTGCAACCAACTTCCATGGCTTTCCCTCCGAGCTGATAAACACAGAATGGAACATAGAAAAAGTGAGAAAATGACATACTCGCATTACGTTCAGCACAAAAAGGATGCCAACTCTGGTGGGACAAAAACCCTGAAGATTTCATCGTAGGAACAGAAGCCTACCCTCACACTTTCACCATTGATCATACAACAAATTCAACTTCACGGCACACCTCACATCTGTGCCCATTGGACAGTGAATAGACACATCATTAGCAGATTCGATGGCTGTGGACTATCAGTCATTCAGTCTTTTCTCTCCACAATTAATTTGAAAGAAAAATTAAATAACAAACGCTTTCCAAAGATTCAATTTTACCATGGATGGATTTGGAGGTGCCAATATCTTCTGCTGTCACCAGTCTTGTGACTTCGCAGAGGTTTAACCTCTTCTTTTGCTGAGCTGGACGCAAGGAAGGTTAGGGAAGGGATATTGGTGTAGCCAAACCACAGGCCCTAGGAAGGATTCAGAGGGGGATAGTGAGCAGAGGCAAAGATGGGCAAGTACAGCAAATGAGAAACCAAGGGCACTGAACCTGTTGGACATGGGGAGAGGAGAGAGTCTCCAATTGAGAAACACAGGGTTTGTAAAGGAGGCAACACCTATTTTTCCACACAAAGCTCATCGGATGGGTTTTGCAACCAGTCTCCACCTACCTTGATCTAATGGAGGCTACAAATGACTCTAAATTGGACACTTATTGGTTTTTACTGTTACAAACAGGTCCATATTTTATAATTTACTACGCTATGCTGCCCACTTGGTAGTCTAAGATTATGTCCATATCTTATGTTTAAATAAAACTCCTTTATTGCCTCTGTGGTTTGTCCCTGTGTTTTTTGTCGTAGTGTTTGGAGGTTTGTTTGATTTGGTAGAGTTTTTAATGCAACACCTGGAGTGTTAATAAGTAGTAGTATCACAAGATCCTAACTGGAGTTATTTTCAACTTTAACTGGATTCTTCCCCCCTCAGGACAATGTTCTTTCATAAAACCATAGAATCTTACAGTTCAGAAGGAGGCTATTCAACCTATTATATGTAAGAGCCAACCAGTTAATCCCATTCTCAGCCCTATCTCCATAGTCCTCTAAATTCATTACCTTCAGAAATATATCTAGGTCTCTTTTGAAATCTCCTCTGGAATCCACCTCTATCACTCTCTTAGGCATTCCAAATCCTAACAACTCTGAGTAAAGATGTTTCTCTTCAACTTACTTTTTGCTGACAATCTTGAAATGGTGACCCTCTACTCATCAGAATCTCTCGAAGCTGAGTGAAACTGCTTGCTCTTGTAACAATAGTCTAATTTAAGCTGGAGGTATCCTCATTGTGCTGAAAATGTTCATTTCTATATATAACCTTCAGCAACAACAGTTATACAACAGATGACTCTTGGCTGAATTGGATCTCAGAAATGGAGGTCAGTTTCAGTTAAGTGGAGTTTTAATTAATATTCTTTTTGAATCAGAGAAGTTGCATGCAATTTGCAATATCTGCTACTGACAAACATGTGATTGTCATTTGCTTGCAGGATGCAAGGTCTTTCCAGTAGTCATATGCTCGGTTTTGCCATAAGCATCACCTACCTTTCTTGAAATTTATAGTGGACTTTCATACAGAACTCGTTAGCAGAATTAGCAAGAAGCAGCCAAACTATTTCATTTCTACATCTGGTTATTTTTGAATTCATTTATGTGATGAGGGAATCATGGTGACATCCAACATTTATTGCCAATCTTTGACTGTTCTTAAGAAGGTGATAATGAGTTGCTTTATTGAACCTCTCCGGTCCATATGTTGAAAGCTACCCCACAGCACTGTTAGAACATAGAATAGAAAAATACAGCGCTGTACAGGCCCTTTGGCCCTCGATGTTGCGCCGATCCAAGCCCACCTAACCTACACTAGCCCACTATCCTCCATATGCCTATCCAATGCCCGTTTAAATGCCCATAAAGAGGGAGAGTCCACCACTGCTACTGGCAGGGCATTCCATGAACTCACGACTCGCTGAGTAAAGAATCTACCCCTAACGTCTGTCCTATTCCTACCACCCCTTAAATTAAAGCTATGCCCCCTCGTAATAGCTGACTCTATACGTGGAAAAAGGTTCTCATGGTCAACCCTATCTAAACCCCTAATCACCTTGTACACCTCTATCAAATCTCCCCTAAACCTTCTTTTCTCCAATGAAAACAGCCCCAAGTGCCTCAGCCTTTCCTCATACGATCTTCCTACCATACCAGGCAACATCCTGGTAAACCTCCTCTGCACCCGTTCCAGTGCCTCCACATCCTTCCTATAGTATGGCGAACAAAACTGCACACAATACTCCAGATGCGGCCGCACCAGAGTCTTATACAACTGCAACATGACCTCAGGACTCCGGAACTCAATTCCTCTACCAATAAAAGCCAGTATGCCATATGCCTTCTTCACCGCACTATTTACCTGGGTGGCAACTTTCAGACATCTGTGTACATGGACACCAAGATCCCTCTGCTCATCCACACTACCAAGTATCCGACCATTAGCCCAGTACCCCATCTTTTTGTTACTCATACCAAAGTGAATCACCTCACACTTACCCACATTGAACTCCGTTTGCCACCTTTCTGCCCAGCTCTGCAGCTTATCTATATCCCCCTGTAACCTGACACATCCTTCCTCACTGGTCAACAACTCCACCGACTTTTGTATCATCTGCAAACTTGCTCACCCAGCCTTCTAGCCCCTCCTCCAGGTCATTTATAAAAATGACAAACAGCAATGGTCCCAAAACAGATCCTTGCGGAACACTGCTAGTAACTGCACTCCAAGATGAACCTTTATCATCAACTACTACCCTCTGTCTTCTTCCAGCCAGCCAATTCCTAATCCAAACCTCCAACTCACCCTCAATGCCATACCTCCGTATTTTTTGCAGTAGCCTACCATGGGGAACCTTATCAAATGCCTTACTAAAATCCATATACACCACATTTACTGTTTTACCCTCGTCCATTTCCTTAGTCACCTTCTCAAAAGAATTCAATAAAGGTTTGTGAGGCATGATCTGCCCTTCACAAAACCATGCTGACTATCCTTGATCACATTATTCCTATCCAGATGTTCATAAATCCTATCCCTTACAATTCTCTCGAAGACTTTGCCCACAACAGAAGTGAGGCTCACCGGCCTATAGTTACTAGGGTTATCCCTACTCCCCTTCTTGAACAAGGGAACTACATTTGCTATCCTCCAGTCTTCTGGCACTATTCCTGTAGACAATGAGGACATAAAAATCAAGGCCAATGGCTCTGCAATCTCCTCCCTTGGTTCCCAGAGAATCCTAGGATAAATGCCATCGGGCCCAGGGGACCTATCTATTTTCACCCCTTCCAGAATTTCGAACACCTCTTCCCTACATACATCAAAGCCGTCCATTCTAATTAATTGTGAGAAGGGACTTTCAGGTTTTTGATCCAGACATGATGAAGGCAGGAGAATGCATTTCAAAATCAGAAGACCGCGTAACAGTTGGCATTCTCATAAACTTGCAGTCCTTCTTCTCCTACGCAATAGAGGTCATGGGGTTAGCAGGTAACACTCGTTGTAAGCTATGTCTGATCCAAGGTTGTGCACATGGCAACCATAGCATTGAATTCCAGCTCTAGAACTCATAGCCATACACTAACCTCTGAGGCCTTTGCAGCCCAGCAGAAAATTAGACAGAATGCTGCAGGTGCTATCAATAAATTTGTGGTAAGTTTTGTCATTTACCTAAATGATATGGATATGAATATAGGAGATATGGTTAGTAAGTTTTCAGATGACACCAAAACTAGTGGTGTGGAACATTGGAGAAGGTTATCTCAAAGTACAACGGGACCTTGATGAGATGGGCCAATGGGCTGAGGAGTGGCAGATGGAGTTTAATTTAGATAAATGTGAGGTGCTGCATTTTGGGAAAGCAAATCAGGGCAGGACTTATACACTTAATGGTAAGGTCCCAGTGAGTGTTGCTGAATAAAAAAACCTTGGAGTGCAGTTTCATAGTTCTTTGACAGTGGAGTCATGGGTAGATAGGACAGTGAACAACGCATTTGGTATGCTTTCCTTTATTAGTCAGTGCCACTTTTGGAATATTGCGTTCAATTCTGGTTTCCCTAATATAGGAGTGATGTTGTTTAACTTGAAAGTGTTCAGAAAAGATTTACAAGGATGTTGGAAGTTTGAGCTATAGGGAGATGCTGAATAAGCTGAGGCTAAGGAGTGATCTTATAGTGGTTTATAAAATCATGAGGACATTGATAGGGTGAAAAACCAACGTCTTTTTCCCAGGGTAGGGGAGTCCAAAACTAGAGGTCATAGGTTTAAAGTGAGAGGGGCAAGATTTAAATGGGACCTGAGGGGCAACATTTTCATGCAGACGGTGGTGCATTTATGGAATGAGTTGCCAGAGGAAGAAGTGGAGGCTAGTACAATTACAACCTTTAAAAGGCACATGAACAGGAAGGGGTCTGACAGATAGAGACCAAATGCTGGCAAATGGTACTAGGTTAATTTAGGTTATTTGGTCAGCATGAACGAGTTGGAGCAAAAGTTCTGTTTCCATGCTGTACAATTCCATGATTCTCTAACAAGCTATCAAACAGGAAGTGAAGAAAGAATATAACTCTTCACTCTGCAAGTCATTAGTGTCTTGGTATTGCCTGCAAGTGTGGTGGAGGCAAGTTCAAAAGAGACATTAGATTATGTGCAACATTAGGTGATGTTGCAGCTGTACAGGACTTTGGTTAGGCCACATTTGGAGTACTGTGTGCAGTTCTGGTCGCCTCACTTTAGGAAAGATGTGGAAGCTTTGGAGAGGGTGCAGAGAAGATTTACCAGGATGTTGCCTGGAATGGAGAGTAGGTCGTACGAGGATAGGTTGAGAGTTCTCGGCCTTTTCTCGTTGGAACGGCGAAGGATGAGGGGTGACTTGATCGAGGTTTATAAGATGATCAGAGGAATAGATAGAGTAGACAGTCAGAAACTTTTTCCCCGGGTACAACAGAGTGTTACAAGGGGACATAAATTTAAGGTGAAGGGTGGAAGGTATAGGGGAGATGTCAGGGGTGGGTTCTTTACCCAGAGAGTGGTGGGGGCATGGAATGCGCTGCCCGAGGGAGTGGTAGAGTCAGATTCATTGGCGACCTTTAAGCGGCATTTGGATAGGTACATGGATGGGTGCTTAATCTAGGATAGAAGTTCGGCACAACATCGTGGGCCGAAGGGCCTGTTCTGTGCTGTATTGTTCTATGTTCTATGTTCTATTATTATTTGAATAATAAACATTATGCCGGGTTACGGTCAAAAGGCAGGAGAATATAAATTAAGTCAAAAGGCTCATTTGGAGGGTCATTGCAGACAGAATGCACCAATGGCTTCCTTCTGCATCATAACAATCCTGATATTCTTGAGAAATGGCTCACTTTCAGTTTAGCAAAACGTAGATAATGGAATAGCATAGGGTCAGCGCTATTTCTAAACTATGGATGGTCTATATTAATTATCCATATCATGGAATAAGAAACTGCACAATCTAATCAAATTAGCTGATAATACAAAACAGGTAAGAAAGCAAGTTATAAGGAGGGTACAGTGACTTGGCAAAAGATTTAGATAGGCCAAATGAATGTGAAAAAAAATGTGAGAATGAAAAGTCGGAATAACATGGGAAAATGTGAGGATGCGTACTTTGTTGTAGTAATATCCTTCTGGCAAGAAAATTGGAAAGATATGTTGAAAAAAAATAAAGAACAGAGAATAGGGAACATCTGAAACAAAAAAAGAAGTTGCTAAAGAAATTCAGCAGGTCTGGCAGAATCCGTGGAGGAAAAGCAGAGTTAAAGTTTCAAGACCAATGACCCTTCTTCAGAATTATAACAAAATAGATTGTTGACACAATTACATTATTTCAATGACATAAAACTGCAGAATGATGTAACTTAGATGAACAGAGGTGTTTAAACCACAAAAAACATCTGTGGAAAACTCAACAGGTCAGGTGAAATCTACAGACAAAACATTTCTTGATGAGTTATCATTTCTTGATGAGATTTTAAGCGACTGGAAAGGAGGGGCAGAATGAACAGGGAATGAAATCAGTGATGGGGTAGAGATTAAATAACAAAAGATTTCAAGATGCAACAACCAAAAAGAGCAATAATGGATATAGTGAACCAACAAAGTTTGTGTTCAAATGAGGTTGGATAGAGCTCTTAAGGATAGTGGAATCAACGGTTATTGGGATAAGGCAGGAACAGGATACTGATTGATGATGATCAGCCATGATCATAATGAATGGTGGTGCTGGCTCGAAGGGCAGAATGGCCTACTCCTGCATCTATTGTCTATAAATGCTTCACAAAAACCATAGAAATAGATTTTTTTTTTAAATGGGAAAAAGATCAACCAAGCAAAAAAAAGGAGGATAGAAAGGGGGGAGAAAAGATATGGAGTGGGTGTTCCCAATGCAAAACATGGTCAGCAAAGATGGCCCCATCAGCCCGTGCACTGTACAAATGACCCCCCGTACCATCAACCAGCTTGTGCCTGCATATGTGCACATGATGTCAGCAACCACACGGGCAGATAAAGCAAGAGCGATAATGGGCAGAAACCTGCATTTGGCACGTGTATCTCTATACCTGTTAAAAATCAAGGTTTAAAAAGCATCAAATGCATTTTTACACAAATTAATTGTTAAAAACTACAAACAGTAATATTGTTGAGGAATCATGTATTGTATGGGTTGTGCACTTGCTGAGTCTGGTACCTGCAAGGGTGGCTTGGTGGTTAGCATCGCTGCCTCGTAGTGCCAGGGACCCAGGTTCGATTCCAGCCTCTGGCAACTGTCTGTGTGGAGTTTGCACATCCTCTCTGCATCTACCTGGGTTTCTTCCAGGTGCTCTGGTTTCCTCCATAGCTGTGCAGGTTAGGTGGATTGGCCATGGGAAATGCAGGGTTGTAGGGATGTAGGTCTGGTGAGATGGTCTTCAGAGGGTCAGTGTGGGTTTGTGGGCAGCACGGTGGCGCAGTGGTTAGCACTGCTGCCTCACAGCGCCTGAGACCCGGGTTCAATTCCCGCCTCAGGTGACTGACTGTGTGGCGTTTGCACGTTCTCCCAGTGTCTGCGTGGGTTTTCTCTGGGTGGTCCGGTTTCTTCCCACAGTCCAAAGATGTGCAGGTTAGGTGAATTGGTCATGCTAAATTGCCCGTAGTATTAGATAAGGGGTAAATATAGGGGCATGGGTGGGTTGCGCTTCGGCGGGTTGGTGTGGGCTTGTTGGGCCGAAGGGCCTGTTTCCACGCTGTAATGTAATCTAATTCTGTCCTGATTCTTTTCACAGTGTCATTGGATTGATGCCATTCTTCGAAGAAGTGGCTCCTGAGAACGAAATTGCCAAGCCTTTTATATGAATTGGGCACTTTGACACAGGTATCCTCAAGTAATATGCCATTCTCACCATGAGACACCATTTCTGACTTGGAACCTCACCTCACAGCTTTATCTTCAGACTGTCCTATGAACATACGGGCAGCACCACCTTTCTGCCACTAGCTACCATGCTGTAACTTAGCAGTGATATAGCATTGCCACATTGTGTTTGTGTGTGTGATTTGTCATTACACCACAAAATGGTGGTATTGATAATAAATGCAACAGAATAAAAAGGTGTAGAACAATATGGAGGCACAGATGATGATACAAAGTTGTTTTACTCAATGTTGAGCCTAGCAGGCTTATGGATTGGTAAGTTATACCTGTAGACTAAATGGCTGAGTCCTGCAAAGCCACCACCCAGTCTGCATTTGGTTTATCCAAAGTACAGAAGATGCTATCCCAAGCAGCAAACACAATATACTGAATTGACTCTCAAGTATAAGTAAGTTACTGTTGCACTTGGAAGGAGTATTTTGGTCTTATACAGTTAGAGAGAGGAGATGAAAAGCCATCTATTTCATCTCCTACACTAGGACAGAAAGATGGTACATGGAAGGGAGGGAGGTGCACAGGTTAATTAAGTATTAGATTAGGGTGTTGGAGAGAGAATAGTCCTTTTGAGATGCTGAATGGGGAAAGCAGGGCAGATGTGTTTACTGTTGCATCATGCTAGAGCTGTTATAAATAGTAAAGGATGATCCAATGAATAAGGAGGATCGAGTAGCAATGGGAAAAAAGGGGACTCTTTCATAGTTTTGTGATGGAAGGGACAAGAGCAAAACCGCCTGAATTAGATTGGGCACTTTGGAGGGTCCAGTCAATCATGCTACAAAAGAATCCTCAGTTAAGGATAAAAGAAGAATGTTAGAAGTGCTGGTGGGAAGGTAACATCATTGCAACACATGTGATAGAATTAGAGAAACTGAGATAATGGAATTGGGCCTTTACAAGGTGCAGAGTATGATGGAATGTAGTCGAGGAAGCTGTTAATGTCCATGGGTTTGTGGGGAACATTAAAAGTCCATCTCCAGAAATGAAGTCAAGGAAAGGAAGAGTCAGACATGGACCAAGTGAAGGTGAAGGAATGGTGGACACTGGAAACAAAGTCAATAAAATGTTCCAGTGGAGCAGAAGGTGGTAGCAATGCAATCATCAATGTTGTGTTAATGAGAGGAAGGAGGGGCACTGAGTGGAACCAGAATATTTCTTGTTCCAAGCGGCTGTTGCTGGTGAATGGAGACTGGTTAGGCCTCTGTTTAAGGAATAAGCAGAGAGCTGTGTGTCAATCGAGCAATGGATGGAAGTGGAAAGTATCTGGACATCTCTGTACTTGAATCATAGAATGTTAGTGTACAAATAATTAGGAAGGCAAATTGAATAGGACATAGAACATAGAACATTACAGCACAGTACAGGCCCTTCGGCCCTCGATGTTGCGCCGCCCTGTCACACTAATCTGAAGCCCATCCCACCTACACTATTCCATGTACGTCCTTATGCCTGTCCAATGACGACTTAAATGAACTTAAACTTGGTGAATCTACTACCGTTGCAGGCAAAGCATTCCAAACCCTTACTACTCTGAGTAAAGAAACTACCGCTGACATCTGTCTTATACCTATCTCCCTTCACTTTAAAATTGTGTCTCCTCGTGTTTGCCGTTCCCATTCTTGAAAAAAAGGGTGGACAGGGACAGCCTATCTATCCCTCTGATTATCTTGTATGTCTCTATTAAGTCACCTCTCAACCTTCTTCTCTCTAACGAGAACAGCCTCAAGGCCCTCAGCCTTTCCTCATAAGATATTCCTTCCATACCAGACAACATCCTCGTAAATCTCCTCTGCACCCTTTCCAAAGCTTCCACATCCTTTTTATAATGCGGTGACCAGAACTGGACACAATACTCCAAGTGTGGCCGTACCAGAGCTTTGTACAGCTGCAGCATAACCTCCTGGTTCTGGAACTCAATCTCTCTATTAATAAAGGCAAAAACACTGTATGTCTTCTTAACAACCCTGTAATCTGGGTGGCAACTTTCAGGGATCTGTGTACATGGACACCGAGATCTCTCTGCTCATCTGCACTCCCAAGAATCTTACCATTAGCCCAGTACTTTGCATTCCGATTATTCCGTCCAAAGTGCATCACCTCACACTTGTCCACATTAAACTCCATTCGCCACCTCTCAGCCCAGCTCTGCATCCTATCTATGTCTCTCTGCAACCTACTACATCCTTCATCACTATCCACAACTCCACCGACTTTAGTGTCGTCTGCAAATTTACTAACCCACCCTTCTAAGCCCTCATCCAGGTCATTATGAAAATGACGAACAGCAGTGGATCCAACACCGACCCTTGCAGTACACCGCTAGTAACTGGACACCAAGATGAACATGTTCCATCAACTACAACCCTCTGTTTTCTTTCAGCAAGCCAATTACTGATCCAAACTGCTATGTCTCCCACAATCCCATTCCTCCGCATTTTGTATAATAGCCTACTATGAGGAACCTTATCGAATGCCTTGCTGAAATCCATAGGCACCACATTAACCGGTTTACTCTCATCTACCTGTTTGTTCACTTTGTCAAAAATGTCAATAAGATTCGTTAGGCACGACCTACCCTTCACAAAACCGTGCTGACTGTCCCTGATCAGATTATTCTTTTCTAGATGGTTATAAATCCTATCTCTTATAACCTTTTCCAGCACTTTACCAACTGAAGTGAGACTCACTCATCTGTAATTACCAGGGTTGTCTCTACTACCCTTTTTGAACAAGGGAACCACATTTGCTATCCTCCAGTCCTCAGGCACTATTCCTGTAGTCAATGATGATTTGAAGATCAATGCCAAAGGCTCAGCAATCTCTTCCCTTGCTTCCCAGAGGATCCTAGGATAGATCCCATCCAGCCCAGGGGACTTGTCTATTTTCACACTCTGCAGTATTTCTAATACCTCTTCCTTGTGAACCTCAATCTCTTCTAGTCTAGATGCAAGTATCTCTATCTTCCTCGCCAACATTTTCATTTTCTATAGTGAACATTGTTGAAAAATATTTATTTAGTGCTTCCCCTATCTCCTGTGACTCCACACACAGCTTCCCACTATTATCCTTGATTGGCCCTAATTTAACTCTCATCATTCTTTTATTCCTGACATACCTATGCAAAGCCTTAGGGTTAGCCCTGATCCTATCTGCCAACAACTTCTCATGTCTCCTCCTGGCTCTTCTGAGCTCTCTTTTTAGGTCTTTCCTGACTTCCTTGTAACCCTCAAGCCCCCTGAGTTTTCACATTTTGTCCTAACATAAGCCTTCTTCTTCTTCTTGACCAGGGATTCCACTCCCTTAGTAAATCACAGCTCACACATTCTATATCTTCCTCCCTGCCTGGCAGGTACATACTTATCTAGGACACACAGGAGCTGTTCCTTGAATAAGCTCCACATTTCTAATGTGCTCATCCCCTGCAGTTTCCTTCCCCATTCTATGCTTCCTAAATCTTTCCTAATTGCATCGTAATTTCCCTTCCCCCAGCTGTAACTCTTGCTCAGTGGAGTACACCTATCCCTTTCCATCACTAAAGTAAACCTGACAGAATTGTGATCGCTGTCCCCAAAGTGCTCACCTACTTCCAAACCTAACACCTGGCCAGGCTCGTTACCCAGTACTAAATCTAAAGTGGCTTCGCCCCTTGTAGGCCTGTCTACATACTGTGTCAGGAAACCCTCCTGCACACATTGGACAAAAACTGAACCTTCTATAGTACTCATACTGAAGTGATCCCAGTCAATTATTTGGATAGTTGAAGTCCCCCATGACAACTACTCTGCCTCTCTCACTCCTATCGAGAATGTTGCTCATTATTATAAGGTGAATGAAATAGAAAAGTAAAGAAATCATCCTTCAACTATACTGTGCTCAGCTTTGGTTTCTCTACTTACAGAGGAATACACTTACATTGGAAACCGTTCATGGAAGGTTCACATGACTGATTTCTGAGGTGAAGGGTTTATCATATGAGGAAAGGTTGAGCAGGTTGGCCTGTATACATCAGAGTTTAGAAGAATGAGAGATGATCTTACTAAAACATAACAGATTCTGATAGGCTTTGACAAGAATGCTTCCCCTCATGAGAGAACCTAGAGCTGGAGAGCTCAGATTAAAATTATTGGCTCTTGCATTTAAGAAGTGAATGAGCAGGAATCCCTTTTCTCCAAGGGCTTTTTTGGAATTCTTTGGAATCCTGTTCCACAGAAAGCATGTGTAGCTGGGCCGTTATATGTTGGTTTGCTGGGTTCTGAGATTGCTGTTAAGTCCAACATGTGATCAGCAGACTATGTCACATGTACAGTAGGTGAACTTTGAAGGACCTGGTATGTGGAGGCTTGACAGGGTTTGTCATGTTCTGGGGGTAGGGACATTCTTGGCTCCAGAGCAGGGGAAAGGGGATCAATCTGACAGTGGCAGAACAGGTGGTTAAGTCTGCAGCAGAGAAGAGAGGTGTTGGATCTGGAGAGGGAGAAGGGGGATCAGGTCCAGAGCATTGGAAGTGGGGAAGTGTCAGGTCTGATGGTGGGGCAGGTCTGATGGGTCCACAGCGGAGGGGAATTGATAACCCATTCAGTTAGATAGTGAAACCATCATAGTGGTTGTCCCTGTAAAAGAGAATCCTGAAGCCACAGGTTTGCTGGAAGCTTTAATGTAATTGGTAAAATCAGATACAGATACATGGAGGAAGATACAGTATAAGGAGTTTAGTCTAACTGTGACACATTAATGAGACACAGTATAAATAACTAATAATTTTAGAATATAATTATCCAGATAATTTACCAGAGGCTGTTGGCAATCTTTCCCAATTATTCCCTGCAGTTTAGTGATGTCACCCTGTCATAGTTCTTTAGGCTAAAGGGATTAAAGGGTATGGGGAGAAAGCAGGAACAAGTTACTGAGTTGAATGATCAACTACGATTGTCGGAGCAGGAACAAAGGGCCAAGCAGTCTACTCCTGTTCCTGTTTCTCTGCGTTTCAAGGGCAGGCACTTGATCATTGCCCCATGTGCCTCGGCTCATCTGCTCCCATCTCTATATCTACCAACACAAAGTATGATCTTTCTGTGTCATTCCCTGTAATCAGTCAGGTTGTCCATCTTATGTCATTCACATATATTGCAAACAGATGGGGCTCTGTAACACATCTCTGCAGAGTCCAACTGATTACTTTTTCTCAAGCAAAACAATTTCCATTTAATCACATTATGTTACTAAGCTAATTTGCAATTCATTTAAACAATTTATCATCCATAAAGTGTAATTTGTCCCTCCACTAGGGACATTTTATTGCATTAAATGTGCCATACAAGTGCAAATTATTATTGTTGTAAGATCACATAAGAAACTTGGTTGAACATGGCTTGAAAATCTAAATAGCTCTAACGATTAGATTATTCCCAGTTAGTAGCTTAGTCAACATTATAAAAATATTCTGTAGGTATGTAAAGCATGTTCGACTCCTAAAACATTCAAATCTGCTTTCTGTATTACTAGTGTTTTTTTGGGTGTTCCTTTATAGATCATTTAAAATGTCCTTCACGTTTTCCTTATTGTCGGTGTCATGTCAATATGCTACCATCACATTGTTCATGTTTTGTCCTCATCTTTTCACTATGCGATCTTTATTTGTTGTCTTCCACTCTTCAGATTCTGCTCCTGTCCTAACTGATATCAAACAAATTAACTCTTACTTTCCTCTTTAAGACTAGTGTTTTTTTTAAGATAAGCCTTCAATATTCTCGGGTCTTAACCCTAGTGACAATGGTTGCCAGGAGTAGCAAGCCAATCAGAACAACATCTTCAGGTTCCAAATGCCCTACTCCTTGGGGATCCAGTGGTGAGCAGGTCAGTGATTTTTACCTTCTTGTCACAGGCTGGGGTTCAAGGTGGGCAGGAATTGATTTGCAGAAGCAAGTCCCTCCCATTCATATATCCAACTTAGGACACAGTTTTGGGGCAAATGAAGGTGAGTGGTGTTCTGGGACAGCAGTGGCAAATGTGGTGGGGGTTGGAGTATGGAAAAATGCTGGGTGCGGTTGTGATGTGGCAAGGTGTGTGGCAGGGCAGTGGTGTTGATGGTATGGAGGAGCAGGGTAAGGACACTGGAGAAGGTGGCAACAAGCACACAAATTGCCTCCTGACACGGAGGAAGCTACCATCAGAGCGATGGTGTCAAGATAGTCTGCACCTCTCCTGGGAGGGGGGCATAAATGAGCTGTGTTTCGTGCTGCAGTAGACCCAAAGGAGCTGGCTGAAAGTCAGAGTCAGTGATATTGAATTGAGACTGAATTCCTACATCTGTGGATCTATGGTCCATCAATGAATCAGCAGTGGACTCAAACAATAAGAAAGAAGGGTATAGAACAGAATAGAAGAGAAAAGCAATTCATTGTCACATGTACTTTTACATGAAAAATACAACAAAAAAATTTATAAGTCACCCCACCACAGCACCTACAACAATGACAGAAGTCATTCATAATAATTAAAAAAAGGAAAATTAAGACAAAGATCATCACAGTTCAGTTAATGGCTCCTGGGTTCAGCGAAAGCTTGTTTCAGAACAATGGAATACCCTGCAGCTGCAGCCAGGATGAGACTGCCACTGCAGGCCGCTGGATACTATACCAGAAACCTCCACTAAGAAGATCGCTATGTCAGGCCAAAACCGGCACTCCCGGACAAGATCGCCTGGCCAGCCGCTGTCTGCAAATCAAACATTGTCACTCAGTGATGCAGATGTAGCAGCAATGACTTAGAGGCAAATGCTGGCCAAAATCATCGCATCGCTCATGAAATTTCAAAGGGCGCTATACGACAAGGGGAAGCTCACTTCGTGTTATGTCTTGCAAGTATATTGCTGTACTTACCAAATGCAATGAAACATTGAATGATTGGTGTAGATCTGGGTTGGAAGGGTGTATGAGCACAGAAAACACTCTCATTTTGATATAACGTGTAGGTTACTCAGCCAAGTAAGTATCTCACCCTCACTGAGTTGAGGTACATACCAAGGCCAGAGTCTTGGTGGAGCAGACAACAGAACTCCCTGAGGATAAGGTTCTGTTGCTTGGATGGGTCTGAAGAGGAGGATAGGGCAGTATAGTCCAGCCAGAGTATGCCATATCATCCTGGAATGCTATCGTCTCCACAACTGGACAATGAGACAATGGGATAGATGCTGAGGAACTGGGGAAAGGAACTGTCATCCAAAGAGGAAGAAGATGAGAACATTGCGGAGGAGACAGCTCTCCTTGTACATGGCAGAGTTCAGCTGCATTGGGTCACTCAGGGCCTAAAAGACACTCAGTACCTGTAGATGGGAGCTGGGTGCAAAGACCGTCATAGAGACTGTAGATTAGTCAGTGGTCATGATGCCAGTATTTAGTTTGCATTGTGGGGGTAAATTGCTGCCTCTAATCATGTTGATTATCTGCTTTTCTGGCTGTGAATAAAAGCTCATGTTTGGAATTGTATGTCCCTTTACTTGTATGTAATATTTCCTTATTACACAATGACAAATTGCCTGTCTCCAATGCGCATTGGGGGCACAGTAGCAGTGACTTAGTGAGGATGATTAGATAGGATGTCGCTAAGGACAGGAAAACGTCATGGCCTAATGGTTAGACAGCAACCAGAGTGAGAGAATGATACGTTACATGTGACGGAGTGTCTGCCATGCCATCTAGTAATGTGAGCAGTGTGGCTTTGCGGCTGCTGCTTGTGAGGGGATACACTGCATTCTCAACATTTCTCTGAATACCCAGTGGCCTCTCAAATACAGCGTGGACACAAATATTTCTGGTTTTTCAACAGATACCTGTTGAATGGGAAGTTGCTCCAGCTATGGCATCTGGTAAGATAGAATTAGTATTGGGCAAGAGGGGGCTTTAGAGGTGAGTTATTGAGGCAGGTTTGGTAAGGTATGAGCAATTTCACTGGAACCTGTGGCGAAATACCCTCCAAAAAATTCAAAGCAACTGATATTTAACCAAAAATGTTAATGCTCAGCCAGTAGAATGGTGTTTATGTTTACTGATGTTCCTGTACATTACATATGGGCGGCACGGTGGCACAGTGGTTAGCACTGCTGCCTCACAGCGCCAGAGATCCGGGTTCAATTCCCACCTCAGGCGACTGACTGTGTGGAGTTTGCACGTTCTCCCCGTGTCTGCGTGGGTTTCCTCCGGGTGCTCCGGTTTCCTCCCACACTCCAAAGATGTGCAGGCAAGGTGAATTGGCCATGCTAAATTGCCCGTAGTGTTAGGTAAGGGGTAGATGTAGATGTAGATGTAGGGGTATGGGTGGGTTACGCTTTGGCGGGGCGGTGTGGACTTGTTGGGCCGGAGGGCCTGTTTCCACACTGTAAGTAATCTAATCTAATCTAATATACATGGCTGACCGAACACAATTAGGCTTGATAGTTCAGTTCCAGCAGTTCAATATCTCTGCTAACTGCCTTTGTACCTAGCTAATGGGACTGGAAGTGTGGGCACTTCACATTCCCCAGGATTTCATACTTATCTTTTGTGGCTTTTTGTTTCAATTCCAATGGATTAAAATATGCAATGTACAGTGATATAAACTGGGATCACCATCTTTACCTGTAATCTCAAATTACTTCTGGTTTCTGAGTTTTCGATGTCATTGTTTTACATTTCAATTCATATTTCCAGTCAATGGATTAAAAAGCAGGATTTTACATAAAATAGCAGTAGATGTGATCTATAAGGACTTCAGTAAGGCGTTCGACAAGGTGGTGGTGGAAGGTTGTTTTTCAGACTGGAGGCCTGTGACCAGTGGAGTGCCACAAGGATCGGTGCTGGGTCCTCTACTTTTTGTCATTTACATAAATGATTTGGATGCGAGCATAAGAGGTACAGTTAGTAAGTTTGCAGATGACACCAAAATTGGAGGTGTAGTGGACAGCGAAGAGGGTTACCTCAGATTACAACAGGATCTTGACCAGATGGGCCAATGGGCTGAGAAGTGGCAGATGGAGGTTAATTCAGATAAATGCGAGGTGCTGCATTTTGGGAAAGCAAATCTTAGCAGGACTTATACACTTAATGGTAAGGTCCTAGGGAGTGTTGCTGAACAAAGAGAACTTGGAGTGCAGGTTCATAGCTCCTTAAAAGTGGAGTCACAGGTAGATAGGATAATGAAGAAGGCGTTTGGTATGCTTTCCTTTATTGGTCATAGTATTGAGTACAGGAGTTGGGAGGTCATGTTGCGGCTGTACAGGACATTGGTTAGGCCAATGTTGGAATATTGCGTGCAATTCTGGTCTCATTCCTATCGGAAAGATGTTGTGAAACTTGAAAGGGTTCAGAAAAGATTTACAAGGATGTTGCCAGGGTTGGAGGATCTGAGCTACAGGGAGAGGTTGAACAGGCTGGGGCTGTTTTCCCTGGAGCGTCGGAGGCTGAGGGGTGACCTTATAGAGGTTTACAAAATTATGAGGAGCATGGATAGGATAAATAGGTAAAGTCTTTTCCCTGGGGTCGGGGAGTCCAGAACGAGAGGGCATAGGTTTAGGGTGAGATGGGAAAGATATAAAAGAGACCTAAGGGGCAACGTTTTCATGCAGAGGGTGGTACGTGTATGGGAATGAGCTGCCAGAGGATGTGGTGGAGGCTGGTACAATTGCAACATTTCAGAGGCATTTGGATGGGTATATGAATAGGAAGGGTTTGGAGTGATATGGGCCGGGTGCTGGCAGGTGGGACTAGATTGGGTTGGGATATCTGGTCGGCATGGACAGGTTGGACCAAAGGGTCTGTTTCCATGCTGTACATCTCTATGGACTCTATAATTTCATTCAATAGGCACAGCACCTCTCCAGCACCCCTCCACCAATTTGATCTAGCCCTCCAGGTTACTGACTGTTTTCTGTAAGCATAGAAAGGAACACTGAAAATCCAACTGTTCAGCACCTTTTAAATGACCAGCAGGCAGCTTCCCTAACTGCTAATTGTCTTACAAGAAGAAATGCAAACTAAACTATTTAAAAGGATAGGTAAGGCCAACTCACAAAACATTGCTTGTAACTAGCTATTAACAGTGTTGTCAACATTTTATGAGAGATAAATAATTTTACAATGGAACTATGAAAAAGAAATTATATAGTATGCTCCTATATGGTTAGGAGGGCACAATTTCAATTGTTTAATTCTGCTGAAATAAGACATTTAAGCATTTACACATTTAAAACAAGCTTGTATTTTGAAAAGACACGGTGCTTGCCACTGACCTCAAAGGATTTTGCCCACAACGATTAAGTGATCTGTATGACGACATGATTTCAGGTAACATTTGACACCAAATCAGACAATTCCAGAATTCCAGTAGCAATGAAAACAACCAATTACAGTGCGATATCTCACAGAATGTAAAGCAGAAAATTAAAAGTACTGACTGCCTTTGTTTTTAATTTATAATTTCAGGAAGCAAAATGGATGACGATAATTGGATTCACATAGGAACCAACTACCATAAGCTATAAAAAGTAAATTAGTTTAAATATAGAATCCTTTATAATAATCAAGATATGCCACTAACATAAAATTACTTTTTCAGAGTCAGTGACGTTATATAGAAATAATTAGCACACAGTTTTAAAAATACAATTAAAATTTCATTCACCAACAGGTAACATTTTCAAGAATGTTAACAACAAAGCTAACAGCAAGAAGAAGATTGCTTTGGGATTTCAATCTAGGTCTGAAGTAAAGGTTGAAGAGGAAACTCATCAGTATAATTTCTAAAGAAGCTTAGAATCAATTAAACAAAACTTCGCATTTCCATATTAATCTCCAAATTTGTGAATTGTAGAATTTGCTATCAGTTTCAGCTTCACTACCACATGCTAAAATTTTCATTAAAATCCATACTGAAATTAATTAGTATCTTGTGGGGTTGATCCTTATTATTAATGCTTATACAGCTGCAGAGAAGCAGAGGGAGAAGAAGGGATTACTGAGCTTTGCAAATAATAAGGAGAAAGTTTCAGAAAAGGGGAAATATATTCATTAATTTGTGGAATCTTAATAGTGTTCACATCTTTTAATACTTGCATTTATAGCTCCAACAAGTAGCTCTAAAGACTTCCAAAAATAGTGTGGAGCAGTGGGGAAGTCAGAGATCCTAATTAGAAATAAAAGGCACAGTAAGATTGGAACAAGATTCAGGTTTGGGCCAATTATTGCTGAAAATGTGTTGCTGGAAAAGCGCAGCAGGTCAGGCAGCATCCAAGGAACAGGAGAACCGACGTTTCGGGCATCAGCCCTTCTTCCGGAAGAAGGGCTGATGCCCAAAACGTCGATTCTCCTGCTCCTTGGATGCTGCCTGACCTGCTGAGTTTTTCCAGCAACACATTTTTAGCTCTGATCTCCAGCATCTGCAGTCCTCACTTTCTCCTTGGGCCAATTATTGTCAAGTAACATTTGTGGCACAGAAGTCCCATGCAATGATCACTTGCAACCAGAGATATAACTAACCATCATTCCTTGTCATTTAGTAGTATTACTATTGCTGAATCTCCACCATCAATATCCTGAGCAGAAACTGAACAAATCTTATAAATATTCTGGCTACAACAGCACTTTGAATTCTACATTGAGTAACATATTTTCTAACTCCCCTAACTGTACCTCATTTTCTTAAGGGACAAGTCAGGACTGTGATAAAAGGGCAGCATGGTGGCTCAGTGGTTAGCACTGCTGCCTCACAGCACCAGGATCCCAAGTTCAATTCCAGCAATGGGACCTAACCTTGGGTGACTGTCTGTGTGGAGTTTGCACATTCTCCCTGTGTCTACGTGGGTTTCTTCTGGGTACTCCAGTTTCCTCCCAAAGTCCAAAGATGTGAGGGTCAGGTGACTTGGCCATGCTAAATTGCCCATAGTGTTAGGTGCATTAGTCAGAGAGAAATGGGTCTGGGTGGGTTACTCTTTGGAGGGTCAGTTTGTTCTGGTTGGGCCAAAGGGCCTGTTTCCATGCTATAGGAAATCTAATCTAATACTTCTGATTCGCCTGGATGAATGCAGTTCCAATAATACCATCCAAGCCAAATCAACCTAATTACCTCAACCACATGAAACATGTCATTGATCACTGCCAAAGTGGGCAAATTGTGTGCCGTCTACAAGATGCATTGCAACAATCTGCCAAAGATCCTCTTCCAAAGCAGAATGGGAACACCAGCACTTTCATGATCCCCTCTATACCATTCCTGATCTGGAATTATTTTGCCATTTCCTCACTGTCACAAAATCAAAAATTCTGGAATTCCCTCCCTTACAGCAGTTTGGATGCACCTACACCACATACACTGAGAAATTAAAGGGAATGTTTCACTACTATCTTTTCAAGGGCAATTAGGAATAGGCAATAAATACTGTCCTTTCCACTGAATCAATGAATTAAAAACAAAAAGACTGGAGGAGACTATAATAGTCCATCCATCTGGGAAAATGGTGATGGGGTACGGCTTCTGAGCCCGGGACTTGTCCGCTCTGTCCACTTTTCATTTCTGCTCTTTTTTTCCCTGTCTCTTCTCTTTTGCTTTTCTTTTTCTTCTCTCTTTTATTTTACGTACCTCTTGTTGAAGAGTTCAGGAGCTCACATCGGTGGCAGATAGTAAGCCCAGCGTGGACCATGACAGCTGCAGCAGTGAGAGTTTGGGTGCACTGACGAGGCGGTCCTAGTGCCGACTCATGGCTGCTGCTGCTGCTGAGTCGGGTTTGGGATCCTTGCGGTGCGTGCGTCCAGCACAGGTTGATGGAGGCGACTTTCGGCCCAGTACAAGGTCCTGCGGCATCAGAGAGGTGGGCCCAAAGCTGACTCACAGCAGCAGAGGAGTGGAGTTTGGGCCGGTACAGTAACCGGCGCTGGTGGTGTCTGCATTAGTGGGTCCACAAAGATTCATAATGGCAAGTAGGTCGGTGGAGGTGAGATGGCACTGAAGAGCGGTAACTTTCGTTCCAGCAGCAAAGTGGGCTCATGCCTGACCACCAGGACCATGGCAGAGCACTTTTAACGAGAAGGGCTGTCAAGTCGAACACTTTTTTATAAAAAATTCTGCTTTTATATTCTATGTTTAGGTTTATTTTTCTGTGTTTATGTTGGCGTTGGAGAATGGCGACACTATACAACATTTTACACTATTTTGAAACAAAATATGTGACAATAAATAAAGTAAAATAAAATCTAATTTTTTGAAACAGATCTATTTTGACAATCCTGTTTTATTTTTGCTAAGTAATTAACCAGATTCTTCTTGAATTTGCCAACACTATCTATTTCTATCACTTCTGCAGGCAGGCCATTTCACTTACCAACCAACTGTACAACGTAGTTAAATCCAAACTATCTCTTTACACTTCCTTTTGTGGATTTTGATTTTTTGAACATTGCTGCTACTTTCACTACTGCTTGCATAGCATCATGTTGATTAACAACACGTTTTATTACAGAATATGAAAGAATTAAAACAGGTTTGCTGTATTTACTTTTGAATGGCAATATTTTTCAAGAGAATGATCTCTGTTAGTAACTATGTGTCGTTTTAACAAGCTATCTAACTTGGGAAAAAGTTCATACAGTGTATTTTTGCAGCTACCTTGATTGAGAGCTAGAGTGCAGCTTGGAAGCTGTCATCTTGCACAAACAGCAAAGGACATTTTTAATTAATGTAGAGAACCACTGCCAGATTATAGCAAACGATGCATGGAAACAAATTCCCACAAAGTAAAATTAATTTCCGTGGAACTGCTCCTCAAGCTAATCCTCAGACTTTTAAATCTCATGTGCAAAATCCTCCCTTCACATACTACCCTCCCCAAAAGTCCTGGAGCTTTAGAGTCATAAGCTAATATTAAGTTTTCATACTTAAGATGATCTCATAATTTTGAACCTCAGTCAGTTATTTGATTTTATGGTAAACACAGAGCAGCTTGTGTTGACAGAAAGTTAAGAAGCATGAATTCCTTCACTATTTTGGAAGATTTATGCGAGTTTAAAGTTAATTACAATTAAGATTATTGTAAGGTTGCCATCTTATTTTTACATTTAATGTGTGAGAATTGCAATAACCAAGGTATTAACTGCATGGTCTCGAGTGTTTGTTAATAAATTATGAAAACGTTATTTCAGAGCAAAAAATAAGCAAAGAGGAGATCTAAAAGATTGTGGGACAAAATGGGGAACCAAGCATAAATTACAATTGATCTCGAGGCATAAGTTGCATAAGTTGTATTTAAAGAGGGAACAGAGGAGATGTGGCTGGAAGCAGCAAAAAAGAGTTTGGAATGGTGTGATTCCAGAGCAACAACATCCCTAACTTCTTTTGTACAACCTGGAATAAACCTCTTTCTAGCCTTATCCTTTGATGCATCTGTTCTACCTGGTAAACTGCAAATATGGATTTGGGTGTCCTCCGTTCATAGTATTGATTTTCCTAAATCTGTGAGGTTTCCACCTGAATCACGAAAACATCATAGCCACCAGACAAGAAGAGAGCCATGAACAAAATATTGGACCACTGCTTTGAAGACCATATCATCCAACTTCCACAGGGCACGGATCCATTCTCGAGTTTGCTTGCACCAAATCATCCAAGACAAATGAAAATAGAGGAACGAAATCAGTGCCACTAACTCATGTTGATTTTACAACAACAAAAGTATCCATTTGGTGCAGCACTGCTTTTGGTTATCCCCCTTGTGAGATGAGAAACAATAAGCAGTAAGTACATTGTGAAAGCTGGATATTACCTGAACAACTTGCATTGGAGGATTAACTTTCAAATGATGCAGTGTCCTTTAGATTTCAGTAGCCATTCCAAAAACTGCTTCTGCCCAGCAATCTTTTAGATTCCTCTTTGCTTTCTGTTTTACCCAAAATGACATTTTCATAATTTATTTCAGATAGCAGACATTACCTTCAGAGATGGAATCTTTCTGCCTTCTGTTTTAAGACAGCAGCCAGAAGGCTCCACAGCTGGCGGCCATCCTTTACACTTCCACTTGTTGTTCCCAACAGTAAGGCCTTGCCAAGGAGCAGCTTTCACTGGGGAAACTCTATTTAAGTAACATGAACGATCAGATAGTGTCAGGTTATGTCACACAGAATACAGTTTGTGAGACATGACAACAACAGATTTCAGCAGAAAATTAACCCCTAACTACCAATGATCCATCACCATAGTTAGCAATGCTGATCCTCATAATATTTAACAATGACAACAATAAACACAGGCTGGATGTGAAATTCCACAGATATGTCATTCCAGTAAGTACACCAGTGAGGTGTGTGTGTGTGTGTGTGTGGGGGGGGGGGGGGGGGGGGAGTAGTGTTATGAGTGTCTGTGAGAGAGTATGTGTATGTGTGTGAGTGTAAAAGAATATAAGTCTGTGAGAGGGTGCTTGTGTGCATGTGAATGTGGGAGTGTATGTGTCAGCGTATGAGAAAAAGCTTGTGTATGCGAGAGGGTCTGCGTGAGTGTCTGGGTCTGTAGGAGTGTGTGTGTGTCTGTACAGACCCATACACTTATGCAGACACTCTCATACACAAGCTAACACATACACTCCTATACTCACACGCACTCTCTCACAGACATAACCGCTGTTCCACTCTCTCTCACACACACACACACATACAAGTTTGTGGGTGAACTTATACTTGCAGAATTACATTTCACTTTGCTCAAAAACTGCATGAATCCATGTAAGATTCTGTAAATGCATTTTTTTAGATTAGAATCAGCCTCAACATTGTGGCAAAGACAAAGACAGTCTCACACAGAGCACCTCACATTTTCAATGCATTACTTGGGCTGACATGACACCAATTGTTAAAGTTCACTTGAGAATGTAACTTTTAAAAAGTTCTACAATTTACATATGAAAGAACTTTAACCAACATGTTCATTCCAAAAGAGGAGAGACTTAACAAACAATCCATGTCTTTTTCAATATATAATTTCAGTTACATCACACTGTAAACTTTTGCTATAAATTCTGTGTCTTATGATCTTTTACTCCACAACCACCTGATGAAGGAGCAGTGCTCTGAAAGCTAGTGCTTCCAAATAAAACTGTTGGACTATAACCTGGTGTTGTGTGATTTGTAATAATGTTATCAACCCTAGTGCCCACCGACCAGAGGATTCCACTGATGTTGAACAGATACAAAAATCAGAAAGACATTTACTGAGTGAATTAACTGACATTGCTTATTTTATACTATCATCCAAAGGCACTACCAACAGATGGAAGATAGCCATTCGGGCTGAATCATGGGATTGGGGAAAGTTTACCATGGTTAGATTAATAAAAATATGGCAGAAGACCTCAACCTTCTGCATATGATTTATTTTTGTGTATTATCGGAGTAAATTGTTAAGTTGAAGGTTAACATTCAAATGATGCAATGAACCTGAGATTTCAGCAAAAATTGCAAAAACGACTTTTCCAAGTTCTGGGAACTTGGTAGCTAGAAGGTTGTAGAAGCTGCTAGGTGCAACTGGTAAGTATTTCAGAGCAGTTGGTTAACCAGGACGAGCAGAAGTGACATCTCTCTCTCTCTCTCTCTACACTCAGCACTAGGTCCATGTATACTCTCTCAAAGAGGAGATTCCAAAGAGAAAAAAAAGTGGCAGTGCCATCATGAATTCTACACAACAGTATCTGGATTAAGTCAGAGAAACAATGAATGTTGTTCAGAGCGAACACTAACATGTCAAAGCATTTCTTAGCATCAACAAATGAACAAAGATTGTAGTGTGCATCATCTACACGATACACTGCAGCAATTCATCAAGGTTCCTTTAACAACATCTTCCAAATGCACAACACCTACCACCTTGAAGGGCTACAAGGGCTCCCTGTTATCATTTAATAATGTCTGAAAGAATGCCTGTGATTTAATAGAATGGATACATTCATTAAGGGTGAATTGGACATGAATTGATTGAATAAATCTGCGGAACTAGCAATTGTGAGGTGAAGGGGAGGGTTTGGTGACCTGGGGTGGACGGTGTTGCAGGCAGCAGTCTTGGTTAACCGTAGACTGTGATTGTTCATAAACTCCCAGCCTAACTGTTTATTTTGCGGGATTGTGAAGTCCATGGACTATGTATGTATCATTTGTGGGCGGTTGCACCCCTTTTTCTCAGTATTAGAAAAATCTTTTGCTGAGTTTGTGGTTGCACTTCAGCCCCACACTCTGATCTTTGGGCATCTGATGCAGAGGAGTAGGCGCATGTCAGAAGATCATTTCATGGGTCATCTCCTGGACCTAGCTAAGATGGCCATTAACAAGCCCAGGCAGCAGGCCATGGAGAAGGGGAATAGTGTCCGTCTGTCCTTCTTCCATAGCTACATTCATGCCCACGAATCTTTGGAAAGGGAGCACGTGGTTCATCTCTAACTCTAAGTCAGGAGGCTTGGGTTCAAATCCCACCTGCTCTAGGGTGTGTAATAACATCTCTGAACAGTTTGACTCAAAAATCTCAATTGTGAGTGCTAGCACTTCTGGATATTAAGGAAAAGAAAAGAAAAGACTTTCAAAAATAAAATGGTGTGGGTTTTGTTGGGTACAGTTGACTGAAATAAATATCTCACCAAAAGTTGGACTTAAATATAATTATCTTTGAGTAGATAACACTGATAGCAGTTATCCACTGTTTGCTATAGTGAATGAATCAAAATAAAGTTTTAGGTATGATTACCTACCGGTTTACTGAAAATGAGCCTTTGACCTGGTCTTGTAGCCACTGTGTTTATGTGGCAGGTCCAGTTGAGTTTCTGCTCAATGGTAACCCCCCAGGATGTTAATAGTTGGGGATTCAGTAATGCCATTGAATGTTTGGGGCAGTGGTTAGGTTGTCTCTTATTGGAGAAGGTCATTAGCTGACTTTTATATGGTGCAAATGTTACTTAACGCTTGTCAGCCTGAGCCTTGGTATTGTCCAGGTCTTTTTGTATTTGAACATGGACTGCTTCAATATCTGAGGAGCCATAAATGATACTGGACATTGTTCAATCATCAGTGAATATCTCCACTGGTGACCTTATGATGGAGGGAAGGTTATTGATGAAGCAACTGATTAGGGTTGGGCCTAGGAACTATCCTGAAGAACTCCTGGAGCTGAGATGACTGATCTCTAACAACCACAACCATCTTCCTACATGTCACATAGGACTCCAAACAGTGGAGAGTTTGCCCACGATGCCCATTGATTCCAGGTTTGCTCAGGCTCATTGATGTCACACTCAGTTGAATATAGCCTTGATGTCAAGGAGTATTCTTCTCACCTCACCTCTGGGATTCACCTCTTTTGTTCATGTTTGAACCAAGTCTTTAATGAGATAAGGAGCTGAGTGGCCTTGGCGGAGCCCAAACTGGGCGTCATTGAGCAGTTTATTGCTGAGCAGGTGCTGCTTGATAGCACTGTTAATAATATCTTCCATCATTTGACTGATGACAAGAGTAGACTGATGGAGTGTAATTGACCGGGTTGGATTTGTCTTGCTTTTTGTGTTCAGGACATACTTGGGCAATTTTCCACATTGCTGGGTAGATGCCAGTGTTGTCGCTGTATTGGGACAACTTAGCTAGTGGAACAATACTGGAGCACAAGTCTTTCGTGCTACTGCAACATCTTGTCAGGTCCCATAGCCTTTGCAGTTCCTCCTATACCTTGAGACCAGCTCAAGAAGAGAGTATCTCTTTGTTGCCTAAAAAAGGCACTAAATGGAGGGGGGGGAGGGGGGGGCACTCTAGAAATTGAATGAATGTGTCTATGGTTGAAATGATGACTGTCGGACTGGGTACTTGTCAGTAAGGTCTGTCTTATTGACATTGAATTGTCTTCAGTTAAAAGCAAACCTTGCTATGTTCAACTATCTCCATGTGGGACAGCATTCAAACATTTTTATGATGCACATGGAGGATTCTTTTGTGAGGGGTGGGAGCAATGAATGTGAAAATATTGTCATGAATGGGTTTAAAGCAGAATTCAAATTTAGAAGTCAGGTTTCTGATGCATTTAAATACATTGGATTGGACATCAGGCAAACTGGATCAAATATCATTTTACATCAATCTTATTTGGAAAATGTAAGCTTCCCTGTTATTAGTCAAAGATCTCACAAAAAGATGTAGCAATTTTGAAAACTAAGGTGCAGGAATTGTAAAGTCTCATTGGATAGCTGAGTCAGCTGGGCAACCAAACCAGGTCAGGTGACAATCTGAAGTATTAGACTTCAGTACAACTATGAAAATTCTCAATCCCAACCTTATTCAGGCAAACAAAACATTGAAAAAGATGTAAATAGAGCATTATGATTTGTATTTTCCACAATTGGGAAATGGCAGGAACTTAAAACTTGTTGTTGATGGTGATGCTTCAGAGGCAAGTGTCTCTGATGAGTTCTTGAGTGCAGGAGGGTTTATAATATTTTTGTGGGTAAGGAAAGCAAATGCTGTGCTTTAGAGTGGGAAGCTGAAAAGATCAAAAGAGTAGTAAAAACTACCTTTGTGGCAAAAACTCTCGCTCCTGTTCAGATTCAGATGTCAGTGGGAGGGGCCGCACATGCCTGTCTGACCCCATAACAGATGAAGTTCTTACACTGAGACAGCAGGAAACTGTCAGTGATGGTTAGGGAACATGGCAGTAAGCCTTTTTGGGTCTTGAGCAGTAAGGGGATTATGTCCTGTCATGGGCCTCCTTATCCAATCAGAGCTGTCCCACCACCTCATGGTCTTCCTCATGGGTGTCCCCTCATTTCTGGCCTGGCCAACTTATCCCCAACCACCAGAGAACTCCATTTCCATGGCCTCCTCTTCTAGCCTTACTAAAAACCTCACCAACCTTCCTGTGTGCCAGATGCTGGCTATTCATCACAGACTGGTTGCAATGGACCACTCCCAATGGTACTGCTCGCACCCGATCAGATTGGTCAGCAGCTTTCTAAGGGAAAAATTCCTTCCAGATGGAGGCAAAAGTCTCACCTTGAGTCACTTAATATTTCTTGAAATGTTGACTGGCTGAGGGGTGAGTGCAGGGTTAAATTTTATACAACATTGCAAGCGTGCCTATACCACTATTCACTAGAGTCTGCTGCATCTCACGTAATGCACCTAACTGAGGGCATGGTATTTACCAGCAGGTACACAGCAAGCTACTGAGAAGAAGGATATCGAAAAGGATGACAAGGAGGCTGATGCAGAAAGGAAAAGAGGAGTCAACCAATACATTATCCATGACCAAATCATCTGACTGCAGTGCCATTGATCACAAGCACATATTCCCATTTAACAACATTCCACATTTTACCTTCCCTCCCTTATTGATCATCATAGCATACTCTTGGTCTCAATGCTGAAAGAAGAGCTGCCACCAGTCAAATATTCCAAAGCAGTTCTATCAAACAAAAAACATTTAACTTTCCATAAAAATATTAATGAGTGATCCTTTTGCATTCCTTTAAATGCCTGTCTTTCTTCTGCTTTTGCCACCTCTAGTGTTCCTACACAATGCAACCTGCAGTGGCTGCAGCAAGGCTGGTAACTGGCTGTTGACTTTACATAGTGTAGACTACAAATAGACAAATAGGATGACTTCAAGCAATTCTAGAAGGTCTGACTTCAGACTGCACCCAGTAGCAACCTGGACGAGCTGGCTGACGGACAACAATAATGTGACTGGTGAAGGGGCAGATAATGAATGTTCTTATGCGGAGAGATGATGACATATCAAGCACCGCAATCTAAGGAAACTGTTGGAGCACCATCTAGGGGCTTATTTAAGAGCCTGGTCAAAAGTCTGAGTATTTCATTGCAACAAGCTGAGTTTGCATGTTTTCCACCTGAATTACCATATCAGCATTTGAACAGTGAAGGATTCTACTTGTCCCACGATGCACATGGAATAATCAACCATCAATTGCTGCACTGTGTTTGGATCGACAAAGGGTATAATCGATATTGGTGTTTGCTTCAAAACTGGAAAGAGTGGGTTCCGAGGCAGGTTTGGAATTCTGCCATTCTCATCTGGTCTAGCCTACATAGGACTCCAGATCCACAGCAATGTGGTTGGTTCTCAACTGCCCTCTGAAATGGCCTAGCAATTGTATTAATCACTGAAACCTAAACAAAGAAACAAAACTGGATGGACCGTATGGCTTTGATCCAGGCATTAGTAACAGCAATAGCAAAAACAGACCTGTAAACCCTACAAATTCCTCTTTCCAAAAATCCAGGGGTAAGTGCCAAAATTATTCAAGCAACAGCCAGACATAGTCATACTCATAGAATCATACCCTCAGTCACTCCACCAATGATGCTCAGTAGCAGCAGTATGTAATATCTGTTAGATACACTGCCAAAATTTGCCAAAAAATCTTTAGATAGCACCTTCAAAGCCCATGACCACTTCCATCTGGAAGCACAAAGTCAGCAGTTACATGAGAGCACAACCACCAACTGCAAGTTCCCCTCCAAGCAACACATCATTTTAACTCAGAAGTATATCACTGTTCCTTCAGCACTGCTGGGTCAAAATCCTAGTATTCCCTCCCTAATGACATTGGGGGCAACCCACAGCATGTAGACTGCAGCAGTTCCAGAAGGCAGCTCACCACCACCTTCTCAAGGGCAAGTAGGGATGGGCAATAAATGCTGACCCAGCCAGTCATGACCACGTCCCACACATGAATAAAGAAATGATTTAAATGCCCTCAAGTTCTTCATATGAAAACAATTGTATTCATAACTCCACATCAGAAGCAGTTAATCCTTTAAACAGCTCTTTGAACTCTTCAAACTGTGAAGTATATCCACCGACTGTGATAATGACTGTGATAATAGGTCTTGGGAAACACTCAAGCAATAATAATTCTCAATGAAAGCACCTAGGGTTGTTTCAACAAATAGTAGTTTGCTACAACTCAGAGACCTGGGCAGATATTTTCTTTTTTTTTGGAAGATAGGCTATTGAAATACATTGAAAATTCCACAGACGTTATCTGCTGAGAAATTGCTCCTTTCAAAAACACTGTACAGAGTTGCTCCAGTGAAAATGGGTTCTCTCTCAACTCAGCACTGAGCTTAAAAGGCTGAGGTTGGACTTCCCTCATGTGCGATACATATGTTGCCTGTGTCTCCTGTTGGCAAAAATAGGATTTGTCAGAAGTGGGACAGGACTTCCAGACCCAGATTCTGCAGCTGATTTTAAAGGTCCCCTGAGTGTCCATGACTGTAAAAATCTAGGCCACAGTACCAATACCTCAGCAGCTGGCTGCAAGCAATATCGAGAGTAACTGTTTTTTTCACCATAAGCCTTTTCTTCCCTCTGTCAATTTTTAATCCTCCATCACCAGCTAGTTGTTTCACACAAACTGGACACCACTGTTGAATTATGCACATTTAATACTGGACTAGAAAAGACAATCAATTAAATGAGCAGGCAGCACAAAGTTTACATGCTGCCTGTAAGGAGGGAACAGGCAGGAGTTAATTCTGCATTGTCATCCTTATATCTATTTCCAACGGCAATCAAATTTATCTCATCTTATTGTCCATTAAATCAATATGTGTTGCACTGGGTTGCTTTCATAGAATTTGAAACTGGATTTCTGAATTCTACTTCTTAGCTTAGCACAATTTATGTAAAACAAAATTTGCATTAATGCTTTATGATGTTTAAGTTGCCTAAAAAATGCATAGTAATCCATGTTAATAAAAACAGATTGAGATATCTTGAGGCCAAGCTTACAAATATATATGCAAATTACATTCTAGTCAAAAGTATAAATGAAGACCCGATAAAAATTCAAGTGGTATTAGGCTCAAAGAACCGAGAAAGTTGAATTCATAGAACATGGGGTTCTACTGATTGATGAGGTAACTGAAACCCCAAAGGTGTTTGAACCATGCAAGAAGACATCTCTGATTCTACATCACCTTGATTATGCTGCCATGACTAAGGAGGTGGTCCTAAAACAAAATGTTGAAAGGTTTGAGTATCTATTTATCCCAGTGGAGGCCTGAAGCTCACTATCCTGACAGGTCCACCAACTCGAAAATACTAGCTTTATCTTTCCATTTTTACTCAAGTGCCCTTAACCTGCATCCCAATATGACTAATCTTCTTTTTACTTCCAGATTCACAATAAGTGTGAACATTCAATAAATAGTCAATCAATTCCTTTTTATTTCCTGCCTCGGCCAATTGTCACTCTTTCAACTATTGCACAGTTCATGTCCCTTTTTCAGTATCTATTACTTTACATTTAGCTACATTAGTGCCCATCTGCTGATTCACAAATTGCTCCATATCTCTGACTGTGATCAATCTCCCTCATAATTGACATCTGGATCCATCGCTTTGTTTTATGACTAGTCATGTACGTCTGCTCATAAGTGCTTATAAATGGTGAAACGGCAACTATCCCAAGTAATCTCATTCCACTTATGTATCTGCCACTATTAACCTCAAGCATGTTAATAATATGGTGAAATATTACTTTTTAGAAGGGATATATTCCAATCTTACTGTGTGAGTTCTGACTATTTACAGACCTCTGCAGGTATGACAACTTTTGTGGAAAGAGAAACAGTGTTAGTATTTCAAATCCATCATAACTCTTGTTTGGAACAAAAGAGCAACTTGGAAAAGTGATGTGTTTTATACAGTAGAGAAAGGAGTAAGTGTAGCAGAAAGAGGATGAGGGAAGATTAAGGTGTGAGGGAAATTAGAGATCACAGGTACCACAGAGCAAAAGGCAAAGGGAGAGGGAATAATTAAAGTATAAAACCTGTATCTTTTCATTCTTCTGTATTTATAACAGAGGGCTGAAATGGGAAAAAGTGTATTAATCAAGGATGATTAAAGGGATTACTGCAATTCTTGAAAACAAGCAACCAGGTGCTGTTTATATTGCTAGGTGTTCAAGCAGTTTGTGGGGGTGGGGCAGGGTGAAGGTGTGTAGTTACTACAGACAAGCTGGAGCCAGGCAAAATCCATGAGGCGAGATTCAGCCAGTAACAAGTAGCTGATTGGTCTGTAGAATGCTGGCCAGTTTTCAATGACAAACATGTTCTACTTGACAAAGACTATGCAATTGACACCCAGGTGTGTGAATAGCTTGTGGGTATGAATGTTTGGATCAGAAGTCACCAGACCTCTGAAAGGAAGGAGCTGCGCTTTTCTACATAGGAATAAATGCCTTAAGGCTGCTCAGTGAGATAAGCAGCTTGGCCATATCAAGAACCCCATTTCTTGCAAATTCCTGAAAATCTGAAGGTAGTCATTTTATTTCCATCACCATTTGATTTGGCTGGCCTTTTAAACAATAAGTCAAAGATATTACAGTGTGGAATAATCACTTTATGCCTCCTGCAAGATAGAGAAGGAGGATTGAGGAGCAGAAATTACTGACAAGCCAAAAAGACCATCTCTGCAAACCATGTGAACAGCAACTACTGAACTGCTTTCACAGTCTTACCCTCTATCCATAACAACCACAGTCTCTTGTGTCGAGATGTGTCTGTGTCGGAGGAGTTTCATATGGGGCTAATGCCATTGATTTATAATTATTTATCTGCAGCCAAAATCTATTTACTTCCAATAAATAGTAGTTTGTATTAAGTACAGAAACCTGCTCCAAGCTTTCTGCTATGTTGGTTTAAAAGACAGGTAAATTGGAGATTACAGTGTACTTTTATAAAATCTTTGTGGTAACTCTGGGAATGCTTGGCTTGATTTCCAGCGTGTCACTCCTGTGGGGTGTAATGGTATGGAAAAGAGGTAAATGTGGATGGACCATGTCACCCATGCATATTGTTAAACAGAGTTCAGAACAGGTTGTACCACACTCTTCAGTTAACAATAAATTAAAGACACAGTCAAAAAAACCATAAAACACATCATATAAATATCATAATGATAACATCTCCCAAGAGACAAAAAGTTATCACCAAAAAACTATTCAAAGCATAACAATTTATAACATCCTGCACATTTCAATCAATTAATTTACTATGAAGACTACAAATAGTTCCTTCACTTGCTGTCACATTTCACCTTTAAAATGTTTTTCCTTTGTAGATTCACAGTGTTTATTTTGTATCAGTCAAATGCATGCAACAGTTAGGAGTTCAAATCAAATTTTCATATGTGCTTAAAGTTCTTTCTCTCATGTAAATAGAGCCATAGAGATGTACAGGACGGAAACAGACACTTCAGTCCAACTTGTCCATTCTAACCAGACATCTTAAATAAATCTAGTCCCATTTGCCAGCATTTGGCCCATGTCCCTCTAAATCCTTCCTATTCATATAGTAAAGAGTGAGAGCTGCAAATGTGGAGATCAGAGTCAAGAGTGGGGTGATGGAAAAGCACAGCAGGTCAGGAGGAGAAGAATCAACTTTTCGGGCAAGAGCCCTGCGCCTTCCTAATTATACTCCCATCCAGAAGCCTGTTAAATGTTGCAATTGTACCAGCCTCCACCACTGCTTTGGCAGCTCCTTCCATACACACACCACCCTCTGCATGAAAAGGTTGCCCCTTCAGCCCCTTTTATATCTTTTCTCTCTCACTTTAAAGCGATGTCCTCTAGTTTTGGATTTCACCACCCTAGGGATAAGACCTTGTCTATTTAACCTATCTATGCCCATGAGAATTTGTTTCACTGCTAGTGGTTTCACCATCTGCTATGGATCATCTCTTTTCTCCTGTCAAGTAAATTTCATATCATTACTCTGTCTGAGGTTAAACTATTTCCCAAAAGATTCAGTCTTAAAGTTTGTGAAGACTGTTACTTGCAGCCAATCCCTGTGACTTTTAAATTCTATTTAAGTAAGTTGCAAATCAAGATGAATCACTTTATGATCATTTGTTTTCATCATTGCAATTCAGTATGTCACTGTTTTCTGCACAATATGACAGCATGTTAAATTTTTATGTATTATTTTTGAATTGTTCAGTCCAAGTTCTGATTTATTCATTTTCTTTCATGACAGTAAGTTTATTTTCAACTTTAGTAAAACAAAATTCTCAGTCAGACAAACAACTGAATCATCCTCCTCCTGTTTAAATGCAAGAGTACCTTTATCTGTAAAGGTACCTTTATCCTGGAGAAGCAAGTCTAACACTGTCTCCTTTGATGTAAGCAGTTCCTTTTTTTGAGGAATAAAATTCTCTTTAGCCACTTTAAAAAAGCTAAGATTATGTTTATGTTACAATTAAATTTCCTGATATTCATTTTAAAACCAGCTCCAGAAATCTTTTACATTTCCTCTGATTTCATCCTCTGCTTAGTTTGAGCTTTCTCTAAAATCCTTTTGAGCAAAATCCACAGCTATTCCATTATAAAGTTTTAATTTGCATTCTAAAACTCAAATCCATCTTCATGATTCCACAGTAACACAATTAGGTAGAACCCAGTTATTTTGCTTCAAACACTCACTCAATCTATTTCTTTGTCCATTAGGCTGAAATGCTACAACTGCATACAGTTCGGCACCACTGGCTTAAAGTTAGACAGAGCCAATTTGCTTATGGATGTCTTTAACTGTTTGCTGTCAGTCTGAATTTTTAACATCTTTGTAAACTCAGAAGTCTGAACATTTGACTGTTGAGAATCTCTTGGGTCAAACCATTAATCTGAATAGTACAATTGTTTGACTAAGTCTGAAATGCATTCATGTTTTTGGAGGGTTTTCAGTGTAAGGCTTATTTAGTCTATTCACCATGTCTTACTAAACTTATTATATTAAAGTACCTACAATGGCATCTCCCATACCTGATTTCTACCCCATTATACCAATAAGAGAACCCATTCATTCCAGGTAATATTCTGGTAAACTTTCTTGGAACCATCTTCAATGTATTTCACACTTACATCCTTCCATGCAAAAGAAGACAAACCTGCACACAGTATTGGAAATATGGTATCGCCAATACCCTATCTGAAACATAGCATCCTTGGTTTTGTATTCAATTCTTCGCATAATCAATGATAGCATTCCATTAACCTTGTTAATCACGTGGGGTGCTGCATACTAACTCTTTGTGACTCATGCATTAGAACAAAGTGCTGCAGATGCCAGAAACATGAAATAAGAGAAAGTGTTGAAAAATAGAAAATATCGGCAGGTCTGGATCACAAGAACACTTAGATCTCTATGCACTTTAGAAGTCTGAAATCATTTTCTATTGAAGTGATACTCTGCTTTTTTTTATTCTCCCTGCTGAAATGAATAACTTCACATTGTCACACCAGATTTTGGCCCTCACACTCAACCTGTCAACCAACCTGTATCATCCTATGATCACTTCATGGTGTGATTTCCTACCTATCTTTGTGCAATCCACAAAATTTAGCTTCATGCCTTCAATACTCTCAACTAAGTCACTAATGTAAATCGTAAAAAAGGTGAGGCCCAAGCCTAGAACCCAACAGACATCCATTCAACACTCCTGCCAATTAGAAAAGATCTATTTATAGATATTCACTCTTTTCTGCAGACAAGCCAATCTTCTATCCATGTTAAATGTTATCCTTTATACCATGAATTCCTGTAATGTGCGATAAATTTTTACGTGGCAGCTTTCTTGAAAAGTAGTGCATCCATCGCTCCCTTTAGCCATTGTGTGTTGCTCCTTCAACCACCTCCAACAAATTTGTTAAACATGATTTCCCTTTCACAAAAGCATGCTGACTCTTCTTGATTTTCTTGAAATGTTCAAAAGTGCCCAGACATAGCTTCCTTATTAGTCAGTTCTAACAACATCCCCATGACAAATGTCAAGTTAACTGTTCTATAGCTTCCTATTTGCTGCTTCCCCCTCTCCCTGAAGAGACGGGTAAGATTTGCTATTTTCCAGTCTCACGGAACATTTCCAGATCTAGTGAATTTTGGAAAATTGACACTAATGGATCTCCTTCCTTAGTTGTCACCTTTTTTAAGACCCTAGAGTGAAGTTCATCAGCCCCCAAAGACATATTGAGCCAACAGCTCCATCTTTTTGATTGGTATCACTTTGATAGTGACTGTAATCGCATAGGGTCCTCTCTCACTTCCACCTCCTAATTTATATAGAGTCATAGAGATGTACAGCATGGAAACAGATATCCAACCTGTCAGCACCCGGCCCATATCCCTCCAAACCCTTCCTATTCATATACTCATCCAAATGCTCTTAAATGTTGCAATTGTACCAGCCTCCACAACTTCCTCTGCCAACTCATTTCATATACATACCACCCTCTGCGTGAGAAAGTTGCCCCTTCGGTCTCTTTTATATCTTTCCCCTCTCACCCTAAACCTATGCCCCCTAGTTCTGGGCTCCCGCACCCCAGGGAAAAGACTTTGTCTATTTACCCTATCCATGCCCCTCATAATTTTGTAAACCTCTATAAGGTCACCCCTCAGCCTCCGACACTCCAGAGATAACAGCCCCAGCCTGTTCAGCCTCTCCGTATAGCTCAAATACTCCAACCCGGCAATATCCTTGTAAATCTTTTCTGAACCCTTTCAAGTTTCACAACATCCTTCCGATAGGAAGGAGACCAGAATTGCACGCAATATTCCAACAGTGGCCTAACCAATGTCCTGTACAGCCCCAACATGACCTCTCAACTCCTGTACTCAATACTCTGACCAATAAAAGAAAGCATACCAAATGCCTTCCTCACTATCCTATCTACCTGCGACTCCACTTTCAAGGAGCTATGAACCTGCACTCCAAGGTCTCTTTGTTCAGCAACACTCCCTAGGACCTTACCATTAAGTGTATATGTCCTGCTAAGATTGGCTTTCCCAAAATGCAGCACCTTGCATTTATCTGAATTAAACTCCATCTGCCACCTCTCAGCCCATTGGCCCATCTGGTCAAGATCCTGCTGTAACCTGAGGTAACCCTCTTCACTGTCCACTACACCTTCAATTTTGGTGTCATCTGCAAACTTACTAACTGTACCTCTTATGCTCACATCCAAATCATTTATGTAAATGACAAAAAGTAGAGGGCCCAGCACCGATCCTTGTGGCACACCACTGGTCACAGGCCTCCAGTGTGAAAAACAACTCTCCACCACCACCCTCTGTCTTCTACCTTTGAGCCAATTCTGTATCCAAATGGTTAGTTCTCCCTGTATTCCATGAGATCTAACCTTGCTAACCAGTATCCCATGGGGAACCTTGTCAAGCATTCTATTACAATAATCATTTTGAATCCTCAACTGTGAAAATAGATATATTCAGACAGCTAGTCCTTTTCAGCTCCTGGTCGATAGTAATCTCCTCAAGATGTTTATATTGTGGGATTCAGCAACATTAATGTCATTGATCATCAAAGCATGATGGTTAAGTTCTCTAATTGAAATGGTCATTATCGCAGTTAATTTTTTTTCTTATTCATTCACAAGATGAGGGCGTCGCTGGCTAGGCCCAGCATTTATTGCCCATCCCTAATTGCCCAGAGAGCAGTTGAGAGTCAATGATATTGGTGTGGGTCTGGAGTCGCATGTAAGCCAGACCATGTAAAGGCAGCAATTTCCTTAACTAAAGGGCATTAGTGAACCAGATGGGTTTTTCCAACATTCGATAATTCATGATCATCATTAGACTCTTAATTCCAGATGTTTATTGAATTCAAATTCCACTTTCTGCCATGGCAGGATTCAAACTCAGATCCCCAGAACGTTACCTGGGTCTCTGGATTAACAACCCAGCGATAGTACCACTCAATCATCACCTCTCCAGCTGGGAAACTGATTAGTCAATTTTCACAACTTCCCCATTATACATGTCAAGTTAACTGGTCTATAATTTCCTCAAACTGAATGGCTTGCTATGCCATTTCACAGGGCAGTGAAGAATTAACCACATGCTCTAGCTCGAGTAAGGACATCACCTTTCCTTCCCTGAAGGGCATTAGTGAATCAGATGTGTTCTTACAACAAAAAAGTTACAGTTGTCTTAAGATCAGATTTCTATCCCTGGTGGAATTTGAACTTGTGTCCCCAGAGAATAACATAGGTCTCTGGATTAGAGTGGTGCTGGAAAATTGACGTTTCAGGTAAAACCCCTTCGTTGGGAATCCTGCTCCTCGGATACTGCCTGACCTACTGTGCTTTTCCAGGACCATTCTGATCTAGGCTCTGATTTCCAGCATCTGCAGTACCCACTTCTGCCTGGTAGGTCTCTGGATTACTAACCCAACTGAAATATCACAATGCCATCAATTCCACCTGTAACCAATGCATTAAACATTACCAGACTTCAAGGAGAAATAGATAAACTGCTGAAATGTTCAAATGCATGGCAGAATAGTATGAAGTGATGTACTTTGCTATGAACAATGAGCAGAGGCACTATAAGTTAACAGGTACCATTTTAATGATCTGGAATTCAAAGACACAAACTTTTGATCGTGGCAGGACAAATTGCTAAGATGTTAAAAAAGGACAGGGGATCCTATATTTCACGAAGAGAAATATTTAAATGCCGAGAATGTTACTGGAATGGTGTACAGGAGAATGCTGATTATCACATACACACACACACACACAGTGCATAGGCAAACCTGCTGGAAAGCCTGTCACCATTCTTAAGGAGCCAAGAGTCAAAGTTTGTGAGAAGATTTGTAGCTCGGGTGCGCATTATTGTGGTTCTGTTTGCCGAGCTGGGAATTTGTGTTGCAGACATTTCGTCCCCTGTCTAGGTTACATCCTCAGTGCTTGGGAGCCTCCTGTGAAGCACTTCTGTGATCTTTCCTCTGACATTTGTAGTGGTTTGTCTCTGCCACTTCCGGTATATTGGTCGGTATCTCATCCACAGATTCAATCAATTAGCACATCGATCTGGACTCAATATACCGGTCATTGCAACGGACAGCTGGAACTGACAACCAGAAGTGGCAGATTCAAACCACTACAAATGCCGGAGGAAACATCACAGAAGCGCTTCACAGGAGGCTCCCAAGCACTGAGGGTGTCACCTAGACAGGGGACGAAACGTCTGCAACACAAATTCCCAGCTCCGCGAACAGAACCACAACAACAAGCCAAGAGTCAACTATTTCCAAGTTAGCATGGGTACTGGATCTCATCTTCGCCAGCATAGAGGTCACAATTGATGGATTACCTGACAAAGACATAATTTCCATTCAAGCATAAGCAGGAGACAAATGATATCCATTGCCCCAGTGAAAGATTCAGGCTTGGTGCTATGCAAGCCCAGAGTACTTTGGACCATGTTCAAAGGGACATGCAAGCTCTAACAGCAAAAGTCAGCAGCCTGCCATGAGCTCTGCTACAGCCATGAGAATAGCTCTGCTCAAAAACACTAGACTGATACTAGGACAGACAATATTCTGGATTAGTGGTGCTGGAAGAGCACAGCAGTTCAGACAGCATCCGAGGAGCAGTAAAATTGATGTTTCGGGCAAAAGCCCTTCATCAGGAATGTAGAGAGAGGAGGAAAATTTCTTCAAGGCAGGCATCCTTGCAAGAGGATTCGTAGTAGGGTTAAAATCAACTAGGTAAAACCAATGACTGCAGATGCTGGAAACCAGATTCTGGATTTGTGGTGCTGGAAGAGCACAGCAGTTCAGGCAGCATCCGAGGAGCAGTAAAATTGACATTTCGGGCAAAAGCCCTTCACCAGGAATGAGAGAGGACAGACAATAGCTCAGTTTTATCTGCTTTATTCAATTTGCTGGATAAAACTGTCATGGACAGATACCTGCAATAAAGGGCATCAATAAAAGTATGTGGCCAAGAGAATACTATGACAATGTAAAACAAATAAATTGAAAAGTGAGGATCTATGGAGCAACAAAGATGAGGGATGACTTCAAGGGAACCCAAATCTCAGTGGCCTCTCATGGAAGCTACTTAGAAAATAATGATCTGATTGTCAACATGAATATATGTGGGAAATCATGTTTGGCAAACCTGTTGGAGTTTTGTTTTGATGATATTATTTAAAAATGGATAAGGGGGAATCAGTGGGTATGATGTATTTGGATTTTCTGAACACTTTTGATTCAGGTCCCACATAGTAGAGTTCGTAAATAAATTAAAACACCTGGGATAAGAGGCTATGTACTGGTAAAGATTGAAGATTAAATAACAGAAAGAGAACAGAGAGCAGGAGTCAATAAGTCATTCTCAAGTTGGTGGTGATATATAGATGAGAGTTTTTGACACAGCAGTTGATAGCACTGATTTAGATGTCAGCACCAATTACAATATTTCCAAATGGCAAAAAATTAGGTAGGCATTTGTTCTTTTTTATTGATTCATAGGATATGGGAATTGCTGGCTAGGCCAGAAATTATTGCCTATCCCTAATTGTCCTGGAGAAGGTGAAGGTAAGGCGTCTTCTTGAACCACTGCAGTTCTTGAGGTGATAGTGCTACGAAGGAGAGTATCACAGCATTCTGATCCAATGGAAGTGAAGGAATGGCAGTATGGATGTCAGGCTGGTGTGTGGTTTGGAGGAGAATTTGCATGTGGCAGTGTTCTACTGCATCTGCTGCATTTGTCCTTCTTGATGACAGAAGGTGTGGTTTTGGAATGTGCAGTGTAAAAAGCCTTAATGAATTGTTACATTGTTTTTACCATTTGTAAGATGCAATGACTGCAGATGCTGGAAACCAGATTCTGGATTAGTGGTGCTGGAAGAGCACAGCAGTTCAGGCAGCATCCAAGGAGCAGCAAAATCGACGTTTCGGGCAAAAGCCCTTCATCAGGAATAAAGGCAGTGAGCCTGAAGCGTGGAGAGATAAGCTAGACGAGGGTGGGGGTGGGGAGAAAGTAGCATAGAGTACAATGGGTGAGTGGGGGAGGGGATGAAGGTGATAGGTCAGGGAGGAGAGGGTGGAGTGGATTAGTGGAAAAGGAGATAGGCAGGTAGGACAAGTCCAGGACAAGTCATGGGGATAGTGCTGAGCTGGAAGTTTAGAACTAGGGTGAGGTGGGGGGGGGGGTGGAGGGGAAATGAGGAAACAGTTGAAGTCCACATTGATGCCCTGGGGTTGAAGTGTTCTGAGGCGGAAGATGAGGCGTTCTTCCTCCAGGCGTCTGGTGGTGAGGGAGCAGCGATGAAGGAGGCCCAGGACCTCCATGTCCTTGGCAGAGTGGGAGGGGGGAGTTGAAATGTTGGGCCACAGGGCGGTGTGGTTGATTGGTGCCGGTGTCCCGGAGATGTTCCCTAAAGCGTTCTGCTAGGAGGCACCCGGTCTCCCCAATGTAGAGGAGACCGCATCGGAAGCAACGGATACAATAAATGATATTAGTGGATGTGCAGGTAAAACTTTGATGGATGTGGAAGGCTCCTTTAGGGCCTTGGATAGAGGTGAGGGAGGAGGTGTGGGCGTAGGTTTTACAGTTCCTGCGGTGGCAGGGGAAGGTGCCAGGATGGGAGGGTGGGTTGTAGGGGGACGTGGACCTGACCAGGTAGTCATGGAGGGAACGGTCTTTGCGGAAGGTGGAAAGGGGTGGGGAGGGAAATATATCCCTGGTGGTGGGGTCTGTTTGGAGGTGGCAGAAATGTCAGCAGATGATTTGGTTTATGCGAAGGTTGGTTGAGTGGAAGGTGAGCACCAGGGGCATTCTGTCCTTGTTATGGTTGGAGGGCGGACCGATTTCGCTGCTCCTTGGATGCTGCCTGAACTGCTGTCTCTTCCAGCACCACTAATCCAGAATCTTACAAATGGTACCTACTGCTGCTTTTGCGCATTGCTGGTGGAGAGACTGAACGTGGAGAGAGAGGAGTGCCAATGATGTGGCCTGCTTTGTCCTGGAGGGTGTTGAATTTTTTGAGTATTGCTGGAGCCAAAACATCCAGGCACTCCTGACACGTGCCTTGCAGACAGTGTACAGTATTTTAGATTAGATTCCTTACAGTATGGAAACAGGCCCTTCGGCCCAACAAGTCCTTACTGAGCCTCTGAAGAGTCACCCACCTAGACTCACTCCCTTAACTAATGTACCTAACACTACGGGCAATTTAGCATTGTCAATTCACCTGACCTGCACATCTTTGGACTGTGGGAGGAAACCGGAGCACCCGGAGGAAACCCACACAGACACGGGGAGAATGTGCAAACTCCACACAGACAGTAGCCCGAGGCGGAAATCGAACCCGGGTCCCTGGAGCTGTGAGGCAGCAGTGCTAACCACTGAGCCACCATGCCACCCTTAAATATGAGGAAGTGACCTACTTGCTTTCCTGACCCACTTCTGTAGCCACAATATTTAAATATCTAGTCCAGTTTAGCTTCTCACGAATGGTAACATGCTGGAAATTCATAATGGAGGTATTCAGTGATGATAATGCCATTAATAGAATCATGGAATGCCTACAGTGTGGAAGCAGGCCATTCCATCCCTACACTGGGGAAGCAAGCGAGTCTACACTGACCCTCCAAACAGCATCCCACCCAAACCCCCAAACTACCCCAGTTACCCTACATTTCCTATGGCTAATCCACCTCATCTACACACCCTGGAGACTTAGCAATTTAGCAAAACCAATCCACCTAACCTGCACAGCTTCAGATTGTGAGAGGAATCCAAAACACTCAGAGGAAATCCACACAGACACAGGGAGAATGTACAAACTCCACACAGTGGTCCAGGATTGGAATCGAACCTAGTGGTCCCTGGTGCTGTGAGGCAGCAGTGATAACCATTGAACCCTGTGCAGCACCCTGTGCTACCATGCTGCCCCCTTAATGTCATGGAACAATTATCGGATTCTCCCTTTTTGGAGATGGATATTAACTGGCACTTGAGGCATGAATATTACTTGCCACTTGTTTGCTGCATTTAGATATGGAAGTGGACAGCCACAGTAAGATCTATACAACATTCAGGTTCGGGATAATAAGTGACAAGTAATGAGTGTATTGTAAGGGTGATGCAAAGACGCTTTAAGCTAAGTTGGACAGGCTCACTGAGTTGGCAAGAACATGGCAGGTAGAATATTATGTGAATAACTGTGAGCTTATCTATTTTAGTAGGAGGAACAGAGTATTTCTTATGAAAGGCCGAGAAGTGTCAATATCAAAAAGTAACAAGTATCCTTGTTCAGAACTCACAGAAGTGTAAAATGCAGGTTCCACAAGCATATGGCATGATGGCTTTTATTCTAAAAGGATTTAAGTACAGGAGCAAGCATATCTAGCTTCAGTTGTATGGAACTTTGGTGAAATACAGCGTTGGTCCCCTTGTCTAATGAAGGATATACTTGTTATAGAAAGAATGTAGTCAAAAAGTGTGGCACTGGAAAAGTATAAGCTGTCAGGCAGCATCTGAGGAGCAGGACAGTCAACATTTCAAACATAAGCTCTTTATCGCATTCCTGATGAAGAGCTTATGCTTGAAACATCGACTCTCCTGCTTCTCAGATGCTGCCTGACCTGTTGTGCTTTTCCAGCACCATACTTTTTGACTCTGATCTCCAGCATCTGCAGTCCTCACTTTCTCCATAGAGAGAATGTAGCAAAGGTTCATTAGATTGGTTCCTAGGATTCCAGTACTTCCTATAAGGAGATATTGGGGATACTGGGCCCTTCATTCCCTCGCGCTTAGAAGAATAAAAGGTGATTTCGTAGAACTTACAAAATTCTGAAAGATATTGACATATAGATGCACGAAGGATGTTTCCCTGGATGTGCAGCCTAGAACCAAAGATATAGTCTCAGAAAGGGACTGAGATGCGGAGGACATTCCTCACTTAAAGGATGCTGAATCTTCGGAATTCTTTACCTATGTTCCCTCAAATTATTTCCTCTCCTGCTCAGAGTTCCAAGGTCAGAAGCTAATCGCAGTGCTAATCGCAGTCTCCAAGTGCTGCATGCAGTTGAGAGAATGTGTGGTTCTCTATACAAGAGGACTGTGGAAGTTCAGACATTAAGTATGACAGAGATCATTGGATTTGACATCAAAGGATTATGGAGATAACAGGGCAAAATGCTGCTGTGACAGATGATTAACCATGATCTGGAAAGGTGCAGCTGACTCGACGGGCTGAATAGTCTACTCCTCAGTTTACATTCCCACATTCCTTGTTCCTCTGATTCCTGCATTTTTAATGTGGACGTTACTTCAGATATTTCTTACTGGCTGACAGCCTTCCTTGTTCCTGAAGTGCCTGATATGCCTTTGTGTTATCACAATCTGCTGTATTCCTACCCTTATTAAACTGCATTGATCCCACAGAGACTGATCAATTAATAAAGTTAATGAGGATGATTTTCTCTTCCCTGAGGTGACAGGAATAATGGCAAATGTGATAAATTAATTGGGCACAAGTCCAAAAATCAGACTCTCGCTGTTGAGACAAACTTTTGTCATTAAGTCGTCTCTCCTTCAGTGGTGAGATCAAATTCTTGCCATCAGGTGGCAAGAAGCCTATTTGCATGCATTTGAATTTCATTATTTCCCATTTCAATTTTCTATTCCTGATTAACATCAGTCCAAACAAGAAACTTGACACCTCCGGACCTGACAGTAATCCCCAGATCTGTATCAGTGTCCTCAGCCTGCAGTCTGGCTGAGCTCATGGCTCTGCCAGCCATTCCCCTTGTTTTTGCCTTAGATGGAATCAACCATAATTGCACTGGGCATGGTGTCTCACTGGACTCTTCTTCCACAGGACTGGGCAATGACAATGTCCGTCTCAGAATATCTGTGGCTTGTTATTGGGTAGGCTCAGGCAGCACTTGTTCTCTCTCAGACAGGCAGAGTGTGCTCGCCTTCACCCTTTGCATCAGTCCCTCACTGTTCGGTACAAATTTAGCGCAAAAGCTGGCAGCCTTTCTTAGTAGGATATTGTGAACTGGACATGAAACAATTGGGTATGGAGAGAAATGTGGTTGTACAGCATGGTGCTGAATAAACGTCCAAGGTGTTTTATGTACCAGCAGCTTATGAAGCAACATCCTGCATGCACTTAGGGAGCGTGATAATGCGTGAAAAGTCAAACGGAAGGTGTATTTTCGGGGGTATGACTGAACACCAGTAAGTCAGTCAGGGGCACTGCCACAGTTATTCTAGGGATTGGACCATTTCTAGTCCAGAGATTTGGCCACATTCATTCAGATAGTCAGTCTCGGGATCTATTCCATTCTTGGAGTGCATTTGGCTATGGTCAAATAAAAGCAGTCAGGCCTTGCATGTAGGACACTTGGGTTCGGGTGGGTGTGTCTGGGCGGCACTATGGCACAGTGGTTAGCACTGCTGCCTCACAGTGCCAGAGATCCAGGTTCAATTCCCGCCTCAGGCGACTGAGTGTGGAGTTTGCACGTTCTCCTCGTGTCTGCGTGGGTTTCCTCCGGGTGCTCCGGTTTCCTCCCACAGTCCAAAGATGTGCAGGTCAGGTGAATTGGCCATGCTAAATTGCCCGTAGTGTTTGGTAAGGGATAAATGTAGGGGTATGGGTGGGTTGCACTTCGATGGGTCGGTGTGGACTTGTTGGGCCGAAGGGCCTGTTTCCACACTGTAAGCAATCTAATCTAATCAAACTCAACTCATCAGATTGTGGTTACTTGGAGCTGTCCTGTAAAGTCACTCCAGTGAATGGGCCACAGTCAGTATGGGGCAGTGAGTCATCCAGGAGGTTTTCAGCGGTCAGAGTAAGTTTTTAATCAAGACAAGGCAGCTTGTGTCTGGTGATTGGCCTTCTTTTGTTTGGTTGCTGAAGGAATGGTCATAGTTATTTCCTGCTATTTGATGAAATACACATCACTAATGGCTTCACGGGCTGTTCATGTGCATTACTCTTTTCAGTAAAATGTTCAGTTCCTTGTTCAAATATGGATCTAATATCCTCACCTCTGAGGAAGATAATGTGCTTGTGCAAACATTGATCTGGTTCACATTTAGCATTAAGCAATTGTGATACAGTGAGCACTGCCAGAATGCACTCCACCATGAGAACAGCCAAGCTGTCATTCATCCTGGGAATGCTCCATCTGAGTACTTCTCCATCATTATCCCATCTAAACCTCAGTGTACTATGAACCTTCTGTGTGCTCACATGCCAGAGCACCACAGTCATGCGATTGGGGCTGGGAGTTCTGCTCCAGCCTACCAATGGTCCATGGCCCTCCTTGCTGATGTTCCCGTGCCTGTCTGTGCAGGCTGACCACTGAGGTGATTGCCTCTGTGCTGGTAGAGGATGCAGGTGAATGCCTTGCTAATTAATCCTCTGAGTTTCACTGTCTCCTGGCAAGGAGGCTTTGAAGTTGTGGTCTTTCCCTGGCCGAAGGTGTCTGAACAATGTGACTGAAGGAATTATTGGGGAAAACAGAGGAAAGTTTATGCAGAGCAAAGTGGCAGCGTTAGAGTGAATGACAGCTCTTTGAGTGTGATGTCATGGAGGGCATTTTCCAATTTGGAGCCAGTTTGACCTTCCTCAGAGTCATGGGCTCAGTTTTGGGTTGACCACCACATCTGAGAGGTGGTTCCTGCCTTCCAGTGTCTGAAAGAGATTCTAAATGGCCTTTAAGTAAGGCACCAAGCCTTCCAGGCCAAAGGTGAGAATGTCAGGCCCATTTGCAATATGACTCACTGAGTAACTTGCTTCATTATAATGGAGATGACAAACACGTGATCATTGTAACCCATGCTGATCCATGGTGAACTTTACATCATTCACCACATTCAATACCATTCTTTAACCCTAAATGAGAGAATTCACTCAACGCAATGTCTACAAACCCTGAGGAACAGTTCCCATTCTGGCTAAGTAATTAACAGCTGTTAATATTTAAAATGTTGTGCTCTTTGGCATTCTGAAAGTATGATGGATTATTTCTAATAATTACTTTAGAACAGAAATGAAATAACAATGCTTTTTAGCATTTAATTTTACTGCAAAATTGCCAAACTATTTTTTTACTTTTAACGTAATTTTTTCAGATGGATAATTTTAGGACTGCATGACATAAAGCATTTATCACACTGTCTTCTTACCATTTGCTGTAAACTTCTACAAGCTTAGCTATTATCAATCCAAGGAGCAGTAAGCGGTCGGGCTGGCTGAGGAGTTGTGTTAAACCTGTAGAATGATACAAAGTGGTGTGTGCATAGTCGTCCTGCCATCACCACTCATATTTTACCAGAGGCAAGTTGAGAGTTGGACAGCCCACACTCTCTTATGGCACTTGAGTGGGCAGATTGAGTTGGAACAGTTGAGTTGACAACTGAGTACCATTGAAGGGCTTCTTTCCACCACCATCAGTATTTACCAATTGGGAGACTGACAAGTTGCCTCTTTTGGACTCATGTGAGACAGGGTGGCCATTCTGATCAGCCACCCTCACCAAAATGGCTGCCCCTCACCTCCTTTCCTCCACCCACTGGGATATTTCTGATTGGCCCTGGTGAATTAGACAAACATACCTAAGGCTTCCACCATGGATAAGACTCTGGAGGTACTATACTTTCGCTAATGTCTCCTCTGCTGGAACTAAAACATTACAGAGCTTTCTATTGGCCTGAAGCTCTTGAGGGGACAGGACCTTGTACCTTAAAGCAGCGGAAACCAAATATTTCAAATGGTTAGATCCAATAGCAGCTGCTGCCCTGTAAGATCCTATCCATACCAAAAATATCACATTGTCTGTAATTTGTAGCTAATTATCATGAGATCATATATAAGAACATAAGAACTAGGAGCAGTAGGCCGTCCGGCCCTTCGAGCCTGCTCTGCCACTCAATAAGATTATGGCAGACTTTTCATGGACTCAGCTCCACTTACCCATGCTCTCACCTTATCCCTTAGTTCCTTTATTGTTCAAAAAAAAAAGCAATTGTAGCTTTAAAAACATTTACTGAAGTAGCATCAACCACTTCACTGGGCAGGGAATTCCATAGATTTATAACCCTCTGGGTGAAGAAGTTCCTTCTCAATTCTGTCCTAAATCTATTCCCCTTCATTTTGAGGCTATGCCCTCTTGTCCTAGTTTCACCTGCCAGTAGAAACATCCTCTCTACATCCATCTTATCTATTCCCTTCACAATTTTATTTGTTTCTACAAGACCATCCCTCATTCTTCTAACCAATGATAATCCCAGTCTACTCAGTCTCTCCTCATAAGCCAACCCCCTCAACTCCAGAATCAACCTAGTGAACCTCCTCTGCACCCTCTCTATTGCCAATACATTTTTTTTCAAGTAAGGAGACCAAAACTGCGTGCCAGTACTCCAGGTGTGGCCTCACCAACACCTTGTAAAACTGTAACATAATCTCCCTGCTTTTAAACACAATTCACTTAGCAATGACTGACAAAATTTTAATTATTTGTTGTACCTGCAGACCAACCTTCTGTGATTCATGGACAAGGAGATCCAGGTCCCCTGCATAGCAGCATGCTACAACTTTTTACCATTCAAGTAATAATCCTTTTTACTGTTGCTCCTACCAAAATGGATGACTTCACATTTAGTAACATTGTATTCCAACTGCCAGAGTTTGGCCTACTCACTTGAAGTATCTATGTTCCTCTCCAAAGTTTCACAGTCCTCTGCACTCTTTGCTTCTGCCACTCATCTTAGTGTTACCTGCAAACTTTGACACACTACATGTGGTTCCCAACTACAAATCATCTATATAAATTGTGAATAATTGCTTTCCCAACACTGATCCCTAAGACACACCACTTGTTACTGATTGCTAACCAGAACAGCACTCATTTATCCCCACTCTTTGCTTCCTGTTAATCAATCAATCCTTTATTTATGCTAATACTTTACCCATAATACCATGCATCTTTATCTCATGCAGCAACCTCTTGTGCGGCACTTTGTGCCTTCACTTTTTGGAAATCTAGGTACACCACATCCACTGGGTCCCCATTGTCCACCTTGGCTCATCATGTCTTCATAGAATTCCAAAAGATTTGTTAATCTGTTAATTTGTTAACCTGCTCTTCATGAACCCATGCTGCGTCTGTCCAACGGGACAATTTCTATCTAGATGCCTTGCTATTTCTTCCTTGATAATAGACTCAAGCATCTTCCCCACTACAGAGGTTAAGCTAACCGGTCTTTCCAGAGGAACATTGATTATCCGATGAGTTGGACAGGCACTATTTCATTCTGATAATCAATTATTCGGTTAATCGATTCAATGCCTTTCCTCTGGGGCATGGAGTTTTTAATTAAGTCTGCTCCCCATTCAGGAGATAAGGCAGCACAGTGTGCGGAAGCCTGGGCCCGCCCCCAACACTGCCCCCCCCCCCCCCGCCCGCCCGGCCGGCCCCAAACCCTGTCCAACACCGCCCCCCACCCACCCCATTCTCATCCAATACCACCCACATTCCTGCCCCCCAAACCCTGTCCAACACCGCCCCCCGCCCACCCCATTCTCACCCAATACTGCCCACATTCCTGCCCCCCAAACCCTGTCCAACACCGCCCCCCACCCACCCCATCCTCACCCAATACCACTCACACTCCTGCCCCCCCAAACCCTGTCCAACACCGCCCCCCGCCCATCCCATCCACACCCAATACCGCCCACACTCCTGCCCCCCCCAAACCTGGTCCAACACCGTCCCCCACCCACCCCATCCTCACCTAATACTGCCCACATTCCTGCCCCCCAAACCCTGTCCAACACCGCCCCCCGCCCACCCCATTCTCACCCAATACTGCCCACATTCCTGCCCCCCAAACCCTGTCCAACACCGCCCCCCACCCACCCCATCCTCACCCAATACCGCTCACACTCCTGCCCCCCCAAACCCTGTCCAACACCGCCCCCCGCCCATCCCATCCTCACCCAATACCGCCCATACTCCTGTCCCCCAAACCCTGTCCAGCACCACCCCCCCACCCCATTCTCACCCAATACCGCCCACACTGCTGCCCCCCAAACCCTGTCCAGCACCGCCCCCCGCCCACCCCATCCTCACCCAATACCGCCCACACTCCTGCCCACCAAACCCTGTCCATCACTGCCCCCCACACACCCCATCCTCACCCAATACCACCCACACTCCTGCCCCCAAACCATGTCCATCACTGCCCCCCGCCCACGCCATCCTCACCCAATACCGCCCACACTCCTGCCCCAAACCCTGTCCAACACCGCTCCCACCCACCCCAACAACCTCCCAACTCCCCGCACAGCCCCAAACCATGTCCAACACCGCCCCCGTCCACCCCCCATCCTCACCCAATACTGCCCACACTCTTGCTCTGAAACCCTGTCCAACACCGCCCTCCGCCCACCCCAACAACCCCCACCACTCCCCGCCCTGCCCTAAACCCTGTCCAACACCACCCCCACCACCTGCCCCCCCATCCTCACCCAATACCACCCACACTGCTGCCCCCCCAAACCCTGTCCAACACCGCCCCCCACCTGCCCCCCCATCCTCACCCAATACCGCCCACACTCCTGCCCCCAAACCCTGTCCATCACTACCCCCCGCCCACCCCATCCTCACCCAATACCGCCCACACTCCTGCCCCCAAACCCTGTCCATCACTGCCTCCCGCCCACCCCATCCTCACCCAATACCACCCACATTCCTGCCCCCAAACCCTGTCCATCACTGCCCCCCGCCCACCCCATCCTCACCCAATACCGCCCACACTCCTGCCCCGAAACCCTGTCCAACACCGCCTTCCACCCACCCCAACAACCCCCCACCACTCCCCGCCCTGCCCTAAACCCTGTCCAACACCGCCCCCCCACCTGCCCCCCATCCTCACCCAATACCACCCACACTTCTGCCCCCAAACCCGGTCCAACACCACCACTCACCCACCCCAACACCCCCCCAGCCTGACCCCAAACCCTGTCCAATCCCCCTGCCTGCCCACCCCCCCAATGTGACCCCTGTCCAACCCCGCCCCCAGCCCCCCTTCCACCCCCACCCCCTCTCTGGGGCAGCTGGACTGGACACCAACATTGCTGCTGCCTCTGGGAGGTGAGTCTCCAAATAGCACACATGCACACCCATGCACACAACTTTTTACTGCAACTTTTTGATAGGTTCCACCTTTGCCTTGTCAGATTAACTGGGGAAGGGGGGGTTAGGGTACACCCCTCTGTAGAACTCCAGGGAAAGTGTGGCAAGAGAGAGAGAGAGAGGAGTGGGAGGTCAGTCATTTAGAGACAGTGCCTGCCTCCCATTAGTCCAGGATTGTTCTTGGCAGCACTTTTAAACACTGTAAACAAAAGACGCTATCAGTGTTGGACACACGTCTTTGATGTAATGATTCTGTCGGGGCCTCGAGATCTCCTTCGGATAATTGGTATTTGGATAATGGAGGTTCCCTTGTAATTCCCCATTTTTCTACCTCCCTTTTTAAACAGTGGCATCACGTTTGCTGTTTTCCATACTGTTGGAATTGCCCCAGAATCCAGCAAATTTTGGAAAATTACTGCCGGTCCACCTACTATTTCTCTCGCCATCTCTTTTAGTACCCTTGGATGCATTCCATCAGTGCCAGGAGACTTGTCTATCCTTAGCCCCATTAGCTTACCCAACACTGCCTCCTCCGTAATAATGATTATTCCAGGTCCTCACCTACCTTTGTCTCTTTGTCAATTACTGGAATGTTATTAATGTCCTCCACTGTGAAGACCAATACAAAATACCTGCTCAATACCTCGGCCATTTCATCATATCCCAAAACTAAATGCCCCATCTCATCCTCTAAAGGACCAACATTTACCTCAGTCACTCTTTTTCGTTTTATATATTTATAGAAACTTTTGCTATCTGTCTTTATATTCTGTGCTAATTTTGTTTTCTCTCATGTTCTATCTTACTTTTCCTTATAACTCTTTTTGTGGCTTTCTGTTGATCTTTCAAGTTTTCCCAATCTTCTAGTTTCCTGCTGTTCTTTACCACTTTGTATGCTTTCTCTTTCAATTTGATAGCCTCCCTTATTTCCTTAGACACCCATGGCAGATTACCCCTTTTCTTATAGTCCTTCCTTTTCACTGGAATATAGTTTTGCTGAGCACTTTGAAAAATTGCTTTGAAAGTCCTCCACTGCTCGTCAACTGTCCCACCATTAAATCTTTGTTTCCAGTCTACTTTAGCCAAGTCCTCCCTCATTCTATTTAGGCTCGCTTGTTTAAGCACAAGACCCTGGTATTGGATTTTATTTTCACACTCTCCATCTGTATTCTAAATTCAACCAGACTGTGATCACTCCTTCCAAGAGAATTCCGAACTATAAAATCACTGATTATTCTCGTCTCATTACACAAGATCAGTTCTCGGATAGCTTGCTCTCTCATCGGTTCCATTTCATACTGTTCCAGAAGATTTTCACAGATACACTCAATGAACTTCTCCTCAAGGCTACCCTGACCGAACTGGTTCGACCAATTAACATAGATTAGGAAACGAACTCAGATCATAGGAATAGCTGCTGTACAAGATAGAACATAGAACATAGAACATAGAAAAATACAGCGCAGTACAGTCCCTTTGGCCCTCGATGTTGCACCGATCCAAGCCCACCTAACCTACACTAGCCCACTATCCTCCATATGCCTATCCAATGCCCGTTTAAATGCCCATAAAGAGGGAGAGTCCACCACTGCTACTGGCAGGGCATTCCATGAACTCACGACTCGCTGAGTAAAGAATCTACCTCTAACATCTGTCCTATACCTACCACCCCTTAAATTAAAGCTATGCCCCCTCGTAATAGCTGACTCTATACGTGGAAAAAGGTTCGCATGGTCAACCCTATCTAAACCCCTAATCATCTTGTACACCTCTATCAAGTCACCCCTAAACCTTCTTTTCTCCAATGAAAACAGCCCCAAGTGCCTCAGCCTTTCCTCATACGATCTTCCTACCATACCAGGCAACATCCTGGTAAACCTCTTCTGCACCCGTTCCAGTGCCTCCACATCCTTCCCATAGTATGGCGAACAAAACTGCACACAATACTCCAGATGCGGCTGCACCAGAGTCTTATACAACTGCAACATGACCTCAGGACTCCGGAACTCAATTCCTCTACCAATAAAAGCCAGTACGCCATATGCCTTCTTCACCGCACTATTTACCTGGGTGGCAACTTTCAGACATCTGTGTACATGGACACCAAGATCCCTCTGCTCATCCACACTACCAAGTATCCGACCATTAGCCCAGTACCCCATCTTTTTGTTACTCATACCAAAGTGAATCACCTCACACTTACCCACATTGAACACCATTTGCCACCTTTCTGCCCAGCTCTGTAGCTTATCTATATCCCGCTGTAACCTGACACATCCTTCCTCATTGTCAACAACTCCACCAACTTTCGTATCATCTGCAAACTTGCTCACCCAACCTTCTAGCCCCTCCTCTAGGTCATTTATAAAAATGACAAACAGCAATGGTCCCAAAACAGATCCTTGCGGAACACCGATGGGCAATATCACATTGGTGAAGTGGGAAGTATTACTTTGGGAATGGCCTGTAAATTATATTGTTGGAATACAAGGAAAAAGGTCTTGCTTTCCATATAACCTGCATTATACCAAAACTTGGAATAACTAAACAGAATGAAAAAAGTGGAGAAATCTGTCATTACCCTATTAATAATATTTACCACTTTAATCACAATACATACTCAAGCAAATTAAATTTGTTTAAAACAACTCGCAGTCTTTTTTAATATATGTCACATCTGCTTCCCCAAATTGAGAAGTAAAAGAAGTGACAACAAAACACAATTAATAACATTTTTGAAATATCACAATGTGCCTCATGCTATATACCTTAACCTTCATTGAACATCGTGTACGTTTTTCAACATAGAACACAAAGTTCAAACAGAGAACACAAATTGCTTTTGAGGCACATTTTAATCAAATTCAATGCATGAAGAGGAAACGTTGCAATCTAATCAAAGAGACAGGTTTAATTTTGTCATCTGCATGCACTAAATAATTATAAATCTTAACTTCAGTGGAATTTATGACTATAAACACTATTTATAATTAATTTTAGGAACATTTCTCCAGGTTGCAGCACAAATTAATTCTACCTACCACTTCGCTTGAACCATAATGCTTTCCATTTGCCTCATAGCACCAACTGGTTTAAAAAACATCATTAGCAGCTTCTCATCATTGGATGGTGATGAAAGGGTGTATGCTGCTGGCAAAAATAAATAGAAAGTTAGCAGTTCAATTTATTTCAAATTTGCTTTTTTATCCCTGTGGATGCAGAATGGTCATCTAAACTCCTCTTCAGTTTAATCACTCAAGAACATTTAAAAACCCATCTTGCATTGAGATTTCCAACTCCATGTGCAGTATTTCAATGAATTTTGATTTGGTTCATTTTTTTTGTCAATAAAATACCATTAGTTAGTAAAACAATGGTGAAGATCTAGGAAACAAAATACACTGTGGGAGATATTAGTGGTGCATATTCCTGGGTGTACATTTCAAACATATCCTTGAAGAGAGAGGCCCAAGAGTTATGCAAAACTGGACATTATGGCTCATCTCCATAATACTAGCAAGTTGTAAACTAAAATTAGGCATCCAGAAGCAGATTGCAAATCTAAGCCTTCCCAACGTCAAACAGGGAGGCAAACTGGAGAGGGATAAACAGACCAGCAGCATTGGTCTACAATATATTGCTGTAGTGCTGTACACTATGTATATGTGTGTGTATATATGTACACACATACATTAAAAACTTGTAACTACACAGTACTTCACAACCATGTTGGTTTCAAAGTAATTAGCAAGTAATTAAGTACTTTATTGAAGCATTGCCAATGATAAAATGGGAAGTATAACAGCCAGTATACATACTGTGTTCCCCAAAACACAGCAATGAGTTCATGATGGGGATAAATGCCTTTCTCTTCTTTGAAATTGTGCCATGAGATTTTTTTTTACACCACTCCAGCTGGCAGATGGTCTTTCAGTTTAAAGACCCACACTCGCAGTAATGCACTAGAGTGTCAGTTTTAATCCCCCAGCTCAGGTCCTGGAGGGTAACCTTGAGACAAGAATGGTATCAACTGAGCCACAGCTGACATTCTGCATGTACACAAAAGTATTAATAAAAGTATCTCTCTCTCTCTTTATGTGACATCCTCATTGTCCAAGAGTTCAGAATTAATACTCAATGAAGCCTCAGTATCACAATGAATAGATAGAAGAGACAGGCTATAAAAGCTACCTCTGTCAGTACAGAGATTGAACTCTGACTGACATTGAGCACCACACTCTCACTAACTGAGCAGGCTTGCCCAACAATAAGACAAACAGGCTCACCAAAGGAGTGTGTGATTCCTTTTATTTCGGTACTGGTCTTCGATGACAAAATCACAGTAGGTGGAAAAAAGAGAATCATAATCCTGGAAAACACATATTGTCTGTTAGTGGGATATAGTTGAAGATATAGAACATGCCAGCATTCAGTAGAAGAGTAAAACACAATGTAAGATGATATCACTCTCTGGATCAATTAGAACCAATTGTTATTTCCAGACTCAATAGAATCTCTTATTCTTTTATTATAGTTAATGGTTTCTCTGAAAAAAATTAATTCAATTTGGGTGAATACTATGTGGAAACTAACAGAACCAGTGTTGATCTGTGTCCAGAACTCTATTTAATGTATTATCCCCAGATAAAGGCTTGCCAGTGATATCGAATAACAACCCCTAGGATACAAATTACCATTTGAACAATCAATGCTTTATTACACAGAAAGAGATTTACTAATACATAAACTAAACTACTCTTGGGTGTGAGTTAGTGATAGTACTCATCTGTCCTCAATTTGATCAGGCCTGGTGTAAGATTTTTAAAACTTGTTCACATTTATTGCCCATCCCTATTCGCCCTGAGAACAGCGAAGAGTAAATCACACTGCAGTGTGACTGGAGTCACATGTAGGCCAGACTGAGTAAGGATGGCAGGTTCCCTCTCAAAAATGAACCACATGGTTTTTTTTTAAATAATGGTTTTGCCATCATCATTAGACCCTTCATTCCAGATTTTTTTATACAATTCAAATTCTATCATCTGCCATGCCAGGATGCAAACCCAGGTCTCCTAAATATTTCCTGAGTTTCCAGTATCCCTTCAAATCTCAATCTTGGGCCATCTTCTGGAGAACTCATCCCAGTCTCTCTCTTTGTCTGTTCTCCTGCCTTGAATGGTTGGAGCCAACCATAGAGTACACAGGGTTGAGTTCGTATGGTACAAAAAATAGCCAGGCAAAGCAACTGACCAATTGACCAAACTGACCAGGTGTCGATACAAAGCTACAAAATGTGATTTCATCAACACTCACTTAGCTGAAAAGCTTATGAACTGCTCATCGCCTCTACAGCGATTAAATCCTTCAGAAAAGGACATCTGCATAAAACTGAAGAAAATACCATTGAAGCAGAACTGGAAGAAGAATGCACGTTTGAATCAATGATGGCAGACCTGTAACACTATCACATGCTTAACTGTGTAATAACAATGTCAACTTTCAACAGGATTAGTGGATCTTTTAAATCTTACTAGGATGCTACCTGAACTGATGCATAGGAGATTGAGGGATAACTTTATAGATACCTATAAAATCACGAGAGGCATAGATAAGGTCAAGAGCCAATAACTTTTTCCCATGGTAGGGGAGTCTGAAACTAGAGGGTATAGATTAAAGGTGAGGGGGAGAGATACAAAAGGATCCAAGGACCAACGTTTTAACGCAGAGGGTGGTGAGTGGCTGGAGCAGGCTGCCAGAGGTAGTGGTGTAGGCGAGTACAATTTTGTCATTTAAGAAACATTTAGACAGGTGCATAGACAGGATAGGTAAGGAGGGATCTGGACTAAATGCAGGCAAATGGGACTAGTTTAATTGTGAAAACTGGACAACATGGGCAAGTTGCGCCAAAAGGCCTGTTTCCATGCTGCAGACTTCTCGGACTCTATGGCATATTTTTTCACTCACCAAGATAGTGTCTAGCATTCTATGACATTTGCAAGCCATGGCTACAAGATGACATTCAATTCAATCACCATTGTAAATTTAATGTTTCACACATATGGGAAGAAAAGCCATACAAGGAACAATGACAAGGACATTTCCAAAGTTCCATGCATGACAATGAAAATATGTCAATCCAGTCCAAGAAATATCTTTCGCAGCTTACAAAACTCAGGCAGCCAGTACATATGGTCAATTTGACATAGCTGCCTTTAAAAACTGAAGCTTTTACTCCATTCAAGTGACACACACCATGGTTCCATCAGATAAGCTAACTGCATACTGCAGGTTTGACCACTAATGCATTGATCTAGTCCACCTTAAGTGTCAATATATCTCTTCAGGATGGACACCTGAAACCTTTTACATTGCTGAAGCAGCAAGTCCAGTTATTATTAGTCTGCCAGTATGTGTTGATTGATATATTATTCTGATCCACAAGATAATAAACCCATCACCAAATATTCTAGGCAACAACACTGAATCATTCATGTCCTGACTAACTCTTACCCAGGAAAATTTGAAGCTTATGGTTACTTTAAAGGTGTTGCAATATTACATCTAAAATCTGATGCCCTACCAGTGACAGTCCTCCCCTAAGTATAGCATTCACATTCAAGAAAATCTCAATCTTGAATTTCGTGTTACAAAAAACAACCTCTGGAAAATTGAGCATCATACTCATTAGTGCAAATCCATTTGTGTTTTGAAGATACATGGCACTCTATGTGCATGTTTAGATCCAAGGCAATTGAATATTGTACCAAAGAGATATCTACATAAGATTCCCACCTTGAAAGAGCTGAAACCTAAATTCTCAAATGCCAAGAATATTTCCAAGCTCACTGGTGGTGGCATGGTGGCTCAGTGGTTAGCACTGCTGTCTCACAGCACTAGGGTCCCAGGTTCGATTCCAACCTTGGGTGACTGCCTGTGTGGAGTTTGCATGTTCTCCCTATGTCTGCGTGGGTTTCCTCCCACAATCCAAAGATGTGCAGGTCAGGTGAATTAGCCATACTAAATTGTCCATAGTGTTAGGTGCATTAGTCAGAGGGAAATGGGTCTGGGTGGGTTACTCTTCAGAGGGTTGGTGTGGACTTGTTGGGCTGAAGGGCCTGTTTCCACGCTGTAGGGAATCTAATCTAATCAAAAGAATGGATTCTGATCTATTTATTTTTCCCCAGAATCACATGAATTGACAACTGTTAGAATACCTTTCAGTAGATATTGTTTCCTTAGATTACCATTTAGATTATCTGTCAGCCAGGATACATTCAAATAACATATGGATCATATGGTCCTCATGGGAGACTGGTTAGCAAGGTTAGATCTCAGGGAATACAGGGAGAACTAGCCATTTGGATACAGAACTGGCTCGAAGGTAGAACACCAAAATTGGAGGTGCAGTGGATAGTGAAGAAGGTTACCTCAGAGTACAATGAGATCTTGATCAGATGGGCCAATGGGCTGAGGATTGGCAGAAGGAGCTTAATTTAGATAAATGAGAGGTGCTGCATTTTGGAAAAGCAAATCAGAGCAGGACTTATACAGTTAATGGTAAGATCCTGGGAAGTATTGCTGAACAAAGAGACCTTGGAGTGCAGGTTCATAGTCCCTTAAAAGAGTCACCAGTAGTGAAGAAGGTGCTTGGCATGCTTTCCTTTATTGGTCAGAGCATTAGGTGTAGGAGTTGGGAGGAGAAAGTGAGGACTGCAGATGCTGGAGATCAGAGCTGAAAATGTGTTGCTGGAAAAGCGCAGCAGGTCAGGTAGCATCCAAGGAACAGGAGAATCGACGTTTCGGGCATCAGCCCTTCTTCAGTAGGAGTTGGGAGGTCATGTACAACTCATTGATGAGGCCACTTTTGGAATATTGAATACAATTCTGGTCTCCTTCCTATCAGAAGGATGTTGTAAAACTTGGAAGGGTTTAAAAAAGATTTACAAGGATGTTGCCAGGGTTGGAGGATTTGAGCTATAGGCAGAGGCTGAATAGGCTGGGGCTGATTTCCCTGGAGCATCGAAGGCTGATGAGTGACTTTTTAGAGGTTTTTAAAATCATAAGGGTTATGGATCGGATAAATTGGCAAGGTCTTTTCCCTGAAGTGGGAGAGTCCAGAGCTACAGGGCACAGGTTTAGGCTGAGAGGGTTAGAAAGATATAAAAGAGACCTAAAGGGAAATGTTTTCACACAGAGAGTGATGATTGTATGGTATGAGCTACCAGAGGAAGTGGTGGACACTGGTACAATTGTAGCATTTAAAAGGCAATTTGAGTGGGTACATGAATAGGAAGAGTTCAGATGGATATGGGCCAAGTGCTGGAAAATGGGACGAGATTAGGTTAGGATATCTGGTCGGCATGGACGAGTTGGACCGAAGGGTCTGTTTCCATGCTGTACATTTCTATGACTTTATGATTCTATATCATTAAGATTCTACCAGATTGTCTATGTGTTGCAGATTACATTGCAATCCCTTGAAAGACTACACGAGTACGAAACGAATCTCCACCAGCTCATGACAGCAGCAAAGAAATATAGTATTAATTTCAACAATTAAAAATGTCAAATCCACATGAAACAAATTAATTTATTCAGTTCAATCTACTCTTCAAATGATATTTAACCCTGGTCTTAAAAACATAGAAGATATGCAGAAGTTATCTGCACCACAAGACAAATGTAACTTACAAAGTTGAATCAGTTTCTTCAACTCTTTATTCTCATATATGACAAATTTTCTGGACAAAATCTCTCCTCTTTGAGATTTTATCTGTAAAGACACACCTTACCATGGCAGAAGGATCACCAGCATATCTTCACTGTCTCAAAAATGGCTTATCATCAACAACGTGTCTTTAGAACATAGAACATAGAACAATACAGCGCAGAACAGGCCCTTCAGCCCTCGATGTTGCACCAACCTGTGGACTTTTCTCAGCTAGTCCCCCTACACTATCCCTAAACCATCGATGAGCTTATCAATGGTTTGTTTAAAGCTCCCTGATGTGGTTGAGTTGACTACCTTACCACTCTCTGTGTAAAGAACTTGCCTCTGACATCAGTCTTAAATCTATCACCCCTCAATTTGTAGTTTATGCCCTCTCGTACAAGCTGACGTCATCATCCTAGGAAAAAGTCTTTCTCTGTCTACCCTATCTAATCCTCTGATCATCTTATATGTCTCTATCAAATCCCCCCTTAGCCTTCTTCTTTCCAATGAGAAAAGACCCAAGTCTCTCAGCCTTTCCTCATAAGACCTTCCCTCCAGACCAGGCAACATCCTGGTAAATCTTCTCTTCAATGCTCTCACATCCTTCCCGAAATATAAGGACCAGAACTGTACACAATATTCCAAGTGTGGCCGCACTAGCGTTTTGTGTAGTTGCAGCATGATATTGCAGTTCCAGAACTCAATCCCTCTACCAATGAAACCTAACACACCGTATGCCTCCTTAACAGCACTATCCACCTGGGTGGTAACTTTCAAGGATCTATGCACATGGACTCCAAGATCCCTCTGCACATCCACACTACCAAGAATCTTTCCATTGACCAAGTGCTCTGCCTTCCTGTTATTCTTCCCAAAGTGCATCACCTCACATTTAGCTGCATTGAAATCCATTTGCCACTTCTCAGCCCAATTCTGCAGTTTATCCAAATCCCCCTGCAACCTGTAACATTCTTCCAAACTGTCCACTACTCCACCAATTTTAGTGTCATCTGCAAATTTACTAATTCATCCACCTATGCCTGCGTCTAAGTCATTTATAAAAATGACAAACAGCAGTGGTCCCAAAACAGATCCTTTTTTTTTAGATTAGATTACTTACAGTGTGGAAACAGGCCCTTCGGCCCAACAAGTCCACACCGCCCCGCCGAAGCGCAACCCACCCATACCCCTACATCTACCCTTTACCTAACACTACGGGCAATTTAGCATGGCCAATTCACCTGACCTGCACATCTTTGTGATTGTGGGAGGAAACCGGAGCACCCGGAGGAAACTCACGCAGACACGGGGAGAACGTGCAAACTCCACACAGTCAGTCGCCTGAGGCGGGAATTGAACCCGGGTCTCTGGCACTGTGAGGCAGCAGTGCTAACCACTGTGCCACCGTGCCGCCCCATCTTTGTGGCACACCACTAGTAACTGGACTCCAGACTGAATATTTTCCATCAACCACAACTCGCTACCTTCTTCCAGAAAGCCAGTTTCTAATCCAAACTGCTAAATCACCCTCAATTTCATGCCTCTGCATGTTCTCCATCAGCCTACCATGTGGAACCTTATCAAAGGCTTTACTGAAGTCCATGTATACCACGTTAACTGCCCTACCCTCATCTACATGCTTGGTCACCTTCTCAAAAAACTCAATTAAGTTTGTGAGACACGACTTGCCCTTGACGAAATCATGTTGACTATCTGAAATCAAATTGTTGTTTGCTAGATTATCTCTTATAATCCTTTCCAAAACCTTTCCTACAACAAAAGTAAGGCTCACTGGTCTATAATTACCTGAATCATCTCTGCTTCCCTTCTTGAACAAGGGCACAACATTTGCAATCCTCCAGTCCTCAGGTACTAAACCCGTAGACAATGACGACTCAAATATCAAAGCCAAAGGCTCTGCTATCTCCTCCCTAGCTTCCCAGAGAATCCTTGGATAAATCCTATCTGACCCAGGGGACTTGTCTATTTTCACTCCTTCTAGAATTGATAACACCTGTGCGTAACTAACCTCAATCCTGTCTAGTCTAATATCTTGTACCTTATTTTTCTCCTCTACAATATTCTCCTTTTCCTGAGTAAACACCGATGAGAAATGTTCATTTAGCACCTCTCCAATCTATACAGGGTCCACACTCAACTTCCCACTTCTGTCTTTGACTGGCCCTATTCCTACCCTAATCATCCTTTCAATGTTATGATTCATCAAAACTACCAATTATGACAGCTCAAGTACAATATTCCCACATAGAGAGGGAAATTGTCACTCATTTTTTGAAAGAAAATAGTTTCACATGTACCCATTTGACATACATTTCATTATTCATGCTGGCCTTAAACCACTGGAAACCTTATGTTGAAAGCCTCTCAGAAGTGCACATCCATGACTAGATAAGTTATATTATTGCATAGATTCCGGATTTCACAGGCAGTGTGTTTTTAAGACAGATTGATGGCATCGCAACTTGTAATTTTTCACTTCTGTAGCCAGTACCATCATTATTTTTGTTTTTACAGTCACTGCATATTTGCTCTTCAATGTCAACAAACATGGAGCCCAAATAATGTTTAAGTGTCCCGTAGCAAATCATACTCACCGTCACTTCTCATTCAAGAAGAGAGATGAAAATCACAGATAAAGAAGTAGAAGACAGTGAGAGAAACAAAAACAAGTCAATTGATAAAAGCATCAGAAAAGTTAAGAAAAGAATTAGAAGTGGTCGGAACACAAGCAACAGGTAAGGGGTTGGTTATATTCTCTAACCTACATTAAACATCAAACAAGTTTTGAATAGGTCTTCCTTTTTAAGGCTTTAGTTTTAAAACTTCAGCAAAGCATAAGAGTAATGCAAAGAAAAGCTTGCTCTGAGATGTAACTGCGTGACAAAATGGGTAAGTGATTGAAAATGAAAGGAAGCATAAAGATAGAACTTTGCAATTCATAAACATTTAATACAATAAAGCACAAGTGAAGTGTGCCCAATATAAACTCAATTTATACATCAATTTCTTCAAATTGTATTTCATATGTTGTGATAGAAAAGAAAGTTGTAATCTTATAATAATGAAATACATTTCATTTAATTTTTTTCGAACAAACACACTGCTTGACTTAAAAATGATGAGTTTTAATATAAATTCAGTGAAATATCAAAGGTGTCAATTTTACTTATTTTTATTGTTATTTATGTTTCTTTGCTCTGACATTTAGTTTGCTAATTTAAAAAATAATGTGCTTGCCAATATCTGTCCCTCAAGGCATCTAACAATTGTTCCACTAATTAGCCAATAGTTCTTATTTGTATTTAGGTATGGTTGACTCTTCATTGTCCCTGTATGGCCTAGCATGCTATTCAGGTGTAGCAAACTGCTACAAAGCCTAAAGAAAGGAATGCAACTGGACAGACCACTTGGCATCAACCTAGACATTGGAAACAGTAACAGCAAACCCTGCCCTGTTAATCCTTAGAAGTCCCCCTTTTGACCATCTGGGATTATTGCCAAAATTGGGAAGGTTGGCCATAGGCTAGTCAAGAAGAATCATAGAATCCCTACAGTGTGGGAACAGGCCCTTCAACCCAGCAAGTCCACATCGACCCGCTGAAGAGTAACGCACCCAGATCCATTCTCCTACACCCAATTACTCTACATTTACCCCTGACAGACAGTGTGAAGTTCTAAGGCTGGAACCGAACATGGGTCCCTGGCATTGTGAGGCAGCAGTGCTAACCACTGAGCCATCATGCCACCCCCAACAGCCTGGCATGGTTTTAGTCATGGAATCTTACAATGTCCCAGCCAAGGTGGCAGCACAATGCTGTACAGTCAGCAGGAAGTTGCCCCCAACATCCTTAATATTGACTCCAGACCCAACAAAGTCTGCTGGCATCAGTCAAGACATGGGCAAAAAATCCTTCTGCTAGTTGCCACCTGCCAGCCCCTGCTCCAAACTCCCCATTCCTCTGGATGATAGAGACATACAATCCAGAAGAAGCCCTTTGGCCCATCAAGTCTGCAGTAACAAAACTACACTGGATCTACACTATCCACACCAAGTCTCACTTTCCAATATTTGGCCCATAACATTGAATGTAATGACATTTCAACTGTTCAACCAAGAACTTTTTAAAGGTTGGGAGGATTCCTGCTTTAACTATCCTCCCAGGCAGTTCATTTTAGATTCCCAGCACCCTCTGAGTGAAAACAAATCCTCAGACACTCTCTAAACCTCCTTCCTTTCATCTTAAAATTATGCAGTACTCCGACTCAGTACTTCTCCATGTTGAACTTCACTTGCAAGATATACCAAGTGCAGCAAGGGCACAGAGTGCACTCTGATCAAAGAGTTCAAGAGTAAGAGACACATGATTGAACTGGTCCAGATTGAAAGGGCAGAGCTCCTACACTGAGTTTGTGGCAGGTAGTGAGGAAACAAGCAGGATAAAGCATACATGATCTCAGCCTCACCAATCTGCCTGTCATAGACGTGTCTATCTGTGACAGCATCAATAGGAGTGACCACCACACAGTCAGTTTCGAGAAGATCATCTTAACATTGAGGATCCTTCATCATCTTGTGTAGGGTTACCACCACCGTAAATAGTGCTGACTTCAAACAATTAAGAACTTAAACCTGAGCAACCATGAGTTGTGGTGTGCATCAGTAGCAGAAATTTACTCAACCAAAATCTGTAATTGCGTGGCCTGGCAGATCCTCAATTCTACCATACTCTATTAAGTCAAAGGATCAACTATGGTTCAATGTGGAGTGCAGGGGGGCATGAGAGCATGCAATGAGGTATCAGTCTGTTGAAGCTACAGCACAGGATTACTCGCAGGTAAAATGGAAGCAGCATGCAATAGACAGCATAACGTAATCCAACAACCAATGGATGCGAGCCACGTATTGAAGAGTTTCGGTGGAGGTTGCACAATGTTCAATACCACTTATGACTCCATTAATATTGAAGCCATTCATGTCAAAATGCTGTAAGACCCAGACAACATCCAGGCTTGGGCTGATAAATGTTGACTATTGCTATAAGAGCAGATCAGAGTCTAGGAATTCTGCAGCAAGTGACTCACCTCATGTCATCCCAAAGCATGTCCAGACGGCACCAGTCAAGAGTGGGATAGAATGCTCTCTGCCCACCTGGATGAGTGCAATTCCAAATATGTTCAAGAAGCTCAAAACCACCCACACAATACAGTCCACCTGATTGGCACCCTCTCCACCAATTTATTAACTCAATCTAATACCCATCTAATCTTGGAAATCATTTCCTAACAACATTGTGGATGTGCCTCCAGCATTCTGAATTGAATGTTGAATTCCCTCCATGATACATTGTTGTCCTCAATCCACCCCAACACTCCTTAATCTTCCTACGAGACTTTTCTGTCACAAACCCAGAAGGTTTATTATCTTGCCCTTTAACCTTTCTTCACTACCCATAGCCCCAGACGCTCATCATCAGCCCTTTTCCGATCCTAGTATTAAACACTAGCCCAAGTTATTGCCCTTAGCACTCTAACGTTGTGTGTATGTGAGATGTGAAGTGCAACTAACAATGAATACCACAACAAATGGCTTACATCAGATTTATAGTGGACAGATCTATTGAATGGTGAAGAACAGATAGTGAGTTGGTGCATGACAGTGGCAACAGCAACCCCTACACTCTCAAAATAAATGTGTAGGCATTATCTTGTATAATCGTTCTATAACAAAATGGGAGCTATCACCAGAATAGATTTTTTTGTAATATGTGAAGTGGAGACTTAAATAGATCTGACATAACATGGATAATGGGTTTGTCCAGCCATGATTCCAGTGGCAGTGATGCAAGCAGTATTTTTTAATGGAAAAACCAAAGTGAAGGGCTAAGTGCAGAAGTCTATGTAATAAGGATGTAGAAAGACAGATTCAATTACACCAAGCTGAGTTTAAACCTTGGACTTAAATGAGGTGAGGAGTTCCAAATTATTGATCTACATGGAAAGAGTGAGCTAATAGGAGACAATGTGAAGACTTCCAATTTCATCCAGTGAGAATGTAAGAAGACAGCAGAGTATGTAAGAAGATGTATTTGGAACTTACAAAGTACAATAACTGAAACTTTAAAGGAGCACTGCAAGTTACTATTAGGAAAATGAAACTGCAACTAGTGACAGTGTGAGAGATGCTGACAGCATATCATAATAAGGTTTTCTTATGTTGTGTCCAGACACAGGTTCGATTCTAGCCTCTGGTGACTGTGTGGAATTTGCACATTCTCCCTGTGTCAGCATGGGTTTCCTACAGGTGCTCTGGTTTCCTCCCACAGTCTAAAGCTGTACAGGTTAGGTGAATTGGCCATGCTAAATTGCCCATAGTGTTAGTCAGAGGGAAATGATTCTAGGTGGGTTACTCTTCGGACGGTCGATGTGGACTTTGTAAAAACCTGAGAGTTAATTAAGAGAGATCATATATTTGACATGAAAAGATAATTTCATGAAGGTAATAGAAGCAATAAAAGTAATGAGGGAAATGCATATAATGCAACAGAAGGAAATGGCCGAGAGTATTGATACATGATCAAGGATTAAGATAGAAGCCTCAAATATGTGATAACTGTGGGCTAGACTATAAAGGCATGAAGAGGCCGGGGTAAATTCTCTTCTTCAGCTTAGACTTTTATGTGCCAAAAGTAGTACAAATGAAACATTTTCCTCAAAAAAATATAAAGCACTGAATGAAATAAGCTTTTCATTGTTCCATGTCAGAGCAGGAAAAAATCAATAGCTGTGAAAGGACTGGAGTCAGTGTCCACCAAAGGCATATGATCCAAAAGAAATTGATGAATATGGTTTGGCACACTATTAACAAAAATGAATGGGATGGATTCAGAAACTCAACAGTATGAGAAAGCAAAGAATGGTGAGGAAAATGTCCTGAGATAATCTTATGATAAATGTATATTATATATGTATAGTATTTTGGGATCTGAATTTAAAATGGAGATAGATGGATTTTGTTCAGTTTTGTGAAGGGTTTTAAAAGATGTTTTAAAGGTCAGAAAGTCAATTTGGAACAGTGATCTGAATACAAAAGTTCCAAGAAGGAATATTAGTGCTGCAGAGTATCTGGGACAACTTTCGCAGAATCAATGGATAAGATGTTTATAATGTTGGGTTTATGAAAGGCAGAAAAAAAACACATTAAGGCAATGAGTTTGGTTTTGACTTCAGAACAAATGCGCAAGTTGTAGTTCAGAAGAAAGAGTTCAGTTCAGAAAAGAACAGCAGAACAGAGATGTTCATTTCAATTCAGTGGAATGAGTCACCTCAGCAGAAGTCTGTTGAGCTTCCAGGACTGGATAAAGGTCTTCAAGTTATTAGAACGGTATTAGTTTAGTTCATCAGAATTATGAGAGATTTATGCCAGAAGATTTGGAGAGGAATCTTTAAAAACATGGTCTCAGTAATACAAGGTTTAAGAAGCTGAGATATAAATGATATTCCTCTGGGATAGAGTCTATGTGTCAGATGGTAAGGGGAAGCAGATTGAAACTTTGTTTTATGTTTGTCAAAAGGGCTTTCTAATTGTCGTGTAAACTTATCCTGCTTTTCTTTCTTCCTCTGTAATAAACTCATGTTCTTTTGTTAAAGAACATTCACAGCCTGATGTGAATATTTTTCAATGGCAAACCACCATTACTAACATCAGCTGAAATCATAACAACCTTGAATTGGACAACAATTGATATTGATGAAAAATACTTTTAACATAGGGTTGCCCAAACTTTTCCATGGAGACCCACATTTTAAATTTTCTGGGGGTGGGGTGGTGTCATTGAATAAGTTTCACAACAGCACGGTTTGCCACAACAATAAACACAACGTTCAGAAAATACAATTGCGAAGCAATATGTTTGGCATATGAGTTATTAATAAAAACAACAATTAAGATGCACCAAAAAGCACAGCAAATTATTACAAGATATATTTTTACATTTTTGGATGGAAAGCAGAACTTGAGATGGAAAAAGGAAAGGCCCAAGTCCTGATCAGCAGGAAAGATGTGGAGACCTGCTTGAGCTAATGAATTAGGTTTAACTAGCACAAAAATAAAACAAAGAACCGCAAACATTGGAAACTTGAAACTAAAATGGAAATTACTGGAAAAAGTAAGCAGGACTGGCAGCATCTGTGCAGAAAAAGCAAATGTTATGGTTTCGAGCCCAGTGATCCTTATTTTTACTTCTGCTCTCTGGCCCTGGTTCACTTCTAATGAGGCAAACCCTCACAGAGTCATAGAATCACAACATGGAGTCATTGCATTGAAAAAGGCTCTTTGGCCCATTACATCCATGCTGGATAAAAACAACTGCCTAACTATTCTAATCCCATTTTCCAGCACTTGGCCCATAGTTTTGTCTGCCTTAGCATTCCAAGTATTTATCTAAATGCTCCTTAAATATAGCTGGCTTCAGTGGAATTTGTGGGGATTGGAAGTAGGCTACCTTTCAGCTTGGCATTTCTACCACTTCAGGTTGCTTTGCAATTAGACCTTTTGTTAGATTTTGAGGATTTGTGACCACAGTTACCTAAGCACAAATAGTTGACCATTTGTATCAAATTTTCAGTTAGTTTATTAAGCTTATTCAGAAGCAACACACGATTAATTAGACAAAAAACTGTGACAATTAAAGATGTGTCACTGACACCAGAAGGCTGTTGGCATGGAATGTATTGATCTCATTAAAATTGTGAAGGCTGTGAATATCCTGCTCTGTTGCTGAAGTTTTAAGGAATTCTTCACTCAATATCAGCTAGTCCATTTCTCATCCACAGAATATAGCTCCGTCATGAGGAATGACCCTGAGAAGGATTGCCAGGTACGGACTGTCCTCTGAACCTATGCACTTAATGATGTCCTTTATTTCTAGGGACTTGACATTTATTTTGTGTCAAGCACTTATCTGTATTATTTTGGCCAATGACCATGGGAGCTATTCATGACATCAGAATGTCTGTTGCCCTTTGCCTGCCTTCAGGTGAAGGTTAGTCTATCATTCTTTCCAAGAATGAAATGTTTGATTTTCCTAAACTCTTCTTTGATAATAGGGTACATGTGGCACTTGATGTCAATTCTCTGGAACACATTGACCCGAACATTGTTGTGACCTTTCCTTTTTACCTTATTTGGAAAGCTAGTTACTGTTATAACAGCAGTGAACTAGGATCCACTGCTACACACTAAGTACTACAAAAATACACTTTTAAAGGGACCCCAATTTCCAATGATCCCCTTTGAGAAGGAGACATTCTTATTGAATTCTCACAACTATTTAACTGATCTATTTATTTCTAAAGTACAAGCACGGTTCCCTAATTTCTTGATTATATAGTTTCAGATACCATTCTAACGCTATTAAAATGGTTAATATCAAGCTTTGGGTGGTTACTAAACTGAAATAACTGCACAGAAGGCAGCCAGCTTGGAATCAGTCCCTAAACCGAGGAGTTTCTAGACCTCGTGGTTATATTTTTTAATTAAACTGTAGAAAAATACGAACAAACAGCAGTCAAGAATAAACAGTAGTTTACAGGGGAAAGGGCCGGCAAGGCCAAACCCCAAACCCCACTGTACAACCAATTCACAGAGAAATGCGGATGAACCCCAGATCCCACCTTAACTCACCAAAGAGGAAGCAGTAGACACAAACACATACAAAACAGTCTGATCAACCGAATAATAAAACAATGCACATTACACAGACACCACTAGTGAACCAGCAAACGACACCCCCTCCCACCTTCAGGCCACTCAAAGGCAGCCCGCCCTATGCCCCTTCTGGCTCTCAGTCCACCACACCTTCTGGTCACCTCCAAGATAACCCGTCCTGTTACTGCCTGGGAAGACAGCAATCAGGAAGGCCTATCCACCTTCTGGCTTCCCAGATCACCCCACACGCCTTCCAGCCACCTCTAGGACAGCCTGTCCCGGTGCCTTCCCGGGACACCAGCATCTCCTTGATATTTTCCTTCCCTGTGTTGGGTATAATGCGATTCCAGGCCCATTAGTTTAAATGGCGTGGCTATTGCGCGACTTTCTTAAAACAGAAGATCACACAAAAACAGAATTATCTGTTATATCAGAACCAATTGTGTCAGGTCATACCAATTGCAGTCTTCCAACCTTTGAATTTTTTCTTCTATTACTTTGATCTGTTGGATCATTTTAACCAGATGGGCTTTGGAGGTATTGGTCTTATCTATGATTCATCTGAGTGTTAGCTGTATTGGGGACCTGGGTAGGCAATTAGAGAAACAGCGACAAAATCCTTATTCTGCTTGGAGATATTTGCAATCACACTGTGATGTAATGTATAGATACAGGGATCAAGAAGTGACTTCCTATCTTAGTTACATCACTGGGTTGAAAGCAGAATGTAAGCTTCCCAAGAGAGCAAGTGTCTCTCTAGGTTTCATTTTCCTGGCATGAATTATGATGCAATAGGTTCCCATGTGGAGATAAACATACTGTGCACTATTTTCTCCCCAGTTTGGATATTCATGTCACAAATGGATTCATGGTAAAGCTTCAGGCCAGATACCTGGATTTCCACTTCTATAAGGGGTGGCAAAGTGGCTCAGTGGCTCAGTGGTTAGCACTGCTGCCTAACAGCGCCAGGGACCCAGGTTCGATTCCAGCCTTGGGCGACTACCTGTGTGGAGTTTGCACATTCTCCCTGTGTCTGCGTAGGTTTCCTCTGGGTGCTCCGGTTTCCTCCCACAATCCAAACATGTGCAGGTTAGGTGAATTGGCCGAGCTAAATTGCCCGTGGTGTTAGGTGCATTAGTCAGAGGGAAATGGGTCTGAGTGGGTTAATCTTCGGAGGGTCGGTGTGGACTTGTTGGGCCGAAGGGCCTGTTTCCAACACTGTAGGGAATCTAATCATAACAGCATGAGTAAATCCCTCTCCTTTCTAACCAAAGTGCAGTGTAATTGGTACTATTTCATACCATACCCCTACGGTATGGAAACATTCCATTCGGCCCATCAAGTCCACACCTAAGAGTATTCCACCCAGAACCTATCCCTGCATTTATCATGCCTAATCTACCTAGCCTGCACATGCCTGGCCCACTATGGGCAATTTCAGCATGGCCATTCCACCTAACCTGTGTATCTTTTAACTGTGGAAAGAAATCCATACAGACACAGGGAGAACATGCAAACTCCACACAGAAAGTCACCTGAGGAATCGAACCAAGGTCCCTGGTGCTGTGAGGTAGCAATGCTAACCACTGAGCCATTAGCCGTTCACATCTCACATCATGGTATAATTGTTTATGGGTATTGGTGACATTGATGAATTTACTGACCCCTTTTGCACTTGCGGACACTTTCTTGTTTTGACTTCATTCCCCCTTGGTCTCCTTATTTTGTTTTGTTTTCCTTTATCTTCATATTAAGTTGTTGGATTTCTCCTTCTCTTCCCTCTGGTTCCACAATGAAAGTATCCTGGCATCCTATAATAACTTTGGTTTTTGCTAGGTAGTTATGATACATTCAATTACAGCAACAGATTTTGCACAGACTTAAAAGATTCTCCAGCTCTCCCTTCACCTTTACCATCTCATGGATATTTCCTGTCAATTATTTTCACTTTTAGCCTCCAACTGACCCAACTGAAAATCTTCCTATCCCCACCAAGTGCCACAAATACCACTTTGATTGTTTTAAAGTCAGTTTGTGACTGGATTATCTTTCAGAACCTTGATAATTTAAAATATATTTTCTTGTTCTTCAGGCCACAATAACCATTTCGTCAAGTCAGAATGCATATCTGAGATCCATTTGTCAGTGCATTTTCATCATGTATTCTCTCATGTTACTTACTTCAAAAGTGACAAATCACTTCTACATTCTTAACTGGTGTCCCAATGTTGTGCCATACATTCTGGACTTCTTTAAGATGATCTTATTGAAAGATCAAAAGTTAGGGAGGGAAGTGTATGCATCTCCTTCCTATTTGGTGGTGTCTTTAAAACAGAGACTAAACATTGTTATATAGTTCCAAGCATTACCAAATTCTGCTTGTTTGTTCTTTCTTATAAATATATATAATTTTCTCTAAAGTGACTTATTAAATTATGCTCAACTTTTCCTTCTTTCACAATTATCCAAAATTCGAATATGGCAAGAACATTCTTGGGGAATTTTTTAATGTATTGTCTAACCGGCGATATTGGGCCGGCAAGTTTTCTTCATGGTCGGTTAATTTGTTCCCAAACAACCTTGGCCATTTTTGTTACAAATTAGAAGCACTAAGGCTGTTTCCATTGAAGTTAATTTTATTTTAAGATTTTTAGTTTTAAATTTGTTTGTTTTCATAAATTTCCCTTTGAGGACTTCAGACAGCAACTTCTAGGCAAAAATAATGACTGCAGATGCTGGAAACCAGAGGCTAGATTAGAGTGGTGCTGGAAAAGCACAGCAGTTCAGGCAGCATCCGAAGAGCAGTAAAATCAATATTTCGGGCAAGAGCCCTACATCAGGAATACACTTCTATCAAGTTATTTTATCAACCCCAACCTCAGAAATAAGTATATTTAGACTTGTTGATTTTAATTGTTGCTTTTTTAGTGGGAGCCACAAGTGATTGCAGTCAAGTTATTTTTTCCATTCTCCAACACATTTGACTCTGATTAAGATCACGTTTCTGAAAGGCAAAACCTCTAGTCCAAATTTGATCGTCACCAGTATGTTCTTGACTCTGCAAGACTCCTGTCTTCCTGGCTGTGACATCAATAAAGCAAATCTTGAAACCTGTTTAAAATTACATAAACAAAAGTGGCTCTAGATAGGTTAATAATGTCAATCATATTTGTACATTTAGAAATGTAACATTTAGTAATGTCCAAAACCACACATCTAACAGTATGGAAGACATATGGTTACATTTTTAAGAAATCAGTCAACAGAAAGCATGAACTCTTTGCTGTTCTGAGAAAGGGGCGGGGCCTAAATCACCAAGTGACATCATGTCACAATTTTATATAATTGGTTTTAAGTTACAGTAATTTCAATCTGTCTTTTTCTTGCCTTTTTATTTTCATGGTCTTCAACCTTGTTCAGATATTCCAACTGTCCCAAAGCAATTTTAGTAATTACTTGTAAGATCAGCTTCAAAATCTAACAAGCAAGCAGAACAAGTCAATTCTCATTTCTCCGTTTTTTTCATGTTTTTCTCCAGAAAACAATTTATAAATTCCGAATTCAAATTGGATATCGGCCAAACTTCAGTTTACCTAAATGTTTTGGGACCAAATTGAGCTTTACACTACACAGGAAGTGTGTTTTCTCAACTAAAATTAATAAGTAAAGTTCACAGCATTTCTGATTTTTGTCCAATATTTTTAACTTCTTTCTTAAATGAATTCTGAGTCTTTGATGCTTTGCGAACAACTCTTGTATTAACAATGTTTTGATATGAATATAAGGTATGCTCTCATTGTAATAATCAAGGAGTTTCTCTGCAAATATTTTCCAAATTTCACTGAGTGCTTCTCCAACTTCACTCGGGGAAGGCCATTGCAGGATTGTGCCCTCTTCACTAATTGTGCTGGAGGGGTCCTCACCCATCTCTCTGCCTCTATCCTTGCCCTGTCATCGTGGCTGGATTGGCTGAGTAGAAAAGTAGGCATTTTCAACAATGCTCTCATACCAACTAAAATCATTTGAGGAGCTGCTTTCTCCCACAGAATCCCAGGAAATTTGAAAGTCACTTGGGTTCTTTTTCAAGATTGGTTAGAGACAAAAGAATTGCGCATGCTGGAATAACACAGCAAGCCAGGCAGCATCAGGAGATGGAGGAGTTAACGTTTCAGATATAACCCTTCTTCAGGACCTTGAAGATTGATTTCCCAAAACATTGAGTTCTAAACCTCCTGATGCTGCCTGACTTGCTGTGTGCTTCCAGCCTCCTGCCTGTCTATCTTCTTTTTCAAGATAGCAGTCGCAACTGTCTGCAGATTTCTGATTACGTATTTTTGCTTCCAGCAGTGACTTGAACCCATTTGTATTCAATTCAATGATAAAGGACCGCTGGATTGAACCCTGTTCATATTCGTAGCGTCATTGAGTCTGAATTATGATGGCAGGGGAATTGGCTAGCATTGATTGCTAAAGGCCTTCACTATCAACATTATGGACTAGTCATTTCCCACAACCATCATATTGGAGAGAAGACACTACCACTCTCTGGGACACCTGTAGGAGTCATAATGGACTCTAGCTTTTTAGAGTAGGAATTTCAGTCAGCAACACAGTGAACTGTTGAGTCCTTTCTCTCTTTACTGAGTCAGGACTCATCTGTATGGGAGGGGGAAGAGGTGGGAAGCCTCAGTTTATAAGACACAGATAGAGCAATTTGAAAGGCAACTATATGGATTCAATCAGAGCTTTGTAAGAAATGTATTTGGAAATGCAAAGCAAATAGTGCCTGAATTCCCTTTCTTTTCTAAAAGCTACTACAATTCCTTTCTGCTAACAAGCTGTTCAAAGAAATTATTCCAAGAAAGAAAAAGTGACAATAAGACATTGAAGCAATTATGGCAGGTTCACTCCAGATCAGTAAAGCACTACCATAGGACAGACCAGTTATCATTTATACCATAGGACAGACCAGTTATCATTTATCAAATTCTGGATACATGTGTTTGAAGTTTACAAAACTGTATATGACAGCTAACTCTTTACAGACTATTTCAGGTAACTTCAGCATGGTGTAAATAGTAAGACACAGATTTCAGCTAAATGTCAGCTGACACTGTAGCCAATAACTCACCCTCATTGCTTGTGTTTATTAGCTCAATGCACTGAAATTCAGTGATCAAAATATACACACACGCACGCGCACACACACACGTAAGTTCTTTGAGTTAATTGTATATTAACTTAGTTTAATTGTATGCAATTAGGAATTTTCTCAAGTCCACATAAGAGAACACAGACTGCCAAGTCAGGAAGTCTGGAAATAAATATAAAAGTGTGCGACAATTAGCGTCAGTTTCAGACTACGCCAATTGGCTTTCTAGAAGAGTGCTGTGGTTTATTATCAGAGGTCTGTTGCAGAATCGGAGCATCCAAACAGAGAGAGATAAGGATTTAGTCACTTGTCCACTTCAGGAACAGAACCTTCATTGGCTGCATGCATCCTCCATGCTAGCTGGAGAGCCAGTGAGAGGCAGCCAGGCCGTGTCTTCCGAGGAAGGTTCACCAGATCATCTGTTCGTCATTCAGTTTGAAGATGCTAATGGACCCTGCCCTAGAGTTTGGTTCCACCCAGACGTCAGCAGTCCCTGCACTGGGCGCTACCATGACTCCAGGGGTCTGGAGGTGGGCAAGTAGGCATATGATTTGTTGGGAGGGCCATGGATGGTTTCCAGGGGTGTAGGTGATAGACAGTGATGGCAGGGGTGGCTCCTCATGGATATTCCCCTCTGCCTTGCTCTACACCATTGATCAGGAACTCTTGATTCCAGAAAGGCTGCAGGTCTGTCAGCAGGACCTGCTCCCTCCCTCCTGGCAGCAGCAAATTGAGGCCCTTATTGGTCCTTGAGTCTGTAGGGCAGGAATGTTGTCTAATTCCTGGGAGGATCACGTACACCACCATCCTGTCTAATTAAATGCCCTTTTCTGCCTCCTTCTTGCCACCTCCAGGAACAACAGGCTTCCACCCAAAGTCAGCATGATATATGGTGACTACCATTTCAGTCTTTCTAGGTCAACAAAGACCAAGAAATGGAGAAGTTCACTAACACTGTAAACGTCTATGCAAACAGGTCATTCCAGATGGTGTTAGGAGATACAGCAAATATTTCCCCATTACTCTGTGCACCACTGCATTGAAGTGAGGTCCTGTATGTACCAAGAGGTAACTTCTCCCAAAGAGGAGAGAAGCTGAACACGTGCACACATGGATTCTCTAGTGTAATGAAAGTTGTGAAGGGACTATTGACTGTGTACAGAAAGCTCTGTGTATACATAGCTCACATGTCAAGGGGAAATGGGGAGGGGGGGAGTGGAGGAAGTGCTGACAGTGTGAAGAGAACATCAACATACAGGCAGTGTGTGACTCCAAACAAATCACTATGTCAATGAATGGCCACTACCTTGGCAACAGCTTCAACATCTAAGTCCTAAAATGGTATGCCATCTTTAGTTCTCCAAGGAGAATTACAAGATGGGGTTCGAGTACTGATTAATAAATCCTCATCTTCACTAAATCATATCAGGATAATGAAAGCCATGGAGCCACTACAAACATTGTGGTGCAAACACAAAGGAAACGTCTCCGTATTCATATCAGGCCAGATGGCTGCTCTCCCATTAGAGAATAATTTGCTGAGTCCTCCACAACATTGTCATTATAACAGTGCATTCGCAAGTCACTTCAAGAGGAGGGGAAGGCAGAGCGACTGCAGCCTGTCCCCTTCAATTCCAGGAGAGCTTGTGTGAAAGCTTCAGTGCAAACTCTGCTTCCCTCAGGGACACAGCTCTTCACTGCCACTGCACCACCATTCCTCAGATTCCCAGTGATATAATCTGGAGATGCCAGTGTTAGATTGGGGTGGACAAAGTTTTTGCCCTTGTCCCACTGACATAGGAACCCATCCTGACTCCTCACATTATTATATATCTTCAAGATCCTTCAATATAAACTACCAGCAATTATTTTCCACACAATATTTATCCAAAAAGTACAAGGGTTACAAATAAAAATGACCTTCTCTGGCAGCTATTGCCCGTCCTCATGTGCAACCCCAGGGCTGGTTGGATAGCTAGAGGAAGGCTCCTGTTTTCCAGCGAGGCAGAGATTACAAAGGGCCTTGCTGGATGCCCTCAAGTAGTTCTGGTTTAGAAAAGCCCAGTTTTAGACTGCACCCCTCAGCATGGTTGGCATCAGTCTGCACTGGCTGTTTGACAGGCACCAGCAAGACACCACCAAGTGGCTGTGGTGGGAGCAGCATTTCTGTCATTCAGAGGGACGAAAGGAGGCTGTGGTCAATGGTTCATGCCCACGAGACAGTATCTCCAACAATTATAATACTCTGGCAGCAAGTTGAAACTGCATTGCATGTCACAAAGGTGGCCATAACCTCCGGGCTCAATAAAATGGGTTCAAAGCTCTGCATGGTTTCCCATGCTCATTGTCAATTTTCTCCAGAGTTGAAATTAATTGAATTGAATTAAATTAGCTTTGTTATCACTTCTGCTCGAATGAGTGCAGTGAAAAGTTTATAAGTCATCATTTCCAGCAGCATCTGTCCCTCGGTACAGATTCTAAAGTACAAATGCTTAGGAAAAAATATAGAAAAATAAAGAAATAAAAAGTTCAGCATCACAGATCATGGGAATAAATTAGAAAGCAAAGAAATAAAAATTTCAGAATAACAGTCCTGGGTGTATAGGCTGTGGCACAGACAGAGTTATGACATAAAACCCCCCTTCCTGCATATGGCTCGGATGATGGAAGTCTGTTTGTTGTTGATTCAGTCTGCTCCATTTTATTGCCTAATGGCATCACATTAGTTTGTACGATGTACCTGTAATCATTGAATAGCTGGAGAAATGTGAAGGCAACAAAAGGTAGGTGTGACATTGTTTTCAGTGAAAGGAGTGTGAGGGTGAGGTTGACACATTAGGTTAAGCTAAATATTAGACTTCCCACTTGAGTACTGTCAAATGAAAGTAATTATCGTATTTTGCAAAAGCATTCATAGGGTTTAGAAAGGTGTTTGGGACAGATACAGTATGTACCAACATCGCATTAATGACTAAAGTATCATGATACAGGAGAAATTATACTGATTAAGTGACTTTACCAACAGAATTAGCAAGCACTCACTGTATAAGCACCATGTCATCTGAATTCACAGCAAAGCCTAGTCACATGAACTATTTTCTCCTGAACTGCAAAATCAAAAGCAAAAGATACTCATATCCTGTTGCTATGGTGATGTCATCCAGTTTTGCAGCTTCAATAATGTCTCAAATAGTTATACTGTAATTTACTACAATAAAAATTGCAAGATATAGAACTCCCTATTTGGGTCAACCCAAATTGCATCAAAATACATGTTGTTTTGTTGAAATCAAATAATGCCCATTTATATTTGCAATCTCATTAGGATTCTTCGAACTTAAAGGTATAAATTGGCTTAAATTAGTAGAAACATAGCTCAAAGAATATCAAGAATGCACCCAATCTTGAAATTTAAACATTTAACTCGTTTGGCATGGTTTCCTTTATTGGACAGAGCATTGAGTACAGGAGTTGGGAGGTCATGTTGCAGCTTCACAGGACTTTGGTTAGGCCACTGTTGGAATATTGCATGCAATTCTGGTCTTCTTCCTATCGGAAAGATGTTGTGAAACTTGAAAGGGTTCAGAAAAGATTTCCAAGGATATTGACAGGGTTGGAAGATTTGAGCTATAGGGAGAGGCTGAACAGGCTGGGGCTGTTTTCCCTGGAGCATCGGAGGCTGAGGGGTGACCTTATAGAAGTTTATAAAATCAGGAGGGGCATGGATAGGGTAAATAGACAAAGTCTTTTCCCTGGGGTAGGAGAGTCCAGAACTAGAAGGCATAGGTTTATGGTGAGAGGGGAAATTTGTAAAAGGGACCTAAGGGGCAATATTTTCACACAGAATGAGCTGCCAGGGGAAGTGGTGGAGGATAGTACAATTGCAACATTTAAAAGGCATACGGATGGGTATATGAATAGGAAAGGTTTAGAGGGATATGGGCCAAGTGAGACTAGATTGGGTTGGGATATCTGGTCGGCATGGACAAGTTGGACCGAAGAGTCTGTTTCCGTGCTGTACATCTCTATGATTCTATGACTCTATAACTCATTTGTTCATCATTTGTACACAGCATCTTCAAGAATATGTCATCTGGAACTGTTATCGAAGTGACTTGTAGCTATTTTATAACAATTCATGAAATTAAACTGAAAATACAGAGGAGGTCTTGATGGGATTTTTTGTATAAAAATCAGTTAAATAATTGTAATGAAAGATAAAAAGGAAAATGGTTTTGTTCCAAACTGTACTTCAAAATCTGGTCACAATATTGAAGGCTTTTTGAAAATCCAAGTAAATGACAAAGACTGTCACAAGGTAGATGCAAAGCTATGAAAAAATTAACTGTTCTGGTTCAACATTTCTGAAGCAAAATATATTAAGGTAATGTGCTATGTGTATTTGTACATACAGACTGTCTGCTCATACCAATAAATGTACATTGGAGTACTGCATACGATTTTAATCCCTCTACATGAGGAGGGATGTAGTTGTATTGGAGACAATTCAAAGGAGGCTCCCTTGATTGATTCAAAGATGAGGTGTTTCTTTTATGAAGAGAGATTGAGCAGCTTAGGCCTATATTCTCTGGAGTTTAGAAGAATGAGAGGAGATCTAATAAGATGTGAAAGAGGATTGACAGAAAGGATGTTTCTTCACGTGGGGCAATCTAGAATGAGAGGTCATAGTTGCAAGATAAGAGATAGCAGATTTAAAACACAGAAACTACTTCTCTCAAAGGGTAATGAATCTATGGAATCTTTTACCCCAGACGGTGGTGGTGCTGGGACATTGAGTAAATTCAAGGAGGAGTTGACAGATTTTTAATTAGTAACAGGCTGAACGGTTATGGACAGTGGGCAGGAAAACTGAGTTGAAGCCAAGATCAGATCAGCCGTGATCATACCAAATGGTGAAACAAGCTCAGGGGCTGAATTGTCTACTCCTGCTCCTCGTTCTTATGCTCTATTATTCTTATCTTTTTACATACACTGTGGACTACTTGGTCAGCATGAGAGCGACAGTAGGTTATTCTGTAGGATTATAGGATTGTTTAAAAAAAAATGAATTAGTACATAAATTTGACTGAATTTACCAGCATGCTTCAGGAGGCTGAGGACAAGCAATAGAATCTTACTCTTCAATACTCAATGATACAACAATTTTGAGAACTACTGATAACATTTTCTTCCAAGCAATTGATTAAACCAGTCTGAAAGCAGAAAACAGTACTGCTGTGCTTGAAGTGAAGAAACAGGCTTGCTAAGTTCTATAAAGTGAGATATAAACTAACCAAACTGATTCAGAGATCTGATTAATGGAATCAAATCTGGAATAAATTGGAAAGAACATCAATCCAACTGATTCAGGAGTTAAGAAAAAATAGGACACTCCCATTGTTGTTGGATTTTAATGCAGAATCATTTAGCTGTGGTTAAAGTTTTAATTTACTTGAAGGTTGCAAGAAACCAAAATAAGCGGATATTGATTTGTGATGTCTTTGTTTGTCTTCTATGAAAGTACGAAAAAGTTCAGAACTAAGGAATGTTATGATGCAGAAGCATTCCGCTTTTTGCTGTTAACTCCACAAGTAGCTGTGTATTTTTTGTTCTCTTGTACATTCTAGCATTAGTTTAACTTTGTTTTTAGTTCATCAAGCAATGATGTGTCAGAACACAGGAACATTATGAATTAGGAGCAGTTGTAAGCCATTCAGCTCCACAAGTTCAGAGCACTGTTTAATAAGATCATGTCTGAACTGATTGCGCCACATTCCTGCCAAGCTCCATAACCATGCACCCCTTCTCTCTAACTCTGCCTTAAGAATATTCAAGGAGCATGCTTCCACTATTTTCTCAGGAAGAGAGTTCCAAAGGTGCGTGACCTATTGAGAGAAAAAAAATCTTTACTTCTGTCTTAAATTTCTCACACCTTATTTTGAAACAGTGGCCCATAGTTGGAGACTCTCCACCCCGCCCCCACCACAAAGGAGAACATGCTTTCCACCTGCCAAGACCCCTCAGGATTTTATACATTCCAGTCAAGTCACCTTATCTAAACTCCAGTGGATACAAGTCTAGCCTGAAAATCTATTCATCAAAAGATGGTCCACCCATTCCAGGTGTTAGTCTCATAAGCCTTTTCTGAACCGCTTCTAAAGTACTTACATCCTTCTTTAAATAAGGGGGCCAGTACTGTACATAGTATCCCAAATGTGGTCTCATTAATGGCCTGTACAGCTGAAGCAAAACCCCGCCAGTTTTGTCTTTGATTCACCTTGCAATAAACCATGACATCCTACTAGCTTTTCTAATTGCTTGCTGGTCCTGATATTAACCTCTTGCAATTCAAGCCTAAAGAAACTCAGTTCCCCCTGTACCTCAGTTCTGAAGTTTCACTATTTAGATAATTTGTTTCTTTTTTATCCTTCCTGCCTGCCAGAATGGATAATTTCACATTTTCTCACATTATATCCGCTTATCAGTGTGTTGCCTATTTGCCTACCTTATCTACATTTCTTTGTAACTTCCTTATGTCCTCTTGACAATTTATTTTCCCACATATCTTTGTGTCATCAGCAAATTTAGTAACTATGCCTTTGTTCTCTCCTTCCAACTCTTTTAAATAAAATGCAAAATGTCAAGACATCAGAACAGATACCTTGAATATGATCCATTTATGCCTGTTCTCTGTTTTCTCTTCACCAGATAATTTTCTGTCCATACCATATGTTACCCTCTACACCATTTTATTCTCGACAATAATGTGGCAACATATCAAATGCCTTCTGGAAATCTAATTACATGATATCTATTGGTTCCCCTTTATCACACGATGCTTCCTTTAAAAACTCCAATAAATTGGTTAAAAATGAGTTCCCCTTTACAAAACCATGTCAACTGCACTTGATAGCCTTGATATTTTTTAGGTACCAAGCTATAACATCTTTAAAAATAGCTGAACATCTTCTCTATGGCAGATGTCAAGATAACTGCCCGATGGTTTCCCACATTCTGTCTACCTTCCTTCTTTGAATGAAAGAGTTGCATTTACTGTTTTCCATTCTAGTTGTCAACCTGACCGTGGGGCTAGCCAGACCTTTGCATGACAGTGCCAGCACACATCCTGGATCACAGAGCTTTCAGCAATGACAGTCCTCTCCTACTAAGGTGAGGATCCATTCTCACGTGTGGAAAGGAATTGGTTTTGGGAACCCGACTACTCATCCTGGATCTCTCTGCCATATTGTGGGTTGTTTTCTCCTGGAATGACACAATGGGAGGGATTGTTTATTTCTTCACAGAATGTGGGCATTGCTGGCTGGGCCAGTTTTCTTTTGTTCATTCCTAATTGCCCAGAGGGATAATTAAAGATCAACCCACTGTTATGGGGTTTGGAGTCTCATGTAGGCAGACAAGGTAAGAATGGCAGATTCACTTCCCCCCCACTCCCCACCCTCCCCACCAAAGGATATTAGTCAACAAGATGCATTTTAGCAACAATTGACAACAGATTCGTAGCTATCAATTGACTCTTAATTACAAGTTTATATTGAATTCAAATTCCACTATTGGCTATGACAGGATTTAAGACTGGGTCCCCAAAACATTCATTGAGGTTCTGAATTAATAGTCTAGCGATAACACCACCTCCCCAATGTGGCATGAAAGTGCCTAGCACAGTTGGTAATCCTGCCGTGGAAATTTGACTCTCAACTCTGAATGACACAAACTTTAATTCAAAAGTAGATGCTTTATTTCTACATAGCCAGCAAGAGATTCTGGGTGACAACAAAGGAGTCTCATAGCTTTCTTGTGGGAGCACCCCTTGATGAATCTCTGCTCTACACAGGAAAGCAGTATATTTTATAGGAATAGTACAGAGGTCAACAAGTCACATGGCTGATTGCTGTTGCATTGTCTAAGACAGAACATTACAATTTTACAATGCCTGGTGATTGCTGACTTCCTGTGACAAATAGCTAAAGATTTATAGGAACTGGTTATCATATTCTTCACAATTGTATGTTAATGGATAAGGGTTTAGACAGAAGAATTTTGCTTTGTTCTCATTGTTGGTTTCACATGCCCATGTTAATAGGTAGGGGAAGGACGATAATGGGAACAGGAGGCAGTTAGTAAGGTTATGACCAATGCTATCAGTCTTGTCCAGGGAGGACAAACACCTTTTCCTGAGGCTGGAAGTGAAATCCACATATATGGCTCTTGGAGTCAGCCAACCCCCCTTGCTGTGATGTCCCATCTCATTCTGTAAGAGGACAGGCATGCAATCAATACTGCAGTGAGTCCTTTTATTAATGGATCTTTAACCCTTGGGTTCCCAACATATGATGATAAGCAAGTAAATCTGGAACTTATTCTTTTGTGGATCTCTAACTTCCTCATTGGTGCAGGTGACGGAAAGATGGTAAGATGCTCTGCGTCAGTGGGCAGGCAGTCGAGAGGACATGCAAGGTCAGTAGCAAGGGGGCTTGAGTGAGAATGAGTGAGGGAGATTTTTGCATGCATTAACTGAGCATGGTAGACCATGAACCTTGGTGAGTCAGGGTGCTGAGGCAGAGTAAGTGTGAGTATGAGGTAGCTGAATGAAGATGATGTTACTTTAACCTCTGAATCTTCAGACTGGACTGGCAGGGTCAGATGCTGTAGTCTAACAGACATGAGGAGAAAGGCCATCACTTTTCTGCACCATGTGTCAGGACCTGCATAACTTTGTTAGCAAAACGGGGTGGGTGCTAACTTCTCTTTCTCAACTCTGGAGCAGTTCTTCACAGACAGGCACTGTGAAGGGCACTCCTGACTAACGGTGCTTGACTTGGTGGATAGCTGTGTGCAAATTATCAAGAGGAGAGGGTTCAGAAAAGATTTACCAGGATGTTGTCAGGAATGGAAGGTTTGAGATAAAGGGAGAGGCTGGAAAGACTGGGATTTCTTTCACTGGAGTGAAGGAGGTTGGGGGGCATAGATAGGATTAATTGCCTTTTCCCAAGTGTAGGGGATGTCAAGACTAAAGGGCCTATTTTAAGGTGAGAGGAGACAGATTTTAAAAAGACATGGGGGAACTTTCTTTCTACACATGGAGTGATGCATGTGTGGAATGAACTTCCAGAGGAAGTGGTGAATGTTGGTACAGTTACAACATTTACAAAATGTTTGTATAAGTACATGGATAAGAAATGTTTGGAGGGATATGGGCAAGGAGCAGGCAGATGGGACAATTTTAGTTTGGGATTATGGTCGGCATGGACTGGTTAGGCTGAAGGACTATGCTAAATAAATCTATGACTAATCATCTTCTGAGTTAATTCCTGGTAAATTAACTAACTCTCTGACAATCAGATGTAGAATCAAATATATCTGTTTACTGTAAACATAGAAAATGCTGTAGAAACTCAGCAGGTCGAGCAGCATCTGTAGCATAAGATAGGTTGAAGGATGTCCCTCAAATACTTCTAACTTTTGAAATAAATGTACACCAAAATCCTATAAGAGGCAGTTACAGATAGGATTTATAAACAAAACATTCAAAACATACTGCAATTGTTTTGCTAATATATTTACACACACAGGAAGTTAAGGAAGACAGGTGAAGAAGATGGGATATAACTTAAAGGCTTTGGTAAAGCTGCAAGTATTAAAAATCTGTTTCCACTGCCAGTGAAACATTCCCAGAGATCAGTGTCCACTAACAGTTTCCATAATGAGCTGGGTCCAGCAGTTTTCTCTCTTGCAGGCAATAGTGTAGGCTTCTTTTCATCTGGCAACTTAGAGACAGAGATATAGAGTCCAAAGCAGGCTTCCTCTGGAGGTCAAAAGCCAATTCATTTCGAATCCCAGAAATGCATTTTTAGTCAACTCAACCAGCTCCAATTTCAGTCATGTGACCAACACAGCCATTTCAGGTACTGAAAACTCATCGTGGTGGGCCAATTGGAAAGTTTTTGATGTAACTTTATCTTACCCATTATAGTTTCCATCGCAGGGTGATAAGATAACTCTAAAAGCATTAGCTGCCATTTTTGCATAATGGATTTTGATGTTCCGCACTGTAGGAATTCTTTAACTACACTTCAAGTGCTTTGTTTCAATTTTAGCTGGAATGTCTGTACAAAAGAGAGGGTCAGAAACATCTGGACTTATGATCACATGATGTACTTTTTGAGTTCAGCAATGTTGCCCAGTTAAAGGAAGACAATTTCTCATACTTATAAAAATATAGAAGAGCATACAATTTTCTTTGGGATTTCTTCTTTGACCATGATAACAGCATTAGAGAACAGCAATTCAAGTACCATGTGAATAGTTTCAACAATCTATTTCTTGCTGGATAATATCACTAAAGCAATTATAGAAGTCTAACAAAGGTCCTTAGACAAATAAAGGTAGCTATTCGGATTGGTCTTATACTTGCAATAGCTTGGAGCCATCCAGAGATAATATTGCTTCCAGATATTGAAGAGTAGGAGAAAATAAATAGATTCATTTCCGATAGTGTTATCCTTGTTTTGGTTCTATTTGTGGAAACTCGGATCAATCAATGGTTGTTAAGTCTAATGGAAAAGACAAAAACATTTCTTGTCTTTTAAAAAATTTTATCTACTGAACAAAGCAATAAGCAAATTCCAATACACAATTCATTTTTATGCAAAATCTGTTTAATTAATATTACTGTAGATAGCATTTTGTAACTCTAACATTTTGCATAAATTATAAATTTGTTCATTGGTATGAGCTAAAATTAAGACTGAAACTATTAGCGTTGTTATGTACATTTTTTTATTTCAAGCTGTGTTTGCTGTCTGGTTTGAATTTTTGCTAATTGGTCCTTGATGCTAACAAAAAGAGAAGCTGATTCCAATTTTACTAAGTTAAACATCATCATCCATCAATGTGTAAATAATTATTGAAGGCATCTACATTACATCTAAAAGTAAATTAAATTATTCAGATACTTCAAAAATTTAAATTTCAGGGTGGCCTACAGCTCCCCTCCAGCAATATTTTTTGCACAATCTTTTGACATCTGTAGATTAGTTATAAACTAATATTATATGAGAGAACTGTCTATTCAGAGCAGAAGATGGCTCTGAAGTTCACAGATGTGTGGCACATATGATCAGAGGAAGTTACTAATAGGCTAGGGCTCTTGTGCCGCTAGGTCTCTGCTCGGAGGCCTGGGTTCAAGTGCCACCTGCTCCAGAGATGTGCCATAACATTTGATTAAAATTGATTAAAATATTTCACCAACACATTATAATAATGACTTTGTTTTCCTTCCAACTTTTCAATTTGCTTTATCGCTTCAAAGTCATCAAGTCCTATAGAACAGAGGCAGGGCCTTTGGCTCAAACTGGTCCATGTTGACCAAAATTTCCATCCACTCTAACCTCATTTCCCTGCACTTGGCCCCTATCCTTCTAAATCTTTCCTATCCATGTATTTATCCAAATGCTTTTTAAATGTTGTTAATGTATCCACCTCAACCACTTCCACTGGTATCTCATTCCATGTGCATACCACCCTCTGTATAAAACAAGTTGGCCCTCAGGTTCCTTTTTATTCTTTCCCCTCTAACCTTAAACTGATGCCATCTAGTCCTCAGTTCCCCAACTTTGGGAAAAAGACTGAGTGCATTCACCTTATCCATGCCTCTCATGATCTTATAAACTTCCATAAGATCCCCCCTCAGACTCCTACGCTCTAAAGATAAAAGTTCTAGCTTGTCCAATCTCTCCCTATAACTCAAACCATTGAGCAACATTCTTGTAAATTTCTTCTGCACTCTCTCCAGTTTAATAACATTCTTCCTATAGTAAGGTGACCAAAATGAGAACAATACTCCAAGTGCGGCCTCATCAACATTCTGTACAACTGCAACATAACTTAAACTTCTATACTAAATGCCCTGCCTGATGAAGACCAGAGTGCCAAAAGCCTTCTTCACTGTCCTGTCTACTTGTGACTCCACTTTCAGAGAACCGTGCATCTGAACTGCAAGGTCATTCTGTCCCATTACAGTCATTAAGGCCCAACCATTCACCATGAAACTCCTACGTTGATTTGACTTTCCAAAACGCAAGACCGCATACTTATCTATATTAAACTCCATTATCAATTTTCTTGGCCCATTTCCCCAGCTGATCAAGGTCCTGCTGCAATTTTTGATAGCCTTCCTCGTGCCCACAATACCACCTATTATAGTATTATCTGCAAACTTACTAATCATGCCTTGCACGTTATCATTCAAATCACTGGTAAAGTTAGCAAATAGCAATGGGCCCAGCACTGAACCCGAGGCACTCCACTAGTAACAGGCCTCCAGTCCAACAAGCATCCTTCCACAAATACCCATTAATCTCATATGAGAAAAATCAAATTTAGATCCATGATGACTTTCAAATGGGCCACACATGTTAAATACAGAATTGAAAAAAAATGTTAAAGAAAGGACTTATCTGTGGTATACCTCCATTTTACAGATGCTAAAATTGTGCCCAAATTAGAAATAGGTAGCATAATGTCAGTTGCAAAGGCAAGCTATGCAAATTTAGATTAGATTAGATTACTTACAGTGTGGAAACAGGCCCTTCAGCCCAACAAGTCCACATGGACCCACCGAAGCGCAACCCACCCAGACATTTACCTCTTTGCCTGACACTATGGGCAATTTAGCATGGCTAATTCACCTAACCTGCACATTTTTTTTGGATTGTGGAAGGAAACTGGAGCACTCGGAGGAAACCCACATAGATACAGGGAGAATGTGTAAACTCCACACAGAGAGTCACCTGAGGCGGGAATTGAACCCAGGTCTCTGGCGCTGTGAGGCAGCAGTGCTAACCACAATGCCACCGTGCCGCCAAATTAATGAACATATTACTGTGATACATTTAAGATTCATTGCTACACCTTGCTGGGTTGAGCACATTGGAGATCAGGCCTTGCTATTCTTAGAGTCATCACAAAAGTTAAAGATTTTAAAAAGCATGTAGAATTCCACAATTTTCCTGTCTTCTGGAATTTTTTTAACAAAGAGCATGGACCAGGCTTCTGTACTTAGCAAGAATTATTATCAAGTACACATTCTAACTACAGATAAATAATTATGAACTGCCAATACATAACTCCACTTGTTAAAACTCTAACAAACTTATAAGCTGCCCTCTACCCACACATACAGACCAACACAGATAGGCACAAATAAAACAGGTATAATTGGTAGAGGGAAAGGTGGGAAGGCAGCTCAGTGATCCCTGAGCATACGGTTTGCTAAGATCATTCTTTGGCTGATCAGAATGCTGCTTTCCAATTGTCCTTCTCCAGGTACTTCCACTTGTTTTCAGAAGTCACGGGGTGACTGATTCCCATGTATACAGGTCTCTAACTTAATAAATTAATTCACAGCTTACATCAACCAAAAGGGGAAATAAATTAGCTACCATCATTTTGAAAGTGTGCTTTACTGGAGAGCAAAAACAGTTCCTTCCCTTCCAGAGGTCCAATGACTGCTAACCCAAGCACTCATATCCCAAGTTATCCAGCTACCTGAGAACCAATCACCTAGCTGTTATCCGGCAGAAAACATTGCCATCGATAACTGGTCACCGTTTTACAGACCAATCAGCCGCTTGTTGGCAGCCAAGTTTCCATTCATACACAGCCCTCTAGAACCAGCTGTCTGTAACTGGACTTTCCCACTGCTTGAGCTAACAGCTGCACAGCTGTGTAAACAGCACTCTCAATGAGTGTTCAACAACTGACTTTTAAAATGCACAGTAATCCTTGGCTTCTAAAACAGTTCTTTTCCCATTTCATTCAATAATCAAATATATAAAAGAAATAAAATACTTTGCATGATTTGTATTTTGGGTTCTGACCATATCTTACATTAAACAATTTTAATGCATTCCTCCTTGGTAATGCCACATAAACAATCTTAAAAATAATCAAAACATTTCTATAAACTAAACATAGCCAGGCTAACCATTGTAATGACATTCTATTGAGCACTATAGAGAACGTGATCTATTTTTATGGTGCCTAATTCTACATTGAACATTGAAAGCTGTGAGCATTAAGGGCTTGCCACATCTGCGCACTTATGTTGTAATAAAGCTGTAAACCTTTTATTCAAAGAGGGCAGGATTTTTCTTCACATTTTTCCTCTTAGTCATACAATTTAATCTTTGTAAAATATGGCTATATTTATTTCTGTACTGATATTCGCAGCAATCTCAATGTTTATATGCAAGGGTTTTAACATTTTGATATGTTTTATAATCAAAGCACACATCTGAATACCTCAAAGGAGTACATATTCAAATGCGTTATGTTAGTTTATTGTTAAATGAAAATATATTGGTTGCATTGCACAATCTAGTAGTTGCATTACTTATGGTAATTCACTGTTACCGTGTCAACATTGGACAGAAATAAAAATCAACATAACAAATAGCATTACCACTTCATTCTGATCCATAGACTTCCCCTAAATATTTTACTTAAAATGTGAAGTAGAAAGCTCCACCCATTCTCTAATTCAACAAAAAGCATAATTTTCATTCATTATCCACAAATTAATTCAGGCTTGCAACTCATTTATTTAATTTTCATCAGCATATGTATCCTTAGAAATATATAGAGCCCTTCCTTAGCTTTGATCATACATGTAGCCTAATGAGTTGGTCTCACTTTGAATGGCTTAATTGGCTTTTCCCTTCATTTGAAATTTGGTCAATAATATCTCAAGGATTCTGGCAGGTATCTGATAGTTATTACTTCCAAATAGGGAATTGTGGTGCTCACCCGCACCAAGATTTTACATACACTCTTCAAGAGAAGAATACGTGGAACTGAGAATATTTCAGGAGGCAACTCCCAAGACAATGTATGAGCACCGATTATTGAGGCTTATCATGAAATGGTCTTCCTATAGTTCATAGGAAAAGAACAACAAGATATTCAGTCCCTCAAACAGCTTCTCCTATTCAATTAGGTGATGTCTATTTGTATCTCAAATCCATTTACCTGCCTTTGGCAGCTATTCTTTGAAACAATTATCTAAACGTACCAATCAGCCTCTGACTAGTCTTGATCAACACCTGTAGCTCATGTGAAATATGGTGATGCAACCCCAGGGCAAATTTAGTTTGATTAGAATCATGTCATGTTAGAGTGTTACAGTGAGAGCTTGCAAATCTATAGCAACGTTACTAAGATAATCTTGACATATCTGGCAAAATTCAAGTTACAATTTTAAATAAGTAAGGAATTCTTGAGTAAATTATGCTGCTAGGATTCATTGCTTTAGGATAGAGTGCTGATGAAGTGAGGCCAAAGCTGTTAATCAGCAGATGAGTGCTAGGCTCAGCTTGCACAGAGCGAACCTAAAATACCCTTTCCTTCCACTAAAGAAACTTGGCAGACTTAAGAAATGGCAAATAGTGAGATAGTTGGAACAGAAATCTGTTAAGATCCCCCTGCCATCTACAGTAGGTAATTTGGAGGAAAGGAACGCCCACTGATGGTCCTGTGAAGAGCAGGGAATGGAAAATCCCAGTCATTTTGAGGACGTAACAGCTGATCTCATTTCCTGAAATTTATCTCTTTCTCTACCAAGATCTATAGGAACACAAAGAATAGAAGTGGGAACAGACCATATAGCCCCGAAGTCTGTTCTGCCCTTCAGCTGATGGTGGATCATCTGCAACAACTCCACTTTCTAGCCTATTCACCATTTCTCTTGATATCCTGCAGGATCTCTATTCCAGTCTGGTCTACCCTCAACTATAAAGTACCCAAAACTTGATGGAGCAAAGAGTTCCACCAATTCACAATCTTCTGAGTGAAGAAATTTCTCTTCATCTCAGACCTAAATGATCCACCCATTAGTCTGACACTACGCCTCAATGTTCCAGATTCACCAACCAACTAGTCATGGTTGTCAATAGTGATAATTAATGGGGTGAACATGATACTGTACAAAACCATGATACATCAGCCTCGCAGTGTCTAGACTGCCAAGCCCTCTATGAATTTTATGTTTTGATATGATTATATCTTATTGTTCTAAACTCCAGATAGTATAGACCCAGGTTACTTAGCTTCTTGTCAAAAGGCAACTCACTTATCTCAAGAAACAACCCTCAAATCCCAGGATTGAATCTATTGCCTTCAGGGCAGGTATAGCCTTCCTTACATTTCGAGACCAAAACTTCATAAACTATTCCAAATATGGTAAACTTTTATAATATTGTTAGATATGCTTCTTCATGTACACCAGGTACCTTGCAATGAAAACCAATGTGACATTTAGCTTCCTAACTGCTTATTGCGCCAGACTGTTAACCTTGTACTCTTTGCATGAGTACAACTAAGTATCTCTGAAAATCAAAATTAAAAACTTTTAAACCTCTCGAAAAATATTCTGATTTTCTATTCTTATTACCAAATTGACTAACCTAGTATCTTCTTACAATATACTCCATCTGCTACATTGCTCTAAACTGATTAAGTTCTCAAAATCTCATTGCCCTTTGTCTGAAAATGCATTATGGGCAATAGGGGTTTCACCCACCAGCTGGAAATCCAGTGAATAACCATGGTTGCCTTACTCTGGGAGACCCCAACATTACTGATAAGTAGTCAGTAAATTGATACTTCAACTAATGTGCTAAAGTTAAAAGGAAATTATTGTGAATTAAATACAATTAAAAAAGCCTACAGGGAATAGAATCCCTACAGAGTGGCAACAGGCCATTTGGCCCAACAAGTCCACACCAACCCTCCGATGATTAACCCACCCAGACCCATTTCCCTATCCTATTACTCTACTGACTAATGCACATAACCTACGCATTCCTGAACACTATGGGCAATTTAGCATGGCCAATTCACCTAACCTGCACATCTTTGGACTGTGGGCGTAAACTGGAGCACCCAGAAGAAACCCACACAAACACAAGGAGAACATGCAAACTCCACACAGAAAGTCATCTGAGGCTGGAATCAAACTGGGTCCCTCGTGCTGTGAGGCAGCAGTGCCAGCCGCTGAGCCACCGTGCTGCTGCCACCCAGCAAGACCAAGAACAAGGAAACCCAGAAACATGTAAGAATCCTTTCAGCTGCTGCAAGGTGACCAGCCGAATAAGGATGTTGATCCTCAAGAATATTCTTTAAGATGTTAAGAAAGAATTGATAAGGTTTAAAAAAAGATTTGCTTTCAAATTGCAAGAAAAAGCTTCACTACAAACAACATTAATCTGTTTAGAAAGCTACAGAGATTAGTGGAATTTCTTTAAAGTTAGCCGATAAATATACACTTTCATCAGGCTGAAGCAGATCTTTGACTCAGATATGCTTGAGTTGTCTCAAAAGGGAACTCCCCTTAGGCTCATGCAAGTCAAAAAGCAACCCACAAATATATTTTGGATTGAGTATGATTGCTATATAATATTTGGGTCAAAATCCTGAACATATTTTAAAAGGATTTGCTACCATATATCAAGTACATCTGCTTATCTTGCTGTTACTTAGATTTAATTAAGGTAGAATCTTCCCAGCAAGTAAACAACACGAGCATTGGCAAGACAACTGGAAAAATATGGTGAGGTCAAGAGAAATTAGATTCTCTATGTCAAGAGAAAGCATCCAATTCTCAAATATTGTTTTAAATAATGAGACAAGAATCTCACTAGTGTATGGCGAGAAGCCTATTTGCATCTAATTGCAAACATTAGCATGCAATTATTCTCCAATTGCACCTCATTGATATGCGGTTTCCCATTCTCCCACTGCCTGGATAGAAACTAGATGGTGACAATTCCCAACATGGAAGTATCAACTCCAGCTCATCACTTGATCCTCCAGACCTTTATCTTGGACAGCAGTCACGATATCTCAAGGAAACCTCAAGAAGGAACTGTGGTTTCTGTAAATCAAAAACAAAAACAAAAATTGCTGGAAAAGCTCAGCAAGTCAGGCAGTATCTGTGGAGAGAAATCAGAGTTAATGTTTCAGATCGAGTGACCTTTCCTCAGAATTTATATCTCATACATTTCCATGAGCAAAAACTGCCCAAACAACTGAAGTTGGCATTAGTCATGCACCAAACTCATCACACCCTCATGGCACATTTCTGACCTACTCACAATGGGTGGGTTCTGCACTTCAATGTATTGACAGTGTTCATTATAATGCTGAGATTAGATGCCCTACAGTGTGGGAACAGGCCCTTCGACCCAACAAGTCCACACCAACCCTCTGAAGAGTAACCCAACCAGACCCATTCCCCTAACTAATGCACCTAACAGTACAGGCAATTTAGCATAGTCAATTCACTTAACCTGCACATCTTTGGACTGTGCGAGGAAATCCACACAGACACAGGGAGAATGTGCAAACTCCACACAGACAGTTGCCCGAGGCAGGAATTGAACCCGGGTCTCTGGCATTATAAGGCAGCAGTGCTAACCACTGAGCTACTGCGCCACCCCAAATCACTTTACATGCAGGGTAAGACACCAACTCATGGGATGGACCACAATGCATATCAGGGTTCCACGTTTGCTGTTTTTATATTCACTTATTTTGCCCTTACCTTGAAGCTCACAGCATCCCTGCCTTGTCTTAACTTTTTGCACTCCGCCCCTCAACCAGAAATTACAGGCTCACAGTTCTCTCTTGCTTTTTAATTCAGGCACAAAGCCAGGCAGCTTGTCATGGCTGCCAGCAGTGATCAGTCAAGGGGGTGGATATATTGCTACAAACACCCTGATAAATGAGTATTACACCTGTACCGTGTGCCCGCAGCTATTTAGCAAGAATTCTGCCAATTAGCCTATTTTCAGAACCTAAGGAGAGTAATCCTTGCTTAAAACCGATTTGCCATCAGGTGTCACCTGAAATTTCTCTTCAGCACAACCCTAAATGGCTTACCCCATATCCATAGACTGTGATTGCAGGTTTTGGACTCCTCTATTATCAGGAACATCCTTCCCATATTCACTCTGTCCAGTCCTGTTAGAATTTTATAGGTTTCTATGAGATCCTCTGTATTCTTCTAAACTCCTGTGAATGTAGTCCTAACCAATCCAGTCTCTTTTGATACATCACTCCTGTTATCCCAGAAATTATGTCATTCCATGAATCCACCTGGTGAATCTTCATGCACTCCCTCCACAGCCGGAACATGCTTCCGCAGATAAGGAGACTAAAACAGGACACTATACTCCGTGTGTGGTCTCACCAAGCCCTATACAATTGGAGCAAGACACCCCTGCTCCATCCTCTCACAATCTTCGCAAATTCTGGACAGAAGTTGATCATTCCTTCACTGATAATTCAATGTCCCAATTATCATTCTGATTTCTGCAAAGAGCTTATTTCTGACTGGAATATCAGTAGATATTGGCTGTAATACGATTAAGTACATTTGGAAGCAAAAAGAATAAGAATAGTAAGAGAACAAGGTTAAGAACCAATCAGTGGAACTGACTGGATAGCCCTTTTAAAGAACTAATGATGCCCTGTATGGCACCTCATTCTATGCTGTACAACTCTCACAATGATATAAAGATAAAATAAGTTGACAGTTTGGCCCCCTTTCCATTAAAATAGAAAATGCTGGAAGTGAAGAACAGGTTACTAATCAACTTTCAGAATGATATATTTTAACGATGGTCATCGAATCTTAAGAGCACAGAATTAATACAGCACAGAAAGAGGACATTCAGCCCAACATATCCACACCAACTCTTCAGACAAGCTTCATAGAATTATCATAGAATCCCTACAGTGTGGAAACAGGCCATTTGGGCCAATGAGTCCACACTGACCCATTGGACTCGGTTTAAAAGACATTCAGGTAAGTTCATGGACTGGTTGGACCGAAGGGTCTGTTTCCATGTTGTATGACTCTATGACTCTACAACCCTGTGCCAATCTCCTGCTTTTTCTCTTTTCCCTTGTACAGTATTTCTATCCAAATTGCAATTCAATGCCCTCTTGGATGTGTAAATTGAACTGGCATCCACCCAGTTCCAGGCAGTGCATTCCATCCCTTAACTATTCATTGCATAAAAACATTTTTTTCTCACATCTGGTCTAATGAAAGGTTACAACCAATGCATTAATTTTCAGCTTTCAATTCTGGAATCAGCTGCTACTGAATTGATTCTATCCAGGCAGCACATGATTCATGTATTATATGACTCCAAATCAGACTTTTAGGTCCAGGAGGGAAGTTTACCCATTTTGTTAGTCCCAACCAGTAAAATTAGAAATATTCTGAAAGTTTAGTTTGGGATCTTTCACAGTCTCCAAACATTATAAAGAATATTGCTTCACTTGATGACTGAATTCTTTACAAATGCAATAAATATGCAATACAAATATTTTGAAGCCACAACAAAGCAACATATCATGTTCTGTTAAACTAGGCATGTGGAATGGTATTCCATGAACATAAAAGTTTTTGCATCCTTTGCTCCAAATTCAGATCAGGGGTCAGTTTAGAAGCTGAGTCATTATGAGTTAGAAACCACTTGGTAGTGAAGCAAAAATGACAGTATAATTGAACTCTCGAATGTTCACTGAACTACTGTACAATTCAAGCATTAACTATTGAATTGGACAGAATTCTGCAGGGAAACAATAATTTACATGTACCTTTTTCAATCATCTCCACTGTATTTGTTGCTTCCAATGCTGTCCTCTACTACTCCAGTGAAATCAAACAAAAACTGGGAGATTGCTTTATGGAACTTCTGTTCTGACCAGATGAGAGGATAACTCATTTATCTCTTCTTAACCTCCTCTTGATCAGTCATAACAAATATTTTTAATTGCCTTTTTTAGCACCAGGCTATCAGATTTGAATTAAAATACTGTTTGGTAGAAAATGAAGGAGCCAATTATGAAGATTTTCATGAGTGAAAGAAAGAGGAATTTCAATACTATGAACTGAGTGGAATATCATAAAATATGACATCAAACATACACACAAACACAGGTAATAAGCTTAAAAGAAACAAGCACGGTCCTAGTACAAACAGGAAAATGCAAGCTGTATTTGTTTATTTAAAAGACAGATTGTCCGTGATGGCTTAAGGTATTAAAATCAGATGGTGGAAGGTGAATTTCAATAGGCCTTGTTTACCATTATTGTCACATCTCACTATCACAAAGAATGGATGCAAACAATATTTCTCTTTTTACTTACAGTAAATATTCCATTATCAGGTCAATACAAGAATGAACAGTGGAAACATGGGATAGCAACACACATTTCACATTCACTCTCCTTGACCCAAATGCATGGTTTCAAATCTAGCACTGGGACTAACGGTGGAATTTGTTTGGTGGATTGTGACATCTACACAGGTTTGTCTCCTGTAGAGTGTTTGGGCTTGCATCCTGCAAATCATTCTTATTAAACTTTACATCAACCCAATGAATACATTGAGGTTTGAAACTTAGTTCCGTTCCTTGGATCTTCTATTGGGCAAATCTACATTTATCTCCCTGGTAGCATCTGCCAGTGATGGCTGTTTTAGAGTATGCTTTCTTTTGGAAATAGAATTTCCCTAAACTGATCCACTCTCCCTTGAACATAACTGTCATTAGGAAGTTGTTCAGCTTAAATCTGCTATTCAACCAAGCAGCTCTTCCACTTAAGTGAGGCTCTACTGTCATATTCTCCCAGTATGGCTGAGAACTCCAAAGTCCCTGTAATTTAACTATGAATATTTCTGTTAATCAGATTTCTGGCTCTAGTTTGTCAACCTTTGTCACTTCCACTAGTTCTTTCTTGCCCTCTTTTGTCGTAACTATCTGATCCCCAACTATGTTTAATGCTTTTATTTTTGTCCTTCTCTATGAAAGTATTAATATTAAATGTGAACATCTTTGCATTTTAAATATTAAACAATCAAGAAAACCTTTTTTGCAGCTTTTATTTCAAACAATAACAGAAATAGCTTTTGAAGGGACAACTTATTTCCCCCACTCCAATTCTGTATTTCACCTTGGAAAACGTCATGAACTGATCCCCCAAATTAGTTAAAACCAGACAAGAAGGAAGAATCGCTCTCAGTCAGTCACAACAACTTGTTTTTAATTTTTTTTCCTTTCAGCATGCAGGTATCACAAATCAAATAAAAAGTAATTTGCTAGAAAATAAAGGAGCCAAATTCTCAGGGTTTTTTGATGAAGGAAAAGAGGTGTGTTATTTATTACCTACTAGTCCTACAGTGAATAAAATGCACCATCAGACACAAAGAGAAGTAGTGGTAACTTTAAAAGCAGGGAGGAGCGGGTCGAGTCCAAACAGGAAAAAATAAAAGCAAATTCAATTTTTGAAGTTCTTAGAGGCCTTGGACTGCAAGTGTGAAGGTTGAGTGCACAACTGTTTAGCTGTTGTATCATTTTATCATCAGTTGTGAGATTGATTGAATTCTTGGGAAACAGTTGGTTTTCTAAGATGCTTTATCATTGGACAATTGGGATATGAGTGAGCACTTAATGCCGATCCTTATTTGCCTTTCAGCAGATGATGATGAGCTACCTTCTTGAATCATTGTGGTCCATGTTCTGTAGGCAAGCCCACAGTGCCCTAAGAGAGGGAATGCTAGAATTTTGATCCAGCAGAGAAGGAACAGCACTAGAATTCCAAGTCAGGATGGCGAGTGGCTTGGAGGAGAATTTGCAGATTGCGATGTTCCCATGTATCTGCTGTCCTTGTCCTCTGGATAGATGTGGTTGTGGGTTTGGAAGGCGTTGTCTAAGGAACATTGGCAAAATTGTATGGGTATACTCATGTCCTGCTTTAATGTTCAATAATAATCTAGCACAATCTGCTAGTAGTCGAGTGAATGGTTCTTCAAAAACTGGTATAGGTTTTATCACATATTGAGATCGTCCCACCACCTCTCATGAATGGCATGTTTCACAGAGCTACACCACACCTTTATGAAATCTTGGCATTGTATATCATTGTTTGAAACTTCCATAATACGAAATGTCCTGCCATAGGAATTTCCTGTGCTCTCGCAATATCTCCTTACAATATCTGAACAACCATCCATCCTTCCTCCATTGTCAGTGAGAAAGTCTCCACTTTGATATTCAAACTCTGTTTTAATATAATGATACTCTGGAACTTCTTCAACCTCAGTAGTCTGAGCTGTCTTTGCTAACTTATTTCACTCTGAATCTACTTCCTGAGCATCAATTAATTAAGACATGCCAAACACAGAGACAATATACAGACAGCAGATAACAGGAAGACATCTGTTTTTATGAATCTATCATTTAACTTCTCTCTTCACTCTTGCCAAGTGAGTTACTCAAAAATGGTTTATTTTATACTCCTGAGTCAAGCTGTATTGGTTTTTTCCAAGTTAAAATTCGGAAGGTAGCATTTTAATCTCGCAATATGAGAACTTAACGTACAAGTAGGAATTAACCAAATGATTCAAATTTCCTAATGTTGAGATGGTTGAATAGATTCATTATCCGTGGATGAAATGGAAATATCAGTGTAGTCTGTAGTGATTGTAATGAGGTCATCCAGGTGGACCTCATAGAATATGAGTTCCCTGATTGGGGTTATTAACCTGGTGCAATCAGAGACCCCTGGCTGACAGATGTAAACAAGAGTGTCAGAGGTCCTGCTCACTCTGAGAGCTGGCTCTGAGGGAGCAGAATCAGTGTCAAGGACTCTTCACATGTATATAAAGAATGACTTGGTGATGGAATACCAGCCGCTGTGGAGTTACTTCATAGTCAATTTAGTGTATTCTAAATGAGTTCACTGGACTTGTCTCAACCTCCAGTCAGGTAATTACAGCTGCCATTTTAAATCAGTGTTTATCTTCTTTAAAAATCACTTTAATCCACAAATGCTTCATATATTAAAATCAGATGACAAAAGTTGAACACCAATAGTCTACGTTTAACATTATAATTGTTCACTTCTGTTCATTTTGAAAGCATGATCCTGAGTTGCCAATCCCATCATTTCAATTCTTCACCTTGGTCACAAACTGACATAAGAAACAAACGACAGGCAAAAGTAGACATTGGGCCACTTCAAACTGATGCTGGAAGCCTAGTGATGGGAGATAAGGAAATAGCAGGAGAACTTAATTAGTACTTTGCATCAGTCTTCACAGTGGAAGACATGAGTAATATCCCAACAATTAAAGGGAGTCAGGGGGCTGAGTTGAGTATGGTTGCCATTACAAAAGAGAAAGTGCTAGAAAAGCTAAAAGGTCTTAAAATTGATAAACCTCCTGGCCCCGATGGGCTACATCCTAGAGTTCTGAGGGAGGTGGCTGAGAAAATAGTTGGTTGAGATCTTTCAAAAGTCACTGGAGTCAGGGAAAGTCCCGGATGATTGGAAGATCACTGTTGTAACCCCCTCGTTCAAGAAAGGATCAAGACAAAAGATGGAAAATTATAGGCCAATTAGCCTAACCTCGGTTGTTGGTAAAATTCTAGAATCCATCATTAAGGATGAGGTTTCTAAATTCTTGGAAGAGCAGGGTCAGATTAGAACACATCAACATGGATTTAGTAAGGGGAGGTCGTGCCTGACAAACCTGTTGGAATTCTTTGAAGAGGTGACAAGTAGGTTAGACCAAGGAAACCCAGTGGATGTGGTCTACCTAGACTTTCAAAAGGCCTTTGATAAGATGCCACATGGGAGGCTGCTGAGCAAGGTGAGGGCCTATAGTGTTCAAGGTGAGCTACTGGTATGGATTGAGAATTGGCTGTCTGACAGAAGGCGGAGAGTTGGGATAAAAGGTTCTTTTTCAGAATGGCAGCCAGTGACAAGCGGTGTCCCGCAGGGTTCAGTGTTGGGGCTGCAGCTGTTCACATTATATATTAATGATCTGGATGAAGGGACTGGGGGCATTCTAGCGAAGTTTGCCGATGATACAAAGTTAGGTGGACAGGCAGGTAGTACTGAGGAAGTGGGGAGGCTGCAGAAGGAACTAGACAGTTTGGAAGAGTGGTTCAGGAAATGGCTGATGGAATTCAATGTGAGCAAATGCGAGGTCTTGCAGTTTGGAAAAAAGAATACAAGCATGGACTACTTTCTAAACAGTGAGAAAATTCGTAAAGCAAAAGTACAAAGGGATCTGGGAGTGCTAGTTCAGGATTCTCTAAAGGTAAACATGCAGGTTGAGTCCATGATTAAGAAAGCGAATGCAATGTTATCATTTATCTCAAGAGGGTTGGAATATAAAAGCACCGTTGTGCTACTGAGACTTTATAAAGCTCTGGTTAGGCCCCATTTGGAGTACTGTGTCCAGTTTTGGTCCCTACACCTCAGAAGGACATAATGGCACTGGAGCATGTACAGCAGAGATTCACACAGATGATCCCTGGAATGGTAGGTCTAACATACGAGGAACGGCTGAGGATCCTGGGATTGTATTCATTGAAGTTTAGAAGATTAAGGGAAAATCTAATAGAAACTTACAAGGTAATACATGGCTTGGAGAGGGTGGACGCTAGGAAATTGTTTCCATTAGGCGAGGAGACTAGGACCCGTGGACACAGACTTAGAATTAGAGGGGGTAAATTCGGAACAGAAATGCGGAGACATTTCTTCAGCCAAAGAGTGGTGGGCCTGTGGAATTCATTGCCGCAGAGTGCAGTGGAGGCTGGGACGCTAAATGTCTTCAAGGCAGAAATTGATAAATTCTTGATGTCACAAGGAATTAAGGGCTACGGGGAGAATACGGGTAAGTGGAGATGAAATGCCCATCAGCCATGATTGAATGGCGGAGTGGACTCGATGGGCTGCATGGCCTTACTTCCACTCCTATGTCTTATGGTCTTTTAGTCTTATGACCTTTCTATACTAAGTCTCCTGTACTATTCCAATTAACCTCTGTCAACCAGAGGAAGAGTATTTCATCTCTTGATGAGGCAGTTTATAGATGTCTTCTATTGCAAATCTCTTTCCCCTTGTTCTACTTCCCAGCCTTTCCCTTTTCACTTTCTTAACACTGATTAAATTTTTGTATTACTAACTTTCCCCAATTCTGATGAATGCTGACTAACCTGAAATATTAATTCTGTTTCGAAATCCACAATGCTGACCAAATGTCTGAGTATTTTCAATTTTTGTCTATTTTTTTCTAATTTCCAGTCAATGCAGTGTTATGGTTTTTTGGTGGATGAAGCTGATGCTGTTCAGGTATTCAAGTCTTTGCGTATTTTAATAATTGCTCTATCCCCTATGAGTTATCTGTACACTCCCTCAGATTACTGCATTGCATTTTCTTTAACCTAGGGAAATAAAACATGAAAGTTTGAATCAAAAACAAAAACAGAAGTTGCTGGAAAAACTCAGCAGGGCTGGCAACATCTGTGGAGAGAATTCACAGTTAACATTTTGGGTCCAGTGACTGTTCCACAGAACTGTTCTGAAGTTTGCTTGCTGAGTTTTTCCAGCATTTTCCATTTTTGTTTTGATTCTGATTTCCAGCATTCACAGTTCTTTCATTTTTTTATAAAAGTTTGAATAATCTGGCAGAATACAAGAATATAATGAGGCAAGTAGGAGAAAAACAAATAACAAGGTGTTCCAATGATATAATATTAAATGACTTAGAATAACATACAAGTCAATGACTGGTTACTGACTAAGAATAGCCTCTGCAATTTTATTATTGCACCTTCAGTTACTAAACAAGTCAATCTGATAAGTGATGATGTAAACTAGTAATTCATTTATGAATATGTATTTCCAATGAAGCATCAGCTATGCCACATATGTACCCTCAGAGGTTTCTGTGTTTCATTTCCACATCCCTGTTCTGTGCACTGTGAAGGTCTATTCATGGCTGACAGCATTTGACCTGGGCTTCAAATATAGCAGAAGTGGCAAAAATGCCAGAAGACAGCACGATGGCTCAGTGGTTAGCACTGTTACCTCACAGCGTCAGGAATCCAGGTTCAATTCCAACCTTAGGTGACTGTGTAGAGTGTGCACATTTTCCCCACGTCTGTGTGGGTTTCCTCCAGGTGCTCCAGTGTCCTCCCACTGTCCAAAGGTGTGCAGGTTCAGGGGATTTGCCATTCTAAATTGCCCACAGTATCCAGGGATATGCAAGCTAAGTGGATTAGCCACGAGAAATACAGGGTTACAGGGATTGGGTAGGATGCCCTTCAGAGGGTCAGTGTTGACTCGATGGGCCGAATGGCCTGCTTTCACAATGTAGGGATTCTATAATTGTGTCCTGGCAGCAGGGAAAATTTGTACCATTGGTGAGTGCATTGAGATGTGGCATTTACGTAATGAAGTGGACAGCAGAGAATTGCGTGAGAGAACTCAAGGAGAGAAATACTTAGTTGATTATCAGTAAAATTCAGACTGATGCTAAAATTTAGGATTGAGTATAATTAATTCCACCTATTGCAATTTTTAAAAACATAAAAACAAATAAAAGTACAACATTGTTTATCCAACCAGTAACAGCACTTTTGACAACAAGGTCTTTCAGTTTTGAAGTGAAGTTACATTGAATAAAAACAATTGATTTTTGAAATATCCTTAAAAATTTGATACGAAAATGAAAGGTTGTTTCCAAAAGATCCATCGGTGTAGTGTTATTGGATTCTCTAAATAATTCCTCACATTGATTTTCTTGTACAATGCAACACTTCACAGGAGCACACTTTAAAGCAGGGCATTCAAGGTCACAGCGAAACAGATTGTCTCAACTTTGAGATTGAACAACATAGGTACAGAGTTGGCATGGGGTCACAATCTGCTATAATCACTAATTGTTTCAATGTGTCTACAATGATATTAACAAATCATAACAAGAAATCATGAATTATTAACCTCATCACCAGTTTTAAATTTACTGCAGCTTGAATTTATGTCAATGACTTAATGAGTGGAATTGTACCAGTTCCTCTGCAGGAGCATAAAATGGCAAGAGAAGATCAACAAGTGGGCAGAAGAAAGGCAGCCTTCCTACCCAGTGTGAAGGGAGCTTCGTAAGTGACCAAATCAGGATCACTTCTTGCCCACAGAGAGCCTCACTGGCAACAACGTGCCACCTTTTCTCACCACTTCTCTCTTCCTCTTCACTGGACTCTGCCTGACTGGCCACAGTGCCCCAAGACATTACTTACCTGTTTGGGATGAAGTCTTTGTTACATGGCATCCTCTTCTTCAGAGTGCAGTTCCAGTGTGACCACCACTCTCAATGGCACTGTTAAGCTTCTGACCCACCAACTGGCCAACAGCTCCTGAATAGTCATGACCACTTCAGCAGTAATCAATTAGCAAATTGCCACCCATAAATTGTACCCAATATTCCACTGACCAAAGAGGCAGGGTCACACAACCTCCCTTCTCCCATCCTTTGCTCCTCTCAGATCAATCAACTGCAAAAATAAAATGTATCTTTATGTTTTACGACACTGAAGGTAATCATTGTCATGCAGAACAGCCTCCATGAAATTTCTGGCAGACTGAATGTGGCACACAAATTATTTTGATTCAGTTTGAAGTTCCTGGAGTTTAAACTTCTTTATGTTTGCATATTCACTGAGCCCTTGGAGTTGAGTTTGCACTAATGTTTGGAAAATTACCCCCATCTTTTCTGCTTACAACATGTTGCCCTATCAACTGATTTTTTTTTTCATATGAACACTGTTTTGAACAGAGGTCTTGATTTTAGTTCATTAAGTTAATTTCACTGCCCAGGACTGTAAGAAATTACAGGGAGTTGTGAACGCAGCCCAGTCCATCACAAAAACCAGCTTTCCTTCCATTGACTCCATCTACACTTTTCACTGCCTCGGGAAAACATCCAACACAAAGACCCCTCCCAACCCAGTTATACTCTCTTCCACCCCCTTCCATCAGGTAGAAGATACAAAAGTTTGAAAACATGTACCAACAGATTTGTGACATGCTTCTTCCCAGCTGTATCAGACTCATGAACAGACCTCTCATATATTAGAGTTGGTCTTTCTCTGCACCTTCTCTGTAGCTGTCATGCTATATTCTGCATTCTGTACTTTTATGCTGACATTCTTATGTAAAGTACGATTTGGTTAGCACGCAAAACAATGCTTTTCATTGTATTTCAGTACATGTGACAAAAATAAATCAAATCCAATTGTTTATGCATGGGAAAGCCTCATGTTTGGCTAAATTTCCACCTTTGTTCTTCCTTCATATTGTTGCATAATCAGACATAGCCTTCGCACCAGTCTTGCCACATGTACAGACTGATTAGATTAGATTATGTACAGTGTGGAAACAGGCCCTTCGGCCCAACAAGTCCACACCGCCCAGCCGAAGCGCAACCCACCCATACCCCTACATCTACCCCTTACCTAACACTACGGGCAATTTAGCATGGCCAATTCACCTGACCTGCACATCTTTGGACTGTGGGAGGAAACCGGAGCACCCGGAGGAAACCCACGCAGACACGGGGAGAATGTGCAAACTCCACAGTCAGTCGCCTGAGGCGGGAATTGAACCCGGGTCTCTGGCGCTGTGAGGCAGCAGTGCTAACCACTGTGCCACCGTGCCACTCAAAAAGCTTGGATTTTTGTGCTGTACATGAATGTCATTAGCAGTGAGAATACCTTAAAACTATTCAACAGGTTATAATTTGAAAATATGCCAAACTGGAAAGAAAGGAGAAAAAGAGCATAAAATTCAACTTTGGCAGAGACCAACAACGGATGTCACAGAAATGACTGTCCTTTATAAATCCCCTTCAATCAACTAGGCTGCCTATGAGCTGGTGAATTTACTAACTCCCAAGGTTCGGTTCTGTTTCCCAAAAATGTAGTGGTCACAAACCTTTCAAGTAATATGCACCTGTGATAAGAAAGGGAATGGTTCCACGATAAAATCTTCTACAGTGTATTGAAACTCCAAATGCTTTACAGTGGAGAGACATGAAGTGATATTTTTTCATAATTTTCCACAATAAATATTCATTCGCAGTCCCCCTTCAGAATGAAGGCAAGGAGCAGACATTACACAATTCACAGAGCCACAAGGATCATTATATTACACTTCCTCAAGATTAGCTCTGCAACCTTTTTGATAGCAACATTGTTGGTTCTCACCTTATCAGGAACTTGCGCGTGAAGGGAATCTACAAAAATAAAAGAAAGCAACAAAGACATTGTCAAAATAAGAATGTATAATGCAATTGGCTCTTTTTTTAATAAACTGTTTTAATGTCTTAGGCTCAGCAGAAATTGAAGAGAAAACTATATGCTGAACCAATTGAAAGGTATGGATGAAAAGGGGTAGTTTTTTGTTCCTACCTACATAGGTGTCAGAATGACATATCAAAAAAAATCTAATAATGCACATCTTCCAGTAGAACACATACATCATTTCTATAGTGGACAATTAGACCTAATAAACTTCAACAGACACAATTTAGGTCACCATTTTAGATAAGGTCAGCATTTAAAGTATTCTTTTTAACTCCATGAATTGTCATTTGCAGCATAGAATTAAGGGATGTTAGAACATCACTTTGATAAACCTTATTGCAGTCTAGGAATGCCCTCAGTTGTTTCATGCTTCCTGCTTATAAAATGGTCAATTAGTCTTAACTGAGCCATCAATTTCAGCCAACTTTCCAATTACTGTATATGCCTCTAAATGCTACTTCAGGTTAATTCCCTTACATACTATTTATTTGAAGTTAAGTTTAACCTTCTGTGATACCTGCTGGCTGTATTTTTTGTTAGAAGCAGCATAAAAATTTACTGTTTCTATTAGTTCTTAAATGGTTTCTTTCCTGATTCCAGGGTTAACCAGTCACTTTATTTGTGAGAGCGCCAGGTATCTGCTAAAGGCAAACTCCACTGAAAGTATAGCAACTCCATTAATTTAACAGTCATTATGAGTGAAATGTATGCCTCATGTCATTTTCAGCTTCAATTTGACTTTTTAGAGTTTAGAAGGTTGTGGGTGATCCAATCAAAGACTTCAAGATGTTAACAGGAAAAGGCAGAGAAGATAAAGATTAAAAAGGTTATTTCCACTGGCTGAGGATTCTAGAACTAAGGGGAATCATCTAAAATTTAGGGTCAGATCATCCAGGAGAGGTGTTAGAAAGCATTTATACAAACAAAGAGTGGTAGATGTTTGGAAATCTCTTCCATAAATGGCAGTGGATGTGCCATTAGGCGGCACGGTGGCACAATGGTTAGCACTGCTGCCTCACAGCGCCAGAGACCCGGGTTCAATTCCCGCCTCAGGCAACTCTCTGTATGGAGTTTGCACATTCTCCCCGTGTCTGCGTGGGTTTCCTCCGGGTGCTCCGGTTTCCTCCCACACTCCAAAGATGTGCACGTCAGGTGAATTGGCCATGCTAAATTGCCCGTAGTATTACGTAAGGGGTAGATGTAGGGGTATGGGTGGGTTGCGCTTCGGCGGGGCGGTGTGGACTTGTTGGGCCGAAGGGCCTGTTTCCACACTGTAAGTAATCTAATCTAGTGGTAACCTTAAATCTGAGATGGACAGATTTTTGTTCAGCAAAAGGTATTAAGGGATGTGGGACAAAGGCAGGTATATACAATTAGGCCTCGGATCAGCGATGATCTCAGTGAAATGTGAAATAGGCTCAAGAAACTGAATGGCCGACTGTTGTTGCTGTTTTCCGACTGCTGTGGGGAAAATCAGAATCAGGATTCAACAACAGAGTTTATTGTACAAAGAAAACAGAGCTTCAGGAAGGGAGAGACTTTTTTTTTAATTTCAAAAATATACTTTATTCATAAAACACTTTGATGATCTGTACAATTGGTCATGCCATACATACGTAAACATTCCATTTCTTGGCATACAGAGACAGAGTAATCATTTATATATACAGGTCTGTTCGATTACTATCCACATATTTAGCAGGGGGGGGTCAGCAAAGCCCCCTTACTGCGTCGGACCCCTGTGCTTAAGCAGGCAGATGTTACACAGTGGTCTTTCCCCACTGCGCCTTGGCAGCAGTTGCCCCAAGCTTCAGCACGTCCCTCAACACGTAGTCCTGGACCTTGGAATGTGCCAGTCTGCAACACTTAGTCAGGGTCAACTCCTTCAGCTGAAAGATCAACAGGTTTCCGACCGCCCAGAGAGCATCCTTCACTGAGCTGATGATCCTCCAGGCACAGTTGATGTTCGTCTTGGTGTGCGTCTCGGGGAACTGGCCATAGAGCACGGAGTCCCGCGTCACGGAGCTGCTCGGGACGAACCTCAACAAACACCATGCATTCCTCACCAGACTTCTTTTGCATAGGCACATTCCAGAAGGAGATGTGTGACAGTCTCGTTCCCCCCCCCTCAGCCGCTTTGAGGGCAGCATGCGATACAGGAGAGAGACCAGGCGTGCAAAAAAAATCTCACAGGCAGAGCCCTTTTCACCACCAGCCAAGCCATGTCTTGGTGCTTGTTGGAAAGTTCTGGTGATGAGGCATTCTGCCAAATGACTTTGACAGTCTGCTCAGGGAACCACTCAATAGGGTCCGCCCTCTCCTTTTCCCGAAGGGTCTCAAGGGCACTACGTGCTGACCACTTCCTGATGGACTTGTGGTCAAAGGTGTTTTTCTTCATAAACTTCTCCACGAAGGACAGGTGGTACGGAATGATCCAACTACTCGGAGCATTCCGCGGCAGCGAAGCCAGGCCCATCCTTCGCAACACCGGGGACAGGTAGAACCTCAGTACGTAGTGACACTTGGTGTTTGCGTACCGGGGATCCATGCACAGCTTGATGCAGCCACACACAAAGGTGGCCTTCAGGGTGAGGGTGGTATTGGATGTATTTTTTTCCCCCGTTGCCCAGATCTTTATACACTGAGTCTCTTCGGACCTGGTCCACCTTTGATCTCCATATATATTGGAAAATGGCCCGGGTGACTGCAGTGGCACAGGTTCTGGGAATAGGCCAGACCTGTGCCACGTATAACAGCAATGACAGTGCCTCACACCTGATGACCAGGTTTTTTCCTGCGATGGAGAGTGACCGTAGCTTCCATCTGCCCAGTTTCTGCCTCACTTTGCTGATACGCTCATCCCAAGACTTGGCGCACGCCCCAGCCACCCCGAACCAAATACCCAACACCTTCAGCTGGTCAGTCCTGACGGTGAAGGGGATCGAGGATTGGTCAGCCCAGTTCCCAAAGAGCATGGTCTCGCACTTGCCTTGGTTTACCTTTGCCCCCGAGGCCCGTTCGAACTGGTCACATATGCACATGAGTCTGTGCACGGACAGTGGATCCGAGCAGAAAACGGCTACGTCATCCATGTACAGGGAGGCCTTAACCTGCAGGCCCCCGCTGCCAGGAATAGTCACCCCTCTCAGGCTCACATCCTCCCTGATGGACTCGGCAAATGGCTCTATGCAGCACACCAACAAGGCAGGAGAGACACAGCAGCCCTTCCTGGCTTCAGACCTGACTGGGAAGCTATCTGATTCCCACCCATTGATCAAGACTGCACTGACAATGTTGGTGTAGAGCAGTCTGATCCAATTGCAGATTCCCTCCCCAAAGCCCATTTTGGACAGAACATCTCTCATATACATGTGTGATATCCTGTCATAGGCTTTCTCCTGGTTCAGGCTGATCAGGCAGGTGTTCAACCCTCTGTCCTGCACATAGGTGATCGTATCCCTGAGGAGTGCGAGACTCTCAGCGATCTTCCTGTCCGGTACAGCACAGGTTTGGTCAGGGTGAATCACCGACCCCAGAGCAGACCTGAGCCAGTTGGTGATTACCTTTGACAGAATTTTGTAATCCACATTCAATAGTGAGATTGGTGTCCAAATTCTGAGTTCCTCCCTCTCCCCCTTCCGCTTGTAGATGAGGGTGATGATGCCTTTCCTCATGGATTCACTCAGGGTACTTGCCCGAAGCATACTGACATACACCTCCAGCATGTCCTGGCCAATCAAGTCCCATACAGCAGAATAGAGCTCGACCAGTAAGCCATCGCTTCTGGGAGTTTTATTCTTTTCGAAGGACTCGAGGGCCTTGGTCAGCTCATTCAGAGATAGCGGCTGGTCCAGCCTCTTCCGTGTTCTGTCGTCTAAGACCTCCGTGATAGAGGACAGGAACGACTGGGAGGCCGCGCTATCAGTTGGCTTTGCGTCATACAGACTGGCTTAGAAGGATTTGCTGATCCTCATGATGTCAGCCTGAGATGATGTTATCGAGCCATTTTCTTCCTTCAGGCTGCTGAGCACGGAGCTCTCTTTGTGCACCTTCTGGAAGAAGAAACGTGAGCACGTCTCGTCCTGCTCCACCGAGCAGACCCTGGACTGGAAGATTATCTTGGAGGCCTCCGAGGCAAAGAGCAAGGCTTGCTGACCCTTCACCTCCTGGAGGTCCTCCGTGACATCCACCCCCATCGTCTGCAGCAGGAGCAGGTTCTGCATACTTCCCTGGAGCTGGGACAGTTTTCCCTGCCTCTCCCTCGCCTCCTGAACACCTTTGAGGATGAAGAACCTCTTGATGTTCCCTTTTACTGTTTCCCACCAGTCCACTGGGGACTCAAAGAGGGGCTTCACGGTTCTCCAACCTGCGTAGTCCCTCTTGAGTTCCGCAATGTTTCCTGGGGTCAACAACTTGTTGTTCAGCTTCCACGTTCCCTTACCAGCTCGCTGCTCATCCTGTAGGTGACAGTCAGCCAGCAGGAGGCAGTGGTCAGAAAAGAACACCAGCGTGACATTGGTGGATCTGACCGAGGGCATTCGGGACACAAACAGGTAATCTATCCTTGAGCGGATAGACCCATCTGCCCGTGACCAGGTGTATCTACGCTGCGCTCCGTCTGCAGGGGTGCTGAAGATGTCGTGCAGCTTGGCATCTTTTACCGTGTCCATCAGGGCTCTGGACGTGGTGTCCAGTTTACTGTGCCCTCCCGCCGGATCATCCATCTGCATCAATGATACAGTTGAAGTCTCCAGCCAGAATGACCGGCCTGGACGTAGCCAGCAACAGTGGAAGCTGCTGCAGGACGGCCAACCGTTCACTCTTATCCACTGGGGCGTACACATTAATCAGTCTCAGGGGAGCATTCCTGTACATGACGTCGGTGATGAGGAGGTGCCCGCCCACCACCTCCTTAACCTCGGAGATGGTGAGGTTGCCTCCTCGCAACAGGATACCCAGGCCGGAGGAGTGGCTATCGTTGCCCCCCCCAACCAAACTTACGGCCCATGGGCCCACAAGCTCGACCATCTCCTGTAGCTGCTGAAGTGCGGTATCCCACAATCCTGCAGAAACAGGACGTCAGCTTTAACATTGACCAGGAAGGCCATCGTAGAAACACATCGCGTAGCCGATTTAATGCTACGCATATTGATGCTGGCAATTCTTATCCCCATTTTAGCAGTCTACGAGGTTACCAGTGTCCATTTGCTGCTGGTCTTGCCTTTCTGGGGTAGCTGTGTGTGCATCCCCGTGGTGACGGCAAACAGCTGGCTCCCGGGGCTGAGGTAGCTGTCCGGCTCCACGCTGGGGCCATTTCCCCGCTCTGGTGTCTTCGGGTCGGGCCCAGGGTCCACACAGTCCAGTTCTCCATCTGACAGCAGGGCTGTCATAGGACCGCTGCTCCCAGTTACCTGAAGCTGTGGGCCGGTGGGTACCTCTTGGTTCTCACTGGGTGGGGTGTGGTCTTTACCTATCCCCTCAGAGGGATCGTCTTTCCCTGATTGGGTGATGCTGCCCTCCTTTCTCCCCATGGCGCTCTGTCTCTTCCTCTGGTAATGACCCTCCTTGCACCCGTCCTCACCATCGGAAGAGCTGCCTGTATCCTCGTCGTGTTAGCTGCAAGCTTTCTCTCACCCTCGGAGCATATGTCACGCTTTTTAATACATTTTATGGTATAATGGTCCAGATATCAAGTCTTTGTTTGTACAGCATGGTTTGTTTACAGAAAACATTAGAGAGTCATTGTCAGTTTCAGAGGAATGTGACAGAGTCATTGTCAGTTTCAGCAGCTATGCAAAAGTCCATTGCTGCAGTAATTAGTCGTGATTGTTCTTCCTCAGAAGGAAGATCTTTTCCGTTACTCACATCTAGGGTATTAACACTAGTATACCAGCAGTCTCATATAGTTAACATTCCTATTGAAGGTGTATGCTTGACTCAGACCCTTCCGTGAGCTGTAGACGTTACTGATATGTATTGCCTCCACAACCTTAAATTAATTGTCTATGTTCTGTGTCTATTGGGCTGGTATCCTGTTGGCCTCAGGCAGCATCTGTGTATGCTTCGTTGTACTTTTGCATGTAATGGCTCAGCGGCCATCGTGTGTGCTAAGTGACCAACTTATGACTCAGCAGCCATCTTGTGTCTGTGTGCCCCGTGTCAGCTTCCACTTAACTGCATTTCTATTTTCTTTAGTTGTCCTGTGGCAAATTTAATTTGCTTATGATTTGAACAGAGTGGTGTTTAATGGTTTGTTTGTACCAGCGTTTGACCGGGCCTATCTGATCACAGATCCTTGCTTGATTGCATGAGCCAGTATGTAGACCAAGACAGTCATTTGAGACTAACTCTGCATATAGACACAGACAGAATGGTCTGGCTTTCTGCAAAGATGCGAAATTTCTGTAAGTTTAAGATGTTTAAATTTCTGTAAACAAACTCTTTGCATTTACAAATAAAGTTATCCCTACACTGCTGTCAGGTCAATCAGATAAATGAAAGAGTGCAATCCAATCCGCGAGTAACAATAAGATGATAATAAAGTCTGGCAAACAGAATGCTAGAGAACAGTTTAAATGCACTGGCCCCAGCGCACCATTTATTTTCTTTATCAAGTGATCTCCTGGAATCAAATGTTTTGGGCAGGATCTTCTCACTTGCTATAGGGATGTACAGTCTGGCAATCCATAAAAGAAGGATATTGTTGTGCTGGAGCAGAAGACCTATGAACATTTGAGCAATTCACAGGAGAAACTTTCAGGCTTGATGATGCAGTAAGTGTTCTCAGGTAAAACCTGGCAACAAAATGATTGAATGATCTACATTCCATCACAGATCGAAAAGCGTGGTGCTGGAAAGTGAGGACTGCAGATGCTGGAGGTCAGAGTCTAAAAGTGTGGTGCTGGAAAAGCGCAGCCGGTCAGCAGCATCCGAGGAGCGGAAGCGTCGACGTTTCCTGATGAAGAGCTTAAACTCGAGATGTTGACTCTCCTGCCTCCTCGGATGCTGCCTGACCAGTTGTGCTTTTCCAGTATCACACTTTTAGACTCCAATAAGCAGCATTTGCAACCCTCACTTTCTCCTATTCCATCCGAGATGTCAGGAAAATGGAGCGTCTATTAACAATATGTTACACTGTTGCGATAGTTGGCTTTAACTTGGGAATTTGGTAAACAAAATAATAAACTAATTCAGGACTAATTGAAAAGACTTCAATTCTACATCAAAAACAGAAACTGCTGTGTCAACTCAGCAGCCTGGCAACATTTGTGGAGAGAAAGTAAAATCAATAGTTTGGGTCCAGTGAGCATTCTTCAAAACTGATATTCTGGTGAAGGGGCACTGGACTCCACACGTTTACTCTGTTTTCTCCCCACAGATGCCAGGCCTGTTGAGCTTCTTTGGCAATTTCAGATATCCAGCATCAGCAGTTCTTAGTTTGATTTTAGTATTCAATTCAACAAAATTAGAAATGTCTCTTCAGAGTTAAGACGTCTTAATCTTGGAAAAAGCAAATTGAATTGAATTGCAGAGGTTACAGAGGAATGCACCCCTAGAGTCAGGATCACAGACGTAGCATACAAACTAGCTCAAGTATAAGCTTTAAGAACAAGATGATCTCAGAAGTACTGAGATCCCCTCAAACACTGCCCAATTGTGGAAATACTCAGCAAGTCAAAATGACATGCCGAGTTTGAGGGGAATAAATGCAACACGTGCTCAAGGTGGAATCAACTAGCAAACAACATTTCAAAGATATAGACTTAGTAGGTTCAACACATGGAAGAATATTTTTCCTGAGAATGAGGTGTAACATGTTTATGCCATCACAAAAGGTAAAATATTAGGTCTTTTAAAGGAATGCAAATCCAGTGAAAAAGGACTTAGTCACAAACACGTCTTTAAGAAACACTAAAATACACAGCCATGTCAGATAGAGTTTATCTTTCACCAATAAATTTATAGTTTATTTGAATGCGACGATCAAGTATTCAAAGTGTAACAACTAGTTAATCCAACCTTATGTTTATCACTGCAGGATTCTAGACCACTAGGTGAATGACTCTTTGCACATTTAGCTGAAAATGAGATACATCACATGGCCCAATGCCAGTGCAAGTTGCACTTTTATGATTCAGTTACTTGATAAATGAGGTCTACTGCTTTATTTTATCATTTGATTACAGAGCAAATGACGCGAATCTCATCAAGCTTCAACAAGCTAAGCTCTGGGAGTTGTAATTCCTTTGGGAATTAATATTTATCAATTTGTACTCAACAGTACATTATGGGAAGTAAAAGTCAGTTATGAGGTTTTAAAATTTTCATTTTTATTCATAAATTACTCTATTTTAAACTCACAATGCCTTAAAAGGAAAGAACTTTATTTTAAATTATGTGAAAAACTTACTGATTTTTTGCTGAGAATTAGGTTCTGTTACAAACTGGTTAGAACAATGTGGATGTTTTGACTTCTTGTGAACTTTGTCATGACCTTGACTCAGAAAACTAAAGTATTATGGACATTTTTAGCTCTAAATTCCAAAATTTGTCTTTTTTTTAAAAGAGGGCTATTTCAGAACAACTCAAAGGTAAAAAGAAAACATCTATGCACAACCAATGGGATGTAAGACCTCAAGGTATTAAGGAAACTTCAAAGAGACTGAACTGTGATCTCTTGTGACTAAAGACATTGGGAAGATGACGACTCTCTGCTCAACAAAAAGCCACCTTTCTGGATTATACCCCAACTGCAAGCATATTTAGTGTATTTCCCTTTGAAGAAAAGGGCAAGGATTAAAAAGACAGTTTCAACAGTACTGGAGTATACTGGTGGGATTGAATAATTGTGTACTAGCCTACATTCAGGTGTTTGCATGTTGTGAAGATCAACGCTGAATGACTAACTCCAAGTCACCCTGTGTTGCAGGAAAAGATCCTACCTCAATGTGAGTGCTGTAAACCTATTAAAAAGGAAACAGCATAATAAAGAAATCTCTCTCACCCTGAATGCTGAAATTCAATCACAGTTTAAAGGCATTAGAGCTATAGAACTTCAACCAATCCACAAAAATCAAGATCCAGGAAGCTGACTATTCACATTGATATTCAACCATCCACTCTTTGTGAATAAATCAGAGACTGAACCATATCTACTTTTAAAAAATCTTTCATCTCTTTGGACTCAACTCTTATTTCTAATATTTATGTATTAGTGATGAATTACTAATTCTTCACCCATTTCGTCATTAATAATCTCACTCTTTTCATTAATTCAAGTAAGCCTGAATAAATCGGCTTGTCTTAAAACAGAAGTTCATTTGGCTCTGGGGAAAAGAAAAGAGATTCTTTGTAGTTTGATCTTGTTGCATATAACTAAAATAAGGGAGTGGGTTACCAAAGAAGGAAAGCCAGCTCATCTCTCCTCATCTGGATCTTAACAGTTTCCAGTATCCCATCTGGATCTGGAACAAACTGGGAAATCTCACTTGGGGCCTGCTCAGAGCAACTTGAATCAATTGAATGCACCATCCTTCTTTTTACCATCTCAGCTTTAATACTACCTACCTTCATGTGTTTATTTTAAAACAACTTTACACACTTTCTGTTGAAGTAATTTTGTAATTTTAGTATTAGTTTAAAGTTTTAGGCAATGTTCTCACTGTTTTACTATTTTTCTTTAATTCTGTTGCGTGCACCAACAGCCACTATTAATGACACATTAGTAAATGGTTCCTTTAACAAAAGAGTGCTGATAAATGCCTGCCTTAAGTGAGAGTTCTAGGGGACCTTCAATATTGATACCTAATCATCAATTAAAGCATATGACGCAATGAGCCCAAAGATTAATCATGAGAACTGATATCACACACTTTCTTATCTCAAACAAGCAGACATAACCTCTTGGTCCTTAATTGTTATCTCAGTAGAAAGACATAAGATTTAATGAAATAACATAAAAACCATGAAGGGGACAATTGAATAGGCATCATAGGAAGCCAGCCAGGAGATAACAGGAAGTGGCATCTGTAATTCGCCATGCCTCTTATAATGATAATTAGTGATGAATCATGAATTGCCTGAACCAATCAAGAGGTTAGGAAAACCATTAACTGTGCACAGAGGTACGAGCTAGCAAAGGTCAGGAAGCAGCAACTGTTAGCAGCCAGCTTTACAGCAAAAAGAAGAAAGATAATAGACTTCAATCAACAGAACACCATAAGAAACAGCACCACAGTCAACCGAAAGCTGAGAGCTGGAGGTCAAAAGGGAACAGGCTGTTTATCAGCTGCCTTTGTTCAGTATCGTTAATGTAATGAATTCTGGAAACAAGGACATACTTGTAACTGGCATTATTAATAATTAGTTGGAATGAAGCATTGCTTTCAATTTGCTTCTCCCAACTCAGTCTGTAATTTGATTAACAGATATCTTCAGTGCAGAGTGAACAAATGTCCACATTTAAGTAATATAATGAAAACTTCAGGACTCCCTCTGTGCTTAAAAATCATAAAAGGTCTCAGTGCTAGAGAGGAGACGATGGGCCTATTTATGGCCAGACAACTGCCAGCAATGAAACATCATGTGTGTACATTTGGTAAATACCCTAGCAGTGCTGAGGATGGAATAAAGCCTTAATGAGAAGAGAGGCCTACAGAAACATATAAAGGCATCAGCTGAAGTTATGACATCTCATAACTTTTACATGCCATTGACCATTCTTTAAGCTGTCAATACCAGTTAACAAGAATGTCAGGGTGAAAGCACATTAAATTACAAAGAGACAAGGAAACAAAAGCATGCTTTGACAAATGTGCAGGCGCAAGAGAACCATGACTTTAGGTTGAAGATTGGGTTTGAAACAAACAGCCAAATCACAACCACAATCAGGCATCACATCAATAATGTCCAAAAGGAAATTAAGACATTGCTTGGTACCAGCCATTATCGGATTACAACAACAAGTAGAATGTAAGTCATTTGACAAGAGCAGACTTGGATACTTCAAAGACAGTGATGATGAGTCATCTCTGCATTCTCCTAGAGATCAATCCACCAAAGAAGCCTCAACAGGAATCAAATCCAAAAATAATACAAAGGGCATTTTGCAAAAAAATATTATCTGAATAATCACTGAGTGGAATCATTTTGGCACCAGAGACATGTGGTCTGTAGTAAGATTTGTGGCAGAATGAAATGAGGCATCCAGTGAGGCCTATCTCAACATCACAAGCCTTTTGCTCCAGCTTTTATGCTATTAGCGAGTGGAATGGCAAGCTTCTTATTAGACAGCAGTGAGTTGTCAATTAAGGAGAATTATTGCTTGTTAAATATCTTGTTAACTCTCCAATGTACCTCATTAATATGGAGGTCAGAGCAAGTGCCTGACAATTTCAGCTTGCCACTTGCTCCATAGGATCTCTATATTGCTTTGGATCAAAAGGGATGACAGGGCAAAATCCTATGGGCATTTGAAGCACTTGCCCCTCATGCACAGACACTGACATCCAACAGTTTTGCTCAGTGGTTAGCACTGCTGTCTCACAGCCCCAGCAACCAAGCTCAATTTTGGCCTTGCACATTCTCCCATGTCTGCATTGGTTTCCTCCTCTGCTCCAGTTTCCTCCCACAGTCCAAAAATGCAAGGTCAGAAGATTAGCCATGGGAAATGCAGGATTGCAGAGATTGAGTCGTGGCTTGGGTCTGGCGATGCTCTTCAGACTTGAACTCGATGGGCTGATTAGCCTGCTTCCACACTGTGAGAATTCTATAATCCTCTATATTTGCCAACACTTCATGATCAGCATGGCACTGCTTAAATACATTTGCAGAACAGACCCTGTCACTGTCCCGGATCACCGGGACAATATCCTCACTGTCCCCAATCATCGGGAGAATATCCTCACTGTTACTGTCCCCGATCACCGGGAGAATTTCATCACTATTACTGTCTCTGATCACCATGAGAATATCCTCACTGTTACTGTCCCTGATTGCGGGGAGAATATCCTCACTATTACTGTCTCTGATCAACACGAGAATATCCTCACTGTTACTGTCCCTGATCACCGGGAGAATATCCTCACTGTTACTGTCCCTGATCACCGGGAAAATATCCTCACTGTTACTGTCCCTGATCACCGGGAGAATATCCTCACTGTTATTGTCCCTGATCACAGGAAGAATATCCTCACTGTTACTGTCCCAGATCACCGGGTGAATATCCTCACTGTTACTGTCCCAGATCACGGGGAGAATATCGTCACTGTTACTGTCCCTGATCACCGGGAGAATATCCTCACTGTTACTGTCCTTGATCACCAGGAGAATATTCTCACTGTTACTGTCTCTGATCACCAGGAGAATATCCTCACTGTTACTGTCTCTGATCACCAGGAGAATATCCTCACTGTTACTGTCCCTGATCACCAGGACAATATCCTCACTGTTACTGTCTCTGATCACCGGGAGAATATCCTCACTGTTACTGTCCCTGATCACGGGGAGAATATCCTCACTGTTACTGTCCATGATCACCGGGAGAATATCCTCACTGTTACTGTCCCTAATCACGGGGAGAATATCCTCACTGTTACTGTACCTGATCACCGGGAGAATATCCTCACTGTTACTGTCTCTGATCAACACGAGAATATCCTCACTGTTACTGTTCCTGATCACGGGGAAAATATCCTCACTGTTACTGTCCCTGATCAACACGAGAATATCCTCACTGTTACTGTCCCTGATCACAGGGAGAATATCCTCACTGTTACTGTCCCTGATCACCGGGTGAATATCCTCACTGTTACTGTCCCTGATCACGGGGAGAATATCCTCACTGTTACTTTCCTGATCACCAGGAGGATATCCTCACTGTTACTGTCTCTGATCAACACGAGAATATCCTCACTGTTACTGTCCCTGATCACGGGGAGAATATCCTCACTGTTACTGTCCCTGATCACCAGGAGAATATCCTCACTGTTACTGTCCCTGAACACAGGGAGAATATCCCCACTGTTACTGTCTCTGATCACCGGGAGCATATCCTCACTGTTATTGTCTCAGATCAACATGAGAATATCCTCACTATTACTGTCCCTGATCACCGGGAGAATATCCTCGCTGTTGCTGTCCCTGATCCCTGGGAGAATATCCTCACTATTACTGTCCCTGATCACCGGGAGAATATCCTCTCCCTTACTATCCCTGATCACCGGGAGAATATCCTTGCTGTTACTGTCCCTGATCACTGGGAGAATATCCTCACGATTACTGTCCCTTATCACGGGGAGAATATCCTCACTGTTAATGTCCCTGATCACCGGGGTAAAACCTCCCTGTTACTGTCTCTGATCACCAGGAGAATATACTCACTGTTACTGTCCCTGATCACCGGGACAATATCCTCACTATTACTGTCTCTGATCACCGGGAGAATATCATCACTGTTACTGTCCCTGATCACCGGGAGAATATCCTCACTGTTACTGTCCCTGATCACCGGGACAGTATCCTCACTGTTACTGTCCCAGATCAACACCAGAATATCCTCACTGTTACCGTCCCTGATCACCGGGTGAATATCCTCACTGTTACTGTCCCTGATCACCGGGAGAATATCCTCACTGTTACTGTCCCTGATCACGGGGAGAATATCCTCACTGTTCCTGTCTCTGATCAACACGAGAATATCCTCACTGTTACTGTCTCTGATCACCGGGAGAATATCCTCACTGTTACTGTCTCTGATCACAGGGAGAATATCCTCACTGTTACTGTCCCTGATCACCGGGAGAATATCCTCACTATTACTGTCCCTGATCACCGGGAGAATATCCTCACTGTTACTGTCCCTGATCACCGGGAGAATATCCTCCCTGTTACTGTCTCTGATCACCAGGAGAATATCCTCACTGTTACTGTCTCTGATCACGGGGAGAATATCCTCACTGTTACTGTCCCTGATCACCGGGAGAATATCCTCGCTGTTACTGTCCCTGATCACCGGGAGAATATCCTCGCTATTACTGTCTCTGATCACCGGGAGAATATCCTCACTATTACTGTCCCTGATCACCGCGAGAATATCCTCACTGTTACTGTCCCTGATCACCGGGAGAATATCCTCACTATTACTGTCCAAGATCACCAGGAGAATATCCTCACTGTTACTGTCTCTGATCACGGGGAGAATATCCTCACTGTTACTGTCCTAGATCACCAGGAGAATATCCTCACTGTTACTGTCCCTGATCACCGGGACAATATCCTCACTATTACAGTCTCTGATCTCCGGGAGAATATCCTCACTGTTACTGACCCTGATCAATGGGAGAATATCCTCACTGTTACTGTCCCTGATCACCAGGAGAATATCCTCACTATTACTGTCCCTGATCAACGGGTGAATATCCTCACTGTTCCTGTCCCTGATCACCGGATGAATGTCCTCAATGTTACTGTCCCTGATCACCAGGAGAATATCCTCACTGTTACTGTCTCTGATCACCAGGAGAATATCCTCACTGTTACTGTCCCTGATCGCGGGGAGAATATCCTCACTGTTACTGTCCCTGATCACCAGGAGAATATCCTCACTGTTACTGTCTCTGATCACCAGGAGAATATCCTCACTGTTACTGTCCCTGATCACCAGGACAATATCCTCACTGTTACTGTCTCTGATCACCAGGAGAATATCCTCACTGTTACTGTCTCTGATCACCGGGAGAATATCCTCACTGTTACTGTCCCTGATCACGGGGAGAATATCCTCACTGTTACTGTCCCTGATCACAGGGAGAATATCCTCACTGTTACTGTCCATGATCACCGGGAGAATATCCTCACTGTTACTGTCCCTAATCACGGGGAGAATATCCTCACTGTTACTGTCCCTGATCACGGGGAGAATATCCTCACTGTTACTGTACCTGATCACCGGGAGAATATCCTCACTGTTACTGTCTCTGATCAACACGAGAATATCCTCACTGTTACTGTTCCTGATCACGGGGAGAATATCCTCACTGTTACTGTCCCTGATCAACACGAGAATATCCTCACTGTTCATGTCCCTGATCACCGGGACAATATCCTCACTGTTACTGTCCCTGATCACCGGGAGATAATCCTCAGTGTTACTGTCCCTGATCAACACGAGAATATTCTCACTGTTACTATCTCTGATCAACACAAGAATATCCTCACTGTTACTGTCCCTGATCACCGGGTGCATATCCTCACTGTTACTGTCCCTGATCACGTGGAGAATATCCTCACTGTTACATTCCTGATCACGGGGAGAATATCCTCACTGTTACTGTCCCTGATCACCAGGAGGATATCCTCACTGTTACAGTCTCTGATCAACACGAGAATATCCTCACTCTTACTGTCCCTGATCCCCAGGAGAATATCCTCACTGTTACTGTCCCTGATCACGGGGAGAATATCCTCACTGTTACTGTCCTTGATCACCAGGAGAATATCCTCACTGTTACTGTCCCTGATCACCGGGAGAATATCCTCACTGTTACTGTCCCTGATCCCCAGGAGAATATCCTCACTGTTACTGTCCCTTAATTGGGGGAGAATATCCTCACTGTTACTGTCCCTGATCATCAGGAGAATATCCTCACTGTTACTGTCCCTGAACACGGGGAGAATATCCCCACTGTTACTGTCTCTGATCACCGGGAGCATATCCTCACTGTTATTGTCTCTGATCAACATGAGAATATCCTCACTATTACTGTCCCTGATCACCGGGAGAATATCCTCGCTGTTGCTGTCCCTGATCCCTGGGAGAATATCCTCACTATTACTGTCCCTGATCACCGGAAGAATATCCTCACTGTTACTGTCCCTGATTACCGGGAGAATATCCTCACTGTTTCTGTCGCTAATCACTGGGAGAATATCCTCACTGTTACTGTCCCTGATCACCGGGTGAATATCCTCACTGTTACTGTCTCTGATCACCGGGAGAATATCCTCTCCCTTACTGTCCCTGATCACTGGGAGAATATCCTTGCTGTTACTGTCCCTGATCACCGGGAGAATATCCTCACGATTACTGTCCCTTATCACCGGGAGAATATCCTCACTGTTACTGTCCCTGATCACCGGGGTAAAACCTCCCTGTTACTGTCTCTGATCACCAGGAGAATATCCTCACTGTTACTGTCCCTGATCACCGGGACAATATCCTCACTATTACTGTCTCTGATCACCGGGAGAATATCATCACTGTTACTGTCCCTGATCACGGGGAGGATATCCTCACTGTTCCTGTCTCTGATCAACACGAGAATATCCTCACTGTTACCGTCCCTGATCACCGGGTGAATATCCTCACTGTTACTGTCTCTAATCACCGGGAGAATATCCTCACTGTTACTGTCCCTGATCACCGGGAGAATATCCTCACTGTTACTGTCCCTGATCACCGGGAGAATATCCTCACTATTACTGTCCCTGATCACCGGGAGAATATCCTCACTGTTACTGTCCCTGATCACCGGGAGAATATCCTCACTATTACTGTCCCTGATCACCGGGAGAATATCCTCACTGTTACTGTCCCAGATCACGGGGAGAATATCCTCCCTGTTACTGTCTCTGATCACCAGGAGAATATCCTCACTGTTACTGTCTCTGATCACGGGGAGAATATCCTCACTGTTACTGTCCCTGATCATCGGGAGAATATCCTCGCTGTTACTGTCCCTGATCACCGGGAGAATATCCTCGCTGTTACTGTCCCTGATCACGGGGAGAATATCCTCACTGTTCCTGTCTCTGATCAACACGAGAATATCCTCACTGTTACCGTCCCTGATCACCGGGTGAATATCCTCACTGTTACTGTCTCGAATTACCGGGAGAATATCCTCACTGTTACTGTCCCTGATCACCGGGACAATATCCTCACTATTACAGTCTCTGATCTCCGGGAGAATATCCTCACTGTTACTGACCCTGATCAATGGGAGAATATCCTCACTGTTACTGTCCCTGATCACCAGGAGAATATCCTCACTATTACTGTCCCTGATCAACGGGTGAATATCCTCACTGTTCCTGTCCCTGATCACCGGATGACTGTCCTCAATGTTACTGTCCCTGATCACCAGGAGAATATCCTCACTGTTACTGTCTCTGATCACCAGGAGAATATCCTCACTGTTACTGTCCCTGATCGCGGGGAGAATATCCTCACTGTTACTGTCCCTGATCACCAGGAGAATATCCTCACTGTTACTCTCTCTGATCACCAGGAGAATATCCTCACTGTTACTGTCCCTGATCACCAGGACAATATCCTCACTGTTACTGTCTCTGATCACCAGGAGAATATCCTCACTGTTACTGTCTCTGATCACCGGGAGAATATCCTCACTGTTACTGTCCCTGATCACGGGGAGAATATCCTCACTGTTACTGTCCCTGATCACGGGGAGAATATCCTCACTGTTACTGTCCATGATCACCGGGAGAATATCCTCACTGTTACTGTCCCTAATCACGGGGAGAATATCCTCACTGTTACTGTCCCTGATCACGGGGAGAATATTCTCACTGTTACTATCTCTGATCAAAACAAGAATATCCTCACTGTTACTGTCCCTGATCACCGGGTGCATATCCTCACTGTTACTGTCCCTGATCACGTGGAGAATATCCTCACTGTTACATTCCTGATCACGGGGAGAATATCCTCACTGTTACTGTCCCTGATCACCAGGAGGATATCCTCACTGTTACTGTCCCTGATCACCGGGACAATATCCTCACTATTACAGTCTCTGATCACGGGGAGAATATCCTCACTGTTACTGTCCCTGATCACCGGGAGAATATCCTCACTGTTACTGTCCCTGATCACCGGGAGAATATCCTCACTATTACTGTCCCTGATCACCGGGAGAATATCCTCACTGTTACTGTCCCAGATCACGGGGAGAATATCCTCCCTGTTACTGTCTCTGATCACCAGGAGAATATCCTCACTGTTACTGTCTCTGATCACAGGGAGAATATCCTCACTGTTACTGTCCCTGATCACCGGGAGAATATCCTCGCTGTTACTGTCCCTGATCACGGGGAGAATATCCTCACTGTTCCTGTCTCTGATCAACACGAGAATATCCTCACTGTTACCGTCCCTGATCACCGGGGGAATATCCTCACTGTTACTGTCTCGAATCACCGGGAGAATATCCTCACTGTTACTGTCCCTGATCACCGGGAGAATATCCTCACTGTTACTGTCCCTGATCACCGGGAGAATATCCTCACTATTACTGTCCCTGATCACCGGGAGAATATCCTCACTGTTACTGTCCCTGATCACGGGGAGAATATCCTCCCTGTTACTGTCTCTGATCACCAGGAGAATATCCTCACTGTTACTGTCTCTGATCACGGGGAGAATATCCTCACTGTTACTGTCCCTGATCACCGGGAGAATATCCTCGCTGTTACTGTCCCTGATCACCGGGAGAATATCCTCGCTGTTACTGTCTCTGATCACCGGGAGAATATCCTCACTATTACTGTCCCTGATCACCGCGAGAATATCCTCACTGTTACTGTCCCTGATCACGGGGAGAATATCCTCACTGTTACTGTCCTAGATCACCAGGAGAATATCCTCACTGTTACTGTCCCTGATCACGGGGAGAATATCCTCACTGTTACTGTCCTAGATCACCAGGAGAATATCCTCACTGTTACTGTCCCTGATCACCGGGACAATATCCTCACTATTACAGTCTCTGATCTCCGGGAGAATATCCTCACTGTTACTGTCCTATATCACCAGGAGAATATCCTCACTGTTACTGTCCCTCATCACCGGGAGAATATCCTCACTGTTACTGTCCATGATCACCGGGAGAATATCCTCACTGTTACTGTACCTAATCACGGGGAGAATATACTCACTGTTACTGTCCCTGATCACGGGAAAATATCCTCACTGTTACTGTACCTGATCACCGGGAGAATATCCTCACTGTTACTGTCTCTGATCAACACGAGAATATCCTCACTGTTACTGTTCCTGATCACGGGGAGAATATCCTCACTGTTACTGTCCCTGATCAACACGAGAATATCCTCACTGTTACTGTCCCTGATCACGGGGAGAATATCCTCACTGTTACTGTCCCTGATCGCGGGGAGAATATCCTCACAGTTACTGTCTCTGATCACCAGGAGAATATCCTCACTGTTACTGTTCCTGATCACGGGGAGAATATCCTCACTGTTACTGTCCCTGATCAACACGAGAATATCCTCACTGTTACTGTCTCTGATCACCGGGAGAATATCCTCACTGTTACTGTCCCTGATCACGGGGAGAAGATCCTCACTGTTACTGTCCCTGATCACGGGGAGAATATCCTCACTGTTACTGTCCATGATCACCGGGAGAATATCCTCACTGTTACTGTCCCTAATCACGGGGAGAATATCCTCACTGTTACTGTACCTGATCACCGGGAGAATAGCCTCACTGTTACTGTCTCTGATCAACACGAGAATATCCTCACTGTTACTGTTCCTGATCACGGGGAGAATATCCTCACTGTTACTGTCCCTGATCAACACGAGAATATCCTCACTGTTACTGTCCCTGATCACAGGGAGAATATCCTCACTGTTAATGTCCCTGATCACCGGGAGAATATCCTCACTGTTACTGTTCCTGATCACCGGGAGATACTCCTCACTGTTACTGTCCCTGATCAACACGAGAATATTCTCACTGTTACTATCTGTGATCAACACAAGAATATCCTCACTGTTACTGTCCCTGATCACCGGGTGAATATCCTCACTGTTACTGTCCCTGATCACGGGGAGAATATCCTCACTGTTACTTTCCTGATCACGGGGAGAATATCCTCACTGTTACTGTACCTGATCACGGGGAGAATATCCTCACTGTTACTGTCCTAGATCACCAGGAGGATATCCTCACTGTTACTGTCTCTGATCAACACGAGAATATCCTCACTGTTACTGTCCCTGATCCCCAGGAGAATATCCTCACTGTTACTGTCCCTGATCACGGGGAGAATATCCTCACTGTTACTGTCCCTGATCACCAGGAGAATATCCTCACTGTTACTGTCCCTGAACACAGGGAGAATATCCCCACTGTTAATGTCTCTGATCACCGGGAGCATATTCTCACTGTTATTGTCTCTGATCAACATGAGAATATCCTCACTATTACTGTCCCTGATCACCGGGAGAATATCCTCGCTGTTGCTGTCCCTGATCCCTGGGAGAATATCCTCACTATTACTGTCCCTGATCACCGGGAGAATATCCTCACTGTTACTGTCCCTGATCACCGGAAGAATATCCTCACTGTTACTGTCCCTGATTACCGGGAGAATATCCTCACTGTTACTGTCCCTGATCACGGGGAGAATATCCTCACTGTTACTGTCCCTGATCACCGGGTGAATATCCTCACTGTTACTGTCCCTGATCACCGGTTGAATATCCTCACTGCTACTGTCTCTGATCACCGGGAGAATATCCTCTCCCTTACTGTCCCTGATCACCGGGAGAATATCCTTGCTGTTACTGTCCCTGATCACCGGGAGAATATCCTCACGATTACTGTCCCTTATCACGGGGAGAATATCCTCACTGTTAATGTCCCTGATCACCGGGGTAAAACATCCCTGTTACTGTCTCTGATCACCAGGAGAATATCCTCACTGTTACTGTCCCTGATCGCGGGGAGAATATCCTCACAGTTACTGTCTCTGATCACCAGGAGAATATCCTCACTGTTACTGTTCCTGATCACGGGGAGAATATCCTCACTGTTACTGTCCCTGATCAACACGAGAATATCCTCACTGTTACTGTCTCTGATCACCGGGAGAATATCCTCACTGTTACTGTCCCTGATCACGGGGAGAAGATCCTCACTGTTACTGTCCCTGATCACGGGGAGAATATCCTCACTGTTACTGTCCATGATCACCGGGAGAATATCCTCACTGTTACTGTCCCTAATCACGGGGAGAATATCCTCACTGTTACTGTACCTGATCACCGGGAGAATAGCCTCACTGTTACTGTCTCTGATCAACACGAGAATATCCTCACTGTTACTGTTCCTGATCACGGGGAGAATATCCTCACTGTTACTGTCCCTGATCAACACGAGAATATCCTCACTGTTACTGTCCCTGATCACAGGGAGAATATCCTCACTGTTTATGTCCCTGATCACCGGGAGAATATCCTCACTGTTACTGTTCCTGATCACCGGGAGATACTCCTCACTGTTACTGTCCCTGATCAACACGAGAATATTCTCACTGTTACTATCTGTGATCAACACAAGAATATCCTCACTGTTACTGTCCCTGATCACCGGGTGAATATCCTCACTGTTACTGTCTCTGATCACGGGGAGAATATCCTCACTGTTACTTTCCTGATCACGGGGAGAATATCCTCACTGTTATGTACCTGATCACGGGGAGAATATCCTCACTGTTACTGTCCTAGATCACCAGGAGGATATCCTCACTGTTACTGTCTCTGATCAACACGAGAATATCCTCACTGTTACTGTCCCTGATCCCCAGGAGAATATCCTCACTGTTACTGTCCCTGATCACGGGGAGAATATCCTCACTGTTACTGTCCCTGATCACCAGGAGAATATCCTCACTGTTACTGTCCCTGAACACAGGGAGAATATCCCCACTGTTAATGTCTCTGATCACCGGGAGCATATCCTCACTGTTATTGTCTCTGATCAACATGAGAATATCCTCACTATTACTGTCCCTGATCACCGGGAGAATATCCTCGCTGTTGCTGTCCCTGATCCCTGGGAGAATATCCTCTCTATTACTGTCCCTGATCACCGGGAGAATATCCTCACTGTTACTGTCCCTGATCACCGGAAGAATATCCTCACTGTTACTGTCCCTGATTATCGGGAGAATATCCTCACTGTTTCTGTCGCTAATCACTGGGAGAATATCCTCACTGTTACTGTCCCTGATCACCGGGTGAATATCCTCACTGTTACTGTCCCTGATCACCGGTTGAATATCCTCACTGCTACCGTCTCTGATCACCGGGAGAATATCCTCTTCCTTACTGTCCCTGATCACCGGGAGAATATCCTTGCTGTTACTCTCCCTGATCACCGGGAGAATATCCTCACGATTACTGTCCCTTATCACGGGGAGAATATCCTCACTGTTCCTGTCTCTGATCAACACGAGAATATCCTCACTGTTACTGTCTCTGATCACCGGGTGAATATCCTCACTGTTACTGTCCCTGATCACCGGGAGAATATCCTCACTGTTACTGTCCCTGATCACGGGGAGAATATCATCACTGTTCCTGTCTCTGATCAACACGAGAATATCCTCACTGTTACTGTCTCTGATCACCGGGAGAATATCTTCACTGTTACTGTCTCTAATCACCGGGAGAATATCCTCACTGTCACTGTCCCTGATCACCGGGAGAATATCCTCACTGTTACTGTCCCTGATCACCGGGAGAATATCCTCACTGTTACTGTCCCTGATCACCGGGAGAATATCCTCACTATTACTGTCCCTGATCACCGGGAGAATATCCTCACTGTTACTGTCCCTGATCACGGGGAGAATATCCTCCCTGTTACTGTCTCTGATCACCAGGAGAATATCCTCACTGTTACTGTCTCTGATCACGGGGAGAATATCCTCACTGTTATTGTCCCTGATCACCGGGAGAATATCCTCGCTGTTACTGTCCCTGATCACCGGGAGAATATCCTCGCTGTTACTGTCTCTGATCACCGGGAGAATATCCTCACTATTACTGTCCCTGATCACCGCGAGAATATCCTCACTGTTACTGTCCCTGATCACCGGGAGAATATCCTCACTGTTACTGTCCAAGATCACCAGGAGAATATCCTCACTGTTACTGTCTCTGATCATGGGGAGAATATCCTCACTGTTACTGTCCTAGATCACCGGGAGAATATCCTCACTGTTACTGTCCCTGATCACCGGGACAATATCCTCACTATTACAGTCTCTGATCTCCGGGAGAATATCCTCACTGTTACTGACCCTGATCAATGGGAGAATATCCTCACTGTTACTGTCCCTGATCACCAGGAGAATATCCTCACTATTACCTTCCCTGATCACCGGGTGAATATCCTCACTGTTCCTGTCCCTGATCACCGGATGAATATCCTCAATGTTACTGTCCCTGACCACCAGGAGAATATCCTCACTGTTACTGTCTCTGATCACCAGGAGAATATCCTCACTGTTACTGTCCCTGATCGCGGGGAGAATATCCTCACTGTTACTGTCCCTGATCACCAGGACAATATCCTCACTGTTACTGTCTCTGATCACCAGGAGAATATCCTCACTGTTACTGTCTCTGATCACCGGGAGAATATCCTCACTGTTACTGTCCCTGATCACGGGAAAATATCCTCACTGTTACTGTCCCTGATCACGGGGAGAATATCCTCACTGTTACTGTCCATGATCACCGGGAGAATATCCTCACTGTTACTGTCCCTAATCACGGGGAGAATATACTCACTGTTACTGTCCCTGAACACGGGGAGAATATCCTCACTGTTACTGTACCTGATCAACGGGAGAATATCCTCACTGTTACTGTCTCTGATCACAGGGAGAATATCCTCACTGTTACTGTCTCTGATCACCGGGAGAAATCCTCACTGTTACTGTGTCTGATCACAGGGAGAATATCCACACTGTTACTGTGTCTGATCACAGGGAGAATATCCTCACTATTACTGTCCCTGATCACCGGGAGAATATCCTCAATGTTACTGTCCTGGATCTCCGGAAGAATATCCTCACTGTTATTGTCCCTGATTACCGGGAGAATATCCTCACTGTTACTGTCGCTAATCACCGGGAGAATATCCTCACTGTTGCTGTCCTTGATCACCGGGTGAATATCTTCACTGTTACTGTCTCTAATCACCGGGAGAATATCCTCACTGTTACTGTCCCTGATCACCGGGAGAATATCCTCACTGTTACTGTCCCTGATCACCGGGAGAATATCCTCACTATTACTGTCCCTGATCACCGGGAGAATATCCTCACAGTTACTGTCCCTGATCACGGGGAGAATATCCTCCCTGTTACTGTCTCTGATCACCAGGAGAATATCCTCACTGTTACTGTCTCTGATCACGGGGAGAATATCCTCACTGTTATTGTCCCTGATCACCGGGAGAATATCCTCGCTGTTACTGTCCCTGATCACCGGGAGAATATCCTCGCTGTTACTGTCTCTGATCACCGGGAGAATATCCTCACTATTACTGTCCCTGATCACCGCGAGAATATCCTCACTGTTACTGTCCCTGATCACCGGGAGAATATCCTCACTGTTACTGTCCAAGATCACCAGGAGAATATCCTCACTGTTACTGTCTCTGATCACGGGGAGAATATCCTCACTGTAACTGTCCTAGATCACCAGGAGAATATCCTCACTGTTACTGTCCCTGATCACCGGGACAATATCCTCACTATTACAGTCTCTGATCTCCGGGAGAATATCCTCACTGTTACTGACCCTGATCAATGGGAGAATATCCTCACTGTTACTGTCCCTGATCACCAGGAGAATATCCTCACTATTACTGTCCCTGATCACCGGGTGAATATCCTCACTGTTACTGTCCCTGATCACCAGGAGAATATCCTCACTGTTACTGTCTCTGATCACCAGGAGAATATCCTCACTGTTACTGTCCCTGATCACCAGGACAATATCCTCACTGTTACTGTCTCTGATCACCAGGAGAATATCCTCACTGTTACTGTCTCTGATCACCGGGAGAATATCCTCACTGTTACTGTCCCTGATCACGGGAAAATATCCTCACTGTTACTGTCCCTGATCACGGGGAGAATATCCTCACTGTTACTGTCCATGATCACCGGGAGAATATCCTCACTGTTACTGTCCCTAATCACGGGGAGAATATACTCACTGTTACTGTCCCTGATCACGGGGAGAATATCCTCACTGTTACTGTACCTGATCACCGGGAGAATATCCTCACTCTTACTGACTCTGATCAACACGAGAATATCCTCACTGTTACTGTTCCTGATCACGGGGAGAATATCCTCACTGTTACTGTCCCTGATCAACACGAGAATATCCTCACTGTTACTGTCCCTGATCACAGGGAGAATATCCTCACTGTTAATGTCCCTGATCACCGGGAGAATATCCTCACTGTTACTGTCCCTGATCACCGGGAGATAATCCTCAGTGTTACTGTCCCTGATCAACACGAGAATATTCTCACTGTTACTATCTCTGATCAACACAAGAATATCCTCACTGTTACTGTCCCTGATCACCGGGTGCATATCCTCACTGTTACTGTCCCTGATCACGGGGAGAATATCCTCACTGTTACTTTCCTGATCACGGGGAGAATATCCTCACTGTTACTGTCCCTGATCACCAGGAGGATATCCTCACTGTTACTGTCCCTAATCACGGGGAGAATATCCTCACTGTTACTGTCCATGATCACGGGGAGAATATCCTCACTGTTACTGTCTCTGATCAACACGAGAATATCCTCACTGTTACTGTCCCTGATCCCCAGGAGAATATCCTCACTGTTACTGTCCCTGATCACCGGGAGAATATCCTCACTGTTACTGTCCCTGATCCCCAGGAGAATATCCTCACTGTTACTGTCCCTGATCACGGGGAGAATATCCTCACTGTTACTGTCCCTGATCACCGTGAGAATATCCTCACTGTTACTGTCCCTGATCCCCTGGAGAATATCCTCACTGTTACTGTCCCTGATCACGGGGAGAATATCCTCACTGTTACTGTCCCTGATCACCAGGAAAATATCCTCACTGTTACTGTCCCTGAACACGGGGAGAATATCCTCACTCTTACTGACTCTGATCAACACGAGAATATCCTCACTGTTACTGTTCCTGATCACGGGGAGAATATCCTCACTGTTACTGTCCCTGATCAACACGAGAATATCCTCACTGTTACTGTCCCTGATCACAGGGAGAATATCCTTACTGTTAATGTCCCTGATCACCGGGAGAATATCCTCACTGTTACTGTCCCTGATCACCGGGAGATAATCCTCAGTGTTACTGTCCCTGATCAACACGAGAATATTCTCACTGTTACTATCTCTGATCAACACAAGAATATCCTCACTGTTACTGTCCCTGATCACCAGGTGCATATCCTCACTGTTACTGTCCCTGATCACGGGGAGAATATCCTCACTGTTACTTTCCTGATCACGGGGAGAATATCCTCACTGTTACTGTCCCTGATCACTGGGAGAATATCCTCTCTATTACTGTCCCTGATCACCGGGAGAATATCCTCACTGTTACTGTCCCTGATCACGGGGAGAATATCCTCACTGTTACTGTCCTAGATCACCAGGAGAATATTCTCACTGTTACTGTCTCTGATCACAGGGAGAATATCCTCGCTGTTACTGTCCCTGATCACCGGGAGAATATCCTCGCTGTTACTGTCTCTGATCACCGGGAGAATATCCTCACTATTACTGTCCCTGATCACCGCGAGAATATCCTCACTGTTACTGTCCCTGATCACGGGGAGAATATCCTCACTGTTACTGTCCTAGATCACCAGGAGAATATCCTCACTGTTACTGTCCCTGATCACGGGGAGAATATCCTCACTGTTACTGTCCTAGATCACCAGGAGAATATCCTCACTGTTACTGTCCCTGATCACCGGGACAATATCCTCACTATTACAGTCTCTGATCTCCGGGAGAATATCCTCACTGTTACTGTCCTATATCACCAGGAGAATATCCTCACTGTTACTGTCCCTCATCACCGGGAGAATATCCTCACTGTTACTGTCCATGATCACCGGGAGAATATCCTCACTGTTACTGTACCTAATCACGGGGAGAATATACTCACTGTTACTGTCCCTGATCACGGGAAAATATCCTCACTGTTACTGTACCTGATCACCGGGAGAATATCCTCACTGTTACTGTCTCTGATCAACACGAGAATATCCTCACTGTTACTGTTCCTGATCACGGGGAGAATATCCTCACTGTTACTGTCCCTGATCAACACGAGAATATCCTCACTGTTACTGTCCCTGATCACGGGGAGAATATCCTCACTGTTACTGTTCCTGATCACGGGGAGAATATCCTCACTGTTACTGTCCCTGATCAACACGAGAATATCCTCACTGTTACTGTCTCTGATCACCGGGAGAATATCCTCACTGTTACTGTCCCTGATCACGGGGAGAAGATCCTCACTGTTACTGTCCCTGATCACGGGGAGAATATCCTCACTGTTACTGTCCATGATCACCGGGAGAATATCCTCACTGTTACTGTCCCTAATCACGGGGAGAATATCCTCACTGTTACTGTACCTGATCACCGGGAGAATATCCTCACTGTTACTGTCTCTGATCAACACGAGAATATCCTCACTGTTACTGTTCCTGATCACGGGGAGAATATCCTCACTGTTACTGTCCCTGATCAACACGAGAATATCCTCACTGTTACTGTCCCTGATCACAGGGAGAATATCCTCACTGTTAATGTCCCTGATCACCGGGAGAATATCCTCACTGTTACTGTTCCTGATCACCGGGAGATACTCCTCACTGTTACTGTCCCTGATCAACACGAGAATATTCTCACTGTTACTATCTGTGATCAACACAAGAATATCCTCACTGTTACTGTCCCTGATCACCGGGTGAATATCCTCACTGTTACTGTCCCTGATCACGGGTAGAATATCCTCACTGTTACTTTCCTGATCACGGGGAGAATATCCTCACTGTTATGTACCTGATCACGGGGAGAATATCCTCACTGTTACTGTCCTAGATCACCAGGAGGATATCCTCACTGTTACTGTCTCTGATCAACACGAGAATATCCTCACTGTTACTGTCCCTGATCCCCAGGAGAATATCCTCACTGTTACTGTCCCTGATCACGGGGAGAATATCCTCACTGTTACTGTCCCTGATCACCAGGAGAATATCCTCACTGTTACTGTCCCTGAACACAGGGAGAATATCCCCACTGTTAATGTCTCTGATCACCGGGAGCATATCCTCACTGTTATTGTCTCTGATCAACATGAGAATATCCTCACTATTACTGTCCCTGATCACCGGGAGAATATCCTCGCTGTTGCTGTCCCTGATCCCTGGGAGAATATCCTCTCTATTACTGTCCCTGATCACCGGGAGAATATCCTCACTGTTACTGTCCCTGATCACCGGAAGAATATCCTCACTGTTACTGTCCCTGATTATCGGGAGAATATCCTCACTGTTTCTGTCGCTAATCACTGGGAGAATATCCTCACTGTTACTGTCCCTGATCACCGGGTGAATATCCTCACTGTTACTGTCCCTGATCACCGGTTGAATATCCTCACTGCTACTGTCTCTGATCACCGGGAGAATATCCTCTCCCTTACTGTCCCTGATCACCGGGAGAATATCCTTGCTGTTACTCTCCCTGATCACCGGGAGAATATCCTCACGATTACTGTCCCTTATCACGGGGAGAATATCCTCACTGTTCCTGTCTCTGATCAACACGAGAATATCCTCACTGTTACTGTCTCTGATCACCGGGTGAATATCCTCACTGTTACTGTCCCTGATCACCGGGAGAATATCCTCACTGTTACTGTCCCTGATCACGGGGAGAATATCATCACTGTTCCTGTCTCTGATCAACACGAGAATATCCTCACTGTTACTGTCTCTGATCACCGGGAGAATATCTTCACTGTTACTGTCTCTAATCACCGGGAGAATATCCTCACTGTCACTGTCCCTGATCACCGGGAGAATATCCTCACTGTTACTGTCCCTGATCACCGGGAGAATATCCTCACTGTTACTGTCCCTGATCACCGGGAGAATATCCTCACTGTTACTGTCCCTGATCACCGGGAGAATATCCTCACTATTACTGTCCCTGATCACCGGGAGAATATCCTCACTGTTACTGTCCCTGATCACGGGGAGAATATCCTCCCTGTTACTGTCTCTGATCACCAGGAGAATATCCTCACTGTTACTGTCTCTGATCACGGGGAGAATATCCTCACTGTTATTGTCCCTGATCACCGGGAGAATATCCTCGCTGTTACTGTCCCTGATCACCGGGAGAATATCCTCGCTGTTACTGTCTCTGATCACCGGGAGAATATCCTCACTATTACTGTCCCTGATCACCGCGAGAATATCCTCACTGTTACTGTCCCTGATCACCGGGAGAATATCCTCACTGTTACTGTCCAAGATCACCAGGAGAATATCCTCACTGTTACTGTCTCTGATCATGGGGAGAATATCCTCACTGTTACTGTCCTAGATCACCGGGAGAATATCCTCACTGTTACTGTCCCTGATCACCGGGACAATATCCTCACTATTACAGTCTCTGATCTCCGGGAGAATATCCTCACTGTTACTGACCCTGATCAATGGGAGAATATCCTCACTGTTACTGTCCCTGATCACCAGGAGAATATCCTCACTATTACCTTCCCTGATCACCGGGTGAATATCCTCACTGTTCCTGTCCCTGATCACCGGATGAATATCCTCAATGTTACTGTCCCTGATCACCAGGAGAATATCCTCACTGTTACTGTCTCTGATCACCAGGAGAATATCCTCACTGTTACTGTCCCTGATCGCGGGGAGAATATCCTCACTGTTGCTGTCCCTGATCACCAGGACAATATCCTCACTGTTACTGTCTCTGATCACCAGGAGAATATCCTCACTGTTACTGTCTCTGATCACCGGGAGAATATCCTCACTGTTACTGTCCCTGATCACGGGAAAATATCCTCACTGTTACTGTCCCTGATCACGGGGAGAATATCCTCACTGTTACTGTCCATGATCACCGGGAGAATATCCTCACTGTTACTGTCCCTAATCACGGGGAGAATATACTCACTGTTACTGTCCCTGATCACGGGGAGAATATCCTCACTGTTACTGTACCTGATCAATGGGAGAATATCCTCACTGTTACTGTCTCTGATCACAGGGAGAATATCCTCACTGTTACTGTCTCTGATCACCGGGAGAAATCCTCACTGTTACTGTGTCTGATCACAGGGAGAATATCCACACTGTTACTGTGTCTGATCACAGGGAGAATATCCTCACTATTACTGTCCCTGATCACCGGGAGAATATCCTCAATGTTACTGTCCTGAATCACCGGAAGAATATCCTCACTGTTATTGTCCCTGATTACCGGGAGAATATCCTCACTGTTACTGTCGCTAATCACCGGGAGAATATCCTCACTGTTGCTGTCCTTGATCACCGGGTGAATATCTTCACTGTTACTGTCTCTAATCACCGGGAGAATATCCTCACTGTTACTGTCCCTGATCACCGGGAGAATATCCTCACTGTTACTGTCCCTGATCACCGGGAGAATATCCTCACTATTACTGTCCCTGATCACCGGGAGAATATCCTCACAGTTACTGTCCCTGATCACGGGGAGAATATCCTCCCTGTTACTGTCTCTGATCACCAGGAGAATATCCTCACTGTTACTGTCTCTGATCACGGGGAGAATATCCTCACTGTTATTGTCCCTGATCACCGGGAGAATATCCTCGCTGTTACTGTCCCTGATCACCGGGAGAATATCCTCGCTGTTACTGTCTCTGATCACCGGGAGAATATCCTCACTATTACTGTCCCTGATCACCGCGAGAATATCCTCACTGTTACTGTCCCTGATCACCGGAGAATATCCTCACTGTTACTGTCCAAGATCACCAGGAGAATATCCTCACTGTTACTGTCTCTGATCACGGGGAGAATATCCTCACTGTTACTGTCCTAGATCACCAGGAGAATATCCTCACTGTTACTGTCCCTGATCACCGGGACAATATCCTCACTATTACAGTCTCTGATCTCCGGGAGAATATCCTCACTGTTACTGACCCTGATCAATGGGAGAATATCCTCACTGTTACTGTCCCTGATCACCAGGAGAATATCCTCACTATTACTGTCCCTGATCACCGGGTGAATATCCTCACTGTTCCTGTCCCTGATCACCGGATGAATATCCTCAATGTTACTGTCCCTGATCACCATGAGAATATCCTCACTGTTACTGTCTCTGATCACCAGGAGAATATCCTCACTGTTACTGTCCCTGATCGCGGGGAGAATATCCTCACTGTTACTGTCCCTGATCACCAGGAGAATATCCTCACTGTTACTGTCTCTGATCACCAGGAGAATATCCTCACTGTTACTGTCCCTGATCACCAGGACAATATCCTCACTGTTACTGTCTCTGATCACCAGGAGAATATCCTCACTGTTACTGTCTCTGATCACCGGGAGAATATCCTCACTGTTACTGTCCCTGATCACGGGAAAATATCCTCACTGTTACTGTCCCTGATCACGGGGAGAATATCCTCACTGTTACTGTCCATGATCACCGGGAGAATATCCTCACTGTTACTGTCCCTAATCACGGGGAGAATATACTCACTGTTACTGTCCCTGATCACGGGGAGAATATCCTCACTGTTACTGTACCTGATCACCGGGAGAATATCCTCACTCTTACTGACTCTGATCAACACGAGAATATCCTCACTGTTACTGTTCCTGATCACGGGGAGAATATCCTCACTGTTACTGTCCCTGATCAACACGAGAATATCCTCACTGTTACTGTCCCTGATCACAGGGAGAATATCCTCACTGTTAATGTCCCTGATCACCGGGAGAATATCCTCACTGTTACTGTCCCTGATCACCGGGAGATAATCCTCAGTGTTACTGTCCCTGATCAACACGAGAATATTCTCACTGTTACTATCTCTGATCAACACAAGAATATCCTCACTGTTACTGTCCCTGATCACCGGGTGCATATCCTCACTGTTACTGTCCCTGATGACGGGGAGAATATCCTCACTGTTACTTTCCTGATCACGGGGAGAATATCCTCACTGTTACTGTCCCTGATCACCAGGAGGATATCCTCACTGTTACTGTCCCTAATCACGGGGAGAATATCCTCACTGTTACTGTCCATGATCACGGGGAGAATATCCTCACTGTTACTGTCTCTGATCAACACGAGAATATCCTCACTGTTACTGTCCCTGATCCCCAGGAGAATATCCTCACTGTTACTGTCCCTGATCACCGGGAGAATATCCTCACTGTTACTGTCCCTGATCCCCAGGAGAATATCCTCACTGTTACTGTCCCTGATCACGGGGAGAATATCCTCACTGTTACTGTCCCTGATCACCGTGAGAATATCCTCACTGTTACTGTCCCTGATCCCCTGGAGAATATCCTCACTGTTACTGTCCCTGATCACGGGGAGAATATCCTCACTGTTACTGTCCCTGATCACCAGGAAAATATCCTCACTGTTACTGTCCCTGAACACGGGGAGAATATCCCCACTGTTACTGTCTCTGATCACCGGGAGCATATCCTCACTGTTATTGTCTCTGATCAACATGAGAATATCCTCACTATTACTGTCCCTGATCACCGGGAGAATATCCTCGCTGTTGCTGTCCCTGATCCCTGGGAGAATATCCTCACTATTACTGTCCCTGATCACCGGGAGAATATCCTCACTGTTACTGTCCCTGATCACCGGAAGAATATCCTCACTGTTACTGTCCCTGATTACCGGGAGAATATCCTCACTGTTTCTGTCGCTAATCACTGGGAGAATATCCTCACTGTTACTGTCCCTGATCACCGGGAGAATATCCTCACTGTTACTGTCCCTGATCACCGGGAGAATATCCTCATTATTACTGTCCCTGATCACCTGGAGAATATCCTCACTGTTACTGTCCCTGATCACGGGGAGAATATCCTCCCTGTTACTGTCTCTGATCACCAGGAGAATATCCTCACTGTTACTGTCCCTGATCACCGGGAGAATATCCTCGCTGTTACTGTCCCTGATCACCGGGAGAATATCCTCGCTGTTACTGTCCCTGATCCCCAGGAGAATATCCTCACTGTTCCTGTCTCTGATCAACACGAGAATATCCTCACTGTTACCGTCCCTGATCACCGGGTGAATATCCTCACTGTTACTGTGTCTAATCACCGGGAGAATATCCTCACTGTTACTGTCCCTGATCACCGGGAGAATATCCTCACTGTTACTGACCCTGATCACCGGGAGAATATCCTCACTATTACTGTCCCTGATCACCGGGAGAATATCCTCACTGTTACTGTCCCTGATCACGGGGAGAATATCCTCCCTGTTACTGTCTCTGATCACCAGGAGAATATCCTCACTGTTACTGTCTCTGATCACGGGGAGAATATCCTCACTGTTACTGTCCCTGATCACCGGGAGAATATCCTCGCTGTTACTGTCCCTGATCACCGGGAGAATATCCTCGCTGTTACTGTCTCTGATCACCGGGAGAATATCCTCACTATTACTGTCCCTGATCACCGCGAGAATATCCTCACTGTTACTGTGCCTGAACACGGGGAGAATATCCTCACTGTTACTGTCCTAGATCACCAGGAGAATATCCTCACTGTTACTGTCCCTGATCACGGGGAGAATATCCTCACTGTTACTATCCTAGATCACCAGGAGAATATCCTCACTGTTACTGTCCCTGATCACCGGGACAATATCCTCAATATTACAGTCTCTGATCTCCGGGAGAATATCCTCACTGTTACTGTCCTAGATCACCAGGAGAATATCCTCACTGTTACTGTCCCTGATCACCGGGAGAATATCCTCACTGTTACTGTCCATGATCACCGGGAGAATATCCTCACTGTTACTGTCCCTAATCACGGGGAGAATATAATCACTGTTACTGTCCCTGATCACGGGGAGAATATCCTCACTGTTACTGTACCTGATCACCGGGAGAATATCCTCACTATTACTGTCTCTGATCACCGGGAGAATATCATCACTGTTACTGTCCCTGATCACCGGGAGAATATCCTCACTGTTACTGTCCCTGATCACCGGGACAGTATCCTCACTGTTACTGTCCCAGATCAACACCAGAATATCCTCACTGTTACCGTCCCTGATCACCGGGTGAATATCCTCACTGTTACTGTCCCTGATCACGGGGAGAATATCCTCACTGTTCCTGTCTCTGATCAACACGAGAATATCCTCACTGTTACCGTCCCTGATCACCGGGTGAATATCCTCACTGTTACTGTCTCTAATCACCGGGAGAATATCCTCACTGTTACTGTCCCTGATCACCGGGAGAATATCCTCACTGTTACTGTCCCTGATCAACGGGAGAATATCCTCATTATTACTGTCCCTGACCACCTGGAGAATATCCTCACTGTTACTGTCCCTGATCACGGGGAGAATATCCTCACTGTTACTGTCTCTAATCACCGGGAGAATATCCTCACTGTTACTGTCCCTGATCACCGGGAGAATATCCTCACTGTTACTGTCCCTGATCAACGGGAGAATATCCTCATTATTACTGTCCCTGACCACCTGGAGAATATCCTCACTGTTACTGTCCCTGATCACGGGGAGAATATCCTCCCTGTTACTGTCTCTGATCACCAGGAGAATATCCTCACTGTTACTGTCCCTGATCACCGGGAGAATATCCTCACTGTTACTGTCCCTGATCACCGGGAGAATATCCTCACTATTACTGTCCCTGATCACCGGGAGAATATCCTCACTGTTACTGTCCCTGATCACGGGGAGAATATCCTCCCTGTTACTGTCTCTGATCACCAGGAGAATATCCTCACTGTTACTGTCTCTGATCACGGGGAGAATATCCTCACTGTTACTGTCCCTGATCACCGGGAGAATATCCTCGCTGTTACTGTCCCTGATCACCGGGAGAATATCCTCGCTGTTACTGTCTCTGATCACCGGGAGAATATCCTCACTATTACTGTCCCTGATCACCGCGAGAATATCCTCACTGTTACTGTCCCTGAACATGGGGAGAATATCCTCACTGTTACTGTCCTAGATCACCAGGAGAATATCCTCACTGTTACTGTCCCTGATCACGGGGAGAATATCCTCACTGTTACTGTCCTAGATCACCAGGAGAATATCCTCACTGTTACTGTCCCTGATCACCGGGACAATATCCTCAATATTACAGTCTCTGATCTCCGGGAGAATATCCTCACTGTTACTGTCCTAGATCACCAGGAGAATATCCTCACTGTTACTGTCCCTGATCACCGGGAGAATATCCTCACTGTTACTGTCCATGATCACCGGGAGAATATCCTCACTGTTACTGTCCGTAATCACGGGGAGAATATACTCACTGTTACTGTCCCTGATCACGGGGAGAATATCCTCACTGTTACTGTACCTGATCACCGGGAGAATATCCTCACTGTTACTGTCTCTGATCAACACGAGAATAACCTCACTGTTACTGTTCCTGATCACGGGGAGAATATCCTCACTGTTACTGTCCCTGATCAACACGAGAATATCCTCACTGTTACTGTCCCTGATCACAGGGAGAATATCCTCACTGTTAATGTCCCTGATCACCGGGAGAATATCCTCACTGTTACTGTCCCTGATCACCGGGAGATAATCCTCAGTGTTACTGTCCCTAATCAACACGAGAATATTCTCACTGTTACTATCTCTGATCAACACAAGAATATCCTCACTGTTACTGTCCCTGATCACCGGGTGAATATCCTCACTGTTACTGTCCCTGATCCCCAGGAGAATATCCTCACTGTTACTGTCCCTGATCACGGGGAGAATATCCTCACTGTTACTGTCCCTGATCACCAGGGGAATATCCTCACTGTTACTGTCCCTGATCACGGGGAGAATATCCTCACTGTTACTGTCCCTGATCCCCAGGAGAATATCCTCACTGTTACTGTCCCTGATCACGGGGAGAATATCCTCACTGTTACTGTCCCTGATCACCAGGAGAATATCCTCACTGTTACTGTCCCTGAACACGGGGAGAATATCCCCACTGTTACTGTCTCTGATCACCGGGAGCATATCCTCACTGTTATTGTCTCTGATCAACATGAGAATATCCTCACTATTACTGTTCCTGATCACCGGGAGAATATCCTCGCTGTTGCTGTCCCTGATCCCTGGGAGAATATCCTCACTATTACTGTCCCTGATCACCGGGAGAATATCCTCACTGTTACTGTCCCTGATCACCGGAAGAATATCCTCACTGTTACTGTCCCTGATTACCGGGAGAATATCCTCACTGTTTCTGTCGCTAATCACTGGGAGAATATCCTCACTGTTACTGTCCCTGATCACCGGGTGAATATCCTCACTGTTACTGTCTCTGATCACTGGGAGAATATCCTCTCCCTTACTGTCCCTGATCACCGGGAGAATATCCTTGCTGTTACTGTCCCTGATCACCGGGAGAATATCCTCACGATTACTGTCCCTTATCACCGGGAGAATATCCTCACTGTTACTGTCCCTGATCACTGGGGTAAAACCTCCCTGTTACTGTCTCTGATCACCAGGAGAATATCCTCACTGTTACTGTCCCTGATCACCGGGACAATATCCTCACTATTACTGTCTCTGATCACCGGGAGAATATCATCACTGTTACTGTCCCTGATCACCGGGAGAATATCCTCACTGTTACTGTCCCTGATCACCGGGACAGTATCCTCACTGTTCCTGTCCCAGATCAACACCAGAATATCCTCACTGTTACCGTCCCTGATCACCGGGTGAATATCCTCACTGTTACTGTCCCTGATCACGGGGAGAATATCCTCACTGTTCCTGACTCTGATCAACATGAGAATATCCTCACTGTTACCGTCCCTGATCACCGGGTGAATATCCTCACTGTTACTGTCTCTAATCACCGGGAGAATATACTCACTGTTACTGTCCCTGATCACCGGGAGAATATCCTCACTGTTACTGTCCCTGATCACCGGGAAAATATCCTCACTGTTACTGTCCCTGATCACCGGGAGAATATCCTCACTGTTACTGTCCCTGATCACGGGGAGAATATCCTCCCTGTTACTGTCTCTGATCACCAGGAGAATATCCTCACTGTTACTGTCTCACATCAAGGGCAGAATATCCTCACTGATACTGTCCCTGATCACCGGGAGAATATCCTCGCTGTTACTGTCCCTGATCACCGGGAGAATATCCTCGCTGTTACTGTCCCTGATCACGGGGAGAATATCCTCACTGTTACTGTCCCTGATCACGGGGAGAATATCCTCACTGTTACTGTCTCTGATCACCAGGAGAATATCCTCACTGTTACTGTCTCTGATCACGGGGAGAATATCCTCACTGTTACCGTCCCTGATCACCGGGTGAATATCCGCACTGTTACTGTGTCTAATCACCGGGAGAATATCCTCACTGTTACTGTCCCTGATCACCGGGAGAATATCCTCACTGTTACTGTCCCTGATCACCGGGAGAATATCCTCACTATTACTGTCCCTGATCACAGGGAGAATATCCTCACTGTTACTGTCCCTGATCACGGGGAGAATATCCTCCCTGTTACTGTCTCTGATCACCAGGAGAATATCCTCACTGTTACTGTCTCTGATCAAGGGGAGAATATCCTCACTGTTACTGTCCCTGATCACCGGGAGAATATCCTCGCTGTTACTGTCCCTGATCACCGGGAGAATATCCTCGCTGTTACTGTCTCTGATCACCGGGGAATATCCTCACTATTACTGTCCCTGATCACCGCGAGAATATCCTCACTGTTACTGTCCCTGAACACGGGGAGAATATCCTCACTGTTACTGTCCTAGATCACCAGGAGAATATCCTCACTGTTACTGTCCCTGATCACCGGGAGAATATCCTCACTGTTACTGTCCATGATCACCGGGAGAATATCCTCACTGTTACTGTCCCTAATCACGGGGAGAATATACTCACTGTTACTGTCCCTGATCACGGGGAGAATATCCTCACTGTTACTGTACCTGATCACCGGGAGAATATCCTCACTGTTACTGTCTCTGATCAACACGAGAATATCCTCACTGTTACTGTTCCTGATCACGGGGAGAATATCCTCACTGTTACTGTCCCTGATCAACACGAGAATATCCTCACTGTTACTGTCCCTGATCACAGGGAGAATATCCTCACTGTTAAAGTCCCTGATCACCAGGAGAATATCCTCACTGTTACTGTCCCTGATCACCGGGAGATAATCCTCAGTGTTACTGTCCCTGATCAACACGAGAATATTCTCACTGTTACTATCTCTGATCAACACAAGAATATCCTCACTGTTACTGTCCCTGATCACCGGGTGAATATCCTCACTGTTACTGTGCCTGATCCCCAGGAGAATATCCTCACTGTTACTGTCCCTGATCACGGGGAGAATATCCTCACTGTTACTGTCCCTGATCACGGGGAGAATATCCTCACTGTTACTGTCCCTGATCCCCAGGAGAATATCCTCACTGTTACTGTCCCTGATCACGGGGAGAATATCCTCACTGTTACTGTCCCTGATCACCAGGAGAATATCCTCACTGTTACTGTCCCTGAACACGGGGAGAATATCCCCACTGTTACTGTCTCTGATCACCGGGAGCATATCCTCACTGTTATTGTCTCTGATCAACATGAGAATATCCTCACTATTACTGTCCCTGATCACCGGGAGAATATCCTCGCTGTTGCTGTCCCTGATCCCTGGGAGAATATCCTCACTATTACTGTCCCTGATCACCGGGAGAATATCCTCACTGTTACTGTCCCTGATCACCGGAAGAATATCCTCACTGTTACTGTCCCTGATCACGGGGAGAATATCCTCACTGTTCCTGACTCTGATCAACACGAGAATATCCTCACTGTTACCGTCCCTGATCACCGGGTGAATATCCTCACTGTTACTGTCTCTAATCACCGGGAGAATATCCGCACTGTTACTGTCCCTGATCACCGGGAGAATATCCTCACTGTTACTGTCCCTGATCACCGGGAGAATATCCTCACTGTTACTGTCCCTGATCACCGGGAGAATATCCTCACTGTTACTGTCCCTGATCACGGGGAGAATATCCTCCCTGTTCCTGTCTCTGATCAGCAGGAGAATATCCTCACTGTTACTGTCTCAGATCACGGGCAGAATATCCTCACTGTTACTGTCCCTGATCACCGGGAGAATATCCTCGCTGTTACTGTCCCTGATCTCCGGGAGAATATCCTCGCTGTTACTGTCCCTGATCACGGGGAGAATATCCTAACTGTTACTGTCCCTGATCACGGGGAGAATATCCTCCCTGTTACTGTCTCTGATCACCAGGAGAATATCCTCACTGTTACTGTCTCTGATCACGGGGAGAATATCCTCACTGTTACTGTCCCTGATCGCCGGGTGAATATCCTCACTGTTACTGTGTCTAATCACCGGGAGAATATCCTCACTGTTACTGTCCCTGATCACCGGGAGAATATCCTCACTGTTACTGTCCCTGAACACCGGGAGAATATCTTCACTATTACTGTCCCTGATCACCGGGAGAATATCCTCACTGTTACTGTCCCTGATCACGGGGAGAATATCCTCCCTGTTACTGTCTCTGATCACCAGGAGAATATCCTCACTGTTACTGTCTCTGATCAACACGAGAATATCCTCACTGTTACTGTCCCTGATCACCGGGAGAATATCCTCGCTGTTACTGTCCCTGATCACCGGGAGAATATCCTCGCTGTTACTGTCTCTGATCACCGGGAGAATATCCTCACTATTACTGTCCCTGATCACCGCGAGAATATCCTCACTGTTACTGTCCCTGAACACGGGGAGAATATCCTCACTGTTACTGTCCTAGATCACCAGGAGAATATCCTCACTGTTACTGTCCCTGATCACGGGGAGAATATCCTCACTGTTACTGTCCTAGATCACCAGGAGAATATCCTCACTGTTACTGTCCCTGATCACCGGGACAATATCCTCAATATTACAGTCTCTGATCTCCGGGAGAATATCCTCACTGTTACTGTCCTAGATCACCAGGAGAATATCCTCACTGTTACTGTCCCTGATCACTGGGAGAATATCCTCACTGTTACTGTCCATGATCACCGGGAGAATATCCTCACTGTTCATGTCCCTAATCACGGGGAGAATATACTCACTGTTACTGTCCCTGATCACGGGGAGAATATCCTCACTGTTACTGTACCTGATCACCGGGAGAATATCCTCACTGTTACTGTCTCTGATCAACACGAGAATATCCTCACTGTTACTGTTCCTGATCACGGGGAGAATATCCTCACTGTTACTGTCCCTGATCAACACGAGAATATCCTCACTGTTACTGTCCCTGATCACAGGGAGAATATCCTCTCTGTTAATGTCCCTGATCACCGGGAGAATATCCTCACTGTTACTGTCCCTGATCACCGGGAGATAATCCTCAGTGTTACTGTCCCTGATCAACACGAGAATATTCTCACTGTTACTATCTCTGATCAACACAAGAATATCCTCACTGTTACTGTCCCTGATCCCCAGGAGAATATCCTCACTGTTACTGTCCCTGATCACGGGGAGAATATCCTCACTGTTACTGTCCCTGATCACCAGGAGAATATCCTCACTGTTACTGTCCCTGATCACGGGGAGAATATCCTCACTGTTACTGTCCCTGATCCCCAGGAGAATATCCTCACTGTTACTGTCCCTGATCACAGGGAGAATATCCTCACTGTTACTGTCCCTGATCACCAGGAGAATATCCTCACTGTTACTGTCCCTGAACACGGGGAGAATATCCCCACTGTTACTGTCTCTGATCACCGGGAGCATATCCTCACTGTTATTGTCTCTGATCAACATGAGAATATCCTCACTCTTACTGTCCCTGATCACCGGGAGAATATCCTCGCTGTTGCTGTCCCTGATCCCTGGGAGAATATCCTCACTATTACTGTCCCTGATCACCGGGAGAATATCCTCACTGTTACTGTCCCTGATCACCGGAAGAATATCCTCGCTGTTACTGTCCCTGATTACCGGGAGAATATCCTCACTGTTTCTGTCGCTAATCACTGGGAGAATATCCTCACTGTTACTGTCCCTGATCACCGGGTGAATATCCTCACTGTTACTGTCTCTGATCACCGGGAGAATATCCTCTCCCTTGCTGTCCCTGATCACCGGGAGAATATCCTTGCTGTTACTGTCCCTGATCACCGGGAGAATATCCTCACGATTACTGTCCCTTATCACGGGGAGAATATCCCCACTGTTACTGTCCCTGATCACTGGGGTAAAACCTCCCTGTTACTGTCTCTGATCACCAGGAGAATATCGTCACTGTTACTGTCCCTTATCACCGGGACACTATCCTCACTATTACTGTCTCTGATCACCGGGAGAATATCATCACTGTTACTGTCCCTGATCACCGGGAGAATATCCTCACTGTTACTGTCCCTGATCACCGGGACAGTATCCTCACTGTTACTGTCCCAGATCAACACCAGAATATCCTCACTGTTACCGTCCCTGATCACCGGGTGAATATCCTCACTGTTACTGTCCCTGATCACCGGGTGAATATCCTCACTGTTACTGTCTCTAATCACCGGGAGAATATCCTCACTGTTCCTGACTCTGATCAACACGAGAATATCCTCACTGTTACCGTCCCTGATCACCGGGTGAATATCCTCACTGTTACTGTCTCTAATCACCGGGAGAATATCCTCACTGTTACTGTCCCTGATCACCGGGAGAATATCCTCACTGTTACTGTCCCTGATCACCGGGAGAATATCCTCACTATTACTGTCCCTGATCACCGGGAGAATATCCTCACTGTTACTGTCCCTGATCACGGGGAGAATATCCTCCCTGTTACTGTCTCTGATCACCAGGAGAATATCCTCACTGTTACTGTCTCAGATCACGGGGAGAATATCCTCACTGTTACTCTCCCTGATCACCGGGAGAATATCCTCACGATTACTGTCCCTTATCACCGGGAGAATATCCTCGCTGTTACGGTCCCTGATCACGGGGAGAATATCCTCACTGTTCCTGTCTCTGATCAACACGAGAATATCCTCACTGTTACCGTCCCTGATCACCGGGTGAATATCCTCACTGTTACTGTGTCTAATCACCGGGAGAATATCCTCACTGTTACTGTCCCTGATCACCGGGAGAATATCCTCACTATTACTGTCCCTGATCACCGGGAGAATATCCTCACTGTTACTGTCCCTGATCACGGGGAGAATATCCTCCCTGTTACTGTCTCTGATCACCAGGAGAATATCCTCACTGTTACTGTCTCTGATCACGGGGAGAATATCCTCACTGTTCCTGTCCCTGATCACCGGGAGAATATCCTCGCTGTTACTGTCCCTGATCACCGGTAGAATATCCTCGCTGTTACTGTCTCTGATCACCGGGAGAATATCCTCACTATTACTGTCCCTGATCACCGCGAGAATATCCTCACTGTTACTGTCCCTGATCACGGGGAGAATATCCTCACTGTTACTGTCCTAGATCACCAGGAGAATATCCTCACTGTTACTGTCCCTGATCACGGGGAGAATATCCTCACTGTTACTGTCCTAGATCACCAGGAGAATATCCTCACTGTTACTGTCCCTGATCACCGGGACAATATCCTCACTATTACAGACTCTGATCTCCGGGAGAATATCCTCACTGTTACTGTCCCTGATCACCGGGAGAATATCCTCACTGTTACTGTCCCTGATCACCGGGAGAATATCCTCACTGTTACTGTCCCTAATCACGGGGAGAATATACTCACTGTTACTGTCCCTGATCACGGGGAGAATATCCTCACTGTTACGGTACCTGATCACCGGGAGAATATCCTCACTGTTACTGTCTCTGATCAACACGAGAATATCCTCACTGTTACTGTTCCTGATCACGGGGAGAATATCCTCACTGTTACTGTCCCTGATCAACACGAGAATATCCTCACTGTTACTGTCCCTGATCACAGGGAGAATATCCTCACTGTTAATGTCCCTGATCACCGGGAGAATATCCTCACTGTTACTGTCCCTGATCACCGGGAGATAATCCTCAGTGTTACTGTCCTTGATCAACACGAGAATATTCTCACTGTTACTATCTCTGATCAACACAAGAATATCCACACTGTTACTGTCCCTGATCAGCGGGTGAATATCCTCACTGTTACTGTCCCTGATCACGGGGAGAATATCCTCACTGTTACTGTCCCTGATCACCAGGAGGATATCCTCACTGTTACAGTCTCTGATCAACACGAGAATATCCTCACTGTTACTGTCCCTGATCCCCAGGAGAATATCCTCACTGTTACTGTCCCTGATCACGGGGAGAATATCCTCACTGTTACTGTCCCTGATCACGGGGAGAATATCCTCACTGTTACTGTCCCTGAACACGGGGAGAATATCCCCACTGTTACTGTCTCTGATCACCGGGAGCATATCCTCACTGTTATTGTCTCTGATCACAGGGGGAATATACTCACTGTTACTGTCTCTGATCAACATGAGAATATCCTCACTATTACTGTCCCTGATCACCGGGAGAATATCCTCGCTGTTGCTGTCCCTGATCCCTGGGAGAATATCCTCACTGTTACTGTCCCTGATTACCGGGAGAATATCCTCACTGTTTCTGTCGCTAATCACTGGGAGAATATCCTCACTGTTACTGTCCCTGATCACCGGGTGAATATCCTCACTGTTACTGTCTCTGATCACCGGGAGAATATCCTCTCCCTTACTGTCCCTGATCACCGGGAGAATAACCTGGCTGTTACTGTCCCTGATCACCGGGAGAATATCCTCACTGTTACTGTCTCTGATCACAGGAAGCATATCCTCACTGTTACTGTGTCTAATCACCGGGAGCATATCCTCACTGTTACTGTATCTGATCACAGGGAGAATATCCTCACTATTACTGTCCCTGATCACCGGGTGAATATCCTCACTGTTACTGTCCCTGATCACCGGGTGAATATCCTCAATGTTACTGTCCCTGATCACCAGGAGAATATCCTTAATGTTACTGTCCCTGATCACCGGGAGAATATCCTCACTGTTACTGTCTCTGATCACCGGGTGAATATCCTCAATGTTACTGTCCCTGATCACAGGGAGAATATCCTCAATATTACTGTCCCTGATCACCGGGAGAATATCCTCACTATTACTGTCCCTGATCACCGGGTGAATATCCTCACTGTTACTGTCCCTGATCACCGGGTGAATATCCTCAATGTCACTGTCCCTGATCACCACGAGAATATTCTCACTGTTACTGTCCCTGATCACCGGGAGAATATACTCACTGTTACTGTCCCTGATCAAGGGGAGAATATCCTCACTGTTCCTGTCCCTGATCACCAGGAGAATATCTTCACTGTTACTGTCCCTGATCACTGGGAGAATATCCTCACTGTTACGGTACCTGATCACCAGGAGAATATCCTCACTGCAAATGTCCCTGATCACCGGGAAAATATCCTCACTGTTACTGTCCCTGATCACGGGGAGAATATCCTCACTGTTACTGTCTCTGATCAACACGAGAATATCCTCACTGTTACTGTACCTGATCACCGGGAGAATATCCTCACTGTTACTGTCCATGATCAACACGAGAATATTCTCACTGTTACTGTCCCTGATGTCGGGGAGAATATCTTCACTGTTACTGTCCCTGATCAACACGAGAATATCCTCACTGTTACTGTCCCTGATCACAGGGAGAATATCCTCACTGTTAATGTCCCTGATCGCCGGGAGAATATCCTCCCTGTTACTGTCTCTGATCACGGGGAGAATATCCTCACTGTTACTGTCCCTGATCACCAGGTGAATATCCTCACTATTACTGTTCCTGATCACCGGGTGAATATCCTCACTGTTACTGTCCCTGATCACTGGGAGAATATCCTCACTGTTACTGTCCCTGATCACTAGGACATTATCCTCACTGTTACTGTCTCTGATCACCGGGTGAATATCCTCACTGTTATTGTCCCTGATCACCGGGTGAATATCCTCACTGTTACTGTCCCTGATCACGGGGAGAATATACTCACTGTTACTGTACCTGATCACTGGGAGAATATCCTCACTGTTACTGTCTCTGATCAACATGAGAATATCCTCACTGTTACTGTCCCTGATCACGGGTGAGAATATCATCACTGTTACTGTCCCTGATCAAAACGAGAATATCCTCACTGTTACTGTCCCTGATCACAGGGAGAATATCCTCACTGTTAATGTCCCTGATCACCGGGAAAATATCCTCACTGTTACTGTCCCTGATCACGGGGAGAATATCCTCACTGTTACTGTCTCTGATCAACACAAGAATATCCTCACTGTTACTGTCCCTGATCACCGGGTGAATATCCTCACTGTTACTGTCCCTGATCACCGGGTGAATATCCTCACTGTTACTGTCCCTGATCACGGGGAGAATATCCTCACTGTTACTTTCCTGATCACGGGGAGAATATCCTCACTGTTACAGTCTCTGATCAACACGAGAATATCCTCACTGTTACTGTCCCTGATCCCCAGGAGAATATCCTCACTGTTACTGTCCCTGATCACCGGGAGAATATCCTCACTGTTAATGTCCCTGATCACCGGGAGAATATCCTCACTGTTACTGTCCCTGATCACGGGGAGAATATCCTCACTGTTACTGTCCCTGATCAACACGAAAATATTCTCACTGTTATTGTCTCTGATCACAGGGAGAATATACTCAGTGTTACTGTCTCTGATCACCGGGAGAATATCCTCACTGTTACTGTCCCTGATCACCGGGTGAATATCCTCACTGTTACTGTCCCTGATCACGGGGAGAATATCCTTACTGTTACTGTCCCTGATCACAGGGAGAATATCCTCACTGTTACTGTCCGTGATCACCAGGAGAATATCCTCACTGTTATTGTACCTGATCACCGGAGAATATCCTCAGTGTTACAGTCCCTGATCACCGGGAGAATATCCTAACTGTTACTGTTCCTGATCACCGGGAGAATATCCTCACTGTTACTGTCCCTGATCACTAGGACATTATCCTCACTGTCACTGTTCCTGATCACCGGGAGAATATACTCACTGTTACTGTCCCTGATCACGGGGAGAATATCCTCACTGTTACTGTCCCTGATCACGGGGAGAATATCCTCACTGTTACTGTCCCTGATCACCGGGAGAATATCCTCACTGTTATGTCCCTGATCACCGGGTGAATATCCTCACTGTTACTGTCCCTGATCACCGGGAGAATATCCTCACTGTTACTGTCCCTGATCACTGGGTGAATATCCTCACTGTTACTATCCCTGATCACCGGGAGAATATCCTCACTGTTACTGTCCCTGATCCCCAGGAGAATATCCTCACTGTTACTGTCCCTCATCCCCAGGAGAATATCCTCACCGTTACTGTCCCTGATTACCGGGAGAATATCCTCACTGTTACTGTCCCTGATCACTAGGAAAATATCGTCACTGGGACTGTCCCTGATCACCGGGAGAATATCCTCACTGTTACTGTCCCTGATCACCGGGAGAATATCCTCACTGTTACTGTCCCTGATCACCGTGAGAATATCCTCACTGTTACTGTCCCTAATCACGGGGAGAATATCCTCACTGTTACTGTCCCTGATCAACACGAGAATATCCTCACTGTTACTGTCCCTGATCACCGGGAGAATATCCTCACTGTTACTGTCTCTGATCAACACGAGAATATCCTCACTGTTACTGTCCCTGATCACAGGGAGAATATCCTCACTGTTAATGTCCCTGATCGCCGGGAGAATATCCTCACTGTTACTGTCCCTGATCACGGGGAGAATATCCTCACTGTTACTGTCCCTGATCAACACGAGAATATCCTCACTGTTACTGTCCCTGATCACAGGGAGAATATCCTCACTGTTACTGTCCCTGATCACAGGGAGAATATCTTCACTGTTACAGTCCCTGATCACCAGGAGAATATTCTCACTGTTACTGTCCCTGATCACGGTGAGAATATCCCCACTGTTACTGTCTCTGATCACCGGGAGCATATCCTCACTGTTATTGTCTCTGATCACAGGGAGAATATACTCACTGTTACTGTCTCTGATCACCGGGAGCATATCCTCACTGTTACTGTCACTGATCAACATGAGAATATCCTCACTGTTGCTGTCCCTGATCCCTGGGAGAATATCCTCACTTTTACTGTCCCTAATCACCGGGAGAATATCCTCACTGTTACTGTACCTGATCACCGGGAGAATATCCTCACTGTTACTGTCTCTGATCAACATGAGAATATCCTCACTGTTACTGTCCCTGATCAACACGAGAATATCCTCACTGTTACTGTCCCTGATCACAGGGAGAATATCCTCACTGTTAATGTGCCTGATCACCGGGAGAATATCCTCACTGTTACTGTCCCTGATCACGGGGAGAATATCCTCACTGTTACTGTCCCTGATCACGGGAAGAATATCCTCACTGTTACTGTCCCTGATCACCGGGAGAATATCCCCACTGTTACTGTCCCAGATCACCGGGTGAATATCCTCACTGTTACTGTCTCTGATCACGGGGAGAATATCCTCACTGTTACTGTCCCTGATCACGGGGAGAATATCCTCACTGTTACTGTCCCTGATCACCAGGAGGATATCCTCACTGTTACTGTCCCTGATCACGGGGAGAATATCCTCACTGTTACTGTCCCTGATCAACATGAGAATATCCTCACTGTTGCTGTCCCTGATCTCTGGGAGAATATCCTCACTATTACTGTCCCTGATCACCGGGAGCATATCCCCACTGTTATTGTCTCTGATCACAGGGGGAATATCCTCACTCTTCCTGTCCCTGATTACCGGGCGAATATCCTCACTGTTACTGTCGCTAATCACTGGGAGAATATCCTCACTGTTACTGTCCCTGATCATCAGGAGAATATCCTCACTGTTACTGTCTCTAATCACCGGGAGGATAACCTCACTGTTACTGTCGCTAATCACTGGGAGAATATCCTCGCTGTTACTGTCCCTGATCACCGGGAGAATATCCTCACTATTACTGTCCCTGATCACCGGGAGAATATCCTCACTGTTACTGTCCCTGATCACCGGGAGAATATCCTCCCTGTTACTGTCTCGGATCACCAGGAGAATATCCTCACTGTTACTGTTTCTGATCACGGGGAGAATATCCTCACTGTTACTGTCCCTGATCACCAGGAGAATATCCTCACTTTTACTGTCCCTGATCAACACGAGAATATTCTCACTGTTACTGTCCCTGATCACCGGGTGAATATCCTCACTGTTACTGTCCCTGATCACGGGGAGAATATCCTCACTGTTACTTTCCTGATCACGGGGACAATATCCTCACTGTTACTGTACCTGATCACCAGGAAGATATCCTCACTGTTACAGTCTCTGATCAACACGAGAATATCCTCACTGTTACTGTCCCTGATCACCGGGTGAATATCCTCACTGTTACTGTCCCTGATCATGGGGAGAATATCCTCACTGTTACTTTCCTGATCACGGGGAGAATATCCTCACTGTTACTGTCCCTGATCACCGGGAGAATATCCTCACTGTTACTGTCCCTGATCACGGGGAGAATATCCTCACTGTTACTGTCCCTGATCACCGGGTGAATATCCTCACTGTTACTGTCCCTGATCACCGGGAGAATATCCTCACTATTACTGTCCCTGATCACCGCGAGAATATCCTCACTGTTACTGTCCCTGAACACGGGGAGAATATCCTCACTGTTACTGTCCTAGATCACCAGGAGAATATCCTCACTGTTACTGTCCCTGATCACCGGGAGAATATCCTCACTGTTACTGTCCATGATCACCGGGAGAATATCCTCACTGTTACTGTCCCTGATCACGGGGAGAATATACTCACTGTTACTGTCCCTGATCACGGGGAGAATATCCTCACTGTTACTGTACCTGATCACCGGGAGAATATCCTCACTGTTACTGTCTCTGATCAACACGAGAATATCCTCACTGTTACTGTTCCTGATCACGGGGAGAATATCCTCACTGTTACTGTCCCTGATCAACACGAGAATATCCTCACTGTTACTGTCCCTGATCACAGGGAGAGTATGCTCACTGTTAATGTCCCTGATCACCGGGAGAATATCCTCACTGTTACTGTCCCTGATCACCGGGAGATAATCCTCAGTGTTACTGTCCCTGATCAACACGAGAATATTCTCACTGTTACTATCTCTGATCAACACAAGAATATCCTCACTATTACTGTCCCTGATCACCGGGTGAATATCCTCACTGTTACTGTGCCTGATCCCCAGGAGAATATCCTCACTGTTACTGTCCCTGATCACGGGGAGAATATCCTCACTGTTACTGTCCCTGATCACCAGGAGAATATCCTCACTGTTACTGTCCCTGATCACGGGGAGAATATCCTCACTGTTACTGTCCCTGATCCCCAGGAGAATATCCTCACTGTTACTGTCCCTGATCACCAGGAGAATATCCTCACTGTTACTGTCCCTGATCACCAGGAGAATATCCTCACTGTTACTGTCCCTGAACACGGCGAGAATATCCCCACTGTTACCGTCTCTGATCACCGGGAGCATATCCTCACTGTTATTGTCTCTGATCAACATGAGAATATCCTCACTATTACTGTCCCTGATCACCGGGAGAATATCCTCGCTGTTGCTGTCCCTGATCCCTGGGAGAATATCCTCACTATTACTGTCCTTGATCACCGGGAGAATATCCTCACTGTTACTGTCCCTGATCACCGGAAGAATATCCTCACTGTTACTGTCCCTGATTACCGGGAGAATATCCTCACTGTTTCTGTCGCTAATCACTGGGAGAATATCCTCACTGTTACTGTCCCTGATCACCGGGTGAATATCCTCACTGTTACTGTCTCTGATCACCGGGAGAATATCCTCTCCCTTACTGTCCCTGATCACCGGGAGAATATCCTTGCTGTTACTGTCCCTGATCACCGGGAGAATATCCTCACGATTACTGTCCCTTATCACCGGGAGAATATCCTCACTGTTACTGTCCCTGATCACTGGGGTAAAACCTCCCTGTTACTGTCTCTGATCACCAGGAGAATATCCTCACTGTTACTGTCTCTGATCACCGGGAGAATATCCTGGCTGTTACTGTCTCTGATAACCGGGAGCATATCCTCACTGTTACTGTCTCTGATCACCGGGAGAATATCCTCACTGTTACTGTCTCTGATCACCAGGAGCATATCCTCACTGTTACTGTCTCTGATCACAGGGAGAATATCCTCACTGTTACTGTCTCTGATCACTGGGAGATATCCTCACTGTTAATGTGTCTGATCACAGGGAGAATATCCACACTGTTACTGTGTCTGATAATCGGGAGAATATCCTCACTATTACTGTCCCTGATCACCGGGAGAATATCCTCAATGTTACTGTCCCTGATCACCGGAAGAATATCCTCACTGTTACTGTCCCTGATTACCGGGAGAATATCCTCACTGTTACTGTCGCTAATCACCGGGAGAATATCCTCAAAGTTACTGTCTCTAATCACCGGGAGAATATCCTCACTGTTACTGTCCTAGATCACCAGGAGAATATCCTCACTATTACTGTCCCTGATCACGGGGTGAATATCCTCACTGTTACTGTCTCTGATCAACACAAGAATATCCTCACTGTTACTGTCCCTGATCACCGGGTGAATATCCTCACTGTTACTGTCCCTGATCACGGGGAGAATATCCTCACTGTTACTTTCCTGATCACCAGGAGGATATCCTCACTGTTACAGTCTCTGATCAACACGAAATATCCTCACTGTTACTGTCCCTGATCCCCAGGAGAATATCCTCACTGTTACTGTCCCTGATCCCCAGGAGAATATCCTCACTATTACTGTCCCTGATCACCGGGAGAATATCCTCACTGTTACTGTCCCTGATCACGGGGAGAATATCCTCACTGTTACTGTCCTCGATCACCAGGAGAATATCCTCACTGTTACTGTCCCTGATCACCGGGAGAATATCCTCACTGTTACTGTCCCTGATCAACACGAGAATATCCTCACTGTTACTGTACCAGATCACAGGGAGAATATCCTCACTGTTACTGTCCTAGATCACCAGGAGAATATCCTCACTGTTACTGTCCTAGATCACCAGGAGAATATCCTCACTGTTACTGTCTCTGATCACGGGGAGAATATCCTCACTGTTACTGTCTCTGATCACGGGGAGAATATCCTCACTGTTACTGTCCCTGATCACGGGGAGAATATCCTCACTGTTACTGTCCTAGATCACCAGGAGAATATCCTCACTGTTACTGTCTCTGATCACGGGGAGAATATCCTCACTGTTACTGTCCCTGATCACCAGGAGAATATCCTCACTGTTACTGTCCCTGATCACGGGGAGAATATCCCCACTGTTACTGTCTCTGATCACCGGGAGCATATCCTCACTGTTATTGTCTCTGATCACAGGGAGAATATACTCACTGTTACTGTCTCTGATCACCGGGAGCATATCCTCACTGTTACTGTCACTGATCAACATGAGAATATCCTCACTGTTGCTGTCCCTGATCTCTGGGAGAATATCCTCACTATTACTGTCCCTGATCACCGGGAGAATATCCTCACTGTCACTGTCCCTGATCACCGGAAGAATATCCTCACTCTTCCTGTCCCTGATTACCGGGCGAATATCCTCACTGTTACTGTCGCTAATCACTGGGAGATTATCCTCACTGTTACTGTCCCTGATCCCCAGGAGAATATCCTCACTGTTACTGTCCCTGATCACCAGGAGAATATCCTCACTGTTACTGTCCCTGATCACCAGGAGAATATCCTCACTGTTACTGTCCCTGAACACGGCGAGAATATCCCCACTGTTACCGTCTCTGATCACCGGGAGCATATCCTCACTGTTATTGTCTCTGATCAACATGAGAATATCCTCACTATTACTGTCCCTGATCACCGGGAGAATATCCTCGCTGTTGCTGTCCCTGATCCCTGGGAGAATATCCTCACTATTACTGTCCTTGATCACCGGGAGAATATCCTCACTGTTACTGTCCCTGATCACCGGAAGAATATCCTCACTGTTACTGTCCCTGATTACCGGGAGAATATCCTCACTGTTTCTGTCGCTAATCACTGGGAGAATATCCTCACTGTTACTGTCCCTGATCACCGGGTGAATATCCTCACTGTTACTGTCTCTGATCACCGGGAGAATATCCTCTCCCTTACTGTCCCTGATCACCGGGAGAATATCCTTGCTGTTACTGTCCCTGATCACCGGGAGAATATCCTCACGATTACTGTCCCTTATCACCGGGAGAATATCCTCACTGTTACTGTCCCTGATCACTGGGGTAAAACCTCCCTGTTACTGTCTCTGATCACCAGGAGAATATCCTCACTGTTACTGTCTCTGATCACCGGGAGAATATCCTGGCTGTTACTGTCTCTGATAACCGGGAGCATATCCTCACTGTTACTGTCTCTGATCACCGGGAGAATATCCTCACTGTTACTGTCTCTGATCACCAGGAGCATATCCTCACTGTTACTGTCTCTGATCACAGGGAGAATATCCTCACTGTTACTGTCTCTGATCACTGGGAGATATCCTCACTGTTAATGTGTCTGATCACAGGGAGAATATCCACACTGTTACTGTGTCTGATAATCGGGAGAATATCCTCACTATTACTGTCCCTGATCACCGGGAGAATATCCTCAATGTTACTGTCCCTGATCACCGGAAGAATATCCTCACTGTTACTGTCCCTGATTACCGGGAGAATATCCTCACTGTTACTGTCGCTAATCACCGGGAGAATATCCTCAAAGTTACTGTCTCTAATCACCGGGAGAATATCCTCACTGTTACTGTCCTAGATCACCAGGAGAATATCCTCACTATTACTGTCCCTGATCACGGGGTGAATATCCTCACTGTTACTGTCTCTGATCAACACAAGAATATCCTCACTGTTACTGTCCCTGATCACCGGGTGAATATCCTCACTGTTACTGTCCCTGATCACGGGGAGAATATCCTCACTGTTACTTTCCTGATCACCAGGAGGATATCCTCACTGTTACAGTCTCTGATCAACACGAAATATCCTCACTGTTACTGTCCCTGATCCCCAGGAGAATATCCTCACTGTTACTGTCCCTGATCCCCAGGAGAATATCCTCACTATTACTGTCCCTGATCACCGGGAGAATATCCTCACTGTTACTGTCCCTGATCACGGGGAGAATATCCTCACTGTTACTGTCCTCGATCACCAGGAGAATATCCTCACTGTTACTGTCCCTGATCACCGGGAGAATATCCTCACTGTTACTGTCCCTGATCAACACGAGAATATCCTCACTGTTACTGTACCAGATCACAGGGAGAATATCCTCACTGTTACTGTCCTAGATCACCAGGAGAATATCCTCACTGTTACTGTCCTAGATCACCAGGAGAATATCCTCACTGTTACTGTCTCTGATCACGGGGAGAATATCCTCACTGTTACTGTCTCTGATCACGGGGAGAATATCCTCACTGTTACTGTCCCTGATCACGGGGAGAATATCCTCACTGTTACTGTCCTAGATCACCAGGAGAATATCCTCACTGTTACTGTCTCTGATCACGGGGAGAATATCCTCACTGTTACTGTCCCTGATCACCAGGAGAATATCCTCACTGTTACTGTCCCTGATCACGGGGAGAATATCCCCACTGTTACTGTCTCTGATCACCGGGAGCATATCCTCACTGTTATTGTCTCTGATCACAGGGAGAATATACTCACTGTTACTGTCTCTGATCACCGGGAGCATATCCTCACTGTTACTGTCACTGATCAACATGAGAATATCCTCACTGTTGCTGTCCCTGATCTCTGGGAGAATATCCTCACTATTACTGTCCCTGATCACCGGGAGAATATCCTCACTGTCACTGTCCCTGATCACCGGAAGAATATCCTCACTCTTCCTGTCCCTGATTACCGGGCGAATATCCTCACTGTTACTGTCGCTAATCACTGGGAGATTATCCTCACTGTTACTGTCCCTGATCACCAGGAGAATATCCTCACTGTTACTGTCTCTAATCACGGGGAGGATAACCTCACTGTTACTGTCGCTAATCACTGGGAGAATATCCTCGCTGTTACTGTCCCTGATCACCGGGAGAATATCCTCACTATTACTGTCCCTGATCACCGGGAGAATATCCTCACTGTTACTGTCCCTGATCACCGGGAGAATATCCTCCCTGTTACTGTCTCTGATCACCAGGAGAATATCCTCACTGTTACTGTTTCTGATCACGGGGAGAATATCCTCACTGTTACTGTCCCTGATCACCAGGAGAATATCCTCACTTTTACTGTCCCTGATCAACACGAGAATATTCTCACTGTTACTGTCCCTGATCAACGGGTGAATATCCTCACTGTTACTGTCCCTGATCACGGGGAGAATATCCTCACTGTTACTTTCCTGATCACGGGGACAATATCCTCACTGTTACTGTACCTGATCACCAGGAAGATATCCTCACTGTTACAGTCTCTGATCAACACGAGAATATCCTCACTGTTACTGTCCCTGATCACCGGGTGAATATCCTCACTGTTACTGTCCCTGATCATGGGGAGAATATCCTCACTGTTACTTTCCTGATCACGGGGAGAATATCCTCACTGTTACTGTCCCTGATCACCGGGAGAATATCCTCACTGTTACTGTCCCTGATCACGGGGAGAATATCCTCACTGTTACTGTCCCTGATCACCGGGTGAATATCCTCACTGTTACTGTCCCTGATCACCGGGAGAATATCCTCACTATTACTGTCCCTGATCACCGCGAGAATATCCTCACTGTTACTGTCCCTGAACACGGGGAGAATATCCTCACTGTTACTGTCCTAGATCACCAGGAGAATATCCTCACTGTTACTGTCCCTGATCACCGGGAGAATATCCTCACTGTTACTGTCCATGATCACCGGGAGAATATCCTCACTGTTACTGTCCCTAATCACGGGGAGAATATACTCACTGTTACTGTCCCTGATCACGGGGAGAATATCCTCACTGTTACTGTACCTGATCACCGGGAGAATATCCTCACTGTTACTGTCTCTGATCAACACGAGAATATCCTCACTGTTACTGTTCCTGATCACGGGGAGAATATCCTCACTGTTACTGTCCCTGATCACAGGGAGAGTATGCTCACTGTTAATGTCCCTGATCACCGGGAGAATATCCTCACTGTTACTGTCCCTGATCACCGGGAGATAATCCTCAGTGTTACTGTCCCTGATCAACACGAGAATATTCTCACTGTTACTATCTCTGATCAACACAAGAATATCCTCACTATTACTGTCCCTGATCACCGGGTGAATATCCTCACTGTTACTGTGCCTGATCCCCAGGAGAATATCCTCACTGTTACTGTCCCTGATCACGGGGAGAATATCCTCACTGTTACTGTCCCTGATCACCAGGAGAATATCCTCACTGTTACTGTCCCTGATCACGGGGAGAATATCCTCACTGTTACTGTCCCTGATCCCCTGGAGAATATCCTCACTGTTACTGTCCCTGATCACCAGGAGAATATCCTCACTGTTACTGTCCCTGATCACCAGGAGAATATCCTCACTGTTACTGTCCCTGAACACGGCGAGAATATCCCCACTGTTACCGTCTCTGATCACCGGGAGCATATCCTCACTGTTATTGTCTCTGATCAACATGAGAATATCCTCACTATTACTGTCCCTGATCACCGGGAGAATATCCTCGCTGTTGCTGTCCCTGATCCCTGGGAGAATATCCTCACTATTACTGTCCTTGATCACCGGGAGAATATCCTCACTGTTACTGTCCCTGATCACCGGAAGAATATCCTCACTGTTACTGTCCCTGATTACCGGGAGAATATCCTCACTGTTTCTGTCGCTAATCACTGGGAGAATATCCTCACTGTTACTGTCCCTGATCACCGGGTGAATATCCTCACTGTTACTGTCTCTGATCACCGGGAGAATATCCTCTCCCTTACTGTCCCTGATCACCGGGAGAATATCCTTGCTGTTACTGTCCCTGATCACCGGGAGAATATCCTCACGATTACTGTCCCTTATCACCGGGAGAATATCCTCACTGTTACTGTCCCTGATCACTGGGGTAAAACCTCCCTGTTACTGTCTCTGATCACCAGGAGAATATCCTCACTGTTACTGTCTCTGATCACCGGGAGAATATCCTGGCTGTTACTGTCTCTGATAACCGGGAGCATATCCTCACTGTTACTGTCTCTGATCACCGGGAGAATATCCTCACTGTTACTGTCTCTGATCACCAGGAGCATATCCTCACTGTTACTGTCTCTGATCACAGGGAGAATATCCTCACTGTTACTGTCTCTGATCACTGGGAGATATCCTCACTGTTAATGTGTCTGATCACAGGGAGAATATCCACACTGTTACTGTGTCTGATAATCGGGAGAATATCCTCACTATTACTGTCCCTGATCACCGGGAGAATATCCTCAATGTTACTGTCCCTGATCACCGGAAGAATATCCTCACTGTTACTGTCCCTGATTACCGGGAGAATATCCTCACTGTTACTGTCGCTAATCACCGGGAGAATATCCTCAAAGTTACTGTCTCTAATCACCGGGAGAATATCCTCACTGTTACTGTCCTAGATCACCAGGAGAATATCCTCACTATTACTGTCCCTGATCACGGGGTGAATATCCTCACTGTTAATGTCTCTGATCAACACAAGAATATCCTCACTGTTACTGTCCCTGATCACCGGGTGAATATCCTCACTGTTACTGTCCCTGATCACGGGGAGAATATCCTCACTGTTACTTTCCTGATCACCAGGAGGATATCCTCACTGTTACAGTCTCTGATCAACACGAAATATCCTCACTGTTACTGTCCCTGATCCCCAGGAGAATATCCTCACTGTTACTGTCCCTGATCCCCAGGAGAATATCCTCACTATTACTGTCCCTGATCACCGGGAGAATATCCTCACTGTTACTGTCCCTGATCACGGGGAGAATATCCTCACTGTTACTGTCCTCGATCACCAGGAGAATATCCTCACTGTTACTGTCCCTGATCACCGGGAGAATATCCTCACTGTTACTGTCCCTGATCAACACGAGAATATCCTCACTGTTACTGTACCAGATCACAGGGAGAATATCCTCACTGTTACTGTCCTAGATCACCAGGAGAATATCCTCACTGTTACTGTCCTAGATCACCAGGAGAATATCCTCACTGTTACTGTCTCTGATCACGGGGAGAATATCCTCACTGTTACTGTCTCTGATCACGGGGAGAATATCCTCACTGTTACTGTCCCTGATCACGGGGAGAATATCCTCACTGTTACTGTCCTAGATCGCCAGGAGAATATCCTCACTGTTACTGTCTCTGATCACGGGGAGAATATCCTCACTGTTACTGTCCCTGATCACCAGGAGAATATCCTCACTGTTACTGTCCCTGATCACGGGGAGAATATCCCCACTGTTACTGTCTCTGATCACCGGGAGCATATCCTCACTGTTATTGTCTCTGATCACAGGGAGAATATACTCACTGTTACTGTCTCTGATCACCGGGAGCATATCCTCACTGTTACTGTCACTGATCAACATGAGAATATCCTCACTGTTGCTGTCCCTGATCTCTGGGAGAATATCCTCACTATTACTGTCCCTGATCACCGGGAGAATATCCTCACTGTCACTGTCCCTGATCACCGGAAGAATATCCTCACTCTTCCTGTCCCTGATTACCGGGCGAATATCCTCACTGTTACTGTCGCTAATCACTGGGAGATTATCCTCACTGTTACTGTCCCTGATCACCAGGAGAATATCCTCACTGTTACTGTCTCTAATCACGGGGAGGATAACCTCACTGTTACTGTCGCTAATCACTGGGAGAATATCCTCGCTGTTACTGTCCCTGATCACCGGGAGAATATCCTCACTATTACTGTCCCTGATCACCGGGAGAATATCCTCACTGTTACTGTCCCTGATCACCGGGAGAATATCCTCCCTGTTACTGTCTCTGATCACCAGGAGAATATCCTCACTGTTACTGTTTCTGATCACGGGGAGAATATCCTCACTGTTACTGTCCCTGATCACCAGGAGAATATCCTCACTTTTACTGTCCCTGATCAACACGAGAATATTCTCACTGTTACTGTCCCTGATCACCGGGTGAATATCCTCACTGTTACTGTCCCTGATCACGGGGAGAATATCCTCACTGTTACTTTCCTGATCACGGGGACAATATCCTCACTGTTACTGTACCTGATCACCAGGAAGATATCCTCACTGTTACAGTCTCTGATCAACACGAGAATATCCTCACTGTTACTGTCCCTGATCACCGGGTGAATATCCTCACTGTTACTGTCCCTGATCATGGGGAGAATATCCTCACTGTTACTTTCCTGATCACGGGGAGAATATCCTCACTGTTACTGTCCCTGATCACCGGGAGAATATCCTCACTGTTACTGTCCCTGATCACGGGGAGAATATCCTCACTGTTACTGTCCCTGATCACCGGGTGAATATCCTCACTGTTACTGTCCCTGATCACCGGGAGAATATCCTCACTATTACTGTCCCTGATCACCGCGAGAATATCCTCACTGTTACTGTCCCTGAACACGGGGAGAATATCCTCACTGTTACTGTCCTAGATCACCAGGAGAATATCCTCACTGTTACTGTCCCTGATCACCGGGAGAATATCCTCACTGTTACTGTCCATGATCACCGGGAGAATATCCTCACTGTTACTGTCCCTAATCACGGGGAGAATATACTCACTGTTACTGTCCCTGATCACGGGGAGAATATCCTCACTGTTACTGTACCTGATCACCGGGAGAATATCCTCACTGTTACTGTCTCTGATCAACACGAGAATATCCTCACTGTTACTGTTCCTGATCACGGGGAGAATATCCTCACTGTTACTGTCCCTGATCAACACGAGAATATCCTCACTGTTACTGTCCCTGATCACAGGGAGAGTATGCTCACTGTTAATGTCCCTGATCACCGGGAGAATATCCTCACTGTTACTGTCCCTGATCACCGGGAGATAATCCTCAGTGTTACTGTCCCTGATCAACACGAGAATATTCTCACTGTTACTGTCCCTGATCACGGGGAGAATATCCTCACTGTTACTGTCCCTGATCACGGGGAGAATATCCTCACTGTTACTGTCCCTGATCACCAGGAGAATATCCTCACTGTTACTGTCCCTGAACACGGGGAGAATATCCCCACTGTTACCGTCTCTGATCACCGGGAGCATATCCTCACTGTTATTGTCTCCGATCAACATGAGAATATCCTCACTATTACTGTCCCTGATCACCGGGAGAATATCCTCGCTGTTGCTGTCCCTGATCCCTGGGAGAATATCCTCACTATTACTGTCCCTGATCACCGGGAGAATATCCTCACTGTTACTGTCCCTGATCACCGGAAGAATATCCTCACTGTTACTGTCCCTGATTACCGGGAGAATATCCTCACTGTTTCTGTCGCTAATCACTGGGAGAATATCCTCACTGTTACTGTCCCTGATCACCGGGTGAATATCCTCACTGTTACTGTCTCTGATCACCGGGAGAATATCCTCTCCCTTACTGTCCCTGATCACCGGGAGAATATCCTTGCTGTTACTGTCCCTGATCACCGGGAGAATATCCTCACGATTACTGTCCCTTATCACCGGGAGAATATCCTCACTGTTACTGTCCCTGATCACTGGGGTAAAACCTCCCTGTTACTGTCTCTGATCACCAGGAGAATATCCTCACTGTTACTGTCTCTGATCACCGGGAGAATATCCTGGCTGTTACTGTCTCTGATAACCGGGAGCATATCCTCACTGTTACTGTCTCTGATCACCGGGAGAATATCCTCACTGTTACTGTCTCTGATCACCAGGAGCATATCCTCACTGTTACTGTCTCTGATCACAGGGAGAATATCCTCACTGTTACTGTCTCTGATCACTGAGAGATATCCTCACTGTTAATGTGTCTGATCACAGGGAGAATATCCACACTGTTACTGTGTCTGATAATCGGGAGAATATCCTCACTATTACTGTCCCTGATCACCGGGAGAATATCCTCAATGTTACTGTCCCTGATCACCGGAAGAATATCCTCACTGTTACTGTCCCTGATTACCGGGAGAATATCCTCACTGTTACTGTCGCTAATCACCGGGAGAATATCCTCAAAGTTACTGTCTCTAATCACCGGGAGAATATCCTCACTGTTACTGTCCTCGATCACCAGGAGAATATCCTCACTGTTACTGTCCCTGATCACCGGGAGAATATCCTCACTGTTACTGTCCCTGATCAACACGAGAATATCCTCACTGTTACTGTACCTGATCACAGGGAGAATATCCTCACTGTTACTGTCCTAGATCACCAGGAGAATATCCTCACTGTTACTGTCCTAGATCACCAGGAGAATATCCTCACTGTTACTGTCTCTGATCACGGGGAGAATATCCTCACTGTTACTGTCTCTGATCACGGGGAGAATATCCTCACTGTTACTGTCCCTGATCACGGGGAGAATATCCTCACTGTTACTGTCCCTGATCACCGGGAGAATATCCTCACTGTTATGTCCCTGATCACCGGGTGAATATCCTCACTGTTACTGTCCCTGATCACCGGGAGAATATCCTCACTGTTACTGTCCCTGATCACTGGGTGAATATCCTCACTGTTACTATCCCTGATCACCGGGAGAATATCCTCACTGTTACTGTCCCTGATCCCCAGGAGAATATCCTCACTGTTACTGTCCCTCATCCCCAGGAGAATATCCTCACCGTTACTGTCCCTGATTACCGGGAGAATATCCTCACTGTTACTGTCCCTGATCACTAGGAAAATATCGTCACTGGGACTGTCCCTGATCACCGGGAGAATATCCTCACTGTTACTGTCCCTGATCACCGGGAGAATATCCTCACTGTTACTGTCCCTGATCACCGTGAGAATATCCTCACTGTTACTGTCCCTAATCACGGGGAGAATATCCTCACTGTTACTGTCCCTGATCAACACGAGAATATCCTCACTGTTACTGTCCCTGATCACCGGGAGAATATCCTCACTGTTACTGTCTCTGATCAACACGAGAATATCCTCACTGTTACTGTACCTGATCACCGGGAGAATATCCTCACTGTTACTGTCCCTGATCAACACGAGAATATTCTCACTGTTACTGTCCCTGATCACGGGGAGGATATCCTCACTGTTACTGTCCCTGATCAACACGAGAATATCCTCACTGTTACTGTCCCTGATCACAGGGAGAATATCCTCACTGTTAATGTCCCTGATCGCCGGGAGAATATCCTCACTGTTACTGTCCCTGATCACGGGGAGAATATCCTCACTGTTACTGTCCCTGATCACAGGGAGAATATCTTCACTGTTACAGTCCCTGATCACCAGGAGAATATTCTCACTGTTACTGTCCCTGATCACGGGGAGAATATCCCCACTGTTACTGTCTCTGATCACCGGGAGCATATCCTCACTGTTATTGTCTCTGATCACAGGGAGAATATACTCACTGTTACTGTCTCTGATCACCGGGAGCATATCCTCACTGTTACTGTCACTGATCAACATGAGAATATCCTCACTGTTGCTGTCCCTGATCCCTGGGAGAATATCCTCACTTTTACTGTCCCTAATCACCGGGAGAATATCCTCACTGTTACTGTACCTGATCACCGGGAGAATATCCTCACTGTTACTGTCTCTGATCAACATGAGAATATCCTCACTGTTACTGTCCCTGATCAACACGAGAATATCCTCACTGTTACTGTCCCTGATCACAGGGAGAATATCCTCACTGTTAATGTGCCTGATCACCGGGAGAATATCCTCACTGTTACTGTCCCTGATCACGGGGAGAATATCCTCACTGTTACTGTCCCTGATCACGGGGAGAATATCCTCACTGTTACTGTCCCTGATCACCGGGAGAATATCCCCACTGTTACTGTCCCAGATCACCGGGTGAATATCCTCACTGTTACTGTCTCTGATCACGGGGAGAATATCCTCACTGTTACTGTCCCTGATCACGGGGAGAATATCCTCACTGTTACTGTCCCTGATCACCAGGAGGATATCCTCACTGTTACTGTCCCTGATCACGGGGAGAATATCCTCACTGTTACTGTCCCTGATCAACATGAGAATATCCTCACTGTTGCTGTCCCTGATCTCTGGGAGAATATCCTCACTATTACTGTCCCTGATCACCAGGAGCATATCCCCACTGTTATTGTCTCTGATCACAGGGGGAATATCCTCACTCTTCCTGTCCCTGATTACCGGGCGAATATCCTCACTGTTACTGTCGCTAATCACTGGGAGAATATCCTCACTGTTACTGTCCCTGATCATCAGGAGAATATCCTCACTGTTACTGTCTCTAATCACCGGGAGGAAAACCTCACTGTTACTGTCGCTAATCACTGGGAGAATATCCTCGCTGTTACTGTCCCTGATCACCGGGAGAATATCCTCACTATTACTGTCCCTGATCACCGGGAGAATATCCTCACTGTTACTGTCCCTGATCACCGGGAGAATATCCTCCCTGTTACTGTCTCGGATCACCAGGAGAATATCCTCACTGTTACTGTTTCTGATCACGGGGAGAATATCCTCAATGTTACTGTCCCTGATCACCAGGAGAATATCCTCACTTTTACTGTCCCTGATCAACACGAGAATATTCTCACTGTTACTGTCCCTGATCACCGGGTGAATATCCTCACTGTTACTGTCCCTGATCACGGGGAGAATATCCTCACTGTTACTTTCCTGATCACGGGGACAATATCCTCACTGTTACTGTACCTGATCACCAGGAAGATATCCTCACTGTTACAGTCTCTGATCAACACGAGAATATCCTCACTGTTACTGTCCCTGATCACCGGGTGAATATCCTCACTGTTACTGTCCCTGATCATGGGGAGAATATCCTCACTGTTACTTTCCTGATCACGGGGAGAATATCCTCACTGTGACTGTCCCTGATCACCGGGAGAATATCCTCACTGTTACTGTCCCTGATCACGGGGAGAATATCCTCACTGTTACTGTCCCTGATCACCGGGTGAATATCCTCACTGTTACTGTCCCTGATCACCGGGAGAATATCCTCACTATTACTGTCCCTGATCACCGCGAGAATATCCTCACTGTTACTGTCCCTGATCACCAGGAGAATATCCTCACTGTTACTGTCCCTGATCACCGGGAGAATATCCTCACTGTTACTGTCCATGATCACCGGGAGAATATCCTCACTGTTACTGTCCCTAATCACGGGGAGAATATACTCACTGTTACTGTCCCTGATCACGGGGAGAATATCCTCACTGTTACTGTACCTGATCACCGGGAGAATATCCTCACTGTTACTGTCTCTGATCAACACGAGAATATCCTCACTGTTACTGTTCCTGATCACGGGGAGAATATCCTCACTGTTACTGTCCCTGATCAACACGAGAATATCCTCACTGTTACTGTCCCTGATCACAGGGAGAGTATGCTCACTGTTAATGTCCCTGATCACCGGGAGAATATCCTCACTGTTACTGTCCCTTATCACCGGGAGATAATCCTCAGTGTTACTGTCCCTGATCAACACGAGAATATTCTCACTGTTACTATCTCTGATCAACACAAGAATATCCTCACTATTACTGTCCCTGATCACCGGGTGAATATCCTCACTGTTACTGTGCCTGATCCCCAGGAGAATATCCTCACTGTTACTGTCCCTGATCACGGGGAGAATATCCTCACTGTTACTGTCCCTGATCACCAGGAGAATATCCTCACTGTTACTGTCCCTGATCACGGGGAGAATATCCTCACTGTTACTGTCCCTGATCCCCAGGAGAATATCCTCACTGTTACTGTCCCTGATCACCAGGAGAATATCCTCACTGTTACTGTCCCTGATCACCAGGAGAATATCCTCACTGTTACTGTCCCTGAACACGGGGAGAATATCCCCACTGTTACCGTCTCTGATCACCATGAGCATATCCTCACTGTTATTGTCTCTGATCAACATGAGAATATCCTCACTATTACTGTCCCTGATCACCGGGAGAATATCCTCGCTGTTGCTGTCCCTGATCCCTGGGAGAATATCCTCACTATTACTGTCCTTGATCACCGGGAGAATATCCTCACTGTTACTGTCCCTGATCACCGGAAGAATATCCTCACTGTTACTGTCCCTGATTACCGGGAGAATATCCTCACTGTTTCTGTCGCTAATCACTGGGAGAATATCCTCACTGTTACTGTCCCTGATCACCGGGTGAATATCCTCACTGTTACTGTCTCTGATCACCGGGAGAATATCCTCTCCCTTACTGTCCCTGATCACCGGGAGAATATCCTTGCTGTTACTGTCCCTGATCACCGGGAGAATATCCTCACGATTACTGTCCCTTATCACCGGGAGAATATCCTCACTGTTACTGTCCCTGATCACTGGGGTAAAACCTCCCTGTTACTGTCTCTGATCACCAGGAGAATATCCTCACTGTTACTGTCTCTGATCACCGGGAGAATATCCTGGCTGTTACTGTCTCTGATAACCGGGAGCATATCCTCACTGTTACTGTCTCTGATCACCGGGAGAATATCCTCACTGTTACTGTCTCTGATCACCAGGAGCATATCCTCACTGTTACTGTCTCTGATCACAGGGAGAATATCCTCACTGTTACTGTCTCTGATCACTGGGAGATATCCTCACTGTTAATGTGTCTGATCACAGGGAGAATATCCACACTGTTCCTGTGTCTGATAATCGGGAGAATATCCTCACTATTACTGTCCCTGATCACCGGGAGAATATCCTCAATGTTACTGTCCCTGATCACCGGAAGAATATCCTCACTGTTACTGTCCCTGATTACCGGGAGAATATCCTCACTGTTACTGTCGCTAATCACCGGGAGAATATCCTCAAAGTTACTGTCTCTAATCACCGGGAGAATATCCTCACTGTTACTGTCCTAGATCACCAGGAGAATATCCTCACTATTACTGTCCCTGATCACGGGGTGAATACCCTCACTGTTACTGTCTCTGATCAACACAAGAATATCCTCACTGTTACTGTCCCTGATCACCGGGTGAATATCCTCACTGTTACTGTCCCTGATCACGGGGAGAATATCCTCACTGTTACTTTCCTGATCACCAGGAGGATATCCTCACTGTTACAGTCTCTGATCAACACGAAATATCCTCACTGTTACTGTCCCTGATCCCCAGGAGAATATCCTCACTGTTACTGTCCCTGATCCCCAGGAGAATATCCTCACTATTACTGTCCCTGATCACCGGGAGAATATCCTCACTGTTACTGTCCCTGATCACGGGGAGAATATCCTCACTGTTACTGTCCTCGATCACCAGGAGAATATCCTCACTGTTACTGTCCCTGATCACCGGGAGAATATCCTCACTGTTACTGTCCCTGATCAACACGAGAATATCCTCACTGTTACTGTACCAGATCACAGGGAGAATATCCTCACTGTTACTGTCCTAGATCACCAGGAGAATATCCTCACTGTTACTGTCCTCGATCACCAGGAGAATATCCTCACTGTTACTGTCTCTGATCACGGGGAGAATATCCTCACTGTTACTGTCTCTGATCACGGGGAGAATATCCTCACTGTTACTGTCCCTGATCACGGGGAGAATATCCTCACTGTTACTGTCCTAGATCACCAGGAGAATATCCTCACTGTTACTGTCTCTGATCACGGGGAGAATATCCTCACTGTTACTGTCCCTGATCACCAGGAGAATATCCTCACTGTTACTGTCCCTGATCACGGGGAGAATATCCCCACTGTTACTGTCTCTGATCACCGGGAGCATATCCTCACTGTTATTGTCTCTGATCACAGGGAGAATATACTCACTGTTACTGTCTCTGATCACCGGGAGCATATCCTCACTGTTACTGTCACTGATCAACATGAGAATATCCTCACTGTTGCTGTCCCTGATCTCTGGGAGAATATCCTCACTATTACTGTCCCTGATCACCGGGAGAATATCCTCACTGTCACTGTCCCTGATCACCGGAAGAATATCCTCACTCTTCCTGTCCCTGATTACCGGGCGAATATCCTCACTGTTACTGTCGCTAATCACTGGGAGATTATCCTCACTGTTACTGTCCCTGATCACCAGGAGAATATCCTCACTGTTACTGTCTCTAATCACGGGGAGGATAACCTCACTGTAACTGTCGCTAATCACTGGGAGAATATCCTCGCTGTTACTGTCCCTGATCACCGGGAGAATATCCTCACTATTACTGTCCCTGATCACCGGGAGAATATCCTCACTGTTACTGTCCCTGATCACCGGGAGAATATCCTCCCTGTTACTGTCTCTGATCACCAGGAGAATATCCTCACTGTTACTGTTTCTGATCACGGGGAGAATATCCTCACTGTTACTGTCCCTGATCACCAGGAGAATATCCTCACTTTTACTGTCCCTGATCAACACGAGAATATTCTCACTGTTACTGTCCCTGATCACCGGGTGAATATCCTCACTGTTACTGTCCCTGATCACGGGGAGAATATCCTCACTGTTACTTTCCTGATCACGGGGACAATATCCTCACTGTTACTGTACCTGATCACCAGGAAGATATCCTCACTGTTACAGTCTCTGATCAACACGAAATATCCTCACTGTTACTGTCCCTGATCACCGGGTGAATATCCTCACTGTTACTGTCCCTGATCATGGGGAGAATATCCTCACTGTTACTTTCCTGATCACGGGGAGAATATCCTCACTGTTACTGTCCCTGATCACCGGGAGAATATCCTCACTGTTACTGTCCCTGATCACGGGGAGAATATCCTCACTGTTACTGTCCCTGATCACCGGGTGAATATCCTCACTGTTACTGTCCCTGATCACCGGGAGAATATCCTCACTATTACTGTCCCTGATCACCGCGAGAATATCCTCACTGTTACTGTCCCTGAACACGGGGAGAATATCCTCACTGTTACTGTCCTAGATCACCAGGAGAATATCCTCACTGTTACTGTCTCTGATCACGGGGAGAATATCCTCACTGTTACTGTCCCTGGTCACCAGGAGAATATCCTCACTGTTACTGTCCCTGATCACGGGGAGAATATCCCCACTGTTACCGTCTCTGATCACCGGGAGCATATCCTCACTGTTATTGTCTCCGATCAACATGAGAATATCCTCACTATTACTGTCCCTGATCACCGGGAGAATATCCTCGCTGTTGCTGTCCCTGATCCCTGGGAGAATATCCTCACTATTACTGTCCCTGATCACCGGGAGAATATCCTCACTGTTACTGTCCCTGATCACCGGAAGAATATCCTCACTGTTACTGTCCCTGATTACCGGGAGAATATCCTCACTGTTTCTGTCGCTAATCACTGGGAGAATATCCTCACTGTTACTGTCCCTGATCACCGGGTGAATATCCTCACTGTTACTGTCTCTGATCACCGGGAGAATATCCTCTCCCTTACTGTCCCTGATCACCGGGAGAATATCCTTGCTGTTACTGTCCCTGATCACCGGGAGAATATCCTCACGATTACTGTCCCTTATCACCGGGAGAATATCCTCACTGTTACTGTCCCTGATCACTGGGGTAAAACCTCCCTGTTACTGTCTCTGATCACCAGGAGAATATCCTCACTGTTACTGTCTCTGATCACCGGGAGAATATCCTGGCTGTTACTGTCTCTGATAACCGGGAGCATATCCTCACTGTTACTGTCTCTGATCACCGGGAGAATATCCTCACTGTTACTGTCTCTGATCGCCAGGAGCATATCCTCACTGTTACTGTCTCTGATCACAGGGAGAATATCCTCACTGTTACTGTCTCTGATCACTGGGAGATATCCTCACTGTTAATGTGTCTGATCACAGGGAGAATATCCACACTGTTACTGTGTCTGATAATCGGGAGAATATCCTCACTATTACTGTCCCTGATCACCGGGAGAATATCCTCAATGTTACTGTCCCTGATCACCGGAAGAATATCCTCACTGTTACTGTCCCTGATTACCGGGAGAATATCCTCACTGTTACTGTCGCTAATCACCGGGAGAATATCCTCAAAGTTACTGTCTCTAATCACCGGGAGAATATCCTCACTGTTACTGTCCTCGATCACCAGGAGAATATCCTCACTGTTACTGTCCCTGATCACCGGGAGAATATCCTCACTGTTACTGTCCCTGAACAACACGAGAATATCCTCACTGTTACTGTACCTGATCACAGGGAGAATATCCTCACTGTTACTGTCCTAGATCACCAGGAGAATATCCTCACTGTTACTGTCCTAGATCACCAGGAGAATATCCTCACTGTTACTGTCTCTGATCACGGGGAGAATATCCTCACTGTTACTGTCTCTGATCACGGGGAGAATATCCTCACTGTTACTGTCCCTGATCACGGGGAGAATATCCTCACTGTTACTGTCCTAGATCACCAGGAGAATATCCTCACTGTTACTGTCTCTGATCACGGGGAGAATATCCTCACTGTTACTGTCCCTGGTCACCAGGAGAATATCCTCACTGTTACTGTCCCTGATCACGGGGAGAATATCCCCACTGTTACTGTCTCTGATCACCGGGAGCATATCCTCACTGTTATTGTCTCTGATCACAGGGAGAATATACTCACTGTTACTGTCTCTGATCACCGGGAGCATATCCTCACTGTTACTGTCACTGATCAACATGAGAATATCCTCACTGTTGCTGTCCCTGATCTCTGGGAGAATATCCTCACTATTACTGTCCCTGATCACCGGGAGAATATCCTCACTGTCACTGTCCCTGATCACCGGAAGAATATCCTCACTCTTCCTGTCCCTGATTACCGGGCGAATATCCTCACTGTTACTGTCGCTAATCACTGGGAGAATATCCTCACTGTTACTGTCCCTGATCACCAGGAGAATATCCTCACTGTTACTGTCTCTAATCACCGGGAGGATAACCTCACTGTTACTGTCGCTAATCACTGGGAGAATATCCTCGCTGTTACTGTCCCTGATCACCGGGAGAATATCCTCACTATTACTGTCCCTGATCACCGGGAGAATATCCTCACTGTTACTGTCCCTGATCACCGGGAGAATATCCTCCCTGTTACTGTCTCTGATCACCAGGAGAATATCCTCACTGTTACTGTTTCTGATCACGGGGAGAATATCCTCACTGTTACTGTCCCTGATCACCAGGAGAATATCCTCACTTTTACTGTCCCTGATCAACACGAGAATATTCTCACTGTTACTGTCCCTGATCACGGGGAGAATATCCTCACTGTTACTTTCCTGATCACGGGGACAATATCCTCACTGTTACTGTACCTGATCACCAGGAAGATATCCTCACTGTTACAGTCTCTGATCAACACGAGAATATCCTCACTGTTACTGTCCCTGATCACCGGGTGAATATCCTCACTCTTACTGTCCCTGATCATGGGGAGAATATCCTCACTGTTACTTTCCTGATCACGGGGAGAATATCCTCCCTGTTACTGTCCCTGATCACCGGGAGAATATCCTCACTGTTACTGTCCCTGATCACGGGGAGAATATCCTCACTGTTACTGTCCCTGATCACCGGGTGAATATCCTCACTGTTACTGTCCCTGATCACCGGGAGAATATCCTCACTATTACTGTCCCTGATCACCGCGAGAATATCCTCACTGTTACTGTCCCTGAACATGGGGAGAATATCCTCACTGTTACTGTCCTAGATCACCAGGAGAATATCCTCACTGTTACTGTCCCTGATCACCGGGAGAATATCCTCACTGTTACTGTCCATGATCACCGGGAGAATATCCTCACTGTTACTGTCCCTAATCACGGGGAGAATATACTCACTGTTACTGTCCCTGATCACGGGGAGAATATCCTCACTGTTACTGTACCTGATCACCGGGAGAATATCCTCACTGTTACTGTCCCTGATCAACACGAGAATATCCTCACTGTTACTGTCCCTGATCACAGGGAGAATATCCTCACTGTTAATGTCCCTGATCACCGGGAGAATATCCTCACTGTTACTGTCCCTGATCACCGGGAGATAATCCTCAGTGTTACTGTCCCTGATCAACACGAGAATATTCTCACTGTTACTATCTCTGATCAACACAAGAATATCCTCACTATTACTGTCCCTGATCACCGGGTGAATATCCTCACTGTTACTGTGCCTGATCCCCAGGAGAATATCCTCACTGTTACTGTCCCTGATCACGGGGAGAATATCCTCACTGTTACTGTCCCTGATCACCAGGAGAATATCCTCACTGTTACTGTCCCTGATCACGGGGAGAATATCCTCACTGTTACTGTCCCTGATCCCCAGGAGAATATCCTCACTGTTACTGTCCCTGATCACGGGGAGAATATCCTCACTGTTACTGTCCCTGATCACCAGGAGAATATCCTCACTGTTACTGTCCCTGAACACGGGGAGAATATCCCCACTGTTACCGTCTCTGATCACCGGGAGCATATCCTCACTGTTATTGTCTCTGATCAACATGAGAATATCCTCACTATTACTGTCCCTGATCACCGGGAGAATATCCTCGCTGTTGCTGTCCCTGATCCCTGGGAGAATATCCTCACTATTACTGTCCCTGATCACCGGGAGAATATCCTCACTGTTACTGTCCCTGATCACCGGAAGAATATCCTCACTGTTACTGTCCCTGATTACCGGGAGAATATCCTCACTGTTTCTGTCGCTAATCACTGGGAGAATATCCTCACTGTTACTGTCCCTGATCACCGGGTGAATATCCTCACTGTTACTGTCTCTGATCACCGGGAGAATATCCTCTCCCTTACTGTCCCTGATCACCGGGAGAATATCCTTGCTGTTACTGTCCCTGATCACCGGGAGAATATCCTCACGATTACTGTCCCTTATCACCGGGAGAATATCCTCACTGTTACTGTCCCTGATCACTGGGGTAAAACCTCCCTGTTACTGTCTCTGATCACCAGGAGAATATCCTCACTGTTACTGTCCCTGATCACCGGGACAATATCCTCACTATTACTGTATCTGATCACCGGGAGAATATCATCACTGTTACTGTCCCTGATCACCGGGAGAATATCCTCACTGTTACTGTCCCTGATCACCGGGACAGTATCCTCACTGTTACTGTCCCAGATCAACACCAGAATATCCTCACTGTTACCGTCCCTCATCACCGGGTGAATATCCTCACTGTTACTGTCCCTGATCACGGGGAGAATATCCTCACTGTTCCTGACTCTGATCAACACGAGAATATCCTCACTGTTACCGTCCCTGATCACCGGGTGAATATCCTCACTGTTACTGTCTCTAATCACCGGGAGAATATCCTCACTGTTACTGTCCCTGATCACCGGGAGAATATCCTCACTGTTACTGTCCCTGATCACCGGGAGAATATCCTCACTGTTACTGTCCCTGATCACCGGGAGAATATCCTCACTGTTACTGTCCCTGATCACGGGGAGAATATCCTCCCTGTTACTGTCTCTGATCAGCAGGAGAATATCCTCACTGTTACTGTCTCAGATCACGGGCAGAATACCCTCACTGTTACTGTCCCTGATCACCGGGAGAATATCCTCGCTGTTACTGTCCCTGATCACCGGGAGAATATCCTCGCTGTTACTGTCCCTGATCACGGGGAGAATATCCTCACTGTTACTGTCCCTGATCACGGGGAGAATATCCTCCCTGTTACTGTCTCTGATCACCAGGAGAATATCCTCACTGTTACTGTCTCTGATCACGGGGAGAATATCCTCACTGTTACTGTCCCTGATCACCGGGTGAATATCCTCACTGTTACTGTGTCTAATCACCGGGAGAATATCCTCACTGTTACTGTCCCTGATCACCGGGAGAATATCCTCACTGTTACTGTCCCTGAACACCGGGAGAATATCCTCACTATTACTGTCCCTGATCACCGGGAGAATATCCTCACTGTTACTGTCCTTGATCACGGGGAGAATATCCTCACTGTTACTGTCTCTGATCACCAGGAGAATATCCTCACTGTTACTGTCTCTGATCAACACGAGAATATCCTCACTGTTACTGTCCCTGATCACCGGGAGAATATCCTCGCTGTTACTGTCCCTGATCACCGGGAGAATATCCTCGCTGTTACTGTCTCTGATCACCGGGAGAATATCCTCACTGTTACGGTCCCTGAACACGGGGAGAATATCCTCACTGTTACTGTCCTAGATCACAAGGAGAATATCCTCACTGTTACTGTCCCTGATCACGGGGAGAATATCCTCACTGTTACTGTCCTAGATCACCAGGAGAATATCCTCACTGTTACTGTCCCTGATCACCGGGACAATATCCTCAATATTACAGTCTCTGATCTCCGGGAGAATATCCTCACTGTTACTGTCCTAGATCACCAGGAGAATATCCTCACTGTTTCTGTCCCTGATCACTGGGAGAATATCCTCACTGTTACTGTCCATGATCACCGGGAGAATATCCTCACTGTTCATGTCCCTAATCACGGGGAGAATATACTCACTGTTACTGTCCCTGATCACGGGGAGAATATCCTCACTGTTACTGTACCTGATCACCGGGAGAATATCCTCACTGTTACTGTCTCTGATCAACACGAGAATATCCTCACTGTTACTGTTCCTGATCACGGGGAGAATATCCTCACTGTTACTGTCCCTGATCAACACGAGAATATCCTCACTGTTACTGTCCCTGATCACAGGGAGAATATCCTCACTGTTAATGTCCCTGATCACCGGGAGAATATCCTCACTGTTACTGTCCCTGATCACCGGGAGATAATCCTCAGTGTTACTGTCCCTGATCAACACGAGAATATTCTCACTGTTACTATCTCTGATCAACACAAGAATATCCTCACTGTTACTGTCCCTGATCACCGGGTGAATATCCTCACTGTTTCTGTCCCTGATCCCCAGGAGAATATCCTCACTGTTACTGTCCCTGATCACGGGGAGAATATCCTCACTGTTACTGTCCCTGATCACCAGGAGAATATCCTCACTGTTACTGTCCCTGATCACGGGGAGAATATCCTCACTGTTACTGTCCCTGATCCCCAGGAGAATATCCTCACTGTTACTGTCCCTGATCACGGGGAGAATATCCTCACTGTTACTGTCACTGATCACCAGGAGAATATCCTCACTGTTACTGTCCCTGAACACGGGGAGAATATTCCCACTGTTACTGTCTCTGATCACCGGGAGCATATCCTCACTGTTATTGTCTCTGATCAACATGAGAATATCCTCACTATTACTGTCCCTGATCACCGGGAGAATATCCTCGCTGTTGCTGTCCCTGATCCCTGGGAGAATATCCTCACTATTACTGTCCCTGATCACCGGGAGAATATCCTCACTGTTACTGTCCCTGATCACCGGAAGAATATCCTCGCTGTTACTGTCCCTGATTACCGGGAGAATATCCTCACTGTTTCTGTCGCTAATCACTGGGAGAATATCCTCACTGTTACTGTCCCTGATCACCGGGTGAATATCCTCACTGTTACTGTCTCTGATCACCGGGAGAATATCCTCTCCCTTGCTGTCCCTGATCACCGGGAGAATATCCTTGCTGTTACTGTCCCTGATCACCGGGAGAATATCCTCACGATTACTGTCCCTTATCACGGGGAGAATATCCTCACTGTTACTGTCCCTGATCACTGGGGTAAAACCTCCCTGTTACTGTCTCTGATCACCAGGAGAATATCGTCACTGTTACTGTCCCTGATCACCGGGACAATATCCTCACTATTACTGTCTCTGATCACCGGGAGAATATCATCACTGAGACTGTCCCTGATCACCGGGAGAATATCCTCACTGTTACTGTCCCTGATCACCGGGACAGTATCCTCACTGTTACTGTCCCAGATCAACACCAGAATATCCTCACTGTTACCGTCCCTGATCACCGGGTGAATATCCTCACTGTTACTGTCCCTGATCACCGGGTGAATATCCTCACTGTTACTGTCTCTAATCACCGGGGGAATATCCTCACTGTTCCTGACTCTGATCAACACGAGAATATCCTCACTGTTACCGTCCCTGATCACCGGGTGAATATCCTCACTGTTACTGTCTCTAATCACCGGGAGAATATCCTCACTGTTACTGTCCCTGATCACCGGGAGAATATCCTCACTGTTACTGTCCCTGATCACCGGGAGAATATCCTCACTATTACTGTCCCTGATCACCGGGAGAATATCCTCACTGTTACTGTCCCTGATCACGGGGAGCATATCCTCCCTGTTACTGTCTCTGATCACCAGGAGAATATCCTCACTGTTACTGTCTCAGATCACGGGGAGAATATCCTCACTGTTACTGTCCCTGATCACCGGGAGAATATCCTCACGATTACTGTCCCTCATCACCGGGAGAATATCCTCGCTGTTACTGTCCCTGATCACGGGGAGAATATCCTCACTGTTCCTGTCTCTGATCAACACGAGAATATCCTCACTGTTACCGTCCCTGATCACCGGGTGAATATCCTCACTGTTACTGTGTCTAATCACCGGGAGAATATCCTCACTGTTACTGTCCCTGATCACCGGGAGAATATCCTCACTATTACTGTCCCTGATCACCGGGAGAATATCCTCACTGTTATTGTCCCTGATCACGGGGAGAGTATCCTCCCTGTTACTGTCTCTGATCACCAGGAGAATATCCTCACTGTTACTGTCTCTGATCACGGGGAGAATATCCTCACTGTTCCTGTCCCTGATCACCGGGAGAATATCCTCGCTGTTACTGTCCCTGATCACCGGTAGAATATCCTCGCTGTTACTGTCTCTGATCACCGGGAGAATATCCTCACTATTACTGTCCCTGATCACCGCGAGAATATACTCACTGTTACTGTCCCTGATCACGGGGAGAATATCCTCACTGTTACTGTCCTAGATCACCAGGAGAATATCCTCACTGTTACTGTCCCTGATCACGGGGAGAATATCCTCACTGTTACTGTCCTAGATCACCAGGAGAATATCCTCACTGTTACTGTCCCTGATCACCGGGACAATATCCTCACTATTACAGACTCTGATCTCCGGGAGAATATCCTCACTGTTACTGTCCCTGATCACCGGGAGAATATCCTCACTGTTACTGTCCCTGATCACCGGGAGAATATCCTCACTGTTACTGTCCCTAATCACGGGGAGAATATACTCACTGTTACTATCTCTGATCAACACAACAATATCCTCACTATTACTGTCCCTGATCACCGGGTGAATATCCTCACTGTTACTGTGCCTGATCCCCAGGAGAATATCCTCACTGTTACTGTCCCTGATCACGGGGAGAATATCCTCACTGTTACTGTGCCTGATCCCCAGGAGAATATCCTCACTGTTGTGTCCCTGATCACGGGGAGAATATCCTCACTGTTACTGTCCCTGATCACCAGGAGAATATCCTCACTGTTACTGTCCCTGATCACGGGGAGAATATCCTCACTGTTACTGTCCCTGATCCCCAGGAGAATATCCTCACTGTTACTGTCCCTGATCACGGGAAGAATATCCTCACTGTTACTGTCCCTGATCACCAGGAGAATATCCTCACTGTTACTGTCCCTGAACACGGGGAGAATATCCCCACTGTTACCGTCTCTGATCACCGGGAGCATATCCTCACTGTTATTGTCTCTGATCAACATGAGAATATCCTCACTATTACTGTCCCTGATCACCGGGAGAATATCCTCGCTGTTGCTGTCCCTGATCCCTGGGAGAATATCCTCACTATTACTGTCCCTGATCACCGGGAGAATATCCTCACTGTTACTGTCCCTGATCACCAGGAGAATATCCTCACTGTTACTGTCCCTGATCACGGGGAGAATATCCTCACTGTTACTGTCCCTGATCCCCAGGAGAATATCCTCACTGTTACTGTCCCTGATCACGGGGAGAATATCCTCACTGTTACTGTCCCTGATCACCAGGAGAATATCCTCACTGTTACTGTCCCTGAACACGGGGAGAATATCCCCACTGTTACCGTCTCTGATCACCGGGAGCATATCCTCACTGTTATTGTCTCTGATCAACATGAGAATATCCTCACTATTACTGTCCCTGATCACCGGGAGAATATCCTCGCTGTTGCTGTCCCTGATCCCTGGGAGAATATCCTCACTATTACTGTCCCTGATCACCGGGAGAATATCCTCACTGTTACTGTCCCTGATCACCGGAAGAATATCCTCACTGTTACTGTCCCTGATTACCGGGAGAATATCCTCACTGTTTCTGTCGCTAATCACTGGGAGAATATCCTCACTGTTACTGTCCCTGATCACCGGGTGAATATCCTCACTGTTACTGTCTCTGATCACCGGGAGAATATCCTCTCCCTTACTGTCCCTGATCACCGGGAGAATATCCTTGCTGTTACTGTCCCTGATCACCGGGAGAATATCCTCACGATTACTGTCCCTTATCACCGGGAGAATATCCTCACTGTTACTGTCCCTGATCACTGGGGTAAAACCTCCCTGTTACTGTCTCTGATCACCAGGAGAATATCCTCACTGTTACTGTCCCTGATCACCGGGACAATATCCTCACTATTACTGTATCTGATCACCGGGAGAATATCATCACTGTTACTGTCCCTGATCACCGGGAGAATATCCTCACTGTTACTGTCCCTGATCACCGGGACAGTATCCTCACTGTTACTGTCCCAGATCAACACCAGAATATCCTCACTGTTACCGTCCCTCATCACCGGGTGAATATCCTCACTGTTACTGTCCCTGATCACGGGGAGAATATCCTCACTGTTCCTGACTCTGATCAACACGAGAATATCCTCACTGTTACCGTCCCTGATCACCGGGTGAATATCCTCACTGTTACTGTCTCTAATCACCGGGAGAATATCCTCACTGTTACTGTCCCTGATCACCGGGAGAATATCCTCACTGTTACTGTCCCTGATCACCGGGAGAATATCCTCACTGTTACTGTCCCTGATCACCGGGAGAATATCCTCACTGTTACTGTCCCTGATCACGGGGAGAATATCCTCCCTGTTACTGTCTCTGATGAGCAGGAGAATATCCTCACTGTTACTGTCTCAGATCACGGGCAGAATACCCTCACTGTTACTGTCCCTGATCACCGGGAGAATATCCTCGCTGTTACTGTCCCTGATCACCGGGAGAATATCCTCGCTGTTACTGTCCCTGATCACGGGGAGAATATCCTCACTGTTACTGTCCCTGATCACGGGGAGAATATCCTCCCTGTTACTGTCTCTGATCACCAGGAGAATATCCTCACTGTTACTGTCTCTGATCACGGGGAGAATATCCTCACTGTTACTGTCCCTGATCACCGGGTGAATATCCTCACTGTTACTGTGTCTAATCACCGGGAGAATATCCTCACTGTTACTGTCCCTGATCACCGGGAGAATATCCTCACTGTTACTGTCCCTGAACACCGGGAGAATATCCTCACTATTACTGTCCCTGATCACCGGGAGAATATCCTCACTGTTACTGTCCTTGATCACGGGGAGAATATCCTCACTGTTACTGTCTCTGATCACCAGGAGAATATCCTCACTGTTACTGTCTCTGATCAACACGAGAATATCCTCACTGTTACTGTCCCTGATCACCGGGAGAATATCCTCGCTGTTACTGTCCCTGATCACCGGGAGAATATCCTCGCTGTTACTGTCTCTGATCACCGGGAGAATATCCTCACTGTTACGGTCCCTGAACACGGGGAGAATATCCTCACTGTTACTGTCCTAGATCACAAGGAGAATATCCTCACTGTTACTGTCCCTGATCACGGGGAGAATATCCTCACTGTTACTGTCCTAGATCACCAGGAGAATATCCTCACTGTTACTGTCCCTGATCACCGGGACAATATCCTCAATATTACAGTCTCTGATCTCCGGGAGAATATCCTCACTGTTACTGTCCTAGATCACCAGGAGAATATCCTCACTGTTTCTGTCCCTGATCACTGGGAGAATATCCTCACTGTTACTGTCCATGATCACCGGGAGAATATCCTCACTGTTCATGTCCCTAATCACGGGGAGAATATACTCACTGTTACTGTCCCTGATCACGGGGAGAATATCCTCACTGTTACTGTACCTGATCACCGGGAGAATATCCTCACTGTTACTGTCTCTGATCAACACGAGAATATCCTCACTGTTACTGTTCCTGATCACGGGGAGAATATCCTCACTGTTACTGTCCCTGATCAACACGAGAATATCCTCACTGTTACTGTCCCTGATCACAGGGAGAATATCCTCACTGTTAATGTCCCTGATCACCGGGAGAATATCCTCACTGTTACTGTCCCTGATCACCGGGAGATAATCCTCAGTGTTACTGTCCCTGATCAACACGAGAATATTCTCACTGTTACTATCTCTGATCAACACAAGAATATCCTCACTGTTACTGTCCCTGATCACCGGGTGAATATCCTCACTGTTTCTGTCCCTGATCCCCAGGAGAATATCCTCACTGTTACTGTCCCTGATCACGGGGAGAATATCCTCACTGTTACTGTCCCTGATCACCAGGAGAATATCCTCACTGTTACTGTCCCTGATCACGGGGAGAATATCCTCACTGTTACTGTCCCTGATCCCCAGGAGAATATCCTCACTGTTACTGTCCCTGATCACGGGGAGAATATCCTCACTGTTACTGTCACTGATCACCAGGAGAATATCCTCACTGTTACTGTCCCTGAACACGGGGAGAATATTCCCACTGTTACTGTCTCTGATCACCGGGAGCATATCCTCACTGTTATTGTCTCTGATCAACATGAGAATATCCTCACTATTACTGTCCCTGATCACCGGGAGAATATCCTCGCTGTTGCTGTCCCTGATCCCTGGGAGAATATCCTCACTATTACTGTCCCTGATCACCGGGAGAATATCCTCACTGTTACTGTCCCTGATCACCGGAAGAATATCCTCGCTGTTACTGTCCCTGATTACCGGGAGAATATCCTCACTGTTTCTGTCGCTAATCACTGGGAGAATATCCTCACTGTTACTGTCCCTGATCACCGGGTGAATATCCTCACTGTTACTGTCTCTGATCACCGGGAGAATATCCTCTCCCTTGCTGTCCCTGATCACCGGGAGAATATCCTTGCTGTTACTGTCCCTGATCACCGGGAGAATATCCTCACGATTACTGTCCCTTATCACGGGGAGAATATCCTCACTGTTACTGTCCCTGATCACTGGGGTAAAACCTCCCTGTTACTGTCTCTGATCACCAGGAGAATATCGTCACTGTTACTGTCCCTGATCACCGGGACAATATCCTCACTATTACTGTCTCTGATCACCGGGAGAATATCATCACTGAGACTGTCCCTGATCACCGGGAGAATATCCTCACTGTTACTGTCCCTGATCACCGGGACAGTATCCTCACTGTTACTGTCCCAGATCAACACCAGAATATCCTCACTGTTACCGTCCCTGATCACCGGGTGAATATCCTCACTGTTACTGTCCCTGATCACCGGGTGAATATCCTCACTGTTACTGTCTCTAATCACCGGGGGAATATCCTCACTGTTCCTGACTCTGATCAACACGAGAATATCCTCACTGTTACCGTCCCTGATCACCGGGTGAATATCCTCACTGTTACTGTCTCTAATCACCGGGAGAATATCCTCACTGTTACTGTCCCTGATCACCGGGAGAATATCCTCACTGTTACTGTCCCTGATCACCGGGAGAATATCCTCACTATTACTGTCCCTGATCACCGGGAGAATATCCTCACTGTTACTGTCCCTGATCACGGGGAGCATATCCTCCCTGTTACTGTCTCTGATCACCAGGAGAATATCCTCACTGTTACTGTCTCAGATCACGGGGAGAATATCCTCACTGTTACTGTCCCTGATCACCGGGAGAATATCCTCACGATTACTGTCCCTCATCACCGGGAGAATATCCTCGCTGTTACTGTCCCTGATCACGGGGAGAATATCCTCACTGTTCCTGTCTCTGATCAACACGAGAATATCCTCACTGTTACCGTCCCTGATCACCGGGTGAATATCCTCACTGTTACTGTGTCTAATCACCGGGAGAATATCCTCACTGTTACTGTCCCTGATCACCGGGAGAATATCCTCACTATTACTGTCCCTGATCACCGGGAGAATATCCTCACTGTTATTGTCCCTGATCACGGGGAGAATATCCTCCCTGTTACTGTCTCTGATCACCAGGAGAATATCCTCACTGTTACTGTCTCTGATCACGGGGAGAATATCCTCACTGTTCCTGTCCCTGATCACCGGGAGAATATCCTCGCTGTTACTGTCCCTGATCACCGGTAGAATATCCTCGCTGTTACTGTCTCTGATCACCGGGAGAATATCCTCACTATTACTGTCCCTGATCACCGCGAGAATATACTCACTGTTACTGTCCCTGATCACGGGGAGAATATCCTCACTGTTACTGTCCTAGATCACCAGGAGAATATCCTCACTGTTACTGTCCCTGATCACGGGGAGAATATCCTCACTGTTACTGTCCTAGATCACCAGGAGAATATCCTCACTGTTACTGTCCCTGATCACCGGGACAATATCCTCACTATTACAGACTCTGATCTCCGGGAGAATATCCTCACTGTTACTGTCCCTGATCACCGGGAGAATATCCTCACTGTTACTGTCCCTGATCACCGGGAGAATATCCTCACTGTTACTGTCCCTAATCACGGGGAGAATATACTCACTGTTACTATCTCTGATCAACACAAGAATATCCTCACTATTACTGTCCCTGATCACCGGGTGAATATCCTCACTGTTACTGTGCCTGATCCCCAGGAGAATATCCTCACTGTTACTGTCCCTGATCACGGGGAGAATATCCTCACTGTTACTGTGCCTGATCCCCAGGAGAATATCCTCACTGTTACTGTCCCTGATCACGGGGAGAATATCCTCACTGTTACTGTCCCTGATCACCAGGAGAATATCCTCACTGTTACTGTCCCTGATCACGGGGAGAATATCCTCACTGTTACTGTCCCTGATCCCCAGGAGAATATCCTCACTGTTACTGTCCCTGATCACGGGAAGAATATCCTCACTGTTACTGTCCCTGATCACCAGGAGAATATCCTCACTGTTACTGTCCCTGAACACGGGGAGAATATCCCCACTGTTACCGTCTCTGATCACCGGGAGCATATCCTCACTGTTATTGTCTCTGATCAACATGAGAATATCCTCACTATTACTGTCCCTGATCACCGGGAGAATATCCTCGCTGTTGCTGTCCCTGATCCCTGGGAGAATATCCTCACTATTACTGTCCCTGATCACCGGGAGAATATCCTCACTGTTACTGTCCCTGATCACCGGAAGAATATCCTCACTGTTACTGTCCCTGATTACCGGGAGAATATCCTCACTGTTTCTGTCGCTAATCACTGGGAGAATATCCTCACTGTTACTGTCCCTGATCACCGGGTGAATATCCTCACTGTTACTGTCTCTGATCACCGGGAGAATATCCTCTCCCTTACTGTCCCTGATCACCGGGAGAATATCCTTGCTGTTACTGTCCCTGTTCACCGGGAGAATATCCTCACGATTACTGTCCCTTATCACCGGGAGAATATCCTCACTGTTACTGTCCCTGATCACTGGGGTAAAACCTCCCTGTTACTGTCTCTGATCACCAGGAGATTATCCTCACTGTTACTGTCCCTGATCACCGGGACAATATCCTCACTATTACTGTATCTGATCACCGGGAGAATATCATCACTGTTACTGTCCCTGATCACCGGGAGAATATCCTCACTGTTACTGTCCCTGATCACCGGGACAGTATCCTCACTGTTACTGTCCCAGATCAACACCAGAATATCCTCACTGTTACCGTCCCTCATCACCGGGTGAATATCCTCACTGTTACTGTCCCTGATCACGGGGAGAATATCCTCACTGTTCCTGACTCTGATCAACACGAGAATATCCTCACTGTTACCGTCCCTGATCACCGGGTGAATATCCTCACTGTTACTGTCTCTAATCACCGGGAGAATATCCTCACTGTTACTGTCCCTGATCACCGGGAGAATATCCTCACTGTTACTGTCCCTGATCACCGGGAGAATATCCTCACTGTTACTGTCCCTGATCACGGGGAGAATATCCTCCCTGTTACTGTCTCTGATCAGCAGGAGAATATCCTCACTGTTACTGTCTCAGATCACGGGCAGAATACCCTCACTGTTACTGTCCCTGATCACCGGGAGAATATCCTCGCTGTTACTGTCCCTGATCACCGGGAGAATATCCTCGCTGTTACTGTCCCTGATCACGGGGAGAATATCCTCACTGTTACTGTCCCTGATCACGGGGAGAATATCCTCCCTGTTACTGTCTCTGATCACCAGGAGAATATCCTCACTGTTACTGTCTCTGATCACGGGGAGAATATCCTCACTGTTACTGTCCCTGATCACCGGGTGAATATCCTCACTGTTACTGTGTCTAATCACCGGGAGAATATCCTCACTGTTACTGTCCCTGATCACCGGGAGAATATCCTCACTGTTACTGTCCCTGAACACCGGGAGAATATCCTCACTATTACTGTCCCTGATCACCGGGAGAATATCCTCACTGTTACTGTCCTTGATCACGGGGAGAATATCCTCACTGTTACTGTCTCTGATCACCAGGAGAATATCCTCACTGTTACTGTCTCTGATCAACACGAGAATATCCTCACTGTTACTGTCCCTGATCACCGGGAGAATATCCTCGCTGTTACTGTCCCTGATCACCGGGAGAATATCCTCGCTGTTACTGTCTCTGATCACCGGGAGAATATCCTCACTGTTACGGTCCCTGAACACGGGGAGAATATCCTCACTGTTACTGTCCTAGATCACAAGGAGAATATCCTCACTGTTACTGTCCCTGATCACGGGGAGAATATCCTCACTGTTACTGTCCTAGATCACCAGGAGAATATCCTCACTGTTACTGTCCCTGATCACCGGGACAATATCCTCAATATTACAGTCTCTGATCTCCGGGAGAATATCCTCACTGTTACTGTCCTAGATCACCAGGAGAATATCCTCACTGTTTCTGTCCCTGATCACTGGGAGAATATCCTCACTGTTACTGTCCATGATCACCGGGAGAATATCCTCACTGTTCATGTCCCTAATCACGGGGAGAATATACTCACTGTTACTGTCCCTGATCACGGGGAGAATATCCTCACTGTTACTGTACCTGATCACCGGGAGAATATCCTCACTGTTACTGTCTCTGATCAACACGAGAATATCCTCACTGTTACTGTTCCTGATCACGGGGAGAATATCCTTACTGTTACTGTCCCTGATCAACACGAGAATATCCTCACTGTTACTGTCCCTGATCACAGGGAGAATATCCTCACTGTTAATGTCCCTGATCACCGGGAGAATATCCTCACTGTTACTGTCCCTGATCACCGGGAGATAATCCTCAGTGTTACTGTCCCTGATCAACACGAGAATATTCTCACTGTTACTATCTCTGATCAACACAAGAATATCCTCACTGTTACTGTCCCTGATCACCGGGTGAATATCCTCACTGTTTCTGTCCCTGATCCCCAGGAGAATATCCTCACTGTTACTGTCCCTGATCACGGGGAGAATATCCTCACTGTTACTGTCCCTGATCACCAGGAGAATATCCTCAATGTTACTGTCCCTGATCACGGGGAGAATATCCTCACTGTTACTGTCCCTGATCCCCAGGAGAATATCCTCACTGTTACTGTCCCTGATCACGGGGAGAATATCCTCACTGTTACTGTCACTGATCACCAGGAGAATATCCTCACTGTTACTGTCCCTGAACACGGGGAGAATATCCCCACTGTTACTGTCTCTGATCACCGGGAGCATATCCTCACTGTTATTGTCTCTGATCAACATGAGAATATCCTCACTATTACTGTCCCTGATCACCGGGAGAATATCCTCGCTGTTGCTGTCCCTGATCCCTGGGAGAATATCCTCACTATTACTGTCCCTGATCACCGGGAGAATATCCTCACTGTTACTGTCCCTGATCACCGGAAGAATATCCTCGCTGTTACTGTCCCTGATTACCGGGAGAATATCCTCACTGTTTCTGTCGCTAATCACTGGGAGAATATCCTCACTGTTACTGTCCCTGATCACCGGGTGAATATCCTCACTGTTACTGTCTCTGATCACCGGGAGAATATCCTCTCCCTTGCTATCCCTGATCACCGGGAGAATATCCTTGCTGTTACTGTCCCTGATCACCGGGAGAATATCCTCACGATTACTGTCCCTTATCACCGGGAGAATATCCTCACTGTTACTGTCCCTGATCACTGGGGTAAAACCTCCCTGTTACTGTCTCTGATCACCAGGAGAATATCGTCACTGTTACTGTCCCTGATCACCGGGACAATATCCTCACTATTACTGTCTCTGATCACCGGGAGAATATCATCACTGTTACTGTCCCTGATCACCGGGAGAATATCCTCACTGTTACTGTCCCTGATCACCGGGACAGTATCCTCACTGTTACTGTCCCAGATCAACACCAGAATATCCTCACTGTTACCGTCCCTGATCACCGGGTGAATATCCTCACTGTTACTGTCCCTGATCACCGGGTGAATATCCTCACTGTTACTGTCTCTAATCACCGGGGGAATATCCTCACTGTTCCTGACTCTGATCAACACGAGAATATCCTCACTGTTACCGTCCCTGATCACCGGGTGAATATCCTCACTGTTACTGTCTCTAATCACCGGGAGAATATCCTCACTGTTACTGTCCCTGATCACCGGGAGAATATCCTCACTGTTACTGTCCCTGATCACCGGGAGAATATCCTCACTATTACTGTCCCTGATCACCGGGAGAATATCCTCACTGTTACTGTCCCTGATCACGGGGAGCATATCCTCCCTGTTACTGTCTCTGATCACCAGGAGAATATCCTCACTGTTACTGTCTCAGATCACGGGGAGAATATCCTCACTGTTACTGTCCCTGATCACCGGGAGAATATCCTCACGATTACTGTCCCTCATCACCGGGAGAATATCCTCGCTGTTACTGTCCCTGATCACGGGGAGAATATCCTCACTGTTCCTGTCTCTGATCAACACGAGAATATCCTCACTGTTACCGTCCCTGATCACCGGGTGAATATCCTCACTGTTACTGTGTCTAATCACCGGGAGAATATCCTCACTGTTACTGTCCCTGATCACCGGGAGAATATCCTCACTATTACTGTCCCTGATCACCGGGAGAATATCCTCACTGTTACTGTCCCTGATCACGGGGAGAATATCCTCCCTGTTACTGTCTCTGATCACCAGGAGAATATCCTCACTGTTACTGTCTCTGATCACGGGGAGAATATCCTCACTGTTCCTGTCCCTGATCACCGGGAGAATATCCTCGCTGTTACTGTCCCTGATCACCGGTAGAATATCCTCGCTGTTACTGTCTCTGATCACCGGGAGAATATCCTCACTATTACTGTCCCTGATCACCGCGAGAATATCCTCACTGTTACTGTCCCTGATCACGGGGAGAATATCCTCACTGTTACTGTCCTAGATCACCAGGAGAATATCCTCACTGTTACTGTCCCTGATCACGGGGAGAATATCCTCACTGTTACTGTCCTAGATCACCAGGAGAATATCCTCACTGTTACTGTCCCTGATCACCGGGACAATATCCTCACTATTACAGACTCTGATCTCCGGGAGAATATCCTCACTGTTACTGTCCCTGATCACCGGGAGAATATCCTCACTGTTACTGTCCCTGATCACGGGGAGAATATCCTCACTGTTACTGTCTCTAATCACGGGGAGAATATACTCACTGTTACTGTCCCTGATCACGGGGAGAATATCCTCACTGTTACTGTACCTGATCACCGGGAGAATATCCTCACTGTTACTGTCTCTGATCAACACGAGAATATCCTCACTGTTACTGTTCCTGATCACGGGGAGAATATCCTCACTGTTACTGTCCCTGATCAACACGAGAATATCCTCACTGTTACTGTCCCTGATCACAGGGAGAATATCCTCACTGTTAATGTCCCTGATCACCGGGAGAATATCCTCACTGTTACTGTCCCTGATCACCGGGAGATAATCCTCAGTGTTACTGTCCCTGATCAACACGAGAATATTCTCACTGTTACTATCTCTGATCAACACAAGAATATCCTCACTGTTACTGTCCCTGATCACCGGGTGAATATCCTCACTGTTACTGTCCCTGATCACGGGGAGAATATCCTCACTGTTACTGTCTCTGATCACCAGGAGGATATCCTCACTGTTACAGTATCTGATCAACACGAGAATATCCTCACTGTTACTGTCCCTGATCCCCTGGAGAATATCCTCACTGTTACTGTCCCTGATCACGGGGAGAATATCCTCACTGTTACTGTCCCTGATCACCAGGAGAATATCCTCACTGTTACTGTCCCTGAACACGGAGAGAATATCCCCACTGTTAATGTCTCTGATCACCGGAAGCATATCCTCACTGTTATTGTCTCTGATCACAGGGGGAATATACTCACTGTTACTGTCTCTGATCAACATGAGAATATCCTCACTATTACTGTCCCTGATCACCGGGAGAATATCCTCGCTGTTGCTGTCCCTGATCCCTGGGAGAATATCCTCACTATTACTGTCCCTGATCACCGGGAGAATATCCTCACTGTTACTGTCCCTGATCACCGGAAGAATATCCTCACTGTTACTGTCCCTGATTACCGGGAGAATATCCTCACTGTTTCTGTCGCTAATCACTGGGAGAATATCCTCACTGTTACTGTCCCTGATCACCGGGTGAATATCCTCACTGTTACTGTCTCTGATCACCGGGAGAATATCCTCTCCCTTACTGTCCCTGATCACCGGGAGAATATCCTTGCTGTTACTGTCCCTGTTCACCGGGAGAATATCCTCACGATTACTGTCCCTTATCACCGGGAGAATATCCTCACTGTTACTGTCCCTGATCACTGGGGTAAAACCTCCCTGTTACTGTCTCTGATCACCAGGAGAATATCCTCACTGTTACTGTCCCTGATCACCGGGACAATATCCTCACTATTACTGTATCTGATCACCGGGAGAATATCATCACTGTTACTGTCCCTGATCACCGGGAGAATATCCTCACTGTTACTGTCCCTGATCACCGGGACAGTATCCTCACTGTTACTGTCCCAGATCAACACCAGAATATCCTCACTGTTACCGTCCCTCATCACCGGGTGAATATCCTCACTGTTACTGTCCCTGATCACGGGGAGAATATCCTCACTGTTCCTGACTCTGATCAACACGAGAATATCCTCACTGTTACCGTCCCTGATCACCGGGTGAATATCCTCACTGTTACTGTCTCTAATCACCGGGAGAATATCCTCACTGTTACTGTCCCTGATCACCGGGAGAATATCCTCACTGTTACTGTCCCTGATCACCGGGAGAATATCCTCACTGTTACTGTCCCTGATCACCGGGAGAATATCCTCACTGTTACTGTCCCTGATCACGGGGAGAATATCCTCCCTGTTACTGTCTCTGATCAGCAGGAGAATATCCTCACTGTTACTGTCTCAGATCACGGGCAGAATACCCTCACTGTTACTGTCCCTGATCACCGGGAGAATATCCTCGCTGTTACTGTCCCTGATCACCGGGAGAATATCCTCGCTGTTACTGTCCCTGATCACGGGGAGAATATCCTCACTGTTACTGTCCCTGATCACGGGGAGAATATCCTCCCTGTTACTGTCTCTGATCACCAGGAGAATATCCTCACTGTTACTGTCTCTGATCACGGGGAGAATATCCTCACTGTTACTGTCCCTGATCACCGGGTGAATATCCTCACTGTTACTGTGTCTAATCACCGGGAGAATATCCTCACTGTTACTGTCCCTGATCACCGGGAGAATATCCTCACTGTTACTGTCCCTGAACACCGGGAGAATATCCTCACTATTACTGTCCCTGATCACCGGGAGAATATCCTCACTGTTACTGTCCTTGATCACGGGGAGAATATCCTCACTGTTACTGTCTCTGATCACCAGGAGAATATCCTCACTGTTACTGTCTCTGATCAACACGAGAATATCCTCACTGTTACTGTCCCTGATCACCGGGAGAATATCCTCGCTGTTACTGTCCCTGATCACCGGGAGAATATCCTCGCTGTTACTGTCTCTGATCACCGGGAGAATATCCTCACTGTTACGGTCCCTGAACACGGGGAGAATATCCTCACTGTTACTGTCCTAGATCACAAGGAGAATATCCTCACTGTTACTGTCCCTGATCACGGGGAGAATATCCTCACTGTTACTGTCCTAGATCACCAGGAGAATATCCTCACTGTTACTGTCCCTGATCACCGGGACAATATCCTCAATATTACAGTCTCTGATCTCCGGGAGAATATCCTCACTGTTACTGTCCTAGATCACCAGGAGAATATCCTCACTGTTTCTGTCCCTGATCACTGGGAGAATATCCTCACTGTTACTGTCCATGATCACCGGGAGAATATCCTCACTGTTCATGTCCCTAATCACGGGGAGAATATACTCACTGTTACTGTCCCTGATCACGGGGAGAATATCCTCACTGTTACTGTACCTGATCACCGGGAGAATATCCTCACTGTTACTGTCTCTGATCAACACGAGAATATCCTCACTGTTACTGTTCCTGATCACGGGGAGAATATCCTTACTGTTACTGTCCCTGATCAACACGAGAATATCCTCACTGTTACTGTCCCTGATCACAGGGAGAATATCCTCACTGTTAATGTCCCTGATCACCGGGAGAATATCCTCACTGTTACTGTCCCTGATCACCGGGAGATAATCCTCAGTGTTACTGTCCCTGATCAACACGAGAATATTCTCACTGTTACTATCTCTGATCAACACAAGAATATCCTCACTGTTACTGTCCCTGATCACCGGGTGAATATCCTCACTGTTTCTGTCCCTGATCCCCAGGAGAATATCCTCACTGTTACTGTCCCTGATCACGGGGAGAATATCCTCACTTTTACTGTCCCTGATCACCAGGAGAATATCCTCAATGTTACTGTCCCTGATCACGGGGAGAATATCCTCACTGTTACTGTCCCTGATCCCCAGGAGAATATCCTCACTGTTACTGTCCCTGATCACGGGGAGAATATCCTCACTGTTACTGTCACTGATCACCAGGAGAATATCCTCACTGTTACTGTCCCTGAACACGGGGAGAATATCCCCACTGTTACTGTCTCTGATCACCGGGAGCATATCCTCACTGTTATTGTCTCTGATCAACATGAGAATATCCTCACTATTACTGTCCCTGATCACCGGGAGAATATCCTCGCTGTTGCTGTCCCTGATCCCTGGGAGAATATCCTCACTATTACTGTCCCTGATCACCGGGAGAATATCCTCACTGTTACTGTCCCTGATCACCGGAAGAATATCCTCGCTGTTACTGTCCCTGATTACCGGGAGAATATCCTCACTGTTTCTGTCGCTAATCACTGGGAGAATATCCTCACTGTTACTGTCCCTGATCACCGGGTGAATATCCTCACTGTTACTGTCTCTGATCACCGGGAGAATATCCTCTCCCTTGCTGTCCCTGATCACCGGGAGAATATCCTTGCTGTTACTGTCCCTGATCACCGGGAGAATATCCTCACGATTACTGTCCCTTATCACGGGGAGAATATCCTCACTGTTACTGTCCCTGATCACTGGGGTAAAACCTCCCTGTTACTGTCTCTGATCACCAGGAGAATATCGTCACTGTTACTGTCCCTGATCACCGGGACAATATCCTCACTATTACTGTCTCTGATCACCGGGAGAATATCATCACTGTTACTGTCCCTGATCACCGGGAGAATATCCTCACTGTTACTGTCCCTGATCACCGGGACAGTATCCTCACTGTTACTGTCCCAGATCAACACCAGAATATCCTCACTGTTACCGTCCCTGATCACCGGGTGAATATCCTCACTGTTACTGTCCCTGATCACCGGGTGAATATCCTCACTGTTACTGTCTCTAATCACCGGGGGAATATCCTCACTGTTCCTGACTCTGATCAACACGAGAATATCCTCACTGTTACCGTCCCTGATCACCGGGTGAATATCCTCACTGTTACTGTCTCTAATCACCGGGAGAATATCCTCACTGTTACTGTCCCTGATCACCGGGAGAATATCCTCACTGTTACTGTCCCTGATCACCGGGAGAATATCCTCACTATTGCTGTCCCTGATCACCGGGAGAATATCCTCACTGTTACTGTCCCTGATCACGGGGAGCATATCCTCCCTGTTACTGTCTCTGATCACCAGGAGAATATCCTCACTGTTACTGTCTCAGATCACGGGGAGAATATCCTCACTGTTACTGTCCCTGATCACCGGGAGAATATCCTCACGATTACTGTCCCTCATCACCGGGAGAATATCCTCGCTGTTACTGTCCCTGATCACGGGGAGAATATCCTCACTGTTCCTGTCTCTGATCAACACGAGAATATCCTCACTGTTACCGTCCCTGATCACCGGGTGAATATCCTCACTGTTACTGTGTCTAATCACCGGGAGAATATCCTCACTGTTACTGTCCCTGATCACCGGGAGAATATCCTCACTATTACTGTCCCTGATCACCGGGAAAATATCCTCACTGTTACTGTCCCTGATCACGGGGAGAATATCCTCCCTGTTACTGTCTCTGATCACCAGGAGAATATCCTCACTGTTACTGTCTCTGATCACGGGGAGAATATCCTCACTGTTCCTGTCCCTGATCACCGGGAGAATATCCTCGCTGTTACTGTCCCTGATCACCGGTAGAATATCCTCGCTGTTACTGTCTCTGATCACCGGGAGAATATCCTCACTATTACTGTCCCTGATCACCGCGAGAATATCCTCACTGTTACTGTCCCTGATCACGGGGAGAATATCCTCACTGTTACTGTCCTAGATCACCAGGAGAATATCCTCACTGTTACTGTCCCTGATCACGGGGAGAATATCCTCACTGTTACTGTCCTAGATCACCAGGAGAATATCCTCACTGTTACTGTCCCTGATCACCGGGACAATATCCTCACTATTACAGACTCTGATCTCCGGGAGAATATCCTCACTGTTACTGTCCCTGATCACCGGGAGAATATCCTCACTGTTACTGTCCCTGATCACGGGGAGAATATCCTCACTGTTACTGTCTCTAATCACGGGGAGAATATACTCACTGTTACTGTCCCTGATCACGGGGAGAATATCCTCACTGTTACTGTACCTGATCACCGGGAGAATATCCTCACTGTTACTGTCTCTGATCAACACGAGAATATCCTCACTGTTACTGTTCCTGATCACGGGGAGAATATCCTCACTGTTACTGTCCCTGATCAACACGAGAATATCCTCACTGTTACTGTCCCTGATCACAGGGAGAATATCCTCACTGTTCATGTCCCTGATCACCGGGAGAATATCCTCACTGTTACTGTCCCTGATCACCGGGAGATAATCCTCAGTGTTACTGTCCCTGATCAACACGAGAATATTCTCACTGTTACTATCTCTGATCAACACAAGAATATCCTCACTGTTACTGTCCCTGATCACCGGGTGAATATCCTCACTGTTACTGTCCCTGATCACGGGGAGAATATCCTCACTGTTACTGTCTCTGATCACCAGGAGGATATCCTCACTGTTACAGTATCTGATCAACACGAGAATATCCTCACTGTTACTGTCCCTGATCCCCTGGAGAATATCCTCACTGTTACTGTCCCTGATCACGGGGAGAATATCCTCACTGTTACTGTCCCTGATCACCAGGAGAATATCCTCACTGTTACTGTCCCTGAACACGGAGAGAATATCCCCACTGTTACTGTCTCTGATCACCGGAAGCATATCCTCACTGTTATTGTCTCTGATCACAGGGGGAATATACTCACTGTTACTGTCTCTGATCAACATGAGAATATCCTCACTATTACTGTCCCTGATCACCGGGAGAATATCCTCGCTGTTGCTGTCCCTGATCCCTGGGAGAATATCCTCACTGTTACTGTCCCTGATTACCGGGAGAATATCCTCACTGTTTCTGTCGCTAATCACTGGGAGAATATCCTCACTGTTACAGTCCCTGATCACCGGGTGAATATCCTCACTGTTACTGTCTCTGATCACCGGGAGAACATCCTCTCCCTTACTGTCCCTGATCACCGGGAGAATAACCTGGCTGTTACTGTCCCTGATCACCGGGAGAATATCCTCACTGTTACTGTCTCTGATCAACACGAGAATATCCTCACTGTTACCGTCCCTGATCACCGGGTGAATATCCTCACTGTTACTGTGTCTAATCACCGGGAGAATATCCTCACTGTTACTGTCCCTGATCACCGGGAGAATATCCTCACTATTACTGTCCCTGATCACCGGGAGAATATCCTCACTGTTATTGTCCCTGATCACGGGGAGAATATCCTCCCTGTTACTGTCTCTGATCACCAGGAGAATATCCTCACTGTTACTGTCTCTGATCACGGGGAGAATATCCTCACTGTTCCTGTCCCTGATCACCGGGAGAATATCCTCGCTGTTACTGTCCCTGATCACCGGTAGAATATCCTCGCTGTTACTGTCTCTGATCACCGGGAGAATATCCTCACTATTACTGTCCCTGATCACCGCGAGAATATCCTCACTGTTACTGTCCCTGATCACGGGGAGAATATCCTCACTGTTACTGTCCTAGATCACCAGGAGAATATCCTCACTGTTACTGTCCCTGATCACGGGGAGAATATCCTCACTGTTACTGTCCTAGATCACCAGGAGAATATCCTCACTGTTACTGTCCCTGATCACCGGGACAATATCCTCACTATTACAGACTCTGATCTCCGGGAGAATATCCTCACTGTTACTGTCCCTGATCACCGGGAGAATATCCTCACTGTTACTGTCCCTGATCACCGGGAGAATATCCTCACTGTTACTGTCCCTAATCACGGGGAGAATATACTCACTGTTACTATCTCTGATCAACACAAGAATATCCTCACTATTACTGTCCCTGATCACCGGGTGAATATCCTCACTGTTACTGTGCCTGATCCCCAGGAGAATATCCTCACTGTTACTGTCCCTGATCACGGGGAGAATATCCTCACTGTTACTGTGCCTGATCCCCAGGAGAATATCCTCACTGTTACTGTCCCTGATCACGGGGAGAATATCCTCACTGTTACTGTCCCTGATCACCAGGAGAATATCCTCACTGTTACTGTCCCTGATCACGGGGAGAATATCCTCACTGTTACTGTCCCTGATCCCCAGGAGAATATCCTCACTGTTACTGTCCCTGATCACGGGAAGAATATCCTCACTGTTACTGTCCCTGATCACCAGGAGAATATCCTCACTGTTACTGTCCCTGAACACGGGGAGAATATCCCCACTGTTACCGTCTCTGATCACCGGGAGCATATCCTCACTGTTATTGTCTCTGATCAACATGAGAATATCCTCACTATTACTGTCCCTGATCACCGGGAGAATATCCTCGCTGTTGCTGTCCCTGATCCCTGGGAGAATATCCTCACTATTACTGTCCCTGATCACCGGGTGAATATCCTCACTGTTACTGTCTCTGATCACCGGGAGAATATCCTCTCCCTTACTGTCCCTGATCACCGGGAGAATATCCTTGCTGTTACTGTCCCTGTTCACCGGGAGAATATCCTCACGATTACTGTCCCTTATCACCGGGAGAATATCCTCACTGTTACTGTCCCTGATCACTGGGGTAAAACCTCCCTGTTACTGTCTCTGATCACCAGGAGATTATCCTCACTGTTACTGTCCCTGATCACCGGGACAATATCCTCACTATTACTGTATCTGATCACCGGGAGAATATCATCACTGTTACTGTCCCTGATCACCGGGAGAATATCCTCACTGTTACTGTCCCTGATCACCGGGACAGTATCCTCACTGTTACTGTCCCAGATCAACACCAGAATATCCTCACTGTTACCGTCCCTCATCACCGGGTGAATATCCTCACTGTTACTGTCCCTGATCACGGGGAGAATATCCTCACTGTTCCTGACTCTGATCAACACGAGAATATCCTCACTGTTACCGTCCCTGATCACCGGGTGAATATCCTCACTGTTACTGTCTCTAATCACCGGGAGAATATCCTCACTGTTACTGTCCCTGATCACCGGGAGAATATCCTCACTGTTACTGTCCCTGATCACCGGGAGAATATCCTCACTGTTACTGTCCCTGATCACCGGGAGAATATCCTCACTGTTACTGTCCCTGATCACGGGGAGAATATCCTCCCTGTTACTGTCTCTGATCAGCAGGAGAATATCCTCACTGTTACTGTCTCAGATCACGGGCAGAATACCCTCACTGTTACTGTCCCTGATCACCGGGAGAATATCCTCGCTGTTACTGTCCCTGATCACCGGGAGAATATCCTCGCTGTTACTGTCCCTGATCACGGGGAGAATATCCTCACTGTTACTGTCCCTGATCACGGGGAGAATATCCTCCCTGTTACTGTCTCTGATCACCAGGAGAATATCCTCACTGTTACTGTCTCTGATCACGGGGAGAATATCCTCACTGTTACTGTCCCTGATCACCGGGTGAATATCCTCACTGTTACTGTGTCTAATCACCGGGAGAATATCCTCACTGTTACTGTCCCTGATCACCGGGAGAATATCCTCACTGTTACTGTCCCTGAACACCGGGAGAATATCCTCACTATTACTGTCCCTGATCACCGGGAGAATATCCTCACTGTTACTGTCCTTGATCACGGGGAGAATATCCTCACTGTTACTGTCTCTGATCACCAGGAGAATATCCTCACTGTTACTGTCTCTGATCAACACGAGAATATCCTCACTGTTACTGTCCCTGATCACCGGGAGAATATCCTCGCTGTTACTGTCCCTGATCACCGGGAGAATATCCTCGCTGTTACTGTCTCTGATCACCGGGAGAATATCCTCACTGTTACGGTCCCTGAACACGGGGAGAATATCCTCACTGTTACTGTCCTAGATCACAAGGAGAATATCCTCACTGTTACTGTCCCTGAACACGGGGAGAATATCCTCACTGTTACTGTCCTAGATCACCAGGAGAATATCCTCACTGTTACTGTCCCTGATCACCGGGACAATATCCTCAATATTACAGTCTCTGATCTCCGGGAGAATATCCTCACTGTTACTGTCCTAGATCACCAGGAGAATATCCTCACTGTTTCTGTCCCTGATCACTGGGAGAATATCCTCACTGTTACTGTCCATGATCAGCGGGAGAATATCCTCACTGTTCATGTCCCTAATCACGGGGAGAATATACTCACTGTTACTGTCCCTGATCACGGGGAGAATATCCTCACTGTTACTGTACCTGATCACCGGGAGAATATCCTCACTGTTACTGTCTCTGATCAACACGAGAATATCCTCACTGTTACTGTTCCTGATCACGGGGAGAATATCCTTACTGTTACTGTCCCTGATCAACACGAGAATATCCTCACTGTTACTGTCCCTGATCACAGGGAGAATATCCTCACTGTTAATGTCCCTGATCACCGGGAGAATATCCTCACTGTTACTGTCCCTGATCACCGGGAGATAATCCTCAGTGTTACTGTCCCTGATCAACACGAGAATATTCTCACTGTTACTATCTCTGATCAACACAAGAATATCCTCACTGTTACTGTCCCTGATCACCGGGTGAATATCCTCACTGTTTCTGTCCCTGATCCCCAGGAGAATATCCTCACTGTTACTGTCCCTGATCACGGGGAGAATATCCTCACTGTTACTGTCCCTGATCACCAGGAGAATATCCTCAATGTTACTGTCCCTGATCACGGGGAGAATATCCTCACTGTTACTGTCCCTGATCCCCAGGAGAATATCCTCACTGTTACTGTCCCTGATCACGGGGAGAATATCCTCACTGTTACTGTCACTGATCACCAGGAGAATATCCTCACTGTTACTGTCCCTGAACACGGGGAGAATATCCCCACTGTTACTGTCTCTGATCACCGGGAGCATATCCTCACTGTTATTGTCTCTGATCAACATGAGAATATCCTCACTATTACTGTCCCTGATCACCGGGAGAATATCCTCGCTGTTGCTGTCCCTGATCCCTGGGAGAATATCCTCACTATTACTGTCCCTGATCACCGGGAGAATATCCTCACTGTTACTGTCCCTGATCACCGGAAGAATATCCTCGCTGTTACTGTCCCTGATTACCGGGAGAATATCCTCACTGTTTCTGTCGCTAATCACTGGGAGAATATCCTCACTGTTACTGTCCCTGATCACCGGGTGAATATCCTCACTGTTACTGTCTCTGATCACCGGGAGAATATCCTCTCCCTTGCTGTCCCTGATCACCGGGAGAATATCCTTGCTGTTACTGTCCCTGATCACCGGGAGAATATCCTCACGATTACTGTCCCTTATCACCGGGAGAATATCCTCACTGTTACTGTCCCTGATCACTGGGGTAAAACCTCCCTGTTACTGTCTCTGATCACCAGGAGAATATCGTCACTGTTACTGTCCCTGATCACCGGGACAATATCCTCACTATTACTGTCTCTGATCACCGGGAGAATATCATCACTGTTACTGTCCCTGATCACCGGGAGAATATCCTCACTGTTACTGTCCCTGATCACCGGGACAGTATCCTCACTGTTACTGTCCCAGATCAACACCAGAATATCCTCACTGTTACCGTCCCTGATCACCGGGTGAATATCCTCACTGTTACTGTCCCTGATCACCGGGTGAATATCCTCACTGTTACTGTCTCTAATCACCGGGGGAATATCCTCACTGTTCCTGACTCTGATCAACACGAGAATATCCTCACTGTTACCGTCCCTGATCACCGGGTGAATATCCTCACTGTTACTGTCTCTAATCACCGGGAGAATATCCTCACTGTTACTGTCCCTGATCACCGGGAGAATATCCTCACTGTTACTGTCCCTGATCACCGGGAGAATATCCTCACTATTACTGTCCCTGATCACCGGGAGAATATCCTCACTGTTACTGTCCCTGATCACGGGGAGCATATCCTCCCTGTTACTGTCTCTGATCACCAGGAGAATATCCTCACTGTTACTGTCTCAGATCACGGGGAGAATATCCTCACTGTTACTGTCCCTGATCACCGGGAGAATATCCTCACGATTACTGTCCCTCATCACCGGGAGAATATCCTCGCTGTTACTGTCCCTGATCACGGGGAGAATATCCTCACTGTTCCTGTCTCTGATCAACACGAGAATATCCTCACTGTTACCGTCCCTGATCACCGGGTGAATATCCTCACTGTTACTGTGTCTAATCACCGGGAGAATATCCTCACTGTTACTGTCCCTGATCACCGGGAGAATATCCTCACTATTACTGTCCCTGATCACCGGGAGAATATCCTCACTGTTACTGTCCCTGATCACGGGGAGAATATCCTCCCTGTTACTGTCTCTGATCACCAGGAGAATATCCTCACTGTTACTGTCTCTGATCACGGGGAGAATATCCTCACTGTTCCTGTCCCTGATCACCGGGAGAATATCCTCGCTGTTACTGTCCCTGATCACCGGTAGAATATCCTCGCTGTTACTGTCTCTGATCACCGGGAGAATATCCTCACTATTACTGTCCCTGATCACCGCGAGAATATCCTCACTGTTACTGTCCCTGATCACGGGGAGAATATCCTCACTGTTACTGTCCTAGATCACCAGGAGAATATCCTCACTGTTACTGTCCCTGATCACGGGGAGAATATCCTCACTGTTACTGTCCTAGATCACCAGGAGAATATCCTCACTGTTACTGTCCCTGATCACCGGGACAATATCCTCACTATTACAGACTCTGATCTCCGGGAGAATATCCTCACTGTTACTGTCCCTGATCACCGGGAGAATATCCTCACTGTTACTGTCCCTGATCACGGGGAGAATATCCTCACTGTTACTGTCTCTAATCACGGGGAGAATATACTCACTGTTACTGTCCCTGATCACGGGGAGAATATCCTCACTGTTACTGTACCTGATCACCGGGAGAATATCCTCACTGTTACTGTCTCTGATCAACACGAGAATATCCTCACTGTTACTGTTCCTGATCACGGGGAGAATATCCTCACTGTTACTGTCCCTGATCAACACGAGAATATCCTCACTGTTACTGTCCCTGATCACAGGGAGAATATCCTCACTGTTAATGTCCCTGATCACCGGGAGAATATCCTCACTGTTACTGTCCCTGATCACCGGGAGATAATCCTCAGTGTTACTGTCCCTGATCAACACGAGAATATTCTCACTGTTACTATCTCTGATCAACACAAGAATATCCTCACTGTTACTGTCCCTGATCACCGGGTGAATATCCTCACTGTTACTGTCCCTGATCACGGGGAGAATATCCTCACTGTTACTGTCTCTGATCACCAGGAGGATATCCTCACTGTTACAGTATCTGATCAACACGAGAATATCCTCACTGTTACTGTCCCTGATCCCCTGGAGAATATCCTCACTGTTACTGTCCCTGATCACGGGGAGAATATCCTCACTGTTACTGTCCCTGATCACCAGGAGAATATCCTCACTGTTACTGTCCCTGAACACGGAGAGAATATCCCCACTGTTACTGTCTCTGATCACCGGAAGCATATCCTCACTGTTATTGTCTCTGATCACAGGGGGAATATACTCACTGTTACTGTCTCTGATCAACATGAGAATATCCTCACTATTACTGTCCCTGATCACCGGGAGAATATCCTCGCTGTTGCTGTCCCTGATCCCTGGGAGAATATCCTCACTATTACTGTCCCTGATCACCGGGAGAATATCCTCACTGTTACTGTCCCTGATCACCGGAAGAATATCCTCACTGTTACTGTCCCTGATTACCGGGAGAATATCCTCACTGTTTCTGTCGCTAATCACTGGGAGAATATCCTCACTGTTACTGTCCCTGATCACCGGGTGAATATCCTCACTGTTACTGTCTCTGATCACCGGGAGAATATCCTCTCCCTTACTGTCCCTGATCACCGGGAGAATATCCTTGCTGTTACTGTCCCTGTTCACCGGGAGAATATCCTCACGATTACTGTCCCTTATCACCGGGAGAATATCCTCACTGTTACTGTCCCTGATCACTGGGGTAAAACCTCCCTGTTACTGTCTCTGATCACCAGGAGAATATCCTCACTGTTACTGTCCCTGATCACCGGGACAATATCCTCACTATTACTGTATCTGATCACCGGGAGAATATCATCACTGTTACTGTCCCTGATCACCGGGAGAATATCCTCACTGTTACTGTCCCTGATCACCGGGACAGTATCCTCACTGTTACTGTCCCAGATCAACACCAGAATATCCTCACTGTTACCGTCCCTCATCACCGGGTGAATATCCTCACTGTTACTGTCCCTGATCACGGGGAGAATATCCTCACTGTTCCTGACTCTGATCAACACGAGAATATCCTCACTGTTACCGTCCCTGATCACCGGGTGAATATCCTCACTGTTACTGTCTCTAATCACCGGGAGAATATCCTCACTGTTACTGTCCCTGATCACCGGGAGAATATCCTCACTGTTACTGTCCCTGATCACCGGGAGAATATCCTCACTGTTACTGTCCCTGATCACCGGGAGAATATCCTCACTGTTACTGTCCCTGATCACGGGGAGAATATCCTCCCTGTTACTGTCTCTGATCAGCAGGAGAATATCCTCACTGTTACTGTCTCAGATCACGGGCAGAATACCCTCACTGTTACTGTCCCTGATCACCGGGAGAATATCCTCGCTGTTACTGTCCCTGATCACCGGGAGAATATCCTCGCTGTTACTGTCCCTGATCACGGGGAGAATATCCTCACTGTTACTGTCCCTGATCACGGGGAGAATATCCTCCCTGTTACTGTCTCTGATCACCAGGAGAATATCCTCACTGTTACTGTCTCTGATCACGGGGAGAATATCCTCACTGTTACTGTCCCTGATCACCGGGTGAATATCCTCACTGTTACTGTGTCTAATCACCGGGAGAATATCCTCACTGTTACTGTCCCTGATCACCGGGAGAATATCCTCACTGTTACTGTCCCTGAACACCGGGAGAATATCCTCACTATTACTGTCCCTGATCACCGGGAGAATATCCTCACTGTTACTGTCCTTGATCACGGGGAGAATATCCTCACTGTTACTGTCTCTGATCACCAGGAGAATATCCTCACTGTTACTGTCTCTGATCAACACGAGAATATCCTCACTGTTACTGTCCCTGATCACCGGGAGAATATCCTCGCTGTTACTGTCCCTGATCACCGGGAGAATATCCTCGCTGTTACTGTCTCTGATCACCGGGAGAATATCCTCACTGTTACGGTCCCTGAACACGGGGAGAATATCCTCACTGTTACTGTCCTAGATCACAAGGAGAATATCCTCACTGTTACTGTCCCTGATCACGGGGAGAATATCCTCACTGTTACTGTCCTAGATCACCAGGAGAATATCCTCACTGTTACTGTCCCTGATCACCGGGACAATATCCTCAATATTACAGTCTCTGATCTCCGGGAGAATATCCTCACTGTTACTGTCCTAGATCACCAGGAGAATATCCTCACTGTTTCTGTCCCTGATCACTGGGAGAATATCCTCACTGTTACTGTCCATGATCACCGGGAGAATATCCTCACTGTTCATGTCCCTAATCACGGGGAGAATATACTCACTGTTACTGTCCCTGATCACGGGGAGAATATCCTCACTGTTACTGTACCTGATCACCGGGAGAATATCCTCACTGTTACTGTCTCTGATCAACACGAGAATATCCTCACTGTTACTGTTCCTGATCACGGGGAGAATATCCTTACTGTTACTGTCCCTGATCAACACGAGAATATCCTCACTGTTACTGTCCCTGATCACAGGGAGAATATCCTCACTGTTAATGTCCCTGATCACCGGGAGAATATCCTCACTGTTACTGTCCCTGATCACCGGGAGATAATCCTCAGTGTTACTGTCCCTGATCAACACGAGAATATTCTCACTGTTACTATCTCTGATCAACACAAGAATATCCTCACTGTTACTGTCCCTGATCACCGGGTGAATATCCTCACTGTTTCTGTCCCTGATCCCCAGGAGAATATCCTCACTGTTACTGTCCCTGATCACGGGGAGAATATCCTCACTTTTACTGTCCCTGATCACCAGGAGAATATCCTCAATGTTACTGTCCCTGATCACGGGGAGAATATCCTCACTGTTACTGTCCCTGATCCCCAGGAGAATATCCTCACTGTTACTGTCCCTGATCACGGGGAGAATATCCTCACTGTTACTGTCACTGATCACCAGGAGAATATCCTCACTGTTACTGTCCCTGAACACGGGGAGAATATCCCCACTGTTACTGTCTCTGATCACCGGGAGCATATCCTCACTGTTATTGTCTCTGATCAACATGAGAATATCCTCACTATTACTGTCCCTGATCACCGGGAGAATATCCTCGCTGTTGCTGTCCCTGATCCCTGGGAGAATATCCTCACTATTACTGTCCCTGATCACCGGGAGAATATCCTCACTGTTACTGTCCCTGATCACCGGAAGAATATCCTCGCTGTTACTGTCCCTGATTACCGGGAGAATATCCTCACTGTTTCTGTCGCTAATCACTGGGAGAATATCCTCACTGTTACTGTCCCTGATCACCGGGTGAATATCCTCACTGTTACTGTCTCTGATCACCGGGAGAATATCCTCTCCCTTGCTGTCCCTGATCACCGGGAGAATATCCTTGCTGTTACTGTCCCTGATCACCGGGAGAATATCCTCACGATTACTGTCCCTTATCACGGGGAGAATATCCTCACTGTTACTGTCCCTGATCACTGGGGTAAAACCTCCCTGTTACTGTCTCTGATCACCAGGAGAATATCGTCACTGTTACTGTCCCTGATCACCGGGACAATATCCTCACTATTACTGTCTCTGATCACCGGGAGAATATCATCACTGTTACTGTCCCTGATCACCGGGAGAATATCCTCACTGTTACTGTCCCTGATCACCGGGACAGTATCCTCACTGTTACTGTCCCAGATCAACACCAGAATATCCTCACTGTTACCGTCCCTGATCACCGGGTGAATATCCTCACTGTTACTGTCCCTGATCACCGGGTGAATATCCTCACTGTTACTGTCTCTAATCACCGGGGGAATATCCTCACTGTTCCTGACTCTGATCAACACGAGAATATCCTCACTGTTACCGTCCCTGATCACCGGGTGAATATCCTCACTGTTACTGTCTCTAATCACCGGGAGAATATCCTCACTGTTACTGTCCCTGATCACCGGGAGAATATCCTCACTGTTACTGTCCCTGATCACCGGGAGAATATCCTCACTATTGCTGTCCCTGATCACCGGGAGAATATCCTCACTGTTACTGTCCCTGATCACGGGGAGCATATCCTCCCTGTTACTGTCTCTGATCACCAGGAGAATATCCTCACTGTTACTGTCTCAGATCACGGGGAGAATATCCTCACTGTTACTGTCCCTGATCACCGGGAGAATATCCTCACGATTACTGTCCCTCATCACCGGGAGAATATCCTCGCTGTTACTGTCCCTGATCACGGGGAGAATATCCTCACTGTTCCTGTCTCTGATCAACACGAGAATATCCTCACTGTTACCGTCCCTGATCACCGGGTGAATATCCTCACTGTTACTGTGTCTAATCACCGGGAGAATATCCTCACTGTTACTGTCCCTGATCACCGGGAGAATATCCTCACTATTACTGTCCCTGATCACCGGGAAAATATCCTCACTGTTACTGTCCCTGATCACGGGGAGAATATCCTCCCTGTTACTGTCTCTGATCACCAGGAGAATATCCTCACTGTTACTGTCTCTGATCACGGGGAGAATATCCTCACTGTTCCTGTCCCTGATCACCGGGAGAATATCCTCGCTGTTACTGTCCCTGATCACCGGTAGAATATCCTCGCTGTTACTGTCTCTGATCACCGGGAGAATATCCTCACTATTACTGTCCCTGATCACCGCGAGAATATCCTCACTGTTACTGTCCCTGATCACGGGGAGAATATCCTCACTGTTACTGTCCTAGATCACCAGGAGAATATCCTCACTGTTACTGTCCCTGATCACGGGGAGAATATCCTCACTGTTACTGTCCTAGATCACCAGGAGAATATCCTCACTGTTACTGTCCCTGATCACCGGGACAATATCCTCACTATTACAGACTCTGATCTCCGGGAGAATATCCTCACTGTTACTGTCCCTGATCACCGGGAGAATATCCTCACTGTTACTGTCCCTGATCACGGGGAGAATATCCTCACTGTTACTGTCTCTAATCACGGGGAGAATATACTCACTGTTACTGTCCCTGATCACGGGGAGAATATCCTCACTGTTACTGTACCTGATCACCGGGAGAATATCCTCACTGTTACTGTCTCTGATCAACACGAGAATATCCTCACTGTTACTGTTCCTGATCACGGGGAGAATATCCTCACTGTTACTGTCCCTGATCAACACGAGAATATCCTCACTGTTACTGTCCCTGATCACAGGGAGAATATCCTCACTGTTCATGTCCCTGATCACCGGGAGAATATCCTCACTGTTACTGTCCCTGATCACCGGGAGATAATCCTCAGTGTTACTGTCCCTGATCAACACGAGAATATTCTCACTGTTACTATCTCTGATCAACACAAGAATATCCTCACTGTTACTGTCCCTGATCACCGGGTGAATATCCTCACTGTTACTGTCCCTGATCACGGGGAGAATATCCTCACTGTTACTGTCTCTGATCACCAGGAGGATATCCTCACTGTTACAGTATCTGATCAACACGAGAATATCCTCACTGTTACTGTCCCTGATCCCCTGGAGAATATCCTCACTGTTACTGTCCCTGATCACGGGGAGAATATCCTCACTGTTACTGTCCCTGATCACCAGGAGAATATCCTCACTGTTACTGTCCCTGAACACGGAGAGAATATCCCCACTGTTACTGTCTCTGATCACCGGAAGCATATCCTCACTGTTATTGTCTCTGATCACAGGGGGAATATACTCACTGTTACTGTCTCTGATCAACATGAGAATATCCTCACTATTACTGTCCCTGATCACCGGGAGAATATCCTCGCTGTTGCTGTCCCTGATCCCTGGGAGAATATCCTCACTGTTACTGTCCCTGATTACCGGGAGAATATCCTCACTGTTTCTGTCGCTAATCACTGGGAGAATATCCTCACTGTTACAGTCCCTGATCACCGGGTGAATATCCTCACTGTTACTGTCTCTGATCACCGGGAGAACATCCTCTCCCTTACTGTCCCTGATCACCGGGAGAATAACCTGGCTGTTACTGTCCCTGATCACCGGGAGAATATCCTCACTGTTACTGTCTCTGATCAACACGAGAATATCCTCACTGTTACCGTCCCTGATCACCGGGTGAATATCCTCACTGTTACTGTGTCTAATCACCGGGAGAATATCCTCACTGTTACTGTCCCTGATCACCGGGAGAATATCCTCACTATTACTGTCCCTGATCACCGGGAGAATATCCTCACTGTTATTGTCCCTGATCACGGGGAGAATATCCTCCCTGTTACTGTCTCTGATCACCAGGAGAATATCCTCACTGTTACTGTCTCTGATCACGGGGAGAATATCCTCACTGTTCCTGTCCCTGATCACCGGGAGAATATCCTCGCTGTTACTGTCCCTGATCACCGGTAGAATATCCTCGCTGTTACTGTCTCTGATCACCGGGAGAATATCCTCACTATTACTGTCCCTGATCACCGCGAGAATATCCTCACTGTTACTGTCCCTGATCACGGGGAGAATATCCTCACTGTTACTGTCCTAGATCACCAGGAGAATATCCTCACTGTTACTGTCCCTGATCACGGGGAGAATATCCTCACTGTTACTGTCCTAGATCACCAGGAGAATATCCTCACTGTTACTGTCCCTGATCACCGGGACAATATCCTCACTATTACAGACTCTGATCTCCGGGAGAATATCCTCACTGTTACTGTCCCTGATCACCGGGAGAATATCCTCACTGTTACTGTCCCTGATCACCGGGAGAATATCCTCACTGTTACTGTCCCTAATCACGGGGAGAATATACTCACTGTTACTATCTCTGATCAACACAAGAATATCCTCACTATTACTGTCCCTGATCACCGGGTGAATATCCTCACTGTTACTGTGCCTGATCCCCAGGAGAATATCCTCACTGTTACTGTCCCTGATCACGGGGAGAATATCCTCACTGTTACTGTGCCTGATCCCCAGGAGAATATCCTCACTGTTACTGTCCCTGATCACGGGGAGAATATCCTCACTGTTACTGTCCCTGATCACCAGGAGAATATCCTCACTGTTACTGTCCCTGATCACGGGGAGAATATCCTCACTGTTACTGTCCCTGATCCCCAGGAGAATATCCTCACTGTTACTGTCCCTGATCACGGGAAGAATATCCTCACTGTTACTGTCCCTGATCACCAGGAGAATATCCTCACTGTTACTGTCCCTGAACACGGGGAGAATATCCCCACTGTTACCGTCTCTGATCACCGGGAGCATATCCTCACTGTTATTGTCTCTGATCAACATGAGAATATCCTCACTATTACTGTCCCTGATCACCGGGAGAATATCCTCGCTGTTGCTGTCCCTGATCCCTGGGAGAATATCCTCACTATTACTGTCCCTGATCACCGGGGGAATATCCTCACTGTTACTGTCCCTGATCACCGGAAGAATATCCTCACTGTTACTGTCCCTGATTACCGGGAGAATATCCTCACTGTTTCTGTCGCTAATCACTGGGAGAATATCCTCACTGTTACTGTCCCTGATCACCGGGTGAATATCCTCACTGTTACTGTCTCTGATCACCGGGAGAATATCCTCTCCCTTACTGTCCCTGATCACGGGGAGAATATCCTTGCTGTTACTGTCCCTGTTCACCGGGAGAATATCCTCACTGTTACTGTCCCTGATCACCGGGAGAATATCCTCACTGTTACTGTCCCTAATCACGGGGAGAATATACTCACTGTTACTATCTCTGATCAACACAAGAATATCCTCACTATTACTGTCCCTGATCACCGGGTGAATATCCTCACTGTTACTGTGCCTGATCCCCAGGAGAATATCCTCACTGTTACTGTCCCTGATCACGGGGAGAATATCCTCACTGTTACTGTGCCTGATCCCCAGGAGAATATCCTCACTGTTACTGTCCCTGATCACGGGGAGAATATCCTCACTGTTACTGTCCCTGATCACCAGGAGAATATCCTCACTGTTACTGTCCCTGATCACGGGGAGAATATCCTCACTGTTACTGTCCCTGATCCCCAGGAGAATATCCTCACTGTTACTGTCCCTGATCACGGGAAGAATATCCTCACTGTTACTGTCCCTGATCACCAGGAGAATATCCTCACTGTTACTGTCCCTGAACACGGGGAGAATATCCCCACTGTTACCGTCTCTGATCACCGGGAGCATATCCTCACTGTTATTGTCTCTGATCAACATGAGAATATCCTCACTATTACTGTCCCTGATCACCGGGAGAATATCCTCGCTGTTGCTGTCCCTGATCCCTGGGAGAATATCCTCACTATTACTGTCCTTGATCACCGGGGGAATATCCTCACTGTTACTGTCCCTGATCACCGGAAGAATATCCTCACTGTTACTGTCCCTGATTACCGGGAGAATATCCTCACTGTTTCTGTCGCTAATCACTGGGAGAATATCCTCACTGTTACTGTCCCTGATCACCGGGTGAATATCCTCACTGTTACTGTCTCTGATCACCGGGAGAATATCCTCTCCCTTACTGTCCCTGATCACCGGGAGAATATCCTTGCTGTTACTGTCCCTGTTCACCGGGAGAATATCCTCACGATTACTGTCCCTTATCACCGGGAGAATATCCTCACTGTTACTGTCCCTGATCACTAGGGTAAAACCTCCCTGTTACTGTCTCTGATCACCAGGAGAATATCTTCACTGTTACTGTCCCTGATCACCGGCACAATATCCTCACTATTACTGTATCTGATCACCGGGAGAATATCATCACTGTTACTGTCCCTGATCACCGGGAGAATATCCTCACTGTTACTGTCCCTGATCACCGGGACAGTATCCTCACTGTTACTGTCCCAGATCAACACCAGAATATCCTCACTGTTACCGTCCCTCATCACCGGGTGAATATCCTCACTGTTACTGTCCCTGATCACGGGGAGAATATCCTCACTGTTCCTGACTCTGATCAACACGAGAATATCCTCACTGTTACCGTCCCTGAACACCGGGTGAATATCCTCACTGTTACTGTCTCTAATCACCGGGAGAATATCCTCACTGTTACTGTCCCTGATCACCGGGAGAATATCCTCACTGTTATTGTCCCTGATCACCGGGAGAATATCCTCACTGTTACTGTCCCTGATCACCGGGAGAATATCCTCACTGTTACTGTCCCTGATCACGGGGAGAATATCCTCCCTGTTACTGTCTCTGATCAGCAGGAGAATATCCTCACTGTTACTGTCTCAGATCACGGGCAGAATACCCTCACTGTTACTGTCCCTGATCACCGGGAGAATATCCTCGCTGTTACTGTCCCTGATCACCGGGAGAATATCCTCGCTGTTACTGTCCCTGATCACGGGGAGAATATCCTCACTGTTACTGTCCCTGATCACAGGGAGAATATCCTCCCTGTTACTGTCTCTGATCACCAGGAGAATATCCTCACTGTTACTGTCTCTGATCACGGGGAGAATATCCTCACTGTTACTGTCCCTGATCACCGGGTGAATATCCTCACTGTTACTGTGTCTAATCACCGGGAGAATATCCTCACTGTTACTGTCCCTGATCACCGGGAGAATATCCTCACTGTTACTGTCCCTGAACACCGGGAGAATATCCTCACTATTACTGTCCCTGATCACCGGGAGAATATCCTCACTGTTACTGTCCTTGATCACGGGGAGAATATCCTCACTGTTACTGTCTCTGATCACCAGGAGAATATCCTCACTGTTACTGTCTCTGATCAACACGAGAATATCCTCACTGTTACTGTCCCTGATCACCGGGAGAATATCCTCGCTGTTACTGTCCCTGATCACCGGGAGAATATCCTCGCTGTTACTGTCTCTGATCACCGGGAGAATATCCTCACTGTTACGGTCCCTGAACACGGGGAGAATATCCTCACTGTTACTGTCCTAGATCACAAGGAGAATATCCTCACTGTTACTGTCCCTGATCACGGGGAGAATATCCTCACTGTTACTGTCCTAGATCACCAGGAGAATATCCTCACTGTTACTGTCCCTGATCACCGGGACAATATCCTCAATATTACAGTCTCTGATCTCCGGGAGAATATCCTCACTGTTACTGTCCTAGATCACCAGGAGAATATCCTCACTGTTTCTGTCCCTGATCACTGGGAGAATATCATCACTGTTACTGTCCATGATCACCGGGAGAATATCCTCACTGTTCATGTCCCTAATCACGGGGAGAATATACTCACTGTTACTGTCCCTGATCACGGGGAGAATATCCTCACTGTTACTGTACCTGATCACCGGGAGAATATCCTCACTGTTACTGTCTCTGATCAACACGAGAATATCCTCACTGTTACTGTTCCTGATCACGGGGAGAATATCCTTACTGTTACTGTCCCTGATCAACACGAGAATATCCTCACTGTTACTGTCCCTGATCACAGGGAGAATATCCTCACTGTTAATGTCCCTGATCACCGGGAGAATATCCTCACTGTTACTGTCCCTGATCACCGGGAGATAATCCTCAGTGTTACTGTCCCTGATCAACACGAGAATATTCTCACTGTTACTATCTCTGATCAACACAAGAATATCCTCACTGTTACTGTCCCTGATCACCGGGTGAATATCCTCACTGTTTCTGTCCCTGATCCCCAGGAGAATATCCTCACTGTTACTGTCCCTGATCACGGGGAGAATATCCTCACTGTTACTGTCCCTGATCACCAGGAGAATATCCTCAATGTTACTGTCCCTGATCACGGGGAGAATATCCTCACTGTTACTGTCCCTGATCCCCAGGAGAATATCCTCACTGTTACTGTCCCTGATCACGGGGAGAATATCCTCACTGTTACTGTCACTGATCACCAGGAGAATATCCTCACTGTTACTGTCCCTGAACACGGGGAGAATATCCCCACTGTTACTGTCTCTGATCACCGGGAGCATATCCTCACTGTTATTGTCTCTGATCAACATGAGAATATCCTCACTATTACTGTCCCTGATCACCGGGAGAATATCCTCGCTGTTGCTGTCCCTGATCCCTGGGAGAATATCCTCACTATTACTGTCCCTGATCACCGGGAGAATATCCTCACTGTTACTGTCCCTGATCACCGGAAGAATATCCTCGCTGTTACTGTCCCTGATTACCGGGAGAATATCCTCACTGTTTCTGTCGCTAATCACTGGGAGAATATCCTCACTGTTACTGTCCCTGATCACCGGGTGAATATCCTCACTGTTACTGTCTCTGATCACCGGGAGAATATCCTCTCCCTTGCTGTCCCTGATCACCGGGAGAATATCCTTGCTGTTACTGTCCCTGATCACCGGGAGAATATCCTCACGATTACTGTCCCTTATCACGGGGAGAATATCCTCACTGTTACTGTCCCTGATCACTGGGGTAAAACCTCCCTGTTACTGTCTCTGATCACCAGGAGAATATCGTCACTGTTACTGTCCCTGATCACCGGGACAATATCCTCACTATTACTGTCTCTGATCACCGGGAGAATATCATCACTGTTACTGTCCCTGATCACCGGGAGAATATCCTCACTGTTACTGTCCCTGATCACCGGGACAGTATCCTCACTGTTACTGTCCCAGATCAACACCAGAATATCCTCACTGTTACCGTCCCTGATCACCGGGTGAATATCCTCACTGTTACTGTCCCTGATCACCGGGTGAATATCCTCACTGTTACTGTCTCTAATCACCGGGGGAATATCCTCACTATTCCTGACTCTGATCAACACGAGAATATCCTCACTGTTACCGTCCCTGATCACCGGGTGAATATCCTCACTGTTACTGTCTCTAATCACCGGGAGAATATCCTCACTGTTACTGTCCCTGATCACCGGGAGAATATCCTCACTGTTACTGTCCCTGATCACCGGGAGAATATCCTCACTATTACTGTCCCTGATCACCGGGAGAATATCCTCACTGTTACTGTCCCTGATCACGGGGAGCATATCCTCCCTGTTACTGTCTCTGATCACCAGGAGAATATCCTCACTGTTACTGTCTCAGATCACGGGGAGAATATCCTCACTGTTACTGTCCCTGATCACCGGGAGAATATCCTCACGATTACTGTCCCTCATCACCGGGAGAATATCCTCGCTGTTACTGTCCCTGATCACGGGGAGAATATCCTCACTGTTCCTGTCTCTGATCAACACGAGAATATCCTCACTGTTACCGTCCCTGATCACCGGGTGAATATCCTCACTGTTACTGTGTCTAATCACCGGGAGAATATCCTCACTGTTACTGTCCCTGATCACCGGGAGAATATCCTCACTATTACTGTCCCTGATCACCGGGAGAATATCCTCACTGTTACTGTCCCTGATCACGGGGAGAATATTCTCCCTGTTACTGTCTCTGATCACCAGGAGAATATCCTCACTGTTACTGTCCCTGATTACCGGGAGAATATCCTCACTGTTTCTGTCGCTAATCACTGGGAGAATATCCTCACTGTTACTGTCCCTGATCACCGGGTGAATATCCTCACTGTTACTGTCTCTGATCACCGGGAGAATATCCTCTCCCTTACTGTCCCTGATCACCGGGAGAATATCCTTGCTGTTACTGTCCCTGTTCACCGGGAGAATATCCTCACGATTACTGTCCCTTATCACCGGGAGAATATCCTCACTGTTACTGTCCCTGATCACTAGGGTAAAACCTCCCTGTTACTGTCTCTGATCACCAGGAGAATATCTTCACTGTTACTGTCCCTGATCACCGGCACAATATCCTCACTATTACTGTATCTGATCACCGGGAGAATATCATCACTGTTACTGTCCCTGATCACCGGGAGAATATCCTCACTGTTACTGTCCCTGATCACCGGGACAGTATCCTCACTGTTACTGTCCCAGATCAACACCAGAATATCCTCACTGTTACCGTCCCTCATCACCGGGTGAATATCCTCACTGTTACTGTCCCTGATCACGGGGAGAATATCCTCACTGTTCCTGACTCTGATCAACACGAGAATATCCTCACTGTTACCGTCCCTGAACACCGGGTGAATATCCTCACTGTTACTGTCTCTAATCACCGGGAGAATATCCTCACTGTTACTGTCCCTGATCACCGGGAGAATATCCTCACTGTTATTGTCCCTGATCACCGGGAGAATATCCTCACTGTTACTGTCCCTGATCACCGGGAGAATATCCTCACTGTTACTGTCCCTGATCACGGGGAGAATATCCTCCCTGTTACTGTCTCTGATCAGCAGGAGAATATCCTCACTGTTACTGTCTCAGATCACGGGCAGAATACCCTCACTGTTACTGTCCCTGATCACCGGGAGAATATCCTCGCTGTTACTGTCCCTGATCACCGGGAGAATATCCTCGCTGTTACTGTCCCTGATCACGGGGAGAATATCCTCACTGTTACTGTCCCTGATCACAGGGAGAATATCCTCCCTGTTACTGTCTCTGATCACCAGGAGAATATCCTCACTGTTACTGTCTCTGATCACGGGGAGAATATCCTCACTGTTACTGTCCCTGATCACCGGGTGAATATCCTCACTGTTACTGTGTCTAATCACCGGGAGAATATCCTCACTGTTACTGTCCCTGATCACCGGGAGAATATCCTCACTGTTACTGTCCCTGAACACCGGGAGAATATCCTCACTATTACTGTCCCTGATCACCGGGAGAATATCCTCACTGTTACTGTCCTTGATCACGGGGAGAATATCCTCACTGTTACTGTCTCTGATCACCAGGAGAATATCCTCACTGTTACTGTCTCTGATCAACACGAGAATATCCTCACTGTTACTGTCCCTGATCACCGGGAGAATATCCTCGCTGTTACTGTCCCTGATCACCGGGAGAATATCCTCGCTGTTACTGTCTCTGATCACCGGGAGAATATCCTCACTGTTACGGTCCCTGAACACGGGGAGAATATCCTCACTGTTACTGTCCTAGATCACAAGGAGAATATCCTCACTGTTACTGTCCCTGATCACGGGGAGAATATCCTCACTGTTACTGTCCTAGATCACCAGGAGAATATCCTCACTGTTACTGTCCCTGATCACCGGGACAATATCCTCAATATTACAGTCTCTGATCTCCGGGAGAATATCCTCACTGTTACTGTCCTAGATCACCAGGAGAATATCCTCACTGTTTCTGTCCCTGATCACTGGGAGAATATCATCACTGTTACTGTCCATGATCACCGGGAGAATATCCTCACTGTTCATGTCCCTAATCACGGGGAGAATATACTCACTGTTACTGTCCCTGATCACGGGGAGAATATCCTCACTGTTACTGTACCTGATCACCGGGAGAATATCCTCACTGTTACTGTCTCTGATCAACACGAGAATATCCTCACTGTTACTGTTCCTGATCACGGGGAGAATATCCTTACTGTTACTGTCCCTGATCAACACGAGAATATCCTCACTGTTACTGTCCCTGATCACAGGGAGAATATCCTCACTGTTAATGTCCCTGATCACCGGGAGAATATCCTCACTGTTACTGTCCCTGATCACCGGGAGATAATCCTCAGTGTTACTGTCCCTGATCAACACGAGAATATTCTCACTGTTACTATCTCTGATCAACACAAGAATATCCTCACTGTTACTGTCCCTGATCACCGGGTGAATATCCTCACTGTTTCTGTCCCTGATCCCCAGGAGAATATCCTCACTGTTACTGTCCCTGATCACGGGGAGAATATCCTCACTGTTACTGTCCCTGATCACCAGGAGAATATCCTCAATGTTACTGTCCCTGATCACGGGGAGAATATCCTCACTGTTACTGTCCCTGATCCCCAGGAGAATATCCTCACTGTTACTGTCCCTGATCACGGGGAGAATATCCTCACTGTTACTGTCACTGATCACCAGGAGAATATCCTCACTGTTACTGTCCCTGAACACGGGGAGAATATCCCCACTGTTACTGTCTCTGATCACCGGGAGCATATCCTCACTGTTATTGTCTCTGATCAACATGAGAATATCCTCACTATTACTGTCCCTGATCACCGGGAGAATATCCTCGCTGTTGCTGTCCCTGATCCCTGGGAGAATATCCTCACTATTACTGTCCCTGATCACCGGGAGAATATCCTCACTGTTACTGTCCCTGATCACCGGAAGAATATCCTCGCTGTTACTGTCCCTGATTACCGGGAGAATATCCTCACTGTTTCTGTCGCTAATCACTGGGAGAATATCCTCACTGTTACTGTCCCTGATCACCGGGTGAATATCCTCACTGTTACTGTCTCTGATCACCGGGAGAATATCCTCTCCCTTGCTGTCCCTGATCACCGGGAGAATATCCTTGCTGTTACTGTCCCTGATCACCGGGAGAATATCCTCACGATTACTGTCCCTTATCACGGGGAGAATATCCTCACTGTTACTGTCCCTGATCACTGGGGTAAAACCTCCCTGTTACTGTCTCTGATCACCAGGAGAATATCGTCACTGTTACTGTCCCTGATCACCGGGACAATATCCTCACTATTACTGTCTCTGATCACCGGGAGAATATCATCACTGTTACTGTCCCTGATCACCGGGAGAATATCCTCACTGTTACTGTCCCTGATCACCGGGACAGTATCCTCACTGTTACTGTCCCAGATCAACACCAGAATATCCTCACTGTTACCGTCCCTGATCACCGGGTGAATATCCTCACTGTTACTGTCCCTGATCACCGGGTGAATATCCTCACTGTTACTGTCTCTAATCACCGGGGGAATATCCTCACTATTCCTGACTCTGATCAACACGAGAATATCCTCACTGTTACCGTCCCTGATCACCGGGTGAATATCCTCACTGTTACTGTCTCTAATCACCGGGAGAATATCCTCACTGTTACTGTCCCTGATCACCGGGAGAATATCCTCACTGTTACTGTCCCTGATCACCGGGAGAATATCCTCACTATTACTGTCCCTGATCACCGGGAGAATATCCTCACTGTTACTGTCCCTGATCACGGGGAGCATATCCTCCCTGTTACTGTCTCTGATCACCAGGAGAATATCCTCACTGTTACTGTCTCAGATCACGGGGAGAATATCCTCACTGTTACTGTCCCTGATCACCGGGAGAATATCCTCACGATTACTGTCCCTCATCACCGGGAGAATATCCTCGCTGTTACTGTCCCTGATCACGGGGAGAATATCCTCACTGTTCCTGTCTCTGATCAACACGAGAATATCCTCACTGTTACCGTCCCTGATCACCGGGTGAATATCCTCACTGTTACTGTGTCTAATCACCGGGAGAATATCCTCACTGTTACTGTCCCTGATCACCGGGAGAATATCCTCACTATTACTGTCCCTGATCACCGGGAGAATATCCTCACTGTTACTGTCCCTGATCACGGGGAGAATATTCTCCCTGTTACTGTCTCTGATCACCAGGAGAATATCCTCACTGTTACTGTCTCTGATCACGGGGAGAATATCCTCACTCTTCCTGTCCCTGATCACCGGGAGAATATCCTCGCTGTTACTGTCCCTGATCACCGGTAGAATATCCTCGCTGTTACTGTCTCTGATCACCGGGAGAATATCCTCACTATTACTGTCCCTGATCACCGCGAGAATATCCTCACTGTTACTGTCCCTGATCACGGGGAGAATATCCTCACTGTTACTGTCCTAGATCACCAGGAGAATATCCTCACTGTTACTGTCCCTGATCACGGGGAGAATATCCTCACTGTTACTGTCCTAGATCACCAGGAGAATATCCTCACTGTTACTGTCCCTGATCACCGGGACAATATCCTCACTATTACAGACTCTGATCTCCGGGAGAATATCCTCACTGTTACTGTCCCTGATCACCGGGAGAATATCCTCACTGTTACTGTCCCTGATCACGGGGAGAATATCCTCACTGTTACTGTCCCTAATCACGGGGAGAATATACTCACTGTTACTGTCCCTGATCACGGGGAGAATATCCTCACTGTTACTGTACCTGATCACCGGGAGAATATCCTCACTGTTACTGTCTCTGATCAACACGAGAATATCCTCACTGTTACTGTTCCTGATCACGGGGAGAATATCCTCACTGTTACTGTCCCTGATCAACACGAGAATATCCTCACTGTTACTGTCCCTGATCACAGGGAGAATATCCTCACTGTTAATGTCCCTGATCACCGGGAGAATATCCTCACTGTTACTGTCCCTGATCACCGGGAGATAATCCTCAGTGTTACTGTCCCTGATCAACACGAGAATATTCTCACTGTTACTATCTCTGATCAACACAAGAATATCCTCACTGTTACTGTCCCTGATCACCGGGTGAATATCCTCACTGTTACTGTCCCTGATCACGGGGAGAATATCCTCACTGTTACTGTCTCTGATCACCAGGAGGATATCCTCACTGTTACAGTATCTGATCAACACGAGAATATCCTCACTGTTACTGTCCCTGATCCCCTGGAGAATATCCTCACTGTTACTGTCCCTGATCACGGGGAGAATATCCTCACTGTTACTGTCCCTGATCACCAGGAGAATATCCTCACTGTTACTGTCCCTGAACACGGAGAGAATATCCCCACTGTTACTGTCTCTGATCACCGGAAGCATATCCTCACTGTTATTGTCTCTGATCACAGGGGGAATATACTCACTGTTACTGTCTCTGATCAACATGAGAATATCCTCACTATTACTGTCCCTGATCACCGGGAGAATATCCTCGCTGTTGCTGTCCCTGATCCCTGGGAGAATATCCTCACTGTTACTGTCCCTGATTACCGGGAGAATATCCTCACTGTTTCTGTCGCTAATCACTGGGAGAATATCCTCACTGTTACAGTCCCTGATCACCGGGTGAATATCCTCACTGTTACTGTCTCTGATCACCGGGAGAATATCCTCTCCCTTACTGTCCCTGATCACCGGGAGAATAACCTGGCTGTTACTGTCCCTGATCACCGGGAGAATATCCTCACTGTTACTGTCTCTGATCACAGGAAGCATATCCTCACTGTTACTGTGTCTAATCACCGGGAGCATATCCTCACTGTTACTGTCTCTGATCACAGGGAGAATATCCTCACTATTACTGTCCCTGATCACCGGGTGAATATCCTCACTGTTACTGTCCCTGATCACCGGGTGAATATCCTCAATGTTACTGTCCCTGATCACCAGGAGAATATCCTCAATGTTACTGTCCCTGATCACCGGGAGAATATCCTCACTGTTACTGTCTCTGATCACCGGGTGAATATCCTCAATGTTACTGTCCCTGATCACCAGCAGAATATCCTCAATATTACTGTCCCTGATCACCGGGAGAATATCCTCACTATTACTGTCCCTGATCACCGGGTGAATATCCTCACTGTTACTGTCCCTGATCACCGGGTGAATATCCTCAATGTCACTGTCCCTGATCACCACGAGAATATTCTCACTGTTACTGTCCCTGATCACCGGGAGAATATACTCACTGTTACTGTCCCTGATCAAGGGGAGAATATCCTCACTGTTCCTGTCCCCGATCACCAGGAGAATATCTTCACTGTTACTGTCCCTGATCACTGGGAGAATATCCTCACTGTTACTGTACCTGATCACCAGGAGAATATCCTCACTGTTAATGTCCCTGATCACCAGGAAAATATCCTCACTGTTACTGTCCCTGATCACGGGGAGAATATCCTCACTGTTACTGTCTCTGATCAACACGAGAATATCCTCACTGTTACTGTACCTGATCACCGGGAGAATATCCTCACTGTTACTGTCCATGATCAACACGAGAATATTCTCACTGTTACTGTCCCTGATGACGGGGAGAATATCCTCACTGTTACTGTCCCTGATCAACACGAGAATATCCTCACTGTTACTGTCCCTGATCACAGGGAGAATATCCTCACTGTTAATGTCCCTGATCGCCGGGAGAATATCCTCCCTGTTACTGTCTCTGATCACGGGGAGAATATCCTCACTGTTACTGTCCCTGATCACCAGGTGAATATCCTCACTATTACTGTTCCTGATCACCGGGTGAATATCCTCACTGTTACTGTCCCTGATCACTGGGAGAATATCCTCACTGTTACTGTCCCTGATCACTAGGACATTATCCTCACTGTTACTGTCTCTGATCACCGGGTGAATATCCTCACTGTTATTGTTCCTGATCACCGGGTGAATATCCTCACTGTTACTGTCCCTGATCACGGGGAGAATATACTCACTGTTACTGTACCTGATCACCGGGAGAATATCCTCACTGTTACTGTCTCTGATCAACATGAGAATATCCTCACTGTTACTGTCCCTGATCACGGGGAGAATATCATCACTGTTACTGTCCCTGATCAAAACGAGAATATCCTCACTGTTACTGTCCCTGATCGCAGGGAGAATATCCTCACTGTTAATGTCCCTGATCACCGGGAAAATATCCTCACTGTTACTGTCCCTGATCACGGGGAGAATATCCTCACTGTTACTGTCTCTGATCAACACAAGAATATCCTCACTGTTACTGTCCCTGAGCACCGGGTGAATATCCTCACTGTTACTGTCCCTGATCACCGGGTGAATATCCTCACTGTTACTGTCCCTGATCACGGGGAGAATATCCTCACTGTTACTTTCCTGATCACGGGGAGAATATCCTCACTGTTACAGTCTCTGATCAACACGAGAATATCCTCACTGTTACTGTCCCTGATCCCCAGGAGAATATCCTCACTGTTACTGTCCCTGATCACAGGGAGAATATCCTCACTGTTAATGTCCCTGATCACCGGGAGAATATCCTCACTGTTACTGTCCCTGATCACGGGGAGAATATCCTCACTGTTACTGTCCCTGATCAACACGAAAATATTCTCACTGTTATTGTCTCTGATCACAGGGAGAATATACTCACTGTTACTGTCTCTGATCACCGGGAGAATATCCTCACTGTTACTGTCCCTGATCACCGGGTGAATATCCTCACTGTTACTGTCCCTGATCACGGGGAGAATATCCTTACTGTTACTGTCCCTGATCACAGGGAGAATATCCTCACTGTTACTGTCCGTGATCACCAGGAGAATATCCTCAATGTTACTGTACCTGATCACCGGAGAATATCCTCACTGTTACTGTCCCTGATCACCGGGAGAATATCCTAACTGTTACTGTTCCTGATCACCGGGAGAATATCCTCACTGTTACTGTCCCTGATCACTAGGACATTATCCTCACTGTTACTGTTCCTGATCACCGGGAGAATATACTCACTGTTACTGTCCCTGATCACGGGGAGAATATCCTCACTGTTACTGTCCCTGATCACGGGGAGAATATCCTCACTGTTACTGTCCCTGATCACCGGGAGAATATCCTCACTGTTACTGTCCCTGATCACTGGGTGAATATCCTCACTGTTACTATCCCTGATCACCGGGAGAATATCCTCACTGTTACTGTCCCTGATCATAGGGAGAATATCCTCACTGTTAATGTCCCTGATCACCGGGAGAATATCCTCACTGTTACTGTCCCTGATCACGGGGAGAATATCCTCACTGTTACTGTCCCTGATCAACACGAAAATATTCTCACTGTTATTGTCTCTGATCACAGGGAGAATATACTCACTGTTACTGTCTCTGATCACCGGGAGAATATCCTCACTGTTACTGTCCCTGATCACCGGGTGAATATCCTCACTGTTACTGTCCCTGATCACGGGGAGAATATCCTTACTGTTACTGTCCCTGATCACAGGGAGAATATCCTCACTGTTACTGTCCGTGATCACCAGGAGAATATCCTCAATGTTACTGTACCTGATCACCGGAGAATATCCTCACTGTTACTGTCCCTGATCACCGGGAGAATATCCTAACTGTTACTGTTCCTGATCACCGGGAGAATATCCTCACTGTTACTGTCCCTGATCACTAGGACATTATCCTCACTGTTACTGTTCCTGATCACCGGGAGAATATACTCACTGTTACTGTCCCTGATCACCGGGAGAATATCCTCACTGTTACTGTCCCTGATCACCGGGAGAATATCCTCACTGTTACTGTCCCTGATCACCGGGAGAATATCCTCACTGTTACTGTCCCTGATCACTGGGTGAATATCCTCACTGTTACTGTCCCTGATCACTGGGAAAATATCGTCACTGGGACTGTCCCTTATCACCGGGAGAATATCCTCACTGTTACTGTCCCTGATCACCGGGAGAATATCCTCACTGTTACTGTCCCTGATCACCGTGAGAATATCCTCACTGTTACTGTCTCTGATCAACATGAGAATATCCTCACTATTACTGTCCCTGATCACCGGGAGAATATCCTCGCTGTTGCTGTCCCTGATCCCTGGGAGAATATCCTCACTGTTACTGTCCCTGATTACCGGGAGAATATTCTCACTGTTTCTGTCGCTAATCACTGGGAGAATATCCTCACTGTTACTGTCCCTGATCACCGGGTGAATATCCTCACTGTTACTGTCCCTGATCAACACGAAAATATTCTCACTGTTATTGTCTCTGATCACAGGGAGAATATACTCACTGTTACTGTCTCTGATCACCGGGAGAATATCCTCTCCCTTACTGTCCCTGATCACCGGGAGAATAACCTGGCTGTTACTGTCCCTGATCACCGGGAGAATATCCTCACTGTTACTGTCTCTGATCACAGGAAGCATATCCTCACTGTTACTGTGTCTAATCACCGGGAGCATATCCTCACTGTTACTGTCTCTGATCACAGGGAGAATATCCTCACTATTACTGTCCCTGATCACCGGGTGAATATCCTCACTGTTACTGTCCCTGATCACCGGGTGAATATCCTCAATGTTACTGTCCCTGATCACCAGGAGAATATCCTCAATGTTACTGTCCCTGATCACCGGGAGAATATCCTCACTGTTACTGTCTCTGATCACCGGGTGAATATCCTCAATGTTACTGTCCCTGATCACCAGCAGAATATCCTCAATATTACTGTCCCTGATCACCGGGAGAATATCCTCACTATTACTGTCCCTGATCACCGGGTGAATATCCTCACTGTTACTGTCCCTGATCACCGGGTGAATATCCTCAATGTCACTGTCCCTGATCACCACGAGAATATTCTCACTGTTACTGTCCCTGATCACCGGAAGAATATACTCACTGTTACTGTCCCTGATCAAGGGGAGAATATCCTCACTGTTCCTGTCCCCGATCACCAGGAGAATATCTTCACTGTTACTGTCCCTGATCACTGGGAGTATATCCTCACTGTTACTGTACCTGATCACCAGGAGAATATCCTCACTGTTAATGTCCCTGATCACCGGGAAAATATCCTCACTGTTACTGTCCCTGATCACGGGGAGAATATCCTCACTGTTACTGTCTCTGATCAACACGAGAATATCCTCACTGTTACTGTACCTGATCACCGGGAGAATATCCTCACTGTTACTGTCCATGATCAACACGAGAATATTCTCACTGTTACTGTCCCTGATGACGGGGAGAATATCCTCACTGTTACTGTCCCTGATCAACATGAGAATATCCTCACTGTTACTGTCCCTGATCACAGGGAGAATATCCTCACTGTTAATTTCCCTGATCGCCGGGAGAATATCCTCCCTGTTACTGTCTCTGATCACGGGGAGAATATCCTCACTGTTACTGTCCCTGATCACCAGGTGAATATCCTCACTATTACTGTTCCTGATCACCGGGTGAATATCCTCACTGTTACTGTCCCTGATCACTGGGAGAATATCCTCACTGTTACTGTCCCTGATCACCGGGAGAATATACTCACTGTTACTGTACCTGATCACCGGGACATTATCCTCACTGTTACTGTCTCTGATCACCGGGTGAATATCCTCACTGTTATTGTCCCTGATCACCGGGTGAATATCCTCACTGTTACTGTCCCTGATCACGGGGAGAATATACTCACTGTTACTGTACCTGATCACCGGGAGAATATCCTCACTGTTACTGTCTCTGATCAACATGAGAATATCCTCACTGTTACTGTCCCTGATCACGGGGAGAATATCATCACTGTTACTGTCCCTGATCAAAACGAGAATATCCTCACTGTTACTGTCCCTGATCACAGGGAGAATATCCTCACTGTTAATGTCCCTGATCACCGGGAAAATATCCTCACTGTTACTGTCCCTGATCACGGGGAGAATATCCTCACTGTTACTGTCTCTGATCAACACAAGAATATCCTCACTGTTACTGTCCCTGATCACCGGGTGAATATCCTCACTGTTACTGTCCCTGATCACCGGGTGAATATCCTCACTGTTACTGTCCCTGATCACGGGGAGAATATCCTCACTGTTACTTTCCTGATCACGGGGAGAATATCCTCACTGTTACAGTCTCTGATCAACACGAGAATATCCTCACTGTTACTGTCCCTGATCCCCAGGAGAATGTCCTCACTGTTACTGTCCCTGATCACAGGGAGAATATCCTCACTGTTAATGTCCCTGATCACCGGGAGAATATCCTCACTGTTACTGTCCCTGATCACGGGGAGAATATCCTCACTGTTACTGTCCCTGATCAACACGAAAATATTCTCACTGTTATTGTCTCTGATCACAGGGAGAATATACTCACTGTTACTGTCTCTGATCACCGGGAGAATATCCTCACTGTTACTGTCCCTGATCACCGGGTGAATATCCTCACTGTTACTGTCCCTGATCACGGGGAGAATATCCTTACTGTTACTGTCCCTGATCACGGGGAGAATATCCTCACTGTTACTGTCCCTGATCACCAGGAGAATATCCTCACTGTTACTGTCCCTGATCACGGGGAGAATATCCTCACTGTTACTGTCCCTGATCCCCAGGAGAATATCCTCACTGTTACTGTCCCTGATCACGGGGAGAATATCCTCACTGTTACTGTCCCTGATCACCAGGAGAATATCCTCACTGTTACTGTCCCTGAACACGGGGAGAATATCCCCACTGTTACCGTCTCTGATCACCGGAAGCATATCCTCACTGTTATTGTCTCTGATCAACATGAGAATATCCTCACTATTACTGTCCCTGATCACCGGGAGAATATCCTCGCTGTTGCTGTCCCTGATCCCTGGGAGAATATCCTCACTATTACTGTCCCTGATCACCGGGAGAATATCCTCACTGTTACTGTCCCTGATCACCGGAAGAATATCCTCACTGTTACTGTCCCTGATTACCGGGAGAATATCCTCACTGTTTCTGTCGCTAATCACTGGGAGAATATCCTCACTGTTACTGTCCCTGATCACCGGGTGAATATCCTCACTGTTACTGTCTCTGATCACCGGGAGAATATCCTCTCCCTTACTGTCCCTGATCACCGGGAGAATATCCTTGCTGTTACTGTCCCTGATCACCGGGAGAATATCCTCACGATTACTGTCCATTATCACCGGGAGAATATCCTCACTGTTACTGTCCCTGATCACTGGGGTAAAACCTCCCTGTTACTGTCTCTGATCACCAGGAGAATATCCTCACTGTTACTGTCCCTGATCACCGGGACAATATCGTCACTATTACTGTCTCTGATCACCGGGAGAATATCATCACTGTTACTGTCCCTGATCACCGGGAGAATATCCTCACTGTTACTGTCCCTGATCACCGGGACAGGATCCTCACTGTTACTGTCCCAGATCAACACCAGAATATCCTCACTGTTACCGTCCCTCATCACCGGGTGAATATCCTCACTGTTACTGTCCCTGATCACGGGGAGAATATCCTCACTGTTCCTGACTCTGATCAACACGAGAATATCCTCACTGTTACCGTCCCTGATCACCGGGTGAATATCCTCACTGTTACTGTCTCGAATCACCGGGAGAATATCCTCACTGTTTCTGTCCCTGATCACCGGGAGAATATCCTCGCTGTTACTGTCCCTGATCACCGGGAGAATATCCTCACTGTTACAGTCCCTGATCACCTGGAGAATATCCTCACTGTTACTGTCCCAGATCACGGGGAGAATATCCTCCCTGTTACTGTCTCTGATCAGCAGGAGAATATCCTCACTGTTACTGTCTCAGATCACGGGCAGAATATCCTCACTGTTACTGTCCCTGATCACCGGGAGAATATCCTCGCTGTTACTGTCCCTGATCACCGGGAGAATATCCTCGCTGTTACTGTCCCTGATCACGGGGAGAATATCCTCACTGTTACTGTCCCTGATCACAGGGAGAATATCCTCCCTGTTACTGTCTCTGATCACCAGGAGAATATCCTCACTGTTACTGTCTCTGATCACGGGGAGAATATCCTCACTGTTACTGTCCCTGATCACCGGGTGAATATCCTCACTGTTACTGTGTCTAATCACCGGGAGAATATCCTCACTGTTACTGTCCCTGATCACCGGGAGAATATCCTCACTGTTACTGTCCCTGAACACCGGGAGAATATCCTCACTATTACTGTCCCTGATCACCGGGAGAATATCCTCACTGTTACTGTCCTTGATCACGGGGAGAATATCCTCACTGTTACTGTCTCTGATCACCAGGAGAATATCCACACTGTTACTGTCTCTGATCAACACGAGAATATCCTCACTGTTACTGTCCCTGATCACCGGGAGAATATCCTCGCTGTTACTGTCCCTGATCACCGGGAGAATATCCTCGCTGTTACTGTCTCTGATCACCGGGAGAATATCCTCACTGTTACTGTCCCTGAACACGGGGAGAATATCCTCACTGTTACTGTCCTAGATCACAAGGAGAATATCCTCACTGTTACTGTCCCTGATCACGGGGAGAATATCCTCACTGTTACTGTCCTAGATCACCAGGAGAATATCCTCACTGTTACTGTCCCTGATCACCGGGACAATATCCTCAATATTACAGTCTCTGATCTCCGGGAGAATATCCTCACTGTTACTGTCCTAGATCACCAGGAGAATATCCTCACTGTTTCTGTCCCTGATCACTGGGAGAATATCCTCACTGTTACTGTCCATGATCACCGGGAGAATATCCTCACTGTTCATGTCCCTAATCACGGGGAGAATATACTCACTGTTACTGTCCCTGATCACGGGGAGAATATCCTCACTGTTACTGTACCTGATCACCGGGAGAATATCCTCACTGTTACTGTCTCTGATCAACACGAGAATATCCTCACTGTTACTGTTCCTGATCACGGGGAGAATATCCTCACTGTTACTGTCCCTGATCAACACGAGAATATCCTCACTGTTACTGTCCCTGATCACAGGGAGAATATCCTCACTGTTAATGTCCCTGATCACCGGGAGAATATCCTCACTGTTACTGTCCCTGATCACCGGGAGATAATCCTCAGTGTTACTGTCCCTGATCAACACGAGAATATTCTCACTGTTACTATCTCTGATCAACACAAGAATATCCTCACTGTTACTGTCCCTGATCACTGGGGTAAAACCTCCCTGTTACTGTCTCTGATCACCAGGAGAATATCGTCACTGTTACTGTCCCTGATCACCGGGACAATATCCTCACTATTACTGTCTCTGATCACCGGGAGAATATCATCACTGTTACTGTCCCTGATCACCGGGAGAATATCCTCACTGTTACTGTCCCTGATCACCGGGACAGTATCCTCACTGTTACTGTCCCAGATCAACACCAGAATATCCTCACTGTTACCGTCCCTGATCACCGGGTGAATATCCTCACTGTTACTGTCCCTGATCACAGGGTGAATATCCTCACTGTTACTGTCTCTAATCACCGGGAGAATATCCTCACTGTTCCTGACTCTGATCAACACGAGAATATCCTCACTGTTACCGTCCCTGATCACCGGGTGAATATCCTCACTGTTACTGTCTCTAATCACCGGGAGAATATCCTCACTGTTACTGTCCCTGATCACCGGGAGAATATCCTCACTGTTACTGTCCCTGATCACCGGGAGAATATCCTCACTATTACTGTCCCTGATCACCGGGAGAATATCCTCACTGTTACTGTCCCTGATCACGGGGAGAATATCCTCCCTGTTACTGTCTCTGATCACCAGGAGAATATCCTCACTGTTACTGTCTCAGATCAACACGAGAATATCCTCACTGTTACTGTCCCTGATCACCGGGAGAATATCCTCACGATTACTGTCCCTCATCACCGGGAGAATATCCTCGCTGTTACTGTCCCTGATCACGGGGAGAATATCCTCACTGTTCCTGTCTCTGATCAACACGAGAATATCCTCACTGTTACCGTCCCTGATCACCGGGTGAATATCCTCACTGTTACTGTGTCTAATCACCGGGAGAATATCCTCACTGTTACTGTCCCTGATCACCGGGAGAATATCCTCACTATTACTGTCCCTGATCACCGGGAGAATATCCTCACTGTTACTGTCCCTGATCACGGGGAGAATATCCTCCCTGTTACTGTCTCTGATCACCAGGAGAATATCCTCACTGTTACTGTCTCTGATCACGGGGAGAATATCCTCACTGTTCCTGTCCCTGATCACCGGGAGAATATCCTCGCTGTTACTGTCCCTGATCACCGGTAGAATATCCTCGCTGTTACTGTCTCTGATCACCGGGAGAATATCCTCACTATTACTGTCCCTGATCACCGCGAGAATATCCTCACTGTTACTGTCCCTGATCACGGGGAGAATATCCTCACTGTTACTGTCCTAGATCACCAGGAGAATATCCTCACTGTTACTGTCCCTGATCACGGGGAGAATATCCTCACTGTTACTGTCCTAGATCACCAGGAGAATATCCTCACTGTTACTGTCCCTGATCTCCGGGACAATATCCTCACTATTACAGACTCTGATCTCCGGGAGAATATCCTCACTGTTACTGTCCCTGATCACCGGGAGAATATCCTCACTGTTACTGTCCCTAATCACGGGGAGAATATACTCACTGTTACTGTCCCTGATCACGGGGAGAATATCCTCACTGTTACTGTACCTGATCACCGGGAGAATATCCTCACTGTTACTGTCTCTGATCAACACGAGAATATCCTCACTGTTACTGTTCCTGATCACGGGGAGAATATCCTCACTGTTACTGTCCCTGATCAACACGAGAATATCCTCACTGTTACTGTCCCTGATCACAGGGAGAATATCCTCACTGTTCATGTCCCTGATCACCGGGAGAATATCCTCACTGTTACTGTCCCTGATCACCGGGAGATAATCCTCAGTGTTACTGTCCCTGATCAACACGAGAATATTCTCACTGTTACTATCTCTGATCAACACAAGAATATCCTCACTGTTACTGTCCCTGATCACCGGGTGAATATCCTCACTGTTACTGTCCCTGATCACGGGGAGAATATCCTCACTGTTACTGTCTCTGATCACCAGGAGGATATCCTCACTGTTACAGTCTCTGATCAACACGAGAATATCCTCACTGTTACTGTCCCTGATCCCCAGGAGAATATCCTCACTGTTACTGTCCCTGATCACGGGGAGAATATCCTCACTGTTACTGTCCCTGATCACCAGGAGAATATCCTCACTGTTACTGTCCCTGAACACGGAGAGAATATCCCCACTGTTACTGTCTCTGATCACCGGGAGCATATCCTCACTGTTATTGTCTCTGATCACAGGGGGAATATACTCACTGTTACTGTCTCTGATCAACATGAGAATATCCTCACTATTACTGTCCCTGATCACCGGGAGAATATCCTCGCTGTTGCTGTCCCTGATCCCTGGGAGAATATCCTCACTGTTACTGTCCCTGATTACCGGGAGAATATCCTCACTGTTTCTGTCGCTAATCACTGGGAGAATATCCTCACTGTTACTGTCCCTGATCACCGGGTGAATATCCTCACTGTTACTGTCTCTGATCACCGGGAGAATATCCTCTCCCTTACTGTCCCTGATCACCGGGAGAATAACCTGGCTGTTACTGTCCCTGATCACCGGGAGAATATCCTCACTGTTACTGTCTCTGATCACAGGAAGCATATCCTCACTGTTACTGTGTCTAATCACCGGGAGCATATCCTCACTGTTACTGTCTCTGATCACAGGGAGAATATCCTCACTATTACTGTCCCTGATCACCGGGTGAATATCCTCACTGTTACTGTCCCTGATCACCGGGTGAATATCCTCAATGTTACTGTCCCTGATCACCAGGAGAATATCCTCAATGTTACTGTCCCTGATCACCGGGAGAATATCCTCACTGTTACTGTCTCTGATCACCGGGTGAATATCCTCAATGTTACTGTCCCTGATCACCAGCAGAATATCCTCAATATTACTGTCCCTGATCACCGGGAGAATATCCTCACTATTACTGTCCCTGATCCCCAGGAGAATATCCTCACTGTTACTGTCCCTGATCACCGGGTGAATATCCTCAATGTCACTGTCCCTGATCACCACGAGAATATTCTCACTGTTACTGTCCCTGATCACCGGGAGAATATACTCACTGTTACTGTCCCTGATCAAGGGGAGAATATCCTCACTGTTCCTGTCCCCGATCACCAGGAGAATATCTTCACTGTTACTGTCCCTGATCACTGGGAGAATATCCTCACTGTTACTGTACCTGATCACCAGGAGAATATCCTCACTGTTAATGTCCCTGATCACCGGGAAAATATCCTCACTGTTACTGTCCCTGATCACGGGGAGAATATCCTCACTGTTACTGTCTCTGATCAACACGAGAATATCCTCACTGTTACTGTACCTGATCACCGGGAGAATATCCTCACTGTTACTGTCCATGATCAACACGAGAATATTCTCACTGTTACTGTCCCTGATGACGGGGAGAATATCCTCACTGTTACTGTCCCTGATCAACACGAGAATATCCTCACTGTTACTGTCCCTGATCACAGGGAGAATATCCTCACTGTTAATGTCCCTGATCGCCGGGAGAATATCCTCCCTGTTACTGTCTCTGATCACGGGGAGAATATCCTCACTGTTACTGTCCCTGATCACCAGGTGAATATCCTCACTATTACTGTTCCTGATCACCGGGTGAATATCCTCACTGTTACTGTCCCTGATCACTGGGAGAATATCCTCACTGTTACTGTCCCTGATCACTAGGACATTATCCTCACTGTTACTGTCTCTGATCACCGGGTGAATATCCTCACTGTTATTGTCCCTGATCACCGGGTGAATATCCTCACTGTTACTGTCCCTGATCACGGGGAGAATATACTCACTGTTACTGTACCTGATCACCGGGAGAATATCCTCACTGTTACTGTCTCTGATCAACATGAGAATATCCTCACTGTTACTGTCCCTGATCACGGGGAGAATATCATCACTGTTACTGTCCCTGATCAAAACGAGAATATCCTCACTGTTACTGTCCCTGATCACAGGGAGAATATCCTCACTGTTAATGTCCCTGATCACCGGGAAAATATCCTCACTGTTACTGTCCCTGATCACGGGGAGAATATCCTCACTGTTACTGTCTCTGATCAACACAAGAATATCCTCACTGTTACTGTCCCTGAGCACCGGGTGAATATCCTCACTGTTACTGTCCCTGATCACCGGGTGAATATCCTCACTGTTACTGTCCCTGATCACGGGGAGAATATCCTCACTGTTACTTTCCTGATCACGGGGAGAATATCCTCACTGTTACAGTCTCTGATCAACACGAGAATATCCTCACTGTTACTGTCCCTGATCCCCAGGAGAATATCCTCACTGTTACTGTCCCTGATCACAGGGAGAATATCCTCACTGTTAATGTCCCTGATCACCGGGAGAATATCCTCACTGTTACTGTCCCTGATCACGGGGAGAATATCCTCACTGTTACTGTCCCTGATCAACACGAAAATATTCTCACTGTTATTGTCTCTGATCACAGGGAGAATATACTCACTGTTACTGTCTCTGATCACCGGGAGAATATCCTCACTGTTACTGTCCCTGATCACCGGGTGAATATCCTCACTGTTACTGTCCCTGATCACGGGGAGAATATCCTTACTGTTACTGTCCCTGATCACAGGGAGAATATCCTCACTGTTACTGTCCGTGATCACCAGGAGAATATCCTCAATGTTACTGTACCTGATCACCGGAGAATATCCTCACTGTTACTGTCCCTGATCACCGGGAGAATATCCTAACTGTTACTGTTCCTGATCACCGGGAGAATATCCTCACTGTTACTGTCCCTGATCACTAGGACATTATCCTCACTGTTACTGTCCCTGATCACCGGGAGAATATACTCACTGTTACTGTCCCTGATCACCGGGAGAATATCCTCACTGTTACTGTCCCTGATCCCCAGGAGAATATCCTCACTGTTACTGTCCCTCATCCCCAGGAGAATATCCTCACTGTTACTGTCCCTGATTACCGGGAGAATATCCTCACTGTTACTGTCCCTGATCACTAGGAAAATATCGTCACTGGGACTGTCCCTGATCACCGGGAGAATATCCTCACTGTTACTGTCCCTGATCACCGGGAGAATATCCTCACTGTTACTGTCCCTGATCACCGTGAGAATATCCTCACTGTTACTGTCTCTGATCAACATGAGAATATCCTCACTATTACTGTCCCTGATCACCGGGAGAATATCCTCGCTGTTGCTGTCCCTGATCCCTGGGAGAATATCCTCACTGTTACTGTCCCTGATTACCGGGAGAATATCCTCACTGTTTCTGTCGCTAATCACTGGGAGAATATCCTCACTGTTACTGTCCCTGATCACCGGGTGAATATCCTCACTGTTACTGTCTCTGATCACCGAGAGAATATCCTCTCCCTTACTGTCCCTGATCACCGGGAGAATAACCTGACTGTTGCTGTCCCTGATCTCTGGGAGAATATCCTCACTGTTACTGTCTCTGATCACAGGAAGCATATCCTCACTGTTACTGTGTCTAATCACCGGGAGCATATCCTCACTGTTACTGTCTCTGATCACAGGGAGAATATCCTCACTATTACTGTGTCTAATCACCGGGAGAATATCCTCACTGTTACTGTCCCTGATCACCGGGTGAATATCCTCAATGTTACTGTCCCTGATCACCAGGAGAATATCCTCAATGTTACTGTCCCTGATCACCGGGAGAATATCCTCACTGTTACTGTCTCTGATCACCGGGTGAATATCCTCAATGTTACTGTCCCTGATCACCAGCAGAATATCCTCAATATTACTGTCCCTGATCACCGGGAGAATATCCTCACTATTACTGTCCCTGATCACCGGGTGAATATCCTCACTGTTACTGTCCCTGATCACCGGGTGAATATCCTCAATGTCACTGTCCCTGATCACCACGAGAATATTCTCACTGTTCCTGTCCCTGATCACCGGGAGAATATACTCACTGTTACTGTCCCTGATCAAGGGGAGAATATCCTCACTGTTCCTGTCCCCGATCACCAGGAGAATATCTTCACTGTTACTGTCCCTGATCACTGGGAGAATATCCTCACTGTTACTGTACCTGATCACCAGGAGAATATCCTCACTGTTAATGTCCCTGATCACCGGGAAAATATCCTCACTGTTACTGTCCCTGATCACGGGGAGAATATCCTCACTGTTACTGTCTCTGATCAACACGAGAATATCCTCACTGTTACTGTACCTGATCACCGGGAGAATATCCTCACTGTTACTGTCCATGATCAACACGAGAATATTCTCACTGTTACTGTCCCTGATGACGGGGAGAATATCCTCACTGTTACTGTCCCTGATCAACACGAGAATATCCTCACTGTTACTGTCCCTGATCACAGGGAGAATATCCTCACTGTTAATGTCCCTGATCGCCGGGAGAATATCCTCCCTGTTACTGTCTCTGATCACGGGGAGAATATCCTCACTGTTACTGTCCCTGATCACCAGGTGAATATCCTCACTATTACTGTTCCTGATCACCGGGTGAATATCCTCACTGTTACTGTCCCTGATCACTGGGAGAATATCCTCACTGTTACTGTCCCTGATCACTAGGACATTATCCTCACTGTTACTGTCTCTGATCACCGGGTGAATATCCTCACTGTTATTGTCCCTGATCACCGGGTGAATATCCTCACTGTTACTGTCCCTGATCACGGGGAGAATATACTCACTGTTACTGTACCTGATCACCGGGAGAATATCCTCACTGTTACTGTCTCTGATCAACATGAGAATATCCTCACTGTTACTGTCCCTGATCACGGGGAGAATATCATCACTGTTACTGTCCCTGATCAAAACGAGAATATCCTCTCTGTTACTGTCCCTGATCACAGGGAGAATATCCTCACTGTTAATGTCCCTGATCACCGGGAAAATATCCTCACTGTTACTGTCCCTGATCACGGGGAGAATATCCTCACTGTTACTGTCTCTGATCAACACAAGAATATCCTCACTGTTACTGTCCCTGATCACCGGGTGAATATCCTCACTGTTACTGTCCCTGATCACCGGGTGAATATCCTCACTGTTACTGTCCCTGATCACGGGGAGAATATCCTCACTGTTACTTTCCTGATCACGGGGAGAATATCCTCACTGTTACAGTCTCTGATCAACACGAGAATATCCTCACTGTTACTGTCCCTGATCCCCAGGAGAATATCCTAACTGTTACTGTCCCTGATCACAGGGAGAATATCCTCACTGTTAATGTCCCTGATCACCGGGAGAATATCCTCACTGTTACTGTCCCTGATCACGGGGAGAATATCCTCACTGTTACTGTCCCTGATCAACACAAAAATATTCTCACTGTTATTGTCTCTGATCACAGGGAGAATATACTCACTGTTACTGTCTCTGATCACCGGGAGAATATCCTCACTGTTACTGTCCCTGATCACCGGGTGAATATCCTCACTGTTACTGTCCCTGATCACGGGGAGAATATCCTTACTGTTACTGTCCCTGATCACAGGGAGAATATCCTCACTGTTACTGTCCGTGATCACCAGGAGAATATCCTCAATGTTACTGTACCTGATCACCGGAGAATATCCTCACTGTTACTGTCCCTGATCACCGGGAGAATATCCTAACTGTTACTGTTCCTGATCACCGGGAGAATATCCTCACTGTTACTGTCCCTGATCACTAGGACATTATCCTCACTGTTACTGTTCCTGATCACCGGGAGAATATACTCACTGTTACTGTCCCTGATCACGGGGAGAATATCCTCACTGTTACTGTCCCTGATCACCGGGAGAATATCCTCACTGTTACTGTCCCTGATCACCGGGAGAATATCCTCACTGTTACTGTCCCTGATCACTGGGCGAATATCCTCACTGTTACTATCCCTGATCACCGGGAGAATATCCTCACTGTTACTGTCCCTGATCCCCAGGAGAATATCCTCACTGTTACTGTCCCTCATCCCCAGGAGAATATCCTCACTGTTACTGTCCCTGATTACCGGGAGAATATCCTCACTGTTACTGTCCCTGATCACTAGGAAAATATCGTCACTGGGACTGTCCCTGATCACCGGGAGGATATCCTCACTGTTACTGTCCCTGATCACCGGGAGAATATCCTCACTGTTACTGTCCCTGATCACCGTGAGAATATCCTCACTGTTACTGTCCCTAATCACGGGGAAAATATCCTCACTGTTACTGTCCCTGATCAACACGAGAATATCCTCACTGTTACTGTCCCTGATCACCGGGAGAATATCCTCACTGTTACTGTCTCTGATCAACACGAGAATATCCTCACTGTTACTGTACCTGATCACCGGGAGAATATCCTCACTGTTACAGTCCCTGATCAACACGAGAATATTCTCACTGTTACTGTCCCTCATCACGGGGAGAATATCCTCACTGTTACTGTCCCTGATCAACACGAGAATATCCTCACTGTTACTGTCCCTGATCACAGGGAGAATATCCTGACTGTTAATGTCCCTGATCGCCGGGAGAATATCCTCACTGTTACTGTCCCTGATCACGGGGAGAATATCCTCACTGTTACTGTCCCTGATCAACACGAGAATATCCTCACTGTTACTGTCCCTGATCACAGGGAGAATATCCTCACTGTCACTGTCCCTGATCACAGGGAGAATATCTTCACTGTTACAGTCCCTGATCACCAGGAGAATATTCTCACTGTTACTGTCCCTGATCACGGGGAGAATATCCCCACTGTTACTGTCTCTGATCACCGGGAGCATATCCTCACTGTTATTGTCTCTGATCACAGGGAGAATATACTCACTGTTACTGTCTCTGATCACCGGGAGCATATCCTCACTGTTACTGTCACTGATCAACATGAGAATATCCTCACTGTTGCTGTCCCTGATCCCTGGGAGAATATCCTCACTTTTACTGTCCCTAATCACCGGGAGAATATCCTCACTGTTACTGTACCTGATCACCGGGAGAATATCCTCACTGTTACTGTCTCTGATCAACATGAGAATATCCTCACTGTTACTGTCCCTGATCAACACGAGAATATCCTCACTGTTACTGTCCCTGATCACAGGGAGAATATCCTCACTGTTAATGTCCCTGATCACCGGGAGAATATCCTCACTGTTACTGTCCCTGATCACGGGGAGAATATCCTCACTGTTACTGTTCCTGATCACGGGGAGAATATCCCCACTGTTACTGTCTCTGATCACCGGGAGCATATCCTCACTGTTACTGTCAGTGATCACCGGGAGCATATCCTCACTGTTACTGTACCTGATCAACATGAGAATATCCTCACTGTTGCTGTCCCTGATCACGGGGAGAATATCCCCACTGTTACTGTCTCTGATCACCGGGAGCATATCCTCACTGTTACTGTCCCTGATCAACACGAGAATATCCTCACTGTTACTGTCCCTGATCACAGGGAGAATATCCTCACTGTTAATGTCCCTGATCACCGGGAGAATATCCTCACTGTTACTGTCCCTGATCACGGGGAGAATATCCTCACTGTTACTGTTCCTGATCACGGGGAGAATATCCCCACTGTTACTGTCTCTGATCACCGGGAGCATATCCCCACTGTTATTGTCTCTGATCACAGGGGGAATATACTCACTGTTACTGTCCCTGATCACCGGGAGAATATCCTCACTGTGACTGTTCCTGATCACGGGGAGAATATCCCCACTGTTACTGTCTCTGATCACCGGGAGCATATCCTCACTGTTACTGTCAGTGATCACCGGGAGCATATCCTCACTGTTACTGTCACTGATCAACATGAGAATATCCTCACTGTTGCTGTCCCTGATCTCTGGGAGAATATCCTCACTATTACTGTCCCTGATCACCGGGAGAATATCCTCACTGTTACTGTCCCTGATCACCGGAAGAATATCCTCACTGTTCCTGTCCCTGATTACCGGGAGAATATCCTCACTGTTACTGTCGCTAATCACTGGGAGAATATCCTCACTGTTACTGTCCCTGATCACCGGGTGAATATCTTCACTGTTACTGTCTCTAATCACCGGGAGAATAACCTCACTGTTACTGTCGCTAATCACTGGGAGAATATCCTCACTGTTACTGTCCCTGATCACCAGGAGAATATCCTCACTGTTACTGTCCCTGATCACGGGGAGAATATCCTGTCTCTTACTGTCCCTGATCACCGGGAGAATATCCTCACTGTTACTATCTCTAATCACCGGGAGAATAACCTCACTGTTACTGTCGCTAATCACTGGGAGAATATCCTCACTGTTACTGTCCCTGATCACCGGGTGAATATCCTCACTGTTACTGTCCCTGATCACGGGGAGAATATCCTCTCTCTTACTGTCCCTGATCACCGGGAGAATATCCTCGCTGTTACTGTCCCTGATCACCGGGAGAATACCTCACGATTACTGTCCCTTATCACCGGGAGAATATCCTCACTGTTACTATCCCTGATCACCGGGGTATAACCACCCTGTTACTACCTCTGATCACCGGGAGAATATCCTCACTGATACTGTCCCTGATCACCGGGACAATATCCTCACTGTTACGGTCCCTGATCACCGGGGTAAAACCTCCCTGTTACTGTCTCTGATCACCAGGAGAATATCCTCACTGTCACTGTCCATGATCACCGGGACAATATCCTCACTATTACTGTCCCTGATCACCGGGAGAATATCCTCACTGTTACTGTCCCTGATCACCGGGACAATATCCTCACTGTTACTGTCCCAGATCAACACCAGAATATCCTCACTGTTACCGTCCCTGATGACCGGGAGAATATCCTCACTATTACTGTCCCTGATCACCGGGTGAATATTCTCACTATTACTGTCCCTGATCACCAGGAGAATGTCCTCACTGTTACTGTCTCTGATCACCGGGAGAATATCCTGGCTGTTACTGTCTCTGATAACCGGGAGCATATCCTCACTGTTACTGTCTCTGATCACCGGGAGAATATCCTCACTGTTACTGTCTCTGATCACCAGGAGCATATCCTCACTGTTACTGTCTCTGATCACAGGGAGAATATCCTCACTGTTACTGTCTCTGATCACTGGGAGATATCCTCACTGTTAATGTGTCTGATCACAGGGAGAATATCCACACTGTTACTGTGTCTGATAATCGGGAGAATATCCTCACAATTACTGTCCCTGATCACCGGGAGAATATCCTCAATGTTACTGTCCCTGATCACCGGAAGAATATCCTCACTGTTACTGTCCCTGATTACCGGGAGAATATCCTCACTGTTACTGTCGCTAATCACCGGGAGAATATCCTCAAAGTTACTGTCTCTAATCACCGGGAGAATATCCTCACTGTTACTGTCCTAGATCACCAGGAGAATATCCTCACTATTACTGTCCCTGATCACGGGGTGAATATCCTCACTGTTACTGTCTCTGATCAACACAAGAATATCCTCACTGTTACTGTCCCTGATCACCGGGTGAATATCCTCACTGTTACTGTCCCTGATCACGGGGAGAATATCCTCACTGTTACTTTCCTGATCACCAGGAGGATATCCTCACTGTTACAGTCTCTGATCAACACGAGAATATCCTCACTGTTACTGTCCCTGATCCCCAGGAGAATATCCTCACTGTTACTGTCCCTGATCCCCAGGAGAATATCCTCACTATTACTGTCCCTGATCACCGGGAGAATATCCTCACTGTTACTGTCCCTGATCACGGGGAGAATATCCTCACTGTTACTGTCCTCGATCACCAGGAGAATATCCTCACTGTTACTGTCCCTGATCACCGGGAGAATATCCTCACTGTTACTGTCCCTGATCAACACGAGAATATCCTCACTGTTACTGTACCTGATCACAGGGAGAATATCCTCACTATTACTGTCCTAGATCACCAGGAGAATATCCTCACTGTTACTGTCCTAGATCACCAGGAGAATATCCTCACTGTTACTGTCTCTGATCACGGGGAGAATATCCTCACTGTTACTGTCTCTGATCACGGGGAGAATATCCTCACTGTTACTGTCCCTGATCACGGGGAGAATATCCTCACTGTTACTGTCCTAGATCACCAGGAGAATATCCTCACTGTTACTGTCTCTGATCACGTGGAGAATATCCTCACTGTTACTGTCTCTGATCACCAGGAGAATATCCTCACTGTTACTGTCCCTGATCACGGGGAGAATATCCCCACTGTTACTGTCTCTGATCACCGGGAGCATATCCTCACTGTTATTGTCTCTGATCACAGGGAGAATATACTCACTGTTACTGTCTCTGATCACCGGGCGAATATCCTCACTGTTACTGTCGCTAATCACTGGGAGAATATCCTCACTGTTACTGTCCCTGATCACCAGGAGAATATCCTCACTGTTACTGTCTCTAATCACCGGGAGGATAACCTCACTGTTACTGTCGCTAATCACTGGGAGAATATCCTCGCTGTTACTGTCCCTGATCACCGGGAGAATATCCTCACTATTACTGTCCCTGATCACCGGGAGAATATCCTCACTGTTACTGTCCCTGATCACCGGGAGAATATCCTCCCTGTTACTGTCTCTGATCACCAGGAAATATCCTCACTGTTACTGTTTCTGATCACGGGGAGAATATCCTCACTGTTACTGTCCCTGATCACCAGGAGAATATCCTCACTTTTACTGTCCCTGATCAACACGAGAATATTCTCACTGTTACTGTCCCTGATCACCGGGTGAATATCCTCACTGTTACTGTCCCTGATCACGGGGAGAATATCCTCACTGTTTCTTTCCTGATCACGGGGACAATATCCTCACTGTTACTGTCCCTGATCACCGGGAGAATATCCTCACTGTTACTGTCCCTGATCACGGGGAGAATATCCTCACTGTTACTGTCCCTGATCACCGGGTGAATATCCTCACTGTTACTGTCCCTGATCACGGGGAGAATATCCCCACTGTTACTGTCTCTGATCACCGGGAGCATATCCTCACTGTTATTGTCTCTGATCACAGGGAGAATATACTCACTGTTACTGTCTCTGATCACCGGGAGCATATCCTCACTGTTACTGTCACTGATCAACATGAGAATATCCTCACTGTTGCTGTCCCTGATCTCTGGGAGAATATCCTCACTATTACTGTCCCTGATCACTGGGAGAATATCCTCACTGTTACTGTCCCTGATCACCAGGAGAATATCCTCACTGTTACTGTCCCTGATCACGGGGAGAATATCCCCACTGTTACTGTCTCTGATCACCGGAAGCAAATCCTCACTGTTATTGTCTCTGATCACAGGGAGAATATACTCACTTTTACTGTCTCTGATCACCGGGAGCATATCCTCACTGTTACTGTCACTGATCAACATGAGAATATCCTCACTGTTGCTGTCCCTGATCTCTGGGAGAATATCCTCACTATTACTGTCCCTGATCACCGGGAGAATATCCTCACTGTCACTGTCCCTGATCACCGGAAGAATATCCTCACTGTTCCTGTCCCTGATTACCGGGAGAATATACTCACTGTTACTGTCGCTAATCACTGGGAGAATATCCTCACTGTTACTGTCCCTGATCACCAGGAGAATATCCTCACTGTTACTGTCTCTAATCACCGGGAGAATAACCTCACTGTTACTGTCGCTAATCACTGGGAGAATATCCTCGTTTTTACTGTCCCTGATCACCGGGAGAATATCCTCACTATTACTATCCCTGATCACCGGGAGAATATCCTCACTATTACTGTCCCTGATCACCGGGAGAATATCCTCACTGTTACTGTCCCTGATCACGGGGAGAATATCCTCACTGTTACTGTCCTCGATCACCAGGAGAATATCCTCACTGTTACTGTCCCTGATCACCGGGAGAATATCCTCACTGTTACTGTCCCTGATCAACACGAGAATATCCTCACTGTTACTGTACCTGATCACAGGGAGAATATCCTCACTGTTACTGTCCTAGATCACCAGGAGAATATCCTCACTGTTACTGTCCTAGATCACCAGGAGAATATCCTCACTGTTACTGTCTCTGATCACGGGGAGAATATCCTCACTGTTACTGTCTCTGATCACGGGGAGAATATCCTCACTGTTACTGTCCCTGATCACGGGGAGAATATCCTCACTGTTACTGTCCTAGATCACCAGGAGAATATCCTCACTGTTACTGTCTCTGATCACGTGGAGAATATCCTCACTGTTACTGTCTCTGATCACCAGGAGAATATCCTCACTGTTACTGTCCCTGATCACGGGGAGAATATCCCCACTGTTACTGTCTCTGATCACCGGGAGCATATCCTCACTGTTATTGTCTCTGATCACAGGGAGAATATACTCACTGTTACTGTCTCTGATCACCGGGCGAATATCCTCACTGTTACTGTCGCTAATCACTGGGAGAATATCCTCACTGTTACTGTCCCTGATCACCAGGAGAATATCCTCACTGTTACTGTCTCTAATCACCGGGAGGATAACCTCACTGTTACTGTCGCTAATCACTGGGAGAATATCCTCGCTGTTACTGTCCCTGATCACCGGGAGAATATCCTCACTATTACTGTCCCTGATCACCGGGAGAATATCCTCACTGTTACTGTCCCTGATCACCGGGAGAATATCCTCCCTGTTACTGTCTCTGATCACCAGGAAATATCCTCACTGTTACTGTTTCTGATCACGGGGAGAATATCCTCACTGTTACTGTCCCTGATCACCAGGAGAATATCCTCACTTTTACTGTCCCTGATCAACACGAGAATATTCTCACTGTTACTGTCCCTGATCACCGGGTGAATATCCTCACTGTTACTGTCCCTGATCACGGGGAGATTATCCTCACTGTTTCTTTCCTGATCACGGGGACAATATCCTCACTGTTACTGTACCTGATCACCAGGAAGATATCCTCACTGTTACAGTCTCTGATCAACACGAGAATATCCTCACTGTTACTGTCCCTGATCACCGGGTGAATATCCTCACTGTTACTGTCCCTGATCATGGGGAGAATATCCTCACTGTTACTTTCCTGATCACGGGGAGAATATCCTCACTGTTACTGTCCCTGATCACCGGGAGAATATCCTCACTGTTACTGTCCCTGATCACGGGGAGAATATCCTCACTGTTACTGTCCCTGATCACCGGGTGAATATCCTCACTGTTACTGTCCCTGATCACGGGGAGAATATCCCCACTGTTACTGTCTCTGATCACCGGGAGCATATCCTCACTGTTATTGTCTCTGATCACAGGGAGAATATACTCACTGTTACTGTCTCTGATCACCGGGAGCATATCCTCACTGTTACTGTCACTGATCAACATGAGAATATCCTCACTGTTGCTGTCCCTGATCTCTGGGAGAATATCCTCACTATTACTGTCCCTGATCACTGGGAGAATATCCTCACTGTTACTGTCCCTGATCACCAGGAGAATATCCTCACTGTTACTGTCCCTGATCACGGGGAGAATATCCCCACTGTTACTGTCTCTGATCACCGGAAGCAAATCCTCACTGTTATTGTCTCTGATCACAGGGAGAATATACTCACTGTTACTGTCTCTGATCACCGGGAGCATATCCTCACTGTTACTGTCACTGATCAACATGAGAATATCCTCACTGTTGCTGTCCCTGATCTCTGGGAGAATATCCTCACTATTACTGTCCCTGATCACCGGGAGAATATCCTCACTGTCACTGTCCCTGATCACCGGAAGAATATCCTCACTGTTCCTGTCCCTGATTACCGGGAGAATATACTCACTGTTACTGTCGCTAATCACTGGGAGAATATCCTCACTGTTACTGTCCCTGATCACCAGGAGAATATCCTCACTGTTACTGTCTCTAATCACCGGGAGAATAACCTCACTGTTACTGTCGCTAATCACTGGGAGAATATCCTCGTTTTTACTGTCCCTGATCACCGGGAGAATATCCTCACTATTACTGTCCCTGATCACCGGGAGAATATCCTCACTGTTACTGTCCCTGATCACCGGGAAAATATCCTCCCTGTTACTGTCTCTGATCACCAGGAGAATATCCTCACTGTTACTGTCCCTGATCACCGTGAGAATATCCTCACTGTTACTGTCTCTGATCAACATGAGAATATCCTCACTATTACTGTCCCTGATCACCGGGAGAATATCCTCGCTGTTGCTGTCCCTGATCCCTGGGAGAATATCCTCACTGTTACTGTCCCTGATTACCGGGAGAATATCCTCACTGTTTCTGTCGCTAATCACTGGGAGAATATCCTCACTGTTACTGTCCCTGATCACCGGGTGAATATCCTCACTGTTACTGTCTCTGATCACCGAGAGAATATCCTCTCCCTTACTGTCCCTGATCACCGGGAGAATAACCTGACTGTTGCTGTCCCTGATCTCTGGGAGAATATCCTCACTGTTACTGTCTCTGATCACAGGAAGCATATCCTCACTGTTACTGTGTCTAATCACCGGGAGCATATCCTCACTGTTACTGTCTCTGATCACAGGGAGAATATCCTCACTATTACTGTGTCTAATCACCGGGAGAATATCCTCACTGTTACTGTCCCTGATCACCGGGTGAATATCCTCAATGTTACTGTCCCTGATCACCAGGAGAATATCCTCAATGTTACTGTCCCTGATCACCGGGAGAATATCCTCACTGTTACTGTCTCTGATCACCGGGTGAATATCCTCAATGTTACTGTCCCTGATCACCAGCAGAATATCCTCAATATTACTGTCCCTGATCACCGGGAGAATATCCTCACTATTACTGTCCCTGATCACCGGGTGAATATCCTCACTGTTACTGTCCCTGATCACCGGGTGAATATCCTCAATGTCACTGTCCCTGATCACCACGAGAATATTCTCACTGTTCCTGTCCCTGATCACCGGGAGAATATACTCACTGTTACTGTCCCTGATCAAGGGGAGAATATCCTCACTGTTCCTGTCCCCGATCACCAGGAGAATATCTTCACTGTTACTGTCCCTGATCACTGGGAGAATATCCTCACTGTTACTGTACCTGATCACCAGGAGAATATCCTCACTGTTAATGTCCCTGATCACCGGGAAAATATCCTCACTGTTACTGTCCCTGATCACGGGGAGAATATCCTCACTGTTACTGTCTCTGATCAACACGAGAATATCCTCACTGTTACTGTACCTGATCACCGGGAGAATATCCTCACTGTTACTGTCCATGATCAACACGAGAATATTCTCACTGTTACTGTCCCTGATGACGGGGAGAATATCCTCACTGTTACTGTCCCTGATCAACACGAGAATATCCTCACTGTTACTGTCCCTGATCACAGGGAGAATATCCTCACTGTTAATGTCCCTGATCGCCGGGAGAATATCCTCCCTGTTACTGTCTCTGATCACGGGGAGAATATCCTCACTGTTACTGTCCCTGATCACCAGGTGAATATCCTCACTATTACTGTTCCTGATCACCGGGTGAATATCCTCACTGTTACTGTCCCTGATCACTGGGAGAATATCCTCACTGTTACTGTCCCTGATCACTAGGACATTATCCTCACTGTTACTGTCTCTGATCACCGGGTGAATATCCTCACTGTTATTGTCCCTGATCACCGGGTGAATATCCTCACTGTTACTGTCCCTGATCACGGGGAGAATATACTCACTGTTACTGTACCTGATCACCGGGAGAATATCCTCACTGTTACTGTCTCTGATCAACATGAGAATATCCTCACTGTTACTGTCCCTGATCACGGGGAGAATATCATCACTGTTACTGTCCCTGATCAAAACGAGAATATCCTCTCTGTTACTGTCCCTGATCACAGGGAGAATATCCTCACTGTTAATGTCCCTGATCACCGGGAAAATATCCTCACTGTTACTGTCCCTGATCACGGGGAGAATATCCTCACTGTTACTGTCTCTGATCAACACAAGAATATCCTCACTGTTACTGTCCCTGATCACCGGGTGAATATCCTCACTGTTACTGTCCCTGATCACCGGGTGAATATCCTCACTGTTACTGTCCCTGATCACGGGGAGAATATCCTCACTGTTACTTTCCTGATCACGGGGAGAATATCCTCACTGTTACAGTCTCTGATCAACACGAGAATATCCTCACTGTTACTGTCCCTGATCCCCAGGAGAATATCCTAACTGTTACTGTCCCTGATCACAGGGAGAATATCCTCACTGTTAATGTCCCTGATCACCGGGAGAATATCCTCACTGTTACTGTCCCTGATCACGGGGAGAATATCCTCACTGTTACTGTCCCTGATCAACACGAAAATATTCTCACTGTTATTGTCTCTGATCACAGGGAGAATATACTCACTGTTACTGTCTCTGATCACCGGGAGAATATCCTCACTGTTACTGTCCCTGATCACCGGGTGAATATCCTCACTGTTACTGTCCCTGATCACGGGGAGAATATCCTTACTGTTACTGTCCCTGATCACAGGGAGAATATCCTCACTGTTACTGTCCGTGATCACCAGGAGAATATCCTCAATGTTACTGTACCTGATCACCGGAGAATATCCTCACTGTTACTGTCCCTGATCACCGGGAGAATATCCTAACTGTTACTGTTCCTGATCACCGGGAGAATATCCTCACTGTTACTGTCCCTGATCACTAGGACATTATCCTCACTGTTACTGTTCCTGATCACCGGGAGAATATACTCACTGTTACTGTCCCTGATCACGGGGAGAATATCCTCACTGTTACTGTCCCTGATCACGGGGAGAATATCCTCACTGTTACTGTCCCTGATCACCGGGAGAATATCCTCACTGTTACTGTCCCTGATCACCGGGAGAATATCCTCACTGTTACTGTCCCTGATCACTGGGCGAATATCCTCACTGTTACTATCCCTGATCACCGGGAGAATATCCTCACTGTTACTGTCCCTGATCCCCAGGAGAATATCCTCACTGTTACTGTCCCTCATCCCCAGGAGAATATCCTCACTGTTACTGTCCCTGATTACCGGGAGAATATCCTCACTGTTACTGTCCCTGATCACTAGGAAAATATCGTCACTGGGACTGTCCCTGATCACCGGGAGGATATCCTCACTGTTACTGTCCCTGATCACCGGGAGAATATCCTCACTGTTACTGTCCCTGATCACCGTGAGAATATCCTCACTGTTACTGTCCCTAATCACGGGGAAAATATCCTCACTGTTACTGTCCCTGATCAACACGAGAATATCCTCACTGTTACTGTCCCTGATCACCGGGAGAATATCCTCACTGTTACTGTCTCTGATCAACACGAGAATATCCTCACTGTTACTGTACCTGATCACCGGGAGAATATCCTCACTGTTACAGTCCCTGATCAACACGAGAATATTCTCACTGTTACTGTCCCTCATCACGGGGAGAATATCCTCACTGTTACTGTCCCTGATCAACACGAGAATATCCTCACTGTTACTGTCCCTGATCACAGGGAGAATATCCTGACTGTTAATGTCCCTGATCGCCGGGAGAATATCCTCACTGTTACTGTCCCTGATCACGGGGACAATATCCTCACTGTTACTGTCCCTGATCAACACGAGAATATCCTCACTGTTACTGTCCCTGATCACAGGGAGAATATCCTCACTGTTACTGTCCCTGATCACAGGGAGAATATCTTCACTGTTACAGTCCCTGATCACCAGGAGAATATTCTCACTGTTACTGTCCCTGATCACGGGGAGAATATCCCCACTGTTACTGTCTCTGATCACCGGGAGCATATCCTCACTGTTATTGTCTCTGATCACAGGGAGAATATACTCACTGTTACTGTCTCTGATCACCGGGAGCATATCCTCACTGTTACTGTCACTGATCAACATGAGAATATCCTCACTGTTGCTGTCCCTGATCCCTGGGAGAATATCCTCACTTTTACTGTCCCTAATCACCGGGAGAATATCCTCACTGTTACTGTACCTGATCACCGGGAGAATATCCTCACTGTTACTGTCTCTGATCAACATGAGAATATCCTCACTGTTACTGTCCCTGATCAACACGAGAATATCCTCACTGTTACTGTCCCTGATCACAGGGAGAATATCCTCACTGTTAATGTCCCTGATCACCGGGAGAATATCCTCACTGTTACTGTCCCTGATCACGGGGAGAATATCCTCACTGTTACTGTTCCTGATCACGGGGAGAATATCCCCACTGTTACTGTCTCTGATCACCGGGAGCATATCCTCACTGTTACTGTCAGTGATCACCGGGAGCATATCCTCACTGTTACTGTACCTGATCAACATGAGAATATCCTCACTGTTGCTGTCCCTGATCACGGGGAGAATATCCCCACTGTTACTGTCTCTGATCACCGGGAGCATATCCTCACTGTTACTGTCCCTGATCAACACGAGAATATCCTCACTGTTACTGTCCCTGATCACAGGGAGAATATCCTCACTGTTAATGTCCCTGATCACCGGGAGAATATCCTCACTGTTACTGTCCCTGATCACCAGGAGAATATCCTCACTGTTACTGTTCCTGATCACGGGGAGAATATCCCCACTGTTACTGTCTCTGATCACCGGGAGCATATCCCCACTGTTATTGTCTCTGATCACAGGGGGAATATACTCACTGTTACTGTCCCTGATCACCGGGAGAATATCCTCACTGTGACTGTTCCTGATCACGGGGAGAATATCCCCACTGTTACTGTCTCTGATCACCGGGAGCATATCCTCACTGTTACTGTCAGTGATCACCGGGAGCATATCCTCACTGTTACTGTCACTGATCAACATGAGAATATCCTCACTGTTGCTGTCCCTGATCTCTGGGAGAATATCCTCACTATTACTGTCCCTGATCACCGGGAGAATATCCTCACTGTTACTGTCCCTGATCACCGGAAGAATATCCTCACTGTTCCTGTCCCTGATTACCGGGAGAATATCCTCACTGTTACTGTCGCTAATCACTGGGAGAATATCCTCACTGTTACTGTCCCTGATCACCGGGTGAATATCTTCACTGTTACTGTCTCTAATCACCGGGAGAATAACCTCACTGTTACTGTCGCTAATCACTGGGAGAATATCCTCACTGTTACTGTCCCTGATCACCAGGAGAATATCCTCACTGTTACTGTCCCTGATCACGGGGAGAATATCCTGTCTCTTACTGTCCCTGATCACCGGGAGAATATCCTCACTGTTACTATCTCTAATCACCGGGAGAATAACCTCACTGTTACTGTCGCTAATCACTGGGAGAATATCCTCACTGTTACTGTCCCTGATCACCGGGTGAATATCCTCACTGTTACTGTCCCTGATCACGGGGAGAATATCCTCTCTCTTACTGTCCCTGATCACCGGGAGAATATCCTCGCTGTTACTGTCCCTGATCACCGGGAGAATACCTCACGATTACTGTCCCTTATCACCGGGAGAATATCCTCACTGTTACTATCCCTGATCACCGGGGTATAACCACCCTGTTACTACCTCTGATCACCGGGAGAATATCCTCACTGATACTGTCCCTGATCACCGGGACAATATCCTCACTGTTACGGTCCCTGATCACCGGGGTAAAACCTCCCTGTTACTGTCTCTGATCACCAGGAGAATATCCTCACTGTCACTGTCCATGATCACCGGGACAATATCCTCACTATTACTGTCCCTGATCACCGGGAGAATATCCTCACTGTTACTGTCCCTGATCACCGGGACAATATCCTCACTGTTACTGACCCAGATCAACACCAGAATATCCTCACTGTTACCGTCCCTGATCACCGGGAGAATATCCTCACTATTACTGTCCCTGATCACCGGGTGAATATTCTCACTATTACTGTCCCTGATCACCAGGAGAATGTCCTCACTGTTACTGTCTCTGATCACCGGGAGAATATCCTGGCTGTTACTGTCTCTGATAACCGGGAGCATATCCTCACTGTTACTGTCTCTGATCACCGGGAGAATATCCTCACTGTTACTGTCTCTGATCACCAGGAGCATATCCTCACTGTTACTGTCTCTGATCACAGGGAGAATATCCTCACTGTTACTGTCTCTGATCACTGGGAGATATCCTCACTGTTAATGTGTCTGATCACAGGGAGAATATCCACACTGTTACTGTGTCTGATAATCGGGAGAATATCCTCACAATTACTGTCCCTGATCACCGGGAGAATATCCTCAATGTTACTGTCCCTGATCACCGGAAGAATATCCTCACTGTTACTGTCCCTGATTACCGGGAGAATATCCTCACTGTTACTGTCGCTAATCACCGGGAGAATATCCTCAAAGTTACTGTCTCTAATCACCGGGAGAATATCCTCACTGTTACTGTCCTAGATCACCAGGAGAATATCCTCACTATTACTGTCCCTGATCACGGGGTGAATATCCTCACTGTTACTGTCTCTGATCAACACAAGAATATCCTCACTGTTACTGTCCCTGATCACCGGGTGAATATCCTCACTGTTACTGTCCCTGATCACGGGGAGAATATCCTCACTGTTACTTTCCTGATCACCAGGAGGATATCCTCACTGTTACAGTCTCTGATCAACACGAGAATATCCTCACTGTTACTGTCCCTGATCCCCAGGAGAATATCCTCACTGTTACTGTCCCTGATCCCCAGGAGAATATCCTCACTATTACTGTCCCTGATCACCGGGAGAATATCCTCACTGTTACTGTCCCTGATCACGGGGAGAATATCCTCACTGTTACTGTCCTCGATCACCAGGAGAATATCCTCACTGTTACTGTCCCTGATCACCGGGAGAATATCCTCACTGTTACTGTCCCTGATCAACACGAGAATATCCTCACTGTTACTGTACCTGATCACAGGGAGAATATCCTCACTATTACTGTCCTAGATCACCAGGAGAATATCCTCACTGTTACTGTCCTAGATCACCAGGAGAATATCCTCACTGTTACTGTCTCTGATCACGGGGAGAATATCCTCACTGTTACTGTCTCTGATCACGGGGAGAATATCCTCACTGTTACTGTCCCTGATCACGGGGAGAATATCCTCACTGTTACTGTCCTAGATCACCAGGAGAATATCCTCACTGTTACTGTCTCTGATCACGTGGAGAATATCCTCACTGTTACTGTCTCTGATCACCAGGAGAATATCCTCACTGTTACTGTCCCTGATCACGGGGAGAATATCCCCACTGTTACTGTCTCTGATCACCGGGAGCATATCCTCACTGTTATTGTCTCTGATCACAGGGAGAATATACTCACTGTTACTGTCTCTGATCACCGGGCGAATATCCTCACTGTTACTGTCGCTAATCACTGGGAGAATATCCTCACTGTTACTGTCCCTGATCACCAGGAGAATATCCTCACTGTTACTGTCTCTAATCACCGGGAGGATAACCTCACTGTTACTGTCGCTAATCACTGGGAGAATATCCTCGCTGTTACTGTCCCTGATCACCGGGAGAATATCCTCACTATTACTGTCCCTGATCACCGGGAGAATATCCTCACTGTTACTGTCCCTGATCACCGGGAGAATATCCTCCCTGTTACTGTCTCTGATCACCAGGAAATATCCTCACTGTTACTGTTTCTGATCACGGGGAGAATATCCTCACTGTTACTGTCCCTGATCACCAGGAGAATATCCTCACTTTTACTGTCCCTGATCAACACGAGAATATTCTCACTGTTACTGTCCCTGATCACCGGGTGAATATCCTCACTGTTACTGTCCCTGATCACGGGGAGAATATCCTCACTGTTTCTTTCCTGATCACGGGGACAATATCCTCACTGTTACTGTCCCTGATCACCGGGAGAATATCCTCACTGTTACTGTCCCTGATCACGGGGAGAATATCCTCACTGTTACTGTCCCTGATCACCGGGTGAATATCCTCACTGTTACTGTCCCTGATCACGGGGAGAATATCCCCACTGTTACTGTCTCTGATCACCGGGAGCATATCCTCACTGTTATTGTCTCTGATCACAGGGAGAATATACTCACTGTTACTGTCTCTGATCACCGGGAGCATATCCTCACTGTTACTGTCACTGATCAACATGAGAATATCCTCACTGTTGCTGTCCCTGATCTCTGGGAGAATATCCTCACTATTACTGTCCCTGATCACTGGGAGAATATCCTCACTGTTACTGTCCCTGATCACCAGGAGAATATCCTCACTGTTACTGTCCCTGATCACGGGGAGAATATCCCCACTGTTACTGTCTCTGATCACCGGAAGCAAATCCTCACTGTTATTGTCTCTGATCACAGGGAGAATATACTCACTTTTACTGTCTCTGATCACCGGGAGCATATCCTCACTGTTACTGTCACTGATCAACATGAGAATATCCTCACTGTTGCTGTCCCTGATCTCTGGGAGAATATCCTCACTATTACTGTCCCTGATCACCGGGAGAATATCCTCACTGTCACTGTCCCTGATCACCGGAAGAATATCCTCACTGTTCCTGTCCCTGATTACCGGGAGAATATACTCACTGTTACTGTCGCTAATCACTGGGAGAATATCCTCACTGTTACTGTCCCTGATCACCAGGAGAATATCCTCACTGTTACTGTCTCTAATCACCGGGAGAATAACCTCACTGTTACTGTCGCTAATCACTGGGAGAATATCCTCGTTTTTACTGTCCCTGATCACCGGGAGAATATCCTCACTATTACTATCCCTGATCACCGGGAGAATATCCTCACTATTACTGTCCCTGATCACCGGGAGAATATCCTCACTGTTACTGTCCCTGATCACGGGGAGAATATCCTCACTGTTACTGTCCTCGATCACCAGGAGAATATCCTCACTGTTACTGTCCCTGATCACCGGGAGAATATCCTCACTGTTACTGTCCCTGATCAACACGAGAATATCCTCACTGTTACTGTACCTGATCACAGGGAGAATATCCTCACTGTTACTGTCCTAGATCACCAGGAGAATATCCTCACTGTTACTGTCCTAGATCACCAGGAGAATATCCTCACTGTTACTGTCTCTGATCACGGGGAGAATATCCTCACTGTTACTGTCTCTGATCACGGGGAGAATATCCTCACTGTTACTGTCCCTGATCACGGGGAGAATATCCTCACTGTTACTGTCCTAGATCACCAGGAGAATATCCTCACTGTTACTGTCTCTGATCACGTGGAGAATATCCTCACTGTTACTGTCTCTGATCACCAGGAGAATATCCTCACTGTTACTGTCCCTGATCACGGGGAGAATATCCCCACTGTTACTGTCTCTGATCACCGGGAGCATATCCTCACTGTTATTGTCTCTGATCACAGGGAGAATATACTCACTGTTACTGTCTCTGATCACCGGGCGAATATCCTCACTGTTACTGTCGCTAATCACTGGGAGAATATCCTCACTGTTACTGTCCCTGATCACCAGGAGAATATCCTCACTGTTACTGTCTCTAATCACCGGGAGGATAACCTCACTGTTACTGTCGCTAATCACTGGGAGAATATCCTCGCTGTTACTGTCCCTGATCACCGGGAGAATATCCTCACTATTACTGTCCCTGATCACCGGGAGAATATCCTCACTGTTACTGTCCCTGATCACCGGGAGAATATCCTCCCTGTTACTGTCTCTGATCACCAGGAAATATCCTCACTGTTACTGTTTCTGATCACGGGGAGAATATCCTCACTGTTACTGTCCCTGATCACCAGGAGAATATCCTCACTTTTACTGTCCCTGATCAACACGAGAATATTCTCACTGTTACTGTCCCTGATCACCGGGTGAATATCCTCACTGTTACTGTCCCTGATCACGGGGAGATTATCCTCACTGTTTCTTTCCTGATCACGGGGACAATATCCTCACTGTTACTGTACCTGATCACCAGGAAGATATCCTCACTGTTACAGTCTCTGATCAACACGAGAATATCCTCACTGTTACTGTCCCTGATCACCGGGTGAATATCCTCACTGTTACTGTCCCTGATCATGGGGAGAATATCCTCACTGTTACTTTCCTGATCACGGGGAGAATATCCTCACTGTTACTGTCCCTGATCACCGGGAGAATATCCTCACTGTTACTGTCCCTGATCACGGGGAGAATATCCTCACTGTTACTGTCCCTGATCACCGGGTGAATATCCTCACTGTTACTGTCCCTGATCACGGGGAGAATATCCCCACTGTTACTGTCTCTGATCACCGGGAGCATATCCTCACTGTTATTGTCTCTGATCACAGGGAGAATATACTCACTGTTACTGTCTCTGATCACCGGGAGCATATCCTCACTGTTACTGTCACTGATCAACATGAGAATATCCTCACTGTTGCTGTCCCTGATCTCTGGGAGAATATCCTCACTATTACTGTCCCTGATCACTGGGAGAATATCCTCACTGTTACTGTCCCTGATCACCAGGAGAATATCCTCACTGTTACTGTCCCTGATCACGGGGAGAATATCCCCACTGTTACTGTCTCTGATCACCGGAAGCAAATCCTCACTGTTATTGTCTCTGATCACAGGGAGAATATACTCACTGTTACTGTCTCTGATCACCGGGAGCATATCCTCACTGTTACTGTCACTGATCAACATGAGAATATCCTCACTGTTGCTGTCCCTGATCTCTGGGAGAATATCCTCACTATTACTGTCCCTGATCACCGGGAGAATATCCTCACTGTCACTGTCCCTGATCACCGGAAGAATATCCTCACTGTTCCTGTCCCTGATTACCGGGAGAATATACTCACTGTTACTGTCGCTAATCACTGGGAGAATATCCTCACTGTTACTGTCCCTGATCACCAGGAGAATATCCTCACTGTTACTGTCTCTAATCACCGGGAGAATATCCTCACTGTTACTGTCGCTAATCACTGGGAGAATATCCTCGTTTTTACTGTCCCTGATCACCGGGAGAATATCCTCACTATTACTGTCCCTGATCACCGGGAGAATATCCTCACTGTTACTGTCCCTGATCACCGGGAAAATATCCTCCCTGTTACTGTCTCTGATCACCAGGAGAATATCCTCACTGTTACTTTCCTGATCACGGGGAGAATATCCTCACTGTTACAGTCTCTGATCAACACGAGAATATCCTCACTGTTACTGTCCCTGATCCCCAGGAGAATATCCTCACTGTTACTGTCCCTGATCACAGGGAGAATATCCTCACTGTTAATGTCCCTGATCACCGGGAGAATATCCTCACTGTTACTGTCCCTGATCACGGGGAGAATATCCTCACTGTTACTGTCCCTGATCAACACGAAAATATTCTCACTGTTATTGTCTCTGATCACAGGGAGAATATACTCACTGTTACTGTCTCTGATCACCGGGAGAATATCCTCACTGTTACTGTCCCTGATCACCGGGTGAATATCCTCACTGTTACTGTCCCTGATCACGGGGAGAATATCCTTACTGTTACTGTCCCTGATCACAGGGAGAATATCCTCACTGTTACTGTCCGTGATCACCAGGAGAATATCCTCAATGTTACTGTACCTGATCACCGGAGAATATCCTCACTGTTACTGTCCCTGATCACCGGGAGAATATCCTAACTGTTACTGTTCCTGATCACCGGGAGAATATCCTCACTGTTACTGTCCCTGATCACTAGGACATTATCCTCACTGTTACTGTTCCTGATCACCGGGAGAATATACTCACTGTTACTGTCCCTGATCACGGGGAGAATATCCTCACTGTTACTGTCCCTGATCACGGGGAGAATATCCTCACTGTTACTGTCCCTGATCACCGGGAGAATATCCTCACTGTTACTGTCCCTGATCACCGGGAGAATATCCTCACTGTTACTGTCCCTGATCACTGGGCGAATATCCTCACTGTTACTATCCCTGATCACCGGGAGAATATCCTCACTGTTACTGTCCCTGATCCCCAGGAGAATATCCTCACTGTTACTGTCCCTCATCCCCAGGAGAATATCCTCACTGTTACTGTCCCTGATTACCGGGAGAATATCCTCACTGTTACTGTCCCTGATCACTAGGAAAATATCGTCACTGGGACTGTCCCTGATCACCGGGAGGATATCCTCACTGTTACTGTCCCTGATCACCGGGAGAATATGTTCACTGTTACTGTCCCTGATCACCGTGAGAATATCCTCACTGTTACTGTCCCTAATCACGGGGAGAATATCCTCACTGTTACTGTCCCTGATCAACACGAGAATATCCTCACTGTTACTGTCCCTGATCACCGGGAGAATATCCTCACTGTTACTGTCTCTGATCAACACGAGAATATCCTCACTGTTACTGTCCCTGATCACGGGGAGAATATCCTCACTGTTACTGTCCCTGATCAACACGAGAATATCCTCACTGTTACTGTCCCTGATCACAGGGAGAATATCCTGACTGTTAATGTCCCTGATCGCCGGGAGAATATCCTCACTGTTACTGTCCCTGATCACGGGGAGAATATCCTCACTGTTACTGTCCCTGATCAACACGAGAATATCCTCACTGTTACTGTCCCTGATCACAGGGAGAATATCCTCACTGTTACTGTCCCTGATCACAGGGAGAATATCTTCACTGTTACAGTCCCTGATCACCAGGAGAATATTCTCACTGTTACTGTCCCTGATCACGGGGAGAATATCCCCACTGTTACTGTCTCTGATCACCGGGAGCATATCCTCACTGTTATTGTCTCTGATCACAGGGAGAATATACTCACTGTTACTGTCTCTGATCACCGGGAGCATATCCTCACTGTTACTGTCACTGATCAACATGAGAATATCCTCACTGTTGCTGTCCCTGATCCCTGGGAGAATATCCTCACTTTTACTGTCCCTAATCACCGGGAGAATATCCTCACTGTTACTGTACCTGATCACCGGGAGAATATCCTCACTGTTACTGTCTCTGATCAACATGAGAATATCCTCACTGTTACTGTCACTGATCAACACGAGAATATCCTCACTGTTACTGTCCCTGATCACAGGGAGAATATCCTCACTGTTAATGTCCCTGATCACCGGGAGAATATCCTCACTGTTACTGTCCCTGATCACGGGGAGAATATCCTCACTGTTACTGTTCCTGATCACGGGGAGAATATCCCCACTGTTACTGTCTCTGATCACCGGGAGCATATCCTCACTGTTACTGTCAGTGATCACCGGGAGCATATCCTCACTGTTACTGTACCTGATCAACATGAGAATATCCTCACTGTTGCTGTCCCTGATCACGGGGAGAATATCCCCACTGTTACTGTCTCTGATCACCGGGAGCATATCCTCACTGTTACTGTCCCTGATCAACACGAGAATATCCTCACTGTTACTGTCCCTGATCACAGGGAGAATATCCTCACTGTTAATGTCCCTGATCACCGGGAGAATATCCTCACTGTTACTGTCCCTGATCACGGGGAGAATATCCTCACTGTTACTGTTCCTGATCACGGGGAGAATATCCCCACTGTTACTGTCTCTGATCACCGGGAGCATATCCCCACTGTTATTGTCTCTGATCACAGGGGGAATATACTCACTGTTACTGTCCCTGATCACCGGGAGAATATCCTCACTGTGACTGTTCCTGATCACGGGGAGAATATCCCCACTGTTACTGTCTCTGATCACCGGGAGCATATCCTCACTGTTACTGTCAGTGATCACCGGGAGCATATCCTCACTGTTACTGTCACTGATCAACATGAGAATATCCTCACTGTTGCTGTCCCTGATCTCTGGGAGAATATCCTCACTATTACTGTCCCTGATCACCGGGAGAATATCCTCACTGTTACTTTCCTGATCACCAGGAGGATATCCTCACTGTTACAGTCTCTGATCAACACGAGAATATCCTCACTGTTACTGTCCCTGATCCCCAGGAGAATATCCTCACTGTTACTGTCCCTGATCCCCAGGAGAATATCCTCACTATTACTGTCCCTGATCACCGGGAGAATATCCTCACTGTTACTGTCCCTGATCACGGGGAGAATATCCTCACTGTTACTGTCCTCGATCACCAGGAGAATATCCTCACTGTTACTGTCCCTGATCACCGGGAGAATATCCTCACTGTTACTGTCCCTGATCAACATGAGAATATCCTCACTGTTGCTGTCCCTGATCCCTGGGAGAATATCCTCACTTTTACTGTCCCTAATCACCGGGAGAATATCCTCACTGTTACTGTACCTGATCACCGGGAGAATATCCTCACTGTTACTGTCTCTGATCAACATGAGAATATCCTCACTGTTACTGTCACTGATCAACACGAGAATATCCTCACTGTTACTGTCCCTGATCACAGGGAGAATATCCTCACTGTTAATGTCCCTGATCACCGGGAGAATATCCTCACTGTTACTGTCCCTGATCACGGGGAGAATATCCTCACTGTTACTGTTCCTGATCACGGGGAGAATATCCCCACTGTTACTGTCTCTGATCACCGGGAGCATATCCTCACTGTTACTGTCAGTGATCACCGGGAGCATATCCTCACTGTTACTGTACCTGATCAACATGAGAATATCCTCACTGTTGCTGTCCCTGATCACGGGGAGAATATCCCCACTGTTACTGTCTCTGATCACAGGGAGAATATACTCACTGTTACTGTCTCTGATCACCGGGAGCATATCCTCACTGTTACTGTCACTGATCAACATGAGAATATCCTCACTGTTGCTGTCCCTGATCCCTGGGAGAATATCCTCACTTTTACTGTCCCTAATCACCGGGAGAATATCCTCACTGTTACTGTACCTGATCACCGGGAGAATATCCTCACTGTTACTGTCTCTGATCAACATGAGAATATCCTCACTGTTACTGTCACTGATCAACACGAGAATATCCTCACTGTTACTGTCCCTGATCACAGGGAGAATATCCTCACTGTTAATGTCCCTGATCACCGGGAGAATATCCTCACTGTTACTGTCCCTGATCACGGGGAGAATATCCTCACTGTTACTGTTCCTGATCACGGGGAGAATATCCCCACTGTTACTGTCTCTGATCACCGGGAGCATATCCTCACTGTTACTGTCAGTGATCACCGGGAGCATATCTTCACTGTTACTGTACCTGATCAACATGAGAATATCCTCACTGTTGCTGTCCCTGATCACGGGGAGAATATCCCCACTGTTACTGTCTCTGATCACCGGGAGCATATCCTCACTGTTACTGTCCCTGATCAACACGAGAATATCCTCACTGTTACTGTCCCTGATCACAGGGAGAATATCCTCACTGTTAATGTCCCTGATCACCGGGAGAATATCCTCACTGTTACTGTCCCTGATCACGGGGAGAATATCCTCACTGTTACTGTTCCTGATCACGGGGAGAATATCCCCACTGTTACTGTCTCTGATCACCGGGAGCATATCCCCACTGTTATTGTCTCTGATCACAGGGGGAATATACTCACTGTTACTGTCCCTGATCACCGGGAGAATATCCTCACTGTGACTGTTCCTGATCACGGGGAGAATATCCCCACTGTTACTGTCTCTGATCACCGGGAGCATATCCTCACTGTTACTGTCAGTGATCACCGGGAGCATATCCTCACTGTTACTGTCACTGATCAACATGAGAATATCCTCACTGTTGCTGTCCCTGATCTCTGGGAGAATATCCTCACTATTACTGTCCCTGATCACCGGGAGAATATCCTCACTGTTACTTTCCTGATCACCAGGAGGATATCCTCACTGTTACAGTCTCTGATCAACACGAGAATATCCTCACTGTTACTGTCCCTGATCCCCAGGAGAATATCCTCACTGTTACTGTCCCTGATCCCCAGGAGAATATCCTCACTATTACTGTCCCTGATCACCGGGAGAATATCCTCACTGTTACTGTCCCTGATCACGGGGAGAATATCCTCACTGTTACTGTCCTCGATCACCAGGAGAATATCCTCACTGTTACTGTCCCTGATCACCGGGAGAATATCCTCACTGTTACTGTCCCTGATCAACACGAGAATATCCTCACTGTTACTGTACCTGATCACAGGGAGAATATCCTCACTGTTACTGTCCTAGATCACCAGGAGAATATCCTCACTGTTACTGTCCTAGATCACCAGGAGAATATCCTCACTGTTACTGTCTCTGATCACGGGGAGAATATCCTCACTGTTACTGTCTCTGATCACGGGGAGAATATCCTCACTGTTACTGTCCCTGATCACGGGGAGAATATCCTCACTGTTACTGTCCTAGATCACCAGGAGAATATCCTCACTGTTACTGTCTCTGATCACGTGGAGAATATCCTCACTGTTACTGTCTCTGATCACCAGGAGAATATCCTCACTATTACTGTCCCTGATCACCGGGAGAATATCCTCACTGTTACTGTCCCTGATCACGGGGAGAATATCCTCACTGTTACTGTCCTCGATCACCAGGAGAATATCCTCACTGTTACTGTCCCTGATCACCGGGAGAATATCCTCACTGTTACTGTCCCTGATCAACACGAGAATATCCTCACTTGTACTGTACCTGATCACAGGGAGAATATCCTCACTGTTACTGTCCTAGATCACCAGGAGAATATCCTCACTGTTACTGTCCTAGATCACCAGGAGAATATCCTCACTGTTACTGTCTCTGATCACGGGGAGAATATCCTCACTGTTACTGTCTCTGATCACGGGGAGAATATCCTCACTGTTACTGTCCCTGATCACGGGGAGAATATCCTCACTGTTACTGTCCTAGATCACCAGGAGAATATCCTCACTGTTACTGTCTCTGATCACGTGGAGAATATCCTCACTGTTACTGTCTCTGATCACCAGGAGAATATCCTCACTGTTACTGTCCCTGATCACGGGGAGAATATCCCCACTGTTACTGTCTCTGATCACCGGGAGCATATCCTCACTGTTATTGTCTCTGATCACAGGGAGAATATACTCACTGTTACTGTCTCTGATCACCGGGCGAATATCCTCACTGTTACTGTCGCTAATCACTGGGAGAATATCCTCACTGTTACTGTCCCTGATCACCAGGAGAATATCCTCACTGTTACTGTCTCTAATCACCGGGAGGATAACCTCACTGTTACTGTCGCTAATCACTGGGAGAATATCCTCGCTGTTACTGTCCCTGATCACCGGGAGAATATCCTCACTATTACTGTCCCTGATCACCGGGAGAATATCCTCACTGTTACTGTCCCTGATCACCGGGAGAATATCCTCCCTGTTACTGTCTCTGATCACCAGGAAATATCCTCACTGTTACTGTTTCTGATCACGGGGAGAATATCCTCACTGTTACTGTCCCTGATCACCAGGAGAATATCCTCACTTTTACTGTCCCTGATCAACACGAGAATATTCTCACTGTTACTGTCCCTGATCACCGGGTGAATATCCTCACTGTTACTGTCCCTGATCACGGGGAGAATATCCTCACTGTTTCTTTCCTGATCACGGGGACAATATCCTCACTGTTACTGTACCTGATCACCAGGAAGATATCCTCACTGTTACAGTCTCTGATCAACACGAGAATATCCTCACTGTTACTGTCCCTGATCACCGGGTGAATATCCTCACTGTTACTGTCCCTGATCATGGGGAGAATATCCTCACTGTTACTTTCCTGATCACCGGGAGAATATCCTCACTGTTACTGTCCCTGATCACCGGGAGAATATCCTCACTGTTACTGTCCCTGATCACGGGGAGAATATCCTCACTGTTACTGTCCCTGATCACCGGGTGAATATCCTCACTGTTACTGTCCCTGATCACGGGGAGAATATCCCCACTGTTACTGTCTCTGATCACCGGGAGCATATCCTCACTGTTATTGTCTCTGATCACAGGGAGAATATACTCACTGTTACTGTCTCTGATCACCGGGAGCATATCCTCACTGTTACTGTCACTGATCATCATGAGAATATCCTCACTGTTGCTGTCCCTGATCTCTGGGAGAATATCCTCACTATTACTGTCCCTGATCACTGGGAGAATATCCTCACTGTTACTGTCCCTGATCACCAGGAGAATATCCTCACTGTTACTGTCCCTGATCACGGGGAGAATATCCCCACTGTTACTGTCTCTGATCACCGGAAGCAAATCCTCACTGTTATTGTCTCTGATCACAGGGAGAATATACTCACTGTTACTGTCTCTGATCACCGGGAGCATATCCTCACTGTTACTGTCACTGATCAACATGAGAATATCCTCACTGTTGCTGTCCCTGATCTCTGGGAGAATATCCTCACTATTACTGTCCCTGATCACCGGGAGAATATCCTCACTGTCACTGTCCCTGATCACCGGAAGAATATCCTCACTGTTCCTGTCCCTGATTACCGGGAGAATATACTCACTGTTACTGTCGCTAATCACTGGGAGAATATCCTCACTGTTACTGTCCCTGATCACCAGGAGAATATCCTCACTGTTACTGTCTCTAATCACCGGGAGAATAACCTCACTGTTACTGTCGCTAATCACTGGGAGAATATCCTCGTTTTTACTGTCCCTGATCACCGGGAGAATATCCTCACTATTACTATCCCTGATCACCGGGAGAATATCCTCACTGTTACTGTCCCTGATCACCGGGAAAATATCCTCCCTGTTACTGTCTCTGATCACCAGGAGAATATCCTCACTGTTACTGTCTCTGATCACAGGGAGAATACCCTCACTGTTACTGTCCCTGATCACCGGGAGAATATCTTCGCTGTTACTGTGCCTGATCACTGGGAGAATATCCTCTGTATTACTGTCCCTGATCACCGGGAGAATATCCTCACTGTTACTGTCCCTGATCACGGGGAGAATATCCTCACTGTTACTGTCCTAGATCACCAGGAGAATATCCTCACTGTTACTGTCTCTGATCACAGGGAGAATATCCTCACTGTTACTGTCCTAGATCACCAGGAGAATATCCTCACTGTTACTGTCCCTGATCACCGGGAGAATATCCTCACTTTTACTGTCCCTGATCAACACGAGAATATTCTCACTGTTACTGTCCCTGATCACCGGGTGAATATCCTCACTGTTACTGTCCCTGATCACGGGGAGAATATCCTCACTGTTACTTTCCTGATCACGGGGACAATATCCTCACTGTTACTGTACCTGATCACCAGGAAGATATCCTCACTGTTACAGTCTCTGATCAACACGAGAATATCCTCACTGTTACTGTCCCTGATCACCGGGTGAATATCCTCACTGTTACTGTCCCTGATCATGGGGAGAATATCCTCACTGTTACTTTCCTGATCACGGGGAGAATATCCTCACTGTTACTGTACCTGATCACCGGGAGAATATCCTCACTGTTACTGTCCCTGATCACGGGGAGAATATCCTCACTGTTACTGTACCTGATCACCAAGAGGATCTCCTCACTGTTACTGTCTCTGATCAACACAAGAATATCCTCACTGTTACTGTCCCTGATCACCGGGTGAATATCCTCACTGATACTGTCCCTGATCACCGTGAGAATATCCTCACTGTTACTGTCCCTAATCACGGGGAGAATATCCTCACTGTTACTGTCCCTGATCAACACGAGAATATCCTCACTGTAACTGTCCCTGATCACGGGGAGAATATCCTCACTGTTACTGTCTCTGATCAACACGAGAATATCCTCACTGTTACTGTACCTGATCACCGGGAGAATATCCTCACTGTTACTGTCCCTGATCAACACGAGAATATTCTCACTGTTACTGTCCCTGATCACGGGGAGAATATCCTCACTGTTACCGTCCCTGATCAACACGAGAATATCCTCACTGTTACTGTCCCTGATCACAGGGAGAATATCCTCACTGTTAATGTCCCTGATCGCCGGGAGAATATCCTCACTGTTACTGTCCCTGATCACGGGGAGAATATCCTCACTGTTACTGTCCCTGATCAAAACGAGAATATTCTCACTGTTACTGTACCTGATCACCAAGAGGATCTCCTCACTGTTACTGTCTCTGATCAACACAAGAATATCCTCACTGTTACTGTCCCTGATCACCGGGTGAATATCCTCACTGTTACTGTCCCTGATCACGGGGAGAATATCCTCACTGTTACTTTCCTGATCACAGGGAGAATATCCTCACTGTTACTGTACCTGATCACCCGGAGAATATCCTCACTGTTACTGTCCCTGATCACGGGGAGAATATCTTCACTGTTACAGTCCCTGATCACCAGGAGAATATTCTCACTGTTACTGTCCCTGATCACGGGGAGAATATCCCCACTGTTACTGTCTCTGATCACCGGGAGCATATCCTCACTGTTACTGTCACTGATCAACATGAGAATATCCTCACTGTTGCTGTCCCTGATCCCTGGGAGAATATCCTCACTTTTACTGTCCCTGATCCCTGGGAGAATATCCTCACTGTTACTGTACCTGATCACCGGGAGAATATCCTCACTGTTACTGTCTCTGATCAACATGAGAATATCCTCACTGTTACTGTCCCTGATCAACACGAGAATATCCTCACTGTTACTGTCCCTGATCACAGGGAGAATATCCTCACTGTTAATGTCCCTGATCACCTGGAGAATATCCTCACTGTTACTGTCCCTGATCACGGGGAGAATATCCTCACTGTTACTGTCCCTGATCACGGGGAGAATATCCTCACTGTTACTGTCCCTGATCACCCGGAGAATATCCCCACTGTTACTGTCCCTGATCACCGGGTGAATATCCTCACTGTTACTGTCTCTGATCACGGGGAGAATATCCTCACTGTTACTGTCCCTGATCACGGGGAGAATATCCTCACTGTTACTGTCCCTGATCACCAGGAGGATAACCTCACTGTTACTGTCCCTGATCACGGGGAGAATATCCTCACTGTTACTGTCCCTGATCACCGGGAGAATATCCTCACTGTTACTGACCCTGATCACGGGGAGAATATCCCCAATGTTACTGTCTCTGATCACCGGGAGCATATCCTCACTGTTATTGTCTCTGATCACAGGGGGAATATACTCACTGTTACTGTCCCTGATCACCGGGAGAATATCCTCACTGTTACTGTCCCTAATCACGGGGAGAATATCCCCACTATTACTGTCTCTGATCACCGGGAGCATATCCTCACTGTTACTGTCTCTGATCACCGGGAGCATATCCTCACTGTTACTGTCACTGATCAACATGAGAATATCCTCACTGTTGCTGTCCCTGATCTCTGGGAGAATATCCTCACTATTACTGTCCCTGATCACCGGGAGAATATCCTCACTGTTACTGTCCCTGATCACCGGAAGAATATCCTCACTGTTCCTGTCCCTGATTACCGGGAGAATATCCTCACTGTTACTGTCGCTTATCACTGGGAGAATATCCTCACTGTTACTGTCCCTGATCACCGGGTGAATATCTTCACTGTTACTGTCTCTAATCACCGGGAGAATAACCTCACTGTTACTGTCGCTAATCACTGGGAGAATATCCTCACTGTTACTGTCCCTGATCACCAGGAGAATATCCTCACTGTTACTGTCCCTGATCACGCGGAGAATATCCTGTCTCTTACTGTCCCTGATCACCGGGAGAATATCCTCACTGTTACTATCTCTAATCACCGGGAGAATAACCTCACTGTTACTGTCGCTAATCACTGGGAGAATATCCTCACTGTTACTGTCCCTGATCACCGGGTGAATATCCTCACTGTTACTGTCCCTGATCACGGGGAGAATATCCTCTCTCTTACTGTCCCTGATCACCGGGAGAATATCCTCGCTGTTACTGTCCCTGATCACCGGGAGAATAGCCTCACGATTACTGTCCCTTATCACCGGGAGAATATCCTCACTGTTACTATCCCTGATCACCGGGGTATAACCACCCTGTTACTACCTCTGATCAGCAGGAGAATATCCTCACTGATACTGTCCCTGATCACCGGGACAATATCCTCACTGTTACGGTCCCTGATCACCGGGGTAAAACCTCCCTGTTACTGTCTCTGATCACCAGGAGAATATCCTCACTGTTACTGTCCCTGATCACCGGGACAATATCCTCACTATTACTGTCCCTGATCACCGGGAGAATATCCTCACTGTTACTGTCCCTGATCACCGGGACAATATCCTCACTGTTACTGTCCCAGATCAACACCAGAATATCCTCACTGTTACCGTCCCTGATCACCGGGTGAATATCCTCACTATTACTGTCCCTGATCACCGGGTGAATATTCTCACTATTACTGTCCCTGATCACCAGGAGAATGTCCTCACTGTTACTGTCTCTGATCACCGGGAGAATATCCTGGCTGTTACTGTCTCTGATAACCGGGAGCATATCCTCACTGTTACTGTCTCTGATCAACATGAGAATATCCTCACTGTTACTGTCTCTGATCACCAGGAGCATATCCTCACTGTTACTGTCTCTGATCACTGGGAGATATCCTCACTGTTAATGTGTCTGATCACAGGGAGAATATCCACACTGTTACTGTGTCTGATAATCGGGAGAATATCCTCACTATTACTGTCCCTGATCACCGGGAGAATATCCTCAATGTTACTGTCCCTGATCACCGGAAGAATATCCTCACTGTTACTGTCCCTGATTACCGGGAGAATATCCTCACTGTTACTGTCGCTCATCACCGGGAGAATATCCTCAAAGTTACTGTCTCTAATCACCGGGAGAATATCCTCACTGTTACTGTCCTAGATCACCAGGAGAATATCCTCACTGTTACTGTCCCTGATCACGGGGTGAATATCCTCACTGTTACTGTCTCTGATCAACACAAGAATATCCTCACTGTTACTGTCCCTGATCACCGGGTGAATATCCTCACTGTTACAGTCTCTGATCAACACGAGAATATCCTCACTGTTACTGTCCCTGATCCCCAGGAGAATATCCTCACTGTTACTGTCCCTGATCCCCAGGAGAATATCCTCACTATTACTGTCCCTGATCACCAGGAGAATATCCTCACTGTTACTGTCCCTGATCACGGGGAGAATATCCTCACTGTTACTGTCCTCGATCACCAGGAGAATATCCTCACTGTTACTGTCCCTGATCACCGGGAGAATATCCTCACTGTTACTGTCCCTGATCAACACGAGAATATCCTCACTGTTACTGTACCTGATCACAGGGAGAATATCCTCACTGTTACTGTCCTAGATCACCAGGAGAATATCCTCACTGTTACTGTCCTAGATCACCAGGAGAATATCCTCACTGTTACTGTCTCTGATCACGGGGAGAATATCCTCACTGTTACTGTCTCTGATCACGGGGAGAATATCCTCACTGTTACTGTCCTAGATCACCAGGAGAATATCCTCACTGTTACTGTCTCTGATCACGGGGAGAATATCCTCACTGTTACTGTCCTAGATCACCAGGAGAATATCCTCACTGTTACTGTCCCTGATCACCAGGAGGATATCCTCACTGTTACTGTCTCTGATCAACACAAGAATATCCTCACTGTTACTATCCCTGATCACCGGGTGAATATCCTCACTGTTACTCTCCCTGATCACGGGGAGAATATCCTCACTGTTACTGTCCCTGATCACCAGGAGAATATCCTCACTGTTACTGTCCCTGATCACGGGGAGAATATCCTCACTGTTACTGTCCCTGATCACCAGGAGAATATCCTCACTGTTACTGTCCCTGATCACAGGGAGAATATACTCACTGTTACTGTCTCTGATCACCGGGAGCATATCCTCACTGTTACTGTCACTGATCAACATGAGAATATCCTCACTGTTGCTGTCCCTGATCTCTGGGAGAATATCCTCACTATTACTGTCCCTGATCACCGGGAGAATATCCTCACTGTCACTGTCCCTGATCACCGGAAGAATATCCTCACTCTTCCTGTCCCTGATTACCGGGAGAATATCCTCACTGTTACTGTCGCTAATCACTGGGAGAATATCCTCACTGTTACTGTCCCTGATCACCAGGAGAATATCCTCACTGTTACTGTCTCTAATCACCGGGAGGATAACCTCACTGTTACTGTCGCTAATCACTGGGAGAATATCCTCGCTGTTACTGTCCCTGATCACCGGGAGAATATCCTCACTATTACTGTCCCTGATCACCGGGAGAATATCCTCACTGTTACTGTCCCTGATCACCGGGAGAATATCCTCCCTGTTACTGTCTCTGATCACCAGGAGAATATCCTCAATGTTACTGTTTCTGATCACGGGGAGAATACCGTCACTGTTACTGTCCCTGATCACCGGGAGAATATCCTCGCTGTTACTGTCCCTGATCACTGGGAGAATATCCTCACTATTACTGTCCCTGATCACCGGGAGAATATCCTCACTGTTACTGTCCCTGATCACGGGGAGAATATCCTCACTGTTACTGTCCTAGGTCACCAGGAGAATATCCTCACTGTTACTGTCTCTAATCACAGGGAGAATATCCTCACTGTTACTGTCCTAGATCACCAGGAGAATATCCTCATTGTTACTGTCCCTGATCACCGGGAGAATATCCTCACTTTTACTGTCCCTGATCAACACGAGAATATTCTCACTGTTACTGTCCCTGATCACCGGGTGAATATCCTCACTGTTACTGTCCCTGATCACGGGGAGAATATCCTCACTGTTACTGTCCCTGATCACCGGGAGAATATCCTCACTGTTACTGTCCCTGATCACGGGGAGATTATCCTCACTGTTACTGTCCCTGATCACCGGGTGAATATCCTCACTGTTACTGTCCCTGATCACGGGGAGAATATCCCCACTGTTACTGTCTCTGATCACCGGGAGCATATCCTCACTGTTATTGTCTCTGATCACAGGGAGAATATACTCACTGTTCCTGTCTCTGATCACCGGGAGCATATCCTCACTGTTACTGTCACTGATCAACATGAGAATATCCTCACTGTTACTGTCCCTGATCACCGGGTGAATATCCTCACTGTTACTGTCCTAGGTCACCAGGAGAATATCCTCACTGTTACTGTCTCTGATCACAGGGAGAATATCCTCACTGTTACTGTCCTAGATCACCAGGAGAATATCCTCACTGTTACTGTCCCTGATCACCGGGAGAATATCCTCACTTTTACTGTCCCTGATCAACACGAGAATATTCTCACTGTTACTGTCCCTGATCACCGGGTGAATATCCTCACTGTTACTGTCCCTGATCACGGGGAGAATATCCTCACTGTTACTGTCCCTGATCACCGGGAGAATATCCTCACTGTTACTGTCCCTGATCACGGGGAGATTATCCTCACTGTTACTGTCGCTAATCACTGGGAGAATATCCTCGCTGTTACTGTCCCTGATCACCGGGAGAATATCCTCACTATTACTGTCCCTGATCACCGGGAGAATATCCTCACTGTTACTGTCCCTGATCACCGGGAGAATATCCTCCCTGTTACTGTCTCTGATCACCAGGAGAATATCCTCAATGTTACTGTTTCTGATCACGGGGAGAATACCCTCACTGTTACTGTCCCTGATCACCGGGAGAATATCCTCGCTGTTACTGTCCCTGATCACTGGGAGAATATCCTCACTATTACTGTCCCTGATCACCGGGAGAATATCCTCACTGTTACTGTCACTGATCAACATGAGAATATCCTCACTGTTGCTGTCCCTGATCTCTGGGAGAATATCCTCACTATTACTGTCCCTGATCACCGGGAGAATATCCTCACTGTCACTGTCCCTGATCACCGGAAGAATATCCTCACTGTTACTGTCCCTGATCACCGGGAGAATATCCTCACTTTTACTGTCCCTGATCAACACGAGAATATTCTCACTGTTACTGTCCCTGATCACCGGGTGAATATCCTCACTGTTACTGTCCCTGATCACGGGGAGAATATCCTCACTGTTACTGTCCCTGATCACCGGGAGAATATCCTCACTGTTACTGTCCCTGATCACGGGGAGATTATCCTCACTGTTACTGTCCCTGATCACCGGGTGAATATCCTCACTGTTACTGTCCCTGATCACGGGGAGAATATCCCCACTGTTACTGTCTCTGATCACCGGGAGCATATCCTCACTGTTATTGTCTCTGATCACAGGGAGAATATACTCACTGTTCCTGTCTCTGATCACCGGGAGCATATCCTCACTGTTACTGTCACTGATCAACATGAGAATATCCTCACTGTTGCTGTCCCTGATCTCTGGGAGAATATCCTCACTATTACTGTCCCTGATCACCGGGAGAATATCCTCACTGTTACTGTCCCTGATCACCAGGAGAATATCCTCACTGTTACTGTCCCTGATCACGGGGAGAATATCCCCATTGTTACTGTCTCTGATCACCGGGAGCATATCCTCACTGTTATTGTCTCTGATCACAGGGAGAATATACTCACTGTTACTGTCTCTGATCACCGGGAGCATATCCTCACTGTTACTGTCACTGATCAACATGAGAATATCCTCACTGTTGCTGTCCCTGATCTCTGGGAGAATATCCTCACTATTACTGTCCCTGATCACCGGGAGAATATCCTCACTGTCACTGTCCCTGATCACCGGAAGAATATCCTCACTGTTCCTGTCCCTGATTACCGGGAGAATATACTCGCTGTTACTGTCGCTAATCACTGGGAGAATATCCTCACTGTTACTGTCCCTGATCACCAGGAGAATATCCTCACTGTTACTGTCTCTAATCACCGGGAGAATAACCTCACTGTTACTGTCGCTAATCACTGGGAGAATATCCTCGTTTTTACTGTCCCTGATCACCGGGAGAATATCCTCACTGTTACTGTCCCTGATCACCGGGAGAATATCCTCCCTGTTACTGTCTCTGATCACCAGGAGAATATCCTCACTGTTACTGTCTCTGATCACAGGGAGAATACCCTCACTGTTACTGTCCCTGATCACCGGGAGAATATCCTCGCTGTTACTGTCCCTGATCACTGGTAGAATATCCTCTCTATTACTGTCCCTGATCACGGGGAGAATATCCTCACTGTTACTGTCCCTGATCACGGGGAGAATATCCTCACTGTTACTGTCCTAGATCACCAGGAGAATATCCTCATTGTTACTGTCTCTGATCACAGGGAGAATATCCTCACTGTTACTGTCCTAGATCACCAGGAGAATATCCTCACTGTTACTGTCCCTGATCACGGGGAGAATATCCCCACTGTTACTGTCTCTGATCACCGGGAGCATATCCTCACTGTTACTGTCACTGATCAACATGAGAATATCCTCACTGTTGCTGTCCCTGATCTCTGGGAGAATATCCTCACTATTACTGTCCCTGATCACTGGGAGAATATCCTCACTGTTACTGTCCCTGATCACCAGGAGAATATCCTCACTGTTACTGTCCCTGATCACCAGGAGAATATCCCCACTGTTACTGTCTCTGATCACCGGAAGCATATCCTCACTGTTATTGTCTCTGATCACAGGGAGAATATACTCACTGTTACTGTCTCTGATCACCGGGAGCATATCCTCACTGTTACTGTCACTGATCAACATGAGAATATCCTCACTGTTGCTGTCCCTGATCTCTGGGAGAATATCCTCACTATTACTGTCCCTGATCACCGGGAGAATATCCTCACTGTCACTGTCCCTGATCACCGGAAGAATATCCTCACTGTTCCTGTCCCTGATTACCGGGAGAATATACTCACTGTTACTGTCGCTAATCACTGGGAGAATATCCTCACTGTTACTGTCTCTGATCACAGGGAGAATACCCTCACTGTTACTGTCCCTGATCACCGGGAGAATATCCTCGCTGTTACTGTCCCTGATCACTGGGAGAATATCCTCTCTATTACTGTCCCTGATCACCGGGAGAATATCCTCACTGTTACTGTCCCTGATCACGGGGAGAATATCCTCACTGTTACTGTCCTAGATCACCAGGAGAATATCCTCACTGTTACTGTCTCTGATCACCGGGAGCATATCCTCACTGTTACTGTCACTGATCAACATGAGAATATCCTCACTGTTGCTGTCCCTGATCTCTGGGAGAATATCCTCACTATTACTGTCCCTGATCACCAGGAGAATATCCTCACTGTTACTGTCCCTGATCACGGGGAGAATATCCCCACTGTTACTGTCTCTGATCACCGGGAGCATATCCTCACTGTTATTGTCTCTGATCACAGGGAGAATATACTCACTGTTACTGTCTCTGATCACCGGGAGCATATCCTCACTGTTACTGTCACTGATCAACATGAGAATATCCTCACTGTTGCTGTCCCTGATCTCTGGGAGAATATCCTCACTATTACTGTCCCTGATCACTGGGAGAATATCCTCACTGTTACTGTCCCTGATCACCAGGAGAATATCCTCACTGTTACTGTCCCTGATCACGGGGAGAATATCCCCACTGTCACTGTCTCTGATCACCGGAAGCATATCCTCACTGTTATTGTCTCTGATCACAGGGAGAATATACTCACTGTTACTGTCTCTGATCACCGGGAGCATATCCTCACTGTTACTGTCACTGATCAACATGAGAATATCCTCACTGTTGCTGTCCCTGACCTCTGGGAGAATATCCTCACTATTACTGTCCCTGATCACCGGGAGAATATCCTCACTGTCACTGTCCCTGATCACCGGAAGAATATCCTCACTGTTCCTGTCCCTGATTACCGGGAGAATATACTCACTGTTACTGTCGCTAATCACTGGGAGAATATCCTCACTGTTACTGTCCCTGATCACCAGGAGAATATCCTCACTGTTACTGTCTCTAATCACCGGGAGAATAACCTCACTGTTACTGTCGCTAATCACTGGGAGAATATCCTCGTTTTTACTGTCCCTGATCACCGGGAGAATATCCTCACTGTTACTGTCCCTGATCAGCGGGAGAATATCCTCCCTGTTACTGTCTCTGATCACCAGGAGAATATCCTCACTGTTACTGTCTCTGATCACGGGGAGAATATCCCCACTGTTACTGTCCCTGATCACCAGGAGAATATCCTCACTGTTACTGTCCCTGATCACAGGGAGAATATACTCACTGTTACTGTCTCTGATCACCGGGAGCATATCCTCACTGTTACTGTCACTGATCAACATGAGAATATCCTCACTGTTGCTGTCCCTGATCTCTGGGAGAATATCCTCACTATTACTGTCCCTGATCACCGGGAGAATATCCTCACTGTCACTGTCCCTGATCACCGGAAGAATATCCTCACTCTTCCTGTCCCTGATTACCGGGAGAATATCCTCACTGTTACTGTCGCTAATCACTGGGAGAATATCCTCACTGTTACTGTCCCTGATCACCAGGAGAATATCCTCACTGTTACTGTCTCTAATCACCGGGAGGATAACCTCACTGTTACTGTCGCTAATCACTGGGAGAATATCCTCACTGTTACTGTCCCTGATCACCGGGAGAATATCCTCCCTGTTACTGTCTCTGATCACCAGGAGAATATCCTCAATGTTACTGTTTCTGATCACGGGGAGAATACCCTCACTGTTACTGTCCCTGATCACCGGGAGAATATCCTCGCTGTTACTGTCCCTGATCACTGGGAGAATATCCTCACTATTACTGTCCCTGATCACCGGGAGAATATCCTCACTGTTACTGTCCCTGATCACGAGGAGAATATCCTCACTGTTACTGTCCTAGGTCACCAGGAGAATATCCTCACTGTTACTGTCTCTGATCACAGGGAGAATATCCTCACTGTTACTGTCCTAGATCACCAGGAGAATATCCTCACTGTTACTGTCCCTGATCACCGGGAGAATATCCTCACTTTTACTGTCCCTGATCAACACGAGAATATTCTCACTGTTACTGTCCCTGATCACCGGGTGAATATCCTCACTGTTACTGTCCCTGATCACGGGGAGAATATCCTCACTGTTACTGTCCCTGATCACCGGGAGAATATCCTCACTGTTACTGTCCCTGATCACGGGGAGATTATCCTCACTGTTACTGTCCCTGATCACCGGGTGAATATCCTCACTGTTACTGTCCCTGATCACGGGGAGAATATCCCCACTGTTACTGTCTCTGATCACCGGAAGCATATCCTCACTGTTATTGTCTCTGATCACAGGGAGAATATACTCACTGTTACTGTCTCTGATCACCGGGAGCATATCCTCACTGTTACTGTCACTGATCAACATGAGAATATCCTCACTGTTGCTGTCCCTGATCTCTGGGAGAATATCCTCACTATTACTGTCCCTGATCACCGGGAGAATATCCTCACTGTCACTGTCCCTGATCACCGGAAGAATATCCTCACTGTTCCTGTCCCTGATTACCGGGAGAATATACTCACTGTTACTGTCGCTAATCACTGGGAGAATATCCTCACAGTTACTGTCCCTGATCACCAGGAGAATATCCTCACTGTTACTGTCTCTAATCACCGGGAGAATAACCTCACTGTTACTGTCGCTAATCACTGGGAGAATATCCTCGTTTTTACTGTCCCTGATCACCGGGAGAATATCCTCACTATTACTGTCCCTGATCACCGGGAGAATATCCTCACTGTTACTGTCCCTGATCACCGGGAAAATATCCTCCCTGTTACTGTCTCTGATCACCAGGAGAATATCCTCACTGTTACTGTCTCTGACCACAGGGAGAATACCCTCACTGTTACTGTCCCTGATCACCGGGAGAATATCCTCGCTGTTACTGTCCCTGATCACTGGGAGAATATCCTCTCTATTACTGTCCCTGATCACCGGGAGAATATCCTCACTGTTACTGTCCCTGATCACGGGGAGAATATCCTCACTGTTACTGTCCTAGATCACCAGAAGAATATCCTCACTGTTACTGTCTCTGATCACAGGGAGAATATCCTCACTGTTACTGTCCTAGATCACCAGGAGAATATCCTCACTGTTACTGTCCCTGATCACCGGGAGAATATCCTCACTTTTACTGTCCCTGATCAACACGAGAATATTCTCACTGTTACTGTCCCTGATCACCGGGTGAATATCCTCACTGTTACTTTCCTGATCACGGGGACAATATCCTCACTGTTACTGTACCTGATCACCAGGAAGATATCCTCACTGTTACAGTCTCTGATCAACACGAGAATATCCTCACTGTTACTGTCCCTGATCACCGGGTGAATATCCTCACTGTTACTGTCCCTGATCATGGGGAGAATATCCTCACTGTTACTTTCCTGATCACGGGGAGAATATCCTCACTGTTACTGTACCTGATCACCGGGAGAATATCCTCACTGTTACTGTCCCTGATCACGGGGAGAATATCCTCACTGTTACTGTCCCTGATCACGGGGAGAATATCCCCACTGTTAATGTCCCTGATCGCCGGGAGAATATCCTCACTGTTACTGTCCCTGATCACGGGGAGAATATCCTCACTGTTACTGTCCCTGATCAACACGAGAATATTCTCACTGTTACTGTACCTGATCACCAAGAGGATCTCCTCACTGTTACTGTCTCTGATCAATACAAGAATATCCTCACTGTTACTGTCCCTGATCACCGGGTGAATATCCTCACTGTTACTGTCCCTGATCACGGGGAGAATATCCTCACTGTTACTTTCCTGATCACAGGGAGAATATCCTCACTGTTACTGTACCTGATCACCAGGAGAATATCCTCACTGTTACTGTCCCTGATCACGGGGAGAATATCTTCACTGTTACAGTCCCTGATCACCAGGAGAATATTCTCACTGTTACTGTCCCAGATCACGGGGAGAATATCCCCACTGTTACTGTCTCTGATCACCGGGAGCATATCCTCACTGTTATTGTCTCTGATCACAGGGAGAATATACTCACTGTTACTGTCTCTGATCACCGGGAGCATATCCTCACTGTTACTGTCACTGATCAACATGAGAATATCCTCACTGTTGCTGTCCCTGATCCCTGGGAGAATATCCTCACTTTTACTGCCCCTGATCACCGGGAGAATATCCTCACTGTTACTGTACCTGATCACCGGGAGAATATCCTCACTGTTACTGTCTCTGATCAACATGAGAATATCCTCACTGTTACTGTCCCTGATCACAGGGAGAATATCCTCACTGTTAATGTCCCTGATCACCCGGAGAATATCCTCACTGTTACTGTCCCTGATCACGGGGAGAATATCCTCACTGTTACTGTCCCTGATCACCGGGGAGAATATCCTCACTGTTACTGTCCCTGATCACCGGGAGAATATCCCCACTGTTACTGTCCCTGATCACCGGGTGAATATCCTCACTGTTACTGTCTCTGATCACGGGGAGAATATCCTCACTGTTACTGTCCCTGATCACGGGGAGAATATCCTCACTGTTACAGTCCCTGATCACCAGGAGGATATCCTCACTGTTACTGTCCCAGATCACGGGGAGAATATCCTCACTGTTACTGTCCCTGATCACCGGGAGAATATCCTCACTGTTACTGTCCCTGATCACCGGGAGCATATCATCACTGTTATTGTCTCTGATCACAGGGGGAATATACTCACTGTTACTGTCCCTGATCACCGGGTGAATATCCTCACTGTTGCTGTCCCTGATCTCTGGGAGAATATCCTCACTATTACTGTCCCTGATCTACGGGAGAATATCCTCACTGTTACTGTCCCTGATCACCGGAAGAATATCCTCACTGTTCCTGTCCCTGATTACCGGGAGAATATCCTCACTGTTACTGTCGCTAATCACTGGGAGAATATCCTCACTGTTACTGTCCCTGATCACCGGGTGAATATCTTCACTGTTACTGTCTCTAATCACCGGGAGAATAACCTCACTGTTACTGTCGCTAATCACTGGGAGAATATCCTCACTGTTACTGTCCCTGATCACCGGGAGAATATCCTCACTGTTACTGTCCCTGATCACGGGGAGAATATCCTGTCTCTTACTGTCCCTGATCACCGGGAGAATATCCTCACTGTTACTGTCTCTAATCACCGGGAGAATAACCTCACTGTTACTGTCGCTAATCACTGGGAGAATATCCTCACTGTTACTGTCCCTGATCACCGGGTGAATATCCTCACTGTTACTGTCCCTGATCACGGGGAGAATATCTTCTCTCTTACTGTCCCTGATCACCGGGAGAATATCCTCGCTGTTACTGTCCCTGATCACCGGGAGAATAGCCTCACGATTACTGTCCCTTATCACCGGGAGAATATCCTCACTGTTACTATCCCTGATCACCGGGGTATAACCACCCTGTTACTACCTCTGATCACCAGGAGAATATCCTCACTGTTACTGTCCCTGATCACCGGGACAATATCCTCACTGTTACGGTCCCTGATCACCGGGGTAAAACCTCCCTGTTACTGTCTCTGATCACCAGGAGAATATCCTCACTGTTACTGTCCCTGATCACCGGGACAATATCCTCACTATTACTGTCCCTGATCACCGGGAGAATATCCTCACTGTTACTGTCCCTGATCACCGGGACAATATCCTCACTGTTACTGTCCCAGATCAACACCAGAATATCCTCACTGTTACCGTCCCTGATCACCGGGTGAAAATCCTCACTATTACTGTCCCTGATCACCGGGTGAATATTCTCACTATTACTGTCCCTGATCACCAGGAGAATGTCCTCACTGTTACTGTCTCTGATCACCGGGAGAATATCCTGGCTGTTACTGTCTCTGATAACCGGGAGCATATCCTCACTGTTACTGTCTCTGATCACCGGGAGAATATCCTCACTGTTACTGTCTCTGATCACCAGGAGCATATCCTCACTGTTACTGTCTCTGATCACAGGGAGAATATCCTCACTGTTACTGTCTCTGATCACTGGGAGATATCCTCACTGTTAATGTGTCTGATCACAGGGAGAATATCCACACTGTTACTGTGTCTGATAATCGGGAGAATATCCTCACAATTACTGTCCCTGATCACCGGGAGAATATCCTCAAAGTTACTGTCTCTAATCACCGGGAGAATATCCTCACTGTTACTGTCCCTGATTACCGGGAGAATATCCTCACTGTTACTGTCGCTAATCACTGGGAGAATATCCTCACTGTTACTGTCCCTGATCACCGGGAGAATAACCTCACTGTTACTGTCGCTAATCACTGGGAGAATATCCTCAATGTTACTCTCTCTGATCACGGGGAGAATACCCTCACTGTTACTGTCGCTGATCACCGGGAGAATATCCTCGCTGTTACTGTCCCTGATCACCGGGAGAATAGCCTCACGATTACTGTCCCTTATCACCGGGAGAATATCCTCACTGTTACTGTCCCTGATCACCGGGGTAAAACCTCCCTGTTACTATCTCTGATCACCAGGAGAATATCCTCACTGTTACTGTCCCTGATCACCGGGACAATATCCTCACTATTACTGTCCCTGATCACCGGGAGAATATCCTCACTTTTACTGTCCCTGATCACTGGGACAATATCCTCACTGTTACTGTCCCAGATCAACACCAGAACATCCTCACTGTTACCGTCCCTGATCACCGGGTGCATATCCTCACTGTTACTGTCCCTGATCACCGGGTGAATATTCTCACTATTACTGTCCCTGATCACCAGGAGAATGTCCTCACTGTTACTGTCTCTGATCACCAGGAGAATATCCTGGCTGTTACTGTCTCTGATAACCGGGAGCATATCCTCACTGTTACTGTCTCTGATCACAGGGAGAATATCCTCACTCTTACTGTCTCTGATCACCGGGAGCATATACTCACTGTTACTGTCTCTGATCACAGGGAGAATATCCTCACTGTTACTGTCTCTGATCACCGGGAGATATCCTCACTGTTACTGTGTCTGATCACTGGGAGAATATCCACACTGTTACTGTGTCTGATAATCGGGAGAATATCCTCACTATTACTGTCCCTGATCACCGGGAGAATATCATCACTGTTACTGTCGCTAATCACCGGGAGAATATCCTCACTGTTACTGTCTCTAATCACTGGGAGAATATCCTCACTGTTACTGTCCTTGATCACCGGGTGAATATCTTCACTGTTACTGTCTCTTTTCACCGGGAGAATATCCTCACTGTTACTGTCTCTAATCACTGGGAGAATATCCTCACTGTTACTGTCCTTGATCACCGGGTGAATATCTTCACTGTTACTGTCTCTTTTCACCGGTAGAATATCCTCACTGTTACTGTCCCTGATCACCGGGAGATAATCCTCGCTGTTACTGTCCCTGATCACCGGGAGAATATCCTCACTATTACTGTCCCTGATCACCGGGAGAATATCCTCACTGTTACTGTCCCTGATCACCGGGTGAACATCCTCCCTGTTACTGTCTCTGATCACCAGGAGAATATCCTCACTGTTACTGTCTCTGATCACGGGGAGATTACCCTCACTGTTACTGTCCCTGATCACCGGGAGAATATCCTCGCTGTTACTGTCCCTGATCACCGGGAGAATACCCTCACTGTTACTGTCCCTGATCACGGGGAGAATATCCCCACTGTTACTGTCTCTGATCACCGGGAGCATATCCTCACTGTTATTGTCTCTGATCACAGGGAGAATATACTCACTGTTACTGTCTCTGATCACCGGGAGCATATCCTCACTGTTACTGTCACTGATCAACATGAGAATATCCTCACTGTTGCTGTCCCTGATCTCTGGGAGAATATCCTCACTATTACTATCCCTGATCACCGGGAGAATATCCTCACTGTCACTGTCCCTTATCACCGGAAGAATATCCTCACTCTTCCTGTCCCTGATTACCGGGAGAATATCCTCACTGTTACTGTCGCTAATCACTGGGAGAATATCCTCACTGTTACTGTCCCTGATCACCCGGAGAATATCCTCACTGTTACTGTCTCTAATCACCGGGAGGATAACCTCACTGTTACTGTCGCTTATCACTGGGAGAATATCCTCGCTGTTACTGTCCCTGATCACCGGGAGAATATCCTCACTATTACTGTCCCTGATCACCGGGTGAATATCCTCACTGTTACTGTCCCTGATCACGGGGAGAATATCCTCACTGTTACTGTCCCTGATCACCGGGAGAATATCCTCACTGTTACTGTCCCTGATCACGGGGAGAATATCCTCACTGTTACTGTCCCTGATCACCGGGTGAATATCCTCACTGTTACTGTCCCTGATCACGGGGAGAATATCCCCACTGTTACTGTCTCTGATCACCGGGAGCATATCCTCACTGTTATTGTCTCTGATCACACGGAGAATATACTCACTATTACTGTCTCTGATCACCGGGAGCATATCCTCACTGTTACTGTCACTGATCAACATGAGAATATCCTCACTGTTGCTGTCCCTGATCTGTGGGAGAATATCCTCACTATTACTGTCCCTGATCACCGGGAGAATATCCTCACTGTTACTGTCCCTGATCACCAGGAGAATATCCTCACTGTTACTGTCCCTGATCACGGGGAGAATATCCCCACTGTTACTGTCTCTGATCACCGGGAGCATATCCTCACTGTTATTGTCTCTGATCACAGGGAGAATATACTCACTGTTACTGTCTCTGATCACCGGGAGCATATCCTCACTGTTCCTGTCACTGATCAACATGAGAATATCCTCACTGTTGCTGTCCCTGATCTCTGGGAGAATATCCTCACTATTACTGTCCCTGATCACCGGGAGAATATCCTCACTGTTACTGTCCCTGATCACCAGGAGAATATCCTCCCTGTTACTGTCCCTGATCACGGGGAGAATATCGCCACTGTTACTGTCTCTGATCACCGGAAGCATATCCTCACTGTTATTGTCTCTGATCACAGGGAGAATATACTCACTGTTACTGTCTCTGATCACCGGGAGCATATCCTCACTGTTACTGTCACTGATCAACATGAGAATATCCTCACTGTTGCTGTCCCTGATCTCTGGGAGAATATCCTCACTATTACTGTCCCTGATCACCGGGAGAATATCCTCACTGTCACTGTCCCTGATCACCGGAAGAATATCCTCACTGTTCCTGTCCCTGATTACCGGGAGAATATACTCACTGTTACTGTCGCTAATCACTGGGAGAATATCCTCACTGTTACTGTCCCTGATCACCAGGAGAATATCCTCACTGTTACTGTCTCTAATCACCGGGAGAATAACCTCACTGTAACTGTCGCTAATCACTGGGAGAATATCCTCGTTTTTACTGTCCCTGATCACCGGGAGAATATCCTCACTATTACTGTCCCTGATCACCGGGAGAATATCCTCACTGTTACTGTCCCTGATCACCGGGAAAATATCCTCCCTGTTACTGTCTCTGATCACCAGGAGAATATCCTCACTGTTACTGTCTCTGATCACGGGGAGAATACCCTCACTGTAACTGTTCCTGATCACCGGGTGAATATCCTCGCTGTTAGTGTCCCTGATCACTGGGAGAATATCCTCTCTATTACTGTCCCTGATCACCGGGAGAATATCCTCACTGTTACTGTCCCTGATCACGGGGAGAATATCCTCACTGTTACTGTCCTAGATCACCAGGAGAATATCCTCACTGTTACTGTCTCTGATCACAGGGAGAATATCCTCACTGTTACTGTCCTAGATCACCAGGAGAATATCCTCACTGTTACTGTCCCTGATCACCGGGAGAATATCCTCACTTTTACTTTCCCTGATCAACACGAGAATATTCTCACTGTTACTGTCCCTGATCACCGGGTGAATATCCTCACTGTTACTGTCCCTGATCACGGGGAGAATATCCTCACTGTTACTTTCCTGATCACGGGGACAATATCCTCACTGTTACTGTACCTGATCACCGGGAGAATATCCTCACTGTTACTGTCCCTGATCACGGGGAGAATATCCTCACTGTTACTGTCCCTGATCACGGGGAGAATATCCCCACTGTTACTGTCTCTGATCACCGGGAGCATATCCTCACTGTTATTGTCTGTGATCACAGGGAGAATATACTCACTGTTACTGTCTCTGATCACCGGGAGCATGTCCTCACTGTTACTGTCACTGATCAACATGAGAATATCCTCACTGTTGCTGTCCCTGATCTTTGGGAGAATATCCTCACTATTACTGTCCCTGATCACCGGGAGAATATCCTCACTGTTACTGTCCCTGATCACCGGAAGAATATCCTCACTGTTCCTGTCCCTGATTACCGGGAGAATATCCTCACTGTTACTGTCGCTAATCACTGGGAGAATATCCTCACTGTTACTGTCCCTGATCACCGGGTGAATATCTTCACTGTTACTGTCTCTAATCACCGGGAGAATAACCTCACTGTTACTGTCGCTAATCACTGGGAGAATATCCTCACTGTTACTGTCCCTGATCACCGGGTGAATATCCTCACTGTTACTGTCTCTGATCACCGGGAGAATATCCTCTCTCTTACTGTCCCAGATCACCGGGAGAATATCTCGCTGTTACTGTCCCTGATCACCGGGAGAATAGGCTCACGATTACTGTCCCTTATCACCGGGAGAATATCCTCACTGTTACTGTCCCTGATCACCGAGGTAAAACCTCCCTGTTACTATCTCTGATCACCAGGAGAATATCCTCACTGTTACTGTCCCTGATCACCGGGACAATATCCTCACTATTACTGTCCCTGATCACCAGGAGAATATCCTCACTTTTACTGTCCCTGATCACTGGGACAATATCCTCACTGTTACTGTCCCAGATCAACACCAGAACATCCTCACTGTTACCGTCCCTGATCACCGGGTGAATATCCTCACTGTTACTGTCCCTGATCACCGGGTGAATATTCTCACTATTACTGTCCCTGATCACCAGGAGAATGTCCTCACTGTTACTGTCTCTGATCACCGGGAGAATATCCTGGCTGTTACTGTCTCTGATAACCGGGAGCATATCCTCACTGTTACTGTCTCTGATCACAGGGAGAATATCCTCACTGTTCCTGTCTCTGATCACCAGGAGAATATCCTACACTGTTACTGTCTCTGATCACGGGGAGAATACCCTCACTGTTATTGTCCCTGATCACCGGGAGAATATCCTCGCTGTTACTGTCCCTGATCACTGGGAGAATATCCTCTCTATTACTGTCCCTGATCACCGGGAGAATATCCTCACTGTTACTGTCCCTGATCACGGGGAGAATATCCTCACTGTTACTGTCCTAGATCACCAGGAGAATATCCTCACTGTTACTGTCTCTGATCACAGGGAGAATATCCTCACTGTTACTGTCCTAGATCACCAGGAGAATATCCTCACTGTTACTGTCCCTGATCACGGGGAGAATATCCTCACTTTTACTGTCCCTGATCAACACGAGAATATTCTCACTGTTACTGTCCCTGATCACCGGGTGAATATCCTCACTGTTACTGTCCCTGATCACGGGGAGAATATCCTCACTGTTACTTTCCTGATCACGGGGACAATATCCTCACTGTTACTGTACCTGATCACCAGGAAGATATCCTCACTGTTACAGTCTCTGATCACAGGGAGAATATCCTCACTGTTACTGTCCCTGATCACCGGGTGAATATCCTCACTCTTACTGTCCCTGATCATGGGGAGAATATCCTCACTGTTACTTTCCTGATCACGGGGAGAATATCCTCACTGTTACTGTACCTGATCACCGGGAGAATATCCTCACTGTTACTGTCCCTGATCACGGGGAGAATATCCTCACTGTTACTGTCCCTGATCACGGGGAGAATATCCCCACTGTTACTGTCTCTGATCACCGGGAGCATATCCTCACTGTTATTGTCTCTGATCACAGGGAGAATATACTCACTGTTACTGTCTCTGATCACCGGGAGCATGTCCTCACTGTTACTGTCACTGATCAACATGAGAATATCCTCACTGTTGCTGTCCCTGATCTCTGGGAGAATATCCTCACTATTACTGTCCCTGATCACCGGGAGAATATCCTCACTGTTATTGTCACTGATCACCGGAAGAATATCCTCACTGTTCCTGTCCCTGATTACCGGGAGAATATCCTCACTGTTACTGTCGCTAATCACTGGGCGAATATCCTCACTGTTACTGTCCCTGATCACCGGGTGAATATCTTCACTGTTACTGTCTCTAATCACCGGGAGAATAACCTCACTGTTACTGTCGCTAATCACTGGGAGAATATCCTCACTGTTACTGTCCCTGATCACCGGGTGAATATCCTCACTGTTACTGACTCTGATCACCGGGAGAATATCCTCTCTCTTACTGTCCCAGATCACCGGGAGAATATCCTCGCTGTTACTGTCCCTGATCACCGGGAGAATAGCCTCACGATTACTGTCCCTTATCACCGGGAGAATATCCTCACTGTTACTGTCCCTGATCACCGAGGTAAAACCTCCCTGTTACTATCTCTGATCACCAGGAGAATATCCTCACTGTTACTGTCCCTGATCACCGGGACAATATCCTCACTGTTACGGTCCCTGATCACCGGGGTAAAACCTCCCTGTTACTGTCTCTGATCACCAGGAGAATATCCTCACTGTTACTGTCCCTGATCACCGGGACAATATCCTCACTATTACTGTCCCTGATCACCGGGAGAATATCCTCACTTTTACTGTCCCTGATCACTGGGACAATATCCTCACTGTTACTGTCCCAGATCAACACCAGAACATCCTCACTTTTAGCGTCCCTGATCACCGGGTGAATATCCTCACTGTTACTGTCCCTGATCACCGGGTGAATATTCTCACTATTACTGTCCCTGATCACCAGGAGAATGTCCTCACTGTTACTGTCTCTGATCACCGGGAGAATATCCTGGCTGTTACTGTCTCTGATAACCGGGAGCATATCCTCACTGTTACTGTCTCTGATCAACATGAGAATGTCCTCACTGTTACTGTCCCTGATCACCAGGTGAATATCCTCACTGTTACTGTCTCTGATCACCGGGAGCATATACTCACTGTTACTGTGTCTGATAATCGGGAGAATATCCTCACTATTACTGTCCCTGATCACCGGGAGCATATCCTCACTGTTACTGTCGCTAATCACCGGGAGAATATCCTCACTGTTACTGTCTCTAATCACTGGGAGAATATCCTCACTGTTACTGTCCTTGATCACCGGGTGAATATCTTCACTGTTACTGTCTCTGTTCACCGGGAGAATATCCTCACTGTTACTGTCCCTGATCACCGGGAGAATATCCTCGCTGTTACTGTCCCTGATCACCGGGAGAATACCCTCACTGTTACTGTCCCTGATCACGGGGAGAATATCCCCACTGTTACTGTCTCTGATCACCGGGAGCATATCCTCACTGTTATTGTCTCTGATCACAGGGAGAATATACTCACTGTTACTGTCTCTGATCACCGGGAGCATATCCTCACTGTTACTGTCACTGATCAACATGAGAATATCCTCACAGTTGCTGTCCCTGATCTCTGGGAGAATATCCTCACTATTACTGTCCCTGATCACCGGGAGAATATCCTCACTGTTACTGTCCCTGATCACCGGAAGAATATCCTCACTATTCCTGTCCCTGATTACCGGGTGAATATCCTCACTGTTACTGTCGCTAATCAATGGGAGAATATCCTCACTGTTACTGTCCCTGATCACCGGGTGAATATCTTCACTGTTACTGTCTCTAATCACCGGGAGAATACCCTCACTGTTATTGTCGCTAATCACTGGGAGGATATCCTCACTGTTACTGTCCCTGATCACCGGGTGAATATCCTCACTGTTCCTGTCTCTGATCACCGGGAGAATATCCTCTCTCTTACTGTCCCTGATCACCGGGAGATTATCCTCGCTGTTACTGTCCCTGATCACCGGGAGAATAGCCTCACGATTACTGTCCCTTATCACCGGTAGAATATCCTCACTGTTACTGTCCCTGATCACCGAGGTAAAACCTCCCTGTTACTATCTCTGATCACCAGGAGAATATCCTCACTGTTACTGTCCCTGATCACCGGGACAATATCCTCACTGTTACGGTCCCTGATCACCGGGGTAAAACCTCCCTGTTACTGTCTCTGATCACCAGGAGATTATCCTCACTGTTACTGTCCCTGATCACCGGGACAATATCCTCACTATTACTGTCCCTGATCACCGGGAGAATATCCTCACTGTTACTGTCCCTGATCACTGGGACAATATCCTCACTGTTACTGTCCCAGATCAACACCAGAATATCCTCACTGTTACCGTCCCTGATCACCGGGTGAATATCCTCACTGTTACTGTCTCTGATCACAGGGAGAATATCCTCACTGTTACTGTCTCTGATCACCGGGAGCATATCCTCACTGTTACTGTCTCTGATCACAGGGAGAATATCCTCACTGATACTGTCTCTGATCACCGGGAGATATCCTCACTGTTACTGTGTCTGATCACTGGGAGAATATCCACACTGTTACTGTGTCTGATAATCGGGAGAATATCCTCACTATTACTGTCCCTGATCACCGGGAGAATATCCTCACTGTTACTGTCGCTAATCACCGGGAGAATATCGTCACTGTTACTGTCTCTAATCACTGGGAGAATATCCTCACTGTTACTGTCCTTGATCACCGGGTGAATATCTTCACTGTTACTGTACCTGATCACCAGGAGAATATCCTCACTGTTACTGTCCCTGATCACCGGGAGAATATCCTCGCTGTTACTGTCCCTGATCACCGGGAGAATATCCTCACTATTACTGTCCCTGATCACCGGGAGAATATCCTCACTGTTACTGTCCCTGATCACCGGGTGAACATCCTCCCTGTTACTGTCTCTGATCACCAGGAGAATATCCTCACTGTTACTGTCTCTGATCACGGGGAGAATACCCTCACTGTTACTGTCCCTGATCACCGGGAGAATATCCTCGCTGTTACTGTCCCTGATCACGGGGAGAATACCCTCACTGTTACTGTCCCTGATCACGGGGAGAATACCCTCACTGTTACTGTCCCTGATCACCGGGAGAATATCCTCGCTGTTACTCTCCCTGATCACCGGGAGAATATCCTCACTATTACTGTCCCCGATCACCGGGAGAATATCCTCACTGTTGCTGTCCCTGATCACGGGGAGAATATCCTCACTGTTACTGTCCTAGATCAGCAGGAGAATATCCTCACTGTTACTGTAACTGATCACCGGGAGAATATCCTCACTGTTACTGTCCCTGATCACCGGGAGAATATCCTCACTGTTACTGTCCCTAATCACCGGGACAATATCCTCACTATTACATTCTCTGATCTCCGGGAGAATATCCTCACTGTTACTGACCCTGATCAACGGGAGAATATCCTCACTGTTACTGACCCTGATCAATGGGAGAATATCCTCACTGTTACTGTCCCTGATCACCGGGTGAATATCCTCACTGTTACTGTCTCTCATCACCAGGAGAATATCCTCACTATTACTGTCCCTGATCACCGGGTGAATATCCTCACTGTTACTGTCCCTGATCACCGGGTGAATATCCTCAATGTTACTGTCCCTGATCACCAGGAGAATATCCTCACTTTTACTGTCTCTGATCACCGGGTGAATATCCTCACTGTTACTGTCCCTGATCACCGGGAGAATATCCTCACTGTTACTGTCCCTGATCACCGGGTGAATATCCTCACTGTTACTGTCCCTGATCACGGGGAGAATATCCTCACTGTTACTGTCCCTGATCACGGGGAGAATATCCTCACTGTTACTGTCCCTGATCACCGGGAGAATATCCTCACTGTTACTGCCCCTGATCACGGGGAGAATATCCTCACTGTTACTGTCTCTGATAACCAGGAGAATATCCTCACTGTTACTGTCCCTGATCACGGGGAGAATATCCTCACTGTTACTGTCCCTGATCACCGGGTGAATATCCTCACTGTTACTGTCCCTGATTACCGGGTGAATATCCCCACTGTTACTGTCCCTGATCACCGGGTGAATATCCTCACTGTTCCTGTCCCTGATCACCGGGAGAATATCCTCACTGTTACTGTCCCTGATCACCGGGTGAATATTCTCACTATTACAGTCCCTGATCACCAGGAGAATGTCCTCACTGTTACTGTCCCTGATCACGGGGAGAATATCCTCACTGTTACTGTCCCAGATCACCGGGTGAATATCCTCAATGTTACTGTCCCTGATCACCGCGTGAATATCCTCACTGTTACTGTCCCTGATCACCGGGTGAATATCCTCACTGTTACTGTCCCTGATCACCGGGTGAATATTCTCACTATTACTGTCCCTGATCACCAGGAGAATGTCCTCACTGTTACTGTCCCTGATCACCGGGTGAATATCCTCACTGTTACTGCCCCTGATCACCGGGTGAATATCCTCACTGTTACTGTCTCTGATCACCGGGAGATATCCTCACTGTTACTGTGTCTGATCACTGGGAGAATATCCACACTGTTACTGTGTCTGATAATCGGGAGAATATCCTCACTATTACTGTCCCTGATCACCGGGAGAATATCCTCACTGTTACTGTCGCTAATCACCGGGAGAATATCCTCACTGTTACTGTCTCTAATCACTGGGAGAATATCCTCACTGTTACTGTCCTTGATCACCGGGTGAATATCTTCACTGTTACTGTCCCTGATCACCAGGAGAATATCCTCACTGTTACTGTCCCTGATCACCGGGAGAATATCCTCGCTGTTACTGTCCCTGATCACCGGGAGAATATCCTCATTATTACTGTCCCTGATCACCGGGAGAATATCCTCACTGTTACTGTCCCTGATCACCGGGTGAACATCCTCCCTGTTACTGTCTCTGATCACCAGGAGAATATCCTCACTGTTACTGTCTCTGATCACGGGGAGAATACCCTCACTGTTACTGTCCCTGATCACCGGGAGAATATCCTCGCTGTTACTGTCCCTGATCACGGGGAGAATACCCTCACTGTTACTGTCCCTGATCACGGGGAGAATACCCTCACTGTTACTGTCCCTGATCACCGGGAGAATATCCTCGCTGTTACTGTCCCTGATCACCGGGAGAATATCCTCACTATTACTGTCCCTGATCACCGGGAGAATATCCTCACTGTTACTGTCCCTGATCACGGGGCGAATATCCTCACTGTTACTGTCCTAGATCACCAGGAGAATATCCTCACTGTTACTGTCTCTGATCACGGGGAGAATATCCTCACTGTTACTGTCCCTGATCACCGGGAGAATACCCTCACTGTTACTGTCCCTGATCACCGGGACAATATCCTCACTATTACATTCTCTGATCTCCGGGAGAATATCCTCACTGTTACTGACCCTGATCAACGGGAGAATATCCTCACTGTTACTGACCCTGATCAATGGGAGAATATCCTCACTGTTACTGTCCCTGATCACCGGGTGAATATCCTCACTGTTACTGTCCCTGATCACCGGGTGAATATCCTCACTGTTATTGTCTCTGATCACAGGGAGAATATACTCACTGTTACTGTCTCTGATCACCGGGAGCATATCCTCACTGTTACTGTCACTGATCAACATGAGAATATCCTCACTGTTGCTGTCCCTGATCTCTGGGAGAATATCCTCACTATTACTGTCCCTGATCACCGGGAGAATATCCTCACTGTTACTGTCCCTGATCACCGGAAGAATATCCTCACTGTTCCTGTCCCTGATTACCGGGTGAATATCCTCACTGTTACTGTCGCTAATCAATGGGAGAATATCCTCACTGTTACTGTCCCTGATCACCGGGTGAATATCTTCACTGTTACTGTCTCTAATCACCGGGAGAATAACCTCACTGTTACTGTCGCTAATCACTGGGAGAATATCCTCACTGTTACTGTCCCTGATCACCGGGTGAATATCCTCACTGTTACTGTCTCTGATCACCGGGAGAATATCCTCTCTCTTACTGTCCCTGATCACCGGGAGAATATCCTCGCTGTTACTGTCCCTGATCACCGGGAGAATAGCCTCACGATTACTGTCCCTTATCACCGGTAGAATATCCTCACTGTTACTGTCCCTGATCACCGAGGTAAAACCTCCCTGTTACTATCTCTGATCACCAGGAGAATATCCTCACTGTTACTGTCCCTGATCACCGGGACAATATCCTCACTGTTACGGTCCCTGATCACCGGGGTAAAACCTCCCTGTTACTGTCTCTGATCACCAGGAGAATATCCTCACTGTTACTGTCCCTGATCACCGGGACAATATCCTCACTATTACTGTCCCTGATCACCGGGAGAATATCCTCACTGTTACTGTCCCTGATCACTGGGACAATATCCTCACTGTTACTGTCCCAGATCAACACCAGAATATCCTCACTGTTACCGTCCCTGATCACCGGGTGAATATCCTCACTGTTACTGTCTCTGATCACAGGGAGAATATCCTCACTGTTACTGTCTCTGATCACCGGGAGCATATCCTCACTGTTACTGTCTCTGATCACAGGGAGAATATCCTCACTGTTACTGTCTCTGATCACCGGGAGATATCCTCACTGTTACTGTGTCTGATCACTGGGAGAATATCCACACTGTTACTGTGTCTGATAATCGGGAGAATATCCTCACTATTACTGTCCCTGATCACCGGGAGAATATCCTCACTGTTACTGTCGCTAATCACCGGGAGAATATCCTCACTGTTACTGTCTCTAATCACTGGGAGAATATCCTCACTGTTACTGTCCTTGATCACCGGGTGAATATCTTCACTGTTACTGTACCTGATCACCAGGAGAATATCCTCACTGTTACTGTCCCTGATCACCAGGAGAATATCCTCGCTGTTACTGTCCCTGATCACCGGGAGAATATCCTCACTATTACTGTCCCTGATCACCGGGAGAATATCCTCACTGTTACTGTCCCTGATCACCGGGTGAACATCCTCCCTGTTACTGTCTCTGATCACCAGGAGAATATCCTCACTGTTACTGTCTCTGATCACGGGGAGAATACCCTCACTGTTACTGTCCCTGATCACCGGGAGAATATCCTCGCTGTTACTGTCCCTGATCACGGGGAGAATACCCTCACTGTTACTGTCCCTGATCACGGGGAGAATACCCTCACTGTTACTGTCCCTGATCACCGGGAGAATATCCTCGCTGTTACTCTCCCTGATCACCGGGAGAATATCCTCACTATTACTGTCCCTGATCACCGGGAGAATATCCTCACTGTTGCTGTCCCTGATCACGGGGAGAATATCCTCACTGTTACTGTCCTAGATCACCAGGAGAATATCCTCACTGTTACTGTAACTGATCACCGGGAGAATATCCTCACTGTTACTGTCCCTGATCACCGGGAGAATATCCTCACTGTTACTGTCCCTGATCACCGGGTGAATATCTTCACTGTTACTGTCCCTGATCACCAGGAGAAAATCCTCACTGTTACTGTCCCTGATCACCGGGAGAATATCCTCGCTGTTACTGTCCCTGATCACCGGGAGAATATCCTCACTATTACTGTCCCTGATCACCGGGAGAATATCCTCACTGTTACTGTCCCTGATCACCGGGTGAACATCCTCCCTGTTACTGTCTCTGATCACCAGGAGAATATCCTCACTGTTACTGTCTCTGATCACGGGGAGAATACCCTCACTGTTACTGTCGCTAATCACTGGGAGAATATCCTCACTGTTACTGTCCCTGATCACCAGGTGAATATCCTCACTGTTACTGTCTCTGATCACCGGGAGAATATCCTCTCTCTTACTGTCCCTGATCACCGGGAGAATATCCTCACTGTTACTGACCCTGATCAACGGGAGAATATCCTCACTGTTACTGACCCTGATCAATGGGAGAATATCCTCACTGTTACTGTCCCTGATCACCGGGTGAATATCCTCACTGTTACTGTCTCTCATCACCAGGACAATATCCTCACTATTACTGTCCCTGATCACCGGGTGAATATCCTCACTGTTACTGTCCCTGATCACCGGGTGAATATCCTCAATGTTACTGTCCCTGATCACCAGGAGAATATCCTCACTGTTACGGTCCCTGATCACCGGGGTAAAACCTCCTTGTTACTGTCTCTGATCACCAGGAGAATATCCTCACTGTTACTGTCCCTGATCACCGGGACAATATCCTCACTATTACTGTCCCTGATCACCGGGAGAATATCCTCACTGTTACTGTCCCTGATCACTGGGACAATATCCTCACTGTTACTGTCCCAGATCAACACCAGAATATCCTCACTGTTACCGTCCCTGATCACCGGGTGAATATCCTCACTGTTACTGTCTCTGATCACAGGGAGAATATCCTCACTGTTACTGTCTCTGATCACCGGGAGCATATCCTCACTGTTACTGTCTCTGATCACAGGGAGTATATCCTCACTGTTACTGTCTCTGATCACCGGGAGATATCCTCACTGTTACTGTGTCTGATCACTGGGAGAATATCCACACTGTTACTGTGTCTGATAATCGGGAGAATATCCTCACTATTACTGTCCCTGATCACCGGGAGAATATCCTCACTGTTACTGTCGCTAATCACCGGGAGAATATCCTCACTGTTACTGTCTCTAATCACTGGGAGAATATCCTCACTGTTACTGTCCTTGATCACCGGGTGAATATCTTCACTGTTACTGTACCTGATCACCAGGAGAATATCCTCACTGTTACTGTCCCTGATCACCAGGAGAATATCCTCGCTGTTACTGTCCCTGATCACCGGGAGAATATCCTCACTATTACTGTCCCTGATCACCGGGAGAATATCCTCACTGTTACTGTCCCTGATCACCGGGTGAACATCCTCCCTGTTACTGTCTCTGATCACCAGGAGAATATCCTCACTGTTACTGTCTCTGATCACGGGGAGAATACCCTCACTGTTACTGTCCCTGATCACCGGGAGAATATCCTCGCTGTTACTGTCCCTGATCACGGGGAGAATACCCTCACTGTTACTGTCCCTGATCACGGGGAGAATACCCTCACTGTTACTGTCCCTGATCACCGGGAGAATATCCTCGCTGTTACTCTCCCTGATCACCGGGAGAATATCCTCACTATTACTGTCCCTGATCACCGGGAGAATATCCTCACTGTTGCTGTCCCTGATCACGGGGAGAATATCCTCACTGTTACTGTCCTAGATCACCAGGAGAATATCCTCACTGTTACTGTAACTGATCACCGGGAGAATATCCTCACTGTTACTGTCCCTGATCACCGGGAGAATATCCTCACTGTTACTGTCCCTGATCACCGGGTGAATATCTTCACTGTTACTGTCCCTGATCACCAGGAGAAAATCCTCACTGTTACTGTCCCTGATCACCGGGAGAATATCCTCGCTGTTACTGTCCCTGATCACCGGGAGAATATCCTCACTATTACTGTCCCTGATCACCGGGAGAATATCCTCACTGTTACTGTCCCTGATCACCGGGTGAACATCCTCCCTGTTACTGTCTCTGATCACCAGGAGAATATCCTCAATGTTACTGTCTCTGATCACGGGGAGAATACCCTCACTGTTACTGTCGCTAATCACTGGGAGAATATCCTCACTGTTACTGTCCCTGATCACCAGGTGAATATCCTCACTGTTACTGTCTCTGATCACCGGGAGAATATCCTCTCTCTTACTGTCTCTGATCACCGGGAGAATATCCTCACTGTTACTGACCCTGATCAACGGGAGAATATCCTCACTGTTACTGACCCTGATCAATGGGAGAATATCCTCACTGTTACTGTCCCTGATCACCGGGTGAATATCCTCACTGTTACTGTCTCTCATCACCAGGACAATATCCTCAAAATTACTGTCCCTGATCACCGGGTGAATATCCTCACTGTTACTGTCCCTGATCACCGGGTGAATATCCTCAATGTTACTGTCCCTGATCACCAGGAGAATATCCTCACTGTTACTGTCTCTGATCACCGGGTGAATATCCTCACTGTTACTGTCCCTGATCACGGGGAGAATATCCTCACTGTTACTGTCCCTGATCACCGGGTGAATATCCTCACTGTTACTGTCCCAGATCACGGGGAGAATATCCTCACTGTTACTGTCCCTGATCACGGGGAGAATATCCTCACTGTTACTGTCCCTGATCACCGGGAGAATATCCTCACTGTTACTGTCCCTGATCACGGGGAGAATATCCTCACTGTTACTGTCTCTGATCACCAGGAGAATATCCTCACTGTTACTGTCCCTGATCACTGGGAGAATATCCTCACTGTTATTGTCCCTGATCACCGGGTGAATATCCTCACTGTTACTGTCCCTGATTACCGGGTGAATATCCCCACTGTTACTGTCCCTGATCACCGGGTGAATATCCTCACTGTTCCTGTCCCTGATCACCGGGAGAATATCCTCACTGTTACTGTCCCTGATCACCGGGTTAATATTCTCACTATTACAGTCCCTGATCACCAGGAGAATGTCCTCACTGTTACTGTCCCTGATCACGGGGAGAATATCTTCACTGTTACTGTCCCTGATCACCGGGTGAATATCCTCAATGTTACTGTCCCTGATCACCGCGTGAATATCCTCACTGTTACTGTCCCTGATCACCGGGTGAATATCCTCACTGTTACTGTCCCTGATCACCGGGTGAATATTCTCACTATTACTGTCCCTGATCACCAGGAGAATGTCCTCACTGTTACTGTCCCTGATCACCGGGTGAATATCCTCACTGTTACTGCCCCTGATCACCGGGTGAATATCCTCACTGTTACTGTCTCTGATCACCGGGAGATATCCTCACTGTTACTGTGTCTGATCACTGGGAGAATATCCACACTGTTACTGTGTCTGATAATCGGGAGAATATCCTCACTATTACTGTCCCTGATCACCGGGAGAATATCCTCACTGTTACTGTCGCTAATCACCGGGAGAATATCCTCACTGTTACTGTCTCTAATCACTGGGAGAATATCCTCACTGTTACTGTCCTTGATCACCGGGTGAATATCTTCACTGTTACTGTCCCTGATCACCAGGAGAATATCCTCACTGTTACTGTCCCTGATCACCGGGAGAATATCCTCGCTGTTACTGTCCCTGATCACCGGGAGAATATCCTCACTATTACTGTCCCTGATCACCGGGAGAATATCCTCACTGTTACTGTCCCTGATCACCGGGTGAACATCCTCCCTGTTACGGTCTCTGATCACCAGGAGAATATCCTCACTGTTACTGTCTCTGATCACGGGGAGAATACCCTCACTGTTACTGTCCCTGATCACCGGGAGAATATCCTCGCTGTTACTGTCCCTGATCACGGGGAGAATACCCTCACTGTTACTGTCCATGATCACGGGGAGAATACCCTCAATGTTACTGTCCCTGATCACCGGGAGAATATCCTCGCTGTTACTGTCCCTGATCACCGGGAGAATATCCTCACTATTACTGTCCCTGATCACCGGGAGAATATCCTCACTGTTACTGTCCCTAATCACGGGGCGAATATCCTCACTGTTACTATCCTAGATCACCAGGAGAATATCCTCACTGTTACTGTCTCTGATCACGGGGAGAATATCCTCACTGTTACTGTCCCTGATCACCAGGAGAATACCCTCACTGTTACTGTCCCTGATCACCGGGACAATATCCTCACTATTACATTCTCTGATCTCCGGGAGAATATCCTCACTGTTTCTGACCCTGATCAACGGGAGAATATCCTCACTGTGACTGACCCTGATCAATGGGAGAATATCCTCACTGTTACTGTCCCTGATCACCGGGTGAATATCCTCACTGTTACTGTCCCTGATCACCGGGTGAATATCCTCACTGTTCCTGTCCCTGATCACCGGGAGAATATCCTCACTATTACTGTCCCTGATCACGGGGAGAATATCCTCACTGTTACTGTCCCTGATCACCGGGACAATATCCTCACTTTTACATTCTCTGATCTCCGGGAGAATATCCTCACTGTTACTGACCCTGATCAACGGGAGAATATCCTCACTGTTACTGACCCTGATCAATGGGAGAATATCCTCACTGTTACTGTCCCTGATCACCGGGTGAATATCCTCACTGTTACTGTCCCTGATCACCGGGTGAATATCCTCACTGTTCCTGTCCCTGATCACCGGGTGAATATCCCCACTGTTACTGTCCCTGATCACCGGGTGAATATCCTCACTGTTCCTGTCCCTGATCACCGGGAGAATATCCTCACTGTTACTGTCCCTGATCACCGTGTGAATATTCTCACTATTACAGTCTCTGATCACCAGGAGAATATCCTCACTGTTACTGTCCCTGATCACCAGGAGAATATCCTCACTGTTACTGTCCCTGATCACCGGGAGAATATCCTCACTGTTACTGTCCCTGATCACGGGGAGAATATCCTCACTGTTACTTTCCTGATCACGGGGAGAATATCCTCACTGTTACTGTCCATGATCACCAGGAGAATATCCTCACTGTTACTGTCCCTGATCACCAGGAGGATATCCTCACTGTTACAGTCTCTGATCAACACGAGAATATCCTCACTGTTACTGTCCCTGATCCCCAGGAGAGTATCCTCACTGTTACTGTCCCTGATCACCGGGAGAATATTCTCAATGTTACTGTCCCTGATCACCAGGAGAATATCCCCACTGTTACTGTCTCTGATCACAGGGAGAATATACTCACTGTTACTGTCTCTGATCACCGGGAGCATATCCTCACTGTTACTGTCACTGATCAACATGAGAATATCCTCACTGTTGCTGTCCCTGATCTCTGGGAGAATATCCTCACTATTACTGTCCCTGATCACCGGGAGAATATCCTCACTGTTACTGTCCCTGATCACCAGGAGAATATCCTCACTGTTACTGTCCCTGATCACGGGGAGAATATCCCCACTGTTACTGTCTCTGATCACCGGAAGCATATGCTCACTGTTATTGTCTCTGATCACAGGGAGAATATACTCACTGTTACTGTCTCTGATCACCGGGAGCATATCCCCACTGTTACTGTCACTGATCAACATGAGAATATCCTCACTGTTGCTGTCCCTGATCTCTGGGAGAATATCCTCACTATTACTGTCCCTGATCACCGGGAGAATATCCTCACTGTCACTGTCCCTGATCACCGGAAGAATATCCTTACTGTTACTGTCCCTGATCACCAGGAGAATATCCTCACTGTTACTGTCTCTAATCACCGGGAGAATAACCTCACTGTTACTGTCGCTAATCACTGGGAGAATATCCTCGTTTTTACTGTCCCTGATCACCGGGAGAATATCCTCACTATTACTGTCCCTGATCACCGGGAGAATATCCTCACTGTTACTGTCCCTGATCACCGGGAGAATATCCTCCCTGTTACTGTCTCTGATCACCAGGAGAATATCCTCACTGTTACTGTCTCTGATCACGGGGAGAATACCCTCACTGTTACTGTCCCTGATCACCGGGAGAATATCCTCGCTGTTACTGTCCCTGATCACTGGGAGAATATCCTCTCTATTACTGTCCCTGATCACCGGGAGAATATCCTCACTGTTACTGTCCCTGATCACGGGGAGAATATCCTCACTGTTACTGTCCTAGATCACCAGGAGAATATCCTCACTGTTACTGTCTCTGATCACAGGGAGAATATACTCACTGTTATTGTCCTAGATCACCAGGAGAATATCCTCACTGTTACTGTCCCTGATCACCGGGAGAATATCCTCACTTTTACTGTCCCTGATATCCGGGAGAATATCCTCACTTTTACTGTCCCTGATCAACACGAGAATATTCTCACTGTTACTGTCCCTGATCACCGGGTGAATATCCTCACTGTTACTGACCTAGATCACCAGGAGAATATACTCACTGTTACTGTACCTGATAACCGGGAGAATATCCTCACTGTTACAGTCTCTGATCAACACGAGAATATCCTCACTGTTACTGTCCCTGATCCCCAGGAGAATATCCTCACTGTTACTGTCCCTGATCACGGGGAGAATATCCTCAATGTTACTGTCCCTGATCACCAGGAGAATATCCTCACTGTTACTGTCCCTGATCACGGGGAGAATATCCCCACTGTTACTGTCTCTGATCACCGGGAGAATATCCTCACTGTTACTGTCCCTGATCACCGGGTGAATATTCTCGCTATTACAGTCTCTGATCACCAGGAGAATATCCTCACTGTTACTGTCCCTGATCACCAGGAGAATATCCTCACTGTTACTGTCCCTGATCACCGGGAGAATATCCTCACTGTTACTGTCCCTGATCACCGTGAGAATATCCTCACTGTTACAGTCTCTGATCAACACGAGAATATCCTCACTGTTACTGTCCCTGATCAGCGGGTGAATATCCTCACTGTTACTGTCCCTGATCATGGGGAGAATATCCTCACTGTTACTTTCCTGATCATGGGGAGAATATCCTCACTGTTACTGTCCATGATCACCAGGAGGATATCCTCACTGTTACTGTCCATGATCACCAGGAGAATATCCTCACTGTTACTGTCCCTGATCCCCAGGAGAATATCCTCACTGTTCCTGTCCCTGATCACGGGGAGAATATCCTCAATGTTACTGTCCCTGATCACCAGGAGAATATCCTCACTGTTACTGTCCCTGATCACGGGGAGAATATCCCCACTGTTACTGTCTCTGATCACCGGGATCATATCCTCACTGTTATTGTCTCTGATCACAGGGAGAATATACTCACTGTTACTGTCTCTGATCACCGGGAGCATATCCTCACTGTTACTGTCACTGACCAACATGAGAATATCCTCACTGTTGCTGTCCCTGATCTCTGGGAGAATATCCTCACTATTACTGTCCCTGATCACCGGGAGAATATCCTCACTGTTACTGTCCCTGATCACCAGGAGAATATCCTCACTGTTACTGTCACTGATCACGGGGAGAATATCCCCATTGTTACTGTCTCTGATCACCGGAAGCATATCCTCACTGTTATTGTCTCTGATCACAGGGAGAATATACTCACTGTTACTGTCTCTGATCACCGGGAGCATATCCTCACTGTTACTGTCACTGATCAACATGAGAATATCCTCACTGTTGCTGTCCCTGATCTCTGGGAGAATATCCTCACTTTTACTGTCCCTGATCACCGGGAGAATATCCTCACTGTCACTGTCCCTGATCACCGGAAGAATATCCTCATTGTTCCTGTCCCTGATTACCGGGAGAATATACTCACTGTTACTGTCGCGAATCACTGGGAGAATATCCTCACTGTTACTGTCCCTGATCACCAGGAGAATATCCTCACTGTTACTGTCTCTAATCACCGGGAGAATAACCTCACTGTTACTGTCGCTAATCACTGGGAGAATATCCTCGTTTTTACTGTCCCTGATCACCGGGAGAATATCCTCACTATTACTGTCCTTGATCACCGGGAGAATATCATCACTGTTACTGTCCCTGATCACCAGGAGAATATCCTCCCTGTTACTGACTCTGATCACCAGGAGAATATCCTCACTGTTACTGTCTCTGATCACGGGGAGAATACCCTCACTGTTACTGTCCCTGATCACCGGGAGAATATCCTCGCTGTTACTGTCCCTGATCACTGGGAGAATATCCTCTCTATTACTGTCCCTGATCACCGGGAGAATATCCTCACTGTTACTGTCCCTGATCACGGGGAGAATATCCTCACTGTTACTGTCCTAGATCACCAGGAGAATATCCTCACTGTTACTGTCTCTGATCACAGGGAGAATATCCTCACTGTTACTGTCCTAGATCACCAGGAGAATATCCTCACTGTTACTGTCCCTGATCACCGGGTGAATATCCTCACTGTTACTGTCCTAGATCACCAGGAGAATATCCTCACTGTTACTGTACCTGATCACCAGGAGAATATCCTCACTGTTACTGTCCCTGATCACGGGGAGAATATCCTCACTGTTACTGTCTCTGATCACCAGGAGAATATCCTCACTGTTACTGTCCCTGATCACTGGGAGAATATCCTCACTGTTATTGTCCCTGATCACCGGGTGAATATCCTCACTGTTACTGTCCCTGATTACCGGGTGAATATCCCCACTGTTACTGTCCCTGATCACCGAGTGAATATCCTCACTGTTCCTGTCCCTGATCACCGGGAGAATATCCTCACTGTTACTGTCCCTGATCACCGGGTGAATATTCTCACTATTACAGTCCCTGATCACCAGGAGAATGTCCTCACTGTTACTGACCCTGATCAACGGGAGAATATCCTCACTGTTACTGACCCTGATCACCGGGAGAATATCCTCACTGTTACTGTCCCTGATCACCGGGACAATATCCTCACTATTACATTCTCTGATCTCCGGGAGAATATCCTCACTGTTACTGACCCTGATCAACGGGAGAATATCCTCACTGTTACTGACCCTGATCAATGGGAGAATATCCTCACTGTTACTGTCCCTGATCACCGGGTGAATATCCTCACTGTTACTGTCTCTCATCACCAGGAGAATATCCTCACTATTACTGTCCCTGATCACCGGGTGAATATCCTCACTGTTACTGTCCCTGATCACTGTGTGAATATCCTCAATGTTACTGTCCCTGATCACCAGGAGAATATCCTCACTGTTACTGTCTCTGATCACCGGGTGAATATCCTCACTGTTACTGTCCCTGATCACCGGGAGAATATCCTCACTGTTACTGTCCCTGATCACCGGGTGAATATCCTCACTGTTACTGACCCTGATCACCGGGAGAATATCCTCACTGTTACTGTCCCTGATCATGGGGAGAACATCCTCACTGTTACTGTCCCTGATCACCGGGAGAATATCCTCACTGTTACTGTCCCTGATCACGGGGAGAATATCCTCACTGTTACTGTCTCTGATCACCAGGAGTATATCCTCACTGTTACTGTCCCTGATCACTGGGAGAATATCCTCACTGTTATTGTCCCTGATCACCGGGTGAATATCCTCACTGTTACTGTCCCTGATCACCGGGTGAATATCCCCACTGTTACAGTCCCTGATCACCGGGTGAATATCCTCACTGTTCCTGTCCCTGATCACCGGGAGAATATCCTCACTGTAACTGTCCCTGATCACAGGGTGAATATTCTCACTATTACAGTCTCTGATCATCAGGAGAATATCCTCACTGTTACTGTCCCTGATCACCAGGAGAATATCCTCACTGTTACTGTCCCTGATCACCGGGAGAATATCCTCACTGTTACAGTCTCTGATCAACACGAGAATATCCTCACTGTTACTGTCCCTGATCAGCGGGTGAATATCCTCACTGTTACTGTCCCTGATCACGGGGAGAATATCCTCACTGTTACTTTCCTGATCACGGGGAGAATATCCTCACTGTTACTGTCCATGATCACCAGGAGAATATCCTCACTGTTACTGTCCCGGATCACGGGGAGAATATCCTCACTGTTACTGTCCATGATCACCAGGAGAATATCCTCACTGTTACTGTCCCTGATCACCGGGACAATATCCTCACTGTTACAGTCTCTGATCAACACGAGAATATCCTCACTGTTACTGTCCCTGATCAGCGGGTGAATATCCTCACTCTTACTGTCCCTGATCACGGGGAGAATATCCTCACTGTTACTTTCCTGATCACGGGGAGAATATCCTCACTGTTACTGTCCATGATCACCAGGAGAATATCCTCACTGTTACTGTCCCTGATCACCGGGTGAATATCCTCACTGTTACAGTCTCTGATCAACACGAGAATATCCTCACTGTTACTGTCCCTGATCCCCAGGAGAATATCCTCACTGTTACTGTCCCTGAACACGGGGAGAATATCCCCACTGTTACTGTCTCTGATCACCGGGAGCATATCCTCACTGTTATTGTCTCTGATCACAGGGGGAATATACTCACTGTTACTGTCTCTGATCAACATGAGAATATCCTCACTATTACTGTCCGTGATCACCGGGTGAATATCCTCACTGTTACTGTCTCTGATCACGGGGAGAATATCCTCACTGTTACTGTCCATGATCACGGGGAGAATATCCTCACTGTTACTGTACCTGATCACCGGGAGAATATCCTCACTGTTACTGTCCCTGATCACCAGGAGGATATCCTCACTGTTACAGTCTCTGATCAACACGAGAATATCCTCACTGTTACTGTCCCTGATCCCCAGGAGAATATCCTCACTGTTACTGTCCCTGATCACGGGGAGAATATCCTCAATGTTACTGTCCCTGATCACCAGGAGAATATCCTCACTGTTACTGTCCCTGATCACGGGGAGAATATCCCCACTGTTACTGTCTCTGATCACCGGAAGCATATCCTCACTGTTATTGTCTCTGATCACAGGGAGAATATGCTCACTGTTACTGTCTCTGATCACTGGGAGCATATCCTCACTGTTACTGTCACTGATCAACATGAGAATATCCTCACTGTTGCTGTCCCTGATCTCTGGGAGAATATCCTCACTATTACTGTCCCTGATCACCGGGAGAATATCCTCACTGTTACTGTCCCTGATCACCAGGAGAATATCCTCACTGTTACTGTCCCTGATCACGGGGAGAATATCCCCACTGTTACTGTCTCTGATCACCGGAAGCATATCCTCACTGTTATTGTCTCTGATCACAGGGAGAATATACTCACTGTTACTGTCTCTGATCACCGGGAGCATATCCTCACTGTTACTGTCACTGATCAACATGACAATATCCTCACTGTTGCTGTCCCTGATCTCTGGGAGAATATCCTCACTATTACGGTCCCTGATCACCGGGAGAATATCCTCACTGTCACTCTCCCTGATCACCGGAAGAATATCCTCACTGTTCCTGTCCCTGATTACCGGGAGAATATACTCACTGTTACTGTCGCTAATCACTGGGAGAATATCCTCACTGTTACTGTCCCTGATCACCAGGAGAATATCCTCACTGTTACTGTCTCTAATCACCGGGAGAATAACCTCACTGTTACTGTCGCTAATCACTGGGAGAATATCCTCGTTTTTACTGTCCCTGATCACCGGGAGAATATCCTCACTATTACTGTCCCTGATGACCGGGAGAATATCCTCACTGTTACTGTCCCTGATCACCGGGAGAATATCCTCCCTGTTACTGTCTCTGATCACCAGGAGAATATCCTCACTGTTACTGTCTCTGATCACGGGGAGAATACCCTCACTGTTACTGTCCCTGATCACCGGGAGAATATCCTCGCTGTTACTGTCCCTGATCACTGGGAGAATATCCTCTCTATTACTGTCCCTGATCACCGGGAGAATATCCTCACTGTTACTGTCCCTGATCACGGGGAGAATATCCTCACTGTTACTGTCCCTGATCACCGGGAGAATATCCTCGCTGTTACTGTCCCTGATCACTGGGAGAATATCCTCTCTATTACTGTCCCTGATCACTGGGAGAATATCCTCACTATTACTGTCCCTGATCACCGGGAGAATATCCTCACTGTTACTGTCCCTGATCACCGGGTGAACATCCTCCCTGTTACTGTCTCTGATCACCAGGAGAATATCCTCACTGTTACTGTCTCTGATCACGGGGAGAATACCCTCACTGTTACTGTCCCTGATCACCGGGAGAATATCCTCGCTGTTACTGTCCCTGATCACGGGGAGAATACCCTCACTGTTACTGTCCATGATCACGGGGAGAATACCCTCACTGTTACTGTCCCTGATCACCGGGAGAATATCCTCGCTGTTACTGTCCCTGATCACCGGGAGAATATCCTCACTATTACTGTCCCTGATCACCGGGAGAATATCCTCACTGTTACTGTCCCTGATCACGGGGAGAATATCCTCACTGTTACTGTCCTAGATCACCAGGAGAATATCCTCACTGTTACTGTCTCTGATCACGGGGAGAATATCCTCACTGTTACTGTCCCTGATCACCGGGAGAATATCCTCACTGTTACTGTCCCTGATCACCGGGACAATATCCTCACTCTTACATTCTCTGATCTCCGGGAGAATATCCTCACTGTTACTGACCCTGATCAACGGGAGAATATCCTCACTGTTACTGACCCTGATCAATGGGAGAATATCCTCACTGTTACTGTCCCTGATCACCGGGTGAATATCCTCACTGTTACTGTCTCTCATCACCAGGAGAATATCCTCACTATTACTGTCCCTGATCACCGGGTGAATATCCTCACTGTTACTGTCCCTGATCACCGGGTGAATATCCTCAATGTTACTGTCCCTGATCACCAGGAGAATATCCTCACTGTTACTGTCTCTGATCACCGGGTGAATATCCTCACTGTTACTGTCCCTGATCACCGGGAGAATATCCTCACTGTTACTGTCCCTGATCACCGGGTGAATATCCTCACTGTTACTGTCCCTGATCACCGGGAGAATATCCTCACTGTTACTGTCCCTGATCATGGGGAGAATATCCTCACTGTTACTGTCCCTGATCACCGGGAGAATATCCTCACTGTTACTGTCCCTGATCACGGGGAGAATATCCTCACTGTTACTGTCTCTGATCACCAGGAGAATATCCTCACTGTTACTGTCCCTGATCACTGGGAGAATATCCTCACTGTTATTGTCCCTGATCACCGGGTGAATATCCTCACTGTTACTGTCCCTGATCACCGGGTGAATATCCCCACTGTTACTGTCCCTGATCACCGGGTGAATATCCTCACTGTTCCTGTCCCTGATCACCGGGAGAATATCCTCACTGTTACTGTCCCTGATCACCGGGTGAATATTCTCACTATTACAGTCTCTGATCACCAGGAGAATATCCTCACTGTTACTGTCCCTGATCACCAGGAGAATATCCTCACTGTTACTGTCCCTGATCACCGGGAGAATATCCTCACTGTTACAGTCTCTGATCAACACGAGAATATCCTCACTGTTACTGTCCCTGATCACCGGGTGAATATTCTCACTATTACTGTCCGTGATCACCAGGAGAATATCCTCACTGTTACTGTCCCTGATCACCAGGAGAATATCCTCACTGTTACTGTCCCTGATCACCGGGAGAATATCCTCACTGTTACAGTCTCTGATCAACACGAGAATATCCTCACTGTTACTGTCCCTGATCACCGGGAGAATATCCTCACTGTTACTGTCCCTGATCACGGGGAGAATATCCTCACTGTTACTGTCCCTGATCACAGGGAGAATATCCTCACTGTTACTGTCCCTGATCACGGGGAGAATATCCTCACTGTTACTGTCCCTGATCACAGGGAGAATATCCTCACTGTTACTGTCCCTGATCACGGGGAGAATATCCTCACTGTTACTGTCCCTGATCACCGGGTGAATATCCTCACTGTTACTGTCCCTGATCACCGGGAGAATATCCTCACTATTACTGTCCCTGATCACAGGGAGAATATCCTCACTGTTACTGTCCCTGATCACCAGGAGAATATCCTCACTGTTACTGTCCCTGATCACCAGGAGAATATCCTCACTGTTACTGTCCCTGATCACCGGGAGAATATCCTCACTGTTACTGTCCCTGATTACCGGGAGAATATCCTCACTGTTACTGTCCCTGATCACGGGGAGAATATCCTCACTGTTACTGTCCCTGATCACGGGGAGAATATCCTCACTGTTACTGTCCCTGATCACGGGGAGAATATCCTCACTGTTACTGTCCCTGATCCCCAGGAGATCCACGGCCTGCCAGTCCACACTCCATACCAGCTCAGAGCTGGCAACCAACATGCCACAGAGAAGAAGGAGTAAAAGACAAAAAGGAAAGGTAAATAAAGCGAAAGAAAAGAGAAAATGTAAAAATAAAGCAAAGAAGTAAAGTAGATGGAAGCGGATGTGCGCCAGGCACCAGCCCGGTTTCTCTGCCGCCATCATACGCAGATTGAATTTGGTGATCAAATTGTTGCTTCTACCTCCAAAACTGTAAGGAAAGCTAGAGTCAAAACAAATACCCTGGGGTTCCTAACAGTCTCTGCCACAGCAACACAGGGCAGCACAATGGCTCAGTGCTTAGCACTGTTGCCTCACAGTGCTGACTTAGGCATTGCATCAAGTATATCTTAAGAGTGGCACTTGGAACTCCAAATCCATTGGTTGGTGGGTTGGTTTCGTGACTTCCTGCCCTCCCCACCTGCAGCTACATAATTTGTTAGGCTTGTTCATCATTGCTCTCCAAAAGGAGATCTTCCGTACACTTGTGGGATCGCCATCGGGACCCAAGTCAGGAGAGCTAATTCTGACAAAGGTGCTGGGCATGAGATACAAAAGGTTCAATCTTACCAGAAATCGGTATGTTATTTTCTTTTCCCAAGTTTCATGGCAGGTTCCCTTTGCGAGGCCTTACGAGTTTTCTCATGCAATTTTCCCAAACTCACCTCATCAACTATGCACCACCCTATCATGGTACCTCACCCATCCTACCCTCCTCATTAACACGGGGGTTAGTATTCACCAGTGTCAGGATATCCCAGAATCCCTGGCACCAGCGCCATCATTGAAGGTCAGCTGTGTACCAGATCAGGTGCGGGCAAGGTGGAGGGCATGTATTGGGACAACAAACACAAATAAATGCTTATCAGCATGTATGGGTGGTGTGGCTGATGCTTCTTTACACAAACAGAGTCAATTTACGAAAGCTATTTTAAAGATTGCAGCTTACTGAACTCATGACTGAAATTGAAAGAGCTTTTCCGCTAAAAACATCATGATTTATCCAGCAATGAATGGGGCAGAATTGCATGCATAATATGCATAAAATCAATCCTAGCTACCTAGACTAGTGTAGCTTCTATAGAAATTGACAGGAGAATTACCCAGACACTTCCATTCTGGCTGAAACAGTAGTGTCCCTATATACAGCTGAGTATCAACCGATTGAGGGGTTCAAACGCTTAAGCAGAAGATTCACTACCACTTTCTCCAACTTGGGGTGGAAAACTTTTTGAATTAGGAAATTCAATTGCTGCCTCTTCTCCATATCTTAAAATTAGCTGACCAGGAAGGAAAGCCTGTACAGTTGCTCCTGACCAACTATTTTGTCACTGAAAGCAAACAAAAGATGGTACAACATGGGGATTTGCTGTTTGCACATCACACAATGTAGATCAATGAATGCTGATTTTAATAAACCCAGTCAGAATCATTAGGAGTGAGAGTGAAAAATGTTGAGGTGCTAAGAGAAAGGCACAAAGCCATGTCATTAGAGTGTCAAGAATGGTGCGAAATATTCAATTTTCTATCAACCTTTTTATTGACCAGAATACCAAAATTTGTTTTAACAAATTTATACAATTGCTAAGGTTACTCAACCAATAATAATTAATAAAAATAGCCCAACTCTTTTTCAAAAGTTTCATTGAAATATCATTTTGAATCAACAACTATGAAATCTTAAATCACCATTAAATATAAAACTTTATTAGAAGTAATGATATTCCAAATATTTATTTAGTCACAAAAATGCATTATCCCTACATAATGTTACAACCATTTACCAGTCTGAGTGATAAACTGCAAATAGTTTTTGAGAACAGATTATAATTTTATATAAATGGGACAACCATTACTGTGGCTTACGTTTCAAAATGTTTTTCTAGCCAATGGACTAGAATTTAAAGTTTTAAAATAATCTTGTCATCAATATTTTAGAAGACAACATCATAAGATTAAAGTAGAAGTTATGCAGAGCAGATGCAGTAATTAATAATTTAAAAGTGAACAAAAGACAACCTTAGAACTTAACAGTCCCAGCATAGCTATCATTGTGTATTCTGAAATTTAGATTTCACATTAGCAGTGGTGGCAATGTTACCTATATCAGCTAATTAGGTGTGATTGGGAGGAGGCAAATGGTTTACAGTACAACAGTACAAACACCTTGCAAAACATGTGAGCCATTATTTATTATCAATGAATAGTGTTTTAACATGTGTAATAAAATGTACAATGTGATAAATACTGAGCTATTGAGATGAGATAGAGTTCAGATTCATTTCTCTCTCCTCCTGAGCTGGCTGATCTTATGCAGGGTAGCTGTCAGGCTTAGAAGGGGAAGTGTTGCAGTAAACCTTTGTTGCTCACTTTTTGTATTGAAACATACCTGTGTGAGCAGACAGTGGAGAGTAAGATCAAGTTTGGCTGTAACTTCTGATCTCAGTACAGCCATGTTAAAATTCAGCAAGACCTAAACAGTATCCAGGCTTATTGGAAATGGAAAGTGGTATTCACGCCACACAAGTCATAGGAATTGACAGTGTCAAGCAAGAGAAAATCTAACTACCTCCCTTTGATCTTCAATAACATTCCCATTACTGAAATATGCATTATCAAAATCCGGAGATTACTGTTGACCAGAAATTGACCATACAAATACTGTGGCTGGAAAAGCAGGTCAAGGCTGAGAATATCGAATTGAGTTTTACCGAACTGATTCCTCACAACCTGTCCACTATTCACAAGGCAGAAGTAAGGAATTCTGGATGACCGCAGCTCCAAATACAGTCAAGAAGTTCAATACCACAGGACAAAACATACAATTTAATTGGCACCACACCCACTGCCTTCAACACTCTCCATACAGAGACAGTGTTGAGCACTGTATACAAGATGTACTGCAGCAATTCACCAAGGATCTTTAAACAGCACCTTCTAAACCTGTGACCTCTACCACCTAAAAGGACAGGAGTAGCAGATACACAGGAACACCATCACCTGCAAGTTTCCATCCTAGCCACTCACCATCCTGACTTGTAATTATATTATTGTTCCTTCGTTGTCACTCACTCAAAATCCTGGAACTCCGTCATAACAGCGCTATTGGTGTACCTAACCCCGAGGCAGCAGCAGTTCAACCAGGCAGTTTGCCAACACCTTCTCCAGGGCAATTATGAATTAGCAATAAATAATGGGCCAGCCAGCAATGCCAATATCCCAGAAGCAAAAATTAAAAAATATTCCACAGACATTATCTACTTGCCAATGTCCAGGCAGTCAGAAAGATATATTAGGAGTATCACTAAGGGATGTGTCGATCAATGTCAGCAACTTGGGGAGACTTGATTTTAAAAGTCATTGAGAAAGAAAGGCTTACATTTATGTAGCACTTTTTACACCCTTAGAATATCCTAAAGCACATTCATGGCCAAAGAAGCTTTTTTAAGACAGCTCCCCTTTCACTGTAAACGCAGCTAATTTGCATTCAAGAATGTTCCACAGACAGCAGTACTCAATGACTCAATAATCTGTTATAGCAAAGCTGTTAAAGACTGGCCAGGACACTAAGGAGAACTTCCTCCTTTCCTTCAAAATAATGTCTTTGGTTCTTCCTCATCTTAGTAAATCAGTATTTATCATGTTACGTGAGTTAATATTGCTGAACAATATAAAATAGCTCACATTTTATGTGAGATATTTGTTGTAATTTATTGTTTCTGTTGAACTGTAAGATGTTTGCTTCCTCCCAATTTGCCAATATGGATGATATGTGAGGATTATATCCCCTTTTCATCCATTAAGCACGTGTTATTGAGTTCAAGACTCTGGCCGCATGAAATTCTGAAATGTACATGACAATAATTAAAGCAACATAGCAACCCTAATGGAAGTTGAAGGTACCATTTACTAAAGTATTTAACTGGTTTATATATTGATTATGTCAGATGACAAGCTGTTTTTGTATCCTTTCGGAAAGTGCAGAAGACGTGCTCCAAGCTTTTTTATACATAGTAATAACTGCTAGGTAGATTTCACAGACCCAGGCATAAATGCTTCATGTGTGAAGCCCTTTATTTTCATGAACTAAATAGAGGCAAAGTTGCTTTTGATTTACAAAGTCTTAACTCAAAAAAATGACCATTAAAATATAGCTATAAAAAAACCCTAATATCAACCCCTGTCTGCTCTCATCCCCATGTCACTAGAGGTGATGGATTTCCAAGCTGTTCCATAACTTACACAAATTAATGCTTTTAATCCATTCACAGGAAACACAGCCACAACATAAGTATTGATATAAGCAACACATCTTACACACAATCACACATGATCAACAATGGGGTTTAGCATTGCTACAAAACTGAACTGGATTAATAATATAAGTACTGTGACTACAAGAACAAAGGCTAGGAATCCTGCAGTGAGTAACTTACATCTTGACAATCAGGTAGGCTGTTTTGTCCTGGATGGTGTCAAGCTTCTTGCATGTTGTTGGAGCTGCATCCATCCAGGCAAGTGAAGTATTCCATCACACTCCGGATTTGGGCATTATGAGTGGAGGACAGACTTTGGAGAGTCAATGGGGAGTTACTGGCTGCAGTATTTCTAGCCTCTGACCTGCTCTTGCAGCCAATGTCCAGGATATCGATAATGGGGAATTCAGTGATGGTAATGCCATTAAATACCCAAGCCTGGATATTGTCCAGGTCTTCTTTCATTTGAACAGGAACTGCTTCAGGTTCTGAAGAGTTGTGAATGATGCAATCACCAGCAAACATTCCCACTCCTGACCTTATGATGGAGGGAAGGTCTTTGATGAAGCAGCTGAAGATGGTTGGGCCTAGGACACTACCCTGAGGAACTCATGCAGGGATGTCCTGGAGCAGGAGAATTTACCTCCACAACCACAACCATCTTCTTATGTACCAGGTTTTACTCTAACCAGTGGAGAGTTTGCCCCCGATACCCATTGTTTCCAGTTGTGCTCGGGCTTCTTGATGTCACTGTCAGTCAAATCCAGCCATGAAATCAAGGGCTGTCACTTTCACCTCAGCTCTAAATTCAGGCCTTTTGTCCATGTTTGAACCAAGATTGTAATGAGGTCAAGAGTCAAGTAGCCCTGGCAAAACCCAAACTGGGCCTTACTGAGCAGGTTATTGCTGAGCAGGTGATGACACCTTGCATCACTTTACTGATGATCAGGAGTAGACCGACGGGCAGGAATGGCTTGGTTGATTTTGCTTTGCCTTTTTCTGTGCAAGACATGCCTGGGCAATTTTCCACATTGTTGGGTGGGTGCTAGTGTTATAACTGCACTGCAACAGGTTGGCTGGGGTGCAGCAAGTTCTAGGGCAAGAAGTCTTTAGTACTGTTGGTAAAATGTTGACAGACACCAATCCAGTACGTCCAACACTTACAGTATCCAGTACTTCCAATATTTCTTGATATCACCTAGAATGAATCAAATTAGCTGAAGTCTGGCATCTGTGATGTTAGGGATCTCTGGAGGAGGCTAAGTTGGATCATCCACTTGGCAATTCTGGATGAAGATTGTTGCAAATGCTTCAGCCTTATCTTTTCCACTGATATGCTGGCTCCCCAAACATTGAAGATAGGAATGCTGTGGAGCCTCTTGCTCCAGTGAGTAGTTTAATTGGCCACCACCATTCACAACTGGATGTGCAGGATTGCAGAGTCATAGAGTCATAAAGATGTACAGCATGGAAATAGACTCTTCGGTCCAACCTGTCCATGCCGACCAGATATCCCAACCCAATCTAGTCCCACCTGCCAGCACCCGGCCCATATCCCTCCAAACCCTTCCTATTCATATACCCATCCAAATGCCTCTTAAATGTTGCAATTGTACCAGCCTCCATCACATCCTCTGGAAGCTCATTCCATACACGTACCACCCTCTACGTGAAAAAGTTGCCCCTTAGGTCTCTTTATATCTTTCCCCTCTCACCTTAAACCTATGCCCTCTAGTTCTGGACTCCCCGATCCCAGGAAAAGACTTTGTCTATTTATCCTATCCATGCCCCTCATAATTTTGTAGACCTCAGAACTTAGATCTGAACTGTTGGTCATGCGATCCTTTGGCTCTGTCTGTCACTTGCACTGTTTGGTACCCAAGTAATCATAAGACCATAAGACATAGGAGTGGAAGTAAGGCCATTTGGCCCATCGAGTCCACTCCGCCATTCAATCATGGCTGATGCGCATTTCAGCTCCACTTACCAGCATTCTCCCCATAGCCCTTAATTCCTCTAGACAACAAGAACCTATCAATCTCGGCCTTGAAGACATTTAGCATCCCGGCTTCCACTGCACTCCATGGCAATGAATTCCACAGGCCCACCACTCTCTGGCTGAAGAAATGTCTCCGCATTTCTGTTCTGAAATGACCCCCTCTAATTCTAAGGCTGTGTCCACGGGTCCTAGTCTCCTCGCCTAACAGAAACAATTTCCTAGCATCCACCTTTTCAAAGCCATGTATTATTTTGTACGTCTCTATTAGATCTCCCCTTAATCTTCTAAACTCCAACGAATACAATCCCAGTATCCTCAGCCGTTCCTCATATGCTAGACCTGTCATTCCAGGGATCATCCGTGTGAATCTCCGCTGGACATGTTCCAGTGCTAGTATGTCCTTCCTGAGGTGTGGGGACCAAAATTGGACACAGTACTCCAAATGGGGCCTAACCAGAGCTTTATAAAGTCTTAGTAGTACATCTCTGCTTTTATATTCCAACCCTCTTGAGATAAGAGACAACATTGCATTCGCTTTCTTAATCACAGACTCAACCTGCATGTTTACCTTTAGAGAATCCTGGACTAGCACTCCCAGATCCCTTTGTGCTTTGGCTTTATTAATTTTCTCACCATTTAGAAAGTAGTCCATGCTTTTATTCTTTTTGCCAAAGTGCAAGACCTCGCACTTGCTCACGTTAAATTCCATCAGCCATTTCCTGGACCACTCTCCCAACCTGTCTAGATCCTTCTGTAGCCTCCCCACTTCCTCAGTACTACCTGCCTGTCCACCTAACTTCGTATCGTTTTTGTAGCTTTACGAAGTTGACATCCTGTTTTTAGTGATGCTAGGTGTAGCTCCTGGCATGCCCCTCTGCACTCCTTGAACATGGGACAGTCATGGTTCAACTCAGTTACAGGATAAACCTTTCAACTTTCAGAAAGTAATTGTTTCAAACTCGTTAAATGTATTTTTCTCCATGGATTTTGCAACACAGGAATGGGTAAATTTGAATAATTGTTCTTTAAGTGAACTATTTTGCCTTTTTTTTGGAAACAAAATTATTCAAAATGTTACAAGAGCCTCCAGTTAGTAATGTAGATTTTGAATGACATTTTGTGAATAGAATATTTTGAACTGCAACCAATAACAACATGTGTCTGTACATGTCCCAAAGCCCTTCACAAGAGCATTCTGAAGCAAGATTTGATGCCATGCTTTATTAGGAGATACAGAGAATAGTCTGAATTATCCGAACAAGATCGCAATGTCCTGTTGCTTGGCTAAACTGTGTTATCCGGTATTCGATTATCCGAACAAAATACTCGCTGCTCGTGTCGTTCGGATAAGCGAGGTTCCTCTGTATTGGGAAGATATCCAAAAGTTTGATTGAAGAGGTAGATTTTTGAAGAGTGTCTTGAAAGGAAGAAAATGAGAGGAGAGGTGTACAGTAGAAATTCCAGAGCTTGGGGTCCAGGCAATGCAGCAGAATGCATAATCCATCCACCTTTCATCTGGAAGGACAAGGGCAGCAGCAACATCACTATCTACAAGTTCCCCTCCAAGTCACTCACCATCCTGACTTGGAAATATATTGCCTTTCCTTCACTTTCGCTGGATCAAAATTCTGAAATTCTCTCCCTTAGAGCATTTTCACATCCAGCAGAGGTTTTCCTGCACATCCACCCACCTTATCTACTGCACCCGTTGCTCAGATGTGGTCTCATCTACATCGGTAAGACAAGACACCAACTCGCGGAATGTTTCAGAGAACATCTCTGGGACATACACATCAAACAACCCCAACCCCTTCCACTCCCTCGCCCACTCCCACAGACATGCAAGTCCTGGGCCTCCTCCACCATCCAATCAAAGCCACACACCAACAGGAAGAAGGACGTCTCATCTTCCACTTTGAGATCCTATAACCACACGGCATCAATATTGACTTCACTAGTTGCCAAATCTCCCCTTCTCCCACCTCATCCCAGATCCAACAATCCAACTCGATACCATCCTTTTAGCCTGTCCTACCTGTCCATCTTCCTTCCTATCTATCCGCTCCACCCTCCCCACTGACCCTCACAATTACCCCCCCAACCTGCGCCCACCTATCACTTTCCCACCCACTTTCCCCCCACCCCAACCCTCACCCCCCCACCCCCATTTATCTCTCATCTCTTCCCCTCCACATTCCTGATGAAGGGCTTATGCCCAAAATTTTGATTGTCCTGCTCCTCAGATGCTGCCTGACCTGCTGTGCTTTTCCAGCGCCACCTTTTGAGACTTTGACTCTCCAGCATCTAAAGTCTTCACTTACTCCCTTAGAGTATTGGGGGTCAACCCACAGCAAATGGGCAACAATTCAAGAAGGCAGCTCATCACCACCTTCTCAACGACAACTAGGGATAAGCAATAAATGTCACTAAATGTTGAGCAGTTAAAATCATGGATGTGCAAGAAGTCAGAAATCACAGATTGTTGATATATGAGAGGGCACTCAATTCGTCCTATCTATACTTCAACCCTCAGCACTCCTGGTGGAAAAAAAACACCTAGCTCCTCACTGCCTCCCCCAACCACTACCCCTACACCCCGTCCCCCCTCCCATCCCATGCCAAAGGAGAGAAACAAAAAGGAAATGATGAGGGAAAAAAAAACCACTTGTAATTTTCTTGTAATAAGATGTGTGTAACTTTTGCTTATTATGTGTTGTCTGGGGCTGGGGTACGGCTTCAGCTGGAAGGAGCCATGGAGGAGTTAATGGGTAGTATGAGCGCCCCCTGTGGGCAAGGGGGAACATCTCCTTTCAATTGTGTTATATGTTGATTTGTTGTAGAAGTAGTTGTTAGAAGTTTTGATTTGGCAGTTTCGGCAGTTGTATTCTTAAATTTATGTGAACTGATTGCTGCTTTCACTCGGCGCGCTATGAGTGGGGTTCTTCCTCCCAGGGGGTCACGCACTGTTTCGGATGGCTATGGCTAGCCGATCATTTAAATGGTGCCCCTGGAATGTTAAAGGGAGTTATTCACCAATTAAGAGAAAAAAGAAACTTTCAAGCCTTAGAAAAGACAGAGTCGATGTAGCCTTGCTGCAACAAATACATCAACTCGATAAGGAGCACTTAAAGTTGCAGCAGGGAGGGTTTAAAAAGTAGAAGAGTTACTATACTCACCAGAAAAATCCCCCATTTCAACTGCTAGACCAATTTAAGGATGAATATGGGTGGTTTATGACTCTGAAAGCTTTAATAAATGGAGAGGAGTATGGGATCATGAATGTATATTACCCTCGCCACATCCCTCAAATTTTTAATGGATGCGCTAACCAGGTTGTTGGCCATTGGGGCACATCATACAATTATAAAGGGAGATTTTAACTGATTTATTGACCCTGAAGTGGACAGGGTACTTCAGGGTCTTGCGGGTATGCCCCCACAATCCAGGCAGTTGGTGAACCTGAACAAGAAGCTGGGATTAGTGGATAAATGGAGATGTCTTCACCCTACGGGTAGGGATTTCACCTTTTTTACTAACCTACATAAGTACTATATGTTTTTTGCCCCATACACCTTTTTGAATTCCTGCAGAATAGGGAACATAGCCATTTCTGATCATGGGGCAGTGTACATGGAGGTCAAGGCCGGTGGTAATGGGACAGGCTCGTGGCACTGGTGCATGGATCCTTGTCTCTTGTCGGATAGCATGTTTATTGAGTATTTTTCATGGGAATTTAAAATCCTTTGTGACATTCATTTGGGTACGGCCAGTAATCTGTCAGTGCTCTGGGAGACTGCAAAGACCTATCACGGGGTTTGATTATTTCTTACTCGGTGACCTGGAAGCGGCAGAGGGGAGAGCAGCAGCGTCTGCTCGAGGCTTGGCTGAATGCAGCTGAGGCAACATACTTTGACAGGCCATCTGTAACCAAGTTGCAGCGGATTACAGCCCTTAGGGCCACTTTGAATGCTGCACTCACCCAGACAGCACAGAGGGAGATCTCCTTTGGAAAACAGGTTATTTGAGAATGGTGATAAACCGGGTAGTTACCCTAGCGTACCTGGCCAGAAAGAAGAATGCTCCCCAAACTATCACATCCATTAGAGAGAGTGCTGGTATTCTTACTTAGAGTCATAGTCATAGAGATGTACAGCACAGAAACAGACCCTTCGGTCCAACTCATCCATGCTGACCCGATATCCCAACCCAATCTTGTCCTACCTGCCAGCACCTGGCCCATATCCCTCCAAACCCTTTCTATTCATATACCCATCCAAATGCCTCTTAAATGCTGTAATTGTGCCAGTCTCGACTACTTCCTCTGGCAGCTCATTCCATACACATACCACCCTCTGCATGAAAAAGCTGCCCCTTAGGTCTCTTTTATATCTTTCCCCTCTCACCCTAAACCTATGCCCTCTAGTTCTGGACTCCCCGACCACAGGAAAAGAAACTTTGTCTATTTATTCTATCCATGCCCCTCATGATTTTTAAAACCTCTATAAGGTCACCCCTCAGCTTCTGACTCTCCAGGGAAAACAGCTCTAGCCTATTCAGCCTCTCCCTATAGCCCAAATCCTCCAACCCTGGCAACATCCTTGTAAATCCTTTCGGTACCCTTTCAAGTTTCACAACATTTTTCTGATAGGAAGGAGACCAGCATTGCATGCAATATGCCAACAATGGCCTATCCAATGTCCTGTACAGCTGCAACATGACCTTCCAACGCTTGTACTCAATACTCTGACCAATAAAGGAAAGCATACCAAATGCCTTCTTCACTATCCTATCTACCTGTGACTCCATTTTCAAGGAGCTATGAAGCTGTACTCCAAGGTCTCTTTGTTCAGCAACATTCCCCAGGACCTTATCAATAAGTTTATAACTCCTGCTAAGATTTGCTTTCCCAAAATGCAGCACTTGCAATGCCATAAAAGATTAATTCAGTATTTAGGAAGTTCTACTCTGAGCTGTACCAGTTGAAGGGCTGTGAGGACAGATTGGCAAAGATGGAGACCTTTTTTAAGACCTTCCAGGTGTAATTTCAGAGGAGACGTCTTTTTTGAATGTCCCTCTGACAATCCAAGAAATACAGGAGGCGGCAAGGCAGCCCCAAAGCGCCCTGCCCAGATGGACTCCAACATGAATTTTAGAAGAAGTTCACAGACACACTGGCCAGGCCAATGTTGGATATGTACAATTATTCGTACAGTCAGGACTGCCTCCCATCCTCTCTGAGAGAAGCAAGTATTTCTCTTATTCTCAATAAAGGGAAAGCCCCAGAGGATTGCACTTCATACAGGCCCATATCATTACTGAACTTGGGTTTAAAATTCTGTCGAAAATGCTGGCATTGAGGTTGGAAAGGGTATTGCCCTTCATCGTAAAGGAGGACCAGACAGGTTTTATTAAGGGTCATAGGTCCACCAACAATATTAGAAGCGTATTAAACATCGTCCAGGTGTTTCAGCAAAGGTCAATTCCGGGCTTGATAGTCTCCCTGGATGCAGAGTAAGTGTTTGACTGGGTGGAGTTGCCGTACCTCCTTTATGTACTGGAGTGGTTTGGTCTTGGAGGGGATTTGCCAGGTGGTTGGCAGTGTTATACAGTGACCTGAAAGCAGTGATTCTCACTAATGGTATAAGATTGGATCATTTTAAGGTCGGTAGAGGCAGTCGACAAGGGTGCCCTCTCTCACCACAATTATTTACATTGGTGATTGAGCTGTTGGCAGAGGCCATCCGGCGGGATCCCAACATAACTGCCCTGGAGGTAGGGTCAGGCAATCATAAGATCAACCTTTATGCAGGTGATGTTCTTCTCTTTTTAACTGATCTGATGATATCTGTGCCCCATTTAATGCAAGTGATTAATCTATTTGGTTCATTTTCGGGGTATAAAATCAATTTTACGATATCAGAGGCCATGTCTGTGAATGGGCCTTATTAGAATATCTGACCTTGGGACTGGAACCAGTTTCCTGTTCAGCTGGTCACAGGGAGGTCTCTTGTATTTAGACATTTTTATCACCCCAGCCTTCGATCAAGCTAAGTTTGTGCAGTTGCTGGAGAAGATAAGACAGGACCTTCGGCGCTGGGAGGATCTTCCGATATCCTGGTTGGGTAGAATACTCTGGTCAAAATGAATGTACTTCCTCATTTATTATATCCCATGTGACTGCGTCCTTTGATGCTGCCCAGGCAGGCACTACAGAGGCTTAACAGTTGGCTCGGATCTTTTATCTGGCAACACAGTGGCCTCTTATTAAGCTTGCCAAATTGCTGCTTCTGCAGGGGTTGGTGGTGGTGGTGGGAGGGGGTGTGGACTTTCCAGATTATAAGAAATATCAATTAAGTTCCCTATTATCCTATGTGGCTGATTGGGCTAGCCAGGATCCAAGGTCAATATGGCTGGGATATTGAGGCCTCCCAGGCAAAATGGCCCCTCATCAATTTGTTATTTATGGACAAGATGAGGACTGTTATGGAGCATTGCAGAAATCCGATTGTCCTTAGTACAGTTAAAGCATGGAGAATGATGCAACAAGGTGAGGGCAATTTACAAAAAACTTCCCCTTTCGCTCCCATAGTAAGAATGTTAGGATTCCAGCCAGGGTCGGTGGACACAGGCTTTAAGCTCTGGGAGTCTAGAGGAGTCTCCTGTTTGGCAGATTTATTTGTTGGAGGAGGTCATGATGTCTTTCGAGCAGCTGACAGAAATATGAGTTATCTAGAAGGGACCGCGTTCATTACTTTCAGATTAGGGACTTTATACAGAAAAAGACTATGTTGATGATTTGTCCCTTTAAGTCGGATATGGAGAGGAGAGTGCTCCAGTCTACAGGCGCTCTCTCGGTCAGCATCCTCCATCATTTGTTAGGTGGTAATGTCTCAAAGGACATTGAGCAGCTGTGCTGACTCTGGACTCAAGAATTGGGGGTGGAGATCTTGTCAGAGGCATGGAAGGAAATTTGGGAGAATGTAAGGAAGATTTTGATCTGTAACAGGACGCAGGCTATGCGGCATGGTGGCTCAGTGGTTAGCACTGCTGCCTCATAGCGCCAGGGTCCCAGGTTCAATTCCAGCATCAGGCGACTGGCTATGTGGAGTTTGCACATTCTCCCTGTGCCTACTTGGGTTTCCTCTGGGGCTCCAGTTTCCTCCCATAGTCCAAATATGTGCAGGTCAGATGAATTGGCCATGTTATATTGACCATAATGTTAGGTACATTAGTCAGAGGAAAATGGATCTGGGTGGGTTACTCTTTGGAGGGTCAGTGTGGACTGGTTCCACACTGTAGGAAATCTAATCTAATCTACGCAATTGAAGGTGCTCCACAGGGCTCATTTAGCACCGGAGTGGCTTGTGAAATTTAAGACAGGTGCGTCCCCAGTGTGCCCCAACTGTAAAACAGATGTTGGCACTCTTACTCATTGCTTGTGGTCATGCCACAAGCTTCATAGGTATTGGGGCCTCATAGCAAGTGTTTCGGAAGGCTTCTTGGGAACCGAGATCAAGATGGATCCGGTGTCCCTCCTCTTGGGTTTGCTAAACCTCCCTTCTTTGGACGTGCATGGGAAGAAACTGTTTAATATTTCATTTTGTGTGAGGAAGAGCACTCTAATGAGCTGGGTGTCGGAGAATCCCAGGACTCTCGGAGTGGCATAGATTCGTTATGGAGCACATCCCACTGGACTTCCTTACGAGTATGGTGCACCAGAAAATGGACCTGTTTTATAGAACATGGCAGCTATTCTGAATTATATAGACACAGACTTGTCACCTATATTGATCAGTGCCTTTGTGTAGTCGTGAGGGCTATGGCTGGCAGTCCGCGGGCCCCTGGGAGGAAGAATCCTGAACAAATACGGGTTCGCCAACTCATGCTCCCATTGGTGGGGAGCTTTGATGGGAGTGCACTGAGTGTGGTAGATTAACTGAATGTACTTTAGTTTACCTTGGTTCAACTTGGTTAAATTTATTTTTTTTCGTTATTTATTGAGTTGTAGTTTTCAAATGTTTTTTTTCTCTCTCCTCAATGGTTTTTGGAGTAGAGTAATAGTTTGTTGATTTATTGTTGTTATATTATAAGATTGCTATACACACTGTTTTGTAGTGATTTTGTAATATTGTAAAAAATTTAAAATCTTTTCTTTCAATAAAAGTCTTTACAAGTAAAAAGTCGTGACAAACTAGGATTGTGTACACGTAGACATAACTGAAGCATGAATAAGGATGGGAAATAAATGTTGGCCCAGCCTGTGATTCCTACATCCCATAAGTTAATGAAAAAGAAAGCACAATCCTAGAGATGAATAAAATGTGATGTTTGATGAAATTGTTACTGTTTCTCAAACACTGCTGGAACAGTGATTTGTGCATCTTTGAGCAGTGGTTTCACTCACAATATTGTGCTCCTGCCATTTGAAGTAAGTGCTGGAGCTTTTTATTTCAAACTGGAGATTTCCTAATGGGTAACCCTCATGGCCTGTATATTGTAGATGACAAAGGTGCAAAAATGTAAGAAAGCTATGGGGCATGAAATTAGAGAGAGGTATCATAGAAGATATTAGTTTCTACCATATTGATGCATGGTCCATTGAGATTATAGATCCAGGAGCTTTTAGAACTTTTTGTCTGCCAGTAAGAAAGATATTCATCCACTTGGAGGCTATTACATTAAGTGAGTTGGTAGCTGAAGATCTGCATTTCAATGAGGAGAACAGAATTACCTGTCGCTGTCAAAATAATCAATACCTTCAGCTTTCTTTGCCACTATATTTCTCCAGGCAAAATTACGTTTTCTTTCACTTTAGTCAGACAGCAACGTATGACTAGAGGTGGAAAACTCTATTCAGGAAAACCCTGTCTTCCCTTCAACACACACAATTCATGCAGTAGATTTCTATCCTGTGATTGGAAACCCAACATTGAGAGCAGTTCTGGGTCCTGACCTAACATTGGAAATCTCCAATATGAACAGATCAGGAAGCACACCATCAAGGTGCGAGCTGATGCTATTCATAATGAAAAAGCATAGGCACTTCATGGACGCACCCTCTGAAAACAAAGGCCTGATTGATAAAATATTTAAATGGTCACGCTCTCTGGCCGTGACCATGCAGGGTAAACCCTGTCAAGGAGCATCAGCTGCCACAACTGAGTTGCTGCGGCCAAGATGGCTGAACAAAGAATAATACAACATAGGAACAGTCCCTTTAGCCCTCCAAGCCTGCACCGACACATTTTGCCCTTTCACAATAAAACTGTCTTCACTTACAGGATCCATATCCCTCTATTACCCTCAAACAACCAGCTCCAATCAAAATTCTCCAGTTCCTGCCTAATATTGTTGTAGTTCACCTTCCCCCAATTTAACACCTTCACCTGAGGGCTGCTGTTATCCCTATCCATGAGTATCTTAAAACTCACGGTATTACGGTCACTACTCCTGAAATGCTCCCCCACTGAAACTTCACTGGGCTGGGCTCATTTCCCAAAACCAGGACCAGTATAACCCCTTCTCTGTTTGGACTGCTTACATATTGTGTCAAGAATCCCTCCTGAATGGTCCTTACAAATTCTGTCCCATCCAAGCCCCTAGCACAAAGTTAGTCCCAGTCAATACAACAGAAGTTAAAATCACCCACCGCAACAATCCTGCTGTTTTTACATCTTTCCAAAACCGTTGTTCATATTCTGTCCTCTATCTCCCACTGATTGTTGGGAGGTCTGCATTATATGAGCACTATGATTTCATGTTTCCTATTCCTGTGAGTTCTACCCATATTGCCTCACTTCATGAGTCCTCTGATGTGTTCTCCTTCAGTACAGCTGAGAGATACTCCTTTACCAGTAATGTAACTCCCCCATCCCTTTTACATCCCTTTCTGTCATGCCTAATACATCTAAATCCTGGGACAGTCAGCTGCCACTTCAGCCAAGCCTCTGTAATCACAATAATGTCATAATTCCAAGTACTAGCCTTAGCTCTAAGTTCATCTTGCTTGCCTATTATAGTTCTCACATTGAATCACATGCATTTCAGACCACCTCCCCGCTCATTTCAGTGAAAAAGGAACACAAGCCTAAACTGTTTCTGGAAACTGTTGCTGGTGAGCAGTAGGTAAGTTTTGAGAAATTGTTATTGAAGCAGAGAGTATTAGAAGCTTCAGCTTTGTGTTAAAGGTATTTAACATTGTATGGATTAATTAACTTAACGGAGTAAGACATAGAAAGAGAGCTCCAAGTTGTGGTCTGCTACTCTTGCTCTACCTGTTTTTGTTCTGAGTAATGTTTGCCTTGGTTTCCATTCCCACAATTTCTGCATGTCCTACCCTATTCCTCTGGTTCCCATCCCCCTGCCACATGAATTAAGTCCTCTCCAAACACTCTACCAAGTATCCCCCGAAGGATATCTGTCCCGGTCCTGCCCAGGTGTAACCCATCCAGTTTGTACAAGTTCTACCTCCCCGAGATCTGGTCCCAATGACCCACAAATCTGAAACCCTCATCCTCACATTATCATTTCAACCACGTGTTCATCCTATATATCCTAATGTTTCTAACCTCCCACAATGCAAATGAGCAACAACTGAGCACCCTCTGGTTGGATGAAAGTTATGGTCTCCCTTCTCAGTGTAAGGCTTCTTGGGATATTCTGTCTATGTTTCAGCGCAATGTGTAAAGCACCAAAGAGAAATCCCAGTTGACACAAGAAAGAGGAAGTATTAAGCCCCTTAGGTGCCCTCAATTTTCATACAAGTAGTTAGCCTTCTAACTTCAAACCACTGCTTTAGAAATGGTTCATGGTTGCGAACATGGTGTCTGTTATGTCAAGTATATAGCCATCTCTAACCAGTCTCCTAAAGTACTGCTTCTTGATTCTAAGGTACTTTCCCAAAATTTGCAGGTGACACAAACCTGAGTGGAATACTGAGCTGTGAGGACGATGCAGAAATGTTGCAGAGTGATCTGCACAGGCTGAATGTATGGGCAAACGCATGGTAGATGCAGCATAATGTGGATAAATGTGAGGTTAGTAATGCAGCAGGCAGTAAAGAAGACTAATGGTATTTTGGCCTTCATAGTGAGAGGATTCAAGTACAGAAACAAGGATGTCTTACGGACTTATAGAGGACATTGTTGAGGTCACATCTGGAATATTGCGTACAGTTTTGGTCTGCTGATCTGGGGAAGGATGCTCTTGCTATGGAGAGAATACTGCAGCAAGTTAACAAAATGATTCCTGGGTTGGCAAGATTGATATGTAGGCAAGATTGAGTCAATTAGGATTGCATTCACTGGAGATTGGAAGAATAAGGGGTGATCTCACAGGAAGTTATAAAATTCTACCAGCACTAGACAAGTTAGCTTCAGGAAGGATTATGAGGGAAATAAGAATCAGGAATCATAGTTACCAATAAGGAATAAACCTTTTAAGAGTGAGATGGAGAGAAATTTATTCACCCAGAGAGTGATAAGCCTGTGGAATTCACTCCCACAGAATGCATTTGAGACCAAAATATTATACGTTTTCAAGAAGGAGACACCGATAGCTCTTGTGGCTAAAGGGATCAAGGGATAGGGGAAGAGGGTGGCATTAGGATATTAAGTTCAATGATCAGCTGGGATCATATAGAATGGTGGAGCAGGCTCATGGTGCTGAATGGCTTTTTCCTGCTCCTACCTTCTATGTTTCTATGTTTCAGTAAAAACATTTGGTTCATAGTACAGTACACATTGTCTTCAGACCCTGGATGGATTTTTACTCCTTTCCCATTCTGTCTGTATAATTATGTAACACTAACGTTGTCATTACATCTTTATACATCATCCTCATTATCCATTCTGCAGATGCCTCATTACTCATAAAGAGTTTTTATGGCTGTAGGATTAGTCAGGAAATTTACACTTCATGATCACTTTAGAGTAGTTATAATCACACAAAGTATATTCGTTGATTAAGCTAATATGATATTAGTCTGTTTAAGTGTAGCCAATATAGACTTTAGTGCTTTAATAGCATGAATGTTTTCTTCTCCTCACTGACGAAGAACTGCACCATGGGATTTTGAACAGAGTTGAAATTACAGTTCAAATGCTGAGATGCCCGTGTTTAGCTTATTTCCATTTCAATGACTGTTAGAATAAGCAAACTTCAAGACTGAATAAAACTGGTTAGCATCCTTCCACCTCGTCAACCCTTTACTGACAACTAAGGTAATAGGAAGCGAGTTACTGGGGAATTAATCATGATTACAACTGCAATCTACATTAGCTTTTTAATTTATAGTGATTTACAAAATATGCAATTACATATGACTAAACACAATCTTTGTATTCAAGCAAACTTTGTAATAATTTATATTTAAGTTTGGAACTGCATAATCTTTTAGACTTTCATCACTCAAAACAAAGTATTGACTGAATGTGTAAGAAAATTTCACTATTTCAGTCTTTTTATAATATTCTGCATAACTATTTGTTTGGATTAGGACTTTGAAATCTTCTCTATTAGTTTTACATAGTTTTGAAGTTATAAGCCATTGTTTACACTATATCCTTAGTCTTAAAATAAGCAATTCATTCTAGCCACTCAGTCACAGAGATGTAAAAGAATCACCTCACATTTGGCTCTAAGAAAGATCAAATAGTCAGTGATATGTGTTTGATTTAATGGAAACTTGCACCAATTAATCAGAAATTGAAACAATAAGCTCAAGAGTATTAATAACTGTATCCTTATAGCATACATCTCCCTTTCCTAATATAAATGGATAAAGAAGCTATCAAACTATCCTCTTCAAGTCATAGAGGTTTATAGCATGGAAACAGGCTCTTCAGCCCAACTTCTTCATGCTGCCCAGTTTTCACAATTAATCGAGCTCCATTTGCCTGTGTTGGGTCCATATTCCTTCATACCTGGGTAAAAAAGGCTTTTGCCCAAAACGTCAATTTTACTGCTCCTCGGATGCTGCCTTGAACTGTTGTGCTCTTCCAGCACCACTAATCCAGAATCCCTTCATACCTGTCCCATCCATGTACCTGTCCAAATGTTTCATAAATGACAAAACTGTACTCAACTCTACCACTACCTTTGGACCCTTTTGTATCTCTTCCCTCTCGCCTTAAATCTATGCCCTCTAGTTTTAGACTCCTCTACCATCGGGATTATTTTAGCAAAGGGTCATAAAAATTGCAATAACAAAGCATAGTGCAGAGGATGTGCCTGTAGGTATTTGACAACTTAAGAAATAAATCAGTAGATAATGAAAAGTGAGATCAGTAAGTGACTATTACTTTTAAGGAAACCAATTCACAGCCTCTTCTAAGTTGACCTTGAACTGTTCATCCACTCTGCGCACACCAATTTACCAATAAAGAGTCTAATCATGCAACCTCTGGACTAGTCAGGGTTGAGAAACACCTCCCATTAAACTATGGTAGTAATTTGGAAAAATTTAACTTTTCAGCAGCTGTGTGTGCAGTAAGAAGGTAGAAGAAGGAAGAAGAGACAGTACCCCAGCCAACTGAGGTTTGGCATTCCATTGTGTAACAGCTGAGCCCATTGTCTGGTTAAGTGTCGTTTCTGTTGCATTTATTTTGATAGCTTAATCAATTGGTGAAATTTTTCTAAACATACTTGCACCCATAGCAGTCTCATACTTTATTTGACCTTGAGTTCTATGATTCAACTTAAATAGGATTTTAGAATCTATATTGCTTGTGAACACCTTTTCCTCAAGGCCTCAGACTTCATGGGATTGATCTTCACGGTGTTTCGACCAATCTCCTTGTTCTGGTTTTGTCTCTCTCTGAGATCTGGGATGCTCTGCACTATACCTTCCTTACCTTCCTGTGTGGTTGTCAAGCTCTCTTGTACCACTTCTTCTGAGGAATAGTTCCACATTTCTATTGGATTTTCATTCGACCAGATCAATACGTTCTGGATGTAGGTTTGCTCACTGAGCTGGAAAGTCCATTTTCAGACCTTTCATCACCATACTCGGTAACATCATCAGTGAGCCTCCGGATGAAGCACTGGTGGCATGGCCTGCTTTCTATTTATGTGTTTAGGTTTCCTTCGGTTGATAATGTCTTTTCCTGTGGTGATGTCATTTCCTGTTCTTTTTCTCAGGGAGTGGTAAATGGGATCCAAGTCAATGTGTTTGTTGATAGAGTTCCGGTTGGAAAACCATGCTTCTAGGAACTCTCTTGCAAGTCTGTTTGGCTTGTCCTCGGTTGGATGTGTTGTCCAGTCGAAGTGGTGTCCTTCCTCATCTGCATGTAAGGATACTATTGAGAGTGGGTCATGTCTTTTTGTGGATGGCTGATGTTCGTGTATCCTGGGTGGCTAGGATACATGAACATGAACTAGATGGGCAGCACGGTGGCACAGTGGTTAGCACTGCTGCCTCACAGCGCCAGAGACCCAGGTTCAATTCCTGCCTCAATCTGTGTGGAGTTTGTACATTCTCCCCATGTCTGTGTGGGTTTGCTCTGGTTTCCTCCATAGTCCAAAGATGTATATGGACCATAGTCCATAGATGTGCAGGTTAGGTGAATTGGCCAAGCTAATTTGCACGTAGTGTTAGGTGAAGGGGTAAATGTAGGGGAATGGGTCTGAGTGGGTTGCTCTTCAGAGGATTGGTGTGGACTTGTTGGGCCGAAGGGCCTGTTTCCACACTATAAGTAATCTAATCAACCAGAACTGTATCAACAGACAAATTGACTTGGATCCCATTTCCTACTCCCTGAAAAAAAGAACAGGAAATGACATCACCACAGGAAATGACATCACCAACCCAAGCAAACTAAAATACATAAATAGAAAGCGGGCCATGCCACCTGTGCTTCATCCGGAGGCTCACTGATGACGTTACCTAGTATGGTGACGAAATGTCCGAAAACAAACCTTCCAGCTCAGCGAGCAAACCTACATCCTGATTCTCAACCTGAACTACAAATCTTCTAAAAACTCGCAAATGTCAATACATTACAATTTCACTTCATTATGCTTTGACCTGTGACTTTTGTTGCTGTACTTCTCCGAAGATCATTCCTTCTCTGTCCATCTTCTCATATGCCTTGGTAGTATCTGTGATAAGTTTCAGGTTCAGCAACTTTTGATGACCCTTGTTGACTCTTTGTTCTTCTTCATACGATATCACTCTGTCATGGTCATTCTCAGAGATGTTTGCCTATAGCTTCTAAGACTAAGGTTTCATTCTCTCTGAAGAATAATGATGGTATAGTGGTAATGTGGCTGAATTAGGAAGAGAGACATCCATGCTGAAGTTCTGCTGTCATGGGTTCAAAGTCTCTCATAACATCTGGTGAAATTTAAATTCAATTAATAAATCTGGAATATAAAGCTGATCTCAATAATGATGCCCAAGAAACTATCAGCAATTGTCATTAAAAAACTCTGATTCGCTATGGGGCAGCATAGTGGCTCAGTGGTTAGCACTGCTACCTCACAAAGCCAGGGACCTGGGTTCAATTCCCACCTTTAGCAACTGTCTGTGTGGAATTTGCACACTCTTCCTATGTCTCCATGGGTTTCCTCCAGGTGCTCTGGTTTCTTCCCACAATCCAAAGATGTGTAGGTTAGGTGAATTGGCCATGCTAAATTGCCCATAGTGTTAGGTGTATTAGTCAGGGGTAAATATAGGGAAGAGGAATGATTTGGGTAGGTTACTCTTTGGAGGGTCGGTGTGGACTTGTTGGGCCAAAGAACCTGTTTCCATACTGTAGGGAATCTAACCTAAATCCTTCATAGACATCCTTCTCTGGCCTACATGTGATTTCAGACCCAAAGTAATGTGATTACTCTCAATTGCCTTTTGAAATGGTCCTAATCAGTTCAAACAAATGCTGGCCTGGTCAGAGTATGAAAGAATAAGTTAAATAAAATTGCCAGCATCTTAAAAATATACATTCTTAGACTCTGTTTAATGTCTTCTCCCTTACTGTTCTCTCTACATAATCATGTGACACTGACTTTAGCATTATAATGTTATATGTTCTGCTGATATCCCATTATGCTGCAGCACTGAGCCAATATAGAAACCAGTGCTGCATATTGGAGGCTCCTGACTCCATGGCCAACTGCAAATCCCATTTGCATGGAGAGATTTTCCAATAGTATTAGTGATCAAGGGCAGGACGACAGTGGAATACTTCCATGTTAGCCTCAGGGAAGAGTATAATATTATGCACCCAACTAGGCTGGCTATCCAAGGTCAGTAAATCTCTAAGAAAGGAACTAGAGGCCTTCATACTCTCAGTGGTTCAGTATTTAGACACCATTCATTTCCTTCTAATCCGTTGCAGTTAATGTTGTTGTTTTTCAACAGATAATGGTGAATATTTTATGTGACTTGGTTTTCGTAAGCAGCTAAATTCTGCAGGCTAAGAGGTTCACAAATACAGGTAGAAATTGATGGAATTCATGTTGCCTTCAAATCCCCGTAAGACAGCTGTTTGATGACTGGCAATGTTAATTATATCAATATTCAGCTCATATTATGATGTCAATTATCTCATCTAACATATTAATACCTTTTAGCCAGGAAGCTCGCATGATAATTTTATCACATGACAAGCCACTGATGACCCAAAACCATATATAATGTTGTTTGATTGATATCTAGGGATATCCCCTGAAGTGACGATTAATGATTCCAGTAATATTTCATCACATTAAACAGGAAAATATACAACACATATAATGAAGCCAATGGGACTACAAGAACTGTGATAAAGTAAACCACTAGAATTCTGAAATCTTCTGTCAAGTATTTGTACAAATCTTGTACATGAGCAAAATTTCCAGAACAACCATTGCATAATGCACAAAGGATTGCTATTTTCTAACATTTGAGAAATGAACAGCTAAAAACCCTTTCCTGATGATTAATTTTTCCTTCCTAATGACCTCGACTGCCTCATTAAGATCTGTGCTGTAAAGAACATTTATCTTGCCACAATGGCAGCAGTGTGTACCAAGTAAAAAATGCACTGCAAATACTAGTCAAGTCTCTTTCAACCAAGACTTTTAAACCCAGAACTTCCACCTCCAAAAGGACACGAGCATGGGGCACAGTACTAATTGCAAGTTCCCCTCAAGCCATGTATTATGCTGACTTAGAGGTATATTGCCATTTTTATTCAGTTCAAAACCATCTCTAACAGGGCTGTGGGTGCACATGCACTAGCTGGAGTAGCTGAAGAAAGTGAAGGTAGCTCACAAACGCTCTCTCAAGAGCAAGTCAGAATCGACAGCAAATGTTGATCTTGTTCTATCTGCTCACATTCCATGAAAGAATAAAATAGAGTCCACAAATTCTCAACCTTGATCATTTGGATGGGTTGCTGAAGTTTGTCTTGTATATGGGCTGCTGTCACTGAGCACAATTGGCAAGATCTAGATATTTTTGCAACAGAGCTCTTAATGGTGCATTTGGGACATGAGATGGAAAATTAATGCTGAAACTAAAATTAAAGGAGCAGTTATATAGTTCTAAGTCAGAATATTGTGTGGCTTGGAGGGGAAATTGCGGTGGTGTTGTTCCCATGTATTCTTTGCCCTTGTCCTTCTAGGTATTAGGTGTAGCACAGAAGAAAGCAGTCGCCGAAGGAGCCTTGTCACAGTGCATCTTGCAGATGCAGCATAATGCTGCATAAATGTTTAATAAGATGGTGGATATGGTGCTGATAATGCAAACTGCTTTGACTTGATGGTATTAAGCTTTTTGAGTGATGTTGGAGCTGAACTCATCCAGACAGATGGGGAGCACCTGACACACTCCTGACTTGGACCTTGTAGATGGCAGATTGGTTCTGGAGAGTCAGGAGGTGAGTTACATAGAGTCATAGAGCTGTATAGCACATAAACAAACACTTCAGTCTAAGACATCTATGCCGACCATTTATTCTAAATTAATCTAGTCCCATTTACTAGTATTTGGCCCATATCCCTCCAAACCCTTCTTATTCATATACCCATACAGATGCCTTTTAAATGCTGTAATTGTACTAGCCTCCACCACTTCCTCTGGCAGATCGATCCATACATGCGCTACCCTCTGAGTGAAAAAGTTGCCCCTTAGGTCCCTTTAAAATCTTGCCCCTCTCACCCTAAACCTATGCCCTCTAGTTTTGAACTCCCCAATCCCTGAGAAAAGATCTTGTCCATTCACTCTATCCATGCCCCTCATGATTTTAGAAAGCTCTATAATGTCATGCCCCAGCCTCATATACTGTACAGCTGCAGCATAATGTTCCAACTCCTGTATTCAATGCTCTGACTAATAAAGAAAACCATATCAAATGCCTTCTATCTTTCGCTCTTTGAAAATTCACACTTCATTGATCAAGAGTTAATGGAGAAGTCGAGAGATTTATGTCTATCTTGAAAAAAATTAATGGGTACAACCACAGTTGACAGAAAGTCTTGGAAGGAAGAGTTGTATTGCATTCTTTACCATTACATAATAAACTCTGCTCAATTACCAGAAAGTCTACAGCTATACCTATCTTTACACAACCCATATTGATATGTCTTCTTTAGTTCTGCTATGGAATGAACGATCTACATGAATGTACAGAGCAAAACATGAAAGTCAGATGACTGTGTAACCAGGCAATAAAGTGCTTGTGAAATGTGATGGCCATGTTGGAAAGCAAACATCCTCAACAATATTGCTATTTTAATGTTTATCACAACAAGTATTTCAATGATCACTGCAAATCGGGGTTCACAAATCATCACATGAAATTTGTCAAAGTACTAAAAATACCATTCATGAACATAGTAATGCAGAAAATAGGGTAACAGGAGTAAGCCATTTCTTCTTCGAATCTTCGATATGATCATGGCTGATTATCTAAGTCAGTATCCCTTTCCTGCCCTCTTCCCATACCATTGATATCTTTAGTTCTAAGAATTATATCTAACTCCTTCTTGAAAACATTGAATGTTTTGCCATTAATTACTTTCTGTGGCAAATAGTGGAAAAGATAATTCTCCTCATCTTAGTCATAACTGGACTACACTACCTTTACAATCTGACCCCAGGTTCTGGACTTCCCAGTTAGTCATTTGGAATATCCTTTCTGCCCTGTACAATTGCAACCACACATCCCTGCTCCTGTACTCAAACTCTAACTATGTAAGCCATTATACCTTTCCCTTTCTTCACTGCCTACTGATTATGCATGCCTACCTTCAGTGATTGGTGCATAAGGTCCCAGATCTCATCGTACCTCTCACTCTCCCAATCTGTCACTAATCAGATGATAAATCAGACTTCAAAAACAAAATTTGCTGGAAATTCTCAGCAGGTCTGGCAGAATTTGCAGAGGGAAAGCAGGGTTAACACTTTGGGTCCAATCTCCCTTCCTCAGAACTGATTGTAGCTGGGTAAAGATCGGGTAGACAGAGGAACCTCGATTATCCAAAGGACACAGGTGGGGAATATTTTGTTCAGTTAACCGAATGCCGGATATCAAATGCCAAATAACATAGTTTAACCAAGCATCCGGATCTTGAAATCTTGTCCAGAGAATCTGAAATTCGGATAATCAAATGCCAGATAATTGAGGTTCCTCTGTATATGCTGGAGATAGGTGGGGGAAGGCGAAGGAGTAGACGATAGGTGAAAACAGGACCCAAATGAAGTGAAACATAATTGTACAGACAAAGGAATGGGTTAAAGGTCAGCCTGTGAGAATGAATTGCTGCTAATGAGGAACATTAGGACTTGACAATAAGTTGTCTCTGGTAGCAGCCCATGTGATGACAAGGTGTGGGGGTTGGGATAAGAATATGGGGGAGATGCCCAACACTATCAATCAGCCATCCTGTTCTTGCCCACTCACTCAACTTGCCCAAATCACACTGAAGCATCTCTGCATCCTCCTCACCTTTCATCATTCCATCCAACTTAATCTGCAAATTTGGAGATATTATATTTAGCTCCCTCATCTAATCATGAATAAATATTGTGATTAACTGGGGTCCAAGGCTGATCCTTGCAGTATCCCACTAGTCAGTGCTCCCTGCCACTCAGAGAAAGACCCATTTCTGAGTCTAGTCTGTATGGGTTCAAAGTTATGGCTCATTTAATGGCGATGTTTTGGTTGCTGCCAGTTTCTTGTGGACACAATACTACATGACAGAAGTTTCTGCATGTCTCAGGCCATATGCCCCAATCCCACGACATGCATGACATTCCAGTTACTGTTTAGAACTACCCGACAACCACCTCCCTAAGATCCCTGACAGGACTTGCCCTTTCCAACTGTTGGGTTACCTCATTTTTTTGTACAGTTTTAAGTATAATGCACTTTATCAATTGTTTCCCACAGCTTACCAGTTCATTTAAATAGTCTTAAGATGTCTGCTAATTATTTGTAGCTGGAATGGATAAATGGCTAACACACTCCATTAGTCAATTGTCCAAGGGACAAAAAAAACATTCATTTTTATCTCACAAGAATCATCATGAGCAATCTAAATCCAATAACCCATGATTTTGCAAGAAAAAATAACCTTGGAGATTTTTATTTTCAGTCATGGGACATTGGTATCACTGCTGGCCAATATTTATTGGCCTCCCCAAACTGCCCTTGAACTGAGTGGTTTGCTCGGTCATTTCAGGGGTGATTGAGAGTCCATCACGTTGCTGTGGCTCTGGAGTCACATGGAGACCCCTCCAGATGAGGATGGCAGATTTCCTCCCCTGAAGGACATTAGTAAGTCAACTCAGTTTTTTGATAATAAGCAATGGTTTCATGGGCATTAGTAAATTCATAGTTCAAGACTTCTTATATTGAATTCAATTTCCACCATCTTTGTGGAGAGTTGCAAACGTTGGTCCTTAGGACAAGAGCTGAGTTTCTGGATTAATAGTCTAGTGGTAATACGACTTGGCTACCACCTGCCCTAGTGACCTTTGGAGGCAGCAGTTTCACTAAGATACGATTTGTTGTAAGATACCTTGGTTTTCTGCAAATTCAATTTGATGATATCCTGCATTGAGGTCAAGTTTAGTAAAGTGTTTCTCTATCAACTGTTATCAATTCCTGTGTTTACCATGTTTTGCTCTGATGGAATTGTATAGGTTTCTCTGAGATACTCCCTTCCTAATACTGAAACAATCCATGTTCACATGCAGCAAGCCAACAGGTAGACTTGGGTTGAAATTAGCAGGTAATGTCCATGCCATGTAAGTGACAGATAATGACCATCTCCAATAAGAGAGAATCTAACCATCACCCCTTGACATTCAAGAAATTGCCATCACTGAATTCTCTACTGTAGCATTCTGCGGGTTACCATTGACAGGGCATGAATTGGGCATTGGATGGTGACTTGGATAGTAATGTTGCACAAGGGTATGTGGGCAAGGCAAGAGATTAGCACAATATAATAGAGCCAGTGCAGACCCGATGAACAGAATGATCTCCTCCTGCATTCCTATGTTTACTGCACTGCAAAGGCAAGTCAAAGACCAAGAATTCTGTGGTAACTAATTCAGCTCCTCATTGCCCAAAGCCTGTCCAGCATCAACAAGGAATAATTCAGGAGTGTAATGGACATCCCTCACTTGCCTGGATGTTTCAACACCATCTAAGATAAAGCAGTTCGTTTGATTTGAAGCCCCATCCACCCATCACCTTCAGTTTTCACTTCCTCGATCACACACAATACCATTTACATTATGCACACCTTGTTAGAACTCCTTAGACAGCACCTTCCAGACACATGACCTCAAGAACATGGAAGGATTTGTCAGCAGATCCACCACCACCTGCAAGTTCTCATCTAGGTCACACAGTACTCTGACTCGGAACAATATAATTCCTTCTTCACTAGCCAGGTCACAATCCTCAAACTCCCTTCCTTTGATTATTTGAGTTTCAATTTTGTGTTCAACATCATCAACATCACCAAAGTCATACTTGGCTGATAGTTGTCTCAAGCAAATGCAATTGTGATCCATTGTCTCATTTCTTTGTTGCTTTAGACATTAGGACGATTTTCTTTTGGAATTTTTTTTCTAAATTGTGAACAAGGTTGCCAGTGCATTTGCAGCTCAGTTGAAATTATTTTGTTCAGAAGCAGGCATCACAAAAATATCTTCCAATTGTTCAGCGTCTAGTGGAGAAGAGAACCATTTTGTATTTGTTCTCGATGACAGTAAAACCTGTCATTTTATCCTCCAAATGTCAGAGCCAGTTTTGCCAACATGGGAATATAAATTATGGCTGCAAATGTACTTTAAAAGCTGCTAGATTGAGCATTGACAATGCCACATTCATCAGTATAGTGACAAACACTTGCTGTAAAAGTGCTCCTGGTTGTTAGATGGGAGTCTATCTGCACTTAACACAACCTAAGTTGGCTCTGTGTCTGCAACATAAAGTGCTATTTCTCTGCAGCAGTTTGGGAAATCCTTTCAAAAAGGTTTATACCTGGAAGCAATTCTCCTTATTTTGTAATGTCAGCATTTTCTCTGTGGTGTACTTGGGACCTAAAACAGCCAAAACAACAGATTTTAAATTGCACAAGCCAGCAATGGTGTATGTCATTAAACTGCTTCTTCAGGCTCCCCTTGCTGGTACAAACGTGTGTGGCAGTAACAAGTGAACCAGAATGTACTTTGCACCTTTTAAAGTATTATGCATTACATAATAGGTGGGGTGGCAGACTTCTGACATTAAACTGACATTAGGTGTCATGGTGGCACAGTGGTTAGCACAGTTGCCTCACAGTACCAGGGAACTAGATTCAATTTCAGCTTTGGGCGACTGTCTGTGTGGAGTTTGTACGTTCTCCTCATGTCTGTGTGGTGTTCCACCAGGTGCCCCAGTTTCCTCCCACAGTCCAAAGATATGCGGGTTAGGTGGATCTAGCCATGGTAAAGATGTGGAGAAGATGTTTCACTGGTAGGAGAGACAAGGACCTCAGGACACAGCTTCAAAGTAAAGAACGACATTTTAAAACTGAGATGAGGAGGAATATCTTCATCCAGAGGATGGTGAATCTGTGGAACTTGCTGCTGCAAAAAGCTACGGAGGCCATGTCATTCAGTATATTTAAGACAGAGATAAATAAGTTCTTGATTAGTAAGGGAATCAAGCATTAAAGGGAGAAGGCAGGAAAATGGGGTTGAGAAAAATACCAGCAGAGAGGACTCAAGGGCCTTATGATTAGATTAGATTTCCTACAGTATAAAAACAGGCCCTTCGGCCCAACAAATCCACACCAGCCCTCTGAAGAGTAATCCACCCAGACCCATCTCCCTACCCTATATTTACCCCTGACTAATGCATCTATCACTATGGGCAATTTAGCTTGGCCAATTCACCTGAATTGAATACACATCTTTGTGATTGCGGGAGGAAACCAGAGCACCTCGAGGAAACCCACACATACACAGGGACAATGTGCAAACTCCACACAGACAGTCGCCCAAGACGGGAATCAAATCCAGGTCCCTAGCACTGTGAGGCAGCAGAGCTAACCACTGAACCACCGTGCCGTCCCTTATGCTTCATTCTGCTCCTATACCTTATGATCTTACAGTGTGTGAAAAACATAAAAGCTTACTTATTAGTGTAGAGTCATCAGTGTTTGAAGAAATTGATGTTGAGGCAATACAAGTCTAAACATTTTGATACTTCACTTGAAGATGAAACTCTCCTGCTCTTTAAACAAATAGCATTTGACATTTCATCTCCAACTCTCACTCTTCTGGAATATTGTGTCCTATTCTGGTCTCCTTCCTACTGTAAAGATGTTGTGAAACTTGAAAGGGTTCAGAAAAGATTTGCAAAGATGTTGCCAGGGTTAGAGCATTTGAGCTAGAGGGAGAGGCTGAACAGGCTGGGGCTGTTTTCCCTGGAGCGTCGGAGGCTGAGGGGTGACCTTATAGAGATTTACAAAATTATGAGGGGCATGGATAGGATAAGTAGACAAAGTATTTTCCCTGGGGTGGGGGAGTCCAGAACTAGAGGGCATTGGTTTAGGGTGAGAGGGGAAAGATATAAAAGAGACCTAAGGGGCAACGTTTTCACACAGAGGGTGGTATGTGCATGGAATGAGCTGCCAGAGGAAGTGGTGGAGGCTGGTACAATTGCAACATTTAAAAGGCATCTGGATAGGTGCATGAACAGAAGGGTTTGGAGGGATATGGGCCAGGTGCTGGCAGATGGGACTAGATTGGGTTGGGCTAACCGGTCGGCATGGACAAGTTGGACCAAAGGGTCTGTTTCTGTGCTCTACATCTCTATGACTCAATGACTCTATTTGCCATATCTGTTGTCATGTGCTGCAAAGGTTTTGCTTTGGGTACATTAGAATCTTTCCTGTGTCTCTTTGACTCCAGGTATGAATAATTTGCCATTTTGCAAGAATAGAAGATTGTGATGAAGGTACCAGAGTGCAAATTACACTTCACTCTTCCCCACTCTTGCAAGCTGGTTGCTTTTAAGGTAAGATATGCTCTTATAATAGACCATGTGTAGTTACAGTGGTATGGAACTAACTAGGTACATTATTTATTTCCAGACATTCCAGGGAAGAGTGCAATTTTCTTTTCACTCAGTTAGTAATATAGATGGAATGATAGATAAAAGAAAGAATCTATTGTTCCTGAAGCATATGCATGTGAAATAATGCCTTAAGAACAATGCTGAGTTAGTAAATCTCTTTCTACACTAATTGCATCTGCTATCTCTTGCTGACTATGGAAAAAAAAATAAACTTATTTTAAATGATTGCCACTTTTGTCAATGTCACAGCTCAATACAATCTTAGCTCCACAATCTGGAGTTTCAACTTCTTTTCTCAGGTCAGCAACACTAAGACAGGAGATATCTCAGTGCCCCATAACAAACAGGGGATAAGCTGGATCAGGAGCCTGCATGTTCATTCAATGATGGCAGGGTTTCCTAGGAGTCAGATTAGGTGATCCCACAATGGGAGTAGAGGCAGCCAGCTACTAGCTGCCACTTTGGCACAAGGTCAGCCTCCAGGTTTTGGCACTGCGCGAACGATAAATAAAAAATACAATGAAACCAACAAAGGCCTACAGCCTTCACCCCTCCCAGACATGCTCAATCCATGTTAACCCTTTACGTCTAACTGGTAGAAAGTAAAGACTGCAGACACTGGAGATCAGAGTCGAGAGTGTGGAAAAGCAAAGCAGGTCAGGCAGCATCTGAGGAGCAGGAGAATGACATTTTGGGCATCAGTCCTTCATCAGGAATGGTGAAGTGTTTATGCCCGAAACGTTGATTTTCCTGCTTCTCCGATGTTGCCTGACCTGCTGTGCTTTTCCAGACCCACACTCTTGACCTTTGCCTTCTAACACCCTGTACCCAATCCCAAAGTTCCCCCTACCCCTTAAGCTACCCCATGCCCTTCTATGCCAATTTAGTGCTAACATGCCAGTTTATGCCATGCATCCACCACACTTTGTCCAGTCACTCCATGCCAATTTAAATAGTATTCATCAAAGGAAAACATCAGGAGCCATATTGACATAGAATGAAGTCACAACTCTATTGATGATGTCATTTTTTTTTGAAAAAACACTGTCATTGATAACAAAAAGACATTAATACATTTAACTTCCTTCTCTTTTGAAAACAAACACTTGCATTCTAAGTTACTTGACAGCTTTAACAGATCTTTGATAGCATGATAGTTTTGTCAATGGGACATTTCATTGACAGTTCTTGACAGTTCTGCAATCAGTTTATGCGCATTTATTTCACTTTCCTGTCTACTTTTAACAGCCTTAGTGGGTATCTGATTCACCCCTCTGGGCACAGACCACACCCCCATCTCCCAAAATGTCCTAGGAAAATATCCAAGGAGCAATTCAGTTCTTCAAAAGGGTACCATGGGGATTCAAATTAAATGAACTGAAACAGACTTGCTCTGAACTATTCTGCATCTGCACACTCTGGGTTCTTTACAATGGTGATGCAAAAATAGAGTTTAACAGGAGACAAATAGCCAGCTATGTTTGCAAACTACAAACAAGTGAAGCCTGGACCATCCCCAAACGTGACCCTACTGAAATCAGAAATGATGTATGCAAGGCTGGAAACTCCCAATTTCAAAGGAGTTTTGCTGTTTTCACTGTGACTAAGAGCACAGTGAAAATCTGCATGTAAATCATAAAGCCACCCACAAACCCATCCATGTGATTGTAGCAGGGAAAGGCTGCACTCTAACAAAGATCAAAAGATCTCTATGAAACACCTGGACACCTCTGGTCTCTCCCTAGTCTGCTGCTCTTTAGATGCATTCCTGAAAAAAAACTCTAGAAATACTGCAGGAGCTTCTCATCTCAGAACATTCTCTTCAGTTTACCAGGGCAGTGTAATAATCAGAGCTGAAAATGTGTCGCTGGAAAAGCGCAGCAGGTCAGGCAGCATCCAAGGAGCAGGAGAATCAACGTTTCGGGCATGAGCCCTTCTCCTGCTCCTTGGATGCTGCCTGACCTGTTGCGCTTTTCCAGCAACACATTTTCAGCTCTGATCTCCAGCATCTGCAGTCCTCACTTTCTCCCATTCATACATTACATGGTCATAGTAAAAGTCAAAACTAACACCATAAAAGAAGAAACTAATGAGGGTCTTATGCCTAATCAATAACTGAAAACAACTGAACATCCGTTACCCGTATCCCACCACCACTTACAATGAGCACCTTTTTCACTGAGTTAACAAGATTATATCCTTGCTTATATTTGTTATCTTATTGCTCATTTCTTTCCTTATTACATATAATTGTTAGCTTTCTGTGTGAATATACTAACTATACGCCCATCTTTGTTTTAATTAACAACACCATCTGGAAGATCCCTTCCAAGCCACTCACCATCCTAACATTGCCGATCCTTCACTGTGACTGGGTTAAAATTCACACTTACAGCATTGTGGATGCACCTGCACCAAATAGACTCCAGCAATTCAAGAAGGCCACTCATCACAATCTTCTCAAGAACAATAAATGTTGGCCCAGCTAGCAACGCCCATTCCTGGAAATATTTTTTTTAGTCCCAAGCAGTGATCAGACTGCACAAACATTAATTTAAACAATAATGTTTTTCAGACATGTTCACTATTGCTGAACGGTTGCCTGGCATTCATTCACTGATACACCTTCAATTGCTTACCAATTATTTCATAATCTTTATCAGTTAATTTTGCTTGAAGGTTCACTCTTTGTTCAAATGTTTCGCAGCCATGCTCTTGAAATTGCTGTGTAGCTGCACAATTATATTGTCAGTTAGTTATTTTAAGATATCACAATTATAAGAATCATACTGCCCTATTTAATACATAGAAGTCAAATGATAACATTATTACAATACCAAATCGCCTCAAGTCAGAAACAGAATTCTGCCATTCTCTTATTAACCCTTTCCTTACCTTGTAGTTTGGTTCAGTATCCTCAATGTTCTATTTCCTGTTCACTTGAAGCAGCAACAGAGAGAGGTAGATTCCAGTCACTAAGGTCAAATTTATAACCAGATCTGAGATACTACCTAATTTTATCTTTAATCTCTTCTCTTGTAAAAGCTTTAAGGAAATTGCAATTTTCCCACAGGTTACTTCAACATGTTGGCACAGCTCAGAAGTACAGTTTCACATTCTTCAAATAAAAGATTTAGAAATACCTCTCTTGGTCTTGTTATACCAATGGCAGACTATACAATCATTAGTCCATTTGCATTCTGTTTTGTTACAAATTATGGATATAAATGGTATAAAATATAAATTTTAAACATTCAATTCCACAACAGGAAAGATCTCTCTTAAGTGGAAGGACAGCAAGATCTGGGGATGCTGATCAAAGTTATCACATTGAGACTGAAGATGAAAAGGTGAAAAAGAGCATAAATGGAAATCCAGAGTTTATATAGAGGATCAGTGAGTACAGATGTTCCCCGGGTTACAAACACCCGACTTACAAATGCCCTTTGCTTACAAAACAACCTCTGTAAAGCCTAATAGTTTTAAAAATCAAGTTACATACAATGGTTCGTACTAACAAACTGGCAGACTACTTTGCGTGATGCCCAAGTCACTGCACATTTTCAGCAGTTTATCAGCCCAAGGAAGAACAATGCCAAACCGCCGTCCCCATTTTAAGTCAGATTGTGTAAATATTGTTGTGTGTGTTGTATTTTGATTTAAATGTTTTGTGTGTTTACCCTCATAATCATGGCTTCAAAGTGTAAATCTGATGCAAGTGATAGTGATGCATTGAATAAAAGGAAAACAAATCACTATTGAAACAGAAGCGGAAATAATAAAGTGATCAAGGAGAGGTGAAACGCCAACAAATGATTGGGAAAATTATAAACGACAAGGGGAGAGTAATGGCCCACATAAAAGGTTCTGTCCCAATGAAAGCGAGAATTATCACTAAGCAACACATTGGTCTAATTATCAAAATGATTAAAGGGTCAAAATCAGCTTAATATTCATATAAGCCTTGACTTAGTACAAGTGTTCTAGGTAAAATATATGCTCTACTGCAAGACAGACATTTGCATAATTGACGCTAGATGTGAACTGTACGTAACTTTTCCGACTTACATACAAATTCCACTTAAAAACAGAACTTGTTCGTAATCCTGTACAAAATAAAGACTTGATGATGAATATACACAAGACATTAATTAGGCTGCAACTTGAATATTTTTTCCAACTTAAACAATCTATTGGATGGCTGTATGCTACGAGACCTCAGAAACAAGCTCGAGAAATTAATAGGCAGCTAATTAGTGGAGTCCAAAACTAGAGAGGCGCAGATTTAAGGTGAGAGCGGAAAGGCAGTAAACGGGCAACTTTTTCACACGAGGGTGGTGCATGTATGGATTGAGCTGCCAGAGGAAGTGGTGGAGGCTGGTATAACTACAACATTTAAAAGACATCTGGACAGGTACACGAACAGGAAGGGTTTAGAGGGTCATTGGCCAAATGCTAGCAAATGGATCTCGATTAATTTAGAATATCTGGTTGGCATGGATGAGTCCGAATGAAGGGTCTGTTTCTTTGTTGCACATCTCTATGACTAAGTGATGGAGTCAGGAATCAGACAAAGTTCTAGGGAGCAGAGAATGTGCAATGTTCACTGGCTGTATGCTTGTAAAAGGGCCTCAGAAGTAGCTTGTGAGCATCAGTACTTCATGCAACTGGGAGAGTAGAGATTGAAAATCAGCAATTGCTGGATGCGAGAGATTTAATATTTTGAATCAAAGAGGACTCAAGGAGAAATGTGATGAGCTTTATACTGATGACATGATGAGAAGCAGGAAGAATGAAAGGAAATGTCCAGAACAGTAGACAACAGGAGTGATTAAATGAACAAAAGAACATAAGAACATAAGAACTAGGAGCTGGAGTAGGCCATCTGGCCCTTTGAGCCTGCTCCACCATTCAGTAAGGTCATGGCTGATCTTTTCATGGTTCCAGCTCTGCTTACCCGCCCTCTCACCAACCCTTAATTCCTTTACTTTTCAAACAATTACCTACCTTAGCTTTAAAAACATTTACTAAGGAAGCCTCAACTACTTCACTGGGGCATGGAATTCCATAGTTTCACAAACCTCTGGGTGAAGAAGTTCCTTCTCGATTCAGTCCTAAATCTGCTCCCCCTAATTTTGAGGCTATGCCCTCTTGTCCTAGTTTTGCTTAACAGTGGAAACATTCTCACTACTTCTATCTTATCTATTCCCTTCAAAATGTTATATGTTTCTATAAGATCCCCTCTAGTTCTTTGAAATTCCAATGAATAATCCCAGTCTACTCAGTCTGTCCTCATAGGCCAACTCCCTCAACTCCGGAATCAACCCTAGTGAATCTCCTCTACACTGCCTCGAGTGCCAGTATGCCCTTTCTCAAGTAAGGAGACCAAAACTGCATGCAGTACTTCAGGTGTGGTGTCACCAGCACCCTACATAGCTACAACAGAACCTCCCTGGTTTTAAACTCAATCCTTTATGCAACAAAGGACAAAATTCCATTTGCCTTCTTAATTACCTGTTGAACCCGCAGATCACCCTTCTGTGATTCAGGTACAAGGACACCTTGTGAGCAGAGCAGCATGCTGTAATTTCTTACCATTCAAATAATAGTCCTTTTCATTGTTATTCCTACTGAAATGGATGACATGACATTTATTAACTCTGTACTCCATCTGCCAGACCTTTGTCCACTCACTTAAAATATCTCTGTCCCTTTGCAAAGATGCATGGTCCTCTGCACACTTTGCTCTACCACTCATCTTCGTGTCATCTGCCAACTTTGACACACAACACGTGGTCCCCAACTCTAAATCATCGATATAAATTGTGAATAATTGTGGCCCCAAAGCTGATCCCTGAGGCACACCACTAGTCACTGATTGCCAACTAGAATAGCACTCATTTATCCCCACTCTTTACTTCCTGCACCTTTATCTTATGCAGCAGCCTTTTGTGCGGCACCCTGTAAAAGGCCTTTTGGAAATCTAGATACACCACATCTACTGGGTCCCCATTGTCCATCATGTACATAATGTCTTCATAGAATTTGAAAAGTTGAGTTAAACATGACCTGCCCTTCATGAACACATGCTGCATCTGCCGGAGACAATTTCTATCTAGATGCCCTGCTATTTCTTCCTTGATAATAGACTCCAGCATTTTCCCCACTGAAGAATTTAAGCTGCCTGGTCCTTAATTCCCCATCTTTTGTTTACCTCCCTTTTTAAACAGTGGCATTACATTTGCTGTTTTCCAATCTGTTGGGAATACCCGAGAGTCCAGTGAATTTTGGAAAATTACTACAGGTGCATTTGCTATTTTTCCTGTCCTTTTAGCACCCTGGGATGCATTCCATCAGGGCCAGGAGACCTGCCTACCCTGAGTTCCATTAGCTTACCCAACACTACCTCTTTCATGGTAATGATTGTTTCCAGGTCCTCACCGATGTTCGTCTCTTTGTCAATTACTGGCATGTTATTTGTGTCCTCCACTGTGAAAACCGACACAAAATACTTATTCAATGCCTCAGCCATTTCCTTATATCCCATTACTAAATCCCCCTTCTCATCTTCTAAAGGACTAATGTGTACTTTAGCCACTCTTTTTTGTTTTATAGATTTATCGAAACTTTTGCTATTTGTCTTTATATTCTGAGCTAGGTTTTTTCTCATAATCTATTTTTTCTTTATAGCTCTTTTTATGGCTTTCTGTTGGCCTTTAAAGCTTTCCCAATCTTCTAGTTTCTCGCTGATCTTGGCCACTTTGTATGCCTTCTCTTTCAATTTGATCGCCTCCCTTACTCCCTTAGACACCCATGGCAAATTACCCCTTTTCCTACAGTCCTTCCTTCTCACTGGTACATAGTTTTGCTGAGCACTATGAAAAATTGCTTTGGTAGTCCTCCACTGTTCATCAACTGTCCCACCATAAAGTCAAAGGTCATGGTAATGTTGGCGGTGAAGAAACAAAGCAACTATCCATAATGTGTGTGACTGCCAGAGTAAGGACCAGCTCTGTCTAAAAACAAAAAGAATACATGAACAACATGATTAATACTGGTACATGGCAAAGAAATGGAGGACAGAGGTCCTGTAATGTTTGAACTTGTATTCCATGATCCCTGAACTGTCCTGAGTGATCTATCAAAAATCTTGCAATAAGACTTTTGTCTATTGTTGATTAGAATTGATTGGCACAAACATTTCGAAACACTCAATGGTTGCACCCTTGGCACTGAATATACCCTTAAGGTTACATTTTTACACTCTGCTGGAAATTGGTTTACTCACAATATCTTAAGTAAGCTACTAACAGTTACGATCAAGCTTTGATTACATGCAAGAAATGGACAGTAGACTGACAAAACTTGATGCACATTTCAAGTTACTTAAATCTTCTCACATCTAGTGGTGCAAGAGGCAGACAAAGCAATTGTTTATGTCTGTTTCCATAATTAGAATTTGTTGGAACAAAGCACTTAGTCAGTAGCTTGAGAGGCACCAATCCACATCAAGCATGGCTGACCAGGAAATTCTCCCATTCTTAGAACCTACCATACACTGACCAGAAGGGCCTGTACATTGATCGTCAACCTGTTTGATATAATAAACATCCTTTCTGTGGCCATCAAGTCCTAGCGGGTGATACAAATCCAGAGCTTCTGTCTCAGAGACAGAAACAGTTCCCACTTCTGCACAAGGCCTCATGTGTCAAATAATCCAGCTGGGATTTCATAGATTAGTTTCAAAAATGATCCTAGTAATTATTATAATTTTAATTTCACCTGCATAACAAAAAGTATAAACATTAGCACCACAAGACAACTTTGATTTAAGCTGTTTGACTGCAGAATTTGAGAAGTAAACTATTGCTAACTCTTCATAGGAATCAGCAGCTATTTCTGTTAACGTGATGACAGCTGATTTGTTGAATGTCTGATATCACCAAACATTTTAAGACATCCTCTATCAAATAGATCAGGGCTGGATCCAATTCCAGTGAGGCCAATATTACAGCATAGTTTACACAGTCAAGGAGTTCTTATAACCACACAATAGCTTATGCCGACATCCTCAGGGAAAAAAAAAGTAAAAGCTACCATGTAAGTTTAGAAAGTCATTGAAGAATCATAAATATTTAAATATGGAACATAAGTCCAAGATCGAAAGGTGCTGAATAATACATGTTAGGAGGAGTTTGAAACTAGTTGTTTGCTGCATCATCTGCAAGTTTTGAAATTGTTGCCTGGATATCTCAGCCTAGGTCATTAACATTGATCCAGAAAAACTGTGGTCCTTATACTTATCCCTGGCACAAGCCAATTTTTACCCTTCTCGATTCCTACACTCCTAGGAGAGTGTTTCTTTTTTTATTCAGGAGATGTCAGCATCTCTGGCGAGCAGGCATTTATTGCTTATAGCTCGTTGCCCTTGAGAAGATGGTGGTGAATTGGCTTCTTGAACCACCATGGCCCATTTGCTGTAAGAACACACGCAATGTTTTTAGGGATGGAGTTCCATGATTTTAACCCAGTGACACTGAAAGAGCAGTAATGTACTTCTAAGTCAGGATGGTGAATGGGTCAGGGGGGGTCCTGCAGGTGGTGGTGTTCCCACTTATCTGCTGCCCTTGTCCATCTAGATGGTAGTGCTTGTTTGGAAGGTGATAACTAAGACCCCTTGAGAATTTCTGCGGTGCATCTTGTAGATGGCACATATTGCTGCAACTGAATGTTGATGGTGGAGATAGTAGATGTTTGTGGATGTGATGCCAATCAAGCGAGCTGCTTTGTCCTGGATGGCGTCAAGCTTCTTGAGTGTTGTTGGAGATCACCCATCTCGACAAGTGGAAAGTATTCCATCACACTCCTTACTTGTGCCTTGTTGACAGGCTTTGGAGAGTCAGAAGGTGAAATACATCATGTGTGAGTAATTGACCAGTAATGTTCAATGTGAAATTATGAAAAATGGAATATCAATTGTGTATGGTAATGAATCTATGGTTAGGTAATAAGATTTAGAAATGGTTCAGAGTTTATGAAAGATAATTGCTTTCGGTTCCTATCCCCCAGTCAGTAACATTACCGACAAACACAAAAGGCAAACAGTAAGTTACAAAGAGCTATCACTGCTGGAAGCACCAGTTTCAATGTATAATCTCAATTATAGCGCTGCATTTGCTTTGAGTCAAATGAGACCATAGTATAACATTACATTGAGATAGGGACTGGGAAATATAATCATTTTAGTTCATGGAAATGAAGATTAGCCTGTCCAATGTTACATGTATATCACATATCAATTACCTCATGTCAAATCTCTGGATATTTTGATTCAAAATCCTTTTCTGCATCATCAGCTGTGTTTTGATTACAACAATACTTTAATTTTTGCAATCATAAACCATTTTTATGCAAATATATGCAGTGCAATAGTGCTCCTTTGATTATTGCAAAATTGACCGTTATTAGAAAAATAGTTTTCTAATCTGACATGAGTTCAGCTTATATTTATAGTTTTCCAGATTATTCCTATATTCGTGTATGGTGTTCTGAAGAAGTGTCACTGCACTGAAAATGTTAACCCTGCTTTCTCTCCACAGCTGCTGCCAGACCTGCTGAGTTTTTCCAGCAAATTTTGTTTTTATTTCAAATCTCCAGCCTCTATTCTTTACTTTATTTTGATGTTTTAATTGTTGTTTCATTTGCACTTCATTTATTTATTTCACTTTTATGTTAGCTTTTTTTTAAAAACACTCTAATCTTCTGACTTTTCATTTATTTAAATTGTTTAAGAAGATAAGAATAACTTGCAGTTGCACAGTACCCTTCACAAAGCACAATACAGGGAGTCCCCAATTACAAACATCCGAGTTACGAACGCTTATACTTCTGAACACGATCCCATACAGGTTTATAGTTTTAAAGATCCGACATACAACATTTCCTGCAATTAGATCAGTTGTTTTATATTGTCCTGCACTGTGTTCCAACTTGCATACAAATAAACATGCGAGCGAACTCAGGAACGGAACTCACTTACAACCTGGGGACTTGCCTGTACTGCCAAAGAAATAATTTTGAAATATGGATAACCATCCCCCCGCTGCCTGATGTGAGACTCCCCTTTCTATGCTCACTTGTGCTTCCTGTTAATTATTTCCAATTAAAATAGGTATTGGAACAAAATTGCTGTTAACATCATGGAGCGTTTTCTATTATTTCTTCACAATGATACAGCAACTTCAGAAGAAGGGCAGATTTGCACTTAAACATAAACATCCAAACATTACTGACTAAGTTGCTGTGTTCTGCTAAAAAGCTAAGATTTCAGTTGTATCTCAGCAAATGCTGGCAATTTAAACAATTTCCAATAGGCATATGCATGTTTTAATTGAGCTGATGACTTGGATGCAGTCCCCCAAGGCTAACTTCATGTAAAGTGAAGAGTAATTTAAAGTGTCTGAGTATTTCCAAATAAGTGCGATTATCAGTCTGTTGAATATTGAATGCTGAAGAAGGATTTTTATGTAAATACAATAAGTAGCTAGCTTTTATTAAGCTCATTATCTTCTGACACTTGTGTATTGTCTACAAGCTTATACAGTTGAAGATATAAAAGTTAAAAAGCACGATCAAAGTATTCATAATATGTTTGATATTTTCTTCTGTGTATATCAAAAAAAAATCCCACTACCCTACCTGTCTACAGCAATGAAGAACAGTCAAATCAGACCCAAAATATTCAGTCAGTTTCTTTCCCCACAGATGGTGCCAGATTGCTGAGTTTTTCCGACACATGTTGTTTTTATTTCAGATTTCAGCTTCCACAGTGTTTGAGCACAGTGCACAGTTGAGTTAGGTCTTGGATAATAATATCTAATGTGTGTAATATTTGTTATAAACTCACTGACTTACTCAGCGACCATGGCTGTATTTCTCACACTTTATATCCTGCTGTATAAAGATTCCAAACCCCCAACTTTTCCATCTCAGTTATATCCGTTCCAAAGATACAACCTTCCAGAACTAGGCTTCCAATGTATCTTCCTTTTTCCTCAACTAAGGGTTACCCCTCACCTGGCAATATGAGGTGACCACGCTAACTGCGGTTCTACACTGTCCATCCTCCTTGAGGCCTGGATGCTCCAGATCAAGGAATAACACCCCTCCCACCCCCACACCCCTTTCCCATCCATACTTTACTGTATCCTCCCCATTCAAATACAATTTTCCCCTATCACAAATATTATTTACCCTCACCCCATCTCCTGCCTGAAGCACCAGTTCCCAGAAATTAGCTTGCATCAGAATGACATTCAATCCATAACTTCTTGGTTGGAAAGGCACTAGCACAGTCCATATCAAAATGCAGCAAGATCTGGGCAACATCCAGGCTTGGGCTGATAAATAACAAGTAACATTCATGAGGTACGAGTACCGGGCAATGGAAACCTCTAAAAAGAGAGAATCTAACCAATGTCTGTTGAAATTCAATGGCATTACCATCTCTGAATCCTCCATTTTTGAATGTCTTTAACAAACTGAACAATACATGAAAATAAGGTAGTTGCCAGTCATTAGTGAGGTTCTGAACTCACATTTAAACCTGAAATTAAAACCAGAAATTGTTTTCTCAGCATCAAGATTCAGATTTTTAAAACATTTTCTCACATTTTCTGCCATGACTCTCGAATTCCACCCCAAATCTCTTTGTAAATCTATGTATGTAATTCTGAACTCAATTACTTAATTCTTTCCCCATCTTCCTGGTTTAGTGCATAGCAGAGATGACATCCCCTAGATAACTAGTCCTAAGATTAGCTACTTTTCAGATTCACTGCTTCCTTACATCCCTTACACAAGTTCCATTTTTTATGTTTTCAACGTTACTAGTTCCCATGCAGATTTTGCAGGTCCACCTAAACATCTGCAATCTCAATCTCTTTGTCTGTGCATGATCTCAGCTAAGTCTGCCCATAGCCCTATGCAATGTCTCCTCACTTGTCTCCTTCCAACGACTCTAGGTTGTACAATGTCCCAGGAGACCATGACCAACATAGTTTCACCAACATTTTTCTTTCTTCAAAACCGCCCCTTTAGACTGATCTCTAAAACAACTGGAAAAGAAATAGTTGGGTTCTAAGCTTAAGGCCTCCCAAGGTGACCATGTTTCCCCCACTGCAATCTTAAGCTCCCATTCTACTTCCTGTCTTCTTTTCTCAGCCCTTCCCTTCTCTTCCAACTTAAACATGTTATAAATATCTAATGTAAAAATTTCATCCTATGTAATTCATCAAGGTGATTCTCAATTTTGACAACTTACTGCTCAGATGTAGCAGCAATGACACAGTCCAATGCCACAGCCCTTAAATGCCTAGCCATGGTTGGGCTCCCCCACGATGAGCTTGACCTCACCCCTGCCATTGCCTCAGGCTGCCTGCTCCTGTTCTCATCGCCAGTCCCCTTGTGCTGCCTGCTCCTTCTGTCACTACCTTGAAAGAGTGCATTTCACTGGTTTCGTCATGTTACGTACCATTTTGTAGAAAAAACCATTAAAGTTAGATTTACATTTGACATTTAACTGATTCGCATCCCTTTGTGCCAATTAACATAAAAGTAAATAGCTATCTGCTATTACTTATCCCCTTCACCATTATGTTAGGAGATGACAATCTACATGGACAAAAAAAATCAACATAATTATTTGAGTGCGCACTTTGATGTAGGCTACCTTTGTTTGGAGAGACATTTGCAAATGAAAGTAATACCAACTGAAAATACATGTTGATATACATAACATGAACCCTATCACAGACTTTGTCTTTTAACAGTTAGTGATTTAAGATGTTATATATTCTGTAAGAGGCGAATAATCATAATTCAGCATTTGAACTGCTGCAGGTAGTTATTCACTCTTTCACAGTTAATTCTGTGTGTAGCGCTGCATAATAGCAAACCCTTTCAAGGTAACACATTTTGTGCCAATTAGTAATGTAACCTCTGGTAACCAATTTCATGCTGCCCTTATTTATTTAATTGAGATATATTTAGAAAGGAGCTACATGAAACAAATTTGTTTTTGTTACTGATGAATCTTGCTTAAACCTCGAACTCCAGGCATACCTCTCTCAAGCATGTTAAAATCAAGACACATTATTGCTTCCTGGTGCCTGGTGTGCAATCCCTAAAATGCAGTCCATTACAGCATCTGTGGGTTACCAGATGAAAAGCTACATCAACAATAAATGCAGCTACAAATATTAAGTAGTCATAGCAGTAACATGGCGTGCCGTAAAAAGGAAAACTAAATGTCAGTACCTAGCACTGTAAAACTTGCTAAAAGGAGATTGAAAGGACAAATAATTTGGTAATTGAATATAGTTTAAGTTTAGTTCATCTGGAGATGAAGCAAGGGAACTCTCAATAAATGCAAGCAGGAAGAGATCACAAACTATTTGTAGAGGAGATTGCAAGTATAGACTGAAGCCAAGGAGAGCCAGAAGAATAGACTAGGGATCAAAACAAGGCAAGAAAAAATCAGCTGAAAATTCATCCTGAAGTAATGTAATTATATGCATGCAAATTCACCAATTTATTCTACATACTCAGTGGATCTTCAAGGAAAAATTGCACACAAATCCAATTCCAGAACAGTTGTATTTATTAAAATTCTCATAAAGCGTTGGAAGAGAGAGACCTCAAAACACTGTGTTAAAAAGTTAATTACATACAGATTAGAAGCAGGAATAGGCCACTCAGCTCCACATGACACCTCCCCTATTCACCATGATCGTGGCTGTTCTGATTACTCCAACTATTCCTGAGAATCCATCATCCCATTGCTAATACATACTGGTTACAACATCCAGAATGACATGTGATTAATAAAGTTCTGACCATAGCATTGAAAAGTAATTTTATCATCTTGTAGTCTTACAAGCCTAACTAGATATAAGTTAGTTAACCATTTAATGTGATCTGATTTATCTTTAAGTTAATATTTTATAACACTATATCTCAATCATTAATTTTCCTTAGACTTCTTCCAAAAATAAATCTTTCCAATTGCGTTATAAAAATTTATTGAAAAGGAAGAGAAATATTTTCAATTAATTGATATCCCATCTACCAGAAAGAGAACTAAATGTCCATGGATATATACCATGGCAGAAATAGGATTCAGAACTGCATGCCTTCTGGAAAATGTCCTGAGTTATCGGGACAACTCTACCATGATGAGCAATTGACTTATTTCAGGATACAGTAGAAGCTCTGAAAAAAACATTCCACTGGCAGCATCTTTGATTCTAATGTAGCCAGTATATTCTCTAAAGGAAATTTTAATTAAAATATCCTTTTTAAATGGATCCAATTTACTAACAGCACATTACATGCCTTGGGTCATCCTCCATTCAAGTTAAGAAAGTCAGATTTTCTTCACATTTTCCAATTACACATCCCTTTCTAATGTGAGTTTAATTTTGCCTGTTGTACATTGCCAATTTTAATCACTCTCCACATTGATGGCCATTCGTTCAGTTGTGTTCGCCCTAAGCTCTGAAACACCATCCTTACCCCTCTTACTTTCTCCACCTCACTTTCTTATTTTATGATACTCATTAAAACCTGGCTCTTTCACCAATTGTTTCACCATTTTTCAATCAGGATCAGGAACCCTGGGCTGATCCCTCCCAGAAATCAGCTAAGTATCGTTCTCAAGAGTTTCTCTCCATGAAGCTTGTGTGTTTTGTCTTGCAATTGCCCTAAATTTGTCTCATTGACCAGGACCAACACCTCTAATGACACCCCTCTTATCCAATTCTCCCACTCCCCATAGGCAGAAGTACTCACACTGCAGGATATCAGAGGCCTGGCCCCAGGCGTGCATCTGGTCAAATGATGGTACACCAGAGTTGTCATTTTGCATCAAAATAGTGGCACTGCGGCTTCTCCCGTCACAGAGGCAGCATGGCTGACATTTCTTTATACATATAACTGCACAATTGGATACCAATTGCTGACTAAGCACCAGGCCACATAGCTTATCTGTCCATCTGTAATACCCATTGTGATTACCAGCTTCTCATTGCTCAACATGGGACCATCACACACAGGGAAGCCTTCATTCATCCCAAACATTCAGTTTTAATCATCAACACCAAAAGCGAACTGAAATCGAACAAACAATTTGCATTTATCTCTTGGAACAGAAACTAAGCGTGTTCATGTTGAGCACCAACAATTGTACGGCCAATAAATGATTACTGCACTTAGCTCTCATTTACTACAACTGGTGACCTGATAGAGGTTTATAAAATGGTGACCTTATCGAGGTTTATAAAATAATGATGGACATAGATAGGGTAAATAGACAAGGTCTTTTCCCTGGGGTGGGTGAGTCCAGAACAACAGGGCAAAGGTTTAGGGTGAGAGGGGAAAGATATAAAAGGGGCCTAAGGAGCAACTGTTTCATGCAGAGGGTGGTGTGCATAAGGAATGAGCTGCCAGAGGAAGTGTGGAAACTTGTACTATTATAACGTTTAAAAGGCATCTGGATGGGTATATGAATAGGAAGTGTTTCGTGGGGTATGGGCCAAATGCTGTTAATGGGGCTAAGACTAATTTAGGATATCTGGTCAGCATGGACAAATTACACCGTGCTGTACATCTCTGTAACTCAATAACTCTAATTCCTGTCTGGCTTGTTAACACCCTGTGCTGAAACTAATGTTCATCCTGCTCAATGCTAAAGGTAATGTTCATTCTGCTCAATGGCCTGATTCTCCTGCTCTCCCAGATCATCAGCCTCCATCACTATTTCTTTTTGTCTGTTCCAGCAAACTAGGATTATGCTGCTCACTATGTCTGTAGTATACTGCAAGGTGCTCCTAGACTGATCCAGGGAAAAGAACCTCACCTTGTCTGCTCGACCATGGCCCTGGTCAAAGAATGGGCTACATCATACCTACCCTTGGCCTCAGTCAGCGAAATGTGGAATGCAGTCATCAGCTATGGTCAGAAGAGTAGCCCTTGTCATCTAGAAACCATTCCTGTAAAGTATCTGGACCCTCAAAGCAGCATAAAAACAAGCATGTTCAAAGATGTAGCTATTATACGCTCTACCAGTGTACTGAGCACAAATTCTAAGTGGTGCCAGTTATCAAAGATCACTTGCACATTGATGAATTTAGTTGTGTTTATAAAACAGTCTTTACACTTGACCACTTCCTGGTCCTGGGGAAGGCAGCAATGGTACTGTATCCCGCTGCAGGGCTGCAGCACTGACCTCGTCATGGGGAAGCAAGGTGAACTGCTGTGGCCTGGCACAAATGACATCGGTAGCATCATTTATGCATTCGTAGGAGGACAATTGAGAGATCCCACCCAGGTGCCTCTTTGGAAGGAGCCAGTCACATCAATGTTCAACACAGCTGGCACCTTGGCATCCACCAGAATAGAATACCACCCGCTCCTTGGTTTTTTGGATAGGTTAAGTCATTCAGTATTCTGTTCTGTTTTGTTTGTGTGTGTTTCACTCAGTTATCTTGTAAGTCAGTTCAGCAGTTGGCATCATTTTGTGACAGTGTCCCAGGACATTCTCAGTCTGCAGCGACATTGTACCTTGTTCCGCTGAGAAAATGACATCAAGGACAATAGAGTCTGGCCTTCCTCCACCTCCTGTACATTTGGAGGGAACCTTCAGCTGGGACCTCTTCATGTGGAGGCTGCTCTTGGGTTCTGCTGGAGGTTGCTGCTGGTCCTGGGTTTTATGAAACATCAATTCCTTCTCTGTTTCTCTGGGCCTACAATAACAGCAAGGCCAACCCCTGCTGTGGCGGCTCTATCAGTCACAGTTACAATGAATCTGCGTGGGGAACATCAGAAACAGAACAGGTCCTTAGTAATGTGGGCACTCAGCATTCACATCACTCACATTACAATAATGGCTTTGCCTTTTCTCCAAGACATGGAGTACCCTGATACAGAGGGCCATGGAATGCCTGCTCAAGGAGCTTTGACATTGGATCTAATTCCAAGTGTGATGAAGCTGTTCCTTTAACCTAGCTGCTCCTTGGTTTCATTTTCAGGGAGGTCGAAAAAAACGCAGACTCCAAAAAGTCTGTTTAAGGGTTTTGGATCTAGTTTGATTATAACTAACAGATACTGCCTTGGACAACAGGCTTTTAAATTTTTGAAAAAAACCCTTGTACAATGAAAGGGGAGTAGCTGGTCCTCTCAGCTCAGCTTTTCTCGAGTTTGGTTTGGTGTTAGCACTGTAGTGTTGTAAAAGCTGCTAGACCCAAAGATCTCCGAAGAAGTCCATGCTGATCTCTGACTTCTCTCCTGTAAGAGAAGGTTTGATTTTTTCTTTTGCGCCAGGGGGTGTTTATGGGGATTATTGCAAGAATTGGATCAGTATCATTAAGTTGGGATAATCTGTGGTTTTTTTGGATAGGTTAAGTCATTCAGTATTCTGTTCTGTTTTGTTTGTGTTTCACTCAGTTATCTTGTAAGTAAATTCTGTTTTGTTTAGAACTAACTGATTTGACCAATGGCATCTCTCCTCGAATATCCTGCTTAAAATGACTAGCAAAGTTAGGTTCTGGGCTACCTTCCTGAAATGTTTTGAGAGGGCCAGCTTTGTCCATAACACAAGTAGTGCAGCACTGGTCATATCAAGAAGAGAGAGTAGGAACTTATAAATGCTGCAATCCTTCTCCCAATTCCACATTGCTCATGAAAGTCAACAGGCCATATAAGACAGTCATGCACTATATGGGTCCCCTTGTTGCAGTTACCCCTTGACTGGTCTCCTGTCTTTCACAAGTGGAGTTTGTGTTATGAGACAGAATAAATCACTGACTCCACCCACTTCAGCTGTGGTTACAACTATTTCCCATTTGTCGGTGAAAGACTACATAGATGATACTGTGAGTCTCAGGCTCAGCCCAGGTGAATCAATGTGCAGAGGAGTGGCAGATGGAATTTAATTTAGATAAATGTGACATGTTGCATTTTGGGAACGCAAACCAGATTTTATACTATTACTAATAGAGCCCTGGGGAAGTGTTGCTCAACAAAGAGATCTAGGAAGTGTAGGTTCATAGTTCCTTGAAAGTGGAGTCGCAGGGTAATGAAAAAGGCATTTGGCATGCTTGCCTTTATTGGTCAGTGCACTGAGTAAAGGAGTTGGGATGTCATGCTGCGGCTATACAGAACATTGATGTGACCATTTTAGAACACTGCTTTCAATTCTGGTCTCCTTGCTATAGAAGAAATTTACAAATATGTTGCTGGGATTGGAGGGTTTGAGCTATAGGGAAAGGCTGATTAGGCTGGGACCATTTTCCCTGGAGCGTTGGAGGCTGAGGGTGACCATATAGAAGTCTATAAAATCATGAAGGGCATGGATAGGGTGAATAGCCAAGGTATTTTTCTCAGAGTAGGGGAATCCAAAACTAGAGGGCACAGGTTTAAAGTGAGAGGGGAACAATGTAAAAGGAAGCTGAGGGGAAATGTTTTCACACAGAAGGTGGTACTTGTATGGAATGAACTTCCAGAGGAAATGGCAGAGGCAAGTGCAACTTAAAAGGCATCTAGATGGGTACAAGAATAGAAAGGATCTAGAACGACATAGGCTAAATGCTGGCAAATGAGATTAGGTCAGATGAGGATATTTGGTTGATGCAAATGAGTTGGAGTGTTGAGACACAAATTCCACAAATGATTTTACTTGATCTGCAGGACTGACTGTGACTCACATACAGACTCCTGACCCTGTTCTCCCCAAGTGATTGACTGAAAGTGCCCAAGCCCCTTCTGGATTGTGAGTGGATGCTGCTCGAGCTGACTGTACTGGGAACCACTGACTGATGACAAGCCCCATTAACTTGATGGAAAACTGGTTCCTTCACAATTTCAGTCATGGCAGTTTGGTGAAAGGACCTGTGGTGTGTTTGTCAAAACGGCTGCTGATGCATGCTGTAGCTGTAAGGTCGACATTGCACTGTACTGTACAGCATTGTCTGTCTAGCTCCTGGACTGATGACTGCTAACAACCATGACAAGCTGCCTTGTTCTACATTTGCACTGAACAGCACAGCAAAACACAAGTGCTCAAAGTCTTTAAGGTCCAGCGAAGGGGCAATAGTGCAAAAAGGCAAGGCAAAGCAAGAATTCTGTGAACATCCAGGCAGGCAATACTAAGAGAGGGAGCAGCCAGTTCTGAAATGCAGCCTGGTCCAATCTGTGCAGTGGGTTCCTGTTCCTGTGCACAATGTGTCCTTGCAGCAGCATCGCAATAATAGGTGAGAAAGGGTAGCACTAAACTACAGAAACATACTGTAACATGGTTCACACATGATGATGCGGAAAGGCTGATACTTACTGGATCCCAATGTCCATGAATGTGGGATGTGTGTGGTCAGTGCCCATGCAGTGTGCATTTAGATCCTGGTGACTGGTGCCCAGGTTGGAGATTCGGAGTGACAAACGGTGAGCTGCAGTTGTCAGCTGTTCTGATTGTCATGTCTGGAATTCTGAATGTCTAGTTTCTATCTGGTGAGTGGGAGAATGGAAGATTGCGTACTATTGAAAGGAAATTGAGCCAAAATGTGGGTGATAAGAAACAATGATCCATATTCATAGATCTCCCATTGCTCATAAGCTGGAATCTCATCTTGACAGCTAAGACTTGGTTAGAAAATGCAACTTTTTGGCCTCAAGTTCAAGAAAGTATTCAATGGGCAAAACTCTCACTGTACCCCACATTGTTTAGGGAATCAGAAGATACCACCTCCAATTTCCAGTTCTGCTTGGACAAAAAAAACACATATATTCTAATCAGTTCTACCCTCAAGTTTGCTGACCAGGAGCCTTCTATTGTGAAGCAGCAGGAAATGCTCACAGCTATCAGCAAGGAAAATCAGTGAGGAAACTACAGTCCTTTAGTCAACAGGAGGTGCTGAAATGTCCTCAAAGCACTTTGAAAACTACTGAGAGAAGATGCGAGATGGAGGCAAGGTGAGTTGGATGGCAGGTGAGTGGGGTGGGGAGGGGGGGGCGTGGATAGGGTGGTGGGGCAGAGGACATATTGTGCCAGGTGGGCAAATAATTAGGATGGTAAGTGGATACAGGGATAAGTTGTCAGGTCAGTGCATGAGTGTTTACATTAGATCAAAGGGTCATGACAAGGGTGAGGCATTTTGCATCTGGCAGGGTCAGGAAGTGATTAGATTAGATACAGTCATAGAGGTGTACAGCATGGAAACAGACCCTTCAGTCCAACCCGTCCATGCCAACCAGATATCCCAACCCAATCTAATGCCAGCACCTGGCCCATATCCCTCCAAAACCCTTCCCATTCATATACCCATCCAGAAGCCTTTTAAATGGTGCAATTGTACCAGCCTCCACCACTTCCTCTGGCAGCTATTTCCATACAAGTACCACCCTCTGTGTGACAAAGTTGCCCCTTAGATCTCTTTTATATCTTTCCCCTCTCACGCTAAACCTATGCCTTCGAGTTCTGGACTCCCCTACCCCAGGGAAAAGACTTTGTTCAGTTACCCTATCCATGCCCCTCATGATTTTGTAAACTTCTATAAGGTCACCCCTCAGCCTCCAACACTCCAGGGAAAACAGCCCCATCCTATTCAACATCCCCCTATAGCTCAAATGCTGCAACCCTGGCAAAATCCTTGCAAATCTTTTTCTGAACCCTTTCAAGTTTCACAACATCCTTCCAATCAGAAGGAGACCAGAATTGCACGCAATATTCTAAGTGTGGCTAACCAACGTCCTGTACAGCCGCAACACGCCCTCCCAATTCCTGTACTCAGTACTCTGACTAATGAAGGAAAGCACACCAAACGCCTTCTTCACTATCCTATTATCTGTGACTCTACTTTCAAGCAGCCATGAACCTACACTCCAAGGTCTCTTTGTTCAACAATACTCCCTATGACCTTACCATTAAGTATATAAGTCCTGCTAAGATTTACTTTCCAAAATGCAGCACCTTGCATTTATCTGAATTAAACTTCATCTGCCACTCCTCAGCCAGTTGGCTCATCTGATCAAGATCCCGTTGTAATCTGAGGTAACCTTCTTCACTGTCCACTACACCTCCAACTTTGGTGTCATCTGCAAACTTGCTAACTATACCTCTTCTGCTCACATCCAAATCATTTATATAAATGACGAAAAGTAGTGGACCCAGCACCGATCCTTGTGGCACTCCACTGGTCACAGGCCTCCAGTCTGAAAAACAACCCTCCACCATCACCCTCTGTCTTCTACCTTTGAGCCAGTTCTATAACCAACTTGCTAGTTCTCCCTGTATTCTATGAGATCTAACCTTGCTAACCAGTCACCCATGGGGAACCTTGTTGAATGCCTTACTAAAGTCCATCATGTCTACTGCTCTGCCCTCATCAATCATCTTCAAGAAACTCAATCAAGTTTGTGAGACATAATTTCCCACACACAAAGCCATGTTGGCTATCCCTAATCAGTCCTTGCCTTTCCTGTCCCTCAGGACATATACATCCTGTCCCTCAGGATTCCCTCCAACAACTTGCCCATCACCAACGTCAGGCTCACTGGTCTATAGTCCCCTGGCTTGACCTTACCATCTTTCTTAAACATCAGCCAATCTCCAGACTTCCGGCACCTCACCTGTGACTATCGATGATACAAATATCTCAGCAAGAGGTCCAGCAATCACTTCTCTAGCTTCCCACAGAGTTCTAGAGTACACCTGATCAGGTCCTGGGGATTTATCCACCTTTACGGAATTCCAAGACATCCAACACTTCCTCCTCTATAATCTGGACATTTTTCAAGATGTCACTATTTCCCCACATTCTGTATCTTCCATGTCCTTTTCCACAGTAAACACTGATGCAGAATACTCATTTAGTATCTCCTCCATCTCCTGTGGCTCCATGCAAAGCCGCCTTGCTGATCTTTGAGGGGCCCTATTCTCTCCCTAGTTAGCCTTTTGTCCTGAATACATTTGTTAAATATATTTGGATTCTCCTTAACCCTATTTGCCAAAGCTATTTCATGTCCCCTTTTTGCCCTCTTGATTTCCCTCTTAAGTATACTCCTTTGTACTCTTCTAAGGATTCACTCAATCTACCCTGTCTATACCTGACATATGCTTCCTTCATTTTCTTAAACAAACCCTCAATTTCTTTAGTCACCCAGCATTGCCTATACCTACCAGCCTTTCCTTTCAGTCTATTCCTAACAGGCATATACTGTCTCTGGATTCTCGTTATCTCAGTTCTGAAGGCTTCCCGTTTTCTAGCCATCCCTTTACCTGCAAACATCTGCCCCCAATCAGCTTTTGAAAGTTCTTGTCAAATACCATCAAAATTGGCCTTTCTCCAATTTAGAACTTCAACTTTTAGATCTGGTCTATCTTTTTTCACCACTATTTTAAAACTAAGTGCTCCCCCACTGACACCTCAGTCACCTGCCCTGCCTTAATTTTCAAGAGTAGGTCAGGTTTTACACCTTTTCTGGCCGGTTCATCCACACACTGAATCAGAAACTTTTCTTGTACATGGTTAACAAATTCCTCTCCATCTAAACTCTTAACACTATGGCAGTCCCAGTCTATGTTTGTAAAGTTAAAATCCCCTACATAATCACCTTATTATTCTTACAGATAACTGAGGTGTCCTTACGAATTTGTTTCTCAATTTCCCGCTGACTATTTGGGAGTCTATAATACAATCCCAATAAGGTGATCATCCCTTTATTTCTCAGTTCCACCCAAATAACTTCCCTAGATGTATTTCTGGGAATATCATCCCTCAGTACAGCTGTAATGCTATCCGTGGGCGGCACGGTGGCACAGTGGTTAGCACTGCTGCCTCACAGCGCCAGAGACCCGGGTTCAATTCCCGCCTCAGGCGACTGACTGTGTGGAGTTTGCACGTTCTCCCCATGTCTGCGTGGGTTTCCACCGGGTGCTCCGGTTTCCTCCCACAGTCCAAAGATGTGCAGGTCAGGTGAATTGGCCATGCTAAATTGCCCGTAGTGTTAGGTAAGGGGTAGATGTAAGGGTACGGGTGGGTTGCGCTTTGGCGGGGCGGTGTGGACTTGTTGGGCTGAAGGGCCTGTTTCCACACTGTAAGTAATCTAATCTTATCAAACACGCCACTCTCCTCCTTTGTTGCCTCCCTTTCTGTCCTTCCTGTAGCATTTATATCTTGGAACATTAAGCTGCCAGTCCTGTCCATCCTTGAGCCATGTTTCTGTAATTGCTATGATATCCCAGTTCCATATTCCTAACCATGCCCTGAGTTCATCTGCCTTCCCTCCTAGGCCCGTTGCATTGAAATAAATGCAATTTAAATTATTGTTCTCTTCTTTGTCCCTGCCTGCCCTGACTGTTTGAATCACTTCTTTTCTCAACTGTACCAGTCTCAGATTGATCTTTTTCCTCACTATCTCCCTGGGTCCCACCCGCCGCCCGCACCCTCCCCACCCCCACCCCCACCCTCACCCCCAACCACCTGACTAGTTCAAATCCTCCCAAGCAGTTCCAGCAAATCTCCCTGCCAGTATATTAGTCCCCTTCCAATTTAGGTGCAATCCGTCCTTCTTTTACAGGTCACTTCCACACCAGAAGAAATTCCAATGATCCAAAAATGTGAATCCTTCTCCCATACACCAGCTCCTCAGCCATGCATTCACCTGCTCTATCCTCCTATTCCTACCCTCACTAGCTCATAGCACTGGGAGTAATCCAGATGTTACTACTCTCGAGGACCTTCCTTTTAAATCCCTGTATTCCTGCATTCTCCCTTCAGAATCTCAACCTTTTCTCTTCCTATGTCATTGGTTCCAATGTGTACAATGACCTCCTTTGGGCCCTGTCCCCCTTGAGAACATTCTGCACCCTCTCTGAGACATCCTTGATCCTGGCACCAGGGAAGCAACACACCATTCTTATTTTTTGCTGCTGGCCACAGAAACATCGGTCTGTGCCTCGGACTAGAGAGTCCCCTAACACAATCGATCTCTTGGAACCCAACTTACCCCTCATTACGTTAGAGCCAGTCTCAATACCAGAAACTTGGCTCTTTGTGCTACATTCACCTGAGAATCCATCACTTGTTTGAAATGAGAATAGCCACAGAAGACTCCTGAACTAACCCATCTATGTGACTGTATCTGCGACTTTTTCACCTTACTACAACTGCCATCCATCACACCCCCTTGCTCTTGTAAACTCCTCATTGGCTCTAACTGTCGGTCCAACCGTTCGATTCGATCTGACAGGATTCGCAACCCCAATGGCATTTATTGCAGATATAATCGTCAGTAACCCATAAACTCTCCCTAAACTCCCACATCCGACAAGGTGAACATATCACTGTACTAAGGGCCATTTTTGCTTCTTCCAATCTGCAGACTCAGAAAATAGCACTGTCTTATTACTCTACAAAACACTGCTCCAGGCTAACTTAATACTAATGGCTTGTATTTTTAAGTTTAATCAAGAGACATATCTCAATAAAACATATAATCAAGAAAGATACCACTCTATTCACTACCACAGACTTACAGCAAGGGTCCAAGGCCTCATTTAAAACTATTCACTTATCTGTTTCTGTGCTGTGACCTCTCCCAAACAGGTTCCTCCAAGACCAGTTGTGAATTTCATTGTTTGTTAACTTTCCCAGATGCATTCCAATGTCCAGCAATACATGAATTCAAACAGCAAAGGCAGTAACTGCGCAGATTCACTGCTGTGTCAGTTAGCAATATGGGTTTCTTTTTTTTTCTCTCTCCTGCACTGACCTGACCATGTGCTTCCTTTGTCTGTCTCCTCTCCCTTTTAAAGGTACCATTGTTTTGACTTCTTTTCTCTCCAAAGTTCCAAAACAACACAACAGCGTATAAAACAGTAATTGCTGGGATGGAGTTGAGTCAGGGTGCTTTGGGTCACGAAGGAGAGGGTGTCAGGTTGGAGGCAGTTGCTGACCTGGAGAGGATTGCCAAGTCTAGTGAATTTAGATTGGGTTGAAGTGATAGATTATGAAACAGATGTCAGGCCAGTGAGATTGGGTCAGGTTTTAGGGTGGGACCAGGAGGCTGATGGAGATTGCTTGAGTCAATTATAAAGGATGTGATAACAGGACACTTAGAAAATACCAACAATAAAGTTCACATGGACTTATGAAAGGGAAATCATGTTGGACAAACCTGCTGGAGTTTTATGAACATGAAGATGAGGAAAAACAAGAGGATACAATAGATTTGGAATTTCAGAAAGCTTTTGACTAAGTCCCACAGAAAAGGCTATTCTGCAAAATCAAAGCACCTGGGATTGGTAGTAATATGCTGGCATGGGTTGAGAACTAGTTAAAAGGCTGGAAAGAGAATAAGAATTAATGGGTCATTTCTGGAATGAAAGGTTGGGTACTTGGGTCCAGCTATGCACAATATATATCCATAGTCTAGATGAGGGAATTGAGCAGATGACACAAAACAAACTGGGAGAGGGAATAGTGAGGAGAATGTAAAGAGACTTCAGGCCAACTTAGACAAGTTGAGTAAATGGGCAAATACATGGCAGATACAGTATAATGTGGATAAATGCGAAGTTCTCCATTTTGGTATGGAGAACTATCTTACTTCAATAGTGATAGTGTTGGAAAGTGTTATAGACCTGAAGTGCAGAGAAAAAAACCATTCCCTTCAACAAATCTGTATCTTCATGGATATTCAGCCTATAATTTTGTACTGATAATTTTGTCCCTATTACTTGCCTGAGGCCATTGAATCACATTGACACTGCATCAACCAGAAAAAAAATCAGAAGAGGTGCCTGTAGGCATCTACCTTAAGGGAGCTGGCCCTATTGTTTTACTTATTTAAATTAAGTGGACTGAAAATTATGCAAGGCCCTGTTTGGACATTGTCAACACCTTCTGATTTGCCTGCAGTCTCTGTCCACAGGCATCCAATATCCTCAGACAAAAAGAACAGGCAAAGATATTCTAACGCCACAGCTATACATCACTAGCTATTATTTGTTTGCCAGTAGATGCCCCACACCACTTCTGTGATTCCATGAAGTTAATCCATTTAAATCCCCAAATCCTTTGGCTTCCTGTGTCTTATTAATTTATTATTCATGTCAAGGTCACAATGCTCATTCTCCTTCTTTCATGTCAAAACCTTACATTTCCCAATTGTCAGTCTAAGCTTCTAATCAATTCAGAACTCTCTATATTTGATTTGCTGTTCCTTCCTTTTGTAGCTTGTGGCTTCACTTGTTTACATTGTCATACTTGGGGGTAGTGTGGTGCTGGAAAATTCCTGAAGAAGGGCTTATGCCCGAAATGTCGATTCTCCTGCTCCTCGGATGCTGGCTGGCCTGCTGCGCTTTTCCAGCACCACACTTTTCAACTCTGGTCTCCAGCACCTGCAGTCCTCACTTTCTCATACTGGGGGGGGTAGCTCAATTTCACACCCCAGTCCTATTTCTGGAACATTTACAAAATATAGAAACGTTAATGTTCTAGCAGTGTCCCCTTACTCCTTTCACTCTGAAGTCACACCTCAGAAACATTCTTTGATCCTTCTGACTGAGCCAATTTCAGATCCAGCTCAGGTGTTTTCTTTATTCATTCAGGAGATGTAGTTTGCTCTGGCCCAGTATTTATTGCCATCGCTAATGTGACTCAAGAACATTCTTATGGTCATCTTGCTTCTCAGAAGAAACCAGAGGTGTTGTCTATGGCTACATTAGCAACAAGAATAAGAGCTGCAGCTGCAGCAGCAGGAGCTAACACCAGTTAGAAAAGAGCACGCAGAGACATAATTGCCAAAGACTCATGGAGGCTGCAATGTTCAGGGTTGCCCACACCACACTCCCCCCGCCCCCTCCCCACCCCCAACTTTAAACAGAAGACCGACTGGGGAGTACTCAACCTGAGGAAGATGTCCCAGGTCTGTGACAACTTGCCTGATGTCACTAGTCTAATTCTTTTCTCTCTCACACACTCTCTCTCGCTCGCTCTGTCTCCACTGCCACGTAGTCTCCTATTGTCTTAACCATCTTGCCTGTATGAGGTCCTCTGTGTGGCTGCCCCAATACCCACTCATTGAAGGTCACATTGCGTCTGTACAGGACACTGGTTTGACCACTTTTGGAACATTGCCTGCAATTGTGGTCTCCCTCCTATCAGAAGGATGTTGTGAAACTTGTAAGAGTTCAGAAAAGATTTACAAGAATGTTGCTAGGGTTGGAGGATTTTGGCTATAGGAAAAGGCTAATTATGCTGGGGCTGTTTTCCCTGGAACATTGGAGGCTGAGAAGTGACCTTATAGAGGTTTGTAAAATCATGATTGGCACAGACAGGGTAAAAAGACAAGGTCTTTTCCCTGGGGTGGATGAATCCAGAACTAGAGGGCATAGGTTTAAGGTGAGAGGGGCCAGATTTAAAAAGCAGCTAAAGGGTAACTTTGTCATGCAGAGGATGGAATGTATGGAATGAGCTACCAGAGGCATCTGGATGGGTAGATGAATAGGAAGGGTTTAGAAGGATACGAGCCAAGTTCTGGCAAAAGGGACTAGGTTAATTTAGGATATCTGGTCAGTATAAATGAGTTGGACCAAAAGGTCTGTTCCAGGCTGTACATCTCTGTGGCTCCATGACGCTAAGTAATGGGACAAGTGTGGATCTGCACACACCTGTACGTTTGTCTGTACTGCCCAAAATGCTAGGTACATACTTCACTGATTTTTTTAAAATTAATGTGCGGGATGTGGATGTCACTGGCTACACCAGTATTTATGGCCCAAAGGATGGTTACGAGTCAACCACATTGTTGTGGACTCACATTTAGGCCATACCAAGTAAGAATGGTACATTTCCTTCTCTAAAGGACATGCCTCAGGCAACTCTCTGTGTGGAGTTTGCACATTCTCCCCATATCTGTGTGGGTTTCCTCCGGGTGCTCCGGTTTCCTCCCACAGTCCAAAGATGTGCAGGTCAGGTGAATTGGCCATGCTAAATGTAGGGGAATGGGTCTGAGTGGGTTGCGCTTCGGCAGGTTGGTGTGGACTTGTTGGGCTGAAGGGCCTGTTTCCACACTGTAGGTAATCTAATCTAATCTAATCTAATCTAATCTAATCTAAATGAATTTGATTATTGACAAATCTACAAGGGTTTCATGGACATCATTGGAAACTTAATTCCATCATCTGCCATGGCAGGGTTTGGACCCAGGTCAAAAAAACACTACCTGGGTCCCTGGATTAAGATTTTAGCAATAATACTACTCAGTCATCACCTCCCCTTGAGGAGAGGAAGTGTACACAGATATTGACACACACACACATACACACACACACACACACACCCACACACACCCACACACACACACACACACACACACATAGACACACACACACACACATACACACAGACACACACACACAGACACACATACACACACACACACACACACACACACACACACTCTGTCTCTCTCTGTCTTATTGTCATGGCCGAAGTATACAGCTTTTACTTGGGACAGCCACTTAGTGAGTGGTAGAGAAATGAGATAATCTCAATGTTAAATAAAGCTCATATATTTGCATGTTATAATTATATTTAAAGGACTTCTTCATTCTTTACTTATCTAGGTATTGGTCCAACATCCACATCTGGGGTGAGGCAGCTGCTGAAAGCTACATCCTGGTAACCACCAAGACTCTGGTCAACTCTTTGGTGGCCTTCAGCTCCAGAGGGCTTTGGCTTGATGAAAGTCTCCTGCGCAGATGGAAGTGCACCCTCTTCAGTCTGATTTGTTGGAGGCACAGGGGAGGTGAATAGGCAGGATACATCAGAAATGTCCTCACATGTAGCTCCTAGGGTGTGGTTCTGACACCCTACTCCCTGTGGGTACCTGCTGGCACCACCCTGTCTCTTTGAGAAACAGCAATATCTGGAGTGAGGTTGACACACCTGATTTGCCCTTTCTCCTTGGCATTGATGTGAGTAACGACCCATGGCCTGAGTAATGAAGTTGTGGTTTGAACTGGTATCCAGCAGCCGATGTGTTCTCTGCTCTGGGTCTCTGGGACAGCTACATTTTTCCATACAGACAGCCAGTGCACACACACTGGAGCCATCATAGCAGACAGAAGATAGACAGTCTCCTCCGTATTTCGCTCCAATCTAGCCTTCTACCATCACTGCCTGTTTCTCCCTTGTCTGTCACTGCAGGTTGGTCACGTCAGTTACACCTTCTGTATGGACCTGAGCTGGTGTCTAGTCTCCTGAAGTCCTCAAGCATTTCATCCTCCCCCAGCTGGAGAGACATGTCAGTGATGTGCTCACCAGATCATATCCCTGAGTCCACTCTACCTGTTGATCTGAAAGTCTCTAGGCTGCTGGAGGATGCAGGAGAAGATCGATCCTCTGAATGATCATAGGTTCAACCTCAAAGGTGCTGGTGCTGGAGGGGCTCTGGGGCCTCTGCCATTCCACTTTGCACTTCATGTCTTTGTGACATGGCTGAATGAGAGGCATTCACCTCCTTGAGCAAACTGGGCCCAGGATGCAGGAGTCTGATGGGACAGCATCTTTTGCTCCTCAAAATCGAAGAGCACTGCCTCTTGGGCCTGAAGGTGTGGGGAAGATGGTCGAATGAAGAATCATTAAATCAGGGTGTCACCTTTTGATGCTAGGCACAGGTGGGGTGGCTGCAAAGATGTCAGCCTGTTGTGGAGGCCCTGGCTTGGGGTGATGAAGGGCTGCTGAGTGATCGTTCAATATGTCATCAAAACCTTCAATCCAGGGAGGTTCAGGATACAAGTGAGAACTTCCACTCATCATCTGCACACTATCCGCTGTTTAACTTGCAAGAACACTGACTTGTGCATGAAATGTATGGCAGAGCAGATGATCAACACAAGTCATGGCAGATGTGTCGCCAACTAGTACACCTGGTGTCATACTTTAACTCCAAAATGGAAAATCAGCCATAAACTCTGCATTTCTCTCCATCACTGCTGCCTGATCAATGAATGTTTGCAGCAATTTAAGCTTTCCCTACTGTTTCGCACCTTTAGTGTTTACTTAATACCATCAGTATTTCAATTAATTACATAAACAACTCCAGTCTGAATGATTTATCAGCTTATTTATGATACTTGACAGTAAATAAACGTTCAGGACTCAGACCGCTTTGCGCCTGTAGACTTGTAAGAAACATTTACAAATCAACTCTGCATAACTCCATGAAGGAGGTACAAGTAACTCTGCATCTATACTGATATTTGTTCAGCATATGAACTAGAAATTGTCATATAACTCCATCCATGGTGGTCAAGAGTGGGAAAGACAATTTATTGCCATTTTGCCATCTGAGTTATGATAACTGTAATCCTTTAGTTAATGTTCAAAGTAATAATAATTGAATGTTCAAAGTATTACTAATTCAGTATTCTTATTTGCTTCCAGTCCTTACTGGTCCATTGAAGATATGTTATATTATTGTTACTTTTATCTAATTACTCACATGTAATTTCCAGAACAGAGACCATCAGTCAATAGAGATTGACTAGACTTATTGGACAAATAAGGGTTAGCTTATACTGATAAAGGTAAAAATAAGTTTTAAATGACAATGTAGTAGGAAGGCAAGCAACTGAAAGCCTATTCATTGCAAGACAAGAATGTGTGTTGAAATCCTCACATCTCTTCTCATACGCTTGTTAGCCATAAATTGGATCTTTCTCAAGGAATTAAATGTCACATAGGCTCAAAATTAAATTTCAATATTGCAATCATTCCCTTTTATCCTTTGTTATTTTATAGATTTATACTTTACTTGTACTTCATCCTTGCTGTTCCTTCCCTTTTAATGTTTGCATTAGTCATGGTAGACAATCATCAATGTTGTCTAACCACAGACACATACACAGTGGTTGATTTCTGCTTCAAAATTGGATTCTGGATAGTTCTGGCACTTAAGCTGCTGGTTGTGGAGAAACGTGGCAAGTATTTGCGTCTTTCATGACTTTCATCATCATATTTTGGTGGGTGAGTGTGGGTTTCCCAAGGGTGTGCTACAAGCATAAAAAGTGAGCAGATTGTGATGTCAGTCCATATTTGGCACCGATTCAGCACCCACCCTGACGCTGTGCACTTCCTGCTCCTCATTGAGTCATGATGGCACAGAAGGGGGTCATTTAGCCGCTTGGGTCCATACCAACTCTCTGTTGAGCAATCTAGTCAGTTCCATTCCCTCTCTCTATCCATGAGGCCTTGTAAGATTATTTCTCTCAAGTTTCTCTCCAATTTCTTTTTGATCAGCTCCAGTTTCATCACCCTCATAGGCTATGAGGAAAGTACTGCTCAGAGGAGGTGGCTGGGGGAAGAAAATGGTTCTTGCTTACACAATCCAGAGATTTTACATCTGATTGTAAGATGACAGTGACATGGGATTTCAAAAGACAGATAAGGCAGGAACACATTGGCATGCTGCATGAATTCAGCAAAGCAACAACTTCAGTGATGGTTACATCAGTAATGACAAGCAATGTCTCATCCAAGGCAATGCCAACATGAGTTCATACTTGTACTCTGCTACTGAATCCTGTCATATGCCACCTTTCCTGTGAGAGAGAAGGAAGAGAGTTGGTGAGTGCATTGCACTGTGTTTGACTGACATGCTTGTCATAACGAATAGCTGGAAGTATGTGGAAATTGTGAGATGTGGATGTGAGGATTGCAGCAATATTAAGTGCGAGAGAGTGATGCGTAGTACAAGAATCTGACAAATAAATGCTGAGTTTTACAGACCATTGATAATGTGAGTGATGGGAATATGGTGCATTGAGCAACATGCAGGTTAGTGATACACATGGTAGGATGTTAAAATATTTCACAGACCTTAAGCTCTGTAAATTTATTCACAGGCCTTAAGCACTATGGCTATATCTTCCAACACTGCATCAGACACCCAGTGTTGTCCCCCATGGGTATCTGCTTTCACTGCCTTCACAGTAGCAATCAGCCCTGCCAGCACCCTGGAGAATTGTTGCTTCTGGCCTCGTTTCAACTTCCTGCACTAAGCCCTCCAACATCACTTCTGAGAACCAAAGACATGATAACATAAAACAGCGAAGCAACAATAGACCCTTGACCATGCTCGTCCATTGAGTACATTTATGGATGATTTTCTGCCTCAACTTCACTTTCCTGCCTGCTCCCCACCTGATTCCTTGCTGGATCAACCTTAAGTATTTTCAACAGTGGAACATCAGCAACCCTCTAGGTTAACAATTCCAAACATTCACAGCCCTCTGAATGAAGCAATCTCAACCCTAAATGATTAAACCTTTATCCTGAAACACTGTGTTTCTGATTCTCCAGGCAGCCATAAAGGTTTGCAACATGGAAACAGGCCTTTTTGGCCCTGTTTTCACAATTAATCTAGTCCCATTTGCCTGCATTTGGTCCATATCCCTCCATACTTATCCCATCCATGTATCTATCCAAATGTTTCTTAAATGACAAAATTACACTCGCCCCCTACTATTACCTCTGGCAGTCTGTTCCAGACACTCACCACCCTCTGTGTGAAAAAAGTGCCCCTCTGGACCCCTTTGTATCTCTCTGGAGTAGAGTGGTGCTGGAAAAGCATAGCAGTTCAGGCAGCATCCGAGGAGCAGGAAAATCCGACGTTTCGGGCAAAAGCCCTTCATCAGGAATACAACGTCAGATTTTCCTGCTCCTCAGATGCTGCCTGAACTGTTGTGCTTTTCCAGCACCACTCTACTCCAGAATCTGGTTTACAGCATCTGCAGTCATTGTTTTTACCCTTTGTATCTCTCCCCTATCACCTTAAACCTATGCCTTCCAATTTTAGACTCTCCTACAATGGGGAAAAACTAATGGCTATCTATTTTGTCTAATCCTCTCATGAGTTAATAGACCTCTATAAAGTCACCCCTTGTCTCCTATGCTCCAGGAAAAAATAGTCCCAACCTACTCACCTTCTCTTTATAATTCAAACCTTCCAGTCCAGGTAATACCCTTGTCAATCTCTTCTATTCTATTTCTAGTTTAATAAGCCAGAGCAAATGACTTTTCAGTCTCCATCCTGTCAAGCTCTTTCAGAATCTTGTTTCAACTACATCAGTTTTTACTCTTCTCAGCTCCAAAAAATTCAGGCCCAATTTACTCTGTCTGACCTGTTTACCTCTGTGCGTAATGCACTTTCCAGTCCTCTTTGAGGTTGACTTTATGAAGTACAAGCCAATTTGGTGCTGGCTACACAAGAACCTGGGTTTAATGGTGAGCTGTGCAGCTACCCAATGGCAACATTTAATGCTGGGTTGAGCATTAGAATGATTATATCAAGCTGGTAGCAAGAAGTTTGCATGTTGACTGCTCCATTCTCAAAGGGCACAAGACAGTGACATATCACCAATTTCGGGGGCTATACAATTTTGGTCTGTTGAGTTCTAATGTATAATGATGTAATAAAAGTAACTGGCTCAGACAGCACACCCCACCCTGCTTCACCCTGGTCCAACAAAAAACAGAGTACTACTGCTCAACCTAACTCAGAATCCAATACCAATGTGTTAGATATCTAACTCTGGGGAGTCATGAAGATTGTTTCTGGAACATTGCAATTAACACTGCTTGAGTGGTTTCTGGCTTAACAGCTAACAAAGCACTTCCATTGTCTCAGGACTTCAAAATAAACATGCACCCAACTGAAATCGATGGACCTAAGTGTAACCCGCTCCAATACCATCCCTCAATAGTCAGCCAATGGTTGACTGAAAACATCACCAGCTGCAATCTGGTCGCTGACCTGAGTGGTGAAGTCCCAAATTTCAACCTTCCACTGAACATCTGAGCACCCCTTGAGAATGGGCCAGGGAAGATATAGGAACAGCTCAAATTGTGACTGTAGCCACCCAAGTCTGAAGCTTCACCCGTAAACTGAACTTCTTTCCTGAGAAACACATTCCTGGTATACCAAAACCATCCACACTGAAGCTGAAGCTTTTAGATGGATTGTTTACCTCAATGTCAAATCATTCGTACTTCAGAAGACGTGATTTTTTAAAATGGCTTTAATCTGTACTTTTGTTGGTGTATAAAGAAAGTGGCACTAACCCTTTGTAAAGTGGGATGTGAGGAATTATTGATAGAGCTTTCTATGGCAGGAAAACGAGTAGGATGACCTGTTTCAGCTTTCTGAGACCATGTTACAGGAAGGAAGTGGGGTGTTTGGAGGTTTACCAGGATGTTGCCTGGATTAGAGGATATGAGGTATAAGGAGAGGCTAGAAAACCTCAAGTTGTTTTCTCTCCAGTGGCGGAGGCTGAAGGGAGACTTGATAAAAGTCTGTAAAATTATGAGGTGCATAGTTAGGATTGACAGTCAGAATCCTTTATCGCAGAGTTGAAATGTCTAATACAAGGGGGCATGCATTTAAGGTGAAAGGGGGCAAATTAAAAGAAGATGTGAGGGACAAGGTTTTTACACAGAGCATGATCGGAGTCTGGAACGTATTACCAGGGGTAGTGGTGGAGGCAGATACAATAGAGGCATTTAAGGGACTTTTAGATAAACATATGAATATGCAAGAAATGGAGAGATATAGATCAAGGGTAGGCAGAAGGGATTAGTTTAATTTGGCATCATGTTCAGCCCAGCATCATGGGCCAAAGGGTCTGTCCCTGAGCTGTAATGTTCTATGAAAACATAAATGTGGGTACAAGGAGATTAACCTAAATCGGTTACAAAAAGGATAAGTACTAAGCAAAATCTCATGGATAATCACATAATACTGTTGATTAGCTTCTTTTGAAAAATAATTGCCTTATAAACTTAGTTAAGGATAAGTTTGAACATTTTAAAATGCTCTATGATGATTAACTACTCTGTAGAACGCAATAGTTGTGCTGATGGATCAAGAATAAGTCACTTTAACAATGCATCTGGTCAAGGTTGAATAATACATATTGTCTTGTTAGATTGATATCATGGAATTTGTTCAAGTATCAGCAAGAAAGTTCATGAAATTTATCTTCTTGGAAATGTTACCTGTGATTGTTCACCTTACTCAGCAGAATGTGTGTTTGATTTTGAGCGATATGAAAAGATATCCATGTAAAGACATATAGCTGTGATAAAGGATTAAAAGAGGAAAAGCGTTATTTGCTTTCCATAAAATCCTAAGAAATTAATCGAGTTAATTTTTGTTTAGAAGGATAAATGCCTATGTACACATGTACACATTTTCAAACTTCTGTCTTTTCATAGCAATAGGAAAATCCTGATTAACAAAGGACACTCGCAAAAATTGCAAACCAACATTTTTGTTCCGTTATGCAAACTGGCAGGCAAGGCAACACAATGTAGAAGTTGATAAAAACAAGTTTATATTGATGATCTTAAACCACAGTTACTGGAATTAAAAGATTGTCATATCTTAAAAATCAGACTCCCATCTAAAGGAAATAATCACCAGGTTGGCTTTCCGAGAGCAAATGAAATGATATGAACATAGAATTTGAAATTTATATACATTCATTAGAATCAAAATGTTGGCCTCAAGAAAAAAATTCAAAGTTATCAAAACTAAATTTTGGATGTAAAGGAGCTTAATCTAATTATAAATAAGATATCACCCCTATAAGTAAGAATTTAGCTATGCAGCCTCAAACATCCCATAAATTTTGAGAACGGACATAAGATTCTCTGATTGGCTTAACTCACTAGGGAGTCTCCAGATAAAGGTCGGCTGTTGAAGCTCAGTGAAAGTAATTCTCTCCCTAACTGGGACAGAGTTATATCACTAACTCTGTACACATCCCTTGGGAAAGTAAGGTAAATACCATTTTAATGATTGATGGATATCCATTTTGCAGTTATAATAAGTAAAATTTAAATTTTCATTATTAAATCCAGATTCTCTATTAGAAATACGATGGTACTTGCTCTCTACTTCTTAAAACCTACTTAAAGACGCAAGTGATTGCTTCCATCTGACTTTGAGTTATATTTTATTAAACGGATATGATCTAGTTGAATTATGGAGACATGGGTGCAGAGTGACCAGGAATGGAAACTGAACATTACAGATATTCAGCATTTAGAAAGGACAGACAAAAGGAAAAGGTAGAGGAGTTGCATTGCTGACTAAACAGGATATCATCTTCGAGGAGAAAGTGAGGACTGCAGATGCTGGAGATCAGAGCTGAGGAAGAGAGCTTCTTCAAGGAAGGCATCCTTGCAAGAGGATTCGCAGTAGGTTAAAATCTTCGAGGAGAAAGTGAGAACCTGAAGAAGGGCTCATGCCAGAAATGTCGATTCTCCTGCTCCTTGGATGCTGCCTGACCTGCTGCACTTTTCCAGCAACACATTTTCAGCTCTAAACAGGATATCAACAAAATATGGAAGAAAGATATTAGCTCAGACAATGTAGCATGTGTGGGTAGAACTGAGAAACACCAGGAGGCAAAAAAACATTACTGGAGGTGGTATGTAAAAGTTGGAAGGTTTGACGCTGGAAAAATACAGCAGGTCAGGCAGCACCTGAGGAGCAGGAGAATCGATGTTTCGGGCATATGCCCTTCATCCAGGATGTGGGGGTGGGGGAAGTGGGATGAGAGATACATGGGGGAGAGGTGGGGTTGAGGGGAAGGTATCTGGGAAGGTGATAGGTAGATGCAGGTGTGGGCTAATGGTGATACGTCAGAGCGGAAGGTGGAGCAGATTGGTGGGAAGGAAGATGGACAGGTAGGACAGTGCAAGTGGGCAGTGCCAAGTTGAAGGGTTGGATCTGGGATGAAGTGGGGGGAGGGGAGATGAAGAAACTGTTGAAATTGACATTGATGCTGTGTGGTTGGAGGTTCCCAAAGCAGAAGATAAAGCGTTCTTCCTCCAGGCATAGGGGGTTTGGATTTGGCGATGGAGTAGACCCAGGACTTGCATGTGCTTGTGGGAGTGGGAGGGGTTGTTGAAGTGATTGGCCATATGGCGGTAGGGTTGTTGGTGCGTGTGCCCCAGAGATGCTCTTCAAACGTTCTGCGAGTTGGTACCCAGTCTCTCCAATGTAGAGGAGACCACATCAAGAGCAACAGATACAGTAGCTGAGGTGTTTGGCTGTGCTGGAAAATCTCTACTAGATGTGGAAGGATCCTTTGGGGCCTTGGGTGGAGGTGAGGGGGAAGATATGGACACAGGTTTTACACCTAGTGGTATAAAAAAGACCAAACTATATAGCTACGATGTTGGGAAGGATATTAAACAGAAAATCAGAGATATGTGCAAAAAGGAATAAATTCAATTATGGATGAATGTAATCCACATATAGCTCAGGAAAATCAAATCAGTCACAAATATCATATCAGGAAGGAATTCCTAGAGTGTTTACGAGAGGTTCTCTGGACTAATACATTGAGGAAACAACCAGAGAACAGACCATTTTAGTCTGACATATACAATGGGGAAGATCCTTATGCACGGACAAAGGAAGGGAAGTTAAAGATAGCATAAAATGGTATGAGGAAAGTTAGAGAGGTAGTATGAGATGCATAAAAGAGTAGCACACAAGTTGGAAAGAAAAACAATAGATCAGAGGATTGGAAACAATTTAGAAGTCAACAAGATGATTGATTAAAAAGGAGAAAATAAAGTATGAGAGTGAGTTTGCAACGAACATTATAACAGACTGTAAAAGTTTCTGTAGGTACATAAATAGAAAAATATTGTTGAAAACTAATGCAGATCTTTTGCAGTCAGAAACGGGATATTTATAATGGGTGACAAACAAATTTCATATTTCACTTGTATTTTCTCACAGGAGGACACAAATAACATCCCAGAAAATGATCAGGAACACAAGCTTTAGTGAGAGGGGGTAACTGAAGCAAATGGGTATGAGGAGAGAAATTGAATTGGAGTAAATAATGCGATTGAAGGCAGATAAATACCCAGGGTCCGATAACCTACATTCCAAAATACTGAAGGAAGTGACCCAAGAAAAAGTGGGTACATTGGTGGCAAGTAGTCATCTTCCGAGATTCTTTAGACTCTGGAACAGTTTGTGTAAATTGGGGGGGCTGGCTAATATAATCTCAATATTTAAAAAGAGAGGTAGAGAAAACCGGGGAATTATAGGCCAGTGAGTCTGACATATACAATGGGGAAGATGCTAGGGTCCAGTATGAAAGCTTTTACAGCAAAGCATTTAGAAAACAGTGATAGAATCAGACATGGTCAGCATGGATTTGCAAAAGAGAAATCACGTTTGATAAATCTACTGGAATGTCTCAAAAATGTAGCTCGTAGAGTTGATCAGGGGAGCCAATAGATATCGTTTAGTGGACTTTCAGAAGGCTCCCACATAAGAGATTAATGTGTAAAATTAAAGCACATGGAATTGGGGTAGTGTATTCCAATGGATAGAAAATTGGTTAGCAGACAGGAACCAAAGAGTAGGAAAACAAACGCAACTTTTTCTGAATGGCAGGCAGTGACTAGTGGGATATTGCAGAGAATCATTGTACGAACCCAACTGTTCACAATATATGCTAATGATTTAGATGAGGGAACTAAATCCAATATCTTAAAATGTGCAGATGGCACAAAGTTCAGTGAAACACTGAGCTGTGAAGAGGTGTTGCAAAGTGATTTGGATAGGTTGAGTAAGTGGCCAAATGCATGGCAGATGCGGTATAGTGTGGATAAATATGAGGTTATCTACATTGGCATGTTTTAATTTATTCATCAATGGTTGGCCAACATTTATTGCCCATTCCTCGTTGCCCTTGAGAAGGTAGTGAGTGAGCTGCCTTTTGAATCCCTGCAGTCCACCTGCTGTGGGTTGACCCACAATGCCATTAGGGAGGGACTTCCAGGGTTTTGAACCAGCGACAGTGAAGGAACAGCAGTATACTTCCATGTCAGGATTTTAGTCTTGGACGGCAACTTTAAGGTGGCGGTGTTCCCATGTATCTGCTGCCCTTGTCCTTCTAGATGGAAATGTTCATGGTTTTGGAAGGTCCTGTCTGAGGATCTTTGGTGAATTTCTGCAGTGCACCTTGTAGCTAGTATGCACTGCTGCTGTTGAGTGCTGGTGGTGGAGGGAGTGGATGTTTGTGGATGTGGTGCCAATCAAGTGGCTGTTTCATCCTGGATGGTGTCAAGCTTCTTGAATGTTGTTGGGCCTGCACTCGTTCAGGCAAGTGGGGAGTATTCCATCATCCTCCTGACTTGCGCCTTGGAGATAGTGGACAGGCTTTTGGGAGTTAGGAGGTGTGGTAGCAAAAACAGGAAGCAGATTTTTATTTGAATGTCTGTAAATTGAGATAAAGGAATGTTTAGTGAGACTAGGGCATCCTCAATCACCAATCACTGAAAGTAAGTGTGCAGGTGCATAAGGCATTAAAGAAGGCAAACTATATGTTGGCATTCATTGTGAGAGGATTCAAGTGCAGGAACACAAATGTCTTGCTGCAATTATACAAGGCTGCCGAGGCCACACCTGCAATATTGTGCGATTCTAGTCTCCTTATCTGAAGAAGGATGTTCCTACTATAGAGCGAACACAGCAAAGATTTATCAAGTTGATTTCTGCGATGGCAGGACTGATGTATGAAAAGAGGTTGAGTATGTTAGGATTGTATTTGCTGGAGTTTAGAAAAATGAGGGGAGATGTTATAGAAATAGATGAAATTCTAACAGAACTAGATTAGTTAGATGCAGGAAGGATGCTCCCAATGGTAGGGGAGCCTAGATCCAGGGGTCTGGATAAACAGTAAACATTTTTGACCTGAGATGAGAAGAAATTTCTTCATCCAGAGAGGAAGAGTCTGTGAAAATCATTGCCACAGAAAGGGATTGAGGCCAATGTTTTCAAGAAGGAAGTAGATATAACGCTGTTACTATAGGTACCAAAAGATTTGGGGAGGGTGGGATTAGGGTCCTGAGCTCAATGATCATATTGAATGGCAGAGCAGACTCAAGGGCTTGAATGGCCTACTCCTGCTCCTACCTTCTATGTTTCTTTGTAAACTTCTATACAATTTATAGTGTCTCATCTCGTGTTCTGTGTTGCTCACTCGAGAACCCAAATCCGTATTCTCTGATGAGGGATTACATTACTACATCACAGTTCCAGGACCCTCGTAATACCTTAGCTGTTATGATCAAGTAAGTTTAAAACTTACTTGATTAGTTAATTGGAGGATGATGACACACATGACTAGCTTCATTTCTTTTGGGAGAAATGTATTAATTCTTTAGACTCATCTAACAACTTTGGGGTCCGTCATTGTCAATCTAAAATAGAGAGGAATTATCAGAGAGATATTCCTGATCTTGTAGGATTACAATCTAACACAGATGAAAGAATTAACATTTACATTGAAAGGGAATGTTTGATCTGTGACATTTCTTCCTTGGTCCACATTTTCTTATTGGAGAGACACAAATTATTTAATACTCTATCATGAAATAAATCAAATGGAGAACAAATAGGCGGTGCAGAGTTTTGACAGGAGTCACAGCTTACATTTTTTTAAGATGTCATATTCTATCAGGGTATTAAAATGAGAAAGTGTAGAACACGCTGAATTACAGGCAAAGGTTCTTCAACTTAGTTTAAATTCTTAAACATTTGCAATAAATGAACCGTATGCGTGCTTCGACTGAGAATTTGAAAATTGATGTAGGGATGCCTTGCTGCAATTATACAGGACCTTGCTGAGGCCACACCTTGAGTATTGTGTGTGGTTATGGTCTCCCAGTCTGAGGAAGGACATTCTTGCTATTGAGGGAGTCCAGAAAAGGTCTGCCAGACCGATTCCCAGGATGGCAGGATTGACGTATGAAACCACACTGGGTTGACTGGGCTGTATTCACTGGAATTTGGAAGAATGAGGTGGGAATCTCACAGAAACATATCCAACCCTGATGGGACTGGACAGGCTAGATGCAGGAAGAATGTTCTAGAAGTTGGGAAGTCCAGAACTAGGGGTCACTTCCAAGAATAAGGGGTAAGCCATTCTGGACTGAGATGAGGAAGGATCTCTTCACTCAGTGAGTTGTGAACCTGTGGAATTCTCTCCCACAGGAAGCTGTTGGGACCAGTTCATTAGATATATTCAAGAGGAAGCTAGATGTGGCCTTTGCAGCTAAAGGGATCAAGGGGTATGGAGAGAAAGCGGGAATGGGATACTGAGATTGCATGATCAGCCATGATTATATTGAATGGTGGCCTATTCCTGCACCTATTTTCTATGTTTCTGTGATGAACGCATTGTTGAATGGTTACACACCTCAATAATAAAAGGTTAGCATCATTAAACCCAGGTTGTACTTTGTGTACTAAAATAAGTGTAAATGAAGCGTACTTTGTTTAAGAAGTGGCTGAAGTTGTGACACAGTAATTGAAGACCAGAGAGAAATTAAGCAATATATGAATTGGAGCAGGGAACTACAGCTCCTCGAGCCTGCTCTACCAAGGCTGATCTGATTGTCTTTCAAATCCACTTTCCCACCCAACCTTAGATTTCACAGCATAACAAGAATCGATTTGTATGCCCCTTGAAAATATTCAATATTCCCATCTCCACCTGCTTCTGAGGGAGAGAATCATCTGTCACACAACCCTTTGAGAGAAATACTTTTTCTTATCTTTGTCCTAAAAGAGCGACCTTCATTTTTAAACAATGCCCCCTCATTCTGGACTCAGGGAAACAAGATGAAATGTCATTTCCAAGTCCATCATCTCAAGACTATTCAGGATATTCTACACTTCAATCAAGTCACCGTTCACTGTTCTAAACTCCACTGGAAACAAGCCCAATCTATCCAAAAACAGAAATTGCTGGAGAAACTCATCAGGTCTGGCGGAATCTGTGGAGAGCAAGCAAAGTTAACATTTCAGTTCAATTACCCTTCTTCAGAATGCTTCTGAAGATGCTGCCAAACATGCTGAGTTTCTCCAAAAATTTCTGTTTCTATTTCACATTTCCTGCATCTGCATTTCTTTGTTTTCTTCCAATCTGTCCCACATTTTCTCATAAGACAGCCATTCAGTCTAGATATCAATCTAATAAACCTTCTTTGAAGCACCTCCTATGCATTACATCCTTTCTTAAATATGGAGACCAAAACTGTACATTAAACTCCAGATGTGGTCTCAATATCACCCTGTATAACTGAAGCATAACATCTTTACTTGTATGTTCAATTCCTCTTGTAACAAAGGAAAGCATTCAATTAAATTTCTTAATTAATTGCTGTGGTTGCATGTGTCTTATAATCTTTTCGGCTGCACATTGCACTTCAGGTAGGTTATGTAGAATTGCAGAGGGGGTTTGGTTAGGTCAATTATCCAGACAGCTAGTTTTTACGCATGAAACGTCGATTCTCCTGCTCCTCAGATGCTACCTGACCTGCTGTGCTTTTCCAGCACCACATTCTCACCTCTGGGCTCCAGCATCTGCAGTCCTCACTTTCTCCTAGCTAGTTTGTGATTCAGAGTGATGCCTACCATGTGGGTTCAATTCCTGAGGTTATCAGGAAGGAATCTCCTTCTCAACCTTTCCCCTCATCTATGGCATGGTGACCCTCAAGTTAAACCACTACCAGTCGCCTCTCTCTCATGACAGAGCAGTCAACTGGCCTCTATGGACGGTGGTGACTTTACCTTGCATACTAATATTTTGTTACCCATGCATTAGAACACTGGGATCTATATACATCTTGGAATTCTGCAGTTGTTCTCTATTTAAATACAACTCTTTTATTATGTTTTTTATCAAAGTGAACAATTTTACATCTTCCCACATTATACTCTATCTGTCTGATTTTTCCCCACTCATTCAACTTATTTTTATTCATTCACTGGTTGAGGATATTGCTAGCTAGGCCAGTATTTATTGCCCATTCCTAATTGCCCAGACAGCAGTTATGAGTCAACCACATTGCTGTGTGTCTGGAGTCACATGTAGGCCAGACTGGGTATGGATGGCAGATTTCCTTCCTTAAAGGACATTAATAAACTAGATGGGTTTTTCCAACAACTGGCAATGGTTTCATAGTCATTATTAGACTCTTAATTCCGAGATTTTTATGAATTCAAATTCCACCATCTGCCATGGTGGGATTCAAACCCAGGTCCCCAGAAAATTAGCTGACTTTTTGGATTAACAGCCCAGCGATAATTCAACAATGCTATCACCTCCCCTTTCCATATCCTTCTGCAACATCCTTATGCCCTTTTCACAACATACCTTGCTACCTATCTTTGTGTCATCTTCAGCTACCTTTTCTCCCTCAACATTGATGCAAATTGTAAAAAGACAAGGTCCCAGTACAAAATCAAATGAAATTCTACTTAAGACATCCTGCCAATCAGGGTAGGCCTTTGTGTTCACACTTTATTTCCTGCTAACTAGCCAATTCCTATCATTGCCAATATGTTTCTGTTACACCATGAACTCCTACTTTGTGCAATCAACTTTTATGTGGCACCTTGTCAAATGCCTTCTGGAAATCCAAGTATAGTATTTCTACAAGCCAAAATAATGAGCACCAGTGATCTTTGATGCTGTACCAGATGCCTTGGCGCAGGAGGTGCACATCAGGAGTAAAGTCCTTTTTTGTCAGAGTTCAGAAGGTCCTCCAGATCGATACTAAAAGGCAATAAAAAGGAGTAACCATTACGGCCAATACCCGTAGTCCAGCTCTGTGGACATGAATATATTGCTACAAGAAGTGCTATTACCTCCCACAAATCACTGAAGTCATCATTATATGTCCTACCAACTGCACTATCAGCTGAAACACTTCTCCAGTCACCCTACTCACTTCTGTCACCCACCAATCATCTCCATCAATCACCACTCATGCCAAATACTTATAGCATTGCTTCACACACTTTGCACAACTGTAAACCCCACACATAGAGCTCACAATTTGTGCACACTGCCAGCCACTCAACTGAGGTAGTTACATCACCAAAACACAATCACTGGTGCGCTTCCTTGGTAAAACAAGATGTCCACAGGTGGAAGCAAAAGCAGCCAATTGCAGAATTCTTTGTGATGCTAAATGCTTATTCAGCTGTGCAGATTTAAAGATAGGGCATTAATTAGTACAGTGAGATCCAACATGTTTGCTCTTGCATTAAATGGACATTAGAGGCATACTGGTGTCATTATCTGTCTATCTTCAATACCCCTAGTTCATATATGTAATGCCCACACAAATTCCTTCACCCAGATGGCATTCAATGAGGCTTTGGGTAGCTGTTAGCTTTTTTATTTTTCTGTGACTGTGTCCAATTCAGCACATTTTCTGAATGTGACCTACTGTGTCACAGATAAAGCATGCACTTTGACAAATTGGGCATTGTCTGTGCCAATGAGGTTTCTTTGCTCCATAGTATGGACATTTAGAGCTTGTTGTCTGCATTGGTTTCTCACCTGTGTCTTTTAGGTTTTTGCACTTTAAGAACTTAATGAATTCTGCTGATCTGCTGTAGTAAGGTAAAGCTTCCCATCTTAGATTTGATCTGTGCTGCTTCTGCATAATGGCTTCAATCAACATCTGTATGGCTTTGCTTGGAGCCTTTTTTCTACTGTAAATCTGAAAAAGATTTGGCAGTAGTTCCAACAGTAGTTCACACATTTATGAATTCTGATCTTAAATCACCAGTCTCATTTATCTACTAACCTATCACTAACTAAATTATTAATTCCCCTGATTGCTGCATTCATCTTTTCAATCTTGTTCTTTTCAGAATTTTGTTTGTTGTGAAGTTAAAGTAATTGTTAAAGGCTTTCAGCACTTCTTCAAAAGCTTCTTTTACACTTTGCTGATCTCTAACATCACCAGCTATATTCCTAATAACATGTAGAAGTATATTTTTTACATTCTGATAGTATATAAATTTGCAAATTATTCTGTTTCCTTAGATGTTTCTTTCCATTGATTAATTTTGTGCTCTATAGTGGACCAGATCTGAAATTAAATCTTCCTAGCAAATTATCTCTGAAACCATGTCATCCTTATTTTCCTTGCTTAAAAATCTTTTCTTTCACAGTAATAGCAGTGATGCTGCCCTGCGTTGTTGCAATGGATGGTTTTCCTGACTTGAACACAAAATGGAAGATTCCCAACCTCATCCAGCGAAATGGAGGATTCCTGCCTCTTGCTGCAGAAAGGATTCGCCCTTTTCTCATGAATTCACTGTTATATATCCCGCTGTTTGGGGCCTGAGTAAGTAATTCCTGTTTCCTTAAATGCTTTAGGAAATGAATGCACTATCTGTGGTTTTAATAAACAATGCCCTCTTTAATCACTAGTTTACTAAATGACTCCCATTATTTACATATCTAATAATCACCCTTAGTATTTTCCCAGGTTTCTACTGAAATGATTCCCACGCTTTAAATAAATGCTTTCTGTCATTGATACAGTTTAAATGAAAGATCTGCTGTCTTTTCTACAACCTTAGTAAAATCCCCTAACATTCGTTTTCCATTAGACCATCCTGCTTTGGGTTCCAATCTGCCCTTTGTGACGATGCAGGCATATCCTTCACAACCATATGACCGTAGTGGTCAGAAGTGAGTAGCCACCTCTGCTGTAAAAAGATGCAAAGACTCTGTTTCCACTGCCTTTTGAAAAAGAGTGCTTAAAGTATTCATGACCTTCCGTGAGAAGAAAACCTCCACTTCTACATCTTAGATGGGCAGCCCCTTACTTTCAAAAATGGACTCCTACTTCTAGATTTTTCCACAAGGGAAATATTCTTTCCACATCCACCCTGTCAAGACCCCTCAGGATCTCATATGATTCACCCAAATTGCCTCTTACTCTTTTAAACATTATTGCGTACAAGTCTAGCCTATCTAAATTTTTGTCATCAGAACACATTAGCATTCCAGGTATTAGTATTTTCTTAACTGCTTCCAACACATTTGCACCTTCAGTAAGGTGACTAATATTATACACAGTACTCTATAGGTAATCTCACCAATGTCAGTATAACTGAAGCAAAGCCTCCCTACTGTTGTATTCAATACCTTTCACAATAAACAATAATATTCTATTAGCTTTCTTAATTACCTTTTGCAGTCTTGGACATCCGGATCCCTCTGCATCTCAGAGTTCTGAAATCTCTCACTATTTAGCTATTTTTGTTTTATTCTTCCTAACACAGTAGACAATTTCACATTTTACCACATTATATTCCATTTTCCCATTCATTTAACCACGTACAAATCCTTTGTAGCCTCCTTGATTCTTATTCACAATCTAAGTTTCTATGTGTCAATGCATAGTCAGCTAATTTAGCAACTATACCTTCTATCCTATCATCCAATCATTAATACAGATTGCAAAACGTTGAACCCTTAGGATGCTACTCATTAGATCTTGCCAGGAAAAGACCTCTTTCTGCAAACTGTCAGTTTCCTCTCAGATAACCAATATTCTATCTATTCCAAAATGTAGCCTATACACCATGAGCCTGTATATTTCAAATATCTTTGACATGGTACCTCATTTGATACCTTCCAGAAAGCTAAGTAAAGCGCATTCAACTAACCCCATTTATCCACAGCATATGTTATGTGAAATCAAGTGAAGATTTACAAATGTTTTGAGGGTAGCAAAATGGCCACAGGACTTGTGAAGTCTCAAACTATGCAGTTAGAAAACAATCTTCTCTAACACATGAAGGCAGTCTCAGAGCTTTGACATAGACAGAAGGTTTAGATAATATGAACAGTATCTCACCTCCATTGAAAAAAACTAACTGTATTCAAGACAAGAATCATAATCACAGAGTATTACAGCATGGAGAGAGGACCTTAATGTCTGTATCGGTCATCAAGCACGCATCTATTCTAATCCGATTTCCTAATAATGTGGCCTGTAGCCTTGTCAGCTAGGTCCTTTCAAGTGCTTACCTAAATACTTCTTAAATACTGTGGTGGCTCCTACTACTACTACCCTTTCAGGCAGTGAGTTCAAAGATATCTACTATCTCCTGGATGAAAAATGTTTCCTTAAATCCCACTAAACCTTCTGCCCCTTACCTGTATTCCTCACCCTATCTAAGCTCCCTATGATCTGCCTGTATTGCTCACAAAACAAAGTTTTTTACTGTACTTAGGGATAGATAAGTACAATAAAATGAAATCTTTCAAATTTTAAATCAATCCCCTCTGGTTATTGACACCTTCACAAAGGGGAAACGTTTCTTCCTCTCTACCCTATCCATGCCTCTCATAATTTTGTATACCTCGGTCAGGTCACCCTTCAACATTTTCTCCTCTCAAGAAAATAACCCCAGAATATCTAGTCTTTCTCCATGACTGAAACCTTCCAGCATGGGTAACCTCCTGCCCTACACCCTCTCCAATGCAATCACATTCTTCTTTATAGGAACAGTCCTGCAGAAAAATCATACTGGACTTGAAGTATTAGCTCTGTTTTTCATTCCATAGATGCTGCCAAACCAGCTGAGTATCTCCAGCAATTTCCATTCTTATTTCAGATTTCCAGCATCTTCAATGTTTTTCTTTTATCCAAGGAGGATAGGACTCTTATTTCCACACGAGATTATGCCAATATTGAAAATTCTGAGATTCTTAATCTGTGGATATGTGAGCTGAAGTCCATAATTGTATCTCATCAGCAAGCCATGTAGGAACTCAACTCTTCTTTCAGAAAAATACAGCAGCCCAAACCACAGACCTTCTGAAGCTCAGAAGTAACAAAGAAAATTTAAAGTTAAGCATCAAATGGAATTTGTACTGTTAAAATTATGCAAAATTCGTCAAGCCTAGTTATCCAAAAAAGACTGATGTCTAAACTATCAGTTATTAGTAGTCCCACAGAGTATCAAGCAACAGAGAGGAAGCCACACATTAGGAATAGTACAAAAACAGATGAACATAAAACAGTAAAGGACTGTCCAAATGCTAATCTGGAGCTAAAGAGATTAAGACCATAAGGCCATAAAATATAGGAGCAGAACTAAACTATTTGGCCAATTGAGTCTGCTCCACCATTCAATCATGGCTGAAATGTTTCTCAACTTCATTCTCCTGCCTTCTCCCTGTAACCCTTGATCCCTAGCAATGAAGAACATAATTACACTCAATGACTTTGTCACAGCTCTCTCCAGCAATGAGTCCCGTGGAGTAACCACCTTCTAGCTGAAGAAATTCTTCCTCATCTCAGTTCTAATAGATGTCCCTTTACTCTGAGGCTGTGCCCTCAGGTACTAGTTTCTCCTACTCAGGGAAACATCTTCTCCACATGAACTCTATCCAGACCTCTCAGTATTCTCTAAGATTCATTCAGATATCCCCATCCCTCTAAACTCCATCACGTACAGACCCAGAGTCCTCAACTATTCCTCAGATGACAAGACCTTCATCCCAGGATCATTGTTGTAAACCTTCTCTGAATCCCCTCCAATGTCAGCACATCCTTTCTTAGATATGGGCCCAAAACTGCTCACAATATGGCAAATGCCACACGCATTCTGACCAGAACATTGGAGGAAAATGTAGCCACAGAGTACATATCTGAAGTAGTATCGAAACACAATGTCAATGTCACTATTTTGGAGAACTATCTGAGGCTAATATAACTTTTCAATCAAACCTGAACCCAAGAATACGAACTTCCTATATGTCCTAATTTTGAACTAAGTATCTCATGTCCTTAAATCATCAGATTTATTCAATTGTAGATGATGGTGAACTCCTTTTGGTTGGCATTCCTGAAATGACGTGGTCTGCAAAGGAGAAGCCTCAAGCTGCAGAGACTGGATGCAGTACCACGATCTGCAGAAAGAGAAATTCTGACCCTGGGAACAGTAGGGAGATCATCATTACTTCATTTTCAAAATATGCTTCAAAATAGTCTTTGTTCTTCTTTCCATCTACCTATTACAATCCTGGATGAGGAGTTGAATGGTTGTTTAATTGTTGCATGCAGTAGGTAGCTGGGAAGTTGTTTGAAGGAGTTGAAAACTAGTGCTTCATCTTTCTCCACATTCCCCAATGTGCAGAGGAGAAAGGCAGAAGTAAATTAAAATTTCAGTTGGTTGTGATGATGTACTTCATCAAATGTCTTATTAAAATACAAGTAAAATACACGCACCAGTTCTTTTTTATCCTCAGCTCCTGTTATTTCTTCAAAGAACTCTAAAAATTGCTTAAACATGGTATCCTTTCACAAATGCATGTTGACACCACCTGATTACCTTGAATGCATCTATATGCCCTGCTTTGCTGCTTTTAAGGATAACTTCTAGCAATTTCCCTGTGCTGGGAACGCTGTTCCTGATTAAAGAGATTAAAAGAGATTTTAGAAGGTGTAAGTGGAAATAGGATGATAAAATAGTTTATGAGATATTGTGAAAAACTTTAAGGGGAGATGCAGTATGTGGGATTAATAAATAGCTACACTGCATCATCAGTGAATTGTGATGATGTTGGGTCACATGGAATTGATCAAGTTTTGCTTCATTAAGGGGAAATCATGCCTGACAAACTTATTACAATTCTTAGTGGAGGTAACAACAAGGAGATAAGGGGAAAGTAGTAGATGTAATATATTTAGATTTCTGGAAGATATTTGATAAGGCACTACACCATTTAGTAAGATAACAGTCCATGGAGTTAGAGGTAGTATGGTAGCATGGATAGAGGACTAGCTAACTAATAATAAATAAAGAGCTGGGATAAGGGGGCATCTTGAAGATGGCTACTTGTAAATTGTGGACTGTCACAGGGATCAATGCTGGTGATACAATTATTTACAATAAAAGATAAAGTTACCATATTCCTACATGACAATATCTCATTAGAGAGAGGCAAATGGTTTAACCTGACGACTATCATGCCCAGGCAAGGTGAAAAGTTGACAAGGAGAATCCTTCAGCCATGTTGGGAATTGAAGATATCCTGTTAGTCTTATTCCGCATTGCAGACCAACCATCTAGGCAAGGGAGTTAGCTCAGGCCCTTGACTAAGGAAAGATATTGGAGACAGTCCAGAGAAAATTCATGGGGCTGACTTTGGGTTTGGAGGGGCTAATTTATGAGGAGAGGTTGAATAGGTTGGACCTATAAGTTATACTAATTGCAGTTTAGAAAAATAAGATGCAAACGTATTGAAGCAGTAAAGATTCTTAGGGGACTTGAAAGGATAATGCAAAAGGTTGTTTCCCCTTTTGGGAGAGTCCACAGTGAGGTGCATAATCTCAGAATAAGGCAAGATAAGACTGAGGTGAGCGGAATTTCTTCTTTCAAAGTGTAGCGAATTCATGGAATTCTTTGTCATACAGGGTTTTAGAGTTTGAGTCATTAAGCATATTCATGGCTGAGATAGATTTTAAATCAGTGAAGGAATCAAGAGTTATGGGGAAAAGGCAGGAAAGTGGAGTTGAGGATCATCAGATCAGTCATGATTTCATTCAATGGGCTGAATGGTTTATTTCAGATGCTACGTCTTATGGTCTTATTAAACCTGACTATGGGAGTTTTTGGAGATGCTCTACCCAAGCTTCTCCTCAACATAGTGGAGATAGTTGATAAAGATTGTTAGATTTCACATACATGTTTGCAGACTCTTTCTGTCAAGAATAGCCAATGATCTTCCCACAAGCTATTCTGCCTTCTATCCTCTAAAATACTAACATTGTTTGCATCTCAATTGAGTTTGTAACAATTCTTTTTTTTTCTCTAAACAATAAATTGCACTCAGCAATGAAGAAAGCTTTTAAATACTCGCTGCCTCAAGCTAACATGCAAGTATTGGAATTAAGAAAAGCATCACTTGCCTGGCACTATCCACCAAAATCCCACTTGCACCAAATTTTTGATTTTATGGCTTTGTTTACATCTTTGATCTGAACATTTATAGGTTAATCCAACAACCAGAACCTGGTTAAATCTACAGAAAAAACAATGTTACAGACTTTCCTTACATTGGAAATCACAAACATAGGATCTTCTTCAGTAATACAATTCCTTACTTTCTAACCAAGAAGCTTCTAAACACGTAGCATATCATTTGCTGAAAAAATAATGGGTTAGTGTAATATGTATATAATGTGTATAAAAAAGACTCCTACACATGGCTGTGATCTGGTTCTGTGCAATCTTAATATGTTGAACTTCAAACAGACGGCTATCGTTCAGAATTGAAAGTGCCTATCTTTGTTCAGGAAGATCATATTCCATAAAGCAGAACAAATCCCACTGGCAACAACTTGAAAAATGTCATTTATCACATTTAAAGTTGTCAGTGGAAACAATTTGCTGCATTCTAGCAATCCTTTGATAGGTAGTTCTGCAAAATGGAAAAGGCTATCTGTTGATGTGAGACAAAAATTTAATGAGAACCAAATACACTCAAATTACATACTGCAGCTACCATCTCATTGGTCAATTGCTATTAGGTGCCAGTCGTTTCTTTTTTAATCACGTAAATCTCATGTGTGCTCCTCATACCAAGTTCTAAAAGCCTACTTCGATCAGGTATTTTCAGAAGGCACACTCTCAGTTAGTATTCACTTGAGACCTAGTGATTGATTCACACAGAACAGAAATCTTTCAGCCTCCTTGCAAATCTTTCCTTTCAAATCTCTACGGTAACCTTGTCAAGTTGCGATACATGACCAGCCAAGATATGCCCTAACCTAGTTACAATTAAACATAATGCTTCATGCCAATTACTCTCAGACTTAATTTCAAATCAACTAGTTTATCTTTCAGCTCATGCCTGGTTGATGCAGAATAAGGGAAGCTGCTAAACAATCTGAAAACCATTTCTGTACCTACAGGAACTAAGAGGCTTTCCTTAAAAATTAAGTCACATGATTGGATTTTGCCAGCAGGATATAAAACAAACCTTGCACACTGGCACTCATAACAGTAACTGCCTAGTTTTCATTTTCATTCTCAGTAGAAATTACAGTTGGTCCGTTTCTGCATAAGACAACTGATCTGCTTGGTAAGGTTCATTGGCAAAAAAGAACAAAGAGAATACTTTCCCTGAATCTTCCAACTGTACATTCCAAGTTGTCTTTTGGGAAAATATTTATAGAACGTTATATTTACAGCGTAGAAACTGAAGTCAATTGGAAAACATTTTCTAATCAATGGCAGATTAATTAGCTAAATATAGCTAAATTTGCAATATATCTATTCTAAACTTAAAATGCTTGATTTTTTTCACATAGCAATTTGCAAGAAAACCTTGTTTCTACAAAAAGATTACATTTGTAGATGACCTGATTGCAGTTATTGCAGGAAGTTAAAAATTCAGCATTCATGTAGCTATTTACGACTGCCCCCTACTGGTTGGCTGGGGCTTAGAAATTACAGGACCAATTTCACAAGAATCTGACAATCTGCTACCCTTAAGCAGTATACTTTCCAGGTCCCTAAATGTTGATACTTAAACATAGCACTGCATCTTTTTTGTCCTTGTTAGTGAAACAGATAGAGACTTGGTGCATGTAATATGACAAAAGTAATATTACTGTGGATTTTTGTAAGGCAGAAGTTTTATTTAAGATTTTAAATTTACACAGATGAGACATTGCTTGACTCATTAAATTCTGCTTATAAACATGGAAACACAGAATCAGTGTTTCTAAAATTAGGAGCTGAATGTGTCACAATAAAAAGACGAATGCAAAACTGGCCCAGACATTTGTTGAAAGAAACAAATATTTGTAAGGATTGGTAAGAATTTTAATACAGGTTTTTAGGTACTGAAGAGCAACTCAGCTGCCAAAAATGGGTTCATGAGCTGTATTCCAAATCAGGAAGGCTCTTGCGGTGCAGTGGTAGTGTCCCTACCTGCAAAAGAGGAGGCCCAGGGTCAAATCCCACATGCTCCAGAGCTGTACAATAACATTGCTTAATAGGATGATCAACATTGTCTAGTTCCAGGTTGGCTCTGCCATTTATTCAAGATGCTTTCATATCCAAAGTGACAGCAGCATTTGAGATGGATGGCTGTTCAGAATCTGGATGCCCAATACTCTTTTGCTCATCCCTGTTTAATAATTTATCCAATTCATTAGCCCACTTTCATTCATTAAACGTGTCAGCTGGGATTGGAAGCTCCTGGAAGAACTAGGCAACAACACTGGGTGAGTAAAGCCTTTACTAGCAGAGTCAACTCTGTCAGCCAAGCTGATGTTTTTACTTCCTGCTCCCACACCTTTGCCACATGGACCGGTGGCACACCATCTTATACAATCCCTACAGTGTGGAAACAGGCCCTTCGGCCCAGCAAGTCCACACCTGACCCTCTGATGAGTAACCCACCCACACCAATTCCCCTACCATATTATACTTCATTTACTCCTGACGAATGCAACTGACCTATACAGCCTGAACAGGTTGGGTAATTTAGCATTGCCAATTCACCTAAACTGCACATCTTTACCTGTGGGAGAAAACCACAGCATCTGGAAGAAACCCACGCAAACATGGGGAGAATATGCAAACTCCACACAGTTACCCAAGGCTGGGATTGAACGCAGTTCCCTGGTGCTGCGGGGTAGCAGTGCTAACGCACTGAGCCACAGTGCTACCGTAAATCTTCTCAAGGATAATTAGTGAAGTGCAAGAATATTAGTCTGGAATAATGCAGAAAAGGCCAGGGAAACTCAACACCTCTTGCAGCATCAAGAGAGAGAGAAACAGAGTCCAATATGACTCTTCTTTGAAAGTCTGTTTTTCTTTCTCCACAGATACCGCCAGACGCATCAAGTTTCTTTCTGTTTTTATTTTTATTTCAGATCTCCAGTACAATATCTGCAATATTTTACTTTTAAATATTAACTTGCCCTGCGGTGCTCACATCTTGTAAAAAAAAATTAGAGTTCCTTAGAGATCTATCCTCAGCCTCTTCCCCAAAAGGAAATATCAGCAAAGTATTAATAGTATTCAGAAATGAATGTGTGGGTTAAATTAATGTTCTATCTTGAGATGCACAGGACTGAGCAGTAAGTGTCATTCTCAGGTTTTATGGGCTTTTCCTTTCAGTCTCCTTTTTATCTTTATTCTCCCCTTGAGGACATCAAGACACACCACAATCAATTGTTATGACTCACTGGGGTAGTGCACTGGAAAAAAAGCCCTGTTTTCCCAGAGTAGCCATAAAAGTTACAAATTTTTAAAAATCCAGAGAATTCCCTAATTCATCTGTCTTTCAGATCCAGTTGACAGAAGATATAGACTGAGTTTCCAGGTTTAACAAGACTTACTATTTATTACAAATAAATACATTCTAACTACAGTGAAATAATTATGAACCATCTACATGTAATTCCACTCGTGAAAGCTCTATCTCACTTACAAATCTGCCCCTCTACATACACATAAATAGAGGCACCAAAAAAAAGTGTAATTGGGTAGAGGGGAAGACTGAGAAGGCAATTCAGTGGTTCCTGTCCAGGGGATTTGCTGAAATGATTATTGTGCTGAACAATATGGTGCCTCTTGATTTTTCTTATCCAGATACTTTCACTTGTTGCAGGAGGCACAGGGTGACTGGTTCACACTTATAAAGACCCAATCACATAAATGTTGGCAACCAGGTGGCCTTTGTCATCAATAACTGGTCACTAGTCTATAGACCAATCAGCTACTTGTTGCTGGCCAAATGTCCATTCATTCACAGCCCGAACTTGTGTGTAACTGGGGTTTCCCCACTGCTTGAATCAACATCTCTGTGTAATCAGCACTTACAATAAGTGTTAGGTTGCATACTTTTCAAAAGTGCAGCTATCTTTCAACAATTTTTAGCCTTTAAACGAGTCTGTTTCCCCAGTTCAATCCACAATCAAACATACATAAACAGGTACAGTCTTTACGCTACATATACCCACCTTTACATCACCATCTTTCCCTGAACATAATCATTGCTCCTGATTTATCATACTGCAATATTCAGCCTGAAACTTAAGTTGTGGACAGAAAACCAGAAAGTACAGTTTACCCAAATTGTCCTCCTGTTTTTCCACCCAATAACCCAATGAGCAGGTCTGATAGATCTTAGGGGGAAATGTCAACATTACAAGGATACAACGGAGTACCCTGCAGGATATAGCAGTGAAAACCCTGCAATAATTGGAAATGACGGTACTGGTTATACTAGTCTTTGATAATGTCATTCGTACGTTTTACTGGCTTTTCCTTGGTAGGGAATCAGGGAATGTGGGGTGTGCCAAGAGATGACTTGAGAAAGTGATTCAATCAAAAGAAAGGAGCAGCCAAATCTTAGGGTAGGGGAGGGTGTCACAGTCTGGCTTGTTAGTCCTGGGAAATACTCCTGCTTCTCTTCAAATGTGAGAAAATAAGAAGAAATGAGAAAGATTGAATTCTTCAATGGATTCAGTTCTCTTTGATTTTTCAGGATTCCTGTGTCTCCAGAAACCCAGGCAGAATAATTAGAAATTAAAAATACTGAAAAGATTTCAATAACTGCCCCACCTACTGAAAACAGATTGATTACATGCCCCTCCCCCAGCTCCAATAAAACCATATGAAAACAAATTTGCAGGGGGTTCGGTCCCTGCTTCAAATGTTCTTCTTCTAAACCCCGTTTGAACCAAATCCATCCACATTTGAAGGTTAAATGACCTCGGAGATATTTGTTTGGTGGTTGCAATCAGTATTCTGATTTCCTCCAACTGATTACTGAGAGTCTTCTTTCACTTAAACTTCAACCCAGTCTTACTCTCCATCTAGAACACAATTGGATGCTGTTTGATTTGATTCTGTATCTGCTGCATATTTCCTACATTTTCTATTTTTCTTTCAGATTTACAGCATCTGTAGAATTCTGCTGTTTGTCCAGTGTAATAATGTTGGATCTCCTCCGAATTTGTTCACATGCTATTTCCCACTAGCCTAAAGTGATTCTGATTTATTCTGATTGGCTGAGCTAAGCGCGATAGGTTCCCTTGCAATACAATGTTGCTGGAGTTCTCACTGTGCTGAAGTGTGGTGTTTTCTATGCCATTTCTATTTTAACACAATGCCATTGAGCTTATTTAGAATGTTGTAACAGTGAAGGCATTGAATTTGCTTATATGCTGCTACCAATGGCCCAACTTACTAGTGTCATAGTGGCTTAACTCTCACACAGCTTACTTCCTGAGTTGACATCCTTAAAAGCATGGTCCTCATATGTAGCCTATCTTTCTTGGACATCTGCTGCACTTCATATGTCAGTTTCTTCTTCATATCAAATATCAGTTTCTCCTGGAAATTGTGTACCTTTTTCTCCGAGCTGTTACGGACCAGTTTCTTCTGAATAACACATTGTTTTTTCTGAATATTGTGTATCAGTTTCTCCCAGATATTTTGTATCATTTTCTCCTGGGAATTGTATCTCTGTTACTACTAGATATTGTAACCAGTTTCTCCTAGCCATTGTGTTACATTTTTCTTCGGGAATATTGTATCCTAATTTCTCTTGGGCATTGCCAGTTTCCTTCTAAACAATATTAAGAGCATCAACTGAAGAAGAGAATTTGAAACAAATTTCCCAGGTGTAACCTAGAGGATGTTATCCAAGAAGATAAAGAAGAACAGTCATACTGCTCTCCAAACATTAACTTTGTTTCTCTCTCCACTAATGTTGCCAGACCTGCTAACTTCCACCAGCATTCTCTGTCTTTGTATTGTCCCAAATTGTTCAGTGAATGAATATTATTATTTCATCTCGGAGGTGAGGGGGTCAACAGAGAGTCTTCCCTCGAGTCACAGTGAAAATGACGTCATCCCAGTTTCTAAACCTTACCTTCCCACGCCACTGGTCTGCTACCTGGAGGATGAGAGAAGCAGGACCACTCCATCCATAAGGCTCTGGGAAATCATCTATCACCTGATGAATCTCTTCCAGAAGGACATTGTGGAAGTCCTGGGCCCCAAAGCACAAGTTATTATTTCAGTTAAGTATCCCTATTAATTAGTGGAGGAATTTCTTTTTAATTATCTGCCTCTGGAAATCTACTATCACTGAAATTGCGGCCACTTATAAATTCTGCTGCAACATGACTGTGCACCCCTTTCCCACCATCCCCTCACTACCAACAACTCCTTACACCCAAGTTACAGAAGAGCAATTCGCCTGGCTAGCCAATCAATGTAGTAATGTGATAACTTCATTAATTCTGACAATGCCAGGCACACTCATCATTGACAGGATTACTGCAGCATAAACAACCCTGCAGGTTATAAATGTTCACCAATAATGGCGTTTCACTTGAAGATATGGCTACTCTCCAGTAATTATATCTAACTATGCATTATGTGGAAATACTTAAGTAGCCCTTAAAACTTGAGTTAAATATAACCTTCACTATAAATATCCAATCCTTTCAGATGTGGAGCTGGGCTGCCATCTGGGGAACAGTGAATGGTTGTACAGATAAATGTAAGTTTCTGCCATGATCACCGACCAAATCTCTCAATTCCTTTAAAATACTAAGTGAGTATGAGCAAATACAATGATGAAAGTTGACTTCAGGAAAGAATTTGGATTATTAGGATATTTTCTCCTTTATAAATTGTCAATTGTCGTCAACGGTGAAAAACAGAATGAATCATAACTGCTTACATAAATCATTTGCATCTTTTGTCTGCTTCAATCCATCTGTTTTATTGATTTATCCTTTGGATTGTGGCCAACTTTTAAAAGGCTGGCATTAATTGTCCAACTCTCTACCCTTGAGATGCCGGTAGTGTCATTATAAACAGTACACATTGTAATCACAGTGCTCTGGTAGTAGAGGCTAGATATGTAGAGTAATGGCTGAAATGCCAATTATAGTCTGTAATGTCATGGATGACGTTGATCTTCTTGAGTACTATCACAACTGCACCCATCCAGTCACATGGAGAGTACTCTATCAGATTCCTGACTTGTGCTTGTATGTGGTGAAAAGTGGGTGTAGCAAGTGAGCCATTAGCCAGAGAATACCCAAACTCTTCACTAACATGGGCATTGGGATGTCCAGCTGATTTTCTTTCCATATGGGTTGGCAAGGATAATATACATCTCTCATTGCCCTTTAGAAGGTAATAATGGGCAGCCTTCTTAAACTGCAGCAGCCTATACGGTGTAGATGTGTGCCCACTGCTGTGGGGATAGAAGTTTCAGGATTTGGACCCAGTTACAATTAAGGATTGGTGATATAGTACTAAATTAACATAGAACATAGAAAAGTACAGCACAGAACAGGCCCTTTGGTCCACGATGTTGTACCGAGCATTAATCCTAATGTAAAATATAATAACTTAACCTATGCATCCCTCAACTCACTACTATCCATGTGCATGTCCAGCAGTTGCTTAAATGTCCCTAATGACTCTGCTTCCACCACCACCGCTGGCAACGTATTCCATGCATTCACAACTCTCTACTCTCTCACTTCCTCTGATGTCCCCTCTATACCTTTCTCCTAATATCTTAAAACTATGATTCCTCATGCCAGTCAATCCTGCGCTGGGGGAAAAGTCGCTGGCTATTGACTCTATCCATGCCTCTCATTACCTTGTATACCTCGATCAGGTCACCTCTCTTCCTCCTTCTCTCCACAAAGAAAAGTCCAAGCTAAGTCAATCTCTCTTCCTAAGACAAGCCCTCCAGTCCAGGCAACATCCTGGTAAATCTTCCTTTCACCCTCTCCAAATCCACTGTATCTTTCCTATAGTCATGTGACCAGTACTGGACACAGTGTTCCAAGTGTGGTCTCATCAGGGATTTGTAGACCTGTAGCAAAACCTCACAGCTCTTAAACTCAATCCCCCTGTTAATGAAATCCAGGTTGAACTTCATCTCCCATTTCTCAACCTAATTCTGTATCCTGTCTATGTCGCGCTGCAGCCTGCAATAGCCTTCGATACTACCAACGGCACCTCCAACTGAAAATTTACTAACACCCCTCCCCTCAACCTCCTCATCCCAAGTCATTTATAAAAACTACAAAGAGCAGAGACCCAAGAACAGAGCCCTGCGGGAACCCACTCACCACTGACCTCCAGGCAGAATACTTTCCAACTACAACCATTCTCTGCCTTCTGTCAGCCACCAATTCTGAATCCAGAGAGCCAAATCTCCCTGTATCCCATATCTCCTGACTTTATGAATGAGCCTACCATGGGGAACCTTATCAAATGCCTTGCTGAAGTCCATATACACCATATCTACTGCCCGACCTTCGTCAACCTGTCTCATCACTCCTCAAAGAACTCAGTAAGATTTGTGAGGCACGACCTGCCCCTCACAAAGCCGTGCTGACTGCCTTTAATCATGCTATGCTTTTCCAAATAGTCATAAATCCTATCCCTCAGAATTCTTTCCAAACCTTTGCTGACCACAAGACGTAAGACTGACTGGTCTATAATTTCCAGGGATTTCCCTATTACCCTTCTTGAAAAGAGGAACAACGTTCGCCTCCTTCCAATCATCCAGTACAACCTGCGTGGAGAGTGAAGAAGCAAGGATCTTTGCCAGCGGCTTAGCAACCTCCTTTTTCGCTTCCCAGAGCAGCCTCGGATAAATCTTGTCTGGCCCTGGGGACTTATCAATCTTAATGTTTGTCAAAATTTCCAGCACATCAACTTCATCAATCTTAATCTGTTCAAGCCTGTTTCTCAGCACCTCAAAGTTCTCATTCACATCAAGATCCCTTTCCTTGGTGAAAACCGATGCAAAAACCTCATTTAGGGCTTCCCTATCTGCTCAGACTCCACACACAAGTTCCCTATGCTATCCCTGATCAGCCCTCCCTTCTCCCTGATCATTCTCTTATTCCTCACGTATGAGTAAAATGTCTTTGGGTTCTCCCTAATCCATCTTGCCAAGCCTTTCTCGTGCCCCCTCTTGGCTCTCCTCAATCAATTTCTGAGCAACTTTCTAGCAAGCCTGTAATCCACTAAAGCTGTGCTAGATCCTTGCTTCCTCCACCTTACGTAAGATGCCTTTTTCCTTTTGACGAGAAGCTTCTCCGTTCTCATCATCCAAGGTTCCTTAATCTTACCACTTCTTACCTGACTCGGAGGAACGAATTCATGCATCACTCGCAACAACTGCTCCTTAAACAGTATCCACATTCTGATGTGCCCTTTCTGTGGAACAATTGCTCCCAGTCTGTACTTCCCAACTCCTGTCTGATAGCGTCATAATTTCTTTTTCCCCAATTAAGTATCATCCCTTGGTAACCGCTCCTTTCCCTCTCCAAGGCTATGCTAAATGTGAGGCAGATGTGATCACTGTCACCAAAGTGTTCTCCCACCACAAGATCTGACACCTGTCCTGGCTCACTGTCGAGGACCAAATCCAAAATGGCCTCTCCCATCATCTACATACTGAGTAAGGAAACCCTCCTGAACGGCTCCATCTAAACCATCTGCCCTAAAGTAAGGAAACCCTCCTGAACCCACCTGACAAAAATGGCTCCATCCAAACCATCTTCATATATTTGTGGCTTGAAAGTAATTTGCAGACAATAGTATTCCTGTACAAGCAACACCCAGACATTGATGGTTGACAATGGTAATGTCAGTGAATACCAAGGAGAAGTTTAGCCACTCTTTGGTTGGAAATGTTTATTGCTTGTCTCTTGCATGATATTGGTATCTGCGTTTAAACGTTTACCTTATTGTTTTACGCTTTAGTTTTAAATGTGTTCTTCAATACTTCAATAAGCAAATTGCTTTTGAGATTCATGGCTCTGCAAGTAAGAAGCTTCTGCAAAGTCTTCTTTTCTGATCTCTAGCACTAAGATTGACAGAGGATATTTCTTTATGTGCAGCCTAAGGGAAAGATATATTTTCTCAAGTTGTGATCTGCACAATATACTAATCCACACTAGCAAATTAGCCATGAATTTCCAGAGGTGCATGCTGATTTTTAAGCCCTTTTATTGCATATTTATGGAAGGGTAAAACACAAGCATATATAACAGCTTGAGACATAACTTACAGGAGATGGCTTTTTGTTGAGATGAATATTCTGTCCCTCTATATTTCAGATCACATTCCAACTTGCTTCGAGTGTTTCACGACCAATACTAGCATTCACAGCATTATCCAAATATGGGTGCACTGTAACCCAACACAATTGTTGAAAACTATGTTTTGTTTTAAATAAAATTCACTTAAAATAAACTGTGATTCTGCCCATTTAACATTTTGCACGTTCTTCCTTTCCCTTATGATCTTTTTGAAAGTTCTTTCTTTTTGTTTGAAATTACATTAAATAAATAGTGATTCATTTTTTTGCCATTTCATTAAAAGTGAATCTGTTAAATGTGAGTCTGAGTTTATGATGAAATAATTAATGCTGTTTAAGAATGTCTGTCTACAATTTAAAACATAAATATGTACTTCGGCAATTATCCATTTGCTTTGCTTAAGGAAACTTTTTGTGATTAGAATGCATATTCTGGAGCTCTCTCTCTTCCATTAAGCATACATTGGAGTTGGGGGGGGGGGGGGGGGGAAGGGGAGATGGTGGCATTGTAGTGGTGTTTCATGAGCAATTAGGGACAGGCAACAAGTGCTGGCATTGTCAGCAATGTCCACATTTCATGAAAGAATATAAAAAGAGTAATTTGTGTAAAAGCTGTGAGCTTTGCACATTTGAAATGCTTTAAAGCACAAGAAGCAATTTAAAATGCACTGTGACATTTCCAGTAGCAGAGGGTGTGACCTTTCTGAATTACATACTTGATTAAACATAACCTTATTATTTAGTAAGACCTTTTTCTGACGCATTCCACAAATTTCTCTTCATTTTAAACACAAAATATTTGACATAATAATTTGATTGCTTTTCATTTCTCTCAACATATTTCAGAGGTATATGCAGCATAGATCACGTGCAGGGTAAGTTACACAAAGCCAGCGTGGACAGAATTCATACTTTTTGTAGCACTGTCCTTACAACAGTGTTAAATGTGCTTTTCCATTATCATGATCTGAATCTAAAGGATAAAGTACAATTATTGTAAAAATTATAGCCAACTCTATTTTAACATATTCGTACTAGATTGAACACAAAGTTAACTTCCAAATAACAACTTTCAATAATTTCATGTGGGTTGTTTTTAACAAAGTCATAACTTCCTTAATTGATGCTTTTATGAAGCAAACAGTGGAAAATACAAGGGAAAATGCCTTTAGGAAACCAACAAAGATGTTCCCACAAAATTTCAAATGTGAGTTGCAACAGATTTGCAGACATGAGTGCAGAATGTAAAGTAGGAGCAATAAACTAGAAAGGAGAATGCAGCCTTCAAAAAGCCAACAACAGCAGGCCAGATGAGCAACAATCCTGTAGGAAAATCATTTAGTCATGGAGATATACTGGGTGGCTCATCTGTGTATTTCTCTCTACCACAAGTTGATCTGCCAGAGAACTGACTAAAAATACAGGGGACATGGTGAAGAAGAACAAAAACGAGCTATTAATTCCCGTGAGACAAACCTCTAAACCTCCACAGATGAGACTGTATGTGGAGAAATTGCACTCAATATCGTACACTCACATTCATGTCTCCTGAATAGCAATTACTTGCAAACAAATCTTTAAAATTTATCCTTCACTTTAACAAGGTGATACCTCCAGAATACCAGTTATTTGATATCATCGGAAGACAATTCCCCTGGCCTTTATCTAATTTATTCAGTCTAGTGTATGGCATATTTGGATAAAATGTTCAAAATAAGCCTGGTTCTAATAGAGAATCTCAAACAATAAAAAGTTCACATTCAGTTACAAGCAAGCAATGAAGTTCATAGGTAGTCACTTCACAACTGATTTCTTTTCAGTGCTTGGCTTACCTCCTACAGTCCAAAGATGTGTAAATTGGGTGGATTGGCCATGCTTAATTGCTCATAGTGTCCAGGTGGAGGTTGGGTGGCTTGGCCATGGGGAATGCAAGGTTAAAGAGGTATGGTAGGGGGGTTGGGTCTGAGTAGAATGCTGCTTGGAGGGTTGGCAAGGATTCAACAGGCTGACTGGCCTGCTTCCATATCGTAAGGATTCCACGATTGTATGGTTCAATGAGCTACCATACAAAATGGTAAGGTTGAACCCTTACAGGCAGCAGAACATTCTCAGCAATATATGTAAACAGTGAAACATCACAAAAGTTCTGCTGTAAAAGGGATAATGTTAATCCCAGTTTCTCCCATTCTTGCGTGAAAGTAATGGGGCAAGTGAGAATAATGTCTCCATCTCCCTCATAACTAAATAATGCTATCATCTGAGACAATTAACAAAGCATTGATCAAGGATTGAAGATGGGTCCCATTTGATCTATAAAGCTTAGTGACTGAGTAAATAAAATTGATGAACCAGCAAGAATATTGTATTTTTTTTTAAACAAGTTAATATTAACAATAAGGTTGTAACATAAAAGGTAGAATCACTACAAAAATTAAACATTGGATGACTGAAGTTGTATCTAGAGACTGCCCAGTCACATATAGTGCTGAATAAATACTATAGTTACTATGCCAAACCCAATCATTGTCCAGGCTGGTTACTATTCATGGAGGATAAAGCTTTCTCTTCTGTATGACAGCAACATTCTCTATTTCATAGGACTACTCAGGAGAAGATACCGAGACAATCACCAACTCTTTGCAGTGGGAAACAGGGAAGGTTGAAAGTATGGTTTTCCAACTGAAAACTCTGGTGACATTTTACAAACAGCTTCAAAATGCATCAGCCTTATTTATTAGACTCAGATTACTTTGAGGGGTTAACATCACACATTGTACCTACTAATGGGTAGCCTCTTAATGAGAACATTTACTGAATCAGAAATCAACTGATGTTAAATTCTAATAAATATAATAAATATTTTCTACACACAAATTAGAGGCTTTACAGGAACTCATCTATTGCTAGTTATTTTAATCAACCTGTTTGAACATGGTATGACACATAGTTAAAGCAGGTGGGTCTTAAACCTGAATCTTCTGACACAGAGGTCAGGACACTACCACTGTGCCTAATGACCCTATACAGATTAGTTGTTAAACTAACTGAAACTGGCACTTTCAAAGATAACTTATTATTCTTTAGATAGTTAGGTCACTCATCTTAACACGTTTATAAATAAATACGTTTAGCTGGAATAAATGAATAAATTGAGGAGGCTGGTAGCAAACATGTTCATAAAAAAATTGGTAGAAGGCATTAAGCAAATTTAAAACCTGTATCCTTCAAATAAAGTGAACCTATTTATCCTTTAATTTCTGCACCTCAAACAATTCGTAAACTATTGTTCTGGCAGTTGTTTGTTCTTTCATGTTTCCTTTTTACATGACGTTTTTGTTCATCTCAAATAATTTATGTTCTTTTCACCAACCTCAAATACAAGACGAGATTTAAGTACCAGTTCTGTAAACTTCAAGCTGGAGGGCTTCACTATCATAAGACTTTTTTTATCACTCCAAAACTGCAGCAAATATTCATATTCAATCTATTGACGATGAACAACTATTAATTTGCAACTTAATGCTGGAATTACATAATTGTCGTTACTTCATTTATCCTGTGAAATACATCTCCTTCTAATCTTTTGGCCAATAATCTCAGGCTCTTCAATTAGCTTTCCCCTAAAATAAGATAACATTCTTGGTCTTTATTATTCCCCGGTTCCTCTTTCTTTTTGCCACGCCTACTTATCCTCGTCTCTCTAGCACACAAATGTCATGCATTATTTTCAGTCTGAAAGATGGACCGTCATCATTTGACACTCCTAGCTGTGAGAATATAGTCAAGGATGTGCAATGTGTGTAGTTTTCTCTGGTGTCAGAATCTTGCCAGTCCTCTATTGAGCCATCAGGTTGGAGCCTGAATTTGGAAATGTAGCATTGATTTATGGAAATGTATTTGGTAATTGTTAACCCCCAAAGACAACATGTACAAAGTGTTGGATAAACATCATGAAAAATGTCAAAGGTGTCTGTAAACAGTGGATTCAGTATTTTTAACTGGATGCATGTTAAGCAACCAACTGTAACTCCATCATTATACATGTTCTCAGTAGTACTTCTTCCGTTGAATTATGTTACCTCTTTATCAGTATTGTCTTTCTCTCCAATTAAAATCAATGGTAATTGTTCATTAGCTTGAATTGGAATGCATCCTTGCCACACACTTCTCTCCTGATGTTTGCTCCCTGATGGCACACAGCTAATAATGTCTCATGCAACCATGAAACACTAAATATCGGAAAATAATTAAGATAGAAATAAATGTCTTGACAATCTGAAATTCTCTCTCTGCTTCTTTCTCTCTTTCCAGTTGGTCCTCAGCAATACCATGCTCAAAAAAATTAAGTGCTCAAATTCCATTCCAGGGAATTGAAAATATAATCTCAACTGACTCTTCTATGTAAGCACTGAGGAAATTCAGGGGTTCAGACTTTCAGGTATGACACAGACATCTCTCAGGTGAACATAAAGTTCTCACAGCACTACTTCAAAGAAAAATAATTAAACTTTGCTCCATTGACTTGGTTATCATATCTGTCAACCTGTGGTATTCTTGTTTGGCTTTCCTTAATGCAAAATTACTACTGCCACACTGGATTGGAAAGTCATCTGGGTTCACTTTACTTAAAAACCACAAATAGGTTTACCCAACAGACAAACTAACAATTGCAGTTACAGAGCAACTTAACCTAGCATTTTGCTGCTTGGAGTCCTCCTGGCTGCTGGTCATGTGGTATCCTTCTGGTCCTTGGCATAATACCAGTGGAGGTTGAGGAGGCAGATACTTTAGCAAAGTTTAAGAGGCATTTAGACAACACATAAACAGGTAGCAGGTGGAATTATTTTAGAAATGCATCATGGTCAGTGCAGAAATTATAGTCCAAACGGCCTGTTCCTGTGCTGTACTGTTCTTTGGTTTAATGTTCTATTCTCCATAGTATGATCAATAAGTTCACAAGTGACACCAAAATTGATGGTGTGATAAATAGCGAGGAGAAAAACCTTACACAACAGGGAAACATAGATGGGCTGGTCAATTGGGTAAAACAGCGGAAAATTGAATTCAGTCCTGAAAAGTGAGAGGTAATGTATTTGGAAAAGACTAACAAGTCAAGGGAGTACACATTGAATGGTAGGACCCTCGGAAGAACAATGACCCCTTTGCATGCATGTCCATAGATCCTTGAAGTGACAGTTAGACAAAATGGTTCAGAAGACAAATAGATTACCCGCCTTTATTAATCAAGGGATTGACTACAAAGAGTAATGAAGTTATGATGGAGCTGTATATAATAATAGTTAGACCACAGCTAGAGTACTGTGTGCAGTTTGTTTCACCGCCCAATGGAATGGATGTGATTGCACTAGGCGGGGTGCAGAGGAGATTCACCAGAATATTGCTTAGGCTCAACAATTCAGCAAGAAAGCTGGCCAGAGGCCTGGTTCAGATATACAAAGTTATGAGGAGCATAGATAGGATTTTACCCTTCGTAGAGGGGTCAATAACCAGAGAGCACAGTTTTAAGATAAGCAAGAGTTTTATAGGGGATTCAAGGGAAAAATATATTCACCAAAAAGGTGGCAGGTATCTGGAACTCACTGCCTAAAAGAAGGTAGAGGCAGGAGCCCCCAAAGCATTTAGAACTATTTAAATCAGCACTTGAAATGCCATAGCATAGATGACTACAGGCCAGGTTCTGGAAAATGGGATTAGAATAGATAAATTGGCCGAAGAACCTCCTTCCATGCTCTGTGAAAACTCCATGACTTTGTAGAAAGACATGGACAAAGAAAATGTTTTGCTGTCCATTTGGGTGTTGCTCAGAGTTCTAATGTCTTGAAACGGGTAAAGGTGGATAAATCCCCAGGACCTGATCAGGTGTACCCGAGAACTCTGTGGGAAGCCAGAGAAGTGATTGTTGGGCCTCTTGCTGAGATATTTGTATCATCGATAGTCACAGGTGAGGTGCCGGAAGACTGGAGGTTGGATAACGTGGTGCCACTCTTTAATCAGGGTAATAACGACAAGCCAGGGAACTATAGACCAGTGCACCTGACATCAGTGGTGGGCAAGTTGTTGGAGGGTATCCTGAGGGACAGGATGTATATGTACTTGGAAAGGTAAGGACTGATTAGGGATAGTAAACATGGCTTTGTGCGTGGGAAATCATGTCTCACAAAATTGATTGAGCTTTTTGAAGAAGTAACAAAGAGGATTGATGAGGGCAGAGAGGTAGATGTGATCTATATGGACATCAGTAAGGCGTTCAACAAGGTTCCCCATGGGAGACTGATTAGCAAGGTTAGATCTCATGGAATACAGGGAGAACTAGCCATTTGGATACAGAACTGGCTCAAAGGTAGAAGACAGAGGCTGGTGGTGGAGGGATGTTTTTCAGACTGGAGGCATGTGACCAGTGGACTGCCACAAGGATCAGTGCTGGGTCCTCTACTTTTTGTCATTTACATAAATGATTTGGATGCGAGCATAAGAGGTACAGTTAGTAAGTTTGCAGATGACACCAAAATTGGAGGTGTAGTGAACAGTGAAGAGGGTTACCTCAGATTACAACAGGATCTGGACCAGATGGGCCAATGGGCTGAGAAGTGGCAGATGGTGTTTAATTCAGATAAATGCGAGGTGCTGCATTTTGGGAAAGCAAATCTTAGCAGGACTTATACACTTAATGGTAAGGCCCTAGAGGGTGTTGCTGAACAAAGAGACCTTGAAGTGCAGGTTCATAGCTCCTTGAAAGTGGAGTCGCAGGTAGATAGGATAGTGAAGAAGGCGATTGGTATGCTTTCATCTATTGGTCAGAGTATTGAGTACAGGAGTTGGGAGGTCATGTTGCAGCTGTGTAGGACATTGGTTAGGCCACTGTTAGAATATTGCGTGCAGTTCTGGTCTCCTTCCTATAAGAAAGATGTTGTGAAACTTGAAAGGGTACAGAAAAGATTTGCAAGGATGCTGCCAGGGTTGGAGGATTTAAGCTATAGGGAGAGGTTGAATAGGCTGGGACTGTTTTCCCTGGAGCATTGGAGGCTGAGGGGTGACCTTATGAAGGTTTTAAAAATTATGAGGGGCATGGATAGGATAAATAGGCAAAGTCTTTTCCCTGGGGTCGGGGAGTCCAGAACTAGAGGGCATAGGTTTAGGATGAGAGGGGAAAGATATAAAAGAGACCTACGGGGTAACTTTTTCACACAGAGGGTGGTACATGTATGGAATGAGCTGCCAGAGGAAGTGGTGGAGGCGAGTACAATTGTAACATTCAAGAGGCATTTGGATGGGCATATGAATAGGAAGGGTTTGGAAGGATATGGGCCGGGTGCTGGCAGGTGGGACTAGATTGGGTTGGGATATCTGGTCGGCATGGACGGGTTGGACTGAAGGATCTGTTTCCAAGCTGTACATTTCTATGACTCTATGACTCTACTGTACCTTCATGTATTATGTAGCGCACACTGTTCACAATGTATGTTTTCAAAAAGCAATCCATACCCATACCTAATGCTCCGTAACATAAATTATCCCAGTATGTAATTCATTTAGGTATTTTCCACCCATTTGAGAGCAGTTAGCATTGGTAACTCACTATTTAGCAATGTAATAAGGTACTCAAACTACAAAGACCCTAAAAGAGAGAATTAACAATTCTCCAGTTAAGTATGATAGAAACATATTTTGAGTTATCAGCAGATGTCTACTCAGTATTTTACAATTTGTTCTATATGCTGCTTGTAATTCTGTCTGGTTAGCAAAGTCTGAGATTGGTATAGCTTGAAGAAAAATAAAAAGAGCAGCAATTTCATTTATTAAAGGGTAAATATTTTCATGAAAAATGCTTTTTATGATTGGGAGAAAGAAAGGCCATACATCAATTGTATCATTGTACTATATAGATAAGTGTTTTAATGATGCATTTCAAAGTAATTTGTGATCATTGAATCGGTTATTGCTTTATAAATGGAAGAAGATTTGTAAACAACTTTATATGAAGATTCTGCTGCGTTAAGACTTTTTTTCTGTTATGGGTGAAAATGCCTGAATAAATATGAAGTCAAAAAGCATGGTGCTGGAGAAAGCACAGCAGGTCACACAGCATCTGAGCAGCAGGATAATCAACGTTTTGGGCATAAGCCCTTCATCAACCCATTTACAAGAAATGCCAAAGTAAAGGGAAAATAACATTTATACTTTATTAGAAGAGAGTGATGATTGGTTGGGAAATAGAGTCTGATTGCCATGGAGAATGCACCACTTAATAATGACTGACAGTTAACTACATGTGCTAGTTGAGAATTCAGTCATCCTCAACACAGTCTTTGGCAAACTTAAATTCACCAGTTAATATACATGCTGGAATTCCTACAATTCTACATACGTAGATTGGCCATATCAACAATCTTGTAAATAGGACCTGAGACATTTGTTCACCATGCAAACTTCATGAAGGCATATCAAAGCCATCTTCAGGACAATAGCCACCACATTCAGATCCATTGACTCTACACGTTGCATAAAATTATAGTGTGTACCCACGCGCCTGTAAAATACTCACCTACCTCCGATTTCACTGGAATTGGAAAGTACCTCAAAAGTTTGAGGAACAGGTGAAGCTAGTTGTTTCATGTGGTCATTGTACAGGATGAACACTAGCAGCGTCGACACAAATGGGATTTGACCGTCACAACAAAAAGCTATTCTGCCAATCACACAAATGACTAATATGGGTATGAACCTCCATGCCAATATGATGATAGGCATGCAGGCTGTATGTCACAGACTGGTGGATCATATCGGAGAGCAACTCCTTTCAGCTGTTCAGAACAAGCAAGGAACAGATTGTAATCAACCAGGCCACACTTACAAAATTTACAATACAGTGTACAATGCTAGATATGATTCTGTAATTGGAAGACATTTGTTGCATAATCCTGAATCCACAAAGAATCACTTGACAAACAACTTAGCATTGTCAATCAGTCACGTTGCAGGGCGCATCAGTAATAAGTGCAGAAAGACTGCTGCAGAGTGAGTTTGTGAGCAGGGAGAGGCATCCAGCTCATGGTTTGGACCAGGCTGCAACTCAGGGATGCTCAATTGCACTCTGTGTTCTTCACTTAGAGTCTACCTCTATACTCGCAGTAACCATGCCAAGCTGTGCCATGCCTGTTAGCAGGTTGGCATTCAAGCCAGAGTCAAAGGCTGTCTCTACTGTTCTTTTGTGTCAAACAGACCCAAGATTCAGCTACTTGTTTTTGTTAATTCATGACGTCTGTCCAGCTTACTTCTTCACATAACTTAATTGATAGTCAAGTACAAATTGAATTAAGAAAGCACACCTTATTAAAAATTCAAGCTCTGCTTTAACCAATCTCAGGAATGAGAAGAGGAATTTGTTCAACCCTCCAGATTTGGCAAAAATATAAAATATATGCAGTAAGATTTGTTTATATCATAATATGTAGGAAGCTGCATTTGATGCCAAAATGCATGTTTCCCCAACTTTAACTAATTTGGTCATTTCCAAACACTCCTGATCACTTCCTAAAATGTAGTAAGCTGCAATTGTTTTTAAACATATCTCCTGGATGATGACTTAATCTGTGATCAAGACTCATTCCAAATTACACGTTTGGTTTCAAATAATCAAATTCAGTAACTGATGTCAAGATTTTCTGGTAAAGATGCGATGACATCAAACCTGTGTGGGATGGCTTATGGGTTGCCACGGTGTTTCTCTCATTCAAAGGCCTTCAGTGCCTGATCATTGGGCCTAGTCTCACAAAGCTGGGGGTTGGGGAGCATCTCACTGAGAGCTACTGCACAGGCCTTGGTCCAGAACCAATCCTGTGCACATACTGCTGCCATGCTTACCTTTGATCATGGACCAGTGATGATTCCAGGCTCTGGGTGGATTTCATACCAACAGCAGACACTGGCTCCCAGTGACACTGCCGTTCAAAAGAGCTACTGGTCTCTGATTCACTGGCAGCTCTCAGCCTGTGGGATGTCCATCTCTGAGGTCTTTGATCCAAGGGGATGATCCATTGTTGGTCCGTCAAGTGCCTAACTGGAACAAGATGCAGTAGGACTTCCTTAAATGAAGCAATATACTACTCCAGCCAGCTCAGGTCCCGGTTTCCTTCATAAAATTCCAGCCACTGTATTAACATCAAAAGAGAAAATGCTGGAAAATCTCAGCAGGTCTGGCAGCATCTGTAAGGAGAGAAAAGAGCTGACGTTTCGAGTCTAACTGACCTTTTGTCAAAGCTTTGACAAAGGGTCAGTTAGACTCGAAACGTCAGCTCTTTTCTCTCCTTACAGATGCTGTCAGACCTGCTGAGATTTTCCAGCATTTTCTCTTTTGGTTTCAGATCCCAGCATCCACAGTAATTTGCTTTGATACTGTATTGACATCATTCTGTTGTGAAGTAACATGCAATAAAACTAGACCTGTTACATTTTAAGTAAATATAGTCTAAGGAGGGATGATCGTCATTGCTTATAAAACTTTGAACATGTAATATAATAAAGAAAACATCGTGATCAAGGTGAAACATGTTTAACAATGATTTTTTTGTTTGGACTATAATTGTATTTTCTTCTTCAGATGAAGAAAAATTGCACTTTTCACTGTTCTTAATCAGAAAGAATTGAGATGCAATATTGCTCCAGGAATACAATTAGCCATCTTTCTCTCACACTAGAGATCAGTTTTTATCTGTAAACATGTGTGAGAGTTGGCAAGTAATTTGATCATGGATACTGAGTGAAAATTGTTTTTATTTTGACCATTTACTTGCTCATTCCTTTCACTTAAAAGGTGCAAAGATCAAGACAAATGAGTGGAAGATTGCGCTCGTATATATTGAGTTGGCCTAGCATTGCAAAAGATTAATTAAAGAACAGCGCACAACTTGAGGTTGTAGCAGTTTCCAGACCATTGGAGTGGTTTAAATGATGTGGAAAAGGAGTTTCAAGCTCCTTGCATCAACTTTCTTGGGACTAGTAGCTACTGACTTCCATTAGTAGATAGAAGGCAACAAAAAAGGCCTGACTTGTCCATCAGACCTCAGGTTAAGATTGGTTTTCTTTTAATTCTATTGCATTCTATTTGTACATACTACCACCCTTGTGTCCTCCACCCACATTCTACGATATTCCAGACCAAGTTAAATGGACTGGGACAAGAAATCATATCTATACTTCCTTTTATCTCAAGTGAGATAAGGCTTACAATATAGCTACCAAAACATAACTAGTGTATTATAATTAAACACAAATGATAGGACTACATCATACAACCTATTTCATTTGCACCTTAGTAACACTGTTCTGAAAATCAAACCTTGTATTCCTCGAATTCAAGTTTGCTGTGTGCAATGTTAGAATGAATATTTAATTGCCTGTTATGAACAAGCCAAGAAAATTTACATTAAAATCAACAATCAACCTTTCAGTTGGCACATTACATGAAAGACTGATAAACTAATAATCAATATTAATATGGATGCTGCAGCAAATAATCCAACTGGGGTAATTATCTTTCAAATCTTCCAAATTTAAAAATAGAACACCTGGAAAAATCAGACCAAAGTACCTTGATGGAAAACACATAGGGACCTCCAATAGCTTCTAGGAAAGATAACAATGGAACACTTGAGGCACATATCCATGCTTATCTACACAATGCACCAAATTCTAGTTTTAAAAAAGGCAAGCTACTGACATGGGAGCTGAAGGGAATAGAAGTGGTACAGTTGTGGTAATGAATAAATGCAAGAAGATCACTTACAAACTTACAGGGATCAATGGTAAATATACCCATAAAGCTCAGACAGTAATCTGCAGACAAGGATGAACACCCAGTAATTTAGGGACCCTAACTTCATAAAAAGATGATAAAAGAAGCACAGGGATCAGTTGAATAAACTTACAAGCAGTCAATAAAATGGTTCAGACCGTGATACAAAGAGAAGTCCCTGAAGAAGATGACCTACCAGTAGAATTTTAAAGGATATAATAGATGGTGTGATCAAACACAATTAAGGCAAGTAAAATAAAAGGGACACTGAGTGAGTCAAGAAATGCTTTTGCAACTGTTAAAACCAGAGAAGTTTCTTTACTAAATATGGAATCTAATTCTATCTGCTTCAACACAAACCAAGAGGTGCAGGAAAAGCTTTGGTAACCAACAGAGATATCTTGGATTGCAGTCATCATAGATCAGTTTGAATTTTCTGCAAGTAATTTTGTTCTGCAACCTTTAGCGAACTCACACACTGTTAATAAAATCACTGGCTGAGAGAGGCAAGCAATAGTCATTGCCAAAGATAGAGAGAAAGCTTTCAACAGACTGAAATGAATATCTCTCTTCCACTCTCTGGAGAGATGTAGATTCAGTTAAAAGCTCGCACAGTGTGTTGAAGTATTTTACAATTCTCCAATAGTAATTAATGAATTGCTAACTCCTTTGTAATTGCATTGTAATCTCATGCACAAGCAATCAGAAATCACAGTTTGCAATGTCAACATAGCAATCACACAGCAACAAAAGTAGAACAGATATGCTTTATATTGATGACCAAAAATGCTCTTGCTCAATATAAGCGCAGCTGGAGCAACTGAAACAAACTATGCGTTTTGTCAGCCTGTTTTAAATGGAAGTGATGTATCTCAGTATTAATGTACATTAATACAATTCAAACTGCCATTTTATCTAACAAAAGGAGAAAAGAAAATACTTCCCAATGCCTACATAACCGATTGTTCCTCAGCATCAGCAATTTAGTCAAAATTTATTCTGGGCCTATAAACGAAAATAGTCATGTGGGCACCTTACAAAGGAGGAAAAATGGCTCCCGCGTGCATCTGATGGCACAGGAAACTTTTGCTGCAGAAAGCAGCTTTCAGCCTCTCTCTGTCAGTGATCCCAGCACCTCCAGAATCTGTGATTACAATGAAAGATTCTGCAGCTTCTCAGGATGCCAGGACCCGTCTGCTGTCAGGCATCCAGAATATATCTAGTCAGGTCATCTAAGTGATCAACAAGGGCAGCAGCCTGATTTCACCTCGGCTGCAAAGACATAGGAGCGTGTGAAAGAATTTTAAGAACACCAAGCTGCCTTCAGGATTAGAGTACATGGATGTTAAAGCTTGTATTCATTCTAATGTTTAGTGAAGGATTAATGTATCATTACTGCATCTCCTTTCAATTCTTGTTGCTCTTTGGCACTTCAAGTATATCCAGTTATACCCAGGCTCCCTCGAGAGATTGCTTAAAACAGTCCATATTAGGTATGGTCAAGGCTTCACAATTGACACTGTGTCATGTGTAACTGGGCATTGAGTATTTAAATGCTAAGTGAAGGAGTTGACGTCAGGGCTGCAGAAAGATAATGTTTTATCCGTGTAGATCCAAGAGTCTGTGAGGATACTAAGAAACATCAGTGTATTAGATTTTAGATTACATTACATTACAGTGTGAAAACAGGCCCTTCGGCCCAACAAGTCCACACCGACCCGCCAAAGCGCAACCCACCCATGCCCCTACATTTACCCCTTACCTAATACTACGGGCAATTTAGCATGGCCAATTCACCTAACCTGCACATTTTTGGACTGTTGGAGGAAACCGGAGAACCCGGAGGAAACCCATGCAGACACGGGGAGAAGGTGCAAACTCCACACAGTCAGTCACCTGAGGCAGGAAATGAACCCAGGTCTCTGGCGCTGTGAGGCAGCAGTGCTAACCACTGTGCCACCGTGCCACCCACAAATGTGCGGACCTCAGCAGAGCACAATATGCAATATATTTCAGAATACACAGAAGTATTTTCCTACTATAAAGAAAAATTCTAAGGAGAGGACCCATCACTAAAAAATAAAGACAGGAAACCTAAGGAAAAAAGCATATAAAAACAATGGGGAACTGTTGTCTTCCATAATCCATCCCTGAATCTTTTAATTTGATCTATATTTGTCACATGTGAAAAGTTTTATTTTGCATGCAAAACACATACCATACATAGTGCAAAAGCACACAACACTAGGTTATAGTCCAACAGATTTATTTGTAAGTATTAGCTTTCAGAGCGCTGCTCCTTCATCAGGTAACTATTGAGGCAGGATCATAAGACACGGAATTTATTGCAAAAGATCACAGTGTCATGCAATTAAAGCGATCTATTGGACAAACCTAGATTGCTGTTAAGTCTTTCTTCTTTTAGAATGGGCTACAGGTTTCGGTTCATTAATTTGTAAATCCCAGAACTTCTTTAAAGTCACATTCTTGAAATAACTTAAGGTTTTATAAAAAATAGTGACATCTCAGCTCAGACAATGCATTAAAGATGTGAGGTTAGTGTCTGTCTGTATCCCAAATTGAGTCAGACTGGTTCTATTTCCAAAATATTATATGAATTGACTGCCTATTATTGAGGGAGTGCAGCGTAGGTTCACGAGGTCAATTCCCAGAATGGCAGGACAATCTTACGTTGAAAGATTGGAGCGACTGGTCTTATATACCCTTGAGTTTAGAAGGCTGAGAGGGGATCTGTTTGAGACGGATAAGAGTATTAAAGGATTGGACACCCTGGAGGCAGGAAGCATGTTTCTGCTGATGGGTGAGTCCCGAACCAGAGGACACAGTTTAAAAATAAGGGGTAGGCCATTTAGAACAGAGTTAAGGAGAAACTTCTTCACCCAGAGAGTGGTGGGTGTATGGAATGCTCTGTCCCGGAAGGCTGTGGAGGCCAAGTCTCTGGATGTTTTCAAGAAAGAGTTGGATAGAGCTCTGAAGGATAGTGGAATCAAGGGTTATGGGGATAAGGCAGGAACAGGATACTGACTGAGGATGATCAGCCATGATCATAATGAATGGTGGTGCTGGCTCCAAGGACAGAATGGCCTATTCCTGCACCTATTGTCTATTGTCTATTGTCTACATTGACTGCCTGCAGGTTGTGTGCCCTTTGAGCAAAAATAGAATGTATCTGCAAATCCAATTCTGTAAATACAAATTCGACCCACAGACATATATGTGTGTGCGTATGTGAGGGAGAGAGAGTGTAAGTGTGTGCAAGTGAGGGAGAGAGAGAATGTGAGGATGTGCATGTGAATGTGTTTGTGAGAGTGTGAGTGCACATGAGAGAATATGTGTTTGCATGTGTGCGTGCTTGGTAGACTGTGTGCATGAGTGTTATGGAGTATAAGCTTGTGAGAGGGTGTGTGCATAGGTATGAGCGTGAGGATGTATGTGTGTGTGTTTGAGAGAGAGCATGTGTATGAGAGAGGGTCTGTGTGAGTATCTAAGAATGTGAGTGTGAGTGTGTAGTGCAGTGGGGTCACCTGTAGTGTGACCTGAACCCAAGGTCCCGATTGAAGCCATCCTCATGGGTACCGAATTTGGCTATCAGCCTCGGCTCGGCCACTCTGCATTGTTGTGTGTGCTAAAGGCCACCTTCAAGGATGGTCACCCGAAGATCCAAATGTCCCTGACCCCTGAGTTGCCCCCCGACTGGGAAGTAACACCTCTGTCTGGTGATTGTTGCATGGTGTCCATTCATCTGTTGTTGTAGTGTCTGCTTGGTCTCACCAGTGTATCATGCCTTGTGGCATCCTTGCCTGTACTCCCTCGTTAGGTCCATGCGACCCCCACCAACCCACACACCAGACCCAGCACATTCCCTTGTCACCGCAAGAGGTGTAAAACCTGCGTCCACACCTCCTCCTTCACCTCCGTCCAAGGCCCCAAAGGATCTTTTCACATCCAGCAGAGATTTTCCTGCAAATTCAAATACCTCACATACTGCACCCATTGCTCTCAATGTGGTCTCCTCTACATTGGGGAGACCGGATGCCAATTCGCAAACATTTCAGGGAGCATCTCAGGGACACATGCACCAAACAACCCCACTGTCCTGGGGCCAAACACTTCAACACCCCCTCCCACTCTGCCAAGGACATGCAAGTCCTGGGCCTTCTCCACCACCAAATCCTAGCCACCCAACAACTGGAGGAAGAACACCTCATCTTCTGGCTTGGGACCCTCCCACATGACATCAGAGTCGATTTCACCAGTTTCCTCATCTCCCCTACCCCACCTTATCCCAGATCCAACACAGCACCATCCTCTTGAACTGTTCTATTTGTCCATCTTCCTTCCCAACTACCGCTCCACCCTCCCTCCAACTTATCACTATCACCCCTCACCTGCATGTACCTGTCGCCTTCCCAGCTACATTTTCCCCAACCCCACACCAACCTACTATTTATCTCTCAGTCCCCTTACCCACCCCACATTCCTGATGAAGGGCTTATGCCTGAAATGTGGATTCTCCTGCTCCTTGGATGCTACCTGACCTGCTGAGATTTTCCAGCGCCACACTTCTCGATTCTTATCTCCAGTATCTGCAGTCCTAACATTCTCCTCCACTGTCAGGTAGGAGTTGGGTCATATATACACTCATGCCCATTATTTTGACTAGTTCTCCATTAACGTTTTTCACAAACATGTAGTGTATTCCACAAACCTGTCAACTATCAATCATAAAAACATAGAGATATAAAAAATAGGAGCACGACTAGGCTCTTCAAGATTGCTTTGCCATTCAATATGGTCATGACTCATCCAACTCTGTACCCTGTTCTCCTTTCTCTCCATACCCTTTGATTGTTTTAGCCTTAAGAACTTTCTATAGCAGAGAATTCCACAGGTTCACCAGTCTCTGGATGAATAAGTTTCTCCTCATTTCAGTCCTAAATGGCCTACCCTGTTCCTTTAGACTGTGTCCTCTCATTTGGGACTTCCCCACCATCGGAAACATCCTATCTGTGTTTTGCTTGTTAGGATATTATAGGTTTCTAGGAGACTCCCCTACCATTCTTCTACATGTTAGTGTGTATAGTCCGAACCATTATTCTCTCTTCATATATCAGTTTTGCCATCCTAGAATCACTTTAATTGCTAAATTAATAAAATTGCTAATGCTAAATCCTTTCCTGATCAATCAAATTCCTGGCCAATATTTATCCCTCACTCAAACATCACTAAAGCAAATTATGTCATCACTTTGTTATTTGTGGAATTTGTTGTGTGCAAATAGGTTGCTATGTTTCCGGTAGTAGGACAGCAACTGCACTTCACAAGTGCTGCATCAGTTGTAAGGCAGTTTGGGATGACAAAGCTGAGAAAAGTGCTATATAAATGCAAGCCCCTTGTCATGGTAACAATTAATAAAACAATCCCTTTCAACAACATATTATAGATTACACTTCATGTCGCTCTTTGGCTATGACCATTTCTTCACTACCCTGCACCTCCGCGCTCTCATTTCTTTTTAAACACCCCTTCAGTCAAACCTAGCCACTACCCCACTAATTAGTTAAGTCGAACAACGTTGCATTGAACAGTGTGAATGGCCAGTGGTGCACTTAGGTTGTGGCATTTGTAGATGCATTTACTGACCTTGACCACTCAAACTTCTTCTAACAATGTACCTGAGAAATAGAGGCCAGTGTCCTGTGGAAAGTGCTCTCACTTCCTTTATAGAGTCCATCCAGAGATTCTCCCGGTGCCCTTCAAAACAAATTACCTTTCTCCTTTCAGTCTCAATTGTGAAGTCCTCTGGCACCTGGGTACCCTCTCTGAGGCCTGTTAAATCTTAACTCAGGTTTATTCCTTGTCCTAATATGACTCCAGCCAGTAAAATGAGCAGCTGCATCCAGAATTCACTTCTTTACCAATACGAGGTGGGCTTGATTTGGTGCTAGCTTCAAGTCTCTTTCTCACTGCCACACTGATCTGTAGCTCCCCCTTTCCCCGCCTCCAGTCCTGAAGAAGGATTATACTTGAAATGTTGACTTCTCCACCTCCTGATTCTGCCTGGCTTGCCTTGTTCTTCCTGCCTCCTGCCTGACTACTTTGGATTCAGCATCTGTAGAATTTTTTGTCTCTCACAAGAACTTGGGGCCAGCCACTCAGCTGTGATTGGCAGCAATTAGATTAGATTCCCTACAGTATGAAAACATGCCCTTTGGCCTAACCAACCCTCCAAAGAGCAACCCACCCAGACCCTCATGCTAAATTGCCCGTAGTGTTAGGTGCAGGGGTAAATGTAGGGGTATGGGTGGGTTTCGCTTTGGCGGGACGGTGTGGACTTGTTGGGCCGAAGGGCCTGTTTCCACACTGTAAGTAATCTAATCTAATCTAATCTAATCTAATCACTCCCCCACTTTATAATAACCTCTGACTAATGCACCTAACACTTTGGGCAATTTAGCATGGCCAATTCACCTGACCAGCACATTTTTGGATTGTGGGAGGAAACCGGAGCACCCGGAGGAAGCCCACGCAGACACGGGGAGAATGTGCTAACTCCACACAGACAGTTGCCCGAGGCAGGAATCGAACCCGGGTCCCTGGCGCTGTGAGGCACCGTGCCGCCCACTAATATTGCAGAAATGAGCTGGCAGCATGAAGTTTGCATTCTGCCTGTAATACTCTCAACAAGCAGATGTTAATCACGCATCACAATTCCCAAGCCCATTATCGAATCTTTAGCCCATGTACCTTGTATCACTAAAGCTCTCAAATTAGAATGTAACATGATTATGGCCTGACTTACAGATATATTAATAGTTCTCTTTCAGTCTGCAGAACCAGTAGCATTGCACAGTGAGACAAAAGATAAATTGACCATGACATTCTGAAGCCTTTAGGCTCACAAGCAATAATAACAAAGACTGATTTTGTCTCCAACAACAAATCTGCCGGCTATTACATGATGATCTGCGCAGGGGAAGTCAGGATGCAGCAACAGTTCAAATAATGTTATGAGCTTTGAAGCTGGAAAGTGCTGTGAAAGACTTGAATACAGAAATTGCATTGAACCTCTTCCTCGTGATAAAATCATTTTGTTATTAAAGCCTCGAGGTTACTGTCAAGATGCACATGGCTGAACCCTGAGTGCATTTGCATAGCATTGTTTTGAATTAATTATTTTTGTCACTTGAATCTTACAGTGTACAACACAATAAAATACAGTAAAAAGCTTCAACTGTCACCACAATCCAGCACCATTTTGAACAGTTTAAGAATAAAAAGAGTATAAAGATAAAGCTGAAAGAGAGACTATCTTCATTTCCCTGCCTCCACCATGGGGCCTGAGTCAATTCACCAGTGACACATCATTTGTGGCACACCCCTTGTCCACCATGAGCCTGCTCTGGATCCATCAATGTAGGGATTGCAACGCTTCAGGCGCCATCTCTGTGCCACTGGGCCCATCACCGCTGAGTTCCATGCTGAAGTTACACTCACCCTGCAACCAAGCAAGATGGGCCCAGTGGCAAAGAGATGGTGCCTAAAGCGTTGCAACTCCTACACCATGAGTCCCTGCTCTGGGCCTACCAAACCAGGAGTCTCTGCTCCGGGCTTACTATAACCAGGAGTCCCCAGCTCCACTGCCACCGACATCACATCAGAAACCAGGAATCCCCATTCTGAAAGTGAGGAGATGCTGGAGATCAGAGTTGAGAGTGTGGTGCTGGAAAAGCACAGCAGGTCAGGCAGCATCTGAGGAGCAACAGAATCGATGTTTTGGGAAAAAGCACTTCATCAGGAATGAGGCTATGAGCCAAGGGAGTAGAGAGATAAATGGGAGGGAAATGGGGCTGGGGAGAAGGTAGCTGAGAGTGCAATAGGTGGATGGAGGTGGGGATGAAGGTGATAGGTCAGAGAGGAGGGTGGAGCAGATAGATGGGGAGGAAGATTGACAGATGGGACAAGTCATGAAGACGGTGCTGAGCTGGAAGGTTGGAACTGGGATTAGGTGAGGGGCGGGGAAATGAGGAAACTGGTGAAATCCACATTGATCGGGTTGGAGGGTCACGAGGCAGAAGATGAGTCTTTCTTCCTCCAGGCATCGGGTGGTAAGGGAGTGGTGATGGAGGAGGCCTAGGATCTGCATGTCCTCAGCAGAGTGAGAGAGTGAGTTGAAGTGTTTGGCTGCAGGACGGTGGGGTTAGTTGGTGCGGGTGTCCTGGAGATGTTCTCTGAACGCTCTGCGAGTAGGCGTCCTGCCTCCCGAGTGTCGAGAAGACCGCATCGGGAGCAATAGATACAGTAAATGACATCTGTGGGAGTGCAGGTAAACTCTGATGGGATGCGGGGTCTTGGACAGAAGTGAGGGGGGAAGTATGGGCACAGGTTTTGCGATTCCTGCGGTTGCAGGGAAGGTGCCGGGTGGGGAGGGTGGATTGTTGGGGGAGGGGGGATTTGGGGGGGGGGAGGGGATGTGTGGACCTGACGAGGGAGTCGCAGAGGGAATGGCCTTTACAGAAAGTGGATAGGGGTTGGGAGGGAAATATATATCTGATGGTAGAGTCCGTTTGTTGGTGGCAGAAATGGTGGAGGATGATACGATGTATACGGTGGTTGGTGGGATGGAAGGTGAGGACTGGGGGGTTCTGTCCTTGTTGCAGTTTCAGGGGTGGGGTTTGAGGGAGGAGGTGCAGAAAGTGGATGAGATGCGCTGGAGGGAATCATCAACCATGTGGGAGGGGAAATTGCGGTCTTTAAAGAAGGACGCCTTCTGGTGTGTTCTGTGGTAGAAGTGGTCCTCCTGGGAGCAGATGCGGCAGTGGCAGAGGAATTGGGAATAAGGGATAGCATTTTTACAGAAGGCAGGGTGGGAGGAGGTGTAGTTCAGGTGGCTGTGGGAGTCAGTCAGTTTGTAGAAGGTGTCAGTGTTGAGTCAGTCACCATTGATGAGATGGAGAGGTCCAGGAAGGGGAGGGAGGTGTCTGGGATGGTCCAGGTGAACTTAAGGTCAGGGTGGAATGTGTTGGTGTAGTTGATCAACTGTTCAACCTTCTTGTCTGAACATGAAGTGGCGTCAATACAGTCATCAATGTAGCGGAGGAAGAGGTGGGGAATAGTGCCAGTGTAGCTGCAGAAGTTGGACTGTTCTATGTACCCCACAAAGAGACAGGCATAGCTGGGGCCCACGCAGGTGCCCATGGCTACCCCTTTTATCTGGAGGAGGTGGGAGGATTTCAAGGAAGCATTATTGTGGGTGAGGACCAGTTCAGCTAAACAAATGAGAGTGTCAGTAGAGAGATACTGGTGGGGATGTCGGGAGAGGATGAAACAGAGGGCTTGGAGGCCCTCGTCATAGCGGATGGAGGTGTATAAGGTCTGGATGTCCATGGTGAAGATGAAGCGTTAGGGGCCAGAAAAACGAAAGTCTTGGAGGAGGTGGAGGAGGTGGGAGGTGTCTGGACCGTATGTGAGGAGTTCCCGTACCAGGGATAGGACAATATCAAGTTATGTGGAGATGTGTTTGTTGGGGCAGGAGCAGGCTGAGATGATGAGTCAGTCGGGGTAGTCAAGTTTGTGGATCTTGGGTAGGAGGTAGAACTGGGTAGAACTATGAGGTTGGAAGCTGTGCCATGCCTACCACAACCAGGAGTTCCCACTCTGGGCCTACCACAACCAAGAGTCCCCAGCTCCACTGCCACCGACACTACATCAGTAACCAGGTGTCTCCACTCCAGGCCTATCACAACCAGATGTCCCCGATCCAGGCCTACCACAACCAGGAGTCCCTTCTCCTGGCCTACCCTAACCAGAAGTCCAATGCTCCACTGTCACCAACACCACATCAGTAACCAGGAGACCCCACTTCGAGCCTACTGCAACCAGGAGTCTACACTACATGCTTACCATAACCAGGAGCTCCCATTCCGGGCCTACCACAAGCAGGAGCACTTGGCTCCACTGACAGGCCAGGCCACCACCACGCCAAGAGCCCACTCCGGCCAACCTCCTCAGAGATGTCACCTTGCTGACACCATTATCGTGAAGAGTCTGCTGCCATCACTGCCACCTCGATCGCTGGAGGAGCTTCATCGCTGCTGTCATGACCACCGGCCCTGAATGCCAGGAGGATATCTTTGTTGCCACCATCGCTGTCTCCAATCACCATTTTGCGTGGTTGCCGCCACTTTGTGCACAGCCTGTACCCTCTGTCCTGCTGATGCCGCCAACTAACCTGCCAAGGAAAAGAGAAACAGAAGAAAAAGGAACTAAAGAAAAAGAGCAGAAGTAAAAAGAAAAAAAGAAAGAAAGCAGATAGGAATGGATGAGCCTCAGCCAAGAGCCCACATGCAGACCTGCTTACCCACTGCTTTCTCTCTGCATTTTGTCCTTTATTTTAATGTACAGGCAAAATAAGATAAATGGCTTAAAACTCTTTACTGAAATAGTGAGTTTGATGTTTTGCCCCTTTGCATTTATAAATTTTAAGTATTCTATTAGTCAATGACGCAGGTCACTGCTCCATATTTCACATTCAGGTACGTGCCCAAATTACCTGATACTGAGCAGGCCTTAGGATTACCCGGTACTGTAACAAATGGGTACCCTGTCATCCCACTGGAACTGCAATTGAAGCTTGATTAGATAAGGACAGATGGCAATCTCTAAGGTACATTATTTCACAGAGAGCAAGCAAGCATGCACCACTCAAAATTTCACTTATATAACTCAGTATCTGGATCATGTGGTTGATGATGAACTTGGCTCAAAGAGAGAAAAAGAGTTTTGGATAGTTTGTTCCAGAAGGCATCACTTCTTCTAATTACTCCGATTGGGTCTTGGTCAAGCACTGGAGAGTCTAACTCTGAGTGAGGCAGTTATGGGGATCCAGAAGGTTGCAATAGCCAAGTCTCCAAAAGGATTGTAATTCTCTTGTAATTCTCCAAGAATTCTCTATGTTCTTGCAACAGGTGTGGACAAGACCAGGGCCCTCAGGGAACATGAGCCAGCTGATCATAACACTATGAAACGAGGGTCCTTTCAAGTTGTGGGTGTGAAATAGAATGTAATAGTTATACAAGACTTTATAGTTGGTGGCAGAACATAGAACATAGAACAGTACAGCGCAGTACAGGCCCTTCAGCCCTCTGGTCTTTTATCCTATTCTAAAATCAGATTAACCTCCCTACCCTTGTACTATCTTCACTTGCCTATCCAAGAGTCACTTAAACGTCCCTAATGTATCTGACACCACTACCGTTACCGGCAGTGTATTCCACATACCCACCACTCTCCACCACTTCAGCACAGTCAAATGGAGGAATCAGGTATCTCAAATAGCAACTTGCCAATTTCCATTCAACTGCAGATATCATATACAGACTGTTGCTATTCAATTCTTTTGTACATAACTGAGAGCACTGTTTTAAGAACAGAAAATGCTTGCGATACTTAGTGCATCAAACAGCATCTATGGAGGGAAACAGAGATCATGATGTTTCATCAAAACAGACAAAAGACAGTAATGTAATAGATTTTGTACAAATGGAAGGGGAAGAGAGGGAAAGCAGGGAAGATCTGTGATGGGATGGAGGGAAAGAGAGATTACATGACAAAAAGGTTTCACTGTACACAAACCAAGGAGTGGGACAGATAAAGAAATAAAGGATGTGTCCAGATTACTTGTGAATGGTTAGATGGCAGTGATCCAAATGCAAAGTGAAGAAACAAAGAAAGAAACAAAACAAAACAAAACCTGCAAATAAAAAAATGGAAGCTATGGCAATGATCTAAAATTGTTGATCTTTGTGCTCAGTCCAGAAGGATGTGGAGTGAAAAGTTGAAAGATGAGGTGCTGCTCCTTGATACTGTAGCAAACTTCCCTGAAACACTGAACCGTGGCAGCAAGGTGAAGAATTAAAATGACAAGTGACAGGAAGCGAAAGATCATGCTTGTGAACTGAAAAGAAGAATTCTGTAAAGCAACTAATCCATCCTCATTTGGCCTACCCAGTGAAGAGAATACCACAAAGTGTCTATGTATGGTATTCTAAATTGAAAGAAGTGCAAGTAAAACACTGTTTCACTTGCCAGGACTGCTTGGGGCCTTAAATGGTGAGAAGAGAGAAGGTACAAGAACAAGTGATATTTCTCATATGTTTACACAAGGAAGAGATGTTGGGGATGTAAAAAGTGAACCAGGGTGTGGCAGAGGTAACGATTCTTTTGGAATGTTGAAAGGGGTATGCAGGGTACAGAGGGGAGATAGTGGCATAATAATATTGTCGCTGGGCTAGTTATCCAGAGTCTCAGGGAACATGGCTTCAAAACCCATCAAGGTAGATGTTAAAAACTGAATCAATTAAATGTAAAATTAAAAGCTAGCTGAATTGTGATCATTGCCAGTTGTCATACACTGTGCACTCCCTGCCCCCACATTCACTAATGTCCTTCAGGGAAGGAAATCTATTATCCTTACTTGGTTTAGCCTGCATGTGACTCCACACCCACAACAATGTAATGGACTATTAACTGCCATCTCAAAGTCTACATCACTAATCTATACTGGAAATAGCTGAGATCCTGGCTTGGAAACTGTCAGCACTTAGCTACAGCCTGTCAACTTGAAAATGCCCTTTTTATTCCTACTGTTACCCAACCATTAACCAAGTACACATGGTAATACATCACCACAACTCTTGATATCTGGAAAAACTCTTAGAATGTTTTTACATTGCTGGCTGGTTTATTCTAGTAAGTCATTCATTTCCAGTGGCAATAAGATTGGGCAATAAAGGCTGGCCCAGCCTGTGACACTCCCATCCCATGAATTACTTTTAAAAAGGAGTGAACACTGACAGCCTCACTATCATTTTAACATCAGAAGTCAGCCATTTCAATTGGTCAAAAATTGACCAACTGTAAAATTAATTCTGGTTTAAGTCGTACAGCATGGAATCGTGTATTTAAAGCATTGTCCTTACTGCTCTTTGCTTTATATTACTAGCCATCTGTGATTTTGTCTTCCTCTGTTCTACATGATTTAGAGATGCCAGTGTTGGATTGGGGTGTACAAAGTTAAAATCACTCAACACCAGGGTATAGTCCAACAGGTTTAATTGGAAGCACTAGCTTTCGGAGCATCGCTCCTTCACCAGGTGGAAGGTGTTGTGTGATTTTTAATTCTGTTCTCCGTAGTTCATTGACCAACAGGACAGTCCATAGACTTCCATCACATCTGCACACTTTGGAACTGGGTTTATAGAGATCTCAATGCTGCTTTTAAAATGATCGGGTGCCCTCCTGTCTAATGGACTGAAGCTGAGTCAAATTAGTTGAGAATAGATTTGCAGTTTGGAAAACCACAATCTGGCTCACCTAGATTTACATAAACTTTTCTAAAGCCTGCAGACTTTACCCTTTTGCTTTAAAGAGGCACAAATGTGTATGGTTTTGAACATAATCTAATATTTTCCACAGAGAACAAATCATCAAAAATTCTGAAATGTAGCAATCACTAAGACTGACTTCTAGGCTTCATTTTTATTTTGTATGTTTTGATATCCTTGATGATTTAGTCATCTTTAAAGTTTACATAGAAGGTACTTGAAAGTGGCAATGTGAATGAATAAATCAAATTGTTTGTGACATAAGCTCTATATCTAAAAACAGATACTCCAATACTTCTTACAGATAACATAAAATTACTTAATTTGTGGATCAACTTTTCAATCCTTTTGGGGTATTCCCACTGTAGTTTTCAGATATGCAGGTTTGGAAACACAATTCACTGGCTGCTCACTGCAATAACTCATTCCCTTAAATGCGCTGCTCCTTTAAATCTACTTGAGTGTGTGTCAACATAGGCACATATCATGCCGGTTGAGCAGTGCAGAAACATGAAGCCCAGATATCAAATCCCATTGATTCAAACCGCGAAGATTCCAACCCAGTTTTTTTTTAGCACTATTGAATCCAAAAGCCTTGATTCCTTATATTACTCAATTCCATTTTTTCTATCAAGGTTCTGAATTAATTAATCTGAATTAATTTCTCTTGGCTTTGTGCCTAGGCATAAAGTAAAGGGAACAAAGGGATGGAAAACTAGGATACTGGTGCATTCATACCTGCAAAGGATCCCGGACATTGCAAGGAGTCCTTGACTCTAGAATGGACAACAGTCTTCATACACTGTGAAAACTATGAGGGAATTATGTTAACCCCACTCATTATACCTCATTTTTCTGAGGCTCACATGTTGCTCCATCATTAAGTGGACCTTAGTGCTTATATACAACCTATTAAAGGACTTAAAGGGGATGACAAAATGCTAATTAAATATCATCATCCCTATCTCGATAAAATGAAAAGTTTGCATTTTTGGACAACAGCTAAGAGGCCTGAAAGCTGACATCACCATTGCTCCAATTCCCCTTTATATTCAATCCCTAAAAAGGATTTTAAGGTACATGATTAAAGAGGTAAATAAATAGAGGTGAAAATAACACAGCATTGTTAATATACCATCATAAGCTAGATAGCCTGAGTATGGATGGCTGAGATTTCTTAGTTTGCTGGAACAAAATAGGTTTAAAAAAATTGATAAACCAATAAATGTCTTGTCATTGCCTCCCTTTTTACTGAATGAACACATTATTCCTTAAAGGTTAAGCTTGTGGAATAATTGTGCCTGTTTTATTTGTGATATATTAGACATCAGAATATTTTCCATTCTTAGTGTCTAAGCTAATGGTATTAAAAATGACAGAAACCTCGTGGGAAAGTGGTAGCATCTGCAGCCAGCCTTTCTGCTCTCTCAAGCTACTGATTTTGCACTATATTCTGGGCACTCAGTCTGTACGATCAGATTATTAATGCCTCTAAAGGATAGTTAACAAATTCTTAAGGTGAAGGTTTCTGTTTTCTACTAATGAGGGAATTATTAATGTAAATTGTGATCAACAACAGTCCTGCTTTGCCAGACTGGCCACCAACAGAGAAGAGGATCCCTGCTGAGATGATCAGTTCCATTCAACTCTGGCACAATCTTAGCAGCACCATGTGTAATGTGTTACCATCACTTACACATGCCCATGTGATATCAGGGCTCCAGGTGCCAACCAATGGCAGCTTTACCTGTGGTCAGTGCTGCCACCTATCTTCCTTCCTACTCTTAAATTGAACAGTAATTAAATTGAGCAGGCTCTGCAGAGAGATCTGACTCTTCAATAAGGTTTATGAGTCTGTGAGGCTGTTGTCAGCATCAAAGTTGAGTTTTTATTTAAAAACCAAAAGAACTATGGACGCTGTAAATTAGAAACAAAAACAGAAATTGCTGGACAAGCTCAGCAGGTCTGTTTGGAGAGAAATCAAATTTAATGTTTCAGGTCCAGTGACCCTCCCTCAGAAATGACGGAAGTTTCGGCAGATTATTCATCATGAATAGTGCATGAAGATATAAAACAAATTTAAACAGGTTTGAGAATTACAAAGATACTCTTTTATTTTTGTTAACTTGGGATCAACTACAGAAAGGAAATACAGAACATCAACATTCAGTTTTCCCAAAGATTTAACTGAGATAAAGATGAAATAGCAAGAGATGTATCCTGAATTTCTGTTATTGTCCAATTTTCTCTCCAGCCTGAAGACCACAGTGTTAAGCAGGAGTTACTTAGAAATCTTACTAAAGAGGTTTAGTTCCTTGTTAGTGACTGAAACTGGGGTTCTAGAGATGGTTTGTCTGCAGAGGAAAAGCTACTTGTTGAAGCAATTGTGGAATTGATGTCAATACCGACGGAGAAAGAAATTCCTACCCTGGAAATAATAGGCATATCATTCCCTCACATGCAGAAATGTCTTCAGAATGATCTTCATTCTTTTTTCATCCATTAGATTTATTCTTGGTTCAGAGAGCCCCACAGACACATGTAAGGGAGACAGTTTCAATTTGTCACTTTCCCCTTCAAGGATCTGATCATTCAAGCACTGGAAGGTGCTTTTCCAGTCAGCTTTTTCCTTTATTGGCTATCACTGCTGTTACATTGAGGCTTTCATTAGTCTCATAACCCAGCAATGAGCTGTCTTGAGAAGTTACATTCCTACTTCTCCAATGCCTTTACCATCCAAAGAAAGGGAGAACTTGAGCAGATTAAAGGGTCAATTTGCCTCTACTCTAAAAATAGGTAGAGAGCATATGCGTCAATGATCTGTGATAGTGCCACCAGATCATAGAGTTATCCTTTTGCACCATTCCTAGGTATATAATTATGCTCAACAAAAGTCGCTAATCTTCTTTTAACTGAGTGCAGACCTGACCCCACATCTTACTACACTTGCATCAATGTACTTCTTATGCACATCCCCAAAGCAAGCCCGCCATCCCCCAAAGGTGTCACAGGATCAAATCCAAAAGAAAACCTCATTTGTCCAACAGGTACTCCATCTCTCCAAAGGAATAGGCAAAGTTTAATCCAGTTCTGACCTGCATACATATTTCTCACTCGTGGCCGACAGGAATCAGCGAGGATTGGAGGCAGCTGCTGTTTTATATGGGCAGGTACCTCCATGAATCCTTGATGCGATTCCGGAACCCAGCTCCATTCCCTCCCACCTGGAGAAAATGACTGTGTTCAGAAGCAGGTCTTATGGATTTCAGCCTCTGATTCAATGTTTGCCATGATAGAGAGGCTCTGTATCCATCTGAAAATTCAGGACAAGTTTCAATTTACTTCTGAATAGTGACTAATGCATTGCTATTACTACTTGAGTGTGTACAATTGTCAGTTTCTTTGCTTCCTTCCTTTCTCCTCTAGCTTTTCCCATGTGATATGCAATTGCCACATTGTTGGCGGTTCGACCAGTTGGACAGCTAGATGTCTCTGCTGCCAACTGGCTTCATTCATCTGCTCTGGAGACTGGAAACAATACATGCTGGCTTGCCTGCACCAGTGGCTGTATTACTGTTAGAAGCTGCTGAGAAGGCATTCAGGACATTTGTACTACTTCACAGCAGTATTGGAAAAGTTAACACCTTGCTAATGAGAAGATTGATGGGTTAGATTCAATGTTAGTAAAGCACAAGACAACCTTCCTGGGGACAATTAGCTCTGTCAGTTAATGTGTGGTGCTTAACAATACTAAGTGTGGGCTCAATCCCAGTAGAGCTTGAGGGCCTGCCTCTTCTGTTTGCCCCATTGTGATATTATGGTATCATTGCACCATGATTAGCAACCTTCACACGACAAGGATTCTACATGAAGAGAGAGAGATTCACTTTAGATTTTACAGTATTTTGACTGTAGTCAATGTCAGCAATTGAAAAGTCAGCACCGCTAACAATGGAATGCATCACATCCCAATATCTTCCAGCATTACATTCATTTCATGGACTATCATATGCTCGAGTTAGCCCATCTGTCTTTTAATGAACAGCGTCTCACGGGCAATCCAATTAGCAACCATTCAGGTTCATTTAATCCAGCCATATTGCTAGCATCCAGTATCCAATCTTATCTGATACTGTCATGTGTTAAATATTACCCAATTAATTGAATGTTGAGGTACGAGAGAAGTCAGATAAGATGGCAAAATTTGAAATGGACACTTACTGAAATTGTGATAAATATAAAGGAAGTTGCTCTGACCGTTACTAACCAGAAAGGCTGTCAGCTGAGGGGATTTTTATTTATAGCATGTGAATTGCTAGTCAGAGTCAGACTTGGTTTGTTAGTGAGTTAGAACCACATTCTCCCTAAAACTCTATTGCTTGCTGACAGACAGCAATATTTGTAAAGCCTGAAAAATGGAAAGAGTGAGGTATATAGCACTGCCTTCCACAACTGTTCCTTCAGTCAGTCCATGTCTCTAAGCAGGACTGTATGCTGGGAGTTCACTACGTTTAACCATTCTCATTTAATTGGCCTCTAATACTTAAAAGCTTTAAAGTGAACATTAAAGAGCCCTTTGAGCTCAGAGTCAGAGGCAGAAAATCTGGCAAAATGATACTAGAAAGTTTTGGGTGACATACCTGTTGCAATCTCACCACCAAGCCTTTTACGTAGCAACCAAGATAGCAACCACACCACCAATCCTGAGCTCAACTGAACCATTGAAAAGGCTAAATAAGGGCTACTTCTTCTCTCCTTGAGCATTTTTCCAGCAGCTAGGTTGTCTGTTTCCACATGAGGAATCTGTTCTGTGAAACCTGGTGATCCCCAATAACTTTCAGGAGGTTAGTGCTGGGTGGTGGGGGTGGGGAGGTGGGCACACCTCTCTTTGGACATTCCTGCCCACAGAGGTTAGTGCAGTTCAGCATCATTCCCCTGTAGCAGCAGTACTGTCTCATCCACATTCCCCAACCATCAGCAGGGCCCACATGTCACCACTAAGCAATTCATCTGTCACTCTCATTATGGGTGCTGACAGTTGATGCATCCTGATCCTACAGAAGCTGTCGCAGCCATGACCACCATTTGCAGTGAAACTGCTGAGACAGCTAAGCTGAAGGATCGCTGATTGGGACAACACCACTTTGGGGTGAATTACTGTCCTTGATGGGGACAACAGCTCTGGTTGCAGTCCCTTCAACGTGGAGGCCAGAGTAGTGTAGTCACCAATTTCTCCCCTGTTCGTGACTCTCACAGTAGGACTTCTGCCACCTGTACAGAATACTGCCCTTCTGCACTCCTCTACTAACAAATCGAGATTGAACTGAAATTTCAGAGGCAAAATGATGTATGCCACCATTTTTATCAGATTCTTATTTTCAGTAATGTAAAGGCAATAGGAATTCTGCAATGAGCAAAATATAACCTGTGTAAGTTCAGAAAAGTTAGATGGTGATGCTTTCATGTCCAGAGCAGAAGCACTAAATAAGAACATGTCATTTGTCCCTTAAACCCCATTCCTTCAAACTAAGAATTGAGTCAGCCCTTAGAATTAAACCTGCCTCATATTTTCTTCAGCCAAGATTTTTGGGATTAGAATTTCCTCTTTAACTTCTGAATGCAAAAATCTTATCAGGGTTATGAAACCAAATGAAACCAATATGATCTCAGTGAACATCAAATAAAGACAAGTTGAACCAGGGTGCATGTAACTGAACTGCCATCAATGATGATAAAGGTAATGAGAATGGTTATTATCTCTCCAATACTCATTCCAAAGCAATGCCAATGCTGGCATGTCTTAAATTTACAAGAATCATTTGAGGAAGAAGAAAGTTCAGTTGTGGAAATAGTTTTAAGAAGTTGGGACTGTTCACCTCAGAAAGAAGAAAGCTGAAAGATTTGATAGAAGTTTTCAAAATCTTGAGTGAGCTGAACAGAGTAGATAGAGAGAAACTGTTCCTGTTCGTAAAATAAAACAGAATGAGAGGGTATTGTTTTAAAATGGTTGTGCAAAAAAAAAAAGAGTGATGAGAGAAAAATCCTTTTTCACACAGTGAGTATTTAGGGTATGGAATGCACTGACTGAAAATGTGGTGGAAGCAAATTCAATTGAGGCATTAAAAGTGCATTGGATGATTATTTGGATAGAAATGAATGTGCAGGGATGTGGGGAAAGGTACAATATTGACATTAGGTAATAGAACCAATACAGATATGATGGGTCAAATGGCTTGCTCTGTGCCATAATAATGTTGTGATTCTGTGAAATTGGTCTGAATTGAGTGCATGGAAAAATCAACCACTTAACCGCCTGGATACTGTGCTCAGCAACAAAGCAAGGGTAAGGCCAAGGGTGGTGGGATATACTTCCTGATCAACACCTTCTGGTTCTCAGACATGGTGACCCTGGCGAACCACTGATCCCAGACATAGAATACCTGACAGTAAAATGTCATCTCTATGAACTGCCATGTAAGTTCACCTCTGCTGTCCCGACTACAGTCTACATAGCCCCCCCCATGTGAATGTGAAGAATTCCCTGGGTGATATTCACACTGCCACAAATACACTGGAGACTAAATTCCCTGAGGCCTCATTCATTGTGGCTGGTGACTTCAATCAGGCTAACCTCAAACAGGTGCTGTCGAATTACCACCAACACGTCACCCGCCCCACTGGAGGACCAAACATCCTGGGCCACTGCTACTCAAACATCAAAGATGCCTACCGCTCCATACCCCATCCCGTACTTTAGAAAATCAGATCATAATGCTGTATTCCTCCTCCCAGCCTACAAGCAGAATTTGAGGTGGGAGGATCATTCACAAAAAGAAATGTAATTCTGGTCCGAGGAATTGGAAGAGTTTGTCTGGACTTGCTTGGAACTGGCGGCCTGGACATATTCAGCCTAGGTGAGTACTCCACCTTGGACTTCATTAGCAAATACATGGAGGACTGCATGCCTAAGAAGTAAATCTGGGTGTTCTCCAACAGGAAACCTTGGATGAATCGGGAAATCCACTCCCTACTGAAGACCAGGCGTGCAGCATTCAAATCGGACGACTTAGACCTTTCTCAGGAAATCCAGATGTGACCTCTGCAAAGCTGTCAGAGATGCCAAAAGAGTACTGGACCAAGGTAGAGGCCCAAACCAACCATATGGACACCCACTGCCAGTGGCAAGGCCTAAACAACATTATGATACAAAATGAAGCAAAGCAAGATAGCGGATAAAGACACATTCCTCCCTAATGCTCTCAATGCCTTCTATACTTGGTTCGAGCAGAATGCCAATGCCACGGTGACCTCTGCCCTGACAATCCTGGACATATCTGTTCCCTCCGTCATCACTGCAGACATCAGATCGGTCTTCCCGGGAGTCAACCTGAGGAAAGCGATGGGCCTGGATGGAGATCCCAGCCGTGCACTTAGATCCTGTGTAGACCAACGGTTGGAGGCATTCACTGACACCTTCAACGTCTCCATGCTACAGTCTGGAGTCCCCACCTGCTTCAAAAAGATCACCATCATCCCAGTACCTAAGAAAATACATGCAACGTGCCTTAATGACTACTGCCCAGTGCCTGTATCCTCCATAATCATTAAGTGCTTCGAAAGACTGGTCATGGCCCATGTCAATTCCAGTCTCCCGGCCTGCCTCATCCATTACAATTTGCCTACTGGCAAAACAGGTCAACAGCAAACACCATTTCCCTACCTCTGCATTTATCCCTAGAACATTGGGACAGCAAGGACAACGACACCAGGCTCCTGCTCATTAACTAAAGCTCTGCCTTCAACACCATTATCCCCTCCACACTGATCTCAAAACTCCAAGACCTAGGTCTTAGCTCTGCCCTCTGCAACAGGATCCTCAGCTTCCTGACCCACAGACACAATCAGTGAAGATAGATAACTGCACCTTCTCCACGATAAACCTCAACACTGGAGACCACAAGAATGCGTTCTCAGCCCCCTACTGTACTCCCTGTATGTATGCCCATGACTGTGTAGCCAAATTCCAAATGAATGCCATCTGCAAGTTTGCTGACATCACCACCATGGTTGAACAGATATCTAAAACGATGAGTCAGCAAATAGAAGGGAGAAAGCTTGGTGACATGGTACAATGAGAACAATCTCTTTCTCAATGTTAGCAAAACTAAACAACTGCTCATTGACTTCAGAAAGAAACGTGGAGAACGTACCCCTATCGACATCAACAGAGCAGAGGTTGAGAGGTTTGAACACATGCACCAATAGATTCAGGAACAGGAACAGAATCCCTGCCATCACTGGACTGCTGAATGGAGTCTCTAACTTCAAATAATGTTGATTTTGTTAATGCTGATCTTGCCTTGTGCACATCCTGTAACCTGTATGCCTCACTCTGTCCACGTTTGTTCACCCTATGATCCCGTATGTCCCTACTTACTATGGTCTGCCTGTATTGCTCTTAAACAAAGCTTTTTACTGTACTTAGGTACATGTGACAATAAATCAAATCAATCACTCAAAAGCTGCTCAAAGGGAACTCAGGCAATGAAGGTAATTGGTTCACAAACACATCAGTTATATAGAATTAAAAATGCTTAATTTTCTAAATATCCTCAAAACACATTAACAGATATAGAGACACACATAAACACACATACATTTCAAGGAAAAGAAGTATAGATTTCTTGACTTAAGCTTGGCTTTCTGGGGAGGAAAGAAACATTTTGGACAATGAGTAATTCTGAAAGGCTAAAGTAACAAGTGTAGAATTGTGGGTTGCTCTGATGTCCTGAGACATATGCACATGCCACTATTTGTACCTAGTTGACTTTGGAGTCTTTCAAATTCAGATTACCCAGGAAATACAATTTTGAGGAGCTCCTCCAATTCCTGTTTCTGAAAAAGCAAATAGATTACACCCTGAGTTCAACAAGAGGGATATATTTTTATAAGCAACTGGGCAGCTCTTTCTTGCAGAGTTCTTGGTCCCTAAGTAATTTTCAGACACAAAGCATGTCCTATGCGAGTGCTGTTCAACACCAGTCACATGATTCTAAGTAGCCTTAAAAAGAAATCTTCAATGTTCACAGTGAATCATACAACAACCTTTTTAAAAATAATCGTTCTTGTTACTTCCATAAAATAATGAAACAAATAATGGTGTTTCCACTGTCCTTCAAAACTTGAATCCTGAAAGAAATGTTAAATACATGATGTCTTTGTAAAATCACCACCAATGGAAAACTGAAATGCTTTTTAAAAAAAATTCATTGTAAAGTACAGAAAAACAAAAATGCTTTTTAATAAAAAATAAGAAATAACCACACATTCACTCTTATTCAATCTTTGCACGTCATCTATGCAACCTAAGCAGTTACCTCTGATACTTAGTTAGTGCTCAGACAATTCAAACAATATTACGGTCTTGACAAAGCATTGTTGAATACATTAGTTGTATTTTATGTTTCTTTTGTCCATGTCCAATTGTGTTGAGCTTCTGCTTTCCTTTTGCTGAGGCTGAGTGAGTTCTCTCACCTCATTAACAACTACCTACCCCACCTCATGACATTTGTCATCTCTGATTCTAGCCCCATTTTACCATGTGCTGTCACTGGACCAATTCACTACTCAGCAGACGTCCCAGACTTCATCCTGGCATCTTTTGCATCCGCACCATCTTTAAAGGTGTTTGGTATTCCTGGACAAATACTGTCAGTCCGGAGCTGCCACGCTTAGTCCTAAAATTTGTCCTGAACGATTGACGCCGCACTTTGCAAGCATGGTTCTGGGGGTCCTGTTGGATGGGGCAGTGCAGAGTTGGAACTACCTATTCTTCAGGACCAGCAGTGGAGACCACAACACCAGACTATTGCCAGCCTGTTCTGAGGTTGCCACTCGAGATAAAGCAGTGTCAGTTTTCTGGAGGAATGCACAGCATGTAGGAAAAAAGTCAATGACCTACTCAACTCTGCCAACAGAGGTTCTGACATCTTCTCTTTGATATCTCATGCTTGTTCTAACTCTGCTGTACTCGCTAGCAGTACCAGGTTCCCACCAAGGCTCATGCTTACAACCCTCACAACTGCCTGTGAAATCTTCCTGACTTGCTGTCCCTTACCCCACCACTAACTCTGTATTTTTGCACTACCTACTCAGTTGCTTGGGACACCTCCCCACTTCCACCAAAAGTAACAGGTGTGCCCCCTACATTCATCTCCCTTAGTCCTGACTTCTCTCCTTCCAGGAGGAAACACTTCATAATAAGGCAGAAACAGTCAAGATGGGTGGTGAGGTTTCAAGGTTCACGGAATGCTGTTATTCAGGCTTGCTGTACCCTGGATGTGGTAGGGAACCTCCTGCTGCACAATCCGGATTAAGATCGCAGATGTGGTTTGGCGTGCATTGGATTTAGTGGGTGAGTACTTGGGTTTTCTTTACATTGGCTGGTGTGTCAAGCTTTACCTTCACTTCAGTTGTACCTGAGGACTTGTAGTGTCACTTGGCTTAGTTGGTACTTCGAAGTCTGTCAGACTAGTTTCCACTTGGCATCGTCGGTCGCGATGTTTATTGAGGTTTGCCCTCAAAAACACACTTTCTTGGTGTTTCTGTTTTCTGTTTCTGTACTTCCAATAAAAACATTTCTGTACCCCAGATCAGGACCTATTGTTCTACTAGTTGCAGGGCCTCCCTAATCTTCACGGCAATCTCTAGGCCCATTGTCTTGTCAGTGTTTTCTTTGTCAGTTTGATTGGCTGAATTGGATTTTGGATACTTGCAAGAGATGTTAGCAGTTTTGAATGATGTTGGATTCTGGGTGATTGTTACAGTAGCCCTCTTGGCTCCACACTGTTTGCATGAATCAGTATTTCCATGGGCTGTGTGGCTAGAGGTATAAAAACCGTCTTGGGGCTGGATTCTTTGATTTCAGTTTGATTGTCTTGGATTCAAGGTGTAAATTATAAATGCAAGATGTTGGATTGAGACAAGGTTCCCTGCTGGCTGTCATTCCTTTGTAGGAACAAATTACTCCAGATGCTGGAATCTGTGCTGAAAAGAACAAATGTTGGAGATCACAGCGGGTCATGGAGTCAGAGCAAACTAACGTCTCAAGTCTAGGTGACTCTTCATCAGAGCTCACAGGTCTCTTGGTGGTTCGTTTATTCCTCTGCAGATCCAACACAGTTTTAAAAAAAATGTTTGAGAAGTCCAGAGCTCAGTCCATATATTTCAATACTGGGAACTTTTGCAGAATATTACAATTGTGAGCCTTGGGTATCTCTGGCTGAGGGGCAAATTGCAAAAAGGAAGGCACTGCAATGCAGGGATGCTGTGAATGTCCACTGTGGTTTGTTACTCGATGCTCCCTGTCAGGCTGCAGCATAAGCACCTTCCCATTGCTGCAACTAGTCCCACTTCTCCTCCCACATGATATTTCAACTTCTTCCTTTACGGCATGAATATATCCCATGTCTAATTTGCACTATGTTTTTAAATGATTTATTTTTGTGCTTTTCACATCTGCCAGTCAGAATCCTTGGTCAGCTGAATATCATTACAGCATCTCTGTACTGAGAATCACATTTAGGAATGCACAATCAATTGGACAGTGAGAGAGGTGATTTGGTCTCTCTATGAGGATTTCTTTGAGATTAGTCCTTGGGGCGGCCTTTGCGGAGTTTTGCAGTTTTCCAGCGGCATGGCATGGCAGCCTTGTCTTTTCCCAAACCCAGGAGCTAGGAATTGAACTAAGCTGGAGTCTATCTTAAATTTGTTTCCTTACCTGGTACTGTCTGTTATTAATATAGGTGTCATGGTATGGCAGCATGAGCACTTTCACTTTTTTTAAAATAAAAATTATAAGTGACGATAAAATACTGTTCTATTCCATTCAACTCTATTCTAATGTTTCCACAACTATTGTTGGAGTGCTTCTGAGTCTAATCAGTACCTAATTCATTGCATTCTGTGGAAATGCTGTATCCAATAACAATGTTTCCAGTTTGGGTTTTGGAGTAGTAGTAAGGATCTGACGAATTATGAACATTAGTTGTAACATTTTCATGCATCAGGTTAAAAGTTGTGTGTTCGCAGCTGGCCTCCTAACCAAGATACCAGTAAGAGAAGTTTGGAATAAATCCAAAGTACCTCATTCTTACATCAGAATACTCCAAGGCAGATGGTTATAATGCAATATCAAATGTCCCAATTTCTTGGAAACTCTAAGGATCCAGATTCGAAACTTGTGAAAGGCTGCTGAGCCATAGATGAGCCTGTCCATTCTCCCTGAGTATGCCAGCTGAAATGGGTGAACAGAAATAAAGACTTCTCACATAATCCAACTGAATCTGTGCAGAAAATAAATACACGTCTACATAAATAAGTACATGAGCAAATTAAAACTTTCAGCAGACTAAATTATGCTTTGAATCTCTGATGAACACCCATGAAATATGAAAATATTGCAGGATTAAAATTCAGGTTTTTTTAGAAATGCCACAATCTTGGCATAAAAAGGTCACAGCAGCATTAACGTTCTTTGCCTCAGCTCATTTTAATGTGGCTGCAAGAAACGTATGGGAACGTCACTCAGGAATCAATTTAATAATTTACATTTGGTTGGAATTGCTAGGGAACTCTGTCAGCTACCTCTCGCCAGCAATACTAATTTAGCTACATTTTGTATTCCAAATCTGTCTTTTCTTGAAGTAAAACCACCTCTGGGTTAACTATATAGAGAATTCTTATCCAAATCAAATCAGCTGTTAAAGGCGTTTCTTAATAGTAGGTACCATATCAGAACTATTTTGAACTGGTAGATCACCATGGGTAACAAAATGTACCAAAATTTTAAGCCATGAATCCAGAGCAACAACACACTTTGGGGTTAATTTTGAGTTTGTCAATTGTGTAAAACTGGTAATGACAAAGTCGTAACATATCTTCCATCTGCACTGTTTTTCCTTAATTCCATTGAAATACAGGTCATTCTGCTATAATGTGACAGCTGTGTTCCTCTGTGACCCCGCGTTATAGAAAATTGTGCTATGGAAAAGCGCTGTAGAAAATCGCACTGTAGAAGATCATTAATTGAAAATTGCTATACCTGTTCAGTAGAAAGTTTGTGTTATCTAAACAATGTCCACAATTCATCAATTGTGTTACAACCAATTCGTGCTGATGAAACATGTGTTATAGCAGAACAGCCTGTATGGAAAACAAACACAATCACTTCAAATGGATTTTTGTCTGCATCTGTTCTCCAAATGAGCTGGGAAAAGTAGACAGTGGAAAACCTATATACTGTCCATTCTCCGGGGCATGGTTAGGATAAATAGACAAAGTCTTTTCACTGAGGTAGGCGAATCCAGAAGTAGAGGGCATAGGTTTAGGGTGAGAGGAGAAAGATACAAAAGAGACCTAAGGGGAAACATTTTCACTCAGACGGTGATACGTGCATGGAATGATCTGCCAGAGGAAATGGTGGGGGCTGGTACAATTACAACATTTAAAAGGCATTTGGATGGGTATATGAATAGGAAGGGTTTGGAGGGATATGGGCCAGATGCTGGCAGGTAGGTCTAGATTGAGTTGGGATATCTGGTTTGCATGGACAAGTTAGACCGAAGGGTCTGTTTCTGTACTGTACATCTCTACGACTCTACAACTCCTTATTTTCACAATAGCCAAAAGGACAGGTGATGATGCAGAGAATATCAGCATTTCCAGATCAGAAACTGACAACAGAAAGAGAAACATTATAATGAACTGTACCTACCAACCTAGGCACATTCTGATACAGGTAGGCAAAATGAAAAATTGATACAGGGCATTTCACAACTCAAAAAGCAAACAAATGTGAGAATATTGGAGGTGGTGAACGATGTACTTAAGCAGAAGCTTAGAAAGTGAAGGACATTGATCAACCAGATAATAATCTCTGGGGTCCCGAAAAGACAAGTATTTCCACAGCATCAGAACCATGTGAAGAACCTTCAAAGACTCTCTGAGGATATTTCGAAATCAGTGGTAAAGCCCAATGTCATTGTTTATGGGATTGTCTCTACAATGTGAACACTGGACTGAGAGGTTTCTCAGGAAATGTTATCAATGAAATACAGAACACAAGAGCTACTCAGCCTTGATTTATAATTCTAAGGCCAAATTATAAAATGGCCACCAAGACTGTATATTCTAGTAGTTTTGTATCTACTGAAGTGTTCAGGTCTGCTGTGATGCTGAATTTAATTTTGAAGATTGTCTGCTTGTTCTACCCTTTCCTTCAAAACAAACAAATTACAGAGGGGACGAAAAGCATTTCACTGTCTTAATTGTAAGGAAATTCCAGAAACAAAAAAACCCATATCTACAGCAAATCTTCAAGGTAGTCAATCTTCTTACTAACTCAGCACATCGGCTTCCCCATCTTGTATACACAGACACCACCTCACTCAATTTCTGGATGTTTTCCTCTGAAGGAAACTCATTTTTTTTTCCCAGTCCTGACTGCTACGGACATTGCTATTAACCACACTCCTGCTTCCATATATGTTTTCTCTCTGAACTGAAACCTGTACACTACCTCTTCTTCCAAATTGTTTTAACCTTCTGCAATACTAGTGTCATGTTGCTAGGCAACAGCAGTTTCTACTTCTACACTTCCTTCCTAATGCACTGAAATGTTCACCTTAAGGATTTAAACAACTCGTTAAAATTCATGCAAACAAATTTCTATATGCTCTTTCATCACTCACACATGCAAAACTTAAACTACAACTATGTCTTCTTCCACCTTCTAAACACAATATAGCATATAGATACACAAATAAACTTAAAGCTATGTATCATCTTTCCACTTTAGAACCCAATGTCTCATGCACTAATAATATATTATGAATGTCAGCACAAAGAACATTGACCATGTATTTGATAATGAGGAATCGTACACTTCATGAGGATATCAATAGGTTGGTCAGGTGCATAGAAAACTAACAAATGGAATTCAATCCCAAGAGGTGTATGGTAATATATTTGGCAAAGAGAAATGCACGAGAATACATGATACAGTTTAATGAAAAGTGGAGAAGTGCAGAGGGATTTTAAAGTGCACATCTGCAGACCCCTGTTAGGTAGATAAATTGATTGAGGCAGCATATGGGAATCAGGGCAGAATTGTCATATGGTCGAAACCTGTCATTAACATGTCCACTCTTTAGCTGGACCAAGCAAAATGTACACCTGTTTCATAATTCTGACAAAATTTGTAAGATAAATGTGACATAAAACTGCAAGATCATTTCTTCACATCACTGTTTGATCTCCTCAGAAAAGTGGCCAGCTCTTATCTCTTTCCAGCCTATTAGAATGAAGACTTTGCTCCCCTTTTTGAATCCTTGTGCTGTTTCAATTCATTTGGAACTGTGGCAATTAAATTGCAACTTTAAGTAAAAGCTTTTGTGAGCCGTCTGCCTTCAAATATCCAGGAAAATAACATAAGTGACTGGAATTATTGATTTCGGATTCCCCATATACTCAGATTTTGTCCAGCAATAATCCGCTGCATTTGTGAACAAACCATTGTCAAATACAAAGTTAATTATGTAGTGCAACCTCAAAACAATAAATGTGCATGTTGGACAAAGTCATATCAGAGGTAGTAACATAACGAAAATCAAAGGAAGTGGGCAGAATCTTATCGAGTGTGAGTAATGTGGGATATGGTGAGATTTTTACCAGAATCAATCAATAATCTCAGCAAAGTTAAAAATCACACAACACCAGGTTATAGTCCAACAGAATTTATAGCAAAAATTTACAGTATGATGTAATTGAAATTATACATTGAAAAATTGATTGTCTGCTAAGCCTTTTATCTGTTAGAATACCATGACAGTCTCACTTCTTTCATGTGTAAATCACAAAACCTTTTTTAAAAAGTTGCATTCTCAGGTTAGCTGTTAACAATGGTGATAGCTAGACAATATGTTGAAGGTGTTAGCCCCCTGTGTTCTCTGTCTATGCCATGATGTTTAGATTGATTCTAATCTAAAAAGTGAGGTAACAGAGTTTTACATGAATTCATGCAGTTTTTGAGCAAAGTACAATGTAACCCTGCAAGTACAAATCCACCCCACAAAATATATGTGTGTATGTGGGTCTTTGTCTGTCTGTGTGTGTCTGTCTGTCTGGGTTGGGGGTAGTGAGTATGAGAAAGTGTATGTGTGTGTGTAGTGAGTGAAGAGTGTCTTAGGTCTGTGAATGGGTGCATGTGTGAGTGTGGGAGTGTGTGTGTCTGTAAGGGTGTGTGTGCGTGTCTGTGTGTATAGGAGTGTGTGTGTGTGTGTGTGTATGTGTGTGTTTAGTGCAATGGTGATCACCTGTGATGTGACATGAACCCAAGGTCATGGTTGAGGCCCTCCCTATGGGTACCGAACTTAGCTATCAGCCTCTGCTCGGCCACTTTTCACTGCTGCCTGTTCCCAAAGTCCGCCTTGGAGGAAGGTCCAAGGCTGAATGTCCTGGACCACTGAAGTGTTCCCCAACTGGGAGGGAACCCTCCTGTCTGCTGATTGTTGTGCGGTGCTCATTCATCCGTTGTTGTAGCCTTTGCTCGGTTTTCCCAATGTACCATGCCACAGGGCATCCTTGCCTGGAACGTATAAGATAGACAACGTTGGCTGAGTCACATGAGTACCTGCCATGTACAAGGTGACCCATTCTTCGTGACCTGCAACACATTATCAATGAGGATGAGCACCTCACCAAGACCTTCCCCACACCTCCACTACTTGCCTTTAAACAAGCGCCAAACCTCAAACAGATCATTGTTCGTAGCCAGCTGCCCAGTTTTCAGGACAACTCCTTACAACCCTGTCACGGTAGGCGCTGCAAGACATGTCAGAGTGTGGACATAGATACCACCATTATGCGTGGGGACACCTCCCACATCTCTAAGAGATGAAAGGCTTACCAGACAATCAATTTTTCAATGTATAATTTCAGTTACATCACACTGTAAATTTTTGCTATAAATTCTGTGTGTTAGGATTGAGCCCTTCACTACCACCTGATGAAGGAGCGTCGCTCCGAAAGCTAGTGTGCTTCCAATTAAACCTGTTGGACTATAACCTGGCGTTGTGTGATATTTAACTTTGTACACCCCAGTCCAGCACCAGCATCTCCAAATCATAATTCCAGCAAGGCCTATTTTGACATTGTAACATCTCACTTTCGCTTTTATTCTTTGACAAATGGCATTATGAGTTTCTTGCTCGGCAGCAGCAAGTTGATGATTAAAGGGGACTTTTTCTTACTTGCTAAATGCCTTGTTGACTGCCCAACCTTGACAATTCAGACTTCTCGCATTAAAAACACACCAGACAAGATAGATGTTGAGAAATCTGACATGGAAACTAAAGAGGATATTTGGCAAACTCAGCACGGATACTTGCTCCAGAGGAGTGTCATCACAGGGGCCCTTCCATTGGGCACTGGCCACACATGCCTCATGCCCACAGACCTCTGAGAACTTTCATGGCCTATCTCCAATCCACCTACAGTTCGCTTCTGTATATCAATACTGCACCTCAAGCCACATCTAAACTATCATTGCAATGCTGCAGCAAGGATACTGTACTCAGGGACAACCATCCGTCTCACTGAAGATCCAAGTTGTATCTCCAAACTCTGCATTTGGCATCATAACGCTCAATGACTCCAAGTCCATCTGGGTGCTTACAACATCCTTGTCTTGAATTGCCTTGCTTTATTCCACCTTGCTAGAGGTACCGGGCTCATATTACTGCCAATCTGCTGTCCTGGTAAGCAGACACACAAAGGCAGCAGGGGCTTTAATCAAGTCCATGGGGGTAGTCATCACTCAAGAAATTCTGGCGCAGTAAGTCAAGGACTGTCTCTGGAGCCACTGCAGGGACTTGCTCAGTAAGCCATTTGAGGCAGTCAGAGTCAGGAAGTTGTCTGCACAAGGGGTGAGGAGCTGAATGCTGGCTAGCCCAACAACCATCTTGCCTCTTTCTGTCCTATCGAGAGCTGCTTCCCTCCTGGAATGAGGCAGAGAGTCAGATATTAATGGAGACAAAAATGGTGGCACAGCTATTACTTTTGTTGCAGACAGGGGTGTGTGCAGAGAGAGTGAGTAGACAGCACAGAGGGCATGCAGGATAAATACTGTCAGGAGGTGGGGGGGTTGACAGCAAGTGAGGAAAATGTCACATACAACACAGAGTGGTACAGCATGAACCTTGTGGGGAAGTGGGTGCAGTAGCACAGATAAAGTGAGTGTGAGGTATTGGAGAAAAATGGTTGCACCTACATTGTTGGAGTGAAGAAGGTTATTAACCATCCTTCTGCACTGCTGTGTATTCCTCCAGATGGCTGAGACTGCTTTTAATCAGGTGGCAAACTTGGACCATGCTGGCATGGCCTCCAATGTTGATCCTTGGGGAAGAGGACATTCTATGTCTGTATCACCCCATGCAGTTGGACTCCATGCCCCTGTCCACAAAGTGGAGCACTGATCTTCCCCTAACCGGGACCAATGTTAGGAACAATGCAGAGCATCTCCACACTGACAATTCTTATCCGGACGCACAATGGCTTTAAAAGATGCAAGTGGTGAGCTGTTCTGGGAATGGCACATGATGTGAAGGGTGGAAGTAATGACATAGGGGTGGAGTAGCTAATCAATGAGGTGAATTTGATAATACCAGCAAGAAATCTCATTAATCTCAATCCCTGCAATAATCTCAACGCAACTCAGACTTAGCCAAAAAACATAAGCTTCAGCTGTACACTTCTAGAAACCACATCATGACAGAAATGATGAATTATGATATTCATTAAGGATCATGGAACAATTAATAGTGCTGCCATTCTGTTCATTGAAAATAAGCCATTATTTACAAATCACTTAAGTTTCCTACAGAATGATGAAAATTTGTGTAATTAATATATTTACATTTGAATGTATCACTTTCTTATGTTTAAAAAACTATTTATGAATGCCTATTAAATTCATAGTTGCCATCAATGACGTCTATTTTTATCCAGTCAAGATTATACATTTCCATTTAGCGTTCATCAATATAGAGGAGACAGATGGATAGGTTGTTCACAGTTTTTAATTACAATCTATATTCAATTAATTGTTCCAGTGTGTAAGTTTGTTCTATTCTTGAAAAAGTAAGTGGCAGTACTGCCAGGGAATCTACTTCTGCCACAGAATTTCACCTATCACTCTGCCAATACGTTACAGATGTGATTGGCAAACCCATACCAATGATTTTCTACCCTGCCAACCAAAAAGCAGGTATGTGAGCATTTAACATTGGGAAAGGATATACCCATCAATGTCCTGCACCCGACTTGCAGTCTTGTTTTAACTTACTCTTCAGAGGTGACTGGAAGGACACATGCTCGAATTTACTGTGGACAGTGTAGTGAGGCTCCTGTGATGTTTTTGGGGTTTGATGCCCTTTTAATCAGTACCCTGAGTTGGGAAGCAGTTGCTGCTAATACTAGTAGAAAGAAGAATTCAGACCACAAAAAAGCAAGTTTTGCTGATATGACTTTCCCTACATGGGAGCCAGAGATAGCTGGAGTGCTCCTATGGGCTGTACATTACTCCCAAATCCAGCCTCTTTCTTCTTGTCTTCTAGTTATCTATTATTGTATCAATGTGTTTACATATTCTTTTACAAAGTCAACATGAATTATCAGTATTTTTCGCACACAGGTCATCAAAGTCTAACTTTGTTTTATGGATGAAAGATTGTCTGATTGCAGAGTATTCATTAGCTTTTTCTCCTGTTTAAAATACCTCCCAGGACTTCACTGGCCAGCATAAAATGATTAATAACCAGATACCAGCAATAATCACATCTGCTGTCAACAGGTTCAAAATGGGAATTAAATCTACAGCTGAGATAAATATTAACCATCACCATTTAGTGTACAATAAATGTCAGCTTTTAAAAAACTACTTGGCGATTACCTGTTACCATTAAGTTGCATTATTGAAATAAATACTTCAGTGTTTTTCATTTAAAACATTTCACTATAATTTTATTCTCCATAAGGTAACAATAATTTCAAATAACACAGTCTAATCCTTTTTATTTAGTTTCATTAGAGTGAGTTTCTCCCATCCACTTATGAAATTCACTTATCTGACTAGAAACCAAATATATCAATCTAATTTATTGGATTTATTCAGGAGGGCAATAATGAGAATGAAAATGTTACATGATCAATTTACAAATTTGAAAAGGCTATAAGTCAATTTGGACAGTTGCATTAAAGAATTCTGTTTAATACATCCAGAATTATTAAGCCAAATATTATTTACTGCAATGTGAATTAAAAGTTATTGCTTACATGAGGGTCACACATATTGCAGCAAATGATTACAGCCTTAATCCATTGAACAAAGACAAAAGCCCAACATTGCAAGCTTCTTGTTACAATGAATTTGCTTCTGAGCTCCATCAAAGGTTTCTATAATAAATAAACAGCTCAAAACCAAATAAGTTGCAGAAGAAATGATAATTGTTTTGCCAGTTCCTACAAAATCCAAGTTGAAAGTTCAATTGAAATTTAAAATGCAATTTTAATTGAATTGGCATATATATACCAGTGATCACAATCATAACCAGAAGTCAATATACTGCCTTACAGTTGTTTTCAATATTTTATTGATTTACAGTCTTAGAATCATTGAGATGTACAGCACAGAAATAAACCCTTCAGTCCAACTCTTCCATGCCAACCAGATATCACAATCCAATCTAGTCCCACCTAGCAGAACCCAGCCCATGTCCCTCCAAACCCTTCCTATTCATATACTCATCCAAATGCCTTTTAAATGTTGCAATTATACTAGCCTTCACCACTTCCTCTGGCAGCTCATTCCATACATGTACCACCCTCTGCGTGAAAAAGTTGCCCTTTAGGTCTCTTTTATATCTTTCCCCTCTCATCCTAAACCTATGCCCTCTAGTTCTGGGCTCCCCGACCCCAGGGAAAAGACTTTGCCTATTTGTCTTATCCATGCTCCCCATGATTTTACGAACCTCTATCAGGTCACCCCTCAGCCTCTGACACTCCAGGGAAAACAGCCCTAGCCTATTCAGCCTCTCCCTATAGCTCAAATCCTCCAACCCTGGCAACATCCTTGTAAATCTTTTCTGAACCCTTTCAAGTTTCACAACATCTTTCTGATAGGAAGGAGATCAGAATTGCACACAACATTCCAACAGTGCCCTAACCAATGTCCTATACAGCCGCAACATGACCTCCCAACTCCTGTACTCAATACTCTGACCAATAAATGAAAGCATACCAAACGCCTTCTTCACTATCCTATCTATTCTAGTAAATAGAAACAACTTTGACTTAAGGAACTAGGGTCCAGGTTCTTATAACTAGGGAGAGGTTCTCCAAACTAAAATGACACCAGAGTCCCAATTCTGAAAGTCTTGGACCTGATATTAGCAGCCAGTATTTTCACTGGGGTAATAAGGGGTGGGTTGTAATCTGCCCTTCTGTGGTTCACAGAGGTAGGTCTACTAAACTGAAGATGGTTTCATACAAATTCAATTTATGCTGATGGGATGCCTGATACATGATCTATGGGCTTCTTACTTTTCAGTCTAAAGGTCTTTGGAAAAGTAGAGGTGAGGCACTCTTTTGGAGGGACATAGGTTGTCATGGAAGATCTGAGGGTCCTCGGGATGAGTTGGGAACACAAGGTGCCTTGAATTTGCATGGATGAATCATGGGAGTGCATTGAGTGTAAGGAGTGAAGACTAAAAGATTAATTTGGGGTTTTTTTTGTTAAACTGATGGCACAAAGTTACAGATCATGAGACAGGTCTTTTAAACAACCTGCCTCAGCACCTGGCAGGTTCTGTGGACCATGGTCCTCAAAGTACTCTCTGACTTTCTTCACCGACATAATACGAAAACCCAACCAAGAAAAAAACTCTGACTGCCTTGGCACTTACTTCTGAGTTGGGTTTGTGGAGCTTAATATTTTCCTGACTTCGAATGAAAGTTTTAAGATAAATCAGTACACATTCTAAACAATAGAATGATGCAAGTCTTTCTCCCTCTGATAAACATAAAGCAAATCTGATAATTATCCATTGTATATCGGGCACATTTTCAATAACCTTGTAGAATTTGCATATTAGCCTCCTTGAAAATAAGCTTGAGGGCAAGTTGAACATTCATGGATCAATTTGAACAGTCTTTTCTTTAACATTTGATGGCTGAGGCATTCAGGCCACATTCCTACATTCATCAGTATTAAGATCTGCACTATTTTATTAATTGGTACTCATTTAAACTTCATTCACGAACTATGAACATGTTCCATTGGTGGCCTATCCCACTGATTTTGTAGTCAGTCCAATGCATAGTTAAAGAGGGATTACCCTCTAAATAAGGTGGCACTCACTCCTCTCTGATGATTGTGAAGATTTGGAGAGCAACATGTCAGAAATAACAGTAGCTCATTTCTCAGACACACAATTCCTATAGATGGAAGAGGGGTAGTGAATACAGCCAGATCCAAGCCCATTCTGAGATCAGAAAGCTGTCATAGACGATAGCAAATCTAAGGAAAGTAGCAATGTCAATACTCACATTATCACTCAAATGATGACAAATACTGCAGAAGCTGAAAATATGAAACAAACATAGTATTGTCCAGCATTGTCATTGTTTGCTGTCATTGTGTCACTACCTGGTTTCAGTTCCACGAACCTTTTAATTATATGATATAGAGAGTAAAGTTGAGTATCATTTCTTCACAACTTTATTTCCCTACAATGGACCTTGCACAGTAAAGCACAGCTGAGCATTTCAAATACCAGCCTTCACCACTCCACATATTCCAGCTATGTTAACTCTCCCCATTTGCGTCATAATCTCGCATCTTGCTGGTCTCACAGTAGGCTCTGGCCTACATTGTCATAAAGGCTGTGGATAGGACATGAATATGACTGCAATCATTACAATCTCCTGCAATCCACCCTCCCACACATCAAGACTGATGAGCCAGTGCACTCTCGTAATGGTGTAATGGAAGCAGCTTATTTTGTCCCCTTTCAGAATGACAACCACAACCTTCCTTACAAACTTCACCACCAATACCATTCATGATAAGAGCAAACTAGCTGGGATGGACTGCCACATCAAAAGCTGACATGACACAGTCTGCTCTCTCAAGCTTAACGTCTTTGAAAAATTGACCACAGCACCTTAAACATATTTAATGAAGTATCTACTTAGTGTTGGTGGGTGGCCTCTAGGTCATCTGACCTTCAGTGGTTTTCTGCTGATTCCCTGTCATTCCCAACACCAAGTTGTTGAATACTATGTTAAAGAGACCTTGGTTGTAACAGTACAGATTAGTTATTGCAACTCGATCACAAAACGATGGAATCAAAGCAAAACATTAAATGAGCAGGTAATTCAATTAAGCGCTGACAAACTTCCCACCAAATACTGCAGAAGGAAATGCAGAGCGGATCTTCTCCCCAATCTGTATTTCATTAAATATGTTTAAGGTGCTGTGGTCAATTTTTCAAAGACGTCAAGCTTGAGAGAGCAGACTGTCACTGGAGGTGAGAGGCCATTTACATGTGCAATCAACAATTGCTTCTTTATCCAGCTCACAAGAGCAACTAGTGTAAGGCATGATGTTGTGGATCCTGTACTTACTGATTAGTCACACACAACAGAGAGGTCTAGGCTCCTTGCTAATTCACACCATAACCCATCAGAAGAATTAAATTATGTGACTGTAGTAAATTCAGGAATTATGCTGGCACCTCATTTTTTAAAGATCTGGGGAGCAAGTTTCAATTGCGCTGTCTGGGGGTAAACTGGCAAAGTGAGTCACTGGCCCATTATAACATCTGGACACTTTCACTGACATAGGTTTTGTTAGAAATGAAATCAGGCATGTTGCATTCATGATTAGCACCAGGAAATCTGTTATAACCCAACAAATAAGATAAAATACAAGGAAAAGTACCTCTTTATTTGAGTTCTGACCAATTCAGTCCAGAAATGCTCCTGAGTCCAATCACTCTCTCTCTCTTTTGGAAGAAATTAGCGCTGGATTCCCCCACAGAAACAGTTTCAGTGAAAAGTTATCCAAAGACCAAGAATTATGACAATTGTAAGATTCACTATGATTTACGGAATCCGAGAAATTAACTAATCATCATCATCTCAGATTTAAACTTTACGCCTCAAACAGTCCAAACTATATTTCTTTGCATTGACACCATTATCGTGTGTGTCATGGGATGTAGGTATCACCGACTTGGCCAATATTTATTGCACATGCCTAATTACCCAAAAGCAGATTTCCTTCTCTAAAGTATATTAGTGAAATAGATGAGTTTGTAACAACAATTTATAGTGATGGCACAGTCACTGTTAGATTACCATCCTGTCTCCCAGAGACCACATTGAGAGCAACAGACACAGATGAGGTGGGTGGATGTGCAGAAAATCTCTGCTCATTGTAAAAAAGAACCTTTGGGGCCTTGGACGGAGGTAAGGATGGAGATGTGGGCGCAGGTTTTACACTTCGTGGCAACAAGGGAAGGTGTCGGTGTGGAGACTCAATATCCTCAGCCTGGAGTTCGAGATAACTAATCCAATGATATTACCTCTGTGCAACAGCGTTCCCCCACCTCCTTCTCCCACCAGCCCTTCAATCATTTGGTGGTGATTCCCACAGCTCAGGATTTCCCTGCTTTGCTTTGTGTTACATTTACTTTGCAGTACAGCTGTCGAGTTTATTTTTGCTTCACCAAACCAGTTTGTGACTTCAAGGTTGTTTGATAAAGCATTTATTTTAGACATTACAACCAAATTTTTTTCAGTACAATTTTCTTCACAGTAAAATTTCTTGAGAGTGGAAATACAAAGATAATATAAGTATGTTCACTATATGCAGTGAAATGCGTGAGAGTTTACTCAAAATTGGACTGCATAACCAATAATACACCCTACAACATAAAGGCAAGCAAATCCCTCAATCTTAACTTAGTCATCCTCACAGCCCTCCAAGAAAGCCCCATTCCTCAGATTCTAGGCCCTCTCTATCACTATTTCCAGCAGTCCACTAGTAATCATGCTTTAGGTGTCTAGGCTCTTGTTATGAAGATGTGGGTGAGCTATACCTTTTAAGTGAGTTAAAAGCTAGCAGTGACAGCACCAAGTGTTCTCAATAAGACACAATATGACATGTGCTCCTGCTACTGGAGTAGCTGCTTGCTACAAAAGACAGATTCGAATTAGGCCAAATCAGTTTAAATTATACCCTGAAAAATATCAAATTCCAATCAAATTTGAATTTAGTATATTGACAATCTTAAAAGCCAATGACACAATCCGATGCTCTGGGGTATAAGACCGAGGAAAAACTGAACCGTTGGGAGGAGAACTGCCAGGCCCAGCATGTAAACAGGCTGCCTGAAAAATAGCCCTCTAAAAAGGTACCATTTTGATCAGTAACCATTGACACAGAAATTCCTAAGAAGAGGAAAAGAAGACACAGGAAGATCCAAATAGAAGAACTAAAAACTGCCTGGTTTGGAGTTAAGAAGTATTGTTTTGTAAATCTTAATTGGGAGTTTTATCAGACTAGTATTATAGAAGGGAAAGTAAAAGATAGGTTAGAGTAAGGACTTGTACATAGTTGTTAGTTAATTATTCTCTGTTATACTTAAAGAAATAAAGTTGTTAATTGTTACTTTAAATAATTCTTAGCCACTCGAATTTTTAAAGATTACTGCATGGGATAAATCTTTTCTGTGTTGCTGGTTTTAAATTAAGCAGGAGTGTTTACCCTGTGTCATAACACTCTAAATTTTGGAATTTCCTACCTAAGCTCTCCTCCCCTCAACATTCCTCTGCCTCTTCAAAACACTTCTTTAAATGTCCCTCTTTAACCAAATCTTTTCTGATGATAAGTGCCAGGTTAATTTGTATGACTGCAAATGTATGGAGTATAGTGAAAAGAATTGGGAAACTGGAAGCAGAAATTGCTCTGGGGGATATGACATAATAACATTGACAGAAACAGAGTGGATACTCAATATCCTGGATTTTCAATTGAAACAAGGTGGGTAAAAAGGGAGAAAGTGTAGCAGTTATGGTCAAAGAAAGCGTCATAATCCTTGAATGAGATTGGAATCAATATAGTTGGAGGTGAGATACACAAACAGAGCAATGACCTTGTTGGGTATCTATTTCAGACTTCCAAATAATGGAAAGAAAGTAGGAGAGAGTATTTGTTGGCAGATTATAGAAATCGTGATAGTTTGTGATTTCAAATTCTCAAGGGTAAATTTATAAAAAGGTCGAATGTGGGGCACAGAGGGAAAAATTCCTGCAATGTGTACAGGAGATCTTTCTGGAACAGAACATTTCAACTTCCACCATGGAGGGAGCTGTGTGGATCTGATCCTTGGAAATTAGACAGTCCAAATGGAGACCATCAAAGTGGGTGAGCATTTGGGAACTAGCAATCATAACAAAATAAGGTTCAATATTAATGTGGAAAAGCATAAAAATCAGTCAAGGATTAAGATCCCAGACTAGAAAAGGACAGATTTCAGGTGTCCAAAAGTTGAATTGGAGCAAGTTGATTGGAAGCACACTTTGGTAGATAAAACAGTCGAAGAAAGGTAGGATACTTTCAAAAGAGGTTTGAACACGACAGGTGCATGCCTGTGAGAAATAAAAATGGGGTAACCAAAACTTGAGCTATTTCCCAAATACTCTCCCACTCTGATGGTCTGCCTCATTTCCAAGGACTGGATCCATCACAGCTCTCTGGATGACGAACAATATTGTTAAGAAAATAAGGAAGACAAAGGAGGCACATGATGCTTACTGGAATAGTAATAGCAATCATTATCAGGAAGAGTATCTCAAATGCAGGAGAGAGGCTGAGACTGGAATAAGGAAAACTAACAGAAGCATAAGGAAAGGATGGCAGGCTGCACTAAAACAATTAGTAAAATGTTCTTCAGATGTATTAATAGTAAAAGATTGGTGAAGATTAGAGTAAGACCCATTAAAAACAAAACAAGCAGGGTAAGCTGCTCAGATAAGTAAATGGTTTGGCATGAGTATTAAATGAGCATTTCACTTCTGTCTTTACCAGATTAGAAGCTGATGACATTTGAAAATGTGGATGCTGAGCAACTGAGCAGTATAATTACAGATAAAGAAGATGTGCTAAAAAGACTGGCAGCACTCCAGGTAGGGAAGTCACCAGGCCCAGTTGAGATGCATCCTAGACTGCTGCGAAACGTAAAGGAACAAATTGTGGAGCCATTGACAGAAATTTTCCAGGCCTCTTTTAACACAAGATTACTCCCAGGAGACTGGAGGATTGTAAATATGATGCTGTTATTTAAGAAAAGCACAAAGGATAACCCAGGAAATTGCAGCTTGACTTCAATAGTGGGAAAAATGATGGAGGTCTTAATACTGAATTAGAGAAAAATATGTTAATACTAAGCAATCAACATGGCTTTGTAAGGAACAGGTCATGTCTAAAAAATGTAATTGAGTTTTTGAGGAAGTGACACAGGAAGTCGATCAGAGTAGTGCTGTGCATATTGTATATTTGGGCTTTCAGAAAGTATTTGATAGATGGTGCCACATGGCAGGTTGGATAACAATTTAGAAATGTTGAGATCGATGGGTCCTTGACATCATGGATTAGATGTTGGCTAAAAAATAGGAAACAGAATATAGATATAGATGAGCATTTCTCAGACTGGTGACAAGTTGAAAGTGATGTTCCCCGGGGATTTTTCTGATTTATACAAGCAATTTGGAGATGAGTGTTGAAGGCAAAATCTCTAAATTTGCAGATGATACTAAGCTAGGAAGAACAGTGAATTGTGAGGATGATGCTGAGTGACTGCAGAGGGACATTGACAAATTGGCCAAGTGGGCAGATACCCAGCAGCTGGATTTCAATGCAGAGAAATGAGAGGTGTTGGATTTCAGTACAAAAAACATGGAGAGATAATACAGGCTGAATGGTACAACTTTGAGAGGAGTAGAGGAACAGAAGGACCTCAGAGATCAACTGCATAATTCTCTGATGGTGGCCAGGCAAGTTAAAACAGTTGTTAAGAAGGCTTAGAGAATCCTTGGATTTGTAAGTACATGCATAGATTAAGAAAGTGATGCTACTCCTCTACAAAGCAATTGTCAGACCACATTTAGAGTACTGTGTTCAGTCTGGGCATCTTACTTAAGGGAGAATGTTAAAGTCCTGGAGACAGTTCAAAGGAAATTTATAAGAATGAAACCAGGAGTGAGGGATTTTAAATATCGAGAAAGATGAGTGAAATTGGGCTTATTCTTCTTAGAGCAGAGAAGATGAAGGGATGACCTTATTGAGATGTTCAAAATTATAAACAACTTTGAGAGTGTGAAGAAGGATATTGGTTTCCGCTAGTTCGTATATCAGTAACTAGGTGCCATAATTTCATGATTGTCAGCAAGAGAGCTAGGAGTGAGATGAGGAGAAACTTCTTTACTCAGACAGTTGTTAGGATTTGGAATGTGCTGCCTGGGAGTGGCAGATTCCATGGGAGGTTTCAAAAGAGAGTTGGATATATGTTTGAAAATGATCAATTTAGAGGGCGACAGAGATAGGGCTGGAAAATGGAACTGAATGGGTAGCTATGTCAGGACCTGGTGGAATCATGATGAGTCAAGCAGCTTCCTCCTGTATTTTAAAATTCATTCATTCAATCATTCATCATTCCTAATGTCTCCTTTTATTGACTAAGTCTCTATATTAGTCTGAGTACACCTCCTATAAAGTATTTTGGGACATTTTATATTTTGAATTTGATTTAAAGGATGCTTTATACTTTACAAGATATATAATGTTGGAAATAGGAATGCATCAACTCTGAAGCCCTAGAAGAATTGTTATCATTCTAGCTAATGACAATGTTGCCCAAGTCAGATCCTAGAGTGAAGAGTATCAAGTAGTCATGAAAGGACCAAGAACTCTCTTCATATGCTCATTTAATCCTTCCAGAAAATCAAAATGCATGTTGATTAACCACATAATGTTTCCAGGCTTAAGACAACTTACTTGTGTTGGGTTTGCAACACATGATAGCCACTGTTGTCCCAAAAGACCATAGATTTGTTCCCTCTTCAGACAGAGACAGTTGGTGCTGAGTTTAACTTGACAGTTACCATGCCTCAGGTGAGGACCAAGGTCAAGAATGCAGGAACTTCATGGTAACTCCAGCCAGGACAGGAATATAATCCACGCTGTCAGCGTCATTTTGTGTCTCAAACCAGCTATCCAGCCAACTAAACTAACTGACCCAATGTGTAAAGGTTGCACCAATTCCTTTCGTGTTACACTTCTTCACAGGTCAGAGCAAATTTGAAATACAATCAATTAGAGAGATATCAGACTTTATCTGTTTTATTGTCACAAACAATTCAGCAAGGTCTTTTTCAAAGGTTCCACGGTAACTGTAACTTATATTCTAATATCCAAATTAACATGAGGTCATTATAGATAACAATAGATACAAGGTTAATAGATACAACCTCAGAACTTATCAAGCAGCAATTGCAATCGCACAGATTTCTCAGTACACATTAAATTGCCCATAGTGTTAGGTTCATTAGTCAGAGGGAAATGGGTCTGGGTGGGTTACTGTTCGGAGAGTTAGTGTGGAGTTGTTGGGCTGAAGGGCCTGTTTCCACACTGTAGGGAATCTAATCTAATCTAATCTAAAAAACTACCACCCAACCCACACTAAGCATTAGTAACACAATGTGTCACAAAATCTCATTAAAACTTCATAAGGATTTCTCACACAGTCCATGGATTTAGCCACAACCAATCATCGTTTAAGGGGCCTGCACCATCAGGGAATCTGTCTGAATGCAGTCCAGGGCCAACAGCAGCAGCAATCAGGAATATTGTATGTCATCAGGCAGAGACTTGAAAACACAGCACTCAGGGTCTGGTCAGTCTTGCCCTGGCAGTTTGTCAAAGTCTGGGGTAAATGCAGTGCTGGGGCTCCATCTGTTGACCATTAAAGAGGGTGCAGGGAAATCTGTCAGTGCAGAGAGGGTTATACTGCCAAAAGGAGCGGAGAAGTCAACATGTGGGGATACAAAGCAGAAGCATTTTGAAGGTAGGAACAGGGATGATGATGTTGGCGAATCTCAAGGTATCTAGGGAATATGTGTACTAGCGTCGGATGGCATCCCAGGGTTCTAAAGGAGGGAAGTCATGGAAATAGTGGAGATTGCCTTCTTCAACATTTTTGTACATCCTGGAACAATCATGCCCAATTGGAGGGTAGCACATGTAACAACACTGTTTTGAAAAAGGAGGGAGAATACAGGAATACAGATCAATTAGCCCATCATAAGCTGCAGGAAAAATGCTGTTATTTATTACAGTGAATGCACTAACAGAACACGTAGAAGATACTAATGAGATTACACAAAATCTCATTCCTTATGAAAGGAAAATTGGAGTTTCTTTTGGATGTAACTAGTAAAATTGATGAGGGAGAATCAGTGAATGTATTGTGTTCAGCTTTTCCGAAAGCTCTTGAGGTTGGTGCACACAGGATTGGTGATAATATATAGGCATGAACTGGGCATTTGTTAGCAAACAGTAAACAAAGTGGAAAGAAATCGATTATTGTTGACATGGAAGGCAGGAACAAGTGGGGCATTCAGAATATATTTCAACTATTTGTTTAAGGGATATAATGTTATATATATAATATTAAATTGAATGTAACCTATACAATTCTTTTCTAATATCTTCTCAATACTTAGACAATTCAAACAACATTACATTCTTGATAAAGCATTGGTAATTAGTCTGTGATGTGAGCAATGTGTAAAGGATGGGCATTAATAAGACATCCATCTAAATAATCTAGCAATTTACCTTGTGAATTTTTCAACAAAGATTATGATCTGTACATATCAATATATCTCTACATCTGTGATAGACAAATACTTTAAGATGTTTTGGAGCCAGTAACAATTACAGAGTTTCTTTATTGACCATTGAACATCTGCTTTGTGGTCAACTTAGTTTTTGAAAAAAGTATCCTCTTGGCTTCTCTAAATCTGACTCATCTTATTGTAACTGAACTGCACCCATTCCAAAATCATGAACAGCGATTGCTACTTGAAGGACGAAGGGACATTTATTCATTGATCTAAATGCTTTCAAGTTTTCAGAAGATGCCAGGCACTCCCCTGACCTCACTATCTCGGCTTTCTTGGTAAGAAAATCCATTGGTAGCGCAACTTTACTGCTGATATTTGGTAAAAACTTGTGACTGAAACCACACTTCCCAAAATCTAATTATTTCTCATTTAGTTTTAGGGCAGGGAATTCTACTACAGTTGGTTCTGTTATAATACACATTTCTTCAGTGCAATTGAAGAATTTAGACCAATATTTGTAGAATGTAAACATTCCTTACCTGTATTGGCTAGAACATGACTCCTGCCCCATTAGGTTAAATGGCATGGCTATTACGTGATTTTCTTATAACGCTGGGTCGCATGAGAACAGAACTATCGTGTTATATCAGAAACAATTGTTTGTGCTATTGCTGTTCCTTGCAGCATCTGACCTTAACTGTATTCACTCGCTAAGCTGGTCACACTTTTGCAAATTCACTTTTGGCAAACTTTATGATCCAATCAACCAATTTTAATTTCCTATACAAAGTTCCCACTTGACTACCACTTGGTTCATCAATATCTAGAAAATATTTTAGCCTGAATGGCATTATTCAGCACTGGAAAAGTCTATCTATCTTTTAGTTCTAAGTGATAAAGGAACTTGCCAGTAATCCTTTTAATTAACCTATTTTGGTAAGAAATCCGACACTGCCAATTCCATCTTGCTAAAGGAAATAATGCTAACCCCTCATCCCTGGTTGAAACATTTGGGACTTAAACATGCTTGTTGGCTCTTTTTTTCTGACTGTTTATGATGCTTGAACGTATATATTTGTGCTAATTTTCTCACTCCTATCAGCCGATCCCAATCCCACACATTACCTAACATGGATGACTGGCCCTTCATTCCCAAAAACTGTCTCTTTGATTAGGTTCAGAGGAAACCTGATTTCATTTCCATAAAAAAATCAAAAGGACTAAAACCAGTAGACTCATTCAGTGAATCCCATTTGGCAACAAAAGAATTTCCAGTCCTTTGCCCCAAGCATGAGGATATTTATGATGTGGAGGTGCCATGGTTGGACTGGGGTGAATAAAGCTAAAATCGCACAACAATAGGTTTATTTGAATGTACAAGCTTTCCAAGTGCTGCTCCTTTATCAGGTAGCTATTGGAGTAGGATCATAAGACACAGAATTTATAGCAAAAGATCATAGTGTCATACACTGATGCAATATACTGAACAAACCTAGATTGCTGTTCAGTCTTTCATCTTTTAGAATGGGCTGCAGGTTTCGATTCATTAATATGCAAATTCCAGAACTTCTTTCAAATCACATTCCCAAGATAACTTAAGCTTTTATTAAGAAACTTGACATCTCTGCTCAGGCAATGCATTAAAGGTGTGAGGTTAGAGTCTGTATGTATTCCAATCTTGAGTCAGACTGGTTCTAATTCCAAAGTAGGAATTTATAAAATGTCACATTGATCATAAAAAATATTGACTGCCTACAGATTGTCTACTTTTTGAACAAAATAGAAGGTATCTTCAAATATAGTTCTGCAAATGCAAATTCACCCCATAGACTTATATTTATGTATGCATGCAGGTGAGGGAGAGAGAGAGTGAGAGCATGTAAGTGTGTGTGCGCATGTGTGTGTGAGAGAGAGAGTGTGTGTGCGCACGCACGCACTTGATAGAGTGTGCGTGAATATGATGGAGTATATGCCTGTGGGAGAGTATGCGCATAGGTGTGAGTGTGGTGCGTGTGTGTGTGTGTGTGTGTGTGCGCGCATGCGCGCATGTGTGTGAGCCCGTGTGTGTGAGCACATGTGTGTCTGTAGTGTAGCGCAGTGTAGTGTAGTAGGGTCACCCATATTGTCACATGAATATTTATGACAGCATGCCCTAATCATTGTTTGGGTTTCTTGATGGTGCTTGTATGTGTGAAGGATTTGCTGAAGACTTTAACAGTGTTATATCCGACGAGTCATAACTTTCTGATAAGTTTTAGACATGAAAACGATAAAGCTCAGAATGTTCTGGAGTGTGTTGCTCTCATCATTTGGCACAAGTGATTAAGTCACTAAATGCCCACGGTAATCTCTGAAAGTTTGCAGACAGAGCTTGTCCAAAAACTAAACCTTGAGATATTGTTTCAATTACTCTCAAAAGAGCAAATAATTTAATTTTGAATCGAATGAGGAGATTTTTTTCAGAAAGGAGAGGGATCAGCTGGGCTGTTTGTTCTTGGCAATTTTATTTCCAACTTTACCTCTCCTTGGTAATCCTAGCAGGGTCGACATGGAAGCAAACAGTTATCACCAGGCATGTGAAGAAGACTTACAAAAAGTTTCATTTTAAAAAAATTCTAATACCCACAATGAGCTTTCAATAACCTCTTTCAAAGAAACCATTCCTGGCATTTCCTTTAAACTTGAAACATATCCATTATCTACAATCCTTCAGAAATTAAGTCCTCCAAACAATATTAAATATAAGGCATCTAACATGGATAACTGGTTGTTCAACCCAAAAATGTGAAAGGTTTGTAGTCTAAGGAGAGGTTGGATAGGCTGGGACTGTTTTCCCTGCAGCATAGGAGAGGTCTATAAAACCATGAGAGGCATAGATAAGTTAGAAAGCAGACAGCTTTTCCCCATAGTAAGTCTAAAACTATAGGCCTTAAGCTTAAAGTGAGGAAGAGGTACAAAAGGGTTCAGAGGGGCAATGTTTTCCCACAGAGGATGCTGACCGTCTGGAATTGGTAGTGGTGGAAGCGAGTATAATTTAAGAAACAGACGGGTACATTAATGAGATAGGTATAGAAAGATATAAAACAAACGTAGGCTAATGGGATTAGGTTACATTGTAAAAACTGGACAGTATGGGCAAGTTGAGCCAAAGGGCCTGTTTTCATGCTGTAGACTGACTCTATCTTCATAACAAAACCTTTAAGTTGTCTTCATATTTCTATAGAATATTAAAGTTCTTTGATGGTCTGTAATTTCATCAAGAAACAAATATTGCATCCAATAAAGGAAAATCTAGCAAGACACGTTGTACTTATCCAAACTGATAATTAGACAGTGTTTGCACACTGGCATGAACATTCAGTAAAGAATAAGCACAACATTGTTTATCCCACAACAAAGGACTATAATTAACTCCCCCTATCTTAGCACTCCTACATAATTGACACCATTCTTTCCAGTTTCATTTACAGTTAAATTGCCATTCCCATCACTGCTATGCTCTCTAGACATGTCCAAGTCTGCACATGGACTAGTGGTTAATTATGCAAATAGACTTACACCAAAGAAATGAGGTGTTATTAGCAGTTTGGCTTTCTGCTGACTTTTATAACAACTCATATCTGGTCCTAAGCAGATATATCCAAGAATACGGCAAGAAGCTGGAGAAGAAATTGCAGGGGGCTTGGTTGGTATTTTTACATCATTGTTGGCTACAGTGAAGTACCAGAAGACTGGAGGGTAGTGAATGTTGTGTCCTTATTCAAGAAGGGCTGCAAAGGAAAACCTGGGAACTATCCACCAGTAAGCCTAACATCCTGATGAAGGGCTTTTGCCCGAAACGTCGATTTTCCTGCTCCTCGGATGCTGCCTGACCTGCTGTGCTTTTCCAGCGCCATTCTAATCTAATCTGTGGTAGGTAGGTTACTTGAGAATATTCTGAGAGACAAGATATACGTGCACTTGGAAAGACAGGGTATGATTAGGAGTAGAAAACATGGCTTTGTGCGTGGGAGATCATGCCTCATGGATTTGTTAGAGTTCTTTGATGAAGTGACCAGGAAGGTTAATGAGGCCAGGGTGGTAATCAAAGTCTATATGAATATCAGTAAGAGCTTTTACAACATTCCACATGGTAGGCTACTCTGGAAGGTTAGATTGCATGGAACCTAGGGTGAGCTGGCAAATTGGATACAAAATTGGCTTGATGGGAAGAAGTGGAGGATAATAAGTAGAAGGTAACATAGTGGAAGGATGCTTGTCAGACTGGAGACCTGTGACTAGTGAAGTGCCTCAGGGGTCGGTGCTGGGCCCATTATCTATATCAATGATTTGGATGAGAATGCACAAGGCATGATTAGTGTGTTTGCAGGTAATATTATAATTGGCGGTATTGTGAACAGTGAGGAAGGTGATCAAAAATTGCAGCAGGGTCTTGAACAGCTGGAGTAGTGGGCTGAGAAATAGCAAATTTAATATAGGGTTTAATATAGATAAGTGTGAGATCTTGCATCTTGGAAAGTCAAATCAAGATAGAAGTTTTATGGTGAATGGTAGAGCCTTAAGGAGTGCAGTGAAACAGAGAGATCTTGGAGTTCAGGTGCATGGTTCTCTACAAGTGGAGTGACAAGTAGACAGGGTAGAGAAGAAGGCTTTTGACACACTGGCCTTCATCAATCAGGGCATTGAGTATCATAGTTGGGAGGCTATGTTACAGTTGCACAGGACATTTGTGAGGCTGCACTTGGAGTATTGTGTTCAGTTTTGGTCACCTTGCTATAGGAAGGATGTATTAAACTGGAAAGAGTACAGAAGAAACAAGGGTGTTGCCTGGACTCAAGGGTCTGAGTTATAGGGAGAGATTGCACAAGCTAGGTCTCTTCTTTAGCATGTAGGAGACAGAGAGGACCTTACAGTGATTACAAGATCATGAGAGGCATGGATACGGTGAATACACTCAGTCTTTTTCCCAGAGATGGGGAATCAAGGACTAAAGGGCTTCAGTCTAAGGTTAGAGGGGAAAGAATAAAAAAGGGAACTTGAGAAGCAACATTTTTACACAGAGGGGGTATACATCGGGAGTAAGCTGCCAGTGGAAGTGGTTGAGGCGGGTAGATTAACAACATTTAAAAGGCATTTTGGGCAAATATTTGGACAGAAAGGATTAGAAGGATTTGTGCCAAGTGTAGGGAAATGGAGTTAGCATGGATGGACATTTTGGTTGGCATGATCCAGTTGGGTCAAAGGGCCTGTCTCCATGCTGTAGGACTCCAAAACTCTATGACTCATAATCATTTACAGTTGTCCTGCAATGCTGGATGAAAATCAGCTGCCATCATATTATACTGATGCTAATCTGTCCATTCAATTTCATTACTTCCATTATTAATTACCCTCTCTAATTATTATTACTCAATCAGTTTCAATAATGAAAAAAATGGATTTATACAGATTGAACTCCACCTACAGTGTTTTGTACTTGGGGTGATTTGTGTCCATGGAGGTGGTGGCATCAGGAACTTAGACATGTGTGACATTGGGGTGCTTTGCTATTCTATTTTCTTACAGACATCAATTGTAACCATTGCAGAATCAGACCCTTTTTCTCAATGTTATGCAACCCAACAGTGAGCACTTAATCAATTTGTACAGCATGAATCCATATTAGACTTTTATGATGGATTCTCTGTCCCATCACTTTGATGCAATGAGTGCTGAGCAAAGGTGCAAATAATTTACCAGCAACAAAAACAAAGAACTGCAAATGCAGGAAATCTGAAACAAAAATAGAATTTGCAGGAGAAATTTAGCAGGTCCAGCAGCTCATGAGGAGCAAAATCAGAATCAACATTTCAGCTCCAGTAACCGTTCTTCAGAAGTGAAAATTGTTTAAATTAACATCACCTCAGATACTGACACCTGAGTGGGAACATTCCTGCAAGATTGCAGCAGAACAGGACACGCCACACAGACCTGCTCTGCCCCACCTGTCCTTTTTATTTCTTTTCTCTCTTTTTAGCAGTCCCAAGTCCCACAGCAGCGTGAGGGGAAGCAAGACCTGGTGCAGGAGAATGTGACCACTGCAGATGCTGGAGAACAGAGTCAAAATGTGTGGTGCTGGAAAAGCACAGCCAGTCAGGCAGCATCCAAAGAACAGGAGAATCAACGTTTCGAGGCATACCTTCCTGATGAAGGCCTTATGCCTGAAATGTTGATTCTCCTGCTCTTCAGATGTTGCCTGACCTGCTGTGTCTTTCCAGCACCACATTTTTTGAGATCTGGTGCAGCGCAACATACCTTGGGAGTAAGGTAAGTTGAGTGCCAGTGCGGAGCAGTCTGGAGGCTTGGAGCAGAGCAGTGTGGGACAGTTCTTGAACTGGAGCCATGTCAATCCTTTAACAATGTTATAATCATCTTATTTCTAACTTTTTTTAGACACTGTAACTAATGCTACTACTTTTCCTGTTGTTCTTCTTTTGTATCTAAGATTTGTACCTAAGTACTTGTACCTAAGATGGTGCCATTAAGGGCAGCCATTGTAAAAACTTTTTACTGTACACCTGCACCTCTGGACTGGAACACATGTGACAAGAAAGGATATTCTCTTCTATTTTATTCTATTCTCCTCCCTGAGTTATTAACTGCCCTTTGTATTCTCTTGAAGGAATTATTGCATCTCCCTCTTCTGAATTTCCATTTCCACCCTTCCCCTCAGCCTGCAGCCCCTGATCTTGAAGAATAGGTTCCTGAGTCACACTCTCATGGCAGCAGGGTCTTTTTCCTCCCAGCATGATCTCCCCCCACCCCCACTCTGTTTCCTCTGGTTTCTGTAGATGAACCCAACAGGCTTACTATGGCCCATTCCCTTGAAAAGCCAAACTGGACATCCCCAAGGGAGAAGCCTGACTTGGATGTGAACATAGGAGGTATAGTCAGTAAGTTTACATATGACATCAAATGGATATGTAGTGTACAGAGAAGGAGGTTACCTCAGAGTACAACAGGATCTTGATCAGATGGCGAAAATGAGGACTACAGATGCTGGAGATTAGAGTTGAGAGTGTGTTGCTGGAAAAGCACAGCAGGTCAGGCAGCATCCAAGGAGCAGAAGGATCAACATTTAAGGCAAAAGCCCTTCATCAGGAATGATGGACAAATGGGCTGAGAAGCGGCAGATGGAGTTAATTTAGAAAAATGTGAGGTGCTGCATTTTGGAAAGGTAAATCAGAGCAGGATTTATACACTTAATGGGAAGGTCCTGGGGAGTGCTGCTGAACAAAGAGACCTTGGGCTGCAGGTTCATAGTTCCTTGGAAATGGAGTCACAGGTAGATAGGATAATGAAGAAAGCATTTAGTATGCATTCCTTTATTTGTCAGAGCATTGAGTTAGGGGGTTGGGAGGTCATGCTGCAGCTGTATAGGACATTGGTTAGGCCACTTTTGGAATATTGTTTGCAATTCTGGTCTCTCTCCTATTGGAAGGATGTTGTGAAACTTGGAAGGGTTCAGAAAAAACTTACATGGATGTTGCCAGCGTTTGAGCTGTAGGGAGAGGCTGAATAGGCAGTGGGTGTTTTCCCTGAAGCATCGGAGGCTGAGAGGTGACCTCATAGAGGTTTATGAAATCATGAGGAGCATGGATAGGATAAATTGACAGGTCTTTTCCCTGAGTGAGGGAGTCCAGAACTAGAGGGCATGGGTTTAGGGGGAGAGGGGAAAGATTTAAAAGGGATCCAAGGGGCAACTTTTTCATGCAAAGGGTGGTGCATGTTTGGAATGAGCTGCCAGAGGAAGTGATGAAGGCTGGTACAATAACAACATTTAAAAGACATCAGAAAGGGTAGATGAATAGGGATAGGGTTTAAAGGGATATGTGCCAAGTTGGACCCAAGGGTCTGTTACCATGTTGTACATCTCTGAGAATCTATGACTGATGGCTGCAGCTCTCCCTGACCTACAGAGGCACAGACCTCAGGATCGAGACCACCCTGACCAGATGGCCAATGCCTGGACTGGTGTGGAAAGTTGCCCTTAGCCGATGTAGAAACCCCTCTCTGACAGGTGTCTATCCAGGTTTTGGTGAGGACTGCTTCACTAAGACATTGACAGATGGCTGCCTGATAAGCTGCTGGCCCATGATGCAAGTGTGACATAACCAGGCAGCAATATGCACATTCCCTTGACTGAGGACTGCTGGCCAGCAAGGCAAGCTGCCTGGATGTTTGACTCTGTTAATTGGCATGACAAGGCAATGCAAGGTGTGGATGCTGTGAGCATACAGGTAGGTGCTAAGTGAGCAAGCAACCAACCCTGAGATGTTCTCAAAACACAGTTAGTTTTAACAAGACAGAGGGCAGAATCTTTTCACAAGCTAAAATCATTCTTCCTCAGCAACTCACCATTATCTAGTGAGAAACTTGCCTTGCTGCACATCGAAAGCATAAAGATGAAGCAAAATGCTTCTGACTTCACGATCAGCTTCACCAGACTTCTCATCTAATTCTCTCACAAATTTTGCCCAGCCCACATCACCCAGTGCCCTAAAACTGTGTCCTCTGTCTTTTTCAGGCTAATCCTAAGGGGCAACATTTTCATGCAGAGGGTAGTGTGTGTAGCAGAGGGTGGAACAAGCTGCCAGAGGAAGTGGCATAGGCTGATACAATTACAATATTTAAAAGGCATCTGATTGGGTATATAAATAGGAAGGGTTTAAATAGATGTGGGCCAAGTCCTGGCAAATGGGATTAGATTAATTTAGGATATCTGGTTGGCATGGATAAATTGGACCAAAGGGTCTGTTTCTGTGCTGTAAATGTCTGTGACTCTATGACTCTAATTGTCAGGTTTTGAGAACATCACTCAAGCGGATGCCATAATCTTCCCAGATTGTTAAAAAAAACCCACACAGATGTCTTCCACTCATCCAAATGCAGCTGGATCAGGACCTAAAGGACAACTCCCAAAATGACAAATCTGAATGTAATGCCCAGTCATAGCTCAGGAATTCCTTGCTAGTGATACCATTCCAAATAAGACAATCCATGAAATAAACTACAACAGCAAGAAACAAATAATGTAAACTGCATTTGACATGGAGACAAGAAAATGCACTCACCTTCATCTCGGGTGTCTGTTACCATGTCTGTATGAGGGCAGCAGATTCATAGGAACATTACAACCTGCATGTTCTCCTCCAAATCTCATGTCTTCTGACTTGGAAAGATATTATAGTTCCTTCATCTTTGTTGCATTGAAATCCTCAAATCCCCTCCCGAACAGGATGAATGCATCTTCACCATTTAGCAACTAAGAAGGCAACCCACCATGACCTCTCCAACATCAATTAGAGATGGGCAGAAATTCTGACCTTACTCGTGATGTCCACATCCCATAAATGAATATACATAACACAGCCTTTAGTCGTGAATTTTTCCATGTGTTTCATAAATTATATTTTCAAGTAAAATGTTTATAATCATGCTCAAAAAAGTGCTTTTAATTTTGTAGCTCCAGCTATATTATTGGGATAATATAATCAGGACTCTTTCAAGTAAATGAGTAAAAAGAACCACTGCTTTTTATAATTTCAAAGTCAATGTTTTGTCTTTTGTTAGAATTAAAGACTTGCCTGGTGTTTATCTTTTAACAAGAAACTAGCAAGGAATTTATTTTAATTAATAACAATCTGACTTGCAAATAAAATAGCTATAGAATAGAAGTAACAAGTTCTTCCTAAGGCCATGCAAAGTCTATTACCTATTACCACCACAGTCTTTTGAGACTGAACCACCTCTAGGGTCGTTGAAACAAGTAGTTGTCAAGGGAAAGAGGATTATTTTTCAATCTGAATTGTAAATGAGCCCTTCATTGACAATTACTGACAAAAACAAAATTTCCTTACCAACAGGCAGGTTTATAAATTGGCTATGTGATTGGAGACCAATTGCTTCATGCAACAGATATTGATTAGCTACACAACAAACAATAACAACAGACTACCAATAAAGTATAGCTTGCTCCAAAATTTGCTGTGTTTTTTTTTTCAAAAACAATGTCTCACCATATCAATGATAAAATGAAAGAGCTATGAATATTTCAGTAGACACTACCAACAATGTGGCAGGATGACCCTTCCTCACCTTTCAGAATCTTCTGTTAAAAGTATATTATATATTGATTATTTAGCGAAGGTTTGAAACCTTCAAAAAATTAGACAACTGGAGTCTAGCGACAGTTTGTCCTTGTTAGGGCGAAGGACAAGGTTGGTAGATGTAAGGAATGCTGGATGACTAGAGAAATTGAAGTCTTGGTAAAGAACAAGAAGGAAGCATATATCAGGTATTGACACAGAGATCAAGTGAATTCTTTGAAAAGTATAAAGGCAATAGGACTATATTTAAGAGGGAAATCAGGGGGGCAAAAAGGAGGGTTGAGATAGCTTTGGCAAATAAGGTTAAAGAGAATCCATTAAGGACAAAAGCGTAACTCGGGAGACAATAGAACCCTTTAAGGATCAGTAAGGCCACCTATGTGTGGAACCGCAGGAGATGGAAGAGATACTAAATGAATATTTTGCATCAGTGTTTACTGTTTAGAAGGATATGGAAGCTAAAGAACTTAGGGAAACAAATAGCGATATCTTGATAAGTGTCCATTTACAGAGGAGGATAAATCCTGGTGTACCTGTGAATTTTGCATCGTCAGTAAAGTGATGGAAGGTTTCATCAACAGTGCTATGAAGCAGCACCTGCTCAGCAATAACCTCTTCAGTGACGTTCAGTTTGGGTTCTGCCAGGGCCACTCAGCTCCTAACTTCATTATAACCTTGGTTCAAACATGGACAAAAGAACTGAATTCCAGAGGTGAGATGAGAGTGACAGCCCTGGACATCAAGGCTGCAATTGACCGAGAGTGGCATCAAGGAGCCCTAGCAAACCTGGAATCAAAGGGTATCCGGGGGTGGGGGATACTCTCGGATGGTTAGAGTCATACTTTCCCTCCATCACATGGTCAGAAGTGGGGATGTTGTTGATGATTGTACAGTGTTAGCACCATTCACGACTCCTCCAAAACAGAAGCAGTCTGTGTCCAAATGCAGCATGACCTGGACAATATCCAGGCCGGGGCTAACCAGTGGCAAGTAAAATTCATGCAACATAAATGTCAGGCTATGACTACAATCAACAAGAGACAATCTGACCACCGCCCCTTAACATTCAATGGTGTTACCATCACTGAATACCCCCAGTATCAAAATCCTGGGAGTTATCATTGACCAGAAACTCAACTAGACTGACCATATAAACACAGTGACTACAAGAGAATGTCAGAGGCTAGGAATTCTGTGGCAAGTAATTCACCTCCTGACTCCCTAAAACCTTTCCACCACCTGCAAGGCACAAGTCAGGAATGTGATAAAATACTCCCCACTTGCCTGGATGGTTGCAGCCCCAACAACACTCAAGAAACTTGGTACCATCCAGGACAAAGCAACTCACTGGATTGACATCACATCCACAAGCATCCACTCCTTCCACCTCCACCGCTCAGCAGCAACAGTGTGTACCACCTACAAGATGCACTGCAGAAATCCACAAAAGATCCTCAGACAGCACCTTCCAAACCCATGACCACATCCATCTAGAAGGACAAGGACAGCAGATTTATGGGAACACCACCACTTTCAAGTTCCTCTCCAAGCCACTCACCATCCTGACTTGGAAATATATTGCTGTTCTTTTTATTATTGCTGGGTGAAAGTTCTGGAATTCCTGCCCTAATGGCATTGTGGGTCAACCCACAGTGGATGGACTGCAGCAGTTCAAGAAGGCAGCTCACCACCACCTTCTCGAGGACAACTAGGGATGGGCAATAAATGCTCACCAACCAGCGATGCACACATCCCACAAAATGAATAAATTAAAAAAGAAACCAGTTAGCACAGATTTAAAGAAATTTGCAAATGAAGCAAGGATGATGTAGGAAAAATTGCTTTTTCCCACTGTCAACAGTTTAGGCTCTGGAATGCATTGCCTGGAATTGTGATGGAGACAACTTCCATCAAGAAATTTAAAGAACATCAAGTGATTATCCAAATCAGTATAATCTGTCAGGTCATGGGGGAAAATATAGGAGAATGGCACTAAGTCATAACGCTTGTCTAGACAATGATGCAGATACAATGGGCCAAATGGTCTGTATCGAAACAATTCTTGATTCTGTGTCTGCATTATTTGATCATTATAGTTAGCTCTAAACATTAAAAATCAAGCATGGAAAGTGAACAAAATCATAAAACACTCAGAAATTTTACTTTTGTGAAGAAAAGTTACACCAGATTTAGAAATATCTATGTTTAACTGTCACATGTGACCATTTTTCACTTGCCATAACAATTAAAAATGGAGTGGATCAGGTACTTGGAACACTAAAAGGAGTGTTCAAGCAATTATTCACCCATTCTGTGGTGTGTTTGAACATCTGACTGCACTTTTTAACCTACCTAATGCTTGCACAAATCACGCAAGAGCCTTAACTTAATATGAAAATTAATGATAATGATATGGAAATTAGCATAGACTAGATTATCATCAAGGTAGTAAAGTGTGACATACATTATTTCTGTACCAAAGTAAAGAGCATGAGTTAAAAGATTATGTAGAGATATTGTTTTTTATTCCTATAACTGCTTATCTGTTATTTTTGTTAACTTATTGAACCCTAACCTATCATGCAACGATATAGCTTTCCAAACTTCAGAAGAGAAAGAGCCAAAATTTCACCCATGCTTTGGAAAACCCAGTCTGTGCACTTGTGAGATTGAGAAAATACTTTAAGAGGTAATTCTGTCTTTCCACACAGGAGTTGGATTCACAATGTGTTTATGTATTCAATGGAAAGTATAAGGAGTGCAGGTGCAGAGACTGGCTGGTTAGAAGGCCCACTTCAATTCTCTGTCCTTGCATCCAAGCACCCAATATTGCCTGAAGGTCCCCAGGTCACTCCTTCACTCTGACACCTATTCAGATGCCACTTCATGCCAACTCACATTCGTCATCATACTCCATGCTCCAAACATTCTGCCATGTCACTTCACATTTTTCATGCTGCCCCATGTCCTCTTACATTCTCTGTGCACATGCAGATCCTTTTATGCTAACCTGTTCCATCTCAAATTCCCATGACACCCCACATACAATCAGATTTTCCATGGAATCTCATGCCCCCTCCCCCACCCTGGTTGCTTCTATACTAACTGGCCCCCCCTACATTGTCCCCTGCTGCCATATACCATCTCTGTGCTCCCTTTCATTTCTTTCAGGCAGCACGGTAGCTCAATGATCAGCATTGCTGCCTCACAGCTCCAGGGACTCAGGTTCAATTTGACCCCGGTTTGCACATTCTCCCTGTGTCTCCATAGGCTTCCCCCAGTTTTTCTCCCACAGTCCAAGCATGTGTAGGTTAGATGGATTGGCCATGCTAAATTGCCCATAGTATCCAGGGATGTGCAGGCTAAATGGGTTAGCCATCAGAAATGCAGGGTTATAGGGTAGAGCAGTGGGACTGGTGGGGTGCTCTTCAGAGGGCCCATGTGAACTCGATGAAACAAATGGCCTAGTCCCACGTTAAAGGGGTTCTCTGATTCTACGCTACTTACATAGAATGTAACATGTACAACTCTCAGATTCTTTGCATAAAGATGGGAGATATTTGTAAATAATTGGAAAAACGTTAAACATCTAACAATCTTAAGAAAATTCTGATTTCAAAGTGTTATTGATACTTGACCAGATGTCCAAGGGAAAAATAATTTGTAATCAAACTGTATCAAAGACAAACAGTTAAATCTTACCAGAAATCGGCAGTGTTATTATCGTCGAGTTTCATAAAGTGTTTTTCTCTACGAGGTCCAGCAAGATTTCTCACGCCATCGTTACAAAGACAGCTCCTTAACCATACACCCTGCGGTGCCCCTCTCATCCGTTGCTGGCCAAATTCTCACACTTACGGGAGTTGCAAGTATTTGTCACTGCTTCGCCTTCTGGGATTCCTGGAGACGGCATCATATTTGAAAGGCCCTTTGTTGCCAAGTTATGGCAGCCCTGAGCTGCCCTGCATGGCTCCTGATAGTTGCCCTGATCATGGCAGACAAGGGAAAACTGGTGCCCCAATTTGCAGATGGGGCTGTGCAGATGAGGGCTGTCCTCTTTCCTCAGGACCAATGGAGAGACCATGATGCCAGACCCTGCCAGTTTGACCTTAGTGCAGTCTCAAGCTTTCCAAGGAATGCCTGGCAGGGTAGAACATAGGTGACTGCCCTTGTCCAGTCTCCAAGGGTGAGTGTCACCCCTTACTATCTGTTACCTCACGCTTAACCTCTCTCTCCGACTGAACACACCTCCCATCAAGGCTCATCCTCTTCGACTCTCACTATTGAATTAAAATTTTTCCCTCACTTGCTCTTACCCACCCCAATCACCTTCACCCAGCACTGCTAAGCCTTGTCATGCAGACTGTCACATGGGACACCTCACCACTTTTCCTCATCTGCACCAGCCACTTGCGCATTATTCAGTCCCTCCCTTTGTCTGATTCCAGGGGAAAATGGTCCAGAGAAAGACAGAAAGAGCTAAGGTAAGTGGTGGGGGTCCTCATCCCCTATGAAGAGAGGATTGTGACACTCGCTAACAGGGTCTGGGACCAGTCTTGTGGAGATACAGAAACATCCATCTCTTGGCAATCAATTTCAAAGTGTAGCCATTAGTGAACAGAAATGCATTACTTCACCCAGACATGAACTCAGCTCCTGAGGCACTTATACTACATTCACAAAACTCTGAGCTGATTCTTACATCTTTTTGTCAGTTTCATTTGGCATGCCTGGTGGTTTCTCTCCATGAGGCTAAGTGAGCTTTCATGTCACATTTTCCTAAACTCATCTCATTAACTACACCTATAGCATCCCTCTTCCCAGATTCTATGCCCATACTACCAGAAGAACACACAATTCAGCGGAAAAGAACTGCATCATCTTTAAAAGGACTTTAGGCTCCCAGCCAGGCATTTCAAGGCTGACCTGTTAGCTGATGAACAGTCATTCCAAAAATGCCAGAGAAGGGTCAAATGGCACTGCAATTCTCCAACAGGAGCTGGAGGTATCTTCTACTTATTCATGACAAGAGGGTATCACTGGCTGGGCCAGCATTTATTGCCCATCCCTAATTGCCCAGAGAGCAGTTAAGAGTCAACCACATTGCTGTCACATGCTGGAGTAACATGTAGGAAAGGATGGCAGTTTCCTTCCCTAAAGGACATTAGTGAATCAGATGCATTTTTTCCAACAATCCACAAATCTCATTATTTGACTCATTATGAGACATTCATCATTAGACTGTTAATTCCATATATTTATTGAATCTAAATTCCACCATAGTGGATAGCAAAGAAGCTTACCTCAGAGTACAACAGGATCTTGATCAGATGGGCCAATAGGCTGAGAAGTGGCAGATGTAGTTCAATTTAGATGGATGTGAGGTGCAGCATTTTGGAAAGGCAAATCAGGGCAGGATTTATACAATTAATGGTAAAGTTCTGGGGAGTGTTGCTGAACAAAGAGACCTATGACTGCAGGTTCATAGTTCCTTGAAAGTCCCAGACAAATAGGATAGTGAAGAAGGCATTTGGTATGCTTTCCTTTATTGGACAGGCCATCGAGTATTGGAGTTGGGAGAACTTGTTGTGGCTGTACAAGACATTGGTTAGGCCACTTTTGGAATATTGTGTGCAATTCTTATCTCCCTCCTGTAGGAAGGATGTTATGAAACTTGAAACGATTCAGAAAAGATTTACAAAACTGTTTCCAATGTTGGAGGATTTGAGCTACAATGAGAGGCTGAACAGGCTGGGGCTGTTTTCCCTGAAGCATCGGAGGCTGAAGGGTGACCTTATAGAGGTTTATAAAATCATGAGAGGCATGGATAAGGTAAATAGACAAGGTCTTTTCCCTGGGGTGGGGGAGACCAGAACTAAAGGGCATATGGTTAGGGTGAGAGAGGAAAGATTTAAAATGGATCTAAGGGACAACTTTTTATTGCAGAGAGTGGTACATGTATGAAATGAGCTGCCAGAGGAAGTAGTGGAGGCTGGTAAAATCACAACATATAAAAGGCCTCTGGATAGGTATATGAATAGGAAGGGTTTAGAGGGATATGGGTCAAGTGCTGGCAAATGAGACTAGATTAGGTTAGGATATCTGGTCGGCATGGATGAGTTGGACCAAAGGGTCTGTTTCTGTTTTGTACATCTCTTTGACTGTACAACTCTATCTGCCATGGTGGGATTCGAACCCCGATCCCTCAGAGACTACCTGAGATGTCTGCAATAATGATCCAGCAATCATAACAGTAGACCACCCCTACATCCCTGGCCAATTGTACATTCCAAAGGAAGGCTGACCTCTTCCTGAACAACTGCCAGAGGAGGCCATGCCACCATATTCTGGAATCTTGGTTTGAGATCACCACCCCCAGGACACTGTTGTTTCTAACTGTAGGCTTCATAGCTCCCCAGGTCTGTACCCAAATCATTTACATGAGCCTGTAACTGCTAACCTCGTGTCCAACCATAGCCATTGGCATACGAGGTGACTTGGCCACATGTAGACATACATGCAGCAAGGGAAAAACAATGACTGCAGATGCTAGAAAGCAAATACTGGATTAGTGGTGCTGGAAAAGCACAGCAGTTCCGGCAGCATCCAACGAGCAGCGAAATCGACGTTTCGGGCAAATGCAAACGTCGATTTCGCTGCTCATTGGATGCTGCCTGAACTGCTGTGCTCTTCCAGCACCACTAATCCAGACGTACATGCAGCCCCTAATCCCCACAAATAGGTAATCAAGCATTCTTCCCACAGTAGTGTACCACCCCCACAAACGTTTCCACACCCCCACCCCCAACTTTCCTTTTAGTTTCTGTAGAAGGAATACAATGGACTGACTCTGGCCCATCCCGTTGAGCTACTATGAGTCCATAAAGTTACCAAGATGAATAATGAAAAATATTTTTTCATTCTCTGTTGATGATATACACAGGCAAACATACAAATGTAGTCCCTCTTTTTAAAAACAAAGATGCATAATTGATAAAGTGAATATTTTACATAGGTAAAATGGAATCTCCAGTCATCTCAAAATACATCCTGTTCTTCACTCCAGCAGTACCTTTCCATCATGTTGCACATCTTCCCAAGGAGACTGTAATGCCTCTTTCACAAATCATATGCATCCTTTCACAGATAGAGAGACTTTTTTATCAAAACAATCACAGTCTCTTGGAAATAGGGGACTTGTCGGATTTGGAACATTGATGAAAATACATCATGAACAGATTAGCAAGAAGGAAGATCAATAAAACCACATCAATAATCAACGATATTTGCAAGTGATTAATTCAGATCATTCATGGAATACGTTTCAGTCTTTCTGAAAATATATCAACCTGTCTTGTAGAAAATAACTTTGAGCAATTATATTACTTATTTACATCATGTATTCAGTTCATTAAACTAGAGAGCTGAGAGTCAATAAAAGTGAAATATGAGCATTTGCAAGCTTTAAGAATAGAAAAGAAACTTCAGATTCCCAAATGGCAATGCTCATTTAATTAATACCCTAACAATGAAGATTTCATACAACTGCATTGCTACATTAATAATGATGAGACACTGTTCGTAATAAGCTAATGATTCTCATATCAGCGGATACATAAAACAACATTTCAAACTTGTGATCTCCACCATCTAGAAGGACAACGGAAGCAGATAGATGGGAATACCAATAAATCCAAGTTCCACTCCAAGCTACACACCATTCTGCTTTGGAATGGTGCCTCTCTGTTATGGGGTCAAAACTCTGGAACTGCTTTCCTAACAGGTCATACACCACATGGACTGCATTGTCTCAAGAATGCAGCTCAGCACCGCCTTCATAATGGCAATTAGCGACAGTGAATAAATGCTGGCCAAGCCAGAACTTGTCAACTTTCTGTAAATGATTGTTTAAAGAATGATATTAATATGAACATTGGTGAGGCCACTTTTAGAATACTGCATTCAATTCTGGTCACCCTTCTATAGGAAGAATATTGTTAAGCTTGTGAGGGTGCAGAAAAGACTTACAAGGATATTGCTAGGACTGCAGGGTTTGAGTTATAGGAAGAGCCTGAATAGGCTGGGACTTTATTTCCCTGGGGCATCAGAGGCTGAGGGGTGACCTTGTAGAGGTTTATATGAGGGGAATAGATCGGGTGAATAACCAAGGTCTTTTTCCTAGGGTGGGCAAGTCCAAAGCCAGAGGTTTAGGTTTAAGGTGAGAGGGGAAAGATCTAAAAAGGACCTGAGGGGCAATCTTTTCATGCAGTGTATGGAGCAAGCTGTCAGAGGAAGTGATGGAAACAGGTACAATTCTAACTTTAAAAAGGCATCTGGATGGGTGTATGAATAGGAAGGGTTTAGAGGGATATGGGCCATGTGCTGCAAATGGGACTAGATCAGATTGGGAAGTCTGGTCGGCGCTGATGTATTGGACCGAATGTTCTGATTCCGTGCTCATAGAATCCCAAGTGTGGAAACAGGCCCTTCAAAGAGTAACCCACTCAGATGCATTCCTCTACCCTATTATCTTATATTTACCCTTTACTAATGCACCTAACCCACACATCCCTGAACTCTATGGACAAATTAGTGTGTCCAATTCACCTAACTTGCACAGTTTTGGATTGTAGGAAGAAACCAGAGCACCCAGAGGAGACACGGGGATGTGCAAACTCCACACGGACAGTTACCTGAGGCTGAAATCGAACCCAGATCCCTAGTGCTGTGAGGCGTCACTGCTAACCACTGAGCCACCGCACTGCCCCATGCTGTACTTTATAACTGCATGACTCTATGAACATTATTATGAGTAATCTGTTGCATAAAGGACTCCTATATAAGGTGAATAGCAAAGGTATTTTCCCTAGGGTAGGAGAGTTCAAAACTAGAGGGCATATTTTTAAGCTGAGAGGGAAAGATTTAAAAGAGGCGTGAGGGGCAAGGTTTTCACAGAGGGTGGTTTGAATGTGGAATGAACTGCCAGAAAAAGTGGTATTTGCAGGTAGAGTTCCAACATTTAAAAGACGTTTGAACAGGTACATGAATCGGAAAGCTTTATAGGGATATAGGCAAAACGCAGGCAAATAAAATTAGTTTAGTTTGGGAAACTTGGTTGGCATGGATGAGTTGGACGGCCTCTATGACTCTATTACAACAGTAACTACATTTCAAAATGAATTAATGAGCTATATACCACTGTGGAAATCATGATATCATGAAAAGTGCTACATAACTGCAGTTCTTTTTCCTTTCTTAACTTTTCACCTCACATCCCTCCCTACTATTTAGAGAGAAACTGACATGTAAATAGTTGTTTATCTCCATTAAATTAGAAGAATTTGATTTAATTAGACTAACACTGAGCATAAGCATGGAACCTCCAGTTCATGACAAAGCAGTAGTGTATGTCACTGATCACACTTGAAAGTTGTTGTTTCTATTTTACATTGGATCAGATGGAACACCTCTCCTGACTGCAACATGATATCTCTACAGATGACTTGGGACTCAAACATTGACCAATGCTGTTTATACTATGCTGCCTCTGGCATGCAAGCATTTGACAGCCTCTATGGACAAGTTGATAGCTCCAAGGACAGCCAGGTATAGAGAAAGGTAACATCAAAGCTAAAAGCTAAACAAATCATACGCTTTTCTCTCATTAGTGAGAGAAACAACTGTTGAGGGTTTAACCTGGGAGCTAGGCCCAGAATACTCAGTGTCTGCTAAATATGTGCACAGACCTCATTCCATTATGCCACCCTTTGGTGCTCAGCATCTGTAGATAGGCAGTGAGGTGATAAAGAATCTTGAACTCACTCCACATGTCTCTTGCCCATAAAGAGACAGGTCAGAGCCAGTAGGCTGCCAGTTAGGGGAGGAACCACATACAGGTCCTCCACCCAGCAGCTGCCTCTCAGAACACTCCGTTCCCAGCCTGCCACCCTCAGTTCTATGGGAGACCTAGTCAAGAGGATGCACCTACCCCTGGCACGACACAATCAGCATGTCTTGGCCCTCCATACAGAAACAACCTTGGCATTCCCCAATCAAAACTACATGGCCAACAGATTCCAATGTTGGTAGATTCCCTCCACCCAAGCTGAGCAGCCTAGGACTGCACTAAGACATTGTGGGATGGAGTAGAACCTCTGAGGGCACACAGGTGGTATGGGTAACACTTCATTGTAAATACATTATCACATTTGCAAATAGGTGTTCACTTTTCATCATCAGTTGTGTGAGTAATATCTCCCTGAATGAATGGTCTCCAGACCAATTTTCCCTGGACCTAATCAGCTGGCCATGTCCCACTTCCTGCACTACAAAGGTAAGGATCCCTGACCACCCCGAGCAGCCAACTGACCGTGTGCAAGCCCCTGGAATGATATCAGAGACAGCCTTTATTACTGTCTGGGTAAAAACATTGACTTAACTGAAGACGACTTCACAAAAACTTTGAGACGTAGTCATTTAGTTGAAGCCTATGCAGTGCGTTTGCCACATAGGCTGCTGGTGGATGGTATAGGTGTGACATTGATGTAGCTAGTGCCATACAGCAACATGCCCACCCCATGACAACTGACAACTATAACAAGCTACCTCGCTGCACCAAAAGGTAAGTGTATACAATAGCACTGTGAGCCTTTAAGCTCTGGCAGAGAGAGAAAAAAACACAAAAATGCAAGACAGAGATGTTGTAAGCATTGAAGTGGGTACAAAGTAAATGCTAAGGGAGCAACTGAGGAGCACTAAGATACAGCCTGGAGGTGTCTGTCCCTGCATGTAAAATGTCTTGGGAGTAGCATCACAATGCCAGGGCCAGTGCACTCCAAGGTGAAGCACTGAAGTAGAGAACTGTATTGTAAGTGGGTCAGAGATGTGTCATGAGGGTGTGATAAGGCTGTGTCTAATGCTGATAACTGTGGACTGGGGTATGTGGACTGGGGTATGAGCAGTCACTTGCTATGGAGGATGCCTCCAGATGTTGGCAACTGCTGTCCAAGATGGAGAGCTAGAGAAGCAACCAGTGAGCTGGAATTTCCAGGTATTCACTCTGACTTTTCTGTCTGTCACAGTCCAATTTTTCTCCAATAATTGGGAGAATTGGAGGAATTAACTAAAAAATGAGACATGAATCCATGTAAATGGATGCAAATAGGCCTCTTGACACTCATGAGTGAGATTCTTGTCTCGCTGTTCAACACATCAAGAAACTCGTTCCTGCCAATCATACCTGATTTACCCAACTTTCTCACAAGTGCCAACATCATTTAGTGGCTGGGAATATTTAGCCTAAAACCATCAATAAAATAGTGCAACTTTTCCATCGTTATCAGTGACCTTTGTTTAGCAGAGGGCAGACAGCTTGACCACAGTGTTGCATCAGTGAACTGCATGTTCATGTCTACCAGCATGCCAGAGAGCATGATACACTATATTTTCAGGGATAGACATAAAATAACTGCCATGACTGTACTAGGGACTACAACTCTGAGTATAACAAGGTTCTCAAACAGGAATACAAAAGCAAAGCACTGTAGATGCTGCAAATTTGACGTAAGAACAAAAGTTTCAAAATACTCAGCAGGTTAGGCAGCATTTATGAAGGGAAACAGAGTAACATTTCTGTTTGACAATCTTTCACCATGGAATGTCTCAAAATGTTTGTTACTTGATCTCCCTTGGCCTCATGAACCTTTTCTTTTATACTTTGTGCCTCTTCATCACTCCACTGTTTAAAATCTTTGTTTCAAAAGAAGCAGCAGATTTGGAGACATGGAAAGTAAAGAATTTGGATTGTAACAACTATCCTGTATAGACTGGAAACTACTTTTCATTTAAAATGATGCATCCATTGAGGATGAAAAAAGAACTTTCCAGAGATTTCTTTCATTATGACCTTTAAAATCTGCCACTGAAACCCAACATTCAGGCCCATGCTTAGACAAGTTTTGAAGTTTAGTATCATGCTGCCAATCCCTATAAGTATTCATATTTGCAAAGAAGTGCAAGCATCATGATTTAGCAACTACCATTTTGTCACTACCCAAAAACACCATTTATGGCCACACTGGCTTATTTCATTCATGTGGTTAGCTGATTTCTGAAAAGCTAAACTTCAGTTTTTCACAATAATTAATGGCAAATATCCTCTCAGAGGTTGCTAGAACTATAATTATATCCAAGCTGTCATTTACAAATGGTACGAGAAAGATCATTCAGCATACAGTTGAAGTTTGAAATGATTAGCTCAGACTATGATTAGACAAATTGCCTCTATCGCATGCAGAATTTGTCCAGAGGACATTTTAATGCACTGCCAACAGAATTTTGCTAATATTTCATCTTCAGCCTAATCATCTTTTTCCCATATTGAAAATGTGCTGAAGATATGCTGCATATTTAGCATCCATGAATAATGTTTGCTGCATGATCCATTTGTAAAGTAAACCTATCAGGTTGTCATTAATTATTCATACTAAGTTGTTGAACACAAGATATTTATCTAATAATCTATTGATGAATATTAACTTTCAAATGATTTGTGCGATATTTCTGATCTTTTAATTTAAATTATTCCTATAGTTCAAAAGTTAGCAAGTTTTGGGAGTATTTGTAGCTCAGGTTGAGGTTCTGGATGTAGGTTTGCTCATTGAGCTGGAAGGTTCATTTCCAGACTTTTCGATACCCGACTCAGTAATATCTCCAGTGGGCCTCCAGGCGAAGCACTGCTGATATTTTCCACCTTCCAGTTATATGTTTTAAAGTTTTTGAATATTTCCATAAAATGTTATTACCTCCCCACAGACCCCTTGATCTAAATTTATGAAAGAACACAATTCAGCTGCAGTGTCCTTGTGGAGACAAAATCCCATCTTCACATTGAGAATAGGTTCCAGTTGTGGACGAGCTCCACAATTGTGTTGTGTGACTCTATCACCATGATAAATGGAATAGACTTCAAATAGATTGAGCAATTCATTAGGCACACATGAGGTGCTGTGGGCCACCAACAACAGCAGAATTGTACTCCAGCACAATCTGCCATCTCTTGACCCAGCATATCGCCCACTCAACCACTACCATCAAGCCGGAGGATTAACCTTGGTTCAATGAAGAGTGCAAGAGGTCATACCAGGAGCAGTAGCAGGCATACCTGCTGAAGCTATCAAACAGGACTACCTATGTACCAAACAATATAAGCAGCAAGTGATAGACAGAGATAAGAGATCACATAACCAATAGACTGAAACCAAGCTCTGAAGTTCGGCCATGTCAGTCATGAATGATGGTCAACAACTCAACAACTCACTGGAGGAGGAGTTTCACAAATATCCCCATTCTCAATGATGGGTGAGCCCAGAACATGAACCTTAACCACCCTCTGAAATGACTGAGCAAGACACTCCATTGTAACAATCACTGAAAAGTCTCAAAAATGGAATGAAACTGGACAGACCACTTGGCATTGACATTGGCATCAGCTTCCTTTATTGCAGGAGGAGTTTCACAAATATCCATTTCCTCAATGGTGGGCAAGCCCAGCACATGCATGACACAGACAAGGCTGAAGCATTTGCAAGAATCTTCAGCCAGAAGTATCAAGTGGATGATTGAGCATCCTTTGGAGGAGGCACTGCCTCTCAACTAGAGGAGATACTGATACACAGATGCCAGTCTTCAGCAAACTGGATCTACTTCATGTGATATCAAGAAACAATGGAGGCATTGGATACGGAAAAATGTGTTGCTGGAAAAGCGCAGCAGGTCAGGCAGCATCAAAGGAGCAGGAGAATCGACGTTTCGGGCATAAGCCCTTCTTCAGGAATGAGGAGGGTGTGCCAAGCAGGCTAAGATAAAGGTAGGGAGGAGAGACTTGGGGGAGGGGCGTTGGGAATGCGATAGGTGGAAGGAGGTTAAGGTGAGGGTGATAGGTCGGAGAGGGGTTGGGGGCAGAGAGGTCGGGAAGAAGATTGCAAGTCAAGAAGGTGGTGCTGAGTCCAAGGGTTGGGACTGACAAAAGGTGGGGGGAGGGGAAATAAGGAAGGTGGAGAGATCTGCATTCATCCCTTGTGGTTGGAGGGTTCCTAAGCGGAAGATGAGGCGCTCTTCCTCCAGGCGTCGTGTTGCCATGGTCTGGCGATGGAGGAGGCCAAGGACCTGCGTGTCCTTGGTGGAGTGGGAGGGAAGTTAAAGTGTTCAGCCACGGGGCAGTTGGGTTGTATGGTGCAGGTGTCCCAGACGTGTTCTCTGAAATGTTCCGCAAGTAGGCACCCTGTCTCCCCAATGTATAGGAGGCCACATCAGGTGCAGCGGATGCAGTAAATGATGTGTGTGGAGGTGCAGGTGAATTTGTGATGGGTATGGAAGGATCCCTTGTGGCCTTGGAGGGAAGTGAGCGGGGAGGTGTGGGCGCAAGTTTTGCATTTCTTGCAGTTGCAGGGGAAGGTGCTGGGAGTGGAGGTTGGGTTGATGGGGGCTGTGGACTTGACGACAGAGTCGTGGAGGGAGTGGTCTTTCCGGAACGCTGATAGGGGAGGGGAGGGAAATATATCCTTGGTGGTGGGGTCTGTTTGGAGGTGGCGGAAATGACGAAGGATGATACGATGTATATGGAGGTTGGTGGGGTGGTAGGTGAGGACCAGTGGGGTTCTGTCCTGGTGGCAATTGGAGGGGCAGTGCTCAAGGGCGGAGGAGCGGGAAGTGGAGGAGATGCGGTGGAGAGCATTGTCAACCACGTCTGAGGGGAAATTGCGGTCTTTGAAGAAGGAAGCCATCTGGGTTGTTCAGTATTGGAATTGGTCCTCCTGGGAGCAGATGCGGCCAAGGCGAAAGAATTGGGAATATGGGATGGCGTTTTTACAGGGGGCAGGGTGGAAGGAGGTGTAATCTAGGTAGCTGTGAGAGTCAGTCGGTTTATAATAAACGTCCATGTTGAGTCAGAAATGGAGAGGCCTAGGAAGGGGAGGGAGGAGTCTGAGACGGTCCAGGTAAATTTGAGGTCGGGGTGGAAAGTGTTGGTAAAGTGGATGAACTATTCAACCTCCTCGTGGGAGCACAAGGCAGTGCCGATACAGTCATCGATGTAGCGGAGGAAAAGGTGGGGGGTGGTGCCAGTGTAGCTGCGGAAGATGGACTGTTCCACCTTTCCGACGAAGAGGCAGGCATAGCCGGGGCCCATGTGGGTGCCCATGGCTACTCCTTTGGTTTGGAGGAAGTGGGAGGATTGGAAAGAGAAGTTGTTCAGAGTGAGAACCAGTTCAGTCAGTCGAAGGAGAGTGTCAGTGGAAGGGTATTGGTTGGTTCGGCGGGAAAGGAAGAAGCGGAGGGCTTTGAGGCCTTCATGATGGGGGATGGAGGTGTATAGGGACTGGATGTCCATGGTGAAGATAAGGCATTGGGGAAGCGAAAATCATGGAGGAGGTAGAGGGCATGGGTGGTGTCCCAAATGTAGGTGGGGAGTTCTTGGACTAAGGGGGACAGGACCGTGTCAAGGTATGCAGAGATGAGTTCAGTAGGGCAGGAGCAGGCTGAGACAATGGGTCGGCCGGGGCAGTCAGGTTTGTGGATTTTAGGCAGGAGGTAGAAACGGGCAGTGCGGGGTTGTGAGACTATGAGGTTGGAGGCGGTGGATGGGAGATCCCCTGAGGAGATGAGGTTATGGATGGTCTGGGAGATGATGGTTTGGTGGTGGGAGGTGGGGTCATGGTCAAGGGGACAGTAGGAGGAGGTGTCCGTGAGCTGGCATTTAGCCTCATCAATGTAAAGGTCGGTGCACCAAACTATCAACGCACCCCCACCTTTTGTCAGTCCCAACCCTTGGACTCAGCAATGCCTTCTTGACCTGCAATCTTCTTTCCGACCTCTCCGGTCTATCACCCTCACCTTAACCTCCTTCCACCTATTGCATTCCCAACGCCCCTCCCCCAAGTCCCTCCTCCCTACCTTTTACCTTAGCCTGCTTGGCACACCCTCCTCATTCCTGAAGAAGTGTTTATGCCCGAAACGTCGATTCTCCTGCTCCTTTGATGCTGCCTGACCTGCTGCGCTTTTCCAGCAACACATTTTTCAGCTCTGATCTCCAGCATCTGCAGTCCTCATTTTCTCCCAGGCATTGGATACTGCAAGGCATTGGGCCCTGACAAAAATCTGGCAATAGTACTGAAGATTGGTATTCCACAACATCCCACAGCTTTCGCCAAGCAGTTACAGCACTGGGATCTATCCAGAAATGTGGAAAATTGTCCAAGAATGTCTTTGTACACTAAAAGCAGGATAATCCAATCTATTCAATTACCACTCCATCATCTGCTCTAAATCATCAGCAAAGTGATGAAAGATGTTGTCAACAAAACAATCAAACAGCACTTTCTTATCAATAACGTGATCACTGATGCCCAGTTTCTGACTTCATTACAGCATGAGTTCAAATATGAACAAACAACCTGAACTCTGGAAATGATATGAGAATGACTACCCTTGACATCAAAGCTGATTTTGACCAAGTGGGGCATCAATGAGCTATTGCAAAATTAGAGCTAACAAGAAATAGGGGAGAAATCCTCCACTAATTGGATTCATACCTGGTATATAGGAAAATGATTGTGATTATTGATGTCAGTCATCTCAGCTCCAGGACATCTCTGCAGGAGTTCCTCAGGGTAGTGTTCTAGACCCAACCATCTTCAGATGCTTCATCAAGGATCTTTTCTCCATCATAAGGTGAGAAGTGGGGATGTTCTCTAATGATTGTGTAATGTATTTGTGACCATTTGTGACTCCTCCAGTACTGAAGCATTCCATATCAAAATGCAGCAAGACCTGGACAATATCCATTGGTGAGAAAGTTGAAATTCCATTACTAAACCTTTCCATTTGAAAACATTTTTCTCCTCTGTTATGATTGCAAGGGAGACCCCAAACTTTTAAAACTAAGTTTTAATCCCCAACTGTTACCTAAAAGAGTTATGCCACAATGTTTAATGTTTTAAATAAAAGCATTTACTCTATACAAGTTAAACAGAACAAGTATTATTAACTTTACAGTTTCTTCATTTACTCTTTAAGCCCAAAAATCTCAACAGGACACCTTTGGTTCTCAAAACTGCTTGGAGACTCCGATTGCCTATTTTTCACGTTCAACCAAGAATTCCCCTGCATGTTACAGGATTTTGAGGATCTTTTCACTGCTCTTTGAACCAATGCAAGGCATGCCACAGCTTCTGGGAATTTCCTTTTAATCTATTCATTTTCATTTGTGCTGTTCTTGGATCCTTCCAGTTGATCCAGCTTAGTGATCTCTCAGCTCTCCATACAAATCTCACAATTATGGGCACTCATGTTCAAGCATGGCCCTAACTGCACCCTTGCTTCCAGCTTCTGGCAAATATGCTCCCTGGTTCTCAAAGTTGCTCTGAGACTCCAACTGTCTGTCCTGTCAGAAAAAGAAAAAAAAAAGGATAAACCCTGAAGCCAATCATATCTCCCTACAATGTTTGCCATTGCAATGAAACATACCTGAGATGTTCCAGACAAAGATTTAAATTAATTACCTCCAGTTGTAAAATCTTGCGTTTGATCGGAAAGTATATGGAAGCTTTAACATCTTCCCTTATTTACCAGTTTCTTTCATTTTTTTTTGATCTGGGACTCATAAATAATTTAAACCCCTTCTGAAATCAAGAGGAGACATCTCATCTTTACCAAAAAATACTCAGAAAGCAACCATTTGGTGTTTAATGCTTTCCCACCACTGACTCTGAACCCACCAAATAAATGCCGATTACCCTTTGAATTCCCATTACTTTCCATCAAAAAATTTCAATCTCTCATTAAAAGCTATACACCTTCTATATCATATGAAATTTGATATTTTCACAACACGTCCATTAAGATTCTCCTTAAATCCTGCCTCTTGGAACAAACCTTTAGACATCTGGCCTAATATCTACTTAACTGATTCAGTGTCATGCTTTGTTTGGTAACACTCCTGTAAAAAGCCTCAGGTTGTTTTATTATATTAAAGAAGCAATATAGATGCAAGCTGTTATTTTATTGACACAAACAGTGCAGTTGGATTACAGAGGAACCTCAATTATCCGGCATTTGATTATCTGAATATCAGATTATCCTGTAAGATCGCAAGGTCCCAATGCTTTGCTAAACTATGTTATCCGGCAGAAGCCCTTCATCAGGAATAAAAGCTGATTTCGCTGCTCGTTGGATGCTGCCTGAACTGCTGTGCTCTTCCAGCACCACTAATCCAGTATTTGGTTTTCAGCATCTGCAGTCATTGTTTTTACCTATGTTATCCAGCGTTCAATTATCCATTATTCAATTAACGAAACAAAATGCTCCCTGCCGGTGTCCTTCGGATAACTGAGGTTCCTCTGTATTATTAACTTACTCTAACTTTCACTGAAATTCAACTCTGCTTCCAATCAAAAGAGTTGTAAGCTTGAGATCTTTCTAGAAACAAGATATCTGACTACATGCACATACCCATCAACCTCACCCAATCACCACCACTCCATATCTGACAGAGCAATTTGCACTTTGTGCACCTTAGAATGGAAACTGAATGGCGTGGGAAATGAAAGCTGTGCACTCTCACTCCTCAGCACTGAACATTAATGTCCAGATGCTCATCACTTTCTCACCATCTCGCTTGTCAATTATTTATTTAGGTTTACATTATTTTTCACATTACCAGTTTATTATTTTCTCATCAAGAGGTTGTTGCTGGAGGCCTGAAGGCATCTGTGGAAGCATCAAAAGGGGGAGAAGAGGAAAGAAAATTTGATGAAAATTGTTGTTGCTATTTCCATGCAAGATAACATTGATTTATTCAAAATACCAATATTTCAGAATTTACATATTTGTTTTTCTCAATAGGACTCTTCATTATCTCCATTTCAATGATCTGCCAGAAAGGATGTGGGTGGGTATCACTCTCAAAGCTAACATTTGTTGTTTGTCTTGAGAAACTAAGGATGGGCTCCACAAAACAAGGTCAGAATGCAGTTAAAAATCAAGAGTTTAATTAAGAAATTAAGGCATTGGAATTAAATACAAGTCAAGCCAAAACAGTTAAAGACGGCTTCCTTTTCCTTTTCCAAAGCTACCTGAGGTTTTATGACAGTATAGCAACTATTTGGTTACTTTTACTGACACCAGTGTTTACTTTCATGATTTTTTTTCTAACAGTCAGTAAAATGCTGATTGCGAATTTCAAATTTTTTCTAATTTATAAACTGGCAGAATGGGATTGAATTCAAATTAATAATCTAAAGCCTTACTACCCCAGTGATATATCCATCACCTGTTGCCAGAGACAGGGATAGGAACAGGAGGAGCAGCTCACAGTCATCACTGAACCTCCAGTGAGTTAGTGCTGGTGTGAGTATACAGGAAGGGTACAACCGATCTGATTAGAGTAGCCATATAGCACTATCAGAGATATGTGTCTCCGTTAGCCCTTCATGAAGTGGCAGAGCTCTGCCATTGATGAGATTCACTAAACTAATTCCTACATACCACTTGTGCTTTTCCTTGCCTCCATTCCTGTTTGGGGGGGTGCAGATAATCAGACATTTCTGAATTCACTTACAAGTAGCCAGCACCACTTAACAGGAAGGTGCAATCTGGTCGTAGGCAGCTGGTGAAGAATGTCTGAACAGCTGAAGATCAAGCTGCCATGGTCACCAATGCTGGCCCGGAGGCTCCAGTGCAAATGGTGGACAAGAAGAGAGAAATCTTGTACCCTGTAGGAGGCTGAAACCAGCTCCACTTCCCCCAGTAACACCTTCACTGCAGAGTGGTCAATGCCACAAACTAATTTCCCAGAACATGGCTGCAGTGCTGGGGGGCAGACACATTTCAATGACGTTAGAACAGATCTCAAGTTAAAACTTCTCCATTTTTAGTCTCTGTTCATATTACCATCACCTCACCCTCACAACTCACTATACCCACATCTGCTTTTCTTCATTCTTTTGTCATTCTATCTCATTGTAAACTTTCTGAATGACCACTTACAATTACTTTCAACATTCTTTTTGATTTGATCTATTATTGTCACATTCGTACAATGAAAAGTTTTGTTTCACATGCAGCACAGGCAGGTCATACCATATGAAGTGTATCAGGATAATAGAACAAAGTGAAGAATACAATGCTCACTTGTCTTTGCTCTCCATTCACATCACAAGCACTTTTTCTTTCTTTCATTCATTCATAGGATGTAATCATCACTGGCTAGCTAGCATTTATTACCTGTTCCTAGTTGCCCTTGAGAAGGTGGTGGTGAGCAGCCTTCTTGAACTACAACAGTCCATGTGCTGTATATTGACCCACAATGCCCTTAGGGAGGGCATTCCAAGTTTTTTATCCAGCGACATTGAAGGAATGGTGATATGTTTCCAAGTCAGGATAGTGACTGACTTGGAGGGGATGATATTCCCATGTATCTGCTGCCCTTGCCCTTCTAGATGGATGTGGTAGTGCATTTGAATGGTCTGACTAAGAGTCTTTGGTGAATTTCTACAGTGCATCTTGTAGATAGTACACACTGCTGTGATCTAGCATGGATGGTGGAGGGAATGGATGTTTGTGGATGTGATGCCAATCAAGTGGATTGCTTTGTCCTAGATGGTGTCAAGCTTCTTGAGTGTTGTTGGAGCTGCACTCGTCCAGGGGAGTATTCCATTACACTCCTGACTTGTGTCTTTAGATGATGGACAGGCTTTGAGGAGTTAGGAGGTGAGTTACGTCCAGCAGTATTCCTAGCCTCTGATCCACTCTTGCAGCCATTGTGTTTATGTGGTGAACTCAGTTGAGTTTCTGGTCAATGGTAACCCCAAGGATGTGGATAATTGGGGATTCAGTGATGGTAAATCAGTGAATGTCAAGGGGCAGAGGTTAGATTTTCTCTTATTGGAGATGGTCATTGCTGACATTTCAGTGGCATGAATGTTACTTGTCAGCCCAAACCTGGGTATTATCCTGATTTTATTGCATTTGAACATGGATTGCTTTAGGACCTGAGAAGTCACAAGTTGTGCTAAACATTGCACAATCATCAACAATCATCCCCATTTCTGACCTTATGATAGAGGGAAGGTCAATGGTGAAACAGCTGAAGATGGTTGGGCCTAGGGCACTATCCTGAGGAACTATTGCTGAGGTATCTTGGAGCTGAGATAACTGACCACCAGCAACCACAATCATCTTTCTATGTGCCTTTCCTTTCTAATATACTGTGGATAAATATGAAGTTATCCACTTTGGGAGCAAAAACATTATCTGAATGGCTTTATATTGACAGAGAGAATGTGCAATGAGATCTGAATGAATTCATACACTAGTAACTGAAGGTAGGCATGCAGGTACAGCAGGTGGTAAAGAAGGTAAATAGTAAATTGGCCTTCACAGTAAGGAGATTTAAGTACAACAACAGGAATGTTTTGCTGAAAATATACAGGCCCTTGATGAGACTACACCTGGAATATTGTGTCCAGTTTTGGTCTCCTTATGTGAGGAAGGATGTTCTGGCTACAAAAGGAGTGCAGTGAAAGTTTACTAGATTGATTCCTGGAAAAGCAGGGCTGACACATTGAGGAGAGGTTGCCTCAGTTAGGATTACATTTGCTGAAGTTCAGAAGAATAAGGAGGATCCCATAGAAACCTATAAAATTCTAACAGGGCTAAATAAGGTAGATGCTGGAAGAATCTTCCTGATGTCCAGAACCAGAACCAGGTGTCACGGTCTACGGGTACAGGGTAGACCATTTGGGACTGAGATGAGGAGAAATGTCTTCACTCAGACTGTGCTAAGCCAATGGAATTTGCTACCACAGAACACATCTAAGCCTGAAACACTGTATAATTTCAAGAAGGAGTTGGATCTAGTGCTTGGGGCTAAAGTGATCAAAAGATAGGGACAAAGAGCAAGAATAGGCTGTTGAGTTAGCTGATCAGCCATAATAATCATGAATGATGGAGTAGGCTTGAAGGCCTGAATGGCTGGTATCTTCTATGTTTCTCTGTTTCCTTTCCTTCCTTTCTTCTGTATCAGGTGCAGAAAGTTTCAAAGGCCCCCACGCTGATTCAGGAAGTGGAAGATAGCATGCGTGATGATATACAACTTCCCAATTCCATGGTAAGTATTGGCTTAAAGAGCTTTATTTTAGGATTGGGATTAGAAGATGAATCTAGAAGATGTAGTAAATCTCACAGCATAAATGTGCTGGAACTAAAATGACAGAATAAAACAACACAAGTGTGGGCGAGCTACAGGGCAAAACCATTTCTTATTTCTGCTGCACAGCATTTAATCATTGAGTTTGAAAGCTCAGGCCACTGAACATGCGGATGATAGGTACAATTGTCAGCCTGCCAGTGAGCTGGCATGCAGTGTCAAAGAGTTAAGGAGTCCAGCTCTGACTTGTGTCAAGGCTTTTTGCAAAAGATGAAGATTAATGTATCCACCGCAGTCAACTGCATGATTATGATTGTGACATTGACTGTGATGGTATCTCTGTTGCAGGTTCAGAAAGCTCTCAAAGATGCTCAGATTGCAGCCATCTTGGAATAAAATATCTGCAATGTCACCCCACCTTTCCAACTGTTCTACTGCAACATTTGGGGAAGAATGTGTCTCTCAATTTTGAAGGGGCTGAGGGTGTGCTTGTGGTGTGTGTGTGTGCGTGTGTGCATGTACACACGCATGTGTCTGTCTTTCTATCTGTCTGTGGTTTGTGAATGACTGTCAGTGGTGTGTGTTTGTGTGTAGTTGTGTCTTGACAACAGTAATGAGGCAACTCTGAAAGAGATAACCTACATTACCAGTAGCCAGCCTATAGCTTGACAATCAGGAATAAAGTGGCACAGAAGATTGATCAATCAGTCATAGTTGCTGCCAGAAAAGCAGCCACATTCCTACAAGATGCACTAGATGCAGTTAAAAGACAGTGAATTTTACAAGACTGTAATCCATTCCAATTAAAAACATGCCAGACCTATAATGAGGAGTATACACTGTCATATGAGTGTCCTCTGTAACACTCTGCCCTTGCAGAAACCTGAAATGTGGGTGTAGTCTATTTTCTTGTTTTGTTTCTCTTTGTCACAGTCCCCTGTATGAAGCAAAGCGCCTAAGCCATTGTTTCCCCTGAACTGAGGACAAAGACCCATTGTGAATGCATTTGTCCCTCTTCTAGCTCTAACTGTGTATATTATGTAGCTTATCGATCACTGGAGAAGCCTAATTATCATCAAAGTGTCTCAAGCAAAGTATCTGTATTAAAATAATTTCATTAGCTGTTTAATAGCCAGCATGGGATATGCATATCTCTGGAGTAGTTTAATCCAATATAGTGAGCTGGCATTTCTGTTTTTTTCCCAAATGATTAGATGTCATTGTAACTCTGAAAAATGGGCCTGGTATCACCAAATTTCCAGATTGATAGTTTGAAAAACATCCAATTTGACAATAATCCTTTCTATCTACATAATGACTCTAAAAAGATATACCTCATTGATAACAACCAGAAGTAATTTGAATGAAATTGTAATCATTAAGTCGGCAGTTTGAAATAATGAATAGTTTAAGTGTGACTAAATCTGAATAGAATCTGGACTAAGTGAATAAACTTTGAACAGAACACTGAAGACAGGTTGACTTACAAACAGGGAACTGTTTACTGTGCAATAATAGCCAAATGTTAATTCTGCATGTGATAATGATAAAAATAAAATGTAACTATGATGTTACAGGTAACATTATGCAACACACTGGGCCATTGTCTCTTGGTAAATTATTGCATTCAGGAGTAATCAGCTACACTACAATTAGAAAGACTCTCAGTGAATGAGCAGATTGCGACTTTAGAACTTGAGAGACAATATGAGATCCAGCATTTGTTTTGTTTCCCATTTTAAGCTGCTAATTTAATTTTTGATTAATTTCTAAATAAGTATATCTTAATTGAGGATGACACAAAGTTTACAGAGGGTTAATAAACAAGTTGCATGAATAGGTAAAAATTTGTCAGCTAGAATGCAATCTGAGGAAATGTGCAGTTATGCACTTCGCCGAAAAGAATAAAGAAGCTGAATCTAAATGCAGAAATACTGCAGAAAGCAGCAGTACACAGAGACTGTGGGGGTCCTCATGCATGAATGACAAAGTGCTGGCATTCAAGTTCAGCGGCTAATAGGAAAGACAAATGAAATGTTGAGCTTTATTTTTAATGGAATAACGTATAAAAATATGGAGAACTTGCTAAATCGACACAAGGCACTACTGACACCTATAATACAATGAACAATTCTGTTCCCCTTATCTAAGGAAAGATATACTGGCATTGGAGATGGCCCAGGGAAGATTCACAAGGTTGATCCCAAGGTACCAGAAGTAAAAATCAGTAAACTTGGAAATTATTTGCAACTGGTCTGAACTGGAGCTCCATACTAAGACTTTTAAAACAGGTCTGGACCAGTTCCATCTTTTACAAGTTTTACTGCATTTTCTTTCTTCTACACTTGTCGACCTTCCTTTAACGATGTCTTCCAAACCCCTTGACCTGCATCAATGGGAAGATTAAGGGCAGCAGATGTATGGTAACACCACCACGTACCTATGAGCACCATCCAAGTCACACACCATCCTGACTTGGAACTAAATATTGCATTTCCTTCACTGTCATTCAATCAAAAATCTGGAATTGCCATCACAGTAGCGCTGAGAATGTGTCAATCACAAGTGAGTGCACCAGCTCAAAAAGCTAGATCACCTCTGCATCTTGAGGGCTATTAGGGATCGGCAAAAAATTCTGTATTTACCAGTAGCATTTGCATCCCATTGAAGAATAAAATAATGGATTATTTCTTGTTGAGAAATTTAAAGTTAATTCTAATGGAATTCAACCAGGTTACATTTCTGTGCAGAATGGAGATTCCATTCCATAGAAATCTGCATTGATTTTCCCAACTGACTTCCATGTGGTTAAATATAAATTAACTATCCATCAGTAGTGAAATATTAGGTTTTACTAGCATCCATAGCAATTTTAAATGTGAGATTCTGTATATAGTGGTTGCTCTTATTTCTACTCAATTACATATGTTCAGATAATGATGTGAACCGATAAAGAAAATCTACGCATTCTCTGATTCTTCAGTATGAAACAACTTAAGCCATTTTATACTGTTGCCCTGAATCAGTAGTTACAATTTATCAATTAAGCCAACACTTTACATTATCACTATCTCAGAAAATATAGAGTTATATAAAAACATATATTATTTCTTCCCACATGAGATCGTTCAACCCAGAAATCATTACTCTGTAAAAAAGGATTAGTGTTCTTCTGTACAGCTTTTCTTGGTGTGTACTGAGCCTGTAGACCTGCCCATTTGTTAAGGGCAAGATTGGTAGTAGAAGATTTTGAAGTAGTGTGCTTATCAAAACGCAAGTTATAAATCATACAAATAGTCAGAGATCCAATTTATTCCCAATGCCAATGTCCCCCAACACTGCCAGTGTTAGAATCCTGGTACATATCATAAATTTTAAACGAAATTCAAACACCCAGATACAGAAAGATATCATAAGGTTTCACACTATAAGCAAAAACATTGGCTGTACAAAAGTTAAGTATCATCAATCATCACTATATTTTAAAACATTTATAAGTTAAAGCTGGAAATTTTACCAGAACTCCTCATTCTATTTTTATTTCTATTTAAGAGTTCCCTATACTGTACAGGATCTTGATAGTTCATTAATTTCTCCTGGGACCAAATCAAACTGTGAAACAATCTTTCAGGTATCCACTTTCATTCTCCTTCAGCAGAAATAGAATTCAAAACCAAACAAAATACAGCACTTCCCAACAATCCATTCCCACAGCAAAGTACGCTGTACCACATTCGGCAAGTCTCAAATAGAGATGTAAACTAAGTATCCCAAATTTCCAAAAATTTCCTTGGTTCTGTGAAACCATATGAATAATTGGTATCTCTAATGGGAGTATCTGATATGTTATCAGACTCAATTATGGAGTTAAGAGATGACTTGTTAATTGTTTTCACATCTCTAACCTGTTTAAATAGTCATGGGAGAAAGTGAGGACTGCAGATGTTGGAATGTGGCAGTGGAAAAGCTCAGCACGTCAGACAGCATCCAAGGAGCAGGAGCTGTCCCATGCCACACTTTTTGACTAAGTAATCATGGGCCATATATAAAATTGTAGTTATGTTTGGGTTGCATACCAGTTTCTCAAGCTAGGCTTTCTTCCATTTACCTTGAGTTTCAAAACTAAATTCGCAAAATTTAGAGTTATACTCCTTTAACATATGAATTATGAAATTTAATATTTGAAATGCGAGGGATTCTGGTGCTGACTGGAGACAACCAGTGATCAATGCATATTTGAAACAGGACACTTGTTAAAATTTAAACTTTTTACAAGTCTTGTCTATACTTAAACATGAAATCATCAGCTCGTCTTTTCTCCCCACAAAGTTATCAATTACAAATGGGAAAGTACCTTCTGAAATTGTCCTCTATCATGCACAACATGAATATTCACTAAAGTGTAACAATAGTTTGACAACATATTATCTCTCAATTGATGATCTTGAATGCACAACCATGGCTCCAATGTTGAGCACCATCCCTTGCTTTCATTGCTATACTGTACATAGCTTATTCAAAGTGTAATTTATAAAAACCTTTCTCAGTATAATTAGCATATTTTTCATCACATTTGTCATAGTAAGTTGGAGGGTATAAAGTCTCATAACAGAGAAACTCTGTCATCTAATGTAAAGAGCTGTATAATGCAGCTAAGGATTTTCTGGCTGCTAATTTTGCTTCATAGAATTGCTAAGGGAGGTAGGAGGTGTTAATTATGGTGGTCAATCCATTCTTGGCCATTTCCAGTACAAGTTGCTCAGGTTGCTATATTTGTGAAGTTGTCAGTGCAAGCGTACATTGTGAGCAAATGAAGCATGCATTTTCAGCAAATCTTAGCATCATATAGCATCTAACACTGATTAGAAACCCAACCTGTTATTTTGGATGCCACAGACCTCATCTTGATTACTCACACATGGATCGGTGGTGCTCTCATTAGAGCTGCTTGCAGGCTCCAGCATGGAACATTCAAAGATTGTGTTTGTTACTTTTGTGGAGGAAGTTGTTGGTATAAGAAGACAGTGGTACTGGGCTTTTGAACGTAATGTGGTTCAAAAGAGTTTGAAGGCCTTTTAGGAAAAGTCTTTGGGTCATCAGTTACAGTTCCACTTGGACCATGTACAACCGGGAGATGGAGCGAAAGCAGTAAGAAGGGAAGTTGTGCAGAGAGGACCAAGGACAAGGATAACTCTCAGCAGCAAGTTACACTCATCTAGTATATTCATAACGCCTTTCCACTACATCCATCTCCAACATAAGCAGTATCTGCGATAGCTACAATTCACTAAGGAAGTGCTGTCTGAACTGTGGCTCCAGATGGACCTGCAGGAACAGAAGAGGGCAAAGTGATATTGCTGTTACCCTAATCAGGGTTGCCGTGGTGCTCAATTTCTAAACCTCACAATCGTTCAAGGTTATAACCATATCAACAACATCTCTCAGTTCTCTGTACTTCAATAGGGGACTCCTCAGTGGCATCTCTCTAACCAAAAAAAAGCAGGAGGTCTGGGCATGTGGCTTTTCCAAGTAGTAGAACTTCAATAATGCTGAAAGCAATCAACTTTTCACACTTGGCTCCACAAGCGCCACACCTCAAGGAGGAGATGTACCAGAACTGCAAGAGGTCCATTCTCTTAATATGTACGATGTGTGACAAGCACGAGATTCATGAAGGTTAATGCTTAATATCTTGGTAGCAACAATTATCCTGTCCTAGTAAGACATTCTCCAGCATGATGAACCAGAGCTTATTGACAAGGAGGCCAGAGCATTGCTAGCCAATGGACGGAGGGTAGGTTGTGTCAGGTCTGCAAGGACTCATGAGATCAGAGCAAACTAGGCTCCACAGAGAAGGTTAATATTTACAGGTAAGAGGTGAAGTATGATTGTGGGGATATTCAAAGTTAGTGGGGAAGATCAGGTTTAAACAAAATACTTATCAGGTTTCAACAACCAAGCAGCAAGCAGCAATAAGGAAAGGTAAGGTCAATTTGTTTTAGTTGCTTTGGTTTAGATATAAATTTTGGTAAGAATGCTTCACTTGCTTTTCTTTGAATAGTATCATCTAGTTTCTTATGATTATGTGAGCAAGTAAACACAATGTCGCTTTAACATTTCATCTGAAAGATTGCACGTCTGCCATTACAACATCCTCAGTGATGCATATCAGCCTATATTATGTGCTTGAATCGATATTATACCTTGAATTCATGACATTCCAAGGCAGTGGAGAGTGCCATCATTGACCAAAGCTGACAAATTTAATTCCCCTTGATTAAAGGCTTTGCGAAGTTGAATAATTGCCCTTGGTGAGAGAAACTTGCAGATTAGCAGCTGCTCATAAATACTCAACTCCAGATCATAAAAAAAGTCAATTTGAAATTATTGGGACTGATCTTCCATATCTTCAGTTCATTGCACTCCCGGATAAGTTAAAGCTGTTGGGAGCTTGAGAAAATCTGGATGCACACTTTTATGTTATAATTATGACAAAGTTTAAACTTCCAGTGGGCTGGTTTGCACTGCCTCAACATTTGTGAATGTAGCTTATAGTGACTGCAACCAATTCATTCCACTTTGCATATTATCACTCTCAACAATGGAACTTACTCAATCTGTAGGTTCTGTAACTCTGCCAATCATTTTTTTTCTTCCATCTCTTGGAGCTCACTTTCAAGGTTTCCTTTTAATTGTATTGTTACTTTACTTTTGGATGAATTACTGAATTTTCTGTGATTCATCCACTGTCTTACCAAAACACTTTGGTACATTTTTACCACATTTTCCTTGCCTCGAATGGAGGATGCTTCTCTTATGGAATTCTGCCTCTGATCCTCAATGACACATAGACACATAGAAAATAAGAGCAGCTAGACCATCTTTTAAAATTCTGTGAATATAGTCCTAACCAATCCAGTCTCTTTTCATATGTCAGTCCTGGCGTCCCAATAATCAGATTGGGAAACCTTCAGTGCACCGCCTCCATAGCCTCCAGGGTGAGAAAGGTAAGATATAAAAGTGACCGAAGGGGCAACGTTTTCATGCAGAGGGTGGTGCGTGTATGGAATGAGCTGCCAGAGGAAGTGGTGGAGGCTGGTAATATTGTAACATTTAAAAGGCATCTGGATGGGTATATGAATAGGAAGAGTTTAGAGGGTTATAGGCCAAGTTCTGGCAAATGGGACTAGATTAGATTGGGACATCTGGTCGGCATAGCCGAGTTGGAATGAAGGGTCTGTTTCCGTATTGTACATCTCTATGATTCCATGACTCTATGTGGTCTCTCCCTCATCTCTTTTCCTCTTCACAATTTTCAACCCCAGATCTATCTGTTTCATTGACATGGATCATGTATTTAAAGTTTCTTTGTGTTTCCCTATGACTTGGGTTATTCCCAGCAGTTGAAATTCAAGTCGACCATATGCTGTCTGCATGATGTTGTTCAGTTTCAGAGCATCAGTTTTTAAACTTTTAGGAATAGTTTCAATATAGTCCATGTGGCATGCTCAGATTCATGGTGTGGATTATTTTTTATCCTTTTCCTGATCGTTCTTGTGTGAATTTCCTTTCCTTGAGAACTGTTGTATTCACTACAAAGTCCTAAGTCTACTGTGTCCTCAAGTTCATCATTATCTTCCATGATATTGATATTTTTTGTTTCTTTTCTTTCTCATTTTCCCTTTTTCTCTGGCAGAGGTAGCCACTTTTCCATCTTCAATCTTTGTTCTGCACATCTAAACACAAGGATTCAGCTTTCCATGAGCTGTGAAGTTTTATCAATTAGTGAATATGTTTTATATGTTTCTATTGATTAGATTAGATTACTTACAGCGTGGAAACAGGCCCTTTGGCCCAACAAGTCCACACTGACCCGCCGAAGTACACCCACCCACACCCATTCCCCTACATTTACCCTGCACCTAACACTATGGGCAATTTAGCATGGCCAATTCACCTAAACTGCACATTTTTGGACTGTGGGAGGAAACCGAAGCACCCGGGGGAAACCCACGCAGACACGGGTAGAATGTGCAAACTCCACACAGTCAGTCACATGAGGCCGGAATTGAACCCGGGTCTCTGGCGCTGTGAGGCAGCAGTGCTAACCACTGTGCCACTGTGCCACCGTGCCGTCCACATGGTGAACACATGGTCATCCACAGCTTTTGTACATATTTCTCACTATCTAATGATCCTTTTTTTGTTGCTGTTTCACTGCATCAACCCTATTGGCTTCCCCTTGCATGAACTGAAGGCTAGCCGTTCGGATAGTCAGTGTGTTCATCTGTCTATTCATAGTTAGTGTGTTCTGGCAATGTCTACAGTCTGCAATCTTTTCAGCTTGCCCTTTGGAATCACATCATTTTGGATAACAAGATGTGCAGAGTCCCAAATTAATTGATCTGTCATCTTTGAATTGTACCCTTGAATTTACACATACTGGCTATATTATTCAATGTTGTTATGAAATTAAACAAGCTCACCCGATTCCTGCTTCAAATTCTGAAATACATTTTGGTGTGTCTTTGGCAGGATGTTTGTGCTGAATTTCTCAAAGGTTTTGCCTTGATGTTTAGGTTTGTCCTCACTCAAGTCCCAGCTATTGAGAGGATCTAATGTTTTACCTCATGCACATAAAAGATGAAGCTGACATTTTGCCTTTTAGAAAACTACTGAATGTCAGTCAGTATTTTTGTTTAAATTCAGTTGCCTCTACAATATTATAGGTTGCTCTATTCTTGCACAATTCACTCCATCCATGTCTCTCTCTCACACTAATTTAGGTTAATTACTTTTCAATCTAATTCAGCATTTATTTTATATTGTGTGGATTTTACTCACAAATACCTCCTAATACTATTTTATGTCCCATGCTTCCTTGAATTCTGAAATAATCACATTTTTTGACATATATACTGAAGCCTCTCATCAAGCATATTTCTTTCAATCTCCATTTGCTGCAGAATGATAGATTGTTGGCTTGGTGTACAGACAATCATGCAGTAAGGCGTGATGTGGCACCCCGAATACTTAAATGTAAAAATATAGTTGCGAATTCAGGTTTAATAATATATTAACACAATGCCAGTGTGAGGAGAGGAAAGGAAAGATTAAAAGAGAATATCTGTGATCGGATTAAAATCATGAGAGATTCAATGACAAAAAGGATAATGTGAGGCAAAATAGAAATGTTAACTGGACAAGTAAAACAAAACAAAGAGTGAAGCAGTGAGTCATTGACACAACAAATAAGAAACATTTCAATTTTGCCCAGGAGTGGGACATGACTACAGACATCTGACAACGATTTCAAATACAAATTTTTATAACATGAGAATGCCAGAATTCCTATTCTCTCAATATTCTAATTAAATTACATGACCTTACAAAGTAAATTGCATTCAACAACATAGTAGACACAACATATCAAATCAAAAGTATAGAAGACAAGAACCTATCAGAAATCTTACTCTATTTTGCTCTGGAGTCAGGTTTAGTGTTGATACAGGATTTAAAATTCCAATTTAATATATATTTAAATTTAAAATTAAACAAGTATCTAGGTAACAAAATAGAAAGAGTATGGCTGCAAACCAAGAGGCAGAGAGGGTTGATGTACATTGCACATTTAAATATTAGTCAAGAAGTGGATTAGTAATGCAATTCACTCCAATACTAAACTTGTAAATGAGCACAAGGGAACAAGTTTATGCCCACAGGTTGAACTACACAGCAATGAATATCTCCACAGTAAATTAGAAGCTCAATAAGTTCCCTTTGGGATTAAAAGGCGACTGACCACAGGAGTTGAAATATTCATTGGAAAAAATGCTGCATGAGTTAGAAACACTACAAAGCTATTTCATGAGCTATTATATTAATAATCATCTTCTCTAATATTTAAGTTTCCAATGTAAAATAATTTTCTGCATCAACACTTGGACATTGTTCTACTCTGTTATCCAAATGAGGATTTCACTGACTCTTTAATTCTCGAATAATCTTGCACCAAAAATCTTATCAGCTCCTCTGCAAAAATAAGTATCTACAACACTTGTCTCATTTGTTTGCAGTTGCAACTCCACTGTATATTTTAAAAATCCATTACATTTGTCAGGCATGATTTAACTTTCTTAAATTCATTTGAACTCTCATTTATCATGTTCTATTAAGAATTTACATGTATTTGGAAAGGCAAGTTTTCCAAATAACAACATGATGCCAGAAATGCTTACCTCAATGAAAAGACAACTTTTGCGAGCAAATTTCATCAGGTGCATGCTTTTCTCTCACCGGCACTAAAATAACTCCACAGAAGCCAGTATCCCAACACCAAGTCACCCTTTATTTACGCATGGAGAGTCCTTGATACTGATCCAGTGCCCTCAGAGCCAGATCTCAGAGTGAACAAGATGTCTGACACTCCTGTTTGTACCTGTCAGCCAGGGCTCCCTGATTTGATCAGATTAGCAGCCCAAATCAGGGAACTCATACTCTATGAAGTCCTCCCAGCTAACCTCATCACAGTCACTACGGACTAATGAAGTAGTCTGATTCTCTTTAGAACAGTGAAGGCTGAAGGAAATTTAATATAGATGTTCTAAGTCATGAAGTGTTTGAAAGCGTAAATTCGGAAGAGCTGTTTTCAGTGGCAGAAGACTCAATAATCAGAAGACACAGATTTAAGTTAATTGGTAAAAGGTCCAGTGACAAGATGAAGACTGAATGTTAAGGTAGCAAACTGAAAAGATCTGGATTGCAGTACCTGAAAGGAAATGAAAGCTAATTCAACAATAGCTTTCGATGAATAAATAATTGGGGGAAATACCTATAGAGCCCTTGAGCAAGGATGGGGAAGTGAGAGTAACAGGCTAGCTCTTTTGTAGAGTCAACCTTGGTACGTCAAGCTAAATGGGCTCTTTCATTGCTCTCCATTAAGTTGAGAATAAGAATAAATATCAATGCTCGCATATTTTCTGAAAGAGTAATTGACAGGAATACAATTTTAAATGCTGTTAGTTGGTTGGTTCAGTTTCAAGAAAACTCAGGAAATGAGTATTTGACAAGTTCTAATTCGTTTGAAACCTCTCATGTTTTGCTCAACTAAAAATTCAAAAAATATTTAATGATCTCCTGGTATAATAATTGAAAGGAAATAGTCTCGGTAATTAGCAATGGTCCGTTGAGTAACTGTATATGCAATAAACTCAAATCAATTTAATTACTATGTTAAGTAAATTTCCAACTGTAAAAGTCTTGGAGAAAAAATATATCATGCTATTTAGCTTGTTTTCACTGTGATAATTACTATATTTGCACTTCAGATCAGGAAAGATGTGAAAACAGAAGCAATGTCAGATACCTTAGAAAATAACTGTAACACCAAAAACATAATCAATTCCATGTCAAATTAAACATCCAAAGATGATTATCCAAAATGTGTCATGGAATACATTTTTCAAAAATGTATTATTTTACAGGATATGCACATCACTGGCTAAGCCAGCAACTAGTGACCATCACTAATTGTCCCCATGAAAGTGGTAGTGAGCCACTATTTCGAATTGCAGCAATGCATGTGGTGTAGAAAGACACACGGTACTGTTAGGAACAAAGTTCCAGGATTTTGATCCAACCACAGTGAAGGAACAGTGATATACCTCCAAGTGATAGTGTGTGATTTGAAAAAGAACTGACAGATGTTGGTGTTTCCATGATCTGCTGCCTTTGGCCTTCTAAGTAGTAAAAGTCTCAACCTTGCTGTTGAATGACCCTTAGTAGTTTGTTGCAGTGCACACTGGTACATATTACTTGCCGCTGTGCATCAGTGGTGAAGGGAACAAATATTTTAAGTAGTGCTTTAACTGCTTTGGCCTGCATGGTATCAAGGTTGAGTGTTCTTGAAGTTGCATTCATTCAGACAAGTGGACAGTACTCCAGCACACACCTAACTTATGCCTTGTAGATCATGGACAGTCTGTGGGGAGTCAGATGAGTTACTTATTGCAAACCTCCCAACCTCTGATCCATTCTTATAGCCACAGTATTTGTATGGCTGGTACAGTCCAGTTTATTGTGGGGAATTTAATGATGATAATGCAATTGAACGTCAAGAAGAGATTATTAGATTCTCTCTAATTGGAGATAGAGGTTGTCTATGGCACTTATGTGGTGCAAACAATAATTAATACTTATCAGCCCAAGCCTGGACACTGACTGAATCTTGCTACCTATGACCAAAGGATTGCTTCTGTATCTGCGGAGTTGCAAATGGTGCTGAACATTGTGCAATCAGCGAGATCAACATTTCTAACTATGGTGGAGGCAAGATCATTGATGAAGCAGCTGAAAGATGCTTGGGGCCAAGGACACTACCTTGAGGAACCCCTGCAAGTCAATACATCCTTATGAGTCAGAAGTCAGCAGCAGAGGCAGAATACATGGACCCTGGTATTACTCCTGGCCCACAGTCCCAGCACTCTCCAAATCTATCCCCAGCCCAAACACAGTGGGCCCTAATCCCAACCCAAACACAATCGGCCCCAATCCTAACCCAAACACAGTGGACCCAGTCCCAACTCAAACACAATTGGCCCCAGTCCCAAACCAAACACAGTGGGCCTCAGTCCCAACCCAAACATCCTGGGCCCCAGTTTCAACTCAAACACCGTGGGCCCCAGTCCCAACCCAAACACAGTGGGCCCCAGTCCCAACCCAAACATAGTGGGCCCCAGTCCCAAACCTTACACTGTGGGCCCCAGTCCCAAATCGTACACTGTGGGTCCCAATCCCAACTCAAACATAGTGGGCCCCAGTCCCAACTCAAACACACTGAGCCCCGGTCCCAAACCAAACACAGTAGGTCTCAGTCCCAAACCAAACACAGTGGGCCCCCGTCCCAAACCAAACACAGTGGGCCCCAGTCCCAACTCAAACACAGTGGGCCCCAGTCCCAAACCAAACACAGTGGGCCCCAGTCCCAACTCAAACACAGTGGCCCCCGGTCCCAAACCAAACACAGTGGGCCCCAGTCCCAAACCAAACACAGTGGGCCCCAGTCCCAACTCAAACACAGTGGGCCCCAGTCCCAACTCAAACACAGTGGGCCCCAGTCCCAAACCAAACACAGTGGGCCCCAGTCCCAAACCAAACACAGTGGGTCTCAGTCCTAACCCAAACACAGTGGGCCCCAGTCCCAACCTAAACATAGTGGGCCCCAGTCCCAACCCAAACACAGTGGGCCCCAGTCCCAACCCAAACATAGTGGGCCCCAGTCCCAAACCTTACACTGTGGGCCCCAGTCCCAACTCAAACACAGTAGGCCCCAGTCCCAACTCAAACACAGTAGGCCCCAGTCCCAAACCAAACACAGTAGGCCCCAGTCCCAAACCTTACACTGTGGGCCCCAGTCCCAACTCAAACACAGTAGGCCCCAGTCCCAAACCAAACACAGTAGGCATCAGTCCCAAACCAAACACAGTGGGCTGCAGTCCCAAACTGTACACTGTGGGCCCCAGTCCCAACTCAAACACACTGAGCCCCGGTCCCAAACCAAACACAGTAGGTCTCAGTCCTAAACCAAACACAGTGGGCCCCCGTCCCAAACCAAACACAGTGGGCCCCAGTCCCAACTCAAACACAGTGGCCCCCGGTCCCAAACCAAACACAGTAGGCCTCAGTCCTAAACCAAACACAGTGGGCCCCCGTCCCAAACCAAACACAGTGGGCCCCAGTCCCAACTCAAACACAGTGGGCCCCAGTCCCAAACCAAACACAGTGGGCCCCAGTCCCAAACCAAACACAGTGGGTCTCAGTCCTAACCCAAACACAGTGGGCCCCAGTCCCACCCCTACACAGTGGGCCCCAGTCTCAACCTAAACATAGTGGGCCCCAGTCCCAACCCAAACACAGTGGGCCCCAGTCCCAACCCAAACATAGTGGGCCCCAGTCCCAAACCTTACACTGTGGGCCCCAGTCCCAACTCAAACACAGTAGGCCCCAGTCCCAAACCAAACACAGTAGGCATCAGTCCCAAACCAAACACAGTGGGCTGCAGTCCCAAACTGTACACTGTGGGCCCCAGTCCCAACTCAAACACAGTGGCCCCCGGTCCCAAACCAAACACAGTAGGCCTCAGTCCTAAACCAAACACAGTGGGCCCCAGTCCCAACGCAAACACAGTGGGCCCTAGTCCCAAATTGAACCCTGTGGGCCCCAGTCCCAAACCTAGCACAGTGGGCCCCGATGCTAACTCAAACACTGTGGGCACCAGTCCCAACCCTAGCACAGTTGACCCCAGCACAATGGACCCAGTCCCAACCCTAGCACAGTGAGCTCCAGTCCCAAGCCAAACACAGTGGGCCCCAGTCCTTACATAAACAGCGTGTGCCCAGTCCTAAACCTAACACAGTGGGGAGTGTGATGCTAGACGAGCACAGCAGGTCAGGCAGCATCTAAGGAGTAGGAGAGTCAATATTTCAGGCAAAAGCCCTTCATCCTGATGAAGGCCCTTTGCCCAAAACATCGAATCTCCTGCTCCTTGGATGCTGCCTGACCTGCTGTGCTTTTCCAGTACGACACTCACAACTCTAATTTCCAGCATCTGCAGTGCTCACTTTTGCCAAGCACAGTAGGCCCCATCCCAAAACAAACACTGTGGGGTCCAGTACCAACACAATCATAACAGTCCCATTTCACTTCAACCCAAGCACAGCGATCCCACCCCACCTCAACACCAACCCACCTCAACACCAGCCTGAGCATAGGAGCCCTGTCCCAACAGAAACTCTGCATTTTGACCAGCTACTAGTCGGGGGTTTAGGCTGAAAACAAAAAGACAAACTAGTACACAACAGCAGGAAGCATGGTAGTTCTCTTTACCCATATAATAGACACATCACATTAGTCTTTTGGACACACTAATACTAACATAATAGCTCTACTGAAACAAGTTGATGAGGGGTGTGGCTATTTTTAAAGCACAAGTCTTCAATGTTACTACTGGAATATTGTGAAAGCTCATAGCTTTTCCTCTACCTATTGCTGTCGGTCATTTCTTAATGATCACAAGAAATGAACCAGATGGCTAAAGACTGTAATGTTGAAAACAACAGATCAGCTGAAGATAGGTCACCCATTTAGCACTTCTAGCAAAAAGTTGACTGCAAATGTTTCAACCTGGTGTGTTGGGTGCTACCACCATTAAGTGATGTTTGTAGATCCTGCTCTTCCAGTTAGTTGTTTAATTGCTCACCACCATTCACAACTCAATGTGGAAAGATTGCAGAGCTTTGATCTAATCTGTTGATTGTGAGATCACTTTGCTCTGTCTATAGCACATTTATTTAACCCGCTTAGAATGCATGTGGTCCTACGTAGTGCTTCATCTGCCTGGCATTCTTTTCTGCATATCTCTGAACCAGAGTTGATCCTCTAGCTTGAAGATAATTGATAAAGTAAAGGATATGCTGCGTCATGAGGTTACAGATTGTGAGTGAATACAATTCTACTGCTGCTGTTGAATGGATGTCTAGTTTTGATCTCTAGGTCAATCTAAATCTACCCTTTATTGCATGAGAGTAATGCTGGAAGGTATCCTCAATGTAAAGTTGGAACTTAGTCTTCTCAAGGATTGTGAGTGGTCACTCCTATTAATATTGTCATGGACAAGTACATCTACAACCAGTAAATTGGGAAGGGCAAGGTATGGTAGGTTATTTCCTCTAATTGTTTCTTTTACCACCTATGTCCTTTCGGACCTAACCAGTTTAGTCAAGAATTATTACCATAGAGACACATATCATGATGGACATTGAAGTTCCCCAACCACAGCACATCCTGTCTCCTTGCTACACTCAGTGCCTTTTTGACATGGTATTCAACATGGAGGGGTTACTGATTCATCAGCTAAGGAAGGATGCAGGTGGTAATTAGCAGGAGGTTTTCTGACCCATCTTTGACCTGATGTCATGAGAATTCACGGGATCTGAATGTTGAGGACTCTCTAGGTCACTCCTTCCCAAATGCTTACTAATGCACTACCACCTCTGGCAAATATGTCCATTTGAAAAGCAGGATATTCCTTTTGATATGTAGATAATTACTAATTCCTTTTGGACCACATAGACATCATTCACGAGCACTCTTCTATTCACCATGCCACTGAGGTCCACAACAATGCAACCAAATTGATCAGACATGACCTGTCATTCACAAATCCATGCTGATTCTCTTTAATCGGACCATAATTGCCCAAGTGCTGAGTCAACCTAGCCTTGATTCCAGTAATTTCTCCACATTTGATATAAACCTGACAGGTCAATACGTGTGTCATCTCTCTCACCATAACTTAAGAGTCATAAAGTCATTGAGTCTACAGCATGGAAACAGACCTTTTGGTCCAACTGATCTATGCCAACCAGTCATCCAAATCTGACCTGGTCCCATTTGCCAGCATTTCACCTATATCCCTCTAAATCCGTCCTATTCATATACCCATCCAGACGCCTTTGAAATGTAATTATACCTGCCTCCACCACCTCCTCTGGCAGCTCATCCCACACAAACACAGCTCTGTGTGAAAAAGTTACCCCTCAAGACCTTTTTAAATCTTCCCCCTCTCACCTTGAACCTATGCCCTCTATTTTTGGTCTCTCCCACCCAAGGAAAAAGACCTTGACTATTTACCCTATCTATGTCCCTCATGATTTTATAAATCTCTCTACAGTCACCCCCCCAGCCTCTAACACTCCAGGGGGAAAAAAAAGCCTCAGCCTGTTCAGGCTCTTCTATAACTCAAACCCAAGCCTGGCAAAACCCTTGTAAATATTTTTTGCACCATCCCAAGCTTAACGGCATCCTTCCTATTGAAAGGCAACCTGAATTAAATGCAGTATTCTAAAAGTGGCCTCACCAATGTCCTGTCCAGCCACAACATGACATCCCAACACCTATACTCAATGTTCTGACTAATGAAGGAAAGACATGAATCATACAGCATTTGAACAGATCCTTCAGTTGACCAAGTTTCCCAAACTAATCTACTCCTACTTGCCTGACTTTGGCCCATGTCCCTCTAAACTTTCCCTATTCATGTTCCTAACTGGTGAGAGATGCTTGTAATTTTCCAAGTTATTGAATTGAATATCCTTTGGAATATCCTTTATTATCAAGACGCAATTCATAGACCTAGGTAGCTTTGGAAAATTATGACTACTTCCAGATGGATCGTAATGTGGATAAGAATACAAATATACTTCAGAAATAACCTCAATCATAACATGAGGCATATTTTTTGTTTCACAGTTTTATTAATTGGAACTTATGACAGAAAAGAATGTTCAAGTTAGCTGGCTAGGTAAATGGGTAGCAATTCTTTTATTGGCAACTGCTACTTTGGTCTAAATTGATAGTTTATAAAATACAATATAGTACCTGCAATATAATAAAATACATCCAGGTGCTTCATTGGCAGGTTTTCAAACAAATTTGACACTTTAATAGCAGAAGCAAATATTAGATCAGAATACATTTTAACCAACGTCCTAAAGGGAGATCAAGAACCAGTGGGCTTTTACGAAAGACATTCCAGAGGTTAGGGTCTCAGCAGCAAGTAGTATGGCTGCCAATGGTGGAGCAATTAAAATTTGGAATATCCAAGTAACCAGAATTGAAGGAATACAGATATTTCATGTTGTAATATTGAAGAGATTTACAGAGTTAAGGAGAAGCTCGGTCATTAGAAGATCAACTTCCCAGCAAGCTCCAGGACCATGACACCAGGACCATATGTGGGTCCTAACCCCTGACATGTCAGCCCTACCTGCCTCCATGATCTTCCTGGGGGCACTGTCTAAATAGATATGACAGCCTTGCTCTACAGACTGGAGAGCCAATCAGAAAATAATGTGTGGGTGTCCAGCAACACCACTGTGAGAGGTGGGTATGCCTGATGAAAAGATCTAAAACTATTGAAAGAGTTGCCATAGCTGCATGGTCTGGATTATGGAAAGGAAACCATTCCACCTTGGATGGCACAATACCACACCTGGGCACCCCTCCTAACCACATACCAGGACAAGGGCATAGAAGGTATTTAAAGAAAGCATTAATGTCCTTCTGGCCTGTCACCAGGAAGCTGCCTTCAGTAACCTTCCAAGTTTCAGCCTCAGGAGGGGGTATCTGCTGCCAGCAGCATTAAGGTGATATCTTCAATTGGCATGCAATAGGAATTTAATTTATCTTACTTAGCTACCTTCCAGTGCTGTTCAAAGTCTGCCTCCAGAAGTATCACTCGGAGTTATGGAGTCACTCTGAATCATGATTCTCTGAGTTTTCTTCTGCTTCTGCATTGAAACATATCTCTTCAGGGCTGGAATGATTTAGTCCAAACATGAATATTTCAAAATTGACTTATTGTTGAATTTGGAGCCACTGTAGGGTCAGTGATCGCTAGGGTGATTGTTGAATTCGGATAAAGGCAGCAAAGGTCAAATGAATGGAAGGTAGAAGATGGAGTACTGGCCAGTACTATTACACAATGTACAACTCTGTAGATAACAAAGAGATGGGTGAGGGTTTCAACAGCAGATAAGCCAACACAGAGATGCAATCAGGTCATTGAATTGAGCTCTTTGCAAAATGAATACACATTTTATTCTGCAACAATGAAGAATCTTCCAAAGGTTAACCAGATTTTTATGTCATTATTATAGTCTCCACAGCATAGTGACATACCATATTGGACTTGTAAGAGGACAAATTAAATGCTTATAGGCACAAAATCATAGGTTTGCTGACTGACAGATTCTGTTCATGAAGTAAAGGTAAATTTAATTGAACATTGCTAAGAATACAATCTATAACTTCTAAAGTTCGTTTGATGGATGGTGACTTTGAATTCGAGGACAAGATCATTTATATGTTGAAAGAAAGCAACAGTTCACAAATTGATGATCAAGCTAAAAATATTTTTAAAAATTGGAAGGGCTTCAATTTTGAAGCTTCATAAACTGTCTTCTTGCTGTCTTAACCTTTACATTTCTCAATCTAGCTCAGATACTTAACAAAACACATTAATTCTCAAGTTTGGTTTAAAACAACATATTTTGGAACATCTGCAGCTGAGAAACCCCAATCTGTACACTTTGGTAATTGGCAAAAAGACACACCTAACCTTCACGGATTTTCAACTTTTCACACAGGGACTGGGTTCACAGCGTCTTTTGCAATATAATTTAAAAGCCCCCTAAACGTGACCTCTCACTTTATGCCATATCACAGAATCGCCTATACCATCCCAGGCTTCTCACATTCCTCCATACTACCTCATTCTCCATATTACCCCATACCAACTCTATACTCCATGTATCATTCATAGCACTGATCCAGTGTGCACCATGTTACAATTTTCAGCAGCCATGTTGCAACAATGAGAATTTTTTAAAAATTATTGTAAAAACCATGAAACTGCTAATAGTTGAAGAAATCCTGAACTCAAACTCACTATCAGTGATACGGGGTCAAAACCCCAAGAAAATAGAAGTTGTGATCCTTGAAGAGCTTATTAGGCATTTATGTAAACAAGAAATCATGTTAAAGATACCTGGCATGATTGTTCTGGTTGGTGATGTTTCCAACAAGCATTAGTTGGCTGTGAACTAGATTTCCAGCCCTCACTCTGGCAGAGGTCCTGCCTTAGAGAACAGTCAGAGTTGAGAGCATGGTGCTGGAAAAACACAGCCAGTCAGGCAACATCCAAGGAACAGGAGAGTCGATGTTTCGAGCAAAAGCCTAGTCCTCAGAGAGCAGTCAACCAAACTGAGTAGCCGGCTGCTCTGTCATCCCAGCAGTGCCAGTGGCACAAGTGGCCAGGATTTGGATTACAAATCATCCCCAGATTCCACGTGTTGGAGTACAGGAGCAGGAAAGAGTGCATTGTCTCATGATGAGACAGGGAGATGAGTCCTAGGTTATGGGGAAACAAGATAAGAATCTTGATGAGAAGGCAGAGCAAGTGGGTGGATGAAGAATCACAGAGGCAGTGAGGGGGAAGGGGCTTGGGAGGCGTGGTTCTTTGGAGGGGGCCCACTGTGGAAAGGGGCCCTTGAGGGAAGCATCTCCATTCTTTCTGACCAAGTTTAAGCTGGGTGACCTTCAACCTATTTCCTGCTGCTGAACTCTCTCCTGCCATGACAGTGGGACAAACCTCTGATTTTGTGCAAGGTGGGAAGAGGTCCTTGAAGGACCTTAAGAGCTTCAATTGAGGTGAGGTTGGAAGATCTGAATGAGGCCTCACCCACCCAGGTAAAATTGCGGACAAATCGAGCCTGAATGGGAATGCAGCGGACAGGTCACCAGGCAGTTTTTGGACCAGCATGACTTGAAAAAACCTGCTGGTGGAGTAACCATAAAATTCTGCCTATGATCTGGTTATTATAACTTCATAAAGGTTTCAATAGATGTTGAATAAATAAGACCATCTGATGAGCTGACACTTTGAAACACATCCAAGCTCAGTGGGAGGTGGTGATTTAGTGGTAATGGCACTGTTCTAGTAACCATAGGCCCAAGTTAATAGTTATTGTAAATTGCCACAAAGATCCAAAAGGCTCATTAATTCTTTTGAGGGAATGAATTCTATCATCCTTACCAAATTTGACCTATATGTGACTCCAGCCCCACAGCAATGTGGTTGACTCTTAATGACCTCTGAAATGGTCCTAACAAGCCACTCAGTTGTGCCAACTAATACAAAGACACAAACACCTGCTGTCTTTCACTGTGTCTCACACCTGCACACACACGACCTGGGTGCTGGGGAAAATATAAGCACTATCGCTGTTAGGCGGTAGTACGGGGGAAATAAAAAAAATACAAAGGCACAAACAAAGAAATGAAACTGACAGACTACCCAGCACTGAGTTTGACATTGGAAATGGCAACAACATTGTGTCAACTTGTAAAGTCCTCCTTACCAACATCTGTAAACTCGTGGCAAATTTAGAAGAGCCACAGTCGAGACAATCAACAGATTGACACAGTCATACTCACGCAATCATACCTTGCAGACAAAGTCCCTTACCATTGCTGAGTGTGTCCTATCCATCAGCAGGGCAGATCCAATGTAGCTGACCATGCGGCAGTATACAGTCAAGCAGGAAGTTGACCTGGGAATCCTCAACATGGACATCGGATGCTATGAAGACTCATATCATCAAGTTAAACATGGACAAAGAAACATTTTGCTGATTACTATCTATCACCTCTTCATCGGCTGATGAATCAATACTCCCTCATGTTTAATGCAAATGAAGAATTCTGAGGGGGGGGGAAAGGGCACAGAATGTACTTTTGGTGCAGACATAACATCCATCAAGAGTGGCTCAGCAGCAACATCAATTGAGTGAGCTGGCAAATGTTAAAGGAAATAGTAGGTCTGTGGCTGGTGGCATAGGTTCAACAAGAAGGAAAAATCTACCTGACACAAATGAAACTGATTCTACTGCTCAAATAGTAGACAGACAAAAATGAAAAAAACAAAACTAGCCTAGAATGATAATATAACAGCTTGATGCTGCTGAAATAGCAAATAGTTCAATCCATTAGCGTAGAGCATTATCTATAAGCAAGCAATACTAAGGAGAAAAGTCAATAATCAATCCACAGTCTGGGCTTAATTAGCTGATCTCAGTCTGTCTGACGGCAGAGACCTTCGAGAGAATGGAAATAAGATTCACCAGAATGTCAGAAATGAGAGACTTTAGTTATGTCAAGGGACTAAAAAATCCAGAGTTCAATTTAGATTGGAGGAGTTTGCAAAGCAATTGGGATTTTGACGGATTAATAAGTGGAAATTATTGTAATTGGTAGCTGGGTCAGCGACCAAAGGATACAGATTCACAATAATTGGCAAATGAAGCAAAAGGGGGATGAGGATCTTTTGTTTTACACAATGCATTTTAATAATCTGAAATGCTGAAGCAGAAAGTGTAATGGAAGTAAAGTTAATATCAAAATATTCAAAGTGAAAATGATTGTCAGTGATAAAAATTCATCTAATATCTTTACCTTGTCTGGTGTACATGTAACACCAGCCACAGCAATGTGGTTGATTTTTTACTGCCCTCAGGAATGAGCAAACCTGCCATTTAGCCGTATCAAAAGTATGGAAAAGCTTAAAGAATGGAATGCATCTGGACAATCCATCCAGCATTGAACCAGAAATGGCAACAGCACACAAATCCCTCTTGACCCTGCAAAGTCCTCCTGACTAAGATCTGGAGGTTTCTTCTGAAATTAGGATATCCCTCTCAAAGACTTGACAGTCGTGCTCGTGGAACAATCCATTACAATGTACCACACACCACTATCGCCATCCACATTCATGGGTCTGCCCCAACCCACCCCCAAGATATCCTGGAAAATCCTGGAATTCCCTCCCTACCGGCATTGTGAGTCAACCCACAGCAAGTGGACTGCAGCGATTCAAGAAAGCAGCTCACCACCACAGTCTTAAGGGATGGGCTATCGATGCTGGCCCAAGTCCCACAAATGAATTTTAAAAAATACTCCCCAGAGATAGCAACACAATAATATATGGTTAGGGAGGGGTTTGGGGAGGTGGAGGGAGGGGGGGAGGAAAGTGGGGGGTAAACTCAATATGTATCATGGCATCAGGTCAAGCATGAACAAGGAAATCCCCTGCTGGTTATCACATAATACCCTCTTGTATCCTCTTCTATACTCTATCGTGTTGAACACCTCTTGGTGAAAAAACTGAGGGTGTCAAAGTGACACAATGTACTCTAGATGGGGAACTTCAGTGTTCATCACCAAGAATATCTCAGTAGTACAACTACTAACCAAGGTGGCCAGGTCCAAAAGGATATGACTGCTAGACAGTGTCCACAGTATATGGTGAAGGAAACAACAGGAGGAAAATCTCACCAAACCACTAGTGTCTGTCCATGATAGTATCAGCAGGTATGTCCATCACATGATCACTGTGAAAACAAAATCAACTCTTCATGGTGAAGATACTCTTAATTGTGTTGAGTAGCATTTCCAATATAGTGAATGATGCAGACTTCAAACAAGTCTAGCAACTCATAACTAGGCCTTTTTGAGGCACTGTGGGCCATCAGTAGAACTGGATTAACCCACAATCTATAACCAACATGCAATAAATAGGGCTAAGCAATCCCATAACCGTTGGGCCAGACATGAACTTTGCAGTCCTGCCACAACTAGTTATGAACAATGAAGAGGAGGAATACACTCCACAAATGATGGGGGACCCCAGCACATTAGAGCAGAAGACTAGCTAGAATGTTTGTATCCATCTTCAGCTAGATATGCCAAGTGGATAATTCACCTTGGCCTTCTCCTGAGGTCCCAGCACCATGGATGGCTGTCTTCAGCCAACTGAATTCTCTTCATTTCATATCAAGAAATGAATGAAGGCACTGCATCATGCAAAGGCTACAATTGTGACCACACTCAGACAATTGTACTGAAGACTTCTACTCCAGAACAAACCCAGCTTTTCCAGTGCAGGTACAATATTGACATCTATCAGGCAACCCGATCAATTACCACCCCACCAGTCTACTCTCAATCATCAGTAAAGTGATGGAAGGTGTCATCAATAATGCTATCAAGCAGCACTTGCAAAATAATAACCTGCTCAGTATTGGGGGAAAACACTCCATTGGTTGGAGTTATAGCTGCCATGAAGAAAGAAGGGTGGGATTGTTAGAGGTAAATCATCTCACTCCACAGACATCAATGTAATAAGTTCCTCAGAACACAGCCCTAGACCCAACCATCTTCAGTAGCTCTATCGTTGTCCTTCCCCTATGTCATAAGGTCAGAATTGGGGATGTTCACTGGTAATTTCACAAATTCAGCACTATTCATGATTCCTCAGACACATCCAGACAATACCCAGGTTTGTGCTGCAAAGTGGCTCGCAATATTTGCCCTATTCAAATGCCAGGCAACGACCATCTGAAATAAGAGAGAATCCAACCGTCACATCTTAACTTTCACTTGCATTATCATTGCTGAATCCCCCAATATCAGCATCCTGTTGTTCAGTCCTGGAATCATATCTCATATTGGACACTCTGTCTTTAGTTTTGCAAGCATGAGCTGGTTGAGTACTGTCAGTACCCTGCAAGTTGCAAACAGTTGAAGGGGTGTTTGATCTGATCCACAAATGTTTGAGTCTTCAGTCCAATATACCTTGTATCATACAGATACTGTGGTTCATGCACCAGTTTTAGTCATTAATCAATTTTCAGCTTAACTATGAGTTTCTCAAAATAATAAAAATAAACACAATCACATATCTTCAAGAAATAAGCGGTCATGGCCCAGCTAATTAAGTTATGTTTAGTGTAAACTGCAGTGCACGGGTATTAGATTGTATTTATTGATTAGTCTGTCACTAAAGGACTGGTAATTGTTCCTGCAAATTTCAGCTAGGCTGTGTTGACTGGAAATAGTTATTAATTAGGTATTCAAGTTCAATGAGTGTCATTTTGATTGTTTGGTTGTTTTCGAATGGTAGCTGTGTTTGAATTGGCTAATGAGGTTGACTTTACTGTTTCAATGGAGTTTGAATAGATTGTCCAAGTGAAAGATTTGCAAATGTTTGTGAAAACAAATCTGAATAGTATGTCTCATTTTTTGGTGATAGTTTAGAACCAATTCAACTGTGCGATGCACTCCTTAATCTGAGATCCGCATCACACAGAACCCTAGTCCTCCAGTTGATGAAGTTAAGACAGTTTGGATCTGTAATGTAACCTGAATAATAAAACTGTTATCATGCAACTCTATACATCTGGAGAAACAATAGCCTAATGATAAATACTGGAAATACTCAACAAACCCAGCAGTATCTGTGGAGAGAGAAGCTGAATGTAGAAGTGAGCCTATTCACCACCTGGAGAGCCAGAAATAATCTCACCATCAAATTGCAATAAAGGATGAGGCAACTCCTCAAAGCTGCCTACAAGCCTGCTCAGTTTTCCCTCACAGCTTGCTCACATGATGACTGTTCCTGCTAGCCACTAGTTGAACATCTAGAGCATTAGCGTGGACCTCGGATTACTAATCCAATGTTATTACCACTACATTGCCATTTCATTCTAATTTCTAAATGCTGTGATCCAATGGCCATCATTCCACAATTAAACTATTCTGTGCCATATACATTATACCCACCCTCAACCTGTAGGGCCACACCATCTGGTTTACCAGCATAAGACTAGTTATCTTTCCACGACCAACAAAGCAGATTGGATAATTTAAAATCAATTAATGAATCCAAAATATAAAGTCAATTTCGGTGTGGTGTCCTTGAAACTGTCATCAATTATTGTAAAAACTGATTGGATTCATGAATGTCCTTTAAGGAAGGAAACCTTCACTGATCTGGTTTATCTGGCCAGTGGTTCCAGATCCACAATAATGTGGTTGACTCTTAACTTACCCTGAAGTGGCCTTAGCAAGCCACTCAGTTCAAGGGCAATTAGAAATTAACAACAAATATTGGCCTTGCTTTCATGTCCATGAAAAATAAATGGCATTAATTTAAAATATTTCTCATGATTAGACATTTAAAGAAAATAATCATAGCTCAAGCATAAAATAAAATGCAGTGATTAGATTTAGATTAACAGGATACAGTCAAACCTCAGCTAACTTTCATGTAAACACAGTAGCTCATTTTAGAAGTCTAATCTCACTTATTCACAATATATATGTTTTGGTTAAGTGTCACTTTTGATTAAGCTTAAGTTCTGTGGGCTGTTCTTCAAAGCTTTACCAATTAGTTATGTATATAGGTTATGGAAATCCTGATTTAAACATGTTAACCTTTTTTTAAATTTTTAATCTTCAGCACATTGAATAAATTCAATCTGCTGCTGAATTTCAGCCATAGACAACATATTTAGAAATCTAATTACTCATGTAAAGTGTAGTTTTTTCCAAGATCGAAACACAATGAATGTTTGAAGAGGTTGCGGCACAAAGATTATCCAATTGACTATTTTAAGCTGTGCCATCGAAACATCGATTCAGGTGCAATGTTCTCTCATAAATTTGTTATGTCTTAATCATGATTCAGACAAATTTTAACTCCACTGATTAATTCACAAAGGAAGATTAGCATTATTTGTGAAAAATCATTGTAAACATTTAGATTATGAAGATAAAACACAAGAATTTCTAATTTAAAAAACTGAAATTACAAAGACTAACACATAGCAACAAGATTAAACCATTCAGCCCCTCGAGCCTGTTCCATCATTCAATGAGCTCATGGTTGTTCTGTGGCCTAACTCCATACACATGCTTTCGGTTCATATACATGCATACCTTAGTTTAGCAAAACATTATCTATCTCAGATTTAAGATTAATCCAGCATCTACTGCTATTTGTGAGAGTTCCAAACATCCTCCACCATTTGTGTGTAGACGTGTCTCTTAACACCTCTCTTGAATGGTCTGACCCTAATTCACAGACAATTCCAGAATCCCTAACAACTGGGCTATTCTGTCTTTTCCAGTTAATATTTTGAAGACTTCAATCAGATCATCTTTAACCTTCTAATTTTGAGAGAAAATAGGCATAATTTGTATAATCTCTCCTGAGAACTTAAACTCTGAAGTCCTGGTAGCATTCTTGTAAACTAACATGGTACTCCCTCCAAGGCCAGTATATCCTTCCTAAGGTGTGGTGCCCAGCTCTGCTCACAGTATTCCAAATGGTGTCTAACCAGGGTTTTATATAATTGCAACATGACTTCTGCATCTTTGTACTCCAGTCCTCTAGATATAAAGACCAGCATTTCATGAGCTTTATTGATTATTTTCTGCACTTGTTTGAGACATTATAATGATCTGTGTACATGAACCTGCAAGTCTCATTTGACATCCACCTGTATTTAGCTTCATACCCACTAGAGAATACTCTGATCTACTCTTTGTCAGCACAAAATGGACAATCTCACACTTCCTTACTTCCTTACATTGATCTCTATTACCACAGTTTCACCCATTCACTTACAGTAAATTTCTAAAGATATTAATAGATTATCTACATGTCCATAATGCCATGTGACATGCAACCAAATAAAAAAACACCAGTTTTGAAAGTCCATTTCCTCATTATACTGAAAAATAATGTTAGAGCTTTATTATTTAATACATCAGACATTTTTCTATCGTGATGTGAGAAATTATTTATAAATAATATATCCAAACACATGGTTCAGTGAACTGCTCTTTATGCTAAGTCGTTAGTGGTTTTCCCACTGTAAATAAATCAATAAAAAATATTGCCATTAAGCTGGAATTCAGACTATTCAAAATTTGAAAAATCTCCATAAGAATTGCAATAGAAAAGGAATGTATGATTATTACATCAAATTCAGAATTTAGCAGGAAATCAGGACATACTTTAAATCCTGTCACACTGTTCACATTTCATTTGATTTTCCAAATTAATACACATGCTCTAAAATGGTAGCACTACGTTATCAGCTTTACCTCAAGAATAATTTTACGTATTTCATTTATAGAATCATAGAGTCATACAACATGGAACAGACCATTTAGTCCAACCAGCCATGCTGAACATAATCTCAAACTAAACTAACCCCACCTGTCTGCTCCTGGCCCATATCCCTCCATACCTTTCCTATTCAAGTATTTTTCCAAATGTCTTTTAAACATTGTAATTGTACCTGCATCCACTACTTCCTCAGGATGTTCATTCCACATGCGAAGCACGCTCTGTGTAATAAAATTGCTCCTCGTCTTTTTTTTAAGTCTCTCCCCACTCATTTTAAAAATGTGCCCCCAGTCTTGAAATCTCCCATTCTAGAGAAAAGGCAACTACCATTAACTCTATCTATACCTCTCATTATTTTATAAACTTCTATCAGGTCACCTCTCAACCTCCTACACTCCACTGAAAAAAGTCCCAGTCTATCCAGCCTTTCTTTATAATTCAAATCTTCAATACCCAGCAACATCCTGGTAAATCTCTTCTGAACTCTATTGTAGCTTGATAATATCCTTCCTATAACTGGGTGACCAGAAATGATCACAGAATTCTAGAAGAGGCCTCATCAATGTCCTGTACAACCTCAGCATGATTTCCCAACTCTTATACTCAAAGGACTGAGTAATGAAGGCAGGTAGGCCAAACGCCTCTTTAACCACCTTGTCTAGATGTGATGAAAACTTCAAAGAATTATGTACCTGTACCCCTAGGTCCCACTGTTCTACAACACTACCCAATGTCCTATCATTAATTGTATAAGCTCTACCCTTGTTTGTTGTACCAAAATGCAATACCTCACATTAAACTCTATCTGCCATTTTTTAGCCCATCGAGCCATTTGATCAAGATCCCTTTGTAATCTTAGAAAACCTTCTTCATTGTCTACTATGCCACCAATTTTCGTGTCATCCACAAACTTACTATCTCATCCAAATCATTTATATAAATGACAAACAAAAATAGACCCAAACCCAATCCCTGTGGAACACCATTGGTCACAGACCTCCAGTACAAAAAGCATCCCTCCACCATTACTTTTTGTCTCCTGCCATTAAGCCAATTGTGTACCCAACTGGCAAGCTCACCCTGAATTCCACGTGACCTAACTTTACTATCAGTATAAAATGCGGAACCTTGTCAAAGACTTTACTAAAATGCAAATACACACGTCTACTGAAATGTCATCATTAATCCTTTTGGTAACTTTCTCAAAAAGCTCAATCAAGTTTATGAAACATGATTTTCCTCGCACAAAACCATGCTGACTATCCCTAATTAATTTTTGCTTCTCTAAATGTATATAAATCTTATCTTTTATAATCACTTCCAACAATTCACCCACAACTGAAGACAGACTCACAGGGCTATAGTCCCCCGGTTTCTCCATACAAATTTTCTTAAACAAAGGTAAAACATTAGCCACCCTCCAGTTATCAGGCACCTCATCTGTAGTTATAGATGATGCAAGTATTTCTACATGGAGTCTTACAATTTCCTCCTTTACTTCCCACAATGCTCTGGGATACATTAGATCAGGTCCCACAGACTTATCCATCTTCATATTCTTTCAGACCCCCGAACCTCCTTGTCTGTAAAGCAAACTGTTTCTAAAACATCAAAGTTTATTCCTCTGCATTCTCTAGAGTCCATTTCTTTCTCCACAATAAAAACTGACATGAAATATTCATTTAGTATCTCTTCCATCTCCTGGGGTTCAACACAAAGACAACCTCCTTGATCTTTAAGAGGCCTACCCTCTCTCCAATTACCCTCTTGCTCTCAAAACATTTGTTGAATCTCCTGGGATTATTCTTAACCTTATCTACCAATGCCATAACATATCCACTTTTTGCCTTTCTGATTTATTTCCTAAGAATGCCACTACATTCCTTGCATTGATTAACAGATTCAATTGAACCGAGGTGTCTATATCTAAAATAAGATTTTCTTTTATCCTTGACTAGAATGTCAATATCTTTATTAATCCATTGTCCCTTAATCTTACCAGCCTTACCCTTCACACTAACAGGAACATAATGCCTCTGGACTCTTGTTATCACATTCTTGAATGCTTCCCGAATCAGTCTTTGCCTTTCCAAATACATGTACATCCTGTCCCTCAGGATTCCCTCCAACAACTTGCCCACCACTGAGGTCAGGTTCAACGGTCTATAGTTCCCTGGCTTGTCTTTACCACCCTTCTTAAACAGTGGCACCACGTTTGCCAACCTCCAGTCTTCCAACACGTCAATCTGTGACTATCGATGATACAAATATCTCAGCAGGAGGCCCAGCAATCACTTCTCTAGCTTCTCACAGAGTTCTCAGGTACACCTGATCAGGTCCTGGGGATTTATCCACTTTTAACCATTTCAAGACATCCAGCATTTCCTCTTCTGTAATCTGGACATTTTGCAAAATGTCACCATCTATTCCCTACAGTCTATATCTTCCAGATCCTGTTCCACAGTGAATACTGATGCAAAATATTCATTTAGTATCTCTCCCATTTTCTGTGGCTCCACACAAAGGCCGCCTTGCTGATCTTTGAGGGGCCCTATTCTCTCCCTAGTTACCCTTTTGTCCTTAATATATTTGTAAAAACCCTTTGGATTCTCCTTAATTCTATTTGCCAAAGCTATCTCATGTACCCTTTTTGCTCTCCTGATTTCCCTCTTAAGTATACTCCTTCCTTTATTCTCTTCCAAGGATTCACTCGATCTATCCTGTCTATACCTGACATATGCTTTCTTCTTTTTCTTAACCAAACCCTCAATTTCTTGGGTCATCCAGCATTCCCTATACCTACCATCCTTCCCTTTCACCCTGACAGGAATATACTTTCTCTGGATTCTTGTCATCTCATTTCTGAAGGCTTCCCATTTTCTAGCCGTCCCTTTACCTGCGAATATCTGCCTCCAATCAACTTTCAAAAGTTCTTCTCAGTATCTCAGAAAGTTGCAGATGTCAGTATCTATGACTGCATCATAAACCCTCAAAGCTGTCCTGATACTTCTATTCAAAGACCTAAATCTAATTGACTTTTCATCTGAACAAAATTCTGATCTAAAGATTTTCCATTATTTTATGGCAGTCAGTGTTCTGATTTTGTCAGCAGGAAGCTTGGAAAACCATGAGAAGTCATCCTTTGAGTTTAGACACTGGCCCACAAAGATGTTTTTTAGCCCCCTTTTGTCTTTTTATAAAACCAAGTCCTCTGCACTTCTCGACTGTCTTGTTTTTCATGTGTTTGTTGGGATTAAGTGGAGATAATTCAGTGCTGGAATATAGCTCAGTTGTTAATCACTTTTGCAACTTATTTAAAATTTTTTTTGTTTATGATAAATCAATTTTTGAGTTAATTAGAGAAACCTGGTGAAAGTCTCTTTTGTTCTTGGCCATTTTGTGGATTAAATTAAAACATGTAAACCATTGGTATGTCTTGAGAACTTTATCCTGGAAATATGACTTAATTTAAAATTATTTCCTATAAATAGATTCTCAAGTGTATAACAGGTATGAATCCACCACAGACTAATGTGACATTTGATAAGATGACAAATCCATCACTGACTTAGCCCTTGACCAGAATGCCCCGTGACGTGACCCTTGACAGTAAACCATGTAGGTCAATGCTTGGTATCCCGGCAACAAATACATCATCTTAATTCTGCAGCAGACCACTATGCCAGTCAGCCATGACAGCAAACTAAAGGGTAACTACTGGGCCATCAAGATGAACTACTGGCTGATGAGTCCAATGTGCACGTGGACAGCATGCATACAATGACTACCATGCTGTTGCAAGTAATGCTACAGATCAACATACTACAGAAAAATCTTGACTGCCTGGATTCAGCAGAATAGCTATCAAGATTTTTGGTAATCTACTATATGCGGCATGATGGTTAGCACTGCTGCCTCACAGCACAGAGACCCGGGTTCAATTCCCGCCTCGGGCAACTATCTGTGTGGAGTTTGCACATTCTCCTTGTGTCTGTGTGGGTTTCCTCTGGGTGCTCCAGTTTCCTCCCACAGTCCAAAACAAAAATATGCAGGTTAGGTGAATTGGCCATGCTAAATTGCCTGTAGTATTAGGTGTAGGGGAATGGATCTGGGTGGGTTGTTCTTCAGAGGGTTGGTGTGGACTTGTTGGGCTGAAGGACCTGTTTCCACACTGTAAGTAATCTAATGTTGTAGAACCTTACCAAGATGAGGAGAAAGTACCCCCTCACAATGTACACCTAAGAAGCAGAACTGAGAAAATTGAGGAAAAATAAGAGAAAACCTAGATAGTCTGTTTTTGCAATGGCTGCCCAAGTGCGATGTTAGTAATCACAACAGTTCCATATCTTACTGACTATGTCCCTGAGCATTCCAGCACCTGCTTGCAAAAATACAAAGAAAACCCAGCACAAAGTAAAAATTATGAACAAAATTTATAAAGAAAATCATCTCACAATGGAGTCCAGTACAGATTCCAAAAACCTTGGAGTCACTTTCTCTCTCATAGCGCCTTTGTTTTCAGGTTCCCAGGTCAGACCTACTTCCTGCATGATGGCTACTCCAGTCACAGCGCCCTTTTGGATAAGAGGTGCAGACTAGCTTTATTTGGCACTAGCAAATTGCAAACCTGGCATCCCTGCTGATCTACTGGTTACAAGCAGCAATCATTCAAAAACTTGGCAGCACAAATTTGGCAACCTGTCTGCACTACATTGAATGAGCTCAGATTAATCATACATAATGATCGCTCCGCACTTCAGGGGCTATCCAATTTAGCCTCTGTATTCTTTTTGCTAATTTAATTAGAATGTGTACAAAATATTTTTTAAAAAGAAATAAAAATATATCGTGAAGAATTTACATTTGGACCCTGATAGAAAGTGACACCATTTATAGGTTGACAATGTAATTCATTAATTGGCAGATTCTGCTGCCTGTGCCTTTTCCAGCGCCACACTTTATCAACTCTGACTCCCCAGCATCTGCAGTCCTCACTATTCTCCTAGACTTTGTCCAGACCTACAGTTCTAACATCCACCTCTGAGTTCCCTACCCATTGGAGAGAATGGAAATATTTGCATAACCATTTTGTTAAAAGTTTTCTAATTAAAGGTATCATAGTGTGATTGAGAAAATCTCACCAAGATTTACATTTTTGGTTCTTCAGAAACACAGAAATGGAGAGGAGATATATTAAATATTCTCCATGAGTCTCTGACTCTTAACCTGAAGGTCTACTGAGAGAGGTGAGGGACTGCACTGAGGAAGCCTCTTCCAAGGACTGGAGGAAGAGATTAATCTCTCCAACTAGAAATGACTGACGAAGTCCACAGCAGGTGTGGGTTTTCTACCTTGGAGAAAATGTATTAAAGGGAATTCAGGTCCACAGGAAAGCATGGCAGGTAAGTGGCATTAGCATTTGCCTAGTCTTCTTCTGCTCACCATACAGCTCCATTCATTCCTCGCTTTAAAGGCATACCATAAATCCATCTAAGCAGCTCACACTTCCAATCCTCCTCAACCAATTGTCTTTTCACACCTGTGTCTCACAATAATTCTCATTCTTCTTCCACCCTTTCTTCTCAATCATTTATATCTCTCCGCCTTCTCACATTGTAATAGCAGAGAGCACATATTGTAGCAGAAAACAGAGACTGAGGAGGAAATTGATGGGATAATGATCTTGGTAAGTGTGTGGATGCGCTTGGATGGCCTTAAGTGATAGGTATCTTATTGACCACACACAATAAGTATTTTCTTGCAGGAAGTCACAAGTGTCAGCCATGACCTGACTTGACAACCTGAGACTTCTCTGGGTCTCCCAATCCTGTGATGTTGACCAGGGAGTGTAGCAAGGCCCAAGACAGCTGTTTGAGGAAATGCTAAACATCAGGGCTGAGCTCATTGGCCAAGGTGGTCAATACTCAGAGTAGCTGATCTGGTGCAGACCATTCCCATGAAACAGCCACTGATTGCTGCTATTCTGAACAATGGCAATTGTTGGCCCACTATGGTTGCCAGAATCAGTGATGCTCCTCTTTCTTTCTGTCTTGTTAACCTCATCCTCTGGACAGTTCTGTCCAAGGTTGCTCGACCTGCTGTACCTGCTGAATTTCATGTGATAGAAAATGGCTCTTTCCACCACCACCTTCTGCCAAGATCCACTCCCCAAAGCAAGCTCCCTGCAAGTGTGACAGAAAACAGAGCAATTATAGGAAAAAGTATGGCAATGTGTGACAGAGTGAGAGACAATGTGAGTAAGCATGCATGAGAGAGTTAAAGAGGGAGTAATAATGATAATGAGAAAGAGCATGCGAATGAGCTTACATGAGTAAGTATGCATTTACGACATAATAAGTGAGTGTCAATAAGTGAATGAGTGTTCACTGCCACAGAAGGCTGTGGAGCCAAATCATTGCGTATATTTAAGATGGAGGTAGTTACCGGGACAATGGGGTTGAGAAACATCAGCCATGATTGAATGGCGGAGCAGACTCAATGGTCTGAATGGCCTAATTTCTGCTCCTGTGTGGTCTTATAGTATGTGTGAGAGAAATGGTGAGAGAGTGATATAGAGTGTGAGGAAGTATGTCAGTCAGAGTGTGAGGAAATTAGTATTTTAACCGAATGTGAGTATGAATAAGTGGGTGTGCCAGAGAGACATAGTGTGAGTAAATGACTGAATGTTATATGAAGTCAAATCCTGCTCACAAACTGAAACACGAACACACCCACTGCTCCCCCTCTGAACACAACCTCCACACAGCTCTGACTTGGCGTCATGACAATTTTCAAATTTCCAAATGGGGTCACTGTTGGGCAAAATGCTTGGATAATCAGAATCTGTACAGTATGGAAACAGGCCTTTTACATAGCCAATTCACCTGACCTGCACACCTTTGGATTCTGGGAGGAAACCCACACAAACATGGGAAGAATGTGCAAACACCACACAGACAGTCACCCGAGGCTGGAATCGAGCCTAGGATCCTGGTGCTGTGAGGCAACAGTGCTAACCACTGAGCCACTGTGCCACCTGATGTTTTCAGAAAAGATTCATAATGGCAACAAAAAATGAATCCCAGTTTAAACAACCTTAGTTACCCAATTAGTCAGAAACGTCTATTCAGTATAGAAATGCACAGATATTCAGGATGATTTGGTAGTTATAAAAAAGTTAAAGGACTGAATGGTGTTCCAACTTGTGGCTAGGTCAGGGTAAACAAATTTAGTTTTAAAAATCAACCACTTCCAAAGTCTTTTCACTTTTATAAGTATCAGAGTGAAGGAAGTCATTTTAATACCTAACATCTGACTACCTATAGACAAGTTCATATTCAGTAACTTTTTAAACTATATATTGGTTTCATGTAAAAAGTCAGTAATGAAAAAGATATTAAGCAATGAACCTCAACTAAGTTATATTTAGTGAATTAATGTTATAGGTAATTGTAATTAAAAGGACTGGACTTTTTTTAATTAATCCTTTAGAAACTTACTTGTTTCCAGAAACTGCAAAGCTAAAAGAGATTGTTTAGACAAATAAGAACTTTACAACTTTTAAAAACTACATTTTTCCAAAATACAGCTCAAGAATAAAACTAATCTAGCACCCTATCATGATCAGCAAGAAAGCTGTTCTCTTCTGCAAGCTGTCTTTTTGAACTACTGTACCTCGTATTAACTAAATATATTAATTGAAGGTTATTGTACTAATTAGTGAGCAATCAGCAACAGATTAATTTGTGAACCATAATTGAGTTACAATGAATGAATCAATAATGAATGTCATTATATTAAAAAGACTGAGTTTTACTTTCGATACAAATATAAAACCTTAATTGCTACTTATGTAAAGAATGTGCAATTAAAATGAATGCTTTGGCAAGAGAGACTTACAAGCCTCTGATTAGTCCCAAAATTTAAAACTGTAAAAAATAACAGATTGTATAGAATCAGATAGAGTTTATATGAAACATTTCTATTGTATTCCTACCGACATTAATAAAAGGTATGTTGTAAAAATAAATGTGGGATCTTCACTTAAATTATTGCAGTAACAAAATTGGCTCATTATTACAACAGATCCAATTTTGATGTGAAGTAATGGTCACTTTGGGGATAAAAGAACAGGTTGCGAAGTTCTTAATTGCTAGCCAAGCCCTGAAGATATCTCAAGGCAGAGAACAACTATCAAAGGAGGAGATTGCAAGCTTTATACTGCCACAGACTGCAGACCTACTTGAAGTTGTAAACAGTCCTTGTCTTAAAGTTGTTAAGTATATCTATTTAAACAAACTGATTTTAAAACAGTCTAGAGATTTCTAATTTTGCCTTAATTGATTATAGTCTTCTTCAAATTGTTGGAATATTGCGTGCAATTCCGGTCTCCTACCTTTCGGAAAGATATTGTGAAACTTGAAAGGGTTCAGAAAAGATTTACAAGGATGTTGCCAGGGTTGAAGGATTTGAGCTATAGGGAGAGGTTGAATAGGCTGGGGCTGTTTTCCATGGAGCATTGGAGGCTGAGGGGTGACGTTATAGAGATTTATAAAATCATGAGGGGCATGGTGAAATCCAGAACTAGAGGGCATAGGTTTAGGGTGAGAGGGGAAAGATATAAAAGAGACCTAAGGAGCAACCTTTTCACTCGGAGCGTGTATGGAATGAGCTGCCAAAAAAAGTGGTGGAGGCTGGTACAATTGCAACATTTACAAGGCATCTGGATGGGTATATCAATAGGAAGAGTTTAGAGGGATATGGGCCAGTTGCTGGCAGGTGGAACTAGATTAGGTTGGAATATCTGGTCGGCATGGATGAGTTGGACCGAAGGGTCTGTTTCCGTGCTGTACATTACTATGATTCTATGACTCTAAATCAAAGTAAATTGAAGTTGGGTGTGGCTGACTTCAATTAAGTTATAAATAATGAGATCAGATTATGTAAATGTTAAGAAATTCTTCTATTGATAAGCGCATGGCTGAGGAGCTGGTGTATGGGAGAGGGATTCACATTTTTGTATCATTGGAATCTCTTTGGGGTAGAAGAGACCTGTACAAGAAGGACGGATTGCACCTAAATTGGAAGGGGACTAATATACTGGCAGGGAAATTTGCTAGAGCTGCTTGGGAGGATTTCAACTAGTAAGGTGGGGGGGAAACCCAGGGAGATAGTGAGGAAAGAGATAGATCTGAGACTGGTACAATTGAGAACAGAAGCGAGTCAAACAGGCAGGTAGGATTAATAAATTAAACTGCATTTTATTTCAATACAAGGGGCCTAACAGGGAAGGCAGATGAACTCAGGGCATGGTTTGGAATATGGGACTGGGATATCCTAACAATTACAGAAACATGGCTCAGGGATGGGCAGCACTGGCAGCTTAATGTTCCAGGATACAAATGCTACAGGAAGGATAAAAAGGGAGGCAAGAGAGGAGAGGGGAGGGGGTGGCATTTTTGATAAGGGATAGCATTACAGCAATACATCCAGGGAAGTTATTTGGGGTGGAACTAAGAAATAAGAAAGGGATGATCACCTTATTGGGATTGTATTATAGACCCCCCTAATAGTCAGGGGAAATTGAGAAACAAACTTGTAAGGAGATCTCAGTTATCTGTAAGAATAATAGGGTGGTTATGGGAGGGGATTTTAACTTTCCAAACATAGACTGGGACTGCCACAGTGTTAAGGGTTTAGATGGAGAGGAATTTGTTAAGTGTGTACAAGACAATGTTCTGATTCACTATGTGGATGTACCTACTAGAGAAGGAGCAAAACTAGACCTACTCTTGAGAAATAAGGCAGGGCAGGTGACTGAGGTGTCAGTGGGGGAGCACTTTGGGTCCAGCGGCCATAATTCTATTACATTTAAAGTAGTGATGGAAAAGGATAGACCAGATCTAAAAGTTGAAGTTCTAAATTAGAGGAGGGCCAATTTTGATGGTATTAGGCAAGAACTTTCGAAAGCTGTTTGGGGGCAGATGTTCGCAGGTAAAGGGACGGCTGGAAAATAGGAAGCCTTCAGAAATGAGATAACAAGAATCCAGAGAAAGTATATTTCTGTTAGGGTAAAAGGAAAGGCTGGTAGATATAGGGAATATTGGAGGACTAAAGAAATTGAGGGCTTGGTTAAGAAAAACAAGGAAGCATATGTAAGGTATAGACAGGATAAATCGAGTGAATCTTTAGAAGAGTATAAAGGAAGTAGGAATATACATAAAAGGGAAATCAGGAGGGCAAAAAGGGTACATGAGATAGCTTTGGCAAATAGAATTAAGGAGAATCCAAAGAGTTTTTACAAATATATTAAGGACAAAAGGGTAACTAGGGAGAAAATAGGGCCCCTCAAAGATCAGCAGGTCAGGCAGCATCCAAGGAGCAGGAGAATCGACGTTTCGGGCATGAGCCCTTCTGCCCGAAACGTCGATTCTCCTGCTCCTTGGATGCTGCCTGACCTGCTGCGCTTTTCCAGCAACACATTTTCAGCTCTGATCTCCAGCATCTGCAGTCCTCACTTTCTCCCCTCAAAGATCAGCAAGGCGGCCTTTGTGTGGAGCTGCAGAAAATGGGAGAGATATTAAATGAGTATTTTGTATCAGTATTTACTGTGAAAAAGGATAAGAAAGATATCGACTGGAGGGAAATAGATGGTGACATCTTGCAAAATGTCCATATTACAGAAGAGGAAATGCTGGATGTCTTGAAAAGGGTAAAGGTGAATAAAACTCCAGGATCCGACCAGGTGTACCCTAGAACTCTGTGGGAAGCTAGAGAAGTGATTGCTGGGCCTCCTGCTGAGATATTTGTATCATCAATAGTCACAGGTGAGGTGCCAGAAGACTGGAGGTTGGCTAACATGGTGCCACTGTTTAACAAGGGTGGTAAGGACAAGCCAGGGAACTATAGACTGGTGAGCCTGACGTCGTTGGTGGGCAAGTTGTTGGAGGGAATCCTGACGGACAGGATGTATATGTATTTGTAAAGGCAAGGACTGATTAGGCATAGTCAACATGGCTTTGTACATGGGAAATCATGTCTCACAAAGTTGATTGAGTTTTTTCAGGAAGTAACAAAGAGGATTGATGGGGGCAGAGCAGTAGATGTGATTGATATGGACTTCAGTAAGACGTTCAACAAGGTTCCTGCTGGGAGTCTGATTAGCAAGGTTAGATTTCACAGAATACAGGGAGAACTTGCCATTTGGATACAGAACTGGCTCAAAGGTAGAAGACAGAGGGTGATGGTGGAGGATTGTTTTTCAGACTGGAGGCCTGTGAGCAGTGGAGTACCACAAGGATCATTGCTGGGTCCCCTACGTTTTTGTCATTTACATAAATAATTTGGATGCGACCTTAAGAGGTATAGTTAGTAAGTTTGCAGGTGACACCAAAATTGGAAGTGTAGTGGACAGCAAAGAGGGCTACCTCAGATTACAACAGGATCTTGACCAGATAGGCCAATGGGCTGAGAAGTGGCAGATGGAGTTTAATTCAGATAAATGCGAGGTGCTGCATTTTGAGAAAGCAAATCTTACTTACACACTTAATGGTTAGGTCCTAGGGACTGTTGCTGAACAAAGAGACCTTGAAGTGCAGATTCATAGTTCCTTGAAGGTAGATAGTATAGTGAAGAAGGCGTTTGGTATGCTTTCCTTTATTGGTCAGAGTATTGAGTACAGGAGTTGGAAGTCATGTTGCGGCTGTACAGGACATTGGTTAGGCCACTGTTGGAATATTGCGTGCAATTCTGATCTCCTTCCTATCGGAAAGATGTTGTGAAACTTGAAAGGGTTCAGAAAAGATTTACAAGGATGTTGCCAGGGTTGGAGGATTTGAGCCATATGGAGAGGCTGAACAGGCTGGGGCTGTTTTCCCTGGAGCGTCGGAGGCTGAGGGGTGACCTTGTAGAGGTTTACAAAATTATGAGGGGTAAATAAGCAAAGTCCCCTGGGGTTGGGGGGTCCAGAACTAGAGGGCATAGGTTTAGGGTGAGAGGGGAAAGATATAAAAGAGACCTAAGGGGCTTTTTCACACAGAGGGTGGTATGTGTATAAAGGGCATGCTCAGCCCATACAGTCACTGTGTCTATAATAGCAATACCAGAGACACCACAAATAACTGTCTGTATCTAATATTAGGAGCTGCCAGAGGAAGTGGTGGAGGCTGGTACAATTGCAACATTTAGGAGGCATTTGGATGGGTATATGAATAGGAAGGGATATGGGCCGGGTGCTGGCAAGTGGAACTAGATTGGGTTGGGATATCTGGTCGGTGTGGACGGGTTGGACCGAAGGGTTTGTTTCCATCCTGTACATCTCTATGACTCTATGATAAAGGAGAAGACAGAAGATTGAATCCTTAAGTTACAAAAACATAAGTGTTAGGCAATTCTTTTCCTAGGGGTTGACAGACAAATGGAAAAACATGTTAACTTGTGCTAAATTTTGCCTCCGTGAATAGCTATAGAAGTAAACTGAACTAGTTCCTAGTTGAGGTAGAAGTCACATTTTATAGAGATGGATGATTTGACAGGTAAAAACATATGACCAATCTAGTTTTCTGGAATAGTTTTATTGCATACAATAATGAGAAAAATGTCCAGATCTTTCCATCCCAATTGCCTTGAATTATTATTTTTTTGCCACTCCCGGGGTTGAGTTGTTCTCACAGCAGCATGGGACAGGGTTGATCTACTGAATGTTATTTTTGTGTGAGCATTTTCACATGCTTGAATGTTTGCAAAGATCTTTGTTCACTATAATGATGACTTTTAATCACACAATACAAGGATGTGGGTTGGTGCATGATATGCATACTAAAGTCATCAGCCTTTGACAGAATTGCAGTAAGATATTTAAGGTCGATTGGATTTTGTAACAAGACCAAGAACATTATTGCTCAATTGCTTAGGTCAGTTATATCCTTACAAAATAAGTATTGTACAGGGAAATATGTTGGTGGAAAGAGGGTGACTGATCATCTGGGAACAAGATTTTTCACAATAGGAAATGGAATTAACACAGCTACACTACATGGTCAGAATGTGAAACATAACAACAGGCGAAAATGTGATTCGAGAGGAGAATGCTTTTTGACAATTCTGATTGATCGTTCAATTCTAAAGTGAAATTAAAGTATTTTAGTTTCAACACGCTCACCTCTGGATTATAAGGAAACATATGAGACTGCCACAGTAGAATCACCAACAAGTGATTTAAGTGTTGCTAGAAATGAAAGTATTTAGATTAAGGGTTTTTTTGTTTGTAATTCTTACTCCTTATAGACTGTTTGCCTATGGCAAAGCTTCCCAAATTAGAATTTGAAATAAGCAAACTGATATGATGTGGCCTCAAGCTCTGAGGAAACTACCTTGAGAATCTTTTATCAAAGCTGCCTGAACTGCCACTGGAACCATAAAGGGCATACTCAGCCCATACAGTCACTGTGTCTATAATAGCAATACCAAAGACACCACAAATAACTGTCTGTATCTAATATTAGGACCAAGGAAATGAGTGATTTTCAAATGTTCTCAATCAATTAAAATACTGGGATTATGTTTCTCTCACTGCCCACTTCCAATTTATCATTCTGTTCCCATCCAAAGGATCAAGGGAGCAATGCAGCAAGCAGAAGGGAGGGGGTATGGTTAAGAGTAGGGCAACTAGTGTGGGAGCAAGTAGCTCAGTAGAAAGCAAGGTGCCAAGCAGAGCACCAAATGGAATTAAGAGTGGCAAGGGACTCCTCAGGCAGCACCATCCATGCACATAGGAGTCTACTTCTAACGCTAGGTACTTACCAAGGACGTGGTATTGACCTCCTGCTCCACTACAGTGAGGGGAGAAACTGATTTTATTTTAAATTGTCAGGAAGGTATGGAGGTACTTTTTAAAAAATTGATTGATGTATTTTATTTTGCACATCATTTCTACTGGGAAGAATATTTTACCTTGTGCCTTATTTTGCTCAAGGATGCCTGAAGGAAACTAACTTTGGATTTATCAATTACAAGATAGAATACAGGAGAGAACACCAAATCAGGAGAGAGATAGACAGCTTAGTGGCATGATGTAAAGACAATCTTTCCCTCAATGTCTACAAAACGAAGGAACTGATCATCAACTTTATGAAGTGGAGAACACGCCCCTGTCAGTATCGATGATGCTGAGGCTGAGCTCTTTGACAGTTTCAAGTTCCTAGGAGTAAATATCACCAACATTCTATCCTAGTCCATCTACATTGACGCTACAGGCAACAAAGCACACCAACACCTCAACTTCCTCAGATGGCTAAGGAAATTTAGCATGTCCACAATGACTCTTACCAACTTTTATAGGTGCGCCATAGAAAGCATCCTATCCAGGTACATCACAGCTTGGTCTAGCAACTATGCCCAAGAGTGCAAGAAAATAAGAGTTGTGAACACAGATCAGTCTATCATGAAAACCAGTCTTCTTTCCACTAACTTCATCTATACTGCCCACTAACTCAGGAAAGCAGCCAACAAAATCACTTACAAAAACAGAAGTTGCAGGAAATGCTCAGCAGGTCTAGCAGCATCTGTGAACAGAACCAGAGTTAATGTTCTGAGGGAGGGTCACCAGACCTGAAACATTAACTCAGTGGTTTCTATTCACAGAGCTAAACCAGCAATGTCTAGTTTTGTTTCTTTCAGTTTTTATTTAACAAACTGAGTTATACCATCTTCCACCTTCTTCCATCGGCAGAAGATACTTAAATTTCAACACATACCAACAGAACCTGCTGTTATCAGACTTGTGAATGGTCTTTTCATATATTAGAGTTTATCTTTATCTACACCTTCTCTTTAGCTCTGCATTCTGTTCTATTACCCTGATCTATTTGTGTAAGGTATGACTTGCCAGGTTCGCACACAAAACACTACTTTTTCACTGAATCCTGGTAAATATGACAATAATAATGCAAAACCAAACATTGATTCCAATGGGAATCTAAAATTCATTTAAAAACTTTGTTTTTTTTAAAAGAAACACAAACACAATTTTGAGAGCACATATTGTTTTATTTCGAGCACCAGGAGAGTCAAACTGAGCACAACAGCAAGGACTATCCACAGTCTCAATGAACTGGAGCAAACAGCACTCAAAAACTGAAATTGCAAAGAAAAACTATTACTTGTCCACCAAAATGCAGTACATCGGTGATAGCTGCATAATATATAACATGTGGATAAAATCCTGGCCCATCATTTACAACAGTCTAACCTGCTGATCTCATTGTACCCACGTTTCCTTACCAACCTTTCTACAGAACAAACACCAAACACCTCTGCACTTTCACTGCGCAGTTGCGTTACCTCCCCCATATCATCCACCATCACTGCGCAGTCGCATTTTCGCCCCGTCATCAGCCACCAGCATTGCGCAGTCGCATTACCATCCCTTTAATTCCGCCGTCACTGCGCAGTTGTATTACCACCAGTCGTTACTGCGCAGTCGCGTTACCCGTCCCGTTACCGTCCGCTGTCACTACGCAGTCGCATTGCCATCCCGTTGGACCCGCCGTCATTGCGCAGTTGTTACCGTCTGTCATTACTGCGCAGTCGCGTTACCAGTCCCTTTACCGTCCGCCGTCACCACGCAGTCGCGTTACCCACCCCGTCACCGCGCATGGGATAGCATGCAGTACGTTCTGGTTAATATCGCGCACAGCAGTTGCATAAAACGAGTACAGGCGACGGTTTTTAACATGAAGTGGATTGATGCTTCTACTTCTGGGTGGAGTATTGATAGAGGGGAGCTGCTAAAGAGCTGGACGGGGCGGGCAAAGGGGGAGGTGGCGATTGGCTACCAGTGGCCATGTGACTTTGGGAGGTGATGACCCTGTGCTCGGTGAGTATGTGCAGGTTGAGGGAGGGAAGAGGAGAGCAGGGTTTGAGCCTAATACTGAGACTACAGCATATTCTTTGTGAATAGTAGAAACTACAGATTATTCCTCATGTTGTGGCTTTCCTTGAACTTGTGTTTCCATTTCCGGTGATGGAAAATGTAACTGAAATCCAGCTGCATCTGTAGTAATGTCATAAAATGTTAGTTTTGGAAAGGAGCCTTAATTATTTAACCACAACCATTTGTAAACATTTTTGTAAATATTATATTCCATGTTCTTTAATGAAAATAATCTCTATTATTGTCTGTTACTTGATTTTTTTTCCTATCTTTGATTTGATTAACTGCTTTAAGTTTACTTTTCAGTTTCACTGATGTCTAGCCTGTCAACTAAAGAGGAAAGGCTTTGTCTTTGTGATGTAACTTAACACAGTTTGCCCTTGTGCAACTTGTGAAGATAATTTCAACTGAAAATAAAATCAAAATAGTGCAGATGATGGAAATCTGAAATAAAAGCACTTATGAAAAAAATTTGACATGTAAACATTAACTGTTACTCTCTCCACAGATGCTACAAGACCTGCTGAGCTTCTCCAGCTTTGTTTTCTTCTTTCGTATTGAATTCATTTAAGTGGCCAATGTAGCACCAAATTGACATGTAGCATCCAAAATTTGGAAACAACAACAAATCAATGGAAAAGCTCAGCAGGTTTGCCAGCATCTGTGGAGATAAATCAGAGTTAATTTTTTGGGTCCAGTGACCGTTCTTCAGAACTGATTGTAGCGAGGAAAAGATTTTTTTTAATGCAAAATATAGGGTGGGAGAGGAAATAAAGAGTAAATGATAGGTGGCATGATGGCTGTTTAGTTAACAGTGCTGCCTCACAGTGCCAAAGACCCAGATTCGACCCAACTCCTGGCAACTGTATAAGAACTTGTGCATTTTCCCTCTATCTGCATGAGTTTCCTCTGAGTGTTCTGGTATCCTGCCCAGCCCAAAGGTATGCAGGTTGGGTAGATTGGGCGATTTGGCATGGTCAGAGTGACCAAGGATGTGCAGGTTAGGTGGGTTAGCCATGGGAATGCAGGGTTACAGGGATAGGGTAAGGGAATGAGTCTGGGTGGGGTGCTTTTGGAGAGTTGGTGTGAACTATGGTCAGCTGCCACACTGTAGGGATTCTGTGAGAAGTAGAGAGAGCAAAGAGCGAGAAGAACGGTTGGACAATCAAAGGAATGGATACCGTTCAGTGCAGCAGAATGAATAGCTGCTAATAGGGACTATTAGTGGCTAACAATGGGTTGTGTGTAATCGCAGACATGTGATAACAAAGACTGGTGAATGGGGTTAGGATAAGGACGTGGGCGAAGGTGCCTCAAGCCCTAAAATTGTTGAACTCTATATTGACTGGAGAGGCTGGTCGAGTTGCCAAGTGGAAAGTAAGGTGCTGTTCTTGCTTGCACTGAGCTCCACAAGCCTGAGACAGATGTTGGCCAGAGAACAAGGTGGTGTGTTGAAGTGGTAGGCAACTGGAATCTAAGAGTTTTTTTTTTGCAAACAGAATGTAAGTGTTCTGCAAACCAGTCACCCAGACTACACTTCATTTCTCCAATGTAGAGGAGACCACATTGTGTGCAGTGAATACAGTGGACTAGATTGAATGAAATGCAGCTAAACACTGCTTCCCCTGGAAGGTGTCTAGAACCTTGGATACTGAAGAGGAAGGAATTAAATGAACCGGTATTACACCTTCTGTGGCTGTCTGGAGGGAACGGTCCTTACAGAAGCCTGACAAGGGATGGGAGGAATATCCAAAATTTCAAGTTTACTTAACACCATCTAACAAACAACACGCCTACCTTTATCTACTTTTATACAGGAAGAACAGCATCCACTGAGGCTTAGAATTTTTGTTTTGGTGTATTAATTTCTGTTGATACGATCCCAGTTGCCCCTGTGCTTCATTGATACAAACAGCACTTTGAGAATTTCACTGATTCTCAAAATCAAAATACTTAAACCGTGCTTTTAAACCAGTTTCTTTTTGAGGTGTTGGATCCATTTCTTCCTGTGAAATAGTATAAGTACTTTCAGTACTATTTGGTCATAAATCAGTTATGAAACCAGAATAGTGCTTTCAATGGATACTTATCCAAACATGAAAAATATGTAATACTGCAGAACAGTGTGTTAAGTACCTGAATATTCACAAATCAAAATCACTAATTGCAATGTGTATTTTACAATCGTGGACTTTTCAAATGAGAACTGATATAAAAACTTATGATCAGAAACTTAAGTGTTTTGTTAAAATATGTCTGCAAGGTGTGATGATGCTTCCTTGTCTTTCTGTTCTGAAGTTCTCAACTCTTGTTCCAATGTTTGATTTTCGTAGATAGTGAATTTTATCACTCTGGTGAATTAGATGTAAGTCTAACATATTTTATAGCGTAGAGAAAAGCGTGACAGCAATGAATTTTGAAGAAGATTTGATGCCCAGGCAATTGCCTGTGGATGACTGGGATACTATTGAAGACTTTGATCCTAGCGTGCCACCCAGAACACCCCAAGAGTACTTGAAAAGAGTTCAGTAAGTAAAAGTGAAAGAATTGCCAAAATTGCAATTAAATATTTGGTATGAGTTGTAAAATATAGAAGAAAGTAAAGACTGGTTTGTATTCCTTGTAAAGAATTTTGAATTCCATGTAACGTGAGTTGTAAATGTTTTATTAGAGTTGAGATTTGGATCAAACATAGCTTGTTCCTTGTACCATTTATCAATCTAATATGATAGTTGAGGGCTGAGAAGACGTCACTGTTATAGGTGACACATGATCATGCGGATGAGAGGATAGGGAAGTTAGTAGGTTAAATGCCCCCAAACATAAAGTTAGTCTGGCCAAGCATGTTTTAAATATAGCATTGACCTTTTTTTCACTCTTAACCCTTGCACCATTTTAAGAGATTTTAGTTTTAATATGAGCTTGTATAGTATTTGTGAACAAAGTGTTACGTACCTTGAGAAATTAGCAATTCTGATCAAAAGTGGAGATCTTAATCACCCATCATACTGGTGGGGATTTTCCTGCTTCCAGTCTCCAAAGGTAGATTATGAAAATCTCCAGATCCCGTAATTTGGCATGTGCATGAAATCACAATAACATTGATAGAGAAACGAAGGTGAATGTAATGCAAATAGCAAAAGAATCATGGTGCTTCAATTTCTCACAAGGTTTTATCCTATGACATTTTGGTGGACAGTAAAATATGAACAGTGGACATTCAAATGTAAGACAGGTGAAAATTGCTGAGTACAAAATAAGTAACTGAATGATTTTACTTTGTGTTGCTGTTTACAGATTAACCTATAAATTGTAATTTAGAAGTTGTTTAAAATTTTGCACTCAGGATTGAAGCATCAAGATGTCCTGAAGTGGTAGTGGCAAAAATTGACCCAAGAAAGTTGAAACGGAATCCAACAGTGAATGTCTCAGTAAGTACAATAATTTGATATATTACATGAAAACATTTGTTTTGAAAGAACACATTTTATATTTTTAATTGTTTCTTGTCCACTTTATTTCTGTAGTGTCAGTCTATGTCAACAAGTAAAATTTAGCAGAAAGATAAAACTGACTGAGGAAAATTGGCTGTGTTTTCACAGCAGGAACTTTTTCTTAAGTAGAAATTGAAAGAAAAGTAGCTTAGCTTGCCCAAGGAAATACATTTTAAGACATGCTGTTCTGTAGTATTGAGCATGCATTATAGTTTTAGGTCTCTAGTATGTCATGTTAGGAAAATGACTTTTCAGAGGTTAGAGAGTATCCTGACCAACATTTCTCTCAACTTATTTGGATGGAATTTATTAACGGCCCATCCGTTTACGTGTTGTTTGGATCTAGGCATCGTACGTTTCCTGTTTTAACGATAGTGATTGTACTTTGAAATAATTGTTGCACAGTACTTTAGAACTTAACAAATGAGATTCATGTTATTCTGACTGAAACAACAAAAAATATTATTTTGGTCTGAGTGTTTTTCTTTGATACTTGGTTAAGCTTTTTGTCCTTCTTGATGTTGTGCATGTGATCTTCAGATCATGTAAAACTGAAGCACAAATAGTTCTTTTAGCCCATTAAGCCAGCAGCAATGAGATTCATGGCTATCTGATTGTGGTCTTACTCCATTGTTTGCCTATTCCCTATAACACTTTAGATCTTTGATTGACAAGACATTTATCTTAGCATTGAATTAATTAAAATGAAGTGTAACCATTTTGTGTAAATTTAAACATAGAGCTTGCACATTGACCATGTCTAGAATTGATGTATTTTGAAATGTATGCATGGTCTTACAGGATTGTGGCAAAAATAATGCACTTTTGTTTCTTCTCCAAATTAGTTTTGAAAAGTTTAAATATTATATTATCATTGTATCTATTTATATGATCTACTGTAACCTTGTATAAAATCATGTTGCATATTTTATTCAAATTGCCACGATATTTTTGTATGCCCTCTTATTCTGCCCCCAAAAGTAAAAACTTAATGTTTTAAAAAAGAACTGCTGTGGAATGCAATTCAAAAACCTAAGCAGGTACTCAAAATGCACTGTGTTGAAGTCAATTTTTTTTGCCATATCTGTAAACTGTTCAGCTCCTTTCTTATTGTTCTTTTCTGTAATTGACCTTTTTTTTAAAAAAAATGTTCTATTACATCATAAAACACAAGTATAATCAATATAGTTACCTTTACATTTAAATCACCCAGTCCATCCCTATTCTGCTGTAAAAATGCAGCTACATTTGTCAGATCACATATACTTTAGGTTATCATGTTGTACATTTTAGAAATTTATGATAATTTATATATTTTAGTTATCAGGATGTCAACCTGCCCCTGCAGGATTTTCTCCCAGTCTCCGTTGGCAGCAGCAACAAGTAGCTAATTTTTCAATCCTCCGACAGGTAATGTATTTGTATTGTTAAATTATTTCTATAGATATTTAAGAACTTGGTGATGAAAATTAATTTAGAATAACTTTCCGTAGGAAAGCAGGCAATGTTACATAGTAAAGAAGCTGCTTGTTGAATATGGTGCACTGAGACTTTTAATAGAACCTTTCAATCCCAAAAACTAATATGGTGATTCTATGGCATTTCATATCAAGCTCTAATTTTAAAGTATTTATAGGATAGTTCATTCAGTGGAATACATACAGTTTTAGTAGGTTCAAAAATACACACAAAAATGGTTTTTGATTTAATATTTCCACATATAATTCTAAAACGAAAATGCACAGTGAATAATTGTGGCCATTGGGATGCCCCTATGCTAATTTATGGTGTAAAACATTAATAGAAAATGCTGCAGGATAAATTGTATGTGTGGAATGTAGCCCCAAACATCAGCACCAGTTAAATGCTTATTTGAAAGTATAATTTATTTGTGTCTTCTAGCAGTATTTAATTTCATGGGTTTTTTTTGCTTTAATATTAGTACAGTGATGCTTGTGTTTTAGGAAAAAGACATCAATTTTTATTTCTTTATTTCCAAGAGTATAGCCAAACACCGGGATCATTGGAAGTCACAGCCTTTGGACAGTAATGTAATGCTGGTAAGTGATTTGCACTGACTCAATACCACTAATTTAAAGTAATGAATATTAGTGGAAATGTTCACAGACTTGTCTTCAGATGGGCTTGCAAACCTGTCAATGAGTGATAGATGCAGGAAAAAAAGCAATGTTGCAATTTTCATCAAAAGGATCACTTTGTTACAAGAAATCAAAGCAAAGTAAATTGGGATTTGAATTTGACATTTTGGAAATAAATTTTGAGCATGAGTTTGGTTTCGTCACTCCACTGGAGACTGTGCAGTTGAAGCTGAGGGCCCTTTCTTTTGCTGGTGCTTGCTGTGCCCCCAGCTGTTTCTGATGTCATGAGCTGTTTTGAGTGGACATCCCCTACATGCACCAGAAGCAGCTAATTTATTGCTATCCTGACATCATACAGCCTGAGCATCTGATAGAATGTCCATCTACTATATTTGGACCATATAGGTCAGTTGGATAAATTTAGTCATCAATCCACGTATACCAAGTATTCATCTACAAAATGGGTCCTGCACTAGCTTATTATTTTCTCTTGTTGTACCGAGAAGTGTTAGTACACATACCTGTGTACCTTCCCACCATCAAAATCACCATGAGTTTTCTTTGCTTTTCTCTTAAACTAGCAACCACCACCAGTAAAAATACCCAAGTATCCAATTATGTATCTAACTGAGGATTTACAAGCAAAATTCATTGTGGGCAATGCAAACCATCAAATGTGAGGGGTTGGGAAGCTACAGCAGCTTACTTTTTTTTTAAATCAACCTGTTCAGACATGTTATGACACATATCTGGGGCAGGTGGGACTTCAACCCAGGCCTCCTGGCTCTACCACTTCACCTCAAGAGGCCCTCTTCAGCAACTTTATTAATTTTTTGAATATGTTTTATTTAATATATTTTCTAAACAGCCTGTTCAGAGATGTTATGACATACCTCCCTGTGTCTGCGTGGGTTTATCCGGTGCTCCGGTTTCCTCCCACAGCCCAAAGATGTGCAGATCAGGTGAATTGGCCATGCTAAAAATATTGCCTGTAGTGTTAGGTAAGGGGTAAATGTAGGGGTATGGGTGGGTTGCGCTTTGGCGGGGCGGTGTGGACTTGTTGGGCCGAAAGGCCTGTTTCCACACTGTATGTAATCTAATCTAATCTAACCTCCTGTAGCAGGTGGAATGCGAACCCAAATCTCCTGGTACCACTGCGCTACAAGTGGTCCCTGCAGCAGATTTTTTTTAAAAATTGATTAATTTCCACAAATTCATCCTAAATGAATGTGTTGAGTTAGTGGCATTTTTATCCATTCAGGAAACAAGAACTGAGGCATGTCTGACCCAGGGATGGGGGCTTTGTTGTACTGGCGCTTGGTCTGCAATGTGGCCAGGGCACAGATCAGATCATAAACACAACAGGAAGGTTCCCTGCAGAAGATGCTACCCACTAAGAATTTTCAAAGATAAATTATCCTACTTTCACCAGACTTATCACATGCTTTTGCCAGGTTTTGTGTTCCAATGCTGCACTATCCCAGTAAATGAAGTATTTCTGGTTGAAGAATTAAGACTTTAGTGGGGGAAACAGCTTTGCATTACACTTATCAACAGCCTGGCTGTTGAGGGGCCTGGCTTTGGACTCTCCAGCTCAGATTTGACAGTCTTGAATGGTTAAGAGGCAGGAGTAAGAACATTGCCAGAATGGTAGTGCTGCAAGGAAGACTTGCACAGTTGCACTTTCTGGTGAGCTGCTGTGTGAGCCACCCTTTCCCCATGATCTGGCAGTTTGCCCAGTAAGTCACCACAACTTTGCACTTGCTTCAAACCTTTGTGCAAGCCTAGTGCCTGTGATTTTGTGATCAAGGGAAAGTGCTTCTGAATTGCTAATGTAGGCTTTCTTTCCCTTTCCTCCTGGCTACTCAGGCTGGCCAGGAGGCAGATCCTTTGTATCTGAAAGCATAAAATATATAAACAGACAGAGAATAAGGATCTTGAGGAATGAGGTGGGAGGGAATCTAGACATCAAGATCACCCCACTGGTGGGTTTCAGTTTAAAAGGTCTGAGGAGAACAAAGAGTAGAGAGTTGAGAAGGGACGTAAGGCTTTAGCCCGACATCATCTCAATGTTCTTGATGGCATTGGATGCCACAGATCCTGTTGCTACTGGCCCTGTCATTCTGAGCACCTGTCTTCTTTAGAGTGGTTGAATAGAGTGAATCCCACCCTCATCTCCACTGAGTCACTTGTGCTACATCCTGTGATAGACTTCTTCAGCATAAGAGGGCAGAAGGTCAGTGATTGTCAGACACTAGTGATTTACAAACAAAACCTGATTAACTACAGCTGTCTGAAACACAGATTAGGATAGGAGACTGGCATGATTGCAAAGTGTGTAGTTGAGTTTGTATATGTGAACATTAGGTATGATTTCTGAATGTTAAATGTGGCTGGGTGAGTGATGGGGGTATCATGCAGTGGCATCTCAATAACCAGGTGGCTTCGTGGATATGAAAATTAATGTGAAGGTACACTCACTGAGCAGGAGCACTTGTATGAGGCCTTGAAACCGCTTTCTGTCAGGTCCTCATGGCCAGACTCTGAGCACTAAACCCACTTTCCCTTTTCCACCTGCTCCCACATCCTCCAAGAACATGATTTGGGAGTGTCCTCTCCCTTAGTTGGTGCTGTATTTTCCTTCATCCTGAATGTACCTGTTTCCAGTTTCTTTCAGACTTGTGTTGCAGTGCAGCTTCCCTTCAAGAGAGACACTGCTTTTAAAAGTTAGAACATATGCTAGCTATGTATGCAGTTAGATCCCCTAATACTCAGCAGCCATCCAGTAATGAAGACTACAATAGGTTACACGGCTCACTCTTGGTAACGAGGATGCAGCAAAAGTTTGCTTGCTACCAACTTTAATGAAATTGTTGAGAGCAGATATGGAATCATGAGTATTTTTCCCAACTAATGACTCTGACAAATCTGAACCCTTTACTAGGCACATGTAAATCACTCTTTAGAACAAAGAACAAAGAAAATTTACATCCCAGGAACAGGCCGTCTGGCCCTCCAAGCCTGTGCCGGTCCAAATCCACTATCTAAACCTTTCACCCAATTCCTAAAGATCTGTATCCCTCTGCTCCCCACCTATTCATGCACTTCAGATAAAAAACAAAATACAAAAGAAAAGTCACACTGGATTCAATGTTAACTCTGTTTCCCTCTCCACAGAGTTTCTTCAGTACTTGTTTTGTTGGTGCCTTTGAATTATGAAAAAAAAGTATCAAACCGTTCCTTAAATGAGTCATTCACGTGGGTAGTTTTGGGAATCAGCTGGTTAATCAGCACATCTCAGCCGGATATGGGTCCAAAGTTTAATCTTCTAAATTATTTGATTTACGATCGGACTGGAGGAGGAGAGTTGAGTTACGGCTACCGATTCTAATCAAAGGTTGTTATCTGAAGACTTCCCATTTACCTGCAAACATCTGCCCCCAATTAGCTTTTGAAAGTTCTTGCCTAATACTGTCAAAATTGGCCTTTCTCCAATTTAGAACTTCAACTTTTAGATCTGGTCTATCCTTTTTTCATCACTAATTTAAAATTAATAGAATTATGGTCGTTAGCCCTAAAGTGCTCCCCCACTGACACCTCAGTCACCTGCACTGCCTTATTTCCCAAGAGTAGGTCAAGTTTTGCACCTTCTCTCATAGGTACATCCACATACTGAATCAGAAAATTGTCTTGTACATACTTCACAAATTCCTCTCCATCTAAATCCTTAACATTATGGCAATCCCTGTCGATGTTTGGAAAGTTAAAATCCCCTACCATAACCACCTTATTATTCTTGCAGATAGCTGAGAGAAAGTATATTCCTATCAGGGTGAAAAGAAAGGCTGGTAGGTATAGGGAATGCTGGATGACTAAAGAAATTGAGGGTTTGGTTAAGAAAAAGAAGGAAGCATATGTTAGGTATAGACAGGATAGATCGAATGAATCCTTTAGAAGAATATAAAGGAAATAGGAGATAGCTTTGGCAAATAGAATTAAGGAGAATCCAAAGGGTTTTTCCAAATATATTAAGGACAAAAGGGTAACTAGGGAGAGAATTGGGTCCCTCAAAGATCAGCTAGGTGCCCTTTTATTTTGCATCAATATTTACTGTGGAAGAGAACATGGATGATATAGAATGTAGAGAAATAGATGGTGACTTCTTGAAAAATGCCCATATTACAGAGGAGGAAGTGATGGATGTCTTGAAATGCATAAAGGTGGATAAATCCCCAGGGTCTGATCAGGTGTACCCTAGAACTCTGTGGGAAGCTACAGAAGTGATTGCTGGGCCTCTTGCTGAGATATTTGTATAATCGATAGTCACAGGTGAGGTGCCAGAAGACTGGAGGTTGGTTAACGTGGTGCCACTGTTTTAAGAAGGGTAGTAAGGACAAGTCAGGGAACTATAGACCAATGAGCCTGACTTGGGTGGTGGGCAAGTTGTTGGAAGGAATCCTGAGGGATGGGATGCACATGTATTTGAAACGGCAAGGACTGATCAAGGATCGTTAACATGGCTTTGTGCTTGGGAAATCATGTCTGGCAAACTTGATTGAGTTTTTTGAAGAAGTAACAAAGCGGTTTGATGAGGGCAGAGCAGTAGCTGTGATCTATATGGACCCCATGGGAAACTGCTTAGCAAGGCTAGAGCTCAGAATACAGGGAGAACTAGCCTTTTCGATACAGAACTGGCTCAAAGGTAGAAGACAGAGGGTGGTGGTGGAGGGTTGTTTTTCAGACTGGAGGCCTGTGACCAGTGGAGTCACAAAGATCACTACATTTTGTCATTTATATAAATGATTTGGATGTGAGCATAAGAGGTACAGTTAGTAAGTTTGCAGATGACACCAAAATTGGAGGTGTAGTGGATAGCAAAGAGGGTTATCTCAGATTACAAGAGGATCTTGATCAGATGGGCCAATGGGCTGAGAAGTGGCAGATGGAGTTTAATTCAGATAAGTGTGAAGTGCTGCATTTTGGGAAAGCAAATCTTAGCAGGACTGATACACTTAATGGTAAGGTCGTAGGGAGTGTTGCTGAACAAAGAGACCTTGGAGTGCAGGTTCATAGCTCCTTGAAAGTGGAGTCTCAGGTAGATATGATAGTGAAGTAGGTGTTTAGTATGCTTTCCTTTATTGGTCAGAGTATTGAGTACAGGAGTTGGGAGGTCATGTTGCGGCTGTACAGGACATTGGTTAGGCCACTGTTAGAATATTGTGTACAATTCTGGTCTCCTTCATATCGGGAAGATCTTGTGATACTTGAAAGGGTTCAGAAAAGATTTACAAGGATATTGCCAGGGTTGGAGGATTTGAGCTATAGGGAGAGGCTGAACAGGCTGGGACTGTTGTCCCTGGAGTGTGGGAGGCTGAGGGGTAACCTTATAGAGGTATACAAAATTATGAGGGAAGTGGATAGAATAAATAGACAAAGTCTTTTGCCTGGAGTGGGGGAATCCAGAACTGGAGGGTTTAGGGTGAGAGTGGAAAGATATAAAAGTGACCCAAGGGGCAACTTTTTCAGAGGGTGGTAAGTGTATGGAATGAGCTGCCAGAGGAAGTGGTGGAGGCTAGTACAATTGTAACATTTAAAACGCATTTGGATGGGTATATGAATAGGAAGGGTTTGGAGGGATATGAGCTGGGTGCTGGCAGGTGGGACTAGATTGGGTTGGGAAATCTGGTTGGCATGGACAGGTTGGACCGAAGGATCTGTTTCCATGCTGTACATCTCTATGACTCTGACTTCTGAATGACAGAGCACAGATGACAGATATTGGATTTGGCTGTAATGTGCTGCACTATTGAATAACCTGCCTACTCACTGACCAGTTTCCAGGATTGCATGTAAAGAACATTCTCTTGGGTGAAGTACTGGAGGCTGACTGTCACCCATACAACTTCAGCAGGGAGTCAACATCTTCAGGAAGACAGGGGAGCAATGTTATTATTATATAGTGTACTAAGCTGAAGCAAGTCCAGAATTAGTGGTTAATTAGACACACAGACCAGAACTTTAAACAAGTAAGCTTTATTCAGACACATCACCACTGCTGCCTCACAGCACCAAGGACCCGGGTTCAATTCCAACCTCTGCCGACTGCGTCTGTGTGGAGTTTGCACATTCTCCCTGTGTCTGCGTGGGTTTCCTCCGGGTGCTCCAGTTTCCTCCCATGATCCAAAAATGTGCAGCTTAGGTGAATTGGCATGCTAAATTGCCCATAGTGTTCAGGGATGTGTAGGTTAAGCACATTAGTCAGGGGTAAATGTGGGGTAGGGGAGTTGGTCTGGGCAGGTTGCTCTTTGGAGGGTCGGTGTGGACTTGTTGGGCCAAATGGCCTGTTTCCATACTGTAGGCGTTCTATGATTCTATGTTTTTAAGGGCAACAATCAACATAATACTAACAATATCTTCTCACTTTCAGTTCAGTCCTCTTCAATGTTGAACTCATTCCTTGCCTTGTATCCTACAGGCTGGAGTTATTCCTGATTAATATATTTTAAAGCAGTAGCTCCTTGCTTCAGACACCCTGATATCTTGCCTATCTTTAAAATTTGTGTTGTCCTTCCAAAGCTTTCACAAATCTGTCATATACTCTTCCCTGTCTTTGGTACAATGATCAGTAGGTGAATGTATTTTTTTTTTCCCTGCAGATAGCATAATTCTGACACTGGTTAAGTGTAACAAAATAACAAATCTATACATGACACAGATTGCTAACTGCATCTTTTGGTTACAAAGGAAAAACATTCAGCAATATCTTGCTGCCATCTAGTGATAAACTGTAGTAGTCACTCACTCAGAAACATATCTTACAAACAGTGCACACCATCACCATCCATGTGTATGCCCTGTCCTACCAACAGAGCAGACCCATGGAAGGAAGAGGATTGCAGTTATTAAGAGTCCATCATTTCTGTCCCAGGATATCATTGCAGGATTTCTTAGTGGAGTGTCATAGATCCAGTCATCTTGAGCTGCTTCATCAACTACCTTTCCTCCATCATAACATCAGAAACATGAATATTAGAATTTTCACTGTGCAATCTTCAATGTTCCGCACCATTCCTGATTCTTCATACTGAAACGTTTGTGTTTACGTGCAGGAAGAGCTGGAGAACCTCTGGGTCTGGGCTGATAAGTGAAAGTAACACTTGCACCATGCAAATGCTGTGCATTTCCATCTCTAACTAGACACAATCTAATCATTTCTTTCTGACGTTCAATGGCGGTATCATTGTCTAATCTCACATGATCAATATACTAGGGAGCACCATTGACCAAGAATCAAACAGAATTAGACATACAAATTCTGTGACTTCAAGGGCAGGTTGGAGACTGAATTCTGAAGTGAGTAACTCATCTCTGGACTCCACAAAGCCTGCCTACCATCTACAGGGCACGCATGATGGAATACGCTCCACTTGCCTGGATGAGTGTTGATCCAACAACAATGGAAATTTGATACCAACAAGGACAAAGCACATTCATTGTTTGGCACCACATCCATTACTAAACATTGAGTGACAGCAGTAGCTATCATTTATAGTACCCACATTTGTAATTGAATAATCACTCCTGTGACATCCATCATTTAAATGATATGGGCTGTAGATGCATAGGATCGTGACCACCTACAAGTTCTGTATGCCACACACCATTTTAGCTGGGATTGTATCACTGTTCCTTCATTGTTGCTGGGTAAGAATTCTGGAACTCTGTTCCTAACAACACTGCACGTAAAGGACGTATAAAGTTCAAGAAGGCAGCACACCACCACACCTCCAGGGGAACCAGGGATGGACAATAAATATTGGCCTAACCAGTGATGTCCACATCCCATGAACTAATATCTAACATAAAGATGAATGGCTTCTTTCATGTAGCATTCTCAATGTGTTTTGAGGATTGAAATATAATTTTTATTTAACCAGATAGTGTTTCCTTGAAGACAATGAAACTTTTTTCTTCTGAATTAATTGAAATTCCTATTAACTTCACAGCCAGCACCTGACGATGAAGAAGGATGGAAGAAGTTCTGTCTTGGAGAAAAATTGTACTGTGATTCATCTGTATCACCAAACACTAATGAGATTGATAGTCCAGGCATTGACTATGTGCAGGTAATTATTTTATTATTTTCATGTAAATAGCACAATTTGAAATCAACTGCCTCCACGCATTGGGGATTAGTGTCAAAAAAAAACCCTTTTGTTTGTGTTATGCTAAAGAAATTATTTTATAACTGGAATTGATGAAAATAATAAAAATGTAGTTATTCTGTGCACTGCTCTTAGTTTCATTCGAACCCTTTCTGTTAGAAGTGTTATGCAGTCATATCAACTTGTTGCAGGTTTGCTAGTTTAGTTATGTCTATTAATAGTTTTGACAGTGTTCGTGTTCTATTTGTCAAGCATAGCAATATATTACTATGCAAATTTGTGTATTTTGCTGTTCAGGACAGAGTATTGACTTGAAGATCATCAAAACAAAATCCAGATTAAATTTATCACTATCCTTAGAAATAATTCATTTAAGTGAGGTGCCTTGAAATTCTGTAACTGTAACTTTTTATCTCTACTGTATGTCACCATAATAGCCAGTGGTATTTAAATATGAAATAACAATTAGCTGATGCAATTGGTTGCAAACGGGTCTTAGGATAGTAAAGTAGACTGGAGTATTGGAAGGCATGCTACTGAAGCTTTGGTGAATTAATGAACATCTGGCATCAGTAACATTTGAGCCTTTTAGCAAATATAAATTACTAGTGCCAGCTGCTGATGTATTTGCTTCATGGCTGCAAGAGAAGAATGCATATCAAAAGTCGAAGAGTAACACTTGGATGCTCTTCATATGTGTTGCATGTCCAGCATACCCTGCCAATATAGTAGTAGGTCTATTGTGAAATGACCCTCATCCAAATTTGGCACTCAAGACACAGTACTCATTCATCAAAACAAGTGCAGACGCTTTCACATTCAGCGTGTGGGTCTGGAACATTTGTTATGACTGATGTTAAGTAGGAGTACTGAAAGGAGTCAGGATAACATGACTTGCAAAGGAAACAACAGAAAGCTGTGTGCCATAGTAAAAGGCAGCAATTTAAGCTGCAAAATACCTACTTGCGGCAATAGTTTGTAAAACATGAATGTAAATTATATATTTGAGTATAATAGAAATTTCTTAAGAAACTCAGTTGTACAAATCTCTTTCCTCACAGCGGGGGGGTCATTTTTTCAACAAGGGTGGGTGGTAGGTTGGGATATGTATGAGGAATTAAATCCGCTAAACATACATCAGTTTGGGTTGGGAAACCAATGTACAACTGTTGGTTAAGTAATATAAATATGCGAAAAAGTAACTGCAGCTTTAACCAAACACGTTAGTTTGACAGCCAACATATCTATTTCCTCAGCTGTAATTAACCCTCCAAGGCCAGTCAGGTGAGACTAGGAAGCATTTAGTCAGTGAAATGAAAAAGCTCAAGTCATGGCGAGGTGTTAAGCCTACTCATGACAGTCCTTTCTCAGAGTGTTTTCATTGCTGGACAAATAATTCACAACTTCTTGAAAGTCATTTTAACTTACGACAGTGCAATTTATCAGTGAACATCCCCACTTCTGACCTTGTGATGGAGGGACTATGTTCAGCACCATTTGTAACTCCTCAGATACCGAAGCAGTCCATGTTTAAATGGATAAGTGAAAGACCTGGACAATATCCAGACTTGGGTTGACAAGTGGCAAGTAGCATTTGCGTCACACAAATGCCAGGCAATGACCATCTGCAATAAGAGACCATTTAATCACTGCCCTTGACATTGTGGTGTTACTATCACTGAATCTCCCAGTATCAACATTGTTGGGCTTACCATTGACCAAAACTCAGCTGGACTCCTATACACACTGGCTACAAGAGCAGGTCAGAGGCTAGGAATATTATAGTGAGTAACTCATGTCCTGATTCCCCAAAGCCTGTCCACCATCTAGAAGCCACGAGTCAGGAGTGTGGTGGAATACTCCGCACTTGCCTGGATAAGTGCAGCTCCAACAACACTCAAGGAACTTGACACCATCCAGGACAAAGCAGCCTGCTTGATTTATACCACATCCACAAACTCCCACCACCACCAATACTCAATAGCAGCAGTACGTACTATCTACAAGATACACGACAAAGGTTCACCAAAGATCCTTGCACAGCACCTTCCAAATCCATGACCACTTCCATCTAGAAGGACAAGGGCAGCAGAAATATGGTATCACCACCTCCTGCAAGTTGCCTCCAAGCCACTCGCCATCCTGACTTGAAAAAACATCAGTGCTCCTTTACTGTCACTGGATCAAAATCCTGGTATTCCCTCCCTCACAGTATTGTAAATCAGCCTACAGCATGTGGATTGCAACAGTTCAAGAAGCCAACTCACCATCACCTTCTCAAGGGCAACTAAGGACAGGTAATAAATACTGACCAGTCAATGATGCCCATGTCCCACGAGTTAACTTAGGAAAAAAAACTTGTTTGCACTCCCCTTCCTTTCAGCTGCATTTTCCTGCTATTAAGCTTTACCATAGCATGGCTCTACCTTGCAGTCTGGTAAAAATCAAAAGAAACCCCACCAACACCATCTGCATTCTCAGCAACATGCTGAACAGAGAGGATGGCTGCACAGATCTATACCAAGAAAGCAAGAACTAGAACACAGTATACAGGCAGAGAATTAATCCTTTGACATATGTAATCACCAGAGTTTCAGGTGATTGAGGCATTCACAGTAGGCTGCTGCTGACACTTACAGACTTTTGGAACAAAATCTTGTTCCACATGGAGCAGATGGGCACATATTGCGAGCAGGTGTCAAGGTGCCTATCACCAGAAGGCCACAATCAATTGCACCATGCCATCCCCTGTAAGTCTGTACATATTCCTAAAGTAGAATTGAGTATTAGTTTATCTAGGAGGAATAGATATTTTGTGGAGAGTTCCTGTGAGGCATCAGTGTAAGAGGCAAATAGAATGTATGAAAATGAAACATGAATGAGTAGAGCTGCATCTTGGAGGGCATCCCCTTTCTCTTGCTGAGCACTCTTCAGGACATGTTGGCAAAGTCATGAATGTAGGTTTGGCACCTAAAGTTGTTAAACAATCCTCTTTCCTAAGATTCTGGAACTAATTGGTGCACTGTCTGCAAATGTGTCTGTAATTGTAGTGACCATATTTCCCCTCCTGAATAATTTGGTTTCTGTTATGCACACCTCCTCATCTGGAGAAGCTATTCACTTCCTCCCATTTGCAGGCAAGATCACCTTGCTGTAAAGCTTTGAAGCTCACAGCAGAAACCCCAAGTAAAATAAACCTTCTCCTATCCCATTTTCTGTTGCTGCAGCTTCTAAAATAGTTAAGCTATTCTGACCTGCCTTGGCACCTTTTAAGTAAATATCTTTCCTTTGACAGATCCAGTTTGTCAGCCTGCCTGTCCTATCCTGTGATTAGCTGGAGGGCCCAGAGAGGGACATGCTGATGTTATGGCTAGGTTGAAGAGATACAGCAAAGTCTGGTACAGATTGTAATGCATTCCCAAACCCAGTGCAGGTTCCTCACTGTCTAGTCAGCAACCATCATTTAAAAGTTATAGTCCCAATGTGATCTTGTGTAGCTTCTTTAGTTCATCTGCTGGGGTCTAACTGGGAATCTCTGAAATCCTTATGTTGTGATTGTCAACTTTATAAGTAACATGTATGGTAAGATGTAATTGATGTTAGCATCTGTCATGCTTTTGTTCTGCATGCTCGTACAGTACTTTTGGAGTGTGCCATTGGTATTATGTAGATTTTTTTTGTTGTTTCAGTTGGTGATAAGTTTAAATTTAGTACAAGTGCTTGATTATTTTACAGGTGGGATTTCCTCCCTTGTTGAGCATTGTCAGCAGAATGAGTCAGGTATGTGTAGATTTGACATTTTGGCTTTTTAGCAGTGTTCAAATGCAGACCTTAGAAGAAATTTCAGTATAAAGACTTAAGGTTTCAACTACAATCTCAAGTAATACAATCTTAAAATGTGAAGTATTTGAGATGTGAAGTATTCTAACCTAAACTGTTTCTAAACAAAGCAATAAGTGAATTCTAACCTCGTACATATTAAAATATCTTGTGATCTTGCAACAATAGTACTACAGCTTAAGGTATTGCATGTTTTAAATAAAACCTAATTCTTTACAAGAGTAATTTATATAAACAACATCGTGGGAAACCCACAAGCAAAATGATCAGAGAACACAGGTTGCACAACAGGTGTCCAGCTTTATTATGGGTGCAACATAATTTTAAAATGTAGAATGCTTCCGAGCTAATTTGACAAACTTCAGTCAATTAAATTCAACCTTGCTCTCAAACGACCTGACTTGAAAGGACATAATGATACCTTACCAAAGTAATATTTGCTGCCTTACAAAATTTAATACACATGCGTGTTTTATTATAAATCATCCAGACCCAGGCTTGCTGGGTTCAGATTTGCCTCTTGCACTTGACTATAAGATCACACGAGAGGATATCACAGGGAAGTGGGAGAAATTGAGATTGGGATGGTATCAGCTGGTTATTGCGAGTTTATGGAGGAAAGTCAGAAAGCATTTCTCCCTCCAGCCATGTTGGAAAAGCACTTGATCTCTTGGATCCAGTAGAGTTCCTGGAAACCCTTGCTGGAGGTGTTGCATCCAGCTAGCTGAGGAATGATGTCTCATTTGTTGTGGTTCTGTTCGCCGAGCTGGGAATTTGTCTTGCAAACGTTTCGTCCCCTGTCTAGGTGACATCCTCAGTGCTTGGGAGCCTCCTGTGAAGCGCTTCTATGCTGTTTTCTCCGGTATTTATAGTGGCCTGTCTCTGCCACTTCCAGTTGTCAGTTCAAGCTGTCCACTGCAGTGGCCGGTATATTGGGTCCAGGTCGATGTGTTTGTTGATAGAGTCTGTGGATGAGTGCCATGCCTCTAGGAATTCCCTGGCTGTTCTCTGTGTGGCTTGCCCTATAATGGTAGTGTTGTCCCAGTCGAATTCATGTTGCTTGTCGTCTGTGTGTGTGGCTACTAAGGATAGCTGGTCGTGTCGTTTCGTGGCTAGTTGGTGTTCGTGTATACGGATCGTTAACTGTCTTCCTGTGTGTCCGATGTAGTGTTTTCTGCAGTCCTTGCATGGGATTTTGTACACTACGTTAGTTTTGCTCATGTTGGGTATCGGGTCCTTTTGTTCTGGTGAGTTGTTGCCTGAGCGTGGCTGTTGGTTTGTGTGCTGTTATGAGTCCTAGTGGTCGCAGTAGTCTGGCTGTCAGTTCAGAAATGCTCCTGATGTATGGTAGTGTGGCTAGTCCTTTGGGCTGCTGCATGTCTTCGTTCCGTTGTCTCTCCCTTAGGCATCTGTTGATGAAATTGCGAGGGTATCTGTTTTTGGCGAATACTTTGTATAGGTGTTCCCCTTCCTCTTTTTGTAGTTCTGGTGTGCTGCAGTGTGTTGTGGCCCTTTTGAATAGTGTCCTGATGCAACTTCGTTTGTGTGTGTTGGGGTGGTTGCTTTCATAGTTTAGGACTTGGTCTGTGTGTGTGACTTTCCTGTAAACCTTTGTGGTGAATTCAGGACACTATTCAAAAGGGCCACAACACACTGCAGCACACCAGAACTACAAAAAGAGGAAGGGGAACACCTATACAAAGTATTCGCCAAAAACAGATACCCTCGCAATTTCATCAACAGATGCCTAAGGGAGAGACAACGGAACGAAGACATGCAGCAGCCCAAAGGACTAGCCACACTACCATACATCAGGAGCATTTCTGAACTGACAGCCAGACTACTGCGACCACTAGGACTCATAACAGCACACAAACCAACAGCCACGCTCAGGCAACAACTCACCAGAACAAAGGACCTGATACCCAACATGAGCAAAACTAACGTAGTGTACAAAATCCCATGCAAGGACTGCAGAAAACACTACATCGGACAAACAGGAAGACAGCTAACGATCCGTATACACGAACACCAACTCGCCACGACACGACCAGCTATCCTTAGTAGCCACACACACAGACGACAAGCAACATGAATTCGACTGGGACAACACTACCATTATAGGGCAAGCCACACAGAGAACAGCCAGGGAATTCCTAGAGGCATGGCACTCATCCACAGACTCTATCAACAAACACATCGACCTGGACCCAATATACCGGCCACTGCAGTGGACAGTTCGAACTGACAACCGGAAGCGGCAGAGACAGGCCACTATAAATGCCGGAGGAAACAGCACAGAAGCGCTTCACAGGAGGCTCCCAAGCACTGAGGATGTCACCTAGACAGGGGACGAAACGTTTGCAAGACAAATTCCCAGGTCGGCAAACAGAACCACAACAGTGAGCACCCGAGCTACAAATCTTCTACCAAACTTTGTCTCATTTATTATGATTCCTAACCCAATATCAGCCAACAATTAGAAATTGATGCATTTGTAGCTGGTTACAGTCCCTTTTGAACAAATGAATTACTCTCCCGTTTTCCTGAGATGTGCATTAAAATCATCCTGAAGGAATAATGATGTATAACCTCAAGGGAAAGATATTGAAAAGCAAAGGTAAACAGACACACCTGGAGATTTAATTACATCAACTTCTGAAAGTTTACCTGGAGGCAAAGTATTTTTTTCAGTTTTTTTTAAGATAATGAGTACAAGAATGAAGAAGTAATGCTGAATTTTTATTTGTTATTAGTAAACTTGTTTTTGTATTCACGTCTATCTAAATTGAATAGAATATTAAAGCCATAGAAAGCTTAGTGCAGATGCATCATAATGATGGTGATGAACTAAAAGAAAAGTTGTTTCAAAGAGAAATTTAAGATACTGGATGTTTTTAACTAGAGCAGAAAGCATTAAGAGGGTATTTTAATTGCAGTTTTAAAACTATCAAGGATTTTGATTGGGTGGTTACTGCAAAACTGTTTGCTCTATTTGAGGGTGAAGAACAAAAGGTTATCAATTTTGAAAATTGACTGGCAGGTTGAGCATTTCTTCACACAGTGAAATTTAAGAACATAGCTTGTTTCTGTTAGTGTGTGGCTGATAGGGGCAGGCATTATTGCTTTTCAAGAAGTCTGATGTCACCTATGGACATAGTACTTCCAAATTACTGTTGGATAGGGAGATCTAAAATTTCAGCCCATCGTCAGTGAACAAATGATGATATTTATAGTTACTCAAATTTGGCGATCTCTGGACCACGATCTTGCTGGATTTCAGATTGTCCTTTATTTACAACCAGCTCCTTCACACAAACCACCTTTCTAGCACAAGCATGCTTGCAATGCACAAGTTCGCATGAACATAATGAGCAAAGCCATTGAAGCTTTAAAATTTTGATTGGGCAAATTATGAAACATCTATTAATCTTAGTGGAATAATTCTTGCAAGAAAAGAGCATTTGCTTGAACTATAAAAGTTGAGACTGGGAGAAATAGCTGAGGTGCTGCAGTGGACTCAGATCCTGTGTGCACACAACTCTCCCTCTCTGGTTCTGTATTCAGGGATCAGCTTGACAGTAGTTTCTTCATTGCTGCACTTAGGGAATAATGCCCAAGAGAACAATATATAGTTTTTGCATAACTGTATTTTTTTTTGGGTGGGGGGTGGTGGGTAGCTAGATTTGAGACACACTGAACTGTGTTTCCAAATCATGATGTATGACTTAGAGGAAACCTTGCAATTAGTAGTGTTCCCGTGCCGCTACCACTCTTGTTTTTGCCGATAGAAGTTGAATTGGGAGCTTCTGTAGAAAAAGCATTTGGTAAGTTGAAAGTGCCCCATGTAAATGGAACATTGGAGTTATGTTGTATTAGAGGTGCATAGAGTGCTGATTGTGTAAGCTATTTGTCCTTAATGCTGTCAAAATTCTTGTGTAGTTGAAGTTGCATTCACAAATAGTAGAAATTAAAAGTTTCACTCCTGACTTGTGCATTGTAGATGTTTTTCATACTTAGAGATTTAGTTGAGTCACTTGCTTCAGAATTCCCTATTACTGTAATGATCATTTTGTGACTGGTCTAGTTAAGTTTCTGGTGATAACCCCAGATACTCCTTGTGGGATGTTTGATTATGTTGTCTTGAAGGGAATGGAGAGGTGTTGACATTGTCTCTTTTTGGAGTTGATTATTCTCTAGCCCTAATGACGCATGAATGTTTCTTGCCACTCAGCAGCAAACATGATACAGAGTCATAGAGATGTAGAGCATGGAAACAGACACTTCAGTCCAAACTGTCCATGCCAACCAAATATCCCAACCAAAATCTAGTCCCACCTGCCAGCACCTGGACCCATTCTGCCAAACCCTTGCTATTCATATACCCATCTAGATGCCTTTTAAATGTTGCAATTGTACTAGCCTCCACCACTTCCTCTGGCAGCTCATTCCATACATGTACCATCCACTGCCCCTTAAGTCTCTTTTATATCTTTCCCCTCTGACCCTAAACCTATGTCTTCTAGTTATAGACTCACCCACCCCTTTGTCTATTTGCCTATCCATGCCCCTCATGATTTTCTAAAAATCTATAAGGTCACCCCTCAGCCTCCAATGCTCCAGGGAAAATAGCCCCAGCCTATTCAACCTTTCCCTAGAGCTCAAATCCTCCAACCCTGACAACATTCTGAACCCTTTCAAGTTTCACAACATCCTTCTGATAGGAAGGGGACCAGAATTGCGCACAATATTCCAAAAGTGGTCTAACCAATGTCCTGTACATCTGCAACATGACCTCCAACTCCTGAACTCAGTACTCTGACCAATAAAGGAAAGCATACCAAATGCTGCCTTCACTATCCTATCAAACTGCAACTCCACTTTCAAGGAGCTTTGAACCTGCACTCCAAGGTCTCTTTATTCAGCAACACTCCCTAGGACCTTACCATTAAGTGTATAAGTCCAGCTAAGATTTGCTTTTCCAAAATGCAGCACCTTGCTTGATCTGCCTATTGGCCCATCTGATCAAGATCCTGTTGTAATGAGGTAACCTTCTTTGCTGTCCACTGCACCTCCAATTTTGGTGTCATTTGCAAACTTAGTAACTGTACCTCTTATGCTCACATCCAAAGCATTTATGTAAATGATAAAAAGTAGTGGATTTAGCATCGATCCTTGTGGCACTCCACTGGTCACAGGCCTCCAGTCTGAAAAACAACCCTCCACCACCACCCTCTGTCTTCTACCTTTTGAGCCAGTTCTGTATCCAAATGGCTAGTTCTCCCTGTATTCCATGAGATCTAACGTTGCTAACCAGTCTCCCATGGGGAACCTTGTCGAACACCTTACTGAAGTCCATATAGATTATGTCCACCACTCTGCCCTCATCAATCCTCTTTGTTACTACTTGAAAAACTCAAGAGACATGATTTCCCATGCACAAAGGCATACTGATTTATGCCTAATCAGTCCTTGCCTTTCCAAACACATGTACATGCTGTCCCTCAGGATTCCCTCCAACAACCTGCCCACCACCCAAGTCAGACTCACTGGTCTATTGTTCCCTGGCTTGTCCGTACCACCTTTCTTAAATCGTGGCACCACATTAGCCAACCTCCAGTCTTCTGGCATCTCACCTGCAACTATCGATGATACAAATATCTCATCACTTCCCTAGCTTCCCACAGAGTTCTAGGTTACACCTAATCAGGTCCTGGGGATTTATCTACTTTTAGCATTTCAAGACATCCAGCACCAGCACTTCCTCTTCTGTAATATGGACATTTTTTCAAGATGTCACGATCTATTTCTACACATTCTATATCTTCCATGTCCTTTTCCAAAGTAAACACTGTTGCAAAATACTAGTTTAGTATTTCCCCCATCTCCTGCAGCTCCACACAAAGGATGTCTTGCTGATTTTTGAGGGGCCCTATTCTCTCCCTAGTTACACTTTTGTCCTTATTGTATTTGTAAAAACCCCTTGGGATTCTCCTTAACTCTATTTGGCAAAGTAGCTCATTTTTGCCCTCCTGATTTCCCTCTTAAGTATACTCCTACTGCCTTCGTACTCTAAGGATTCATTCAATTTATACCTGACATATGCTTCTTTCTTTGTCCTAACCAAACCCTGAATTTCTTTAGTCATCCAGCATTCCCTACACCTATCAGCCTTTCCTTTCACCGTAACAGGAATAAACTGTCTCTGGACCTCCTATCTCCTTTCCAAAGTCTTCCCATTTTCCAGTCGTCCCTTTACCTGCAAACATCTGCCCCCAATCAACTTTTGAAAGTTCTTGCCAAATACCGTAAAAATTAGCCTTCTTCCAATTTAGAACTTCAACTTTTAGATCTGGTCTATCCTTTTCCATCACTATTTTAAATCTAATAGAATTATGGTCGCTGGCTCCAAAGTGCTCCCCCACTGACACCTCAATCACTTGCCCTGCCTTATTTCCCAAGAGTAGGTCAAATTTTGCACCTTCTCAGTAGGTACATCCACACACTGAATCAGAAAATGTTCTTGTACACACTTAAATTCCTCTCTATCTAAACTCTTATCTAGATCTTGACTGTTTTGGTGGGCTGCTTCATTATCTGAAGAATTGTCAATTGAACTGAACACTTTTGACTTGTTTATGGGATGTTGGTATTCAATAATCTTTCCCTCATGCTGTTTTAAATGTTTGTTAAAATCAATGTCATTTTTAACATTTAAAGTACATTAGCAATGTTATGTAGTCTGCAATACGTTGTGTAATCCTCTCAGTACAATATGCAAGTACATAAAATTATGGAATTCAAATACCTGAATACTTGAAAGTATCTCCATTTCTGTAATATCCTAGGGTCTTTTCTTTTCAGAAAATGCAGTTTAACTTCATTTAGGGTGAAGTAGTGTCCTTGAATCAAATACAATTTTTTGTTCAAACTCAATACCAGTATCTCCATGGGAAAGTTTTTCATTTAATAAATTTGTACCCACCAAGTTGTTTTATTATTCCTCCATCCTAAAAACATTTAGTAGCTGAAGTAGATCCATATTACCTCCCTTACTCAGATGTTGAAGTTACAGCTATTTTTGAATTATTTGGTAGAGTCATAGAGCCATCCAGCACAGTAACAGACCCATTAGTCCAACCAGTCCGTGCTGAACATAATCCCAAACTAAACTAGTCCCATCTGCCTGCTCCTGGCCATATGCCTCCAAACTTTCCTATTCATTTATCTATCCAAATGTCTTTTAAACACTGTAATTGTACCAACATACACCACTTTCTCAAGAAGTTAATTTTGTATGCAAACCACCCTCTATAAAAACAGATTTGCCTCTTAAATCATTTTTAAATCTCTCTCTCCTCTAACATTAAAAAAAATGCCTCCTAGTCTTGAAATCCCCCACCCCAGGAAAAAAAAACAACTACCATTAACTCTATCTATACTTCTCACTATTTTCTAAACTTCTGTCAGATCACCTCACAACCTCCTGTGCTCCAGTGAAACAAGTCCCAGTCTATCCAGCCTTTCTTTATAATTCAAACCTTCTGGTAAATCTCTTCTGCACCCTCTCCATCTTGATAATATCTTTCCTATAACTGGGTGACCAAAACTGGACATAGTATTCCAGAAAAGGCCTCACCAATATCATGTACAATCTCAACATGACTTTCCAACTCCTAAATTCAAAGGACTGAGTAATATTAAATGCCTTTTTAACCACCCTATCTATATGTAATGCAAACTTCAAAGAATTATGCACCTACACTCCTAGGTTCCTGGTCTCCAACGTGACAGCACAGTAGCTCAGTGGTTAACACTGTTGCCTCCCTACACCAGGGACACTGATTCGATTCCAGCCTCAGACAACTGTCTGTGTGGAGTTTGCACATTTCCCCCAGGTCAGCTGCAGTTTCCTCCCACGATCCAAAGATGTGCAGGTTGGGTGAATTGGCCGTGCTATATTATCCATAGTGTTCAAGGATATGTAGGTTAGGTGCATTAGTCAGGAGTAAATGTAGAGTAATAGGTTAGGGGAATGGGTCTGGGTGGGTTACATTTTGGAGGGTCATTGTGGACTTGTTGGGCCAAATGGCTTGTTTCCACACTATAGGGATTCTAATTTCTAAGTTCTTTACTACCTGGGGTCCTACCATTATCGTTGTAAGCCTCACCCTTGTTTATAATACCAAAATGCAACACCTCATGTTTATCCAGGTTGAACTCCATCTGTCATTTTTCAGCCCGTTAACACATTTGATTAAGATCACCTTGTAATATTCTCTACAATGGCACCAATTTTGGTGTCATCCATAAACTTAGTAACCATGCTTTCTAAATTCTCTTCCAAATTATTTACATAAATGACAAACAAAAGAGGACCCAGAACCAATCCCTGCAGAACACAGCTAGTCATCAGCCTCCAGTCGAAGAGCAACAGTCCCACCATTACTGTCTCCTGCCATTAAGCCACTTATGTATCCAATTGGCAAGCTCACCCTGAATCCCATGTGATCTAACTTTACTAATTAGCTTACCATGTGAAACCTTGTCAAGTTTTTTTACCAAAATCCAAATAAACAATGTCTACTCCTCTGCCATCATCAATCTTTTTCGTAATTTTTCAAAAACCTAAATGATATTTGTGAAACATGATTTTCTTCACACAAAAGCATGCTGACTCTCCTTAATCAATTTTGGCCTCTTTAAATGCCCATAAATCCTATTGCTTTATTAAATGGAATCTTTCAACTGTTGAGCTGCAATATTGCCCACATACCCTCTCTCAAGCACTTTAGAAAGCATTTAGATTGGGTATCTCAAATAACTTAGAGGATTCCTGGCTATTTTTACTCAGTTTCCTAACCTTAAGTATTTGAACAAATTGATAACCCATAATTTGCATCAGTGACTAAAATTGACAAGAGCTGCACCAGCATTGGCTTCTAATTAAGCAATCTGTTGTGTGTGGAGATGCAATAATCAATTTGAGGGAAAACTTAAACTAATATGAACATTTTAATGTGTAAAGTTTCCTGGTAATATTTCAGTGTAAAATATTGCAAAATGAGAGAGTCTTTTTCAGAAATAATCTTTCTAGCACTACCATTCTGTTTAGTTTCATGATGTTATGGACTAAGCCAGACCCCCTCAAAACATCTCAAGATAGTAGCCCAGACTCTAACTTTACATCTGTTTAAAGCAACTAGTAAAGTGGATATTCCAGGAGGGATGCAGTTGGTCAAACCACTTTGTTTTAAACAAAACAGAATTTATTTACAAGATTACCAAATGAAACACAAGCAAAAGAGAACAGAATACAGAATAACGTAACCTAACAAATCTTCCCAATTTAATAATGCTGTTTGTAATACTTGCAACAATCCCCATCAACAGCCCTTGGCACAAAAGGTAAAAATCAAACAAAGGGTCTTACAGGAGAGAAGTCAGAGAGAGAGAGAGAGAGGAGGGTCAGCATGGACCTGCTTCTTTAGGTCAACAGCTTTTTTTTTCAACTGCGTGATTGCTTTCAGTGAACAGGCAGACCAAACCAAACCAGAGAAAAGATGAGCTAGGAGAACTGATCATTCCCCTTTCATTGTACAAGTGCTCTTTCTAAAAACTTGAATTGGAAGAGCCAGTGTTGGACTGGGGTGGATGAAGTTAAAAAATCACACACCAGGTTATTGTCCAACAGGTTTATTTGGAAGCACTAGGTTTCGAACCACCTGACGAAGAAACAGCGCTTTGAAAGCTAGTACTTCCAAATAAACCTGATGTTGTATGATTTTTAACTTGAAAGCCTTTTACCTGAGGAAATATCTATTAGCTACAATCAAATTGGTCCTAAAACCCAGACATTTTGGAACCTGTCTTTTTTATAGCCTCTTGGGGGGGAAAAAAAAACAAGGACAGCATAACCCTGTTAAAGGAACAGCATCATCAAAATGATGCTCGTTTCTTTTTCATGTGTTCATCACAAAGCTTGTTTATATCCTAACTAAATGTTCTTAGATACTGGTTTTGATTTTCAATCCATGGTATTCCAACTGCTCAGATGAGGATAGCCTACATTGTGATTTCTTAATTGGATAACTAAGCTTAATCAGTTTCCAGTTTTAGCAACACATTAATCAGTACTGGAAATATTTGTTTTGTTAAATCTCTTGCAAGATGTCCATACAGATTGCATAAGTGCTTCCTGTGTCAGATTTAACTGTGCTTCAGTCACTTGTTTCTGTGTAATTTTTGCATGAATATTCATAATTTGTTTTTACTTTTTCAGCCTACTGTATTTAACACACTGGAGTATCTAATTAACTGGTTTGGAGATAAAAAATTATATCCAGAACTAGTAAGTAATTTCTTCCCTCTGGTCTACGTTGTTTTATTTTAAATCTGTTGGAAGTACCTTCTTTTGGTAGACTGCCTGTCGCTGTAGCTGACCATAAATCCTGAGTGTGCATAATTTACTTGAGGCATCAAAAAACCTTATTCCATCCTCTCTCAGTTGGTCTATCAATGCAATACAGCAGTAGCAAAGGCAACTAGCTATACCAACCTTGTATTAACTTAGATATGCGTTTGATTTTTTTGATTAGACATATTATAATTTTATTGAACTTCTCTATTGTTAAGAGTGTCCTTTGGTACACTCAATCTAGCTTAATTTACAATTGAATTTCAACTTTTATTAATGCCTTTGATTGTACTGGCTTGCCCTTTGCAACTTTTACGTAAAGACACTAGTTTTAGTTACCATTGCAATTGTTTAATTATTTTCGAACCAAGTTTACCTTTAACCAATAACCTTAGCAACACTTAGCTTATCACTCAAGGTAACCATGATAACAGGATTGAGTGATGAGTTACAAAGAAAATCTGAAACAGTAATTAACCTTCTTGTGAGTAGGATTTTATGGAGGCATTCAAAATGATAAAAGGAATAAACAAGGTATTTTCATGATTGATAAGTTGAGATCAGGTGGCCATGATCTCAAGAACATTAATTTATAGGCGGAACAAGGTATATAAATAGGTTTTGCCAATAATGGGATTGCTAAATTTATTACAGCAATCAAAAGGAATTGAATCATTGATGAAAAGAAAATTGCTATGGGGTGTTTGGGTGGGTTCTTGTGGCTCAGTGATAGTGTCCCAGGTTCAAGTCCTACCTGCTTCAGAAGTGTCATAATATCTCTGGACAGTTTGATTTTGAAAAAGAGGAAGAAGTGAAAAATAAATAGTTATGGGGAAGAAAGCTGCAACCTTGGGGTAGATTTTCACTGACCAGTTGTTGTCAGATAGGAGTTGCACTTAGGGACTCAGCCACACTTCCCTTATGCACCTATGCTTAACACAAGCTGTTAAAAGTGAACGTCGGGACATCTAAATGTCAGATTATGGCAGCTGACTGCTGTGAAAAGAGTGGGGTTTGCCTACTCTACAAAAGAACTGTCAGAATGGAAGTAAGGCTGCAAATTTGAGGGAGATCTGAGCAAAATCTCCTCTCAGAAATGCAGAGCTCCCTCCTTTTGTAAAAAAAAAATGATTGGCCAGAATGGCAATCTACATGAGACTGTCACTCCTCAAAAAATCTGGCCTAATAATTTTGTGGAAAAAGCAAACTCTTAGGCACATTCTCCCAGTGCACCTAGATTTCAAAATCTAGTTTTCTTCCTCAAAAATGCCTTTAGCTCTAGGAAACATCTTAATGGACAATACTGCTGTTGCCATTTGTTGATTATTAACTTGAATCGCAAAGAGTGTGGTTAGATCCTTGTCTAACGACTACCTGATTAGGTTCTGGAGCTTGAGAACTTTTAATCTTTTTGTGCTTCTTCAAACTAACTCCTATGCAACATTGGCCCTCTAAATTGTAAAACATGTTCTAAGGACAATCTACCAATTCATTGTGAAGAGCATGATCCCAATAGACCATGTATAGTTTGCTGTGTCAGTGCTGTGTTTGAAATTTTTTCACAGGGCAGATGGTTGTATGCACTGTTAGCCTGTATAGAAAAACCACTACTACCTGAGGCCCATTCACTTATTCGACAGCTGGCTAGAAGATGCTCTGCAGTTCGCGCTAAACTAGTAAGTATTTGTTGATGTTTTTTATAGGAAACATAGTATAAATGCATGAAGTTTTAAAATGGCTTTGTTCAATGTTGGAACTTCATTCTCCTTACACTTTTCATAACTGAAATATATATATTCAATTTAATTGTGGCACAGTGTTCTGTTTGTGTCCATGTAAATATTGTTTCTACAGTCTGCAAAGCTATAAATGCATTTACTGCAGTTAATTACTGAGTGTTTTATTTAAGGTAAGTGTTGACATTTATTACTCCAGAGCACAGTAAATAACAGCTTCGTTGCATTAGTCAATGTTGTCTGTTGCAATACAGACTGGGGTGGGAGAAAAGATATTACCATCAGGAATAACAATTTCTACTGCACAAGGGGGTGCTGTTTCAGCAAAACATAACAGAACTGGGATATATCTATCTGAGGTTGTGTCAATGAATGATGATAAATAGGAAGTGAAACTTCTGAACCACGTTTATCCAAGCCCCAAACTCTCTTTATCCTTATGGTTTTAGACAATAGACAATAGATGCAGGAGTAGGCCATTCAGCCCTTCAAGCCTGCCATTCAATATGATCATGGCTGATCATTCCCAATCAGTATCCTGTTCCAGCCTTATCTCCATAACCCTTGACTCCACTATCTTTAAGAGCTCTATCCAATTCTTTCTTAAATGAATCCAGAGACTGGGCCTCCACTGCCCTCTGGGGCAGAGCATTCCACACAGCCACCACTCTCTGGGTGAAGTAGTTTCTCCTCATTTCTGTCCTAAATGGTCCACCCCATATTTTTAAGTTGTGTCCTCTGGTTCGGCACTCCCCCCATCAGCGGAAATATGTTTCCTCCTGCCAGAGTGTCCAATCCTTTCATAATCCTATACGTTTCAATCAGATCCCCTCTCAGTCTTCTAAACTCAAGGGTATACAAGCCCAGTCGCTTCAGTCTTTCCGTGTAAGGCAATCCTGCCATTCCAGGAATTGACCTCGTGAACCTACGCTGCACTCCCTCAATAGCCAGAATGTCTTTCCTCAATGTTTTCTCCCTTCTCTGAAGTTAATTTTTTCTCAGAATATTTTCAATTGTCGTCTTCCCAAATGGCTATTCTTTCTAAGTCCAGACAATGGTGTTAGTGGATTTATCGAGCATTGCAGCTCTTAATAAGATCCCGCAACACTGCATTTGAGGGAATGAATCTGGGGCTCTCTATGTTTGTAAATCAGTGGCTGCCGCCTGAACTATTCAAGAAAGTAAGAATTACATTTGATTAATTTCTCAATTATTTTCAGTATATGCTTTTGAAAGATAAAGGCTGCTGCAGTGCTCTTTCCTCTTCTAAGGCATTTCCTGAGAACAATTAATGAGCACTGTAGAGTGTTTTTTTTTTAAAAAGAAAGTTGCTGATTTCATGTCTATCCATCAGCAAACAGATCTTTAGAGTGTAGGAACAGAAATAGGACATTAAGTCTCTGAGCATATTCCACTATTAAGTTAGATTGTAGCTTTTCTGTAAATTAATTCCACCTACCAGTCTTTGTTAACCCACCTTAATATAAAGCTGGAAAAACATGGGAGTGATTCCAAAATTGCTGGTGCAGAGAGATGATAAACAGTTTGGTTCATTTTATATATTGCAAATTCACAGGTATTGATTCTTCAGAAACTTTATGGGCTGGAGTTTATGTGGGACCACTTGGTCTATCTTCCTAACTCCATAACTAGGGACATAATGAGGTTTTTAAATTGGATAGTGGGGGCAAGGGATCAAATTCAGCAAGATGTGATAAATGAATGAGTAAAGTCAAGGCAAAACTGAAAGGTATTAATATGGTAAATGATAAACAGATCATGACAGGAAAGGATAGAGTATAAATTTGTCAACCAACAGCTAAAATTAGAATTTGCAAAGAGGGTTAAAAAGTGGAAACTGAAGACTGTTAGCAGATACAAAATGGATGAACAGAAAATGCAGATAGGAATGACTAAGTGCGATCTGGTAGCCATTACAAAGACATGGGATGACATTAGTTGGAACCTGAATCTTGAAGGGTGCAGGGCACTTTCAAATGATAGTAGTAAAAAATGGAGGGGTGGCTTTGTTGATTAATAATTGATTTTGCACAATATGGAGAGATGACTTCAGTTCCAGAAACCAAGATGTGGAATCTGTTTGGGTAGAAATGAGAAATTATGGTAAGGGGTCACTTGTGGGAGTGGTGTAAAGGTCCCCTAACAGTAACCACAAGGGTGATGCATAAAAGGAAGAAATAATGAGTTTGTCAGAAAGGCATTGGGAAATTTCAATGGGAAATTCGATCTGAATATTGACTGGAAAAGCTAGATGGACAAGGTAACAGATGAGGAGTTCATAATTTTTTGAGTAATTTCATAGAACAAACATTCCTCAGCCAACCAGAGAGCAGGCCTGGTTTTGTACAACAGTAATTAATCTCCTATTGAAGGTACCCCTAGATAACAGCAAGCATAATATGACTGAAATTTACTGGCAGTTTGAGTTAGAGAGGAGTAAGTCGGAGAATTTTTTAAAAATTTTAGATAAGGACATGTAGGAGGCCATGAAAGCAGAGTTAACTAAAGTGAGTTACAAATTAACTTAAAGGATAGGTCAGTAGAGATGTAGTGGCAGACAGTTAAGTGGACATTTCAAAATATACAGAATAGAATCAATGAAGCAAGCAAGTAAAATTCCAAAAATTACCTGTCTGTGGTTAACTAGAAATACAGAAATAATAGTATCAAACTTAAAGAAAAAGCATTTAATTGTGCAAAGATAATTGGCAAGTCAGAAGATAAATCTGAGTCTAAAAAACAGCAAATAATCAAAAAGTTTAAGAAGAAATTATTATATTAGGACAGAAAACTAACCAGAAACTAGAAAAAAACAAATAGTAAGTCTCCAGAAATACTGAAAGAGGAGTGAACAAAGTGAGCTTTGGTCCAAAAGAAAACTAGGTTTGAGAATTAATAGCTGAAAATAAGGAAATGACATGAATTTTGCATCAGTCTTCACTATAGAGTATAGAAGTCACATGCCAAAAGGATTGATAAATTAGAAAATTGAAGGAGACAAATTTAAGCATGTCACAATCACCTGGTGTAAATTGTTGAAATTGCAGACTTAATGAGTGCCTGGATTCTGATGGACATCATAGAGTCATAGTGTTGTACAGCACGGAAACAGACCCTGAGGTCCAACTTGTCCATGCCAACCAGACATCCTAAATTAATCTAGTCCTATTTGCCAGCAATTGGCCCATATCCATCTAAACCTTTTATTCATACATTCATGCACACATTTCTAAATGTCATTGTACCAGGCAGCTCATTCCATGTACACACCACGCTCTGCCTGAAAAAGTGGCCCCTTAGATCTCTTTTGAATATTTCCCTATCCCCTTAAACCTGTGCCCCTCTAGCTTTGGACTCCACTACCCTGCGAAAAAGACCATGGCTATTTGCCCTCATGATTTTATAAATTTCTAAACCCCCTCAGTCTCTTGTGCTCTCAGGGAAAATAGCCCTAGCCTATTCAGTCTCTTCCCCATAACACAAACTCTCCAACCCTGGTAACACCCTTGTAAATCTTTTCTAAACCCTTTCAAGTTTCACAACAGCCTTCCTTTTTAGCAGGGACACCAGAATTGTATTCCAAAAATGGCCTAACCAATGTCCTCTGCTGCAACATGACCTCTCAACTCCTATATTCAATGTAATGATCAACAAAGGCAAGCATACTAAATGCCTTCTTCATTATCCTGTCTACCCGTGACATCACTTTCAAGGAACTATGAACCTGCACTCCAAGGTCTCTGTTCATCTACACTTGCCAGGATCTTTAACATTAACTATATAAGTTCTGCCCTAATTTGCCTTTCCAAAATGCAGCACCTCACATTTACCTAAATTAAACTCCCATCTGCCACTCCTTGACCCACCAGCCTGATCAAGGATCCATTGTACTCTGAGATAACCTTGGTTGTCCACTACACCACCAATTTTGCTGTCCTCTGCAGACTTACTAACCATCCTTCCTATGTTCACATCCAAATCATTTATAGAAATGATAAAAAGCAGTAGACTCAGCACCAACAATTATGGCACCCCACTGGTCACAGCCCTCCAGACTGAATAAAAACAACAGGCAATGTCAAAGCTTCCAATAAATCATTCTCCATCTGCCAAAACCAGTCAGAACTGTTTTTCTTTTTCCCTGTTTTTTTTAAAATCAATATTCTGCCATTGGCTGGTTAGCATCAATCTCCCATGATTGACCAACTCAACATCCAACCAGTTGCCAGTCCTGGGCATAGCAATACTCAGTCCCACATCATCCAGTGTTCTTTACATCAGTATTTAAGTTACATAATCTTCTAGCCCCATTACCAATAGCAAACAACAGCATTTGTTTTCTTCTCTTTTAAAACATGCAGCTGTTCAAAGTTCAAGTAACCCTTACCTCAACTCTCAGTTCCACCAAAAAAAAGCAATATAGTGAAGGTCACCACACAGCGAGGGCGATATATGAAACCACATCTGGAGGACTGTGTGCAGTGTTGGTCACCTTACTTAAGGAAGGGTGTAAATGCACTGGAGACAGTTCAGAGATGTGCTATTAAACTAGTAGCTGGAATGGGTGGGTTGCTTTATCAGGAAAGGTTAGACAAGCTACACTTGTATTCACTGGAGTTTAGAGCACAAAGTGACTTAAAGTCTTGAGGGGTCTTCACAGGGAAGGTATGGAGAGGATGTTTCCAGCTTGTAGGTGAATCTAGAACTAGGAGTCACTGTTTAAAAATGTGTTTCCTGTTAAATGAGGTGAATTCTTTTTAAGGTTAAAAATTCTATAGAATTCACTCTGCTTCCATCACCTTTTTGGGGAGACTTTGAAAATGTTTAAGGTAGAGTAAATAGATTCTTGTTGAGCAGGGTATGAATGGTTATTGGGTGGTCAGGAATGTGGATTTGAGCTTACAATCAGATTAGCTGTGGTCTCATTGAATAGCAGAACAGACTCGAGAGCTGACTGGCCTAATCCTGTCCCTGGTTCGTATGGGGCACATAAAATAGATTATTGGATAGCCCACTGCCACTGTGCCCATCCCAAACTCTCAGCTAATGTATAGATGGTAACTGGATGTTGAAATCAGCAGCTGGCCTGCCATATGTACATAACAAAGGGTCTATTGAGCTGGTTAAAAACTCAATTGAGTAAAATTACTCTGCCCACTCCATAAAACAAGCAGCCAATTAAGAGACAGGGTAGCCTGCTTTTATTGCAAGTTTTAAAACCGCCAATTGTTAAGGGGTGCGATCATTAAGTGGTACCTTTGTCTGCTGGGACACTTCCTCAAGCAGGTAGCAGCCCCTCCTGCTCATATACCTAAGATGAACATGCTGCTTCATCGGTTTCAAAATCAAATTGTTTTAGTTCAATTAGTAGCCATACCATCTCTTATTTTCTAGTACAGAAATATTGGGTATTTATTTAATTATTTGCAGCTTCTCAAATGTGAGAAAAATGCTACTTTCTTTGGCTAAAAGTTGTTGTGGGTATAGAGTGATGGCTCAAAGCTGCTTGTTGACCACCAAAATGACAATGTATAACCCTGTATTAAACAGGTGCAATGCTGTGGAATAAGAGTGGCAGGGAGGAGCTGGACACTTCACCCTGCCTCTTAGTAACTGTACTGCCATTTGTACAGCCAAAGGTAACTGTGCTATCACCATAGAAAGTTTAAATGATCAAGCCACATATGTTGAATTTTGTATGCTTTTATATTCCAGTATATTTTTTCAAAGTCCGTTTCAATCCCTCGCAAAAATCACTTTTATTAATTTTTCTTCTAGGAAAATCCAGAAGATGCAGAATTGTCAGCAGTGAATTTACTTATTTGTTTAGTTGCCAGGTATTTAATAATTTGTTGTCGACTCCATATCTGCATATTTAAGAGTTTGTCAAATTTGAGAGTCTTATCTTTAGATTAACCAAGGAAGAATGGAAAGAAGAAACTGGGAACTATAGACCAAGTGGCATAACATCTGTAAGAGGGAATATACTAGAATTTGTTGTTGAGAACATGGTATTAGAGTAATGGAAAATCAAAATATGTAAGCGTTAATATGGTTTTGTAAAAAGAAAACATTTGTGACAAATCCATTAGAATTTTTGAGGCTGTAACAAGATGGAGTATTAAGGTCCAGAAGACATTGGATAGTACTATATAATAACCTCATCTCTTATACACCAAGGTTGGGATAATATTTCAGCATGACTAGGTATAACTAGTGGAATTCCATGAAGATCGATGTTTGGACCTTGGCTAATTGTAATCGATACCAGATGTCATAAATTTGAGTACACAAAGATAAAAGCTGTAAGAACGTGAAGGAATGTAGACTGATTAGTGACTAGACAAACAGATAGCAGATAATGTGGGGAAGTGTGAAATTATTGTGCTTATGAATGAGTATAAAAGACAAGCATATGGAGAAAGGTTTGAGTCAGTACAGGTTTGCCAAACAAAGCTGCAGTGAAACAAAAAATGAGTTTAAGATCTTTGAATAAATTTATATAGAACAACTATCTTAATTCTTTTCAGAATTGAAATTTATTGAAAAACAGGAATTTTCTCTGTAGAAAGTAGCTGAGTAACTATTACATTATAAAAATTAAGTTATTTTGTTTGCTTTTCAGGTATTTTGAACAGAGTGATCTTGCAGATAATGATTAACATGATTGCAGTCTGGAATAAATTCTATAATTTTCAACTTATTACATTCTTTTTTTAATGTGGATTCTATTTTGATGGACAAACAATGTCTGAAATTTGAGGATATTAAACATTGCATTTATCTTCAGTTTTAAAAACAAAGATAAAAAACAAGTTGTCAAATAACTTTGTTTTGAATAAATAATCTGACTAGTTTTGGAATGGTTTGTTATTGACTGGTTTAATTGCCAAACTAGTTTTTGCAAAAAAAAACCTGTGCACCAATTTATTTACTGAAGGAATGAAGCCACAAAATTCCTAAGTTTAAACAAGACTTTTTAACCATATAAAAGTCAAGAACACTAACTACCTTAGCTCACTACTTATGCAGATTCTCTTTCAGAGCCAGTTAGATTAATCCTGGTAACTGGTCAGAATATCATTGATTGATGGAATGTCATAGAACATTACAGCGCAGTACAGGCCCTTCAGCCCTCTGTTGCGCCGACCTGTCATACCAATCTGAAGCCCATCTAACCTACACTATTCCATGTACGTCCATTTGCTTGTCCAATGACAACTTAAATGTACTTAAAGTTGGCGAATCTAATACCGTTGCAGGCAAAGCATTCCATACCCTTACTAGTGAGTAAAGAAACTACCTCTGACATCTGTCCTATATCTATCACCCCTCAGTTTAAAACTATGCCCGCTCGTGCTCACTGTCACTATTCTTGGAAAAAGATTCTCCCTGTTCACCCTGTCTAACCCTCTGATTATCTTATATGCCTCTATTAAGTCACCTCTCAACCTCCTCCTCCTCTAACAAAAACAGCTTCAAGTCCCTCAGCCTTTCCTCATAAGACCTTCCCTCCATACCAGGCAACATCCTAGTAAATCTCTTCTGCTCCCTTTCCAAAGCTTCCACATCCTCCTTATAATGCGGTGACCAGAACTGTACGCAATATTCCAAGTGCAGCCACACTAGAGTTTTGTACAGCTGTAGCATAACCTCATGGTTCCAGAACTCGATCCCTCTATTAATAAAAAGCTAAAACACAATGCATTAACAACCCTGTCAACCTGGGTGGCGACCTGTGTACCTAGACACAGATCTCTCTGCTCATCTACCCTACCAAGAATCTTACCATTAGCCCAGCACTTCGCATTCCAGTTACTCTGACTAAAAAGTGAATCACCTCACACTTGTCCGCATTAAACTCCATTTGCCACCTCTCAGCCCAGCTCTGCAGCTTATCTATGTCTCTAACCTACAACATCCTTCGTCACTACCCACAACTCCACCAACCTTAGTGTCGTCTACAAATTTACTAACCCACCCTTCTACGCCCTCATCCAGGTAGTTTATAAAAATGACGAACAGCAGTGGATCCAATACAGATTCTTGCGGTACATCACTAAAAACTGGACTCCAGGATGAACATTTCCCATCAACCACCACCACCTGTCTTCTTTCAGCAAGTCCAATTCTGATCCAAACTGCTCTATCTCCCATAATCCCATTCCTCCGCATTTTGTACAATAGCCTACTGTGGGGAACCTTATCAAATGCCTTACTGAAATCACATACACCATATCAACTGATTTACTCTCATCTACCTGTTTAGTCACCATCTCAAAGAACTCTAAGGTTTATGAGGCACAACCTAACTGTCACAAAACTGTGCTGACTATCCCTAATCAAATTATTCTTTTCTAAATGATTATAAGTCTTCTCTTTTATAACCTTTTCCAACACTTTACCAACAACTGAAGTAAGGCTCACTGGTCGATAATTACCAAGATTGTCTCTACTCCCCTTCTTGAACAGGGGAACCACATTTACTATCCTCCAGTCTTCTGCCACTATTTCTGTAGACAATGATGATGTAAAGATCAATGCCAAAGGCTTGGCAATCTCCTCCCTGGCTTCCTACAGAATCTGGGACTTGGCTATTTTCACACTCTGCAGGATTTCTAATACCTCTTCCTTGTGAACCTCAATCACACCTAGTCTAGTAGCCTGTATCTCAGTAATCTCCTCGACAACAGTGTCGTTTTCTAGAGTGAATACTGTTGGAAAATATTCATTTAGTGCTTCCCCTATCTCCCCTGACTCCACACACAACTTCCCACTACTATCCTTGATTGGCCCTGCAAAATGAGCTGATTTAGGGCAGCATGATGGCTCAGTAGTGCTGTCTCACAACATTAGGGACCTGAGTTCAATTTCAGTCTTGGATGACTGTCAGTGTCAAATTTGCACGTTCTCCATGTGAATTTCCTCCGGGTGCTCTGGTTTCCTTCAACAGTCCAAAGATGTGCAGGATAGATAGATAGATTGGCCGTACAATGGGCCGTAATGTTTTTAAGAAATGCTTTGTTTTTGGATATTTTTGTCAAAAAGGCTGATTATTCCAATGCTCTCCAGCATCCCAAGCAGATGTTTGCAGGTAAAGGGATGGCTGGAAAATGGGAGGCCTTCAGAAATGAGAGAACAAGAATCCAGAGAAAGTATATTCCTGTCACAGTGAAAGAGAAGGCTGGTAACTATAGGGAATGCTGGATGACTAAAGAAATTGAGGATTTGGTTTAAAAAAAAAGAAGGAAGCATATGTCAGGTACAGACAGGATAGATCAAGTGAATCCTTAGAGTATAAAGAAAGTAGGAGTATACTTAAGAGGGAAATCAGGAGGACAAAACGGGGACATGAGATAGCTTTGGCAAATAGAATTAAGGAGAATCCAAAGGGTTTTTACAAATTTATTAAGGACAAAAAAGGGTAACTAGGGAGAGAATAGGGCCCCTCAAAGATCAGCAAGGTGGCCTTTGTGTGGAGCCACAGAAAATGGGGGAGATACTAAACGAATCTTTTGCATCCGTATTTACTGGGAAAGGGATATGGAAGATATAGACTATAGGGAAATAGATGGTGACATCTTGCAAAATGTCCAGATTACAGAGGAGGAAGTGCTGGGTGTCTTGAAACAGTTAAAGGTGGATAAATCCCCAGGACCTGATCAGGTGTACCTGAGAACTCTGTGGGAAGCTAGAGAAGTGATTGCTGGGCCTCTTGCTGAGATATTTGTATTATCAATAGTCACAGGTGATGTGCCGGAAGACTGGAAGTTGGCAGACCTGCCACTGTTTAAGAAGTGGTAAGGATAAGCCAGGGAACTATAGACCAGTGAGCCTGACCTCTGGTGGGCAAGTTGTTGGAGGGAATCCTAAGGGACAGGATGTACATGTCCCGAGGGACAGGAAAGGCAAGGACTGATTAGGGATAGTCAACATGCCTTTGTGCGTGGGAAATCATGTCTCAAACTTGATTGAGGTTTTTGAAGAAGTAACAAAGAGGATTGATGAGGGCAGAGCAGTAGATGTGATCTATATGGACTTCAATAAGGCGTTCAACAAGGTTCCCCATGGGGGACTGATTAGCAAGGTTAGATCTAATGGAATACAGGGACAACTAGCAATTTGGATACAGAACTGGCTCAAAGGTAGAAGACAGAGGATGGTGGGTTGTTTTTCAGACTGGAGGCCTGTGACCAGTGGAGTGCCACAAGGATCGGTGCTGGGCCCTCTACTTTGTCATTTACATAAATGATTTGGATGTGAGCATAAGAGGTACAGTTAGTAAGTTTGCAGATTACACCAAAATTGAAGGTGTAGTGGACAGTAAAGAGGGTTACCTCAGATTACAACAGGATCTTGACCAGATGGGCCAATGGGCTGAGAAGTGGCAGATAAGAGTTTAATTGAGATAAATGTGAGGTGCTGCATTTTGGGAAAGCAAATCTTAGCAGGACTTATACACTTTAAGGTCCTAGGGAGTGTTGCTGAACAAAGCACAGGTTCATAGTTCCTTTGAAAGTGGAGTCGCAGGTAGATAGGATAGTGAAGGCGGCATTTGGTATGCTTTTCTTTATTGGTCAGAGTATTGAGTACAGGAGTTGGGAGGTCATGTTGCGGCTGTAGAGGACAGTGGTTAGGCCACTGTTGGAATATTGCGTGCAATTCTGGTCTCCTTCCTATTGGAAAGATGTGAAACTTGAAAGGGTTCAGAAAAGATTTACAAGGACGTTGCCATGGTTGGAGGATCTGAGCTACAGGGAGAGGCTGAATAGGCTGGGGCTGTTTTCCCTGGAGCGTTGGAGGCTGAGGGGTTGACCTTTTTAGAGGTTTACAAAATTATGAGGGGCATGGATAGGATAAATAAGCAAAGTCTTTTCCCTGGGGTTGGGGAGTCCAGAACTAGAGGGCATACGTTTAGGGTGAGAGGGGAAAGACATAAAAGAGACCTAAGGGGCAACCTTTTCACCCAGAGGGTGGTACATATATGGAATGAGCTGCCAGAGGATGTGGTGGAGCCTGGTACAATTGCAACATTTAAGAGGCATTTGGATGGGTATATGAATATGGAGGGATATGGGCCGGGTGCTGGCAGGTGGGACTAGATTGGGTTGGGATATCTGGTCGGCGTGGACGGGTTGGACCGAAGGGTCTGTTTCTATGCTGTACATCTCTTTGACTCAACCAAAATTCTGCTACCTGTATCCTAACCTATACAGGACCAGCTCACCCATCACCTCTGCCCTCACTGATCTACATTGATTTCCTGGCTTCACCAATACTTTGGACAGGAAGAGGAGAATTTTAAGCACTTCTATGATCTCTGTTCTCACCACCTTTGTGACTTCTTTCCTGCCATACAATCTTCAAGAACAGTATTCCTCCAATGCTGGATCCGGCATACTCTATTTCATTCACTACAACTTTGGTAGTTGCACTTAAGATTCCCAAATTGCACCTTTAGAGAGTTGGATTTAAATAGCACTCTCTAACAAAAATATACCATGAGTGCTTCATGTGAGCATTAAAGTCTGATACACCCACGTTAGGGGATCTTAGGGCAGATGACCAAAAGGTCTTTTTTCCTATTTTGTAAAAGAAAATTGGTGTAAACTCCAAGGCGCCAGTTAGAAGATTGAAAGGATGGATTTTAAGGAATGTCACAAACTGAAGTTTAGTGTTTTATCAGCTGAAGGAATAGCTGTCAGTTATGCAGTCAGTAATTAAGATAGGTGAATAGCCAGAGAAGTGTTTGAAAATGATCAGACTTTATAAAGAGTGTTTGCTCAACCAGGAGCTAATGTAGCTATGTTAACTAAGGTTATGAAGAAGGGTCACTCAACACGAAACATTACTTTGGATTTCTCTCCACATTCGTTACCACTCCTGAACTTACAGCAATTTCTATCTTTGTTACTAAGATTAGTCACCGATCTTCTCATGACTTGCTGTCTGCTTTTAGTTATTTACACTTCAGCATTTTGGGACATTTCCCTATATGAAATGAATATATTTTAAGTAAACAAACTACTCTCCATAGATACTACCTGACCCTAGCATTCTGTTTTGGATATTGTGGGATTACAAGTTATTTCAAAACAAGAATATCACTTCAGTAAAACTTTATGTCCAAGGTGAAATTTGTATTTGGCTGGAACAGATACAACCACTTTAAATTTATCTTGAACAAAACTCAGTTTCTCTCCCTTCAAACATTATTTTTCCTATTAACAAAACTTACAAGTATAAAAGTTTGAGTTTGAAACACTGGTTTATACAAGAACTGGGATGATAGGGTGGTTTAGTATTTGCATGTTGGAAAAACAGCAATGTATTTTTCATCCTTTTATTAATGTTTTCAATCCAGTCAAAATATTACATTAAATCTGACAAGTTATAGAATTTATCAATTAGTCTGGTATATACAAGTTATAGAAAGTGAACTCACTCAAAGATAAAATAAATATGAATTACATTTTAATCAATTCTAGATACCATATTTATACTCAATGTTGGCCTAAATAAATGAACAATAAACATGGATTGCAGTGTCATTTTTTTTCATGGCCTACTTAATTCTCAACAGATATTAACCTACAGTAGAAACCGGGAAGTTATAATGGGGAAGAAACATGATAAAACCAGTTAAATACATACTTTGGTTCTGACTTCACAAAAGGAGCAAACAAATAGTATCCCAATACCAGTCGGATTACAAGATCCAGTGAGGAGAGGAACTGAAGGAATTCAATATTTGTAGAGAAATAATGTTGGCGAAATTGATAGGATTAAAGGCCAATAGCTCACCAACACCCGATAATCTACATCCCATTACCAATACAATCTGCGAAAGAGAGTGCACTGGTGGTCATTTTTCAAGATTTGAGAGAGTATGAAACAGTTTGAATTGGGCAGCAGCTAACGTAACCCCACTATTTAAAAAAGGTATGAAAAACAGTGCGTGGGATTGGGGCAAGTATACTGACAGAGAGAGAACTGATTGGCAAACAGTAGGAATAAACAGCCTTTTTCAGAGTGGCAACCAGTGTCTAGTGGGGTACTCGAGGATCAGTGCTTGAAAATATATTTTCATGATTTAGAGATAATCTCCCCAAGTTTGCAAACAGTACAAAGGTAGGTGGAAGAGGAGTGTACTGAGAGGAGGATACAGGGATGTTTGTGTGATTTGGATAAACTGAACGAGCGGGCAAATGTATGGCAGATGTAATATAATGTAGATAAAGATGAAGTTATCCACTTTGATAGAGAAAAAAGGAAGGCAGATTGAGAAAATGGGAGGTGCAACTAGACCTGGGTGTCATTGTGGACCAGTCACAGTAAGTATGCAGGGACAGCAGGCAGTGTACAAGGAAAATATGTTAGATTTCATAGCAAGAGGATTTGAAGAGGAGTAGGGATGTTTTGAGGCAGTTGTACAGGGCCTTGGTGAGACAACAGCTGGAGTAGTTGTGCAGTTTTGGTCTGCTTTTTTGAGGAAGGGTGTTCTTGCTATGGACAGAATGCAATGAAGGTTTACCAGACTGATTCCATGGCTGGCAGGACTAAGTGATGGAGATTGAAGGTGGTCTTAACCAATCCATTCTATGAAGTTTAGAAAAATGATGGGAGATTTCATTGAAACTCAAAACTCTAAACAGACTGGTCAGGGTAAATGACCAGGGAGTCTAGAACCGGGTCTTATAGTTTTAAGTATACGCAGTCAGCCACTTCATATACATGATAAATTCATCACCCCAAGAATGATGATGAGCCTGTGGAATTCTCTGCCACAGAAAATGGTTAAGACCAAGTTGTTGCATGTGTTTTCAAGAAGGCATTTGATAAAGGTCTTGGAGCTAAAGGAATCAAAGGACATGGGGAGGAAGCAGGAACCGGGTACTGAAATGATCAGCCATTTTCACATTCAATGGCCTCCTCCTCCTATTTTATATGTTAATTGTTCAGAACAACTGGTTCTATCTTTCTGTTCTCTTGCATACTTCAGCTGTACATACAGTTATAATTCCTGACTACTTTGTAAATGAAAGCTGAGGGGAGGTGATGGTCTAGTGATGTTAATCACTGGACTATTAATTCCAGGTAATGTCCTGGGATCCAGGTTTAAATCCTACCATGGCAGATGGTGGAATTTGAATTCAATAAAAATTTGAAATTTAGAGTTTAATGATGAGCATCAATACATTCCTCCAACAATCGGCAAAAAAAAACAATGTCCTTTAAGGAAGGAAGCTGCCATCTTTGCTATAGGTCTGGAGTTACTCTAGGTAATGTTGCTGACTCTTAACTGCCCTCTGGGCATTTAGGGTTGACCAAAGTTTGGCCTCATCCACGACTGGAAAAAAAACGCCAGTTACTAACAATAACATGCTCGATTTAGCCAAGAGGAGAAACAAAAACGAAAACCACTGCCATTCGGCAACATCAATGGTTACTTCAGCTGGTTAAGTGTGTGGGGGTATGGGGACAACTACAGTTTGTTTTGTTGCACACGTGACTAAGAATATTAAACATACAGAGCTATTCCTCAATTTGTTATCTCACCATAATTTTACAGTTACATTGACCAATACTGTTTCGTACTCATACCAAATTACAAAATTATAATATCTGCATATTCTCTACACATAAGCCTAAGTTACCTTTTTTCAGCACAACATGCTGAGTACATAGTAAAATTTAGCACTTTCATACTAACAGGTTTGAATGTCTTCCCATTTCAGGAGAAATATTTGCAGAATTCTTAAGATAGGGTCTGTATCTGAGAAAATAAAATGCAGTTTTGTTTATATGCAATTCAAAACATCAGTGATGATTACTCCATCATCTCATCTGAAAGACAGCACATTTGCTATTACAACATTGTAATCCGAACTGTACTAGTGTGTCAGTCTCAATGGGTGTGTCAGGAATGGGACTGGACTCCAAATAAGGAGGGCTCTTATGGCACAATGGTAGCGTCCCAACCTTGGGCTAGGTGGTTCAAGTCCCACCTACTCCACAAGTGCATCATAAATTTTGAACTAGCCTGTTCAGACATGTTATCTAAACTGACCAAGGATCTTCACCTAAAATTGTTCTGCCTTGAAATGTTTCAAATGTGTTGTATATTTTAAGAATTTAATTCTGTTCTAAGTTTCTGCACTTGCAGTTAGTTTATTTTTACTTTAATTGTATAAAGTAAATATAAAATAACAAGTTTTTTTTCAAATGAATTGCAAAGTAAAACAAATAAATCAAGTTAGTTACATCCCTATAAACAAAATCAGAATCCACACCATGAGTCCACTTTATTACCTAATCTAAAGTGAATTTTTATTCCGCCTGATGATCAGTGCAGTGGTATATGATGATCACTAAAGTCCCATTTAAAAGTTACAAAAAACTTAAACACAGCTGAAGACAAATATGTAAACAAATTCATTGTCATGTTATTTCACAGAAAATAACAATACTTCCATTGTTTTAAATCATCTAGATTTTCAAAGCTAATACTTGAGTGTTTGTGAAGATATCTTCTACATCTTTTGTATCATTACTTGGAATTTACCTGCAAAACAAAAAAGGATAACTACTTCATTTGGGATATAAAAGCTCTTGCAATTATTTGTTTTAATTAATATCATTTTATCACTGTAGACTAACAATCATACTCTTACCTGAATTTGAATACATCCTTTAAGTCAAACTAGAGTTTTCTAAATATATTATTAAGAAACATTCAAGGAGAAAAAAATACAAGCCAGAGGTAAAAGCAGACTTTTGGCCAAATATTTTAAAAAGATAACCAACTCTCTTCACTACATTTTGTCAGAATTCGGTTTGATCGCCAAAATTAGAAATTCTGATAAAGAGTATCAAAACACATGGATGATGATCAGCTAATGTAACATGAACTAAAAATCCTCAAATGCAGCAATTAATTTTAAGACACTAATCAACTTACATGCAGGCATTGTAGTAACTTCCACTGTCACAATACTTTTAATTCCCAAGTTCGATAATGCACCTCGAACTAGTCCACAAGTAAAAGCCAAATACTGAAATAAAAGATATATTGTTAACCTCCTGTCAAGATTATTGCAAATCAATATTAAATTAAAAACTCAGTTAATTCACAATCAAGTGTCTATTAAATTTGAGTATGAGACACACAAGGTTACGCATTTCCAAGTGTACTGATATTGCTAAAGCTAGACAGTGCCACAATTTAGTGAGCATTCATGAAGAATGAGTTTGAAAAGATTGTTAGTAGAAGATACATCTGAATCATGCCCCATGAAATACTGAGGTGCACAAATTTCTCACCTTTTAATAATGATCTATTTGTAACATTATTTTGCCCGAATAGATGACTACACCATAGGCAATACTGCAAACACCCACCCCCAACCTGTGGCACATCCACATAATATGCTCTTCTAGTTCTTGGATCTCTTAATCATAATTTTTGTCTAATACTACAATAATTTGCTCAAATCAACCCATCACCATCACGGCCTTCTTATTGCTCTTCTCAATAGTCCCTGTGAGGGAAAGCATTATGTTTGCAGTTCACCAACCTTAATTAAGATGTTACTTGCACTTCATGTACACACTCCAACCCATCTTATTCCAACCTGTACTCCCATCTAATCGCTTACTTCTGAACCAATTTTAAACATTTTTTTGCCTCTTAATTCTCTCCACTCTGCTTTCTTCCTGGTGACCATCCATTGAGAAAATAATTTAAATCTTCACCATAACAACAGATAATGTTTCACTGAAGACATTCCCCAGTCCCACTTCTTTCTGGATGCAAACCTCTTGCGTATCGCAATTCCAAAGTCCCATCCCCCCGCACCATTTCTCCAGCCCCACACAAAGCTATCTTATCCTGAGTATAGAAATATCAGGATATGCTACTGGAGGTATTCCAGACATTACTATCTTGGAGACCCTGTTTCTTAATTTCCTCCTGAGACACTTTTCAGATCCTCAACATTTCTCTTTCCTACATCACTACTTCCCATGTGGACTATGACTACAGGCTGTTCCCCTTTCGCTCTCAAAGATATTGTGCAGCCTCTTTTTTTTTTGCCTAACACTAGGGAAGTATCATAGTCTATGGTTTCCCCACAGAAGAAGATTAGTCTCTCCCACTCTCAGGGTGAGTCCATAGATGGCTAAACAGATGATGTAGCTACCACAGGTTCTGTTAAACTTGGGAGCAGGTGGTGATCTCAGGAAGAAGTGGGTGGGGCATCGGCCTGGCCTCTGCTACTTCCCCTTGATGGCAAATCTCAAGGTACTCAGCATCTTCCCCGATGCCCCTCCTCAACTTTGGCCGGCCTTGGACCAATAATGTGAGAATGCTGTACAGCACCAGTGAGGCCAAGAGGGTTTCACTGAAGCACTTCCTCAATCCATCTGGGGGGGTCCCCTATCATTTCAGAGCTGGGAGTAAAGTGCTTGCTTGGGGAATCTCATGTCGGTCATGCGGATGACATGCCTAATCCATCGTAGCCGATCATGGGTGGTCAGTGCCTCAATGCAGGCATGTTGGCACGTCTTCCAGCAGGTTTGCAGGATCTTGCACAGACGCAGTGGTGATACCGCGCCGGCACCTTGAGGTATCTGCTGGAGACAGTACATGTCTCAGAGCAACGTAGGAGGGCAGGAACCACCACAGCTCCATAAATCATGAGCTTGATGTCGGAACTGATGTTGTTGTCCTCAAACGCCTTTTACATCAGGTGGCCGAAGGCTGCACAAACACATCGGAGGCAATGTTGGATCTCTTCATCAATAGCAGTTTTGGCCAAAAAGAAAGTTGGGGGCTAGAAAGCATATCTCTTGGGATTACATTAAGCAGTCACAGAATTATTTAGCTATGAAATTCCCTACAACTCAGTAAATTTCTAGATTTTGCTGTCAGAAATAACCCCACAAACATTGGTACCCTGTCAACAAGTTACCCTTTATTTACATGTGCATAGTATAAGACACTGATCCAGCTAGCTCAAAGCCAGCTCAGAGAGTGAACAGAACCTCAAACTCCTGTTTTTCTTTTACAGCTTCAAACAAATAGAAATAAGCAGAAAGCAAACCCAGAAAACAAACAAACACAATAACCAGTAAAGAAAAATAAAAATTCAAGATAAACTCCTCCTCAGTAGGAAGACACCAACAGCAGTAAATAAGATACACTGACTGTGTGGTTCCAGGCTGTTCATAAAAATCTCTGGTTCACTAATGTCCTTTAGGGAAAAATGTCTACCATCCTTACCTAGTTTGCCCTACATTTAACTTCAGACCAACAGTAATGTGATTGACTCTTGCTTGGCCCTGAAATGGCACAGTAAGCCAGTCAGTTTACGGGCACTTAGAGATGGGGAATAAATGCTGGCTTTTCTATTTACATTTCTATTTTTTGTCAGCTCTGATAAAAGATTATCAACTTCAAACATTAACTCTTTCTCCTGTAAGTACTGCCAGACTTGCTGAATATTTCACCTCAAATTATTATTATTAGAGAAAATATATATTCCAACTCAAGTGATCAGGCAAGTAAATGAGGAATCAAATTGGAGTTTTTTTGGAGGGAATTAGCTATACTACTGCAATTAACTTTATTCACTAAAGAAGTTGCACCTAAAATGTTACTTCTTTCATACTTAGAAAAAGAACAGTCTTCATTACCTATTTAGCAGTTTAGATATTTTCATCTGTTTGGTTCTGTAGCAAGAACCTTTACAATGATCAACCAGAATCCAAGATGCATATATTGTAAATTTTGCTCATTATATTCAAGGGAAGTGATCTAGGCACTGCTGAAAATCAAAGAAAAAAATGAATGTCATTCACAACATCTAATCCACTCGAAGCTTTCCACTGTGACTTTTCAAATACCTATCTTGAAACAAAATCTGCACAACCTCAAGTCTATATGGAATTAGAACGAGACAGACAGCTTCAGCAGATCTCCATGAAATGTAATTTTTTGTTACTTAACCAACACAGCTATAGTGGGCTTCATATTAGATCTTGATTAATGTTCTTTATTATTTCTGTTCAGATTTTGAAGAATATTCCTATATTTAATTAACTTGTACATTAATTTTAAAACCAGAAAGTAAACCCTGGTCTTTCCTCTCCCAAGTGCAGAAACAAAAAGAAATTTTGCTAATTTTATTAAAGTTATTGCCGTAAAAGTATTTTCATTGAATCACTGTATTTTGGAGCACAGAATTTATTTTAATTCTGTTTCGCACCACTCTATCAACAACCTGGTTTCAGGCACAATTCCACATTGCTTCATTCCAATGAAATTTACTCTTTATCAAATATTGATTTTGCTGTCCCACAGGATTCATGTTTTTTGATCAATAATTCACTATTTATGAATGACTTACATAATAGGCACCAAACCTTTCTCCTTTAAATCTGTCATAATCATCCCTTTCCCCAAAGGGAAAGGCTCTGACCTTGCTGTTCCTGAAAACTATCACCCCATCTCTAACATTCCAAGGACTTTGAACAAACTGTCACCTCCCAAACCAATGCCCATCTTTCCCTGAACACTTTTAACCCAAACAGATTTCAGTCCCTGTACCTACTCTGCTGCTGACAAGGCGGCTAGTGCAATATTTTACCTAGCTCAATGTCGTGAGGGGGGTGGGGAGGAGGCGGCTCCAGCCCGATAAGTCGATTCTCCTGCTCCTCGGATGCTGCCTGACCTGCTGTGCTTTTCCAGCAACACACTCTCAACTAGTAACAAAGTCAGCCAGCTGGACCTTAGAGAAAACAAGTTTCCTGATTGGACCAGATTAACAGTCTGATGTAAAAGGATGAATGTCAGGGATATTAAAGGTCCTGAATGCCTGACTGAGGAGCAGAACTATTTATTTATTTATAAATAAAAAGGCTATTTATAAAGGCTATTTATTTATTTATAAATAAAAGAGTGAATGGTGCCAGGATGACAGCCTTTGAAGAGTTTAAAGTTGGTTAGTTGATTGGATCACTGAGCCACGAATCAGTTATCAGTCCAATTCAAAATGCCTCCACTTCATTGAGAATCCAAGGTACCCAAATGCTGTTTTGGTTAAGCAGCCTGGCCAGATGCTCAGGTGTCAAAATAAACCATCTAGAGTGTAATGCTTGAGATTATATCTCAAACATCCTGTCACCAGAACAGCTCCCCAGCTCATCTTTGAATAGGGGGTGGGGGCTTGTCATGTTGTGGGGTTTCAGTCAGGGCATCAGTATAACGTTTCATCAGGACAATATTCATCCAGTGTTGCATTGAAGTGTCATCTTAGATTAGATTATTTGCTTGAATGTCTGGAGCAGAGCTTTATGCCACAACCTTCTGGCTCCAAAGGGAAACTGCTACCACTGGGCTGAGGGATTACAGGAAATACAATTATAAGCTATCAAGCAGAAAAGAAATGCAAGCAAATTTACTAAGGTTCATCATTAGTGCCTTAACTACTGAAGTGATGCTGTGCAACCTTAAGTGTTTCCCCTGTATACACTGAGTACAACAAATGACAGACTATCAAAGCAAGTCACTTAAGATTTGGGTAAAGGCAAAATGTTTAAGATTACTTCGAGTAAACGCAACCCCCGAAAAAAATTCACAATGCCAAGTACAAGAGGAGTTTGTTTGCCTCCTAAAACAGTCCAAAATCTTGATTAGAGTTCATACTTTAAGAGTGAAGTTCAGCCTAATTAGTACTCAAATCCACATTTATTTCCCGAATTGAATTTTCAGTTCACATTAGTCTTCATACTACACAATTTTCCATGAACCAAGATATAAATGCAATAAATTATACAAGGATACTAGTGAGCGAGCCACTGTCCCCTACATCAAAGGCATCTCAGAAATGACTGCCAGACTTCTCAGACCCCTTGGCATCATGGTAGCCCATAAACCCACCAACACACTAAAACAGCAGCTAATGAACTTGAAACACCCTATACAGACAACAAGCAAAAACTAATGTCATTTACAAAATACCGTGCAAGAACTGTAACAAATACTACATTGGACAAACACGCAGAAAACTAGCCACCAGGATACATGAACATCAATGAGCCACAAAATGACATGACCCTCTCTCAATAGTATCCTTACACAGATGAGGAAGGACACCACTTTGACTGGGCCAACACATCCATCCGAGGACAAGCCAAACAGAGACATGCACGAGAATTCCTAGAAGCATGGCATTCCAACTGGAACTCTATCAACAAACACATTGACTTGGACCCCACTTACTATCCCCCAAGAAAAAGAACAGGAAATGACTTCACCACAGGAAATTATGTCACCAACCCAAGGAAACCCAAACATACAAATAGAAAGCAGGAAACACCAATAATGCTTTGTCCAGAGGATCACTGACGATGTTACCCAGTATGATGACAAAATGTCTGAAAATGAACCTTCCAGCTTAGCTAGCAAACCTACATCCACATTTGGCCACCTGGATACAGAACTGGCTGGCCCATAGAAGACAGGGGGTGGTAGTAGATGCAATGTATTCAGCCTGGAGCTCAGTAACCAGATAAGGGGAAATGCTTTCAGGATGGCTACTTGTAGAGTGCCACAGTTAGATTAGATTAGCTTAGTTTAGTTTACTTAGTGTTATTTACAATGTATGAATGACTTTCATGAGGAAAGTAAATATACTGTAACCGTGTTTGTAAATGACAAAATAAAAACATGGTTAATCAAATGATGAGTGTGCCATGGGGTATAGCAATGTTAATTGAATAGGCAAAACTTTGATAGATGGAACAGAGTATGGGAACTGTAAAGCTGGGAAAATAGTGCAGATGAATATTTAAGTGGAGAAAGACTGCAGACAAGGTAGAGAATGAAGGGATTTGAGCTGAAAATTTGTTGCTGGAAAAGCGCAGCAGGTCAGGCAGCACCCAAGGAACAGGAGAATTAACGTTTCGGGCATGAGTCCTTCTTCAGGAATTTGGCAATGGGATTTGGCAGTCCTTGTGTATAAATCACAAAAAATCTAGCATCTAAGTTCAGCAGGTAATAGGGAGTGTTGGTTTTATTTAAATGAATGGAGTATAAAAATAACTTATTCAAACTAAACATGCCACTAATCATATTACACAGTGAATAATTTTGGTCCCTTATCCAAGGAAAGATATAGTGGCATTAGAGTCAGTCCAGAGAAGGTTCACTAGGTTGATCCCAGGTATGAACGACTGCCTTATGAGGAGAAATCAAATATGTTAGCCTGTACTCAATGGAATTTAGAAGAACAAAAGGAGAGCTTAATGTAAGATACAAGATTCTTAAGGAACTGGAGAGGGTAGAGCAAAATGGTCATTTCCCCTTCTGAGAAATTCTAGGACCAACCAGCATTTTCAGAATGAGGGGTGGCCCATTTAATGTAAAGACAAGGAATGTTTTCCTTCATACTGCAGTGAATTTATGGAATTCCACACTGCAGAAAGCTGTAAAGGCTGGATCATTAAAGATTTGTCTATATGAGCCTTGAAGATATTTAATCAGCAAGAGAATCAAGGATTATTCGGAAAGTGGAGTTGAATCTTATTGAATAAGAGATTAAACTGAATGGGCTGAATGGCCTACATCTGCTCCTACATTTTATGATCATTCCATAATTCAATGACTCTGCATAAAAATCTCCTCCTATATAATCCCTTCACTCTCAATTGTCTTTTAAATGGACCAACCTCCACCACCAATTGAAATGTAATTCTGTAGTTACAATAAAACCTTTTTAAAAAACCAGTTAAATCTTCAACTGATGAGCCAACTTTTTTTTAACTGTTCTATCAGTTATATTTCATAGCTTAATTCTTTCCAGATCATCAACATGTGGCTCTGTGAACTCATTTATTCATTCAAATTAACTAGACATTGTACCTTAGGTGCATGTTCCAAATATTGTTTCCCTGCAGACATCTGAGTCAAGAGGCGGAATTTATTGTCTTGGAGCACATAAATACCCTGTAAAGTTAAGTGTGAAGGTATCAACACATTAACAAGACAATGACATAGCAATCTAAATGTTATGATAAAACTCAGCATTACACATTAAACTAACTTGATTGACTCCAAGGATACTGAGGGTACTGCATTGCCATATGCATCATTCTTTGGTTGAGACACTGAACATAAGGCCATCTTCCTATAATTCAAGGAAATTCTACAAATTCCATTAGCACTATTCAAAGAAAAGCAGGGAGTTCTGTGCCCTAGTCAGCATGTCCTCTTTAAATGACAAAAATAAAATGAATTGGTCAGTCATCCAATTGTAGAGGATGCCACAGTAATAAAACACAAGTTCCTGTCTGCAGTTCTTCGGATGGAGGCATCCTGATCCTGTTCATGGTTTTACAGAAGGGGGACTAACAGTCCCATTTGCTTTCGTAAATTGTCAGTTGAGTTTCTCAGGTCAACTTGATGTACTTGATGGTATCACCACATGAAACCTAAAAAAACGTTTTAACTACAGAATTTTACAGAACCAAGGAAGTCCGTTTTCTTAAAAAGTTATCCACAGAGTCACAATGTTCTGTCCTTTCCTCACATCATTTTAGATTCTTCTTACCTACTCATTCTGCACTAGATAAAGTACACAGAGATCCGAAGAGGAGAAACGAAGTTAGACCTCAGATAATGGAACCACATTTTCTTAAAATAAAATATGACAAACCAACTTGCATTTGCACTTGTTCTAATTGTTATGGTCCAGACTAGAATCCACCCTCCAGCCAAAGTATATAATGGAGATAGCCTAGACCTTAACTTTTGTATGTTTAAAAGGCAAGTGTAAGGCATTGTGTTCCAGATATGGTTTGACTGGTCCACCACTAGACTTTAATCAAAACACACTTTATTGTTACAACACAGTAAAAATACAACAAAAAGAATTAGTACAACTTTATTGAAATACTTAATGTATATATTGGTTACCCACTAATCATCAACTGTTCCAATATAGGCAACATCCCATAAACACACCCCTTGGCAAAGGCGATTCAACAATGTTATTAAAATCTCGTGTTGCATCTCTCCAGTCCAGTAGAAAGAAATAATCTGCCCCTTTTGATTTTCAAAGAGGATGCATCTCCATCCAAGATTTCACTCTAGCAGCAGAGAACTCAAGCTTTCAACTCCAGTAGCCAGCAAAACCTACTCAACTAACTGAAAGCAAAACTAAAGTCTTTGGGTCTGAGAGCCGGACCCCATGATTAGTTTGTCTTACATTTTAGAAACAAACACCCAGGGAGAATTCAAAAGCAGTTTACCAACTGCCTGTCTGAATTTTGGTGGCATTTCAGCACCACCGTGACAACACTCCTCTACAAGAGAAACAGGACAGAACCCATGTCTATAAGGCACAATATCATCACAGATTCCTAAAGCATGAAAACAAATCATTCAGTACAGCCAGTCCACTGCAACCATAATCCCAAACTAATCTAGTCCCATGGTCTTGCACTTGGCTGATATTCTTCCATACATTTCTTATTAATGTACTTATCCAAAATATCTTTTAAACATTGTTACTGCATCCACCATTTCCTCAAAGTTCACTCCACACACAAACTAAGTCCTTTTTAAAATCTTCTTCCTCTCACCCTAAAAATATACTCCCTCGAGTTGAAATCCCCCACCCTAGGGAAATGACACCTGCTTTCCAGCTTATTTATACCCCTCCTGATTCTATAGACCTCGGAGGTCACCCCTCAACCTCCTATGCACCAGTGAAAAAAACTCCCAGTCTGTACTTATGCCTCAAACCCTCCATTCCTGACAATATTCTGGTAAATCTGTTCTGAATCCTGTCTAGCTTGATAATATCCTTCCTATAACAGGGTGGAGGCATATGTCATTATTTATTTTGCCAGCTATATCAGAAAAATTCATTTTAAAAAATGGAGTGACCGAACTAACAAGCTTTAAAATATACAAATTACTTACCTGATGATTAGTCCGAAGATTGTCAATCTGTTTTTTAAATACACTGGTCCAAAAATCTTTACAAATGAATTTCATGACATCCAGTTCATCCTTGAATCGTGCAGTATCTTTAGTAAATCTGTAATAAAATCAGCTGAATTATGAACATCCAATTACATTAACTGAACATTATTAATATCTAAATACTATTTCAAAGCTGGGATAAGTACATAAGCAAAATGTAAAAATAGCATCCTGCAAACACTAATTTCACTGAATGAAGAATTCAACTTATAAATCTGTCTTTAAATGAACTGCTGGCTCCTTTTAGCAGTGACGTAATTTTAAATTTAAAGCAGGCATGAGTGGAACACATGAAGTTGACAGGGCTTGAGCTTTATTGATATAAACTATCTATACTGATGTCAATAATTTCTTTAATATCAGCTCCTTCCCAAATTAATTCTAACCAATATTGATCATGTCTGTGTTGGCACTAAATATAGCAAAGAGCGAGTTATTTTTATATCAAAGCAATCATGGATAGGAGTAGATGATTGGTAACATATTCAATTCTGTAGTTTAAAAGTATAGAGCTCCCATACTTTATTGGCAGCAACACTAAAATACACACACTCTCAAGTATTGTAGATTTAATAACAATACTTTTGTGCATTGGTGGAAGTCTGTGACCTGGAATCAGTGATAAATATTTACAGCCATTCTATGGTATCATTCCGCATAAAATGTATGATGTGGTCTGAAGCCTTTGAACCAGTGTTTATCTGTATTTCAAATCCTATTCTAAAAAGGAAGACAAACTGCAGAGACACTGCTCAGAACGCAGGAACACACATCAGAGAGGTGCTTTGCAAAAGTTTTTTTTTTAAAGTTGCCCGATATGCAAATATTGGCCATCTAAAGGCACAGAATCCATCAATTATAGATGCAATACACTGGGAATTCTAGAAACAAAAACACAAGATAACCTAAGCCACCACACATGCAACTATTGGCAGCAATTACATTACTGAATTAGAGAAACTAACAAAGAGATAAGATTAGGAAACCACTCAAAGAAATCATTGATGGGGAGGAACTGGAAGGCACAGAACCGGTTGTTCCTGATGAGTTCACAAAGGCTGGAATGGAGATGGTTTTGAACTGCTAACAAAATAGCTACAGTAGGTATTGAGGAAAAAATAGATTGCTTCATATTATTTCCATTACACAGGAAAATACCACAGGTGCTTAAATAAAAAGTAAAAAACAGAAAATGCTAGAAATAATTCTCTGACAGGTCCAAAAGCAATTTATGGCATATGGTTTGTTTCGTTTCTAAACAATAAAATGGCAGTCAATTCAAATTAGTTATTTTTCTGCCATAACAAATCATACTTATCATATTGGTTAGCCTCATAAAATAATATTTTATACCTTGCTTAACAGGGTTTGCTATTGTGATGTTTGACTAATTCCAGATTTTTTTTTAAAAAGTCAAACTCAAACCAAGCAAAATTTGGAGCTAGTGCTGCAGAATTCTCTCCAGCCTGTACTCCCTGAAAAATATTCCAGCAAAGCAATTATGAATTAGCCCTAATATTTCTTGAATATGATATATAATCCCACAGAAGTGACAATTCCATGTGGCACAAGCTTCTTGCTTTATGGCCAGCAAAATAGATATCCAAATGCTAAACAATTGAGTTGAAGACTTGACTATGCATTACAAATGCAAAAAAATGTTACTTACTTTTAATTCCTGTTTTTCTCCCCACCCCCACAAAAAAGTGTACTAATATGATTTGTGATCAGATAGAACAATTAGGATACAGACCACTAATTTATTGTTCAATCGCTTCAAAAGCTGCCACTGCTTGCTACCTTTCAATTAGTCCTTGTCCCACTCTGAATCCCATGTTTTCCAATTTGGTGACACATCTTCCACTTTCCTAAGAAAAGGAAAGAAGTATTTAGTTGCATAACTTATGTATTGCCAAAGCACATGGCGGAATTTATGTACTCGTAGATTAGATTTCTCACTTGTTAAGAGTTTTCATGTATTCAAATAATTTATTGACTGAATAAGCTGCCCCGGTATGAAAATAACTTTCATTTTATGTTGTACAGTAAATAATGCAATGTTTTGATATGCCAACATGCACCAATGATGCAATACTAAATGAGTTTCAATTGGCAAGTTAAAATTCAATTCTCATAACTCGAAGTTTCTTACCTTGAGAAAAACAAACATGATAGATTTACTTTGCTAAGTACAAATTCCAGTCAAGTTGTATCTCATTTAATTCAGACTCCTATCTTAGAATTATCCTGCTCTCTGAACACTGACTAATTAACATTCAAAAACACGATCCAATTTTAGAAATTTAAATACTTTAAGTAGGAATAGAAATATTTGCAAATTTCACATCCAAGTCAATGCAACAACATTCTAGAATTTCAAATTTCTGCAAGCTTTGATATAACACACAAGTGGACATGGCTTTCTACTTGAAGATATCGGTTTTGAAATTCTAATATTTCAAAAGAAAGACACTTTCAAAATATTCTGTTGTTGGGGCATGCAAAGTTGAAGTAATGGAAAAAAACAAAATCAAAAAACAATCAGCAGAATCATCACCAAACTATTGACAAAATTACTATTTATGCATAAACAGATTCTAGCTACTAGTAAACAGCTATGAAACGTCAACATAAAACTCTTTGTTAAAACACTAACCCTTTCTAAAAACACCTCTTACACACAGATAGATAACTCAGTGTTGTAATGGTGGAGAGAAATACTGAAAAGGGGTGCCTGTTCAAGAGGTTCAGTGAGATTATTCTTTTAGTGTGTCAGCACTTCTGCTCCTTGATTTTCCTTCTCCAAGTACTTTCACTTGCTTGCAGGAGGCAAATGGCAACTATTTCACAAGAACATTTCTCTGACTTCTTGTTTAAATGCCACAGCTTACATCAAATGAGGAGGAAAATAAACTGTGTTTTTTCCTTTGCAGTAAGGACAGCTCCTTATTTTCAGGATTTCTGGCGACTTTCAACCCAAGCATTCACACACAAAAGTCTATAGTACTATAGTTGGCAGACAGAACACTTCTCCATTCAAAACTGGCCAACATTCTCAAGACCAATCAGCTACTTGTGACTGGTCTTGGCTCCAATCTGTAAATAGACTTCCCTCACTGCTTGAACTACGAAGCACTTACAATGAGTGTCAGGTAAGTTGTTTTTATAAAGTCTAATAATCCTTTCCACAACCCTTGATTGTTAAAAACAATAATTTTCCTATTTCAGTCTACAATCAAAAATACAGAAAAGATTGCATCTTAAGTTAATGATTTGTGGTGTTGTAAAGCTAAATAAATTGTAGGTCTTTTTGTTCATAAAATATACAAAACCAAGTGTGTAATGTGTAAGACAGAGTGACAGTGACAGAGAATCAAAAATGAAAGAATTTTGGATGCTGGTGTTAGGTTCTTTTCCCGAGGTTTCACACACCAGATGCAATTCACACACACCAACTTCGGCAAATAGTTAAAAGTTTAATTAAAGCTTGTACAAGCTAAGTAACCCCTTTGACCCTCTTCGCTGGTCATGCGAAGTTGAGTTGCGAGGCCCCAAACAAAGAAAACACATCCCCTTTATTCAGGTCAGTTGGTAATGCTCACAGATACTCTGTCCACTCCTCCCCCTCCCATAATCATGTTACCCTGGATACAATAGGAGGAGGTGGTCATCCTTGAAGATAATTTAAATGTAAATGCCCTAATCATGGGGAATTGTTATGTAAACAATTTCCTCACTCAGTGATCTCCAAGACAATGTAGGTGTGATATGTTCTAGCTTCAGGGGATGGCTATGAAAGCATTTCAGAATGGAAGGGATTGAATGAGAGTTTAAATTTGATAAAAAGGAGGAGAGTAGTGGTAAATGGCTGGCCACATTAAGTGTGAGTCATCCACATTCCTGCATTAATGTTAACTCCCCCCTTTAACATTACAATAATGTCCAGAGAGATAGTACAATTTAATCTTTCAACAGTACACTGGAAATCAGAAACAAAACTAGAAATGGATCGAAAAATTCAGAAGGTCTGGCAGTTTCAGTAGAGAGAAAACAGAATTAACACTTCAGGTCCAGTGATCCTTTGTCAGAACTGACAGCCAGGAAAACATTTGTGTATATGCTAAAGAGATGGAATGAGTGAAAGAGAGAAAAAAAATAGTTGAGCAGACAAAATGGATGGGTGAAAGTCAGCCTGGGAGAATGACTAGTTACTTATAGGCCTGTTAATGGCTGACAATGGGTTATTTGGAGTAGCAACTCATGTGATGACAGGGCCTGGTGTGTGGGGGTTGGGTAAGGAGACGGGAAAAAGGTGCTTAGGCCCTAAAATTATTAAACTTTATAGAGTCCAGAGGTTGCATGATTCCAAGCAGAAATGAGATGCTGTTCTTCCAGCTTGCACAGAGTTTTACAGGAGCACTGTAGCAAGCCCAAGACAGATGTTGGCCAGGGAACATGGTGTTGTGTTGAAATGGCAGGCAATCAGAAGCTCAGGGTCATTTTTGCAGAATTAATCTCACTCATAGTAAGAATCATCATATTGAATTTCTAACCAATTGAAACAACAATAAAATGGAGAATTACCCTCCAGTTACAGTAAGAAAGAGAAACATTGAAAAAGGATATTGTAAATGTAATGATATTCTTTTACAGTACACGTTGATGGCTATGAATCACTAATATAAAACGTTAACTCAAGTTAATGAAAAGTCAGGTACTGACAGGTACACTTGCAATGTTAGCTTAGCATTACTAAAATCGCCAATACTAATTCAAAGATATTTTAATGTGAATATTCTACATTTCTTCAGGTTAGGATCTTAACAGATCATTGAAACACACCTTTATAATATGATTATTACAATTTTAAAAAGTATGTAGTCAAAAAAGCTAGTTAGCATAGCAAACATTTTCCAGGTAGAGTTGCATTTCACAGTTAATAAATTAAAATAACAATAGTATTCATATTTGCACCTCTAGAGGTAGTTTCTTTATGCTAGCAACTACCTAACTAGGTAACTGAAATAAATGAGAAAAAAGTTCACTGTGTTCAAGCTGACTCAGTGGATCTACTCTAAATTCTATTTTGTTTAGTGACAAGATAAAAATCTCCCACGATTTGTCAATTAAAGTAAAGCTTACCATCTATTTGCAATGCCACTCTAAATCAGTCACAATATTTGCATTCTATTGTCCTGCCCTATGGTTAATTCGATCACTGACACCTCTTACAAAAATTGAGCAATGGTTAGCAACTCAGTAATGGAAGTAGTTTTAAGAATTAAAATATATTCAAAATTTGAGAGCTGCCGAATAAAAAAAATACACATGCTGTCAAAGCTTTTCATCTTGCACTGATCACACTTGAATCACAAGAACACCAAATTTTAAAGGGAATAACAATTTATACTGCTGGAGAAGGTGGTACTCAGTTGTTTGACAAATGAACTCTGATTAGCAGAATTAGTGCTATATACCAGGGAACAGTTAAGTACCAAACATTTGATTAAATTCAAACCAGGCAAGTTGATTGACTGGTCAAATCACTGCCATTAACAACACACCACTGGCTGTCCCCAAGCTTCTGTATGATTGAAAACACGTGAATGCATGGATGTGTTCTGTTTGCATACATTAAGAAATCTTCATGACATTGAGATGCCAGTGTTGGACTGGGGTAGACTAAGTCAGATGGTTATAGTCCAAACAGGTTTATTTGTAATCACAAGCTTTCAGAGCACAGTCCCTTTGTCAGTGAAGTGAGAGAAAAGAACCACAGACACAGGATTTATAGACAGTGAGATCAAAAGATCATACAACCGGTATGCATGGGCAAAGTTAAAAATCATACAACACCAGGTTATAGTCCAACAGGTTTAATGGCATCTCTAAATCAAAGGTATGAGTGGAGTGTAAGAAATTTTCAGTTAGTTGTTTTGGTTTAGCGCCATGTCATGCAAGATCAATGGGTGGATCTTAGTTTCAAGCCAAGAACATGATTAAGTTTCCTACAATTCTGCTTTCATTATGGTACCTCACTGGTGACTTTAGTTTTTATACTATGTGAACAGAAACCAATTTAAAACAATTGTTTCACTTTGTTTGTTTGCTTTCTTTTGTTCTTCCTATATTGCATGCAACTTCCTTCCTTCCAAATTGCTGTGGCACTGGCTACATGGACAAGTATTAACTGCACTATTCCCTCTCCAGTGGGAAATATTGATTGTCCAGTGCACACTACTTCAATTAGAACGGTTAGATCCTGCAATATAGTAGCTTAGTGCTGGGTCAACTGCACGTCAAATAAACATCATTGTTCCATAATCTAGAAAATCCATTGTTGTCCTGCTTCCCCACTTCTTTCAATGAAACTTGTAACGAATAACAACTATTTAAACAAATTCTCACATACATTCCAGTTATAAAAATAAATTCTTGGCAATAATAGTGAGTGCATGCAATAAACAGTCTTGGGAGCACAGTCAAACAGGACACAAAAATTGATGAATTGGGTGGACATATAGCAGATGAAATTTAATGCAAAAGAGAGAGTCAGTACATTTTTCTAGCAAAGAACCAGGACACAATGTAAAGAGCATGCAAAACTCAGAGCTCTCAGATTGTACTTGTACAAATGGGTGAAGGTGTTACAGCAGGTTCAAAAGGCATTTGGAGACCATTTTTAAAAATTTTATTCATGGGATATGAAGATTAATAGCTGGGTGAGCATTTATTGCCCATCCCTAACTGCCCTTGACAAGGTGGTTGTGAGCTGTCTTCTTGACCCCTGCAGTTCTTGGGATGTAAGTATCCCCATAGTCTTATTATGAAGACAGCCTGAAATTGACCCACAGTGATGGAATAGCAATCGTGAAAAAAAAAGTGCAGTTCTTAGTTAGGATATTGTGTGGCTTCTAAACAACTCAAGTCCTGGTATTCCCATGCATCAATTGCCCTTATCCTTTTAGTTGGAAAAGGCTGTGTGTGACGATGCAGACAATGTAATAAGGTTATTTTAATCCTGGATTTTTTTTGGGAGAGAGTGTAAAGGCAGAGGTGAAGAGGAGTCTAGGGAGCTAGAAAGCTAAAACAGTTTAACAATGGAAGGGAAGTGGCCAGTTCTCCCAGTTCAGGGTTTTTTTTTTAAAAACGCTGGAGTAGTCAAAATATGTTTTGAGTACCAGAAAGGTTGCAAGCTTCAGTAAATGATTCTTAATTGACTTTCTCTGAAATCTCTCTGGATGTTGTTCCATCCTGCTTGTAAGAATATGTGTTTGAACTTACATATTTGCCAAGGGATGTGTTGATGGGATGTCACTATACTGGAACAGTTTATTAGTTGTTACTGTATCAAGTATTTGGTTAAGTTTTCCAATAGTTAGAAGTTATTCTAAATTCTGCTTCCTTTTGTACTTTAACTGCAGTGTTTAAATAAATGGTTGTTACCTGGAACACCCACTTCACATCTACCTTTAAAATAAGAAAAGTTAGATTCTAGGCTACCTTCATAAAAATATTTTGACGGGGTCTGGGATGGTCCATAACATGTGGTTTTAAATGTCACATCAAAAGCCTTCATGTGCTCCTGAAGTCATGGAAGTAGGTGGAACACATTGCTGCCAAAATGCATCAGTGGTGAAGTGAGTGAATGTTGAAGATGATAAATGAAGTGTCAAACCAAGTTGCTTTACCCTCAAAAATGTCAAGTATTTTGAATCTTGTTGGAACTATACTCATCTATGCAAGCGGAGAGTATTCAAACCTCAAATGGCAGACTAGCTTTAGGGAATCATTTACCACCACGTTCCTCAACTTTGACTAGCTCTGTAGTTGGAAGAGCAAGTCAAATGATAAAACCAGAATGTTGAATTTGGGGGATTCAGCAAAATATTACTAAAATGTCTAAGAGAGATCCTTAGATTCATTCATGTTTGAGATTGTCATTAACAATGTCCGGCAACTTCATACCACACATCAGGCTAGGCCTAGGTCTCAACAGTGGCTTGGATAGTTCAAAACAAATAAATTGCAAGGTTAAAAGAGCATAGGAGATCAGTTGCTTATACAGGAAACCATCACAAACACAACAGGCTAACCAAAATCTATGCTGTAATACTTCTATTTATGAATTACAAAGGAATCATTTGCATACTATCTTTACCTTGACATAAAGCGGTCCCTGCTTTGCAGTGACACAAACAAGGTTGCCGACAGATTTATTTTGAACCTATTGGTTTCAGATCCAACTGCAGTAAAAATACAGTTCACATATCAAAGCAGGACCAAGAAAAATGAATCAAATGCAAAAGCATCTCAATGTTTGTCCCTTTTTTCCCTTTCATGACGGGATCACACTGGCAAATCCAGCATTTCATGTCCATCCTAATTATACTTCAGATTGTGTTTAGCCATATTCTTTAACTGACAAGGCTCCATCCCTGCTATTCGATGTGGAATTCCAGACAGTGCCTTTTTTAAATTCACTTGTCCAGCGTTTCCAAGGCACAAGTTAGGAAATGTGACAGAATACTCACAACTTTTGCCAAGGGGCATGCAGTCCAAACAACATTCGAGAAGTTGACACCATTTAGGACAAAGCAATCAATGGCGCCACATCCACAAGTATCTACTCCCTCCACCACTGACACTCAACAGTATGTGCTATCTACAAAATGCACTGCAGAAATTCACCACACATCTTATACAGAACCTTTCTAACCCACAACAACTTCTAATTAGAAGGACAAGGGCAGCAGATACATGGGAACACCAACTACAAGTTCCTCTGCAAGTCATTCACCATCCAAACTTGGAAGTGTATTGCTGCTCCTTTTTTGTTGCTAGGTGAAACTCCTAGAATTCCCAAAGGGCATTGTGGCTATACCTACAGCATGTGGATTGCAGTGGTTCAAGATAACAGCTCACCACCACCTTCTCCAGGACAACTAGGGATTGGCAATAAAGTCAAAACGTGTAGCACTGGAAAAACTCAGCAGGTCAAGCAGCATCAGAGGATCAGGAGAATCAACATTTCAGGCATAAGCCCTTCATCAGGAATGTGGTGGGGGCAATAAAGACTGACCAACCAGCATCATCCATGTCTCATGAATGAACATATAAAAGAAAATTCATTAATACGATGTGAGGCAGTTGATACCTTTGAAAACATGGTGTGGTGAACCACTTTTTTGATCTGCTGCAGTCCATGTGCTGTAGGTTAACCCACAATTACTCCAACATGGACCCACAAAAGTTATCTCACAGGAGTATAAAACAAAGTATGATGCCATACCACAGAAGGAGTTTGAGGTTAGAAGACCAGAAGGATGACAATGTGAAAACAAGGATGCGAACGTTTGAATCAAACGTTGCTTGACCATGACCAAAGGGTATCTTTAGGTCAAGACAAAAGCAAATTACTGCGGATGCTGGAATCTGAAACCAAAAGAGAAAATGCTGGAAAATCTCAGCAGGTCTGACAGCATCTGTCAGGAGAGAAAAGGATTGTTATCCACATCCATTTCAAAGCCATCAACCACTGCGAAATTGACCATTTCAACAACAACATACAAAACATGCTAACTGGGCAGTGAACATTCAAATCTCATGCCTAACATAGTCTAAGCAATAAAAAAAAGACACGAAATGTAAACGTGAAGATGAGCCATTAATTTAACTACAGCCATTAAAACTGTATCGACAGCCATTTAAACTGTACGGCACTTTACTTAACATTCAACTGGAATTTTAGGTAATTTGAAAGGAATTGTAGAAAGATGCTAAGTATGTTTATTTTTCCAAAAATCTGAAATTGAGGAATTTAAATTCAAATTGCGAATTTTAAGCTTCAGCAGTGCCGTACCCATCATTCTTAGCCCAACCCCGAGTCACTCCCCTCCTCACCATCTCGCCTTGCTCAGCCGATTTATAAACGTAAGAAACGATCTCCGTGTGAAGGAGCTGGAAGAGAGCCTCGTCCGCCATCTCCTGCCTGTTCATGTTACAGCCGCTGTCTCCGCGCCGCTCAGCTCTGACTCACGGCCGTTCAAGGCTGGCTCGAGCCCGGGCGGGCCCGGTTCCCATTCCAACTGCCGCACGCGTGAGGGGGGAAGACGTCACTTCCTGATGCTTGGCTCCTATGCAAAGTCTTGAATGACCACAATTGGAATGCTAAAATAAATCACACAACCACCAGGTTATAGTCCCACTGGTTTAATTTGAAGCACATTAGCTTTCGGAGCGACGCTCCTTCATCAGGTGATAGTGGAGGGTTTGGTCATAACACAGAATTTATAGCAAAAATTTACAGTGTGATGTAACTGAAATTATACATTGAAAAATTGATTGTCTGTTAAGCCTTTCGTCTGTTAAGCCTTTCATCTGTTAGAATACAGTGATAGTTTCACTTCTTTCATGTGTAAATCACAAAACCATTTTTTAAAAGTTGCATTCTCGGGTTAGCTGTTGACAATGGTGATAGCTAGACAATATGTTGAAGGTTTTGGCCCCCTGTGTTCTCTGTCTATGCCCTGATGTTTAGATTGATTCTAATCTTAAAAAGTGAGATAAGTAGTTTTACATAAATGTATCCAGTTTTTGAGCTCAGAGTTCGAGAAGTCTAGAATCAACCTAAACATCATGGCATAAACAGAGAACACAGGGGGTCAACACCTTCAACATATTGTCTAGCTATCACCATTGTCAACAGCTAACCCGAGAATGCAACTTTTAAAAAATGGTTTTGTGATTTACACATGAAAGAAGTGAAACTATCACTGTATTCTAACAGATGAAAGGCTTAAAAGACAATCAATTTTTCAATGTATAATTACATCACACTGTAAATTTTTGCTACAAATTCTGTGTTATGACCGAGCCCTCCACTATCACCTGATGAAGGAGCGTCGCTCCGAAAGCTAATGTGCTTCCAATTAAACCAGTTGGACTATAACCTGGTGTGTGATTTTTAACTTTGTACACCCCAGTCCAACACCAGCATCTCCAAATTGGAATGTTGTTACTCAGCTCCAGTAAGAATGCTTTCCCAGTTGCATGCTATTAATGTCAGTGAAATTCTGATAACGTCCATCCACTCTCTGCACATATGCTGAGTATTTCAAGCGTTCGCTGGTTTCATTCCAGATTTTCCACAGCATCTTGCTTCTATCTAATTTTAAAACATTTCAAACAGTATCTCTTTTATTACTAAGTTGCGCAGTACAATAGATGAAACGAGTTTCCCATGGCGAAGCATGAAGGTAGTTGCAAAATGGTGAATGTTGTCTTGGAAATTTAAGGATGCTTGGGAAAGAGCCCACAACAACACTGAAAAGTATCACTTGGTGGCGATATAATACGAAAGGGAGAAAGTGAGGACTGCAGATGCTGGACATCAAAGTCGAGAGTGCGGTGCTGGAATTGCATTGCAGATCAGGCTGCATAACACGAAAGTCAACCTGCACCAAATCTTGAGCTAACTACTTGAAGTGCGTTCTGACCGTCCACCTTCTCTCAGCCTTTTATCAAAATGTGTCGAAAAAATGAAGCTATTCAATCTATTGTGTCTCCATCGGTCATAAAAACACTATGTAACCAAGCCGAGCTTCAACGTTTTGGGTTCCTGCCTTCAGGTTGATTAGAGACCCCATCGTCAAAGGGTAAAATTCGCTTAAACCATTTTTTAAAATCCTTCTATCAATTAATGACTTCAAAATTCCACCCTCTCCCCCTCTTCTCTCCCCTCCTCCCACCCCCACCCCCCACCGAGATCCTGCAAAAAGAAATGGATATTTCCAATTAATTCTATCTAGCCACCTCACTGCTTTCTACAGCTCACGTATACACCCCACAATCTGTCCTGTTCTAACATTGTTAAATTCAACGGTATGAGTTCAATTCCTTCCCTGGGCTGAAATTACGATGAAGGTTCCTCCTTCTCAACCGTTCCATTGCCTGACCCTCAGGTTAATTCACCCTCTCTCCAACAAGACACAGTACTAGAGTGATTTTATTCTTTCCTTTAGTCTTTGTTAAATATTTACAAACAGTCACAATCACAGTAAATATTCCAGGCAAACTGTAGATGATGGTTTTGATTTTGAAAAAGTATTATTATGGCACTATGGTAACCCTAACCCTAAACCTTCCTCTCGACCAGAAGGTCCAGGTTAAAGTCCAATCTGCCCTGGATGTGTGTCAAAACATGTCTGACCAGATTGATTTAAACGATTACATTCACCTGCAACACCACCTACAAGTTCCCCTCCAAGCCACTCACCAGAATGACTTGGAAATATCTCACCGTTTCTTCACAGTTACTGGGTCAAAACCCTGGAATTTCCCCCCAAGAGCATTGTGGGTCAACAAAGAGCACATGGAGTGCAGTGGTTCAGGAAGGCAGCTCACCACCTTCTCAAAGGCAAGTAAGATTGTGCAGTAAATGCTGGCATAGCCAGTGATGCCTATGAGCAAAAAATCAATCAAAAACAAGATAACTTACTTCCAATTCCCAGTTTTTCACTATGTAAGGTCAGCTTGAAATGTAATGCAAGATAGGAAAACATAAGGTTAGTTAAACTCAACCCAAAAGCTTAATGGCAATTTACACTCCTTTTCCAAGTGATAGAGACTGAGTGCAGCATCAAGGAGCCCTAGCAAACTTGGAGTCATAGGAATTGGGGCAAACTCTACAGTGATTGGAGTCATACCTCATACATGGCAAGCTAGTTATGGTTGTGGATGTCAGTCATCTCAACTCCAGGACATCTCTGCAGGAGTTTCCTCAGGAAAGTGAGGACTGAAGATGCTGGAGATGAAGGGCCTTTGCCCAAAATGTCAATTTTCTTGCTCCTTGGATGCTCCCTGGCCTACTGTGCTTTTCCAGCACCACTCTAATCTTGACTCTTCCTCAGGGTAGTGTCTTAGGCCCAACCAACTTCAGCTGTTTCATCAGTGACCTTCCCTCAAACATAAGGTCAAACGTGGAGATGTTTACTGAAGATTGCACAATGTTCAGCACTACTCATATTCCTCAGATACTGAAACAATCCATGTTCAAATGCAACAAGATTTGGACAATATCCAGGCTTGGGCTCACAAATGACAATAAATATTGCACCACACGAATGCCAAGCAATGACCATCTCCAAGGAAAGACAATCTAACCACTGCCCCTTGACAGTGAATGGCATTACCATTGACCGGAAACTCAACTTGACTCACCATATATATATATATATATATATATATATAGTGTAGCGAGAAGAGCATGTCAGAGGCTAGGAATACTATGAGTAACTCACCTCCTCACTCCCCAAGTCTGACAACCATCCACAAGGCACAATTCAGGAATGTAATGGAGTACTCCTCAATTGCCTAGAGGGATGTAGCTTCAAAAACACTCAAGACACTTGACATCAATCAGGACAAAGCAGCCCACTTAATTGGTACCACATCCAAAAACATTCACTCCGTCCTTCACCTATGCTCAGTAGCAGCAGCATGTACCATCTACCAGAAATTCATCAAAAATAGGGGCAGCACGGTGGCACAGTGGTTAGCACTGCTGCCTCACAGCGCCAGAGACCCGAGTTCAATTCCCGCCTCAGGCGACTGACTGTGTGGAGTTTGCACGTTCTTCCCACGTCTGCGTGGGTTTCCTCCGGGTGCTCCGGTTTCCTCCCACAGTCCAAAGATGTGCAGGTCAGGTGAATTGGCCATGCTAAATTGCCCGTAGTGTTAGGTAAGGGGTAGATGTAGGGGTATGGGTGGGTTGCGCTTCGGCGGGGCGGTGTGGACTTGTTGGGCCGAAGGGCCTGTTTCCACAACGTAAGTAATCTAATCTAATCTAATCTAAAAAAATCCTTAGGCCGCATATTCCAAATTCTCTATCTCCTTCATCTAATAGGATAAGGGCAGGAGATACATGGGAACACCACCACCTGCAAGTTTCCCTCCAAACCACTGATCATCCAGGCTTGGAAATATATTGCTATTGTGTCACTGTGGCTGGATAAGAACCTAGAACTCCTCCGTTTACAGTATTGTAAGGCTGAGTATGGCAAATAGAATGCAACAGTTCAAGAAGGCAGCCCACAATGACCTTCTTGAGCAACTAGGGATGGGCAATAAATGCACTTCCAAACATCAACAACTATGTCCCTCGGGTGAATAAATGAAAAAAGGAACAGCAGTACATCAAGTCAGGATATAGGAGTTCCCATGTATCCGCTGCCCTTCCTCCTTGTGATAATGATTGTGTGTTTTTGAAGGTGCTGTCAGAGGAGCCTTGGTGAATTTCTGCAGAACATCTTATAGATGGTACACAATGCTGCTACTAAGCATTGGACATAGAGCAAGTGTATGTTTGTGGAAGCAGTGCAAATCAAGTGGTCTGTCTTGGCCTGAATAGTATCAAGCTTATTGGAGCTGCACTCATTTGGACAATTGGATCGTTTTCCATCAAACATTTTTCACTCTTGCCTTGTAGATTGTGAACAGGCTTGAGGGTGGCAGGATTTTTAGTTTCTGATCTGCTCTCGTCACAACAGTATTCATATGGCTAGTCCAGTTCGGTTTCTGGTAAATGGTAATCTGCAGGTTGTTGATCGTGGTGGGAAAGCCATTGAATATGAAGGGGCTCTGTTGCTTGGTAACATTTGGAGGTCATTTTTATGAATTACCTTGTTAAAAAAAATATCAATTTAATCCTCTGACATTGATTTTCTTTGTTATAAATTCATGGTTAATTTGGAACCAAACCTTACCAGCTCCTTTCTTGAAGACAATTCTTGAACTGTGACCCCTGTCACAAGACTGGTTCTTTTTACAAAGTTGCTATGCCTTTGAGTAGTTTTCCAGAGGGGGTAATTGCCCAAGCTCCAACTAGACTGAGTTTGAGAGTCTAAGAGGGGTGGCACAGTGGCTAGCACAGCTGCCTTAGAGCACCAGGGACCTGGGTTCAATTCTAGCCCCAGGTGACAGTCTGGGTGGGTTACCCTTCAGAGGGTCAGTGTCGACTTGTTGGGCCAAAGGGCCTCTTTCCACACTGTAGGGAATCTAATCTTTATTAGGGCCCTTTTGTAGAGTCTTAGAGATATACAGCATATCCCTCTAAACCCTTATTCATATGCCCATGCAGATGTATTTAAATGCTGTAATTGTACCAGCCTCTACTACTTTCTCTGGCAACTCACCTTAAACCTATGCCCTCTAATTCTGGACATCCCCACCCCAGGGAAAAGATCTTGTCTCTTTACTCGATCAATGCCCTCGTGATTTTATAAACCTCTATAAGGTCACCCCTCAGTCTTTGACGGTCCAGGGAAAACAGCCTCAGCCTATTCAGCCTCTCCCTTTAGCTCAAATTCTCCAACCCTGGCAACATCATTGTAAATCTTTTCCGAACCGGAATTGCTCATAATATTCCAAAAGCAGCCTAATTAATGTCCTGTTCAGCCGCAATATGACATCCCAACTCCGATACTCAATGCTCTGACCAATAAAGGAAAGTATTCCAAATGCCTTCTTCACTATCTTATCTACCTGCAAGTCTACTTTTAAGGAACTATACACCTGCTGTCAAGTCTAAAGTCTCTTTGTTCAGCAACACTCTGTAGGATCTTACCATTAAGTATATAAGTTTCCCCCAACAGATAATACATCCAGCCTAAGACTTTCATGTCTTAAAGAAACAGTATAATCCAAAGGGAGCGGCCAGCTAGCTGCGTAGCTAGCCTTCCTTTAGATTAAAGGTTTTTTTAAATTCAGTTCAGAACTTCAGTGAGTTCAGTGGCAGCGGTGTGTGGAAAAGACTGCAAAGTCTTCTTTCCTTCTGACTTTGCAATTTGTAAGCTAGCTGTCATTTTTACTCTTTGTGCCAAGGGATGTGTGGATTGGGACTGTTGCAAATAACTAAGTCACGTTTGGATAGGATAAGTTAACTGGTATTCTATTTTCTGTTCATTGTATTTCATTCCATAATTTTGTAAATAAATTCTGTTTGTTTAAAACTTGGCAGTCAAATCAGCTAATTTACTCCCGGAATATCCACTATAGACGTAACTAAAACAAATAGCAAATTTAGAGGTAAAAACAATGACTGCAGATGCTGGAAACCAGATTCTGGATTAGTGGTGCTGGAAGAGCACAGCAGTTCAAACAGCATCCAAGGAGCTTCGAAATCGACGTTTCAGGCAAAAGCCCTTCATCAGGAATAAAGCTTTATACTTGGATGCTGTTTGAACTGCTGTGCTCTTCCAGCACCACTAATCCAGAAATAGCAAATTTACCGACTGGGCTGCCTGTTTAAAAATATTTTTGAGGTGTTTGGCTTCGTCTCTAACACCCCTGACTCTTGAAACAGTCACTGAGGCTGTCCTCAGCATGAAATCACTGATTGGCCAGTGCCCTGGGCTTCGGCCATTTGATTGGACTTTATACAGAGATTGAACAGCGGTGACTGGCGCTTTAGTTTGTCTATCACTAATAGTAGGCGGGTCGATAGTGGAATGGGTGGAGCCTGGCCTGTTCCCAGAGTGCTGTGCGCACGACGGTGAAAGCAAAGATGGCGGTGGCGGTGAGAAGTTTGCAGGATCAACTGGAGAAAGCGAAGGAAAGTTTGAAGAATGTGGACGAGAACATTCGGAAGCTGACTGGCCGGGACCCGAATGACCTCAGGTAACCGCCTTTCAGCCTTCGGCACCTCAGGTTTGGCCGCCATGGCCTCGTCATTCTCCGCTTTACATCCACAGGGCCGCCAGGTGGCCGGGCCCGGGCTTATCCCCGGCAGGGCAGGGATAAGCGTCGAAACGAATCCACGGGGAGGGAGAGTTGGAGGCCGAACCCTGGGACTGACTCCGGGATTGACTCCAGTGGGATCCCACACGTTGGTCCATCTGGCCGCTTCCCTCAGGCCCGTTCTTGGGCCTCGCCGCCTCTCGGCAAGCAGGCCCCATGGCCGGCGTAACCGTGGGAATCGCCAGCGGAAGAATGTCCCAGCTTTGGGGGGAGGCTGGGGGCCATCAATCCCTTTAGTGAACGGAGGAAGTGGCGAGAGGGTATCAGCCCAATTCGATGGCCACTGCTCTCAACACATGTTGACGATTGAAACGTGCAGAACGCCCTCCCCCTTGCACACATGCACGGCTGTGAAATACTCCCTTCTGTATTCGCTTTTCGCGGTTACTAACAGATTCCCGCGTTTAAGGATCTCACTCACCCCATCATAGAACCAATTCGCGACGGGTTAAAGAACCCCAGTAATTAAGAGGTGGATTCGTAATTAGTCAAATTTCGGGGTAACCAATTGTAAACTGGGGAGTTTCATCATAAATGTTTCTGCTTCTTTGAATACATGGGGACCAAGATAAATGTGGCCAGTAAATGGGATTTTCTGTAGAAAGTATCGAGTCACTTTCCGCTTTGTACCAAAACACCACTAAAAAAAATTGGTTTTCTTGATTTTAGTGTACTTACTGATGCACTTATTTAATGACACCATGAAGTTTTGAAACATGGTTGCTGAATGATAGAAAGTCAAACTCTTTTTTTCGATTGTTTGTCCGAAAGTAGGAATTGGAGAAAACTATTGAATACAAAATAACAGTTTCTTCCCTGTCCCATTCCATCTCCACAACTCGTGTGTTTTCTGAAATAGTCCCAGAGCTCAGTGTTGGCGAATTTGACATCAGCTCGGTTCTTTAAATATGTTTTTCTCATCTTCAGAGAATTGAAAGGTATCTTTGTGTTAGATCTTTTTAAAATGTTGGATGAGTGCTTTACAAAAGGGCACTGTAATCATAATTCATTAAAGCCCAGAGTGATGACTGCACAGGGTGTTTGTTGTGGCTGAGTCAGTAATGATTGTTGATCAATATTTTCATATTGTGGTAGAGTAACTGGAAGGAGTAGGCAAAGTCAATCTGATCAATAACAAAAGCACAAAGATTTTAGTACCAAAAGTATATCAAGGTTCAACCTAACTAAAAGTTTATTAAGATACATTGCAAAAAACTAAATAGTCATTTTTGGGAGGGGAGGGAAATACTAGGTTGCTTTCTTGCCAGTATTTGGCTCAAGCCATCTGACGTCTGTAATTTTAATGGGCGGATGGTAAGACGCCAAGATGATCATGAGGCTTACCAGTTGAATGTATATTGACATTCAAATTAAGGTTAACCTCATCGTTTGAGATTATGTTGGGTGGCATTACGTTTAGAGTTCTGCAAGAGTTTGGGGAAGTCATATTGGAACTGATCAGGCAGAAGTGGGTCGAAATCTCATTGAATTCATGGTATTAAAGGCTATAGGAAGAGAAGCAAGAAAGGAGAAAATAAGCTTATTGTGACAGTGGTAGCTGAAAATGTGTTGCTGGAAAAGCGCAGCAGGTCAGGCAGCATTCAAGGAACAGGAGAATCAACGTTTCGGGCATCAGGCCTTCTTCAGGACAGTGGTAGAGAAAGCTTAAATGGTCAACTGTATTGAAAGTCTTAGACTCAAAGGGATGATTTCATTGAAGTCATTGGTGATCATGAACAGGATTGACTGCAATCTGAAGGGATGAGTGATAAGTCAAATAGAGACAGATGGTAAGAGGAAAACTCCTTTCTGTTGTTTCCTTGTTTGCCATTTCATCCGTTATGTTCAAAGGGGTTTTTCAGTGGATTGTTGGTAGAGTTTGCCATTATTTTTATTTAATATTTTTATTTAATGCATCTTTTTGCTAAATCTTTGTTTCCTCATCAAAAGTCAAGTGGTATCTTTAGAGCTATTGCATTCCCTTCTGTGGGTGAAGATCATCGATATTAGTTACAAGTTGCAAAGGTCTTTCTCACTTCCAGAATATTTTCTTATAGTTTATTCTATACAAAATCCCCTATTGGGTAGACTTTAGCACTTGTTAATTCAAATTTATTTTTAAATACAGGCCCGGCCAAGCTAGGCGGCTATCCATCGCAGGTCCTGGTGGAGGTAGGGGACGTGGGCTTGGATTACTGAGGTAAGATTGGAATTCTTTACCTGTTTCCTTACCTGCCTTCACGTTTTCATTGGTAGAATGGAATCTTATGCTATGTTGTATATTCTAAAGTTAAAAGATTTGCATTTTGTTTTATAAATGTCCAAAGTAAGATTTCAGTTTAGAATGTGATTTTGTTTGATCTTATTGGCATGTATTTAGCTTTAGTTTGCAATTTGCTGTGAAGTTTTAATTTGTGATGCTTTTTTTTTAAAAGAAGAAAATTTTAAAAATAAAAGAACTTGCTGCAAATAACTCTACTGTTATTTTCTTACTTAAATAGACGTGGACTCTCTGACAGCGGAGGAGGTCCCCCAGCTAAACAGAGAGATTTAGATGGGGCACTCAGCAGGTACGTTATCTTTTATCATAAACCCTTCCAGTGTGACATTAGACTTTGTGCAGTCCTCTGCAAGAATTATACAGTCAAAACAACTGCTTATTGCACTGACTTGAGAGTTAGTGTTTTGGATATGTTTAATTTTGAATGAGTATTCTGTCCAAAAATAAAGTAGGGATGCCGAGGTGAATTCTTGCTTAGTAAATTCAAATAAGTAGCCCTTCTGTTTTGTACCATATCTAGGCTTGGCAAAAAGAGTAACCTGAATTTCATTATTAATTTCCACAGAAGAATCCTTATGACATCTTTTCAAAATATAGTAAAATTAATCTACCAAAGAATCCACAAAATTTGGGCAAGTGGTTAATGGTATCTTTATTCAGTCATTCTTGAGACAAGTATGCGTATTTTTAATGTGTTTTCCAAGTTTCTTCTCCAATATATTCAGTAACATAATTGAAGTATACAACACAAAAGGAAGTCATCAATCTCTATCCAACTAACTCCAGTTTCTAGTCCTCAGTCCGTTCACTGAACGGATGTGGGTGGCATTGGCTGGGCAGCATTCATTGACCATCCCCAATTATCCAAAGGACAGTTAAGAGTCAACCACATTGCGGTGAGTCTGAAATCACTTGTAGGCCATACCAGGTAAGGATTGTAGTCTCCTTCCCTCAAGAATATTAGTGAACCAAGTGGGTATTTCCTGACAAATTAACAGTGGTTTGATGGTGGTCATTGGACCATTGCAGATTTTTATTAAATTCAAATCCTACTATCTACTGCGGTGGGATTCAAACCTGTGTCCTGGGTTAGCAGTCTAGCAATTAATATCGTTTGACCATCGCTTCCCCCAAAACTATTATAGTGCCCATTATGCTTTCTTAATCATATTTTCTACTTGCTCTGCTATCTTCAGGGATTTGTCAGCGTGTACATCAAGGCCCCATTGTTCCTCTATCTTAATCTAACCCTTGTTTTGTTTTGTTTTCCTTCATTAATGGCTGTAATAGCAATTCTATTAAGCAAATGTCAAAATTATCTTGGGCTTCTCACATTTCGAATCCTTCACACTTGTTAAACACTCTTATAAGACTGCTTTGACTAACCTGATGAAGTTAAGTTTGTAAAATTAATAAGCAGGAGGAGGCAGTTGCATAGTGGTAATGTCACTACTGGAGACACCCTCCTCATTCCTGAAGAAGGGCTTATGCCTGAAACGTCGATTCTCCTTCTCCTTTGATGCTGCCTGACCTGCTGCGCTTTTCCAGCAACACATTTTTAAGCTCTGATCCCCAGCATCTGCAATCCGCACTTTCTCCTATGTCACTACTAGTAGTCCAGCATGCGGACACAGGTTCAGTCCCACTATATCAATTTCAATTAAATAATTGAATTAATAAAATTAAAATATAAAGTCACTTTCAGTGTTGGTGATATGAATCTTTTAAATCAATTGTTATAAAAACAGATTTGATTTATGAATGTCCTTCAGGAATGATTCTGCTAATCCTACCTGGTCTGGCCTCCATGTAATTCCAGATCCACAATGATTGACTGACTGATTCTGAAAAACTCAAGCAAGTCATATGATTCAGCTAGTTAAGAAAAGACAGTAAATGCTACTTTTCCACTGCGTCCCACTTCACATGAAAGTAATTTTTAAGACTTGCTTGAACAATTCATTGAATAATATTGCAAGATCCACAATGGAATTTTGAGTCAAATTTGCAATAAATGGCATAAGCTTTGAGTACAACTCCCTGACCTGTACTCAAAAGTAACCTTTGGAGTAAAGGAGTCATAGTAATCACATTACTGTCATAGTATGGGTACCTAGTAAAGTAATATGACTAATGATACACAATGGCACATCACATTCCTTCCTGCACGTGTCCATGCTGAATGTAGATGACCAAAAAGATACCTAGAAAATAGGAGCATAGTATGTGTACTCTATTTCTCAAGTCTATTCCACTACTCAATGTGAGCATGGTTGATCATCTGACTAAGTACAGTGTTCTTGCTTTTGCCCGACATCCTTTGAAGCTTTTAGTCTGAAGAATTATATCTTCTCTTGAAAACCTGGTGTTTGGGCCTCAGCTGTTTCTGTAGCAGAGAATTCCACTTTTTTTTTCCTCCCCCTCCACCAATCTATTGCCATTCAAATAATAATCTGCTTTTTTTTGTTTTTGCTACCAAAGTGGATAACCTTGCATTAACTACATTATGCTTCATCTGCCATGCGTTTGCCTACTCACTGAAGTTGTCCAAATCAAACTAAAATTATCTAACAATAAAAAAAGTATGCTGTTGAGGAAGCTTTTGAGCTAGAAGGCATTTCCTGGGATCTGAATTGCACTGAAGGTTGCCGAATCAGCGACTGTATTGAAATTCTATAGTTGTCGGTCCTAATTCCATTAAATCTTTTTAATTAGGATAAATTTATGTTCATTGAAAACCCTGTATTTTTAATGTATATGTATTTTTGTATGGACTTTTATAAAAATCTTTCCACAACCTGATTTCAGTTGATTATCTATATTGTTAGCTTGGACCTTTCTACGTACGTTTTAGATTAGATTCTCTATTTATTTTTTAAAAGTTGATACAAACTTCACCAACTTGATATCACATTGCCAACCCCAGGTTTCCTTTGTACAATAATTTATCTATCTTAAACACTTCAAAAGGCAGTTAAGTCAATTAAACATTGCAAGATTTGAGTGTACATCGGCCAGAACTGCCTAAGGCTTGTATACTTCCCCAAAGACAATCATGACCTAATTGTGATTTTATAGCAGATGACAGATTTCTGGTCACTTTTGCTAGTGCAAACACTATTTCTAGGTTTTTTAAAGTTAATTTAAAATTCCAAACTGCCATTATGGGATTGAACTTGTCATCTATGAAATATAAATTTGTCTTTGGATGATATGTGTAGAACCTCAGGAAATGGGGGACGTATTTAGTGAGTAGTTTGCATCCGTGTTTACTGTGGAGAAAGATAAAGCTAGAGAACTTGGGGAAATAAATGGCGACACCTTGAGTCCATATTACAAAGATGGTGGTGCTGGACATCTAAATGTGTAGAGGTGAATAAATCCTGAGGACCTTATCAGGTATACCCTAGAGAAGTGATTGCTGGGCCCTTTGACGTATTTGTATCATTGATAGCCGCCGGTGAGGTTTGGGAAGATTGAAGGTCGGCTAACAAAGTGCCACTATTTAAGAAAGGTGATCAGGAAAAGCCAGGGAACTATAAGCCGGTGAGTCTGACATCAGTGATGGGCAAGTTATCGGAGGGGATCCTGGGACAAGAATTACATGTATTTGGAAAGGCAAGGGCTGATAGTCTGCATGGTAGTCTGTGTGGGAAATTGTCTGTCTAATTTGATTTGAGTTTTTTGAAGAAGTAGTGAATAGGTTTGAGGGCAGAGCTATGGATGTGATCTATATGGACTTCAGTAAGGCTTTTGACAAGGTTCCTCATGGCAGACTGGTTAGAAAGGATATATTGCATGGAATACATGAGAACTAGCCATTTGGATGCAGAACTGGCTCGAAGATAGAAGTCAGATGGTGGTGGAGGGTTGCTTTTCGTAATGGAGGCCTGTGATCAGTGGTGTGCCACGAGGATCAGTGTTGGGTCCACTGCTTTGTGTCATTTGTGTAAATGATTTGGATGTGAACATATGACTTATGACGAGTAAGCTTGCAGATTGCACCTAAATTGGTAGAGTAGTGGACAGCCAAGAAGGTTACCTCCGAATATAAGGGGACCATGATCTGATAGGTCAAGGAGTGGCGGATGGAATTTAAATTAAATAAATGAGGTGCTGCCTTTTGGAAAGGCAAATGAGGACATGACTTCTGCACCTTAATGGTAAGGTCCTGAGGAGTGTTGTTGAACAAAGTGCAGGTTTGTAGTTCCTTGAAAGTAGAGTCGCAGGTAGACAGAATAGTGAAGGTGGTGTTCAGCATGCTTGCCTTTATTGGTCAGTACATTGAGTATAGGAATTGGGATGTCATGGTGCGGCTGTACATGGCATTGATTAGGCCACCTTTGGAATACTGCATTCAATTTTGATCCATCGGCTACAGGAAGGATGTTGTGAAACTTGAAAGGGTTCAGAAAAAATTAATAAGAATGTTGCCAGGGTTGGAGAGGCTGAATAGGCTGGGACTATTTTCCCTGGAGCGTCAGAGGCTGAGGGTTGACCTTCTAGAGGTTTATAAATGTGAGGAGCATGGGTATGGTAAATAGCCAATGTCTTTTCCCCAGGGTAGCAGTCCAAAACTAGAGGACATAGGGGAAAGATATACAAGGGATCTAAGGAGCAACTTTTCACACATCGGTTGGTGTCTGTATGGAACAAGGAGATGAGTGAGGCTGGTACAATGACAACACTTAAAAGGCATCTGGGTTTGTACCGATACAGGCTAAGGGCTGCCAAATGGGATTAGATACATTGGGATGTCTGGTCAGTGTGGACTATTAATCATGTTTTCTGTAAAAGCGTTATCCTTTTCTGTTTTCTCACCCCAAACTACCACTATTTTAAGGACTCCCCAGGAACAGTAGCAAATTCCTCCTCCCCCCCCCCCAAGAATATTGATTCCCTTCCAATTTACATGTAGGTCACTTCTACCCTGAAGAGACCCCAAAAGTGTGAAACCTTGCCCCCTTCATCAGCTCCTCAGCTACGCATTCATCTGCAATATCCTCCTTGGCTTGAGCAGATCTAAAAGCAGTTTTTTTCTTCCCAAAGGGCACAATTTAGCATGTCTGTAGACCCTTTTGGGAAAAGTATCTTCACTGAGGTCTATTTGCGTTAAGCCAAGCTATTTTTCGAAGAGCCTGAACGAATTATAGTTGACCCAAAATGTCCTTTTTTCAAAAAACCAGTTGGTCCTGAGATCAAGGATTCCTGACTTGTATGTCTTCCTGAATATTGCACCTCCAAATTCAATATTCCCACACTTAATGTTACCCTTCATGTCAACTGCATCCAAGGTGTGAAGTTACTCTACATACCACAAAATATTTGGAACTGCATTCCTGATGAAGGGCTCCTGCCCAAAATGTCGATTCTCCTGCTCCTTGGATGCTACCTGACCTGCTGTGCTTTTCCAGCACCACTCTAATCTTGACTCTGATCTCCAACACCGGCAGTCCTCGCTTTTGTCTTGGAACTATCTTCAGCTATTTAAGTTCGATACACTAATGCTAAATTCTGTATTTTTAATTAGCTGATCTCTCACGTACGGTCTTCTGAAATTCTCAGCTGTGTAATCAGCATGCAGACTTGCATCTACTCTTACCAAATCAGGCCTACCATGCCCACATCATATTTATGAACAAACAAATCAGCAACAAGATTTGGAATTGTTTCCAAAAGAACAGCTAATCATCACTGGAAATGTGCAACATTCAACAAGAATCAGACCCTTTTTTTTTTCTGCTAGAAAATAAAAATAATTATTTCATCCCACTGTGCCTCTTGATGATCAAATCATACTTGAGGAGCTGTGGGTGCTTCATATCTGTAGTCTGATTATAATAGAAACATGTCGACAAAAGTCAAAGTTCAGCATTTAGATTTTAGTGTAGGCTGCAAAAAAATGCACTATGTAGAAGTGATAATGTTTTTGCTGCATGCAAAATAAGAGTCAAGTGCATGAATAAATTATATTTCAAAATCCAATTGGTGCTCTCTTTTAATAGGCTGGGAGATCGTCGATCTAGGAGAGAGTCACGTCAAGACAGCGACGCAGAGGATGATGAAGATACAAAAAAGGTATTGCTTAATTGCAAAATAAAACTTCTGCTCATTATTGATTCAGTTGATAGATAATTTGTACCTTTTTATTCATTCATTGAATGTGGAAAGTGGCAAGGATTTATTTCTCATTCCTCACAACCCTGGAGGAGATGTGGCGAGTTCACTTCTTGAACCACTGCAGTTCCTCGGGGCATAGGGATTGATACCCACAGTGCTGTTGGGGAGTTCCAGACATCTGACTGAGTGACAATTGGAAGTGACGATATACTTCCAATTGGGGATAGTGTAGGATGTGGGCTGGAACTTGCAAATGATTGTTCCTATGCATCTGCTTGCCTTTCTAGTTCAAAGATTTCCAAATCCTTATCCACTGTGACCCCATTTCGTGTCTTGAAAATGATCGAGCCCTCCTTGATGAGAATAGACATCTAATGATGTGGGAAATTGGGGCAGAGCACTGACAGCCATATCTGCCTTAGAGCTCGGTACAACAGCAAATACAGCCCCGTAAACCCTGCAGGCGACTCCTAACCTACATCTGTCAGCTTCTCAAAATTGAGGGAATTGTAATACTGATTAGTTGAGCAATAGCTTAACACTATGTATGATGCTGAGAGTATGACTGAAAACATCATCACCATCCCAAGGTGAATCTTGTCCTAAGGGATGGATGCCAGTCAATCAGGTTGCTTTCTCCTGGATAGTGTTGTGCTGCGTGAATATTGTTGTAACTATACCTCCATTTGAGTGGTGAAAATGTTATGCTTGTGGTTCTTGAACTTTAGAATTCTATAAAGAACAAAATCCCAGACATAGCAATTGGCTGAACCACAAACTTATTAAATCCTTTTAAATGCTCCTAAATCCCTGATATAACACAACATCTTGATCTGATTCACCTTATTTTAAGTCCCTCTGCTCTTCCCGAAAGTTCCATCACCATGACTTGTTAGGGGAAAAAGCTTTGACATAAAATCTCACACTTCAGTCCAAACCTTACTTAATTTGGTGATGGTTATGCCATTGAATGTAAAGGGGCAATGTCTAGATTCTCTTGTTGTGCTGGTCAATGACCATCTTCTTGTGTAGCCTGATTGTTGCTCACCACTTAACTACCCAAGCTATCATGTTATCCTGACCAGTTGTGTCTCACTGCGTGAATCGCAAATGGCGCTGTCCAGTATACTGTGTAATCAATAGTGAACACCCTACTTCTGACCTTACGATGGACTTGTATGGTAATTGATGTAACTGAAAATGTTTGGGTTCAGGACATTACCTTGATAACCTGCAAGAATCTCCTGGGAGTGAGATGATTGACTTCCAACTACCATAACCACCTTCCTTTGTGCTAGCTAGACTCTAGCCAGTGGAGGATTTTTCCCCCATTGACTATTGTGTTTTTAGCATTCCTTGTTGTCAGACTTGGTTGAATGTGGCTTTAAGGACTGTCAGTTTCACATCACCCCTGAAGTTCTGCTCCTCTTCTGTGCTTGGATGAATATTGTAACTAGGTTAGCTACTGAGTGGTACTAACAATGCAAAATGAAGATTATTGAGCAGCTTACTGCTGGACTTGTCAGCAATATGATGTCTTTTTTGACTCAGCCAGTTCAGTCAATGCAGGTGATAACCAGTCACGTTTGGTGATAGACCTTTGAATCCCTCACCAAGAGCACATTCTGTGCCCTACATCCTCTGTGTGCTTCAAGTTGGTTGGATTGGTAGATATGAATTAGCAGGAGATTTCCTTGCTAATATTTGACTTGCGGCCATAAGATTGTGGCAGCTGGCGTGAATGTTGAGGACTACCATGCCAACTTGTTTTTGATTCTGTCCCACTGTTGCAGTCCTGGAGGGGTCTTTCATGCCCCTGGAACAAGACATACCAGGGATGCGTTGATGATTTCTTAAACATTGCCGTAATTATGGAAACATATTGTAGACAATGTCAGGCTATTTCGTCATTAGACTGTAGTGCATCTCTCTCAATTTGATACAAACCTGCAAATGTAGATAGGGAGGACTTTACAGGTTTGCTTATATGGTGATCTCTAAGGCAGAAATTGTGCTGTGTCCCAACTTTCTCCTGTCTCTCTCAGATCACCGTTCATCAGATCTCACCGAGGGAACCACGAATCAGGCTATTCCCCAGATCTTTGTAAAATTCAGTACAGACATGACAATATTAACTCCAAAGTTGCCTTGGTAGACTTCAGCTAGACAGGAGCTTTGCAAGCAAGTAGATTTTGGATGTCAGTGAAGAAATGTATTTTTAAAAAATGAAAGAACAATGGATGCTTGAATTCCAAAAGAAAAATAAAATTGCTGCAGAAACTCAGCGAGTCTGGCAGCATCTGTGGAGAGAAAGAAAACTTAACATTTTGGTCCTAGTGACTCATCTTCAGAACTGATTCTACAATCTGTTCTGAAGAATTCTGGTAGGTTCCACTAAAATGCTGTCATAATTGAACTGCCTACTCGCAATCAGAGTACAGGGTCTATTGCTATAGAAGTGTCTCCAGTGACTTGGCTTTTCCCATTAAAAAGATAGTGACAAATTTTTGCTGAAGTGGAATTATTAATTTCACTGTTCTTTATAGCCAGCGTTGCAGTCTTCTGTTGTTGCTACCTCCAAAGAAAGAACACGCCGAGACCTTATTCAAGATCAAACAATGGATGAAAAGGGCAAAGAAAGGTATCTCTACTTCACAGTATAGTGGTCAAAAATTAACCTCTTTGGAACTTATTACGAAAAAGACTTCGCACATTTTCTAGATGATATTTGGTTTCAACTTCTGTTTCTATTTATGTATAGAGTATGTACAAGGAGGATAAATAGCACTCCAGTCTTGGGCCAGTGTAATTTACTAGTCTGCACCGGTGTAAACTAAAGCTACAAATTGTATAAATCTGATTTTTTTTTGTGTGTGTGTGCAATAGTAACCAAACGGTTTTACTTGGCTATGAGCACTGAATTCAAAGCTGAACTGGAAGTGGTTTGAGCAGTTGTTGTTAACGCATTTTGTTTTTTAAGAATAACTATTTACTGTTAACTCAAATGTTGTTAGTCAGAAGTCCTACTGCTAGAGGAGTGTTTAATGGTTTAAAAACTCTACAACCCCAGGAATAAATTGTAATCTCATGCTTGATGAATCTATTTTGCAGTATATTCTTGACAAGTTTTTGGTCCAATTCCAAAGCACCAAGTACAAAGTGTCTAATTGCTGTCTTCTACTTAATAGGAATCGGCGGATGTTTGGCCTGTTGATGGGTACACTGCAAAAATTCAAACAGGAATCTAATGTTGCAACTGAGAGGGTATATTTTTCTTTGTATTTGCTCTTCACTTTCTGGATTTTGCATCGAGAATTTGGTTCCTGATTATTACAGTACAACAACGGTATCCAAAAATATTTCAGATAAATCAAAATAGAGTGCAACAGATGTCATTATGAATCAGTTTCTACCTCAAAGATGCATGTACACAATCTTTGTAACTTTTTAAATTATGGCAAGCTAGAATGTGTCTCAAATTTTGTTCCAGTCCCATGCAGTGTTCTGTCTCCAGGCAGATGAAAACTGCGATTATTATATTTGCTGTGATTTAGTGAGGATCAGGGTTATTATTTACCATGAACAGTAGATCTGGACCAGTTCAGAATGACATGCTGTATTAGTTAAATGCAACATTAATGAAGAGCATCTATTTCCATGTTCACTTTACAGTAATTTTTAATGAAATGCTGAGCCGCAGTTTAAATTTGAATCAGAGGTGTAATGTACATATTTTAACTGTGCTGAGTGGCTCTAAATGATGCCATGTGAATAATTATTTGGATTTTGCCAGTCAGGAAGTGCTCCCCATAGGGAGAGATTTAATGACAAATAATGATTCAGATCCTGAAAACTTACAAAATATTCTCGCTCGCTAAAACTAATTGTTGTATCACTTGATGAATTTGAACATGGCCCAAGGATGATAGGACAGAGTGCTGACTCGCTCTTTTCTGGTCCCCCAGATCCATTCATAAAATGTTGACTTCAATTTCTGTCTGAACTGTGCTAATGATTTCAGTGGTGTTTCTCAAAGATTCAAACAAACTAAATATTTGATAGTGTGCTGAATAACTGTCATGCCAAAAAATGTTCCTTTGTCCAGTGGTGATTCTTGGGCTCACTTTAAGCACTTCAATTAGTGTATTGTTTCTTAGATTGCAGCTCGTTGTCCAAGGCGACATGTAAGTTTACTTAAAAATTATTCTGTACGGCTGTATAATCCGTAACTTCATTACATTGGTGATCTCTGAAGGTTTTGGTTGATTCTTCAGAAATCCTATTGATTCAAACGTTTTTGTATCATTCTACAGTGTACCAATCTGTGCTATTTAAGTTCAGTACAAGTTGTGCATCGCATTGAACCTAAAGGCTTTGTTAGAAGATGTTACCTACCTATGACACACACACACACACACACACACACAATGCTAGTATGTTGAATAAGTTGTCGGCATACTTAAGCATTGATGCAACTGAAAGATGTGTGTTTGCCTCTGGTGCCCTTGAATAATGTCTGTCTTAATGGCAGTTTGGCCACACTTGACCATGAAGATTGACTGCATTGTTCATTCTACTTAAATGTACAAATTTGGTGATTTTATGGTTATTACTTGCATTTAAGATATGTTAACAAAATCTTTGCAGTGTTTAACAGTTTTCTGTGCTATTATCAGAGTAAGTTAAGAGAAAGCTAGACATGAAATTCTGGTGATAATATGAATGGCAAGATGCAGCTGGCATAAAATTACTCTTCTGAATTAAATTTATTTTGATGTGGAGGTGCTGGTGTTGGACTGGGGTGGGCAAAGTCAGAAGTCACTCGACACCAGGTTATAGTCCAGCAGGTTTATTTGAAATCACAAGCTTTTGGATTGCTGCTCCATTGAATAAGGAGCAGTGCTCTGAATGCTTGTGATTTAAAATAAACCTCTTAGGCTAAACATGGTGTCGTGTGATTTGTGATTTCTTGTTTTAAATTCTCAGATATGAGCAGTGTAGAGTTGAGGTTGAAAATTCTTGAGTTTTGATGCTTTTTTTTTCCCCTTACCAACAGCAAAAAAGACGTCAGGAAATAGAGCAGAAACTTGAAGTGCAAGCTGAAGAAGAACGTAAACAAGTAGAAAATGAAAGGAGAGAATTATTTGAAGAGCGTCGTGCTAAACAAACTGAGCTAAGACTTCTAGAACAAAAAGTGGAACTGGCCCAGTTGGTAGGAATTTGTTGTCTGCATAGGAAATTTGTGAATTTTGCATTCGCTTGATCTTTAATGTTTCTTCCTTTTTCAAACAGCAAGATGTATGGAATGAACATAATTTAAAAATAATCAAGTACATCAGAACCAAGACAAAGCCTCATTTATTTTATATACCTGGTAAACATTGTCCAGCTACTCAAAAGCTTTTGGATGAATCCCAAAGGAAGATGAATGGTAAGTGTTTTTACAGTAGAATTACAGATAATGCCTTACCTGAAGCCAGTTTAAATCATGTAATTTCAGAAATGTAGCTTGCTAAACAAAATAAAATTTTGAGTTGTGATCATTTTTTTTCTGGTTCATGGTTGTCACTGGTTCATGTATAGAAACAGGATTTGCAGAATGGCCAGTGTACAGTTATTCTAAAGAAAGAGACTAGCAAGTTATTAAGATGCAAGGCCAAGTGTGACCCAAGTGCAGGCACTCTTTTTGAAAATCTTATAATGGAAAAGACAGGTGCTGAGTGTAAGATCAAAATATAATGTGGTGGGTATAAGATATTTGCAGTTCAGAAGTTGTAAAGGGATAGCTATTTATTGACTAATAACTAGAGAATGATTGTGTTTGAAAGGGAGAAAGGAGCTTTTTGTGGCCTCAAGGTGAAAGGGATTGTTTTGAGGTGACATTTCTTTTGTCCCCCATTTGGAGTGTGCTAGTAGGGCTGCCAAAATATTGGAACAGTATTAAATCTAGACAGATTTGGGCCTTGCACAATTTCATTACTAAGATATAGTGTGTGTAAAGAAATGTTTGTGTTAAAGACCAAATCAAGTTTAAGAGCAGCAAGTCCAGAGGACAATTTAAGGGTATTATCTTGTGCTACAGAAGTCTCAACTTGAATTCTTGGTAGCTCAGCAATTGGTTTTCTATCAAGAATCTGTGATTTTTTTTAAATGTCTGTATTTAGAAATTCTGTTTTTAATAGGAAACAACCTATTAAAATCATTAATGTTTATTCAAATGAGAATGAAATGGAATATGCGGAGGACAGACTGCAGAGAGAAAAATTCGTTAAACCCCTGAACAATGGATATTAATGATGATATGAGGGGAGCTGAGATTGTTTACATGGTTGAGAATGCAAAGTTAGAATATTCTTTAAAGGAATGAAGGTATGGATACAAGCAAGAGTTAGCAAGCAAGAACAGTGAACTATTCTCATACTGTGCAATCAAAGGGTCCTTCAAACATCACTCATCCAACACCTTCACCCCCCCCCCCCCCCCCAAATAAACAGATTATGTTCTATAAATGAAAATGTCTTTTTATAGCCTTACAAGGGATTGCGTTAAATTCATGTGGCGCTGGAAAAGCACAGCAGGTCAGGCAGCATCTGAGGAGCAGGAGGATCGATATTTCGGGCATAAACTCTTCATCGTGAAATGTCGATTCTTCTACTCCTTGGATGCTGCCTGGCCTGTGATTTTTCTATTGCCACACATTTCAACTCTGATCCCCAGCATCTGCAGTCCCCATTTTCTCCTGCATTAAACTGATATCTACCATGTAGTTTTCATGGTAAGTTCCAAAGGTGACCAGTTCAGTTGAGAGAATTCCTGGCATCTAAGCAATCTTTCAGAAATATTCTTTCATGATCAGAGGTTCATTTAAACAGAAACAGTATGTTCATATAAAATCTAGGCAGTATTTTGGAGCACTCTTTAACATATGTGGCTTTAGAAGCAATTTGAAGGAACATCAGAGTCAGAATGTGTAATGCTGATTTGGGGGATTAATTTCAGGAGTGATAATCTTTAGTTTTAAAGAGACCAGAGGCAATAGAACTTTTTTTACCCAGAACACACAAAGCTAAGAGGACATTTGATAGTCTGTTTAGAATATGAAAACGTTTTTGGTGGTTTGACAGGGAAACTCTTGTCTGAATCAGTCACAAGTGGTTTCAGAGTTAAATGCTAAAGGATAACTGTTAGAAAGGTTTCATACAGTACTTTTGCAACTTGAGATATCCCACAAGAAAGCATTTTGGAAGTGCAATCATGAAGTAGGGAAACATTGAATCCAGTACATACACTGCAAGATCCCACAGATAAATGATCAGATAATCTTCTGTCGTGGTGACAGTTGAAAGAAAAATGTTGGCCATAACCTATTTGCAAAATACCCAGAATGTTTTACCCCTACCTGATAAGTCTGGCCAGTCCGCAATTAAAAGATGAAATCTCAAACTTTGACACTTATTGCTGTATTGAACAGTAGACATTGTTTGTTTAAATTTTATGGAGTGACCCATGTTGCTAGGAATGATAATGAGCCCAAAGATTATAAAAGTTGTCCAGAGGCTTGTTTAGCATAGAATGTAGTTGAAGTTGCAGGTATTGGATTTGGGTTTTGATGGTTCAAGCAGAGGGTGGCCTTAACACAGCAATCTGAACCTCAAAGCTGTTACCTTTGTTCTGTTAGAGTTTTCTTTGGTACTATTCACTATTGAGCACTCTTTAACATTTACTGGTAGATTTTCTAAGCACTTCAAGAGCAGTTGGTTTTGAATAATCCTTGTTCAAATAACTTGTTTTGAATTATGTACTGTTTTATCATTTTATTTCTGTGTAAACATTAAGAGCTATATATATGAATTGATTCCTTTTAAGACTTTCAAGGGTTAGTGACTAAGAAGAAATTCTTTTATTTCCATCCAAGTGGGCGATCACTTATCTGTACCTCCCACGTTCTGAGAATTCCAACACAGTAGGAATCTTTTCTCTCAGCAACTACACTATCAGCCCCTTCTCAATCTAAAGTTTCAATGAAATCTCTTGTCATTCTTTTAACTCTTAAAAAGTGTAGGTCCATCTTACTGAATCTTTCCTCATAACACAACATGCTTTTTTCACATTTATAATCCATTGACCAATTTTTATGCATGCTCACTTAACTATTGCCAGTTTCTAAGATTTTGTTGATAGGGGTTATTTTCCCTTGAGCGTCAGAGACTGAAGGGTGACCATTAGAAGTTTATAAAATCATGAGGTGCATCGATAGTGTGAACAGCTAAGGTATTTTTCCCAAGGTTGGGCATCCAAAACTAGAGGGCATAGGTTTAATGTAAGAAGGTGGAGGGATGATTTAAAGGAAACCTGTTGGGCAGTTTTTTTTCCACAAAGCAATGCATATATGGAACGAACTGCCAGAGGAAGTGAAGGAGGCTGGTACAATTTGTGTTTAAAAGGCATCTAGATGTGTAAGTGAATAGGAAGGGTTTCGAATGATATGTGCTAAATGCTGGCAAATAGGACTAGATTAATCTAGGATACCTGGTCAGCATGGACAAGTTGGAACGAAGGGTTTGTTTCCATGCTTTATAGTTCTACGACTCTATCTGGGCTAGCTCTTGATCTATGCAGCTCGCCAATCTTTTTATGTTTAAACCATCCTAAAATCCTGAGCCACAGATGGAGACAAAAGCAGGTGCACCATGGAATGCATCTTTGAGAGTTACAAAATGGCTCCTTAGAAGTTTGCCACAGCTTTGCTATTGACTAGCTTTTACCTTTTTTTTTTCCACTGCACATTAGTGAAAGTGTCTTTGTAATTTTGAATAAAAGCAATTACTAAGATAACACTTACTTCAGACCCCAATTTCTCACTCAAACTGGATGTGAAGTTCAGTCGTGTCCTGTTCATTTTTATCTAGTGGATCCTTTTGCTATGCGGTCATTACTTAATTGTGTCTCATTGCAGATTACTAAATCTAAAGTAACCTGTTCCATGATTGTTTCTAAAATGTATTGTTCTCAGAAATTCACCTGAATTCACTGTGAATACACTCATCCTCAAAGCTACATTTGCTGATTCAATTCATTCAAACTGTATGAAAATTAAAATCATGATTATTTTCGTTAGCCATTCCTGTCAATGACTTTCCTTTTTAATGTTTGGATATTCTGAGCCAAGATCATTTCTCACTTTGACTTGATCTCCTCCTTTGCTTATAGTGCTACATATCTCCTTTTCTTCCTCTTCTGATTTATTCAGGTCCCAACCATGTTCACTTTGCAACTTTGTCTCTGCATTGGCTATTGCATCACACTTGGTATTTCTATTTTTGCAACCAAATCATCTGTCTGGTCATAAAGAGCCTTTAGTTCTGTCCCTTTATCAATTTTCTTTATTCCGATCTTATTTGCTGTGGCAGCCTTACGTTTATGTTCTGCCCATTCCTGTAAGAATTGGTCTTGTTAGCTACATTGGTAGCCTATGGCATTGTCTTGTCTTTATCTGTCTAAAGTTTCTAAATCTTCTCTCCTTGAAACCATTTGCATCCCCTCCCTAAACATTGTGGTTTTAAACTGCACGCCTAGTATCTAATTTGCCAGGCAAAAGTGATTCCTGATGAAGGGCTTTTGCCCGAAACATCGATTTTTTTATTTTTTTTTTTTTTTGTTTTTTTTTTTCCTTGCTCCTCATGCTGCCTGACCTGCTGTGCTTTTCCAACACCACTCTAATCTAGAATCTAATTTGCCAGGCTTACGATTCTTCCATGCCAAGTTTTAAACCACACATTCATCTGTTGTTTCGTTTTTACTGTCAGTTTACTTGGGGCTTGAGTAATGATTCAGGAATTTCTACCCTTTGTACTTCAATCCTGAAACACTCTGCAGAAAGTCTGTCTTAATCCTACCAATGGTCAGTGATAATAATTGGTTCCTTTCCCTTTCTCCCCATGGTACCAGGCAAGCAGCAGTTTTCTGGACTTTCTCATTCTAAGGTAGAGAACGTGGTGTTTCCTACCAGTACACTGCCCTCTCCAAAAAAAAACACCATCACTGCTACCATCATTACTACCCTCCCCAAAACCCCTTGAATGGCCACTGCATCATGATGCTATGGTCAATTTGCTCAACCTTCCTGCAGTGTTTGCTCCTCTTCACAGACTGCATGCATATCAAACCTGTTGGATGATTTGAAAGGGCTGAATCTCACCTTCAGACCCTCTAGAAGCCTATACCTACTACTTCAGTTTAGAAAGGACAAAAGTTTTTGGATGTCCTTGGTTAGCCTGATAACTTTCAATCTAAACCTCAATGTTGGACTTGACCTTTTGGTAAGGCAGGACCAATGATTGTCATATTTAGCCTCATAGATGCAATTGTAGTCACCGCTGCTTATGTAAATCTACAATATTTTTTTTAGTTCAGTTTCATAAATTGCCCTGAGACTTGAATATGCAGTACTTAGGTTCTAAGGCTGTTGGCATATTTACTAGGTTACCGCATCTTTCCCCACAGTTATACAGTAACTTTAAATAAGAGTATTGCTAAAATAAAATTGCTGTATCATTTTAAAGTGCTGAGTGAGACTCGTGGGAGACCTTGGCTGTATATTTAACATTGTCTAGTTGATTGAATTTTGAATTTGTTGTAACAAATGGATTCAAAAGTACCAGAACAATCTATTTCTACACCTCAGTGTTTCAAGGTTTCATTTCACACTGTTTGGTGCAATTCTTAATATTCATCTTGTTATGCACGGCCTGTTACAAGGAAGTAGTGAAAATATTTCTAAAAATTATCAGAGGAGTACAGGACTTTGTATTAAAGAGTCAAACCCTAATTTTTTTTTTAAGTGCCCTATTCTTAATTCCTCAGTCTAATGTTTGTGACTGACAGATTTTGACTAGATTTATGCATAGGGTATTGCAAGTTTAATGACTTAATTAGGTAACTATTGACTAATTTGATAGTAATTCTTCTTCTACTGCAGTCATCTTTAATAGCACAAATTTTAGTTCCTTAAGTGTATATTAATACTTTAAAGATGCATGATTCAATACTGAATCTTCCAAGTTCCAGTCCTGTTCCCTCACTGAGGACATGTTTTTATTCAATGAGATGCAAAATGAAATCTGACCACTTGAAACAGTTTCTCTTACTCAATTTAGAATGCCTCTCTTTCTTTGACTTAAAATGATAGTTCTTTCTCTTAAAATAAATTTAACCCATTCATATTTGATTTTGTTTTGGAGCAAACAGTGATTTCAGAATGACAAACTATAAAATAAAGTGCTGGAAGGTCTGGTATCATTGGGGAGTTACAGGAACTGTTTATTCCTGTCGGGCAGTTCTTCAGATGTTTGCAAAATTATTGCAGGTTTTCATAATGCACTGGAAATAAATGTGTAGAAAGGGTATGTTTTCATTTTTGGAAGGTGTGCAATGCATGTCCTGTTTCCCTTCCCCCTTCGCTGTTTGCATTTGTAATCTGTTTGCTACAACTATGTTGCCCCTATAAATATCTAATTGTTTAAGAAGCAAGAAAACTAGCTGATCTTTGTAATGGACATCTCTCATAATCAAGCTAGGAATATGGCCTATAACATGGATATCAATTTGAACAGAATCTAATTAATATGATCTTTTATCATCTCTTATGTTCCCTGCACCACCACTATGATTTATTTCTTTTTGATATGGTGCTACATTATATTTAAGTCTTGTATGCAAGTTTGTTTATTTTTGAATCTTCAGGTATTTTTGAACACAGGCGTCTGGAGTTTGCAGATCAAATTAACAGAATGGAAGTTAGACCTAGACGTCAGTCACTGAAGGAAAAAGAACAGCGAGAGGTGCAGAAGGAAGAGCAACAAAACGAGGAACAGGAGGGTAAGGTGGCTCACCATGAAGAGGTGGAGGATTTGGGTAACCAGAATAATGATGTAGAAATGGAGGCAGCAGAAGAGGAAGTTGAAGTAGTTGCAGTTAAAAGTGTAGAGAAACAGCAGGACAAGGAGCAAGAAGTGGAGGCTGAGGAGGAGGAGGTAGAGGAGGGGGAAAACAACAGCCAGCCAGAGAGTATGCCTGTTGATGATAAGGAAGTAAGCCAAAATGTAGAGAATGATCAGGATATGGTGGAGGAAGTAGATGAGTGTAGGGAGGAGAGAGTAGAAGAGGTTTCTAAGGAACCTGAGCCTGTGCCTGAGCCAGAACCTGAATTGGAGCCAGAACCTGAACCCAAGCCAGTACCTGAGTTGAAATACAAACTGGAATCCGAACCCAAGCCTGAACCTGAGCTTGAATGTTCGGTTGGGAATGAGCCAGCACAAAGTCCTGTAAACACTCAGCCAGTGGATTTACAAGTGGAACCAGTTAGGGTGTCACCAAGGAAAAGCACAAGTAGGAGCAAGAGTAGTAGCAGGAGTAAAAGCAGAGGTCGTGAGAAGACAAAGAGTAAAAGTCACAGTCGGAGTAGCAGTAGCACCAGCTCGAGTAGTAGTTCAAGTACCAGTAGCAGTGGCAGTAGCTCGAGCAGTGGTAGCAGTAGTAGAAGCAGTTCCAGCACTAGCAGTAGCAGTGGCAGTAGTAGCAGAGATAGCAGCAGTAGCACTAGCAGCAGTAGTGAGAGTCGAAGTAGAAGTCGTAGTCGGGGTCACAGCAGGGACAGAAAGCGGAGGAGGAGCTCAGATCGAAAGCGTAGAGTTACTTCAAATGCAGACAAAGACCGTAAGTCATCAAAACCCAGTAGCAAAGATTTAAAAGGATCCAGGGAAAAAGGGTCACGGTTAGATAGGAAGAGATCTATAACAGAAAGTCATTCAGGCAAAAGATCTTCACGGACTGAAAGAGATCATAAATTGGACAGGAAAGACAAAAAACACTAATTCACAGGAGACTGAAAAAGAAAGAATGACTTTAGGAAGGCTATGTACAATGTACCTGATAAAAGGAGAGATGTTTTCTTTCAGCTGGAGGATAAAGCCGCCTTAAGTCTTGCTTGCTGTATAGTACTTTTATTTGAAAACCATGAGACTTAAAATTGCCATTCGACCCTGTACTTTTACAATGTTTTGTATGCACATGTTTCTCTGATTATAATTAAAGAGTATTTCTCAAGATGGCGTTGTATGGAAATATTGTACTAAACTTCATAGAAGGGCTAGCCTTCCTCTCTTTTCAGTGTTTTTAAATCTGTTGTATTCGACCAATGATGCAGTTCTGTACAGTTGCAATTCCAGGGGGAAAAGATGTCATCTGAACATTGTTAATTCTTAGTGTAAAGATGGTTGTCTTTGAATATGTACTATACAGTTCCTTTATGTAGAATTAAATGTACATTTTAAAGAGTGAAAACTGTTTGTCTTTCTATTAAAATGTTTCTACAGAATTTGTGATATATTGAAAGTCCTTGACTCATGAAACAAAGAAATCACTCCTAAACAACAGACTTGCAAAGTTAGTAGTTTGAGAGATTTAAATACCACCACTTTAATAGTTGAGTGCATAATTGCATATAGCCAGGAAGATCCCAAATTTGGTTTGAACTCAGTTGATTAATCTTGGTTGGGATAATTAATCTTCCGTGTCCTATAACTGGAGAGAGGAAAAATTAGTTGGTGTTGCCCTCTTAATCACCCTTCTATGATAGTATTTATATATGCACATCTTTAGGGTGCACTTGCTTTTCGTCATTTAACTGATTTGGATGTGAACTAGGTTTGGTTAGTAAGTTTGCAGATAACACCAAAATTGGAGGTGCACTAGACAGCTAAGAAGGTTATCTCCAAGTACAGCATGATCTTAATTACGTGGGCCACTGGGCTGAGGAGTAGCAGGTGGCATTTAATTTGGATAAATGTGAGATGCTGCATTTTGGAAAGACAAATCAGGACAGGACTTTTACATTTAATAGTAAAGAGCTGGGGAGTGCAAGTTCATAATTTCTTGTAAGTGAAATCGCAGGTATTTAGGATAATGAAAAATGTTTTTCCAAGGTTTGTAGCTCAGGTTGAGGTTTAGGGTGTAGGATTGCTCACTGAGCTGTAGGTTTGATATCCAGACATTTCATTACCTGGCTAGGTAACATCATCAGTGGTGACCTCCAAGTGAAGCTGTTGTCTCCTGCTTTCTATTTATATCTTTCTCCTGGATGGGGTTCCTGGGGTTTGTGGCGATGTCAATACCTGTTTGTTTTCTGAGGGGTTGATAGATGGTGTCTAGATTTATGTGTTTGTTTATGGCATTGTGGTTACCATACATCAAAGAAGTTTCAGAAATGACAGCCAGACTACTGAAACCCCTCGGAATCCTAGTAGTACACAAACCCACCAACACTCTCAAACAAAAACTAACAAACTTAAAAGACCCAGTACAACCCATGGACAAAACCAACGTCGTCTACAAAATGGACTGCCACAAACACTACGTAGGACAAACAAGAAGAAAGTTAGCCACCAGGATACACGAACACCAGCTAGCCACAAAAAGACACGACCCTCTCTCCCTTGTAGCCCTACACACAGAGGAAAAAAACCACCATTTCGACTGGGACAATACATCTATCCCGGGACAGGCTAGGCAAAGACATGCTAGAGAATTCCCAGAGGCCTGGCACTCCAACCACAACGCCATAAACAAACACATAGATCTAGATACCATCTATCAACCCCTCAGAAAACAAACAGGTATTGACATCACCACAAACCCCAGGAACCCGATCCAGGAGAAAGATATAAATAGAAAGCAGGAGACAACAGCTTCGCTTCACTTGGAGGTTGCCACTGATGATGTTACCTAGCCAGGTAATGAAATGGCTAGAAATCAAACCTACAGCTCAGTGAGCAAACCTACACCCTAAAGTGAAAAAAGTGTTTGGTAAGCTTGCCTTTTAGTGGTTCGTGCTTTGAGTATAGGAATTGGGAGGTCATGTGGCTGTAGAAGGCATTGGATAGGTCACTTTCGGAGTACTGCTTGCAGTTCTTGACTCCCTGCAACAGAAAGGATGTTATGAAACTTGAAAGGGTTCAGAAAAGATTTACAAGGAGTAGAGGGCCTAAGCTATAGAGAGGCTGAAGAGACTGGGGCCATTTTCACTGGAGTGTTGGAGGCTGAGGGGTGACCTTATTGAGGTTTATAAAATCATGAGTGGCATGGATAGGGTGAATAGCCAAGTCTTTTCCCCAGGGTAAGGGAGTCCAAAACTAGAGGACATAGATTTAAGATGAGAGGAAAAAGATTTATGAGAGACCTAAGGGGCAATTGTTTTCACACAGCAGTTGGTGTATGTCTGAAATGAGCTGCCAGAGGAAGTGGTAAAGGCTGGTACAGTTACCAACTTTTAAAAGGCATTTAGATGGTTATAAGAATAGGAAGGGTTTAGAGGGATATGGGCCAAATACTGGCAAATGGGGCTACATTAATTTAGGATATCTGGTTGGTATAGACGAGTTGGACCGAAGGGTCTCTTTCTGTGTTGTGCAACTCTGACTCTAACTGTCAATTTTCTTGATTTTTGTGATCCAATATCATGTTGACATTGTGTTAGATTGAAGATTTGAAACTACCCAACATGCTTCCATAAAGAGGGAAACTCAATTACTTGGTAAAACCTGGTGCATATTATGTATGAAGATTTGAGGCTTTTTTTTTTGAGTGCGGCTTTGACCCTGTAGCTAATCCTACAAAGAGGTCTTTGTTTACTGGAAGACTGAAACTTTGTTAAGAAATTGTACTTAACCATCTAAAATAAATTGCTGAGGGAAACTAATTGCTTATCATATATTTTCTTACAGTAATAGCTTATACACTGACTTTTGTTGATTTAATCTTTTGAAATATAAAACATATTTATAGGGAAAAAGGAGGAACTGGCTATTGGGTCAGATGATTGGCTATGATCATAATGAATGGTTCAAGACAAAAACACTGCAGATGCTGCAATCCCAAGTAGACCGACAGGAGGCTGGAAGAACACGCAGCCAGGCAGCATTGGGAGGACAAACCAGGTCGTACTCTCTGCCTGTCTTTACCTAGCCCCACTTCACCCTGCTCCTGTCACCTTTATCTGCAGCTTCCCTTACACCCACCCCCAGTCCTGAAGAAGGGTTACACCCAAAACAATGACTTCTCCACCTCCTAATATTGCCTGGCTCGCTGTGTTCTTCCAGCCTCCTTCCTGTCTGCTTGATGAATGGCAGAGCAGGCTGAAGTGGCCAAATGCCCACCACCACCTATTTCTGTTTTACATTGATTTGCTGTGTTGACTTTATATTGGTAAGTGGGATAGACAAGTTCTAAGAAATAAATCCTCTGTCAATTAAAAGTTGGGAAAAAATATTGAGTACACAAATTAAAAGCCATGTATTACTGGTTGCTTTCTTGCAAATTAATCTTGTGACATAATTTGTTGAGTCTCCCAAGAGGAGCTGTAAAGGAGAATGGTGGGCACTCTGTTCATCTCTGAAACTCAGCTCTTTCTGACTATGCTTGAGCCAAGGCTGTACTGAAGTTAGAAGCTAAGTGGCCCTAACGGAACACAAACTGGGCATCACAGTGCAGATTATTCCTATCAGTGGTGCTGTTTGATAGCACTGTTGACAATCAAAAGTAGACTGATGGTGTGGTGATTGGCTGGATTGGATTCACTTGGCTTTTTGTGTACAGGACCTACCTGGCAACTTTCCACATAAATGTCAGTGTTATAGCTTTCACTTGTATAAAAAGTGTATTTTGTTCAACATTTGTTTGCTTCTTTAGAAAACATCTTAAGCTATGAAATCTGGTTGATCCACTTCCAGGAGGAACTGTTTCTCCCTAGAAACTTTGTTCAGACCCCACATGATTCTGAAAACCTCAGAAATCTCAGCCATGGAACCATAATCAATAATAATAAACCTTTTCTGCATTCTTTCCAGTGTGTTCACATTCCTTCCTATAGTGTGCTGCCAAGAATTATACATAATACTCCAGCTGAGGTCTAATCAGTGTCTTTGAGATTCATCATAACCCTGCCTTATACTCTTTTGCACCTATTAATGAAACCTGTCAAACTGATCAAGGATGTCAGAATAGGATCAAGGGGCAGAATAGGATCAAGGGGCAGAATAGCCTACTGCTACTGCTTCTAAGTTTCTTCTACTGCCTTTAGAGCAAATAAGAATGTGGAACAAATGCTGAGAGCCAGAGATGCCCATATTTCAAGATTCTTGAAAAAATATTGCCAAGGAATATCTTCAGGTTTTAACTGTTAGGCGTTTTAGTCTAATCACTTTTATGTTTTTACCCGGTACGATATTTACTTTTCTCTCTGCCAAATTAGATATTAGCAGAGAGATTAATTTTGTTACTTTCTTTTCCTCCCCAAAGTCCTTGTACCATTTTATAATACATCCTTGCCCAGTCAAGTGCAAGTATGCAGCTTTTGCAGAATTCACTCAAGTCACAGATCTGCTCCTTCACTTGCTGTGAAATTACCTCTCATTTATGGAAACTTTGGGCTCAATGTCATTGTTATTAAACAGGCAAAGATGATGTACTGCAGAAAATTATGGCCCAGTGTCTTGAGTCTTGACTCAGTTTTAAGGATGAAAGATAAAAGAGAATTCCTCTTGATATTGCTTCTTTGGTCTTTCAGCAAGCCTTTGATACGATTCTCTCAGGACAAATAAGCATCTGACAAAAACTTTTTATAAAATGTGGCAGTTTGTTGGCCTGAGGGTGAACAGAGTTCATCGGTGATCAGGATTTTGAAAACAACTGTAGGAATCATTCTAACGGAGGGAGAGCTGTAGATGCCTAAGTTATTCTAGTATTCTACAGATACAGGAAGGCCTTAAAAATACTAAAGAAGACAATGTTTGAAGTTGGTAAGCCACCAGGACTGGATCAGATGCATTGCAGCATACACAGAAAATGAGAAAATGCAGAGGCATTATTTATAATCTTCCAATCCTATGAAAAGGAGGTGTCTGAGATCTGGAGAATTTACGTTTGCACCCTTGTTCAAAAGATATTGGAGTAGTAACAACATAATGATTTAATCTTCATGGTGGTAAAGCTTTTAGAAATGATTATATTATCCTGGATTCACAATCGAGTGGACAGCAGTGAATTAAACAAAGAAATTGTTTGAAGGCAAGTCCTGATTAATTAGACATTCTTCACATGGGTAGAAGATTTGAAAACCAGGGGTCACTGATTTAAAGCGAATTAGAAAAGAACCAAATTTAATGTTAGGTAAAGTATATTTTATGCAACAAGTTGTTACATTTGGAATGCAGTGTAATGGAGGAAGATTCAGTTGTAGCTTTTCAAATGGAATGGGGATCATTGGTTGAAGAGAAAATATTTGCCAGAGTCCAAGAAAGTGTGACGAGCTGAGTTACTCTTTCAGCGAACCAGGATGGAAAAGGTTTCCTTTGCTCTACCCATTGTACACTTGTTAAGACATAAAATTAAGCAAGCTGGAACAAAGCCCATACTTCACTAAATTGCAAAGCACACAGATCTATTTTAGCACAATATGCAATGTTTCTTTCAAGCTATAATGAACTAAGGGCACTTTAAAAGTTGCTTGCAGTACTATTGACAGTTTATATTGCAATGACCCTGACTGATGCTATTAGTGGATAAGTTAGATCGTAGAGTGAAATCTGTCTGATAGATCATGTTTCAATTTTTTTTTTGGTTTTAAGGCGATGGTGTTTCACTTAAACCCATATCTGCAGTATTGTGTATTGATTTTAACAATAAAACAAGTTTATTATGCAAATGAAATGAAGACAATATAGAACAAACTATTTACATGTTATAGTTAAAATTTCAAAACACGCTGTCTAATCCTAACAGAATCTCTTTATCATATTCAAATGCCAGTGAGAGTTTCTTGATGGATCACTGTCCATTCCTCATCACCGGACATTTGAGATGGTCTTCATTTTCTCATTAAGATCTGGTCTTCCAAATATTAACATTCAGGTCGTGTTTCTGATCCATTCCCTGAGTAGGCTGTTTACTATAATGTGTTTAATTTGTTGTATTTCTAACAAAGAAGATGGGCTGAGCATTCTGTTTAAAAAGGATGAAGATAGTTAAATTGTCAATATTTGGATCCAGTAATTTAATTTCTAAATTATCTTTGTTTCATAAAACACTTTTTCTTGTTTAATTTTATGGCCTTCTGATCTAGTCACAATACAGTCAGGAAACAAACCAGATGTTCCTCTTATAACAGTCTAGTTCTATCGCCACTAGTTGGTGAAGACAGTATTGCATAGGAATTAGAAGTGGGATCAAGCAATTCAGCCCTTACAGCCCACTTTGCTATTTAACATATCATGGGCTGATTTTATCCTGGTTTCACCTGCTTGCTGCCCATAGCCCTTTATCCTGCTTTTCAACAGAAACGTCTATTTCTTTATTGAATTTGTTGATTGATTCTATCTTCGTTACATTCTGGGGCAGTGAATTCTACAGATTCACAGCCCTCTGAGGTAGTTTTCCCTCATTTCAGTTTTAAACCTACCTCCTCTCACTCTCAGTCTATGACCTCTTGTTCAAGACTGTCCCATAAGGGAAAACCTCTATTCAACATCTCCCTTATCAATCTCTTTTAGCATTTAATAAGCTCAATCAGAACCCCCTTCATTCTTCTGAACTCCAGCAAGTACAAGCCTAAGTGATTCAACTGTTTCTTGTACGACAGCGCTTTCGTCCTTGGAATCAATCTGGCGAACGTCCTCTGAACTGTCTCCAGTGCCACCACATCCTTCCTCAAGTAAGGAGATCAAAGCTGCACACTACTCCAGGTGTGATCTCACCAACACCTTTATATAATTGCAACAGCACTTCTTTAGTTTTATAATCCAGTCCTTTTGCAATAAATGACAGGATTCTATTTGCCTTTTTTATTATATGCTGCACATGCAAACTCAATTTCTGTGATTCATGCACAAAGACATTCTTATCCCTCTGCACTGATGCACTTTGAATCTGCTTCCCCTTGAAATAATAATTTGCCCTCTTGTTTGTCCAGCCAACATGGACAACCTGACACTTATGCACATTAAACTGTATCTGCCAGATTCTGGCTTGTTCTCCTCGGCTATCAATATCCATCTGTAAACTCTATCTACTCATTATAGCTTGCTTTCCCATCTATTTTATTATAATCTGCACATTTTTTATGTTACACTTTGTCCTTGCTTGCAGATCATTTATATAGATTGTAAGTAGTTGGGGTCTGAGAACTGAACCCTGCAGCACCTCACTAGTTCCATGTCACTATCCAGAGAAGGACTAATTTATTCGATTCTCTGCTTTCTGTCAGACAATTGATCCTCTGTTCAACCAACATTCAACCCCCTGGGATCTAATCAGTCTTTTATGCAGCGCCTTTTCAAATGCCTTCTGGAAGTCTAGATGCACTACATTCACCAGATCCCCATTATTTACCTTGCTGGTTACATCCTTAAAGAACTCCAGCGAGTTTGTGAAGCACGATTTGCCCGTCATGAATTTGTGCTGATACTGGTGAATTGAGCCTTGTTTTTGCCAAGTGTTTAGTTATTCCCTTTTTGATAGATTCCAACTTTCCCACTACAGAGATCAAATTAACTAGACTATAGGTTCCCATTTTTTTTTGCCTGTCTTTATTTGATGAATAAAGATGAATAATTTGAATAATATTCTTGAACCTGCAACATCATTTCCCAAAATAAAGTCAATTTCTTGTATCATTATTTGTTTTGCTAACTGTACTACAACTTACCAATTCACCAGGTCATTCTTTAATTCCGTTCTTTATGAAACTGGTTTATAACCCCCAGGCACACCTCCAATTAATCTTTATTTTTCCTTCATGAACCACACTGGGTGACATATAGTACTTTCAGCCAACATTAGTGACTGACTCGCCCAGATGTTTAATATCTTTACCTCCTTGATTTGAAGCATAAAATAATTTCTTTTGAGGTGACATGATCAGAACCTCCAATAAGATGATTCTCATCACTATTAGAAATAAAATTGTCATGACTGACTTAAGCCATCAATGGGATGATGGCTGATATGTGGCCCAACTTGATATATATTGACCTTAATGTCTTAACAAAACTTTTTCTCCCTTCTTGCCTTATAACAAAACATACTTTCTTGAAACTACTATTGCAAATTTATTATCTACTTCCTTTCCTGACCCTTCCCCCCCAGCCCACGCATGCAGTTCTCCATCACCTCCACCCACCAACCCCCATTACAGAATATATCATTGACATTCCTACCACTGTAATTGCTCTCCTATTTAACCTCCAGCAATTGGCTTTGGTATGTCCAGTCTTCTTACAATGGAACCGTGTCACTTCCTTTATATCACTTATTGGTGTTAGCCTGTTTTTTTCATATTGTCAGTGTCCACCTATCTGTTCTCTTAAACCTGTACCTGTACCTGTACCTCTTCTATTCTTCTTTGCTCTCAGATGGTCCATAGACAGCTCATGGTCTCTAATTTCCCTCTCGCTGGAGTTCAAATTCCATTTTTTTTCTCCTTTTTCATTTCAAGTTTTCTTAACTCTTATGTCCTTTAGTCTCTGTGTACCACTCTTCTCTAATTCACAAGTACTTTCTAACTGTAACTTAGTGAATTCCAGTTGTGATATCCCAATTTCTTGTTTCCTTTCTTCCCGTTCTAAATGTTGAATCTTTACAAGATCTCCTTTTACTGCTGCCTTCAATTAGTTTGCATCTCTCAGTTTACCTTCATTTCAAAAATTTCAAAGAATTCAGTTATACGTTCCCACCTCCAGAAATCTCTTAAAAACATTCAAGGCCATCTTCCAGTTTCCAATGCAATAAACCACCTCAATTCAGAATGGTGTCCAATGCCCCCACATTACTGTTGCTTTGGAAGGGATGACACAGACCCCTCTTAAATCCAATGATGTCAAAAATACGGGGGTTGGGACTGAGATAAAGTGGGGGGAGGGGAAATGAGGAAGCTGGAGAAATCTACATTCATCCCGTGTGTTTAGAGGGTTCCTAGGCGGAAGATGAGGCGTTCTTCCTCCAAGCGCGTGTGGCCAGGATCTGGCTGAGATAAGGTGGGGGAAGGGGAAATGAGGAGCTCAGTCCCAACCCCCGTACTCAGCACCGCCCTCTTGACCTGCAATCTTCTTCCCGACCTCTCCACCCCCACCCCCACCCCCTGTCCGGCCTATTACCCTCACCCTCACCTCCTTCCACCTATCATATTCCCAGCGCCCCTTCCCCAAATTCCTCCTTCCCCCCCCCCCCCCCCAACTTTTATCTCAGCTCGCTTAGCACACCAGCCTCATTCCTGAAGAAGGGCTTATGCCCGAAACATTGATACTCCTGCTCCTCGGATGCTGCCTGGCCTGCTGCGCTTTTCCAGCGCCACACTTTTCAACTCTGGTCACCAGCATCCGCAGTCCTCACTTTCTCCTAGTTGATGTTATTACTGGACAAATCAGTTGCCAAGTTGAAACCTGGGTTGATAGAACATATTTTGTTGAGAGTTTCTTATGCTTTTTAGGAGGTGGTATTTCATTGAAATACAAATGCACAATGCTTTAGATTTACATTTAATAATAAAATAGGTTATAATGCAAGACGTAAAGACAGGATGAACCAAACTACGTAAAATGTGTGTGTAAAGATGTCACGTGGTAAAAAAAACCATTCCGTTTCTCCTCATGTACTGGATTAGTGGTGCTGGAAGAGCACAGCAGTTCAGGCAGCATCCAACGAGCAGCGAAATCGACGTTTCGGGCAAAAGCCCTTCATTCCTGATGAAGGGCTTTTGCCCAAAACGTCGATTTCGCTGCTCGTTGGATGCTGCCTGAACTGCTGTGCTCTTCCAGCACCACTAATCCAGTATTTGCTTTCCAGCATCTGCAGTCATTGTTTTTACCTTAAAAACCTCATGCCCTACTGTTTACTTTATTTGTTCTTAAAAACTTCCTTTTAGCTTCCCCAAACAATCTCTCTCAGGCACACCCTTTAGACACACAGAAAACCCATATAGCCACAAGTTCAAAATTCAAAAATCAAAAATCCAAACAAGTTATTATAATATGTAAAAATCATCTGAAATTAACACAAGAAAGCCAGTCCCATAGAGTGGTTGAGTTACTTCCATCTAAGTATAATGTAATTGAAAAGGCTATGGGCCAAGTGCTGGAAATGGGTTTAGAATAGTTAAATGGTAGTTTTTGACTGGCACAGGCTTAATGGGCTAAAGGGTGTTTTTCCATGCTGTGGACCTCTATGACTGTGACTCTGTATGATACTTTAAAAGCAACAAGTTCTATTGAAATTTACTTTATTAATTTTTTCAAAAGTTAATCTCTTGAGGCTGCTCTATTACACAAGACTACACTGAGTCTGAAACATATCTAACCTAAGAATGACTATTTGTCTGATGTCAGGAGTTCCAATAAACTATTTTGTTCACATATTATTGTAGAATAGAATACTATATACTATACATAATATAGAACAAAATATTACAGAATACAGTTTACAGGGAATTTGCCTAGGAAGTTTAAACTCTGGTGGACAATTACCCAGCACCTGGAACCCTCCAAAAAGTTCCCAACATCTAGAGCTAGCGACTTTGAAGGTTTTGACTTAGTGAATAGCTGCCTGGAAAAGTTAGCAGGAATTCCTGGCTAAGTATGAAGCTGACACCCCAATCACACACAACTGGCAGGAATACAAAACACTTCTATTTGTTTTTAAATGAGTAAATTCTCATTTTAAAACAACACAGACAAAATGTCATATCACTTCTTATTCACATCTCTTTTTGTTGTTTCAAGAATGATTTTTGTATGAGATATTTTTCATGTTCAAATAGAAGAGTTTATATTCTGGTTGGATTCGAGTTCTGAACAGTGAAATCTTTCATTTTCTCTTGAGCCTATTTTGAATGTTCCTGGTTTAATTACTTCTGAGTGATGTTCACAACATTCTTGATTTGGACTTATATTTTCCATTCCAAATTTTTTTGTCTCTCCCACAATTCATAAACCTCATTTGTTCAATCATTTTTGGATATTAAACAGTCTTTTGGGAACTTCCTGACTTGTTTGGATTCCTGCTGTTGTGTCCTATATTTTACATTGGCAATCACTCTTTATTTGATGTTAGTTGTCATTGGCCTTTCAATCCCACTTTGTGGTCTCAGTCCTCACCAGTGAAAGCCCTTATTAGGCAACTTGGCAAGCATTTATATATCTTCCTTACTCTCTATTACTGATGTGGACACTCATCAATGCTTTTGCATGAGTTTATTTTTAATCTGGATTACAAATAAGGAGAGTTTATACTCACAGAAACAACTTTCAGAATTGTGGAATGCTTTCCTAGATAATGGAAAATTGTATTGTTTGCTAAATCATTTCCCAATATAAAATCAATATTTTTAACAGGTGACTTAGGAACAGTCTCAACTAGACAAGAGCCCTTTATCACAGCACAATTTAAATGCACTTTATGCAATTGGAAAGGCACATATTTTCTATCAAAACCCTGTAATAATAATTTTGATTCCATGAACTTTCAGAAGGAAGGCCCAATCTTTGCTCACTGTACGTTCAGAGCTGAATCAATATTTCTCAGGATAGCAATCTTTCTAATTCTAGGCTCTTTTGGATAAAGTTGGAGTGACATGCTCTTCAAATATAAACCAATCAATTACCCATGGTGAAAATATTAAATACAAAAGATTTCTCACAAGTTTCATTTTCTCCTGCAGATTTCTGTATGGAAATTATTATCATTTTCACCAGTGTTACTGATTCAACATGAATTTGCTTTCCCTCCTGGCGAATCAATAGCTTCTAATGGAGGCCTTAGTAGCTGACCATATATTGGCTGTGGTAGCAGCCCATGTGATGACAAGAGCTGATGTGTTGGATCTGGGGAAAGGACTTGGGAAAAAGTGTTGAGGCCTTATAATTATTGAACTTGACATTGAGTCCTGAAGACTTCAGGGTCCCCAAATGGAAAATGAGATGCTGCTGTTGAGCACTACAGCAGCTCCAAGACAGAAATGTTGGCCAGGGACCATGCAGGTGTGTTAAAGTGGCAGGCAAACGGAAGCTCAGTGTCATTTCTGCAGGCAGGATGCAAATAGTTTACATTTCGTCTCCCCCGTGTTGAGGAGATCACATTATAATGTGTGGATACAATGGTATCAGCCCTGATCTGCACCACGTACTGATGCTCCTCCCAGATCCATACTCGCCCAACCTGAATGTTCACAGGCAAGAACAAGAGTTCGAGACACAGCCCTCCTCTGATTGGCTTATTCGCACAGGGCTAAAAGTCCACTTGAAAAATAGCATTCTCAACCGTGACGAGTAGAACCCAGCATAAACCATTGTCAAATATACTGAACAAGCTCATTTTCCAGGACTATCTTACTTTGTATATTTTAGTTTGAATTTTAATCTCTCTGTATGAGAATAGTTGCAGGAACTGTTCAGAAAGTAAATGACTTGAAATAGATCAATAGATCAATGTTGCTGCTTACTGGAAACGTTCAGGTGTGTGTCTATTGTTAGCGTACAACAATTTAACCAGGAGCTCTTTCAGGCACAGATTTCTCAATTTGGAAAGATAATTAATGGGCAGGCTAACGTGTGACTGGACACGACGCAATTGTTGGGTCCAAGGTTATGGTTGATCGTTTTTTCTGTAAATAACTATCTTTCCGCCGTGGAAAATAATACTGGAAAGTCCACTGAGTCGATGGTGATGAGAAAGTTGTGCCTACCAGTTAGTTTTTGATGCGGTTCTAAAAACCTTGTTTAATCTTGAGGCATTTAGTGACCGAATTAATGTTATTTTCTCTCAAATTTGCCCTCCGGCTTGTATTTTCATTTTAAAGTTGTGTAGATTCAGTTATGTGCGCTCAGCTTCCATCAGATTTGGAAAAACGGCAGCGAAACTGAAGAAACCTTAACGCTGTGATTTTTAAAAATTATTTTTATAACCATTTTTGTAATCTGCAAGGGGAATGTCCAAACAGTTTTAAAAAGCAAGAGCTAAGTGAAGAGCAGAATAAATCATGGGTCGTTAAGTGTTATTTTGAAGCGATGCGTAACGTTAAGGACCAGGACGCTGTTGAACTGGACAAATCACTCGGTGTATTTCTGATTTCAGATACTCCATGTTCCAGGTTTGATGATTTACTTGATCAATTTCTACAGGGTTAATCATTAAGCTCTTTAGTGAGCTACAGTCCAAGGACACATCGCAATTTACGTTTCCAATTTTTTTTTAAAAAGAGAGCTCGCTATTTGAAGGACAGCAAGTGATAGCATTGTTGGGGGTACCCTGCTGTCTGTGGAAGAAAGTTTTCTTTTCTCGATTTCAGTGCTGCTGAGTGATTTACCTCCAGCTTCTGTCGCCCGACGCCAGGAAAGAAGATTGGACAGACATGGCGCAATCTGCCGCATTCACCATCCTAGTCTTACTGCTTCTACAGTTCATCCCATATCACAAGTGTTCAAAACTGTCTGACCTAAAAATATGTGGAGATCCTGAATGTGAAAGTAAGTGATCTACTGTACAGTCGATGTTAAATCAAAATAAGACGTTTGATTTCCAAGATTGATAGAAATTTGAAAGCCACTAGATAAATTTTAGAAGCTTCCGGCAAGAAATACCGCGTGACAGTTCGCGTCCATATTATAAAGGGGAGGTCATGACAAAATTTCTGACCGAGCTTCTCTTATATGTGTTCTATTTGAGTCAATAACGAAGCAGAAGGGTAAAAACAAGTTTAAAATTAAATTCCATTGCCACCAGGATGTTCATTTACAAGTATTACTGGCTTCTTCCTCATTAAATTTACCTTTTATTGATTTGAATTCAAATTGATTTGAATTTGTGCTTTGGTCTCTGCCCAATTTTGTTTAGTTCAATTAGGAATAGAACTATCTTTTTATATACCACATATATAAGACAGTAAAAAGTAGGAACTGGAGTCCGCTGGTTGAGTCCCTCAAGCCTGCTCCACCATTCAACAAGATCAGGGCTGTTCTGACTTGCCTCACATGTACTTTCCTGCAGTTTTCCCATAACCCTTGATTAAAAATCAGCTTTAAATATACATCAGGCCATTGCCCCCACAGCTCCATGTGGCAACGAATTCCAAACACCCTCAATCCTCTGAGAGAAGAAATTCCTACTGAGTCTTAAGTTGGTGCCCACTTATTCTGAGACCATGTCCTCTGGTCTGAGACACTCCCAATGAAGGGAAACATTCTCTCAGCACTTACCCGGTCAAAAGCCCTTAGGAATCATTAATATGCCACTTTGCTGTCTCCTTTCAGTGTCTAAGACAGAGATTCCCATAATGTGGCTTGTGCCCCCCCCCCCCCTCAGTGGAGTCATGAGCTGAAATTTTGAGCTGTACTCTCATAACATGTCCCTGAACTCTCAAAGGTGTACTGAAGGGTCAAGACAAGTTTCATGCTTCAAACTGCAGTCATGTGGGAACAAGTTAGAGGAGGACTGGTCTAAAAGTCAAAGACTTGACTATTTCTAATCAAAAACATGTTTTGTCCAAACTTTTCATCTTGTACTCATCAGGAAAATTCACAAGAAATGCAATGAAAAGGAAAACAACATTTATTTTTCATAAGAAGAGAGTCCTAATTAGCAAGTGGACTCTGAAAAGTAACGGGTTGTCATGGAGAGTGTTCCTGTAAGATAATGACAATTAACTGCCAAGTTTTGTTTACATTTTGAACCTGTAGCTTTACTCTGATTGCAAGGCATTGCCCTTATAAATGATCCAAAGAATTACTGCCAACTGTTTGTTGAGTTGTAACATATACGTTATGTGTACATGTTCTTTCTATATGCAAATTTGGGGAGACAATGGCATAGTGGTATTGTCACTGAACTAGCAAGCCAGAGATATAGGTAATGTTTTAATACCCTGGGATGGAATCCCGCCATGGTACCTGAATTCAATAAAATCTTGAATTAGAAGCCTAACAATTAGAAGCCTAATAAAATCATAGTCAATTGTAAAAATGGAAAGGAAACTCCTATGCTTATTTGGTTTGGCCTATATGTGACTTCAGACCCACAGCAATGTGGTTAATTCTTAATTGCCCTCTAAACTGGCCTAAGAAGGCATTCAGTTGTGTCAACCACTAAAATGATCTTAAAAAATAAACAAACCTGGTCGGACCATCTGGCATTGACCTTGACACTGGAAATGACAATGGCAAACTCAATCCTGTCAAGTCTGAATCACATCCTAACCAATATTTGAGGTCTTATGCCCAAACTTGGGTGATCTGACTCTTGGGTGATATGGTGATAAACAGTCAGGAGGGAATTGCCCTGGGAGTCCTCAACATTGACTCTGGACCTCTATGAAGTCTCACAGCATCAGATAAAACATGGACCAGAAAATCTCCTGCTGATTACTACATATCGCCTTTCTCATCTGACAAATCAGTACTTGTCCATGTTGAGCACCATTGTGGTTTTCAATGTCCATTACCAAAAGTAGCTTGGCAGCAGCACTACTGAGTGAGCTGGTCAAGTCCTGAAAGACATAGCTGTTAAACTGGATCTATGGCAGATGGTCAGAGAGAAAAACATACTTGACCTCATCCTCACCACTTTGCCGACTGAAGAATCATTTATCCATCACGCAGGAGTGACAACCTCAGAGATCACCTCCACTGCCCTTGTGGAGACAAAGTCCAACCCTTACACTGAGGATAACCTCCAATGTGTTGGGTGACATAACACTGTGCAAAATTGGATAGAGTTTGATCGAGCAGCTGAAGACCGAACATCCATTTGGCACTGTGGGCCATCAGCAGCAAATCGCACTCCGATACAACTTGAACCTCATGGCTCAGCATATTCCCTCACTCTACTATTACCAACAAGTCAGGGGATCAATCCTGATTCAATAAAGAGAGCTGGAGAGCATGACAGAAGCAGCACAAAGAATACCTAAAAATGAGAGGTCAACTTGATGAAGCTAAAAACAGGGCTACTTGCATGGCAAACAGTCCTAGCTGTAATTGATCGACAGAGCTAAGCCATTACACAATCATAGGATCAGATTACATTCTGCAGTCCTGCCACATCCAGTCAGAAATAGTGGTGAACAATTAAACAACTAACTAGAGGAAGAGACTCCACAAAAACCCTCATCCTCCATCATGGGGGAGCCCAGCACATCAATGCCAATTATAATGCTGAATCTTCAGCCAGAAGTCCCAAGTGGATCATTCATCTCAGCCTCCTCCAATGATCCCCAAAATCACTGGTGCCAGTCCTCACCAATTCAATTCACTTCACATGATATCAAGAATGGCTGGAGGCACTGGATACTGCAAAGGTTATGGGTCCTGATAAAGTTTCAACAATAATACTGAAGACTAAGATGACTGACCTCAACAACCACAGCCATCTTTCTTTGTGTCAGGTATGACTCTAGCCAGAAGAGAGCTTTCCCTGAATTGTGGATATACCTACACCTTATGGACTGCAAAGGTTCAAGAAGGCAGCTCAGTCCCACCTTTTTAAGGAAACTATGGATGCGCAGTAACTGGGCCCAGCATGGCACATGTCCCATGGATGAATTTTTAAAAACAGAGAGCTCCCTTTTCTAAAATGCTTAGTTGAGAACTCTGGCTATTGCAACCCAACCTTCTCTGCTCAATAAATGCATTGCGATTCCTACAGTTCCATGTATGATAAGATTTCCTTTATCAGCATCCTTATAAACAGGATCTGAGCCATTTGGCCACTCTGCAAGCTTGATGCTGAAACAGGTTGCATCAGAGCTATCATGCTAGCTAATGCCCCTGATCAGATTAGATTAGATTCCCTTCAGAGTGGTTACAAAGAGTAACCCACCCAGATCCATTTCCCTCTGACTAATGCACCTAACAGTCTTGGCAATTTAGCATGGTCAATTCATCTGACATGCACATCTTTGGACTATGGGAGGAAACCCACACAGACACGGGGAGAATGTGCAAACTCCACACAGACAGTCACTCAAGGCTGGAATTGAACCTGTGATCCTAGTGCAGTGGGGCAGCAATCCTAATCACTGAGCCACCGTGCATTGTGCAAGCTCATGACTGGGATCAAGACCGTTTGGTCTTAATCCTAAAAAGTATACAGTCTACTCTAAATAGGATCTCTCAAAAGTTTCAGCACAGGATCCTGCAGTCAAGCCAAAAAGAGAATCTGCCTATCACACAAACATAGTAAGCCAATTTCAGCTCCAATACTTGCAAATCCCAAAACGTCTTATCTAAATTTTGATTGGACCATTTTTGTTAAGCAGTTCTAGTGTGCAAAGAATTATGCTGACAACCCAATTTAAGATTGTCATTCAAGATTACAATGTGGCACACCTGTGCATACTGAAAGCTACATACATAATATACAGGGGCCTATTATTTGCAGACTGAAAGAACAAATGTGCATCTCTACACCTGTTCCAATTCAAAAATATAGATGATAGCCATTCTCTGTTACCTTGCTCAGGCACAGCCTAGACCAATCAATGTCAACGTGACTGTTTCAAAATTTAAATGCCGTGTAGCAGTTAAATGTCAGTCATCATCTAATTGGTGCATTCTCCATAGTAATGCCTTTACCAATCAGATTCCAATTGTGAAGTAATCAGCATATCCTATCATACAGTATATATGTTGTTTCCCCGTATATTGATTTTTCAAGTGAATTGCTTTGATCTGTGCAAGATTGAAACCTTCAACAAATGTGTCCATTGTCTGCAACACTCAAGTTCAGAATTCTACAACACTGATGCTAGGGATCAGCTCCTAATATTTTCTCCGCATCATGCCCATGATTGAATCTCTGCTTTTGTCCCTTGATGACTAAAACAGAAGGTCAGACTAAGGGTGCAAGAACTTGTTTCTCTTTCCAAGCAAGGGTGAGTTTCCTTGAAACTTCTCTTGCTATCTTGCTGTAATTTAGGACTAGAACCTGATTTTACACATAAAGAGTTCACTGCAGTTAAGATAGCATTGAGAGAGAGAAATCAAATGAAAATGTATTATCTATGTGAGGGCTGATTCTAATACTCTGGGCTTGGTTACATATAACTATTTTGGCTTTAGAGTTCAGTATACTATTTTAGTTGCTGCAATATAGTGCTTAGATATGTTGGCATTTAAGTTTATAAGAGATGAGTGGAAATGCTAGTGAATAAGTAATTTGGAGGCTCAGGCTACTACTCATTCAAATTCTATCATGGCTACTGGTGGAGTATAAATTCATTCAATATATCTGCAATTTAAAGCTAGTCTTTATACTTGTGACAATGATTGACTGTTGCAAAATTCCATCTGGTTCACTAATATCCTTTAGTGAAAGAAACTTCACTAAAGATCTAGATGAAGGAACTTAGCATTCTGGCTAAGTTTGCAGGTGATACAAAGATAGCTCGAGGCTCAGGTAGCATTGGGGAGGTGGGAAGGCTGCAGAAGGACTTGGACAGGGTTAGGAGAGTCCACAAAGAAGGGGCAAATGGAATACAATGTGGGAAAGTGTGAGGTCATGCAGTTTAGTAAGAAGAATAGAAGCATGGACTATTTTCTAAGTGGGGAGAAAATTCAGAAGTATGAAGTGCAAAGAGATTTGGGAGTTCTAGTCTAGGATTCTCTTAAGGTAAACTTGCAGGTTGAGTCAGTAGTTAGGAAGACAAATGCAATGTTGGCATTTATTTTGAGAGGATTTGAATGTAAAAGCAGGGATGTAATGCTGAGGCTCTATAAAATTTAGAATATTATGCGCAGTTTTGGGTCCCACATCTCAGGAAGGATGTCTTGGCCCTGGAGTGGGTTCAGAGGAGGTTAACGAAAATGGTCCCAGGAATGAAAAGTTTAACCTATAAGGAACATTTGAGTACTGTGGAACTATACTCGATGGAGTTTAGAAGGATGAGAGGGGGATCTATTTGAAACTTACAGAATACTGAATGGCCTGGACAGAGTAGATGTTGGGAAGATATTTCCATTGGTAGGAGAGACTAGGACCCTTTGAGTAAAGGGGAGACCTTTTAGAATGGAGATAAGGAGAAATGTCTTCAGCCAGAGAGTGGGGAATCTATGGAATTCACTGCCACAGAAGCCTGTGGAGACCAGGTCATTGAGTATATTTAAGACAAAATAGATAGGTTTTTGATTGTCAAGGGCATAAAGGATTTCAGGGAGAATGTGGCAGAATGGGGTTGAGAAACATATCAGCCATGATTGTTTGGCAGAGCAGACTCAATGGACTGAATGGCCTAATTTTTGCTCCTATGTCTTGTGGTCTTATACATGGTCTGGCCTCCACGTGACTAAGGACCACAGTAATGTGGTTGATTTGTAACTGCCCCCTGAAATATCTCAACTAAATAACTCCATTTAGGGATGGCCAACAATTTCTGGCTTTATCAGTGATACGCACATTCCTGTGAAATAAATGAAGAATGGCCTGGACAGAGTAGATGTTGGGAAGATGTTTCCATTGGTAGGAGAGACTAGGACCCGAGGGCACACCTAGAGTAAAGGGAAGGCCTTTTAGAAAGGAGATCAGGAGAAATTTCTTCAGCCAGAGAGTGAACAGCATGGCAGCTCAGTGATTAGCACTGCTGCCTCACAGCACCAGGGACCTGGGTTTGATTCCAGCCTCAGGGCAACTGTCTATGTGGAGTTTGCACATTCTCCCTGTGTCTGTGTGGATTTCCTCTGGTTTCCTCCCACAATCCAAAGATGTGCAGGTCAGGTGAATTGGTTGTGCTAAATTGCCTGTTGCGTTAGGTGCTTTAGTCAGGGGTAAATATAAGGTAGGGGAATGGGTCTGGATGGGTTACTCTTCAGAAGGTCCGTGTGGACTAGTTGGGCCGAAGGGCCTGTTTCCATACTGTAGGGAAACGAATCTATTATAAGAAATGCCCATACCTGAACTTGGCTGTTGTGAGGCTATTTGTAATTTATTTTTTACCATGTTTTTTCAACTCTGTTTAATGCTTTACATTTGCATTCCCTCCATAATGTGCCTTTTTACTGTTACATATCTAGATTTGTCTATCCACCAATGCCTCCCTAAATAACTTGTACTGCCAAAGCTGCATCTACAAATTCAACTATGCTTCCTAGTTTTGTACACCCACATGTACTGACAACACAAATTGACTACCTTCACTTCTCTATAAAGATTTCTTGTGTTAAGGCTTTTTTTTAGATTAGATTAGATTACTTACAGTGTGGAAACAGGCCCTTCGGCCCAACAAGTCCACACTGCCCCGCCGAAGCGTAACCCACCCATACCCCTACATCTACCCCTTACCTAACACTACGGGCAATTTAGCATGGCCAATTCACCTGACCTGCACATCTTTGGACTGTGGGAGGAAACCGGAGCACCCAGAGGAAACCCACGCAGACACGGGGAGAACGTGCAAACTCCACACAGTCAGTCCCCTGAGGTGGGAATTGAACCCGGGTCTCTGGCGCTGTGAGGCAGCAGTGCTAACCACTGTGCCACCGTGCCGCCCACGGTGCTGGTGCTGGGATTGGTGCTGGGTCCACTTCTTTTCATCATTTATATAAATGATTTGGATGTGAACCTAGGAGATATAGTTAGTAAGTTTGCAGATGACACCAAAATTGGAGATGTAGTGGACAGCGAAGAAGGATACCTCAGATTACAACTGGATCTTGATCATATGAGCAAATGGGGTGAGGAATGGCAGATGGAGCTTAATTTAGATAAAATAAATAAATTAAAATAATACTTTAATTTTGTGATCATAGGCCATGTAATGGAATAAGTTTGCTAAATTAATAACATGAACATTACAAAATTAACAATTTAAACAATGAGTTATCTTTAATATACCAAAAGAAACAACTATTTATGGTCTACAAGGGACTTTTATGTCTTTTTAAGGTTTTGGTCTAATCTGCTCTTGATGTTTATACAGGATACCTTAGTCGAGTTAAGGCTACAGTGGACTACATTGGTTACGACTGTAGATTCCTTACTTTCAAGTCTGGAGACTCAATATTTGTTTATTTTAAGTTGACTGGGAAAAAAGATGAGTTATGGGCTGGAAGTGTAAGTATTGTATTTTGTGGTATAATACTTTGTTTCAAAATATATTCACATTCCATTTTTGCAGAATTGATTTGTTTCATTATATTCCTATCTCATGGGCCAATTGATAGTAATTTGCGATATTGTGCATGCCTCACCACTTCCATGGTTAACCAACTCCAGACTGACAGCAACATTCATATATAAAGACATACTAAAATCTCCCAAGCAGTTCACAGAACTGACAAAATTGACACCGAGCCAAAGAGGTAAATAATAGGATGGATGAGAAAATATTCAGCTGAGGAGGTAGGTTTAAAGGACTGAGAGATGGAGAGATTGGCAGTTCCATGGCAATGCATGTCTGCCAATGGTGGGGTAAAAGTAATGAGGATTGCTCAACTGGTCAGAACTCAACCAGTACGTTGTTTGTAGGAAGCTGGAGAAGGTAACAAATATAGACAGAATGAGGTAATGCAATGATTTTAACAGGAATGACAAATTTAACTTCAAGGCAGTGTTGGATCCAATGGCTGGTAGGAAAGTAAGCTGTGAAGGAGATACAAAAAGTTGTGAAGAGACATAAGAGGCAAACATTATCTTGTAAAGTCTGAGGTTGTTCACTTTGGCAAGAAGAATAAAAAACAAAAATGTAATTTAAATTGAGCGAAACTGCAAATGCTTTAGCACAGCAGGATCTGGGTGTCCTTGTACATGATTCACAAAAAGTTCGCATGCAGGTACAACAAGTAATTAAGAAGGAAAATGTCATGTTGACTTTTATTGAAATGAGGTGGTGTTTAAAAATAAGGAAGTCTTGCTAGAACTTGATGAGCATTGAGCGTTGGTGCTACCACACCGAGAGTACTATGGTCTCTTCCTTAAGGAAAAATTAAGAGTGTACTTGAAATGTACTTGAAATGTACTTGAATGCATTTGAGATGTTTCAGAGATGGTTCCCTGTGCTGATTTTGGGGATGAGGGGCTTGTCTTATGGGCAAAGTTGAAAAAGGTTGGACCTGTACTTGGTGGAATTCTAAAAAAAATGAGAAGTGATCTTATTTTAATAATATATTTGAAATATATAAGATTCTGAAATCACCTGACGGGGTAGTTGCTGAGAGGATAGTTTCCTTTGTGAGAATACCTACAGCTAAGCAGCACAGATTGTGTAAAATCTTCCATTTAAGCCAGAAATGAGAAGAAAATCATCTGAGTTCTTAATCTTTGGATTATCTCCCCACTGAGTAGTGGAGGCTGGGTTATTGAGTTTAATCAAGACTGATCTTTGCTCAGGAAGAGAGTTGAGGATTGTGGGGCAGTGGGAAGTCAAGATTAATGTCACAATCGAATTAGCCATGATCTTACTACGGCCTCTTCCCCCTGCTATTTTCTTATGATTTTACAGAAAGATAGAAGACCATGAGGACAGTTTTATAACAGGCACCTAGTGAAGATAACCTAATGGATGTGATTTTCAGGAACAGATATGCAGAGGAGCAATGGAAATAAGCTGCGTTAAGTAGGTTGGCATCAGAAATCTCCAATACCTATTCCTCTGATTCAGTCCTCATGTGCATTCCCTTCTTTGATGACCATTCTGAAAGGAACCACCCCAACCTCTGGAAAAAAGCCCGACACCTTCAGTTTCGACTTTACATTCTCCCACCCCAATTGTTTTGCAATGTACAGGCCCTATTTTCACTCCCTTAAATCCAATGGATTCTGATTTGATCAAAATCCACGATTGGTTTAGCCCTTGCATGACTAAATCTGATTAAACCTCATCAAACATTTGCACGCTCTGCTTTTCTCTGCCAAAACTGCTCACTTGTGAAGTCTGTAATGCAAACAAAACTTCTGGCTTCTTGTCATCATGAAAAACTATCTCCTGAAAGCCCTCTCTCATGCTCCTTCAAGTACCATGGGCAGAATCTTACCAGGCCCTGAATAACATGGGCGATGGCAAAAAATCTGAGAGGATTGTGTGAGAGGTCAAGCAAAGTCTATCTTGACATTGGGAACAAAATGTTGCATATTCCAACAGAGTTTGGGGTATCGAGACAAGATTCTCATGAGGCATCAGTGAGGTGCCTATTAAGAAGGAATTCTTGTTTATACTTACCTCATTAAATGCACATCTCACCTCATTAGTATACAGACGCTTACCATAAGAAGACAAGATGGTGAGAACTCTCGACAATGATATCTGAGCATGTACCTGGTGATTTGACTGGCTGCCTTCTCCTCTGGATCTCCGTTGGACACCTGGCAACAGCAGCACAAGGCACTCTCCAGGGCATAAGCCCATCCACTGATATTGGCAACTGAGATCTCCCAGCCTGTTCGGACCCCATGGGTCCTCTCCATATTTTTTAGATTAGTGTGGAAACAGGCCTTTTGGCCCACCAAGTCCGCATCAATCCTCCAAACAGCAACCCACCCAGACCCATTTTCCTCTGACTAATGCACCTAACACCATGGGCAATTTAGCATGACCAATTCACCTGCCCTGCACATCTTTGGACTGTGAGAGGAAACCCACACAGACACGGAGAGAATGTGCAAACTCCACACAGACAGTTGCCCAAGGCTGAAATTGAACCTCGGATCCTGGTGCTGTGAGGCAGCAGTGCTAACCACTGAGCCACCATGCCATCCCAATTCACTTAGAGGATGCTTCTACAATTTAAAGCTTCGGAACGCACCAGCAGCCAGCACTGAAAGGCTGCTCAAGGACACACTATACATAGCGACAGGCATCCCAACTCAGAGATTGGACCAGTCTGTAACTCAGGGTATCTTACTCTTTGTGCTCACTCACTTTGAAACTATTTAGATGTCTATGGCCTCCTTGCCTTGCCTTTTCTTGTGAAGAGAAATCCCAAAATTGTCATTTGGCCAAAACATGGTATGGTTCCCTCAATCTCTTTTCATCCTCATGTTAAAATTCCTGCCTAGCTTTGCTGTCTCTGTAACCAATTCCAGCCCTTCAGGAACTCTGCGTTTCCACAATCTTGGCTACTGGTGTTTCATGTGATTCTTTTGCCCACCATTGATGACCATGCCTTCAGAAAGTAAAACTATGAGCTCTAAAATTCCCCCTCTGAATCTTGTCACCCCTCTACCAGTCTGCCCTGCTTTAAGATGGTCCTTAATACATTTTGACAAAGACTTTAAACACCTGTTCCATATCTCCTTTGGCTCATTGTCAATTTTTATTTGATCACGTTCCTCTGAAAGTTTATTGCTTCATTAAAGACACTACATAACCCCAAGTTGTGTTTGTTAAACATAATGAACGTAATGGAATTAATCATTGCATTGCTTGTCTTTTCAGTGGATTTATATAGTCCCAAGACCATAAAAAAAGTACTCCCTTCTTTATGCAATGCTTTCAGGAAACTAGAAATGAGTTGCTTTGTGTTCATCAAGTTTGATAAGTATGAACCTAAGTTTTTGTATGTTGTGCATCGTGGAAAAGGGGTTTCATCAACATTGTTTAGTTTTTTTTATCACTCAGAGTACGTACAGTTTTCCAACAATCAGGTGTTTAAAATTAAAAACAAAATATGCTACGCAAACTCAGGCAGTCTTGCATTATCTATGGAGGGAGAAACAGAGTTGGTGTTTTGAGTCCAATACAACTTCTTCAGAACTGGACTTGAAACATTAACCTTCTTTCTTCCTCCACAGGTGCTGCCATAGATGCTGAATTCCCCAGTACTTTCTGATTTTATTTCAGTGCTTCAGCATCTGCAGTGTTTTGCTTTTATCTTAATGCAAACCTTTATGACTTTCTTCATTAATTTGTAATGACTTTCTTCTATTTTAGATAGGAAAACAGTTTGGGTATTTTCCAAAAGATGCAGTTCAAGTTGAAGATGTATTAGTGTCAACTGAAATAGAACTACCAACCAAGGTAATCAGTGAATGAATGTACTCAAGTCTAGCTTTATGTTTGCTGCATTAAACATTTCATGACAATATCCTCCTGCAAAGTTTTCAAATGTTAATTTTTAGATCCACCCAAATGACACTGAATCATGCCAGAACATTGATTAGATTCCCTACAGTGTGGAAACAGGCCCTTCGGCCCAACCAGTCCACACAGACCCTCCGAAGAATAATCCACCCAGACCCATTTCCCTCTGACTAATGCACCTAACACTATGGACAATTTAGAATGGCCAACTCACCTAACCTGCACATTTTTGGTGCTGTGGGAGGAAACCGGAGCACCCGGAGGAAACCCACGCAGACACGGGGAGAATGTGCAAACTCCACACAGATAGTTGCCCGAGGCTGGAATCGAACCTGGGATCCTGGTGCTGTGAGGCAGCAGTGCTAACCACTGAGCCACCATGCTGCCCAAAACATGGTTTAGTCCAGAGCAGAAGTATTTGTAAGTAAGTTTTGAGAAGATTTGTAGCTCAGGTTGAGGTTTTAGATGTAGGTTTGCTCACTGAGCTGAAAGGTTAATTTCCAGACATTTTGTTATCTTGCTAGGTAACATCTTCAGTGGACCTCATGTGTAGCAATGCTGAAAATTCCTGCTTTCTATTTATATGTTTGGGTTTTTTTGGTTGGTAATGTCATTTCCTGTGGTGATTTTATTTCCTGTGATGAAGTCACTTCCTGTTCCTTTTCTCGGGGGTGGTAGATGAGATCTAACTCGATGCATTTGTTGATAGTGTTCCGGTTGGAATGCCATGCTTCTAGGAATTCTCGTGTGTGTCTTTGTTTGGCTTGTCCTAGGATGGATGTATTGTCCCAGTCGAAGTGGTGTCCTTCCTTATCTGTTTCTGGATGTGTTTTAGAAACCCTAGCCACTCTCCCCTACATCAAGGACATCTCGGAAATGACTGCCAGACTACTCAGACCCTTTGGCATCATGGTAGCCCACAAACCCACCAACATACTAAAACAGCAGCTAATGAATTTGAAAGACCCGATACAGACAATGAGCAAAACTAATGTCATTTACAAAATACCGTGCAAGGACTGTAACAAACACTACATTGGACAAACCGGCAGAAAACTAGCCACCAGGATACATGAACACCAACTAGCCACAAAAAGACATGACCCTCTCTCACTAGTATCCTCACATACGGAAGAGGAAGGACACCACTTCGACTGGGACAATACATCCATCCTAGGGCAAGCCAAACAAAGACACGCACGAGAATTCCTAGAAGCATGGCATTCCAACCGGAACTCTATCAACAAACACATCGAGTTAGACCCCATCTACCGCCCTCTGAGAAAAGGAACTGGAAGTGACTTCATTACAGGAAGTAACATCACCACAGGAAATGACATCACCAACCAAAAAAAACCCAGACATATAAATAGAAAGCAGGAATTTTCAGCATTGCTTCGCATGAGGCCCACTGAAGATGTTACCTAGTAAGGTAACGAAATGTCTGGAAATTATACTTTCAGCTCAGCGAGCAAACCTACATTTGTAAAGTATTACCCTGGAATTAAAAAAAATGCTAATTCTGAACAGTCAATCTGAAACCTGTAGGCAGAACTTCCTCAGCGAACTCACAGTAACAAATGTGTTTCACATCAGGTCTATCTTTTATTGTAATACAAACTAAAATGTATAATTTTTTTCTGATTATTGCTAACTTTCATTTCAACTTTCATTTTCAATTCTTTAACATAAGCTGTAGTTAGAACTTTATTCAGAATATTCTTCTCAAAGTAAGCTTTCTATATTAATATTTCTTAATCTTCTCTTTATCATCGAGGTATTTATTCCATTGTCAATGCCTACATCTAAATTAAAACAACCCACAGAATAAGCACAGAAGAACAAATCAGGGTTATAAACTTAAGACTATGAATGTTTTATTTTTCCCCAGGAAAGTGACTTCCTTTGTCTTGATGGTGGTGATTATTACATCGAAAGTGAAGAAACTGATTCAGTTAGTGATGAATATGGGGAAAATTCAAATTCAGAAGAAATAAGATCCATATTAGGACATGAGTCTGAGTCCAACATAAACAGCCAGGATTACAAAGGTAATTCTGCTAAAGATGAACTTGTGGACAATTTAATTAATCTTTATAAAGAGCAGTTTCAAAGAACACATCATGCTGCAGATGATGCTGTTTTAAAGATGACACCTAGTAATGAACAAATTGAACCAAGTCTAGCAACTGATGTGACTGGACAAGTCAATGAGTTTCATTCACCAGCTGATAATCTGAATCAATTAAATGAAGCAAGTGCCTCCAAACACACAGATAACAATGAATTAAAATCAGAAACAGGTCCTGAATCTGTGTACAGTGAACACATTGCCCCAGAAAGTGAACTTTCAGGGCAGGAGATCAGAGAAAAACCTGCTATCACATCTGAAAGCAACGAAGAATCAAAATTTCTGCAAGAAGCATCTAGTTGGATTGGATCTAGAATTAGCGGGTGGTTTGGTTCAAAAAACGATCTGGATAAAAAGCCTGTGGAACAGATAAACTCCTTTAAAAGTCGAAAAATTGCATTAGGCGATGCTGAAGATACCCCAGCATCTGAAGCAATGGATGATCAAATTAATGAGCATTTCAAGGACAAAGAAAACCTTGGTTCTGAAACATCATCCTGGATTGGTGATTTGTCCAAATTGTTCAGCTTCACTCGTGATTCACCAGAAGATGCTTTATCCAGTGATGATGGTGATAAAAGTAGAGAAGAGCTTGAAAATATAAATTCATTTTCTGTTGATGATTCAACAGTCCCAAGTAAAAGTGAGATACCTAACCTGGAAAACAAAATGCCTGACCTTTCAGTTCCAAGTGAAATAAAGCTACAATCTAGTAGTTCAGAGAAAGTATCAAAAGATACCGGCAGAGCTACTCACAATTTAATGGATAATGATCAGTTGATATTTAATGATACGAACAAAGCATGGGCTGGTCAAACTGGTACAGCTGAGAATTCAGGCATATCCAAAGAAACAGAAAATGTTGGAGTTAAGAATCCAACAGATAAAGATGGATCAAAAACATGGTGGTTTGACTTTAATACTGCAAGGAAAACATTTAGATTTAATGAAAACAATGGAGAGCAGACTTCCAAGACATCAGAAGGAACACAAGACAGTGCTGTTAACAAAGATTCTATAAGAGGCACTGATAGATCAAAACCATCACCATGGTATCACTTTGGTTTGAGTGAGACATTCGGCTTTAGTCAAGGCAATGAGGATCAGTTGGCTTCAAATTTGCAAGAAGAAACAAAGAAATGTATCACTGAAAGCAACAAAAACACAATGAATAGTGAATCTGAAGTTTGTTCTCCCATACTTGTAGTGGATCAAGCTCCAAGAGAAAGAGAGGCATTGATTGCTGATTCATTAATAAATGAAGAACCAATCCACTATCCAGAAATAAATCTCTGTAAAATGGAGAATGATATTAATTGCCTCTCTGAAGGCTTGCAGCAGACTGCAAAGGAACCTGGGGTAATAAAAAGTGAAAACACTCAAAAGGTACATTCTACAAATAGTTTAGAAAATAGTTTCAGATTTGATGGCACAGCATCAAATCTTAAAGATATTTGGAAACTAGAAGTTCAAAATCTACAAGAGCAAAATTCAATGATGGATTCAAAATTGGTAGGAGATAATAAACCTTTGACTCAGGAAAGTATCCATAAAGAACAATATCTGCAAGAACATTTAAAAATTCATTCAGTAGTTAAACAATCTAACTCAGATTATATGAGGTCAATGACACATAAAGATCTACAAACTAAAGAAACATCACACAGTAAACACAATTTCTTGCACAGCCACGATCTAATTTCATCAATAGGAGAATTTGGTGTTGAAAGTAAAGATCAAGCTTTAGAATTTGGACTGCAGAAGGAAGAACAACATTTAACATTGGATCCTGAATTGCCGCCTACTGGAGATCGAAGTTCAGAAAGGATAGTCACAAACTCCGCAAAACCTTCAGCATTGGACAAATTACAGGCTGAAGAAACTTTACAGCATAATTTAGTTTCTGAATCGGAATCAAATTTACTTCTTTCAAATGCTGCTAATTCTATGTCACAGAATACCTTACAGAATAAAGACAATTTTTCACAGGAAAACAAATTAATAAAGTCGGACTCCCAACAAATTACTGTGACAGATAGGGATCAATATCAAGAAAAAGAATTGCCTCATGAACAACTAATCTCACAGCAGCAACATATTGAATCAACCATGGAACTGGAACAGCTTGGTATTTCAGATGAAAATAAGCTATTATCCCATACGCGAACTTTTAATGAACAGCAAACTTTAAATTCTGAGTTTGATGAACTTACTACCTCTGGTCAAGATATTCCTTCTTCACAGAATGAATTGGGGAACAAAGAATGCATCACAGAAGGAAAGCACATAACATCAGCAAAGCAGGAAATTTTAGATAATTATAATCCTTTATCACAGAATGAAAAACAAGCTTTAGAGGAAAGGCATCCATCAAGTTTAGTTGATAAGAAGATCACAGTTATAAATACCTATGGTGCTTCCTTAAAAGAACAAATGTGTGATGAAGCCCAGAGAGTACTGTCTCTTCAGCCAGCTTCAGATCCTACTCACACTTTGCCACAGGAAGAATTTTACAGTGGCAGCAACACTTTGCAACAACAAGCCCCAGTATCAGACTCTGAATCCAGTCAGTTTACTTCGGATCATGGTGAAGCTGAATTACAGCACTGTTTGCATGAAGAAGAGCATGTCTTCAAAGAGTGTCTGCCCGTAAAACCTGAATCTACTCAGGCTGCTCCAGATATTGAGAAATCCCTTTTACTGAAAAAATGTGATGGACAAGACTTGCAAGAATTCCAAATAAGTTGTACTTCTGAATTTAACTGGCTTTCTGTCTCAGATCATAGTAAAAATGCATTGTCTGAAAAATTGCATGTGCATGAGGAAATTCTCCAGGCAAGTATTTTGACACTTCAACAGTCTGAAAAACATACTGATTCAGATAAAGATAGACTTCTGTTAAATGAAAAAATGAATGATAAACACCATGCCTTACAGACACAATGTATAATTTCAGATTTATCATTAAAACCGCTTACTACAATAGATAATACAGAATCCTTATTGCAAGACAAAAAACAAACTTTATCGGATCAGTTATCAAGTTCACAAGTTGAAGAGCTCACTGTTTCAAATGATGGCAAAACCTTGAAACAGGAAAACCCTTTCCATCAACAAAACAACATGGGAGATAAAATAACTTTAGAATCAGGAGAACAATCCGTTGTTTTACATTCCACAGAGGATTTGTCACAAGAAGAAACAGAAGTAACCAAAGTTAATAGTAACACAACCTTACATAGTGAAAAAAGAAACAAGATGCATAAAACTAATGTGGAACTTGTGAATTCCCTGCTTTCTGAGAATATGAATCTTACTGGAGTAAGTTTCAGTAGGGTTGAGGACACTGATACTAAAGTTGAACCACAACTGATTATCAAGGAAACAAGGACAGTTGAAACAAATGTCAACCATAGAGAGATTAAGAATACAATAAGTGAAAAAGCAACACAACCATTGATTGATCCTATAACCCCAAACCTGTGGGAAGAAAAAACATTGAGTGATTCTGAAGAGCTGTCAGATATCTCCACTCCTAAAAGTCTATATACAAGTCAGTTAAGCACAACAGTTATGCCTAATCCAGATGGTGCCAATGAAAATATAAATCCAGCTATTTCTGCAAGTGCTGAAAATGAACATAGAACAAGACATGTGACTGATGAAGAAATAACAATAGTGAGAGATGTTGAATTCAGTGATGACCAAACCAGCAGTTCCTCATTCTGGGGAAGGCAGTCACCTTTAGAAGAAATAAATAAACCATTTGAGAAACTCAGAGTAAGGCATACATCATCTGACATCTTAAACCTAAATAGTAATCTTAAATTATTAAAAAAGCAAATGGGTATTGCTCATCTGCAGCATTTGGAAAGATGTTTTGATAAAACAAAGCTCTTATGGTTGGAAGAAATTCTTGAACAGCTAGAGAATGAGAATTGCAATAATGGTTTTCATAACATTCTCCAAAAAGTAAACACTTTTGAAGATAGTTTCTGGCAAAACAAAGACTTCACATGTGACAAGAATGATGCAAACATTGAATATATAATGATTGAAAAACAACATGATGAAGATACAGGGATGTTTCAAAAGCTACAAGATATCCTAACTGCCATCAAAATGAAATGCACCTCAAATATCTCTAGTTCAAGCACCATTGAAGGTATTGGATAATAAGTTAATGGGAATGATGCAATTTCCAACATACATCTTTGTATGTTTTTTAAGGAAAAGAGATCAAATACTTTTCAAATGTATATTTAATTTATATTTTGGAAAATTTCATTTGCACATTGTTAGCACTGTAAAAGGGCCACACATCAATTTGAGTTGAGGAAAAACACAATCACTTGCAGAGCTCCATCACTGTATCACTCTCACCTACAATAGTGATTTTTCTTTTCAGTTTCTCAAATCAGGCATTCTTGCATTTTTCTGTGTAATTTACATTGCCAGGAAGGTGATGGTGTAATGGTTCTGTCACTGGACTAGTAAATTCAGAGCTCCAGTAATCCTCAGGGGATAATAAAGCTGCAGATGCTGGAGATCTGAAAACTAAAACAAAACCAGAAAGTGTTGGAGAAACACAGAAGGTCTGGCAATATCAGTGGAGAGAAAAACAGACTTATCATTTAGAGTCTCGTGATCAGGTCACCAGTCCAGTGATGAAGAGTCATTGGACATGAAGCATTAACTCTGTTTTTCTCCCCACAGATGCTGGCAGATGTGTTGAGTTTCTCCAACACTTTATCTTTTTGTTTGTTTTAATCCTCTGGTGACATATATTGAATCTCATCATGGTGATAAAATTTGAATTCAGTAAAACAAAATCTGGAATTCAAAGCAAATTGAATGGTGACTATGTAACCATTAACCTAAAAACACGTCTAGTTCACTCACTTTCTTTATGGAAGGAAATTGATCTGGCCTATAGACCTTTAACAATGTGGTTGACTCTTCGCAAGCACTAATTGTATGTAAGCACTACAATGGAATGGACTACCTGGCATTGACCTAGATACAGGAAAGAACAATAGCAAATCCAGCCACCTTGACCCTACAAAATTCTCCTTACTAATATCTTGGGCCCCGTTGACTTAGTCAAGCTACACCGTGACATGTCACATTCATGCAATGAAACCTTACGGACAATATCAAAGACACCACCATCTCTGGATATGCCCTGACACAGCAGAAAGATAGACTGACCAAAGGTAGTGGCACAGTCTGGAGGAAGTTGCCCTGGAAGTTCTCAATGTTGACTGTTGAAGCCATGAAGTCTCATGATATCAGGTCAATAAATCATGGTCAGTTAATCTTCCTTCTGATTACCACAAACAAACCTCTTCCATGGATGAATCAATACTTCTTCGTGTTAAACACCACTTTGGAGGTAACTGGGGGTGGCAATGGCACAAAATGCACTCTGGATGAGGGACTTCAGTGTCTATCGGTAGCTCAGTTGTCCCACTACACACTGAATTAACAGAGTCCGATACAATGTTGCAATGAGACCAGGTATGCAGCTGTTGCTAACTAAACCCTCAAGAGGGAAAAACATACTTGACCTGATCCTCACCAATCTGCCAATGCAGATTGACAGTATCCTTGAAGTGTCAATCATAGAGTACTTGTGGAGGTAGAGTCCTGTCACCACATCAAGGATATCCTCTATTACATTAAAGTCAGAAGTACACAACACCAGGTTAGAGTCCATCGATTTATTCCATGTGATATCAAGAAACAGCTGAAGGCACTGGATACTGCAAGAGTTTGGGCCCTGACCACATTCGGATAATGTTACTGTACACTGGTGTTCCAGACCTAGCCAGGCCCCTAGTCAAGCGGTTCCAGTACCACTGAAACACTAGTTCCTGCCTAACAATGTGGAAAATTGTCCTGGAATATCCATGTACGTAAAAAGCAAGACAAATCCAACCCAGCCAATCACACAAGCACATTTTTAAGCATTAATCAGACACAGGAAATTTGAGAAGAAAAGTCCCCTACCAGGACTTGATGGGAATGCTGTCTTTGTAAGCACAACCAAGATTAGCTCACTGAATCCAGGCTAGCAATTGGAACCTGAACGTTCATCCTTATTGCTTACTGACACTACATCCTGAGCTTTGGGCATGGCATACTTAATGACTTACTGCAGTGCAAAACTACCTGCAAATATTTGAGTTTTTATATTATTCATGAAATTCAAGTTGTTGTTTATTGCACTGTGAAAAGATTAATACATGGTCTCAGAACAAATAGCCATTCTATAAACAGTGTGAGTTACAGTTGCCCATAGAAAAGGCAATATGGTACAACAAAATGCTCATTTTGAAATATATTACATTCCTTCTCTCTTAAATATATAATATATTAAATGTAAAGGTACAAAAGTTCCCAGAATGCAGTATAACTAAATCATACCTGAACATTTAGCAGATTGGTTTGCAAACTCATTTCACTATAATCAAAATTACTACCAGAGTAATTTACATGTTTGAAGAATGTTCTTTCCTAAACAACAGTATGTGTTTCACAAAATACTATTATTTGACAATCAATAATGGAAAGAACACTCTTTTATTCTTTCTTCTAATAAACCTTTTAGTTAGTATCCTTCCATTTCCAATAGCTTGTCTCTGCTCTCTTAGCATCTCTGACTGTGCCAAGCCTGAACTTTGATTTTGACTATTAGTCTGCATAATAGTTGGGATTGCGACATTGATTGATTTTAATCAAAAACCCTGATTAACTTTGCTGTGCTGTTGGATTCTATTATCCCCACAAGCTCTCAGTTCCTTTGTGACTCATTTTCTTTTTGACTTTCCCTTAGAGCTTTCTGAGGAAATGGGATTTTTGGAGGTTTTCCGTGCTTTCTTTTGTCAGTTTTCCTCTTTTAAGCAAAAGATCTACTGTCACTGACTCTGATGGAGTCTGTCTATAATATGAATGTTAGTCTCCTTTCAACAATTCCAATCACAAACTTCTTATCATCTTAATTGCTTTTCACCACTCCCTTCTGACCAAGCATTAGCTGTCTGTAAGTTTCACACCAGGTGTATTAGGACACATCTTCACTTTATCTTGCTTTTCTCTTATTTTGCTATGAGACTTAAACAAACTAAACTTGGTCCTAGAAATGTGTTTAAACACTCAGTCATAGTGAGCAATCTCTTGCAGATTGTGGGGAATCATTTTAAGAGAACAGAAAATTGTCCAGCCGGTGCTGAAGAGACACGTTGTCTAGTTGATCCTAGCAAATACGAGCAAATGCTTCTATTTGACTGAGCTGCTGACTCAAAATGTTTAATATTGTACTGATGGTTCATTTATTATTTTTACTCAAAAACCATTTTATACTCTTTTAGCACTTCCTCATTGATGATCATTCACTTACCAATGCTTACCATCACGAACGTATCTCAGTTTAGACATATTTTCTTAACTATTGCTGGAAAAAGACACTATGTGAGGATGAGGTATCTTAAACTTGAGCATATTCTGGAAACTACATGCAATATACAGGCTTCTGTTCTTTGCAGAAATAAAGCACACACCATGCACCTGTTTCCACTCACTGAAATAACTGATGGTCATTCTCTGGTCAATCAGAGTCAACCTGCTTGGTTTAAAAGTTAAACAAAACTTGGCAGTTAACTGTCATGTAGTTGTCTAACTAGGGCATTCCTCATATCAACACCTCTACCAATCAGAGTCCACTTGCCAACCAATCAACATTCTTCTCTTATAAAAGATAAATCTTTCCACTCTACTTTGATATTTCTTGTGAATTGTCCTGATAACTGCACGATGAAAACATTTGGGATTTTTTATATTATTTATTCAAGGGATGTGGAATTTACTAGCTGGGTCAGCATTATTGTTCTTGTTGAGTTATCCTACAGTAGATCATGGTGAGTTGCATTTTGAACTGTTGTAGTCCACACAGTGTAGTTATACCCATAGTATTGCTGCATTTTGGAAAGGCAAATCAGGGCTCGACTTTTATACTTAATGGTATGGTCATGGGAGTTTTGCTGAAGAAAGAGACCTTGAAGTGCAGGTTCATAGTTCATTGAAAGTGAAGTCTCAGGTAGATAGAATAGTGAAGAAGGCTTTTGGTGTGTTTGCCTTTATTGGTCAGTGCATTGAATATAGGAGTTGGGATGTCATGTTGCGGCTGTACAGGACATTGTTTAGGCCACTTTTGGAATACTGTATGCATTTCTAATCTCCCTGCTATAGGAAGGATATTGTGAAACTTGAACGGGTTTAGAAAAGATTTACAAGTATGTTGCCAGAATTGGAGGGTTTGACCTACAGGGAGAGGTTGAATAGGCTAGGGTTATTTTCCCTGGAACATTGGAGGATGAGAGGTGACCATATAGATGTTTATAAAATCATGTGAGGCATGGATAGGGTAAATAGACAAGGTCTTTTCCCTGGTGTGGGGGCATCCAAAACTAAAGAGATAGGTTTAAGGCGAGAGGGGAAGGATTTAAAAGGGACCTAAGGTGCAATGTTTTCATGCAGAGGGTGGTGCATGTTTGGAATGATCTGCCAGAGGAAGTGGTGGAGGCTGGTACAATTACAACATTTAAAAGGCATTTGGATTGGGTATATGAATAGGAAAGGTTTCGAGAGATTTGGGCCAAGTGCTGGCAAATGGGACTAGACTAATTTAGCTTATCTGGTCAGCAGGGACAAGTTGGATTGAAGGGTCTGTTTCCATGCTGTACATCTCTATGACTACTATGCTGCCTGACCTGCTGCGCTTTTCCAGCAACACATTTTTAAGCTCTGATCTCCAGCATCTGCAGTCCTCACTTTCTACTGTTAGGAAGACAGATTCAGGATTTTGATAGAGCAAAATTCAAGTAACAGCAATATATTTTTAAGTCATGATGGTGACTCTCCTCTATTATTTCCAATGGCAAATAGCAGGAGGCATTATCGTATTTTACGCTAACAGTAACTTGAACTAATACTAGAATAATATTATTAGAATAACCTAGTCGGTTTCACACAAGTTTTGATTAATGGACTATGAATTTTTATATTCTTCTGAGATAACAGACAGTGCTGCTGCTGTATCAATGAAGAAACAAGTTGTAAATCTCAGACTTTAAGTCTTATTACCTACATTATTATTATGTGGAGGTGCTGGTGTTGGACTGGGGTGGACAAAGTTAAAAATCACACAACACCAGGTTATAGTCCAACAGATTTATTTGGAAGTACTAGCTTCCAGAGCGTTGCTCCTTCGTCAGGTAACTAGTTGAGCAGGGTCATAAGACACAGAATTTATAGCAAAAGATCACATTGTTATGCTATTAAAATGATATATTGAATAATTTGGACAATTTGCAGGAAACATTGGTTAGATACACCTCAAAAGCATAGGCTTTACTGCGATGAGAAAAACATTTACTTTATTCTCATCTCCTATTCTATTCTCAACTCCTATTTTATTCATTTTTGCCAAATGTGAAACCTTGGCTTGGAATTACATCAGTCCTGTTTGTTAAGTTTGAATTCCCCTATTGCTCTTAAGTAACTTAAGTCTCTTCAACTAAGTAGAGAGAAGTTAAATATGATGCGTACATTGTGCAATCTTTCAAATTGCTCAAACTTCCTCAGAATTAACTTTAGGTGTTCCAAAGATGAGTTACAATGTTTTCCAGTCCTTAATTTCTCAACCAAAATACAATAGAAAATTTCTACCCAGCCTCGTAATCATCTTTGTGTATTGAACTGAGATAAGATTCAGGAGTGGATTTACAGTAAGCAATTATGACACAAACAATTTAATTTACACTTTCCAAATAAAAGGCAATCTAGCACGCTTAGAACTTGCAATATACCACACATACATTTAAATAACACTATATTCAGGAGAATGTATTGGTCTCTCATGGTTGTAAAATACAATGGAGCAGTGATGTGCAATGCAGTGGTGTCTCACAGGTCTAAGTCTAAACTTACATGCTTATCAATATTGCCAAGTAGACAATCGTTTCCTTGTTCGATGGGAGGCAAGTCAGAAATGACATTTCCCAGTCTATTCTGAAGCTGGGTTTGGTGTGGCTCAGTGTCATACTTTGTGGTAATGCTCTTTGAAGTGACTTGAGATGTTTTGTTATGCTAAAAGTGTCAATGAATTTACGTTGATTTTGCTGATGCAATGGTAAAAATCCAAAGTGCCCTGCTTGATCTCTCAACCCAAAGATGATGCATCAATTTAGAGACAAACGGAGAGAAAATTCAAAGTATAGAGAATAAACAGTCTTTGGAAGAAAATAGAAATGTTGTATTAGCATAATTAAGTTTTCATGAATTAAAATGAGTTTTTAGATGTCAGTTTTATGTTATCATGCTTCCTACAATAATTGATCCTCCCCAATTTTCCAGTGTTTGCGAAACAATGCATTAATTTGAACTGTTTGTTTGTCTCAAAATTTCTAATCCAAAAATAATATTTATCCCTAATTCATGATGTGCATCACAAACTTTGCTAGCATTTTTGATATCAGTTTTCAGGCCATCAAAATCAGAAAGTCATTTCTTCATACCACTACAGAATACTAGAGACAACAAGAACTTTAAATCTTTATTTTACAGATGCTTTCAGTTCTGGAGATATTTTGAAGGCTGGTGTTACAAATAATGAGCCAATTTCAGAGAATGGTCAAACTAACAAAGATATCCAGGAGCAGAAGACAGCCAAAGATATTACTTCAGAAGTTACAGAGACACCAACATTGGAAATGCCTCTGTTAAACTTATCAGAAAAAATACCAGATTTGGAGAAAGCAGCTGTCAAAACTATGATGGAAACTAAGTTAGGAAATCAAATACAGAAAAAGTCACATGATATTAAGACAGAGGAAAGAATTTATGACAAAATAGAAGAGAAAATGGCATCCTCATCTTTGAATAAAGATTTTGAGGTTAAAAAATCATCAGGAATCATCAATTCAAAAATCAAAGTTGCAAGTGAAAATAATAATGGTAAGCGTAAAGAATGAAACCTGTTGGTGTACATGATTTTATATGAAGTCTAAATACAATTTGAATTACTTTGCTTTATTATTTAATTTTGTTCTTAACAGAATATAAGCCGAGTGTCAAGAATATAGATTTCCACAAAGTAGCCAGTGTGTTTGACCTTGATTTCCAGGCTATCCAGATAGCAACTGACCAGTTCATCAACAATGTAAGTAACACTTCATATCGTGATGCACAAAGAGCTGGGGCTACAACTTCAGTGCTTCTGTTGCATATTGTTTCATTCAAATATATATATATTTAATTTCCTTTAATTTTAGAACTTACAAGTTTTTTTTTCCTTCTCTCTACTCACCTTTCCTATTTTGCTTTATACTTGAGTAAGATGCTACTGACGCAGTAACTTATTCAGTTGCTCACCTATCACATCTGAGCCTTGGCATTAACCGACAAAACCATTCAAATCTAATCTGTGCACACAACATCCAAAAACATAGCAAATGTTAAAGGTTTGAGGAGCATCTGAAAACAAGGGATTCTGGACAGGCAGTGATATAGGGAGAAAATTCTAGTGTTTATGACCAAGGCATTCGAAGACATGGCTACTGAGGGTGGAACAATTAACATTAAGTTGTGCAAGAGACTAGAATTGAAGATATTTCCACATGTTTTTAGAGATGAAGAGGTTTAAAATCAGTGTTTATGGATTGCAAAACAACCAGTCAAGAGAACATTGAAGTAGTCAAGTTTCAAGATGACAAAAGCATAAATCAGCGTTTTGACAGTAGATATGTTGAAGGGGCAGGGAAATGCAATAAATTGGAGTTGTAGGTATTGCCTTTGCAATGGAGTATCATCTTATTTAATCCTGAGCACTTGTTTAATCTCATATCCATTCCATCACCAAGACCATAACTCTTATAGGATTAGGGAAAATTTTATTTCAAGTATTGGGACTTTGGAGTTTATTTTCAGCAAGGCTATCACATGACTGGTGATAAATACTGGCTTTGCTGTAAGTTCCTGCTGAAGCTGTTTTGAAAGTTGACTGGCTTGGAGAGGTTCTTGTTTTATCTGGTTCAGTTGGAAGAAAGCATACTAAGAAGCAGTTACTCAGCTGGTCTTTCCAATTTCGGAAAAAAATACTCTTCAGTTAAGGGTGACACTTATTTGGCCTTTTGAAAGAGTGATTGAATAAACATCTCAAGATTGAGTATAGCTGAAAAAAGACACATTTTTGTCAAAGCATTGTGAATTAGTTATGCTATGTGAGCACTGGTGAGTTGGCATGTAGCCTCTGTTCACTACTTAGTGATGAATGACAGATAACTGTTAAGTTTTGTCTGAATTGTAAACAAGGCATTGACTGGTGAATTCTCAATGACAATGCCTCTATCAATAAGAGGCCACATGCCAACCTACCAGTGCTTATACAGTATATCATGTTTTTCCCTTGACTTTGGACAATTCTTGAGGATTGGTGAATACTTCACCCTGAGAAATAAGCTGGAGAATGGCTGTTCTTCTATTTTATTGAAATGGGCAGTGGCTTTCCATCTGTAAAGAACTGGACACCACGAATTAATGTATGAAGCTTCCAATACACTCCAGTACACCATACAGTGAGGTCAAATGATAATCCTTAATAATAATTGGTTGTTAGCATATTCAGCATTATGTAAAAAAGCTATCCAATTGCAGAGGTGTATCTAATATTGGGCAATATTGTGAGTTTATTGCTGGAAAAGCACAGCAGGTCAGGCAGCATCCAAGGAGCAGGTAAAATTGACGCCTGGAGAAAGAACATCTTCAAAGTTTGGGGGAAGATTTGTAGCTCGGGTGCTCGTTGTTGTGGTTCCGTTCGTCAAGCTGGGAATTTGTCTTGCAAACGTTTCGTCCCCTGTCTAGGTGACATCCTCAGTGCTTGGGAGCCTCCTGTGAAGCGCTTCTGCGCTGTTTCCTCCGGCATTTATAGTGGCCTGTCTCTGCCGCTTCCGGTTACAACGCGGCAGAGACAGGCCACTATAAATGCCGGAGGAAACAGCACAGAAGCTCTTCACAGGAGGCTCCCAAGCATTGAGGATGTCACCTAGACAGGGGACGAAACGTTTGCAAGACAAATTCCCAGCTTGACGAACGGAACCACAACAAAGAACGTATTATCTTCCGCCTCGGGACCCTTCAATGTGGACTTCATCAGTTTCCTCATTTCCCCTCTCCCCACCTTACCCCAGTTCCAACTTTCCATTCAGCACCACCCTCATGACCTGTCCCACCTGTCAATCTTCCTTTCCACCCATCCATTCCACCCTCCTCTCCGACTTATCACCTTTATCCCCACCTCCATCCACCTATTGCACTCTCAGCTACCTTCTTCCAGCCCCAGCTCACTCCCATTTATCTCTCCACCCCTGAGGCTTCCAGCATCATTCCTGATGACGGGCTCCAGCCCAAAACATCGATTTTCCTGCTCCTTGGATGCTGCCTGACCTGCTGTGTTTTTCCATCAACACACTTTCCACTCTAATCTCCAGCATCTGCAAATCTCACTATCTCCTAGTGTTGTAAGTTTACCAAGTGTAGGTGGCTGACTACGGTCATAACCCCGCTTATTGCAAACAGTCTTCAGGACACATAGCATAGCATCTCACCAGCACTGAAATTTACAAATTACCTATCTATGTGAATGGGCATAACACTTATTGGCTTGACAGCAACATCCAGTTAATGATGAAATTCATTACTACTTGCTACTACATAACAGCAATGTGTCAACAGTTAGTTTTACCTGTTAAGACCATTAGACGTATGAACAGAACCTGGCTATTCAGTACTTTGTCTACTCTGCTATTTATTAAGATCAGGTCTGATCTGATCATTCTTAACAGCACATCCCTATCTTTTCCTTGTAACCTTTGATTCCTTCACTGATTAAAAATCTGTGACAGCCTTAATGTCCAAGTCTTGAAAGCCTTCTGCAGTAAAGAATTCCATAGATACACTACCATCTGAAAGAAGAAAATTTTCCTTATCGTGGTTTTAAATGTGTGACCTCTTATTCTGAAATTATGCCCTCTGGTCCTAGACCTTAACTACCTAGTTGCTAAAATGTTTTAAATACCTTACCTTTCCAGGGTAATTGAAGAAATATGAAGAAAAAATATTCAATGTACATAGACTGTGTCTGTTTCAATGCAACACATGCTGACCACACATGTTGAACCATTAATTCCACCCTTTATCTTTTCAAAATTAACCCACAGGCCAAAGTGTTTTTATTCCAGAAACCAATCACCACACAGAAATCTGTTTTTAATTTTTACTTGAGCTATTTTTCTAAACAATGTGGTCAGAGATGTTATTACACACTTCTTGAGTAGGTAGGACTTGAACCTGGGCCTCGGTCCAGGGATAGGGACATTACCACCATGGCACAAGCGGGCCCGCACTTCTACATTACTATGTATGTCAATTATCCTTTCTAAATTCGTTCATGGTATGTGAGCATCACTGTCTCAAACAGCATTTATTGGTCACCCCCAATTCCCCATTGGGTAATTCAGAATCAACCATATTGCTGAGTCTGGAGTCACATGTAGGTCAGACTAGGGAAAGAAATCAACTGTTCTAGAATTAGATAGCATTTTAGAACAATTGACAGCATCTCGCTTCCCTCCTCCCCACCACCCTCCCCTGCCCCCCGGATTGGTTCTAAATACCAGATTTTCTAGTTGAATTCTCATTTCACTATCTGCCATTGTGGGATTTAAACTCATCTACCATAACATTAATTTCTTAATTCATATATTTATGGCACCAATATTTGTTTGAACCCTGACAGAGAAAATATATTTAAGTATTCATCCTGGAAAAAGTATTTTTATTTTATGTTATGATGAATGGAGTATTTGGACTAGAGCACTGATGCATTCCTGTGATCTCACTCATGCATTTCCCCAACTTGCCCTCGCTCATGCCCTTCCCTACCCTGCCTTTCCCCCTTTCGTAACCCCTCTCTCTTACCCCATCACTACCTACCTCAACTACTCTCTCACACTCCATCAACCTGCCTTCTCCTTTTCAACCGTCACCACCCCAACAATCCCACTCCTTTCCCCAAACACCTCTACCCCCTCGCCAAACTCCCTACCCTCTCTTTCTCCCTCCCCTGCTATTAATCCCTCCCAATTCTCCTTCATCTGTCCTTCCATCCTTCCCTGCCTGTCCCCTTCCTTTTCTCTTCCACTCCCTTGATCCTTTCTCCTTCCCCTTTTCTCTCCCCTCCCCCTCCCCCTTTACCCCTTGTCTCCCTCCCAATTTTTTACCTTTCTTCCTCCCAACCCCACTCACTTTACCCTGTTTCCTCACTCCCTTATACTCTTTCCTCCTTCTTTCCCCCACTCCATCTCCTCTCCCATCCCCTTTACTCCATCCATTCCCTCCTGTTTTCCACCTCCCTAGCTTCCCTTGACCCCTTCCATCCTTTACCCTCCTCTTCTTTTACCCCTTTCCAGTATCACCTTCACTCACACTCCCCTTTCCTCATCCCCTTCTCACTTCACTTTCCCGTCACTTCCACCTGCACCAATTTCTTCCCCTTCCCATTTTTTCCATCCCACTTCCGGATCCCCTCCCTTTTCTTCCCTCTTCCCATCCCATCCCCACTCACCCCTCAACATGTCCTCCCCATCATATCACCAATCACCACCACACCTCCACTCTCCTGAGGAAGGATCACCGGCCCCAAAACATTAACTCTGATTTCTCTTGAGGCTGACAGACCTGCTGAGCATTTCCAGTATTTTTTTTGATCAATGATTTACAGCATCTGCAGGTATTCAGTTTTTATTTCTCATCCCATCCCCATCATACGCTATCCTCCCCAACCAATCTTTTTTTTAAGATTCCCTACATTTCCGCTCCTCCTTCTCCTCCAGCTGAACCTTCTCCCCATGTCCCCCCTCACCATTCCCCAACCCACCTCTCTACAGTCTCCCTCCCCACAACCCCTCTTCTCCCCCACAGCCTTCTCCACCACCCCCACCCCACGCCCCCCTTCTCCCCTACAGTCCTCTCCTCCTCTCCCTCACTCCTCCTCCCCCACACCCCATCACCCACATCCTCTCCCCTCCTACCCCTCACAACCTCCTCTCCCCACACCCCCTCCCCTCATCCCTCTCCCCATGTCCCCTCTACCTACCTACCACCCCCATTCCCCATACCCACCACCCTCATTCCCCACATGCCCCCTCCACCCAATCCCATGCCCTTTCCCTCCTCCCCATCACCTACCCATGCCCTCTCCACCCTTCCCACCACATCCCATGTCCTCTACCCACCACCCCCATGCCCCCTCCCTTCCCCATGCTCCCTCCATCTCCTCTCCATCACCCACCTACTTCCGCATCCGCCATCTGCTGCGCCAACACCCCTTCCCTGCATCCCCTCTCCTTCAAACCCCTCCATACCCCCCCCTCCACCGCCACCTCCCCCTCGCCCTGCCCCCCCTCCACCGCCACTTCCCCCTCGCCCTGCCCCCCCACCACCGTCACCCCCTCACCCTGCCCACTCTCCACCGCCACACCCTGCCCCCCTCTACCGCCACACCTTGCCCTTCCCACCACCACACCCACACCCTGCCCCCCCTTCCACCACTACACCCACTCGCCCACCTGCCACACCCCCTCACCCTGCCCCCCCTCCACCGCCACACCCTGCCCTTCCCACCGCCACATCCCCACTCTGCCCCACTTCCACCGCCACACCCCCTCACCCACCTCCCTCCACCACCACACCCGCTCACCCACTGCCACACCCCCTCACTCACTGCCCTCCACCACCACACCCCTCGCCCACTGCAACCCCCTCACCCACTCCCCTACACCGCCACACCCCTCGCCCACTGTCACCCCCCTCGCCCACTCCCCTCCACCGCCACACCCCTCGCCCATTGCCACCCCTCTCGCCCACACCCCTCGCCCACTGCCACCCCCCTCGCCCACTCACCACCACACCCCTCGCCCACTGCCACCCCCTCACCCACTCCCCACCACACCTCGCCCACTGCCACCCGCCTCGCCCTGCCCCTTCCACTGTCACACCCCTCGCCCACTGCCACCCCGCCTCGCCCTGCCCCCCTCTACCGCCACACCTTGCCCTTCCCACCACCACACCCCCACCCTACCCCCCCTTCCACCACTACACCCACTCGCCTACCTGCCATACCCCCTCACCCTGCCCCCCACCACCGCCACACCTTGCCCCCACTCCACCGCCACACCCTACCTGACACCACCGCCACACCTTGCCCCCACTGCACCACCACACCCTGCCCCACATCCACTGCCACACCCCCTCGCCCACTACCACCCATCCTCACCCACTAACCGCCATCCACCTCGCCGACTGCCACCCCCCTCGCCCACTACCCGCCAGCCCCTCGCTTTCTGCCACCCCCTTCGCCCACTGCCACCCCCCTCGCCCACTCCCCATCACCCCCTCGCCCTGCTCCCCCCACCGTCATCCCCCTTGCCCACTGCCACCCCCTAACCCTGCCCTCCCCACGTCGCCCCCCTCGCCCACTGCAACACCCCGCTCACCCTGCCCCCCCACCACCGTCACCCCCCTCGCCCACTGCCACACCTCGCTCACCTCCACACCCCTTGACCACTGCCACACCTACCTCACCCGCTACCCTCCACCGCCACACCTCTCGCCCACTGCCACCCCCCTCACCCACTGCCCTACACCGTCACACCCCTCGCCCACTGCCACACCGCTTGCCCACTGCCACACCCCCTCACCCACTGCCCTCAACCGCCACACCCCTCGCCCACTGCCACACCCCCTACTCCCTTCCACCGCCACACCCCCTCCCCTCCACCGCCACACCCCTCACCCGCTCCCCGCCACCCCCTCGCCTACTGCCACCCCCTCACGACTCCCCTCCACCGCCACACCCCCTTGCCCACTGCCACACCCACCTTCCCCTCCACTGCCACACCCCCTCACCCACTGCCCTCCACCGCCACACCCCCTTGCCCACTGCCACACCCACCTTCCCCTCCACTGCCACACCCCCTCACCCACTGCCCTCCACCACCACACCCCTCGCCCACTGCTACACCCCTCACCCGCTCCCCTCCACCGCCACACCCCTCGCCCACTGCCACACCCGCTCCCCTCTGCCACCACACCCCTCGCCCACTGCCACACCCCCTCACACACTGCCCTTCGCCACCACACCACTCACCCCCTGCCACACGCCCGCACCCACTGCCCTCCACCGCCAACCCCCTCGCCCACCGCCACCACCCCTCACCCGCTCCCCACCACACCCCTCGCCCACCGCCACCACCCCTCACCCGCTCCACACCACACCCCTCGCCCACCGCCACCACCCCTCACCCGCTCCACACCACACCCCTCGCCCACCGCCACCACCCCTCACCCGCTCCACACCACACCCCTCGCCCACCGCCACACCCCCTCACCCGCTCCCCGCCACCCCCTCGCCTACTGCCACCCCCTCACGACTCCCCTCCACCGCCACACCCCCTTGCCCACTGCCACACCCACCTTCCCCTCCACTGCCACACCCCCTCACCCACTGCCCTCCACCGCCACACCCCCTTGCCCACTGCCACACCCACCTTCCCCTCCACTGCCACACCCCCTCACCCACTGCCCTCCACCACCACACCCCTCGCCCACTGCTACACCCCTCACCCGCTCCCCTCCACCGCCACACCCCTCGCCCACTGCCACACCCGCTCCCCTCTGCCACCACACCCCTCGCCCACTGCCACACCCCCTCACACACTGCCCTTCGCCACCACACCACTCACCCCCTGCCACACGCCCGCACCCACTGCCCTCCACCGCCAACCCCCTCGCCCACCGCCACCACCCCTCACCCGCTCCCCACCACACCCCTCGCCCACCGCCACCACCCCTCACCCGCTCCACACCACACCCCTCGCCCACCGCCACCACCCCTCACCCGCTCCACACCACACCCCTCGCCCACCGCCACACCCCCTCGCCCACCACCACCACCCCTCACCCACTCCCCACCACACCCCTCGCCAACCGCCACCACCCCTCACCCGCTCCACACCACACCCCTCGCCCACCACCACCACCCCTCACCCGCTCCACACCACACCCCTCGCCCACCGCCACACCCCCTCGCCCACCACCACCACCACCCCTCACCCGCTCCCCACCACACCCCTCGCCCACCGCCACCACCCCTCACCCGCTCCACACCACACCCCTCGCCCACCACCACCACCCCTCACCCGCTCCACACCACACCCCTCGCCCACCGCCACACCCCCTCGCCCACCGCCACCACCCCTCACCCGCTCCACACCACACCCCCTCGCCCACCACCACCACCACCCCTCACCCGCTCCACACCACACCCCTTGCCCACTGCCACACCCCCTACTCCCCTCCACTGCCACACCCCCTACTCCCCTCCACACCCCTCACCACTACCACACCGCCCCCCTCCCACTCTCTACTCCCTCCCTCCCTCCCTCACTCCCTCACTCCCTCCCTCACTCCCCCCCTCCCTCACTCCCTCACTCACTCACTCACTCACTCACTCACTCCCCCAACCTATTCTCATTCTCCTTCCCGTCCCCCGTCTCTGTCCTCTTGCTCTCCACGAGAGCGGAAGTTGTTTCCCTGTAATGACCTTCGACTCGGATATGTAAAGGGAGACCGCTGTCTTTTAAAGATGGCGTTCGGCCCAGAGGGCCCGGTCTGACGGAGAGATAGAGAGAGCGCGAGGAGGAGGAGGCCGTGATTACAGCAGCTGGCTGGGGAACTGACCCTGGTATTTATGACGCGGGTTATTGTGATGTCATCTCGGCACAGGCGGTGTTTGGGAATTACAATAGTATTATACCATTCCCCCCCCCCATACAGTCTGGCTCACCTTGGGAATTACAGTAATATACTCCCCAGTTCAGTCAATGTTACCCCAAGGGTTACAATAACATCATCCGATGCGACCTTGGCAATTGCAGTAATATCTCAGCAGTATATCCGATCTTGTTATTGGAATAATAATAATAATTGCCCATGCACAGTCTGGTGTTCTTCAAGGAATTACAGTAATGTAACCTCAAATTGCAGTCATAACATCCAGAACGATCAGCACTATCCTAGGAATTGCAGTAATGCCTCTTGTTGGAGTCAGGGAAACCCAATTATATGTTCTGTTATATTCCGTGTCATCGCAGGAGGTTATATCATATCTTAGTTTATCTAGAGAAAAGAGGCTTGACCAGCTGAGTCTTTCCTGATAAGTATAACATCTCAATTTCTATATTATCTTATTGATTCTTTATTTGCACCTTTTCGGACTTCTGCATATTCTTTTAATCGTACAGAAAGCAGAATTATTTAGTGGTCCAAAGTATTATGTGACCAGTTCTTTCTCTCTTCTCCCCCCACCATGTACAGTATAAAGCAATTACTCTTTTTTTAAAAATTCTAACCTTTTTGAAATAAGTGCTTCAGTGCTTTAAGTTCTTTAATGAGCCGATTAAAATGTGTGATCCCCAGATCCAAATCCCTCTCTTATATTTTGATAGTTATTTCCAAGTGGTATGGGATTATTCTTGCACAAACGTGCCATCTTACACTAATATGTATTGAAGTTTGTTGCAGCTGTCCTCACAGCTCACGAATTAATCTCACAGTTCAATTTGGTGTAAGTGTGCAAAATTTTAAAACTCATTTCTAATTCCTAAGTCCAGTACTTTTGGGTAAATGATGAGCAACTATGGTCCCTCAGCCAAATCTTGTGGATATTATTTCCTGCCTTTTGCTTGACTGTGTAACTGCCTTTAACTCATTTGTCATACAAGCATAATTGTGTATGGAGCAATGGTACCTTTCACAAGTGGGCTTGTTGCAGTCTGACATGGTTTATCCTATTTGGTCCTCATTTTACCAATTTCTCATCTGTGGCTCCCAAGTTGTTTTTAGCATGTGAGAGCAGCAATATCCCAGTAAACTACTTTGGTAGACCAAGACCAGGAGAGAGCACAGGTTTCCTAATCCCAGCTGTTTAGGATTTGTTTAGCCTGGTTTAACTCTGTAGTGCATTTTCATGGTGTTCAAAAGAAGGTCACTTTAAACTTTTATTAAGAGTTCTGGGGAAACCAAATACCAATCCGGCACAACCAAATGAAAAATCAATGCAGCTTCCTTTGAATGTAAGCAAACATCGAAAAGCAGAGAGCAAGCACAAGAAGAGGAACTCAACAGCTTAGTCATTTGCATTGTCCAGTCATGTACCTGTTGAACCACTGCCAAACCAGCCTGTCACCATTGCCTTAAAGGAAAATAAGGGTATTACCAAAAGAATGTGACAACGATAATGTCATGCCTTCTGGCATTGTTGATAATATTATCCTGACTGACATCTCTTCCACTGGTACATTTGATTACATCACTTTCTTTGTTGATGCATGTAACAGCTTGTCCATTAATTTTGTTCATATTGTTATTACTCTCAACTGTTAAGCTGACAAATATTTCTGGCAGTGATCTCTGGCTATGATTTGGGTAATGATACTGATTTGGGTATTACCAGTTGCGGGTGTTTGGTAATATTACTGCTACTATAGATCACATCATTGCTGTTACTTTTGTTAATATATTTGATTTGACTGTCAAATTGCTGTCACTATTATCTTCTCCATTTATTATAGAAAATATTACCCACAATCTAGGTATTACTGTTACTGATGCTTCCTTAAACCTTGCCCCGTCTCTGAGTGATACTTTTTTTCAGTTCTACCTGAAGGTGATGGATGCGTTGTCTGAAGATGCTGAAACTATTTTGAACCTGCAAGGTACTTACACCGAGTTGTTCCTGATTCCAGCTCTGGTGGGGTTTGTTACCACATTGCTGTTTATACAAAGGATCTGCCAAGCAGTAAGTATGTTTGTTGCAAATTACAGTTACTTATTTTACAAAACTTACTTCACAAAATAAATGCATCAATATACTCTAGAGACGATGATGTTCATGTGATGCTTGTATTGAACTACGTGTTAACTGATAGTATATGCTTTCTTTTCAGATCAAAAGCAGAAGGTACTTCGGTAAGTCACGTTAGTTTTATGTATTACATCCTGATGCAGTGAGTTTACATTTGTATTATAATCAGTTTATCTTTCAATTTCATTATATTTCGAATTTTTTTAGGGAGAGAAAAACAACTTGCAGGGACAGTTTCTCAGCTGCTGGATGAAAAATGTAAATTTCTCGAAAGACTAAGTGATTGCACACAAAAGGTATGTACAGTAGTTTCTACTACTTCAGTTGTCCTATTGTTTGTTACCAGCTGCTGAATTGTAACTTTTACTATTACTAATTAAAAGCTGGTCAGTTGAAAATCTGCTCATTTTAGTGTAAAGTCTATTTGGAGAAGTAATGCATTTTTAACTTAATTTATTACAATTTAATATCCAGAATTGATTGAACTGCCACGATTTTTTCATTTGTACAAAAATAAGTTAAGATCTATCTTTATTAATTATTTATCTATAGTTTAAAACAATTGTTCTCATTTTCAGTACAAAGAATTTGAATCATCTATAAAGAATGCTGCTGACTTAAAAGAATCAACAGAAACAACAACTTTACAGCTTCAGGTAAGAATATTGTGAGTTAGTTTCAGGAAAAATATTTGAATAAGATGGCCAGAAGATTGAGGATGAGTGAAATTTAAAATTATCTTTAGAGCTATAACCTAAAAATATATTGTCAAGTATATGTGGATCTGTTTTATGCTCTACTGTATATGAGTCAAAAGGATTGATACTGAGGAGTGCTCTAAGGAGCACCCACTATTTTGTCATATGGACTTGTGGGGAGAACAGCTTTGGGTTTTGGAGGAGTAAGATCTAACATCTAAGTTCTCCTCATAGTCACTGTAACTGACAGCTGTAAACTTGACCCTATTTCGTGAGCACTAACAAGGTATTAAAAGTGCTGCCAGTGAAAGAAAAGGCACAACCTGATCACGATACCCAATGTCAGGGTGTTCCACAGAGCTACCCTCCTCTTAGTAACCTCACCAAGTGAACTCCTCTCACTGCCACTCTCAAGTGGCCTGGATTCCTCATCATTGCTAGAGATCTTCCTGTGTGCATTGTCAGCAGCTACACTTCCAATGACAGCTGCATAACCCTGATTGGTTGGTGACTTGAGGATAGGGGAGGAATGGTGGAATTTTTGCCCCGGAGGGATCCTGTGGAAGACTTGGTGTTGCCTAGTTGAGCATTTGAGACTTTCCAAAGAGGGCAGTGTGTGTTTAACAGATCAACATCCGTATTTTGAATTAAACAGTAGAAGACTTTTCGGGTATTTACAAAAGCTTCATTGTAAATTTATAGTTTAACTCAAATACCAGTTTAATTATTCTCTTCTCTATTCTTTCTTCATCCAGAAGCCAACCCCACAAGAGAAGAACTCAGCTCTATCTTTTTAAATAAACCAAATAACCAGATTAAGAAACAAAAAACAAACTGCTCAACAAGAATATTGTATTATTAATCAAAACCTGAAAACAGGGGTAAATCTGAGGGGGGGGGGTGTTGGGAAACTGAATCAAAATAATGTTGGGTGGGGGAGAAGCTAATATATCCCAGATCCTACAGTGGCCACTTTAGAATCCAGTTGTTTTTAAAGACATTTTCTAATCAGCCCATTCAGGCATGTAATTACACACTTCTGGAGCAGGTGGAACTTGAATTTGGGTCTTCTGGCCTAGAGGCTGCAACACCCCCACTTTGTTGTCTCACAAGTCTTCCCTAATTGTAGATATTTATAATCAGCCTGGTCAGATGTGTTATGAGGGAACTCTGGACTTTTGGCCCAAAGGTAGAGACACTCCCACAGCACAACAAAAGCACCAACTCTCTTTTTCTGAAATAAAGAAACCCACCACTAAATTAGCCAATCACCAGTGAACTACCACGAGGGACTGTGTAAAAATAACAGGAAAAAAAGAAGGGGATGAAAGCAAAATAGTGTTGGAGGGGGAAATAATGCACCCCAGTCCCCTCAATGCCCAGTTAATAACTCAGTTTTCATTTTCCAAACTTAGCCCAACTTTAGAAATTCTATCCTAGTTTAAAGATATTGTTACTGAATCTTGTGCAGATATTTAATGATATGCCTCTGGGGCGGGTGGGAATTGATCTTAGTCTACTACCACTGTGCCACAAGTACCCTAACTTTTCTTTTTTGTGTGACTATTGATTTATTTTAATGTACAAAGATTAATTTCATGTAGCTATTTACTAATAACCCTGCTTGAAGATGTTATTGTACAGCTCTGGAGTAGGTGGGACTTGAATTCAGGCCACCTGATTCAGAGATAGGGATACTATTACTGCGCCACAAGAGCCCTTACGAACCAGCTCGTTTTTTTTTTAAGTCAACCTGTTCAGATATGTTATGGCACAGCATTGGTGTAGATGGGACTTGACCCCAATTCTCCTAACCCAGTGGTAGGAACATTATAATTACATTATTAGAACCCTCCAGAACCCAGTTCTTTAGATATTTTATAATCAGCATGTCCACAGATGTTATTGCATCCCAGTGATGCCTTTCAATAACTGTGTTGACAATGTCAACTTTTTCATCAGTGATGCAGCTCTTTCCCTTCAGTGTAATATTAGCATTAAACATCTTGCATTATGCTCACCGTTACAGTGTTCTAAACCAAACATTCTGAATTGATCATAATTTGAAGTATATCTCTTAGATTGTTTTGCATATTTAGCATTTTCATACCCTTCTGACTACTTAATTTTTTTTCTTTGTGTTTCTCATTTCACAATTGAACTATCTACTGCCAACTAATTCCCTTTTTCAAGAATCATGTATTTCAGACCATACCAATAATTATCAAAGAGAAAGATGTAAAGTGGGAGTTGGCAGTGATTAGTTTGTAATTTCAAATATTCGATTAGGAATTCCAGGATCATGTGCAGATTTTTAATATGGGGATTTTAAAATAATCAGTCTTCCCTGTTGCCATTTTATAAAATTAATTTTACAACTGCTGATACAGCATAGAACAGACTCAGTTTTATGTGTTGGATGTTTGTGTGAGGGGAGGAAGAAGGTTGCAATCTTGCTACATCGAAAGAAAATCTGATCCAATTAGAGTTTTTATGCTTTTCTAACTTAAGTTAAAATCTCCTTATTCTTGATTTCAGATGGTGGCAAAAGGGTGTTAAAATAGCTTTGAGGAGCTAAGTTTTTTTTTGCAGTTGAGTTTTTCTGTACAGGTGAGATGATGTTTAGGATCAACTTCATTTGTAAAACTTTTTCTTAGGACGCATATGCCAAGTTGGATAAGTCAAATGGCAATCTTAGACAAACCATTGATCAGCTCACACAGGACCTAGAAGAAGAAAAGCAAACCAGATCCCAGTGCAGCAATTTGGTATGTAGTAACTGAGCAGTTCCATTTTTTTTATTTTAATCCATTGTTAACTATTATAACTAGCTAACAGCTGTATAAAAGTGTTGTCAAATGTATGAAGAAAGCTGGAAGTATTGGTCCTGTATAGTTTTAATTGCAAGTTTACTGCTTGCAGATTACAGAAATCCGAGCAAATTTAACTACCCTAGAAAATGAAGCACAGAACCTTCAAGTCCAAATTGAAGAGGTAAGGCATACAACACACGATTGAGTAATGCTGATTTTGTTTACAATGAGACAGAAAATAATTCAATGTCTGTTTGTATTTTAAGACTACAAATGAATTAAAAGCAATTCAGATTAACAACTCCAAGCATCAGGAATCCTTCCAAACTGCGCAAGAAGAAAATTATCATCTTAAACAAAGCAAAGAACAGGTATGGCTGAAATATTTCACTCAAACATTTTATATCCTGCAAAGTATAAAATGTATCTGTTTGGCCTTTGTTTCTTCAAGGATGCTAACTGATATTGTGTATAGAATAACAATGAGCTATGGCAGTGATAATTTAATGATGATTAACTAGAGATGAGTTTAATAATAATTAAAGAGGGTTTAGTATGATTTGTTTGAATTTTTTTACCCTTTTATGTTGTAATATTTTTATTCCTTTGACCATCTTGCAGCATAAACTGTGGTTCTCATTTTGTATGAAACAATGAAACGTTTTCCAAGCTTCTCACCATCTTGCGCAGCATCTAATAGCTAAGAGATATTGAAGTTAACTTTTGCAAACCATTTTCTTTCTCCCTTTCTATAGGATAGTGCCTAGCTTCCAATCTCCAGTTTTTGATAAGTGTCCTGATTTAAGATTTGGAATTTATTTTGTATAATCATGGCTATTCATTTGTAACCAAGTTCACTAGGTTGTATTTTTGAATATCAAAAGTTACAATGTTTTCTTTCCAGCATTGTCTAATAACAGTTTGTCACTGTATATTTAATTTCTCCTCTGTTCAAATTTTTAAGCCTTTGTGCAGTTTTGTCTGGACTTGTGGATCTGGATGCTAGTTCACTTTTATGTTCTATTTTATAACTAAGTGGATAATTGTATTTGTTATAACTGAGATGCAGGTTCTTGATCGGATCAAATGTTTTGAATGTATTGATCATACCCCACTATGTAGCGGGTGTCTTACAAGCCATTCTCATGATTGTATTCTGTAGCTATTGCAAGAATCAGAAGGATGGGAGGAGCGGTACAGTGAACGTTCTGAACAAATTAAATTATGCGAGAAGACACAGAAAGATATTCGGAGAGTTTTTGCAAGTAAAGAGAATGAGGTGAAGGTAAGGTCTTGTTCCTATAAAATCAAGTAATAATGCAAGCAGTTCTTAAAAATATTCATTTCTGATTTTTCTTTATTTACAGACTCTAACAAGCTGCCTTCTAAAGATGAAATTATGGAATGTACCTGAGGAGGAAAGTCCTACTGAAGGTAATAGCTAGGGCAAAATGGATCTAAACCTGAAAGTGGGGAGTGCTTAGCTAGTGATTCAGTGAATTAATATTAGGTCTAATTGAAGAGTTTTTTTTAAAAAAGAATAGCTAAATCTAGTTGTTGGTGTGTTTGCTGGTACCAATAATAGTCTGGAAAAAGAAGATAAAAAAAAGGAACAGGAGAAGATCATACAGCCCATTCAAGCCTGATCTGCCATTCAGACTTAGGACTTTGTCTCTACCTTCCTGTTCTTTCCCTGTATCCCTTGATTTCTCAGGTAATCAATCAGCCTATCTGCAGTTTAAATCTTTTCAATGATGGTGCATCTGTAACTCTCAAGTTAGAGCCTTCCAAAGATTCACAACACTTTGGAAAAGATTTCTCCACATCTCGCTGTACTAGTTCTGCCATCTTTAGTGACTTATGCTCATAAATCTCTCTCTGCTCCTGCACATCTTTTATTATAGTGCCCTCTTTATAATGTATCCTCATGTTATTTATACCAAATGAATTACTTCATTTGTATCTTCATTGAATCTTATTTGCTACCCACCCATCTGCCTAGTTCACCAACTTGTCCATGTTGTTTTGTAGCATTACACCACCCTCACAGTTTACAATGTTTCCAACTTCTGTACCATTGCAAACTTGGGTATTGACTTCAGCCCATTAAGAGATTATTAATATAAAGCAGGAAAATAAATGGTTCTGTAACCTGACCCTTGGGGAATGCCACCACAAACCTTCCTCCAGCCTGAAAAATATCCTTTAACTCTGTCTTCCTTTCCTTCAACTGATTTTGTATCCACATTGCTATTGTCCCTTTACTCCACAAGCTATACCTTTTCTCACAACTCCGTATAGCACTGTATTGAATACCTTTTGAAAGTCCATGTAATCACGTCAACAGCATTACCCTTATTGTGGGCTCCTCAAAAATCTCCAGAATTTCTTTATTGTTAAGATTGTTCTGACAATTCAGAAATTACCCTGGTACTAAACCCCCAGCCATCCATTGAAAGTAGCTATTTCTCAAAATATGGGGTAATAATTGTTTAGCTGTTTTATTTCTTTTGTAGTGTTATTTGCTTACAGCATCAATTAATTTGTTGGTTGGTTGGTTGGTTGGTTTGTTTGTTTTAATACAAATGATGCCAATGTCTTGCTGAAGTTCAGGTGCTTTCCTACATATGTCCTTATTCGGTAGCAGTGATATTGACTGGAAAACTAGGGAGAAGTTTTGGGAGTTTGAACAGACCTCCAAAGTAGAGTTTAAAAATACATAAGGATTAATTGTGATTTACTTCTTCAAAAAAAAATCTTGTTACATACAATGCATGTCATAAAAAACACTTCAACACTTAAATATGAGTTATTAAATAACTACTTACCACAATCCTCTTGCTGACGGCCTGTTTTGCCCACTGCTTTCCTTCTCCTTGCCAACCCTCTCACTTGCCATTTCACTCCACAATGATCTCACTCAGTCCATTCTCCTGTTTGCTGAACTACCAGCTTAACATTTCCCTCACTGACCCTTTGGCGTGCTGCTTCCCTCTCTGAACCGTTGTGAGCAAGGGCTTAAGAGATGGATAACAAAAGCAAGGAAGTGCAAGTGGGAGGGAAGGAGAAAGTGGCACAGGCAGCTCGTGGGAAATTTGTGAGGGAAGTGGTGAGTAAAGGAGGCGTGGTGGGAAGGCGAGTATAGGACGGGCACTAAACATGAGGATGGTAATGAGTAGGAGAATTAGTGAGCAGGTTAATGGCAGCAAGCTGATAGCTCTGAAAGACTACAGCAAAGCCACGTTCAGGCCACAGATGGCTCAAGGGCCAGATTCTGAATAGTACTGCTGAATAGGATGAAGTAATATCATTTTTATCTTTTGAACACTGTCCTAAGTTCTGATTGAATGAGCTGGATCAACTAATTCTGGTTAAGGACCTTCCCACTAATATGCCACACTTTCACTTAGTATGTGTGCTTCCAGGTTGATTGGTGTTAAATTTCATGGCCTTTTTTTGGATTCTCAGAAGGCTAACTTGTTTGTCTAAAACATGTTTTTTTTGTGTCTTAGAAATGTCAGAAGAACAACAAAAGGAAAAAATTGAAAAATTGATTTATTTTGCGAAGGTAAGTTACAGTTTGCGGTATAATCTCTATGGTATGTCACTTGTTTTCATACTTTCTAATAAGATATTCCTGGGCAATATTCTATCTTCCTGATGCTCCACATAATGTACTTGCTTTGAAATGTGTGATTTGAATGTTAAGTTTTACAGTATGCCAACATATCCTAATATCCTTTGTACTACTGGAGAGATAGTGATTCTCACAGAAAAATAAAACAGTTAGTACCATTAACTGTTTGTTCAATATACAGAACAACCTCAGTTAGCCGAACTTCAATTATCCTGTAAAAACGCTATCTGCTATCTGAACTCTGTTATCCAAACAAAATACTCCCCACCCAATCGAGGTTGTTCTGTGCTGTATTTTGGAGAAATGAACTGGAGTGCTTCTGCACTGCTGCTTCCATTCAACAAAACATGAAAAAAAACTTAGCATAACTTAGCTTAGCCCTTTCTTGTCCCTAATTAATTAATAAAGTATTTTTAATACATAGAGGACAATGTTTTTTATATATCACCGAACCACAATTTTACATAAACGGAAGCAGAGTGAAATCTTGTGGAGATGTAAAGGGTCTCCGCCACTGGCTGAAGTGTTGCAAGAGCCCTGAGCACAGCTTTTCAGGAAGGCTTGCCACGTTTTGTTCCACTCAGGCACTTGACAGGCCAGCAGCAGGCTCTACGCAGAATCGGAGCAAGTGGGAAATGATCTGTCTTCCAAGAGCAACAAGTCAATCAGCAGCAAGGTCCCCTCCCCATCCCAAAGCCCCCAAGGTTAACTTCAAGAAAGAAAGATAAGAGAGTCTAGGTGTCTTCTGTGGCTACCCCCATTTCAAACAGGTATGCTGTTTTGGAAAATATAAGGGGTGATGGATACTCAGGGGAATGTAGCACAAACTGCCATGTTTCTGGTATTGAGACTAGCTTTAATGCAACGAGGGGTATGTTTTTTTTTAAAAGCAAGGGCAATTCACCTAACCTACTAGTTTAGTTCCAAGAGATCAATTGTGTTAGGGGACTTTCTAGTCTGAGGTACAGAAAGACATTTCTGTGGCCAGCAGTGAAAAGTCAGAATGGTGTGTTGCTTCCTTTATGTCAGGATCAAGGATGTCTCCGAGAGAGTGCAAAATGTCTTCACGGGGGAGAGGGGCCAGCAGGAGGTTATTGTACACATTGGAACCAATAACATAGGAAGGGAAAAGGTTGAGATTCTGAAGGGAGATTTCAGAGAGTTAGGCAGGAATTTAAAAAGGAGGTCCTCGAGTAGTAATATCTGGATTACTCCCGATGCTACGAGCTAGTGAGGGCAGGAATAGGATAGAGCAGATGAATGCATGGCTGAGGAGCTGGTGTATGGGAGAAGCATTTTTGGATCATTGGAATCTCTTTTGGGGTAGAAGTGACCTGTACAAGAAGAACAAATTGCATCTAAATTGGAAGGGGACTAATATACTGGCAGGGAGAGTTGCTTGAGCTGCTCGGGAGGATTTAAACTAGTAAGGTGGGGGTGGTGGTGTGGGACTGTCCAAAATCTGTCCACCATCCGCAAGACACAAGTTGGGAATGTGATGGAATGCTGTTAAATTGCCTTGAAGCACCAGCAATAATCAGAAAAAACACACACATACCATCTGAAACAAAGCACCCCACTTGATTTGCACCCATTCAGCACCTCAAACTTCAAACTTCATTCCCTCCACCCCCAGAGTACTGTGGCAGCAGTGTGTGTGTACTATTTACAAGATGAGCTCACCAAGGCTCCTTTAACTGGGCCTTCAAAACATGTGATCTTGATCACCCAGAAGAACAAGGGCAGAAGAAATATGGGGAATTCATCACCTGTAGGTGTCCCTTCCACTTACCATTCTGATTTGGAAAAATCTCACTTTATTTTCCTCCACTGTGTCAAAAACCTGTGGCAAATCTAATCTGACTGCAGTGATTCAAAGTGATGTCTGATCGTCATCTGGATAAGGACAGTCGAGAATGGGCAATAGCTGCTAGCCTTTATGGTCACACTGTTGTTTCAAGAATGAATATAAAAAATATACATAAAGTAATTGATCCAGCACAGGAGACCATCACTCAGCTCATCAGACCCGTGAGAATGAAAATTGTCCCTATATAATTTGCTGATATCGATTTGCCAGCAATTAGCCACTTAAAATAAAATAAAAGCTTTAAAACTCCATTGTGACAATGTGATGTTTGTAACTATTGTTTTGAAATACTTTTAAATCTCTTTTAGTTAAATGCTGATTTGAAGTCAGCGGAAGATGAAAGAAATCAGATTTATAGCAAGTTATCTGATGAAATCAAAGCAAAGCAAGAGCTGACGGGTAAATACAAGAACTTGAAACATTCATCTATTCATTGTAGAATATTACTATATCATGTGTCTGTTTTTAAGAAGCAGATTGCATCAGTACATGGTTGGAAAGTTCCATTCCAGTGTTGGTTTTTATTTGAGGAAATTTCTTAAGCAACATTTTTATTTCCTTATAACCAGTTTGAGGTTTTCCCTCTTCGGTGTTTAGTACATAGAACAGTACAAGCCATTCACCCCTCTATGTTGTGTTGACCTTTTATCCTACTCTAAGGCTAAACTAACCTACAGACCCATCCATCTGCCTATCCAAGTATCACTTAAATGTCCCTCAAGTATCTGACCCTACTACCACTGCTGGCAGTGCATTCCACACACCCACCACTCTCTGTGTAAAGAACTGACCTCTGACATCTCCCCTAAACCTTCCTCCAATCACCTTAAAATTATGCTCCCTCATGATAGACATTTCCGCCCTCGGAAATAATCTCTGACTATCCACTCTATATATGCCTCTCACCATCTTGTACACCTCTACCAAATCACCTCTTATCCTCCTTTGGTCTAGTGAGAAAAGCCCTAGATCCCTCAACCTTTCTTCATAAGCTATGCTCTCCAGTCCAGGCAGCATCCTGGTAAACCTCCTCTGCACCCTCTCTAATGCTTCCACATCCTTCTTGTAATGAGGTGACCAGAACTGAATACAATATTCCAAGTGTGGTCTAACCAGGGCTTTATTGACCTGCAGCATAGCCTTGCAGCTCTTAAGCTCAATTCCCCTGCCGATGAAAGACAACACACCATACGCCTTCTTAACAACCTTTTCAACTTGGGTGGCAACTTTGAGAGATCTGTGGATATGGACCCCAAGACCCCTTTATTTCTCCACACTGCAAAGAATCCTGCCTTTAACCCTCTAATCTGCATTCACATTTGACCTTCCAAAATGAATCAGTTCACATTTTTCCAGGTTGAACTCCATCTGCCACTTATTAGCCCAGTTCTGCATCCTGTCAATGGCCCGTTGCAACCTACAACAGCCCTCCAAACTATCTATCATTCCAACAACCTTCATGCCATTGGCAAGCTTACGAACCCACCCTCCACTTCCTCATTCAATTCATTTATAAAAATCGCAGAGAGCACAGAATAGATTCCTGCAGAGCACTACTGGTCACCAAGCTCTAGGCTAAATATTTTCCATCAAGTACTACTCTCTGTCTTCTATGGGCCAGCCAATTCTATATCCAGACAGACAGGTTTCCCTGTATCCCATGCCTCCTTACTTTCTGAATGAACCTACCATGGGGAACCTTATCAAATGCCTTGCTAAAATACATATACACGACATCCACTGCTCTACCTTCATCAATGCATTTTGTCACATCCTCAAAGAATTCAATAAGGCTCTCACAAAGCCATGCTAACTATCTCTAATCAAGCTATGCTTTTCCAAATAATCATAAATCTTATCTGTCAGAATCCTCTCCAGTAATTTCCCCACGACCAATGTAAGACTGACTGATTGGTCTGTAATTCCCAGGGTTATCCCAATTCCAGGTCATTGAACCTCAAACTGAGCTACACATCTTCTCTAAAATTGCTTATCCCTATTCCCTTTCTTGAACAAGGGAATAACATTTGCCATCCTCCAATAATCTGCAGTAGTGAAGTGGACAGTGAGGACACAAAGATCATCGCCAAAGGCGAACCAATCTCTCTCCTCGCATCCTATAGTAACCTTTGGTATCTCCTGTCTGTCCCAGGGGCCTTTAATATTCTCATGTTTTTTTTAAATTTCCAGCTCATCCTCCTCCTTAACGTTAGCTTGTTTCACATTGTCCTCACAAACGATAAGGTCCCTCTCATATTTGAATACTGAAGCAAGTATTCATTAACGACTTCCCTTACCTCCTCTGACTCAATCCCACCCTCCTACAGCAGCTCTGCAGCCACGTGTTCAGCTGCACTCGCTCCCTGTTCCCTCCACTTTCCTTGATTGGCCCTACCCTCACTGTGGCCATCCTCTTGTTCCTCACATAAATGTAGAACGCTTTAGGGTTTTCGTTAATCCTACCCGCCAAGGCTTTTTCATGCCCCCTTCTCGCTCTCCTAATTCCATACGTCAGTTCCTTGTTGGCTACCTCGTAACCCTCTCGAGCCCTGTCTGATCCTTGCCTCCTCAACCTTAAGTTTCCTTCTTCCTCTTGACTAGATGTTCCACATCTCTTGTCATCCAAGGTTTTTCACCCTATCATCCCTTCCTTGCCTCAGTAGAACAAACCTATTCAGTACTTGCAGCAAGTGCTCCCTAAACAACCTCCACATTTCTGTCCTGCATTTCCCTGTAACTCCCCCTCCCCCAGTTAAATATTTTCCCATACCGTCTGCACCTGTCCCCCTCCATGACTATAGTAAAGGTCAGGGAGTTATGATTGCTATCACCGAAATGCTGTCCCACCAAGAGATCTGACACCAGATCTGGTTTGTTGCCAAGCTCCAGATCCAATGTGGCCTCCCCTCTAGTCGGCCCATCTACATATTGAGTCAGGAACCCTTCCTTGGCACACCTGACAAAGTCTGCTCCATCCAAACTATTGACAGTAAGGAGGTTCCAATCAATATTATGGAAGTTGAAGTCACTCATGATAACAAACCTGTTACTTCTGCACATTTCCAAAATCTGCCTCCCAATCTGCTCCTCTGTGTCTCTGTTACTATTGGGGGGGTTCTATAGAAAGCTCCCAGTAAAGTAACTGCTCTTTTCCACCCATAATGATTCAGTAGACAAACCCCCTTTGACAACCTCCCTTTCTGCAGCTATTATGCGAACCCTGATTAGCAATGCCACTCCCCCACATTTTAACTTCTCTCCTTATTCCTTTTGAAATACCTAAACCCCTGAACATCCAACAACCACTCCTGCCCCCATGATATCCAAGTCTCCATTATGGCTACAGCACCGTAGCTCCAAGTACTGATCCATGCTCCAAGTTTATCACACTTATTCCTGCCGCTTCTTGCCTTAAAATAGACAGACTTCAATCCATCACACTGACTGCAACTTTGCTCTATCAATTGTTTATCCTTCCTCTCAGACTCTCTGCATATTGATTCTACATGTTCACCAGATACCCCATCCTTTGATCCCTAGCTCCGGTTCCCATCCTCCTGTCAAAGTAGTTTAAACCTTCCCAAAGTGCGCTAGCAAATTTCCCACCCAGGATATTGGTGCCCCTCCAGTTCAGTTGCAACCTATCCTCCTTTTACAGGTCGCATTTTCCCCTGAAGATATCCCAATGATCCAAAATATCGCAATCCCACCCTCCTACACCAGCCCTGCAGCCACGTGTTCAGCTGCACTCGCTGTCTGTTCCCAGCCTTACTAGCCCGTGGCATTGGTAGCAATTCTGAGATTACTCCTCTTCTCGTCCTGCCGTTTTAGCTTCCAAGCTAACTCCCTGTATTCACTTTTCAGGTCCTCATCCCTGTTCCTAGCTGTGTAATTGGTACCGATGTGTATCACGACTTCCAGCTGCTCACGTTCCCCCTTAAGAATCCTGTAGACTCAATCCAAGACATCTCTGACCCTGGCACCCAGGAGGCAACATACCATCTGGGAGTCTTCCACAGGACCACAGAATCTCCTGTCTATTCCTCTCACCGTTGAATCTCCTATCATTATCACTCTCCTATTCTCCCCGCTTCCCTTCTGAGCCACAGAGCCAGGTCAGTGCTGCAGATGTGGTTGCTGTGGTTTTCCCCTGATGGGTAAACCCCCTCCATCTCCAAAAACAAAACAGTGTCCAAAGTGGTGTACTTATTATTGAGGGGATTAGCCACAGAGGATTCCTGCGCTGACAGCCTATTCCCTTTCCCTCTATTATTTTTCGAGATTTCCATTTCTACGTGTATGGAATGAGCTGCCAGAAGAAGTAGTGGAGGCTAGTACAATTGCAACATTTAAAAGGCATCTGGTTGGATATATAAATAGGAAGGGTTTGGAGGGATACGGGCCAGGTGCTGGCAGGTCAGACTAGATTGGGTTGGAATATGTGATCAGCATGGATGTATTGGACCGAAGGATCTGTTTCCGTGCTGTACATCTCTATGACTCTAATTCTTACAGGTTTGTCAGGCATGATCTCCCCTTGACAAAGCCAGTCTGAATCAGCCCAATTTTACCATGCAGTTCCAAGTACTCTGCAATTTTATCCTCAATAATGGACTCTCAAATCTTAATAACAACTGAGGTCAGGCTAACTGGCCTCTAATTTGCCTCTTGTGCCTCCTTCACCTCTTAAACAAGGGTTCTGCATTAGCCATTTTTCAGTTCTCTGGGACCCTCCCTGACTCCAGTGATCCCTGAAAGACGGAAACACTTAATAGAAAAAATAGTGAACATTGTGAAGAACAGAGAAATTTAAGCGCTAAAATAAATTAAGTAGCCACAAAGGCCAGTAGCATTTTGAGTTTTATAAATAGAGACATAGAGTGAAAAAGTGTAAGTTCTCTCATTGGTTAAACAGTTCTGTGCCTTATAGAAGGACTTTAGAGCAAGAGGTAGTGCACAGTGAAGATAATGGGACCAGGAATGAGGGGTAACATGATGTACTGAGACGGTTTCCCCATTTCTATGAAGATATTTAATCGAACTAATTAAAATAATGAACGTTTGAGTTATGGTGACTGAGAAAATATTGTTTTTGACCGGTGGAGAGTCAATGATTTGGATCATCACTTTAAGTTAGGTTCTAATTTGGAAAAAGTTAGTAGAAATTTCCAAGAGTTATTGGAGTACATAACTTTTGCCACGGGTAGTAGTTGAGGCAGAAACCTGTGTGTTTTATGAGAGAAATGATTAAACACATGAAGCATGGATAGAATGTAAGACAATTGGATTATTCTTGTTATAGCAAAGAGGAATGGCCTGTTTCTGTGATTTAAAATGTTATTGTTCTCTGGCTCGTCATCTTTCAACAAACAACCAGTTTCACTTGGATACCATGTACTGTTGATTTACTGTCCTTTTGCTGGCAGTCTCTCTGCACATTTCCAAAATACAAATTTCTAGTTTCAATGTGCTTGCATTGGCACATGGTATGCTATTTTACATCTTGTTTCTTTTTGTTAATACCTTCACTCTTCCCATGCTTAATATTTTTCCTAATCCATAATTGTCCTGAAAATTCTCTTCTGTGACTATTTTGTGGTATGGCTGCTGTCAAACAAAATACAACTGAACTTCTTTCCATTTGGCAGAGCGAATTGAAAAACTTCAATTAGAACATACTTCTGTACAAAATGAGACAACTCAGTTTGAGACTGAATACAAGACCATTCAGCAGAAGTTAAAGATCATGACAGAATTGTACCATGAGAAAGAGATGGAACTTCAAAGGTACAAAGCATGATTCAGGTAGAATTTAAATTAAAATGAATCATATAGGAACATAATTACATTAGTCTCAGAAAATCTGGTTGTATTTAGTAATACGATGCTGATTTTGATGCTTATACTTGGTCCTGATCTTAACTTTGAGAAGAGAGGGGGAATAAGGTGAAATCCAGATCGTTTCTTAATGTGAGGGAAAAACATGAGGAAACATTGCTTTCTATTCACAAGCGTGTATGTTCAGCAACAATAGTTATGGCCTGATGTGAGTTGTTTCTTCATGTATGGTCAATTGAGGTGTGGAAAATAAGAAAATACTGATTAAAATGGAAGTTAGTCGAGTTATTCTTCAACAATTTATGTTTGAATTTTGTTTTCATAAGAATGCAAGTCCAGTTGTCATCAGTGCTTTCTAGCCCATTATAATTTAGGAGGCAGTATTCAATCTGTAAAGTTCTGTTTTTCATCTACTAAATATCCTGGTGGTTGCCTGGTTAGAGTTGATACTTAGAGAGACACCGTTTCCTTACACTTAATATAAACCCTTTCAGAAACTGAAAATCCCCAATGAAAATTCCTAAATCAATAAATTCCAAAATATTAATGCAGCTACTGATAGCACTAAGCCATCACCGTGAGGCATTTGTAATTGTTTTTATTCTTAAATGAACCAGTAGAAGGTTGTAAGGCTGTGAATAATTTCTCATGATTGTTCTGGGTTGCATTGTACATAGAAATCTGACATTAGAGGAGCATCAGCGTCTACAGAAGGAAGAGAAGCTTTCTGAAGTCGATGAAAAGATTAATCAAGCAACTGAGGAACTCAGTATTTATAGGTAACTGGCATTTTCAGTTGTTATTTAATACCTCATTTCGGTTTATTTCCAGTACCAATACAGTTCTTGCTTTCTTTTCAGGCAACGTGCTAAAGATCTTGAAGAAGAATTAGTTAAAACTATACAGTCGTATAAAAATCAAGTATGTAAATCAAAATTATTGATTAATTTTCACTAGTTTCAATATTTTTTTTAAAAAAAATCTTCAATAATGTACCACCATTAAGATCCCCTGCTTCTAAAGCCCTCAGCACATATTTAAAATTAATCCTATTCTGTATTCTTTATAATTCCAGTTCATCCAAAAGCCTGCTGGCTATATCGTATGTTGCACAAAGGGATAGATTCTTGGTTTGTGCCTTGGCTGCCTGTTGGTAGTCAAGCATTCGGGCTCATTAAAAACCATTAGGTCATTTGGAATAGTCCCTCAGATGGCAGGTGCCAGTTTAGGGAGTATTGCCAGGTACCAACATTCCAGATAAATCTTTAGACTCTTCCTGCAGTTGAAGAAAGAGTGCTTTCCCTCCATCCCCACAATGATAGTCTGGCTGGTAAAAGCCATTTTTAGATTAGATTACTTACAGTGTGGAAACAGGCCCTTCGGCCCAACAAGTCCACACCGCCCCGCCGAAGCGCAACCCACCCATACCCCTACATTTACTCCTTACCTAACACTACGGGCAATTTAGCGTGGCCAATTTACCTGACCTGCACATTTTTGTTTGGACTGTGGGAGGAAACCGGAGCAAATCCACGCAGACACGGGGAGAACGTGCAAACTCCACACAGTCAGTCGCCTGAGGCGGGAATTGAACCCGGGTCTCTGGCGCTGTGAGGCAGCAGTGCTAACCACTGTGCCACCGTGCTGCCCACTAAGATTTTTAAGATTTTTAAAGATTGGGAAGAAGTACTGTCGTTTTGAAGAGTCTCTGTTTTACTTCTATGGTCAACTGTTGTTCTATTCAAGCTGAAAAACCTGAGATAGTTCTCCATCTTTGAGAGCTGTAAGGTCAGTGAACCTCAGAGTTTTGGTGCATAAGTCCACACTGCACTTTGCAAGGTAGATGGTCCTGATGTTTGTTTCTCGTTCTTGCAAGGAATATTCAGCTCAAATCTCAGTTATCCATTACACTAACTGACTTGTTTAGTTCCTAATGTTTAAAGCCTGTTCTGGTTTTACAGTCTCTATAACTGTAACATTTTCTACCTCTAATTGAACTCTATTCCTCTAACTTTGGTCATGTGCATCCTTCTTCCACCACCCTCCTGACTCCACCTTCCATTCAACCCGTGCCTTCAGTCATTTTGTACCTATTCTGTATAATTTAGTTTCAGATTCTCTATGCCTGTCCTATTTTCCTCACACACACTTGACACACTTTAAACAACACATCCCTTCCCATTCCACGTAATACTCATTCTTTGGCTTGATATTGACTAACCTGATTACACTTCTGAGAGATATTTGAGATACTTTTTCTGTGTTTAAGGTGCTATATTAATGTGAACTATTGCATTAAAAATGTACATGATTTTCCCATTATCAAAAGCAAAGACATAATATTCAACGTTTTGCTTGTTAAATTGAAGTTTATGAAACATTATCTGTTAATGTTAATGGATATAATCATGTTGTCAGATAGGGCTTCTTCATTTTGTTGAACAGACTTCAATTAAACAATTTTTTGTTTGTGTTTACAGATTGTATCTCATGAGAAGAAAGCACATGATAATTGGGTGAGTTTTGGATGTAAGATGGCAGTACTGGTTATTTAAATTTCTGATGTATCAGTTTGTCTGATACAATTTAAGTATTTTGCATTGGTTGTAAGCTGACTTGTGACATCTTGGGTTTGTGAAAGATGTTAGATCAATGCAAATTTCTTTCTTCTTTTGTATTCCTTCCAGCTGTCACATTTTTTTTAGTCCTCCTTTTCTCCCAGCATTACCGTAACTGAATATATCAACATTTATCGTTTAATGTTCCTGTCCCAAACTTCTCAGAGTAGTTAGTAGCTATGTGTAGTAGATGTCTTTGTGCAGCACATTCCTGAAATTCCTTTCCTGTTTTACCATTCCCTTATAGAGGGAAAAACGGGTTAAATTAATCAACTGATCATTGGACAATTTATTCGTTTTGGGAAAATATTCAATTACCTGTAAGTGTACAAGTGAACTGAAATGGCTTTCATGACAGTCGATAGTCCCTTACTGTGGCTAAATCCAGATTTATTGAGTAAATTCAAATTCCACCAGTTGCCAAAATAGGATTTAAATCTGTGTTCCCAGACATTGGCCTGTGCCTTTAGATTATATTCCAGTGGCTTTACCATATGCTGTTGCCTCTGAGAATTACTATAGCTATTCTGTATCAAAGTGATTTCATCTATGACCCATTCTAGGAACCTAGTTACAAGATGTTCTATGATTTAATTTTGATTGCTACTATATAATATTTCTCATTAAAAGTATGAAATCATTGTTGGAAGTGACATGCTTGTGAAATTACTTAGCAGGCTTATCTGGGTTGGTCAGTGAGGCCAATATCCCAGTGGAATATAGAGAACTAATAAAGGCTAATATTTGCATTATCTGTACTTGGAACATTTTAGAATAAATACTTTTATTTGTAGCTGTCCGCTCGTGAAGCAGATCGAGAGCTTGGCAATATTAAGAGAGAGAACATTCACCTTCGACAAAAGTAAGTTGATATCTGTTCCAAAATATTTCAACATGATCCAAAATGAGTTTTTTTATTTGTATGTGATAACAATATTTTTCTAATGTTTATGAAGATTGCTATCTTAAGCTCAAAAATGAGATTTGTTTTGATAAATACATTTTTAGATGTTGCTGTTTTTTTAAAAAAAAATTAATATTGATTACTTCTGCAGGTACTTTCAATGTTATAACCCATATGGATACAAACAGATATCTTGTTTGAAAGTGAATTTGCAAAATAGGAAACAACTACAATATTTAAAAGTTTATTGGGTCCGAGATTACCTTCAGAGTTTATGGTTTTTCTCCTTTTTATTTTGGTGGGTGGAGGATATAGAAACTGATTCCATCAGTTAAAACATTTTTCCCCGAAACCTTTAGATCTATGAAAATGTATCTCCAAATTCTCTTTCCTAAGTCGGTTCTACTTCAGAAAACGAAATTGTAGTTCCAGGATTTTTCCTGCAGGCTTCTGAACCTAGCAGTCAGCTGAAATTGGGTCAGAAGCTTGCACTGAAGAGGAAATGACCACCTGAGTGGTTGCCCTGAGGATAATTACACTTAGTGGCCAGTTGCTGGGCTCACTGACCAATGAAAGACCGGGGTCAGGCCTGTGAAACTGAAGGGCTATTGAGAGGTCCTTTGGCTTGAAAGGAACTGCAGGCTACATTGGAGGCAAATAAGGAAGTGAGCACTTGAAAATGGAGCTGCGCTCTCTACAACTACTTTAAATTTAAAGTTTTTGCAGCCAGGTAATCACAGAGGTGCAGGGCAGTCTGAGCTGCTGTATTATAGACAGAGAACCCCTTTACCTACCACTAGGTGACTGAATCCAAGTGGTTCAACTGACCCTCGTCACCTGCAGAAACCTGAAGGCAAACTTGAAAAGAAAATAGTTTGATCACATTATACTTGGTTGAAAGCTGTATTTTGCCAGTTATTTTGAAGAGAGAAATATAGATTTTGGATTTTTTTGCATAATCCTAAATATTGAAAACATTTGTATATTCATTCATCCCTTTTTGCAGTATTGATGTACGGACATGATGCAGTGTTCATTCTTTTCCTGGCTGTGGGTCACATTGCTGCAGATTGTATTGCATTACTTATATTCTGGATTAGTGGTGCTGGAAGAGCACAGCAGTTCAGGCAGCATCCAAGTGCTGCTCCTTGGATGCTGCCTGAACTGCTGTGCTCTTCCAGCACCACTAATCCAGAATCTGGTTTCCAGCATCTGCAGTCATTGTTTTTACCTCTTGCATTACTTATAGCTGACCATATACTTGAAAAATCCTTAAATAATATATTGCCAGAAAAAGCTGATCTGCACAAAGTGTTTGCTCCCATATTGCCGTAACAACGACTATCATAAACATTGGATACATTTACTTCCTGACGGTTAAATAGGAGATCTGTTCTTGTAACAAACAAAGGAAAATGTTCCCAGTTTTTGGTGACTTCTCACACAGCAAGTTACTAAGTAAAATTCAGGTGCATGCGATTGAGAATTAGTTGACAGACAGAAAGTAGGAATAAAAAGATCATTCTTAGAATGTTACTATTGGGGTACCACAACTGTTCACAATCTGATTTGGATGTGGGGATCAATTGTAATATTTCCAGATTTCCTGATGACACCAAACGGGAGGGAATGAAAGATTTGAAGCGGATGCAAAGGGGCCTCAAGAGGACTTGGACAGGCTAAGCGAATAGACTAGAACATGGCAGATGGAATATAATCTAGAGAAGTATGAAGTTATTCACTTGATAGAGAACACAAAGAATATTTCTTAAATGGTAAGAGTTTGGGAAGTGCTATGTCCAAAGGGAGCTGAATGTCTTTGTCCGTAAATCACTAAAAGCTAGCAGGCAGGTGTAGCAAGTAATAGGAATGCAATCTGTATGTTTCCATTCATTTCAGGGGATTTAATTACAGATTTAAACAACATACACTTGTTGCAGTGTATTGAGCTTGGTAAGACCTCACCTGGAATATTGTGTGGGGCTTTGAACTCCTTATTCAATAGCTTGACTGGTGAATCTAGAACAGGCAATGTAATGTCAAGTTAACAGCCAGGCTCTTTAAGACAGATAAGGAATGTCTTCACTCAAAGTAGTGAATTTTTAGAATTCTTTACCACAAGAGGGCTGTGAAAGCAAAATCATTGGGCATATTCAAATCAGAAACTGATAGGTGTCTGGAGACTAAAGACATTAAGAGATATAGCGATAATGTGGGAAAGTGGAAATTAAAGACCTGCCTTGACCTAATTGAAAGGTAATGCTGGCTGAATGGACTATTCATTTTCTTGTGTTCTAAAAGTAGTACTTTGAGATAACCTCCTGACCCCCCACCTCCCAATAGTTAATGCAGAAATGTGACCCAACTGATCTATGTAAGAATAAATGCTCTGCACAAGCATCTTCCCATCTTACCCTGATATACTAGTAACAGTATGTGTTCCTTAGATTCTTTTCCACTTTGTATTTAGCTAGCCCACCTTTTAATATATTTGTTATTGATTTCCACGTGGTAACAAGTTCCACATTATCACCACTCTAATTTTATTAGTAACTAATTTATATTTATGAATCCTAAATTTGCACTTCTCTGTCTTGTCTAATTCCATTGTAATTTTAAAGATTTCTATTACGTCACCAGTCTGCCGCCTTTATGCAAGTGAAGAGGGACTCTGCCTTTTCAAAGTTAAAAATCACACAACATCGGGTTATAGTCTTGCAGGTTTATGAGGATGTATTAGCTTTTGGAGCACTGCTCACTGGTGGGGCAGGATTATAAGATACAGAATTTAAAGCAAAAGATCACAGTGTCATGCAACTGATACATTATATTGCACAAATCTAGATTGCTGTTAAGATTTTCATTTTTTAGAATGGGTTGCAGGTTTTGATTCATTTAGTATGTAAATCCCAGAACTTCTTTCAAGTCCCATTCCCGAGATAACTTAAGGTTTAATTAAAAAAAAGACATCTGAGCTCAGACAATGCATTAGAGATGTGACGTTAGAATCTGTCTGAGCTCTGCTGCGAAAGCTAGTACATCCAAATAAACCTGTTGGACTATAACCTGGTGTTTTGTGATTTTTAACTTTCTCCAGTCCAACACCAGCACCTCCTCATCGTGCCTGCCTGTTCAATCATTTCTGATCATGATTCCGTCCAATTTAGTTTCATCCTTGTGATTCTTTTGTACTTACAACCTGCCAAGGGAAAGTCCTTCAGAAAACGTTATTACAGATTCTAGAATATAAAACATGGTCGTCAAATGGTGATTAGTATTGCTTGCAACTCAGTGGAAATTAGTGCAGGATCTAAAACACTTCATTGGGGTCTGCATTTAATCTCTACAATCCTCTTGATGGTCTAATAGTAAAAATGATTTGGAGCTCGTGCTTCCAAATAAATCTGTTGGACTATAGCCTGGTGTTGTGTGATCTTTTAACTTAGTAAAAGTGATGAATGGATGTATATAGAAAAGAATAGATTTTACATTAGAATAAAAAGTTATCCCATAGGGTCTTGTCTTAGCTCTGGACCAGAAGGTCCAGGTTCAAGACCCAATTATCACAGAGGTATGTGGGACATGTTAAGACAAGTTGATTCAAATAACTAAAAGTCTATCGTTGTGCCAGCTTTAGATGTAAAGTATGTCTTCATTTTACAGGATAACTGAAGCGGAATTCAAAATGGACATAGCAATGAAAGGTCCACTTGTCAATGATACGTCTGGAAGACCAGCATTATTAAGTTCTTCAACACTTGTCCCACCATACAGAGGTACCTTTTAACATTATTTTTCAGGACTTGTGAACATTACAAATTAGGAGAAGTTCAAAGCTGATCTAAATGTGGTCTCAACTCCACTTTCCTACATTCCAATAATACATAAGTCATTACTCATACTCTGCCGTTTAAAAATATTCAACAGCCCTGACTCCACTACTCTCAGAAGGGAAATAAAAGTTTTATGACGTTCTGAGAGAAAAATATTTTTGTATCCCTCAAATCAGCTGTAACCTACACGTCCCAACACAAACACAGATGTTAGTGTGAGGGAAAAGGAGATTGTGTATGTGCAGGAGTGGGTGTATGAGATAGAAGAGAGTGACTGACTAGGGAAGGGCACAAGGGAGAGGGATGCGAGGGTAGACAGAAGAGTGATGAGTGTGCGTGAGGGATCAGAATATAGGTGTTAGGGGGAAGGGCAAATCTGGTTGAGTTGAGCAAGAACAGGGACAAAAGAGGGGCAAGAGTGCAAGAGAGTCTCTCAGCAAATAATGAGTTTAGCTGATAGATGGCGAGTATGAGAGTGCATTGATGTGATAGAGGGTATGGGAGGCAAGGCCACTGACTACTGTTGATTTATTCAGATTGTTGATTGACAAGTGTGTCAAAGTGTACTGAAGGTAGACAGAAAAATGGACTTGAAGCCTCAATCAGATAAGCCAGTCTTTGAGCAGAGTAAGCTCAAATGGCTGAATGGCCTCTGCTGCTACTAATTTGTACATTCTTCTGATGTATATTCAAGAGACTTCACATCTGTGACTTAGTTTATTTATTACACTTTTTGATTTGTCTATGTCTTAATTAAAACCAGAACTCTCTTAATTTCATGAATGGAAATTAGCGGTGTTTAGTACTTTGCGTATTGCATTGCAGGAAGTTCTCCGTATGGTTCTTCTCCAGTGGGTCGACCTGGCTCTGATTCCGTGGGCTTTCTGTCACCTCCATTGATAGATGGACCCTTAAGGTTTTCACCTTTGTTTCCTGGAAGACCAGATTTCAAAAGTAATATTATCCATCATAATAGTATTGAGCACTCCAATTGTCATTTTTGTTTAGCTTTCTGAATAGTAAAGTAAACATACAAGTGCTCTCGTGAGCAACAATATGTGTAAAGAAATTGTTTTGGAATGCAAATTAATTTACAAGATGCAATTCTATAGTGTGTACAGTGTTTATTTGTTAAGAATTATTAGCCACAATATCTAAAATGTATTCTAATTCGTTTTAGTGTATCTTTTTGTCTATAGCACAAGGTCCATCAGTCCATGCCTCAAATGAAAATGCAGATTCAGTCTCTGACCAATTGTCTGATCACCATGGTCCGCAGTCAGATAGTGGTTCGCTGTCCCCTGTGTGGGAAAGAGAACAGAAGTTCTTGGAGACACCATCAGGTATATAAGGATCTTTATAAAGAATTTTTGTCTTATAATCAATCTAATCTGTGTAATATCAGGCATCAAACAAGGGATATATATATATTCTGGAAGTATATGTGAACCAGTAGAATTACACATTTACATTTATCTATTCTAGTTATAAAATAATACTGAAGCTATCATTTTAGTATAACACAAATGAATTGAGGAAATAAACTAAGTTATAAACCAACTTGAGAAATTTGTGGGAAGAAAATATATTTATGATTGAAATCGATCAAAATCCAAAAACTCTCCATCATTAATACTTCTAAAATTTAAATTTAAATAGGCCTAAACAATTACTTTTGACAAACTTATTCTTAACAGTGAAATAAAAACAGAGTACGGTGGATGCTTGAGATTTGAAATAAGAATTGACAGTGCTGGAGAAACTCAGCACGTCTGGCAGCACCTGTGGAGACAGAAACTGAGTTAACATTTCGAATCGACGTGACATTTCTGACTTTTTACAACTTCTTTGTATTGGACTTGCAATGTTAACTTTTTGTGTTTCTCTCTCTGTAAATGTTGCAAGATCTGAGTTTCTCTAGCATTTTCTGTTTTTATTTCAGATTTCCAATATCAGTAATATTTTGCTTTTATTTAAATCCAATTTTCATTCCCCAATGAGAAGTATTAGAGCAAACTGGCTGAAAAATGCAGGCATTACAAAGTCTAAATAACAGTGAAAGAAGATGTACTTTAATGTTTAAACCATATCATAAATTTATTAGTTAAATTTTTAAAATGTAAAGTACTAAATCTAATTCTGGTATTTGTGCACTCATTTAATTTCTAAATTTAATCTTTGTGTTCCATTCGTTCATCTTGGGAAGAAGATAATCATATTTTATCGGGTTTTTAAATTATTTTCTAAACCTTTCCTATTTGGCAAGGTTAGTTGGTTCACTCCTTTTATCATTTCACTAATCCCTTAAAAGTTAAATGCAAGGTTAAGTTCTTTCAATCAGTCACATGGCAGTCTTGCTTTGATCATTTCACATCATGTTTTATCAAAGTTGGTGGGTAATCATAACTATTGTACTGCTACAACAGGGTGCTGAATGTACTTTCTATCCTCTCCATATGTATGGTGTGTATTGTGTAGTGTTTGCAATTTGCTAATTTCTCTTGGTACTAAAGAGAAATAAATTAGTCACAGGAAAGTGTAGAAAATCGATGAGGATACCATTGCATTTGTAATTGTCCTGATATGATAAAACTTAAATTTATAGTAAAGTTATTTATAAATTTTGATTTGAACAGGTGAATGCTCAACGCTGGAAAGTAGCATGGAAATTTCAAATTCCGCTCCAGGGAATCAGACACAAGTCCATGCAAGTCTACTTCATGTATTATTACTGTCTTACTTTTTATGCTCTTCTCTCCCCACTGCCTCTTACCTTTTAAATGTCACCAAGAACACAAACCATATATCCAACTGAGAAAATCCCACAACTTCCAACAAGCTTTGTATTTTTGACTTGATTACACAGCTCATTTTATTTCATTTTTAGACTTATTATTACAGATTAAATAAAGTGTGATCTTTTCTGCAGGGCACATCAAGTATATCTATAAACCAAACCATACCTACTCAACCTGACTTTGGAGTTAGACCTGGTTTTGCAGCTGCTTCTGCTAAGCAAATACCTTCCCTGCCTTTTGATCCACGAGGTCACTTCCTGCCCAGGGGAATTCCACTTCGTCCACGTGGCGGAATCTATGGTCTTCCAGAACGCATCCCCCTAAGAGCTTTTGGTTTACCACCTCATCCTGCCATGGGAAGTAAGTATACTCATCTATTTATCCATTTGGTGATGTATAAAATAAGATTATTTGTAAAAATTCATCTCATGTGCTGAAAAATCATCTAAAAAGCAGATGAACTATCTTTAGATGATTGTATTAATTTTATTTAAGTGGGACTAGTTTGGTTTTGGAACATGGTTGGCGTTAACTAGTTGGACCGAAAGGTCTGTTTGACTCTATGACTCTAACCATCTTCTGTAGGTGAGGCTTGAATGGCAGAACAAACTCCATTATAGCCAAGACACATTTCCCCCTGTACCTACAGAAATTTATGATCCCGAGCCTCCAGATAAAGTTTGTTAATCCACGATTTACTCATGCTTTCCTGCAACAGATAATTGGGCCTTCGTCTAAACTCCAGAGGCGAGGTAAAGTAATTGCCCTTGTCAACATGGTAATAGTTAACCTGAGTGCATCATCAAGGATCCTCAGAAAAAGAAGATGATTGTGCTTGTTAGAGCTCAATTATCCTATTTCCAGGACGTGACTGCTGAGTTTGTCAGGGTACAGTCCTAAGACAAACTATCTTTGCTTCATCAATGATCTTCCCTCAATCTATAAAGTCAGAAGTAGAAATGTTCTCTAATGATGGCAAGCTTTTCAGCACTGTCTGTGTCCATCTGCAATAAGACCTGGACAACATTCAGGCTTAAGCTGTTAAACATCAAGCAACATTCATGCCACAACTGCCAAGCAAAGACCGTCACTAGCAATAGAGAATCTAACTGTCTCTCCTTACCATTCAGTGACATTATCATTGCTGAATCCCCCACCATCTATATCCTGCGGATTATCATTGACCAGAAGTTGAACTGCACTAACCATATAAATACTGTGGCTACAACAGCACATCAGGATTCTAAGGTGTGTAACTCAGTTCCTGATTCCCCAAAATCTGTTTGCCATATATAAAGGCACAAGTTAAGAGAATGATGGAATATTCCCTATTTTCCTGGATGAGTGTGTTTCCAACAACACTGAAAGCTTGCTTGATTGGTACCCTATTAACTACCTTAAACATTCATTCCTTCTACCACTGATACTCAGTAGCGATAATGTGTAATTCCAGGCTCTTTCAACAGCAGCTTCCAAAACCCATGACCTTTACCATGTAGAAGAATAAGTGTAGGCAATGCATAGGAGTAACATATAAGTTCCTTTTCAAATTACACACCATCCTGACATGGAACAAATCACCATCCAATCACTGTCGCTCAGTCAAAATCCTAGAACTCCCCCTCTAACAGCACTGTGGATTTTTCTAAATGTCACAGACTTTAAAACGAGCTCACCATCCCCTTCTCCAAAACAGTTGAAGAGAAGAAAAAATATACTGGCCTAGTTAATAATGCCAGAACATATAAGGAATCAAATTAAAACCTGTAGAACACAGATTCTGTGTTCACAAAATAAATGGGATTCTGTGTCAAATTTCTAAAGACTTATTGGGTGCTTCATTAGAGGACTGCCTTCCAACGTTGGCAGTTGGACCTGTTATTGGAATCATAGAATCACTACAGTGTGGAAACAGGCCTTTTGGTCCAACAAGTCCACATCGACCCTCCGAAGAGTAACCTACCCATCCCTGAACACTATGGGCAATTTAACACTGCCAATTCACCTAACCCCCACATATTTGGACAGTGGGAAGAAGTCGAAGCACCCAGAGGAAGCACACACAGGCATGGGAAGATTTTGTTTATGGATCAAAAGGTGTGTAAGGATCCTAGGGACAAATTAAAGGCAATCCAACAAAAATGGAGAATTGCATACGGGAACTATTTCCTGAATGGAGCAAATTGCTAAAATCTAGAGTATTGTAACTTTGTTTATCAAAACTAAATTCAGTAAGTGCTGCTATTAATTTAAATTGCAATCAAGTTGAACATATTGTGAGAGCAAAATGGCCCACTTTATCTACCCTGGCCATGAATTTCAGCTGACCGTCTAGGACCTGACCTAATTGGCTGTTGTAAAATTTAGCATTGCTTGTTGATTTTCTGGACCACTATGATCATCATCCTTGGGCATGTCACTACAGCCAACGTGGATCTAAAGCTACATATTTTGAGGCTTTCGATGTTGGAATTGTCTTTGCCCAAAAATTTTTATTGGAATTTATTAATTATAGTTTAACTCTTGTGTTGCCCATGTACATTTGGGCAATTTGAATAAAATATATATTCTGTTGGGATGCTGATCCCTTTTAAGATCTATAGCTTTTTTGCAAGGTGAATTGTTTTTAAAATTAAAAAAAATCAGCCTATAACTTTCAGCAAGTTATTATATGACCAAACTACCTCCTGAGATAAACAATAAGTTCGTGGGGGGAGTGTGGCGGTGGCAATGGCAATGTCATACAGAGATTAATTATAAAGATTGTGATTATAGTTCTGTTTCAAGCAGGAATTAAGTTCTAGCTGCAGAAACTAATAATATTTCTGAGGGGACAGAACTAAGCTGGAATGCAACGAAACCCACTCTGGAGATGGAGCGTCCATTGACATGAGGTGCTCAAGGGACGCTGGAGAGTGTTGATTAGCTGAAAGCTAGTGGAAGGAGTCCAATAAAGCTCATACCCTGGAGGACAGGAGGAATGCTGAAAGTTCCTGAGTGCTATAGCATTTTAGTCTCAGAAGTAAAGGAACTTTCAAGAACTTGATAAGTAACCACATAGACTGTGGGGAAATAATTAGGCTAAAGTTGAGGTTGTGTTGAGAATTTGTGTAAAATTTATATGTGTAAAATATAAGCCTATTTTACATGTTTCTTATACAATACATAATTCATTTGTTTTGAAATGTGGAACTTGCTGGCTTCATTCCATTAGTAAATACTTGACGTTTTTCAGATTCCCAAGTGCACAACATTCCTGGTCTCAACTAAGGTGCTAGCATTCTATCAGGCCTTGAACTGTACTGGGCCTTCCAGAGAATATCTTCTAAATAAGCCAAGCTGTTTTTGACAATGTTTTTTGGTCATCTTGATAAGAAGTGGTATACAACCTGTATGGAAAGTTGTTAAATGTTCAGGATAATTTTTATTGCCTCTTTTATACTTTTTTTTTTCCCCCAGAACATAAGGAATCTAGTGAGCAGGTGCATTTCATTTATGGATTTAGTACACATGTGAACATTGTGCAAGCTTTAAGGGAGTGTTTTGCTTTGAGAAAGGGGTTTCTCCAGTTCTTCACTAGGTCTAGGGTGTGAAGGACTTTCCATTTGGACTCAATATTTCGATATAGCAAGCACTATTTTAATAAGCTTCTGCTTCTCTGCCACAATAACTTACCTCAATTGCATCTTGTTAATCAGTTTGCAGGTGACACCAAATTGGTGGTATAGTGAGGAAATTTATCTCAGAATATGTGACCCTGATCAAATGGGCCAAGGAGTTTATTTCAAATAAATGTGAGGTGTTGCATTTTGTTAATTGTAGGGCCTTGGGGAGTGTTGCCAAACAAAAGAGGTTTAGCAGTCCAGGTGCACAGTTCCTTGAAAGTGGAGCTGCCTTCTTCATAACCCTGTTTAGTGGTGTTTGACATGCTTGCCTTCTTGGTCAGTACATTAAGTGTAGAAGTTGGGATGCAGTGTTGCAGCTGTATAGGACACTTGTGAGGTCACAACACAATATTCTTAAAGTTCTGGTCTCCCTGCTATTGGAAAGATGTTGTTTAAAATTGAAATGGTTCAGAAAAGATTTACAAGGATGTTACCAGAATTGGAGAGTTTGAGGTATAGGAAGAGGCTCAATAGGCTGGGGCTTTTTTACCCCTGGAGTATAAGAGGCTGAAGGGGTGACCTTAAGAGGTTTATAAAATCACAAGGGGAATGAATAGGGTGAAGAGCCAGTCTTTTTCACAGGATAGAGGAATCCAGAACTGGAGGGTAGAAGTTTAATGTGAGACTAGAAAGATTTTAAAAGGGACCTGAAAGGCAAGTTTTTCAGGGTGGCATGTGTATGAGGGTACAATTACAAAATATAAAACATTTTTAAAAACATCTGAATAGGGACATGAGCCAAATAATTTTGGATATCTGATCAGCACAGACTTGTTGGACTGATAAATTGATTGAAACACTCAACTGTTTTAGTCAAGGGTTGGATCAGCAAAAGTGAAAAATTGAGGTATGATGACTAACATTAATATCTGGGAGTAGTTACTGAAATCTCTTGATTGCATTTGTGTTGTAGGGTATTCAATCACACTACTCATGTTGAACAAGCTTTATTTTGGACTGTCAAGTTATGTTAGCCTGTGTAAAGTTTTTTTGTCCAAGAAACTATAAAATACTGTGGCTTTGTTCTCTTAGGCAGTGAAATACAGGGGACTTACTAATTTCTCAAAGGATAGCACCCTATTAACTACTTTGATTACAGGCTCGACCTGCCTATTGATTTGGACTCATACTAGAACATTTCTCTGCACCTTAAAATTGTCATTTAAGTTGACTTTTTTGACCTTGTTCTTTTTTGCCAAGTGAACAACTTTATATTTTCCTACATTGCACTCAACTTGTACCTACCTGCAAATTTTGCTACTTGTGGTTTTGCTCCCTATTGTTGTAATATTTCAATCAAAATCTATTAATATCCTGGAAATTAAATAGAAAAGATCATCCTGGAGGTTGAATGTTCAACTTTCCTAATTGGTCATTGAAAGCAATAACAAGTTAACTAGGTGAATAAAATGCTGCACTAATTGAGAATAACTTATCTGTACTTTTGTTTTAGTGAGAGATCCAGTACAGGCAGGAGTAAACCATCTCCCACTGCCTCAGCCTACATTTCTTCCTCCAAGACAACTTCTAGATGTACCAAGTGGTCTTCTCCCATCTCGACAGCCTGTACCCAAGTTTTCTGCACCAGAACACCCGTCACAAGAAAAATGAATTGGGTGAGGGGAATAAAAACCTCTAGCCATGTTGAGTCAAATGTACATTAAAGATGTGAATTATAAATAACTTTAATTGGTTAATATTTAATATGGACTTTCCAATTTGGAATAAAGGCACATTCTGACAGAAGTGCTGTTTACAAGTTGCACATCTCAGGAGACTTCATGAAATTTTAAACTTTTACTGTGCACTTAGCTTGCCATTGTACAGTAGTTTACCATGCATTATTAACAGCATTGTATGCTGTAGTTGTGTGGAATTTGTAAGTGCTGATTTTTTTAAAGCAACAGTATTTGAAGTGCAAGAGATCTTAACCAGAAAATACCATCTGTTGAAGAGTGGTGCTGTGCTTAGTTCCACTGATGTAAATGCAGATTTATACTCTTAATATAAGACGGAATGTTTGAAGAACATTTAGAATATAAAAGTTTATTGTAAAATACTGAAAATAAGACAAGTGCTTGATTTAAACAACTTTTTAGGTGTAATTTTTTTTCATACAGACATCTATACATTGGAATGAAGGTAATCAGTTATGGGATTTTACAACTTTGACTAGTTCTACAAATCACCTTTATTCTGCTTGAACTTGTTTGACATTTCAAATCTACTTCACATTGAATGAAAATTAGTCACTTACTACAGTTTAATTATCTAAAGCCAACTCCGGTATTCCTAGACAAATTATAGCTAGTTTCCATCATAGCCATTTGAAGCACTTTCAACTATTGATAGTTTGTTGAATGGCAAATAATGAAATATTCTTTTTAAAGGTGATTTTTCACATCCTAGGAATAAAATATATAGGTTCTTGTGGCATAGTAGAGTATCTACCTCTAGGTAGAAGTCCCACCTACCACCAGAAGTGAGTCATAGACTGACCAAGTGAAGTCAAATAACTATAGGCAACACTGAAGAAACTCACCCTTGTGCCATTTCTGGAGGTCAAAATTTATATGCATGTATCACATCTTTGCACTGGGAGTGTCAGTGCAGGACATCAAATAGATTAAAAGTCAATTGTAAAGAGTGAAATAGAAAAAGCAAATTGTTTAATCATTTTGTAGTTAGATTAGTGCTATTTTCTTTATTGCCAATTCCAAAGATCACTTGTTTAAAACTCAATGATATTGATTGATAGACTAAAGGGCTAACAATGTTAAAAACCCAATCTGAAATGGGTGGTGGAGAAACAGTAAGCATTGCTTCAAGTCAGTCTTTGTAACCTTTAAATCAATGTGCTATCCCACCTAGTTCTACTCAAGTCAGGTGGGAATATAGAGTTCAATAATGGCCTGAAAATGTCTGCTGAACAAAACCATGTGGAGAGGGAAGAATAACTGTTGGCTAAACCCTACAAGTTCATCCAACAGAAGCCAAAAAAATGTTCAAAAGCAAAAACAATTCTCCACCCCCAGACTAAGACCTTAAATCTGCTTCAGTAGAAAGCATTGAAAGTTACTTGTTAAACACCGATGCAATAGGTTAGATAAGAGTTAAGCAATCTCAAAGTTTGACAGTAAAACACATCTATTTTAGTGGTTAATCAGGAAGAGGATCCATGAATACTCAAACCAAGGTGTAGGTGCACAATGATCTTGTTCAAAAAAATTGCTCACTGGATTAACTTGACAACTGTAAACAGGATCTTACACAGTTTGCAATTCAATGCAACTTGCATTGAACAGCTGAAATGTACTGGATATATCAGAGTCCTAACATCAAATTCTTCCTCCCACAAAGTTGTTAATTTGCACACAATGTGAGCATCACTAGTTCTACCAACATTTGTGGCTATAATAATTGCTCTTAAAGGTAAAGAGAGCCATCTTGACTTCTGTAGTCCAGGTGGCAGAGCTATACCAAAAAGGTGCATGAGGAAAGGCCGTCCAAGATTTAATCTAATGAGTGAAGGAACAGTATCAAGTGGAACACAAGCAGGGAACAAAAAGAATCATCACCACTGGAACACCCCACCCAAATTCTAAATCCATGTTATTCTTGATTTAAAGAATTACCTCCTTCCCATGTTCTATGCTTAAAGCATTTTACATCCATACATGCTCCAGAGTCCCTCAGTAGCTGCCAGTGCCATTTTTCCCCCTTGCCTTCAGCCAGCTAAAAAGACTACACCACATTTGAGTTTGAAAACAAAAAGCTATTTAAAGAGTTTAAATGCTAGAAGTCTTCAAAAAGATGGGAAATTTTTCCTATCAGCAAAATTTTAAAGTAATGGAATGTGTGGTATAATAGCTAGTTAGTGATGAAGGGTGACACTAATAGCAGTGTGTAAATTGAACCTGTGTTAAAGTTGCCATGAAGGTTCTACCTTCATGACATGGTGACATTCAGGTTAAAATTCACTAGTCATCTCTCTTCCTATGGTTGTCGTCTGGGACAAATTCAACTTTATCTTTACCTAGTTATGGTTAAAAAACCCACTAGCAATACAATTTTCTATTTGATGTGCAAATATTTCAGGAAGCATTAGAGATTTCCAGCAAAAAAAAAGTGTAAGGAATAGAAACCAATTGTTATAGCTTGTAACCATACTTTACTGCAAATAATACAGTAAACGTATGCAAAGGCTAAACTTTTGAAAACCAATGTATTTTACTGTCAGCACATGCATTTTTTTGCCATGTGCACATGATATAGCTCAACTTTATTGTAAATTCCCAAAACTTTAGCACTAAACATTAAGTAATTTGAATGCTTTATTGATAGATTAAACAATAAACAGTCAACACAAACTTAAACATTAATTTAACATTCAACTGCTTTCCTCACATTTTCTGTCAGTATTTCATATGATCTCATTCAATGATAAAATCTCACCACATCTGGCATTTTCATACATTGCACCAGTGGATCCACTCTACAGATGTACATATAAAATCCGCATGGTAAGTGCATTAATCACTGGAGACATGCAACATAATGCACACCTGTCAAAATGCATCATTGACACAAGATGGTAAAACCATTTGAAACAATCACCACTCACACTTTCTTCATAAATAGAATCTTGACATATGTTGCATACAGTAAATTTGTTTTACAAGCTTATACAAAGCAGCCAGGTCACAGCACTGCTGGGCAGCATGATGGCCACACTGAGTAATACTGGCTGTCCTTACATTAAATGCACAACATTCGTACCACTTAAAACTGGGGTCAGGTGCTAGTCTCACAGAGACCACGACTGTACCCGCGGTTGCCCTGAACATTGCGGCTTTTAAAGCCTCTTGCTTTAACAAGATTTAAGTTATCCTAGTGGAATGTTCTCAAAATCATAGCAGCAGCTCATAGCTTTGTTAGAACTGATTTTTTGTATTCACTATTCACAGTGAACCAGGTGCACGTTCGTTTAAGAGCTGTAAAGTTGTTGACTGAGCCACAGCACAGCTGTGTACCGCAGGTCGAAAATTCGACCTTTTAAACTCGTAGGTTCTGGCTGACCAGCCATTGGCCTGCCCCTGCCAGCATGTGGGCACTTCTTCATTCTGTTTTCTTTGGCAGTTGACACAGGCGCTGACAGAGAAAATCCAGTGACTCTTGCCACATCTACTTCTAAACCAATACCAACTACATTTACAGATTAAGCAGGATACACACTTTATATATAACTAATACTAATTAACAGCACATGTAAATGTTAAGTTATTGAAAATGCAGGGCCCTCTAATACACAAGTTTTGAAATGCTAAATGCCTTCACTGAAGCGCTGCATTTCCTTGTAAAAATAACGAGCGGTCTCACTGAAAACATAAAGAATTTCATTTTTCATTACTGGATGCCACCGTTTTCCCAAACCTAAGGATACTTCTTCAATGAGATTATGCATAGGATCCCCATCCAGGGGAGTCATCGCAGCATCAAAATTAATGCTCTCCTCAGTGACTTCCAGGACTTGCAGTCCTGGTCCACGAAGCCGAGCGATAGCAATGAGATTGTGGGCCCAAACAACATATCCTAGATTGTAAATTGAAAACAAAAAAGTTACTGAGTTTGAAAATGCAAAAAAAGTTACAAGTTAAAGGCTGCAAGTTTATCCAAAAATTTACTGATTTCCAAAGAGAAACCCAAGTTGTAGTTTTTTTTAAAAATTAAAAAGAAAAATGAACCAAAGTTCCAATATTCTTGAAACTAATTTACCTTACAAAAATACTGCTGCAAACATCCTTCCACAAGCTTTTATGGAGTTCAAATTCAAAGCAGTTACTAATGCACTACCCAACTGAAAAAGGCGTTAAGACTCAATGCAGTCACTTGTGACCATATGGTTACAAAAATTCCATTATTCAGCATGACAGTGAGTTATGATAAAAGATGCTATGTGAAATATCACTACTGCAGCATCCATAACATTTATATTACATTAGGTAAAGTGAGTCAGGCAGAATGCTCAAAAGCCAGTGCCATAATCTCCCAGCATTTACATAACTGCTCATTAAGATGAAGTAATGAGTGCAGCTTATGTGACAATACTCAGATGTGACTTTGCATTGAATTTCTGATATTGCTTTTGTCTTTCCTTTCGTAGTTATGCATTCTATAACCTCAGTCTTAACATGCAAAATGGTTTGATTCAAACACCAAACATGCACATTCAAGTCATAAACAAAAATTTAATTCACTAATATTAATACAATGAAATAATCAAAAGGATTGCTTACCATGGATCGAGAGGTGAGAGAGTTTTCTACACTTCCATGCCAAAATTACCATGGGGTCTTCATTTCGGTCACTGCCGACATCTGGAAAACCATTGATGCCTTGCTCTACATCCTTTATGAGGAGGAGGTGGGTAAGGGATTTGTTATACTGCTGGGTTATGAGATCTACCACATCACCTGAAATACCATTAGTTGAGCTGTCAAAATGAATTCTCTCTAAAGGTATACTTGGCTTCAGAATTCTTAGTAAAATGTCATTCCTGACATTAAAAGCCATGATGTAAACATGAAGATTTGCACAGTGCCTGGTAAGCACCTTCCAATCTGCATCTTGTGGCATGTTATCTAAAACATGTACGTTGGACATCAAGAGAGACAACCTATGCAAAGGCACGTGGTTGCTGTTGGCGAGTACTCGTGTCACATCAGCAGTAAAATCGCAGAAATCCAAAGCAAGCGATCGCAGGTTTAAAAAGCGCTCCAGCTCAACTGCCTCAACAACTGGGGATTTGTTAATAAAATGGGTATCCAGGAGACTCAGGTGTTCAATGCAATTGGCACTGGACTGAGGCAAGGCTGCTAATGTTGTGGGAGTTACTACCTCCATCATAAACCCAAGGGAGAGCCATTTCAGATGTTTGGAATTTCCCAATAGCTCTTCAATCAATTGTTGGATTCTGCAATAAACAAAAGCATTACATTTGCTACTTTTCTAGGTATTACCAACAATTAGATTTGCAAGTTCAAAGCCCCAGAACTATTTAAAAACTCTGTTTGGGACAGAATGCACATCATATTGGAAACAGCAAGAACAAACAGGAAAGCCATGCAGCTCATAACTGGCAACTGCACATTTGCTTAATAAATGCCATTTAATACTAATTTATAGCCAATTCTATTTAACTTTGGATTTTAAGACTACAGTTCAACATAATGAGCTTATTCTGTTATTAACCCGATGGTCAGATTACTACACATTTTAGGTTGTAGTTTCTGATATTGAACTTTCCTGTGTCTCACAGTAATCCAGTTTAAATTAATTGTTTTCCATTTTATGGAAAACCATCTGCAGTTATAAACTCACTATGCTTTTATGGCTTCTCTAAAAGAGAAGAATTGCCCCATTTGGGAACTCCCCTTGCTTTACCATTCACTTTAATGATGTTCTTTTGGAGAGTATATAGATAACAGAAATTCTAAAATAGACTCTGGGCAAGTTAGAAATTGAGAAGCTTTAGTTAATCAAAAAAGTGTGACGTTAATTGAAACAATACCATACAGTGCAAGAGCTGAGAATGCAGCTTCAAACTAGCCATTAAAAACTGTTTAAACAAAGACGGAACAGGAAATTTAAAAGTCATAATATTTTAATTCAAAAATTTCCCACACACAGTTCTTATTCAAAACTCAAATTAATGATTTGTTGTTTTAAAAAGTTCCCAGAATGCAATATATGATTTCCTGAGACACTTCTTTGGAGTAGGACAATTTTCAGCTGCAATCTCAAAACAAAATGATTCATTTATTTCCATTGTGATACTTACCAGTAGAGAGAAAATGGCATACAGCCCAAAAAAGTTAGTAGGGTCATCTTTACAAACAAACCAGATCAGACCTGGTTTTAGGGAGTTCTCAAAAAAAAGTATAGAGCACAGATTAATACTCTTATCAGGGGAATGGACTGCTTAAAACATACCATTAGTTCTTGAATTGTTCTCCTTTCAAATCCACCCACGTTATCTGGTGACTAAATAAACTAATCTATTGCTACCAAGTGCCTACAAAAGCTATCAATTTGCAGTTAAAGTTCTTACAAGGCACTAACAGCCCAAATGCTGCTTCAGGTGCTTTTCCAACTTCTTGGAGAAATGCCTTCTTTCTGCTCAAAACACCAAAGCAAAAAAAAGGGCCACGGGAAGAACGGGTACAAATCCCACTATAATATTTGTCAAGTCAACAGGTTACATAAGGCAACCAACCAAGCCAGGCTTCCAATGAAATGCAAGTTCACACAAAATCTTAGAAATATCAGGGTTAAATGCTCTGCAGTACTACACAATTGCCATCCATATTACTTTAGTACAACCACTCACTGCAGACGTGCAAATATGCAATTCAATCTATGCCACACACCCTGAAACTAACCATAGCAACAAACCTACACAATAGCCCTTTTGATCAAAGGCTTGCTTCTCAGCTTCTAAAACTATTCCAAAATAATTACTCCACAATTCCTAACCAATTCTCTTATACTTCAAGAAGTCTATAATTTAAAATGCTGTGAAATGAAACATCGCATGGTATCAAGCCCAAAACTAACATTTTAATTTGCAAACAATTTTGTCTGTACTTCCCAACCTGTGTCAATTTTTTTTTGAAACCATGCCAAAGAAATGATATTGCACTTGGGTATTTGATTCTTTCAAAGTGACTTTTGCTTCAATAGCCACCTGAAAATACACTAGCAAACTAATTTTCAAACCCACTTCCTTTCATTGGGGGGGGGGGGGGGGGGGGGGGTAACTTTTAATATGGTAATCAATTTGTTTCTGTATCAACAGCCCTTTAATACATTACATCCTAGCAAACCTTACCTTTAATAAAGGGACAAAAATTCCACTGGTATGAGAACTACATTTTTAATATAAACTGGACCAGCAGAATATATTCTTTAGCATACCGAAGAACCAATGGCTGCAGACTGGGGGGAGGGGAAAAAATAATCTGCTCAGACTTTGAGTTAAGTATCGATCTAAAAAAAATAGAAATGAGAAAAAGAAAATGAAATTCGAAGACAGAAAATGTTAAGAAAAAAACATGTTAAACATTAAACAGTGAGAAAGCGTAGGGAAGGGAAAAATATAAAAAGTTATCCAGAAAGTTAAGTTCTTTCTATTAATTGCATATTAATATTTCTAAATTTAATCCAATCATTTTATATAAAATGCAAGTGATTTTGTGTTAAGCATAGAATTAACATTCATTTTATTATTTAAAATATTGGTTAAGTGGTTCTACTTGTGGTAAGTGTACAAATATTGTTAATACTTTTGGCATTTTTCATGAGAAATGTTTATTAGAAATAAAGCCCTTGATAAATTCTCTTTGCCAAATTGTGAATGTAATGAGAAGCAAGATTTGATTCTACAACATAGTCCAAGGTAATAAGAGGACCAGAGTAATTTCTTTTTTAAACTTAAGATATTTCGATCCTCATGTCTATTTGAAACCGATGAAGGAAATACTAAAGATGCAAGTGCAAAAGCAAACCATCTTCCTATTTAAACCAAAAAAATCAGAACATTTGGACGACTGATACCAATACCCACCATTTAATGTATTTAGTTTCCACTAACTTTCAAATTTAATTGGCTATTCCTGCAAAGAAAGGTTAATTACATGGCACAATGTATAAATTCCTGGGCAATAAAAATTGTTCAGTTCAGAACAGCTGGCTTAAGGGAACTTAAAGTTAGTCAACCGAGAGGTATAAAGAGATGATGTCAATTCAAATTCTTGGCTCAATTGTAGTCATTGACATATCCCATCTCATTCACAAAGGCAAGAAACAAAAGTATACTTTCGTTTCATTGTCCACTAAGAATTCAACCTATACTAAAAGCAACCCTTCCTCAGATTAAATTCACCTCATGATCCTGATCGGCCATGTATTAATCGCATCTAATTCTAAAAGTGAACAAAATCTGTCATCCACATCTTTGGAAACAAATAATGGCACAATCTATTTTGATTGCTTTAAGTAGCCATTTGTCTGAGCTGAAAGGAGCACGCACAACTGGAAGTCAATGCTAAATAACACTCTGCAAAAAGAAAAATCTTTTAGTTTCAACCAAAGCTGTGACAAGTGACTAGCTACCAAATTGAGTATTGTAGCAGTCAACATTGCATGACATCATTAAAGTTTGAAAAAAGTAATCTCCTTCCATTATACGCCGATCTAGAAAACTTGCACCTTAACTATGCTTTCTAATCATCATATTCCGAGAATGTTTCTAATCTGTCTTGTCCATCCTGTGTGCAAAAGGGTGTTGCGGTTCAAGGAATATAGTTTAAGATTGAATTAGTAATCAATAATCTATTTTTGGCCATATTACAGGACAAGTTGATCATTAAATATTTAGCTTTGTTAACTGATGAAACAGAGTTTTATTTTACTTCAGTGATAATCAGTCAAGCATGAACCATCTTTGATAATAAAAATCAATCATAATCCAAATGAGATGACTTGTGGATTGTGGAGTTTCATTTCCAGCTCACTATTCACATCAGGGTGGTGATAAGCATTTGGACATGGGGGATTATGGAATCACTGACGTGCATAATTCTGAGAAGCATGCAATGTGTAGCTTGTGAAAGTTCAAAGTTAAGTTGTACTCTCAAGGCCTTCTCTAATCAACAGACAATACAAGGTACAACTACATTGAAAAGGGGAAGATGATGGCCTGGTAGTATTATTGCTGGACTGTTATTCCAGAGACCCAGAAAGTGATTGGGGACCAGAGTTCAAATCTTGTCACAGATGGTGAAATTTGAATTCAATTTTTTTTAAATTCTGAAATTTGAGTCTAATGACCATGAATCCATTGTCAATCATTGGGAAAATGCATCTGATTCATAATGCCCTTTAAAAAAGGAAACTGTCATCCTTATATGGCCTGGCCTACACGTGGCTCCATACCCACAGCTATATAGTTAACTCAACTGCCCCAAGACAATTAGAGATGGCAATAAATGCTGCCTAGTCAGTCAGCAACATCTTCAGCCCATGAAAAAAAGACCAGCATGTATCTTTCAGTTTACTTGTACATTTGCAGCAAGTCTACTCAAAACAAGATTACCAGCTTAAAACATTGACCATTTTTCTCTGCACAAATGCTACAAGATTTGCAGAGTATGTCCTTGCATTGCTTTACTCCAGACTTCCAGCAGGCACAGCATTTTGCTCATGACAATATTTATCTGTGGTGTACTATCATTTGGGAGGATCCTTGTATTGATTTGAGTAGAGAAGACATTTGAAAACAAAATAGGCTGAAGCAAATCAATTCAATGGCTCTCAATATACAGTCCCAACCCTAAAAATGCATTAGCAGGAGATTCTTTTAAAAAGAAAAGAAATTAGATAGTCTAAAGGGATAAGAATAGAAAGGGCAGTACAACTAGCCTAAATGACAATGGCCAAAGTGTTAATATTTGAAAAAAAAAAGGACTTGACTCAATTACACAGGGAGAAGTGAGGACAGCAGCTGCTGGAGATCAGAGTAGAAAGTGGGGCCTAGGAAAGCACAGTAGGTCAAGGAATGAGCCCTATGAAGGGCTCTTACTCGAAACGTCGATTCTCCTGCTCCTCGGACACTACTTCACCTGCTGTGCTTTCCCAGACCCTACTCTCGGCTCAGTTACCGAGAAAGACACTTTCCATGAGGCTGCGAGGGATTATTATTAAATCGGGTTTACACAGATTACAAAACCACGTTGGGTCAAATTGCGGTCCTGGAGCTTAGAACATTAAACTGGGCACGTGATATTGGGCGCAAAGAGCAAGAAGTGTGTGGGAGTGGTGAGGGGCGGGTATTAACTTCAATAGCACTACACTATCCCTGTACACACTCCATTCACATCTTCAGCCCGATCTGTCCTACTATAAGACATGAGTGGAAGTAAGGCCATGCGGCCCATCAAGTCCAATCTACCATTCAATCATGGCTGATGGGCATTTCAACTCCACTTACCAGCATTCTCCCCGTAGCCCTTAATTCATTGATAAATTCTCAGCCTTGAAGCCATTTAGCATCCCAGCCTCCACTGCAATGATTTCCACAGGCCCACCACTCTCTGGCTGAAGAAATGTCTCCGCATTTCTGTTCTGAATTTACCCCCTCTAATTCTAAGGCTGTGCATACGGGTCCTAGTCTCTTCGCCTAACGGAAACAATTTCTTAGCGTCCACCCTTTCCAAGCCATGTATTATCTTGCAAGTTTCTATTAGATCTCCCCTTAACCTTCTAAACTCCAATGAATACAATCCCAGGATCCTCAGCCGCTCCTCATATGTTAGACCTGCCATTCCAGGGATCATCCTTGAGAATCTCCGCTGGACACGCTCCAGTTGCCAGTATGTCCCTCCTGAGGTGTGGGGCCCAAAACTGGACACAGTATTCCAAATGGGGCCTAACTAGAGCTTTATAAAGGCTCAGTAGCACATCGCAGCTTTCATATTCCAACCCTCGAGATAAATGACAACATTGCATTCACTTTCTTAATCACAGATTCAACCTGCATGTTTACCTTTAGAGAATCCTCGACTAGCACTCCCACATCCCTTTGTATTTTGGCTTTATTAATTTTCTCACCGTTTACAGAAAGTAGTCCATGCTTGTATTTTTTTCCCAAAAGTGCAAGGCCTCGTTGAATTTCGTCAGCCATTTCCTGGCCCACTCTCCCAAACTGTCTAGATCCTTCTGCAGCCTCCCCACTTCCTCAATACTACCTGCCTGTCTACCTAACTTCGTATCATCTGCAAACTTCGCTAGAATGTCCCCTAGTCCCTTCAGCCAGATCATCCATCATGCTAGAGGTTACATGCAATGAATTGAACAACATCACTTCACAACAAATTCCTCTCTCTGGAATTATGCAAAGTAAAAGATGACGGTGGAAAAGCGGAGGATCCACAAACTATCCCAGTGTTTGTTATAAATAGAGAAAAGCTTTTCCCAGGCGATACCATTCCCCATCCTCGAACTCTTTCCCAATTCCCGACTACTCCCTTCCTGGTGTTTGTCGGTTCGCTGGAGTGACTGTGACCAACCCGACTCTGTTCCCTCACCCCCGCAGCCCCAGAGTTTTGCCCGGACACCTACTCGTGCGGCTGCTTCTCCCCCTGCTCCTGCAGGTAGATGTCCCCGAAAACGCTCAGCTTTTGCAGGTTGCGATTGCTCCGGATACTCCTCAAGACGCACACCATCTCGTCCACGTAGGCCTTGAGGGTGACCAGCTCCCCGGCACCCAGCTCCGCCGCACTCTCAGAGCCGCTGCCCTCGAACTCCACCCGCAGCTCCCGCACGAACGAGCCGCACTTCTTCATGAGGAAGTCAAGGCGGCAGCGCTCGGCCTCTGAGCCGCGCAGGCGGAGCCGCAGCTCGGGCCACAGAGACGGGTAGAAGAGGCACTCTCGCCACCTGGAGCAGACAGACGAGGCCCGAAGCCGGTCCCAGGGGGACAGGAAGGAGAAGATGTGAACGATGACTTCGCACGGCAGAATCTCGGCCACGGCCGCCGCCGCCCCGCACAGAGCCATCGCCCGGGCTGGATGCCTGCTTTAGTGCTGCAGTGGCTGCTGCCTCCGGCTGTGTCTGTCCCTGCGCTCAGCAGCCCAGGCCACAGAGCCGCCTCCTCTCATCCCTCTCGCTACCGCAGGCCTCCAGCGCCGCCGCCGATGTTTTATCTCCGCCCGCGGCTTTGGGCCTTCCACCGGAAGTGGGCCGGGAACTTCCACAGCGCTGGGAGGGCAGGGGTGTGTGTTGGAGTGGTGAAGCCGGCTCTTAACACGTTTATCGTCAAAAGGTTGCGAAGACCTATCACAAGTGTGAACAATGTGTGAGTATTTGACAACTGCGTTCCCGGCTTCGATTCCAGGTTAAGGTGAAGCTGCAGTGATGTCGACGATGGAAGTACCATCCCCTCCCCCTGACTGAGTGATCCGGCCCGAACCTGTTTACAGCCTCCCGGCTGCGGCCCGGTGACGTCACCCCTCCTCCAGGGGCCTCTGTTGTTGACATTTTTTTGAAAAAGCCGAGAAGTTTCTGTCTTTTTTTTTGGGTGGGGGGAGGGGGAGAAAACTCCCACCTTCATTCGAACACAAGGCGCTGGAAAGGGGGGAATTTTTTTTTAAAATTAAGGTCTGGAGTGGCGGAGAAGAGTCGATGTTTCGGTCCATGCCCTGAGACACGATCGTTTCGAGCCCACGGGCAGCAACTTCTAGCACTTTCTATTTTCATCTCAGGTTTCCAGCGGCCGCAGTATTTCATGCTCCGTGACGCCCCCCATGTCCCCTTGGTTACCGAATGTGTAGATAACCCCCTAATGTTTTCTTCAGAATTATTTTTAGATTTCGAAACACGTCAGCCGTAACAATGTAGGGCTTAGCAAGAGAGAGCTTCCATTTTCAACACTGGACGTGCCGCCTCGGGGGTCATGGACAATGGAAGAACTCTCCCATCTTCAACACGAGTCGGCTGTGGTTAGGGCTAAAAGACAAGGGGGGAACACGTTTTCGCTACTTGACCGCTCGTCGGCAACCCATGGTGGACAGTCAGGATGGACTGACTGTAAAAGACCCCATTAATTAAACCGCTCTTTGTCTTTTACTGTCCAGGGTGCCCACATGATCACCTGGAAAGCTGTAATTATTGTCTTCAGAAATAGTAATGAGAGGAGGAAGATGGAAAACTGGAGAAATAAACGTTTTGAAGAGTCAATGTTAAAAATTGATGAACAATTTAATTCATAAGTGGCCGATTGTCCCAAATTAATGGCCTGAGTAAAAAAGTTGTATTTGGCGTCTGTTATTTGAAGGACATATGTGTCTTCATTCTTGTTATTTTCCCCACTATTAATATCAGTAATGTGAGAAATGAAAAAAGTGCTTCTTACAAGTAAGAATCTTAAATTACTTGCATCAAACTGTCCTATCTTCAAATTATGATTTATTGAAGGTAATTGCGATCAGTGTAACAACATGCTATGCAGTTTGATGTTTGGACTTAAAGGGTAATGATATATTATCATGAAGCATACTTTTCCTATTCCATCATAGCAGTGTAGCATTTGTATGTCAGTGGATTTGCTATGGAATTTGTCCATCTACAGAAATTCAATGAAAGTAGTCTTTCCAATGATAGTGCTAGTCTTCCATGCATTACTGCTTAAGTAACAAAAGCCACACAATGGCTAGCTGCCAATGTTTACATGTCACAGGTCGGTACTTGTGCCATATTCATCAAAATAATCTTAGTAGTCCTTTTTTAAAATAAATGTTGTTCAGAAACACTGTTGAAAAGCTGGGGAGGGTGGAGATTCTGAATGTAGGTTTGCTTGCTGAGTTGGAAGGTTTGTTTTCAGACGTTTCATCACCATACTAGGTAACATCATCAGTGAGCCTCCGGAAGAAGCACTGGTGGCATGGCCCACTTGTGGAGATTTTCAGCTAAATAATGCTAACAGATAATTTGCAGAATTGCATCATCCTGTGCCTCAGGAGATTAAATGATTGTTAAATTTGTCAATTGATTTTATTCAAGAAAAAAATTGAGTGGCCAAAGGGACTGACAGAAGTGGATTTTGTGTGAGCTGAACTGAGAATAAGGAAAAATTTGAAAATCTTTTCAGTCTATGTTTTAACTCTCTTTTATTGCATATATACTACACTTGCAATCAAGTGCTGAAGCTATATCTACTAGATATAAGAATACAACAAATAGGAGCAGGCCATACAACTATTTTGCAATCAATTAAGATTTTGCACTTCAAGAAAAAAATACATGTATATAATTATTAAACTTTTGTACAATGGATTAGCTACCTCTGTCAAATTGTTAAGGATAGTTTAATTAAAATGGTGTATGTAAATATGTAATGAAGACTTATAAAAAGATTATTTGGAAACTTGGAATCTAAAGTAGAAGTAATTTTTTTAGTTCTGTGGATTTGGCTTTAAGGATCAGAAACCCTTTTTTTAGCAGAGTTCAAAACAGCATTTCCAAGAAATCATGTGACTTAAGGTAAATGACTAAAACTACATGGTGAAAAAAATGCTGAAGTGTTCACTTAGTTGAACTTTTGAGGCCATAGAGAGCCTAGAGGTCAGGTTATAGTGTATCCGGTGTTGTGTGATTTTTGACCTACCCTAAAGGCTAGAAGTGAGTGAAGTTCAGAAGAAAAGATCCATACAAACAAATGGCAGTTTAGTTCTGGCAGTCTTCAGGCTATCAGCACTGGAAAGAGGTCACAAGGTGTTTTAGTAGTCCAAGTAAACAGGGCTGGAGAAAAGCCCTTAGCTTTTCTTAGAGTTCAGTTAAAAACAATTACTGACTTAGCCAGTACCTATGTGTTTCTCGGAGAGAGGAAGAGAATCACATCTGGTGAGTGTGCACATAGTCACCAAAATGAAAATGTTTTCAACCTCAACAATTGAATTTAAAAAATTAAAGTGAAGTTAGGAGTGAAACTTCATTGGCATTGAGTTTTTGTAAAGGATATTGCTGGGAGAAAGGGCTAGTTTTTTTATGTTTATGGTAAGATCTTTCCAAACTATCATATAGAAATATACCTTTTTTATATTTTGTGTAATAAATTTGCATTCTTACACCAAATGCATAGTAGCAGCTTCATAAGAATATGATCAGGAATAAAAGGAGGCAAACTTGAAATTTATATCACTGCTAGAATTAACTAAGATTCAGTTAAAAACTTTTTTTAAACTTTCAATTAGAAGCAAAAAGAGATGAAAGATGAAACAGAAGAGAATGAAAGGAAAAGAGCAAAGGAAGGGAAAGAGAATTAAAAACAGGAAAGTTTGAATTGGAAATTGAGAAGAAAGAAATAAAAAGAGGAAATTAAACTTTTAAAAACTGGAATACCAAACAGAGGAAATTAAGAGAACATGACTCGTCTCTCAAAAAACTTGGAGTTGAGTTTGGTGCTGGAAAAGCACAGCAAATCAGGCAGCATCCGAGGAACAGGAAAATTGATGTTTTGGGCAAAAGCCCTTCATCAAAAAGCTTGGACTAGAGTAAATTATGCTGAATGGGAAAGGTACAAAGACCAGCATAATAACCACACAGCAGCTTCCATAGTAAAGATTTCACTCGTTCTCAAATTCTTTTCTTGTCTTTAGTAATCAAAATCACTAATTCTACGGCATTTCACTTTTATCTTGCAAACTCTCCACATATCTGTAATAGTTCTAAACTTTAGTTGATGAATTTAACCCTGAGATGCTAATGAGAAAATGCTAAGGAGAAAAATCCTGGATTTTCCTGATTCTGTTGTGACAGACCTAAGGCTCAAAGAAGTACACAGGAGGAAGTATCTGCAAAAAAGGGAGATGAGTTAGAAATTCATTATTTGATACTATCTTTGTAAAATTAAGTAGAAAGGATAAAGGTAAAGAGAAAGCTAACATGTTTAGCCTCACTTCTGTATTAGAAATGCAATAAACATCTTGAATTAAGAGAGCTAGACATACCAAACTGCCTGTTCAGAAATCAAAAGAGCACCAATATCTGAGCATTATTTTTAAAAGACAAAATGTTAAGGATATAGACTTTAAATATAAAGTCTATAAATGCCTGCTGATGAGAAATGTGCGGTAGCCCATTAGAATGTAATTTCATGAGTATCGAAATTCAGTTTTAGAGTGGCTCATCAAATTTCACATCACGTAGTCATTAGGAAGATGCAAGCTAAAATACTAACATTTTTATTGGTCAGGTTTACTTAAAATTAAAGTTAACTTATGTCATACATATCACACAGTCAGGAAACAACAATTAATTAAATCTGCACCTTTAATTATCATACCAGCTTTCAAAGAACCATTTAGCAGAATCATAATAGAATGCTGATGTGGGGAGTGGAGTGTATTATTTCCCTGTCCAACTCTATTTTGGTTTAGTCCTTACCCTCCCCTTCACTGTTTTGATCACACAGCATTGCCCTTTGGTTTGAAGGGCAGTGCTTGTCACTAGCCACTCGGGTGTTTTTCTTATCTTCCTGGTGGTGGCAATTGAATAAAGATTCGTGCACTTTGTGTCTTTCACTGTGTCTCACACCTGCACACACACACCATGGGTGCTGGGGAAAAATAAGCACTACCGTAGTTAGGCGGTAGTGTGGGGGTTAAATGAATAATAAAAAAATAAACAGGAGATTCCAAAAAAAAGAGAAAAAAAATAGAATGCTGATGTGAATACTGAGTCACAATTAATTAGAATGGACGGCTTTGAGGTATGTAGGGAAGAGGTGTTGGAAATTCTGGAAAGGGTGAAAATAGATAAGACCCCTGGGCCTGATGGCATTTATCCCATGATTCTCTGGGAAGCAAGGGAGGAGATTGCAGAGCCATTGGCCTTGATTTTTATGTCGTCTACAGGAATAGTGCCAGAAGACTGGAGGATAGCAAATGTGGTTCCCTTGTTCAAGAAGGGGAGTAGGGATAACCCTAGTAAATATAGGCCGGTGAGTCTCACTTCTGTTGTGGGCAAAGTCTTAGAATTGTAAGGGATAGGATTTATGAACATCTGGATAGGAATAATGTGATCAAGGATAGTCAGCATGGTTTTCTGAAGGGCAGGTCGTGCCTCACAAACCTTATTGAATTCTTTGAGAAGGTGACTAAGGAGGTGGACGAAGGTAAAGCGGTAGATGTAGTGTATATGGATTTTAGTAAGGCGTTTGATAAGGTTCCCCGTGGTAGGCTACTCCAAAAAATACGGAGGTATGGCATTGAGGGTGAGTTGGAGGTTTGGAATTGGCTGGCTGGAAGAAGAGAGGGTAATAGTTGATGGTAAAGGTTCATCTTGGAGTGCAGTTTTCCGCAAGGATCTGTTTTGGGACCATTGCTGTTTGTCATTTTTATAAATGACCTGGAGGGGGGGTTGGAAGGTTGGGTGAGCAAGTTTGCGGATGATACGAAAGTCCATGGAGTTGTTGACAGTGAGGAAGGATGTGGATATAGATAAGCTGCAGAGCTGGGCAGAAAGGTGGCACATGGAGTTCAATGTAGGTAAGTGTGAAGTGATTCACTTTGGTAAGAGTAACAAGAAGATAGGGTACTGGGCTATTGGTCGGATACTTGGTAATGTGGATGAGCAGAGGGATCTTGGTGTCCATGTACACAGATCTCTGAAAGTTGCCACCCAGGTGAATAGTGCTGTGAAGAAGGCATATGGCGTACTGGCTTTTATTGGTAGAGGAATTGAGTTCCGGAGTCCTGAGGTCATGTTGCAGTTGTATAAGACTCTGGTTCGGCCGCATCTGGAGTATTGTGTGCAGTTTTGGTCGCCATACTATAGGAAGGATGTGAAGGCACTGGAACGGGTGCAGAGGAGGCTTACCAGGATGTTGCCTGGTATGGTGGGAAGATCGTATGAGGAAAGGCTGAGGCACTTGGGGTTGTTTTCATTGGAGAAAAGAAGGTTTAGGGGTGACTTGATAGAGGTGTACAAGATGATTAGGGGTTTAGATAGGGTTGACCATGAGAACCTTTTTCCACTTATGGAGTCAGCTATTACGAGGGTGCATAGCTTTAAATTAAGGGGTGGTAGGTATAGGACAGATGTTAGGGGTAGATTCTTTACTCAGCGAATCGTGAGTTCATGGAATGCCCTGCCAGTAGCAGTGGTGGACTCTCCCTCTTTATGGGCATTTAAACGGGCATTGGATAGGCATTTGGAGGATAGTAGGCTAGCGTATGTTAGGTGGGCTTGGATCGGCGCAACATCGAGGGCCAAAGGGCCTGTACTGCGCTGTATTTTTCTATGTTCTAAAACCTCTATCTGTGGCCCCAATTAGGAGTCAATATCTTTTATTAATTATGAATGTTTCAACAGGATTTCTTGAAGCAGTGACTTTGAAAAAATATTGCAAAAATGGCAGCAGAAAAGTTTGTCCAAATTTGTTTACAAAATGTGAATTACCCAATTAAATAAAATTTGAATACTGAACTGATTGCATGTCATATATATATTGAAAGAGATAATGATTTGAGAATAAAACAATTTATGTCTTCAGCTTATCAGTCACAATTTCAAGGAGCATTGGAAATGTAGCATAAAATATAAAAGACCATGATTAGAGCTTATTGAGAATGTTTTAGTAATTGGAATAAAGGAATTCCCCTGAAAGAATTTACCATTAGGGATACCCCTATGAGTGCACAAAGTTAAGTTCTTTTGAATTGATATACATGATTGGAGATAAGAAAAGCTAATGAATAAGTTCAGAGACTACACTTCAGATCTATCCTTTTTCATTGGACCCAAAACGTTAACTTTGATTACTCTCCACAGATGCTGCCAGACCTGCAGAGATTTTCCCACAATTTCTGCTTTTGTTTGTGATATCCAGCAGCTGCAGTTCTTTCATTTTTTTTGTCTCGGACCCAAAACTGTTTGATCAGTTTCAAAGAGCCAAATTGATCTTAAAGAAAGCTAAAGGTGAAATTGCCACAGCGTGTGAAACATTTGGACCACCCCGTAGGAAGACGGTCATATAGCACTTAGAGAATCAAAAATAAGGGATATCTTGACTTTTCCTGTACCAAAGACAAAATGCGAAATTTTACAATATATGACATGAGTGGATTTTATCAGAAGTTTGTTACAAATTTTAGCACTGTGGTGGTTCTATTAACCCATTTGTTTAAAGAAAAGGCAGGAAATCTGAGATTTCATGAGGAAATTTGAGGAATGTCAGAATGCTTATGACAGTTTGAAAGTGATACTGACTACTCCATCAATTTTACCGGCACCAAATTAAGATAAGCCATTCAAACTAGTTGTTGACACCAGCAACATTGGTGTTGGTGCAGTCCTGTTATAAAAGGATGAAATGGGGATCAAATCACCAGTCAGTTTTCTAGAAAATTAAATTTATGCCAACAGATTCAATGGTGGACAAAGAAATGTTGAACCTGGTTTTTACTCTGCAATATTTTGAAGTCTCCAAATCCAAAAAACTAATTTATCTGGACCATAATCCTATAGTTTTATTTACTGAGATTTTATACCAAGATTTGAAACTGTTGTTGGAGTTTAATGTTGAAGCAGTATAATTTGAAAATAATCGGCATCTTGAGAAAAGGCAATATTATAGTGGATGCTTGATCAAAAGCAAATATAAAAGAAAATAATTCTCATTAAAAATGGGCTTGTGCAGAATATAATTGCTATGAAAGTACTATGTTCAATATAAATATATCATTACTGTCAGAAGTAAAATGCAAATAGCAAGAGTGTGTTTTAATACAAAATTAAAATGTCCCTTAAAGGTCCCTTTCCTTGTTTTTATGGAAGAGGTGTGACAATGGTTTGCAATACATTATTTGGTAACTTGAAATCTAAAGTAGAAATAAATGAGTTTCTGATTTTTAGTTCTGTGAATGTGACTTTTTAAGGGCAAGAAACGTTTTAAAAAGTGTATTAAAACAGCATTTTTCTTTTATTTGCTTGTGGGATATAGGCAACCTTGGCAGGCCAGCATTTATTGCCCATCTCTAGTTGCTCTTGAGAAGATGATAGTAGGCCACCTTCTCGAACTGCCTCAGTCCATGTGCTGTAGGTACATCAACAGGGATGTTAGGGAGAGAATGCTAGGATTTTGACACAGCAACAGTGTAGAAATAATGCTCAACTTTCAAGTCAAGATGGTGAGTGGCTTGAAGCGTACTTGCTGGTGGTAGTGTTCTCAGTGAATTATGTGACTTAAGATAAATGATTAAACAAATTACCGAGAGTAATAACTGCTCAAATGTTCACTTAGTTGAGCTTTGGAGACCTACAGAAAGAGAGGTCGGGGATAGAGTAACTGCAGTTTGGAAGAAAAGCTCCATATGAGCAAAAAGTTAGTTATGTTTTGGCAGTGCTCAGGCAGTCAGAGCTGAAAATAAGACTTAAGCTGTTTCAATAGTCCAAGTACATAGGCCTGGAAAATATTTTGAGTGCTTCTTACAGTTCAGTGAGAAATGTTGGCGAGTTAGTCCGTTTCTGAGTGTCTTTTTGGGAAAGATGGAGAAAATCGCATGTGATGAATGTGCAGAAAGTCACCAAAAGGAAATACTTGTAAAATCATCAGTTGAGTAGGAAACTTTGAATTGTATATAGGAGTAATATTTCACTTGAATTGAATATCTGTCAAGAATATTGCTGGCAAAAAAGGTTAAGCCTTTTTGAAAGGTATAAGATCTTCCTGATCTATGGCTTTTTATTTTCTTTTATGTAATCATAGATCACAGAATCCCTGCATTATGGAAACAGGCCATGTGGCCCAACAAGTCCATACCAATCCTTCGAACAGTAACCCACCCAGATCCATTCCCCAACATTTCCCCTGGCTAATGCACCTAACCTACCCATAGCTGAATGCTATGGGCAATTTAGCATGGCCAATTCACCTAACCTGCACATGGATGTGGGAGGAAACCAGAACACCCAGAGGAAACAAACACAGACACGGGAAGACTGCAAATTCCACACAGTTGCCCAAGGCTGGAGTCAAACCCAGGTCCCTAGCACTATGAGGTAATTATGCTAACCACTGAGCTACCATGATATAGTATTCAGAAGTGGATTCTAGGGTGTCTATATTTCTTCCAGCCTTGACCAAGACTGTTAAACATACTGCAACCCCACTTCTTCAGCACAACCGAGAAATCATATGTAGAATCTTCTAGTGAGTACAGTTTTTTTTTATGAAACCAGATAACCTATATTCAGAACACTTGTGAAGAAGGGCCACTGAACTTTAAACATTAAGTCTGCTTTCTGTCCACATATGCTGCCAGATTTGCTGTGTTTTTCCAGCAATTTCTCTTTTTGTTTCTGTTCCTACATGCGCAGTTCTTTGTTTCTTTTTATCCATTATCAAATCAGTGTCTGATATCTCATAAATGGGACACTGAGCTATTTAAGAAAAATAACTGGTTAAAGATGTAGGCTTTAAGAAGCAACCGAGACAGAAGAAAGAAGATTTTTGAAGAGATTTCAAGAGCTGAAGGACGAGACAGCTTAAAGCACAGCCATTAATGAAAGGTTTAAAAAAAAATTAGGGATAGCAAGAGGCCAGAAGAGGAGAATCACAGAGAGTTGTGGGGATGGTAGGGATTACAGAGATAGGGAGGGATGAGGAGATGGAATATTTTGAACATAACAATATGAAATTTAGATTTGAGGCTTTGCTGCTGAACCTAACAGTGGAAGCCAGTGAACTCAGGGGTTTTGGTAAATAATACTTTAAGTTTTAAAATAAGCAGATGGAATGACAGTACAAGTTGATGGAGTGTCAAATTAATTTCATACCTTGGATCTACGATGACACATATCTAGATTAAGACTGGCAAATTATCCAGATATTTCTAAAGTTTCAGTATTGAATTGGTAGTTTACAAATGCTGTGAAAGCAGCATGAATCTTCAGATTTTCTAGTGACAGCAGCACCACACTTAGCTGTCAACAACATCAACCAAATACATTACATCTCACATGGACTGTGATAACCTGCTAACTCAGCATCATCTTTCATAAATCCCTCACTGTTTCAGATTTGTCACGATGCCTGTCTAAAGTTGGTGACCAGTCCCATCTTTCATCAAATATTGGCAGGATTGAAACCACGGTTTTCAGACTTTGCCACAAAATCTGGCTAACTTCACCTTGACTACAGAGAGTGAACAAGATTGTTAGCAACCTACTTAATTGTGGAATCATTCTTAACATTAAGATGGCTTCCACCTCCAAATTCTATTAGCATTACTGCCCACTTCTGTTTCTCCATGCTTCAGCTTTTCAACTGATGAAACATGCCTTTGTTACCAACAGGCTTGACCATTTGCGTGCACTTATGATTTCCCAAAATTACACACTCCATAATTTCTGCAACATACGGGCGGCACGGTGGCACAGTGGTTAGCACTGCTTCCTTACAGCGCTAGAGACCTGGGTTCATTGCCCCGCCTCAGGCGACTGTCTGTGTGGAGTTTGCACATTCTCCTTGTGTCTGCGTAGGTTTCCTCTGGGTGCTCCGGTTTCCTCCCACAGTCCAAAAATGAGCAGGTTAGGTGAATTGGCCAAGTTAAATTGCCCGTAGTGTTAGATGAAGGGGTAAATGTAGGGGAATGGGTCTGGGTGGGTTGCGCTTCGGCGGGTCAGCGTGGACTTGTTGGGCCGAAGGGCCTGTTTCCACACTGTAAGTAATCTAATCTAATCTATCTAAATTTCTGTTGCATTAGGTTGCCTTATGCATCATCTCTGTACCTGCAGATTTTGTTAGCTCAAAATCAACATCATCATCCTTCTATTCAAATTCTTCTTTGGACTTGCCCCTCCATATTGTTGTATAAGGTAATGATTCTGGAAGTGTTCCTGTTGAAGCTGCCTTAGGTTCCGTCAATCTGATTATGTCATACAGTCTTTGTGTAGAGAAGAAGCATCTTAGAACGAAATAACAATGGAGACAGGTGAATCATCTCAGGCCCCTGTTTGCCTTTAACTAATTATGCTTAATTAATCTACGTAACACATATCTTTTGCAATTGTGTAACAAACTATATCTTGTGGAGTAAAACAAGTGTCTCTCTTTAAGATTAAATAGTGATTATCTGTTCCCACTATGCATTAGGTAGGCACCTGGACTCAGTAGAAAAAATGATTTTCCTTTGGGATTTTGATTTTTGTTAAGGGAAACCTGTACTAATTCTGTTGTATTTGGTTTTGAATATAGTATAGAGGAGGCTTGGTAGCTGCACTATACCCTAAGTACAAGCTACCAGTATTTGACATGATGATCAATAGCAGGGATAGTTGCATAACTACTTCAAGGTAACAAAAGAGGAAAAACAAAGTTAGCTTGGCAAGGAAGTGAGTAAAACGCTCGTCACAGTGGGAAGTTACAATGTCATTATGGAAGAAGTATCTGTAGGAGCAGTTAAGAGCTGTGTGAATAATGCTCAAAATCCTTGCAGCAAGGGAGAAAACCTTTAAAATAACAGCTCAAAGAACCAGGCTGTGTAGGAGAAAAGGTTAAAAAGACAGACAACAGACTGTTCAAATTAAGCATCACCACCAATGTAAACAGGCACAAAAAGGCATGGTTTCATGAAATAATATGAGGGCCAGTGCTGGGTACTCTACTTTTTGTCATTTACATAAATGATTTGGATGTGAGCATAAAAGGTACAATTAGTAAGTTTGCAGATGACACCAAAATTGGAGGTGTAATGGACAGCGAAGAGGGTTACCTCAGATTACAATAGGATCTGGACCAGATGGGCCAATGGGCTGAGAAGTGGCAGATGGAGTTTAATTCAGATAAATGTGAGGTGCTGCATTTTGGGAAAGCAAATCTTAGCAGGACTTATACACTTAATGATAAGGTCCTAGGGAGTGTTGCTGAACAAAGACACCTTGAAGTGCAAGTTCATAGCTCCTTGAAAGTGGAGTCACATGTAGATAGGATAGTGAAGGCGGTGTTTGGTATGCTTTCCTTTATTGGTCAGAGTATTAAGTACAGGAGCTGGGGGGTCATGTTGCGGCTGTACAGGACATTGGTTAGGCCACTGTTGGAATATTGCATGCAATTCTGGTCTCCTTCCTATTGGAAAGATGTTGTGAAACATGAAAGGGTTCAGAAAAGATTTACAAGGATGTTGCCAGGGTTGGAGGATTTGAGCAATAGGGAGAGGTTGAACAGGCTGGGGCTTTCCCTGGAGCATCGGAGGCTGAGGGGTGACCTTAGGGGTCGGGGAGTCCAGAACTAGAGGGCATAGGTTCAGGGTGAGAGGGGAAAGATATAAGAGACCTATGGGGGAATGTTTTCACGCAGAGGGTGGTACATGTATGGAATGAGCTGCCAGAGGATGTGTTGGAGGCTGGTACAATCGCAACATTTAAGAGGCATTTGGATGGGTATATGAATAGGAAGGGTTTGGAGGGATATGGGCCAGGTGCTGGCAGGTGGGACTAGATTGGGTTGGGATATCTGGTTGGCATGGATGGGTTGGACCGAAGGGTCTGTTTCCATGCTGTACATCTCTATGACTCTATTCCAAAGCTGTGCTATCAGGAAAGTTGCAGAGTACATTTAAGGCAACAAAAGTGCAATTTAAAAGAGTTCGAACATGAATGAATGGAGATAAACAAATTTAAACTGTGATAGACTCAGGAAATTCATAACTTAAAGTTTATTTTTAAAATTTTGCAAAGGGTCGTAAATTATGTCTTAAACTGTGAAAGATGGGATAATATCATTTTGCCCATGATAGAACAGAAAACTTTCATCTTGCCTCCATAAGATGAGAAAACCTCCAGAGGTTGGGACACCTCCATTTTTGTTATGGCCCAGTAATCAGTAGAGATACAATACTGCCCTATACGGAATTTTAAGCTATACTGGAAGAATATCACAAGCATTACCCCATAAAAGAATTCAAAATACTTACGGATAATGAAAGTATTGTAAATTTTCTATTATACAGAATTTAAATGTTTGAAGAGACTTGAAGGTAAGCAAATTAAAACAACATTTTAAGTAAGATTACAAGCTAGAACACCATTATGAGGCATCTCCTGAAAATTTTATAACTTTGATGTAAACAGAATAAAGTAATATTTATATACCATAGAATTTAAAATGGCTTTAAAGTAATCCAAATAAATGGTCATATTAAAAAATAGTAGGAGAAATAATACTGCCATCAGGGTTAAATGTTGGATGGGCCTAATGGAACACAGCTTTAGACAACCTGGAGAAAACACTTATTATACAGAATTCCTTCAAAATGAAATACTAAATCTCAAGATGAACAAGTAAGTATACTATTGTCTTCTGCGGGTACTATATCAGATGATATTATGAATCAAGATGGGACACGCCTCATTTAGAAGAAGTTCTAACTGTTCTGATAACTTCTAACAGCTCAATCGGAGAACAAATTGAAAGGGTGAGATATTGCAAAAGAGTATTGCAGGTAGATCCATAAATAATTAATGCTCTCCAGACTCGTGGAGAACTGTGACTACTTTGAAATCAGAATTTATCAGAGGCAGAGTTGTTGTTGGAATTACTGATGAGTGTCCGTCAGATTTATTATAGTTCAAGGAAGATTGTACTTTGGAGAAATCTATCCAAATTGTGCTCGAAGTTGAAACCTGGAAGACCAAAAGACAACCCCCGAGAGAAGGACAATGTTACTACAGCAGGCCAACAAAGCCTATCCACTTTACAAGATATAAACATTCTACAGACACATTTGACAATTGTCTTCATTAGTACTTGAAACAAATCCTCACAATAACAAGCAGTGCCCAACTATGACAAACGAATGTCACAGATGTAAACCTAGAAAAAATGTCTCACCTAGAAAAAGTGTAGAGGTAGGACAAAATTTCAGAGCAGCAGAAAGCCAAGTGCTTACTCATATAAAAAAGGTTAGAAAATTAAGAATATATTTCTCTGTTAGACTACATAGCTCCCTTTGAAAAGATACCCACAGCATTCCTAGGGGAAACTGGTGACCCAACTGATTCAAATTTGACATAACGGGTACATGTGAATGAACAACTATTAATTTTATGCTTGATAAAGGTACAATTTTGTTGTCCTATCAAACTAAATGCCATGACTAATGAAACGTTAGCTGTAGCCCTCACAGCAAAGGTTTAATAACTCTAAACAGTAAACGGTATGCCACAAAGAACACTGTAATGCAAAGATCATAGAATCTCAACAGTATGGAAGCAGACCATTAGGCACATCAAGCCCACACTGACCCTCTAAGAGCATCCCACCCAAACTTGTTAAAACATTTTCTACTCCTATTAGCACTGAAGACAGAAGACAACACTTAGCATAGATTAGCAGAAGAAGCAAGTACTGAGAACAAGAATGAGCAGCACAGGTCACGAGCTCATTGACAAATCTTGAATTGAAATTGTTTAGCCATCGTAATAGCCCATTGAAGGACCTGATACAACGATTTGATTTTGATACTGTTGGAGCACTCGTTAATGTTTCATCATTTTCATTTTCTCTTTTATAAATTTGGGTTTGGACATTTACACGAGTTCTGATTACAAATAATAATAATGTTTTAAATTCTTCTAAAAGAATAATTTCTCTGAGAACATCATGTATTCCTCAGCCTTTAATATTGTTATCCACCTATCAAATTTGTTTGTCCAAGTAGTTTTAAGGGGTAAAGCCTTCACTGATTTTTCATTATTTTTATTTTATTCTTTTTTGTATTTTGGTTTGGAGCTGTGAATTGTGAGCTAACGGTGACTTTTGGACTGTGAGTAACAGCTTCTGTTAAAATGAAAACAGACCAATATTTGTTTATTCATGAGGCCATGCCTAAAGTTAATTGCAGGTTGGTTCTGCAGACACTTCATCACCATGGAATAGCATTACATTGAAACAGAGAGCAAAATTTGGCTGTCAATGAGATCAGGACCTGGGAATTGGTTGAAGCAAGTTTGGAAAAAAACCAAGATGGCAGATGTTGAATGGTAACTGGGTCCTCATGGAGGAGACAGACAGTCTGTCAGGGAGTGGTCAGCATTTAAATTGGGGTTTTCAGACTGCTTTCTTGATGCTACAACGTAAAGATTTGAAAGCTCTCTGCCTAACCTTCAATGAGCTCCTCTTGGAAGCTCAAAGAATAGAAAACTAAGTTATAAGTATAAATGTCTTTATCTGAGCGAACTGTTAAGGTTACTGACATATTCATAAAGTCAACCAAGAAATCATCATCTAATTCTGTGAAAACAAAGGTTTTGGGGTTTAAAGTATAGACCAGTTATATTACTCTGTTGCTTAATTTAGTTCTACTGAAGTTATTGCATTGTTAATAAGTAAGATACAAACTCATTTGAGAATTGATTATTCACAAAGTCTGGGATTAGTTATTCAAAAGTCTAGTTAGGAACAATTAGGGTCAATTTTGAGGGTCTTTGAAAGTTTTAATTTTACAGAGTTAAAAATCACACAACACCAGGTTATAGTCCAACAGGTTTAATTGGAAGCACTAGCTTTCGGAGCGCTGCTTTTTCATCAGGTGGTTGAAGGAGCAGCGCTCTGAAAGCTAATGCTTCCAATTAAACCTGTTGGACTACAACCTGGTGTTGTGATTTTTAACTTTGTACACCCCAATCCAACACCGGCATCTCCAAATCATTAATTTTACTGTGTTGTGAATACAGAGATAGAAAGGTTGATGTGGATCAGCAGTCGGTCTCTGTGTCATAATAATCTGGAAGGATGAACTAACACCAGTTCGAGAGCAATATTTCAATTGTCCATCTTCCAAAGAATTATCAGTATCAGTCACAAAGATAATGCTAAGTAATCAGCAATCCCCTAGTGACACAACTAAGGTTGGAAAATTGTTTAGTTCACCAGTAAGACATCTATGGGGCAAATGAATATATCCAACCTACTCAACAGGTAGTAGTATAGAGCTTGGAGATTGAGAGATTACAGATTTAGCAGATAAAGATTTGCTTGAACACTCCATGGAACCAATTGTTCCTTGTTCAGGTGATGCTTATGAAGATATTACCTGGTCTAAAAATCCAGGATACTATCAGGAAGAAAATATTTCAACAGAGCATCAGTTTTCCATAATGGACACACATGAAATCAAAGCTTCCTCGTGGAAATTATGAGACAACAAAGAGAATTGTGAATCCTCTGGACCACTTTAATTTGTAGAGTTAGAAATATGTGGGGAAGAACATGGGTTAATAGTAAGTGTAGAAGTATTTATAGACTTTAATGTACAACATTTAACCATGGGAGTAGAACAGCTTGGAGGAAGTGTTGTCTGAGGTAATGGCTCTAAAAGAGTTAACACTAAAGCTGCACAGTCTTTGGATAGAAAGAAGAGGGATCTTCGAGTGCTTGTCCACAGATCCATAAAGGTGGCTGGACAGGTTAACAGAGTGGTTAAGAAGGGAGATGGTACATTTGTCTTTATCAATCCTGACACAGATTATAAGAGTGGGGGAGTTATGTTACAGCTGCACAAACCTTTGGTTGACCACAGCTGGAGAACTCTGTGCAGTTCTAGGAAGGCATGATTACATTGGAGAGGGTGCAGAGGGGATTTACCAGAATCTTGTCCGTTTGAAGCATTTTAGCTACAAAGAGAGACTAGATAAACTTGGGTTGTTTTCTTTAGAACAGAGAAGGTTGAGGGGGAGCATGATTGAGATATGTCAGATTATGAGGAGCATGGATAAGGTGGAAAGGAAGCAGCTGTTCCCCTGAGTTAAAGGTCAATAATGAGGGGACATAATTTTAAGATGAAGGTTTAACAGGGATTTCAGGGAAGTTTTGTTTTCCACCCAGAGGGTGGTGAGAATCAGAAATGTATTGCCAACGAGGGCAGTGGAGGGAAACCTCATAACTTTTAAAGTATGTGGATGAGCACGTGACATGTTACAACATTTAAAGTCAAGTGCTGGAAAATGGCATTAGTGGAGATTGAATCTGTGCCAACCTATCAGCTGAAGGGCTTCTTTACTGTATGACACCATGCATCTCTCTCTCTGCCACTCTATGAGGTTGCAAAGAGGACAGCTATGCCATCTCTTGCTCCTGATAGTCCTTATAATTATGCCAGGTTAGGTAATGCAACATGAACCTACTCCTATCTTCCAATAAACTATATTTTGTTAAAACAGTTGTCTTTTCTGATTGAGACACAATCATGGTTTATCATCTGGTGTGAGTTTGCCTCCAACAACAGTGCACCAAACCATATCTGTTGCAGATTTTGTTTGGTGTACTTTGCTGACAATAGCAACAGTGCTGGCTGCATCTAAAGCATGTTATTGCTGTGGCCTGCACTATATCTTCATACTGGTGTCCATCTTTATGTATCATGTCAATGGTATGGCCCTTTTTCTTGTCCAAAAGGTCTTTCCTAAAGACTTTAATTGGGTTAGAGATGGTGACTAATGTGATGAGTCTTTCCTTTGAAACGATTATACTCATGCACTTTGCTACAACACCTTGCAATAAATTGATCAGTAAACTCTTAGGGTTTCTATCTGTCTGATATGAGTTAGATTTTCTAATTTTCAAGTTAATTCTTACCTTGACTAGTCTTCAAGAACTTTCCAAATCTGTCCTGGGTCTTTCTCATAGTATTTGAAACGACTAGATGCCTTAAGCTAAAGGCAATCAATATTTTAAAAGTTTTTTTTTCCTCAGGATCATCTGTCACTTGATCTGTAAAGTGGAACTACATTTGTTGTTTGCACAGTTACAATTCAGTAAGGGTGTCACTGGATGCCCATCCATACTTAGATTTTTGTAGTCCATGATTCAGCTTTTAAAAGGATAGACTATATCTTTAAGTCAATAAAAGTTAAAAACAAATGCTCCTTGCCTTTGTGTCAGCAGAAATTAAAAGTGACCCTTCTATAAGTGCCAAACTCTGCAGCTGCAACGGTTGATCAATATATTTTTTTCCCTGAAAGATGATACAAAAGTGTGTCCTAGGTTTGCAGCTTTCTGGAGTGTTTAACACTGCCTCCACTCAAACATGAACTAGAGCTTTTTAAAAGTGTTTAATTGAGGCTTGATTAAACTTGAAAGATTTAATTAAACTTGAAAGAATTTACATCCCAACCAATACAAGTAATCTGTCTTTCTTGGACGTCGATACCTTAACTACAGTTCTGTATTATTGACTGTACTCATACAAACTAATACTGCTGAAGTATGAGGAACTGTCCCCCCTTTGTCCAAATTCTCCATTGTAGTCTGGTTGGTCTTCATTAGTTTCCCAAATAGCTACCACCAAGATACTGGAGTCCTGTATGTACAAACCTCCGCTGCTGTTGTGAGTTCACATCCAACAAGGTATTTTATAAATACAGTAATGCTTAGGTTATTTCCGTAACACAAGCACCTGGGCGGGGCTAATGTTTTTGAAGAATCTAACAGACATTTATTACAACTATTATATTAGAAATATTATTCTTACAATACACAAGGGCCTGGTCTAACTTTAAACTGGTAGAATACAGCAGGAAACTATGCTTCCTATCACTCTATCACAACCACAAATGATCGATTATGATCAATAATAGAAGTCTCCCTCTGTAATTCCCTCCAAACCCATAACCCTTTGGGGTATCATTAGCTCTAGAACAGAACTCTTAATGTCCACTTTATCGAACAGATGCGGTGGCCTACAAGGATTTTATCCAATAAGCAGAGATTTCAGGGCCAGCTACAGTCTTTTCAATTTAAAGTCTGGAACTGATTTATTTGGATTTTTGGGGACAGTTTTCTACTAAGTGTTGGACCTACGGTTCCTTTTCATTTGGGTTTGTTATTTGAGCAGTGTACTCAAGCAAGTCTTAAGGTTCGTGAGTAAATAATAAATTATTAATTTGCTAATGAGCGAACTGGTACAGTCAGTAGTAAACATTGTGTTTTTTTTCCTCTCTGGCTAATCAAGATTACGCTGACAGACGTTGTTTCGACAGTTCCTGTATAACCTTGTAGAGAGTACAGGCGGGCGGGGTAAGAGGGGGGCTCGGCCTCATACGGGCGGTGCTTCCTGTCGGGCACTGGGCTGTTGTGCGTTCATAGGGAATGGCGGAGAAGTTACCGGGTCTCGGCCTCTACCTTACTCCCGGCAATATGCTGCTAGCCGGCGGTAACACGGACGCGGAGAAGGTGAGGTTAGGACCGAGCGGCTGAGGTTCGAGCCCCAGCAATAGTGGATGGGCGGCTGGGCTGGGCCTGGGCCGGGCCCGGCCCCCCGAGCCCCTGTTTAAATTCGAGCCTGACTTGCAAAGATAGGCAAAAAAAAAAGTTAATCACGTGACCCAGTCTTTCCAAGTACTATACTGCATGATTTGTATGTACCCAACAAGCATTGACTTGGATTGTTTAACTGTTTTCTTCCCTTGAAAGTTGCAGGCAAATGGAAAATCATTTGAAAATGTAGAACTTGGGGACGTGAATATGAAAAAGCAAAAGCTTCCTCGAAGGATCATTCACTTTGCTAGTGGCGAAACTATGGAGGAGTACAGCACGGATGAGGAGGACCAGGAAGATGAAAAGAAAGACTTATTGCCTATGATTGATACTGTAAGGTTGAAGTTCATTGAGTTCCTAATCTAATTCACAAACAACTTCAGCGGCTAATGCATAATGTGAAACATTTTATTCACAGAGCACACTTCCTTGGGGTCCATTTCTGTGGTTTTACATGCTAAGATTTGCTACAGGTACACTGTCAGGTATGATCTACATCTATGTTATAATGGACTACAATGTTGATTTTTGTGTGAACAATACATACAAGTTTCACTATTTGAAATCCACATTTACAACTTCCTCAATTTAAAGTTTACAAAAAAACCCTTGAGAATTATTAGCTAATCAAAAACTATGGCACAGGAAGAAGTAATGTAACTTAAATGTCATTTTAAAAAATATTTGCAGTTCAACTGCAAACAAACTTTCCCGTAGACTTACTAATTGACTCTGGGTTTAAGTTTGCATTTCTACACTCAACTTCTGATGTTCAATGTTAAATTGAGGTGCCAAGCTGATTCAATTCCTCAGTTGAACAAGGGAGATGTTAATAGGATCACTTCATGTGCAAGTCATTGGTATGTAGGTTTGTTTTGTATTTCAATACCTTTTTGCTATATTCAGTGCACGTGAACCTACTGTAAAATTGGTCAGTGTTCTGGTGGCTCACCACAACTTGAGCAGTATCAGAGATTAAGCATACCTCATCTGTATCTCTATATATTGCTCTTCTAGCTTTGTTTATTAGACTTAAGGGAGGGGCAAGGTAAATCAGTATCTTTATAAGGTATTGTTTTAGAAAAATTATGAAATGACTTAAGTGACCAAAAAGAAAAATGGCATTAATGACAATACCTTGCGAGCACTAATGCTGCAAAATTGATAGGTTAATTTTTAAGCAAATGTCCTTTTTTCTAGTACTTGCTTTTATCTTCTTTCCAGAGTTTTTACAAATGCAAGTCTAAACTGTTGGTAAGCTGTTTTGTCAGGGAGAGTAAAGCAGTCCAGCCTTATAGCAGAAGTCATTGAATACCAATGGGAAAGGGAACGGTAATTATTATTCCACCTTCCATAATTATTCCATAATTATTATTATGCCCCCTACAAGGGGGCATAGCTTTAAATTAAGGGGGGGTAGATATAGGACTGATGTTAGGGGTAGGTTCTTCACTCAGCGAGTCGTAAGTTCATGGAATGCCCTGCCAGTAGCAGTAGTGGACTCTCCCTCTTTATGGGTATTTAAGCGGGCATTGGATAGGTATATGGAGGATAGTGGGTTAGTGTAGGTTAGGTGGGCTTTGATCGGCGCAACATCGAGGGCTGAAGGGCCTGTACTGCGCTGTATTCTTCTATGTTCTATGTTCTCTAGAAGCACCAAAGGCAAATGCAGAGCCTGGAGGTCAGGGAGGGAAGGAATACAAATAGAACAATGATTCTGCAGAATGTTAGCATCCAGGCATGTTTTATTGTTTGGTGGAAAAGTTGATTAAAATGGAAAAAAACCTAGGCAAGTATTATGGATAGAAAAGTGTAAACATCCATAGAGAAAGAAATAAATACATAAACCAGCTTCTTAAAAGATGTTCCTACATGCCAAGAATTGCAGTTTAACAAAGCAGCTCACCACATCTTCTAAAAGGTATTTGGGAAATGCTGGCCCAGTCATTAATTCTCATTCCCTTGAACATTTTAAAAACAAACTGACTGAAGCAGTAGGAGACTTTGCAAGATTCATTGTATGCAGGTAGGGAAAATAAAGTTAGTTGGACAGGATCAGGCTGCAACAGTATCAACTTTGACATTCCTCATTGAATATTAAGGGATTTTGGAGGTCATGGCATTAAGTTCTTCAGAGATGAGATAAATGACAATCTTTGAAATAATGGCTGAAGATTCAAGATTAAATGGTGGAGAACCATGAAATCTAGACTTCAATCATAGCAAAATAGTGGAAGCAAGATTATTCTAGAAGAAAATGGGCTTTTGGCACCATCTTGTTCACCATAAATTTAAGCTGTCACTAACAAGCTTCTTTTTTTTTATATATATATATAAAGTTTGTGACTTCTTGGGAGAAAAGTTAGCTTCACTTTTTGGTATAAATGCTCCAAAGTACCAATATGCTATTGACGAGTACTACAGGATAAAAAAGGAGGTAAGTGGATTGCATATGTTTGTTCAATAAGTTAAATTCAGCAAGCCATTTCACTTGTTTTATAAATGAACAATAGATAAACTTAATTCTTTATAAACTCAGGAAATTCTTAGATTAGACTCTTTAATTTCTAATATTTAGTGTGCTTTGTCAACTAGGCTATTAATATATTGACTTAAATTTTACAAGGATAATTGAATTTGCTTTCTAGTGTGAGTATGTTGTGATTCAAATCCTTTTAAATACGCAAGAGTCAGATATTTGAAAAAAATTGAACTATCATTCGACTATTAATACCTACAGACAGGAAAGCAGGAATAATACACTGATGTAGTGAAACATCCATCTTATCCAATTTTGTGAAATCACTGCTTTTCCAAGTGATCCTTGATCATGGAAGCAGCATATTTTCCACAAACTATTTGCAAATTAAAATATCTCTTCCATGTAGTTGAGATTGATGTTTCATGCAGTCAGAGGAAGATCAATACATAAGCAAGCATGTATGACATGTATTTCTGCCCAGTTACTGCAGTTGCCAAGTCAGGAAATTGGAAGTGATTTGTGTAGATATCATAAAATCAGATACAACTGACTGTGGGCTTTGCAAGCTGATGTGGTAAACAAGTTACCTAGGTAGATCATGAGATCAGCTATGAGAAGTTTTTTTTTGTGTGGAGTTAACAAAGTTCATAAGTGTCTGTGTAATAGGCAATTAAATTAGTCAGCATCCAGTTCTTTAAATGCATTTATAGATGTCAAAAGAATAGAGTATTCCCTGTAGTAGAACAGCATGCTAGACCTGCTATTAAAGTTCAGCAACATGAAATTAACCCACAGGTAATCATGTCTGTAACAGGAGAGGATAGCATGGAATTGGCATAAAAGTATAAAGTTAGAAAGTTATTTATAGGATAAGTTTATAAAAGGATCTTGTTCAGCTAGGCTTGCTAATGCATGTAAATGTTACAGGAGGAGGAGGAAGAGGAAGAAAATAAAATGTCAGAAGAAGCTGAAAAGAATTACCAAGAGCAAATGGAACAGCAGCAAGAGATGGTTAGTGCACATGATGGTCTGCCAGTAGTTAATGCATCATTTGTGAATGTCAGCTTTGAAATGGAAAGTGATCCCACCATTATAACAGAAACTAAACAAAAAAGTGATCCTATTCCAACCTAGAGGAAATTATCCTACAGAAGATGATGCAAGGGTTCAGCACTGCCTGTTATCCTGAAAAACAGCTATGCCTTAATTCACTGAAAATGCAGTTGTGCCTTGTGAACTTTCTTCTAATTTTGGTTTTCATATCATGCATCTGCTGTAATTAAACTGTTAATACTAGAAACAATATTGTATTGTTTAACCTATATAATTGCATTATTTATTTTAGTTCTTTATAAATAAGGAAAGATCACTTTTGTATACTACACAACTTTAATAAAAATTTGACTATTTATCATGTACAATTTACAAACTCAGTACAGGAGTCAGTTGTATTAATAGAATCATGAATCATCCAGATCAGCACTACCATCATTGTCATTTGCAACAAGAACTTCTCTGTTTTCATAAGTCCAAAAACCATTCAGATCAATTAGAATACTGCTGACGGTGTCTCCTTGTCCACTGCTTATTAAATCTTGAAGGGTGATTTTATATGGATCTTTGGGTTTAACCATGTCAAAGATTTCATCCTGTAAGAACAAAGTTTTCAGTATAACCTTTTGCTTCTATGACAGATACTTTAGTTTTATTTGTTTTCTGAAAAAAATCTTGACAGTCCAGGCATAAGAAATAAAGCCCTTTGACCTTCCAAGTTTGCTACTCTTCAAGAGGAACTTAGCTAATTATGTATCTCGCCCCATTGCTATTAGTACCTTTTTTAAAGGGAGAAGATTATGGCCTAGTGGTATTATTGCGAGACAATTAATCCACAGATCCAGGTAGTGGTCTGGGTACAAAGTTGGAATTCAACAAAAATCTAGAATTAGGAATCTAATAATGACCATTAAATTAAATTATTGTCAACTGTGGGGTAAACCTATTTGGTTTAGTGATGTCCTTTACGAAAGGAAACTGTCATACACACCTAGTCTAGCTGACCTGTGGATGAGTTTTAAAAAATGCTCTCAGGGTAGAACATTTCAAAGATTCAATCCTATCAATGAAGAAATGTATTTATCTCAGGCCTGAATGATCAACGTTATTATTTTAGGTATGAGAGCCCAAGTTCTAGATTACCAAACAAGGGTAACTTTTCCTATCTATCCCAGTCACTTTACAAGCTTAACTCAAAGCGAGTAAGCATAGTCAATTTAATCTCTCCTCTGGACAATCCATTCATCTCAGAAACTAAGCTAGTGAACTTTTGTTGCAGCTTGGGTATTAGCACAAAAATGTCACACTTCTGTGTGGAGACAAGCAAAAGACTACTTCCTGCTGCAGAGGGGCCTGGAGCCATTGACTGATTAGTGTGCTTCAGGAGGCTCTCTACCTTCCTGAATTGGGCAATAGGCTCAAAAGTGGCCACTCTAGGAAAACAGCTCATGCTTATGGCTCATTGTGAATGGAGATTTAGAATCTCCCCTACAAAAGCGGTCATGACATAGGTCCCACAACCTATAGAAAAAATTAATTTCTTCTTTTTGTGCTATTTTACAATGGAGGATTGGGAAAGTGACATTGCAACTAAATATTATGTTTTGGAATCCAATATTTCTTAATGCATTAAGAGACATAAGCTATATTGAAGAGATACTTTTGCAGCTAAAAGAGTACTGCTTTAACTGAAGCATTATAAACAATCTACTCCTGCCTTCTTCTATAATGCTGAATCAAAAGGACAAATTAAGATGACCTGAGAACTTGTTCCTTGACCAATGTTTGGAGTTTTCAGCATTTTTGAATTTTTTTTAATCCACGCCAGAATATAGAGATGTACCTTCTCCACAATGTGTCTTAAAACTGAAATAGGTAATCTCAATTTATTACTCATGGCCTTTGTTCGATTATTATTTCTTTTTCTATTTAGTCCTATCTCTGTTGTAGGTTTAACTCCACAGCATCATAGCTGCAATCATTATTTAATTTGGAAAGGGGTTTGCACAGTTCTGTTGGATCAGAAATTCAAACCCAGAGAATCAGAATAATGAAAATAATGGGATTTTATGCTGTAGTGTAAGATTAAAAAAGTTAGCTGTACTATTTACTTGGAAATGCCATAAAGTACTGGATGTACAGCAGCAGCAAGAATAATTTATTCCAGCCACATTTCAATATTATAGCACAACTGAAATTTTGTTACACACACACACAAAACACAGGACATCCTCTGCTATAACTTTTGTAGACACAGTCTATATAGCATAAAACCCATCACACTTCTTTGGAAATCAAGAGAGGTAGAACAGTAATATTGGACTCCGTTAACTTCACCTCATGCCTATAGATGCTGTCAGACCTGCTGAGATTTTACAGCACTTTGTTTTTATTATAGACTATAGGTTGCTGTACAATGGAAACTCAACATTTTCCCTCCAAAATAGCTGTATTTGTAAAGTATTCCTAAACATCAAAATGTCTTCTGATGGTGCAAGATACCTTAACATCCTGAAAGGAAACTGGCTCCTGCCCATGAAGTTTCATTTGCTCTTGTATAGCCTGTATAAATTAAAAATTACAGAACTACAGTAAGATTTAATTGAATTATAAAGAATTAGTGCTTGCCTGTATGTTAAGATTAGGTTAGCAAGTGAGCAAAACATCTTGTCTTAACAGAACATTCCACCTTTCAGGAAAGTCCTATTACAGCATACTAGAATACACTTTAGTGGATAGTTGAATGATAGTATGGGTAAAAGTTCCGAGCAAACTTTTATAGTTGATGGGTTGCCATTCCAGCCCTCCTTCACAAATGCAGAATCATAAGTTAACTTTAGCCTTCTCAGTGGTATCATACTTATCAACATAAGTTTGGAAAAGACTGAATTAAATTGGGACTTTCTTGGTCTTAGTTAGTTCAATATTATCAAAATTAAAATACTTTTTAGAAAATTCACATGCACAGCTGATATTAATGAAAAAAAAACCAAGTCAAAAATTGTAAACGAGTAATTGCAGAAGCATGATTACATGTTTGATTATTTTAAATACGCAAATATTAGTGAAAGCTACCGTATATACTTAAGAGTTGATCTCATGAAAAAAAATCAACTCCCTATAAATTTTGGAATTTTCCAGATATCTTGTGTAAAAGTTGACCTTAGTTCTTCATAGATAACAGATCAACATGAGAGCCAAGGTATTATTCTGGACATAAACATTATGAGGAAATTGATTTTTTATGCAATTGTTTTGATGTACAATTCATACCAACAGTAGGCTACAGATTTCTTAAGTCATTACTGAACAAGCACTATAATTAATATAATACAAAGTTTATCACGCCATCATTTCTTACATAGACAAGTCTATATGCATTTACTTCACTATAATTACCGTGCAGCTACCAACAATTTTTCATGACTACAATGATCAATGAGACTGTATGAGAGTTAAACATCTAATTTTTTTTAAAAATCAGAAATAACAGCTTAAAATGTTAATTGAAAAACTAAAACAGTAAACAAGAGAAAATGGAGGGACATGGAAGAAATTGGCACAAAAGTTTAAGAAACAACAGGCCAGAGTCAGGTGACAACCTTCCTTTGTGTGCAGTTCAGCTGAATTCAGTTCCCTTGTATCACTTGTGGAATTACTGTAATTCATTATTTTTTTTCTTTATTCATTTAGAGATCAATTGGGCTTTGCAAATTGCAAGTATGTGGTATTTTCAGCCCCTCAAAAGTAGTATCCATGTAACAGTCAACCCCATAAATTTAAGCTTAAAAGTAGTCTAAAAAAATTTGACTTTTACACAAGTATATACAGCATATTAACGAGATATCATTGGACCACACAAAATCTGTTACATTAATTAGCAGGACACAAATCGAGAAACTGGATGACTGCATCATTTTTTTTAAACCTCAAAAGGACTTGAGTGTTGAAATGTACACCAGATTGATGGAATAAAAGTACATTGTCTGCTGGTTGCAAGGATCCTCTATGCTACTGCTACTATTACTGCAACACCATCAGTGTAATGCCTTTATCGTACTAAAATGCACAAGTGCTTTCAAACAGAAAATGGATAGCAAGCTATATGAGGTGATATTAGGGCTAGTACAGGAGATTTTCAGAAGCATCTTATGGAGGAAGAGGGATAGAAGTTTTAGAGTGGAAGTCCAGAACTGGGGTGCTTGTTATTTGAAGCCATAGGTATCAATTAAAATCAGGAGGTAACTAATAGGCCAGAATTGGAGAAGTGCAGCTTTCTTAGAGAGTTGTAGGGCTGGACCAGATTAAAAAAAAAAGAGGGCTTTGAAAACAATTTCAAAATTAATATGTGACTTAACCAGCAGTTTAAGTAGACCAGCAAGTACAGCAGTGATGGGCAAACAAAATTTGCTGTGTTTTAACACAGGTTTTGAATGGCCCAAGTTTTAGAGAGGGTAGAATGCTGAGGAAGAAGTGAAGCTAATTAGGAGAGCATTGGACTAGTTAACTTTAGACAGGCAAAGGCACTGATATGGTTTCAGCAGCATTTGAGCCAAAGTATGGTTGGAATCAGGTGGTATTATAGAGTCAGTGCTCAGCAGGGCCAGTAAATGGTGCAGTAGTAGTTCAGAATCACAAAAATCTGATCCAAGTTTGTAAGTAGTTTGGCTCTGCCTCCGACAGTTGTCAGGCAGACAGCTGGTGCCAGTAGTTATGGAACAGATTTTGCAGCAAAAACAAAGTGCAAGGGTTTTGATCTTACCTACATTTTATTCAAGGAAATTTCAGCTCATCACATATGAATGTCAAACACGTAATGACAATTTAAAGACAACACAGAGTGGTCATGTGAAGTGGTAAAATGAATTGAAGTAATTTTAATCTAATTCCCAGTAAGCATATGCCGACAATTTAAATAATTGTTTCTAACAGGATACGAGTAAGTAATGTTCATAAAGCCCACAGAATGGCTGAAACAGTAAATAGAAATAGCATTATGCCGGTATGGCACACAGTTTGAGCTTTTCAAGATATTGCAGAGACATTTTTTTGGAAGAGTTTTGTTATGCATCAGCACTTGATAGGGCAATGCTCGATACGGACATGCCTGAAATAAAAGCTCCAATTCTAGCACGAACATCTTTCACCTTGATAAAGAATTCACCAATAGTCAAGCAGAAAATCTATAACAATTTTGAAATATGCACATTGAATTCAATAAGACTTCAAAACTAGAACTAATACTCACCCTGAAGAAGAAATTTAGGGAAAAAACATTAAGGTAACCCTTATTTTCCATATCCAGTAATTTAAAGATATACTGGAGAGCAGCAGGTTCCTTTCGGTTTTCCAAAGCAAGAACAAAATCCAAATATGTCTTGTAATCCTTAAGACAAGATGTCAGAAAAGTCAATTTCAAAAGAATGGATGTGTTTTTATTTCAAAATGTTCTTGACATTCTAGATTGCTAACATAATGAATGACCAGTTTCTTAAATTCAGATTCACAAAATAAAATACTACTAGCAATATTGGTGTTTATGTGGAGAGCAATAATCAGTCACTTCTTGCCACACACATTTTATTCTCTGTTTATAATTACTACTGTGCAACATGAAAGGGAACCTTTTTAAACCATGATTTGAAAGGATTGCTGCATGTTTTGAAAAGCAAATAACACAGCACTCACAGTGATAGAAGAAATGTAAAGTCTCTTATCTTAATACACAAAGCATTTGGAGTAAGGTAGACAAACTGACAGCACAAATCAAAGTCAGAAGGACTTTAACCCAGGGAGGATTTGCTGGGGTGGGGTTGGCCTCAACGAGAGGTTATTAAAATTTCCAAAACCAGTATAGGACAGAGTATCAAAAGGGTCAGGAATCTAACTTCAGGCACATCAGATAAGGAAACATCTATGAGAGGGTGCAGTCAACATAGGACTGAGGGTTTTGTACTGAATGCACACAGTACACAACGCAAGGTAAATCTGCTTGCAAAACAGATTGAAATTGGCAGATATGTTGTTGTGGGTATCACAGAGATGTGGTTGCAAGGAGATTAGGGCTAGGAACTAAATATCCAAGGATACATGTTCTATTGAAAGGACAAGCAGATCGGCAGAGGGATGGAGTTGCCTTTTTAATAAGAAATGAAATTAAATCGATATCAAGTAGTGATATAGAGTCAGAGGGTGCAGAATCTGAGAGGGAATTTCACAAATGAAGAGCTTGATGGTTATGTACAGGCCTTCTAGCAGTATTCAGGATGTGGGGAAGAAAATTAAATGATTTGAAAAGGCATGTAAAAAAGGCACTATTACAGTAATTATGGAGGACTTCAATATGCATGTGGACTAGGAAAACCAGGCAAACAGAGTCAAGAAAAGGAATTTGTGGAATGTCTACAAGATGTCTTTTTGGAGCAGCTTGTAGTCGAACCCATAAGGGAAAAAGGTATTTCTGGATTTGTGAGGAGGCAGATTTGATTAGGGAGCTGAAAGTGAAGGAACCTGTAGGGCGCAATGACCATAATATGATATAATTCACTTTGCAGTCTGAGAGAGGGAAGCTGTAATGAAATTACAATTGAATAAAAATCACTACAAAGACATGAAGGAGGAGCTGGCTAAAGTTGATTTGAAAGGAAGCCTAACTCGAGAAGACATGGTAAGGGTTTCTGCAGGTAGTTCTGGAGGCACACCAGAAATTCATCCCAAGGAAGAAGAAACATATTATTGATTTGATTTATTACTGTTAGGTGTACTGAAATACAGTGAAAAGTGTGGCCTTACATGCTATTTAGGTAAATCATACTGTATAAGCGCATCAGAATAACAGAACAGAGTGCAGGATACAATGTACAATACCAAGAAGGTGCAGAAGAGGTCACTATTAACATTAAAGAGGTCCTCAAAAGTCTGATAACAGTAGTGAAGAAGCTGTTCTTGAATCAGTTCGTACGTGTATACAAACCTTTTTTTTGTCTTCAGCCCAACAGAAGAGGGTGGAAAAGTATATAACCAGGGTGGGAGGGGTCTTTGATTACTTTGGTTGCTTTCCTGATGCAGCATGAAGTATAGGTAAAGTCAGTGGATGGGAGATTGGTTTGCATGATAGATTGGGCTGTGATCACAACTCTGTGGTTTCCCTTGGTCTTGGGAAGAGCAGTTGTCATGCCATGGTGTGCCCCCTGAGGAAGTAGAGGCATTGCTATGTTTGCTTGACCATATTGTCAATGTGGGTGGACCAGGACAGATTTTTGGTGATAGTCATGAACATTAAGTTCTCAGGAGTGACAATCTCCACCTCAGCACCGCTAATGCAAATAGGGGCATGCCCTCCACTCTGGTTCCTGAAGTCATTGACCAGTTCTTTCATTTTGCTGATGTTGACAGTCATCTTTACACCATGCTGTTAAGCAGTCACCCGATATCTTTCCTGTACATAGTTTCATCATTGACATCTGAACTACAAATGGAGTTGGTGCAGAATTTGGCCACACAATCATGTGTATAAAGAGTTCAGTAAGGCTGTGTATGTAGCCTTGCAGAACATCAGTGCCGAGGATGATCATGGAGAAGATGTTGTCACCAATCCTTATTACTGTGGTCTGTTGATCAGAAAGTCGAGAATCCATTTACAGAGTGAGGAACAGAGACTTAGGTCCCCAAGTTTGGAGATGAGTTTGTTTGGAATTATGGTGTTGAAGGCAGAGTTGTAGTCAATCAGTAGGAGCCTTATATTGGTATCCTTGTTGTCCAAATGTTCCAGGGATGATCAAGGAGATGGTGTCTGCTGAGGACCTGTTGTGCCAGTAGGCAATTTGCAAGGGAACAGGCAATCTCAGAGGCTGGAGTTGATGTGAGCCAAGGGGAGGACAAGGCAACCATGGCTGACAAGGGCAGTCAGGGACAGCATAAAAGCAAAATAAAAAGCAAACACTACAGTGAAGATTACTGCGAAGCCAGAGGAATAGGGAGCTTTTAAAAAAGCAATCGAGAATAACTGAAAAAAGCAATAAAAGGACAGAAGATGAAATGTGAGAGTGATATAAAAGATGATTGCAAGAGTGTTTTTAGATATGTAAACAGCAAGAACGAGGCAAGAAGCAAATTGCACCACTACAAAATGAGGGCTGGAGAAGTAACAATGGGGAACAAAGAAATGATAGAGGAACTGAATAAGTCATTCACATTAGTTTTCACAGTGGAAAACACCAGGAACATACCAGAACTTCAAGAGTCAGGGGACAGAGGTGAGGGTAGTGACCATACTAAGGAGAAAGTGCTAGAGAAACTGAAAAGTCTGAAAGGTGGATAAATCAGCTGAACTGGATGAACTACACCACAGAGTTCTGAAGGAGACAGCTAAGGAGATTGTAGAGGCACTGGTGGTGATCTTACAGAAATCAGCAGAGTCAGGATCCTGGAGGACTGGAAAATGGCTAATGTAACACTTCTGTTTAAGAAGGGAGGGTGGCTGGGAGGTCTGACCTCAGTCAGATTTGCATCTATTATTAAGGAGGAGATTGTAGAGTATTTGGAAGTTCACAGTAAAATAGACTGAGTCAGCATAGTTTCGTCAAGGGAAGGTCACGTCTGACAAATTTGTTAAAATTCTTCGAAGACAAGTTCGACAAAGGATGTTCAATGGATATGATTTATTTGGAGTTTCAGAAGGCCTTTGTCAAGGTGCCACACAGGAGGTGGTTAAATAAGAGAAGAATCCATGATATTACGGTCAAGGTACCCGCATGGATACAGGATTGGCTGACTGTCAGAGGGCAGTGAATAGGGATACAGGAGTCTTTTGCAGGATGGCATCCAGTGATTAGTGGGATTCTGCAGGGGTCAGTGGTGTGTGTGTGTGTGTGTGTGTGTGTGTGTGTGTGTGTGTGTGTGTGTGTGTGTGTGTGTGTGTGTGTGTGTGTGTGTGTGTGTGTGTGTGTGTGAAATTTTGTGTCCTTATTTAAAAACCTTTAACTTCTGACAACTCCAAGTTCCAGTGTACTACCCCAGTTATACTTCAAACAAACCTTTTTTCTTATTCTAGCATAAAACAGGCAAACATGAATTCGTATTGGCACAATAAAACTTGTATGATAATATTAAAATACTAAATAGGAGGGAATTTAACCAGCTGCACATTCTTTGCTACACAGGGCAAGCCTATCACTTGTTTATAATTATTTATCTTCTAACAGTTCAGTCAAACAAAATTACTTGGCTTAAAGCGTGAGTAGAGTTTAATTAATATTTCCTAAGATATGAACAAAGAGCTTTATATATGAGAACTTACTAAATTAAATCTTAGCTAAGCAGTTAAAACTGCACAGCAGGTCTAATCCTTAATCTGATGTGCCCAAAATCACTAATATAGCCATGAGAAAACATTTAGACTTTGATTGCCACAAAACTATTCTTTCAAAATTAGTATCTCTAAATTGATTGAACAGAACATTTAGTTTAAAGAAGGTAAAATTAAATTCCAATACAGTTTCTTAACTTCACAAGAGATTGATTGTTGCAGGTGAATTATTTGTAGGCAATTACCATTTCTCCATCATACGTTAGGCACTCCTGAAAAACCCTATCCAAAAACACACTCGTAAGAGTTCCAGTACCATAACGCGATAACTCTTCTTTGCTGAGCATTCCATTGTGATCTTTATCTAGATTTAAGTACTGACCTAAGAAATAAAAATGATCACACTGTAAACCATGCACCATAACGGATATGCCGCACAAGTTATGAAGGATCATAATAGTATGTATTCAACACATACCATATACTCTCAATGCAGAAGGTGCAGAAAACCAATTTGATTCTTGACTTTCCTTAGACAGCTCCTCATCTCTGAGCTACAAATATAAACACACAGGCAAAATCAGTTATGTTCCATTGCTATCAGTGGATCATAGTTAAACATTCAAAAACTTTCTCTGATGGCCAATTACCTCCAACAAATCATCCAAGAAGCTGCAGGCCAAAATATCTTGGATTTTTATCTTACCTAGAGTAGTATCAAAGATATGAAAGTCAGGTTAGTTTGAATCATCGTGCCAGCATAAATACAGGGAGATACAGTCCTCTATTGTAAAAGGTGAAGTGCAAATCATATTTTCTGGCAACTTCAAATCCGATTAAATCAATCTGATGGTTCAGACTGCCACATCTGAATTAAGTTCAGGTAGTCTCAACCCAATTTCCAGCAGTGTGGAACTTGTGCTGATAATTCAACATAAACTGGTAATTTTAAAAAAAGATTAAAGAAAAAAGGTAGAAATGTATTAGGTTCCTTTAGCTCATTAGAAGCTGAATTACATTATTGGAAACTTTGCTTGATGATCACTGAACCACATCTTAAAAATTGCTCACTGCCAGCAATATATATCAAAAGTGTGTCCCATAACATAATATAGTCTTACTCCTGAAAAACAAAATGGCAAAATTTTATGAAGAAAAGCTTTATATTCTGATAAATGATACAAAACCCGTTTATTTAAGATTAAATCTTTGGAAATATCGAGTAGGATGTTGAGACTTAATTAAGATTTATTTAGGTAAAAACAATGACTACAGATGCTGGAAACCAGGTTCTGGATTAGTGGTACTGGAAGAGCACAGCAGTTCAGGCAGCATCCGAGGAGCAGTAAAATCGACGTTTCGGGCAAAAGCCCTTCATCAGGAATACAGGCAGAGAGCCTGAAGGATGGAGAGATAAGTGAGAGGAGGGTGGGGGTGGGGAGGAAGTAACATAGAGACTTCAGGGCAGAGGAAATGACCTGGGAGTTGCACTGAGATAAGGTTTATTTATAACTTTTTTTAATAAAACCTTTCTTAAAAATAAGTACTTCACTTTTCTCCATAATCATTGGAAATCATTTTACCAGTAGCTTGAAAACTGAAATAAGTTGCTAACTTGTTTTTAAAAAATTACATGAAACTCCATTTCCCAATATTAAAAATTTGTAATTAGTTATCTTGTGAATAAACAAATGAATTATTGAAACAAATGACATTCAGGTAACCAACACAACTATCAAAACATTAAATTATTAATTTATGTATAAGACCTACAGACTGAATTTAGGAGAATGTTAATTTCAGCAATTCAATAGCTCCGAACTTTCAATCGAAAGCTTTTCACTTGAATTATCAATTGAGATTGATGTGAATCCCATATGCTCTTAACAAGTAGGTTTCAGCAGATAGTACTTAACAGGGCATTGCTGTAACAGCTTGGAGCCTTATCTCCCCATCAGGAATAAGAAAATAAGACACACTCTCAACTAATCACAACAACCAAACAGAAGACTGCTATCTAAAATACATAAGACTAGAAGCATAGCCATAAAGAACAAAATGTTTATATTGCTAAGACATGATAAATGTTACAGGGTTTATGACTTGGTGAGGAGATATCCACTTGCCTGTTCGGAGTGGGTCGAGGAAGAAAAAGAACTTTCTAACAGCAGTGCACACATAGAATGAATAGAAGGACTTTTCTAAGCCATCAAGCTGTGGTAAAGTTGGAATCAACTCCAAAATGTAATTTTCCAAATCCTGTTAATATAATTTAATGTGAAGTTAAGATATCACAGAACGCAACAAGATGGAAGTGTGATAGAAATTGTCAGATTTGAACGAAGGTAGGATACTTACAGATTCACGAAGATATCCTTGACCAGCTACATCATATAAACTCAGACCTATCCTTGTTTGATGCAGCCAAACTAAAATTTAAATAGATTTAGTATGGTTGTTTTATAACTAAGATTATGTAAAAACAATACAAATTTATCTATTAGTTTACATAAGATTCTGCTACCTTTTCTCATGACATAGTTGAAGAACTGCATTATGGAGATCCTTCCATATGCATCATTGTGCAAGAGTTTTGCGAAGATCTTAGCTGCAAAAAACTGCCTGTTGGATAACATTAAAATGCAAGTAGTGATAGCAAAAAGATCATATAAAAATGTTCACTAAAATTGTATTGAAAGGGAACACCACAGAATCAACATTTAAAAAATAGTTTTTAATAAAATACATGATTAAACAATGCCAAGCAATTGACAATGTTTTTTCTTTCCTGAATTACTGCTGTAACTTGGCACAGAGATTGTTATTTTTAGTCTGACAACACAGTGCCAAGAGACATTTTGGGGATTTACATGAGCAATCCAAATCAAGAACAACATAGGAATTAGAAGCAGGTGTAAGCAATCCAGCCCTTCAAGCCCACTCTGGTATTTAACATAATCATGGCTGATCTTATCCTGATCATAGCTCCACTTTCCTGCCTGCTCCCTATAGCTCTTTATCCTGCTTTTCATCAGAAACATATTTATTTCTTTCTTGAATAAGTTGATTGATTCTGCCCTTATTCAGCGCAAGCATGGTTGGGGAAGGGAACAAAATATCAATTACACACAATAAAACTGCACACATCTTCAAAATAATCACGCTGAAATCTTGGGCTACTGAAAACATTAAGCAAGATGATACTGTTGAGGGAATTCTGCTATATAGATATAATTACTGTTTAGCAAACTGTACCTCGTTAATTCACTTATGTTCTTAATTTAGGTTAAGATGGGCCAATTTTGAGAACAGTTCAATGATCTACGTTGTTCATCAAATAAACACACCAGAATAGTTTTTATTGCATAATTCATTACATGCATTGAATTTAACAATCAGTAAGAAAATGATCTTATTAATATGAAGAGATTTTCTTCAACTTCATCAGAAATTATGCTAATAAATGGCACTTACTTGCATTTCTGTCCAGCTTTCTCTTTGACCTCCAGAAAGTTTTCATAATTTATCATTGCTTCCTCTCCTATCAGAGGAGGGGTTTGATGTTTGTCTAGCAAAAACCACAAATTCTGTAAAACAAAATAAGAAAGGAATATTATGCATACAGATTGACATTTGACTAAATAACTGAGACTCAAAGTGTCCTTTAGAAATCCATAGTAGAAGTAGAAGTAGAAGAAGAACAAACAAGCCCCTTGTTGCATTAGGCAGATTTCACTGCCAAAATAATGTTGGTGTGCATTATTGTCCCTAAAACATATCACAATGATAAAATAATTGGCAGAGTTTATGTCAGCAATTTAAATGATTGGTTCTCTCATATCTGCTGTGACTTGAACACGTTCACAAACCAATTGGTTCAATGTATCGGAAATTGCTTTGGCTCCTGTCAGCTTGAAACACAGAAAATTAAGGCACAGGAGAGTAACCAATGATTCGAGTCCTGATATAACAATCACACAAAAGCAAAAATGAAAACCAAATTAAAATTGTAACTTATAAGCCAGCTTATGACAGCTAGGGGTGAAAGAAAGTGCTAATCAGTTGGAGGTTCAGTGGTATGCTTGATTCTTGTTTGGTCTGTTCCCTACCTCTACTTGGTTGCCTGTATCCGCAATAACTTTTGATTTCACTGAGTTTCTGCTGTTGCATTCAGAGGCAAAATGTTTTATTAATTTTTATTTCAAATATATGATAAAGAAATAAAACTGTTTTGACATTTGTTTTAATAACACAAGGTGTCATGAAGACTCAGATTTCACCTCATTAATACTGTCAAAGTGGCTTCCTTTTCAAAAGGACAATTCACTACTTTGGACACCCAATAAAATCTTTCATATAAGAGAAACAGCAAACTTTGTTTTAATCTGCACCGTATGAATTGACACTCTCTATAAACTGGCATAAACTATATACCTCAAATTCCATAAAGGATACTGTATTATTCTGTCAAGTTATTAAAGTTTTAAAAAATTATTTACCTCAATGTACTTTTTGTTCATTCAAGTTGTCACACAAAATCTAAACAGTTGATTCAGTTTCAAGTCAATTTCGCCTTAAACACTGCAATCTACCTGGATGGCCAAGTGCTCAGATGAGGGTGTGATTAAGAAGGCTTTCTCCACTCAGTTTTATTGAAGGCAAAGTTGCATTATCACTTAAGTGATTTATGTTGTAAATAAAGTAAAGCAGTGATGTGTACACACCCGACCTTACTTTTTTATTACTTCGTGCGTGTTTTGACACTGTTTGTGTGGACCTCTTGATTATCTGAAATATTTGATCAACTGGCACACCTCTGGTTCTTTAGGTGCTGGTTAATAAAAGGTTTGCTGTATTTTCTTTCCAAAATTTTCTCTTCCTACCCAATTGAACAACAGGATGCAGATAAAGCAGATTTACAGTTGCTATTAAAGAATACACCAGTCTATTTTGTAAATAATTCTCCCTTCTTCCAAGACTCCATACATTCCCATTCACCTACGGATATAACTGCTGAAATCTAAGTTGTAAGAAAGAAGTCTGAGATCATTTTAATCTTTTTTTTCTTAAATGCAAGGAATTTACCCATTCCTTAAAAACAGTCTCAACTTAATATTAGTTTTCATTTAATAAATGATCCAATTTAAATTTTTATTTTAATTTTATAAAATTCCATTGATGATTCATTAATAACAACATTTATTTACAAAATCATCATTAACATAAAATATCCCAAGGTGCTTTACAAGGGAATTATAAAACAATAGCACCAGGGAGATAAGAGGACAGGTGACTAAAAACTTGTCAAACATTTGGTCAGAGATAGATTTTAAAGTGCACCTTAATGAGCAAAAATGAGATAGAGCGACAAAAGAGCTAAAACAGAATTAAAGAAAACCAGATATCTTGGAAGGTTGTGGGGACTTAAGGAAATTATAGAAAAAAGGTTAGCCATAGAAAACAAGGATGAGAATTTTAACATTACTTAAATGGGGTCCAATTTGGGAGTGGTCCAACATGGGGGCGATATCTGAAAGTCTTATCAAGCAATAGTCATGTCCCTACCTCCGGACCAGAAGGGTAAATGTTCAAGTCTCACTTCAGGATGCGATAGCCACAGAATGGTGACATAACGCATCCAAACTGGTTATTTAAAAAAAAAGTCATGATGTTAGGGTTTTAGGCACAGTGGTAGTGTCCCTGCTTATGATCAGAAGACGTAGGTTCAGGTCCCACCTGCCCCAGAGTGTGTTCATGTTCATTAAAATAAATACAGAAGTAATGTTTGATGGGAGTTATGACAAGGACAAGGTTTTAGTTTGTGTTTTGCAGAGGTTAGAACATGGGAGCTGGCTGGAATTGCATTAGAGGAGTTAAGTTTTGACATTCTGAAAGAATAGATAACATTTCTGCACATGAGGAAGTAAGGCAGAGGTAAGGTCTAAGGGAAAACTGGCCAGTCTTTGCGATAGAACAGATGCATGATTAGAAGCTGATCTTGGGCAAAAATAATCTGACACTAAGACTGCCAATTGTCTGGTTTAGTCTCAAAGTTGTTAGGGAGAGAGACAGTCAGTGACAATTAGGTAGATAAGAAAGGAACCTGGCAAGTGCAGTCCTGTCCAGCTGGATGATAATGAAAATACATTAGAAAAGATGCAAGGTTTGTGAAACACTACGTAGGACAAACAGGAAGAAAGTTAGCCACCAGGATGCACGAACACCAGCTAGCCACAAAAAAACACGACCCTCTCTCCCTCGTAGCCCTACACATGGATGAAAAAAACCCACTATTTTGACTTGGACAACACATCTATCGTGGGACAGGCTAAGCAAAGACATGCCAGAGAATTCCTAGAGGCCTGGCACTCCAACCACAATGCCATAAACAAACACATAGATCTAGACACCATCTATCAACCCCTCAGAAAACAAACAGGTATTGACATCACCACAAACCCCAGGAACCCCATCCAGGACAAACATATAAATAGAAAGCAGGAGACAACAGCTTTGCTTCACTTGGAGGTCGCCACTGATGATGTTACCTAGCCAGGTAATGAAACATCTGGATATCAAACCTACAGCTCAGCGAGCAAACCTACACCCTATTAGAAAAGATGGTATGATCAATAGTGTCAAAGGCTGCAGACAAAACAAGAAGGACAAAGGGGTTGGATTACTTTCGCCAGTCATATAGAACATCTGTTGATTTTCATAGGAACTGCTCAAATCTTATGGCATGGCAGAAATTCAATTGGAGGAGGGATTCAACAGATCTGTGAATGATAGGTGTGGAGTTGGAAGATAGCAACAATTTAAGGGGTGTGGAGAGAAAAGGTTACTTAGAAATGGGGCACTAATTAAGATGGATGAAGGGACTGAGTTTAATTTTTTTGAGCCAAAAAGTGATGATGGCAAAGTTAAAAGAGAGAGGAATTGCACTTGAGGAATAAGAAGAGTAAACAACAATTAAGAAGGGGTTGGGAAGGGAAGTTGGGCAGTAGTTCTAGTAGAGTAAGGTCAATACAGAAGAACAGGGACAAATGAACCTTGAAAGACCGTGATGGGAAATTGCCAAGAAATTACAGAAAGGTACATGTTAGGATATAGGTGAAAACCTTCCAAGAAATTTGTCCTTTTGGACTTTGGGAAGGAAGAAAGTAGCAGTGGGAAGTGATAAAATACTCTCAATGCTAGCAAAAAACATTCATGAATTTATTGTACATACTGGAGGCAAGACTGAAGGAGACAAAGGAAAGGGGTTTAAGAATACAGTTTGCAGTTGAGGAAAGAAGGAGCCAAAAAACGAGGTGCTGGAAAAGCACAGCCAATGAGGCAGCATCTGAGGAGCAGGAGAGTTGACATCTCGAGCATAAACTCTTCATCAGGAATGAGGAAAGAAGCCAAGGGATTACCTTTGTAATCCTGCAGTTTACACAGCAATACATGATTGTTCTTTATATGGTCTTGTCAAGTATGGCCATGAACAGCTAAAGCAGTTATCAATTGCCATATTCTTTCAAGTTTTTGTGTGTATTGTACTTAAGGGTGAAAATGGCCAAGATAAAAAATTAGTGATGGTGTTAGTGAAGCATTGAAGACAGATGGGAGCAAGTGAGCAGATCAGTGCCTACAGAAATGCTATGGTGAACAAAAGGTCATATGATTGAGAATTTGAAAGTACAGCTTACAGATATTTCTTCCAAGGCACAGAGACCAAAGCAAGTAGGATTTGGGGGAAAAAGTAGGAGGTGAATAGATAGCAATTCAAGGAATTGATCAGAATTGTCTTATGAAAGGTAGGTATTATGGGAGCAGCAGGATCATGATATAGCAAAGTAAAGAGGATTGCCATAAATACAGACTGAGGATGAATGTGAGTAGAGTTAAGGGAGGATATGAAGGGAGTGAGCTCAAAAGAGAGGGAGCAGGATGGAGGTTGAAATCGCCAAGGATGAGCGGTTGCTCAGCACAAAAGCTGCTGGAGAAACGTAATGAAGATAGCTTGGTGACAAAATTGGTATGGTATTTAGGTAGGTAGTAGAAAACAATGATCTAAAGAAAGATCTGAAAAAACACAGCAAGTCTGGCAGTATTTTTGGAGAGAGACCCAGCGCTAATGTTTTGACTCCAGTATGACAATTTTACAGGTATTAAGAAAGGTGTGATCATCCCTCAGCTATATTTTAGTCAACGGTATGACGTTGTTGCCATTGTCCACAATAAGTTCATGATTCTGAGGGCCTTGACCACCAGTGAAAACACATTTTACAGAGAGATACAGAAAGAGGCAGTCATAACAGATACGTTCACAGGATCAAAAGTGAGAGTCATAGCTTGGATGAGGGAGAAGATGGACAGGCTGCAACAATGGGCTGGGCAGAAAGATCATCAAGAGAATGGGATGGACTGATGGAGTACATAAATGGGCCACTTCTGAGGATTGATAGAGAAACAGAGAGAAGATGTTCGCTTGTCGAAGAGGGAGTGTCAATTCTGGGATAGAGACAAGGTTAAAAGTACTGAAGGGTTACTACAGAAATTTGGGTGGAAAAAAGTAGATCTATAAAAAGGGAAAAACGAAAGGAATGACAAATTACAGGAGGGAAGGGTGTTGGAGAGGTAAGAAAATAAATTTAAAAAAGGAGAGAAAATGAAACATAGAAAGTGAGCTTAGGTACAGAGTGGAAAGCAAAGCTTACATATAAATGGATACTGGGGAAAACTCAGTTATGTAGCTCTGGTTATATAATCAACCTGATGATTGCTATGTCCTAGTAAAATGAAAAGAGTCAAGTCGAATGTTAAAATCAGAAGTCCTATCATGTAGAAACACTGGTTAGCCAATAAACAAATAAAGCAAGTAACTACACCATCTGTCACTTGTTTAAGACAATATTTCCACCCATTTCCTTTCTTTCTTGTTGGTAAAATACATTTAATATTATTGAATAGGGAAAACAAATGCAGAGATCAGATAATGATCGCATTACAGACACAATTCCACTCGCTAGTTATTGAGGTAACATGCAGCAGCATAGAATGTTACTGCTACACCAGAGTTAAAATTTTCAATAGTTTTCTATGATAGTCCAGCCAGATAAAAACTTGGGTTTTTCAGACCTGTAGCTCTTCATTATCCAACAATTCTCTACTCTTCCTTTGAAGAAATACTGCCCTGGATTCTTCCCTTAATTTCTGCAACAGAATTTCATCTTCTGCTGGAAGCTGATACAGAATTGAAAGAAAAGTTTATTAAAATACCTACAGACAGCAATATGTTGTTTAATTGTAATTTTTTTATCCTACAAAATATCAGCACATAAAATACCAAAGGCAGAGTGAAACACAACTAAAGTTACCAATTCTGATGCATTCTAAAAGAACATTGCTATTTTTGCAGGAATTTACCCTGCATATTGTTGCTGTTCATTAATAAAATTTAACTTCATTCTGATCTAGATTTTGATTTAACTCAATACATTTGAGTATGTATTTTGAGTAACTGCAGAACATAATTATTTGATTTTGCCTTTTGAGAGGACTTTTCATTTTGTTTTTGTCCATTTTCTTTCTTAATTCAAAATTATTCACTGATCAAATAAATTGCCAGGATGATTAATTCCCTTTATCCCTCACTCAACTGCAAGGATGCTAGTTTATTTTGGGAACCATTGCAGGGATATCCACATATTGTTATAATGTTGTGGTTCTGTTCGCCGAGCTGGGAATTTGTCTTGCAAACGTTTCGTCCCCTGTCTAGGTGACATCCTCAGCTCGGCGAACAGAACCACAACAACGAGCACCCGAGCTACAAATCTTCTCCCAAACTTTGAATATTGTGATAATAGATGACAAGCCACCATTGCTGTTCGATGGATATGTGCCTTTCAAATGAAACCCTGTGGGTGGCACGGTGGATCCCTTACAACACCAGGGACCAGAGTTTGATTTCAGCATTTCAGCTTTGGGTGACTGCCTTTCTGGAATTTGCATATTTTCCCCATTTCTGCCAGTGGGGGGGGTGTGTGGTTTCAACCATGTGTTTTAGTTTCCTCCCACTGTCCAATGATGTGCAGATGAGATGGACTGGCAATGATTAATGTAGGGTTACGGGGATAGGTTAGGGTCTGTACAAACTTAACGGGCCAAATAAAATCCCTACAGTGCAGAAAGATGCTAGGATTCTATTTAACAAGAGTTGGCAATTCAAAAGATTATTGAATATTAAGCAGGCTATGGAATAAAAAAAACTACTGCTGAGTTCATTATGTACTTAAAACCACAAAGGAATTGTAGTGCTGATTTTTAGTTTACATTGTATTGTTGATCTTGGATGCCAAATTAATTGTTAATTAACCTTTGCTGAGAAACTGGATAGAATCTACATTCACAGCGATGCTGAACAATTTGAAAACAAAATATAGTGTGTTGGGGAAAAGTAAATCTTATGCCAAATTGTTTAAAGCAAAGTAGTCAGGCGAGAAGACCTTGAGCAATTAACTAGCTTTTATTCATAGTCACAGGGAAATTACATCTTCGCTCGGAGAAGTCTGACGCAATTCCAATGAAATACAGAATGTTAGAAGTTATATAGTAAAATACAAACCCACTGCCTATCAATTATGCAACCTAGGGGCAGTCGTAAAGTTCACATATAATTGTAGATTTATGTTTGTCGGGTTTGGAGTTATTTTACCACACTTGGGGGAAAAAAAAGTCAAAACAACAGCACTTTTAAAAGGGAGAAGAACAGACGAAGGAAGCACATGGTGAGGACAGTGAGTGAGTGAAAGAAAGAAAGAAAAGAAAAAAGAAAAGAAAAGAAGAGAGAGAGAGAGAGAGAGAGAGAGAGAGAACCTGCACAGTTACTGCCTTTGCTGTTTTTGAATTCATGTATCGCTGGACATCAGAGTGCGTCTGGGAAAATTAACAAAGAGTGAATTTCACAACTAATGTTGGAGGAACCCGTTTGGCAAAGTTCACAACACAGAATCAGATAAGTTAATCGTTGTTTTAAGTCTGTCCAATAGTAAGGCTGCAGTAGTGAGTACAGTGGGTTATTTCTTGATTATATGTTTTGTGGAGATAAGTCTCTTGATTAAACTTTAAATATAAGCATAACTATTAATTTAACTTGGTGCAGTGTTATGTAGAGGAATAAGACGGTGTTATTTTCTGGGTCTGTAGATTGCGAAGGAGCAAAAATGGCCTTTGCAGTGATATGTACTTCTTGTCAGATGTGGGAGTTTAAAGAGTGTTTAAGGATTACTGTGGATTATATCTGCCATAAATACTGTTGGATGTGAATCTTATCAGATCGAATGGATCAGTTGGAGAGACAGTTAGAAGCGATGAGGAACTTGCAACAGCAACAGTATGTGATGGAGGGCAGGTATAGGAAGGGGGGAAAGTCTCAGATACAGTCACATAGATGGGTTAACTCCAGGAAGGGTAAGAGAGGTAGGCACCTAGGGCAGGGGTCTTTTGTGGATATACCCATTTCAAACAGGTATGTTGTTTGGAAAACGTAGGGGGTGATGTACTCTCAGGGGAGCGTAGCAGTAACAGCTAAGTTTCTGGTATTGAGATTGGCTCTAATGCAACGAGGGGTACGTCGGCTTCCAAGAGATCAATTGTGTTAGGGGATTCTGTAGTCAGAGGAACAGACAGATGTTTCTGTGGCCAGCAAAGAAAAAGCAGAATGGTGTGTTGTTTCCCTGGTGCCAGGATGAAGGATATCTCAGAGAGGATGCAGGATGTCCTCACGGAGGAGAGGGGCCAGCAAGAGGTCATTGTCCACATTAGAGCCTACGATATAAGAAAGGAATTCTTAAGGGAGATTACAGAGAGTTAGGTAGAAATTTAAAAAGGAGGTCCTCAAGGGTAGTAATATCTGGATTACTCCCAGTGCTACGAGCTAGTGAGGGCAAGAATAAGGATTGAGCAGATGAATGCATGGCTAAGGAGCTGGTGTATGGGAGAAGGATTCACATTTTTGAATCATTGGAATCTCTTTTGGGGTAGAAGTAACCTGTACAAGAAGGACGGATTGCACCTAAATTGGAAGGGGACTAATATACTGGCAGGGAGATTTGCTAGAACTGCTTGGGAGGACTTAAACTAGTAAGGTGGGGTGGGGTGGGACCCAGGGAGATAGTGAGGAAAGAGATCAATCTGACACTGGTACAGTTGAGAACAGAAATGAGTCAAACAGTCAGGGCAGGCAAGGACAAGGTAGGACGAATAAATTAAACTGCATTTATTTCAATGCAAGGAGCCTAACAGGGAAGACAGATGAACTCAGAGCATGGTTAGGAACATGGGACTGGAATATCATAGCAATTACAGAAACATGGCTTAGGGATGGGCAGGACTGGCAGCTTAATGTTCCATGATACAAATGCTACAGGAAGGATAGAAAGGGAGGCAAGAGAGGAGGGGAGTGGCATTTTTGATAAGGGATAGTATTACAGCTGTGTTGAGTGAGGATATTCCCGGAAATTCATCCAGGGAAGTTATTTGGGTGGAAATGAGAAATAAGAAAGGGATGATAACCTTACTGGGATTGTATTATAGAGGAATTTCTTAAGAGCGTACGAGACAATTTTCTGATTCAGTATGTAAAGGTACCTACTAGAGGAAGTGCAAAACTTTACCTACTCTTGGCAAATAAGGCAGGGCAGGTGGCTAAGATGTCAGTGGGGGAGCACTTTGGGGCCAGCGACCATAATTCTATTCATTTTAAAATCATAGAAAAAGGAAAGACCAGATCTAAACGTTGAAGTTCTAAATTGGAGAAAGGCCAATTTTGATGGTATTAGGCAAGAACTTTCAATAGCTGATTGGAGGCAGATGTTCGCAGGTAAAGGGACAGCTGGAAAATGGGAAGCTTTCAGAAATGAGATAATAAGAAGCCAGAGAAAGTATATTCCTGTCAGGGTGAAAGGAAGGCTGCTAACTATAGGGAATGCTGGATGACTAAAGAAATTGAGGGTTTGGTTAAGAAAAAGAAGGAAGCATATGTCAGGCATAGACAGGATAGATCGAGTGAATCCTGAGAACAGTACAAAGGAAGTAGGAGTGTACTTAAGAAGGAAATCAGGAGGGCAAAAAGGGGACATGAGATAGCTTTGGCAAACAGAATTAAGGAGAATCCAAAGGGTTTTTACAAATATATGAAGGACAAAAGGTTAACTAGGGAGAGAATAGGGCCCCTCAAAGATCAGCAAGGTGGCCTTTGTGTGGAGCCACAGAAAATGGGGGAGATACTAAATGAATATTTTGCATCAGCATTTACTGCGGAAAAGGATATGGAAGATATAGACTGTAGGGAAACAGATGGTGACATCTTGCAAAATATCCAGATTACAGAGGAGGAAGTGCTGAATGTCTTGAAAAGGGTAAAGGTGGATACATCCCTTGGACCTGATCAGGTGTACCCCAGAACTCTGTGGGAAGCCAGAGAAGTGATTGCTGGGCCTCTTGCTGAGATATTTATATCAATAGTCACAGGTGAGGTGCCTGAAGACTGGAGGATGGCAAACGTGGTGCCACTGTTTAAGAAAGGCGGTAAAGACAAGCCAGGGAACTATAAGTGGGCAAGTTGTTGGAGGGAATCCTGAGGGACAGGATGTACATGTATTTGGAAAGGCAAGGACTGATTAAGGAGAGTCAACATGGCTTTGTGCTTGGGAAATCATGTCTCAGAAACTTGATTGAGTTTTTTGAAGAAGTAACAAAGAGGATTGATGAGGGCTGAGCAGTAGATGTGATCTATATGGACTTCAGTAAGGCGTTCGACAAGGTTCCCCATGGGAGACGGATTAGCAAAGTTAGATCTCATGGAAAACAGGGAGAACTAGCCATTTGGATACAAAACTGCCTCAAAGGTAGAAGACAGAGGGTGGTGGTGGAGGGTTGTCTTTCAGACTGTAGGCCTGTGACCAGTGGAGTGCCATAAGGATCGGTGCTGGGTCCTCTACATTTGCCACTTACATAAATGATCTGGATGTGAGAATAAGAGGTACAGTAAGTAAGTTTGCAGATGACACCAAAATTGGAGGTGTAGTGGACAGCGAAGAGGGTTACCTCAGATTACAACAGGATCTGGACCAGATGGGCCAATGGACTGGGAAGTGCAGATGGAGTTTAATTCAGATAAATGCGAGGTGCTGCACTTTGGGAAAGCAAATCTTAGCAGGACTTATATACTTAATGGTAAGGTCCTAGGGAGTGTTGCTGAATAAAGAGACCTTGGAGTACAGGTTCATAGTTCCTTGAAAGTGGAGTCGCAGGTAGATATGATAGTGAAGGAGGAGTTTGGTATGCTTTCCTTTATTGGTCAGAGTATTGAGTATAGGAGTTGGGAGGTCATGTTGCGGCTGTACAGGACATTGGTTAGGCCACTGCTGGAATATTGTGTACAATTCTGGTCTCCTTCATATCGGGAAGATCTTGTGAAACTTGAAAGGGTTCAGAAAAGATTTACAAGGATGTTGCCAGGGTTGGAAGATTTGAGCAATAGGGAGAGGTCGAACAGGCTGGGGCTGTTTTCCCTTGAGCGTCGGAGGCTGAGGGGTGACCTTATAGAGGTTTACAAAATTATGAGGGGCATGCATAGGAAAAATAGGCAAAGTCTTTTCCCTGGGATCAGGGAGTCCAGAATTACGGTGAGAGGGGAAAGATATAAAAGAGACCTAAGGGACAACCTTTTCATGCAGAAGGTGGTACATGTATGGAATGAGCTGCCAGAGGAAATGGTGGAGGCTGGTACAATTGCAACATTTAAGAGGCATTTGGATGGGTATATGAATAGGAAGGGTTTGGAGGGATATGGGCCGGGTACTGATAGGTGGGACTAGATTGGGTTGGGATATCTGGTTGGCATGGACTGGTTGGACCGAAGGGTCTGTTTCCGTGCTGTACATCTCTATGACTCTGACTTGAACCAATTGTCTCTCCAGAGGAGGAAATGAGGTAAACAAGTTTACCATGTTGCCTGATCTTGACTGCTGTGCAGTGACACCTGCTGGAAACCAAGCATAGCATTAGCCAACACAAGGACCGATTGGGATATCGTCCACAGTAGTCAACACAAACCGTTCAGGTCACACATCAGTAATGACCACTTGAAAGACCACAGGTGGAGACTGATTGGCACTCTTGAAATTTTACCCTTAAGAGTCTCGCTTTGAGAAAATAAATGGGAAATTAAAGTTTTCTAGAGAATTAAAAACTTCACCAGAATAAAAAGGCCTTCAGTTATTACAAGAACCATAAAATGGATTTAAAAGGAAAACATTAAACTTAACACCAGAGACTTAACAAATGAGATTAATTTTCCAGCTTTTACATAGTAGAAAGTATTATTTATTTGTCAATTGAAAAAAGAGACCTACCCTATAATAAAATCTCGGGATGCTTTTGTAAGATAGGTTGTTCTTTTTCCTGCCCCCTCTCCATTCAACATAATACTTGGTGAAGAGATCCATCTCATTATCCTTTGGTTCTTGGTCAGACGTTTTAGCTGTTTTATTTGAAATTAGATAGAACCATTAATATTTTTTCCAGGAAGGATCATGTCATGAACTTCAAAACGTTTTGCTTTATCAACATAATCATTTTCAATGCCTCCAAGAAGCAGCTAGATATAGCACTTGGGGTGAAAGGGATCAAGGGTTATGGAGAGAAAGCAGGATTAGGTTATTGAGTTGAACGATCAGCTATGATAGTGATAAATGGCAGAGCAGACTTGAAGGGCCGAATGGCCTCCCCCGCCTCTATCTTCTACATTTCTATGTTGCTATGTTTTTAATGTCATATCTAGATGTAGAGTCATACAGCACAGAAACAGACCCTTTGGTCCAATTCGTCCATGCTGACCAAGTTTGCCAAACTAGTCCCATTTTCCTGCATTTGGCCTGCATGCCTGCAAACCTTTCCTATTCACATACCTGTCTAAATACCTTTTAAGTGTTGTGAATATAACTGCATCTACCACTTCCTCTGGCACTTCATTCCACATATGAACCACCTCTGTATGAAAATGTTGGCCATCAGGTCTCTTTTAAATCTTTCTCCTCTCACTTTAAAATTATGCCCTCTAGTTTTGAACCCCCCTATCATGTGGAAAAGACCTTTGGTGTTCACCTCACTCCAGTGAGGAATGCCCCAGCCGATCTAGTCTCTGTTCAACTCAAACCGTCCAGTCCCAGCAACATCCTTGTAAATGTTTTCTGCACCCTCTCCCATTTAATGTTTCCTATAGCAAGGCAACCAGGACAGGACACAGTACTCCAGGTAAGGTCTCACCAACATCCTGTACAACCTCATCAATACAATCCAACTCCTATACTTAAAAGGTCTGAGCAATGAAGGCAAGCACACCAAAAGCCTTCTTCACCACCCAAATTACCTATGACATACTTTGTTCTTTAAAAGTAATCTAAACTCTTAGGTCTCTCTGTTCGGCAACACTCCCCAGCATCCTACCATTAACTGTGTAAGTCCTGCCCTTGTTCATCTTATCAAAATGCAACACCTCACACTTCTCCAAATTAAACTCCATCTGCCATTTCTCAGCCCATTGGCCCAACTGATCAGGATCCCTTTGTCATCTTACATAACCTTCTTCATTGTCAAGCATCCCACCAATTTTGGTGTCATTCATAAACTTGCTAACCATGCTTCCTAAATTCTCATCCAAATCATTAATACAAAATGATGAACAATAGTGGACCCAGTTCTAATCCCTACAGAACACCACTGGTTACATGCCCCCGCCCAAAAAAAAAACACCCCACCACCACATCTGTCTCCTACCTTCAAGCCAATTTTGCATCCAATTGACAAGAACCTCATGTGATCTAACTTTACTAGTTAGCCTACCATGCAGAACCTTGTCAAAGGCTTCACTAATGTCCACACGGGTAACATTTACCACTCTGCCCTCATCTATTTTCTTGAGCACATCCTCAAAAAAAAGACAGACGAAATTGCTAAGAAACAGCAAGCAAACCAGAGGAGTACTGTCCCTCAGGGACCAGTAAGAGAACCACTGCTTCATTTTATAAATCATTGCATTGCAACTTCATTTTATATCATTGCATTGCAACTACACAGACCCATTCCCTAACCAATATTTACCCCAAAAATGCACCTAACCTACACATCCTTGAACACTATGGGCAATTTAGCACATCCAATTCACCTAACCTGCAAATAGTTGGATTGTAGGAGGAAACCTGAGCACCCAGAGAAACCCACGCAGACACAGGTAGAATGTGCAAACTCCACATTAACAGTTGCCCGAAGCTGGAATTGAACCTGGGTCCCTGGCACTGAGAGGCAGTAGTGCTAACCACTGAGCCACTGTGCTGCACCACATCTAGAAGGACAAGAGCAGCAGATCCATGGCATTCCCCTTTAAACCACTCACTATTCTCACTTAAAAATATATCATCATTCCTTCACTGTTGCTGGATTAAAGTCTTGGAATGTCCTCCCTAATGGCATTGTGGGTCAACCCACAGCAGGTGGACTGCAGCAGTTCAAGAAGGCAGCTAACCACCACCTTCTCAAGGGCAACTAGGAACATGCAATAAATGCTGGCCAGCCAACGATGCTCACATCCCACAAGTGAATTAAAAAAAAAGTCTTCACACAGTTGTGCAGTTGTTCCTTCAGTCAGGAGCTATCTGCAGTGTTTATCCTCCATGTATTCTGAGGGGAGATCTAGTAGAGGTGGTCAAAAATCACAGAGTTTAGATAATGTAAATAAAGAAAAACTTTTTTTTACAGCGACAGAAGGTTTCATAAGTAGAGAACAAACATTTCATGTAATTACCAAACAAATCAGAGGTGAGGTAAGTGGAGTTTTTTTTTGCTGTGAGCTATAATGATATGGAATGCACTGCCTGAAAGGATCTTGGAAGTAGGTTCAACAACATCTTTCGAAGGAGGATTGGATAAATACTATAAGAGGTCAAACAATGTTGCTTCTTCCTCAGGCAGCTGAGGACGTTTGGCATGACGGCGAATACCCTTGCCAACTTTGATAGGTGCATCAAGAGCTTTCTGTCTGGATGTATCACTACCTGGCATGGCAACTGTACCATTCAAGATCGGAAATGGTTACAGAAAGTGATGAACTCGGCTCGGACAATCACAAAGGCCAACCTCCCATCTATAGAATCCATCTAGGCCCGTGTTAAGGAAAGGTCGCCAGCATTCTCAAAGATCCATCCCACCCTGGCAACATTTTTCTATGATCTCTCCCATCGGGGAGAAGATATAGAAGCCTGAACACACGCACCAGCCCGTTTCGAAACAGTTTCTACCCTATTGTTGTTAGAATACTGAATGGACTCACGAACTCTTGACATTCGCATGTACATGTGTTTTTGTTTTATCTTATCCATGCTACTTAACTCTGTGATCCACCTGTATTGCTCGCAAGGCAAAACTTTTCACTGTGCCTCGGTACATGTGACAATAAATTCAATTCAATTCAATTCAATTCAATGGAGATCATTTCAAGGATAGGAGAAAGAACACAAGGATGGGATTAATTGAATAGCCTAAGTAGTAGCCATAAGCATAATGTCTTTCCTTCCAGGATTTAAGATTATACACAATGTCCTGTCAGCCTGATCGGCAAGATTAGACCAGCTAAAACAGCAGGATTTGTGCTTTTTAACCAGAAGAAACTAGCATTAGCTTGAATGGTTATCTTCAAGCAAACAGAATTCCAACTCCCAATGCATTGTAGTGCCCTGTTGATGATTCAGAACAATTGCACAATTATCTGCAGCATCCTGAATTCTGGACAACTGCTTGCCTTGTGCCTTGAATCACCTCTGTTTAAATTCTGGAGCCTTGATTTTAAACTAATGTGTCTCCTTTAGTATCAATGGAAGTGTGTAAATACTGTGGGCGTTGACGACGAGAGAGAGAAAATATTAAGTCATTAATTTAGCAGCAACTGGATTAGCCAGCAGCTAAAAATTACATTCAAAAGCTTTCAGATGGCTCAAAGGAGACCTGACTGGGGTCAGATGCAAGTATAGTTACTCCCTAAAGGAGATTAAGTTACTTCAGTAAAATGTCTAAACCAGAACTGTTCCAGTTACAACACTGCAGATTCAAAAACTGAGAAAGTCAAATATTTTAAGAGTGTGAATTGACAAAGCCAAAAGTTTCATGGTCCAAAGATTGGAACTGAGAATATAGGTAAAAGAGCTTCTCTGGATTTTGATTAACAGTAAATCTACAATGCTGGGGATTAAGTAGGACTTTTATTTAACCATGTGTTTTGAAGGCTTTCAAATGGTTTTATATGTAGATAGATTGTTTTTATTTATTTGATTTATTTTGTGTGCAACTTCTGTTGTATTGTTAAAACCAAATCTGCAGTCTTTTTGTACTATGTTTCTACGGAAGACCACCATTTAGAAGACAGCATCAAAATATTATCTATCAAGGCATATTTCATTCTGGGATCACCATGATAGCATTAGTTATGTTCATAACAGTAAGCAGATAATAGGCCTGTTCATCAACTGATGCTGCTTGAAGTATTATGAGACTTTACAGAGATGATTCTGTTTCAAAGTCAATATGAATTTGAACTAGGATTTCCAACTCCGATTGTGTGCAAAGACTGGGTAAATTCCATAAGGAGAAAAGATAAAGCTACCAAAAAGAGAGCTCTTGGAATGAAGGAGATAGAGAGAAAAATAAAACAGAAGTGGGAGAAACAGAAACCAGCATGTTTAAGAACAGAGATAGAGAAACAATTGGAATTGGAGAAATAGAATTAAATTCTGCTTAGTGTTGCGAAGTTGGTATGTAGACTTGTAAAATGGGGGGGGGGAAATAAAGTGCTTGGTCCCTTTAAAAGATGATGCACACACCAATTCCCATGCTTAGTGATTTGAGAAAAAAAATGAACGTTTAAACACAAGTTTAAAGTTCCGGTACAGAGAGCGCCTGAATTCAAACATTTTGTATCAAACAGCCAAGAAGTATTTTTAGCAAGCCAACAAGTCTTTTCAAATTTAGCCAATTTAAACCAAGTTCTTAGATGTTAAAAATATATCAAATTTAAATCTGATGGTGTTGACGATCTTGAACCAATGTGATTGTAAAGAAAGTAATAAGGTTATCAAGACTATAAAAGGAGTCCAAAGCTAAAAATCACACACCAGGTTATAGTCCAACAGGTTGAATTGGAAGCACTAGCTATCTGAGCACTGCTCCTTAATCAGGTGGTTGCTGGCACTTCCAATTCAACCTGCTGGACTATAACCTGGTGTTGTGTGATTTTTAACTTTCTACACCCCAGTCCAACACTGGTATTTCCAAATCATTATAAAGAAGAGGGTATTTTTGAAAATCAGTGGGAGCCAACTGAAGAGATAATAACTTCCAGCTCTCATAAAAAGCACTATCTTTCCATAACAGATACCATGGCATGTTTAGCTACTATTCCAGACAACAGAATTGGCAGAGTACAGTCCTGTCACAATAACTCGACAGGGAGAGGAGTTTCAGAAAAAAGATCAGCAAAGAGGGCGAGAAGCATTTTGGAAGACACACTGTGAGTGAACTTTGAGAGACTAAGTTTTAATTTATTGTCTTCTTATTACTTGGATTTATATAAGTGGGACCTGTGTTATTGAAACAGCTTACTAGTAGAATTCAGTTCAATTCAGGGATAGAGAGGAATTGCTCAGTTTGTTAGTGGTTCCATTCATTTGTTCATTGTTGTAGTTAGATAAATAAGTTCTTATTTGCTGATTGTAGAGTGAGTGAAATGATTTCATTTCATTTAACCTCTTCTTTATAACAGATTGGGGGAGGAATGAGGGGGAGGTTATACCTCTTGTCACACTTCTTTTAGATTATGAGATAAGGCAATCTTCTCTGGGTGTTTCAGGTTTAATTATTAGAAGGGAAACTCTACTCCCACCATAACAGATTGGGGTTGGTGTTTCGGTTTAATTATCAGAGGGGTTCGACCTTTTCCCCTTCGAAACATTAGAGGGACGTGGATTAATTGAGGATAGTCAGCATGGCTTTGTCAGAGAGAGATCATGTCTAACAAATTTCCTTGAATTTTTCAAGGAGATGACTATGTGTGTATCTAAGAGTAATGCAGTTGATGTAGTCCACATAAAACTTACTGATCATTCTTCTACATTCATGTCTGGATCATGAATGTAGAAGAATGATCAGTAAGTTTGTAGATAATAAAAAAAAAGTGTAAATAGCAAGGATGAAAGTCTTAGATTACAGGTTGATGTAAACAGGTTGGTCAGATGGGCTGAGCAAGTGGAGTCTAATCCTGGAAAGTATGAAATGACACATTTTGGGAGGACCAACAAGACAAGGAAGTATAATAGTAGGAGAAAGTGAGGACTGCAGATGCTGGAGATCAGAGCTGAAAATGTGTTGCTGGAAAAAGCGCAGCAGGCCAGGCAGCATCCAAGGAGCAGGAGAATCGACGTTTCGGGCATCAGCCCTTCTTCAGGAATGAGGAAAGTGTGTCTAGCAGGCTAAGATAAAAGGTAGGGAGGAGGGACTGGGCGGGGGGGGGGGGGGGGGTGGAGGGGCATTGGAAATGCGATAGGTGGAAGGAGGTTAAGGTGAGGGTGATAGGCTGGAGTGGGGGTGGGGGGTGGGGGCGGAGAGGTCAGGAAGAAGATTGCAGGTTAGGAAGGTGGTGCTGAGTTCGAGGGTTGGGACTGAGACAACGTGGGGGGAGGGGAAATGAGGAAACTGGAGAAATCTGAGTTCATCCCTTGTGGTTGGAGGGTTCCTAGGCGGAAGATGAGGCGCTCTTCCTCCAGCAGTCATGTTGCTATGGTCTGGCGATGGAGGAGTCCAAGGACCTGCATGTCCTTGGTGAAGTGGGAGGGGGAGTTGAAGTGTTGAGCCACGAGGTGGTTGGTCCGGGTGTCCCAGAGGTGTTCTCTGAAATGTTCCACAAGTAGGCGGTCTGTCTCCCCAATACAGAGGAGGCCACATCAGGTGCAGCGGATGCAGTAAATGTGTGTAGAGGTGCAGGTGAATTTGTGGCAGATATGGAAGGATCCCTTGGCGCCTTGGAGGGAACTAAGGGCGCATGTTTTGCATATCCTACGAAGAGGCAGGCATAGCTGGGGCCCATGGCGGAGTAGCCATGGGCACCCGCATGGGCCCCAGCTATGCCTGCCTCTTCGTAGGATATGTGGAACAGTCCATCTTCCGCAGCTACATTGGCACCACCCCCCCACCTTTTCCTCCGCTACATCGATGACTATGTCGGCGCTGCCTCGTGCTCCCACGAGGAGGTTGAACAGTTCATCCACTTTACCAACACCTTCCACCCCGACCTCAAATTTACCTGGACCGTCTCAGACTCCTCCCTCCCCTTCCAAGACCTTTCCATTTCTATCTCAGGCGACCGAATCAACACGGACATTTACTATAAACCGACCGACTCCCACAGCTACCTAGACTACACCTCCTCCCACCCTGCCCCCTGTAAAAATGCCATCCCATATTCCCAATTCCTTCGTCTCAGCCGCACCTGCTCCCAGGAGGACCAGTTCCAATACCGTACAACCCAGATAGCCTCCTTCTTCAAAGACTGCAATTTCCCCCCAGACGTGATCGACGATGCTCTCCACCGCATCTCCTCCCCTTCCCGCTCCTCCGCCCTTGAGCACTGCCCCTCCAATCGCCACCAGGACAGAACCACACAGGTCCTCACCTATCACCCCACCAACCTCCATATACATCGTATCATCCATCGTCATTTCAGTCACCTCCAAACAGACCCCACCACCAGGGATATACTTCCCTCCCCTTCCCTATCAGCATTCCGAAAAGATCACTCCCTCCGTGACTCCCTCGTCAGGTCCACACCCCCCCACCAACCCAACCTTCACTCCCGGCACCTTCCCCTGCAACCGCAAGAAATGCAAAACATGCACCCACACCTCCCCCCTTACTTCCCTCCAAGGCCCCAAGGGATCCTTCCATATATGCCACAAATTCACCTGCACCTCTACACACATTTACTGCATCCGCTGCACCTGATGTGGCCTCCTCTGTATTGGGGAGACAGACCGCCTACTTGCGGAACATTTCAGAGAACACCTCTGGGACACCCGGACCAACCACCTCGTGGCTCAACACTTCAACTCCCCCTCCCACTCCACCAAGGACACGCAGGTCCTTGGACTCCTCCATCGCCAGACCGTAGCAACATGACTGCTGGAGGAAGAGCGCCTCATCTTCCGCCTAGGAACCCTCCAACCACAAGGGATGAACTGAGATTTCTCCAGTTTCCTCATTTTCCCTCCCCCCACATTGTCTCAGTCCCAACCCTCGAACTCAGCACCACCTTCCTAAACTGCAATCTTCTTCCTGACCTCTCCGCCCCCACCCCAATTCTGGCCTATCACCCTCACCTTAACTTCATCCCACCTATCGCATTTCCAACACCCCTCCCCCAAGTCCCTCCTCCCTACCTTTTATCTTAGCCTGCTGAACACACTCCTCATTCCTGAAACGTCAATTCTCCTGCTCCTTGGATGCTGCCTGACCTGCTGCGCTTTTTCCAGCAAGTATAATATTAGGACAACATGAAGTACAGAGAATCAGAGGGATCTTGGTGTGCATGTCCAACGATCTTTCAAGGCAGTAGAACAGGTAGATGGGGCAGTTAAGAAGGTACATGAGATATTTGCCTTTACCAGTCAAGGCACTGAATGCAAGAGCAAAGAAATTATGATGACCTGTACGTATCATTAGTTAAGTCACATCTAGCGTACTGTGCAGTGCTCTGTTCATTTCACTATAGGAAGAATGTGACTGCAATAGGGAGTGTGCAAAGGAGATTCACCAAGATGTTGCCTGGGTTGGAGTGTTTCAGCTATGACGAGAAACTAGATATGCTGGGGTTGTTTTCCTTGGAGCAGAAAAAGCTGAAAGGGTGGGCGGCAAATACCTGATTGGATTGTACAAAGAATACATAGCGTAGAAGACGTTAGAACTTGGGCCACAACAAGGAGCAGCAGGTACTTTTTTTTCATCCAGAGGATAGTACGTACCTGAAAGTCACCCCTTAAAAGGGTGACAGAGGCAGGAACCATCAAGCGATTTAAAGTGTGTTTGAAATACTATTTGAAATATCATTTTATTCAAGCCTAGAGGGAAATGGGATTACAGTAGATATATGTTTGATCACCTATGCGGACACGATAGGCTGAAGGGTTTCTTTCCATGTTGTAAATTTAACACTTTATCTGAACATGCAGCTCCCCGAAAGGAACTCCGAATCTACTTGACAGAACTTACTGGAAATATTCAACAGTATTCCTGGAGACAGACACAGAGCTAACATTTCGGATCTGTGGACTTGGGCACGGACTCACGTTTCTGGGAGGCTACAACAGCCAAGCTATCCTTTAGCGTCCGTTTCCAGTCGCGAGACGGTGCCTCGGAATCGACCCCAGCAACCGCCATCCTGGCTCCAGCCCGTCACACCATTCTTCCCGATTCTCTGACCCCTGACCCTATCGCCCCGACCAATCCACGTCCTGGTGCTGTCACGAGGAGGGCGGGGCCTGGTGAAGGGGGACGATTGTGGAGTGGGCGCGTGGCCTGACGGTTTGTGGATTGAGCAACGTTTTCAGGTTTTTGTGTGGCCTTCAAGACGATACATTTGGACACTAATTAGGCCCGAAGGGCAACTGGTTGGGAGAGCACCATTTCCCTTTATAATGAAGCCATGCCGCAGAACGGAAGTGCCCCTTAGTCTGAGATTGCAGTGAGTAGTCCTTTGCCTTTCCTGCTCATCATGTTGGTTCAGCCTCTCGGCAGCTTGGCACCCCATTTGCAGCGGGTCCTCCGCTCTCCCCGGGCACACCAAGCTGTGTGGAGGCACTTCCCATCTTGTGGTGTCCCGCAGCTACACACTTCAAAGAATTTAATGTCGTCTGAGCTCAAACAGAGTGATGCGAACCAGAGGAAAACATCAAAAGCTCAACTAGAAAGAATTCGCCGTGCTGACACCGGCTCTCCTTTTTCTGTATTTACAGCAGGGGCAGCCAGAAAAAGAGCAGAGTCCGTAAAAAGCCAAATGGGCGTCGAATTGGCTGAGACCTCAACAGTGACAAAAGTTGGAAAGTCGTTAGTTCCACTGAAGCCTTTAAATGTAGATGATTGGAAAAAATTGAAAACGGAATCGCCCAATAAAACTCGTTTTGAAGTAAGCATGATGGAAAAACTGCTGTCCGCTCGTGCTGATATTGATGTGGCTAAATCGCTTTTAGTTTTTGTTACAATGGAAAATGGGACTGTTGAGTATGAACTCCTTCTGAAGTATTTGGCACTGTGTGTCCAACAGCAGCATCTGACTGAGATACTTGATTTATATGGCATGATGAAAACTAGATTCAAAATATTAGACATTGGAGCTTACAGCCTCTTCATCAGTGGTTTTAGCAAGACAGATCGTTGGAGGGAGGCTGTGATGTTTTTAGATTCAATTAAAAAAATGGTTACCCCATCACCAAGAAATTATGGGGATATTGTTATTTCTGCACTCAAGCATAAAGAAGTAGAAACTGCATGGATGTTGTTTAAAGAAATGGAAAACAAAAACTTAAAACCAACTGAGAACACATTGGAAGCATTTTTTGATTATGGCAAGTCATTCTGTGATGATCAATATGAAAATAAGGTTATGTATATCCTCTTCTACCTGAGAGATAATCAGATATACCCCGGCAAAGGTTTAATGCAAAGTATCCATTCATGGTTTGAAAGGTAAATATTTATTTACTATGTGTGCCATTTGATAAATTTTGACTTGTGTTTTAACACAATGCTATGAATTACCTATCTAGGTTACATTTTTCTCACCAACACTTATGGTTGTGAGATTTCAACAGGTAATTAGGACCAATGTTTGCTTATTTATAGGATCCATCGTGTGCCATGTGTTGCATTTTATATTAGTTTCCTAGATTTCATGTCTTAAATGTTATTTTTGACAATTGGATCATATGGAATATCTTCAATTAATTGTTACTGTTGCCTTTTTGTAAGAAGAGGTGTCTGTTGTATCTTTTAGCTTACCAACCCATTTCAAAATTTAGATCAAGAACTGTGGTCAAGATAGCATTGTGCTTATGAAAAGAAACTCTATCAACCTGTTTGTCTCCAGAGGCCTGTATACTAAACTACCCACAAGACCCTAACATTGTGATTATGCATATTTATTCCATCTGTGTGATAGTGGCACACAAATGTGATCATTGAATCTGAGGTGGAGCTTGAGCCTAAATCAGTTTGTAACACCATCTAGCATTGCAATTATATATTGGTACTGAAAAATTGTTATTCTCATTGATTCATTCCATTAATTGGTTTGTTTGATTTATTGTGAAAAACCTTTTTTTTTTGGTGGGATGTTTGGCACTGAACTAATTATTTATACTAATCAATCCTAAAACATCAAAATAAAATGTTGAAGCTCCATTAACATTGCTCAATTGGTGTCTGATGAAATGGGCTCCATTTAAAAATCACTTTCTATTAGTTACTGCAAGTCCCCAATCTCAATAGTATTGTATCTGAATTCTTTCATATCGATTACCATAAAATGGCTTGACACAATTACATTGCTTGAAATGTGACTCTTCGGTTGGCTATAAAGTGTAAGATATGTGCAGCAGAGAATATTGCAGAGAGATACCAATTTCAACTGCATCGATAATCAGTATATCAACTTCGTTTGTATTGCAATGATAACTGGCATTTAAGCAAATATTAGGATAGCGCGAGCAAAATCTTTCTTGAGATGGTTATTTCGCAATAAAAATCATTTAAAATTTAACTTTTTTTTTAATATTGCTGTTAATACTTGTTACATCTTGATTTCAGCATCCCAGGCAAACAATGGGAAGGGCATGAAACAACTATATTGCACAGGTATCTTTTTGTATTTGAAAATATTCAAAATTATTCTTTTACCTTCTCAACTGTTTTAAATTAAACGTCTCAAGTATGTGCTGCTTATTCTTGTGAAATTTTGTTTTAGAAAAAATACAATTTTAAAAGAAAATTCCCAATATTTATGTAGTCTCCACTTTTTTTTTTATTCCTAATCTAATGAGTTAGGATCTCAGCTGAGGTGAACCTGGATATTGTCAGAATAACAAGGTTGGTAGTCTTATGTGGACCTAGGGAACTTTACCTGTACAGGGTGTACAGCTAGAAAGATTAAAAAGGAAATAACAACAATAGACAACATTCTCTCTCAGCAAGCAAGTCATCTCCTGCAGTCGCCTTTTTGTTTTATTATTCCAGTGATTTTTTTTAAAATACAAAACAGAAGGTTAAAAACAAACTGCAATACTGGTCTTTGTGTGTTTGTGGCTCGATAATGCTAGTATGTGAACTAATGTTTTCATGAAGATCACAGCTTGGGAAAGCCACCAAATGCCTGAAATAGCAGATAATGAGCAGGAAGTAATTCTCACTCTTACTTACTTATTCACTTACACTTTGGATGTAACTGGCTAGCCACTGTCATGTTCACTGGTTGAGGTTGAGGGGTGACCTTATAGAGATGTTTAAAGTCATGAGGGGCATTGAAATAATTGCACAGAGGCTGATATCCCATCACCAAATCACCCTTTATTTACTTGTGCACGATACACTGGCTGTAGCCAGCCAGCTCTGAGTCAGTCGCCTCAATTGAGGAGACCTAAATCTCTTGGTTATATCTCTCGTGTGCAGGTGCAACATACCGTGAAAAACACCAAGTGAAAATAACTTTATTAAAACTCGACCACTAGAAAAGAAACCCATGTGGTTAATGAACTAGTGACAAACAAAGTCCACAACGAACTATGCTTACATGTGAAGGAGGGAGGCTACAGACTAAATCAAAATAGAATTGGAGGGGGAAATAAACTTCATTCCCTGTGTTACCCACCTCGCCAAGTGTATTGGTAGACAGTGTGCTCCATCTCCAGGGACACCCAGACCTAAACATGTCTGTGGTAGACAGCAAGGTGGTCGGCCATAACCCACCATTTGCACCCCCCCCCACCCATGTCTCCATGCCCTGCTGCCCTGGACATGTTAATGGCCAGGCCTCGGAGCAGACCCACGAGTACATCCTGTGACCTGCCCTCTCCCCTCTGTAGCAGGTGACCTCTTCGTTATATATTTTTTCCTTTTTCTTTGTGTTTTTGCACGCAGTGAAGAAACAACAGTGCAGAAAATGTTACACGTGTTCTGACACCAGGAAGAGAAAGCACCCAAGTGGCCAGTGACAAGTAGTGCTCTTTAGCAGCAATGTCCATATCATCAGAAAAGTAAAGGGAAGGGTAGGGATTAAATCAAAATAGAATCAGAGGGGGAAATAAAACACTTCACATCTCGCGGTGCCCACCTCTCCATGAAGACCTCTAGGGTATCGATAGACATCACGTGCTCCTTCTCCAGGGACACTTTGGCTCCAACCTAACCACAGAATAGGGGCAGGCAATCGGCCATAACGACTCCCTCCACGGCCCGCTGCCTGGACCTGTTTATGGCCAGGCCCAGGAGCAGACCCACCAGGAGATCCTCTGACCTGCCCTCTCCCTTCTGCACTGGGTGATTTCTTGTGGTCTTATTTTGAGGAGATTCTAATCTCCTGTTTATTCTTAAATTCTATTTTTTTTTTCTCCACACTACCACTAACAGCAGTAGTGCTTATTTTTCCCCAGCACCCATGTGTGTGTGTGTGTGTGTGTGTAGGTGTAAGACACAGTGAATGAACGAGTGCATAAAACTTTTCATATTCCACCAGTAGGAAGAAAGGAAAAACCCAAGTGGCCAGTGACAAGCTGTGCCTTTCTCAACAAGGCCAATGCTGGGTGATCAAAAATGTGGAGGGGTGGGGGTGCAGGGATTACAGCAAAATAGAGTTGGAGGGGGAAATAAAACACTTCACCGTGCAGTGCCTACCTTTACCTGAAAATCTCAAGGTTGTTGGTAGATGCCGTGTGCTCCTTCTCCAGAGATAACTGGGCCCAAACATAACTGTGGAATAGGGGTAGGCAATCAGCCATAACAACCCTCTCCACTGCCCACTGCCTGGACCTGTTTATGGCCAGCCTGCCCAGGCCAAGGACCAGACCCATGGAGAAGATCCTCTGACCTGTCCTCTCCACTCCAAACCGGGTGATCACTTTGGTTATATATTGTTAACCATAACAAATGACAAATAAACAGTTAACATGAACAGCCATATACAAAAAACAGCAATATACAGGGGAAACAGGTGGCAAAGCCAGACCCCCAAACCCCACCATACAACCAGTTCACAGTGAAAGGAGGGTAAGGTGAGTCCCACCTTACGTTATCAGGAAGGAAACAATGATCACAATCACACACAGACAGTCCGATAAACCGAACAATAAAACCATACATATATCATAGGCAACTCAGCAACCCCCTGTCCTTCCCACCTTCAGGCTGATCTCTTGGTGTTTTTTTTTATTTTATGAACCAGTACAAATTACAACCAAACAATGAACAGCAGTTTAGAAGAAACAATTTACAGGGGAAAGGGATGGGAAAGCCGGACCCCAAACCCCACTGTACGACCAGTTCACAGGGACAAGAGGACGAACCTTGAGTCCCACCTTGTGTAAAAAAGGAAACCATAAGTGCAATCACACAGACAATCCGAGAAACTGAACAATAAAACAGTGCATATATTCACAGACACCCCTGGTAACCCTGCCTCCTAACCACCACACCCCCCCCCCCCCCCCCCCCCCAAAAAAAACCCTTCAGGCGGATCTCTTGGGTTTTTTCTTTTTTAATATTTTGTTAAATGGGTACAAGTTACAAACAAGCAATTCACATTAACAGCTGTATAGGAAACCGGAGAAAGTGAGTACTGCAAATGTTGGAGATCAAAATAGAGAGTGTGGTGCTGGCACAGTAGGTCAGGCAGCATCCAAGGAGCAGGAGTTTCGATGTTTCAGGCTTAAGCCTCTCATCAGGAATGAGGCTTGTGAGCCAGGGGGGCTGAGAGATAAATGGGAGGAGGGTAGGGTTGGAGGGGGGAAAGGTAGCTGAGAATGCTAGGTAGATGAAGGTGATAGGTCGGAGAGGAGGGTGGAGTGGATAGATGGGAAAGGTGACGGATAGGTCGAGAGGGTGGTGCCACGTTGGAAGCTTGGGATTGGGATAATGTGGGGGCAAGGGGAAATGAGGAATGAGGTGAAATCGACGTTGATCCCTTGTGGTTCCAGGGTCCCAAAGCAACACGCATTGTGACCTTGAACATTTCTTCCATTGCTCTGGGCTCACTTTTTCAATCAAGACTCCTGCCCACCCACCAAGGACCCCTTCTCCCACCTCCAACACACCCCATCCATCTAGGGCCACTTCCTTGAGCACTCTGGAATGTAGATTATCAGCCTTCAATCCCATCAATTTCTTCAAAACCATTTCTCGACTAACATGGATTTGCTTCAGTTCCTGCCTCTCAGTAAACCCTGTGATCCCCATAATTTCTAATATGTTATTCATAATTTTGCTTTGTAAAAGCAAAGAATGAATTGAATTTTTCAGCCATTTCTTTGTTCCCCATTATAAATTCCCCATTTCCATTTGTAAGGGATGTCATTAGTTTTCATCAATCTTTTTCTCTTTACATACCTATAGAAATGTTGAAAATCGGGTTTTTTTCTTTCCTGCAAGCTCGCTCTCGTACTCTTTTTTTTTTTCCCTTTTTAATCAATCCTGTGGTCCTCTTTTGCTTAATTCTAACTTAATCTCAATCCTCAGATATAATTTTTTTCTTGCTAATTTGTATGCCACTTTTTTTTGCTGCTAATAATCTCTCATCGTCAGCTTCCCTCAAAATCCATGGTTTGACCACTGTCCTCTTTGCAGCCTTGCACTAAAAAGGAATAAAAAAAAGGTCCTCCTTCACTCATTCACTCTGAGTATTTGATATTGCCTTTCCACTGTCATTCATTTCTGTATCATTTCCCAGTCCATCATGTCTTATACCATTTTAAGATTCAGGACCCTAGTCTCAGAATCAACTATCTTACTGTCAGTTTTGATGAAGAATTCTATTGTAATATGGTCACTCAACCCAAGGAGTCCCTTGACACCTACATTACCAATTATTCCTTTCTCCTTGCATAATACTCCATCCAAGATGGCTTGTTCTCTAGCTGATTCCTCAATGTATGGTCCAAAAAAAATCTCTCATACATTTCAAGAATTCCTCCTCTACAGAATTTGATTTTAATTTGAAAATAGATTAAACAAGTCACCCATAATTGGAGATTTTCCTTTACTGTATGCATCAGTGATTTGCTGTTTAGTGGCATTCCCAATATCACCAGTACAGTTTGGTCTATATCCTACTCCATTAATTACTTATTTTGCCCCTTAAAATTTCTCAGTTCTGTCCACACAAATTCTATATTGTCTGAGCTAATATCTTTCTTCAACATTATGTTCATATCCTCTTTAAACAGTAATGCAATTCCACTGCCTTTTTCCCTTTTTGTCTGTGTTTCATAAATAGTAAATATCGCTGTTGTTCAGTTCCCATTCCTGGTCACTTTATGACCGTGTTGAATTGAATTGGCTTTATTGTCACGTACTTAAATGAGTAAAGTTGAAAAGTTTACAAGTCACTATTTACAGATTCTTGAGTACAAATTGTTAGGAAAAATATTAGGAAAAATAAAGAAATAAAAAGTCCAGCATTACAGATCTTCAAAGGCACAATATCATAGTAATAAATTTAAAAACTAAAGAAATAAAAAAGCTCAGAAAAACAATCCTTCATTATAATATAATTAATAAAATTTTAAGAAGAGAGAATTTAAGACAGAGTCCGTTTAAACCATTTCACGGCTGTGGGTTTGAGGACCCACGCCTCCTGTTGAAATCCTGGCTGGACTGCCCACAATGCTGAAGCAAATGCCGCATAGAGTCACAATCTGACTGAAGCCACCATATGGAGACCCATGCTGACGATGACAAAAACAACCACCAAAGCTGCTGAAAGGATGCCCAGGCCAATGGTGCAGTGAGTCCCAGACCAATCATGCCACCGCAAGGATGATGCAGAAGCCCGACGAAAATCTAAGCCATTGGAACCCCAGGCCCAGTCACAAGGAACAGCTGGATCCAAACCACATTCTCCACTGCAGCAGCCTCCTAGAACCTCCTTCCCTAATAGAAGCCACCAAAAGAAGGCGTATTAAACTTCGAGGGGGTGGGGGAGGGAAAGAAAATTACAAAGTGGGGGAAAAAAGTGGAGAATATCGTAGGCCTGGAGCCTGAATACTTCCTACTCCCATTTCCTACACAGTATTTCCATAATCCTGACTGTCATACCTGTTTTTATTTATTTGTGTAATTAGTTCATCCATTTCATGTTGAATGCTCCATGTGTCCAGGTGCAAAACCTTAAAACTTGTCTTTTTAACATTATTTGACCCATTCCCTTCATTTTCATTGTCTTGTTTGATCCTGGCTTTTGATTTCTTTGCTGATCACATTTCTTCTGTCTTTTTGTTCTTGTTCTTTATTTCCCTTTTTTTTGACTCCTTGCATTTGTTCCCATTTCCCTGCCAGTTTAGCTTGAACCCTCCCCAACCACTTTAGCAAATACTCACCCAGGGCATAAGTCCTGATCCCACCCAGGTGTAACCTGTCCAGTTTGTACTTGTCTTACCTCCCCCACAACTGTTCTCTGTAGACGAAAGGACATTAACAAGAGCACGTAATTTTAAATTGAAAGACGAGGAAAATGTTGTTCACCCAGAGAACGGTGGGAATTTGGAATATACTGCCTGAAAGGTAAATGAGGTGTGAAACCTCAACTGTTTCAAAAGTAGTTGGATGAGCACTTGAAATGTAATAACATTCAAAGCTGTGGGCCTAGTGCAGGAAGTTGGGACTGGTGTGGTTGAAGTATATTTTTGGCAGTGCAAACTGCCAAAGGGTCTCTTCCAGACTGTAGGCTTCTGTGGTATGATTTCTGTGGTATGATGGCAAAGACTCACCAAAATTGAAGCAAACTTCTTGTTTTGAGAGAGCCCATAGTTAGAGAGAGTTGTTCTCTCTTTAGTGACTTTATTAATTACATTGTCAAAAAGTATGGCAAAACATCATACGAAACAAAAAGCTTTGAAATGTCGACTCTCCTGCTCCTTGGATGTTGCCTGACCTTGCCAGACTTTTTGACTCTGATCTCCAGCATTTGCAATCCTCACTTTCTCCTTATTAATTACATGGCCAATCCATCTCCATTTAAGTGAATCAACTTTGTAGGCATGTTAGGTAAAAACAATGACTGCAGATGCTGGAAACCAGATTCTGGATTATGGTGCTGGAAAAGCACAGCAGTTCAGGCAGAATCCGAGGAGCAGTAAAATCGACATTTTGGGCAAAAGCCCTTCAGGAATACAGGCAGAGAGCCTGAAGGGTAGAGAGATAAATGAGAGGAGGGTGGGGGTGGGGAGAAAGTAGCATAGAGTACAATAGGTGAGTGGGGAAGTGGATGAAGGTGGTAGGTCAGGGAGGAGGGCCTCCTTTTTTAGAGACCGCAATTTCCCTTCCCACGTGATTAAAGATGCCCTCCAACGCATCTCGTCCACATCCCGCACCTCAGACCCCACCCCTCCAACCGTAACAAGGACAGAACGCCCCTGGTGCTCACCTTCCACCCTACCAACCTTCGCATAAACCAAATTATCCGACGACATTTCCGCCACCTCCAAAAAGACCCCACCACCAGGGATATATTTCCCTCCCCACTCCTTTCCGCCTTCCATAAGCACCATTTCCTCTGTGACTACCTAGTCAGGTCCACGCCCCCCCCCCCCCCTTACAATCCATCCTTCCGTCCTGGCACCTTCCCCTGTCACCGCAGGAATTGCAAAACCTGCGGCCACACTTCCTCCCTCATCTCCATCCAAGGCCCTAAAGAAGCCTTCCACATCCATCAGAGTTTTACCTGCACATCCACCAATGTCAATTATTGTATTTGTTGCTCCTGATGCGGTCTCCTCTACTTTGGGGAGACTGGGTGCCTCCTAGCAGAGCGCTTTAGGGAACATCTCCGGGACACCAGCACCAATCAACCACACCGCCCAGTGGCCCAACATTTCAACTCCCCCTCCCACTCTGCCGAGGACATGGAGGTCCTGGGCCTCCTTCACCGCCGGTCCCTCGCCACCCGACGCCTGGAGGAAGAACGCCTCATCTTCCACCTCGGTACAATTCAATCCCAGGGCATCAATGTGGACTTCACCAGTTTCCTCATTTCCCCTTCCCCCACCTCACCCCAGTCCCAAACTTCCAGCTCAGCACTGTCCCCATGACTTGTCCTACCTGCCTATCTTCTTTTCCACCTATCCACTCCACCCTCCTCTCTGACCAATCACCTTCATCACCTCCCCCACTTATCTATTCTGTGCTACTTTCTTCCCAACCCCACCCTCCTCTCATTTATCTCTTCACCCTTCAGGCACTCTGCCTGTATTCCTGATAAAGGGCTTTTGCCCGAAACATCGATTTTACTGCTCCTCTGATGCTGCCTGAACTGCTGTGCTTTTCCAGCACCACTAATCCAGAATGTAGGAGTGTTTCAAATGGATGTTTTTTATGATGCAGTAATCCAATGAGGCGATTGTGGTGCCATCATCAAAGCAAATCAAAAGACTCGGCAAGATGGCAGTGATTCTGTAAAATTGCTGTAGACAGCTCTGCCTAACAGCAAAGGCATACTGGTGTTTTTTGCCATCCCTGGCCAACTTATGTCGTGGAATTATTAGTTTAAAACCTTATAGAGCACACATTTGTCAATATTTGGGAGTGGGAGGGATGCCAAAGGTGTGGGCCATGCAAGACAATATCGATGAACTCGAAAATCGCGGTCGGAGGATAAATCTCCGGATTGTCGGGCTCCCTGAAGGTGAGGAAGGTGAGCAGCCAGTCAGCTTCTTTGAAAGCTGGCTGCTGAAGTTTTTGAGTCTTCACATCGAGTCCAGCTGGCTGCAGGTTGAAAGGGCTTATTGGGTTACAGTGCACAGGTCAGGGCCGGTGCAGAGCCCCACACTTCCATTCATATAAGGACAAGCAAAAGGTGATAAAAGCTTCTAGATTACTTGGAAATGATCCGCAGGCACTGCTGTGCAAAGGGTCAAAAATCATGTTTTTCCAGGATTTTTCGGCAGCTTTAATTCGAAAAAGGAAATCCTTCGATGAAGTTAAAAAGCCGCTGAGGAACCTGGGCATGCAGTGCTCCATGAGGTACCCTGCAGTGCTCCATTTCAGGACTCCATTTATACATTTGACTCAGCGGATAAAGCTAAAAATGTTGTAGCCACTTTAAAATAGACGGACTGGCCTGAAGAATACGGTTAATGTTTGTTCTCGTTTATTTCTTTCCCCATGTTTTCCCTTCCTTTTTTTTATTCCTTTCTTTCTCCCTAACAATTTCTTTTTTGGAAAGGGGAACAAAACTTGAATAAGTTGTTCCTTTTTTTTTAATAACTGGATTTTCTGATGGGAATTTTTGTGGATGTTCTTTGTTGTCTCTCCTTTTTTGTTTGTTCCTTTTCTGTTTTAGTCATAAGTAGGGGTGATATTAAGCCAGGGAGTGCTCATCCTGACTTTGTCTTTTTTCTGTTGATATAAGGATCATCTCCTTGTATTTTTTTCTGGCTGAAGGCTGGGGTGCAGTCCAGGTTTGAAGGAGCTGTGAAGGAGGGGATGGGTAGGGTGAGTGCCCCCTATGGGCAGAGGGAAGAGCCTTCCATTCAAGGTTTTATAGTTGGTTTTCTTTGTAGTTTTTTTGATAGTAATAATTGTTTATAATTATGATAGAGTCGTTTTTGGATATATAATTCTTCTACTCTGAGTCTTTATTTACTTTTGCTTGGCGCTTTGTAAGCAGGGTTCTCCCTCCTAGGGGTTCAAGGGTCTCTGAAAGGGGATATAGCTAAGTGTCTTGTAAATTATGCACCTGGAACATCAAGGGAAGTCATTTACCTGTTAAAATGAAAAAAGTGCTTTCTAGCCTTAAGAGGGAAAGGGTTGATATCGCTTTGTTGCAGGAAATCCATCTTGATGATGGGGAACACCTGAAATTACAACAGAGGGGTTATGACTGGGTATTCTTTTCATCCTTTACTACTAAAAGTAGGGAAGTGGCAGTACTTATCCAGAAAAATCTTCCATTCACATTATTAGAGCAGGTGCAAAATGAGCAGGGACGGTGTGTGATACTTAAAGCCCTGATACATGGGGAGGAATATATCTACTGTCCTCCGGCACATCCCCTCAAATTTTTGATTAGTGCCTTCTCTAAGCTGTGCGCTTTTCGAACACAGCACGTTTTTTAAGGGTGGGGAGCGGATTTTAATTGTCTTTTGGATCCAACAGTGGACAGGTTGCCTTGTGGGCCCCCAACTATTCCTTCGCAGGCCAAGCAGGTGGCTGACTTATGCGAGGAGTTAGGATTCGTGGATATTTGGAGATGTCTTCACCCTACCGGCAGGGACTTCACCTTTTTTTCAAACCCACATAAGTGTCACACAAGCTTTTAATCTTTTTCTGGCTCCCTTGGCCCTTCTGGATTCAATTATGGATTGTAAAATTGGGAATATAGCTATCTTTGATCACGCGGCGGTATATTTGGAGGTTAAGGCCAAGAATGAGGGGCTAGGTTTGCAACACTAGCATTTGGACCCTTTTCTTCTTAATGTTTCCAAATTTTTGGAATACGTTTTGAAGGAGTTTCAGAAATTCCTGACTATCAACTCAGGCACAGCTAGTAGTCCATCTATGCTATGGGAGACCGCTAAGGCCTTTGCTACGGGATTAGCTATTTCCTATTCGGCAAGCTGGAAACAACAGAAGGAGGAGCAGCAGTGTCTACTTGATATGTGGTTGAAAGCTGCCAAGGCGGCACATTTTGCGCGGCCTCCGGTGACTAAGCTACAGCGGATCACGGCCCTCCGGGCTGCCTTGAATTCAATACTGACACAAACCGCAAAGAAAGAACTTGCTTTTGCAAGACAAAGGCTGTTCGAATATGTGGACAGGCCAGGGAAGTATTTAGCATACCTGACTAGGGAAAAGTATGCTCCCCAGTCCATTACTATAATCAGAGACCGCATCGGGGTCCTTACATATGATGCTAAGAAGATTAATGAGGTTTTTCAGAGCTTTTACTCTGAATTGTATCAGTCTGAAGTTTGCGAGGACAGGAGGGCTAAAATGGAGAACCTGGATCTCCCAGGGCTAACCTTGGAACAGGTGTCTCTCCTTAATGCCCCGTTGACAGTTCAGGAAATACAGGAGGCAGCTAAGCAACTTCAGAGTGTGAAAGCGCCTGGCCCTGATGATCTCCTGGGTGAGTTTTATAAGGAGTTTATAGGGATTCTGTCAGGGCCGATGTTGGAGATGCTCAATCACTCCTATATGCATGAATGTCTACCACCATCTTTGAGAGAAGCTAATATTTCCTTAATCCTTAAAAAGGGGAAGTTTCCTGAGACCAATCTCTCTATTAAATTCCGATTTCAAGAACCTGACGCTGAGATTGGAAAAGGTGTTGCCCCATATTATTAAAGAGCGCCAGACAGGCTTTATAACGGGCCGTAGGTCCTCTCATTATATTAAAAGGTTGCTGAATATGGTCCAAGTTTGTCACCAATGATTAATTCAGGGGTTGGTGATTTCCTTAGATGCAGAGAAAGCATTTGACCGGGTGGAATGGCCATATCTTTTTTATGTCTTAGAACAGTTTGGGTTGGGTGGTGTCTTTGCTAGGTGGGTGGAGATTTTATATCGCCACACTCTGACCACAGTCATCACCAATAGGGTGAAGTCTGGGAATTTTAGGATTGGTAGGTGTAGTCGGCAAGGCTGCCCCTTCTCACCATTGTTTACGTTGGTGATAGAGCCACTAACAGAGGACATTCGTCAGAACGTCCACATAATCGCTCTGGAAGTGGGAGCGAGGGCACACAAAATTACACTGTATGTTCTTCTGTTTTTATCGAACCCGATGACCTCCGTACCCCATTTGATATAATGTGGCAATTCATTTGGGGCTATTTCAGGATATAAGATTAACTTCGCAAAATCAGAGGCTATGCCTTTGGGGAACCTTAAGGATGTGCCAGAAGTGGAATGTGGCCCTAAGTTCCCTTTTAAGTGGTCATGGGCAGGGTTCCAATACCTAGGCATTTTTATTACCCCCAAGTTTAATCTGATATTTTGGACTAACTTTGCTCACTTGCTCGACAATATTAGGCAAGATCCCCAGAGATGGGAGGCTGTTCCAATTTCATGGTTGGGCCAAATATCTCTCACTAAGATGAATGTTCTTCCTCGCTTGCTTTATCCCATACATATGCTCCCTACAATGTTTCCCAGATCAATGCTGCGGAAGCTTATGGGATGATTTGGTTCCTTTGTCTGGCATTGTGGGCGGCCTCTCATCAAACTTACTAAATTGCAGTTGCCTCAAGGAGGGGGAGGAGTGGATTTCCCAGACATCAGGAGGCATCAGTTGAGTTCCCTGCTGTCCTTTGTCTGCAATTGGGTAGGTAACGTTCCAGGTTCAATATGGCTGGATATCGAGGCCTCCCAGGCAAAGTGCCCTCTTATTAACCTGTTGTTCATGGATAAAATGAGGACAAGATAAGATATGGACCACTGCCAGAACCCCATTGTCATTAGTACAGTGAAGGCATGGAGGGTGATGCGTCAGAGTGAGGGTTGCTTAACCAAGACTTCGCCACTTATGCCTTTAGTTGGTATGTCAGGGTTCAGACCAGGGATGATAGGTTCAAACTGTGGGCAGCGAGAGGAATTTCTAGTTTGGGAGACTTGTTTGAGGGGGAGGTTATGATGTCTTTCGAGCAAGTGAGCTGCAAATACGTTTACCCAACAGAGATTTTTTCCGTTTTTTCAGGTTAGGGATTTCATCCAGAAGAAAATTTACGCTTCTCACTAAGCCTGATACAGAGAGGTTGCTGCTACGTTTCACAAGCACCCTTTTGGTTAGTGCCCTCTATCGCCTGCTGGGTGGCAGGGCCTGGCAGGATATTAACCAGTTATGAGAGGTCTGGGAACAAGAGCTAGGAGTGGAGATCTCCTCTGAAACATGGGAGAATGCTCAAAAGATCTCAATCTGTAATAGGACATGCATTATGCAGTTAAAGGTTCTGCACATAGTTAATCTGGCACTAGACCGTCTGGCGAAGTTTAAAAAAGGGGCATCTTCAGTGTGCCCCAAATGTAAAATAGTGTAGGTACTCTTATCCATTGCTTCTGGACATGCCACAGGCTCCATGTTTATTGGAGCACGTGGCAGGAGAGATAGGGAGGGTTTTGAGGATTGAAGTCAAAGTAGACCCAATATTTCTCCTCATAGGTCTACCAAATTTACCATCTTTAGATAGTCATGGGAAGAAACTATTTAATACTCTTGCATTCTGTGCATGGAAGAATATTCTGATGAACTAGGTGTCTGCGAACCCACTGGGCTTGCTTGGATGGCAGAAATTAATTATGGAGCACATTCCCTTGGACGTTTTTTTACAAACATGGTGCACCACACAACAGACCATTTTTAAAAGACATGGCAGCCCTACTTGAGTTATTTGGATATAGATTTGTCCGTTATCTTAACTTGGGCGTTTGTTTAACCAGAAGTGTTAGGTTTGTCAAGCTCTGGGCCCTGGAAGAGGTCTCCTGAGTTACTACGGGTATATACAATGCTCCTGTTCCTTTGTTTGGGAGCTTTTCACTGAGCATAGCTGTTCTGTATTCTATGTTTGTTTTTGTTTTTTTTTCACTTTTCTTTTTTTGATCTATTAGTTATTTACTTATTTATTGGTGTTGCTTTGCACAGTGTTAGGGTTTGTCTGTATTGTAGGGTAGGTTAGTAGTTAGTAGACAGTAGTTGTATTGTAATTTGTGGGGTATTTTTCTTTTTATTATACTGATATATGTTAATTTTTTTCCAATATTTTATATGTTTGTAAAGTTAAAAAAAATTGCTAATGAATATATTTACAAAAAAAATCAAAAAAAGAAAAATTTCCATATCTCAGATGAAACTCAATATAGGGCACTGCGTAAGTTAACAACTCCATTTCCAGTCAGATTTAAACTCCTCTCACTCATTTGTGGGCCTCTGTCTCATTTCTATATTATTCAACATTTAGAACTGAAAACTATCACATCCTTAATTTTTAATACACTCTTGAAGAAATTCAGTCTAATTACCTATTACTAACTTGCCTGTAAAGTGAATAGTACTGTTCATATCCCAGATCTGATCTTTGTATTTTCATGTCAAGGTATGCAAATAGGTATTTGTTAGTGTAGAACTTGAATATTGCTGGAAACAAAATGACACCTTTGGCCAAAGCTTTTCAGCTTGTGCTCATCGGGATATTTTGTGGAAATACCCAGTGTGAGGGGGAACCACATTTACCATATGAGAAGAGCATGTGAATTGATTGGGAGAGGTGTTGCCATAGAAAAAGGACTAATGATGGATTCTCAGGGGAATGTAGCACGAACAGCCAAGTTTCTGGTATTGAGACTAGCTCTGATGCAATGAGGGGTATGTCGGGTTCCAAGAGATCGATTGTGTTAGGGGACTCTCTAGTCCGAGGTACAGACAGATGTTTCTGTGGTCAGCAGCAAAAAATCAAAGTGGTGTGTTGCTTCCCTGGGCCAAGATCAAGGATGTCTGAGAGGGTGCAGAATGTTCTCAAGGGGGAGAGGGGCCAGCAGGAGGTCATTGTACACATTGGAACCAATGACATAGGAAGGGAAAAGGTTGAGATTCTGAAAAGAGATTAGAGAGTTAGGCAGGAATTTAAAAAGGAAGTCCTCAAGAGTATTAGTATCTGGATTACTCTTGATGCTACGAGCTAGTGAGGGCAGAAGTAGAAGGATAGAACAGATGAATGCATGGCTGAGGAGCTGGTGTAGGGAAGAAGGATTCACATTTTTGAATCATTGGAATCTCTTTTGGGGTAGAAGTGACCTGTACAAGAAAGACGGATTGCAGCTAAATTGGAAGGGGGCTAATATAATGGCAGAGAGATTTGCTTGAGCTGCTCGGGAGAATTTAACTAGTAAGGTGGAGGATTGGGACCCAGGGAGATGGTGAGGAAAGAGATCAATCTGAGACTGGTACAGTTGAGAACAAAAGCGAATCAAACAGTCAGGGCAGGCAGGGACAAAGCAGAGAACAAGGTAGGACTCATAAACTAATATGCATTTATTTCAATGCAAGGGGCCGAACAGGGAAGGCAGATGAACTCAGGGCATGGTTAGGGACATGGGACTGGGATATCATAGCAATTACAGAAACATGGCTCAGGGATGGGCAGGACTGGCAGCTTAATGTTCCAGGATACAAATGTTTCAGGATACAAATGTTTCAGGAAGGATAGAAAGGGAGGCAAGAGAGGAGGGGGAGTGGCGTTTTTGATAAGGGTTGGCATAACAGCTGTACTGAGGGAGGATATTCCCAGAAATACATCCAGGGAAGTTATTTGGGTGGAAATGAGAAATTAGAAAGGGATGATCACCTTATTGGGACTGTATTATAGACTCCTCATTGTCAGAGGGAAATTGAGAAACAAATTTGTAAGGAGATCTCAGTTATCTGTAAGAATAATAGGGTGGTTATGATTGGGGATTGTAATTTTCCAAACATAGACTGGGACTGCTATAGTGTTAAGGGTTTAGATGGAGAAGAATTTGTTAAGTGTGTACAAGAAAATTTTCTGATTCAGTATGTGGATGAACCACTAGAGAAGGTGCAAAACTTGATCTACTTTTGGGAAATAAGGCAGTGCAGGTGACTGAGGTGTCAGTGGGAGGGCACTTTGGGGCCAGCAACCATAATTCTATTAATTTTAAAATAGCGATTGAAAAGGATAGACCAGAGCTAAAAGTTGAAGTTCTAAATTGGTGGAAGGCTAATTTTGATGGTATTAGGCAAGAACTTTCAAAAGTTGACTGGGGGCAAATGTTCGCAGGTAAAGGGACAGCTGGAAAATGGGAAGCCTTCAGAAATGAGATAATGAGAGTCCAGAGAAAGTAAATTCTTGTTCGGGTGAAAGGGAAGGCTGGTAGATATAGGGAATGCTGGATGACTAAAGAAATTGAGGGTTTGGTTAAGAAAAAGAAGGAAGCATATGTCAGGTATAGACAGGGTAGATTAAATTAATCCTTAGAAGATTATAAAGGAAGTAGGAATATACTTAAGAGGGAAATCAGGAGGGCAAAAAAAGGTTCATGAAATAGCTTTGGCAAATAGAGTTAAGGAGAATCCAAAGGGTTTTTACAAATACATTAAGGTCAAAAGAATAACTAGGGAGAGAATAGGGCCCCTCAAAGATCAGATTTTGTGTGGAGCTGCAGAAAATGGGGGAGATACTAATCGAGTGTTTTACCTGTTTTTACTTGTTTTATTCAGTTAAAACAGTTGCAGTGTGTGTATATGGTCTTTCTATTTGTGAATAAGATATTATTATAGTGGTGGCCTGAAAACCATCTCTGCTTTACTTTGAATCTATGAGATTTGTAACTCCATCTGAATAAGCAGGCGAACTTTTCTTTAACGTCTCGTCTGAAAGATAAAATTAAATGAAAAAATGTAAGGATCGAGTCTCCAATTTAACAGAATTGAAATTCACTATATAGTAACTGTATCATTTCAGTTACTTCTGAAACCATCTGCCAATTACAGCCATCTGACAACGGCATTTGAATCAACATTTCCCACTGTGTTCAGTTCGTAATCTGAAATTTATGAAGAAGAAACAGCAATGTACTGTCATGATAATGCCTTGTGATTTCTCATGATCAAATAGTAAAGTGTGTTGCAGAGAACTTGAAACAGGCACTTTGTTTGTCTTTTTGATAGAAAAGATGTGTCAATGTCAAATAAGGTAGGCAGAAATCCCCCATTTCTATGCACCCCCTGCACCAAATATTCTGCATTTTGCACTAAGGATTTATGTATGTATTGAATTGTAATTTTGCCTCTTTGTAGAAGTCTACACAAAGTTGTTTTCATATCCTGCAATTAAGCTTGTTGCAGAAGACAATTTGGCAAGTTATGAAATCCTGACCATATATAGAATTGCTACACAGACCAATTGTTGCATTACAGTTTTCTGTAAATTCTACAACTGGTAGTGAAAATGCTAGGAACTAAACAATGATGCATCTCTTACTACAAATTGTGACTTTTCCTAATATTTTATTATAGTTTTGTAACTCGTTTCTTAGTGTCTGCATATGAAACTGATTTGATTTGAATTCTTGTTCCAGTGGAAAATGCCCTGTATGCAACACATTACTGGAATCAATTCAGCTGAGTGTGGAAGAATATCACTTATTAAGAGAGTGTGTGATGAATGACATTATTCAAGGGACAGATACATTTAAAAAGACAACTCCTCAGGTAAGCAGTGTCATTTGCTTCATACAATCATAGAATGCCACAGTGTGGTACAGGCCATTTGGCCCAACAACTCCACACCAACCCTTCAAAGAGTAATCCACCCCAGGCCATTCCCCTACCCTATTACTCTACATTTACCCCTGACCAATGCACCTAAACTACACATCCCTGAACACTGGGCAATTTAGCATGGCCAATTCACTTAACCTGCACATCTTTTGGGAGGAACCCCATGCAGACACAGGGAGAATGTGCAAACTCCACACACAGTCGCCCAAGGCTGGAATCGAACCTGGGTCCCTGGTGCTGTGAGGCGGCATGCTAACCACTGAGCCACCTGGTTTCAAGGTTGTGTTTGCAAGTTATAAACATTTACAGCAGCTGTCTGTTCAGTTAAAGAATTATTTGGCCCAGCTTAAGTTTTAATTATTGTAAGATTGATTTTGAGCTTCGGCAGAGCTGCAAATAACTTCGGATATTTGCTTTGCTCTCAATCCCAAAAGATGCGCAGAGAGATTTGACACGTACATTTCTGGGTGCGTTATTACTGCTCCCTAAAAGTTTGGTTGGAGTAAGTAGCATGTTCAGCAGAGTTTTCACCATCCCATAACTTGCATCACAAATATTAAGAGTTCCAAGATAATAATTTACACTATTTTTTGCCTGCTTTGAATAAAGTTTACTTCCCAAATGTACTACAAAGCCAGTATAGTTTGAATGAAATTACTATTTAAGTGTGTTGTAGAGGTAGGACTTAAGTAATGTCTTCAAGGAGTTTTCATAGAGGTCTAGTAAAATAACTCCAGAGGTTATGGCTGGAGTGGAGTACTAAAATTGTGGATTCACAGGAGTCCACAGTAGGAAGAGTGCAGATAGTTTGGACAGCTGGAGGAGGTTACAGAAATAGGGAGAATCAGGACAATGGATGAATTGAAAACAAGGATGAGGATTATAAAATCAATATTGGTAGTCAAGTAAATCAGTATGTATGGGTGACGGCTTGGATAAGACTTGGTCTAAGTTAAGATATGGGTAGCAGATTTATAACAGCGGAATGGGAAGCTGGCCAGAGAGAAACAAGTGGATAGCCAGAAACTTCTACCCCTGACGGAAATGTCTATCATGAGGGGGCAGAATTTTAAGGTTTTGGGGAGATATCAGAGGTAGGTTCTTTACTCAGAGTGGTGGGTGCGTGAAAGTGGTAGTAGAATCAGATACATTAGGGACATGTAAGCCGTTCTTGGATAGGTACATGGAAGTTAGTAAAATGAAAGGTATGTAGGTTAGTCTGATCTTAGAGTAGGATAGAAGCCTGGTACGACAAAGAGGGTCGAAGGGCCTGTACTGTGCTGTCCTGTTCTATGTTCTAAATGTTGGTCATCAAATCTAGAGATAATGTAGGCAAGCCTATGGACTGGAATATAGTTGGAAACAGGTGATGAAAATAGGCAGTCTTGGTAAAGGAATAAAAATGCGAATTCAGTCAGTTACAATATGTTCAGTTATAACAAGAATCATTCCCACCTCTGACTTAGTATTAACAAAGCTCCCCTGCAAGTGACATTGTCATTTGACCACATATCCGATACAGCTGCAACCTATGCACTGCTACCCCTAGTTTGTAAACTTTTTAAATTGGCGGTCAAATCTATTTTTTAAGAGCATTATTATGGCACCAATCTTGGAAGCTGCCAAACTAACTCCTAGCAAGGTCTGTTTGCCTCTGTTGAGCAAATGCTATCTTTTCCTCTTTTTTACCTGCAATAATTTATCAGCAAAAGGATGGGCCAATGGGCTGAGAAGTGGCAGATGGAGTTTAATTCAGATAAATGCGAGGTGCTGCATTTTGGGAAGCAAATCTTAGCAGGACTTATACACTTAATGGTAAGGTCCTAGGGAGTGTTATTGAACAAAGAGACTTTGGAGTGCAGGTTCATAGCTCCTTGAAAGTGGAGTCACAGATAGATAGGATTGTGAAGAAGGCATTTGGTATGCTTTCCTTTATTGGTCAGGGTATTGAGTACAGGAATTGAGAGGTCATGTTGCGGCTGTACAGGACATTGGTTAGGCCACTATTGGAATATTGCATGCAATTCTGGTCTCCTTCCTATCAGAAAGATGTTGTGAAACTTGAAAGGGTTCAGAAAATAATTACAAGGATGTTGCCAGGGTTGGAGGATTTGAGTTATAGGGAGAGGCTGTTTTCCCTGGAATGTTGGAGGCTGAGGGGTGAACTTACAGAGGTTTACAAAATTATGAGGGGCATCGATAGGATAAATAGACAAAGTCTTTTCCCTGGGATGGGGGAGTCCAGAACTAGAGGGCATAGGTTTAAGGTGAGAGGGAAAAGATATAAAAGAGACCTAAGGGGCAACTTTTTCATGCAGAGGGTGGTACATGTGTGGAATGAGCTGCCAGAGGAAGTAGTGGAGGCTGGTATAATTGCAACATTTGAAAGGCATTTGGATGGGTATATGAATAGGAAGGGTTTAAAGGGATATGGGCCGGGTGCTGGCAGGTGGGACTAGATTGGGTTGGGATATCTGGTTGGCATGGACGGGTTGGACCGAAGGGTCTGTTTCTATGCTGTACATCTCTATGACTCTAATTTTGCAGATAACTAAGACTTTTTTTTATATATTTCAAAAATATACTTTATTCATAAAATAATTTGATGGTCTGTACTGTTGGACATGCCATACATATGTAAACATTCCATTTCTTCGCATATCAAAACAGAGTAATCATTCCTATTTACAGGTCTGTACGATTACATTTTTAGCTGAGGCGTCAGCAGAGCCCAAATGACTGCGTGGGCCCCCTGTTCTTCTTTAGGCAGGCTGACATTATACGGTGGTCTTTCCCCACCACGCCTTGGCGGCAGCTGTCCCAAGCTTTAGCGCATCCCTCAACAACTCTTTGAAATAAGAGAAACTAAGTTTTGTTTTCTTATTTAAGTGGCTGGGATTTTGTTACCCTTTTAATTACCTAAGCACAGTACAGCAGCTGTGACCAACCAGCTCAGAGTCTGCCACATGAACAGAGGAGATGTTAATCTCCTGGTTATTTTGGTCAGCCAAGATTTTCCTGTTTGGGGTTGTTAACCTGGACCAATCAATGAAGTCAATCTGATTCCAATTACTACAGCTACTTTGTGTACCCAAAGGATAAGTGAAGTGAGTAAGGAGTTTGGAGATAAAATGGATGTGTATTTTTTTTTGCTTTTATATCCTTTTCAGACTATAGTAACTGAGCCTTACTCTGATATCAGAGCAGAGGCTGGTTGTCAAGAAATGAGTGAGTGCTTTATCCTAATTTGAATAGGTTTATTTAAAGTTTTTGTATGGTAGGTCAGTTTGACCTTATGGAACATATGCCCTGCAGAATGTGGTAGATTGTGGATTTGCTTGGCATGAATGCATCTGTGGTAAGTGTCATGAGCTGCACAAACTTGAACTCTGGGTTTTGCACTCTAAGAACTTGAGTTGAATCATTAGGTGAGTCAGACAGCTTTGTGAATAGTTCATTAAGGGAGGTGATCACACTGCAGGTTAGGGGTGTACAGATATGGAGAGGAAATGGCAGGCCACCTAGCAGTTTTCGAGAGCTCTGCAGGCAGAGCAGGAATTTGCTGAGTCTATCTTGCTTGCTAATCAGCTTCCTATTTTGGATACCAATGATGGTTTCTCAGATGAGTGCAGGGAAATCTCAGGCACCAAGGGTAATGCAACTGTAAAGGAGGGGAGGAGGCTGAGTGAAAGAGAAACAGTGAGAGGAATTGCATAGGCAGGGGATCAAACAACTAGTAAATATGACTCCAGATGGAATGTTTCCTTTCTGGTGTCAGGGTCACAAATTACAGAGCAGCTATAGGACATCCTTCTGGGGGAGTGTGAACCACCAAAGGTTGTGGTTCACCCCAGTACCAAAAATATAGCTGGAAAAGGGGATGAGATCTTGAATAAAGTATAGAATGTCCAGAAAAGAAATCTCAGAATTATACTCAGTGGTGAGTACAAAAATAGAAGGTTGATTTGAACATGTGGCTGTAGAATTGGTATTGGAAGGAGGCCATCAGATATCTGAGGCATTTGGGTCTGGTTTAGAGGTAGATAGGATGTGTGCAAGCTGGAAGGGTTACACTTTGACAGGACCCTTATTAATATTTACACAGGAAGATTTGCTGGGGTTCAAAAGATTTGGGAAGTTGAGAACCAAAGGGTAACTCCAAATTGGAACAAAGGAAAAATAACAACAAAAAGTAACAATCAAGTGAATCTAAAACATGTAAAAAGTATGTATGTAAGTTGGAATTTTGAATAATGTCCATAAAACAAAGTTAAGGGAATCCAACTGGTACGACTGCAACTTTAAAAATACAATTTTTAATGAGTATGATTTAATTTCCATTACAGAAACAAGGCTGCAGGGTGAGTAAGACAAGGAACTAAATATTCAAGGCCTTTGTAACATTTCAGAAGGACTAGCAAAAAGGAAGAGGAGGTGATATTATGTTGATCATGAGGGATGGGATCAGTATGCAAATAAGGAAGGATCATCAAGGAATGAAGTAAATGTGGAATCTTTTTAAGTGAAATTAAGACAGTGATGGACAGCAAACACTTGTAGGAATGGTTTATTTGTTACTGCATGGCGTTAATCAGGAAATTAAAGAATCGTGCTGTTATCATCTCAGCTATTAGATGAGTCCTGAATTAAACCCTGAATGAAATCTGGATGATAGGCTGTATTTTGTTTTCTTATATTCTGTGGTGGTCTTCCACTGAAACATGAACACAAGGCTTCAGATTCTATTATAGAAACAAAATAGAAGTTTATTACACAAGAAATAAATATGAAAATGAACCAAATTGTTACATATTACACACAAATTGTGAATGAAACTCAACATTGGCAGCAGCTGTTTGGAGAACAGAGTTAAGTTTTCGAGTTCAGGGATTCTTCCTCAATGTTAACTCTGCTTTCTCTTCACAACTGTCACCAGACTTGCTGAGTTTCAGAAGCAAATTCTGTTTATATTTCAGATCTCCAGCTTCTACAGTTCATTGTGTAATTTATTTACAGGTATATTTTGAAGTCTATCAAACTGTTATATCAGAAAAAAAATCTCATCCACACCTCCCAAACCGTTATTTCACAGTTACTCAAAAGTCCAGAGAAATGACTTGCCTATAAAAATCTGTAGATTTGAGTTAACTGTTTCTCCATATTATTCTCATGATCTGAGACCTTTTCTCTGGACCACACTCTCAAGTGAGAGCTTAGACTTTAGTCTTGTAATAATATACAAAATGCTAACCAAACATTCCTGGCCTGAAAGCTTCATAAAGTAACTGCTCTGAACAAACTTCTTTTTTTTCCAGGAGAAACTATATTTATTTTGAATTTTGAACTGTTCAAAAGCTTTTTATGCTATATTTGTAAATTTGCTCCCCTATCTTCTGTAAAGTTAATGACTTAATGTTTTCTCCCCTTTCATAAACTAGTAAAGTACTGGAGGGGGAAGAAAACAAAACTTTCATTAACATTCCAGGAGACAGTTGTTTAAATATGGTGTTTCTGCAAATACTGACAGAGTTGATATTTAATAAAAGTTAATGAAAATGTATAAGCCTCATTGTAAATATCAATCTGTAACCTTATCTTCAAATGAAGTTCTCCGTAGATTTGAGCCAGCTTAATAAGCAATTAAAATTAAAATTGCTATTGACAAAGAAGACCTCAGCACAATAAAACACGCCAGGTCCGACCAATGAACTTTTTGAGAAATCTTGATAAACTAGTCAAGACTCAAATCAATTATGAGTGAAACACAAGATCAGAATATAATTAGGAATTTGTCTTTCAGCAAAAATTGAAAATGCAATTCATCACTTCTTAAGTAGATTCAGGGTCCAGAAAAGTTAGCAGTAGATAACAACAATATTAAAAAGTCGTTGATGACCATCTCTCACCAGCTCTGACTTTCAGTTCTCATTCAGCTATTGAGCTATAGAGAGAGGCTGTTTTCCCTGGAGCATCGGAGGCTGAGGGTTGAACTTAGAGGTTTACAAAATTATGAGGGGCATGGATAGGATAAATAGACAAAGTCTTTTCCCTGGGGCTGGGGAGTCCAGGACTAGAGGTTTTGAGTTTAGGGTGAGAGGGAAAAGATATAAAAGAGACCTAAGGGGTAACCTTTTCACACAGAGGGTGGTACGCATATGGAATGAGCTGCCAGAAGAAGTGGTGGAGGCTGGTACAATTGCAACATTTAAAAGGCATTTGGATGGGTATATGAATAGGAAGGGTTTAGAAGGATAGAGGCAGAGTGCTGGCAAGTGGGACTAGATTGGGTTGGGATAGCTGGTCGGCATGGATGGGTTGGACCGAAGTGATTGCTGGGCCTCTTGCTGAGATATTTGTATCATCGATAGTCACAGGTGAGGTGCTGGAAGACTGGAGGTTGGCTAACGTGGTGCCACTGTTTAAGAAGGGTGGTAAGGACAAGCCAGGGAACTATAGACCAGTGAGCCTGACGTCGGTGGTGGGCAAGTTGTTGGAGAGAATCCTGAGGGACAGGATGTACATGTACTTGGAAAGGCAAGGACTGATTAGGGATAGTCAACATGGCTTTATGCTTGGGAAACCATGTCTCACAAACTTGATTGAGTTTTTTGAAGAAGTAACAAAGAGGATTGATGAGGGCAGAGCAGTAGCTGTGATCTATATGGACTTCAGTAAGGTGTTCCATGACTCTGTGAAACATCAACTCAATTTCTGTATGGCAGCTGAGTCAACACTTTTTATTTCAATTTTATTTGACTATCAACTTGTAGCCAGCAGATGGTGCTTTTGTCACAAACTTCCCATATATTTTCTGATTTGTTTATCAGTCTTGACTCCAACACAGAAAAACCAATTTTTTTAAAAATTAGCATTTTAATCTTCAACTTTCTATATAAGATTTATTCGTTTGATTTTGGACTCACAGCCATTTGCATAGCGTTATGAGATGATATGAAATGCATTGCCTGAAAGGGTAGGTTGAATCTTCTTCAATGAAAACTTCGAAAAGACAATTGGGTAAACACTTTTTTAAAAAAATGACTCTGCGGAATTGTGGGAAATTAAAGCAAATTAAAGCAAGGCATAGACACAATGACCTCCAGTGCTGTGTGATTGTGTTCCCAAAGTTTTGAATAATAGCATTCTGGATACAGCTGCAACGATATATGCAAAAGAAATGTTGGCAGCTGTATTTATGATTACCTTTTTGCCTCTGCTTGCTCCCATCACTCTGTGCCAAAGTATGTATAGTAGAAATGAATCTGGATTTTATCGATCAGCACAGATCACATTTTAACTGTCTGTACTAACACAATTTCAGTTCAAAATATGGCATTTGTATTATTTGGAATAAACAAAAGAAAAGCCTATTTTAATCTCCATGTTTCTGACATGCAGCAACTGACCCCTCTCAGGCTGCTTCATTAAAAAACATCGTTCTCCTTCAGTAATAAAGTTAAGAGACATTGAGATAAATTGTAATGTCAACCTGAACTAAATTTGCTTCAAGTAAGTGTCAGTCCAGCAGTCTTTCTATGCTTAGTTCCTCCTCGTGTGTTTTACTCACCGAACCATCCAGAAACTTAGTATCTGGTAAAATACATAAATTAAATGTATCCCTGACAGCTTGTGTATATTATGTGTCTGTCAGACAGATCAGGAAGGCCTTAATGTTAATTCTCAATTTCCAGGGTAAGCTTAACTAATCTAAGTTTTGGCCTGAATATTTCATTTCAGTACAAATACAGTATAGCTTGACAGATTATTCTGCCCAGCCCTGGCCCTGTTTTGAGAAATATCATCAGATTTCTAATACAGTCTCTAGTTTGATTAGGAAAGTGTACATTTGGGAAAGAGGTGATGGTATGCTGCATCTGAAAATCGCACACTTGTGGCAGCTTAAATGGCCACTCATATATTCAGAATCTATAGAGGAGGATGTCATTTGGGAGGAAGAGACTTCATTGAATATCCTTATCAACAAAAATGGAAGCAAAGCTTTTACTACAAAACACTGAAACATTCACAACAACCTTTGATCAGTAGTGCTAAGTGAACCTTCTTGGTTTCCTCATGAGATTTCAACCAATGCAAATTTCTAGTTGTCAATTTGTTGTCTCCAAGTTATATCAAAAAAGTGATTGAACTTCTTGAATATAGTAAAGTCTTAAGTCCTGTACACAAGATCTAGCTACATTGCTCGCAAAGCTGTTCCAACATATCTATAACACTTACATCCATAACAATGTGGAAATTTGCCTGCATATGTTCTTTCCATTAACTATTCGTACCTTTTTCTTCATCTATCGAATGTGGTGTAACTGGCTCTGAATCTCATTACAGTTTTGGTCCAAACATAGTCAAGTGCTGAATTGCGGAGGTGAGGTGAAAGTGACTTATTTTGGCATCAAGGCAACTTTTGACTGAATGTGGCACTGTGGAGCCCTGGCTAAATTGAGATGAATGAAATTCTGGGGGAAGTTTTCCATTGGTTGGTGTCATACCTAGCACAAAGGAAGACAACTATGGTTGTTAGACAGTAAACATCTGACCCACAGGATGTTGCTGCATGGTTCTTCAGGGTAGACACAACCATCTACTTCATCAATGACCTTCACTCCATCACAAGGTCAGAAGTGGGAATTTTTGCAGATAGTTGTAATATTCAGTGCTTCTTATAACTCTTAAGGTACTGAAGCAGTTTCTGCATGTATGCAGCAGCTGGAGTAGAGTGGTGCTAGAAAAGCACAGCAGTTCAGGCAGCATCCAAGGAGCAGGAAAATCTACGTTTCGGGCAAAAGCCCGAATACAGGCAGAGTGCCTGAAGGGTGGAGAGATAAATGAGAGGAGGGTGGAGGTTGGGAGAAAATAGCATAGAGTACAATAGGTGAGTGGGCGTGGGGATGAAGGTGATAGGTCAGGGAGGAGGGTGGGGGAAGGTAGCAAAGAGTACAATGCGTGGATGGGGGTGGGATGAAGGTGATAGGTTAAAGAGGAGGGTGGAGTGGATAGGTGGAATGGAAGATAGGCTGGTAGGACAGGTCATGGGGACGGTGCTGAGCTGGAAGTTTGGAACTGGGGTGAGGTAGGGGAAGGGGAAATGAGGAAACTGGTGAAGTCCACATTGATGCCATGGGGTTGAAGGCATATGTATGTAGCAACACCTGGGCAACATTCAAGGTTGATAAGTAGGAGATAATATGCATAGCACACAGATGCCAGAAAATAGCCTCTGCAACAAAAGAGAAATTTAACCATCCCTGCTTGGTAATCATTAGTGAAGTCCCATTCATATCCCTAGAGGTTCTCAGTGACTAGAAACTGAACTGCATAAGCCATGTAATTATTGTGGCTACAAGAGTAGGACAGAGGCTTGGAATTCTGTCATGAGCAACTTGACTTTTGATTCCCAAGGCCTGTCTACAAGGCACCAGTCATGAGTGTGATGGAATACCCTCCACTTGCCTGGATAAGTAATGCTCTAACAGCATTCTAAAACTATCTGGACTATCCAAGTCAAAGCAATCCATTTGATTAATAATCCAACTAGCCTCTTAAATATGCACCTTTTCCCACCTCAGTGAGCCATGGCACCTGTGTATATCATCTGTAAGGCGTACTGCATTTAACTTCCTTTGGCAGCATTTTCCAATTGCAACTTCTGCCACTTAGAACAAGGATGGTAGGTTCATTAAAACACCACCTCTTGCAAGTTTCTCTCCAAAACGCACAGCATCTTAATTTGGCACTAAATTGCCATTGCCTCACAGTTTCGAGTTAGAATCTGAGAGCTCCTTTTCTATCATCGCCAGCAAGACATGGACTGCAGTGGATGAAGAAAGCAGCTTAATACCACTATTTCAAAGGCAATAGTATCATCAAATGGTTCTTTCTTATTTACAGATGCTTTATTTAGGTTCTGACAGGATCTCTTACCTTCAGATTTTCTTACAATGCTGGCCCAAGTATGAACAGAAGTGGGGAGGAAAGAATGACTTTCCTTGACTTGAAAGCTGCATTTTGTCAAGGTGGGAACCAACAAATTCTCATAAAACATGAGCCACTAACATCAGGGGAGAAAGCTTGCAGCAGACTAGAGTACAGGAATATAGTTATTTGTTAGAGGCAAGGACAGTGGTCAGTGGACCTGCTTGCGGATCATTGCACAGTGTTCAATTCCATTTGCAATTCCTCTAAAGTAGTCTCTGCCTGCATAAAGCAAGATCTGCTCAACATTTCAGTCCAATATATGTGGCATAATATTTAATAATTGTGCCTGTTGACAATCTTCCCCATAACATAATTTAATTATCACCTTATTGCATTCAATGGCAATAGTATCACTGGAATCCATAAGGTGATTTGATGTAGATACTGCTGACATTTGGAAATGACTTTGTGGTGGCACAAGAATGAAAGTTGGTCTGTGCAGAGAATATAAATTATTTTATGTAATAGTTTAGAGATTGAGCCATGCCTATTTTTGGGAATAGAGGGTACACAATTTGTGCCCTTTAGTAACTGAATGGTGAAATCAGAGATTCTCCAGATAATGAGTATCTAGTTTCATTTGAGTATCGCTAACAAAATGTGAAGAACTCATTAAATGAAGATGACTCCCAGGTTTATCTCATTATCACAGACGCAGTGGCATTTGGGAAGTGTTGTCAGAAACCAGGAGAGGATCCCAGAATGTGAGGATGTTTGGAGCATTTAGAGAGGTAAAACAGTGGATTGAGCAGGGGTTGTGGGATTGAGAGAATCAAAGTTTGAGTGAAGCAGGCTGGGGTGCGGATTAGAGAACGTCTGAAGAGGAGTAATCTGAACCCATTTTGGGTAAGAGAGGTGGCAAGGGTTGAGGTGAGTCAGATGGACATGAAATATCAGGGGAGTTCAATTGTGTTAAGGTAGACAGCTGGAGGAGACCATCCAGTTTCAGGAGATGCATAGTTGAGGCACGGGAGCTACAGTCCGAAGTTAGCAGAGGCATAAGGGGGCCATCACGAGTTGAGAAGGAAATAGGGCTTGGGGAGAATTCTGGGATTTGGTAGCTTTAGTGATTTATATTTGAGAGAAGCATGAGTGCTCTTACTTAGGTCTCTGTATTTAAAGGTCATCTATAAGATTAGTTTCCCTGAGTACAATAAGTGGTGCAATGGAAATAAAAACAGAAAATGCTGGAAAAACTCAGCAGGCCTAAAAGCATCTGCAGGAAGTGAGAAGTAGAGTTAATATTTTTGAGTTCAATCTGACAACTCTTTAGAGCAACGGTGGATTGTGGAAGAATGGGCTGCCAGCAGTATAGGAGTTATACCTCATATTTTTATATGCGTTGTACAGCCTCTTTATTCTCACCAAGTTGGCATTATACTTGCAGCTGGAAACGTGCATGTTTCTATCTGTTCTGTTGGGACTTTAGTTTCGATAAACCCAGAAAATGGGTATTTGTAGATAAGTTTCTTTGTTTACGGAAATTGCTTTGGCTGTTTTCCAAAAATACACTCTCTCTTCATTGTCAGCCAGTATTTGCAATTTTATTTTTTAACAGAAGAGGAGGTACCATTTCACTCTCGCTGAACATTTTTGCTTATTAAGACATTTTTTACGTATTGTATTCTTTTTCTTGATCTGTTGTTAGAAAATAATTTTATATCATTGTCAGTAAAACAATGCAGCATTATTAAACATGTTCTTTTAAATTCTGTTAACTGTCACAAAAGAATTTTTGTGGAGGTATTTTTAACAACAAAAATATAATTCTAGAGGCATTGATTTTGTGATCCTCTTCATTTATTTGTGTTGTGCTTAATTACTTAGTTGCGTTTGTGTTTTGAGTTCCTTTAGACATGTTTGTGGATATTGTGAAACTAGGGATTGATTAAGGCATAGAAGGTGTGGTTTCTTTTAGCTTGCATTCAAGGATTGTGCTGAATTCCCTGAGATAATTGCCAAGTAACTAAACTCAAATGAAAACATCAAGTTGGACAGTAATAGAGTCCTTCATGCAATCAGATTCGCTCTTAGCATATTAATCCTTTAATTATGAACTTTTCCAAAAACTGCTCATCATTATCAGGGATGGAATGAAACATGAAATTTCAATTTGTTGAATGTTTGCCAATAATAAAATATTACCAGAGTAAGGAGCAGCTTAATGACATAGAATCCTATTCTACTTTTTCTTAACATCAGAAAGCAGGTGAAAAACAAACTTTAACCACAGTATTAAAAATACTTACTTTAAATGCCAATAACATAAGAATGACATGTAAAAAGCAATGGTCTGTTCAATAAGTAGCTCTTTCAGAGCATATTTAAATATCAGAAATAGAATTAAGGTAGATAAAAAGAATTCCATGTTTCACAGCCTGAAGATTAAAAAGAACTGGCTGCTACATACGCACAGAGGGGTGGATTTCATCCCTGAGATTCTATGTTATTTCAATGAACTTCTCAGTAAGCTTTTGCTACAAGCTTTTACATCTGGTAGTAAACATTTAATGTGTCTGGAGATGGTGAGCTATTGCTCTTTGTTAACAATTCTTAGAATTTCACTGCCTGCTTTTCTCCATTTTTCCTTGGGCACAAAACAGTCATTTATGATACTATTGTAAAACATTTCAGAAAGACAAGCTTACTTACTTTTTCCTTTGGGTATGTTTATATTACTGTCAAGGAAAGCATTAAAAATAGTGGAAGAAGCTTAAGCATTTAAGTAGCATGGCAAAGTTTACTCTGCAAATTTCTTTGATAGAATAGCAATGTTATATTTTCCCCACTAGGCATAAAATTATCATCAGACCAAGTAAAGAAATTAGAAATAGATGAGGTTAATATACAAAATAAAAATGAGCAGAAGGTAAAGGTTGAATCCCAAAGCAAATGGGTATAAGCTGAAAAACTGGCTGGAATAACAGGAACAGATTTGGATAAAATAATTCCAAGAGAAAGGAGTAATGTTATCTATGAACGAAAGACAAAATGCATGTTTGGTGTGCTCAGTTTGGGAAATTAACTGGGAGCAAACCTGTCACAAGATGATATAGACTTGGCCATAAATTAAGCAGCAGCAGACACAAACCTTTACCCACTAAGCATGCGAAGAAATATTCTGGCTTGTCCATTAAAGTGTAAGTGAATTTTTAAAGATCATAATTACTGAGACAACAGTTCTGACACTAAATTTACTTTTGTAATGTTACCTTGTATTCCTGCAGGTGATTGCTAGATAACTGTAAACTTGCAACCCTTGTTCACAAAAATCTATGAAGATGAGCCCAGCAACTCCAGCCAGTTTATTTAATGTGGGGAAGCCTGTAGAAACAGTAACTTTGAACAGAGTTAATGGTTACTTGAGCAAGTACAGATTCATTGAGGAAAGCAAGCATGAATTTTCTGGCTGGAAATTCTGTTTGATTAGCTTGCTGAAGTTTGTTTTTGAAGAGGTATCAGAGAGGATGGTGGGGGCAGTACTGTTGATTTGATGTTAATAGACTCCCAAAAGGTACTTGATGCAATGATGCAATGCAGCAAAGCAGACATAGGAATAAAGTTTTAGTTTGTGAATTTAAAGAGACAGTAGACATGGATGAAGAATTGACTGAGTGACAGGTAACAGATCATTTAATGGATATTTTTGGGTTTGGAGGAATGTTTGTAGTGGATTTCCCAGGGATCAGTGTTAAGAATTTAGTTTTCCTAATCTATATTAACAACCTAGACCTGGGTAAAGTTTTTTGATTTTTGTGAATAGTACAATACTTGGAGGCATTGTGAACTGTGAAGATATTAGTGGAGAACTTCAAACGACATGGACATTCCAGTTTGTGGATAGGGCTTATGGGTATCAAATGAAGTGAAATGTAGAGAATTGTGAGGTGATACGTTTTGCTATAAGAAAAATAATAAAAATAAAAGGTGCTACTCAAAAGAGGGTGCAGGGGCAGAGGGACCTGGGTCATTAAAAGTAGCAGAATGATTTGACTGAGCAATTAATAAAACCATAAATAAATAATATTTCAGATGTTAACTTGTTTGATCATTTGGTATAAAATCAATTTCTCACTTGTGGGATTTGCCAAGATTCATGTTAGAAAAATCGAAAATGCATTTACAGATTCTGTATAAATTGGAATCCACAGATTTTCATAATATATTCATGAAATATATTTAATACATTTTGACAATTGGTTTTAATTGCCTTTTTAAGGAACTGCAACATTTCCAAACTTTTGTGAAAAACCGTCCGCCTTATGATATTGTAATTGATGGATTAAATGTCGCTAACATCGCACCCAAGGGTAATCAGTCCAAAATTGTGAGTATTGGGGAGCTCAAAAAATTTGTTTATGCTTTTACCTATTAATATTTGTGGAATTATCAATGTCACAATTATGCAAAATAGGAAAATACTAACCTACTGAAATGGAATGGCACCAGGTATGGTGTTTACGTGGGAAATATTCTGACACACAAGTTACTATCTTTTAGAATTTTGAGGTGGTTTCATAAGGTATATAAATTTGTTGGCCATATTAAGATGTTATCCATTTTAATACCTATTCTGTTTATTTAAAAACTATACATTAGCTATAGACAAAAGTAGTACACAGCAAATAGAAGGGTAGGAATTCTAATTGTACAAAAGGTCAGACTGTGAGAAATGCAGAATTGTGAGAGTTGGTACAAACCAATGGAGGAATTAAATCCATCCAAAGCCAGAAAGTTGCACATTTAATTTTTTTGCTACTGTTCAGTTAAGTATCAGTGTCCTGAGTTACCAAAATTAAAACTGGTCGCAATTTGAATCACTATCCAGAGGCTGTTGCTCAGAATATCAAATTTGGGATAATTTTCATAATTCTACAAGAATATTTTCATGCCATCATTTCTGTTCCATCGTATTCTGTCTATTTACACATGGTGACTGTTTAGATTTTTTTTCAATGAATAATCTCCCATTTTTTAATTTTAGATTTTCACTTGTCAGTCCTTCATCAGTTAGGCAAGGGAGTTGCAGATTATGGTGGCAGGCAAGAAAGTGGAGTTGATGCTTTGGTTGGAGCAGTTATGATCTTGCTGAATGATGGTGCAGGCTTGAAAGGCCAAATTAACTGCTGCTCCTTGTTTTAAGTTCTTAAAGAATTAGGCTATTAACTGCAAATGTAAATAACTAGTATTGGGCTTAAAAACTATGTCTTCAAACCTGATCGTTAAGGGTAAATTAGACAAGACAACGAGCAATTGAAGTGAAGTGGAATAGTACATGAAAAACAGGTCTTATGCAAAAACAACCTACTTTGGCTGCGGAGTGTATCTGCCTAACCTTGAGCGTCGGTGGGAACTGTCTGCTTATATGGTCTATATAGGGCTACCTGGATTTTGTTTTCCACCTATTGTTGGGGATTGGAAAAGTACCGAAATTATGATGAAATGGGATTCAGCACATGACCCAAGATTCATGATAGTGTTAATATCGTGAACTTTGCCCTGCTCACTGGACTTCATATCACTACGCTGGCATTAGTATGACTGATGCTGTGGAATCTGATATAGAACTCCAAGTTCCACTGTTCCCACAGTCCCTGACAGATAGAAAGGCAGTGTGAGACTCATATGTTTATCTCCGTTGTTTAACCTAGTTATTTAACTTAGTTGTATGAGTAGTGTAAACTAACTAATATCAATTCATAAATGTACTGTATTAGGTATTTTAACCCAATAAATTAGCTACGTATTGAAGTGTACAGGTCGTCTTGCAATCATTTTGATCAAACCTTAAAGAACTTGTTAGGTATTTTTTGCTTGGCAATACTGTAACTTAGAGGTACCTGATGGAATTGGATTTGTATTGCTCCTATCTAGTCACCAAACGTAGCCCACCTTTAACAGCATAGTTAAGGTCAAAATATCAACGTCTTTGCTCAACCACGTGCAATAAAGCTGTACTGTTAAATACTTTTTTTTTAAAAAATGTGCAGTGTAAGTTACAGGAAGGAAAATGTAGTGACAACTGTGGTACCTCTCTCACACCAGAAGTTGTGGGTTTAACTTTCACTTCAAGACTTCAGAAATGCTTAAGTTCCAATGGTGTACTATTTTTCAAATGTGATGCTAAATTTTGGTCCTATTTCCATTCTTCTGTAGACACTGAAACTCCCATAACATTATTTTGACCTGAAGCATTAACTGAAGCGCCTTGCTCAATACTTATTCCTCAATGAACATCACAGAAAAACAGAATACCTGGTGAAATTTGCCAGAAGACAAGCCCACGTCATTTCAAATAAATCTGTGCAAAGGCAAATCCATATAACCTACTTTTCTTTAATTCATTCACAAAATGTGGACATTGACTGAGGCTGTATTTATTGCCTATGTCTAATTGTCCTTGAGAAGATGGCGGTGAGTTACCTTTCATTTACTGCAGTCTCAGGAGTAGGGATATCCGCAGTGTTATCGGGAAGGGAGACTTTTTACACAAGGCAATATTGGACTTGCATATGAAGTTGTATATATTCTATCATCCAAGTTCTACTGTTCTTGGATCATTTTTGTTCTATCATAAATATCACACAGTTCAGATTCCAATGTCAAAGGTTTGTTGTAGAGTTTAAGTTGACAACAAAATCACTTGCTGCAGGCATTTTCTGAAAAGCACTTCTTTAGACCATTTCATCAAGCCCTCCTCCCCTAAACTGTGTGTTTGGGACTTTTTCATCAGGACATGGTCCACAAACCATGTCCCATAGGCTGTATTGTGTGTCAGTTGCCTATACAATAATGTTTGGCCGCTGTGGATTTTATTTTTTTCTTTGTGGTTAAGTTTTATAGTGTGAAATCTTGTGAAATTCTTGCTTTGATCTGTTTTTAAACACTAGCTAACTCTATGGTGTTTACAAGAATGATCATGTTACTGTTTATTTTAATTTGTGATCTGCAAGTGCTGTAGATCCTACATTATGATAGTGATACTTGATAAGTACTTAATTGGTTGGAAAGCAATTTGAGGCAGTCTGGAGTTATGAAAAGTGGTATATTAATGCAAGGTTTTTTCTTTAAAAGAGTTAGGCAGTATTTCGATCTTGAGTAATACTCAGCAATGCAAAATAAACTCACCGTAAATAAGGATACTATAGGCTATCTGATCCACGTATTACATTCTAACTCCCCAAAATATAAAATCTATTCATATCTGAAGTATCTGTCGTTTTTGCCTCCATGACCTGCGTAGTAGGTATTCTTTCTATTCATCTCCTTTTAGGGAGGATGGTGCATGGTGGTAAAGTCAGTGAACCAGCAATCTAGAGATCCAGGTATGAGGTTGCTGGTTCAGTTTCCACCATGTCAACTGAATTAGCATAGAATTTAAATCAACAATCAGGAATATACAACTGGCCTGGTAATGATGGCCATTGTAATTGTGAACAATTATTGTAAAAGCCCCACTGATCTGTAAGGGAAAAGGAAATCCTCAAATGGTTTGGCCTAAGTGTGGCTCCAGACCCACAGTAATTCGATTTACTCTTAACTGCCCCCTGAGGTTCCCCAGCAAGCATTCAGTTCAAGGGCAATAAGAATGGACAATGAATGCTGATTGCCCAAATCCTGTGAAAGAACAAAGAAGGGAAAATAAGTTAAGAGGATTGTCCTGATAAGTGGTTTAAACTAACACTTCTCTAATTGAAATGCGAATTCTCTCACTATATTCTCCTTTATTTTTTGCTTTAATTTAAAATAATACTTGTGGTTTACAAATCAGTCTATAGCTTGGATCCTCTTTTGTGGATTAGAGGTAATAGGTATAGTTAACTCTAGCAGACTTGAGTCAACTTTATTTTCTTATTTAATTTTCCTCATTATGCTAGTTTTTATGCTGTCCATTGTGCAGATTGCCATCAATCTAAGATTGCTATTGTTATAATTTTGAATGGATTAATTGGCTATCTTCGACTTGGTCATTTATCAATCTTGTTAAATGTTTAGCCAACCTATCAAATTAAGCTCTAATATTTGCCTTATCAGCATAGTTACCAAATATGTTGAGCAGAGATTGTAGGACTGATTCCAATGCACCCAGTGACTTTGCTAGATTCTTTACCTGACATAATATTTAGAATAGTTTCTATTATTTTGCTATCCTTCATAGCATTGAATATACAAAATGGTATCATTCAGCAACTTATGAAATATCATGCTAGTCACGAATGTGTGTGAATTATAAATAGTTACAATCATATTGCATAAATTGGTTTCAGTGTGATTAATTTATACATGAATAATTTAGTTGGTAGCTTGTCTCAGGACTTGTGTTAACGTCATTGAAATGCATTGCAAATACAATTGAATTTGTCTTGCTTTCAAAATGTTGAATGATGAGTCATTTTAGATGTGTTTCCTTGGTAACAGTCCACCCATTTCATGTACATAGTAAACATTTATAATAGACGTAAAGCACCAGCATGACTCACCTTTTATCAGTAATTAGGAATCATGGTTTAGAAAATCCCAGTGAGACAGAAATCTAACAATATACAAGCACTCAGTGCATGCCCTATTCATGTGGGGGTAAATTAATGTTTGCATACAGTTTAAAATATAGCTAAAAATCACAACACCAATTTGATTCTGTGTCCTACGATCCTGCCCCACTAGCTACCTGACAAAGGATTAGCGTTCTGAAGGCTTGTACCTCCAAGTAAACCTGTTGGACTGTAACCCAGTGTGTGAATTTTGGCTTTGTCCACCCCAGTCCAACACCGGCACCTCCACATCAAATTTAAAATAATGCATTGAAGCCAAGTATTGTTGCACAGTCCATTTGACGTTTTGCTACTGTTCTAACTAATTTTTAAGGAGCATTTTTTAAAAAAACTTCTGTTAGCTTCAAAATATTATTATATGTTTGACATTTTCCCAGTCAGGTTTCCATACTGTCCTAATATTGAAATGAACAATCAAAAGAATAGACAGGTGAATCTCTGGTCACACACGAGACTCCAAGACATTGTTGTGTCTCTTTTGGGGTCTGTCTCCATTTGTCATTTTCTCCCCACCCTCCCCTACTTCAAAAAACACACGCACACATACTCTTTATCTTCATAATAAAGCAACTTTTTCCCAGCTACCATCAGTTCTCAGGATTGCTTGTACAGCTGGACATATCAGATGAATATTTGGCTAAGAGATGGCGCAAATGGGAGTGTTTCAAATTCTTGCAGCATTATGGCTGGTACTGGGGGAGGTGTGACCAGTTTAAACTAAACATGTTACACCTGGGCAAGACCAGGACTGACATTTTAAGGGGAATATTCACTAGAGAGGTTGGGGAGACTTTAAAATAAATGGCAGGGGATAGTAACCTATGCAAGGAGTCAGAGGAATGGGGGATCCAGGACAAGGACAAAAGACAAAAGGAGAATAAGAAAAGTGATAGGCAGCGAAATCAAAGACCAAGATCAAACAGGCATACTGAAAAATAATGGGAACTGGACAAATAATGTCAAAAAGACAAGCCTTAAGGCTTTGTGCCTTAATGTGCGGAGCATTCAAAATAAAGTAGATGAATTAACTGCACAAATAAATAAGAACAGATATTACATAGTTAGGATTATGGAGACATGGTTGCAAGGTGACCAGGGAAGGGAACTGAATATCAGTCAAAAAGGCAAAGGCCACCACCTTTGCATTGCTGGTTAAAAAGGAAATTAACACCATAGTGAGGAAGGATTTTAGCTCTAACAATGTGGAATCTATATGGGAATCAGCTTGCACATTCTGCAGGTGTGACATTAACATAGAGCAGTGCCATAAAGTAATATATCCGCCCTTTTATCTGATCATTGTGGCAAACGTGTCTGGCTTTATGACTGTTAAAGAGTCAAGGCAAGACAGAAGTACAGTGAGTCTGTAAATTCAGAATGACGCAGCAATGTGTACAACAAGGCAAAATAGAGATGTTGTGAACATCCACGTATGGTGTGGAGGTGCCAGTGTTGGAGTGGGGTGGACAAAGCCAGAAGTCATACAGCACCAAGTTATAGTCCATCAGCCTTATTTGAAATCACAAGCTTTTGAAGTGCTGCTGGAGGAGGAAGCAGTGAACTACAGCTACTCTGACTTTTGAGGCAGTTTCAAGCCATCTAGTTTCTGCCATGTGAAAGTATAGGAAATTACATAAGTACTAATGTAAATGCATGGAAATCAGCCTGTTGCCACTCAATCCTTAGATTCTCACCATTCAAACCTAGGATGGAAAATCAAACTTTTCTTCTCAAAATTAACAACCTTGCCACATTCTCCCTTCTGACTCGTCATTGTGCATGTTGTTTGGGACCTGGAAAAAGATCAATCCAAAATGTAGAATCTTCCATATTCGAGACGAGAAGGAACAAGGTGACATGCTGTCAAAGGCATCAACCCAGGAAAGATATTGAATCTGAAGGACAAGCATTTTTGAATGATATATACATGCTGAATAATACAAATTGGAGAACTTGAATAGTCTGTAATTAAAAATGATAATACTTTATCTTATAAAAGGAGGGACATTTGGAGAAAACCAGTTGTACTTGGTGTATTGTTAGTCATGTGACCTCTGCTGTATGTAACTTGGTACACTGTTTGTGGGAGCTTCACTTGAAGGAGGTTTAATCCCACTACCGCTTGTGTGAACCCAACTGTGAATGTGCCTGTCAATGTGTCATGTGAATGACAAATAAACCCATGCAGGCTGGTTGTTTTCTCATGGAAAGGAAGTGGATGAGGAAAGGAAATTCCCCCTCCTTCAAAATACTCAATGCCTGATTGAGGACCCAAGTATCAGGAACAGAGAAGCCTGAGAGAGCGATATCCCTCACCCAACTCCCCCCACCCCCCACCCCCCCTCCCCAACGTTGCTGCTGACTTCTACACCCACAAACCCACCTGTTCTACAGTGTCGCACAGAACATGAACGTAAGTATGTAAGTTAGCTCACTGATCTTGAAGGTTTGTTTTCAGATGTTTCGTTACCATACTAGGTAACATATCATCAGTGCAAGTCTCTGGTGAAGCATTGGTAGTTTATCCCGTCTCTCTATTTACAGGTCTTGGTTTCTTAAGGTGGGTAATGTAATTTTTGGCTCTTTGAATATGTTAAAATAAAATTGATGAGATGATGGTTGACTTGTGAGGAAGTGTTGAACTTGCTGTCATCAGGGGCTGTAAGAATGGGAGTTGACCTGATTGAAGTTTATAGGATCCTGATAGGGCTTGACAAGATGGATATTGGAAGGATGTTTCTCTTGAGATAGGGTCTCAAATTAATTGAGGAAGAGTTTGTTCTTCTCAGGTTCTTTCTTCTGCGGAATTCTCTTTCTAGAGCGCGATGGAGGCTAGGTCATTTGAATGTGTTCATGGCTGAGTTAGGTAGACTTTTGATCAAAAGGAGTTAAGGGTTATAGATAGATCTTGGCGTATAGGGATAATATCAGAGTTTGTAGATTATACAAAACTTGACATCAATGTAAACTGCAAAGAGTGGGTGTTTAGGTGGCAGATGACGTTCAGTGCTGAGAAGTGCAAGGTGATATATTTTGGTAGGAAGGACAGAAAATTTAAATATGGAGTACAATTGTAATGAAGGTGCAGGAGTAGAGAGACCTGGATGTTTGTGTACAATTGAAGGATGCAGGGCAGATGAAAGGAACACTTAGGTGTGGCTGATGCTTGGGACAGCTGCTACCAAGGCAAAGTGTCTGAGGTCTTGCTGCTGAAGCTAATTTAGTTATCAGACCCTCTCAGTGCCTCAAATGCGTGATATATGTGTAAGAGATATCTTTGATTTGTTAGGTTAGAGTCAAACTCAAATGTTTGTTTGTTTATTCAATATGCTACTGTACAGAACTGAACTGCATTTGTAACAATGTACAAATACAAAGTTTTTTATGAATAAAGTATATTTTTGAAATAAAAAGATGCTGAACTTGTATATGACACTAGTTAGATTTCAGCTGGTGTATTGCTTACAGTTCTGGGTGCCACACGAGGAGGGATGTGAATGCATTGGAGAGAGTGCATAAGAAATTGTCAAAAATTGTTCTACATTTGAGAAAGTCTAGCATTGAGATAGAATGGAGAGTTTGGGACTATTCTCCTTGTCAAAAAATAAGAGGATCTATGATAGAAGTTTTCTAAATCATGAGCTATTGTCTTCACAGAATATATAGAAAGTATTTGCACTCATTAAAGGATTGAGAATAAGTGCACACAAGCAAATTCAATTGAAACATTTCAAGAGGGCATTGGATGATGATTAATTAAACAGAAAAAAATGTGAATGGGTGTGAGGAAAAGGCAGAAGAATGGTCCTTTTATTGTTTTTGAAAACCTCTTGTTTGTTAGAACAGCATGGTCGAAAAGTAAAGTTACATTGGAGTTGATTTTTGTTTCACATACATTCTACTGAAACTAAACCTTTTCTACAAAGGAAATGATCATAGAGACAAATCTGAACACTAGATATAGAACGATAGGAAGGGAAGGAGGCAGAGAGTAGTGAAATAAACATTACCTTGTTGCTCCTCCCCAACCATCCAACTCCGAGCCCACACTGCATGTTACTGACAAATAGGTTATATCACTATATTTGCAGACACAGTGGTGGTTTTCAAGCTTTTCCATATGTTGTTTTGTGATGTTGAACATTGCCAGGCACTCTGAGCAACTTTTTTGAAAGACAATGATAGCTAAACAGAGTCTCTATTGCATGAGATATTTAGTCATGTAAATGTAGAAATGTAGGAGGTAGGAGCAAGAGTAGGCCCTTGAGCTTTCTCCACCATTCAATATGATCATGGCTGATAATCAAGCTCAATATCCCAATTCCAGCCCTGGCATGATCTTTGATCCCTTTAGCCACACAAGTTACATCTACTGCCTCCATTACTTTCTGTGGTAGTAAATGCCATAAGCTCACTACTTGCTGGGCGAAGAAATTTCTTCTCATTTCAGTCCTTTTAACTATGACTCTTGGTTCAGGACTCCCCCACTATTAGGAACATCCTTCCTGGACCTAACCTGTCTAGTCTTGTTGGAATTTTGTAGGTTTCTGAAATTACTCCTCATTCTTCTTAAGTCTAGTGAATACAATCCTAACCATCTCAATCTCTTCTCAAATGTCAATCCTGTCATCCCAGGAAATCAATTTAGTAAACCTTTTCTGCATTCCCTCTGTAGCAGGATTATAGTTTAAAAACTTCTATTGTGAAGGACTTGTCCTCAAACAAAAATAGTGAAATCCAAGCAGGAACACTTTGTCCTAATCTACGGTCCTTCGTTAAAAAGATGTCTGCACTTTTCTTCAAATTATGCAGGCAAATTATCAGTCAACTATGAAATGAGTTACCTTCACTCTTTATTTTTTCTCAACTATATAGGTACAATAAGAGAAATATAACTATTTCCAATCTTGCTTTGTTATGTACATGTCTTCTCTCATTTTTTATTTGTGACATCTAATTTCAGTTGTTACAGTGTTATAAAACAGATGTTGACTCCCGACTGAGAACTAAAACCGAAACAACCAAAGAGGAACATCTTGCCCGATAATCTGTAAAAGGAGTGTGAAAAGTAGTGTAACCTGCTTTTCAGCAACTTCTAGTGGTCAAATAAAATATATCCTTGACACTCCCATTAAAGTCAGCAAGTAACAATTAATTTATCTAACTCTAACGGTGAACAAATTAACTATTAACAAACTAAATAAATCCCTTCAAACTACTATTCTCAAATAAAGCAAGATTCTGATGGTATGCTATTCCAATAAATAAGAGTCCCATTCATATAAAAAAATTAGAATTTACTTTCTCAAAATTACAGCCAGGTTATGCATCTTCCGGAATGTTCTGTGCCTTCTTCGACTGGGAAAATATCAAACATATAATAATTTGAAGATTCTTCTGTTAGGAATATTAACTGGAATCATTGTTATTTAGCTGGTGCTTTCTTAAAGACATAGATGAGGCTGTGAGAGCCAGCAATTTTCTCTTGAGAGCTGAGGGCTGTTAGCCCTGGCAGCTAACACTGGGGTCTTTGTCCAACTGCCCCCTTTTTTTATACCCTTGATGACATATCAATATTTGTTACAATAGGATTGGTCCCATGCTGTCAAAACCATCAGACTTAAATTTAATAGGTTTTAGGCCTCTAAGTATCTGATTCAAGTTGATTAGCTAAATTCAAAAGTCTGTTGTCTTTGTAAAAACTGCTCCTTGATCTGCTAATTATACAGCCTTTCGATACACATGTTTCAATTCAGGTGCTCTCTGTGTACTTGCAAAGTTTCAAGCTGTAGCTCATTCATTTTAAATCTTCACAAAGCTTAAGATCTTTTCAAGGCACCACGAAATGCCCCCCCCCCCCCCCAGCACTTTACAAACACCAAATTCTAACTTCCTGCCTCTCAATCTACATATATGCTACCCAACTTCACAACAAGAGGTATGATGATCTGAGGCAGCTGACAGAACATGATGGACACTTGGGATGTTTAACAAGAAAGGTTATCAGACACTTCTGAGATTAGGACAATTGGGATAGTGTGAGTAGAGATGAGATATGGAAGCAAGCATAGAAACCAGACCAAGAATGCTATGTTATTCTTAAAGCACAAGGTGGCAGAATTGTCCAATAACCTTGTGTACTGTCGTGTGGATTTGTCTCTATGATCCCTTTTAAAAGAATGATCTCTGGAGCATTTTCTGTTTGCTCGAGAATGACTGACTGATTTCACATGATCACTGGCATGAAAGGTGCTTGGTTTGGAAGATTCATTTGAAATAAAACAATATGATTTTTGTGAACCAGCGTGAGTTCTGAATGCACTGTACAGCCATGGAACAAAATGTCCAATATCTTCTATTTATCATTTTCAATGAAAAATATTTCTTACTATTGACTTTTTATGTACTTATTTAGAATGAATTGGATATGAAAAGTGAGAAAAAGTCAAAACCTGTGAATTTCAATCAAAGTGGGAATGTGAGGCAAGGGGTGGAAAGCATTAGGCAAATGAGGAGACCTTTATTTCCTCTCCTTAATTAATGTTTTGTGACACTGCATCATATGGGTGTTGGTCTAAGAGGAGGTTCTCCTACATCTGGTTTTGGGTCTCCAGAACTAAAACACCAGAGCTACTCTTTCTCTAGATTCTATAAAATTACTTAAATGCTTACCCTATTACTGCATCTCATTAAGTTTGTGAGAATAGTGGAGGAGAAATTACCACCAATCGAAACATACAAGGATTCATTTTCTGAAGGCTGTATGATGTTACTGAATATAGAGTGAATCATATTTTAAATGATCTTAATTGCATTCACATTCAAAAGATAAATACCCAGTTCTGACAAGGGGGAAACCATTTCTGACACTAATTCAAAATTACCAGCATTTAGATTATGAAAATTTGAAAACCAAAAGAATGGTGGGATGCTTTCTTAATTAGGAAGGTAAAAATGTATACTGAATAAAAAGTAAGTTGTATAGCATTTTCACCTTTCATTGTAAAGGAATTTCTGGGCCTCTTCAATTTCTTGAAATTGTGAGAAACAGAACTCACTCACAAATCGATCAGCCTGAAAGCCTTGGAAACAAGAACAATTTATTACAGTCTTGCAAGAACTGGACACCTCTGCAATCAAGCAGAAATGCGCGCGAAAACAGAGCATATTAACTTTCTTATTTAGTTTACAAGTTGCGGAATCACGCCTCCCTTTTTCCCATCCTATCATAAGCCGATTACCTCACTTGTTAGTTATTTTCTTATCTGGCTATCCTGCTGTCCTTGTCTGCATTCTTTGTTCCTTGTTTGTTACAGCTTGTTCTTTTATCCAGTTTCTGTTATCATACTATAAGCTTTATTGTGAAATACCCCTGCTGCTTCTTTTTGTGGTCAACTACAACACTTTAAAGTTATTTCCTAGCTTAAAACTATTTTCTTTAAAAGGCCCTCTATATTCATTAAAGTCTTAGCCTTAACTATGCTACATGATATCAGAATTCCGCGACCATTTGTATAATGTTCCCCTTCCCCTCCCCCCACACTACACCCCCTCACCCATCTGCAAAAACATTTCTAATCTTTCACAATTCCCCCGTTTTCTTTTTCTCTAACTGTTGTTTTTGCACCTAAGTCTCCTTTAATTCATTTTCTTATGTTCTGCCCTCTTACGCCTTTTGGCGATGAGGTTCACAATCTTACATTTTACATTTGTGTTGTTCGTCCCTCGAACTGTAAAAACATTCTTTGACTTTCTCTTTGTTGCATATCACCTGCTGATTGTAAAAGCATCTGATGATTTATTTGGGTTCCCTCCCCAAGGGATGTCATCAGTCGGCTCATTACCCATTTTAGGACATTGAACCCTACCACCCAACCTACTAATATCAATAATCCATAGATAGCTAGATTGACTAACCACCTTCCTCAACCAGTCAATCCCCAATTCTCCCATTCCCATCCTTTTTCGTTCCGGTACCAATTACCAGCCTCCCTTATCTTGGCAATTTTGTCTCGCACATATTTGGAGATATCAGTAATGTTAGAGGAGACCTCGGGTATGTACGTACAACATTCCTCTCCGATTAGTGCATAGGTATCACCCTTCTCTGCTAGAATATAATCCAGAGCTATCCTGTTCTGAGGGGTCGTTAGCCTAGTGGCAATCATTTCGGTCGTTATGGTTGCTACTTGGGATTGGGTTTCGGCCAATGCATCAGCAGTATTGTTGGCCAACTCTTCTAGGGAAGCCACCAACTTTTGTATTTCTGCTCCTGCTCAAGCGGTCCCATACATAGGTATCAAAGTCCAGAGGAGGCGATCTCCTTTTGTTACTTTCCGGGTTACTCGCCTTCTTCCCTGTTTATTCCGAGGTATTTTTGGGGCTCTCTTTAACAGCCTCAAGTGGGGAATTATATAGGTGAGGTAGCAGCAGCCACTCCAGCCTTTCTGGCTTTGAGGCAGTGTTTGAACTGGATGGTCCTAGCACCTATTCCTGTTACATCCGCCACTCCAAACATACTTCTCGCCGGGGATAAATGGGTAGGCCTTTAAGCCACCCACCCAATATGTCCCATTCAATAATTGGGGAATGGTAGTGGCAGTGGCTTGGCTGGTGTAGACACAAGATGATCTTCCTAATCGTAAGGGTGCGGTATCATGCTGATTACAGAAACAAGTGGTATTTACTGCTCCTTTCGGTGTGGAAACTCTCAGGCCATCGATAGCACCCAGAGTTTTCTGGGCCGGTTGAGGGAACCATCCCACAAAGTTATAATTACCCCTTTCAAATCTCCAAGTTGTATCATTTGAGCCCGAGTCAAATTGTTGTATGTCATACACTTCTTATTCGGTAAGTGGTATTACCATGAGAGGAATTCTGGATTCCCCATGGTGTGGGATCTCAGCACATACCCAACAGTCGGTATGCCCCTTTAGTTTAGCATAATTCTGACATAAAGCGGTAAAATGATTTTTCCCACCCCCCCTTGGCAGCTAGCACCAATATTATCATGACAATACAAAGCTGACCACTCATTTCAGCTCGCAACCCTATCTGTCTACTCCCTAACCCTTTGTATGCCAGGGAGGAGTGAGTCCATGCAACACTTACAATTGTTTTGGGATACAGTTTTTTTTAACCAATACTTAATAGTCTCTTATCTCAGTCCATTCTTTTTGTTCAGCTTGATTTTCAGAGGGTTGTCTGTAGGATGTGCTTGCCACTCTGCCGGAGGGGAAGGAACGTCCACCGGGCCTTAACACGAGTGTGATGACTCCACCCTTTTTCAGCAGTTCGGACAGCTGTTTCAGCAGTCAGGAGGGTTAGGAACAGTCCCTCCCAGCTTGGGTGCAGTTTGGTATCTTTCCAAGTTTTATCAGCACCCAATCACCCGGTCGTATCCGATGTACTGCAAACTCAAGTGGAGGTGTCTGGGTCAACAGACCCTTCTTCCTAAGGACAGACAAAGAAGAGCTGAGCGCCACAATATAGTTCTTTAAAAACTTATCATTGAACTCTACAGTTGGCTATTCCCCTCTTCCACCCAAGAAAGGTAATCCAAACATCATCTCATAAGGAGAGAGGCCTAAATCACGTCCAGGCGCAGTCCTAATGTGTAGCAACGTGATAGGTAAACATTTTGTCCATGGTAATGGAGTCTGTAGGACTAGCTTAGACAATGGCTTCTTTAAGGTTTGATTCATTCGTTCCACCCGGCCAGAGGAAGTCGGGTGCCAAGGAGTGTGGAATTCCCAAGAGATCTCTAATCCCGCCATTACTTCTAGTAGGATCTTAGAGGTAAAATGGCTACCTTGGTCTGAATCTATACTTTCCACCACTCCATATCGAGGAATTATATGCTCTAAAAGAGTTTTCACTAACTTCGAAGTAGCTGAGGACATTGGAAATTCCTCCACCCACCCAGTTAGGTGATCCATTAGGACTAATAAGTACTTTTGTTTCCCTACTAGGGGTACTTCTGTGTAATCTACCTGTATTCTTTGAAAAGGTCTTACCCCAGGGTTTCTTCCACCTCTTGCCCCCCCCCCCCTTTCTTATTAATCTTTTGGCAAGTCGGGTATCCTGCGCATACCTGCTTGGCTAATGTATATAACCCTTTACATCCGTACTTCCTTAACACTATGTCACACATGGCTTGGGAGTCCCAGTGACTGCCTTGGTGCAAGGTGGTTAGGATGTTTCTCATAACTGGTTTACTTAATAACTCCCTTCCATCCAGGAGGATCAATCTTCCTTGGGTTGTCTTAGCCATCGTTACAGCTACTGCACTATCCTCCACCCCAATTTTTAAGCCCGGCAATATAATCAAATCCCTACCTAATAGATTACTTCCAATGTCAGGAAGTAGTCAGTTTAACACCAGTAGGTCTAAAACTTAGGGATGACCGTGCCGCTCCCATGTCCACCAAAAATACTGCCTCCTCCCCTTCAGGTCCCACCTTTAAATTTATCAAGGGTTCCCGGTGGGTCTCAGGAGGAAGGAACCCCTGACTCCCCTAATCTTCATCTAAGGTCATTAGGGAAACAGCTTCCCTTTCTCGTGCTAATTCCAGGCATTCCCGTTTAAAATGCCCCACTTTCCCGCAATGGTAACACCCTGCCTGTTGCCTCCTTTCTCGGGTATCTGACCCTTGTCTCTCGTGTCCTCCCCTACCCTTCCAGTTATCCCCTGATCCCATTCTCCTTTTTGTTATTTCTTCTATTGTCTCCACCATCATTTTGGATTTCTGTTTCTGCTTGTCGTCGTCTTTTTTCACATGCACTTTCTGTGCCTCACATAACAGTTCTTCCATCTGTCTTTCACTCCATCCATCTGATTTCTATAATTTCTATTGTATGTCTGGCCATAATTTAGTTACAAACTGGACCTTTAAGAGTTCTTGTGCTATCGGATTATCGGGATCCATTCCCGAATACTACTTTGTGGCTTCCTTGAGCCTTTTAAGAAGGGGTTTCATGCTTCTCTTGTCGTACTTCAAAGGCCTTAACAAAGTTTTGTGATCTAGGTTGCCACCTCTTTAATTCCTAATATTACCATTTCTCGTAGATCCCGCATTGACTCCCTATCTTCTCTGTCATTATTTTCGCAATGAGGGTCAACATTTGGGAATTTCTGTTCGGCTGGGGCCCCTTCTTCCCCAACTGGGTGCTGCTTTTCCCATTCCTGTAAAGCCGCTCTCCTAATCATACCTCGTTCTTTCCCTGAAAATAACATTCCTAAAATTGCCATCAGTTCTCCCCAGGTATATAAATTAGGCCCTAGAAATTACTCTAGTTGTTCGGCTAGTCCAACCAGATCCTCTATTAAACTTTTCATTTCCTTTTTAAAGACCCTAACTTCACCGCTAGTTAAGGGAGCGTTTACATATCCGATTGTACCTTCCCCAATTGGAACCTCTCGTAAGGGACATAATTTTCCATTATCTCTGCCCCTCCTTTACGTGTGGTGGCTCGAGTGATTCTGCCCCCACGTTCTGCATCTTTTAGTTCAGAGTCCTTTCCCCTTTCTGTGTCTGTACTTCGGGAGCTGTAGGCTTGTTCCGGGGAGTAGTATATGGGGGCGGCGAACACGTTAAGGGATCCTATTGTGGCTTCCCTTTTTCATTCTTTTTTCCTGATTCCTCAGTACTCATGGGACATTATTTTACTCCCATGCTCCCTATCCAACAAACCGCATATTCGAACTCAACTTGACTGTATGTTTCTTTTGATTGACGTATATATTTAGATCTTGGCACAGCCAATCCTCATCGGACCCATAGTTGGGCCAAAAAAAAAAACCAGGCGCCTTAATACTTTCTCTAGTCCAAACGAAACAACAATAGTTTATCATTGTAGCCTTATCTTTCTCCCGCGTCTGGGAGTTGTGTTCCCAATTACCTAACATTTGCCCCAAAGGATCGTTGGGCGGAATATATTCCCCTTTAATGTTATTTACAGATCGATCGTTACCCAGGCAACTCCCCGAGTCTCCCATTGTTGCTAATTTAATTAATTTTAACGAGGTCCGGTGTCACCTTCTTCCACACCCCCTTCAGGGTCATGACTAGACACCTTACTCATCCGATTAATCTGACCAATTATATGCTTTTTGAGACTTCAACTATTCTCCATAAATCACTTTTATGTAAAGAAACTGATAGTAAGGCAGGCATGACCTGTAAAAATAACAGGAGTTAACATTTTATTTCATAATCTGTAAAATCTTCAGCCTTAAAAGAAATCATGTTAAAATTTCCATAGTAGAAATCAGATTCAAAGTAGTCCTGGATCTCAAGCTCCAGGGACCAAAGCACAACCATTCAATCACCAACAAACAAATGTGCATTCAAACCGAATCACAAAGGGTTAAATTTTCTACTTGCTGTACATCTCTCTCTCACACACACACACACACACACACACTCTCTCACAGACACTTTGAGCTTCCCGCAATGACTCCTCTAGCTTTTGAATATTTTTCTGGACGTCTGCCCATAAGTTAGTTACGATGTGCACCCTCAGTAGCCCTTCAGCTATTAGCCCTTCTGACATGGGCTGTTTTCCATTGCCATATGCTTAATTTTATATATCACCAATTCCCCGTACTTTCGTACGCCCGACCACCAAGGCAATACTTAAAGGTCTCTTTTCTTACCCTGGTCTGTGCACAAGGTTACCTGGTCATTTCGGTGCGCCCTGTCCCACGGCAATTCCTGCAACAAATACTGCTGCCCTGGTCGCCCGGATATATCCTTTAAACCTTTCCCTACCTGGGTCTTGTACTCAAGAGTTGCCCGACCGAACCTGCCGCATCTGCCCACCTTGTTTCCAGGGTCTCCCAGTCCAGATCATACTCGCCCAAACCACGAACGACAACCAAGGGAGTCGGAGATCACTGAAATCGGCAAGGTGCATCTCCCCCGTCATCCCAAGGGTGTCGAGCGGTCGGAGTTTTGGATCCCGGAACGAGGCCCCAAAATTGTGAGAAACAGAACTCACTCACAAATCGATCAGCCTGAGACAAAGCCTTGGAAACAAAAACAATTTATAACAGTCTTGCAAGAACTGGACACCTCTGCAATCAAGCAGAAATGCGCGCGAAAACAGAGCATATTAACTTTCTTATTTAGTTTACAAGTTCCGGAATCACGCCTCCCTTTTTCCCATCCTATCATAAGCCGATTACCTCACTTGTTAGTTATTTTCTTATCTGGCCATCCTGCTGTCCTTGTCTGCATTCTTTGTTCCTTGTTTGTTACAGCTTGTTCTTTTATCCAGTTTTTCTTATCATACTATAAGCTTTATTGTGAAATACCCCTGCTGCTTCTTTTTGTGGTCAACTACAACACTTTAAAGTTATTTCCTAGCTTAAAACTATTTTCTTTAAAAGGCCCTCTATATTCATTAAAGTCTTAGCCTTAAGTATGCTATATGCTACATGCTACCAGAATTCCGTGATATTTGTATAATATTCCCCTTCCCCTCCCCCCACACTACACCCCCTCACTCATCTGCAAAAACAACATTTCTAATCTCCCACAAAATTGCGCTATGTTTTTAAATACTTTACATGCTACAAATCATTTAGTTTTTCCAGAATAATTTGAATTATTTCATATGTTAAAAAAAAACTAGAGTTTTTCTACTGTCTACAAGTTAGTCTGTTAACAAAGGAATTATGCAATTTTGTGAAGTAGGTTTAGACAAATTCAGTACACTTTAATATTATATGGTAATACCACATTGGTGACTTGGGTGCAAAGCTCACACTACAAATTTTGTCTTTTGAGTTTCACCAGAGATAATTGCACAGCTTCAAATGGGAGTTTCTTATTCACATGGTCATCATGTAGCCATAGATAATCTGCACATGGATTTTCCAAGTCAGTATTCAAGCTGAATTTGTCTTGTTTTCACTACACTCATTCATTCAAACTCATTTGCAGCTTTGTACTATGCACTTCTCTGAAGCAGAGATGGTTCCTGGCTGTAGCAGCTTTCTGAAATATGCATCTCAGACCGTGTGCTGCAGCAAGTACGTAATTGAACAATACAGCTAAACGTTTTCAAAACCTACAAAATTTTATTAACAAAATTGTGCTGGTATATCTGCATGGAAATAAATGAATTTGTTGATTACATTAAAACTGCTGTCTGGAAATTATTGGAATTACTTTCTTTTGGCCTTCATCAAATCTTGATACATCAATAATTTTCTTTCAAGATTATAATAGCAGAAAGAAAGTATTTTATGTTGGTGAACATCAGCCGAATCCAATTTGTAGATTTAAGGCTCATTTGACATAGTTTGGGTTGAAATGAGAACACAGTATTCATAACTTCAGGTCAACATCAGAGATCCCGTAGCATCTTTTAAAAGAAGGAGAGAATTTCTCAAGTATTCTAGCCACTTGGCTTTTCTCAAACAGCATGAAAAACAGCCAGATAAATCACCTATTCCAAGTCTACATAGATAAGAGTAACTATAGCAGTGTTAACAGGAAAAGTATACCAAGGTGCTACAAAACTAATCAAAATGAAATGGATTCCAACAAAATGAAGTAAATATTAATAAAGGTGACTAAAAGTTTGGTTGAGAAGGTTCATTTCACAAAAGACTTTAAAGGAGAAGTGGAAGTATAAGACAGAAATGATTTGAACGATAATTCCAGATTGTGGGTTTAGGCATCACCAGTGTTGGGAAGAAAATGGGATGTGGCGAAACAATTTTACCAGAACTTTCAATACAGTTGAAGATTGAAAGACTGACAAAATGGCATGGAAAGAATTTGTATGGTATACCTGATGTCTTGCTGCTGCATAATCATTTTGCCAGCTGTAGAAAAGCTGACAGAATAGCTAACTGCTCAGAAGCCAAATGAACCTGTTTGGTGGACCATTAAGGACCTAATTCTTCACAGGCATTTTGCCAATGTTGGAAGAGCCTATGGCCACTACCAGCTTAAAGACTGGAGGTCTCCCTTCGGGCTCTCGGGAACAGGCTTCCAACATAGGTCACTCCAAGGCACACTGAGGTGCCACCCCAATCCCCTTTCACCCCAACCTATGGCTACCCTCAGTAAGCCCTCAATCTCCACTCCACACGTTTTTTGATCGAACTCGCTAGTGTAACCTTTCCCTGAACACACTGCATCCTCATCGTACAGGTGCAGTTTCAGCAATGGTACTGCTGAGTTTCTCGTTCTCTTATTTGCACTGGCAACTCATTGAGTGTTGACTTTTGTAAAACAGCCAGCAACAAAAATGTAGCTGTGGGTCCCACAACTGGCAAAAGTAGAGAGGGAAGGAGGGAATGCTGTATCTCTGGAGAAAGATCTTCTTGTCCATATCAATGCCTGCAAATGATTGTGTGACCTTTCTACATACCATCATTCAGGACACCCAGTCCTGGCTGAAAGCAGCAAATATTGTCAATACATATGTCTCCACAGAAGACTGACACACACACACACACACACACAGAGGGCAGATGAAGCAATAACAGACCTACATTTCTAACATTAGTTGCTGTTTTCAGAGATTTTTAAAGGTCTCAAGTCTTTTGGTGGATGATTGGATACTTGAGTGAGTGGGTAGTTAGATGATGGGGTGGTTGGTTCAGGTCAGTTGGGCAGGAATGGCAGTTGTCTTTTGGGGTGCTGTTTAGGTCAATTCACGGGTATAGTCATATGGGGTTGCTGCTTGGAAGAGATAATCATGCAGGCAGTTGGCAGGTCAAGAAAGGACAGTAGTCAGGTAAGGTCAGTGGAATAGTTATTTGCAGTGGGGTATGGTCAGATGGGGTTATTTCTGAAGGGAGGAAGGATAGTTGGATTCGTCAAGGGTTTTTGGTTTGATGGGTTAATTGGTTGGGGTATGATCTTTTTGGCACCCTGTAAACTAGAGTCTACCAAATCTGAAAATGACTTTTTTATCCTGAATTTGTTTCCTCCTCATGAGCTCACCCTCTTTCCTTATTAATATTATTACCCAAAACCTGAATCTTTGCAGCATTGTATACCTCTTCTTTCAATTTAATACCTTCTTAATTTCTGTAAACAGTCAAGAATGGTTCATTGCTCTCAGTCTTTACACAGTCTGTTCTTTTCTCCCTTTCTAAAGATAATGAAAAAGGTTTGTTCAATAAAGAATGACAGAAGAGATGCGAGACAGGGAAACCGTGTTGGAGGTTTATCTAGGTGGGGAGGACAAATTCGGTGAAACCAAAATAAATTTCAATGATATTCTTTGTAAATCGTGCCTTGAGACATGTTAGAGATTCAATAAGAGGTTAGTTTTTATATTATATCAGCGCAGTTAGAACTATCTATCTCAGTCTTAAACTTGTACTGTTGAAATCCTCTAGATAAATAACAAGACAATCAGTGTATGCATGGTGTACCATAGCTTTAATGTGCAAATATCTCGTGACATTTCTGAAATATGAGAGAAGCCAATTATGTATAAATACCTGAGTTGTTTTTCATTTAATAATGAATATTGGGTATCTCAGCCAATATCAGTTTTTATATTGTCTAGACGTTTCACAGTAATGATTAGTGTACTCAGTGTAACCACTATTCAAGTTTCCAAACAGATAGAAAATTTTTCAAACATTTTTCTTTTTGAGATTTACTTCTCCGATGACGAGTTGCACTTCACACAACAATAAAGAGTTTACTTCCCATCTCTGCTATTTGAAGATCGTACTTTCTCTTAAGTATTTTAATGTGTAATTAATGTTGAAGGGAGTCAATTTTGACTTGAAGCAACTAACCAGGAAAACACAAATGTAGCTTAAGCTATGATTTTGAGGTTTTTTTATGTTGGGCTGGAAAGTTATGGGATGCTGTGTGGGTGACCTGATGCAGCTTACCCATGAGGTAGACTGATATCAGCTGTTAGCAAGAATGGATATGGGTGGAGAGTTTTGTGATTTATATAGAGTTGAGGTTCCTCTTGCTGCTGTGACACATTCCAATTCACATATTAAATGAGGCCTACAATTGGAAACACACAAGTGTTCAATGACAGTATCCTTTCAAAATGTCAGTAGCCACTTCCTAGTAATGCAACTGAGCCTGTTGCTGTCCTGTTATTGCCAATTCTTGCAGGACCACATAGCTCAGAACTTGATATCACAAATTTATGGGAGTCCATCCACATTTTATATGTGTATTCATATCTTTATGATGCATAAATGGTGCAGCACAATTCTTTCTTGTAATATTGATGCAAAGTCAATTATTACATATTGATAATTTGGTGAAAATTGGCAGTTTGTATTTGTGGTGAGAATGAGTTAACACAGTCATCTTGTACATTTATGGTTTATTTATACAAAATGAATAGACATTCTTGGAAAAATAATCTTCAAATGAGTTAAAGTGGACTGTTAGCAGAACTTGGCAGACTAGGAAAGTCCAAAATTCAGTTCTAGATAGGATGTCAATTGTTCTACTTTATATTAATTGATGGGACTAGGTCAGGATTCAATGCCCATCTGAAAATTGCCATTGAGAAGGTGGTGGTGAGCTGTCTTTTTGAATCACTACAGAGTATTCAAAAGTAAGTTACATAACATTGGCCCAGCAACAATATAGAAATTGTGACCTAATTTCAAGACAGAATGATGTGTGGTTTTAGAAGGGAACTTGTAGGAGGTAGTCTTCCCATGATCTGCTGGCCTTTTCAAATAATGGGGACTTAAACCCAAATGTAGAGGAGATGTGTTTTTGTTTTCCACAGTGTAGAAACATTTCTTGGTTGCTGAATAATATCACAGGCATTTTTTGTGCAATTTAAACATTATGAGCTGCTTAACTCCTCCATAGTGAAGGAGAACATGACAAACTACTGTAAGTCTTAGATATGGGGAGGCGATGGCCTAGCAGTATTATCGCTGGACTGTAAATCCAGCGACCCAGGTAATTTTCAACCCAGGTCCTAATACTGCCAAAGCAAATGTTGGAATTTGAGCCCAGTGTAAAATCTGGAATAAAGAGTCTAATTATAACATTTCCAATTGTCATAACAACCCATCTGAGTTCACTAATGTCTAAGGAAACTGCTATTCTCACCTGGTCTACATGCAACTCCAGGTGAATTAGGCATGTACAATAAATACTGGCCTAGACAGTGATACCCTCATCCTGTGAATGACTTGAACTAATATTATTATCAAACAAGTGCCATTGGTGGTTACTACTAAAAATAAAGATTCCAAAAACCTTCTTCCAATTTTAACTTCACTCACTACTGATCAGACACTTAGCGAGAGTAGCGAGAGTACTGAAAGTTTCTTTCAGTACATAAGAAACAAACGACAGGCAAAAGTAGACATTGGGCCACTTCAAACTGATGCAGGGAGCCTAGTGATGGGAGATAAGGAAATAGCAGGAGAACTTAACAAGTACTTTGCGTCAGTTTTCACAGTGGAAGACATGAGTAATATCCCAAAAATTAAAGGGTGTCACGGGGCTGAGTTGAGTATGGTTGCCATTACGAAAGAGATAGTGCTAGAAAAGTTAAAAAGTCTTAAAATTGATAAATCTCCTGGCCCCGATGGGATACACCCTAGAGTTCTGAGAGAGGTTGCTGAGGAAATAGCAGAGGCATTGGTTGAGATCTTTCAAGAGTCACTGGAGTCAGGAAAGGTCCCGGATGATTGGAAGATGGCTGTAGTAACCCCCTTGTTCAAGAAAGGATCAAGGCAAAAGATGCAAAATTATAGGCCAATCAGCTTAACCTCGGTTGTTGGTAAAATTCTAGAATCCATCATTAAGGATGAGGTTTCTAAATTCATGGAAGAGCAGAGTCTGATTAGAACAAGTCAACATGGATTTAGTAAAGGGAGGTCATGCCTGACAAACCTGTTGGAATTTTTTGAAGAGGTAACAAGTAGGTTAGACCAGGGAAACCCAGTGGATGTGGTCTATCTAGACATTCAAAAGGCCTTTGATAAGGTGCCACATGGGAGGCTGCTGAGCAAGGTGAGGGCCCATGGTGTTCGAGGTGAGCTGCTGGGATGGATTGAGGATTGGCTGTCTAACAGAAGGCAGAGAGTTGGGATAAAAGGTTCTTTTTCAGAATGGCAGCCGGTGACGAGCGGTGTCCCGCAGGGTTCGGTGCTGGGGCCACAGCTGTTCGCATTATATATTAATGATTTGGATGAGGGAACCGGGGGCGTTCTAGCGAAGTTTGCCGACGATACGAAGTTAGGTGGACAGGCAGGTAGTACTGAGGAAGTGGGGAGGCTACAGAAGGATCTAGACAGGTTGGGAGAGTGGTCCAGGAAATGGCTGATGGAATTTAACGTGAGCAAGTGCGAGGTCTTGCACTTTGGCAAAAAGAATAAAAGCATGGACTACTTTCTAAATGGTGAGAAAATTAATAAAGCCAAAGCACAAAGGGATCTGGGAGTGCTAGTCCAGGATTCTCTAAAGGTAAACATGCAGGTTGAGTCTGTGATTAAGAAAGCGAATGCAATGTTGTCTCTTATCTCAAGAGGGTTGGAATATAAAAGCAGAGATGTACTACTAAGACTTTATAAAGCTCTGGTTAGGCCCCATTTGGAGTACTGTGTCCAGTTTTGGTCCCCACACCTCAGGAAGGACATACAGGCACTGGAACGTGTCCAGCGGAGATTCACACGGATGATCCCTGGAATGACAGGTCTAGCATATGAGGAACGGCTGAGAATACTGGGATTGTATTCGTTGGAGTTTAGAAGATTAAGGGGAGATCTAATAGAGACGTACAAAATAATACATGGCTTTGAAAAGGTGGATGCTAGGAAATTGTTTCTGTTAGGCGAGGAGACTAGGACCCGTGGACACAGCCTTAGAATTAGAGGGGGTCATTTCAAAACAGAAATGCGGATACATTTCTTCAGCCAGAGAGTGGTGGGCCTGTGGAATTCATTGCCACGGAGTGCAGTGGAAGCCGGGACACTAAATGTCTTCAAGGCCGAGATTGATAGGTTCTTGTTGTCTAGAGGAATTAAGGGCTATGGGGAGAATGCTGGTAAGTGGAGCTGAAATGCACATCAGCCATGATTGAATGGCGGAGTGGACTCGATGGGCCGAATGGCCTTACTTCCACTCCTATGTCTTATGGTCTTATGGTCTTATGGTCATGTCAATATAGGAAAAGAATGAGTATTCTAAGGACTTATGTAACAGCGAATGCAACATCACACACCAACTCGGCATCATTCCATATAAAATACATTGCATGATTGTGGACCCTTCCCCAACATTGTACTCAACGTCGTACCTCTTCTATCACCCACACAAGACAGCAGTACATGAACATTTACATATACGTTGCATTAAAGTAATTTGACTGCAATTGCCTTGTCAAGAAAGTCAGAACAATAATGACATGAGACTTAGACAAACATCTATCATCATCTTCGGGCAACATCCTGAGGCAAAATAAATGTTATAAACACTAAGTCTTTGACTTTGATTTAGGCTCTGTTACAAGGTGTAGTTGCACTGCAGCTAAGAGAGCTGATTACAACAGTTGAAAGAAAAGTAAAAGAAAAATGTATTTCATATTGGAATGCAATCATATTTTCGCTTGGGTGCACTATCCCAAAACCAATGAACATGTATGTGATAAAGCTTTTAGCAGTGTTAAATGAAAAAAAAAGCATGAGCTGTTTGTTCCCAGTGGGTGTGTAAACGTTCGACATTCAGTGCTTTCCAGATGCTGCCTTTGCAAGTTTCATAACTTCCTAAGTAACATTGCAATAGTGCACAGATCAATTCAAAAGAATATAAGTAATTCTACATCTGTGATGGGGATTCACAATGCTTTGTGTCTTATATAACAAACTACCTTGATAGTGTGTAACTTGTTTTTCAATTCAGCTTCTTGATGTCGTTTCTTACCTTGCAAATCGAAACATGAGACTTCTCGTACTTGGACGTAAGCATATGCTGAGAGGAACACGTAGCTGGAACAAAGGTCATATGGCTGACATACAGAAGTATGCTGACTGCTTCTTCACAGAAAATATGTAAGTTAAAGGAGGATTTTTCATGTAATAAGCAAACAAGAAAGCTCACGTCAATATTTTCATTGCCATTTTTTGAAAAAATGAATACTTTTGATAGGAAAGAAGGGTAGAGAATAATCGTTTGGATCCTTCAAGCCTACCTCATCTGGATATGATATAGCTACAGATTTACGGGATCATCACATGGGAGAGGAACAGACCATAGTAAAATTACTCCAGTTGTACATTGTGACTTAGTGTCATTCTCCTGCCTTTTTCTCATACACATGTACATTATTTCTACTTAAATAATTATCAAATGCCCACATGAATGCCTCAATTGAACTTAATTACCCTTAATAATATATCTAATAGCAAATGTACAATACTGTGTTGATGTGATATAAATTACATTGCAATTTTTTCTTAATCTGAAAGTTAATTATGCCCTCCTATGGCAGCATGGTGGCACAGTGGTTAGCACTGCTGCCTCACAGCGCCAGAAACCCGGGTTCAGTTCCCACCTCGGGCAACTGTGTGCGGAGTTTGCACATTCTCCCCGTGTCGGCGTGGGTTTCCTCTGAGTGCTCCGGTTTCCTCCCACAGTCCAAAGATGTGCAGGTCAGTTGAATTGGCCATGCAAAATTGCCTGTAGTGTTAGGTGAAGGGGTAAATGTAGGAGAATGGGTCTGGGTGGGTTGCTCTTCGGAGGGTTGGTGTGAACTTGTTGGGCCGAAGCGCCTGTTTCCACACTGTAAGTAATCTAATCTAATCTAATGTGCAGCATCAGTCATAACACAGCCTTATCAAATTCTACCTGTGACTAGGCACAGTTCGCCCACTCCCACGCAATGTTTACAATCCTTTAACAACAAGATTTCAGTCAATTTTATCTCCCACCTGTAAAGTCAGCATAATTTTTTATAACTAATATCCCAAAAGGAGACATGAGTTACTGTACCATTGAGGCAGCTAAGTAATTTGAATTCAATGAAATTAAATAAAGTCTGTATTGAAAGGTTAGTATCAATAATGGTGATAACAAACTTTCATTATCAAAAAATTCCATTTAGTTGACCTGAGGAAAGAAAACCCACGATCCTTATCTGGTCTGGGATGATTCGAAATCTACAGCGATCAGTTGACTCTTAACTGCCCTTTGAAGTAATGTAGCAAGCCACTGGCTGATATTCAGAACGCTGACTCACCATCATTATCTAAGAGTAATTAAGATGAAGAGTATGTGCTGGCTTTTTCAGTGATGTTAAAATGTGATTTTGTTTTAAATATACTGAATAGTTTTCTTGAGTGCTTTCCTTAGTATGTTTAATAAGGAAATAATTGTAAACAGCGTTACTAAATAATTTTGCCTTCCCACCCTCTAAATTTGGCATCCCATTATCAAAACAAATATTGAGTGGGCACTTACCAACTGCTATGATTAAAAAAGAAATCATAATCTGATTTTCTTGCATTCTGATTGGAGGTGGTCATTTCATAACAGATGACATAAACCAATTTTCCATCAAGCAATATTTCCAATTTTTCTGTAGTTATATTTTTAGCAACAAATACGATCAAGGATGGAGTGTATGCAAAATTAATAGCTCTTAAGTTAAATACATGTATAAGTTGAAACAAAATAAATGTATTAATGACACAGTATTGGTTGGTGAGTAACATCTTATAGCCATTCGGGAGATATGTCTACAAGGAGGTCAAAACTATAAATTAAATATTCAGGAGTATGTGACTTTTCAAAATGACAAGGAGAAAGGAAAGTGTGTTGGGTGGCTGTGTTAATACAGTCATCCGTCCGTATCAGCAAGGTTTCTGTTCCTGAGTACTCACTCAAATGATAAAATTCACAATTGTGAAGCTCACTAAAAGTAGGTTAAAGTTGTTAAAAGATTCATAGATATGTGAGTTTTGCCCACGGGTGTTGATTTTGTTAATACCTTGGTACTTATTCTTGGAGGAGATAGGCAAATTCGTGATTTTGCAGATAGAGGATTTATTATACGAGATGGAATAAGTACAATAGCAAGAAATTATCTTGGATCGGATGATGTAATATCCACATGGATATAGTAAGAATGGGGAAGAAGACATTGGTGGGAGTGATCTATAGGCCTTCTAACAGAAACTGTACTGTAGGACAGAGAATGAAGCATGAGATAATGAGGACATGTAAAATAAGTCCGTACACTAATCATGGGTGATTTTAATCTTTATTTAGATTAGGCAAAGGTATCAACAGGAAGGTATTTGGGGCAGTTTCCTGGAACAAATTGTTGTGGATTCAACCAGGGATCAGGCTATTTACACAATACAAGATCCTAACGAGGCAGTTTTAATAAATGGTCTCAGAGTAAGAGAATTGAATTGAATTTAATATCACGTGTACCAAGGCACAGTGAAAAGCTTTGTCTTGTGAGCAATACAGGCAGATCACACAGTTAAGTAGCATAGATAGTAAGTAATAGATAGACAGCAGCAAAAGCAAAAACATAGGTACATGCGAATTTTAAGAGTTTGTGAGTCCATTCAGTATTCTGACAACAGTAGGATAGAAACTGTTATGAAACTTGCTGGTGCATGTGTTCAGGCTTCTGTACCTTCTCTCCGATGGTAGAGGTTGTAGAAAAGCATTGCCAGAGTGGGATGGATCTTTGAGAATGCTGGCGGCCTTTCCTTGATAGCAGGCCTGGTGGATGGATTCTATAGATAGGAGGTTGGCCTTTGTGATTGTCCAGGCCAAGTTTACCACTCTCTGTTACCGTTTCTAATCTTGAATGGTACAGTTGCTATGCCAGGTGGTGATAGATCCAGACAGAATGCTCTCAATGGTGCTCCTATAAAAGTTGGCAAGAGTATTTGCTGTCATGCCAAATTTCCTCAGCTGCCTGAGGAAGAAGAGATGTTGTTGGGCCTTTGTAACCAGTCCATCCACATGAAGAATCCAAGAAAGCTTGTTGTGGATGACCACTCCAGGGAGCTTGACACTCTCCACTCGTTCCACCTGTGTGCTGTTAATGTGTAGGGGGGCATGAGTAACATCCCGCTGAAAATCAATAATGAGTTCCTTGGTTTTGCCAGCAATGAGAACTAGGTTGTTCTCAGTGCACCATATTTCCAGGTCTTCCACTTCCCATCTGTTGTCTGTTTTATTGCCATCTGAGATTCAACAGACTATGGTGGTGTCATCAACGAACTTGTAAATGGCATTAGTTGGGTATTTGGAGATTCCCTTGGGAACAGTGACCATAACATGATAGAATTTGCATTCAGTGAGATCGTGAGAAATTTGGATCAGAAACAATTGTGCTAAACTGAAATAAAAGTAATTATGTAGGAGTGAATGCTAAGTTGACTGGAGTAGACTCTAAAAGGACAAAACTATTTAGGGTCAATGGCATACCTTTAAGAAAATAGTTCATGATTCACCCTAAAGGTGTACCCTCATGAGAAATAAAGCACTCTCAAAAGAGGACAAACTGACCACAGTTAACCAAGGAAGTTAAGTATACTATCAAATGGACAACATGGCAAAAACATTAGGTAAGAATGCAATTGGTGAGAATGACACAAGAGTCTATAGAGGGATATAGGACAGTTTAAGTGAGTGGATAAAAACCTGGCAGTTGCAATATAATGTGGGAAAATATGCATTTTAGCAGGAAGAACATAAGAGCTGCTGAATATTATTTAAATAGGGAAAGAATACAGAATGCTGCAGCTCACAGGGATTTGTGGCTACTTGTGCATGAAGAACAAAAAGCTAGCATACAAGTTCTGCAGGTAACAGAATGCAAATCAGGTATCACCCTTTATTTCAAAGGGAATGAAGCATTAAAATATGGAGGTTGTGCCGATAAAAGGCACGAATCGGACGATATCTGGAATACAGTGAGCAGTTTTGGCCTCCTGAGCTAAAACATATATACCGCATTGGAGGCAGTCCAGGAAAGATTGAAAAATGTGTTGCTGGAAAAGCGCAACAGGTCAGGCAGCATCCAAGGAGCAGGAGAATCAATGTTTCGGGCATAAGCCCTTCTTCAGGAATCTTCAGGGCTTCTGCCCGAAACGTCGATTCTCCTGCTCCTTGGATGCTGCCTGACCTGCTGTGCTTTTCTAGCAACACATTTTTCAGCTCTGATCTCCAGCATCTGCAGTCCTCACTTTCTCCTAGTCCAGGAAAGGTTCACGGGGTTGATTTGTTTATGGAGAGATTTTCTTATGAGGACAGATTGAGTTGGTTGGGCTTGTTCTTAATGGAGTTTAGAATGAGATTATTGAAATATATTAGATTGACAAGGTAGATGCAAATAGTTTGTTTCTCCTTTTGGGAGAGTGTAGAAACAAAGGGCATAATCTCAGAGTAAAGGATCACCCATTTAAGACTGAGATCAGGAGTATTCTTTCCTCTGAGGGAATCTGTGGAATTCTTTGCTGGCCAGTGGTGTCAAAACTGGGTTGTTAAATATATTAAAGGCTAAGGGAGACAGATTTTTAATCAGGGAGAGAATTGAGAATTATGGGAGTAAGGCAGGAAATTTGACGATTATCAGATTAGCTGTGATCTCATTGAATAGTGAAGCAGACTCCACTGGCCAAATAGTCTGCTTGTGCTCCTATGTCTTATGATATTCTCTTCTCTGTAACTTAAGGTCTGTGTCCTCCTTTAACAAATAAAGGTATGTTTTTTCTCTTTTGTGACACAACCTCCTCCTTCTCACTTTATCTTTTTTCCATTTTATTTGGAGTCACCACAATGTTAGATGATTACGCTTTGCCACCTCTTCCTGTCAGCCATTCATTCTTTTTTCAGTTCTGATGATTTTTTTTTTGCCAGTACATTCTTCATTGGGTCTTAAATCATCCTCATCCTCTTCCTGTCACTTGCCTTACCATATGTCCTGTCTCTATAATATTTGACCATACCATTTCAATCCATTCATGACGACTGTCTTCACTGCTGCCACAATGTTCATTAATATCCTGATTTTGTTCTTTCTCATCACTCCACACTACCTCACTATTCAATATCTCATTAGTATCCAGTCATTGTTCCTCTCTCCTTAATGTTACCCAGATTTCTGCACTATACAACAGTTCCAAAACTGTAGATTCTTCCTTTCTCTTACTTTTACTTTCTATTACTTTTTTATATGCTTTCTTATTTCATAATACCCCATAGCATTACTTCCAATCACTGCAACCACATTTAATCTGTTGCCTAATTTCCACTTTCATCCTGTGGCACCACTGACTCTAGGTACTTTAAACTACTGATTTTCTCTAAACCTTCACCCATAATCTTATACCTTCACCCTAATCTTCTTCCCTAAGCTTTTATGATAAAACATATTATTTTAACTACACTTGCATCTAACTAAGTTTTAAGAGATATTTATCATATTTTATTAAGGAATTATGTGTTCTGTCCACTATTTATTTCTGATAGTCTCTTCAATAGCATAAAAATATTTCAAAGAAATTTGTTAGCTTTGGGCTAGGGACCAGTAACTTTAATTTTAAAGTTGACAAAGTGAGAGATCCAGGAGATATACCAACAGAATAAAGCCACAAGATTCCATGGATTTGAACAAATCACAATAGACTTTAATTGACAATGTGAAAACACAAATACAGCATCTATTCTAGCACCCAGAATTAAGCGTGTTATTTATGTGGGTAATGAAGTGATCAAATACCCCACCGCATACATCAAATTGCAGATATACTCAAGACAGATCCCACGGACTTATCAGCAATTCCCCTAGTTCTTAATGGTGTGATAAGTCAGCAAGTCTCATTAGACATCACAAGAGTTCTTCATTTTTCACTTTTACCAATCTGGTTTTGATCCTCCCTGTCAAGAACTTCTCAACTAATAGATTGAGGAAAGGGAGTTCATTTGATTCTATTTCAATGATACATTTGAGCACAGGATAGAGTTTATTGAGGTTTGTAAGCAAATTATTTGATCTGTCACGGACTTCCTCAATACCTGCTGCTGTTCTGGTTAATTTTTTGAGACTGTTTTCCCATGGACTGTGAAACTGCATCTCTATACTTACTCACAAATATGATTCATGTTCTTCCCGAATGGCTTGCTTCATTGAGTCAGACCTGCACTTGGGTTTTTCCCCACCAAACTCTAATCTTGTTCTGTTTCATCAGCAAATACTGCTTTCAATACCCACCCTCTCAGCTGAACAGAAATATGCAGAAATTGATAGACAGCTGATGTCCAACAGCGCAAAGCCACCATTTGCTGTTGTGTCCTCACTGAGGCCCCTAGACTTGAATGTCTGTTTTTTAAATACCTTCCTGGCAGTATAGAGTCATAGAGATGTACAGCATGGAAACAGACCCTTCGGTCCAACCCATCCATGCCAACCAAATATCCCAACCCAATCTAGTCCCACCTGCCAGCACCTGGCCCATATCCCTCCAAACCCTTCCTATTCATATACCCATCCAAATGCATCTTAAATGTTGCAAGTGTACTAGCCTCCACTACTTCCTCTGGCAGCTCATTCCATACACGTACCACCCTCTGCGTGAAAATGTTGCCCTTTAGGTCACTTTTATATCTTTCCCCTCTCACCCTAAACCTATGCCCTCTAGTTCTGGACTCCTCCACCCCAAGGAAAAGACTTTGCCTATTTATCCTATCCATGCCCCTCATAATTTTGTAAGCCTCTATAAGGTCACCCCTCAGCCTCCAACGCTTCAGGGAAAACAGCCCCATGCCTATTCAACCTTTCCATATAGCTCAAATCCTCCAACCCTGGCAACATACTTGTAAATCTTTTCTGCATCCTTTCAAGTTTCACAACATCTTTTCGATAAAAAGGAGACCAGAATTGCACGCAATATTCCAACAGTGGCCTAACGAATGTCCTGTACAGCCGCAACATGACCTCCCAATTCCTGTACTCAATACTCTGACCAATAAAAGAAAGCAAACCAAACGCCTTCTTCACTATCCTATCTACCTGTGACTCCACTTTCAAGGAGCTATGAACCTGTACTCCAAGGTCTCTTTGTTCAGCAACACTCCCTAGGACCTTACCATTAAGTGTATAAGTGCTGCTAAGATTTGCTTTCCCAAAATGCAGCACCTCGCATTTATCTGAATTAAACTCCATCTGCCACTTCTCAGCCCATTGGCCCATCTGGTCAAGATCCTGTTGTAATCTGAGGTAACCCTCTTTGCTGTCCACTACGCCTCCAATTTTGGTGTCATCTGCAAACTTACTAATTGTACCTCTTATGCTCGCATCCAAATCATTTATGTAAATGACAAAAAGTAGAGGACCCAGTACCAATCATTGTGGCACTCCACTGGTCACAGGCCTGAAAAACAACCCTCTACCACCACTCTCTGTCTTCTACCTTTGAGGCAGTTCTGTATCCAAGTGGCTAGTTCTCCCTGTATTCCGTGAGGTCTAACCTTGCTAATCAGTCTCCCATGGGGCACCTTGTTGAACGCCTTACTGAAGTCCATGTAGATCACATCTACCACTCTGCCTTCATCAATCCTCTTTGTTGCTTCTTCAAAAAACTCAGTCACTGTCAATAATAGCAGCACTCCTAATATGGAGTTTCTCTCTCTCTATTTACCTTTCTCTTTCTCTCCCTCTCTCCTTCTCCCCCCTCTGTGCCTCTCTCTGACCCCCTTAATCACAGCCTGTAATCTTTGGACTCCTCTAGCTCATTCTCTCATATTCTCTCTCTCGCTCTGTCTCTCATTCTGTTTCTCCCTTTCTCTATGTATCCCCCCCCCCTCTCTTTCTCTGTCTATGTCTCACTTGCTCCAGGATTCAATATTGCCACCTCAGAAATCTTGAAATTATCTGTTCCATAAACGTTACTAGGTTGATTAATTGCTTGGTGGTACAGAATGTAAGCATTGCCAAAAGGAGACAAACAGTTGAATCCACAACTGCCTTAAGTAATTTATTTATACAGCTTAATAAGCTCCATCCTGTGCTCAAATATACCATTTGAAGTTGGTATGTTAAATGGGCTCTCCCTTTCCTCAATGTCTACCAGTTGTGAAGTCAGCCAATGGGTTCTCTACTGCTATCTATTTAATGCCAGTGATAATTGGTCAGTCCATACAATTAGGATTCCTATGTTCCACATGCTACAAGATCAATCTTATTGACAGTCTCCTACACTGCCTCACAGTGCCAGAAGGCTTTGTGGAGTTCCCATGTCACGCTCAAGTTTCCTGCCAGAGTCCAAAGATGTGCAGGTTAGGTGGATTAGCCATGCTGAATAGTGTCCAGATATGTGTACACTAATCGTGGTAAATGTGCAGTTATGGGGTACAGCAGGGGCCTAGGTCTGGGTGAGAAACTCCTTGGAGGTCAGTGTGAACTCAATGAGCTGAATGGTCTCCTTCTGCATAGTAGGGATTCTATGATTTTTGAATAGGAACCTAGCCATCTGCTCGCCATGTTAGCTTGACACTGAGATAGGGCATATGAAAGCCTCTCTTGTGTGATACTGGATACCTTGATCATTTGCTTTGTATCATGATAACTCAGGAAAAGGCCCAAGTCCACTATATTTGGAGCTGAGCAGTACCCAAGTCCACCTCAGGTAACCTGGAAGGGCAAGGTGTCTTAAAAACCTGAACAACAAATATAGCTAGCTATCTCACTATTCTACTATATGTAGTAAATCCACGAGTGTTTTTTCTCAACTGAAATAGGTAGAGACAGAGAGACTCCACGTTAGGACTGCTGCTGTAAGAATGCTACCGTCAAGCCAAAAAGACACTTTGCCTACCACGTAAATAAGTAATAAGTTGTACAAGTTTCACTGCTAATGTGAGGTCAGATATATGGGTCATACATCCTAATGATTGGCAGATAATTTCAAACATCCCAGTGAAAATTTGCTAGTCATGCTCTTCCAGCTTATTTTTGCAAGATGTATCCACAGTTAGATGTAGATCCATTATTGAAAATAATTTATTAAATAATCCAGACTGTACCAAAAGTTACGCCAGAAATGAATATAAGCTCATTGTTTGTGTTCTCAGTGCAATGGATCTTCACATGTTAGAAGCTACTTATTAACATATGTATTTCATGTTTTAGATGGCAAAAGAATGTTTTATAAAAAAGCAGGTTATAGAGACAGCCAATTTCTCTTGCATCCCCATGGCAATACGCTGACCAATCAGAATCTACTTGTCTGGTCTGAGAATTAAGATTGACAATTAATTGCACTTGCAATCCAATATGCTCTAACCAATCAACATCCTCTTCCACTATTTTGCAAAATGTTGCCACTTTTTCAAGTCTGTTGCATGTGTCTTAGTTCTCATGGGTGCAATCTCAAGCTTTTTTTGTCTCAGATTAGCAATGTTCATGCCATAGATTATTGACTTGTTCTATAAAAAGTGGATCAAATACAGAATTTCAGCACATTGAAAAATACTCTTAATTTGCTTAGTGTTACAATTAGCACGTTTCAGAAAATAATTGTGTACCAAAGAAATTTAATAGAGTACAAATGCAGTGCAGCAGATGGCACTATTTGGATAGCCCTTACATACAGCTAGCATAGGATGATGAGCAAAATAGTTTCTTTCAATGAATTTTAGAATTTATACATACAAAGATGGGAATGTTGTCACGTTTTGAAAAGCCCCCTACTTGCCGTCTTACTCGTAAACATCTACAATGTCCTAGTAAGTCGACAATTTAATTTTAAAAACCCTGTAATTCTTGCATATAATGGATTACTTGTTTAAATTATAATGGTGAATGACTTTTCGATTCACAGTATTATTAATGACTGTATTTTGGTCCATTGGTTATTATTATCCAGGGGAAGGATTGAATACAAATAATACAAGAAAGAGAAATAAAAATGCAAATCCTTTTCGTATGTCCCTACTCAGCAGTTCTAGTATGAATTAAAAGGCTAGGTTGTTACTTATTTAGATCTGCTGTAGATATCTGGTTAAGTGTTGTAATTCATTTCCTAAATCCTATGATTAATTTTTACTCCAACTACCCAGAGGGGACTTCCTTTGCTTATTATAGCAGTGAGATCATTTACATGTGACAATAAAACTATCGTATGATTTAGACTGGACCTGAATTTCATAAGCATACGTACAATTTTTAATCTCTCTCTAAAGACAGATCAGTATGATTTAAGTGATGTGTTGTTTGCTCCAATTTATAAGATACTTTTGTTAAGCTTATTGAACACAGAGCATGATAAAGGTTGTTAGGCAGGCTCTTGTGGCATAGGGGTAGTTTCCCTAACTCTGAGCTAAGGGGTTTAGAGAAATAGGAGTCTGATTACAGGCAGTGATTATGGATATCCAAGAGAGAGGGTCGGTGGAGAGAGAGAGATAGTGATAGAGATTCCATGTTGGGAGTGCTGCTACAAGCTGTACTGCTAGAAAGGTGGTTGAAATACAGACATTCAGTGTAGGGGCCCCGGTGAGGAGCCAAAAGCAACTGATGGCTGTTAGACCTCTGCTGTCTGTCAATTTCTGGAAATTTCACCTTGAGTGTTTGGAGTGAGGGCTCAAAAGTAGTCCTAAAAAAGTCATGTTCTCTGGGCTGGGCTATGCCAGAAGAGGCTCAGAGGAAGCCTGCAAGCATTGTTATTTCAGTTCAGCTGAGAAGGTGGGTATTGAAAGCCATATTTGCTGATGAAATAGAGCAAGATTAGAGTTTGATGAGGGAAACACTCGGGGGCAGGACTGGCTCAGTAAAGCCCCACCTGCTCGAGAGATTGTAGTCACATCATGGAAACAGACACTTCAGCCCAACTACTCCATGCTGACGATGTTCCCAAATTAAAATAGTCTCAATTGCCTGCTTTTAGCCCGTATCTCTCCAAATCATTCATTTTCATGTACTTATCCAAATGTCTTTTAAATGTTGTAATCGTGCCTACATCCATCACTTCCTCTGGCAGTTCATTCCACATATGAACCTCTGTGAAAAAATATTGCACCTCATGTGCTTTTTAAAACTTTTCCTCTTACCTTAAAAATATGTTCCCTAGTTTTTAACTGCCCCTCCCTAGGGAAAAGACGCTTGCTATTCATCTAATCCATGCTCCTCATGATTTTATAAATCTCTATAAGTTCACCCCTTAACCTCCTGTTCTCCAGTGAAAAAAGTCCCAGCGCTATTTTTATAACTCAAACTTTCCATTCCCAGCAATATCCTGGTAAATCTTTTCTGAACCTTCTCTGGTTTAATAATATCCTTCTTATGTCAAGGCGGTCAGAATTACACACAGTATACTCCAGAAGAGGGCTTACCAACATCCTGTACAACCACAACATGACTTCTCAACTCCTATACTCCAAGAGTCTGAGCAATGAAGGCAAGTTTGCTAAATGCCTTCTTAATTTCCTTGTCTACCTGTAATTCAAATCTCAAAAATTAATGTACCTGAATCATTAGGTCACTCTGTTAAACATAGAAAGTAGAACAATACAGCGCAGAACAGGCCCTTCGGCCCTCGATGTTGCGCCAACCAATGAACTAATCTAAGCCCATCCCCCTACACCATCCCATCATCATCCATATGCTTATCCAAGTACTGTTTAAATGCCCGTAAAGTGGCTGAGTTAACTACATTGGCAGGCAGGGCATTCCACGCCCTTACCACTCTCTGAGTAAAGAACCTGCCTCTGACATTTGCCTTAAATCTATCAACAACATGTCACAGGGCTTTATCAACGTACAATACCTCGCATTTATCCAAATTAAACACCATATGCCACTCCTCAGCCTATTTATCCAATTAATTAAGATCTCTTTGTACTCTTAAATAACCTTCTTCACTGTCCACAAGACCACGAATTTTGGTGTCATCTGCAAACTTACTAACCATGTCTCCTATATTGTCATCCAAACTGTTTATATAAATAAAAAACAAAAGTAGAACCAGCACCAATTCCTGTAGAACACCACTGGTCAGAAGACTCCAGTCCAAAATACAACCCTCCACCATCACTCTTTGTCTCCTACCATAAAGCCAATTTTGTATCCAATTAGTAAGCTCACTCTGAATCCCATGTGATCTAAATTTACTAATTTGTCTACTTTGTCAAAGGCTTTACTAAAGTCCATGTAAACATGTCTAACACTCTGCCCTCAACACCCTTTTTGGTTACTTTCTCAAAAAAACTCATCCAAGTTTATGAGACACCATTTTCCTCACACAAAACTATCCTGACGACTCGTAATCAGTCCTTGCCTTGCCAAAAGCATTTAAATCCTATCTTTCAGAATCACCTCTTGCAGCTTACCCGTCATCGATGTCAGGTTCATATATCTGCAGTTCCCAGGCTTCTCCTTTCTTAAATAAAGGATCAACGTTAGCCACCCTCCAGTCCTCTAGCAGCTCACTTCTTGTTTATAGGCACTTCACCCATTGTTAAAGATAATCCAAATATTTCTGTTGGGGCCCTGCAATTTCTTCTCCAACTTCCCACAATGCCCTGGGATACACTTGTTCATGGTGGTCCTGGAGATTTATCTGCCTTTATGGTTCCCAAGACTTTCAGTACTTCCTTTTCTGTAATGTGAACTGTTTCAAAATATTAAGATTTATTTTCTTGAATTCTCTAGCCTTCATTTCTTTCTCTTAACAGGCTGATTAGGAAATATCTAAAAGGTATCATTTGATACAAATGGTTCAACTTTTGTTTATGTAGCATTATACACACTTACGCTAGTCCATATAAAATGGGGCCGGGGAACTGTTTTACTGGATGAATGTAGATTTACTCTGAAATCTTTCCTGAAAGTTATTTCTCTTTATATTTTTTTCGCTGCTTTACTCTCTTACACATTTTCTGCTGTCTTAATTAAATCCCTGTGCTATCATTGTTTACCTTGGGTGTTTGCATTGATTCTGAAAAAATATCTCTCTTCAAAGAATTATAAATCAATTGCAGCTAATCAAATTCTGGTCACCCTGTTATAGGAAGAATATTAATGAGCTGGAGGGGGTTCAGAAGAGATTTACCAGGATGTTGCCAGGAGAGTTTGAATTATAAGGAGAGGCTAGATATGCTGGGACCTTCTTCAGTACAGCGTAAGAGGTTGAGGAGGTGACCTTATAGAGATTTATAAAACCATGAGGGGTATAGATAAGGTCAGTAGAAAGTGTCTTCTCACTGGCACAGGGCATTTCAAGACAAAGGGGCATATTTTTAAGGTAAGGGGAAAATTTTACAAAAAACATGAGGGTAAATATTTTTCAAAACTGAAAATAGTTCATGAGTGGAAAGAACTTTCAGAGGAACTGGTGGATGTGGGTACAGCTACATTCAAAAGAAATTTAGGTAAGTACATGAATATGAAATATATGGAAGGATATGGTCCAGGCATGGTCAAGTGGGACTAGTTTAGTTTGGAATTATGGTTGGCATTGTTGAGGTGGACCAAAGGATCTGTTTCCATGCTGTATGACTCTATGATTTTGTAAATAAATTTGGAATACCAAGATGTTAAATGTCACCAAACAGATTAAACTGTGTTCAGATTAGTAGATTTAGTGGCCTTTAGGCTAATCAGGTACAGTAAAGAATTAGTACAAGAACACACGACCGGGACTGAAAATTGACAAGAATTTGAAGAACTAACTAAATTTCTGTCCTCATTGTTATTTAGTTATTCAGGAAGTGCTACTGCAGAAAGATTTGCTTATATATTTACATTAGTTGATTAATCTAATCAAGATTTCTTCTCCTTTTACTTTATCTAGTTCTGAAGATGATCCCTTTTTGTTATACGCAACTATGCATTCAGGCAATCATTGTAAATTCCTTAGTAGAGACCTCATGCGGGATCACAAAGCTTGTTTGTCTGACCAGAATACCCGAAGACTGTTTTTCAAGTGGCAACGTGGACACCAGCTTGTGTTGTCAAGGTACAATCCAGGGAACAGATTGAAATTTGAGGTGAGAGACGCATACTGAACAGCATTTGAGAGAATAAAAAAATTCCTCTAATCCACCTGACAGAACTTGTTTTGTGTGTTTCTTTTAAGGAGCAAAGCTTAATAAATTATTCTGGTTCAGAGGTGTAAATTTCATGTTTTGAGTTGTAATGCCTATCCTGAGAAGGAACTCTTGTGTTCTCAAAGTTGATGTGAAGTGAGAATTATCCTGATCTAAGCTCTGACCATATGCTTTTTTTCACATCTAACACCAAGTTAGATTAACTCACATAGATAAGAACTTCTATTTCCTGAAAAGTAGTCTAGAAATGTATGTCTGAAACAAACAATAGACCTATTTTGTGATTCCTGGACTTTTGTGAAAGGTTTTCACTATGTACCCACGTTGCTTCTATTGTTATTTTTATCAGTCAGAGCAAATTCTTTCCCATCTACTAGTATGACCATATTATTCATAAAACGCTAAAGGAAATTACCATGTCTGTTAAAATATTTGAAATGAGAAAAGAAAAATTTGGAGAGGCTCTCAGATCTGGCAGCTGTAGAAAGAGAAGATGAGTTGAAATGTTGGATGGAAAATTAAAGGGGGGAAAACATGATTTCTGTCTCCCAACCCCAGAAATAAGTCTACCAACAGTCAACTGGGTGGTCTAGGCAAACTCCTAGTAGAAGTTCAAAACTTCTCAGAGCTCCACAGTGGAAAGTTTCAAGACAGATGGAATCCAGATCAAGCTAAATCTAGGGGCCCTGGGCTGAAAAGTGTTCATCTGCTTTTTCTTTGATTATATCCATTTATTCAACCATAGACTTTTTGAATATCTCACCTGCCAAATGAGTCATTTCACACCTTTCTTCACTAGATCAAAAGATTATCTTTTCATAGGTAATGTATGGCTTTGACTGAAATCTGTATCATTTTGGTGTCCTTAATTATCCAAAAAAATTTAAGCTGTGGAAAACTTTTAAATTCTTCTGACAGTAACAGATACACGATCTCTCAACAGTACATAGAATTCTAAAAACAATTTATGGAATGTTATTCTCTGCATATTGCTTACATTTTCTAAACATTGGTTAAACTTAATTGCTTACATGGACTTTCAAATAACAATTTTTGGTATGAGGAACATTATCTATTTTTAGTTGTAATAATCAGTTTCCTTTGACATTGATAGTTTTAAAAATGCATATATTTCCCTGCAGATCATATCAAAATATGACACCATAGTACAGACTACACAAGATACTTGGCACATACCATATGATGAAGAAGGTGTTGAGAGATGTTCCTATGAAGTTCCACGTAAATGGTTGTGTCTTCGAAAATATAACTGAAGAGAAGCAGTGAATAAAAATTTTGATGCTGCCTGTTCTTTGTTTTAAGGAGTTGTTGTATTCTGTTTTTATGTTTGATATTTATTTAGTCAATATTTTGTTTTATTTCCCAAATTTTCCACTTTTTCTTTTATAGCACTTGTGGTTTAGTACAAATTTCCAGGTGTCAATAGTCTTCTAATACCTCATCCAAATGACTATTCTTCCTGTTGCTGTCTAGATGGTATCAGCTGCGTTTTTGAACCTGGTGATATTGTCACCAAAACTAATATGACCCCCACGTAGCATAGTTTTTAAAATATATCCTACATAGCATAAATGGGTAGTTATCATGATATATAGCAAAACAACAAAAGTTGTTTTCTCCTTCCCTTGATTCCCACACCCACATCAATTTCTGTCAGTCAATCAAGCAATTTAATCAATGACTTTTAAAAATTCAATTAAAATGCTGATCAACTAAGTTAAGTCAATGTAATGGCTTATTAGATTCCCTGGCAAGTTATCCTGATCAAGTTCCACTAACTCAGTTCAGATAAAGAATTCAGACTTATTGATCTTTATACGACCTAATCACCACATCATGTACCAATATTTAACAAACAAAAACAGAGAATGCTGGAGAGACTCAGCAAATCTGGCAGCATCTGTGAAGAGAAAACAAAGTGAACGTTTTGAGTCTGGTGACTGTTCTTCAGAACTGCCAGCAGTTTCCCTCCAGCAATTTGTTTTCGTTTGTTTCAAATTTACAGCGTTCCTTGTTTTGTCATTATGTACCAGTATGTCACTGGTAAAATCTAGACATTATTTTGTCATCTGGTTGCATTTTTAAATTAAGCTTTCAGTATTATTTGCATCTTCGATTACCAAAGGGCTTCTGTGATGTAGATGATTGGCTTGGGTATGTAAAATTGCATTATGTCTGCTCAGTCAGTTCATATTCAAATTAAAGTAGTACTTCTTGTTATCTCTTGGTGAGAAAACAGGAATGTTCCATTTCAAAAAAAAAGTTCCATTCTTTAAAAAGAATGTTTTTTAATTGAAGAATCGTGTTAATATTTTTCAGATTAGCATGGAAAATTTAGCTTTATATAACCTAATAGCCACATCGTGTACCAATATATAACAAACAGAAATTGCTGGAGAGATTCAGCAAGTCAGGCAGCATCTGTGGAAAAAAATGAGTAAATGTTTTGAGTCCAATGTCTCTTCTTCAGAACTGCCAGCTGTCATATAGTTTCTTCAAATAGGTTTGATTTGTAGGGGTATGGGTGGGTTACGCTTCAGCGGGGCGGTGTAGACTTGTTGGGCCGAAGGGCCTGTTTCCACACTGTAAGTAATCTAATCTAAAAAAATTTCTAGCCTCTAACAAAATGATTTTTCAAGCTTCATCAAAATCAGCTGCTACGCTTACTTAATTTTCTCAATGTTGCTAGTGCCTAACTTAAAATCTTTGACAGAAATTGTCATGTGAATGATCTAGCAATAAAATCTGAAGCATTTATATGGTAATTGCATGTCTAGCAATCTTGGAAGTATTGAATTCTACAACATAACACAGAACATTGGGCTTATAAGGCATATACCATATATTTTGCTGCATTGAAGTCTTCTCTACTTATCTTCCCTTGTTTATTTCCCCATACAGGTCATTCTGCTATAACACGACAGTTGTGTTCCTCTGCATCCTCCCGCTATAGAAAATTATGCTATGGAAAACCACTTCTAAACCATGTTTAGAAGATTGCCAATACAAAATCGCTTTACCCTTTGAGTAGAAAATTCCCTTTATCCAAACAACATCCACAATTCGTAATTGCGATGTAGCTAATTCTCACTTACGAAACCCGCTTTATAACAGAAAGACCTGTACCCAGATACTTAATTATTCCTGTTCTTGCAGTTATTTCATTTTATATCAAAAGGACTGTGTTTCAACAGTTTTGGTTTCTATCTTAATTTTTACTTTCGGGAGACCAACTGTTAGAGCATATCATCTGGTTGGGGGTGTGGGGGTGGGACCTACTTTTAGTACCTGAGCTCATTCAAGTAGAACCAGCAAGTTGTGGGCAACAAATGGCACAGATTGTCTCATATCTGGTGTCCTGGAAACCTTTGGGTTTGAAGCATACACTTAATTTGGGGACCAGGAAGGGGAGAAACCTAGTTTGGCATTGGGCCAAATTTACAACTTGAAGGCCTTTCTGTTCTATCAGCAGTGGAATTGCTTAAATAGTTAGTTCTAGTATAAGAATACATCCTCAATTCCACTATGTATCTTAAAAGAGGCTTATCTGTGAAATAAATGATGCTGTGTCCACCCAAAGATGTCAATGCTTTCAGTAATGTTGATAATCTGGTCATCAGTGTGGTAAGTTGACTGACTTCATTCTGAAGTTTCCTGAAGAAGGGCTGATGCCCGAAGCGTCCTTGGATGCTGCCTGACCTGCTGTGCTTTTCCAGCAACACATTTTCAGCTCTGACTTCATTCTGATACCATTACCACATATGGTAACATTAATTCTGGCAAATTAATATTTATTTCACAGAACATCCATTTCCTATTTCATCATAGATGCTATCACATTGAATCCAACTGTGTCTTAATCTAGAACTCATGTGAACTTTCTAGCGTTACAGCTGAAAGACCAGTTGGGCAAAAGCCTGGCCTATTTTTACATCTATGAATAAGGAATGCTAAAAGTCGTAATTCTAACTGCAACAATCAATACCAGAATATGACCAGTATGCCAAGGATACTAACAGAAGGATTAAATATGAGTCCCAGATTGCACAGGTGAATGTGGGACTGTGGATGAAATTGTACCAGCAGCAGTTAATTAATAAGCTACAGCCAGGACCACCACTCTGTTAATGATGGTGAGCTGCCACTCAGCTGCCAACACAATTAAAGGAGTGGTAATATGGTAGTGTCAGCAGTGGGCAATGAATGAGGTGTACACTGTTAAGACAAACTGTAAGGAGTTGTCTCAAATTTGAGATGCCCTTGGAAGAGTTTAGAAGAAAGTCTTAATATAGGTAGGTAGGCCCAAGTGATCAGAGAAGCAAACCCTGTGGCGATGGTATTGAAGCTGTAGTGGGGCCATTGCTGCCAGTGACTGGTCCATAGACCATGGAGCATCCAGAATGGAAGCCATCCCTGAGAAGTCATAAGAAGCTGCATTATCATGCCTAGCAATTGACCAGTGCAGTGAAGGGTACATTGTAACCATGATAAATGTGACTGTTTATATGCCAGGAGCTGCAGAATTGCTTCTTTAGTACACACAAATAATCTGGTCTTACAAATTTCTGGGAGCTGCTCTTTGAGAGTCAGCTTGAATAAGTTTTTTTCCTTGACAATCATGCAATTTTGGATAGCTTACAATCAATCAAAATGATTGTGCAATGTGTTCTAAAGTGGCTGAATACTATATGAGTGATCTGGAGGAAAGTGTAGGAAGTCTGGTTAGTACTTTTGTGGATGACACTAAAATTGGCAGAGTTACGGATAGTGAGGAGGATTGTCAAGGGATATAGTGGAATAAGGATAGATTGCAGCTTTGGGCAGAAATGGCAGGTGGAGTTTAATCCAAACAAATGTGAGGTGATGTATTTTGGAAGATCAAATTCCAGTGCAAATTATACAATAAATGGCAGAACCCATTGACATATAGAGAGATCTGGACATACAAGTGCACAGATCCTTGAAAGAGGCAACATAGCTGGATAAGATGGTCAAGAAAATACACAGCACACTTGCCTTTATTGGCCAGGGAAATAAATATAAACATTGGCAAGCTATGTTATAGCTATTTAAAACTTAGGCAGGCCACATTTGGAATATTGCATGCAGTTCTACCAAAAGGTGAGGCAATCTCCCAACACATCGAGGTCTGTTTGTAATAGATTAGCATCCTGTAGTTATAATTTTTATGCACACTTTATATCAATCACACATTTGTAGATCACATGTCAACACATATATCTTGTTACTTTTTTTGTACTTTATTGATGATCATCAATTTCTATTAGATATCACTAAGTTTATCCAAATATGTTGATAAGTACTTTCTATCTACAGCTACTCAGTTGATTCTAAATCTAACAGCAAATTATCACAAAATTCTATCTTATAGTGGGTTCATTTTCCAGGTGGCTCTTATTCTGTGTTCATACTGAACCATTTTTCACCATAAAATTGTAACTACAATTGTAGAATTCTCAGTTTAATTTTTAATGAATGTTTTACATTGTCATGGATAAAACAGGGAGGTGTTTTTTTTTGTCTTCTGATCATAAGAGTTGAATTTTTTTTATTTCAGTTCCACTTCAAAATTAGTTGAATTTAAATGATGAGCAATAAACTCTCTTTAGGATAAAAACCAAAAGGATGATTTATTCAAATAGTCATCCAGGGAATAAGCACACACAAACATTAAAGAAGTAAAAGAAGTGACGATTGTAAATGACTAAAGCGTATGAGCATTAATTCACATGAATCAGAAATCAGTGAGCATGGTGGCTCAGTGGTTAGCACTGCTGCCTTACAGCACCCAGGGACCCGGGTTCGATTCCTGCCTTGGGCAACTGTCTGTGTGGGTTTCCTCTGGGTGCTCTGATTTCCTCCCCCATGCCAATTCACCTAACCTGCACATTTTTGGACTGTGGGAGGAAACCAGAACACCCGCTAATCTAATTTCAACAGAATTTACTGATCCAGCAGAATCCCGTTTCATAGAAACTTGGATACAGATTAATTCAGTCAAAAGCATCGTAGTATAGTTTTTATAGACTGGGAGTTAGTTCACTTTTTAAATAGTATACAAGATTCTTCCTATAAATCAGGCTTGGGAGAGGTTGCGGTGAGAAGTAGGCTTTAGGTTAGACTGGAACTGTTAATTATGTGTCTCAATGTTGGCTTGTCTACATACTGTGTCAAGACATTCTCCTGCACACGTTGGACAAAAACTGACCCATCTAAAGTTCTCAACTACAATATTTCTGGTCAATATTTGGAAAGTTATAGTCCCCCATAACAACTATTCTGCTACTTTCGTTCTTAACCAGGATCATCTTTGCTACCCTTTCCTCTACATCTCTAGAACTATTTGGAGGCCTTTAGAAAACTCTCAACAGGGTGACTTCTCCTTGCCTGTCTCTAACCTCAGTCCATACTACTTCAGTAGATGAGTCCTCAAACGTTCTTTCTGCTACCATAATACTGTTCTTGATTAACAATGCCACACCTCCCCCTCTTTTACCATCTTCTATGTTCCTACTGAAACATTTAAATCCCAGAACCTGAAACAACCATTCCTGCCCCTGCTCTATCCATGTCTCCAAAATGGCCACAACATCCAAATCGCAGGTACCAACCCATGCTGCAAGTTCACCCACCTTATTCTGGTTGCTCCTGGCATTGAAGCAGATACACTTCAAACCACCTTCCTGCTTGCCAATGCATTCCTGCAACCTTGAAACCTCATTTCCAACCTCATGACAGGGCAACTTAGAACAATTTTCATTGTATTTTTATTGTTAAAATATATATGACAATAAATTCTAATTCGCTACTCTCAACCTCCTGGACACTGGAACTACAATTTAGGTTCCCACCCCCCCTGCTGAATTAGTTTAAACCCTCCCATACAGCATTAGCAAATATCCCCCCTGGTTCAGGTGTAGACTATTCTGTTTGTAGAGGTCCCATCTACCCTAAAATGAGCCCCAATTATCCAGATTTCTGAAACCATCCCTCCTGCATCATCCCTATAGCTATGTGTTCAACACCTCTCTCTATCTATTCCTCACACTGCTAGAATGTGGCACAGTAACAAACCAGAGATAACAACTCTGTTTGTTCTAGCTCTAAGTTTCCACCCTCACTCCCTGAATTTCTGCCTTAAATACTCATCCCTTTTCCTACTTATGTCAATGGTGCCTATGTGGACAATGACTTTGGACTGCTCCCCCTCCCCCCTCAAGGATCCCAAAAACTCAATCTGAGACATCACGAACCCTGGCATCTAGGAGGCAGCACACCGACCGTGAGTCTCTTGTTCCCACAGAACCTCCTATCTGTCCCCCTAATTATGGAGTTCCCAATGACTACTCACCCCCCCCCCCCCCCCATCTTCCTTCTGAGCAACTGGAACAGGCTCTGGCAAGAGACCTGATCCCCATGGCTTACTCCTGGTAAGTCATCATCCCCCAACAGTATCCAAAACAGTATACTTTGTTATTGAGGGGAATGGCCACAGGGGGATCCATGCACGTCCTCTGTCGGTTCCCTTTCCGTCCCCTGACTGTAACCCATCTGCCTTTTTCTTCTACCTGACCAGCTCCCTGTAACTCCTATCAATAACCCTCTCCACCTTCCAAATAATCTGAAATTCACCCAGCTCCAGTTCCCTAACGTGGTTTTCGAGGAGCTACAGTTAGATTAGATGCACTTAGATTAGATTCCCTACAGGATGGAAAAAGGCCATTGGCCCAACAAGTCCACACCGACCCTCCGAAGAGTAACCCACCCAGACCTATTCCCCTACCCTATATTTACCCCTGACTAATGCACCTAACACTATGGGCAATTTAGCATGACTAATTCACTCAACCTGAACATCTTTGGATTGTGGGAGGAAACCCTCACAGATTTGGGGAGAACAAGCAAACTCCACACACAGTCACCCGAGGTGGGAATCGAAGCCAGGACCCTGGTGCTATGAGACAGCAGTGCTAACCACTGCCCGCAGATGAAGTCAGCAGGGACACTAGTGGTGACCCTTACCTCCCACATTTTGCAGGAGGAACATTCAACTACCCTAAACTCCATTCTCACTATTCTAAATTCCCAAAGAGACTGATGAAAAATAAATAACGAAAATAAAAAGTTTGTTACCGTACCAATTCCAAGCACAGAACTCTTTTTTTTGGTTAGAGGAGGAGGGTGGGTGGGAGACACTATTTAAGTAGTGTTTCAAGTAATGCAACCACGCAAATATATTACTGCACTTAATCAGCAGTCCCATGTCCGCTCCTGCTCAGTGTGCACTCCGCCTATTCACAAGGTAAGTTCTTAAAGCAGTGATTTACCTTCCCGGCAGCCCACAGTCATTGTTCCCATTCTTCCTGCTGCTAAACAAAAATGGAGGGCCCCAGTTAAAAATGGATACAGCCAGTTCTAGAGCACAAGTCATCAGTATTATGGATGCAAAATGTTATCAGGGCCCATAGATTTGCTGTATCCTGTGCTTTGAGTCTTTTCTTGATATCAAATGGTGTATGAAGTAAACTGAATTGGCGAGAGACTGGAATCTGTGATGCTGGGATCTTCACAAAGTGGATGAGCTGGAATAACTACTATGTATTTCTGGTTGAAGATGCTTCTGCCTTGTATTTTGCACTGAAGTGATGGAAGCCATCATCATTGAGTTAGAGGAACTGGTATTGAACTGGGGTGGACAAAGGGCTCCGGCCCGAACCATCGACTTTCCTGCTCCTCGGATGCTGCCTGACCTCCTATGCTTTTCCAGCAACACACTCTCAACTCTGATTAGATTCCCTACAGTGTGGAAACAGGCCCTTTGGCCCAACTAGTCCACACCAACCCTCCGAAGAGTAACCCGCCCAGACCCATTTCCCCTAACACTACAGGCAATTTAGCATGGCCAATTCACCTGACCTGTACATCTTTGGATTGTGGGAGGAAACCGGAGCACCTGGAAGAAACCCGTGCAGACGCAGGGAGAATGTGCAAGCTCCACACAGACAGTTACCCAAGGCTGGAATTGAACCTAGGACCCTGGTGCTGTGAGGCAGCAGTGCTAACCACTGTGCTGCCCTCACTATCTCAAAGTTAAAAATCACTCAACACCAGGTTATAATCCAACAAGTTTATTTAGAAGCACTAGCTTTCGAAGTGCTGTTTCTTCATGATGAAGAAACAGCGCTTCGAAAGCTAGTGCTTCCAAATAAACCTGTTGGACTATAACCTGGTGTCATGTGATTTTTAACTTTGACCATCATTGAGGATGGAGATGTTTGTGGAGTGACTTCCCTCAATTAATTATTTAACTATCCACTCTCAACTTTGCCCGTACTCTCTTTTAGTGAAACAACTGAGTCAGAGACATGGTGGCAGGATGGCATGGATTGATACCTGAATATTGAAAGGAACAAGATATTTAGGAAGGCATATCCAAACGCCTGCTCTGTCTGCTGCTCTCGATGTGGTCTCCCCTACGTTGGAGAGACGGGACGCCAACTTGTCTGTAGGGCACAAACCAAACAACTCCACTGCCTTGTGGCAGACCACTTCAATTCCACCCCTCCCCCCCACCAAGGACATGCAAGTCCTGCACCTCGTCCACCATAAAATCCTAGCCACCCGATGCCTGGAGGAAGAACACCTCATCTTCCACCTTGAGACCCTCCAACCACACGGCATCAACATCAATTTCACTAGTTTTCTCATCTCCCCTCCCCCACCACATCCCGGATCCAACCTTCCAACTCGGCACCTCCCTCTTGAGCTGTCCCACCTGTCTGCTGCACTCTCCGCTCTGATCTATCACCAACACCCCCCCACCTTCATCCACCTATTGCCTTCCCAGCTACCTTCCCCCCAGCACACCTTTCCTATTTATCTCTCAGCCCCCTCTTCATTCCTGATGAAGGGCTTATGCCCAAAACATTGATTCTCCTGCTCCTTGGATGGTGCCCGACCCGCAGTGCTTTTTTTTCAGTGCCACACATTTCACCTGTAATCTCCCACATCTGCAGTGCTCATTTCCTCCTTGGATATTTAGGGAGGATAGGAAGCTAGGAAAAGGTGGTTTGATGGTTCTGTTAGTTAATTATAATATTAATAGAATGGAGATGGATCACCCACTTTTAGGAAAAAAAATGGAATGGAAACAGATTGGTTAGAGATGAATAATGATAAGAACAAAGAGTAATGTTTTAAGAGAAGGTGGCATAGTTTTGAGGTAAGAGGAGAGATTTAAAAAGGCATGAGGGACAAATTTTTACATGGAGGGTGGTTCGCGTGTGGATTGAAATTCCTGAGGAAGTAATAGACGGGGTACAGTTACAACATTTAAAAGTTGCTTAGATAAGTACATGAAAAGGAACAATTTGGGAGGCGATATGGGCTAGGATCAGGCAGGTGGGATTCACTTAGTTTAGGATTATGTTCAACATGGACTGATTGGATCGAAGGATCTGTTTTCATGCTGTATGCTCTATGCTCTATGACCCTATGACTTGTAGAAGCGGTATACAGATTCTCTGATAGTAACCACACAGTTGAAAGAATGATGGAAGAAATAGTGGGAGATTGTCAGAAAGCTACAGTGATAATCGTGGGAGATTTTAATGTATATGCATACTAGAAAAATCAAACGGGTAAAAATAACCTAGATGAGGTATTCCTGGAATGTTTTTTGAATGTTTCTCAGAACAGCATGTCGGGAGCCAGCCAGAGAATATGCTAATAAAAACAATTAATTCTGAAGTGCTGTTATATTTTGCTTTAAACAGAAGGCACACCATATGAGACTTGGTATTGTAGAATGAGATAGGACTGATTAACATTTTCATTGTGAATATGCCAATAGGAACAGCAACCATAAAAGGATGGAATTTTACATTCAGATTGAGGGAGAGAAGACATGCATTCGGATACGTACAAGGGGATATTTCAGAATGTCCAGAATAGACACACTTCAACAAATAAGAAAAATTTCAAGGGATGGTCCCACATCAGGCTTCACTGAGGATACAAACATCCCCCAGAAGCATCCATAAATTAAGGAATAAGGTCTCATTGCATAGTAGTTGTGTTCCTATCTCTGAACCAGGTTGATTAGGAAATATCTAAATCAGGAAATGGAAGGGAGAGAGGAACACAGGAGAATTATAATCACCAGAGAAATGGCATTGAAGCTGCAGCTGAAAAATGGAGGTTATGCTTTCACAGAATCCCAACAGCGTGGAAACAGGCCCTTCGGCACTACAGGTCCACACCAACCCTCCAAAGATTATCCCTAAAAACTATGGGCAATTTAGCATGACCAATTCATTTGACCTGCACAGCTTTGGATTGTGGGAGGAAACCAGAGCACCTGGAAGAAACTCACACAGACATGGGGAGAATGTGTAAACTCCACACAGACAGTCACTTGAGGCTGGAATTGAACTCAGGTCCCTGGCACTGTGAGGCTGTAGTGCTGACCACTGAGCCACCGTTAAACAGGGTATGTTGAGACTACATCTAGACTCAAAAGTGCAGTATGGTTCACCTTATTTAAGAAAGAATATAAGTGTTTTGAAGGCAGTTCAGAAAAGAATTACAAGAATTGGTGAATTGTCTTATGAGGAAAGGTTGAACAGGCTAGGCCTTGTATCTCTGGATTTAAAACAAAAAATCATTCAGGAGATGTGCACTTTGCTGGCTAGACCAACATTTATTAAATTACTAGACCCTTGAGAAATTGGTGGTGAGCTGCCTTCTTGAACCCTGCAGATCTAGGCTCACTCACAATGCCATTTGCAATGGAGTTCCAGGATTTTGACCCAGTGACAACCCAGGAATGGTGATTTGTTTCCAAGTCAGGTTGGTGAGAGACTTGGAGAGGGTGTGTCGCCTTTCCATATATCTGTTGCCCTTCTCCTTCTTGATGGTCTTAGGTATGAAAAGTGTTGTAGAAGGAGCCTTGTTGAAAGTCATCAGTGCATCTTGTAAATAGTGCACATTGCTGCTATTGTGCACCAGTAGTGGCTGGAGTGAATATTATTGGATGTGGTGTTGATCACACATACTGCTTTGTCTTAGATGATGCCAAGCATATTGAGTGTTGTTGGAACTGCATCCATCCAAGAAAGTGGTGTAGACACTTTGGGGAGATAGGAACCAAGTGCTTCACGACTGCATTGCTAGCCTATGACGTGCTCTTGTAGCCACGGTATTTGTATAGCTAGTCAGTTCAATTTCTGATCAATAGTAATATACAGTAAGTTGATAGTGAAGGATTTAGTGATCCCAATCTTGCTTAATGTCAAGGGACAATGATTAGATTAGATTAGATTAGATTAGATTAGATTAGATTACTTACAGTGTGGAAACAGGCCCTTCGGCCCAACAAGTCCACACCGCCCCGCCGAAGCGTAACCCACCCATACCCCTACATCTACATCTACCCCTTACCTAACACTAGGGGCAATTTAGCATGGCCAATTCACCTGGTCAGCACATCTTTGGACTGTGGGAGGAAACCGGAGCACCCGGAGGAAACCCACGCAGACACGGGGAGAACGTGCAAACTCCACACAGTCAGTTAGATTCTCTCCTGTTAAAGATGGTCCAAACGTGAATATTGTTCAGATTTTGCTGCCTTTGGACATGACCTGCTACAGTAACTGAGAAGTCATGAATGGTGCTGAATATTGTGCAATGATCAGCAAACATCCTCGTGATGAAAGAAACATCATTATGAAGCATGTTTGGATCATTATGCTGAGGAACCACACCATCATCTTTTGTGCTCAGTATGACTCTAACTAAGACCCCCCAATGCTACACTCAGCCTTGATGTCAAAGGCAGTCATTCTCGCCTGACCTTTGGGATTTAGCTCTTTTTTCCTTGTTTGAACTAAAACTGTAATGAAGTCAATAGATGAGTTGCCCTGGGAGAGACAGACTGGACATCAGTAAACATGTAATTGCTAAGCAAGTGCTGTTTGAAAGCACTGTTGATGACTCCTTTCAACATTTCACTGATGATCAAGAGTAAACTGATGGGATGGATTTATTCTGCTTTTTATTTTCATGATATGCCAGGGTGATTTTATATATTGTGAAGGAGATGCCTGTGTTGCAGTAAGGTTGAAACAGCTTCACTAGGAGCACAACAAGAGGCAACTTGAATTAAACATATAAGACCTGAGGGGTCTTGACAACATAGATGTGGAGAGGATGTTTCCCATAGAATCTAGAACGCAGGGCCACCCATTCAAATCAGAGATGATGCCATTTTTGTTTTCTCACAGAGGGTCTTGAGTAATTTGCACTTTTCTTCTTAACATGCTTTCAATAGCTTTAAGGCAGAAGTGGATAGATTATCAGAGATAGGAGGGAATGTAAATTTGGGGTTACATTCAATCAGCCACGAACAAATTAAATACTGGAACATGTTCAAGGAACCAAATGGCCTATGCTTGATCCTGTTCAGAGTTTGAGTTGAAAATCCACTGGAAGACCTCACCACAAGTGGATATTTCTTTAAAAAGTCTCATTGTATTAGCAATTTTTGAAACGATTTGTAGCTCAGGTTGAGGTTCTGGATGTAGGTTTGCTCGCTGAGCTGGAAGGTTTGTTTTCAGATGTTTCATCACCATACTGGGTAACATCATCAGTGAGCCTTCGGTGAAGCACTGGTGGTATGGGCCACTTTCCATTTATGTGTTTAGGTTTCTTTGGGTGGGTGATGTCATTTCCTGTTCTTTTGCTCAGAGGATGCTGGATGGGGTCCAAATCAATGCGTTTTTTGATAGAATTCCAATTGGAATGCCATGTTTCAAGGAAGTCTCATGCATGTCTCTATTTGACTTGTCCTAGGATGGATGTGTTGTCCCGGTCAAAGTAGAGACCTTCTTAGTCTATATGTAAGGATACTAGTGATAGTGGGTCATGTCTTTTTGTGGCTAGTTGATGTTCATGTATCCTGGTGGATAATTTTCTGCCTATATGTCCAATGTAGTGTTTGTTACAGTCCTTGCAAGGTATTTTGCAAATGAAATTTGTTTTGCTTGTTGTTTGTATAGGGTCTTCTAAGTTGATTAGCCACTGTTTTAGTGTGTTTGTAGGTTTGTGGGCTACCATGATGCCAAGAGGTCTGAGTAGTCTGGAAGTCATTTTAGAGAAGTCTTTGATGTAGGGTAAATTGGTAGGTTTTCTGGGCACATTGTGTTTGCTTGTTTGGGTTTGCAATGTGTTTATTGGGTACCCGTTCTTCTTGAATATTCTGTATAGGTATTTCTCTTCTGCTCTTTGTAGTTCCTCGATGCTGCAGTGTGTGGTGTCTCACTGAAATAATGTCCTAATGCAGCTTCGATTTTGGGTATTGGGGTGATTGCTTCTGTAGTTAAGTATTTGGTCTATGTGTGTTGTTTTCATGTAGATGAGAGTTGAAGTTCCCCAGTGAGTGTTCACTTTATTGTGACAAGTAGGGCTGGCAGGTTGTTGTTGTTCTCCTCCTATTTTGTGAATTTTGTGTCAGTGAGGATATTATTGATGGTGTTATAGGTTTTATGTAATTTGTTTCATTTGGTGATGACAAAGGTGTCATCCATATAGCGTATCCAAAGTTTGGGTTGGATGGTTGGGAGAACTGTTTTTTTCTAGTCTCTGCATAACTGCTTCTGCTAGGAATCCTGATATTGGTGATCCCATGGGAGTTTCATTGATTTGTTTGTAACATGACAGACCATGAATGGACAGACACACTACAATGAGCCGTCAGCAGCAAACAGAAAACAAAAAAACCAGCCCTCCAGCAAAAAACTAGACAAGCTCACATAAAAGAAAAACACAGAGGTTTGGATAAGCCTCTAATAGATACAGAAAAAAGCCATCCTAGTAAGAGGATTGAACTACAATTACATAGACATGGACAAAAAGGACTCCGTAGCAGCATTAGAATCAACACTGACTTACAGAAGAAACCCATAAGACAGACAGTGGCACCAAATTAAGCAAGAAAAAGCAAGGAAACACAGTCAATACACAAGAAAGGAAAGCACTAGAGGGACTCAGAAAAGACAAAGACATTGTAATCCTATCTGTCGACAAATGACGCATGAAAATCATTTTAAACAGAACAGACTGCTGTGAGAAAGCAAATGTGCTGCTGCAGATACTGACACTGACCAACAGGTGGCGATAGACCCAACCCCACAACTAGAGAACTGAATCACAGCCTTACTCAAAAAAGCTTCAGAAATCAGGAGAACTAACCAAGACAGACTTCCAAAAAATGAAACCAGATGGATCCAACACACCATGCTTCTATAGATTACCCAAAGTACACAAAGCAGAAACTCCCCTCAGACCCATCGATTTTCCTGCTCCTCAGATGCTGCCTGACCTGCTGTGTTTTTCCAGCACCACTCTGATCTAAACTCTGGTTTCCAGCATCTGCAGTCCTCACTTTTGCCTCACTACCTGGAACACCAACATACAGTCTAGCCAAGGAACTCCAACAAACACTTAGTGGAAAACTCACACCACTCCATTCACTCCACCCAAGAATTCCTGAAGACCATCAAAGTCACCAAGATAGAAGAGGATGAAATAATGGTCTCTTTTGACGTAACAGTCCTGTTCACATCCATTAACATCAACCTGGCCAAAGAAACACTTCTAGAAGAACCGAAGATACAAACACCAGACAGCGCCAACTTCATCAGCAAGGACAACATTGTCAAGCTAGTGGACCTGTGCCTTACCACCCACTTCATATTCAATAACAAGACCTACAAACAAATCAACAAAACATCCATGGGATCACCAATATCAGGGCTAATAGCAGAAGCAGTTGTGCAGAGACTCGAAAAAACAGCTCTCCCAACCATCCAACCCAAAGTTTAGTATTTTTAAGATGATAGTTGAGACTGTTTTATATTTTTCTGGGTTTGTTGGTTATATGTATATATTATTTTTTGCAAAATGGATAGTTGAAGGAATTTTCACATTTGATACCATTTGTTAATAATATTTTCTTGTTTACATTTTTTTGCAATAGTCTAATTCTTTAATGTTCAACTTAAGGAAGCTAGAATACATTTTTCTAATACTTAGCTATATACAATCTAACTTCTATATATGTACATAATTGGCAATATATCCTGTGTTGTAAGTTCAAATTTTGTTTTGCTGACAGTGAACAAGGAGTCAGTCCACCCTGCTAAGTTAGAAAGAATCAAGCATTCTTATTGAATGCATTCTTCATAAACATACGTGTGTTGAAACAACTGCAGCTTGTGGAATGGGAAGAGTGCTGCAACTAGTCCTCTTTTCTATACTGGATATTATGCCTCACTGGGGTAGTGCACTGGAAATCAAGCCCCGTTATTCCCAGAGTCATCACAAATGTTAAACATTTTATGAAAGTGCACAGGATTCCCCAATTTACCTTTTTTTAGACCCAGTTTGACAGAAAGCACCAAGCTTTCTGCACTTAACAAAAACTACTATTTATTACAGATAAATATTGTAACTAAACATAAATAATTATGAATCTTAGAAATTTAACTCTACTTGTTAAGACTCTAACCCCTTCTCTAACTCCTCCCTCACACACACACAAATAAACATTGGTATTATTGATAGAGGGAAAAACTGGGAAGGCTGTTCAATGCTTCATATTCACATATCATAGATAATCCTTTTGGCTTGTCAGGACTTGCTATTTGGTGATCTATGTCCAGATACTTGCAATTGCTTGCAGAAGGCACAGAATGACTAATTTACAATGTGTAAAATCTCTTTTGTTTAAAAGCAACTGGCGAGGAAAGAAAAGCTAGCTTTCTTTAGGGTTTCTTTTACTACGGAGAAAAGGACAGGATCTTCCTTTCCAGAGGTCCAAAAGCTTCTGTCCATCCCATTCACACCCTTCTGAAAGCACATGGACTGCAGGAGTTCAAGTAGGCAATCACCTCCACTTTCTTCAGGGCAACTAGGAATGGCAGTAATCGCTGGACAGTCAGCAATGCCTACATCCCACAAGAGAATTTAAAAACCCCACAAACTATTCATGGTGTGGAGGTGCTGCTGTTGCAAGGGGTGGACAAGATCACAAGTCAGATGAAACCAGGTTATAGTCAAACAGGTTTATTTGACATCACAAGCATTCAGAGCATTGTCCCTTCATCACCTGACTCCTATTCCCATAGGTTCCAGTTGATAAAAGGTTTGGTGTACTTTTCTTTCTTGGATTTTCATACCAGGTGGGTATAAGATATAGTTTATTATACAATAGCAAAAGTACAAGTGAAATTGACCATTTGGGTGCAATTACAAGGTCCAAAGGTGTACAGATTAGGTGAATTGGCTATGCTAAATTGCCCATAGTGTTCAAAGGTTATGTAGGTTAGGTGTATTAGTCAGGAATAAATAAAGGATAATAGGATAAGGGGAATGGGTCTGGGTGGATTTCTGTTTGGAGGATTGGTATGGACTTGTTGGGCTGAAGGGCCTGTTTCCACACTGTAGGGATTCTATGATTCTATCAAGAGCCAGAGATGATATGTCTATCCTTATTGTGAGCTAGAGTTGAACTGTTCATTTTCCACCTGTTGGTGAATGAACCCTAATGTAGTCTTCACCATTAACCCTTTCTGAACCATTAAATTACACCAGATTATCAGACTTTCAAAATGAAGAGAAAATTTTGGAAATGCTCAGGTCAGATATTAAAAAATCACAGAGTTTAAATCTGAACTTTATTTTGCATTTGATAGTTTGAGAATCCCCAATATTTCACTCTCGAGATGATTATATTATTTATTTTTGAATGTTGTGGGTGACAGTGTTCACAGCTAGGCCTCCAGGAGTACTGCCGGGTCGGAGGTCTGTGAAACCGGATATCCTGTCGGGCAGAGGATCAGTTCCGGTTGTGGCGCTGCATGTTGTTGGTCTCCGGTTTGGTTTCTTTGTCACAATGTCCCGGGGATCGAGCGCCGGCTTTGACCGTCACATCACCATCTTCTCCCCGGAGGGAAGGTTATACCAAGTAGGTGAGTCACAGACACAGACACAGGAGAGAGAGGGCCCCGGCCCGAGCCGGCCCAGAACTGCCCCGTCATCCCGGGCCCAACCCACAGCCGGAGGAGGGCGGCCTGAACTACCCCCTCACTGGGGGCGGGGAAATGGGAGGTCACCCCATCACTGGGGGAGGGAGGGGGGACAGGAGTGGGAGGTCATCCCATCGGTGGGGGGTGGGTGGGGGGGGGAGAAGAGGGAGGTCCCCCCCCCTTCACTAGGGGGTTGGTGAGAGAGAGAAATCGCCCTGACACTGGGGGAGGGGAGGGCAGGGGGAGAAGTTGACCCATCACTGGTTGGGGGGGGGGGAGGTTTTGGGGGAGAAATCACTCTGTCACTGGGGGGATGGCTGGGGGAGACATGAGCCTGTCATGGGGGGGGGGGGTGCTGTACAAATCACCCCATTGAGGGGGTGGGCAGAAATCACCCCAGCATTGGTGGGGTTTGGGGGGCAATCACCTTGTCACCAGAGGTTAGAACTCACTTTGCCACTGGGGAGAGGGGGGTAGTGGGGAGTGAACTCACCCTGTCATTGGGGGGGGGGGGGGGGGGGTGTGGGAAGAGAAATCACCCCAAGAGTGGAGGATGAGAAATCACCCTGTTATTGGGGGAGGGGAGAGGAGGAGAATTCACACCATTAGTGGGGGAGGGGGGAGGATGAGAAATCACCCTGTTAGTGGGGGAGGACAAGCATGAGAAATCACCCTCACTGTAGGGGAGAAATCACCCCATCATGGGGAAGGGGAAATTCAGCCTGTCACTGAGGGGTATGTTAGGAGAGAATCACCCCTTCACTGGAGGAAGAGGTAGGGAAGGGAGTGAGTCACCCCATCACTAGGGGGAAGGGAGGGGGCCACCCTTTCAGGGGGATGGGGGAAGGGAAGGAGTCACCCTGTCACTTGGGGAATGGGGGAAGGGAGAGAGTCACCCTGTCACTGGGGGGATGTGGGGAGGTGTCACCCCATCACTGGGGGAGGTGGGAGAGTGTCACCCCGTCCCTTGGGGAGAGGGGCAAGGGAGAGTATCATTCTGTCACTTTGGGGGGGGGGGGGGAAGCACGTGGAGGAAGAGAATCACCCTGTCACTTTGGGAGTTGGGGGAAGGGAGAGAATCACCCTGACACTGGCGGGGGGGGAAGAGGGAGTGAGAGTCATCCTGTCACAGGGGTGGGGGGGAAGTGAGAGTCATCCTGTCACTGGGGAAGGGGGAAGGTGGAAGGGAAGGGAGAGAGTCACCCAGTCACTGGGGGACAGAGGGAGGAAGAGAGTCACCATGTCACCCCATAAGAGGGGTGAGGGATGGGGAGGTGTTGGAAATGGGGGAAGTCACCTTGTCACTGAGATTGGGGGGGGAGGAGGGTTTGCCACTCTGTCACTGAGAGGGGTGAGGGGATAGGGAGTCACCCTGTCACTGGGAGGCATGGGAAGGGAGAGTCACCCCATGACTATGCGCAGGGGTTGGAGGTGAGATGGGTGGGGTAATAACCCCATCAGAGTGGGGAGGAGAGTGAAAATAATCCCATCACAGTGAAGCAGGTGGGTAAATACCCATATTACAGCAACAAAGGCCATTACCAGTAAGCAACCCCCATCACTTGGGGTTGGGGTGGCTGTTAAATAACTGCATCGGCGGTGGGGGTGCTGCTGGTAAATTGCCTCATCACAGTGGATATGGGGATGGTAAATAGCTCCAACACTGGGCGGGAAGGATGGTAAATAACCTTCTCATGGTGAAAGGTGGTATATAAACAATGCGATGGGGTGATTGGGGTAAATATCTCCTTCACTGGAATGGGTGTGGCCTACCATGGGTGGTATAAATGATCCCAACACTGAGGAGAGGGGTAAGAAACCTCAGCACTAAATGATCCATCACAGAACAGGGGGATAAATAATCCTGGTGCAGAGAGAGATGGAGTAGGTGACCCCAGCAATCCTGGGTCATAACACAGATGCAGTGTGTTGACTCAGTCATGACACAGATGTAGTCCCAGCTCAGAGATGACAGTGTGGTAGGAGATCCCTGAACGGATTGGAGGGGGTGGGGTGAGAAAGGGTGAATCCCAGTGTAGAAATGTTAGGGGAAGAGATGTTAATCTCAGTGGAATGAGCCTGGGATTTTTTTAATAGAATCACCACAAAGTCCACACTCCAAAGATGTGCAGGTTAGGTGAATTGGCCATGCTAAATTGCCCGTAGTGTTAGGTAAGGGGTAGATGTAGATGTAGATGTAGGGGTATAGGTGGGTTACGCTTCGGCGGGGCGGTGTGGACTTGTTGGGCCGAAGGGCCTGTTTCCATACTGTAAGTAATCTAATCTAATCTAAAGTGGAAACAGACCATTCAGCCCAACAAGTTCACACCAACCCTTTAAAGAGCATTCCACCCAGACCCATTCCCCTATCCTATCCCTGTAATCCTGTATTTCCCATGGCTAACGCACCTGACATCCACCTCCTTGAACACTATGGGTAATTTAGCACAGCCAATCCAACTAACTAGCACATCTTTGGACTGTGGGAGTTACCCAGAGGAACCCACGCAGACACAGGGAGAACATGCAAACTCCACACAGTCGCTAGAGGTTGGAATCGGTGGGACTCAGTGCTAACCACTAAGCCACTCTGCTGCCAGATGGGGATGTCCTAACTGTTGGGTGGAATTGGTGGAGGGAGTGGTGGTCATGGGCAGCTTCGATGTTGCTGTTGATGTGTAAATGATAATTTGTAAAAATAATCATGGTCTAATAAATATTAGCAGTGGTTTTGTGATGATTCAAATTTATGGAATGAGATCTGCCACTGCAAAATGAATTGGGCTTGTATTTCAGTGTCACCAATGCCTTGGTGAATTTATGGGTTTATTTTGCAGAATATGCTTTTAAGGCTATAAACCAAGGTGGCCTCACTTCAGTCGCTGTTCGTGGAAAGGACTGTGCTGTAGTTGTTACACAAAAGAAAGTGCCGGTGAGTGCAAACTGAAGTATTGTTTTTAAGTAGCAGCATTTGAAAAATGTACTGGAAGGAATTGAGATGGTGTTGCAACCAAGAGCCAGTTAAAATAAAGAACTGTTGCTAAATTATAATGTTCAAATATTGCAGTAGCCACATGGTTCAAATCGAAGCTCAGAAATTTGCATTCAGATGGCAAAATTGAGAAATGAAAGGATGACTGTTGTAAAAAGTGAATTTGAAATTGTCACAGACTCAAGTGAAAGAATTGTGTGCTTTAGGAAAGGAAACCTCTGTTCCAATACATGTTCATGCCTGACTGCTCTTTGGAGTGGCCGAGCAAGCTACCCAGTTAGCCCATCACCCACTGACTAATGGCAACTGATGGGTAATAAATGCTGGCCTTGATAATGCTGCTTACATTCCAAGGATGAGTTTGTTTTTTTTTCAAACCGACAATGTGTGTTCCTAGCCAGTAACTAATTTAAATGAATAATCAAACTCTCTTGATGGATCAGATGTTTGAACATACTATGTTGATTTACTCCCAAGTTGTACCTATAGATTTAGCTGCCCTCAGATGGAGCAGAAATTGATGTGGTCCAACTCACCTCAGTTAGTTAGGGCCTTGTAAGTTATCGAGGGTCAGTAATAAATTGCCCATTTCTGATCTCTGCCCAAGATTCCATTTGGGAGAGGCATGTATGTAGACATAAGTCACAAATGGGATCTGACTGACTGTAAATGTCTGAATGGTTCTAGCAGTCATTGTCCATTCTTTGCCAACCATCACTGTTCAGGAAAGAAGCAAAAAATTTGCAAATGCCAGTGGGCTGTCAGTCTGCCAGACTATCATGCAGTACAATTAGAGCACACAAATATTCTAATTAAAATCTACCTGAAATAAAAGTTTCCTATATATGATAAACAGTAGTATTTTTATATTATCACTTTGATTTCAACATTTTGAATTAATATTATCGACCTAGTGGACAATGTAAACAATATATGGTGACAAATGTATGAACATATGTGTAAATATAATTTGAGTAGAGAGAGAACTGAGTTAATCTGTCTGAGTGGAAAATAATTATTATATCTCACTAATGGTCTTTTCTTTATACATCACTGACAAATGAAATTTAGTATGGAAAAGAGTTAAGTGAGACAGTTGGAGTGAGTACACAAAGCCAAGGGAATCCAAAATAAATGGTAGTAGACTCGGTAATATAGAAGAGCAGAAGGACTTTGAGTCCATGTCTTTATTACCCTGAAAGTAGCAGCATAAATAGGTAAGATGTTTAAGAAGGCATTTGGCTTTACTAGCTAACACAGGGAGCATAAGAAATAGGGACAGCAGTTGACCAATGCCTCTTGATTTCCTGAGTGACCAAAAGTCTGTCTACCTCAATCTTTAATTATGTTCATTGGTAGACCATCCACAATCTTCTGAACTACAGACTTAAGAAATAAAAGAAATTCTTTCTCCTCTCAGTCCTAAATGATCCGAATGCAGTCGCTTAATCTGGCTCTTTGGTCTCTTGTGGCCTGTTCACAGTTTGTCTCTCCACCTGGCTCTGGAAAGCCTGAGAACATAGATCCATTACTCTTGGTCTCATCTAAGTGATTAATATAGATTTCTAGTAGCTGGGTATAGTCTTTGATCTTTGCAAAACCTAATTAACCGTGGCCTGCCAACAGAGAATGCACAGTTCATCCCTATTTCCTGCTCTCTGTTCATTAACCAGTCCTCCAGCCACACTAATATATTACCTAAAACTTAATGACTTCTTATCTTGTGCATTTTACTTCATGTGCACCTTACCAAATGACTTTTAAAAATTCAACCATAATACATTTACCCCATTTATCTCCTGTTCTAGTTAGGTGCTAAATATAAAACTGAAGTTTCTGAATACAATTTGAATGGAAGGACAGGGTGGTTATACTGGAACTGTATAATTCACTAGGCTACAGCTAGATGACTGTATATATTTCTGATCATAAGATTGCAGGATGGACATGATTGCATTAGATGGGATAAAGAAAAGGTTTTGAGAAAGTTACCATTGCTGCAGAACAAAATTTGACTGTATGGAGCCTTTTTAAACCGATGAGGCTGAGGGGAGATTTAATTGAGGCACATAAAATTGAGGGGTCTCAATAGTTTTCTCCTATCCTTGCTTGCTTAGCAGAGAAGTCAATAGCCAAGAATTGTAGAGTTATTGATACAAGTTTATAATAAGAGCTGAGATTTGTTTTTACTGATAAGAACTTGCTGCCTGAAAAGCTGATGGAGTCTTTGAAAACTAGTTGGATATGTACTGGAAATGCTGACCATGAGATTGGCTAGCTGTTTATTGGCAAGCACAGACATAATGGGCTGATGAGCCACCTCCTGTCATACATTAATAAAGTCTGTGATTCAGTGGTTGGTGTTGTTTGTATTTTGTGTCTGATAGTTCAAATAAAGTTCTGAATTTGTAATTTTTTAACACTGACTAACATGTTTTATCTGTGTGTCAACTTGACTCAATGGCAGGAGTCTTTTCTTTGAGGTATTAGTGTATGAAAGCAGTAGGTCAGCACTTAGTGCCTTTAAGGACTCAGTTCAGGGCAAGAAGTTGTCAATTTCTGAGATGTTAATCCATATGGTCAACAAGGTGCCTTCAGCTTTCTCGGCTCGAAACTCTGGAATTCTCTTTCTATTCCTCTTTCTTCCTTTCAACCTCACCTTTAAAACCTATCCCTGACTAAACGTTTGGTGACCTAATGTCTTTTGTATCCTTGCTTGGTTTCCATATTTGAGATAGCTTAGTTTGTAATGTTATACAATGTTTACAGGAAATATTACTTTTTTAAACTTGGAGACATTGTTTATTTTTCTTCAGTTACGGCACGGTGGCACAGTGGTTAGCACTGCTGCCTCACAGCGCCAGAGACCTGGGTTCAATTCCCGCCTCAGGCAACTGACTGTGTGGAGTTTGCACATTCTCCCCGTGTCTGCGTGGGTTTCCTCCAGGTGCTCCGGTTTCCTCCCACAGTCCAAAGATGTGCAGGTCAGGTGAATTGGCCATGCTAAATTGCCCGTAGTGTTAGGTAAGGGGTAGATGTAGGGGTATGGGTGGGTTGCGCTTCAGCCGGGCGGTGTGGACTTGTTGGGCTGAAGGGCATGTTTCCCACACTGTAAGTAATCTCATCTATACTAATTGTCTGATAACAAACCTAATATTGTTTGTAATGTACAATTTGCGGTTACAAAAGCAAAAATGAGCTGGCTATCTGAAAGAAAACAGAAAATGCTGGAGACCCTCAGCAGCAACTGGAATAGAAATGGAATGAATGTGTTTCGGGATGAGCTTTCATCAGATCTTGATCTGTGGAGTCTCTAAAAAGACTCCTTATCAGTTTTTTTTAAAATTGCTTTTTCAATGAAGCTTGTGGTGATTAAATTGAGGCCAGCTGTAATTAGTTTATGTAGAGAGACAATTACACCCCACAGTGGCCAGTGTGCCTACCTCTTAACCACCAGGGCTGAGTTCAAGTCCCACCTGCTACAGAGGTGTGTAATACTGTCTCTGAACAGGCTGATTAGAAAATATAATTAGATGCCAATGAGGGGTCCTTGTGGTACAGTGGTAGTGTCCCTGAGCCAGGAGATGCTTAGCCATGGTTAGCACGGCTGCCTCACAGCACCAGGGACACTGATTTGATTCCAGCCTCGGGTGACTGTCTGTCTGGAGTTTGCACATTCTCCCCATGTCTGAGTGCGTTTCCTCTGGGTGCTCCAATTTCCTTCCACAGTCTAAAGATATGCAGCTTAGGTGAATTGGCCATGCTAAATTGCCCATAGTGTTCAGGGATGTGTTGTTTAGATGCATTAGTTAGGAGAAATGTAGAATAATAAGGTAGGGAAATGGGTCTGAGTGGGTTACTCATTGGAGGGTTGGTGTGGACCTGTTGGGCGAAATGGCCTGTTTCCACACTAGGCATTCTATATAATGGAGAAGTAGTGATTAGAAATTATCTTGGATCATAAAGTATTATACATAAACCCTAGATTCTTGAGATAATTGCCTTTCAGTACTGTCGGTCTTCAAAAGTGTTCTATAGTTTATTTAGACTATGAAGTGATCTGTTAAAATTCACTTGGGATTAATCTGAGAATGAGAACCCACAGAGCAGAAGGTCTCCTGAGCTCCGTGATTATAGAGAGAGATATTGTAGCCTGCTTGGAGTTCTATAATGACATTCCTGTATTCACACTGTTTGCCCTAGCAATAGTGCCCCTGGTTGAACTAATATGCAGTCTGTAGTTCTTTGTGTACTATCCTTAATCCAGTCATTTAATTTGTTGTTTTTCAGGATAAGCTATTGGATGCCAACACAGTCACTCACCTATTCAGAATAACTGAAAACATAGGATGTGTAATGACAGGAATGACAGGTAACAACCTGAAAAACTGATTCCAATTAAGTTTTTTTCCCTTTTGAGTTATCCGGCTTTGATGCAAAATAACTCCATGTTTAAAAGTAATGTGGCAAAGTAAGAATAATATTATTGACACTCATGCAAAAGTAAATACAGCAAATTGCTAAAAGAACACAAAATGCTGGAAATACTGATTAGGTCAAACAATCAGTGGAGAAAAAAACAGTTAATGTCTCAGGCTAATAATGAAAAATATTTTGTGCATTTTCAAAAGCCATCTCAATTTTGAACAAGTCCTGTACCTGATAACTTAGCATTACCATGTTCAACAAGTACGTTGAGTTATAATTGAAACTGAGAACATAGTTAAAGGAGAGCTACAAAATACCATAGGATGAGACATAGATTCCAAATACTCTTCCTTTCCAATCCATAGGATTTCAAATCCCACATTCAATGTGACCTTTACCTTTACTAATTGATTTATATTTCTCCTGTTTGTTTCATCTTAGTATCCTCTTTTGTTATGGTACATGCCAGATTTCTAAAATACTTCTCAAAATCTTAGCCCAAAAACAGATCCCGTCCACGGTCAACTTCCATTGCAGGCAGGGCAATGTATCGGGTCCCAAAACAACCCCAACTGGAATGGGGGCCATAAGTTATTACTGCCAGTTGTAACCACCAAGTTCAACCAACTGGAGTTGCAGTAGTGGCATGAACCTTTACATGTATGTTGTAGTCTGGAACTATGAGTAGTAATGGTGGTGCCTACAACTTGCATTTCATCTCATAGCTGAGCTGTCTACTTTTGTAATGGAAAGATTCATGAGTTAATACCCAACCACTTTGGCTGCGTCATGAATGTACCTTGTGACCATCAGGTCCAGGAATGGGACTTGAACCTGAAACTTCTGGATCAGAGGCAGGGATAATACCCACTGTGCAACAAGGTCCCTTTTTTTCTAAAATTAACAGTGAAATTAAATCAGTATCAAGGACATTAGTTTGCACATTTCTTATAAGTCCATCTTTAAATCTTTTTTCCTATTTCTTTACAGCGGACAGCAGATCCCAGGTACAGAGAGCTCGATATGAAGCTGCAAATTGGAAGTACAAATATGGCTATGATATCCCAGTGGACATGTTGTGCAAACGGATTGCAGATATTTCCCAAGTATATACACAGAATGCTGAAATGAGACCTCTGGGATGCTGTAAGCAACTTCTTTATGCATTACAGATAGAAGTTTGATTACTCTGGATCATGTTGACAAAAGTAAGGAAGATGTGTTGGGTAGGCTAGAAGTTAAGGTGGACAAATCCACAGGAGCAGATGTGATCTATCCCGGGATGCTGAGGGAGGCGAGAGAGGAAATAGCTGGGGCGCTGACAGATATCTTTGTGGCATCCTTAAACAGAGGTGAGGTGCCGGAGGACTGGAGAGTTGCTCATGTTGTCCCCCTGTACAAGAAGGGTAGTAGGGATATTCCGGGTTACTAGAGCGAGCCTGATGTCAGTGGTGGGAAAGTTGTTGGAGAAGGTACTGAGGGATAAAATCTACTTATATTTGGAAAAGAATGGGCTTATCAGTGATAGGCAACATGGTTTTGTGAGGGGGAGATCATGCCTTATTAACTCAAGAGTTCTTTGAGGAAGTGACCAGGTTGGTAGATGAAGGAAGAGCTGTAGATGTCATATACATGGACTTTAGTAAGACATTTGATAAGGTTCCCCATGGTAAACCAATAGAGAAGTGAAGTCACATGGTGTGTAGGGTGTTCCAGCTAGGTGGATAAAGAACTAGTTGAGCAACGGGAGACAGAGTAGTAGTTGAATGGAGTTTCTCGACATGGAGAAGGGAGACCAGTGGTTTTCCACAGGGATCAGTGCTGAGGCCACTGTTGTTTGTGATATACACAAATGATCTGGAAGAGGGCACTGTTGGTATGATCAGCAAGTTTGCAGATGATACGAAGATTGGTGGAGTGGCAGAAAGCATAACGGACTGTCAAAGAATCCAGGAGAATATAGCTGATAGGCTGGAGAATTGGGCGGAGAAGTGGCAGATGGAGTTCAATCCAGGTAAATGTGAGGTGATGCATTTAGGTAAGTTTAGTTCTAGAGTGAATTATACAGTAAATGAAGAGCCTTGGGAAAAGTTGATGAGCAGAGAGATCTGGCAGTTCAGGTCCATTGTACCCTGAAGGTTGCTGCACCGGTGGATAGAGTGGTCAAGAAGGCATATAGTATGCTTGCCTTCATCGGATGGGGTATTGAGCAGAAGAGCTTGCAGGTCATGTTAAAATTGTACACTACATTGGTTGGGCTGCACTAAGAACTGTGTACAGTTCTGGTCGCCACTTTACCAAAAGGTCTCCACATTACCTTGGGAGAGGGTACAGAGAAGGTTTACAAGGATGTTGCATGGTATGGAAGGTGCTAGCTATGAAGAGAGGTTGAGTAGGTTAGGTTTGTTTTCATTAGAAATAAAGGAGATTGAGGGGGGACCTGATTTGAGGTTTACAAAATCATGAAGGGTATAGACAGGGTGGATAGAGATGAGCTTATTTCCCAGGGTGAAGGGCACAATAACAAGAGGTCACGCTTTAAGGTGAGAGGTGAAAAGTTTAAGGGGGATACATGCGGCAAGTACTTTACACAGAGGGTGGTGGGTGTCTAGAACGCATTGCCAGCAGACGTAGTAGAGGCAGACGCGATAGATTCATTTAAGATGCATCTGGACAAATGCATGAGTAGGTGGGGAGCAGAGGGATACAGATGCTTAGGAATTGAGCGACAGGTTTAAATAGTGGATTTGGATTGGCACAGGCTTGGAAGGCCGAAGGGCCTGTTCCTGGGCTGTAAATTTTCTTTGTTCTTTGTTCTCTTTTGTATTATAAGATTAATGCAGTGTTTTGCATGTACTTGCGTACTGTAATGTCCTAGTCAGTATTCTGTCTGGGTCCCTCCATTGTGACTTCCCAAATTATTTTCTTAATTAGAAAAAGGTCAACTGATTAAACTTGGTAATCCATCATTTCTGCAAGGTGTGTTATCTTATTGTGATTTTAAAAATAGTAGTGACTTTCCCAATCAGTTAGCAGAATCAAGTAACTAAGTCACAGAAAGCAAGAAATTCTCTGCGTTGCTTCTGTATTAAATTAAACAAAGAGGAAGTTACACTATGTAATCCCTTTAACATCCCAATGTAACCAATTGAGTATTTCGAATTGTGTTTGGTCTTCTAGAGAAATGCAACAACCAATTTGCTCACAGTGTGGTCCCATGTACAGGCATGATGTACTGATCAGGTATCTAGGTTTAGTGGTGTTAGGGTAGGGATAAATGTTGGACAGAACTCCCATCCTGAATTATCTTTCAATGACCCATGATGCAATCCTTTATAAACTTGATTGTGGACGAGATGGAAATGTTTGTGATGCTCCACAATTAAATAGTCTGTGACCTGCATGAATAATACCTACTTGTGCCAGCACTAGATACGTATTTGAACAAGATGGTGTAGGAGTAGGCCTCCTGAGCTGGAGCTCCTCTGCTCCGACTTCTTTTCTTTTTCCCTATTGTTTTTTTTTCTCTATACCTTTATTTACCTCTTGTCCTCTTCGGGTGGCAACAAGAACCTAGAGGAGGATCTTCAGTGAGCCTAGCACAGATCTTCAGTGAACCCTTTCTTACTTTTCCGGAATGAGCACAGGACCTAGAATTGGCGGCTGCTAATTGGCAGAGGCAGTGTAGGCATGGTAGGCCCAATGACGAAAGGTGGAGCCTGAGGATCAGCAACTTAGTCTTTGGTTGGGTCGGCAGCTGGCGGCAGCGAAGCAGTGGCAGAAAGGCATCAAAGCAACATCAATGAGGTGGGGCCCAGTGGTGAGTGAAGCAACTCTGACATTGGTTAGTATAGCACAGCTGGTGGAGAGGCTGTGGCGAAGCAGAATCGGCCCAGCAGCAAAAGTTGGAACCTGAGGATTGGCAACATCGACTTTCCTTGGGTTCAGTATAGACATCGAGAAAGCGCTAGAGGAGGAATGGCAGCGCAAACATTGTTGGTGATGATAAGCTGGCTCAGGACTGATGGACTCTTTTTGAGCTATGTTATTTTTCTCCTTATTCTTAAATATTCAAAATGGCACTAAATTATGGTAACAAATGAAGACTTTTCACTATATTTTATTGTATTCTTACTGTAAAATACACGTGGCAATAAATCATTCATTCAAAAATAAATCTTTTCAGAATTAGCATCTCATATGCATAAATTATCTGCAATGTTTTTATTAATTTTAACTGAAGTAATGAATGATGCAAAACATCTGCATTTACATCTCTCCTTCCCCAAATTGAGCAAGTTGTAGAAATCATAGAGAAATATGGTTTGTTACTCTTTTATATATTTTCCATTCTTTAATTTATAGTTAAAAAAGAAAGAAGGGTAGTGCATATGTACACCCTGAATGAGCTGAGCCACTTCAGGTTCTTAGGATTCAGTTCAGTATCAGAAATATTCCTGCTAAAATTTGGGAATGTTGACTTTGTGTCATTCAGTATTTCTATTGGATGAAAAGGACATTAAATAACAATTCACAGCTCAGTGACAAAGATTGAATTGTTAAAAATCACACAACACCAGGTTATAGTCCAACAGGTTTATTTGGAAGCATTAGCTTTCAGAGCACTGCTCCTTCATCAGGTGGTTGTGGAGTATAAGATTGTAAGACACAGAATTTATAGCAAGTGTTTACAGTATGATGTAACTGAAATTATATATTGAAAAGACCTGCATTATTTGTTAAGTCTCTCCCCTTTTAGAATGAACACATTGGTTTCAGTTCTTACGCAAAACATTTTTCAAGTTACATTCTCAAGTGAACTTTAACAATTGGTGTCATGTCGGCCCAGATCATGCATTGAAGGTGTGAGGTTACCTGTGTGAGACTATGCCACAATGTTCAGACTGATTCTAATCTAAAAAACGAATTTACAGAATCTTACATAGATTCATGCAGTTCTTGAGCAAAATAAAATGTAATTCTGCAAGTACAAATTCAGCCCACAAACGTTTGTGTTTTTGGGGAGTGGGGGGGCGTGTTGTGTGTGTATGTGTGAGCGTGTAAAGGGGTAAAAGTCTGAGAGGGTGTGTGGGAGTGTATAAGAGCTTGTTTATGAGAGTGTGTGTGTGTGTAGTGCACTGGGGTCACCTGTAGTGTGACATGAACCCAAGGTCCTAGTCAAGGCCATCCCCATGGGTACCAAACATGGCTATCAGCCTCTGCTCGGCCTCTTTGCATTGTTGCCTGTCCTGAAGTACACCCTGGAGACGGTCACCCAAAGGTACGAGGTCAAATGTCCCAGACTGCTGAAGTGTTCTCCGACTGGGAGGGAACACTCCTGTCTGTTGATTGTTGTGCGGTGCCCATTCATCCATTGCCATAGCCTCACCAATGTACCATACCTCAGGGCATCTTTGCCTGCAGTGTGTGAGATAGACAATCTTGGCTGAGTTGCATGAGTAATCGAATTGTGTTTTGGCAGCGGGGAAGTTGATGAGAGAAAGTTTTAATCATATGTTTTGGTTTACTTTTCGTAAATACTTGAAGAGTTTATAATTTAAGGAACTTTGTAAGGTTGTAGATAAGACGAAAGGTGGAATTAATTATAACTAATCTCTCAAAGAACCAGCAAGTGTGTGATGAGCTGAATGCCCTTACTGTGAGTTTCTATGTTTCTGTTAAATACCAAGCATAAGTGTAGTACATTAAACTTTCCAGTTTTATTGTTGTGTTTTACAGGTATGATTCTGGTAGGTGTTGATGAAGAACTTGGTGCTCAGGTTTACAAGTGTGACCCTGCTGGTTATTATTGTGGGTTCAAGGCCACTGCTGCAGGAGTCAAACAGACAGAAGCCACAAGCTTCTTGGAAAAGAAAGTTAAGAAAAAGCTTGACTGGGTATATGCACAAACTGTTGAGGTATGAAACTATTGAGTCTATCACTATTAATAAAGTTGAATTTTCTTAACTTTTTCTGTCCTTTAGTTTAACATGCTAAAAGTTCATTTCTATTGCTTGTTATCAGAAAAGTGATACTTAGAAACTAATTCTGCTATGTTTTGAAATAATGTGATTTGTTTTTTGTAGACAGCAATAACCTGCCTGTCCACAGTGCTGTCCATTGACTTCAAGCCATCTGAAATTGAAGTTGGGGTAGTGACAGTGGATAACCCTAAATTTAGGTAATTTTAAAATAATCTTGTTTTACACCTATTATTTATTGTCTAAATTTCTGTTCAACTTTTTAAAATCCTTGGCTACATAATAGAAAATAATGTGTTCCTTGAGAGTTATTAATTGTTAGGAGAATTTGAAAATACCTTTACAAAAATGTGGCCAAGCCATTTTATTGAAGTATATTTTGTAGTCAGCATTTATTGCTAATTTTTAATTACCTAGAGGATGATTAAGAGACAACCAAATGGCTGTATGTCTGGAATCACACTTGGATTAATCCAGGCAAGGATAGCAGATTTCCTTCCTTAAAGGACATTAGTGAATCAGATTTGTTTTAACAATAATTGTCATTTGACTTGCTTTTTATTCCAGATTTATTTTAATGGAATTAAGTTTCACCATCTTCCACAGCGGGAGGTTAACCCAGGTCCTCAGAATATTAGCTGGGTTTCTTGATTACTAATCCAGTGATATTACCGCTATGCCGCCACCTACCCTCATGTCCCCATTGACTTGCTGGACAATTAGTGATGCTGAGCTTAGATGCTTGGATCTACAAAGGTGTTACATTTTTAGCACTGACATAAGATTTATTTTAAAAAGTTGCTTTTGATGCAGGTGGTGACATGGCAGTTGACAAATGGCTGCACAGCTGAAGTCTTCCTGATTTGACTTCATTGTACTGGCATGGTTGGCAGAGGGTTTAACAGGCAGCTAGAGCACAACAACCAGTCTACAACTTCAGAATGAAAATTGACCCAAGGAAAATCAGTTCCTGAATAGTGCCTTTTGTTTGTACAATGGAGGATATTTAGGCCAGTACTCAGCACTTGAGCAAACATGGACTCTTATGGTACAGTGGTAATGTCCCTATCTCTGAACCAGAAGGCCTGAGTTTAGGTCTCACTTGCTCTTGGAGTGTCATAACGTATCTGGACAGCATAATTAAAAATATATGCAACAGACATTAGCAATTGGCAGCATCAGGATGGTTGAGTGGTCCAGTGCACCAGATTTGAGTACTGTTCCTTGCTTTGCTGAAGCCTGGTAAATTTCTGGTCCCTCTCTACAGGGGGAGGGCTCCTGTATTGCATTGGTACCATTCCTACCTCCAAACAGGAGGTCTGGGTTCACGTCCTGCTTGGTCTAGGGGTGTGTAATAACATCCCTAAACCGGTTGATTAGAAAATATCAGCACTTGAGTCAACCACACTCCAGAAGTCAAATTTTAAACAAATGCTATTTCATTATTATATCAAAACAGTTTCCCTTATTGTGTAAATTTTCAAAAAAATTATTCTTGAAATATTTAATTTCATTTTGAGCAATTTAGAAATTTTAAAGTAGCACAAATTAATTAGTTACACATTTAATTCTGCAATTTTTTATCTTCTTAAATGTACCTGTGCATGAACGTCTTTATTCTTTTTCCTCCTAGGATTCTTTCAGAAGCTGAAATTGATGCACATCTGGTTGCTCTAGCAGAGAGGGACTGAAATTCCATATAGTTCTGTATTTGTTACAAAGAAAATGTTAATGAAAAACTAGATTGCTGTAAGAGAATGCCATCTACACTGTATTTTAATCTGTACAAATAAAGCTGAGGTTTTGGAACATGGTATTGATTAAAGTTATGTTTACATGTGCTCACATCTGATCTGTAGAGATGGCTATGTTCCCAATTTTACAACCCATAATCGAATCCAGAAGGGCCGAGGGAGCCAGGAAGGGATCAATCCTCGTGTGACATTTATGTGGGTTTGAGAAAAAGGTGAAGTCCCTGCCAGTAGGGTGAAGACATCTCCAAATGTCCTCCAGTCCCAACTCCTCACATAAGTCAGTCACCTGCTTGGCCTGCGAAGAAATAGTTGGGGGCCCACAAGGCATCCTGTCCTCTGTTGGATCCAAAAGACAATTAAAATCCCCCTATAATAATGTGCCATGTTCCAAAAGCACACAGTTTAGAGAAGGCTCTAATCAAAAATTTGAGGGGATGTGCCGGAGGACAGTAGACATTTAAAATGCTATATTCCTCCCCATGTATCAGGGCCTTAAGTATCACAAACCGTCCCTGTTCATCTTTCACCTGCTCTAATAATGTGAACGGAAGATTTTTTCTAAAAATGTACTGTCACTTTCCTACTTTTAGTAGTAAAGGATGAAAAGAATACCCGGTCATAACCTCCCTGTTGTAGTTTCAGGCGCTGCCCATCATCAAGATTGGTTTTCTGCAACAAAGCACTATCAACCCTTTCCCTCTTAAAGCTAGAAAGCACTTTTTTCCTTTTAACAGGTAAATGACTCCCTTGATGTTCCAGGAGCGCCATATAACAAGACACTTAACCATATCCCCTTTCAGACACCCATGAACCCCTGGGAGGGAGAACCCTGCTTAAAAGCACTGAGCACAAGTAAATAAAGATTCATAGAGTCGAAGAATTGTGTATACAAAAATTACTCTATTGTAACTACAAATGACTATTACTACCAAAAAACTACAAAGAAAACCAACTATAAAACGGAAGACTCTCCCCCTGCCCATAGGGGGCACTCACTCTACCCATTCCCCCTTTCACAGCTCCTTCAAGCCTGGACTGTACCCCAGCCTTAGGCGAAAACAAAAACAAGGTGATGATCCTTAAATCCACAAAAAAAAGACAAAGTCAGGATGAGCACTCTGCCCATTCCCGGCTTCATGTCGCCCCCTAAATGTGACTAAAAAAGAAAGAGAACAAACAAAAAAAGGGGATGACAAAGGACATGCACAAAATTTCCCAAAATAAAATCCAGTTATAAAAACATTAGGAACAACATATTCCAAGCTTTTAAAAAAATTATTAGGGAGAGAGAAAAAAGGGAAAACGCAGGGAAAGAAGGAAAATAGGACAAACATTAACCGTATTCTTCAGGCCAGTCCATCTGTTTTAAAGTTTCTACAAAGTTTTAGCTTTATCCACTGAGTCAAATGTATAAACTGAGTTCTTGTGGCTGAAACAGAGCACTGCAGGGTACCGCATGGAGTACTGGATACCCAGTTTCCTCAGCCTCTTTTTAACTTCATCAAAGGACTTAAAGTTGCTGAGAAATCCTGGAAAAACAGCATTTTGACCCCTTGTGCAGCAGCACCTGTGTCTTTTCCCAGTAATCTCGAGGCTTCTATTACTTTTTGCTTGTCTTTGTATGAGTGGGCATGGGCTAGGACCGGGTGGGGCCGCTGAACCAGCCCAGACCTGTGCACTGTGATCCGATAGGCCCTTTCAGTCTGCAGCCTGCTGGACTTTTTGAAGGCCCAGGAAGTGCAGCAGCCAGCTTTCAAAGAAGCTGACTGGCTACCCACCTCCTTCACCCTCCGGGAGTCCAACAATCCGAAGATTCATCCTTCGACCTGGTCTCGTAAAGCCAGACCTTCCGCTCCAGCACCTGGATGTGACCAGATGAGGACTCCCTCACCACTTCTGATGCCTTGGTTCAACCCTCCATCTCCTACAGCCGCTCCCTATGGCCCTGGATCTCCTGGTCATGTTTCTGCAGCATGGACGCGATGGGTTAGATCTGGGCACGAATCTCCTCACTGATCTCCTCAATCGCAGCCCCAACCTTCGAGGTAAGTCTCTCCATCGCCGCTGCCAATTCCTGAGAGTCTGTCAGGTTCCCCGTGGGGTTCAGGAGAGGCTGCTGCTGCTGCAGTCTCTGGTGTGCCAGGTGCTGCAGGGGAGTGTCCTCCCTGCTGCTGTTTACTCGCTCCTTTTCTCTTTGGCATCCTTCCCACTCCTAAATGTTAACAAATATGTGTTCTGTCAGGTTTTAAGCTAATAATTCCTTCATATTAGTTGACCAGGGATGGCAAAAAACACCAATATGCCTTGGCTGTTAGGCAGAGGCATCCATGCCAGTTCTACAGAATCACCACCATCTTGCCGAGTCTTCAGTAAGATATGTTAACAAGAAGATTGTAATGGAGAAATGAATGGAGCTGAAAGTTGAAATGCACCTGATCTGATAACCCACAATGTTGAAGAAGATGGCTATAGAAATAGTTGATATATTGGTGACCAGCTTCCAGACTTGCGTAGAATCCTGCAGCTTAGAAATTGCCAAGTGTCACTCCAAAATTTATGAAAAAAGCAAGAGGGAAAGTAATGCATTACTAACCTATTAGATCCTACTATTTTCCCTATTACTGATGTAAACCTATAATAAAAGACATGATTGTTGGACAGCTGTATGGAAACAATCTGATTGGGCAGAGTCAGCGTTGAGTTACAAATCGGAAGTTGTGCTTGATGGAATTATTTGAGAATGTTGCTGACAAACTTGAAAAAGGGGCATTAAAAGATATAGCTTACTTGGATTTTCAGAAGATTATTGATGAAGTCCCCTGCAGGAGTTGGTTAGTAAAATTATAGCACGTGAGAGAAGTAGTAGTGCACTGATATGGATTAATGATTAGCTAACAGTCAAAAAAAGGAGACTAGCAATAAATGGATAATTTTTGTGTTGACAAGCTGTGACTAGTGAGGTACTGCAAGAGGCTTGGGTTCCAGCTGTTCATAATGTATATTTGGATGTGGAGACTAATTGTAATACTTTCAATTTTGCAGAAGATACACAACTAAGCAGGAATATATTTTGTGAGGAAGATGTAAAGCAGTTGGGTTTGAACAGGTTTAGTGAGTGGGCAAAAACATAGCAGATTGAACATTACATGGAAAAATGTAAGGTTATCCAGTTGGAAAGTGTAGATGTGAATTTGATTCACCCAGAGGGATGTAAATCTTAGAATTTTTCTACCCCAAAGAACTATGGGAGCTCAGTATTTAAGTATATTTAAAATGAAAATTGGTAGATTTCTGATTACAAATGGCATAAAGCATTATTATAACAGTGTGGGTAAAAGGCACAGAAGTGTTCGGTCAGCCATGATTATTGAATGGCAGAGCAGCCTTGCTGAGCTGAAAGGCTTACTTTTCCTAATCTTTAAAGATCAATGCACCAGTGCAGAGATTTTCCTTTCACCACCAGTTTTAATGGCAACTTGTTCAAGTGAAGGCCTTTAATATTCACATGCTCAGCATTTTCCATGTTTACATGCATCATGGCCCTCATCATATTTTGAACTTAGATAGAAAATGAAAGCACAAGACCAGCATGAGAAGGGGAAAAAAATCTAGTGAAAGAACTTGGCTTATTACAGATTGCCAGTTTGATACAAAAGAGGACAGAGTACATTTGACAGATAAGGGGATACTTTAGAAAATAACTTGATTAACATTGAATTCAAAAGTCAGTATTGGAGTGTATTGCTTCATGATAGTGGATTCAGGAAACCACAAAAGAAATAAGTTTGAGTTGACAATTTCTGTGAGCCTACTAACATAGCATCTGTTCATAATAGTTTTGCATAGCCAATTTTGAATATTTGCAATTATTAATGGCATTGCTACCTTTACTGTCCTATTTACTACCCAGTCAAGCTTATTGTCAGCTTGAAACCTCAATTTAAAAATTTCAGATCATAGAATGAGACACACACAGCATGGAAACAGATCCTTCAGTCCAACCAAGGATGCTGACCACATTCCCAACCTAAACTAGTATTATCTGCTTGCACTTGGCCCATTTCTCTCCAAACCTTTCTTATTCGTTAACTTATCAAAAGCATTTTAAACATTGTAACTGTACCAACATCCACCACTTTCTCCAGCAGCTCATTCTCCATATGATCTACTCTGTGTCAAACAGTTGCCCCAATGCCCTTTTTAAATCTTCCTCCTCTCACTTTAAAAATATGCTCCCTAATTTTGAACTTCCCATTCTTCGGGAAAAGACCCTTGTCAATTACTTTATTTATGCCCCTCATAGTTGTATAAACCTCAATAAGGTCACCCCTCAATTTCCTATGCTCGAGTGGGCGGCACGGTGGCACAGTGGTTAGCACTGCTGCCTCACAGCGCCAGAGATCCAGGTTCAATTCCTGCCTCGGGCGACTGACTGTGTGGAGTTTGCACGTTCTCCCCGTGTCTGCGTGGGTTTCCTCCGGCTGCTCCGGTTTCCTCCCACAGTCCAAAGATGTGCAGGTCAGGTGAATTGGCCATGCTAAATTGCCCGTAGTGTTAGGTAAGGGGTAAATGTAGGGGTATGGGTGGGTTGCGCTTCGGCGGGGCGGTGTGGACTTGTTGGGCCGAAGGGCCTGTTTCCACACTGTAAGTAATCTAATCTAAAAAAAAACCTAGCCTTTCCAATCTATTTTTATATCTCAAACCCTCCATTTACAGTAATATTCTTAAATCTTAACTGAACCTTCTCCAGTTTAATAATACCCTTCCTATGACCAGAATTGCACTCAGTACTCCAGAAAAGGCCTCACCAATGTCCTGTTCAAACTCAATATGATGTCCTAACTCTATACAGAGGAACCTCAAGGACACGGGAGGGCAGTATTTCGGTCGGTTATTCAAATTCTAGATAATCGAATGCCGGATAACATAGTTTAGCCAAACATTGGGACCTTGCAATTTTGTTGGATAATCTGACATTCAGATAATCGAATGCTGGATAATTGAGGTTCCTCTGTACTCAGAAGGTCAAAGCAAGTCAACAGTTCTATATCTCTCACCTACTCAAAGGAAAACTCACTGTGTTCATTCTTATTCTCTTCTTTGTTCAGGATCAGGTTCCAACATCTGATTGAAGTGGCATCTGGACTGCTATGGCAAGATCCAGGTCACCATCACCACAACTTAGGGGGTCTATGTCACAGAAATAGTATTGTGCACATAACTTATTAAGCTAAGAAAAACCAAAAAAAATTCTCAAACTATCATCAAGTTCCAGTTACTCACTTCCACTTTGATCTAGTTGTACTTTCTCATTATGGGAAAGAGAACATAAATAGTGAACAAAAATTCTAAACTAATGAATACAATATACATATGTAGTAATGTAAATAGAACTGATAAATGCCAAGACAAATCTGTAAACAAAGTATGGCACACTATAAAATGGTACACTACTTAACTTACAGACCCACAGTTTCTAGAGGAAGTATGAATGCATTAGTATCTGCTGGCATTTACCAATTAACAGTTCCAGGAGAACTAATGTGCCTTAACTATGGATTTCTTCTTTAGTTACATCAGAAATGACACCAGTGTTACCAACAACAGCCACTGAGCCTGACCCACTCCAGGAAGAGAAAGGGGTTGCAATGCATTGAAGTGTTCTACAGGGACATTGCTGAACCAGCAAGGTTACTTCTTGCCTGATAAGATGATGAACATTTTCATATCACCAATCACCTTTCTGCTCACCATATGTTAGGCAGGCCTGGAAAAGTTACATTTCAGTCCCCCTACTGATTCATTCACGAACCTTATACTCCAAAAGATAAACCTGCAAGAAATTTGTATTATTTTAATTTAGATTGGAGGATAGGGTATAGATCAACACTTATTAATCCATTTGAAAATGGGTCTTTGAACCCGAAGGTCCGAGGCCGAATGTCCCAGACTGCTGAAGTGTTCCCTGACTGGGAGGGAACACTTCTGTCTGGAGATTGTTGTGCGGTGTCCATTCATCATTTGCCGTAGCCTCTGCTCATTCTCGCCAATGTACCATACCTCAGGGCATCCTTGCCTGCAGCGTATGAGATAGACAATGTTGGCTGAGTCACTTGCAGAATTACATTTTATTTTACTCAAAAACTGCATAAATCCATGCAAGATTCTGTAACTCTCACCTTAGAAATAGAATCATTCTGACCGGACATTGGGATATAGACAGACTTTAACTTCACCCCTTCAATTATCTGGGCTGAGATAAAGCTACCTTGAGAATGTAACTTTGAAAAAGCTCTGGGATTTACAAATGAAGGAACCGAAACTAACATGCTAAAAGATGAAAGACTTAAGCTAAATTTGTTTAATATTACACTCCATGACACTGCAATCCTGTTGCTATAAGTCTGTGTCTTATGATTCTGCTCTACAACCACCTGATGAAGAAGCAGTGCTTCGAAAGCTAGTGCCTCCAAATAAACCTGTTGGACTATAACCTGGTATTGTGTGATTAACTATCATTTTCTAGACCTTTCAAACTTAAGGAGACATGAGCCAAGTTTATACATTGTTTCCTCACCTTTTGACATTTAAATTCAACTGAATTTATATTAATTCCAAGGTTACTTAAATAAAGGGAATTGCAATAAAATGAGGATAGAATAGATTAGACATAAGTTTAGCAGGAAAGACAGTAAGGAGGAAGTGGCAGAATTTAAGGAAGTAATCGATGACTCTCAGCAAAAGTATATCCCAGTAAGGTGGAATGATTTGATGAGTGGGATAAACCAACCTTGCCTAAACAAAGAAGTTAAAGAGTGTATAAATTTGAAAGAAGAAGCATATAAGGAAGCAAAAGTCAGTGACAGTCTTGATGCCTGGGATAAATTCAGAATCCAACAAAGGAGAACTAAAAAGATAATAAAGAGAGAAGTAGCGAAGAAATAAAAATTAACAAGAGGATCTTCTTTAAATAAATAAGTAGGAGGAGAGAGGTCAAAGTGACCCTTGGTCCCCATGAAAATGATAGTTATAAGGTGTACGTTTGCTCGCTGAGCTGTAGGTTTGATATCCAGATGTTTCATTACCTGGCTAGGTAACATCATCAGTGGCAACCTCCAAGTGAAGCGAAGCTGTTGTCTCCTGTTTTCTATTTATGTGTTTGTCCTGGATGGGGTTCCTGGGGTTTTGGCAAGGACAAACAGGAAGAAAGTTAGCCACCAGAGTACACGAACACCAGCTAGCCACAAAAAGACACAACCCTCTCTCCCTCGTAGCCCTACACCATTTCGACTGGTGGTTTTGACTCAGAAAACAAACAGGAAATGACATTACCACAAACCCCAGGAACCCCATCCAGGACAAACACACAAATAGAAAGCAGGCAACAACAGCTTCGTTTCACTTGGAGGTCGCCACTGATGATGTTATCTAGCCAGGTAATGAAACGGCTGGATATCAAACCTACAGCTCAGCAAGCAATCCTACACCCTAAACCTCAACCTTCACAATGATAGTTATCTGAAGACAATTATAGGAAGCAAGGAAATAGCAAAGGAGTTCAACAGAGATATTGTGTCTGTCTTTATGGTTGAAGATACTTCAAACATCCCATCAAATATGGGGGAGGAATTAAGTACTATCGCCATTACTAGAGAAATACTTTTAGACAAGCTAATGAGGCTAAAGGCAGATAAGTCCTTTGGCTCTGATTACTCGGATCCTAAAAGAAGTAGCTACACAGATAGTGAATGCATTAATTATAATTTTCCAAAGATCCTTAGAATCTGGAGATGTTCCAGACAATTGGAAAATTGCCAATATGACACCCCTGTTCAAAAAGGGAGGGTGGCACAACGTGGGTAAATTAGTCAAGCATATTGTTGCAATATGTTATATAGGAACTGATAGTAGTAGGAAATAATAGTAATAGAAGGAAGTAACATTTGGAAAATTATAATCTAATCATACGGAGTCAACATGAATTCATGAAAGGGAAATTATGTCCAACTAATTTATGGAGTCTTTCAAGGAAATCTCAACCAGAGTGATTAGAGGGAAACCAGTAGTCATGTTGTACTTGAACTTCCACAAGGCATTCGACAAAGTACTCAGAAAAGATAGGTCATAAAATAAGAGCCCATGGTGTTGGAGATAGTACATGAGTGTGAATAGAGAGTGGGCTAATGGACTGGAAACAGCGAGTGGAGTCAAGGTATTGTTATTTCAGGTTGGTGATCTGTAACCTGTGGGGTTCCACAAGAATCAATGCTAGGTTTGCAACATTTTACAATGTATTATCAAGACTGGTACGAAGGAAGTCAATGTATTGTAGCCAAATTTGCAAATTACAAAAATAGGTAGAAAGGCAAGTTGTGAGCGGGGCGCAAGCCATAAGACTATACAATATAGCAGCAGATTTAGGCCATCCAACCTGTCGAGACCACTCCGCCATTCGATCATGTCTGCTATGTTTCTTAACCCCATTCTCCTGCCTTCTCCCTATAACCTTTGAACCTCTTGCTAATCAAGAACCTATCTATCTCCACCTTAAAGTCATTCAATGTGAGTTGGCCTTCACAGCCTTCCTCAGCAATGAGTTTCACAGATTCATCACCATCTGGTTGAAGAAATTCCTCCTCATCTCAGTTCTAAAGGGTTATTCCTTCATGCTGAGGTTATGCCCTCAGATCCTAGTCTCTCCTACTGCTGAAAGCATCTTCTTCATGTCTATTCTATCCAGGCCTCTCAGTATTCTGTAAGGGTCAATGAGATCCTCCTCATCCTTCTAAACTCCATTGGGTACAGACGCAGAGTCCTCAACCACTGTTATATGACAAGCCATTGATTCCTTATATATGGTGCCCAAAACTGTTCACAATATTCGAAATGCAGTCTAAAGAGAACCTTATAGAGCCACATCTCTGCTAATGTATTATAGCCATCTTGAAATGAATGCTAATATTATATTTACCTTCCCAACTGGCAACTGAACCTGTATGTTAACGTTAAAAGAATCCTGAATTAGTACTCCTAAATACCTTTATGCTTCAGATTTCCAAAGCCTTTCCCAATTAGAAAATAATCCATAACCTCAAACCTTGTATTCCATCTGCCACTTCTTTGCCCATCTGCCAACTTGTCCTAGTCCTTCAACATTACGTGTCCCTCCACCTATTTTTGTGTCATCTGCAAACTTGATAACAATTCCCTCAGTTCCCTTGTCCAGATTGTTAATGTATTACATGAATAGTTGTGGTCCCAACACTGACCCCTGCGAAACCCCAATAGTCATCAGCTAACTCCTTTATCCCTACTCTGCATTCTGCTGGTTAGCCAATCATCTAACCATGCCAGTACTTCACCCGTAACCCCTTGGGCTTTTGTCTTATCCAGCAGCTTCTTAACAGCAATTTGTGAAGGACTTTCTGGAAATCCATTTAGCCATGGGAAATGCAGGGTTACAGGGATAGAATAGGTGCAGACTTGTTGGGCTGAGTGGCTTATTCCATACTGTTATGATTCTTAGGTGATGTCTATTGGCTCTCCTTTACAATTTACAGAAAGATATTGATAGATTAAATAAATGGGCAAAATCTTGGAGTATAATGTTGGAAAATATGAGGTTCTTTATTTTTGGAAAAGAAAACAAAAGAACAAAGTATTATTTAAATGACAAAAACTGTAGAGTATTGCAGAAAGCTGCAACACAAGGGACTTGGGGTACTTGTGCATGAATCACAGAAAGCTAGCACACAAGTGCTGCAGGTAATCAGGATGCTAATCGAATGTTGGCCCTTATTTCAAGGAGATTGGAGTGTAAGAGTAGGGTGGTCTCACTGTGACTGTACAAGGTGCTGGTGAGATCATATCTGGAGTACTGTCAGCAGTTCTGGTCCCCTTATTTAAGGAAAGATATTGGAGGCATTTCAGAGAAAGATGATCCCCAGAATGGAGCAATTGTCTTATGAGAAAAAGCTAAATAGGTTGGGACTCTCCTCACTGGAGTTTGGAAGAATGAGAGTGATTTCATGGAAACATCGAGCCTTTTTAAAGGGCTTGAGAAGGTAAATGCTGAGAGGATGTTTCCCCATCATGAGACAGTCTAGGATCAGAGGTCTCAGTCTCAGAATAAAGGAGTGCCAATTTAATCTCCTTCAGAGATGAAGAAGAATTTCTTCTCTCAGAGGGTTGGGAGTCATTGGAACTCCTTGCCACAGAGAACTGTGGAGCAAAGTCTGTGTTTATTTAAAGCTAAGATAGATAGGTTCTTGATCAGTTGGAGAATAAAATGCTATGGAGAAAACACAGGAAAGTCAATGTGAGAATCTTGACTGAGCCATGATCCTACTGAATTGGGGAGCAGGTTGGAAGGGCAGAAAGGCCTACTCTGCTTCCTATTTCTTAAGATCTTATGGTTAGTATACCATTCCCACTTTTAAACTCCATTTGTCGTAGTTTCACCTATTCATAACCTGTACATATTTTATGGTAAAGTTCTGCACTTATTTGGTAATATTCTCATTTCAGAAAATTATGGGTTCAACTTGCATTCCCAAATATGAGCCTGTATTTCAGCTTCGTAATCCCATTGTAAGCCTGGGGAGTGCTGAAAAGTTGGAAGTGGTAAATTTTGAATGAAATGACCAGCTTCCTGTTTCCTCTTTTAAGTGATGTAATTACTTTTCTCAAATCTGCGACTAGTTTTCCAACATTAAATCATTGGCCACTTCAAAAAATGCTTCATTGGCTCCAAAGTGGTTTTAGAAATCCTTACATCTTGAAAAGTGACTGCTGATGATTCTTTTTCCTATAATTGTTATACTATCATAAGTGGAGTGCTTTCCCTTTAAAAGCTCAACCTGCAAATGAACCAAGTACCCACATGCAGAGCGAACCTTTTAATGAAGTGAACTCATTGCCCACGAGGGTAGAAGAAATGGAAATAGATTTCAAAAGTAAATTGGATGGAGGCTGAAGGAAATAAATCTGCAGGACTGGAAAGATAGAGTGGGGGAGCAGGACTGAGGGGATCGGTCTGGGGAGTGCTAGCTTGGAGACAATAGATCAAATGAACGCCTCTCATGGTGCAAATATGAGTGACTCTCAGAGACTAGACTGGTTGTTTTTGTTTGCATTACAGGAAAACAAAGATTATCATTCATATATCACAGATGCTTTAAAAATAGGTAAGGGTTATGCAGAAAATGACATTGGTGTGTTCAACAGATGAAGGGCTAACATTTTTGTCTTTTAATAGCTATATGTACTATTTAACAGGGTGTAACAAACCAGAGTAATGTCACATCTGTAACACTGGGTGTTCAAAACTTTTGCATCTTGGTATTCTTGGCAGACATTGAGTTGGTGCACAGCTTCCCCGTCTGAAGAATGTGGGACTTATATGTAATATTCAAATCATGTGTGGGTGACCTAATATCCTCCACAATTTCCATACACCGTTGAGTCACAGGTAATGAGCAAGTATTTTTTTTTCAAAAAAAAACTCCTTTGGAAAAAATGTAGAACATAAACTCTAACCACAGGGATAGAATTATCTGGATTGGAAGTGATCTCAAAGAGGAGCCATAGCACTTAGGGAAAGAGTGTATTAATTTTATTAATTGATGCGAGGTAAATGTGCAAACTTACTAACTAAATCTCCTATGTTCACATCCAAATCATTTATATGAATGACAAACCACTAGTCACAGGGATCTAGTCTGAAAAGTAACCCTCCACCACCAGCCTCTGTCTTATACCTTCGAGCCAGTTCTGTATCCAAATGACTAGTTCTCCCTGTATCCCATGAGATCTAATCTTGCTAATCAGTCTCCCATGAGGAACCTTGTTGAATGCCTTACTGAAGTCCATATAGATCACGTCTACCACTCTGCCCTCTTCAATCCTCTTTGTTACTTCAAAAAACTCAATCAAAGATACAATGCTTGATGTAATTGAAGTCTACAAGCTATTTGAAGATGCCACTAAGATAATGGTGAAGTCAAGCAATCGAGAAGTATCCAACAGGAATGTTTGTTGGATACAAGTGGAAAAATTGTCACTACTACGCTGTGGGATGAGGATGTAAGCATTTTTTTTTAGAATTTGCTTTTACATCAAATTAATAAACTGTTTGCAATACTTGAAGTTGACTGAATTTTCTTGTTGTAGTGTTTATTTTGGTTCTTGTCTGAATCCATGGTCACAATGGATAGGCCTGTGCAGTACCTTTGGTAGGGAAGCTGTCAGCACCAGTCATCTGACCATGGCCTACACTGATATGGCACGTTACTTCAAGATACAGTTGTGTCAGTGTGGCTAGAACTAACAGTTTCTTATTCTTAATCTTTCTCTTCCTTGGGTCTTTGTTACATTTCAGTGAAATTAATCATTTGATACTAATTCAGACCGTGTCTTCTAGCTTATACTCATCAAAGTTGAGTTTCTAAGACTCAGTTCTTAGCTAAGAAATAGGGGTTGATTTCTACATGTGTAACACTTCTGGAGAGTATGCAATCTGCACTCTCATTGCCCTGCTATAGCAGTAGCTATATTGGATACTGTTGTGTCACCCCACCTTCCTGAAGATGTGCGAACTGAGTGGAAAGTATTTAAATTGTTGTTAATCTTTAGAAGTTGGTTTTTGTAAGCCAAATTCATCAAAAATATGAAAAAGATATTTATGCAATTTCACTCCCTACCACATCTGCAGCAAGTGTTGGTTGCTGGAAGAATGCTGGATCAGAATTGATGATCTGGAATCTGAGCTTCAAACACTGCGGCACATCCGGGAGGGGGAGACTTACCTAGATGTTTTTGTTTCAGGAGACAGTCACACCCGGTAGATAAAGTAATTCAAATTCAGTTAGTGATCAGGGACAACAGGGTGTGACTGTAAGTGAGGCAGGTAGGGGGATTCTGAGTTCAGGAGTGAAGGAGCCTCAGCCCTTGACCTTGTCCAACAGGTAGGAGATTGTTGCTCCCTGCATGGATGAGGAAAAGGGCTGTGGACAGGATGAGCCAGCTGACCATGGCACCATGGTTCAGAAGGCCATTCAAGAGGGGGGAGCAAAAAGACAAGTAATTGTTATAGGGGATTCTATAATTAGGGGGACAGATAGTATCCTTTGAGAGCAAGATCGGGAGTCCCTCATGGTGTGTTGCCTGCGCGGTGCCAGGGTACAGGACATCTCTGAACGGCTTGAAAGGATATTGGAGGGAGAAGGTCCAGTTGTTGTGGTCCTTGTTGACATTAACAACATCAGCAAGGCTATGAAGGAGAACGCTGTTTAGGGATTATCAAGCACTAGGAAGGAAATTGAACAACAGGCTCTTGCAGGTCATAATCTCTGGATTACTGCTCAGGCCATGTACTATTTGGCATAGGATAAGAAAAGTAAACACGTGGCTAAGAGATTGGTGTGGGAAAGAAGGGTTGCATTTCATGAGACATTGTCATCAGTTTTGGAACCGGGGGTATCTGTAAAGATGGGACGGTCTCCAACAGAACCGATCTGGAACCAGTGTTCTGGTGAAAAGAATAAATAGGGTGGTCACTAGGACTTTAAACTTATGATCGGGGGAAGGGAAAGGGAAAGCAACAGGGAGTATGGAGTCAATTAGAAAGATAAGCAGCAGGTTAGCATGGGTGCAGGGTTTAAGTTCAACGCAAACTAGGAACGAAGCAAAAAGGAAGGATAACCCAGGACATATCACTAGAGATGTTGGAAATCGTGTGGATAAGAAAATTAGCATTAAGGCACTTACCTGAATGCTCGTAGTATTCATAACAAAGTAGATGAAATAACAGCACAAATCATCGTCAATGATTGTGATGTGGTAGGCATTACAGAGATGTGGTTGCAGGGGGTTCAGGTCTGGCAGTTAAACATCCAAGGATTTACAACTTATTGAAAAGACAGGGAAGTGGGCAGAGGGTGTGGGGTTGCCTTGTTAGTTAGGAATGAAATTAAATCTATGGCACTGAATATCATAGCGTCAGATGATGTGGAGTCTGTGTGGGTGGAGTTGAGGAACCAAAAAGGCAAAAAAACCATAACGGGAGTTATGTACAGACCTCCTAACAGTGGTCAGGATCACGAAGTAGATAGGGCATGTCAGAAAGGCAAGATCACGGTGATCGGGGGACTTCAATATGCAGGTGGACTGGGTGAATAATGTTGCTGGTGGATCCAAAAAAAGGGAATTCATGGAATGCTTACAGAATGGCTTTTTGGAACAGCTTGTGATGGAGCCCACAAGGAAGCAGGCTATTCTGGACTTAGTGCAATGTAATAAGCCAGACTTTATAAAAGATCTTAAAGTAAGGGAACACTTAGGAGGCAGCGATCATAATATGGTAGAGTTCAGTCTGCAGTTTGAAAGAGAGAAGGCAAAATTGGATGTAATGGTGTTATAGTTAATTAAAGATAATTACAGGGGAATGCGAGAGGAACTGACGAAAATCAACTGGAAGCAGAGCTTAGTGGGGAAGACAGGAGAGCCACAATGGCAGGAGTTTCTGGGTGTAACTGAGGACATAATATCAAGGTTCATCCCAAAGAAAAGAAAGCTTATCCGGGATGAGGGGGAGTTAGACAGCCATAGCTGACAAAGAAAGTCAGGAAATGTATCAAAGAAAAAGAGAGTATATAAAGTGGCCCAGAGCACTGGGAAATCAGAAGATTGGGAAGAGACAAAAACAAACAGAGGACAACAAAGAGAGAAATAAGGAAGGAGAGGATCAAATATGAAGGTAGGCTAGTTAGTAATATTAGAAATGATAGTAAAAGTTTATTTCAATAAAAAAACAAATTAGAGGCAAAAGTAGACATTGGGCCACTCCAAATTGATGCAGGAAGGCTAGTGATGGGAGACAAGGAAATAGCTGAAGAATTTAATAAATACTTTGCATCAGTCTTCACAGTGGAAGACATGAGTAATATCCCAACAATTAAGGAGAGTCGGGGGAGAGTACGGTAGCCATTACAAAAGAGAAAGTGCTAGAAAAACTAAAAGGTCTAAAAATTGACAAATCTCCTGGCCCCAAATGGGCTACATCCTCAAGTTCTGAGGGAGGTAACTCAGGAAATAGTGAAGGCATTCATTGTGATCTTTCAAAAGTCACTGGAGTCAGGGAAAGTCCCAGATGATTGGAAAATTGCTGTTGTAACCCCGTTGTTCAAGAAAGGATCAAGACAAAAGATGGAAAATTATAGGCCAATTAGCCTAACCTCGGCTGTTAGTAAAATGTAGAATCTATCGTTAAGGATGAGATTTCTAAATTCTTGGAAGTGCAGGGTCGGATTAGAACAAGTCAGCATGGACTTAGTATGGGACGTCATGCCTGACAAACCTGTTAGAATACTTTGCAGAGGTAAGTAGGTTAGACCAGGGAAACCCAGTGGATGTTATCTATCTAGACTTCCAAAATGCCTTTGAAAAGGCACCTCATGGGAGGCTGCTGAGTAAGGTGAGAGCCCATGGTATTCAAGGTGAGCTATTGGCATAGATTGAGGATTGGCTGTCTGATAGAAGGCAGAGAGTTGGGATAAAAGGTTCTTTTTTGGAATGGCAGCCAGTGACAATTGGTGTCCCACAGGTTTCAATGTTGGGGCCTCAGCTGTTCACTTTATATATCAATGATCTGGATGTAGGGATTGGGGGCGTAATGGTGAAGTTTGCCAATGATATGAAGTTAGGTGGACAGGCAGGTAACACTGAGGAGGTGGGGAAACTGCATAAAGATTTAGATAGTTTAGGAGAGTGGTCCAGGAAATGGCTGATGAAATTCAACGTGAGCAAATGTGAGGTCTTGCACTTTGGAAAAAAGATTACAGGCATGGACTGTTTTCTAAACAGTGAGAAAATTCATAAAGCCAAAGTACAAAGGGACCTAGGAGTGCTAGCCAAGGATTGTCTAAAGGTTGACTTGCAGGTTGAATCCATGGTTAAGAAAGCAAATGTAATGTTGTCATTTATCTCAAGAGGATTGGAATATAAAAGCAGTGATGTGCTTCTGAGATTTTATAAAGCTCTAGTTAGGCCCCATTTAGAATACTGTGTCCAGTTTTGAGTGCCACACCTCAGGAAGGACATACTGGCACTGGAGCATGTCCAGCAGAGATTCACACAGATGATTGCTGGAATGGTAGGCCTAACATACGATGAATGGCTCAGGAACCTGGGATTACATTCATTAGAGTTTAGAAGGTTGAGGGAAGATCTCATATAAATTTACAAGATAATGCAAGGCTTAGAAAGGGTGGAAGCTGGGAAGTTGTTTCCGTTAGGCGGGGACACTAGGACCTGTGGGCATAGCCTTAGAATTAGAGGGGGTCAATTTAGAATGGAAATGAGAAAAAAATATCTTCAGCCAGAGAGTGGTGGGCCTGTGGAATTCATTGTCAGAGAACGCAGTAGAAGCCGGGACTTTAAATGTCTTCATTCAGAGATTCACAAATTCTTGATCTCACAAGGAATTAAGGGCTGCAGGGAGAGTGCGGGTAAGTGGAGTTGAAATGTCCATCAGCCATGATTAAATGGTGGAGTGGACTTGATGGGCCGAATGGCCTTACTTCAACTCTTATGTGTTATGGTCTTATGGTCTTATTCAGGACAAATGAATCCCACAAATTTTCTTCAAAGGATGTTGTCAGGGTTGGAGGATTTGAGTTATAGGGAGAGGTTGGATAGGCTGGGGCTGTTTTCCCTGGAGCGTCAGAGGCTGAGGGGTGACCTTACAGAGGTTTATAAAATCATGAGGGGCATGGATAGGATAAATAGACAAAGTATCTTCCCTGGGGTGGGGGAGTCCAGAACTAGAGGGCATAGGTTTAGGGTGAGAGGGGAAAGATATAAAAGAGACCTAAGGGACAACCTTTTCATGCAGAGGGTGGTATGTGTATGGAATGAGCTGCCAGAGGAAGTTGTGGAGGCTAGTACAATTGCAACATTTAAAAGGCATTTGGATGGGTATATGAATAGGAAGGGTTTGGAGGGATAGGGGCCAGGTGCTGGCAGGTGGGACTAGGTTGGGTTGGGATATCTGGTCATCATGGACAAATGGGACTGAAGGGTCAGTTTCTGTGCTGTACATCTCTATGACTCGAGTGAAATCTGATTTCTCACGCACAAAGCCATGCTGATTATCCCTAATCAGTCCTTGCCTTTCCAAATATGTAGTATGATGGATGGCAAAGCAGTGCACGTGTAGAGTTAGAGTTATTATAATAATTTAGATAGATATATTGTACATTTTCTTTGGTGGTTTGATTAAATTAAAGTTTAGCTATAGTTGTGCATGTGCTTATCATTGAAGCACAATGCATTACTGAAGAATTTACACCTGTTGTGATAGTAACATGATAACTTATAGGAACAACGTGAATCTGGTTATCTGGCCTTTTGAAAATTCTGTGCCTGCTGTGCATCTGTTTCCTTGCAATTTTTCAGAACTCTGTGATTTGGTTTTTCAGGAAATCCTTGTTCACCACTGTTGTTCAGGCCAGCAATAAGAACAACTATGGGTTGCAGTTGATAACTTTGGCATTTAAGTAGATATTAATAGAAGATCTTCCAAGTTGTAAAGTTAATGCTTTAACCATGGTTGAAACTAAGGAATTCATAAATGCTGATGCTCAGCTTCTAACGTAGGTTCTAAATGGTTTGCATTCCATCTCAGATTGCTGCATACAGTAATGTGAAGCAATGGATTAATCAAATATCCTATTATTATACATTTGACAGCAATTAGTATATCCTTCTTAGGGGATTGGGAAGCACACTGAATTCTGAGTCTTCTTTATTTGAGCCTCTTGGACTGTGAGTAGCATGTAGCAAGTCAACATCACTGTGAAGCAGACTGGGAGAACAGATCTGTGCGAGAACGCCAATGGTGGCAGGAGGTAAAAACAGGTGGCAGAGAGGCTCCTTCAACCTGCTTTTAGCTGTGACAGTATAATGTCACAGGAAACCAAGTAGGTGATTTCCTCTATGTCTTTTTTGATTGTCTAAAATGTTATTACAGCTGAAGTGTGCAGTTGGAAAATTCACTTTTAAAATAGTTAACATCCAAATTAATTAACCATGAAGATTAAGATGGCCAGGAAGGCAATGTGCTGGCACTGGTTGGATGGTGAATTAATCAGCCAAGGAAGAACCTGTGCTAACTAGCCAATCACATTGATTGAAAAGAAAAAAAGGAGAGAATTGGTTCTGACTGGGTTTGCCATGAGATGATGTGATGTTGGAAGCTTTTGAAGACTCTCTTTTTATGTTTTGCTTTCTCTCTAGTTTTTCTGCAGATGTTGAATTGTTGAATAGTCTGAGGAATGAATCCCAGTTTGTAAAAAAATAAACACATTTTTCTGGAAGTCTGTTGAAATTGTTTGTATTCACTGATGACTTTGTAATTCCACAAAGATAAACAGTTCCTCTTTCCTGTGAAGAACCCATTGTCCAAGATTTTCATGAAGGCCTGGTATCCACCATTTGAACTGCTATTCTTTTAGTTTCATTTTTGATTGATCCTTTAACTGCATCTGGATTAATGGTGCTGGAAGAGCACAGCAGTTCAGGCAGCATTCAAGGAACTTCGAAATCGACGTTTCGGGAAAAAGCCCTTCATCAGAAATAAAGGCAGTGAGCCTGAAGCGTGGAGAGATAAGCTAGAGGAGGGTGGGGGTGGGGAGAAAGTAGCATAGAGTACAATGGGTGAGTGGGGGAGGGGATGAAGGTGATAGGTCAGGGAGGAGAGGGTGGAGTGGATAGGTGGAAAAGGAGATAGGCAGGTAGGACAAGTCCGGACAAGTCATGGGGACAGTGCTGAGCTGGAATTTAGAACTAGGGTGAGGTGGGGGAAGGGGAAATGAGGAAACTGTTGAAGTCCACATTGATGCTCTAGGGTTGAAGTGTTCCAAGGCGGAAGATGAGGCGTTCTTCCTCCAGACGTCTGGTGGTGAGGGAGTGGCGGTGAAGGAGGCCCAGGACCTCCATGTCCTCGGCAGAGAGGGAGGGGGAGTTGAAATGTTGGGCCACGGGGCGGTGTGGTTGATTGGTGCGGGTGTCCCAGAGATGTTCCCTAAAGCGTTCTGCTAGGAGGCGCCCAGTCTCCCAAATGTAGAGAAGACCGCATCGGGAGCAACGGATACAATAAATGATATTAGTGGATGTGCAAGTAAAACTTTGATGGATGTGGATAGAGGTGAGGGAGGAGGTGTGGACGCAGGTTTTACAGTTCCTGCGGTGGCAGGGGAAAGTGCCAGGATGGGAGGGTGGGTTGTAGGGGGGCGTGGACCTGACTAGGTAGTCACGGAGGAACGGTCTTTGCGGAAGGCGGAAAGGGGTGGGGAGGGAAATATATCCCTGGTAGTGGGGTCTGTTTGGAGATGGCGGAAATGTCGGCGGATGATTTGGTTTATGCTAAGGTTTGTAGGGTGGAAGATGAGCACCAGGAGTGTTCTGTCCTTGTTACTGTTGGAGGGGTGGGGTCTGAGGGCGGAGGTGCGGGATGTAGACGAGATGCGTTGGAGGGCATACAGATTCAAAAACACCAGCAACAGTTCTCCTTCAAGATCCTCCCCTCCACCCTTGCAGCAATGCGCTGGCACCTAGCCTCTCTACAGTCAGCCCTGCCTCAGCTGAGGGCCACACTCTCTCAGAATTGCAAAGGACCCACTCTGTACTACATCCTCAGGAGAATTCATACTCTCAACAAACAGTATTTCAATTCCATCTCAAACATCAAAAACTGTAAGTACAACAAACTTTTATCCATCCACCCACCTCCATAACCAGCGCTCCTCAAACATACCCAAAGATTCCCCTGGCCTCGGAATCTATTCCGTCATTAGCCATGCGGCTGATGCAGCTGCCACCCCCACACTGATTGATGATGTCACTTCTGCTCCCATCTTGGCCACTCCCACAAGCACTTCCACCCCTCACAATTCCTCATGCATCACACGTGACATCACTTCCGCCCTTCACATCATCGCTGATGCCACATGCTCAGTGACCTCCACCACCCCTACTGCCGTGGTCACCACCACTTCCACCCCCACCAGCACCACTCACCTGCATTCTGCTGACACGCCCCCCACAGACCCCACTGTCACTATCCCCACACCCCCCAGAACCCCAAGGGGAACACTACCCCTGCTCATGACTTCACACCCATTCCCTCCACCATCACACCCACTACAGTTACAGGTTCAGCCCCCACTCCCAGCTCTACACCCACACCAGATCCCAGCTCCCAGCCCTGCCGAGTTTTCACCATCCCCCCAGACCTCCCCCTCACTGAGAATGAACGGTCAGTCCTCAGCAAAGGACTCACCTTCATCCCCCTCCGTCCACGCATCAATGAATTTAACACACGCCGTAACGTCGAACAATTCTTCCGTCGCCTCCGCTTCCGAGCTTACTTTTACAATCAGGACTCCCGCCCACCTTCCGAGGACCCCTTCGCCCACCTCCAACACACTGCATCCACTTGGACACCCCGCACTGGCCTATTACCTGCCCTCGACCTCTTCATTTCCAACTGTCGCCGGGACATTAACCGTCTCAACCTGTCGACCCCCCTCCCCCACTCCAACCTCTCACCCTCACAACGCACAGCCCTCCAATCCCTCTGCTCCAATCCCAACCTCACCATCAAGCCAGCGGATAAAGGGGGCGCAGTGGTAGTCTGACGCACTGACCTCTACACCGCTGAAGCCAAATGCCAACTTGAGGACACCTCTTCCTACTGCTCCCTCGACCATGACCCCACCCCCCATCACCAAACCATCATCGCCCAGACCATACAGAACCTCATCACCTCAGGAGATCTCCCACCCACAGCTTCCAACCTCATAGTCCGGGAACCCCACACTGCCCGGTTCTATCTCCTTCCCAAGATCCACAAGCCTGACCACCCTGGCCGACCCATTGTCTCAGCATGCTCCTGCTCCACTGAACTCATCTTTACCTACCTCAACACTGTCCTATCCCCCCAGTCCAGGAACTCCCCACATACGTTCGAGACACCACGCCCACCCTCCACCTCCTCCAGGACTTCAATTTCCCCGGCCCCCAATGCCTCATCTTCACCATGGATATACAATCCCTCTACACCTCCATCCGCCATGACCAGGATCTCCAAGCCCTCCGTTATTTCCTCTCCAGACGTCCCCAACAGTACCCTTCCACCGACACTCTCATTCGTTTGGCCGAACTGGTCCTCACCCTTAACAATTTCTCCTTTGAATCCTCCCACTTCCTCCAGGCCAAAGGGGTAGCCATGGGCACACGTATGGGCCCCAGCTATGCCTGTCTCTTTGTTGGCTACGTAGAACAGTTGATCTTCCGTAATTACACCGGCACCACTCCCCATCTCTTCCTCCGCTACATTGATGGCTGCATTGGCGCCACCTCATGCTCCCGTGAGGAGGTTGAGCAATTCATCAACTTCACTAACACATTCCACCCTGACCTTAAATTTACCTGGACCATCTCTGGCACCTCCCTCCCCTTCCTGCACCTCTCCATCTCCATTAATGACGACCAACTTCACACTGACATTTTTTATAAACCCACCGACTCCCACAGCGACCTGGATTACACCTCTTCCCACCCTACCTCTTGCAAAAATGCCATCCCGTATTCCCAATTCCTCCGCATCTGCCGGATCTGCTCCCAGGAGGACCAGTTCCACCACAGAACACACCAGATGGCCTCCTCCTTTAGAGACCGCAATTTCCCTTCCCACGTAGTTAAAGATGCCCTCCAACGCATCTCGTCTACATCCCGCACCTCTGCCCTCAGACCCCACCCCTCCGACCGTAACAAGGACAGAACGCCCCTGGTACTCACCTTCCACCCTACCAACCTTCGCATAAACCAAATCATCCGCCGACATTTCCACCACTTCCAAACAGACCCCACTACCAGGGATATATTTCCCTCCCCATCCCTTTCCACCTTCCGCAAAGTCCGTTCCCTCCGTGACTACCTGGTCAAGTCCACGCCCCCCTACAACCCACCCTCCCATCCTGGCACTTTCCCCTGCCACCGCAGGAACTGTAAAACCTGCGCCCACACCTCCTCCCTCACCTTCATCCAAGGCCCTAAAGGAGCCTTCCACATCCATCAAAGTTTTACTTGCACATCTACTAATATCATTTATTGTATTCGTTGCTCCCAATGCGGTCTCCTCTACATTGGGGTGACTGGGCGCCTCCTAGCAGAGCGCTTTAGGGAACATCTCCGGGACACCCGCACCAATCAACCACACCGCCCCGTGGCCCAACATTTCAACTCCCCCTCCCACTCTGCCGAGGACATGGAGTTCCTGGGCCTCCTTCACCGCCGCTCCCTCACCACCAGACGCCTGGAGGAAGAACGCCTCATCTTCCGCCTTGGAACACTTCAACCCTAGAGCATCAATGTGGACTTCAACAGTTTCCTCATTTCCCCTTCCCCCACCTCACCCTAGTTCTAAATTCCAGCTTAGCACTGTCCCCATGACTTGTCCGGACTTGTCCTACCTCCCTATCTCCTTTTCCACCTATCCACTCCACCCTCTCCTCCCTGACCTATCACCTTCATCCCCTCCCCCACTCACCCATTGTACTCTATGCTACTTTCTCCCCACCCCCACCCTCTTCTAGCTTATCTCTCCATGCTTCAGGCTCACTGCCTTTATTTCTGATGAAGGGCTTTTGCCTGAAACATCAATTTCGAAGCTCCTTGGATGCTGCCTGAACTGCTGTGCTCTTCCAGCACCACTAATCCAGAATCTGGTCTCCAGCATCTGCAGTCATTGTTTTTACCTTTAACTGCATCTGTCTATTTTTCTGTGTGAATAGGGTTTATGACCAAAGAAGATTGGGCTTTAGATTGTAGATATTAATTAGATTAACTTTTTTTTTGTGTTCTGCTAAACTTACCACATTAATATTAAGTTGTTAATTTGGGAAAGTTATAAATTGTGTGTCCAAGATCTGTTATTCATGAAATCTGGTTAGGAACGATTGGACAATTTTTGTGTTGAATTGAATGTTTTAAGTTCACAGTGTTCCAAATCCAAATATAGTGAGGCTAATTTGGTTTGGCTTGCTATCCTGTATTCTAACAAGGTGCAACAAATAATTAAGAAGGCAAATAGAATTTTGGTGATTGGAGTTTAAAAATAGAGAAATGTTGTTGCAACTATATAGGGTATTAGTGAGAAGAGATTAGAGTGGTGCTGGAAAAGCAAAGCAGGTCAGCCCATCAGCATTCCTGATGAGGAGCTCGTGCCCGAAACATCGATTTTCCTACTCCTTGAATGCTGCCTGACCTGCTGTGCTTTTCCAGAACCACTCTAATCTTGTCTCTAATCTCCAGCATCTGCAGTCCTTACTTTCACTAGGGTATTAGTGAGGTTATACATGGAGTTCTGCGGGGTTTTGGTTCCCATATTTAAAAAAGCATTGGAGACAGTTCAAAAGAGAATCACTAGGCTGATTCCTGGGATGAACGGGTTGACATATCAAGAATAGTAAACAAGTTAAACTTTTATTCATTAGAGTTCAGACGAATGGGGGGTGATTCTATTGAAATGTGCTGGATTCTGAGGGGGTTTGACAGATTAGATGTTGCAAAAATGTTTTCATTCATGGGAGAATCTCGAACTCAGGGATGTGGTTACACAATAACGGAACAGTTATTTAAAACTGAGATATGAAGGAATTTCTTCTCCAAGAGGATTGTGAATATCTAGAATTTTGTATCCAGACAGTGGCAGAGGCTAGATTACTGAAAGTATTTAAAGAGGAGGTGAATAAACTTTTGAAATTTTGAAAAGTTGTGGGCTATGAGGAGCTGGCATGAAAGAAGAGTTGTGACCTGTGGCAGATCAGTAAATATCTTGTTGAATAACAAGGTAGGTTTGGGGTGTGAATGGCCTTCTGTTCCTACTACTCCTATTTCTTATGTTCATATTCAGTCCAGACTAAAGAGACCAAATACGCTGGCTGTAGGGAATGTATATGAATGCAGCCTCAGTCCAGTACTTGTAGACATAAATCCACAACAGAAAAGTGAAACTAGTTCATCTGTAGCTCACACATTCACTAACAAAAACCACAGGATGTCAGGTGTGGGCAAAGAGAGAGAGATTTCATGTTGTTGTGGTAGGTGTTGTTCTTGGGGATATTGTTAGAGTGTAACTTTGCATCAGAGTAGGTTATACCATTGCTGTGTCCAAGGAGACAATATCATAATCACCCGCAAGTTGCCTTGGTGTATCTTTTCTGTTTTTATTTTAAACCTTGATAATCAGAAACATTTCTTTTAGATTAGTGTATTTAGACATATAAATAACATTTTGCGCCTATCAAAGGAGCCATGCCAAGAAGTTTAGAAAGATTAAGAGAGTTCCATGAAAAAAACTGCACAGGTCACTGGGCTCAAAATATTAACTCTGAATTCTCTCCACAGATGCTGCCAGACAATTTCTTGTTTTTCTTTCAGATACAGGTGGCACTGTTGCCTCACAGGGACCTGGGTTCAATTTGTTGAGTGCTAGTTTGTGCAGAGTTTGCTTGTTCTTCCTATGTCTGCATGGGTTTTCTTTCAGTGCTCTGGTTTCCTCCTACAGTCCAAAGATGTGCCGGTTAGGTAGATTGACCATAGTGTCCAGGAATGTGTAGGTTATGTGGATTAGCCATGGGAAATGCAGGGGTTGGGGAGTGTTCTGGGTGGGATGCTCTTCAGAGGGTCAGTGTGGACTTGATGGGCTGCTTGCACACTTAGAGATTCTACATTCGGCACCTGCCCTTCCTTGTTTTACTCTTTCACTTTGTACCTGCTCAACCCCCTTTCTGTCCTTCCTAATGTGTGCTACTCAGAATTGGCACAATTTACCTTTAACATGTCCTTTCTAATTTTAATTTATCCCCCCATAGTTTTCAATAATAAAAGTGATCTGCATTGATATAATACATTTAGCATAATAAAACATTTCAAAGCACTCAACAGAGACGTTGTAAAACTGTAATGAAACTAAGTCCCTTTAGATATTTGGACAAGTGATCTAAAGTTGATCAGAGGCAGGCTTTATCATTGTCTTAAAGGAGAAAAACAAAGAGATTTATAAAAGGAATTCAAGAACATAAGGTCTAGGGAACTGAAGGCATGGCCACTAATTGGGAAGCATGTATAATTGGGGGCAGTAAAGTACTAAGAATTCAAACCCTCTCGAATGGGCTGAAGGAGATTACAGAAATACGAGGCATCAGGCTATGGAAGGATTAGAAAACAAGAGTGAGCATCTTAAGAAACTGTTTAACGAGGAAGCAGTATGGCTAAGCTCAGAGATAATAGGTGAATGGCACTTGGTGTGAGTTTCAGATAATGCAAAGTTTAAAGAGTGAAGAATTGGGAGGCCACAAGGTGTCTGTTACATTAGTTAAATCTAATGGATGAAGATATCAGCAGTAAAGGAACTGAGACAGGATTAGATTATGGCAATATTGCAGAGATAAAAATAGTTTCAGTGTTGATGTAGATATATCGTTGAAACCTTATCTAAAGGTCAGATATGATTCCATAGTTCTGAATAGTCTGGGTCAAGTGCAGACAGTGGCAAAAAGATAGTATCTATTTGTGGTGAGAAAGTGGAGTGTGTGTTAAGAACACAATGGCTTCAGTTTTTCCAGTATTTAATTGGAGCAAATGCCTTAGTCAGCAAAGGTGTTTTAAATGTCTATATTGCAACCTACATTCTACTGAGAAAAGTCAATATGTTTTGACACTTTATGACAGGTTGACCCTTATTGATGCTTCTTGATTATTTGATATTTGTCAACACTCATTAACATGTCTGGTTAGTTCTTAGCAAGTTGTAAAGTTCCAAGGTGTACTTGTGCCACAATGCTTCACCTCTCCAATGAACAGTCCCTAAGAGCCCCTGAACAACTCCCTGCACAGAATTGCTGATGTGCATCTCTAAAAGAAATGCACTGAGAACAGACCTACTATTGGTTTAATCTCCACACTCCAGACACAGGCGAGGAGATGTGCGCAGGGGTAGAGTCGGTCACTCTTCCTTACATCTTTTTGGCTTAGTGTCAATTGCGTCATGGACGGCTTCTCTCTGCATGGCCTAGTGAGAGCTCTTGCTGAATCTTACCAAACTCACCTCATTAATACATACACTGCCTCAATTGTGCCACTCTCACCCAATTCTAGCCCCATTTACTGTGCATTGTTCCTAGAAGAACTTACCACTGCTCTGATATCCTGGCATCTCTGGCACCACAACTGATATAGAAGCCCATAGTGTACCTGGCCAAGCACTGTCAATTGAGAGCTGCCCTGCAAGGTATCTGGTATTTGCCCTGGACAATGCACATTTTCAAGGATGTTACCAAGACTGGAGAGTTTGAGTTATAAGCAGAGGCTGGATAGCTGTGATTTTTTTTCATGAAGTGCAGGAGGTTGAGGGCTGACCTTATACAGTACAAAATCATGAGGAGCACAGATATGGTGAATAGCAAAGATGGGATGGAAGAGTTCAAAATGAGAGGGCATAGCTTTAAGGTGAGAGAATTGAATTGAATTTGAATTTATTGTCATGTGTACTGAGGCACAGTGAAAAGCTTTGTCTTGCGAGCAATATGGGCAGATCAGAGTTAAGGTAGCATAGATAAGTAAATAATAGGCAAATAGCGTCAAAAACAAAAACACAGGTACAGACAAATGTTAAGAGTTTGTGAGTCCATTTAGTATTCTAATAGTAGAGTAGAAATTTTTTCGAAACCAGCTGGTGTGTGTGTTCAGGCCTCTGTACCTTGTCTCCAATGGGAGAAAGTGAAGACTGCAGATGTTGGAGATCAGAATCGAGAGTGTGATGCTGGAAAAGCACAGCTGATCAGGCAGTATCCTAGGAGTGGCAGAATCGACATTTCGGGCATAAGCCCTTAATCAGAAATCTGAATTCCTGATGAAGGGCTTATGCCCGAAATTTCGATTCTCCTGCTCTTTGGATGCTGCCTGGCTGGCTGTGCTTTTCCAGAACCACACTCTTCTCCCCAATGGTAGAGGTTGTAGAAAAAATTGCCAGGTCGGATGGATCTTTGAGAATGCTGGCGGCCTTCCCTTGATAGTGGGCCTGGTAGATGGATTCCATAGATGGGAAGTTAGCCTTTGTGAATGTCTGAGCCGAGTTCACCACTGTCTGTAACTGTCTCTGATCTTGAATGGGACAGTTGCCATACCAGGTAGTAATACATCCAGACAGGATGCTCTCGATGGCTCACCTATAAAAGTTGGCAAGGGTATTCGCCATCATGCCAAATTTCCTCAGCTACCTGAGGAAGAAGAGACATTGTTGGGCCTTTGTAACCAGTGCGTCCCCATGAACAGTCCAAAAGAGCTTGTTGTGGATGACCTCTCCCAGGAGCTTGACACTGTCCACTTGTTCCACCTCTGTGCTGTTAATGTGTAACATCCCGTTGAAAGTCAATAAAGTGTTCCTCAGTGATGCCGGCATTGAGAGCAAGGTTGTTCTCAGTGCATCATTTTCCAGGTCTTCCACCTCCCATTTGTAATCTGTTTCATTGCCATCTGAGATTCGATGGACTATGGTGGTGTCATCAGCGAACCTGTAAATGGCATTAGTGTGGAACAAGATTTAAAAGGGACCTGAGGGGCAACTATTTCACACAGATGGTGGTTTGTGTGTGGAATGAACTGCCAGAGGAAGTGGTAGATGCATGTACAGTTGCAACATTTGGAAGACATTTGGGCGGATACATGAATAGGAAAGGTTTGGAGGGATAGGGACAAATGCTGGCAATTGGGACTAGTTTAGTTTGGGAAACTTGGTCAGCATGGACAAGTTGGATGGAATGCCTCTATAATTGCTGATCCAGTTTTCAGCTAGATCCCTCTGGATGGGGTTGTGCAGAAAGTGGGATGTCCTCTTCAACAGGACCAGCAGTGAAGACCATAACACCAGACCTCCTGGCCTTGTCCATCATTGCCACCCAGGTCAGTGCAGTCTCACCTGTCTGGAGAAATGTACAGACTGTAGGAAGATGTTCAATTATGTTTTCCATTCTGACAGTTTAAGTACCACTATCTTCTCTTTGTTACCTTACATTCACTCTAGACCTACTGCTGCTCCCCACCCCCCACCAAGGTCAAAAACTACTCCCTGCAGTATCTTTCCTCATCCAAACCCAACCCACAACACCACAAACCCTGCATGCCCTTTGCACCACCTACTCACTCACTGGGACACCTCTCTACCCACACCAAATGTGAAAGCTGTGCCATCCACTTTTATCTCCTTCCTGCCTTTCTCTCATTGCGAGGAGAAACAGCCCAGAGCAGGGCAGAAAGAATCAAGACAGGTGTGGGGCTGCCTGACATATTGCTCCTCACCCCTTATGTGGAGAGAATCCTGATTCTGACTGCCCCTTACAACTGACTGACCGTATCTAAGCCCCTGACAGGCTGCCCCTGACGTACTATGCCAGGACACCTATTTCCCTTGACTTGACTGAGGCCTACTGACAAGCTTCCTGGCTATGTGTGTGTGTGCTGAATGGGCATGGCATGGCAAGACAGCAATACTGTGAATCTGATATCTCTGGCTGAGGGGGGAAAGCACAAAAATACATGGTAAGGCAATGCAAGGCAGGGATGCTGTGACACCCAAATAGGTTCAGAATGAATGAGCACCATCACATTGAGCAAAGAGCCCAGAGATGCAGCCTGATCCAGTCCCTGAGCAGGATACATGTCCCTGAATGCACAGTTTTTCTGCAGCAGCACTACAATAATAGTTGCCAGTACAGTCCAAGGTGCAGCATTGAAGTACAGAAACATACTATAAATGTATTGGAGATGTACCTGAGGATTCTTAGAGTCTGGCATATATCAAGTACCAATGTCCATGGATATATGGTCCATGTGACCAATGCCCATGTCCAAAGTATTCGTGCCCAGTATCCAACATGGAAGTCCCATGGAACATGCTGTAAGTTCCCAAATTCTGAGTCCTCCCCACCCCAAACAAAGCATTTCTCATTTTTGTGGGGGGTGAAAGAGGGGAATGTTGTCAGTTTGCACATATGAAAATCCTGGAACTCCCTTCCTAATAGCACTGTGTGTGTTCCCTTTACTCCAAGAAATGCCAATGGTTCAAGAAGGCAGCTCTTTGTCAGCTTTGAGGGCAATTAGGAATGTGCATTCTGACCTAACTAGGGACATCCATACCTCATGTGGATAAAATAAAAGTCAAACATTTTGGGACATTTTATGATGTTTAAGTTGCTACACAAACATAAGTTGTTGTAGTCATTATTGAACATAAGATGAAGCTACTCTGTCATTCTTAGGTGAGCTTTTATATTTAATATGGAAGGGGTGGTGGCAAGAATCTGTGGGAGTCATAAAAATTGCTGCCAATGATGAGAAAGGAAATTTCAGACTCTTGACATTCAATAGATTAGAAATCATACTCATTAGAAACCAGATGTAACTTTACAGTTCTGCAAGTGGAAAAAACAACCTTTATGACTGTCTCTCTGAATTTAGTGCAATTAAGAATAAGGAAAAGCCAAAAATCATTTACTTAAGAAAATTGTATTTCTGCCTGAATTGGTTATGTGGATAGTACAGAAGCTTTCATGTGATGCCTCTGTTAACTTGTAACTATTGCTTTTATTTTTGATGTGCTTAGTTACTTCCTCTGAGCTGGTAGTCACGGAAGTATGAGGCTGATCATTTGAAAGGCTGGTGCTCTTTACAAAGGTATATCTGAGAGGAAATTTATTTGAGTGGAAATTTTGATGGTACTTTCTACATAGATTAGTTTACTCATTTCTATTCGAGCATTTGGAAAGAATGGGGCTACAGTCGCTGTACAGAAACTGCTCAGATGTAGAGAGAATTACCAGGCTAATATTTTGCATAGTGTAGGTTTGCTGATGAAGATCGAAATGGGGACATTTTTCTACATTTGGTGTGTAACTGATGGTCGGAACTTAACATTTTAAAAAATTTTTACACACCAAAATGAATCCATGGGTAACTTAAAGGAATTTGAAGAGTTTAAGACATTGAACCGTAACTTGCTTACCAGATTTGTCTGACATTTTCCATCCATCAGTAATAGTGTGAATTAGTGAATGAATAAAAATATGTTGTTTCCATGGTCTTGCATAAACAATGTACAAAATAATTCCCCATATACAAAGGGGACATAATATTAATACTAATATTAACAAAATATTATATACAGTCTAGGAGTCAGGAATGGGGATTCAAGGAGATTTCTTCTCCTCAGAGTGGTAGATTTGTTACTTCAGGCTGCTAACTAGATTGGTCTCAGGCTTAACACCAAGCCTATGATAAGTTAATCAATAATTCTCATGATTGTTGTACATTCAGTTCTGTTAACTTGAGCATGGGGACAACATTTGACAAGAACAAAGTCAGGTTTACCACTGATGCCCCCAGAGTGACCAGTCCCCAGCATCTATGATGGTCACATATAAATAATGATTCTTTGTATGAGCTTCTGCAAAGTAGAAGTGTCAGTGGAATTAAGCTAGATAAATCCTTTATTAGGAACTACTATAATGACTAAAAATCTGATATTCCATTGAATAGACAGGAAGTGCCAAACTCAACATTACATTTGGAAGTATTGAAGAGTGACACATTTCCTTGAATTGTTTCAGAGCATAGGAATGTAACAGATACTGTCTAAAGTAGTACATTTGGCACTTTAGGCCTGCTCCAACACACAACTCTGATGATGACTGATCTACTAACTCAACCCCATCTTACCAATTTTTCCATATTCATTCATTTTCTTGGTATTCCAAAATAATTCTCATCTCAATCTAGTATGTCAACCAACCCCCCTAACTCTAATGACTACCCAATGACAACTCCCGCATCCCAAAATCTTTTCTGTGGAGTCACTGTTTCAGAATGAAGAGTCTTCATTCTGAGACTGTGACTCCACAGAGAAGGTTTTAGGATGCAGGAGCTGTCATCAGGTTAACTCAGTTGGCTGGATGAATGGTTTACAACACAGGGGTGCAAACAGAGGGGGTTCAATTCTTGTACTAGCTGAGTTTACCATGAAGAACTCTCCTTCTCAACCTCTCTACTCAAATGAGTCATGGTGACCTCTCAGGATAAACCACCATCAATCATCTCTTTCCAATGCGGGAGCAGCCCAAAATTCCCGTAGGCCAATGGTGACTTTAATGTAGAGACCCAAGTTAATGCCCCTGAGGACATTGCTTCAGATCCCACCACTGCAACTAGTGCAATTTAAATTTAATTAATAATTGTAATGGTGTAATGTAATCATTGTCAATTGTTGTAAAAAGCCTCATGTGTCCTTCACAAATGTCTTTTTGGAAAATAAACCTGCTGCTGTTACCTGACTCACATGTGACTCTAGATGATACCATAACAATGTAGGTGACTCGAATTGACCTCTAAACTGAGCAAACTACTCAAGGAGAATTAAGCACGGGCAACAAATGGAGCCTTGCCAGTGACACTATGACCCATGAAAGAATTTTAAAGAAGTTTTATGTTGCCCAACTAGAAGAAACCACCATCTTGGCAAGCCTGTAAAGAATATTATATGTTTGAATTAGATCACTTCACATTCTTCTAAGGTCCAGGAAATATAGCCCTAATCTCCTCACTCTCTTCTCAGAAAAGAGTCCCTTCATTTCAGAAACTGGTTTGTATTTGTTGCACTTCCTCATGGGTGAATGTTCCTTCCTTGTAAAGAGAAAAAAGACTGCTCATAACATTCCAGATGTGAACTCACCAATATCCAGTATCGTATTACTTTTATGCTCCAATCCTTTTATAATGAAAGTTAACAGACTAATGCATTCCTAATTGTTTACTGAACCTGTATATTAACTTCATGTGATTCATATATAAGGACACTCAGATCCAGATAAATGCGGACACTACCCAATTACTCAACATTGAAAGAATATTCTGCTTTTGTATTTTTCTACCAAAATGGATGACTTCACTCATCCACATTTTATTGCATCTGTCATGCGCTTGTGAACTCATGCAATTTATCTTTATCCCTCTGCAATCCTTTTAAGTATTCGTCACAAGAAACCATTTCCCATTGAACTTTATATCACCTGCCAAGCAGAAGCTCTTGATTTGGTTCGCTAATGTAAGTTATGAATAAAGATTACAAATAGCTGAAGGCCAAGTATTGATCAATGTGATGCTCATTAGATATAATCTGCCAACCCAAAAATGTACTCTCTAAGATGGCAGTGGTGGAGTGGGCAGTGTATGGGCTCCTGTGCCCAGGCTTGTCTTCTTTGTCTTAATTTTGTTTCTTTTTCTTTTTCCATTTACCCTTTTTTTCCCTCAAACTTACCTCATAAAGAGAGCTTTTCGGCAGGAGGCAGCTTTGATGGGCTCAGGAGTGGCGTAACCAGAGCCAGTGTGACTACGGAGTTGGTTGGCCTACCTGTGAAGCCTGGAAAAGGACTCTTGTGGAGTGGGCACCAATGGTGGCATGGTGTGGCTGGTGTAGCCTGGAGCCAGACACTCTCAGTGGCATGGTGTGGGCTGGTGTAGCTTGGAGTGGGACACTCTCAGTGGTATGGTGTGGGCTGGTGTGGGCTGGAGTGGGACACTCTCAGTGGTATGGTGTGGGCTGGTGTAGCTTGGAGTGGGACACTCTCAGTGGTATGGTGTGGGCTGGTGTGGGCTGGAGCGGGACACGCTCAGTGGTATGGTGTGGGCTGGTGTGGGCTGGAGTGGGACACTCTCAGTGGTATGGTGTGGGCTGGTATAGCCTGGAGTGGGTCACTCTCAGTGGCATGGTGTGGGCTGGTGTAGCTTGGAGTGGGACACTCTCAGTGGTATGGTGTGGGCTGGTGTGGGCTGGAGCGGGACACTCTCAGTGGTATGGTGTTGGCTGGTATAGCCTGGAGTGGGTCACTCTCAGTGGTATGGTGTGGGCTGGTATAGCCTGGAGTGGGTCACTCTCAGTGGCATGGTGTGGGCTGGTGTGGGCTGGAGTGGGACACTCTCAGTGGTATGGTGTGGGCTGGTGTAGCCTGGAGGAGGACATTCTCAGTGGCACGGTGTGGGCTGGTGTAGCTTGGAGCAGGACACTCTCAGTGGCACGGTGTGGGCTGGTGTGGGCTGGAGCGGGACACGCTCAGTGGTATGGTGTGGGCTGGTGTAGCCTGGAGCAGGACACTCTCAGTGGTATGGTGTGGGCTGGTGTAGCTTGGAGTGGGTCACTCTCAGTGGCACGGTGTGGGCTGGTGTGGGCTGGAGTGGGACACTCTCAGTGGTATGGTGTGGGCTGGTGTAGCTTGGAGTGGGACACTCTCAGTGGCACGGTGTGGGCTGGTGTGGGCTGGAGCGGGACACGCTCAGTGGTATGGTGTGGGCTGGAGCGGGACACGCTCAGTGGCATGGTGTGGGCTGGTGTAGCTTGGAGTGGGACATTCTCTGTGGCACGGTGTGGGCTGGTATAGCCTGGAGTGGGTCACTCTCAGTGGCATGGTGTGGGCTGGTGTAGCCTGGAGTGGGACACTCTCAGTGGCATGGTGTGGGCTGGTGTAGCTTGGAGTGGGACATTCTCAGTGGCACGGTGTGGGCTGGGAAGCCCGGTGTGGGACACTATGAGCAGCACGGTGTTGGCTGGGAAACCTGAAATGGGACACTCTCAGCAGCACGGTGTGGGCTGGTGTAGCTTGGAGTGGGACATTCTCAGTGGCACGGTGTGGGCTGGGAAGCCCGGTGTGGGACACTATGAGCAGCACGGTGTTGGCTGGGAAACCTGAAATGGGACACTCTCAGCAGCACGGTGTGGGCTGGGAAGCCCAGAGTGGGACACTCTCAATGGTGTGTCTGGGATGCCTGGAGTGGGACACTGGCAGCAGTATGGTATAGCATTGGAGAAGGAGAAGTTAATGTGAATGGTACCTATGTACACATGATGGCATACACATTTCACTGCATTTTATATTGAATACATGTAACTATAAAAGGATATTCTAATATTCTTTGGGTTGAATTTTACCCAAAATTGACTGTGTGTTAATCTTGACAAGTTTGGGAAGAGTTTCTGTGAGTTTCTTCCCACCATCTTCCCAAACCTGCCTCATTTCCTTTGCACTATATCTTTACAGTATGCCACTTGCCACATTCACCTACTTGCCACAAGTCGAATCTCCCGGGATCCTTGGTATTAATTTCTTTTTTTATTCATTCATGGGATGCTGGATAGGTCAGCATTTATTGCCTATCTCTGGTTGCCTAGAGGACAATTAAGAGTTAACCACATTGCTGTGGGTCTGGAGTCTCATGTAAGGATGACAGTTTTCCTTAAAGGATATTAACAAATCCAATTGAGTTTTCTGACAATCCTGCAGGATTTTTAATAAAGATCCTTTATTTGCTTTTGCAAATTCCCAGGAGGCGCAGGTGCCAGCTCCTTGAAGGTCTTTCACTTCATCTCGAGCACTGAATTGGCCCTTTTGTGTGAGAGGACTGGGAATCTGGATCGCCCCAGCGCCAGGGGTTCGAATTGAATAGGCTCAGGGTAAGAGTCGTGGCTTAAGTAATCCTACATTGAGAATCATTCTAAGAGAATAAATACAGCAGGAAAAGGGTTCAGTGAACTCTCGCATGGTATTAGAGTAAAATCCCCCGGGAAGGGGATTGCCGTCTCTGGAGTGTTTAGGAGACAGCAAGGTTAAGGGTGGTTTTAGACTTGGAACGTACCGGGTATGTGGTTTCTTGGTTCACAAAAACCAAGGCATTGAGGCAGATGCATCCAATGCGAGAGGGGACCTCTGGAGGTAAAAAGCAAGTCTAAATGGAAAAGGTAACGGTACCGCGAGTGAGAGAGAGAGCTGAACACTTTTCCAGTTACACTAAAAATGGGCTCCAGCAAAAGCAGACAAAGGGAGAGTCCATACAGGACTTGGAATGTCCAACCAAAAATACAATACATGCTAAAAAATTACGGCCCAGAGTCTGTGAAGCAGTTAGAATTGTGGATTAAGGAATGTGGTTTTCCGGAGGGAGGAAGTTTTAGTAAAAGACAGCTGAAAATATTGAAGTAGAGGTTGGAGAAGAGAGAGAAGGAGAAAAGGAAGGGAAAAATAGAACCTGTGATTTGGAGTGCTTATAACATGTGAAAGGCTGAGACTGATATCAGGGAAAGGAAATCTCAAGTAAAGGATAGATCAAATACACATACAAACACCAGCGCACATGCGGACGTGCGCGGAAAACAACTTAATGAAGCTGTATGGTTTCTTAAGTCTGTTTCAGGTCCTGACCTTGATGACTGCCCTCTGAGACCTACAGCCCCCCTACGAGATCCGCCTGGCGAAAGTTCCACGTCAGTGGCTGCAGCCTCAAGGTCTGCTGGATCACCGATAGCATTTCATACCCGCAACCAATTGAAGCAAGAAGGCAGGGAGAAGGATGACCACTCCAAGATGGAAAGGCATCCAAGGCCAGTTCGCGATCACCCCCCGACGGATGATGAGTCAGACAGTGAGGGTACTGGCGCATGATCATCTAACTACGTAGTTCTGCAAGACCCAATGGTTGAAGTTGCAAGTCCAGAAGGCTATCCAGTGTTGGTCCATCGGCCATGGACCATGAAAAATCTGGAAAGTGCCTATTGGCAGTTGCCTGATCCACGCGAGGTTGGAGGGAATAAGTTCGCCGAAGAAGTGACAAGGTTCTGTGCTGAGTTCTGTCCCACTTCACAAGAGATGAGACATCTCCTGGGATGAAAGCTAAGTGCCGATGTCACCAAAATCAAGTATACCTGGCCAGCTGCAAATGTCCATGCCAGAGCAGCCAACCCACCAGCGGAGCAGAACAGAGACTTTAATGCTTTTGTTGCAGTGCTGGCAACCGCCTGTAGGGAGGCATTCCCAGTGTGAATGGACATGACCAAAATAGCAATGTGTAAACAACAGAAAGGTGAGACCGTGTTCCAGTACCTTACGCGACTCACTGAAGTCCATAACGCCCATAGTGGACTGAGACCACCCGATGACATAGCGGCAGCAGACATCACACCATATGAGGCACACCTGAGGAACAGCTCCATCAATGGAACGAAGGACAAAATAGCAAAAAAGGTAAAAGACACATGTATTACCTGGGACATGGGAAAGCTGAATTTGGTAGAACAACATGTGATACATGCTGAAAAATTGCTTACCCAAGAGAAGGATAAACGGAAACTATAGATGGAACAGAAAGCACATAAAGCCCAGCTTACTATGATGCAAATGGTCGTCCAGTCGTTGGGCTGCAGGAAGTGAGAGAGGGAGAGGTGGAGGTCGCAGAAGAGGAAGAGGTCGTGGAAGAGGCACGGGCAGAGGTAGATCTGGCGGGTGCTTTGTTTGCGAAGCAATGGACCACTGGGTGAGACAGTGCCCACACAGACAGCCTCAATCGGCCCTGGAGGCTGAGTGACAGGGGGGAACCAACAGGGGAAAGCTGAGGTGGAGGTGGGCAGCCCATAAGGTACAGAATCAAGTGAAAGTAGCACTACCCCAACCAGCAGAAGGGAAGCTGCACGACCTAGAACCTGGAGACTGGATAGTGGTGAAAGACTTCAGGAGGAAAAGCTGGACGGCGAAGAGGTGGCTTGGACCGTTTCCAGTGCTCTGTGCAATACAGACTGCAGTTAAGGTCGCAGAAAGAGCCATGTGGATACATGCCAGCCATTGCAAGCGTGTAGCTGGGCCTGAGGAAACGTCGGACAGCACTGGAACCAATTAAGTGCAAAGTAGTGATTAGAAGCCTCATACAAATATGGGGTTGCCACAGCTCACACTTTTAGCAAGTGCCCTGGTAGAATTATTCGTAAGGTCAGGGGCATTGCGTGGACCCCATCGTACTATGGCGTTGACGAGTGTGACATGTGAACATGGGATGTGTACAGGGCACACCAGAGCAAGTGACGATACCACCACACAACTGTGTTTCGGGGAGGTGTTGTCTAAGGAAAGGCCTGGTGTTTCCTAAATATTTTCCAATGTATAGCTATTCTGGCTCTGTTCTTTTTTGTTGTTGTTGCTGTAGTTGTCTCTGTTGTCATAAAATGACAAAAAGGGGGAAAATGTAATGGAAAGTTATCCATTTACTGTGAAATTAAATATCCATTTACTGTGAAATTTAAAGAGAATGCTGTACTTTAATTCAATGCTGTACTTTAATTCAATGCTGTGCTGAGCTTTGTAAATGATGCTTTGATGAAGGTTTGCAGTTAGCTTATCTCTGTTTGAATTCTGTAAACATTCAACTTGACCTTGCGATAGTCGAACTCAGTGAAAGCTGAAGAACTGTTATGTCTAGGACCAGGGGATAAGAGGATAACAACTTGAGTTTCCCACAGTCTTTGCCCTTGAGAGTGTGATAAGGAACACTATAAGGCAGGTGTCTGTACAATGTTTCAGTACTCTTTGCATTGAGACATCTGACTTAGTGTAATGAGTCAAAATCCTGCAGGATTTTTAATAAAGATCCTTTCTTTGCTCTTGCTAATAATTGAGTCAAGTCGATTTAATTTCCACAACATGGTTCACAGCCACCAGAAGACTCTTAATTCCAAATTTTTATTGAATTCAAGTTCCACCATCTGCAATGGTGGGATTCGAACCTTGCTCCCCAGAACATTACCTGGGTCTCCGATTAACAGTCTAGTGGCAATACTAGGTCATTGCCTCCCCATGCCACCTTTAAATCCCAACTGTGGACCCTGACAGACACTGGCAGTCCACAGCTCCCTCTCTGGTTTCTGCCAATTGTCCCAGACATGTCAGACAGAGGAAAATTGGCACCCTATTTTGCTGACAGAAATCTAAACATCCTGGTGGACAGGGATGTGTGGACACAGTCAATGCCCAAGGAATGTGTCCTGAGATGGCGGTGCCTGCTGTTCAAGATGGAGGGCCAGAGGGATAATTGGTGAGCTGGGGTGACCAGGCTACTTCTCTGACTTTCATGTTGGGAATTACCACTGTCTGGTTTCAATTCAGAGGTGAGAGATTGCGGAACTGCATATCGATGAGCTGATATGGTGTCATAATGAGATATTAATGCATGCTAATTGGCCTCTTGTCACTCATTTGCAAGAATCTTGTCTTGCCATTTAACACTTAGATGGAAAATTGAACTTTCTGGTGTCCAGGATTTCCTCCTGCCAATCTCACACAATTCTCCTAACTTCCTGGCCAATTTCTATGTCGTTCAGTGGATGAGAAGATTTAACCTTTTTTTTATACATAAACTAAACTTGATCTGTGTTAAAATGTAATCCCTAAATCTCATGAATCCTAATTTTCTGCAATAATCTATGTGCAGCATTTCATCAACTATTTTTGAATATTAAAATAGACAAAACCCATTGGTTTTCTCTTATACACCTTACTTCTGACATCCTTGATTAGCTCAAACAGCAGCCTTCGAGCCAACTATAAAGTTGGAAAGTACACTCCCATAATTTGCATGTAATTCAAGCTGTTTATAATAACAATGTCGCAATACAGAATTTATCCATCAGTGAGTTAATTGCACTGAGAAGTTCTGCTCCTTCCAATTTGCCTTTTACATAACATTCTAACACAGCAAAAAAAACTGAATATATACAAAATATCAGCATAAAACCCAATTTTTTGAACTTCAAAGACAATATACTGGGTCTTGGCCAGAATTGGAAAACCTCCTGCTGCACTGAATGATTGCAGTCATGTTGTGATTTAAACTTTCTTCACTCTTAGGCAGAATTTTATTAATAAGATTTGAGTTTTTTTGTGTGCGATTAATAGAACCATTATCCAAACTGACTATGTCTAATCTATAATTTTCATTCCAAGAAAGACTTGAAATTACTTCTGAGTAATCTTGCACCGGAAATAAGCGTTTTTCACCAGAATGAATAGGTGCTACGTCATAATGTCAAGGTAATCATTTCAGTAGACAGTGGTTTCTTGAGCACTGCATTGAGTTCCATTTTCAAAAATGAGAAATGGGACAAGACATGTTCCATTTCATTTAACAAAATAATAGGACAATGTAAAGCTGGAGAAAGATGCAATGGTTTTTGTCAAGGTTCATCCCAAGCAGCTCTGTGATGCAGGACTCTCCAGTCTGTTTTCTTGGACACACACGGAGACAAACATTGACTGTGCCTGGAGGACCATCAACTCATTGAAAGGCACTCTTTGGTTGGCCCAAGATTTGTTGGTCTTCCAGAACAAGGAGTTGACCTCAACTGAGTGTTGCAGACCAGCACATTCCAAGGTAAAGAACTAAGTGCTGAGAGACGCACTTAAGCTTGAGATAGCTGCTACCATGGTGCAATGGGGAAAGACCATTGGACTTTCTGGACTCTAAGGACTACCTGCAGAAGTTAAATGGGAGTCTGTTCAGTTATTGGACCCTCTTGGTGCCTCAAATATATGTAAATATAGTCATGTACAACTAAGACATGTCTTTAGTTTGTTTGCTGGCTACAGTCAAACTCCAATGTTTGTTTCTTTCTCCATAGGCTACTGTATAGAACCGAACTGCATTAGTGACTATGTGTATGTATAAAGGTATTTTCATGAATAAAGTATATATTTGAAATAAAAAGGAACAAAAAAGCAGACAGAAAAAATGAATATTAACTTGAATAATGAATAATGAAAACAAGGTTAGTTTATTTTATGAGATTTCAAACAAAAATATCCCCTCATTCATTTCTCTTGATAATTCTGAATGTTCTTTAAGGTTAATGATCTTAGGCACACAGTATTTAAGTGATAACAGTGTGGGTGCTCAAGTTAACAGTTTCAGCACTGGGTAATAGTCTGCACATTCCATATATGGTAAAACAGAGGACTGAATTTTCCCTGCCTCTGAGTGAATGGGCAATGCTGAGTCAATTGTGAAAGTATAGCAAGATTAGAAAAACATGATTCTTAAAATCGAGAAATAAAATTCCGATTTTTCACCCAGTCTTTTAATAGTGAGATGAGAACCTCACTGGTGAGCACAGGAGACCCATTTGCAAGTATTTCCATCTCATTATTTCTTCTTCTTGCTTCATTTGTTTGCAGTTTGCTATTCTCCCACCCAGTGGAGAGAAACTGGACAATGACAACTTGTGGGTAACCTGGTAGATTCAGCTTGCTGCTCGCTCCTCTGGACCTCTATCTTGACCAGCAATTGCCAACACCTCCTCAGGGCACTCTCCATCATCAGTTTCCAGCACATCCTTTTGAACCCCATCATGTCCATGTAGGTTGGCATTGGATATGCACTAGTTGTAGCACAGTATCCTGCAATGTGAATGGCTTGTAGTGACCCACAATATCAAATACAAATCCTGGTAACAAGGAATTTTGACTGTATTACTGGTCATTACAGAGTAATCATAGTCATCTCTGTGAAGCAAAAGTGATCTTAAAGCCGTTCACCTGCAGGTCAACACAGTGCAAGGTCTCATTGGATGCAGAATGCTGGTTTCATGTCACTGTGAACTATAAGTTTTTGTTAACATGCTCTTATATGCAAAGCTTGCTTTCTTCAGTGATGTGGGGTGGGGTGGGATTCTTGGTGGTAGAGGGAGGCAAAGTTTCAATAATCTGATCACATTTACAATCTCCTACTGTATTTGTGGATCATGGCTTGTGCTGCATACATCAGAATATGATCCACTATGTCAAAGGTCCATGTATGGGATTTCTACAACGCTCAAGTTGGAATCCTGCATGTCCCACTTTATCAAGGACTAAACTAAACTATCACTTGTGTGTAATGTAAATGCTGTTTATTCACATAACCAAGGACCTTTCAATTTTGATATTCCCAACACGGGTTCACTAGAACTGTGACCAACGGATTCAACCACATCAGAATTTATCTTCACTATGGTCATGGTGCAATAAAAGGCACAGAAAAATTGAGGAAGAAGAAATGCATCAGCAACTCATGACCAGCAGCAACCTGCTCTGCCCAGCAGTGTCCACAAAAGAGGCCAAACCTGAAGGTCCCTGTGGATGCAGAGGAGGTATGAGAGTCCCAGAGCCTACTTCCTCAATGCCATTTCCTCCAGATCAGCAAGGCTGATTGTCACTACAAACTGTGATGTCCCTCCGCACTCTGTGACCTGAGGATTGAGTAGTCATCCTATCCTGGTGCCTAACAAGGTGGCAGCTGAATTAAGCTTTTCTGCAACTGGCTGTTTCCAAGGGTCCAGTGGGAATCTGTGTGGAATCTCTCTTTCTCAACAGATGTTGTTACCTTTGCAATTTGTGCCAGATCACATCGCTTCATCTCATTTCCCAATGACAAGGTCAGTGCTGCTGCCCAGGCAATAGGCTTTGCCACCATAGCTGGCTTTTCTGGATGCAAAGTCCTATATACTATAAAGGTGTTGCATTGAAAGCACCATATCATAACACAATAGACTTCACCAATAGCAAATAGTTTGATTTCTTCAATGTACAAACCACTTGTCATTAACAGTAACATATCCCAGAACTTTGCACAGGTACCCTGACAGCTGTCATGATACCTATATTCTTGAGAACTCTCATGTTCCTACTTGATTCCATGGACTGGATGCCTTGTATGGATGGTTGCTGGGAGAAAAGGGCTCCCTTCAGTAACTATGGCTGACAACTATTACTCGATCCCCTGATAGAAGTTCAGTGTAGATGAAATGCAGCCCAGTTTTCCACCATAACAATCATGGAACAGTCAATCGGCCTCCTGAAGCTGAGGTTCCAATGGCCTACAGGCAGATGGAGTATATGTTAAACAGTGTCCACTGTGGAATCCCAGCCTGCTGTGCCTTGCACAACAGGAGCATGCAAAGAAGAGACAAGATAGATACTGAACAGTTAGGAGAATGCCAGCAGTCTTCTGAGGAGAATGACAAGGATATGGGCAGGTACCTTCAATATAAAGCAGCGGTGCAGTGTTGGGCACAATGAGCTGGACAGGGCTTCATTGATAGTTGGTTCCATTAGATACAAGCTGGGTAAAGTGACCAGACATTGACTGTAGATCGGTTGCTGCTCAGAATACAAGTGGTCCTTATTGTTCCGAGAAGCAAATACACCTTTTTTATTTGTTTTTTAAATTACTTTTCCAGTTGTTGAATAAAAGTTAATGCTTTCAAGTGTTTAAAGATTTTTTTATGATGCAATAGTCTCCAAACTAGAGGGCATAGGTTTAGGGTGAGAGGGGAAAGATATAAAAGAGACCTAAGGGGTAACTTTTTCACACAAAGGGTGGTACATGTATGGAATGAGCTACCAGAGAAAGTGATGGAGGCTGGTACAACTGCAACATTTAAAAGGCATTTGAATGGGTATATGAATAGGAAGGGTTTGGAGGGATATGGGCCGGCTGCTGGCAGGTGGGATTAGATTGGGTTGGGATATCTGTTCGGCATGGATGAGTCTGTTTCCATGCTGTTCATCTCTATGACTCTCTGACTCTATGAGAAGATATTTTGCTATGTTGATTGATAGGGAAAGAGCAGCATTCCCTCAGATAAGGTTCAAACATGGTTTGGTGCTAAAAATGGGTAGCCATTGTGATTTGATTCTTGTAGCTGCAGTTACAATTACTGTTCATCAGATACATGATATTGTAGCATAGCAGCACATTTGCAAATGTGAACTTCCATCTCCAATGAAGAGTCTGTCTGCTCTGTGATCTATATCCCCGATGTTCTTTTCTATTTCTCTCCTATAATATGGACTGTGAAAGGTTATTATTAGTGGGCAGCAATTGACCTGGTGCATAGCTGATCTTTAAATATTGCTGTACTGGCAGAGACCCTAGAAAGTCCAGGCAGCAACAGGTACCTGTTCCACTGGTGAGCAAAAGATAACAAGAGAACAGTGCTATAGAAATTTGATGCATACATAATGAGGTGAGCAGCAGACAGTTGTGTATGATAGCTTGATGGAGCTTATGGAGAGAATACCTTCATGAAATTCCCTGAAATTGACACTTAAGACAATATGTGGCAATATTCAGCCCTTACTTAACAAACTTACAGTCTCAGCAAAAATGTTCTGACTAAAATAAGATACCCCAGGTGCCAGTTCAATGGAATTTGGCAAAACTAATCCTACTGTAAAATGATTGCTGTGAGAATCTCAAACATTCCCACTTCTGGGTCAAAAATATGCTTTAAGGAAGGGAATCTCAGGGGGGATCCAAGATGGTGGCGACCCAGCAAGTCTGAGTCTACAGTGCTCCTCCCAAGACTTGGGCAAAGTGGGCCACCCACCCCCACCACACTCACCAAATCATTTAAAATAGCTTTTACTTAATGTAATTAGTCGTTTAGTATTGAATTTAAACAATTTAATCTCCAGTAAAAATGACTAAAGGGAAGGGAGCCCGCAGCTCTCAGCAAGCAGGAACCCCTCCCCCACACTCTCCAGCTGCAGCAGAGGCGTCCACAGCCGCCCCGGGGGACTTACCTACGGTGGGAGCCTCGTGGAAATCATCTCCAAACTGGATGCGAAGATCGACGCTTTCATTGAAGAATCCCGAAGTCGATGGGACTCACTCTCGGCCGCGCTGCAAAAGCACGACCGAGACATTAAGGAAATCGAGCGACCTCCGAAACTAAAGCACAATCGGCCGTGGATCGGGTCCGGACTCTCGAACAGCGGGTCCGGACCTTAGAGAACCACATTGAGTCGTCGAAAAACTACTCATTTGCTGGGCCTTCCCGAATGGGAAGAGGAAGGCCAGCTTACAGCGTTCCTCGAACAATGGCTTTGACAGCTTTTAAATCTGGAAGCTGGATCAGGCCAGGTGAGGGTGGAATGGGCCTACCGGGTTGCAATATGCAGGCCTGGCTCGAACCAGCGCCCCCACCAGATCCTGTTCTGGCTGCAGAGCTATAGGGAGAGGCAGATACTCTTAGAAGCCTCCAGAAATCTTGGAAAAGATCCCCAAGCCATGATCTATAAAGGATCCAAGATCATGTTATTCCAGGACTTTTCCCCAGCTCTGGTCCAAAAGAGGAAGGCATTTGATGAGGCAAAGAAGTGTTTAAGGGATTTAAATATTCAGTACTCCTTACGCTGCCCAGCGACGCTACGCTTTAACCATGAAGGATCCGTGTATAACTACGGATTGCCGGAAAAGACTAAGGAATTTTTGGACTCTCTGAGATAAATTGTAAGAGATAATTGATGTTGGTTTGCTTCCCCCCCACTCCAGTTTACATCCCCCCCTCCCTTTTCTTTTATATATTCATCCCTTTTTATTAACTGACTGTTTAATATTATCTTGCGGGTGGGGAGAGGGATTTATTTATTTGTTCCCTACTTAATGATTTTCTCCCCCCTTATATATATATATAGGCCAGGGGGTCTAGTTAATGTTGGTGGGGGGAGGTGGTTACCTTATTCTATTTTACCTCTGTCTCTAGGAGTGGGGTTGTTATTTTTTATTATTATATTTAATTAATACTTGTTGAGGTTGTAATTTTATAGTTATATATGTTTATACATGGTATTAACATTACCAAATATATCCAGGTGTTGGTGTGGGTGGGGGTAGGGTGCTCACTGTTAACTCTAGCTCTGAAGTATATTTGAATTTTCCTCATCCTATTGAGGAGCGCCTGGGTCAAGGGTGGGGCACTGGTTGGGAGAGGATACGATGGACCTTTGGAAAGGAAGTGATACCCCCTGGGAACAAGGGGGGAAATCTCCATTTAAATATCTTTTTTTAAATTTAGAAATAGTTTTTTGTTATACTGTTGTGAGTGTATTAGAGAGCCTTTATTTTTATGAATTTTATATGCTCTATGTTCGGGATGTTCTGGATAGAGTTTCCCCTCCCAAGGGGTCTCGGATTTGCCCGGACGATTATGGTTGATCAGTCGGTTAAGTGGTGCACCTGGAATGTCAAGGGGAGTAATTCGCCAGTCAAAAGGAAGAAAATATTATCAAACCTCAAGAAAGAAAGGGTTGACATAGCTTTCCTACAGGAGACACACTTATTGGATAAAGAACACTTGAAATTACGACAGGGTGGATTTGATCAGGCCTTTTTTTCTTCTTTTAGCTCAAAAAGCAGGGGAGTTATTATTCTTATTCGGAAGAATTTCCCTCTCAAAATTCTAAATCAGGTAAAAGATGAATCCGGACGATATATTCTGATTAAAGCCCTTATAAATGGAGAGGAATATGGGATTTTAAATTTGTATTGCCCCCCCCCCCCCCCCCACCCCCACCCGGCACATCCTTTTAAATTTATAACGGAAACCTTCTCAAAATTGATGGCTCTCGGTGCCCGTCATACAATTATAGGGGGAGATTTTAATTGTATTATGGATCCAGAAATAGATAGGATTCCCAAGAGTACTGTAGGAGTATCTCCCAGATCTAGACAATTGGTGGATTTGAACAAAGAATTAGGATTAGTAGATGTATGGAGATGTCTTCATCCACAGGGCAGAGATTTTTCTTTTTACTCCAATCCACATAAATGCCATACCAGAATCGATATGTTTTTTGCCCCCTCGATTTTTTAACATTCCATATCATCCTGTAAAATAGGTAGTATAGCAATTTCTGACCACGCTGCTGTATATATGGAAACCAAGGCGAGGAACAATGGGACATACCCCCGGCACTGGCGTATGGACCCCTTCCTGATAAAAGATAGTAAATTTGTAAGGTACTTCTCGCAAGAATTTAAAACTTTTTTAGAAATTAATTTAGATACGGCTAGCAACCCATCAATGATGTGGGCGACCATCAAAGCTTACGCGCGAGGTTTGATCATCTCATACTCAGCGACCCAGAAAAAATTAAAGGGAGAACAACAGCGTCTGCTCGAAGCTCGCTTAAAAGCAGCTGAAACAGCATACGCTGACAGACTTTCTATTATCAAATTGCAAAGCATTACTGCCCTTAGGACAGCTCTAAACACCATGCTTACCCAAACGGCTGAGAGCGAAATATTATTTGCAAAACAAAGGTTATATGAATTTGGCGATAAACCTGTTAGATACGTAGCATTTCTTGCAAAGAAGAGAAAGGCCCCTCAAACTATCACGTCTATCAAGGAAAGTACGGGTATTTTGACTCATGCTCATAAAAGGATTAACGCAATCTTTAGAAAATTTTATTCTGATTTATATAAATTGCAGGATTGTGAAAACAGGACTAGGAGGATGCAATCATTTTTTAAAAATTTGACCATTCTGGACCTAACTCCGGAACAGGTATCAGTGCTGAATGTTCCCCTAACAATCCAAGAAATACTTGACACAATCAGGCAACTTCAGAGCGGTAAGGAACCTGGCCCAGATGGTTTTCAAGCTGAATTCTATAAAGAATTTACAGGAATATTGGCTGGTCCACTTATGGACATTTATAACTACTCATATAGTCAGGGCTGTCTCCCGCCTTCGCCTTCTCTCATCCTTAAAATAGGAAAGGACCCAGAAGATTGCGCATCATACAGACCAATATCCTTGCTAAATGTAGATTTTAAAATCGTCTCTAAAACATTGAGGCTAGAAACAGTATTGCCACAAAAGAGGATCAGACGGGGTTTATTAAGGGCCATAGATCATCCAATAATGTTAGAAGGAATTTGAATATGATTCAAGCCTGCCATCAGGGAAAGATACCAGGAGTAGTTGACTCATTAGACGTGGAAAAGGTATTCGATAGGGTTGAATGGTCGTATTTGTTTTACACATTGGAAAGGTTTGGCGTTGGAAAGGTGTTTACCAAATGGGTCTCAACATTGTATAGTGATCCCAAAGCAGTTGTGATTACCAATGGATTAGGCTCGGATAGCTTCAGTGTGGGTAGGGGCTGCCGTCAGGGATGTCCTCTTTCACCATTGCTATTTACGCTAATAATTGAGCCACTAGCAGAAGCTATACGGGCTGACCCTAATATAACGGCCCAGAGGACTGGTACAGGTAAACATAAAATTACCCTTTATGCAGATGATGTTCTTCTATTCCTCAGTAATCCTCTGATGTCCATGCCTCATTTAATCCAAGTTATTAATACATTTAGTGCATTCTCAGGCTATAAAATTAATTTCTCAAAATCGGAGGCTATGCCAATGGTTTACCCCACTTAGTGGACGGATCCCATTTTCCCTTTCGTTGGTCCCTGGAGGGTTTCTTATATTTAGGCATTTTTATTACCCCAGTATTTGGTCAGTTATACAAGGCTAACTTTGTGCATTTACTGGAAAGGATAAGGCAGGACCTCCAGTGATGGGGAGACCTTCCAATTTCCTGGCTAAGGTAGAATAGCACTAATTAAAATGAATGTCCTGCCCCGTCTCCTATACCCTATGAGAATGCTACCGGTGATGCTGCCGAGGCTGGCTCTACGTAAATTATATGGCTGGTTGGGTTCCTTTATCTGGAATCATAGACGGCCCCTCATTAAGCTGAAGAAGCTACAGCTTCCACAGGCAAGGGGAGGATTGGATTTCCCAGATTTTAGGAAATATCAGTTAAGTTCCCTATTAGGTTACATAGCCGATCAGGTCTTGTCTGACCCACGATCAATCTGGCTGGACATCGAGGCTTCTCAAGTAAAATGCCCACTTATTAACCTTTTATTTTCAGACAAGAGGAAAATCATTACGGATAACTGTAAAAACTCTATAATACTAAACACAATTAAAGCTTGGAATATAATGTGGCAAAATGAGGGCAACTCACATAAAACATCCCCCTATGCTCCGATAATGGGAGCATGGGGATTCCAACTGGGATTTACAGATGCCACCTTCAAACTCTGGAGATCCAGGGGTATCTCATGTCTAGGGGACCTATTTAAAGATGGGGTCCTAATGTCTTTTGAACAGCTGTGTCAGAAATTCGGATTACCTAATGGAGACCTCTTTCAATACTTCCAAATTCGAGATTACATACAGAAGAAAACTACATTATTAGATAGTCTTTATAAATCAGATAGAGAATGTAGAGTGCTACGGCCAATGGGGGTATCTTCCATCAGTACTATTTATCATTTACTACATGAGGAAGTATTGGGAGATATGGACAATCTGCTTCAAACATGGGATCAGGATTTGGGACTAGAAATCTCTATAGAAACATGGAATGACATTTGGGAAAACGCCAGAAGAATCACCATCTGCAACAGAACCCAGGCTATCCAGCTGAAGATACTTCATAGGGCCCATATAGCACCGGATCGATTGGCAAAATTTAAGGCAGGGGCATCTCCAATGTGTCCCAAATGTAAAATAGTAGTACATTGCCTATGGACCTGTCATAAGGTCCATAGATATTGGACTAAAGTAGCAAGTGCTCTGACAGAAATCTTAGGAACGGAAATTAGAGTGGACCCTGTATCTCTCCTTTTGGGCTTTTTGAACTTACCCTCCCTGGACATGTACGGGAAGAGATTATTTTCTATTCTCTCTTTCTGTGCAAGGAAAATATTTTGGTAAACTGGGGGCCCCCCTGGACTTTCAAATTGGCACAGTTTAATTATGGAATGTATTCCCCTTGACTTCCTTACAAATATGGTGCACCAAAAGACCGAATTATTCCATAAAATATGGCAGCCCTTCTTGAATTATATAAATACAGATATTTCAGCCATCCTAACAAGGGCTTTTATTTAATTGAGATGGCGAACCTGGCTGGTCCGGGGCCCCTTGGGAGAGGAATCCCACACGAATACAGGTTTTGTTACATTTGATGTTAATACATTCCGAGCATGTATCTCACTACCCAATTTCTGTGTTATCTGTCAGTTTTTTTTTCTTTCTCTTATTTGAATAATGTAAGAGACTTAATTATACACTCTGGTTAGTTGTAGGTTAGATTAGTAGTTAGTTGAGTTTTTTTTCTCTCGGTATTTTTCTTTTGTTAAATTTTGGTTATTATTTATTTAAGATTTAATTGTATATCAATGTTTACACTTGGGATTTTTTTTATTTTTGTAAACTTGTAAAAATGTTAAATTTTCAATAAAAATATCTATAAAAAAAGGGAATCTCCTATTCTTTACTTGGTCTGGCCCACCTGTGACTCCAGACTAGCAATGTGGATGACTCCTAACCATCCACCGAAATGATCTAGCAAGCCACACTGATGCATTAAACTGCTCAAGTTAAAAAAACACTACCCATCTATTGTAGTTCCCAAGCAGATTCACCACCTTCTGAAGAGCTCATAGGAATCAGCAATAAATACTGGCTTTGCTAGCAATGCTTACATTCCAAGACTGAATAAAAAAAGGTCAGTTAGCTTCATTATAAACATTTGATATCTTTCAAAATCAGTGGATCTGTGCCTCTAACAAGCATGTCTAATTCCCTTTTATTTACTTGACGTGTTCCAATAAAAGGGAAATAAGCGCTTGGTGGCAAAGTTTCAGTTTCACAAGTCAGGGATTCTGTGTTGCATGCTTCCCTGAATGGAAATTACCTAGGTTATTATTGCCTACAAGGAACTATAGGCTGAAAAATTCCAGAAACGTACTTCTTCTTATACTTCAGACACTAGACATGATAAAGGAGTGAAGAGATTTGGATATCTAAGAGCAGAAATTGCTCAAAGTTAGAACATAAGAAAAACCTAAAAGATCAATGGTATGTTGAAATCCTTCAGTTGCATGCTGCTTTGGCCAGACTCCATCTGGAGCATTGTGTCAGGATTTTGTTGCCACACCTCAGCAAGGGCATGTTAACCTTGAAAAGGATACTGCCCAGACTCACCAGAGAAATACTAAGACCCGTGAAAATTCAAATAGTATGACAGATCAGAAGGTTAGGATTGTATCCCCATGAATTAATTTATATGATTGTGGGTTGATGTCTTTAAAATTATGAAAGGATTTGACATTTATTTCATTTGGTGAGAGAAGCCAGAGAAAGGAGGCATAATCTGAAAATGAAAATAGACTATTCAGGCGTGTAAACCAAGATATGTTTTCTCTTAAAGTTTATGGAAATTTGGAAATCTCTTCTCCAAACTGGTATGGCTATTGAGTCAACCAAAATGTTCAAATATGGGCTGGGTGCTGGCAGGTGGGACTAGATTGGGTTGGGATATCTGATCGGCATGGACGGGTTGGACCGAAGGGTCTGTTTCCATGTTGTACATCTCTATGACTCTATGACTCTATGAGATTGACAAGTTTTAATTTGTTGAAGCATCCAGAGATATCGATCAGCAATATAAATAGAGTTGAGGTATAAGTTCACCATGATTTAATTAAAAGGGAGATCAAATCTGAGCGGCTGACTAGCCTGTCCTGTTCCAGTGTTTCTGCTAAAATTGTTGAACTTCAATCGGGTGGATGATTAAACATCATGTGCACAGCATCAATCCCATTTTTTAATGTTGGAAAATATTAATTGCTTTTTTGTGACTGATCAACAGGACAATGCATGCAGTCACTGGTAAAAACATAGTTAAAACTGCAATTAAAAACCCAAAACAAATGAGACCATATTCAGTTTTGGAAGTAACAGATAGGTGTCTTGATCTTCCTAAGATACATTATACTTCTGAGTGGTTCCCTGGATAAAGTACAGAATCACAGAATTGTTACAGTGCAGAGGAGGCCATTCAGCTCATTGTGTTGGCACCAGTTCTCTGTGCATTGTAACCTAATGCCAGTCTTCTGCCTTTTCCCTACACATAGACTGTTTAAATAATCGTCTAATGTCCACTTCAATTAAAGTCGCCTTCAGCACACTTCCAGGCAGCACATTTCAGATCCTAACTATTCTGAATTCAGAGAGATTTTTCTCACCTCATATTTGCTTCTCCGTCCTTTTCCAATTGGGAACATTTTCTCTCTATCTACTCTGTCCAGGCTCTGACGATTTTGAAAACTTCTAGCAAATCTCTCCTCAACCTTCTCCTCATCAAGAAAACAGTCCTGACTTCTTCTATCTACTGACATAACTAACGGTTCTCATCCCTGGAACCATTCTTGGAAATCCCTTCTGCATTCTCTCCACTCTGTTCACACCCCACTGTAGTGTGACATCCAGAACTGTACGCAATACTCCAGCTGTGGTCTAACCAGTGTTCTGTATAAATTTAGCATACCAACCCTACTCCTGTATTCTACACCCCTATTAATAAAGTCGGCAAAAGTGAGGACTGAAGATGATGGAACCCTGATGAAGGGCTTTTGCCTGAAACGTTGATTTTCCTGCTCCTCGGATGCTGCCTAACCTGCTATGCTTTTCCAGCACCACTCTAATCTAGACCCCTATTAATGAAACCTAGAATACTGGATGCTTTATTAGACTCATCTCTTTATCTGTACTATAAACCTGTAATGATTTATGCTGCACATATTGCTCAGGTCTTCCTGTTCTTTCACACCTTTAAAACAGCACACTTTGTTTTAGACTATACCTCCATTTTCTTTGTATCAAAGTGTATCACATCACATTTCAAACTTCATGTACTATTTTATCCTTGTGTCAATGTCTTTTGGAGATTTTGCCATATCCTTCCCACAGTTTACAATTCTCCCAAGTTTTGTGTCATCTACAAACTTTGAAATTGTCCCCTATAAACCAAGAACTAGGACCTTATATACATCTGGAAAAACATGAGTCCCAATATTGACCGTGAGGAAATGCCACAATAAACCTTATTCCAGCTCAAAACAATACCATTAATGACCATTAATAACCATACTCTCTGTTTCCTAATACTCAGCCAATTTTGTAACTATGTTGCTACTATGCCTTTTATTTGATAACCTGTAACTTTGCTTGCAAGTCTTTTCTGTGGTACTGCATTGAATACCTTTTGGAAGCCCATGTACACCATACCCACAGCCTCACCCTCATCAATTCTCTCTGTTACCTCTTCAAACAAATCCAGCAAGTTAAACATGATTTTCCCCAAGTAAATCATGGTGGCTCCGTGGTTAGCACTACTGCCTCACAGTGCCAAGGACTCGGGTTTGATTCCAGCCTTGGACAACTGTGTGTGTGGAGTTTGCACATTCTCCCTGTGTCCATGTGGGTTTCCTCCCACAATCCAAAGGTGTGTAGGTTAGGTGAATTGGCCAAGCTAAATTGCCCATTGTGTTAGGTGCATTAATCTGGGTAAATATACATAATAAGGTAGACGAATGGGTCTGGGTGGATTACTCTTTGGAGGGTTGGTTTTGACTTGTTGGGTTGAAGGACCTGTTTCCATACTGGACGGATTCTATAAAAAAAAATCCATTCTGACTTTTATGAATTAACCTCCATTTTTACATGCAGCTATTTTATGGGTGGCATGATGGCACAGTGGTTAGCATGAGGGACTTGGGTTTGTGTGACTGTCTGTGTGGAACTTGCACATTTTCTCTTGGGGGGTTTGCTCCCACAATCCAGGTTAGATAGCTCAGCCACACTAAATTACCTATAGTGTCTACGGATGTACAGGTTAGCTGGATCAGCCATGGGAAATGTAGTGGAAGGGAGGAGTGTGTCTGAATTGGTGAGGACTCGATGGGCTGAATAGCCTGTTTCCATATGGTAGGGATTCTGTTCTATTATTTCTAGATGTTACCCATCACCTTAGTTAAACTGTCCACACTAAGTACTTTTATTTTCTTTGTTCCAGCATGTGGATGTTACTGGCTAGGTCGTTGTTTATTGCCTTTCCCCAATGGCTTTTGAGATTTTGGGGTGAGCTCCCTGGCGAACCACTTCAGTCTTTGAGGTATACCCACAATGCTACAAGGGAGGCGTCCTACGATTTTGACCCAGCAACACTGAAACAACAGGGATATAGTTCCAAGCTAGGGTGGTGTGTGGCTTGGAGGGGAACTCACAAGTAGTGGTGTTCCCATGCAACTACTATCCCTGTCCTTCTAGTTGTTAGAGAGTGTGGATTTGGAAAGTGCTGGTGGATAAGTCTTGGCGAGTTACTATGATGCATCTTGTAGATGGCATACTGCTCTTGCGATGCTTCAGTGGTGGAAGGAAAGGAACACCTGGAAAATGGGAAGCCTTCAGAAATGAGATAACGAGAGGCGAGCCACAGTATATTCCTAGGTAAAAACAATGACTGCAGATGCTGGAAACCAGATTCTGGATTAGTGGTGCTGGAAGAGCACAGCAGTTCAGGCAGCATCCGAGGAGCAGTAAAATCGACATTTCGGGCAAAAGCCCTTCATCAGGAATACAGGCAGAGAGCCTGAAGGCTGGAGAGATAAGTGAGAGGAAGGTGGGGTGGGGAGAAAGTAGCATAGAGTGCTCTTCCAGCACCACTAATCCACAGTATACTCCTGTTAGGGTGAAAGGAAAGGTTGGTACGTACAGGGAATGCTGGAAGACTAAAGAAATTGGGGGTTTGGTTAACAATAAGAAGGAAGGATATGTCAGGTATAGACAGGATAGATCAAGTGAACCCTTAGAAGAGTATAAAGGCACTAGGAGTATACTTAAGAGGGAAATCATGAGGACAAAAAGGGGACACAAGATAGCTCTGGCAAATTGAGTTAAGGAGAATCCAAAGGGTTTTTACAATACATTAAGGACAAAAGAGTAACTAGGAAGAGAATAGGGCCCTCAAAGGTCAGCAAGAGATGGGGGATATACTAAATGAGAATTTTGCATCACTATTTACTCTGGAAAAGGATACGGAAGATATAGAATGAAGTGAAATATATGGTGACAGCTTGAAAAACGTCCATATTACAGAAGATATGGTGCTGGATGTCTTGAAATGCATAAAAGTGGATAAATCCCCAGGAGGTGATCGGGTGTACCCTAAAACTCTGTGGGAAGCTAGGAAAGGGATTGCTGGGCCTCTTGCTGAGATATTTGTATCAACGACAGTCACAGGTGAGGTGCTGGAAGGCTGGAGGTTGGCTAACGTGGTGCCACTGTTTAAGAACAGTGGTAAGGACAAGACAGGGTACTTGTGGGGACAAAAGTCCTTCATCAGGAATAAAGGAGGGCTTTTGCCTGAAACGTCGATTTCGCTGCTCGTTGGATGCTGCCTGAACTGCTGTGCTCTTCCAGCACCACTAATCCAGTATTTGGTTTTCAGCATCTGCAGTCATTGTTTTTACCTAGGGAACTTGTGGGGCAAGTTGTTGGAGGGAATCCTCAAGGACTGGATGTATATGTATTTGGAAAGGCAAGGACCGATTATAGATAGCCAACATGGCTTTGTGTGTGGGAAATCATGTCTCACAAACTTGATTGAGTTTTTTGAAGAAGTAACAAAGAGGATTGATGAGGTTAGAATGGTAGATGTGATCTATATGGACTTCAGTAAGGCATTCAACAAGGTTTTTCATGTGAGACCAGTTAGCAAGGTTCGATCTCATGGAATACAGGGAGAAATAGCCATTTGGATACAGAACTGGCTCAAAGGTAGAAGACAGAGGGTGGTGGTGGAGGGTTGTTTTTCAGACTGGAGGCCTGTGACCAATGGAGTGCCACAAGGATCGGTGCTGGGTCCTCTACTTTTCTTCATTTATATAAATGATTTGGATGTGAGCATAAGAGGAATAATTAGTAAGTTTGCAGATGACACCAAAATTGGAGGTGTAGTGGACAGCGAAGAAAGTTGGCTCAGATTGCAATGGGATCTTGATCAGATGGGCCAATGGGCTGAGAAGTGGCAGATGGAGTTTAATTTAGAGAAATGCAGGGTGCTGCATTTTGGGAATCTTAGCAGGACTTATACACTTAATGGTAAGGCCCTAGGAGATGCTGCTCAACAAAGAGACCTTGGAGTGCAGGTTCATAGCTCCTTGAAAGTAGAGTCACGGGTTGATAGGATAGTGAAGTTGGCGTTTGGTTTGCTTTCCTTTATTGGTCAGAGTATTGAGTACAGGAGTTCTGGTCTCCTTCCTATCAGAAAGATGTTGTGAAACTTGAAAGGGTTCACAAAAGATTTACAAAGATGTTGCCAGGTTTGGAGGATTTCAGATATCGGGAGAAGTTGAATAAGCTAGGGCTGTTTTCTCTGGAGCATCGGAGGCTGAGGGGTGACCTTATAGAGGTTTACAAAATCATGAGGGGCATGGATAGGATAAATAGGCAAAGTCTTTTCCCTGGGGTGGGGAAGTCCAGAACTAGAGGGCAAAGGTTTATGGTGAGAGGGGAAAGATATAAAAGTGACCTGAGGGGCAACTTTTTCACACAGAGGGTGGTACGTGTCTGGAATGAGCTGCCAGAGGAAATGGTGGTGGGTGCTAGGTACAATTGCAACATTTAAAAGGCATCTGGTTGGGTTTATGAATAGGAAAGGTTTGGAGAGATATGGGCTGGGTGATGGTAGGTAGGACTAGATTGGGTTGGGATATCTGGTTGGCATGCACGGGTTGGATCGAAGGGTCTGTTTCCATGCTGTACATCTCTATGACTCTGTGACTCTATAAGTGAATGTTGAAAGTGGTGGATGAGGTACTAATTAAGATGTCTGTTTTTTTCTGGATGATGTCAAGCTCCTTGAGCATTTCTGGAGCTGCATGCATCCAGAGAAGTGGAGCACATTCCACCTCACTTCAGATTTTTAGCTTCTAGAAAGGCATTGAGTTACTTGCCATAGAATTCCTAGTCTCTGATCTGCTCATGTAGCCAGTATTGGCGAGTCCAGTTCAGTTTCAGGTCAATGGTAATCTCCAGATTTTGGTAATGGAGTTTCAGTGATAGCAATACCATTGAAAATCAAGGGGAGGTAGTTAGATTCGCTCTTATTTTAGATGGTCATTGCCTGACATTTGTGTGACATGACTGTTACTGCCACTTATCAGCTCGAGTCTGGATATTGTCCAGGTTTTGCTGGATGTGGCTATTTCAGTATCTGAAGAGTCATGAATAGTGAGTCAGATTGTGCAATCATCATTGGATGTCCCCACCTTAGACCTTATAATGGAAGCAAACTAAAAATGACTGGGCTTATGACACTATCCTGAGGAATTCCTACAGAGATTTCCTGGAGCTAAAAGTATTAGCTTCCAAAAATCACAATTGTCTTCCTTTGTGCTGGATATGTCAAAAATAGGCTCTGATCTGAGCGGTGTTTTCCCTGAGCACATTAACCTCAGTTTTGCTGGGGTTCCTTCATGCCATTACTTGGTCAAATTCTGCCTTGATGTTAAGATCCATCATCCTCACCTCACCGGAGTTTAACTCTTTCGCCAATATTTGGATCAAGGCTGTAATGAGTCCAGGAGCTGAGTGGTACTAGCAGAATTCAAAATGAGCATTCGTAAGAAGGTTATTGCTGAGAAAGTACCACTCAGCAGGTCTGTCGACGAAGTCTTCCCTCTTAAGTTACAGATAATTGAGTGTGGACTGATGTTGCAGTGATTGACTGGGTTGGATTTGTCCTGCTTTTCAGCACAAGAATACTGAGGCAGTTTTCCATATTCTCGGGTAAATACCAGTGTTGTAAAATCACCAGAACAATGACTGTGGTCATAACTAGTTCTGGAGCACAATCCTTGAGTACTATTGCCAAAATGTTGTCAGATTCCATAGCCTTTGCAGTACCCAAAGTCTTCTACCATTTCTTGGTATCATGTAGTGAATCACATTTGCTGAAGGCTGGCATCTGTGATGCATGGGTCATCTGCAAGAGGTCATTGACATACTCTCCCTTATTTCTCAAGGCATGTATCAAGCCTAACACTAACAGGCATTTGTTTAGGCTAATCTTGGCCCTTTGACTGAAGTTGAGAGGAAAATTACTTGAAAATGAGCAATGACGAATGAGCAAGAAAATGTAGTTATTAGATTTCAGCTCACAAACCTAATCTCAGCTTCCAAATAACAGTTACCACTGTTCTTATGTTTTATAATGTTACTTGGGCCCCTTCATTAGATTACAGCCTTATAACTCTCCCAAGGTATCCTTTATATTCCATAGGAACCACAGAATGATTCTGTGAACCCTTATAAAAGATGTCATTACATACTGTGTGAATCAGAAAATGCTCTAATTCTGTTTTATGGATGTCATCATTCACTATTATGCTCTGTTTGAAATGTCACTGTGGCTTTGCTTCCAGCTGCTAGCAGAGATCACTTTATATTATTTTATTTCAGCCACAGCACCATGGAAAGATTACTTGTCATCTTGTTTTCTTAATAAGAAGCCAGAGCTTTTTCTCTGGATTTTCTTTCTGCTCTTAGCTGTCCACTTTAAATGAACTGAATGGCCTATAATGTAGGGATTCTATGATTCTAAAGCATATTTCTTCTATTTCCCAGACCAATATACTGATTACCCTGCAGCTAACTTGAACTCATTTTTTTTCTTCACTTCTCTTTGGTATCTGTCCTGATTTCTTCATCTCTGCTTATAGTTACAGGTTTCCAAAATGACTTTCTAATTCCTTATTGTTCTTGCGTGTGTTATTCTTTCTCTGTCCACCTTCCTTACTTTGCTCTTTCTAGTTTTATGTGAATTTTTAAACATAATTTATATTTCATACATGTGTGATTGTTCTATTAATATACATACATGATACTAACTCACAGTGTCAAGGAAGGCCACCGGTTCTATCCTTGGTCTATATTGAGTTAACAGATCTAAATTTGGGCAGCAAAGAGAAATTATAGTTGGCCTCAGTGTCAGTGGAAACTTAGGTGGATATGAAAGGGCAGTGAAACTGATTAGCAATATGTGGGATTAAGGAGTTGATGAAATCAATTAACAAGTGACTCTCTGTTAAGGCTTTGTTCATGTAAAAAATCACCAATGATATGGGGAATGGCCTTTCAATCTGAAGTTGGGTGTCTGACATTGGGCTAATTCCTGGGTCACAACCTTGCTGCATACAACGTCAGTGCAGTGAGGCTATTTTCAAATATAATTGATCTGATTAAGTTTGATGCCCAATTAGCAGTGCTGGGAACATGCTGGGATGAAGGTGTGACATAATAACTAAGAACCCTTTGAAAAGTCAAATAGGGATCATCTTTCCCATTCCCATTAGTATATGAAAATCCAGATCATGTTCTCAACTGTCTTAGTCGAAAACTTGAATAACAGGAGTCGTTCTGTGATATTCTGCTACGGATATTAATTTTAATGTTTATTAAATAAGTAGACTTACATTATACTGTAAGGTCAGTCTTTGAAGGTCACTATCAGGACCCTCCTCAGATGGTAAATCAGTCATGGTAACTACATATCATGGTTCCTCACCCACTAGGATAAAAGCACCTGAGTTGCTGTGAATGGCTCTGTGATTTCTACATCAACATTGGCCTGCTGTAATTTGACACTTCTTGAAATAAAAGGGATATTTTTCTCACCATCTCCCAAGGCAGCAGAATCACTACAATAATGCATGTAACTTAAAACCATTAAACATCATTTTGAACTCAGTGACTTAACTCTAAACAGTAAAAATTATAACAGGTGGTAAGAAAATGTAATCGCAGCTGAGGTTCTGTGAGGTTTCAAAGGCATCCAGAAGGCATCCTTGTTCCCTTTGTGTAATTCCTGTGCGTTCTGTCCCAAATATGAATTCTAATTGCTCTCTTTCAGAAAGAAATCTGCTACTAACTTAACTGGACTGACTTTCCAAGAGATTTTATTTTTAACATTAATCTCTGCTCAGTCAGGACAACAGAAAATCCATTATTTTACTGACTTTTCAAGGCAACGACTAGTGAAGTCTGACTGTTGAGGATGGTTTGAGCAAAAGATTATATCCTGACTGCTAACATTTGTAAAAGAGCTGTTGAATAAGGCAAAGACATTTTGAGATCAGAGAGTAGAAACTGGCAAATAGAACAAGAGGCTGGGAGGTGAGTAATGCATCAGATCCATTCAATAAAGACAAGAACTAGTTTATATAGAGCCTTCAACAGAGCAAAACATGTCATGGCACTTTGCAGGAGAACTAGCAAACCAAATTAAACATTGGATCAGCAAAGGAAACAACCAAAAACATAGTCAAAGAGATATGTTTAAGAAATGTCATGATGGAGGAACAAGAGGATGATAGGACAGAGTTTTAGGAGGAATTTACAGACCACAGGGCCTAGGTTGCTGTAGGTGTAACCATCAATAGTGGATAAATTGAAGTCAGGGTTGAGCTAGAGATCATAATTGGAGAAGGATAGGGCAAAGACACAGGAGTGAATTTGAAAATAAATCAAAATGTTAATCGTGAACCACATAAATAGGTGACTGGAATTTGGAGCAAAAGAGGGATTGGTTATGGACTGGGCAAGATGGGATGCTGAATGGGTGGACTTTGGATTTGTGAATTCTAGAAATAACAAGGGTAAGGATGAAGGCTTCAACAAATGAGCTGAGGTAACGATAAATTTGAGTGACATTAGGAAAGTGGAAATGTCTAAGTAACAGCCTGGACAATCACAAAGGCTAACCTCCCATCTATAGAATCTATCTGTCAAGGAAAGGCTGCCAGCATTCTCAAAGATCCATCCCACCATGGTAATGTTTCTCTACAACCTCTACCAGAAGCTACAGAAGCCTGAACACACGCACCAGCCGGTTTCCTAACACTTTCTATCCTACTGTTGTTAGACTACTGAATGGACTCTCAAACTCATAACATTCGCCTGTACCTGTGTTTTTGTTTTTACCGCTGTTTACCTATTACTTATCGTTGCTACTTAACTCTGTGATCTGCCTGTACTGTTCACAAGGCAAAGCTTTTCACTGTGCCTCGGTACATGTGACAATAAATCAAGTATATGCAATCACATTTGACTTAATTAAAAATATCTACATGAAGCAATGTTTGACCAGTTACTAAATGCGATGAAGCAACTTAGGGTCCAGTTTCATCGAAGACCTGAACTTGCACTTACTGTGTAGACACTATGATGCTTAAAAATGACCATCACCTTCCATATACTGTGACCTGATCTAAATACTTTTTCTGAAGATGCTCACTCCAAATGTAATCACAAATTAAAATCTCAAATTTCTGAATAGGATTTTTGAAATGCTAACTACATTTTAAAAATATGACTTATAAAATGTCGGATTTCATAAACAGATAAATACAAGTTGCCTCCCAATGTTCCAACCAAATAATTATTAAATGAAACTGCCCAATGGTACTTTTCAGTGTGAACTTTTCATCAAATAAAGGAACCTTGCTTAAAATTTAATTATCCCTTTTTTTCCTCTAGGTACTGACAGACCCATTAAGCATTTCCAAAACATTAAAGATTTGAGTTCAGATATGGCAAACTGTATTCAGGCAAGAACATCCCTTCTTATCCCAAATGCTTTAAAAATAAATTACTCACAAAGGTTTATAAAATCTGCCTTCTGAAATATCAGATGATTTCACAATAGGAAAGGCGCAATTTACCAATCTCCAGCTCTTACATAATTCACAGAATAATTCCAGAATGTCACCACCTTATCAATTTTATGCTGTGCCATCTGAGCATGACAAATAAAAATGTTGCCATGTGGGAGACTACAAATGCAAAATTGCAACATTACCCAGTGTGTTCCAACAGCAACTGGGGTTAAGTCACTCTGGTTATAAAGTTCATAACTAGTTATAAACTCTTCCTGATGGAAGAAGTGCACTCTCATTTTTTTTGGGACAGCGCTTCATCTATGCAATTAATGCAAACTTGTTTTTTTGGAGTATTATATTTGCGGGGAGTGCGGTGGCACAGTGGTTAGCACTGCTACCTCACAGCGCCGGAGACCCAGGTTCAATTCCCACCTCAGGCAACTGACTGTGAGGAGTTTGCACGTTCTCCCAGTGTCTGCATGGGTTTCCTCCGGGTGCTCCGGTTTCCTCCCACAGTCCAAAGATGTGCAGGTCAGGTGAATTGGCTATGCTAAATTGCCTGTAGTGTTAGGTTAGGGGTATGGGTGGGTTGCACTTCGGCGGGTCGGTGTGGACTTATTGGGCCAAAGGGCCTGTTCCCACACTGTAATCTAAAAGACCACATGCAATAGAATTACAAGTTCAAAATAAAAATTATATGTGCCAGTCCTTTTATATTTGGTTTTTGCTCTCCTGTACAAACTGGTTACGGAGAATATTCTGTATGGTGACCGGTCGGGAATAAATTAAGTTTTCACTCAACCAAATAACAAGGTCTTTGTTGATTAAAATACTGCAAAGATATTCCATAATTCTTCACAATTTTTAGCTATTTGTATTACAGATATTTGCAGTACTGTAAGTTAGGAATTCCTGTGGATTATTCGTTATAATCACAAACTCAAAACATACAACTAATTTTAAGTCCATAATCTTTATTTGACAAAAAATAAATATTTGAGGCATGTACAAACATTGTCTTGTTTAAGGGTAGAAAATTCTGTACAATAATTACACAATTTTACATATTTACAAATTTTTACAAAATACAAATATGCACAATATCTCAATGTTGAAAATTTTACAGTTTTTTTTTCAAACCAGTTACAATAATTGAAAACAGTGCATACAAGCAATCATTTACACCATAGTATATAATTTACATCTAAGACTTGTAGCACTGCATTCTCTGCTTCTGAAAGGCTTATTTACATTAGAAATTTAGAACATCAGACGTCAGCACCCAACTGTGACTTAGAAATCTTAGTGTACGTCACTGAAGTTTTTCATTAAACCAAATTATTGGGTAACCACACTAATATGCATCTCCAGTTTTTTTCAGATGATTTGAAATGCAGCAATGCACAAAGAAAGCAACTTCAACATCTGAGTGGAAGTCCTCCAATTGCACAGTCATCATAAGAGAAAGGTACCTGAGGAAACAATGAATTACACATTAGTAACAATATCAGTGATGAACATCTTTAAACTGATACCACTGATTATAGAAACAATTTAGCTGGGTTATAGTTTTATTCTATATGATATGTTTATGTAGAGGTCAACAATTACAGTAAATGCACATCTTTAAAGCATTTCAGTGGGTATAACAGTTTACTTTTAGCACACTCACCTCATGGTCAGGTGTTTCAGATTCCCAAAACTTTTCTTCATCCCACATCATGCATAAAGATGGATCTGTCACACGAATAAGTTCTGTCTGTATTTTGCCGTTGTCTCTTCCCAAGGTCAGGTGATATGGTGTACAGCCATTGTAGGTGAGCACATTGGGGTCTGCTCCACACTGCAGCAACAGAGACACCATTTCAGCATCCTGCTCCTCCACTGCAAGATGGAGGGCTGTCCGACCACTTGATGGCTCCTGTGCCAAAAACACACCTTAGAGTTAGTACTCGCCATGAAAGTGAGTTACAGAATGTCTTTGTTTAATTTGCCATCAATTGAGAGATTGCTCTCATTTAGAAAGTTAAAACATTAATATACCTGAACATTAATATCAGCTCCAATCTGAATTAGATAGACCACCATCTTGTGAAGTCTGTTTTTGACAGCCAGCTGCAAACATGTAAGACCTGAAATGGGAAAATGAAAGTCTTAAATATGTGCAACTAACAAATATTCATTGTCCAATATATTAAACCCCAAAACGTTACATTCTTTACATTGCAGCATTAATTTGCATGTTTATTGTCTAAAAGAATACCTAGTCACAACAGTGCAGCCACAGCAATGAATTTTAAAGAAACCCGACGTTACATTTTATACTAATTTAACATTTTGAAAACGCATTATTTATTCTAAAGAATGGAATTCGAATTTGAATTGCACATATAAAAGGCAACTGTACCATTGTAATTCTTGCTGTCCAAAAGTTCTCGGGTATGGTGCCTCGTGAGGAAATCGCTGATGGTCTTCACGCACACGAACAAGTTCATCTCACAAGCGATGTGTAAAGCTGAATTCCCATTGATGTCCCTCAGTCCCAGATCTCCTCCAACCCACAACAAAGCACGTAGCACGTCAGGCTGCTGTGTGATCACTGCCAGATGCAAGGGAGTCTGAACAAAACAGAACAAAAAGAATTCCAGTGAGAATACTACACAGTAAACCACGGAAACGCACAGTACAAAGGAAATTGGTCACGTTATTTATGCACCGCGCCAGTACCCACAGTATTTATTAATATGGTGGGGACTTTCCAATGCAAACTGCAATCACCCCATTTAGCGGCCTCTGGCAGAACAATATATTCTCAAAAGTTAATTAAATCTAGAACAGTCCCCAATTTATTAAATATAAAATGACAATGTTTCAGTGTTGTGCATTAAAGCAGCTTACTCAAATATTTGTATTAATCAATTGCAAATATTTACCTGTTTCAGGTTATTCTGACGGTGAAGGTACTGATCTCCAAACTCGGTATTGGCGAGGATTTGGGATACGATTTCACTGGCTGCATGGATGATCGCCAAATGCAGAAATCTAAAAAGGAAAATGTCATGTTAAAACTTGCTGCATCGGGGAAACTCTGCACAACAGCTCAGCCCTGAAGATTGGAAGTCTCCAGGATTGCGCAAGCTCGGGTTTTTTGGGTACTTTCCACGGTTAAATATTTATCAGACAACCGCAAGCTGGCCGCCTGCCAGGGACTTTCCAACATCAAACAGGAACTGTACCGCCCAGCGGCCAGCCATTGCCAGAACATCATGTTCTCAAAAAGCCTTTCAACAGACTCCAGCCCCTCAGTTACTATTAGTTTATTCAATACTCTTCAGTTTTTATGAATTTTTAAACACATTTTCATTTGAAAAAAATGAATTGCAATAAAACACCACTAATTTTGTTGTATTGTATTTGCAAACCGGACGTTCACTTGAGTCGACATTTTTACTGGTAGGGTTCTGGAAACCTTTAGCGGTTGGTAAATTGCTAATTCAGAGACATTTATTAGTTTCTGCAGCTTTACTTTTCTCCAATCCGGACAGCATACACTTGTTTAATTTCTGTATATTCCCCCCTCCCTGTAGCTTATTGCATGTTTTAAAAAAGACTCCAAGTCACTTACGTATCTCCATCCTCCGAGATGAAGTCTTTCCAACATTGGGCTGGCTCTGGTTTGTCGTCCAGGCTGAGTTCTTGGATCTCCCGCAGAACCTCCGCGTCCTTCTCATTCATTGAGCCGATGCCGCTGTCACACCGCTCCTCCCAAAGGGGAGCCTGTTTACCCACTCCAGGCTGCATCGAGCCGCCCTGATAATCTACCTTCCCACTGCCTTTACTGCGATTATCCAAACGGTCAGCGTGATTGTGAAATAAGGTAGGATCGGCCATGACTTCTGTACAGTAAGAAGTTTCCCAGTGAAGTAGACAAGCAAAAAAAAATACAGCACAGCCCAAACAAGCAACGGATGACAGACACTACCAAATCCTCCACCTACAGCAAAATCCTCTGCCACGTCTCAGTACTGTAGACGTGACACTGCACTGCAAGATTTATAAACTCCAAGTCGGGTTTTTTTTCTGGGTGGAGTTTCTTGTCCCCGCCTCCAAACTTCAGTTGCCTTTTTGGCTGGGAAATTCCAGAGCAGTTAATGTGCCTCAATTAGAAAAAAGAACACTGTGTTCCGAATGGAACAAGGAGGGAAAATCCCTTTATGGGCGGTAATTCACAAAGACACAGGGCAATCCCAGAAGGAAGACGTTAGCTACACATTAATTACAATGAAGGGTCAATTCTCATAACGATTAGCATGGAGTTTGTATATTATTCTGCAATATCTGTGCTTTTTTAAAAATTGGTTACATTTGCTGAAGCCCTTCCGGTTTCTTTTTCTGCTGAATTTTGAAGTGGGTGGAAATTTCGGAAGCTGTGTGAAAATATTAAAGAAAGTCCCAATAGCTGCAGCAAGTTCCCGTGCGGACGGGAACATCCCGGCGCAGAGAGAAAACGGCAGGGGTGTGTCTGGTATTTGGCAGTTAAAGTTGTGCGTTCTGTTAATCATCCCCAAACTAGTACTCTGGAAAGTTTACATGGGAGGGGGGAATTTAAGCGAGGGTGGTTTTGAAACAAGATGACCTTTGATTTTCTAATTAATGAGTCTTAGGGTGAGGAGCAGGGGGAGTACATTAAAGCAAATGCACTGAGCCAATTCATGAGGCAGTTGCACAGTTTACGTACAGCATTCAGAGGGTGGATTAAAATACGTTTTCATTAATTTTCGCAAAGCAATTTCCAATATTTTGCTCATTAACACCTCTAATGCAATGCACCTAAACAATTTAGACGATCAAAATAAAACTTGTGATTACAATACTTTGCTACCTCGAAATTGGTTATTTGGGTTAATGTTATTTGATTGCAAAATAATTTTGGCAAATGCATCAAAACCGACGGGTGCGAATGTTACAGAGCTTGACATCAGTCCTTATTTGCTTAAATATATTGTCACAACACACCGAAATACAGTCGATTTATGACAAACTGTTGTTTGTGTAGTAATATGAAATTTAGTCAATTTCAAATGCATCTCCCAAGAAATAACAACTTCCCTATCATGAAATTTGCACAGTATGTATTCAACCATGCATAGGGAACTACAAGGTATAGTTCTTCAACAATTAAGATTAGACTCATAAAATGTTTGTTCTCAGCATTTACAGTGAGCTGTAATTCCTTTCTAAAACTATCAACACTTTGCTGCCTCCCAAATCATGTCCATCTTTCCCACAGTTCCACACTTGTCTCTCTCTCTCTCATCAGGTTTCTGCCCTGCTAATTCAAAGTCACAAATTATATGCTATACAACTATGACAGTGGTACACTAGGTCTCCTCTACTTTTTCAACCTGTTGCCTTTGGTGTGATTGTGATTGTTATCAATTGACCAGAAGTTGTCTTGCTCTGTTCTAGTCTTCCCAATCCAGTTCCAGTCAGCATATCTGCTGGAGTAGCTTCCCTTCCTGTCCACCGATCTTTATGTCCAAATCTTTTTCAGTACCCCCTCCAATTTGCATTCACATTTCCTTCCCAAGATGAGGAGAAGTTATGATGTCAGATTCGAAGAGTATTCTGACAATACTCCGCTCTACTTTCTCAAGGCTTTTATTATCTCTAATATTAGATTGCTTCTTTAATGCTCAATCCTGGGGTAAACTGCAATTTCCCAAATTAAACATTGGAAAGACTGAAGCCATTGACATCTACTACCATAGAGTCATGTAGGTCGTCCATGCTGACCAAGTTTCCCAAACTAAACTAGTCCTATTTGCCTGGGTTTGGCATACATCCCTCCAAACCTTTCCAAACATTTGTCTAAATGTGTTTTAAATGTTATAACTGTACCAACCTCCACCACTTCTTCTGGAAGTTCATTCCACACTCAAACCACCCTCAGTGTGAATTAGTTGCCTCTCAGGTCCTTTTTAAATCTTTCTCCTTTCACCTTAAAAATACACCCCAGTCTTGAACTCACCCAACCCAAGGGGAAAAAAAATTGCTATTCACCTTATCTACGCACCTCATGATTTAAAAAAATCTCTTTAAGGTCACCCCTCAATTTCCTATGCTCTAGTGAAAAAAGCTCCCAGCCTGCCCCGGCCTATCCAAACTCTCCAGACCCAGCAACATCCTGGTAAATCTTTTCTGAAACCTCTCCAATTTAATAATATCCTTCCTTTAGCAGTGTGACCAGCACAAACTCCATTCCCTATCATTGACTTTATCCCCTTTCCTGGTCTTAAGCTGAAACAGACTATTTGCATCTTTGCTTGACCCTGACCTGAGCTATCAAACCAAATTCTTTCAATCTCAAAGACCATTTCCTACCACCTTTGTAACATTGCTCACTTTAGCACCAACTACCCACCTTACCGACCCCACCCAGTGGGCGGCACAGTGATTAGCACCGCTGCCTCACAGCGCCAGAGATCCGGGTTCAATTCCTGCCTCAGGCGACTGTGTGAAGTTTGCACATTCTCCCCGTGTCTGCGTGGGTTTCTTCTGGGTGCTCTGGTTTCCTCCCACAGTCCAAAGATGTGCGGGTTAGGTGAATTGGCCTTGCTAAATTGCCTGTAGTGTTAGGGATAGGGGAATGGGTCTGGGTGGGTTGCGCTTCGGCGGGTCGGTGTGGACTTGTAGGGCCGAAGGGCCTGTTTCCACACTGTAAGTAATCTAATCTAATCTAAAAACCCCAGGCTGAGCCTCTTTGATGCTGTAACCCAGGTGTGGCCTCCTGCTCATTTCCATTACTCTACTGATTGGGCTCCATCTTCTCATTTGAGTTCATCCAAATTTGTTATTCCCCAGACCTAATTCAGCCTAAATCCCAATCACTTGCCACCTCTGTTCCTGCTGAACTTTATTGCCCCTTAATCCATCAAAGCCTCAAACATATAATTTTCACCCATGTGTTCAAATTCCTCCATGACCTCACTCTTATTCTCTAGCTGTGCAACTGCATAAGAACTCTGAACATGTAGCATAAAACAGTACAGCAAGGAAACAGGCCCTTCAGCCCACGATATTTTGCCAAACATGATGCTAAATTAATCTAATCCCTTCTGCCCTTGGTCTATATCTCTCCGTCCCTTGCATATTCGTGTGCTTATCTAAAAGTCCCTTCAATGTCCCTATTATATCTGCCTCCACCTACCAGTCCTGGCAGCACGTTCCAGACTCCTACCACTCTCTGTGTAAAATACTTGCCCCTCACATCTCCTTTGAACTTTTTCCCTCTTACCTTAAATGCATGTCCCCAGTACTAGATATTTCACCTCTGGAAAAAGATTCTGACTGTCAACTCTATCCATGCATTTCATGATTTTATAGACTTCTATCAAGTCTCCCCTCAGTCTCACCGCTCCAGAAAAAAAATCACTAAATTTCCTAAGCTCTCCTTACAGCTTGTACCCTCTAGTCCTGGTAAACCTCCTCTGCACCCTCTCCAAAGCCTCCACATCCTTCCTGTAATGTGGCAACCAGAAATGAATGCAACACTTTAAGTGTGGTCTAACCAAAGCCTCTTTAAAGCTGCCAACATGACGTCCTGACTCTTGTACTCAATGACCTGACCAATTAAGCAAGCATGTCATATGCCTTCTTTACCACCCTATCTACTTGTGTGGCCACTATGAACCCCATCTACTCTGGCCTCTTGTATCTCCCATTTCCTTTGTCACATCCACTGATGCCCTAGGTTTTTAGTCAACCAAGCACTAAACTTTGTTACTACTTGAATGTATGGTTAATGTAAATGTTTTCAAATCAGACCTATTACATATATTGTAGTTTCCACCTTGTGCAACCAGATAATGCTCAATGCAGCTGATATCAGGCAAATCCATGTGGAAGATTGGGGAATTTTAAATATGGGTAAATTACACCCAAAACTACTGAGTTCATTTTTCTGTCATCTCTTCCAATGGTTTGGGACTCAATTCATTTGATTCAGGAGCCCAACTATAAAACTGACAATGCCCTAAGTATTCTGAAAATTGCATTGATTGAAGAAAGTGCTTCAAATTATGTTCCTTTTCTTCAGTCATAGACAGGAAAGACAGGAAAAGTTTTTTTCTTATCAATAATAAATCAAGTTAGAAACAGATTAGTATACAACAGTGAAACTATGTAAATGTTCCATATAGTTTTAAGTTAACCGTTGTGGTTTTAAATCAGATTATTCAAACTGGATAGGCATTAAAAATGTCCATTTTTGGTGGCATAGTTGTTGACTGGTAAAATTGCACCAGGTTACTACTTGCAAGTCAATTTCATTTTAAACTTGAGCTGTACCCCTACAAGTGCAGTTTCAAATGCATTTTGAATGAAATTTCCGAATCATGCGTAATGTGGAAAGCCAGGCATTTACATGAATGCAAACAGAAATAAGATGCACATAAAGTCCCAGAATATTTTTGAATCGCATGTGTTGAAATGCAGACTCGAGGCAACAGATTAAGATTATTTGGCAATATGAGACATTCCATATCTGGGGAGGGGAAATGCTGACAAAGGTTTTCTTGCTACAATTCTGCCTTCTGCTTGCAGCAAAAAGAATTAGCGAAGGCTGGTCATCAAACAGGCCAGCCTTTAGACTGTCTGTAGGAGGTTTTGTAAGAGTAATAGGGGAACAGATTAACCAAACATTTGATTAGACCACTGAGAGTGCCCTCTACTGGAAAAGTATTAATCTCTCATATCTTTGTTATTTTTCTTGCCAAATCTTTTGTTCCTTACTCTGCCCAAAGTGCTAAATCCTTTCTGAGGTACAAATCCATGGGAACTGGTTATCCTCTGGCACCTACACAAGAATTGATATTGACTTTAAATGCCAACTGCGGATTGATACCATACAGAGTCATACAACAGAGTGGAAACAGACCCTTTGGTCCAACTCATCCTTGCTGACCAGATATCCTAAAGTAGTCTTGTCCCACTTGCCAGCATTTGGCCCATATCCCTCTAAACCATTCCTATTCATGTACCTATCTAGATGCCTTTTATATGTTGTAATTGTACCTGCCTCCACCACCCTCTGGCAGCTCATTCCATACATACGCCACCCTCTGCGTGAAAGTGTTGTCCCTTAGGTCCCTTTTAAATCTTTCGCCTCTCTTCTGCCTTCTAATTTCAGACTGTCCTACCCAACAAAAAAGACTTTGACAATTCACCCTATCCACACCTGTCATGATTTTATAAACCACTAAAAGGTCATCCCTTAATCTTCAATGCTCCAGGGAAAACAGCCCCAGCCTATTAAGCCTCTCCCTACAGTTCAAACTCTCCAACCCTGGCATCATCCTTTAAATTCCTGATGAAGGGCTTACGCCCGAGACGTCGATTCTCCTGCTCCTTGGATGCTGCCTGACCTACTGCGCTTTTCCAGCAACACATTTTCAGCATCATCCTTTAAATCTCTTCTACATCCTTTTAAGTTTAATAACATCCTTCCTAGAGAAAGGAGACCTGAACTGAATGCAGAATTCCAAAAGTGGCCTGACCAATGTCCTGTACAACTGCAATTTGACATTCCCAACTCCAATAATCAATGCCCTGAGCAATAAAAACAAGTGTACCAAACACCTTCTTTCACTACCCTGTCTACCTGTGGGAAATTCAGATTTTTAAATCAAAAGTGTTTTTTTTTAATAAAGATCCTCATGAAAAGCTGCAACTGAAGCTAAACAGAGTGAGTTCAATATAAACGCAGCATGTGAATGAAAAACTAGTCAAACATACTTGTTTGGGGATTAATGTCAGACTGGGGAAAGAACTGACTGAAGAGTTCTAACCTTCAGTGCAAGAGTGTCTATTCTTACCAGCTACATCAATGGATTGACTATGAGAACTCAGTATAAGCTAGTTACAATTCTAGGTGTTATAAAACAGGGGTGAAGTTTAAAGATGATGGACTTCTACAAAAGGAATGGATAATAGTATTAAATCTTTCAAACTGGCAGTAAAGCATTATAGGCGCCCCACACAGTTTCCAATCTATTATTGTTGAGCAAGATTGTAAGATCTGAAAAAAATTAATTCAGGTTATCAGAGTAAAACCAAAGTTTCAGTTTGCGTGAAGTGTGATCTGCTGATGGAAATTGTCAAGCTGTTTACAACAGAAAATATAGTGTTGGAAAAACCTTTTCCATAAAACTTACAATGTCTGTTTTTTGTAACCAATTGAATCCATTTTAGAAGATGAAAAATAAGTAATTCAGGCTTCTCATGTGGTCAGACATCTGTCACGGATTTTACAAATTTAATTAAAGGATTGACACTTCCTGGAAAATAAGGAAGGACTGGTATTGACTTGTCATTTTCATCATTGGCTGTATCTCAATTCGGGGTTAGTATCTATTCATGCTCATGAGCTTTTGTATGGGTCTTCAGCAGAACTGGCAATTCTACACTTGCAGACATTGGCCACGTGAGGCAGGATGTGCCATGAGGTAGTGGGCTCTGAAGAGCAGGATTTGATTCATTTTCTTTGCTCTTTGCTGCCGCTGCTGTATCTCATCATTAAGAGGCTTGTTCTTGAAGCATGATGCAGCATAATGGGCATATTGTTACCATTTGGTACGACTGATAGCAAGCTCTTCTCACTCCTCAATGTCCATGCTTCTGACCTTCAAGCAGACCTTCAGAACGTGTTCATAGTGTTTCCTTTGTCTTACCTTGGAGTACTGGCTATTTGAGAATTGAGAAAACAGGATGTGGTGACAAGACACTGTTTAGCCATGCAGACACAGGTCCAATCCTTTGTAGTTGATCTTGCAGCAGTTGCTTATCAACATAGCATCTGAAGCTTTTTGAAGTCATTAGGGCCATTTGTAGATTAAAGTCAAATTGATCTGAGCTAATCTGCTCCAGTACATCCACAACGCTTGCATCTACCTGACAATGTGAAAAATTGCCTAGGTATGTCCTGCACACAAAAAGCAGGACAAATCCAATGCAGCCAATTACCACCTCATCAGTCTACTCTCAATTATTAGTAAAGTGGTTGTAGATGCCATCAACAGTACTTTCAAGCAACACCTGTTTCGTAATATCCTGCTCACTAATGCACAGTTTGACTTCTGCCAGGACAATAGACTCCTGACTTCATAACAGCCTTGCTTCAAACATGGACAAAACAGCTGAATTCCAGAGGTGAGGCCAGAGTCACTGAACTTGACTTCTTGGCTGCATTTGACTAGTGTGGCATCAAGGATTCCTAGCATAAGTGGAGTGAATGGGAATCAAGAAGAACATTTTCCACTGGTTGGAATCATACCTGGCACATAGGAAGATGACTGTGTTTATTGGAGCTCAGCCACCTCAGCTCCAGGAGATCAAGATTCCTTAGGGTAGTGTCCTATGCCCAACCATCTTCAGTTGCTTCATTGATGACCTCCACTCCATCATAAAGTCAGAGATTGGGATGTTCACTGATGATAACACAACATTCAACGCCATTAACTATACAAGGAAGTAGTCAGACCACATCCGTAATACTGTGAACAGTCAGTCCCCTTTTCTAAGGAATATTATGCTGGCATATCAGGATATCATTAGAAGATTCACTAAGTTGATCCTAGGTATGGAGGGTTTTTCATATGAACAGGGTTTGTGCAGGTTAGGCCTGTACTCAATGGAATTTCGAAGAAGGAGAAGTGACCTTACTGGAACATAGAACATTTTTAGGGGGTTTGACAGGGGGGATGTTGAGAGGTTGTTTCCTCTAAGTGGGACAGTCTAGGAACAGAGGCCCCATTTAAGGTAGAGATAAAGAGTTTTTTAAAATTAGATTAGATTCCCTACAATATGGAAACAGGCCCTTCAGCCCAACAAGTCCACACAGACCCTCTGAAGAGTAACCCACCTAGACCCATTCCCCCACCCTATAATTTACACCTGACTAATGCACCTAGCACTATGGGCAATTTAGCATGGCCAATTCACCTGACCTGCACATCTTTGGATTGTGGGAGGAAACTGGAGCACCCGGAGGAAACCCACACAGACACGGGGAGATTGTACAAACTCCGCACAGGCAGTCGCCCGAGACAGAAATCAAACCCGGGTCCCTGGTGCTGTGAGCCACCGTGCCACCCCCCTCTGATGGTAGTGAGTCTATGGAATTCTTTGCTGCAGAGGGCTGAGTAGTCCCCCAAAATTCTTCAAATGAGATTGTATTACAGGAGTAATTTTCCCATTTGTAAAGGGATTCTCATTTTTTGGAAAAAGAATATACCCTTTATATTTTCTGTCCCACACAGAATAGGGATTTTAGAGGCGGTTTACCTCTTGGCAATGTTCCAGCAATTTCAGATACAAATAGCAGACACAGCAACCATTTTTCAGTTTTTGTTTGGTGGTTGAGCTGTAGTTTGGACATTGTGAAGCATGGACAGAGTGAGGCACAGTTACTGAGTAATGAAGCTGGGATTGGAAAATACTTAAATGGGAGCCTTGAAAGAATTGTGGTTATAGTAGCAGTGGTGACATGATAGGACCTGAAATGGAAAGCAAGTTAAAAAAGAAATACAATGATATGCTCAATGTATATTCTCCAATGACATAATTCATATTTGAAGGCAACATTGATGGGACTAAAGGGCTGGCAAATCCACTAGACCTGACAATCAATATTCGAGGTTTGAAAGCTTTAGCTGAAAAGAAAGAGGATGCATTGCTTTCCAGAATTCCTTAGATTATAAAACAATACCCAAAGATTGGAAGATAGCAAACACCATTAGTTAAGTAAAGAAGGATCAGAGAAACTGGGATTTATAAGCTAATTCACCTAATAGTTGATGAAATGCTAAAATATATTAATAAGAGTGTGATAACAAGGAAATCATGACATAATTAAGCAGAGTCAACACAGATTTATGAAAGGTAATAGTGTTTGACAAACCTTAGAGATTTTGAGGATATAGCTTCCATGATGGATAAGGGGGAGCCATGGGACATACTGTATTTGGATTTTCAAAATGTATTCAATAAGGAGATACACAAAATTCATTGTAGGAAAATAAGACCAAAAGGACTGGTCGTTTGATAATTGGAATTTGTAAAGTCAGCAATTTTATTAAACAGATTCTGGATTAGTGGTGCTGGAAGAGCACAGCATCACACGTGACATCACTTCCGCCCTTCACATCATCGCTGATGCCACATGCTCAGTGACCTCCGCCACCCCTCCTGCTGTGGTCACCACCACTTCCACCCCCACCAGCGCCACTCACCTGCATTCTGCTGACATGCCCCCACAGACCCCACTGTCACTATCCCCGCCCCCCAGAACCCCAAGGGGAACACTACCCACTGCTCATGACTCCACCCCCATTCCCCCCACCATCACACCCACTCCAGTTACAGGTTCCGCCCCCACTCCCAGCTCTACACCCACACCAGATCCCAGCTCCCAGCCCTGCCGAGTTTTCACCATCCTCCTAGACTTCCCCCTCACTGAGGATGAACGATCAGTCCTCAGCAAAGGACTCACCTTCATCCCCCTCCGTCCACGCATCAATGAATTTAATACACGTCGTGACGTCGAACAATTCTTCCGTCGCCTCCGCCTCCGAGCTTACTTTCACAAACAGGACTCCCGCCCACCTTCCGAGGACCCCTTTGCCCACTTCTAACACACTGCATCCACCTGGACACCCCGCGCTGGCCTATGACCTGCCCTCGACCTCTCCATTTCCAACTGCCGCCGGGTTATTAATCGCCTCAACCTGTCGTCCCCCCTCCCCCACTCCAACATCTCACCCTCACAACGCGCAGCCGTCCAATCCCTCTGCTCCAATCCCAATCTCACCATCAAGCCAGCGGATAAAGGGGGTGCAGTGGTAGTCTGGCGCACTGGCCTCTTCACCGCTGAAGCCAAACGCCAACTCAAGGACACCTCTTCCTACTGCCCCACCCCCCATCACCAAACCATCATCTCCCAGACCATACAGAACCTCATCACCTCAGGAGATTTCCCACCCACAGCTTCCAACCTCATCGTCCGGGAACCCCGCACTGCCCGGTTCTACCTCCTTCCCAAGATCCACAAGCCTGACCACCCTGGCCGACCCATTGTCTCAGCATGCTCCTGCCCCACTGAACTCATCTCTACCTACCTTGACACTGTCCTATCCCCCCTAGTCCAGGAACTCCCACATACGTTCAAGACACCACCCACGCCCTCCACCTCCTCCAAGACTTCCGTTTCCCCGGCCCCCAATGCCTCATCTTCACCATGGATATCCAATCCCTCTACACCTCCATCCGCCATGACCAGAGCCTCCAAGCCCTCCGTTTTTTCCTCTCCAGATGTCCCCAACAGTACCCTTCCACCGACACTCTCATTCGTTTGGCCAAACTGGTCCTCACACTTAACAATTTCTCCTTTGAATCATCCCACTTCCTCCAGACCAAAGGGGTAGCCATGGGCACATGTATGGGCCCCAGCTATGCCTGTTTCTTTGGTGGCTACGTAGAGCAGTTGATCTTCTGTAATTACACCGGCACCACTCCCCAACTCTTCCTCCGCTACATTGATGACTGCATTAGCGCCACCTCGTGCTCCCGCGAGGAGGTTGAGCAATTCATCAACTTCACCAACACATCCCTGACCTTAAATTTACCTGGACCATCTCTGACACCTCGCTCCCCTTCCTGGACCTCTCCATCTCCATTAATGATGACCGACTTGACACTGACATTTTTACAAACCCACTGACTCCCACAGCTACCTGGATTACACCTCTTCCCATCCTACCTCTTACAACAATGCCATCCCGTATTCCCAATTCCTCCACCTCCGCCGGATCTGCTCCCAGGAGGACCAGTTCCACCACAGAACACACCAGATGGCCTCCTTCTTTAGAGACCGCAATTTCCCTTCCCACGTGGTTAAAGATGCCCTCCAACGCATCTCATCCACATCTCGCACCTCCGCCCTCAGACTCCACCCCTCCAACCGTAACAAGGACAGAACGCCCCTGGTGCTCATCTTCCACCCTACCAACCTTCGCATAAACCAAATCATCCACCGACATTTCCACCACCTCCAAACAGACCCCACCACCAAGGATATATTTCCCTCCCCACCCCTTTCCGCCTTCCACAAAGACCGTTCCCTCCATGACTACCTGGTCAGGTCCACGCCCCCCTACAACCCACCCTCCCATTCTGGCACTTTCCCCTGCCACCGCAGGAACTGTAAAACCTGCGCCCACACCTCCTCCCTCACCTCTATCCAAGGCCCTAAAGGAGCCTTCCACATCCATCAAAGTTTTACTTGCATATCCATTAATATCATTTATTGTATCCGTTGCTCCCGATGCGGTCTCCTCTACATTGGGGAGACTGGGCGCCTCCTAGCAGAGCGCTTTAGGGAACATCTCTGGGACACCCGCACCAATCAACCACACCGCCCCTTGGCCCAACATTTCAACTTCCCCTCCCACTCTGCCGAGGACATGGAGGTCCTGGGCCTCCTTCACCACCGCTCCCTCACCACCAGACGCCTGGAGGAAGAAAGCTTTATCTTCCGCCTCGGAACACTTCAACCCTAGGGCATCAATGTGGACTTCAACAGTTTCCTCATTTCCCCTTCCCCCACCTCACCCTAGTTCCAAACTTCCAGCTCAGCACTGTCCCCTGACTTGTCTGGACTTGTCCTACCTCCCTATCTCCTTTTCCACCTATCCACTCCACCCTCTCCTTCCTGACCTATCACCTTCATCCCCTCCCCCACTCACCCATTGTACTCTATGCTACTTTCTCCCCACCCCCACCCTCCTCTAGCTTATCTCTCCATGCTTCAGGCTCTCTGCCTTTATTCCTGATGAAGGGCTTTTGCCCGAAACGTTGATTTCGAAGGTCCTTGGATGCTGCCTGAACTGCTGTGCTCTTCCAGCACCACTAATCCAGAATCTGGTTTCCAGCATCTGCAGTCATTGTTTTTACCTTCCAATTTTATTAAAGATTATCACTTTAAGGGTAGTATTGAATAAGAGCTCAATATGTAGATAATCTGAAGCCAGATGTCATCATGTGACCAAAGGCATCAGTTACTCTGCATTGCAGCACCCCAGGACAAGGATGTGCCTTGAGATTACTATTTACTGTATACATTAGTTTTAACTGTAAATAAAGCCTTCAGAAGGCTTGAAATAAATAGAACCCATGTACATTGTTTGCATTGTATATAAATAGCAGAACAACTACACTTTTGGTCAAGAGTGTGGTGCTGGAAAAGCACAGCAGGTCAGGCAGCATCCGAGGAGCAGGAAAATCGACGTTTCGGGCAAACGGCCTTCATCAGGAATGAGGTTGGCACCCTCAGGGGTGGAGCTGAGGGGAGGAAGGTAGCTTAGAGTACAATAGATGATGACGGTGGGGATAAAGGTGAAAGGTTGGAGAAGAGGGTGAAGCAGATAGGTGGGAAGGAAGATTAACAGATGGGACAGGTCATGAGGACAGTGCTGAATTGGAAGGTTGGACTGGGGTAAGGTGAGGGGAGGGGAAATGAGGAAACTGGTGAAATCCACATTGATGCCATGGGGTTGGAGGGTCCTAAGGCGGAAGATGAGGCGTTCTTCCTCCAGGCGTCAGGTGGTGAGGGAGTGGCGATGAAGGAGGCCCATGTCCTCCATGTCCTCGGCAGAGTGGGAGGGGGAGTTAAAGTGTTCGGCCATGGGGTGGTGGGGTTGATTGGTTCGGGTGTACCCCGCACTGAAGAACATCTCCGGGACACCCGCACCAATCAACCCCACCGCCCCGTGGCTGAACACTTTAACTCCCCCTCCCACTCTGCCAAGGAAGTGCGGGTCCTGGGCCTCCTTCATCGCCACTCCTTTACCAACCTTCCAACTCAGCACCGCCCTCATGACCTGTCCCACCTGCCTATCTTCCTTCCCACCTATTCGCTCCACTCTCCCCTGCGACCTATCACCTTTATCCCCACATTCATCCACCTATTGCACTCTCAGCTGCCTTCCCCCCAGCTCCATCCCCCTCCCATTTATCTTTCCACCACCGAGGCTCCCAAGCTCATTCCTAATGAAGGGCTTTTGCCTGAAACGTCAATTTTCTTGCTCCTTGGATGCTGCCTGACCTGCTGTGCTTTTCCAGCACCACACTCTCGACTCTAACTTATAGCATCTGCAGTCCTCACTTTCACCTACAGTTTCTGTCAGCAATGCTGCAACCAAGGGGAAACCATTGTGCGGAAGAGGTGAAGATATATGGAAAACAGACAATAAGGGAATATACAAGGGCAATTGGCTCACTTTCATAATAACTGTGTTATGACTTCATTCATAAATTTGGTACAATTCTTTATTTTTCATAGACTGCCCAGACAAAGTGAGATTGTGTGGTTTGCCTGCTTCTCTTCCTTTCTCCCTCCTTCTTCTCCTCATGCTTTTGTTCCTCAGGTGCTAACTGTTTCACTGGGGCCAGGGCTATCTGATCACAACGAATGCAGCATGCAGCTTGATATCCATTCTGCTGAGAACTGCAGGGCTCCTTCAGAGTGTCAAGTCAGCAAAGGTGCAGTTTTGGCATGCTATTGATACATGTAGCTCCATTACTTTCTTTGTAGTCAAGCTGTTCATGTTTGCATAGATTTTTGCATTTATAATCAGTCATGTTGTCATCAATTGCCCTTAGCTATTTTTTGTTTGTCATGGTGGCTCAAATGTACAGGCACAGAATGAAGGCATGATGACTGTCACCAGTATAGTGGACATTGACCAAAAAGTGATTCATTGTCTATAGGTGTACATCAACTGCATTTCATGAAGTTGAATCCCAGTCAGCACTGGTATAGAAAAGACAGTATCAGCAGAGAGATTTGAGTGCAGTCAAAGAGACCCTGAGTTACGGGGGAACCTATAATGCTAGAAGTGCATTCTTCCTTTTTGTCTTTGGCAAGGGTAAATGAAATACAGCTGGCATTCTTTGACCAGAGCCCCACAGTGACCTCCCTTATTCCAGAGAGGATTGGAAACTGTGAAAAGTTGCAGGTTTGAACAGTGTCTCCTTAAAAGGAGATAAATTAATACTGGCAATGAGGCCTTACCCTATTTCAAGGCTGCAGATGTGATTGCAGCAGGTTTCAGTAAAGGTTCTTTACATTTTGAGAGTTGGTGGTGCAGGATATATATGGAAAATTGTATTCTGGGTAATCATGTACAAACTTCTGCAAAACCTATATAAAACCTCTGGAAATTCCTCTTTAAAGCCATGTCTCTATTTTCTCTCTGTCCTTCTAAATCTGTCAGAAACAGTACTTTGTTGTAATATAATTGACAAAAAGGGCAGTTATTAGGAGTTTATATATTCCTTCTCGACTTAGAGGTTTATCCTATCCTCCTTCAGAGGAGTGTGACATGTTTAGTAGAAGCTCAATACAATGACAGGGATGAGGTAATAAGTTCGAACTTCATGATTCTGGAGGGCTGATGCACTAACAATTCATGATTAAGATTTTGCTGAGTGGGTCATCCCATGGCTTTTCTTTTGAGTTAGGCTTGCTTAGGGTTTTGCCCACAACGTTGCAGGAAGTATGAGATGTTAACAGGTAACAGGCATCTGGATCATGAACACATGCCGAGTGAGAAAAAAGGCTGAATTCCAGTGGATGCATTGGATATCAATTCATTTACAGGAAGAGAAAAAACACAGGGAAAGAAAATTGGATTAAGAAATGGAAACAAAAGTGACAAAATGAAAATATAAGAACAATATCCAAGAAAGTAAAGCATTATAGCTTGTCTAATTCTCCCAAACCAATTCATAACCTGATTGGGATGGAATGCTTTACATATTTCCCATTTTGTACAAGTGAAACTGATTGCATTGCACTAACAATTATCATGATATTAAAAGAGGCTTATGCCAGATTTAGCTTTCTGTGATAGGTTTAAGGGAAAATTAATATGCAAATACAACAAATTCAATGGGAAAGTGAGCACAACATGTAATTTTCATGAAGCTAATAGTGAAGCAGTGCAAATAGTCAGCCACTGGTAACAATTTGGAATTCAGAGGTATCACTTCCTCATTACAAAATACTGGCTGATTTGTACATTTATGTAACTTTTTAAAAGAAAATTCTGCCTCAAGCTTATTTGTGCCATTATGTCAGAACACTACAACATTTAAAACAAAGCTTGAGTTAGCAGTTCCATTTTACCTTTTGTTTTCTGTGAAGCCTTAGCTACTTAATGATTTTACCCATGTTAGGTGCTTTCAACAAACTTTCCCTCTTTATAAATTCTCGTATTAACTATCAACAACAGAGATGGGGGTGGGGTGGGGCGGGGCGAAGTTTCTTGAAAAGTTTAGGCAGCACGTGACACAGCAATTCACATTCAAAATAGAATCATGACCGCTCTACCTGGTGGCCACAATATAAATTGCAGGTCAATATTTACCAATTTTACTGACAAAGCAATGTTTAAGTAGGGAATTGATACATTTTAATTCTGCGTTCTTCGCAATACTGTTTAAGAAGTGCCTCATAAATATAAAGTGTAAAATGCTGTAGTGTTTGGATGTGGATTTAATACCTCTAAATCAGGAATTCAGTGCAGAGTTGGACTGTTCTGTGACGTGCTGTTAGTGCGTTAACATAGTGATCCACTTGAAGACTTGTAAACCATAGGCTTTTTCCCTCTATGTTAAATGCGAACTTGTAAATATAGCACTGCAATTGCATCCGTAAGAAATATTAGCAGCAAAAATAACAGATAGAAAGCCTATTTTACTCTTGCAATTCATTGCCAGAATGTGTGAGCTTGGATTTGGTGTAACAAAACTAGAAATTGCTGAGAAACTCAGCAGCATCTGTGGAGAGAGAAACAGAGTCTCCAATCCGGTGACCCTTTTTCATGTGTGATAATCTCAGCTTTCTCTCCACAAATTCTACTAGACCCGCCGAGTTTCCTCAGCACTTTCTTTTTTTTGTTTCAGAGCCTTAGCAAACGCAGTTGTTTTTTCTGGATTTGCTGTGAACGTTGTCGACATGTTTGAGCAAGTGGCAGACAACTCGAGTTAGAACAGATGGAGGTGTTAATAGGTGGCTGTGAAGGGTAAGTCTTTTGGAACTTACTTGGTTGCCTTTGAGTTTGAGAGGAATTTCCCAGTTATTTTTCCTGAAATGACCAAAGGCCTTGCTGCATTTTTTTTTGTTCAGGAGATTCCCCGTCGCGTGAGAGTATTCGGTAGCTCAGAGCTGTTCTAGGTGTGAGTCATTGTGGATTGTACTGTTTGGTTATTTCATTTCGTACGAATATTGCTCAATTCCTGATTACACAATCACGCATGGTATTGAAAAGAATTAAAGCAAAGTAATATGCGTTTGTGTGTCAGTGTGTGGTGCATGTCCATGTGTGTGTTTCCAACGTGTATGTGTGCTCTGCCAGTAAGGTATTTATGCTTCTCTGTGGGCATTTCAATTGTAAAAGGCTAATCTCTTATTCTGAGTGCGAGACTCTTAGTTTCAGACTTTCAAGCCAGAAAATATATCTTCCTCTCGTCTGCTCTATCAATAAATTTCTGTAGTTCAGTGAAATCTTTCTCATTCTTCTAAACTTCATAGAATCGATTTATGTTCTATCAGGGGAGAACCCTTCATTTGCTCTCTCTCAGGAGGCTAAAATTGCACACTACTCCAGGTATAGTCTCACTAAGGCTCTACATAATTATAGTGAGACTTATTTAGTGTTATTACTCAATTTTTTTAATTAAGCAAAGCATACTATTTACTTTCATAGACAGAAAAACACCTGTGTTCTTATGGAAACTGGGCATTGTGGGGCTGCCAGCAATGAATGGACTGCATGGGTTCAAGAAAGCAGCTCGCCAGCACCTTCTCAAGAGTAAAAAGGCAATAAATGCTGGCCCAGCCAGTGATGCTCATATCCCGTGATTGAATAAAACTAAAACAAGACTAGATAAAACATAAATCTTAAATTTATCCCTATTGTTATAACTATTTACTTCCATACAAGTGTTTGATTTGTTTGTCGTAATGTGCAGATTTAGTGGTATTTATATTATGCAGTCATCATCAAATGAAAAGTACCAGTGTTCATTATATTTATGACCAACACAGAATGCTGGAGAGACTCAGTCAGTGGAGAGAGAGAGAGAGAAACAAGGTTAATTGTTCAAATCCAGTATGGTTTTTTTCAGCACTGTTTCATTTATAATTACCTATAGACTTATTATGGGCTTTTCCTCTGACACTATCTGTGATTACAAACATATTGCCAACAGAGGGTCGGGGCCTGTGTATAAAGGGGAGGGGCTATCCATTTCCTGAACTAGGCAGACTGAAGAAACTCGCCTGAGACACTTAGGGCTGGATTTTCAAAGCAGAGTTGGGAACCTAATATCTGGGCAATTCTGGGTCCTGGTCCCATGCCTGAACAGCGTTGCTGTATTCAGCAGGATAGGCCCAGATGTTCTGATAGCTAAACAGTGATTTCTGAGCTGTTGATGGGAGCTGCGTGCAGTGAACCTGCAGAATCTCTGGCGTGACAGAATCTGACGGAATTGCCTGAAGATTCTGATGGGCAATTCCCTGTGCCTGGGACCCTCCAAAAGTACCTATTTAAATCGGAGAATTCAGAAGATTCCATTGTTGTGAAGTTCATCAAAAAATTAGACAAACAAAACCCTAGTCTAACTCTCCTGGTAATTATTAAAAAGCACACCCTCCCCCCAAAAACTTGCAATACTCACCATCCCCCACAAACACACCTACCCTAGACCCCTTACAACTCCTCACCTAACAACCTTAGGGGCAGCATGGTGGCTCAGTGGTTAGCACTGCTGCCTCACAGTGTCAGAGATTCAGGTTTGATTCCAGCCTCAGACGACTGAATGTGTGGAGTTTGCACATTCTTCCCGTGTCTGTGTGGGTTTTCTCCGGGTGCTTTGGTTTCCTCCCACAGGTAAAGATGTGCGGGTTAGGCGAATTGGCCATGCTAAAGTGCCCATGTGATATGTAGTTAGGAATAAAAGTAGAGTAATGGGGAATGGGTTTGGGTGGGACACTCTTTGGAGGCTTAGTGTGGACTTGTAGGGCCGAAAGGCCTGTTTCTTCTATACTGTAGGGATTCTTAAAAAAAATGTCAGCTGATGTCCCCCAGCAGGACAAATCAGGCTGTCTTCGTTCCCAGAACCAGAAATCTCATTCTCCTTCCAGAACCTGCAGCCCTCTTCCCCTGCCATGACAAGGCATCTTCCCCTCTGCCACAAAAACCAACACATTCCCTCTTGCCTCTGGGACCTGACACCTGCCTGCTGCTGCTGAACATGACACACACTCCTCTCCCTGCTGGACTCAATAACCTACCCTAACCACTCAGTCATTTGCCCAGTACTCTTCCCACCTTACACCCTGGCACCCTAATACTTTACACACGTGGCATCTTGTTACTTTATGCACCTGGCACCCTATCCATCTGGCAACTAACCTCACCATGACCTTGTATACTTACCCTTTTGCATGAGCTATCAACAGGGCTGTTTGTGCTGCTAAACATTTAATTCACAGAATAAAGGAACTACTACTGTGCAAAGGGGATGTGGTTTTCCTTCACCTAACTGTTTGCACTGTGAGGACACTGTTGGATTTAAAGTCCTCGCCACATTTCTGCATGAGCCATGAATAAAATCTCTTGCCAGAACCTTTTTAAAATAGGAGTGAAGTGGCAATCTACCTATGATTACCACTCCTCAGAAAGACTGGTGCATTATTTTTAATTTCAGATGGACTAAGTGGCAAAAACTTAGTGCCAGTGCCTTGCTAAAGCAACCAGGCAGATCCTCAAATGGACAACGGTATCAATGGGACTGGAAGGGGTCATATGAGAAATTTGAAATTCTATTACACACCCCAGCACAGGTGAATCTTGGAAATAAAACAGGTAAAATCTAAGTTCAGTAAATTTTAATTGGCCTTTGAGCAAAGCTGGAAAATATGCACCAGTGAATGTTGAACTGTTCAGATTTTTAGATTGGATTAGACTCCCTACAACGTGGAAACAGGCCCAACCAATCCACACCAACCCTCCGAAGAGTAACCCACCCCTCTGACTAATGCACCTATCACTATGGGCAGTTTAGCATGGCCAATTCACCTGACCTGCACATCTTTGGACTGTGGGAGAAAACTAGAGCACCCGAAGGAAACCCATGCAGACACAAGGAGACCATGCAAACTCCACATAGTCACCAAGGCTTTTCAATAAGACAATTCAAAACACTCAGAAGCCTTTGAAAGAAAGAAAATTCATCTCATCTCCGTATAAATGGGAAAACCCTGATTTTAAAACACTGACCTCAAATTCTAATTGATCGCAAATTAGGTTTTGTAGTACCTGTAATGAGAGGATTGCCTCATGCAGAAAGGCTATACCTGCCAGTTTAAAAGAATCAGAGGTAACTTCATTGAAACATATAAGATCCTGAGGGGACTTGACATGTTGAAAGGATGTTGTAGGAGAATCTGGAACCAGGGATCTGGTTTAAAATAAAGTGCTCATTAAAACAAAGACAAGGAAGCATGTTTTCCTGGCAGAGGGTCGTGAGATTTTGAAATTACCTCCCTGAAAAGGCAGTGGATGCAAAATCTTTAAATACTTTCAAGGCAGAGATAGGTAGTTTCTTGATTACTAAGGCAGCAAAAGATTATTAGGGAAATGCAGGAATGTATAGTTAAAGTCAGATCAGTCATGATCTTATTGATTGACAACAGGCTCAAAGGTCTGAGTCGCCTATTCTTATTCCTTGTCCATATGTTCTAGATTCTCAATCAACATAGCTTTTGGCCTCATTAGCAGCATAGCATGTTCTCAGGAGGAAATAAGGCATCACTTGGAACATTAAACAATGTCAATGATCAAGACAGAAAAACATACTAACAATGCTGTGAATTTATGTAGCATCATTCGTGGAGTGTAACATAGAACATAGAACATAGAAGAATACAGCGCAGTACAGGCCCTTCGGCCCTCGATGTTGCGCCGATCAAAGCCCACCTAACCTACACTAACCCACTATCCTCCATATACCTATCCAATACCCACTTAAATACCCATAAAGAGGGAGAGTCCACTACTGCTACTGGCAGGGCATTCCATGAACTTACGACTCGCTGAGTGAAGAACCTACCCCTAACATCAGTCCTATATCTACCCCCCCTTAATTTAAAGCTATGCCCCCTTGTAATAGCTGACTCCATACGTGGAAAAAGGTTCTCACTGTCAACCCTATCTAACCCCCTAATCATCTTGTACACCTCTATCAAGTCACCCCTAAACCTTCTTTTCTCCAAAGAAAACAACCCCAAGTGCCTCAGCCTTTCCTCATAGGATCTTCCTACCATACCAGGCAACATCCTGGTAAACTTCCTCTGCACCCGTTCCAGTGCCTCCACATCCTTCCTATAGTATGGCGACCAAAACTGCACACAATATTCCAGATGCGGCCGCACCAGAGTCTTATACAACTGCAGCATGACCTCAGGACTCCGGAACTCAATTCCTCTACCAATAAAAGCCAGTACGCCATATGCCTTCTTCACTGCACTATTTACCTGGGTGGCAACTTTCAGAGATCTGTGTACATGGACACCAAGATCCCTCTGCTCTTCCACACTACCAAGTATCCGACCATTAGCCCAGTACCCCATCTTTTTATTACTCTTACCAAAGTGAATCACCTCACACTTAGCTACATTGAACTCCATTTGCCACCTTTCTGCCCAGCTCTGCAGCTTCTCTATATCCCGCTGTAACCTGCCACATCCTTCCTCACTGTCTACAACTCCTCCGACTTTCGTATCGTCCGCAAACTTGCTCACCCAACCTTCTAACCCTTCCTCCAGGTCATTTATAAAAATGACAAACAGCAATGGTCCCAAAACAGATCCTTGCGGAACACCGCTAGTGACGGCACTCCAAGATGAACCTTTGCCATCAACTACTACCCTCTGTCTTCTTCCAGCCAGCCAATTCCTAATCCAAACCTCCAACTCACCCTCAATGCCATATCTCTGTATTTTCTGCAGTAGCCTACCATGGGGGACCTTATCAAACGCCTTACTAAAATCCATATACACCACATCTACCGCTTTCCCCTCATCTACCTCCTTAGTCACCTTCTCAAAGAATTCAATAAGGTTTGTGAGGCATGACCTGCCCTTCACAAAACCATGCTGACTATCCTTGATCACATTATTCTTATCCAGATGTGCATAAATCCTATCCCTTACAATTCTCTCTAAGACTTTGCCCACAACAGAAGTGAGACTCACTGGCCTATAGTTACTAGGATTATCCCTACTCCCCTTCTTGAACAAGGGAACCACGTTTGCTAGCCTCCAGTCCTCCGGCACTACTCCTGTAGACAAAGAGGACACAAAAATCAAGGCCAATGGCTCTGCAATCTCCTTCCTTGCTTCCCAGAGAATCCTAGGATAAATGCCATCAGGCCCAGGGGACTTATCTATTTTCACCCTTGCCATAATTTCCAACACCTCTTCTCTACATATCTCAAAGCCATCCATTCTACTTATTCATGCCTCAGTATTCATATCGACAACAATGTCCTGTTCCTGAGTGAATACTGACGAAAAGTATTCATTCAGTGCCTCCCCAATCTCTTCAGCCTCCACACGCAATTTCCCTTTACTATCCTTGATTGGACCTATTCCTACCCTAGTCATTCTTTTATTCCTAACATACCTATAGAAAGCCTTAGGGTTTTTCCTAATCCTACCAACTAAGGACCTTTCATGTCCCCTCCTTGCTACTCTTAGCTCTCTCTTCAGGTCCTTCCGGGCTACCTTATAACTCTCAATCGCCCTTATTGAACCTTCACGCCTCATCTTTACATAGGCCGCCCTCTTCCATTTAACAAGGGATTCCAATTCCTTATTAAACCACGGCTCCCTCACACGACCCTTTCCTCCCTGCCTGATAGGTACGTACTTATCAAGGACACTCAATAGTTGCTCCTTGAACAAGTTCCACATATCAATTACACTCTTGCCTTGGAATCTACATTTCCAATCCACACATCCTAAGTCATGCCTCAACGCATCATAATTTCCCTGCCCCCAGCTATAACTCTTGCCCTGTAGTACACACTTATCCCTCTCCATCACTAGAGTAAAAATCACCGAATTGTGGTCACTGTCCCCAAAGTGCTCACCTATCTCTAGTTCTAATTCCTGGCCTGGTTCGTTACCCAGAACCAAATCCAGTATGGCCTCACCTCTTGTTGGCTTATCTACATATTGTGTCAGGAAACTCTCCTGCACACATTGCACAAACACTGACCCATCTAACGAACTTGAGCTATAGCTTTCCCAATCAATATCAGGAAAGTTAAAGTCCCCCATAACAATCACCCTATTACTGTCACTCTTCTCCTGAATCATCTTCGCAATCCTTTCTTCAACGATTCTAGGACTATTAGGAGGCCTGTAAAAGACTCCTAACAGGGTGACCTCACCTCTCCTATTCCTAACCTCAACCCAAACTACCTCAGATGGCAAATCTTCGTCCATCTTCCTTTCCACCGCTGTAATACTATCTTTGACAAGCAAAGCCACCCCCCCCCTCTTTTACCCCCACCTCTGACCCTACTAAAACATTTAAACCCTGGAACCTGCAACAGCCAATCCTGTCCCTGATCTAGCCATGTCTCCGTAATAGCCACAACATCGAAGTCCCAGGTACCAACCCACGCTGCAAGTTCACCTACCTTATTTCGTATACTTCTGGCATTAAAGTATACACACTTCAAGCCACTCTTCTGTTTACAGGCACCCTCCTTTAAGATTGATGCCATATTCCTAACCTCCCTACACTCCAGGTCCTGCACCCTAAAGCTATAGTCTGGGTTCCCATGCCCCTGCAGAGTTAGTTAAACCCCCCCCAAGAGCACTAGCAAACCTCCCCCCAAGGATACTGGTGCCCCTCAGGTTCAGGTGCAGACCATCCTGTTTATAGAGGTCCCACTTTCCCCAGAAAGAACCCCAGTTATCCAAGTACCGAAATCCCTCCCTCCTACACCATCCCTGTAGCCACGCATTTAACTGTTCTCTCTCCCTATTCCTCGACTCTCTATCACGTGGCACGGGTAACAAACCAGAGACAACAACTCTGTTCGTTCTAACTCTGAGCTTCCAACCTAGCTCCTTAAAAGCCTGTCTAACATCCTCAGCACTCCTCCTACCTACGTCATTGGTGCCAATATGGACCACGACTTCAGGCTGCTCCCCCTCCCCCTTAAGGACCCGGAAAACACGATCAGAGACATCACATACCCTTGCACCTGGGAGGCAACATACCAAACGTGAGTCTCTCTCGTTCCCACAAAACCGTCTATCTGTGCCCCGAACTATCGAGTCCCCAATTATTATTGCTCTGCTCTTCTCCACCCTTCCCTTCTGAGTAGCGGGGACAGGCTCCGTGCCAGAGGCCTGAGCCCCGTCACTTACCCCTGGTAAGTCATCCCCCCCACAAGTATCCAAAACGGTATACTTGTTCTTGAGGGGAACGGCCGCAGGGGGTCCCTGCACTGGCTGCTTCCTCCCAGTCCCCCTCACTGTCACCCATCTATCTGCCATCTTTGGAGTTACTACTTCCCTATAGCTCCGATCTATGACCCCCTCTGCCTCCCGAATGATCCGAAGTTCATCCAACTCCAGCTCCAGTTCCCTAACACGGTCTTGGAGGAGCTGGAGATGGGTGCACTTCCTGCAAGTGTAATCAGGAGGGATGCTAATGGCTTCCCTCACCTCATACATGTTGCAGGAAGAACATTGCACTGCCTTCACTGCCATCCCTCTAAAGCTAACCTTTATTTTAAAACAAAACTGGGTCTAAAGAATACAACAAGCAAAATTCAGCACTTACCTACTTACCACAATGGATCTTATTATTAGGTTAGAGGAGGAGGGCGGGTGGGAGGCACTACCTCCGTAGTGCCTCGGGTTCTTCAGCTGTGCGCTTTTAAAGGGGAAACAAACCTACCCAGGTAAGCTTACGCTCTACCTGCTTCCGGGTCTCGGCTACCTCTCTGGTCGTCGTCACTTCCCCCTGCTGCTCCCGCTCTTTCTGTGAAGAGAGAGTGAAAAAAAACACCGCTGCCCGCTATCGGTAAGTACTTTTAAAACAAACAGTCTTACCTTAGCTGCTGCTCGCACTATAGGGAAGTAGTAACTCCAAAGATGGCAGATAGATGGGTGACAGTGAGGGGGACTGGGAGGAAGCAGCCAGTGCAGGGACCCCCTGCGGCCGTTCCCCTCAAGAACAAGTATACCGTTTTGGATACTTGTGGGGGGGATGACTTACCAGGGGAAACTGCAGACTACAGAGAAACCATTGCCACTCTGGGTTACCTGGACAAAGGCAATCAAGTACCTACGCTGACCACTGCCCATCTCTCCCAACCAGGCCTAAATCGGACCAAGCTAGTGCAAATTCTGGATTGTTCAATTAATAGAAACAATGGCAAATCTCATGGCTCACCCCAACCATTAGTTTATTTGCAGTTGGAGGAGGACATGTATAATATACCAGATGGCTCCTCACCCACTTCACACTTGCCCTTGAGCTGTCCCCCATAAGAGGGTGGGAGTGATAATCATCAACCAGCTAATGAATGGCCAGTTAAAGGCCTCAGTCCACTGAAACAGCCAGGGAGGCAGTGTTTGGGGGAAGGAGGCCAGCCAATTCTTTCAAACCTCAGGTTAAAAGTTGCATGTTTGTGGCTGGCTTATACCCCAGAGTGCCCTCACCAAGATGGTACTTAACCTTTATGCCTCCTAATCCCCAGTTACCAGAACCTGACCCTTTTTCCCCTCTCCCCACTGGGGTCCCTGATCACTTTCCTTTCTATAAGTATTGGCATTAACTTGGTACCAATGCTGTCTTTTATTCCAATACTGCCTTATAATCTCCAGAATGGCTATTATTTGCTTCTGGCATTATCGACTTTGCTGCTTGCTAATCGGAATAACTAGCTACTCTTGAGAGTGAGGCCCTCATTTCTCGAGGGGCTGAGGACCTGCTCTCAACCTGTTATGGAATGGAACAATCTGGCATCAAGCTAGACACTGGACACAACAACAGCCCTGTTGACTCTGCAAAGTCCTCGCCATTGAGAAAATTTGGGGGGGCTGTCTCTCAGATTAACCAAGAAACAGCCCAACATAGCCATATTCATGGAATCATAGCTTATAGACCACATACATACCCTACTGGCAGGACAGACCAAGCAGAGATGATAGCACTGTAGTATACAGGAGGAAGGAGGGAGTTGCCCTGGACGCCTTCAACATTGACTCTGGACCCCATGAAGTCGCATGGCATTTTGTCAAAGAAGGGCAAGGAAATCTTTTGCTGATTACCACATACTCCACTTTCCCCCACCCACCAGTTGATAATCAATGTTCCTCCATGTTGCACATGATTTGAATTCAATACCAAATGTGGTATTAAGAGTCTAATGGTGACCTTGAATCCATTGTCAATTGTCGGGAAAACCCATCTGATTCAATAATGCCCTTTAGGGAAGGAAACTGTCATCCTTACCTTGTCTGGCCTACATGTAACTCCAGACCTACAGCAATGTGGTGGACTCTTAACTGCCCTTTGGACAATTAGTGATGGACAATAAATGCAGGCCTAGTCAGAGACAGCCTTGTCCCATGAATGAATAAAAAAGAACACTTCAAGGAAGCACTGAAGGTGGTAAGACTACTCTAGGTGGGGGAATTCAAAGTCCACCACCAAGAGTGTCTTGGCTGCAGAATTACCAACTGAGCTGATCAAGGCCTAAAGGTCTCAGTCTGCATCAGGTGGTGATGAAACCAACAAGAGGGAGAAATGTACTTGATCTGATCCTTACCAATCTGCTGCTTGCAGATGCATCTGTCCACGACAGTATCAGTAAGGTGACCACTGTATAGTCCTTGTGGAGACAAAGTCTCTCATGTTGTGTAGCACTATCACTGTGCTAAATGGGACAGACATCAACTGGGATGGGGAGTAGGATATGGTGTGATCAGCAGACGTTTCCTGGCCCATGTTTGATCTGATGCCATGAAACTCAATGGGGTAGAGAGTCAACACTGAGGACTCACAGAGCAACTCCCTCTTTCCTCCCTCCCAGCTTCAGTAAAATTCATCCCATTATAAATACTTGTTCAATGAGCAAACCTTTCTATAAGCTCCATGAGCAATAGAAGGTTATTGATATCCAGCAAATGATTAATAAACAGCACCTGATATTCTGAGCAATGCTCACTGCAATACATATCAACGTTAAGTGTCTAGTGGATATCTTCATATTCCAGTGGGATGCCCAATGCTTTGCTCTCTGAAGCAGAGAGCCAATAGATTTGATCCCAATGGCAACGGGCAACAAATGACCTGGCAAGACCATGGAGGGAATATTCTGGACCTCCTAGCAGAACAATGCATTGAGATAGCTCCCTAAGGATGTCCAGCAATATATTTGTGCCATGTCTAAAACAGCTCAGACTAATCTGACCTCAACCTTGCAGGGAAGTACCTTCAGCCTGAACTGGACCAGTTTGTATTACCACATCCTGCCATCGCTGACTCATCTCAGAGCTGAGAAGTGAACAGCACAAGCCTGGATAACCATAGGGCTCCCTCTGTGCCATGAGCCCTACCAAGGGACATAAAAGTGGGACCCTACTTGGAGATATTTGTAAGTGGATAGAGAAGCACCAGTAATTGTTTAGAAAATGGGAATGGACTTCGATTCATTCAATATACATTTGCAGTAGCAAGAACATTGACCTCATTTGCTTTAGACTACATTTAAAGGAAGGGCATTCATCAGATGTACCATTAACCAAACATGGTAATATTCAGGAAACCAGCTATCGTTCACCATCAAAAAGTGTGAAACTCTGCTGCAGCAACCAGATTTAACTATTTGAACTCTGAGAAATTCACGTGGAATTGAAGGTAAGAGTAGGGGGAGTCATTGACGTTTTAGCACTGTGTATGACAGTCAACAATAAAAGTTTGCTGTATTTCTCTGTAGTTTATAGATTAGGAGCGTGGGAATAGTCTTAAAACGGCAAAAAGAGAGCCCTTCAGTCCACGTTCACTTGTTCATGAGTGCATGATGCGATTAACATTTGCTTCAAATGTATTGCTGTGTAATGAATGACAGAATACAGTACAGTATTTGCATTTTCAGACCATGTTCAATAAACTACTGGCAAGGTGTCTGTAAACATTCCCAGTCACGTACACTCAGGAAAGAAGCTGTGAAACCAGTGAGGCTCAGCAAACAGCCAACACCAAGACTTCATTTTTCACCATCTAGTGGCCACAAGGCTGAACAGCAGGACTCAGAAAACATCTCTCAAAACCACATTAGCCCAGATCTTCCAAAAGGTTATTGCAACAATATTTGATTGAAAACACATAGAAATCCCAATGTAGCTGATTCCACTGGAATTGCCTGGGAAGTTAAAACTTCTGATGGATTATTCTTTGCTGTCTGAAACCTTCAAAACAAGTACCCAACTTTGAGTTAGAATTGGAGACTTCAGATATTCTGGCATACTGACCTGAATAGTTATTCAGGAAATTAAATGAAATAAAACCTGCTTCGATTCTTGCGTAACTATTAAACTAGGAGAAAGTGAGCCCACCAACTCACCTATGATATCCCCCTCATCCCTCCTCATCCTTTCCCATCCCTCCCCCCTCCCCATCCTTCCCCATCCTTCCCCACACCTCCATCCATCGCCATCCTCACCCCCATCACCACCCCACAGCAACCCCCATCCCCCATCCAATTTGCTCCTCACCTTGACTCCTGCAACCCATTCTCCAGGTCCCAAATCATCAGACTTGATATCTTCTCCAGACTCAATGTCCTCCCTACCTTGGTACTCACACCCACTGAACGCAACACTCATCAGATACAGCATTCCTATTTGTGGACCTGACAGTGCCCCCTGACCTTCACTGATTACTGCAAACTGATAGCCCACCAGCCTGAACTGATTGTACCCATACTTGATCCCTCCCCTACTCAAATCCCCCACCTTGAATCGGAAACCTTCCTATTTCCCTGACAGACACAACTCACTCCTTTCCCCCAGTAGGATCCACGTCGGTACGGATCCACGTACCTGCCACCCTCCATCCCACCCATCTGTCACCTATCCCTCCACAACCTGACCTTCTGACAGTGGTTGTCAAAGTGGCTACAGACCTTTGAACCACAGATCTGGTCCTATGCTACAGAGAAAGAGGGAATGCTTTCAGTGCCCATTCTCTTCATTCCTTCTTTCATAGAACCAGGTTGGAGAATTCATGCCACATTTCCCAGTGTTTCATGAGTGCCTGAATGGCAGGTACAGTGCATTAGAAATATAGATGCAGACCCGTTCTACTTTGTTCCATATCCCTTATCTTCAAGTTCTAGGTTATGTTCTTGTTGAGGGGATTAGTGCCTTATTGTGGCAGGAGCAGCTATTGGTATTTAAACCAGCAGTTATGTTTCCATTGGGATAGCTTGGAATATAAGGAAAGGGGTCTCAGTAGAAACCTGCTGTAACTTCTGTTACTACTATTGTGCTTACAGGTTAAAGCTGAACTCAGATTACAGGATGGGAATCCATTTTGGCAATGTTGTCTTCTGTTGAAAACTGCAATCATCTGCATATGAAACCTTTATCATTGATAGCAGTATTGGAACAATGTAGAAAATTATCTGAGTCCGTTCTGTTTGCATTAATCAGGATTGACAGTTAAGTAGCTGTACTGCAGATTCATGCTTCTTCTGCCTTCTAATAGCTAATCAATCTCCTCATCAGGTCAATAACTTCCCTTCCATTCCATGAGCTTTGATTCTGGCTAAGGATCTATCTTATGGAATCTTATCAAATGTCTTGTCTGTCCTCCTCTTTAAAGTGCCATTGTTTTGATTTTTGTTTCCACAAATTTCCAAAACAATGCAACAGTTTATAAGACAGTAATTAGGGCTGCTAGAATTCAAGGAAATCAGCTCTTCCATAGATTAATCACAATTATCTCCATCGAGACCCCTCTGTGTATTCTTTAGCTACTAATTGAATTGGATTTATTCAACTTAACCTGCCTGTTATAAATCCATGTTCACACACTCTCTCTAATCAATTCCAGTTTCTCTAATTACTTAGTCACTCTATTCTTAAGGAATGTCCTACAATAGATGTTAGACTGACAGCTCTATATTTTCCTGATTTCTCTTTCACCTTTATTAAATAGTGGAGTCATGATTCAAGGTTGATAAGGGGGAAGTGTTGGATAGACTGTCCGTGCCCATTTAAAATGGACAAGAACCTAGGAGCAGATGAGATGTATGCAAGGACACTGAAGGAAGTGAGAGTGGAGATTGTGGAGGAACTGACTATAAGCTTTCTGTTTTCCTTCGACTCTGGCATGGGCCCAACTGACTACGGATTTGCAAACAACACGCTCTTGTTCAAAAAAAGATGTAAGGATTGTTGAGAAGATTCTGCATATTTATTTGAGGATTTAAGTTTTGAAAGAAAGTTGAAACATTTATTTGTTACAAGATTTTGGAAATACCTAAAGAGGTTTCTTTAATGGAAGTCATTAAAAGGTCTCTGTAGACATTGGAAACCTTCTTCACAAAGCTTTTTAGATATCACATGATTGGTGATAACTGCTGGCTTTTTCATTGACTTTTCTGGGGCTGTTTCAGCAGCGACTACTTAGGGAGAGTACATTAGATTCCGAAATGAATTGGAGCATAAGGTAAGAAGCCAGCCAGGAAAGGTTGTTCAGTTGATCTCTCCCAATTCTGAGAAAAAAAAACCTCTTGTTCAGTTTGGGATGAATTCTCTTTGCTATTTGCCATTGAAGAAATATCTCAATTTTGCATTTCCTGATCAAGCTGTTTCAGAAAGATGCCAGAGATGATTAATGCCTTGACCACATATGCCAGGACCTCAGAGTGAAGACCTCAGAATGTTCAATCAATTAGCCTTTTTGCCTTCAAGAACAACCTTCTGACCAAAGGGTTTTTATTTTCAGAAGGCCAATCTCAGATTCGCAGAGTGTTATGGCACAAAAGGAGAACGTTACATCTCATAATCTTGCACATTACCTCTATCCAAATAATCATTCAGCACTCTCTTTAATGCCTCAATTGAGCCTGCCTCCACCACACTTCCGGGCAGTGCATTCCAGACCCTAATTAATTGCTGAGTGAAACAAATCTTACCTCTCATTTGCTTCTTTTGCAAATCATTGTAAATCTGTTCTCTCTTGTTCTTGATCCTTTTACAGGTGGGAACAATTTGGCCCTGTCTACTCTCTCCAGCATCTCATGAGTTGGAGAGCTTTGTCAGATCTTCTCTAAGCCTATGTCTCTCCAAAGGAAACATTCCCAATTTCTTCAATCTGTCCTCATAATTTAAATTTCTTTTCTCTGAAGTCATGTCATAAATCAGTTCTGCACTCTCTCCAATTTGTTCTCACCCTTCTTATAATGTGACACTCCCAGCTGAGGTCTAACAAGTATATTATACAAGTTCAGCATCATCTCTTCGCTCTGGAACTGTATATCCCTATTAATAAAACCAAGTGCACTGTAGATATCTTTAATCAACATGTTCTGGCATGTTATGATATGTGTCTGGGACAGGGTGAGATTTGAACCCAGGCAGTCTGTTCAGAGATAGGGATGCTACCATTGTGCTGCAAGCCCCTCAATGTCAAGAACATTATATGCTTCATTGATCGCCTTTTCAACCTGTCCTGTGCATATGTATACCTAGGTCCCTCAGTTCCTCCAGTCTCTTAGATTTGTACTCCCTGCTTTATATTGTCTTTATCGTACCCACTATTTTATATTGTTTTCACAGAGAAATCTATTTTATCCTCATCCTGAAATGTCTGCATGGGATATTTAGCAGACAAACACATATACTTTTATATTACTGACTGATTGTGTTAACCAAATATTGAATCTCCATTGAATATATTTTGTATTGATAATAAACCAATTTTTAAATCGTGTTTATTAAGAAACCAGGTTGGTAGATTTTTTTTTGCTTTAAACCTAATATGAGATAATCTATTTAATTGGCCATCTCTGTAACTGGAAAGATAATTTTTTGTTGTGATCCCATGGAGTAGTGAGACTAGAGTAAAAATGCATTCCCACCAGCCTTGGTTGTAAAAGGACAAACCCAGCAATTACAGAGCAAACAGTTTAATCTCTGTGGTGGAAAAAGTTTTAGAAACAATAGTTCTGGAGTAAGTTAATAATTACTTGGACAAATGTAGGCTTAATAAGAAGGGCCATATGGTTTTCTTACTGGAAAATTGAATGTAATTAACTTGCTGAAGACTTTTGAGGAGGTAACAGAGAGGTTGATAAGGGTAATGCTGTTGATGTGGTGTACATGGACTGCTAAAAGGTATTTGATAGAGTCCTGCACAATACACTTGTGAGAAACGTTGGAGCCTGTAGAATATCAGGGACAGTACTCAAGTGGATACAAAATTAGCTGAATGATAGGAAACAGTAAGTAACAGTTAATCGTTCCTTTTGGGCTGGAAGAAGGTTTGCCATAGTTTACCCTGGGGTTGATATTGTGACCCTTGCTTTTCCTGATATATATTAAAATCTCTTCCTGAGGGGGTTGGTGCAGGGATAATTTCAAAATTTTTGTATGATACAAAACTTGGAGGCATTGTGAACTGAGTAGGATAGTGTAGAACATCAAAAGAATGTCGATAAGTTGATGGAGTGGGCTGATGAAGTTTAATGCAGAGAAAACAACATTTAAGAGGCATTTGGGTGGGTGTATGAATAGGAAGGGTTTGGAGGGATATGGGCCGGGTGCTGGCAGGTGGGACTAGATTGGGTTGGGAAATCTGGTCGGCATGAACAGGTTGGACTGAAGGATCTGTTTCCATGCTGTGCATCTCTATGACTCTATGACTCTATAAGTGTGATGTGATATATTTTGGTGGAAAAACATGAAGAGACAGTAGAAGATAAAAGTGTGTAGGAACAGTGAAGCCAGGGTGTATCTATGTGCTTAAGTCAAAAAAGGTGGAAGGAAAGGTGGAGAGAGCTGTTAATAAAAAATTTGGTAATCTAAACTTTGATGATATGTTTTATGTGGTAAAGAGCAGGTAGGTTATGCCAAACTTATGTGAGACACTAGTTAGAGGAGTATTGGAAGTGACAGCAAAGAGTAGATTTCATAGAAGTCTTCAAAATCTTGACAGATCGAAGCAGTGTAGGGGGAGAAACTGTACCCACACCTGAAAGAATCAAGAACACAAGGGCACATCTACTAGGGAACATTTGACACATCTGCTTTACTGATATTGTGATCTATAAAGTGTGATGTGAAAGTGAAAAGAAAATGCAAAGTCTGAGAAGATAAAGTAAACAGAAAGAAACCCCTTGAGAAGAAACTTAAAAGTTGCTGCAAAATAAAAAAAAGCATTGACTGAAATTTATTTTACTTTTTAAGAAATTACTAAAATTACGAGAAATGCTTGTGAGCTAGGAAATTGTAATTGCGTTAGTGTGAAGTCTGATATGTCCCTTGTTGACCATGGTTTTGAATCTTGCACAAAGTGCTTCAAAGCAAGAATTGCCTTCATTATTTAGTAAACTTGCATATTATTTTCTGTACTGGAAAGACTGTTAAAGCAAGTAAATGAGACAAACCGATGCCAAGTCATAGTGCTGCACACCAGGGAGTGTCTCTCTGCTGTCACCACTCATCTTTCACAGAGTGGCTGCTTTCTTGCTTTTGTAAAGGAAGATAAACTGCAAAGATCTGAACAGATGGCTATATAATTATATGTGTTTTACTGGGCTTAATGAATCCGGATTTCTGTGATTATAATAATTGTGAAAGAATCATCAATTGAGTAAATAAACATTCTACCTCAGTGCTTATCTGTCCTGCAGTTGTGTAATAGAAAGGATGCTACATCTCATTGAAGCAAGGCACCCTATCGCTTTGTCATACTGGAAACTAACTGGTTCACATTACAGCCTGCAACAAAGAAAATAAATTTCTTGTATTAACCTTCTAGATATTGAGAGACTTTATAGCCCTCAAAATCAATTTTGTTTTAATCATTTTGTCTTGGCTGTTGTTCCCAAAGGTTTATAAAATATTTGATTTATGTTTGCAAATAATTAAAAATTCTCTTATGCATTGAATTATTAAACAAAACATTTTCATAGCTGCAACATTGTTGTTTCAACATTACTTGGGGCATAATGACTGTACATGGGTTTGTCTGAAAAGTAAAGATTTGCTTCAAGAAAATGTTAAACCTCCGGTAAAATGAAAGCTAAAAGACTGCAATAGGAATTAAAAGAATTATTCAAGAAAATGTCCATGAGAGTTGAGGAAGAATTACATTTTCATTTCCTATGCATTGCAATTGATCAAAATCTTAAACTAAAGAATGGTTCTAAGATACTGATAATATTGTCACAGGTGTATGCCCTTTGAAGTATAATTAATGTTGTACAGATCCGTACACAACATTTGGTTAATAGCGTTCGGAGCTTCATTGCAACGATCTCCACATGTAACAATATGTCAATATGTTTGCTATTAAAGAAAATCTGTGGTTCAGGCCTGAAGGTAGCAGCTTTTGCCCCCACTGGGTTTTCCCTCATGAATCTCCTTTCCCAGATAAGGGGAGTGACAATCCTACCTGACTCCCCAATCCATTTTGTTTTACATGATGTCAGTATACTTTCAACTTTCCGGATGACTCCTGACAAATGAACAGTTCTAATGTCAAAATATTGTCAGGATCTTCAATATATACAAACGTGTGTAAAATTATTCATTGAGCCAGCTAATACAAATTTAAATTACATTATGATTGGACCAAACGTGTTCACCCAAATAAACAATACACAATTTTTTTACTTCTGTGATCTTTATGTTCTATCTATGTCAGAGCCTGGTTTGCACATAACAATATCAGCTTTATAACCATGTGTTTTTTATTGAATCAAGGCTGCTTTTAATCTCTGATCTAATACAGCAGTGTATACATAAACTGTTTTTTGTAATTAGGTGACCGAGGTTAGAAAACTCTTTTAACTAACATAAATTATGCAAAAGATCTCCTTTGATCAATTCATGAATTGTCTAAAGCATCCTCTCACATTCTGAGGAATTGTCTCTCAATGAGTATTACCTTAGATTATGGAAATGTTACTTTTCCAGGAAGAGGCTTAATAATTAACAAAAAAACAGCAGTGTCTTATTTTCTGCGTGCCAGATTGAGGATAGGAGAAATAGGGGAGTAAGGCAGACTACCAAATCTCCACCTTTTTTTTGATGTGTTAGAAGTGGTTTAATGATTAACTTGTAAATATGTTTGTAGCCTTAATGATTATTTAAAAAAAGATTGAGAGATATTGGGAGGGTTTATGAGTGAACAAAGTCTATAGTATAGAACATTTGAATGAAAGATTCTGAATTTTTTTTAGTTTAAAGAAAATACGCTTTGCTTGTAGAAAAACCTTTCGGTTTTAATTCAGTTTGGGGCAGATCTGCAGGGTTCTTAGCTGAATATGGAGGTGTAAAGCAGTTGGTTCTAGGAAAGGGAGAAAATAGTTTAGATTTGTTAAAAAATAAATCATCTCAGAGCAAAGTATGTTCCAGACCAGAAGCATTTGGGTAAAACCTGTAAGGGGGTACTTGAAACTGAGAAGGTTTAAGCTCAGCTGCATAAGTTCTCCAGGAAGAGGCTATCAGATTCTTTACACTAACAGTAGAAGTTGCAGTTAAAGTTAGCTTCCAAAGGTATTAGAAGGAGATTCTCTCTCGTGTGAGTACTGTAAAGAGATGCTTTTGGGATTTGTAAAGGAGTACTTTTGTGATCTATAAACCAGTGCTTTTGGGATTCATGGGATTATATTTTTACCATATGTTCTGAAATACGTAAATTGTTTGGTTTATTCCATTTTATCTTAATTTATTTTGCATAATCTTCTATTTCAGTGATAAAACTAAATCTACAATAGAGAGACTGCTTCATTAAAACTAAAAAAAACTCTATCAAGCCAGATTTAGTCTAGAATCTGACTAGCCCTTTAATAATGTCAGCTGGGATCAAAACAACTGAAATCCTTTCTTGCTGTCAGGAAGTTCAATACCCAGCAATGAGATCCAGTTTCTCAATGTAGCTGATTTTGACAGCTCTGGGCATTTTGAACTTATTTATAATTTGTTCAATCTTTTGAGAGTATGGCCACAAGAAATACAAACATATTTTAGATGAGTTCAGTATAATCAACAAAGTAAAAAGGCAACAATGAAAATGCAGGGAAACTGAAAGAGAAATATGAAATGTTGGGAATATTTTCAGCCTTTCCTGTGTTTGGTTCACTGCGATAATCTACTGACATTCTGTCAAATAATGCGTACTTGCATTCTGTTTTCTCAAAGAAACAAATAATTTATGTATAATTTTTTTCAGATTATGTCTATTTAATAAAGTGCTAGATGTTTATTTGGCGTTCTATTAAAATTATTCTTCCATATCCTGCAGTAACTTCACATCTGCAACAAAAAGCTGACTGCTTTTTTTTAGATTAGATTACATTACAGTGTGGAAACAGACCCTTTGGCCCAACTGACCCGCCGAAGTGCAACCCACCCATACCTAACACTACGGGCAATTTAGCATGGCCAATTCACCTGACCTGCACATCTTTGGACTGTGGGAGGAAACCGGAGCACCTGGAGGAAACCCACGCAGACACGGGGAGAACGTGCAAACTCCACACAGACAGTCGCCTGAGGTGGGAATTGAACCCGGGTCTCTGGCGCTGTGAGGCAGCAGTGCTAACCACTGTGCCGCCCACAAAGTTGATTTAACACAAGGCCTACTGGTCAACATTGTAAATAATTTATGTTTTTTCCACAGAAGACATGTCAGATGTGTCCAAATGGGATGCAAATTGTCCATTATTAATGCAGCATGTCAGGTCTACTCTGGTTTGTCAAGTTTTCTTCCCTGTATCTCTCCTGTCTGCCACACAGTAACTATCGCCAAGGGTGCTCTGCATTGTTCTTCTGTCAGAATTTCTGCCATACTATAAGCTGCTTCTGAAGGGTGTTTTTTTGCTGCTCACAATCAGCATCTGTTGTCAAATGGGACCCGTGTATTTGGACCAGTAATAACCCCACAGTGATTAATCCAATCCCAGGCCAACATGAAGGGTTTCACTAGGTTTCCTATTAACATGCAATTCTAATTGAATTTATTCCACTGACATTCAAATGCTATGTTTGTTACTACAATAGGTCTGAGTTCAAAGATTTTCTCACTGCAGAGTTGGATTTAACACAAGTCCTACTGGTCAACATTGTAAATAATTTATGTTTTTTTCCACAGAAGACATGTCAGATGTGTCCAAATGGGATGCAAATTGTCCATTATTAATGCATGTCAGGTCTACTCTGGTTTGTCAAGTTATTTCCACCTAAAGTTATGAGTCACAGGAAATTCCTAAGGATATTCATTTGCTTTTACAGTAAGCATATTCTCCAGAGTAATTACTTACTTTATGTCCACAATTATTGTTCCAACGTCTGGTTCATATTCCGGAAGAGCTCTATTGTAATGTGCCCAGATAGGGATTATGAGGCTGGACGTGTCACAGCCAAAATTGTGTAGTTCCTAGCTCCTTACAAGAAATGACTAATATTATATTCTCAAATCTATTCCACCCTTGAATTGCCTGAAATACTAAACTGGGTATTCATGGTAAACTTTGTCAAAATTATTCAGGTTTGAGAGGATGAGAGGAAAATTTTGCACAATGCAACATACGAACTGTGCACTGAGTACTAAGGCATTTTTTTCTGAATAATAATTCCCTCTGGAATAATGGTATTCATAACATGTAATAAGAATGTTTCTTTAACTAACTTGAATTTCCCTGATGTCTTAAAAGTGTAAAATAATGAGATTCCCCTTTCAGATAATGAGGACTTTGGAAATTATCAATTGTCGCTGCTCTCCAACCTTTCATAGAAACATAGAAAGTAGGAGCTGAGTAGGCCATTCTGCCCTTCAAACCTGTTCCGACATTCAATATGATCGTGGCTGATCCTCCAATTTGATACCCTGTACCTGCTTTCTCCCCACACCCTTTGATCACTTTGGCCCCTTACAACGTTATATAACTCGTCCTAGAAACCTTTTTACAACTTAGCTTCAACTATTTCTGTGGCAGTGAACTCTACAGGCTCACACTCTCTGGCTGATGAAATTTCTCCTCAGCTCAAACCTAAATGGCCTAACCTGTATCCTTTAGTGGTGACCCTTTAGTAGTGCACTCATTTTATGATTCAATTACTCTTAACTGTGTTATGGACCAGGCCAGACCCCCTCAAAACATTTCAAGAAAGTGGCCCAGACCCGAAATTTGCCAGTTTTTTAAGCAGGTGAAAGGTGGATATTCCAGGAGAGATGCAGCTGGTCAAACCACTTAGTTTTAAACGAAACAGAATTTAATTACAAGATTATCAAATGAAACACAAACGGAAAAGAGAACAGAATATGAATAACTTAATCTATCCAAAATCCCAACAGATTATCCCACTTAATGATGCTATTCCAAACTCCTCCTTGGCAGGAAAAAAAAGGAAAACTCAAACGCAGGTTCTTACAGGAGAGATGTCAGAGAGAGAGAGTACCATATGACCTGCCTCTTTGGGTCCAGTAGCTTCACACTGACTGCTTTCAATGAACAGCCAGATCAAACCAGAGAAAAGCTGAGCTGGGAGAACTGACCACTCCCCTTTCATTGTACAAGTTTTTTTTAAACTTGAAAAAAAGGCTAACTTTTGCCTGAAGTTAGCTATAATCAAACTGGACATACTCACTAAACAATCCCATTGCCTTGTGGCCAATTACTTCAACTTCCCCTCCCACTCCGCCAAGGACATGCAAGTCCTGGGCCTTCTCCACTGCCAAATCCTAGCCACCCAACAACTGCAGGAAGAACACCTCATATTCTGCCTTGGAACCCTCCAACCACAAAGAATCAATGTCAATTCCACCACTTTCCTCATCTCCCCTACCCCACTTTATCTCAGATCCAGCCCTCCAACTTGGCACCACCTTCCTTCCCACCTATCCACTCCATCCTCTGCTCCAACCTACCACTATCAACCCCCACCTTCATCTACCTATCGCCTTCCCAGTTACCTCACCCCCAGCCCCAACCCCCCTCCAATTTAACTCTCAGCCCCCTTAGATTCCCCCCCCCAACATTTTTGATGAAGAAATTATGCCTGAAACGTTGACTCTCCTTCTCCTCAATTGCTGCCTGACCGGCTGTACTTTTCCAGTGCCACACTTTTTGAGCCGGAAAGCTGTGTTAAAAACGCCCTCCTGGGAGTGGTCATCCACAACAAGTTTTCTTGGACTCTTCATGTGGACGCACTGGTTACAAAGGCCCAACAACATCCCTTCTTCCTCAGCTGAGGAAATTTGACATGACAGCAAATACCCTTGCCAACTTTCATAGGTATGCCATTGAAAGCATTCTGTCTGGATGTATCTCTACCTGGCATGGCAACTATACCATTCAAGATCGGAGATGGTTATGGCGAGTGGTGAACTCAGCCCGAACAGTCACAAAGGCCAGCCACCCATCTATAGAATCCATCTACAAGGCCTGCTGTCAAGGAAAGACTGGCAGCATCCTCAAAGATCCATCCAACCCTGGCAATGTTTTTCTACAACCTATACCATCGGGGAGAAGGTACAGAAGCCTGAACACATGCACCAGCTGGTTTCATAACAGTTTCTACCCTACTGTTGTTAGAATACTGAATGGACTCATAAACTCTTAACATTTGCCTGTATCTGTGTTTTTGTTTTTGCTGCTGTTTGTCTATTATTTACTTATCTATGATACTTAACTCTGTGATCTGCCTGTATTGCTCACAAGACAAAGCTTTTCACTGTGCCTCAGTACACGTGACAATAAATTCAATTCAATGTTGTGGTTCTGTTCGTCGAGCTGGGAATTTGTCTTGCAAACGTTTCGTCCCCTGTCTAGGTGACATCCTCAGTGAGTGGGAGCCTCCTGTGAAGCGCTTCTGTGCTGTTTCCTCCACCATTTATAGTGGCCTGTCTCTGCCGCTTCCAGTTGTCAGTTCGAGCTGTCCGCTGTAGTGGCCAGTATATTGGGTCCAGGTCGATGTGTTTGTTGATAGAGTCTGTGGATGAGTGCCATGCCTCTAGGAATTCCCTGGCTGTTCTCTGTTTGGCTTGTCCTATAATAGTAGTGTTGTCCCAGTCGAATTCATGTTGCTTGTCATCTGTGTGTGTGGCTACTAAGGATAGCTGGTCGTGTCGTTTCGTGGCTAGGTGGTGTTCATGGATACGGATCGTTAACTGTCTTCCTGTTTGTCCGATGTAGTGTTTTGTGCAGTCCTTGCATGGGATTTTGTACACTACATTGGTTTTGCTCATATTGGGTATCGGGTCCTTCGTTCTGGTGAGTTGTTGTCTGAGAGTGGCTGTTGGTTTGTGTGCTGTTATGAGTCCTAGTGGTCGCAGTAGTCTGGCTGTCAGTTCGGAAATGCTGTTGATGTATGGTAGTGTGGCTAGTCCTTTGGGTTGTGGCATGTCCTCGTTCCGTTGTCTTTCCCTTAGGCATCTGTTGATGAAATTGCAGGGGTATCCGTTTTTAGCGAATACCTTGTATAGGTGTTCCTCTTCCTCTTTTTGTAGTTCTGGTGTGCTGCAGTGTGTTGTGGCCCTTTTGAATAGTGTCTTGATGCAACTTCATTTGTGTGTGTTGGGGTGGTTGCTTTCATAGTTTAGGACTTGGTCTGTGTGTGTGGCTTTCCTGTATACCTTTGTGGTGAATTCTCCGTTCGGTGTTCTCTGTACCATCACGTCTAGGAATGGGAGTTGGTTGTCCTTTTCTTCCTCTCTCGTGAATCGGATTCCTGTGAGTGTGGCGTTGATGATCTGGTGTGTGTTCTCTATTTCTGTGTTTTTAATTATTACAAACGTGTCATCCACATATCTGACCCAGAGTTTGGGTTGAATTTGCGGTAAGACTGTTTGTTCTAACTGCTTCTAACTGTTCTAACTGCTAACTGCATTACTGCTTCTGCTATGAGTCCAGAGATCGGTGAGCCCATGGGTGTTCCGTTGATTTGTTCATATATCTGGTTGTTGAATGTGGAGTGTGTTGTGAGGCACAAGTCCAGTAGTTTAAGTATGCCGTCTTTGTTGATAGGTTCAATGTCCTGTTGTCTGTTATGTCTGTCCAGCAGGTTGGCTATTGTTTCTTTGGCTAGGGTTTTGTCTATGGAGGTGAATAGTGCCGTTACATCGAATGAGACCATAGTTTCTTCCTTGTCTATGTGTATATTTCTGATGATGTCCAAGAATTCCTGTGTCGATTGTATAGATTGTCTGGATCCGCTGATCAGGTGTTTCAGTTTCTGCTGTAGTTCTTTAGCCAGATTGTGTGATGGTGTCCCTGGTGTGATACTATGGGTCTGAGTGGGATGTCTGGTTTGTGCACTTTGGGTAGTCCATAGAATCTGGGGGTGTTGTTGCTTTCAGGTTTCATTCTTTTTAGGTCAGACCTGGTTATCTGTCCGTTTTTTTGTAGATTCCTCAGTGTGTTGTTTATCCTATTGGTGAGCTGTGGGGTGGGGTCAAACTCCCTCTTTTGGTAGGTGTTGGTATCTGCAAGTAGTTGTTGTGCTTTTTGGATGTACTCTGCTCTGTCCAGGATGACCGTCATTCTGCCTTTGTCTGCTGGTAGTATGATTATGTTCTTATCGTTTCTTAGTGATTTTAGTGCTTCCCTCTCCTTGGTGTTGAGGTTATGTGTTTGTCTTTTTCTTGTTATCAGCGGTACAATACTTTGTCTCACAGTTTGTTGTGTCTCTTCTGTCAGTCCATTGTTCCTGAGTGTGCATTCTAGTGCTGCTCGGAAGTCTGCTGTCTTGGCGTCCCTGTGGTTGTAGTTGAGTCCCTTGGCCAGTATTGTTCTTTCCGTGTCTGTGAGCTGTCTGTGGGAGAGGTTTTTAACCCAGGTGTGTGTTGTGGTGTCCTCTTCATTGTGTGTTAGTTTGGCCATTTTTTTTTCTTTTAGTGCCGTTTTTTTGCGGTGTGTTGTCCTGTTCTGTCCTATGGTGACGGCCTGTTATATGGTCCGGGTCCATTCCTGATTGGTGGTTTTTGAAATTAACGATTTTTGGCGCGCAATGTCTTGTCTGTATTTGTGTAGTCTGTTGTGAGCGTCTGTAATCATTACCTAGATCATCCTGAATCCGTTCTGCCTGGCTGTGTCCCTGGCTTGTGGATTGTTGACTGGTGGTCTGTATCTAACACATGGTGGAAGGCTTCGATTCTTTTGGCATTCATGCAGGAACCGGAGTTGTTTGTATGTGGCACTTAGGCGGTTTATCACCAAGCCTGCCTTCTGATTCAATTGAACAAGTAAACATTGTAAATGATCCTTCCATTTTGTGACTAAAAATCACCAGGTCATCAATACATGCAACACAATTAGCTAATCCGGACATGACCTTATTGATTAGTCTCTGAAATGAGGCTAGCGCATTTTTCATATCAAATGGAATGATTTTAAACTGGTACAGTCCATTTGGCATTACGAATGCCGAAATTGTCTTTGCTCTTTCGGACAAAGGTACCTGTCAGTATCCTCTGAGCAAGTCCAACTTAGAAATATAAGTTGCTTGTCCCACTTTTTCAACACAGTCTTCCAAACACGGAATTGGACATGCATCAGGCATTGTAACTGCATTGACTTTATAATAGTCCAGACATAACCATTGGGTACCAATCTGGTTTTGGCACCATTACAATGAGCGAGTTCCAGTCACTGTAACTCATTTCGATTATGTCGTCTTGGAGCATGTGCTCAATCTCCTTTTGAACCTCTGCCAACTTTAGAGATTAGGCCTATAAGGATGTTGCTTAATCGGAACAGCATTCCCTATATCTACATCATGCATAATTAGGTAAGTACTTCCCAGTTTATTTCTACTATCTCCCCATGTGATAGTAATAACTCCTTGATTTTCCTCTGGAAGGTAACTCAATAATTTATCCCAATTTTTGCCAACTTCCTCATTGTCCAATTTAATTTGAGGAATGTCCAATTCAGAGTCCTCTGAATTTGGTTGTGCCTTCTGTGAGAGGACCACTAAAATTGACCAGTACAAACATTATCTGTCGGCTTCTGGCACAAGCTGATATGCACTCAAGATGGCTTTCTTCACCTCCTCTTATACCCCAGGTACCTCCTCTGATAGCGATGCAACTACCTCACTAGCTCTAGTTACAAGTTTTCTTTGGATCAATAAAACCCACATGGTCACTGGCCACTGCATTTGCTTAGCTACCTTTTCAAATGAGATGGAAAAGGCTTCTACATCCTTCTCCTCAAATGTAGTCAACGCTTGAATATATTTAAACAGATCCTTACCAGCCCTTTGGCTACTATGGGTTTGCTCATTGTCACTCTCTTCCTCATTAAGCTTACCTTCAGCTTTCATCGCCATCCCTTTAAGCTGACTTTCCTGTTGAAGTGGCAATTTCTGAAGTTCAAACTCCCTCTCTTTCTTCCTTTCCTCTCTCTCCTTTTCTCTCGCTTCTCTCTCTTTTCCTTTCTCTTCTCTCGCTCTATTTCTCCTGGTTCTGCTAAAGTGCCCTGCTTTTAATTGTAATTCAAAGTGTTTTATTTCTGTTGCGCTTTCCTTATCGTTTGCCCCCAACTTGAGCTGCTTCATTTTCAGCTGAAATGTAGCTGTCTCTAAAGATTCTGATGGCGTTTCCAGTAAATGTAAATGCTGAGCTATTGCTGTAATTATCTCTCCCTTTCCTCATGGAAGGAAGCAGCTCCAACCCCAGCTTGTCTGCTAATTCCAGCAGCTTGGCTTTAATCACCTTTTATAAAACCCCAAAGTCACTTCTTCCACCCCCAGAAAACTCTCGGTGTCTGAAAGAAACATTGCTATTCCAAGCGCTCTTTAAACGAACCAAATACAACACCTGGAACAAAAGACACAAACACCTGCCACTCAATGCCTTTGAATCCAACAACCCCAATTTCAATTTGGAACTATAGATCAAATCCTGCAAAGATCCTCCGATCTGTTACAGAGGAGACCCGATCCCCTCAAAACATCTCAAGAAAGTTGCCCAGACCCTAACTTTGTTAGTTGTTTTAAGCAGGTGTAAAGTGGATATTCCAGGAGAGATGCAGCTGGTCGAACCACTTAGAATTAAACAAAACAACTTATTTGCAAAATTACTGAATGAAATATAAACAAAAGAGAACAGAATACCAAATAATTTAACCCAACCAAAAACCTGACAGATTATTCCCAACTTAATGATGCTGTTCCAAATCCGTGCAACAATCCTCATAACCTCCCAACTCCTTGGCGAATCAAACAGGATATTACAGGAGAGATGTCAGAAAGAAAGGATCAGCATGGACCTGCCTCTTCGGGTGCAGCAGCTTCATAACTGACTGACTGCTTTCAGTGAACAGCTAGACTGCTGAAAACCAAACCAAACAGAGAAAAGCTGAGCTGGGAGACCTGGCCACTCCCCTTTCATTGTACAAGCGTTTTTAAAAAAAAACCTTGAGATCCTTTTTGCCTTAGGCAGCATTTGTTAGCTATAATCAAATTGGCCCTAAAACCCATCCAAGCCAGATTTTTCTGAGTCTCTGTCTTTTACGGCCTCTTTGGAAAAAAAAAGCCAAAGACACCATAACCTTGTTAAAGGAGCAGCATTGTCACAAGTACATTGTTAAAATAAAACAAAGCTGATAGTTATCCATTCCCTGAGAGTAGTTTGGACAATATAGAAGCCTTTTCATGGATCAACTGAGGAGTGGCATAAACTGTGTTTGTGCATGTTCTCATATCCATCTGAGATTGTGTGGAGAAGGTCAAGTTGTGAAGGAAAGAAATAAGGAAAAATCAATAACAAGAAAAATTACATTAGTGATGTATTGAGCATCGCTCTGAATGGATTTACAAAACTGGTCCCAAAAATGGGAGGTGATATGTATTAGCAAAAATGGAACAGGCTAGCACTTTTTTCTCTAGAAAAGAGAACATTAAGGGTAACCTAATACAGGTCTTTAAAGCTACGAAAGGGTTTGATAGTGTAGACATGGGAAAGGTTTTTCTACTTGTGATGGTTCCAATATTAATGGTCACAAAAACATGGTCGTAACTAGTGAATCTAACAAGGAATTTGGGAGGAACATCTTTATCCAAAAAATGGTTACATATGAAATGTTCTACCATTTGGAGCAGCTAGGAGAAACAGGACACATGCCTTTGAGGGAAGGCTAGAAAATTTCATAATAAATAAATAAATAAAACAATATGCTGACAAAGAGTTGGGTGAAGTAAGGTGATAGAGGTTTGTGTGGAGCATAGACACCAATTTACACCAGTTGGCTCAAATGTGTTGTTTACTTGTTGCACAGTTTGTGGGCAGAATCTTTTTTGGGTCTGAGAGATATGAGCTACAGCAAGATACATGGCAGAGAGCAATGTCAGGAGCAACTTCTGACATCTCTTATTCTTTTGATGTATGGTGTGGCAGGTTTCTGCTAGGTAGCAGCGGGTGTCATACATGAGAATAATTGCTTTTTAAATACATTGTTAATTGTCCAAATCATCTCATAATTTTCAGCTTCCTCTTACCAAATATGTCAAACAAGCTTGATTTCAAGAAATCTTGACATGAAAGTCAGAGATGGTACCTGGTGAACTCACTCACTTCTTGCTTGGAAGAACCACCATTTTAGATACTGGGTGTCAGCCATATGCAAGGATATTGGCATACGATATGTGGCATCTTCTAAGAATACTCATGACACAGCTCCACTTATAGGATGCATTTGCACCTAAATGCTTCACCTTGGTCAGCACCAACAACTAACACTGTCGGGCTGCAGCAAGGGCACTCTGCACTCAGGGACACACACTCAACTCATGGGCTGGACCAGGCTGCATCTATGAGCTCTTTCACTTGCTGCCATAGCACTCACTCACTCTGAGTCCACTGGAGACTCACAGCATCCCTACCTTATGTTATAATGTCTTGCGTTTTTGCACTTTGTCCCCTTCAGTCAGAGATACAAGGCTCATATTACTGTTGGTCTTGCTGAGCTATTCAGCACAGACATAGAGCTTGGAAGATTGTCATGTTGTCGGCAGGCATTCTTATTTTTTTTAAAACATTGGATAAAATTTAAACAAGAATCAGTGGGGCTCTTAATTGAATTCCATGCAGTACATATAATTATTATTTGTGTCACCATGGTTAATCTTCTGCCATGTTCCACCACTTTGAATGGAGTGGCAATCATACTAAATTGAAACAGTAAATGAGTTACCTTCTTAAATAGGATGGCTTTCTACATATACCTTCCCTTATAATACCTCAGATTCTTTTTTCCCAACCACTTCAGGACAGTCTCACAATACCGTCTTGCAGTCAGAACGTCCGAGCTTTAGAATTCCTTCAGACTCTGAGATTATTGCTCCCTGATCAGTAAGCAAGAAGCATAATTCAGAAGAACAACGTGTTACGTTTGCTTTCTTTTAATGCTGAATTCCTTATCCCTTTGTAGTGTCCAGTTCTGCACTGAAGGCAACTGGTGCCGATCCAACTAGCATAGATAACCAGAATAGACAGGGAGCTTGTGTAATGCAAAGGTAGTGTCCCTATCTCTGAGCCAGCAGGCCTGGGTTCAGGTCCCACCAGCTCCACATCTGCATAATGATATCCCTAAAGAGGTTACTTAAAAAATATCTTGGTGGACTGCCAAGTTTCCCTAGGACTTGAAGCCAGGAAGCATATGTTCCTTCTGACCGAGCTGCTAGGTCACAATGATTTAATTTACCTTTCTGTTGAGAAAGGAAGAAAGATTACTTGAGATTTATTTAGAAGCAGCATAAAAGGCAGCAATTGGCAATATAAAGCAACCGTAACAAATTACTTTTAAAGAGGAATGACCATTTTTAAAAATAATTAGGAGAAAAAATATTAGTCTAAGTAATCAAAGTCAAATTATTTGAAAATTGCTGCAATATATCTTGAATTAATGAAAATGCATTGAATAATTTTGCGATTAAATCTGCTTTCATTTTTAAAAGGTTTGACTAGCCTTTAATTATGTGTTGGACTTGTATAATAAATCAAAAATTAAGGGCAGCAAGAAACACATTTTAAACACATTTCTATTTGTAACTCAAAATTTTTGAAATGGAATTTTCTAAATCTTTCTTTACAGTAATCAGAAACTTTTTTTTAGAATGATTAAAAATGCCACTTTGATTATTGCCTAACAAAGATTATGAATCTTGATATTCCTGGTCAGTGATCTGATAATGTTGCAGAAAGTTGGAGTCCTTTTGATTTAGATTCTGATTCATGTAATTATGTTAGAAGCATTGTAAAAGTGCAACCAACTGTTGTTGGCTGGGTTCTACTGCAATGATTAGACATTCGACGGGGATGTGCATCAACTGAGACCATATATAATACCATAGAATCCAAGATGGACCTGTGGAATTGGACCTTCCATACATATCTTTTACTGCAAAGGAGACAGAACTGTAGAGCAACCTATCAAACCTCGCATACCATGGGTTCTCAACATAATTCTGACATATAGTTGCAAAGACTACTGCTCAGCCCAGTAGCACCTGTATAAACCTTCTGGGGATCTAAACTAAGAAAAACAGTGACATTCTAAAGTGCAAAAGCATGCCAGTACAGCAAGTAATTAAGGAGGCAAATTTCATGGTAGCATTTATTGGAAAAGAATTGGAGTGCAGTAATAACAAAGTCTTGCTGCAATTGTACATGGTTTAGGTGATACAAGTGTAGGATACGGTGTGCAGTTTTAGTCTCCATAGTTAAAGAAGAATATGAAAGTTTGCCAAAGTGGTCCCTGGAATGGAGAGTTTGTCCATGCTGAGACACTGAGTAAATTGGGCCAATATTCTCTGTGTTTTAGAGGAATGAGATGCAATTATAATGAAACGTGCAAGATTCTGAGGGTCTTGACAGGATGGGTGTCAAGCAATTGTTTCATTGGTCAGGGAAATCTAAAACATGGGGACATAATCTCAGCACAAGAGGCTGATCATTTCGGATTGAGATGAGGAGAAATTACTTTATTCTAAAGGCTGTGATTCTTTGGAATTCTCCAACCAAGAAGACGGTGCATGCTCTATTGTTAAATACAGTCATTCCTCTATATCTGTGAGGATTCCATTCCTGAGAACCCTTGCAAATAATCAAATTCACGAGTGTATTACTTATTTAAAAGTAAGTTAAAAATATACGGATATGTGAGCTTTGCTCACTGATGTTGAATTTTGTTGATACTTATTTTTGGTGCAGATAAGTGAACTTATGAGTTGTGATTTCACAGATAGCGAGGATTTACTGTACATTGAGATAGATGGACTTTTCATCTCTCATGGAATCAAGGGATGTGGGAAGGGGGCAGGAAAATGGCCCAAGATAAGACACAATCTAAATTTTAGCATGATTTGGCAAAGTGTTACTTTCATTGAGTTTCATGGAGGCTGTCACTCCACAAGGCCTAACGCGGTTTCTCACACTATCCACCCAAACTTAACTTACCTCACCCACCATGTTCCTATGGCAGCCTGCTCCTCTGATGTTAGCCAGTTTTTCTACATGATAGCCAGAAATTCTCGCCACTCCAGGGCCATTCCAGGATCACTAGTACTGGCACCCAGTCAAGCATTGTCTGTCCACAGCTGTGCTGCACAGTTGAATATTTGCCCAGATACGGTAGAGAAGGGGTAATTGGTGGTCATTTGTGGACAGGAATTTGGAGACTGAGGTAGCACAAAGGAGTGATTTCCTCTTTCCACTGGACTTGCAGTACAGGCTCATGTCACCAGACCTGCAAGATTCATTCATGTTGCCACCAATATCAATGGCGTACACTGCTCTGCCAGGGTAAGTGCCACCATCTTCTCTCTGCCACCTCTCTGCTACTGTACCCATTTCCGACCTCAAGGCTCATGCTCTACCACTCTCACTATTAAATTCAAAACCTTCCCTCACTTCCTTTTGTCCATCAAATTTCCCCACACCACTTACCCCGCATGGTCTGTGTGCTGTTTATTCATTAACTAGGGACACCTCATCAACTTTTTCCTTCTACCACTAGCACTAACCACCAGGGATCCTAACAGCTGCATCTCACTCAATCCATTCCTTTCTCTTATTCCAGGGGGAAACAGCGTATGCAGGCAGAAAGAGCCAATACAGGTGGTGGGGTGCATGACATTCAATTCCTTATCTCCCTGAGGAGAGTATCCTGCCCCTGACCACCTCAAGCAGCTGACTGATTATGTCCAAGCTCTTGGAATGTTATCATATCCTGCCCTTCATTTCCTGTGGCTTGACACTCTGTCTGAAGGCTATCCCCCTGATGTGACTGAGGACTACTCAATCTTTGAGACATGGTCATTTGCTTAAAGTCCAAGCAATGGGTTTGCCGTGTAAGCTGTTGCCATGGTGCAGGTGTGAGATTGACAGAGCGTGGAACCTACGGAAACATATCCATCTCCCTGAGAGCTGATTGCTGACAACATGCCTGGCTTTGTATCTGTGCTAAAATGCAAGGCAAGACAGAAGGACAGTATGCCTGCTTGCTGTAGCTGAGGAGTTAAGCACTCAATGGCAAAGTAAGGCAGGAATCTTGTCAGCATCCAGGTAGGTGCAAGATGAGTGAGTCTAAATGATAATTGCTGGAGTGCTCCGAAGCTTGGAATGCAAAAGCTTAAAGTAAATGTATCAGCAATGTCCCATGATATTTTAAAGAGGGTGACATGAATTGGATGTAAGCATCCATAAAGACAGACAGTGCCCTGAGACATTGGTGACGAGTGTCCAAGATGAAGGTCCGGAGAAACAACGAACTAGAATCATCAGGGAAGCACTGAATTTCTTGCCGGGAGTTATTTGCATTTAGCATGGTAGAATAGGAGAGTGTATATTAACGAGGTGAGCTGAGAAATAATGAGGGTGATAATGAGCACAACAGGCCTCTCCCTGCTCACCATCAAGAATTTTATCTCACTGTCTATTCAGAGAGAAGCCTGCCTGTCTTCCTTTTGCACAAATTCTTAGTGTGTTGTGACCTACCAAAATGAGAATACAGACTGACCATCCTCACCAGAATTAGATTTCTACTTGCCTTTGCTTCTTAGCTGTTTGTCCCCATGGCAACCTCAGGTCACATGGCTATTCTCTATAACCAAATGATGACATAATCAGGAAACATATTTTGCCTCATCCTCTTCAGTCCAAACTAATTTAAAGGGACATCTCTCAGAAGAACGTCCAGACTTACCCCATTACTGACATTTCCTAAAGCACATGGATCAACACAATTTCTCTGTATAAGTAATATCAAACCAAAAGAACAGGTTGATTTATTATTAATTTTGGGGGCATATTTTTCTCTTAATCAAGAATTTGCCATGGAATTTTTTTTGGACTGATTTAAGACTTCAATTCAGCCTCTCATTGCAAATGTGGTACTGGCCGGCTGCTGGTAGGTGGGACTAGATTGGGTTGGGATATCTGGTCAGCATGGATGGGTTGGACCGAAGGGTCTGTTTCCATGCTCTACATCTCTATGACTCTAGTCCCAAATATAAATGTAGATTGTGACCTTGAATGGCACTTCCAAACATATCTTTTTGACTTTGAGGCAAGCTGACACTAGACAGGGTTAGGGGTTCCTATTTTATAGGTGTAAAAGGAAATCATTGCGGAAAGAATCATTAGAGGTAACTACACGATAATACAGTGATAGTAAAACTAAGGTTGTGTGTACAGCTTTTCATCTCAAAAATAAGTGAAGGCCCAGATCTTCCTGTCTTCGATAACTGGTGGCCAGACGTACAGTCCAACACACCCATCAGGGTCCCACAGAAGACTCATTGCTCTGACTGTTTAAAATTACCTAGAAAATTTAAATTTCTACTGGGCCCCCTGCTCTCTAAGAAACATTTCTTTAAAAAGCCAAGAGCACCCATCCAAGAATGTAGACCTGTGTTGGGTTGCATGATGCTGCCATAGTTTTGGTAACATGAATTGGAGCTTAGTGGGTGTTGTGTGAAGGAGAGTTGTAGATGATAGCATCTTCAGAAGGAAATGATAAACAGGAATATTAGTGCACTGTCCATATGTGGAAATCAAAAAAGGCCACCTGTATGAGGATACCACACACGTCCCTTGCAACCAGCAATGAGTTCATTTCTGCCTCCTCTTGGGCTGTTCTGACTTATGTACCTGTGCAACAATGGTTTTGAACAGCCTAGCCACAGAGTAACTCAGCCACTTCAAGCAACCATCCAACATGTCAAAAATGATCAGTAATGGTTCTGATGCCTGCAGACTGCAACAAATTCATTGCACTGGTGCTGAACTTGTGTTTCCAGAATATGGAACAAAATGCAGTTGGCCACCATTGTAGAAAATAGGTTTGCACTCCCAGTCCCCATCTTGTGAACTTCCTGTGTTCAATCACTGCAAAATGCAATCATGATAGGGCTACCTAACAGTGAGGCATGTAGTCACTTGCACGTTGTGGTGCTGATAATCAAAAATAAACTGCAAGTTGTCAGATTGGATTTTGTTCCTTCTGATGTAGGTAGTATCATTGATGAAGCAAGTATGTACAGTTATCTGGGTGTAACCTTTGATTTATTTGACATTCTGGCATTCATTAAGATTATGATTATCTGGTATACTGCCAATTATCAATGGGAAAGTGGATGAATAGGCTTGTTCCAATAAATAATTTATCCACAACTTGTACAGTGAATTTGCATATAACTGATTGACTAACAGAAATGATAATTTGGCTGGAAACCCGGAATGGTCCTGTCACATGTACAACTGTGTACAGTTCTGGTCTCCAAATTTGAGGAAAGACATTCTGGCTATTGAGGGAGTGCAGCGTAGGTTCACGAGGTCAATTCCTGGAATGGCAGGATTGCCTTACACGGAAAGACTGAAGCGACTGGGCTTGTATACCCTTGAGTTTAGAAGACTGAGAGGGGATCTGATTGAAACGTATAGGATTATGAAAGGACTGGACACTCTGGCAGGAGGGAACATATTTCCGTTGATGGGGGAATGCCGAACCAGAGGACACAACTTAAAAATACGGGGTAGACCATTTAGGACAGAGATGAGGAGAAACTACTTCACCCAGAGAGTGGTGGCTGTGTGGAATGCTCTGCCCCAGAGGGCAGTGGAGGCCCAGTCTCTGGATTCATTTAAGAAAGAATTGGATAGAGCTCTTAAAGGTAGTGGAGTCAAGGGGTATGGAGATAAGGCTGGAACAGGATACTGATTAGGAATGATCAGCCATGATCATATTGAATGGCAGTGCAGGCTCGAAGGGCAGAATGGCCTACTCCTGCATCTATTGTCTATTGTCTATTGTCTATTGTCTATTTAGAATGGTTGCTTTCTTTAACCTCTGTTGCTACATGTACTTTTTTTGTGGTACCTCAAATCCTAGACACATGTTTTATATGGGTGAAATCATTAGTACAAATGCAGTGGGAAAATGGGAAATTCTCTGGCTTTACTACCTCACTACTGTTGAGTCTCATTGAGCCATCCAAAACAATGTTGTTATTTGCTTAATAGCAATTAAGATGGAAAATAGTAACCATGCAAAGGCAGTCAGAGTTCCAGTAAAAATCAACTCTGACTCAATTTGTCCTTTAGCCATTTGATTCTCTCTGTTTCAACCAAACTAGGAGTAGCTGAAGTCTTTGAATCCTTTCACATATCACACACACACATAGCTGCCTCAAAACATCACCTAAATGATTATATTTGGATCAAGACTGAAATATATCAGTTGTTGCATCTCATCCTTCACCTGTCTCAAGTTTTATTCTGAATAGTTCCATTATTAACAATGTTTTGCACACATCATGAAGGTTATTTGAATGACATGGTCCTGACCCAGCTTAACTGCACCCAATTGTTGATAAACTCTATCCCATCATATAATGGATTCTCAATAAAAGTGCAAATTCCACTTTGGTTACAATATTTTAAAATCAAGAGGTAAGTAAAGAACAAAGAAGAAAATATTGGCAAAATATTCCACTTTATTATATCATTCTCTGCTTTGGATCTGAAAGGATTTGAATGAAAATTAAGTCAGAACCATAGTTGTGAAGAATGTTTTTATGAAGTTGAGTGACATATTTCAGACAACTTATTCCTGATTTTATAAAGACTGTTGTATAAGGCAATGGTTACAAAAGGACTACTGCTGGACATGACATTAAATTCCAACCAATCTGAAGATTTCATAAGGACCTGGAACAGGCAGAAAGTCCCAGAATGTCAGAAATGCTGTTAATCCTTACTCTCCTCCAGGTTTTTGTAACAATTTCTGTCTTACTATCTATAGGGGAGGCAGTAACATTGTGGTAATGTTTTTTGAGCCAGTCCAGAGAATTTATGTTCTGTGTTTGAATCTTACAAATATTATCCTGCAAATAGTAATCACAAATGGTGAAATTCGAAATTGATGGATAATACTGGAAGTAAAAGTTGGTCAAGTGGTGACCATCAAACAATTATTATAGAAACAAGAGAGGTAAATCTACTATCCTTACTTGGTTGGGCATAGATATGACTCCAGTTCCAAGGCAATGTAACCTCTTAAAACCCACTCTGAAATGTTGACCAACAAGCCACTCAGTTGTATGTAACCACAACAAAGTCTAACAAAAGGAATGAAATGGTACAGACATCCAAGCATTGAAATAGATACTGTAAGAGATAGATAATGAAAACACAGTTAAAAATCACACAGCACCTGATGAAGGAGCAGCACTCTGAAAGCTAGTGCTTCCAAATAAACTTGTTAGACTAAAACCTGGTGTTGTGTGATTTTTAATTTTGTCCACCCCAGTCCAACACCAGCTCTTCAAAATCATAATGGAATCGCAGCCTTGACAATCCTTCAAAGTCCTTTGTACTAACATCTTGGTCAGATTTGAGAGAGGTGTCCCAGAGATTCACCAGGCAACAGCCTGAGCATGATCTCAAATCACAAACCAGAAGTGTAATAAAATACTCTCCATTTGCCTGGATGAGTGCAGCTTCACCCACACGCACAGGTCAACACCATCCAGGACAAAGTAACCTTCTGATTATGACGCATTCAACATTTATTCCCTCCATCTCTTAAGAAAGTATTATCTCTCATTTTCTTTCAGGGCTCATGAGCTGCAGTGACTTTCAGAGCTGGAGGTCAATGCCACAGTCGCTGTGCTGATACTAATTGCCACATCTTGAAAAACCAGCCCCATGCAGCGTGCTACTTAGAGGGAATGTTGCTTATGAACAGTGACAACCATATTACCAGCTGCAAGATGCACTGTAGCAACTCACTGAAGTCTTCTTAGAAAACACCTTTCAAATTTGTGGCCTCTACCACCTTAAAGGTGAAGGGTAGCAGATCTATGGGAACACCACGATGTGCAGGTTCTCTTCCAAACCATTTGGAATTAGAATTTCATTGATATTACTTTATTGTAAATGGATCAAAATCATGGAAATTCTTTCTTTGTTTAACACCATTGTGGTTGAATCTCCATCACATGAAATGTAGTGATTTTAGGCGACAGCTCACTACCACCTTCTCAAAGGCATCTAGGGATGGGCAATGAATGTTACCCCACCAATAATGACCAGTACCCCATGATTAAATTTTTAAATCAGGTAGCTCATACCTGCTTATTATGCAAAAATCGACATTTTGTTTAAGACAAGACCCTCTGCTCATTGCATTACTTAGTTGTTTTTCTCTATCATTTTATACCATATATAGTTTGTATACCCAGTCAGAGAAGGGAATAGAGGCAGCAATCTACCTAATAAATACTGTATCACACTTCTGTTTGTGATTTGAGATCACGCACAGGCTGTTGCCTGATGAATCTCTGGGACACCTCTCTCAAGTCTGATCACAGATGTCAGTACAAAGGACTTTCAAGGATTGACAAGGCTGTGGTTTCATTATGATTTTGAGGAGCTGGGGTTGGACTGGAGTGGATAAAATTAAAAATCACACAACACCAAGTTTTAGTCCAACAGGTTTATTTGGAAGCATCGGTAAAAAAAAAGCACCTTGTTAAATTGAAGACATGCTTTTACTTTACACTCACTAATGATCCTCTTGTAAACACGCTGATGGAAAAATAATTAACATGACAGGAAAAAGCACCATCAGCCACATTTGTCATCTTGGCAATGCCACTGGAACGTTGACTGTAATTATCAGTAATTAAAATTTAATAAAGATGCCAATTCTAATCTCTTGCTTATTTGTGCATATGGTTGCTGGAACTGTTCAAATCCCTTTGGTGCTGAATCATGGATTGACAATCTTTTCCACTGCCTCCAATCTCCAAGGGCCATCAAAAGCTGTATTAGAAAAGGCTTCAAATGACAGAAAGAAAAATAATTGTTTGTAATGTTCATTACTTAAGATCATTAAATACATCATTTTTAAATATCTAAAATTCATGCAGCTTTCAGAAGAATAAAAATAGTTACTTTCTTTACATTTGTTGGTGTGTTACATATGAAATTGGCTATTCAGTGTGACAGTTTGGCTCCTGCTATTTGTCTGTATACAGTACCAATTATTAATACAGTGGGGAGAATACATAAAAAGCAGAATAAATCCAATCTGAGCAATTATCACTCACCAGTCAATTCTTGATCATCAGTACATTGATGGAAAACATTACCAATAGTGTTATCAAACAACACTTGCTTAACAATAACCTGATTACTAATACACAGTTTGGTTCAACCAGGACGACTCAGATCCTGACACCATTGGTTCAATCATGGTCAAAAGAGCTAAATCCCAGAGGTGAGGAGAATATGATTGCTCTTGACATTAAGGCTGCAATTGACTGTAGCATCAAAGAGCTGTAGCAAAACTGGAATCATTGAGAATAAAGGGTAAAACTCTCTACTGGTTAGAGTTATACCTGGCACAAAAATAACTTATAGTTGGAGGTTAGATTAGATTAGATTACTTACAGTGTGGAAACAGGCCCTTCGGCCCAACAAGTCCACACCGCCCCGCCGAAGCGCAACCCACCCACACCCTTACATCTACATCTACATCTACCCCTTACCTAACACTACGGGCAATTTAGCATGGCCAATTCACCTGACCTGCACATCTTTGGAGTGTGGGAGGAAACCGGAGCACCCGGAGGAAACCCACGCAGACACGGGGAGAATGTGCAAACTCCACACAGTCAGTCGCCTGAGGCGGGAATTGAACCCGGGTCTCTGGCGCTGTGAGGCAGCAGTGCTAACCACTGTGCCGCTGAGGTTAATCATCTCAGCTCAGCTGCTAGCTCCAATCACCTTCAACTGCTTCATAGATGACCTTCCCTCCATCGCAGTGTTGTGAGCAAATTAATTCAATTAGCTATTAAGAAATCTCACAAATGACTAAAATCTAAAACAAAGATCTAAATTTTATTGCATTTAGCAAGCACAATAAGAACCAAGTAAGCAAGTTAAGCCACACAACCCAATTTGGCTATGACCCTATTAATGGAAGAACTTAGTTTTGATTCTAGCCAATAGTGTCTGTCTCTGGAAGTCCCAGGGTTCAATCCTTGTGTTGTGCTACTCTTTGAAGTTCTGCCACTGAATTGTTCTGGTGTTGGATTCTTGTACAATTTTCTCTCTTTCAAGTTTATGGTATGGCATTATGATGATTCAATAGATTCTTTCAACCCCAACATGGATTACACATTTTTTTTGAGCCCTCTGGTCTGTAGCTTGCCTTCTTATCAGAAGTAACTCCATTGTTCCTTGTCACATTCAGGGTTAACTGTAGGTTTGAAACAGCCTTTCCTGCAATCAAGCTCTTTACTTCGGGACATTCCTTCCACAGGCAGTCATAATTGTCCATTTGTCATGAGGCAGGAGGTTATCTAGCAGTGTTACCTCCTCTCTCCTTGGAAACAGCCTGTTTAGGTTGCTTCCAGACTATGTCTGAAAGAGTTATTGCTGATATTCTTTCAATCCATTAAGTTATCAAAGTTATGAAGTTTACATTGTCACAATAAGGTTAGTAGTGGGGATATTTGCTGGTGATTGCACAATGACTTATGCCACTTACAACCCCTCAGATACTGAAGCAGTCCTTGTCCAAATGCAACAAGACCTGCACGATACCCATGTTTGGGCTGACAAATGTCAAATAACATTTGTACCACTCAACAGGCCATCTCCAACAAGAGAGAATCTAACCATCATCCCTTGACATTTAATGGCCTTACTATCATAGAAATTCTCTTTATCAATATCCTGAGCAACTCCAAACTGCAGTGCTCTGTGTGCACAGCTGCTCTGATGTTCTGGGTATGCCAATTGCCACATTGATTTCCAATTCCAGACATTGCCGCCATCTATGGCTTCAGGGTCCACACAATCAATAAAATGATTAGAGGGGATGCTGATCCAAGGGGTTACTATTAACGAGAAACTGAACTGGACTAACTATTTAAATACTGTGACTACAAAAGCAGGTCAGAGGTTAGAAATTCTGCAGAGGTTAAGTCACTCCCTGTCCACCACCTAAAAAGCACATGTCAGGAATGTGATGGAGTATGTCTCATTTGCTTGGATGAATGCAGCTCCAGCAACACTCAAGAATACATAGCAACTTCATCCACCAACATACACTCTGTTCACCACCACTGCTCAGTAGCAGTTGTGTGTACCATTGTAGAGCATTGTAGAAATGCACTAATGCTCCTTAGGCAATAAACTCTTGACCACTACCATCCAGAAGGACAAGAACAGCAACTGCCAACAACTCACACTCCAAATCTCTCACCATCCTCACTTATTTCCCTCTCTGTCTCTGTTTCTCTCTAAAACTTGGTTTTAGATTCAGGTTGCTCAGTCACCTGTGAACCAATCTCTTAACTTTTGCCTCCAGTTCATCTTCAGTCAATTGCTGCTTGTTCAAGCAATTGTCTACAATGTCTGCCATGGCCATCAGCTTACCTGCTTTCAAAACTGTGGCCACTCTTTCAAACATCAGTGTTTAAAAAGTTCTTTCTCATTTTAGTTCACAGCTTTAAAACAACAAAAAGTCCACATTCCACTATTTAAGAAAAGATGTAGAGAAAAATAGGGAACCACAGACTCACCCTCCTTACATCAGGATAGGGAAAGTATTACTGTAATGAAGGATGAGATAAACAGACACTTGGTTAGTGCTCACCCGGTTCGACAATTAGCATGTATGTGCGAACAGAAAATCATGTCTCATGAACTTTTGAAGTTTTTTTGAGAATGTTACAAACATATTTTATCAAGGGGAGTTGATAGATGTAGTATATTTGATTTTCAGAAGGCTTTTGATAAAGTTCGTGAGCTAATTAAAGCAGGTAATGTATTGGCAATGGATTAAGGATCGGTTAACAGACAAAAAAACAGAGGAAAGGAACAAATGGGTCATTCTCATGTTGACAGGCTGTGACTATGGAGATACTGCATGGATCTATACATCGGTCCGGCAATTCACAATGTAATGCAATGACTTGGAGGTGTGAACTAAACGTAATATTGCCACGTTTGTAAATGATACAAAGCGAAGTGGGAATGTGTGCTGTGAGGAAGATGTCAAATATGGTCAGAAGCGCCCGAACTGCAGACCTAGTGATTAGGCAAGAACATGGCAGAGGAAATATAACGTGGAAATGTTATGAGAGAAACTCATTCCTGTGTTCAGTCAATGGCAGAACAAATCTGTTAGCTATATTACTCTGTTCAATCTGATGGCAATGAACCGCGGCGGCACTCAGACCTGGGCATTGGCGCTGAGTAGTTGGAAATAACTACTGAACAGACAGTCCCCATTTCACATACAGCCCTTTCTATCCGTTTATCTTCTATTCATGTCCTCACCCGAGAAAACCATCGAAACCAAACCCATGGGACAGCCCGGGTTTTGATAAACACAGTTGCATTTTTTCTAGTTTAAAAAAAACTGAATAGCGACTTCACTGATATATCACCAGTAAGACGAGCTGCCGCAAATATGAACGGCCTCGTCTTTGTGACAAACAGAAATTGCTGGAAAAATTCAGCAGGTCTGGCAGCATCTGTGGAGAGAAATCAGAGTTAACATTTCGAATCGAGTGACCCTTCCTCAGAACTGTATTTGTGGCCAATTTCTGACTGACTCTGTTGGGAATGAAAACCTGCTGATAATCTTAGAATTGTTATACTTAGAGAAAGAGTTGTCAATGCACAGAATTTGGAGACTGAGCCCGGATTTAATTCCTGAATACTCGCAAAGCGAGTCCAGATCTCGCACATACACAGTAGTGAGTCCACACTGTGGCCTCCCATGCCAGGCCAAGTCAATAACACCTTCATCTGGCTGTGTATTGCTGCCTTTTGACTTTAGTTCAGGAAGAAGTTTAGTAGCAGTCCATAGAGTCATAAAGCACAGAATTTAGATGTGCAGGTTAGGTGAATTGGCCATGTTAAATTGTCCATAGTGTGTAGATTCAGTGCATTAGTCAGGGGTAGGGGATTGGGTCTGGTGGTTTGCTCTTTGACGGTCGCTCTGGACCTGTTGGGTTAAATGGCCTGTTTCCAGGGGTTTTACGATTAACCGTATCTATAATGGGAGAGTGCGGGCTAGAGGGCGACACGCTGTCTCTCACATGTGGTTAGAGAGGAAGGCTGGACGGGGGGTGGGGGGGGAGCGGTCTGCATACACTGAGCTCAGCATACATCTCGAACCCACAGCTCAGCTACTGCGAGCGGCCAGGCCCCGAGCTGCCCACATTAAATTAGCCGATAATGTCAGGCTTTCTGAACCAAGAACAACAACCTTAAACATGGATGTTGTTTCACATCGTCCAAGGATTGAGCTGTTGGGATTGATCCGCTTCATGTTATTGGGGATTCTCCCAACTCTTTCAGGGTTCCCAGGCACGACTATACACGGGGTTGTTTTAAATCACCATACACAGGCTGTGTGTTCCTGTTGCAGATGTGACCGGCACGGTTAGAGCTCAGGGTCAGACTAGAGGTCAGGATTGACATGTAACCGCTACGTGAGGTTAGTTTGAAACAGGTAATCAGGAGATGGACACATCAAAACCCTTCCTGAAGAAGGGCTCCGGACTGAGAGGTCGATTCCCCTGCTCCTGGGATGCTGCCTGACCTGCTGTGCTTTTCCAGCAACACACTCTCAACTCTGATCTCCAGCATCTGCAGTCCTCACTGTCTCCTCATCCAAACACCCCGCCTCTTTCAGAACAGCAGCTAGAGAGGGAGTTGGGACTGAACACAGGATCCAGGCCCGCAGTTAGAGTACAGAACATGCAGAGTACAGTTCACATCAAACAATGGCGGCCACAGCTTGCAGTAACTCACATACTGACCTCGGCTCCCATTCATTATTGATCAGCCTGGCACAGTGTGAACTCTCCCCGGAACCCCAGCTGTCTGACCAGCTCCTACTGGTTTGAACACAAGGAAATTGTTCAATTAATAATCGCTCAGGCGACGTGACTTGGCTTCGGTGAAGTCATTTCATTTTGGAAGGTTTTGAATCAAAACAAATAAGATTATTTATATATATGTATATATATATATAAAAGAAACGTCCATTTCCTTGTATTTCTTGTTTCTTCAAGTAATCACGTTTGGTATAGAATCTGACCACGGGATAACTGGGATTAATTGAAAAGCAAGCAAATTAGCAGAGTCCTGACAGACAGGGCAGATGGTCAGATGGAGCCCGGCAAGCGGAAGGGAAGGGGGCTGGGAGATGTATCTAAACACTTGGCCATTGAACCTGCCCTGTGTTCCCACTGGGGCAGACTTCACCTCAAGCAGCCGAGGAGGGGAATTCCAAATCCTTATGAACTGGGTCACTGACAGTAACCCAGTGCGGTCTTCAGACTTGCCAAATTAACCTTTAGATTAGAGAAGAATCAAACGTCGAGTGAAATTTTATTTGTAAATTCAACAATTCATTGCAAAAGATTTGCCTCACGGCTGAGAGGGTTTAGATTGCTTATAAATTCTAATTGGAAACCGGGACATTTACCAAGACCGGCATATTTTGGATGGGTGGTATGATAAGGTACAGTGCTCCCATCTGGAGTTGTTTATCAGCGGCTGCAGTTGCAGGCGAGCAGAGACCCAGATGGCTGGGCTTTTCTCTCTGCATTATCAATACCAACAGCCAGCAGCCTCCATTCGGACTGCTGCTGCTGCTGCTGCTGCCCCACAGCTCTCACTGAGATAATGATCACACTCTACACTTGGGAAAAGACAAGGAAACATTCCCACGAATTGTCAAGGACGCCATCGGCATCACGGCGGATGTGGGCGCATCACTGAAAATGGATTTTTCCAACATTTCTGTGGGATTATTCTGACGGTTCGGACCTTTTCCTGTGGGCAGGTGCAGAAACACAGAAGATGTGAATTAGGCTAGTCAGATAATAGAGGTCTGTGCTGCACTGATAGAGCGATCTTTCGATGGAGATGACCATTTAAAATAAATGTGTCTTTCAGGGACATCTGGAAGAAGCCAGGTTTTATTGAACGGTGGTCTGGAAGGATTTTCACATGAAATTGTAGTGTGAATGAAAGCGACTAATTGCACTTACTACCCACAATGAAAATATTTGATTAGTTTCAGAGGGATCTGCTAAAATCCGTTGGCGAGATAAGTGTCGGGGGTGGGGGAGGGGGCGCATCTCAATAGTTTTGTCTTGTTTGTGATTAAATTAACATTTGACACAGCAAGTTCCTCTCTGTATTTCACATCTGAACATATTTAAATCCTCAAAATCTAACAGTGGCGTCTCATCCAACTAGAACTGAGACTTGTCATAATATAATATCAGGTCTGGACTCTTTAACAATATTTACATTGATTTTCAGCGCAACAGCCCATTAGCTGATAAGGTGCAAACTAGACTTTCATCTTGTTAAGAGCTAACTTCACACTAGTAAGTCTACAAATTATAGTTGTATTCCTGAAACTCGCAGGAATGAAGCAGCTTAAACAAGCCATTGGTTCACATAAGAAACAATGTTAAAATCAGAGGGAGTTACTTCAGATATTTTCAGTCTGCCATTGTCAGGTGTTAAAGATGTTTAATCTGCTTTGAGGACCTCCCTAAAATGTTTCTGTGAAGTTGGTTTGGAGGGATTAGTGTTTCAATGCAGGGTTCTTCTCTCACTGACTGTAAAATGGAATCTCTGCATCTTCCTGTTACAATGTTGGACAAGGGGCCAAAACTAATCAGGAGATTGTGGAAAAAGGGCCTGACGCCCTGCAGTATTCACCCAAACAAGCCCTGAGACAAGAACATTACTCTGAGGTAGGAGATCCTATCCATTTCTCTCAAATACTTTATCCTGGTCCTCCCTGGTCTAAAGCTCCAAAGGTGACACACCTTAGGCTCCAAAATGACAAACACCTTGCAGAGTCAAGAAATTGAACTTCTCTTCAATGAAGTGAGCCATCAAGGTTCTAACGTCTTCCTTGCAAAATTAAAACTTTTCATTTAGGTGCTGTCCTTGGGAAAAGCTTGTTTCAGAAATTAAAGAAAAACTTGTGAATCTTTTGCATGCTAATTACATGCTTTTCATGGTACTCAGTTCAGAATGGCACCATGAAGTCCCAGGACCCAATGACAAAGCAAAACAAAATCACAATATGAAACAGGACAGAGAACAATGTGGGATGATGACACACATGATGTAAAATAAAAACTGAATGCCTAAATTGTGAATGTCAGCCTTAAAAACTTCATGACTTTAAAATGAAATGACAAAGTTGGGTAATTTTAAGTGAGCATTTTCTTTAGAATGTTACACATGACTTTGTTTAACACTGGGATCTTGGGACATTGATGTCCATGCAGGCTGATAGGTGAGTGAATCCCAGGTCAAACCATGATCATCTTGTTGCTGCAGCCCAAATTGACCAAAGCATTTGATTCAGTAAATCACATGGTTCCTTGGATTGTGTTCCAAAGAGTTGGGTGGCCAAGGAATCTTCGTCAAAATTCTGCAGCTGCTTCATGATGAAATGATGGATTTTTTTTGTGGGATATTTTGAAACAGATTCCTTTACAATTTAGGTCTGGTCAAACAAGGACATGTGTTAGTCCCTATATCATTTACAATCTACCTGACAGTGACAATTCAACTCATGAAAAGTCAGTGTCCTCTGGTGTGAATATTAAGTAACTTTGAGATGGAAACCCCTTTAACACCAGTGGCCCCTGTATAAAAGTAAATGGACAACCACAAATATGAATGATGTGCAGTTTGCAATGATTGCAATTGTATGGTTCACTTTGCACCAGCTTTCCAAGCTTTTCTCAATCTCTTCCTTGAGTGAGGCCAAAACAAAACTCATATATTAACTCTCACCTGACCATCCAAATATTCAACCACCTGTATGTGTTTAAGGAGTAACTCTGCAATATGTTGAGTATTTGCCATACTCTCTCAACAAGTCACCATTGAGAAAATCCAACACTGGATCATCTGTCCCAGGTGACCCAATAGTACAAAGTGCAGCTAAAAGTTTTGGACAACAAAGACCTTTACAAGTCAATGGAAGCCCTAGTGTATGAAGCAACTGCTGGCACCACAATCCAGAGATCAGTATCACAGAATAGAGCTAGAGAAATTCCATCAGCGATGACCCTACCACATCCTCCTCAAGCATTCAGGCATAATTGCTGCAAAATCAACTTCAGTGAACTGAGCACTGAATCTTGATGGCTAAAAACAATCTTCTGCCCAGAATCTTATTTTCTGAATTCTCAAATGGTCAATGTTCCAGATGAGGTCAAAGAAAACACTTGTAAAAATATTTGAAGTTCTTCATGAAGCACAACAAATCTGACATTAATGCTTGAGAGGACTGTGCTACTAATTGCTTAGAATGGCAAAAATTTCTCCATCAGTCTACATTAAGTTTTGATTCACAGTTTCTTATTGATAAGGCAGAATGGCAGAAGAAAGGGAAAGAAAAGGAAGAAAATCTTGCAGCTGATCTATTACCTCCTGCTCCATGAGCCCAAAAACGTATCATGCAAGAATCCATGTATTCTGTTACCCATGGCAGAAATTTAAGATTATGAGTAGACATGAACCTTGAATTAAGTGTCAGCCAATAATACAATGATTTCCATGTCAATTCTAACTGTGTCCAAATGCTTAATAACTCATTTAGTGACATTGATTGTCCAAATAGATCACTGCCTTTAACAGCTTCATACCTATATCCTATTGGATGTTCCAATGTAAATATTGCAAATGCTGATTGGTTGAAACACATGGAAGACTGATGCTTCTTTCAAAGACAAGACAAGAAAAGAACAAAACTATTTTGTTAATGAAACTGTCAAAATAAGGGAAAATAATTGTAAAAAGTTATGGGAATATTTAGCAAGGTGAGGCAGCGTCTGTGGAGAAAGAAACAGAGTTAATGACCTGACTCTATTTGTCTCTGGATTATAGGAGTCTGGACAAGTGACCAAGACCCTACAAGAGTCCTGATGTCCTGCCCTCTGTTGGAATTGTCTGGGTGGTTTCAACTTCTGGTCAGCAATTACCTTCCTCCCTGGGACAATCCATGAGTGTTGAACAGGTAAAACATGCTTATTAAATAGTTATCCAGGCAGGGAAAAATACTTTGTCTAACTCTTTGATAAATGAGCTGCCAGAGGATGTGGTGGAGGCCGGTACAATTACAACATTTAAGAGGCATTTGGATGGATATATGAAGAGGAAGGGTTTACAGGGATATGGGCCAGGTGCTGGCAGGTGGGACTAGATTGGGTTGGGATATCTGGTCGGCATGGACGGGTTGGACCGAAGGGTCTGTTTCCATGCTGTACATCTCTATGCCTCTATGAACTCTAGAACAGATCCCCAGTCATTCACACTGACACCCTAACTGCTTTCATGACCCCTCGTCTAACACTCTAGCAATCTGACTCTTCCCAACTCCCAACCACATCCATGATCCACCACCAACATCCCCTGGCCCTTACCTCACACAATGCTTTCCTGACAAACTTGCTGATCCTTTGATTAATACTTGACTCCCAACTACACAGCTGACTATCTCCAAACTTGACTACCACCTCAACTATCTCCCATCTGACTCATCTGCCACCCTACTAATCTAATATTATCTATCACCCTACATGTTTGATACCTCCTCACCTATCTGTTACCTCAGCCATTTGATACCTCACCTACCTGTTCCTTTGTTCATTTGCCATCCTACCCACCTCCAGTTCTACATACCTGTCACCTGACCCACTTACCATCTCATCCAAGCCCTACCATCTCAAACACCTGCCATTCTACCCACCTGCCATTCCACTTGCTAACCATCTTACATATCTGCCACCTAACCCACTGCCTGTTCACCCAACTAGCTTTTACGCACCCAGCTATCTCACCCATATTCCCATCCTAACTATTTACTCATTTGTCCACTGACTCACCATTCACACATTCACTAATATTTTTATTAGACCTTTAAACTTACTGTATGGCAGCAAATACCATGAAAAAGATTCATGTCCTGCCTGCCCCAATTATCCTTCCCATTGATGGAGATGTCCAAGGGACTTTGTGCTCTCCATTTCTGCCAACATTAGTATCATAAGATCCAGCAAAAATGCAGAGCAGCATTGAGTTTCGAGAAAATTCAAATAGAGTGACAATTCATTGATAATGATAGCTCTGCAGAAGATCCACAACATAATTTCAGGACTTGTCATTTGAAAGGTATTTTCTCTAATATAAATGGTGGAAATATTCAGAAGGTCTGGCAGAGACCTAGGGTCATTTAAAGCATAGATGGAAATCATTCAATACTTTGAGGTCACACTGGCTCTCTGTAATTCACCCAGACCACTTCCTCACCCTATCCATGTAGCCCTGCAAGTTTGCTCACATTCAAGTGGACATACACTTTCATTTCAAAATCATTGAATATCTCTTCTTCCACAAGATAATAGGAACAGTGCTCCAGGTCAGCACCACTCACTGCATCAAATTATATTTACCCTGCATCTCGTGTCTAAACCCATGAATCTGTAGCCCTTGCAAAATCACGAATTGGAAATAGCTGTTCATTGCCTACCCTGTCTAAATCTGTCATAATTGTGTCACCACTATCAAATCTCTGCTCAAACGAGACAACGGCAGGGTCTCCAAACTGATGTTGCATCTAAAATACTTTATCCCTGGAACCATTCCAATATCAATGAGAGTTGGGATTTTAGAATCGTGGCATCTAATTAGAACTGGGAAAAGTTAGCAATGTAATCAAATTTAAGCAACTGAAAACAGAAGATATTAAATTAGAAAAGGTTTCGGAGTGCACACCCATAAAGAACAGTAATGCTAAAATATCATAGGCAACCTTCAGAATAATGGGTACCCAAAGCAGTTCATATTTTAGTGTATATGTAACAACTCATGGAAGTTCATCAGGTGGTCACTCTTGACCCTGAAAAGTGCTCAATCAACATTATATTTTCCTCGGGGTAAATGTTTGAGCACCAGACACAGATCTTTCACACTGCTACAGTCAGTACCAACACAAGTGCTGGCACCATTAACAAGGTATTGCTGTCAACCCAGAATGATTTTCTGTCTATCAAACAAATGAATATTGTAGTGCATGAATTTCAGTGTTGGTGTGATGACAGGTACATATACCATATGTCTCAAAGATTGGCGGATTGTATCAACAATATGTTCCCTTGGCTGTTCGCAGCGGTACTCTACTTAGTCATAGAGCCATAGAGATTTACAGCACATAAACAGACACTTCAGTCCAACTCATCTATGCCAACCAGATACCCCAACCCAATCTAGTCCCACCTGCCAGCACGTGGCCTATATCCCTCCAAACCCCTTCTGTTCATATACCCATTCAGATGCCTTTTAAATGTTGCAATTGTACTAGCCTCTACCACTTCCTCTGGCAGCCCATTCCACACATGCACCACTCTCTGTGTGAAAATGTTGCCCATTAAGTCTCTTTTATATCTTTCACATCTCACCCTAAACCTATGCCCTCTAGCTCTGGACTCCCCCACCCAGGGAAAAGATCTTGTCTATTTTTCTTATCCACACCCCTCATGATTTTGTAAACCTCTATAAGGTCACCCCTCAGCCTCTGACACTACAGGGAAAATAGCACCAGCCTATTCAACCTCTCCCTTTAGCTCAAATCCTCCAACCTTGGCAACATCCTTGTAAATCTTTTCTGAACCCTTTCAAGTTTCACAACATCTTTCTGATAGGAAGGAGACCAGAAATGCACACAATATACCAAAAGTGGCCTAATCAATGTCCTGTACAGCCACAATACAACCTCTCAACTCCTGTACTTTATACTCTGACCAATAAAAGAAAGCATACCAAACACCTTCTTCACTATCCTATCTATCTCTGACTCTACTTTCAAGGAGCTATGAACCTGCACTCCAAGGTCTTTGTTCAGCAACACTCCCAAGGACCTTACTATTAAGTGTATAAGTCCTGATAAGATTTGGTTTCCCAAAATGCAGCACCTCACATTTATCTAAATTAAACGCCACCTACCACTCCTTAGCCCATTGGCTCATCTAATCAACATCGACCCATTTTTGCAATATTCACAACTCAGTGCTTAACATGACCAGTGTACGACGTCTACTGGATAGTACTGAATGTGTAAAGAATTATGCTGACAACCAATTTACTGGAGTATTATCTGTTGGGCTTGCAGTGTGACATCTTTGTGTTACTGGAAGCTACATGTGTTAATACTCAGGGCTCTGATCTTTGCAGACAGAAAAAAACCCATTCGATTCAACTCAATAAAATAGGCCATTTATTGGCTCACTCCCAAGGGCAATGCCCTGACCAATCAATGTTAACTTGCCTGGTTTAAAATTAAACAGTTTCTGAATGCATTTTGTCTGCTGTTTGGGTTTGTTCCAGAAACCCTAACCAGTATGCCCTACATCATAGACATCTTGGAAATGACTGCCACACTACTCAGTCCTCTTGACATCATGGTAGCCCATAAACCCACCAACAAACTAAAACAGCAACTAATGAACTTGAAAGACCCTATACAGACAACAAGAAAAGCTAATATCATTTATAAAATTACTTGCAAGAACTGCAACAAACATGAATTTGGACAAACAGGCAGAAAACTATCAGCATACATGAACATCAGCTAACCACAAAAAGATATGACCAATCTTATTAGTATCTTTACATACAGATGAGGAAGGACACCACTTTGACTGGGCCAACACATCTATCCTAGGACAAGCCAAACAGAGACATGCACAAGAATTCCTAGAAGCATGGCATTCCAAACGGAACTCTATCAACAAACACATTGACTTGAATCCCATTTATCACCCCGAGAAAAAGAACAGGAAATTACATCAGCACAGAAAAAGACATCACCATGGGAAGTGACATCACCAACCCAAGGAAATCTAAACACGTAAACATAAAGCAGGCCATACCACCAGTGCTTCACTGGTAGCTCACCTGATGATGTTACCGAGTATGGTGATGAAACATCTGAAAACAAACCTTCCAGCTCAGTGAGCAAACTTACGTCCAAATGCCTAATAAATGAAAGGAAGCACAGATTTTTAAAAGGCAAAATTTATTTGAGTAAGCTGATTAAGTTCTTTGATAAAGTGATGTAAAAGATGTCCAGAATAATTTACTTCATGTTGCATGAATGGACATTCAAAACACATTTGAACAAGAACTACATAACAGATCTGTTAGTAAAATTAAAAACAATTTAGTTTAGGGATAGTGGTAGTATGGAAACAAAATTGGGGAATGGATAGAAAAAAGAGTAAAAGTGAATAGTTATTTTTCAGATAGGATAAAGGAATATAATGATTTTTTTTCCTGAGATTGGTATTAAGGGCACTGCTGTTTTTACGCATATATTTGGACAGGGTATTTTGGTCATATTTTTGAAGTTTGAACTCAGAGTTTCTATGAGATCATAAACAGGCAATGGAACTGCATGAACATGGTGAAATTTAATGTGGTGAAATTTAATGTAGTGAAATATAAAATTATACAATCTGATAGAGGTAATAAAGAGAGGAAATAGAAATTAAGTGTTTTTTAAACAGTCTTAAAACAATGCAGGCATTGAAAAACATGAAATTATAAATGCACAAATTTTTGAAGGGCAAAATGAGAAACTTGGTTTAAAAAGAGAGCTTTTTTGACTTTATTATGATAGGCTTTTGAGAACAAAAGCATGGAAATTATTTATTATAATAACCCTGGGTTTTGGGGACTTGTCAAGAGATCAGAAAATTTGGGCTAGTTCCATTACAGAATGGAAGCAGAGATTTGATAGAGGTGTTCAAAATGCTGAATATTTTTGACAGATTAAATAAGAATCATCTATTTTCATGGCAAGGGCCAGTAACCAGTGAGTAGAGGGTTAAATGATAGACTAAGAACCAGGTAAGACGTAAGGAAACATTTTTGCACCTCAGGTTGTTGTGGTCTGGAATAAGCTGCCTGAAATAATGGTGGAAGAAGATTCAATAGTAATATTCAAGAAGAAATTGGACGAATATATTAAAACCATTTACCGTGCTAAGGAGAAATATCAGAAAAATTGGACTAATTTGTTAGCTCTACAAAAATGCCACACAGATATAATAGACCTGAATGACTACCTTTTGTTCACCATCATTCTGCAGTGATTGGAAGGAGGCGAATGCCATGGGACTTGAACAAACCATGATTCCTACTTAAGGTAATTGCTAATGTAAATATAATGGAACACAATCAGATAGAGTTCAGAGAAGAAGCACAGCAAATGAGATAAAGCAGAAAAAAATCCAATTGACCTTCAGTCGTATTCATTCAATAGGATCATGGCTGATCAGACACTTCTTACATTCACTACCTGCCCTCTCCCCATATTTTTTGACTCCCCTACTGACCAAGAATCTATCTATGTCTGCCATAAAGATACACAAGGACTCTGAACCCACAGCTCTATGACATGGAGTTCCGACCGTATGGACTAACATTATTGATGAATTGAAACATAGCATAACTTTCCATTACTCCCTATTCACAGATCAGTTGGTCTCGGATGAGGACAAGTGACTTGTATTTGCATATACATTCGGGATGTATTTTATTCACCTCAGTGTAATTTATGACTGTGCTTATATTTGCACTTACAGGTAAATACATAGAATTGTATTATATACAGATCTCTCCTAATGTCGAAATTATTACCTACTCTTCCGCTTGCATCTTTCGAGGACGCTAGAGATGTCCATGCTGGTACAGTTAAATGGATGTTTTTAAGCTACCCGCATTAGGGTTCCAAAGTACAGCTATACTTTCCATCAGCTGTTTTCAAGCAGCATATCATCTGTACATTTCTGGGAATTGTTAGTTAAATATGAGCGCTCGCATGTAAAGTAAATGGGGCAATCAAACAGCATGACATATCGAAAGTATGAGGTTTGGGGAAGTGGATTAGTAAATACCTCTGCAGACGTTATTGTTGTGGCGATCGGTACCAGGCAAACGCTGAGAAGGGGGAATTGAGCGAGTCCCATAGCCATTACTTTTGTATGGAAACTGGCTGCCTTGTCATTCACGATGTCGGGGACGCACATGTCAGCTGGCATCAAGTTACTGCAGCCTGTCCAATCCTGAATACTGAGCTTCGGGTTACACACACACACACACACACACACACACAAAACTGGGACTAAACAAACATAAATAAACAATCATAAAGCGTCTGCCGGCACTATTCCATGTATGTATTAGGCAGAATACGCTCAATGGTGTTATGTTGTTGGTTTTCATCAATTAATTGATCAGATACAATAATAATAAAGCTGAAACAACACATGACAACTTCTATTGTGTTAATCCCCTCTTGGGAATCCTTAAAAGGCCATTAGTTTTCACAGGCTTCAGTGTATTTGCTTCAAATAACTCACGGCTGGGGGTAAAGAATACCATCTTGGAATAACAGTTATATTACTAAACAATCTGGGAATAAGAATCAGTATTAAACAATCTGCGAATAATAATTAAAGTGTAAAACTATCTGGATAATCAATCTGGGAGCATTTATTAAAGTAGTAAACGCTCTGGAAAAATTACAGTAATGAATAATCTGGGGATAATAATTACAATAATAAATAATTTAATTCAAATCTCTCTCCTTTGCCCCCAAATTACGGGTAGGTTCACGTTTTCAATTTGATAAAACATTTTTATTGCAGTTTAGAACGATGTGTAAAGTTGTGTATATCAACACTTTGAAGGAACTAAACCTAATACCCTCAAATTCATGATGTGCAAAATGTTGATGAGGTTTACTAAATGGAACAGATTTCCACAGTCCCTGGTTGATGGCAGTAAACAGCTCCTGTGCTTGACTTCGGTGCATCACCCGGCACTATACAAAAGCCACACAATTCTCTCTTGCAACAACAGTGATAAAAAAGCCCCCTTTCTCGGGATTGTTACTGCTTTGGGTCTGGTATTTCTGTTATCTTCTGATTTCCAGGAGTACAACTTTTTATTCAGCAATGTGTGATTTTATTGTTTTCATTTTGTTTTAAATACAAGGATCAGAATTCCTAAATTTTTTTTTGTTTTTATTGAATACACATGGCAGCGTGCGTTGGAACTCTGAACCCTTAATTAATTTCTCTATTTGAGCTTTCAAGAGATTCCAAGTCGCCTCTAACGTGATATCTGCTTTGTGTGAACTCACCAGCCGTGTGCCTGGGTCAGAACACATTCGTGATGAACTGTGATGTATCCCATACACACACAGCTATAGCATACACCACTGTTCTCTTATTTTTCGGAACGGTTCGACTAAACTCATATGGACCTGAGTTATATGGTCTTGACAAAATTCTTCAGGTACTCGCATACTTCATGGGGAATTTCTGAAGGTCTTGCCCCAGTCATAAATACACAGTCGGTCAACCCCAGAATTAAAATTGCAAGATCAACACTATCAGAATCCTACTGCGTTTTATCGTTTTATGTCCCCTCCACATAACATTTAAGCCTGGAATCTGATGGAGGTGTAATTTAAAGACGTATTCCTCCGAAAGGAGGGGAGGTCTGAGACAGTTCATCCTGCTAGCTCCGGTGCCGATGAGAGAGAAATGAAAACGGGGCAGTTGTATAGAGGTAAGCCCGGTGGTTGGCCGGAGATTTCTCAGATCACTGAACACAGGCAGCGGTACAAACCGGCCCTTTCCCCAAACAAACATTCGGATGAACTTCCACAAGATTTATTCAAGTTTACAGATGTTCCCAGTTCCTTAAGGTGCAGTTTCAAAGTGTACCAGCTCGTCAATCCCTTCCAACGCTGACGGAATCCACATTATAGCCTCTTTTCGGAAATGAGCACATCAAAGAGAGGGATTTCGAGGCTGAATAACAGCGACACGCGTCCTCATGACCGCACAGTCTGTGAGAGCACAGCAGTATAACTCTTCAGCAAAATCACATCAGACGTTTTAGCTTTGAAACCTTCACCCTCACGACCGAAAATACACGCTCAGTGCTGGTGACATCTCGGCGTTGGATTGGCCTTTCCTCAGGGAAAGCTGACCGAGATTCCTCACCTACCATTGGAAAATCAAAGCCTACACTTTGAACCAGTGTTTGTTCTGCAGACAGCCCTGGCCGTAAACAACCCACTGTTACAACGACATCGATGGCTATCCAAGCCCGCAGTTCTGTTATGCTAGCCGGGTAATTTCACGGTACCAAGATGACAGCTCAATCGATGGGTCCATCAGGGGGACTGCCTTCTCTCGATCAGAACAAAACATAGACAATCTTTTACTGGAAGCGCTTTGGGTGTTCAAACACAATACCGTCACATCGATCCACAACGTGTACACTGATTTATCTCACTCCCCAATGCCTGTTTAACCTGTTGTGTGGTTAAAATAAAACCCGCCAGGTTTAGGAAACAGACCCATGTCCCACACGTGAAAGAAAGCAACTGCAATACTGTCCATTCACGCTAATTTCAACGCCAGTAAAATGTATTGTGTGCAATTACTCCAAACACTACAACCATTGATGGCTTGCTGCTGGGAAATGTCTTTAGAAATCGAATGGATTTACCATGGCAGAAGCGTTATTTTCTTGCTCCGGACGGACCTAATAGTTTATTATCACCAAAGATAACTCAATTATATCAACAATTAAAGCGAACACGAGAAGTGATTTCCGTTTCGCGGGATAATGGAAGCGCGTTTAGCTATCACAAACACTGCCTTGATTCACAATTTGCGAAGAACGATGAGACACGCAATCATCTGTTCTGACCTGACATCAGGTTAGCACACGGAAGGGTTTTGTCAATAAAATACATTTCCCGAGGAAACATACAGACTGCGAGATTGGCAGTTTTCATGTGACTGAAAGGCACTGAGTGTAAAACACAATAAAACCAGCAACAGAATAACAACAACATCTATTTTATTATTGTTCCGCGCCGGGGAGAGGGAATAACGGGTTTACGTCCGAAAAGCGGACTTCAGGAAGCAGAAGTCGATCCTTCAGGGGTCCTCTCTACCTGAGAAAATGATTTAAATCCCGTCCAAGTTAGCGTGAGGCTGCCGCAGATTAGGTCATACTAAAAAGTTGCACGTGTGAGCAAGTGTGTGTGCAAGTCTTTTGAGGGAGGGCAAGACAAGGAGGTTTTCCTTTCCCTTGCAGTTTTCTTTCTATACCCATCTCACACAAATAATATCCCTGGTTACCTCTTTGTTGCAATAGACCATGCCGCCGTCCCTTCTCTCCACCTCCTGAGCCATCCGGAGCGATTCAGTGGTACTGATTGGACTATTAGTCCCTTCCACAAACAGCTTCTCCGTCAATAAAAGCCAGGCAGGGCAATGTGGAGAGTCAGTACCACCGTCTCCTGATGTTCATCCCTGACACCTAGAGGGAGGGGAGGGGAGGGGAAGAGAGGGGAAGGAAGTATAGACCTGACTCGGCTCCTGAAACCTCTGCACAGTCCAGACGGGTCGCCTTCTGTAATCTGTCTAACGCCGGCTCGAAGATGCCCAGAGGATTCCTGGTGAAAAGGAACAACAAATGGTCCCGGGTTTCATACAGGATTCGGGCTAAGGACGATCAACTACTTCAAGGCCACCCTCTGACAGTGGGCATGGGGCCAGCCGTGTGCCCGGACAGTCTTTTTGCCCAGTCAGGTTCCCAGAGCAGCGGCCCAGAGGGGTTTCACCACGGGATGACAGAGGATCGAGGCTTGTTGTCAGCCCAGGGACAGAGAGTGCAGGCTGACGCTGCTCCAGGCCGGGGCCTTACTGGGTGTCCTGCTGCCTCTTCCAGCCTGGTCACAGCCACCGACCCCAAACCAGAACCCTGTGCCTTGGACAGCAGCTGCCTCACCTCCTCCTCCCCCTCCGCAGCTGCTGCCGCCAGGCCGGGGGAGTGGTCCCTGCGGGCACCGGCAGAGGGTACCCAGCCTGGCAGCACTGACCCACACCCCCCAGCTTTCCCGGGCACCAAGGTAGCTGGCCCAGAGCCCGGGCGCCGCAAGTACAAGGTGCGCCCGAAGAAGCCCAAAGTCAGCAGGAAGCTCCACCTGCAGGACGAGGTCAGCACCTCCCCGGTGCTCGGTCTGAGAATTAAAGCGGACGCCAGCGACTTCAAAGCGGAGGCACCGTTCGCAAAGCCGCGGCTCCTGGCCGCCTACACCTGCCAGCTGTGCAGGGAGACCTACTCGGACGCCTTCTCGCTGGCCCAGCACAGATGCTCCAGGATAGTCCGGGTGGAATACCGCTGCCCAGACTGCCAGAAGGTCTTCAGCTGCCCGGCTAACCTGGCATCTCACCGCAGGTGGCACAAACCCCGCTCGGGAGGCGATGCTGCAGACCCTGCCAAGGAGAGGGACACCTGGCCCGGAGCCCGGCCGCGGGTAGACCCAGAGAGTAAGGAGAACTCCTCGGGCGTGAGCGCCGGGGAGAGCCGGGGCGGCTTGCAGACCCTGGACAGCTCCGCGCGGAGCTCCGAGCCGAGCGAGGCCGCCACCCCCGTCCCCCCGAGCCGCCCCCAGCGCTTCGAGTGCCGCTTGTGCAGCAGGAGATTCCGGCGCCAGGCCTCCCTGGAGAAGCACCAGTCCGGGCACCAGGCGGCCGGCTCCCCGGGCCACAGGCGCCTGCAGTGGCGCCGCCTCAGCTTCCCCTGCCCGCTGTGCGAGGTGAACCTGCCGTCGGCCGACAGTCGCAACAAGCACCTGCTCTGGCATGCGGTGACCCGCGGGGAGACAGCCGAGCTGCAGGAGACTGCCGCCGGCACCGGAGGGCAGCTCCTCACCTGCAAACACTGCCCTTCCAGCTTCCTGAGCTCGGCCAGCTTGAGCAGGCACCTCACCAAGTCCCACCCGTCAGAGAACCGGCAGCTCCTCCTCCTCCTGCAGCTAGCCACCGGGCCAGGCTGCTAATGGCCTCCAGCCAGTGAGACCTCAGAATCCAGAAGCAATGTCTTTATATAGAACACAGTAAGAGCCTGTACCACAGGGAGTGCTGAGGCCAGTAGTACAGACATGCTTAAGGAGGGGCTAGGAGGTTGGATTCATAAACATAGCTGAGGAAAAGTGAATAGAACAAGCAGGTTGGGTTAAGTGGACTGTTTTTATGTAGTGCGTTATGTACTTCATTCTTTTCAAAACATACCGCAAAAGACTCAATATCATTTCTTGCTCACTAAAAAAAAGATCTTAAACGAGAACCTGCTCCAACTGCTGCCAAACTATTTATTCTGAGCATCCGAATGAGTGACTTGTTTAGCAAATGTGCTGAATATAGACCACTTGTAAGGTGTGTCCACTATTCAATGGTGGATGCTAGAGAGCAAATGTGGGTATAGTACAATGGCAATGGCACATGTTTTATCCATGTACTGGCTCTGGTAGTTCATGGAGACTTGCTTCTTTGTCTTGTCCAAGACTTGATGTGTAGTGATGCCTCAACCTACAGTCAGAGACATTAGGGGCTTTTAAGCGACTGCTGGACAAGCACATGGACAGCAGTAAATTGAGGGGTGTGTAAGTTAGGTTGATCTGAGATTAAGATAAATGCTCGGCCCAACATCAGGGGCCAAAGGGTCTGTGCTGTTCTATGTTCTATGTTCTATAAACACAGAGGCTGTCTGTGACAGTGAAATGCCAATGGTTTCTCACTGTCATGGAGAGTGGCAGAAGATGATTGTCCTAAGTTGTTCACTCTAGCTCAGAGTGGATACATTTGCATAGGGACCTGCACAGCAAGGAACTATTTATTGGAAGTTTAAAGGATTCCTACATGTGTCCATGCATCAGAACTTCTGCGGTGTCCTGATATGCATTTTCTGTTGTATATCCAATCTCTCACAATCTGGAACCTACACAATTTAGGCTAGATCTTTTTGATGTTCTGAATAACTAGTCAGGACTCTGGAACACAGACTCCTAATTGCCTCCTTGTAGTGGGGAAAATATTTTGGAAAGCATAGAAAATATATGAACATTTAGATATAAAATTGAATTTTCTGTTTAGCAGAAGTCCATTTAATGAGCATGCACACCCTATATCCAAATACTCTTGTAGAATATACATAAATACATTTTTTCTTTCAAAGAATGCTTGCAAATGTGTTACTGGATATGCATACTGCAACAACAGCATCATTTTTGTCAAAGGTAAAATGTTGTAAAATACAACATTTTGTAAGAGGGAGTCTTAAAGCATCTATTTTAAAACTCAATACATTAATGTTGATGTATCTTTGTATTATTTGCCTTACATGTCTTGTACTACATTATGAAAATAATTGCAATTTTGTTTATTTTTTGTGGCCAATGTGGTAATGACTTATCAACATAGCTTTTCATGCAAGCAATATTTCTACCCTGCTAGCTATTTACTGTAATGTGTGCTAGGTAGTTCATATGTGACAATAATTCCTACTCTGATTGTAAGTTTGCTCACTGAGCTGGTAGGTTTTTCTCAGACATTTCATCACCATGCTAGGTAACATCATCAGTGAGCTTCCATTGAAGCACTGGTGTTCTGTCCTGCTTTCTATTTATATGTCTTGGTCTGTTATTGTGGGTGATGCCATGTCCAGCTCTTTTTCTCAGAGGTTGGTAAATGGCATTCAAATTGATGTGTTTATTGATGGAGTTCCAGTTTGAATGCCAGGCCTCTATGAATTCCCATGCGTGTCTCTGTTTAGCCTATCCTAGGATGGCCACCAGGATGCACGAACACCAACTAGCCACCAAAAGACATCACCAGCTATCACAAGTATCCTTACACACCGACGAAGAAGGACACCACCCATCCTAGGACAGGCTAAACAGAGACAAAAACGAGAATTTCTAGAGGCCTGGCATTCAAAGTGGAACACCATCAATGAACACATCGATTTGAACCCCATATACCAATCTCTGAGAAAAAGAGCCGGAAATGATGTCACCCACCGTAACAGACCAAGACACGTAAATAGAAAGCAGGACAGAACACCAGCACTTCAACAAGTGCTCACTGCTGATGTTACCTTGCATGGTGACAAAACGTCTGAGAACAAACCTACCAGCACAGTGAGCAAATGTACAATTGAACTACAAATCTTCTTAAAAATCGCAAATAATTCCTGCTCTGTAATTTCTTACCTGCTTAAGTCATTTTGAGCTATTTTCATACACTTTAATAAACTAAATTACTTGAAATAACTGTGCATTAGTTATGCTCAGAGCAATCAATATAATTTAACTTTAGGTGCTTTCTTTTTGTAAATTCACTTATAGTTTACTATCACATGTTTTCTGCAGTTAACATGAGAACAGGTTAACTTCTTGAGAAAGAGAAATATGAGATGGCAGTATCTTATAAACTTAACTCATTAAGTGTAGATCTACTTTAATTAAAACATTAAAAAGGAACAAAATAGAAAACCAAGGTTTTCTACGCAGCTAGAAACTTGCTCATGGAACCTAAGTGATTGAAAATAGAATCAGAAAAAAAAACAACTATGGTGAATGCTAAAAATCATAAATAAGAACAAAAAGTGCTGGCATTGCTCAACAGGGCCTGGCAGCAGGTGTTGGACAGAATGTTATGGACTAGACAAGAGCCCCCAAAGTATATTATGGAGATAGTCTAGAGCCTAACTTTTATATATATTTTTAAAGACACTGTGTTCCAGATATCATTTGACTGGTCCACCACCAATAAAACACATTTAAAGTTATAGAGTCATACAGCATGGAAACAGACCTTCAGTCCAACCAGTTCATGTCAACCATGTTCCCAAACGAAACTAGTCCCACCTGTCTGCGTTTGGCACAAATCGCTTCAAGCTTTCCTATTCATGAACTTATCCAAATGTCTTTTAAACATTGCAACTGTACCAGAATGCATCACTTCCTCGGGCAGCTCATTCCACACATGAACTACTATGTGTAAAAATGTTGCCCCTCATGTCTTTTATAAAGCTTTCTCCTCTCACCTTAAAAATATGCTCCCTAGTTTTGAACTCACCTATCCTAGGGAAAAGACCCTGTCTTTCACTTTACCTATGCCCCTCATGATTTTATAAATCTCAACATGGTCACCCCTCAACCTCCTATGATCCAGTGAAGAAAATCCTAGCCTGTCCAATCTATTGTTATAACTCAAATCCTCCATACCCATCAACATCCTGGTAAATCTCTTCTGAAATCTCTCCAACTTAATAAGATATTTCCTATAACAGGGCGGCCAGAACTGCACACAATACTCCAGAAGAAGCCTTACAACCTCAACATGATAATCCAACTCCTACACTCAAAGGTCCGAGCAATAAAGGCAAGGTGCTAAACACCTTCTTAACAACCCTGTCTACCTGTGATACAAATTTCAAAGAATTATGTGCCTGAACCCAAAATCTTTCTGTTCTGCAACACTGCCTAAGACCCTATCATTAATTGTATAAGTCCTGCCCTTCTTTGTATGACAAAGTTGCAATAGCTCACACTTATTCAAATTAAACTCCATCTGCCATTCCTCAGCTCATTGACCCAATTGATCAAGATCTCTTTGTAATCTTAGATAACCTTCTTCAATGTCCCTTATACCCCCAATTTTGGTGTCATCTGCAAACTTACTAACTATGCCTCCTATATTCTCATCCAAATCATTTATTTAAATGACAAACAAAAATGAACCCAATACTGAGCCCAGTGTGACATCACTGATCACAGGCTTCCAATCCAAAAAAACAACCCTCCACCACCACCCTCTGTCTGTTATTATCAAGGCAATTTTATATTGAATTGGCCAGCTCCCATTGAATCTTGTGTAATCTAACTTTACTAATTAGTCTACTATGCAGAACCTTGTCAAAGGCTTTCGTAGAATCCAATTAAACAACATTTACCACTTTGCCCTCATCAAGCCTGCATTTATGCAGCACAGAAACAGACCCAACTTGTCCATGCCAACCAGATATCCTAAATAAATCTAATCCCATTTTTCAGCATTTGTCCCAAATCCCTCTAACCCTTCTTATTCATATAACCATCCCAATGTTTTGTAAATGTTATAATTGTTTCAATCTCCACCACTTCCTCTGACAGCTCATTCCATACATGCACCGCCCTCTGTGTGAAAAAGTTGCCCCTTTGATCTCTTTTAAATCTTCCCCTTTTACCCTAAACCTATGCCCTTTAGTTTTGAACTGCCCTACCTGGAGAAAATATCTTGTCTATTTACCCGATCCATGCCCCTCATGATTTTATAAACCTCTATAGATCATCCGTCAGCCTCTGATGCTCCAGGGAGAATAGCCCAATTCTATTCAGCCTCTCCCTATAGGTCAAACCTTCCAACTCTGGCAACACCCTTATAAATCTTTTGTGAACCCTTTCAAGTTTCATAACATCTTTCCAATAGCAGGGAAACCAGAACTGCATGCAGTTTTCCAATAGTGGCCTAACCAATATCCTACGGAGTCGCAACATGACCTCCAAATTCCTACACTCAATACACTGACCAATAAAGACAAGCATACCAAATGCCTTCTTCACTATCCTGTCTAACTGCGACTCCACTTAGAAGGAACTATGAACTTGCACTCCAGGGTCTCCTTGATCAGCAACACTCCTCAGGAACTTACCATTAAGTGTATAAGTCTTACCTTGATTTACCTCACACTTTTCTAAATTAAACTCCATTTGCCACTTTTTGGCCCATTGGGTCATCTGATCAAGATCCCATTGTAATCTGAGGTAACATTCTTCGCTGTCTACTACACCTCCAATTTTGGTGTCATCTGCCATCTCATTAACCATGCCTCCGATATTCACATCCCAATCATTTATATAAATGACAAATAGCAGTGGACTCAGCACTAACCCTTGTGGCACACTGCTGATCACAGGCCTCCAATCTGAAAAGCAACCTTTCACCACCATTCTCTGTCTTCTACCTTTGAGCCAGTTCTGTATCCAAATAGGTAGTTCTCCATGTATTCCATGTGATCTAACCTTGCTAACCAGTTTACCATGAGGAACCTTGTCGAATGCTTTACTGAAGTCCATATAGATCATGTCCACCATCTTACCCTCATCAATCCTCTTTGTTACTTCTTCAAACAGATTCAATCAAGTTAGTGTGACATGATTTCCCACGCACAAAGCCATATCGACTATCCCTAATCAGTCCTTACCCCTTTTCTTAAATAGTGGCACCACGTTAGCCAACCTCTAGTCTTCTGGCATTTCATCTGTGGTGATCAAGGATACAAATATCTCAGCAAGGAGCCCAACAATCACTTTCCTAGCTTCCCATAGAGTTCTAGGATACATTTGATCCTTTTGGTTACTTCATTAAAAAAGCTGAATAAAATTTGTGAGACACAATTTCCCTCACATAAAACCATGTTGACTATTCCTAATCAGTCCCTGCCTCTCCAAATGTATATAAATCCTATTTGTCCAAATCACCTCCAACAACCTTCCCTCCACCGATGTCAGTCTAGATTAGAGTGGTGCTGGAAAAGCACAGCAGTTCAGGCAGGAAAATCGATGTTTCGGACAAAAGCCCTTCATCAGGAATAGAGGCAGAATGCCTGAAGGGTGGAGAGATAAAGGAGGGTGGGGGTGGGGAGAAAGTAGCAGAGAGTCAGGGCAGAGGAAATGACCTGGGAGTTGCAGTGGGAGAGGAGGAAAACTTCTTCAGGGCAGACATCCTTGCAACAGGATTCACAGTAGGGTTAAAATCAACTAGGTAAAAACAAGAACTTTCTCCCCACTGCTATCAGGCTGCGATCAAGGTGATCATTTCATTCCTATTTCTAATTTCAACCCATATATTTTCAGTAAATGATCCCTCAGAAATATCTTCTCTAATTATTGTGGTAATATATGCCTTCACCAAAAATGCCACTTGCAATCCTCTCTAGTTAAAATACAACAAAAAGAAAAACTGGCATAACTTTATTTCATTGAAATATTTAATAAGATAATGTATTATTTACCCACCAATCATCAACTGTTCTAATACAGGCAGCATCCCATATACACACCTTTGGCAAAAAATGCAATTCAGCATGATTCTCACTTGTTGTCTCTCTCCAGTCCAGAAGAAAGAACATTAAAAGAAGCAATTGACACATTTTGATTTTTAAGAGGAAGCCTCTCGTCTAAGACTTCACTCTAGTAGCAGAAAACATAAGCTTTTAGCTCCAACAGCCAGCAAAAAGTCTTCTTGACAACTGAAAGCAAAACTAAGATCATTCCTGGGTCTATGTGAGCCCTGATCACACTGACCCACCATTCTTTTGACTTATTAAAAAATACATCTAGGCAGAACTCAAAGCTATTTACCAAGTGTCTGTCTGAAGGAGACATTTTGAAACTATTGTGACAACACTCTGAAAGAGAAACTGGACAGGAAACAGTTCTTAATATTCTGTTTTATCAGGGTTGGGAAAGGCTAGAAATGTAATAAGTCTTAGAAAACTAAGGGGATTGAGGGTCTGAAAAAGCACAAAAGAAAGATCTTTGATAGGAATTGAAGGCAGGAAAGATTGAATGTCAGAAGGTTTCATGGTGCAAGATTAAGAGAGTTGTAAAAAGGACAAGTAAAGAAACATCAGATGGATTTAGAGGAGCTGAGAATTGAAGGTTAATTGCCATTTAAACTGAAGTAAAGGAGATGAAAGAGAAACAAGAGGTAAAAGCAAATTAACACAAAAAGAAACAAAAGAAGGACAGAAGATATGATCTAAAATTCTGAATACGACGTTAAATGCAGAAGAAGTAAAGTGCCCAGTTGAAAGGTGAAGTGCTGTTCTGCAACTATGTGGCGAGCTTCACTGGACATGGTAGCAGGCCACAGACAGAAAGGACAGGCTTGAGAATTAAAATGGCAGCTGACTGGAAGCTCAGGATCATGTTCAGAGATTGAACAGAGGTATTCCATAAAGCTGTCACCGTGTCTACTTCTGATATCTCCCATGTAGAGGAGACAATATTGTGAGCAGTGGATACACTATACTAAACTGAAAAAATGTACAAGTAAATCACTTGGAGGAGTTTCTGGGGTCTTAGATAATAGGAGGTAAAAATGTAATCTTACATCTCTTATGCTTCCAAAGGTGCCATAGGAAAGAGAGTACATATTGGAGGTGATGGATGAGTACAGCAGGATGTCATGGAGATGGTGGGAGACGTCACTTCAAAATGCTCAGGAGAGAGAAAAGAACATCTGGTGGGGCAGCAATCAAGGACATAGCAGAGTATGGTGTGATGTGAAAGAGCATGGTGATGTGAAAGATGTGGACAAGGGGATCCCTAATCAATATGCTGGCAGAGAGGGAAAGGCTGGGGCAGGAGAGAATGAATTAGAATGAGATTGTTGAGTTAACTGTCAACTACTGTTGGTGAGTGAGAGGAGTCCTTAGTTGAAGGGAAAGAAAAACCTATCAGAAGCAATGGAATGGAAGTTTGCATTGTCTGAACTGGGAGAATCCCTTGAGAACTGTACTCAAGGCATCTGTGGGAGGCATGAGGTTCATCAAAGTTATTAGTTAATAGCTTCTACCTAGAAATGAAGAGAGGAAAGTGCACTAAGAGAAGGGAAGAGCCAAGGATGGACCTTGTGGCAGTGAGAAGAGTGAGCATTGCAAGTAAAGTTGATGAAATGTTACAGTTCCAGCAGGAATAGGAAATGATGCAACACAGTTATTCATGAGAGATAAAGGAAGGGGCCAGGGTGAGACTAAAAGAACAAATATGTCACATTTCTCATAAAAAGGCATGTTCTGCAGGACCCGTAATAACACCTTTTATTTTAAAGGATGTGAGCAGATTTAATGGACAAGTTCAATGTGCGAAGAATATCAGTCAAGCAGAGGAAGGTATTGGATGGGGGCTGTTTGGGGTTCATTCAATGGAGAAGTGGAGAGCCCACAGACAACCTTGGTGGTGATTGGTTCAATGTCTATTCTAAAAGGGGACAGAAACTGTTGAAGTGATTGAGGGCACCTGAAAAATCATGAATGTAGATGGGAAGAGACTGGGCAATGCAGGAAAAAATAACGGAGGTAAGAACAAATCAGTTTAGAGGGGCATAAGTTGTTGAACTGATAGGCCTGTTTGTGGATCTTGGGTAGAAGGTTCAAATGGGCTATTTGAGAATGGAGCTGGGGTTGAAAGCCACAGAGTTCTAGTGTTTTTACAGCATGAAAAGAGGCCCTTCAGCCCACCAGGTTTCGGTAAGTCATCAAACATCCATCGACTTTAACCCCATTTTCCAGTGTAGCCTGTAGCCTTGTATGTTAAGGTATTTCAAGTACTCATCTAAATAATTTTTTATTGTCTTGAGGGTTCCTGCCTCTAGCACTCTTTTAGGCAGTGAGACTAGATACCCACAGTCATCTGGTCAAAAAGTGTATTCTCAAATCCCCTCTAACTTGCCTGCTTCTTATCTGAAAACTGTGACCTCTGCTTATTGAACCCATCACAAAATGAAAAAGACTCTCCCTATTTACCCTGTCTATACCTCTCAGAACTTTGTACACCTCAATCAATGCCCTTCTCTGTTCAAAGGAAACAACCCCAATGTATCTAGTCTCTCTTTGTAGCTGAATTGCTCCAATCACGGCAACATCCTCGTGAATCTCTTCTGCACACTGTCTAGTGCAACAACATTATACCTAAAATGTGACAACCAGAATGACACATAGGACTCAAGCTGTGGCCTAGCTATCATATATACAGCTCCACCGTAACTTTTGTGCTCCTGTATTCATTGCCTTGACTAATAATGGCAAGTATCTCATACACCTTCTTAACCACCTTAACTTTCTGTGTTGCTGCCTTCAAGGACCTATGGATGTGCACACCAAAGTCTCCCTGATACTCTGGACTTCTATGATTCAACATGAATTCCCTTGCCTCAAAATAATCACCTCACAATTTTCAGGACTAAATTTCATTTGCCACCGTTCAGCCCATCGATATTACCCAATTGTCTAAGGTTTTCCTCATTGCTATTTATTATCCCACCAATTTTCATGTCAGCTTACAGAGCTTACAGATCATACTCTGTACATTCCTGTCTAGATCATTAATGTACATAATAAATAGCAAAGGACCCAGCACCAACCCACAAAGGTCACTGGGCACAGGCTTTCAGTCAGAAAAACACCCTTTGGCCAGCAGCCTCTACTTCCTGACACAAAGCTACCCATTGTGTCTTCATCTGAGGGACGTTCAAAGATAACATCCCTCTTTACTGCAGTAAATAACTTCTCAATGAGCATTGCAGCATCACTTCATCTCTCGTGCTCCTCCCCCCCCGACTATAGTCTTGATGAGATTGACTCAGTCCTTCTTACATACTGATCTGTACATTACTCTTTCTGAACCTCCACACTGCATTCAACCCTCCCCCGCTGACAAATTAATTTTAATTCCTTCCACTGCACTAGCAAATCTCTGCACAATGATGATCCCATTTAATTTCCAATGCAAACTGTGAGATTTGTAAATGTCTCACTTGCCACAGAAATGAACGTAGTGATCCAGGAATCTTAAGACCTTCTGCTTCAGCTCTTCAGCCATGCATTCAACTCTTCTATCTGCCTATTCCTATAATCACTCGCAGGAGACACTGGGAATAATCCAGAGATTGCAACCTTGAGGCCATGCTACCTTGTACCCTAAATTCTTGTTGCAAGACCTCATCCCTCTTTCTACTATGTTTCTGGTACCAATGTGTACCATGATCACTGACTGTTCATTCTCCTCCTTCAGAAAGTCCTGCAGTTGTTCAGTGACATCCTTGATTCTGGCCCCAGAAACCTGTGTCTGCATCCCACACTATTAATTCTCCTAACACTACTGTGCTCCTTGAATTTCTGTCCCTCACTTATGCAGCTGGGCTCTGACTGCACTCCCCAGAGGAACCCATCATGCTCATTAATTTCCAGTACACAAAATCTTTTCTTGAATGAGATGTACTCTGGGACTTTCTTGACTATATGCCTGCAACTCTTCTTCTGACTGCTTCAGTGGCTATGTGTGTGTGGAGCTGAAGGACATTGCTAGCACATTCAGGAGGAGGAGAATATAAGTACAGAATTTGAGAAGAAGGAGTCTGAGTTTCTTGAGCAGATTGAATAAGACAGTGAGGAAGTATTGAAGGTTTTGGTAGGCTTAAAAATGGATAAATTCCCCAATCCAAATGAAATCTTTCGCAAACTATTGTGGGAGATGAGGAAGGAAATTACCGAGACTTTGACCCTAATTCTAAATATCCTCTGGCCACAGAAGAGGTATGAGAAGACGAGAGGACAGCTACTGTGGTCTTACCTTTTAAAAAGGGTGGTAGGGATGGACCAAGGAATTGTAGATGAGTGAGATTCACATTAGTGAGAGAGAAACTATTGGAGAAAAGAATCAATCTCCACTTGGAGAAGCATGTTCGATCAGGGATAGTCAGGTAGTGTTGTCAGAGAGAGGTCATGCCTAACATTTATCTAGGAATAGTAGTCTGGGAATAGGGCATGAATCTGTCTGAGTGATTACATTCAAATTTCTATATCCTACACGTAATCTAATTGAACCAATACTTTAGAAGAACTTCAATTACTCTAGCTTGGTTCCATCAATTGATCCTCTAATATGTATTGAATTTCCTTTGTTATTTTGGCCTGTTTTTCTGGGTTTAACTAGTATGGGTTTTATTTATCGGTCCAAACTGCTTACATCTATGTCATATTTGGATAATATGGTACATCTAATTGTATCTATGCAAACTTTAATGTATTTCCTGAGCAATCTTACTACTGTATATCACTCTTTTAATCTTTCTCCAGATGCAAAATACAGCATCAGAATTCTCCAATATCTGTGAATTGCTTAATTTAATGGCAGGAAACTCACTTTGTAAATTATCCTTTACTCCATGGCTATCATCTTTCTTTCTTATATTCTCCTCTACTGCCGTCACTACTTGACACATCTGTATTTCCCCATTGTCTTCCCAATGGTAGGACTGTTTTAACATGTTCACATGACATGATAGAATTTTATTTCCTATGGATGGGAGTATCAATTAAAGATGCTACCTGACCAACCCTTCTAATTACCTTCTCGGGACTCCTGAAATTTGCTTTTAATAGCTCACCCCAAAATTTCATTTCCTGCTTTAAAGATTCTAATTGTTGTATGTTTATCTGCCCACACTTTAATTTTGTTTTGGGAAATTTTAATGTCTTGGTACTCCTGTTAACTTTTTGAGAAACATGGATACATACTCAAACATTGAATATTCATTTTTCTGACTTAATCATTTATCTCTAATCAGTTTTATTGTTACTTGTATTTCATGGCCGTAAACTAACTCAAAATACCCGAAGCCAGTGGATTCATTTGAAGAACTCCTGGTTGCAAGTAAAAGAAAATTTAAACCTTTGTCCCAATCCTTTGGACACTCTTAAAGCACTTTGGATCTGTGGATGGTACACAGTCTTTCCCTATTTAATCCCCAAAATACTAACGATAGCTTGAAAATGTTTTGACATAAAGTTTGATCCATGATCAGACTGTATTTTCCTTGGTGGAAATCTGTTTCTGTAATTGTTCTGATTCTTGTACCTCCTTTGTGCATTTACGATACCAACAGTTACTTCTCCTGATAACAAATCACATTCCAGTGTACTTTATATAATGGAACTGGAACGTATTCTCCCTTAATCCCATTTATTAATACCTGAGTTCCCATCAATCAGTCTAGGGGAAAATCATGCTTTTCTCCAGTAAAATTGATTGCATCACCCCTATATCTCTAAGCATGGTTTCATACCTTTCATTTCCCTGAGACATTTCTTTACTAATGACAGAATTCTACCATTGGCCTTTTCATTAACATTAGTAGTACAATCTGGTCCATGGAACTATTTTTTTGTCTTCAGAAACAAAAACAGAAATTGCTGGAAAAGCTCAGAGGATCTGTCAGTATCTGTGGAGAGAAATCAGTGCTAATGGTTTAGGTCCAGTGATCCTCCTTCAGAACACTGTAAATCCCATGGGTCTACCTTGCAACTTCCAATATTAGCATGCACATGTCCCAACTTATTACAGTAGAAACATTTAATCTTCTGAACTACACCTCCAGACTCATCTTAATTTCCATCTTAATTGGAGTTGTAGTGCTTGGGCTGTTTCCCACTGTCTACACTCTACCCTGGCTACTTACCTTCTTTTCACGCTCTCATTTTGTTCTTCTCAAATTTCTGGGGTTAGAGAAAATGCTTATGGACCGCTTCATAATCATTAGCCATTGCAGCTACTTGTTTTGCTTTACTACCCTTTGACCTTCTACATGAGTTCTAATTACAAAACGTAGTGAAGTCTTCTAAAGTAATATCTTTCCTGAGAGCACAGTAAGTATTCTATGCCTTTAATGCTCTTATCCACCATAGAGTCATAGAGATGTACAACATGGAAACAGACCCTTCCGTCTAACCTGTCCATGCCGATCAGATATCCCAACACAATCTAGTCCTACCTGTCAGCACCCAGCCCATTCTCTCCAAACCCTTCCTATTTATATACCCATCCAAATGCCTCTTAAATGTTGCAATTGGACCAGCCTCCACCACATCCTCTGGCAGCTCATTCCATACGCGTACTACCCTCTGCGTGAAAAAGTTGCCCCTCAGGTCTCTTTTATATCTTTCCCCTCTCACTGTAAACCTATGCCCTCTAGTTCTGGACTCCCTGACTCCAGGGAAAAGACTTTGTCTATTTATCCAATCCATGCCCCTCATAATTTTGTAAACCTCTATAACGTAACCCTCAGCCTCCGACACTCCAGGGAAAACAGCCCCAGCCTGTTCAGCCTCTCCCTATAGCTCAAATCCTCCAACACTGGCAACATCCTTGTAAATCTTTTCTGAACCCTTTCAAGTTTCACAACATCTTTCCGATAGGAAAGAGACCAGAATTGCACGCAATATTCCAACCATCAAAATTATTTTGTTTTACCATCTCAAATTCAGTACGAATTTGTCCAGGCTGTTTCTGTAAGTTCTGAAACCTCTGCCTGTATGCTTCTGGGACCAACACATGTGCATTTAGAATAGCCCTTTTTATGTTATCATAATTTTTAGAATGTTGCTCCAATAGAGATGCGTAAATCTCTTGTGCTTTCCCAGTTAATTTACTCAACATAGACAAGGTTTCAGCGCACCCATTTGTGTTGTCATCTTCTCAAACAACATAAAAAATGTGTCTACATCCATCTCTTCAATACACTACCCTTAAATATCTCCTGACTGAACCATGGATTGAGACGAGAAACTTCTTCTTCCAAGTCTTCACGATTATCTGGTTAAACTTATTTAAGCTGCATCATTTCTAATTTAAATTACCAGTCTTTCTCTTTTTCCTCCCTTTCTCTTTCTTTCATTCTTTGGAATTCCAGCTTTTAAGTTCTAACTCTCTTTAGAATTCAGTCTCCAGTTTTCCCAATTCCATTTGTCTGAACTGCAAATCAAAGTTCACAGATGCAACCAATATTTTGCCTGTTTGACTTGGCCTCTCTACTTCCACTAAACCCAACTGCTTCTTTATTTCATCTATAATGGCTGTGTTCTTAAATTGTTATGTCAACATTATTTCCAGTCTGCTGGCTAACTCTGCCAATTTTGCTCTAATTATACTGTACAACCTTACCAGGGAAACCTTTGACATTTTTAAAAATGCCTTAACAGTAACCAATGTCATCTTAAGTCTGAATACAAACCTGGTGTTTGATCATCCATTCTAACAACCAAAATCAAATTCCAGATCTACATTGTCTGTGGTTCAAGATCGAGTACTTGAGCACGCTGTTACGTTATGCCATGGAGACAGACAGCAGACCCACATTAGACTTTCTACCACTGTATTTGCAACGCAGCAAAATTAAAACCTTCAAATAACCTCAAAATTGCCCCCAGTGGTTACTGACTAGACTTTTTGAATAAGTAAGTCGAGAGTGTGGTGCTGGAAAAGCACAGCAGGTCAGACAGCATCTGAGAAGCAGTAGTATCGACGTTTCATCAGTGTGGAATGCAGGTTCCAAAATGCAACAAAAAGAAATGTTTGAGGAATACTGGAGGTCTAAAAGATATCGATAATTGTGGGTAGATTCAAAACAAGAAAGACAACATTTCAATGGGAACCCAAAGCAGTTGCTAAGAGAGATGCGGCCATTAAGGCAAATATTGGTAGATAACGGATCAAACATAAGAAGGGAAGTAGAAGGTAATAAACATGTAACAAGTAGAAGAGACAGTGGAAATCATATTTCTTGCAGTGAGGGCGGCTGAACAGAAACTAAAAAGTCTGCTTACCCCATCCCACAGTTTCTGCACATTCAATCAAATTTTGGATGACCTGTGAGTAGCTATCCAATAGGAAGAAGGCCAATATTTGAAGCAAAGGAAGCTTCCTGAATACTAAACCTTCCTCTTCTGTTTCAATCTTGTAGTTATTATCAGGTGCCACATCGTCATGCTGCCCTTTGATGCCAAATATACTCAACTCATGTCTGAGGTACTGTAAATAATGTGGTGATTTTTAGCAGTTCCATTCACAGTGGAATATGAACAACACCTTGGCGTGAAATGCATAACTTGTGGGCTCAAAGAATTGACTCTGGGGGAGAAAAGATCAAAACTTTGGCACTTTAAAAAGCAGGAAGATAGACAAAGGCAGAGACCATGTGGTCAGAGATAGAAACCTATACTGCTGTCTGACACAGCAGTGAATCTGCACAGCTACTGCCTTTGTTGTTTGAGTATCTCTGGAAATCGGAGTGTGTCTAAGAAAAATTAACAAACAGCGAAAATCACAGCTGACCTTGGAGGAACCTGTGTGGGCGAGCTCACAGCACAGGATCAGATAAGTGCATAGTTTTCAGTGTAACCTTGCTGTAAATCTACAATAGTGAGTAGAGTGGGTTCTTTATTCATTATTTGTTTTATTGAGATCTGTCTCTTGATTACATTTTTAAAGTATAAACCATAAGTACTCAGTTAGCTTGGAGCAGTGTTTTGTTAGAGCAGTAAGATGGTGCTATTTTCTGGATCTATAGATAGTTAAGGAGCAAAACTGGTCTTTAGTAGAGTGATGTGCTCTTCCTGTCAGATGTGAGAGTTTAGGGAGAGTTTCCATGTTACTGATGATTATGTCTGCAGGAAGTGTCTTTGGTTGTGAATCCTAAGAATTGCATGGATCATTTGGAGCTGAAGTTCGGGGCAATAAGGAATTTAGGGCGTGTGATGGATGGTAGTTATAGGAAGGGAGAAAGACCACAGATGCAGTCAGATAGATGGGTTAACTCCAGGAAAGGTAGGAGAGGTAGGCAGGTAGTACAGGAACTCCTATAGCTATCCCCATCTCAAACAAGTTTGCTGTTTTAGAAATTGTAGGTGATGGACTCTCAGGGGAATGTAGCATGATCAGCCAAATTTCTGGTATTGAGACTGGCTCTAATGTAACGAGGGGTACATCACATTCCAAGCAATCCATTGTATAGGAGATTGTCTAATCAGAGGCACAGATAGATGTTTCTGCGGCTGGCAGTGAGAAATCAGAATGGTGTGTTGCCTGCTTGGTGCCTGAATCAAGGATATCTCAGAGAGGATGGAGAATGTTCTCAAGAGGGAAAGGGACCAGCAGGAGATCATTGTTCACATTGGAACTAATGACATAGGAAGGGAAAAGGATGAGATTCTGAAGGGAGAATATAGGAAGTCGGACAGGACTTTAAAGAGGAGGTCTTCGAGGATAGTAAATTTCTGGATTACTCCCAATGCTATGCACTAGTGAGGGTAGGAATAGGTGGTAAGAGCATGCTGAGGAGCTGGTGCAAGGGTGAAGGTTTCACACTTTTGAATTATTGGAATCCACTTTGGGGTAGAAGTGACCTGCACAAGGAGGACAGATTGCACCCAAATTGGAAGGGGACTAATATTTTGGCAGGGAGATTTGCTAGAGCTGCTTGGGAGGATTTAAAGAAGTAAGATGGGAATGTGGGACCCAGGGAAATAGTGAGGAAAGAAGTCAGTCCGAGATTGGTACAATTGGGAAAATGAGCCAAACAGTCAGGGCAGGCAGGATCAAAGCAGAGAATGAGGTCGGACTGATAAATTAAACTGCATTTATTTCAATGCAAGAGGCCTAACAGGGAAGGCAAATGAACTCAGGACATGGTTAGGAACATGGGATTGGGATAACATAGCAATTACGGAGAGGTGGCTCAGGGATGGACAGGACAGGCATGCAGAGGGTGCTGAGTGTATGGAATGAGCTGCCAGAGGGAGTGGTGGAGGCAGATATAATTACAACATTTAAAAGGCATATGGATGGGTATGAGAATAGGAAGGGTTTAGAGGGATATGGGCCAAGTGGTGGCAAATGTGACTAAATTAGGTTAGGATATCTGGTCAGCATGGACGAGTTGGACCAAATGGTCTGTTTCTGTGCTGTACACCTATATGACTCTACTCAGCACTGCAAAAAGGACATTTGCGAAAGATGTATAATGTCACAGTCATGCTTACAATTGTACAGAACCCTGGTCTCCGAATCACCGTTTATTATTCATTGAAGATATAAAGTATTTTCTTTAAAAAAAGCTAACTAAAATAACTAAAGCCAGCACCTTCCCCAGCAGAACATAGTGAATGTACATTCAATGAATGCCTTGATGGCAAACCTTCTTTTAATCACCCTCATGCTGCTCCAGAATAGCAAGCAAAAAAGGCACCCAATTGTTTTTTAAATGTACAAAGTCCAGAAAATGCAGTAGATATTAGAACATTGTAGATAATTGGATCAGCAGCAAGCTTAATGACTTGTTAATGAATTAATTCAACATGCCTAAGTTGGGATGATTGTCATATAGCTGACACATCACAATCTTTCATCGACATTTGGATTTCTGTGAAATTTTGAGAAGGCTTCCGTTATAAATTTAAAGGGGTGTGCCGGGGGGCAGTACAAATTTAAAATCCCATATTCCTCTCCTTTTATGAGGGCTTTAATCAGAATATATCGTCCCCATTCGTCTTTTATCTGGTGTAGGATTTTGAAAGGGAAATTCTTCCGAATAAGAATAACAACTACCCTACATTTTGAGCTAAAAGAAGAAAAAAAGGCCTGATCAAATCCACCCTGTCGTAATTTCAAGTGTTCTTTATCCAACCGATGTGTCTCCTGTAGGAGAGCTATATCAACTCTTTCTTTCTTAAGATTTGATAATATTTTCTTCCTTTTGACTGGCAAATTACTCCCCTTGACATTCCAGGTGCACCACTTAACTGACTGATCAACCATAATCGTCCGGGCAAGTCCGAGACCCCTCGAGAGGGGAAACCCTATCCAGAACATCCTGAGCATAGAGCATATAAAATTCACAAAAATAAAGGCTCTCTATAACACTCACGATAGTATAACAAAAAACTATTTCTAAATAATAAAAAAATGTATTTAAATGGAGATTTTCCCCCTTGTTCCCAGGGGGTATCACTTCCTTTCGAAAGGCTCATCATATCCTCTCCCAACCAATGCGCCACTCTTGACCCAGGCGCTCCTCAATAGGATGAGGAGAATTCAGATATAATACAAAGCTAGAGTTAACAGTGAGCACACTACCCCCACTCCAACACACCTGGATATATTTGGTAATGCTAATACCATGTATAAACATATATAACTATAAAATTACGACCTCAGCAAATAATAATTAAATATAATAATACAAAGTTTGGTAGAAGATTTGTAGCTCGGCTGCTCGTTATTGTGGTTCTGTTCGCCGAGCTGGGAATTTGTCTTGCAAACGTTTCGTCCCCTGTCTAGGTGACATCCTCAGTGCTTGGGAGCCTCCTGTGAAGCGCTTCTTTGCTGTTTCCTCCGGCATTTTTAGTGGTCTGTCTCTGCCGCTTCCGGTTGTCAGTTCGAGCTGTCCACTGTAGTGGCCGGTATATTGGGTCCAGGTTGATGTGTTACAAACACTGCAGTGGACAGCTCGAACTGACAACCGGAAGCGGCACAGACAGGCCACTATAAATACCGGAGGAAACAGCAAAGAAGCGCTTCACAGGAGGCTCCCAAGCACTGAGGATGTCACCTAGACAGGGGACGAAACGTTTGCAAGACAAATTCCCAGCTCTGCGAACAGAACCACAACAATAATAATACAAAATAGCAAGGGAAAACAACCCCGCTCCTAGAGACAGAGGTAAAATAGAATAAGGTAACCACCTCCCCCCACCAACATTAACTAAACCCTCTGGCTTATATATATATATATATATATATATATATATAAAATATACAAACACATATATATAGAATAATGAAAAAAAAACCCCGGGGGAGAAAATCGTTAAATAGAGAACAAATAAATAAATCCCTCTCCCCATCCCCAAGATAATATTAAACAGTAAGGTAAGAAAAAAGTAAAAGGGGGGGATATAAACTGGAGTGGGGGGAAGGCAAACCAACATCCGTTTTCTCTTACAATTTATCTCAGAGAGTCCAAAAATTCCTTAGCCTTTTCTGACGATCCGAAGTTATACACGGATTCTTCATGGTTAAAGCGTAGCGTCGCTGGGTAGAATAAGGAGTACTGAATATTTAAGTCCCTTAAACACTTCTTCGCCTCATCGAATGCCTTCCTCATTCGGACCAGAGCTGGGGAAAAGTCCTGGAATAACATGATCTTAGATCCTTTATAGATCATGGCTTGGGAATCTTTTCCAAGATTTCTAGAGGCTTCTAGGAGTATCTGCCTCTCCTTATAGCTCTGCAGCCGGAACAGGACCTGTTGGGGGTGCTGGTTCGAGCCGGGCCCGCGTATTGCAACCCGGTAGGCCCATTCTACCTTTACCTGGCCTGATCCAGCTTCCAGATTTAAAAGCTGTGGCAGCTACTGCTCGAGAAATGCTGTAAGCTGGCCTTCCTCTTCCCGTTCGGGAAGGCCCAGCAAACTAATATTTTTCCGACGACCTCGATTATCGAGGTCATCAATGTGATTCTCTAAGGTCCGGACCTGCAGTTCGAGAGTCCGGACCCGATCCATGGCCGATTGTGCTGTAGTTTCGGAGCTCGCGGCTTTTAGATCCGCCCCTCCAACTCGGCGCTCGATTTCCTTGATGTCTCGGTCGTGCTTTTGCAGCGCGGCCGAGAGTGAGTCCCATCGACTGCGGGATTCTTCAATGAAAGCGTCGGTCTTCGCATCCAGTTTGGAGATTATTTCCACGAGGCTCGCCACTGTAGGTAAGTCCCCCGGGGCGGCTGTGGACGCCTCTGCTGCAGCTAGAGAGGATGGGGGAGGGGTTCCTGCTTGCTGAGAGCTGCAGGCTCCTTTCTGTTTAGTCATTTTTACTGAAGATTAAATTGTTTAAATTCAATACTGAGGAACTAATGAAATTAAACAGCTATTTTAAACGATTTGGTGAGTGTGGTGGGGGTGGGTGACCCACTTTGCCCAAGTCTTGGGAGGAGCACTGTAGACTCAGACTTGCTGGGTCGCCGCCATCTTGGATCCCCCGCTTCTGGCTCTTGAGGGTCATTGGGCTCAAAACATTATCTGTTTTCTCTCTACAGATTGGATTAGATTCCTTACAGTGTGGAAACAGTTGGCCCAACAAGTCCACCGACTCTCTGAAGACTAACCCATCGAGACCCATTTCCCTACATTTACCCTGACTAATGCACCTAAACTGGCAATTTAGCATGGCCAATCCAACCAACCTGCACATCTTTGGATTGTGGGAGGAAACCGGACCACCCGGAGGAAACCCACACAGCCACGGGGAAAAAACTCCACACAGTCACCCAAGGTGGGAATCAATCCCAGGTCTCTGGCACTGTGAGGCAGCAGTGTTAACCATTGAGCCACTAGATATGTCTTCCATTTTCCCCAGTCAAGAATTCCCACCTCAACTGTGACAGACAGGGTCGACAACCAAGCATTTCCATCCATCTGGACAATGTGGAGAAATGTTAGAGGTAGATTTGTCAAAAACTGCAGAAAGTTTGAGAGAGATGAGGAGGAATAGTGAATCACAATCATAGCCAAAAATATATCATTTGTGACTCTGATGAGAACAGTATCATCATGTGGCACAGGGAAACTAAATAAAAGGGTTACATCATCAACTTCTGGGAAAAATGAGCATGGGTTTCAGCAACAGCACCTCATTCAAAGACTTTCAAAAGAAAGGGAGTTTTCACATAAGACAGTAGTTTACTAGGATAGAATTTTTGAGAGATTTGATGACAACAAATTTGATGGTGAGGGGATCATAAACTGAGGAGAGAAAACAATTAACTCGCAAGCTATCATCGACGTGAGGGAGTGGTTCATCAGCAATTTGGAGGAAATAAAGTTGAAGCAGGAGGGGGAGGTCTCATGGACAAGTGGGGAGTTTGGAGAGGATACTGGGTAAGATTGAAGATAAAACAGAAGATGATGAGTGTTCTGCTTATGGCCAATGCGGATTTACTGGGATTTCCAGGGGAGGAGAACCAGTGCATAGAGTAACATTCTATTGGGATTCATATTCTTTCCCTATTCTTTTCATCCTGCCCCAACCAACAAAAATAAAATCAACTTTACCGATATCCTTCAAGGTGATGCTTGAAAGGCATTGCAAAAATGGTCTTCAGCGAAAGAGCAGCTGCAATAATTAGGCAGATACTGCTAGATCTGCTGAGTTTCCGTAGTAATTTTTATTTGTGTAGACTAAATGCTGACTGGAACAAATGTTAAGGAGGTTACATCATGAGTAGCGAGTTCAGTACACTAAATAGAAAGACTCCTCCTTCCCTATACACCTTACCATATAAACGGAAGGAATACAACACCTGCCCTTTTACCTTTTCATTGTCCTAGGTACCAAACACTCTTTCCTAGTGAAACGGAGATTTACTTGTACTTCTATTTATTATACCGAACTCACTACTCACAATGTAGGCTCCTCAAAATTGTTTCAGTCAGCAGTTAGTCTGCTCAAACAAAAAAAACCATAAGTTGCTGACGAAACTCAGGAAATCTGGCAGCATCTGTGGAGAGAAAACGGAGATAATGTTTTGAACTCAGTGAGTCGAGAGTGTGGCGCTGGAAAGGCACAGCAGGTCAGGCAGCATCTGAGGAGCAGGTGAATCGACTTTTCAAGCATAAGCCCTTCATCAGGAACCCAGTGACCCTTATTCAGAACCAGAAGCTGACTGGTTGATTCATTTGGTCAATATCTCAATGCAGTGAATAAGAGCCACATCAAGCTTTCAGTTACCTACCATTTTAATTTTTCATCTTGCTCCCATCTCATTCAGCCTGTCCTTGAAGGCTACAGTATTTCAATGAAGCTCACACAAGATTAAGGAACAGCACCTCACCGTTCCAGAGGGAATTTTACTGCCTTCTGGACTTTAACAGAGTTCAATAATTTCAGGTCATAAGCTTTGTCCATATTTTGTTTGATTTTCCAGTGCATTCTTGTCACTCATTTCTTTCTTATTTTCTTTGCAATTGGACAGTAACCATTTATAGCTCCTCTCTCAGCATTGAGTCTTTACTTGTTCCATTACCACACTTTCGCTTTGAATTTGTACCATGAAATCATGTCATTTAATATTTCCTGCCTCCCATTCTACAATAGACTTTGCAGTTTGTTCTTCCATATCAAGCCCCTTTCACTTGATTAAAACGTAATTCTAACTTTGCTTAGTTGTGATGGCTGGCAGCTGAAACAGTCAGAATGCAAGAGTAGGTATTGCTGGGACTACAAGGAACCCAGAGAAGATGATCATGGCAACCTGAGATAGGTAAATCCCTGACTTTCAGGGAGTGATTGGAGATCCAAGGGAGGAGAAATGGGAGAAACTGGCCTTTGGAGTGCAAGTAGGGAGGAACAAAGGAGTCTTACATCTTGGGCTAGTGAGTGCCAAGATTGATTACCAACTCCCTTCCTTCCCCTCATTTTATTGGAAGTGAATTGAGGTCCTTCCTATAATTACCACGAAATTGGGCAGTTCAGCTGGCAGGCATCTAATCTACTCCCCACTCTGTATTACATGGAACAGGTTGGGGTGGGCAGAAAGATAGTGGGCTGAGCACCTGACATTTTACTTGCTCTCCTACCGAACATATTCCTGTCAGGAGAGCAGTAAATATTCCAAAAAATTTATTAAAGCAAGCATTAGCAATACTTTGATACTTGAGAATATTTCAATAATGTTGAAAATATATGAAATGGAACGGAAAAAATAATTAATTAGTGAATTACGGTACATTAGATATTTATTGGTTTCCCTTTGTGCTTTGACATTTCTCAATATAGCAAGACATTTCAGAGTTCTGAAAGACTACATAATAGCATTCTCCATTTAAGACTTGCTAACAAAAATTTCCACAAGTAGACATGGTAAGAATATTTTTTATTGCAATATTAAACAGCGCATCTTCAGCCATTACAAATTTTTATAGACAACTACATAAATGACAATACATAATATATTTTATCATATGATATTTACACATGCAGTTAGTACTGACATCATGCTACATACTGTTAGTAGTAACATTGCAAGTCACCTACAAAATAATGTTTCCTTGTAGGAAAATACATTTGATAAGCTGGAATATGCATTTTGTTGCATTTCAGCAATTTAAAGTTGACTCAATTCAAGTTGAACTGGTTATACAGACACACTTAAATGATCCCTTTTCTCCTTAATGAATATATCACAGAAAATTGAAAACATATTTGAGTGCAAATCCTGTAAGAGTGCATATCCAAACACATCCAGAATTCTCATCATTCCAGCAATAACTTGGCCTCTTACCAGATTTCACCTACAGTGTTTTTTCTACAGTTTCTTGGTTGGAAGCCATGCACAAGTAAATAGTTTAACTCAGCAGCATTTTCAGCATTTTTAAGATTATATATATTTATATATATATATATGTCAGTGTTTAAAATAAAAGCAAGTCCATATATTTCCTCTTGATTTTCTTTTGTCAAGCTATGTTTTATAGCTGAAATGCTAAGAGACCATTTACATTCCTTGGAAAATTCATACTTATAATTTAAAATGAAAATATTCTGTACATGTTTTGTGCCATAAGATTGATTTGGTGAATATATTTTGAAACAACTTTACATCTACATAAAAACTGAAAACTTACTATACATTCCTGAATTGTGCACAAGTAATCTGAAATGTTTCTACTGTAAAACAAAACTGTACAAAGTACACAATATACAGCCAAGCAAGACTGTTGTAATTTCCTAGTGATGGTACCCGATAACAAATGGGTCATTCAACTTAACTAGCCAAATACAATTCAACAAGAAAATGTTTTTCAAAACAGTAAGTGTGATTAAAAGTGCAGTAAATATACAGATACGTAATCAAGTAGGTGCAAGGTAGTTGCACTGTACAACCAAGCGTAGATTAGATTGCTAAAATATATATTTTGGTAAGCTAAAAATAGAACTCCAGTGTTCTTAATAAAAAGTAGTTTACAAGAAACAGGTATTAAACTGCATATGGAGTGGTAACACACAGTTACTAAATTAGCAAGAGGCAAAAACATTTGGCTTAAGCAGTAAAATAATAAGTAAAAAAAGAACACATTGATTTATGGCTAGTGAATTAGGAGTGTAACTTTTTGTTATGATGTGGTCGTTAAGATTTATTAGCCGAACCAGACGAGCGCCGCAATTTCATCGACATACGACTCTTGCTAGCACGAGGTGACATTGGAGAGGCTAAGTCGATCCCGTCCGCCCCCTGTGCTGCAGGACTTTCGGCCTGCTGACTCTCTGGGCATGAGCCTGCAAAACAGTACAAGGAAAATATTATTTATATACAAGCTATTGTTGGGAATTTTCCATCAACTATTGCTCTTTGTAAAGAGATTTAAAGAACTTTAAAGAACTTTTAACTTTTCTGAGGCTTATACTAAATGTTTCAGAATTTTACAAGCTTTTGAAGTGCCATAAGCATGTTTGCAGAATTTATTTAACTCATGCATACTTAATTCCACTGAGAAAGGAACAAGGATATGCATGCTCCAAAGAAGAATAGTAAATGTGAACAATCAAATAGCTTTCAGCCAATACCAGAAAAATGCAAGAGCAAGAAATTAATTCCATGTTAGAAAGTGACTACACAGTGTCAAGTGAACCAGTCCTGATTTAGTGAGAACAAAAAGAGAAATGGATTTTCTTCTGCAGGGCTTCATAAGTCAGCAGAATTCATTAATGAATTAAAATGAAATGGTTTGGGCACTACATCATTGAGATTAAACCAGAAAGACACGTTTTCTGTTCTGAGTAAAGATGGAAATATGGAAGGTAAAAAGTAAAAATACATTCAATAAGCAAAAACAATGTCAAAAATAACATACCAAAAACATCCTAACATAAATTTAAAAGCAAAAAAAATACTAAACTCGGAAATTAGGCCTACCAGTTTAGCACATTGACACTGAACTGTGTATTACACAAATTACAAAATATCTGAAACGATATAGAAGCTTGACTAAATCTGCAACATAACTGATTGCAATTAAGCTTAATTAAAGTCAATTAATTTGGACTGATGAGATTGATCATAAAATGTATTACAACAATACCATTGTTGTAAACCAGAGTTTTCTTGGAAGCATGTTCGGTTTAGTTTATGTAAACCTCAGTGAAAGACTCAGAACACATCGGAGATAAATTTCAAATGAAAGGCAAACAACTTAGCTATGTAATTAAATCTCCATTCACTTAAATGAGTAAAATATAATTTTGACTTTAAATTAGCAAGAATAAATTACGTCCTCTACAGTCCAAATTAAAGTATTATCTGGACTGGAAATGTAATTTAATGAAATTACTCAAAACTACAGAAATGTATTGATTGGTTCCCTTTTTAAAGAACATGTAAAGTAAACTAAATATTTATAAGTTACAAATATATTTAGGAGCTAGAAATGACAGGCTGAAGGAAGTTTTGTTTAAATTTTGCACAGCATACCATTCATAGCTAGCGTGAAAGACCTTCCGTTTCAAGCCTTTGCCCTTTACCTTGATGAGGCCAATGTTTTCTAGTGGAGGTTTGGGAAGAAGAAGAAATATCACAGCATTTCTTTCTTTAAAGTGAAGAAAATGAAGCAAAAAATGAATTGGACAAGAAGGGGAGAAAAGGGAAAAAGAGAACAGGCGTGAGAAATGATACAAATAGTAAAAGTTGAAGGGTATTAATAATAAATGTGCAGAACAGAGAGATAATGAGCAGAAATCCTGACGCCAAACCCACCAGCTACTTCAAAACAGAAGTTACAGCTGACAATTACACAGTGGACAAAGCACGATATTCAGAGAACAATAACTTGAATATTATATACTCTTTAAAAAACCAAAAGAGACATATAGTTGGAATGCACAATTAGATTTTCTTTGCTTTGACTTTTCAGGCCGTGCCAGAGTCAGATTTAAAATACCAAATATTATGGTTGGAGCAAGCATATCAACAATACAAAGATGATCCATTAAAACACTACACCCAAACTGGAAGTCTACACATCTCTTAACAGCATTGGAGTAAGCACCTACATGTAATAGAATTTATCTCTGAGTGTGTCACACAACAGTAAGTATATCTAGGAAGGGATGTGTCTTGAAGCATTCCACTGACTCAAGATTCTCATTTCAGTCCAGCAATTTCAATCGAGATGTTCATATTATGGAGGTTAAGAGTCTCCAGGGACTGTACTTCAATAGGAAATGTTAGTTAGCATCAAAACACAAATCCTGGTTTATTTTTAAATGCTTGCTGAACATTCTGGATTCTACTGAGAAGAGCACATTCATTAAAATACAAATACAAAATTATATGTTCAGCGTAAACATCTGTGGGAGGCTGAATAAACACTTAAAAAGTATCAGTTTACAATGATAATTTCCTTACATATTACTATATAGCTAATACTTGCAATAGAGACAAAGACAAAGATGTTCATATAATATTCAAAATGCTCATTATGCAAACTAAGCATTCAAAGAGGTACATAATTGATCGATATGGACTTCAGTATGGCATTCGACAACGTTCCCCATGGGAGACTGGTTAGCAAGGTTAGATCTCATGGAATGCAGAAAGAACTACTGATTTGGGTACAGAACTGGCTTGAAGGTAGAAGACAGATGGTGGTGGAGGAGGGTTGTTTTTCAGACTGGAGCCCTGTAACCAGTGGAGTGCCACAATGATCAGTGCTGGGTCCACCACTTTTCGTCATTTATATAAATGATTTGGATGTGAGCATAAAAGGTATAGTTACTAAGTTTGTAGATGACAACAAAAATTGGAGGCATAGCGGACAGCAAAGGTTACCTCAGATTACAAAGGGATTGGAGTTTAATTCAGATAAATGCGAGGTGCTGCGTTTTGGGAAAGCAAATCTTAGCAGGACTTGTATACTTAATGGTTAGGACCGAGGGAGTGTTACTGAACAAAGAGACCTTGGAGTGTATGTTCATAGCTCCTTGAAAGTAGAGTCACAGGTAGGTAGGATAGTGAAGAAGGTATTTGGTATGCTTCCCTTTATAGGTCAGAGTATTGAGTACAGGAGTTGTGAAGTCATGTTGCAGCTGTACAGGACATTGGTTAGGCCACTTTTAGAATATTGTGCGCAATTCTGGTCTCCTTCCTACTGGAAGGATGTTGTGAAACTTGAAAGGGTTCTGAAAAGATTTACAAGGATGTTGCCAGGGTTGGAGGATTTGAGCTATGTGGAGAGGCTGAATAGGCTGGGGCTGTTTTCTCTGGAGTGTCGGAGGCTGAAGTGTGACCTTATCAAGATTTATAAAATCATAAGGGACATGGATATTATAAATAGACAAAGTCTATCCCTCTGAGGTGGGGGAGTCCAGAACTAGAGGGCATAGGTTTAGAGTGAGAGGGGAAAAATATAAAAGGGACCTAAGGGGCAACGTTTTCATGCGGAGGGCGGTGAATGAATGGAATGAGCTGCCAGAGGAAGTGATGGAGGCTGGTACAATTGCAACATTTAAAAGGCATCTGGATGGGTGTATGAGTAGGAAGGGTTTGGAGGGATATGGGCTGGGTGTTGGCAAGTGGGACTAGATTAGGTTGGGATATCTGGTCGGCATGGACGAGTTGGATTGAGGGGTCTGTTTCCGTGCTGTACATCTCTATGACTCTATGGCACTGTAGCAATAGGAACAGGGTAATTGCTACAAATGCCAGAGCATTTATGCCAATTCATGTTGGAATTATAATTTCCCATATCAGATATACCAACATGCCTTTTTCAGATAGGTAGATAGAAGAGGGATAAGAGATCAATGTGACTATTTTAATGAATTCAGTTTTAATGGATTGCTCTGCTTAAAAAAAAAGTTTACTTGAAAGAGGAAAGATCAATTGATTTAGGATCCAAGGCAGTTAATAAACCTGCAGCCAAATCCAACAAGATTGTTCGGCAAAATGACTGAGAACTTAATCTAATGGCTGCCTAGTTTATGTCAAATAAGCTTGAAAAAGCTGTTAAACCAACAACTGTTCTGTGGAGAATGTTAATTTACTCACCACAGATGCATTCATAGTTACTTATGAAGATAGCACTTTTCCAATTAACAAGAACATTCTCTGCAGCTGTATGGAGAAAATGTCCCATTAAATCTAAACAGATTATAGTTCCTTCTCCGCTCAATCTCCAAAATTAAGTGGAAAGCCTTATTCGGAATACAATTTCAATTCTTTCCAGAGGACAGCAGTCGAGCACATTTAAACTCAAACAGTTTCATTATAGAACATAAAGTAAAGTAGGAATCAGAGTAAAGGAAATGCTTTAAATTCTCTTTCAGGAGAGTCACCATGCACATCACACTTTGTTTTGGAGGGTAGTAATTCCCAAATGTGCAAATGTGGTAGTCGTTTCATCTGCTGGAAGATCCTATAACAGTAGATTAAATGAATGATCCAATGTTTTTTTTTGTTAGTAGATCGAAACAGGAATAATGACTGTGACATTAGGGAAACTCTATCCTCCTCAGACTTTTAGCATCCAATTGAACCAAACTATAGACTACACCTATATTTACTGAAGAATGAATAATGCTAGGTATTGAAGTTCTGAAAAATTTAGGTAGCAATTATAATTTAAACATTTTCAATTATGAAAGTGACACTTCAACTGGGTCAAAGACACACTTGCAAAGTGAGGTGGACCCAGAGATAGCAACACTCAAGACAGCAGATGTGAAGAGAACATGGACAGACAGCAGCATCTAAAATAATTATCCAGTCCAGTTTCAATGCCTCAGAGTTTACCAACAATGTTCTGACAGAAATCAAAGCACCACATTATAGCAAAAATAAATCAGTGACTGTCTAGGGAATATTTTACTTCCTGATCTTTCAAATCTTGTCTAACTTGGTAATAATTATGTTCTTACAGGTCGGAATAAAGTTTGCTAGCAATAATAAAATTTATTGGGGGCTGTAATCTTTATTAATTATAAATTGAAAAATAAAAGGGTCAGATGCTGGGTTGTGCTTGCAGAACGTGGAAGCTCTTGGATGTCAATATGGTCTAGGGAAAATGCATCTGCTGTAAATGTATGCAGCTTCAGGAGTGTTGGTTTATTCAGAGTTTGACACTGAGCTACAGACACTGCAGCACATCTGGGAAGGATGAAAAATGGCCTGCACACTGTTCCAGATGTCTACACCCTCAGTGTGTTCTGATTTGGTCACTGGCCAGGACAGTGTGACTCTAAGTAAGGCAGGTATAGGGATCGACAACATTAGAAGTAAAAGAAGCTCAACCTTTGCAATGGTCCAATAGGTTCAGTGAGCTTGCAGTCAGTATGGGTTAAAGTAGGGGCTGCAGGGTGGATGAGCAAACTGACCATTGTATTGGAGTCCATTAACACAGGGGTAATAATTAGGAATACAGTGGTATAATCAAGGGGATAGAAATAGTTCTCTGCAGCCAAGTTTAAAAGCTCAGATACTAATTTGCCTGTCTGTACCAGGGTTTAAGACATCTGCTCTGAGCTGGAGAGGAACTTGCTGCAGGTTGTGTTCTATGCAGGTATTAGGTATGGCTATAAAGCAGCTTCTATTTAGGGAACAAAGGCAGCCAGGAAACAAATTGAAAAAGCAGAATCCCAAAGGTAATAATCTCTGAATTGGTACCTGACACATGAGCAAATTGACCTATGGCAAATAAGATTCTAGCGCTCCAAAGATTGGTGTGGGAAACGGGTTTTGATTCTCGGAGCACTGATTGGGTCTGTACTGAGTAAAGTAGGAGCCTTACCAATGGGATAGTCCTCATCTGATCCATGTTGAGGTGAATGTTCCAGTGAATCATAATATTAGGGCTGGAGATAGGCCTTTAAACTAAATGGAAGGTGAATCAAATGCAGGAAGATGGGATTAAAGAAAGAAAACAAGGCAACTGTTAAGGTGGCAATACAGGAAGTGATTATCAGAAGCAGGCAGGAAGGGACAGACATACAAACAAGAATGTGCTGACAAATAAGCCAAAGATTGCAAAAGATGACAAAAAAATGAAAGCAAATAGTATTAGTAACAATAAACAAATTGACAGTTCAAATAGCAATGAACATTTATGACCTGATGGTCATTACAAAGACATGGCAACAAGATGATAAAGGCCGAGACAGAAATATTCAAGGGTATATGACATTTCAGAAGGGCAGGAAGCTAAGTAAAGGTGAAAGAGTAGCTACAGATGATATTTGTACAATAGAAATAAGGATGATCTTCGTTCTAAAGGCCAAGATGTACAATCAGTTTGGGTAAAGAAAGAAACAGCAAAGGAAGGTAAGTTACATGTGGAAGTAGTTCATAACCTCTTAATAGAAACCATGCTGTAGGATGATGCGTACAAGAAGAAATAAGGGCAATTACAGAAAGATATGGTAATAATCGTGGGTGATTTTAATATGCATGTAGATTCAGCAAATCAGATTGAAAGAGGTAGCTTGGGAAATGAGCATTTATCAGGATAATTTCTGCAGCCAAACAGAGAACAGGTAACTCTAGAACTGGTAATAGATTAGATTAGATTACTTACAGCATGGAAACACGCCCTTCGGCCCAACAAGTCCACACCGACCCTCCGAAGAGCAACCCACCCAGACCCATTTCCCTACATTTACCCCTTCACCTAACACTATGGGCAATTTAGTACGGCCAATTCAACTAACCTGAGGTGGGCATTGAACCTGAGTCTCTGGTGCTGTGAGGCAGCAGTGCTAACTACTGTGTCACCGTGCCACCCACTAATGTACAATGAACTGAGATTAGTTTATGGCCTTCTAATAAATTCATCCCTAGCTAGCAACGATGATCAAATGAGTGAATTGTGCACACAGTTCAGGGCAGATGAGTGGGTCTCATGCTAGTGGTTTATTTTTAAGTAAGGGAAATTCTGGGGCATGAAGGCAGCAGGCTAACATGAATTGAGAAATTAGATTAAGGGATAGGTCCATGGAGATACAATGGCAGAAATGTAAGGAGATATTTCATACCTCTGCAGATTGTTATACTGAGCATGTCAGAAGACAGAATGAAATCTCACTTAACAGATCATTTTTGAAGTTGGTTAATGCGTGGTGGTTAGTTACTATAATATATTCGTACATGGTTGCATATGTTCTTTAACAAGAGAACATAAGTTTATTGCAGAAAAGAAATGAACATAGTGTTATTCAAAAAGATAAAACAGTTAGAAAGATCATAACACAAACATCAAAACAAAGTTTCAACCTGTTTCCCCAACATTACTCTTTACAAAAGCACAATCTCTGAGAAATATTGCTCACTTCTTAGCTTGTTAAATCTTTACTCAACGAACACTTCATCCAGTTTCCTTTTGTTGGGTTATTGAGATCATTTAAAAAAAAGACTCCTTTCAGAGTCTGTTGGCGTGAACTTTTCAGAGTTATGATAGCCAAAACTTTCTCAATTTAACAAATGAAAGATTCCTGTCCAAAGTGTCCTGTCTTGGAAGTTCCACAGGCTAGGAACCACTTACAATGATATGACTGGCCCCCGTGAACTGACTAGCTTCTCCTGCCTCCTGTTCTGAACTGAACTCTGCATACTTCTTAATTTAAAAGCTTTGAACTTACTGGTTTTATGTTTTTATTCTGCCTGTCATAAACCCAACAATATAAATATTTCATCCATTAACACTACAGGGATTCTCCCAGACACTACACTGAAATCACATGCTTTCTGGGAACTGATTGTTTAGGTCACTGTTCCAAATTTACTTCCAGGTCTTTTTAATAGAACTAACTCACATTCATCTGCCTTTACTTTGAATATGTTATACATATTTGTAAGATATATTCCAAGGAGAAAGATATACTTTAGGGAAAGGATACACTGTTCTTCACTATATAAGGATAGTATCCAGGAGTATCAAATACAAAAAGCACATACTACCACCTACATTAGTTGCAGATCAGAAGATTGGATAGAACATAAAAAATAGCAAAGAAAAAGGATAAAAGTTGCAAGGAAAAGAATAATAATGGAAAAATTAAGAGTATGAGAGAAAGACAACTAGAAATATGAAAACAGTTAAGTTTCTACAGATATTTAGAAGTGAAAACAGTAATGTAAATGTTTTTTTACACAAGGAGAGTCTGATGAATTAATAATAGTTAATAAATAAATGGTAGATGAATTGAATAGATATTTTGCATCTGTCTTCAATGAAGATGATGCATATAATTTTCAAGAAATAAGTATGAATTAAGAGCTTAAAGGGAGTAGAACTAAAACCTGACATGTTCCCACATCATAATGGAAATCATTCCAAAGTCAAAAATTGCTGTTGAGATATTAATTTTAATTTTCCAAAACTTCCTAGATTCTGAAAAGGTCTGATGTGATTAAGAAATAGTGAATGTAAATCTGGTATTTAATAAATTTGGGATGCAGAAACTAGGAAACCACAGGTCAAATATCTGTCAACGGGAAATATGTTGGAACCCGTTACAAAAGAAATTGCAGCAGGCATTTTGAAACTTGTATTCAGTTAGGGTCAACATTCTTTCATGGAAGGGAAAAACTTTTTGACTAATTTATTAGAGATTATTTATTAAAGATTTTCAGGATCTATCAAGCAATGTGAATTAAGGGGAATCTGTGGATGTGGTATACTTAAGATTTTTAAAGAGAAATTTATTAAAGTGCCACATCAAGTGCCACTGCATAAATTAAGAACTCATAGTGTAGGGTAACATATTGCCATAGAGAGGGGCTCAGTTAGATAACAGGGACTGGAACGTAGGCATAAATGGGTCATTTTAGATTGGCAAAATTGAATGAGGAGTGCCACAGGGATCAGAAATGGGAACTCACATTTTCACAATCTCTATTAATGACCTGGATGACAGAATCAAATAAATGGTGCAGAAACTGAAACTACTGGAGAAACTCAGCAGGCCTGGCAGTATCTGTAGAATGATTAGGCAAAAGTGAGGACTCCAGATGCTGGAAATCAGAGTCTAGATTAGAGTGGTTTGGAAAAGCACAGCTGGTCAGGCAGCATCCAAGGAGCAGGAAAATCGACATTTCGGGCAAAAGCCCTTCATCAGGAATGAAGGCAGGGAGCCTCCAGGGTGGAGATCTCTTTGCAGAATGATTGCAGAGTTAATGTTTCAAGTCTAATGACCCCTGTTCAGATCTGATAGTAGTTAGGAAAAAACAAATTTATGGTTGATTTTACAGAATCATAGCATGCCTACATTGTGAAAGCAGCTAAAAATGTGTTGCTGGAAAAGCACAGCAGGTCAGGCAGGCTATTTGACACATCAAGTCCACACCAACCCTCTGAACAGCATCCCTCCCAGACCTACCCCTCTACCCTAACCATGTAACCCTGCACATCCCATACCTAACCCACCTAGTCTACACACCTTTGGACATAATGAGCAATATAGCATGCCCAAAACACCGAATGTGCACGTTTGTACTGTGGAAGATTTTCTGAAGACACAACGGTAGGTAGGAAAGTAAGTTGCCAAGAAGACATAAGGTATCTACAAAGAGACACAGATAGGTGAGTAATCAAAATTTTGGAGCATGAAATGTAGTGTGGGAAAATGTGAACTTGTCCATTTTGGCAGAAAGATAAAAAAAAGCATATTATTTAATGAGGAGAGATGGCACAATTTTAAGTATCTTATATAAGCTTCCTCCTTTTTCTTTAACAAATTCTTGATATCTCTTGACATCTGGAGTTCCCTGGATTTGCTGCCTTTGCCCTTCACTCTTGGAGGAACACGCTGCTCCTAAATGCTCACTGTATTACTTTTAAAAGACTCCCAGTTTCCAAATGTAGACCTATCTACAAGTAGCTGCTATGCAAGTATTTGCCAAATCCTATCTAGTGATATTAAAATTGGCCTTCCTCCAATTTAGACACATCTTCGTCATTATCCTTATCTGGAGTAATGTATGTAGTTTTGGTCCCCTTATGTAAGGAAAATATTATTTCATTGGAGGAATTGAAAGAAGGCTCACCTGGGTGACTCCCAGCATGGAAGGATTGTCTTGAAGTTGGGACTCTATTCACTGGAGTTTAGAAGAATGAGAGGTAATCACATTAAAACATGCACAACTTTTAAGGGGCTTGACAGGATAAATGCTGAGAGGATGTTTCCCCTCATGAGAGAGTCTAGTACCAGAGTACACAGTCTAAGAATAAAAGACCAAGATAGAGTCATAGAGATGTACAACATGGAAACAGACCCTTCGGTCCAACTCGTCCATGCCGACCAGATATCCCAACCCAATCTAGTCCCACCTGCCAGCACCCGGCCCATATCCCTCCAAACTCTTCCTATTCATACACCCACCCAGATGCCTTTTAAATGTTGCAATTGCACTAGCCTCCACCACTTCCTCTGGCAGCTCATTCCATACACGTACCACCCTCTGCGTGAAAACGTTGCCTCTTTGGTCTTTTTTATATCTTTCCCCTCTCATCCTAAACCTAAGCCCTCTAGGTCTAGACTCCCACACCCCAGGAAAAAGACTTTGTCTATTTATCCTATCCTTGACCCTTGTGTTTTTTAAACCTAAGGTCATCCCTCAGCATCGGACGCTCCAGGGAAAACAGCCCCAGCCTATTCAGCCTCTCCCTACACCTCAAATCCTCCAACCCTGGCAACATTCCTGTAAATCTTTTCTGAACCCTTTCAAGTTTCACAACATCCTTCCAATAGGAAGGAGACTAGAATTGCACGCAATATTCCAAAAGTGGCCTAACCAATGTCCTGTATAACTGCAACATGATTGCCCAACTCTGACCAATAATGGAAAGCATACCAAAAGCTTTCTTCACTATCCTATCTACCTGCGACTCTACTTTCAAGGAGCTATGAACCTGCACTCCAAGGTCTCTTTGTTCAGCAACACTCCCTAGGACCTTACCATTAAGTGTATAAGCCCTGCTAAGTTTTGCTTTCCCAAAATGCAGCATCTCACATTTATCTAAATTAAATTCCATCTGCCATACCTCAGCCCACTGGCCCATCTAATCAAGATCCCATTGTAATCGGAGGTAACCTTCTTCACTGTCCACTACACCTCCAATTTTGGTGTCATCTGCAAACTTACTAACTGTGCCTCTTTTGCTCACATCCAAATCATTTGAAGAGGAATTTTTTCTGTCAGAGGGTTGAGTTTCTTTGAAAGATGTTACCACAGAATCTGTGTGGGCAGAGTCCTTGTGTATATCTAAGGTTGAGATAGATTGATTCTTGATCAATAGAGAAATCAAAAGTCCTGGGGAAAACACAGGAATGTGATCACGAGGAACAACCACAATTCTATTGAATGGCAAAGCATGCTTAAGTGGTTAAATGGCCCACTCCCAGTCCTATTTCTTATGGTATTATGGTCTTGGGTTTTGGCAGTGTTATCTAAATGATACAGAAGGAAAGGTGAGTTAGAAGGTTCTGATTTAATGTATAACAATGTTTGCTGCAATGTGAATGTCATAATTAAAATTTTAAGGGGGAGTATAGTTATTAGCATTCATGTTCTTTGATTTTTATGCAGTAATATTATTTGGATTTACACTATGAACCTCGCAGTCTTATCTATTTACTAACTATTTGGGCCTCACATTAATACAAAACGCCACTGGTCTCTACGGAGATCATAATACTTAGCATTATTGGCTCTGCTACTTTTAATGACCATGTACCATTGAGGATAAATGTCAATCTGATCAAAATATCATTGTCTATGTCCTATTTGACACTAAGGGCAGAACCTTAACACAACAGACTTGCATGCAGCTGACAAACCTGAATTTTTGCCATTGCACTTCTAACAGCTACAATATTAGCATTTAGCTTCTGGGCTTCTTGACTAATCACCATGTGTGGGATGACACAGTACCTGTTAAAGACTAGACTTCTAGTCAAAGAGATACTCAGATTAGAATGACTGAACTGTACATTTATTGCTGAACCTTCAGCAACCATAGAAATGGCATCCTCACCAGGTCTCCGACTTTTACCCGGAGATCCTGTTGAGACATCTGAAGGACTGAAGTGAGATTATGTGCAGTAAGCTCTTTGGATCTGGATACAGTACACTAAAGTAATTCATGATTTCAGAAAGAGATGAGAAATGTGTGTCAAAATGCATAAATCCTCCACACACTGGCTTTTCCAGCATTCTCCTGCACACCTCTCAGGTTAAAGGTGGCACAGTGGCTCAGAGGTTATCACAGCTTCCTCAAAGCGTCAGGGACACAGGTTGGATTCCAGTCTCTGACCACAGTCTGTGTGTAGTTTGCACATTCTCCCATGGGTTTCCTCTGGGCACTCCAGTTTTGTCTCACAGTCCAAAGATGTGCAGGTCAAGTGAATTGGCAATGCTAAATTGCCCATAATGTTAGGTGGATTAGTCAGAGGGAAATGGGTCTGGATGGGTCACTCTTCGGATTGTCGGTATGGACTTGTTGGGCTGAAGGGCCTGTTTTACGCTGTAGGGAATCTAATCTAATCAATACATCTCGCAACTCCAAGTACTGCTCTCTCATAGCACCTCTTCATATCCTCATCCTCAAAGCCAGCATTGAAATTCACCAATCTTTGTGTCATCTCACTCAGGTTTAGCCGCTTTCCACTATGTTGTTCTTCCCTCCTCCATAAATAATTCATTTCTTATACTCCGTTCTCTACCTTCTCTCCTTGCAAGAAATGCAGAACTCCATGAAGGAACAGAAAACCAGAGCAGGACCTCCAGAGAGCCTGAGGGCCAATGGCTCTGCATGCTACATGGTAAACCGGGAAGTTTCTGTCTCTGTTCCATGTGGATACAGATATCAGTTATGACTGATCATGAATGCCTAAACATTATGAAGCACTAGTGCTCACATGGGAAGAGACAGGTGCCTGCAGACCCTATTTTGGGGTCTCACCAACTTTGTGATGTGCTCATTTCCTCTGCCTGGTGGAGTGATTGAAGCGCAGGCCACTACTGCTCCTATTGCTCTTCTTGTTCTGAATGAAAAACCCAAGATAGAACTGCATATACTTTTCCCATGCCACAAAGTGCAGACCATCAGTAGGGGAACGTAAGTCAAGGTGAATGAAGTTCAAGACATAAGAGGTGTCTTCTATGAAGTTGGAAATCGGCTATTAAACGGTGAAAGCACATTGTTAGAAGTGCTCTGAGAACCAGTCCCTCACCTTGGATTGGCAGTTCTATTGAGAAAACACTCCACACTGCGACCTTGCCTGGTACCTTCCACAGAACTAAGTAAACCTATGCATAGGGTGTTAAAGTTAGAATGTTGGGTTAAGTACAGAGTTAATTGGTCATTTAAAAATTAGTTACTTATGAGCAGTTCGACTTGCATTTGTGCTTGCCTGCAAACCACTTGAATAAAACCTGGAAGTGATCTAAATCAAGCAGAGTTCATTGACACTTTTGGGGTTTAACTTCCTGAACACACCTGAACAGTTAAAATTCTGCTCCAAGTTTCATTTTTTAAAATTAATTCTATCTAAGTCAATTTCCAATGGCCCACTATCCATAACGAATCGAATTCAAAATCTGTGTCTTTGCCTACAATTTCCACTTAGTGTTTTTCTCCCTGCCTTTATACCTCTTCCAGCCCCATGTTAATGTCTGCTCACCTGACTCTGGCCTCATTTTCCCCTGTTCTAGTTCTCGCTTTCTAATCTTTTTTGTTATAGGACTTTCAAGTACCTGAGCCTCATACTTTTGGATCCTCACTAAAACTTACCACATCTTACTTCTCTCTCCTCAGTCACCTCAGGAGTCAGTTAGTTCAGCTGGCTGAATGGATAATTTGGATGCAAAGTGATGCCAATAGTGTTCACGTGTACAATTCCCACACTGAAGTTACCAGGAAGGACTCTCCTTCTCAACCTTTCCTCTTGCCTGAGCCATGGTCTCCCTCAGGTTAAACCACCTGTCATCGCTCTCTAATAAAGGAAAAGCCCTATGGTTTGCTAAGACTACGGCAACCTTACATCTACAGTCATCTCCTTCAGCTCTTCACCCTTCTGCGATCCCTAACCTCACCTGCGTTGAGAGATACTTTGGACATGGTATAATTGCAAACTCAAGATTACTCCTAACTCTTTATTTACCATCCAGTAACTGTATCCACAGAGAAACCTTTGAAGGCCAGAGGTTTGTTTTAAATTTTAGTTTTGAAACTTTCAAAAGAAAACAAATAACAACTTGAATTCCTATAGTGTCTAACATTGTAAAACAAGCTAAGTTAATTGACAAAGCATTAACAAGCAAAATTTTAATGCTCAGCATTGAGCCATTAGGACACATTACAAAAGACTTTGATCAAAGAGGTAGGTTCTAAGCAAAATCTTAAATGAGGAAAGAGATGTAAAAGTGCAGAGAAAAATTCCATAGTTTAGGGGCTTGACAAATGAGGGCTGCAGATCTGGAGACGTCATGAGGAATTTAAGACAAGAATTTTAAAATGGAGTCAGTGCTTAATTAGGAGCTAATGTAAATCAGTAAATGAAGAAGTGATTAAATGTGGGGTTTTCTTAATGCAATTAGTTTTTGCATTGCATGTAATATTGAAGAGAAATCTCACTTGTGAAATTACAGCTGTTTCAGTTGTGAAGAACTGCAGTTAAAACTAGGATATTATGGCATATGGTGGAAAACGCCTCAACAGATTATCCTTTGTATTTAATCACGGCAATACTTCTCTTTCACTTAATGCTGTAGTTAATTCGACAAAATGCTACAATTCTTCTCATGTTATCAAAGGGTTAAAGGACATTGGGTCAAGTTAGGTCATGTATAGCAGAGCTTTAGATGACTTCAAGTATATGCTGGCTAGGACATACTGAACAGGCCAGCAGTATGTTGAATAGTTACATGTAGATGTAATACAACGCATGGATGAGTGTTCCATCAGCAGGAAGCAGGAACGGAATTGAACGATAATGTAAAGGTGACATAGGTATAATCTAGGTGAATGAGGCAAATCAATTTTGATAACATGAGAAGAATTGTAACATTTGTAGAATTAACTACAGCATTAAGTGAGAGAGAAATATTGCCTTGATTAAATACAAAGAATAATATTTTGAGGCATTTTCCCCCTTCTGCCATAATATCCTAGTTTTAACTGCAATTCTTCAAAACTGAAAGAGCTGTAATTTCACAAGTGGGATTTCTCTTCAATATTACATGCAATGCAATAACTAATTGCATTAAGGAAACCCCACATTTATTGCCACATGGATGCAGACTTGTTGTTGTATTCTCTGGCATGAACATAACATAGCAATTCTCTATTCCATCCTTGTGTTGAGCAAGGAAAACTACTGACAGCAAGATTTTTCTTATGAGTGTAGACACGCCACAACCTCCAAAGAAATTAAAAAATCAGTGACTAGATAATAATTCACTTATACTTCTTATTGGTAATAAATTAATCACAATGAGTTTTCATACAGCATTATCAATTGTGGTTAATCATGTTTTGCAGTGTGTTTGAATATATTGTTAAAAATCACACATCACCAGGTTATAGTCCAACAGGTTTCATTGGAAGCACTAGTTTTCATCACTATCACCTGATGAAGGAGCGTCGCTCCGAAAGCTAGTGTGCTTCCAATTAATCTGTTGGACTATAACCTGGTGTTGTGTGATTTTTAACTTTGCACACCCCAGTCCAACACCGGCATCTCCAAATCATGAATATATTGTGATTGGTTAAATTCTCTTCAGAAACAATTTTGAATTGTGTCTTTAAAGTGACTTCCTCTTTTCAAAAAAAGATAATACAAGGCAGATTACACCATCTATATGCATAATATCAGAATGAAATTTTAGATCCACTAGTCTCTCCAAATATACAAACAAACTCAGGAGCTAAGGGTTTCTTTTTCATCTATGTGTTCATTTTAATTTTCTCATTTGATATTATGGATTGAAGTAGTAAGCTGAAAACTCAATGATGTCAACAGTGATAGTAACCCTGGCTACAAGCTCAAGGTTGCCTGGAGGAGAATGCCAAATTGAGAGTGTAAACTTTACCTTTGTGGCAAAATGAAAAAATAATTGAAAGGAAGTAAAGGGCATCTGACCTGTAACTTATATAATTGGTATGGATGAATGATCATTAGAGGTTTTCAGTTTTCTCATTTTGTAGAAGGATTTGACAAACCAAGTGCTTAGCTGGCCCATGCGAACTCTTGGTACAGCCTCGTAAGTCTACATTATCTCATAATCATGATCTATGTTACTAGTCTTGTAAATTCCTTAGCGTAAAGTCCCTATTCAAACACTTTAAAAATTATTCATAGAACTAGCTTTCACCACTTTTTCGGGATAGTTTAGACCCCAACAACTTGGTGAAAAAAAAAGTCTTCTCTCTCCTACAGCTGTTGCTCATTATTTCATATTTACGACCTCTAGTTATTGACCTATTCAACAGAAGGAATAATTCTCTATACTTACTCGTGAAAAATGTCTCTCTTTCAAAACCTTCAATAGGTCCCTCATAAACTTTCCTATTCCAAGAATAAAAGTCTTGATTTTTTTTAACCTATCTGCATAACGAAAGTCTGCCATCTCTGGTAGCTCTGATAATCTACACTTATATAGCTAAAAATCGCACAACACCAGGTCATAGTCCAACTGGTTTAGTTGTAAATACAAGCTTTCGGAATGCTACTCCCTAGTCAGGTAGCAGCGCCCTGAAAGCTTGGACTTCCAAATAAACCTGTTGGACTATAACATGGTGTTGTGCGATTTTTAACTTTGTCCATCCCAGTCCAACACCAGCACCTCCAGATCATGGCTACATCTATATAGTTTCTAAGAGACAAAAAAAAAACTGCAGATACTATCTGGCTTGCTGTGTTCTTCCAGTCTCCTACTTGTCTACTATATAGTTTCTAAGACTAACTATTAATCAATTGGATGCAACACAGAATTGTTATTTCACAACACTCCAACTGAGAACTAACTGGTATGATCTCTTTGCATTTGTATAATAAATATATCATTATTTATAAACCTAAACAACCTGTATGCTTTCTCAAATCACCTACTTCAATGATAACCCTGTAGATCAGATGGTAGTCAAAGGAAACGTACAAAAATTATGGCACTTGGATTAACAAGGTCTGTGTGACAAAGAATATGATTTAGAGTCATAGAGTCAGAGATGTACAGCATGGAAACAGACCCTTTGGTCCAACTCATCCATGCTGACCAGATATCCTAAATTAATCTAGTCCCATTTGCCAGCACTTGGGCCCACGTCCCTCTAAGCTCTTCCTATTGATGTACCTAAATGTTGTAATTGTACCAGCCTCCACCTCTTCCTGTGGCAGCTCATTCCATACATGCACCACCCTTTGCTTGAAAATATTGTCCCTTTTAAATCTTTCCACTCTCACCCTAAAACTCTGCCCTTTAATTCTAGACTCCCCAACCCAGGGAAAAGGCCTTGTCTATTTACCCTACCATGCCCCTCATGGTTTTATAAACCTCTATAAGGTCACCCAATAGCTCCAGGGAAAACAGCCACAACCTATTCAGTCTCTCCCTACAGTCCAAGGTCTCTAACCGTGGCAACATTCTTGTAAATCTTTTGTTAAACCTATCAAGTTTCACACTATCCTTCCTATAGGAGGGAGACCAGAATTGCACACAATATCCCAAGAGTGGCTTAACCAATATCCTGTACAGACACAATATGACTTCCCAGCTCCTATACTCAATGCTCTGACCTCCCAACTCCTCTACTCAATACTCTGACCAATAAAAGAAAGCATACAAAACGCCTTCTTCACTATCCTATATACCTGAGACTTCACTTTCAAGGAACTATGAACCTGCACTCCAAGGTCTCTTTGCTCAGGAACACTCCCCAGGACCTTACCATTAATGGATACATCTTGCCCTGATTTGCCTTTCCAAAATGCAGCACCTCACATTTATCTAAAATGAACTCCATCTGCCACTCCTCAGCCCACTGGCCTATCTGATCAAGATCCTGTTGTGCTGTGAGGTAACCTTCTTTGCTGTTGACTACACCTCCAATTTTGGTGTCATCTGCAAACCTGCTACCTATACATCCTATGTTCAGATCCAAATCATTCATATAAATGAAGAAAAGCAATGGACCCAGCACCGATCCTTGTAGCACACCATTGGTCATAGGCATCCAGTCTGAACACAACCCTCCACCACCTCCTGTCTTCTAGCTTTGAGCCAGTTCTATATCCAAATGGCAAGTTCTCCCTGTATTCCATGCGACCTAACATGCTAACCAGTCTACCATGAGGAACCTTGTTGAATGCCTTACTGAAGTCCAAATAGATCATGACCACCACCCTGCCCTCATCAACTTTCTTTGTTGTTTCTTCAAAAACTCAATCGTTAGCGAGACATGATTTTCCATGCACAAAGCCATGTTGACAATCCCTAATTAGTCTTGCCTATCAAAATACATGTAAATACAGTCCCTTAGGATTCCCTCCAAAAACTTGCCTACTGCCAATGTCACGCTCACTAGTCAATAGCTCCCTGGCTTTTCCTTACCACCTTACTTAAATACTGGCACCATATTAGCCAACCTCCAGTCTTCCAGCACCTCACCTGTGATATTGATGATCCAAATATCTCAGCAAGGGTCCAGCAATCACTTCCCTAGCTTCCCACAGAGTTCTCGGGTACACCTGATCAGATGCTGGGAATGTTTCCACCTTTATGCACTTTAAGACACTCAGCACCTCCTCCTCTGCAATATGGACACTTTTCATGATGTCACCATCTATCTCCCCACATTCTATGTCTTTTATGTCCTTCTTCACAGTAAACACTGTTGCAAAATACTCATTTGCTATTTCTCCAATCTCCTGTGGCTCCACACAAAGGCTGCCTTGCCTTTGAGGGCCCCTATTCTCTCCATAGTTACCCTTGGGTCCATATGTATTTATAAAATCCCTTTGGATTCTCCTTCCTTAACCCTATTTGCCAAAACTGTCTCATGTAGCCTTTTTGCCCTCCCAACTTCCCTCTTAACTATACTCCTAATGCCTTTATACTCTTCTAAGGATTCATTTGATTTCTCCTGTCTGTACCTGACACACGCTTCCTTCTTTTTCTTAACCAATTCCTCAACTTCTCTCAGTCATCCATATTTCCCTACACCTACCAGCCTTTCCTTTTTCACCCTAACAGGAATATATTGTCTCTGGACTCTCGTTATCTCATTTTTGAAGGCTTCCTATTTTCCAGCTGTCCTTTTACCTGTGAACACTTGACAATTCTTGCTTAATACCATCAATATTAGCCTCCCTCCAATTTAGAACTTGAACTTTTAAATCCTGTTTCTCCTTTTCCATCACTATTTTAAATCTAAAAGAATAATGGTCGCTGGCCCCAAAGTGCTCTCCCACTGACACCTCAGTCACCTGTCCTGCCTTATTTCCCAAGAGGAGGTCAGGCTTTGCAGCTTCTCGAGTGGGAACATCCACATAGTGAGTCAGAAAATTGTCATGTACACACTTGACAAATTCCTCTTCATCTAAACCCTGAACACTATGTTCAGTCCCAGTCTATGTTTGGAAAGTTAAAATCCCCTGCCATTACCACCCTACTATTCCTACAGATAAGGGACATCTCCTTACAAATTGGTTTCTCAAATTCCCGCTGATTAGTGGGAGATCTATAGTACAATCCTAATAAGGTAATCATCCCTTTCTTATTTTTCAGTTCCACCCAAATAACTCCCCTAGACATATTCCCAGGAACATGTCCCCTTAAATACAGCTGTAATGTACTTATCAAAAAATGCCAATTCCACCTCCACTCCACCCACTCCCCCCCCCCCCATACACACACGCACACGCTTCACCAACCCCCCTTTCTATCACTAATATCGCATTTGTATCCTGGAACATTTAAGCTGCCAGTCCTGCCCATCCCTGAGCCACGTCTCTGTAATTGCTATGATATATCCCAGTACCATGTTCCTGACCATGTCCTGAGCTCATCTGCCTTCCTGGTTAGGCCTCTTGCATTGAAATAAATGCAGTTTAATTTACCTCATTCTCTGTTTTGTTCCTGTGTGCCCTGACTGTTTGACTTGCTCCTTTTCTCAACTGCACCAGTCTCAGATTGATGTGTTTCCTCAGTATTTCCCTGGATTCCATGATTGGCATGTGCATGGTGATGGAATGCAGGTGGGTGGTGAAAAGAACTGTTGGAGATATGCATGGGGAGGGCACACAAGTTGGCAGTGAGATTAGTCTCAACAATCAACCAGTTGACTGAAATCTCCATGTTGGAGATCATGGAGGTAGGGGGTACAGAATGCACTGTTTGAAAGTGCGGTGAAGGCAGGTTCAATTGTAAGCATTTAAGAGAGGAGGAGATTGGTACAAAGTGAAAATGCTCCAAGCTAATGCAAATATAATGGGCCAAATGGCCTCCTTCTACACTGTGGCAATTCTGTGATACCAATATGGAAACTTCAATTTCATGCAAAATTAGGAGCATATTGTACACTTGTATACTATACACACCATGATCTTTCCAAGTACAAGAGACTTGTCAATGTGAGGGCTATTTTGAAGTTTGCTCTATTCATTTGGATTTAATGCTCCTTTCATTCACTACAATTTGCTCCCCCAGTCCCCTCCATTCACCCAATCAACACAGTCTCTTTTTATTTGGCATTACCTTCTAATTTTCTTACAAAAATGGTCTGAACTCAAAAACTATTGATTAAAGTTTATCTTACTACCCCTTATCTAGTAAGAGCTTTAAAAATTCTTAATTCGCTTCTTTATCTTCTGCATCAGCTTCAAAATAAGTCAATGGACATAATACTTATTACAGCTTACTTAAATTGTCACAAAGCTAAACTTCAATCATGATCACAGTTATTTAATTACTTCCCAGAATCTTAAGTTTACCGAGAGTAGAGAGTAGACCAACTGATAGAGAGTAGACTCTTTTCTGGAAACTGTGTTATTAGGTCCATGTATTTACCTACCTTTTGAAAGATTCTCACTATCATTAAATTCATCTAATGGGCAATATGAATTGCACAGAATATTTATATATACTTATCCTACTGCAATTTTATGACTCAATCAAAAATTTTACATTAATGGCAACTCTTCACCCTGATATTCTATGATAATTGCAGTTTTTTTCTCTTTGCTGTCATGGATTCCCAGTTATACTCAAAACTTCCTTTACTAGTAATTATACTAGCACTCAACATTATTGCATAGCTATTATAAATTAAATTACGCCAGGAGAAGAAAATAAAAACTATCGCTGAAGGGAGAAAAATGAAAACCTATGAAGGACTTATGGTCAGCTTAGCAAAGACATATAAGGAGACATGATAGATATTGGAATAAAAATTATCATCACCAACTGAAATATAGATCAGTTCAGGTTTAAATAGCATGAAGACTCAGAATTACACAAGAGGACTGCACTAAAGATGGTTCACACAAGATTGAAACAATGATTTGAACAAGCAAGATTAAAAGAGAGATCAAGAAAAATGTTCATTCTTTGATACATTTAATTTATAGGCAGTCAAATCAACAAGCTATATACAAGATTGTATGTACATGGATTGTAGAACATCCTGTGTATTACATACGTTTGCAAAGTCAGCACCACCGACATTGCTATATTTTAAGATTTTAGGGTACCAATACTGAAATTACAAATGTAAACAAAATAAGCTACTTTCACCTAATGCAATGTGGATAATCTCTGATGAGATACCAAGTAATATAGCAAAGCCCTCATGTTCTGAATTAGCTAGTCTCAGGGAAGGGTCAGGGGCATTAAAACTGGCTGCAGTGTCCTTAAAGAAAACAAATGTTCAAAGCACTTCCATTCCTGCTTTTTATATCTTGAAGCTTGCTGGAAAGATGGATGAGTGGCTGTAAGTTAAGAATACATGGGTCACTACAATGATGATTCATCCAGTGAAATAGTGTCTAGCTACTCGCAGTCTAAGCTCAGACATTATAAACTACTACTGGGTTAATGTACAGGGGCTTGCCAGTGTCCATGAAACTAAGATTCAAAAAGGAGGAAAGAAAAAGAAGTAGAGGAAAAAAAAAGTCAGACCTTTTCTTTCAAAGTTACTTCTGAAGTTAGTCAAATTATAAACATCCAAGAGCAGTAACTATAATGAAAGATAGGTGAGGAAGGAAGTCAATAAATCTTAATTTATTTGTTTTTTTTTAGAAATGAACAATGAGATAATTCTCTCATTGATTCACTATTCATAGGCATCTGGATCCTTCTGTAAGTAGTAGGTACCATTTATCTTGCTTTAACTTGTTGTGATTGTACATTTCACTATCCTACACGATAAGACAACCCTTTAAATTGCTTTGCCACTCATTTTATGTCCATACTTTCCTTTCTTTAGAAAAGAAAAATAACCTAAAAGCAAACAAACTATAAAGAAAATAATCTAGAAAACAAACTACAGTTAGATTCGATTCCATATTTGAAATTTTCATTAAAATATCCCAGAATAACTAAAAGGATTTATAAAGACAAAGTAATAAGAAATACTGCCTTGTAGGAAAACATAGTTTCTGGATACATATTAAATTCAGTACAATACATATATATGTCATATTATTTCTTCCAAATGAAACCAATTCATGGGAGGTTGCAAATTGTCATGATTTCACCTTCATCTTGTCATCAGCAACAATATAACCAGGTGGTAACATTATAAAGATCAACTGTCACAATTTTAGATAATAGGCTTTTAATATTAAAATAAGATAATTTTGGACTTCATTTAAAAAGATTGCATAATTGCTATAAATTGAAATTTAATTGGGTAAAATGTACTTCTAACTTAAGATCTTCAAACATTTATCAAGTTTAAATCAAATATGCAGTTTCCATGCTATTATTAATAAGCTATTAGTTATTCATGTAATAAATCAGGTAATGCAATGTTCATTAAACTAGCTTAATCATAATATGCTATTTTTGACAAATTTATCTGTTTCTTTATAGAAAAAGGTGCAAAAGTTCTCAGATATCATAATTGTTATTGTACTTCGTAATTAGATAAAACTGTATGATATATTCCTACTGTGTACTTTAATCATGCTAAGTGCTAATGAATTCAAATCATAACAGCACAAAGGATGCTATTCTCTTCATCGAATCTGTGCCAGTTTTCTGTAAACTAATTCAGTCAGTCCCAATCCCTCACTATGTCCCTCACAATCCAGTAAATTTCTTTCCTTCAAGCGTCTATCCAATTTACTTCTGAAGTCATTCAACATTTTAACATAGCCCTGTAAGACAGCAAGTCTCAACTGACAGCAGTAACGAAAAAAAAATCTTTTTTGCTCTCCGCTCCCCACCCCTGTATTTCCTGCTCAAAAGCCTTTTATATGCTTTTGTTCTTGTAACCATCAGCTAATTGGAACAACGTTTTGATAGGATTTGTCTCCAAAGTGTTCCATTATACTAGCGTAAAAAGTCTTTCAAAACATATGGAACTACAGCTGCTGTCTTTATGTTTGAAAGTTTGCAGTTTAAAATACAGTAAAATTGTGTTATCTAGCACCTCAACTAGAATGTTCCATGAACAAGAGTCACTATTATATTATAAAATACTGCTATCATTTACTTTTTTGTGATTATAAAGGAGTGGCTGAAGATTGAAGTATTTTTTCCATCAGTATTTGGAGTGGAAGGAATCAATGTTGGAGAGCTTCTAAGCACCTGCAATTTGCAGCATACATCAAGGCATGTTTCTGTTTCATTCCTACATTTACCACAAACTGCAAAGACTTAACTGGTATTTCTGATTTACTGGCACCACCTCATCCCAGTATGTTTCAGATAACATGTATTTTACTGTAGATGCATGTGACACATTACTTTAACTTTAAGACTGTGCTCAATAATAGCAGTATATTTCATAATTTTTTTGAAGGTCTTCAGGAAACTGTTTTGATAAGTTTCACATCTTACAAAGAACGATGATTAACTTTCACTGTTGTTTACCTGGGTTAGAATGTTTATTGAAACAGTGCTATTGAAATCATTTGGAAATCAGCTTGGAGGAATTACAATTTGTGAAAGTTAAATTAATAGATATTTGTTTATTAGCTTGGAGGATTTCAGCAATGAGTTGAGATTAACGTGTATCAACATTTCCTTGAGTAATGACTCAGCTCGAGTAATTACTCCAAACTACTTTGCCATAAAGCTATTATATTTTAAAAGAAACCTTGTAAAATATACAAAAGGAAACAAACAATTTTTGCAATGAGATTTGCAAAATAAATGTTAAAAAAGACACAAAGATAGTGAAATGTCGAAACGTTGATCTAGTTATAAATGTCATTAATGATTTTACCCAATCGAGAAACTTATTTTCCGTGTAGCACTTTCTGCTGATATTAGTTCTAAATAGTAAATATTAAATATAAACATGCATCAATGGAGTTGCTTTTGATTCATGCAAGAGAGAAACAAAAGAGTGCAGCAATGTTATTTGTCCAAATCAGACTGGATTGTTAAATATATTTCAGTACTGAAAGGTTAGTATGGTGTACAGGCCTGGTTAGTGACTCTTCAGTCAAGAGCATACTTCAAAATAAAGGACTTGGGGAAATCCCTTTTAGTGTGAACAGAGCATAAGAAAAATTTGCTTCAAACTGTTAAGGGTTTAGTGCTCTGATAGGAAGTAACCTGAACATAAACTCTGTCACTGAATCTTACCTTTGATTTATAGAATTGACATTTTAATGATCTAAAAGGGGAAAATAAAACAATGAAAATAATCACTTTGATACATGGTAGGTCTGTACAGGATAGGAAGGCTGAGTTTGCCACTTTTATAAACCTCAAAAAGGTTGAAATTGCAATTTGATATGAATACCAGAAACCCAGACTATAAGACAAATCTGCAGGTACCAATAATGATGCAACATTTTAATTTTCATTTGTTCTATTTTTGGTCAAAGTTTTAAAAATGGCTTTTTACATATTTTAGGAAACGCTATCAACTAGACCTTGAAGTCTTTTTTTTAAAAAGGCAGAATTTAATCTTCCCCATCCAATGTAAAATAAAATGCAAAGACTAAAAAACCCGTATTCAAAAAAATTATAGATTTTTTGCAAGAATTCTACTGAGAGGTCAATTCGTCTTGCCTATTTTGGTGAACTCAGAAAACAGCTCTACATAAATATATTTACATTAATATCATGATTTTCCAACAAAGTTGTAAAGATGAATTGTAGTTACCAATAATTTCATCCAGGCATTCTAGATCGTCAACACCATAATTAAAGTTAGGAAAAAGATACAGCAGAGAAATTGATCCTTAAAAAATGTGATAGAAGTATTTGCAATTAAAATATCAGCAATATTATACATTTTTTTCATCAAATTGTACAAATGACATAAAAAAACCTAATATGGAACTGTTTTGGGAATTAATTTATTACAAAGTCAAATGCAAGGTCAAATATTTGCTTTTACCTGGATCAGATGGTATATTGTGACAAGGGGCTGGACAGAAGACCTGGGCAGCAAAATCCTCAAAAGTGGTTGGCTCCTGGTGGTGTTGCACAATGGTTTCTAGGTATCGAGCTCGTTCCTCATAGCTGAGATTTGAGTTAAGTATAAACAGACCAATTAAAGCAGTATACTAAATTCAAAGCTGTCAATTGTACACTTTAATTATTACTAGAAACTTGTGTTTCCGTCATAAGAAATGTTTGGAGGAGTCCTGGCTTGGTACCTTAGTAGAATTTACAATTGGAATTATTGAATTGTATTATATTTTCATATTCTCTCATTAATGCATTTCAATCTTCAAGAAGGGAAGCTATCCCTTTTTGTACTCTAACAGGAATGTGGAGGCACAGAAAAGACTAAGGAAAATGAGGAATTTCAATTAATGAATGGCAGAGTTATATTGCTAGCATTTGACATTCTGTATTACAATTGACAATCCCAGTCCGCAGACTAATTAACAAGGCTTCTCTGACTAATAGTTAATAGCCCTGTGAAATTGTATAAGTTACTTAGCAATCTGATAATGAAAGGGGGCAGTATTTAGTAACTAGATCTTAATAAATTGCTTAAATTCATTTTAGTTGAGGAAAACGGAGATCAGAAAAGAATCTATATTCCACTTTCCCCAATCTCAAAGTTTAGCTCCCAGCTGTGAAAATAATCAAGCACACTAGTCACGAAAACAGAAATACAGGTAAAATAGCTTTATAACTGTAGTGCTAATTTGCGTAGCAAGCATTATAAGTACAGACAGTCCCTGGAAGCACAATGCAGTTCAATATAAAACAACTGTTCGGAGGTAAGGAAACGTGTTTAAAATTCAACCCCCATATTGGATTGCATTCACAAGCACTAGTGCTTGTAAGTTGGATGTTTGTTAAATTGGGGACCATCTATTAACTTTTGTAAAATGACTTTCTGTCATAAATATGGGGACAACAGTAATATACGATAACTTCCTTTTCTGTTGCATGAAGGTAGAAAGTTACTTAGTATCACGTTGTGTAGAATCCAAACATCAGCCAGCAGCTTATTGCAGCAGCTCATATTTTTTCTGTGAAATAGTGGAAAATGATAACTTTAAATTAAAATACCCTTATATAGCTGAAACAAAGCTAACAGGGACAAGTTAGGTCCCACTAAAATACAGAAGGCAACATGCTGTTACAAAGGGTTTATGCTTTTTTTTATATAAACAAGTTGCCTACAGTTAGAAAGTATTTCAAATATTCAAATCAACAGCTGTGCAATAGACAGTAATTTTGGAACTGCAGATAATAAATTACAATTTGCTGACTTCATGGCTTGTAGCATATGCTTTAAGAAAGGTGTTAAATAACATACCATATTTTTTTTTCACATTGATTTTGTTTGCAAAACCATTGGTAAACATTGAATAACACTATAACGTTAAGAAGATTGGAGTGGGGTGGAGTTGGGAATGGGAAGCAATAATGTGTTCAGAGTTTGTACAATGAATTTTTCAATATGTAAACTGGAACTTGCTGAGATCATGAGATCTTAAAAATTACTGGTATTTAATGTAAGGGATACATGGGATTAAATTAACTGATTACAGAAGCTGCATTCCAGAGACATCAATTTTGGACCAAAATTGTTCATTTTTAAAATAAATATCATCAGCTTTTAAAAGATAGTGCAGATATTAGTTTATATTCACTTCATTATGCCATAGGTTCAACTGATACCATGATGGTTTTTCAAATAAAATACATGCAACTATCACAAACAACTTATGGTTTTTACATAGGCAATTATTAAAACAAATTTGAGGATTGAACTCAATAATGGTGCAACAGATTTTGTTTATAGTTTGCTTCATTATTAATTACAGAACAATGTCAAATTGTTGGTTCTATTTATTGTAAACTATTTAGATTTATTCTGCACTTTTCAAATGGTGATGGTATTCATAACATAGCATTTTCTCTGCAGTAAATAAAAAAAAGCTCCACATAAGTGATATCATGACTCAAGTCAACAGCCAACTCCCAGTCTGAAACAAGTACACTGAAATCAGAAGGTGCAAGACAATCTCTCATAGCTTTCTGTTAAATCACTCTGAAAATATATACTATAGGTCAAACAACTTTAATCAAAGTTTCAAAACATTTCAAATTTAGCAGAATCCCCACACTTTTCCCCAAGAAGTTATAAGTTAACTGATTGTGTACTTGTATTTATGCACATCAATTCTTGTTTGTGGTGGTCAGGGAAAAGCATAATCAGCAGTGAAATTCCGGTCTTCATGCTGTGCATTCTGTTAATGGAATCGATAGTCTAATTATTTTGGGAGGGTGGTCATAAGTACCAAAGTTTGTGAACATCCTAACTTCGAACCAAATGCTGTTTTACATCTTAATACGACTGGTACGAGGTCTCAAATGGTTTCAAATCTCAAAAGGGATCCAACATGATAGTGTTTTCAAGAAAATTGTTGTCACTGCAGTGAATCTTATAATCAAGATTACTTTAAACAAAGGACGGACAATCTGTTTTGAAGAATTATATTGATTCTATTATGGTTAATTCCCAGTCATAAATAAAGACGCCATCATCTAAGTATTTCCTCATGGCTTTCTGATTACATTTTGACATTTCAGTTCTTTCGAGCAAGTCAACAATACAATTGTTTTTCGCCCAGTAGTGTCACACAAAGCTGCTTTAATTTTGATCTTCCAGCTTCTGTAGCATTAGTGTTTATGCTTATACCAGACAAGTTGATAAAGACAAAATGCCCAATTCTTTTAGATCTATGAGTGTTATGATTTTGAAGCCTGTTGTTGGTCTTGTTATAATGAGTACTGCATTGATGACAAAACGAATTCATAATATTTCAAACTGCTTAATGATTAGATGTAACCATTTAGGATTCATGATTGTAATATTACAATATTTAATTGACCTTATTGCATTGTTACATTTATTTGGACAGGGACCAATGATGCTAATTTGATGTTTTTTTCTTGTAGCCACTAATTCAGAGGGAGAATGGTGCCAAAAGTTACAATTTCAGAGTCTCCACCTGAAACATGTCCTATACCATAAAAAAGAACCACTAAATGTTTACAAATCAAACGAGTAATCAGGTAATAGTCTTGCACATGGAAACAGAATCATGTAGTATAAGATCGCACCAGGAATCCAAAAGAAAACAATATGGGTTTTGACAGTTGGATTCACGATAGTATCTTCATCTGAACTTGAACATGAAAAAATATTTATGAAAGCATTTAAGTTACCACTGAAACATTTTTTGTTTAGAAGAGTCAAGAAAATTCTTAGTAAATTAGCAAATAGATGCTCACAAAATACAAGACATGTTCACAGGATAAAGAAACAGATAGAATGCCAGAGACACAGCTAAGAGAATGAACAAGAGAAAGAGAAGCTGAGAGCCTCAAATATACAATTTTTTTTCTTGAAAGGATGGATGAACTGGATAGAGTGTTCAAACCTTTTCTGAGCTGTTTGATTTTACTTACTCTGTGCATTTAACAAATAAACCAAGAAGAACTAACAAACCTGTAATAAAAATAGAGATTGCTGCAAAAGCTTAGCAGGTCTGACTGCACCTTTGGATAATGTTTTGGGTCAGGTGACCCTTCCTCAAACCTATTCTGTAGTTTGATCCATTTTTGTGGTCCTTCAGCAGTTTAAAAATTGGAGGACGTCAGAAAGAGACAATCCTAGATGATCACAATTAATCAAATTTAGTAGTGCGGTCATATTGGCTTTTGGTACCAACACGAAGGATAGAAACAGTTTTCAACATGGAGATATACAGCTAATATAAAAATTAAAATTTAGAATAGATTCTTTTTCGTTTGTGCGCTTATTTTATTTTCCATCTGAATGTCAAAAACGTTTAAAGTGCACTATTCCACGACAAGATTGTGGATGAAATTTAGTGCAAGGAAATGTGAAGTGGTACATTTTGGGAGGGAGAACGTAGGGAAGATAAAGGGCACTACTGTAAACAGGTTGCAGATTCAGAGAAACCAAAGGGTATACGTCCAAATATTTTTGAGGATGGCATGTTGATAAAATGGTTAAAAGGCAAACAGGACTTTGGACTTTCTAAAAAGAGGTGAAAAGTACAAATATAAGAGATTTACGGTGAATATGTATAAAATTCTAGTTCAATTTCAGATGGACTGCTGTATCAAATTCTGAGCATCACAATGTAGGACAAATGTGATGGGTTTAGAGAATGTGCAGAAAAAAGATTGCAAGAGTGATTCCAGGGACAAGAAACTTCAATATCCATGGAATGGATTGGAGAAGCTAGGGTTATATCCCCTGAAAGAGAAGGCTCTGGTAAAGTTTAATAGAGCCAAAATCAAGAGAGATCTAAACAGTAAACAATGCAAAACTGTAAGGATTATGGGTAATCCAAGATGGAGGATGGGAGAAAATTGTGGCTGTAAGAGCTGCTCATTTTTTTGAAGAAATTTAGGTGTTGAAAGCGATTTCCTCAAATTCCAGAAGCAGCAATTACTGTTTTATGGGGCAGTGTTTTGTAGAGGAATAAGATGGTGTTATTTTCTGGGTCTGTAGATTGCGAAGGAGCAAAAATGGCCTTTAGTAGAGTGACGTGCACTTCTTGTCAGATGTGGGATTTAAACAGAGTTTATGGATCACTGCGGAATATATCTGCAATAAATACTGTTGGTTGTGAATCTTATCAGATCGAATGGACTGGTTGGAGAGACAGTTAGAAGCAATGAGGAATTTGCAAAAGCAACAATATGTGATGGATGGCAGTTGTAGGAAGGGGGAAAAGTCTCAGATACAGTCACATAGATGGGTTAACTCAAGGAAAGGTAAGAGAGGTAGGCAGCTAGTGCAGGAGCCTTTTGTGGCTCTACCCATTTCAAACAAGTATGCTGTTTGGAAAATGTAGGGAGTGATGGATTCACAGGGGAACGTAGCACGAACAGCCAGGTTTCTGGTATTGAAACTGGTACAATGCAATGAGGGGTAAGTCGGGTTCCGAGAGATCAATTGTGTTAGGGGACTCTCTAGTCCGAGGTACACACAGATGTTTCTGTGGCCAGCTGTGAAAAATCAGAATGGTGTGTTGCGTCCCTGGTGCCAGGATCAAGGATGTTTCAGAGAGGGTGCAGAAGGTTCTCAAGGGGGAGAGGGGCCAGCAAGAGGTCATTGTCCACATTGGAACTAACGACATTGGAAGGGAAAAGGTTGAGACTCTGAAGGGAGATTACAGAGAGTTAGGCAGGAATTTAAAAAGGAGGTCCTCGAGAGTAGTAATATCTGGATTACTCTTGGTGCTACGAGCTAGTGAGGGCAGGGATAGGAGGATAGAGCAGATGAATGCATGGCTGAGGAGCTGGTGTATGGGAGAAGGATTCACATTTTTGGACCATTGGAAGATCTTTTGGGGTAGAAGTGACCTGTACAAGAAGGACGGTTTGCACCTAAATTGGAAGGGGACTAATATATTGGCAGAGAGATTTGCAGAGCTGCTTATGAGGATTTAAACTAATAAGCTGGGAGGTGGGGGGGAACCCAGGGAGATAGTGAGGAAAGAGTTGGGAACAGAAGAAAGTCAAACAGTCAGGACAGGCAGGGACGAGGTAGGACTAATAAATTAAACTGCATTTAGTTCAATGCAAGGAGCCCAACAGGGAAGGCAGATGAACTCAGGGCATGGTTAGGAACATGGGACTGGGATGAAACATGGCTCAAGGATGGCAGCTAAATGTTCCAGGATTCAAATGCTCCAGGAAGGATAGAAAGGGAGGCGAGAGAGGAAGGGAAGTGGCGTTCTTGATAAGGGATAGCATTACAGCTGTGCTGAGGGAGAATATTCCTGGAAATACATCCAGGGAAGTTATTTGGGTGGAACTGAGAGATAAGAAAAGGATGATCACCATATTGGGATTGTATTAAAGACTCCCTAATAGTCAGAGGAAAATTGAGAAACAAAGTTGTAAGGAGATCTCAGCTTTCTGTAAGAATAATAGAGTGGTTATGGTAGGAAATTTTAACTTTCCAAACATAGACTGGGACTGCCATCGTGTTCAGGGTTTGGATGGACAGGAATTTGTTAAGTGTGCTCAAGAAAGTTTTCTGATTCACTATGTGGATGTTCCGACTAGAGAAGCTGCAAAGCTTGACCTGCTCTTGGGAAATAAGGCAGGACAGGTGACTGAGGTGTCAGTGGGAGAGCACTTTGGGGCCAGCAACCATAATTCTATTAGTTTTAGAATGAGGATGGAAAAGGATAGACCAGATCTAAAAGTTGAAGTTTTAAATTGGAGAAAGGTCAATTTTGACGGTATTAGGCAAGAACTTTCGAAAGCTGAATGGAGGCAGATGTTCACAGGTAAAGGGACGGCTGGAAAATGGGAAGCATTCAGGAATGAGATAACGAGAATCCAGAGAAAGTATATTCCTGTTAGGGTGAAAGGAAAGGCTGGTAGGTATAGGGAATGCTGGATGACTAAAGGAATTGCAGGTTTGGTTAAGAAAAATAAGGATGCATATGTAAGGTATAGACAGGATAGATTGAGTGAATCCTTAGAAGAGTATAAAGGCAGAAGGAGTATACTTAAGAGGGAAATCAGGAGGGCAAAAAGGGGACATGAAATAGCTTTGGCAAATAGAGTTAAGGAGAATCCAAAGGGTTTTTACAAATACATTAAGGACAAAAGGATAACTAGGGAGAGAATAGGGCCCCTCAAACATCAGCAAGGTGGCCTTTGTGTGGAGCCGCAGAAAATGGGGGAGATACTAAACGAGTATTTTGCATCAGTATTTACAGTGGAAAAGGACATGGAAGATGTAGACTGTAGGGAAATAGATGGTGACACCTTGCAAAATGTCCATATAGCAAAGGAGGAAATGCTGGATGTCTTGAAACACATAAAGGTGAATAAATCCCCAGAACCTAATCTGGTGTACCCTAGAACTCTGTGGGAAGCTAGAGAAGTGATTGCTGGGCCTCTTGCTGAGATATTTGTATCATCGATAGTCACAGGTGACGTGCTGGAAGACTGGAGGTTGGCTAATGTGGTGCCACTGTTCAAGAAGTGTGGTAAGAACAAGCCAGGGAACTGTAGACCAGTGAGCCTGATATTGGTGGTGGGCAAGTTGTTAGAGGGAATCCTGAGGGACATGATGTACATGTATTTGGAAAGACATTAGGGATAGTCAACATCGTTTTGTGCGTGGGAAATCATGTCTCACAAACTTGATTGAATTTTTTGAAGAAGTAACAAAGAGAATTGATAAGGACAGATCTATATAGACTTCAGTAAGGCGTTCGACAAGTTTCCCCAAGGGAGTCCGATTAGCAAGGTTGGATCTCATGGAATATAGGGAGAACTAGCCATTTGGATACAGAATTGGCTCAAAGGTAGAAGACAGATGATGGTGGCAGAGGGTTGTTTTTCAGACTGGAGGCCTGTGACCAGTGGAGTGCCACAAGGATCGGTGCTGGGTCCTCTATTTTTTGTCATTTACATAAATGATTTGGATGCGAGCATAAGAGGTACAGTTAGTAAGTTTGCAGATGACACCAAAATTGGAGGTGTAGTGGACAGTGAAGAAGGTTACCACAGATTACAGCAGGATTTTGATCAGATGGGCCAATGCGTCTAGAAGTGGCAGATGGAGTTTAATTCAGATAAATGCGAGGTGCTGCATTTTGGGAAAGCAAATCTTAGCAGGACTTGTACACTTAATGGTAAGGTCCTGGAGAGTGTTGCTGAACAAAGAGACCTTGAAGTGCAGGTTCACAGCTCCTTGAAAGTGGGGTCGCAGGTAGATAGGATAGTGGAGGTGGTGTTTGGTATGCTTTCTTTTATTGGTCAGAGTATTGAGCACAGGAGTTGGGACATCATGTTGCAGCTGTACAGGACATTGGTTAGGCCACTGTTGGAATATTGCATGCAATTCTTGTCTCCTTCCTATTGGAAAGATGTGAAACTTGAAAGGGTTCAGAAACGATTTACAATGATGTTGCCAGGGTTGGAGGATTTGAGCTATGTGGAGAGGCTGAACAGGTTGGGGCTGTTTTACCTGGAGCATTGGAGGCTGAGGAGTGACCTTATAGAAGTGTACAAAATTATGAGGGGCATGGATAGGATAACTAGACAAAGTCTTTCCCCTGGGGTCGGGGAGTCCAGAACTAGAGGGCATAGGTTTAGGAAGAGAGGGGAAAGATATAAAAGGGACCTGAGGGGCAACTTTTTCACGCAGAGGGTGGTATGTGTATGGAATGAGCTGCCAGAGAAAGTGGTGGAGGCTGGTACAATTGCAATATTTAAAAGGCATTTGGATGGGTATCTGAATAGGAAGGGTTTGGAGGGATAGAGGCTGGGTGCTGGCAGGTGGGACTAGATTGGGTTGGGATATCTGGTTGGCATGGACAGGTTGGACCGAAGGGTCTGTTTTCATGCTGTACATCTCTAAGACTCTATATGCTGTTGCATTGTTTTGGAACTTGGAGGGGGGGGGGGTTAAAAATAAAGAGATCAAAACAACGGCACATTTAAAAGAGAAAGACAGACAAAAGGCAGTGACCATATGGTCAGCAAGAAACATACACTGCTAACTTACACAGCAGTGAATATGTTTGAGTTCATGTATCACTACCATTGGAGTGCATCTAGGAAAAATGAACAAACAGCAAAATTCACAGCTGACCTGCATGGGAAAGCTCACAGCAAGTGCATAGTTTTTAAGTGTAACCTCACTGTAGGTCTACAGTAGTGAGTAGAGTGAGTTCTTTCTTGATTATATATTTTATTGAGATCTGTCTCTTGATTAAGTTAGTCTGTAGCGCTGTTTTTTAGAGCAAAAAGATAGTGCTATTTTCTGGGTCTGTAGATTGTGAAAGAGCAAAGGAGAGTGATATGCTCTTCCTGTTGGATGTTGGAGTTTAGGGAGATGTTACTGATTATTATGTCTGCAGGATGCATCTTTGGTTGTAAATCCTATCAGATCACATGGATCAGTTGGAGCGGCACTTAGAGACAGTAAGAAATTTACAAGAGCTGGGGATGTGATGGATGGCAGTTAAAGGAAGGAAGAAAAGCCGCAGATACAATCAGGTAGATGGGTTAATTCTAGGAAAGAAAGGAGGGTGAGGGAAGTAGTGCAGGAGTCTAATGTGGCTATCCCCATTTCATACAAGTATGTTGTTTTGAAAAATGTAGGGGGTGATGGACTCTCAGGGGAATGCAGTACGAACAACCAAGTTTCTGATATCGAGACCGGTTCTAATGTAATGAGGGGTACATCAGGTTCCAAGCGATCAATTGTGATAGGGGATTTTCGAGTCAGAGGCACAGACAGAAGTTTCTGTCGCCAGCAGCAAATGGCTTCCCTAGTGCCAGGATCAAGGATATCTCAGAGAGGATGCAGAATGTTCCCAAAGAGAGGAGGGACCAGTAGGTCGTCATTGGACACATTGGAAATAACAACATAGGAAGGGGAAAAGGATGAGATTCTGAAGGGAAAAGATTGAAAGTTAGGCAGGAATTTAAAAAGGAGGTCATCAAGGGTAGTAATATCTGGATTACTCCCAGTGCTATGAGCAAGTGAGGGTAGGAATAGGAGGATAGAGCAAATGAATGCATGGCAGAGGAGCTGGTGCAGGGGTTCATATTTTTGGATCATTGGAATCTCTTCTGGGGAAGAGGTGACCTGTATAAGAAGGACAGATTGCAGCTGAACTAGAAGGAGACTAATATACTGGCAGGGAGATTTGCTGGAGCTGCTTGGGAGGATTTAAACCAGTAGAGTAGGGGTGTAAGACCCAGGGAAATAATGAGAAAAGAGATCATTCTGAGACTTAGACTGTTTGGAAAAGGAGCGAGTCATGGCAGGCAGGAACAAAGCAGAATACAGGTAGGACTGATAAATTAAACTGCATTTACTTCAATGCAAGAGGCCTAACAGGGAAGGCAGATGAACTCAGGGCAGGTTAGGAACATGGGTGTGGGATATCATAGCAATTTAGACAGCACGGTGACTCAGTGGTAAGCACTGCAGCCTCACAGTGCCAGGGACCTGGGTTTGATAGCCTCGGGTAACTGTCTGTATAGAGTTTGCACATTCTCCCAATGTCTGCATGGGTTTCTTCCAGGTGCTCCACTTTCCTCCCACAGTCCAAAGATGTGCAAGTTAGGTGAATTGGCCATGCTAAATTGCCCATAGTGTAGGCTAGGTACATTAGTCAGGGCTAAGTATAGGGTAGGGGAATGGCCCGGAAGGATTATTCTTCAGAGGGTCGGTGTGGATTTGTTGGGCCAAAGGGCCTGTTTCCACACTGTAGGGATTCTGATTCTAACTCTTAACAGAAGCATGGCTCAGGGATGGACAGGACGGGAAGCTTATTGTTCCAGGATACAAATGCTATATGAGGGACAGAAAGGGGGGGCAAGAGAGGAGAGGGAGTGGCATTTTTGATAAGGGATACCATTACTGCTGAACTTAGCGGGGAGTATTCCTGGGAAAACATCCAGGGAGGTTAGTTGGGTGGAACTGAGAAGTAAGAAAGGGATGATCACTTTATTGTATTATAGACCCCCTAATAGTCAGCTGGAAACTGAACAACAAATTTGTAAGGAGATTTCAGTTATCTGTAAGAAAAATAGGGTGGTTATGTTCAGAGATTTTAACTTTCCAAACATAGACTGGGACTGCCATAATGTTAAGGATTTAGATGGAGAGGCATTTGATAAATGTGCACAAGAAAATTTTCTGATTCAGTATGTGGATGTACCACATGGAGAAAGTGCAAAACTTGACTATTCTTCAGAAATAAGCCAGAACAGGTGACTGAAGTGTCAGTGGGGGAACACTTTGGGGCCATAATTCTATTAGTTTTAAAATAGTGACAGAAAAGGAGAGACAGGACCTCAGAGTTGAAGTTCTAAATTGGAGGAAGGCTAATTTTGATGGTATGAGGCAAGAACTTTCAAAAGCTGATTGGGGGCAGATGTTCACAGGTAAAGGGATGGCTGGAAAATGGGAAGCCTTCAGGAATGAGATAATGAGAGTCCAGAGACAATATTTTTCTGCAAGGGTGAAAGGAAAGGCTGGTAGGTGTAGAGAAATATGGATGATTAGAGAAATTGAAGATTTGGTTAAGAAATCGAAGGAAGCATTTGTCAGGTACAGACAGGAGAGATCAAATTATTCCTTAGAAGAGTATAAAGGCAGTAGGAGTATACTTAAGAGGGAAATCAGGAGGACAAAAGGGGGATATGAGATAGTTTTGGCAAATAGGGTTAAGGAGAATCCAAAGGGATTTTATAAATACATTAGGGTCCAAAGGGCAACTAGGGAGAGAATAGGGGCCCTCAAAGATCAGCAAGGCAGCCTTTGTGTGGAGCCGCAGGAGATTGGGGAGATATTAAATGAGTATTTTGCATCAGTACTTACTGTGGAGAAGGACATAAAAGATATAGAATGTGGGAAAATAGATTGTGACAGCTTGAAAAATGTCCATATTATAGAGGACGTGGTGTCGGATGTCTTGAAATGCATAAATAAAAATAAATAAATCCCCAGGACCTGATCAGGAGTACCACAGAGCTTTGTGGGAAGCAAGAGGAATGATTGCTAGGGCCCTTGCTGATAGTCACATGTGAGGTGCCGGAATACTGCAGGTTGGCTAACGTGGTTCTACTATTGAAGAAAAGTAGTAAGGAAAAGCCAGGGGACTATAGACCAGTGAGGCTGACATCAGTGGTGAGCAAGTTGTTGGATGGAATCCTGAGTGACAGGATTTACATGTATCTGGAAAGGCAAGGACTCTTAGGAAAAGTCAGCATGGCTTTGTGTGTGGGAAATCATATCTCACAAATTTGATTGAGTTTTTTTGAAGAAGTAACACAGAGGATTGATGAGGACAGAGCAATAGATGTGGTCTACATGGACTTCAGTAAGGCATTTGACAAGAGAACTGATGGGAAACTAGTTAGCAACATTACTTCTCATGGAATACAAGGAGAACGAGTCATTTGGATACAGAACTGGCTTGAAAGTAGAAGACAGAGGGTGGTGGAGGAGGGTTGTTTTTCTGACTGGAGGCCTGTGACCAGTGGTGTGCCACAAGGATTGGTGCTGGGTCCACTGTTTTTCTTCATTTACATAAATTATTTGGATGTGAACATAAGAGATTTAGTTAATAAGTTTGCAGATGACATCAAAATGGAGGCGTAGTGGACTTCAAATAAAATTACCTCAGAGTACAATGGGATCTTGATAAGCCAATGGGCTGAGGAGTGGCAGATGGAGTTTAATTTAATAAATGTGAGGTGCTGCATTTTGGAAAAGAAAATCTTCACAGGACTAGTAACTTAATGGTGAGTGTTGCTGAACAAAGAGACCTTGGAGTGCAGGTTCATAGCTCCTTGAAAGTGGGGTTGCAAGTAGATCAGATGGTGAAGGCGGCATTTGGTATGCTTTCCTTTATTGATTAGTTTATTGAGTATAGGAGTTGAGCGGTCATGTTGCGGCTGTACAGGACATTGGTTACGTCATTTTTTGTGCAATTCTATTGGAATCTTGGAAGGGTTCAAAAAAGATTTACAAGCATGTTGCCAGGGTTGGAGGATTTGAACTATCGGGAGAGGCTGAATAGGCTGGAGCTGTTTTCCCTGGAGCATCGGAGGCTGAGGGGTGACTTTACACTGGTTTATGAAATCATGAGGGACATGGATAGGGTAAATAGACAAAGTCTTTTCCCTGGGGTAGGGGAGCCCAGAACTAGAGGGCATGAGTTTAGGGTGAGAGAGGAAAGATATAAAAGGGACCTAATTGGCAACTTTTTCAGACAGAGGGTGGTACGTGTATGGCATGAGCTGCCAGAAGAATTGGTGGAGACTGCACAAATACAACATTTATAAGGCATCTGGATGGGTATATGAATAGGAAGGGTTTGGAAGGATATAGGCCAAGTGCTGGCAAGTGGGACTAGATTAGGTTAGGATATCTGGTTGGCATGGATGAGTTGGACCGAAGGGTCTGTTTGTTCCCATTGGCAGAGCAATTAGCACTACTTTAAAATGATTCGCAAAATAGCAAATTGACAAGGTGCATGTTATGACCCCTGTAGAAACCAATAACCTCTAAAAGAAAGGAATCCCCACAATGCCATGAGAAAGAATACCAGTGGACAAGGTGGTGGCAGAGTTGCAGTGCAGCATAAGGATTCCTGCCTGGAGTTCATCTGCTCCATTCACTTTAACTTTTTTTTACTTGTTTGCTGTTTTCTTTTCTCACTTTAATCTACTTACCTTCTGTGGAGAGTGGGTTTGTGCAGTGCAGAGGAGAGCGAGCTCAGCACATGGCAGATCGAGCCAGCGCAGTGCATGGGAGATCCAGCCATGGTGGGGACAGTGAGCCCAATGTGACAGTGAGAGAGGTCCCCTGGCATCTACAGTGGTGTCAAGTACAGGGGAGATTGAACTTAGCTTCTCAAGAGAGCTTGGTCGTCGAGACACCAGTGGGAATGGCACCATGGCTTCGTTGGGTCTGGAGCGTTGCAGCAGCTAAGGGTCTGGAGCAGGGACTTTGGCGGTCAGTGGTATTGCAGCTGGTTGCAGTCTGGTGAGTAGCAGTCGCTGGAGGCCTGGATTGGGGTTTTGACGATCGGAGATCAATCCCAATGTGGGAAGAATGAGCCCAATGCAGCAGTCAGGGAGCTCTCCTGCCATCGGCAGCAGTGGTGAGAGCAGGCAGCATAACGTTTCCTGGAGAGTAGGCCAAATCAAAGGAGATTGAGCCCTTGTAGGGAGTATAAGCTCAGCATGGCTAAGCACTTAAGAAAGATTGTTGAACTTTTAATTTTGTTTATTTTTCTACTTAATACTAAGAAGGTCTGTGATGTATAACTTTTAAACAGTATTTATCTATTTTTCAAATTTATACTAATATGGACTGTAATGTTTAACTTTTAACTCAGGTACAAAGTAGAAAAATAAAGAAACCAAGATTTTGTATCTAGGTCCCTTTGTATCGAAGATGTTGCTGGGAATGGCGACACTGTACACTTTTCACTGTACTCATGTACTGGCAATGTAATTTAAGTATTAGTCAAGGTGAAGGATATTTCAACCAAAGATGTAGATTGCATTTTAAATAATTGATACAAAAGTATACTTCATATAGTTCCAAGCACTTGCATTACTTGCTGTAGAAACGTGGTATCCCATCCAACTACGTTTTTTCCAAGTCAGTCTTTGTTGTATAGAATAGTACCCCCTCAATTATTTCAGCCCTTGGATCACATTTACTAGAAATTCTCATTCATCTGCAGTCCCTGGACATGTTTACCACTGACAAAGTGCACATCTACAAACCCTCTCGCACGCAAGTCACAACAATACTAATGACACAGGAATCCCAGACACTTTGTTCTTCGAGGCATTAAATGGTCTGGAGAGCTCTGGCAACACTGAAACAGCAGCAATGGGTTTTGTTTTCTTGGCCTTCCCAATAAAAAACAGAGTTTAAAGTCCCACCCATTTGAATATGTTTCATGGAATGTCTGAATAGGTTGATTAAAATAAATTTAATACAAATAGCAACAATGGAATTTTCCACTCCCTCGATGGCAAGAAATGTGGGAAAATATGGTGAAAATGAAAAAATTCAAAATCTTGACATTCAGGAAAACAAAGAGGTCCACTTTTCCCCTTAAGGTTAAAGGTGCATTCAGAACTTTGCTAATGAGCAGAGACACCATCATTTCCATGCAATTGAATATATTCTAATTCAACTCTCAAGGGAGTCAGTGACATAATGATAATGTCATGGGACTAGCAATCTAGAGCTTCATGTTAACTGTTATCATAAGGAAATTGTGTAAGTGCTGAAGAAGAAAATTCCTAGAGTTGGGGGGAAAAAGGACAGGAAAGTGAAACAGTTGTGTTACTGTCACAGAGAGCCAACATAGATACAACCAGCTTAATTGCTTTCCTCTGTACTGAAATCAAAGATTTAAATAAAATAGCTTGTGGATAACTTTTTGAATAGGACAGACAAAAATCACAAAGGGTAAAGGATTAACTTGCTGTAATTGCTTCAAGGAGCTAATCATGCTTAAACTGGACATCAGGAACTTTTGTTTACTAGCTTCAGAGTTGCTTGCGTTATGACCTTTCGGTAAACTGTACGGAAATATTAGACTTTACAGTAACCAGCTAATGTACAGTATATTTGAAAGAGTAATTATCATTATAACAAGAAATCAAGATTAAAATGCAAATAGCATGGATCTTTTGAACTAATCATTATATCTCCTACCTGTTTGTAACAGTTTTAAACTTCCTTTAGTGCAATAACTCAATATATCACTTTACTGTTTCACTTGTCCTACTTTCTTTTATTTATGTCACTTGTTTCCACCATATGATATTATATTAGGTAATAGCACACATAAATTAAGATGCTCGGTCGGATAGTATTAACTTCACTACAAGAAATCTTCGAAACATATAAGTTGCTGCTTTAACCTGATATTTCAAATGATACTATAAAGCAAAGCAACAGAAGACAAATAAAGCAGTTGTGTGGCTCTTCACTTTTAAAGCTTGTTCAAGGAAGCTCCCAGTCGCTTCACAGCTGCAGAATTATTGGGGGCTAACAGTGCCCTGTTCACAGCAGTGATTCTTGCAGAGAGAATATGAGGCTCTGCATTACCAGAAAGTAATATTCTGTTAACATAGCATTATTGGAGCACCCACCTACTGTGCTTTTCATTCAATGTGACTCAGCTGAGAGCCATCTCTTGAAAAATTATGCTTGAAGCAAGGGTATAAAGTGAGTTTGTTAGCATGTAAGAACTGCAGTAACATAGGGCCCCAGAAAATTCCCAGTTGTGCGATTATTTTTGTCTCCACACAGCCTGGTACATGTAGTTTCCTAATTGATCATTCTTTTCACACAATGGTACCACTAGGTAGAAAAGGTATGAAGGGCCATAGCAGGGTTCAGAAAAGATTTACAAGGATGTTGCCAAAGTTGGAGGATTTGAGCTATAGGGAGAGGCTGAATAGGCTGGGGCTGCTTTCCCTGGAGCATCGAAGGCTATGGGATGACCTCAGAGGTTTATAAAATCATGAGGGGCATGGTTAGGATAAATAGACAAAGTCTTTTCCCTGGGGTGGGGAGTCCAGAACGAGAGGTCATAGGTTTAGGGTGAGAGGGGAAAGATATAAAATGATGTAAGGGGCAATCTTTCTACACAGAGGGTGGTATATGTATGTATTGAGCTGCCAGAGGAAGTGGTGGAAGCTAGTACAATTGCAACATTTAAAAGGCATCTGGATGGGTATATGAAGAGGAAGGGTTTGGAGGGAATGGGCCGGGTGCTGACAGGTGAGACTAGATTGGGTTGGGATATCTGGTCAGCATGGACCGGTTGGACCGAAGGGTCTGTTTCTGTGCTGTACATCTCTATGACTGTATGAACAGTCTATTTGAACAGGAGGCAAATTGTATCATGAACAACACAAAATGCTCCCCGTCTGGAGCAATCATATTCCTTAGTGAGATTATGTTTCAGTGATATTGGTAATGGGAATACAGTAGACTTAAACAACACATTAACAAATTATTTCTGACAGCTGTCTTCTGATAATGGCATGAATGAAATAGAAAAAAACTGCAGGCAGCTGCTGCAATCAAAAGTGAAAAGTAATCAGAGAAAAATTTGCTTTGATCCACAAAAAAATTATAATGGAAGTAGACTGTCATGCTTACTAAGAAGAAAACACATCTGAAGCATTCATTCCAGACGAGGAAAGTTGAGAACAAATGCTACTGATCTTTAAAAATAATTCACGTTTTAATCTGAGTAGAATCAGAAGATGACAACACTCCCCTTGTGATTTTTGAAACTGCAGGCCATTTAAGAAACAGGCTATGCATAGTTCACTTACGTAAATATCTTTAGGACTACATTACTACAAGACTATTTTTGGATTTTCTGAGAGAAAAGATGAATTTAGCATAACTGGTCGGCTCAGTTTCCGTGCTGTACATCTCTATGACTTGCAATTAGTAAAATATAGATCTTACTACCTATTGTCAGTTCTTTAATGCAAAACATGCAAGATCATTCCTGTACTGAAGACCCATTATTAATTAATTCATTCAGTTATTTAGTAAATAGCTTCAGGCAAGATAATGCACTGTTGCAGAGATTCTGAATGCATCTGAACATCAATCCTTTATCATTGTTCCTTAAGTATTATATTACCACTGACATAGCACATTTTATTTTAGCAATTTACTACATATGTTGGTGACATGAGAGTGGCCAGTGAGCATTTTGTGCAGTGTAGGTGGCTGTTACTCTCCTGGCATCTGAGTGCAAAATAAGAGACAATGCTGCCATGGAAAAACATGCGGCCATCTAACCAAAATGGAAGGAAGTAGTTGACAATCAAGAGACAACTCTGGTTTTTGGCTCAGTGGTAATGAAAAACATCACCCTCTGGACAATAATGGCAGGGATGGCGATTGACGGACGAAAAAAACAGATAGAGATTATAATGAGGCACCGACTTGCTGAAGCTACAACACAGGATTATGCATGCCAGAAATGCAGCTGCACGCAATAACAGAGCAGAGCCATCCCAAAAGCAAAAGATTAAAGATCTGTATCTGTGATATTTTGTGAATTATGGGGGCAATGGAACAACAAATTGGAGGATGATATTCCAAAAACAATGCATAAATGTGAGGTATTGCATTTTGATAAAACAAACAAGGGTAGGGTTACACAATTAATAGTAGCATCTTGGTTCGTGTTATAGAACAGAGGAACATAAGGGTGCAGTTACATAATTCTTTGAAGTTTGCGTCACATGGGGTGGATAAAAAGGCATTTGGCTGCTTGCCTTCATTGCTCAATCCTTTGAGAATAGGAGTTGGGAAGTGCTGTTGAGATTGCACAGGACACTGATGAGGCCTGTTCCGGAATACTGTGTTCAGTTCTGGTCGTCCAGGTATTGGAAGACTATTATTAAACCGGAGAAGGTTCAGAGGAGATTTACAGGATGTTGCAGGGCAGGGAAGGTTTGAGTTATAAAGAAAGGCTGGGACTTTTTTCCACTGGAGCAAAGGAGGTTGAGAGGTGACCTTATAGAAGTTTATAAGAAAAATGAGGGGTATAGATAGAGTTAATAGTAGTTGTCTTTTCCCTAGGATGGGGGATTTCAAGATGATACCTTAAAATCAAAATTACAAATACCTTAAAATCAAAATTACAAATTGTCTTATATAAGAAAAATGTATCCTCTCTTTCCATTGTGATCTTAGCTGGCGAGAATTACAATGAATGTTTACGCTCTTTATTGATTTTACACTATTATATACAACCAAGGAAAGAGAGAGAGAATGAGCAACCATAAGATTATTGTTGTTGTTTCGGATTGTATCTTTAAAAGTGGGGTTAATTTGAAATGGTTTCATGGGATCTATTCAGGAGATCTGATAGGAAATCTAGGTTATTTAACTATTAAGAATTAACTGGAGGACTCAAATTCTTTTACTGAAAGTGAGGTGCCAGATATTTACACTTGGGGACAATGGCAGTTGTTTCTAATTTCACAATGATAAGATCCTGTGTCTCTTGTGACCCAGAAAGCTGTTACTGATATTAAGTGATAAGCAGTTTGCTGACACTTATCTCTGTGTTTCAAAGATAAGAGATTAGAGGTACCTTATTTGCAATTCTACATGGACAAAAAATGGAAAATAGGAGCAGGAGCAGACCATTTAGCTCTTTGCTCAACTATTAATCATTCCAGTTTTCTCCCCATAACCCTTTAGTCCCAAGAATGTTCTCTAGCTCTTTCTTGAAAACTTTCAATGATTTGGTCTCAACTGATTTCTGTGACAAAGAATTCCACAGGCTCACCACTCTCTGAGTAACGAAATTACTCACCTCAGTTCTCATATCCTTAAACTATGACCCTGGTTCTGGACTCTGGTCATTGGGATCATTCTTCCTGTGTTTACTCTGTCTAGTCATTTGGAATTTTATAGGTTTCTGTTAGAAACCCTCATTCTTCTAAATTCCAGAGAATATGGTCCAAACCAATCCAGTTTCTTTTCATACATCAGTCCTGTCACCCAGGAACCCCACTGTACTTTATCCGTAGCTTGAACAACCTTCCTCAGAAAAGGTTTCACCAAAAGTGCACATCATACTCCAGTTTTGATCTCACCAATGTCATATACTATGCAGGAAGACATCCCTGCTACTGTACTCAAATCCTCTCATTATGAAGGCCAACATACCATTTAACTGCTGCACCTGCACACTTACTTTCAATGACTGGTGGACAAAAAACACCCAGGTCCTGTTACACATTCCTCTTTCCCAATCTATTACCTTTCAGAAAATCATTTGCCATCCTGTTTTTGCTACCTGTTACGGGCCAGGCCAAACCCTAATTTTTCTAGTTGTTTTAAGCAGATGTTCCTGGAGTGATGCAGCTTGTCAAACCACTCAGTTTTAAACAAAACAGAATTTATTTACAGACACCTCTATGACTAATGAATGAAACACAAGCAAAAGAAAAACAGAATTTAGAATAACAACAATTTGAAAACCCCTGCAACTTAACAAAGAGCTGTTCAGATTTCCTGCAACATCCCATAAACAGACCCCTTGGCCAAAAAGGTAAATTCAAACACAGGTTCTTACAGGAGAGAGAGTGTAGAGAGGATCAGCCTGGGATCATTGACTGGAACATCTTTTTACCCCAGCAGTGTCTCGGGATACCCAGCTAAAACTAAACCAAATTAGAAAAATCCCTGAACTGGTCACTCCCCTTTCATTATAAAAATGTTTTCAAAAAACCTAAATGCCCATTTCCCCATTTGTTGCCTTAGGCAGTATCAGTCATAATCAAAGGGCCCAACCCCAACAAATCCATACCTCTGGTTCCTAAAACCCCTTTTGAACCCTCTTGAGATAAAAGACAACATTACATTCGCTTTCTTAATCATGAACTCAACCTGCATGTTTACCTTTAGAGAATCCTCAACTAGGACTCCCAGATCCCTCTGTACTTTGGCTTTACGAATTTTCTCACTGTTTAGAAAGTAGTCCATGCTTGTATTCTTTTTTCCAAAGTGCAAAGACCTCACATTTGCTCACATTGAATTCAATCAGCCATTTCCTGGACTACTCTCCCAAACTGTCTAGATCCTTCTGCAGCCTCCCCACTTCCTCAGGACTACCTGCCTGTCCACCTAACTTTGTATCATTGGCAAACTTAGCTAGAATTCCCCCATCCCTTCATCCAGATCATTAATATATAATGTGAACAGCTGCGGCCCCAACACTTGTCACCGGCTGCCATTCCGAAAAAGAACCTTTTATCCCAACTCTCTGCCTTCTGTCAGACAGCCAATCCTCAATCCATACCAGTAGTTCACCTCGAACACCATGGGCCCTCACCTTGCTCAGCAGCCTCCCGTGTGGCACCTTATCAAAGGCCTTTTGGAAGTCTAGATAGACCAAACCCACTGGGTTTCCCCGGTCTAACTTACTTGTCACCTCTTCAAAGAGCTCCAACAGGTTTGTCAGGCACGACCTCCCCTTATTAAATCCATGTTGACTTGTTCTAATCTGACCCTGCTCCTCCAAGAATTTAGAAACCTCATCCTTAATGATGGATTCTAGAATTTTACCACCAACTGAGGTTAGGCTAATTGGCCTATAATTTTCTATCTTTTGTCTTGATCCTTTTTTGAACAAGGGGGTTACAACAGCGATCTTCCAATCATCCGGGACTTTCCCTGACTCCAGTGACTTTTGAAAGATCTCAACCAACGCCTCTGCTATTTCCTCAGCCACCTCCCTCAGAACTCTAGGATGTAGCCCATCGGGGCCAGGAGATTTATCAATTTTAAAACCTTTAGCTTTTCTAGCACTTTCTCTTTTGTAATGGCAACCATACTCAACTCAGCACCCTGACTCCCTTTAATTGTTGGGATATTACTCATGTCTTCCACTGTGAAGACTGATGCAAAGTACTTATTAAGTTCTCCTGCTATTTCCTTACCTCCCATCACTAGGCTTCCAGCATCAGTTTGAAGTGGCCCAATGTTTACTTTTGCCTGTCATTTGTTTCTTATGTATTGAAAGAAACTTTTACTATTATTTCTAATATTACTGGCTAGCCTACCTTCATATTTGATCCTCTCCTTCCTTATTTCTCTCTTTGTTATCCTTTGTTTTTGTAGCCTTCCCAATCTTCTGATTTCCCAGTGCTCTTGGCCACTTTATAGGATCTCTCTTTTTCTTTGATAGATTTCCTGACTTCCTTTGTCAGCCATGGCTGTCTAATCCTCCCCCGGATAATCTTTCTCTTCTTGGGGATGAACCTCTGTACAGCATCCTCAATTTTACCCACAAACCCCTGCCATTTTTGCTCTACTGTCTTCCCTGCTAGGCTCTGCTTCCAGTCGATTTTCGTCAGTTCCTCTCTCATGCCCTCATAATTACCTTTATTTAACTGTAACACCATTACATCTGATTTTGCCTTCTCTCTTTTAAACTGCAGACTGAACTCTACCATATTTTGATCGCTGCTTCCTAAGTGTTCCCTTACTTTAAGATTTTTTATAAAGTCAGGTTCATTACATAGCACTAGGTCTAGAATAGCCTGCTCCCTTGTGGGCTCCATGACAAGCCGTTCCAAAAAGCCATCCTGTAAGCATTCCATGCATTCCCTTTCTTTGGATCCACTGCCAACATTATTTCCCCAGTCCACCTGCACACTGAAGTCTCCCATGATCACCGTGACTTTGCCTTTCTGACATGCCTTCTCTATTTCCCGGCACATGTTGCGCCCCTGGTCCTGACCACTGTTAGGAGGTCTGTACATAACTCCCATTATGGTTTCTTTGCCTTTGTGGTTCCTCAATTCCACCCACACAGACTCCACATCATCCGACGCTATGTCATTCAGTGCCATAGATTTAATTTTGTTCTTAACTAACAAGGCAACACCGCCTCCTCTGCCCACCTCCCTGTCTTTTCGATAAGTTGAAAACCCTTGGATGTTTAACTGAACATTTGTTGCAGTTCCTCCATATCCTCTTTACATGTTTGCGTAAGATACAGTCATAGAGTCATAGAGATGTACAGCACAGGAACAGACCCTTTCATCCAACTTGTCCATGCCGACCAGATATCCCAACCTAACCTAGTCCCACCTCCCAGCACCTGGCCCATATCCCTCCAAACTCTTCCTATTCATATACCCATCCTGATGCCTTTTTAATGTTGCAACTGTTCCAGCCTCCACCACTTCCTCTGGCAACTCATTCCATACACATACCACCCTCTGCAAGAAAAAGTGGCTCCTTAGGTCATTTTATATCTTTCCCCTCTCATCCTAAACCCATGCCCTCTGGTTGTGGACTCCACCACCCCAGGGAACCTATCCATGCCCCTCATGATTTTGTAAACTTCTATAAAGTCACCCCTCAGCCTTCGATGTTCCAGGGAAAACAGCCCCAGCCTGTTCAACCTCTCCCTGTAGCTCAAATCCTCCAACCCTGGCAACATCCTTATAAATCTTTTCTGAACTCTCAAATTTCACAACATCTTTCCGATAGGAAGGAGACCAGAATTGCATGCAATATTCCAACAGTGGCCTAACCAATGTCCTGTACAGAAGCAACATGACCTCCCAACTCCTGTACTCAATACACTGACCAATAAAAGAAAGCATATACCAAACGCCGCCTTCACTATCCGAACTACCTGCGACTCCACTTTCAAGGAGCTATGAACCTGCACTCCAAGGTCTCTTTGTTCAGCAACACTCCAGAGGACCTTACCATTAAGTGTATAAGTCCTGCTAAGACTTGCTTTCCCAAAATGCAGCACTTCACATTATCTAAATTAAATTCCAACTGCCACTTCTCAGCCCACCTCCCCCTCACTGAGGACTAACGATCAGTCCTCAGCAAAGTACTCACCTTCATCCCCCTCCATCCACGCAATGAATTTAATACACGCCGTGACGTCGAACAATTCTTCCGTTGCCTCTGCCTCCGAGCTTACTTTCACAATCAGGATTCCCGTCCACCTTCCGAGGACCCCTTCGCCGACCTCCAACACACTGCATCCACCTGGACACCCCGCACTGGCCTGTTACCTGCCCTCGACCTCTCCATTTCCAACTGCCGCCGGGACATTAACCGCCTCAACCTGTCTACCCCCCTCCCCCACTCCAACCTCTCACCCTCACAACATGCAGCCCTCCAATCCCTCTGCTCCAATCCCAGCCTCACCATTAAGCCAGCGGATAAAGGGGGTGCAGTGGTAGTCTGGCGCACTGACCTCTACACCACTGAAGCCAAACGCCAACGAGGACAACTCTTCCTACTACCCCCTCGACCATGACCCCAACCCCCATCACCAAACCATCATCGCCAGACCATACAGAACCTCATCAACTCAGGAGATCTCCCACCCACAGCTTCCAACCTCTATCGTCCGGGAATCCCGCACTGCCCGGTTCTACCTCCTTCCCAAGATCCACAAGCCTGACCAACCTGGCCGACCCATTGTCTCAGCATGCTCCTGTCCCACTGAACTCATCTCTACCTACCTCGACACTGTCCTATCCCCCCTAGTCCAGGAACTCCCCACATACGTTTGAGACACCACCCACGCCCTCCACCTCCTCCTAGACTTCTGTTTTCCCGGCCCCCAACGCCTCATCTTCACCATGGATATCCAATCTCTCTACACCTCCATCTGCCATGACCAGGGCCTCCAAGCCCACCGTTTTTTCCTCTCCAGACGTCCCCAACAGTACCCTTTCACCGACACTCTCATTCATTTGGCCGAACTGGTCCTCACCCGTAACAATTTCTCCTTCGAATCCTCCCACTTCCTCCAGACCAAAGGGGTAGCCATGAGCACACGTATGGGCCCCAGCTATGCCTGTCTCTTTGGCGGCTACGTAGAACAGTTGATCTTCCGTAATTACACTGGCACCACTCCCCACCTCTTCCTCCGCTACATTGATGACTGCATTGGTGCCACCTCCTGCTCCCGCGAGGAGGTGAAGCAATTCATCAACTTCACCAACACATTGCACCCTGACCTCAAGTTTACCTGGACCATCCCTGACATCTCCCTCCCCTTCCTGGACCTCTCCATCTCCATTAATGACGACCGACTTGACACTGACATTTTTTACAAACCCACCGACTCCCACAGCTACCTGGATTCCACCTCTTCCCACCCTACATCTTGCAAAAATGCCATCCCGTATTCCCAATTACTCTGCCGTATCTGCTCCCAGGAGGACCAATTCCACCAGAGAACACACCAGATGGCCTCCTTCTTTAGAGACCGCAATTTCCCTTCCCACGTGATTAAAGATGCCCTCCAACTCACCTCCGTCCTCAGACCCCACCCCTCCAACCGTAACAAGGACAGAACGCCCCTGGTGCTCACCTTCCAACCTACCAACCTTTGCATAAACCAAATCATCCGCCGACATTTCCGCCACCTCCAAAAAGACCCCACCACCAGGGATATATTTCCCTCCCCACCCCTTTCCGCCTTCCGCAAAGACCGTGCCCTCTGTGACTACCTGGTCAGGTCCCCGCCCCCCTACAACCCACCCTCCCATCCTGACACCTTCCCCTGCCACCGCAGGAACTGTAAAACCAGCGCCCACACCTCCTCCCTCACTTCTATCCAAGGCCCTAAAGGAGCCTTCCACATCCATCAAAGTTTTACCTGCACATCCACTAATATCATTTATTGTACCCGTTGCTCCCGATGCAATCTCCTCTAAATTGGAGAGACTGGGCGCTTCCTAGCAGAGTGCTTTAGGGAACATCTCCGGGACACCCGCACCAATCAACCCCACCGCCCCGTGGCCCAACATTTCAACTCCCCCTCCCACTCTGCCGAGGACATGGAGGTCCTGGGCCTCCTTCACCGATGCTCCCTCACCACCAGACACCTGGAGGAAGAATGCCTCATCTTACGCCTCGGAACACTTCAACCCCAGGGCATCAATGTGGACTTCAACAGTTTCCTCATTTCCCCTTCCCCCACCTCACCGTAGTTCTAAACTTCCAGCTCAGCACTGTCCCCATGACTTGTCCGTACTTGTCCTACCTGCCTATCTCCTTTTCCACCTATCCACTGCACCCTCTCCTCCCTGACCTATCACCTTCATCCCCTCCCCCACTCACCCATTGTACTCTATGCTACTTTCTCCCCACCCCCACACTCCTCTAGCTTATCTCTCCACGCTTAAGGCTCTCTGCCTTTATTCCTGATGAAGGGCTTTTGCCCGAAACGTCGATTTTGCTGCTCCTTGGATGCTGCCTGTACTGCTGTGCTCTTTCAGCACCACTAATCCAGAACCATATCTTCAAGACCCCACTGTAATGTGAGGAGGGTAACCTTCTTTGCTATTCACTACACCTCCAATTTTGGTGTCATCTGCAAACTTACTAACAGTACCTATTATGCTCACATCCAAATTATTTCTATAAACGAAGAAAAGTAGTGGATCCAGCACTGATCCTTGTGGCACTCCACTGGTCATAGGCCCCCAGTCTGAAAAACAACCCTCCACCACCACTCTCTGTCTTCTCCCTTTGAGCCAGTTCTGTGTCCAAATGGCTAGTTCTCCCTGTATTCCATGAGATCTCCCCTTGCTAACCAGTCTCCCATGGGGAACCTTGTCGAATGCCTTACTGAAGTCCATATAGATCACATCCACCATTCTGCCCTCATCAATCCTCTTTGTTACTTCTTCAAAAAACTCAATCAAGTTTGTGAGACATGATTTCCCATGCACAAAGCAATGTTGGCAATCTCTAATCAGTTCTCGCCTTTCCAATACATGTACATCCTGTCCCTCAGGATTCCTGCCAACAACTTGTCCACCACCACCTTCAAACTCACTGGTCTATAGTTCCCTGGCTTGTCCTTACCACCCTTCTTAAACAGTGGCACCACGTTAGCCGATCTCCAGTCTTCTGGCACCTCACCTGTGACTATCGATGGTACAAATATCTCAGCAAGAGGTCAAGCAATCACTTCCCTTGCTTCCCACAGAGTTCTAGGGTATACCTGATCAGGTCCTGGGGATTTATCAACTTTTATGCGTTTCAAGACATCCAGTACTTCCTCCTCTGAAATATGGACATTTTTCAAGATGTCACCATTTTTTCCCAACATTCTATATCTTCCATATCCTTTTCCACAGTAAATACTGATGCAAAATACGTGTTTAGTATCACCCCCATCTCCTGTGGCTCCACACAAAGACTGCCTTGCTGATCTGGCTGAGCTAGACTTGCACATTAGCAAAGAAAATGCTGACTCCATCATTCACAATCTTCAGACTGAAGACCAAGCTCATGAGGAGTTAAAACAAGGCTGGGAAGTTCATCTCGGTAGAGCTAGAGGAAGAATGTCCAAGAAAACTTTGAGTGTAGGAATAGAATGAATAACATAATTAAGTTATGGCTTTCGGCTGTCATGAAAAATATAAAGAGGCACATTCTGTACGTAATTTATATTTTAAAATTCCAATGAAAATAAACTTGTATTTAGTAAGCAGTGGTGTTTTGGTTTAGTCATTCAATATAGTAAAGTTTTAAAACTTAACATTTTGTTGTGTGGCCTCCTTTCAGTTAATAACTGTTTATTCAACTTCTGCTTTACATGTCACCAGTCTTTATGGAGATCACAGGAACATACAGGGGTGGGAGGCCATTTGTCCCTTTCAGCCTGCTCTACAATTGAATAAGATCTTGGCAGATGTGGTTGTGGTCCAAAGTCTACTTTCCTGTCCAAACCATAAAACTTGATCCCTATTCCATCAGAAGTATCCTGAACTCAGCTCTGAATAATTTCTGTGATCCAGATTCTGCTAGCTTCTGTGAAGTGAATTTCACATATTATTAACCTTCTGTGAGGAAAAATAAAATTCTCATCAGTCTTAAAAGCAAGGTAACTATGTGCCCTATTTCTTGTCCATTCTACAAGGGAGGAGGCATCTCATAGTCCAGCCTGTGAAATCCCTTTGATACTGTATACGTTAGAAATTATAACACGTCTTGCTCTTTCTGATTTTTGACCCAGGAATATATATTTATATTCAGACATAATGTACCAAACAAGCAGTATGATTACTGATACAATTCATATAATGAAATTACCACATTCTGGAAAAGTCTGAAATTATGTATTTGGGAAGGATCTCCAAAGTAAAGGAATACACAATAAACAGATGGCATTGAGAGGGGTACAGGAAGTGAGAGACCATGGAGTCCATGTTGTTGAAGGTGGCAAGACAGGTAAATAAAATGTGATAATGAAGGTTTACTTGATGCTTTCTTTCATTTGGCAAAGCACTGAATACAAAAGCAGGAATTTAATGCTGGAACTATACAAGACATCAGCTAGTCCACAGTTGGAATTCTGTATACAATCCTGGTCACCACATTGCAGGAAGGACAATTGCTCCAGAGACAGTACGAGAAGACTTACAAGAATTCACAAGAAATTTACTGTCAGAGCTTGAAAATTGCAGCTCAGGGAATACTGGATACATTAAGATTGTTTTCCTTCAAGCAAAGGATGGTGAGGGGTGACTTAATTGAGGTGTACAAAACGCTGAAGTGCTTGAACAGTGGATAGAGAAAATGTTTCCCCTAGCAGAAAATCAATTTTTGAGTGCACAGATTTAAGTTGACTGATAAAGGATTAGAGAAGACATGTAGGAAACCATTTTCACTGAGAGGGTGGTGGATAACTGGAATTTGCTGGTTGAGGCAGAAACTCTCAACTTATTTCAAAGAAATCTGGATCTGCACCTGAAGTGCTGTAACTGCAGGGTTATGGACCAGGTGCTAAAAAGTGAGGTTAGAAGGGGTGGCTAGTTTATACAGTTAGCACAAACACGATGGGCTGAAATTGCCTTTTTCTGTGCGGTTATGTTTCTATGGTTCCATGGATTTAAAGAATGCAACACATGTATTAAAAGAAATGAGGTACTGTATTCAATGAAACATTAATATTCAAATTTTAAAAATACAGATCATTGTATTAAATGAAAGGCTGCTTGAATCTTTGTAAAATTAACTTCCAAATATAGAATGGTTAGAATAAAAGAACTCAATATTGTACACGATACATTAGTCAAAACACAATTTTAAGAAAGTAACAATTGCTCAGTCTTGATTTGAAAGATTTCAGTTCTAAATATTTGAAGACAAAAGTTACAATTTGGCTGTAATTACATTTTTCTTTTATCCAAATTCACTTAAAAGGCTTCAATAAATTAGAACTGCAAATCAGATCCAACTTCTTCAGTTGGTCGGTGTAATCTATAACTAAATTAGCGTAAGGTCTCCTCTAACTGCTATACAGTTTGTAAAGCTATGATTATGAATACTCAAACTCTATTTCCACAAGGTAGAACTCACTGAAATAATACTAAACAGCTAGGTTTTATTGTCTGAACAGAGCTGAATTAAGGCTGAGAAAGGCGCTGACTCAAGCTCCTTATCACATTGAACCATATGCCAACCCCTCAATCATTGACACTTTATCACACAAAATCAGGAGCAATGGCTTCCCTGTAAAAATCCCACTTCACATACCCTCTGTGCATTGTGTCACTTGTCTGTGGATGTGTTTAACAATATTGACTTTTCACAATCAGTATAACCAGATGGGAACTAACAAATGTGGCGTGGCAAATAAAAGTTACTAAAATTAAATAATTTACATTATAAAAAACAGAGGTACAGAATCCAAAAAGGGGTGAGACCCTCAGTTACCATTTTCTATTCAAAACTATTTTTTGATTGAACAAGATATTATTGAGCTGAAGATGGTTGGGTGCCTGATCCTTTCACTAAACTACAGTAAAAGGAAAAGTAAAGTTGCCATTATTTTACCAGACCAGAGGGTTGCTCTCTCATTAAAGAGAGGGGCAACTGATGGTGGTTTAACATGAAGTTCCTGTTAATCTACATCACAAACCAGCTGTCCAGCCAACTGAGCGAAATTGATCCCTTAACTATAGTAATGCTATAATGACACAACAATTGAACAATATTCCAATAGCAGAATATTTATTGAAATCTTTAATTTCAAGACTTTTAAAATGCATCTCCTCCTCATAAATTATGATATAGTGAGAGAAAATATGAAACCTTCTCTCAAGTGGATTTACAATTGAAGCTAAGAGTTTACACTTCATGAGCCAGTGACATGCAAAAGTAAAACTTCAAAATAAAAATCCAGAAAATTGAAAGCTTCGTGGTTGATTGTCAACTGTTCCTGCTGGGTAGGAAATGAGTAGTAACACACTGCACCATTTATAAATTAACATTTTCATAATTGGAGGTTAATTTTAATCATAAAAACCCACTGGTAGGGAAATGTAATACCTGCTTACACATCTTTTCTGAGTGAAGCAGGTCAATTCAACTTGGATAAGCATGGACTAATCAAGGAAAATCAATAGACTTTTTAAAAAGATCAATCTGAGTTTGATTAATGTGGTATTTTTCATGATGAGATAATGGAGAAGATGGATGAGGACAGTACAGGTGATGATATGTCTATGAATTTTTAAAAAGCACTGGCTCATTTTGCAAAATTACAAAAAGGAGGGAGCAGTATGGATACAAGATTAGTTGAAGGATTGACAAAAGTATTGCAAAAGTGGCAGCTTTTGGAGAGATATACACATTGGATTCTCCAGAATTACGAGGGAGTACTAGTGATTCTGATGCATATTAATGTCTTGAACATGGTTTACAGAGGCTGATTGCCCAAAAGGCACAAACAAGGTTGTGACAGCAGATGAAAGTCAATGCAAAAAAGTGATGGATACATTTTGGTAGGAAGAATGAGGAGAGACAACATCAGCTTTATTTATGTTTTAAAGTGATGGCAGAGAGAGACCGGAGGTATTTCAGAGGTTAAGAAAGCAATTAGTGCAGCATTTGAGATCCTGAGTTTTATAAATAGAAGGTTAGGGTACAATAAAGCAGAAGTTTTGGGTTTACTCATCTTGGAGCAGAGAAGATTAAGAAAAGCTGATCAAGCAGTATGTTCAAAATGGGCAGCATGGTGGCTCAGTGGTTAGTCGACTGCCTCGAAGTGCCAGAGGTCCAGGTTCAATTCCACCCTTGGGTGACTGTCTGTGTGGAGTTTGCACATTCTCCCTGTGCTGGTTTCCTCCCCTAGCCCAAAGATTAGACGGATGGGTTATTCTAAATTGCCAGAGTGTCCAGGGATGCGCAGGCTAAGTGGATTAGCCATGGCAAATTCAGGATTGCAGGAATAGGGTTGGAATGGAGCCTGGTTGGTATGCTCTTCAGAAAGTCAACGTGGACTTGATGGGCTGAATGGCCTGCTTCCACACTGTAGGGATTTTATAATTAAGAGGTGACCTTTCTGAGGTGTTCAAAATTATAAACAATTTTGACAGGATAAAGGAGGATATTCTGTTTCCACTAGTTTTCATGCCAGTAACTAAGTGGTCACAATTTCAAGACTGCTAGCAAGAGAGCTAGGTATGAGATTAGGATAAAAATCTTTACTCACAGTTGTTAGGATTGGAATGCACTGCCTAGGCAAGTGGTGGAGGTGAATTCTACAGGAGGTTTGAGAAGAGAACTGGGTATATATTTGGAAGTGATGAATTTAGAAGGTTACAGAAATTTGAGTGGAGAATGGGACTAGCTGGGTTGCTCTAGGGAGCCAGTACAGAGACAATGGGCTAAATGGCCTCCTTCTGCACAGTAAGATTCCATGAAAAACTTAGGCTGTTGTCTATTGAGTAGATATTAGAAGAGATTTATTAGAGGTATTTTAAATAATCAAGGCGTTAAACAGAGTAAATGAATACTGAAACTGTTTCAAAGACAGATTGGATGCTAATTGCAGGGCTCAGGTTTAGATGCTTTGCAGACAAACTAACATCAGAAAAATATATCTGACTGATTCGGATTTTGAACATACTGACTCATAGACAATTATTGTTAAATTTGCATCATTACCCAAAATAGGAACCGAGAAAATATTTGTAGGAAAAATGCAGGATTACAGAAAAAAGATTCAGTGAGTGGAATTGCTGGATCTCATTTTTAAATCACCGACTTGTTTGGTAAGTGGTCTCCAATGATATTGTTCTACTGAATGGTAATGGCTGCTCTGACTTACCTTTCTCTGTTAAAAGTTCATTGCTATACTGTGCAATTCATATTTTCTGTTGTTATTTCTAGTTTTCTCAAGGATAATCTAAGATAAGCAGAAATTATGCTTTTAGCTATCATATTCTCTGGTGATTTACCTCACTAGACTTTAATTCATACTTTGAATAAATACAAAACAATCTAATTTGCATTACAAATAAGGAACAAAAAAAGGTTATGCAAGTTCTTGTTCCTTGCTTTGATCTTTTACTTCTTGTTCTAGTTCTCTTGACCTTAGTAATGCATCACAACTATAAATTATCAAGCCAATAAATTGTTCACAAGGGAGAAAAAGGCTCACAAAAGTGCTTTCATCAGGACAAAACAATCAAAAAATTTAAATAACTCAACCCTCGGCTCATTGACGGGCACCTCTTCTACTTCCTGGGTGCTGGCAGGATGCCTGACCTGCTGGGGGTGACAGAAAAGAAGCCATGTGACATTTGTTGCCAATGAAACAATGGTTGTCAGCAGCGCAGCAGGGAGCCTGCGGGATGTTGGCAGGTTAGGTAGGTAGAAGGAAACCTTACCATCAACAGGTCAGGGAGCATCTGTGCAGGTCAGATAGTAATGACCAGGCTAAATTGACTGTAGTGTCAAGGGATGTTTCCTGAAGTGGGTTAACCATGGTAAATGTGGGGTTACAGGGATAGGGTGAGAGACTGGGTCTGGATGGGATGCTTTTTGGATGTTGGGTCAATAGGCCGAATAGTCTCTTTCCAAACTACAGGAATTTTATTATCCTTTGACCAAGGGCTGAATTTGACTAGCCAACTCTGGCTTTTGGCATAAATCAGAACATTATTTTATTAGAGACTTTATACAAAGTAAAAAATATTTCTGCACAGTGTAAGAAGAGCTATACAGCATAACCAGAATACAAATCAATCTTAAGTTCTTTAAATTCAGACACTGATAGAGAACATCCTTCAGAAGTGAAATCAATGTTTTTGGCTAAAGTCGTATTTATCTGTGCTTCAAATACATTTTGTGTCATTTTAGAAATGTGGTGTAAAAAATCTAACTGATACCTATAGAATTTGCACACTTCAGTGAGTGTCGCAGTTAGCTGTTCAGTCTGCATGAGAAAATGTATTTATAGTATCTTGATCAATGCAACATGTCAGCACCCATTTGTAAAACGTTCATCAACTACTAAAATGAAATGGAACTGAATTACACACAAATTATTAGATGAAAATACTGATTCTTGCTTTCTAGAAATGCTGTGAAAGTGTTAAACTTAATTATTTCAAGATTATAACTACTTGAAGTTCACCTATGAGCTAACTGCAATTGAATCTGCAGGTTGTATTAACAAGATGCTGATAACATAATGCTATCAATTGAAGTTAAAATGTCAATGTTTAATATGAAATTTAACATTTCAATTTTGAAGCATTTCTACTTGACTTTAGGCTCGACGAGTGCTATCACTGAACAGTAATATAAAAATGCACTGGATATCAATGACTTCCACCTGCTTTGTTCCACCATAATTTTGGTTTTGGGTATACGTACACAGTTTCTTAAGACAAATAGAAGTAGTAGCAATAACTATAGAACTTGTGAACAGATAGGTACATAACTGAATTGTCTCATTTTCTGTTGCTGTCCCAAACTGGAAAGCTCCAACTCTGATCCCAATTTTCATTGGTCATTTTAGACCCTGCCCTTTCTCAACTTCTATGCATCCATTCCTGGGGTTAGGCTGTTCATCAATATCTTGAAGAAGACAATTTTCCCCATATCCCTCTTTCTTTAAGGATTGTAATACATTTTCCATCACGTGTTTTGACACGACTGCTGACCCTGATAATGCTTTTGATGTCTTGTCTTTTTCTTTAACTGGGGATGACTGTTCACCATAGTTGAAAGGATTGTCCATTACATTTCTTCCATTTTTGCTTTGATCCTTCCTCCCCATATCATCCCTTAGAGCCATGACAGGGTTCCGCTTATCCTCACCTTTAATCCACCAGCCCATACATTCAACAGCTCAGCTTCTGCTTTCACCAAATACACTGCTTTTGCCTTGTCTCTTAGCATTTTGACTAATCCTTCTGCGACATCTTGCTCCACTCCTCACTTATTTGCTCTTTTTTCCATGGAACCCTCCCATGCAAGTGTAGGAGATACACCTGTCATCTTATGTTCTCCCTCCCCACCACTCATGATCTGAAAACATCTTCCAGTTACAATAACTATTTTTGAACTGTTAATGTATGATACAATATATTTACTGCTCATGACTCAGTCTGCTCTAAATTGTGGAGACCAAACACAAAATCAGGTGAGCACTTTGAGTTACAAATTCAATCACCCAATAAGACTCTAAGCTTCGCTGATCTTTATTTTAATTTTCTGTTCCACTCCCACTCTAACCTAAGGTTCTTACATCCAACAACACTCGTGAAGTTTGAGCAACTGTAGCCCATTTTCTTTGGTACTTTACAATCTTCTGGACAGAGTTCAGCAATTTCAGACCATAGTCTCTGTTTGTGACAGCAACTGATGACGATCATTTTGTGATTCCCATTCACAATCCCTCAACTCATCTCATTTCGTTACTTTCCCCATTAAAACCACTGCTTTTACCCAGACATGTCAGCCTTTTAATCATTTAACCTTCCCTGCCTTCTACCCCATTAAGTCTTTTGCTTTTGTTCTGTCCCCCTTTCTCCTCATGTTACTCGAGTGTTCACTCACTCTAAGTTTTTCCAGTTCTGACAAAATCAGAAATTTTGAACAGTAATTGAACCTGGATTGAATAAACAAACTGTCACATTGGTGATATGCTGCTGGAAATAGTCAAAAATGCCTTCATCCTCCTGTTCTCTAACAGGCAGATTATAAAGTTCAAGCTACAAACAAATTGCATTTCATAAGAAATTTAAGTGGTAGAAGTGAAAGTCAAACACAGCAAAAAGAGTAATGATTTACTTCACCTGTAAAATCTGTTCCAAACAAAATCTGATTTTAAATACAAACTTTGATTTCTGAGGTTACACTGAATTTATAGTGTCTATAATATGAAGCTTAGAAATGAAATGAGTAATCATGCTCCCAGCTGGTTAATGACTGAAGCAAAGATTTACTAAATGGGAGCCTTGCTAAGAACGCTCGTTTTAAGACAAGAACTATTTATTAGGCAGATCTGGCTCATTATCTAGAATTTGTGTACTTAATTTTAAAGTGATCGAAAAACTGACATACTAAATATTAACATAATACCAAAATATATAGTCTCTTCCGTCATGAAGCAAAGCAGATCTTCTATTCATTACACTTACATACAATGTTTTAAAAAGATGCAGCATAATAAATACTAAATGTGGATTCAGAAAGACTTGACATCTTGATATAACTATATAATTTTTCTGCATCTCAAATCCTCTAAGACGTTTGTAAATTTTCAACTTTATCAGATTACATCATAGACTAAGTTAGTTTTCAACAATTATACGTTCAGAAGGTTCCTCTATGTTTGTTATAGAAGATGTTGTGGTTCTGTACGCCGAGCTGGGAATTTGTGTTGCAGATGTTTCGTCCCCTGTCTAGGTGACATCCTCAGTGCTTGGGAGCTTCCTGTGAAGTGCTTCTGTGACCTTTCCTCCGGCATTTGTAGTGGTTTGAATCTGTCGCTTCCGGTTGTCAGTTCCAGCTGTCCGTTGCAGTAGCCGGTATATTGGGTCCAGATCGATGTGCTTATTGATTGGATCTGTGGATGAGTGCCATGCCTCTAGGAATTCTCTGGCTGTTCTCTGTTTGGCTTGTCCTATAATAGTAGTGTTGTACCAGTCGAATTCATGTTGCTTGTCATCTGCGTGTGTGGCTGCTAAGGATAGCTGGTCGTGTCGTTTCGTGGCTAGTTGGTGTTCATGGATGCGGATCATTAGCTTTCTTCCTGTTTGTCCTATGTAGTGTTTTGTGCAGTCCTTGCATGGGATTTTGTACACTACATTGGTTTTGCTCATGCTGGGTATCGGGTCCTTCGTTCTGGTGAGTTGTTGTCTGAGAGTGGCTGTTGGTTTGTGCGCTGTTATGTGTCCTAGTGGTCGCAGTAGTCTGGCTGTCAGTTCGGAAATGCTCTTGATGTGTATGGTAGTGTGGCTAGTCCCTTGGGTTGTGGCATGTCCTCGTTCTGTTGTCTTTCCCTTAGGCATCTGTTGATGAAATTGCGCGGGTATCCGTTTTTGGCGAATACATTGTATAGGTGTTCTTCTTCCTCTTTTTGCAGTTCTGGTATATTGCAGCACTGCGACCACTAGGACTCATAACAGCACACAAACCAACAGCCACTCTCAGACAACAACTCACCAGAACGAAGGACCCGATATCCAGCATGACCAAAACCAATGTAGTATACAAAATCCCACGCAAGGACTGCACAAAACACCACATAGGACAAACAGGAAGACAGCTAATGATCCGCATCCATGAACACTAACTAGCCACGAAACGACACGACCACCTATTCTTAGCAGCTACACACGCAGATGACAAGCAACATGAATTTGACTGGGACAACACTACCATTATAGGACAAGCCAAACAGAAAACAGCTAGAGGCATGGCACTCATCCACAGATTCAATCAATAAGCACATCGATCTGGACCCAATATACCGGCTACTGCAACGGACAGCTAGAACTGACAACCGGAAGCGACAGATTCAAACCACTATAAATGCCGGAGGAAACATCACAGAAGGGCTTCACAGGAGGCTCCCAAGCACTGAGGATGTCACCTAGACAGGGGACGAAACATCTGCAACACAAATTCCCAGCTCGGCGAACAGAACCACAACAACGAGCACCCAAGCTACAAATCTTCGCACAAACTTTGTTATAGAAGATAAATAATTACCTTTCTTTCTTGTAGAGGCATCTTGCTAATGTATTTGTGCAACTTACCTTCAACCCCCCCACAAAAATACCAAACTGAATGTGTGGATTCTTCTCCCAAACACTAGCGGAGGCATTAAAAAGGAAAATATCTTGCAATTGTAATTCCATCTTAAGAGGTTTTCTGAAACTTCTAACGACATTTTAACAAAAGGAAAAGGCAGACATTTTTCAAAAAGGATACAAATTTTGATACAGTGGAATTAGTGATTTTAGTGCTCGACTTGCATTGATTGCTGTAGCTCGGACTAGATTTGGTAGAACTTTCCCATCCACAATAGCACCATCAAAGAGTGGGCCAAAAAATGGTATCTGTTCAAAAGAAGGTTATTTGGTTCAGTTTTACCAAATGAGTTATTTCCTATCACTGCAATTAAGTTACACAAGATTTCTGCATTCAGTTTAAAAATAAATTTACTTCACTTCAATAGAAAGAAATGTTAAAAAAGTGACTGAAAAATGATAATAGGATCTAATTTAAGTCAATTGCTTCTATTGGCCATTTGAGTGGAATGTACTTCACCCTTCTCCATCTCTATATTTCACCAGTTCTTGTGGATTTCTGCACTCAATTAACTCTACTGGTTTGAGCATCCCTAATGTTACTTGGTCTACCATTATTGGCAGTGCTTTCAGCTACCTTGGTTTCAAGCTCGAATTCCCTCCCTAAACCTCACCCCACTGCTTTTAATATGCTCCTTAAAACCTTTCCAACAATACTGCCAGAACCAGCAACTGAGACGACTGAGAACAATAAATCACAAGTTACTTTCAAAGGATAATGTATTCCAGAGTGTCAATGTCAGGCAACAATATGTAATAATGTAATATCATTGGGAAATAGAAAATTGTTAGCACCTAGGTAACATTCTCAGCACTGGCACAAACAAACAGATGTTAGTCCAGAGGACTTTGCAGGGTTGCCAGCTGAGTGCCTAGGTCAATGCTAAGTTATCCAAATGGTTTCGCTCTTTTTCTTAGGTTTTGTAGCAGGTTGACATAGCGGAGAGGTTTGCTGGGCGACTTTTGCAGACATTGTGGAAGGTCAGATCAGGCAGGGCCGACAGATTTCCTTCCCTAATGTGCATTACTGAACCAGATGAAGTTTGATCATAAATCAACAAGAGTTTCACTGTCATCATTACGCTGGCTTTTAGTTACCATTTCAACATTTGCTTTCTAATAATGTGCCAAGAGTATTAGCCTGGTCCCCTGGATTGCTGGTGCAGTGGCATTATCACTGCCTCCCTACTGTTTTCAGATAGAACAATTTGTCTTTCAACTCCATTCACTTCCTCCAAAAAAAATACTTGCTGCGAGTCCCTTCAGGTTCTAATATGGCTGCCTTTTGCAGGATATGTAGAATTTCCTTGAAGTATTCTTAATACATACATCTCCCTCATCTCTCTTTCTAGTACAGGGATGACTACATTGTTGCTGCTTCCTTCTTGTATCCTGGACTAGAAAAAAATCCAACCAATATAGATCAGGAAGCTGGGAAATCTGCAGTAACCAACATAGCTCCTGACTCTTCAAAGCCCATCATCTATAAGGTACAAGTGAGGAATGTGATGAGATTCTGTTTACTTGTCTGAAAGAGGACAGCTCTAACAACACCCAAGAAATTTGCACCATTCAGGACAAAACAGGACTGGGAACCAATCTACCACCAGCTGTATGTACAAAACACATGATGCATTGCAGCAGCTCAAAAAAGGCTACTTTGACAATGTTTTCCATACATACATCATGTGCCAACAGAAGGCCAAGAGAAGCATAGGAAGATGACCACCTGCAAGTCCCACTCCAAGCCACACACCATCCTGCTTGGAACTTTAGCACTGTTTCTTCACTGTCACTGGGCCAAAATCCTCAAACTCTTTACTAGCAGAACTGTAGAGATGTATTTACATCAGCGACTTCAGCAGTTTAGAGGGCAGCTCACCACTACCTTCAGGGAGAAACAAAATAAGCAAGCCATGCTCACAAACCATGAAAGAATTTCTAAACATTCACTGACTTTCTTTGCAATTGATATATCTCAGACTCTTCCATCCCTTAGAACATAGAACAGTACAGCACAGTAGAGGCCCTTCAGCCCTTGTGCCGACCTTTTAACCTACTTCTCAGTCTTCATTTTTGAGTTTACGATTCCATGGACTCCTACATTTACCTTGACTACACTTACTGACATCCTAGCTTCCAAGGTGTCTTCCTTTCTCTTCAACTTTAATAGAAATTCACTAAGGTTCCTTAGACAGCACCTTCCAAGGCCTTTACCATTACTGTCGAGAAGAACAAGGGCTCCAGATACATGGGAACACTATCACCATTATCTGCAAACTCCCTCCAAGCCACTCACCATCCTAACCTGAAAATATATCATGTTCCTTCAGTGTTGCAGGGTCAAATTCTGGAATTCCCTCCCTAATGGCACTGTAGATCTCCCTGTACCAAATACAGAATGTCAAGGAGGCCAACAACCACTTTCTCAATGATAACAAATTCTGACCCAGTTATGGATATTCATGCTTCATGAAAGAATAAAAAGCCTATGGATTCCTTCCCAGTGTGCCTGATCTTGTTCAAGTACTACTGCTCCCTTCCTTTCCCTCCCTCCCCAGTAGGACTCCCCTTGATATCACCTTTCACCTCAGCTGCTTTCATATTCGATGGATCACCTCTTGTAATTTCTGCCACCTCCAGTGCGATGTGAAAATTTTTAGCATTCTAAAGGGCCTATTCCTTTTGTAATTCCCTGATCACTCTCAGTCAACCTCCAACTATTAAATGGATTTTAAGCCTGATGGAAAAGTACAAAATCAGGTGCCAATTTCTTGAAATGGGTTTATTTATAGCATTACACGTTAGCCTTCTATCGATCACCCATTATCCCAACTGGCTCTCTTCATAAATGTTCAAGGTGCTTAATTAAACAATATCCTTCACTTTTTAAAAATATATATTATATTGCTAGATATATATATATTATATATATATATCTAGCAATATAATGAACATGCCATCACAGATTCATCTTATTGCTTTCAAAAAGCATTGTAAGATACTCAAACAATTACAAAACAAATTGAAGAGAACTGTCTTTTCATATTTGATATAACCCATCACAAAATGTCTCTCTTCCATACCTTCAATAATTTATTCAAGGCAGGCTTCCTGTCTGTAATTAATTCTGACAATTTAGTGACTGGTGTCAAGATTCATTTTATCTTGCTGATCCTTTTGCCTCTTAATATTTATTTTATGTAAGCAAGGTCTACCCTTAATCCTTTTTCAATCAAAGTCTTTGTAGAATATGCATTATCCTACAGTGAACTACTACAAATTCTTATGAGCATGCCTTATATGCAAATTATTTCAAAGTATTTAACCTTAACCTTTGTCAGGCCTAAGGATACTTTCCACTTTCTCTTTCTCGTTCTGAAGAAGGATCACCAGACTAGAAATGTTAACTCTGTTTTCTCTTCAAAGATGTTTCCAGACTTGCTGAGATTTTCTAACAATTTTTGTTTTTGTTTCAGATCTTCAGCACCCACAGTTCTTTGTTTGATAAAAAGATCGATTTCATGTCTTTTGGGTCACCCAGGGCTTGAAATTAGAATATACGTTTCTGCAAATTTAAATGCTTTAATATTCTATTTGCCCTCAGCACTTCAATTGCAGTGTGTTTCACCATCTAAGTTTCAATATGCCAGATCTGGTTTGAGTAAACAGCCAGTTTAACTATCCAATCATCCATATTAATGATTTGTTTCTTCTTCAGTTGGAAGATCATCTTTCTGTAATTATCTTGCTCAATTTACCTAGTTCTAGATATAACTGTTCATTCAAGCCCATTCAGATTCATATCTAAGCCAGTATATTTAAAAGTACCTGAAGATTGACTTATAATCTTAAATGCCCCTTTGATTTTGACTGTTACAAATTGTCCAAGTTGTGCAGTATGTCCCCATAAAACATCAATATACGTCATAAAAATGCCCAGGAGTTTCTCTTTGTTCCACTATAAGATCACTGCTGTAACTGTTTCCAAATCAGTAGTGTTTTGATTTGAGAACCCAACTCCAGTTAAAAGCAGGAGCTTGCCCATTTATGACACAGTAGCTTAATCCAAAAATTTGACAGAAACCACAGAACAAAGAATTCCCAAATTTAATTTCTGCAATTGCATATAAAAGTCTATTAAAGTCCATGATATATTCCACTATAGAATTACTATTGAGTGATCTTTTGAAATCTATCAAAAGTCTTATTGAACCGTGACTCATATTAAGTTGCTTTTTGTAAATTTTATGTACATGACTTCACACAAGCTGCAACTATGCCTTGTTTCCTCTTCAGCGGGAACATAACCCAGGTCTACAAGTGGGGTGTGGGGAGGGGCGAGGTCTCAGTTACAAGGACAAATTAAAGGAGGGGGCGGAGGCCTCAGCAGAGGTTGTCAAAGGTTCCAAAACAAGTAATAGGACAGAAAGTATGGAAGGGTCAGGATCTAACTTCAGACACAGTTATTAAGGGGACAACTATGAGAGGGAAGACAATCAATGCAGGATTGAGGGTGTTGTACATAAATGCACACAGTATATGAAACAAGGTTAAATATGCTTGTAGCACAAATTGAAACTGGCAGGTACAATGTTGTGGCTATCACGGAGGAAATCAGGGCTGGGAATTAAATATCCAATTCTACAATACACATTCTATCGTAAGGACATGCAGATGGGCAGAGGGGACAGGGTCACCTTGATAGTAAGAAACAAAATTAAATTGATACCAAGAATATCTATATTCTGATATATAGTCGGAAGGCATAGAATCTGTGTGGGTAGAGTTGAGGAACAGAAAAGGGAAATAAAATCAGGGATTTGAGTACAAGCCTCTTTGTAGTATTCAGAATGTGGGACAGAAATAAATTAGGAGATAGTAAAGGCATGTAATAAAAGTAATATTACAATAATCATGGTGAAGATTAATATGCAGGTGGATTAAAAAAAATCAGGCTCTGCGCAAGATGGGTTTTTTTGGAGCAGCTTCTGGTAGAGCCCATGTGGGAACTGTACTGGATTTGAAAATGTGTAATGAAGCCGACTTGATTAAGGAGCTTAAGATGAAGAAACCCCTAGGGGGCAGTGACCACATCACGACAAAATTCACCCTGCAGTTTGAGGGGGAGAAGCTGGAATTGGATGTAATTCCTCTCCATCCAAGTCTTTAACACTATGGCAGTCTCAGTCTATGTTTGGAACGTTAAAATCCCCTACCGTAACCACCCTATTATTCTTACAAATAACTGAGATGTCTTTACAAATTTGTTTCTCAATTTCCTGCTGACTACTGGAAGGTCTGTAGTACAATCCCAATAAGGTGATCATCCCTTTCTTCATACTCAGTTCCACACAAATAACTTCCCTGGACGTATTCCCAGGATTATTCTACCTAAGCACAACCATAATGTTAACCTAAATCAAAAACACCACTCCCCTCCTCTCTTGCCCCCTTTCTATCCTTCTTATTGCATTTGGAACATTAAAGCTGCTAGTCCTGTCTATCTCTGAGGCACACCTCTGTAATAGCCATGATTTCCGAATACCACATTCCTAACAATGCCCTGAGTTCATCTGCCTTCCCGGTTAGGTATTTTGCATTGGAATAAATGCACTTTAATTTTTTAGTCCTACTTTGTTCTCTGCTTTGTTCCTGCCTGCCCTGGCTTACTCTTGTCCCACCTGTGCCAGTCTCAAAATGATGTCTTTCCTCACTGCATCCCACTCCCACTCCAATTTCTCCCTCCCCCGACAAGTTTAAATCCTCTTGAGTAGCCCCAGCAAATCTCCCCGTCGGTATATTAGTCCCTTCCTAAATCAGGTGCAATCTGTCCTTCTTATACAGGTCACTTTGACCCCAGAAGAGATCCCAATGATCTAAAAATGTGAACCCTTCTCTCCTGTACTCGTTCCAAAGCCAAGTATTCATCTGCTCTATCCTCCCACATCAATGCTTACTAGCTCTCAGCTCCAGGGGTAAACTGATAATACTACCTTCAAGGACCTCCTTTTTAAATTCCTGCCTAACTTCCTATATTCTCTCCTCAGAATCTCATCCTTTTAATTTCTTCTGTCATTAGTTCTAATGTGTATAATGACCTCCTGCTGGTCCGGCTCCCCTTTGAGAATTTTCTGCACTTTCTGAGATATCCTTAATCCTGGCAATAGAGAGAGGCAACACACCATTCTGATTTGTTGCTGCTGGCCACAGAAACGTCTGTCTGTGTCTTTGACTGGAGAGTCCCCTATCACAATCGATCACAATGGAATCTGACGTACCCCTTGTTACATCAAAGCCAGTCTTGCTACCAGAAACCTAGCTGTCAATGCTAAATTCCTGAAAGTCCCTCACCCCCTATATTTTCCAAAACATCATACTTGTGTGAGATGGGGACAGCCACAGGAGACTCTTGCACAATCTGGCACCCTCTCCTACCTTTCCTGGCATTAACCCACCTACCTGACTGTAACGGTGGTTTTTCTGCCTTCCTACAACTGCCATCCATCACACTCCCTAGCTTCTGTGAATTCTTCACTGTCTCCAACTGCCATTCCAACCAATTCATGCAATCCAATGGGATTTGCAACCATCAGATTTCTTGCAGACATGATCATCAGTAACATGGAAATTTTCCCTGAACTCCCACATCGAACAGGGGGAGCATATTATTCTACTAAAAGCCATATTTGCACCTTAAGGTCTACGGACTCAGAAAATAACAGTCTTACTACTCTAAAACACTGCTCCAAGCTAACTTAATGCCTATGTTTTACATTTTTAAAGTTTAATCGGGAGACCTCAATAAAACACATAATCAAAAAAGAACCCACTCTACGCATTAATTGTAGATTTACAAAATAAACAGTGAGGTTACACTTTAAAAAGCTACTTAGCTGCTCCCCTGCTCTGAGCTCTCCCACACAGGTTTCTCCAAGGTTAACTGTGAATCTCGCTGTTTGTTAACTTTTCTTTGACAAACTCTGACATCTAGAGATACATGAAATCAAACAGCAGAGGCTATAGCTGTGCAGATTCACTGCTGGGTCAGACAGCAGTGTAGGTTTCTTTCTCCATTTGAATCACTTCTCATGTCAGCTCTGCCAATGCCTTTGTCTAGGTAAAAACAAGAACTGCAGATGCTGGAAACCAGATTCTAGATTAGAGTGGTGCTGGAAAAGCACAGCAGTTCAGGCAGCATCCGAGGAGCAGGAAAATCGACGCTTCGGGCAAAAGCCCTTCATCAGGAATAGAGGCAGGGTGCCTGATGGGTGGAGAGATAAATGAGAGGAGGGTGGGGGTGGGGAGAAAGTAGCATGGAGTACAGTAGGTGAGTGGGGGTGGAGATGATAGGTCAGGGAGGAGTGTGGGGGAAGGTAGCAAAGAGTACAATGGGTGAATGGGGGTGGGGATGAAAGTGATAGGTCAGAGAGGAGGGTGGAGTGGATAGGTGGAAAGGAAGATAGGCAGGTAGGACAAGTCATGGGGACAGTGCTGAGCTGGAAATTTGGAACTGGGATGAGATGGGGGAAGGGGAAATGAGGAAACTGGTGAAGTCCACATTGATGCTCTGGGGTTGAAGTGTTCTGAGGCGGAAGATGAGGCATTCTTCCTACAAGCGTCGGGTGGTGAGGGAGCAGCGGTGAAGGAGGCCCAGGACCTCCATGACCTCGGCTGAGTGGGAGGGGGAGTTGAAATGTTGGGCCATGGGGTGGTGTGGTTGATTGGTGCGGGTGTCCCAGAGATGTTCCCTAAAGCACTCCGCTAGGAGGCGTCCAGTCTCCCCAGTGTAGAGGAGACTGCATTAGGAGCAACGGACACAATAAATGATATTGGTGGATGTGCAGGTAAAACTTTGATGGATGTGGAAGGCTCCTTTGGGGCTTTGGATGGAGGTGAGGGAGGAGGTATAGGTGCAGGTTTTGCAATTCCTGTGGTGGCAGGGGAGGGTGCCAGGATGGGAGGGTGGGTTGTTCGGGGGTGTGGACATGACCAGGTAGTCACGGAGGGAATGGTCTTTGCGTAAGGCGGAAAGGGGTGGGGAGGGAAATATATCCCTGGTGGTGGGGTCCGTTTTGAGGTGGCGGAAATGTCGTCGGATGATTTGGTTTATGCGAGGGTTGGTAGGGTGGAAGGTGAGCATCAGGGGGTTTCCATCCTTATTACGGTTGGAGGGGTGGGGTCTGAGGGCGGAGGTGCGGGATGTGGACGAGATGCATTGGAAGGCATCTTTAACCACGTGGAAAGGGAAATTGCAGTCTCTAAAGAAGGAGGTTATCTGGTGTGTTGTGTGGTGGAACTGGTCCTCCTGGGAGCAGATACAGCGAGGCGGAGGAATTGGGAATATAGGATGGCATTTTTGCAGGAGGTAGGGTGGGAAGAGGTGTAATCCAGGTAACTGTGGGAGTCGGTGGGTTTGTAAAAAGAATGTCGGTGTCAAGTCGGTCGTCATTAATGGAGATGGAGAGGTCCAGTAAGGTGTCAGAGATGATCCAGGTACATTTAAGGTCAGGGTGGAATGTGTTGGTGAATGCCTTTGTCTGTCTTCCTCTTTTTAAAGTGCTGTAGGTTTGATTTTTCTTTTCCCAGAAGTTCCAAAACAATGCAACAGCTTATAAAACTGTTCTTAGTATTTGAGGGAATCAGTTCCAGCACTGAAAATACCTCAAAAAGAACCAGCTCTTACAGCCACAAGTTTTTTTCCTGCTCTTCATCTTCAATTACCCAGAATCCTTTCTTCATGTTCCAAACATTTCTTCTAAGTAAAACAGTGATTTACTTGTAATTCTTTCAACTTTAGTTTTATTTATTGTTTACGATGTGGTCTCCTCTACAGTGGGAAGATGAAACAAATGGTGTGATTACTTTGTAGAACACCTCCATTCAATCCAGAAGCCTGGCCACCAGATTCCTGTTGCTTGTCATTTCAATTCTTCACCTTGTTCCCATTCTCACCCCTGTATTCATGACTCACTACAGTTGTCGAACAATGTTCAACAAATGCTTAAGAACAGTTGCTCCGATTTGAATATTCAACAACTTGTTGATTTAATAGCAAGTTCAACAATTTAAGATCCTTATTACTGCAAACATTTTATTTTAAATTTTTCTTCACTTTTTAAAACTCCTTTCTGTAGTCCCTCCTTGGGTATTTGGACAGTCACTATTCAGCCATTCACACTTAATCTGAGCACATTTTTGTATCTTTACTGTATTACTATCACTCCCTTTGGTGGTGTACCATGAAATCTTTTGTCATTTAATCTTGATCTTCCCTATATTCCTTCATGAACTTCCCTTTTTGGTTCTTCCATGTCCTCCCTGCCCTATTTCCATTTTAATACATATTATTTATACTTTTCCTTAGATCTAATGAAGGGTCATTGACCTGAAACGTTAACCCTGTTTCTCTCCACAAATATTACCTGACTTTGTGGGTATTTCCAGTATTTTCTGTTTTGATTTCCAGCACATGTGGATTTTGATTTTGTGTTGTTGCTGCAAATATATAACTTGCATTCCAGTTTTACAAACAACTTCACGAAAATAATGTGCAAAATATTCTGGTATCTAATTCAGTTTAATAATTTAGCACACTGTAGGATTACCTTACCTCAGGCTTTTTCATTATGTGGATACTGAACATAAAATTTTTCATTGGATAAATAACAATGAGGACATCACCAAATTCAGTGGGAATAATTCCTCTTCTGTAGTCTCTTGTATGCTCTGACCAGACAATATGCACTTCATCATTCCCAAGGTGTCTCAACTGCCCACAATGAGAGAGAAAAGGGTAGAGTTAAACAGCAAAAATTTTAATATTACAAAATTAGAGCAATTACACAAACAAAGATAAAATAATCGATACTCTAGAGTTAGCTCAAAGTTTACACTTGGACATTGCATATTTTTTCTGCTTTACAGCAATGGATTCAGAGAATATACACAAGCAATGATATGGAAGTATATGGAACATGATTATTTGGGTGTCATTCAGAATGATTTTAGGAGGTCTAAAGATATGGCAATTTGAAACAGAAGCAAAGAAAGGGTACTACGTATGACAGAAATGCAGACCTCTCTGTAATTTCTGTGAGTGGTCTCCAGCACTATGAGCAATTTGAATCTGAGCCGTGCAACTGATAAACGACCATAATATTGTATCAACTAAGGTTGATCACACCTGGCCACCATGCAAAGTTCAAAAGCTGGAGTGATTTATAAATTTATGTTCAAGCAATGAATGAAAGTTCATGAAGATCAATGTCTGAGAAAGGAAAATTATACTCGTAAAATGATCTACCAAAAAAGAAAATATGGGGTAAATTGTTCTAGTTAATGATTATCCTCGATTTATTACTAATACCCAGAGAGCAAGAGTAGGAGCATGTGGCAAAGAGTGAAAGTGAGAGCGTAGCTGAGAGAATGAGAGCAGCAATGTACCCCAGAGTGTAAGCAGCTGCATGTTTATCTCTCTCTCAAGCTCTGTTTCTTAAGTGAAAAGGCAAAAAAACGTTAGCTTTGCATTGCTCGGGTGTGCTCTCATTCATGCATTCCAGCTCTTGCTTTCTCAGGTGCCCTCCTTTTTGCTCTCTGGGGCATTCTCCCACATGCAAAAATAGTATTAAAAATGCCAACTTTTAAGAGAGTACTCAAGCACCAGAGTACTCTCTTAACGGTTGGCATTTTTTAATACTATTTTTTCTTAACCTATTTTTAAACATTATTAATTTTTACTTTGTAGGATGAGGGGGGAAACGAACATTTCATGGATTGGGTAATAACATCAAAAAGTACATTCTTTCTACTACAATGTTACTCTGCTTAAGTATAGGCATACAGATCTTGCATTAGGATTAGGGTTAGGGTTGTGACTTCCATTCCTGATGAAGGGCTCCGGCCCAAGCATCGATTTTCCTGCTCCTCAGATGCTGCCTGACCTGCTGTGCTTTTCTAGCAACACATTCTCAACTCTGATCTCCAGCATCTGCAGACCTCACTGTCTCCTTAGGGTTGTGACTGTTCAGTTTCATTTAACAAAGAAACATATAGGATTGAGAACAGAGTGAAGACAATACTTTAATGTTTAAGACTTACAGATCTGAGGTCGAGGGGTCTCTGTCTTGCTTTTCTGGAGCTAAAGGTCAGACTTTCAAGGTTGAAGATGACAGTCGTGTACTCTTAGTTCATTGGCCCAAATCAAAAAATCATAACCACAGATGTGCCCTTGTACTGGTGTGATTTAGTTTGTTTAAGTCAATATAATTTCATTTTAAAGTTAAATTTGTACCAATGTGCTGAAATCTGGAACTGTATTTTACTTTAAACTTTAAGGATTATACCTTGTACAACAGTTTGTTGGGATTAGTATTTTCTGTATTAGTATTTTCATATAGCTTTGAAGTCATAAGCAACCTTTTCATACTACACCTTATGGCTTCTTAACTATAAAGAGTAACATGAATTGCTTTCAAACATTCAATGCAGCAAAAATGAAACTAATTAGAAAAGTCAACTGTGAGGATAAAGCAAATGATCAGCAATAAACAGGTGGCTGGTTTAAATGGAAACTTTGCTAAATTAATTGAGGATTGAGACTTGTGCTCATGGATATAAATCTTTCGGTCATGACTGTAAATGCCTCTTTTTTTCTCTTTACCAGAGAGGTTTAAAAAATATCAAATTATCCTCTAAGTAAAATGAAATACCTACACAGAAGCCAGCGTCCTGTCACCAAGTCACCCTTTATTTACTTGTGCACAGTACACTAGCTGTGGCCAGTCAGAATGGAGTCAGTCCCCTGAGCTCAGGAGATTCAGAATCCTCAGTTTATATATTTTTTATTTTATTAATCAGAACAAACAGGTCAATCAGAATGCAAGTGATCATGCTTTGGGTTGTGGCCTAAAGAGAGATCATTAAGCATCAGCCTTTGGCGACCAATGTGTGCAAGAAATTTGAAGTTATCCTATGTCCAATTGGAAAGCCCTGGACAGTGATGAGAAATTGGATGTCAACTTGTTCCCTAAGTTCAAAACATTAACACTGTTTCTTTCTTCAGAGATGCGGTTGTTGAGTAATTCTAGAATTCAGTAAAAGCAAAATACTAAAGATAATGGAGATTGGAAATAAAATCAGTGTTAGAGAAACTCAGCAGCTCTGGCAGCATCTGTGGAATGCAAGAAATAGTGTTAATGTTTTGAATCCAATATGACTCCTCCACAGAACCAGGATTTTCTGTTTCTATTTTAAATATTTACTATCTGTAGTAATCTACTCTCCTATTATATGTTCCCCATTGAGCATTTGTAAGTGATTTGTTTCAACATAAAATGAGAAAGCAGTTATTACTCAGGCTTTTTTTAAAAGCCTGAGTCTTTTGAATATTGCAAAGAGTTAGGTTTAATGAAATGGAGCTGGTTGCATATTATGAGCAATCAAGTTACGTGCAATTTTTGGACAAAGCTATGGTCAAGTATATCATACTAAAACTGAGCTTTCAACAGGCTTCAAAAATATAGGGCAAGAGTATAAAACCAAAAAGATTTGCTAAATGTGTAAAATACTGCAAACCCTCGGAGCATCTGAGGATGCAGTTAAATGTGAGATGGAGTTGGTGGTAGAGGAGGTCCAGAAACAGAAGAAGCCACAGTGCCCACATTCCTTCCTTCACCCTCATTATCCTCAAATTCCATGTTGTTTTGGGGAATCTATTTATAGTTCTATACGCTATTTCTGAATAGATGGTGAGGCTGATAGTACTTGAAAAAGATAACAGATCGAGAAGACCCACTTTTCTCCTCTTGAATTGACTCAGTTTTGTCATTGAATCTAGGCTTACTGTCAATGTCTCTTTTAAGGTAGTAGAAGGTGGCTCTCTATGCAATTATGAAGCTATAGAAAGCAGCAGAAACTGTCTCCGGAAATCTGCCACAAGTTTCAGACAGAAATGTGATCCAGGACTTAGGGAGGTGGAGATGCAGGTGCAGTCTGGGGCTGATGAAGAAGAGTTTCTCCACCCAAGCAGTGTCTCAAGAATACAGAGGGCCAAATGTTGAGGTAGTGGTGACTGAGGTGATACTGCCATTGAGAGAAAGTCCTCTTTATCAACTTCAGCTTCCTTTTCTGCCTTGCCCCCAGCTCCCTGGGCTCTCAGATATAACCTCTGTCTCACCCTCACTCCCAACTTTCTCCTCATCAAAGATAGTATTACAATGGTGGAAAGGACGATGGTGAAGACTCACCATCTGAGGTAGTTTGGGCTGAGGTTAGGAATAGGAAAGGTGAGGTCACCCTTTTAGGAATTTTCTATAGGTATCCTAATAGTCCGAGAGACGCAGAAGAAAGGATTGCGAGGATGATTCAGGAGAAGAGTGAAAGTAATAGGGTGGTTGTTATGGGGGATTTTAACTTTCCTGATATTGCCTGGGAAAGCTATAGCTCAAGTTTGTTAGATGAGTCGGTGTTTGTCCAATGTGTGCAGGAGGGTTTCCTGACACAATATGTAGACAGGCCAACAAGAGGTGAGGCCATACTGGATTTGGTTCTGGGTAATGAACCAGGCCAGGTGTTAGAGGTAGGTGAGCACTTTGGGGACAGTGACCACAATTCGGTGACTTTTACTCTAGTGATGGAGAGGGATAAGTGTGCACTTCAGGGCAAGAGTTATAGCTAGGGGCAGGGAAATTATGATGCGGTGAGGCACGACTTAGGATGCGCAGCTTGGAAAAGTAGGCTTCAAGGCAAGGGCTCAATTGATATGTGGAGCTTGTTCAAGACGCAACTATTGAGTGTCTTTGATAAGTATGTACCTGTCAGGCAGGGAGGGAAGGGTCGTGTGAGGGAGCTGTGGTTTAATAAGGAATTGGAATCCCTTGATAAAGGGAAGAGGGCGGCCTATGTAAAGATGAGGCGTGAAGGTTCAATTGGGGCAATTGAGAGTTATAAGGTAGCCAGGAAGGATCTGAAGAGAGAGCTAATAGCAGCAAGGAGGGGACATGAAAAGTCCTTAGTTGGTAGGATTAGGGAAAACCCAAAGGCTTTCTATAGGTATGTCAGGAATAAAAGAATGACTAGGGTAGGAATAGGTCCAGTCAAGGATAGTAGTGGGAAGTTGCATGTAGAGGCTGAAGAGATTGGGGAGACACTGAATGAATACTTTTCGTCAGTATTCACTCAGGAACAGGACATTGTTGCCGATGTGAATACTGAGTCACAATTAATTAGAATGGACGGCTTTGAGGTATGTAGGGAAGAGGTGTTGGAAATTCTGGAAAGGGTGAAAATAGATAAGTCCCCTGGGCCTGATGGCATTTATCCTAGGATTCTCTGGGAAGCAAGGGAGGAGATTGCAGAGCCATTAGCCTTGATTTTTATGTCCTCGTCTACAGGAATAGTGCCAGAAGACTAGAGGATAGCGAATGTGGTTCCCTTGTTCAAGAAGGGGAGTAGGGATAACCCTAGTAACTATAGGCCGGTGAGTCTCACTTCTGTTGTGGGCAAAGTCTTAGAGAGAATTGTAAGGAATAGGATTTATGAACATCTGGATAGGAATAATGTGATCAAGGATAGTCAGCATGGTTTTGTAAAGGGCAGATCGTGCCTCACAAACCTTATTGAATTCTTTGAGAAGGTGACTAAGGAGGTGGACGAGGGTAAAGCGTTAGATGTGGTGTATATGGATTTTAGTAAGGCGTTTGATAAGGATCCCCATGGTAGGCTACTGCAAAAAATACGAAGGTATGGCACTGAGGGGGAGTTGGAAGTTTGGATTAGGAATTGGCTGGCTGGAAGAAGAGAGGGTAGTAGTTGATGGTAAAGGTTCATCTTGGAGTGCAGTTACTAGTGGTGTTCTGCAAGGATCTGTTTTGGGACCATTGCTGTTTGTCATTTTTATAAATGACCTGGAGGAGGGGCTAGAAGGCTGGGTGAGCAAATTTGCGGATGATACAAAAGTCGGTGGAGTTGTTGACAGTGAGGAAGGATGAGTCAGGTTACAGCGGGATACAGATAAGCTGCAGAGCTGGGCAGAAAAGTGGCAAATGGAGTTCAATGTGGGTAAGTGTGAGGTGATTCACTTTGGTATGAGTAACAAAAAGATGGGGTACTGGGCTAATGGTCGTATACTTGGTAGTGTGGATGAGCAGACGGATCTTGGTGTCCATGTACACAGATCTCTGAAAGTTGCCACCCAGGTAAATAGTGCGGTGAAGAAGGCATATGGCGTACTGGCTTTTATTGGTAGAGGAATTGAGTTCCGGAGTCCTGAGGTCATGTTGCAGTTGTATAAGACTCTGGTGCGGCCGCATCTGGAGTATTGTGTGCAGTTTTGGTCGCCATACTATAGGAAGGATGTGAAGGCACTGGAACGGGTGCGGAGGAGGTTTACCAGGATGTTGCCTGGTATGGTAGGAAGATCGTATGAGGAAAGGCTGAGGCTCTTGGGGCTGTTTTCATTGGAGAAAAAAAGGTTTAGGGGTGACTTGATAGAGGTGTACAAGATGATTAGGGGTTTAGATAGGGTTGACCATGAGAACCTTTATCCACGTATGGAGTCATCTATTACGAGAGGGCATAGCTTTAAATTAAGGGGGGGTAGGTATAGGACAGATGTTAGGGGTAGATTCTTTACTCAGCGAGTCGTGAATTCATGGAATGCCCTGCCAGTAGCAATGGTGGACTCTCCCTCTTTATGGGCATTTAAACGGGCATTGGATAGGTATATGGAGGATAGTGGGCTAGTGTAGGTTAGGTGGGCTTGGATCGGTGCAACATCGAGGGCCAAAGGGCCTGTACTGCGCTGTATTTTTCTATGTTCTATGTTCATCCACAGCCAGTGGAAAGGGGGGTGGGGGTGGGGTGGGGTCAATGTCAGCAGCACACGGGTGTGCCTGTATGTATGTGACTGCTGTCACAATGCATAGAACATGGTGCTATAAGCTGTACATGTGCAGACACATCCTGGCGTGTTGATGTCAATTGAGCATGTGCAGATGCTTTTATAGAGGTCAGCTGACATCACGGCCCACTTCTGTGCACGTAGCAGACATCTTTGGATAGCCATTCTGTTTGACTGATTTTTTTTTTATAACTACCTTCATAATAATCTAGGAATTGTTCGTCATTAGATGGATTATCTAATCTGCAAATTGCTTCTTTGTCCTAACAGCAAAGCTGCAATTTTTCTGCTCTTGGCAGCACTTAAGCAAATATTAGGTTTACAAGCATGACTTTTCTGCACAAGCCAAATGAAGTATTGCACAATACATCGAGTTGTTCTGCTATAGGCAAAGTAAATACTTTCCCAACTTAGAACACATAATCCAATTAAATTTATTACTGGAATTGGTTATGCTGCAATATTATATTTCAACCACAATTTATTGATAAATAAAATGAATACAATATTATATCCAATAATGCATCTTTGGGGTAAGAAGTGACAGCCAAATGATGCCCTAATGTTCATTCATAACAAAATACAAACTTTAAGGTGTGAAGTTTCAATTGATTAAAATATAACTGATAAAATTCTGTAGAAAAATATGATTGTAGATTGTCGTTTGTACAATGGGTGCATAAAGTGTTTTCTCAGCACATCTAAAACATGAATGTACTTTCCAACTATATTAAATTACTGCAAATTCACATGGGGCAACACATAAGACTAGACAATCCATCCAATTATTGATTAGTTCTTGTATAATTATAAAGACAACTCCAAGAAAGATGAAGCAAACCCATTTTTACAAATATTGCCAGAAGAGCAAAATGAAAAATTAAATTGACAACAGTTGGATATTTCAATGCTTTGGATCAGACAGCACTGTTGATGAACGCAATTCAACGTATTTATCCAAAGTGAACAAAGTGGCCACACAAAATGGGTTTTGTTTAATAAAAAAAGTCAATATTTTTAATTGTAACTCATCTGCGCAGTATAATAGTATTGATAAATTAAGTGAGGAAAATTATTGGCCCATGCACTACATTCATTTAATTTTTTTGAAAGTATGATGCATTTGATCAAGAAACAATAATGATAAAGAAAGTTGATGCAATTAAGGAAGCAAATGGTTGAACTTCCATTGGAGCACAAAACCTGATGTTTTATGGAAAATCATCATGCAATGTTTTATAGGGGCCAGTCTTCACATTGGTTTCACTTTTCAGTATTTGCATTGAGGCAATAGTAAAAATTGTTTGTCATATTTCTGGATTTCAATAAGTTTGTTTCATTGTGGTTTGGATACACCATAATAACTTGCAAAAACTTTAATTTAGACAAAAGGCCCAAAGCATGTCACAGATGAAGAAAATCATGGCTGCTGGAGAGATGACCAAAAACTTGATGAGAAAATTTGATTTAAAGGAGGCTTTTGAAGCTAGAGAGAGAAGTAAACAAAAGTGCAGCCTTTTTTAAAAAGTGAATTCCAACAGCTGACATGAGACAAATAGCAACTGAATACTGACTGATATTAACTGATCAAAGAACCAGCATATATTTGCAAAGACCAAGTTATATAAAGTATGTGTTAATAAATGTTATTTCTTTAGACTCTAGAGCAATTTAGTAAGGTTTCCCACAGAAAAAACCATGATTAAAGTTAAAAGCACATGGTATTAGAGGCAACCTTTTGACATGGGTCAGGATTTGTTTCTGAAATAAGACACGGCCAGGAGGGATTGGGTGTATGCACTTGGAACAGAAAAATGCAAAAATGTTTTCTCATAGGAAACTGAACTGGTGCCTCAGCTTTACATTACATTGCCTTCAGAATAGTGATTTGTAAAGTTGCTGAGTACAATATCAGTTAGCACATTCTGATGGGAGCACAAAGTTTTAAGGACACTTTAACATACCTACGACTGAAAAGGAAGATGTCACTAACACTTCTGGTATTTCATTTATCAGGTATGCCAAATTTCATAATATTTCATAAAAAATGAATGTTTAAATGCATGGGTCCCTACACTTAATGTAGGCTGTCTTGTGCTCTTTTTGAGTTACTCAGGAGTTTGAAGAGCCTAATATGCCTTGTTGTTTGCTCCATAGCCACGCCTTAGTGAATAAGAACCAATTTGCCAACCAAGTTATATCCTTTACTCTTTTCATACAGAGTACTAAGATTCTTTAAAATTTGGTATTCTTTGGATTAGCCTGCTTAGTAGAAACGAAAGGCCTTTGCAACATATTCATCCTTTCAGCAAAGATCTGTAAAGGTACAGAAGTAACAGGGTTGTTGTCGTGGGTGACTTTAACTTCCCTAATATTGATTGGAATCTCCTGAGTTCAAATAGTTTGGATGGAGCAGTTTTTAAATCGGGTGTGTCCAGGAAGGATTCCTGATTCAATATGTATATAGGCTGACTAGAGGAGAGGCCATATTGGATTTGGTGCTTGGCAACGAATCAGGCCAGATGTCAGATCTCTCAGTGGGAGAGCATTTCAGTGATAGTAATCACAACTCCCTGACCTTCACTATAGTCACGAAGATGGACAGGAGCAGGTGGTATGGGAAAATATTTAATTGGGGGAGAGGGAATTACAATGCTATGAGGCAGAATTGGGAACAGATGTTCTCAGGAAAATGCACAACAGAAATGTGGAGGATGCTTAGGGAGCATTTGCTGATAGTGCTGGATAGGTTTGTTCCACTGAGGCAAGGAAGGGATGTAGAACATTTAGTCAAGAGGAAGAAGGAAGCTTATGTAAGGTTGAGGAAGCAAGAATCAGACAGGGCTTTGGAGGGTTACAAGATAGCCAGGAAGGAACTGAAGAATGAACTTAGGAGTGAGAAGGGGGCATGAAAAAGCTTTAGCAGGTAGAATTAGACAAAACCCTAAGGCATTCTATACTTAAGTGAGGAATAAGAGGATAGCCAGAGTGAGGGTAGCGCCAATCATGGATAGTGGAGGGAACTTATGCCTGGAGTCGGAGGTGGTAGGGGAGGTCCTTAATGAATACTTTGCCTCAGTACTCACTACTGAGAGGGACCTTGTTGTTTGTGAGGACAGCATGAAACAGGCTTAAATGCTTGAACAGATGAATGTTAACGAGGAGGATGTGCTAGAAATTTCGAAAAACATAAGGATGGATAAGTCCCCTGGGCCAAATGGGATATACCGAAGGTTGCTGCGTGAAATAAGGGAAGAGACTGCTGCGCCTTTGGCGATGACCTTTACATCCTCACTGTCCACTGGAGTAGTGCCAGATGATTGGAGGTTGGCAAATGTATTCCCTTGTTCAAGAAAGGGAATAGGGTTAATCCTGGGAATTACAGATCACTCAGTCCTATGTCTATGGTGGACAAATTATCAGTGAGCATTCTGACAGACAGGATTTATGATTACTTGGAAAACCATAGTTTGATTAGAGATAGTCAGCATAGCTTTGTGAGGGGCAGGTCATGCCTCACAAGCCTTATTGAATCATTCGAAGATGTGACAAAACACATTGATGAAGGTACAGCATGTGGTGTTCATGGATTTTAGCAAGGTGTTTGGTAAGGTTCCCCATGGTAGGATCATTCAGAAAGTAAGGAGGCATGGGATACAGGGAAAGTTGGCTGTTTGGATACAGAATTGGCTGGCCCATAGAAGACAGTGGATGGTAACAGGTGGAAGGTATTGAGCCTGGAGCTCGGTGACCAGTGGTGTTCTGCAGTGATCTGTTCTGGGATCTCTGCTCTTTGTGATTTTTATAAATGACTTGGATGAAGAGGTGGGTTAGTATGATAGGGAAGTTCAAGTCACCTATGACAACAGCCCTGTTACTTCTGTCCCTTTACAGACCTCTATACTGCTGAAAAGCTGGACATGTTGCTACAGCCGATGACATGAAGGTTGATGGAGTGTTGGATAGTGTGGAGGTCTGTTGTAGGTTGCAACGGGACATTGGCAGGAAGCAGAAGTGGCAGATGGAGTTCAACCTGGAAAAGTGTGAAGTGATTCATTTTAGAAGGTTGAATTTGAATGTAGAATACAGGGTTAAAGGGAGAATTCTTGGCAGTGTGGAGGAATGAGCTGAAAAGTGTGTTGCTGGAAAAGCGCAGCAGGTCAGGCAGCATCCAAGGAGCAGGAGATTCGACGTTTTGGGCATAAGCCCTTCTTCAGGAATCCTGATTCCTGAAGAAGGGCTTATGCCCGAAACGTCGATTCTCCTGCTCCTTGGATGCTGCCTGACCTGCTGTGCTTTTCCAGCAACACACTTTTCAGCTCTGATCTCCAGCATCTGCAGTCCTCACTTTCTCCTAGTGTGGAGGAATAGGGGGATTTTGGAGTCCATGTCCATAGGTCCCTCAAAGTTGCCACCCAAGTTAATAGGGTTATTAAGAAGGCATACAGTATGTTAGCTTTCATTTGCAGGGGGACTGGGTTTAAGAGCCACAAGGTAATGCTGCACTCTTTAGAGCTCTGGTTAGACCACAGTTGGAATATTGTGTACAGTTCTGGTTGTCTCATTACAGAAAGGATGTAGAAGCTTCAGAGAGGGTGCAGAGGAGACTTACCAGAATGCTGCTTGGACTGGAGAGCATGTCTTATGAAGGAAGATTAAGGGAGCTAAGGCTTTTCTCATTGGAGCGAAGAAGGGTGAGGGGCGAATTGATAGAGGTGTACAAGATGGTGAGAGGCATAGATAGAGTAGATAGCCAAAGACGTTTTCCCAGGGCAGAAATGGCTATCACAAGGGAGCATAATTTTAAGGTGATTGGAGGAAGGTTTAGAGAAGATGTCACAGGTAGGTTCTTTACACAGAAAGTGGTGGGTGCATGGAATGCACTGCCAGCGATAGTAGTAGAGACAGATACATTAGGGACATTCAAACAACTCTTGGATAGGTACACGGATGATAGTAAAATGAAGGGACACAAGTTAGTTTGATCTTAGAGTAAGATAAAAGTTTGGCACAACATCAAGGGCCGAAGGGCCTGTCCTGTGACGTACTGTTCGGTGTTCTATTTACTCCCGTATTAAGTAAATGGTTAAATTGCGCGAGGCAGGGTTCAACATGGGCAAGTGCAAGATTACCTATTCTGAATCTAAGAATGATATTTACTGAATGGTTTTGAGCTGTGGAGGAGGAAGGAAATTTAGCAACCCGTTTCCAGAAAGCACAAAAATGATGGACAGTTAAGTAAGTAATTAAAAGTGAAAGAAATCTTAGGTTCATCTGTGAAGAACTGGAATCTGAAGGGATAGAAAACACAGAATCCGACAAGTAACCTTTGAAAGTCCAATTATCCACTTAAGACCTCAACCTGAAGCAATTTGAATTTTTCTATAGTCTTTCCTCTTGATCACTAAAACAATTTCAGTAAGTTACAACACACAAATCAACTGATTTTGCTCGAACCCAAAATGACTAATTGTTAAGCATGATGGCAACAAGAAATTATTTATTGACTATTTAATTGATTCTGAAAATTTCAAAGCCAGATTGATATTTTATTTTCAGTACCACTTCACTTTTTCTCCCTTTGTTCTTTTATGGGATATGGGTGTCAGTGCCAAGACTAGCATTTGCTACTTTGTTCCTGATTGCCCTTGAACTGCTAAGCCCTTGAAGGCTTCACCACACTGCTGTTGGTCTGGAGTCTCATATAGACTAGACCAGGTAACAATGGCAGCTTTCTTTTCCTAAAGGAAGGAAATAGTCTCTGAATAGAATACATCAAGTTTTCAGTGATGGATGACATTGAACTGAATTGAATGATTTATTGTCACTTGCATTTTACAGTGAATAAAATGGTAAAATACAGTGAAAAGCTTCAACTGTCGCCGTAATCTGGTGCCATGGTCACCATTAGAGAGGCTAGCATTTTATCCTAGATTTATTAACTGAATTGGAGTTGCACCAATGTCTCCTGACAATTTATCTGGGCCTCTGGATTACCAATCCAGTATTATTATTACTCTGCCACTATCTCCCTACTGTCAATGGACCAGACATGGATTTATGACTTGAGCACAGTCTAGAATAATGGTAATGAAATGTTCCTTTCCTCACTAGAATAAAGCAGTGTTTTTTTCAAATAACTTTTGAAACAAGAGAACAAGTATTAAAATGTGTGTGAATTTATGGGTATGGATTCCTACTTTTCATGGCAGTATGCTAGTTGTCACATTGATAAATGATAATTCCCTCTGCCATTCTACACTTACACAATTATTTTGTTCAGAATCCAAATAAAACTTAATTGTTGCTACCTCCAAAACACCATTCTCAGCCAAGGTCATGTTCACTATAAAGGAAAACGCAAGTAGTAGTGTTTGTTCCTGAAAACGTTCTTTTGAACACTTTCCTCCTTAAACTGGATCATTCAATTCTTTTTTTCTCCCCAAAGAAAGAAAGGGCTTTTGTTTTTTTTTCTGAATGGGAAACTGATGAGTCCTTACATGTTGACAGAGAGAGGAAAGACAACCAAGATAAATGAACTAACTAATGCTTATGTTAACTTTAAGCAAGACACGCAATATTGTGGATCAACGGCTGGAAAATGCCATTAGAATAGTTAGGCAGTTGCTTTGACCATCACAGACTCATTGGGCCAAAAGACCTATTTTTGTGCTGTAGACCTCTTTGATTGTATGACTTTGCCTACACAACTTAACACTACATACTAATATTATCTAATACTTACTTAGATGGCTAAAAGTTGAGAAGTAAACACTGGTAACAAACAAAATAATAAACTTTGAAATAAGTCCACCAGAATTTTTAACAGATAATTTCATTATGGTAACAATAAGGCAAAATGAAAAACCCACTGATACATTGTGCTATTTCAAAATCAGATACACCCAGTTTCAAATCAATGCCAACATAAAATAAAATGATATGACCTGATACTGTTTTTCAATGTACCAAGTTGTCAATTTAGAAAAAGTGATAAGAGTATGTGTAGCTATATATTTATTACAAACCATACCTTTTTTGTTAAAGAATCATCTGAATCAGAAGGTATTCTTGTAGATACATGAAATATTACTTCTACGGTGGACGTAGCAAAGTATGGAGTGGAGAGACCAGTGCTTTTATTTCTTTGTAGTCCACCCATGAAGCCACAATGATTAGTAAGGTTAACCTGAAACATAAAGAAATGAGACTACAATTAAGAAAATCCAATTTACCAATATCACGAACATGAATTAATTATCTACTTGTTGCGGCCAGAAAATGCTAAACGCCGTTAGAATACATGACAACTGTTAGCATACAGTTTATATATAGTCTTAAAATTTTGAGACAGTAAATCTCTACATGATAGTCACTTAATAATATGTTGGCCAGCTTGTGATTTATCGCATGTTATGTGATGTAACACTACTGTGTTGGAGGCAATTGCACTCAATCTGCCCAGGTTGCAAAATCCAAAACAGAAGATTGACTGTTATACATGATTTTGCAGTAGTGTAGAACAATCCTGAATTTACTAATATTTATACTAACAACCAATTTTAGGTCATCTGTCAAACTCACAACAGAGCTTACTTATATTTGCTAGAAGCAACACACATTCAAAGGCAGGAATTCTCTGTAAAGAAAAGGCAGAGTCTTTTTTGAATTGCCGGGAGCTGTTGTTTCACATCTGCAACATCTCAGCCAGAGTCAATTTGTTAATCATTCAGCAACCTTTTCTTTTGTAGTATATATTGTTGCAATCATCGGAAATCTGGAATTGTCACATTTGCCTCGATGACTGATTGCCAAAAAGTCTTTCTTCTCTGCAATACTCATTTGGAGCCCTTGAAGAAAGGTTTCTGTAATGGGGGTGAAAGGACATCTTCTATTGTTTAAGCTATGTTACAAGTTGTTCAAGTGATACAAAAGACTGCCTTGTTATGCTGAAATAGAAACCAGTTAAGATCAATATCTCAATGGTTACATCTTTTCATATGTCACCAGCATAGCTCAATCTCCAAAAATGTATTGTTAACAAGAGACATTGAACCATAATTTACAGTTATCCTTGAGAAATAGCTAACATGTAAGAATGAAAAAAATATATATACAGGATAAAGAGGGGAGGTAAAACGATGTTGGGGTGAAGTCACAATATTCATTAACAAAATCATCACAGCCATGAACAGTGATGCCAATTTTCAAGTGAGGTGATATTGGCTGGATTGAAGCATTAAAACAAAAGGCATCACATTCCATGAAATATACTATAGGCATTCAACAATCAGATGAGGTGTAGAGAAGCAAAAATGTAAACATGTTGCTGAGAATTGCAGAAATAACAGGATCACAGTAGGGAATTCAAATTAGCCTAGCATTAGCTGGGATAAAATCAGTATGAAAGTTGTAGATGACACAGAATTATGAGTACGCATTCAGGAGAACCTCTTTTGTTACTGCACAGTAAGCCAAGCAAGAGAGATTTGGTGACTTAGTTTAAAAATAAAGCAGGTGGGAGGTGCATGAGCAAGAAACTATTTTAGTGGCAGCGATCATAAGCCCATTAGATTTAGCACGATATGGGAAATGACAACGATGGGTCAAGAGAAAAAAAAACAGGGGTGGCCAATTTTAGTAGGGTGAGGTGTGAGTTTTGTTTTCACAAAGTAGTCTGGAAGCAACTACTCCAAGGTAGATCAATACAAGAGCAATGAGCGACATTAAAAGAAGAGATAAAAGAGACTTCAGAACAAATACGTCTCCAGAAGGAAAAAATGCTGCAATTCACAAATCTAGACATTGTGCATAAAACAGTGGGAAACTTATACAAGATACAAAGAGGATAGTATTGCAGAAAGGAAAATGCAGATGTGAAATTAAAAAAAAAGAAACTGTGAAAGCAAAAAGATGAGAAAATACAGGTTTGATGGTTATGGCAAAGTGGGGATCTACTGGGCTATGAAGTTACAGATTATAGTTGAATATAGCTACTGTTGCTATGGTCCTGCTTCATGGATGCTCAGTCTTGAATAGATTGATCTGTTTGGACTCTGTCCTGGTGCCATACTCTTCAACAGAAGGTATTTTCATTTGAAGATGAGACTTCATTTCTACAATGACTATGGTTATCACTCCTGTCATGAATGGTCAGTGCTGTGAGAATGAGATTGGTGTTGATGAGGTTAAATAGATTATTCCCTCTGGCTGGTTCCCATGCCACCTTTAACAGGCCCAATTCAGGAACTATACACATTATAGTCAGCCAGCTTGATGAATTGTGGAGGAATGAACTACCCCACCCAATGCACATTCTGTGCTTTTGTCATCCTCATTGTTTCTTGCAATTGGTTTCAACATGGAGGAGCCCTGATTCATCAGGTGGATTTGGGAGGGTCAGTGATAATAGCTAGTTTCCTTGTCCATGCCACGGGTCCTCATGGCTCTGAAGTCCACTGTTCAGACAGCAACATTACAGTTTACCATTGCGATACCACATCTGTCTGATTGAGACAGGACAGGACAGGAAATACCCAGGAGTGGTGATGGCATTGTATGGCACATTGCCTGTAAGATATTATTCTATGAAAATGACTATATCAGGCTATTGGGTCTGTGACACAGTCTTCCCAATTTTGGCGTAAACCCCAAGATATTGGCAAAGTGAAATTCTCAATGCTGACAAGCTGGAATTTGCCATTATTATCATACCGAAGTTGACATCAGATGGTCAATCTGGTTTCATTACTTAGAAATAGCCTAGTGAGAAGAAATAGGAAGAACCTACTTCCATTCACAAAATGGTCAAGTTTTAAAATTCAGTTGTGGGACTTGGGCATCCTTGGCTGAGCTAGCATTTACTGCCTGTCCTTAGTTACACTTGAGGTATTGGTGGTGAGCTGCCTTCTTAGACCACTGCAGTCCATGTTCTATAGGCAGACACATGATACCATTAGGGAGGGAATTCTTGGATTTTGACCCAGTCACAGTGAAGTAACAGCGATATTTTCCCAGGTCAGGAATGGTGAGTGCTTGGAGGGAACTTGCCAGTAGGGTGTTCCCATCAACTGTTCCCTTGACCTTCTAGATGGAATCAGTTGTGGATTTTAACAACCCCGTCTAAGGATTGTTGGCAAATTTCTGCAATGCATTTTGTAGATAATACATACCTCTCTATTGAGCTTTGGTGATGGATGTGGATGTGGAACTAATTAAGTGGGCTGCTTTATCTTGGATAATGTCAAGCATAAGCGTTCTTGAAGCTGCACCCATCCAGGCAAGTAGGGAATATTCCATAACACTGCTGACTTATACCTTGTAAATGGTAGACAGGCTTTGGGGAGTCAAGAGCTGACTTACCTGCTGCAGGATCCCTAGCCTCCAACCCACTTTTGCAGCCACTGTATTGATACAGTGAGTCAAGTTTCGTGTCTGGTCAATGGTAATACCCAGGATGTTGAAACAGGGAGATTCAGTGATGGTAACACCAATGAATGTCTATGGGCAGTGACTAGTTTGTCGCTTCTTGGAGATGGTCATTGTTTTGCATTTCTGTAGCGCGAATGGTGACTTGCTATTTTTCAGGGGAGTTTGTTTTTAAGGGAAGGCAATGGCCCAGACCATGAATTTAATATTCTGAGGACCCAGGTTCAAATTTCACCACACAGAGAAGTTTGAATTCAATAAAAATCTGAATTAAGAGCCTAATGATCATTAAACCATTGCTGAAAAGTAATAGCTGGTTCACCAATGTCCTTTAGGGAAGGAAAATGCTGTCCTTACCTGCTCTGGTCTACATGTGACTCCAGACCAATAGCCACGTGGTTGACTCTTAACTGCACTCTGGGCAAAGAGGGATAGGCAATAAATCCTGTCATAGTCAGTGGCGCCCAACTTCCATGATTAACATTAAAAAAAACTCAAGCCTGGATATTGTTCAAGTCTTGTTGGATTTGGATGTGGAGTCACAAATGCTGAACATTTTACAATCATCAGTGAACATCCCACTTCTGACCTTATGAAGAAGGGAAGGTCATCGATGAAGCAGCTGAAGATGGCTGAGCTTAGGAAACCACCCTGAGGAACTTCTGCAGAAATGTCCTGAGGCGGAGATGCCTGACCTCAACAATCCCAACTATCCTCCCATGTGCAAGGTATGACTCCAACCAGTGGAGAGTTTGTTCCCTGATATGCATTAATTCTGGTTTTGTGAGGTCTCCTTGTTGCTACACTCAGTTGAATGTGGTCTTGTTGTAAAGGCTTGCCACTTACACCTAAACCCTGGAATTCAGCTGTTTTTACCATGCTTGAACCAAGGTTAAAATAAGGCTGAGTGGCCTTGGAGGAGTCTAAACTGGGCCTCGTTGAGCCGGTTATTGTTGAGCAGGTGCTGCTTGAGAGCACTGTTGATGGCACATTCAATCACGTTTTACTGATGATTAAGAATAGACTGATGGGGCAGTAATTGGTCTTGTTGGATTTGTCCTGATTTTTGCATACAGGACATAGCTGGGTAATTTTCCACACTGGTGGGTAATATGCTAGTGTTGTAACTATATCGGAAGAGCTTGGCTAGGGTGCCCAAACTGGATATTGTTGAACAGGTGCTGCTTAACAAGAAGGTTGACTCCACCTTCTATCTCTTTAAAGATGAGTGAGAGTGAATTAATTGGATGGCAATCAGCCAGGTTGGATTTATCCTGCTGTGTGTGTAAAGGACATATCTGGGCAATTTTCTATATTGCTCAGCAAGATGCCAAAGTTGTAGCTGTTCAGGTGAACATCAGGTGAGCATTAGTTCAATGGAAGGCAAGGCTGGGGACTAAGACAGATGAATTGAACAGAAAAGATTTACAAGGGGATGTTGCCAGGGTTGGAGGGTTTGAGCTATAAGGAGAGGCTGAATAGGCTGGTGCTGTTTTCCCTGGAGCGATGGAGGTGGACTGGTGACCTTATAGAAGCTTAAAAAAATCATTTGGGGGTATGGTAAATAGCCAAGGTCTAGATTAGAGTGGTGCTGGAAAAGCACAGCAGATCAGGCAGCATCTGAGGAGCAGAAGAATCGACGCTTCGGGCAAAAGCCCTTCATCAGGAATAGAGGCAGGGTGCCTGCAGAGTGGAGATGCATAGATATGATACTTTCTCCCCACCCCCACCCCCCTCTCATTTATCTCTCCACTTTTGCTCCTTGGATGCTGCCTGACCTGCTGTGCTTTTCCAGCACCACTCTAATCTAGACTCTGGTTTCCAGCATCTGCAGTCCTTGTTTTTACCTAAATAGCCAAGTCTTTTCCCTGGGGTGGGGGAATCCAAAACTGGTGGGTAGAGGTTTAAGGTGAGAGGGGAAAGATTCAAAAGGGACCGAATGGGCAGCTTTTTCATGCAGAGAATGATGCATGTATGGAGTGAGCTGCCAGGGGAAAGGGTGGAGACTGGTACAATTACAACATTTAAAAGGCATCTGGATGGTTTAGGAAGGGTTGAGAGAGAGATATGGGCCAAATGCTGGCAAATGGGACTTGATTTTCACTCAGAGGATAGTCTTACTTCCTGAAAAAGTGGTGAATGCAGAAACCTTGAGTGGACTTAAAGGGTATGCCTTTAAGTCCAACTACCTCAAGATTACAAACCAAAAGCTAGAATGAGGGGGAGGGGGGATGTATGATATTAGATTAGTTTTTTTGACAGACACAGCCACATAGGCCAAATGATTTCTTTGTGTGCTCAAAGCACGTTTTGATGTTCGTAGCAGATAGATGGAGCAAAAATAGAGGAAGAAAATAAGATGAGGAAGAAGGTTGATCTCAGAACATCCTATAAAGTGCTTTATAGATAATCAATTAATTTTAAACTACTGTTATGTAGGCACACCTGGCAGCTAATATTTTCTCACCAGGCTACCACAAATAGGATTTGAAATTTATAGTAATTTAAATATTTTTGGCAGTGTTGATTGACATGAGTATTGACATGGACAACACTTCATGTCCACCCTAGAAGACAGATATAGCTGTTGTTTAACATCTCATTTGCAGGTGAACACTTCCAATAATGTAGCAGCCCCAATTTCGGCTTGCAAATTCTGAGCTTTTAGATTTGGACAAGATTGGACAAAATATAAAACAAAAGCAAAGAATGACAAAAACATCACTAAGAAGGAAACATTATAGTACAAGAGAATGCCAGAAATATAAAAACTGTTCGTAAGAATTTCTACAGATACACTGAGACAGCACTGGCTCAATAGAAAGTGAGTCTGGGGATTAACAATGGAAAATGAAGAGATGGTACATGAACTGAACACATATTTTGTATCAGTATTCGCTATAGATGCTACAATTAACATCCTGGAAATAGATGTATATCAGGAAATGAAAGGGAAAGAGAAACTTAAGAACATTACATCACCAGGGTAGTGGCACTGAGCAAATTGTTGGAATTGTGAACTTAAATCATAGGTTAAGTGAGTGGACAAGGATCTGACAAATGCAGGAAAATGTTAAACTGCCTACTTTAGTCAAAAGAATAAAAAAAGCCTATTATCTAAGTGGTGAGTGATTACAGGGCTCTGAGGGATCTTACGTGTCCTAAAACATGATTTACAAAAGGTTAGTATCTAGAATTAAGACTTTACTGATGACTATGAAACCATTGTTAATTGTCAGAAAACCCATCTGACTCATTAATGTCCTTCAGGGAAAGGAATATGCCATCGTCTGCCCTACACGTGATTCCAGCCCACAGCAATGTAGTTGACTCTCAACTGCCCTCTGAAATGGCCTAGCGAGCCACTCAGTTATATAGGGCAGTTCATTACCACCTTCTCAAGGGCAACTAGGGACAGGTAGTAAATGCTGGCTAGCCAGCAATGAGCACACCCAACAAGTGAATATGAAAAAAAAATACAAATTATAAATTATTGTGAGTGGAATTAAATATAAAAGCAGGGAGGTTATAATTCGGTTATATGGTCATTATTGAGACCACATCTGGAACAGTGTGTACAGTATTGACTTCCATACTTAAGGAAGGATGTAAATGCATTGGAAACAATTTGGAGAAGGTTTACTTGGCAAAAAACCTAGAATGGGTGATTTCTCATAGGAGGAAATGTTAGACAGGCTGGAATGGTTTCTGCTGGAGTTTAGAAAAGTAAGAGGCTATTTGACTGAAACATAAAGATCTTGGATGATGGAAGGATATTTCCTCTTGTGGGGGTATCTAGAACTAGAGTCATTATTTAAAAATTATGGAATGTCTACTTAAGATAGAGTAAGGAGAAACAAAAACAGAAATTGCAGGAGAAAGGATTCTGAAGTTGTCTCACTGGACCCAAAACATTATCTCTGCTTTCTCTCTACCATGTTGCCAGACCTGTTGAGTTTCTCTAGGCATTTCTGTTTTAGACTTCTAGCATCTGCAAATCTTTGTTTTGTTTTAGAGATGAGGACAATTTGTTTTCTGCCAGATGACTGTGGTCTTTGGAACTATTTACATCCCTTGAAAAGGGATGTAAATAGAGTATTCAAACTCTAGAGTAAGGTCGATAGAATCTTGATAAGCAAGGGGGTAAAAAGGTCATCATAAATAGGCAGGATTGTGGCATAATCTGGTCATCCATGATCTTTATTCTATAAGAGAGCATGCTCAAGGGACCTATAGCCATTTGTTTGTAAATAAGATCACAAACCTTTGTTCTTTTGATTCACGGGTTGTAGTGCTCGTAACTCAAAAAGGTGAGCCAGATAATAAGCTTAACAAGTGTTAAACATTCACTCTCATAAAATAATTAAGCACAACAATTCAGAGAACTGTATGTCCCACAATGAATGAATTCTTCCCTCTTATAACAGTCGCCACTCTCTTTTGATCACAGCAGGAAGTGCGAGAAAAACACCAGATAGATGTCCTGGATTTAGACTGAAGTTTATGGTAGTAGCTCCAGTAATTCATCAACAATATTGATGAACTACTGTAAACAAAACACATTTCATGATACATGGACATAACAAAAGAAAAATAACAAAATACTCATTTAAAAAATACACAATCCGCAATATTACATCTTGCCTTCAAAAGGAAGGTATTCACAAAATAACCTCTCATATGTTAACAAAGAAATGTTAATCTGTGAAAGGACCATTTGATTGAAGGCCCAATTCTAAAATCCACACGATGATTAAAGAGAAATCCTAACATTTAAGAAGTGGCAAAAAATACTAGTCGATATCTTGGGTACATTTCAACTTTTGTGTCCTTTACTTCCTTACTTCTTTCTTGAATGTAAGATTTTTTGCTGGGATAGTTCGATAGACTGTAGGAATCCCTCTAGTACAGGTAATTCGTCAGTGCGAATTGGCTATAATGTAACTGATGAATTGTGGACTTTGCTTGCATAATGCAAACTTTCTGAACAAGTACAGCAGTTTTTCATGGCACGATCTTCTACAGCGCAATTCCTGTAGCGGTTTCCCATAACACAATTTTCTATTGTGCAAGGTTGCAGAGGAACACAACTGTCATGTTATAGTAGAACAACCTGTATCTTAAATGGCTCTGCTTCATGTATGCACATAGAAAATGAATCCCAATTGTGTCAACAATCTATTGTGTTGAAAATGATTGCTATGTTGCTTTAGTGCACAAAATAAGAGACCAATATAACTTGATAATTATTTTGTAAGGATCTTATTATAAATCATCTTGCACATATCAGTAAAGGGAACTATACTTTCTAGGACGTTAACATCAATACAACTGCTGCTGTTTACAGAATAAGTAATAAACTAGAGGCTAGTTCACAGTGTCAGAGAATATACTGAGAATTTCAGAAGTGGCATGATTTCTCCAAGTGAAAAAATCTTGAAAGCATTATTTGATGTTTTCTAAAATACAACCTGATTTATTTTCTAAGATACATGGAAATTTGCAATTGCAAGCAGTGCTGAGGGGATTCTACGCGTGTGCTCTTTTTGTTCAGCTCTGTGCAGGTAGAACTTAGGTGATTATACAATACTATTCGCTGGAAATAGGAGACAAAGGTCTGCCATCCCTTGAAAAGGAGAAAGATCTTTGAAGGACATGTGATTGAGTTTGAGGAACTTGATGCTGTGTTGATTGTCCAGCCAATTTGTAAAGTCTATCTTAGTTGTATTTGCTACTTAACATGTAATTGAAAGCTCATAATTATTTATAATTGCCTGCTCATTTATGTTTAACTGATGTTGATTCTGGATGCTAGATTGTAGGAAATTAATCAAGATAGTATTCAACATTTACTTTGTTACATTTTTCATAGCACAAAAATTATTTTTGAACTGTTGAATCTTGTAGCTTCATTCTTTTAATCAATAATTGGGATTTGGATTTCTTCTTTTGTTCTTTAAAAAAGTTACTGTCTCTAACAAGATGGGAACAATATTACAGAGTTAAAGCAATGCCGCAATACAAGGGTAAGTGATGTGAAAAGTAAATAAGTTGAGCAAGCACAAGAAACTTTACCTCCCAACCAAGCCCGGCTACAAAATCCTCATAGGATTGGCTTCCTCCAGTGTTCGTCAGAATGGAGTGCTTATCTTCCTGCCCTTCAGCAACATAAAACACTGCTATCTTGTGCGTTTCTCGACTGCATGAAACAAAACAGTAGTTAGTTTAACGAGGCAAAAAAATCCATATCTTACATTAATTTCAATTAATGCAATGTTCAATCATCTACTTTCTGTAAAATATACAGATTTGATTTATGTGGAAGTTGAGTTAAACAATTATCACCAAACCAAAGGAAAATCACAGGGAGATTTTGCCCTTCAAAACCTGGAGCTACAACACATTCCCTTGCATCTCTGGCTTTGTTTGTTATTGCATTTCAATTCTCTATAGGAAAGATGTTGTGAAACTTAAAAGAGTTCAGAAAAGATTTATAAGGATGCTGCCAGGATTGGAGGGTTTGAGCTATAAGGAGAGGCTGAATAGACTGGGGCTATTTTCCCTGGAGCATTGGAGGGTGAGCTTATAGAGGTTGAGAAAATCAAGAGGGACATGAATAGTGAATGGTCAAGGTCTTTTCACCAAATTAGGGAAATTCAAAACTAGAGGGCATAGATTTAGGGTCAGAGGGGAAAGACATAAAAGGGACCTAAGGGCAACTTTTTCCACACAGAGGGTGGTGAATATATGGAATGAACTGCTAGAGGAGATGGTGGAGGCAGGTACAGTTACAACATTTAAAATGTATCTGGATAAGTACATGAATAGGAAGGGTTTAGAGGGATATGGGCCAAATCCAGGCAAGTGAGACTAGATCAGTGTAGAATATCTGGTCGACATGGACTGAAGGGTCTGTTTATATGAGCCTTAAGGGAGTAATGCACAGAATTTCCAAACCCACGACCTCTACCACCGAGAAGGCCAAGGGCAGCTCAAACATTGAACATGGTCTTCTCCAGGTCACACAGCATTCTGACTCAGAAATAGAATATTGATTCCTCATTGTCACTTCTTCTTCCTAATTGCACTGAAATTGCACTTCATTAGGAGAATGTGAGGACTGCAGATGCTGGAGATCAGAGTCGAGAGTGTGTTGCTGGAAAAGTACTGCAGCTCAGGCAGCATTCAAGATGCAGGAGAATTGACATTTTGGGCATAAGCCCTTCATTGCTTACAATGGTTCGAGGAGGCAGATTATCATGACCTTCTAAAATAAAATTAAGGAATACTGGCTATACTAGTGATGGTCACATCCAATGATTAAAAAAAATTGAAATTCTGTGTGGAGGGAACACAAGCGTTGACATTTCTACTTATCAAAGCGAACTGAAGGGTGAAATGACAGTTGTGTGTGTGTCAAAATTAAATAATTTTTAGAACATGAGCATTATCTTAAAATTAAGTAATAGTGAATGTGTCACATTCAAATGAATTTTCTCCAAATTGTAAGGTAACTTGTGAAAATACCTTAAAAATGAAGCCAGTCTGAAGCAGCAAAAACACTTGTCACTTAATTCAACAATGTTATCTCACAGGAGCACACAAAAAGGTTATTCATTTAGCTAACTTACAGTTGAAATTCAAAAACATTGGTTATACATATGCAATCAACACAAGAAAGACGGAGACTATACTATTCACTATAGTTTTGTAATAATGAATTCAAGAAAAAACTTCAAATATTGATTTTGTTATTTAATGTTCAGTGACAGTTTTGTACAATGCTTTAGTACTGAATGAAAACCACAACATTTCTGGTATATTTAATATAGTAAGATGTTCCCCATGATGCATGCTTTCCCTTGTTTTATGAACTTAAAAAGCCGGAGCTTCACAAGCATCAGCAAACACCAGTTGTATGAAAGACCTTCATTGAGAAAAAGAATCTAGAAGTAGCTACATGCCCAGATGTAGAATGGCCTAGGCCCTGGAGTGGTCAGGCCAATCGCTTTTCTTAGGCAGTTCTTCAGGGTTGAAGGTAACTTGTTTCCACTCTGCCTTAATGAGTTCTGAAATAGCTGGTTAGTTCAATGCATGGCCTGGAGACTCTGCCACAAGGTGCTTGGTTGGTCAGATAGGTAAGCTGTTTTGAGATTTGCTTGCTCTCTCAAGTACTTTGACTTCATCTCTTCACTCTGGATGAAGTCTCTCAATGTGCTAGCTGCCTTCATGAATAGAGTGTTCTCTATTTTGATCAGTCACAAAGTAGAGACTCCCACGAGTCAGCAGGGAATTCTGACCTCTTCAGGGATGTTTTAAGGACATCCGTAAAGATTTCTGTTATCCTCCTGGGGATTTTGACATAAGAATAGTTGCTTTGGAAATGAGAAATCTGGCATGTTCTGCCCAATGACACTAGTTTTAAGAGTATATTTTTTGAAAATATGGTTCAGTTCACTTTAATAGCTGAACTATACAGGTTAACAGCATCAGAAACAATTGCAGGCCTGTGTTAGAAAACATAACTCAATTGGGTGATGAGCAGACTTTTCTTCTAGTTTTTGAATTTGGGGTATTCCTTTCAATTATGATTTTTCAGTTCATTTACAGTACATTTACCCCTTTTTTGGTATATGGCAATGAGTTGCATCAAAAAGTTGTCATACAGAATGCAAAGATACAATGAAGAAAGATGTGAAGTGTTTCTTGTTTTAATGAACGTACAAAATTTATCTGACGGATTTGAGCCTGAAACATTTCAGCCTGAAACACACCAATTACTGCAGAAAAACTTACCATTGCCTTGAGTCTAGGTTTTTAAGCTCCCGTAAAAGCTTTTCATTTTTCTTCAGAAGATGAAAACTGGTCCTACAGTGAAACAGAAAGTTTAAAATTATAATAGACACGAATAGTTTTATTAGAAAAGATAATTGGTTAAAGCTGTGAATCAATCATGGTACCCTGCTGACAATCATTAATTGAAACATCATCAGTACCCAAGAAAAAATTTATAACAATTATCTGTTACGTTACTGCTAACCTAACTAAACTGTTTCAGTAAAATTGGCACTAACCTCCACCTGACAATTTTAAGCCTGCCCCACTCTATCTGAAAAAATAGCATTAACCAAAACTGGCTTATTATTGACCCATCTACCTCCTTCCAAATATTAATACCAGAATCCTGACCTTACCATAGCTTTGATCCAGCCACAGGCACATAAATGTTAATTTCAGGAGAAAGACTATTTGCCCACAATGTCAAGGTGATGCCAATGTCCAATTCCATTAAGAATACAACTTCTAGGTTGGAGGTTCAAATGCTTAATGCATGTTCAATAGAATCATCTGATTAAGCAAATAATAGGCAACCCTGAAGTTGCTGCAGTTTAAGTAGCTGCAGTAATTGCAGTTCCAAGTCTTTATTTAATGATCTCAGAACAAGAAGGGTGAGAAGTTGAAAAATAGATAACCTATGACTGAGCTTTTATGAGAGGTAGCAAGTCCAGCTTTGTAAATAAATGATTCAAAATATTTATCAGTTCTTTCAAAAGTAAAGTGAAAAAGTAGTTAGCTAAAATGGGAGTTTGCTGATAGATACAAAATTTCTGGGAAAGAGAGCTATAGAAGTATATTAGAGATACAAATGATTAATAGTGCTTATAGAATTAAAGAGGTATGCTAAAGGCACAAATGATTAGTTTGCAGTTAACCATGGCAAGAATGTTGTCATGCAGTTAGGCTGTGTAAGTTAGGAAGTTCCTTTGTTTATTTTATCTAAGTCTTTCTCACAGGGAAAAAGAAGCTGAAAAATTTGTCTAGCTTTAGAATAGAGGAACCAATCTGCCTTGCTCTTCACAGTGAAAGGCAGTTACTCCTATGAAAGGAAGCAGATGGGCTTCACTGCATGTGCTAAGCTAAGTACGAACAGAGAAATTCACAGTTTTGACATTTGGAAGATAATGTTGAAGACTGCTTAGTCAAGAACTAATGGAAGGACCCCTATGAAATTTCACACCTTGGAGAATAGTTGGAACACTGAGGGGAAACTAAAGTGAATTCCAGAGGGTTAGGCCACATCCGTCATCTCACAAATACTCAATAAACTTTCAAGAATTTTGTCATGATAAAGGGAATTCTTGCTGAGAAATATAAGTAAGATGGAGTTTGTAGCAAAACGAGCTGTAGTGGAACTTTCTACACTTAATTTCTCTTGAAATGAAGTTAATTCTTATATAAAAGTGAAAAGTCTTGTGCAATTAATCTTTGGGTAATTGCTTTCCAGTTCAATGTAACTGTCCCCAACATGATGGTAACACAGGGAAAAACTGATTGCATTGCAGAGCTAATGATCCCTACCTATAAAGAAAGATTTGGCTGTGGCTGACAGAGGCTGGTAATCAGTTGTACGGCATTACTTCCTGAAGTATGAATAGTAAACACAAGCAAAAGCACTGAGCTAGAACTGGATTGATTGTAGATTGCAGAATGTAGATTGGAGGGAACTGGACCTACAGGAGACAATTCTACTCTGGAGCAGGCTGAGTTTGAAAAATTGACGAGTGACATTGCAAGAAAACCACATGTTTGTTGGTTGAAGTTCAGGAGACAGAGGATTGTGGGACAAACAGCCAGCCACACATGGTGAGAATTCTTTTACTGTACAGACATCAAAATGAAAACTGGTCTTTAGATTAAGTCATATTTAAAGTAGAAGTCATAAGATAATGACCCAAGAACACAGAACAATACAGTGCAGAACAGGCCCTTTGGTCCTTGATATTGCACCGACCTGTGAACTAATCTAAGCCCATCCCCCTACACTATCCGATCATCATCCATGCCCTTGTTTAAATCTCCCTAATGTAGCTGAGTTACCTATATTGGCAGGAAGGGCATTCCTCATCCTTACCACTCAGGAGTAAAGAACCTGCCTCTGACATCTGTCTTAAATTTATTACCTCTCAATTTGTAACTATGCCCTCTCATACAGGCCGACGTCATCATCCTAGGAAAACGACTTTCACTGTCTACCTTACCTAATCCTCTGATCATCTTGTACGACTCTCTCAAATCCTCTCTTAGTCTTCTTCTTTCCAATGAGAACAGACCCAAGTCTCTCAGCCTTTCCTCATAAGACCATCCTGGTAAATCTCCTCTGCACCTTTTCCAATGCTTCAACATCCTTTCTGTAATGGGACGAACAGAACTGTACACAATATTCCAAGTGCGGCCACACAAGCAGTTTGTATGGTTGCAACATGACATTACAGATCTGGAACTCAATTCCTCTACTAATAAAACCTAACACACTATATGCCTTCTTAACAGCGCTATCATCCTGGGTGGCAACTTTTAGTGATCTATGAATATGGACTCCAAGATCCCTCTGCACATCCACACTACCAAGAATCTTTCCATTGACCCAGTATTCTGCCTTCCTGTTATTCTTCCCAAAGTGAATCACCTCACATTTATCTGCATTGAACTCCATTTACCACCTCTCAGCCCAATTCTGCAGTTTATCCAAGTCCCCCTGCAACATTCTTTCACACTATCCACTACTCCACCGACTTTAGTGTCATCTGCAAACTCAGTAACCCATCCATCTATGCCAGGGTCTAAGTAATTTATATAAGTGACAAACAGCAGTGGGCCCACAACAGATCCTTGTGGCACTCCACTAGTAACCGGACACCAGGCTGAATATTTTCCATTAACCACCACTCATTGCCTTCTTACAGAAAGCCAATTTCTAATCCAAACTGCTAAATCACCCTCAATTCCATGCCTCTCCATTTTCTCCAACAGTCTACCCTTGTTTATATTTAACATTCTTTTACTACAGAAAGTAAATGAAAAAGGGAACAGCTCAAAGGTAAGGCATGAGAGCAAAGCTTGGACAATTGGGGGAGAGCATAGAACACCACTAGTGATGGGGTACACAACTATAAGAAGAACAGATAGACATTTCTGTCGGTGCAAATATGACACCAGGATGGCATATTGCCTCCTGATGTTGTGGTCAAGGGTGTCACTGAGCAGCTATACAACACTTTAAAGGGAGAATAGTCAGACATTGTGGTTAATATCAGAACCAATAGCATATGTAAAAAGAAAGGAGGCTCTGCAGGCAGAATATAGGGAGCTGGGAAATTAATTAAAAAGCAGGGCCTTAAAGATAGTAATTTCATCATTACTCTCAGTGTTACGTACTAGTGAGATCACGACTAGAAGAATATACTGGATAAATGCATGGCTGTAAAGATACTTTTGGAGCAAGGAATTTAGGTTCTTGAGGCATTGGGACTGTTTCTGGGGAAAATGGAACCTAAACAAACTGGATGGGTTGTATTCCAGAAGGACCGGGACCAATATCCTTGGTTGAGCATTCCCTGGTATTATGATTTTAGCGTGAAGAGCAAGGGGGTGGGAACCTGAGCAGGGAGAAACAAAAAGGAAAAGAAAGCTAGATGTGAAAGATAGAAAAGTAGAGAGCATAAGTAGAAGGGAAAAGAAACAAGGACTTGCAGCAATTAAGGCTTGAGTGCCAAAAAAAGTGTGAAATTGTTAAAGATAAATGTAAAAGTACTCTATGTGAATGTACAGATCTTTGTAAGCAGACATGCTTTTCTTACAATTACAGACACGGCTGTAGAATAACTACAGATAGGAACAAATATCCAAATACAATCAATATTTGGGAAAGACAGGCAAGGAGGATAGGAAGGTGGGTAGCAGTGAAGGGTAAAGTCAGTGCAACATTGAGAAATGATATTGGCTCGTAAACAGATGTATGGTGCGAGACAAGAACTTTCAAAAGTTGATTGTAGTAGACTGTTCACAGGTAAAGGGACAAATGGCAAGTTGGAGTCTTTCAAAAGTCTGGTGAGATTTCAGAGGCATTATGTTCCTGTTAGAGTGAAGGATATTGCTGGTAAGAATAGGGGACAGTAGGTGAACAAAGACATTGAGGCTCTAGTCAAGAATAAAACAGAATCATATATCAGATATAGACAACTGTGATCAAATGAACCTCTTGAAGAGTACAAAGAGAGTAGGGGCATTCTTACGAGAGAAATCAGGAGGGCAAAGAGGGGATATGAGATAGCCTCAGCAGATAAAACTGTAGATAATCCAAGAGATTCTGCAAATACATTAAGAACAAAAAAGCAACTAGAGAGAGAATATGTCCCCTTCAAGATCAGAGGTTATCTATGTGTTGAACCTCATGAGATGGGAGAAATCCAAATGAATATTTCACGTCATCATTTACTGTGGAGAAAGAAATGGAGGCTAGAGAACTCGGGGAAATAAATATTGCTGTTTTGAAAACAGTTCATATTACAGAAGAGGAAGTGCTGGAAGTCTTAGGAAACAAAGGTGGCTAAATCTCTGTTATCTGATCCCAGGACATAGTGGGAAGTTAGAGAATAAATTACTGAGCCCCTAGCAGAAATATGTATCATCTATAACCACAGGTGAGGTGCTGGAAGTCTGGAGTGTGGCTAATGTTGTGCCTTTATTTAAGAAAGGCTGTAAGGAGAAGCTGGGAACTACAGACCTGTGAGCCTGACAGCGGTGGTGGGTAAGTGATTCTGAAAGACTGATTTACACGCATTTGGAGAAGCAAGGACTGATTAGGGATAGTCAGCATGCTTTTATGCATGGGTATTCATATCTCACAAACTTGATTGAGTTTTTTGAGGAAGTAACCAAAAGGATTGATGCGGCAGAGCGGTAGATGTTGTTCACATGGACTTTAGCAAAGCTTTTGACAAGATTCCACACAGTAGACTAATTAGGAAAGTTAGATCACATGGGATTCAGGGTGAGCTTGCCAACTGGATACAAAATTGGCTTGAAGGTAGGAGACAGAAAGTGATGGCGGAGGGATGCCTGTCAGGCTGGAGACCTGAGACTAGCAGTGCTTCACAGGCATCAGTACTGAGTCCACTTTTGTTTGTCATTTATATAAACGATTTGGATCATGATTATTAAGTTTGCAGATGATACCAAAATTGGTGATACACTGGACAGTGTAGAAGGTAATCTAAGATAACAATGTAACATGGTATAAAATACACACGTTAATCTCCTTGTGTAACTACAAGTCCTCTCTCTTCCTTTTTCTGTTACTCCCAAGTGGTGCTAGCCACATGACTGCAGCAGAACCATGAAGAAGGCTGCTCATTACCCTGCTCTGTTTGCTCAAATGTTCATTGCTGGATGCAATAAATCAGGTTAGAGGAAATGCAGGTGAATCTCTGCCGGACATGGAATGATTCTCTGGGGCCTTGGACGGAGCAAAGAGGGGAGGTGTGAGGGCAGGTTTTGCACCTTCTGCAGCCACAGGGGAAGGTTCCAGGTTTGGAACCGATAAGGACACACAAAAGACTGCCCCATGTGCACCAATGCAGGGGTAGATTTGGTTATCAAGACAGCAGGCAGAACATATGATTTCAGCTAAGGGGCTGTGAATGTAGTAAACAAGGGGTAGTGCCACCAGGGAGCAGTAAAGATTCAGAAGTTGAAGCACTTTGAATAGAACATTCATTTCCATGTTCTCTTGGTCTATCTTGGAGGTAGTGAGTACTGCAGACGCCGGAAAGGTCGGAGTTGATAAAGAGTGGAAAAAGCACAGCAGGTCAAGCAGCACCAGAAGAACAGGGGAATTGATGTTTCGGGACAAACCTTTCATTAGGACTGGGGAGGGAGCGGGGTGGGGATAGGGCAAAGGTAAGTGGGATGGCGATCAATGGATGTAGATAGGAGGTGATTGTGATTGGTCAGTGGGAAGGGTGGAGCAGATGGATGGGAAGGAAGATTAGGTCAGGCCAAAGGGCGGAGAGCAAGGGTTGGACCCAGGATTGGGGTGGGGTGGGGTGGGGGTGTTGAGTTGGAAGATTTGGAAGCTGCTGAATTCTACATTCAGGCCAAATGGTTGTAAGCTTGTGACGTGGAAGATGAGGTGCTCTTCCTCCAGTTTGCATGTGACCTTATTTTGATGGTGGAGGAAGCCCAGGATGGACATGTCATTGGGGGAGTGGAAGGGGGAGTTAAAATGGCTAGCAACTGGAAGATGGGGTTGATTGGAGAGTACGGACCATAGATGTTCCCAGAACTGGTCTCTGACTTTGCACTCAGTCTCTCCAATGTAGAGGAGACCACATCAGGAGCAATGGATGCAATAAATCAAGTTAGAGGAAATGCAGGTGAATCTTTGCTAGACGTGGAATGATTATTTGGGACCATGGATGGAGCTAAGAGGGGAGGTGTGAGGGCAGGTTTTGCACCTCCTGCAGCTACAGGGGAAGGTTCCAGGTGTGGAGGAGAGGTTGGTGGGGGGTGTGGACCAAATGAGGGAGTCACGGAGGGAATGGTCCCTGTGAAAAGTGCATGAGGTGGGGCGGGAAATATCATTTTGATGGTAGGGTCAGACTACACGTATGGAAACGGCAGAGGATGATGTACAGGAGATTAGTGGGGAGAAATCTGAGGACTGGGAGACACTATCCTTGTTGTGGTTGGGTGTTTGGGGGGGGGGGGGGGGGGGGGGGGGAGAGGGGGAAAGTGGTAGGTTTGAGGGCCAAAATGTGGGAAATAGAAGAGATATGGTTGAGGGCATTGTTGGTCACAGGGGAGGGGATAGTTTGATCCTTGAGGTAGGAGGACATCTCAGATGTCCTGAAGTGGTATCGCTCATCCTGGGAGCAGATACAGCAGAGGTGGAGAAATTGGGAGTATGTAAATACATTTTGGGAGGTGTAGTCAAGGTAACTGTGGGAGTTGGTGGAATTGAAATAGATGCCGATGCTTAGCAATTTGCCACAGATGGAGACAGAGAGGCAGGCATAGCTGGTACCCATGGCCACCCCTCTGGTTTGTAGCAAGTGTCACAGGTAGACAGGGTAGTTAAGAAGGCCTTTAGCATGCTTGCCTTCATTGGTCAGACCTTTGACTGCAGAAGTGTGATGCCATGTTGAGGTTATAAAGGATATTGGTAAGGCTTCTTCTGGAGTACTGTGCACAGTTCTGGTCACCCTGTTATAGGAAGAGTTTATTATTAAATTCGAGAGGATTCAAAAAAGATTTATCAGGATGTTGCCAGGAATGGCATTGGAAGTCAAGTTGCTGAAGAGGCATGATGGTGGATAGGCAATGCTAAGATTTACAGAACAAATTAATGTACTGCAACAGTTATATTTTCATTTTTGGTGCAAAGATTCAACAGGAACAGTGACCCAAAAGAAACTAATGATATTGCCAGATTTCAAGTAAAAGTAGCAAGCCTGTGGCCGGGAGCAGTTTAGAATATAGCAAAGGAGAACCAGAAGTTTGAATAAGATGGGAAAAAGAATACGCGAGTAAAATGGATCAAGTCAGAGTAAAGCAGGCTATAAGATCTTCAATAATATGTAAAAGGTTCAGAAATTCTGGAGGATCGGCAATGGAGAACAAAGAAATGGGACAGCAATTAAACAACTCTTTTGGTTCTGTATTCATAGAAGGCACAAATAACTTCCCAGAAATGCCAGGATAGCAAGGGTCTGCTAGGAAGAAGAAACTGAAGGAAATTAATAAGAATGCAAAAAAAAATTGCTGTGGCAATTAATGGGACCAGAAGTTGATAAAGCTCTAGGTCTTGATAACCTACATGCCAGGGTAAAAAATGTTGTGGCCACGGAGATAATGGATGTTAGTCATCTTCTTCCAAAGTTTTCTAGATTCTGGAAAAATCCCAGCAGATGGGGACGGAGAGGGCATATGTAATCACACCATTTAAAAAAAAAGGAGGGAGAAAACTGAGAATTACTCTGGTTAGCCTAACATCAGTAGTGGGGAAAATGATGGGAGTCAATTAAAAAGGATGGAATAAGATGGCAATTCAAAGATACTAACAGGATTAAATAAAATCAACATGAATTTATGAAAAGGTAAACCATGTGTGACAAACCTGTTGGGTTTTGTTTGATAATTTAGCTAGTAAAATGGAAGACAGACAATCAGTGAATGTGGAATATTTTGAAAAATTCTCACAGAAGGAGTGTGCTCAAAATTAACGTATATGGGATTAGGTAATTTGGGTATGGATTGAGAATTGGTCAGCAGACAGGAAAAGAAGTCTTGTAGATAGAAATTGCATGCAATATGTCCACATTTGCTGAAAACACAAATCTAGGTGGGGTTTCGAGTTAAATGGAGAATGTAAGGAGATTCAAGGTAATTTAGACAAGTGTATGGATAAATACATGGCAGATGCAGTATAGTGTGAAATTATTCATTTTAGTTTGAAAAAGAAAACATCTAGTTACAACAACCTGCATTTATGTAGTGGTCATGGGAAATGTTAATACGGAAATGGACCCACGTGTCATTTATAAATCAGTCAATGAAAGCAAGCACGCAACTGCAGCAAGCAGGGAGGAAGGCAAATGATATGTTGGCCTTCATTGCAAAGGAGCAAGAAATTCTTGTTACTCCTGTATGGGAACTTTGTGACACTACACTTAGAGTATTGTATGTAGTTCACCAAAGGCTCACCTGGCCAATTTCTGGGATGGCAGATTTATCATATGAGGAGAGATTGGGTTGAATAGGCTTGTATTTACTGGAATATGGAAGAATGAGAGAGGATCTTGTCAAAATACATAAAATTCTGACAGGGCTTGACAGACTGGATGAAGGGGCAATATTGTTTCTAGCTGGGGGATCTAGAACAAAGGGTCATAGCTTTGGGATAGACATTAGATAATTTAGGACTAGGAATGAAGAGAAATTTCCTCAAGAGGCTGTTGACCCTATGGAATTCTCTACCACATAAGACAGTGTAGACGAAGTAACTGAATATATTTAAGGAAGAAATGGATAGATTTCTGGACATTAAACATATCAAGGGAATATGGGGACAAAGTTGGAGAATGGGATTGAGAAAGAGAATCAATCATGATCATACCGAATGGCAAAGCAAGTTCAATGTGCTGAATGGCCTACTTTTGCTCCTAATTTCTAGTATATGGTCATCACTTATGAATGTAGATCTTTTCTGCTGTTAAAAATTATACACACTGACTCATCCACCCATAACGTCTCTTCACACACTTGAACAACAAATTTTGTCTCTGGCTGATGAGGTAGAACTTTGTTTTTTCTAACCTCTCTCAATAGATCACAACTTTGTTTTGCTTCAATCTCAATATAACATTCACAATTTCTCAAACTGCATTTACACAATGCTTTTGACATAGGTAAGCATTATAAGGCACTCCATAGGTGTGTAATCAGGTAAAAACTGACACTAAGCTAAAAGAATGTTGGATGACTAACAGCTTGATCACAAAGGTAGGTTTTAAGAATAATCATAAAAGACGTGAGAAAAGATGTGTAGGGATCCCAACAGCACAACTTTAGGCCGAGACAGTTCATGGCATGGTTGTCAATGATATGGCAAACCAGATAGAGATGTACAAGAGGTCAAAGATAGAGGACCAAAGATCCAAGGAAGACTGTTAGACTGCAGAAGATTGCAGAGATAGGAGTGTGGGAGAGCAAAGACTGATTTAAATTGTGACAATTTTAAGAGTGATATTGGGGGTCTTGAAACATCTGATATGTAAATAGGGTAAGGTCATTTGGCCCCCTGAGCTTGCTCCACTATTTAATGAGATGATGGCTGATCTTGTTGTGCCCTCAACTTTACTTTCCTACCCATGCTAAAGGTGGGTGATGAATGAGCAGGATTTCGTACCAGTTAGGATAAAGGTAGGACAATTTTTGCTCAATTCAAATTTACGCGAGATGGAAGAGTGAAAGATGAACAGGGAAGCATTGGAATGGAATGGAGGTAACAAACTCAAGATCATTATAAATTTGTTACATACTACACAAAGGCAAGAGGGCCAGCCACTGGAAATGCAGGAACAGAATAAAAAAGATTCTCCCATGTGAAAGTAATAATTCATTTCTTTCCATGAAGCAGATTTAGACACAAGTTATTGTGCAACGAAGGATTAACTATATACTTTAAATGTTGCTGCTTACATGCATTCTTCGTAGTTAGATCATAGTGAGCTCACACAATACAGAACTGGGACCAGAGTCAGTCAGATTCTGCAGATGTCCTCGCTGGTTAACCCTCGTATAATTAATAATTAATAAAAAGTTGTTGATTTTTACTGACAAGAGTTTGAACTAACTTGTCAACAACCCCAGCATGATGGCAGTCATCAAATACAAAAAAAGATTGAGGTAATCAGCAACGAACACCAGAACTGATACCCATGGCAGTACAGTGCAGCAGATGAAAGTAAAGACCAGTCTAATATACAACCATAGAAGAATGAGAAAAGCCTGAGGAGATGCCCAGTGAAACTATACAGTAGTGGCAAAAGCTCATGAAGGCCAACCCAGTCACTGTACCAGTCCAGCGATTAACATAGACAGCACTGTGGAAAGGCATGTACTTCGACAAGGATGAGCAATGAATTCCACTCTAGCACATCTAAGAACTTTCCAGAAGGCAGAGGGCAACTCACAAACCGAACAAGGGCACAGTTATCATAGAGGATGCAGAAACAAAGTGTGCCGTGGCAATTTCTGGAGATGTGTGCAGAAAGACACCATTTTTTGCAAGCTCCCCAAGACAGCGTGAAGAAGGTTCACAGGCTGAAAGAAAACCCTGTCCACATAGTGGAAAGTTGCAGTCATAGCAGTTGTTTTTTTTGCGAATGGATCTGTAAGCCTCAGGGTCCAAAAGGCACCAGCCTCAAAGGTCAGCTTCAAGCAAAATTAATACAGAGAAATTGTTGAAATACTATACTTTATCTACGTCCACCCATGTTAACTTCGAAGCAGGAGAATCTGAATAAGTCTGAATTTCATCTTCAAGTTAGAAGAAATTATCAGACAGGAATAAGCCATTCAATTTAAATCAATAATTTCCAAAACTGTTTAGTGGCCCTGGAAAATTGAATACTATGTACATCACAATAAAGTGGATGGCAAACTCAACTATTTTTAAATTAAATGTACAATTATTTTCTAAAGCATGAATATCAAAAATCATATTTTTAAACATCTTACCTATTATCCCATGAATTCATGCCAAGAATATTCAGCAGCATCCTGCAATAGTAAAACACAGACTGAGGCTCTTGTGGGCATGGCTCTTCCTGCTCCATTGCTTTCATATTCTGGTCATTGCCATGTTTCTCTACAAATTCCTTCTCTTCTGTGTACTGTTTTAGAATTTCATTGATTACATCATTTTCCTGTTTCTCTGAAAAACAAACAGGAGCGGCAGCAGGGATATTAAGTTGCACACCAGCTCTCTGGAGACATTCTGGACTGGTGGAACCAAGGTACTGCAACATCTCATCCAAGGCATCTTCGTCATCACGAATTACATCCCAAGACGGCACTACTTCCCCGCACCTTCTTTTTGTTTGAGGTACCAAATATTCCCTTAAATCTACATCATCGTTTTCTGTTTCATTGGAGTGAGGTTCAGCCATCTGTTCTTCTTTGCAAAGATTGCTGACCTTGGAAGCAATTTGTTTTTGTTGACAGAAGTGAGGTGGTCCATATAGAATTGCAGAATCCCAGCAGTACTTACCAGATATATCACGTACCACAACTCTAACATTTGAGGTAGCTGTCGAGAGTCCAGCTGACATCCCTCCTCCTGGGATATTGTCCTCAATAGGGATTTCCAGGTATGAAATAAGTGTTGAACTGTTCAGCACAAAAAACTGGAGATTAGGGTTTTCAAAAAGTTCAGGGGAAAGCTCAGTGCAGTCAGTAAAAGGATTGTCATGGTTTTCACTTATTAAGCTGGTCAGCATTGCTGGGCCACCACTCAATGGATAATGGCCAACGTGGTTTACCAAATGAATTATCACAGTCCGGGCAGCAACTGAGATCAAACCTTGTTGAATGCGACTCCTCACTGTAAAATATGTAAAGGGGATACGTTGTAAGAAATTTTTTGGGGGCTTGGTTGCAAATTCTAACTTCAGCTAAAAATGTAAAGTATTGTAAATCATTAAATTTAGCTCACTTTGACCTTCCATTGGATAAGTGAAGTTAGATGTGTGGTCATAGAGCAATATTAACGGATTACTTTCAGTGAATATTGATAAAATTCAGATCACCATGGTTGCACACATTCAATCAATCTAAATTTACATACATGAACACTATTCATTTTTCTCAAAGAAATATTGGAAAGCCACAGTTGCAGTTATAGCAGTTGTTTTTGTGAATGGATCTGTAAGCCTCAGGGTCCAAGAAGCACCAGCCTCAAAGGTTAGCTTCAAGCAAAATTAATACAGAGAAATTGTTGTATGGTCTGTATGGAAGTTATAAGAATTTTTTTCTAGGTTTTCTAAGCACCTAGGTTCCAATGCAGCACACAAAAGGCTAAGTTGCACAACTAACAAGCAAACAATGTTCAGAACCCTATGAAAAATTAAACTGTATGAAGTACAGAAAGATATACTGTACTTCAAATCTGATTTGTTACATATTAGCAGATAGCTGTACCAAGTGCCTTTGTATCAAAGATGGTACCATAAGCTGCGACTTGCGCGTTTGTCACTGTACTCATTTGAGTACATGTGACAATAAAGCGAAATAGCAATGCCAATAGGGGGCGAGTGGTTAAAAATATTTAACTCTCCTAATGCTTGAAAATCTAATTTCAATGACATAAAATGACTTTTTAAAAAGGAACAATTTTAGCTGCTTCCAAACTTCATCAGAGAACTTATTCCTGGCCTAATGCCTCTGCATTAAAAAGGGCAAAGAGAATACTAAAAATCCCTGCCTGTGAAGCTTTAGTTATTCTTACCAGTACAAAACAGAAACTGCTTATAATGTATAGTTTTCCTATTGGCTGTTCTGCACTCTGTATCCCTTTAGTGTCCTTTCTGCTGAAGGAATAGATTTCAATAGGTGGCTTCGCAACCCACAGATGGTGAAAATTTGAAGTTTAGAACAGTGAGCCAGATTATCTGAAAATGGCAATTTTGCAAATATTGTCACTCTGCCTCTTCCTTTTCATGAAAGGAAATAGCTCTGTATTTATGATAGAAAATTAAGGCTCCTTGAGAAACACAGACCTGTACTTCCTTTCTGACAGTTCTCTTCTTATGCAGAACTGACTGAGGAAAGCAAACCATTCCTACTTTTCACAGCAGTCAGTTGTTATTTTATGAAATGTAAAGGTCCAGAATCAGACAGCTATTTTGACAGCTGCAAACAGCTAGTAGATAAGCTAAGTGAGGTGAGGGGCCAAGAAGGTAGGGTGCTAGATGGTTAAGGGTTAAAGTGCTAGGTGAGTAGGGTGCCAACTCAGTAGGGAGTAGGGTGTCAGGAGCAAGGTGATAAAGGGGCCAGGTAAGCAAGGTAGTATTTAGGATAGGTCAGGATAGAAGGGAGAGAAGGGAGAAGTAGGGGAACGAAGTTGGGTCCAGAAGATGTGCAGGTCAGGTGAATTGGCCATGTTAAGTTGTCCATAGTGTTCAGGGATGTGTAGGTTAGGTGCATTTGTCAGGGGTAAATGTAGCGGAATGGGCCTGGGTACTCTTTGGAAGGTCAGCGTGGACTTGTTGGGCCAAATGGTTTGTTTCCACACTGTAGGGATTCTACTTTATTCTAAAACAGAGGAAGTGAGAATCAGATACAGAGTGTGGGAAGTGATTAATCGTTTAACTATTCCTGGGTGACTATTTACTTAATTTCACTGGAATCCTCTGAATTCACAGAGTTAAATGGAGACTTTCAGAGCATTCCAGCAGAATCTTCAATTTCCTAGGCAAATCTTTTGGAGTCTGTTAAGATGGGGATTCTGCAGGGTTCCCACATGCAACTCACATGGAATAAGGACTGTTGAACCATCTGAAAATCTGGGTCATAACAATCCTGAAATTATTGGAGTGGTATTGTTGATTTCTAAAGGAGAAGAGTTCTTAGGTAAATTACACTCTTTCAAAGCTAAGTCAATGATTTTATGGAGAAGCTGACCTTCTAAAGAGAAAGGCACACAAATCAACTCATTATAACTTATAGTGAAGACATCTGAGAAATATAATTTCAAGGTCAGGAACAAGTCATTGGAATCTTGGCCGGTTTAGATTAGATTCTCTACAGTGTCGAAACAGGTCCTTTGACCCCACAAGTCCACACCGCCCCTCCAAAGAGTAACCCACCCAAATCCATTCTCCTACCCTATATTTACCCCTGACTAACGCACCTAACACCGTGGGCAATTTAGCATGGCCAATTCATCTGACCTGCACATCTTTGGCTTGTGGGAGAAAACTGGAGCACCCGGAGGAAACCCATGCAGACACGGGGAGAATAGGCAAACTCCAATTTATTTTACTGTTTTCTGACATAAAGTGTCCAAACATAGGGAAGCCAAACATCCAAATCCAGCATCCAAACCTTGGTGCTTCCAAGAAAAAGACAAACTATTGCACAATGCACTGACCACTTTTCTTCCTTAAATAGCGTTGTGCAATACCCTGTGAAAGGTTTTGTTAATGGCTAGAATAGATCAGCCATTAGACCAATAGTACTCAATGTATTATATCAAAGAGGGTTTTACTTGGAATTTATCAAAGTCAAGAGTGATCTCAAACATCATGGTTTGTACCACTTGACAGTGGTGACAAATCATTGCAGGGGCAAAAACCTAATATGTTACATCCGCAAAAGAGCTGCTGTTGGATGGGGCTGTGGTATACATAATCATTCACAAAAAAGACGATTGGAAAAGGGTATGGAATTTATGGGACGGTTGTAAACGGAATTAAAACTAATTGGTGGGGAGGAAGTTGACAGCAGGAGTTACGGGCATTTTCTTAAGAGTGGCTGGAAATGAGTGATTGTGCCTCATAGAATTGTATGCTTGTACTCTTACTGCTTACTGAAAATATCAATGATTTGAATAGAAGGCTTGGTAGTACTGTGAAATACAGGTGAGATATATGGCAAATTGGCCACAGCCATGCAGCAAATTGATAACATTCCTTTTTACAGCCATACACTGATTTTTAAAATTGCAGCAACAATTGTATGAGTATGGGTGTCACTTGCTAGAGTGTCATTTGTCTGTCCTTAATTAAGCATGGAAGAATCAACCACATTGCTATCAAATATCTGACTGGTCAGACTCTGACCAGTTTTGTCAGAATATACTGTAGTTAATTGTCAAAGTTCTATCAACACAGAAGATGAATAGCTAGTTGCTCAATGAAACAATAAATCCATTGCTTATTACCTTCTCTCAGTGTGCTCCTTAATGATGGCCTCTTGCAACGCAGTGATTGCATCCTTACCTCTGCGCCAGGAGGCCCAGGTTCAGGTCCACCTGCTCTAGAGATGTGTCTTAACAGCTGGACAGCTTCCTTGGAAGCCACAGAGGAACCTTGATTATCGAGGCTTCACTTAACCGAATTTCAAATGATCCAAACAAGATTGCAAGGTCCCAATGCTTGGCTAGCTATGTAATCCGGCATTCAATTAACTGAACAAAATACGCCCGTGTCCTTCAGATAATCGAAGTTCCTCTGTATCTACATTTAGAGGAGTGTATTTTGTCTGTTTTCTATTGTCTAATATGTCCCGCACAAGGCGTGTACTTAGAGAAATTCAACACTCCCCAACATAACATAAGCCCTGCAGCAGTCAGCTAGAGGTGATGATGACAGTATCGAAGATCTGGAAGTCTCAAGCTTTGGACCAGAACATAGATGGTGAAGTTTGATTTAAAAAAAACACTCACAGGGAGATTTGCTAGAGCTGCTCGGGAGGATTTAAACTAGTAAGGTGGGGGAGGTGGGACCCAGGGAAATAGTGAGCAAAGAGGTCAATCTGAGACTGGTACAGTTGAGAACAAAAGCAAGTCAAACAGTCAGGGCAGGCAGGAACAAGGTAGGACTAATAAATTAAACTGCATTTATTTAGATGCAAGGGGCCTAAGAGGGAAGGCAGATGAACTCAGGGCATGGTTAGGAACATGGGACAGGGGTATCATAGTATTTATAGAAATATGGCTCAGGGATGGGCAGGACTGGCAGCTTAATGTTCCAGAATACAAATGCTTCAGGAAGGATAGAAAGGGAGGCAAGAGAGAAGGGGGAGTGGTGTTTTTGATATGGGATAACATTACAGCTGTGCTGAGGGAGGGTTATTTGGGTGGAATTGAGAAATAAGAAAGGGATGATTACCTTATTGGGATTGTATTATGGACCCTCTAATAGTCAGAGGGAAATTGAGAAACAAACTTGTAAGGAGATCTCAGCTATCTGTAAGAATAATAGGGTGGTTACTGTAGGGGACTTTAACTTTCCAATCATAGACTGGGACTGCCATAGTGTTAAGGGGTTAGATGGAGAAGAACGTGTTAAGTGTGTACAAGAAAATATTCTGATTCAGTATGTGGATGTACCTACTACAGAAGGTGCAAAACTTGACCTACTCTTGGGAAATAAGGCCAGGCAGGTGACTGAGGTGTCAGTGGGGGAGCACTTTGGGGCCAGCAACCATAATTCTATTAGATTTAAAATAGTGACGGAAAAGGATAAACCAGATCTAAAAGTTGAAGTTTTAAATTGGAGAAAGGCCAATTTTGACGGTATTAGGCAAGAAGTTTCCAAAGCTGATTGGAGGCAGATGTTCGCAGGTAAAGGGGCAGCTGGGAAATGGGAAGCCTTCAGAAATGAGATAACGAGAATCCAGAGAAAGTATATTCCTGTCATGGTGAAAGGGAAGGCTGGTAGGTATAGGGAATGCTGGATGACTAAAGAAATTGAGGGTTTGGTTAAGAAAAAGAAGGAAGCATATGTCAGGTATAGACAGGATAGATCGAGTGAATCCTCAGAAGAGTATAAAGGCAGTAGGGGTATACTTGAGGGAAATCAGGAGGAAAACAAGGAGACATGAGATAGCTTTGGCAAATAGAATTAAGGAGAATCCAAAGGGTTTTTACAAATACATTAAGGACAAAGGGTAACTAGGGAGAGAATAGGGCCCCTCAAAAGGTCAACAAGGCGGCCTTGTGTGGAGCCACAGAAAATGGGGGAGATACTAAACGAGTATTTTGCATCAGTATTTACTGCAGAAAAGGATATGGAAGATATAGAATGTAGGGAAATAGATGGTGACATCTTGCAAAATATCCATCTTAGAGAGGAGGAAGTGCTGGATGTCCTGAAACGGGTAAAGGTGGATAAATCCCCAGGACCTGATCAGGTGTACCCGAGAACCCTGTGGGAAGCTAGAGAAGTTTAGGGTGTAGGTTTGCTTGCTGAGCTGTAGGTTTGATATCCAGGCGTTTCATTACCTGGCTTGGTAACATCATCAGTGGCGACCTCCAAGTGAAACGAAGCTGTTGTCTCCTGTTTTCTGTTTATATGTTTGTCCTGGATGGGGTTCCTGGTGATGTCATTTCCTGCTTGTTTTCGGAGGGGTTGATAGATGGTATCTAGATCTATGTGTTTGTTTATGGCATTGTGGTTGAAGTGCCAGGCCTCTAGGAATTCTCTGACATATCTTTGCTTAGCCTGTCCCAAGATAGATGTGATGTCCCAGTCGAAATGGTGGTTTTTTTCATCCATGTGTAGGGAGACGAGGGAGAGAGGGTCATGTCTTTTTGTGGCTAGCTGGTGTTCGTGTATCCTGGTGGCTAACTTTCTTCCTGTTTGTCCTACGTAGTGTTTGTGGCAGTCCTTGCATGGAAATTTGTAGACGACGTTGGTTTTGTCCATGGGTTGTACTGGGTCTTTTAAGTTTGTTAGTTTTTGTTTGAGAGTGTTGGTGGGTTTGTGTGCTACTAGGAGTTTGTTGTCGGTTTCTTCCTCCTTGGTGAACTTTATGCCTGTGAGGGTGTTGTTGATGATGTTAAATGTCACTTCTATCTTGTTTCATTTTGTGATGACAAAGGTGTTATCTACGTAGCGGACCCAAATTTTTGGTTTGATGGCAACAAACTCGCATTCCTGGACGTCACAGTCGAAAGAAAGGACAACGGAGAACTACAAACCTGCGTATACAGAAAACCGACAAACATTGACCAAATACTTAACTACACCAGCAACCATCCCAACACACACAAACAAAGCTGTATCAGAGCACTATTCCAACAAGCCACCACACATTGCAGCACAGGCGAACTTCAGAAAACAGAGGAGAACCACCTATAATACAATATATTCAAGAAGAACGGATACTCAAAAAATACAGTCCGCAGATTCCTAAGGAACAAACCATGACAAGCAGACCAAACACAGCCAGAAACCCTAACCATCTTACCATACATCAAAATGGTCTCAGAAATGACAGCCAGACTACGAAGACCCCTTGAAATCCTAGTAGCACACAGACCCACCAACACTCTCAAACAAAAACTAACAAACTTAAAAGACCCAGTACAACCCATGGACAAAACCAACGTCATCTACAAAATTCCATGCAAGGACTGCCACAAACACTACGTAGGACAAACAGGAAGGAAGTTAGCCACCAGGATACACTAACACCAGCTAGCCACAAAAAGACACGACCCTCTCTCCCTCGTCGCCCTACACACGGATGAAAAAAACCACCATTTCCATCTGAGACAACACATCTATCCTGGGACAGGCTAAGCAAAGACATGCCAGAGAATTCCTAGAGGTCTGGCACTCCAACTACAACGCCATAAACAAACACATAGATCTAGATACCAACTATCAACCCCTCAGAAAATAAACAGGAAATGACATCAGCAGAAATCCCAGGAACCCCATCCAGGACAAACATATAAATAGAAAGCAGGAGACAACAGCTTCGCTTCACTTGGAGGTTGCCACTGATGATGTTATCTAGCCAGGTAATGAAACGTCTGGATATCAAACCGAGAGCTCAGCGAGCAATCCTACACCCTAAACCTCAACCTGAGCTACAAGCCTTCACAAACCTTGCAAAAAGCTAGAGAAGTGATTGCTGGGCCTCTTGCTGAGATATTTGTATCATTCCGGTGAGGTGCCGGAAGACTGGAGGTTGGCTAACATGGTGCCACTGTTTAAGAAGGGTGGTAAGAACAGGCCAGGGAACTATAGACCAGTGAGCCTGACGTTGGTGGTGGGCAAGTTGTTGGTGGGAATCCTGAGGGACAGGATGTACATGTATTTGGAAAGGCGAGGACTTATTAGGGATAATCAACATGGCTTTGTGCATGGGAAATCATGTCTCACAAACTTGATTGAGTTTTTTGAAGAAGTAGCAAAGAGGATTGATGAGGGCAGAGGGGTAGATGTGATCTATATGGACTTCAGTAAAGGTTCCCCATGGGAGACTGGTTAGCAAGGTTAGATCTCACGGAATACAGGGAGAACTAGCCATTTGGATACAAAACTGGCTCAAAGATAGAAGACAGAGGGTGGTGGTGGAGGGTTGTTTTTCAGACTGGAGGCCGGTGACCAGTGGAGTGCCACAAGGATCGGTGCTGGGTCCTCTACTTCTTGTGATTTACATAAATGATTTGGATGCGAGCATAAGAGGTTCAGTTAGTAAGTTTGGAGTAAAATTGGAGGTGTAGTGGACAGGGAAGAGGATTACCTCAGATTACTACAGGATCTTGACCAGATGGGCCAATGGACCAAGAAGTGGCAGATGGAGTTTAATTCAGATAAATGCGAGGTGCTGCATTTTGGGAAAGCAAATCTTAGCAGGACTTATACAGTTAATGGTAAGGTCCAGGGGAGTGTTGCTGAACAAAGAGACCTTGGAGTGCAGGTTCATAGCTCCTTGAAAGTGGAGTCGCAGGTAGATAGGATAGTGAAGAATGCGTTTGGTATGTTTTCTTTTATTGGTAAGAGTACTGAGTACAGGAGTTGGGAGGTCACGTTGCGGCTGTACAGGACATTGGTTAGGCCACTGCTGGAATACTGCATGCAATTCTGGTCTCCTTCCTATCGGAAAGATGTTGTGAAACTTGAAAGTGATCAGAAAAGATTTACAAGGACGTTACCAGGGATGGCGGATTTGAGCTGTTGTGAGAGGCTGAACAGGCTAGAAGTGTCGGAGGCTGAGGGGTGACCTTATAGAGGTTTACAAAATTATGAGGGGCATGGATAGGATAAATAAACAAAGTCTTTTCCCTGAGGTCAGGGAATCCAGAACTAGAGGGCATAGGTTTAGGGTGAGAGGGGAAAGATACAAAAGAGACCTAAGGGGCAACTTTTTCACACAGAGGGTGGTACGTGTATGGAAGTGGTGGAGACTGGTACAATTGCAACATTTAAGAGACATTTGGATGGGTATATGAATAGGAAGGGTTTGGAAGGATATAGGCTGGGTGCTGGCAGGTGGGACCAGATGGGGCTGGGATATCTGGTTGGGTTGGACCGAAGGATCTGTTTCCGTGTGTTGATAGATTTGTAGGCAGGCAAAAGGCAACTGAGGGAAGAAGGTGGTGGTTATGTATTCTTCTTGAGAGGAAAGCCTGAGTATTAACCCAAGGCTCATGGAATTGTTTTTACTATTAAAAAAGTAGTAGTTAACTGAATCTCAGAGTTCCCCGTTCACATCAATGATCGTCTTGTGACATTCCATCTACAACTTACCAAGAATAAGCAGGCAATGATCACGAGTTCCTATGTCCTAACCCTTGATTGCATTGATGAATCTAAAGCTCTCAACCTTGCTCACGGAACTTCATTATGTGAAGGACATATCTTTAAGCTTATCTCAACACCTTTACAGAAACATACTGTATTATCTCTCACCGCATCAAATCAGTGAGTGCTGCCTTTGGACACTTAAGCTTTCAATCACCAAAACATTCGTAGTGGTACTTAGATCATTGTGTGGAAGGCAGTTATCCTTTTGACTGTTCTATCTGGCTTCAGAACTGGATTATTTATAGATGACACCTCAAGGGCCCTGCAAAAGTACCACTGATGTTGTCTGAGGCTGATTCCTCATATCAGCCAGAAGGACAAGCGTACTAACATAAGCGCCCTTGAAGAAGCCAACAGTATCAGCATTGAAGCCACTATGATCCGAAGACATGATCATCTGAAACAACTTTGCACTGGCCTGGCCACATGCTTAGGACACCCGAGTTCTGACTGCCACAGCAAATCATCTTTTCCCAGCTCAAGAAAGGCACATGAACAAGAGGAAGGTAAAGGAAGTATTTCAAAGACTCCCTGAAGGTTTTTAATCAAGAAGTACATACCAGATGTCAACACGTGGAGAGCTTCACAAGAAACTGATGGGGCATAGATCAGACTACTACAACCCCTTGGCATCATGGTAGCCCACAAAACTACCAACATACTGAAACAGCAACTGATAAACCTAAAGGACCCTGTACAACAACCAGCAAAATGAATGTAATATACAAAATACCCTGCAAGGTCGGCAACAAACGCTACAATGGACAGACAGGCAGGAAACTAGCCACCAGGATACACAAGCACCAACTAGCCACCTAAATACATCACCCACAATCACTACTATCCTTACACATAGACGAAGGAGGACACCACTTCGACTGGGACAACACATCCATCCTCGGATAGGCTAAACAAAGACACACATGGAAATTCCTAGAGGCCTGGCATTCAGACCGGAACTCTATCTATAAACACATTGATTTGGACTCCATTTATCAACCTCTGAGAAAAAGAACCGGAAACGATATCACCCACTGTTACAGACCAGGACACACAAATAGAAAGTGGGACAGAACACCAATGCTTCAACGGAGGCTCACTGATAATGTAACCTAGCGCGGTGACGAAACGTCTGAGAACAAAACTACCAGCTCAGCAAACCAACTTAAAACCTGAACTAACAAGTATGATTGTCCACCTGGAAAAATTGGTGTCAGTGGTCATGGATTCTCCGGGTCTGAGAACAAACCTATCAGTGAACAAACTTACAACCTGAACGTCAACCCGAGCTAAAAATCTTCTCAAAAATTGCATTCTTATTAGTGAGTGACTATCGATATCTTTGACAACAAGGCTATGTACCAATTTAGTGACTAAGCCACAGACCAGATCAACATTTAAGAACAGGCTAGAAAGATGCTTGAAGGAAATGGGGACAATAATTAGAAATGAGAACATGGTGGACATATCAATTAATGCTGTCTGGAGAACAAACAACAAGACAAAACAGTTTAGTGAACAAGTTGTTTCAGTATTGTATTATCTTTGTAATTCTATGGCATCAGTTCTTGGATTTGCAAATGATAGATCAATTGATGACTCGGTCAAAAATATTGTATTTCCACCAACCATCGAATGGGATAGCTCAATCAATCTCTAACAGGTATGATATTCTGCACAGAGTTTGTACACATATGCAACAGATCCTGGGAGCCACTCAAAGTTATACAATTCTATCATGGTGGACTGATAGAAAATAGTTTAAAACTTCATGCAACAGGAAAAATGATGTATTTGTGAAGATTGCCTCAATACAACTGCAAAATTGCATAGGGAGAAAGAGATGTCTTAAGATAGTCAACAAAAAGAAGTTTAATCTCAAAGCAGAAATGGCAGATACTAACGTTGTTCTTTTCTTTTTAATCGAAGTAAGCAGCAAAAAAATAGTTAACTTTATCAACTAAAGTTTTTACCAAATCTCTCAACAGACTGACAGGTTCAATTTTTATAGAACAAAGGAAAAATTCTGAAATAAAAATCAAAATATATTCAAATACATACTGGATACCAATAAGGAATCATTGGATAATGTTAAACTTTTGACTTTTCCTTCAGATATTCCAATAAATAATTACAATCAGTAATTAGAATCAATATTTACATTCAAACCCTATTTTTCCATTTCATGAACTGAGTTTAAATCTGCTCAGGTCATTAGGGCTAAAATTCCTTACTATGTATGTTTCTGGAGGCAATTTGAGAAGCACAGTAGAAATTCATTACAAAAAAGAAGTAGTGAAGGCATGATGTGGCAACCATGGTTGAAAAAGGAAGTCAGGTAAAGCATAAAGCAAAAAAGAGCAAACAGTGAGTAAAGATTGCTGAGAAACCAGAGGATTGGGAAGGCTGTAAAAACCAGCAGAGGGTAACTAAAAAAGCAAAAAGGTGGGAAAATATGAAACAAGAGTGCAATCTAGCTAGTTATATAAAGGAAGATTACAAACAATTTTTTAGATTGCAAAAGCTAAGACAGAGTTAAGACTGGACATTAGGCCAATGGAAAATGAGGCTAGAGAAGTAGTAATGAGAAACTAAGAAAACAAAGAAAGGAAGAAAAACAAATAAGGAATTGAATGGATACCTTGCATCAGATTTCTCCATGGAACACACCTGCAGCATACCAGAACTTTAGGAGTGTCAAGGGGTAGAGATGAGCATAGTGACCATCACTATGGAGAGGGTGCTGGGGAAATGGAAAGGTCTGAAGGCAGATAAATCAATTGGACCAGATGGACTACATCCCAGAATTGTGAAAGAGATAGCCGGGGAGACTATAGAGGCACTGGTGGTGATTTTTCAGGAATCTCTGAAGTTAGGGAAGGTCCCAAAGGACTGAAAAATGGCTAACGGCTGTTTAAGAAGGGAAGGAGGCAGAAGGCATGGAAGTCTAATCTGGTTAGTCTGACCTCAGTCATTGATAAGGTTTTAGAATCCATTATTAAGGAACAGATTGCACAATGCTTGGAAGGGCATGGTAAAAGACGGCTGAATCAGCATGACTTCATCAAGGAGCAGTCCTACCTGACTGAACTGTTAGAATTCTTTAAAGAGGTAACAAGTAAGTTAGTCAAAGGACCGCCACTGGACATGACCTATTTGGATTGTCAGAAGGCCTTTGACAAGGTTCAACACAGGAGGCTGCTAAATAAGATAAGGGCCTATGGTGTTAGAGGCAGCTACTGGAAAGGATAAAGGCAGAAGACAAAGAGTAGGGATAAAGTGGTCTTTTTCAGGATGGCAACCAGCGACTAGTGGAGTTCCGCAGGGGTCTGTGTGGGACTACACCTATTTACCTTATATATTAATAACCTGGTTGAAGGAACTGAGGGAATTGTTGTTAAATTATCAGATGAGACAAAGATAGTTGGAGGATCAGGTCACGTTGAGGAAGTACAGAAGCTGCAGAAGGACTTGGACAGGCTAGGAGTGTGGGCAAGGAAGCAGTAGATGAAATACAATGTGGGAAAGTGTCAGGTTATTCAATTTGTTAGGAAGAACAGAGGCACAGACTACTTTTGAAATGTGGAAAGGTTTTGGAAATCTGAAGCACAAAAGGACTTGCGAGTCCCAGTTCAGGATTTTCTTAAGGTTAGCATGCAGGTTCAATTGGCAGTTAGGAAGGCAAATGCAATGTTAGCATTCATTTCAATAGGACTAGAATTCAAGAGCAAAGATGTACTGCTGATGCTGAATAAAGCTCTAGTAAGACTGCATTTCAAATACTCCGAGTAGTTTTGGGTGCTGGAGGGATTCAAGAGGTGGTTTACAAGAATGATTCGGGGGATATGTAGAGTGATTAAGAACTCTGGGTCCACACTCAATGGAGTTTAGAAGGATGAGGGGGATCTGACCGAAACTGAGAAGCCTGGGTAAATGTATAGAAGATGTTTCCACAAGGGATGACCCTTTAGAACTGAGATGAGGAAGAATTTCTTTCGCCAGAGGAAGAAACATTTTAGGTATGATTGAATGGAGGAGCAAAGTCGATGGGCCAGAAAGTTTAAGTGAAGGGCAAAAATTTTGGTCTATAGAATATTATGTGGGAAAATGAGAGGTTATGCACTTTGGCAGGATGAATAGAGGAGTTGAATAGGAAAGATTCAAAAAGCTGCAGCATAAGATCCTTATCCATAAATCACAAAAGCTAACATAGTAACTACCCCATTAGTGCGTAATAGGGAAAACAAATAGATGGACTTTAATTCAAAGGGAATAGAGTACAGAAATACGGTAGCCTTGCGAAAGCTACATAAGATACTAGTCAGATCATTCCTAGAATGCTGTGAACCATTTAATGCCGATAACTAAAGAAAAATATATACTGGCTTTGAAAGAAATCCGGCAAAGGTTCACCATATTGATTTCTGAACAAAGGAATTTGCACAGTTCATCATAGACTCTGACAGCCACAGACTGATAATGGACAGTGGTACAATTCTGTTCATATATCCACCTGAGCCATCATTAGATAGATAACTGGTCCACGGAAGATGTGCTGCTGGATTCTTAGGAGGGGCACTCCAGTACTCACTAGACCACATCTCCAGGACAGATGATGTTCACTGTCCTTTGCACAACCTATGATAGGATAATAATTTAGCAGAGAGGGAGATGGACCAATCATGTTACTACTTAGACAAGGGTGGAAGGAGTTGTCTAGCAAAGATGCTAAGGGAGGTGATGGTGATGTTGCTTCTCAAGGTGACAGGGCACCAGGGAAACATAGCAGATAGGCCCGAGAGAATCTAGTAGTAGCTGGATTTGTCTTTGAACTAACATATTTTGGATACTCAAACTCAAGCTTCTGAAACTCAAAATAATTTAAAATTATTCTCCACATATTTCTGGAAGAATGAACCACATGAGCGTGTTCTTCAAGCACAAGTTTTCATGCAATTTTGGAACATCAGATTGAATGAATTGCATGGCAAACCCTCTAGGTAATTTAAAAAAACTGAAATATATTTGGAATATGGAAATATTCTATCTTTCACTGATATTTTGCTGCAGTTATAAAATTCTCAATAGATAATTTCAAAGGTAAGAATACCAACTGGTTGTACAAAAGTCTCTTCAAACCATATTTTGATAGTACAATACAGATAATCATCTGCAGGCTTACAAATCAGAACATTGCTGAATCCATTGTGGAGCTTATTAGGGACAGATATGTTGAGAGCACCTTGCTACTTCATCAATGGTTCAAATCTGCTTGAAAAGAATGAAACATGCTTCGGACAATGCAGTAATGATTAGTGTACTTTTTCTAATAAAAAGCATCACATAGATAGCAAAATCAAGAAAAATCGCCTGCTGTTATCACATGGATAAATGCTCAGCATTTATCTAACTCTCATACTACTTTAGTGCCCTGAAGGAAACCAAGATGAATAGTGAACAGCACTACATAAATCCCATCATACAGATATTGAAGTCATCTGTTTCAATATTTTGTTTGCTTCTAGACATCAGGATCATCTCTCTAAAAAAGTCTTGTTATATAGATATGAAAAGCATAAATACAGCATGGATTCAAAATTATACTGCAGCCAACAAAGTCACAATCACAATCCTAATACTATAAAAATACACAAGCCAAAACAGTGGGAAGTTAAATTGAATATTAAAACATTAAGATGCAATATAACTTGATTATTTGGCAAATGTTATTTCCATTGTTGACTATTTAGGGATTACAGATCAACGCTTTTCTCAGGCCCATGTTGATACTACATTTCTAGCAAAATGTACCTGCATTGTTAGATTCAATGTAATAAAAAAACCGTACAGATTGCTTGGAGTTGCAGGGTTACGTTTCTAAAGCATTTATACATTTACTCTGCAGCAAATAAAATGTTCAAGTGAGTAAAATTGATAATAATTGCAAATGTTGGGCACAAATAAAATCTTCACAGCAGGAATTTTGGGCAACATAATGAAGAACTGTGCATGTTAGAAATCTGAAACAAAAACAGAAACTGAAGAAACTCAGCAGATCTGGCAGCACCTTGGTGAGAAAGCAGAGTTAACATTCCAGGTACAGTGACCCTTCCTCAGAACTGACAGAATTTGGGCAGTTTATCGATCATGAACAGTGCATGAAAATGTAAAAGAAATTGATATAGGTTTTAGAAGTACAAAAGTACACTTTTACCTTTGTTCTTAGAAGCAGACTGAAATTTGTGCTGATCCACCTAAACAAGGAAGTAGATCTCGAAATAAATTATAACAGAGGAAACAATTACCAGGAAATTACTTGGATTTCAAACAAATAAAAATGTAAGAAGCCCTCTACTGACAAAGAACTGTTATATCACTTAGCTAAGTTCAACAATGAAAGACGGAAAGCTATGAATTTGGGGACAAAAGTATGGCATTCAGCTCCTCTAGTTATTCTGCCTCTCAATGTGATCATGATTTGTACCTTAACTCTATACACTGGCATTACTTCATATTCCTTTGTGTAGGAAAAGTCCTTTGATCTTGATTTAAAATTAATTAAACTAGCATTGACTACTTTTCATAGAAATGTTTCACACTTCGACCACAGACGTTGAGTGATAACATGTCACTTGGTATAACACTCATCCCTTTATTGAAGTCTCACATCCTAAAAGAAAGCCTAAACCTTCGTTCATAATTGAAGAATTTACTTATACATACAAATCTGAGTCTCTAAACTGCCAATGACTACAACTCCACAGACGACTACTTGGCTTTCAGGCATTTCATTCATCATTTACTGATTGACCTGCTGTCAGCTCTAAAACTGCAAGTGAGAAAAAAAAAAATCAGTGTAAGATGAAAGTTGTGAGAATTAATAATTTTATTAACTGAGAAATAAAAAAATCAGAATAGAATAAATTTTTTTAAAAATTGGGGGATAAAGGACAAGATAAACCCAGGCAAGCAGCAATACAAGTGATTCCATTCAGAATCTATATCGGAATGGAATAACTGTTGCACTGTTGCTTCCCTGAGTTTATCTTCTTAGTTTTATACTGGATGTCCCCTGCTGCTAATTATTAATATCTTTAGACAGTACTTACTCTAGATCCCATGGATGAAATAAAATAGTGCTACTAATATGACTGGAGGTCTTGATGCATCTCTTGCATAGCTATCAGTCCATGATTATTTTGAAGATGTCAAACAATCGCAAATCAACTGTTCACATGCATGGTGGTAGTGGCTTCTAACCACTTTTTTATCCCTTGAATTTTGTACTTGCATCATCCAGCTGTAATCTCACTAAAGTTCCTTTTCACTTATATCCATCTTGATAGCTTGTCCTTTGTAACATTAAATAGCAAATCTTCCACAGTCAATGGGAACGTGTTAACTGCTTAATTTTTTTGTAACAGTCCTCCAGAGCATTGGAGTCATCCTAGTACATCCTTACTGAGAAATAGAACGATGAAACCTGAACAACATATTGTTCAAGTTGCTCCACCATTGATTTGCATCTGTCTTTACCAAGAAATAAGATCCCACCCAGGTCCAGTGGAAGAAGAAGAAGAAATACAGTTGCTAGAATCATTTAACATTGCTCAGGAGATGGTATTGATTAGACCAGGGGTGGGGAACCTGCAGCCTTATTGTGTGTGGCCTTTTGAATGAACCCAAATTTTGCAGAACAAATTTTTTTTTTATTAATATGTTTTTCCCTACAAAAAGCAGCCACAACATAGTCATTAAAAGGTTAGTTAACTTTAGAATTAACATTTTAAAATTAAAAAAAATTTTTTTTTAGTTAGTACATAGTAGTTAGATTTTTACAAAATAATGTGAATTTTGAAGAATATATAATTGAAGTTTCTAGGATGCAGCCTTATTAGGTTACAACTAACATAATGCGGCCTTCCAACATGAAAAGGTTCCCCACCTCTGGATTAGACTGTCTGCACTAAATTTGACAAGGCACCAGGACCAGACTAAAATGGTTGCTAAAGATTACATGATTTCTAAGTTGGAAATAATTCCAGACACTTAAAGTAGAGAAGGATAAACCAGCATATAACCAAAATTCATCTGATTTGTGCAGAGTTCTTAATTGTACATTTCTGATCCTTGCTAAACTCCTGGTAGTGGCAAAGCCATACACCAGGCTAATAATAAATTTAATTTTGCCTTGGACCATTGATTTGCAGATTAGGCAGACTGACTATGTTAAATTGTCCACGGAATCCAGGCTAGATGGATTAGCCATGGGAAATGAAAGGCTACAGGGATAGAATAGTGGGGTTGTTCAGGATGGTATGTTCTCTGGAGGGTTGGTGTGGACTTGGTGGTCAAATGGCCTGCTTCCACAGAGCAGCAGCTCTCTCTTTCTACAGCTAAGGCTGCCTCAAATTCAAGTTTGTTTACAATCTGGTTCTGCAAAACATAATGTACTTATTTGCTCAACAAACCAATTCTCTGTATACCAAGATAATCTTGCTGTACCATCATTAAATCACACCTGAAATCCCTGCTGTCAGCCATTTGAACATGTATGAATCTGAATACCTCAAGGAATCCTCACTGGAATTTGATTCATGGAAAACAATCTCTACAATTTTGTTTTTAATGTTCACAGCTGTAAAATACTTTCTCTGTCCTGCTTTTTTCTTGTGTGCACATGAAATCCACCCAAGTTTGAATGTGAATAAATAATATGCTTAATTTAAACTTAAGAGTTTGCTGTGTATTACTTTCAAACTGACAACACTAAAAAGGGGTTTGAAAACATATCACAGACAACTTACAAGTTAAACCATTCTGCTTATGGACTGAAGGTGATGAAAAAATAGAGCACAATCTATCTGTCTTCCCTGTCTGTAATAACCAGTTTTTCAAATGCTGTTAGTTCAGGAAAAACAACTTTCTTGCACCTGCTGACAGTTATAGGTGAAAGTATTCTACATTAAAAATACTTGCATCTTTAAGAAAATAGCATATCCGTGTATGCACTTTTTAATATAAAGTAAGATTAGACAGGGAAGCCTTATAACATGTAGCATGGGCAGAAGACTCACTGGTTGAAAAAAAAAGTGTGCGCATAAGCAGTTCTTCAGATTGTCAGGATGTGATAAAAATGGGGTCTGTGCTACGCCTCAATTTAGATGAGGGGTTGAAAGGCATAGTGGCTAAATTTGCAGATAACTAAAAGATATGTAGAAAATTATATGGTGAAATGACATAACAAAGACGCAAATCAATATAAAGAGGTTAACTGAGTGGGTAAAAATCTGGCAGATGCTGTGTCATGTTGAAAAATGTGAAGTTGTTTACTTTGAAGGAAGAATAAACAGGTAGATGGGGAATGTCTCCAGAATTTAAAGGGATTTAGGTGTATGAATCACAAAAGGTTAGTATGTAGGCACAGTATAATCAGGAAGGCTAATGTGAAGTCAGCTTTATTACAAAAGGAGTTGAACGCAACTGGAAGGATATTATGCTTTAATTAAACATGGCATTGGTGTGACCACATGACAAATACTGTGTGCAATTTATTAAAGGAAGAATGTCAATGTATGGAGGCGGTTCAGAAGAGGTTAACTAGGTTGTCACCTGGAATGAACCTGTTACCTTATGAAGAAAGATTGGACAGGCTGATTAAAGACTTAACAGCCATCTAGATTTGTCTAACACATCGTATCAATTTGATCTTTTATTTATAAATTCTGTGTCCTATGTACCTGCCTCACTAGCTACTTGATAAAGGAGCAGTGCTCCAAAAGCTTGTACTTTCAAATAAACCTGCTGGACTATAACCTGGTGTGTGATTTTTAAAAAAAAAACTTTGTTCCAACCCCAGTCCAACACTGGCATTTCCACATCAAAACTCCAGACAGTTGCTTGAGCATGGAATTGAACCCGAGCCCCTGATGCTGTGAGGTAGCAGTGCTAACTACTGAGCTGCCGAGCCGCCCTAGGGAGCCATGAACCTTTGGAACTCTGCCTCAGAAAGTGGTAGTGGTGGGGTCATTGAATATTTTGAAGCCGGTGGTGGATAGATTTATAGGCAAAGGATTCGGTTGTTGGGGATTAATGGGAATGTGGAATTTGAAACACAAATCAATCAGCCAGCATCTTACTGAATGGATGAGCCAGCTTCAAGTATGAATAGCGTACTTCTATTCCTAATTTGAATGTTTATACATATGTAAAAGCAAGAATTGACTTGGTTGAAATGTACAAGATCCTGAGGGGTCTTGACATCATAGACGGAAAAGACACATCTTGTTATGGGGGAATCTAGAATTAGGGGTCACAATTTAAAAATAAGGGGCTGCCCATTTAAGATAGGTGAAATATTTTTCCAAAGAGGGACATGGATTTTTGGAATTGAATCAGGGTATTCAAACATTTTTAAGGCAGTGGTAATTGATTCTTGGTAAGGAAGGGACTGAAAGGTTATCAAGGATAGGCAAGAAATTGATCCGAGGTTACATTATATGACAGAACAGGCCTGTCGAATAGTTGACTCCTGCACCTTGTTTGTACACTTGTAGCTTTGTGCCTTGGTCTTAAGAAAGCGAGAAGCAAGATTAAGACATAAATTTAAGGGAGCTGCTAAAAGTAAGGAATTATTGAAACACTCAGTCGTTTCAGGGAAATTCCTTCAACATAGCAAATAACGTTGGTGAGCTGCTGGTGCAGATAGCCAAGGGGCAACATGATGTTGTGACATTAACGGAGACCTGGTTCAAGGAAGAGCAGGACTGGGTACAAAACAGTCCTGGATATAATTAGTATAGTAAATACAGGGGAAGAGTGAAAGGAGATAGATGTCAGTTTTCATTAAAATGAAACCTTGCAGTGCTGGATAAAGATACCCAAATAATTAAAGGATGAATATTCTATTTGTACAGAATATAGAAACAATAAAAGATATTATCACCAACTAATGGAAAGTTTGTAGAAGAAGAAACAAACAAGAACATTACAGAGACGTACAAGAGTGATTCTAATGAAAATCATTAAATATAACAGAAAATGTAAATAGATAATCTACTAGACTGGCAACTGACATGCATTTTAATTGTTCTTGATTTGTAGGAAGCAGATGAGAATGTATTTATTGTTTACTCTTAAGTCTATCATGAATCAGCCATAGTGTCGACTTAGGCAAGTGCATAGAGAACTGCATGCCAAAGAAGTCAATCCACATGTTCCCCAACCAGAAACCTTGGATGAACCAGAAAATCCACTGCCAACTCAAGACCAGGCATGCACCATTCAAGTCAGATGACACAGATCTTTACAGAATATCCAGAAATTACCTCCACAAGGCCATTAGAAATGCCAAGAAGCAATACCAGACCAAGTTAGAGGCCCAAACTAATCACAGGAACATCCACCAGCTGTGGCAAGGCCAACATGATAAAATGGGATACAAAATGAAGCAGAACAAAATAGGAGAAAAAGAACAGATATCTCTCTGATGCACTCGATGCTTTTTACACTTGGTTCGAGCAGCATGCCAGCAGAATGATGTCACTTGCCCTGATAGCACTGGATGCACCTGTTCCCTTCATCACCGCTGTAAAACGTCAGATCAACCTTCTTAAGAGGAGCCCGAGGAAAGCAACTGGCCCAGATGGAGTCCCTGGTTGTGCACTCTGATCCTGTGTGGACCAGCTGATGGGAGGATTTGCTGACAACTTTAATCTCTCCTTGTTACAAGCCAAAGTTTCCACCTGCTTCAACAAGATCACTGTCATCCCAGTATCAAAGAAAACACATGCAACGTGCCCAACCACTACTGCCCAATGGCTCTGACCTCCATAATTATGAATTACTTTGAGACGTTTGTCATGGCTCACATCAACTATAGTCTCCCAGCCTGCCTCAATCCCTTGCAATTTGCCTACAGGCACTACAGTTATACAGTCATAGAGAATGTACAGTATGGAAACAGACCTTTCGGTCCAACCCATCCATGCTGACCAGATATCCTAATCTAATCCAGTCCCATTTGCCAGCACCTGGCCCATATCCCTCTAAACCCTTCCTCTTGATATACCCAGCGAGATGCCTTTTAAATGTTGTATTTGTACCAGTCTCCACCAGTTCTTCAGGTAGCTCATTCCATACATGCACCACCCTCTGTGTGAAAAGGTTGCCCCTTAGGTCCTTTTTATATCTTTCCCCTCTCACCCTAAACTATGCCCTCTAGTTCTGCACAGGGAAAATACTTTGTCTATTTATCCTATCCATGCCCCTCATGATTTCATAAACCTCTATAAGGTCACTCCTCAGCCTCTGATGCTCCAGGAAAACAGCCCCAGCCTATTCAGCCTCTACCTATATCTCAAATCCTCCATCCCTGGCAACATCCTTGTAAATCTTTTCTGAAGCCTTTCAAGTTTCTGGATGTACGTTTGCTCGCTGAGCTGGAAGGTTCATTTCCAGACGTTTTGTCACACTACTAGGTAACATCTTCAGTAGGCCTCCAGAAAAGCACGGTTGATGATTCCTGCTTTCTATTTACATGTTTGGGTTTCTTTGGATTGGTGATGTCATTTCCTATTCTTTTTCTCAGGGGGTGGTAGATGGGGTCTAAGTCAATGTGTTTGTTGATAGTGTTCTGGTTGGAATGCCAGGCTTCTAGGAATTCTCGTGTGTCTCTCTGTTTGGCTTGTCCTAGGATGGATGTATTGTCCCAGTCGAAGTGGTGTCCTTCCTTATCTGTATGTAAGGATACTAGTGTGAGAGAGTCATGTCGTTTTGTGGCTAGTTGATGTTCATGTATCCTGGTGGTGGTATGTGGATACGGGTGCACACCCAGCAACCAGAGAGGTTAATCTTCAGTGTGTAATGTGAGTCATATGAAGAAAAGGCATTAACTTGCAAATCTCTTACGACCGAGTTCATTATGCTACCTCTTCTATCCATTTCATGCCTAGTCAGTGTAAGTAAGGAAATGAGGAGCGTAGAGATAGTTTGTGGTTTTAGGTGGCCTGAAGTTGTGTGACTTCTGACTTTGTCCACCCCGGTCCAACACCAGCACTTCCACATTGTGGCTAAATGGGACAGACTTTGAACAGATCTAGCAACTCAAGACTGGCCATCCATGAGGCACTGCACGCCACCAACAGCAGCAGAATTGTACTCCAGCGCAACCTGCAACATCATGGACTGGCATATCCCTCACTTAACCATTACTATCAACCAGGGGATAACCCTGGCTCAATGGAGTATGTGGGAAGGCATGCCAGCAGCAGCTCCAGGCATAACTTAAAATGAGGTGTCAACCTGGTGAAGCTACCAAACAGGACTACTTCCATGCAAAACAGCTTCAGCAGTAAGTGATAGACAGAGCTAAGCAATACTTCAACCAAAGGATCATCTCCAAGCTCTGCAGTCCTGCTACATCCAGTCATGAATAGTAATTGACAACTTAATAACACATTAAAGGAGGGGGATCCACAAGTATTCCATCCTCAATGATGGAAGAGCCCAGCACAGCAGCGCAAAAGATAAGACGGAAGCATTCGCAGCAATCTTTAGCCACAATGATCGATCTGAACCTCCTCCAGTGGTCCTCAGCATTACAGATACCAGTCTTCAGCCACGATTGCACGCGATATTAAGGAATGGTTGGTGCCACTGGATATCGCAAAGGCTGTGGGCCCTGACAACATTCTGTGAATAATACTTAAGACTTGTGCTCGAGAACTTGCTGCACCTCTAGCCAAGCTGCTGCAGTAGAGTTACAACACTGGCATTTACCCAATGTGGCAAGTTGTCCAGGTATACCCTGTACACAAAAAGCAGGACATATCTAATTCGGTTAATTACTGCAACATTAGTCTACTCTCCATCATCAGAAAAGTGATGGAAGATTCCATGAACAGCGCTATTAAACAGTATCTGTTCAGCAAAAACCTGCTCAGTGACGCCCAGTTTGGTTTCCGCCAAGGCCATTCAGCTCCTGGACCACATTACAGCCTTGGTTCAAATATGGACAAAAGAGGTGAATTCCAGGGGTGAGGAGAAGTGCGAGTGATAGCCCTTGACATCAAAGCCACATTCAACTGAGTGTGGCATCAAGAAGCCCTAGCAAAACTGAAATCAATGGATATGAGGGAGCAAACTCTCTACTAGTTGGGGTTATACCTGGCAGACAGGAAGATGGCTGTTGTTGGAGTAAGTTATCTCAGCTCCAGGATGTCTCTGCAGGAGTTCCTCAAGATGGTGTCCTAAGCCTAACCATCTTTAGCTGATTTATCAATGGCCTTCCTTCCATCATAAGGTTAGAAGTGAGGATGTTTGCCAAGGATTGCACAATGTTCAGCACCATTCGCGATTCCTCTGGTACTGAAGCAGTCCTTGTTCGAATGCAGCAGGATCTGGATAGTATCCAGGCTTGGGTTGACAAGTGACAAGTAATATTCCACACAAATACCAAGCAATAATCATCTTAAATAAGAGGCAGTCTAACCACACCCTCTTGACATTCATCACTGAATCCCCCATTATCAATATTCTTGTGGTTATCATTGACCAGAAATGTAACTTGTTGTCTAGAGGAATTAAGGGCTACGGGGAGAACGCTGGTAAGTGGAGCTGAAATGCGCATCAGCCATGATTGAATGGCAGAGTGGACTCGATGGGCCGAATGGCCTTACTTCCACTCCTATGTCTTATGGTCTTAACTGGACTCCACTCATTTCTGACCTCATTAAATCTTCTTGCTGGGCTAAAATCCTGAAACATGGCCCTAATAGCCATGTGGATGGCCTTACAACCTCAGACTTCTATTCATCACTTCCTCTGACTACTTCAATTAGAGATGAACAATAAACAATGGCTTAGCCATTGGAGAGGCAACCTGATAGAAGTTCATAAAATAATGAAACATGTAGACAGAGTTAATGGTAATTGTCTTTTCCTTAGGATGGGGGATTTCAAGACTAGGGGGCACATTATTAAGCTGAGAGGAGAGAGATTTAAAAAAGGCAAGACAAGCAACATTTTTACACAGAGGGTGGTTCACGCGTGGAATGAACTTCCGGAAGAAGTGGCAGACGTGGGTACAATTACAACTTTTAAAAGACATTTAAATAGGTCCACGAGTTGGAAAGGTTTGTAAGGATAAAGGCCAGGAGCAGGCAGATGGGACTAATTTAGTTTGGGATTACGTTTGGCATTGACTCGTTGGACCGAAGGGTCTGTTTCCATGCTGTATGACTCTATGACTATAATCCCAACCAAACTAATCTCCAAACTCTGAGACCCAGGTCTCAGCTCTGCTCTCTGTAATTGTATCCTCATCTTCCAGACCCAGACTGCAATCAGTGAAGATAAACAACAACATCTTCCCCATGATAATCTTCAACAATGACACCCAGCAAGGATGTGTACTCAGGCCCCTACTGTACTCCCTCTACATTCACAACTGTGTGACCAACTTTGACTGAACACCATCTACAAGTTCGCAGATGACATCACTGATATATACATCAATGACTAGTCAGAATACAGGAAGTAGATAGAGTGTTTGGTGTTGTGGTTCAATGATAACAATCTCTCCCTTGATGCCAGCAAAACTAAAGAACCGATCATTGACTTCAGGAAGAAAGGAGGATGACATGCCCCTATCTACATCAGTGGAGCTGAGGTGGAGATGGTGGAGAGTATCAAGTTCCTAGGAATGATGATAACCAACAATCTGTCCTAGTCCTCCCCTATAGATGTGACAGTCAAGAAGGCATAACAATGCCTCTTCTTCCTCAGGAGGCTGAAGAAATTTGGCATATTCTTACAGGCCCTCACCAACCTTTACAGATGCACCAGTTAAAGCATTCTATCTAGGTGCATCATGGCTTGGTATGGCAACTGCTCTGCCCAGGACAGTAAGGAAGAACAGAATGTCATGAACACAGCCCAGACCATCACGCAAGCCAACCTCCCATCCACGGAATCCATCTACACTTCTTGCTGCCATGGAAAGGCAGCTATCATCATCACAGACCTCTCCACCCCGGTTATACTCTCATCCAACCTCTTCCATCAGGGAAAAGATACAGAAGCTTAAACACATGTACCAGTGGGTTTAAGAACAGCTTCTTCCCTACTATTATTAGATTGCTGATAGATCTCTCTAATTTCATGTTGATCTTGCTTTTGTGCACTTCCTGTGCGGCCATAACCTTGTATGCCTCACTTTGTCTAAATGCCCTATGGTCTGTATGTCCTTGTACATTATGATCTGCATGTACTGCACAAAAAACAAAATTTTTCACTGTACTTAGGTAGGTGACAACAATAAATCAAATCAAACTGGGGTGTAGCATTTCAATGTTCCAAAAAGACAAACTAACATTGTTTTTGAAGAAATAGTAAGTCTAATCATCTACAAGTTAGAAAATTAAGAATTAAATTTCATAAAATTTCCTAGTGGGATTGAACCATTGATCCTTACAACCCCACCATACTACAAGATGTTCCTTTGTTACTTTTAATGATTCTGATGTAAGGTTTTGGTTATCTTAATACATACCCTCTGTGACAGTTTGAAGCTTTGATGATCGCTCAGAATCAGGGGAATGCAAAGGCTCTGGTTCTTTCAAACTTTCCAAATGTAAAAATGGATCATATTCAACAGAGGCAAGATCTGATAAGTTCAGAGGAAAGTATCTAGGATTACTGAAGTATTGGGCTCCATAAACACAGCCATGTAGCACCTGTAGAAAAATAAGGCAAAGATGCTTTACAAATAAAGACCAACACTCACGACTGAGAATGTTACCAAACAACTGACTTTCTCCTTATAGATTATCATGGGTTAATTAACAAAATTACAGAAACCAACGTTGAAAAGGCAAAGAAAAAGATAGTGTCTCTATGGTTGTAAAGCGAATGTTACAAAATAATTGTATATGTTATGCACATAGAAAAATCACAATTTATTCTTTGATCATATACAGATTTACAAACAGACAGGAACTGTTACCACAGCCATTAAAAATTTGAAGGTTCTCTTGCATATTGCAGTTTGTCTACCTCCTTGGAAATCAACTGATTTTGAACAGAATTCAAGGCTTATTTTGATGAAGTGAACAAATACATTAAACAGAATTTCAAATTAAAAGAATTTCAATTTGTATACAATCTCCAAGGAGGAACAAAAATAGCTGACTCAAACAGAAATTACGAGTGTAGAAAGAAAACTCAAACAAGATCATTTCAATTGTATTTTCATATCCTTGCTCAGAAACCATGCCATGAATCTAAAATTATTGAGCATGAGGCCCAGGATATCAATTACATTTCTCCAATCTATTTTTATAAATTTTAATCTCCTTTATTTAAAAGGAAATCAGGTTCAAAGTGAAAACATGTTCATAAGATTGGGTGATACGGTGATTCAGTGGTTAGCACTGCTGCCTCACAGTGCCAGGGACCCAGGTTTGATTCCACCCTGGCGACTGTCTGTGTGGAGTTTGCATATTTACCCCATGTCTGCATAGGTTTCCTCCCACAGTCCAATGATGTGCAGGTTAGGTGGATTGGTATTGCTAAATTGCCCATAGTATCCAAGATTGTGCAGGCTAGGTAGATTAGCCATGGGAAATATAAGGTTCCAGGAATAGGATTGGGGGTGTGTGTGTGTCTAGGTGGGATGCTCTTCGGAAGACTTGATGGGCTGAATAGCCTGCTTCTACACTGTAGAATTTTATGATTTCATGAAGACAAGGGAGTCAAACTTAACTGGATCCATCGAAGCAGCTAGCAATTGGGAGAGTAACATCAAACATTAGTTTTGAATCAAATACGGAATTATTAATTGCTTGGCAGTTTACTAAAAAGAGACAAAGTCAAAGCTTTTTGTTTGTATTCATCAGGATTGACAAGCAAGAAATAAAACTTGGAGAAGTGGGTGCTGATCAGTTAGAGCATAGGTGGCATGAAGCTGCAACAGGGGCTATTAACTGTCAATCTTAGATTAGATAAAGCTCAGATCTGGCAGGTAGATTCTGATTGGTAAGGATTTTGTCATGACGAATTCAGGAAGGGTTGCCAGTCTCCATGAGCCTTTTGTCAACAGAAAGATACAGTACAAAAATAAATTCCACACACTTCGGTGTGTTAATATGCATAGCTTCTGACGTGCAAATATGTCACACTGTGAGTCTGACTGATAACCTTACATTGGTTTCTGATGTAATTCTTACCACAGTCAAGATTATTTAGAAAATGTTGTCCAATAGCAGAATCACATCTAATGCTGTACATGGTGTGGATGCTTATGAGCATGGCCTGTTGAACATGAATGGCACACTGCAAATGGTCAAAAGGATGTTTTTGTTATGGTCTACCAGCCATTGAGGCATATAGCCTTCATTTCAGTTGTCACACCAGCAGTGAATTTAATATTACATTATTCTCTTGGGATGTATTTTTGACTGATTGCAGCACCCTGTTCGTGCATGAACCCCATTCGGGTGTTCACTACAAAGTAGCTAGCTTTGCCGAACGGTCAAACTTTTGAGGCCTCTGGCTTTCATGGTAATCTGAGGTACACTGGGCACCATTCAGGTCCCAAAGTAGTGGTCTTACACACTTTCAGGAGATTGGTATTCAGGCCAAGGTATGACTTCAAGAAGGTATTTATTATCAAGCAAGCTACTTTAGATATGCCTCAACTCAGTATCAAACTGACATGAACACTATGAGGAAAGAGAACTCATGAGATTGTTCCATTTCATGGAATTTCTTTACACAGCTGAGTAAATTCCATTCTGCACTCAAATTTACTAATGAAATACAGCAATCAACAAGCTCAATGTGTCACTTGAGAAATGAACTTATGGGTTGTCTACTGCACACTATCTTTCGAAAGCCAAATTCACTGGTCAAAATACCCGTGGAAAATCCTCCAGCTCTGTGTGTTACAATATTAAGTTTATTGGCAACCTCTTTTTAAAAAAAAAGAGTCCTAATCATTTGCTTATCATGTAAACTTGATGCTGAGATAGGGCACATCAAAACTGTCCTACATGATAATGGTTCAAATTAACTTGTTATACATTGGACAAATTCATAAAAAGGCCGACAACCAACAATTTTGGCCCTGAACAGTGCCAGTCTATCTTAGATTACTCTGGAAAGGGAAAGGTATCTGAGAAATTTGAACAGATGAAGTCACCCATTTCACATTGCTACTTTCAAGTAAACACAAGTAATTTTCTTCACTGACAGGATTCTGCCATAAAGACTTCTTGCCTCGGATACAAATGAGTAATGTGACACACAGAATGAAAGAATTTTATGGAACAGGAGGTCATGTGACCCATTGTGTCTGCACTAACTCCTGCAAGAGCTACCCAGCTAGACTCATTCTCTAGCCCTCGAAATTTATCACTTAACAAATACATCTAGCTCTCCTTTTGAAAGTTCTATGGAACCTACCTCCACCAATCTTTCAGGTAGCACATTCCAAACAACTCTGAGAAAAGATGTTCTGCTGCATCTCATTCCTAGCTCACTTACTGACAATCTTGAAACTGAGAGCCCTCAGGTTTCACCACTGGTGCACTGATTGTTATGCAGATCATATAGCAGGCTGCATCAAACAACATGTCCCTTTGACCATGTGCATCATGAAGCATGTTGACGGTAATCAAGCAACCTATGCTTGCAAACCTTAGAACAATATATCCAAGGTAGATGTGATATAGCTGCTGAACATCATTTATTGAATATCTTCAACCGTGCTCAGAATTATCTGGGATATCAACTAAACATCAACTAGGCTCACAGTGCAGTGAATTTGAATGTAACAGAAACTATGTACAGTAACACAGAAAGCGAGGAATGAGATTGCTGCGCATCTGGTGATGATCTTTGCATCCTCAGTGTCCACGGGAGTAGTAGTGGATGATTGGAGAGAGGTGAATGTTGTTCCTGTGTTCAAACAAAAAGGGAATAGGGAAATCCCTGGGAATTACAGACCAGTCAGTCTTACGTCTGTTGTAAGCAAGGTCCTGGAAAGGATTCTGAGAGGTATGATTTATGACTATTTGGAAAAACATAGTTTGATTAAAGGTAGTCAACATGGCTTTGTGAGGGGCAGGTCATGCCTTACAAGCTTAGTAAGCTCTTTGTGGTTGTGACAAGACAAGGTGACGAAGGTCAAGCAGTGGATGTGTTGTACATGGATTTCAGTAAGGCATTTGACAAGGTTCTCCATGGTAGGGTCATTCAGAAAGTTAGGATGTATGGGATACAGGGAAATTTGGCCATCTGGATACAGAATTGGCTGGCCGAAAGAAGACAGCAAGTGGTAGTGGATGGAAAGTATTCTGCCTGGAGGTCAGTGACCAGTGGTGTCCCACAGAGATGTGCTCTGGGGCCTCTGCTTTTTGTAGTTTCTATAAATGATTTGGATGAAGAAGTGGAAGGCTGGGTTAATAAGTTTGACGATGACACAAAGGTCGGTGGGGGTTATAGATAGTGTCAAGGGCTGTTGCAGGCTATAAGACTGATAGGATGCAGAGCTGGGCTGAGAAGTGGCAGATGAAGTTCAAAGTGGATAAATGCGAGGTGATTCATTTTGGAAGGTTGAACTTGAATGCTGAGTACAGGGTTAAAGACAGGATTCTTGGCAGTGTGGAGGAACAGTGGGATCTTGGGGAGCATGAACATAGATCCCTCAAAGTTGCCACACAGGTTGATAGGGTTGTTAAGAAGACATATGGTGTTTCATTAACAGGGGGATTGAGCGTAAGAGCCTCGAGGTTTTGCTGCAGCTCTACAAAACCCTGATTATACCACACTTGGAATATTGTGTCCAGTTCTCATTATAGGAAGGTAATAGATGCTTTAGAGGGGGTGCAGAGGAGATTTGCCAGGATGCTGCCCAGACTGGAAGGCATGTCTTATGAAGAGAGAATGAGTGAGCTAGGGCTTTTCACACTGGAAAAAGGAGGAAGAGAGGTCACTTGATAGAGGTTTACAAGATGATAACAGGCATAGGTAGAGACCTTTTCCCAGGACAAAAATGGCTGTCACGAGGGGACATAATTTTAAGGTGATTGGAGGAAGGTATAAGAGGTGTCAGAGGTAGATTCTTTATGCAGAGAGTGGTGGGTGCGTAGAATGCACTGCCAGCAGTGGTAGTAGAGTCAGAGACATTAGGGACATTTAAGTGACAGTTGGACAAGCACATGGACGGCAGTAAATTGAGGGGTGTGTAGGTTAATCTGATCTCAGATTAAGATAAATGCTTGACACAACATCGTGGCCGAAGGGCCTGTACTGTGTTGTATGTTCCATGTTCTAACACAGATGTTTCATGAGGGTAAAGGGAATTTGCCCATATATTGCATCTTTTTCACTGAGAATAGAATTACAGAGACTAGCAGAGAATTTGCTGCATTCTCCACAGCAACTTTCTGACCCTATAATAGTAAACTTACACGCTCTGAATTTTGTCAGTTAAGAGACTACCAACAGTTGCAGGTGTATCTCCATGTCAACTACGTCTAATACATCACTCTCTTCATATCAATTGTTTCTTTTCCAAGTTTGGTCTCTTACATGGCAGTTCTGATGATTACAGGATGAAAAGGCTTTGCCTTTGGTTCTCTTTTGACTCATGATTAAATAAAGAGCAACGAAAAATTAAACTGAATGTTAGAAACATATGCTGATCTGAAACAAACAGTTTTGCAATATCAGAAATTTACCAAAGTAATCAATTCAAGAGGTAATAGTATCACTTTGCAAAAATCTAAAGATAATTAATGCAAAGGCTTAAATGTAAATCATTATTACAACTATTATGGAAGTATACCTTGTAAATACAACTGAGAATGGATTTGTCGGCATTGTCCTTATCTTGCCCTGCAGCTTGGACTGCTTGTAAGAGTATTTTTAAAGGCAGCACCATGCACCAGTCCAACAGGCAAAGCAATAGGGATACCACCAGCTGTGAAGGACAAGTCACAAAAAAATGTTTCCAAAAGCCAAAATTTGTAAATCACCTTACTATCCACATAAATTTAACCTATGCATACCCTTTTGTCTTGCTCATGCGGAGATACTTCTGTACTGGGTAACAGATAAGTAATTGTTGCCATTAATATCTAAACAAAAAGAAAAAGACATGTATGTTATAACAAATAGCATCTTAATAATCCATAAAGGGATAATAGGTTTTCCAGAACAAAGAAAAAAACATTCATAAGAACATAATGTTCCACAAGATTTTCTAACAAGTTCTCTTTTTAACAGGTGATCAAGAAAAATAAGTTTATTCTATTACATTCAAGATAGTCAGTGACAGCAATGAGTTTTCTGATTTTTATTGCAATTCATACTTTGCTCTAAAGTAAATTTATTGAAGCAGTACAAAAGACAAGTTGCATTAATCATATACAGATTTATCAACAGATCTCCTGTGGCATTGCATATGGATAATCACGATCAGGAGTTGCTTACATTAAAGAATCAAAGCCAGCAGGAGGAGGAGGAGACAGGAAGGAGTGAGGATGGAGTTGTCTTGTTTCAATTTTGTTTAGGCGTGAATCAAACAGCAATTTGAAAAAAAGGGAGCAATGTGGTTGCTGATTTCTAAAGAGCACTGTTTTAATTGGATTCCCATGCTATGGAAATGTTTGGTCCACCAAACTGTAGGCTCATCAAATGCACTGTTTAAAGTTTCTTTGCTAATACTTCATTTCAAATTTAATTCAGCCTTCAATTTGTTACATAATTTTATTGTTTGTAGTGTACTATTCCATTTTGTTATCTTAAAGCAGTTAATTCTTCACTACTGTATTTCCTTGGAACTAAAATGTTCATAAATCTGTTTATAACACCAAAACTTAGTGTATCTCCCTTCCTACTATATTTGGATGTGTGCCCACACATCATGGAGTGGAATGGTTCAAAAAGGCATTTCATCAGCACCTTCTCGTTATTTTGGGATTAAGAATGCTCAAATAATGCTGACGTAACTAGTTTTGAGCACATCCTATGAAAGAATAAATAAGGAAACATATACTCCTAATTTCACTAATTTTAAAATTTTCCTCCTGCATTTTTGAGAGGGGAAGCTTTTAATTTCCCTTACAAGTAGCCCAGATACATAATGTTCTGTCACCACACGTTACGCTCAATGCGATGCACATAATGTAACAATGTTGGAATGCAGAGATCATTCAAAGAAGGTGTAATTACAAAACAGGTAGGAACAGATGAAAGGCAGTTGGCCCATTTAGTGAGATCAATCACAGTCTTTCCCATTTAAATAACATTAAACATTTTTATTCTTCCTACCAAAGTGCATAACTTCACATTTTCCCTCATTATATTCCTTCTATCTTTTTGCCAACTCACTTAACCTGCTTTTAACCCTCGGTAAATTCTGTACCATCCTCACTACTTGCCTTCGCACCTATTATGTCATTGCAAACATGGTAATAGGATATTGATTTCCATTATCCAAGTCATTAATATACACACACACATATATAGTAAATAATTATGGCTCCAGCACTAATCTCTATTGTACTCCACTAGTTACATACTTTCAGCCCGAAAATATACCTTTTTATGAATTCGTCAATCCTCCATCTATGTCAAAATACCATCCCCAACACCATGGGTTATTATCAAGCAGCTTTGTGTGTGGTACATTACAGAAAACCTTTTGGAAAGCTAAATGGATTGCATCTACGTTTTCCTCTTTGCATATCCTCCTCAAAGGACAGTAATAGATTTGTCAGGCATGCTTCACTCTTCATGAAGTCATGTTGACTCTGCTTGATTATCTGAGGAGCAGGAGAATCGACGTTTCGGGCATAAGCCCTTCTTCAGGAATGAGGCTGGTGTGCCAAGCGGGCTGAGATAAAAGGTTGGGGGGGGGGTGGTGGGCACTGGGAATACGACAGGTGGAAGGAGGTGAGGGTGAGGGTGATAGGCCGGAGAGGGGGTGGGGGCAGAGAGGTCGGAAAGAAGATTGCAGGTCAAGAGGGCGGTGCTGAATCCGGGGGTTGGGACAGAGATAAGGCAGGGGGAGGGGAAATGAGGAATCTGGAGAAATCTACATTCATCCCGTGTGGTTGGAGGGTTCCTAGGCAGAAGATGAGGCGCTCTTCCTCCAGGCGTCATGTGGTCAGGGTCTGGCGATGGAGGCCAAGGACCTGCATGCCCTTGGCGGAGTGGGAGGGGGAGTTAAAGTGTTCAGCCATGGGGCGGTTATGTTGGTTGGTGCGGGTGTCTCAGAGGTGTTCCCTGAAACGTTCCACAAGTAGGCGGCCTGTCTCCCCAATGTAGAGGAAACCACATCGGGTGCAGCGGATACAGTAAATGATGTGTGTGGAGGTGCAGGTGATTTGCGACGGATATGGAAGGATCCATTGGGGCCTTGGAGGGAGGTGAGGGGGGAGGTGTGGGCGCAAGTTTTGCATTTCTTTCGGTTGCAGGGGAAGGTGCCAGGAGTAGAAGTTGGGTTGGTGGGGGGTGTGGACCTGACGAGGGAGTGGCGGAGGGAGTGGTCCTGCTCCTCGGATGCTGCCTGGCCTACTGCACTTTTCCAGCATCACACTTTTCAACTCTGGTCTCCAGCATCTGCAGTCCTCACTTTCTCCTAGTTCTGCTTGATTATATTATGTATTTCCAAATGCTCTGTTATTACATCATTTAAAAAAGTCTCTTAACCTTTTCCATATGACAGATGTTACGCTAATGTGTTCTCTAACTGTGTATGCTAACTTTGGCATCGCTCTCCCTTTTTATATATTTAAGAAAGCTCTTAGCATACATGTTCATATTAATGATTAATTTTTGCTACATTTTATCTTTTTCTTTTCAAATTGATACTACCTTCACTTCCAGGTTAGTGAGAAATACACAGCAACTGACTGACTTGGAAAATTATTTATCAATTCAAAAGTCACAGCTCACAGCAACTGCTGCAGGAAAAGTAATTGGTTTTCTTCAAATTTTAAACCACGGAGAACAGGCAGCTTCGGCTGGGAAGAACAACTGTACATGTCTGTGTAACTCACTTCCCATTCCAACCTGCTTAGTTAGCTGAGAACCAATCAGCTTCAATTTAGACAACTCTTGGTTCCTTATGATTTGCACACTGCATGAACCAACAGCCACAAAAACAGAGCTCGCATTAAGTGACAAATTTCTTGCTGCGAAATTTAGCCATCCAGATAAATCCCAAATACAACATGAAGGAGTCCTGGTAAAATAAGGACAATGGGAATCGGTGGGAAACTGTCCACTGAATAGAAACTAATAAGCACAAAGGAAGCTAGTTCTTGCTGTTGCTGGTGAATCAGTCCCAGAACATTGCTGCACCAATTTCTCAGCATCCTTCACATAGTTCAATGACCTCCACTCCAACACAAAGTAATTAAGGGGTTTTGCAGCGATGATTTCACAATGTTCAGTACCACTTGTGACTCTTCAGTTAATAAAGTTGTGTGTGCCACATGCTCCAACTCCCTAACATTTGGCCTTGGATTGATAAGGACACTACACAAATGCCATGTAAGATCATATCTAACATGACAGAATCAACATTACCGTTACTGAACTCCCAGCTACCAAAATCAGGGTGAGGTCTTATTACTGACCAGAAATTGAACTGAATGACCCTTAAAATACTGAGGCCACAAGAACACGTCATGGGCTGGAATTCTGCTGTGACTCCCCAAAGTCTGTCCACCATCTACAAGATACAAGTTTGTCATGTAACGGAATACTACTTACTTGCCAGGATGAGTGCAGCACCAATAACACTCATGAGAATACTCAAGAATTCAACGTTAAAAATCACACAACACCAGGTTATAGTCCAACAGGTTTAATTGGAAGCACACTAGCTTTCGGAGTGACGCTCCTTCATCCTGATGAAGGAGCGTCGCTCCGAAAGCTCGTGTGCTTCCAATTAAACCTGTTGGACTCTAACCTGGTGTTGTGTGATTTTTAACTTTGTGCACCCCACTCCAACACCGGCATCTCCAAATCAAGAATTCAACAGCATCCACGATAAGGGTTGCCTGCTTGATCGGCAAACCTCTATTTACTTGCTCCACCATGAAAGCACTGAATACTTTATAATTTTAGTTTTATTTTAAATTCATTTAAGGAATGTTGGTATCCCTGACGAGGCCAAGATTTCTGATCCATCCCTAAATGTCCTTGAGAAAGCTGTAGTGAATTGCATTCTTGAACTACTGTAGTTCTTGGAATGTAGGTTCAGAGACAGTGCTGTTAGGATGGGAGTTCTAAGATTTAAACCCAGTGACAGTGGGGTATATAATGTGCTGTACTAAATGTGATTTATCTCTTTGTAAACTAATCAGCACCTACATTTACTCAATACAAGTATACAGTGTCATAGACAAAAAGATTAGTTAAAAAAACTTTACTGGCTGAATCTTCATTGGAAATACTTGACAGGCAAATACTTAACCAACAGAAATAAAATCAATAAATGCCTCAAAAAATACCTCTCACCTCAAGCATTTTTTTTGGAGAATCTGGTGGATAATTCTGAAGTTTGTCCACATAATTGATCAATAAATGCAAAATATCACAAGCCACCTGTGCAACCGCTTTGTTTGGAAACTGTAAAACATTAACAACTTAATTCTTACAATTGTTGTATTTTTTTCCAAAAGCTGATGAATTAAGAAAAAACATTGTTAAAACATTACTTACCTTTAAAGTTACGCAAATTACATTTAGAGCATCTTTGATTTGTGGATGGCGAGTATCATGTACCAATTCTTCACAGAGCCAAATGCCAAGGCTACAAAGTGCAACACATCTGTAAAGTAGAGATAGTAATGCACATCATGCAAGCATAAGCTATCTAGATATGGTCAAGAAAATATAGAATATAAAATCCTATTTTCTATTTCATAGGCTCGTTGTGAAATTATTTGAAAGTAAGCAATGTAGCTTTCAGAAAACTTACTTTAATATTTAGTCTCACTACAGATCATCGTAAAATCAAAAACTAAGTAATCCAACCATCTTGTTACATCTGTCAGAAACCATCACCTGGATATTGGAGTCAGAGGCAAAGCAAATGCACTCCCACTGATCTCATAAATACTTCCTTAAGAGATCTAGTAACTTCTGGCAGGAACCTTGCCTCTTACAAAGTGATTGCTATGTTGTTCAAAAGGGAATTCCCAGGAAAATGCAGTGATGGCATCCAGCTGGCCAGCAGTCAACGACATCAAAGAATTTTGGGATGGTTAATAGTGAAGTTACTTCTTTAAAAATTACAGATGAAATAAAGCTACTTGCCTAGCTGGTCCAGAAGGCTCTTCCCTTGCTGATTTTAAAATGCTCTTAATCACAAGTTCCTATGATATCAAATTGAAAATATAAAGAATATATAAAAATATAGTAAGTGTCATCAAACAAAGATTACTAAAAAGCTGACGAAAAACTTTAGCACACAGATATTTCAAAATAAATGTTCAATGCAATATTGCCCCATTGCAACAAATCAGTAACTCTCAAAGTTCAAGAATTATTTTCAGGAAAATAAAAGCAATGAACAATTTTAAAATACCAGTAACTTGAAAAATAAATTAATATATTTAGATTTCAAATAAGCGTACCATCACTTCTTTTACGTTTAAAAGAAAATTCAGAAAAGTTCCCATAAAATCAACTCCATTCAAGATTACTTGAATTTGCTTGAAGAAAGCATATTAGAAATAAGGTATTATCAAATTGTATCATCTTAAATGATCATACTAAATAAGACTTAATAAGTTTGTGGTGCGTCATATGCCAAAAAAAGTTCTACACAGGAACAATGCAGATTTTATTTAGAGAATTAAGTCTGATATTTAAAAATCTCACTGGACTAAATCAGAGGTTTGGATGGATAGCACTAGTACATTGTGATGAAGGGTAATAAGAAGTGATGTTAAATTCACCTATTGTCTCTCCAGATGTTGAATTCTCAGTCTCTGCTGCATTGTCAAAAGGAGTATTAAACTTATATTAGGATAAGAATAGTGATGATAATGTCATTACAAATCATGAGTGGTGGTTAGGTTCTCTTTTAGAGATAACCACTGTCTGGCATTCATCTCATTTTCCACGCATCAGCCTAAGCCTGTATTTTGTCCAGGTTTTGTTGCCTGTGGACATGGTCTGCTTTCATACATAAGAAGTCACAAATGTACAGTCATGAGCAAATACACAAATATTCATTGTACAGTCAGGAGCAAACACGCTCACTTCTGACCTCATGAAAGAAAAAGATCATTGATGAAGCAACTGAAGATAGACATGCCTAGGATACTACCACGAGGAACACTTTCATTGCTGTCCTTGGAATGAGATGATTTCCCTTCAATAAGCATAACCATTTTGTTTGTGCTAGGTATGGCTACAAACAAAGTTTAGTTTCCAAACAATTCCAGTTTTACTCAGACTCCTGATGCCATACTCAGACAAATGCTGCCTTAATGTCAAGGGTAGTCACACTCAGGATTTCAGCTCTTCTGTCCATATTTGGGGCAAGACTGCAATGAAGTCAGAACAATGAGGTTTTGGTACAATCCAAACTGAGCATTGGTGAATAAGTGCGATAGTCCCTTTTAGTTTTTCAACATTTAACTGGAAGAAACTAGGAGTCACCTAACATGGAGTGTCTGACATTACAGAGGCAGTGAAGAAACACTGGAGAGATAGAGATGGTTGTCATTAGCGATCCATTTAATTATGGCAACATGGCTGAATGGATGCATTTTTAAAAAACTACATTCAGCACTATATTTTTATATGAAAAATCAACCCTTTCTACTCATAAGACAAATGACAGATGACAGATTTAGAAACAAGAGATTCAAAGATCTGCAATGAAACTGTACAGGGAATTTTTTTTGCCACAGATACCATCTTGGTACAGATGAAATCCAATTTAAAATCACACAACACCGGGTTATAGTCCAATTGGTTTATTTGGAGGCACTAGATTTCGAAGCTAGCTTTCCAAACAAACCAGTTGGACCATAACCTGGTCTTGTGCGATGTTTAAACTTGTCCACCACAGTCCAACACCAGCTCCTCCAAATCATGACCAAATCAAATGGCAGTAAAAGGTACAGGAAACTTTGATCTACATGATCTTGTGAATAAATTTGAACAAGTGTGCACTAGAAAAAGCTCAAAGATCTAAATTTTGTTGTCAACAGCAAATGAATGGCACTAGCTATCCATTACACTTGACCATACTTTCTACAGACTTCTGCACAGGAACTGTCAAGGGTTAAAATTCATTTTCAGCACAGCACCCTCTAAAGAGGTTCATCAAATAAATTTAAAAATACATACTTAGGTATGCAGAGCCTGAATCCTAGATATAAACTAGAATGGTTAATTTAATGCCAAATCAAACAACTAAATCAGAACAGAAGAAAGGAAAGTCATTGGATTAAGAGGGAATACAAATGGAGAAATATGAAAGGCTATTAATTTGAAATGCTATACTGGTTTCTCGCTTTGTACATGCTGTCTGATCTTAATATTTAAAGGATTTTCCATCTCTAATGTTATTAAAAATGATTTTTGTCAAAAGGTAACAATGACTAAAATCTTAATGGGTGAGACAGTACACTTAATTTTCCATGCTGGAGAGGTTCTCTGGCAGAAATTAAAACCAATCACACTTAAAGATTTACTTACGCTGATGTTTCCCAATCATAGAGTCATACACAATAGAAACAGGCCCTTTGGCTCACCATGTCTGTGCTGATGAACAACTATACTAATCCCATTTACCTGCACTTGTTTCACAGCCTTCCATGCCATGGCATTTTAAGTACTTGTTCAGATGCTTCTTAAATGTTGAGTGAATACCTGCCTCCACCACCATCTGAGGCAGCCTGTTCTTTATTTCTACCATCTTTTGGGTGAAAAAACTTTTTGCCTATGTAATCAGGTTCTTCTGATAGTATGGTGACCAAAACTGCACAGTGGTGCAAACAATGCTCTATAAAGTTGCAACAAGTCTTCCCTGCTCCTATATTCTACACCCCAGCTAATGAAAGCAAACATCCCTTATGCCTTCTTCACCATCTTATCAATCTAAGCTGACACCCACAGGGATCTATAGACTGATACACCATGGTCCCTTTTAGCTACACGTTTATCTGACCTATCTTTCTATACTTGTACACAGTTGCATGCGACACTGGAAGCAATCTGGGGATTAGAACATTAACCCTCATCTACTAAACTACTACTTGACTCTCTAAAATGCTCATTTTTTTTTAAACCATGACATGCAGCATGACTGCTGGCAATTCACCCTCCTCCTTCAAAATACCCTGCACCCGCTTGAGACATCCCTGACCCTAGCACCACGGACTCTCATTTGCAGCCACAGAACTGCTTGCCAGGAGAATTAGTGAGAATCTATTACGCATGACAACTTTGTGACTTTGCACATTTTTTGCTGTGAAACCTGAAGCGGAAATTCTGCTTCAAGAGGGCAACTCATAACAGTTTTCTGAATTTCATGTTAAGTTGCATGTTCTGTAAAAATTGCTGTCATCTCCACATTTTAACAATGATGGGACTGATCCTTGTTACTTAATCAGAGGATTAGAGTCACAAATTTTAATTTGGTGAAGAATGGAGTAGAGTATATGTAAACAAAGAAATTAAGACAAAATATTGGATTGTAATTTGTGCTTTGGAGGAGCAGGTAGAAAAAAAAATTGGTAACAATTCAACACATCAAGCACCATTTGCTTGAGAAATCTTACCTTAACATCATCACATTTTGTTGATAAAATGTCCACAAGAGAAGGTTGTAAAGTAGGGAGGTCTACATATATATTTGGGAAACAGACTAAAGAGCCCAATAGAATCTGCGCTTCTACTCTTGGAGCCTGAAATGAAAGAAGAATATAAATGGAAATTCCAGGCAAATCAAATTAAATCGTAATTTAATTCATATTTAATACTGGCTTTACAATTGGAAAATCTAGACCCATTTACTAAAACAATGGTAAATCTATTTTTATTGAAACACCAATTTTTTTTGTTGTTTGAAAATATTACTTAATGACTAATTAGTATATTCTGGTAGAGTATTACTTTGGCAAATTTGTGGCAATATATAAGGTTATTGCCCTTTTCATTCATTTAATTGGATACGCAACTGTAGAATGCATACAATTCTTCCAAAACTTCTGATTCTGCATTTCTTCTTTGTTAGGGCATCTTTATTGGTTCATGCTGCTGACATATCACCCACATTACTATATTGCACGATTAGCTATGACGGCAAGGGTAACTGGATCATTTACACTAACAACAGAAAATGCTTGAGAAACTCAGCCAACAGAAAGACAGCAAATAGTGATAACTTGAAATATTAACTTATACTGGACTTGAAATGTGAACTCAGTTTCTCTCTCTACAGATGCTGCCAGTTGCTACGTTTCATCAGTTTTCTGTTTTTACTTCAAATTACAGCATCTTCAGTATTTTGCTTTCATTTAATTGATTGATGACCATAGTCATTACAGTCTCATATATTCACTATGAATATAAAAACTTTACAAACAAAAAATACAGGAATTGATGGAGAACACATCAACAAGGATTCATCTAAGCAGCCTTAGAGGGTAGAAGAATGCAAATTATGTTATCTTCAGCAGTAACTTTGCTGTGATGAGCTAAATTGGTATAGATCAGATCGTCAGACTGTACAGTTAGACAAATACTGCACTTAGCTAATAAACTGCAACCGTAAAATAATCTTCATTATTTAGTATAATAACAAAAGAAAACTAGTTTGGTATTTTAATGCTCAGGGAAAATCTCGACACTATTCAACGAAAGAAAAATTCAATTTTTAAAAGTACATTGATTGCTCTGTTCATAAATGTTTTAGAAAGAAATCAGTGTCAAAAAACTTGCCACAATCGAAAATGTCAGTAAGACATTCTTTCAGATCTAAACAAAAGGCAACCGGAAGTCCTATCAAATGTTCAATTTTCAAAGGGAATACTTGATTATTACGGTGTTTAAAGTTTGAAATTGGAGAAATACCAGTGATTGAAGTACCACATTAGAAGTCTTGAGTATTGCTGAGTTTTCGTTTGATATTCATCAGGACAATTTGCAAAACTGCAAGCTGAAAGGGAAAATTAACATTTATACTCCAAAGATGTTAGAGGGTTTATTTGTTCTGCTGACATGTAAGAAATTGGATATTCTGGGGGTTGTATTCTTCTGTCTTGCAGGCAGGATGTGACAATCTAATCATACCCTGTAATAGTGTTTTAAGGAATAACCTTATTTCCAGAAACAATGTGAGATTATGCAAATACTTTAGTTTGTTTTTGGGTGGCATGTGATTATGGGGGAGTGGCAGGGGCTTGTGTCTTGTGTGCATGACTGACTGCGATGTCAAATCTGCTAGAAAGGAGAACTGTTCCCTTGTTTAGAGAGCTTCTCTTGACATGCTTCGCAAGCATTGCGAGGAGTGTTAAGTGATCTTCCAAAGTTTGTCCTTGCTTAATAGATTTTGGTTCACATAAGTTGGCATATTGCAATTGCATCGAGTGTGTAAGAATCTTGAGAAAAAGAACCTAACACTCTATGAGAGGAGAGAGCTGATTGATTGGCAACTGGTCACTGATTGATCGAGGCATTGCCATAGAATGCACCTATTAATCCTGACTGACAGTTATCTGTTCGGATTTGTTTAAGTTTTAAATCAGACAGGTTGACGCTGATGGTCAGGGTAGTGCTCTGAGGAATAAAACTGTGAATGGTTCTCAACTACTTTGTTGACTTGAAACACGTGCAGTGAGTGCACGCATATTTCCTGTTTGCAAAGAACGGGGTTCTGCATTCATTTCTAGTACATACTAGTGCGCCACACACTGTGAGCCCACATAGACAGTTAGCCAAACTGAACTAAACCCAGGTCTCTGGCACTGTGAGGCAGTTGTGCTAACCACGGAGCCATAGCTCCTAATACTGGACACTGTATTATGAATAGATAAAAGGAATATGCTGTGAGAAATAAAGCACCAGTATTACACACCAGGCAACACATTTGCTCTGAAATTCAAATATCGTATGGAATTTAATTTAGATAAATGCGAGGTGCTGCATTTTGGGAAAGCAAATCTTAGCAGGACTTAGACATTTAATGGTATGGTCCTGGGGAGTGCTGCTGAACAAAGAGACCTTGGAGTGCAGGTTCATAGCTCCTTGAGAATAGAGTTGCAGGTAGATAGGATAGTGAAGGCGGCATGTGATATGTTTTCCTTTATTGGTCAAAGTATTGAGGACAGGAGTTGGGAGGTCATATTGCGGCTGTACAGGACATTGGTTAGACCACTTTTGCAATACAGTGTGCAACTTTGGTCTCCTTCTTATCAGAAGGACGTTGTGAAACTTGAAAGAGTTCAGAAAAGATTTACAAGGATGTTGCCAGGGTTGGATGATTTGAGTTATAGGGAGAGGTTGAACAGGCTGAGGCTGTTTTCCCGAGAGCTTTGGAGGCTGAGGGGTGACCTTATAGAGGTTTATAAAATCATGAGGGGCATGGAAAGGGAAAATACACAAGGTCTTTTCTTTGGGACGGAGGAGTCCAGAACTAGAGGGCCACCAGATATCCCAACCCAATCTGGTCCCACTTGCCAGCATTCGGCCCATATCACTCCAAACCCTTCCTATTCATATACCCATCCAGAAGCCTTTTAAATGTTGCAATTGTACCAGCCTCCACCACTTCCTCTGGCAGCTCGTTCCATACACGTCCCACCCTCTACATGAAAAAGTTGCCTCTTAGGTCTCTTTTACATCTTTCCCCTCTCACCCTAAACCTATGCCCTCTAGTTCCGGACTCCCCTATCCCAGGGAAAAGACTTTGTCTATTTATCCTATCCATGCCCCTCAGGACTTTATAAACCTCTTGATCGTCACCCTCAGCCTCTGACGCTCCAGGGAAAACAGCCCCAGCCTATTCAACCTCTCCCGTTGGCTCAAATGCTCCAACCCTGGCAACATACTTGTAAATCTTTTCCGAAGACTTTCAAGTTTCACAACATCTTTCCAATATTCCAAAAGTGGCCTAATCAACGTCCTGTACAGCCGTAACATGACCTTTCAACTCCTGTACTCAATACTGTGAGCAATAAAGGAAAGCACACCAAATGCCTTCTTCACCATCCTATTTACGTGCAACTCCCCTTTCAAGGAGCTTATGAACCTGCACTCCCCAGGACCTTACCATTAAATGGTTCAGCCCTGCTAAGATCTGCTTTCCCAAAATGCAGCACCTCATGGTGATTTAAATTAAACTCCATCTACCATTTCTCAGCCCATTGGTCCATCTGATCAAGATCCCGTTGTAATCTGAGGTAACCTTCTTCGCTGTCCACTACACCTCCAATTTTGGTGTCATTTGCAAACTTACTAACTATACCTCTTATGCTCACATCCAAATCATTTATATAAATGATGAAAAGTAGTGGATCCAACACCGATCCTTGTGGCACTCCACTGGTCACAGGCCTCCAGTCTCAAAAACAACCCTTCACCACCACCCCGTCATATACCTTTGAGCCAGTCCTGTATCCAAATGGCTAGTTCTCCCTGTGTTCCTTGAGATCTAACTTTGCTAACCAGTCCCCCATGGGGAACCTTGTCGAACGCCTTACTGAAGTCCATATAGATACTGAAGTCCATATAGATCATGTCCACCGCTCTGCCCTCATCAATCCTCTTTGTTACTTCTTCAAAAAATTCAATCAAGTTTGTGAGACATGAGTTCCCATACACATAGCCATGCTGACTATCCCTAATCAGTTCTTGCCTTTCCAAATACATGTATACCCTGTCTCTCAGGATTCCCTCCAACAACTTGCCCACCACCGACATCAGGCTCACTGGTCTATAGTTCCCTGGCTTGTCCTTACCGCCCTTCTTAAACAGTGGTACCATGTTAGCCAACCTCCAGTCTTCCGGCACCTCATCTGTGACTATTGATGACACAAATATCTCAGCAAGAGGCTCAGCATTCACTTCCTTAGCTTCCCACAGAGTTCTGGAGTATCTCCCCCATCTCCTGTGGCTCCACACATAGGCAATCTTGCTGATCTGTGAGGGGCCCTATTCTTTCCCTAGTTACCCTTTTTGTCCTTAATGTATTTGTAAAAACCCTTTGAATTGTCCTTAATTCTATTTGCCATGGCTATCTCATGTCCCTTTTTTGCCCTCCTGATTTCCCTCTTAAGTATGCTTCTACTGTCTTTATACTCTTCTGAGGATTAATTCGATCTATCCTGTCGATACCTGACATATGCTTCCTTCTTTTTCTTAACCAAACCCTCAATTTCTTTAGTCATCTCTATACCTACCATCCTTTCCTTTCACCCTAACAGGAGTATACTGTCTCTGGACTCTCGTTATCTTATTTCTGAAGGCTTCATATTTTCTAGCCGTCCCTTTACTTGCGAAAATCTGTAACCAAACAGCTTTTGAAAGCTCTTGCCTAATACAGTCAAAATTGGCCTTCCTCCAATTTGGAACTTCAACTTTTAGATCTGGTCTCTCCTTTTCCATCACTATTTTAAAACTAATAGAATTATGTTCGCTGGCCCCGAAGTGCTCTCCTACTGACACCTCAGTCACCTGCCCTGCCTTATTTCCCAAGAGTAGGTCAAGTTTTGCACCTTCTCTAGTAGGTACATCCACATATTTGACACTGCATATCGCATTAACGCATGGCAGGCTCTAAGATAGTCACTATGGGTTCTGTAAAATGTCCAATCTATTTTAATTTACTCTGGAAGAGTTAGATTTCTGAAGTGTGTGCAACAGGAGGAAACTAGCAGTCTCGTGCTGCCCATTATGCAGTAGCAATGAGTGGTGTGTGCCACTAACAGGATGCTGCTGCCAAGTAAAAGAAAAATGTCTGCCTATCAAATAATTGCGTAATATAGCATATGAATTTCAGTGCTGGTGTGATGCCAGGTTTGTATGTCATTCATCCCGATGATTCGTGATTGTATCAAACTGCATTTCCCTTCAGTCATTCAATCAAGTACCAACAAGCAAGGACAAAAATAGAAGTTGCTGCAAAAGCTCAGCAGGTCTGGCAGCATCTGTGAAGTGAAATCAGAGTTAACGTTTCGGGTCCAGTGAAACTTCCTCAGAATCTGGACCCGCAATCTTAATTCTGATTTCTCTTCACAGATGCTGCCAGACCTGTTGAGCTTTTCCAACAACTTGTTTTTGGTTTTGATTTACAGCATCCACAGATTTTATCAACAAGAAAGGTACTGTTTGCGTCCAAATAGTTCATGCTAGCAATATCTGCAATAAGGTCCAACATTTGATGCGATTCTTCAATTGGACAATATTTGCTGGATAATTATGAGTGCGTAAAGAATTATACTGACAACCAACTGTCACTCAGGGTCACGCTGTGATACACATGCTGGTATTGGAACTATATATATTGATTTTGTATTCCTATAAAATGTCCTGATGAGTGCAAGACAAAAGCCTCATAAAATGATTCTTTTTACAGCAAATTTCAAGTTCTGTGGTACTGAACATTTCCAAACCTTAATATTTATTAATTCCAGATGACATGCCCACACATTACCTCTTAATTCCACATATTTTTTCTGTTGACTACAGAAATCACAAAGTAATGTTTACTGAATTTTCAAAATAAGCTACATTAATTAATCAGAAAATATAGTAATATATATTGACTTACATTAAGTGAAGAAGAGAATGTTACTTTACTAGCAGCAACTATAAAATCCCAAATTAGCATGGTAGCACCAGGCAACCCAATAGAAAAGAACCTTGGAGAACAATGCTTGATGATGGTGTTCACAATATCCTAAAGTATTTTTAAAAATAAGATTAAAACAGAAGACAACTAAAATGGACAGTTTCTCATTGTGTACATCAAATAGAACAAGCAATAATGTTGGTCTTAGAGTGCAACTGCTGACACTTAGCGCAGTGCTCCAAACAAATCAAATGCACAAATTATTTGCTAATTACATTAATGCAGCAAATACACTGAAGCAATACCTCAGACCTAAGGTTTATACACATTACCAGAAATGATAGACCTGCGATTTTTGCAACAGTATGTTTATTTTTACCCACCACTCTAAGCTTATTCACTTCATTGGTTTTCTTCTTTTCTCTTCTCAATTATAGCACTTGCTGGAAAAACTACTTGCAAAGCACATACAAGATTAATTATCTGTTCAAAGTTTTAATTTTTCTTTGCTCTGGTCCAGGTTTAATTGGCTTATTCCAATTATCTTCAGTGTGCAAAATACCTCAAACCTACATTGCTTGTAATGGAACAGTCACTAGCCCTGAAATTCTTCAATGAGCAAAAACAAAACTTAAAACAACAGCAACTTTAACCTGAAACTTTAAATTAAATAACTCAAATTCTGGACATCTGAAAATACACAAATAGACTTTAAACAGGAAAAGCTAACCTGATCAAGATTTAAGAGTCCACTGTGCATTATATTGTAGAAGTGAACAAGGAAATCAGAATTAGGTGAAACATCTTGACGTCGTTTCATAATTTTGCAGATAAGCTTGTATGCATGCAGCTTTCCTTGCTTGTATTTTTCTGGTAATGTTGTTGCCTAATTAAAAAAAATAAAATTTAGCATCAAATATGGTGTTCAGAAAAAGTTATTGCTTATTAATTACTGAAAGTTGCAGCTTGAATTAGACTGTTATTTTTCACGTATAAGATTTAATTACATGATCTCTACGGCTCATTGATTAAAGGTCTGAAAAGAATTTCAGTCCCGTTTCCAGTTCACAGAGATAAGCAAAACAATGTCCAATGACTATAATTACAGGAATTAATAAATCAGTCCCCATTGTGTCGCAGTAATTAGAAACAGGACAACAGGCTGGTAGGTATAGGGAATGCTGGCTGACTAAAGAAATTGAGGGTTTGGTTAAGAAAAAGAAGGAAGCATATGTAAGGTATAGACAGGATAGATCGAGTGTAAAGTATAAGATTATAAAGGCAATAGGAATATACTTAAGAGGGAAATCAGGAGGACAAAAAGGGGACATCTGATAGCTTTGGCAAATAGAATTAAGGAGAATCCAAAGGGTTTTTACAAATACATTAAGGACAAAAAAGAGTAACTAGGGAGAGAATAGGGCCCTTCAAAGATCAGCAAGGCAGCCTTTGGGTGGAGCCACAGAAAATGGGGGAGATACTAAACGAGTATTTTGCATCAGTATTTACAATGGAAAAGAACATGGAAGATATAGAATGTACGGAAATACATGGTGACACCTTGCAAAATGTCCATCTTACACAGGAGGAAGTGCTGAATGTCTTGAAACACAAAGGTGTATAAATCCCCAGGACCTGATCAGATGTACCCGAGAACTCTGTGGGAAGCCAGAGAAGTGATTGCTGGGCCTCTTGCTGAGATATTTGTATCATTGATAGTCACAGGTGAGGTGCCGGAAGACTGGAGGTTGGCTAACGTGGTGGCACTGTTTAAGAAGGGTGGTAAGGAGAAGCTAGGTGACTATAGATCAGTGAACCTGACATTGGTGGTGGGCAAGTTGTTGGAGGGAATCCTGAGGGACAGGATGTACATGTATTTGGAAAGGCGAGGACTTATCAGGGATAGTCAACATGGCTTTGTGCGTGGGAAATCATGTCTCACAAACTTGATTGAGTTTTTTGAAGAAGTAACAAAGAGGATTGATGAGGGCAGAGCGGTAGATGTAACCTATATGGATTTCAGAAAGGCTTTCAACAAGGTTCCCCATGGGAGACTGGTTAGCAAGGTTACATCTCACGGAATACAGGGAGAACTAGCCATTTGGATACAAAACTGGCTCAAAGATAGAAGACAGAGAGTGGTGGTGGAGTGTTGTTTTTCAGGCTGGAGGCCTGTGACCAATGAAGTGCCACAAGGATCGGTGCTGGGTCTACTACGTTTTGTCATTTACATAAATGATTTGGATGTGAGCATAAGAGGTACAGTTAGTAAGTTTGCAGATGACACCAAAATTGGAGGTGTAGTGGACAGCGAAGAAGGTTACCTCAGATTACAACAGGATCTTGACCAGATGGGCCAATGGTCTAAGAAGTGGCAGATGGAGTTTAATTCAGATAAGAGATCTACGGGGCAACTTTTTCACACAGAGGGTGGTACGTGTATGGAATGAGCTGCCAGAGGAAGTGGTGGAGGCTGGTACAATTGCAACATTTAAGAGGCATTTGGATGAGTATATGAATAGAAAGGGTTTGGAGAGATATGGGCTGGGTGCTGCAGGTGGGACTAGATTGGGTTGGGATATCTGGTCAGCATGGACAGATTGGATGCTGTTTCCATGCTGTACTTCTCTATGACTCTAAATGCAAGTTGCCGCATTTTGGGAAAGCAAAACTTAGCAGGACTTATACACTTAATGGTAAGGTCCTAGGGAGTGTTGCTGAACAAAGAGACCTTGGAGTGCAGGTTCATAGCTCCTTGAAAGTGGAGTCGCAGGTAGATAGGATAGTGAAGAATGCGTTTGGTATGTTTTCTTTTATTGGTCAGAGTATTGAGTACAGGAGTTGGGAGGTCATGTTGCGGCTGTACAGGACGTTGATTAGGCCACTTTTGGAATATCAGAAAGATGTTGTGAAACTTCAAAGGGTTCAGAAAAGATTTGCAATGATGTTGCCAGGGTTGGATGATTTGAGCTTTAGGGAGAGGCTGAACAGGCTGGGGCTGTTTTCCCTGGAGCGTTGGAGGTTGAAGGGTGACATTAGAGAGGTCTACAAAATCATGAGGGGCATGGATAGGATGAACAGGCAAAGTCTTTTCCCTGGGGTCAGGGAGTCCAGAACTAGAGGGCGTTGGTTCAGGGTGAGAGGGGGAAGATAAAGAAGAGACTTAAGGGGCAGTGTTTTCACGCAGAGGGTGGTACGTCTACGGAATGAGCTGTCAGAGGAAGTGGTGGAGGCTGGTATAATTGCAACATTTAAGAGGCATTTGGATGGGTGTATGAATAGGAAGGGTTTGGAGGAATATGGGCCGGGTGCTGGCAGTTGCGACAATCTGGTCGTGATGGACGGGTTGGACCAAAGGATCTGTTTCTATGCTGCACATCTCTATGATTCTATGATAATCTGCAGTAATATACAAAAGTTGAAATTGAGATCATTAAATTTATTCCATTTTACACACTGTTAATTGCATCCTCTGAACAGTACCACTGCATGCTTGCACTGACATGAGGGTACTATTTCATGTGAGAAGGTGACATGTGCTTCCAGTACAAGCAGGGCCATATGAATTTGACAGAGGTTTCAAACAGATCAGTATTAATATATTTAAACAAAGAATTAATAAATAGATGAATATGATGTAAGTACCAAATGACTCCATAATTCAATGTAAATATTTCCATTTTAATTCTTTATAATCTTCTAACTTGAAGAATTGAACACAAACTGGCTCATCACCTATTTTCTACACTTCCTAAACTTGAGGTCATCCAAGACTATGCCACTCAGGTTTTAACTTGCTGTAATTCCTACTCCTGATTGATTCTGGGCTTGCTGACTTAGATTGGTTTGGTTCAAGAAATGTTTTGACTTGAAAGTTCTGTTCCTGGTTTTCAGTGGGGAAAGTTGCTTCGTTCTATGCTATAAACGTTTATGATTCTGTACCAATTATTATTTGCAATTAATAACTTGGGGATTTTATTACTATTGTTAACCATGTGATTTACAACACAATCCTCTGGTTTTGGCCATTAACTTTGCACTAAAATAGATCTTCAAGCTTTCCTTAACCTTATAAGTTTGAACATATCGCAACATGATATTTTGACACTTTATCATGAAGTAACAACCGTGCCACTAATGTTCATACCACTGATAGAAATATTTTGATAATATTTTGAAACAATCCGTTTTTTCCACAATCAACACAAAACAATAATAACTGCACTTATTCAATGTCTAAATCCTGATAATGAAAGCAGTATACAATGTTTAATAATTACATTTCCCCTTTTCTTCAACAATTAATAAATGTAAATTAAGTTCAGCCATATGTAGAAAAAATAAGAATGAACCACATCAAGATGTATGGATGACACAAATGAGAAACCTTAATGCTGATTAAGAACATTAACCTATTTTATTATGCAGCATTAAATATTTAAGCATTCTGTAAAACAGTAAAACAATTCATTCTAAAAATCTGGATCTAAAAAACATTGTGGCGTACTACTATACACAAAACAGCCAGATAAGATGCTCAATGGCACCGATAAACTTAGTGCACCAACAAAAGAGAATTATAACGACAGTCGTGTATTAAAAGAGTTAATGTTAAAACACACACTCTCCTTGAAAATATGAACCATCCATAGAAACAAACAGAAATATGTCTAAGAATTATGAACTATAATTATATGACCAACAACGAAGTAAGAATATAATATATTCTGCAGCTTCAGGTCTAGGCGGCTGTCGGCCAAAGGTGGATGTTCAAGAGATGAGATCTTATATCTGAGGGTTATAGGGTAGAAAACAATTACAGAAATGGGGAGGGCATGGCCATAGTGGAGCCTGAAAACAAGGATAAGAACTTAAAATTGATTTCTTGATTCCTTTGGTAGTCAATGAAAGCTAAGATTCTGAGCAAATGGCAACCTGGTGAACTCTGGGGAATTACTGAACTATAAATTTTGGAACTCAAAACAAGTCAAAAAGAAAATAAACCTAGATCTGGACGGACATTGAAAAAGTTGGCATTCCCCATTACAAAACTTGTGAATCCAGCAGCTACTTTGGCAGTTCCACGTGAGCTGAAAAAAGGAATCTCAGAAATCATGGCAAGGTTTGACCCTAGGGTTGCATGAGTCCTTCGATGTTTGATTTTATCAAACAAGGCCTTCATGTTCAGGAAAGGAGAGAGTGACGCTTGAAATATGGCTGTATTGACAGAATGCCGTCTCAAAGAATCCTTGTAAAACTGAAATCAGAGGAAATCAGGAGAAAATTAGTTGCTGACTGCAGCCATACCTAGCATTTTTGGGGGAGTTTATGGGTGCACTGTTCTTGTTGCTAGACAAACAACCCACAGACCCAGATAATGCCCCTGTTGAGAGAATGAAATATGCCTTTTCTAGCACCTTTAAAGTCTTCAAGTGTTTCCAAAGTAAGTTCTGTTTTGTGGCTGCATATATTGACTAGCTTCAATATAGCAGAGTCAGACTAAAAGACCAATTGCCTAATTTGCTTTTTGTGCTATTGACATAGAAATGAATGATCAACGCTGCATTCCCTACTTTAGAAAAAATTAAAAATCATATGACACCAGTTTATAGTCCAACATGTTTATTTGGAAGTACAAGCTGCTCCTTCATCAGGTAGCTAGTGGAGTAGGTTCATTGTACACAGAATTTACTTTAGAAAACTTTACAGTCAATTCAACACTTCAAATGGAATTGCTGTTGGAGTGTAGAAAATGCAGTCAAGTTATACTCAACAAAGTTGCCAAATAGCAATACCAGATAGTTTGTTTTAGTGATCTTGATGGAAGCATCAGTAAATCGAGAAAAACTTCACCGCTCTTCTTCAAAAAATGCTGCAACTTTTTATTGCCAATCTAAGAGGATACATGGGGCACTGTTTAAAATTTCACCTGAAAAGCAGCAATACTCACCAGTGCTGCATTGAAGTGTCAGCCTGGATTATGTGCTCACATTTCTGGAGTTAAATTTAACTCATAATTTTCAAAAGCAGAGGGAAGAATGCTAACAATTGACTCACAGCCAGAATATGGTAAGGAACTTCTGTATTCCTGCCAGAAAAGTGTCTTTGATGTTGACCTGATGGGGTAGGTGGTTTAATATCTCATTTGGAAGATAATGTTATTAGTGGAGTTTTGGTACTTCTGAACACACACACCTTCTGACTGAAAGATGAGGGTGATTTCACTAAGTCAAGGATATGAAGTACTGAAATAACAACCTGAAATTTCTGAATGCTCTGAAGGCTTAGTGTATGAATTGATTGATGGAAATAATAGCGAAAAATAGATCATTCATCTTTGAGAAACAATTTAACTTACCTTAAAAAGCCAAGGAGTTAGAATTCTGAGAGGTGGTATCAAAACTGGAGGCGGTGGGGAGGTGTGATTGTCTACTGTAATTCCAAGATTATCTCTCACCTTCAAAGAAAGGAAATTATCTTTTGACAAAATAATTATAAATGTTTTAATAAGACAATATTTTACTGTGAATATTTCACAAAGCAAGGAATTTCAGATGAATACTTTAGGTGAAAATCATATCTAACAGTGTGGCTTGTTAAGAATAATCGGCACAACTTAAACAGTATTAAATTGCTACCTCCAAAGGCAACTTGGAATGCAGGAATTGGTAAACAAGGAAAGACTATGATCCACTGAATTCATTATTTACCACCTTGCTAGCCATTGATGCAATAATGGTGCTTTTAATCAAACAAAACAATCAATCTCGAACAACTCTCCCATAACAGACCCAGAACGAAACAAAGAAACCTCTAGCGATGTGAAGTTATAGAAAACTCAGGGTCACGTCACCTGTTCCTCTCACGCATACACTCACCATATCTCATGTCTTAAATTATTCTCATATTCTAAACCAAAATATTATTTTCTCCAAGAAAGATATCGAAGTTGTATTTAAATCCATCATACTGTATGCTTTCTTCACCACTCAAGCCTGCTTTTTCAATACATTCACCATCATTTGGAACAGGCCATACATTTTGTTGTACTATTCTGGAGGAGTTATCATTTTATGTACATACACGCTAATAATCAAAACAATGCTTCTCCATTCAGGTTCTGTTAGAACAACTTAGCTCCATACATTATCATTATCTCAGGCTGGGGCTGTTTTCCCTGGAACGTCGGAGGCTGAGGGGTGACCTTTTAGAGGTTTACAAAATTATGAGGGGCATGGATAGGGTAAATAGACAAAGTCTTTTCCCTGGGGTCGGGAAGTCCAGAACTAGAGGGCATAGGTTTAGGGTGAGAGGGAAAAGATATAAAAGAGACCTAAGGGGCAACTTTTTCACGCAGAGAGTGGTACCTGTATGGAATGAGCTGCCAGAGGAAGTGGTGGAGGCTGGTACAATTGCAATATTTGAGAGGCATTTGGATGGGTATATGAACAGGAAGGGTTTGGAGGGATATGGGCCGGGTGCTGGCAGGTGGGACTAGATTGCGTTGGGATATCTGGTCGGCATGGACAGGTTGGACCGAAGGGTCTGTTTCCATGTTGTAAACCTCTATGACTCTATATGGATTGCCTAAATTAAATACAAGAGGAAAAGAGATTAACTGTAATTAATAGGTGTAATGGAGAAAAATCATTACTGTTCACACTTACATCTGGCACATAGGAAAATCACCTCAGCCTCAGAATACTGTTGCAAAATGCCCTGAACTCAATCATTTTCAGACCAAGGCTTAGATGGACCGAGTTTTAATCAGTTAGAGAATCAAGGATTATGGAGAAAATGCAGGAAAGTGCAGTTGAGGATTATCAGATCAGCCAGGATCTCACTGAATGGCCTACTTCTGCACTTATGTTTTATGATCTTATGAACTTCATTACTTTCTCTTTGTGGCAGTGGTGCATTCACTGACCATGGCACAGTATTATGCTCCATTCAGTCCTCCTCCAATATTGTAGATGCTTACAATACATTACAGGACTGACAATGGGATGACAAACAGTAGTGACATTTTTGCACTGTTGATGTCGTGCAATGATCATCTCTGACAAGCAAAACCTAGTCATGTCTCCCTTATCGTCACCTACACCATTATCAACCAACATCAATACTGGGGTCACCGCTTACAAAGAAAATAGGAGAGGAATAGGCTATTCATTCCATTGAGCCACCTCCACTATGCAACAGGATCGTGACTTAATCTTTCTTAATGACATATCCCAATTCTCTCACCATATCCCTTGACAAACTGTAGCTAAAAACCTATTTCTTCCTTAGCTATATTCAGTGACTTTCTCTCTACAGCCTTCTGTGGTAGAGGGTTCGACAGGTTCACCACCATTTGAGTGAAAAAAAATTCTTCTTGTTTCAGTCTAAAATGGCTGACCTCAATCTGAGACTTCAACTATTTGTTCTGGACACACCAGCCAGGGGAAACATCATTCCTGCAGCCAGTCTGCTCAACCCTGTCAGAAGTTTCCTCTTTCCAATGAGAAATGGTTATACTAATCATTTTAATTAAGTGACCAAGTCTATCACAGTCAACTCACCTATCAAATGTTCATAGCTTCCACGGTGTACATTCAAGCTGTCAGTTTTATATTAGACTACCTGCTATTCTATCCCAGTGCCGTTATGGTCACTTTTTCTTAAAGGGCATCTCACCACAAGATTATTATTGAACCTCTTCTCACTGCATGAAAAACAAATCGAAGATGTCCTATCCTTGAGTTGGTTCCTCAGTGTACTGGTTTAAACAAAACCACACTATACATACTCCAGGAATTCATCTGCACAATATTACTACTCAAGTGGTTTGTGCACTTTTTGTATAGATTAAAATCACCCATGATTACTGTAGTCCTCTTACAGCTTCCACCTCTAATTTCCTGCTTCATGCCACCTTAAACTCACCATTAGTATTTGAAAATGTATGGACAACTCCCATTAATGCTTTCTGCCCCTTGTTGCTTGCTTACTCCCCCAGATTGATTCCATATCTGGACTTCTTGTGCTAATATCTTTTCTCACCACTGCACTGACTTCACCTTTCACTAACCATGCTAATTCACCTCATTTTCCATTTCAATATCCTTGGATGTTTAGTTCCCAGCCTTGGTCACCCTGAAGTCATGTCTCCTTAATGACAATCAATTATATCAGAGCTGTTTACAACTATTTGCACTGCCAATTCACCTACCTTATCACACATACTCTGCACAATCATTTAGACTTCTCTTTTCAACATTTCTACACATTCTGGTTTGTACTCCAACCCTATTTGTTGCTAGCCCATGTTTCCTCTGCCTTCCACTTTTTCTTTCTACACTTCTATCTTTCAGTTCATCTTTGCTTCCCTCACCTTCACCTCTTTGCCCAGGTTCCTAGACCCTGCCACTAAACCCTCACTCACAATAATGGCCAGTGACCCTCTGAAGATATTAACACTAGTCCTGCTGGGTTGCTTGGATTGGTCCCACTTCTTCCTCAGAATATATTCTAATGCCTCAAATATCATAATCCCCCAACCCCATTCCTCCAGCCATTTGGTTTATTCACCTATTCCTGATCTCATTCATATATGACATTGGAGGTTATGACTTCAGGCTTTCTTTTTTAAATTATTTCCTAGCTTCCTCTATTGTGCTTACAGGACTTTATACCTCTTCTTACTTCTGTCACGATACTAATATAGTATACAACCTCCAGCTGCTCTCTCTCACCTTCAGAACACTCTGTAGCCGTTCTGTGACAACCTTGACCCTGGTACAAGTGAGGCAACACACCACTCTGGTGTCTCATCTGTGGGTGCAGTAATGTCTATGTGTTCCTCTTATAATAGAATATGACCACAATCACTCTCCTACTTATCTTTTTTCCTTTCCTGTGCAATTGAGCTGCTCTTGGTGCCACAGATTTGATTCTTGCTGCATTCCCTGAGAAACCAGCTCCACCAGCAGTATCAGAATTGGAAAGTAGGTATTTCCAGGGGACTCCTGAATGACCTGCCTGGTGCTTTTTCTCTGACTGGTAATCACCTACACCATTTCTGCCTATGTACTCTTTATCTTTAGCATAACCACCCCACTGTACATACTATCCACAAAGATCTCAGCCTTGCAGAGGCTCCACGGTGACTCCAGTTGCTGCTGCAGACCTGAAAGATGGATTTTCAGTAGCTGGGCTGGAGACATCATCTGCATACTTGATGACCTTGGACACTGGAGTTAACCCTGATTTCTCACATTGCACAAAAGGAGCATTCACTGGGTTGTGCTACCTTGCAAACATAATTTTCTCTAGGACAATGAGAGATGGGACTTAAATTCTGGCTTAACCAGCGATGCCCATATCCTGTGAACTAAAATAAAACTGATCATGGATTACCACAAACAAGGTTACCTTGAAAGGCAATCCATGAGCTTGAACCATTTCCATCAAATCTTGGAAAGATTGCAGATTACAGGGAGGTAGTCACACCTCTGGTGCAAGCAAGAGGCAGATGGGTTACAGTCAGGGGATGGAAAGGGAACCGCCAGGCAGTGCAGGGAACCCCTGTGGCCGTTCCCCTCAATAACTTGGATACAGGTGTGTGTGTGGTGTGTGTGCGTACGTACCAGGGCTAGGCATTGGGGCACAGGTCTCTGGCACAAAGTCTGTCCCAGGTGCTCAGAAGGGAAGGGGGGAATGAGCAGACCATTAGTCATTTGGGACGCCACAGTTAGGGGAACAGATAGGAGGGTCTGTGGGAATGAGGGAGACTCATGGTTGGTGTGTTGCCTCCCAGGTGCCAAGGTTCATGATGTCTTGAATCATGTTTTTGGGATCACTGAGGGGGAGCAGCCTCAAGTCGTGGTCCACACAGGTACTAACAACATAGGTAGGAAAAGGGATAGGGATTTAAGGCAGAAATTCAGGGAGCTAGGGTGGAAGGTTAGAGCTGGAACAAACAGAGTTGTTATCTCTGGTTTGTTTCCCATGCCACATGCGAGTGAGGTGAGGAATACGGGGAGAGAAAGGAGTTGAATATGTGGCTACAGGGGTGGTGCAGGAGAGAGGGTTTCAGTAACCTGGATAATTGGGGCTCATTCTGGGATAGGTGGGACCTCAACAAACAGGATGGCCTACACCTGAACCAGAGGGGTATCAATATCCTGGATGGAAATTTACTCATGTTCTTTGGGAGGGTTCAAACTAATTCAGCAATAGATTGGGAACCTAAATTGTAGTTCCAGTGTCCAGGGGGTTGAACGTAGTGAGGTCAGAAATGAGGTTTCAAGGTTGCACGAGTTCACTGGCAAGCAGGAAGGTGGTTTGAAGTGCCTACTTCAAGGCCAGGAGCATCCCGAATAAAGTGGGTGAAATTGCAGCATGCGTGGTTACCTGGGACTTCGATGTTGTGGCCATTTCGGAGACATGGATAAAGCAGGGATGGGAATGGTTGCTGCAGGTTCTGGAATTTAGGTGTTTCAGTAAGAACAGAGAAGATGATAAAAGAGGGGGTGTGTCATTGTTGGTCAAGGGCAGCATTACGGTGGCAGAAAGGACATTTGAAGACTCATCTACTGAGTAAGTACAGGCTGAGGTTAGAAACAGGCAAGGGGAGATCACCCTGTTGGGAGGTTTCTATCAGCCTCCAAATTGTTCCAGACATGTAGAGGAAAGGATAGCAAAGATAATTCTGGATAGGAGCGAGAGTAAAAGGTAGTTGTTATGAGGGACTTTAACTTTCCAAATATTGACTGGAAATACCACAGGAGGAAGTAAGGACTGCAGATGCTGGGACCAGAATTGAAAAATGTGGTGCTGGAAAAACATAGCAGGCCAGGCAGCATCCGAGGAGCAGGAGAATCGATGTTTCGGGCATAAGCCCTTCTTCAGGGATGGGAAATACCATAGTTCGAGTACTTTAGATGGGTCAGCTTTTGTCCAACGTGTGCAGGTGGTTTCCTGACACAGTATGTAGACAAGCCAGCAAAGGATGAGGCCACACTGGATTTGGAGCTGGGTAATAAACCTGGCCAGATGTTAGATTTGGAGGTAGGTGAGCACTTTACTGATAGTGACCACAATTTGGTTATGTTTACTTTAGTGATGGAAAGGCAAGGTCATATAACACAAGGCAAGAGTTGTAGTTGGGAGAAAGGCAATTATGATGCAGAAGATGGGGAAGGAAACTGCAGGGGATGGGCACAATTGAAATGTGGAGCTTATTCAAGGAACAGCTACTGCGTACCCTTGATAAATATGTACCTGTCAGGAAGGGAGGAAGTGGTCAAGTGAGGGAACAGTGGTTTACTAAAGAAGTTGAAACTCTTGTTAAGAGGAAGAAGGCGGCTTATGTTAGGATGAGAAATGAAGGCTCAGTTAGGGCGCTTGAGAGTTAAAAGTTAGCCAGGAAAGACCAAAAGAGAGCGTGAAGAAGAGCCAGGAGGAGTCATGAGAAGTCATTGGCAGATAGGATCAATGAAAAGCTTTCTCATAGGTATATCAGGAATAAATTAATGACTAGAGAAAGATTAGGCCAATCAAGGATAGTAACTGGAAGTTGTGCGTGGAATCAGAGGAGATAGGGGAAGTTCTAAATGAATGTTTTTTGTCTTTTTCCAATGTGAATACTAACAATGTTGTCGAAGAGAATACAGAGATACTGGCTACTAGACTAGTTGGGATTGAGGTTCACAAGGAAGAGGTGTTAGCAATTCTGGAAAGTGTGAAAATAGTTAAATCCCCTTGGCTGGATGGGATTTATCATCGGATTTTCTGTGAAACCAGAGAGGAGGTGCCGAGCCTTTGGCTTTGATCTTTATGTTGTCCTTGTCTACAGGAACAGTGCCAGAAGACTGGAGGATAGCAAATGTTGTCCCCTTGTTCAAGAAGATGGGGTAGAGATAACCCTGGTAATTATAGACCAGTGAGCCTTACTTCGGTAGTGGGCAAAGTGTTGGAAAAGTTTATAAGGGATAGGATTTATAATTATCTGGAAAGGAATAATTTGATTAGGGATAGTCAACACAGATTGGTGAAGACCATAAGACAAAGGAGTGGAAGTAAGGCCATTCGGCCCATCGAGTCCACTCCGCCATTCAATCATGGCTGATGGGCATTTCAACTCCACTTACCCGCATTCTCCCCGTAGCCCTTAATTCCTCGAGACAACAAGAATCTATCAATCTCTGCCTTGAAGACATTTAGTGTCCCGGCCTCCACTGCACTCTGCGGCAATGAATTCCAAAGGCCCACCACTCTCTGGCTGAAGAAATGTCTCCGCATTTCTGTTCTGAATTTACCCCCTCTAATTCTAAGGCTGTGTCCATGGGTCCTAGTCTCCTCACCTAAGGAAACAATTTCCTAGCGTCCACCCTTTCCAAGCTATGTATTATCTTGTACGTCTCTATTAAGTCTCCCCTTAATCTTCTAAACTCCAATGAATACAATCCCAGGATCCTCAGCTGTTCCTCACATGTTAGACCAACCATTCCAGGGATCATCCGTGTGAATCTCTGCTGGATACGTTCCAGTGCCAGTATGTCCTTCCTGAGGTGTGGGGACCAAAACTGGACACAATACTCCAAATGAGGCCTAACCAGAGCTTTATAAAGTCTTTGTAGCACAACGGTGCTTTTATATTCTAACCCTCTTGAGATAAGTGACAACATTGCATTCGCTTTCTTAATCACGGACTCAACCTGCATGTTGACCTTTAGAGAATCCTCGACTAGCACTCCCAGATCCCTTTGTACTTTGGCTTTACGAATTTTCTCACCGTTTAGAAAGTAGTCTGTGCTTTTATTCTGTTTGCCAAAGTGCAAGACCTCGCATTTGTTCACGTTGAATTCCATCAGCCATTTCCTGGACCACTCTCCCAAACTGTCTAGATCCTTCTGTAGCCTCCCCACTTCCTCAGGACTACCTGCCTGTCCACCTAACTTTGTATCATCTGCAAACTTCGCTAGAATGCCCCCAGTCCCTTCATCCAGATCACTAATATGTAATGCGAACAGCTGTGGCCCCAACACTGAACCCTGCGGGACACCGCTCGTCACCGGCTGCCATTCCGAAAAAGAACCTTTTATCCCAACTCTCTGCCTTCTGTCAGACAGCCAATCCTCAATCCATCCCAGTAGCTCACCTCGTACACCATGGGCCCTCACCTTGCTCAGCAGCCTCCCGTGTGGCACCTTATCAAAGGCCTTTTGGAAGTCTAGATAGACCACATCCACTGGGTTTCCCTGATCTAACCTACTTGTCACCTCTTCAAAGAATATCAACAGGTTTGTCAGGCATGACCTCCCCTTACTAAATCCATGTTGACTTGTTCTAATCAGACTCTGCTCTTCTAAGAATTTAGAAACCTTATCCTTAATGATGGATTCTAGAATTTTACCAACAAAGGGTAGGTCATGCCTTACAAACCTTACTGAGATCTTTGAGAAGGTGACCAAACAGGTGGATGAGGATAAAGCGGTTGTTGCGGTGCATATGGATTTCAGTAAGGAGTTTGTTAAGGTTCCCCACAGTAGGCTATTGCACAAAATACAGAGGCATGGGATGGAGGGTGATTTAGCGGATTGGATCAAAAATTGGCTAGCTGAAAGAAGACAGAGGGTGGTGGTTGATGGGAAGTATTCATCCTGGAGTTCAGTTACTGTTGGTGTACTGCAAGGATCTGTTTTGAGGCCACTGCTATTTGTCATTTTTATAAACAACCCAGACGAGTGCATAAAAGGATGGGTTAGTAAATTTGCAGATGACACTAAGGTCAGAAGAGTTGTGGACTATACTGAAGGATGTTGCAGGTTATAGAGGGACATAGATAAAGTGCAGAGCTGGGCTGAGAGATAGCAAATGGAGTTTAACGTGGAAAAGTGAGAGGTGATTCAATTTGGAAGGAGCAACTGGAATGCAGAGTACTGGGCTAATGGTAAGATTCTTGGTAGTGTAGATGAGCAAAGAGATCTCGATGCCCATGTACATAGATGCCTGAAAGTTGCCCAGATTGATTGGGTTGTTAAGGCGGCATACGGTGTGTTAGCTTTTATTGGTAGAGGGATTGATTTTCGGAGCCACAAAGTTATGCTGCAGCTCTACAAAACTCTGGTGTGGCCACACTTCGAGTATTACATACAGTTCTGGTCACCAGTTCATAGGAAGGATGTGGAAGCTTTGGAAAAGCTTCAGATGAGATTTACTGACATGTTGCCTGGTATGGAGGGAAGGTTCTAGGAGGGAAGGCTGAGGGATATGTGTTCGTTAGAGAAGAAAGTTGAGAGGTGACTTAATTGAGACATATAAGCTAAGCAGAGGGTTAGATAGGGTGGACAGTGACAGCCTTTTTCCTTGGATGGTGATGGCTAGCACAAGAGGACATAGCTTTAAATAGAGTGGTGATAGATATAGGACAGATGTCAGAGGTAGTTTCTTTACCCTAAGGGTAGTAGGGGCGTGGAATACACTGCCTGCAACAGTAGTAGACTTGCCAAATTTAAGGGCATTTAAATGGTCATTGGATAAACATATAGATGAAAATGGAATAGTGTAGGCTATATAGGCTACAGATTAGTTGCACAGGTCGGTGTAACATCAAGGATTGAAGGACCTGTACTGCACTGTAATGTCCTAGAACCTACAGAAGAATTTCAAAACATTGGTCGGAGATATTCCAATGACATTGGCAAACAGAAAAACACACATATTCAGCCTCCAATCTTTTTGTAATTCATTCATGGGAGATGGTATTGATGTCTGAGCCAGCATTTATTGTCCATCCTTAATTGCTCTTGAGAAGGTGGTGGTGATGATCTGCCTTCTTGAACTGCTGCAGTTCAATTACATAATCAAATATGTGCACTATCTGCTGAATAATTTACATTTGAAAACTTAAACAGTTGACTTCATATCCAACACAGCATCATTGGCAGTTACAAAATAATATCACTTCACCTCCACAATCCATGATTCCATGATCCTGGCAACACGTGCATTTAAAGCACAAATACATTTTATTACATTCTAAGACAATAGAGAACCTGTAACAGGTGTTATGTTGGATTGTGATCTCAAATGGTTGCGGCTCCCTGTACTGCACTCTGACAACACTGTGGCTGCAGTAGTAATGACATGTTCAGAGCTAGCCATGATCTTAGCCAAGCTCTTTGAGTACAGCGACGATATAGAACAATGTGGAAAATTGTTGAGCATATCTAGCCCACTGAATGCAGAACAGATCCAAGTAATCACAACCCAACAGTCTATTCTCAATCATCAACAATATGACAGAACGTTCACAATGTTAAGCATTATTTACTCACCAAGAATCTATTCAATAATGTTCAATTCAGGTTTCAACAGGAGTACCTGAATTCAGACCATATTAATGTTTTGGCCCAAACATGGATGAATACACTGAGAGTGACTGCCCCTGACATCAATGAAACATATGACTGTGAGAGACATCTAAAAGTACAAGTAAAATTTCAGTTCATGGGATTGGAGGAAACCTTGCCAGTGGCAGCAGTGATACGTAGCACAAAGCAAGATGTTTGTCATTTTCGAGGCCAACTGCTTCAGTCCCATGGATGTAGCAGCTAGGAGTTTGTCAGCATAGTGTCCTAGGCCCAATCATTTTCAGCTGTTTCATCAATGACCGTTCCTTCATCACCAGGTCAAAAACAGAGAAACTTAATGTTTAGGTGTGTTCAGAACCTTTGCCACTTCTCAGATAATGCAGTCTATGTCTGTGTGTACAACATTTATGGCTTGGGCTGATAAGTAGCAAGATTTTTTCTGCCGCACAAATGCTAGGCAATGAGCATCTTCAACAAGGTATCATCGTTGTATGACATTGAATGGCATTTACATTGCTGAATTCTCCATTAAAATCCTGGGGTCATCTGAGCCCTGAATATACTGTGACTAAAAGAGCATGTAAAAGGCTGGGTATTTTATTGTGAGCTCCCGACTCTCCAAAGCCTTTCCAATTTCTATAAAGGAACAAGTCAGGAATATGATGAAAATACTCTCCACTTTCCTGGATGAGCGCAATTTGAACATCGCTCAAAGGGCTAAAACTTGACATCATGTAGCCTACTTGATTGTACCACATCCACCATTTTAAATATTCCATTCTCCCATCATAAGTGCAACACGGCCAAAATGTGCACCACCTAAAGAATGGACTGCAACAACTTGTTAAAGCTTTATTAATACGTATGCCTCTATGCTCATGAGCATCATCACCTACGGCCAAAAGGGCAGCAGAACCACGGGAGACCCTGACACAGAAAAATATTGCTGTTCTTTCATTGCCAATGGATCAAAATCCCAGAACTCCTTACTTAACAACACTGAAGAGGCAGGTGGGTGGATTATCTTCACCACACAGGCTACAGTAAATAATGGCAGTCGTTCACAATCTCTCCATCAATTGAGTGGACAATAAATGCTTGTCAGTGACACTCACATCCCATTAATGAATGCAACATGTGAATTTCAACAAGATTAAACTTTAAACAGCAAATCAAAAGTTGCTTTCATAAACTGCAAACTATAAATAACAACCACGTACTATCCACTTTCTATTTATTCCGAGAAAAAAGCATCAAAAACACCGATATGGAAAGCTTAGTCCATCATAGCACTGCTAATCTTTGCAAGCAAGCTTAAATTAAGAGCTTACCTTGGCCAAATTCTGCCACAGCTCGCATAAATAGTCAAAAACTTGAGCATGAATTTCAGGATCCTTAATGCAGTTGACATCTCCCAAAATACCAAGCATTCGTCTCCACATAACTGTAGCAACATCTTCATGCCAACCTTTAAGACTTCCTCCTGCCATCACACTGCAATCTTCATTTGGAAATTCACTGTTTTCTGCTCAATGCAACATTTTAAGTTATAGAACAGACAATATACATATATAGTTTAGAAAAATTACATTTAACACGAAAAAGTACAACAAATTAAAATGTAAATACTTTGAAACTATCGCTACATAGAAACAAATGCCATCAATACAACATGAATTATGTAAACAAATAAAAACGATCACATAAGTTTCTTAACTGCCCTCCAGTGCAACTCCCCTGCTTCCTGCACTTCTGCCCTTGAACCCAAACCCCCTCCCCCCACACCCCCCACCCACCCACCCCGTCTAAAAGATAAACCCCTCTGGTCCTCATCTTCCACCACACCAATCTCCGGATACAACACATCGTCCTCTGTCATTTCCACCACCAATAGTCAGACCCCACCAGGGATATATTTCCCTCCCTACACCTATCAACATTTCACAGAGATCATTCCCTCTGCGACTCTCTTGTTAGGTCCACACTCCCCCCCCACTCCAATCAACCCATTCCCCACTCCTGGCACCATCCATTGCAACTGCAAGAGCTGTAAAATCTGTGCCCATATCTCCCCTCAAGTCCCCAAAGGATCCTTCCACACCCAGCAGAGATTTTCCTGCACATCCAAACACCTCACCTATTGTGTCTGTTGCTCTTGATGTGGTCTCCTCTACACTAAGGATACAGGACGCCAACTTGCAGAATGGTTCAGAGAATATCTCCGGGACACACGCACCTAACAACCCCACTGCCCTGTGGGTGACCACTTCAACTCCCCCCACTCGGCTCCGCCGAGGACATGCAAGTCCTGGGCTTTCTACACCGCCAAATCTAAACCACTTGGAGGAAGAACACCTCATCTTCCACTTTGGGACCGTCCAACCACACGGTAGCAATGTCGATTTCACCAGTTCCCTGATCCCCCCCCTCCACCCACCTTATCCTAGATCCAACCCTCCAACTGGGCACTACCCTCTTGAACTGTCCGAGCTGTCCATCTTCCTTTACATCTATCCACTCTGACCTATCACCATCAACCCCCACCCTCATCTACCTATTGCAATCCTAGCTACCTTCCCCGCCCCCAGCACCACATCCCCCCACCCCCACCTTCCGCCGCCCCCCCACCCCACCCCCCCAACTCCCATTTACCTCTCAGCTCTCTTGGGGCACCCCCCCACAATCCTGATGAAGAGCGTATGCTCGCGACCTCGACTCTCCTACCCTTCGGAAACTGCCTGACCTGCTGTGTTTGTCCAGTGTCACACTTTTGACTCTGATCTCCAGCATGTGCAGTGCTCACTTTCTCCTTGCTGGCATGTCTTACCATAAAAACAATTTAGATAAAAGGAAAACATTTCCAATGAAGTGTATCTATGTCATAGTACCATACTGAGGAATCAAGATTAAATGTTTGGAACAAGTCGCATATTTAACTTTAAATGAATTAACTATGTAAGTAATACCCAAGTCATCTGGAGTCTGCAAGACTGAATGATGCAATTTTTCATCCAGAGGTAAATCTTTTTGTTCCATATGATCAGCATTCAAAGTAGACGGAGAAGGTGTCTGAGATCTTGAACATGTGTTTGAATGTGAAGGAGAAGCACTTTCAGAACCTGAAGAATATTAAACGATACAACATAATAACTTGAGAGACCACAACATAAGAAAAAAACTGAAATTGAAAATAATGGATATGAAGTACAAACCAAACTCCTGACTATTTAAAAAGAATGTTAAAACAATATAAGTAAAAACTATACTGGACTATGGTATTGGTATAAAACACTAGTGAAAACAATTGCATAATAGTCTCTACTTCAAAGCTCTCATTTGGTTTCAATGTCAAGATTGTTCACTAATAGAATCTTCAGGCATGGATCGTGCAATTAATTCTATGCTACTTTCAAGCTTTTGGAGCGTAGCCCCTTTGTCAGGTGAAGTGAGAGGAAAACACACAGAACACAGGATTTATGAGTGGAGACATCAAAGGATCATACAAGTGGTGTGAGCGGAATATCGGAAGTAAATTTCTGCATGTGACCAAGGGTGTTAGAAGGTGTGAGTAAAGTGTCAATAGCTGAACAACCACCGAAGGGTGACCTATAATCTGATTAAATGAAACAGAGAGATAATTACAAAAACTTCAAAATAAAGTGGTGCTGGTGACAAACCAAATGACTGGAACAACATGGAAAACAAGCAGAAACAGCTGGAAAAACCCAGCATGTCATAGAGATGTACAGCATGGAAACATACCCTTTGGTCTTACCTGTCCATGCCGACCAGATATCCCAACCCAATCTAGTCCCAACTGCCAGCACCCGGCCCATATCCCTCCAAACCCTTCCTATTCATATACCCATCCAAATGCCTCTTAAATTTTGCAATTGCACCAGCCTTCACCTCATCCTCTGGCAGCTCATTCCATACACATACTACCCGCTGCATGAAAAAGTTGCCCCATTGGTCTCTTTTATATCTTTCCCCTCTCACCTTAAACCTATGCCCTCTAGTCCTGGACTCCCCGACTCCAGGGAAAAGACTTTGCCTATTTATCCTAACCATGCCCCTCATGATTTTGTAAACCTCTATAAGGTCACCCCTCAGCCTCCGACGCTCCAGGGAAAACAGCCCCAGTCTGTTCAGCCTCTCCCTATAGCTTAAATCCTCCAACCCTGGCAACATCCTTGTAAATATTTTCTGAACCCTTGTCTGGTAGCATGTGTGAACAACCACCAAAGGAAGAGTCACTGGACCTGAAATGTTAACTCTAATTTTTCTTCACAATGCTGCGAGACCCGCTGAGCTTCCCCAAGCAACCCTTACCCTTGCTCCTGATTTACAGCTCCTGCAGTTCTTTCAGTTTTTATTTAACGGGAATAACACAACAAGTATAAGAGGGGACAACCAAAGCTATAAGTAAACCAAAATTGTACAAACTGATTTAAGTTAGAGAGATCATAACAAAGCAACAAGGACAGTAAGGAAGATTTTACAGATATAGAAGTGTGGTGGGGTCACATGTAGTGCAACAGGAACCCAAGATCATGGTTGAGGTTGTCTTCATCCGTACGGAACTTGGCTATCAGTTTCTACTTGCTGATTCTGCATTGTTTTGTATCTTGAGGCCGCCTTGGAGGATGTTTACCTGAAAATCAGGAGCTGAATGTTCCTGACCGCTAAAGTGCTCCCTGACTGGGAGGGAACATTCCTGTCTGGCGATTATTGCGTGCTGTGTCCATTCATGCGTTGTCGTAGTGTCTGCAAGGTCTTGCCAATATACCATATCTTGGGGCATCCTTGCCTGCAACATATGCGATAGACAACATTGGCAGAGTCACTTGAGTATCTACCGTGTATGTGGTGGATGGTATTCCGACATGTGATGGTAGTATCTATGTTGATGATCTGACATGTCTTGCAGAAGTTGTCTTGGCACAGTTGGGTGGTGTTGTGGTTGATGTTGTCCTGAAGGCTTGGTAGTTAGCTATGAACAATGGTCTGTTGAAGGCTTGGCAATTGTTTGAAGGCATAGGGATGATCTTGATAAGATGCTCGTTGTTATCATCATCAACAACATGTTGAAGGCTGCAAAGAACGTGGCATAGTCTCTCTGTTCCGGGGCAGTACTGGACAACAAAGGGTACTCTATTAGTCATATCCTGTGTCTGTCCTCTGAGGAGGTTAGTGTAATTTATTTTACTGTAGAACATCGGAAGTGGCGATTGTTGAGTTGAACATCGTATGCCATTCTTATGAGGGCGTCCTTCAAAATCTATAGGTGTCCATCGTGTTCATTCTCATCTGAGTAGATCTGCTGTATGTGCAGGGCTTGTCCATAGGGGGTGGCTTCTTTAATATGATTAGGGTGGAAGCTAGAGAAGTGCAGCATCGTGAGGTTATCTTGGGCTTGCGGTTGAGTGAGATACTGAGGTGTCCATCCATAAAGGAGATCCATGTGTCCAAGAATGAGACATTGAGTCGTCCATGGTAAGTCTGATGGGGGAATGAAACTTGATGATATCACTGTGTAGTCATTATAGGGGTTGCCGGGGGGAGGGGGGCACTCAGCAGGTCTGGTGGCACTTGAAGAAAAACCACAGTTAACATTTCGGGTCCGATGACCCTTCCTCCGGAATTTCCTCACAGATGCTGCCGGACCTGCTGGGCCTTTCCAATGGCTTCTGTTTGTTTTTCATGTTATTCTAGACATTTGGCTTGTCTCCAGTACCACCGTATTTTTAATTTTTTGTAATTATCTCTGTCTCATTTTATCAGAATAAAATTCATCCTTTCAGATGCTATTCAGCAATTGACACTTGACTCACACTGTCTAACACGCTTGGACACCTGCAGAGACAATTTTTTGACACTCTGCTCACTGCATTTGTATGATCCTTTGATCTCTCTGCCCAGATATTCTGTGCTCTGAGCGCTTCCCTCTCACTTCATCTGACGAAGGAGCAATGCTTCGAAAGCTTGTGATTTCAAATCAACCTGTAAGAATATAACCCGGTGTCTGAGATTTCTGACTTTGTCCATCTAAATCCAACAATGGCACCTCCACATCATGGCTACCTTGAGAGCAATAATAGAGGGATTGTTTTAGTAGCATTACATTTCTATATTTATACAGGAAGGTAGATCAGAACCGATAAAAGTCACAGACCAGAAATGTTAGCTCTGCTTCCCTTTCCAGACATATTATTAGACCTGCTGAGTGTTTCCAGTATGTTGTGCTTATAGTGAAATATCGGAATGCACATTCGCAGATAATCTCCCCAGAAGATGGAATGCTCAGCCAGAGCAGAGCTTGATTTAGCAACCCTTTGCCAAAATTTAATACACAGCAAACAAACAAATAATTCAATACTTTGTTTGATTTCTCTTCCACTCAATCATACCAGCAATTCATATCCCAAAACGATTAATAATATTGTATTTATTCAGTCTCCAAATTTTAGTTAATTTTTAAAAAGCTATTTCCAATGTTCATTCACTATAATTGCCACTGTCATAAATTTTCTTGACAAAGCAAATTTTTTTTTCTCCCATTTTAGAGACTTAACTCTTGCCCCCTGGGGGTGTCAGAGCAAGCAAACCCATTTCCCAAGAACTGATTAAGACCAAAACAACTTGTTGGAATAATTTCATCCTAAAGGGTGAAAAAATGTTGGAAGACAACTGGATTGATTATGTAGTTGACTGGAAGTACTGGACCTGCAGTGCTCTGTCATGGAATGTGTTGGCATTTTAGATTTCAATGCCCATTTTCCTTCAGAACAGTTCACTTACCAGCATGATAACATTCCTTTGCATTGCTACACTGGAGTGACAACTTCACCCACATTGCTGTTTCTTTAATAACACTTTGTCAAAGTTCTGGAACTTACTACTTGAAGGCACTGTAAGTGTGTCTACACTACAAACAGTACAGCAGTTTGATAAGGCTACTTATCATCACGCATTCTAAAGCAGTTAGGGATGGACAAGTAACACTGGCCTTGCCATCGATACCCACATCCCAAGAACTGAACGAAAGTTTTTTATTTACAAGTAAAAACTACATTATTTTAAAAACACAAAAGTGTGTCTGGAAAAGGAACAAAACAGGACTGTGGTAAACGTCAACGGCTGATTTTACCTTTTCTCAGCAAGCACAACACACCTGTGATTGTAACTGTGTCAACAGAAGTGGTCTGCAGATTGAGGCTGCTTGTTTCAGAATCAACGTGCATAGCAGTTAAATTCGCCAATTCTTGTTCCGCATCCGTTTGCCGTAGTGGTCCTAGATCTGCTTCAGTGTATACGGTAGAAATGGTTTCACTGCCAAATCTAAAGCCTACACAGAACAAAAACCAATGACCATTATGAATCCCCTTTTGAGCAAAAAAAATGGAAAAATATGACTGCGAAGACTGTGCAAATCATATAATTTTTAAAAATAGCAAAAACTTGCACTTTCTAGGAAAAGATGCAAGATAAAACAAATAAAGGAGAACTCAAAGTATTTGCAAAACTCTGATTTTGCATTGTGAAACCAAAATCATGTGCAGAAATAATCAAAGGAGCTTCAAATAATCAAAGGTTGAATGGTTTATAAAAGTGAGAGGGGAATAGATAAGATGAATAGCAAAGGGCATTTTCTCCATAGTAGGAGAGTTCAAAACTGGATGGAGTAGTTTTAAGGCGAGAGGAGAAAGATTTAAAGGGACCTGAGGAGCAACCTTTTCACAGAGGGCAGCTCATACGTGGAATAAACTGCCAGAGTTAGTGGCAGATGCAGGTACATGAATAGGGAAGATTGAGGGATATGGGCCTAATGGCAGGCAAATGGAACTAGTTTAGTTTGGGAATCCTGGTCAGCATGGACAAGTTGGACTGAAGGTCTGACTCTATAATGTGGTTCAGCCAGTATACAGATGACAATTTGGCCAACCAAATAGCAGTCTCTTAAAAATGCTCGAATTTCAGCTTTTTTTACCCAATTCTTCCCTATCTATTGTTTCCAAGTCACAGTTGATTGGATAAAGGTATCTTTGATTGAGTTGTGAGAAATGAAAATCACATGAAGGTAACTACATGAAGAGTTATCATTGTTCTAGCAAAACGTACATACGCATTTCTGCCTATTATTGAGAACAAAAGCAGATGCATAACTTATAACAGGAAACTAAGTGAAGACTTGGAATAGCAGATTTGAAAATCTGTTTCTTTGAAATTTAATTTTTTTCTGAAAAATTTGTTATAAAAAGCTAATTTAAGTAATACAAATTGCTACACAGTTTATGGTATATGAATTATTTTAATGTATTGAACGAACCATTAGACTTTTAGCATCTGACTAAATGCTGCAGTTGCATCTGGAGAAAATATTTGTCATAAAACGAACTCAGGCTCCATGTTAAGTAATCTTATAGTTATACTCCAGGACTTGAAACATGATGCCAGTTGTTTTTGACCTGAACTTACACAAACAGAAACAAATTAGAAAATACCAAATTTTACAGCCAGGACAAAGTCAGAGCCAGTTCAAAGCCAGATTTTAAAAAAGTGTAAAAGGATCTTGAGGTAGAGATTATTTGAAGGATGGAAGTCAGATGAATTATTTTCTTTCCTATTTAAGCTTTGTTTGAACACAGTAAGGATACCAAAGTAATATCAACTTAGGAGGGAAAATAGGCCCTTGCAGGGTATCCATAACATGATTTCAAACACAAATTGGATAAACATAAACCAGTTAAATACAGACTTGACTTAGCATGATATCTAAACAGCAGATTGGCTTATTCAGCAACATTGCAAGTATCAGTCATAATTTGACAGAACTGTTTTAGAAGTAAAGATACAATTACCTTTAAACTATCCTTGAATTGAGAACACACAGGCCTCTACTTAATTATGCAGTGTTGAGACATTAGTTCTGACTATATAATAATAAACTGACTATCAACACTACCAGTTGTGAATATCTAGTTTATACATTCCAGAAAAGAATTTTAGTTTTAATTTGAATTTTAAGTGCAAAAAAACTGAAAAGCATGGTTAAGAAACAAATAAATAACCACCAATATAAAGGCAAATCAAACAAACCTAGGTTTAATTAAACTGCCTATATTACAAAGTCAGAGTTTGGAGCCCTCTTGTGGTACTGTTCTTACCCTTGAACTAAGCAACCTGGGTTCAAGTTTCACCTCTTCCAGAGGTGTGTAATAACATCTCTGAACAGGTTGATTATGAAAATAGGTTGATTTAAAAAAAAGGTCAGAGACTATAGTTTAAAAAAAACTTGGACAATGACTGATCAATTTGCAAGCTTGTAAAGAAGTTAAAAAGGCCTGGCAAAAGGGTAAAACAAATGCCTTTAGAAGTGGATTTTATTGAAGAAACAAAGAGTTCTGCTGAAGGCAAAGCAATCTGCTCACATTTCTTGAGCTGGGGCGGCACTGGTAAAGTGGTAACATCACTAGATTAGTAATGCAGAAACCCAGCTTAATGTTCTGGGAACATTGGCTCGAATGTTGCCAAAGACAGATGGTGAACTGAAGACTGGAATCAAAGAAATAATCAGTTTAATGACGACTATGCAATTATTGCCAACTGTTGTAAAACCCCGTCTAGTTTGCTAACATTCAAGGATGGAAATCCACCACTCTTGCCTAGTCCTGCCTACACGTGACTCTAGGTTCACAGCAATATGGAGACTCTTAACAGCCCTTTGAAATGGTCTGGCAAGCCACTCAGTTCAAAGGTGAGGCTTACACAAACACAGAAGATGGGAGGAGAACACCATTTGACCCCTCAAGCCTGCTCTAACACTCAGGATGATCATGAGCTCAAAACTGTAAACCCACCCTATAACCCTTAATCCTTTTAGTCACAACAGCTATATCTACCTTCAACTTGAAAACATTCAATGTTTTGGCCTGAACCGCATTCTGTGGAAGTGAATTCCACAGGCTCACCACTCTCTGGGTGAAGAAATTTATCCTTATCTTAGTCCTAGGTTTACCCCTTATCCTTAATACCCCTCGGTTCTGGATGCTCCCACCATCGGTAACATCTTGTTTCATTTACTAGGGTAGTCCTGTTAGAATTTTATAGGTTTCTAAACTCAAGTGAATACAATCCTAACCAACTAAAATCTTGCCTACATGGCAGTTCTGCTATCCCAGGAATCAATTTGGTAAACCTTCGCTGCACTCATTCTATAGCAAGAACATCCTTTCTCAGATATGGAGGCCACACCTGTATCCAACATTCCAGATGTGCAGATAATTGCAGAACACATCCTTGTTCCTGTACTCGAACTCTCTCAATATGAAGGCCAACACACAGTTATCCTTGTTTACTGCCTGCTTCACCTGCGTGCTTACTTACAGCAACTAGTGCACAAGGACACTTTGGTCAGAGAGTCATAGAGATCTACAGCACAAAAACAGACTCTTCAGTTCATCTTGTTCATGCCAACTAGTTATTCTAACCTAATCTAGTCCCATTTTCCAGCATTTGGCCCATATCCCTTCTTATAAAGATGTGGGTGCATTGTACCTTTAAGAGAGAAAAGCTAGCAGAACTATCTGACAGCACCAAGTGTTCTGAATATAATACAATGTAACATGTGGTTCAGCAGCTAGTGTAGCTGATTGCCAGGAGACAAAAAACAAATTTGAATTAGGCCAATCAATTTAAATTATACCTCAAAAAAAAACCCCAAACTCCAATCAAGTTTGGATTTAGTATATTGACAATAATAAAAGCCAATGAGACAATCATTAGGGGTATAAGACTGGAAAAAATTGAACAGTTGAGGGAAATCTGCCAAAGGACCAACAGATGTCAGCTGTGAGTGAGAACTCTCTGTCTAGAGAAGGAATTTTCACACAGAAAAACATCAACACCGACCTGGAGAGCAAATCCACAGAGGCAGATATAAAAAGAAGATTCAACCGCTGGCTGGTTTTGAAATTTAAATTTTTCACTAAACTTTAATCGGGGGTTTTATCAGACTAGTATTATAGAAGGGAAAGTAAAAGATAGATTAGAGGAAGGAGTTGTAAATAGTTGTTAGTCAATTATTCTCTGTCATACTTTAAGAAATAAAGTTGTTAATTTTTACTTTAAATACTTCTTGGCCTCTCGAATCTTCACTTATTACTGCATGGGATAAATCTATTCTGCGTTGCTGGCTTAAATTAAGCAGGAGGGTTTAACCCATGTTGTAACAGTATGGGGGCTCATCACTGTGCTGTGAAGTTTGTGAGGCTTTTGTCTGTTATTTGAACAATTTGGGTGCTGAATTTGTGATTTGAACTGGTTTAGACAGATTTGAATAGATTTGGGGGTATGCAAAATCCCAGCAGATTTAAACACAGGTTAGTGTCCTAGATTGTTAAGTAAAACGTAGGTGAGGCAATTTGTTTAATTTTGGTGATTTGTCGTTGATTAAATTAAAAGTGAGACAAATGGCTCTTAAAATTGCAAAAGATGCTCTGGGGTTTGAAGATGATTCTCAAATTTGCTAAGGAAGTTTAGAAGGAAAGAAAAAAGCCATACTTAAGTTCGATTTGGGTTTAACCAAGGACAAAAGTAAAGCTGAAATTGTAAGGAAGGTACTCACACAATTTGGTGTATCAGAGAAACAGACAAGTGCAGCAGAGGTAGAAAAACTTAAATTACGCTTGAAGAAAATGGAGTTAGAAGATAGAAAAGGAGGAGAGAGAGAGAGAGAGAGTGAAGAAAGAAGGAGACAGAGAAAAGAGAGGGAGAAAGGACAAAAGAGAAGGTTCTTAGACGAGCAAACAGAGAGAGAAGAAAGATAGAAAGAGAGGAGCGAGAAAGAAAGAGAGAATTTGAAAAGTTGCAACTTAGTCAGCAAAGTCAAGTTAATAGGATGGAGATTAAAAGAGAAGGTAGTGATATATATAAACATGTCAAAACTCTGCCACATTTTGATGAGAAAGATGTTGAAGCCTTCTTTATTTCATTTGAAAAATTGTCGAGGCAGATGGAGTGATCTGAGAATTTATGAATAATGCTACTTCAGACTAAATTGACAGGCAGAGCTAGTAAGGTAATTGCTGCAGTGTCAAAAGAGGTCAAACAGGCAATTTTAAGTGTTTATGAATTGGTAGTAGAAGCATATAGACAGCAGTTCAGAAACACAAAGGAGGAACCAGGTCAGAGTTATGTTGAGTTGGAAAAAAATTAAACAGTCATTTTGATGGATGGGTGCATGCTTTGAAAATAGATAAGACCTTTGAGGCTCTACGAGAGATTATTCTGCTGGAGGACTTAAAAAACTCACTTCCAGAGATGGTAGGAATTCACATGGAGTTCAGGAAGTGAGAAGGGCAGCAGAATTGGCAGATGAATACACGTTGGTGCATAAGTTTTCCGCCAGAATTTCAGTCCTGTAGGAGATAGAAGTTGGGAGAAGAGGAGATCCTACGCTACAAAATCAAAAGTAGAAAGCACTGGTAAGAAGTTACCACGGGATAAAAAGAAGCCCAAGAAAGGAGGTGAAAGGCCACAGGGATTTCCACTATGGTAAAGTGGAACATGTAAAGTTACAGTGCCAGTTGGTAAAGAAAGGCACTGTGGAAAAAGATGTGGTAAAAGAAGCTCAGCCAGAGATATTAGTGAAGGTAGTAAAGGAGACCCCAAGAAGAGCCAAGGAGCTGCAGGAGAGTATTCAGCCTAGGCAGGGGCTGGGTATGAAGTTAGTACCTGATCTCTACAAAGAATCCACCTCTGTGGATAAAGTTTAATCAGAAAGAACAGGGGGTAGAAGAACAAGAAATTATAATTTTGAGAGATACAGGATCTAACCAGCCACTGATAGTAAGAGATGAGCAAATATGCACTCTATCTGATCTATTACCCGAGAGTGTGGTAATTTGTGGGATAGATGGACAGAAATTTAGTGTTCCCCTATGTAAGATCAGGTTGGAGTGCCAACACAACACTGGGGAAGTTAAGTGGGAGTGATTGACATGGTGTCAGTTCCAGGAATTCAGTTTGTTCTTGGGAATGAATTAGCAGGATCCAAGGTGGGAATGACACTGCTTGTTGTGGAGAAGTCCAAGGAAGACCTAGAAACTGAGGAGCTAAAACGGAAATAGCCTGGTATTTTCCCAGATTGTGTAGTAACCAGATCCCATTATCATTACTTTTCACTTTGTCCCGTGAGTTTAGAGAAAGATGAAGGAGTTGAGGCTCAGTTAGCAGATACCTGTTGAACATAATGGTGCAGGAAAAACCTGATCAGGTAGAGGGTCAACAGAAGTGTTTACTCTTGAAAGATTAAGAGACTTGCAACAGTAAGATGATAATAGATTATACAAGATATATATGTGGATGCATACTCTGAAAAGGAAGCAGATAATATATTATCTAAAAGATAATATCCTAAGACAGAAATAGAGACCACAGCAGGTTAGTGCAGAGGAGAAATGGGCTGAAGTGCATCAGGTTGCATTGCTGGTAGCATACAGACAGATGGTGTTATGGGTAGCACATGAAGTACCTAGGGGTGGTCACCTAGGGGTACGAAAGACTCAGTAAGGTACAAAAACATTTTTATCAACATCCACCAGAGGAAATACTCCACAATCAAAAAGGAACTATTGAGTTTGGTGATGGCCTTCCAACGTTTTAATGTGTAGGTCATGAACAATGTGTCAGCGACGGTTGTGTACATGGATCACAATCCGCTTACATTCTTAGAACGTTTTAAAAACAAGAATATGAGACTATTTCATTGGAGTCTTATGTTACAGACTTTTAATGTAAAAATCATACATGTTGCAGGTCATAAGAATGTAATCGCAGGTGCGTTATCGTGGATTTAACTGATCATGTTTAGATGAGATTTGTATTTATTTAATGTTTTGTATCTATACAGGTATATGGGAATAAGTTCAGGTGAGCTTATATAAAATTTATCTGTATGTTAAGGTAATGTATTTTTTTAAAAAAAGAAGAAAAAAAGAGCCATCTTTTCATTATGATGGTTCATTTTTTTTTCTTAAGGGGGAGGTGTTATGAAGATGTGAGTGGACTCTACCTTTAAGAAAGTTATTAGCTAGGAGAACTATCTGACAGAACCAAGTGTTCTGAAAAGAAATATAATGTGACATTTGATCAAACAACTTGATTAGCTGGTTGCTTGGAGACAAAAACAGATTCGAATTCGGCCGATCATTTTAAATTATATCCCCAAAAAATACCAATTCCAATCAAGTTTGAAATGAGTATCTTGACAAGCTTAAAAGCCAATGACCCAATCTGGGGGTATAAGATTGGGGAAAATTGAACTGTTGGGAGCAGAACTGCCAAATCAGCATGTGGAGACTGGCCAAAAAAACCTCTCTTAAAAGTACCTTTATGATCAGTAACCTGGAAAGCAGAATCCCCAAGAAGAAAAGAAGACCAGAATAGAAAGGAGAACTGAAAGCTGCCTGATTTTGAGATAAGGAGTCTTATTTTGTAAATCTTAATCTGGGGTTTTATCAGACTAATATTGTTGAAGGGGAAGGTAAAAGGAAGGTTAGAGAAAGGACTTGCAAATAGCTGTTAGTTAATTATTCTCTGTCATACTTTAAGAAATAAAGTTGTTAATTTTTACTTGGCCTTGGCCTCTCGAAGTTACAGATTACTGCACGTTGAGCTGCTGGAAATGGGGGAAGGTAGTAACCAAGTATTTTGCATCAGTGTTTACTGTGGAGAAGGACGTGGAAATACAGAATGTGGGGAAATAGATGGTGACATCGTGAAAAATTTCCACATTACAGAGGTGGTGGTGCTGGATGTCTTAAAACGCTTAAAGGTTGATAAATCCTCAGGACCTGAACAGATACACCCGCGAATTCTATGGGATGCGATTGTTAGGCCCCTTGCTGAGATATTTGTATTATCGATAGTCACGGATGAAGAGCAAGGAAGACTGGAGTTGGCTAAGTGGTAAGGAAAAGCCAGGGAACTACAGACTGGAGAGCCTGACGTTGATGGTGGGCAGGTTGTTGGAGGAAATTCTGAAGGACAGGATTTACATGTATTTGGAAAGAGATAGTCAACTGGTTAGAGATAGTCAACATGGCTTTGTGTGTGGGAAATCATGTCTCATTAACTTGATTGAGTTTTTTGAAGTAGTAATGAAGGGGACTGATGAGGGCAGAACGGTGGACATGATCTATTTGGACGTCAGTAAGGCATTTGACAAGGTTCCTCACGGTAGACTGGTTAGCAAGGTTAGATCTCATGGATTACAGGGAGAACATTTAGATACAGAACTGGCTCGAAGATAGAAAACAGAATGTGGTGTTGGAAAGTTGTCTTTCAGATTGGAGGACTATGACCAGTGGTATGCCACGAGAATAGGTGCTGGGTCCGCTGCTTTTTGTCATTTATATAAACGATTTGAATGTGAACAAAGGAGGTACGGGTACTAAGTTTGCAGATGACACTAAATTGGAGGTGTAGTGAACAGCGAAGAAAGTTACCTTAGAGTACAATAGGATCCTGATCAAATGGGCCAATGGGCTGAGGAGTGGCAGATGGAGTTTAATTTAGATAAATGCGAGGTGCTACACTTTGGAAAGGCAGATCATAGCAGGACTTCTATACCTCACGGTAAGATCCAGGGGAGTGAATAAGGAGACCTTGGAGTACAGGTTCATATTCTTTGAAAGTGGAGACACAGGTAGATAGGATAGTAAAGAAGGTGTTTAGTACATAAGAACTAGAAGTAGGAGTAGGCCATCAGACTCTTTGAGCCTACTCTGCCATTCAATAAGATCATGGCTAATCCTGTCATGGATTTAGCTCCACTTACCCACGCTCTCATTGTATCCCTTAATTCCTTTATTTTTCAAAATAAACCTTAGCATTAAAAGTGTTTACTGAAGTAGCTTCAACTACTTCCCTGGGCAAGGAATTCCATAGATTAACAACCCTCTGGGTGAAGAAGTTCCTTTTCAATTCAGTCCTAAATCTGCTCCTCCGAATTTTGAGGCTATGCCCTCTTGTCCTAGCTTCACCTGCTAGTGGAAACATCCTATATAATCTACTTTATCGATTTCCTTCATAATTTTAAATATTTCTATGAGATCCTCCCTCATTCTTTTGAATGCCAATTAATATATTCCCAAATTACTTAGTCTCTGCTCATAAACCAACCCCCTAAACTCCGGAATCAACCTAGTGAAACTCCTTTGCACCCTCTCCAGTGTCAGCAAATCCTTGCTCAAGAAAGACGACAAAAACTGCACACAGTACTCCAGGTGTGGCCTTAACAGCACCTTGCATTCCTGCAATATTACCTCTCTGCTTTTAATCTCAACCCCTTTAGCAATGAAGGGCAAAATTCCATTTGCCTTCCTAATTACTTGATGTACCTGCAGATCAAACTTCTATGACTCATGCACAAGGCTACACAGGTTCCTCTACATAGCAGCATGCTGCAACGTTTTACCATTCAAGTAGTAATCTTTTTCACTGTTACTTCTATCAAAATGTATGACTTCATATTTATTAACATTGTATTCCATCTGCCAGACCTTTGCCCACTCACTCAGTTTATCCATGTTCCTCTGCAAAGTTTCACAGTCCTCTGTACTTTGCTCTGCCACTCATCTTAGTGTCATCTGCAAACTTTGACATACATGGCCCCCAACTGCAAATCATCTATATAAATTGTAAATAATTGTGGTCTCAACACTGATCCCTGAGGCACATCACTCGTCACTGTTTGCCAGCCAGAATAGCACTCATTTATGCCCACTGTTTGCTACCTATTAGTCAACTAATCCTCCATCCATGCTAATACTATGCCCCAATGCCTATTCTTTCCTTTATTGGTCAGAGTATTGAGTATTGGAGTTGGGAGGTCAAGTTGCAGCTGTACAGGACATTGGTTAGGCCACTTTTGGAATATTGTGGTTAATTCTGATCTCCCTCCTATCTGAAAGATGTTGTGAAACTTGAAAGGGTTCAGAAGAGATTTACAAGTTGCCAGGGTTGGAGGAATTGAGCTATAGGGTGCGGCTGAATAAGCTGTGACTGTTTTCCCTGGAGGGTCGGAGGCTGAGGAGTAATCTTATAGTGGATTATAAAATCATGAGGGGCATGGATAGGATAAATAGACAAGGTCTTTTCCCAAGGTTGGGAAAGTCCAGAGTGAGGGGGCATAGGTTTAGGGCGAGGGGGGAAAATTTAAAAGGGACCGAAGGGGCAACTTTTTCACGCAGAGGGTGGTGCGTGTATGGAATGAGCTGCCATAGGAAGTGGTGGAGGGTGGTACAATTACAACATTTAAAAGGTATCTGGATGGGTATATGAATAGGAAGGGTTCAGAGGGATATGGGCCAAGTGCTGGCAAATGGGACTAGATTAGGTTAGGATAGCTGGTCAGTATGGACGACTTGGACCAAAAGATCTGTTTCCATGCTGTACATCTCTATGACTCTTATCCAAGTCCAAGCACCAACAGCCATAATTAAAAGTGCACAACAGCAGATAGGTCATTTGTCAAAAACATACTGATATGTATCTGATCTAAAGATAACTCTGCAACATACATAAATGCCCAGAAAGTCACTTGGGGCAATTAGCTCTGTTATTAAACAAACGTGACAACACGCATTTCATTCCAAACAAAATGGGCAAAGAAAGCATTGCTAGTTGTTCCCACATCTCAAGCGAAAACTGTGAAATTTAATGAAATAACAAGAAAAAAGTTATGGGAAATAACGATCTCACAAGTCATTGAGACCATAATGAACCAGTCAGAAAAGTAACATGCAATAACATTGGTAAGAAGACCTTAAGAAACCAGACATTAATCATGATGCACCGAAACAATCAGAGAATATGATGCACTGCCTGATGTTCAGGGACTCCAGTGATAATGCAGAGATAGTGGCAAGCAAGAGTTAATAAGCAATAACTTTTATCTATACACCTTATTGCTAAAGGAATATTGACTTTAGCTGACGAAACATATCAAAGGACAGTGCCACAGTGGGCCAGGAGGCATAAGCTAGTGGTTGAAGTGGATTCTTTACAACTATCTTTGCTAAACAAAACACAGAAAATGCTGGAGAAGCTCAGTAGGGTTGGCACCATGTGTAGAGAGAGAAATAGAGTTGACATTTTGATTCTGAACCAAACTGAAGAAATGGTGTATCAGGCTTGAAATATTAATTGTGTTTCCCTCTGCACAGATGCTGCGAGACCTGTTGAGTTTCTCTCTCATTGCATTTTTTCAGATTTTCAGCATTCACAGTCATTTATTTTTATTACTTCTGTTAAGAAACCCATTTTTGTATTAATCTGGTTAACCAAATGAATTCTGTGAATCTCGTAAAGAAAAGCCTCCACCTGGCATGTTAGTAACTAGTTGGAATCTATTATCCCCTTCTGAATATTGATTTGCCCAGCTCACTTGAGAATTATAATTGACTTAAATCTTACATTTCAGTTAATGCAAACTCCAGATCTTCCATCTGCATCATGTCGAGACCTACATGCAGCATTTATTTGCATCAAGATGACATTTCTATTCATTTACTAAGTGCAGATTAACCAATTCAATTAAAATTGTTTGACTCCTATAAAATGTACAGGACACTTCGATGAGCAGCATAATTCTTTCTTGCTTGGCACACAAAGTGAATATCAAATATTGGCAAGCGATGCATCAAGAGAAGATGTATGGTGAAATAGACATTCACCACTTCAACTTTTTGCGAAACATTGTATATCTAAATGGCCTCTTTGAATGAGATGACAGCTCAAAAGTTCAGTAAATATCCCAGATACATGGTACATTGACAGTACATTAAATAGCTGCGTAAGAGAGAAGATTCTCACTACATCAAGGTGGATGGAATTTGGATTCACTTTTAGAAATCAAAGGAGATTCACATCATCATAACTTATATCAATCCAAAGCTGGAGTTATTTACATTGAAATTCATAAATTTATTTCAAAGGTAAAGTAGGTCATGCAGTTTATTAACAAAAACAATACACTTTAAAACTTGAACAGACATCCCACAGTGAGTAAATACTTACCCTCAAATTTTCGTCCATCATATTGGAAAGCATTGAAAGAATCCGAATGGCTGTCAGAACTAATGAGATCACTACTTCCAGCACTGGCCGGGGAAGTCCATTCGGATGGGATGCCTGGGTCATCTACTGGTCTGGTCTGGTTCTGTCGGTTCAACAAATCAGGAAGATCTTTTGGCACTTCCAAACTACCAGGACTACTTCCTCTTCTCAAAACATTCTAATACAAAAAAAATTATGTTTTTTTTACCACTTTCAAATTGATATAGCTGGCATAGCTTAATTATGTTCCAGCTGAGGATGAAAATAAATCTAATAAGATAATTTATTGATTTAATAATCAATTCAGTGATTTTTTAAATGATATTTAAAAAGGAGTGTTATAAATCGAAGTAATTGTTATTAATAGTGTTAACTATTTCAGTTGCAACAATTTTCACCTTCAGACCTGTTGGTCAAGAACTCATTCAATGGCTCCCTGATTTAACTTCAATAACAAGGTAGCACTACAACATAAACTGCCAGATAAATTTGCAAAAGCACTGTTTGGAACTAAATCAAGTTATAACAAAACCAATTCATGTGCATTGATTTGAAATGTGGAACCGCAATAAAATTTTAACTTGGATTTTAAGTGAAGGAATCCATTGGCTTAGTGGGTAAACATTGTAGATCACTGCAATATTAATTGTTAATGTCAGAAAAGTTCAGATTCAGAATCTTTGATCTATATTGAATTATTTATTCTTGGTTATAATTTACAGGTGCTCATTATTCCTTGTGCATGATTTAGGTAGAATTGACAAAATGCTCAAAAATTTATTATATTCTTGGAAGTTGCCCAGAAAAACTAAGCATCTCCAGAACAAAAAAGACAAGACAAAAGATCAACTTATAAAGTTGGAGTATCAATATTGCATTTTAAAAAGAGCTCTACTTGCTATGCTTTAAAATCATTAGCAAGAAATAGAAATAAAAGTACAGGCACAGGAGACTGCTGTACTATTCAGAGAAAGTGAGGACTGCTGATGCTCAAGAGTCAGAGTCGAAACGTGTGGCACTGGAAAAGCACAGCAAATCAGGCAGCATCTGAGGAGAAGGACAGTCAACGTTTTGGACATAAGCCCCTTGGATGTTGCTTGACCTGCTGTGCTTTTTCAGCACCACACTGTTGTATTACTGCCAACTAAACAAGGTGTTATGGTCCACAACAAAATAAGCAACATAGTGGATAAGGCTAACAGATTACACAAATTTTTTAAAAGAAAAAGTAATATTATTTTTGTATCTGAGACTTTGGGTTGGAGAGAATAAATAATTTTCAATCTCTAAAGTTGTCTGAATTTCTTTTTAAGAAATATAAGTATTGTTCTATAAAAATAGAAAATAAGCATAAAAACAAATCAATTTTTGATATGAGTGGATCATTCAAAATCTCAATTTTGTCAATTTGAATCACTTCAAATTACTTTTAATTTCTACCTTCTTTTGCTAACTTTGTTCCCGACCTGTTAAAGGCACTTGATTACTTCTCAACATGCTCTATTTTCTGACAAGACGTCCATTTGGACAGGACACTATTAACTCTTAAAAACTGAAAAACATACAATGTCAAAGTTTGCTGTCCATTTCTTATGTTGCACTAAAACAAATAAATGAATGTCAATTACACACTTAATAACATGAATTGTATTTTCATGTTCTCACTGTTAGCACTTCCATTGAGCACATTCCATGAGTCATTGATTGGAATGATTACATAAGCGGCTCCACCAGAATTTAAAAATACTCTGCGAGTAAAGCTTCTGAAGTTTACTAAAATTTGCTACTTTCACTAACGACTAATTAATATCAATTTTGAGAAAAGCAGTGTATAGCGACTGCTAATTGTTTAGATAATATGATCACGTGAAAAAAAAAATCTGTTGCTGAATCATACTCACTTCTTCATGCATGGAATGCAGAAAAGAGTAATGTAGAAAGTATACATAATAGAAGGAATTGCAACTAGTAGCTATAAAATGCACAAGACAAGAAAGTAAGTGGACTTACCACAGAAGTGCCAGTTCGCAATCGTTCTGCTATAAACTCATCCATAAGATCACTGATGTTGGGATTACTATTGCCAATATCAGTGCTGAAGGGTCGGGGTTTTTGATTAGGGTCTTCCTTGTTGACTGAAAGCAAATAAGCCATTTAAATCACAATAACACAACTTTGTAATCAACAAAGAAACATAATAAATGTACTGATCAAAGCAATAAAAGGAAATTAGCATTGCAAGGGTTACTTGCTCAATCATGCAGTTCCCCAAGATCTGAAGTGTCCTAACCTTACTGTATGCATTAGAAGTAATCTCAAATTAGCATTAGCATACTTTACATTAAAAGATTAGTAGAGGTTAACAATTTTTAATCTTTGATGAAAGAGGAATTTTATTACACAGTCTAAACTGTCAACATATTTTTATTCAATATACAATAAATTATTTTTCTACTACCATACTTTAAAATGTTTTCATTTTAACTGGTTTCATTGTGCAATTTTATTTCCGTGAAAGTCAAAAGGTGAAATACACCTTTACAAACACATGTAACTTCTCAATGTAAGACTCTACGAGGACATTGTACTTGAAAAGTCTGTCCCCTCGTGCTGAAAATGTTTAAAATAATCTAAAAAGGATAAATGCAAATTCATCTTGCTACCATAACCAACTACAAACAATTTCACTGTCAAAGATTAACAACTGAAAACCTGCATACATAAAAGGGAGACATTAGTATAGGTTTGGAGGGTGGGCAGGGGTAAACAAAATATTTGCCAGGACATACCAGCTAATTAAAAATGCATGCAAGACCAATAAAGAAAAAGCAGTGATCATTTCCAAGCTGTTTGATTGCTTAAAGCTTTTCAGTTGCATCAAGCCAAACAGGTGCTCCTTGGTGCGTTGCACACTGTTAGTGCTCACCTGCAACTTTCCTTCCAAAATATCCCAAAACATGACTGTAAAGATCCCTCAGTGGAGCCTCTGCTGGTACTTTTCTCTGCCTCTGTGGGGAAACATTTGCTTTCGACTTTGAAAAAGCGTGTACAACAGTTCTGTAAACACCACCGAGGGAACTCTGTTGCTGTATTGGTTCCTGTAAGCTACATGACCTAAGTGTTCCATGACCAGTTCCCTGACTATCACCTGAACTTCCCTTCAGCACTGGAGTACTTGCAGCAGTAATCAATGTTGACTTCCGATTCTTATATTCATTATGAGAAACTCTAGTGTCAAGAGGTCTATAGACACCAGGTTTCACTGAATCAGTTGGTGCAGAAGAGCCACTGCTGAAACCACCAAGTCTTCGAAGTCTTAACTTCCAATGAGCTTCCTTACTGTCCAACTGACTGTGGAATTGTACAGACTCAGTCGATGGCCTAAAACTAACATGCATATTGTTATTTTTTTTCTTATTTGCTATGCTCAAGTACTGCAGTTCTGGTGTTGCTGCAACAGTGATTTCTTGGTTAGCTGAAGACTTTTGTGCACTTAAAGCTTTAAGTGGGTCAGTAATTGTGGTGCTATGTGGAAACGTATTTGAATACATGCTATATGCTTCAGTTATCCTATTAAGTTGTACAATTGCAGAGGTTTGGCAAGAGGCATCAGCTAGCTGTTTCCTTTTAAATTGCTGATCTGTTGATGCTACCACTTTTCTACCGTCTACCTCAGTTGCCATCTGGCGAATAAGAACTTTTTGCCTCTGTCTGAAATCTGGATTTTCTGATGTCATTTGTGATGAAATTCCCTGTTCAAAGCTTTCAAGTTGCTTGTTATTTTGCTGTTCAATACTAGTCTCTGGCAACTCCTTTTCTTTACCAGAAAATGTAGTAATACTCAAATAATTATCTTCTATATATGGAACAGAACTTTCCAGGTCCTGTACTTTTACCTGTATTTCAGTGTTTCCTCCCAAAATCTTATCTTGACCACTAGTATCGCACATTTTTACTTGCCTTATATAGTCTAGATCGGTCTCATCTACCATTAACTCAACATTTTCATTTAAGGAAATGCCATTTGCATCCTCTCCCGATTTATGTTTGGTGTGTTCCATTTCTTCAGTAGACTCATTAAAATATTTGCGTATGGAAGACAGCAAATCTGCCTCACTATCATCTACTGTGTGTTGACTGCACTCATAATAGGAAGTTATTGTTTCTATATCCCCTACAAGATGACAAAGATGATCATAAATATTATCACCAACTTCCAGAGAATGTTCTGTATTGTGTGCATCTGTGAAATGACTTTCAGTGGACCTAGATAACGAGAACACCTCAGCAGAACTTTGCAAACTTGAAGGAACTGATGAGCTGTCAATGACAGGAACTGCACCTTTAGCTCGTTCAGCTATGAACGGTTCCATTATATCAGACGTGCTGCTGCTTCGTGGCATTGGCTGCTCTTCACGTACAGTGCTAAATACTTCAGAAGTGTTTTCTTCACTCTGAGAATAATGCCTTATTCGAGTAGGCCGGGCCAAAATTTGGGCATCATCAAGATCTTGAAAATAAACCACAATTAATGGTTATAATTTGGAGAAATTGGAATTTCCAGCAAGACATACCATAACCAGCCATCCCTTGCATGTGTACAAATCAGCTCAGGACAAAATATCAAGCTTAACAAATGGAAAGGTGAATGCCACAAATTCTGTACATCAATTCTGACCAAAGACAACCATAATTGCAATAGTTGTAAAATAAAGGTTAAATGCTATCCCACATATCCAATGTCAATTCTTTGAACTACATATTCAGATATTATAATCAACATGCCAGCCTCAGAATTGTTTGGCTAAATGGAAGAGCATTGAATTAACATGCAAGACTTGTTTCATTTGCTTGAAAAAGGGAATTTTCATTATTTACAGGAAACCTTTAAAGGCTTGTGACAAACAAGGAATCATAGAAACATAAAAATCAAACTATTAGACAAATTAATTTAAACTATATTTATTTTCACACTTATTTACAATCTCCCCAACTTGTGATTTCTTAACCCAACTTACTTTTGTTAGTATTACACTCTGCTGATAGGCTTTACTGAGAAATTATTATTTACATTTTAGTAGGAGTGGGAAAAAGGGAAACACACATACATATATCCAATTGTCCATTTTTCCTAATCCTATTAAAATGTTTGCTTCTACTTTTGTTTGAAGTTCTAAAATACCGTGTATGAAGTTTTTTTTTCCCCCACTGATGTTGCTAGAGTTAGTTCTTTATGCTCTTCCTTGTTTTTATTTCAGATTTCTAACATTGGCAACATTTCCTAAAAATCTGATTTTTGCAGTATGCAATCATTCAAGTAAGTAGATGGTTAAGAACATAATACAGTAAAACAGAGGCTGGCTATTTATAGAGGTAACATTTGTGTCAGAAAGCAAACAATATTAATCCTGTAATTTGTTTCCCAATTTCTAGCACAAATCAGCTTCATAACAAATTAAAATTTTTCTATTTTGTACCATTTTACAAGGCCCATTAATTATTACGTAGTTAGAAAAGCCAAGCAAGCAACAAGACGAATGGTAAATAGGCACAGCAAGTAAGCAGAGCTGAACTACCTGAAAGTTCATCAAAAAAGGGGGTGAGGACTAGGTCAAGCAGGTAAGGATTGGAAGAAGTATGGAGCAGAACAGGTGCACTTTTAGCATTGCGCATAGAGGCCGATGTACAAACACAATCACCAATGGATCGGCTTCCGATGGCTTTAAAAAAAAATTAAAATGAAGAGAAAAGAGGGAATCAAAGCAAAGAGTAGTATCCATAGTAATGAAAAGTGCTTTCACAAAAAGACAAAAACTAGGACAACATAAGTAAACTACAGACATACAACTGCAGAAGTCAATTCTGTAACACTCCATGAATTAGGATCTCAATCTAAAAATTTTGAAAAGCCATTAAAAACAGAATTTTATTATACTTTGTCCTATTTTTGTGCCATAGGTATTTAGACAACACATGCTTGAAAAGTACAATTATTTAATTCTAAGCCATTACAAAATTCCTTACACATTTTATAGGTCTTGCATCAAGAGAATCCTATCCTAAAAGTTTCACAGTACATGGCAGTAGATTATTCAGCTTTGTGACAAAGGTATTAGGGTTGTTGGTTACTGTGAAGTGCACAGTTTGTTCATTCAAAAAACCATCCTACTCATTAAAAAAATGACGTGAAAACACATTAAGTAGTTTTCTCATTAGTAATATGCAGATGTAAACATGGATTTTCTCAGTTTAAGTTGATTTAACAAATAAACAACAGTACACTATTCCTATAAATGGTAAAGCCAGGTGTCCAAGTGAAAATGGAATGTTGAAAATTGAAATTAGATAATTGAATAAAATTGATATTTAAATGCATACTAATAACTTGAAATAGACAAATGCAGCTTCAGCATTTTCTTGAAGCATGATGGTAAGTACAGCTAATACAGAAGGAACAATGGGACAGATTTTTTATTCCTATAGGAACAAAGCTAAAACTGTAAGTTGTAAAATGTAGAAACCTTCATAAGAATGAATAGCACCCTACAGATGATGAAAGAGTAAACAGGAGGAGACAGAAGAGCTCCAATGATAATTATGCTTCACAGAGTTAATGTAAACATTAAAAAGACATTTGCATGACTGGTGTAGCCTTGTTTATTGACAAGGATATGTGATGCAAATACGATGATGGTCATTGACAAGAGAACCATATCTGTAAGTTTTCATTCAATGTTTCAAGGAGAGCACTTTCAAATGTACTTTCATCAAATCTGTCTTGCACATATGTGCTTAAAAAGATCTGTAATAATTGTATGCAGGAATCAAAAATGAATGCTTTAAAATCACCACAACAATTTTGGCACTGAGAGCAGGGTCTTTATAATATTGGTTGGTGATACTGGATTGAATACTGACATCAAAGGAAGGATGAGAATGGTTATTTTATCATCCATTAGATAGGGAGGTCAGCATTCAAAATGAGCAGATTTGAAGATTCGAACCAGGGAAGAGGTCTGTGTGTGCAGTTATTAAAGATGGCATGATGCCACAATTGTAATTTCTTCCTTGGATAAGAAGGTGTAATTGTAACTGCTTTCAGGTTTAAGCACATTTGATGAGTAACCATGGGCTAAAACAGTAGACACTGTTGTCTAGGGAGAGAACCAGTAGGGTTTTGATAGGTGAGGCCTTTCCCTAGCTAGAGAAAACTGTCAAGATAAGGGAGTTAATTTTCTAGCCAGGTGTGGTATATGGAGAGACCATTTCTTTGACAGAGAACCATCAGAGTGTAGGTGTTATACCAGCAAGGCATGGTGGTTCAAATTAGGATGTTTGGATTGATTATGTTTAATCCTGAGTTGGATTGACTTTAGGCTAGAAACCTTCCAAAGTTAGGATTTGAAGTTATATTCCTAATATAATTTTCAACAAGGAAAATGAATTTTAAATTTCGGCACCGCTAGCTGGAACTTGAAAACAAATGGTCGCAGTTTGATACAGTGGGCTCAAAGTCAAAATGAAGAAAAGTAGTAGAGATTGGCTCGAGAAAGACAATATAACAAAAGTTGATTCCCCAGAGAGAACAAACATTAATCTTAAATGCTTTTGTGCTGGAAAAGAAAGAGCAGAATTTGAAATAGAGTCTTGTTCAGGAAAATTTTAAAAATGTACAATGATGCAAATGAATGAACTGGAGACTGATTAGCTCCACCTCTTTGGAGAAACAGACAAAGTTAATTCTTTCCTCTGGCAGATTGAGATTTCATGCCTCAAACAGAATGGGTCTTTTATGCCTTTTGCTTATGAAGGTAACATGTTTACTTAACCACTTAAGAATTAGCTCAGACATTTATAAGAAATTTGAATCAACAAACTAAATTAATTTTGGTTAAAGAGATTTTCTGAAAACAATAATAAACACACACAGTCTGATAGTTTCAGTGAGCATGAAAAAGGTAAAGGACATAATTTTCCAGCCAGATTTGGTACAATGGGGGAAGACCATTTCCTTGACAGAGAATCTTCAGAGTATAGATGTTATATCAGCATGGCATGGTAGTGCAAATTAGGATGTTTGAAGTGATTACGTTTAACTTTGGTCAATGAGATTTTTTGAAAACAATAAAAAATCTCAGAGTCACACACACACAGTCTGATGGCTTCAGTGAATACGAAAGAGGTTTCTTTTGATAACATATAAATTAATACCGGGGAAAACTGACATTTTAATGAGCTGTTACTTAAATTTAGGATGATTCTGAGATGCAAAAAGTGTAGCTTAATTTAGCAAGTTACTGCTGGAAAAGAAATAAGATAACAGATAAGCAAAATCCAATAGACAGGTTTCACTTTTGAACAGTATTGTATAATCTATCATAAAGTTTCTTCAGAGTTTATGAATTAAATAGAATGGTAATCAGTAGGACGTGTAAAACTGTATGAGGGGAAACTTGTAGAGTAAAAACCATTCTGCAAGAAGACATCAAAACATGCTGAAATTGCTTCCCGAACCAAAGGGTAGTCATTGATGTAGAAGTAAAGAGATCAGCAATTGAGCTATTAAGGTGTTACTGCTGAGCAAGCTCGCACACCAAGTCATACAGACAGCAATGTAACATGCCCTTACATAAGAGAAGTGCCTTCATGGGTTAACAGCTATTTGGAAATAGTGACTGAATGTGAAAGCAACAGCCTTGTAGGCTCAGAGGTTTGGTACAGGTACTTCCTTTACAGATAAATTGTAATAGGAAAAACTTAAACACAGGGTGACATCACACTTAAAGGTCTCAGCTTAAGCTGTACGATTCAAATCTATTTTTGGCTACATGAGAGACAGAAGCAGATCTCTTATTTGTTTTGTTTCAGGTAAACCACCAGAATAATAGCAGTCAGCAAACTGAAATAACAGTGGATATCATCCTGGCAACCACAACAGTGTAACAAACACCCATTCTATATATCAGCAAGACTACCTGTCTGCATCCTGGGCAGTACATGCTACAAAGCGACAAAGGAGTCAACTGATCAAGGCCCTGAGTGGTACAAGGCACAGTGGAGGAATGGTCGTGATTTCACCAGGTTAGACAAATTCATTCCCCTTCATACTGGGAGTTGCAGGATGATATTGTTAAGAATGTGCATTGATATTATTAACTGGCTAGGATGTGCTGATGTAAGATGGTTTAACTTACAGGTCATTCTGCTATAACGCGCATTTCGTTAATGTGATTTCACTATAAATTGATGGATGAATTGGGGACACTGTTTCTAATGCGCAAACTTTTAAAGTGTGTATTGGTAATAATGTGATTCCGGCCCTATTAGTTTAAATAGTGCTGCTATTACACAATTTTCTTATAACATGGAATTGCATGAGAATGGAACTACTGCATTATAGCAGAACTGACTGTAAAAACATAGTTAATTGAGGTTGGAGTAGTGTCCCACTGCTGTATTGCTTCAAGAGGGAGGCATCAAAATGGTCAGGAACCCAAAGATGACGTTACTATAATATTAGGAAGGACATATAGTTTAAATAGTTAAAGGTCAACTTCATTGAGTCAATTGGTTTGCAGAGGACAAATTTGATCAGCTAGCTGTTGACTAGAAGAATCATAATACTCCTGGAGTAAGGAACGCTATGAACAGAAAGAAGCAGGTTGTGTTCTGATAGCAATAATTCAGTCCTAAGTTCATTGTAGACCTTCAGTACATATTATTAGGCTTTGTGGGAGGTTTGCAAAGTGCTAAGGGTTTGCAATTTTTGGCCAGAGGGATCAAATATGCAATCATAATGGTAAATATGCAAGAAGCATCAGTAATAAAAGTGTTAACTCTAATCTGTCTGAAGACTTAACTGATAACATAGGAATGTAAATTTAGAATCTGTGTTTTGAAACCATGTCCAGACATACACACAAAGAGATCAGTCTGAATAATCTAGAAACAGAAAGTAAGGAACTAAAGGAGCCTCATCCAGCTCAAGGAACACTGTTATAACAAACTGCTTATGTGAGGAAAAGTGCTATGCAACTACTAATCAATTATCTTTTAGCTAATACAGACAAAATCTGAGAATAACCCTACCCAACCTTCTGCTTGACTGCTGAATTCTAGGTACTGATTAGGCACAAAGAACTAAACAATATATATTAATGCAACTCCATGGAGATACAGCTGACATACAGACCATGTCAACATGTTCAACTGTGAAGTACTACTTCTGCCAGAGCACCTGCCTGAATGCCACTGCAAACGTACTGGCAAATCTTCTTGGATTGCCACAATTTGGAACAGAAGAATCAGTCCTTAAAAATGACACGGAGGTCATTAAAGACACTAATTGATGGCAGGATTTGTGTAACTGGGAATTTGATGTACAAATCCACCCTTGCATACAGATCATCTCATGTGTAGGAGTTATATAAATGGCAATCATTTTGTCCCTGCTTCCCACAAGCTATGTCTGGATGCAGAGACCATGCAAAGTTACATTTTACAACTTACATTCTTAGCTAGTTTCTATATAAATGGAAGCATATTCTGTCATTCCTACAGTCTTGGCTATATTTCCCAGCTATGAGGAAACTATAACAGAGGGCAAGAATTTTCAAATTGAAGTTTTGGTGGAGCAGGATCCAATGTAGATTGGTGAGCACAGGGGAGATGAGTTAACTTGGAGAAACTTGGGAGAGCTGAGATGTGAACTTCAAGTTTATGGGGCATGTGAATAAAAATCTGACGAAGGGAGTATTTGAACAACCAAGTGCAAAGGAACATTTCCTTGGATTTGCAAATTGCAAACTTTCTTTACTAGGATAAAAAACTGAAAGGTTAGACTCATAACGAAAGATTTACCAAATGGAGAAAATAAAACCAAGGTTCTGTTTTATTTCAGATCTCAATCACTGCAAAGTTTGGAGAAAAACCTCAGAAGATCTGTCAGCTGTGAAGAGGGAGAGACAGTCAAGATTTCATGAGCAATATGAATTTGCCATAAAATTTGAAGATGAGAGTTTTGGTAGACCATCTCCATGTACATTTGCTACCAAACCGAAGATTTTCCAGCACTTTCTCTTTTTCCTTCTTAAAGACGGAGTGATGACCTGATACTGGTTATCATAGAATAGATGTAGAGAAAATGCCTCCTTTGGTAGGCAAGAAGAAGACAAGAATCATATATAGAAAGAATTACTAACAAATCAAAGTCAGAAATTAAGGAGAAACATGTTTAGACAGTACAATGCCCTACTACAAGTCATTGTTATGGTGACTGCCATTTAAAGGAAAGACAGATAAACATTTGAGGGAGAAAGCAATTTAAGAATATGTTGATGGAGTTACATGAGGTTGAGTGGGAAACAAAGATTGGAACAATTAGGTCAAATTTCTGTGTAAATATTGAGAGATACTATGCAATACAATTTACTATATAAATGCTTGGAAGCAGATTTTTTGCAATGGAGAGCATATGGGCTTAGATATTCAGCTCAGGCAAACCAGTTTGGCATCAGAAAGAATGTGATCAAGGAGGTGAGTGAAATTGATTAGGAGAGAATGAAGCTCACAAGGGCTACAGGTAACGTTTATTTGGATGAGTATTTTGTACTGACTATTCAAAAAAACACAAGAGACATGGAGGTGCCTAGAAAGATATTGATGAGCTGGAACTGGATGTTGTTGACATGAAACTTGATGTGAAATCTTATGGGTTATGTTACTGAGGGACAGAATGTAGATAAGGAAGAAGGTTCCAATATTGATCTTTAGTAAATGTCAGGAATAATGTCACCAGTTAGGGGAAAAAAGCCAATTCAGCAGGTGCTCTGTCTATGGCTAACCAAGGCTGCAGACAAACCAGGTAAGGGCAATCCCACACAATTGGACAATGGAAAAGAGGCACTGGAGAGGAATAGCATCATCATCAACTGCATTTCAAAAAAGATAATGCACCACAAGGGATATTATTTGTATTTATTTAAAAGGTTTTTCAGTGTGATGGCTAGTTCATAAAACGGATTGAAAAGGTTCAAACCTGTAGTTGCAGGAAATATGTGAATTTGGGAGATGACAACTTACTCAAGAATTTGACATGGGAGGTTAGATCAGGGAAACCAGGTTTTAAAAACAGCAGTTAATGACTGTGTCATTATCACTCCCTCTTCAGAAAAAAAAGGACATGAGAGTAGATAGGAAAGAAAATAAGCAGTTCAGGGCTAGGGCAGGTGTGAATATTGACAGACAATGGAAGGAGGAATGCAGTAGGGCATTAAACATCGGTGTGCCCTCAGTTTTAATAATGAAGAAAACCATGAGTTCCGGGTACTTTCCATTGAAGCTCAGGGTTGAACAAAAAAGGGGTTTAATCAAAGGTTTATTTTAGAAAAAAGAAGCCAAGGGTTATCTTTGCATTCCAGGATGATCCTGGAGTATGAGCAGTTTTGGGAGTGAAGAACAAGTTAGTTCTCGGTGTTTTCCAATTGGATGTAGCAATTATTAACTCAATCAGCTGAGCACCACGTACAGAAATTCTTTACTCCCCTGGATTTAAGGGAGAAGAGATAGGGCCCATACCAAGGCAATGAGCAGGAAGAGCTAGGGTTTTGCTTGTGGCAAAAAAAGCAGGCATTAAAGGTAGTGGCAAGCAAATGATTGATAGAAAGATAACTGAAGTTGGATTATGGCAAACAGAGTGTCATACACTAGATGGTCATGAGTTTGAAAGCACTGCTGTATGTCAGTAGATGATTGAGGGAAGAGATTTTTCTCAACAGGTTCAAATATCAGTGGAGCTGGAAGACAGTAGGTGATTATGAATGGTGAGTGATAAAAAGAACTGATTACAAGTGATTGCAGTTATGGAAAGAGGGGCCACACGAGATAGCAAGAACGACAGAGTGGTAAGTTCATAGAGATCAAAGTAGGACTGCAGTAAAGAAATTTCCAAACAAAATATTTTGAGAAGTAAACTAGATAAGTACAATGTTAAATTAAAATACAAATCCTTTGGCATATTAAAATAGAATTAGAATCCCTAGAGTGTGGACACAGGCCATCCAGCCTATCAAGTCCATGCTGAGCATCCAAAGAGCATACCATCCACATCAACCCTCCTACCTTATTTTTGTAATCCTGCATTTCCCATGGCTAATTCACATAGGCTGCACATCCCCTGACATTATGGGGCAATCTAGCATGGCCAATCCACCTAACATACATATTTTTGGACTGTGGTAGGAAACCAGAGCACCTGGAAGAAACACACGCAGACATGGGGAGAATGTGCAAACTCCACACAGATAATCACCCGAGTCTGGAATCGAACCTGGGTCTCTGGCGCTACGAGGCAGCAGTGCTAACCATTTGCCACCATGCCGCCCTTTTTAAAGTTATTAAAGGATGAGTGATCGGTAAAAGGAAACTAAGTTCAGAACTGAGTATGCGTCAAAAATTATATCATAGTGCAACAGATTTTTGTAAAAAAAATTCAGTTACAATACATGAAGGACATGAAATAATTTACATTATTGCAAAAGATGCAAGAAACCCATTTAATCTAACTATAATGTCAAACTGAATATAGAGACAAAATAAAATCATAACAAGAGGAATTTAAATAGCAGTAATTCATTAGCAGATTAACCTTCTTAATTAAGGATACACTTAGAACAAAATATTTGGAACAATTTTGAGAAGTCCTTTTGATATTTAAATTTCACGTACCAATAGTTTTCTGTCGTACTATATTTCTTGCCTTTTCTGTTCCAGGGGAACCAGCAGTGGTGGCACTTCGTTGTCTCATTTGTAAGTGCCCAGGCTGATCACGACTCCAACCACGGGAAAATGATTTATCAACAACTGACTTTTGACATCCGTGACTGCCACCTAAATTCCAACAGAAAGCAGTTAGATCTAAGCATTACATTTGAATTCCTGTAAGTTAACATTCAGTGATTATGCAATTCAATAATTAAATCAATTAACCTTTGTTTACTTTTATGTCTAAACTACAGATTTAAAACTGTGTGTCAACCTGCTGGGCTGAGACAAAAAGCAATAAAGCAAACAGAATATTGTTGCACTTCAATAACATTTAAGAAAGGTCAATAAATTAATTTGTTTTTCTTTTGGCAACTGGTACGTCATGTCATTTACATAAATTATCAGAAAATTATAATAATTGAGCCTACTTTGGTTCAAGGTAAACAACATAAACTAAAGAAAGCGAGAGTATTGCAGACAACGGTGCTGCTTACAGACTCTACAAAACTCCAAAGATCTAAGTAGTCATGTCAGCTAATTTTGCACAGGAACCATTAAATTGCAAACACCAAACTCCCTTTTGATTCTGTGCCATTTCAATCATTTTTGGGCTCGAAGATTAAGATTAATTTCAACATCATCCAGATGCATCTGCCTGATATTTTTGTATAATACAGTTTCAGTGCTCCACTGTTTGAGTGCTCTTGTTCACAAATACTGTGAGATGCTTCTTGAGACAAAGTTTTTCCTATGTCCCAGACGACATACATTCCTAAACCAGGATCAGCAAAGCAGGTCAGCTGGTCACTGATCTTATCATAATTGTACAATCTTTGTTATATACAAATTGGCCGCAGTATTTTCTGACAGGATGATGATCACTGAACATCAACAAATGGTTCACTCATTGAGAAGAATGTTGGAACATCTGAAGCGATAAAATTTACTACATAAGTGCAAACCGTTTTACCTTCGCCTAGATAAAAAAAGGAAGCCACCGGTCCAAGAAGCTAAAATACTTTATAGAAGTTTTTATCTTATGGGATAGGAAGGAAGTATTTTGATGCAGTGTCAGAGACGCCCTGTAGATCATTACAGGATTTGAGAAAACTGTACAGTGAAAATCCTTCTAAATTGTAACTCTGATCCAGCAAAGTCTCCTTAGTCAGTTCCTTAATAAATTTCCCTTCTACCTTTTTATGAAGTCCCATTCAAGGTGACAAGAGTTATGTGGAAGGTCCCAAAGGATTTAACTTCATTTTAGTAAAGTCAATGTATATTGGAAGCAGTCAAAATGCCCTGTTAGTCTTTTTGACAGCCTGCTATAAATGGCTGACCAACTTCTGTAGCAGGTACGATCTAGTCTCTAGATTTCAATGAAATGTTGAAAAGTGTCAATGGCAGTCGTGAGGATGTCATTCATCAACACAGTGTATGTAATCTTAGAATAATAAACATACTGAAATAAGAGACGCTGGTACCCCGTCACCGAGCCACCCTTTATTTACATAGTGCTTGACACTGGACCAGCTTCCTCAGAGCCAGTGCGCGGAAATGAAAAGAACCTCTGGCACTCCTACTTATTTTTTTTTTTTTTTTTTCCTTTTTTTTTTCACAACTCCAGGGTGTCAGTGGACACCCACGTGCTCCTTCTCCAAGGACACCCGGGCCAGGCACTCCTACTTATATCTGTCAGCCAGGGGGCCCTGATTGGAGCAGATTAACTGCCCTAATCAAGGAACTCATATTCTATGAGGCCCACATTGCTGACCTTGTTACAATTATTACATATTACAATTATTACACATCACCTCTACAACCTTCTGTGTTAACTGATGACATCCTCATCAGTTATGTCAAATAACAGAGACTAGAAGTTATCAAGTTCAATCATCCCACAAGTGACATTTTGTTTCTCAGTTTTATCCCAAGCAATGCAAAACACAAGGTTAATTCTTCTTTAATGACTGTAATTAATATTCAATTGAATGCTTTTCCCCAAAAAAACTTATAAAATGTCAAATATGTGATTGCAAATACATGCAGTGTAAAATACAACTGCCCAAAACCTTTTGCAAAACAAAGCATGGTTATACCATACAAATTGCGGCTTTTTCTTTGTACTATAGCAATTAGTATGTAAGTACATACGACAGGTTGATTTGCTACTTTACTGTATGTGTAAAGACTGTATCTTTTTAAGTTTCTATATTTTTGACAATGAACTGAAATGTGAAAATGACTGTTTTAAAAACCAAGGAAGGAAAAGCACATTTTAAAAGCAATCATCCAGTACTTACTGTAAGTGTTAGTCGCATTGTTTTTTTGTTGGAACAGTGAGACAAGTGTAGTTGCAAATGAACTGACACTAGGGAGTACGTACAAAATGAGATTTGGCCTGCAAAAAGTAGCTGATTGGTCTGTACACAGAAAATCAGTTTGCTAATGGCAATGACTTTCTGCTGTCAACAAGTATTAAAATGTCTGAGAGATAGCTGAACAACTTGTTTGTGTGAACGAATTGGTCAGAAGCAGAAGAGAGGTGCTGTGAAGAGACATCTCTGCAATTAAAAAAAAATACACCTAATGCCAGAAAAACAACAATTTAATTTTCCTTACCAGTTGCTGTAAGCAATTGCTTTTAACCAATAAGTTGGGAGACCTGAAAGTTTGTGAACTAGTGCAAACAATGAAAGTATGTGCAGAAGAGAGATCAAACAGCAGCAAGTCCTGGCAAGCCAAAAAGGATCATCTCCGTGAACATCATGGACAGGGATTACTGAACTATCTTCCTGGTTTTCCCTCCACCTATAGTTTTTGTGTTTGTGCATGTGCACATAGGGGGCAGTTTTATAAGGGGAGGCCAGAGATTTGGCCAGAAGAGAGTTGTTTGTTGTTATTTCATTGTTGTTTACCTGTAGCTAGAAATTATTTATTTGCAATAAATAGTAATTCTTGTTAAGTATAGAAACCTGTTCATACTTTCTGGATCTAAAAGACAGATAAATCTGAAAATTTGTGCACTTTGGTAAAATCTTCAATTTTACAATGATTCTAGGAATAGTAGGGCTTGATTCCTTGCATGCTGTCCCAATGAGGCTTGATAGGAACATGCTAAGCACATTGTCACAGGTGAAATCAATAACTAACACCCATTATATATTGACAATGCTAGAATACAGTATTATAACATGACTAATTCAAATTAATCCTCATTGCAGACTGGGTAAAGATGGTAGATTTGCTTCACTAAAGGATTCTGGTGAATTAAAAGCTGCAGTCACGTTGTGATGGAATGCATAGTTTGCACAGTCCAAGTGACATACCATAGTCTGGGGAAGGTGCCAGAATCAAGCCCTGGAGAACAGAGTGAGAAGTGGGTATTGACATATAACTAGTACTGAGAAAGAGCAACAGTGAGCTTGAGACTAAGTGCAGTTGGTGAATTGGACCAATGGACAAGCCAAGAGAAGAGCTACACTGAAAGAAACTTTAGAAAAATTAGACATTTTTGGGCGAGTGAAATTATGTCTCACAATCTTGATTGCGTTTTTTGAGTAAGTAACCAAGAGGATTGACACGAGCAGAGCAGTAATCATTACTTACTTGGATGTTAGGAAAGCCTTTGATAACGTTCCACATGGCAGACTAATTAATAAAGGTGGATCACATGGAATTCAGGGTGACCTTCCCTACTGGATACAAAATTGGCCTAACAGTAGGAGGCAGAGCCTGATGATGGAGGATTGTTTTTTGTACTGGAAACCTGTGACCAGCTGTGTTCCACACGGATCAGTGCTGGTGCCACTTCTGTTTACCATTTACATAAATGATTTAGATGAGAATATGAAAAGCATTGCTAGTAAGTTTGCGGATGACACCAGATTGTTGGTATAGTGGACACTGAAAAAGGCTATTGAAAATTACAAGGTGATCTTGATCATTTGGGTCAATGCGCTGAAGAGTGGCAAATGGAGTTTAATTTGGATAAATTTATGTATCATTTTTGTTTGTTTTACCAAAATGCAAGACTTATACAATTAAAAGTAGGGCCTTGGGAAGTGATGTAGAACAGAGAGACCTAAGGATTCAGATACATAATTGTTTAAACTTTGTATCATATAAAATAGGGTGGTTAAAAGATGTTTAACATGCTTGTTTTTATTGCTAGACCTTTGTGCATAGGAGTTGGGATATTATATTGAGGTTGTACAGGACATTGGTAAGACCTCTTCCAAAGTACTGTGTCCAGTTTGGTTTCACTGTCATTGGAAGGACACTATTAAGCTGGAGAGGGTTCAGAAGAGATTTGCCAGGATGTTGGGGGAATGGAGCATTTTTCACTGGAGCATAGAAGGTTGAGAGGTCACCTTAAAGAGGTTTATAAAATTAGAAGGGGTATAGATAAGGTGAATGGCAGATGTCTTTCCATAGGGTTGGGGGATTTCAAGACAAGGGGACATGATTTTAAGGTGAGAGGAGAAAGATTTAAAAAGGAAGAGGGGCAACGTTTATACACAGAGAGTGGTTATTGTTTGGAATGAACTTCCAGAGGAAGTGGTGGATGTGAGCACAATGTTTAAAAGATATTTAGATCAGTAAATATCATGAGCAAGAAATGTTTGGAGAGATACGAGCCAAGCACAGGCAGGTGCGACTAGTTTAGTTTGGGATTACGGTCAGCATGGTCCAGTTAGACTGAAGGTCTGTTTCCATGCTGTATGACTCTGTGACTCCACACAGAGGTCATGTGGCTGATTGTGTATACACACCAGCAGAGAATGCTTTTATGCCACCAAATGACATCAGCTGGCAAGAAAACAAGTCCATGTGGCCAGATTCGCTGAAAGTGGTGATGCACTTGGACAGTGAACAGGAAAGAGAGATCCAGGAGTGAAGCTAAATAAATTGCTGTCTTAGTTACACAGAATTAATCAAGAATAACCAGTCACGGATATGGGTGGAAGGTTGTGGAGAACTGCATCATTTTGTTGAAGGTTGTAGAGCAGAATTTGGGAGTGGTAGGGGGAGCTCCTATACAATAAGTCTCTAGCTAATTAGCTGAAGGATAGCAGCTGCAATTCTCTGAGGAAGATCAGAGTTTTCAATGGCCAAGTGGCTCAAATTGCTGTTATACATGTGGAGTACGATACCATAAATCTGAGAGATCCATCTTTGTTGTAACTGTTATTTAGTATGTAATTTATAATATATAGTCATTCATATTTATTGAATATTTATTATGTGCTGATTTTACTTTGCCTGTTAAAGTAAAATTATCAACTGGTTTTTTTGCATTGGAGGTCATTTAAGATCGAGTTGAAGAAGAATTTTTTTCCACGAGGGTAGAAGATCTGTGGAATTCTTTACCACAGAGGGCTGATGAATCTTCATTGTTAAGTACATTTAAGGCTGAGATACACACATTATTAATCAGAAAAGGAATCAAGGGTTATAGAGAAAAGGCAGAAAAAAATTGAGTTCAGACTTATCAGAATCAGCCATGATGTAATTCAACGGCAGAGCAGATTTGATGGGCTGAATGGTCAACTTGTATTCCTACTTCTTACAGTTGTTCAATAAATTGATTTAATTTGGATTTTTGATCTCCATGGGGGTTTGTAACTCTGATCTGGCCTAAACGTGGCTTCAGACCAATAACAAAGTGGAAGAATCTTAACTGCCCATTCAAATGACCTCAATTTTACAAAAAAAAGGGCACAACATCCAGCATTGATCTCAACACGAGATAAAACAGTAAGATTGCCTAACCCAAGCCTTACTAGCTCTGATCTGCTCTTGGAGTGAGAGGATTTATAATAGTTAGCTCAATTCAGTTTCTGGTCATTGGTGACCCCTAGGGTGTTAATAACAGAAGATTCAGTAGGTGTGACAGTTAAACTCTCTCTTGTTTGTCATTGCTCTTTTGTGGCATGAATGCTATTTTCCACTTGTTTGCCCACATCTGAATTTGTCCAGAACTTGCTGCTTTTGGACATGGATTGCTTCAGAACTTGCTGCTTTTGGACATGGATTGCTTCAGTACCTGAAAAGTGGTGAATCATAGCCAACTTCCCTGCTGCACCTTATGATGGACGGAATGTCATTGATGAAGCTGCTAATAATGGTTAGGCCAAGAACACCACCTGAAGAACCAGGGGTCTCTTAGCACAGTGGCAGTGTGCCTGCCCCTGAGCCAGAAGGCCTAGTTTCAAGTCCAACCTGCTCTAGAGATGTGTAGAAACAGAAAATATATTAGAAAGTACATACTCCGAAGGATTCTTACAATGATGACCAGGAGATTAGATGACTGAACTCCAACAAGCAGAATCATTTTCTTTGAGTTAAGCCAACCAGTAGAATGCTTCCCCCCTACCTCTCTCCTACCATTTCTCAATGACTCCAATTTTGCTAGGGTTCCTTGATGTCATACTGTTAAATGTTGCCCTAATGTCAAGTGCAGTCACTCTGACCTCATAGCTGATTGCTGGATTGATTGGCAAGTCAAACATGATTGATAAAAGTGTTGCCATGGAGAATGCAACAATGATGATTGATAATTAACTGTCAGACTTTGCTTAAATTCTAAACCATGCATGGAAACAAACCCATCGATCCAACTCTTCCATGCCGACCTGATATCCTAACCTAATCTAGTCCCATTTGCCAGCAGCCAGCCCTTCCTATTCACATACAATTACAACATTTAAAAGGGATCTGGATGGGTATCAGCTTTCACCACTTCCTGTGGCAGCTCATTCCATACAAGCTCACCCTCTGCATCGAAAAGGTGCCCCTTAGGTCCCTTTTAAATCTTTCCCCTCCTACCCTAAACCTATGCACTCTAGTTGTGGACTCCCCTACCCCAGGGAAAAGACCTTGTATATTTATCCTATCCATGCCCATCATGAAGTCATCCCTCAGCCTCCAATGCTCCAGGGAAAACAGTCCCAGCCTATTCAGCCGCTTCCTGTAGCTCAAAACCTCCAACCCTGGCAACATCCTTATAAATCTTTTCTGAACCCTCCAGTAGGTACATCCACATACTGAATCAGAAAATTTTCTTGTATACACTTAAATTCCTCTCTGTTTAAACCCTTAACATTATGGCAGTACTAGTTTACATTTAGAAAGTTAAAATCCCCTTTTCCACCCTATTATTCTAACAAATAACTGAGGTCTCCTTACCAATTTGTTTCTCAATTTCCCGCTGACCATTGGCAGGTCAATAGTACAATCCCAACAATGCAATCATCCCTTTCTTATTTCTCAGTTCCACCCAAATAACTTCCCTGGAAGTATTCCCAGGAACATCCTGCCTAAGTACAGCCATAATGTTACTCCTGATCAAATACACCACTCCCTCTCTTCTCTTGCCCTGCTTTCTATCATTCCAAAAGCATTTGTATCCTAGAACATTAAGCTGCTAGTCCTATATGTCCTTGAGCCACGTCCCTGTAATTGCTATGATATCCTAGTCCCATATTACTCAGCATGCCCTGAGTTCAAGTGTCTTCTCTGTTAGACCTCTTGGATCAAAATAAATGCAGTTTAATTTATCAGTCCTGCTTTGTTCCTGACTGTTTAACTTGCTTTTTTCCCCAGCTGTACCAATCTCCGACTAATCTCTTTCCTCACTATCTCCCTGGGTCCCATTCTCTCTGCCCCCCCAACTACCACCCCCACCTCCCCTGCCCCCCTCCCCCAACAAATCACGCACCCACACCTTACTAGGTTAACTCCTCCCAAGCAGCTTTAGTATATCTCCATGCCAGTACATTAGTCCCCTTCCAATTCGGGTGCAATCCATTCTTCTTATACAGGTCACTTTTACCCCAGAAGAGATTCCAATGATCCAAAACTATGAATCCTTCTCTCTGCACCAGCCCCTCAGCCACGCATTCATATGCTCTATTCTCCTATTCCTACCCTCACTAGATAGTGGCACCGGGAATAATCCAGATAATGCTACCCTTGAGAATCTCCTTTTTAAATTTATGCCTAACTTCCGATATTCTCCCTTCAGAATTTTTATTTCCTATGCCGTTAGTTCCAATGTGTACAACTAACTCCTGCTGGCCCCACACCCTTTGAGAATATCCTCCACTCTCTCAGAGATATCCTTCATTCTTGCACCAGGCAGGCAACACATCATGCTGATTTCTTGCTGTCGGCTGCAGAAATGTCTGTCTGTGCCTCTGACTACAGAATCTCCGATCACAATCGATCGTTTGGAACCTGATGTACCCTTCATTACATATTAGCCAGTCTCTGTACCAGAAACTTGGCTGTTCGTACTACATTGCCCTGAGAGTCCATCAACCACTACATTTTTCAAAAAACAAAACATGCTTGTTTGAGATGGGGATAGCGACAGGAGACTCCTACATTATCTGCCTCCTTCTCCTACCTTTCCTGGAGGTAACCCATCTACCTGACTGTATTTGTGGCTCTTCTCCCTTCCTATAACTGCCATCCATCACACCCTCTAGCTCCTGTAAATTCCTTATTGCTTCTGCCACTCCAATCGATCCATGCAATATGATAGGATCTGCAACCAAAGATACTTACTGCAGAAATAATCATCAGTAACATGGAAACTAATTTCCCAAATACAACAGGAAGAACACATCACTCTACTAAAGGCCATCTTTGCACCATTACAATGTGCAGACCCAGAAAATAGCAGTCTTACTGCTTTAACAAAACACTGCTCCAAGCTAACATAGTACCTATGTTTTGTATTTTTAAAATTTAATCAACAGGCAAATCTCAATAAATCATGCAATCAAAAAGAACATACTCTACTCACTGTTATAAGTTTACGAAAAAAAGAGCAAGGTTACACTTAAAAACCATGCAGTTATCTGCTCCTGTGCTGTGAGTTCTTTTATATAGGTTCCTCCAAAGTCAGCTGTAATTTTCATTGTTTGTTAATTTTTCTTACATGCACTCCAATGTCCAGAAATACTTAAACTCAAACAGCAACGGCAGTAGCTGTGCAGATTCACTGCTGTATCAGACAGCAGTACGTTTCTTTCTCTCGCTCTCTCACCGAACATGTAGTGTTTTGTGTCTCTTCCTCCTTTTTAAAGTGCCATTGTTTTGATAGTTTTTTTTCCCCGAAGGTCTAAAACAATGCAACAGCTTATAAAAATGTAATTACTGCTCCTAGAATTCGAGGAAATCAGCTCCAATGCCTAAAATGCTTCAAAAATAGGAGCAGCTCTTACAGCCACAATTTTTTTCCCATTAATTGACTTTACAGACGTTTGTAAAACCAGGAGGAGCATAGATAGAGTGAATAGCCAATATCTTTCTCCCAGGATAGAGGAGTCCAAAACTAGAGGGCCTAGGTTTACGTTGAGAAGGGAACAATTTGAAAAAGACCTGAGGGATAACGTTTTCACCCAGACTGTGGTGCGTGTAAGCAATTAAGCTGCCAAAGGAACTGGTGGTTGCAATTACAACATTTAAAAGGAATCTAGATAAGTAAATGAACAGGAAGGATTAAGGTGGTTATGGGCCAAATGCTGGCAAATAGAATTAGGTCAGTCTTGGATGTTTACGCAGACAAGTTGGACCAATGGGTCTGTTTCTGTCCTGGATGACTCTATGACTCTACAACTAGCTCTCTGAACAGAACATAAAGACGACTGTTGCTTAAATTTGAAGATTAAAAGCAAAGCAAACTATTTATGACAGACAAATGCAATGTTAATAGACACAGCTAAAAATAATAGTGGAACTAGAAGAGTATACAGGCAGTATGAGAAAACTTGAGAGGAAAATCAGGAGGGTAAAAATGGGCATGAGATTGCTTTGGCAAAGAGGATTAAAGAGCATCCAAAGGGATTCTACAAATACATTAAGCACAAAAGGATAACTAGGGAGAGAACAGGGCCCCTTAAAGAAAACCAAGGCTGCCTATGTGTGGAATCGCAAGGGATGGGGGAGATACTAAATGAGTACTTTGCATAGTGTTTACTGTGGAGAAGAATATGGAAGACAGAAAATGCAGGGAAATAAACAGCAACATCTCGAAAAACGTCCATATTATTGAGGTGGTGGTGCTGGCATCTCAAAATGCATAAATGTGGATAAAACCCCACGACCTGATCAGGTGAACTCTGTGGGAAGCTGGGAAATTGATTGCTGGGCCCCTTGCTGAGATATCTACAGGTGCAATAACTACAGGCAAGGTGCCAGAAGACTGAACATTGGCTAACTTGGTGCCAGTATTTAAAAAAGGTGGTAAGGAAAATCCAGGCAAGTAGAGACAAGTGAGCCTGGCATCATTGGTGGGCAAGTTCTGCAGTGAACAAGATGAATCAGGAGCTGAGCTGACAACAGTACAAAGGTTTAGTGATAGCATGAATATGTAGTTGGAAGCATATCATTGGAAAAATATGACATCAGGTTTGTGAAGTTCTGGTTCAATGCCAGAGAGTTGCAAGGGAGAGGAATGGAATTGGTGGCAAGGGAAAGGAATTTGAGATGGGAATTGAAAAAAAGTGGCTCTAGGTTTCCTAATATTAAAATTAAGAAAACTCTTGCTCATCTGGCAGTAAATGTCAAACAGTATTGCCAATTTATAGACAATGAAGGGAGTGGAGAGAAATGGTGTCAAAGTGGGACTAATTGTCTTTTGCGTACTTGAGGAAAATGATACTGCTATTAAATAATGTCACGGAATAAAGTGGCCATTCACCTGGCTTTACAAAAGACAGTCCAGTTTTTAAGATGATCTCTACAGTATTGGTTACCCTTATGTCTGGCATTTTCCATTTTATAAAAAGAGCAATGTGTATAACTACAAAGTGTAGCCATGTGTATAGTACCTGTTATTTTGAAAATGCAGCGTCACATTCATTCTAGCAATGTAGACAGAGGTTTGTCCAAAAAGCCATTTCTCTTTAAATTAATCAAGACTGAATAAGTACATTTATGGTTCCAATTAAGACAAACTGCTTCAGGGAATGTTTGCATATTTAAATTTGAATATTTTTGTGATTTATTTTTAAAATTAAAAAATACAAATCTTTTCTCTGAAACACAAGTTGAAGTCATAGGCTTACACTTGTTAATCAAACAATGATTTTAGTTTAACTAGGTTTGAACATTATTCTTAAGTAACACCATTTTTATTTAGTCTTTGCAACGCCATAAACTAATTCCTGAAACCGCCACGTTAATTTTAAAATTACATTTGATGTGCCTATGTGGAATTTGGCAGGTGAATGTGCGGTGTTCATTGAACTAAGGTCAGTGGTTGCCCCAGCAATTGAGCAGCTTGTAAATGAGAATGGTATATTCTTCAGTAATACCAGAAGTAAGTAAACGTTTGTTAAACCTTTAAATCACATTAAAACAATATCTAATAGTTAACTATACCTTTTCCTTTGTGTTTTTTCTGTTTTTGTTCACTCAATTTGTCTAAAGGAAGATCATGTAAGTCAAGGTTGTACAAATTCCGGGCGAGCACTTTGGTCAAGGTTTCCATTGTCATTGCCCATTCAGTAATTAGTTCTTCCCAGCATGTAAGTGATGACAACACCATCAGCAATTCATCCCACAGCTCTCGTGAAACATATACGTCCAAATTTGCTTTGATCCAGGCTACTATTAGTGTCTATAAACAGAAAGAGACAAAAGAATGATTAAAAAGTGAGCAAATTATGCAGATACAAACTGTTAAAATAGTTTTACTAGTTTTCCTTTAAATAATAAAGTTATTACATGCAACTTGCACAATGAGTTGTGCTTAAATTCCTAACTGTTCATTGCATTTCCACATTACGATGAACTAAAACATACAAGAAAACATAGCTGTACAGTACAGATGGGAAGGAAGTTTATTTACTATCTGGTTTTTAAAAGGGTACTAAAGAGCTGATACCCAATTATACCCTTTACTTGCTCCTCAAAATACATCTCATACCTTCAGTATGTATATGCAACACCTTAATTTTCTTGGACACCAAGGGAATCAAGAGATGAGGGATCAGGGCAGAAGCAGGATAGGGGAGGAGCATTGAGATAGGTGAACAGCTATGATCTTATTGAATGGTAAAGCAGGGTCATAGGACTGTCTAATCTACTCAGATGCTATTTTGGACATTTGTATATGTAGCTAGATTCTACTTAGCATACACCATGTATGAAGCAAATGTGGAGAGAATAAAAACATAGTAAGAAAAGTATCAACTGACGTATAAAAAACAGGAGCAGAAGACAATCCAGCCCAATAAGCCTGCACCACTATTCAATATGATGTTGGCTGATCTTGGGTTCCAATTCCACTTTCTATTTCATTTACTGTATCTCCCAATTCGTAAGAGTTCAAACACTGTCTACCTCAGTCTCAAGTGTACTCAATGATAACACATTCACAAGTCTCAGGATTCTATAAATAGAATTCCACAATCCTTTGAATGAAGAAATTTCTCGTGATCTCAGTCCTAAATGATTAGGCAGTATCCTCAAATTATGGCTTCTTGTTCTAGGAACTCAACCAAGGGTAACAACCTCTACCTTGTTAAGCCCCTTCAGAATCTTGTGACTTTCAATGTAATGGTCTCTTACTCTTCAAAACTCAGAAGAACATCAAAAGGACATGGAGGAGTTGATGAAATCAATATGGCTTTGTGCATGGGAAATCACGTCTCACAAATTTGATTGAGTTTTTTGAAAAAGTAACGATGAGGATTGATGAGCGCAGAGCGGCGGATGTAATCTATGGACTTCACTAAGGCATTCAACAAGATTAGCAAGTTTAGATACAGGGAGAACTAGCCATTTAGATACAGAACTGGCTTGAAGATACAAAACAGAGGGTGGTGGTAGAGGGTTGTTTTTCAAACTGGAGGCCTGTGACCGATGGTTTGCCACAAGGATCAGTGCTGGGTCCACTACTTTTCATCATTTATGTAAATGATTTGAATGTGAACATGGGAGGTATGGTTACTAACTTTCCAGATGACACCAAAATTGGAGGTGTAGTGGACAGCAAAGAAAGTTGCCTCAAAATAAAATGCGATCTTGATCAGATGGGCCGAGCAGTAGCAAATGGAGTTTAATTTAGATAAATGTGTATTGCTGTATTTTAGAAAGACAAATCAGAGCAGGACTTCTACACTTAATAGTAAGGTCCTGGGAGTGTTGCTGAACAAAGAGACCTTGGAGTTCAGGTTCATAGTTCCTTGAAAGTGGAGTTGCAGGGAGACAGGATAGTGAAGGCGGCATTTGGTATTCTTTCCTTTAGTGGTCAGAGCATAGAGTATATGGAGGTCGTGTTGTGGCTGTACACGACATTGGTTCAACTACTGTTGGAATATTGTGTGCAATTCTGATCTCCCTCCTATGAGAAGGTTGTGAAACTTGAAAGCTTTCAGAAAAGCTTTATACAAGGATGTTGCCAGGATTGGAGAGTTGGAGCTAAACGGAAAGGCTAAATAGAGAGCATAGGTTTAGGATGAGGGGGGGAAAAACTTAAAAGGGACCTAAGAGGCAATTTTTTCACGCAGAGGGTGGTGCTTATATAGAATGAGCTGCCAGAGGCAATGGTGGAGGCTCATACAATTACAACTTTTAAAAGACAACTGGATGGGTATATGAATAGGAAGGGTTTGGAGGGATACAAACCAGGTGCTGGTAAATGGGAATAGATTAATTTAGGATATCAGGTCGGTGTCGATGAGTTAGATCGAAGGGTCTGTTTCCATGCTGTACATATTTATGACTGTTAGCAATAAATGGCAGACTAACTTCAATACTATAAAGAAAATGGAGACACAGTATAAACTAAAGGGTTAGTCGCAGCAGAGGGGCATGTGCGTATAAAGGCATAAATTGTTAAAACTTGACAGGACAGGTCGGATAGCTGTTAATGAAACATTCCGTTTTCTACACGTCATTAATAGGGGCATGGAGTAAAAGAACAGGGAGGTTTTGTTGGACCTGTGTGACAATGCTGCTCCTTTGACAAGGTTAGGTTTTCCTTGTTTTTCTTTCCACAGGGGTCATAAAAGCATAGATTCCAATATGTCTGGTTTGCATGGATTTAGGCCCAATTTAACTAAAGCTAACAGATAGTTCCTCAGACAAAAGGCTTTCAAGTTAAAAAAAAACTTGTACAATGAAAGGGGAACGGCCAGTTCTCCCAGCTCAGCTTTTCTCTGGCTGAGTTTGGTTTTAGCAATTTGCATGTTCAGAGCTCCTGGGTTTTTTCTGAGGCTGCTGGTCCACGAAACAGCTCCACACTGATCCTCTCTTTCTGACATCTCTCCTGTAAGAACCTGTGTTTGATTTTACCTTTTTTGCCAAGGGGGTGTTTATGGGGATGTTGCAAGTATTTGGAACAGCATCACTAAATTGCAATAGAGTTGACTGGGTTTTTTAATAGTCATGTTATTCTAAATTTACTTTTCTTTTATTCATGTGTAAATAAATACTACTTTGTTTAAAACTGAGTGGTTGGGACATTCCTGGAATATCCAATTTATATGTGCTTAAAACAATTAGAAAAGTTAGGGTCCGGGCTACTTTCTTGAAATGTTTTTGAGGGGGGCTGGCCTAGTCCATAACAACTCTATATGACACCAGTTCAATCTCAGCACTGGCAACAATGTGAACACATTGTAAGAGTGCAGAAGAAGTTTATGTAACTAAAATTTCATATCCCTAAAACCATTTATGAGGACAGATTGGAGAAATTGGGACTGTTTTGCTTGGAAAGGAGGTGATGGTCTGATACAAATTTTCAAGATCTTGAGGGAGAAAAAGGTCCCACTTCTAAGAATATCAAGAACTAAAGGATACAGATTTAACATATTTTGAAAAATAAACAAATCCAATGTGTGAACTTCTCTCTCCCTTCCTTCCCCCACCTGTGTTCCCCCCACTCACCCCACTCATACCCCACTGCTCTACAGACACACACACACAGTTGTAGAATGCACTGCAGGAACTGTGATGGAGGCTGGTTTAATTGTGGTATTCAAGAAGCTAGAGTTATGGGGAAATGGCGCAATACTGGTACCAAGTCAAAAACGCTCAGAGAGGCAATGCAGACATTATGGACCAAATAGAATTGTTACTGTGTGGAAGGGTATCAGTTTGCGAACTCCCAACCATATAGGCCCAATTTAATCAGCTTTTCATCATAGGATAACATTCTTATCCTTAGGGATAAATCAAGTGAATATTTGCTCTATTGTATCCAATTCTTAAATTTGGAGACCAAATTCTACCTAGCATTCTGATTGTGGTCTCACCAAAGCATCACATTATAGTAGTATCATGATTTCATTTTTGTACTCCATTCCCCTTCCAATCCATCATTTGCAGTGTAACTTTTTGCACTGCATGTTAAGTTTGTTTCTTGTTCAGGTATAGCCAAGTCTCTATTTACAAGAGACCCTTTACACACCCTTTCAAACCATTTGCTTTTCTATTCTTATGAATGAAGTGAATAACCTCACTCCTCTACATTTAGCTCTGTCTGCCACCTTGATGCTCATTATGTAAACCAACAATAATTTGTGTTCTGGAAACTCTGACAATATTTCACCAAGGTTGTCAACAGAACTAGCACTCGCATTGTGAGCAATAGATGATGTTGAAGGCCGAGGAGATGGTGATTTAGGCGCATTAGCCTCTTCAATAAATTTGTGCTTGCATGCTTGAATGTGGAAGATGAAACTGCATTACAGTTTCTACAGTAAAGCAGTTTTACTGCTCATCAACTTTCAGGACATTGAATCTCTTGCAACCTGCTGCTCCTCATCATCAGCTGATTTGGTATCCACAGATTTCTATTCATCAAATTTTAGAACCCATTCAGTACCCTAAAGGTGAGATAAGGGACATGGCTCTGTAATTTACTATTTTTCATAAAATTCCTTCACACTTTCCACTAGCATACATCCAGAGGTACATGTAATGTCCGACCTCTTCATACAAAACACAGTACAAATCTTCAAGCGTAGGAACATGCTTTTAACACTCTTGGATTTCACAACAAATTCTTTAAGCTCCTCACTTTACACTTTAAAGGTTTCATTAAAGTGAATAAGTTTTCACTTTAGTCTTGCATGTGAGTCTTCTTAGGTCACAGAGGACTAATAGATGAAAGACTTTGGATATAATATACTCACAAATTCAACTAACCACTTTTCTACTGGTGTCTATATGAGAGGGGGAGACTTAACATACGGTGGAATATACACAAATTGGAACTTGGCACACTAAGTTCAAATAGACATTTTTCAAAAAATTCTATAAATTGACAAATTCGCTTTGAAGTCTTTATTAGTTGGATGAGAATTCCAGGTGCTTAGGTACGAGACAACGAGAAGTTTACTGTAACAGACTTCAGCACTTTCCCATTGACTGAAGGCTTGCAGTTCCCCGTCTTCTCTTTCCGTCCTTTCTTCAATAGCAGTTATACATTTGCTAACTTTAAATCTGCTAAGTCTGTTTCAGAATCTACAAATCATCGCCAGTCATCCGCTATCTTTGCAAATGGAGGGAAAGGGGGGGGAAACGGGTGGGGAGAGGAAATGGGGGAAATGGTGGGTGGGGATGTGTCGGTGGGAGTGACAAGTGGAGAGAGGGAGGGGAGAATGGTTAAGGCAGGAATATCAAGCATGATTACCCTTTATTTTGAGATTGTGCATTGTGGTTCAACATTCACCAGCCAGAGGAGCATTCTATTCTATTACAACCCGTAAGCATCTTAAAATTTGATCTCATGTTTCAAAGCAGCCGAGAATACAGGCAGAATTTCATTAATCACTCCTCTCAAGGCAATCCTACTATCCCAGTGACTTGTCTGGTTAATGCTGGTGTACTTCATCTATGTTAAATTACATCTTTCTTTGGATAAAGAAGCCAAAACTGAACACCAAGCGTAATCTCACCATTCTTTGCTCCTGTACCTAATTCCTCTTGCAATAAAAGTCAATATACAGAAATGAGATAATTGATTCATGCTGATATTTAAATGTACATGAATAGCTTGAGAATAAACAAAATGTAGCACCTCCTCTGAACATGATGGGAAATGTAACCAGTTCTATAGACATGATGGTTGTCTCAGTCAATTCTTGATAGCTAAGAATGGAAGTTGTTAAAACATGTCCCTCCAGAATATTTGGTGGCAGCAGTGCAGGGCATGACGGTAACCACATTTCATGGAAAAAGGCTTCAAAAAAAGTACTCTTAAACTGACTTTTTGATACAGTAGCACCTATTGTGTTGCGTTGCTTGCAAATATTGTGAATTGTGCCTGAATAAGAGACCAACTTAATATAGGCTTCAATTGAAAATAAATTTAGACCTTGCAACAAGAATAATGTGTGCAATTGTAATTTCTTTGGCTTTCATGAGAAAAATCTATGTGCGAACCCGAATAAAGGTTCTTGTCAGAACATTTTCCAAACTCTGTCTTTCTTTACTCAATTAGTGGTTTTGTCAAATGAACTTCTTTGCATTTATAATAATACAAGAATCTTCCAGTGCTAATTCACAAGGTGTGAATCACAACTTACTGTTTGTTTTACTTAATTCTAATACAAGTTGATTTAATACGTCTTAAAAACTGATCATACCCCAAACAGTGCAGGCAATGGGGCTTGAGTGTTATGACAAATAGATGTCAAATTTGGAATTTGTGGTGTGGATTTGGTGCAGACTGAGAATCATAGAATCCCTACAGAGCAGAAAAAGGCCATTCAGCCCATCAAGTCTACACAGACCCACCTCTATCCCCTCACTGTATCACCATAATCCTGCATTTACCATGGCTAATCCATCAGCTTGCACATCCCTGGACACTACAGGGCAATTTTGCATGGCCAATCCACCTAACCTGCACATCTTTAAACCATGGGAGGAAACCGGTGCATCAAGTGGAATCCATGCAGATCCAGGAAGAATGCGCAAACTCCACACAGTCACTCAGGGCTGGAATCGAACACTGGACCCTGCCGCTGTGAGGCAGCAGTGCTAACCACTAAGTCACTGTACCATCTCTTTATTTTCTTTTGTTTCACAGTTTATTCTTTTTATACTTTTTCAGTTTCGAAAATCTAGGGGTAGGCCCTCATCATATTCGAGCTTCATTACCTTCACACTATAGATGAACAACAATAACTTTTCTGCTACTTTATTAGCTTGTATTAGAATTAAATTTATAAAAATACAAGTTGTAATTCCCATCTTGTGAAATAGCACCAAAAGCTTTTTGTTATTAAAAATGTAAATGAAGGTCATATGAAAACATTTATTGAATAAAGGAGGGCAGAATTTGGAAAGCTTTTGACAAGAATCTATTCAGGGTCACAAAGATTTTCTCATTAAAGCCAAGGAAATTCTAATTGCACATATTATTTTTATTGAAAAGTCAGCTTATTTACAGTTGAAACCTGTGTTAAATGTCCAAATCTGTCTCTTATCCGGGAATAATTCACAATATTTACAAGCAATTTAATTCTAGATGACCATTACAGGAGTTACCATACCATTAATGCAACTTAAGAATTTTTTTCAACCTTTGCTTGAAAATGTGGTTGCTTTCTTACACCCCACATCCTTAAACAAATCAAAATATTCTGGAGGGAAAATGTTGCAGATTTTTTCAGAAATATATGGAATAACATTCAACTTGCAAATTCATGCAATAACTTGCAGGAATACGTAGGTTAGCCATTATACACTCCCTTCAATTTTGCATTGTATTACTGATAGTTCTTAATTGTATATAAAACTAATCTCCAAAATCTCAATAAATAGGACATGGTCTCTAACTAATAGTTTCAAAACAAAACAAAGGAAGAGAAAGTATTGTTGCTATGCTTTAAGCCCTGAGTGACCTATTCCCAGCAGAATGAATCTTTGCATTTGTTAACACAACCAGCATAATTTACAAGTAAAATATGACTTTTCAACCCAAATTCTTCCAAACATTAAAACACTTCATTTACTTAGCACAGTATACTTTTAAAAAAAATTTGATCCAGATACACGCTTTACCCGAAAGAGTGGTGTAGCAAGCCTCCCTGCTAACACTGAATTCTTTCTCCCTTGAGATAATGGTGGTACTTGCAGCGGTCGTTTCATAACAGATTCTGTAATTCTCAACAGAACCAATAACAACTGCTCCCTTTAAAGAAAAACAGAAAGTAATAGTCAAGCTATGACACCAAAGGCTTAAATTTTGAGATTTCACTTTCTGAAAAAAGGCTACTTTATCCAGTCATACACCCGATACACAAAATGTATCATGCTTATGGTATCAGATTTGTTGAATAACAGTATAAAAATTCATTTACTTTCAGTTTCATGACTACTAGAAGGAGGACTCTTTGAAGATAGTTGGGTGCTGGTGGATTAACACTGTGTTGGTTTCATTTCAACTGTTATACAAGATGCATCATTCAGAACCTAATGCACACTGATATAATGCATCACCACAATACACAATGGAGCCATCTATGCATACCGAATGGGGTATCAAACAGTACCAACCAATGGGACAGGTGGTTCTCCTATAACACAAGTTTTGTCAACTCAATTTGTCTGTAACGCAATTGGTGAATTAGGAAAAAAAAAATTTAAAACACAAATCCCCGTTGGCTATGACACGATTCCATTCCCAGTTACCTTAAGCCCACTATTGGCGTTTACTTCAGGTCAAGCAAAAGAGGTTTGATGGGGCAAATGTTTTCTGACCTTATTGTTGATATTTTCAAGGATTTTTTTTAGAAATTATTGTAGGAGAAAAGATTTCAATTTCAAGTTTCTCCTCCTTCTGGATAATGCATCAATCCACATTGGTGAGCTTTCTGAAAGTGCTATTTCTACCTCCGAATACAACCTCTCTCACTCAACCCATGGAACAGGGTGCAATAGCAGCTTTTAAAGCTTATTACTTAAGGCACACATTCAAGAAGCTGATTGGCAGAAGCTTCTCCAGATTTTTTTCATGATTTTAAAGGGGTTGAACCATCAATGGAGCTTCCAGCAATCAAAGAACATTGTGTCGCTTTTGCAAAGTAAGTTGGATTTGAAGAAATGGAGACTGATCTACACCAACTTATTGCTGCAGGGAAATTGAAGCTTGAGGTGAAGACGATGAAGTCCAGTATAAGCACCACGAGAACTTTCCACTTTTCTTTTGTCTTCTATCCTGAGGGAATTTGAGAAGCAGTTGCACCACTGAGAAGACAATGACTACAATGCAGAATGCAGCAGAATAGCAGTTCATGTCAAAGTCTTATCTGGCACCCTACGAATAGCTTCTTCAGCAGCAAAAACTAGATGCTTTTTTTAAGCCAACCTCCAAGAAACAATCTGAAGACAATGAACCACAGCCATCCACTTTGGGACTAAATATTTTCTTTCGTCATAATCCTGCATTCTGAACTGGTCCTGAAAGCAATGATGATGCTGATGGTGACCCTCAGCTCTTGCCTTAATACAGTACTGTAACTCAGCAAATTCAAAAAGTGTTAAAATTTATTGTATTATTTCAATAAAATATATGGAGTTGTAGAGATGACAAGCATGGAAACAGACCCTTCGGTCCAACTCATCCATGCTGACCAGATATCCTCACTTAATCTAGTCCCATTTGCCAGCACTTGGCCCTTATCCCTCTAAACCGTTCTTATTCATATACCTAAACAGATGCCTTTTAAATGTTGCAATTAAATCTGCCTCCTCTATCACTTCCTCTGGCAGCTCATTCCATACATGCACCACCCTCTGTGTGAAAAAGTTGCTCCTAAGGTCCCTTTTAAATTTTTCCCTTCTCACCCTAAACCTATGCCCCCTCGCTCTGGACTTCCCCAACCCAGGGAAAAGAACTTGTCTATTTACCCTATCCACACCCCAGCATGATTTTATAAACCTCTCTAAGGTCACCCCATAACCTCTGACACTTCAGGGAAAACATTCCCAGCCTATTCAGCCTCTCCCTATAGCTCAAATCCACCAACTCTAGCAACATCCCTGTAAATCTTTTCTAAACCCTTTCAAGCTTCACAGCATCCTTCCAATAGATTCCAGTAGATTTGTCAAGCATGATTTTGTTTTCATAAATCCATGCTGAATCTACCCCATCCTTGTCAGTGTTTTTCAGGTGCTCTGTAATTAAATATTTAAACATGAATTCTAGAATTTTCCCCACTACCAATGTCAGGCTAACCAATCTATAATTCCTGTTTACTCTTTACCTTTCTTAAAATAGTGGGATTACATTACTTACCCTCCAGTCCATAGGAACTACTCCAGAATCTGTAGAATGGATCATCAATGTATCCATTATTTCTTGAACCACTTCCTTTACTACTCTGGAACTTGGGTTATCAGGCCCAGAGTTTTATTGGCCTTTAATACCATCAATTTCCACAACACCATTTCCTAATAATGATTTCCTTCAGCTTCTCTCACGAGATACCATGTTCCCAACATTTTTTTATGCCCTTATTTGTCATTTTAGCACTTACTTAGACTGTGCTATTGTCTGTGTTCGGCTAACTACTGTTGATGTTCAATTTTTACTGATATATTTGGTGGTTCCCCACAGGGCCCGTTATTTCTATTGCGCAATTTTCTATTACAGAAGGTCACACGAGATTGCAACTACTGCATTATAGCAGATCAGACTGGAGAACAATACATGCCAAGATGTAAATGCATTCAAGATAATCACCAATTATCCTAGTTTTGTATGATCCATCAATTGGCTGCGAACTAGTATTATTTTATGGACCTATCTTACTCTGCCTGAATTAGTATAATAGGGACAGAATGAGTTATATAGTATTCATTTTAACTTGACCTATTTGGAATTCCATAGTTTAATTTTTAAAATATCAGAAACTTCCTGTCACACTTCCATTTACTATATTAATAAAACATCTTTATCCAAAAATGGGTGGTTAAGTTCCGAATTTCACAGATGGTGGTCTGCAAAATCACATGTGCTGTGATATGAAGGGCTTTTGCCTGAAATGTCGATTACTGGTCCTCGGATGCTGCCTGAACTGCTGTGCTTTTCCAGCACCACTCTAATCTAGAGTCTGGTTTCCAGCATATCTTTATGTGAGACCATTTAAGCTCAGCATAACTCACTGGTTTTACTTCCAAAATCAGGTAAATTGCACTTTTCACACAAAGGCAAAAAATTAACACCAATTAACCAAATTAACATTAATTCAAAACTGCAAGTTTACTTTTTGGATTGTACCAAGATGGTAACAACTACTCCTGTGGCAAGTAGTAGCATCCCTACTTCTGGGCCAGAAGGTCTGGGTTCAAGAAGGAACTCGGATCAAGTGTCATCTGGACATTTGTCATAAAATATCTGAACAGGTTGTTGAAAAGTATTGCTTTGTAAACTTGTTCTTTATACCGCATTCCCTCTACTTGCAATTTTGCAATAGACACTACATGAGAAGGAAATTTGCACCATGTTTAACAGCAAATACTCTCATGAAACACTCTCTTTATATTGCCAAAATGTTGATCAGAGACTTGAAATAGCTCCAGTGTACATGGCAGCTACTCTTACGGAACATCTGACAAAGGCATATAATGAACGAAAAGGAGGGAGAAGGTTCCAATTTAGTCATAATTATAGTCTAATTATTATTGCTTTTATGCTTTGGGCTACAGAGTGAGATCGCCAAAAATAATTTGAATGAATGTACAGTCTGTTTAAACATGACATTCATACAACCTGTATGAGCTCTGATTCTTATAGGATTTGGTCCTAAACAACCCTGAACATAGGAATTGTTGGAAAAAGAAACTCAAATCTTTCTAGCTTGCGTTCTACTATCCTGTTGACACAATAATTGAGTTACTGACTGATCAGAGAAAGTTAATCTCATCAATTCATCATCAGAAAGAAGCAGTGAGTAGTATTATCACCAGGCTATTAATCCAGCAACTCAGCAAATGTTCTGGGGAACCAGGATTCACATCCTGCAGTGGCAGATGGTGGAATTTGAATTCAATAAAAATTATCTGGAATTAAGAATCAATTGATGACCGTTCTCTTGACTGTTAGAAAAACAGATCTGACTCACAAACCTCCTGCAGGGAAGAAAATCTGCCATTCTCAACTGATCTGGCTTACATGTGACTCCAGATCAACAGCAATGGGGCCCTCTGAAGTGGCCCAGTAAGCCACTCAGTTGTATCAATCACTACGAAGTCTCAACAAACAAATCAAACTGGATGGACCAGCCAGTGTTGACCTAGGCACTGAGAAAGACAACAACAGAAACAGCCCTGTTGACCCTGAAAATTCTTCCTTACTAACATCTGGGGTCTTGTGCCAAAATTGGGAGAGCTGTCTCAAAGATTAGTCAAGCAACAGCGTGAAATAGGTATACTCAAAGTGTGAAATGTACTCTGGGGGAGGATTTCAATGTCCACCACAAAGCATGACTTGGCAGCAGCACTATTAATCTAGCTGGTTGGGTTTAAAAGGACATATCTGCTAGAGTGTGTCTGCAGTAGTTAATAAGAGAACCAAGAGAAAAAAAACATACATGACTTCGTCCTTACCAATCTGCCACCTGCAGATGCATCCATAGAGTATTGCTAAGAGGAACCACCCCACAGTCCCACCTTCACATTAAGGATAGCCTCCATCGTGGTGTGTGGTACTATCACTGTACTAAATGGTTCAGACTTTGAACAGATCCAACAACTGAAGATTGAGCATCCATGAGATGCTATGGGCCATCAACATGCAACAGAATCTGCAACGTCATGGCCCAGCATATGTTTAGATTAGATTAGATTAGATTATTAGATTAGATTAGATTACTTACAGTGTGGAAACAGGCCCTTCGGCCCAACAAGTCCACACCGCCCCGCCGAAGCGTAACCCACCCATACCCCTACATCTACATTTACCCCTTACCTAACACTACGGGCAATTTAGCATGGCCAATTCACCTGGCCTGCACATCTTTGGACTGTGGGAGGAAACCAGAGCACCCGGAGGAAACCCACGCAGACACGGGGAGAACGTGCAAACTCCACACAGTCAGTCGCCTGAGGCGGGAATTGAACCCGGGTCTCAGGCGCTGTGAGGCAGCAGTGCTAACCACTGTGCCACTGTGCCGCCCACAACCATGTCTCCCTCAACCATTGCCATCAAGCCAGGCGATCAACCCTGGTCCAATGGTGAGTACAGGATGGCATGCCAGGAGCAGCATCAGGCATACCTAACAATAGGTCTCAGCCCGGTGAAACAACCAAACAGACTACTTATATGTCAAACAGCATAACCAGCAAGTGATATTCAGAGCTAAGTAATCACACAACCAACGGTTCAGATATGATCTCTGCAGTTCTGGCACATTCAGTCATGAGTGATGGTGGAAAATCAAATAACTCACTGGGGCGGGGAGGGGTGGTTCCACAAATATCCCCATCCTCAATGATTGAAGAGCCCCACACTTCAGTACAAAAGATAAGGCTGAAGCAATCACAGCAATCTTCAGCTAGAAGGGTCAAGTGGCCCATCTCAACTACCTCCAGTAGTCTTCAGCATTACACACTCTACTCTTCAGCCAATTCGATTCACTTCATGGGATATTAAGAAACAGTTGGAGATGCTGGATACTGGAAAGTCTGTGGGCCCAGACAACATTCCAGCAATAGTACTGAAGATTTGTTGCTCCCCTTGCCAAACTCTTCCAATATAGTTGCAACACCAGCATCTAAGCAACAATGTGGAAAATTGCTAAAAAGTGATTGAATGTGTCATCAACAGTGCTATCAAGTAGAAACTACTCAATAATAACCTGCTCAACAACACCCAGTGTGGTTTCTGCCATGGCCACTCAGCTCCCGAACTCATTACAGCCTTGGCTCAAGCACTGTCAAAAGAGCTGAATTCTAGAGGTTAGGTGTGAGTGACACTCTTTACATCAAGGTCACATTCAACTTAGTGCAGCATTAAGGAGACCTTACAAAACTGGAATTAATGGGAATCGGGAAAGATGGCTGTGGTTGTTGGAGGTCAATCATCTCAGTTCCAGGACATGTCTGCAGGAGTTCCTCAGGGTAGTGTCCTTGATCCAATCATCTTCGGCTGCTTCATAAATTACTTTCCCTCCATCATAAGGTCAGAAGTGGGGATGTTCTTAGATCTTTGCACAATGTTCAACACCATTTGTGACTTCTGAGGTGCTGACGCAGTCCATGTTCAAATGCAATAAAATCTAGATAATATCAAGACTTGGGGTGACAAGTAGCAAGTAATGATCGCACCACACAAGTGCCAGGCAATGACCACCACCAATAAAAGACAAAAACCATCGCTCCTTGACATTCACCAGTGTTACCAACACTGAACATCCTACTATCAACATTTTTGGGTGTATCATTGACTAGAAACCTCAAGTGGACTTACCACATAAACAGTGGCCTCAAGAGCAGGTCATAGACTAGGAACACCGCAGCGTCAGTCAACTCCTGACTCCCCAAAGCCTGTTCACCACCGACAAGGCATAAGTCAGGAGTTTGACAGAATACTCCCCACTGACCCAGGTTGGTGTAACTCCAACAACGCTCAAGAGGCTTGACACCATCCAGGACAAAACAACCTGCTTGACTGGCACTACATCCACAAGCATCCACTCCTTCCACCACCGACATTCAGCAGCAATACGTACTACCTACAAAATGCACCAAAGATGCTTAGATTACACCTTCCAAATACATGACCACTTCCATCTAGAAGGAAAAGAGCAGCAGATACATGGAACATCACCTTTTGCAAATTCCCTTCCAAGTCACTCACCATTCTGACTTGGAAATATATTGCTGTTCCTTCACTGTCACTGGGTCAAAATCCTGGAATTCCCTCCCTAAAGGCATTGTGGGTCAACCTACAACATGTGAACTGCAACGGTTCAAGAAGGCAGCTCACCAGTACCATCTTCTCAAGGGCAATGAGATAGATGTCGGCCCAGCAAGCAATGCCCATTTCCCACAAGTGAATTTTAAAAAGCCAGGACTTGAAACAATGAAAATGATTGCTTTTCAAGGACACCTGATACATTGAGCACATATCACTTCTTAAATTATTTAAATTGCATTCCAAAATATCATTTTTAAAAACACTTAAAGCAGTCAACCACATTTTTGCAGGGTCACAATACAAAATTCTTATTTTACCAGGTTTTCTTATTCATTGCTGTGTGGACAACCATGTATCTATAGATGTTGAGAACACGTTTACACATATCTACATGCTCATCCAGGAGGACTCCAATTTCGTTGGCAGGTTCTAGTAGTAATATATTTGCTGAGTTGGTTATAAAAACCTGCAATATAACAACATCATCACATTATCATGCAATGGACATGGACTTCACAGAATGCACAGTTAAGAGAAAAAGGTATTTCCAAGATTAAATCTAGCAGCCTTCATCTGCCAAATCATTAGGTGGCCAATTCATCAATGCCATTACAAATCTTTAAGTAGTAGTTAACTTTGAGAAACAGTGCAATTTTGCAACTGACTCAACAACAAAGAAGAAAAACCTTTAAGTGTACCTGCAATGATGCCTGAACACCTGCACATACATTCCTCTCCTCTTCCTCAACTTCAGGAGCATTGTTAATTGCATTCTGGTATGATGAATTCCTTGTCCAGCTAAGATTCCTTACATGACCTGATGTTTTGGTCATTTTGTCCTAGAAAATAAAACGATAATCAAGATACATTTGATGTTAGAGTTCTGAAGAGGTGTCACTGGACCCAAAATAGTAACGCTGCTTTTTCCTCAAAGATGCTGTCAGACCGGAGTTTATCCAGATTTTTAAAAAATGTTATGTCATTGCTAAATATAATAAGTTTTTAGTTTTGTATAAAGTCAATTTCATTGAAGTTTTTCTTCTTGCAGTCATCAGGACATTTCAAACAATACCAGTTCCAGGGTAAAACAAACATTTATATTGCATGAGAGGACAGCATTGACTGGTTCACAAGTGGACTCTGATTTGACTGAGGTATTGCCATGGTGAATATATCCTGTAATGTTGATTGATAGGCAACATCCAGGCTTTGTTCTAACTTTTCCCCAGAGAGTTTGATTAGTCAATCAGGACATCTTCTGAAGAAATGAATGAGTAAATGGATGTCACCTGTATTATTGAATTGAAACAGGTGCAGTGTGTGTACATGCTGTTTGCAAAAAACAGGGCCCCATATATTAAAAATATTTGGCTACCATTCTCACAAGTACACCACAATGCAAGCCTGACTGACAGTCTTAAATCTTAATTCCTTGTACATTTGGGGTTATCCAATAAATAATGTATAATTGCAGAATCCCATCTAATGTTAGATATCATAATGAGAGTTTTGCAAGTGCAAGATGGTTTGTCAGGTCAGGTCTGTGCTTAAACAAATTACTCAAGCCTTATTTACAAGATTGCTAATAAAAGTTAATATATGGTATTTGGAATTGTAAGAATCCCAATGTGTATACTGATGATTAAAGTGAGGTTTGCATTACACAGCAATAGAGAAAACCTCTGGCCTATTTCTCAACGCAGACAAAGAAAGGGAGCTCATTTGACTGTTCCATTTCAAATATGAATGTAAGTGTAGGATAGAGCCCATTAAAACAAAGAAATACTTACATGCAGATGCAGCTTTAAAGATCACAAATGTTAGCGAATACATAAGGAGTTGGAAGCTAAGTGATAGTGTTGCAGCATAGATGTTAATGGCTTCTTTGAAGGTTATGTTTGTGAACAGAATGGGCTTCATCCTGTACTCTAATTTGAATTCAAATTCAAAGTGGAACAATTGAAAGATCCTCCTTTGTTTGATGCCTAAGTTATGAAATTGGCTCGCTTCCACTGTGAACTTACTAGCCAGCATCCAGTCGAATTCCTACACTTTTACATTTATGAATACACAGGGCTCTGTTCTTTGCAGACAAAAATAATCTGTATATACATTGCACCTTTTTCAATTCAGCAAAATAGGTGACAGCTATTTGCTCGTTTGTTTCTCAGGTAACGTCAACTTGCGTGGTTTAAAATTTCAACAATGCCTGCTGTTAACAGCCAACTAGCATCAATGGGTTCATTATCCATGGCAATGCTTCTATCAATCAAATCCACTTGCCAACCAATCAACATTCTCCTCTCATGTCAGTTTTCCCCTTAAATTGGTGTACTTGTAAAATGTTCCAATGAGTGCAAGATGAAAAATGTCTTTTTGCAACAATACTCAAAATTCTGTATTACGAAACAACTAAACGTTTTTTCTAAATGATCACCCATAGTCTTGAGCAAAATACTGCAAAATTCTGGAAAGCTGAAATAAAGTTTAAAACATTGGTAACACTCAGCTGGACAGACAATACATGTAGTGATAGAAATAGCTTAATATTTTAGGTCTGTGACCAATCATCAGAACCCCTGAGTGGGACTTGAAACCAAAACTTTGCCTGAGGAGACAAAGAGTGCTACCAAAATGAGCAGTATTGAGATACTTTTCAATAATTGATCACTTTAATTCCTCACTAAATCAAAATGACATGCTTGTATATGTTTAGTTGGAGAACAGTTTCTGTCAACCATTTGGCCCAGGTCAAATGTAAATGAATGGGTTTCTGGTTAATTGCTGTTTAAGAGCTCAGGCTAATGAAAACTCAAGCCAATGGATTTGAGAATGTCTTAAGGTAAAGCTATAACTGAAAGACACAAGAATGTTTTAAACTGATTTAGTTTTGTAATATACTATAAATAAGAGCCCCATGGAAATGTGTGCGTTTGTATGGAATTAAGAGTCCACGGTAAGTTTTGTGGTCTTGTTTTTGTTTTGATTTTCTCAGATGTGTCAACGGGGACATCTAAGACACCAGCATATCATTAAGACATGATACGACAGACATTAGAGTTCACTGAGTGCCACCTTTTCTTGCTAAAAATGTGTGGAGCTGGGAGACAAGCTTTAGAAATCTTCTAAAGTGATTGATATGTCAAAGAATGAATTGGGAGACAGTAGGAAATGATATTAGTAAGATGAGCATTATTTTCTAAGAAACCAATCAGGAATCGGCATACACTACCTAGTTGATCCAAAATTGACCAATGACTGTACACACATTGTTCAAACAGGCCAGGGCTGTTTTCCCTGAAGCGTCAGAGGCTAAGGGGTGACCTTAGAGAGGTTTATAAAATCATGAGGGCATGTATAGGGTAAATAGACAAAGTCTTTCCTTGGGGTGGAACAGTCCAGGACTAGAGGGTATAGGTTTAGAGTGAGAGGGAAAAAATTTAAAAAGGATCTAAGGGGCAACTTTATCATGGAATAAGCGGCCAGAGGAACAACATTTAAAAGACATCTGGATGGGTATATGAATAGGAAGGTGTTTTGAGGAATACAGGCCAAGTGCTAGCAAATGGGACTGGATTAGGTTAGAATATCTGGTTGGCAGGGACGAGTTGGACCGAAGGATGTTTCTGTGCTGTACACCCCGATGACTCTATTAATAAATCTATTAAGAGTTCAGTATGTCTCCGATCATACATAAGGGCTTGTGGCTAATATAGGTTAATACGGTCAGGGCTTCAGTGGTTTGATGCAACATAAGGAATATCGAACACAAAAGAAAAACTTCAGTCAACAGAACAGAATGAAAGATCCATATCCAGTCAACCAATAATTCAAACAAATATTTAGTAGCACCCGAAATGACTTCTACGTTTATTCAGCATTTTCTTTGTATTTGTTATGGGTTTTACAGTATGTATCAAGTTTATGAAAACATTGTACAATTAATTCATACAATTTTTATGACTAAAGTTCAAATGAACTCCAAAATCTTACATGGTTTCTCCACAGGCTTCTTTTATTAAATCAAATTCAGAAAAATACTTGATAAATCTAGGAAACCTCATGTAATTAACTGAAGGATTAAGGCTTTTTTTTTTAAAAGTTAACCTTGTCCACTTGAAAATTAAATAACAAATGTTGAGAACACCAATATTAAGTTGTGATTTTCTAACTTAATATAAATTTTGGATTCAACTTGTAAACTTGATTTTTTGAAGCCTTAACATACAACACATTAAAAAGGTGAAAATGGTGTGCCTTGTATGGTTAAATAATTATAAATATCTGAACTGCAGACTTAAAATGACACACATGAAAATAATGAAGTGGCCACAACACCAAATTATCCTTCCTGAACACACTACTACGGAAAAATATAAATAAATACCCCTAACTCAATCGTTGATGTATTAGCATCTTTAGCTTTTCTTAATCTGGATGTTCCTTTTTAAAAGTCATATGTCTATTATGAGGAAAACGCAGTGCTGCCTTTTTTGAAATATTCCACGATAGTTTGTTACAAAGTTCTAAATCTTGACATGGAACAATTGTGAAATTAGAACATTAACTGGATCAGTCATAATTACGAGGCTGCATATCAGTTACACTAACCCATATTTCTGTAGCAGTGACATAGCAAAATGCAATGTCTATGTTACTTCTGCAAAATGAAAAACAACTTTTGGAGTGCACATGTGCAGTTAAACTCCGAAATCCAGACATTCTTGTCAGTGATCCCAGGAATGATTTTACAACCGCTGAAGAAGTCAGCAGGCAGCTGACAAACAGAGATGGCGACTATCCAACAGCCATACAAGCGGAACAAGGTTAAAGTGGTAGGGAATTGGACATCTTTCTACTCAACAAGAGGAAATCAATGTCCTTATGGCATTGTCCAATCTGATTAGCCAGCAGCTCTAAAAGCTTACTTAGGAGTGGATACTGATAACCAGTCCTACTGAGAAAGCCCAATGGATTTCAGCGTGAAGTCAGTCAAAGATACTCAGCAGGAACAAGTGAGAGGGGTGTGTTTTAGAAAGCAGATTCGTAGGGATGAAGGAGGTTACAGACTAAGGGTTGGTGTAAGTCAGCTATAGTGTCTTCCTGCCAGCTGCCCATATCCAAATGACCGTCATATATTTTATGGCATAGGCAGTGTATTATTCAGTTCAACTGGCTTGGAAACAACCCAACTGTTTAACTATTTGCATATGTTAATCAGGCTGCCAATTTCTGCAGCCACCCACTTTGTGTGTTATGGGCAGCTCAGGGATGGGTGGGAAGGTAGTGGGCTGTCCACACAGTGTCCTTCCCGCACCTTGAAAACATGTTCAGTTGTGACATGTAAAATCCAGCCACAAATAACTGGGAAAAAGGAAAACCAACTCTCAGGGACTGCTAGGTTTTTGAGGGCAGCCTCCACAGTTTTATAGCAAGCAGAACTGCTTCTCTGTTGATCATCAGTTTGGCCATTGTTGTTACTGTTATACTATATTACAACATTTCAAAGAGCAAGGGAGTTACTCCTGGCATCAAAGTTCTTATCTCAATTAATATAATTCAAAGAACAGATTATCTGTTTATCATAGTTCTGTCTCTGGCAACTAGTAAATTGGCTACTGTATTACATACAACAGTGACTACAACTCAAGTATTTCATTAGCTACAAAGCACATTGAGATATCCTGAGGTCTGAAAGGCATTATATAAATGTATGTCTGACTTGTCATTTTCTGCTTATTATTCTAGCAAAATTAGAATGGCCCACAAAGCAGAGACATACAACTTTCACTCGTGAGAAACTAGAGACAAGACACTAGATTTACAGCAAAAGTAGAGATTTGTCCTTCAGAAAAACTGACAATTTAAGATTCATGTCAGGTTTAAATGCCCAAGTTTTAATTCAAGCTTTAATATCAACATGGACCTTTGATTTTAATAATAAGTACCTCCTCCTGTTTATTTTTCTCCAGTGGATAAGAACCACCATGCTCTCCAGCACTGACTAAATTTATGACACTTGTTGAAGGAGAATAGCCCAAGTCTTCAGCCTCTTTCATAAATACAGGTTTGTCCTCTTGTTGAATCCATTCCTGATAAACTTTAACTACTCTTCGCATGGCCGCAGCTTCACAGATGGGCAACAGAAAAGCCTAAGGAACATAAAAGTATGCATGCTTATTGGTGTGGTAAATAATTATTAATTAAATTAGATTTTGTTTATTGTTGAGAGACAAGTTACAAGTTAGATGGTGCTATTTTCTAAGGTTCAAAAAATTCTAACAGTAGAAACAAACACAGGACACAAGAGAGAAGCTCAGAAGTTCTGGCAGCATTGGTGAAGTGAGAAACAGTTAATGTTTCAAGTTCAATATCACTCTACTTCAGAACTTCTAAAGAGTTATGAATAAGCATATAAGACTTGGTATATTAAATTGTTCTCTGTCCATAGATGGTGCCAGACCTTGTAAGTTTCTCCAGCATTTTATGCTTATTTCAGATTTCCAGCAGCCACAGTATTTAACTTATATGTTAACAGTAGAAAGTTTGTGCTTTGTCATCCCATTCCCATTGTCATCACTGATCTATTTCAAACAGTACTAAAGATTTTCATTACAGTTTAAGACTGGATGTGTGGGGGTCGGTCAGGGACAATGACCTAGACTGTCAATCCATAAATTCAGCTGATGTTCAGGAGACCTGGATTCATTAAAGAATGTGGAATTAATGGCTGTAATGATGACCATGAAACCAGTATTATTTGTTGGAAAAACTCCAATTGGTTCACCAATGTCCTTTCTGGAAGGATGAAAGGTCCTGATGTGAAACGTCTACTCTCCTGCTCCTCTGATGCTGCTTGACCTGCTGTGCTTTTTCCAGTTCCACATTTTATCGACTCTGAGTTTCCAGTATCTGCAGTCCTCACTATCTCCAATCTGTCATTCTTACCTGGTCTGGCCTACATGTGATTTCAGACCCACAGCAACGCGGTTGATTCTCAACTGCCTTTTGGGCAATTAATGCTGGCCTAGCCAGACAGGCTTACATCCCATGAGTGAATTTAAAAAATTTACTCTGCTGTCCATACAATTGTGGGAAGATTTTAAATTTGATGTTAAGTTACTCCTCCTGGAGCTAGATTTTAAACAGAAAACATTTAGTCAACTTTAGAATGGAACCATGACTTTTGAATCTCTCAAGGATGAGGGACACTACACATCATGCTAAATTACAAAAACATTGAATGAATTTAAGGTGAAAGTATCATTAGCAGAAACTTACAATACTATAAGTAAGTATGCATAAGTTACCTGTCGAAAAACCTCTATAATAAAATTCACGTTCTCTCTTGAGGAGTAGAAAACTTTGCGCACTATTTCCATATCTGTTAGATGCTCTTCATCAACACTACACAGACTAGATGAACTGGGCTCTCGCTCAGTTAGGGTGCTGGTGTTAGAATGGGATTGCTCCAACTCTGCACTGCCATCTCCGGAATCCCCACGGCAGGAGCCCTCTTCACGGGCAGCCAAACCAGCAGCTGCTCTCTGGAGAAAGAAAATTATTTTATATAAAAATTCATATTCACCTTTCATATAAAAATTAAAATAATGTGTCAGCTTATAATCACTCACCTGAATATTCTTTGGTACATTTTCACCTTCAACTCCAGGAATCTGGAGTCCTAGATTGGCTTTTGGCTCAAACCAGAAAGATACCAACCAACGGATAACTGAGACACGAGCAGACAAAAATGCATCTTTTGTTGAATATGTTGTTTCGTTAGTCTCTGGATCTTTCTTTGTCATAATATAACAGGGCTTTGATCTCAATTGTGGGACATCTGGAAACAAAATTATTTTAAATTCTCAAAAAAATGTAATGATACCACATGGAATTTTTCAGTAAAACTCCAATATATTTACATAGTCTTGGTATTACTGCTTCATATGTTCAGTGATGAAAAATAACATGACTCGGTCATTCAGCTCTTTGAACACATTCCACTATTTAATTAGATCATGGCTGATATGGACCACAACCCGATCTTTGTTCCAAGCTGCGTGACCCAGCCAAAAACTACTTCATTAATTTTCATTGACCAAGCATGAACGCATGGGAAATTTCTAGATTTTTATTAACCACAATGAAAACGTGCCTTCTGAGCTTTTTTAACTTGAAAGGAACAACAAGCCTCTGCTGAACTTGAAAAATTCCAGAAATTTCAAGTTGCTGGAAGATCCAGAAAATTTTGTTCCAGTTTATACCAAAAACAGAGCCTTAAAATTGTGTCACATGTAGTGGAAATATCTAATTTTGCAAAACAACTGAAGTTATAGCTTACAACAGGGAATGGTTAGCTCAGTTGGGTGGATGGCTGGTTTGCAATACAATAGCACAAACAGCAGGAGTTCAATTCCTGCCCCAGCTGAGATTACCATGAAAATTCCTCCATCTCAATCTCTCCCCTCACCTGAGGCATGGTGACCCAATCCAATCACCTTTCTCTCTCACCTGGTTAGATTATGGCAACTTTATCTTTATTGTTTGTGAGTGAAAAATCAATGAATTCAAAATGCTTGCACTAGTCATTGAAGATTTCAGCAAATAGTTTTATGAAAGGGAAATCATATTTAACAAATTTAACAGTTCTGTGATTAACAAGTACGGTAGATAAAGGGGAACCAATAAATGTCATAGAGTCAGAGATGTACAGCATGGAAACAGACCCTTCGTCCAAACCGACGAGATATCCCAACCCAACCTAGTTCTACCAGCCAGCACCCGGCCCATATCCCTCTAAACCTTTCTGATTCATATACCCATCCAGATGCCTTTCAAATGTTGCAATTGTACCAGCCTCCTCCATTTCCTCTGGCAGCCTATTCCACACACCCACCACCCTCTGCGTGAAAAAATTGTCCCTTAGGTCTCTTTTATATCTTTCCCCTCTCACCCTAAACCTATGCCCTCTAGTTCTGGACTTGCCCACCCCAGTGAAAAGACTTTGTCTAGTTACCCTATCCATGCCTCTCATGACTTTCTAAACCTCCATAAGGAAAACAGCTCCAGCCTATTCAACCTCTCCCTATTGCTCAAATCCTCCAACTCTAGCAACATCCTTGTAAATCTTTTCTGAACCCTTTCAAGTTTCACAACATCTTCCAATAGGAAGGTGATCAGAAGTGCATACAATATTCCAAAAGTGGCCTAACCAATGAACTGTACAGCAGCAACATGATCTCCCAACTCCTATACTCAATACTCTGACCAATAAAAAAAGCATACTAAACACCACCTTCACTATCCTATCTACCTATGACTCTAATTTCAAAAAGCTATGAACCTGTACTCCAAGTCTCTTTGTTAAGCAATACTCCCTCGGCCCTTACCATTAAGTCCATATATTTGAATTTCCAAAAGGCATTCAATAAGCTATTGCACATAAGGCTACTTAATAGTATTGGGTGTAGCAAGTGAGCATGGACAAAGAATTGGTTAACTAATAAAAGAGAATTGGGGGAAAATGGGTATTTTCAGATTGTGGAGGACCATGGGGGCCACAATTAGTCACAGCATATATTAATGAGTTAGCCGATAGAAGCGAAAGCAAGACAGTCAAGTTTGCAAATGACATAAAAATAAGTGGGAAGGCAATTAGAAATGATTATATAGTGAACAGTCAGGTTAAGTGGGTGGGCAAAAAATGTGGCAGATGAAAAATAATTTGGAAGAATGTCAGGTTATGCACTTTGGCAGGAAGAATATATGAATTGAGAATTATTTTAATTGGAAAAGACTACAGAAAACTGCAGCACAGAAGGTGTGGGGATCCTACTGCCTAAATCGTAAAAAGTTAACATCCTGGTTCTGCAAGTAACAGGGAAGGCAAGTGGAACAGTGGTCTTTATTTCAAAAGGGAGGGAAAAATGATAAAATCATACAAGCCACAGCTGAAATATTGTGAAGAATCTTGGTTTCCTACCTAAGGAAAGATATACTGGATTGAAAGGAGTCTACAGAAGGTTAACCACAATGATCCGAGGTGTAAAGGAGCTTTCTTATGAGTAGGTGGGGTTTGTACTCGTTGGTGTTTAGAAGGATGGGAAGAAACATACAAGATTCTTATGAGGCTTGACTGGGTAGACACAAAGAGATTGTTTTTGCTTGTGAGAGATACAAGGCCCAAAGGACATAATCTCAGAGTAAGGGGTCATCCTTTGAAATCAGAGATGAGATGGAATTTTTCTGTCAGAGGGTGGTAAGTCTGTGGAATTCTTCACCACAGAGAGCTTGTAAGGCCAGGTCAATAAGTATATTCAAGACTTAGATAGACAGATTTCAAATTATTTAGGGAACTAAAAGATTATGGAGATAAGGCAGCAACATGGAGTTGAGGATGATCAGATCAAATATGACTCATTCAATGACAATCAAGGTCATGCTTAAAAACAAATAAAGAATCAGAGTAAAAAAAATGTCAAATTTCAGTGGAATTTGGTACATAGATAGGGTATGTCCCAAGGAAGAACAAATCAGTTATTTTGACTTTGTAGACCCTTTATGTTTTTAAAGGATCTGTTGTAGATCTTTAAAGAATATTATTGATAATTTCACGAATGTGAGGATCATCTCAGCTCCTAAGATGCAATTATACTGTAAGTAGAGCTTTCAGAGCACGCTATTAGATTAGATTACTTACAGTGTGGAAACAGGCCCTTCGGCCCAACAAGTCCACACTGACCCTCTGAAGAGCAACCCACCCAGACCTATTCCCCTACATTTCCCCCTTCACCTAACACTACGGGCAATTTAACATGGCCAATTCACCTAACCTGCACATTTTTGGACTGTGGGAGGAAACCCACACAGACACGGGGAAAACGTGCAAACTTCACACAAACAGTTGCCTGAGGCAGGAATTGAACCCAGGTCTCTGGCGCAGTGAGGCAGCAGTGCTAACCACTGTGCCACCGTGCGCCCATTAGTTGTAGTTTGGATCTGGATCTGGATCTTTCTCAATGAGATGGAGGCTCTTAACAGAAACATTCCTTGCACACAGATCTCATTTTGATTAAGCTTTGGGCTAAAAATGGGAAAAGATACTGCTTTACACCAAGGAAACCTTGAAAGAAGGTATTTCTATTTTGACAGGCAAGTTACTAGAGCACATTGAGTTGGGTCTACAAGTGTGGTTTTTTCCAAGCAGTGAAGGAAAATTCCAGACTGAACGGCACCACTGTGGTGTTCAAGTAATTTTGCTCAGAGACAGATACAGTCTTAAAACTGGCTTTTCAATCAAGGCCAATTGCTGTGGGCTCAGGTGGACTCAGGACAGTAACAACCGATTGACTGATTCCTGGACAGGTGGCTACAATATCTTGATGTGAACAATACAACTGAAACAGCCGTCCTGCAAAAAGAAAGTATCCATCTCTCTCTCGCTCTCTTCCTGTGGAGAAGTAAAAGAAAATCCATAGTAGCTAGCAACTCTCCTGCACCTTTCTCTGCAAGTTGATCCTTTTACAAATCCTTGTTGGAAGGAAAAGGGGAGAAACGACTTTCAGAGGCAATAAAAGGGTAAATCCACAACCAATGAATGAAAGATTGAGAACTGGGGTATGCACTACCTCATGTCATTAGCAAAGAGTTGAAAGAAAGCTGAAAGAAAGCAATTCATTGATGTTAGTGATTCAGAGTGATGGCAGAACTACACTCCTGATTGTGGGGGGTGGGGGAGGGAGGGGAACAATGCATTTGGTCTTGTCTCATAACTTTGTGTCTGTTTGAATGCTTATGACAATTTTAAGAAAGGCGTAGAGATCAACTTACAGAATTACAGATTAGAAACAGAACTTGTCTCTTTTTGCCATTGGTTAAAAACACCTCCCTGGCAGCATGTTCCAGGCACCTACACCCTCTGTATGAACTTTTCTCACACATCTCCCAAACACTTCCTCTCTCATCTTAGTATTTGACATAAGCACCATGTCACAATTTTATATACTTCTATCTGGTCTCCCCCTCAGCTTCTGATGCTCTAGCGAAAACAATCCAAGTTTGTCCAAACTCTCCTGATCGTTAATACACTCTAATCCAGGTAACCTCTTGGTAGACCTCTTTTGCACCTTCACATCCTTCCTACAGTGTGGTGACCCAAACTACATAGAATACTCCAAATATGGCCAAATTAAAATCTTATACAGCTGCAACATAACTTACCAACTGCTACACTCAATGATGAAGGTAAATGTGCATTATGCCTTCTTTTCTTTATGCTCCGAATGATCCTGCCATTAACTGTATATTTTTCTCTTGCATTTGACTTCCCAAAATGCATTACCTCACACTTGTCTAGATTAAACTCCATTTGCTAATTTTCCACCCAGTTTTCCATATGATCTATATCCTGCTGTATCTTTTGATAACATTTCTCATTATCCACAACTCCACTAATCAGATCACCTACATTTTTATTCAAGTTATTCACATATTACAAACAACAGAGGTCCCTGTACTGATCCTTATGGAACATCACTGATCACAGACTTTCAGTCAGAAAAACATCGCTCCTCAATAATTCCCATCTCCTTCATGCAAACTAATTTACCAAAGATCCCATACAACTTAATCTTTTTAACCAACCAACCATGAGGGACCTTGTCAAATGCTTTAGTAATATCCATGTAGACAACATCTACTGCCCTATTCTCAATTATCTGCATCACTTAAGAAACTCAATCAAATTTGTGAGACAAGACCTCCCTGGAATACAGCCATGCTGACTAGCCCTAGTAAGCGAATTCTTTTCCAAATGTCAGTAAATCTTGCCCCTAAGAATCTTCTCCACTAATTTCTCCATCACAGATGGAAAGCTCAGTGGCGTTTAATTTCCTGGATTATCCTATTGTCTTTCTTAAACATAACAGCATTGGTTATTCTTCAGTCTTCTGGAACCTCATCTGTGGCTAAACAGGATACAAAGATCAAAGCTTGTGAGAAGATTTGTAGCTCGGGTGCTCGTTAGAACATAGAACATAGAACAATACAGCACAGAACAGGCCCTTCGGCCCACGATGTTGTGCCGAACTTCTATCCTAGATTAAGCACCCATCCATGTACCTATCCAAATGCCGCTTAAAGGTCGCCAATGAATCTGACTCTACCACTCCCACGGGCAGCGCATTCCATGCCCCCACCACTCTCTGGGTGAAGAACCCACCCCTGACATCTCCCCTATACCTTCCACCCTTCACCTTAAATTTATGTCCCCTTGTAACACTCTGTTGTACCCGGGGAAAAAGTTTCTGACTGTCTACTCTATCTATTCCTCTGATCATCTTATAAACCTCTATCAAGTCACCCCTCATCCTTCGCCGTTCCAACGAGAAAAGGCCGAGAACTCTCAACCTATCCTCGTATGACCTACTCTCCATTCCAGGCAACATCCTGGTAAATCTTCTCTGCACCCTCTCCAAAGCTTCCACATCTTTCCTAAAGTGAGGCGACCAGAACTGCACACAGTACTCCAAATGTGGCCTAACCAAAGTCCTGTACAGCTGCAACATCACCTCACGACTCTTGAATTCAATCCCTCTGCTAATGAACGATAATACTCCATAGGCCTTCTTACAAACTCTATCCACCTGAGTGGCAACCTTCAAAGATCTATGTACATAGACCCCAAGATCCCTCTGTTCCTCCACCTGACCAAGAACCCTACCATTAACCCTGTATTCCGCATTCTTATTTGTTCTTCCAAAATGGACAACTTCACACTTGGCAGGGTTGAACTCCATCTGCCACTCCTCAGCCCAGCTCTGCATCATATCTAAGTCCCTCTGCAGCCGACAACAGCCCTCCTCACTGTCCACAACTCCACCTATCTTTGTATCATCTGCAAATTTACTGACCCACCCTTCGACTCCCTCATCTAAGTCATTAATAAAAATTACAAACAGCAGAGGGCCCAGAACTGATCCCTGCGGAACTCCACTTGTAACTGGACTCCATGCTGAATATTTACCATCTACCACCACTCTCTGACTTCGACCGGTTAGCCAGTTTTCTATCCAATTGGCCAAATTTCCCTCTATCCCATGCCTCCTGACTTTCCGCATAAGCCTACCATGGGGAACCTTATCAAATGCCTTACTAAAATCCATGTACACTACATCCACTGCTCTACCCTCATCCACATGCTTGGTCACCTCCTCGAAGAATTCAATAAGACTTGTAAGGCAAGACCTACCCTTCACAAATCCGTGCTGGCTGTCCCTAATCAAGCAGTGCCGTTCCAGATACTCGTAAATCCTATCCCTCAGTACCCTTTCCATTACTTTGCCTACCACAGAAGTAAGACTAACTGGCCTGTAATTCCCGGGGTTATCCCTATTCCCTTTTTTGAACAGGGGCACAACATTCGCTACTCTCCAGTCCCCTGGTACCACCCCCGTTGCCAGTGAAGACGAGAAGATCATTGCCAACGGTACTGCAATTTCCTCTCTTGCTTCCCACATAATCCTAGGATATATCCCGTCAGGCCCGGGGGACTTGTCTATCCTCAAGTTGTTCAAAATGTCCAACACATCTTCCTTCCTAACAGATATCTCTTCTAGCTTATCAGTCCGTTTCACACTCTCCTCTTCAACAATACAGTCCCTCTCGTTCGTAAATACTGAAGAGAAGTACTTGTTCAAGACCTCTCCTATCTCTTCCGACTCAATACACAGTCTCCCACCACTGTCCTTGATCGGACCTACCCTCGTTCTCGTCATTCTCAGGTTTCTCACATATGCATAGAATGCCTTGGGGTTATCCTTGATCCTATCCGCCAGGGATTTTTCATGCCCTCTCTTAGCTCTCCTAATCCCTTTCTTCAGGTCCCTTCTGGCTATCCTGTATCCCTCCACTGCTCTGTCTGAACCTTGTTTCCTCAACCTTATGTAAGCCTCCTTCTTCCTCTTTACTAGACATTCAACCTCCCTCGTCAACCAAGGCTCCCTCACACGACCATTTCTTTCCTGCCTGATCGGTACATACATATCAAGGACACGTCGTATCTGCTCCTTGAAAAAGTCCCACATTTCCACCACATCCTTCCCTGACAGCCTATGCTCCCAACGTATGCTCCTCAAATCCTGTCTTACAGCATCGTAATTTCCCTTCCCCCAATTGTAAAAACTTCCTTGTTGTGTGCACCTATCCCTCTCCATAACCAAGGTGAAAGTGACAGAATTGTGGTCGCCATCACCAAAATGTTCACCCACTAACAAGCCCACCACTTGTCCCGGTTCGTTACCGAGTACCAAATCCAATATGGCCTCCCCTCTGGTTGGACAATCTACATACTGCGTTAGAAAAGCTTCCTGGACACACTGCACAAACACCGCCCCATCCAATCTACTTGATCTAAAGAGCTTCCAATCAATATTTGGGAAGTTGAAGTCGCCCATGACTACGACCCTGTGGCTTCTGCACCTTTCCAAAATCTGTTTCCCAATCTGTTTCTCCACATCTTTGCTGCTATTGGGGGGCCTATAATAAACACCCAACAAGGTGACTGCACCTTTCCTATTTCTGACTTCAGCCCATACTACCTCCAGAGGCAGATCTCCCTCAAACTTCCTTTCTGCAGCCGTTATACCATTTCTAATTAGCAATGCCACCCCCCCTCCTTTTTTACCACCCTCCCTAATCTTACTGAAACATCTGTAACCAGGAACCTCCAACAGCCATTCCTGTCCCTCATCTATCCATGTTTCCGTGATGGCTACAACATCGTAGTCCCAGGTACCGATCCATGCCTTAAGTTCACCCACCTTATTTCTGATACTCCTTGCATTGAAGTATACGCACTTGAGCCCATCTCTGTGTCCGTAAGTAGTCCCTGTCAGTGCTACCTTCTCCACAGCCTCCCTACAGTCTTGGACATCCTGACACACAGCTAGCTTACTTGCTGGACTACAAGTCCGGATCCCATCCCCCTGCCAAATTAGTTTAAACCCCCCCGAAGAGTGCTAGCAAACCTACCCCCCAGGATATTGGTGCCCTTCTGGTTCAGGTGCAACCCGTCCTGTTTATACAGGTCCCACCTTCCCCAGAATGCAGTCCAATTGTCCAAATATCTGAAGCCCTCCCTCCTACACCATCCTTGCAGCCACGTGTTCAACTGCACTCTCTCCCTATTCTTTGCCTCTCTGTCACGTGGCACCGGCAACAACCCAGAGATGACGACTCTGTCTGTCCTAGCTTTTAGCTTCCAGCCTAACTCCTTGAGCTCTTGAATGACCTCCCCGCCCCTCTTCCTACCTATGTCGTTGGTGCCAATGTGTACCACGACTTCTGGCTGCACACCCTCCCCCTTAAGGATTCTGAAGACACGGTCCGAGACGTCTCGGACCCTAGCACCCGGGAGGCAACAAACCATCCGAGAGTCTCGCCCATGTCCACAGAACCGCCTGTCCGTCCCTCTAACTAGAGAGTCCCCTATAACTAGCGCTCTCTTCTTCTCCCCCTTTCCCTTCTGAATCTCAGAGCCACAGACCCCTTCACTGCAGCTTACACCTGCAAGGCTGTCCCCCCCAACAGTTTCCAAAGCTGCATACTTATTTTTTAGGGGAACGACTACAGGGGAACCCTGCACTGCCTGTTTCTTCCCCTTCCCACCTCTAACTGTTACCCAGCTACCTCTGTTCTCTGGCGTAACTATGTCCCTGTAGCTTCTATCGATCACCCTCTCAGCCTCTCTAATAATCCTCAGCTCATCCAGTTCCAGTTCCAGTTCCCTAACTCGTTCGGTGAGGATCAGGATCTGACTGCATTTCCTGCACACGAAGTCGGCAGGAGTATCGGTGGTCACCCCTACCTCAAACATCCTGCAGGAGGAACATTCCACCGCCTGTGCTGCCATGACTGTACACTGTCTCCAAAAACAAGAACACTGAGTCAATAACCTGGGGTCTAGAACACACCCACTCAAATACTAATCACTTACCTTCCCGCCCAGCTATGCGCTCCAACCTCACTTCCGCTGCCCGCTACAGGTAAGTAATTTTGAAACAAACTGTCTTACCTTAGCTGTAGTCTCCCGGGTTCGTTTTTCCTCGGCCGCTGCTCCCACTCAAGAAGCCACGAAACGACATGACCAGTTATCCTTAGTAGCCACACACACAGATGACGAGCAACATGAATTCGACTGGGACAACACTACTATTATAGGACAAGCCAAACAGAGAACAGCCAGGGAATTCCTAGAGGCATGGCACTCATCCACAGATTCAATCAATAAGCACATTGACCTGGACCCAATATACCGGCCACTGCAGCGGACAGCTGGAACTGACAACCAGAAGCGGCAGATTCAAACCATTATAAACGCCGGAGGAAAGATCACAGAAGCGCTTCACAGGAGGCTCCCAAGCACTGAGGATGTCACCTAGACAGGGGACGAAACGTCTGCAACACAAATTCCTAGCTCGGCGAACAGAACCACAACAAGGATACAAAGATCTCTATCAAGACGCCAGAAATCTCTTGCCTTGCCTCGTTCAATATCCTGGGATAAATCACATCAGGCCCTGGGAGTTTGTCTAGCTTAATGCTTTTCAAGACACCCAACAACGCCACTTTCTTAATGTCAATATGCTCCAGATTATCAACATACCTCTCCCTAATCTTACCATCATCCAAATCCTTCTCCTTAGTGAATACCAGTCTAAACTACTAAGGACTTCATTCACTTCCTCTGGCTCCATGCAGAAATTCCCTCCTTCGCCCTGGAGTGAACCTCTTTTTCCCTTGTTACTGTCTTGCTCCTGTTAAGTATAAAATGCCTCTGGATTCTTCTTAATCCTACTTGCCAAGGACATTCCGTAGCCACTCCTAATCTATTGGTAAGTTCTGTTCTGCTTCTTTTATATTCCTCAAGGGCCTTGCTTGATTTCAGTTTCCTAAATATATGCTTCCTTTTTCTTTTTGACTAACTCTTCAGACACTGTCATCCTCCAACATTCGAAGCCTTGCCAGCCTTATCCTTCACTCTCACAGGACAATGCTTGTCCTGAACTCTGATCAACTGGCCTTTAAAAGATTCCACATGTCAGATGTGGATTTACCCTCAAACAGCCACCTCCCATCTAATTTCTCCAGTATATGTCCACTACTATTGTAGAGTCATAGAATGATAGAGGCTCTTCAGCCCAACTCATTCATGCTGATCAGGTTTCCAAAAGTGAACTAGTCTCATTTGCCTGCGTTTGGCCCAAATCCCTCTAATCCTTTCCTATCCACGTACCTATCTTATCCTGGGGAAAAGACCTTGACTATACACCTTACCCATGCCTCTTGTGATTTTATAAACCTCTGAAAGGTCACCCCTCAGCCTCCTACTCTCTAAGGAAAAGTCCCACCAATCCAGCCTCTCCTTATAACTCAAGCCTTCCAGTCTCAGTAACTACCTTGTAAATCTTTTCTGCACCCTTTACAGTTTCGTAATATCCTTCCTATAGCAGGGTGACCAGAATTGTATGCAGTATGCCAAATGTGCCCTTGCCAATGTCTTGTACAGCTGCTAAAGGATGCCCCAACTCCTGTACTCAATGATTTGACCAATGAAAGTAAGCATGCCAAACCCTTTCTTCACCATCCGGTCTACCCATGACACCACTTTCAAGGAACTAAGTACCTGCACCCCTAGGTTTCTGTTCAAACCACTACCATTAACTGTGTAAGGTCTGTCCCCAGTTTTTCAAACCAAAATGCCTCACATTTATCTGGATTAATCCCCATCTCCCACTCCTCAGGCCACTGGCCAGTTGCTTAAGGTCCCATTGTATTCCGAGATAACGTTCTTCACTATCCACGATACCAACAATTTTGGTGTCATCAACATACTTGCTAACCAAACTGCCTATATTCTCACTCAAATTGCTTATATAAACAACAAATGACAGTGGACCCAGCACCAAATCTTGCGGCACACTGCTGGTCACAGGCCTCTAGCTTGAACAATAACCCTCCACTACCACCCTCTGTCTTTTAGCTTGAATCCAATTTCGTATCCAACTGGCTAGCTCTCTCTGGATCCCATGTGATCTAACCTTACTAACAAGTCTACCACGTGAAACCTTATCAAAGCTTTACTTTGTGAAGTCCAACTATATGTAGACAATGTCTACTGCCCTGCCTTCATCTATTGTCTAGGTAACCTCTTCAAAAAACCTTAATCAAATTTGAAAGACAGGATTTCCCAAACATAAAGCTATGCTGACTATCCCGAATCAGTCCTTGCCTTTCCAGCAATTCTCAGTCAGAAGTGCCATATGAATGATCCATCTCTGCCTCCTCAGTGGTCCCCAGCATTACAAATACAAGTCTTCAGCCAATTTGATTCGCTCCAAGAAACAGGTGGAATCACTGGATACTACAAAGGCTATGAGCCCTGACAACATTTTGGCAATAGTACTGAAGGCATGTGTTCCAGAACCTGCTGCTCCCCTAGCCAAGCTGTTCCAGTACAGTTACAACACTGGCATTACGCAGAGATAGCCTCGCTGATTTTTAAGTCTATTCTCTTCATAGTTACATTTTTGCCCTAATATGCTTGTAAATCTCTCTGGATTCTCATTTATCTTATCTGCCAAAGCTATCGGATATCCCCTCTTTAACCTCCTGACTTCCTTCTTAAGTGTACTCCTAAGACACCCTGTAACCCTCAAGTGACTCACTCAATCCTGGCTGCCCGTACCTGATATATCTCATAATTTTTCTTGACTAGAGTCTCATTATTTCTAGTCATCCAGTGTTGCCTACACCTGCCAGCCTTGCCCTTCACTCAGGAACATGTTGACCCTGAAATCTCATCATCTCAAAAGCCTCCCGCTTGGCAAACATTCCCTATACCTGCAAGCAGCCTCCCATAATCAATTTTTGAAAGTTCCTGTCTAATACCATAAAAAATTGGTCTTTACCCATTTTTGAACTTTTAACATGTGGATCAAGACCTATCCTTTTCCATAATTCGATTAGTTTTAAGGTAGCTATGGTCATTGATCCCAAAGCGATCCCCTACTAACATCTCAGTCACTTTCCCTGCCTTATTTCCCAAGAGGTCAAAGTTTGACCCTACTCTACTAGGGCCATCTCGGTGGTTGATATAGCTTTCCTGAATGCATCTAAATTTCTCCCCATCCAAGCCCATAACATGATGGCCATCTCAGTTTATGCTTGGAAAGTTAAAATCTCCTACAAATCCTATTATTCGTACAACTATTAGCAATCTCCCTACATATTTGCTCTTCAATTTTCTGCTGGCTATTTGGAGGCCTGTAATACAATTCCATCAAAGTGATTACCCCCTTCTTATATCTCAGTTCCACACAGTTTCATTGGACAATCCCCCCATGATGCTTTCCCTAATCGAAATGCCACTCCCCTCCTCTCTTGCCTCTTCTTCTATCTTACCAACAGCATCTGTACCCTGGAACATTGAGCTGCCAGACCTGTCCTTCCTTCAGCCATGCTTCTGTAATGGCTATGATATCCCAGTCCTATGTTCCCATCCATGTTGTGTTCATCTGCCTTACTCATCAGGCCTTTTGTACCGAAATAACTATATTGTTTAATTCATCAAATTTTCCCTCATTCCCTGTCATGCTCTTGTCTGCCTTGTCTATTTAATTTTCTCTAACTTCTATACTAGTCTCACTCTTCTTTTTGCCTCTGTATTGGTTGGGGTCCCAACTTCTTCAGACTAGTTTAAACTCTCCCGAGTATCTCTAACAAATCTCTTGACCAGGATATTGGTCCCCCTCCAGTTCAGTTGCCTCTTGCACAGGTCAGCTCGGCCCCAGAAGAGGTCCCAATGATAATGCATTTAATATTCATAGCTAAAACATTTTCAAGATAGAGAGAAACAGTGCAGCACGGGATGGTGCAGGGTTATGTTAGTGAAGGGTTCAATCACAGCCTTAGAATGAAAGGATGATCAATGAAAATGTACAAATATTAAATTTGTTTGTAAAGAGCAACACTTTCCTTTTTTTAAATTTACAAGTATGGGGGCAAGTGCATTAATGGCGACTAAGCTTTTCTCCTTGTTGCAGCATTGGAGTTGTGTGGAGAGAGTATGTTCACGGTGTTTGGAGGCAATGTAGTGCTCTTCACTGTTTTCAAAGGCCACTCCTTACTTTTTCATCTGTACCTCCTATTTCCTCCAGAGTTGGGCGTTTGGAGTCTCCCCTAAGCTAGCAGGCAGATCTCAATGTTTTCCCAGTCAGAAACTTAGCCAGCTTTCTCACTGCCAGAGAGACAGGTGACTGGGGATGAGCTAAGGCATTTATGTGGTTAATTTGTTTATAATACAATTTGTTAAAATGTGGTATATCGATTAACTGGCATTTAGATTAGATTCCCTACAGTGTGGAAGCAGTCACTTTGGCCCAACAAGTCCAGACCAAGCCTCTGAAGAGTAAACCACCCAGTCCCACTTCCCTCTCGCTATGCACCTAACACTATGGGCAATTTAGCATGGCCAATTCATTTGACCCGCACATCTTTGGACTGTGGGAGGAAACCGGAACACCCAAAGGAAACCCATGCAGACACGGGGAGAATGTGCAAACTCCACACAAACAGTCACCCAAGGCTGGAATCGAACCTGGGACCCTGATGCTGTGAGGCAGCAGTGCTTACCACCGAGCCACCATGCTGCACCTGTTAACAGTTGAGTTGAGTTGACAAGGTTGCCAGTGGACCTTCTTGCCCCGTACTTAACTGCTAAGGAGTGAAAAGTTTCTCCCCTGGGCCAACTCAGTCCATATTTCCTTGTTTCACTTTCTCTTGGGAGGGGAAAACTGCATCCAGAGAATTGAGAAATTAGAAGGGAAAAAAAAATCACACAATGCTCAGTTAACTTTATAAACTCCGAAGAATGCAGGGAAGATTGAGGGAGCAGGATGTTGACAGTGCAGAAAACATGCATGGGCAATATTATTAGAATGATTTAACTACCATGTTACAGACTAATAAGAGCTGATGCATGCAGTGATATTAGAATATTCAGGAATTTACAACATGCAGGTGCAGTGCTCCTGCAGGAACCACACCAATTTAGACCTTCCTTATAAACTAAAACTTGGAAATACAATTAATAAAGGTCAATTAAATTTTGCAGGACCATCAAGAGACTAGTCAAGACTACTGGAAAAAATTAAACACCTGATTCAGTTTTTCGCCTCCTTCCAATTTATCAGATTCATCTGCAGGACTAGTCTTATCCTTTTTCCATAAATTCCTTAACTTAAGGAATCATGATCACTCTCCCTAAAATGCTCCCGAACTGAAACTTCAATCACCTGGCCAGGTTCATTCACCAGCACAAGGCCTAGTACAACCCCTTGCCTAGTTGGACTATCTACATATTGTTTCAAGAAACCCTCCTCAAAACACTGAACAAATTCTACCCTAAGCCCCTGACATTAAGGCAGTCCCAGTCAATATTGAGGAAGTTAAAAATCACCCATTACAATAACCCTATTGTTTTTACATCTTTCCGTGATCTGCTTATATATCGGTCCCTCTGTGTCCCACTGATTAGAGGGAGGCCTACGTATAATCCCAACCTCGTGAGTGCACCTTTTTTATTTTTAAATTCTACCTTTTAGGTTTCATTGGAAGAGCCCTCCAATATAGACTCTCTTTGTCACAGCTGTGAAATTCTCCTTAATCAGTGATGCAACTCCCCCCTTTTACATCCCTCTCTATCTTGCTCTCATCTGAGACATCTAAATCCAACAACTTTGAGCCGCTAGTCCTCACCACCTTTCCGGTAAAAACAATGACTGCAGATGCTGGAAATCAGATTCTGGATTAGTGGTGTTGGAAGAGCACAGCAGTTCAGGCAGCATCCAAGTAGCTTCGAAATCGATGTTTCGGGCAAAGCCCTTCATCAGGAATAAAGGCAGTGAGCCTGAAGCGTGGAGAGATAAGCTAGAGGAGGGTGGGGGTGGGGAGAAAGTAGCATAGAGTACAATGGGTGAGTGGGGGAGGGGATGAAGGTGATAGGTCAAGGAGGAGAGGGTGGAGTGGATAATATTTGTACATTTTCATTGATCATCCTATCTCTCCACACTTCAGGCTCACTGCCTTTATTCCTGATGAAGGGCTTTTGCCCAAAACGTCGATTTCGAAGCTACTTGGATGCTGCCTGAACTGCTGTGCTCTTCCAGCACCACTAATCCAGAATCTCACCTCCTTTCAACCAACTTTCTGGAGTGGCCACCACATCAAATGGTTCAGCAAAGCTCTTCAAGGGCTTAGCTACACCTTAAGCCCATTTTAAAGAAAAATATAATCACAATAATGCAAATATCATAATAATTCTCAAAAGCAACTAGAGACAGGCAATAAATGCTGGCCAGCCATCGACGCCCACATCCCATGAATGAATAAAAGAAGTGTAGTTTTTCATTGATGGAAAGTATTCTAAGCACATATTGACAACAAGTAAGGGATCAATCATAGCTCTTTCTGAGTGTTAGCCCTATAAAAACAAGATAAAATTCAAAATGTCTAAAACATAATCTCCTCTTGCTTAGAATTTCGAGATAGCATACATGATATTCTGCATAACCTTCAAGTAACAATTTCCAAGTAACAAATTGGCTGGATCATTCTATGAAGAGAGATCAAGCAAATATTGAGCACAGAAGAGGTCAATGATGCTGTCAAGTGGCATTTGCCGAGTAATAAATTACTTGCTGATATGTAGTTGAGTCATTTCAAAGATCTCTCAGTTCTCCACCTCATTTCAGACTTGGTCCAAACATGGACAAAGAGGTCAACTGAGAGGAACTGCCCTTGACATCACTGCAGTATTTGACCAAGTATAGCATCAAGGAGCTCTAGCATGCCATTAGAGTACAGAGTGTGGTGCTGGAAAAGCACAGCAGATCAGACAGTGTCAGAGGAGCAGGATAGTCGACATTTCAAACAGAAGCCCTTCATCAGGAATGTCTGAAGGGCTTTTGCCCGAAATATTGACTCTCCTGCCCCTCGGATGCTGCCTGATCTGCTGTGCTTTTCCAGCACCACACTCTCGACTCTCATCTTCAGCATCTGCAGTCCTCACTTTCTCCTAGCATACCATTAGTATGTGAGAACAGGGGAAAATCTCTGCTGGTTGGAGTCATACCTTGCACAAAGGAAGATGGTGTGGTTGTTGGACGTCAATCATCTCAGTCCCATGAAGTTACTGCAGGTTACTCCCCCGGGTAAATATGTTTTTGTCAACCTGATCGGACATATTAGGACACACGTCGAGGGGAGATGTACTTGAACCCAGGCCTTTTGGCTCACAGGTAGGGACATTATCACTGAACCAGTGTCTTAGACTCAACCAACCTCAGCTGCATCAGATCATAAGCGAGGATACTATTGATAAACTGAGGCTCTGTTGTGGTGCATTGTCCCTGCCCCTGAACCTGAAGGCCTTTGTTCAAATTCTATCTGTTCCAGAGGTGACTAATAACAGCTCTGAACAGCTTGGTTAGAAAATATTCACTGATAATTAGACTCATGCTCTTGTGGCACAATAGTGGTGTCCCTAACTCCTGGGTTCAAGACCCACCTGCTGCAGAGATGTGTAATGACATTGCTGAATGAGATGATTCAAAAAAGTAATTAAATTCACTGATAAATGGGGTTCTTGCAGCATAATGATAGCTCAGAGGGAGGGAAACTAAGTCCGAGATTCAAATTCTACCTTGCTGCAAGATACGCAATAACACATCTGAACAGTTTGATTTAACACCTTTCTTCTAAATGGGGCTGTTCTGCTGCACTACAGTGTCCCTATCTCTGAGTCATAAGGCCCAGATACAAGTCCCACTTGTGTGTGATGAGTAATGGCACGTCAGAACAGGTTGGTTTGAAAATATCTTCACTGCTAATTGTACAATGTGGCTTACCATTCGTCATCCTCTCGATGCTGAGGTACTCCATACCATACATAGCAAGATCTGGACAATATTAAAGCTTTGGCCGGTAAGTGGCCAACAGCATTCACACTACACAAGTTCCAGGCAAGGATCATCTCCAACAAAAGAGAATCCAACCATCACTTTTTTGGGGAAGGGGGTTGCTGGGGTTAATGGTGGTGGGGAGAGAGAGAGAGAGAGAGAGAGAGAGGTGGAGGAGACAAAAGAGGTTACCATTGACCAGAAACCTGGAGTGGACTAGCCATATGAATACTGTGGCTACAGAAACAGGTCAGGGATTTGGGATTCTTCAGCAGGTAATTCACTTCCTGACTTCCCAATGCCGTCTCACTATTAACTAATTAGAACTCAGAACTGTGATGGAATAACCTCCACTTTCTTGGTTAACTGTTGCTCCAACAACACTCAAGAAACTGGTCATCACCTGGTCAATGTGGCTTGTTTGCTTGGTACCCCATCTACCACCTTCAATATTCACCACCTAACATACATAGTCAACTTATGTACAATCAACAAGATGCACTCCAGCAACTCACCCAAGCCTCCCAAAACAGCTTCTAAACCAGCCACTTTGACCACCTGAAAGGACAGGTGCATGGGGACATCATTATCTGCTAGTGCCTCTCTAAATCTCTCAGGATTGTAACTTTAGACTGTGTCATCATTCCTTTTCTGTCACAGAGTCAAAATGCTGCAACGCCCCTCCTAATATTATGAGAATCACAACAGTTCAAGAAACTAGCTTGCCACCAACCTTCTCAAGGTCATTTAGAGATAAACATTAGTCAAACCAGCAATACCCACATCACAGGAACAATACAACAAAAGCTAACTGAAACAAAGTTCTTAAAAGGTTTATCAGGATGGATGGAAAAAGAATGATATCCTGGCTCAAGAGTCTACATCCAGGAGACAGAACAGAAAATTGGAAACTGCTCATCTAGGACTGAGGTCAGGAGGGATTTTTTCACTCAGTGGAAAATCTTTGGAATTTTCTACCCTGGAAGGCTGTAGAGGCTCAGCCATTGAGATTGACAGATTTCTAAACATAAACATTAGCATATGGATGTACATGGAATAGTGTAGGTTAGATGGGCTTCAGATTGGTATGACAGGTCGGCGCAACATTGAGGGCCGAAGGGCCTGTACTGCGCTGTAATGTTCCAAAAAGGTTTCAAGAGCAATGGAAGCTGTGCAGGAAAATGGGGTTGAGGTGGACCATCAGCCGTGATAGCTAAAAGTAGGGCTTTGGGTGGTGTTGTAGAACAGAGAAACCCAGGGGTTCAGGTAAATAATTCTTTAAAGTTTGCGTCACATGTAGATAAATTAGTTAAGAAGGCATTTAGCACGCTTGCCTTTGTTACTCAACCTATGACTTTGAGAGTGTTGATGTCATGTTGAGGTTGTACAGGACAGTGTGACACTTCTTCTGGAGTACTGTATGCAGTTCTGGTTGCCCTGTTACAGAAAGGATGTTATTAAGAGTTCAGAAAAGATGTTGCTGGGAATAGAAGATTTCAGTTATAAGGAAAGGCTGGATAGGCTGGGATCTTTTTTCAATAGCGTGTACGTGGTTGAGGAGTAACCTTAAAGATCTTTACAAAGTCATAAGGGATACAGGTAAGGTGAATGGCAGGTGTCTTTTCCCTTAGATCAGGACTTCAAGACTAGGGGGCATATTTTTCACATGAGAAGAGAGAGATTTAAGAAAGAAAACAAGGGCCAACGTTTCATTTCAATAGAGTGGTTCTTTTGTGGAATGAACTTCCAGAGGAAATGGTGGATGCGGGTACAATGGCAATATTTAAAAGACATTTTGCTAAGTACATTAATAAGAAACGTTTGGAGGAATATAGGTACAGTGCAGGCAGGGGAATTAGCTTATTTTGAGATGTTTTTGGCATGGACTGGTTGGACCGAAGAGTCATACAGCATGCAAGCAGTCCTTATGTGGAGCAGACTTGGGGTGCAAACTGCATGGTAGATCCCTCATTTCCTATGTTTCCTTATGATAAACAAAAAAAAAATCAGAATTAGATTTAAAAAAAAGACTAAATTTAACAAAGAGACTAGTATTATTATATTTGACATACAATTGGTGGCTTTAAACAATAATATCACACCCTTAACTCTCAAAACAACAAATATTTGATTTTAGGTATATATATTTAGACAAATCAAAGTATTATGCTTACCAAGGATTGGGTTAAACAAGCTGGTCTCCTTTGAGAAATTAGGAAATATGTGAGGCAGATAGTACTTCTTGAAATTTTCAAACAAGAATGCAAACCCTTTCTCCTGATTTTCTTTGTCTTTCCATTCTAATCCCTTTGCCTATGAAAAAATTGTATGTAATTTTTGGTAAGTGTATTAATATGATCATAAATAACTTCCATATAAAAATATGACAGAAAAGAAAATCCTCGTATTTCCTGAGCCTGACAAAGCTCCAAGGAGTATTAACCTCCTTTCATTGTATCAGGACGACATGTAACGGGATTTAGAAAAAATGTCACAGCCTTTATCTAGCCACTGATTGCATTGTTACTTTCAGCATAGCTCATGAAAATATTAGTCAAAAGTGAAAAGTAATTTAGAATTTCAAGTACAAAACAATTCCAGCTCAAACAGTTTATTTGACATTTTTCTCAACATTAAAAATAATTGTGCTACAAACTAGTTCCCAGTCCTGACTTCTGCCAGTTCTTGAGGACAGGTGTAGGGTGTCCTTAGTTGTTGAAAAGGGCAGGAGAGAGAGGTGATATTGATTGGTTAGCAGGAGGAATGGGGCAGCAGCTGATAAGCAGGGTGATGGTGTCAGTTATTAAACTGACTGGGGAAGAGGACTTCAGTTGATGACCAGGAGGGAAACGGTAGCATTGACTGATGAGCAGAAATCAGATTTCCAAGCAAAATGCTGAAAAAAAAGGGGTAAATAGAAAGAAAGAGAAAGGGTGGAGAGAGTGGAGTGAGGGAAGATGGGGGCAGGGGAAGAGATTGGGGTGGTGGGTAGGGTGAAAATAGATAGCGGGGGGGGGCGGGGGGCTAGAGGCGAGGAAGGCGAGAGGCGAGGAGGGTGAGATGACAGGCGAGGGGGGAGGAGAAAAGGGACGTGGGGAGAAAGAGAGGAAGGGTGGGAAGGAAAGGAGGAGAGAGGGGGTGGGGAGGGGACAGACACAACAGAAGATACAAATTCTTTCAACGGGTTCATGACAAAGAGAGTACAGGAACTAACATGACATAGTGAAATCAAGATCAACATTGCTGTTGGATCGATTTGCCCAACCTAGGTTCGTTTTGAGAAATTTGAAGTGGAAAATAACAAAAAAAATCAATGCAATAATGATTAAAACACAGTTGTTTCTAGTTTAGTGGTTGAGTAATAGACCACGTCTTTTAACAAATGGTTTAATAGGGTTAGTACTATAAAGCTTCTACCTGGATTACCATATATTTTAGCAGTGCATCAAGAAAGTAGCTTGTAAGATCATCTTGTCCTTTGTCTCCCGATTGTGGGGGCACAAGGGGAGTGATTTCTTCTGGAGTGACTTGCGCTGTCAGGTAGATATGGATATATAACATGAATCATGTCAAAAATACTTCACTATGAATACCTAATAATATTTTATTCAAGGACAAGAACATTACACTCTTAAGTTTCCACCTACTCAAATTTATTCTTACAACACAGATTTAGTATCCTTGATTTGCATTGGTTCATTATAAATTGCTAAGTTGCTTTTCGTTTGAAATCAAGATTGCTGAAAAATCTACGATATGAGACTTGAAGCATTATTTCAACTATGTGAATTGATTCATGGCATATACAATTGTACTGGCACTGCACAGTAATGGGAGAAAAAGAAAACAGATTTCAAAATATTAGTGAGAGGTGAAGCAGAAAATGCACAGCTCTTACTTTCTTGAAAACAGAATGTGGAATTGATCAGATTGTCCAGTGTTCGAGGTCCCTGCTCTGAAAGTAGTGGTGGGAAACCAGGAATAAGGCAGGCAAAAATATGGAGTTGTTCTTCAGTGCAATTGTGTTGGAGTGCTTGCATCCATAACAAAAAGAGACGTACACCTTCTCGCCTTATCTGAAGTGGATTGAAAATTAATTCAAAACTTCTTGATGAAAACTTATTTGCTTTAAGTTTTTCATTTCATAACTAATAATTTCAATATCACAATGAAGGGCTTTTTAAAAAGCTAAAGCAATTTGGTCTGGAACTCATGAAACACTCAGTATTTGAAGTACAAGTTAAAAGACTGGGCTTCTCTAAAGGTGACATTAGGTTTTTAAACAATCAATCCTTGTAAACAAAATAAAGCACTGTGATAACAAATATTTGAAAAAAATGTAAAACACGATCAATATGAAAACAGTTTTAAAAATGCATTTAATCACACTATGTTCCAGGATATTTCTAATGATGTCTCAAAATGATTCTTTTAAAAAAATCTGCAAAACCTTCAAGGAGTTCCCAAAATGAAGGAGTTTTTTCAAAGTCAAGCCTGCAAAGAGAAAAGAAAAACAGCATTTGCAACACTGAAGAAAATATATTAGAAACAGTGTAAAGACAAAATGTCCGAGGTCTCGGTCAGACTTGGTAAATATTTATAATCAAGTCCTTGGCATTCTCTGCATTACTCTTGGTAACCTTTCTACCCTTTGGCATTATTTTATTGCCAAAAGGAAAAGGAGAGATCACCATTTTATGTACACTGTTCAACTACTAAATTACTAGTGTTAAATTGTGCAGACATATATATATTTTCACCTGCCCTTTCTTTTTCAATACTACTGAAATACTGGGTTCAAAAATATTCAGAGGATATAACATTGAAATTGAGCAAGTGAAAATGAAGTTTCTCAAGTTATTTTTCTCAGCAAATTATTAACTGTAAGAAGACTTCTGTCCTGCTATACATATGGGATGTCACTACTCCGTATCAGTGTTGATGTTCATGAACTATATCTAGAAAACAGAGGATGGAAATAAGGCTTACTATGACAGACTAAAATTGGAAGGGCAGTTAGGGTAAACCTTGACAATAAAGAATGACAGAAATAAGGGTGCAAGCAAGTATCTTGGTTCAAAACAGCAGGCAATGTAAACAGTATGGGTGGAGATAAGAAATGACAAGGTCAGAAACTGCTAATGGGAGTAATCAAAAGGGGCTCCATCCATAGCTAGACTAAACTTCTGAACTAGAAATTGCTTGATTTTTTTGAAATTAGGCATTCTTGCTTTTGTCCAGATGAGTGCAAGATGAAAGGCTTCAGCCACACCTCTTTTCAGCAATATTATGATCTGTATACCAAGCAACAGTTTTATTCATTTATCACTTTTCTGTCCTGATTGAACACAACTGATTTAACTTGCTAGACCATCACAGAGGCAGTTAAGAGTCATAGAAACAAAAAAAAATGAGTAGACCCTTCAATCCTGCTCTACCATTCAATCTGATTGTACAACTCAGTAAGCCATTCTGCTTTCTCCCCATATCCTTTGACCTGTTGCACATGCCACACAGTGTGTTTTAACTCATATCTAGCAAAGAAACTGCAAGTTGACTCTTAATAGTAATAAACTATAATATTTATTTAACACAATATTACAATAACAAAATACACTACAAACTAACAATTAACGCTATAAATCCAATCAACTATCTTGTCCTTTACTTAACTCTGGATGATCATATTCAACCACACTAGATCATGGCCTTGATCCACATGGCAAAGGATCGCCTGGTCTTCTTTTCCTGGTGGTCTCAGGGGTGTCTTCTCTTTTTGGTAGTTGGTCTCAAAGTTACCGCTCCTGAAGGTGGTGTTGTGGTTTCCTATCGTTTCCTCCCACAATCCAAAGACATGCAGGTCAAATTAATTGGCCATGCTAAATTGCCCATAGTGTTAGGTACATTATAGGGGTAAACATAGGGTAGGCGAATGGGTCTTCAGAGGGTCAGTGTGAACTTGTTGGGCTGGGGAGCCCGATTCCATACTGTAAGGATTCTAATCTAATCATATGAGAAGTAAAGAAAATTACTTGTTTATGCACAGAACAGGCATAAACAAGTATTTTTTACATTATGAAGTTGTTTCTAATGTAGCAGCATAAAGATAAGTAGTGGGGCTGCAGCTGTTACATGGTATTTTAAGAATATGGATGAAGAGATCAAATCTGATGAATCCTAGTTGGTTAATAATGTTAAGCTAGATGGCATAATGAGCAGGTTAGAGGACACAATTTGCAAAGGAATATAAATAGAAAAAAATTAATGTGTAATAAGATAGCAGATAGATTGTGGGAAGGAGTATGACATTATTCATTAACTTTGGTAGCAAGAAGAGGGGAGATTTTTCAAATACTGTGAGAAACTATTTAACATTGACTTCCAGAGGAATTTGGTTATTCTTCTATACAAAACAGAAAGTTAACAGGACGTAAATGGCTGCTGCCCAATAGCACAAGGAAGTTGGAGTACAGCTTAAGGAATAATTGTATAGCTATTAGATGCTGCCAAATCTGGAGTTCCAGGTAAAGCTTTGATCACCTGTCCCAAGCAAAATTCATCCAATTGATTCCCTGGATAAGGAAATATTTCTATAAAGAGACTGATTTGAAATGGCCTATACTCCTTAATATTTAGTAATAAGGTGCTGAGACAGACAAGACTCTACACTGCATGACGGATTAGATATAAAGGTTGTTTCACTTGGGAGTGTAGAACCAGACAGCACAGTCTCTGGACAAGAGAACCAGCCATTTAGGGTTGAGATGAGGAGCAAGTTTATTCATTCAGAAGGTTGAATGTCTGTGGATATACAGTCACCGAGTATAATCAGGGCTATTACATTTTGCTATTCTGAGCGAATCAAGAAAGATGGGACAAGAGTTGGAATACAGAATAAGGAAGCTTGCTGTAATTGTACAGACCTTTGGCATGGCCTTCCTTGGGCAGGAAAGAGATTGTAGATCAGAAATTATAATACTAAATACCAGAGAAAGGTCTGCGTGCCTTATGATGTATTCCTGCTCTAATTTTCTTTGTACCAGCTGAAAACTTTATAATTGTTTAGGCTACTGACCTCTCAAGGCTGTTGCAAAGGACACAGTTAAAGATGTACATTCACTTTTTTCAAAAACACGACTGATAGAATAAACACTCAAAGAATATTTAAAGTTACCTATACTGTGAAACTGCCATCTGCTCTGAATTCTTTCCGGAAGGTGTTGTAAGATTTTCTGTAAGAAATAAAACTCAATTTGGATCAAGTTTGGAATAAAGACAGCAAATACAAAAGGTTTGTTCCATAAAATCTTAACTAACATATCTCTTAAAAAATGTGTTTTTATTTTCCACTCAAATTGTAAATTGTAAATGCATTTTTGTGCACAAGTTTACAACTTTCCTACAAATGCATAACCGTTAAAGTCTTATCATCATGTAATGGAAGAACACTATGTTAATCTTTATGACAGACATTCTATTAGAGATTAGCACAAATGTCCTCAAATTAAGTACTAGGAAGACAGAAGCCATTGTTTTTAGGTTTTTGCCATAATCTCAGTTCCCTAGCTGCTAACTCCATCTATTTTCCTGAAAACAGTGTCAGATATTGGCCATTGGTTTGCAACGTTGGTGTCACATTTAATTCTCAGATGAGCTTCTGGCCTTATTTGCTCCACTACCAAGATCATCTATTGCAACCTCCATAATATTGCCCCTGTTTTAGTTCAAGCTGCTACCAAAGTCTCATTCATGCCTTTGTTATAGAGTATACAGCACTGAAACAGCCTCTTTGGTCCAATCAGTCCATGCTAAACATAATCCCAAACTAAATTAGTCTCACCTGCCTGCTACTGGCCCACATCCGTCCTATTCATGTACTTGCCGAAAGGTGTTTTAAACATCCACCACTTCCTCAGGAAGTTCATTCCACATGCGAACCACTTCCTATGCAAAAAAGTTGTCCCTTAGATTTTTTTAAAATCTCTCTCCTCTGACCTTAAAGATATGACCCATAGTCTTGAAATCCCCCATCTTAGGGAAAATACAACTGCCATTAACTCTATCTGTACCCCTCATGATTTTATAAACTTATATAAAGGTCACCTCTCAACTCCTACGCTCCAGTGAAAAAGTTCCAATCTATCCAGCCTTTCTTTACAACTCAAACCTTCCATACCTGGCAACATTCTGAGTATTCATCAATACATATATCTTTTATTGTCTTGTCTTTCTGTTCAAAGTCCATTAGCCTTTTAGAACTACACACTTCAGCCTGACTCTCTGTCTGTTCAGGTATTTCCTGCACCATTACATTGAACAGTTTGTCAGCTAACTGAACCTCAGTTCAACTGAACATCTGTTTGTTTAGTTTTTGTGTCTTGCTGTAACTTATGATAGTGAGATCTTTTTAATATACAGTCTGGAAACTTTTCAGTGTATTTTCCTTTTCAACTCTGCAGTTTCTTGGTCTTCCTTGGGCTTCTCCACAACAAGGGGTGTCACTCCTACCTTGGATCCTGCTAAATCGTTCCCAAGAACAAACTACATTCCTGGAACTGACACTCTGTCAATCACTCCCACTGTAACTTGCCCAGTCTTGATTGGCACTCCACCCTGATCTTATAGAGGGGAATTCCAAATTTCTGTCCATCTATCCCACAAATTACCGCTCTCTCGGGTAACAGGTCAGAAGGAGTGTTATTACATTCATCTCTTACTATGAGACACTGATTAGATCCTGTATTTCTCAAAATTATAACCTATTTCCCTTCTTTCTGATTAAACTGATAAATCTCCAGCTTATTACTATCCTTCCTTAAACTGGGCAACCAGAACTGAACACAGTACTCCAGAAGAGGCTTCACCAATGCCCTATACAACTTCAACATGACTTCCTAACTCCTATACTCAAAGGTCTGAGCAATTACTCTTAGACGAGACTCTTTCAAAGCTTTTTCTACATTCTGCAAACTTGTGATTTTACAAACTTTTGTTGCTCCTCTTAGGTCCCTTTTATAACTTTTAAAAGGGACCCAAGGGACAACTTTTTCATGCACAGGGTTATGAATGTATGGAATGAGCTGCCAGATGAAGCAGTGGGGCTGGTACAATTGCAGCATTTAAAAGGCATCTGGATGGGTTTATGAATAGGAAGGCTTGAGAGGGCCAAGTGTTGGCATTGGGGACTAGATTAGGTTAGGATATCTGGGTCAGCATGGACGAGTTGGAGCATATATATATCTTAATTCGCAGCAAGCACTGCTCTCCTATCATCCCAGCATTTGCCACCTTAAAATGGCTCCCAATTAAAGAAGTGCAGATAGAAGTCATTTGACCTACTGAGTCTGCATCAACCTTCCAAACAGCATCTGACCCAAACCCATCCCATTCCCCCACTTACCATGGCTAATACACCTAATCTGGACATATTTGTGGATTATGGGATGAAACCAGAGCATCCAGCAGAAACCCATGCGAAAACTCCAAACAGTCATCCATGTCAGACACAGTCGCAGATTTCAATGGAATCAAACAGGGGTCCCTGGCACTAAGGCAGAAGTGCTACCCTCTGTGCCATCATGCCACCAGTCAAGCAATGTCTGGATTCTAAATCCCTCCAAGGCCTCACCTACTGTATCTCTAATCAGCTCAGTCCCATTTCTTTGAAGGATATCTGCACTCCTTTAACTCCAGCTTTTTGTACACCCTCAATTTTGGTTGGTCTACCTGGCCATGCCTTCAACTGCTTAGGGCCAAACTCTGGCATTCCCTCCTTACACTTCTTTGTCTTACTATGCATATTTCAAACAAATCTTTAAATCTACTACTTTGAATAAACTTTTGGTCATCTAATCCAATATTGCTTTATGTCATTTGTTGACATACTTTTTGTGCCTTTGAAGCACTTAGGACCATTTCATTGAATTAAAGGCATTACATATCCACTAGTACTGTTGCTGGAGGCCTACTTAAAATTTAGAGCAGACTGTGCAGAGTCGCCCTCTCCCTTTCAAAGGGCTCATCAAAAGTCTTCATACAGCCACACGTATTTGCCCAATGCTCAAGAGCCTGTACTGCTATTCAATACCAAACTATGGACAATGTCAATGCAAAAATATCAGTACAAAATCAAAATGTCTCAGGTGCTGGAAAACCAAAATAAAATAGAAAGGTTGGAGATAGCAAGTTTTGACAAGATTTGTAGCTCAGGTTGAGGTTCTAAATGTATGCTTGCTGACCTGAAAAGTTCGCTTTCAGACGTTTCTTCATCTAACTAGGTATCATCATCAGTGAGCCTCCAGATGATGCCCTGGTGCTGTGGCCTGCTTTGAAACACAGATACAAAGCGGGCCATACTGCCAGGGCTTCATCCGGAGGCTCACTGATGATGTTACCAAATATGGTGATGAAATGTCTGAAAATGAACCTTCCAGCTCAGCGAGCAAACCTACATCCAGGCTGGAGGTACTCAGTGCGTTAGGCAGAACTTGAGGAGAGAGAATGTTTCAGTTAGATGACTATTCATTAGAACAGTGAAAAGTTAAAAATGTAATAAGTGAAAGGGAGAGGGTGGCAAAACAAAAAACGGACAGTTATTGATTAGGTAGAAAGCAGGAAAGATTAAATAACCGAATATTTCATGATGGCCAAAGAGACAAGATATATCAAAGTTGCATCTTGAAGAGAATGGCAGAATAACAACCAAATGCCATCTGAAAACAAAAGAACAAGAAATGAACAAGAATGAAACCAAATATTCAAGAAAAAGGAAACAAAATGGAGGGCAGTAATTATAGGCTGAATATTAAGTTTGGGCAGCTGGCAAATAATGAAACTAAATACAAGCTGCTGTTTCTTGAAGTTACATTTATACTACTGTTTTACCTGAAAAGTCTGTAAGGCCTTGGAAGGTAAAAAGACAGGTGTTTGATCTCTTGTACTTTCCATGGAAGTACCAGCCTTAAAGTTTATGATTAACAGGGACATGGGCCAGGGTAGTGCAAGTAAACAGTTCCTGAGGAATGTTTAAAGAGGAGAGGAGAGAAAGAAGTGGCCACATAATGCAGATAGGTGATAGAAAGAGTAGAGGGATATCGTTTCAACATGGAAGCAGGTGTGGTGTCAGCAGAACAAAATAAGAGGTCTGCCAAGGTTCTAGGAGAGTCAGATGGATGGAGAACAAAAGAACAGGAAAAATACAAATGTGATCCAGGATACTAACAACAATGTCCAGAGTAAGTGTATGAAGAATCCTTAGTTGGGGAAAGGAATCAAAATCAGCAGTGCTGATTTGGAAGATTGCATCATAAGAACAGTAGAAAAAGGGAAACTAGGAGAATGGAATTCAGTCTGCACATTAACAGAAGTGTAACTGAAATAGCTGAGAGTCAGAGGTTATAATAGGCCATAAATCAGTCCTTAAAAATTAAGTCACAGAAATCAAGGAATGGAAGACTCCAGATGGAGAAAGAGAAGAACAAAGGAGGATGGAAATTGGAAGCAAATTAAATGAAAATGTTTCCAGTTCAGGCATAAGTAGCAAGGTGCCCGAGTAGGATTAAAACAGAGAATGTTCTTCAAATTCCATTAAAAAAAAGATATTACCAGGCCCTATGTGGAATCCCATAGTTTTATTTGGAGGAAGTGAGTGAATTGAAGTGCAAGTTATTCAATGTGGGAAAAATTTGGTCAGATTGGTTGGGCCTTCACTGAAGGAATAACTGGCAGAAAGTGAAACTATGCAGAGATTGGTATTCATAGTGAAAATTAGTGTGTTAGAACCAGGAAACTTAAAATGTGGTTGGTGAGAAGGTGAGAGCAACATCTTGACAGAGTCATGGATGAAGGTGGGAAGAAACCTGTCACAACCACTGAGCATGTCCACAGCATTGCCGACAAACTGCGAATTTATCTGGTTCCTAGAATCTCTTTTTTAAATTTGTGCGATTCAAGTTAAAAGTATTAAGCTTTTATTTAAATAGGACACATTAGTTTATGTCAAGCTTTTGCTGAGGTTGCCATTTTTTTCTTTGCTTATCTCTCTTCAAAAAAATTGGGCAGCATGGTGGCTCACAGCACCAGGGTCCCAGGTTCAATTCCAGCCTCAGGCAACTGTCTGTGTGGAGTTTGCACATTCTCCCCATGTCCGCGTGGGTTTCCTCCAGGTACTTCGGTTTCCTCCCACAGTCCAAAGATGTGCAGGTCAGGTGAATTGGCCGTGCTAAATTGCCCATAGTGCTAGATGCATTAGTGAGAGGGAAATGGATCGGGGTGGGTTACTTTTCGGAGGGTCAGTGTGGACTTGTTGGGCCAAAGGGCCTGTTTCCGCACTGTGGGAATCTAATCGAATCCAAAGGAAAAATTAACCAAACAAATTACAAATACCAAAATTAAAGCAATTACAAAAAACATTTAAAAGGAGCAAATCTCTGTGGTATACCACTGGGCCATTTGCTCAAGTTGTTTGTTACTCAAGTGAAGACATGAACCCCTGAATTCAGAATTAAGCATATGTGATGGCTTCTGTAGTTGAATAATTTGAGCTTGCTTTGAGAGAAAGAGATGGTCTCGTGCTCTTCACTTGTTGTGTGGTCTTGGCACATGCAGATTTCCTGAACTCTTTCAGCAGAGCAGTGATGTATATAAAGAAAAATCTTTTAAACTGAAAACTCTTCTCTTACAATGTCAAATGTTGAGAAATCACCACTTGACTTGTGATTGATATATAGTGCTGCCACCAATCCTACTTTCTATTATTTTAAATAAGTCAAACAGCCCAATTGAGCCAAAATTGGTTCAACAGGCCCTAAAAGGCACTGAACAAATATCAAAATCACAAATGAAACTCAGTTGAAGAGTCTAGTTATCAGCAATAGAGGATAAATTATGTGATGAAAAGTGTGTAATCTATATATATGTTGGTATCACTTTTAGTGTTGATTCTTTTTGAATCTGAATGGTGACCTAATACAGTATGTATCTGGATTGATAGGTCTTTTTAAATTTAGCATGGAGGTCAGTAATTGAAACATAAGCATGCAAAACTACAGATCTTCTTTTAATACTAAACACACGTTTGTTACATAGAAGCAAAATAAACTCAAATAAATAAAAACAGACCAAGCTATCTAAATATACAATATATGTGACTGCAAAACCCCTCTACTGTTAATGAAAGGCCATTGACATTGTGGGTTTTACAACAGGGAATGTAAACACTGAAGGCATCAGCTTGCTCATAGTTTAAAATAATCAAGGATCGATTTTAGTTTGCAAACAAAAAGACTAAAATCTTTTAGGAACAGGTTTTGAAGGAGACATAATTCGAGTCACAAGCATATATACTTTATCTTCTAGAAAGGAGTATCAGACATTCTGGAAAAGTTCAGTTCCAATGAGGTGAAAGTTTATGAAACTTCAAGTCCAGGAGTGTTTGAATAGAACTTTGCAGATTGTAAAGACAGAAAAAAAATCTAAGCTTTCCCTTGTCATGGGTATTTGCCTAAGTAGCATTCACAGTTCACAGGACAAAACTAGACAGAACCAATTGTGTTAAAACTAAAGTTCTGGTATAGAGAGAAATTTCTCAAGAGAGTTTGAATGGCTATCACAGAATAATGTTGGACTATGGATGAGACTGATTACTGTGAACTTAAACATTTTTCAAACTATATTGTATATTTAGATAGCTTGATCTGTTTTTGATTTTATTTCTTCCTGTGTAACAAACGTCTGCTTAGTATTAAAAGAAGATCTGTAGCTTTGCATGCTTATGTTTCAATTACTGACCTCCATGCTAAATTTAAAAAGACCTATCAATCCAGATTTTATTCTGGGATCTCAGTTGTCTAAGAGTATTTGGCAGCAAACAAAGCTATCTAGAAATGGACATATGAATCAGAGGAGGCCACTTAGCTTGCTCCACGACTCATTCAGATCATGGCTGATTCAATTGTGACCTAACCTCCAAATTCCGACTTACCCAGATAACCATTCAACCCCTTGCTTAACAAGAATCTATGTACCTCTGCTTGAAAGTATTCAAGTCCTTTGCTTCCACAATCTTTCAGGAAGAGTGTTCCATAGACTCACAAAGCTCAGAAAAGAATTTGCCATGTCTGTTTCAAATGGATGGTCCCTGATTTTCAAACAGTGAATTCTAATTATAGTTTGCCTCATAAGGGGAAACAACCTCTCTACACCTATCCTGTCAAGGCACCTCAGGATCTTGTATGTTTCAATCAAGTCATGTCTACATTCCAGTGGATACAAACATAGCCTGTCCAGTCTTTTCTCATAAGACAACCTGTACATTCCTGGTTTCTAGTAAACCTCCTCTGAACTGCTTCCAATGCATTTCAAACCTTTCTTAAATAAGGTGACCAATAATATACATAGTTCTCCAGATGCAGTGTCTCCAGTACAACAGGAGTATTACCTCCATAACTGAGAGATTCAATTCCCCAAGGACTAGATTTAAAAAAAAGCTTTTCCTATTATTTGCTAAATCTGCATGTTAACAGTTTACAGTCAAGCACAAGGACACCCAATTGTATTTGTATTTCAGAGCTTTGCAATCTCTCATCATTTAGATCATGTTACTTTTTATTCCATTTTCCCACATTATACCTCATTTGCCACATTTTTGACCACTCACCTAATGTATCAATATCTTTGTGTCCTCTTCACAGCTTACTTTCCTATCTTTGTGGCATCAAAAAACTCGATAAGCATAGCTTCTGTCCCTTCACCCAAGTAATTTATAAACATTTGAGAGCCCAGCAGCAATCCATGTGGCACACCATCAACATCCTACCAACCTACAAGGCCCATTCACGTGTACTTTCTGGTTGGCCAGCCAATCTTGTATCCATGCCAATATGTTACCTCCGACACCATGAGCTTTATTCCACACCCCCCACCACAACCACCTGATGTGGAACCTTAGCAAAAGCCTTCTGTAAATCTAAATACAGTTTAATCACTGGTTTCCCTTTATCCACAGCACATTACCTTCTCAAAGACTGGTCAAACATGATTTCCCAAAGCCACGTTGACACTGTCCAATTACCTTGAACATATCTGGGTCCCTGCTATAACTTCTTAATTAATCATTTCCACCATTTTCCATACAACAGATGTTAAGCCAACAGCTTGTAGTTTCTCGTCACAGGTGACATCGAAAGGGCTGTTTTGTAATTTGGGAGGGGCTGAAATATGAATGGATGGATTCAAATATGGTGCTCCAGGAAAGATGCGAGGTGACATTAGATTCAAAGGGAAGGACAATTGTGTCAAGGGATTTTGTTTTTTTTCAGAAAGAGGGGTTGAACTTTCTGTCCAAGGCCTACGAAAGCATTCTAACAATGCTTATTGCAAACTCAGAAACAGAGCCCTACCTTATGACTGGGCACTCAACAGCCTTCCAGACTCAACACTGAATTCAACAACTATAAATTATAACCTCTGCCTCCATCTTGATCTGCACTGTCCTAATTTCACTGACTGAATCCAGCTGGTTTCTTTTCTTTATCTCTTTATATGCCATTTTGAAAACGATTCTCATGTCACCAATTCACACCTTGTTTGAGCACAATCTTTGTTTCTTCACTATATTCATTGCCATATCATTGCAATTGGTAATCTTTTCTCATTCAATGTCGCTTGGTCTCCACCTTATCACAGACCTCCTTTTTCTCTGGTCTTCTTGCCCCCAGCGCTCACTGGCTTGAAACGTTTTACTACAGAGTTCCAGCATCTGTAGTATTTTGTTTTTGCATTTTTAAAAACTTTTCCCAGTTCATATGAAACATCATAGGCCTGAAATGTTAACTCAGTTTTTCACACTATTGACACCGCCTGACCTATTTTCTGCACTGATCTTGTGGAAGCATTATAGTAAATATTTAAGTCAAGGTTAAAATACAAGTTTGGGGACAGCAGACTCTCCTACTAACCTGATAAAAATGTGTCGGGTGTACCTGTAGTATTTGTATACAGTTTAGGTTTCAAAGTGAGCAATGACACAAATAAAATAAAAACAAAATGTTATATGTCATGACGTTAGCCATGGCTCAGATGGTAGCATTAATGCCAGTGTCAGAACATTCTGTGTTTAGATATCATTAATACTAAATGTAGTACTGAGGCCGAATGGGTTTTGTCAGGCAGGCATAAACATATTCCATTGCACTATTTTTCCTCAGTGGCTTGGCCACTATTTATCCCTCAATCAACATCACTCAAGCAGATTAGTTAGGCATTACTACACTTACTGTTAATGGACGATTCCCATGATTACAACATTATAGGGGCGACATTATAAAAGCTGCCCACTGGGTGCCCCAAGCATTTTACAGCCAGGTGTAATGAAAGACACCATAAATCGAAGTTCATTTTCCTTTGACACAAATAATTTATATGATTTGCCTCAGTTCCAAGATCCTTTCCAACAACAGATAGGTTAGTATGCAAGATACATTCCTGTACATTTGTATTGTTCAACTACTACATCCTGGGATGAGAACTTGAAATGCAATAAGTGTCGATTTAGAGTGGCATTTTTGGTACAGACACAATGGCCCAAAGGTCTCTTCTATACTGTATGATGCTATGAAACATTAGTATCATATATTAATATTACTTTTCAGTGTACAACCTGTTTTCTTGAATCTTGTCTTTTCCTTTATCTCCTATTAACCCAATTAATACCAAATAGCATCATGAAACCAGAAGCATTTTCTTAAAACTACTCTACATGATATGTATATCCAAATTCTGGATTAGTGGTGCTGGAAGAGCACAGCAGTTCAGGCAGCATCCAAGTAGCTTCGAAATCGACATTTTGGGCAAAAGCCCTTCATCAGGAATAAAGGCAGTGAGCCAAATGGCAAGCTATGAGAGATTAAATTATTTGCGACTGGCTTGTCCACACTATCAAACTGATTAAAGTCCTAATTTAAATGACAAAACTGAATAAATTGGACAACTTAATCAGGATATTCAACTTGACTTCATGTGACACAAGAACATTGCATAATCAATGTTCCCATCAGTTTCTGGGTTTCCAAATGCTGCTCTCAACAGATTTTGATACCCAATTTAAATTCAATTCACCAAGTTGATAAAAATGCAAAGAAATCTCTCTCCCAACCTTTCTGAGCACAAACCAGAAAAAAAGTGTAACAACAGAAGTGAACTGCTGATGCATGAAGGGACTTTTTGCCAGAGTTCGAAGATTACAGTGTATTCACAGGACATAATTTGGATGTCCAGTTTTTGAGGAGTGGATTTGAACAGTCAAATTTCAAAGCAGCATAGATATAGCCAACCGGCAATTCAATTTTGTAATTTAGTCAGGAATTTGTTTGCAAGTTCATATTTAATGGGAATACTTTACTGTGGACATGCAGCACACAGGAAAGCACTCTTTTGATGTTTTAGACAACTCAAGACTTTGCAAGTTTAAAAACACTTTACAAACTATGTGCTGCATTTAACAGATTATTTAAAGTGAGTGATACTAATTTTCAGAAGTCTACATCTTAGTTGAATGTAAACAAGTAAATACGTTTTAGAAACTGGTTTAATCATGGTGCAAAATTCCTATCAGAGTTTTCAAAGGACTACACCCAAGCCTCCAGCATATCTTAATTCTAAAGAAAGTTCGCATTCACTTATCAGACATCAATGACTGTATCATGGGCGTTGCAACTGTGGCTGAATAGCTACGAGTTCATTTCTCAGTCAATCAAGATCTTGTTTTATTTATCAGATTCCTTAATTCTTTTATTTTCAAGAAAAAATGCATCAATAATTTTTAAAAAACAATATTTCCTGGAATGCACTAACATCAAGCAAAATTTGAAACATGTTATCTTTATGTAACTATTAACAGAAGTTACTTGCAGAACCCAGTAATTCCTCCCTTAAAATGAAACAGCTATAAGTGAGTAAGATTTTCCCCTTAAGTTATAGGTTCCATAGGAACTTCCCCGTCCAAAAAGTATGCTCTAAAAATTTAAATACAGATATTCCCAATACCTTTATTGTAAATAAAATAACAACATATTTTTAACAATATTTTATTAAGCCTTTCTATTTGCCTCGTACTCACTGCCTCTTTCACAGAGATTGTGAGCAACCAGAGACGAAATTAGCAAGTATAACCACAAATGTAATAGACTAGGCAAGAGCAAATTGGTGTTGGGCAAATAAGATTAGGGATTGTGGTTCAGAGACTGGTGTGGGAGACTCGTGGGGCTCCAGTACCAGTACTGGGGAAAGTTAGGGTGACCTTCACCTGAACTGTGCTAAGAACTCAAGAATGCACCAGAATGTAAGGCTGGAATCTGCAAGAAAATATAAAGGCAGATCTTAACACTCTGCACCAGAAAGTGTACAGTTTTCAAACCACAACTAAGAGCATGAATCAAAATGAATGACCAGTAGTCATTTCAGAGATGGTTGCAAAACCACTAAGGCTGGAGCCTAAGTGTTCAGCAGGGCAGGAGGCTAGGAAAAGGTGGTGGGCTAGTTCAAATTTGGAGTTACATTAGTATAATGGTGAGAGATTACCTCAGTTTAGAGATCAAGGTGAAAAATTGATTAAGAGAGAGAAAGAAATAGCAAACAAGTCACTTGCTGGGAATAGCTCAGAGGCTCCCAACAGTACCTACAGAATATCCAGTAAGAAATAATGGAACCATGTAGAGAAAGGTACTGCATTAAATCACAGGTGATCTTAAATTTTCATATAGATTGTGCAAATCAGATTGACAAAGGAGGCCTTACAGGTGACAGTGTTTTCAGGAAAGATTTCGTAAAGCAGTATATTTTAAGGCCAACGAGGGAGAAGGCTGTATTAAACCTAGTAAAGTGCAACGAGACAAGATAAATGAATGACCTCAAAGTAAAACAGCAATTAAGCATAACTGATCATAAATCAATGAATTCCATAATAAGTTTGAGGAGAGAAGAAAGTTTTAAACTTAAACGAAGGCATTTATAGGGGTACGAAGACATTTATTGGCTCAAGTGTATGGATGAATAGGTTAAAAAGGTAACACAGCTGAGAAACAGAAGTCATTTAAGGAGAGTATTTTATGGAGTAGGAAAGTCTGTGAGAAGGATGCACAACACATGTTTCAATAAGAATATTTGTAATTGTATAAAATTTAAAGAAAAAGCATAATTAATGCCAAAATTGATGGTAGATCAGATGAACAGACAGACTTTAGAAACTAATAAAGAATGACTAAGAAAATAAGGAAATCAGATGGAGTGATGAAGGAGCAGCACTTTGAAACTTGTGATTTCAAATAAACCTATTGTACTATAACTTGGTGTTGCGTGACTTCTGACTTTGCCCACCCAAGTCCAACACCAGCACCTCCACATCATGGCTACCTAAGAAAATAAGGATTGAGAAATTAGCAATAGAAATTTTCCAAATCCACTGTTATCAATTTTGCCACGTCATAGTTTTGTTTGTTCAGATTTAAGACAACCATTTTCTGAGTGAACTATACCATTTTTAAATAATATAAAATTCTGTCATATTGTGGTTACCATTCTCTAAAGGCTCCTTTACAGCAAGATTAATTAGCCCTTTCACATTACATAAAACCAACTGCTTGTTTCCAAATTGGTTCTTCAACATAGTGCTGCAAAACTGACTCTTGTACACACATCAAGAATGAATTCTTCACTGCATTAGTGCTGATTGGAGTCTACATGGATGGCCATTAATACTAGATTACCCATGTTACAGGTACCTCTAATTTCCCGACTTACATTGTGCTATCTGACAAAGCAGCAATACTCCAAAAGCTTGCACTTCCAAATCAATCAGTTGGACGGACTATAACCTGGTGTTATGTGATTTTTAACGATATTGTGCCCCACATTGCTACTACTGTTTGTGGCCTATAAAAACAGGTCCACTAAAACTGATTCGAGATCTTGATCCTTTGATCGAAGATCCTCCCTCACAAAGTACAGATCTTATCCCTTATTGAGTGCATCATCTTTTTTTTTTAAGAATATAGAACATTACAGCGCAGTACAGGCCCTTCGGCCCTCAATGTTGTGCCAACCTGTCATAGCAATCTGAAGCCCATCTAACCTACACTATTCCACGTATGTTTTATGCCCTTCCCTACTAAATTACAAACATTTTTGAATAGTTAGTTCTAGTCTTAATCATTTCTAACCATGTCTTGGTAATCAATGCCAATTAAAACCAGATCCATTTATCTCTATTTGGGAATTCAAATTATCGACATTGCTGCAAAGGTTTCAGATGTGTTCAGAAACAGTGCCCTAGGGAAAAGGTTGAGATTGTGAAGGGAGATTACAGAGAGTTAGGTAGAAATTTAAAAAGGAGGTCCTCAAGGGTAGTAATATCTGGATTACTCCCAGTGCTGTGAGCTAGTGAGGGCAGGAATAGGAGGATAGAGCAGATGAATGCATGGCTGAGGAGCTGGTCTATGGGAGAAGGATTCACATTTTTCAATCATTGGAATCTCTTTTGGGGTAGGAGTGATCTGTACAAGAAGGACTGATTGCACCTAAATTGGAAGGAGACTAATATACTGGCAGGGAAATTTGCTAGAACTGTTTGGGAGGATTTAAACTAGTAAGGTGGGGGGCTGGGACCCAGGGAGATAGTGAGGAAAGAGATCGATCTGAGACAGGTACAGCTGAGAACAGAAGTGAGTCAAACAGTCAGGGACAAGGTAGGACTAATAAATTGAACTGCATTTATTTCAATGCAAGGGGCCTAACAGGGAAGGCAGATGAATTTAGGGCATGGTTAGGAACATGGGACTGGGCTATCATAGCAATTACAGAAACATGGCTCAAGGATGGACAGGACTGGCAACTTAATGTTCCAGGATACAAATGCTACAGGAAGGATAGAAAGGGAGGCAAGAGAGGAGGGGGAATGGCATTTTTGATAAGGGATAGCATTACAGCTGTACTGAGGGAGGATAATCCTGGAAATACACCCAGGGAAGTTATTTGGGTGGAACTGAGAAATAAGAAAGGGATGATCACGTTGTTGGGATTGTATTACAGACCCCCCAATCGTCAGAGGGAATTCGAGAAACAAACTTGTAAGGAGATCTCAGCTATCTGTAAGAATAATAGGGTAGTTATGGCAGGACTGGGACTGCCATAGTGTTAAAGGTTTAGATGGAGAGGAATTTCTTAAGTGTGTATAAGGCAATTTTCTGATTCAGTATGTGGATGTACCTACTAGAGAAGGTGCAAAACTTGACCTACTCTTGGGAAATAAGGCAGGGCAGGTGACTGAGGTGTCAGTGGGGGAGCACTTTGGGGCCAGCGACCATTATTCTATTAGATTTAAAATAGTGATGGAAAAGGAGAGAACAGATCTAAAAGTTGAAGTTCTAAATTGGAGGAAGGGCAATTTTGACGGTATTAGGCAAGAACTTTCGAAAGCTGATTGGAGGCAGATGTTCACAGGTAAAGGGATGACTGGAAAATGGGAAGCCTTCAGAAATGAGATAACAAGAATCCAGAGAAAGTATATTCCTGTTAGGGTGAAAGGGAAGGCTGGTAGGTATAGAGAATGCTGGATGACTAAAGAAATTTAGGGTTTGGTTAAGAAAAAGAAGGAAGCATATGTCAGGTATAGACAGCATAGATCGAGTGAATCCTTAGGTAAAAACAATGACTGCAGATGCCGATGAAGGGCTTTTGCCCGAAACGTCGATTTCGTTGCTCGTTGGATGCTGCCTGAACTGCTGTGCTCTTCCAGCACCAGTAATCCAGTATCCCGAGTGAATCCTTAGAAGAGTATAAAGGAAGCAGGAGTAGATTTAAGAGGGAAATCAGAAGGGCAAAATGGGGACATTAGATAGCGTTAGCAAATACAATTAAGGAGAATCCAAAGGGTTTTTATCAAGATATTAAGGACAAAAGGTTAACTAGGGAGACAATAGGGCCCCTCAAAGATCAGCAAGGTGGCCTTTGTGTGGAGTTACAGAAAATGGGGGAGATACTAAATGAATATTTTGCATCAGTATTTGCTGTGGAAAAGGATATGGAAGATATAGACTGTAGGGAAATAGATGGTGATATCTTGCAAAATGTCCAGATTGCAGAGGAGGAAGTGCTGGATGTCTTGAAACGGTTCAAAGGTGGATAAGTCCCCAGGACCTGATCAGGTGTACCCGAGAACTCTTTGGGAACCCAGAGAAGAGATTGCTGGAGCTCTTGCTAAGATATTTGTATCATCGATAGTCACAGGTGAGGTGCCGGAAGACTGGAGGTTGGCAAAGAAGGGCGGTAAAGACAAGCCAGGGAACTATAGACCGGTGAGCCTGACCTCGGTGGAGGGCAAGTTGTTGGAGGGAGTCCTGAGGGACAAGATGTACATGTATTTGGAAAGGTAAGGACTGATTCGGGATAGTCAACATGGCTTTGTGCGTGGGAAATCATGTCTCACAAACTTGATTGAGTTTTTTGAAGAAGTAACAAAGAAGATTGATAAGGGCAGAACAGTAGATGTGATCTATATGGACTTCAGTAAGGTGTTTGACAAGATTCCCCATGGGAGACTGATTAGCAAGGTTAGATCTCATGGAATACAGGGACAACTAACCATTTGGATACAGAACTGGCTCAAAGGTAGAAGACAGAGGGTGGTGGCGGAGGGTTGTTTTTCAGACTGGAGGCCTCTGACCAGTGGAGTGCCACAAGGATCGGTGCTGGGTCCGCAACTTTTTGTCATTTACATAAATGATTTGGATGTGAGCATAAGAGGCATAGTTAGTAAGTTTGCAGATGACACCAAAATTGGACAGTGGAGAGGGTTACCTCAGATTACAACAGGATCTTGACCAGATGGGCCAATGGCCTGAGAAGTGGCAGATGGAGTTTAATTCAGATAAATGTGAGGTGCTGCATTTTGGGAAAGCAAATCTTAGCAGGACTTATACATTTAATGGTAAGATCCTAGGGAGTGTTGCTGAACAAGGAGACCTTGGAATGCAGGTTCATAGCTCCTTGAAAGTGGAGTCGCAGGTAGATAGGATAGTGAAGAAGGCATTTGGTATACTTTCCTTTATTGGTCAGAGTATTGAGTACAGGAGTTGGGAAGTCATGTTGCAGCTGTACAGGACATTGGTTAGGCCACTGTTGTAATATTGCGCGCAATTCTGATCTCCTTCCTATCGGAAAGATGTTGTGAAACTTGAAAGGGTTCAGAAAAGATTTACAAGGATGTCGCCAGGGTTGGAGGATCTGAGCTACAGGGAGAGGCTGAACAGGCTGGGGCTGTTTTCCCTGGAGCGTCGGAGGCGGAGGAGTGACCTTATAGAGGTTTACAAAATTATGAGGGGCATAGATAGGATAAATAGACAAAGTCTTTTCCCTGGGGTTGGGATTTAGAGATTTAGGGTAAGATATAAAAGAGACCTAAGGGGCAACTGTTTCACGCAGAGGGTGGTACGTGTATGGAATGAGCTGCCATGGGATGTTATGGAGGCTGGTACAATTATAACATTTAAGAGGCATTTGGATGGGTATATGAATAGAAAGGGTTTGGAGGGATATGGGCCGGGTGCTGGCAGGTGGGACTAGATTGAGTTGGGATATCTGGTCGGCATGGATGGATTAGACCAAAGGGTCTGTTTACATGCTGTACATCTCTAGGACTCTAGATTTGAGTTTTTCACATTATTCCATGTTCTGTTTCTCTCTGATGCTTGTCTTGGCTTTTTCTGTATTTAATTTTGCTCATTACCTTTCTACTTCCTGTTACCAATTTTGCTCCTCTAATTTGAGCCCCTGCTCACCTTTCCATCCTTTGCCAATCTAGGTTCCACCATCCACAGCAGCAGCACTAATTCTCCAATAATGTTAGCATTGGCTTTGCTAAGATAAATCCTGTCTTGTACAAATCCCATGAACCCCAGAACCACTAACATGTTTTAGAAATCTGACAGACTCCCTCCTACACCAATTCTCCAACTATGTGTTCAAATCACTTAAACCTCCCACTCCTGTTTCACTGGCATGTAGCACTGAAGAACCTGATTTTGAGGTCCTGCTTTTCACTCTCTCAGCTCTGGCACCAGTGAGGCAACAAACCAGCCAAGAGTCACATCTATAGCTGCACAAATCCCTACAGTTCCCCAAACTAACGAATTCCTCATTGTTGTTGCTCTACTGCTCTTCTTTCTCTCCTCCTATGCAGCTAAGCAAATTTTGGCATTAGGGACTTGGTGCTGGTTCCACTCCTCATCAGTGTCTAAAGTAGAAGCCCAGTTAGTGAGCAAGATTATCTCAGGGAATTCCTGTAGTACCTCAGACTGCTGAATGTAACCTGATCCCTGGTCTCCAAGCTCATAACCTTGATTTTGGAGGGGGGGGCGGGGGAGGAGAAAGAGTGTTGTCTGCCTGCCTGTAGAAACAACAGATGCATTGATGGTAAGCATCAATAATTGCCTAGATTCTGGAAAGGACATGGAAAACATCTTCTCAAGACAGTAGAGAGGATGAACATTTAAAAAAAAGAAGTGGTAGGGGTGAGGGGACAGGATGATGTGTCCCTGGTCTTTTGTCATGTCGCAAAGAAGATTGTGGGGAGGATGCCAAGAGTTTATAAAGGGGTGTAATTAAGTTAATGTGTGTTAAGGGCAGCACAATGGCTCAGTGGTTAGCACTGCTGCCTCACAGCACCAGGGTCCCAGGTTCAGTTCCAGCCTCAGGCGACTGTCTGTGTGGAGTTTGCACATTCTCCCCGTGTCTGTGTCTGTGTGGCTTTCGTCCCACAATCCAAAGATGTGCAGGTCAGGTGAATTGGCCATGCTAAATTGCCCACTAGTGTTAGTGTTAGGAGGGAAATGGTTCTGGGTGGGTTACTCTTCGGAGGGTCAGTGTGGACTAGTTGGGCCAAAGTTTCATGTTGCAGTTTCCACACTGTAAGGAATCTATCTAACCTAATCTAAAAGATCTTTCAAACTGTGTTTTAGATTTAGACAGCTTGGGGTTTCTCTTGGCTTTCCTTTGTGTAATCAATATTTGTTACGCTCTCAAAGAAACTCTGTAGTCTCAGGGTGGTGTGTTGTGATGAGCCACCACATTATTTTAGATAATGTAGAATCTGTCAAACCAGATTCTGGCATTTGACTTGTTCAACAGTACCATCAGCTGAGATAACAAATGAGTTGAGTATGAATCAATTTTAGGAAACAAAATTTTAAACTTCTAGCTCTATATCCTTTTTTTCAAAAAAAGAAAAGGAGAAAAGCATTCCTCAAAAAACTTGCTTCAATTTTGCTTGCAACCAAGATATATTCAACTTTACTTCTGATGGAAAACATACAAAAGGAGACCAAAGTAGACTGAAGCAAGTGAAAAAAAAAACTTGAAAGTCCATTAGATTTTCTTCCAAGGTAGCGAGAGATTGAATTGGAAGATATACAGTTGAATGGAAAAAGGACTACTATGTAATGCAATCTTCACAAATCATAGTCACTGACTTCAAAGTGACTAAATTAGTCAAATTCTGTTCCATCTCATCTTAGTGTGATAGACTAAGACATCAATCAATAAACTGAAGGCAAAAATGAAATCAATATTTTTAAAGTAAGATAATGTTTTTGCTTTTCCTCTGTCTTCTCTGTTCTTGATCCTTCAAATTTCATCTTCCTGCCTTAATTGCATTTTACCCTTTCAAAAAAGGAATACTTCAAATGAACATAGAACACAGATCATTACAGCGCAGTACAGGCCCTTCGGCCCTCGATGTTGCGCTGACCTATGAAAGCAATCTGAAGTCCATCGAACCTACACTATTCCATTATTAAAATGCTCTTAAATTTGGCGAGTCTACTACTGTTGCAGGCAGGGCATTCTATGCCCTTGCTGCTCTGAGTAAAGAAACTACCTCTGTCATCTGTCCTATATCTAATCACCCCTAAATTTAAAGCCATGCCCCTTTGTGCTAGCCATCACCATCTGAGGAAAACGACTCTCACTATCCACCCTATCTAATCCTCTGATCATCTTGTATGTCTCTACTAAGTCACCTCTCAACCTTCTCCTCTCGAATGAAAACAGTGTCAAGTCCTTCAGTCTTTCCGATAAGACCAGCAACATCCTGGTAAATCTCCTCTGCAGCCTTTTCAGTGCTTCAAAATCCTTCCTATAATGCGGCAACCAGAACTGTATGCAATACTCCAGGTGTGGCTGCACCAGTTTTGTACAACTGCAACATGACCTCATGGTTCTGAAACTCAATCCCTCTACTAATAAAGACTAACACATTCATGTGCCTTCTGAACAACCCCAACTTGGGTGGCAACTTTCAGGGATCTATGCATGTGGACACCGAGATCTCTCTGCTCATCTACACGACCAAGAACGTTACCATTAACCTTGTACTTTATATTCGTTACTCCTTCCAAAAAGTGAATCACCTCATGCTTTTCCGCATTAAACTCCATTTGTCATCTCTCAGCCCTGCTCTGCTCATTATCTACGTCCCTGTGTAACCTGCAACATCACTTCCACACTGTCCACAACTTCACCGACTTTAGTATCATCCGCAAATTTACTAACACATCCTGCTATGCCTTCATCCAGGTCATTTATCAAAATGACAAACAGCAGTGGCTCCAAAATAGATCCTTGTGGTACACCACCAATAGCTGAACTCCAGGATAAACATTTCCCATCAACCACCACCCTACCGCGGGAAACTTTGTCAAACGCTTTACTGAAATCCATATACACCACATGAACCGCTTCACCTTCATCCACCTGTTTGGTCACCTTCCCAAAGAACTCAAGGTTTGTGAGGCACGACCTACCCTTCACAAAACCGTGTTGACCATCCCTAACCTAATCAAACTATTCCTTTCTAGATGATTAGAAATCCTATCTCATTTAATCCAACATTTTACCCAAAACCAAAGTAAAGCTCACTGATCTATAATCTCCAGGGTTGTCTCTAACTCCCTTTCCTGAACAAGGGGACAATATTAACTATCCTCCAGTCTTCTGGCACAATTCCTGTCGACAATGACGACATAAAGATCAAAGCCAAAGGCTCTGCAATCTCCTCTTTGCAGAGAATCCGAGGATAAATCCCATCCAGCCCAGGGGACTATCTATTTTTGTTTTTCCAGAATTGCTAACATCTGCTCATGAACCTCAATCCCATCAAGTCTAATAGCCTGCATCTCAGGATTCTCCTCGACAACACTGTCTTTTTCCTGTGTGAATACTGATGAAAAGTATTCATTTGGTGCTTCCCCATCTCCTTGGACTCCATGCACAACTTGCCACTACTGCCTTTGACTGGCCCTAATCTTACTCTAATCATTTGTTTATTTCTGACATACCTTTAGAAAGCTTTGGCGTTTTCCTTGATCCTACCTGCCAAAGACTTCTAACGTCCCCTCCCGGCTCCTCTTAGCTCTCTGTTTAGGTCTTTCCTGGCTAACTTTTAACTCTCAAAACACCCTAACTGAGCCTTCACATCTCATCTTTACAAAAGCCTCCTTCTTCCTCTTGACAAGAGATTCAACTTTAGTAAACCACAGCTCCCTTGCTTGACCACTTCCTCCCTGCCTGACAGATACATACTTATCAAGAACACACAGTAGCTGTTCCGTGAACAATCTCCACATTTCAATTGTGCCCATCCCCTGCAGTTTCCTTCCCCATCCTGTGCATCCTAATCTTGCCTAATCATATCATAATTGCCTTTCTCCAGCTATAATTCTTGCCTTGCGGTATATACCTATCCCTTTCCATCGCTAAAGTAAACGTAACTGAATTGTGGTCACTATCACCAAAGTGCTCACCTATCTCCAAATCTAACACCTGGCTTGGTTTATTACTCAGTATCAAATACAATTTGGCCTCACCTCTTGCAGGCCTATCTACATACTGTGTCAGGAAACCCTCCTGCACACATTTGACAAAAATTGACCCATCTAAAGTACCAGAGCATTTCCATTCAATATTTGGAAGGTTAAAGACCTGCAACCACCCTGTTACTTTCGCTCCTATCCAGAGTCATCTTTGCAATCCTTTCCTCTACATGTCTGAAACTTTTCAGAGGCCTATTGAAAACTCCCAACAGGTAACCTCTCCTTTCCTGTGTCACACCTCAGCCCATACTCCCTCAGTAGATGAAACCTCATCAAATGTCCTTTCTGCCACCATAATACTGTCCTTGACTAACAATGCCACACCTCCCTCTCTTTTACCACCTTCCCTGTTCTTAATGAAAGATCTAAACCCTGGAATCTGCCACAACCATTCCTATCTCTACTCTGTCCATGTCTCCGAAATGGCCACAACATCGAAGTCCCAGGTACCAATCCATACTGCAAGTTCACCCACCTTATTCCTCGCTCCTCTGAGTTACTTCGTTTGCTGTTTTTCAAACAAAATTTTTAAAAATTCTTGCCTCAAAGATATTACAGCAGTTAACGGAACATCAACAGCCAACAAAATCTAGCATTCTTACCTCAAATATAAAAAGGATGGAATCCAATTCTTCCCTCTGTGATTTGTGACCTGGAACACAAAATACATCAAGTTAATATATAAAATACCATGCAATTTAAGATATTCCAACCATTCTGGTCCACACAAGAACTGAATTTCACAATCATCAAAAATAATTAAAGTACTGGATTGACATTTTAAGACTTTTACTGGGAAAAAAAAAGACGTTTTGCTATTAAGTTGCCTGTAAATTCCTTTGAAATGGGTGTTACAACCTTTTTAGTTGCACATTGTACTTCAAGTATTATTACAAGAACAAATGCAAGCTTGTTCTCTATTCTCCAGCAGACTCACTTCCCCCTGTTGCACTGGATCACAATATGTAGTAAAAGTTTTCCACTCAACCAAAGTTTTCCCAACCCACTTCCAACAGCAAGTGTATGTTCTTAAATCTCCAAAAAAGGTCCTGTCCTGTTGCAAACCTAAAAGTCTGGAGAAACTCAGCAGGTTTGGCAGCACCTATGGAACGAAGAAGAATGTTTCAAGTCCAGTGACCCTTCATCAAAACCAAAGCACTGAAAGTTTATCATGGTTTTTCTAGTTAGGACCCTCTGAACTATCAGACTTTACATAATTGCTTATTGCAAAACAAGAATATCAGATGGGCCTCCAGGCCCCATCAATGAACTAGACTGGCAGATCAATCTGATGATGAGTCACTGAATTCAAAATATTGGCTCTATTTTTCTCTCCATTAACACTGTCAGACTTGCTGAGTTTCCCCAATGCTTTGTGTGTGTCTCAGATCTCCTCCATTTGCAGGTCTTTGTTCTGTTTTACCAGTCTGTTCTGATCCCTTCTTTCTGTACACGAAAGAAGTTCTGAAAATGCCCAACTTTACCAGAACGGTGTTTTTTTTGTTACTTCACATAGTTCTGCCTTCTTGTCTCTGTGCAACCTCCTTAACAGGTGTCTTCTTACTAAGAGTTACTGTATACACCCATGAAAGCTTTCACTTGGTTTTGACAGGTTTCAGTTTCACTCCACCCATACCACAAATGGTCTTATAGGTCAAAAATATGCCTAAAACCAGAAATAGGAGAAACAGAATGAGGCCATTCAATCCTTTGAGCCTACTCCACCATTCAAGAGGATCATGTCTAATCTAACATTCTAGACATTTGCTGTTCTGCCTTCTCCTTGTAACCCTTGATTCCTTTACTGATTAATAACCTTTCTCAGCCTTAAGTATACACAAAGACACCGCTCTCTGTGGCATGGAGTTCCAAAGAGACTCAACTCTCAGAAGAAAGTCCTCATCTGTCTTACGTTGGTATCCCTCAATTCTGAGTCTATGTTTTGTGGTCCCAGACTCTCCCATGAAATAAGGGCCAACATTTCATTAGACTTCCAGATTATAACTATTTTTGTGTTGGCTGCAAATCTGGCTATAGTACATTCACTTCTTTCTTCCGGGTCATTAACATGTACTGTAAACAATTGTGGTCCCGCCACGGATCCCTGTGAAATGCCACTCATTAGGGATTGCTAACCTGAGAAAGAAACTCTTATCCACACATGCTGTTTCCTGTATGTAAGTCAACATACTACCTCCAACACCACGAACTGTCATCTCATGACTTTTCCTTTTGAGAGTTACTTTGTCGACTGCCTTCTGGAAGTCCAAATGTAACACATTTATAGATTCCCCTCTATCCACTCTGGTTGAGTCTTCCTTGAAAGACTCTCCCAAATTAATCAAACATAATTTCACTTTCATGAAGTCATGGTGACTCTGTTTGATGAGATTATGATTTTGACGAGATTATGTGTTGCTGTTACTTCTGACTGGCCTATAGTTACCTGCTTTTGGTCTCCCTACTTTTTTGAATAATGGTGCCATGCTGGCAGTTTTCCGGAATCCATGAACTTTTGAAATATTAAAACCAATTCAACCACTATCTCTGCAGCTATTTTTAGGACCCTAGGGCAGAAGCTATCAGCGCCAGGGAAGTTATGTGTCATTAGCCGCATTAGATTGTCTCAATCCTGCTTCTTTAGTCATGGTGATGGTACTTCATTCTCTCCACCTCCCCTTTATTCTTTAATGATAATGGGACATTCAAGCATATTCCACCATAAAGACTAATGCAAAATATCTGTTAAACTCCTCTGCCACTTCCATGTTAGCCAAAAGTATCTCCCCAGATTCATTTTCTAACAGATCTATGTTCACATTGACCTCTCCCTTTATCTATTTATTTAAAAGAGGTGGGGTGCTTCCAAGATGCTTAATGCCTCAGGTTGAAAGGAGAAATGTTTAAATTATAGACTTACCAAAAAAAGTGTTAGTAACACGTTTACTACCTTTGCAAACAAAAATTAAATGAAAATAAGAAAGCTTGATCATAGTTATGGAAAACGAAATCAACACTATCAAAACAAAAATCACAAAACTGTGAATGTTTCAAATATCTTACAATAAACACTACAGATAACATTTGTATCCCAGCAGGTCTGGCAGCATTTGTAGGGAGAAAGCAGACTTAACATTTCAAGCCCAGTGACTCTTGAGTTCTGAAAGAGGGTCACTGGACCAGTTTGTTAACTCTTTCTCTTCACAGATGGACAGAAGAGAATATATCTGCCAGACTTGCTCAGTTTTTCTAGTAATTTTTGATTTTGTTTCTGATTTCCAGCACCAGTAGTTCTTTGGTCTTTTGTAAAGTGTCATCATTAAAACATTCTGCATCTCAAATATAAAACCATAAGTAGTAGGTGTGGAACTAGCACCAGCACCCTGCCATTCAATGAGATCATGGTTTAACTGATAAACCTCAATTCTACTTTCCTGGCTTACCCCATAACCATCAATTCCCTTTCTGATTAATAATCTGTCTTTCTCAGCCCCTTGAATATACTTACTGACATAGCCTCATCAGCCTTCTCTGGTAACGAATTCCACAGTTTAGATTAGATTCCCTACAGTGTGGAAACAGGCCCTGCGGCCCAACCAGTCCACACCGACCCTCTGAAGAGTAACCCACCCAGACCCACTTCCCTCTGACTAATGCACTAAGCACTATGGGCAATTTAGTGTTGCCAATCCACCTGACCTACACATCCTTGGACTGTGGGAGGAAACCGGAGCAGCCGGAGGAAACCCATGCAGACACGGGGAGAATGTGCAAACTCTACACAGACACATGCCCGAGGCTGCAATCGAACCTGGGACCCTGGTGTTGTGAGGCAGCAGTGCTAACCACTGAGCCACTGTGCCGCCCATAGATTCACTACCCAGAGAGAAGAAATTCCTCATTTCGGTCATAAATGGGTGAACCCTTACTCAGATAATGCCCTCAATTCTAGAGGGAAAACCTGGTCAAAGGGAAAACAACCTCTCTATATGTACGCTTTCAAGTGCCCCAAGAATCTTGTATGGTTCAATCAAATCGTCTCTCAATCTCTCACAACCGCAACGAATACTGACCCAACAGTGAAGTTGAAGCCATGTAGTCTGGAAAGGCCATACAGATAAATGAAATAAATGACACGTCAGAGCCGAAGATGAGATTAGTCGAAAAGTCAGGCTGATGCCACATGATGAGGAAAGGGCATGCAGAGAGAAAAATAAATGAATCACAGAGCTAAATGAACACCTTCCTTTGATCTTCATGCTTGCAGCTGCCAGGCCAAAACCCTTGGACATCAAGTAAAGGGTGAATTGAAACAACACACAAACGAAACAGGTTTTAGAAGGAACATATTAGTTTATTTGTATCTGGAATTGTGAAAAATATAGAGGTAAAAAATTTTCAAAGATGTTAGTGCCTGGGAACCAGCAGAATTTTCTTATTTCTGTTAAGAATATTGAATTATGAGAAGATAGAAACAGTGAATGTGCTTCTTTTTGAGAGCATGGTACAATTGATAGGAATTAAAAGAAATTTCTATAAGTTGGATGCAGGACGCAGTTTAAGGAAGAAAACTACAGCTTCTTTAATTTCAGTAGTTAAGCATTTGTATCAAAGTGCTAGTAATTAAGAATTAGCAGCAATTTCTGTCAGTGATGTAAAGAGACAAAAAAAACCCAGCAGATTCTAGAATCCAAAGCAGACAAGCAGGAGGCTGGGAAAACACAGCAAGATAATCTGTGGGTGGAAAGTATCACAGATAATAAATAGTGACTATCCATGTCTTCAGGTGTGGAGGAGAGATGAAATAAGACCTCTGAAAACAAACTGAAATGTTGTGTACAGATTAGCACACAGCAGAATAACATCTATTTAGATATTAGGTAAATCTTCAAGGTTTTATATGGTTATGATTAGATTCCCTACAGTGTGGAAACAGGCCCTTCGGCCCAACAAGTCGTTATATATAACATGAACTTGAAGACTGTATATCATCTCAGGAGAAGGGCATATACAGCATGAGACAATAATTAAGGAATTAGTGGAAGCTTCGAGACTACCACTAGAAGCAGCAGCAATAAAAGTAAAAACACAACAGAAGGGAACAGATCTATTTAATTATGTAATGGGGCAGTGATAGCCTAGTGTTATTAACAGTGCACTGTTAATCCAGAGATCCAGGAATGTGCTGGGCACTCGGATTCAAAATTTAAATTTAATAACAAAACAAAATTGGAATTAGAAGTCTCCTGACGGCCAGGAATCCACTGTTGATTGTCAGGAAAAATCCAACTGATTCACGGAGGCCCTTAAAGGATGGAAATTGCCATCCGTAGCTGGTCTGGTCTACATGTGACTTCAGACCCACAGCAATGTTGCTGACTCTTAGTCATATAATGAGAGATGTACAGCATGAAAACAGACCTTCCAGTCCATGCTGACTAAATATCCTAAATTAATCTATCCCATTTGCCTCCGCCATCACCTCCACCTCTGGCAATTCATTCCACGCACGCACCACCTTCTGTGCGAAAAAGTTGCCCCTTAGGTCCCTTTTAAATCTTTCCCCTCTCATCTGAAACCTACGTCCTCTAGTTTTGGACTCCTCCACCTAGGGAAAAGACTTTGGCTATACATGCCCCTCATGATTTTATAAACCTCGACAAAGGTCACCTCTTATCTCTGATGCTCCAGGGAAAATAGCCCCAGCCTGTTCAGCCTCTCACTATAGCTCAAACTCTACAAACATCCTTGTAAATCTTTTCTGAACCCTTTACCATCTTTCCTACAGCAGGGAGGCCAGAATGGAATGCAGTATTCCAATGTGGCCTAACCAAGGTCCTGAACAGCCACAACATGACTTCCCAACTCCTATACTCAATGCACTGACAACTAAAGGCCAAACGTACCATATGCCTTCTTCACTACCCTGTGTACTTGTGACTTAACTGCCCTTTTGGCAATTAGGGATAGGCAATGAATGCTGGCTGAGTCAGTGACACCCTCATCTCATGAATGAATTTTTCAAAAATCCAATGGGCAGATGAGACAGGCCCAAAACGTTAGCTGGTATAAGTAGCAACTGGGGCAGAGAAAACAAACATGGCGAATTTACACCAGGATATGTGAGGAGAGATAAGGTGGTGGGAAAAGCAAACATCAATAAAGGGCTCTGGTGGAATTTCGCAAAAAGCAGATAGCACCATACATGCATGTGGTTATGCTGAATGTATACCACAGAAATGCATACTATGGGAGGGAAGCCATGTTGTGGAGGACTACGTGGGAGCTAACAAAGAAAGACAACCTGTCACGGTTAAGTAAAGAACACTCAACGCTTACAAAGACTGTGGGAAACAAAGATAAAATGGGACACAAGGATACTAAATGTGGGTACTGAAATATGCAAGCTGTAATCAGAATAAAACTTGAAGGAATGCCATAATTCACCAAAGTGAGCTCTGATCCTATCATAAAGCTTCTGTCCATGTGTGCATGAAATAAATGATCATCTGTTCTCCTGGAATCCTCTATCAATTTGACAAGTGGCTCTACTTCAGATCCATAGGTAAACAGCACCAAACTGACGACAGTATTCTAGGTGTGATCTGACTACTGCCTTCTATAGCTTGGGCAAGTCATCCTATTTGTGTACTTAATCCATAACAACTGCATGAATATGACAAGTAAGATTTAATGTCAGGCTTACATGAATTCAAGTTCCAACTCTCTTCCAAACATGAGTTTCTTTTAGTACTGGTAAAGGCATTTTCTTTCAAACTTTCCAGAAAAAATATATTTTTCCTCCCATTTTGAATAGTATGGACTGCATGGCCTACATGGTCAGTATGTATCATGGTTTTGGAACTTCATTTAGCTTTTTAAAATACATCTTTGATTGATTACAATTTGGATTCGCAATAGCAGTTGTGAAGGTCCAAAAGGTTTCACAATTTGTTTAATCTTGTTGATACTGACATTGCTGGTGAACCATCTGGCTCTTGGGTACTAGCAGCTGTGAACTACAGTTCAAGAAGAAATCCTGTCACAATTTATTATATTCTCTTGATTCAGCAATTTTCTTTGTTCTTTCTTAAAGTCTGAAACCAAATTTTCACAATTTTAATTTATTTAAAAAGAAAGACTTCCAACAGACTTCATTCAGATTACAACTCCTGATCTCCATTTTATATCTACATGTCTTGAATCTCCAAGATTTTGAAGAATGGCTAAACCGAAGGTCAGAACTGCTATGCACAAACAACTTAAATTCACTTCATCTTAAATTCAGAATCAATCCTAATTTGTACAGTTCATAATCTTTCACATTTCTTTTAACTTTTCATCCTCCCATCCAGTTTGAGCTTGTCAAATTCCTTTCTTCCAAACCTGATTGCTCTGTCAACTTGAATGTAAATTGAAACCTCAAAAACAGCATCCTTCATGGCTCTACAGTGCCAGCATTGGATGAAGCTGTTCCACTCTCCAAATTATTTGTTACCTTTGTTTCATTATTAGTTTGGAATACTGTTACTATCCTCCCTGCCACAGCTTGCTCTTGCTTCTCAGCCATTGTGACTCAAATAGTTTTAATCCTCTCCAAGTGCAATGAACTCTCTTTTCAGTCTGGTGTGCCAATGTCTTTTAAAATTAGCAGAATTAGGTTTCTGACTTTTGGGAAACATTTGTTTTCACAATAGGGTTATATGGGACCACATTGACCCAAGTCACTGTTTTGTGTCATAGCATCAACAGGTTATTTTTCTGAAAACACTTGAGATAGCATTACCTTATCCTCAGCGAAAGTAATTTCCTAATAGGAAAAACTGCACCAATCATAGGCAGATTTGAAACAACCCACCACAGAATAATTAATTAGGTTCAATTTTACATTAATCTTCACGATGGGATAGGCATACAATTTCCATCAATTTCTGGTAATGATTTTTATTTAGTCGCCTTTTCATAGGGAAATCTTCCCTAGTCTTCCAAGTCCAACTTTTATCAAGTCCGACCTTGGTGACTCCTTATTCCTTGAACGTTGAAGTTTATTCTGTTCCCTTCTTTTCTAATTGAAAACAACCACAAGATAGCATTTTTGCTTCTCCACACTCATGCTGCATACTTCCTTCACACAGTAGTAGTTTCTTTCTATTGCTCCCTCTGCAAGTCTTCCAAAGCAGCTGTCTAATTACTCTGAGTTACTGTATACGCATGTGAAAAGAGATCCACCCCAATGGCAACCAGATCAGAGGAATGACTGTGAACCAGTGTGCTTCCAGCATACTTAGTTTTACCACAAATTAGAGATGACATTTTAAAACATAATCATCTGGGGAGTAATATCAAATAAATATTTTGCTCTGCCACTATCCAATACTGCAACATAAAACACTAAATATGGCACTAATGTTTTGACCTCAGGGAAACTAGAACAGCACTTTCATTTTGTACATTACTTAATGGGTTTAAATTCTCATTCCATCAGCTAACTGCTAGAATGCCACATACATATGAGACAGTAGATTTATTGTGCAAATGTAAACACGGCAGTGGAAAAGTTGGACCTGTGCTGCTCACAAGTGAACTGTGCATACCTATGCATTGCATTAGTAAAGCAGTATTTTATACTGGAGCATTACATTGGACAATAGCCATTTACAAGTTACAGCAATAAGTTATTCATTTTATTGAGTAAGAATAGACTATTGAAAGTGAATTACTGTTGTGTGACAGGGATTATGTTGAGGAAGGTAATGGGTAAAAAAGATTTAAGGGGGTAAAACTGAAGAGGCTTAATTACTGAACCAACTGTGAAAGTGGAAAATCATGTATTTTCTGAGAATTGAATACAGACTGCTTTATTATGTAGCAAAGTGGAAAGGAAATGCTAATACCACTGATAATGTGTGCCAAGTTTTAGGGTGAGGAAAGTAGTTGTAAAGTATTCTATGTACCACTACAGGGGACAATCCCCAGAGAAGAAAACACCTTTGACCCATTATAACAACTGTTTAAAATCTATAGTAAAAATCACTACAGGAATGCTTTCATGCTGAAATGCCCAACTTAGAATATATTATTTCATCATGATTACGTAGTAGAAACTAAAACAAGGCTTTATATTGATTGACACTTGCTAAAAATTAGCAATGTCTAAGAGATAGCCACCTTTACTTTGGTTTCAATTAATGACTAAAGATGAGAAATCAGGTTTGATGAGTGTACAGAAGCACATACCATTCTCAGCACGAAATATTTCATCTGATTGCAAGTGCCCAACTGCATGCTGGATGTGTTGTAGATTAAGATCATGAAAATGTTCAGTTGTTATTCTGCAGAAATTCTGACTCTATCTTCGCCAAACAGCCAGTCTTAAAAGGACTTGGAATAAGGGGACCTTCACCATTGGAAAACTTGAATACAAACATTACAGTTCTCAGTGACAGGAACCCCCTCACAATCTACTGGAAAGATGTCAAAGAATGCCAATCAGATGCCATGCTGATTACATGTGATTCAAGCACTTTCTCCACCCAAAGCCTCGGTTTGAGGAAACAAAATTCACAGTCCAAAGCCCTCAATCCATCCCCAACACTGTCCCTCAACCCATCTCTATTCTACCACCACCAGAACAGGTTTGAGATTCAAACATTAAAATATCAAATTCAATAAACTGTTATGATCCAGTTAGAAGTGGATTGATTTGTTTCCTTGTCCTATTCCTCCACTGGCCACAAGTTTAAACTTCGAAAGGGAGGTGAGCTTGTCAATCATATTATACTTGCATATATTAACACAGACACATGCACAGCCACATCTGTATCTAGTTCAGAATCAGAAACAAGTCAGTCAGATATATTAAGATAACAAAATAAAAATCGTATTCAAAGATTGGCAACAATAGAGTTAAATGTCCATATGCATCCAACTCGAGAGTGTGGTGCTGGAAAAGCACAGCAGGTCAGGCAGCATCCGAGGAGGAGAATCAAAATTTCAGGCATAAGCCCTTCATCAGGAATTCCTGGTAAAGGGCTTATGCCCGAAACATTGATGTTCCTGCTCCTTGGATGCTGCCTGACCTGCTGTGCTTTTCCAGCACCACACTCTTCACTCCGATCTCCAGCATCTGCAGTCCTCACTTTCTCCTATATTTTTCCAACTACTAAAATTAAAAAGGTAAGATCTCCACAGTCTTACCAGACCATAAGGCTGCACTCTCATGAGTGAGAGAGATGACTGATGGTGGTTTAATCTGAGGGTCACCACGCCTCAGGCGAGGAGAGAGGTTGAGAAGGAGAGTCCTTAGTGATAACCTCAGCCAGTGTTTGAAAAATAACACACTCACACCCTCTTTCAAGCCTGGGGGAAAATATGCAATTCTGCAGAATGTTATCGTGAAAGGACTTTGGCTAAGTAAACTGCAAGTTTTGAAAAAAATAATTATTCACAGTTGTGTAATTGCTGGGTCTGATGCTGAAGTCATTTTGCACACAAGCTATTGGCATTAACATTTCTCTCTAATCAGTTAGGCTGGTTGAATACTTTTTTTCTGGAGATAATGGTACAGATGTAACATTTCCTTTAAGGACTGTATATTTACAGCAATAAGCCTTTCTAACTCCAACTTTGGCAAGTTTGGGGTCAGGGAAAGAGAGCCAAACAGTGAGAATGAGGAGAGAGACAGAAGGGAGGGGGCAGAACAGAGAGAAGGAGAGAGCGCAAGAGTGAGCACGAGAGAAAAAAAATAAGAAAGACAGACAAAAAGACAGACAAAAAAGAAACAAAGAAAGAAAAAGAAAAGAAAAAAGAAAGAACAAGAAAAAGAGAACAAAGGTGTGTTTTCAAAGCTTTTTACCCACAAACTGGATCATGTATTTTCTCCCTGTAAGCTTTGCAGACTGGGATCAATTCAACCAACTTGTGTTTGCTGCAAAGACAACATTTTTGTTGTATCCGATTTCCTCTGTTCAAAAATGGCTCTTCTGAAAAGTTCAAGATATGTATGAATGCCTAGTCAATTATATGTTATCTGAAACATTAATTTATGATATTGTCATATCAGAATTTTTTCAGGTTATCAAAAAAATCTGAAAATTAAAATAGCCACAATTACGACTTTTTTGTAGAATCTGTTTACTTTTTTCTTTTGTATTATTGATTTTCAAAAGCATAATTATGGAAAAATAACTTGTAAATAGAAACTTGAAAATACTTATTGCCTCAAGTGAGTTATATATTTCAATTGTTATGCTAAACTACTGTTGTGTGACAAATAAATATTTACCCAGTAATTCTCGCACACTGCATTAGATAGAAACAGCTAGCATTGTGATGCATATTGACATAGATTTATTGCTATATTTTCCCCACATTTATCATCTTAACATTTAAATATATGAATTGTTTTGCAGGTTTCAGCTAGGTTGTTTTGACTGTGCAAAGCCATACATATCAGTGTTTTGGTTAATTCATTGAATGTGGCACTGGATAGGCCTGTACTTATCATCTATCCCTAAATAACCATGAGGCAGAGGCAGAGGCTAGTGGCAGCAGCGCTGGCAGTGAGCTGCCTTCTTGAATGGTATAGGGACACTCACAATGTAATTAGGAAGAGAGTTCCACAATTTTGAACCAGTGAGAGAGAGGGAACAGCAATGGAAATGCATTAAGAGCTAAAATAAGTGTGCCTTGGCTTAAAAGTTTCTTTGGAAACAGTATGTGGGCAATACAATAAAATAACATTAAGATGTTTCAGAATTCTGATTTTCTACTCTCACACTCTTATATAGCTCCAGAACTAGAACCTCATTTCACAAAAATTGCACACATTTCTGTAAGACCAAAGTAGTACAGAATTGAAAGAAGAGAAGTTCCTGCATAAGAGTCATAACACACATCTGTCAGAATCAAGATGCTAAAGGTATTGTCATGAGTATTTGTTAAATTCAGATTGTCGTGGTTACTAATCAGTGCATTGATCCATGTGTCAGCCTTTCATGTGCCAGCAACTAGAACTAAAAATATCTCCTAAGTAGTGGTGTGAAATGCTGGTTGATTTATTCTCTTTATTGTTTCTCTGGATGAATGCAGAAAATGTACTCAATCAGCAACGAGGCTGCCTCTGCACTAAGACTAATTAACAATTTTTTGGAGATCTTACACTGTTCTGTGTAAAGGATGATACTACTTGGAGGTTATATACACAGCACTTCCATGGGAATAATATTTCACTGACTGCTGAACACTAAGTTTACACCTTGTTGCAAATGAAAATGAAGCTCTTCAGTCCCCTCCTCTCTTCTCCCACTTCTTCCCCTCCCCTCCCTCCCTCCCTTATCCTTACCTTTTTGCTTTAGGCTTGTTTCAATGGCCACAAAATTTTCAAAGAAAACATAATATATGTGCGAATATGTTTGATCAAAGAACGGCTTCAAATCACTTGCTTCAGAGTTTTCTACAATTAAAAAAAAGAAAAGATATTAGGATAATCAATAATTTAAATTTAGATTAATTAAGCCACCAACTACATATATATTTAAGTTTTCTAACCTTATTCATACAAATGAATACAAAAGATGAACTAACTCCCAAATATGGATCAACCAACTTAGCTCAAATCTTGAAACATGTATTCCTAGTTCAGATGTAGGTAAAAGCTCACAGGCTTGTCAGAGAGGCAGGAATCCTTCATATCTCTCCTGATTATAGATAAATGTCACAGTCATGCAAATATATTAGTCATCCACTAAATATTGTAAAAATCATCAGGGATAAGGTTTCATAAGTCAAAACGTATAGTAAAGTAGAACAGTAAATTTTTCAAAGCTAATTCAGGCTGCTAACAATAGACCACAGCCAAATATTACATTTGATGACATTTTTATATCAACAGCTCTGTTTGAATTTCTGCAATCACCATCTCTCAAATTGGCAGCCATACACGTGGGTGGCCTCCCTAGGTAGTTGCCAATGCTGCTATGGAATTGCTGCTCAATCAGCCACAGGATAACTTCATGTCGTATTTTTCTTAACTTAAGAGGGTATCTGATTTTTAGCTGTTGTGAAATCACAAATACTTTGAGCAAGTTATAAAGAAGAAAAAAATGCCACTATGATACATTCGGGATGAATAAAGAAGGGTAAAATTGAAATCCAAGGGGGAGAAAAAGTACACATGAAGTATATATGACAAAGCAGCAAATGACAGGAGAGAAAATGAAACAGTCAGGGAAAAGAGAAAAAATTAGGAAGACAAAACGTCAAAATGAAATCAAGAAGCACAAAGATAATAAACTTTTCCACAGTCCATATTAATTAAAGAAAAATACAGGTGAGAATATGTCACGCTAGATAAACTCACAGACATTGCCATTACCCCTATTTGGTAATCACAGGGCTGGGGGGATGGTGTGTGTGTGTGTGTGTAGAAAATTAGAAGATACGATATAATGCTCACATGAGGTAATTAAAATTTGGCCTGTGACCAGGGCCAGGCACGTGACACTGCAGGTGAAGCAGGTATGCGGATTCGAGAGATAATTAGAGCAGCCTTAGCCTCTGCAATTATCAAATAAAAACAAGGTTTTGCAAGGCATGGAGAGTGGGGACTGCAGAGAGAAAATGAGTGACCTGACCAGAGTACAGTAGTACAGGGAGGCATTCCTCTACCTGTGTGTTTTAGATCTCCAGCATCCCCAGTTTCTGTGTATATTAGTATGGGAGGACTGGGTTTTAGTTAATGAGGCAGTTGGTACCATACTGCAGAAAAAGGAAACTTCTCCAATAGGATCCATTTCACTTGAACAGTGTGGAAACTAGTGCACTGACAGATCAAATAACTAGGGCTTTAGAATGGGTTTTGAATGAATTAGATGTAAGGAGAGATATCGAGAAGGATACGTAGGCATACAAAGCAAAATAATATGACAGCCTTGCCCGACAACTATTTCAGTAATGATACCCAGTGTGGGACAGGAAGAGACACAGAGTATACAAACCTGGAAAAATAGCAGCAATTAGGATCAAACTGAAAAAAAGGCAAAATTAACAGCTCATTATTTAAAAGCGATATATGGAGAAAAGAGGTTATTGGGCATAATCATAGTTAGGAGATCAAAGCTGAGAACTAAATATGCAGGGGTACACAACTTTTCAAAAGGACAGGAGAAAGGAGAAGATGGTGAGGTAGCTTTCTTAGTATGGAATGGAATGAATGCAATAGCAAGTAACTACCTTGGATCACCCATATGGATTCTACAAGAGAAAGATGTTAGAGGTGAGTAGGTCACACCTCCCTTTCAGTAGCTATACTGTGGGATAGAGAATAAATCAAGAGATATTGAGGACATGTAAAAAAACACAGTACATTAACTATGGGTGACTGTAATCTTCATGTAGAATGGGAAAATCAAATTAGCAGAGGAAGGACTCAAGGTGTATATGCCAGAGTTTCCCAGAATCCAACTAGGGACAAGCTATTTTAGATGTGGAAATGTGTGGTGAAGCAGGTTTAGTCAATGATTTCAGAATAAAAGATCCTATATTAAACAGTGAGTGGTAGAATGTAGCATTCAGTTTTTAAGTGAGGAAGGTAAGTTAAAAACTGTGCTAAACTTAAATAAGGGAAGCTACATTGGTATGAGGGCTAAACTGGCTGCAGTGGACAGGGAAAGGAATTTAACAGAAAAGGTGGTTGATAAACAATGGCAGATGTTTATGATTTAAAACAAAAATTTCTTCCTGTGAGCAAGAAGATTCTCTGAAGAGGATAAGCCAACCACAGTTAACGAAGCAAGTTAAGGATAGCATGAAATTGAAAATGAAAACAGATGTTACAAGGATTAGTGATAAACCAAAAATTTCAGAATGTCCTAAAAGTTAAAAGTTGACCAAAGAAATAATAGAGGGAGAAATTAAATTACAATGGTAAGCTTGCAAGTAAATATGAAAACAGATAATAAGACCGTCTTCAAATAAAGAAAAAGGAAGAGAAGCATCAAAGCGAACACAGGCCACTTAAGAAATTAGTTATGAAAATCATAACAGGAAGCCATGAAGTGGGACAGGAGTCAAGTAAATCCTTTTCATCATAGAGATGTACAGCATGGAAACAGACCCTTCGGTCCAACTCATCCATGCTGACCAGATATCCCAACCCAATCTTGTCCCACCTGCCAGCACCTGGTCCATATCCCTGCAAACCCTTCCTATTCATATACCCATCCAAATGCTTTTTAAATGCTGCAATTGTACCAGCCTCCACCACTTCCTCTGGCAGCTCATTCCATACACGTACCACCCTCTGTGTGAAACAGTTGCCCTTTAGGTCTCTTTTATATCTTCCCCCTCTCGTTTTGGACTCCCGACCCCAGGGAAAAGACTTTGTCTATTTATCCAATCCATGTCCCTCATAATTTTGTAAACCTCTATAAGGTCACCCCTCAGCCTCCGACACTCCAGGGAAAACAGCCCCAGCCTGTTCAGCCTCTCCCTGTAGCTCAGATCCTCCAACCTTGGCAACATCCTTGTGAATCTTTTCTGAACCCTTTCAAGTTTCATAACATCTTTCCGAATAGGAAGGAGACCAGAATTGCACGCAATATTCCAACAGTGGCCTAACCAATGTCCTGTACAGCCGCAACATGACCTCCCAACTCCTGTCCTCAATACTCTGACCAATAAAGGAAAGCATACCAAATGCCTTCTTCACTATCCTATCTACCTGAGACTCCACTTTCAAGGAGCTATGAACCTGCACTCCAAGGTCTCTTTGTTCAGCAACACTCCCTAAGACCTTACCATTAAGTGTATAAGTCCTGCTAAGATTTGCTTTCCCAAAATGCAGCACCTCGCATTTATCTAAATTAAACTCCATCTGCCACTTCTCAGCCCATTGGCCCATTTGGTCCTGATCACATTGTAATCTGAGGTAACCCTCTTCGCTGTCCACTACACCTCCAATTTTGGTGTCATCTGAAAACTTACTAACTGTACCTCTTATGCTCGCACCCAAATCATTTATGTAAATGACAAAAAGTAGCGGACCCAGTCTTCATGGTAACGAACACTAACAGCATTCTGGAAACGTTAAATTAAGGTCAAACACTGTGGAGGAAATAAACACCTGTATTATCACCAGGGAAAGAGTACAAGGGAAACTAATGGGCTAAAGTCAAAATATCCCTGGACCTGCTGAGTTGAATCCTAGGATACTAAAGGAAGTAGCTACGGAGATAGTGGATGCACTGGGAGCAATATTCTAGAAGGTCCAAAGCAAAAACCTTATTCAGGAAAGAAAAGAGACAGAACAAAAGATATATAGGTTAGTTAGCTTAAGGTGTGTCATTGAGAAAACATGAGAGCATGATATAAAGGATTCAATATTAGACATTTAGAAATGCATAAAGTAATCAAGCAGAATCAGCATGGTTTCATAAAAGGGAAAGCGTGTCTGAAAAAGTTATTAGAATTAGTTATGATGAATAACAAACAGAATAGTTAAAGAGGAGCTAGAAGGTGTCATACATATGGATTTATGTTATATAAAAGGCAGAAGATAAGTACTCCGTATAAGGCTACTTAATGAAATGAGAGCCCGTGATGTTGAATGTAGCATATTAACATGGAAAGAAGATAGGCTAACTAATCAAAGGTACAGATTTGGGATAAAGTAAGTATTTTCAGAATAGCAATTTGTAATTAGTGGAGTGCCAAAGAGATGACTATTAGAGCTACAATTATTGACAACGTACATTCAATTTCTTCATCAAAGTAATTAATGTACTGTCATCAAGTTTGCAGAATATGTGGGAAGGCAAGTGGTGAAGATTACACAAAGAGTCTGCCGAATGATGTAGACAGGTGTGTGGGCAAAATCTTGGCAGGAAGAACAGAGGAGCAGATTATTTTATTTTATTGTGAAACTTTGCAGAAAGCTACAGCACAGAGAGATTTTGGAGTCCTTGCGCATGTATCACAAAAACTGGCATTCAAGTTCAATTGACAATAGGAAAGGCAAACGTAATGATACCTTTATTTGAGGGGAATGAGGGTGGGTTTCTTTCAAAATTTTACAAGGCAAGAGTTAGATTACACCTACAATACTGTGAACAATTTTGGTCCCTTTACCTAAGGAGGTATTGGACACAGTCCAGAGAAGGTACACTAGATTGATCATAGACATGGAGAGATTTTCTTTTGAGGAGAGCTCAAGTAGTTTGGTATTGGAATTTAGAAGGACAAGAGACCACTTTATTGAACCATACCAAATTCTTAAGAGGGTTGACAGGGTAGATATGGAGAAGTTGAGTTTCTCCTTGGAGTTTCCCCTCTAGAACCAGAATGCAAAATCTCAAGAGTGGGGGCACCAATTTAAGACAGTAACAGGGAGGGATTATTTTCAAGGTAGACTGATGTTTAGACAATCAAGAGGCACGGGGGGGAAAAAACGAAGGAAAACTGAGTTGACGATTATCAATCAGCATGATCCACTGAATGGCAAATGTGACGATGTATCAAATGACCGATGCTTGCATCTACATAAGGTTACTGGGGGCTCACTTCCAAAGGGCCAAGATATTAAACATCTATCAAACTCAAGTTGGAACACACTTGAGAGTACTAAACAGTTCTGGTGTCCTTATTTATAGCTAAAGAATGTAGGAAGCACTGGAGAAAGTGAAAACAAGATTTGGTAGAACAATACTGGAATTGAGAGATAATATTCAGAACTTTGAAAGCTTTAAGACTTTGAACAATCTTGTTCTTCTTTCTAGAAAGAGAAAACTTAGACATGACCTGACCAAAATCTAAGATTATGAAAGGGCAGTTGTAGAGAATTTTGTAGACCTATTCACTTGCAGGCTCAGAATCCAGAACGTGACAGTATAAACATGACACAACCATTAACAAACTCAATAGTAAACTCAGGAGAGAAGTCATTACAGGGTATGGTTGGAATATACCTATCACAACAAGCAGTGATGCCAACTAGCATTAATGCAACTAAAGGAATATGAGATAATTACAAGGAGGTAACAGATGGAAGATTCTGACAAAATGATAGAACATAACAAACGCAATGTGAAGATCTTTGTTTGGAACATAAAGACTGGCATGGACTATGGTCCAAACAATTCAAATCATACGGTCAGTATTATATAGTACTTCACAATCTGCTACTAGTTAGAACGAGTATAGTTGAAAAACGTTTTATTTGAAGATTTTTGTTTGGTACACATCAAGACAAAATTACAAGTATCCAAGAATACCAAATTTCAAAGTTAGTTATGATGTAGCTCTTAAAATGAGAGCTATATCAACTTCAGCAAAGCACTCGACAAATCTTCCACATGGTATGCCAGTTAGTAAGGTTAGATCGCATGGGATCCAGGGGAGCTAGCTAATCAGACACAAAATTGACTTGAAGGTCGGAAGCAGAAGGTTATAATAGAGATTAGCATTATTGAATTTTGAGAAGATTTGTAGCTCAGATTGAGGTTCTGGATGTAGGTTTGCTCACTGAGCTGGAAGGTTCATTTCCAGACATTTCATCACCCTGCTAGGTAACATCTTCAGTGGGCCTCCAGGCAAAGCACTGCTGCTGATTCTTGCTTTCCATTTATATGTTTGGGTTTCTTTGGATTGGTGAAGTCACTTCTGGTTCCTTTTCTCAGGGGGTGGTAGATGGGGTCTAACTCGATGTGTTTGTTGATAGAGTTCCGGTTGGAATGTCATGCTTCGAGAAATTCTCGTGCGTGTCTCTGTTTGGCTTGTCCCAGGATGGATGTGTTGTCCCAGTCGAAGTGGTGTCTGTCCTTATCTGTATGTAAGGATACCAGTGAGAGAGGGTCATGTCATTCTGTGGCTAGTTGATGTTCATGTATCCTGGTGGCTCATTTTCTGGTGGATAAACAGGCAGAAAAACACATCCATCCTAGGACAAGCCAGACAGAGACATGCACGAGAATTCCTAGAAGCGTGGCATTCTAACCGGAACTCTATCAACAAACACATCGAGTAGAGGAGAAAGTGAGGACTGCAGATGCTGGAGATCAGAGCTGAAAATGTGTTGCTGGAAAAGCACAGCAGGTCAGGCAGCATCCAAGGAACAGGAGAATCAACGTTTCGGGCAAAAGCCCTTCCTCAGGAATGAGGAAAGTGTGTCCAGCAGGCTAAGATAAAAGGTAGTGAGGAGGGACTTGGGGGAGGGGCATTGGAAATGCAATAGGTGGAAGGAGGTCAAGGTGAGGGTGATAGGCCTGAATGGGGTGGGGGCGGAGAGGCCAGGAAGAAGATTGCAGGTTAGGAAGGCGGTGCTGAGTTCAAGGGATTTGACAATGAGACAAGGTGGGGGGAGGGGAAATGAGGAAACTGGAGAAATCTGAGTTCATCCCTTGTGGTTGGAGGGTTCCTAGGCCGCATTTATGGAGTTAGATCCCATCTATCACCTCCTGAGAAAAAGGACAGGAAATGATGTCACCACAGAAAATTACATCAACCCAAAAAACCCAAACATAGAAAGAGAAAGCAGGAATCAGCAGCAGTGCTTCGCCTGGAGGCCCACTGAAGATGTTACCTAGTAGGTGATGAAACATCTAGGAATGAACCTTCCAGCTCAGTGAGCAAACCTCCATCCAAAGGTTTGCATTTTGTACTGGAGGCCTATTACCAGCTGTGTGTCACAAGGATCAGTACTAGGTCCAGAGGGACCTTGATCAGATGGGCCAATGGGCCGAGGAGTGGCTGATGATGGAGTACAATTTAAATAAATGTGAGGTAAGGCAAAACATGACAGGATTTTTACAGTTAGCTGTATGGTTTTGGGGACTGTTGCCGAACAGAGACCTTGGGGTGCAGGTGCATAATTCCTTGAAATGGAGTTTCAGGTAGACAGGATGGTGAAGATGGCATTTGGCACGCTTGCCTTGATTTGCCAGAACACTGAGTATAGGAGTTGGGTCATGTGGCAGTACAGGACAATCGTGAGGCTACCATTAGAATACTGCATATGATTCAAGTCGCCCTTCTATAGGAAGGATGTTGTGAAACTTGAGGGGGTACAGAAAAGATTTACAAGGTTGTTACTATGACTGGAGTTATAGGGAGAGGCTGAGTTAGCTGGGGCTTTTTTCTCTGGAGCGTCAGAGGCTGAGGGAGTAACTTCATAGAGGTTTATAAAATCATGAGGGGCATGGATAGGGTGAAAACAGCCAAGGTCTTTTTCCTAAGGTGGGTCAGTCCAAAACTAGGGGGGATAAGTTTAATGTGTGAGGAGAAAGATTTAAAAAGGACCTGAGGAGTAACTTTATTACACAGAGGGTGCTGAGAGATGAAGTGGTAGAGATGGGTACAACATATGAAAGACATTGGGAAGGGCATATGAATAGGAAGGGTTTAGAAGAATATGGACCAAATGCTGGCAAATGGGACTAGGTCAGAATGGGATGTCTGGTTGCTGCAGAGGAGTTGGACCAAAGGGTCTGTTTCCACGCTATATAACTATGAACAGACTACAATAATCAAATATTAAGTTTGAGTTAAAGGAGCGATCCATTGCTGGAAACTGAATCCAGCCATGAACAGAATTTTAAAACAAGTTTTCTGTTTAACAGATTTTAATATTCCACCACTTTCGACCTTCAAAAGGTTTTCGGTGATTCTGAATTTCTAGATTGGTCATTAAATTGATGTGTAAACCAGCAACAGTGGTACGAATACACATCCTTCAATTACAATACATAACGATAATATTTTACAAATTATTAAATGCACTTACAACTCAAACATTTGATCCAGCTTAGCAAGTCCTTGGTTTTGCATTTCATTGTCCTCTAAACCTTTTTCATCTAACTTCTTTAAGCAAATCCTTCCAATCCTATCTGTCTCATGTGCTTACCTAACTTTCTTTTGAATGCATCTACACTCATTGAGGTAACACAGCCCATATTCTAACTATTTTCTGGGTAAAGACGTTCCATCTTAAATCCCTGTAATTAAATATCTTAATTTACAATGTAAAGTTTTGGTCTTGCCAACGGGCAAAGTTAGTGGCTAGGTGGTGGATAGTGACAAATTCACCAGCCTACTAATCCAGAGCCCTGGGCTAATGTTCAGAGGACCACTGATTCAAATCCCACCATAGCAAGTGGTGAAATTTGAATTTGATAAAATTCTGCGATCAAATTTCGTCTAATGGATACCATGTAACTACAACCAATTGGTATAATAAATAATGTTCTTTGGGGGAAAGGAATCTGCCAGATCTATATCCGTATCATGTGGTTGACTCTTAATTGCCCCTGAAAGCCACTCAGTGAAGGGATGAGGGATGATCCCACTAACTAATTGAGAAAAGATAAACAGGTAGACAGTGAACAGGTACGAGCCAGTGTAATAAAGTTAGCCAACATAAAAATCAATCAATTCATGCAATGATACAGAAGCATTTCTGCCAATCGGGCACATGATCAAACCAAGGATGGGCCTACTCTTGGTTTGAGGCACCTGAGTTCAATTCCATCCGCTCCAGAAGTGTAAAATAACATCTCTGAAAAGCTTGATAAGAAAAATGGGTCAAATCAAGGATGCAAGAGTAAAATATCAAAATTAATTTTTAAATGATGGTACACAGAATCAGAGGAGTGTAGTAAAAAGGAGAATTAAAGAAGTGATTACACTCAAAGCGTCTTTCATAATCTGTGAAATTAAGAATTCAATTTCCATACAAATGCAAGAATTCCACACGTTCATTCATTCATTTATCCAGTAAAGTTCTGTAGAATCTTTTGATATTATTGCAAAATATTAAGCTTCTTTTCACTTATGAATAATATTAGCTCAAACTCACTTAAACATGATGGTCCAGATGCATCATTTTTCACCTGTTCCATTCCATTGTTAATTGAGCATCAAGGATGTCTTTCGGAATTATCAAAACCGAAAGCTAAGGATTACAGAAAGAAGCAAGCATTGGGGACAGGACGTAGGCGAACATCAATTATATCAAAATTATGGTAAGATTAGATGCAGGAAGTATGGTCATTTTCGGGCAATCAACAAGAAAAAAAAACCAATTATCCAAAAGTTTAAATTAAAGTTACAGTTATATGCAAAGAAGATTGATAAACAACAGCTAGCATTTAGTGCCTTTAACCTAGTGAAATGTTTCAATGTGCCTCAAGAATGTAATTACTGGGAAAAAAAAACAAACATGCACCAAGTCAAAGCTGGAGGAATTAGAACAGATGACAAAAGAATTTCAGAATTTAAGGCTTAGGCTAGGTTGGAGAGTTTCAGTTATGGAGAGAAGGTTTTCCTCTGGGCAGAAAAGATTCAAAAGGGGACATGCTTGAGATGTATAAAATTATGAAGTGCATAGACAGGGAAGACAGGAATAAAACTTTTCTAATTGATGGAATGATCAATGACTAGGGAGCACAGATTAAAGGTAAGGGGCAGGGAGTTTAGAGGAGCTGAAGGAAAAACTTTGTCATCCAGAGGGTGGTGGGAATCTGGAACACACTGCCTGTAAGGGTGATAGAAGCAAAAACCATTAAATCATTTATATTGTATTTAGATGTGCACTTGCAACATCAAGGCATAGAAGGATATGGGCCAAGGTACTAGAAAACTGGACTAGAATAATTCAGCAATTATTTTTAACCAGTGTGAACGAAATGTACCAGAGGGCCATTTTCCATGCTGCAGATGTCTATGATTCTGAACAGCTAAAGGCATGGCCACCAAGGCAAGAAGTCAGCACTGCAGGTTTGTGGGCCTAAGAGAAGTTAGAAAGAGAGAGGGACAAGATTTGAGTTACTTGAGCAATGAGCAAACATTTTTCTGACTGTACAAAATTATATCGTGGGGAACACAAGATTAGGACCATAACCTCTCTTGTTTCTGATGAAGGGCTTTTGCCTGAAACGTCGATTTCACTGCTCCTTGGATGCTGCCTGAATTTTTTTTTTAGATTAGATGTTTTTTTTAGATTAGATTACTTACAGTGTGGAAACAGGCCCTTCGGCCCAACAAGTCCACACCGCCCCGCCGAAGCGTAACCCACCCATACCCCTACATCTACATCTACCCCTTACCTAACACTACGGGCAATTTAGCATGGCCAATTCACCTGACCTGCACATCTTTGGACTGTGGGAGGAAACCGGAGCACCCGGAGGAAACCCACGCAGACACGGGGAGAACGTGCAAACGCCACACAGTCAGTCGCCTGAGGCGGGAATTGAACCCGGGTCTCCGGCGCTGCGAGGCAGCAGTGCTAACCACTATGCCACCATGCCGCCCACTAATTGCTGTGCTCTTCCAGCACCATTAATCCAGAATTGGTTTCCAGCATCTGCAGTCATTGTTTTTACCTCCATAACCTCTCTTGTTTTATATAAAAAGACCTGGATTTGGTTGCTGGTGACAAAACTTGGTAAAATGGTAAATAGTGAGCAGGATGGGCACAGGATGTAAACAGTTGGACTGAATAGTGTAAGAAAATGTATTTTTATTTTTGTACTTTGTAAAATTTTGTACTAAAAAAAGAAAGAATTGTTTTCAAAAACAGTGCTTTGAATGGTGGTTGCATATTTTGAAAAGCAAATAACCCAACACCCATGTCTAACATCAAACCAATTGAAGTGGTTGTATACGACAGGAGCAGAGGAGTTGTGTACAGACTCAGCTGGGTGGCAACTGAAATTGATTGATCTATTGACTCGTAATGAGAAGTCTACTGCCTCCCAGTAGCAGCAAGATTGCTTGTCAGGTAACTGAATAGCTTGGAATTGGGAAGAAGCAACAGAAACAGGATTTGATCCTCACTAGTTCAGAAGCTGTCTCTGTTCTCTGCAGTCAAAACTCACTTCAAACCTGAAGAAAACCAGTTCATCTTTCTTTCTAAAGTTACTGTAAGCTGTGACTTTTAATTAATATCTGTGCCTCTTGCAAACCAGTAGAAGCATTCAGAAAAAGAGAATGCTAGAAAGAAATGTTCAGATAAGCAAGTACCAGCTCAACAAAATGAAGTACAAAGAGGTCTTCAGTTCTTTCCTCTGTCTATCTGTAAGGAAGAGTTCAGGGAGCAGTTTTAATTTATAATGTTATTCGCTGATGATTTATCTGTAGTTCGAGTCAAATTACTTGTAATAAATACTAATTCTTGCTAATTACAGAGACCTTATTCAAAAATTGGGAAATATTGAAGATTTTAAAATAAGTATACAATTTTTGAGACAACTCTAGTGAATAGTGGCCCCAATGAATTAAGACAATAGGCAGACATAATTTAATACAGAAATTTGTGATGTGCCACACTTTGGAAGAAACAACATAAACTGACAAGATAATCTAAAAAGTATTGTGTTGTTGAGGGACTGGAGAGCCTATGGAAATAAATATTCACAAATCCATGAAAGCTTGAAATCTACATGTGCAGAACAAATTGACAACGTGGTTAAAGCATATAGGAAAAATGGCTTTATAAATAGGGGCATTAAATTAGTTAGGTACCACACATTAGGAAAGCTGTGGAAAGGGTTTGTCAGTATGACCAATCATGGTTACATGAACAGAAAAGTTGGGATTGTTCTGCTTGAAGCAGAGAAGGTCAAGGAAGACAGAGGACGTATTCAAAATTTGGAAGGGTTTTAGTGGAGATAATAGGAAAAATTACTTTCTTTGCCAAATTCAATTGAGAAGTTACAGTTTTAAAATTGACAAAAGAGAAGTGAGGGAAAAAAATACTTCACATATGCTGTTAAAATTTGGAATAAACCACCTAAAGGATGGTGGACTCAGGTTCCGTAAACAATATCTATTTCAGAGAGCTAACACAATAGGCTAAAATGTTCTTTTTTGTGCTGCAAGATTCTATTTACTGAACTGCAATTTGTCACAATGACATTTTCACTGAAATTAAAATTAAGCTTTCTATTGAAATCCTCAAAATATAATGAATATTGTCAATAGCAATGAAGAAAAATAACTTGCATTAATATAGCATCTCTCACAGCCTACGGACCTCCCAGCTAACGAAGTATGTTTGAAACATAATGAATATTGTTACATAGTAAGTACAGTGGTTTTGCACAGATTCACATAAAATGATAAGTGATCTATCTTACTGGATCTAGCCAAAGGATAAACATACAAGGGAGTTTTCCCTTGTGATTCTTTGAAACAATGTCTTGGGATCTTTTATATCCACTTTAGAAGACAGATAGGACTTGATTTTAATATCTTCTCCAAACAACTGAACCACAGCTGGTGTAGCACACCCTTAACACTAGACAGACTAATTCAACCTGAAACCACAACTGCCTTACTTGAAGATGAACATGAGCCAAGGCTGCTATATTTTGCTTTGTAAGTGGCAATCTATTCCAAAGGTTTTAATGAAAATAACTACCACAGCTCCTACATTCAATTATGTAATGAATATAATTTGGTTTTCGCAACCAGTTCTGCCGAAGAGTCACAGAAAAATGGACTCAAAATATTAACTCAGCTTTCTTTCCACAGATACTTCCAGACCTGCTGAGGTTCTCCAGCAATTTGTTTTTGTTTCAGATCTTCAACATTTATAGCTGTTTTATTTTAGATTTTTACGAAAGATTTACAAGGATGTTGCCAAGACTTGAAGGTCTGAGTTATAAGGAGAGGATGAAGAGACTGGGGCTTTTTCCATGGAATGTTGGAGGTTGAGGGGTAACCTTATAGAAGTTTATAAAATCATGAGCAGCTTCGATAAGATGAATATCCAAGATCTTTTTCCTAAAGTAGAGAAGTCCAAAACTAGACAGCATGGGTTGAAGGTGAGTAGTGTGGAGAGAATTAAAAGGGATTTCAGAAGCAACTTTTTCACAGAGGATGGTGCATATATGGAACCAGTTGCCAAAGGAAGTGGGAGAGGTGGTTACAATTATAACAGTTAAAAGACATTTGGACTGGTACATGAATAGGAAAGGTTGACAGGATATGGACCAAACACAGGCAAATGGGACTAGTTTAGATTAGGAAATCTGGTCAGCATTGATGAGTTGGGCCAAAGAGTCTGTTTTCATGCTGTATGACACTAGCTGTAGTTCCAGTCCTCCAGTACTTTGTGTACATTGCCCAGTTGGAAGTTTAATATCTATGTTTAAGAGAAAACACTGGGCTCGAATTAAAATTCTCAAGTGTTTTAAAGTTCATCAAAACCTCTAACCCTATTTTGCTAGTATCTGGTCAGGTCGTGATTTGAATTTATATCTTACTTTTAACATTGTCATGGACTCTGATGATAATATTGGACACATCAGATCTCAGTAAGAAACCTACCTTGATAAATCAAGTTTTATTTTTGCAAAATTAGTTACCACTGTGACTAGTCATCAAATGTAGTCATAAAGAGTTCACATGTATTTTCCACAAAAGAACACAAATTGATGACTGAAATCAACTGTATGTAATGACAATTTTTGCAAAACTTAACAGAGAGCAAAAAGATTTAACCTGTTCTTTCTTCACAGACACTTGATCAGTGAAGTATCGCTCCTATCTGCAGTCTTCAATTTTTTTTTTACTTAACTGCCTCTTTGCAGCCCTTCTCCTTTGACTGCTGTGAAACAGCTTAAGCCTTCTTTCCAATCTGATGGCCTGGAGATTTCTAACTCTCTAGAACCTAGAGACCGCTACAATACTAAAACTACCCTTCCCTGGTATAAATTAACCCCATCTCAACTCAAAATGTTCCTATCATCTGTTTCTGCAGTCATAAAATTCAACTTAATAAACATTTAGCATGTAATTCCCAAGGTGTTACCCTGAGTCATTGGGCTTAAGTCACACGCCTCCTGGAAAAGGCTGTTTTGACAGCATTGTTGTTAAAAATTACTTTCAGATCTGTTAACCCTTTTACAGACATAAACCAAAAACCCACTTTCCAATTCAATTTCCAAAAATATGTTATAAACCTTTACAACATCATGAGAAAACAATATAGCACTGCTAATGCACCTCAACTTAAATACATTTCAGCACAAGGCTGAACAGAATTAAAAAGTATGTCTGTAAGTAAAAAAAAAAGCTTGAAAGCACTAAACAGAAGCACAGGAGAGCACAGTGATCAGCACTGCTACCTCACAGGGCCAGGGACCCGGGTTGATTCTAGCCTTGTGCAACTGGAGTGACCTTATAGAAGTTAATAAAATCACGAGCAGCATGGATGGGGTGAGTAGTCAATGTCTTTTCCCCAAGATAGGGGAGTCCAAAACTAGAGAGCATAGGTTTAAAATAAGAGGGAAATGATTTAAAAAGGGACCTATGGGCAACTTTTCATGCAGAGGGTGGTCTGTGGATGGAATGAACTGCCAGAGGAAGTGATGGTAGCTGGTACAATTACAACATTTAAAAGGCATCGGGTTGGGTCTTTGAATAGGAAGGGTTTAAGAGGGATAAAGGCCAAATGCTAGCAAATGGGACTAAATTAATTTAGGATATCTGGTCAGCATGGATGAGTTGGTCTGAAGAGTGTTTTCATGCTGCACATCTTTATGACTACCTTTGTGGAGCTTGTTCTCCGTTTCTTTGTGGGTTTCCACCAGGTGCATTGGTTTCCTCCCATAGTCCAAAGATGTGCAGGTTAGGTGGCTTGGCTATGCTAAATTGCCCTGTAGTGTACAGGAACGTGCAAGCTAGATGAATGAGCCATGGCAGGGTGGGTGTTAGGTGTGGGTGGGATGCTCTTTGGAGGATAGATGCAGCGTCAGTGGGCCGAATGGCCTCTTTCTGCACTGTCGGGACTCTGAACTAATCATGAGCATCCTGGTTCTTCATATCATGTATTTTCAGTTGATCAATTTTATCACAATTTAATATATTTAATCTATTTTGAAAGCAAAATACAATAGTTTAATAGAATATAAAATAAAAATAGTAAGCAATACTTAGAAATCTATGATGGGCTGGATTTCCGTTACATTTTTCTGGCTAAGCTTTTAACGTTGCATAAAGAAAACCACGCGAATCTTAGACAGCCTGATTGAAGACAGCACAAGCCCAATTGTTTCCTGTTTACGAGTTGATAATCCGTTTTGCGAACAACAATTTAATTTCAATAATGGTGCGGGGCGTGTTTATTTCCAGACGCCTATGAAATAGAATAGGATATTTACATGACTGACATTACTGATTGGGGCACAATAACCGAAATCAAACTCTCCAATGATGAACATAATACCCTTCGGCACTCTGTCAAAGGAAAAAAAAAATCAAATTCTCTAACGGGAAGATTTAAAAATCCATGAATATCAAAAAGGATGAAAACTTGCGATGTGTCTGCGACCCACGTAACCACACACCAGCCACAGCAATTCAGACAATATTAACCATTTCAACTTAGAAACAGACTTAACAACAATCAGTAAACAAAAACTGGATTAACCCCTATATAAGTGTACCCTGCCAATACTTCGCCTGTGGATAGGGTGACTAGAAATTGTCTTTAAGAGTTGCTGCAATGAGCATCACCGTGAAACTGACCTATGACAACCCTCAGGTGCTTCAATCTGGTCAGAACATCCTTCTTCGGATCCAGGACTTTCTGTGTGGATTTTCTTACATCTCCGTGAGGCTTTTTAGAGAACATTCCGCTCCTTGGGTTAAGCACCAGACACCGCTCCCTCCCCACCTTCGCAACGCGTATTCCTTTTTTTTTGTTAAATGGGTCGCGGCCTAATAACAACCAAACTTGCCCAAGATGCCGACCCCATGAACGCAGCAACTGGGTGAACACAGCCCTGAGATCAACCGTCAGTCGCCAACATGGCGGCTCTCAGCAGGACAAACAATCGGCACGCTCAATCAAAACCAGAGCGCCTGCAACACAACTCAAATGACAAACGCTTCACGTTAGCGCTCATGCAGCGGCCTTGCAATCGAAGTGCATTCCATGTCAAACCGCTACTGACAAAGCACGAACTATTTGATCTGAAAACGTTCCGTCATCCAAACACTTGTCTCCTGACAGTTCGACGATGTTTAGTCACGTCTGTTTGCCCGCAGGAACAATGGCTGCCGGGAATGGTAGTTTTAGGTGTTGAATAGTGAGCGGCCAATCAGGAGTCCTTGCACTACAACTCCCAGGGATACACAGACATGTCCGACTGCCGGCAGGGATGGATTTGCGCGCTTCCATTCGATCCCCCTTCAGCCCCAGCCCTCTGCCTCGCTGATTGGCGCTCCTGCTGGTTACGGCACAAAGCGTTCCTAGTCCGGGCTTGCGAATGGCCAATGAAGCTGCCAGTCAGCTCAGGCAACTACTCGTCCCCTTCCCGTACTCCCTATCCAGGTTGAAATGTGATGTTGGGGTGAAGTAAACCGTTCAGTGCAATTCATGTAAAACCGGCGTTTGAGATTTGAACTTTTGTTTTCAAAAAAAAAAAGCACGGTCAATATGCCGGTCCATTCTAGGGATAAGAAAGAGAATAATCACGAAGACATGGATGTTGACTTCCCCGAGAACGAAGGCAGCAGTTCAGATGATGAGGACACGGAGAGTTCCTCGGTCTCGGAAGATGGGGACAGCTCAGGTGGGTAAAGGCCGGAATTCCCTCGTTATGTCGAGCTGGCAGGCCTCGAACATCCTGCTCATATGCATTGCAGCCCATTTGTTGTGGTTGGCCGATTTCGAGTTAATGCTCGCTTAAACATTGTGTCACGTTTATTAATAAATAAACACGAATAATTTACCCTTTCCCCCTTCCCTAACTTGATCGCCCGCCTCGTATCTCTTCCCTTGCCTGCGACCCTGCCCCCCGGGCTGGACCCCCACACTTCCCTCCCCCCCCGGGCCTGGTCGATGCCCCCTCCCTCTCGAGCCTGGACGATGCCCCCGCCCCCCAGCCTGGACAACTCCCCTCTCCCCACCCCCCCAGCCTGGACAACTCTCCTCCCACCCCTCCGTGGCGTTTTTGACAAGGGATAGCATTACAGCTGTACTGTGGGAGGATATTCCCGGAAATACATCCAGGGAAGTTATTTAGGTGGAACTGAGAATTAAGAAGGGGATGATCACCTTATTGGGATTGTATTACTGACCCCCTAATAGTCAGAGGGAAATTGAGAAACAAAGTTGTTAAGAGATCTCAGCTATCTGTAAGAATAATAGGGTAGTTATGGTTGGGGATTTTAACTTTCCAAACATAGACTAGGATTGCCATAGTGTTAAGGGATTAGATGGAGAGGAATTTGATAAATGTGTACAAGACAATTTTCTGATTCAGTATGTGGTTGTAGCTGCTAGAGAAGTTGCAAAACTTGACCTACACTTGGGAGATAAGGCAGGGCAGGTGACTGAGGTGTCAGTGGGAGAGCATTTTGGAACCAGTGACCATAATTCTATTAGTTTTAAAATAGTGATGGAAAAGGATAGAACAAATTTAAAAAGTTGAAGTTCTAAATTGGAGAAAGGCTAATTTTAACAGTATTAGGCAAGAACTTTCAAAAGTTGATTGGGGGCAGATGTTCACAGGTAAAGGAGCGGCTAGAAAGTGGGAAGCCTTCAGAAATGAGATAACGAGAATCCATAGAAAGTATATTCCTGTTCGGGTGAAAGGAAAGGCTAGTGGGTAGAGGGAATGTTGGATGACTAAAGAAATTGAGGTTAAGAAAAAGAAGGAAACATATGTAAGGTATAGACAGGATAGATCAAGTGAATCCTTAGAATATAAAGGCAGTAGGGGTATACTTGAGGGAAATCAGAAGGACAAAAAGGGAAGATGAGATAGCTCTGACAAGTAGAAATAAGGAGAATCCAAAGGGTTTTTACAAATGCATTAAGGACAAAAGGGTAACTAGGCAGAGAATAAGGCGGCCTTTGTGTGGTGCCGCAGAAAATGGGGTAGATGCTAAATGAGTATTTTGCATCAGTATTTACTGTGGAAAAGGATATGGAAGATATAGAATGTAGGGAAAAAGATGGTGACACCTTGCAAAATGTCCATATTACAAAGGAGGAAATGCTGGATGTCTTGAAACGCATAAAGGTGATTAAATCCTTGGACCAGATCTGGTGTACCCTAGAACTCTGTGGGAAGCTAGAGAAGTGATTCCTGGGGCTCTTGCAGAGATATTTGTATCATCGATAGTCACAGGTGTGGTGCCAGAAGACTGGAGGTTGGCTGACGCAGTGTCACTGTTTAAGAAGGGTGGTAAGGACAAGCCAGGGAACTATAGACCAGTGAGCCTGACCTCAGTGGTGGGCAAGTTGTTGGAGGGAATCCTGAGGGACATGATGAACATGTATTTGGAAAGGCAAGGACTGATTGGGGGTGGTCAACATGGTTTTGTGCGTGGAAAATCATGTCTCACAAACTTGATTGAGTCTTTTGAGTAACAAAGAAGATTGATGAGGGTAGAATACAGGGAGAACTAGCCATTTGGATACAGAACTGGCTCAAAGGTAGAAGTCAGAGGGTGGTATGGAGGGTTGTTTTTCAGACTGGAGGCCTGTGACCAGTGGAGTGCCACAAGGATCGGTGCTGGGTCCTCTACTTTTTGTCATTTACATAAATGATTTGGATGCAAGCATAAGAGGTACAGTTAGTAAGTTTGCAGATGACATCAAAATTGGAGGTGTAGCGAAGAAGCTTACCTCAGATTACAACAGGATCTTGACCAGATGGGCCAATGGGCTGAGAAGTGGCAGATGGAGTTTAATTCGGATAAATGTGAGGTGCTGCATTTTGGGAAAGCAAGTCTTCGCAGGACGTATGCACTTAATGGTAAGATCCTAGGGAGTGATGCTGAACAAGGAGACCTTGGAGTGGAGGTTCATAGCTCCTTGAAAGTGGAGTCGCAGATAGATAGGATAGTGAAGAAGGCGTTTGGTATGCTTTCCTTTATTGGTCACAGTATTGAGTACAGGAGTTGGGAGGTCATGTTGCGGCTATATAGGACATTGGTTAGGCCACTGTTGGAATATTGTGTACAATTCTGGTTTCCTTCTTATTGGAAAGATGTTGTGAAACTCAAAAGGTTTCAGAAAAGACTTACAAGGATGTTGCCAGGGTTGGAGGATTTGAGCTATAGGGAGAGGCTGAACAGGCTGGGGCTGTTTTCTCTGGAGCATCGGAGGCTGAGGGGTGACCTTATAGAGGTTTACAAAATCATGAGGGGCATGGATAGGATAAATAGACAAAGTCTTTTCCCTGGGATTGGGGAGTCCAGAACTAGAGGGCATAGGTTTAGGGTGAGAGGGGAAAGATATAAAACAGACCTAAGGGGCAACCTTTTCATGCAGAGGGTGGTATGTGTATGGAATGAACTGCCAGAGGAAGTGGTGGAGGCTGGTACAATTGAAACATTTAAGAGGGTTTTGGATGGAATTGGAAGGGTTTGGAGGGATATGGGCTGGACGCTGGCAGGTGGGACTACATTGGGATATCTGGTCGGCATGGACAGGTTGGACTGAAGGGTCTGTTTCTATGCTGTATATCTCTATGAAGCTATAACTCCCCTCTCTCCCCAGTCCCCTGGCCTGGACAACACCCCTCTCTCCCCACTCCACCTCGCCCCCCCCCCCCCCCCCCCCCCAACCCCGGCCTGGACAACTTGCCTCTCTCCCCACATCCCGAGATGGTACAAGAAACCAAAAGTTAGTAGTTAACCTGTTGACTAGCCAATCTTCCTCCTGTCTGTTACTGAGAAAATCATAATGATGTCTTGCAGAAATGGATGATGAAGACTGTGAAAGGAGGAGAACAGAGTGTTTAGATGAGATGTCCAATTTGGAGAAACAGTTTACAGATCTAAAAGAACAGTAAGTCTTAGTATAGTTTTCTATTTGGTGATACCTTATTTACAGCATTGCAAACTTCAGATCGATTTTGATTTCGCGCTATACTGTTGGACAACTCAAAGTTGTTTTGAACGTTTAGATTCTTTGGATGTACTTTTGTAGCCATAAGAGTTGTACAGCATGGAAACAAACCCTTCAGTCCAACTCGTCCATGCAGACCAAATATCCCAAACTGACATCGTCTCAGTTGCTAGCATTTGGCCCATATCCCTCTAAATTCTTTCATCATGTACCTATTTAAATGTTGTAATTGTGCCAGCCTCCTCCACTCCTGTGGCAGCTCATTGCATACATGCACCATCCTCTGCATGAAAAATTTGTCCCTCAGGTCCCTTTAATATCTTTCCACTTTCACCTTAAACCTATGCCCTCTAGTTTTGGACTCCCCTGTCCTGGCTATTCACCCTATTCATGCCCCTCATGCCTTATAAATCTCTAAAAGGTCGCCCCTCAGCCTCTAGTGTTCCTGGGAAAATAGCCCCAGCCTATTTAGCTTCACCCTGTAGATCAAACCCTCTGACCTCCTTGTAAATCTTTTCAATCCTATTCTTTTAAAGAAAGAAGCCATGAAAATCACCCCCTTCTACTTGTTGTTTTACCATTAACTTGCATTCCCCAAAATAATCAATAAGAATGGTACCTTGTTATAAAGGGTGCATATGTGAGCAAAATCTGTCCCCTCTGTGGGATACGATATGTATTCAAGTTGCTACTGAAGGGTGTGAAATCTCAACCATTAGAAACCCCGTGTCAGTGTCATATAATGTGAGTGTCAAAAGTAGGATACTGCATGTGCATGTTGGAAATCTGAAATAAAAACAGAAAATGCTGAAAATACATAACATGTTACAGGACCGTCTTGGGAGATTGAGTTAATGCTTCAGGCCTTTCTAACCGAAGAACTTCAAAGAGATTGCACTTAACGTGTGTTGCTAGGTTAAATATTTTATGAATGTTTCATATCAAAATTTGACAGGAAAGTAAATAAGTTAGTAACTTGCCAACATGCTTAGTTGAAGTCTGCTTCATTGTCACAGTTGAAAGTCAGCTGTGATATTAAATTGCTGAAAATAAATTTTGAACTATTGTAACATGGAAGTATCTAAATGCGCATCTGTTACTATGTCTTCAACCTTTTTAACTGCTACGCAGATAAAATAACTATTATCAGACATTTTACCACAATTTAACATACAGAAGTTATGATGGTGATGAGTTGTAGTAGTGGATATATTTAGTATACTCCACGATGCCAAGTTTGGGACTTTAGACCCTGTTTTAAGTTGTATCACTCAGTTTTACTTTGCTGTAAAGTTCTTGATGTAATGATGCCAGAATAACACTGGTACTTCTGCTTTATGTCATTTGGTGCCCAGGCCTGTGTAGCATTGTGTGACTCAATTTGCTCCATTTGGTGCAAGGAAAGGCAACTCTTCCACATTCCAAGCAACAGCAATATTCTTAAATTGAGCAGTTGTTTGTTTGCTGTTGTAAACAGTTTTCACACAATATCCACTAGTGGGCCTACATTTGTTTTTCATAGCATCATAAAATCCCTACAGTATGGGAAGAGACCATTTGGTCCATCAAGTCTGCACCAACCCACTAAAGAGCGTCCCACTCACACCCACCCTATCTCCGTTACCCAATATTTACCATGGCTAAACCACTTAGTTTGCACATCCTTGGATGTTATGGGATAATTTAGCATGGCCAATCCACCTAACCTGCACATCTTTGGACTATGGGAGGAAACTTGAGCACCTGGCACTAACCCACGCTGACACAGAGAGGATGTGCAAACTCCATAGGGTCACCCGAGACTGGAATCGAACCCAGGTCCCAGGCGCAGTGAAGCAGCCAAGTGCCGAGCATGAGGGATGTAGAAAGAGTGAATACGTTTCTACGTTTTTAAGATTGCAACTTGGTATGTATGATATTTAAATTTACAGGGCATAATGTTTCCTTTCTGGGAAAGGCCTTGCGAAATCTTAGTACTACTGTTTCATTTTCTTGTCATGGGAAAACCTGATTATCTTTACATTGCATTTCTGTAAGTGCAATTTTACTTAAGGCTAAGTGTGGAATTATTGTACCTAACTGAGCAAACGAAGGTCTATCCTGTGTAGTCCTCTATGGTGGATAACATGACCACATCTGCTCGAATTCTTTCTCTAGCTATTGACTGCAGTCTTCTCTTTGCCTACTGCCTCAGACTAAACCTGATTTGTTCTCAATTTTGGTGCCTTATGTGATCTCGATTTGCACTTCATATCCATTGCATCACAGATTTTATAAAGCTGAGAGGAGTGTAGAAAGCAAAGTAAACATGAAGTTTAAAAAAAGCAATTAGGTAAATGGAGGGTATGCAAAGAAACATTGGCTGAGGAAAATTCAGTAAAATCCAAAAGTATTTTGTCATTCCTCTTTTTATTGTACTGATAAAGGTAAAGGTTGGGTCTATTAGGTACATGCATGGTAATTCTTAGATGGGTGCAGAGGATGTGGGACAGGATTCTTAATGAGTATTTTGATTCTGTCTTCACAGTGGAGAAGGATGATGTAGATATTTTAGTTGAAGAGAAGGAGTGTGAATGATTAAATAAAATAAGCATATTTGAAACATGCAGGCATGAGGAAAGATTGAATAGGCTAGCTATTTTTTCTTTAGAAGGAGGAGACTGAAGGGGTTGAATAGAGTGGACAGTATTTAAAGTTGGTGCTTCTAGCAGAAAATAACTGCGAGGAGATACAGATTAAAGATGATCGCTAGACACAAGAGAAACTTTTTCGTCTAGAGCGTGTCTGGAATTTGCTGTCCAGTTTGGTCGTTGGGGCAGAAATCTCAACTTCGGAAAGATTTTTCTGGATCAGCATCCAAGATGTGGTAACTTGGAATGCTGCAGACCAAGTGCTGTATTAAAATGACCAACTAGTCTATTCAGCCAGCACAGACATAATGGCCTGAATGGCCTTTCACTGTGGTGTAACATTTCTCTCATTATCTTCTTACCTGCTTCTGGGATCCTCATTCATGCTTGTGTTTGTAGACGTCCTTGTTCTGATTATATGACCTCTACAATCTACTGTGAGTGAGGATGTGGTTATTCAAAATCTTGTATTTGCATCAGATCCCATTCACTTATTGCCACTGTACTTGTTCAGCTATATTGGCTTCCAGTCAAACAAGGATATTTTTGCATGAGAAACTTTCTCTGGTTCTTGCAGGTTTTCTTTTAGTGCATGGCAAGTTCTTAATGCTTTCTCATAGTTACATTCTGCCACTGTTACAGTTGCTTTTAAATCTCCCAATCCTCAAACATTAGAGAACCACCAGTTTGGGAATTTGGCAGTTACCCTTTGCTTCCAAAGTTCTCCTTGGCTTCCTCGCTTGCTTCACGTGTTTCTTAGCAGGTTGTGCAAAAGTTTTCATGCTTTTTCAGGCTTCTGACATGAAATTCATGACAGATCCTTATCCCTATCTGGCCATCTCTATCAATGAATCTCTAGTCTTACTTTGAGTTATTTTTAAGAATTAGAATTAGAATCCCTACAGTGTGGAAACAGGCCCTTCGGCCCAACAAGTCCAAACCGACCTCCGAAGAGTAACCCACCCAGACCAATTCGCTCTGATTGATATACCTAACCCATAAATCCCTAAACACGATGGGCAGCTTAGCCTGTCCAATTCACCTGACCTGCACATCTTTGGACTGTGGGAGGAAACCGGAGTACCGGGAGGAAACCCATGCAAGACACTGGGAGAATGTCTGTGTGGAGTATGCACAATCAAACTCAGGTCTCTGGTGCTGTGAGGCAGCAGCGTGAACCACTGAACCACCATGCCGACCACTGAGCCATCGTGCCCACATTCTTCCTACATTTTCAGATCGTCAAGTAAAGAACTGAGAGTGGTTGCCCCCATTGTGTCCTTTACCCATCTGAGTGATTCCAACTGGCTGTCCTGTCTTGTCATTGGGTTTTACCCACAAGCCATCGAGGTGACTCTGCAGAGGGACAGAGTGTTGATTGATGAGACCTTGTCCACTGGGATCTTACCCAATCACAACGGGATCTACCAGATCCGGAAATGGGTACTGTTTGATCCGAAGGATCAGGCCAAGTATTCCTGTCAGGTGGAATACAGCGGGCTGGTAGTGATTTATGATAAGACTGATTCTCATTGTCAGAGAGGAACCACACTCAGACTAGGATCAGAGGAGGGAGGATGAATGCTGCGCATTTTCACCAGAACAGCTGAGGTTAGAAAAAGGAACAATATATAGAAAGGGGCTCGCACCATTTATAGGAAACCATAATCAAGGCAGTTGTTCCTGGGAATTCCAGTACAACATGTATCAGTGTATCCTGGAATATTAGAGTATAGCAGCATTGGATATTGGCTGGGATATAACAGAATGACAGGATCTGGTGTTTTGCAGGTAATTGTCACTCACTGTATCCAGTCATACACGGAATTAAGGCACCCAATGTAACGTGAAAACACATGCCATTTCAGCACCTGGCATATTCCAGGAATATTATAGTATTATAGTATAAGGTACATTGTACTTCTGATATTGACGGTATTAGGCAAGAACTTTCGAAAGCTGATTGGAGGCAGATGTTCGCAGGTAAAGGGACGGCTAGAAAATGGGAAGCCTTCAGAAATGAGATAACAAGAATCCAGAGAAAGTATATTCCTGTCAGGGTGAAAGGAAAGACTGGTAGCTATAGGGATTGCTGGGTGACTAAAGAAATTGAGGGTTTTGTTAAGAAAAAGAAGGAAGCATATGTCAGGATAGATCGAGTGAATCCTTAGAAGAGTATAAAGGCAGTAGGAGTATACTTAAGAGGGAAATCAGGAAGACAAAAAGGGGACATTAGATAGCGTTGGCAAATAGAATTAAGGAGAATCCAAAGGGTTTTTACAAAGATATTAAGGACAAAAGGGTAACTAGGGAGAGAATAGGGCCCCTCAAAGATCAGCAAGGCGGCCTTTGTGTGGAGCACAGAAAATGGGGGAGATACTAAATGAATATTTTGCATCTGTATTTACTGTGGAATAGGATATAGAAGAAACAGATGGTGACATCTTGCAAAATGTCCAGATTACAGAGGAGGAAGTGCTGGATGTCTTGAAACGGTTAAAGGTGGATAAATCCCCAGGACCTGACCGGGTGTACCTGAGAACTCTGTGGGAAGCTAGAGAAGTGATTGCTGGGCCTCTTGCTGAGATATTTGTATCATCGATAGTCACAGATAAGGTGCCGGAAGACTGGAGGTTGGCAAACGTGGTGCCACTGTTTAAGAAGGACGGTAAAGACAAGCCAGGGAACTATAGACCGGTGAGCCTGACCTCAGTGGTGGGCAAGTTGTTGGAGGGAATCCTGAGGGACAGGATGTACATGTCCTGAGGGACAGGAAAGGCAAGGACTGATTAGGGATAGTCAACATGGCTTTGTGTGTGGGAAATCATGTCTCACAAACTTGACTGAGTTTTTTGAAGAAGTAACAAAGAAGATTGATGAGGGCAGAGCAGTAGATGTGACCTATATGGACTTCAGTAAGGCGTTCGACAGGGTTCCATATGGGAGACTGGTGAGCAAGGTTAGATCTCACGGAACACAGGGCGAACTAGCCATTTAGATACACAACTGGCTCAAAGGTGGTGGTGGAGGGTTGTTTTTCAGACTGGAGGCCTGTGATTAGTGAAGTGGCTCAAAGATCAGTGCCGGGTCCACTAGTTTTCATCATTTATTTAAATGATTTGAATGTGAGCATAAGAGGTATAGTTAGTAAGTTTACAGATGACACCAAAATTGGAGGTGTAGTGGACGGCGGAGAAGATTATCTCAGATTACAACAGGATCTTGATCAGATGGGCCAATGGGCTGAGAAATGGCCGATGAGTTTAATTGTTTAATTCCGATAAATGTGAGGTGCTGCATTTTAGGAAAGCAAATCTTAGCAGGACTTATATACTTAATGGTAAGGTCCTAGGGAGTGTTGCTGAACAAAGAGACCTTGGAGTGCAGGTTCATAGCTCCTTGAAAGTGGAGTCGCAGGTAGATAGGATAGTGAGGAAGGTGTTTGGTATGCTTTCTTTTATTGGTCAGAGTATTGCGTACAGGAGTTGGGAGGTCATGTTGCAGCTGTACAGGATATTGGTTAGACCACTGTTGGAATATTGTGTGCAGTTTTGGACTCCTTCCTATTTGGAAGGATGTTGTGAAACTTGAAAGGGTTCAGAAAAGATTTACAAGGATGTTGCGAGGGTTGGAGGATCTGAGCAACAGGGAGAGACTGAACAGGCTGGGGCTGAATTCCCTGGAGCGTCGGAGGCTGAGGGGTGACCTTAGAGAGGGTTACAAAATTATGAGAGGCGTGGATTGGATAAATAGGCAAAGTCTTTTCACCGGGGTGGATGTGTCCAGAACTAGCGGGCAAAGGTTTAGGGTGAGAGGGGAAAGATATAAAAGAGACCTTAGGGGCAACTTTTTCACGCAGAGGGTGGTATGTGTATGGAATGAGCTACTAGAGAAAGTGGTGGAGGCTGGTACAATTGCAACATTTAAGAGGCATCTGGATGGGTATATGAATAGGAAGGGTTTGGAAGGATATGGACCGGGTGCAGGTAGGTGGGACTAGATCGGCTTGGGATATCTGGTCGGCATGGAAGCTTTGGACCGAAGGGTCTATTTCCGTGCTGTACATCTCTATGACTCTAACTCTAATTCCAACTTATCCTTTGAAACAGAAACATTTGTTATGAATTGATCTCGCCAAAAGTGCAGGGTTTTCTTATTCTGGTGTAACTTAGATTGAATTCTGGTACAATATTTAGTTTTGACAGCATTTTGTCGAAACCCACAGCCGTACAATTATTCCTTGATAACTTGCCACTTTGTGTTTTAGATCCGTATCAATCCAAATAAAACAGTAATTTAGAAGATTACTCCGGCCCCTTGAAAAACTTAAGTTCTTAAAAGTGTAGAATATATCCAATTTCCAGGGAAACACATAACACTTGACTTCACCAGTCAGTTAGTAAAAATGTGTAGTTTTACCTTTATATCAAATACAACTTAAACAGTGCAAGTGGCACTTGTTGCAGTGCTTGATGAGCACAATGGTAAAGCATAGCTTAAAGCTGTGAAAATCAGATTTAGGAAAGAATTGGAGAATATTTCTTAACATGTAGTCTGGCATTTCCCATCATCCATTATCTCCAGTGATCTTTTCAATGGGTATATGTCTTTGAGTCAGATGAAAACAGGATTAAACAGCTTTCTGGTGCTCGCTGCTCAGATTGTAATGCAGAATGTTAAACATTCAAGTGGCAGCATTAGAAGAAATACCATAAAACTATTGCTACTGGTAGAAACATACCCCTACATGAGAGTGCCTACAGCAGGAGAGTTTTAATAAATTGTGTGGAAGGGCAGGTGAATCCAGGAGATTGGACTAATTTATGGAATTGCAAAATGCTATATTGGGAGGATAATAGTGATAATGTAATTGGAGGATGAAATTTAATGACTTTTTTTTATACATATGAGAAGTAGCATTTCATTTTGTTTGACTGAAGTATGCACTGTCCTCAGGGACCTATCTCATTTACCACCTCCTCATTGAGTTAGATTTAGAAGCCAAATTTTTATTGAGATACTTCAGAAGTTTACATGCGTGGAAATTGTGCAGATTTCTACCAAAGTATTACATTACGTGAACCAGAAATATGGAGATCTGAAACAAAACAGAATGTTGGAGAAAATCAGTAGATCTGACAGCATTTTTGAAGAGAAAAGCAAAGTTGACCGTTGGAGTCCCATGACCCTCCATCAGAACCAAAATACTCCAAGTTTATCTCTTGTCTAATTAGGCCATCTAAGCTGTAGGGTTTTACATAATTCTTTAGAACAAGAAGAATATCTGATCTATACGGTAGGTGCTCCAGGCCCTATCAGTGAGTTAGATTGGCAGATCAATTTTTTTTTTAAATTGTCATTCCTAAAGAAAAGCTGAAAATGCTGGAAAAATTCTTTTGAACAGTTCTGAAGAAGAGTCCTTATCAGACTTGAAGCATTAATTCTGCTCCTGCACAGATGCTACCAGACTTGCTGAGTTTCTCCAGTATTTCTGTTTTTATTTCAGGTTTCCAGCATTTGCAGTGTTTTGCTTTTACTTGATTACTGAAGATATGTTTGGATCATGTGTTTTAATTCCTACTTTTTTTTTGTTGACGTGTCTAATTATTTGTGATGTCTTTTTACCTGCTGCCATCTTAATACCAAGGAGGGTCATATGATAAGTGACAACTGCATACATTACCATAATTACTGATTGGGTTTTTCTGGCAAATTGTGTGTTTGGTTAATTTAGAAAAATAGTCAGTAATAATGCAATCATTACGTGTTCTTTATGTTCAATATTCTGTATCTGAAGAGAAGTAAAAGACACATCCCACAGAATAGTTGCAATGCAAAGGGAAACCATTGGGTCCATTTTGTCCGTGCTAACTCTGTACAAGATCAACTTGGAATATCCTAATCCTCTTCCTTTTATTTTGCAAAATGTTTCTCTAATATAGTAATCCAATATTTTGGTAGCCATTGTTGAATCTGCCATTATCACATTCTCAAGCAGTGCTTCTTTATTTGAAGTACTTGGTACATTTTACTAAAATGAAGAACTTTTTTCTCATGTTGCATTTGGGTCTTTTACCATTCACCTTCAGTTTCTCCCTGTCTTCTTGGTCCCACCCACTCATTATTTTTGAATGCATCTATCATACCCCCAGCTAATGCAGTTTTGTGTCCTGCAGATAATTAAACAATGGCTGGGTCTTTAATTTGAGTCTGTTAATGAAATTTCAAATTGTGTGTAAAACATCTAGCTGCAAACATAAATCTTATGCACATATAAAGTATAATAAAAGGTATAACTACCTTTGACAGTATTCATTTAATTATACTCTATGTAAATTGTTTAATAATCGGTGGCTCATTGGTTAGCAATACTGCCTCACAGCTCCAGGGACCCAGGTTCGATTCCAGCCTTGGGCAACTGTCTGTGTGGAGATTGCACATTCTCCCCGTGTCTGCGTAGGTTTTTTGCAGGTGCTCTGATTTCCTCCCACACTCCAAAGATGTGTAGGTTAGGTGAAAAGACAGTGCAAAATTGCCCATAATGTTGAGTGCATTAGTCAGAGGAAAATGGGTCTTGGTGGGTTACTCTTCGGAGGGTCTGTGTGCAATTGTTGGGCCGAAGGGCCTGTTTCCACACTGTAGGGAATCTAATCTAAATTGGATGTAAGATATGCCAGTTTTGAACTATATTTGATTTGGCTGAACAAATTTCAAGGTGAATAACTTAACCAAATAGTCTTTATATTTTCAGGTTATATAGGGAAAGGTTAAGTCAAGTGGAAGCAAAACTTGAGGAAGTTATAGCAGGAAAGGCTCCTGAATATTTGGAACCATTAGCAACTCTACAAGAGAATATGCAAATTCGAACAAAGGTTGCAGGTAAAAATTCAATTTTAAAATTTCCGTTACAAACGCATATTTTCATGTACAATTTTTACAAGTCTGAAGAGATCTATGCTTATTATATTGTTTTCTAAACCCAACTTGATGCAACATTTAACAGCAGCAACGTAGCTGTCAAGGTAATTATGAAAAGGCAGCTCCACTTGATCCATTAGTGATCTGAATATATGTTAATTTAGCAGTCAAAACATATGAATAAAAATCAACCCATTTATTCTCTATTTAAATGGGTGATTTTCTGGTTACAGGTATCTATAGAGAACTCTGTTTGAAGACTGTAAAGAATCAATATGAGTGTGAAGTCCAGGCAGCATTCCAACACTGGGAGGTGAGCAGTGTTAACTTTACAATGGTCACTCCTACTATTGTAACTGCAACAGATAGCTTGGTAAGGATTAGGGTGAAGACAATATTCTCTCACATTGGTTCTCTTTCCATCTGCAAAAATATCCTTCAATTAAGTGGCCTTTTTAAACAAATTGACATTTGAAGCTTCCAGGTATATTCTGTGTCCATGCTATCTGCCTCCAAGTGGTGCTTAACCAGGAGAGTACTATTTCATTAGGTGCAGAGTATTGGTGATCAACTGAATTCTTCGAACCCCACATCAGATCTGATTGGATTCGGTCTTCATGGTGAGCTTTTTTCCCTGACTGTGTTAAGCTGTTTCCAAAGTGTGTATGAATCTGTCAGTGGAGCAGGAATATGGAACAATACCTGATGGCTATGATCCTCTAAGTCTGATTGTTAGTTTTTATTAATCTGTGTGATAGCACTTCCCATTGATATTTCTGAGGAGTTTTGTGATTGATTTATGCTGGGAGTGCTTTTTTTCATATCCTAATTTGAAGCTTGGGTGCACTATCCTCTTATTTTTCACTTTATATGGCTTCACACTAAGAATGCCTCTCATGGTGTTGTGTACCCACCATTGTGCTGAATGGGATAGGTAAAGAAATGTCCAGCAGCTCAAAACTAGGAATCTGTGAGATTCTGTGGTCCAGCAGCGACAGATGGATTACATACCACCCACAATCTGCAACTTCCGTAACTTGGCATATTCCTCTGTCTTCCTTGGGTTCACTGAATGTAGAGGCACGTGGTGGGATCAGCTCCAGGCATGGAAGGCTGACCTGGTGAAGCACGCAGTGGATTAAATATATGCTACGTCATGGAAGTGACATGATATGGTTAGACCTTGGCCATCCCATGCAACCAGTCAGATCAAAACTCTGCAGTCCTGCCACGTTCAATATCCAATCATAATGGACAGTTCAGTAGCAAACTGGAGGAGGTGTCCCTCAGTTATGCTGGAGCTCAGTATGAGAGTGCAAAAGCCAAGGTTGAAATGTTTGTAACCATCTTAAGTCAGTAGTATTAACTAGGTAATAGTCCCACACAAGAGGTTAGTGAGTAAAATTAGGGTGCACGGGATTGGGGGCAAAGTACTAGATTGGATAGAGAATTGGTTGGCTAATAGGAAACAAAGGGTAGTGATTAACGGCTCCATTTCGGAATGGCAGGCAGTGACCAGTGGGGTACCGCAGGGATCCGTGCTGGGACTGCAGCTTTTTACAATATATGTAAATGATATAGAAGATGGTATCAGCAATAACATTAGCAAATTTGCTGATGACACAAAGCTAGGTGGTAGGGTGAAATGTGATGAGGATGTTAGGGGATTACAGGGTGATCTGGACAAGTTAGGTGAGTGGGCAGATGCATGGCAGATGCAGTTTAATGTGGATAAATGTCTGGTTATCCACTTTGGTGGCAAGAACAGGAAGGCAGATTACTACCTCAATGGTATCAAATTAGGTAAAGGGGCTGTTCAGAGAGATCTGGGTGTTCTTGTCCACCAGTCAATGAAGGCAAGCATGCAGGTACAGCAGGTCGTGAAGAAGGCTAATAGCATGCTGGCCTTCATAACAAGAGGGATTGAGTATAGAAGCAAAGAGGTGCTTCTGCAGCTGTACAGGGCCCTGGTGAGACCACACCTGGAGTACTGTGTACAGTTCTGGTCTCCAAATTTGAGGAAAGACATTCTGGCTATTGAGGGAGTGCAGCGTAGGTTCACGAGGTCAATTCCTGGAATGGCAGGATTGCCTTACACGGAAAGACTGAAGCAACTGGGCTTGTATACCCTTGAGTTTAGAAGACTGAGAGGGGATCTGATTGAAACGTATAGGATTATGAAAGGACTGGACACTCTGGCAGGAGGGAACATATTTCCGTTGATGGGGGAATGCCGAACCAGAGGACACAACTTAAAAATAGGGGGTAGACCATTTAGGACAGAGATGAGGAGAAACTACTTCACCCAGAGAGTGGTGGCTGTGTGGAATGCTCTGCCCCAGAGGGCAGTGGAGGCCCAGTCTCTGGATTCATTTAAGAAAGAATTGGATAGAGCTCTTAAAGATAGTGGAGTCAAGGGTTATGGAGATAAGGCTGGAACAGGATACTGATTAGGAATGATCAGCCATGATCATATTGAATGGCGGTGCAGGCTCGAAGGGCAGAATGGCCTACTCCTGCATCTATTGTCTATTGTCTATTGTAATCTTTCAGTCTTCTGATACAACCACCATCACAGGTGCCAGTCTTCAGCTAATTTCCTTCCCCCTATGTGACATCAAGAAATGACTAAATGCAGTGCACACAGTAAAGTCTACAAGCTCTACAGTCTCCAAGCTATTATGGCAGACTGTCTCCAGAACTAACTCTTAATCTTTAGATAAACTATTTAAGTAGAACTACTAGAATGGCTTTTTTCTGAAAAAGGTGGATAATTGTGAGAATAGGCACCATTGAGTCTATTCCCTGAGCAAAGTGATAGAACAGTGCTATCAAGTGGCACTTGCTCACCCATCTTCCTTTTTGCTTCTGGGGAAAAAAACCTGGCAGCACATGTCCTATACAGCTTTAGTCCTATACAGCTTTAGTCCTAACATGAATTAATAGATTTGGAGAGATGAGGTGAGAGTAACTGCTCTTTACATCAAGGCAACATTTGACTGAATGCACTCACCTAATAAGAATGAAATAAGTAGAATTCAATGGAAAAACTCTGGAGTTATATCTGAATGGTTATGGTTGTTGAAGAGCAATCATCCTGGCCTAGAATACTGAAATTCTAAGTACTTCAAGGCCCAACTACAAGCAGTTGCTTCATCGATCATCATCCTATGTTTATAACTTCAGAATTGAAGCTTTTCACTAATTGAAGAGTGTTTAGTAAGATAATGAAGCAGTCTAAACCCCAGGCAGCAAAACCTAGACAGCCTCCAAGATTGGGATGTAAGTGGCAAGTATCATTCAGGCTACACAAGTGTCAGAAAATTATTGCAACTGGAGAGGTTAACCACCTTCCCTTATAGTCAATGTCATTGCCATCATAGAATACCCTCTCATCTAAAGATGGGCATTTCCCAGAAATTAAATTGTAGTCCCAAACATGCTGTGGCTATTAAAGCAGACCAGAGGAATAATTATTATGCCATGAGTGACTGTCTACCATCTAAAATGCACTTTAGGAATATGATACAATGCTTTTCTCTTGCTTGGATACTTGCAGCTCTAAAATCGCTTAAATGACTTCACACTGTCTAAAACAAAGTAGTCCATTTGACAGGCAGTACATCCATTGGTTTAAACCCAACCCCTTCACTGTTGTGATACCATGGTTGCATTGTGTACCACCTAAAAGATGCACTGCACCTTCGTGCCAAGACTTTTTTTTAGATTAGATTAGATTACTTACTCTTTGATTGCACCTACAAAGCTGCTTGATTTCCGCTGTTTAGAAGGTGAGAGAAGCAAATGCATGAGAACACGGTGACCACTAAGCCATACACCATCTTCGCGTATATTACTCTGTTATTGCAGGATCAAGATCCTGTAACTAGCAACTTTATGAAACATTGTGAACTGTGGCATTGGATGTTATGACAAAGAAGCATTATCACCATCTCAATCACAGCTATAGATGCCAGTAAATGCCAGCCTTGCCAGCGGTGAAAGCATTCCACGAATAATGAAATTTTAAAAAGTGGTTATATATATAAAATAATTCAGAATAGTTAACCTATATTCTGCTGCTACTAGAGTGAAAAGCTCCTTCTCTATGATACTGTACAAAGTGAACTGGAGGAGAGAATTCGGCGCCTTGAAGAAGACCGGCACAGCATTGACATCACTTCAGGTATGCAAGCTACTCAGTTCACATGAAGAGTATATAGTGTTCTGCAGATTAACACTTTACAATGCTTAAGGACAATAACAACTCTAACATTCTTTAAAATAAACACAAGAAATCTCCGAGTTTTGAGAAGATTTGTCGCTCGGATTGAGATTCTGGTTGTAGATTTGCTCGCTGAGTTGGAAGGTTCATGTTCAGAGGTTTCATCACCAAACTAGTAATATCTTCAGTGAGTCTCCAGACGAAGCATTGCTGATGATTCCTGCTTTCTATTTATATGTTTGGGTTTCTTTGGGTCGGTGATGTCATTTCCTGTCCTCTTTCTCAGGGGGTAGTAGATGGTGTCTAACCCCATGTGTTTGTTAATCGAATTCCAATTGGAATGCCATGCTTCTAGGAATTCTTGTGCGTGTCTCTGTTTGACTTGTCCTTGGATGGATGTGTTGTACCAGTCAAAGTGGTGTCCTTCCACATCTGTATGTAAGGATATTAGTGAGGGAGGGTCATGACGACATGACCAATCGGAACTTTATCAATAAACACATTGACTTGGACCTGATTTACCACCTCCTCAGAAAAAGAACAGGACATGACATCACCAACCCAAAGAAACCCAGACATATAAATAGAAAGCAGGAATCATTAGCGATGCTTCATCTGGAGACTCACTAAAGATGTTCCTAGTATGGTGACGAAACATCTGGACATGAACCTTCCAGCTCAGTGAGCAAACCTACATCCAGAACAATTGTTGCATCAGTTATAGAACTATGTTTTTGCTTCATTGTCAACCAACAAATGTGTATAAACTTACTATGAAACTACTTGTGGTTGATACAAAAATGACTGAATATTTTCATGTTTAAAAACACCGCTTAAATATCTAGATTAATAATTTATAATCTATCTTGTAGAACTTTGGAATGATGAACTACAATCCAGAAAAAATAAGAGGAAAGATCCATTTAGTCCAGACAAAAAGAAAAAACCAGTGGTTGTCTCTGATATCCTTTTTTTAAAACTACATCTTTAGAACAAAGCAAATGCTTCAACAAAGTCCACTAGTAACCAGGCACAAACATCTCCCATTGCCTATTATCCCTATTGGAAATCTAATAATCTTGCAGAGCTTTTATTGAAATTAATACCTAAAATATTTAATATTTTAATGTATAATTTAAGACTAATTTCTGGTATAGAAATAGTTTTTATTAATGTTTTTAAAATATGATCTTTCTCCATGATAACTTGAAAATGAAAAGATAAAACATGTCTTATTTTAAGCATTCTATTACTGTTTTAAGTATGTATATCATATTTTTAAATTGTAGAGAAACGAAATTAATTTTCAGTTTCTGGGAATTTCCTTAACCAGCAAACGTCCTTATGTAGTTTACATGTTACAAGATCTTGATATACTTGAAGACTGGACAACTATTAGAAAAGTATGTTTCTTCATATACTATGCCCCTCATTTGTAGTAATTTTTTGTAAATTGAAATTGTAATTTGAAAGTGACATTGGAGGAACCAGTGTAGGTGAGCTCACAGCACAGGAACAGATAAGTGCATAGTTTTTAATGTGTAACCTAGCTGTATGTCTACAGTTGTGAGTGGAGTGGGATTTTTTTCTTGATTATGTTTTATTGAGATCTGTCTGTCTGAAATCTTAAAAGTATAAAACCATAAGTACTAAGTTAGCATAGAGCACTTTCTTTTAAGAGCAAAAAGGTGGTGCTATTTTCTGGGTCTGTAGATTGTGAAGGAGCAAAGCTTACCTTTAGTAGAGTGATATGCTCTTCCTGTTAGACATGGGAGTTTAGGGAGAGTTTCCATGTTACTGCAGATGATTATGTCTGCAGGAAGTGACTTTGGCTGCAAATCCTATCAGTTTGCATGGATCCATTGGATTGGTAGTTAGAAGCAGTAAGGAATTTACAGGAGCTGTGGGGTAGGATGAATAGCAGTTATAGGCAGGGAGAAAAGCTGCAGATACAGTCAGGAAAATGGGTTAACCCCAGGATAGGTAGGAGGGGTGGGCAGGTAGTGCAGGAGTCTTCTGTGGCTATCTCCATTTCAAACAAGTAGGCTGTTTTGGAAAAGGTAGGGGATGATGGACTCCCAGGGGAACATAGCACAAGCAGCCAAGTTTCTGGTATCGAGACTGGCTGTAATGTAATGAGGGGTACGTCAGGTTCCAAGCAGTCAATTGTGATAGGCGACTCTCCAGTCAGAGGCACAGACATACATTTCCGCAGCAAGCAGTGAAAAAATCAGCATTTCGTTTTGCCTCCCTGGTGCCAGGATCAAGGATATCTTAGGGTGCAAAATGTTGTCAAAGGGGAAAGGAACCAGCAGTAGGTCATTGTACACATTGGAACTAATGACATAGGAAGGGAAAAGGATGAGATTCTGAAGGGAGAATATAGAAAGTTAGGCAGGAATTTAAAAAGGAGGCTCTCCAAGGTAATATCTGGATTACTTCCGGTGCTACGTGCTAGTGAGGGTAGGAATAGGAGGATTGGAGCAGATGAATGTTTGGCTGAAGAGCTGGTACAGGGGAGAAGGGTTCATATTTTTGGATCATTGGAATCTGTTCTGGGGTACAAGTGACCTGTACAAGAAGGAGGCATTGCACCTGAATTGGAAAGGGACTAATATTCTGGCAGGGAGATTTGCTGGAGCTGCTCAGGAGGATTTATTGAGTCATAGTGTCATAGAGATGTACAGCATGGAACCAGACCCTTTGGTCCAACCCGTCCATGCCGACCAGATATCCCAACCCAATCTAGTCCCACCTGCCAGCACCCGGCTCATATCCCTCCAAACCCTTAGTAAGGTGAGGGAGTGGGACCCAGGGAGATAGTGAGGAAAGAGAGCAATCTGAGCCTGGTACAGTTGGGAAAAGGAGCATGTCAAACAGTCAGGGCAGGCAGGAACAAAGCAGAGAACAAGGTAGGACTGATAAACTTCATTTATTTCATTGCAAGAGGCCTAACAGGGAAGTCAAATGAACTCGGCATGGTTAGGAACATGAGACTCGGATATCATAACAAGTATGGGGATGGGCTCAGGGATGCACAGGACTGGGGGGAGGGTGTCGGTGGTGGCAAAAGATAGGAGGGGGAGTGTTGTTTTTGAAAACTGATAGCATGACTGCTGTACTTGTGAGGGTATTCCTGAGAATACATCCAGGGAAGTAATTTGGGTGCAACTGAGAAACAAGAAAAGGGTAATCATCTTAGTAGGGTTGTATTATAGACCACCCCCCACCCCTGCCAGTAGTCAGCACGAAATTGAGAAACAAACTTGTACGGAGATCTCCGTTATCTGTAAGAATCAGAGGGTGGTTATGGTAGGGGATTTTAACTTTCCATCCATAGACTGGGACTGCCATAATGTTAAGGGTTTAGATGGAGAGGCATTTGTTAAGTGTGTAAGTGTGTACAAGAAAATTTCTGATTCAGAATGTGGATGAACCTACTAGCGAAGGTGCAAAACGACCAACACTTGGGAAATAAGGCAGGGCATGTGACTGAAGTGTCAGTGGGGGAGCACTTTGGGGACAGTGACCATAATTCTATTAGTTTTAAAATAATGATGGAAAAGGATAGAATGGATTTAAAAAAGTTGAAGTTCTAAATTGGAGGAAGGCTAATTTTGACAGTATTAGGCAAGACCTTTCAAAAGCTGATTGGGGGCAGATGTTCACAGGTAAAGGGACGGCTGGAAAAGGGGAAGCCTTCAGAAATTAAGTAACAAGAGTCCAGAGACAGTATATTCCTGTTCGGGTGAAAGGAAAGGCTCATAGGTGTAGGGAATAGAGCCATACGGATATACAGCTTTTCGGTCTGGAGGCCTATGACCAGCGGTTTTCCATAGGGATTGGTTCTAGGTCCTTTTTTCTGTCATTATGTAAATGTAAATGACAATATAGAAGGCATGGTTAGTAAGTTTGCAGAGGACCCCAAAATTGGTGGCATAGACAGTGGAAAAATGTTTTCTAAGATTACAAAAGGATTAGATTAGATTAGATTACTTACAGTGTGGAAACAGGCCCTTCGGCCCAACAAGTCCACACCGACCCACCCAAGTGTAACCCACCCATTCCTGTACATTTACCCCTTTACCTAACACTACGGGCAATTTAGCATGGCCAATTCACCTGACGTGCACATCTTTGGACTGTGGGAGGAAACCGGAGCACCCGGAGGAAACCCACGCATACACGGGGAGAATGTGCAAACTCCACACAGTCAGTCGCCTGAGTCAGGAATTGAACCCGGGTCTCTGGCGCTGTGAGGCAGCAGTGCTAACCACTGTGCCACCGTGCCGCCCAAAAGGATCTTGATCAAATGGTTCAATGGGCTGAAAAATGGCAGATGGCGTTTAATCTGGATAAATCTGAGGAATTGCATTTTGATACAACAAACAGGGGCAAGACTTATACAATAAATTGAAAGGCCTTGGGTAGTGTTGTCGAACAGAGGGACCTAGGGGTTCAGGTACATAATTCTTTTGAAGTTTGTCTTACATATAGATAGGATGGTTAAAAGACATTTAGCACGCTTACCTTCATGGCTCATTCCTTTGAGTATAGGAGTCAGGAAATCATGTTGAGATTGTACAGGACATTTGTAAGGTCTCTTCTGAAATATTGTGTCCTATTATGGGAAGGATAATGTTAAGCTAGAGGGGGTTCAGAAGAGATTTACCAGAATGTTGTCAGGATCAGGGTTTGAGTTATAAAGAAAGGCTAAGTTTTTTTCACTGGAACATAGGAGGTTGAGAGGTGACCTTAGAGGTCATGAGGGGTATAGATAGGGTTAATAATAGGTGCCTTTTCCCTAGGATGGGGTATTTAAAGACTAAGGGGCATATTTTAAAAGTGAGAGGAGAGAGATTTTAAAAAGATGAGGATGGTTCGCATATAGAATGAAGTTCCTCAGGAAGTGGTGGATGCGGGTGCAGTTATAACGTTTTAAAGACACTTAAGTAAGTACATGAATGAGAAAGGTTGGAAGTATATGGGCCAGGAGCAGGCAGGTGGCACCAGTTTAGTGTGGAATTTTGCTCAGCATGGACCAAAGGGTTTGTTTATGTGCTGTATTACTGAGATTTTCTTCCTTCAACTTGCTTTGAGCTTCACTGAAGCACTGCAACAGACCTGAGACAGAATGTTGTCATTGAAACATGATGGTGTGCTAAAAAGACAGGCAAGTGGAAGCTCAGGGTCATCTTTTACAGGTAGAGCAGAGATGTTCAGCAAAGCGGTCACCATGTCTCTGTTTTGTCTCCCCAATGTAAGGGAGACCATATTGTGAGCAGCGAATTCAGCAGACAAGATAGAATGAAGGGTAGGTAAATTACTGCTTCAACTTTAAGGTGTCTGTTTTTCTCACCACAGAAACTGCCAGATCTGCTGAGTTTTTGCAGCTCTTTCTCTTCATATTAGTTTTACAGTATACGCAGTGCTGTTTTATGTTGTTGTTAGGCAGATACCCAAATACCCATGAGAGACTCATCATCTCTCAAGGGAACTTCGGAATGAGCGATAAACTCTAAGTTTGCCAGTGATATGCAGATCCAAAGAAGAAAAACAAATTAAAAACTGATCCATTCAGTTCAAATAAAAATATCTGTATAAGCTGTTCAAACTTTGATAGCAGTTTTTGAATTTACAAGTTGCTTAAGCTCAACGTTTTACTCAGGGTATCTGTGTAAGTCTGATTTTTTTTAAAATCATGCCTCCTCAGAATTGTTCACACCATACACTTTACAGAAAAGAAAAGAAACTTTTTTTCTTTTTAAAAAAAGTGTTTTAATTAAATATGCTGCAAACTGTTTACTTTCTACTATTTGAGCTAGAGAATTTTAGCACATATTAGAAATGTAAACAAAATAGTGGGACACTCAGCTTGGGTAAGGTGTGAGGAGAAGTATTGAGAGTTGGCTGACCAGTGATCATCGACTCAAAGATACTTCAGATTGACAACTTTTAACCACGTACAGAGACAAAAAAGTTTGACATGCTGATTATTTCCATCATTCCCAGTATTTCAGATTTCCAGCATTTACACTGTTTTGCTTCATTGTGTGTATTGTGTCACTGCTACTTTTCACATGTTCTTATTTTAACACATTTCTTGGGCAGTTGAATAACGCTATGCTATACAAGGGCAAGGAAGGTTAAATAAAATTTGAATTATATTAGCTGGAAATAAGATGATTTTGCTATGAGGTTTGATATCTGAGTAACACTCTGAAATATCAGGAACTAGGGGTAGAATTTTCTCCTCCCTGGTTTGGTGTGGGAGACGGTGCAAAAGGTCGGAGAATAAAGAGACAAGGAAAAAAATCAGAAATTCAATGTGAAGAAAACATTATCTTTCCTCTTAAGTCTTAACTGGCGATATCAGAATCCTGCCAATTAGTGACAATGACTTTATTTCTATGTGCTTCCACTATTAAAGCCCCAACTTGCCCGATATAAACAGTACTTCCAATTGTCCCTTCCTTCTCTGAGAAACTGGATGGCACAAATTCCTGACATGTAAGTCAGAGCAGGTACCTGCCTGACTGTCAAATGCTTATCTTGCCTATCATTCAAAAACTTCACAACATGTCCCTGCATGTTTGGTGGCCATCATCCTGTAAGTTTGCAGAGGCAAATCACCAGCCTCACCATATCAACATGCTTATTCTCTGGTCAACCTGGGCACCACTTCAGCCCTTCAACATTTTGCTTTCGAATTTAGGGACACCTGTGATGCACACACACATACACCCAATAGCATATGATACTTCGTATGGCTACTAATACTCATTCATGCAGCCATTGTGGCTGACAGCCTCTGTCTACTTCACATTGCTTTCCTAGCGCATTGTAGACTTCACCACTGACTTAAGCACTGTGAGCCTCTGTGTGGCACATGTTCTTCTTTGGTAGCCTGCAGCTGAGCATTGGTCTCTGGCTTGCATCCCTTTTTAACACTGAGGGAAAGGCAGGTAGTTTATTGTGGTGGGGAGTACTGAACACTCAGGGTGAACATGTCACTGTACCAAGCCAAAATCTCCCCTGCAGCATGTGGCAGCAGTTTATATGCAAACCCAAGGTATATGATTCACATAAGTCAGTGTGTGAAAGTCAGAAGTGCAGCAGTTCTTCGAGTGAAGGGGATATGATCAATCACAGGATACCACCACAGTCAGTCAAGGGGTTCATTCTATTTCAGACCAGACAGTGCGCAGTGATCAATCAGGGTCTTGGTTTTACAAGAATCCAGGGACTTCTGTCTTTGCAATTCAACAAGTGGGCCATAGTAAGTCCTGCAGGTGAAGTGCAAACAATCCAGACATTACAGATAGGTCAATTGTGGTGCTGTAGAAACCTCAGTCAGGGGCTGGTTGGGCCAACCTTTCCTGCATTAAGACAGTGGGATTGAGTGGGGCGGATGTGAATGAAAGAACAGCTAATGTGATGCATGAGCAGGACAGATGATGGGTGTTGTCTGGGAGTAGGAGCCACAGACCGCAGGAAGGGTTGATGTTTTGGGAAAACGAGGTGAGAGAGAGCCATTAAGTGGACATGATGCATGTAACCCTTAGAGTTGTAGTCTTTGAGTGGTGAGAGGCATTTGAGTCTAAAGTAACCAAGCAAAGGTAATGGTGTTTACCCATGCAGAGCACAAAAGATCATTTACCATCTCTTTTTTTTTAATTATCCTTTTTTTAATCAACCTATTGGAGATATTATTACATGCCCCTGAAGCAGGTGGGACTTGAACCCAGCTCCTTCAGTTTATGAATGGGAACATAACTGCTGAGCCACAAGAGGGCTCCTAAAAGGGATTGAAGCCTCAACTTTCTGACTTGTAGACAAGCAGGCAATAGCACTGAGCTACGCCTCTGACTTAATTGACTATCTTACAGTACCTAGGAAATAGCACTGCAACTTAGGTCCAGGCTGGCTTCGTTGGGTATTGTGGCCTCCTGCTGTGGATCACAAGAAAAAGGACTGTCCTTCTCTTCACCATCCCATCCACCAAGACCCCCAGGTCCACGTTCACAAAGCAGGGAGAGTGAACTTTCCTTCAAACCATATCCTTTATGTAATAATTAAACACCACAGTGTGAGGAGTCATTCTCGGCTTGTGGAATCTGAAGTGCAGCTGGGTATTATGAGATGCCAGCGACCTAAATGTTAGATGATCCTAGCAATGGTGAGTAGTTCCACCTATCTTACCGTGTAATTTTCCACAAGAGGCCTACAAAAGTCTGTTTGTATAATTAATGAGTGGAAAAGTGGAAGGTTATATGAGAAAAGTCACCTTGACGTTCATTAATATAAGTAAAGATATAATTAAATGAAATAACTAGGTAGCTAAGGGTTTCAGGACAGGTGATGTATCACAACTGCAGTAAGTGCAACTTCCTGGATGTCACTTTGTTCCACAGCAGATATGACTGCAGCAAGTGTTTCAAGATAGGAGTTCTGGCTCAGTTTGAACTAGAGGCTGAACTGCACGATGTCAGGGAGTGGAGGATTTATCTGAATCGTTGTACCTGGAAGCAGACATACCTCTTAGGATTGAGTTTGATCATAGAATCCCTAGAGAGTAGAAACAGGCCATGTAGCCCAACAAGACCACACCAACCCTCCAAAAAGTATCCCACCTAGACACGTTCCCTTACCCTGTTAGTCTACATTTCCCATGATTTAATGGACCTAACCAACACATCCCTGAATGCTTTGGGCAATATAGATGCCCAATTCACCTAATTTGTACATATTTTGATTGTGGGAGGAAATCGCAGACACAGGGTAAATGTGCCAACTCCAAACGGACAGTCGCCCGAGGCTTGGATTGAACCCGGGTTCCTGGCACTGTGAGGCAGCAGTGCCAACCAATGAGTCACTGCCACCCTTGTTTGATTTGGTCAGTATTCAGGGGCAAGATGGGTAAGAGTGAGGTGGATAAGGACAGACCTAGAGGACAGGAGTGAGGAAGCCTCGTTCTTTACAACTGTCTAGCATGTTTGAGAATAAGGTGAATATGCTAATTGATCATGGCATTATGGTAAAGGAAGCCATTCAAGTGGTGTTGGAGAGTAAGAAGGAATGTTGTGTAGTAGGGACAGGATAGTGAAGGGGGATTGACATCATTCTCTGCAGCAAAATGTGAGAAATGTGTTGTCTTCCCAATGCCAGAATTCAGGACATTCACCTAGGGCGGGTGAGGAACTTGCATGGTGAGAATTCAGTCATTGTGGTCCATGTGGGTTCAATGACATTGGCAGAACGAAAAAAGGAGATGTTGCAAAATCTGTATGAGGAGCTGGGTACCAAATTAAGCAGGTGAACCTTAAAGGTCAGAATCTCTGTATTATTACCTGAGCCACTAAAAATTGGCATAGAGTTAATCAGATTAGAAATGAATACATAGTTCACGCACCCCAGTGTGAGAGAAATGGTTTCTGTTTCATGGAGAACTGGCACAGATTTTGCGGAAAGTGAAATTTGTACTAAACAAACAGGCTCCATCTGAACATTGCTGGCATCAGTGTTTGTTGTCAATTGCATAACCAGGAAATTGAGAGGAATTTAAACTAAGTAATGACACGCAGGTATATAATTTGGAAAATGTAGCAAATCAGTAGAGTTGAGGCCAAAGACAAAGTTATTATAATGGGAAATGATACACTGTAATAAGAAGACTTCCAGAATTGGCTACAGTCATTAGCCAAGCTGTCCCAGTACAACTACAATACTAGCACCTACTAGGCAGTATGGAAGATTGCACAGTTTTATTTTGCTCACGAAAAACATGGCTAATGCGATCTGACCAATTGTTGCCCTGTCAATCTACTCCATCAGTGAAGTGGTGGAAGGTGTTGTTAACAGTGATGCTTGCTCTGTATTGATCTGCTCGTTGATGCTCAACTGGGTGCTGCCAGGGCCAATCAGCTTCTGACCTCAAAACTTTAGTTGAAACATGGACTAAAGAATTGAACTCCAGAGATAGGATTTGAATGATGCCCTTATCATCAAGGACACATTTGATTTGAGTGTGGCATCAAGTAATCCTAGCAGAATGGAAATCAATGAGAATCAGGAAGAAACTCTGGTTGGAGTCATACCTAGCATAAAGAGAATGGTTGTGGTTGTTGGAAGTAAATCATTTCAGTTCTAGACATCTCAGTATGGGTTCCTCAGGTTAGTATCATAGGACCAACCATCTTCAGCTGTTTAATTCGTGATCTTTCCTCCATCATCAGACCAAAGTGCAGATGTTCCCTGTGCAATGTTTAGTACCATTTGTTCTGCTGCGACCAGTTCTTAACAACTGAATCCAAGTTGATTGAAAGCAGATCTGGACATTTTTCACAAGTCTACTGCAGTCAGCAATCTAACTTAATTGACAGGAAATTTGGTGGACCTGAGGAGTCATCATATTTTAACATATTGTTTCTGGACCTCGGTCCAGATGGGTTGTGTTTATTAATTTTTTTACTAAAAAGCATAAGTGTTTTCAGAACTTTATTGAAATTCTGTCATGTTGATCAGTTTAGACTTGAAGCTATCTGATTTGGCCCACCATGTATAGTGTGCCTTAAACAGGTTACTTTTAAAGTTTTTTTTTGCTGTCTTGGAATGATTTTGATATAGTACTTGTATCATTGTTTCTCATGATGCATGTCACCATTTAAGTATTTAATTTAACTAGTCTTTCATTCCAGTCAAATGCTCCAATTAGTTTTTTTTTATTTTGTATACCTTAATTATTTTCACAACCCCATTCCAAATTATGGAATAAAATAGATAAACTAATGAGTTTTTGTCTGTGTGCGTGAGTGAATGAGAGATAGAACTCCTAAAATCTTTCAGCGTGTTAAATTTAATACACTGAATTTTGTTTCATTAGGCAATGGCTACGCTTGGACCACATAGAGTTAAAGCAGATGGTGAGTTGAAGTATAAAATTTTAATAATACTCTAGCATTTTATTACTGCCATTAAACTGTATTTACATTTTTTTCATTTAAACTTTAGCATCCAAAACAGAAAAACAACTTCACAGTGCCAGATCAGAAGATGGCAGGTTATTTTACGATGGGGAGTGGTACAGCCGTGGGCAGACTATATGTATTGACAAGAAAGATGACTTTCCTATAAGGCAATTATGTTTTTTTTTCTTAAATTATTGAACTATTTGCAATTGCAGCAAACTTTGTTTTAACCGGCACATTATGAACTTGCACTCTTGATAAACTAGCAAAATTTGTATACTCTGAACCGGATGTTTAGAGTATTATCGCTATCTCCGCGATGTCCAAGTAGTCAGTTGAAGGTGCGACTGAGAAGGCTCTCTGCCATTAAATTTTATAACAGGCAAAGTTGCTTTGTTATTGAAGGATTTAAGCTTTAAATGAAGTGAAACAGCAAAGTGCATACCCACTGCATTACTTTTCTTTTATTTAGTGTGTACTTTGACATTGATTATGTGGACTACTTGATCAACCAGAATATTTTATCAACTGGCACACTCCTGGTACCATAGGTGCTGGTTAATAAAACGTTTCCTGTACTCAATTTGTTGACTAACTGTAATTTGGAGATATTGACTTAATCCATACATGAAGAAGTTGTTTCCTTGAAAGTATGTTCAGCCTCATTGCTTATTTTCACCTAACAAAGCTTTGATCCTACAGTAAATGTTACAAGTTTGGCCAAGTTAGTTCCTTCTAATATAATAATAAAGATACCAAGGATTAATTTGTGGTGCGGCGTAATAGTTTATTTTCCACTATTAAATTTCCAATCTTAGATGTAGTTTTATGGAGGAGGGCTCACAATCTTCACAATTGGCAGTCTGAAATAAAACAGAAAATATCAGGAATGCACAGCAGGTCAATGAAAAGAAAGTTAACATGCCCAATTCTGATGGAAGGCCATCAACCTGAAAAGGTAGCAATGTAATCGTGTTTTAAACTGGCGAGGGGAGGGGTGTTGGGGGAGCGTAGATGTTGAGAGTGAGACTAACAACAAAAAATCTGTTATGCGCAAAGCGGGAGAAAGTAAATTAGAGAAGTATTCAAGGGACACAGGAAAAAGGAGTGGTGATGGGACCAGTAAGGAAACAAAACCATTGTTTGAAGGAGGTGTGAAAAGTCAGTCATGAATAACTGCTATTCAGAAGTCATTGGCATTTGAACATAGCAACATAAGGACAGGAATATGCAATAGAACTGCCTGTAGGCATATTTGGCTGACATTATACTAATAGCACTATAGTTATCCCACATTTAAGACTTCTATTAGGTTTCTTTAAAAAAAACTCTAAGAAACAGTTGAACTGAGATTACTTTCCCATTGCAAACAATGTAGCCAGGGTGGGTTAAAGTCCTGACCTATATCTTGTACAATTAAAAACATATTGGCTGCTTTGAACCTAGTTACTCTTTGGAGAGTCTCTGTTGGGCCAAATGGCCTGTTTCCTCACTGTAGGGATTCTATGATTCTTTAAAATGTTAAAAATGGACTAAGCATCCTTAGTAACCATGTGCTATAGTTCTTGGCACATGTGTGTTAAACTGAGGACAATCTGCCTATTTGGTTCCTAATTTACAAGCTACATTAAAATGAAGTGCACTATTGGAATGCCCTTTAAACTAAGATGTGGAGATGCTGGCGTTGGACAAGGGTGGACAAAGTTAAAAATCTCACAATATCAGGTTATAGTTCAACAACTTTACTTGAAAGTACAAGCTTATACCCTATACCCGAAACGTTGACTTCTCCACCTGTTATTGCCTGGTTTGCTGTGCTCTTCCAGCCTCCTGCATGCCTACATTCCATGATAGGACAACACTTAACAATTGAGTGTGCTAAAGCTAATCTGAAAATTATTATTAAGTGTATCAATCAGTCTTGCAATGTTGGTTTTCATTTGCTAAAAGCTATGTGTATTCATATGCAAGGCCATGTCCTTCGCAAACAGAAAGAACATGCCCCATGTTTCACTTTTTCAATTAAACAAAGGCTTGGTGAATATCTGTTCCTTTGGTGCATGAATGATTTGACCAATCAATTCAGGACCTTTTTTTTAATATAAATTGTTGTTCCTTTTGAAATTGTGTTTTTGTTTTCCTTTATGAGTGCAAGACTCCAAGCTTGAACAACATTTCTGTTTTTCAGCTGTATTCTAGTGTAAGTAATGTCCTTTGTAGTACAGCTATGTGTATATGTAACTTGGAAGACATGTATGCTGCTTCTTATTCCTTGCAATCATCCCACTTCATACACTATTTCTCACCATTCAAAAGGAGAGTCCAAAATCAGTTACTCATCTTAATGCAGTGCTGCTTGGCATTTGACCCCTGGGCTAGGCATGCTGTAGATGACTGTTACCCACACACCTTTCAATTCCGAGCAATTGGTAACTTTTCTTTGTCAGTGATTACGTCTGGTATATGAGGACAACATGCTTGTAACAGACAAATTTGGAAAACAAAATTGGTTAAGGGCTGGTCTATTCAACCAAGAACAATAAGTTTAGCTTGTCAATAATAGTTTGTAACATTATTTTCTCCCTACATCCATTTCTGCCTTCCTCACACACTATATGCAGGTGATTTACAAAATATCTTCATTTAATTTTTTCTCTATTTAACGTTTTTCAGGTTTTGTTGCAATTTGCATCAGATACCAATGACTCACTGGATTACCTATACTTTAAGATGAAGGATTGCAGCTAAGACTGTAAAATTATGGTGTGAAATTTAATGGTTTGAAACTGCTCATTCTTTATTTTGGATATTTGTGCACTCTGACATTATCACTAAACAGAACATTAGAATGTTCTGAAAGTGTCCTAAGAAAATATTCTCAATCAAAGGAATAATTTAACTTTTTGGATTTATTTTTAGTGCCACAATAACAACCATCAACAACGATGAAGTATGGTTTAAGAGGACAGACAACAGCAAATCAAAACTTTACATTTCTCAATTGCAGAAAGGAAAATATACCATCAAACATATGTAGCTTCATAGTGCTAATGTGAAGTGTCTTTTTGTATGAATTTTTTGTATTGTCTACAATAATGAAGGTGCTGTGACATCTCGATTAAAATTAATGAAAAACAGTTAATTCCATTTGCAAAAATATCTAGTTTATCTGGTGAGGAAGAGTTACTTGAGAATGAAATACTTTATATATGTCACCACCTTTTTTTCCATTAAGTAAACCAAAATTTGTATTTGTTTATTATCATTGTGTACACTTCAACTACTCCCCCTCTTGTTTGTACAAATGAAAGGATTTATTTTGTCAGATCTGTGACCTCTGCTTCAAGAAACTTGCTTCAAGCTATACCAGAGGCAAATAAGGTACCTATTCAGTGTATACTTGCATTGCTTCTGAATTTGAGACCCCCAATAGTGCCAAACTCTACCTTGTCCCACCTGTTACCGTTGAACCACTGAACATTAGACACCATCATATTCATGTAGTACCCGGTTGTACCTGATTAAAAAATCTGATGGTACTTAAAAGTTTTCAATCAATAATTTAGTCCTTTACACTGGTGTCCAACACATGGTTGTTGTGTTAGAATGGACCAAACAGTGGATGGAATAAATGTGAAAATGCTACAGTGTTAACAGTTGGCCTAATGTGTAGGATGTTACATTATAGAGCCATATTTGTTTTCATTTTCTGAATTTCAAGTTTAGCAAACAAAGACACAAATAGATCATGGTGCTTTCATCCAATTGTATTGTCTTTACCAGTTACTGTCTTTTAAGAACCTTATAAGAAAATAAGACGTTTGAAAGTGTGCAGTTTGTTGGTAAATACATTTGTCAGTTGTTTATTTTCTTGAATAGTTTTTGTGATTTTATTTGTGGAAATAATTTGAACAAATTGAATGACATTTCCTGAGCATGACCAGACTTTATTTTATATAAAGGCAGTGAAATTGAATTAAGTACTTATTTCTGCTTGTGGTTTTGTGTAAACTGCAACTTTTTTTTTGTTGGTTCAATATGCAGTATATTCTTGATGAAATATAAGCAAGAAAAGTTACATAATTCTTCTAATTGGTTGGATGGTAAAATCTTCCTACTACACCTGATGAATTTAGAGAATTTCCTGCCATTTGATGTATTGGCTACTGCATGTAAATGAAATAAGACAATTAAAGTGAGGTCCAATTAAAGTTTTTCACCCTTCACCATGTGCTATCATTTGTGCTAGAATAATCTCTTGGTTACAAAGCCCTGCTCTTATACACACACCTTGTTTATTGAAGGATTTTACCTTTTGTTGAGTGTGCCTACATGTAAAATAAGTGTATAATTGTCGGCACAATATTGTAAAGCTTCAATTGTCACCTCTATTTCTCTCAGTATGGTGTGGTCTCGCTGGTTTGAGAAGCACCTAGATATGAATTGTCTGGGAAATTAATTGCTGTGTGTAGACCTATCATGAATTTACAATTTGTATGCATTTCCTCAGTCTGTGTGCAACGTGAACAAAAATGATGGACATTGGTTACTTTTGCATGAAAATGGAATTTTAAAATTTCAAATGGGTCATGAACAAACTTTATTATGCAAGTTGTGTTTATTACCATGTTAATAAAAACCCTTTTTAGTATTTTCTGGCTTGCTTTTACATCATTCCATGCATTGAAAAATTTCAGCTTTTGACAAGGTTACATAGATAAAATAATTTTACAAGACTTATTATCTGTAGAACTAGAAAGTTCCAAATTGTCTTCAATTCTTGTAACAACAGATAAGTGTCCCAATTTGCTATGTACATTTTGGCTAGACAAGCAGGAGGCTGAAAGAATACAGCAAGCGAGACCGCATCAAAGGTGGAGAAGTCACTGTTTTTGGGTGTAACCCTTCTTCAAGACTGGAGTTGGGGTAGGGGGAGCTGCAGATAAAGGGGAAGGTGGGGTCAGGGTGGTAAAGTGGGGATACGTGAAGACAGGTAGAGGGTATGACCTAGTTGGTCAATGACCAGAATGAATCCGGTAGGGGGCTGGGAAGTGAGTCGGGGGAATGGAAAGGAGATTATTTGAAACTGGAAAACTCGATGTTAAGTCCTCCAGACTATAAGCAGCCCAGGCGGAAGGTGAGGTGTTGTTCCTCCAATTTGCAGTTTGTTTTGTGTGGCAATGGAGAAGATCAGGATAGTCATGTCGGACAGGGAGTGGAAATGGGAATTAAAATGGGCGGTGACTGCGAGGTCTGGTCAGCCCCTGCGGGCCCAGCTGAGATGTTTGGCAAATTATTCCTTAAGTTTACATTTGGTCTCCCGATGTAGAGAAGACCGCATTGGGAGCACCTGATGTGGTAAATTAGGTTGGAAGAGAGGCAGGTGAACCTCCGTTTCACTTGGTGCAAGGACTGTTTGAGGTCCTGGATGGAGATGAGGGGGATGGTGTGTTGGCAGGTTTTGTGTCTTTTCTGGTTGTAGCTCAACAAATAGTTTTTCAGTTTCATATCTGATAGGCCCTCCTGTACATTTTGGTGGCCTGTGGAGTAAATGTCATCTATACATTAATTATTGTGCAGGACTTAAAAGCAATCCTGAGGCTTGTTGGCTGGAATTAACCATTTTCATTAAAAGAAAATTCAGGAGTACACATGAGATTATCTGCATTCAATATTCCTTCAGTCTGTATGAAGGCATTCAGATAATTAGTTGAATTTCATTCAATTGAATAGAATCATTATTCAAGTAGCACATCATTCAGGAATGATCATTAAGTCTCCACTAATTGAGACCAAAATTACTAAAACCTGCAGTTGTTTAGAAAATCTTATGGAATAAGTCACTGTAAATTTACCTTAATGCAATTTCTCATTTAAAAATGTGTGTACCATGAGCTGTATTTTTAATGGTGTGGGTGGCAACTTTGTTTACAGCCCTCAACCATAAAAGAATTTTATACTACCATTACCAAATATGCTTTTCAACTTTGTCTTTAGGTGAGTAAGTCTTCAAATGTTGCTGATCCCTCAGTGTTTTAAGCAAGTGATGACCTTATTTGATTTACTGCAATACTAATCAAATGTTAAAAACAAAGTGATTATTATGTGAACAATTTATCTTTTTGTGAGAATTTGTGCTGGCTGCTGTTAGACTGGAGTTATTGTGTGCAACTAGGGTCAGTTTGAGTCTGTCTGTTTAACCAGTGTCTATTTTTGTACATTGACATATGGTTGGCACACTTGCCAGAAGTGACATATAAAAATGAGAGCATTAGAAAATTAAAATTATTTCAAAAGTTATAAGTATTTTCTATTATCTTTATTTGACATTGAAAGATTTTTATTTCCCTGTCTCAATTAGGTTATGATGGCAAATTATACTGTACTTAAGTAATTGTGCATTGCTGGTTTACTTCCAAATGTAGCCCGGTCTCTTAATCCACAATAGCCAAATCCTGCAATATTTTAGCAATTTACATCCTGCATTATTCAATCACTGTCAATTTGTGTTGTTCAATGCTCTTTAAAATGAATACAGTAAGTTTTTTGTTCTTTTTTTTTATCAATGACTGATTACTGTCTCCACAACAAGCACACAATTGTAGATAAATACAGTTGGATGCATTTAAATAAATAAACTACTGCAGACCAGAGGTGGAATATATATGTTACTTAATGCTGCCTCAGGATTGAATCTGGATAGATGAACAAAAAAAACTAACCTGCAACTTGAATAAGCCTGAGTTCAGACAATCCTATAAAAGAATAATGCAAAACCTCACCACCTTAATTGTCTAATTTGTGATCAAACTCTCCCTTTGTATATTAATCTATGTATAAATTATATATGATGGCAGTGATCATGAGTATTATTTGGAAAATCTAAATCAGATGATTCAAACAGTGCTATTGAAAAGTTAGTGCAGGCTTTTGTACAATAAGCTAACAAAACTAAAATAGTTTGGCTCTAAAATGATACTGACTTTTTTTCTTGGATTGATTTTTCTTATAATTGAATGGATTTTATTCATCTTTGGGAGCATTTTAGCAAACACTGATCAACAAAGACTAGTTTTTGCAAGGTACCTGCAATCACATTTGCATCCAAATTACTCCAGGACATTAAATTATTTAACATTTTTGCCCAAAGATGACAATTTTCCTCTTATATTAGTTGATTTATCACTGATGTGGTAATAATGAATGTTCCAGCATGTTTGATGTTGGAATGGAGAACAGAGGCTGATTAATTCACGAGGCACAGCCAAGTGCTTTAATCTGCTCAAGCTCCCCAATTCTCGTCTAAAAATGCTAGAACCTTCATTATCACTATTAGTGGATAGATGAAATTCAATTATAATGCAACTATTATGCCCTGGCAGTTGTTTGTTTTCAGGATGCAAGACTTTTATCGTATATTTATTTTCAGTTCTTCCTCTGTCCAGCAGGTCAATGTGCTGCATCTGTTGTGTAGTTGAAGAGAGTTAATAAGCTTTCTGGTTTTGATCGCTATTTTGTTTCTCATTTTCAACCAACATCACTGGTTTTCTGCAATGTGAGAGAGAGCCAAATGGATAATTCCCCACAGGTTGGCAGCTGTGCATCCATGTGTTGATCCAAGGAAACTGGATCCCTCCTGGCCCTAGGCTAAAGCTTTCAAAGAACCTGGAGGGCTTTGCCTTCGGATAAGGTGTGCTGTTTGACTGACAGTTGGGCATGCTTTGGTAGTAATGAGCCTATCCAATAGGCAAAGGCCTCCACTGCTGCTGAAGGAGTAAGCTCTGATGGAAAAGCGTCTGGCATGAATCTCAAAGGCAAACATGTCCAGAAATGCAATTTTGCCCAGGCTTGCAATCTGAAGCTGACACACCAAATCAGTAACATGGGAAATAGACTTAACACAAAGTTGACCACAATGGAGCACACCATCATCTTACAAGACAGAGGTCTACGATTCTTTTACTTTAGTTGGAACACTTAAAACAGTTATCAATTAAAAAGAAGATAATTGATTCTGAGGGATGGTGGTTTTATGTGCTGGTAATTTTGTATCAAAGTGAGGACCTCATACATATCAGTAATTTAGCCATGAAATGCTTATTTAGATCATAATACATCACAGCTTTTCTTTCTTTACACAGGAAACGTTTTATTATCTGGCATCGATGGAACCAGGAATGTGCTGATTCATCGATATCCCGGATAATCAATAGGTCCATGTACTCCATGTAAAAACATACTAAGTTTAGATCGGAGTGGTGCTGGAAAAGCACAGCAGGTCAGGCAGCATCCGAGGAGCAGGAAAGTTAATGTTTCAGGCAAAAGCCCTTCATCAGGAAGGGCTTTTGCCTGAAATGTCGATTTTCCTGCTCCTCGGATGCTGCCTGACCTGTTTCCAGCACCACTCTGATCTAAACTCTGGTTTCCAGCATCTGCAATCCTCACTTTTGCCTAGTAAAAACACACTAAGTACTCTAATAGAAACAATGCAGGTGGTTTACATGTCATATTTTATTTCCAGCATATATCACCTAAGTAATAATGCAACTTTGCCTTAAATAAAACTTAACGGAGAGATCCTTCCTACCCGCACCCTCGACTGGCGACTCGAACAATGTGCTCGATCGCAGTCTTTGAGGAGAAATCGACTCGAAATTGAATCAACTGTTGAGGTTTCATGTGACCATTCGATTGAACAGCAAGTATATTTACATGAAGAAAAATAAATTTAACAAACTATAATAATTGGATAGAATGATAAGTAAACTTAGTGTTATTTGAGGTATATAATTTTTGCTGGTTTATCATGATTCTAGTTTCGTAATGTGTTGGATTGTTGGAATTACAAAATCGAATAAGCTGAGAACATCTTTAATTAAAGGAAAAATCAATGGGTGTGTTGTGTCACAGAGGTGATGTACCTATCGGAAGTACAGCATATTATTCATAATGTTTCTTAAGTGTAAGTCAAGACTATAAATGTTCCAATTTCAAATATGCAAAGGTCATCTTCTATACACAAAGTATAACAATCTATTAAAATAGACTGATATTTCAAATTAACTTTAGATAGTAACAACATACTTGGCTGATCCTTGGGATGAGGTGGTGTTATGAGGAAAGGTTAAACAGATTGGTCAATGCTCTCATATTTAGTAAACGTGAAGTGGTATTATTGAAGCACAAGATTCTGCGGGGGCTTCAGGGGTCGATAACAAGAGAATATTTTCCCTCAAAGGAGAATCTGGAAGAGGGACCGATTGAATATTAATATTTGATAATTCAGTAACTAGTCAATTCTGGAAACCTATATACAACCCCTTTTTGGTAATGATGATACTACAGAGTTGTAAACCCATGGTAAACCTTTTGGTGGCAGTAAACTGACAGAAAATGGGTTGCATGCGATAACGTGATTTAAAATCAACATTTTTGAATTGAGAATATTTAAAGTATAACTTTTGCTATTCATTGCAATTATTAAAAATCCTTTACATCCTAAATATGCTTTCAGTTTATCATTTTTAAAGGGGAGATGCAATGTTCCTTAATTCATTGCTCATGACTGCAGTACAGGCTTATATCCAGAAGGTGGTAAGTATGAGCTAATACTGAACAAACAGAACTTGAGAATTAGAAGTGTAGTCATGGGGTGGGAAGGGAATTCTCACTTCACAATTCAATAATTGGCAATGTAAGAGTTTTGTTAAGCTACAAGGTGCTATAATTGGCTTCAATTTATTACCCATTTGATGGGAAGGTGATGGCAGATCCAAGTTGTTCTTGCAAAGCTTTTCTACTCGAGGACCATAAAGGTTTCCAAGTGCCGAGTTGTTGATGCTAGCAGCGGTTCTGACATTTAGTAAGTTGTAGTCTACGTTAAATACTGGTGTGCAGAATTCAATCACATTTTCTGTTTAGCAGGCCAACTGCTGTCATGTTTTTGATCCTTTTTATATGACATCCAGTTATTTTTGATATTTAGAGTCCTAGAGTTGTAGAGATGTATAGCATGGAAACAAACGCTTTGGTCCAACTCTTCCATGCCGACCAGATATTCCAACCAAATCTAGTCCCATTCGCCAGCACTTGGCCCATATCCTTCTAAACCCTTCCTATTCATATACTCATCCAGATGCCTTTTAAATGCTGTAATCGTTACAGCCTGGACTTCCTCTGACAGTTCATTCCATAAATGCACCACCTTCTATGTGAAAAAGTTGCCCCTTAGGTCCCTTTTATATCTTTCCCCTGTCATCTTAAACCTATACCCTCCAGTTCTGGACTTCTCCACCCCAGGGAAATGACCTTGTCTATTTATCTTATCCATACCCTTCATGATTCTATAAACCTCTATAAGGTCACTCCTCAGTCTCCACTCCAGCCTATCCAGCCTCTCCGTATAGATCAAATCCCCCACCCTGGCAACATCCTTGTAAATCTTTTCTGAACCTTTCAAGTTTCACAACATCCTTTTGGTAGGAAGGAGACCAAAATTGCACACAGTGTTTCAAAAGTGGTCTAACCAATGCCTTGTACAGCCACAATATGACCTCCTATACTCAATGCTCTGTCCAATAAAAGAAAGCATACCAATCACCTTCTTCACTATCCTATTTACCTGCGACTCTACTTTCAAGGAACTATGAACCTGCATTCCAAGGCTTCCAGTCTGAAAAGCAACCTTCCACCACAACCCTCCGTCTTCTACCTTTGAGCCAGTTCTGTATCCAAATGGATAGTTCTTCCTGTATTCCGTGAGACCTAACCTTACTGACCAGTGTCCCATGAGGACCCTTGTCAAATGCCTTACTGAAGTTCATATAGGTCACATCTACCGCTCTGTCCTCATCAATTCTCTTGGTTACTTCAAAAAACTCAATCAAGCTTATGAGACATGATTTCCCATGCACAAAGCTATGCTGACTATCCCTGATCAGTCCTTGCCTTTCCAAATGCATGCAAATCCTGTCCCTCAGGATTCCCTCCAAAAACCTTCCCACCACTGATGTCAGGCGCAGTGGTTTGTAGTTCCCTGGCTTTTCCTTACCATTCTTAAATGGTGGCATCATGTTGGCCAACTTCCAGTCTTCCGGCACCTTGCCTGTGACTATCAAGGATATAAATATCTCAGCAAGGGGCCCAGCAATCACTTCCCTAGCTTCCCATAGAGTTCTAGGGTACACCCGATCAGGTCCTGGGGATTTATCCACTTTTATGCATTTCAAGACATCCAGCACCACCACCTCTGTAATATGGACAATTTTCAAGATGTCACAATCTATTTCCCCACATCCTATATCTTCCGTGTCCTCCTCCACAATAAACACTGATGTAAAATACTTGTTTTGTATTTTCCCAATCTCCTGCAGCTCCACACATAGGCTGCCTTGCTGATCTTTGAGAGGCCCTACTCTCTCCCTAGTTACCCTTTTGTCTTGAATGTATTTATAAAATCCCTTTGGATTCTCCTTAACCCTGTTTGCCATAGCTATCTATGTCTCCCTTTTGCCCTCCTGATTTACCTCTTAAATATACTCTTACTGCCTTTATACTCTTCTAAGGATTCATTTAATCTCTGCTAGCTACCTTACATATGCTTCCTTCTTTTTCTTAACCAAAATTTCGTAGTCATCTAAATTCCCTACATCTAGCAGCCTTTCCTTTCACCCTAACAGGAATGTACTGTCTCTGGACTCTTGTTATCTCATTTTTGAAGGCCTCCAATTTTCCAGTTGTCCCTTTTACCTACGAACCTCTGCCCCCAATTAGCTTTTGAAAGTTCTTGCCTAATACTGTCAAAATTAGCCTTTCTCCAATTTAGAACTTCAACTTTTAGATCTAAAATAATCCAAATTAAGGTTGAAGTAATTCCTAAGAATTCGAAAAAGCAATCTGCTGATGAATGAAGCTAACCGGGAGGTGAGATGGCCTTTTCAGTGTCTTACAACTTGTACGTGAATCTGCAGATGCACAGTAACTCAGGATGTGAAATTGTGACTCATAGTAACATATCCACTCCCATGACATGGACACTGCTGTAAATAAGTGAAATAGATTTTATGCACATATTTTGTGTTTTGTAACTTGCCTCCATTGTATTTTGCTGGAAAAATCATTTTGCTTTCATGAAGAGAAGTTGGACCATATTTAGTCAGGAGTGTAATTTGTTCCAACTCATAGAGACACTTTATAAAAAGTCTGCTTTGGCTTGAAAAAATATAATGTGCTGTCCTAAATCCTGTCTTGATACCAACTCATTGTTTGACAAATAGTGGCAATAGCACTCTGAATAAAGTTTTATTGCATCAGCTATTTACAAAAATGCCATGTAAAGATTATAAATACCCAGCAATCAGGGAAGGTATTTAATAGTTTAACTATTCATTTCCTTCTCAAATGCCCCAGAGTTCACCTGAAACCTATTTGAAATGAGCAATCTTTAGCATATTAATTCCTTGGTCTATAGAATGAAAATTCTCTTCGATTTAAATGAAAAAATATGTATCCAAAGTGGTTTGTGCATGTAATTTATGTCATCAAGAAGATTAAACAAAACATCATTTTTTTTCCACTGCCCTATATTCTTTCCTCCCAAAAGCGTAGAGATTGAGCATTGCTTTCAGCCCACACAAAATAACCAATTGTAAGTACAGAGCTGGATAATGTGGGTAGTTGTGTCCTCAAAGTATAATGGAGGTGGGAGGAAAAAAATCACTTTAGCATTTAATTTTTAAATATTTTAAGCAAGGTTTTCTATTCAATTTTGCTGCCCCTTCCAAAGCAAAGGTTGCTAAGGAAAATGTTAGTTGCTATATTCTGTATACCAATTAACATATTTGAATGCAGTAATAAGTGTGCTCTATTCTCAGTTCTGTCTCTATTACAGTCTCTCTTGATGGGATTCTTTGTTCTTCCCTGAATATGGAGATATTAATAAGGTCTAACCCACAGCACAGAGATGTCACACACTGTATTCAGTGCCATCCAGTTCAGTCACAGACATTTCTTCACCTATTTAAAATTTTCTTTCCCATCTAACTAATAAATAATAAAATTCAGTTTTATGAAGATACAAAATTGTTACTGAATTTTTTTGCCAATGCATTTAATTATCTGAAAGTCACAATTTCATAAGGCATTTTTCACTTGCGAGTAACACGCTAAATATTGCAGATGTTGGAATTCTGAATTAAAACTCAATGTTAGAACTACACTGCAAGTCTAACCAAATCTGTGGAGAGAGAAAAACAAAGTTCACATCAGGATTTAGCATTGCAGATTGGAATGGACCAAGAACATAGAAATGGTATGCATTAGGGACCAATGCAATCAAATTCTGGAAATTTTGAGAAGATAACTGTCCCTTATTTCTTGTTCTCCACAGTTGCTACTGAATATTCCAGCATTTTCTGTTTTTTATTTAACTAATGATTCAGTTGTTCTGAGAGTGATTTAGCTCAGGTGGTTGGATTGTTGTACGTGATGCAGAGTGACACATGGAATGCAGGTTCAATTTATGCCAGTTTTTTTATTTCAAAAATATGCATTATTCATAAAAATATCTTTATATACACACTCACTTAAGCAGTTCATTTCTGTACAGTAGCATATGAAGAAACAAAACAAGCATTGGAGTTTGACTCAATCCAGTAAGCAAACCGTCGGCAATTCTTACTTTTACAAGACTATACTTACATACACCTGAGGCGCTGGGAGGGTCCGATAATAACTGATCAGAGCCCCGTTTAACTTTGGCAGAAAGATCTTAGATTGTGGTATTTCCGCACTGCACATTAGCAGCAACTGCCCCAAGCTTTAATGCGTCCTTCAGCACATAATCCTGGACCTTGGAATGTGCCAATCTGCAACACTTAGCCAAGGTCAACTCCTTGTTTTGGACGTGTACCAACTGAGGTTACAATGAAGATCCCACCTTCTCAAGACACCACTTTCCTGAGGCATGGTTGCCCTTCAGATTAAGCTTACCACCAGTCACCTTTCTCTAATGAGAAAGATCACAACTATGGTGATTTTCATTTATATTTTCAGCAGTAAGAAAAATCCATTATTTATGATCCAAAGAAGATCATCAACCTTATGGGAAGGGCTGACTGACTAATCTTTGGTGGCTGGCCAATAAGATATGCAAGGGTAGCCAAATATGTAATAGGTCCGTGCAAAAAGTCACTAATTCCATCATCAACTCACAGGGACAGAGGTTTGCAAATTAATTCTAAGTGACATTTGATCATGCCTGCAGTGCTGACAAGTTGGTAGCGTTGTGCTACTATTTGATTTGCACACTTATCTTGCAAATATCTCAGAGTAGAAACCACCTAGCCCATGGTTCAACAATGCCAGGTTCCCCTCCAAACTGCCCCAGAATAGCAACAAGTGTTCTTCCTCACTGGTAACTTCCAAAGACCAAGCAAATTTGGTGGAGAAGACTCAATGGGTTGACTGGCCTAATTCTGCTCATCTATCTTAGGGTCTTATGGTCTCAGTAGAGACTCCAGCAAAAGTTAGCAGCTTTTTCTTTAATTCACTCATGGAATGTAGGCATCTCTGGTTAGGTCAGGAATAATTGCTGTGGGTCTGGAGTCCTATGTAGGCCAGATCAGATAAGGACAACAGACTTTCTTCCCTAATGAACATTAGTGTATTTGCAACAATTGACAATTATTTTGTGGTCATCATTAGACCTCTGATTTCAATCCACCACCTTCTGTGGTGGGATTTGAGCCTGGAGCCCTGGGGCATTAGCTGAGTTTCTGGATTAATAGTATAGTTATAATACCACTAGGCCATTGCTTCCCTGATGTGGGTTCAATGCAGGAAAACAGTCAATGACCTATGCCACACTGCACGTGTGAGTAGAACAATAGCATTTGATTAAAGTGGATCTCATGAGGGCAACAAGCAATGTGGCAATTGAGAAGGCAGGTGACAGAATACAATGTAAGGAACAGCAATACACGTATTGTAAGGCCAGGATGCATCAGGTTAATGTTTCCCTCAAAGTGCCAGTGGTGTGAGTGTCCTGTGAGGACAGAGTTCACAGGAGGCCCATTGATCTGCCAGAGAGGTGTATGAATCATTGTAGAATGATAGAATCCCTACAGTGCAGAAGAGGCCATGTGGCCTCTCAAGTCTGCACCGACCTCCTGAAAAGCATTTCACTGAGGTTTACCACTCTATGTAAAATGGTGTAACATGTTGCAGACGAATCCTCAAGACCTCTTAGACCCACATGTATTGCTTTGCAGGACTTGGCCTGGCACATTCTCAACACGTTGATGGTTTGCTTATGTGTAAACCTTCTGTGTCCTTGGGATACATTGATGTGTTCCTCAGCTGGAGCCTGGAGCTTTTCACTGATGCCTTGGTCAGATAGTTCTTGGAGACATGGGAAGACCTTGAATAGCTGTGACATATGTGAATTGCAAAGATAAAGAACCAGGAGAAGACCTTTGGAACCAAATGTGTACCTGGAGAAACTAGTTATATAGATAGTTGATATATTGGTTGTGATCTTCTAGAGTTCCCTAGATTCTACAAATGTTCCAGCAGATTGGAAACCAACAAATGTAACTCCTGTCTTCAAGAAAAGAGGAAGTGAGAAAGAATAGAAAACTGTCGGCCAGGTAGTCCAATATATGTTAATGTTTCAAGTTCAATGTGACTCCTTCATAACTGAGCTCAAATCCTCTGAATTGAGTTCAGTTCTGAAGAACAGGCATACCAAACTCAAAAAGTCAACTCCGTTTTTCTCTCTTCACAGATACTGACAGACTGCTGAAGTACTGCAACCTTCTCTGTGTCTATTTCAGATTTCCAGCCTCTGCAGTATTTTACTTTTAGTCTACTATCTGTGATTATGAAAGTGCTGGAATCCATTATTAAGGATGTAGTAGCAGAACCCTGAGAAAATCATTTTAAAAAGCCAGGAAGAGTCAGCATGTTTTTGTGAAAGGAATTTTGTATTTAACAAAGTATTAGAATTCTTTGAGGATATAACAAGCAGGATGGATAAAGACAATCCAATAGATTTTGTGACTTTGTATTTCTAAAGGCATTTGATAAATTTCCACATGGAATGTTACTACACAAAGTAGAAACTCATGGCATTCAATTGATGTATCAAAATGGATAGAGGGTTACCTGACTAACAGGACATGATGTTGAAATAAATGGCTAAGTCACAAACTGTAACTATGGAATGCCATTGGGAAGAATGCTGGGGCTTCAACTATTTCTGATCTATATTAATGATTTGGATAAAGGGACAATCTTATGTTTGCCAAATTTACTCATGATACGGGGTAGCAAAACAATTGATGTGGAGGGGACAAAAAGTCTCCCAAGGGGTTTAGACACTATAAATGAATGGGCAATAATTTGGCACATCAGATATAACCTGGGAAAATGTGTGGTTGTCCACTTTGTCCAGAAGAGCAGATACAAGGAATATTATTAAAATGAAATAAAACTGTAAAATACTATTGTTCAGAAGGATCTGGATGCCCTTGTATATGAATTTCAAAAAGGTAGCATGCAACTGCAGCTTTTAGTTAGGAACTCAAATGGAATATTAGTCCTTAGTGTAAGGGGGATGGAATTTAGAAGTATGGAAGTCTTGTATGATTCTTAGATGGCTTTACTGTGTAGATACTGACTGAATGTTTCCCATCAAAAATCCAGAAATAGGGAACACATTTTAAAATTATGATAGTGTTCATGAAAGGAGGAGATTAGGAAAAATTTATTCTAAAAAGTGTTGTTGGTCTCTGGATTCTCTTCCACTAACTGAATCATTGAATATATTTAAGAATGTGTTGGCCAAATTTTGATCTATAAGGGAATCTGATGTTGTGGACACAGATAGTATTAACTCAATCTTCCTATGAAGAAGTCAGTTCATGATGATACTGAATACATGATCAGGCTGAAGGGACTGAATCATCTATTCCTGTTCCTATTTATTTTTCGAACAGCCAAATTTCTAGTATTGAGACTGGCTCTAATGCAACGAGGGGTAAGTTGGCTTCCAAGAGATCAATTGTGTTAGGGGATTCTGTAGTCTGAGGTATAGACAGACATTTCTGTGGCCAGCAGCGAAAAAGCAGAATGGTGTGTTGCTTCCCTGGTGCCAGGATCAAGGCTGTCTCAGAGAGGGTACAGACTGTTCTCACGGGGGAGAGGGGCCAGCAAAACATCATTGTGCACATTGCAACCAATGACATAGGAAGGGAAAAGGTTGAGATTCTGAAGGGAGATTACAGAGAGTTAGGCAGGAATTTAAAAAGGAGGTCCTTGAGAGTAGTAATATCTGGATTACTCCCGGTGCTACGAGCCAGTGAGGGCAGGAATTGGAGGATAGAGCAGATGAATGCATGGCCGAGGAGCTGGTGTATGGGAGAAGAATTCATATTTTTTGGATCATTGGAATCTCTTTTGGGGTAGAAGTTACCTGTACAAAAAGGACGGATTGCACCTAAATTGGAAGGGGACTAATATACTGATAGGGAAATTTGCTAGAGTTGCTTGGGAGGATTTAAACTAGTAAGGTGGGGGGGTTGGGACCCAGGGAGATAATGAGGGAAGAGATCAATCTGAGACTTGGACAGTTGAGAACAGAAGTGAGTCAAACAGTCAGTGCAGGCAGGGACAAGTTAGGACTAATAAATTAAACAGCATTTATTTCAATGTAAGGGGCCTAACAGGGAAGGCAGGTGAACTCAGGGCATGGTTAGGAACATGGGACTGGGATATCATTGCAATTACAGAAACATGGCTCAGGGATGGGCAGGACTGGCAGCTCAATGTTCCAGAATACAAATGCGACAAGAAGGATAGAAAGGGGAGCAAGAGAGGAGGGGGAGTGGCATTTTTGATCAGGGATAGCATTACAGCTGTGCTGAGGGAGGATATTCCCGGAAATACCTCCAGGGAAGTTATTTGGGTGGAACTGAGAAATAAGAAAGGGATGATCACCTTATTGGGTTTGTATTATAGACCCCCGAATAGTCAGAGGGAAATTGAGAAACAAACTTGTAAGGAGATCTCAGCTATCTGTAAGAATAATAGGGTGGTTATGGTAAGGGATTTTAACTTTCCAAACGTAGACTGGGACTGCCATAGTGTTAAAGGTTTAGATGGAGAGGAATTTGTTAAGTTCAGTATGTGGATGTACCTACTAGAGAAGGTGTAAAACTTGACCTACTCTTGGGGAGTAAGGCAGGGCAGGTGACTGAGGTGTCAGTGGGGGAGCACTTTGGGGCTAGTGACCATAATTCTATTAGATTTAAAATAGTGATGGAAAAGGATAGACCAGATCTAAAAGTTGAAGTTTTAAATTGGAGAAAGGCCAATTTTGACGGTATTAGGCAAGAACTTTTGAAAGCAGATTGGGGGGCAGATTTTTGCAGGTAAAGGGACGGCTGGAAAACGGGAAGCCTTCAGAAATGAGATACTGAGAATCCAGAAAAAGTATATTCCTGTCAGTGTGAAAGGAAAGGCTGGTAGGTATAGGGAATGCTGGGTGACTAAAGAAATTGAGGGTTTTGTTAAGAAAAAGAAGGAAGCATATGTTTTTACAGATACATTAAGGACAAAAGGGTAACTAGGGAGAGAATAGGGCCCCTCAAAGATTAGCAGGCGGCCTTTGTTGGAGGCACAGAAAATGGGGGAGATACTAAATGAGTATTTCGCATCAGTACTTACTGTGGAAAAGGATATGGAAGATATAGACTGTAGGGAAATAGATGGTTTCATCTTCCAAATGTCCAGATTACAGAGGAGGAAGTGCTGGATTTCTTGAAATGGGTAAAGGTGGATAAATCCCCAGAACGTGATCAGGTGTACCCGAGAACTCTGTGAGAAACTAGAGAAGTGATTGCTGGGCCTCTTGCTGAGATATTTGTATCATTGATAGTCACAGGTGAGGTGCCGGAAGACTGGAGGTTGGCAAACGTGGTGCCATTGTATAAGAAGGGTGGTAAAGACAAGCCAGGGAACTATAGACCGGTGAGCCTGACCTCAGTGGTGTGCAAGTTGTTGGAGGGAATCGTGAGGGACAGGATATACATGTATTTTGAAAGGCAAGGACTGATTAGGGATAGTCAACATGGTTTTGTGCATGGGAAATCATGTCTCTCAAACTTGATTTAGTTTATTGAAGAAGTAACAAAGAGGATTGATGAGGGCAGAGCGGCAGATGTGATCTATATGGACTTCAGTAAGGCGTTCGACAAGGTTCCCCATGGGAGACGGATTAGCAAGGTTAGATCTCATGGAATACAGGGAGAACTAGCCATTTGGATACAGAACTGGCTCAAAGGTAGAAGACAAAGGGTGGTAGTGAAGGGTTGTATTTCAGCCTGGAGGCCCGTGACCTGTGGAGTGCCACAAGGATCGGTGCTGGGTCCTCTACTTTATGTCATTTACATAAATGATTTGGATGCGAGCATAAAAGGTACGGTTTGTAAGTTTGCAGATGACACCAAAATTGGAGGTATAGTGGACAGCGAAGAGGTTTAGCGTAGGTTACAACAGAATCTTGACCAGTTGGTCCAATGGACTAGAAGTGGCAGATGGAGTTTAATTCAGATAAATGAGAGGTGCTGCATTTTGGGAAAGCTAATCTAAGCAGGACTTATACATTTAATGGTAAGGTCCAGGGGAGTGTTGCTGAACAAAGAGACCTTGAAGTGTAGGTTCATAGCTCCTTGAAAGTGGAGTCGCAGGTAGATAGGATAGTGAAGAAGGCGTTTGGTATGCTTTCCTTTATTGGTCAGAGTATTGACCAATACAGGAGTTGGGAGGTCATGTTGTGGCTGTACAGGACATTGGTTAGGCCACTGTTGGAATATTGCATGTAATTCTGGTCTCCTTCTTATCGCAAACATGTTGTGAAACTTGAAAGGGTTCAGAAAAGATTTACAAGGATGTTGCCAGGGTTGGAGGATTTGAGCTATAGGGAGAGGCTGAACAGGCTGGGGCTGTTTTCCCTGGAGTGTCGGAGGCTGAGGGGTGACTTTATAGAGATTTGAGGGGCATGGATAGGGTAAATAGGCAAAGTCTTTTCCCTGTGGTCGGGGAGTCCAGAGCTAGAGGGCATAGGTTTAAGGTGAGAGGGGAAAGATATAAAAGAGACTTAAGGGGCAACATTTTCACACAGAAGGTGGTACAGTTATGGATTAAGCTGTCGGAGGAAGTGGTGGAGGCTGGTGCAATTGCAACATTTAAGAGGCATTTGGATGGATATATGAATAGGAAGGGTTTGGAGGGATATGGGCCAGGTGCTGGCAGGTGGGGCTAGATTGGGTTGGGATATCTGGTTGGCATGGAAGGGTTGGACCAAAGGATCTGTTTCCATGCTGTACATCTCTATGACTCTCTATGATTATTTTGTGATTTTTATAATCTTCTTTGAAGGAGTACCATGTATTTTGGGTAAATAGGACCCTACAGAAGACTGTTGCAGGAGTTTTAGAAGTCTTTTCACAGGGTGGTCGCATAAAGAAAGAGTTCATGGTGCAGGGGGTAATATGGGAATGACTATTTGAGCTCTGAATGTTTCTGTGAAGAAATTAGGAAATGATAATTAATATTTGTTAAATTGTGATCAGATCATATTCTCAGAGTAACAGCAGAAGCGTGGGGAAACAAAAAAACCTGAAGCAGCTAAGATAAAAATACACAACTCGTTTTGAAAGTGTAATATAAACCAATCTTTTGAAAGGCAATTACATTCCCTATATGACCTCGTCAAAGTATCAGCAGACTGCAATCCATTACATCAATAGAAGTGATATATTTACATTTAATAAAACATTCTAGCATTAATAAAAGGAGGTAGATACTGTGCCAAATCTGTTAGCATGAAGATGAGAAGTTTGAAATGCATTTTCAGTCATGGGGGAGAACATTTGAAGAGAACCAAACAATAAAAGCCAGAATCTATATCTGATAATCTGTTAAATTTCTCTTTCAAACATTGATTCAGTACAGATTATCAAAATGGTGGTTCTGTATTTTTAACCACTCAGAAAAGTTAGTAAGTTTGCAGATGACACCAAAATTGGTGGTATAGTGGACAGTGAAGAAGGCTATCTAAGATTACAAAGGGACCTTAATCAGTTAGGTCAATAGGCTGAGGAGTGACAGATGGAATTTAATTTGGATAAATGCAAGGTACGTAATACAAACAAGGACAGAACTTGTACAGTTAATGGTAGGACCCTGGGTTGTGTTGTAGAACAGAAAGATCTAGGTGTTCAGGAATATAATTCTTTTAACTATTCATCACAGATAAGAAGATTAAGAAGGTATTTAACACACTTGCCTTTGTTGATCAGACCTTTGAGTATAGGAGTTGAGGTTGTCCAGGACATTGATTGGCCTCTTTTGGAGTACAGTGTGCAGTTCTAGTCACTCTGTTGTAGGAAGGATATTATTAAACAGGAGAAGGTTCACATAAGATTTACCAGGTTATTGCTAGGAATGGCGGGATTGAGATTAAAAAATTGACTGGAAGTTCTGCTGGGAGCTTTTTCACTGGAGTGGAGGAGTTTGAGAGGTGATGCTACTGAGGTTTGTAAAATCATTAGGGACATAAATAGGGTGAATAACAAGGGCCTTTTTCCTAAGATGCGATAATTCAAAACTAAGAGACATATTCTTTAAGGTGAGAGGAGAAAGATTTAAAAGGAATATGAGGGGCAACCTTTTTACTCAGAGTGGTTCATGTTTGGAATGAACTGCCAGAGAAAGTAGTGAATGCAAGTACAGTTACAATGTTTAAAAGACATTTGGATAAGTTCATGAATAGGAAAGATTTGGAGGCATATGGACCAAGCCCAGGCAGCTGGGACTAGTTTATTTTGGGAACATATTCGGCATGGATTGGTTGGACCAAAGGGTCTGTCTTCTTGCTATATGATTCTGACTCATGACAGATATTTGATCAGAGCTCGTTTATTGGCACCTCCAAGAGTTTCCATCCACATTCAACATATATTGAAACATGTTTATTAGTGTTTTTTTATTGTTAGTTTATTATGGTTATGAAATTATATTTGTTATCGTTACTAAATGATAATATTTATTTTTAAAAATCTAAGATGAGATAACAATTAGTAACATTAATCACCTTAAATTCACTTTCAGCATAATTCTCTATTTTGATATATTCTATTGAAAACTGCATCATTCAAAGATCAATTTTAAGATTCTGATTTGTACTGTTAGAAAGTGATTGACTGATGAAAACTATTTGTCACTACAATACATTTATCGAAGACGTTATCTGGGAGTTGGTTTCATAAGTAAGCAGAGTTCAATGCCAAGTAATGAAACAGATCCCATGTTTTACTTAGCTAACACACAAAATATTAGTGACACTAAAGTTCAGCAAATCTCATTAAAACTTTACAAGGGATTGCAATTTCTTCTCTTTCAAATACCTAACTTCAGAACTTTCTCAAAAGCTACTTCATCACAGATTACCTCAATCATTCCTCGTGTCCTGTATTTCACACTCTTTTCCCTTGCATTCTTACATTCCCTTGCACTCTAGCATTTGCTTTCGGGCACAACTCCAGATCTTTTGTGGACAACTCACTTCACCAAGGTAACAATGTCCTGAAATTTTTCTTTGGTTCTAATCGTGCTCAGTTGCACCAACCAAATACTCTGAGCTTTCAACTTCCACTCCCCATTGCACTGAAGTATTAGTGGCACACAGCTTCTTCTGAGCTCTAACGATAACACTTAGCTACCTATTGCCTCCCAGAACTTCTTCCTTAGTTCTAATGACACAGAGTTAACAAAATGAAGAAAGTAAATTGTTCAATTTTAGTGTAAAGAAATAAAAAGAAAAAAATGCATTTAAATAATATTTTTCATAACCACAGATACCCTGAATGCTTCTCAGCCAAATGAAGTATTTTTCAAGTTGAGTCACTGTAACCAATTGTCACCTTTTGTGGAGGAAGTACATTATAGAAAATCATCTTCTAGTTAGAGCATTCTGAGATTTCAATTGGCTCATGTTGTGCTGAGTTCCAGATGCTAATTGAATGTTTGGTGTTGTACTTCTAGTTGTAATATTCCATACTAGATCCTTCCTGGAAGTGAATAGATTGCCACATTTGAAGCAACAACTAATTTGTGCACAGCAAATCCAAGAAACTACAATGAATAATTTACCTGTGTCATATTTTAGGTTTGTATTAAGAGGTAAAAGTAAGCCAGCGTACTGGGAGATCTTCCCCTCTATGCTCTGAATATTGCCACAGGATCTTTATTGGTAATAATTATTTGAATGTAGATATTTTCACCTGTAAAACATCTCATTCTCTATATCCTGGATCAGCACGGCTTTTATTTCCAATTTTTTTTAATCAAGTGGGTACTTATTTGTGTGTGTGTGTGTGTGTCTGTGTGTGTGTGTAAACACACATACACATTTGTAATGATTTAACTGGTTCACCTGTTTATGTAGGAAAGTACTTTATATAAGATCTTTGAGTTAGAACATGTTGTGGTTGAAATTGCCTGACATTGTACTTGATTTCGTAGTCATAGAGTTCCTACACTGTGGAAGCAGGCTATTCAGTCCATTGAGTCCACGCTGATCTTCTGAACAGATCCCACCAAGATCCACCCCGCTACTCAAGTGATAATTGAGTGTTTACTGTTGCATTAATGGTTGTAATATTTCTATGCCTAATTCTTCCCTGGAAGTGAACACATTGCCACATTGCCAACTTTTTCCTGGAGTTTGAGTTTGTGGAATGTTATATGTAGTTCTTGAGGAGTAATGCTTCTTTCAATGTTTGCATCATCTGCTATTAATAGTAATAGTACAGCACTACAGCCCAGGTAATGCATGGAGTTGTTTTAACTTATTCAGTAATTGAATACTTCCCATTTCCCATGCACAGCTGTTATGTCCGATAAATAATATGGACTCCCTATAGAGCAAAGCCCCGTTCTCTCAATCCACTTATCATTGTTTTTCTGCATTATTGCCCAGAACCTACTCATACCAAGTGTCATTAGAAATTAAAGCTGAGGTTGTGTCTTTCTGTAATGCTACATTTCTGACTTCCAGAGTGATACAAAACCGTCAAATGTTTACATAGCAACAGTGAATCAGTGTCACAAAATCTGAAATACAAGTAAGAATAATAGTCACCTTTGCTAAATTATTTAAACTGTCCTGCAGGGAATATGTGTGCAATAAATGGCAACAAGTATGGTGCTGGTTTAAACCTGTTCAAAATGAAAGTCAAAATTGAATGTATTGTAATCTTTTCAACAGCTGAAAAATGTGTTGCTGGAAAAGCGCAGCAGGTCAGGCAGCATCCAAGGAGCTTATGCCCGAAACATCGATTCTCCTGCTCCTTGGATGCTGCCTGACCTGCTGCGCTTTTCCAGCAACACATTTTTCAGCTCTGATCTCCAGCATCTGCAGTCCTCACTTTCTCCTAATCTTTTCAACAGCAGTGCTTACAAAGAGTCAATTTTATCTCCCATCTTCATTTCCAACTGTTGGACCATGGACCATGGACTGATCCACGTGGGTTAATGGACAAAACATTTGTAGTCATTCATTCTTGCCTTGCACAGGATGGCTGGCCAGGAAACTCTCAGCACCAGACATTGTGGAAGGATTTACAGACTAACAAGCTGTTTGGCCTCTTCACAACACACTTTCCATGGCCAGCAAATCCTGCTGTAGGATTTTCACCCAGAGGTAGGGATACCACCACTCTGCCTCACGGTCTCCACTTATGAACCATACCAAAGAAAGAAATTTCCATATGAAAGCTTCTACACAAAGAGCCTATATCTGAAATATTTCACATATGTTGCTTTTGTAATGATTCTATTGTAATCTTGCATATGTGACTAGGTCAGTTGTTTTTGCTTTACTGGATATCTAGGTTAAAGGTATAAACAAAATTCAATGGCATTTTTAAAAAAAGATCTTTTGAATCTATCAGTTCATCAATTCTTCTTTCTGTCAGCATGGTAATAAACCACTGTGTCTTTTTTTAATCCCATACATCTTTCAAGACCATGTGGAAGACACTTTGTGCCCAGATGTGTTGGTTTGTCTGGACCAAGCACATAAAAGAAAACCAGGCAGTTTGGAGGACTTACCTGGAAAGGGAAGGTCCTGATTTCCCTTCATTATTTTAAAGGAAGTGTATGATGTGCCCAACCTGTATGTTTTTCTTAACTTGTAAAAAAATATTTCTGTGGAGGCATTAAGTGCGCCTAGTTAATATACTCATCCTTTGTTCATTGACATACTCCAAACAATTCAAAATGTGCTAAGATTCTGACTGGGTAAACTGTAGATCAACTAACTTTCAAAAAATAATTGCCTTATTATGCTCCATGTTAAGTTTCACTTGTGCCTCCTTCATAAAAGATTTACTCAACAGCATAAGTACTTCACTTGAGACTACATCAGTACTTATAAATTGGCTTACTCCAGCTATTTTACATGGAATTACAACTCCATTTACTGACCTCAATATCTTGTCATTGCTAGTCCTTGTATTGATTCTCACTACTTAGTGAATCAGGTAACATTTTAACCAATCTGTCCCATACGCTGTTGAAATATCAGCATTATCTAGTACTGCAGAATTAAGGGAGTCTCCAATTGATACATTCATCCCAGAATGAAACTCCTGATGACTAATGTAATTTGTTCAGATCCAGTGTTACCTTCGTTCTCTTCTTCAGAATTCTTATTGGTATCTGATCATTTAAGGATCCTTTCTCTTCACTTTGAGCAGTTCACAACATAATAATACTTTGAATCACAACCAAAGCACTAATTAATTGTTCTTCATCCATTCCTGGAATTCATTCACCTATTATCTTTATTCCAATTTTGTCTTCTGCCATCTTTGTTAAGAGTACTTTCATCTTCACTGTGCCAGTCTTTAATCCTTCTGTTGCATTGACACCTGCCTCTGGTATTTGGGCTATTTTAAAATCTGTGATTTATTGAATGTTTTACTCATTGAATCATCATAGAATGTTTCACTTGCTCCATTAAGGCTGAAGGAGATTATTGTTCCCTGTGATTTTTTTAAAGACTGCAGACATCTGATCCAAATTAATCTCCTTTTCTGAGAACCAAACACCAGTTAGAACCAGTTGCATCTGAGACACCTCAGCACAATCCAATAATTTAAGCTGAACACTGATCCAGGGATCTTCAAATAGAACTTTTTTCCATCTTTTATACAGTCTGCTAAAGTCAATGATATATTCTCCCATTGAATGACCATCTGTTTTCCAAAGCCTATCAAACTCTGATTATTGTTTTTGCAGAGTTAACAGATCATCTTGCTGATAGATTTCATCCAAAAACTCTAATCAAAATTTAAATTATTATTAGTTCTTGCTGACATTACTTGCAAGGTCAGCATTTGTTGCCCATCCCTACTTTCTGTTAAGAAGACAGGGGTGAGCTGTCTTTCTGCAGTCTATATGGTGTAGGGACATCCTTGTGTTGTTACAAATTGCGTTCCAGGAATGTGACCCCATAAGTGAGGGAAGGGCAAAGCAATTCCAAGTTAGGAAAGTGTATAGCTCTGAGGGAAAATTGAAGATGGTGGTGTTCCCAAGTATTGGGTGCTTCGTTCTTCTAGGTGTGGAGTTTGTGGATTTGGAAAGTGCTATTAAAGGAACTTTCATGAGTTGGACAGCATCAGTACCTGAAGAATTGCAAATGTTAGCAAGCAGCATGTGATTATCAGCAGACATCCCTACTTCTCTACTTTTATTGGAGGGAAGATAATCGATGAAGCAAACAGATTAGGATCATTGGGCCTAGCATACTTCCCTGAGGGACTCCCACAGTGATGACTTGGGATTGACCATTTGACTTCCAACAATTACAATTATCTTTCTTTGTGTAGTGGAGAATTTTCTTCCTGATTCCCAATGACTTCACTTTTTCTTCGGACTTGTTGATGCTACACTCAGTCAAGTACTGTCTTGGTAGTAAGGTTAATCACTTGCACCTCACCTTTTGGAAGTTAGCTCTTTTGTTCATGTTTAATGCAAGGCAAAAACAAGATTTGGAGCTGACTCATCTTTGCAGAACCCAAGCTTAGCATTAATTACTAGCTTGTTACTAAATAACTACTTTTGAAAGTACTGTTGGCACCACTTTCATCATTTTGTTGATGATTGAGAATGGCTAGATGAGATAGTGCTACGTTAGATTTGTCCCACTTTTCACATTGTCAGGTAGATGTGTTTTGAACCTATATCAAAATATCTTGATTAAGGGAACAGCTTGTTCTGGACAGGAACTGTTTGATATTTGTCGGAGAAATTCAGCCCAGTGTATCAGATTCCACAAACGAGGATCACGATGAAATTGACAAGTGGTTTATTAAACAAAGCAATATTGCGGAAAAGAAATTGACCAGGCTGACAGAACTGATTCTCTGCACAGATAACCAGAATGCTATTCCCCGAATGAAAGATGCAGGCAGGCTTTATAGGGGTACAACACAAAGGTGACAATTGTAAAGCAGTTACAGTACAATGGTGAAAATTGTAAAGCGATTAAAACAAGAATAAACTGAATGGAAATTAATCAAGAGATTTGTAATTGACACAGGAGATTCCAGCCATCTCTGTGAGTGGGTGAGAATGTCTTCTAGAGGATTCTTCATTGTATTTACCGTCCGCACGAATATGTGTAAATGTTCCTTCTCCTGGCATCCAGGTCCGCCCATTGTGTTCCTCCTGCGAGCGAAGTCTTCCAGGGTCTCTCGGTCTGCCTCTTTGTTAATGTGGTATCGGCTTCAATGGGAAACGAGCCTGCCCTTAGGGTATTGGGGCCGCAGTGCTAATAGGGCTGGCAGAATTACTGTGAAGGCTGTTTGGGAAGTATACTCTCTGGTCTGGCATTAGCTTGGCCATGTCTGGTTTCTATGTTAGCCTGTTTGGCCAAGACTGGGGCATTGTGGGTGTGTTCTGTGTGTGTTGGCAGGCTTGATCTCTATGTTTCGCAGACCTGCTTCTGTGTTTATTTTTAATGTGGTCGTGCTGTGGGTGGGCAGTTGAGCAGATTTGTCTCCCACAATATTATTGCTGGAATCTTGACCCATAGCACCTGTTGCCTTCAGCACTGCCCACAACCAATGTTTGATTCACTCCATGTGATATCAAATTGTCTGTAGATTTGCATCTATGGTAGTAGGGAGCTCAGAGGAGATCAGGGTGAATCATCCACTTGGCACTTCTCACTGAATATGGTTCCAAATATTTTATCCTTGTCTTTTGCATTGACATGCTGTACTCCCAGTTGTTGAAGATCAGAATTAGTGACTTATTTTCTTAGTTGTTTAATTGCACTACATCTGACTACCATGACTCTGACTGCAGAACATTGGCCTGATATGTTAGCTGTGAGATTAATAGTTCTGTATAAAGCATGCTGCTGCTTTAATGTGCTTGTAGTCATGTGTTATACCTTTACCAATTTGGTATCTGACTTTTAGATATACTTGGTGTTGATCTTGGCATGCTTTCTTGACTTGCCATTGAACCAGAATTTGTCCTCTGGCCTGGTGGTAATAGTGGAATGTTATGACATAGATAAACACTCCTGCTAATTTAAAACAGCAACACAGAAAAGAATTATCTGGTGCAGTAATCTGTGAAAATTCAAGAGACCAATAACTGTTTAAAGTAAAAATTAACAACTTTATTTCTTGAAGTATAACAGAGAATGATTAACTAACAATTATTTACAACTCCTTCCTCTAACCTATCTTTTACCTTCCCCTTCTACAATACTAGTCCGATAAAACCCCCAATAAAGATTTACAAAATGAAACTTCTTATCTCAAAACCAGGCAGCTTTCAGTTCTTCTCTGTATTCCTGTCATCTTTTCTTCATCTTGGGGATTCTGCTTCACAGGTTACTGATTGATAAAGATACCTTTAAGAGAACTATTCTCTAGGCAGTTTGCAGATGTCGTTGGCTTGGCAATTCTCCTTGCAACTGTTCAATTTTCCCCAGTCTTATACCCCCAAAGCATCGGATTGAGTCATTGGCTTTTAAGATTGTCAATATAAATTAATTCAAACTTCAGTGGTGGTTGATATTTTGGGGTATAATTTAAACTGATTGGTCACATTTGAATTTGTTTTTTGTCTCCAGGCAACCAGCTAATCAGGTTGTTTGACCAAATGTTACATTGTATCTTACTGAGAACACTTGGTGCTGTCACTGCTCGCTTTTAACTCTCTTAAAGGTTCAGTATACCCACATCTTCACAACGCCTACCCCTTTAAGAAAAAAATGAACCATCATAATGAAAAAATGGCTTCATTTTTTCTATTTTTTTAAACACATTACCCTAACATACAGAAAACTTTAATATATGTTCACCTTAACGTCTTCCCATATACCTGTGTGTGTGTATAAAAACATTAAATAAATACGAATCTCATCTAAACTCTGTCAGTTAAATCCACGATAACACATCAACAATTACATTCTTCCAACCTGCAACATGTATGATTTTTAAATTAAAAGTCTGTAACATAAGATTCCTATGAAATAGTCTCATTCTTGTCTTTAAAACGTTCTAAGAATGTAAACGGATTATGATCTGTGTTTCCAACTGTCTCTGACGTATTGTTTGTGACATACACATTAAAATGTTGGAAGGCCAGTACCAAATTCAATAGTTCCTTTTCGCTTGTGGAGTATTTCCTCTGGTGGATGTTGATCTTCAAAAAGTAACCAACTAGCAGTTCAATCCCATCCTCATCTTTCTGTAGGAGTACAGCTCCAACTCCTATGTCACTAACATCGATAACGACTTTAAAAGGTTTTGAAAAGTTTAGTGTAGCTAAAACTGGTTTGGTGGTTAATATGGTTTTCAAATGGTTGAATGCATCCTGGCATTGTTCTTTCCACCGAAACTTTGTGTACTTCTTCAGCAAGTCGGTTAATGGTGTCACTATACTGCTGAAGTTTGTTCCAAACTTCTGATAGAATCCGCTGAGTCCTAAGAATCGAAGCACCTCTTTCTTCAAGGTTGGTCGTGGAAATTCCTCAATGGCCTTCGTCTTTGCGTTCCATGTGGTCAACTTTCCATGACCGATGTTATGTCCCAAGAACACCTCCTCTGTTTTCGCGAATTCTGTTTTATTTAAGTTTATCACCAGTTTTGCTTCTCATAGTCATTCAAAGAGCTCAGCTAACTGTACCATGTGATCTTTCCAAGACTTACTAAAGATCACTACATTGTCCAAATAGACTGCACAGTTTGTTGATCAGCTACAACTCTGTTCATGGGTCTTTGGAATGTGGTGGGTGCATTCTTAATTTCAAAGGGCATCATTTTAAACTGATATAGCCCATTTGGGATTACAAATGCAGAAATTTCTTTGATAAAGATACCTGTCAATAACCATGCCTTAAGTTCAACTTGGTGATGTAACTAGCTTGTCAGACTCTCTCGATACAGTCCTCCAATCTTGGAATTGGATGAGTCTGATTTTGTAACGACGTTGACCTTCCGGTAATTTACACAGATTCGCTGAGTCCCGTCCGGTTTGGGACCTAAGACGATCAGCGATCTCCATTTGCTCTGGCTTGGTTCAATGATGTCCTCCTCGAGCATGGCCTCCACCTCCACCTGGACCTGTCTGGCTTTGAAACGATTAAGCTGATAGGGGTGTTGTTTTATCAGAGTAGTATTCCCTATGTCTACTCCATGTACAATAGCATTCTTACGTATGTCCTTATACTGCAGTAACAAATCTTTCAACTGCATTCTATGCTCCTGAGACAGCTTACTAATCCATCCCACTCCTCAAGGACGACTTCATTTTTTAATCTATTTTGAGGCACATCAAAATTCACATCATCTGGATTTGATTCCTCATCCTACAGGACAGTAACTTACACCTGTTTCTCCAGTTCTTTCTCTCTAGTATACTATGGTTTCAACATATTCGCATGACTTACCCGATACCCCTTTTTTTTAACTAGATAGTTCACCTGACTCAACTTTTTTTCAATTTAATAGGGACTGGCTTTGAAAGGATCTCTGATCACTGGTAAGAGTACTAACATGTCATCCCCTTGCGAAAACGTCCGAGTCTCAGAGCTTTAATCTGCCGCCTGCTTCATTCTACACTGTGCTCTCTTTAGCTGCTGTTTAGCTAACTCACCTACTCAATTTAGTCTCTCCCTCACCTCTGATACATAATCTAAAGTGTGAGATCTCTGACATTGGTCCTGTCAATTTTTCTTTATTTAATTTCAAAGGGCCTCTCACTTCATGCCTGAATATTAAGTCAAAGGGAGTGAACTGAGTAGATTCATTTAGGACATCTCTAATGGCAAACAATACAAATGTGATACCTTTATCCCAATCATTCAGATAATCCTGACAGTATATTCTCAACATGGTCTTCAAGGTCTGATGCCATCTTTCTAAAGCTCCCTAGGCTTCAGAATGATATGCATTGGATTTAAAGTGCTGTATACCCAAGCTATCCATGACTTCCTTAAACAGCCTAGCAGTAAAATTTGAACCTTGGTCCAACTGAATCGCTCAGGGTAGCCTATACCATGTGAAGAAAGCTACTAACTCCTCTACTACCCTTTTCGCCTTGATACTCCATAATGGAATTGCCTCCGGAAATCCGGTACACACAGCCATTATGATTAACAAGTATGGTTCCCACTTTTAGTTCTCGGGAGGGGACCTACACAATCAATTATAATCTGCACGAAAGGTTCTTCAAATGTGGGAATTGGAAACAAAGGTGCTGGTTTTATTACCGCCTGTGGCTTACCTACCATTTAGCATGCATGACACATACGGCAAAAGTTAACCACATCAGTGTGCATTCCAGACCAATAAAAATATTTTTGTACCTTAGCCTGAGGCTTTCATACCACTAGGTGACTTCCTACAAGTAGTTTATGCGCTACCCGTAACACCTCCTATCTGTATGCTACCGGCAACACAATCTGGTGCACTTCAGCCCATTTCTCCTCTGCACTCTCCTGGGTGGCACGGTGGCACAGTGGTTAGCACTGCTGCCTCACAGCGCTAGAGACCCAAGTTCAATTCCTGACTCAGGCGACTGACTGTGTGGAGTTTGCACATTCTCCCCGTGTCTGCGTGGGTTTTCTCTGGGTGCTCTGGTTTCCTCCCACAGTCCAAAGATGTGTAGGTCAGGTGAATTGGTCATGCTAAATTGCCCGTAGTGTTTGGTAAAAGGGGTATGAGTGGGTTGCGGGTTGGTGTGGACTTGTTGGGCCGAAGGGCCTGTTTTCACACTGTAAGTAATCTAACCTGCTGTGGTCACCATTTCTGCCTTAGGATTCTATCTTTCAGATAATAACCCTCCAGAATATTCTCTGCATCCACATATATATATTTTACTGTCTTGTCTTGCTGTTGCAAGTTTCTTAGTCTTTCAGGAGTAAACGCTTCTCTCTGACCCTCTGCCTGTTCAGGTTTTTCCTGCACCATTACATCAAACAGGGTATCCGCAAACTGAACCTCAACTCCTTCATCTTTCTCTTGACTTTTCGCTTTGTGCTGTGACTTATGATAGTGACATCTGGTTACCACACAGTCTGGAAAATATCAGGATGTTTCTTTGTCTTCCTTGGGCTTCTCCACAACAAGGGGAGTCACTTCCACCTTGGATCTTGCTAATTCATTCCCAAGAACAAACTGAATTCCTGGAACTGACACTCTGTCAATCACTCCCACTGAAACTTCCCCAGTCTTGAGTTGGCACTCCAACCTGATCTTACATAGCGGAATGCTAAATTTCTGTTCATCCATCCCACAAATTCCCACACTCTTGGATAACAGATCAGAAAGAGTGTATATTCGCCCATCCCTTACTATCAGCGACTGGTTAGATCCTGTATTTCTCAAAATTATAACTTCTTATCCTTCTCCCCCTGTTCTTTCTGAGTAAACGTTACCCACAGAGGTGAATTCTTTGTAGAGATCAGGTACTAAATCCATACCCTGCCCCTGCCTAGGCTGTGGACTCTCCTGCAGCTCTTCAGCCCTTCTTACGGTCTCCTTTATTATCTTCACTAATGCCACAGTCTTAGCTTCCTCTAGCACATCTTTTTCCACAGTGCCTTTCTTTGATGACTAGCACTGTGACTTTGTATCCCACTTTCTGGCAGTAAAAACACCTTTTCCCAGTGTCCTTCTGAAACCACTGGCACTGTAAATTTCCTATCCCTTCCATTATAGTGATAACACCTGAGACCTTTCACCTTCTGTCCACCCTCTTGGGCTTCTCTTTTTATCCTGTGGTAAATTCTTACCAGTACTCTCTACTCTTGGTTTAGTAGTGTAGGACTTCCCCTTCTCCCAACTTTCATCCCTCACAGGATGAAATTCTGGCCGGAAGCTTTCCTTATGCACTAACGTAGACTCATCTACTAATTCTGCTGCCCTTCTCACATCCTGAACTTTCTGTTCCTCCACATGAATTCTTACCACCGCTGGAAGTGAGTTTTTAAAAAAAACTCCTCCAGCAGAATAATCTCTCTTAGAGCCTCGAAGGTCTTATCTATTTTCAAAGCACGCACCCTTTGAACCCAATTTTTTCGGACTCAGCGTAAGTTTGACCTGGTCCCTTCATTGTGTTTTTGAACCACTGTCTCTATGCTTCTGGTACCAATTTGTAAGTACTTAAAATAGCCTGTTTAATCTCTTCATAATCTCTTGACACTTGATCTGACTGTGCAGCAAATACCTCACTCGGTCTGCCTACCAGTTAGTCTGAACTAGCATTACCCATAAAACCTTGGACCACTCCATCGGTCTCGCCAATTTTTTCAAATGAAATAAAGCAGGCTTCAACGTCTTTCTCATCAAAATGTGGTAGAGTTTATATATATATCTCTACCTTCTCTTTTAATCTCCATCCTGTTAACTTGACTTTGCTGACTAAGTCGCAACTTCTCAAGTTCAAATCTCTCTCTTTTTGCTCAGCTAAGAACTTTCACTCTTTCTTTTTCCACTCTCTCTGTCTTTCCCTCTCTCCCTCTCTTTGTTTATCTTCTCACTCAATTTTGCTCAATTGTAATTTAAGTTTTTCTACCTCTACTGCACTTGTCTGTTTCTCTGACACACCAAAGTGTTTGAGTAACTCCCTTATATTTTCAGCTTTACTTTTGTCCTTAGTTAAACTCAAATCTAACTTATTTGCTAACTCTAAAAGTATGGCCTTTTTCTTTCCTTCTAAACTTTCTTGGCAAGTTTGAGAATCATCTTCAAATCCCGGAACCTCTTTACCAATTTTAAGAGCCATTTCTCTCACTTTTAATTTAATCAGCCACAAGTCACTGAAAGTAAACAAATTGCCTCACCCAAGATCTAGGACACTAACCTGCAAGCGTTTAAATCTGCTGGGATTTTTCATACCCCCAAATTACTCAAATCTGTCTAAACCAGTTCAAATTATGGACCTGAGCCCCCAAACTGTTACGACACTGGGTAATCACTCCTGCTTAATTTAAAGCAGCAACACAGAAAAGATTTATCTGTGCAGTAAGCTGTGAAAATTCAAGAGGCCAAGAACTACTTAAAGTAAAAATTAACAACTTTATTTCTTAAAATATAACAGAGCCTGATTAATTAACAACTATTTACAACTCCTTCCTCTAACTTATCTTTTACCTTCCCTTTCTCCAATACTAGTCTGATAAAACTCCCGATTAAGATTTACAAAACTAAATTTCTTATCTTAAAACCAGGTAGCTTTTGGTTCTTCTCTGTATTCCTGTCTTCTTTTCTTCTTCTTTGGGATTCTGCTTCACAGGTTACTGATTGGTAAAGGTACCTTTAAGAGAGTTATTCTCTGGGCAGTTTGTGGATGTCATTGGTTTGGTAGTTCTCCTCCCAATTGTTCAATTCTCCCCAGTCTTATACCCCCAAAGCATCAAATTGTATCATTCGCTTTTAAGATTGTCAATATACTCTATTCAACTTAATTGGAGGTTGGTATTTTGGGGTATAATTTAAACTGGTTGGTCAAATTTGAATTTGTTTTTGTCTCCAGGCAACCAGTTAATCAGGTTGTTCGACCAAATGTTACATTGTATCTTATTGAGAACCTTGGTGCTGTTACTGCTAGCTGTTAACTCCCTTAAAGGTACAGTACATCCACATCTTCATAACAGGAATGAGGCAAGTGTCAGGCCATGTGATTGCAGATTGTGGTTGAATTAATTCTCTTGATGGTGATCTGCACTGCTTTATAGACAATTTATCTGATTGTGATGGATTTAACAGATGTTGCTGCATCTAGCATCTTTGAGAAGATTGAAGGGAAAAGCATGTTTCTACCCTTTCTCAAATCCTACTTCACTGTCTTCCTGCCATCTTGCATGAAGTGCAGGTGATATGACCATGGATCTCTTGCTTTCTATCCCAAAGCTCTTACCTGACCTGAAGATTCTCCTTTTGTATTTCTGCTTTGACATACCAATGAATTGCTGCAAGGTCAATAACTACAGCCATAGAGAAGGATGTGAGCTACACCTGACATCTGATGATAAACCTCTGTCTCTTTCTCAGCCCTATGTGCTGTTACAAGTAGGACAGATCTGGAACCTTCATTGTGCATTCCCAAGCATGATAGATTATAGCCAATGTGCCTGGTCACAGGAGGGTGCGTTTGCAGATGAGATGTGCTACAGATGAATCAGATGAGGATTTTGATTGAACAACCAAAGTAGGTGCTTGATGCATGGTAAACTGTCAAACAGCTTGCCAAAGAGTATCAAGGAGTCCAACTTCAGTTTAGCTCAGGGCTTTTCACAGGTTTGGAACGTGGTCAGCTTCATGACAATACACACAACATTGTATGGTTAATGCTCACCTTCCATTGCAGCCAGGTACAAATTTCTCTGTGTCACAGTGAAAGCTCAGACTGAGTCATGAGATTCGAGTTTGTGGCAAAGTATATCACAACCCAGAAATCTGTCCTGTAAAAGATTACTAAAGTATTTGGCTGATATTGAGATAATGATAAGAGGATGAATTTCTGCTCCAATAAGGGGCCGCTTTAACTTCCCTGATGCAGTGATTGATGGCAAATTGTGTGATGTTGCAAATGGTCAGCTCCCTTCTGATTTCACTGCTAAGTGCTCTTCCAGCAGCACTAATCCAGTATTTGCTTTCCAGCATCTGCAGTCATTGTTTTTACCTCCCTTCTGGAAGGATCTACTTGCCTAGGAATGTAGGCAACAGTGATTTAGACCGGCATTACCACATTTGTTCTCATCCTACTCTGAGGCTGTGGGCCTGGTTCTAGGAGGTGATACAGTTCAATGACCACCACTTGACAAAATGAAGGCTTGTCATATAACATTCCTGGCTAAGATGGAAATAGGAGAAATGTTCCTGAAGTATCCTAAGTTAATATAGCTTCCTCTTGACTAGTCAGTAATCTTTGATCTCACTTTCAGGAAGCTGCATTATTCACTTGAATAGTGAAAAAAGCATCTAACGCTGATACAAATCAGCTAAGTATAGATGCATAAGTGTATATGTAACTTCACATAATCTCATATCTGATCGAAATTTAAATCCAAACCAAACACAGAGCTTTAATGAAATAAGTAGCTTACACTCGTTCTTTTTTTCAGAAGTATTATTTAGATTCAAACACAGCCCTATAATCATGATTAAGATCCAAAAAAGCTTTTAATTGTTATCACTAATTCTCATTCTCCATGTTAAGCACTTTTTGTAGACTGACACTTCTTTTAAAAGAAAATATTGCATATTTTATTTAAATATTGTTAATTGGCTGAGATACATATATCATCTAGACCAAACATAAGGTCTTTGGTAAACTGTTTTTGTATAACATTGAGATGAATGTTCCTCCCAAAGGTTATAGATGATTGTTAACTATAGCCTATATTGCTGGGTTAATGACTAATAAATAATACAAAAACTTGATGCAAGCAAGAAAATATTCCAGTTGTAGGAAAAAGACTAAACTGCAAGCTTTCACTTTGTGATATTTATCTGCAAGGGAACATCTATGCCACCTGTTGCTGACATGATCAGAGTATTACTTCCTCTTCTGTCCTGGGCACACTCTCAGTTTAACATCACCCCAGGGGAGGTTTTGTTAACCACTGCTGTTACTTTTCTCATGCACTGTCATACAGTGGGACCTCCATTCAAATGGTAGTGCTGACCTTGTTAGTACATTTGAATAGGCCACCACAGAAGCTTTTCAGTGTGGATGTGCACAGGGGCTCCTGGGTGGCCTTTTGTCTGACTGAGAGCTCTTGTTAATGGACTACTGAGCTAGAATGATTGCAATATATAAATGCAGTGACCAAAGAAAAGGGAGACAAAGCGATTCTAGTCGTAACATGTAGGTCAAACTTGTACAAAGTGGACACTGGCTTATTAGTGTCAAAGCTGTTTGTGAACCTAAATTTACATGTGACCAAATTGCAAGCTTTTTCAAATAAAAAGAACCACAAAAATGTTCATTCTTTAGTATTTCAAAAAATAAAATACTACACTAGAATCAATTTACATACTGACTTCATTCATTTTATACAGACCTTTCACTGTAAGAAACTTGAGTAGGAGACTACTATTTATTAAAAATCCTGGTATAATTTAGTTTTAGTTCAAGGTTGCTTTTCAGAACATTTATTTAAAATATAAAGAAATTTGGATAAATTATCATTCTAATTTTAATAAACATCCACTGAATATAAGAATAAAAGCCATTTCTAAGTCCAATTTGAAAATGTTTGGACTCATCAGTCTTGTTCTATTTGAACTTTAGATGTGACTCTTCTCAGGGACACTGTCCATTACTGGTTCCCATGGTATTTGTTGCTAAAGTGGATTATTTAGGCTTGAAACTTTCCCAGGCCTATTGGACAGATAAAGCACATGTTTATGTCTGCTTCCAGGGTTATTTCTTTTCCTGGTACAGGTACCCAGAGGCAGTAGCCCATGGGGCACCACTTCAGATGAAGCATGGCTGATCAGGAACCTCCTTTGCTCTCATTTCCAGTTGATAATCAAGCTGATTGTTCATGTTATTAAATACCTTCTTTGGCCATTTAAATTCCTGAAGTGGAACTTAAAACCCTGAAATTTTTGGATGCCTCAGATGGATGGCAGACTACATCATATTACCAGCAGCATCACCTCACATTTACAGCATGATTCTCAGCTTTTCATCAGGGGTAATGTTATTTCATTTCATTAATAATCTTTTTATTTGATCTTTTATCACTTGAGTGGTTAGAAATAGCCATTAGCAATCTAATGTTGTTCGTTATTTGAATTTATATTGATACAGTTGATTTTCTACACTCTTTCTGCCCAGGTGCTGACCAGGAACTGGTCTTTGCAAAGTACACTGCAAGCATTCAAACTTGAGATCCTCAAAATTTTCTTCTCTGGGCTCTTTAAATCATGCAGGAATTATGTGAAAAGCCTAGCACTGGTGTAGGAGCCAGAAATTTGGGTTTTTTAGCTACCTGTCTGATCCTGATGATTAAAACATTTTGGCTGCTGATGGAGAATGGGGACAAGAAGATCCTGATTGTATACCAACCTTCTGAGAGACCTAACCTCAAGATATTTCATGTCCTTGAACAACAGAGGAAGGATAAGAAGGAAATACGCAGAGAAAAAATGAGGTACGAAGGTAAACTGGCCAACAATATAAAGGAAGATAGTAAAAGTTTTTTTAGGTATGTGAAAGACAAAAAAATGGTTAAGACTAAAATTGGGCCCTTGAAGACAGAAACAAGGGAATATATTACGGGGAACAAAGAAATGGCAGAAGAATTGAATTGGTACTTCAGATCTGTGTTCACTGGGGAAGACACAAGCAATCTCCCTGAGGTAACAGTGGCTGAAGGACCTGAACTTAAGTGAATTTATATTTGCCAGGATTTGGGGTTGGAGAGACTGTTGGAGAGTCTGAAGGTTGACAAGTCCCCGGGGCCTGATGGCCTACATCTCAGGGTACTGAAGGAGGTAGCTTGAGAAATCGTGGATGCGTTGGTGATTATTTTCCAGAGTTCGAAAGATTCGGGATCAGTTCCTGCGGATTGGAGGGTGGCTAATGTTGTACCACTTTTTAAGGAAGGTGGAAGAGAGAGAGCAGGAAATTATAGACCAGTTAATCTGACTTCAGTGGTGGGAAAGATGCTGGAGTCTATTATAAAGGATGAAATTATGACACATCTGGATAGTAGTAACAGGATCGGTCAGAGTCAGCATGGATTTATGAAGGGGAAATCATGCTTGACTAATCTTCTGGAATTTTTTGAGGATGTAACTCTGAAGATGGACGAGGGAGATCCAGTAGATGTAGTGTACCTGGACTTTCAGAAAGCTTTTGATAAAATCCCACATAGGAGGTTAGTGAGCAAAATTAGGACGCATGGTATTGGGGGCAAAGTACTAACTTGGATTGAAAGTTGGTTGGCTGACAGGAAACAAAGAGTAGTGATAAACAGCTCCATTTCGGAATGGCAGGCAGTGAACAGTGGGGTACCGCAGGGATCAGTGCTGGGACTGCAGCTTTTTACAATATATATTAATGATATAGAAGATGGTATTGGTAATGACGTTAGCAAATTTGCTGATGATACTTAGCTGGGTGGCAGGGTGAAATGTGAGGAGGATGTTAGGAGATTACAGGGTGACCTGGACAGATTAGGTGAGTGGTCAGATGCATGGCAGATGCAGTTTAATGTGGATAAATGTATGGTTATCCACTTTGGTGGCAAGAACAGGAAGGCAGATTACTACCTAAATGCAATCAATTTAGGTAAAGGGGCAGTACAAAGAGATCTGGGTGTTCTTGTACACCAGTCAATGAAGGTAAGCATGCAGGTACAGCAGGTAGTGAAGAAGGCTAATAGCATGCTGGCCTTCATAACAAGAGGGATTGAGTATAGAAGCAAAGAGGTTCTTCTGCAGCTGTACAGGGCCCTGGTGAGATCACTCCTGGAGTATTGTGTGCAGTTCTGGTCTCCAAATTTGAGGAAAGACATTCTGGCTATTGAGGGAGTGCAGCGTAGGTTCACGAGGTCAATTCCTGGAATGGCGGGACTACCTTATGCTGAAAGACTGGAGTGACTGGGCTTGTATACCCTTGAATTTAGAAGACTGAGAGGGGATCTGATTGAGACATATAAGATTATTAAAGAATTGGACACTCTGGAGGCAGGAAACATGTTTCCACTGATAGGTGAGTGCCGAACCAGAGGACACAGCTTAAAAATACGGGGTAGACCATTTAGGACAGAGATGAGGAGAAACGTCTTCACCCAGAGAGTGGTGGCTGTATGGAATGCTCTACCCCAGAGGGCAGTGGAGGCCGAGTCTCTGGATTCACTTAAGAAAGAGTTGGATAGAGCTCTTAAGGATTGTGGAATCAAGGGTTATGGAGATAAGGCAGGAACAGGATACTGATTAAGGATGATCAGCCATGATCATATTGAATGATGGTGTAGGCTCGAAGGGCAGAATGGCCTACTCCTGCACCTATTTTCTATTGTCTATTGTCCTGTTACTACTATCCAGATGTGTCGTAATTTCATCCTTTATAATAGACTCCAGCATCTTTCCCACCACTGAAGTCAGACTAACTGGTCTATAATTTCCTGCTCTCTCTCTCTCCCACCTTTCTTAAAAAGTGGTACAACATTAGCCACCCTCCAATCTGCAGGAACTGATCCCGAATCTTTCGAACTCTGGAAAATAATCACCAATGCATCCATGATTTCTCGAGCCTCCTCCTTCAGTACCCTGGGATGTAGACCATCAGGCCCCGGGGACTTGTCAACCTTCAGACTATCCAACAGTATCTCCAACTGATCCCTGCGGTACCCCACTGTTCACTGCCTGCCATTCCGAAATGGAGCTCTTTATCACTACACTTTGTTTCCTGTCAGCCAACCAACTTTCAATCCAAGTTGGTACTTTGCCCCCAATACCATGTGCCCAAATTTTGCTCACTAACCTCCTATGTGGGACTTTATCAAAAGCTTTCTGAAAGTCCAGGTACACTACATCTACTGGATCTCCCTCGTCCATCTTCAGGTCACCCAAGGATCATTTGCTTGGTGAATGTTTCAGGGCAGGTCATTTTAGATTTTATGACTTTCCCAAATGCCTCCCCTCTAATTTAAATCAAATTGTCTGGTCCATACCTTTCACAGATTAAGTTACGTTCTGTTCCCATAAGGTAGCCTTACCAACTCTAGAGAAGTATTACAGTGCCACCCAGTTACATTATTTAGTCCCCTTCCAGCTTAGTCACAGTCAAAAGCCTATATACATAACTCTAAAAAGTTTCAGATTCTGTTTATTCAATTTAAACAATGAGTTGCTACATGCTGGTATTGCTTTAAGATTAATCTTATAAGGATTGATTAGATTAGATTCTGAGATGCTGCTCTTAAAGCTACAGCTCCTCTATTCCTGGCAACAAATTTACTGATCCTTCCAGCATGAATTATTGGCAGTCCATGCAATTTGTCCTACAACTTGGGATTTAATTGTGATACCTTCATCAGAATTTTTATCCACAATTTAAAAAAAATGTATACCTTGCAGTCATCAATTTCTTTACTTGCATATTTTGTTTTCAGATAAAAACAGCTAAAAAAACTCTGATATAATTCACATATGTTGCTGACAACACACAGTTTTACCTCACCTGTGTTGTCCATGCTTTGGACACTTCGACAACTCTTATGTGTTAAAAACACTTTACCCAAGCATTCTTGTCGCTGAAGTGAACAAAGGAACACAGAATTAAGTTTGCAATTCAACTCCATTTTATTAACAAAACATTCCTTATTAAAAACATCATGTGAGCATTTCCCAAATTCCTACCATATTGTCTAGCTCTATCCATTTGAGAAAGGCTATTAATTACAACAATCCACATTTTGAGCCGGGCACTTGGAATCTCCCATCTCTCTGCGTTTGTCACTGACATTTCTAAAGATCTCACTCCTCTTGTGGATGTCTGTGAGCTCAGTTAGGCCTACTCTGGCTGGTATGTGTGGTCTAATACAAAGTTGGTGTTTTGGATGTTACATGCGAAGGTCCCATACTGGGAGTGTTTTAGGGAAGTTGTGATGCTGTATTCTCCCTTCTCCCATATACTACGTGGTGATGGAGGTAGTTAAAAATCACACAATTGTGAGTGTCTCTCACACACACTTTGCCAAGCTTGCGCACATGCAAACACACTCTCACGTGCACTCACACGCACACGTACACATGATCTCTATCTCTCTCTCTCTCTCTCTCTCATGCATGCACACACACATATAAGTCTATGGGTTGAAATTTGTATTTGCAGAATTATATTTGCAGATACATTCTATTTTGCTCAAAAAATGTACAGTCAATACATGTAATATTTTGTAAATTCCACATTGGAAATAGAACCAGGCTGACTCAAGATTGAGATTCTGACAGATTCTAACCTCACACCTCACACCTTGTCTATGCTGAGATATCACTTTTTTAAATAAAAGCTTAATGTGAATGTGACTTAAAAAGAAGTTCTGTGATTTACATATTAATAAACCAAAACTTACAACTCATTCTAAAAGATGAAAGACTTAACAACAATCTAGGTTTGTTCAATATATCATTTCAGTTGCATGACACTGAGATCTTTTGCTATAAATTCTGTGCCTTATGATCCTGCTCCACAACTATCTGATGAAGGAACAGCTCTCTGAAAGCGAGTGCTTTCAAATGAAGCCATTGGACTATAACCTGGTGTTGGGTGACTTTTAACTGAGTCCACCCCAGTCCAACACTGACTCCTCCACATCATACCTTGGTGATGTCTGTGTTCAGGCTCTAGAACTCTACAGTACAATTTAAGACAACATTTGTCCAAAAACCACACAAGGCATTTTCATTTGAATATATGGGGCCAGGGTACACAATTACTGCTTTTGTTCTTGATGTTTATCCAGAGTTGTACCTACGAACCTTCTCTCTTTTTCAACAGCGCACAGAAGGCTGCCATTGTAACCGTATTCCCTCTTGGACAATGGTGACATTTCTCATCTTGAAGATTTGGTGTTATAATCAGGATCCCCAGTACCATCCCCACAACTTTTCCTGAGGTCCACTTACAATCGTTAAGCCGGACCTTGGTCAGTTACCATAATTGACAATTTGAAATATTGGGGTGTTCTTTTCCCACAACAAATGTGCATCTGCTTGTCACTGATCCAAGATTGGACTTGTCTTTCTTAGCTTACCTGGAGGTTCTCCCTGAACTGTTTAATCATCCACTGGCCATAGATACTGCGGAGGGTCCTATTCTGCTGCCTACCTCCAATATCTATCCTTCTCTGATGATCTTGTTTATGGCCCTGGTGTTGTCCTTCTAACACCATTATTCAGTGTTGGTCTGGCTGATCTTCTTTTATTCCCCTCTTGGCATCTTACTGACTGCCCAAATTAATTCAATGTCTGTTGCCAAACTCTGAGTTTATTACCCAAATTAGCCAAATGAAGGGTATTGATTGTGAACATTCCTGCTCTGTAAGCTGTTGCCAAATCATTCAACTCTTTTTTATTCTGCCCTACTGGTCTGGATCTGGCTTTTTCCGTGGCAATTCCTGTTTTCCAACCCAAAAACCAATGAGTCAAGTATAATTATAATTTCTGAAGTTGGGAAGGGTATCACTGTGGCAGTTGAGTTCCGGATATATCTAATACCACTGGTGTTTGACGTTATACAGGGTTTTGCTTGTATGTTTTAAAACCACCCCATCTTCTATTCCTGGATCAGTCCTCAGACAGACATGTATGGGTGAACTTCTGGCTGGCTTTAGCCCATTTCTAATTTTGTACAGGACATAGTTCTCTCCTAATCTACAAATCTATTACAGACAGGTAGATTGGTGATCATCAGGAAGGGCAAGCAGGCAGAGCAGGAGAACTCTATGGCTAGTTCTGTCTCAAACAAGTATACTATTTTGAATACTGTTGGCAAGGACAGGCTATCAGGGGGTGGTGACAGTGCTACACAAAACGCTGGCACAACAGCTGACTCTGTTGTACAGCAGGGAGGGTCAAAATGCAGGTGAGCTGTGGTAGTTGGATACTGTACAGTCAGGGTATAGATGACTATGAGTGAGACTTCAGGATGGTGTGTTGCCTTCATGGTGCCAAGGTCAAGGATGTCTCTGAGTGGTCACAGGACATAGTGAAAGGGGAGGGTGAACAGCTAGAGGTTGTGGTCCATATTGAAGTTATGACAAGGCAAGAAGGGAGATGAAATCCTGCAAAAGAAATTTAGGTAGTTAGGCTAAATGTTAAAAAGCAGGACTTTAGATTAGATTGCTTACAGTGTGGAAACAGGCCCTTCAGCCCAACCAGTCCACACCGACCCTCTGAAGAGCAACCCACCCAGACCCATTTCCCTCTGACTAATGCATTTAACACTACGGGCAATTTAGCATGGCCAATTCACCTGACCTGCACATCTTTGGACTGTGGGAGGAAACCGGAGCACCTGGAGGAAACCTACGCAGACATGGGGAGAATGTGCAAAATGACACCAAAATTTAAGGTGTAGTGGACAGTGAAGAGGGTTACCTCAGATTACAACAGGATCTTGACCAGATGGGCCAATGGCCTGAGAAGTGGCAGATGGAGTTTAATTCAGATAAATGCGAGGTGCTGCATTTTGGGAAAGCAAATCTTAATGGTAAGGTCCTAGGGAGTGTTGCTGAACAAGAGACCTTGGAGTGCAGGTTCATAGCTCCTTGAAAGTGGAGTCGCAGGTAGATAGGATAGTGAAGAAGGTGTTTGATATGCTTTCCTTTATTGGTCAGAGTATTGAGGACAGGAGTTGGGAGGTCATGTTTCAGCTGTACAGGACATTGGTTCGGCCACTGTTGGAATATTGTGTACAATTCTAGTCTCCTTCCTATCGGGAAGATGTTGTGAAACTTGAAAGGGTTCAGAAAAGATTTACAAGGATGTTGCCAAGGTTGGGGGATCTGAGCTATAGGGAGAGGCTGAACAGGCTGGGGCTGTTTTCCTTGGACCGTCAGAGGTTGAGGGGTGACCTGAAAGAGGTTTACAAAATTATGAGGGGCATGGATAGGATAAATAGACAAAGTCTTTTCCCTGGGGTCGGGGAGTCCAGAACGAGAGGGCATAGGTTTAGGTTGAGAGGGGAAAGATATAAAAGAGACCTAAGGGGCAACTTTTTCTCGCAGAGGGTGGTACGTGTATGGAATGAGCTACCAGAGGATGTGGTGGAGGCTGGTACAATTGCAACATTTAAGAGGCATTTGGATGGGTATATGAATAGGAAGGGTTTGGAGGGATCTGGGCCAGGTACTGGCAGGTCGGACTAGATTGGGTTGGGATATCTGGTCGGCATGGACGGGTTGGACCGAAGGGTCTGTTTCCATGCTGTACATCTCTATGACTCTATGACTAAGTAATAGGACATAGAGTAAGGAAAGGGTCAGGAATCCAACTTCGGACATAGCAGACAGGGGACAACTATAAGAAGGAGGGCAATCAACTCAGGACTGAGGGTGTTGTACTGAAATGAATGCAGTGTAAGAAACAAGGTAAATGAGCTTGTAGTACAGATTGAAATTGGCAAGTACAATGTTCTGGGTATAATAGAGATTAGGCTGCAAGCGGGAGGCGTTTGGAGCTAAATATCCAAGGATATACATACTATCAAAAGGACAGGTAGATGGGTGATGGGGCCACGTTTGTCTTGTTAATAAGACCTGAAAATAAATTTGAGAGCAAGAAGTGATACAGCATTGTGAGATGTAGAATTTTTGTAGGTAGAGTTGAGGAATCGCAAAGGAGAAAAGACCCTGATGGGAGTTGTGTATAGGCTTCCTAGCAGTATTGACAATCTGGGGAAGAAAACAAGTCACGAGGTAGAAAAAGCATGTAAGAAAGGCACGATTACAATAACCTTGGTAGCCTTCAATATGCAGGAGGACTGGGAAAATTAGGTTGGTAACCAATCTCAAAAAAAGAAGTTTGTGGAATATCTACAAGATGATTTTTTGGAGCGCCTTTTCGTACAGTCCAAGAGGGAACAGGCAATTCTGGGGTTGGTGATGTGTCATGAGGCAGATTTGATTAGGGACCTTAAGGTGAAGGACCCCTCGGGGAAGTGATCATAATATAATAAAATTCAGCCTACAGTTTGAGAGGGGGAAGCTGGAATCAGATGTAAGGTAACTGCAAAGATATTAGGGAAGAGCTGATTAGAGTTGATAGGAAGGGGAGCCCAACAGGGATGACAGTGGAGCAACAATAGCAGGAATTTCACGGGGTAATTCAGGAGGCGCAGCAAAAATTCATCCCAAGGAAGAAGAAACATACTTTGGGGAGAATAAGGTATCTATGGCAGACAGGGGAAGTCAGGGTCAGCATAAAAACAAGAGACAAAGCATACAGTGTGGTGAAGATTAGTGAGAATCCAGAGGACTGGGAAGCCTTTAAAAGCCAGGAGAATAATTAAGAAAGGAATATGGGGGTGAAGATGAAATGTGAGAGTAAGTGAACTAATAATATAAGAGATACCTAAAAGACATGAGTGAGTAGACACTGGACCACTGAGAAACGCGGCTGGAGAAATCTTAATGGGGAATAAAGAAATGGTAGAGGAACTGAATAGGTACTTTGCATCAGTTTTCATAGTAGAAGACACCAGCAGCATACCGGAACTTCAGGAGAGTCAGGGCAAGGATGAGTGCAGTGGCCATCACTAAGGAATCTGAAAGGTCTGAATGTGGATAAGTCACTCAGATCAGACGATCTACATCCCAGGTTCTGAAGGAGATAGCTGATGAAATAGTTGAGGCATTGATGGATATCTTTCAGGAATCACTGGAGTCAGGGAGTATCCCAGAGAGTTGGAATATGACTGATGTAAACCTTTGTTTAAGAAGGGAGAGAGGCAGAAGATAGAAATGTTTAGGCTGATTAGCCTAACCTTGATCATTGATAAGATTTTGGAGTCCATTATTAAGGCTGACATTGCTGAGTACTTGCAAGTGTGTAATAAATAGGGCTGAGTCAGCACAACTTCTTCAAGGGGAAGTCATGTCTGACCAATCCATTTGAATTCTTTGTGGACATGACAAGAAAGTAAGACAAAGGAGAACCAGTGGACATGATCCATTTGGATTTCCAGAAGGCCTTTGACAAGGTGCTGAACAGGAGGCTGTTAAATAAGATAAGGGACAAAATAACTGCAGATGCTGGAATCCAAAGTAGACAAGCAGAAGGCTGGAAGAACACAGCAAGCCAGGCAGCATCAGGAGGTGGAGAAGTTGACGTTTTGGGTATAATTCTTCTTTAGAAAGAAGGGTCAAACCCAAAACCTTGACTCTCCACCTCCTGCTGCTGCCTGGTTTGCTGTGTTCTTCCAGCCTCCTGCTTATCGAAATAAGATGAGTCCATAGTGTTAGGAGCACATTTTTGGCATGGATAGAGGATTGGCTGATGGGCAGAAGGGAGAGAGCAGGAATAAAGAGGTCATGTTCAGGATGTTAGCCAGTGACTAGTAGTGTTCTGCAGGGGTCAATGTTAGGACAATTACTCACAGTATATATTAAGGATCTGGACAAAGGAACCAAGGGCATTGGTGCTAAGTTTAGAGATGACACAAAGAAAGGTGGAGGTATAGGTAGTGTTGAGGAGGTGGGGAGACTGCAGAAGGACTTGGACATACTTGGAGAGTGGGCAAGGAAGTGACAGATGGAATACAATGTGTAAAAATGTAAGGTTATGCATTTTGGTAGGAGAGTAGAGGTATAGACTATTTTCTAAATGGGGAAAGACTTCAAAACTCTGAAGCATAAAAGGACTTGGGAGTCTTCATTCAGGATTTTTTTTAAGATTAACATGCAGGTTCAGTTCCATTAGGAAGGCAAATGCAACATAGACTTTCATTTCAAGAGGGCTATATTACAAGAACAGGGATGTACTGCTGAGGCTACATAAGGTTCTGGTCAGACAACATTTTGAATATTGTGAGCAGTTTTTGGCTCCATATCTAAAGAAGGAAGATCTTGCATTGAAGGACGTCCAGAGGTTTACAAAAATGATCTTGGGGATGAAGGGCTTGTCATTATGAACAGCAGTTGAGGATTCTGAGTCTACTTGATGGAGTTTAGTAGAATAATGAACGATCTCATTGAAAGTACTGAGAGGCCTGAATAAATACTCCTAACCAGTTGATACAGTTGCAATTCACAACTCATCATTGCCTCCCCATTTTACAAAACTGTCATCATTGCACTTACCTCAGAAATTGAGAAAAACCCTCGATTACCCAACTGCCTTTGCAATCAGTAGCACAGTGGTTATTTTACTGAATAATAATTTGGAGTCCTAAACTAATGTTCAGAAGACTAATGTTCATACCATAGCAGATGAATCGATAAATTCAATTATTGATGGATTTAGAATTTAAAAAACATTAAAAATAATGGTAACCATGAAACTATTGGACTAGTTTAATAATCCATTTGGTTAACTAATATTCTTGGGTGGATCAAATCAACTGCCCTCACCTTGTCCATCTATGTGTGAATTGAAACTGTGACAATACAGTTAGCTCTTTGCTGCCTTCTGAAGTTGCCTAGGACATCACTAATTGTATTCAAGTAGGCTTTCTCAAGGGCAACTAGGAATGGGTTATGAACACTAACCTGCCAGTGAAAACACTACCCATGAATAAATAAAAACTTGCTTTTTCTCTCATGTGTGATGGATAATCATGACAGTTCATTTTAGTGAAAGATCCATCTGGTAGATTTACAGCCACCAGTATCTTTCCTGCTGGGGATTCACTGGGCCTACTTAGCCCAGTGTAGAGAGGAAAACCACTTGGCAGTCTAAAGAGAATAAGATGCTGTTTACTTGTGTGACAGCAATTAAGTGCAAATTACATTCATATCGTGGACATTGTTACCAGACTACATGAAAGACTTTAATGTTAGGCCTGAAATTAGTCTTCCCAACTCAAGCCCATAAAACATTATTACTGTATATTGGCTATTGCTTAATACTCTTCTCAGCTTAACCTTTTCAGATATTTATACCCCTTACACAATATCTAGGGTTCCTAAACCTGTTGCCACTTTCTAGTTCTGAACCCACCGTCGATAAATCATCCTGTCTGAAAGTCTGCAATCAGGTTTCTGTCTCAATATTTAAAGACTTGAATCAAATTCCAAATAGGATTTTGTGTAACTATATTCATGTGATTTTGTTCACCCAAGCCATTTCTACAACATTTAAAGTAGTTGACAATGTAATCATCCTCCAACAGCTTTTGTTTAATGGATGCCTTGTTTGGATCTATGATTATTTATTTAACCATAGCTAATGTATTTCAATCAACATCTTCTCTTCCCACTTTCAACTTTGGCATTGCCCCATGATTTGACCTTAGCCCTTTTGCAATATGATCTAAAGTTATCAGTTCAATTTCGATATGTCAATTGATGGTGCCCAAACCTGACTGTCCATCATTTGACCCATTGACATCTGAGGTGCTATCAAATTGCTTGTACAGCATTCAGTGTTGACCATAAGATGCAGAAGCAGAATTAGGCCATTTGGTCCAATGAGAGTGTTCTACTATTCAATCATGGCTGATAAGTTTTTTTTAACCCCATTGCTCTGCCTTCAACTTGTAATCTTTGACCCCCTTGCTAATCAAGAATTGATTGGATGAGCCTTAACTTGCTCCAGCTAAAGCCATTGTCTTCAACACTTACAACAAATCATGATCCTTGGCATTGATTCCATGGCCATTTTGGTAACCTTGGCAGTTACTGGATGTTAAACTGTGCTATGACACTATTTTCTTTCTTTTAAAGTGGCTAACCTAATTCAATTCTAAAACATGTCCTGTCTCTGTTCCAATGTGTCTAAGTTCTAATTCATGTCTTTGTTACCTCCAAACCTCATTATGTTGAGGTGCTCCTATTCTCCAACCCCTGCCAATTTCCACTTAAAATTTTGCTGTTTGTATCCTATGTGAGATCAAATCAATCTCCCCATCACACCCATCCTTGCAGAAGTTCTATTTAGTGCCTCCATGATTTCTCCTCATCTCTTTAAACTTCACTAGCCTTCCAGTTTTCCTGCCATCGCTGTATTCCGTACTCATTGACAATGTCCATTTGTTGGCCCACATTTTGATGGATTGGACCATTAGCTGCTTAGGCATAATTTTATGGGATTACCTTAACTCTGTACTTCCCTATTCTCTTTTATGATGCTTTTCTATGACTAAGAATTTAGCTAGTTCCTAATCTTCCCAAGTATAATTTAACATTCATAATAGTTATGGCTCTGTGAAGCTTTATGGGACATCTTTCTCCATCAAAGCATTATATAGATTCAATTTGTTGATGTATCAGCTATAGTTGCAATATAAAAGATATCACAATTTCAGTGTCAAGTCCCATCAATTCAAACAAAGCGTAACTGTGTGACTGAGTTTAATTTATTGACTAAAAACTGTTGCAAGAACTGCTTGCGCAAAGTATTCAGTGTACATTGGGCTTAATTCACATATGGAGAAATATAACACAAATTCTTAGAACTTTTGATGAGCCATTCAACAGGAAACAAGAGTATCAACTGAATAAGGGTGTAATAAATAGCAATGTATAGTATTCAAGGAAATATGTTAGGTTTGACAGAGTAATTCAAAATCACGAGGGGTCTGGACAGAACAATTAGGGAGAAACTGTCTCCATTGGTGGAAAGATAGAAGCTAAGGTTTAAAGTGATTAACAAAAGCAACAATCACACTATGAGGTTCAATATTTTCATACTGTGAATGATAGGAATCTGGAAGCATTCCATGAGAGAGTGGTGGAGGTAGATGCATTCAATGTATTGAAAGGTGGTGGATTATTATCTGAAAAAAAAATGTGCAGAGCTACAGGGAGAATGCAGAGGAATGGCATTGGGTAAATTGCTCCTATTTGACAGCCAGCATAGACAAAATGGGCCAAATGGCCCCCCATCTGTACTGTGACCATTTTGATGTTGTGTGATTCTAATGTGGACATGAGGAGGTATTCTTTTGACGCGTTTTGATTTTAAATGTGATTTGTAGGTGTAATTAAACACAGACATCTTTGGAAAACTGATAACGTCTTATTTCTTTCGTAAGAATTCATGTAAAACCTGAGTTATTATAATTATGAATTATTTATGAATAGTCTAAAGCTTAAATTGTAATCACCAGTAATGAACACCTGTCAGCTGATTATTACCAGCATCAAATGTTTATGATTGTCCAACACTTTTACATTTTTAAAAAAAATTTAGGGCTGTCTGAAAGTAATTATAATGTTCCTTTCAATAAACAAGGTTTTGATGGAAAGAATCTGCCCATTGGATAATTATAACAACATATGATTGCAATAATCATAAGTTTTAGATAATTGTTTATAACTCTAGTAAATGGATTGCACACTTGAAAGAATTCACTGTACTAAACAAATGTAGCTCTCTATGTTTTCAGATTCTGCCATCTCTCAGACCATTCCAATACAGAAATGTACCAATAGTTCAAAGTTTGTGAGAAGATTTGTAGCTCGGGTGCTCGTTGTTGTGGTTCTGTTCACCGAGCTGGGAATTTGTGTTGTAGACGTTTCGTCCCCTGTCTCGGTGACATCCTCAGTGCTTGGGAGCCTCCTGTGAAGCGCTTCTGTGATCTTTCATCCGGCATTTGTAGCGAATTGTACCTGCCGCTTCCGGTTGTCAGTTCCAGCTGTCCAATAGTTTCCTGTGCTTTGTCGTTCATGGTTAAGCCTTGATAAGACATTCCCTGTTAGGCAGGAATCAGGGAATAAATCATGTTGGAAAACGTATTTGTTTGTAAAACTGAAGAGAACCAGCATGTGCATACTCTGAGCTAATTAGAGACTCGACAACCCAATGGTGCTTAAAAGGTGCTGAAGGATTTGCTTAGAAAATCCTACCTTCATACCTTTACCCTCTTTTTGAAAAAATTATGACATTTACATATGGAAAGAAGCTGATCTTTTTATTTCTAGTATCTTGTAATCTTATTTATGAGAACTTAGTGGAGGTTTTCACTCTTGGAATGGTGCATAAAAAGAAGGAATTACAAAACAATGCATTGCAAAGGAGGCCATTTCAGCACGTATGCATTTGCAGGTCTTTGACAAGCTACCAATTACAGTAATCCAATTACCAAACAGTGCCTACACAGCCCTGTGATTATTTTCTCTGAGAGTTTTTGTCAGGTTTCTTTTTAATTGTCACTATTGAATCTACTTCTACTACTCTTTAAGGCAATGCATCCCAAAACACAATCATTCACACCACCAAGATGAATTTCTCCACGTCATGTATGGTTCTTGATCACATTAAATTGCTGTCCTCTGGCTACTGAGTTTCCTGCCACTGGGAACATTTTCTCTTTGTTTACTCCGTCAAAACCAGTCATTACTTTGAACTCCTCTATTAAGTCTCCTCTTGACCTTCTCTACTTTAAGTGACCAGCAACATAATGCCCACTCTGTTCATATAAAGTGAGTTAAAAATCACACAGCACCAGGTTATAGTCCAACAGTTAAAAATCGCACAACACCATGTTATAGTCCAAATCAGGTTTAATTGTAGGCACACTAGCTTTCAGAGCGCTGCTCCTTCATTAGGTGATCACCTGATGAAGGAGCGGCACTCTGAAAACTAGTGTGCTTCCAACTAAACCTGTTGGACTATAACCTGACTTGAGATGCTGGTGTTGGACTGGGGTGTACAAAGTTAAAAATCACACAACATCATGTTATAGTCCAACAGGTTTAATTGGAAGCACACTAGCTTTCGGAGTGCCACTCCTTCATCAGGTGATATGGAGGATACAATTCTAAGGCACAGAATTATTAGCAAATATTTACAATGGGATGTAATTGAAATTATACATTGAAAAATACCTTGATTGTCTGTTGAGTCTTTCATCTGTTAGAATACAGTGATAGTTTCACTTCTTTCATGTGTAAATCACAAAACCTTTTTTTAAAAGTTGCATTCTCAGCTTAGCTGTAACAATGGGTGATCGCTAGACAATATGTTGAAGGTGGATTAGTGGTGCTGGAAGAGCACAGCAGTTCAGGCAGCATCCAACGAGCAGCAAAATCGACGTTTCGGGCAAAAGCCCTTCATCAGGAAACGTCGATTTCGCTGCTCGTTGGATGCTGCCTGAACTGCTGTGCTCTTCCAGCACCACTAATCCAGTATTTGGTTTTCAGCATCTGCAGTCATTGTTTTTACCATATGTTGAAGGTGTTAGTCCCCCGTGTTCTTGGCTATGCCATGATGTTTAGACTGATTGATTCTAATCTAAAAAGTGAGATAACAGAGTTTTACATGACTTCATGCAGTTTTTGAGCAAAGTACAATGTAACTCTGCAAGTACAAATTCACCCCACAAAATATATGTATATGTGTGGGTCTTTGTCTGTGTGTGTGTGTGTCTGTCTGGGTTGGTGGTTGTGAGTGAGAGACAGAGTGTATTCATGTGTGTAGTGATTGTAGAGTGTCTTAAGTCTGTGAGGAGTTGCATGTGTGAGTGTGGGAGTATGTGTGCATGTCTGGGGTGGGGGGTTGTGAGTGTCTGTGAGAGGGAGTGTATATGTGTGTGCATGAGTGCAGAATGGTCTAAGCCTGTGAGAGAATGCCTGTGTGAGTGTGGGAGTGTGTGTGTCTGTAAGGGTGTGTGTAAGTATCTGTGTGCCTGTCTGTGTATATGTGTGTCCATGTGTATGTGTGTATAGGAGTGCCTGTGTGTGTATGTGTGTGAGTGAGTGTGTGTGTATAGTGCAATGGTGGTCACCTGTGATGTGACATGAACCCAAGGTCCCAGTTGAGGCCCTCCCTATGGGTACCGAACTTAGCTATCAGCCTCTGCTCAGCCACTTTTCACTGCTGCCTGTACCAAAGTCCGCCTTGGAGGATGGTCACCCGATGGTCCGAGGTCGAATGTCCTGGACCACTGAAATGTTCCCCAACTGTGAGGGAACACTCCTGTCTGTTGATTGTTGTGCGGTGCCCATTCATCCGTTGTCGTAGCCTTTGCTCGGTTTCCCCAATGTACCATGTCTCAGGGCATCCTTGCCTGCAACATATGAGATAAACAATGTTGGCTGAGTCACATGAGTACCTGCCACGTACAAGGTGGGAGTGTCCCCATGTGTAATGGTGGTATCTATGTCCACACTCTGACACGTCTTGCAGCGCCTACCGTGATAGGGTTGTATGGAGTTGTCCTGAGAGCCTGGCAGCTGGCTACAAACAATGATTTGTTTGAGGTTTGGCAGTTGTTTAAAGGCAAGTAGTGGAGGTGTGGGGAAGGTCTTGGTGAGGTGCTCATCCTCATTGATAATGTGTTGCAGGTCATGAAGAACATGGCATAGTTTTTCAGCTCCTGGGAAAATAACCAGGACTATAACCTGGTGTTGTGTGAATTTTAACTTAGTACACCCCAGTCTAACACCAGCATCTCCAAATCATAGTCCAACAGGTTTATTTGGAAGTACTAGCTTTTGAGGCAGTGCCACTTCATCAGGTGGTTGTGAAACATGACAATATGACACAGAATTTATAGCAAAAGAGTTACAGTGTCATGGAGTTGTAATGATACATTAAACAAATTTAGATTAAGTCTTGTAGCTTTTAGAATGGGATATGGTGGTTTAGGTTCTTTAATATGTAAATCCCATCAACTCAACATTGTACAGACATTACCTTCACACATTCAATGCATTGTCTGAGCTGACATGACACCTATTATTAGATAAATTGATGCCACCTTGAGAATGTAATTCTGGGATTTACATATTAAAGAACCTAAGCCACCATATCCCATTCTAAAAGATGAAAGACTTAATCTAAATTTGTTTAAGAACTGTAACCTGGTGTTGTGTGATTTTTAACTAAAGTTGTTCAATATTATCATTCCAACACTTTTGCTATAAATTTTGTGTCATATGGTCATGTTCCACAACCACCAGATGAAGAGGCTGTGCCTCAAAAGCTAGTGCTTCCAAATAAACCTGTTGGACTATAACCTGGCATTGTGTTAATTTGGAGATGCCGATGTTGGACTGGGGTGTACAAAGTTAAAAATCACACAACACCAGATTATAGTCCAACAGGTTTAATTGGAAGCACTAGCTTTTAGAGTGCTGCTTCTTCACCAGGTGGTTGTGGAGAATAAGATTGTAAGACTATAAATTCTGTGTCTTAAAATCTTATTCTCCACAAATACCTGATGAAGGAGCAACGCTCCGAAAGCTAGTGCTTCCAAATAAAACTGTTGGACTATAACCTAGTGTTGTGTGATTTTTAAGTGATGTTGTGTGATTTTTAACTTCGTTCACCCCAGTCCAACACCAGGACCTCCAAATCTCATAAACTGAAGTTGCTCATCCATAGTACCATCCTAATAAGTATCTTCTGCACCCTCTATGTCATTGACAGTTTTCCAAATAAAGCATGGCCCATAAATTGGATACAATGGATAGAAACTTCAGGGGCCTGAGCAACATGGACTATGGCAAGATCTGTGGCAGAATCGGCTGGGAAGTCTGGTGAGACCTATCTCAATGTTGAGAGCTCTCGCTGCATGTTTTATGCAATCGCTAAACTGTGAGGTGAGCTGCTAATTAAGGGCATTGTGGCTTGTTAGACATCTCATTAACAATGCAACTCACCTCATGAATATTTAGCTTCCTATCTTACAAAACTTGCTGAGCAAGCTAGACATTCTGAGAATTCTGACATGGAAGTCAGAGCGGAAGTCAAGCTGGTGACCTCAGCTTGTATGTCAAGGGCACGATCCACATGCAACCCAAAGGCTTGGCCATGGTCATTTGTCTGCTTGGGCTAGGCATGGCCAGGATTTGTCTGACTCTAGTCTGGGGAGTGGGCAATGGTCCCTCCTGTAGGGTTAGCACCAGCAGTTAGGGGAATCATGCATTGTCCATGAGGAAGTTGCAAACACAGCCATCAGGTCTGGTCAAGTCAGGTCCAGGGGCTGGTCATCAAAGGTCAGGAGTCATTACAGGCTTGGGGTCAGTCTGCTGATCATTTAGGAGGGTGGAATGGAGTTATGTCGGGCAACAGGAGCATCACTGCTGAAAAGGTGTGATAGAAGGCAAGGATGGTTGGGTATACTGAAGTGTTTGTAAAACTGGGGACAAGTATGGTCATGGGATATGGGGGAACTCAAAATGTTGAGGAATTGGGGGAACAGTATTGGGGAGCATGTTGGGGTATGGGCATGGGGGTCATTTATTGGGTTTAGAGGGCTAGGGTGGGCATCATTAAGTGTAATGCAGGACTCAGCAGTTAGAGAAGATAGTCATAGCCAAAGTTCAATGTGGTGTGTCTACACATGGGGATGGAGGAAAGATGTGAAATTGATGGGGGAAATGGGCTGTCAGGGTGATGCAGAGACATGATTGCTCAGTTAGGGGGCTACCTGGTGGCCAGGCAGAGCCCAGTGCTGGCAGTGTACACCCGCAGCTGCATTCCCTGTCATCACCTGTATCTCTAGATGTGAAATACAACTGGAAAATAGTTGGGACAATATCCAGAGTAGGTAGTCAGTGTCACTCTGATAGGTGAAAGCGTGGGATTCATGTCTGATGGATACTAGGGCATTGAAGAAGCAAGTAGATGAAGCATGGGATTATATTTACAATTATTTTGACACCCATATACTATGTCTGCAGAGTGAAGATGCTCAGGGTTCAAATGGAAGGTCAAAAGTGATTTACACCATGCCATTGGTGTTTGCAAATTGAACTTGGACATCTCAATGATGCTGAAATTAGTACTGAATGAAAAAGATGTGAGTGCTGGCCAAAGGAGAACCATTACTTGTGCAAATCCCAAGGGTGCTGTGGGAGTTGGAGATCATCTCTTCATCATCTGTCATGTAAGTTTAACAATGATCTGTACTGAATGCAGTGAGATGTTGAATAGTTGATGTGGGTCTGGGATAAGAAGAGGGTAGGGACACAGCTGGCACTGCTTTTTGATTCAGTGTGCTGGTCTCTCAGCCAGTATGGCACCTTTACAAAGTTAGTGCAGATGTTGAGGATAAAGCTGAATGAACAATGGAAATATGACCCACATTATCAGGGTGCAGCATGTACTCACTGATGTGGAGCACAGATACAGCGCTACTCATGTTTTGCACAGGGCCATGGTGGATTACACTCTGGGTCTGCTGAAGATATAGTTCCACTGCTTGAACCGTCCGAAGGGGCACTCCAGTATATAGTGATATACTGATGTGCTGGAGCAGGCAGCGAGCTGATGTGAGGGATACTGAAGATACTGGAGGAATGGGAGCAGGCCTCCAAGTAGGGGGATGAAGAAATTAGAGAGTCAGAAACTATCCTTATCCATGACAGACCTCAGTTGCATTGAGTGCTATAAGTCAGATAGAACTTGATTCATCTGTTCCAGAATATGAGTGCTGGCTACAGCAGCAATTGTGGACTATCAAAGTGCCAATGGTCATGATGACAGATTTGTATTGAATTGTATTGTGTAATCTTTAATACCTACTTCCCATTATCCGCTCCCACCCCCTGGGCTTTATGCTGCCAACTCTCCACCACCCACTGCCTGGCTATGCCCCCACCTCCCCACCACCCACTGCCTGGTTATGCCCCCACCTCCCCACCACCCACTGCCTGGTTATGCCCCCACCTCCCCACCACCCACTGCCTGGTTATGCCCCCACCTCTCCACCACCCACTGCCTGGTTATGCCCCCACCTCCCCACCACCCACTGCCTGGTTATGCCCCCACCTCCCCACCACCCACTGCCTGGTTATGCCCCCACCTCTCCACCACCCACTGCCTGGCTATGCCCCCACCTCCCCACCACCCACTGCCTGGTTATGCCCCCACCTCCCCACCACCCACTGCCTGGTTATGCCCCCACCTCCCCACCACCCACTGCCTGGTTATGCCCCCACCTCCCCACCACCCACTGCCTGGTTATGCCCCCACCTCCCCACCACCCACTGCCTGGTTATGCCCCCACCTCCCCACCACCCACTGCCTGGTTATGCCCCCACCTCCCCACCACCCACTGCCTGATGTATGCCCCCACCTCCCCATCACCCACTGTCTGGTGTATGCCCCCACTGTCTGGTGTATGCCCCCACCTCCCCACCACCCACTGTCTGGTGTATGCCCCCACCTCCCCATCACCCACTGTCTGGTGTATGCCCCCACTGTCTGGTGTATGCCCCCACCTCCCCACCACCCACTGTCTGATGTATGCCGCCTGCTTCCCGCTACCCACTCACCGTTCTTTACCTCCTGCCCTTCATATCATGTTCCCTGGCTCTCACCACCCACTGTTCATTGCCTACTGCTCCACCTGCCTTCTCCCCACCTTCTATTCTCCAACAGCTACTCCCCTCCACCTTTTCCCCCGTCTGCTCTCCATCACTTACTCCTTTCTGCCTTCCCCCTGTCAGTTCTCCATCAACTGTGTCAGATCTCGCAGTGGGAGAGCACTTTAGTGACAGTGATCACAACTGCCTCACATTTAGCATAGCCTTGGAGAGTGAAAGGAGCAGTTACCGAGGGAAGATATTTAATTGGGGAAAAGGAAATTATGACGCTATCAGACAGGAGTTGGAAAGTACAGACTGGGAGCAATTGTTCCACAGAAAGGGCACAGCAGACATGTGGAGACTATTTAAGGAGCAGTTGTTGCGAGCGTTGCACAAATTTGTTCCACTGAGACAGGTAAGAAGGGGTAAGATTAAGGAACCTTGGATGACGAGAACAGAGAAGCTTTTTGTCAAAAGGAAGAAGGCAGCTTATGTAAGGTGGAGGAAGCAAGGATATAGCACAGCTTTAGTGGATTACAGGCTTGCTAGAAAGGAGCTCAGAAATAGACTGATGAGAGCCAGGAGAGAGCACGAGAAAGGCTTGGCAAGAAAGATTAGGGAGAACCCAAAGGCGTTTTACTCATACGTGAGGAATAAGAGAATGATCAGGGAGAAGGTAGGGCTGATCAGGGATAGCGGAGGGAACTTGTACGTGGAGTCTGAGGAGATAAGGGAAGCCCTAAATGAGTTTTTGCTTCGGTTTTCACCAAGGAAAGGGAATTTGTTGTAAATGAAAACTTAGAGGAGCTGGGATACAGGCTTGACCAGATCAAGATTGATGAAGCTGATGTGCTGGAAATTTTGGAAAACATTAATATTTATGTGTCCCCAGGGCCAGACCAGATTTTTCCTAGGCTGCTCCGGGAAGTGAGAAAGGAGGTTGCTAAGCCGCTGGCGAGGATATTTGCCTCCTCACTCTCCACGGGAGTTGTAGCGGAGGATTGGAAAGAGGCGAATGTTGTTCCTCTTTTCAAGAAGGGTAATAGGGAAATCGCTGGCAATTACAGACCAGTCAGTCTTACGTCTGTGGTCAGCAAAGTTGTGGAAAGAATTCTGAGGGATAGGATTTATGACTATTTGGCAAAGTATAGTGTGATTAAAGGCAGTCAGCATGGCTTTGTGAGGGGCAGGTCATGCCTCACAAATCTTATTGAGTTCTTTGAGGAGGTGTCAAGACAGGTCGACAATGGTAGAGCAGTGGATGTTGTGTAAATGGACTTCAGCAAGACATTTGATGAGTTTCCCATTGGTAGGCTCATACATAAAGTCAGGAAGTATGGGATACAGGGAGATTTCGCTATCTGGATTCAGAATTGGCTGGCTGACAGAAGGCAGAGACTGGTTGTAGATGGAAAATATTCTGCCTGGAGGACAGTGTTGAGTGGGGTCCTGCAGGGCTCTGCTCTTTGTAATTTTTATAAATGACTTGGATGAGGAGGTTGAGGGGTGGGTAAGTAAATTTGCAGATGACACAAAGGTTGGAGGTGTCATCAATAGTATAGAGGGCTACTGCAGGCTGCAGTGAAACATAGACAGGATGCAGAGCTGGGCTGAGAAATGGCAGGTGGAGTTCAACCTGGATAAATGCAAAGTGATGCATTTTGGAAGGTCGAATTCGAATGCTGAATATAGGATTAAAGACAGGATTCTTGGCAGAGTGCAGGAACAGAGGCATCTGGGTGTGCACATACATGGATCCCTCAAAGTTGCCACCCAAGTGGATAGGGTTGTTAAGAAAGCATATGGTGTTTTGGCTTTCATTAACAGGGGGATCGAGTTTAAGAGCCGCGAGGTTTTGCTGTAGCTCTACAAGTCCCTGGTGAGACCACACTTGGAATATTGTGTCCAATTCTGGTTGCCTTACTATAGGAAAGACACAGAGGCTTTGGAGAGGATGCAAAGAAGGTTTACCAGGATGTTGCCTGGACTGGAGGGCTTACCGTATGAAGAAAGGTTGACTAAGCTTGGACTTTTATCTCTGGAGAGAAGGAGGAAGGGAGGAGACCTGATCAAGGTGTACAAAATAATGAGGGGAATAGATAGAGTCAATAGCTTTTCCCCAGGGCAGGATTGACTGGTACGAGAAGTCATAGTTTGAATATATTAGGAGGATGGTATAAAGTAGACATCAAAGGTAGGTTCTTTATGCAGAGAGTTGTGAATGCATGGAATGCGTTGCCAGCTGTGGTGGTGGAAGCAGAGTCATTGGGGATATTTAAGCAACTGCTGGACATGCACATGGATAGCAGTGAGTTGAGGGGTGCATAGGTTAAGTTACTATATTTTACATTAGGATTAGATCTTGGCACAACATTGTGGACCTAAGGGCCTGTTCTGTGCTGTACTTTTCTATGTTCTATGTCTATGTTCAAAGTACTGCCTTCTGCCATTTACCTCCATCTGCTGCCCATCACATATTCCCCTCCGCTTTTTCCCCATCTGCTTTCTATCACCTACTACCCGTTGCCCATTCCCTGCTCCTGTTGCCCATCCCATTGCCTGCTTCCTCTGCTCTCTTTTGCAGGGAATGTGTAGGAGTAGGGATGAGTAGCAAATGGAGCGATGAGTGGAGAGCACAGTGAAAGACACAGGAGGGAGAAAGGGCAGCAGAAGGTGCTGAATATATGGTTATAGGGAGGGAGCAGGGCATTGTAGGTTACAGCATATGTATATGTTCTTTTCTGTCTTTATTAGATTGCATCACCTTTGATAACGATATCTGCCTGCAACATCTCAGGCACTGGCACAGCTTATGTGGGGAGTGCGCCCTCTGCAGTTACATTATCAGTATCATCAGCCTTGACTATTTATTACTTGTAAAATATTTTAAAAATATTTATGCTATCCACTAATCAATCCCCTTTATTCTCAACTTGATCCTTTTATTTTCTTTTCATATTACTTTGACACCTTTCAGCCGTACTATGATTATCTCCTGTAATATTGATCTTATAATTGCCTCAAGACTTCTTTTGCTGTTTTATTTTAACATCAACATCTTTAGTCATTCTACAGAATTCTAGCTTTGGATACTCTTTATAACTCATGGAAATTTGTTGCCTCTATGCCAAAACAATTGCCCCTTTAAATACAACAAAAGTTAAAATTACTGGAGAAATTCAGCAGGCTGGGCAATATGTGTAGGGAAAGCAGAGTTAACATTTTAGATGTAGCGCCAGACCTGCTGAATTTCTTCAATAATTTCTGTTTTTATGTCAGATTTACAGCACTTGCAGTTCTTGGTTTTATTTTATCCTCTAAATATCTTCCATTGTGCAATTACTATTTTGCTCACCATTTTTTGATTCAAATCTATCTGGCAAGGTTCACTTTTAATTCATTAAACGTAGTCCTTCTCCAGTTATCTATTCCTACTCTGGGTTGTACCTTGTCCATGTCTATAACTAACTTGACAACATAATAATATAGTATTCCTGTGTTCTCCATCTAAACCATACTTCACTGACCTCACTTCATTTCCAAAATAAAATCCAGTACTGCTTCCTTCCTCATTGGGTTAAAAACACAATAATCAAGGAAGTTTAACTGTGTACATTTCAGGAATTACTCCCCATCTTTACCCATTAATATCTCAGTCTGCATTAAGATGTAGATAACAAATGGCAATTATCACAATTATTATATTTTACACTGATTCTTGAGATTTAGGTCTATTTCTGTGCTGTCTGACTCTATGACTGTAAGATGGAGTTCATTGTTGGGAGAACACAGTTGGTTGAGAGACTGATGTTCACAGCTGTTAAGAGAATATGCTTGTCTGGTGATTTTCAACTGCTTAGAAGGTATTTTACCTGCCTTGGACTCTATGCAAGTGCAACCTGTAAAAGTTATCATTCAGCTGCCTAGGCCGATGGCATAGCTCACAAATAGGAAAGAATCTGATGAGATGACCAATGATGACATAAAATAAATTTTTCATATGGCTGAGAAAGGACAGTTGGCAGCAAACCTGACAGGGTCAAACAAATTCACAGAAACAAAAGTGACAGATCCTGTGCTTCCATTTGCCAGAAATTGCTGGGATACCTCAGCAAGTCTGGCAGCATCTGTGAGAGGGAAGCAAAGGGGTGACGGCAAAAGTGTAGGAGATAGGTTGGACATTGCTGTCACCAACGGTATTGGGGAATCCTTGGTTGAGGAAGAAGGTGGATATTTCAGAGGTTCTTCACTCAGTTGCAGACGCAGACTGGATGACTGCTTTGACGGAGGAGTCTGGGACATTGTGCGTAAGGTACATTGTGTGAGTATGTCTGTTGCCTGCTCTCCCAATTCTGCAACTAGCCCCCAGATATTAACTAGGAGAATTTCGCAAGGTTGACAGGGGCTGAGTTTGCCTTTGCCATTGCTGGCTCATCTGGTTTCATTCCTTTCCTGAGACATTTTTGTAATTTGATACATGGTCTGCTAGACCATTTCAGAGCACAGTTGTCGTCTGGAATCCCATGTAGACCCGACCAGATAAGGACAGCAGATTCCCTTCCCAAAAGAGCATGAGTGAGCCAGATGCATTTCCAATATTTAACAATGGTTATCCTGTATTCACAGGACATTAAATTCCCTATTTTTTAAAATTTAAATTTCAGTATCTAACATGGTGAGCTTTGAACCTGGTTTCCCAGAGATGAGAAACTTGATTGAAGATCTCAATTGTGAAATCTGCAATCAAACAGGATTAACCTGTTTGGAAGGGACTTTGGCATCATTAAGATTGATTAAAAGATCAAACTCAGCAGAAGCTTTTAGGAAAGAGCAAATACTGAGTACAAGAATGAACAGAACAACACATTTGCACTCATTCATGAACCCATGATTGACTACAGAACGGTTAATTTAAGTGACAAAGATAATGCTGAAGGATACAATCAGATAAGAGAAGCCACACTTCTCTCTTTTGTGAACCCTTCTCAGTCAGTTAAAACAACTTTTTAAAAGTTTCATTATATAGCTATCACACTTCAAATTGCTGGAAAAGCTCAGCAGGTCTGGCAGCACCTGTGGACGGAAATCAGAGTTAATGTTTCTGGCCAAGTGACCCCTTTTCAGAATGTTAAAAATCACACAACACCAGGTTATAGTCCAACAGGTTTATGTGAAAGCATTAGCTTTTGGAGTGCTGTTCCTTTATCAGGTGGTTGTGGAGTATAAGATCATAAGACACAGAATCCAACATCTGCATCTCCAAATCACTTTTTAAGAACAGTTCTGAGGAAGGCTCAGTTGACTTGAAACGTTAAATTTGATTTTCAACCAGACCTGTTGAGCTTTTCCAGCAATTTCCTCTTTTGTTTCTGATTTATAGCATCTGCAGTTCTTTCAGTTTTACACTTCAGTTAAATTTAATTAAACAGCTGGCAAACAAGAAAATGCCAATTCTAAGAAAGAGTAAAGGTTGATTATCTATTACTAGACCAAAAGAACCTATAACATCTACAGATTCAGGACACAATCAAAAAGAAGAAATTGCCTGACCTGAATATTCAAGATATTGAAAAAAAAACTTTTCAAAGCAAGAAGCAATTGTCTGGTACAGAAATCCAGGATGCAGCAAGGAAGAAGGTATTTATTTCACATGATATAATGGGATGCGTACCTGGGTTATCAGGGGAGAGTTCTTCTGCGAAGGAATTTCTGGAGATTAAAGATCCTCCAGATAAGGTAATGCACCAACAACTACAGTTACCTGGAATGGCATCCTCGACACTGGATATCCAAGAGATAAAACATCGTGCAATGAAACAATAATCCAAAAATAATAATCAACAACAGCCCTTAAACTAAAGGTTTACTATTTTTCTAAGGCTGAATGTAATGTGTTCTGGGGAAATTGTGAAATGCCCAGACCATCTGTATTGAAGAAGTCAGAGACATGGGAGAAGCTGAATTAGTGGTAAATGCAACATTGTTACATAAAGCAACATATAATGCTTAACTATGGGGAAAATATTTGTGGGGAAATATTGTATAAGGTTCTGAAGTACAGTAGTTTATAGAGTGTGGTGCTGGAAAAGCATAACAGGTCAGGCATCCAAGGAGCAGGAAAATCGACGTTTTGGGCATAAGCCCTTCATCAGGAATAAGGCTTATGGGCCAAGGGGGCTGAGAGATAAATGGGAGGAGGGTGGGGCTAGGGGAAAGATAGCTGAGAATGCAATAGGTAGAGGAAGGTGAGGGAGAAGGCGATAGGTCGGAGAGGAGGGTGGAGTGGATAGATGGAAAGGCAGGTAGGTCAAGAAGTTGCCCCCCCCACTCACCCCCAACCATTTATCTCTCAGCCCCCAGCCCACAAGGCTCATTCCTGATGATGGGGTTATGCCCAACACTTCAATTCTCCTACTCCTCAGATGCTGCCTGACCTGCTGTGGTTTTCCAGCACCACACTCTCGACTCTAATCTACAGCATCTGCAGTCCTCACGTTCTCGTAGTTAATATTTATGTAACACTGATTTCCACCTAAATCTAATGCTATCAAACTGTCTTTGGGTAGAAACAGTAGAGTTCTGTACAATTACCCAAAGGGGACTAGCTGTATTCTGTATAGCAAGAGTACTTAGAAATATCTGAAGTCTGAAGGGTCACTGGAGTCAAAACCTTAACTCTGTTTTCTCATCATAGATATAGTCAGATTGACTGAGTTTCACCAGTATTTTTCTGTTTTTATTTCTTTCAAATCTCCAGCATCTGCAATTATTTGTTTTATCCTTAATAATTAAGCATGAGTAATAATGTAAACTGACCCATTGCTATCATGCAATAATCTACCTTATTATCTAAGATAAGTGTCTCTTTTGTTTGAACTTACCAGTGCTTTATCCTTTACAACTAATAATTGATAATTAGACCGACCCAAAGTTCAGCATAGAAAAAGGAAGATTGAAAACAGTGATCCTTGAACACTATCACACGCTGGCAGCAGTGGTATCTGGAAATTTAAGACGTGCAACCTTTAAAATGTAAATGGCAGGATCTGGTTGATTACCTGTGTATTCCTTACTTGGAGCATAAAAAAATCACTAACATGATAATTTAACAATGTATTAAGAAATTTCAGCTTGAATTATTTGATTCCATTATGTGTCTAGCAAATAAAATCTGGCAAAAAGCTTTTACAACTATTGCTTTGGGTTAAGAAGGGTGGCATTTAAGCAAATATTGAAGGAAACATTTTTATCTAAAAAGACCCTCCTCCACTTTTGACAATAAATTAGATTTGATCATGCAAATCAAATGCTACTTTTGGAATGGCATTTGGTGCTGTTACTCTGATATTTCTTGTTGGAATATATCAGTAGCACATTCTTGATAACAGTTCATCAAACCTTTATTATACATAACTGTGAGTTACAAAAGGATTGAAGGCCAGAAATGGGAACATTTTCTCTTTTATTTTGTTATCACTTGATTAAATGTCAGGCTGATCTTGAAGAAATGCTAAAATAATCAAGGCTCTCTGCCTGACTGGCTCCACTGCATTTAATCTAAAGGAAGTGGATTCAAAGTAGGGTCAGATTAGATATTGGCTGTTCCATGATAATACCAGTGATCTAAATTGCTGCTGTAACCAACAGCCAAGGAGCCTGCTAGTGATAAAATATATAATATTCCCTAACCATCCCAGGTAAATTCCTTAATTAACATGGAAACCTTCAAAAGAATGGAGCAAATCCCTTTCCAGCAAACATTGTGTAGACAGGTTTGATTGCTAATTTTTATATAGATAAGAAAATGCAAACTCACATTCTGAAAACATTGATCACAAGTGAAGAAAACAAATCACGTATATATTTTTATTTTAAAAATGCCTTAATGCATGCTAGTATTAATGGAAATACATGTTGCAATCAAACTAAATAAGGTGAGAAAAATAAAAATCACACAACACCAGGTTATAGTCCAACACGTTTATTTGGAAGCACTAGCTTTTGGAGCGCTGCTCCTTCATCAGGTGGTTGATGAAGGAGCGATGCTCCGAAAGCTAGTGCTTCCAAATAAACCTGTTGGACTATAACCTGGTGTTGTGTGATTTTTAACTTTGTATGCCCCAATCCAACACTGGCACCTCCAAATCATGACAAAAGTAACATTTGTAAAGTCAAATTAAAGAGGCTTTAGAAAGGTTGACCCTGAGTGATTGTGATATGGCTTGCCCTCTTTGTGAACACCCAAAGGAAATGTTATAAAACAAAGATCTGGCAAGAAACCTCAAAACAAAGGAATCTACCATAGAATCCCCTTAAGCAAATCAAATAAATAAAAAGGAAGTGTGCCAAAGATTTCAGTGTTAATGGCATTCCCAACTCTTGAAACAATTTACCAATGGCAGGACCTAGATAACATCAGGCTTAAGCTGACAAATGACATTTGTAGATATTTTTAAGCAACCGGTTCAGATATATTCCATAAGTGACTGACAGTGATCATTGAGAACAATGGAATATCCAGCCATCTTCACGTGACTTTCAATGATATCTCAAGAGTTGGGATTTACTGTTGGCCAGTGGTTGAACAGGATCATCCATGTCAAGAGTGGGACCATCAGGAGAACCCTCATGCTGTGTTGTCTCTGACTAATGGCTCAATCCTGATGCCTCAAAGACTTTCCAAAATTCACAATACACGTGGATATACACAACTCAATAACACTTGAGATGCATTATACAATCTAAGATAAAAAAGTTAATTTGATCAATTCTCCTGTCACTGAATTCAATATTCACTGCAATAACACGGCACTGTGGCTGCTATACAATACACTGTAGCACACACCAGAGTAACCTTGGCAGCACTTCTCTCTCCTGTGAACTCTTGCACCAAAAGAGAGATGAAATCAGCACCTTCCTGGAAACGACATCACTTTTGAATAACTTTATATGTCACAGATTATCTCACCTTGAAAATGTAACCATCATTCATTGACTATCCTCAGGTAATACCCTGAAGTTCCAAAGCTAATATGCAAAAATACCATCCCCACTAGGAAGTAACTTTCATTCTGAAAGATGTTGATTCTAGGGTTTACTTTTTTTTCACTACGTGTTTATAAGAAGTTTAAAACTTTAATGTGGAGACTTTGGTCCCTTTTCCACAATTTCTTAGCTTGGTGGTAGATCATTGATGAATATTGATAACAGCAGTTGAGAAGCTGTGGGCAAGATAAAGAAAGGAAAAGGGGAGGAAATATCAGTGGAGAGCTCAAAAGGGGAAAATAATGAGCTAATAAGAGTTAGTAGTTCACAAAAGAAGAAATGCCTCTTCAATAATGAACCATTGATGCATTAAGTTATTGTTATTTGATATGGAATTTAGCAAGTCACCAGGTAGTCACTGAAAATTAGTTCTCTTCAGTAACCATTAGAAATGTTACTCTTTTCCAGTAATTTCAAAATAATGAATGTTGGCAGCAACTGTTGGAACTAAACTGCAAAAACTATTTTGTAGCTGATTTTATTAACCTAAGCACAAAGTTTTTAAATATCTTGCATTTTCAATGTTATAGGAAAAGGAAATTAGAAAATGAGATGGATAAGGACACTAAGTGTATTTCCTTTTCCAAAGTATTCATGGGAGTAACTGTTGATATTTTGCTTTCCAGAACTGCTCTTCATCACGTATGTTTCTTCTCTCAAAAATACAGAAGTTGCTAAAATGATTGCAATATTAATAAAACATAAAGTACATAATTGTTAAACTTCCTATTAATCAAAGGGCGGCACAGTGGCACAATGGTTAGCACTGCTACCTCACAGCACCAGAGACCCGCGTTCAATGCCCGATTCAGGCAACTGTCTGTGTGGAGTTTGCACGTTCTCCCTGTGTCTGCGTGGGTTTCCTCCGGGTGCTCTGGTTTCCTCCTACAGTCCAAAAATGTGCAGGTTAGGTGAATTGGCCACGCTAAATTGCCCATAGTGTTTGGTGAAGGGGTAAATGTAGGAGGAGTGGGTTGCTCTTTGGAGGGTTGGTGTGGACTTGTTGGGCCGAAGGGCCTGTTTCCACACTGTAAGTAATTTAATAAAAAAAAATTTAAATATTTAATCTTCCAGCATATTCATGTGGAAGTTATAGAAAATCTCTGTGAATAACTACAGACTGAATAGTGCCTTGAGTAAAAGGTTCTAATGGGATAAAGGACTAACGTTTGCTGTACAGTCAGCCATATTTTCAGATTACTAAGAAACTTAAAGTTAAATTGAAATGAAATGTTCACATAGTTCTGTTTTTGATAAGTTCTAGAAGCCCTCAAAGGGCTTGTGCTCTGATGTACCATGATTACACAATAATTTAGAGCTCAAAGTCAGTGTTTACAAACACTCCAAACAATATTCAATATAATTTATAGTGCTAGCACATGATAGTTCTTGCACTTCTGTTTCATTATCATACCACTTTTAGATCAGTCCTGTTTGAAGAGATGATTTATTCAGAGTTAATTTCTCTCCAAAGCTCATTATTGGTGACAGCTGAGTAACCTCATACAAATACCACTTAGGCAAAGCAATATCAGTGCAAATCTCCATTTAAACTTTAAATATATGCAACATGCATGGCTTGTCATATTTTACTGATCTTACAAGTAATCCCTTGCTTCCAGGATATTCTCAAAAGCTCTGTAACATAAGTCAATGTGGACTCCAGCATAGGTGCCAAACACTAATTATTCTGTCAAACATGCCTTTTACATGGAATTTAAATATTTTAATCCATTAACTTATTTGTCACCATTATGTTCTCTTCTGTTCTTGAAATATTGTCCTTTAGTTCAGCCTGTTCATTTTTCCCATCTAATTTTCACATTACTTAGGACATTTTGATTAAAAACAGATCAATTTGCACAGAGCTCCTGTCCTGAATGTGCCTTCCTGAGACTGGTTTGCTGTGTAACTCATAACATGTTGAGGATTAAGATTTTGGCATTACAGAAAGGAGCGTTGCATAATATTTCTTTGAGCAAGAATGCATGACAGTGTAAGTTTGATAACGACTCCGAACTTCCGGTCTCCAGATCATTGTGATTGGTATCCAGCAGAAGTGCACTAAACTTGGTCAGTCTTGGTGAGGATTGTGACACTCTTGGGAGAGCTTGGGACTGGTTAGGTGGATGATGTCCCTCCTTCTTTATATTCCCTGCACCAGGAATTCCAGGTCACGGCAGGTGAATTATGGAGCTGACCAGTCCCAATCTTCTTGGCTGCTGAATTGGTGCAACATTCTGATAACAGATTAGATGAAGTTGATTGATCAGTAGTGTGTTTCTGAAGCATTGCTGCATTACTCGCTTGGCATCCTCCTTACATATAGAAAGGGTCTGGTAATTTCTGGTCCAGTTACCAGTAAAGGGCTTGCCACTTTTTGGCATAGTGGCCTCATTGTAGCTATGTGAGTGTAAGCATGGCATAAGCTGATATTGCATGGCAATGTTCTAGGGAGGTTTGGCATGAAGTGAGACTCAGAGTAATCAGGTGACAGCTACATGGTTGGCCATTGCTTGTTAATCATTAAGAATAGACTGCCGTGAGAGGTAGTGGAGTTGAATAATGAGTGTGTGGAGCAGCTCGTATGCAAGACCATAAGATCATAAGACAGGAGCAGAAGTAGGTCATTCAGCCCTTTGGGTCTGCTCCACTATTCAATGATCATTACTGATATAACAATCCTCAAATCCATTTTCTTGCCTTTTAGACATAACCCTTGATTCCGCCCCACTCCCCACAATTCACCCACCATCCCACACCCCACCCCCCCAACCAATTCAAATCTGTCTACCTCAGCCTCGAACGTACTTAAGGATCCAGCCTTGGTAGTGCTCTGCGGTAAAGAATTCCACAGATTCCCATCTAATGTAAGGAAATATTTCTTCTCATCTCTGACTGAAGTGGATGATCTTTTCCTCAAGAGATTATGCCCTCTTGTCCGAGATTCTTTTACAAGGGGGAAGCAATCTCTCAAGCCCCATAAGACCTTGTCTGTTTCAATGAGATCACCTCTCATTCTTCTACAGGCTCAACCTACTCAACCTCACAATACAGTGTCTCCATATTTGGGATCAGGCTAAGAACCTTCTTTGGACTGCCTACAATGCCAGTATATTTTCCTTAGATAAGGGGTCCAAAACTCTTCACAGTATTCCACCTGTGGTCTGACTAGTGCTTTCTAGAGTTTTAATGAAATCTCCCTACATTTATACTCCAGGCTAGCATTACATTTGCCTTCTCTGTTATCCACTGAACTTGGATGCTAGCTTTTTGTGATTTATGGAGGAGAACTCCCAAATCCTTCAGTTCTACAGTTATCTACAGTCTTTTTCTCATTAATATTCAGCTCCTTTATTTTTCCTACCAAAGTGCATAGCCTCACATTTTCCCACATTATTTTCCATCTGTCAAGTTTCTGCCCACTCACTCAAATGTCTATATCTCACAGACTATTTTTGCTGTCCTCAACAATTACACCCACACCTACTTTTGTGTCATCTGCAAACTTGGAGAAAGTACATTCACTTTCCTCATCCAAATCATTAACATATTTCACAAATAATTGTAGCCCCAACACTGATTCCTGTGACACACATCTAGTTACAGCTTTTTGACCCCATTATCCCAAATCTCTGCCTTCTACTAGTTAGCTAATCCTATATCTATCCTTCAATGTCATAGGCTCTTTTCTTGGTAAGTACCTAAAATGTGGTAGATTGTTGTGCACACTTCTAATATTGCATTGTGACCTGCTGCAGATTCAGAAGAGAATAGGGTAAGTTCCAATCTTAACTAATTTAGACCATCCCCACTTTATTCATTGGTGTGAGGCAGCTGGATTTCAGTTTGACATTCTAGCAGATATTCAACCTTCATAAATTCACCCCATGGAAAGGACTCAGTGGATTTATATATAGTAGAACAGTATAGGATTATACAGAAATTGAGTGTTGCTGAAAAAAGATAGATTTTGTTGAAGCTTCTTGTCCTCATCAGGATAATTTGCAAGAAACATCTTGGAAAGTGAAACTATTTATATGATGTGACAGGAAAGTGCTAATTTGTTGCTAGGTGGTCCATGGTTGGTCATTGCCATGGAGAATGAACCAGTTACGACTAATGATGTCAGCTGGCAAATTTTGTTTAAATTCTAAATGAGGTAGGTTAATTCTGATTGGTAACAGCATTACCCAGTGAAATTAACCAGAGAATGGTTGTCATTTTGTTGAGTTGAAACAAGTGCAGTATTTGTACGTTACCTGATGAGTGTTATATGAAAAGCCTCAACAAAGTTTGTCTTTTCTATAGAAATAGTATTCTAATCAAATACAAATAATATTATAATATATGCAAAAGATAAAGAATCTTGGTATTTCTTGCAGAACTGCAATGTGTTTGTCAAATAAGTCTAATTGAATAATGAAATAAGTCTGATGAGGAAATTCTTTTAGATATTGTGGCTCATTTTCCGACAATACCAATCCGAGAACATATTAAATTAATCTTGTTTCTTGGCATCTATATTTCTTAGAAATCTACTAAAGATATTGATCATGTGTTTGTATATACAAATCCTTCCTGACATTCAACTGTCTGCAGTGACACAGTAGGTGCTGATGGCCCCTGTAGAATATTCACCAATATTAGGCCAACCTTCATTCTCTCCATTCAGGAACACACCATTTAAAAAGTGTCCAGACCCTATTTCTACTCTTTGACGTTTGAATGCGTGATAGCTCATCATGTCAGTTAAACTTGTATCAAACCCTGCCAACATCCTGGAGGTCCTTGTGGATAGGGAGGTGCTGGAGAGGGACATCCTCTTCCTGGAGGACTGGCCGAGGAGACAGCACCACCAGTCCCTGCCAGGCTGTTCCAAGGTGACTGCCTGGGTCGCTGCCATCTCAAGGGAGTGAAGGAGCAGTGCTGTAGGGTGAAGTGCTGTAGAAAGCTCAATAACCTTTTCCATCAGGGTAAGTGTTCCACTATTCTCTCTGCTACCTTACACTCACTCCATCTCTGCCCTGCCCACCACTCTCACTATTGCTGCAATATCTTCCTTCACCCATTCTCCTCCGCTCCTCGGCTTCCCACACGAACAACAGCCTTCTGTGTTGCCTCCTCAGTCCTCACCAACTCTCATTGCCTTTGCTCCACATGTACCAGCACTGACAGCCGAGACAGTCACTGTCATCTCCTCATTCACCCTCTTATTCTCATTGCAGAAGATGACAGCCCATAACAAGGCAGAGAGAGGCCAGGTGGATGGAAGTGTGCTGGTCATCAGGCTCCTCACCCACGATGAGAGAATTCTGGCCCTTGCACAAGAAGGCTGGCATCACTCCTGCGGGGATACCAAAATATCCACGCCCTGCCAGTTGAGTGAGTACTGCCCTGAATATCACTGCCACTCTCCCATTAATCTTGCTGTAATTGTGAGTCATTAGATGCCACTTCTAATCACTGGCTGTGACTTTTTCATATTGCAGGTTCCACAGTATTACCCTTGATTCCAGTGTTGAAACAGCCACCTCCACTGGAAGACCATCCTCACTGTCTGAGGACAAGAGTACAGAGGCCTCAGAGGTAGAACATACAAGGCTACATTCTGTGGCCTCCCATCCCAGACACTGACACCTCAGTGAGAACCATACTGTTAGAGGGGACACCATCTGGTGAGCACACCCCTGCAACAGCACCATAGCTGTATAGAAGTATAAACAGCCCAGGCCTCTGGTGTATAGAGGGCTGCCGGAGACCAGGACCCTGCTCGGCCCCAGGAAAGGACCCTGGGGGTGTCAGCAAACAGGGATGTCCTCTACATGCACAAGGAGGAACAGCTGAGGCAGACAGGCCCATAGGACACAATGGGCCTCACTGCCCAGAAACTTCAATAGAGTACTAAGTCATGTGACCATCTCTTTGCTTCCATTGATAGGTTAGTGATTGTCATTGGGAACCAAGCCTAGAACCCTGAAACACTGCTGGGCACACACACTCCACTACCCCAGCCACTGGGACTTAGGGCCAAGGGCACGACAACAGGGGAATTGAGAACTTTACAACAGTGCCCCTTCCTCATAAGGAAGCAGGTTTGTGTCAGGAAGCATCTAGTCAAAGATACAGTTTCCGATCAGGATACTGCAGAAATGGACAGGCCCTCCATCTCCACCTGACCCATTCTCTTCTAACCCTTCAAAGTTCAAGCCAAGGGGGGTCAACTTTTTCTGGCAAGAAGGCATTTGGCCTGTGTGACCCATCTGGACAGAAGCGCTCCTGGGAATCACTTTGCCAAAGCTCCAGCAACAATAGACTCAACAGTCAAGCAAACTCTCTCCATCCCAGCTGTGGTAACAGGGAGTGCACAAAGATGGACTCAGAGGGAGTGAAAGAAGAAAATGTATTGAGGGCACTTTGGTGTCATGGATGAAGAAGGCCATCTTGTTTTTCACATGTGCTACATAAATGCTGTTGACTATAATTTTCGTGCACTGCTTCATACTCTTTGTGCAGATGCTCAATGCATTGTCACACCATCCCACAGCAGTTCGGATTAAACCAGCTACAATCAGAGGAACAACATGTACACATGGCTTTGTGTATTGCTGCTGGTACTTTTGTCCCTCCTGGAGAAACAGCACTAATGTTTGGATCCCTCTGTACATAAAGGTGTAGCTGCCAAAGAGTTGCCCAGCAGTGGCTGTGCCAAGGAGGTATCTCCTTCACTGAGGGTCAATGGTGCAGAATGGCCAGGATGTACCCATTCTACAGGGCTTTGTGCTAGACCTTTCAGGATCACATTGTTCCTCTTTAAAAGCCCTCCAAACAGCATGTGCTGCATCGCTCCTCTGTCACAGGTCAAGTCACTTACCCCATCCACTCTGAATGTGGTTGCAGCTATTTCCTTCTTGTTGTTCACTTTTGATTTCCAACATGATGGAAGGAGGCAGGGAGTAATCCTCTTCTCGTCGACTCCAGCCTCAGCCTGACTGTGCTAGTGAGCTCCAAACATGCACAACTCCTCCTAACAGCTCATCCCTTCCTACTTCACACTTGCACAAGTTCCCACCCAATCCATATATGTGTGCCAGTGCCTATCTATCCTCCCTGCCCAGACCCAGGCATTTGAGGGGAACATGCCTGGTGTTCTCATTCAAAATCTTGAAGCCAGGGTGCTACTGGCTATTGATATCTCTCCTTCCTCAGTACACTCTTCCCAGATACAGCATGGCCCCTTCAGAAACCTGCTGACCCCTTTCACAACTGCACAACATTCTTCCCAACATGATAAAGTGCCAAAGCTGAGTACCATGGCTACAGCAATAACTTCATCCCCAAGCCCCTTCCTCTTAGTTTTTGAGAATGGACTGGGTGGACTAACAAGGGCTTACTCAATGACCGGCATGATTAGTCCTCCTGAGGAGACCTGACTGCTGCCTGTACATCTCACCAACTGCAAAAGCCCTGTCGCGGGACTGGCTTCTGTGATGCCAACAGACTGACTGTGACCCACTCCCTGAATTATAGAGGCAAGGACCCTCTGAGAGAAATTCCCCTACTGGACTGTGGCCAATCCCTGGACTAATATGGGAAGCTGCCATTGACTTATTGAGAGGTGCCTCCAAGAAGTCCATTGAAGTCTACCCCTCTAATAGTTGGATACATAGTAGCCTGCCTACTGCATGTGCAGTGTTTTTTCCGTACCAGAAAGTGTAGACCCTCTAGACTGAGGACTGCTGAGCAGGAGGCAAGCTGCCTGGTCACGTGACTGCATTAATGGGCACAGCAAGGCTAGACAGAATAGAGATGTGGTGAACAAGCATGTAGACACTTAGTGAATGAACATTAATAGACCAAGCAAGCATCCCTCCTGTTCACCGTGCCTTCGATAAGGTACTGAGTGTGTTTGTAAAGAAAACCCACACTTTCAGGCTTTTTGTCCATCGCTTGTTGAATATATTTAATGATTGCCCGCTTAAAAGCTCTAAGTTGGAGGCAAGTCGGGAAGGCAATACATGGGCTTTCTCACCCTGAACTTAATCAGGGAAAGGTGGGAAATTGCTACCCACCAATCTCTGCATTCTGTCCTCTGTCTCTTATATTGACTTTTATCTGTTTTTCTAGATTATTTCATATTCTTCCATTTTGATTCTGATCATTTGTTCCATTTGAAATTAGGCTCATGGACCTGTAGTTATAAATTTACTCCTGTATTCTTCTTGAATTTGATGAATATATTAATCCCTTTCTAGTCTATCACAACCTTGGATGTAGGATTGCTCGTTGAGCTGACATGACCTTCTCTCACTAGTATCCTCACATACAGATGAGGAAAGACACCACTTTGACTGGGACAACACATCCATCCTAGGATAAGCCAAACAAAGATACACACAAGAATTCCTAGAAGCATAGCATTCCAACCGGAACTCTATCATCAAACACATCGAGTTAAACCCCATCTACCACCCCCTGAGAAAAGGAACAGGAAGTGACTGCACCACAGGAAATAACATCATCATAGAAAATGACATCACCAACCCAAAGAAACCTAAACATATAAATAGAAAGTAGATTTTCAGCATTGCTTCGCATGAGGTCCATTGAAGATGTTATCTATTAAGGTAATGAAACGTCTGGAAATGAACCTTTCAGCTTAGCGAGCAAACCTACACCCAAAACCTCAACCTGAGCTACGGATCTTCTCAAAACCCACTATCACAACCTCTTGACAGTTCAATGGATCCTTCGAAATGACTAGCCATACTCTCTCTATACCTTGTCTCATGCTTCTATAAGATACCTGGGTTGTAAGTTATTCTGCTTCACATGTAAGGTTCCAGAGCACAGATAATGTGTATTTGAAGCTAAATCCCATCCTGTTGTATTCCATCTTGGTAATAATATTCAAACAATAGTTGGGTAGACATTGAGAAAATTGCTCACCCAGAAATTATACCTTCCAGGCTCTCTCCGCTTGATGCAAGTATCCATTACTAAAGCAAAATTACAATTTTAACTGAGCAGAAATGTTGTGACTATTTGTAAATTGGCTAAAAGATATAAATAATAAGAAATCTAGTCAATAAAATGGTTTACTTTAAATCATCTCAGTGGATCTCATTTTTCATTTAAATGCATGTGACTTAGTTTGAAGATTTTCCAAGTGTATTCTTTGATATTTCCTCCCCTTCATGATAAGGGGTCCCTTAACACGAAACTAAACAGAAATAAATTTGCAATGGAGCATTGTGTTGATGCTTCAATGTATCGTTTGAGAGGTGAATCGAACTTCTCACATACCAATCCCTGATCACAGCTGTCCTGTAAGAAACAAGGATTAAAACAATTCGAGTGCCTCTGTCCACTGATAAAGGGCCAATTCAAACAGAAGAATACGTATAACCTGTCATTTGTCTCATAAGAGACACAGTAAACCATCTGTTTCTCCTAGTGATCAGCAAACATACCACAGCACTAATTACAAGCAGAAAAGGGGTAAGCCCAGAGCTTTGGTAAATACTCTTCCAAGGAAGGCACTTATATTAATAGTAATGACCTTCCCCTGAACCACAATGTAAACAAGACATGTAATTCCATTGTGATTTTCTGGTGAAATATCTTTATATAAAGTAATCATACTTTTACAATGTAAAGGTTGCCATTTGCAAAATATGCTTTTGTAGATAATAGTGATATTTGCCTTTGCTGCATAATCTATATAGACATACTGAAATACAAGGCAGAATCCTGTCCCCATCTCAGTGTAAATTTGTGTGTAGTTGGCAGCCGAGGAGCTATTTAATCAGATGGGAAGTTGGTAGGTCGAAACTCTGCCACCTTCTTGTCTCCACTTGACTATGTCTCTGGTGGGATAGTCAGTAGATGACCTTCCTGTCCCACCACTTTTTGAGATGCTTAAATACCACATAAGGGTCACATCTTGTTGCTGTTGTTAATAACTCAGCATTGGGTGGGAGGGGGGGGGGGGGGTCATCATGTAGGGACCACAATGCAGCCTTCTGGGGCACGAGAGACAGCACATCATTCAAAAGCAATCAGCCCTTGCTACTGATCTCCCTTCCCCATGACCCTAACCCTGGGACTGCTCTCTTACTGTCACTCACCTTTGGTTGGGATCCAATGATGATCCTCTTCTTTGGGTGGGGTCTCAGCCAACTGCAGTCAATACCACCCAAGTGGTGCTGCCATTCATTAAAACCTCTTGCCTCTGATAGACTGGCAGCTCTAGGCACACTGGGTCAGCCCACTGTTGGCCTGTCAAGTACCTGAGCAGTACATGATGTGGCAGGTCCTTCCACAAATAGTCAATATGGGGTTCCCGCCAATTCCCCAACTGCCAATTGACGCCCAGTCGTCTCTGGAGGTTTTTGATCATAGTCACACCTATAATTACTAATGGAAGGTAAACTCATGCTATAATTAGCATTGCTTAAAGGTGATTTTGTATCCTTTTAAAGATTTATCAGCAATAATGCTTTCCTCATGTACTTCTCAATGTCAGCTCTGCTAATGAATTTGTTTTGCCAAATAAATCAGCAGCTGTAAGACTTAGCTCATATTTTAACAAACAAGAATTGGAAGCCTACAGAACATTCATGATGATGAATAAAAAACTCCAAGGTTTCTTTCCCCTAATCTATATGTCAACATCATGTCAGTTTCATTAATACAAAATCGATCAGTGTCCATTGTGGCTCTCCATATTTTGAATCAAGGCTATCATTGAAATCATTGAAGTACTAACAAATTTAAAAATAAACAGCACCAAATTGATAGAATTGTTTTCAAAAACTCAACATGAGAAAGAAGAAATATTATTTTCCAAACATCCCAGCTCTGCTTTAACAAAAACATGGAAATGTAAACTGCAAAATATAGCTGATAATGTAGGCTTTAACTCACAATAGATAACAAATCTCCTTTAAGACAAACACCAACATAAAGCTTGAAAGGTCAGTGTTAATGCATTTTACTGTAATCTGGGGTTATTTGTATAAAGATTTTAGCTCAGTTCACGGAAAGTGTCAGAATAAAGGCAGATGATTTAATTTTGATTATTTTAAAGGATTACAGTTTACAGTGAGATCTCTGTAGATACCAGGCAGAGCCTATCATGGTTATCTCACATGGGATTGAACATAATTGAGTCATGTTCAGTGTTAAGCTATTACTAATGCTGATTTGCAATGCTAATATAGCAGAGACAGCTGTCACTGGGAATTAAATATGATCATTCAAAGCCTGGAATAAATGAGGTTGCTATTATCTTCTGGCCTCGCAGCAGTCTGCTTGAGAACATGAATAAATGATACAGTCTCAATGACTGCTGTACAGTATTGTAACTGTGGCTTAGAAATCAAAAATAAAAGAACTGTTCTTGAGCAAAAGGTAGCCACATAGAGACAGGAACAGAATCAGCAGCACTGTTAAACCCCATTGACCACATACTGCATGATAAACAACATAGAAGATCACACTACAGCAGCTGCTCTGTGCCTAGCGCATACATGTAATCCTAGGCAGTTTGCCAATTTAACAAAATAGGTTGTTATAACATTAACAATGACTAAAGAAATAATCTTTCTTTGGGAATGCTGTAAACTAGACTCTGTTTGCATTGAGTAGCACTAATAAGACATATGTTGCCAAAGAAATTAAATCCTGTCGATACAATTGAGGGGATTTGACTACCTTGGTTCCCTTTAATTTAAAATTTGGTTTGAATAGTAAGGAAGTCTTCACACACTTAGATTATTAAAAGATTTTTCTTAGCTGTTTGGTTTTAGTCAGTAAAAGGATTGTACACAAGAGAAGTGCATATGACAAAATGCTGTGAGTCTTAATTATTTATCTTTTCAATGAGACATTAAATTGTCTCACTTTTCTTTCTGGTAATGATATAGAAAGTAGAACGTTTGTCCAGTGACCCAGTTAACATTTCTTCCTGAACCAACGCACCCCAAAAAAAACGGAATAACCGGTCAACATCTCATTATTGTTTATTGGACCTTGTGGACAGATTATTAAGTTTGCCAGCAGAAACAATTTTTTTCCTTGCGTGCTGATAATTTTGATCACTTGCATAACTGTTTTCTGAGGAAGAGTCAGTCAACCTGAAACGTTAACTCTGATTTCTCTCCACAGATGCTGCCAGACCTGCTTAGCTTTTCCAGCAAATTATATTTTTGTCTCCGATTTACAGCATCTGCAGTTTTTCTGGTTTTTAGTTTATTCCCCTTCATCAGTCATCCTCTCCCTTCTGCAAATGTGTGAAAATGCCTGAAGAAGGAAGACTGAGAAGCAGCATTCTGATCAGCAATAGAATCATCTCAGCAAACTCAGTTGACAGGGACCACTGAACTGTCTTTCTCTCTGCCCATAACATCTATTTTTTTGTATCTGTCTGTATGTATGTGAAACAGGGAAATTTCTAAATGGGCTAGTTTTAACTAGTAGAGTTATATGTTGACGTTTCAGCATTGTTTCTCTGTAGCTAGAATCTTTTTATTTCTAGTAAAGAGCGATTCTTGATAAGTACAGAAATCTGGTTAGCATTCATTCTGGATCTTTGGAATTGACAAACATTGGCCAAATCCTGGATTTGTTGAGTCTCAGTCTTGTGCCCAAGTTTCCAGAATGACTTTATACAGATGCATTCTTTGCACTTCCTAAACAAAACTATCAGCTTAAAGTGAATGAGAGGCAAGTCAGAGTGAAAGGAAGGATGTGCATAAATAGATTGATTTTCTGAATGTTTCACCGTATAGCAGCAGCTCATAACTACTGCACACTGTAGCCCAGACATTTGTGCATGATTGCATTTCAATCCAAACACTGAATGTGCCCTGCAGGCTTCCTACAAAATCATTATCAGGCCTCCTCCCTTGGTTGCCCTTTTCAAAGCCATAAACAACAATAGCCAGCTTTCAATTTATCAGAACATTCTCTCTGCTCGTCTACACTTCAAAATAACATTCACTGATTTCTATTCTCTTAAATTTTCTTGTATCATTCATTTATTCATTCTCTGGCCTTGCAACCTATTTTACAGCAATTGTCTTAAACATACAGAACAATTGTAGGCCGTTCAGCCTATCAAGACTATTCTGTTGGTCAGTTATGGATCGTGGTTGATATGCACCTTGCTTTAGCAGTCTTGTTTGTTGACAATTCTAGAATGTATCCACATTGCCATTTGCAGTTGCTGTGAGTGTGTAGCTGGCTAACAACCTGAGGACAAAACTTATGGTAATTCATCATAATCCATAGGGATGCTTACAAATCTCACAAACTAATGAGGAATAAATGACCAGTGTATTAACAGCCTGCTGATATATAAGAATATCTGGTTAGAAAGATAGATTTGGCAAAGAAATAAGTGTAAGAGATAAGCTAAGACATACATATTAAAAACACTTATAAATAAATCATGAAAAACCTCGATAGCAGGTAGCAGGGAAAGGATATGCCTAAGAGGGAATATAGAAACAATTGCGATTAATTTAATTAGTGCTTGGCACAGACAATATAAAGGTGTAAACAGAAGTTTAATTACTAAAAAGGAGACCTGGAAAGACAAATAGCAACATCACACCTGGGCATGAAAGTAAAGCATTAATTATAAGAGAAACCATCCAACAGATAAGAATGGCAAAAACTCTTGAAACTGGGATAAAACAACACAAAATGAAAAAAAAAGAAACATTTTACTGATAACTGTTTAAGGGAGGATTCTTTTGAGACTGAAAGAATAAGAAAGAAATGGAAGGAATATCCAGATATGAAAATGAACCACCTTTATTGATCAAGATTTAATGAAGGACTCTTTTAAGATTGTAAAACTACAGGAAAGATTAGATTCCCTACAGTGTGGAAACAGGCCCTTCGGCCCAACCAGTCCACACCGACCCTCCGAAGAGTAACCCACCCAGACCTGTCCCCCTCTGACTAATGCACCTAACACTATGAGTAATTTAGCATGGCCAATTCACCTGACCCACACATCTTTGGACTGTGGGAGGAAACCGGAGCAAACCCATGCAGACACGGGGAGAATGTCCAAACTTCACACAGTTACCCGAGGTTGGAATCGAACCTGGGACCCTGGTGCTGTGAGGCAGCAGTGCTAAACCACTAAGTTAACACTGAGGAATATTTTTTAAAATTACTCACAACTTCATAAAAAAATCTTCACTGAAAAGTTAGGGAATAATACAGCAACATATAAAAGGAACTGATCAGAAGGTTAATAGAATTGTAAACCAGGAGGAGTCAAATTAACATAAAAACACAACCCTTGTACAGAAATATCAGAACTATTAATACTCCTCGAATAATACCCCTTATATAATAAAGGCATTTTTGGTCATTGGAAAATATATCTTACATGTTTGGTGCTTTAAGGTAAAATTCTACTCGAAACGTTGATGGATATTCAATTCTCAGATTTTGTTAGATAATTTATTTTTAGCTATTCTTAGATATGCTTAGATATTCTTTGAATAGTTCTAAAATGGATTCTATTAGATTTGACATTACACCTTTTGATGATCTTTGACATAGCATTATACCTATGTATAAGGCTGTAGGATGTACAAGCAGAAATGAGCCATCAAGTCTGCTTCGCTATTCAATGAAGCCATTGCTAATCCTCAACTCCACTCTCCTGCCTTTTCCCTGTAACCCGTGATCCCTTACTGATTAAAAACTGATCTATCTTAGCCTTGAGTATATTGAAAGACTCAGCCTCTCCAGTCTCCTGTGGTAAAGAATTCTACAAATTGACTATTCTCAGACAGAAGATATTCTACTACACCTCTGTTCTAACTGGGCAACTCCTTATCCCTCTGGTCCTAGATTTTCCCACAAGTGGCAACAACCTTTCTGCATCAATCCTGTCAAGTCCTCCAGGAATCTTATATGTTTCAATAAGTCTGCCCCTCATTCTCCCAAACTCCAATGATTGCAGGCCAAAGCTTCTCCTCATAAGAAAACCTCTTCATGCTTGCAGTCAATCTATTGAATCTTCTCTGGATAAACTCCAATGCCAGTATACCTTTCCTTGAATAAGGAGACCAAAACTGTTCACAATATCCTGGGTGTTGTCTAACTAATACTTTGGATAGTTTTAGCAAGACTTCTGTATTTTTATACTCCATTCCCTCTGAAATAAAGGCCAACAGTCCATCAGCCTTCCCTATTACCTGCTGAACTTGGCTGCTAGCTTTTTGTGATTCATGCACTAGGACTTCTAAATCCCTCTCTGCTGCATTTTTCGGCAATCTTTTTCCATTTAAATAGTACACAGTTACCCTATTCATCCTGCCAAAGTGCATAATATCACATCTTCCTACATTATATTCCATCTGTCAAGTTTCCCCCACTCACTTAACCTGTCTACATCCCTCCACTGGCTCCTTATGCCATCTCCACCATTTGCCTTCCCATCTATTTCTGGGTCATCTGCATACTTGGCAAAAGTACACTCACTTCCACTGTCCCATTTGTTAATACATATTACATATAACTGTGGCCCCATCACTGATCCCTGTGCATTCCACTAGTTACAGGTTACCATCCTACAAATGTTCCCCTTATCCCAATTTTCTAGTCTTCTATTAATTAGGCAATCTTTTATCCATGCAAATATACTACCCCTTACCTTATTGTATCAAGTAGCTTAATAGGTATATCTTATCAGCCACATTTGGAAATCCATTTATTTAATATATCCACTGTTACACTTTTATCTGTCTTGTTACGTCTTGAATTAATTATTTAAAAAATGTAAAATGAAGTGCTTTCCCCTTCATTAAGCTATGCTGATTCTGCTTAATCATAGAACATAGAACAATACAGCACAGAACAGGCCCTCCGGCCCTCGATATTGCGCCGACCTGGGAATTAATCTAAGCCCATTACTGGACGCTATGCCATCATCATCCACATGCTTATCCAAATACTGTTTAAATGCCCCGAATTTGGCTGAATTAACTACATTGGCAGGCAGGGTATTCCATGCCCTTACCACTCTCTGAGTAAAGAACCTGCCTCTGACATCTGTCTTAAAACTATCACCCCTCAATTTGCAGCTATGCCCCCTCGTACAAGCAAACATCATCATCCTAGGAAAAGGACTCTCACTGTCCACCCTATCTAATCCTCTGATCATCTTGTATGTCTCTATTAAATCCCCTCTTAGCCTAAGGCCTTTGCTCCAGACCAGGCAACATCTTGGTAAATCTCATCTGCATCTTTTCCAATGCTTCCACATCCTTCCTCTTATGGGCCGACCAGAACTGCACACAGTACTCCAAGTGAGGCTGCATTAGCATCTTGTACAGTTGCAGCATGACATCACGGCTCCAGAACTCATTCCTTCTACCAATAAAACCATATGCCTTCTTAACAGCACTATCAACCTGAGTGGTGATTTTCAGGGATCTATGTACATGAACACCAAGATCCCTCTGCGCATCCACACTACCAAGAATCTTTCCATTGACACAGTATTCTGCCTTCCTGATATTCTTCCCAAAGTGAATCACCTCATATTTATTTGCATTGAACTCCATTTGCTGCCTTTAAGTCCAGTTCTGCAGCTTATCCAAGTCTCCCTGCAACCTGCAACATTCTTCCACACTGTCCACCATTCCAACAACTTTAGTATCATCTGCAAACTAACCCATCCACTTATGCCTGCATCCAAGTCGTTTATAAAATTGACAAACAGCAATGGTCCCAAAACAGATCTTTATGGCACACCACTAGTAACCAGACTCCAGGCTGAATATTTTCCATCAACCATTACTCATTGTCTTTTTACAAAAAGCCAGTTTCACATCCAAATTGCTACCTTCAATCCCATGCCTCCACATTTTCTCCAATAGCTGAACATGTGGAATCATATCAAAGGCTTTACTGAAGCCTATGTACACCATGTCAACTGCCCTACCCTCATCCACATGCTTGGTGACCTTCTCAAAAAACTCAATGAGGTTTGTGAGACACAACCTGCCCTTGATGAATCCATGTTAACTATTTACAATCAAGTTATTGCTTGCAAAATGATTATAAATTCTATCTCTAATAATCCTTTCCAAAACCTTTCCTACAACAGACGTAAGGCTCACTGGTTTATAATTACCTGGGTCATCTCTACTGCCCTTCTTGAACAAGGGCACAATTTGCAATCCTCGAGTCCTCTATTACTAAATCTGTAGACAATGACGACTCAAAGATCAAGGCCAAAGGCTCTGCCACCCTATCCCTAGCTTCCCAGAGAACTCTCAGAAAAATCCCATCCAGCCCAGGGGACTTATCTACTTTCACACCCTCTCGAATTGATAACACCTCCTGTTTACTAACCTCAATCCTTTTCTAGTCTAATAGGGGTATCTCAGTCTTCTCTACAATATTCTCCTTCTTCTGAGTGAAAACAGATGAGCAATATTCATTGAGCACCTGTCCAGACTCCACAGGGTCCACACAAAACTTCCCACTGCTGTCTTTCACAGGCCCTATTCCTACCTTAGTCATCCTTTTATTCCTCACACACCTATAGAAAGCTTTAGGGCTCTCCTTTATTGTACCTGCTAAAGACTGCTCATGTCCCCTCCTTGCTCTTTTTAACTCTCTCTTTAATTCCTTCCTAGCTACTCTGTAACTCTCCATCACGTCATCTAAACCATCTAGCCTCAATGCCACATAAGCTTCCCTCCTCCACTTAGGAAGAGATACAATTTCTTTAGTAAACCACAGTTCCCTTACCTTATCACTTCCTCCCTGCCTGAAAGGGACATACCTATCAAAGACACACAATATATGTTCCTTAAACCAGCTCCACATTTCGATTGTCTCCATCCCCTGCATTTTGCTGCCCCATCCTACATCTCCTAAGTCTTGCCTAATCACATTATAATTGCCCTTTCCCCATCTATAACTCTTGTCTTGTGACATGTACTTTCCATCACTAAATTAAACGTAACTGAATTATGGTCACTCTCTCCAAAGTGCTTACCTATTACCAACTACCAGATCCATTGTGGCCTCCCCTCTTGTCTGTCCTTTGACATACTGTCAGGAAACCCTCCTGTACACATTGGGCAAAAACTGATCCATCCAATGTACTAGAGTTATAGCATTTCCAGTCAATGTTGGGGAAGTTAAAGTCTCCCATAATGACCACCCTGTTCCTTTCACTCCTGCTCAGAATCAATTTGCCAATCCTCTCCTCCACATCCCTGGAGCTTTGCGGACGCCTATACAAAACTCCCAGCAGGGTGATCTCTCCTCCCCTGTTTCTAACCTCAGACCATACCACCTCAATACATGAGTCCTCGTCAAAGGTTCCTTCAGCCACCGTTATACTGTCCTTGACTAACAAAGCAACATCTCTTTTACTATTTTCCCTGAACTTAATGAAAGATATAAACCCTGGAATCTGCAACATACAACCCTAACCTTGCTCTATCCATGTCTCAGAAAAGGCTACAACATTGAAGTCCCAGGTAACTATTCATGCTGCAACTTCACCTACCTTCTTCTGGATATCTTGGGCATTGAAGTAGACACACTTCAAACCAGCTTACTGTCTGCCAGCACACTCCTGTGACTGTGAAATCCTGTCCACGTTCTCCCTACTCTCATCCTCCTGTGTACTGGAACTACGACACAGATTCCCATCCCCCTGCTGAGCTAGTTTAACCCACCCGAATAGCACCAGCAAATTTCCCACCCAGGATGTTAGTACCCCTCTGGTTCATATGATGTATTTCTAAATGCTCTGCTATTACAACTTTTTAAGGGACCATTAACATTTTCTCACTAACAGATATTAAGCTAATTGGGCAATAGTTAGCAGTTTGTTTGTGTCCTTCCCTTTTTGAATAAGGGGTTACAATGGCAGTTTTCCAATTTTCTGGGACTTCTCCAGAATCTAATGAGTCCTAAAAGATTACTACCAGCACATCCACTATTTTTGTAGCTACTTTCTTTCATGTCCCACAATGCAACACATCAGATCCAGGGGACGTATCTGCTTTTAAACCTTTTAGTTTCTCAACTGCATTTTTTTAGTGATAGCTTTTGTATTTATTTCCTCTTTCCCTATTGCTCCAAGCTTAGTAAGTATTTTTAGCAGGTTGTTAGTATCTTTTACCATGAAGACTGCCCTAAAGTATTTATTCAACTCCTCTCTGCCCTTTCCTGATTTCCCATTATGATTTTCCCCCTTCTCATTTGCAAAGGGACTGATGTTTAGTTTGGTCTCTCTGTTCCTTTTAAGATATTTAAAGAAGCTCTTGCTATCCATCTTGCTATTGCTATAAGTTTATCCTCAAAGTTTATCTTGTCCCTAATTTAATTTTTAGTGATCTTTTGTTGATATTTAGAACTTTCCTAATCCTCTGGTTTACCACAAATCTGCCAAATTGTATATTTTTCTTTCAATTTGACGCTCTCCGTAACTTTTCTGGTTAACTATGGTTGAATTAACCCCTTACTGGAATATGTCTTTGCTGTGAGCCATGATGTATTTTCCAAAAAAGTCAGCCTTTGTTCCTCAATACTTTGACTGTTAAACTCCTTTCCTAGTCCACTCACTCTTGAAATTATCCTTATTTAAGTTTAACACAATTATTTCTAATCCATGTTTCTCACTCTCAAGCTTTTACTCCAAGGTAATTTAGTAAACCTGTCTCAGTACTTATTACTAGATTCAAAATAGTCTCGTCCCTAGTGAATCCACAACATATTGTTTGATTAAACTTTCTCAAGTACACTTTATGAATTCTTCCTCAAAGCTACCTCTGTCTAAATGACTGTGCCAATCTATATGACTGATTATTGTACTACCTTTTTTTACAGTCTTCATTGTCTCCTGATTTATTCTCTGTCCTACAGAAAAGCTATTACTACTACCACTGTCTGCTTCCCTTTGTTACTTCTCACCTTCCACCTATATTAGATTAGATTAGACTCCTTACAGCATAGAAACAGGCCCTTCGGCCCAACAAGTCCACACTGACCCTCCGAAGAGTAACCCACCCAGACCCATTTCCCTCTGATTAAAGTAGCTAACACTATGGGCAATTTAGCATGGCCAATTCACCTGTCCTGCACATCTTTGGACTGTGGGAGGAAACCGGAGCACCCGGAGGAAACCCAAGCAGACATGGGGAGAATGTGCAAACTCCACACAGACAGTCACCCAAGGCTGGAATCGAACCTGGGAGCCAGGTGCTGTGAGGCAGCAGTGCTAACCACTGAGCCACCATGCCAGCCCCATATGGATTCTGATTCAAGATCACTTCTTGCCATTGTACTTGTTGAGTCCTACACTAATGAAACTACCACACTGCTCTTTCCTTCGTGATTTCAAAATGTCACATACCCCTGGATATTTATTTCCCAGCTTTGTTCTGTAGTGAATCTGTGGAATTCTCAGCTTATCTCCTATTAACTATGTCTCTGTAATGGCTATAAGATCATACCTATTAATCTCAATTTGTATCATCAATTAATTTATTTTGTTCCACGTACAGAATGGACACAAGTACAAAGTACTTGATTTTGCCTTTTTACCATTACTTCCCCTTTGGCCTTATTTAGTACATTTTCACATTTGTACATTTTGTTCCTTCCTGTCCCTCTCTGGGTTTGGTTACCAAAATAGCTGCTCGGAGTTGCTGCCATATCCTTTTGCTTTGCAAGCTTACATTTATCCTCTCCAAAACGCTCCTCCCACTAAATTAGTTTCAAGCTCTCTTTGATTCACCAGCACACTGGACCCAGGACTGTTCAAATGATGCCTGTCCCACTGGAACAACTGTCTTCTACTCCAGTACTGCAGCCAGGACCCCTGAACTGAAGCCCATTCCATCCATATCAATCTTTGAACCACTCATTTAACTTGTTAACTTTAACAACCCCATGCCAGTTTGCCAATGTTCAGGTAGTAATCCATGTAGCTGCTTTGCAAAACTGTCATATCCTTTTACTTTGTAAGCCTCTTAGGGTCCTCTTCAAAGCACTTAAAGTATATTACTTGTTCATTTCTACTAATAAATTTGTAGTATTAGTAAATCGTCTCATCTAAGCTTTTACTGTTACAACTAAACTAAACCTGAATTTTTCATATACTTAAGGGGGAAGTGTATTTTCTGAACAGAAAATTTTTGGATCTTTAAAATAGCTGCAACCTTTATAGCATTGCTAAGGCTTTTAAAAATTAAGGACACTATTTTGGGGATGGTTATGTAAATTTTACAATATTTATTTAAAAACATTAAAGAACTTTAAAATGTTTGTGATACTGACTAGCTGGAAGTCAGAAGTTATCAGGAAAATATAATTGACCTCAATTAACTCGAAAAACTCAAATGTCTTTAAATCATTTCAGACTGGCCTTATAATCCAGTCAGGTGTAGTATCCCAGTCCCAGACCTTGACTGCTGGCCTATTTAATTATGAGCTGCCAATAGCTCACTTCCCACACCATTGATCTGGGCAAGTGGGAACAGTTGGGTGATATCCAATATTTGCTTGAAAGGATTTTCTCTGCCTCTTAACTGTCATGGTACCTTCCAAGGCATCCAGGTTCTGAGATGGATCACCCACATTGGATCTAGGTTAGCTAAGAGTCTAGGGGTTATATGACTGGTAACACTCATTCCATCCATTTCTGTCTGCTACCAGGTCCCCCGTGATATGTTCCAGGATGGGAGTAGGCGTCCTCAGACTCACAATTCAGATTCACAATACATAGGTTACTCCAGGGTCCACATCACGATCTTGACACCACTTCACTCAAGCCATAATACACCAATACAACACCACTGAGTAAGCCACTTATCTCCACATCATTCACTCTGGCCTCAAATAACCCCTCTCTGAGAATGACTTTCTGAGGTTGACCTCCTCCAACACTTCTGCTAATGGTCCAATGATATATATGCACTCACCTGTGTCAAGCCACTTGATGACTGTTGAGGGTTCAGGATCCCAGACATCTTGTATAATGCTGGAAAGTGTGGCTCTGGAAAGGCACGGCAGATCAGGCAACATCCAAGGAGCAGGAGAGTCGACATTTCGGGCATATGCTCTTCATTCTTGATGAAGGGCTTATACCCAAAATGTCAACTCTTCTGCTCCTTGGATGCTGCCTGACCTGCTATCGCATTCCAGCACCACACTTTTTTGACTCCGAACTCCAGCCCCTCAGTCCTCACTTTCTCTCATCTTGTATCACGCTCCTACCCAATATTCTAATTCTTTCCTTGTGCTCCTTTGAATGTCAATCTCCTCACTACCTCTCTCTCAGTTTGTTTGGACATCAGCTTGAAAAACTAGCTCAGCCTGGTGTGACACTTGGTGATCACACATTGACTTGAGCATCTCTACCTGAAGACCAAGGAGAATGATCTCCAGGAAAGACTGAGTCTCAGCCAAGGAAGGGAATGTGTGGAAAGTCGCCCCTGGCTGAGTGTGGGTGATATTTCAACACAAACCAGATCCAGAAGGTACTCAGGATCCTTTTGTTTACTCTCAAGAGGCAAGATGCCTGGACAGTCATGTAGAGTACAGTTAAACCATTAAGACTGTCCATTACTCTCGAGATGATACAGAATAGTGTGGCAATGTGAAGAGATCTGGGTGAGGGGCGTGACATGAATCAGCTTACGCTCCTCAGCCAGGTGCTCATGGGAAAACCAGTGGCTGACAGTTGACACTTCTACTTCTTCTTTGCAAAATTTCATGGCCTCTGCAGGGGAAATCCCTATTGCTGTAAATAAGACTGAGCTTCTTCCTGAAAGCACTTTGCCACCCTCTTGGCTTTCAGTGGGAGGCCCAACTAGTTTATCATAGAACCATAGAATCCGTACAGTGTGAAACAGGCCATTTGGCCCAACGAGTCCATACCGACTTTCCAAAGAATAACCTACCCAAACCCATTCCCCAATCCTATTACTTTACACTTACCCCTAACTAATGCACCTAATGTACACATCCCTGAACACTACGGTCAATTTAAGGTCTGGTGAGGAGAAAAGGCCAGTACACTGTATGGGGCCAGTGTGCATGATGTTAGAACTGGCAGTGGCTGTCAAATGCAGTCTTGTTTAAATGTCACAAGTCTAAGACATTTTAAAGCATCCTTTGGTTGATATCAACCTAGTGACTTACTATGGAATTAGAACAGAAAGGAATAGCATTTTTGCTGTGTATCAATCCGCTCTGCCTGCATTTTAATGCCTAAGGTCTATCTTGATGTCTGTGTTGGCAGTCACCTCCCTGATGGTTACCTCTTTCCTGATTCTAGGACTCCATTCTTTCCTATGATTCAGCGGAACAGTGGCACAATGGTTAGCACCGTTGCCTCACAGCGCAGGAGCCAGGTTTGATTCCAGTCTTGCTTGACTGTGTGGAGTTTGCATGGGTTTCCTCCAGTGCTCCAGTTTCTTTCCATAGTCCAAATTTGTGCAGGCTAGGTGGATAGGCCATGCTAAATTGCCATGTAGCGACTGGAGATATGCAGGCTAGGATGAATTAACCTGGATATAGGAATAGAATGGGGGTGCTGGATCTGGGTGAAATGCTGTTTGGAGCGTCAGTGCCAACATGATAGGCCAAGCTATCTCTTTTCGATTTTATGATATATTCATGTTCTTTGAAGAAAGGTAATGGATGATTTGTCACTATTAATCTCTTTAATTCTGTTTGGACATTCCCATTCCTCACTGCTTCTATTAGGCGTCCTTCAGTATCCTGTGTCTGGTCAATTCAAGGAAGGGTCCTGGAGAATGATGCATTTGATCAATTCACCAGTTCCAGAGATGTGGAAACCAGGTCCTCCCCTTTGTTTGCTTATAATCATTAGACCTCAGCTGTAACCATGTCAGGCTACTGTGGTCCCCAACGCCCTTGTGAGTGCCTCAAACTTCTGCTGTGGGCATCTTAGAATATCTGTACCTCTTCCCGCTATTTTCCAATGGGCTTTTCCATTATGAATGTCATCTGCCCACTCACATTGACGACAGAACCAGCTGAGCATCCCCAGTCTAGTCTTCAATTGCCTGATCATCAAGTCACAGAGTCACAGAGTCACAGAGATGTACAGCACAGAAATAGACCCTTCAGTCCAACTCATCCATGCTGACCAGATAGTGTTTCTGGTCATCCCCTGTCCAGCTTGTTACTCATCAGAAAGTTGAATAACTGGCCTGGAGTACTACTTCCTATCTTGGTAATGTGAAGGGAATGCACACAGGGAGCAGATGCAAGGGTTTGGTCTAAAGGCCTGATTCTCTCTGCCATGAACTGAGAGCAGCTTCAGCCTCCATCACAGAAATTGATCGATTCCTCTACCATCTGCTCAAACTCAGCCAGGCACTTTTCAATATTGTTTGTCATGACCGGATTAGAGACAAAAAGAACTGCAGACGCTGGAATCCATGGAAGACAAGCAGGAGGCTAGAAAAACATAGCAAGCCAGGCCGCATCAGGAGGTGGAGAAGTCGATGTTTCAGGTGTAAGCCTTCTTCAAGGTTGGGGGGTGAGTGTAAGGGGAGCTGAAGATAAAAGTGATGGCAGGGTAGGGTGGTAAAGTGTAGATACTATGGAATCCTGCCAACTATACTGGAAATGTATCAGGAAACTGAAGCACATAGATGACCCAAACATCAGAAGTCAGATTTTCTGGCTCAGCTGGTTTCAGCTCATTACAAAGAGCAAGGTAAATTAAGGATAACTAAGGAATATGTACTCTATCTACATGGAATTACATTCTGAGGAGTTTTATTTTTGGTTGATTCTTCTCCGTTCCCATCAGTCCTCTCTTCATCTTTTCCAGCAAGACTCCATTCAACTATTGCAGCAACCTTTATTGCCACCAACTACTGTGGATGTTGAAAATCAGAAATGAAAATAGAAATTGCTGGAAAAGCTCAGCATGTGTAGAGAGAAATCAGAATTAACATTTTGAGCCCAGTGACCCTTCCAAGCTTCCCATGTTGGAATCAGACACATCCCAAAAATGTCTCAAGCAGGATGCCAAGCCTATTTACTTGGTTGCAAAGTCCTTACGCCAGCTCACAGAAATTCTCTCTTCAGTTTTTGGAATACAAAGATTCCATAAATAATTCCTTATTCTGCAAGCATTTTGATGTTCACACAAAGTACAAACCATCTGTCAACATCCTTGCACTAGAGCACATTCACAACTACAGTACCTGCATGTCAAGATCTAAGGGTACAATTTTAACGTCCAATTCAAACCAGGTTCACAACGACTATTCATGATATTCTTTGCAGAGTTTCAAATCCAGCTTAGAGCAAAGAGATTCCTCAAGTTGGCGAAAGTGAAGACTGCAGATGCTGGAGATTAGAGTCGAGATTATGGTGCTGGAAAAGCACAGCAGGAAGGGCTTTTGCCCGAAATGTTGATTTTCCTGCTCCTCGGATGCTGCGTGACCTGCTGTGCTTTTCCAGCACCACACTCTAGGTTCCTCAAGTTGCTCACCCCTTTTCTCAAGTGTGGTCTCCACATTAAAGGAGTTTAAGCTATGAATGAAAGGTGACCTGACAGTTGAACAATATGTTTTACCCATTTGATGTACGCTTAAGAAATAATGACCAGGTTGACTGCTTGTGACATGAAGCTCTGTATAGTCCAAATCCAAGTAATAAGTGGTTAGCAAATAACCAGCTATTTGTTCTGAATTTCACTTTTTGGAACATAGTTTAATGTGATGCGAAAGCATGAATGTTATCTCCTGACTCAGCACAAACCTGAAAAAAGAAGGTAGTGTTTTGAATGCTTCCTACTACTTCCATCATGCCCCATTTTAATTTGTTTGGGAAACAGGATGTGCTGTGACCTGATATTCACTTAAAGTGATGTTTAGTTTGTAATGTCACTCCCTGCTGGAAATTCAAAACTCTGTGTCTTTGGTGTTTTGTATAGATGCGCGAATTCCTGAAAACTGAAAGGAACCCATTCTGATAAATAAGTTTGTGGTATATGGAGGATGCCTGCAATTGAGTTGGAACTTTTGACAGGCTGTTGCCAATGGTTACTCATATCCCCTATGTCCCCTCTTATGTCCCTTCACATCACCCATGTTTCCTCCACTTGCATTATCCTAAACATCTTCCATGCCCATTCTTCTAGTTTCCACCATGTATAAAACCAATGAACTATTGGCAATTTTGGCATGTCTTTGACAAGCACCTGAAACTGACACAAGCAGAGAAGATTGAAATAGATATGAAACAGAATTACTCAGCATATCAGTGTTAAAAGCTTTCGTCCATTTTACATCTCTTAATGACTGTAAATAAACACATCGGCATTGTCAAATCACAGCAAAAAAATAACACATATGAAATTAACAATGTGAATCAAGAAAGTTTGCATTTCTCTGTAAGCCATCTCAACATACTCAATGCTGAGCTGTGTGTATTGACCATTTTTGGAACCCAGTCCAATATGCAGAATGAGACATCTACAAAACATGCTTAGCTATCTGTCCACATTGTTTCTGTTGATACAATTGCAGAGGGGAATATCTGACCCTTTGTGTTTAAAAACTTATTATTCTGCTACTATTAGTTTCTTAGAACACTGAACCTGTATTCAGTTCTTCCAACTGTGTATTCCCAGGTCTCTGTCAACACCAAATAGACGAAAGAGCATTTTTCTTTGCTTTGCTACATTCCACTTCTTCCTTGCATTATTTTGATAAAGACCTCTTCCCTGAGTTAGCTTGGTTATGAATCACATCTCATTTATGTGAAATCAGACATATGAATGCACCACCTATAAGTTTCTCATGCACTGGATTGATACATCAATGACAGTTTAAAAAAGGTTGTATGTTTCAAATCATTTTGATTAATGCAAGAAAATTGTACTGTAAAATGTGTCTTTTTGCATTTATTGGATAACAACAAAGTGCAGGAGTGGAGGAAAATGGTTCAATGACATTTTATGAATTACAATTTACAAATCAAAACCATAAAATCTATTTTCATGAAATTATCAGTTTTATGAAATTATTCTTTCTGAAACCAAGACAAAATATGGATTAATTATATTAGTTGATTTAGCCTTGCTGTAAATCTACAACAGTGGGTAGAGTGCATTCTTTCTTGATTATATGTTTTATTGAGATCTGTCTCTTGATTAAATTTTAAAAATATAAGCCATAAGTATTAAGTTAGCATGGAGCAGTTTTTTTTAGAGCAATAAGATGGCGCTATTTTCTGGGTCTGTAGATTGTGAAGGAGCAATGATGGGTTTTAGTTGAGTGATAGGTTCTTCCTGTCGGATATCAGAGCTTAGGGAGAGTTTCCATGTTACTGATGATTATGTTGGCAAGAAGTGTATTTGGTTATGAATCCTATCAGATCGCATGGATAGGTTGGAGTGACAGTTAGAGGCAATAAGGAATTTGTAGGAGCTGGGGTGTGATGGATGGTAGTTATAGGAAAAGAGAAAAGCTACAGATACAGTTAAGTAAATGGGTTAACTGCAGGAAAGGAAGGAGAGGTAGGCAGGTAGCACAGGAGTCTCCTGTGGTTATCCCCATCTTAGACAAGTTTGCTGTTTTGGAAAATGTAGGGGGTGATGAACTCTCAGGAGAATGTAGCACGAACAGCCAGGTTTCTGACACCAACACTGTCATGAGGGCTATGTCATGTTCTAAGCAATTGATTGTGATAGGAGACTCTCAACTCAGAGACACAGACAAACGTTTCTGTTGCCAGCCCTGAGAAATCAGAACGGTGTGTTGCCTCCCTGGTGCCAGGATCAAAGATCTCTCAGAGAGGGTGCAGAATATTCTCAAAGGGCAGAGGGACCAGCAGGAGGTCATTGTACACATTGGAACTAACAACATAGGGAGGAAAATGGATGAGATTCTGAAGGGAGAATATGGAAAGTTAGGCAGAAGTTTAAAAAGGAGGTCTTCAAGGGGAGTAATGTCTGTATTACTCCTAGTGTTATGAGCTAGTGAGGCTAGGAATGGGGGAATAGAACACATGAATTTTTGGGTGAGGAGCTGGTGCAGGGAAGAAGGGTTCACATTTTTGGATCATTGGAATCTCTTCTGGGGTAGAAGTGACGTGTATAAGAAAGAGAGATCGCACTTGAATTGGAAACGGACTAATATACTGGCAGAGAGATTTGCTAGAGCTGCCCTGGAGGATTTATACTAGTAGATGTGGGGTGGGGGGTGGGACCCAGGAAAATAATGAGGAAAGAAATCAATCTGAGACTGGTACAGTAGGAAAACGGAGCAAGTCAAACAGTCAGGACAAGCAGGAACAAAGCAGAGACCAAGGTAAGACTGATAAATTAAACTGCATTTACTTCAATGCAAGAGACCTAACAGGGAAGCCAGATTAATTCAGGGCATGGTTAGGAACATGGGCCTGGGATATCAAAGCAATTACAGATGTGGCTCAGGGATGGACAGGACTGGCAACTTAATGTTCCAGGATACAGATGCTATAAAAGGGGAGGCAAGAGAGGAGGGGGAATGGTGTTTTCCATAAGGGATAGCATTACTGCTATACTTAGGGAGGATATTCCTGGGAATGCATCCAGGGAAGTTATTTGTGTGGAACTGAGAAATAAGAAAGGAATGATCACCTAATTGGGATTGTATTATAGATCCCCAATAGCCAATGGGAAATTGAGAAACAAATTTGGAAGGAGAGTTCAGTTATCTGTAAGTATAACAGAATGGTACCGGTAGGGGATTCTAACTTTCCAAACATAGACTGGGACTGCCATAGTGTTAAGGGTTTAGATGGAGAGGAATTTAAGTGTGTACAAGACAATTTTCTGATTCAGTATGTGGATGTACCTACTAAAGAAGGTGCAAAACCTGACCTACTCTTGGGAAATAAGGCAGGGCAGGTGACTGAGGTGTCAGTGGGGGAGCACTTTCTGGCTAGCAACCATAATTCTATTAGTTTTTAAATCATGATGGAAAATGATAGACAAAGTCTAAAAGTTAAAGTTCTAAATTAGAGGACAGCCAATTTTGACAGTATTAGGCAAGAACTTTTAAATATTTATTGGGGCAGATGTTCACAGGTAAAGGGACAGCTGGAAAATGGGAAGGGTTCAAAAATGAGATAACGAGGGTCCAGTGACAGTATATTCCTGTTAGGATGAAACGAAAGGCTGGTAGGTATGGGGAAATGCTGGATGACTGGAGAAATTGAAGTTTTGGATAAGAAAAATAAGGAAGCAAATGTCAGGTATAGACAGTAGAGATCGAGTGAATCCTTAGAAGAGTATAAAGGCAGTAGGAGTATACTTAAGAGGGAAATCAGGAGGGCAAAAAGGGGACATGAGATAACTTTGGCAAATAGGGTTAAGGTGAATCCAAAGGATTTTTATAAATACATAAGGACAAAAGGGTAACTAGGGAGAGAATACAGCCCCTCAAAGATCAGCAAGGCAGCCTCTGTGTGGAACCGCAGAAGATGAGGGAGATACAAAATGAGTACTTTGCATCAGTGTTTACTGTGGAGAAGGACATGGAAGATATAGGATGAAGGGAAATAGATGGTGACATCTTGAAAAATGTCCATATTACAGAGGAGAAAGGGCTGGATGTCTTAAATCACATAAAAGTGGATAAGTCCCCAGGACAGATCAGGTGTACCCTAGAACTCTGTGGGAAGCTAGGGAAGTGATTGCTGGGCTCCTTGCTGAGATATTTCTATCATCGTTAGTCACGGTGAGGTGCCAGAAGACTGGAGTTTGGCAAACGCGGTGCCACTATTTAAGGAAGGTGGTAAGGAAAAGCCAGGGAACTATAGACCGGTGAGCCTGACATCAGTGGTGGGCAAGTTGTTGGAGGGAATCCTGAGGGACAGGATTTACATGTATTTGGAAAATATACTGGTTCGGGATAGTCAACATGGCTTTGTGCATGGGAAATCATGTCTCACGAAGTTGATTGAGTTTTTTGAAGAAGTAACAAAGAGGATTGATGAGGGTAGAGCAGTGGATGTGAGTTACATGGACTTCAGTAAGATGTTCAACAAGGTTTCCCATGGTAGACTGGTTAACAAGGTTAGATCTTATGGAATACAGGGAGAACTAACCATTTGGATACAGAACTGGTTTGAAGGTAGAAGACAGAGGGTATTGGTGGAGGGTTGCTTTTCAGACTGGAGGCCTGTGACCAGTGGTGTGCCACAAGGATCAGTGCTGGGTCCACTGCTTTTCGTCTTTTATATAAATGATTTGGATGTGAACATAAGAGGTATTGGAGACATAGTGGACAGCGAAGAAGGTTACCTCAAATTACAACAGGATCTTGATCACATGGGCCAATGGGCTGAGGAGCGACAGATAGACTTTAATTTAGATTAATATGAGGTGCTACATTTTGTAAAGGCAAATCAGAGCAGGACTTATACATTTAATGGTAAGGGCCTGGGGAGTGTGGCTGAACAAAGAGACCTTGAAGTGCAAGCTCATGGTTCTTTTAAAGTGGAGTCATAAGTAGGTAGAATAGTGATGAAGGTGTTTGGTATGCTTTCCTTTATTGGACAGAGCATTGAGTACAGGAGTTGGGAGGTCATGTTGCAGCTATACAGGACATTGGTTCGGTCATTTTTGGAATATTGCAATCCAATCTGGTATCTCCTTTTTATCAGAAGGATGTTGTGAAACTTGAAAGGGTTCAGAAAAGATTTACAAGGATGTTGCTAGAGTTGGAGGATTTGAGCTATCGGCAGAGGTTGAATAGGCTGGAGCTGTTTTCTCTGGAACATCGGAGGCTGAGCGGTGACCGTATTGAGGTTTATAAAATCATGAGGGGCATGAAAAGGGTAAATAGTCATGGTTTTTTTCCCTGGGGTGAGGGGGTTCAAAACTAGAGGGCATAGGTTTAGGGTGAGAAGGGACCTAAGAAAATTTAAAAGGGACCTAAGGGACAACTTTTCCACGCAGAGAGTCGTGCATGTATGGATTGAGCTGCCAGAGGAAGTGGTGGAGACTGGTATAATGACAACATTTAAAAGGCATCTGGATGTGTATATGAGTCAGAAGGGTTTAGAGGGATATGGGCCAAGTGCTGGCAAATGAAACTAGATTAATTTAGGATATCTGTTCGGCATTAGCAATTTGGACCGAAGGGGTCTGTTTCCGTGCTGTACACATCTCTCCCTCTCTGATCTCTGCAGCCTCAACTACGACATATCAATGAGTTTTCTGAGTGTTTTTTAGAGACGTTTGCTGTCCTAACAGGTTCTTTACAGGTGGAGGAAGTATTCCTCCAAATTTTTCAATAATTCAAATTGTCTGCTGTTACCAAGCTGCCAAAAGTTTCAATCTCTGATGAAAATAATAAAAAATATCTGCAAAGTATTCACTAATTAGCATTAGCACCATTAGACAATCCGATGCAGCAGTGAATGGTTGTTTAATTTGCTGTTTGTGTAAAGCTATGTCATTCCCTGTCCTACAACATGAGTAGTACAAAGTCCCTATTATACATAATAATGCCAGCCATTCTGTGGTGTCTTTGCATTTCTCTTTGGCACTGCTGCAAAAACATGTTGAAGGAATATACTAATGATTTAATGGTTATGGGCCCCTCTGATGCAAGAAATGCAATTTGATGGTGCCGAACCTGTTACCTCTGCCCACAGAATGTTTGAATTGTGGACAGGTAATGTTCAGGTTTGTTTTCAGTCAAGACAGGACCAAAGCATCAAAGAAGTTGGGTAGTCAGGTGTTGAAGTGTGCTGGTTAGAGGCCTATTAGGGCTTTCCATGGCACCAGCCTAATACTATGCATGGTCATTATGCTCCTAGTCTTCACCCCTCACCCACATACCTTTCTGCCCCTTCATTCTTCCCCCATTAGACCATAAGACCAAAAGACATGGAGTAATAATCAAGCCATTCAGCCCATCAAGTCTGCTCCACCATTCAATAATGGCTGATAGGTTTTTCAACCCCCTTTTCCTGCTTTCTTCCTGTAACGTTTGATGCCCTTGGCAATCAAGAACTTATCTATCTCTATTTTAAATATACTCAATGACCTGGCCTCCACAACCTTCTGTTGCAATGAATTCCACAGATTCACCACTCTCCGGCTACAGAAGTTTCTCCTTATCTCTGTTCTAAAAGGTCTTCCCTTTTTCTCCAAGGATGTGCCCCCAGCTCCTCATCTCTCCCGCCGATGGAAATATGTTCCCAATGTCCACTCTGTCCAGGCCATCCAATATTCTGTAAGTTTCAATCAGATCCCCCCCTCGCCCTTCTAAATTCCATCAAGTATAGGCTCACAATCCTCAAAATTTCCTCAAATGTTTCCCACATAATTTACCCACACTCTTCCATGCTCTTAGAAGACCCCAATGTCCTCTCCATGTTTCCTTATGCCTTCTCTGTGGCCACCTTGTATCCTCAACAGCTTTTCTTGAGAACCTTTCTTGAGGAAGCCTGCTGAGGACCTTACTGAGACGTAAGTCGTCATTGTCAAGCATGTGGACGTACATGGAATAGTGTAGGTTAGATGGGCTTCAGATTGGTATGACAGGTCGGTGCAACATCGAGGGCTGAAGGGCCTGTACTGCGCTGTAATGTTTTATGTATGTTTCAAAGGTCATGACAAATTCAAACATCATGTTTGGATGCTGTTCTGATAAATTTTTAATTCGATGATTGATCACTGGGTTCTGTGCCGAAAAGTGAAGTTGACCGAAAAGTGAAGTTGGCATTGCATAGGTGTTGAGGTATATAGGAGAATCTTAGCCATTGAGAATGTGTCTTATGCATTCAAAACTATTACAAATTGTGCTAGGAAAAATGGTTGTCATTATTTTTAAAAAATGTCCAGTTGCAAAACGTTAAATAAAAGCTAACCATCTTCTCTGGGACTGTATTCAATGAGAGGCTATCTTCTGTAATTTAGAGAAGTAAAACCAGCTGTATGTTCCTTTAATTTTTGTATTGACCTGAATGGTTTGTTGGGAGAGCTATGGCCTTTTAAAGAACACTTGGCTAATTTCAAAAACTAATAATGGTTTGAGCACATACTGGCCCCCACCATATCCTTCCATCATCCTAAGCATCCTTTTATAGCACTCTAAACTCCTATCTCATCCACATAGCTGCCCTAACCACTCACAAGATCCATAATGGACAGACCTCATGGAACCATATATTAGATTCAGAATTAGGTTTTATTGTCAATTACTGGGATACAGGAGTACAGAGAAAAGTGTACAAAAGTGTACAAAGTCACCGTTCCTGGCATCATCTTAGGTACAAAGAACAAAAATAAAGAACTAAGTTAAAAATTCAGAATTACATGACTTCTTTAGCCATGGGCCTGCAGATGCTCCATGCTGGGCTTTCCCCAGGAGAGCTCGGAGTCCCCAATAGGGCCTAATCTCTCCTCCATGCTGCTGTCTCACTGCCCATTGCCAGAGTCCCAGCCAATCCCATCTGGGTATACCAGGCACTTCACCGCTGACTGCTCCCGACAGATAGAGTTCCACCTGATTCACCAGCCACCTTGTGGCTGAGTTCCAAAGTCCCACTTCGGAGCCCAGCCACTGCCACACTCTGGATCCCGACATGCTGTTACCTCCGTGACCTGATCACTCCAGAAAGTAAGTTTTCAAAAAAAACCAAACGAAACAAAAGAAAAAAAAGTGAAAAAAGAAAAAAGAACGGATGGAGTGAATGAGTCCTGGGCTCAAAACCCAGACACTGCCTACTCTGCTGCCACCATCTTGCTAAATAGAAACCCTTTGACTTTAAAAAACCTCAAACTGTTAATTAAACACATGTCCTCTTATATTTCAGTGCAAAAAATGTATGAGTCCTACTGAAACAGAAATGAAATCCTCTTAAATAGTCTTAAACTTGTGAAAATAAACAAACATCCACTCAAAGACAGTTAATGCAATAATAACCTATAAAAACTGTCAACACACTAAGCTCTCAGTCCATTGCCAACTGTGCAAACAATTTCATGCTGTGCTCAGACATGAAACTCAGCCAAATATTAATAATGAACCCAGCTCTGTCAACAAACAGCTCTGTCAACATAAGAACTCAAAGTGATGGATCCTTTTGAAATTGAACGGACAGTAGGCTTTTCTTTCTATGGCTTCTTATTTAAGGGGGTCCAAAAGCAGATAGTCTTTCTTTGAACCTTATGCAGTCCGGACTTTTACATCAATGCTCATATAATGACAGCATGTTTCCCTCGCACATTGTTCAACTGTTTTGAATATAAAAGAACACAATCTACAATGTGAAAAGTACTCTTATTCATCTTGACATCGACCAATGTAATGGTCAACTTCAGCAGAATAACAGCTATTGTTGACATTTGATGATTTGGAAATTTGGACTGGGGTGTACAAAGTTAAAAATCATACAACAGCAGGTTATAGTCCAACAGGTTTATTTGGAAGCACGTTAGCTTTCGGAATTCAAAACTATCATGGTATTCGAACAGATGAAACACAACAGACAGGTATTTTTCAATGTATAATTTCAGTTACATCACACTGTAAACTTTTACCATAAATTTTGTGCCTTATAATTGTGGTCTCCACAACCACCTGGTGAAGGAGCGATGCTCCGAAAGCTAGTTCTTCCAATTAAACCTGTTGGACTATAACCTGGTGTTGTGTGATTTTTAACATTGACATTTGAGGTAGTCAAGACTTTTAAACATCACTGTCGGATTTTTACTCATTCCTTAGCTGGCTTCTGGTAAGATAACGGTAGACTAGGGCTTCTAAGTCCGGGGCTTGTCTGTTCTGTCCATCCGATTTTCTTTTTGTTTCTTCTTTTTCTCTCTTTTTTCTTTTCTTTCTCTTTTATTTTAATGACTTCTGTTTGAAGAGCCCGGTCCCAGTGACAGCAGCGGCAGTGGCAGGGGAGTCCAGCGGGGGATTAGTGGCAGCAATGTCCGAGGTGAGTTCAGGTTCCGGCAGCCTCTGTATCGGCGAGGCAGCTGATGGCTGATGTGGCAGAGGTGAGTTTGGGCCCAGTATGAGACCCTGCAGCATTGGCAGTGGCTGCAATGGTGAGATGGACTCTAAGCTGACTCTTAGTGACAGCGAATCGAGATTGCAATACCCAGTGGAAGTGGTGGCACCTGTTTTGTCGAAGTCCAGTGAGGACTCACAATGCTGGAGAGAGATAGTGCTGAAGAGTGGGTGACTTTCATCCCAGCGCGGGGACTCATACTTGGCCATCACATGCATGACCCTTGGCAGAGCACTTAACAAGAAGGACTGGAAAGTGGAACACTTTCTCTTTTATTTCTTTATTTTTCTGTCTTTATATTTTATGTTTTGGTTTATTTTTCTGTGTTTTAAGATGGCATCGGAGGGTGACTCTATACAATACTTTTCACTGTACATTGTCACAAAATACGTGACAATAAATAAAACAAATTAAATCAAATACAAATAAATCAGGTTCACGAGTTGGCTTACTTGGCATAGTTCCCACAAGCTTCCAAATCTTGTTGCAACCAAATATTCAAACTTTCTTTCGACCTTTATGATGGCAACCCCAATGTTGAACACCATACATAGTGGCAGTGGGATCATTCTTCCTTCTAAGGGAAGGTAGGTACAAGTCAGAAATGGAATGAGAATTTTGATATTGTAGCTTCACAGGTTCAGTTTGGCAAAACCTGAACCATTTCTAAGCACATGCTGGAGAGTAAAGCTCAGCCGTTTATCTTAATGGTCTAGATTTTCTGGCCAGTGGCAACGTTGTAGCACATCAGGGTGAGCATAATAGAATTAGACAAGAAGAGGACATGTTCTCTTTTTTTTTGCACTGTACATGGGTTGTAACTAGCCAGCTCTAAGCCAGTCTCTAGATTAAGGAGACCATCTGAATCTCTTGTTTAATTTTTACTTATCCTCCACACTACCACTGCATAGCAATAGTTCTTATATTTTCCTTACCTCACTCACGTTTGTGCGTGTATTGACTCAGTAAAAAAGACACCATTTTGCAAGAACATTATTTTCCACCACCCAGGAAAAATACCCACATGGCCAGTGAACCATTAACAAAGCCTGAACAAGTCCCTTTTTTATGACTCTAGCAGTCATAGTCCATGTCTTTTAAAAGTGTGTAGGTTAGTGAATACGCAAGGATTGTTGAGTGAATGGGTAGGTAGATGACGTGAGTGAGTATTTGATATGGATAAGCAGGTAGGTGGTTGAGATGGATAGCTGTGAATGGGTGGTCAGATTGGCGGAGTACTGAGCTGATCGGCGAGGTGGTTGGGGTTATTGTATGGTGGTGAGCAGATGTGGGATTGTCAAGGTGGTTGGTGAGAGCGATAGTCATGTAGCCATTGGATACTCTGGTAGTCACAACAGGTTGGAGGGTTTAGTCAGGTGACCAAGATTGTAGTTGGACTGGATCAGAGCTAACTAAGCAGTGGGAGTATTAGTCAGGTAGTAAGGAGTGGATACTTGGGTGTGGTGAACTCCCAAGTAAGTCCATATGTCAGGACTTTTGCAGGCCCCTGACATGCATTTCCTGCTCATCTCTGATTATGCAAAGACAGGAAAATGTAGGCTAAAATTTAAATGATATATTGTTTGTTATTATATCACACTTTCCGTGAGAATAATCTAGAAGAGATTAGTTAAAAATGTAACACCAGGGACCTACATATCGAATGGTTCTTATTTTTTAACCAGGTAGATGTTAGATAGCTGCTGCAAAGAACATGTGAGGAAAATAGGACGAGACATCATGATGTTCGTTCAATTTTTCTTCTATAGTTCAAAATCAGTCCTGTATGTTTATTTCTCTTACGTTAATTTGAGAAACTTGATGATGTGAACTGGTTTTCTAGTCATATTATGAGGATAGGCTGAGAGTTAGGAAAAAGATGGGGAGGGAAAAATAACACAATTTTTGGAGGGAATGAAAAGAATCTGAGGTCTATTGGTTATGTCACCATCAACAAGCTGTCTAATTATTGCTCAAAACAGATACATCTAATATTAAATGTGGGTATGCTTAAAGACTGAAAAATGCTACTTAATATTCTATGAAAACATCAGTGAGATTTGAAGACCACTTAGAATTTTGTATGTTTCAAAACATTTATGCTAAAAATATAAAGACTAAATTGGTGACCATCCTGTGCTCTTTTGATGCTTTACTTGTGTATTTAATGATAGTTAGTTCTATGTCTGAATTTCACACGAGAACAGCAAAAAAAACATGGAATTAATTCAACTCAACAAAATGGCATCTGAAGCTTTGCAAAGTTAACCAAAGTAGTTCTTTTTTCTTTCACTATTGCAGTAAATCAGTTCACAATTGTGCAGTTCTGGTAAAACTGCTTCACCATAGCATTCTGAAGCTTGAACTCACAACTTGGTCAAATCTCTCTGATGCTAAAACCTTCCCCATCTAGTTACTGGTTTTAATGGCTTTGGGTGACACTAATCCCAAGAACAAGAGATCATGGATCAGAAATCTGAGCTGATTAAGTTTGAACTCTGTAGCTCAAATCCAGCTTCCCGGAATAGCAATTCTGTGCAATGAGGAAGCTAAGTAAAGGAACATTAAAAGTAACATCAGTTGAAACTATAATTTTATGAATTTCAGTTTGGGAATGGCAATAATGAAAATATTCATTTTCCTTGACATGGATGTCAGAAACTCCAGAATTTCCCCAAACGTTTCCCCTTTTTTTCCTCATTTTCTGCAACTTCGTACAATTTAGACGAATAGTTTCAAGTGGCAGAGTCCGTAATTTGGGATGGCCTGTAATTGCCTCTCCTGTCAAAGGTCACCATTGCATAGTCCCTCTGCTTTCAGTAAAGCTGCAGCTACGCAGAATATAAATAGTGACCTCATTAATCCTATTAACAGCCTGGGACAAAACCAGTGATGCTTGCCATCTACTGACTAGCATTGGACAGCATTATTCCAGCAATCAAAAAATCAGGCAGTTGGTGAATAGTAATCAACTGTGTTTATACTGCTAACTCACTAACCCCCCACAATAGTCAATCAATGTGGTGAATTCTCCTAATTGGGTACCTTCTGCGTCCAGCGGAGGCTGCAATAGGAAACAAAAGGGTCTAAAATTACTGTTTGCTGCAATTACTTTCCATCTAGCAGTACAGCCAGTACATGGCAGCCATCATTCAATCACTGCTCAGAGGACTTCAATGGCAAGAAAACAAATCCAACTCATTACCGGTCAGCCTTACTGATACGCCAGGACAGTGTTCTATGTACATATTAATAATAAAAGTAAACCCAACCTTACAAGTCTGCACAATCGCACATCAACGTTATATTTTTTTCTAAATTAATTTATAATTGTTAGGCTCGCAATTTCATTGCTAGAAACCCATTGCCCTGGCTCTTATCATTATGGGCTCCCTGCTGTAGCTTTTGAAAGGGTGAATTAGCAGTAGCACAATCCCGGTGACCTTTTCACCTCCATTACAAAGCATCAGCTGCAATGTCTTGTTTTGTTAGACCTCTCCATATGTTAGGACAGAATCGTTACAATGGAAGACACATCTCACTAAGGGACGAGGGTGGAAAATCAGAGGAAGAATCCTGCACAACTGATTTTATTTTCCTATTATCTTTAGACATGCTGGTTCTTGCAATTTTACAGTAGCAGTGGGAGTTTTATGGTTTGACCCTAAGGAAACACTTAAATTAGAAATTCAAAACTGTAAACCATCTGAATGAGAAATTTATCATTGTCACAAAACATTTGCTGATTTTTAAATGCTCTTAAAACTGCACTTTAATGAGACCTGATTAAAAGATAGCCACCCAAACATTAGTGCACAAAAACAAGGAGACACAATGAATTGATTCAAAAATATCAGTACAAATTTACTTTGTGACTCTTTGATATTCACTTAAATACAATTGGAAAAGATTAAACATTTTAAATAAAATCTTTATTTTAAGAATATACAACAGAAAAACAGTACTATAAATTGAAGTAATTCTTAATATCTCTAAAGTATAAAAAAGCCATACTCACTTAAGGTGTAAATCAATAACTAAATTGTAGGGCAGCTATGGTTCCTGATTTTCCATATGCAGATACCGTTAATCTCATAAAAGAGTTAGAAAAATGGAAACAAACTTATTATCGGTAAGCAAAGCGCTGAATCAAACCTCAAGATGTTTGGAGTTACTTTCAGCTACAAATAAAAATTAAGTGAATAAATAATTTATCAAAATGCACTAAAGTTAGAAGTAATAAAAGGCATTTCATTTACCAGATGTTGCTGCTACAAATGAATTCTGTTGTGGCAGTATTTTGATAATTATTCCAATGTAACTTATTTAACTGTGTATACCCTTGCACCAAAAATGAATTAATCAATTTGTTTCCTGGTACTAGTCTACTAAAGTAACAACTACTAGTTTGTATATCTTACCATTTTGCTGAATGCACTTTAATTACAACTGCTTTTATAAATCAATTGTCTTCCCTGATATTTCAGTTCTCCTTTCTGCCATATCATCTGCATCAGAAAGAGTTGTTTCATATGGTCTATGGAGTGTTGAAATTTATTATTCATGTAGCTTTCTTTGTATAAACTTGATATTTCTTTTAACAGGGTCAGTTAAACACTGTTGTCCTAGATTCAGGACCATGGGATATTTGAATGAGAATGTCAAATTGCATTTCTTCTTAACCTTTAATAGTTAATAGTTGGTGACAGCTTTCATCGACCAGCATGGGTTCACAAATGATTCATTAACTCAAAACTGACAATCCCCAGTGATTAATAGCACTTCTTCACCAACAATCAAACATCATTCCAAAACTCAATTTTGCAGGCACATAACAGAGCCTAAATAGCAATTAATTACAATCTATATATGCACATTCCATCAAATTAACATTACTTTGTCCTGATGTTTCTAGTAACCGAACTAGTCTAGCTCAGTGATTTTTAGCTCTGCCCCAGTGTATCATTGCTTGAAAAGCTTAGACACTTTATCATGGAGCAGGTTTTGTGGCACTGTCATCACGACCCAATGTGGGTCCTAATTTTAGGGCAAAGAGATTAGCAACACAGTACTCCAGAAAGCAACCTCTTAAGCAGATCGGGTATTCCAAAAACACAGACTCCTGAAGCTGGACCACAAAGCTTTAAGAGAAATATTCTGGGGTACTGGATATAGTTTTCACCTTTGCAGCCCTGAGACTATGGCTAAAATGGATTCCTTGTATTCACTGCCAGACTATCACCTCCAATGTGCTGGGGGTCTCCTCATGTGGCAGGGCCAAATTCCCAATGGGAAAGTTCAGGAGATGCCATAAAATCATCCCGAACTGGTGTCTTGATTCCCCTAACACTTGCTGTGAACAGCCCCACGTCATATAGTTCATCCTGTGAACAATGTCTGGGTGAACACCCTCATACAGCTATCCCACCTCTCTCCCTCCACACCCAGTTCCACTCAAATCTCCTCTGCGATGGGAATTCTGAGAGTATTAGCATGGTCCTGACACCAGCTCTTACATGGTAAAAACAATAACTGCAGATGCTGGAAAGCTCCAGTACCAGTTCTTACATGCTTACCAAAGTGATCACCAAAAACGTAGGCACAACATGATTTTTGCAAAATGCTCTTTTCTGGTTCAAAAAGCCACTTACATCCACTTTGCAATTGTGAAGAGGTTTCAGGGCAGAAAAAAATGCTAACATTTTCCACACTACAGTGTTAAGGATAACTGAGGGCACATTCATTTTATTTGTAAAATTATATGACCAGTGAGGTAAATAGTAACATCAGGAAAGCACATCAGCTTATACAACTACACAGTGTGTCAATAAAATTTCATTCAACTATAAATAAACTTAATGAGACTTTAAGTTAATGCAATTTATTCTTGATTTACCTCCAGTTTGTGATCAGTACTTATTTGGTACAATTAAATTCTATAATGGTTTGGTTGATATTAAACCAAAATGTCAGATTGGGCCCCATTCCAGATACTCCAGCTCAGAAAGCAAGCAGATACTTGCAGTGCAGTGCTGACAGTGTACTCCATTGTCGGGGATGGCTCTTTCAATGAACTGTTAAAATTGGGCCGTGTCTGTCCCTTCAGATAGATACAAAAAATATTTAAGGGTGAATTCTAGAATCTAGATGGCCACCAACATGTGGCAAAGACATGAACCTTTCAGAGCAAAATGAGCTTTCTGAAAAAAATAGAGAATGTAACAGCTGTATAGTGAGCCAGATTTAGGATAAAATATAAAAGAAAATGTTGTCAATATCTGCTATTGATAAAGAGAAAGAAAGACTTTCAAACATACTGACTTCAGGATACCCCAAAGTACATTCGAGTCAATGAAGTACTCATTGTCATCATTGTTGCAGGAAAATGCAGCAACAGATTGTCAGAGCAAAGGTCTCACAAAAGGGAATGTGATAATTACTAGATAATTTGTTTTAGTCATAATCTGGCCAATCCTTATCACAATATCTATATGACTTGAGGTGTGGCCAATGAATCTTCCTCTTGCCAACAGCTGAACTATCCTGAAATTGAAACATTTGAAATGAATTGCCATTCTTAATTTGTCATTATTACTTGGCGTCATAGAGATGTACAACACGGAAACAGACCCTTTGGTCCAACTCGTCCATGCCGATCAGCTATCCTAAATTAATCTAATCCTGTTTGCCAGCATTTGGTCCATATTCCACTAAACCTGTTCTGTTCATATACCCATTCAGATGACTTCTAAATGTTGTAATTGTGCCTGCCTCCACCATTTCCTCTGCCAGCTCATTCCATAGATGCACCAACCTCTGTGTGAAAAGTTGTCCCTTAGATCCCTTTTAAATCTTTCCCCTCTCACCTTAAACCTATGCCTTCTAATTCTTAAAATAAAGATAGGACATTCTCCTACTGTGAATACATTTTGAGCAGAAAATTCAGAACATGATCAGAGACAGCAATAGATCATCATATTTCCCTGCTTAAAACCAACTTTTGTCAGTTACTATCATTGGAAATAAAATCCATTGATTCTATTGGTCTGCTTTTAATTACGGATCTGCTTATTTTCTGATTAAGGAATTTTACTTTTGAATTAATTGATGCTGTTTATGATGAACAATAGAAGGCTGTTATGAATAATGTAAACTGAGGTGATTTGGCGAGTTTGATCCACAAAGGACTAGTAATGGTTTTAATAAAATGCTCTATAACAGAACAGATGTGCATCTGTATGTATGTGCACAGAATAAAATGAATGAATTTGATACAGGTTTGTACAATGTACTCGCATCCATTGCCTTCCTACCTTTACAATTTAACCTGACCATTTTAATACTGGTAATCTCATTTACTAACAGTGCTCATTTTCTACGGGCCCAAAATACATAAGAAGACTAATTGGATTTCAGCTACAATGTAAGCTGAAAAGTTAAGAAATGTAAATCTGATCTAGCATCAACCTTTTGTTAGGCTTTTGTGTGGTTGTCAATTGTTCTACTTCTTTGAAGTATTTATTAATAGGTTCTGCTATATTTTTTCTAGCTATTCTTTTTCACTAAGAAAAATGGCCTTTGTTTTTGTTATTGTTTTTTCCTGGTTTCTCCATCAAATTTGCATGACATTGTTGGTATGTGACCCTCAGTTTGAATTGGCCACTAGGCGGTGTAAAAGAGCAGCCATGGGGTAATATTCCTGCTCCATTTTCCCTCTTTCCCACACTTCAGTGCATTGCTTCCATTCAATTTATTTGCCTTATACCCGTGGTTATTTTTCTTTTTGTTTCTAGATTTTAAAAAGATTTTAAATGTTTCTTGTTACCAGTCCCTGCGATATATAATTCTTGCTGGAATTCACCAATACATTCAGGCAAACGTATTCCCTACCAAAAGAAAATCTGATTATGTGCTGGAAATCTGAATTGAAAACAAAAAATAAATGTTGGAAGTAACCAGCAGACCTAATCAGCAACAGAGCCCAGGAGAACGAACATAATTTTATATCTTAGTTGTACGTCCTTCCCTTTTTGAATGCTGGTGGACACTGTTGAAATGTTGCCACTTGAAAGACACTATATAAGTGCAAGGTTTTTTTGTGTATTTTCTGTCGTCTTTATAGACTGCCACATGTTACAGCTTTCAGCTCCTTTCTATGACACTCACAGCCTCATTTCAGTTTTAATGGAGATAATCAAAACCTATCTACAAATTGCATTAACTGTTATCTGTACTGAAGTATTATGTAAGCCCAGTCTTTGCCGAAATGAAAATGAAATTATTCAGGAGTATTTGCTCATTGCCTTCAGTCATTCTTTCTATTGTGCAACTCATGGTTGGCAGTCTTTCACCTCTGAGTCAGAAGGTACAAGTGCAAGTTCTCGTCAACGGCATGCACCATTCTAACTTGGAACTGTATTGCTGTTCCTTCACAGTTATTGTGTCAAATCCTGGAACTTCCTTCTCAACGGCACTATGGGTATCATATATACTGCAGCCATTCTAGAAGGCAGCTTAATACCTTGTTCACAAGGCCACTTAGGAAAGGGGGAATACATTTTGGCTTTGCCAAAGAAACCCTCAACCCATGAATGTATTTTAAAAGAATAACCTACTGCAGAATCATTCAAATAAAATATCCAGCCAGTCACTGTAGTGCAGTATTGAGGAAATCTCGCAGTGTTAAAGGAGCTGTCTTTCAGGTAAAACATTAAAGTGGAGCCTTACATGCCTTGTTGGGAAGGTGCAAAATAGAGTCATAGAGTCATAGTGATGTACAGCATGGAGACAGACCCTTCGGTCCAACCCGTCCATGCTGACCAGATATCCCAACCCAATCTAGTCCCACCTGCCAGCACCCGGCCCATATCCCTCCAAACCCTTCCTATTCATACACCCATCCAAATGCCTCTTAAATGTTGCAATTGTACAAGTCTCCACCACTTCCTCTGGCAGCACATTCCATACACGTACCACCCTCTGTGTGAAATAGTTGCCCTGAAGGTCTCTTTTATTTCTTTTCCCTCTCATCCTAAACCTATGCCCTCTAGTTCTGGACTCCCTGACCCCAGGGAAAAGACTTTGCCTATTTACCCTATCCATGCCCTTCATAATTTTGTAAACCTCTATAAGGTCACCCCTCAGCCTCCGACGCTCCAGGGAAAACAGCTCCAGCCTGTTCAGCCTCTCCCTATAACTCAAATCCTCCATCCCTGGCAACATCCTTGTAAATCTTTTCTGAAACCTTTCAAGTTTCATAACATCTTTCCAATAGGAAGGAGACCAGAATTACACGCAATATTCCAAAAGTGGCCTAACCAATATCCTGTACAGCTGCAACATGACCTCCCAACTCCTGTACTCAATACTCTGACCAATAAAGGAAAGCATACCAAACACCTTCTTCACTATCCTATCTACCTGCAACTCCACTTTCAAGGAGCTATGAATCTGCACTCCAAGGTCTCTTTGTTCAGCAACACTCCCGAGGACCTGACCATTAAGTGTATAAGTCCTGCTAAGATTTGCTTTCCCAAAATGCAGCACCTCACATTTATCTGAATTAAACTCCATCTGCCACTTCTCAGCCCACTGGCCCATCTGATCAAGATCCTGTTGTAATCTGAGGTTATCCTCTTCACTGGCCACGACACTTCCAATTTTGGTGTCATCTGCAAACTTACTAACTATACCTCTTATTCTCGCATCCAAATCATTTATGTAAATGACAAAAAGTAGAGGGCCCAATATCGATCCTTGTGGCACTCCACTGGTCACAGGCCTCCAGTCTGAAAACCAACCCTCCACCACCACCCTCTGTCTTCTACCTTTGAGCCAGTTCTGTATCCAAATGGCTGATTCTCCCTGTATTCCGTGAGATCTAACCTTGCTAATCAGTCTCCCATGGGGAACCTTGTTGAACGCCTTACTGAAGTCCATATAGATCACATCTGCCCTCTGCCCTCATCAATCCCCTTTGTTACTTCCTCAAAAACTCAATCAACTTTGTGAGATATGATTTCCCATGCACAAAGCCATGTTGACTATCCCGAATCAGTCCTTGATTCCTCCCATCGCTATTTGAAGACCAGAGGAGTTCTAGCTGGTGTCTTGCCACCTATCTCACACCTTCCATTTCAAATTTTCAACAGAGATTAGACTAGGAGCAACATTGACTAAGTGCATTGGTTTGGCTACCAGACATATTATCCTCTCTGAGCAAACATGTCAGATTCTATTTGACCAGGACTGGATAGCCAATTAGGGGAAGATATGCTGCTTCCCAGCAAGTAGGTACCCTGGAGCCACATCAATGCTGAGATGCCAGCCTGAACAGTGCCCACTTCTACCAACACCCCCACCACACACCACCCGACCCCACCCTACCCCATCCCACCTTCTTGCCAGTGATGGCCTGATAGAAATGGCTATGAGGGAATTTTGACTTTTTACAATCCATTCATTTTTGAGGGTCCACTCAGTCTTCTGTCTGTCTCAGCAGGACTCACTTGTGCCGTTGGAGCTTCTAACGGGATCTCACCACAGGCTCATTGATTGAATCTTCCATTTCACATCATTCAGAAGTTCTTGGATAGTGGAAATGCTAACTTTCCAAGTAGCCACCACTGGGAAAATGGAGCCACATCCCAATGTTGCTAACCCGATATTCAGACCAATGTTGGGATTAAGGACACATCCAGAAGTTGAGCTTTGCACCAGTGAAACAGATTGTCTACTTGTTATCATATGCCTGTCAGTACATAATCACTGCCAGAAAATTTTGACATTAATTTAGCATTCAATGGCACTCCAAAATGGTCAGTGCATCATTTGAAATCAAATGGTGTATAATTTGGAATGAGTCAAAGCAGACAAATCGCTCAATTAACAGCATGCTACTGCTCCAATGGCACCACAGCTTGTTAAATTTGTACAAGTAATCATTAGTGTTCAAATGTTCTTGCAGCTAATGTAATCTGTAGAAGCAGGCAAAGGCATCAAATGCAGCTTCCGTCATGTTATTATATAACAAAAATAAACAGATCTTAAAACATTTTCCACAATTTCTCCCAAGAGCTTTCCTTACTCCTTCCATTTCAGCTGGCATGCTACTCTTCTGATCATTCTCCAATGACTCTGCCAAGGCGAACAATCTCTGCAAAACCAAACGATGTTTCACCAGAATATTGCAAGTGGAGAATGTGATAAATAAGAAATCAAGAATGTAATTACCAAAGTAAAATGCAAAATTGAATGAAATAAAAATGCAGTGGAATTAAATTTAAAAATACGCAGTGCAATACAAAAGCAACTTACCAATTTGGCAAGGCTCCTTTGACTGCAACTTCCAAACTTTATCACCTAGAAGGACAAGGAAGCAAGTGCTTGGGATCCCACCACCTCCTGAAAGTTCCCTTCCAAGCCACACATCTTGGGACTATATCGCTGATCCTTCACTTAAACTGGGCCAAATTCTGGAATTCCCTCTTAGCAGCTGGTCACTGAGATCCTGGAGCTGTGGGGAAATGTAACCTAGAACAACAAGGAGACTCACAGAACCCGGATCATCTGTAACTATAAGCCCATAAAATATATGAGCAGATTTAGGCCATTCAGCCCATTAAATCTTTTCCACTATTCAATCACAATTGATATGTTTCTCAAACCCATTCTTGTAACGACAAGAAACTGAACAACATTTTCCTGTTCATATAGAATAGACTGATTAGGTGATAATTGGACAGTTTAGATCTTTCCTGCTTTTTGTGGTTGGGACATACGAGAGCAATTATCCATATTGGCAGGTAGATACCAGGGTACTAGAGCAGCTTGGTGAGGGCCACCCAGCTAGAGCTGGAGAACAGGTCTTCAGACCTGGTGCCAGAATACTGTCAGGGCTAGTACAATTCAGTGTCTGATCAATGATAAACAGAAGGATGTTGATAGTTGGATATTCAGCAACAGTAGTGCCATGTAATGTCAAGGGGTGATAGTTAGATTCTCTTTTGTTGAAAAGGATCACCCTGGCACTTGTGTGACATGAATTACTTGCCATTTGTCAGCCGAAACCTGGATTTACTACATTTGGATATGGCCTACTTAAGTTTCTAAGGTATTGCAAGCGATGCTAAATATTATGCAATCATTAAGCCTGCTCCACCATTTAAAATGATTATGGACAACCATCCTATTCAGTATCCTGTTCCCCCTTTTGGTCCATACCCCTCAATCCCATTAGCCATAAGAACTCTATCTAACTCATTCTTGAAAACACTCAATCTTTTGACCTCAACTGCTTTCTGTGACAGAGAATTCCCCATGCTCACTATTCTCTGGGTGAAGAAATTTCTCCTCATCTCAATCCTAAATGGTTTACCCTGTATCCTTAGACTATGACTCTTGGCTCTGGACTTCCTCATCATCAACAATGTCCTTTTGGCATTTACCCTGTCTTCTCCTGTGAGAGTTTTAAAGGGCTCTATGAGATCACCCCTCATCCTTCTGAACTCTGGCAAATATAGTCCTAATTGATCCAATATCTCTTCATATGTCAGTCTTGCTATCCCAGGAATCAGTGCAGTATATCTTTGTTGCACAGTATCCATAGCCAGAACATCCTTCCTCAGATGAGAAGGCCAAAACTGCACACAATTCTGAAGATGTGGTCTCACCAAGTCCCTGTATAATTGCAGCAAAATATCTCTGCTCTCTTACTAAAATCAGCTTGCTACAATGGCCAACATACCATTTGCCTCTACACTGCCTGCTGCACCTGCATGTTTGCCTTCAATATCTAGTGAAAGAGGACACCCAGCTCTCATTGCATCTCTCCTTTTCACAATCCATCCCACTAATCATGGTTGTAGTGCCACATAACCCAATGGATGGTATCTTTGGTATCAAGGTGGGACATGGTCTCCACAAAATCTGTATGGTGGTCACTCTTACCAATACCATCAGGGACTAATACAAACGTAGCAGGCAGATTGGTGAGTATTAGGTCAAGTCTTTTTTCCTTCATCATCACCTGCTGAAGACCCAGTATTGCAGCTATGTCCTATAAGACACAATCAGTTTGGTCAACGATGCTGCAGCTAAGCTAAAGGAGAATGGTAAATGATAATCTGCAGAAGGTTTCCTTGGCCATGTTTGATCTGATACCATGAGACTTCATGAGCTATGAAGCCAACATCAAGGGTTCTCAGATTGTTTCCCTCCTGACTGTATACTGCTATGCTGCCACCTCTGCTGGGTCTGTCCTGTTGGTTAGACATGACATATCTAGGGACAGTGATGGTGATGTCTGAGACATTGCCTGTAAGGTATGATTCCGTAGGCACGATTGTCAGGCTATTGCTTGATGAGCCTCTGAGGAATGAGACTGAAGAGATAGAGGGCATGGTTGGTGTCACAGATACAGGTGGGAAGTGCCATGATGGCCTTCAGACCCTCATCTTTTTCCTCTTCAATAGACACCTCCCCCAATACCCTCCTCGCCAAACTCATCCTCACCCTTAATAACTTCTCCTTTAACTCCTCCCATTTCCTCCAAATCCAGGGGGTGACCATGGGCACTCAGATGAGTCCCAGCTATACCTGTCTCTTTGTCGACCATATTGAACAGTCTCTCTTCAGCACCTACACAAGGACTGTGCCCTAACTTTACCACCAATGACTGCATCGGCGCAGTGTCTGGCATCCAGATTGAACTGGAGCGGTTAATTGACTTGACCCACAACTTCCACCCCACCCTCAAACTCACTTGGTCCATCTCAGACATCTTCCTCCCCTTTCTTGATCTCTCCATTTCCATCTCCGGGCGACAGTCTCCAGACAGATGATTACTACAAACCCACAGACAGCCACAACCTTTCCCACCCAATATCCTGAAAGAACTCCATCCTGTTCTCCCAATTCCTCCGCCTCCACTGCATCTGCTCGGAAGACGAGACATTCCATTCCCAAGCATCCCAGATGCCCAACTATTTCAAACAACGTGCTTTTCTCCCCTCTATCATCCAGACAACCCTCCATTCCTTGCTCTCCCCTAAATGCAATAAAGACAGGGTCCCCCTTGTCCTCACCTACCACCCAACCAGTCTCCGCATCCAATGCATCATCCTTAAACTCTTCCGCCAACTGCAACTAGACCCCGCCACCAAGCACATCTTTCCCTCCCCACCTTTCTCTGCCTTCTGCAAAGATTGTTCCTTTCGCCAAGCCTTGGTTTGTTCCACTCTCCCCACCACCCCCAACCCTCAGGTGCCTTCCTATGCAACCAAAAATGATGCAAAACCTGCTGCTCCACCACCCTACTCACCTCCATCCAGGGCCTCAAACCGTCCTTCCAGGTGAGACAGAGGTTCACCTGCCTCTCCTCCAACCTAGTTTACTGCACCAGGTGGCCCTGATGTGGTCTTCTCTACATCAGTGAGACCAAACATAAACTAAGGGAACGTTTCGCCAAGCATCTCAGCCAGGACTGCAGGGGCCAACTGGACCTCCCAGTCTCCACCCATTTTAATTCCCCTTCCCAGTCCCTTTCCGACATGGCCATCATTGGCCTCCTCCATAGCCATAATGAATCCGACTGTAAATTGGAGGAACAACACTTCATCTCCCTCCTGATGCTGCCTGGCTTGCTGTGTTCTCCCAGCCTCCTGCTTGTCTACCTTGACTAGCCACCGAGACAGGTCTCCTAATTGTGGCACTAGCCCCCAGATGTTGGTCAGGAGGATAATACAGGTTTGATATGGCTGAATTTCTGGTAGATGGGTCAATATCAGGTGGGCCATCAGATTTCATTCAAATTAATTATTTTACTTTTAAAATCACCAATATCATGGGCAGCATGGTGGCACAGTGGTTAGCACTGCTGCCTCACAGCACCAGAGACCTGGGTTCAATTCTCACCTCAGGCGACTGACTGTGTGGAATTTGCACATTATTCCCGTGTCTGCATGGGTTTCTTCCGGTTTCCTCCTACAGTCCAAAAATATGCAGGTTAGGTGAATTGGCCAAGCTAAATTGCCCGTAGTGTTAGGTGTAGGGGAATGAGTCTGGGTGGATGGCGGGTCGGTGTGGACTTGTTGGGCCAAAGGACCTGTTCCACACTGTGAGTAATCTAATCTAATGTTTGCCTCATCTTCAGTATATATTAACTGATTTTCCTGTTGTCAAAATTTTAAGTTGTAAGTGTGAGATTTCAATACTTATATGATGCAGCTAATAAGTTACTTTAATCACTGAGATGGGACATTAAAATCTTCCAAATAGTCCTTTTATAACAATCATTGTTCATTATCAGCTAGAATTCTTGACAGCTGTATTATGTTACAGGATCTAAGGACTGCATTGAATGCTTCCCATTCAGGTTTGCTGCCACAGATATGGTACACAGACACATATATAATAAGTGATGACCTTTGAATTTTCTGCAAATGTCCCATTCAGGATTTTACTCCCTGGCTTGGTGCAAATTATGGCTTGTGCCTCAGAATGTGATGAAAATGTGCCAACACACAACGTTGTAGACTTTAGCCACTGTTTTTGTTTGCACAATGAAATTTAATACTCAACTATTGGCACTCCATCAATGGCTTTAAACAACTTGCATACTTGCATTACAAAAATAAATGCTGGGATAGGGATAACAGAGAAAACACATTTAAAAAACCACAATTAATTTATGTGCACAAAATGTCCAAATATACTGAGTGAGACAAGTTAATCATGCTTTATTTGCAAATTGACATCATATACGCTATGCCAATTTCAAAATCACTAAACTGCTAGAAATGACAATTTCAACTCTCAGGTAAAAAAAAAGCTACTTTGCTTGTTCAGGGCCACTTTTGAAAGCAAATTCTGATTTAGGACAATTCTCTGGACCTGCATTCCATCTCCCCACATTCAGTTTTCATTATCTTTTCTACTGCTTGGAGACACCCCTGACATGACATGTCTCGGAGTCGAAGAGTGTGGTGCTGGAAGAGCACAGCAGGTCAGGCAGCATCCGAGGAGCAGGAGAATCCACGTTTCAGGCATAAGACCTTCAACAGGATATGTTTCACACTACTTCCTGATTTAAGAGATAACATTTTCATCTAACATCTATAGAAATATTATAATTTCTCATGGCGTCTGCCTTGAGGACCCAGTAAAATGTTATATTTATTGTTTGGGATTTAAAAAGTAAATATTATACAAATGCTGATTGGTCATTTTTGGTGCAGAATCTGGTGTAGGTGTAGTGGGCTGAATGGCCTCCTTCTGTACTGTAACAATTCGATAATTCTGTCATTTTTTTGAATCCATAGGATAAATGAAGATGAATTAAAGTTAAACCAGAAGAGAATCTGAATGTGGTGTTAATGAACTTTTATTGACCAAGTAATCATTAAATTCGTGTCCGTCAAATGTACATGAAAAATAAGAAGTGCCATATTAATATTTAAAATATAGATGCTTAACAATCATTATGATGACTGTTTTTGAGTCTACCTGTGATTCTTTCTTTTCTTAAAGAAAAGTAGAAAACAGGATGAATGTGCCTTAGATTTACAGTGTGCAATGTTTCCAGCTCAGCTGGTATCTACCAAGGACCAAGCTTAAGGATAATTACAACAAATAGTTAGGAGGTTGTAAATGTCAGGAATGTTTTTTTGATCATGCGCTGGCATATCAGGAGGCTTTGCTATTTTTGTTGGAATAAAAAGAACAGAATAGCTCAAGCCTCAAATACTTACATCTTTTAATGAACACCCTGCATAATCAAGGCCTTCCTTTTCTCAGTGGTTGCAAGTGCTTAAAGTGCTGATATGCTTCTTTAAAGCAGACTGCTAATGATTTCCTTTCCTCAACTGGCTATGTGTTTAAAGTAAAAATAACAAATTTAGTCACAAATACAGCATTAATATATCGTAAGGACAGTTAACTAAATATTTTTGTCAATGCAGTTAGAATTGTGCTACAATTCCATTGGCTGGTTGTCATTAACAAATTATGCGGAGAAAGTGAGGACTGCAGATCAGAGTCGGGAGGGTGGTACTGGAAAAGCACAGCAGGTCAGGCAGCATCCGAGGAGCAAGAGAATTAGTCCTGATGAAAGGCTCTTGCCTGAAACATCGATTCTCCTGCTCCTCAGATGCTGCCTGACCTGCTGTGCTTTTTCAGCACCACATTAACAAATGATTGGCAGCCTAATGTTAAAATCTCATTTTTATGGAAAGAGATGGAAAGACGAGGGAACTTGTGTGTAAAATATATTGGTAATTATTTGGTTCTATGCTAAGAAATATTTATTTCATAGAAATTTGTGCCATTTGAACAGATACTAAGGCGTGATGTAGCTAAATATTCCCTGAAGTTGTTTAGTACATAAGAGGACAAGGCATTTGCAGTTATAGAGGGTACTTAACAGGTGAGCTGTGATTAAGAAAGGTCATGATCTTACTGAAATGTCGCAGACCGAAAGCTTTCATCCTTGATTTCAAATCCCTATTTGGGCATATCCTTCCCATCATCTGTAACTTGCTTCAGCCCACCATTCCTCTGATGACTCTGCATTCTTCAAATTCTAGCCTTTTGACTTCTTTTGCACCAACCTTCCCTGTTAGGTGACTGTGTATTTGGCTTTCAAGGCACAAATCTCTTGAATTCCACTTCTAAACCTCTCTGTCTTTCCATTTCTCCTCCTGTAAGACATTACTCAAAGCCTACAATTTGATTGAGATTTGGTTGCTCGTCCTAATGCCTCCTTGGAGTCAATTTTATCACCTGATTACACTCCTGTGAAGAGCCTTGGGGCATTTAATACTGAAAAACCAAAGGAATGTTGCTAACATGGAATACACAAAGAATCAATAAAGTATCTGTCAGAAACATAAAAAAAGGAGACAAATCAAGATAATGTAAGGGTTACACAGAAATATATTTATAGGTAATAATTGCATAATAGCAGAAACGTTAATTACTTTGCCTCGATATTTATCAGAAAGACAAAGACACAGGGCATAACATTATAAAAATGGAATTAATAAAAATATAAATTGAAAAGGGCAAAGATAATTGAGAAATTAATCAAGCTTAGAGATGTTAAATCCTTTGACTATATATTTATGTTTACTATTGATGTTCACTTTGTTTGGGTGTGGTCTCCAAGACAAAGTAAACATAGCTGTTCTGTAAAAAGACAACCTAAAGCACTATATGTCAATGAAACCTGTTACGCAGCTTGAAAGTTATGTAATTGCTATGCAGATTTGAGACATAAAATATACAACACAGTAGCAATGAGAAGGATGGAGAAAAGTTTAAACCTACTGATTCCTGCAGCTTGCATTTCTTCATTGGGGGTTTCACCCATGCCATGGGTGGGATTGTTGGTTTCGGGATTCAGTGATAGTTAATTGGAATGTAATAACAATTGCAAGAAGGCAGTATTGCAATAGAAAGCAAGTCAATGTTCAATCAGCTTACAGAAGGTATGAATATATTTAGTGGGTGGTAAGTGATCTAGAATAGTACTTCAGGCCGAAGAGTGAGATTTTGTCAGAGAAACGGTGAGTCCATGAAACAATTTATGACAGCATTGCAGCAGTTTGCTTCGACATAAAAGTTGATACATTAGCCAAAGTATTAAGCTTGACTAAGTAATCCACACTTTTGAGGGACACTCTACCCATTGGCATTTTTCATGACTTTCACTTCTGTGGTAGACTCCCTTCAAGTTTATAATGACTCAAATATTTATAGTTTCAAAATGATTGTAGTTCTAGTAGACAATACATATTTGACACTAGACAGCTGGCTTCACATTCAGTATAGCTAATGGGAACATACTTTTTCAATAGGCTTGGATTCAAACTTGAAGTTGCCTCCAGAGTACACATTAACACGATTGATGCTTGGCACATGTATCTCTACGGTAGAAATTTCAGTGTCTGCACCAGTCACCAAATGTATTGTGAGCTATGGCAGGGCTTAGTCCTCGACCTGGTTGAAGCTACAGACGATTTTCACATAACTTTTATGTTGAATACTTTGTACTTTTGCACAATTGAGGAGCTCACATGCCTAGCTCTACAGCTATTGCAGACAGCAATAGTACCACTTTGAGTCTTTGACATTTCAGCCAAGTTACAAAATTGTAATTGTTTACTAGAAACTATCACTACAGAAAACAGACCAAAGTTTGTTTCTGGTTAGTTCATGGGGTTTCTAGCAAGGTGAGGAATTCCCACTATCTGACACTACCATTCAATCTGGAATCGAATGGTGATATCAAACAATTCCCAGGCTGATAAAGGACTGTTGGAGTGCTCATTTGTTGGAAGGGACATATTTGAACAATTCATTAATTACCTACTTCACTTTCTCTCTCCCTGTTCAAATCAAAAAGTCACCCACTAAACATGATAGTTCATAATGCTTGCATGTCATAGACCATTCCTAAGTTGTCACCAGCATTAAATACGATTATCGGAGCAAAAGCAGAAAAAAAATCAAAACATATACTTTGACTAGCGAACAGGCAAAATGAGTTCATGATTGGAAGGTAGAGATTGAGGTCACATCAAATGGCCAAATCACAACCAAAAAATTTGCAATGTTACCATCTGGTTCAATGCAGATCAAGTGGTTGCTCAGTGCCAATGCTTTTCTGGTGGATGATATTATGAGGTTGGATAGAATCTGTGATAACATGGTTAGATTTGTCAACCCTAATCCTTCTTGCTGGCATTAGTCTAGACTACTGATACCATATAGGGAAGGAAGCCAACTTGATGCCCCAAGCACAGGATAGGCTCAATTTCAATTTCAGTTTATAGGATTATTTCCCTAAGTGTGGTTACATGCTATTAATATGAAAAACTGTAACTTGGAGTCAGCTAGGACACTAGCTCCCAGGAACAATCCTTTTTTCTCCTGAAGGGTGGAGATTATCTTTCAATGTCAGTTATCTTTTTCAGGTGCAACTGTCTTATACAGCAGATATCATAAATAAGTGGAACACAAGATATTTTGATATCAGTGTTTATTTGGATACATTTACTTTTCTGCTGAGTGATGGTAACATGTTCATCTGCCTTATCAAGTTAACGATACAGAACCACAACCCAAATTTGTAGAACTCAAAGTAATTGCAGCCCTTCATATTTCAAAATCTAATTCAAGAAAATTGACAAGCTAAACCCTAAGAAATGTTTTATTTTCTTTCTTTATAAAATAAGTGGTGATCGATTATTACTGTTTGATTATTTGAGTCTGTTTAATATTGATGACTCATTGTGCTTGATTGGTTAAGACTTTATGTGGACTGAAATTAAAAATAAACAAACCTTTAGGAAGTGCTGAAAGCTAGATGTATTAGCACTGTGAATAAAATAAAATGTGAATAAAGCCTGTTACTCACATAGAAACCAGTACCAGCGCTGCATAGATATGATATATAAAATATCTAAACTATATAATAGTGTGTATTTTAAAAGGGAAATCACCAATCTTATTGAATTTTGCAAAGAATGAACAGAAAAATGTAGATAAGTATAATTTAGTAGATGTAATGTATTTCAAAAAGATTTTTAATAAGATTCTGCAAAGTAGCAAACGGAAAACAGTTTTGGAGTTAAAAGTAATTACTCAGACTCTTTAAAGGTTGGTAGATTAGATTCCCTACAGTGTGGAAACAGGCCCTTCGGCCCAACCAGTCCACACCGACCCTCCGAAGAGTAACCCAATCCAGACCCATTTCCCTCTGACTAACACACCTAACACTATGGGCAATTTAGCATGGCTATTTCACCTGACCCATACATCTTTGGACTGTGGGAGGAAACCCACACAGACACGGGGAGAATGTGCAAACTCCACACAGACAGTTGCCCGAGGCTGGAATTGAACCTGGGACCCTGGTGCTGTGAGGCAGCAGTGAAAACCACTGAGCCGCCCCATAATTTTATAGTATTATGGTAGTAGTGTTCCACATAAATCGCTGCCTAAATTACTGTTGTTTATTTGTTACATGAATGATTTTGACACTAGATTCAAAAGTACAATTTCAAAGTTTGCAGATGACAGCAAATTAGGGGCATGAAGTACCTAATGCAGGGGAATATTTCGATATAATACATTTTAAGAATGGACATGTGATTGTCAAATGAACTTCAATCTAGTAAATGTGAGTTGTTACATTGTGGAACGTAATATTGTAGGATGACAGAAGGCTTGGGGTATGGACTGTTAACACTGGCATCGTGCTGTTGGACCAAATGGTATATGCAAGGTTTTGATGTTATTTGCTTGCTTCTGTATGTGGGCGTGGGGGTGTGCAGACTGAGGTGGGGAGTGTGGTGGGTAGTGTTTGCATTCTGCAGGTTGGGGATGTGGTGGTGTGAATTGTTGAATCATAGAATCCCTACAGTGCAGATAGAGGCCCATCAAGTCTGCAACAACCCTCCAAAGGGCATCCCATCCAAACCCACTGCTCCACCTTATTCCCATAGCCCTGCATCTCCCATGGTTAATCCACATAACCCACATATCCTTGGACACTATGGGCAATTTAGCATGGCCAATCCACCTGACCTGCACATCTTTGGACTGTGGGAGGAAACAGGAGCACCCAGAGGAAACCCACAGAGACATGGAAAGGACATGCAAACTCCACACAGGCAGCCACCCAAAGTTAGAATCAAATCCAGGTCCTTGATGCTGTGAGGCTGCAGTGCTAACCACTGTAAGCTGTGTGAGAGGAAGTTTTCAGAGATTTTCCTAAATTAGCCCCAGTCTTGTTCTTGACACTCCCAGGAGTCTGCATGACAGAAGGATAAATAAATGGTATATATGACAGCACCATATTCAAGTGAAACAGATTATTTTTCTTGTAAATTTTGTACAGTAGTATGATTATCTTACAACTCAGTCAAGGTGAAACTGTGAACATACAAAGCAAATAAAAAAAAAGCACCCTTATTCTCAATTGTACACGCCAGGCTAAAAACTTCAGTGAAAGGCTGATGGTAGTTTTAAAAAGAATTGCATAGCCTACACAAATCAAACAATATAGATTCCAATTCAATTCAATTTCATTTTATTGTCCACGTGGAAATTCATTTTGGGTACGTTGCTTCTTCATTTAAACTTGCATATAAATAAATTAGACAATAAAAGATATGAAATTATTCAACAGCAGAGATCTAAATTTAATTAAAATCTATTAAAAGCTATTCCAATGGATTAAAATAGTCAGTCAGTGAGTCCCATCATGAGTACATATCCTCATCTATTCATTAAACCTGTGCTAAAAGTTCGTATAGAGAAAGGCACAATGATTATTTACGATCAATGCCCTTGATTATGGTAACTGAATAACATAAATTGAAATTGAAATGCAGGATACCACATAATACATTCTGGAAATCTGAAATAAAGTGAGAAAATGCTTGAAACTAACTCAAAAGATTAGTGTCAAAGCTGGGCGAAGTTAAATATATAATGGTCTGAACATCTGATGTGTATCAGAATTCCTAATCTGAAGCGATGACAGCAGTGAAAAATGTTTCTGCCGATCCACTTTAGTCACAGATTTCGCGCTGAGTTATCAAATCTTCAGCGACCTTGAAATCTCAAGGTATCACACCACTGACTGAGCTCCAGCCCTACACTTAGAAATTCCTACATCCCCAGTGTAACCTCTCCAGAGCATCTCCCTGAGATGAAGCTGGAGTCGAAAGTCTTCCAGAATATACCAGTAATTGTTAAATGCTGTGCTTAGCATGTGTGATTGCCAATCAATTGGACGTTTCTTCCTGTCATCCTTCCATTGAATACTGATGAATAGTGATTCATTCTTACTTGCTCTTCTGCTCCTGTTGTATTTGGTGAAGCCAAGTGTAGCTCAGTGGCCACTGAGTCTTATTGATAGCGTAAAACAAATTTCTTATACCAAGTACAAATATTCTCAATGAATCTTGTCTTCTGTTTGGGTTTCTGTTTTGAGTCGAGACAGTCCTATGAAATTCTTAGCAGGATGCCTTTTGACCAGCTTTAGACCATTGAGTAGATAAAATGTTCTGTGAGCTACTGTTGTATATTTGACCATTTTTGGACCTGTTGTTTCTTGATATTAACTAGTTTGACCACCATTTTAAGAAGAGTCAAAAAGTGTGGTGCTGGAAAAGCACAACAGCTTCTGAAGAGCAGGAGAGTCAAAGTTTCAGGCATAAGCCCTTCATCAGGAATGTCATTGATTCTGACTCTCCAGGACCTGCAGTCCTCACTTTCATCATTTGAAGAAGATTGAGGTCAAGACACACATTCATATTCAAGTGTGAGATTTGTTGATTATGTAGTACAGGTATTTTACTATAATGCGCCTTTCATCAGCACGAATGGGCTATAATGTGATTGACAAGTTGTAGACGTCGTTTGGATAGCGCAAACTTTCTACTGAATGGTTATAGCAATTGTCTATTAGTGATCTTCTACAGCACGATTTTCTTTAGCAGTTTTCCATCGTGCAATTTTCTATAGTAGTTTTCCATAGTGCAAGGTCACAGAGGAACAACACAACTGTCATGTTATAGCAGAATGACCTGTACGTATGTGTTCTCTACTATGTGATAACCCTTGTGTTTGAAAAGTTGCCTGTAGCATAGCTTTAATCCTAAGTGTTATACCTTCTCAACCAGTTCTTCAAGCCTGGCACATTATCTGGTCATACAGCGACACTTGTGCCTGTATCAAGCTGAAAATTGGCGAGATGTCAATTGATGCAAATATCTTCTTACTAGAAGTCTAGATTTGAAACATTTAATTCTGTTGGGAATACTTTTGTTTTTTTTTTTCTTTTGTTGTACCCTGTTCAATCTTATTAATGTCTTTGTGTGAATATCCTTTTGATATTTACCTGCATTGTGACTGTGTCTTATTTTAGCAAATTTTCTGAAAGCAATCTAATGCTTTCCAGATAAAGCATTATTTTTTAATAGGTAGGTACCACTTGTGTCTGTGAGGATTCCTTGCTCCACAATTCTGACAATGACTGTTGGTTTCTCCTACTCACTGTACTGGTTTCTCATGTAACTCTTTACTCTGCATCACAAAAACTGAATAAATTCTATGGCACTCCTCTGAGAAGTTCCATTTTCTCCTTTCAGGAGTGATTAGATTACCTATTGTGTGGAAGCAGGCCCTTCGACCCAACAAGTCCAAACTGACCCTCTGAAGAGCAACCCACCCAGACCCATTCCCCTACACCTAACACTACAGGAAATTCAGCATAGCCAATTCACCTAACCTGCACATCTTTGGATCGTGGGAGGAAACCCACACAGACAGAATGTGCAAACTCCACACAGACAGTTGCCCAAGGCGGGAATTGAACCCAGGTCCCTGGCACTGTGAGGGAGCAGTGCTAACCACTGAGCCACCGTGATCTGTGCTACTTCCTGTCTTTTGCTTCACTTGCATTTGAGTGGATGACTCTAAAATCAAATCTTCTTTGAATAATTGTTTTCTTCAAGACATTCAACTCTGTGTTCTCTTTGGTTAATCTCTGAAATGAACTGTTCCTGACAATATTATTCCTGGTATCGTGCCTTGCTAATGTTTTGATTTATTTTGATTCTTAAAGGCTATTATTTTTGTGCACTAAGAATATTGCATTGTAAGATTTTTCCAGTATTTCTGTGGTTAAAATTAAGGATTCCTACCTTCTGTGAGTAAAATGGAGAATTTATACCTTTTTTGTGACTTGTCTGGATGAACCTGCCAATCATGGTCTTAATTGAGAGTGTAGTGCTGGAAAAGCACAGCAAGTCAAGCAGCATCCTGATGAAGGACTTATGCCTGAAATGTTGATTCTCCTGCTCCTCGGATGCTACCTGACTCGCTGTGCTTTTCCAGCACTACACTCTTGACTCTGATCTCCAGCATCTGCAGTCCTCACTTTCTCCTAATCATGGTCTTAAACAATGCTTCGCAATTCCTTTCTGGCTTTGCTTAGTGAATCCTATTCCCTGCCATCATTCATTGATAGTTTTACTGAATTAAGTCCACTCCTTCAATGTTTTATCTTTAATGATTCCTACTGTCTGCAGGCTGAATAATGCTTCTTGCCTTTACTACCATTTCAGTAACTGCTCAGCTTTTCTAACAGCCTCAATAGTCTCCCAACTTTCTTCTTCAAAGAACGAAGAACAAAGAAAATTTACAGCCAAGGAACAGGCCCTTCAGCCCTTCAAGCCTGAGCTGATCTAAATATACTGTCTCAACCTGTCGGTCAATTCCAAAGCATTTGTATCCCTCTGCTCCCCACCTACTCATGCAAATGTCCAGATGCATCTTTAATGAATCTACCGTGCCTGCCTCTACCACCTCTGCTGGCAACGCATTCCAGGCGCCCACCACCCTCTGTGTGAAGTACTTGCCACGTGTATCCCCCTTAAATTTTCTACCTCTCACCTTGAAAGCATGGCCTCTGGTTAGTGAATCCTTCACCCTGGGAAAAAGCTTGTCTCTATCCTGTCTATACCCTTCATGATTTTGTAAACCTCAATCAGGTCCCCCCTCAATCTCCTTTTTTCTAGTGAAAATAAACCTAATCTACTCAACCTCTCTTTACAGCGAGCACCTTCCATACCAGGAACATTCTTGTAAACTTTCTCTGCACCCGCTCCAAAGTGTCCACATCCTTTTGGTAATGTGGTGACCAGAACTGTACACCATATTCTAAATGCAGCCAAACCAATGTCATGTACAATTTTAACATGACTTGCCAGCTCTTATACTCAATACCCCATCCTATGAAGGCAAGCATACTATATGCCTTCTTGACCACTCTATCCAACTGTGCAGCAACCTTCAGGGTACAATGGACCTGCACTCCCAGATCTCTCTGCACATGAACTTTTCCCAAGGCTCTGCCATTCATTGTATAATTCACCCTAGAATTAGACTTGCCTAAATGCATCACCTCACATTTGTCTGGATTGAAATCCATCTGCCACTTTTCCACCCAACTCTCCAGTCTGTCTATATCCCCCTGTATTCTCTGACAGTCCCTAATGCTTTCTGCTACTCCACCAATCTTTATGTCATCTTCAAACATTCTGATCATACCAACAGTGCCCTCTTCTAGATCATTTATGTATATTACAAACAACAGTGGCCCCAATACTGACCACTGTGGAACACCACTGGTCACCTTTCTCCATTTCGAGAAACTCCCTTCAACTACTACTCTCTGTCTCCTGTTGCTCAACCAGTTCTTTATCCACCTAGCTAGAACACACTGCACACCATGTGACTTCACTTTCTCCATTAATCTACAATGGGGAACCTTATCAAATGCCTTAGTAAAGTCCATGTATATGACATCAACAGCCCTTCCTTCATCTAACAACTTGGTCACTTCCTCGAAGAACTTTACTAGGTTGGTAAGGCACGATCTCCCCCACATTAAACCACGTTGCCTATCACTGATAAACTTATTCTTTTCTAAATATAAATAGATCCTATCTCTTAGTACCCTCCAGCAACTTTCTCACCACCGACGTCAGGCGCACTGGTCTGTAGTTAGCCGGAATATCCCTACTACCCTTCTTGGATAGGGGACAACATAAGCAACCTTCCAGTCTTCCGGCACCTCACCTGTATTTAAGGATGCCACAAAAATATCTGTCAGGGCCCCAGCTATTTCCTCTCTCACTTCCCTCAGCAACCTGGGATAGATCTCATCTGGTCCTGGGGATTTGTCCACCTTAATAACCTCTAGCATACCCAACACATCTTCCCTACTTATGCCAACGTGATCCAGACTAATCAAACTTCTATCTCCAATCTCAAGATTCTTCATGTTCCTCTCCTCAGTGAACACAGATGCAAAGTAATCATTCAGAATCTCACCCACTCTCTCAGGTTCAGCACACAGCCTTCCTTCATTATCTTTTAGTGGACCAATCCTTTCTCTAGTTACACACTTGCTTCTTATATAAGAATAAAATGCTTCGGGAATCTCCTTAATTCTGCTTGCTAAAGCTATTTCATGACCCCTTTTAGCCCGCTTGATTCCTCGTTTAAGACATGTCCTACTCTCCCGATATTCCTCCAGGGCCCGCTCTGTTCTTAGCTGTCTAGACCTTATGTACACTTCCCTTTTCCTCTTGGCTAGACGTACAATTTCTCCTGTCACCCACGGTTCATGAATCTTGCCCTTCCTATCCTTTGCCTTCAATGGGACATGTCTATCCTGCACTATCTTTAACCTATCTTTGAAAGCCTCCCACATCTCAAATGTGGACTTCCCTTCAAATAGCTGTGTCCAATCCACATTTCTGAGCTCCTGCCTAATTTTGATATAATTGGCCTTGGCCCAGTTTAGTACTCTTCCCTGAGGATCACTCTCTTCTTTATCTACAAGTATTCTAAAACTTACAGAATTGTGGTCACTGTTCCCAAAGAAATCCCCCACCGCAACTTCTATCACTTGTCCTGGCTTGTTCCCCAGTACCGGGTCCAATATGGCCCCTTCCACGAGTCTTTGTCTGCTCAGGCTGCTAATATGCCCTTTATCCATTTAATTCTGGCTTTGCAACATGCCTGGGTCAGTGACCTCACTTTAAGTTAATTTCATGGCCCTTTATTTCCCTCACATTAGCTGTGCCTTATAGTTCCTGATGAAGGGTTCCTGCCCGAAACGTCGATTTTCCTGCTCCTCGGATGCTGCCTGACCTGCTGTGCTTTTCTAGCACCACTCTAATCTTGACCCTTCTGGTGCCAGCTGAGTTAGGCAGCAATGGTCAATATGAGCTGGAAGTACTTTTCTTATTTTTGTTTAGCCAGCACGTAAATCTGTGTTCTTTTTAACACGATTTTTCTCAACCATCTGAGATTAAACTTTACTCACAGAGTTTGTAATGTCTGTCCAATCTCTGGTTGAACCCCACCTTGGGACAGCTTGACTTGACAATCCAATTTCACAAATTGATCCAATTCTCTACAGTGTGGAAGCAGGCCATCCGGCCCAACAAGTCCACACCGACCCTCCGAAGAGTAACCCACCCAGATCCATTTCCTTCTGACTAATGGACCTAACACTATGGGCAATTTAACATGGCCAATTTACCTGACCGGCACATGTTTGGATTGTGGGAGAAAACCCACACAGACACGAGGAGAATGTGCAAACTCCACACGGACAGTTGCCTGAGGTTGGAATCGAACCCGGGTACCTGGCGCTGTGAGGCAGCAGTGCTAACCCAAATCACCAACTTCTGCAAATCACCAGCATTTGGTGCAACCTAGAACTTCCTGGTAATGCCAGGTTCAATTGAGGCATTCACGAGGGCATTGGATGATTATTTGGTTAGAATTAGTATGCAGGGATATGGGGAAAAGCAGGAAATTAACACAAGGTAATGGGTGGTATGGTGGCTCAGTGGTCAGCACTGCTGCCTCACTGCAGCAGGGACCTGGGTTCAATTCCAGCCTCGGACAGCTGTCTGTGTGAAGTTTGCGCTTTCTCCCTGTGTCTGGATGGGTTTCCTCTGAGTGTTTTGGTTTCTTCCCACACTCTAAAGATGTGCAGGTTTGGTGGATTGGCCATAGGGATAGAATAGGAGGGTGGGTCTGGGGGAATGCTGTTTAGAGGTTCGGTTGTTGGGCCGAATGGCCTGTTTCCAGACTGTTGGGATTCTATTTTTAAAAATTCTACAAAGAACCTGTGAGGGCTGAATGGCCTCCTTCTGCATCATAATAGTTCTATGATTCTATAGTTCCATGAACATACTCATGACAGAGATTAGATTAGAGTGGTGCTGGAGAAACACAGCAGGTTAGGCAGCATCCGAGGAGCAGGAAAATCAACGTTTTTTTTAGATTACTTACAGTGTGGAAACAGGCCCTTCGGCCCAACAAGTCCACACCGCCCCGCCAAAGCGCAACCCACCCATAGCCCTACATTTAGCCCTTACCTAACACTACGGGCAATTTAGCATGGCCAATTCACCTGACCTGCACATCTTTGGACTGTGGGAGGAAACCGGAGCACCCGGATGAAACCCACGCAGACACGAGGAGAATGTGCAAACTCCACACAGTCGCCCGAGGTGGGAAGTGAACCCGGGTCTCTGGCGCTGTGAGGCAGCAGTGCTAACCACTGTGCCACTGTGCTGCCCATGATATTGGTGATTTTAAAAGTAAAATAATTAATTTGAATGAAATCTGATGGCTCACCTGATGAAGGGCTTTTGCCTGAAACGTTGATTTTCCTGCTTCTAAGATGCTGCCTGACCTGTTGTGCTTTTCCAGCACCACTCTCATCGAGACTCTGATCTCCACCATCTGCAGTCCTCACTTTTGCCTCATGACAGAGATTCCAGGGTCTGGGGTAGAGCTCACTCCCCACTGAGTAAATAAACTCTGCCTCCACCTCAGTTCTAAATTATTTGGCCCTTATCCTTTGTCTCCTAGATTAATAACTCTCTAGTCATGAAACATCCTTTTGTAATTACACACCTCTGGAGCAGGCAGGGCTTGAATCTGAGCCTCCAAGTCCAGGGGTATGGACACAACCTGAATGTATCTATTTTTTTCCGTATCAACCTGTTCAGAGATGTTATTGCACACTTTTGGACCAGATGGGACTTGAACCCAGACCTCCTAGTCCAGGGGTATAGACATTATCACTGTGCCACAAGTAGGCCCATTGTTCAAATGTAATTATGCCTCATGTAATTTCAATAAAGTAAACATTTATTTCAAAGACAGAAATGGTTAAAAATACACCATCATTAAGTACATGCAACTGTTATTGCTCATAATTTTCAGAAAGGATTTATGAAACAAGTCTTGAAAAATTGCTTTTGAGTAAGCCCATTTTGAAATAACTTTATCCAATTTTCTTTGAGAATGTTAAGAGAAAAACTCCATATACTAGACCAATCAGAACTGTTTATTAATTTCAATTATTGTACATTTGGCCAAATTACTGGACGTATAATAGTTTAAATAGTTTAAAATAACTTGAAAGTTGTTAATTTTGAATTTAAAAAAAATTCAGTATTAAGTAAAACTCAATGCTTGAAATGCATTAAATGACATAAAGGTTATGTGATACCACGCAGAGAAGATTAGGTTGTCTTTATATACATAACTAAATCAAGCTGATCCCCACACACATTTATCCTGTAAGATGCCATTTGGTTATGAGTTCAGGAGTTACCTGATCATTGGCTGTGAATGCACACAAGTGATTTATTCAACAGCATTTGAAGCAGCTGGTGCTCAATTTAAAAGACTCTTTTCGAGCTTCAATTATCGAAAAGAGCTTTGAGACAGTTTTTTTTACTGCTGATGCCTTGGTTCATTCTGATTGGATTTAGTCTGTGCCAATCATTGGACGCCTCTTCAGTTTTCATTTTGTCTCAATAATGCAATTAGTACTGTCTGATTTCTGGGTCCACTAGAAACCATCATATCTTGGAGCTTGGCGAGAAGAACAGTGGAAAACACATCATTATTTTTCTTCGGATTGACAGCATGAAGGCCATTTATAGAATCATATAGCAAAGAATGAAACCACACAACCCTTCGTGATTGTGCCCATTCTTTGAAAGGGCTATCTAATTAGTCCCACTCCCCCACTTGTTCCCCATAGTACTGGAAATCTTTCTTTTTCAAATATATATTCAATTCTCTTTTGAAAGATACTATTGAATCTACTTTCAACACTCTTTCAGGCAGTGCATTCCAGATTGTTAACAACTACGAGTCTTCGAGTGGAAAATGGAAGATTGCCTATTTTGTTTTCAACAGTTATTCTCTGAGTTTTAAATCATTTCCACAATAAGGCTTTAAAATACAATTATGTAAGTAATGTGTGACTAACCAATAGATTCAATAATTATTTTATCGTTGTTTATTTAGAATGCATATAATTTAAGACATATCCCAGTTTGAGAAGTCAGTAAAATACTTAGTGCAGTATTCCTAGTGGTATATCACAGAGCAACCAAGAAACACGATATTATATATAAATATTTAAACATATAGGAATTTCAAATAAAGTTGTTTTGTGGTATGCAAAGTTTAATGAATAGTGCTAAATCATCTTCACAAAGCTTTCAGGTTTAAATCTTATTTTCAAATGCCCATAGAATCAGAATATCGAAGGCCTACATTTTAAGCAATTTGATAAATGTGTTTTCAGAAATTCTGTAGAAATAGCACTCGTCCCATGCTGAGCTTAAAAAAAATGATCAGAAGCTGGATGAGCAATTTGTTTGACTCATCATTCCTTAGGATCTTCCGATTCACTCAAATTGCTAGAAAAAGTTAGGAAGCAAGAAATTTGGACACATGGCACTACTAGACATGGCCTACATATACCAGAAGCTTTCCAAATGGTGTATGCCTCCAGACACATCTCCATATGTGCTGCTAATCTCCCGCTTGGTGCTGTCAGGACAAGGAACTGTCATAGCAGCTGAACTGAAAGAAAGTACTCGAACCGGTTCTGATTAAGTGAATCAGTTCTGATGAAAGGTCACTTGATCTGAAACATTAACTCTGTTTCTCTCCACAGATAATGCTTAACCTTGAGGATTTCCAGAAATGTTTTAAATTTGTATTTCAGATTTCCAGCATCTGCAGTCTTTTTCCTTTGGTAGACGTACCAGCTGATCTGATGCTCTATTTGTTGATTTGAACCATGAGGATCCACTCAACATACTCACTTGTCACTTAGCAAAAGAATATGTGCGCAGATGAAAGATAGACCACTTACTAGTGTCATTTAAAGGGGAAAGCATTCCACTTTACTTTCAAGTAAAGTAACACAGAATAATTTTTGATGTTGCGAAGTCTCTGGATGTACTTTGGAGAGATTTTCATGGTGCTGGTGTGAGTTGCAGAATTTGGGTGCGCAGCTCTAGGCTTACTGTGTATTTTTACATTCTCACAGGGAGGGCAGGGGCTTGGTGATCTATCTGCATAAAGTTAAAAATCACACAACATCAGGTTATAGTCCAACAGGTTTATTTGGAAGTACTAGCTTTTGGAGCGCTGCTCCTTCATCAGGTGCTGCGTGATTTTTTTAACTTTGTCCACCCCAGTCCAACACCGGCACCTCCACATCATAGCCACACAAAGGCTGCAATTAGTATGGGGACTGCTGGTGCATTGCCTGTGATCTATCACATGGTCAGAAGAGGCTGCAAACCGGGAAAGCTCTGAATGCTATCCTCTCCCAATTTGGCGCTGGGCCCCTCAAAACCCCAAGACAACAACAGAATACTGTCTGATAGGCCTGACAATGCAACTAGAATCTCTTTGTGTGCATTTTCATCAGCAGTCTCCAGTAAACTACCTTCTCAAACTCTTCATTTGAGTCTCCTGATGCAGAACTCATCTGTGAGTTTGATTCCCATGGGGCAAGCACACAAACAATTCTGTTTATTTCATCTGGCTGCAGTCCACTCACACCTGAATGACTCAGCAGGTGCAGGTCCCAATGCTATACTAACCTCTAAGGCACACTCATTGCCAATACATTAGCTGTTGGCTGCGTCAGATGAAGTGATAGAGCCACTACAGCAGTGCTATGATGGTATTCCCTTACAATGTGATAGGGCTGCTTAGTTATTATAATCAGAATGGGGAAGGTTGGGATGAGGGGAGGAGAACTTGGTTAGAAGGCAAGAGTTTTATGATCACACTACCAGTCACTTCTGTTCGAGTTAGATAATAGATTAAAGTTTACAACTGCATGAAGTAGTAAAATACTGACATCCCCAATGGTCGCAGCAATGTCAGTTGTCATGGGTTCTATTGTAGCCTAACCCATGATGCAGAAAACCATCTCCTCTATGGGGCTTGGTAGATAGCGTTATGCCTGCCCCCCATTGGTTTGACTCAAATACTTCTTGTAATAGGGCACCAAATACTACAAGAGAGGGGGGAGAGTGTCAGATTCCTGAGTTTGGAGAATATGGCTGTCACAACTGACTAGCTGGAGATATGCGCAGGCGGTGAGTGGTGTGAATAAAGCTAATGACGTTCAGGGTGAGGTGAGGATCTGGATATTAGGTGTGCATGCCAGAGAATACCCCAATGAATGACTGATAGGACTGTTGTGTATTGAACAGTGTGAAAAGTTGGTGGATAAATTGTGATGCTGTTTGAGGGTGCATTCACTGATTGTCACCACCTCCAAATGCTTGGGTCACAACTTGTGGCACTGATCGCTGATCCTCAAAAACAGACACGGGGAATCAACCTTGCTGCTTCCCTGTTCCCATTTCCTTCTGATGCTGGGCACTGAGGACCTCCTGAACACCTGGAAAACATGTCTCCCATGTTTTTTACTTGTACTATTAGGGCCTCTCATGCTGGATCTATGAATAGTTCAGTAGTCTATCATTCCCATTGTTGTATTTCCTTGAGTGGAAATGCAGCAGTAGCTTTCAGCAGCAGCCTCCTTGAATTCAGAGCATCCCCCCTTTAGGAGGCAGAAATATGAGAAGTATGTTGTGTGAATATGTGTGCACTGTGAATGTTGGTGGGTCTCCTGCTGAGTAGTCAGGCGGCCAGCAGTTCAGACCTCACTTGACCTGATGTTGCAATCAATTAAACATAAAGACAATGCCATGTTTGTGTGTTGCCAATGCCTTCACCCCAAAAACGGCATGGACCAAATTTTTGCCCAGTTTTTTGTGATACTGGGAACAATAATGGGGCTGGTCGTCTTTAACGTAAATATTTGCTCCACGGAAGCAGGAAATCCATTCAAAATAATTTCAAGAATGTACAGGATGGAATCATCCAAAATAATTTATACAAAACATATCCTGTGAATCATTAAATTTTATCATCCTCAGAGGTTTTCTCTAACAGGTTTTCTGGCTGGTACTTACACCCATATGTTGAGCATTCACTAAAGTTTAGGAAGATGAGGATTGGTCTGATTTAAATTCTACCAGGATTAGCCAGATTAGATGCAGGAGGGATGTTTTCCTTGGGTGAGGAATCTACAACAAGAGGATATAGTGTTAGGATGTGGGCTAGGCCACAGAGTACTGAGATGAGGAAAAAAGGTTTTACTCGAAGGGCAGTGAACCTGTGGAATTCTCTACCACAGAATGCTGTGGAGGCCAAGTCACTGAATATATTCATGAAAAGTAGAGGTAAATTTTTAGATTTTAAAAGTATCGAGGAGTATGAAGAGAAAGGGGGAATATGGTATTGAGATGAAGGGTGAGCCATGATTATATTGAATGGTACAGCAGATTCAAAGGGCTGGATGGCCTACCCCTGCTCCTTTTTTTTATGTTTCTTTTTTTTTGAGAGTTTAAATGGGTCTATCAAAAGCTTATGTTAACTTGCATCTGAAGTCTGCCTCCTGATCCTACACAGGAGTAAAGCTCCTATGGTAGATATAAACAGAAAGGTTCCCATCAAGAATTGGGCATAAATGCTTGATCCCTATTTTCCCAACATGTGACTGACTGGTGATAACATGGTAGATGTACACTGTTGAAAAATCTTAAAGAGAAAACAAGATATTAAATATGAAAAATGGTACTGTAGCAGCCTTCTGGCTGCTAACACAGGTAGATTGCTAACTTGGCCAAACGTTAAGGTACATTAGCCAAGTGAAACTCTGAAATCACAACATACACATACACCAGACACAGTGCAAGCACAGCAGCCATTAGCATAATGTAAAAGGCAACAGTTAGTCTGCACAGGCACACCCAACAATCTGGATTAGTGGTGCTGGAAGAGCACAGCAGTTCAGGCAGCATTCAACGAGCAGCAAAATCGACGTTTCGGGCAAAAGCCCTTCAATCTATCCACTAAACAAAGGACAGTCCAGAGAGGAAGACATCGGGTCCTGCTACACAAAAAAACTGTTAGTCACATGCCATCTAAATGATTGACTCTTGTTTTAAACTATTAAATGTGCCTCCCTGATTGGCCAGAAATACAGAAAGTTTAAGAATACCACGTAAAAGGTATAAAAATAGAGTTTGCCTGCAGACTTCTGTCTCGGAACTGCTCTTGGAATTGTCTGAGGCCTTTTGAGGAGGCCAGCATGGCAACAGGCCGCGACCAGCTGACCATCCAGAGACAGAGAGGAAGAAAGCAGCTTCTCTGACCCATAGACAGAACCACAGAGACAATGACTGCGTAAGTCTAGAAGGAACTCGGTAGGTATCATAACCTTACGGGGCCAAATAGGAATAGGGATGGCAAAGGTGAAAGTGAGGACTGAGATGCTGGAGATTAGATTAGAGTGGTATTGGAAAAGCACAGCAGGTCAGGCAGTGTCGGAGGAGCAGGAAAATCGACGGGACGTTTCAGGCAAAAGCCCTTCATCATCCTGATGCAGGGCTCCTGCCCGAAACATCGATTTTCCTGCTCCTTAGGGATTGTATATTTAGTATTGAAGATTATTGTAATTTTATTCTGAATGAAGTGTGGATGTTTTGCTTTTGCTACCGACTTGTGTTCATATTGATTTGACCCCTTTGGTATTGTGGGACATCTGGGCAAATTCATTCAGAACATTTTGGTCGGAGTTGACTGCAACTTGCTTAAAGAGGAATCAGACAACAATAGAAAGGAAATTCAAAAGTTTTGTAGATTGTGCAGTGACATTGTGAGTATCTATGACGAGGTAAGCATGTGCCTTTTAGAGAGTTAAGTGTCAACAACTGTTTTACCTCCCTCCAAGTGATATTCTTGAACAAAAGTTTTGAATACAATATCTCTAATTTGCAGATGACACCAACTGGGTGGCACTGTGCGCTGTGAGGAGCATGTTAAGAGGCTGCAGGGTGACTTGAACAGGCCGGCTGAATGGGCAAATACTTGGCCAATGCAATATAATGTGGCACAATGTAAAACTGTTGTTGTCCAAATCGTTAATGTACATTGTGAGCATCTGGGGTCCCAGCATTGAACCCTGCGATATCTCATCCTGCCATTCCAAAAAGGACCCATTTATTCTGTTATGGTGATAATGGAGACCTGGTTCAAGGAAGAGCAGAACTTGGTATTAAATATTCCTGGTTACAAGGTAGTCAGAAAAGGTAGGAAGGGGAAAAGAAGAGGACTGGGTATTTTTGGTTCGGGAGTGTTTTGCATTACTGGAGAATGAGGAGGTTTCAGGGCATTCAGCGATAGAATCAATTTGGCTAGAGCCTGGGAATAAGAAAGGTGCCATTACATTGCTAGTGGAAAGGATCTAGAGGAATAAATCTGCAAGAAGATTATAGAGAGGTGTAAGCATTATATTGTTGTTATAAGGGAGATTTTAATTAGTGCAAATGGTAATGTAGGAGAAGCATGTTCAGGATAATTTCCTACAACAGTATGTGTCCAGTACAACAAGAGAGGAAGCATTGCTGGGCCTGGTTCTTTGGGTGCAAGGTCAGTCAGTTTAACTTCTGTGGGAGGGAATTTCTTAAAACAATTAGGCAGAGGGCAATGGGTCTGGGTGGGTTACATTTCGGAGGGTTGGTGCGGACTGGTTGGGCCGAAGGGCCTGTTTCCACACTGTAGGAAATCTAATCTACTGCAGTCCATGTGCTGCAGGTAGACCCACAATGGCAGTGGGGAGGGAATTCCAAGATTTTGCCCAACAGCACTGAAGAAATGACAATATATTTCCAAGTCAGGATGGGGAATGGCTTGGAGGAGAATGTGCAGGTGGTGGTCTTTCTTTGTAACCTTTATCCTTCTAGATGGAATTGGTCATGGGTTTGGAAGGTGTTGTTTAAGGAGCTTTGAATTTCTACAGTACACCTTGTAGATGGTACACATTGCTGTTACTGAGCATTGATGGTAGAGAAAGTGGATGCATGTGGATATAGTGCCATTAAGTAGGCTTCTTTGTCCTGGGTGGTATCAAACTTCTTGAATGTTGTTGGATAAGTGGTAAGTATTCCATCGCATTCCTGACTTGTGCCTCTTAGATGATGGACATGATTTGAGGTTTTGAGAGGTGAGGTACTCACTGCAGGATTCCTAGCCTCTGACCGACTCTTATAATGACAGTATTTATAGATACTTTTAATCAACCTGCTTACACATGTATGCCACGCCTTATGAGTAGATGGGACATGAACCCTGGTCTTCTGACCCAAAGGTAGGGAGACTACCACTGAGCCACAAGAGCCCTTTCCACTGTATTTATATAACTGGTCCAGTTCAATTCTGTTCAATGATAACCCCTAGGATGTTCATAATGTGGTGTATAATGATGCTAGCACTATTGAATGTCAAGGGGCAGTAGTTAGATTGCCTCTTGCTGGAGACAGTCATTGCCTGGCACTTGTATAGTGTGATTGCTATTTGTCACTTGCTAGTTAATGTGGATGTTCTCCAGGTCTTGGACACAGATGAGAAGCCATCCTACTGTCACTGTGGTGGGTCAATCCATATTCAGCTCTGGCATTGGGACTTCCCCACATTTGGTCAAATTCAGTTCATAATATGTTACATATAGTTAGGTTATCTGTTCGAACCTAACAGTTAATGTGCAGCTTTCAGATGGAACGATTTGTGATTTACATGCAGATTGCATTTACTTGATGCGTGAATACATTTCAAATTCTTCATGAACTAAGAATCTTAGAATAGGCACCTGCCACCATACACATGGTTTGCAATGCCCCAGGGCTGGATTTGGTAGACTTAATTTTTGAAAATGAAATGACGACTAATTTGATCAAATTAGTCCAATTTACTCTTCAATATGAAATTTCACTTTAATGAGGCCCAACACTTTGCAGCGACTTGTTTTTGACATTGGGAAATCTATTTAACATTCAAAACCATATCAAGCATTCCACAGTTGTGAAAGAAGAGAGCAATTTTTCAGCTATTATTGTGCTTTCTAACATGCAGTTACAATCCGATCAGCTTTTCATGAATTCCAGACATGGTTGAAAGCAAATATATTCTTTCTAACTTGTAGCTATAATCAAATATTGGTACAATTTTGGACCAGAAGACCTGAATATGGATCTAATAATTTTAAGATCATGCCACAAAGAAATGAACCAATATATATTTCTACCCAGCTCCTTGTTCCTTTCAAGGAGGACATTTCTGATTTGGCTGCAGAAGAATATAACTATGCATATGGGAACAGGAAGACCTAACTAGCCCAGTAAGCCTCAATGCCCTGCTCTCCCACTGAGACCAGTGCTTAATCTGCAAATACTTTGACCCTTCTTACACAACTGATTTCCTTTCGCCTCTTCTGCACGCATGAGCAGCACCCAGTGAACCTCCAACTCTGAGGAAGAAACCACTCAAAGGCCGGCAATGGAGACATTTTTCTCCACCTCCATCTCTGAGGAAGAAACCACTAAGCCCTTAGAAGATGCAGTTGGAAGGCATTCAACTCAGAGGCTGTCAGTTTGGTGAGTACGCTATCTAGATTAGATTTGGGAGCACAATCTGGTGGGCACTTGATTAATATGGTTGTGGAAGAAATGTCCCATGAGTCTAGCACTCAATCGACTGCTGCAGGCCAGTCCCCAGGAGAAGATGATCTCCTCATGGTCACAGCACTTAATGACTTTGTCAAAATGCGTAGAGATGCACAAGCACACCAGGCATGTTTGTCAGAGGCAGTCAGTATGCTGGATCAAGGATGGAGAAGTCTTCAAATGTTATCAATATCATATAAAATGCTGGGAATCAGAAATAAAAACAGAAATTGCTGGAAAAGCACAGCAGGTCTGGCAACATTTGTGGAGAGAAATCAGAGTTAATGTTTTGGGTCTGGTGACCTTTCCTCAGAATTAGAGTTTTGAGGGGTCCAAGTCCAAGCATATTCAAAGTCAGGAGTGAGCTTTGAGTGTGAGGAACAGCAGGGCTTACTGATGCCACTCTCAGAATCAATCAGACAGAAGGAGATTAGAGACAGAAAAACTGCAGATGCTGCAATCCAAAGTAGACAGGCAGGAGGCTGAAAGAATCCATCAAGTCAGGCAGCATCAGGAGGTGGAGAAGTCGACGTTTCGGGGAGCAGTGCTCCAAAAGCTTGTACTTCTAAATAAACCTGCTGGACTAGAATCTGGTGTTGTGTGATTTTTAACTTTGTCCCGTTAACAAGCCATTCCTCTACCTGTACCTGTATGACAACATGAGCTTTTATTTTCTGCAATAACCTTTATTGTGACACCTTATCCAATGCCTTCTTAAAATCTAAGTACAATGCATCTGCTGGTCCCCCTTATCTTCAGTATAACTTGCTCCTTCAAAGAACTCCAACAAATTAGTTAAACATGATTTCCCTTTTGACAAAACCAGATTGGCTGTAACTGATTACATTAAACTTATCTGAGTGCCCTGCTATAACATCTTTAATGATAGCCCCTAACATTTTTCCTATGATAGATGTTAAGCTTATTGACCTATAGTTTCCTGCTTTCTGCCTCCCTCCTTTATTTGCTGAAGGAATTACTCAGCCAGTCCAGGTAGGTACCAGCTGTCAATTTACCAGACATGACATGTCCAAAACTGTCACTTTGTTTTATAATAATGCAATTTTCAACATTTCTCAACCCCTGTCACCATGTTATATGATTTGCTTCTTTATTGTGTACTGCTCTCTGAGTCACAGGAATACAACAGTATAAAACAAGTATGTGGGTTCATGATTGTGACTTGACCTGGATGAGGATTCTGAATAATCCAAGATGGAGGACAGGAAAGAGTTGTGGCTGTAAGAGCTGGGCCTTTTTTGAGATATTTTCTAGTGTTGGAGCTGATTTCCTCGAATTTGAGAAGCAGTAATTACTGTTTTATAAGCTGTTGCATTGTTTTGGAACTTTGGAAATAAAGGTCAAAACAACGCCATTTTAAAAATGGAGGAAGACAAAGCCAGTGAAGACATGGTGGGAAGTGAATCAACGGAGAAAGAAACCTACACAGCTGTCTGACCCAGCAATGAACCTTCATAGCTACTGCCTCTGCTATTTGATCTCACATATCTCTGGACATTAGCGTTTATCTAAGAAAAATAAACAAGCAGAGAAATTCACAACTGACCTTGAAGAAACCAGTGTGGGGAGATCACAGCACAGAAGCAGCTAAGTGGCCAGTTTTTCCTTTATAAATCTACAAAAATGAGTGAGTTCTTTTTGATTATAATTTTTATTGAGATTTGTCTTTTGATTAAACTTTAAAAATATAAGTTAGTCTTGAGCAGTGTTTTTAAAAGCAGTAAGATGGTGCTATTTTCTGGATCTGTTGATTGTTAAGGTGCAAAGATCCTGGTGTCAGGATCAAGGAAATCTTGGAATGGGTGTGGAATATTCTCAAAGGCGAGAGAAACCAGCAGGAGATTGTTATACACATTGGAGCTAATGACATAGGAAAGGAAAAGGATGAGATTCTGAAGGGGGAATATAGGACGTTAGGCAGGAATTTAAAGTGGAGGTCCTCGAGGGTAGTAATATCTGGATTACTCCCAATGCCAGGAGCTACTGAGGGTAGGAATAGGAGGGTAGAGCAGATGAATGCTCTAGAAGAGAAGGATTCACATTTTTGGATCATTGGAATCTCTTCTGGGTTAGAAGAGACTGTACAAGAAGGATGGATTGCACCTGAATTGGAAGGGGACTGATATTCTGGCAGGGAGATTTGCTAGAGCTGCTCAGGAGGATTTAAACTAATGGGGGTGGGATCCCCAGGGAGATACTGAGGGAAGAGACTGGTACAGTTCGAAAAAGGGGCGAGTCAAACAGTTAGGGCAGACAGGAACAAAGCAAAATACAAGGTAGGACTGATCAACTAAACTGCTTTTATTTCAGTGCAAGAGACCTAACAGGGAAGGCAGATGAACTCAGGGAATAGTTAGGAAATGGGACTGTGATATCATAGCAATTGCAGATTTGTAGCTCAGGGATAGAAAGGACTCCTCCTCCCATCACCCTCTGTCTTCTACCATAATTCTATTAGTTTTAATGTAGTGATGGAAAAGGATAGACTGGATTTATGTGTTAAAATTCTAAATTGGAGCAAGACCAATTTTGATGGTATTAGGCAAGAACTTTCAAAAGTTGATTGGGGGCAGGTGTTTGCAGGTAAAGGGACGACTGGAAATTGGGAAGCCTTCAGAAATGAGATAACGAGAGTCCAGAGACAGTATCTTCCTGTTAGGGTGAAAGGCAAGGCTGGTAGGTGTAGGGAAAACTGCATGACGAGAGAAATTGTGGCTTTGGTCAAGAAAAAGAAAGAAGCATAGGTGAGGTATAGACAGCAGTGAACCCACAGAAAAATATAAAGGCAGTAGGAATATACTTAAGAGGGAAATCAGGAATATACTTAAGAGGGAAATCAGGAAGGCAAAAAGGGGACATGAAATAGTTTTGGCAAATAGGGTTAACAAAAATCCAAAGGGATTCCAAAAATACATTAAGGGTAGCTAGGGAGAGAATAGGGCTTCTTAAACATCAGAGTCTAGATTAGAGTTGCGCTGGAAAAGCATAGCAGGTCAGACAGCTGCTCCAATCCCGACCTCACCATCAAACCAGCAGATAAAGGGGGTGCAGTGGTAGTCTGGCGCACTGACCTCTACACCGCTGAAGCCAGATGCCAACTCAAAGACATCTCCTCCTACCGCCCCCTCGACCATGACCCCACCCCCCATCACCAAACCATCATCTCCCAGACCATACACAACCTCATTACCTCAGAAGATCTCCCAACCATAGCTTCCAACCTTGTAGTCCAGGAACTCCGCACTGCCCGATTCTACCTCCTTCCCAAGATCCACAAGCCTGACCACCCCGGCCGAGCCATTGTCTCAGCCTGCTCCTGCCCCACCAAACTCATCTCCACCTACCTTGATACTGTCCTATCCCTCCAGTCCAGGGACTCCCCACGTACATTCGAGACACCACCCATGCCCTCACTTCCTCCAAGACTTCCGTTTCCCTGGCTCCCAACACCTCATCTTCACCATGGACATCCAATCCCTCTACACCTCCATCTGCCATGACCAGGGTCTCCAAGCCCTCCGTTTCTTTCTCTCCCGACAGCCCCAACAGTACCCTTCCACTGACACTCTCATTTGTTTGGCTGAACTGGTCCTCATCCCTAAGAAGTTCTCCTTCGAATCCTCCCACTTCCTCCAGACCAAAGGGGTAGCCATGAGCACCTGTATGGGCCCCAGCTATGCCTGTCTCTTTGTTGGTTATGTAGAAAAGTCCATCTTCCATAGTTACACTGGCACCACTCCCCACCTCTTCCTCCGCTACATTGATGACTGCATCAGCGCCACTCCTGCATCCCTGACACCTCCCTCCCCTTCCTGGACCTCTCCATCTCCATCAATGATGACCAACTTGACACTGATATTTTTTACAAACCCACCGACTCCCATAGCTACCTGGATTACACCTCTTCCCACCCTACCTCCTGCAAAAATGCTATCCCGTATTCCCAATTCCTCCATGTCCACAGTATTTGCACCGAAGAGGACCAGTTCCACCACAGAACACACCAGATGGCCTCCTTCTTTAAAGACTGCAATTTCCCCTCCCACGTGGTTGAAGATGCCCTCCAATTCATCTCATCCACATACCACCCCTCAGCCCTCAAACCCCACCCCTCTAACCCACAATAAAGACAGAACCCCCCCCAGTCCTCACCTTCCACCCTACCAACCTTTGCATAAGCCTCATCATCCGCTGACATTTCTGCCACCTCCAAACGGACCCCACCACCAGGGATATATTTCCCTCCCCACCCCTTTCCACTTTCCGCAAAGACTGTTCCCTCCGTGACTACCTGGTCAGGTCCCCCCCCCTCTACAACCCACCCTCCCATCCAGGCATCCTCCCCTGCCACTGCAGGAATTGTAAAACCTGCGCCCACACCTCCTCCCTCACCTCCATCCAAGGCCCCAAAGGATCCTTCCACATATATCAAAGTTTCACCTGCACATCCACCAATGTCATTTATTGCATCCGTTGCTCCCGATGCGGTCTCCTCTACATTGGGGAGACTGGACGCCTTCTCGCAGAGCGCTTCAGGAAACATTTCCGGGACACCTCCACAAATCAACCCCACCTCCCCGTGGCCCATCATTTCAACTCCCCCTCCCACTCTGCCGAGGACATGGAGGTCCTGGGCCTCCTCCACCGCCGCTCCCTCACACCCGATGCTGGGAGGAAGAATGCCTTACCTTCCGCCTCGGAACACTTCAACCCCAGGGCATCAATGTGGTCTTCACCCGTTTCCTCATTTCCCCTCCCCCCACCTTACCCCAGTTCCAACCTTTTGGCTCAGCACCATCCTCATGACCTGTCCTATCTACCAATCTCCCTTCCCACCTATCCACTCCACCCTCCTCTCTGGCCTATCACCTTCATCCCCACCCCCATCCACCTATTGTACTGTTTGCTGCTCCCTCCCATTTATCTCTCCACACTGGAGGCTCCTTGCCTTCATTCCTGATGAAGGGCTTTTGCCTGAAACATCGATTTCCCTGCTCCTCTGATACTACCTGAGCTGCTGTGCTTTTCCAGCACCACTCTAATCTAGACTCTGGTTTCCAGCATCTGCAGTCCTCACTTTTGCCCCCTCACTTTAAAGATTAGCAAGGCAGCCTATGGGTGGAACTGCAGGAGACTGGGGAGGTACTAAATGAGTATTTTTCATCAGTGTTTATTGTGGAGAAGGATATGGAAGATAGAGAATATAGAGAAATAAATAGCGACATCTTGAAAAATATTCATATTACAGAGGAGGAGATGTTGGGCGTCTTAAAATGCATAAAGGTGAATAACTCCCTGGCACCTGATCAGATGTACCCTATAACTTTGTGGTAAGAATGGGAAAAGATTACTGGGCTCCTTGCTGAGATATCTGTATCATCGATAGTCACAGGGGAGGTGTTGAAAGACTACCTTGGTTAACATGGTGCCACTGTTTAAGAAAGGTGGTAAGGAAAAGCCAGGGAACTATAGACTGGTGAGCCTGACATCGGTGGTGGTCAAGTTGTTGGAGGGAATCCTGAGGGACAGGATTTACACGCATTTGGAAAAACAAGGATAGATTAAGGAAATTAACATAGCTTTGTGTGTGGGAAAGCATGTCTCACTAACTTGATTGAGTTTTTTGAAGAAGTAACAGAGAAGATTGATGAGGACAGAGCGGTAGATGTGATCTATATGGACTTCAGTAAGGCGTTCGACAAGGTTCCCCATGGGAGACTGATTAGCAAGGTTAGACCTCACGGAATACAGGGAGAACTAGCCATTTGGATACAGAACTGGCTCAAAGGTAGAAGACAGAGGGTGGTGGTGGAGGGTTGTTTTTCAGAGTGGAGGCCTGTGACCACTGATGTGCAACAAGGATCTGTATTGGGTCCACTACTTTTTAACATTTACATAAATGATTTGGATGTGAACATAGGAGGTATAATTAGTAAGTTTGCAGATGACACCAAAATTGGAGGTGTAGTGGACAATGAGGAAGGTTACCTCACATCTTGATCAGGTGGGTCAATTAACAGAGGAGTTGCAGATACAGTTTAATTTAGATGAATGTGAGGTGCTGCATTTTGGAAAGGCAAATCACGGTAGGACTTATACACTTAATAGTAAGGTCCTAGGGAGTATTGCTGAACAAATAAACCTTGGAGTGCAGATTCATAGCTCCTTGAAAATGGAGTCACAGGTAGATAGGATAATGAAGAAGGCACTTGCTATGCTTTCCTTTCTTGGTCAGTAAATTGCATATAGGAGTTGGGAGGTCATGTTGTGGCTATGCAGGACATTGGTTAGGCCACTTTTGGAATACTGCGTGCAATTCTGCTCTCCCTCCTACAGGAAGGATGTTGTGAAACTTGAAAGGGTTCAGAAAGTATTTACAAGGAAGTTGCCAGGACGGGAGGGTTTGATCTATTGGGAGAGGCTGAATAGGTTGCAGCTATTTTCCCTGGAGCATCGCAGGCTGACCAGTGACCTTATAGAGGTTTATAAAATCATGAGAGGCGTGGATAGGCAAGGTCTTTTCCCCAGGATGGCGTAGTCCCAAACTAGTGGACATAGGTTTAGGGTGAGAGGGGAAAGATATAAAAGAGACCTAAGGGGCAACTTTTTCATGCAGAAGGTGGTACATGTATGGAATGAGCTGCTTGACCAAGTAGTAGAGCCTGGTACAATTACAACATTACAAAAGGCATCTGGATGAGTATATGAATTGGAAGGGTTTAGAGGTTTATGTGCCAAGTGCTGGCAAGTGGGACTAGATTTATACAGGATATTTAATCAGCGTGGAAGAGTTGATCCGAAGGGTCTGTTTCCGTGCTGACTGTACCCTATAACTTTGTGGTAAGAATGGGAAAAGATTGCTGGGCTCCTTGCTGAGATATCTGTATCATCGATAGTCACAGGGGAGGTGTTGAAAGACTACCTTGGTTAACATGGTGCCACTGTTTAAGAAAGGTGGTAAGGAAAAGTCAGGGAACTATAGACTGGTGAGCCTGACATCGGTGGTGTCAATGACTCTATGACATACTCATTGCAAATACACCTGCATCTCATCCCTCACTGAATTGCTACACACATAATGGAACCTTCTGCTCTCGCTGGTGGTGAACTTTGAGATGGAATGGCTATATAATTAGGCAAGAACTGTCAACCAGTATGGTCAAATGGACGATCAATCTTGGCCTTCTCCTCAGGTCCTCAGCATCACAGAGACCAGTCTTTAAGCAATTCAATTACTTCCACATGGTATCAAAACCAGCTGAAGACATTCGTTTCTGCAAAGACTGTGGACACTATACCAACATTCCAGCAATAGTACTGAATAATTATGCCCCAGAACTAGCCACACCCTTAACCAAATTGTTCCTGTATATGTATAGCATTGTTGGCTATCCTGCAATGTGGGAAATTGTCCAAGTATGTCTTGTACAGAAAATGCAGGACAAATTCAAGCTGGCCAATCACTTTCCAATCAGCAATTACTTGATTTTCAGCAAAGTGATAGCAGAGGTCGTTATCAAGATGCACTTACAAAGTAATAACCTACTCATTGATGCTCAGTTTGGCTTCAGCCAGCGTCACTCAGCTCCTGACCTCATTACAGTCTCGTGACTAAACCTGAACAAAGGAGTTGAGTGCAGAGGTGAAGTGAGAGTGGCCACCTTTGACATCAAGGCTACATTTGATTGAGTTTGACATCATGGAGTACTACTCTTTGGAATTCTCTACCCTAGGTGGCTGTGGAAGCTCAGTAACTGAGCAGAAACACAACCAAAATCAAAAGGTTTCTGGAGACTAATCACATTGAGATCTGGAGAGAGCTTGGAAAAAAGAACAGAGAAAATGATCAGTCACAATCTTGATCTGGGGCAGGTTCAACAGGCTGGATAGCCATCTCCTGTTCATACATTCCCTTTCCAAAAGTTCTGAGATTGTCTCTGTGCCCTTAGGATTGCTGCAGTTCAAAGGCAAGTCACCACCAATTTCTCCAGGGCAATTTGTGATGGCTGATTAATGCTAGCCTAGCCCATGAAGCCCATATCCCATGTGTAAATGAAAATATAATTGGTCCTGATGCCTTTGCACCTGTCCAAGAAGTAAATTCTGGGCATGAAGGCCCTCTGTTGACATTCCCATCAACTGATGTCCTAAATTGTCCATGTAAGGACCATATCCTACATCATAGGGTCTAATCTAGTTGTAGGTGGATTTATTACCATGCAACATGAATAACAGGTCCAACTGTGTGGGCTGGTTGTCACCTTGTTTGGGGGCAATGGTTGCGCAATCAAACAAAATCAGCTCCCCTTCGATGGACTAGAAATTGAGAAGGAGATGATGCAATGACAGCCAAACCCTGCTCTTTCTTTTAATTCCCAACCATCTTATCCTCTATCCCAGCACCAACCCTGCTCCCGAATCACACTTACTTGTAGCCAGGGTCCCCCACAATCCTGAAACCCCAGGGTAGAGGTACCCAGTCCTCTCAATGCTGCACATTTCTAGCCTCTGATTGGCCAGTAGCTCCCACTAAACTGGACTTCCATCCCTGGTAACTAGATTTAAGCCTTGCCACCGCCTCATTGGTTTGTGGTTCAATAAACCTTCCTGCGATGATGCACCACATGTTTTCTGCTGGTTCTCCAATATGCACTATCCCCACAACACTATAGCAAGTTTCTGTCTCTTAAATCAATCCCACAACATCAGTGCCAACCCACTGTTTCTTCAATTGTGAAGAGCACCTCATGGCTCTCCAATTTCAAGAACTCATCTGCCCACCTTAATCGGACAGCGATCTCATCCTCTGGTTGTTAATTTGCTAATGTGGAGAAAATCCTTGCCATGAATGTTCTGCACATAATCCAGACTTGAGACCCCCATACGGCCTTGATGGAAGCTTTGGAAGACTGCAGCAAAAATCCTGTCATGCTTCCAGAAGCTAGTTCTTCCTGCCACCAATTTACATTTAGAAACACTTTGAGAAGTATGCACTAGATTGTAATGCCACTGCTGTTGTTCCATAATTCACAAATAGTACTGGCGTTCCATTTTGTGTCTGCAGTAATTTGCAGTTTTGTAAGTGTTTGAAGTGTGTATCTGACACGCAGGTGAAAACTCATTTCCCTCAATTTGTATTTCCAGTGTAATGGCCGACCATTGCCTTTTAATAATCCTGCCAGTTGGAAGGTGTAACGCTTTGATTGCCTCATCAGTCCGACTTGTCACTCATTTCCAAGGAGCAATATGTATAAAGCTGGCTTTGCTAGTATGATGGAAATTGGAGTACTAGAAGAAGCACTTAATGCACTGCTTCAAAAGGCTGGAAGCAGCTAATTTACTGGCAACTTGTTGTCATGAACATTTAATCTTCTAATTGCACAATTATTAAAGAAAACTAATTAGCAATTATGTTTGATACACCTCTTGATCATTTTGTTTGATAATTTTGGCAGGAGTTTGAGCACACATCATCACGGTGGGATTCTGGATGCAAAAGTCTGCCATGGGTAAAATCAATGCTACATCTGGGCTCATTTCTGATTTAAGGAAAATGTAATGTACCTGTCTGCATCCAACGTACAGTCCACTAGGTAACGTATTTCTGTAAACTAAAATTCATGGATGTTATGAAATTGGTTAATTCTTCCAACAAATGCAATCAGCTAATATGATAACAGTAACAGAGGCCAAATCAACACATAGCAACCAGACCCTTATTTATTCTAGGCAGGCCAATTCCAGCTGCCCTGATAGTTATACAATTTTTTACTATGTGTTCTCTCCTCATCTGTTTCATTTTAATTCAACAAACTGCAATTAAGCAAGTTAACAAAACATCTCCGCTATTCACAAAAACAGTTGGGGAATAGAGAATAGAAATTAGTCACACTAACTAGCTACTGGGCGCACTGACATCCTTGGAAGCCTTGTATTAAAAGCTACAATACAGCATACTGTGTACCACAATAAACAATTAATCACATGGTTATTATCTTTGACATGTTTCACTATAGAAGATTGCCCAAAGCCTCTAATGCTATAATTTTCTTGTAAATATAATTTGTAAAAATGTAAAGCCAGTTAAATGCATGAAGCTGGAAAATGTGGACTCTGATAACAAATCAATGGTTCTGCGCTGGTAATGCTGACAGGATTGTCAATCTCTGTTAATTTTCAACTCAAACGTTCTTTTCTTCATCACAAACAAAGGCAGAGAGCCTGTTACTGTGCATCCTTCTTTGTGGAGTAATGGACATGGATGCTGGTCGTGCCAAAGCAATTTCTCTTACATGCAGCAAAAGCAAACTCAATGTGTCCGAATTGCTAGGAATGTCCTTGCATTTATTAATCTGAAAGACTACTTTAAAGCGCAACAGACATTTCATTAGAGTGAACCATAGAGAAAATGTATAATGTGTCTGTCAAGCAGTGACTGAACATTGGAACAATTACATCTCCTCCTAAGCACAATTATAGACTGGCACCATTCACTTCATTATTATTAGTAAACTCCCTGCTCTGGTTGGACAAAACATACTTGTTCACACGAATAGTCCACATAACAATTTTGCTCCTATTAGCCAACCATTTAACAAAGGTACAACAAGGCATAAAGAAATCATTTTGGCTTTCAGTCAAGAGTTCAGATACAATTTGTAGTTTTGATATTAAAAGTTTTTCTTCTTCCAAGGAAAGCCTCTTCAAAATATACATGAGACATTATTAAAATCTACAGACTGTTCCTTTTAGTCATTTATTTGTATTATCTTTTATGCAAACTTGAAGATAATTTTAAGTAATTTTAGGCATGTAGGTTACCTTTGGAGTATATGATCCATGTAGCATTTTTGTCAAGCTTCTTTATTGGCTTTTAAAAAAACAATGTTTTCATTCCAGCCTCGGGCGACTATCTGTAAGGAGGTTTTACCTTTTTCCTGTGTCTGCATGTGCTCTGGTTTCCTCTACAGTTCAAAGACGTACAGATTCAGTGGATTGGCCATTGGAATTGAAGAATTACAGGGATAGGGTATGGGGGTGGGTCTGGATGGAATGCACTTCAGAGGGGTGGCCCAGGCTCGATGGACCGAATGGCCTGCTTCTGCACTGTAGAAATTATACGATTCTATGATTCTAAGAATGAATCATAAGGTGAGGCTAATGCTGTGTATATATTATAGTAATAAAGAAGAAACTTAAAATACAATCAGGCTAAAATAGTTTTCTAAATATAGAAATTTAAAACATTTTTTTATAGGATCCAAATTGAGCATATAATGTCAAGATCATGTGTTAACATACAATTTTGGAAGGCATAATTGACACAGCGAGATGTGAATATAGACAGACAGACCAACACCACATGGACTGCAGAGCTTCAACAAGGCAGCTCACTATCACATTCTCAAAGGCAGTTAGGGATGGAGAATAATGACTGCCTTCTCAGTGGTGCTTATCCTCTGTGAAGGAATAAAAGATATGAGTAGAGGACACACAATGTACAAGGTGGAATGTGCACCGAATGAGGATGTTGACACTAGTTAAAATATTACTTTCATGAATAACGTATTCTAACATGTAACATTGATAACATCAACTATACTTACTGTGTTATAATTATAAAAAACAGCACATATGAATGTCATACAAACATCATGCCTTTCCCAGCTCTTTGGAAGAGTTATCCAATTAGTCCTCCTCCCTGCTTTTCCTTTTCAAACATTTATCCAATCTTTTGCAAGTTTGAATCCGCTTCAACTATTCTTTCAAGATTTTCATTTCAAATCACATCAACTGCCTGTGTAAAATAAACTTCCCTTCATTCTGTTTCTACTGTTTATTCTTAAAAAAATTGTTTTTGGATTTATGCACCATACTATCCACTGTACAACTTACAGACCAGATTTTAACTCATTCAAAATCAAATCTACATGAATAGAGTTAAAATTGCATCAATAAATATGTAAATTCAAAAGTCAGCTCAAGACAAAAGCAATCTTACAATGTAAAAATGCAATGTTTCTCATGAACCAAGATGATTATGTGGCATTTAAAAATGCTTTAAAAGTTACTCTTACATATACTTGCCAATGTTTGATTAAAGTAGCTGAAAATAAAATCACCACATAGAATAAGTAATTTCATCACTGTCAATCACCACCTCCAAGTAACCCAATTTCACATGACTGAAATTCACTTTGGAATTTCTGGTTATATCAGTCAGATTAATCAATTTCTTGGCAAATTACGATTAACTTCAAAAGTTTTTTACATATATCTTTTGGTCTCCTTCTACCTGAAAACTAGTTTAAATGTTAAAGCTTCCCAAAGACCTGCAAACTGGTGTAACTAGCAGGGAGTTCCAATCGTGTTTGATTGTTTCTTAGGGGTAGGATCCTAATTGCAATAACCGACTTGAGCTGAGGCAGATTGTACGAAACATTCCTTGAGCTGTGACATTGTTTCAACTGATTTTGTTGATATGGAAAAAATAAATCTGTGGAATTGATACAATAACCTTAATGAAACATAGAAGATTTTCCTCACAATTCTGAAGAAGACTCTACTCTTCCACTCCTTTCCTTTTAGGTTGATGGTGTTTTTCAAGACTTTCATTATCACACTCAAACACATTTGAACCATAAGGCAAAAAGCTCTTTGCCATTATCCATCGAGTATCAAATGCTTCTTACATTAATGGCCTTTATTTTGAAAGAACTCAGAAGAAGCTGTTGAATGTTTATTTCTTTCTTGAACAAAAGATACATTGATTTACCAATAAAGAACAAGAGGATGAATGATTATCAATGACAATAGCACATCAGAGCCAGAGTGGAGATGAGGCCAACTAATGTCTAAAATGGACATGATGAATCTTATTTTCATATTGTTGGAATATTTTCTCCTGCAAGATCTTAATTGATTTTAATCTTCCATTTGAAACCAGTCATTGTACCAAAGTTTATAATGCTAGTCATTTAGCATGCTCACTTTTTGTTTAGTTTTCAAGCTATGGCTATAATTATGATAACTGATTTTACATTTAAAAGCTTTCCAGGTTGAGAATAGGCACAAAATTATTGGCTTAATCTTCCCAGGTACTGAATAGCATGGGCTATTGGGAAAATCTGGGAAAATCGGGTGAGATGTTGAGCAAGGCCTTTCTTGGCATCACATTTTCCAATTAAGTCCCAGAAGTCAAGACAAGTTTCTTACTAGTAAGCAACAGATCTGTTAACAAGGGTGATTGCTCATTGTCCCCCTCATTACTGCGTAATCTTGTGTCATTAATATGCATGTTCCGATACCCACTAGTGAGAAACTAGATGCCAAGACCTCCCACCATAAAGGTCTGTGCAGGTATTGGTGACTCCACATTGCCACTTGGTCCTCCAGACCTCCATCTTGGACAGATTAGATTACTTACAGTGTGGAAACAGGCCCTTCAGCTCAACAAGTCCACACCGCCCCGCCGAAGCACAACCCACCCATTCCCCTACATTTACCCCTTTACCTAACACTACGAGCAATTTAGCATGGCCAATTCACCTGACCTGCACATCTTTGGAGTGTGGGAGGAAACCCACGCAGACACAGGGAGAATGTGCAAACTCCACACAGTCAGTCGCCTGAGTCGGGAATTGAACCCGGGTCTCTGGCGCTGTGAGGCAGCAGTGCTAACCACTGTGCCACCGTGCCGCCCAAACACCTCAGAGGTAACTTTCTTGCCTTGCTGTTCATTGCAGACCCAAAGTCAGGCAGCTTATCATGATTGTCAGCAGTCAAGGGAGAGGACTTGTTACTGTATAGCACTGTGTTATGTTAACCTCACACATACAGCAAGTCCCAGCAGCTAACATGGCAAACATACTGCAAATGCACAAATCAAATGGCCATGACTCAAATTTGAAGGAGACTGGTCCTCAAGCTGGTAAAGAGAACCTGCTACCTGTCAGGGGGTCCTGCTACAGTATGTATTCACTGTCCAGGGACTTAGGGGTGATCAGTTGTCTACTCAGGGCAGTCAGGGTGAGGGGCTTAGTCTCGCTACACTCTGGTGAGTAGACCATGATCAGTTTGCCAGGCCCTGAGTAAGTAGTCAGGAATCTTCAGATCATCATTTGGGGATCTGTAGAGCAAGCATTCAGAGATCTGGGTAGTCATCAGTCGAGGCTGTTTGTCCAAGTCAGCTTTGATGGGGGGCAGTAGTTGAGATGTGTGGGAAGAGCAGGTCAGTTCTGGGGATCAACTGAATGAATGTCAGTGGAGTGGGTGCAAAGGTTATCAGGGAACACCGTGTGATACGTAAGTAATTGGAGATAGCAATCTGGAATGCTGAAGGAACAAGAATGGTGAAATGGTGGTAGGGTAAAGGAGCTGGTGCATGGCAGGACATGGGACACTGTAGGATGGAGATATTGTAAGTGGTCAACACCACTATGGCTTCAAAAGTAGTGGGTGGATAGTGTGCATCATAATGGTGGACAGGACTAAACTGCAGTGAATGGAGGGTTAGGATGAGAGTTACAGCTACATTTCTAGGTGATAGATGGGAATATGTAGGAGACCAGTAATAATGGGCTGCTCAGTATAACTCCCAGGTAGAAAGAGGTATAAAGGTTTTGAGGGGGGAGCTTAATAACCAGGCTGAGCCTGAGAGTCATGGCATCAAGTATGACCAATGTTGTCCTCCATAGATCTCTCAATTCCTAAACTTGACCAACAAATGGAAAACGGTTGGAACGACAGCTAGATTGGGTAGAGTCAGTGTTTTATTCTGTCCCACAACCCAGGCTCCACTTGTGAAAGACAGAAGACCAGTCAAGGGGTAATTATACACACACCTGCCAAATGCAGAGTGAAGACATTTGTAATTGTGTATGGGAAATCTGTGCAGTGTACACTTATGTGTGGTGTAAGTGCTGGTCACAAGCTCCCCTGACCACATCATTGGTCCTTGCAGGTTGGAGATAGTCATCTCTGTGAAGCAGAAATAATCCCAGATGATCTTAAAAGAGCACTTGTGGGCCACAAGGCTAATACAAGACCTAACAGGCTACACAAGGGCATGGAGCTGATGGCTTTCAACTTCATCTGTAAATACAATGTAAGACTCTGTTATATATAATAAGATGTTTAATGGCTGATGTGGGGCTGGGAAGAAAAGGATTGCAGCAATTACAATCTCATATTGCCTCATTTTGACATACTAATGCTACATTCCTTGGAATTAGATCCAATGTCAAAGCTCCTTGAGCAGGCATTCCATGGCCCTCTGTATCAGGGTAATCCATGTCTTGGAGAAAAGGCAAAGCCATTATTGTAATGTGAGTGATGTGAATGCTGAGTGCCCACATTACTAAGGACCTGTTCTGTTTCTGATGTTCCCCACGCAGGTTCATTGTAACTGTGACTGATAGAGCCTCCACAGCAGGGGTTGGCCTTGCTGTTGTTGTAGGCCCAGAGAAACAGAGAAGGAATTGATGTTTCATAAAACCCAGGACCAGCAGCAATCTCCAGCAGAACCCAAGAGCAGCCTCCACATGAAGAGGTCCCAGCTGAAGGTTCCCTCCAAATGTGCAGGAGGTGGAGTAAGGCCAGACTCTATCGTCCTTGATGTCATTTTCTCAACGGAATAAGGTACAATGTCGCTGCAGACTGAGAATATCCTGGGACACTGTTACAAAATGATGCCAGCTGCTGGACTGAGATGGTGATCCCAAGGAGTGGGTGGTATTCTATTCTGGTGGTTGCCAAGGTGCCAGCTGTGTTGAACATTGACGTGACTGGCTCCTTCCAAAGAGGTACCTGGGTGGGATCTCTCAATTGTCCTCCTACGAATGCATAAAGGATGCTACCGATGTCATTTGTGCCAGGCCACAGCAGTTCACCTTGTTTCCCCATGACGAGGTCAGTGCTGCAGCCCTGCAGCGGGATACAGTACCATTGCTGCCTTCCCCAGGACCAGGAAGTGGTGGAGTATACACATCATGCTGAGAGGACTACTTCATAACAAACCTTAACTCATCAATAAAAAAATTCCACCAATGTGCAGGTGATCTATGATCATCGGTACGACCCCTTAGAAGTTTGCAAACAGTACCCTGGCAGCTGCCAGGATGCCTGTATTCTTGACAACTCTTATGTTCCGGATGTGTTTGAGGGGTTAGATGCATTACAAGGCTGGGCGCCGTGATCACGCATTAACAATAAAGTTTGATGTTTGATATGCAAGCAGTTAGTTTCTCTTCTGAGAGGAAAATTGCAGCTTTTGTTTGTTTGCTTTCTGTTTGCTTTTGTTGGTATTGGTGAATAAACGTGAATGTTTCGATGTGACTGAAGGAACAATGATAAGGTGCTGAGCTGCAGTGGATATTTGCAACGAGTAGCAGTGGCATAGAAGGTTGTGAGAGGGAAGGTGTCTGAGGACAGGGCGAAAGTGGATACTGCAGCTGCTAGAGATCAGAGTCAAGATTAGAATGTGCTGGAAAAGTACAGCAGGTCAGGCAGCATCCAAGAAGAAGGAAAATCGACATTTTGGGGATTCTTGATGAAGGGCTTTTGCCGAAATGTCGACTTTCCTGCTCCTCAGATGCTGCCTGACCTGCTGTGCTTTTCCAGCACCATTCTAATCTGTGTCTGAGGACAGATGAGTTCTGTGGCCTGGTGCTCAGACAATATCATTGTGCAGTTGTATGTGCAAGGAGGTGCCAGCCGTGCAGTGAGATACATTGATTTGTGACTGCTGTGCCAATATATTGATGGTGAAGGGCAGCTTCAGCATGACTGGGTGCATGGCATCAATGCCTGGTATCCAAGGATATTCCAGTAGTGGTGAGTACTTCTGCCTTTAGTGAGTGAGAAAACCAGGCTAGTATTGAACCAGAAGAATGCCACAAGGGCATGGCACCTACTTAATGAAGCAAGTTTGAAACAATCACACAAGGAATCTTACTGTGCTTCACTGTGTGTATCCCTCCATGAAACTCAATGAAATTGACAGCCAATTTCTGGTACGATTCAGTCCATAACGATTTTCAGCCTATTAGAATCTTCCATTGGGCTCATTATTTTGTTGCTTTGGCTCTGTTAGTTTCATCAAGTTTTTGAGGGAGGAGGTGGTTTTCTCGCTGCAAGGCATAGCGAGGGTCTTACCAAACACATTTTACTTTCAACCTGCCCAACTCCTCTGGTGCCCCTTTTGCCCAATTCTGGCCCCAGCTAAACACCCATTCCTGGAACAGCTTGTCTCTGCTGGGATATCCTGGAATTGACAGACATCCCTGGTTCTGGCGCCATCTTTATGAGACCATTGTGTACCCAGCCAAACACTGTCAATCTGGAACTGCCCTGCATTATTCCTGATACTTACCTTAGACATGGCACACAAGGGAAAATTGTCATCCCACACTGCAGTCAGGAACTCGGAAATCCTGTTGGATGGGGATCTCTCCATATCTTGCTACCTCATGGTTTCCCAACCTTGCACAGCCCGCTTCTACTCTCTTTCCCAAAATCCATAAGCAGGACTGCCATGGCAGACACATCATCTCAGCCTGTTCCTGTCCAACTGAACTTATTAATTCTTACCTTGGCTCTATTTTTTGTTCCCTTGTTCAGTCACTTACCATTTACAGTCAAGAGCATGTTGCTAGGAAAGCACAGCAGGTCAGGCAGCATCCAAGGAGCAGGAGAATCGATGTTTCATTTACATTCATGATTCATTAGACACTTTACATCGGTTCCAAGATTTCCAGATTTCTGGTCCTAGCTGCCGTGGATGTACAATCCCTATACATTTAATCCCTATCTGATTGGTCTGAATGTTCTCCACGTTTTCCTTGTAAAGGCCTGCATGGTCTCCATCCACCAACACCCTGCTCCGGCTGAGCTTGTTCTCACTTTGAACAATGTCTCCTTCAACTCATCTTATTTTCTCCAAGTCAAAGGTGTGATCATGTGTATCTGCAAGCTCCCAGCTATGCCTGTCTCCTTATGGGCTATGGCTGCAGATCTCTGCTTCATTTATCAATCTTGCTTCCAATTTCCATCCTTTTCTCACCTTCACCTGGTGCATCTCTGACTCGTCCCTTCTCTTTCTTGACTTTGCAGTTTCCATTTCTCAGAATAGGCTGTCCGCCAATTTTTATTACAATGTCACCTGCTCCCACTGTTACCTTGACTTATACCTGCTCACATCTTGCTTCCTGCAAGGCTTCCATTTCAATCTCCCAGTTTCTCTTTCTCTGTTGCATTTGACCTTTTCCTCAAATGAGGATTTTGCTCCCTGCCCCAACACTGAGGCTGATGCAGCCATGTCTGAGCCATTCTCTGTACTTCTGCCCTCACTCTCCTCCTTCTTCCTGGAACATGGATAGTGTTCTCCCTGTCCTTACCTTCTGCCCCACCAGTCTCCACAATCAAAGGATTGTGCTCCTCCATTTCTGCCACCTCCAGCAGGATGACACCATCAAACACATCTCTTTGCCTCCACTTGCAGCATTCCACAGGGACCATTCTCTCTGTAGCATGCTTGTCCACTCTTTCATCACTCCTAATGCTTCCTCACTCTTCCATACCATCTTGTCATGCAATTGTAGAAAGTGTTACACTTGCTGATTCATGTCCAAGGGCCCACACATAACTTCAAGGTGAAGCAATGAGTCACGTGTACTTCTTTCAATCGAGTCATGCACTGCTCACAATGCAGGCTCCTTTCTGTTGGTAAGGCCAAACTCGCCCTGGCTGACCACTTTATGGAGCACTTCTACTTCTTCCCCGAAATGACCTCCTAGTTGTTTACCATTTCAGGAGAGCACATTGCTGTCATGATAACATTTCTGTCCTGGGCCTGCATCAACTTTGCAAAGATGCAGAACAAAAACTCATGGAATAAACCCTCATTTTTCACTTGGGAACCTTATAGCTTCGAGGTCTCAATATTGAACATGCTAACTTCTGAAACAAAATATATCAAGTGTGTTATGCACTTGTCTTACATTTTCTCCTGAAATCCCAAACCCCCCCCGCCCCCCCAACCCCAATACACTTGTAGTGTTTGTATCTTGCTTACTTTGCTGTTAGTAGAGAGGACTCATTCTCTCCCCTTCACACTTGAATTTACACCCACTTTGCATCTCTTTTGTCTTTTGCACTAGGCTATGCCTCTTTCAAATGTATTTAAAAAAATGTTTATCACCCTTCAGTTCTAAAGAAGTCATACCAAACTCAAAATGGTATGTCTGTTTCTGACTCCACAGATGCTGCCAGAGTTGTAGAAGTTTTTAAGTAATTTCTGTTTTTGTTGTTAATTTCCAGCTTCCAAAGTCCCATGGTTTATTCTTGTCCAGCATTCTCTGTGATGGTTTCAGATTTCCAGCATCTGCAGTATTTGCCTTTATTACTGGTCTGTTCTAGTTTGTGCTGAACTTATTCAGTTGTGTACAGTGACCTCCTTGAGAGGGACTATCTATGGAATACTTATTCCACTGTAGACACAAACCAGTAAGCTACTTCCTTCATCACTGGGAAGGACTTCCATTTATTCAGTGTGAGAAGAGTATGTGATGCCCAAAACAAAAATCCTGAATAGATATGTAGACAATTAAAAAGTGTACATTGTGTATTGTTTTTGGAAAACTCACATTTGCACAGCACAGTGAACATCTCAATGGAAATTACTGAGGCAGACAACTGTGAATGCTGGCAATGCTGGGGAAAAGAAGTTTGAAAACCCAGAAAAGCATATGTTACAGGAAGGGACACGAACGTCTCAGAAGGCAGGATTGGAAAGGAAGGAATAAGGAAGTCAAGCTCCAACAGAGTTTGATACACCTAGAGCATAACCTGATCATAATGGGCGCCCTATTTCATCACAGTGACCTCATGGCAACAGTCTCACTCCAGACATTGGCACTTGTTTGAATAGGTCATTGCCTAAATAAGAAACCACAAGGATAATCCTATCATCCACTCTATGGCTAGAGCTGATTACTGCTGGACTGACCATTGCCTCCTCTCATCTATTATCTCTAGGAGCCTTGCTAAAAACCACAGCGGCACCAAAGCAAATTCAAACTCAAGGACTCCATGAAGAAAGACCTGACCAGTCAGTGCCTCACAGCTAATCTGCCAATGCTGAAGGAACAAGTATCATAGGATATCGACAGGATCTGGTCTGCCCTTAAATCCATCACAAACAGCAACTGTGAGATCAGTCAGGAAACTTCAAGGTAGCTAGGGCTAGAAGGGATATTGTTATTTCATGCTTAGTTCAGTCTAGTTATAATCACACAATCAAAGCATATTTATCGATTAACTTAGCTTCACATGAGAAAAAAATGCACTATAGGATTTCATATTCACATTGTGAAACATTTCAACCTTTCTAGCTGAGTCTGCTCACAACACCTGAACTTGTCAAATTCTTAGAAGAAAAAGCCCGGTGTTATCAATAAGAAGGATGTTGTGAAACTTGAAAGGATTCAGAAAAGATTTACAAGGATGTTGACAAAGTTGGGAGGCTGAATAGGCTGGGGCTATTTTCCCTGGAGTGTCGGAGGCTGAGGAGTGATCGCATAGAGGTTTATAAAATCATGAGAGGCATGGATAGGGTAATTAGACGTCTTTTCTGGGGTGGGGGAGTCAAAAGCTAGAGGGCATAGGTTCAAAGTGAGAGGAGAAAGATCTAAAAAGGACGTAAGGGGCATCGTTTCCACACAGAGGATGATGCGTTTATGGAATGAACTGCCACAGGAAGTGGTGGAGGCTGGACAATTACAACATTTAAAAGGCATCTGGATGGGTATATGAATAGGAAGAACAGGAATAGGAAGGGTATGGAGGGATATGGGGCGGGTGCTGGCAGGTAGGACTATATTGGGTTGGGATATCTGGTTGACATGGACAAATTGGACCAAAGAGTTTGTTTCCATGCTGAACATCTCTATGACTCTATGATTGAAATAAAGGAAGGTTATGAGAGATTTATTGTGTGAAAGTAAGAAGAAAAACAGAATTGTGCTCTAAATTAGCTTTGTTTTAATTTATTGTGCTTTAGAAGTGTAGTAATTATATTTGTCTAAATGAAATCTTTGTAATTGAGCTAATTTTGTAATAATGCATGATTAAGCTTGAAATTTATAGTGCTTCAGACTATTATCATTCAAGGCTATATATTGTCTGAATGTATAAGGATATCTCGCTACCTCATCTTTTATATGTTATTTATTGTTAACTTATATTTTTATATACATTCTGTATAAAATGCTACACATTTTTTTATATTAGTATGCTAGCACACTGTGATCTTCTGTATGAATTTCAAATAGTTTTAATGTTATAAATCACTCTTCCACTCCATCCTTTTTAAAAGTGAAGAGACTTGTTCCAATCATTCAGATTGGAAGAAAAACATCACCTCAGAAATGGCCTCGAAGATTAAGCAGTCAATGTTATTTAATGATGGACTTGCAAGAGACTTGAAACAAGCTTGAAACAACACCTAAATGTGAAGGAAAGAAAACAGGTCAAAAGACAAACTCTAGCAAAGACACCTGTGACCTAAAGATCAGGTGGTGGGTGCAAAAAGTACAGGAATTCCTGCAACTCACTGATAGCTGTAATGTACATGCATTCTTCAGTATAGTCACAACCAAGCAGCTACATCACTTTGTAGTTAGCACAATACATTTTATCTCCCTACTTGCAGTTGAGGGAGAAAAAGTTATGTATTCATGTTAAAAGCTCTTCTCCAACATATCTCAGTATTTCTGAAGGGTTTCCAACTGCACCAGCAGCCTTGTTAGTTATCAGCTGTTGGATGACCTTTTTAACCTCCTGATGGTCTGAGATTTTTCTATGGTGGTGGTGATTGACATGTTGGGGGACATGGTCAAGGGCACCACATTGAGAACTTGTCATGATTGAGGAGATCCTTGAAGTACTCCTTCCAATGAATGGAAGCATTTCAGAAATACTGAAATGTGTTGGAGAAGAACCTTCCACATGAATACATAACCTTATCTCCCTCAACTGCAAGAAAGAAACAATACCCGGGCCTTAATTGTGATTACCTTCAAGAAAAGAGATAAAATCCATTGTTGTAACTACAGAGTGGTAGCAAATCTGTTTACATGGAAGGTTATTACGAAGATCTTCTTCAATTGCCTCCTTGTCGTGCTTGAAGAGGTCTTCCGAACCAGAACATGAATTCCCTCCACTAAGAAACTCAATGGATGTGATAAGGCCATAATACTATAAGAAATAGGAACAGGAATAGACCATTCAGCCCCATAAGTCTGCTCTACCATTCAATAGGATCATGGCTGATCTGAAATTCCTCATGCCGTTTCCACATAACCCTTAACGGATCAAGAATCTATCAATATCAGTTTTAAACACCCACAAGAACTCTGACCTCACAGTTCTCTGTGGCAAGGAGTTCTAAAGACGCTCAACCTTCTGAGAGAAGAAATTTCTCCTCATTTCAGTCTTAAATTGGTTACCTCTTTATTCTGAGACTATGCCCTCTGGTTTTAGATTCTCCCATGAGGGGAAATATTCTCTCAGCATTTACCCTGTCAAGTCCCTTAAGAATCCAATATGTTTCCATGAGATCACCTCTCTTTCTTTTAAACTCCAGTGAGTAAATTCTCAACCAGTCTAGCCTTTGCTTATAAGACAATCCCTTCATACCAAGAATTACCCTAATGAACCTTCTCCGACTGCCTCCACTGAAATGATATCTTTCCTTTAATAAGGGAACCAAATTTGCTCACAGTCTCCAAATGTGGTCTCATCAGCACCTTGTACATTTTCAGTAAGACTTCCCTACTCTTATGCTTCAATCTCCTTGAAATAAGGGTCAACATTTCTTTAATCTTCCTGATTACCTGGTGTACCTGTGTGCTAACTTCCTATGTTTCATGCAAAAGTGACCCCCAAGTTCCTTTGTGTTGCAGTTTTCTACAGTTTCTCTCCTTTTAAATAATACTGTTCTTTTGTTCTCCCTTCCAAAATAAACAACTTCATATTTTCCCACATTGTATTCCATTTTCCAACTTTTTACCCACATACTTAATTCATCAATATCTCTCCGCAAACTGTTTGTATCCTTATCACAACCGGCCTTTCCACCCATTTTAGTGTTGTCTCAAATTTGATTAATGTACAATCACTTCCTTCTACCAAGTCAATAATGTATATTGTAAACAATTGCAGTCCCTTCACTGATCCCTGTGGAATCCCACTGGTTACAGGTCATCAACCCATAAAGGAATCCCTTATCCCTATTCACTATTTCCTCTCCACTAGTCAATTCTCTTCCAATTCCAAGATGCTACCTTCAACACTTGGGCTCTCATCTTATGACAACCTTTTGTGAGGTACCTTGTCAAATGCCTTCTGGAAGTTCAAACACAACACATTTGCTGGTTTGCCTCTATCTACTCTGGTTGAGACTTCCTCGAGAAACTTTAATAAATTTGTCACATATGATTTCCCTTTCATGAGGACATGCTGATTCTACTTGATTAGATTATGATTCTCTAAATTCTCGGCTATTACTTCCTTAATAATTGATTCTAATACTTTTCCAATAATAAATGTTAGACTAAATAGCCCATAGTTACCTGTGTTTTGCCTCCTTCACCTTTTGAATGGGGGTGTCACATTAGCAATTTTCCAATACTGTGGTACTTCTCCAGAATTCAATGATTTTTGGAAAATTACATTATTGCATTATCTCTGTAGCTACCTCTTTTAGGATCCCAGAATGCAAGCTATCAGGACCAGGGGACTTAGCTGCCTTTAGCCCCAATAGTTTTCTAATCCTACTTCTTTAGTGACAGTGATCATATTTAAAATTGACGCCACCCTCCCATATTTTTTAGTATTAATGGAATGTTCAAAGTACTTTCTACCATAAAGACTGATGCAAAATATCCGTTTAACTCCTCTACCATTCCTTGGTATGAGAAAGTGAGGACTGCAGATGTTGGAGATCAGAGTTGAGAGTGTGTTGCTTGAAAAGCACAACAGGTCAGGTAGCATCCGAGGAGCAGGAGAATTGATGTTTCGGGCATAAGCCCTTCATCAGGAAACAGAATTATATCATTCAGGAACAGAATCCTGATGAAGGGCTTGTGCCCGAAATGTTGATTCTCCTGCTCCTCGGATGCTGCCTGACCTGCTGTGCTTTTCCAATGACACATTATCGACTACCATTCCTTGCTGCCTGTCTCCCCAAATGCATTTTCTAAGGAGCTTATGTCCACTTTGACCTCTTTCTTCCCTTTTATATACGTAAAGAATCTCCTTTTGTCAACTTTTATATTTCTCACTGGTTTCCCCCCATAATTTATTTTCTCTGTCTTCATTATCTTTTTAGTCCTCCTTTGCTGCATTCTGAATTTATGCCAGTTTTTGGGGCTATCACTGACTTTGGCCTCCTTTTATGCTTTTTCTTTCAACTTAATACCCTCCTTAACTTCCTTGGTTAGCCATGATTGGTTTATCCCTCTCTTAGAATCCTTCCTCCTTACTAGGATGTATTTTTGCTGACAATCATTAATTACATCTTTAAATGCCTGCCAATGCTTACTTTTAGCTAATCTATCCACTCAGCTCCCTTTAACTAACTTTATCCTCATTTCACTGTAAACCACTTTCATTAAACTAATCACAATTGTTTCTGGTCCAAGTTTCTCAATCTCGAACTGAATATTAAATTCTATCATGTAATTATCACTACTTCTGAGGGGATCTTTTAATCTGAGATCGTTCATTAAACTTGCCTCATTTCCCATTGCCAGATCCAAGATAGCCAGCTCCTTGATTGGCTTCATGACATATTATTCTAGGAAACTATGCCTAATGCACTCTATGAATTTGTTATCACAACCATGCTTTCCAATTTGATTAACTCAATTAACATGAAAATTAAAGTCATCGATAATTATTGATCTATTCTTCTTACATGCTCCTATTATTTGTTGATATATGGCAATTTATAGCAAGGAAAATCAAGAAAAGTGCAAAGAGCAACATTGATCTTGATACACGGCCTTCTTTGACCTCACAACGACCTTCAGCTCTGTCAACCAGGAGGGATAATGGAGCATCCTGCTCTGATTTTGCTGCCTGCAGAAAATTGTAATTACCCTCTGCCTACATCACAACAACATGTAAGCAGTGAACCTCACCATTGGATTCATGGCAGACACCAATTTATGCACAAACTAAGATCAAACGGGGCAATCTCCTTGTGCCAATACTCTTCTCCATCTACTATTGCTCTGGACACCATAAGTCAATAGCTAAGGCTGCTCTGGCACACTAGATCTTCACCATTTTCCCCATTGCAACACTTCACCTATATCCATGAAGCTTTCTAATGAAGTGGGGCTTCACTACTGGAATGTTAGAAACTGTTAAACTACATCACTTTCAGTTCAGCACCAAGACCATTCCAACCTCTGTCACTAAGCTGCAATACACAGAAGAAACTTATAGATATACATAGCCAGGGGTCAAGCACGAGACAATCGTTGACACATTCACAGAGGCTGTCAGAGGGAATGGGCCTTACATTAAGCTTCCACAGTACAAAGGTCATCCACACTCCTGTTGCCACCATTCAACATTTCCCTGCAACTAACAGGAACCAATCAGAGTCATCAGGTCAAGTGACCCTTCCTCAGGTCACTCGACCCAAAACTTTCACTTTGATTTCTCTCCACAGATGCTGCCAGACCTCCTGAGCTTTTCCAGCAATTTATATTTTTGTCTCTGATTTACAGCATCTGCATTTCTTTTGGTTTTTGTTTAGGACCATTTAGAACACTGAGATGAACTGTTTTAATGATTACAGAGACATTTTGGTCCTAAACTTGGCTAAGAGTGAACTTGCCAAAGCAGAAGTGACTTTCTTGGGTAGTAATTTGGGACAAGGCCAAGTGACAAGTAGAGAAGCAAAAATAAAGGTCTTTTTGGATTTTCTCATGCCTCAGAGAAAACACAACATTCTGTGACATATACTGGAATACATGGATTTCCAGCAGAAGTTTATTCTGAATTTCAACACCATAGGGGCTCTTTTGACATGATTGTTAAAGAAAAGCAAAACATTTGAAAGGCCAAAATAATGTCAGAGTGCCTTTGAAAATTTAAAAGTTGTGCTGACAATTCCATCAGTTTTAAGAGCACAAAGTTACAAAAGCCATTTAAATGGACTGTTAATACCAGTGACATTGGCATTTGTACAATTTTGTGAAAGGAAAATGAGTTAGGAATTGAACAGCAAGACATCTATTTTTCCTGAAAATTGAATTCATGTCAATAGAAATACTAACAGTGGAGAAAAAGGTAACGATTGTGGAGTTGGTTGTTAAATGTTTAGCTGTCTGTTTATTCAACACTTCTGCAGATACATGTTATTTATGTTGGCCGTAATGTGTAAGTTATTTTAGCAAGAATCCATGACAAAAATTTGAGACTATTTAACCAGAGCAACTGAATGATTTGTCAAGACCAAATTCAGAAGAAAGCAAATGCTGTGAACAAAATGGAGTGGCGTAGAATGTGATCATAATGAAAATCCTTGTGTTTTTAATTTAAATGTATTATCATTGTCAAACTAAAATATAATTAGCAATAGGAAGAAGTTTTAATATGAAATAAAATGCCTCTTAAAAACACCTTGTCATTTCCTTTGGTGGGGGATGTGAGATGTGATGGTGATTGGTAATGTATTATTCTTATTTGGGAACTTGGATTCAAAAGTATAATTAAAATAGATTTTTGGTTTTAATTCTGCGTGAAAGTAACTTCTTTATTATTCCTTTCTTAAAAAAAAATACAAAGTCAGGGATGGTACATTTACACAGTGGTTAGCACTGCTGCTTCATAGCACTAGGGACTTGGGCTTGATTCCAGCTCTGGGTGACTGTCCATGTGGAACTTACACGTTTGTATCTGTTACCTCTGGGTGCTCTGGTTTCCTCCCACAGTCCAAAGATGTGTATGTTCGGTGGATTAACCATGATAAATATTACCATAATGTCCAAGGTTATGTGGATTAGCCATGGTAAAAAATGGGGTTATGGAGACTGGCTGGGTCTCTTCAGAGGGTCTGTGCAGACTTGATGGGCTGAAGGGCCTCTATCTGCACTGTAGGGATTTGAATGATTTATGAACAAGAAGTTCAAATAGTCTTTCCAGGAATGCACGTGGCTAAAGTTAAATGATTAGCAAGCTACTTAAGACATTTACTGGAAATATGTAGAAGTTTCTGACTTTCTGAGATAGATGGTAATGGGACCAGAAGCAGGTTGAGTCCAGAAGAAACAGAAGGGTAGTTTGCAGTTTGTGCAAATCTGTAGGCCAGACTTGGAAAGAAATCTCAACTCGTTTTCACTGCCTCAAAGTAATCAAAGTCAGAGAAAAGGCAGTGAATCAGTCTATCTGTGTAACTTAGGGAGAGACAGAGAGAATCACATCTGGTGAATGTGCAGAAAGTTCCCAAAAGTAAATGCTGGCAACCTTGTCAGTTCAGTAAGAAACTAAAGAATGAAGATATGAATGATATTTTACTGGAGTTGAGTGTGTACCAGTTATTGCTGTGGAAAAGGATTGATTCTTACTTCTCTTCTGTTTATAACAAGATTTTTCCAATATAGTTTGCTTACAAAAATCATTTGTGGAATACACTTTTGTCCTTTGTTGAAAGTACTTTGGCAGACTGACCATCATGGTAATCAAATGGTAAAAAAAATCTATGGTCAGTCAAACCAGGTTTCATTCTGGAATCTGACTTGTTCAGTACTGCTATCAGCTGGAATCATAGCAATGTAATGAGAATGAATTATGACCTCCCTTTAAGAAAAACACGTTTTTTCATTTGTTGGCAAGAATGTCAACCATGTGTCATGAAATCTGAGCAAAATACAATGGAAACCTGATATAATACAGACCAAGACACCTGAACTCACATGTTCCTCTGGGGGCTCACAGCTCACAAATCAAGTAAATTTCATTCTTGGAGCTTCATTTGGTTTGAAAATCTTATATCCAAACTCTGGAGGGAATTCTATGCTCTTCCCCATGGCAATACCCCATGGGAATGATATATCTTCTTGTGAGTGAGTCCAGAACTAGGGAGCACTCTTTTTGCATAGAATGAGGACAGAGATTGGGAGATCTTTTTTCTCTCTGAGGATTGTGAGACTTTGCAACTCTCCACCTTAGAAGACAGCGGAGGCAGGCTCATTTAATATTTTACAGTGGAGGTAATAGATTTTGTTAAAACAGAAGAATTAAAGGTTATCAGAAGTACATGCAAATGTGAATTTCAAAACACAGATATATCATGACCATTTTAAATTATGGAGCAGGTTTGAGGAACAGAATGGTCTACTTCTAATTAGAATGATCATATGTTACTATACTTTTCATCTCATTACTTCTACAAGGGAATTTGCACATTGGAATTTTCAACATTGTAGCCAATCCCCTCATAATCAGTTGCATTGGAATTTCTATATAGTCCTGAGGCATAACTCCAGTCCAAGCTGGAGAAACAGCTACCTGGGCATCAAAATATCTGGGCCTATGTAATTCTTGTGCATCTTTGTATTTCTAAGTTCTTCAATCTATCTCTATTAAATAATGTGTTTTTTTTGTTTTTCCACCAAAATAGTCAAGAACACATTATTCCACATGATATTCCATCTATGAAATGTTAAATATGATTTTACTTTCACAAAACTATGTAGACTCTGCATGTTCACACAATGGTTTTCTGCATATACTGGTATAACCCCCCTCTATAATGAATTCTAGTGATTTCCTTATGATGAAGGCCAGGGTAACCAGCCTACAGTTTCCTGCTTTCTGTCTCTCTCCTTTCTTAAACTGTGATGTTACATTGGTTATTTTCCAACCTGCTGGGAGCCTTGCACAATCTAAAGAATTTTGCAAAATTAAAACAATGCCTCTATTATCTCTGCAGCCACTTGTTTTAAGGTCCTGAGATGCATGTCATCTGGTCCTAGGGACTTGTCAGACTTTAGGTCTAATAATTTTCCTAGCACCTTTTGTCCTGGGCATGGTGATTATTTCAGATCCCTCGATTGTGACCATGTTTTATGTCTCAAATCCAAGTTTGGAGTGTCAGAAATGAGCATCTATCATTAATCCACAGCTTCCTGCAATTCAACTTCATTGACAAGAAAAATTGGGTGTGAGAAGTAATAATGTCATATCTTTTGTTTCCAGACTATTGCCCAGATGGATTATTTCTCCCCTTTTGCCTGTCCTTTTTTTAAAATCAGTCTCTGCTAAGACTTTTATTTTATGTTGTATTTGTCTGTGGGGAATTAAGGGGATAAATTTTTAAATTATAGCTTAGATGTTAACCAGAGTTTATCACTTGGTTTATGAACAAATTTAGTTTATAACAAAAAAATTACTTTGAGTTCAATAAATAACCCTGGTGGACATTTCACTTATTTTAGATGGAAAAATTAAAAAGAAATAAGTGGCCATTTTGCTAATTGATTCAACATATTTTTTACAAATTGGAAAGGATGTTGGATCCAATTGAGAAAGGGTGGATCCGATGGGGAAGGTGTGAGATGGTATTAGGGGTTATAGGTTATAGTTGGGTTTAGTGGCGATTCTAGGGCTCCATTTCATTATTACCTGAGAGTTAAAGTAGGTTCTCAATCCTCTTCATTATTACTGGGTAATAATTAAGCTTAAGTGTGTCAGGACTCTCAGAGTGCAACAATTTTAAAGGATTTTCTTTGGAGGGTACCAGCCTCAAAGGAATTGCTCATTGAAATTTTCAACATCCCAAGTTTCATGGAGGGAAAAATGTACCTTGTTTGCATATGCAAGGGAATATTTCCCAGGTTAGGAATCAAGCATATGGGAAATACCCAGAGCATAAATACAACAGTTAATGAAGGTCTTAAAAAGGGATGTTATTTAATTATCTCTCAAATTGCACTGAGTCTTTAACTCTGTACAAATCTAACAAGCCTCTCCTTTCTAACTAAATAAAGACTGCTGTAGGATGTAGATTTAAAAGAAATGCTTTCACAGGCAGATACCTATATTTTTATCTAAAGTGCTAATTTTTTAAAATTATTACCTTCCTGCGATAACTGGGGTAAGTTTAAAAATAGAGGAAATAGTGAAGTCAAAGTATATCCAATCATATTGGATTTTTCCATATGGTCACTAGACTCCTAAAGAGAAAAGACTCTCTATAAATTGTTATTCAACATCATGGTAAGTCTAAAAGTGCACATTTTACAAGAAAAGTTAATCATCGAGACAGAGTACAAGACAAGGTTCAACTTATTTTTCAGCAATTAGCTGAAAGCTTAAGCACTAAAACTTTCTATGTTTTTCATATCTGTGTGCCAACAACTATTGATGCTATTTTGTTATCAGTAAACAATGCTAGAGGCCTTAATCACTGCCCAGCAGATGGCACACTCACACAGATGCAATGGCACTGGTTGGAATATGAAATAAAATGCCTGTACAAAATTAATGCAATTGTTAATAATTTTCTGATCACATTGATTTTAATTATCCTATTGAATTATAAACTGTTTGTACAGTTAAGTCATATATCTATATTCATTGTCTACAAACAATTTAACAAACATTGAAAGCAAAATTATACTGCCATGCCAATATCAGTTTTCACAATAATGCTGGTGGACAAATGGCCCCTCAGTGATTGAAATAAATAATTGTACTGTGAAACGACTGCTGGTTCTTTTCATACTGTAACCTTCCATACAACTCTTGCAAGGTACTGAAATGAATAATTGGAAATGAAATAACTTGTCACTCTTGCTGTCAATTTATCTGGAGACCTTGAGCTTTCACCATCAGCCATTTTGTTTTGAGTACATCTCTGTAGGTCCAGATTACTCCCAACAATGGTGATGTGTATGCGCAACAATAACTCTTGTGAGAAATTGAACGCAAGCTCAAGCATGGTTATGCTGGATGGAAATTGCTCTTTTCTAGCAAAAGAGTTGGCAATCAAGCTTTGAAACTATCCTCTAATAAATCTAGGTATTCATGACTTTTAACCTGTTTAATAATGTGGAACTCAATTGATAGCACAGTGTTATTATTAAAAAACACTTTGGCAGTTAATCATTTTCATTCTTACTTTTTAGGCAAATAAAGAAAGCAATTGTATTGGACTGATAATTCAAAGATCATATATAATGTCCCTATTGATTGTGGTGTATTCTACAGCAATAAGCAGGCAATATTTTAAGTTATTTAGTGATAAAAGTTCAATTTTCCATACAAATTAGACAGCTTTCTGAGCAAGTCTTTCAAATGAAATTGTTTAATATAGGGGCATGTGCACATATATGTGTGCATGCGTGCAGACTGAGGAGAAGAACATTAAAATCAGCAGGTACATCTACTGGGTTATTCTTCATTTTAAATATGAAGTAATTCCCTGAATGATGTGCTTTCGTTCAATGTTAATTATCTACAATGCTGCTACTTTTGTACTTCAATTAAATTATTATCTTTAATTATTACACTTTCTTCAGTTCTTAAAAGGCAATCTTCAATTGGGTTCAAATCATGTGGGTTGCAACTTACAGAATTAATAAGTTACAAAGAACAAAGTTTTTGTGAAACTATAATTTAGCACAGAGCGTTGTTAGCAAGTGCAATTAATGGGTTAAAAAAGTTAGTAGGTATATTTATGTATTGAAAGGGGAATTGAAGGATATAATGACAGGAGGACCTGTTGGGCATTGGCAATTTGTGGTTGATGTTTACTCAGAGTTACACCATCCTGAGTAATTTTTGAATGACTGAACAAGCTGTTTCTCAACCCTTTGGACATATAGATAAGGATGTCTCATAAGTTAGTGGAATCAGGGGTGCAGGAATTGCCTCTGTTCCTTTCTTTATCTGCCACCACTCTGCTTCATCATGAAGATATTGGGATTCAAACTGTAATGCAGATTGACAGACAGGTTGTTATCATTTTGATAGCAAACTCTTCCCAGTCATTAACTCCCAGCGAGTTTCTGTTTTTGAAATGTTTTTTTTCCCTCCACTAGAACATTGGTCACTTGATTGTGGAAGAAAGGGAGCTTAAGCAGGGGATGCTTTGGATAAAATGCCTAACCCATTGAAGTTGATTTGCAGCAATTCTGTCTGAAATCTTGTGGAGCTGTCATCAAGAAGGATAATGGTGTTTATTTATCTCTATGGATTGCAATCTGGACATGAAGAACAGGCTTGTGTGCTTTGGCAATTCCTTTACTGATGGCTTTGGGAGTACCTTGCTTCTGGATCAGGGGATGATGCTTTGGATAAGGTGCATTTCAAAAAGTCTTCAACGGCAGAACAGGCAAATCATTATACTTCTCACTAGCTGGAAAGGCAGAAGAAAGGTGGTCTTTGTCATCATGGTTTAATACATCACTGAAATCTAACCAACACCTGATAAGATTGTGTGGATAATGATGATGTCTGAAATTTCCCATGTTAAACAGTGTTGCAAACAAACTTCTCCAAAATAGATGAGAATGCTGTAGACATTCATCGCAGTTCTACCACTGCATCTTCAGACCAGATGCGAGTGATCAACTTATTAGGGATGTGGCTTTCCCTGTTCTTAAAAGTATGTTTTTAAATCACTTTGAAATACTTTGCTCCACATAATACTTGTACCGAACAGTGAAAACATATTGTGTAGAAGATTCTTAATCTGACAATATTGCCTTTTTTAAGTTACTCAGCACTCAAAAGGTGGGAATTAAAATGTTGATGCCTACACCAATATATAGGTGTCATCTGATGATGCAGGGTAAGTCAATTTTGAATAATCAATGATATGCTTAACTTCCATAATAAGTCCCATTTTTTATTAATGGATGTAATAAATACTAAATAGTAGTTACCTAGACTGATGTGCACATTTCAAATTTCCTTTAAGATCAATCTATAAATATTTCTAATTTTACCAGCATACAAAAATATGTTTGTGCATTGATTTGGTTTCTCTTCAAATGGCATATTGTAAAAATGATGGAAACTATGTATACACAATGAATATTCTCATAAAATATTTTGATAAAAATTGTTAGAAAATCAGTACTGTCACAATACGTAAAGAATTGTAATGCAGTGTTGAACCACTTGGATTTAATTCCCTATTCTTTGCCATTCTTTTGCTCTAGTACAAAATTATTTTCTGGTTTCATTTTGTGTTTAAAAAATGGGCATTGTCACCTGACTGTGGGGAGTGGTGAAAGATTTCTCAGATTGCCTAAAATTGCCTGGCCTAGAATTGTTTGGCAGAGCATCAATCACAGGCTGGAGATAATTTAGGGAGAATGTCAATATGCATCAAACCATTTTGTTCAAATTATTGATGTGAACATACGCAAAGAAATTCTTATTCCTTGTCAGTTTTCTCTCCATTTCCTATTAAAATACAAACTGTCTTTTGGATATGTTTCTTTTTGCATCAGCAACCCTTCAGTAGGCTTATAAAATGTACTGCGGATGCTGGAGATCTAATATCAAGAAAGAAAGTGCTTGAAAGACTCAGCTGGTCTGGCAGCAGCTGTGGAGAGAGAAACTGAGTTGACCTTTTATGTCTAATATGACCCTTCTTCATTGTGAAGAAAGATAGAAAAGTAATAGATTTGCATTTACACATCTCTTCATTGAACTCAAGTCATTGAGTTCAATGAAGTCATTGAACTCAAAATATTAATTCTGTCTCTCCATAGATGCTGTCAGACTAGCTGAGTTACTCCAGCACCCTTTAAACAGTCCCTTTTCATATGGTAGATTAGGGAATTAAGCAAATCATTCAATTTTAGAATGAATCACAAATCGTTAATAGTGTGGCTGCTTGTGTCCACATTAATGTATGGAAGTGAACTCTGACTGTTTTCCCTCCATTCCTAGTCAGGCAGCATTGAGGCCACCCAAATTGTTCTGATCGCCAAATACAGTGAGGACTGCAGACTGAAATGAGAAACTTGTGGCTTGTCTGGTTTGAAAGCTATTCTGTTTAATTCACTCTGCTTTCTGAGAATGTAAATATTCTTTAAATGTTTCTTTTCCAAAGTATACGTTTGAATCATTCATGTTGATCCAGCTCTTTTGCTTACAAAAGCTATATTTAATAGTGACAGTATTAAAATGTATTGTACTTTGTTAAAAAAAAGTATATGTAAAGAAGGGCAGATTTAATAGATTTGATTTAACATAGAGTAGATCAGGATTTCAAATGCTGAGTCATAGGACTCAAAACATTAACTTTGTTTCTCTCTCCACAGCCCTACAGCACTTTCAGTCTTTATATTAGGCCTCCAGCACCTGCAGTGCTTTGCTTTTATTTAAAGTTATCATTTAGTCTTTTCCTCAATTTATGCTGGCCATTCTTCTTTCAGCTGCTTTGCATATATTAAATTACATCAAGACAAATCTGTAAGCTTGTTATAAATTGTTTATTAAAATTCCTTGGATTTTTTTTCTTTTTAATTGTTAATATGTAATTTATTTTTAAAGTTGGACATCATTGAATATTTTAACAATTACTGGTACATGCTTTCCCTTCTCATATCCATAACAAATCCCAAGAAGCAGAATTGAATATGGGATTGCTACCTTGGTGTAATCTCCTCTGGTTGGAGAAAGTATTGTTCTAACAGTCTGCTAACATGATTAAATTCAAAGCTTCTGTCGAAAGATTACACTTTCATCTATTTTAACTGTCTACTTTTGTCTCATAATGAATGTGAGCTGCTTGGGTTGTTTTGACTTGATTGTGTACTTGAAGGACTCGAATGAAAAAATAAAATTTGCATTTCTGAGAATTTTCTATCACACAGAACAAAGTGCATCCATATCATTTTGAATATCTGTTCACTCCTGTTGTATCAGAGGAGCCTTGGCATCAACATGTTGTAAAATACACATACAAAATACCCAGTACTTGTAACAAATATGCTGAGGCCCTATTTAGGGATTTCATTTCTGGACTAATAATTTCTATTACCAACAGCATCTAGGATTTACTTAGCAATGTCAGTGGTTTAATTTTCCAGCTAAAACAAAATGTAGTGATGGGTTCTGCAGAAATCGAAACAAAATTAATTTTATAAACTCTAAATACTTTGGAAAGTTTTTTTAATAATTGTAGGATGACAATTAAAATTGTTGTACTTAAATTAAATTTAGCCATGGTGTCTTCCCTTAATGCTGCAGAAGTTTTAACATTACTGTATATTCCAAAGTTATTTCAAAGTTTCTAAAGTAACTTTGGGATCCTTCTTGATGTAATTAATTGGTTATGCTACTGTAAATATGATTTCAGTTTAATAATGTTTTGTCTCAGTAAGTGTCTATTTTCCAATATGTATTGAAATTGGTTTAATTTGATGACCATTGTGATTCACTTTTCTATTGTTTCCAACTCCTTTTCTTTGAGCCAAATTCAGAGATGCCTCTTATGTCCCGCTAATTTGTTGCAATATATCCCAGGGATTGAAAAAGAAGTGGGTGAACTAGGAGTGATCTGGCAAGTGTGTTGGTTATACCCAACAGTAATTTCTGCCTATTATCACATACTGCTTTCTACGGAAGTGATTTTATCTGGAATCTAATCAGACAAGAATATAGTAACCTTAATTATTTGAACTTTGAATAGACTTAAGGCCTCAGTTACAGAGAGATGCAAACTAGTGCTTGACTGAACAGTATTTGCAGAGATTTGAGCAGTTGCAAATCTGAAGAATTAGACTGGTTCATCCTTTCTCCCTTGCCACCCATCTCTTAGAAGAAAATGTTGCTGCAATACACCTAAGGAGAATATTAAATCTCTATAATAAATAGAAATATTTATCTAGTCAACAGGAAGCTCAAAAGGAGGTTTTGCTGAGAATTGGCTTTTTGAAATTAAATGTGTTTAAATACAAGATCAAGAATTGAGATGTACACGAATAGAATCAATTTCACTGGAATACAAATTATAAAAAGTTAAATCACCAGAAAAAAAACAGAAAACAATATTTAAAAACAAATACTGTACTATGGAAAATTAAATACAAAATGCATGATGGTATGTCTCACCAGGTGGTCAGGAAAATGTAGTCTTCCCTCATATAATTAATTCTTATTTACAGTAAAATAAATTTTGTAATTACAGCATATTTATTCATTAAATGTAATCAAGAGTTTAATGATGGCAGATGAGAGGACCAATCACAAGTTAATTTGGGAAATCCTTTTTTCTTACAACTAGGTTGATTTCTAAGACATCCTCTATCAAGCACAATGCATATACAGAAACAAGTAATTAAACCCTGCAACATAGCTTAAAACAGCCTTATAGATCACATGATATGTGGTTCTCAAATACAACTGATTACCTTAATTGGCGCTTCGCCTTCCTATTTTGATCTGTTTACATTTTAATGAGGAATTTAGTTGATAACAAAAAATACGTAAAACTCAACTGAAATATAAAATTATCTGAAAATAAACTCAAGCAACCTTTGTCATCTTAACCATCATAAAAGCACAAACTGTACAACAGAAAATAAATTGCATTGTTGCAGTTACCAAGATTTTTTTTTAGAAAGGCAGCGCAAATTGATTGAAACTGATTGGCAGAATGAACAGAGCTAATTGTTTGACCATGATTTTATGCTTCGTTAGTGCAGAAATCTGTTATTTCTTTGATCCTTTCAACTGTAGTGCTTAACTCTAAATGACCATAACAGAGTTGATTTAAGAATCGGTTGAGAAAAGAGCTTGGTCATGCTTTCTGGCTGCATTTTAGCACTACATCCAAATGAAAAGCCCTTAGAGTTTAAGAGTCCATACCACATGTTTGGAATCAGCCTGCTCCTCATATGATGTAGTTTAAAACATTGTTATTTTACACTTAAAATTTTATACCAGGATTGGAAATGGGTGGGCCAAATTCATACTTTAGGAGAAATGTGATATAGTAAATTATAATTATTCACCTACCTCAATGAGTCTGATAGTATTAGTAATTAGGAGGCATGCTGCAATGATTTTCTTGTGTTATGACTAAAACTTTCCATATTCAAAATGTGAACCAATAGGCAGTCAGTTATAAAATAATCTGATCACATTTTATTGCGAGACTGTCTTTCATTTCATTGGAAAACAATCCAAATGCAGACTGCATATATAAAACAAGCAACTACAAAAATAAAGTCAGCACCTGCAAGTCATAAATGTCACAGAAGTACAGTGCTACTTATTGAACATTCTGTCAATGGAAATGCATGTTTGGAAAAACCTGGAAGAGAGACTGGATTTGCGTATGGGTGGGAGGTTCAAACCAACAAAGATATGGTGTGCTGAGGAGCCAGCTCCAATCTGTTGACTTCAGAGTTTAATTTGAGTGCCTAAGGAGAGATGGGTGACCTATGAACACATGCTAACACTGCATTCACACATTTTCCATTGAAAGCAAGATGAGGATAAAACTGAGGGGCCGATTCAAACTCATGGAAATACGACGTAAATATTCAATTTTGCAGCTTTCTTCTCTCCTACTAGTGGGAAAGTGTTTGTTCACAATACGTTTACTGAAAGGCCATTTTGTATTAGGATTTTTTTCAATCATAGCAGAGTATGTGGCACGTTGAATGCCTTAGACCTCAGACCAGGCCCAATCTTGTCAGTATCGGGAGCAGCACATTGCACGTGAGGGACATGTAGTTGGACAGCAGAACAAGGAGCAGCAGGTTTAGATTAGATTCCCTACAATGTGGAAACAGGCCATTTGGCCAAACAGGTCCACACCGACCCTCTGGAGAGTATCCCACCCAGACTCATTCCCCTACATTTTACCCCTGACTAATGCACCTAACACTATAGGTAATTTAGCATGGTCAATTCACCTAACCTGCACATCTTTGGACTGTGGGAGGAAACTGGAGCACCCTGAGGAAATCCACGCAGACACGGGGATAACGTGCAAACTCCACACAGACAGTGGCCTGAGGCTGGAATTGAATCCGGGTCCATGGCAATGTGAGGCAGCAGCGCTAACCACTGAGCCACCATGCCGCCTGTGGTAATGCAGAGCAGAGAGGTGCAGCATTCAGGACAAAGCACCCATGACAGCAGTTCCACAGGCAGAGCCCCAGTTTTCATGGAATATCTAAGTAGCAGAGTTTCAGAGATTTAGCTGAAGATGGTGTTAGAATTTAGCAGCATACTGAAGGCCTGCCCACTTTAAAACTTGCTAATGTCATTTGCCAGAACGAAGACCATTGAAGTCCAACAGTGTTACAATGTATTTTAGATGACCCCAAGATATGTAATCAAATAGACCAATGGCACTAGAGACGCAGATTGGATTTGTCCTGCTTTTTGTGTACAGGACATATCTGGATAACATTCCACATTATCGGATAAGTGTCATTGTTGTAGCTGTGCTGGAATAGCCTGGCGAGGCAAGTTCCAGAACACAAGTCTTCAGGACTATTACCAGAATGTTGTCAAGGCTCACAGCCTTTGCATATCTAGTGTCTTGAACTGCTTCTTGATTTCACATGGAGTGAATCAAATTGACTGAGGGCTGGCATCTGTGATTCTGGAGGAGGCTAAGATGGATCTTGCACTTGGCACATCTGGCTGAAGATTGTTGAAAGTGTTTTAGTCTAATCATTTGCACTGATGTGCTGGGATCTTCCTTCATCAAGGATGGGGATGTTGGTGGCCTGCTTAGCATTCCTTTTCCACCTGGAAAGATAGTTAATTAATTATGTGAATTTGGTAAGATTCCATTCCTTTTCCACCTGGAAAGATAGTTAATTAATTATGTGAATTTGGTAAGATATAGCGAGACAAGCTGCAAGGCCCCATGACAGAAATCCCTTCAAAAATCCCAGTGCAACCCGGACTTAGTCAAAAGAGTGTAGGATTCAGCATTTTGGCCTGAACACAGGAATTTACCTGCAAATGAATCACACTCATCATTCATTGCACTTCCAACTCTCCATAGACCTATTGCAAGCTCTTGTGCATCTCCATACAGTCACTGGGCATTTTAAACAGTATAGCCCTTGATCAGCTTTTGTGAAATAGACAAGCAGCAATGTGTCTCTTCAACCAGTCAGACGGAAATATTCTTCCTGAGACATACAAAGTTTAAATTAGGAAGTATGCATTATAATGGGTGGAACCTTCCCAGGCCTTGATTGACGGTGCTTAACGCAAGACTTTTGGAGAAATCAGGTGAGATGTCAAGCAAGACCTTCTTGACATCAAAACTGAAAAGTCACAATCTCCAACCGATATTCTATACGTTGATAGTGAGTGGTGAGAAGGCCTCATAAAACTGAATGCTGTTCATTATCACCCTCGTTGTTATTTAATCTCACCCACTGATATTCACTCTCCCATTCTCCCATCCACTAGATAGAAATGAGACACTGACTATACGCAACATGAAAGTCTGAGCAGGTACTAGACATATCCAACTTGCCATTTGCTTCTCCAGCCCTTAGTCTTGGGCAACAGACACCCATGTCTCACAGCACACTCCATAGGCAGTGAGCACACACACCCACAACCATGGATACTGCCATCTAATGATGACTAGTCTCACTATATCATCGTGGCATATGTCTGATCTACTTACAATACAGTTCTGCACTTCAATGCTGCACTTTGGAATGCACCTACGCTTTTATTGCAAAGCTGTTGCAGGGACACCCTACCTTGCCTTGGGTCCTGAAGATTGGTTACACCCGAAACGTTGACTTCTCCACCTCCTGATGCTGCCTGGCTCGCTGTGTTCTTCCAGCCTCCTGCCTGTCTACCTTGCCTTGTTCTTTTTGCACTTAGCACCCACTGCCGGAGCTTAATTGTTCTCAGTATTTCTGTCTTGTTTTGGGTCTGCACTAAAACGCAAAGCAAATCAGAAGTACTGAGAACAGCAGTCAGTGGTCAAAAGGGTAGGCAGGTTATTGTATGGCACTGTGTAACATCGGTCTTGCACTGTGCTCCAGCCACATATGCCCTCTGAGGATGTCATCCTTGCCCAACTGATAACTGCAGAAGATAAGAGAGAGAAAACATCACACTGAAGGGGTAGAAATGATAATGATATATTTGCAGTGTCAGTAATGGAATATAAGCATGTCAACCAACACTTGATTGTTTGGACATGGAAGTTTAAGCATCCCTGTACGAGTCATTCTGGTCCTTGTCGGAGAGGCCCAACATTTACCTCCTCAACCCTTTTGTGGCTGAGGAGATAAATGTTGGGCATGTCACCACTTGTGCTGTTGTTTTTCAGTCCTAAGCACAACCATCCACCAGAACCTCCAGGCCCTTGCTTGCAAAGCAGGTTACCAACTCTTCTTTGTCTGTTATGCCTGGTGCAAATGTCTCGAACTGGTACTCTGGCCTGGTGCACAACGGCTTTCTGAATATGGAGCCAACACAAGGCTTCCTGGAATATCCTGACATCAACAAATGCTTCCACCTATGGCAAGTAGGAGAATCTGCCTAGCATTGGATGAGAGGTGTTTTCTTAAATGTTGGAAGATCAACCTGATGTTTGAGTCTATTCCATGACACATAGACTTGAGTTCATGTTGTACCACCAAGTACTAGGTGAAACAATTGACCAATTCTTATGCAGGAGTTGACATACAGGAAGGAAATATGATTTCATGAGGTGAACATGTTCAGTGGGCTATCCAAATTTTGTATGAGGTTTGGCTTGTCTCACCTAACAAGACAAGGCCTAGGATTTCTTGACAAATGTAGGATATGTCCAACAAGAGGATTGGACTAAAATGTTAGATACTGAATTGCTTAGAGAAACCCAAAGTACAACACAGTACTCCAAAGCAACATGGGAAGAAAAGCCAGCAATAGAAACTTCCAAGGTTGCATGCAAGTTTGTCAATGAAGTCCAAAATGTAACTGCAATTATATTATTTACAGACAGCAGTCCGAGAGTGCATGTGGTGAACTTAATGACACATGGATGCCGTCAAAAAAACAGCTGGAGCCTTTACCTCCATCATAGTAGTATAATCACAAAAGGAACAGGCAACGTACACAACGTGCCAAAGTTAACTCTCCAATCGTAAATTATTCTACAATAAGTGCAGAGCCACAACATACCATTCAGTACAACACTCAGGTAACTCTGCTCTCATTCAGAATATATGTGCAGTGCCACTATTAGTCTTACAGCAAGTTGTCTTCAAGGTAAAAGGAAAAAATCCTAACTCTCAAAAAAGTAACATTGCAAAGCCTTGTTAGTACACTGCTTGCCAGAGAATTTTATTTTATAAATTTGAAATTATTTACCTTTCAACAATAAAATGCACATTAGAGTTTACAAAATGCCCTTGAAAATCCTGAACATAAAGTAAATTCATCATGGCTTGAAATGTAAAATCAATATATTTCCATCCTCACAAAAAGTAATTCCTCTCTGGAGTAAAGCAGCCATTTTGCAATTGAACCAAAAGCCTCCTCTACTCCAAAAATGACATGGCTCATTACTTCAACAATCTTCCTGCTAAATCCTAGATGTAAAATGTAGGTATAATTGTGACTTATGCCTCGATGTACCTTAATTATGCAAATCTGTGTTCTGCAATCTAATTTTAGTTAATAGAGCTGACAAGGCAGACTACACGCCAAGGATGTTCTACTGAATAAAATCTGATCCTTTGGAGAAGTAGGCCCAAAAGATTTGTTGAAAATTATTTACTCAAATAAAAACAAAGTGCAGTGAATGCTGGATATCTGAAATATAAACAGAAAAGTTGGAGGAACTCAGCAGGTCTGGCAGCATCTGGAATTAATATTTCAAATCAATGTGACTTCTTCGGAATTGAGTGCCTAAAATTATTATTGTGTAGCCTGGAATAACTAAACTCTACAAGAATAACGTGAGCTAATGAGGACATTGCTTCCCGTTCCCCCTCCCCGCCACAACTCCAGACTTCCCTCTTCCACGCTGACCTTCTCTTACCACCACTATTTCCTTCTCAAGCCACCTATCTATCAGCTTTATGTCAGCCATCTAGGTTTCCCAGTATTGAGCCAGCCCAAAGACAACAATCTTCAGCAGGATGGCAGTCTGGGGAATGTCGCTTGTGGGCAGCATTTGAATGAGGGCCTGCTTTCTAAACGAACCAGGTTAACTAAGCCGCTCAAATTATGGGATGTCAAACAATCTATTAAACAGTTGAATTTGTTATAAAAATGACCACCGGATGCAGGATCAGAGCATGGAACTAACTGTGAACTTGTATCCCAACGCCAACACTGGAGAAGACAGCAGAGAGAAAAATTTCGATTTGATTTGAAATCAAATTTTGATTTGCTTCTGGAGTTTCCCTTTCAGCCACTGTTAGGTTTCTTTCTCCATAATTGGATTCATTCAGAAACTTCTTCAGGAAAGGAACTTCAGATGCTTATTCACCTAAACGCCATGGAAGCAAATGCTGGAATCTTTCCCATTTTACAGGCTGCTATTTAGATCGGGGAGGAAGCAGCAAAAGGTAATGTTCCTGCACTCTTGAATAGTCATGAAACTAGCTCATTTTATACAATATACCTTTGCTTGACTTGTAATTTATAACAGTAAGCGTTAATGTGAGAATGTCGCAGCTCAGGAGGTTTGAAATTAGACAATCTGGTCTCATTAGCCTAGCAGTCTGACCCAGTGTGAACTACAGAGTAATTTACCGCAAGATTCTCATTTTGTAGTACTGTTGCTGGTTGTAAATGAAGCACAGCAATTTATTGTAGCACCTCAAGGAGTCAAGAATATAATGTGTGAAGCACATAAAAAGATCTTTCTTCACATTCATTAACACCCAGATCCTAGGGTTGTTCAGCTTCTCTCTAATGAAGGAGGGATCTTAAATCTAAAGCTTTCCATGGTGTGAAGAAGGCCTCTTCACGCCATTAGATAACAGATGAGTGAAATCGGTAAAGGTCAGTAACAAAACAGCAGATGGTAATGTGAAGAAAGAACAAAAAGAGACATTAGAAATGAATCCTAGAAAATGAACAGTACATTTTCAACAGCAATCAACTGCTCCCCCTTGTCCATATGTACAGTTCAATTTGTCAACAAGAAAGGAATATCTGCCCTTTTCTACGAACAACCCACTTGGAAGTGCTCCAGTGCTCTGTCTTAACAAAATCAATTCTTATTTCTTCAGCCTTGATCTGATCTAGCTGCAGGCATTAAGGTGGGCTTATTTCTAGGTAAAGTCATCTGCTGACTGTAAAACAAAGCCTGTCAGAGCTTTGGCCAGATTTGCACGCAATAAAATAACAAGAGCTGCAGAGGCTAGAGGCACATAAGCCTGGATGTAAGACTGAAGTCCCCTAATATCAGTGTTGGAATGAAGCCTAATCATGACTCTGTCCATTCAATTTAATCAAAACAAAAATCCATCTACAGATGTTAAAGCAAATCTTGAAGTTAAGCTGTTAAAGGTAAGTTTGATAAAACTTACAGATAATGGCTTCTCTTAAAATCTGTGATGTTTTAAGTTCCAAATCCTAAACATACAAGTCCAGTTTCATAATTAATTTCATTGAGATCATACACAATTGGGTTATATAAGATTGGTCATCCCTTTTACAAATCTTTACGATTTTTATTGACATTGGACCAATATTCAATAGTCTCATCAAATGCATATATTCAAAGTTAGAACTAAACATTAATTTTGCTTTAGGGTTTATTCACAATAAGGCAGCAATACTGATTAGAACTCCACAAAATTCAAAAAGAATCAAACAAAAATGAATTTAAAAATACAATAAACAGATAGAGGCCACATTTTCATGTTCAGTGTTGACAATTAGGTATAGTTTAGATATTTCATCTCATGGTCTTTGAGCTTCATTTTAGAATATGATATGAGAATAAATCTTTTGACCTAATTTAATTCAACTGTGTTGGAATAAAATATAGAAGTTTCCTATTCTGTCACAATATCATTTAATGAGTAATGAATCATGGGAGGCAAGGAGGCAAACTACACATTTGGATCTTCAATGTGTTAAGGGTAAATGCTTGCAATTATTGAGGGATAATACTAAATAATTATTCATCTGTAAGTTAATAGCATTCCTTGTGTTGAATAGAACCTCTGTCATTTATTCAATGCAATAGTGAATGGAAAACTATGTGATCCATGCACAAATTTCTTGCTAATATTGAAATGACCTGAAGACTAGAAAGTCAACAGTAAATTCATCTTTTCATGAGTGTATAGACAATATTGTCAGAGGAACTCTTTAAAGACACATATAATTACTTAATACACATGCTAATTTCCTACAGGTTTTGCTTACAGTGGTTTAAATGGCTTATTTGGAACCAGGAATCAGAAAGAAACATATTTTCTTCACAGAACTTGATTTGATTAATTCCATTTAATTTATTTATTGACATATTTATTGTCAGATATATTTTGTTACAAAATACAATGGAAAGTATTATATGGTGTTGCCACTCTACAGTGTCGTCATGCTCTTAAAGTACAGAAAAATAAACAAAAACAGAAAATATAAAGGCAGAAAGTAAAGAAATAAAGAAAAAGTGTTCAGCTCTCTAGTCCTTTTTGTTAAGTGCTCCGTCATGAGCCATGAGCCATGGGCCAGTGACCACTGTGCTGCTGCTACTGGAACGAATGTTGCTCATTCTTTGCCTCCACCAATGCCCTTGTCATTATGAGTCCTCACTGGAACTCGACAATGCTGATCCCACCAATGCCTCCGGGTATTGCACCAGCCCAGACCTGACTCTGCTGCCGCTAAGAATCCACTTTGGGCCCACCTTGCCAATGCAGCCACTGCTGATGCTCAGGGTCTCAATCTGGATCCAAACTCACCCCTACTATCACCTCCATGACTCTGTGCTGGAGCCAGATGCCACCAGGAACCCAAATCTGCCTCTGCCACAGCAGCTATGAGTTAGCACGAGCAATGCCTCATCGATGCACTTACTGCCATGAACCCAAACCTGCCTCTGACGCTGCCGCCATAAGACTGTGCTGGGCCCACTCGTTAACGCCAATACAGTCGCCATGACCGAGCTCTTCAACCAGAGGTAAGTAATATGAAACAGGGAAAAGAAAAAATAATGAGTAAAGAGACAAAAAAAGAAAAGAAACAAAAAGAAAAGCAAATTGAGTGGATAAGCCTGGCCTCAGAAGCCCATCTTAACTCCAAGGAACTTGTGAGATAACTTGTCTCTCTAAAACCTTTTGTAAGTGCACATGAGCAGTTGTTCTTGTGCTTAACACAAATTAAGATAAAAATGATCACATTCTGACTCTGTTTCTAAGTAAAATCACATTTTGTCAAGAATTTAGCATATGAATGTATGAACATATAAATTAGGAACAGAAAGAGGTGACTGTGCCTCTCAAGCCCCCTCCACCATTCAATGAGATCATGGCTCATCTAAAGACTCCATGTTCCCATCTATCACCTGTACTATTATGGTATAAATTCCAGTCAGCTTTGTACATTGAAGACAGTTATATGACACCTTTCCAGAATGAAAGCACCCATCTTGCCTTCAGCCACCGCCTCGATGTTGAGGAGTAAGTATCAGGCAGTGTATTTAATGTTATTGTCAGCAATCACTCAGTAACGAGTATGATTGTCCACCGAGGAAAGTCCATATCACTGGCCATGGATTCTCTGGTGGCTTGCATGGCTGGTGAGTCCGATCCTAGACCACATCTCTAACCATATAGTTGGGAGGTGGAACTTCTCCTTGGTCTTGAGATCACTGTCATTCCTTTCTCTGGTTCCCTTTTGATACTTCTTCTTTGCTGCTGGGTGTTCCCAGGGAATGTCTCCCTTCATACTAGAGATTCCTCCAAGTCAGCTTCATTTGAACAATGGTCTCTCACGTATCAACATCTATGTTGCATTTCTTGAGGGAAGCCTTCAGGGAGTCTTTGAAACACTTCCTTTCTCTACTCTCGCTCGAGTGCCTTCCTCAAGCTGGACAAAGATGATTTAGCATTCTGAGCATGTGGACAGCCCAGTGGACTTGGTTTCAGCTGATCACAACTTCGATGCTGATACTCCTGGCTACAACAAGGACACTGATGTTCGTATGCCTATCCTTGCTGATGCAGGGAATCCATCTCAAACAGCATTGATGGCACTTCGAAAGGGTCTTGAGGTGGTGTTTACACATTGTTCACATTTGGGAGCCATATCCAATGGTCAGAAGAATAACTGCCGTGTACACAAGGATCTTGATATTAGCACGGATGTCACAGTCATCGAAAACTCTCATTCTTTGGTGTCTGAAGGCAGTGTTCACAGTTAGGGTAAGGTATTTGATATCCACAATGATGACAGCCAGAGATAAGATGTGTTTCCCCAGGTAGGGGAAATGTTCCACATTTGGGAGCATTTTGCCACTGATCTTAATGGATAGATAGACTAGAACTTGGATTTTCTTTCAGGAGGCCATAAAAATACAGATTCCAAAAAGTCTGGGCTTGGGTGGGTTTTAGGGCCAGTTTGATTATAGTTAACAGATACTGCCTCAGACAAAAGGCTTTCAAGTTTAAAAAGAACACTTGTACAATGAAAGGGGACTGGCCCGTTCTCCCAGCTCAGCTTTTCTCTGGTTTGGTTTTAGCTGTCTGGCTATGCAGTGAAAGCAGTCAAGCAGTTGTGAAGCTGCTGGACCCAAAGAAGCAGGTCCGTGCTGACCCTCCCTCTCTCTGACATCGCTCCCATAAGACCCTGCATTTGATTTTTCCTTTTGTTGCCAAGTGATGTTTATGTGGATTGTTCAGGTATTGGGAACAGCATCATTAAGTCGAGATGACCTGATGGCTTTTCAGATAGGTTAAGTTATTCAGTATTCTGTTCCCTTTTGTTTGTGTTTCATTCGGTAATCTTGTAAGTAAATTCTGCTTTGTTTAAAACTACATGGTTTGACCAACTGCATCCCTCCTGGAATATCCATGTTACACCTGCTTAAAGTAACTAGCAAATTTAGGGTCTGAATTACTATCTTGAAATGTTTGAGGGGATTTAGCCTGGTCCATAAAACTAGGGACAGGTTGTTCAAGCATTTGTGTCTTCTTAAGGCTGAGGCTGAGATTAATTCTTTGGTATGCTTCCACGGAGGTGTTAATCAAGGCTTGATGGTTCCAATCCAAGAGAGTGAAGATGACATTGTCATTTGTATATTTAAGTTTCTTACGTGAGGTTGCTACCATTTTCTTCTTGGATTCCTGGTTGAGGCTGACAAGTTTTCTGTCAATTCTGTTCACAAAATTCACACCACTGGAGGAGTCTTGTTCTAGACAAGATGTAGATGAGAAAAAGGGTAGGGGTGATGACACATTACTGCTAGACTCCTGCCTTGATCTCAAAGGATTCTGTCATGTTACGATCAGTGAGGACTGTTGTCATTGTTTTGTGGAGGAGACAGAGGATGTTGATGAGTGACTTTGGATAATCAGTCTTTGACAAGGTCTTCCATAGCACTTCTCAATTGACTGAGTCAAAAGCCTTGGTCAGATTACAGAAGACCATGAAGAGTAGTTGGTGTTGCTTCTGCCAATTCCATTGGAGGTGTCGAACAGTGAAAATCACACCCATGGTTTGGTTGGAAGCCACATTGGCTTTCCAGAAGGATTTCCTCAAAGACTGGGAGAAGACAATTAGTAAGGATACAACATCTAACGTATGTAAGCACCAAACTCAGACTATGTGTATAGGTCTGTGATGCTGTTGCAATATAAATCGTTTGTGTTGCTAATAAATTTCATATGATTTTGAAACTTTTCTCCTGAACCTTGTACATTTTCCATTTGCATTCTGATGGAAATGACAGAGAGTGGCCCACTGCCTCTGGATTACAGACTTAGAATCAATATACACTGAGGCCCCATTCATCACCCTCTCCTCCCTAAGTGCCTATTCTATAAATGCCCCAGGCTTCACATTTCCCCAGGTCATCACTCAAGCCATGTACATACATCCACACTGGTGTGCTATACGACAAGACTGGGCATTGGAGATCAGAGCTGAAAAAAAGTGTCGCTGGAAAAGCGCGGCAGGTCAGGCAGCATCCAAGGAGCAGGAGAATCGACGTTTCGGGTATAAGCCCTTCCTCAGGATTCCTGAGGAAGGGCTTATGCCCAAAACGTCGATAAACTTGATGGAGTTTAGAAAGATGAGGGAGGAGCTCAGTTAAACATACAGAATACCAAAAGGCCAATGGTGCTCCCTAATGGTGGAGCACACTCGATGGGCTGACTGGCCTAATTCTGCTCCTATATTATGGTCTTAAGGCTTTTTAACTATCACAGCAACCTTTTGTATGGTCATTATCACATTTCTGTTTGCGGGATCTTTCTGGTTACAGATTGACTGCTGACTTTCCTAACACAATTGTGACACATCAAAGGTACTTCATTGTCAGTAAAATGCTTTGATATGTCTGACGCTCTTGAAAGATGCTGAATGGTGCTATATAGATGCAAATCCCTTTTCAAATAATATTGTTCTGCAGGGACTTCTTATGTCATCTGAAAATAAAGCAAGCTTTCACCATATTTTATAGTTTTCCCCTTAGTCAATCACAGTCTGGGTTTGATCTTATGATTCCACTTGCAACTCCATATTGATTAGCTTTGATACGATCTGTCACATGGATGAACTGTGATGCTATAAACCAGTATTAATGTCAAGAATAAAGTTGTTTTTGTGTGAGTGTGCAGCTTAATATCTGTCACTGACATCAGTGTACCATGCTTGGATAGAACTCGCTCCCAAGGGTGATCAAAAATCTGCTCCTGGTGTTTGTACTTAGTTTTTCTACTAGTAGTCTGTATGCATTGAGGAGTGTGATAGCAATCTAGGTTCTAAGTATAGAGATTACTTGCTTCTATGCTGTGATTTTGTGAAGATCTTTGTATTTGGATCCTAGATTGCAGTTTACAATACTCAATGCACACACAGCCTGCAAACAGAAAACTCAGTAATAACAATAGGAGCCAGGCTTTCACTTGATATTGGTATCTGAAGGAACCTGCTTGACATCATGTTGTGTTGGGGAGGCAGACCTAGTTTGAAGACTGGCCTGTCTCCTTCAGGGACATTCCTGAGATGGCTAGATGGTGGATCTGGAAGGTTAGAAACCTCCATTGGCTCAGTTATTTATTTATGCCCTTAATCTTCACCTCCCTCTACTCACCCCATGCCTCCTCCATGCCCCTTCATGTCTCCCATGATTCTTCCATGCCCTCATGGCCCCTTACCCACTATGCACTAGGTACGTAACTGATAACTCACATAATTACACTGGTTCTGCTAGGTTGCTTTGTAGCAGGGACAAACAGGCATCTCATGCATTGACACACCTTTCATGTGATGACTCTTAGCTGGCTTTCTGGGCATTCACTTGTCTTATGTTTACCTGGATGCTGCCAGGCTTTGTATACTTCACATTACTATCTTAGTACACACGGATTAACTTGAGCACTAAAACCTGGGCCGCCAGCATCTGTATGGCTTGCATTGCTTTCTTGTCTTTAGTGCTCAGTTACAGGGTGTGAACCTGTGTTTTGCATTGCTGTTTAGTGTGAGGGAGAGGGAGTAACCCGTCATAGGGAGAAGTACTGAACAGTCAAGTGTGGATATGCCTCTGCGTCACACTGTGCTACATCATCGACACACCTTTAGCATATGCCAACATGTGATGTTGTGAACACATTGCATGCACTTCAAGCAAATGGTCATGTGTGAAAGTCAAAGGGGAGTATGGGTGAATGGGGACTACAGTCAGTTGGAAGGATACAGCACAGACAATCATGTGACTAAACAGAAGTATTAATAGTTATGGAAAGCAGCTTAATAGAATTGGGAGAGCTTTAAAGACTGCAGGAACAGCAACACACAAGGAACGTAAAGGATGATGGTAGATTGGTGTGTCATGGGGTATTTTTTAACTCCATGACATTGAAATGACATGTTAGATCAGAAGTTTCGGTTGATGCCCTCCCAATGGGTACCGAACGTAGCTATCAGCCTCTGCTCAGCCACTTTTCGCTGCTGCCTGTCCCGAAGTCCGCCTTGGAGGATGGTCACCCGAAGGTCCGAGGTCGAGTGTCCTGGACCACTGAAGTGTTTCTCAACTGGGAGGGACACTCCTGTCTGTTGATTATTGTGCGGTGCCCATTCATCTGTTGTTGTAGCCTTTGCTCGGTTGTGCAGATCGCCGTCATAATTGTTATGTTTTAACAAACCAGCAAGAGCAGCAACCTCCATGAACTGCTGCACAGCATCTGGAGGAAGATGCACAAAGAAGGCGGAGGAGAGTGATGAGACTCTGGATCTACAGGCAGCACTGTCGCATTCTCCAGGCATGGTGGATGACCCTCCCAACCCATAACCTCCGAACTGTGTCATCTGCGAGCAGAAGATTTGTGCAAAGGGCTGGGTGGCTGTGCCATCCCAGTGGCTGTCAAATTGACATACGACCTGAATCTTTATGCAAGCATCTCAAATCATAGAGTGCCTCCTCCCAATCCTCAGCCCATAAATGGTACTGAGATGTTACTGATGCCGTTTTCTCCTGATTACTGTTCTTCATATCATTTCCCCTAAGATGAGAAGAGTCAAGCAGCTCAGTGCTTCTATGCTGCAGTACAGGCAGTGGGATTCTTCACCATCACTGGCTTACCATCACAGGGCACTATCAAATGTACCCAACCCTCTACTTTTTGTCATTTACATAAATGATTTGGATGCAAGCATAAGAGGTACAGTTAGTAAGTTTGCAGATGACACCAAAATTGGAGGTGTAGTGGATAGCGAAGAGAGTTACCTCAGATTACAACAGGATCTTGACCAGATGGGCCAATGGGCTGAGAAGTGGCAGATGGAGTTTAATTCAGATAAATGCGAGGTGCTGCATTTTGGGAAAGCAAATCTTAGCAGGACTTATTCACTTAATGGTAAGGTCCTAGGGAGTGTTGCTGAACAAAGAGACCTTGGAGTGCAGGTTCATAGCTCCTTGAAAGTGGAGTTGCAGGTAGATAGGATAGTGAAGAAGGCATTTGGTATGCTTTCCTTTATTGGTCAGAGTATTGAGTACAGGATTTGGGAGGTCATGTTACCGCTGTACAGGACATTAGTTAGGCCACTGTTGGAATATTGCATGCAATTCTGGTCTCCTTTTTATCGGAAAGATGTTGTGAAACTTGAAAGGGTTCAGAAAAGATTTACAAGGATGTTGCCAGGGTTGGAGGATCTGAGCTACAGGGAGATGCTGAACAGGCTGGGGCTGTTTTCCCTGGAGTGTCGGAGGCTGAGGGGTGACCTTATAGAGGTTTTACAAAATTATGAGGGGCATGGATAGGATAAATAGACAAAGTCTTTTCCCTGGGGTCAGGGAGTCCAGAACTAGAGGGCATAGGTTTAGGGTGAGAGGGAAAAGATATAAAAGAGACCTAAGGGACAACTTTTTCACACAGAGGGTGGTACGTGTATGGAATGAGCTGCCAGAGGATGTGGTGGAGGCTGGTACAATTGCAACATTTAAGAGGCATTTGGATGGGTATATGAATAGGAAGGGTTTGGAGGGATATGGGCCGGGTGCTGGCAGGTGGGACTAGATTGGGTTGGGATATCTGGTCAGCATGGACGTATTGGACCAAAGGGTCTGTTTCCGTGTTGTACATCTCTATGACTCTATAACTCACTTTGCCCCATCATTAAACTGCATAGTTCAAAAAAAGAAAGGCTCCCATTAATACTCAAATTATACCTGATCACTTATAGCAAACTTTTAAGGTCTGTGTTAGATAATTTTGGAACTCCCATGGTTCTTACATACCAGAGAAGTGGCAGGTTCCTGACTCTTTCCAAAGTCCCCAAGGCCATAGAGGAATAGCTCTTGGGAGACAAGGGGTAACACCTCCAAACATGGTTGATGACACCTTTAGAAAACCACAGACTGATGCAAAACATAGGCAACGCTTCTCACACCAGGATGGTAATGGTACAGACAATAACCCCCTTCGGATGCTTAAAGTGCTCTGGCATAACCTGTAAATGGTGTCCTGCATCTCTGTGGAATGCTGTGTCCTTTACAGTGGAGCCAAAAATGTGGGGATGTCCAGGATATGGACAAACGGGGGGACTGACAGCAATCTTCTGAAGATGAAGACAAGCTAATATTGACCAGGAGAACCATCCAAGAAAGTATGACAGTGCAATGCTAGCAGAGCCTGGGAGGTCAGACACAACCTGATTGAAATGTGTCTCCAGGATTATCGAGCTTAGCATGGACTTTATACAAAGGATATTTGGGACCTTGCTAATTTTACAGTTATTAGCCTTTTGTGAGACTATCTGCAGTCAATGAGCCAGTTGCATGTGAGTGATGATCAATGTTTGGCTATTACAACTCCCTTCATCCTGGGATATCTAAAGAGGCTGCTCACTTCTCACATGAATGTGACTTAATCAAGTCTGAGAATGAATGTCCACTCTGCAGATGTGTGGTGGTGCAAGTGAAGATACATTTTAGAAAGTGAAAGGTTATTTGTAATTATTTGCCACCTTTGCACACATGGTAAATTTTTGACTTTTTTTCTATTCATTTATGGGATGTGGGTGTTGTTGGCTTGGCTAACATTTATTGTCCATCCCTAACTGCCCAAAGGAAAGCAATTAAGAGTCAACCACATTGTTGTGGGTCCAAAGTCATACATAGGTCAAACGAGGAAATAATGATAGATTTCATTCCCTGAAGGACTTTAGTTTTTTTAAAAGATGATAATCAACAGAGGTTAGCTGCTTGCTGTAAGACTAGTTTTCTTAAAAATTCTAGATTTTTCATTGAATAAAAATGTCACTGTCTGACAGTTTAAGATTCCGACCCATACATTAAGTTCTTCTACAATGCGATAGTCCCGTTCTCATGCAGTCCTGTGTTATAAGAAAATCGTGTAATAGCAGCACCATTTAAACTAATAGGGTCAGAATCACATTATAGCCAATATGTCCTTTAAAACTTTGTGCTTTAGAAACAGAGTTCCCTTTTGTTCAATCGGGTTATAACAAATTTGTGTTAACGAAACGTGTGTTATAGCAGAATGACCTGTATTCCCAGAAGTTTAACCTTGGGATCTGAGTATTAGTTCAGTGATTCCCCTCTGTCTTCCATTATGTCTAAGTGCAGTTTGACTTCCACAGATAGGATGGAGAGAGCCTGCTTTGTGGTTGACATCATTTTGTTTGGAAGACTTGACCCAAAGGGGCCCAGTCCTTCTGAGAGTCTTCTAGCCAGTTGCAGACTCACCCTTCTCTCCTTGAATTGTTGCAGCTTTTGGGATCACAGGCGGGGGAAAGGTGGAGGGTTTGAACATCCTGAGAAGAAGATTCTGTGGGTTCTGTGTGTTGCTCCTTCTCCCTATGGTATCTGCTGGCACTAACCTATCTCTCTGAGAGGAAGGGGTACCTATAGTGAAGTCAAGGTCCCTCATTCCTCTCTAGATCTGTGATTGGCATTTAGCACCTATGGTCAGAGAGATAGAGTGTAGGTTCTATTTCATATTGGCTGACACTGAATTAACATTGGTCGTCATGGTAGTTACCAACCTGTCCATAATGTTGGTGGACTCCCCCATCCTTTGATCCAGCTCAATTCTGATAAACCTGCCTGATATTCCTGTGCCATTCTGTGCATTTTACCAAAGTCTTTAAAAATTGGGACCAAGGAATCATCTTCTGCTGAGTCTGAGCAGGTGCCTGTTGTCTGACAGTCCTCTGAGTGTCAGAGACCATTTCTTCCTTAATCAGTTATGGAATCATGTCTGTGATGTACTCACCAGGTTGTGATCCCAAGTTTAATCTAGAAAGATTACTCACTGAGGTGAAAGTGTCTGAGTTGGTGGAGTCTGTGGGTGAAAGCCATACCAGAGGATTCACTGGCTTTCTCCTTAGAAGTGCAGATAGATTTAGAAATTTACAGACTGGCTTGTTTTGCAGATGTTCACGAGGTGCTCCTCGTGCCTATATAAGAAGGTGAAATAGTTGCCAAAGAGGAATAAAGGTTTATGCAGATTACAAATGAGTTAACGTTTATGCTAATAAGACAGCAGCACAGCATGATCCTGTGAAGATTGTTGGGTTGATTCACTGTCGAGGTCTCCCTGACCCCATTCACAGGTGTGTTCTTCTCTGGTTGAAACCAGAACTTTATACTTGAAGGGAGTGAGGACCCTGATGCCCACCAATGCTTCACCAACCTTGACCTTCTTTGCCTTGTTTTGGGCCAATGTTTTCTGCAATGAGACAAAAGGAGGAATTGAGTATGTGGAAGTGGATGGATGAACAGTAGTGATGCATGAGCAGTGAGGTGTCCCCAGTGAGTGAGTATGAAAAATGCAGAGGGCAAGATGGGTTAATAACTTTGGAGGTTGAAGTAGGTGAGCGCTGTTGAGCGAAAATTATGAATGCAATGCTGAGAGGCTTAGGGTGGATGTACAGTACAGAATGGTAGCCCTGTGAGTGTGAGAAAAGATATCCTTGTGCAGAGCAGATCATTGATCTCTTTCCTGCACTGTTGGGTATCCTGCCTCACAGCAAATACCTGGCTACAATCTGTGTGCAGGTTGGTTTGGTTTGGTGGTATAGCCTCCTGTGGTGGTCAGCTGGAAAAAAAGACTGCCTGCCTCTGTACCACCCCACCAATTACCACCTCCCTTTCCACAATGTGAAGAGCAAGCTTTCTTTTTCTCTGGACTCCATCCTGAATGCACAGGCTCCAGCACTACAGTTTGAGGAGTTGTTCCTAACTTGCAGCATCTGATGTATTGTGGGGCTGCCCTTTAAATCTGGTGCCGGAGGCATGTAGACCAGAAGGCCTGAGCTAGGGGAAACACATCAACCTCTCAGGCAGCATACCTCCCCAGTAAAAATACCCAAGGGCCTGGATGTATAGCTAATGAAGTGAAGATGATAAAAGTCACTAGGAGCCACGGTGGACTGGGCATCATGTATCTCACTCAAGAAGGCTCTTTCCCAAAACATGGGGAAATTCCAACCTGTTTTCCTGTATCTCAACCCAGTAGGGTATCTTTTCCACAATTCCCTTGAAACATTTCATCCCCAAATGTAAACTAACTTTCAGAGTTTCCTCATTTGTATTCCCCAGTTATCATTCACTTACTATTTCAGAGCTGCTGTTATCCAATCCACATATCCTATGATTTTAATCAGACTATTTAATCTGGTGTATAGTTAAGGTTATAAACACCTATTCACTTTTTTCCAGGAGGCATATGACTTAACAAAACTTCAAAATTGCCTGTTTATTGCTTCAGTTTATGTCTGTGGACTGGACAGCCAAACATTTCCTGGCCTGAAGCATTTTGTTTTACTCTCTGTGAAAAGGCAGCTTGTGGCATTTGGCAGTCTCACTTTGAAAATTGTCTTCCCAATGAAAACCTTGTGAAGTATCATGGTACAATTTGAATTACTGCCTATCCGCAAGGAGGGAGTTGGCAACGGAACAGACCCTGGTTCAACAGATAGCACTAGGGTAGGAGTAGGAGAAAGTGAGGACTGCAAATGCTTGAGATTAGAGTCGGGAGTGTGGCGCTGGAAAAGCTCAGCAGGTCAGGCAGTATCCGAGGAGCAGGAGAATCAACCTTTCGGGCAAAAGCTCTTCATCGGGAGTACATTGCAGTCCATGCTCAGGGTCTATCATTAATCTAAGTGTTGAGAACACCAGTGCCTAGGGGTATGCAAGAGGTTTGAAAATAAAGAGAGAAAGTAAACCATGAGATGATAGGAGGGCAGTAAGCTGATTGATAAGTACTATTGCTCATTTTCCCTTTCTCCAAACTTAGGATGAGGTTTACTAACTAGGAGTGTAATTTTTTAAAAATGATTGAAACTTCCCAAATTTAAATTACACCAACAGAGAAAAAGTGAATAGTTGGAAAGTTTTTATTTTACTTTTAATTAAGATTCATTAATATTGGCAAAGGTTTGCTTTTATTTGTAGTTATTAGTATTAATAAGGTTTTATTGGTAAATGGTTATTTTTTTTTGCAAAGTGTCCCCTTACATATGATTTGTTTGTATGTAATTAAAACAAACCAATCTAGATTATCTTGTAAATATTTCCAAAGAGTCCCGTTCATCTTCTCCAGCACTGAATCATTCTGGGCGACTCGTGAACAAGAATATCACTCATGGCTGATGAGGTAACTCCACAGAGGCTAGTATCCTGTCATCAAGTCACCCTTTTGGTATATGCATAGAACATGTCACTGATCCAGCTTCCTTAGAGCCATCTCTCAGAGTGAACAGAACCTCTGACACTCCTGTTTTTTTTTTGTTTCTCCCCCCCCCACACTACCGCCTAACTGCGGTAGTGCTGATTTTTTCCCCAGCACCCATGTTGTGTGTGTGCAGGTGTGAGACACAGTGACACAAGGTGTACGAGTCTTTATTCAATTTCCACCACCAGGAAAAAGGGAAACACCCGAGTGGCCAGTGACAAGCACTGCCCTTCACAAAGGACAGTGCTGTGTGATCAAACAGTGAAGGGGAGGGCAGGGACTAAATCAAAATAGAGTTGGAGGGGGAAATAATGCATTCCACTCCCTGCGGCGCCCACTTCTCCCTGAACAACTCCAGGGTGTTGGTGGACACCGCATGCTCCTTCTCCAAGGACACCTGGGCTCTGCTAAATGGTTATTAATAGTAGTAAGGTTAATAGGATTGATGAGACTTATTGATAGTAGGAAAGTTTGTTGAAAGTGGTGATGTTTCTGAATCGACAGCAAGGTTAATTATCTAACATATTGAGGTTGGTGAGGCTGGTCCAAACTTTGGACTGTGCTGTGTGGATACTTCCTTTGTCCTGGATAGCCATTGTGCTGAAAGCATTAACAGTTGCAACGGCGTGAACTCTAGGTTTTGGAGGCTGACTCTAACTGGCATCATTGCAGTACATTTATGATCTTGAAAGTTTCATGGATGGCCTGTTTATCGATGTGATCACTTAGAGTCACAGAGTCATAGAGATGTACAGCATGAAAACAGACCCTTCGGTCCAACCCTTCCATGCCGACCAGATTTCCCAACCCAATCTAGTCCCACCTGCCAGCACCCAGTCCATATCCCTCCAAACCCTTCCTATTCATACACCCATCAAAATGCCTTTTAAATGTTGTAATTGTACCAGCCTCCACCACATCCTCTGGCAGCTCATTCCATACATGTACCACCATCTGTGTGAAAAAGTTGCCCCTTAGGTCTCTTTTATATCTTTCCCCTCTCACCCTAAACCTATGCCCTCTAGTTCTGGACTCCCCCACCCCAGGAAAAAGACTTTGTCCATTTATCCTGTCCACTTCACAAGTTAGATTGTGCAGGAAGACCACCAGTCAGTGAGGGAGAAGCAGGCTGTTAGTGCACAAATCCCTGAATGCATCCCACTCTTACAACTAATATTCAATACTGAATACTGATTAAAGTGATAGCTCATCTGCGGAGTGCACAGCTTCAAGTCCTTGACTCCACTGGTGGCTCAGCTGTACAGGGAGTGCAGAAATAAGATAGGAAAAACAACAGTGATAGTGGAATACACAGGCATTTTTGACTGTGGGTATGGATCCAGGATCCAGCTTTCCTGGTTTTCAAAGTCAAGGACATCACTGGCTGTACAGCACTCTGAGGGGGAGTGGGAACAGCTCACTGTCCTTGTCTATATTGGTACTAATGACATTGTCAGAAAGAGGGATGTGGTCCTGCAATCAGAATTGAGCTGGTTAGAAAACTAGTAAACAGGACCTTAAAAAGGAGTAATCACTGGATTACTCCCACCAGCAGTGAGTATAAAAATTGGAGGATAAAGTAGATGGATGTATGGCTGGAAATATAATACTGGAAGGAAGGCTATAGGTTCCTGGGACAGGCTCTCAGAGAGATGGGAGCTATACAGGCTACAACCAGGACTGAGTTCCTTTCAGGGCAATTTGTTAGTGCTCTAGAGGAGGGTTTAAACTAACTTGATAATGGTGTGAGAACCAGGAGGTAATATTAGAAAGGTCTAACAATGTGCAGATAGTTACGGAATAAGGTGACACTCAGTTGAAACTTGAGATGCAACAGAATGTTTTCTCCCAGAGGGTAGTGTATGTCTGGAGTTCTGTACCTCAGAAAGCTACAGAGGTTTGATTACAGCAAGTATTTAAAGAGGAGATTGATAGATTGTTGAAATATCAGGGAGTTGATGGCTATGATGAACTAGCATGAAAGAGGCCTGAGGCAAATCAACCATGATTTTGGTGAATGGTGGGACAGACTTGAAGGGCCAAATGGCCTATTCGTGCTCCTGTTTCTAATGCACAGTAAAGTAGAAGTGATAGATAACACTGGAGTAGGAAATAATTATTTGATGGAATCCAAACAAGGGAGAAAGTAAGAAGATTCTGGGTTAGTGGTACTGGAAGAGCACAGCAGTTCAGGCAGCATCCAAGTAGCTTCGAAATCGACGTTTCGGGCAAAAGCCCTTCATCAGGAATAAAGGAAGAAAGTAAGAAGAGTCTAAATCAGGTTATTGCACATGCATGTGAATGCACCAAGTGTTCTAAGCTAGATTACTGCGCTCTATGCAGATTGGCACGTGGAAACATTAGGGATATATCAGAGATATGTTACAAAGAGGGGCAGGACAGGACATTAAGTTGTTTTTCTACATCATCTTCAGGAAAGATCAGGATAGGGAGAAAGGGCAGAGGATGGCAGTATTGATTAAAGAGAGCATCATAAGACTTAGGTTGGCTATGGAAAAGGTCAAAGATCATTCCAGATTAAGGATAGTTAACTGGGGAATAACCAACTTCTGGAGGCTAAGAATGGATCTGGGCCAGCAAACTTGGGAATTAAAGTTTGAAGGAGAAATGTTAACTGAGGAGAGAGAATACAAGTACAGTCGATATATTCTCACAAAGTGGAAAGGTAAGGCAATCGACTTCAGTGTTTCCTAGATGATGAAAGAGATAGAGATTAAGAGGAAGTATTAAAAGTAAAAGTATGTTTATGATTGGGTACATACCAGCTGGATCATGTGAACTAGAACCAGGCTGAATATAAAATGTTCTGAATATAAAAGGTAAAGTGGATAAAAGAAGTAAAGAGACAACATGAAAAGAGACAACTTCAGCTCAAATAAGAAGATTCTTCGATAGGCATAGAAAACAGTATAAGGCTTGTAAAAGGAGAAAAGAGGCCAATTAAAGCACCAAAACCCAGATTCAAATATGAAGGCAGGGATAGAGTTGAGCTATTAAATGAATACTCTGCATCTGTCTTTTCCAAAGAAGGAGGTTCTGACCAGGTCGTATTGAAAGAGGATGTATTTCAGACACTTGAAGGGTTTAAAATTGAGGAGATAGAAGTATTAGATAATCTGTCTTTATTTATCATTATTAAAGCACCAGAATTGAATGAGATGCAACCAACGATATTGAGGAAAATGAGTGAAAATTGCAGATGTACTGGTCAGAATTTTCCAGTCTTCCTTTAACTCAGGGGTGATACTCGGGAACTGGAAAACTGCAAATGGTAAACTTTCTCCAAAAAAGGATAAAGTTAAGCCTACCAACTACAGGTCAGTCAGTTTAACCTCTATGATAGAGAAGCTTCTAGAAATATTAGTTCAGGACAAATATTTGAGTGTTGCTGAACAAAGAGACCTTGGAATGCAGGTTCATAGCTCCTTGAAAGTGGAGTTGCAGGTAGATAGGATAGTGAAGAAGGCATTTGGTATGCTTTCCTTTATTGGTCAGAATATTGAGTACAGGAGTTGAGAGGTCATGTTGCTGCTGTACAGGACATTGGTTAGGCCACTTTTGGAATATTGCGTGCAATTCTGGTCTCCTTCCTATCGGAAGGATGTTGTGAAACTTGAAAGGGTTACAAGGATGTTGCCAAGGTTACAGGATTGGAGCTGCAGGGGGAGATTGAATAGGCTAGGGCTGTTTTCCCTGGAGTGTTGGAGGCTGAGGGGTGACCTTATAGAGGTTTATAAAATCATGAGGGGCATGGGCTGGGCGGGTGCAGAACTAGGGGGCATAGGTTTAGGGTGAGAGGGGAAAGATATAAAAGAGACCTAAAGGGCAACTTTTTCACTCAGAGGGTGGTACGGGTATGGAATGAGCAGCCAGAGGAAGTGGTGGAGGCTGGTACAATTGCAACATTTAAAAGGCATCTAGATGGGTATATGAATAGGAAGGGTTTGGAGGGTTATGGGTCGGGTGCTGGCAGGTGGGACTGGACTGGGTTGGGATATCTGGTCGGCATGGACGGGTTAGACCAAAGGATCTGTGTCTGAGCTGTATATCTCGATGACTCTAAATGTGGTTTAGTTAAGGTAAAAGCTACCATAGATTTGTTATGAGCAAATAACATTTAACAAACTTGCTAAGAATTTCTGAAGAGCTAACAGAGAAGACCAAGGAATGATATAGCTGGAGGTGTACTTGGACTTTCTGGACTGTATTTGATGCAGTACCACAGAAGAGACTTTTGAGCAAACATCTAGTTCATGAAGAAAACAGGGACAGTGACAATAAGGATACATTGGCTGGGTGACAAGAAACAGAGTGTTGTGGTTAATGGGTTCGACCTGCAGCAGGTCAGACAGCATCTGAGGAGCAAGAGAGTTGATGTTTGGGCAGGAGGCATAAGAAGGTCCTGCTCGAAACATCGATTTTCTTGCCTCCCCCCTGCCGTCTGACCTCCTGTGCCACACTTTACAGCATGTAAACAGGGCCTTTGAAGAAAATATCCTCGGGTATTCACCCTATCCATGCCCCTCATGATTTTATAAACTTCGATACAGTCATTGCTCAGTCTTCGATGCTCCAGGGAAAAAAACGCTCCCCTATTCAGCCACTCCTGCAGTCCCCGCAGCATCTCTGTAAACCTTTTCAATTAGATACTAATACCTTATTAGTAGATTCCCGCCTCTTGCCATAAGGAACCTTCATCCATCTCCAGTCTAGTGCTGACTTAATTTGCAACTTTAAAGTTAACATTGGGGAAATGAACATTTCACCTCCCACACAATTACATTGCACAGCCTGCCTTATTTAGTGCCTCTAGGAGAAGTATTAGATTCCACTCATTGGGCTTTCTGCTGCTAGATTATTGATGAGAATTAACAGGCTGAACTCCATATCTCGACCGTTTGTCCCCTTTCCAGTGCTATGAAGTTTGCAACTCGGGGAAGGCATTTAGCCTGTTTGATCTGAGCCATCTCTTTGCTGCAGATATCAAACTGAACCTCATTACCATGTTGGCTTTCCAGAAATGGCTGTTTCAACGGTTTCTCCGATTTTCCTTAACAGATGCAACTGTCTTTGCTTCAACCATTTCCCATGGCAAAACATTTCGTGTTCGTACAGATGGTGGGTAAAGAGTTCCCTTCCAACTAGCCTCGGCACTCATTTAGTGACATTTTAAAATTGGTAAAGCCCTCATTACTCATTTCTCAACCTAAAGAAATAGTCTTTTCCAATTCACTTTATCACAATCCTTCAAAATTTTAACAACCATTCAGGTCAAGAAAAGCTAACATGGATTTATTAAGGGAAAGTCTTCACTTTTGATGGGGTGAGAAGGGGAAGTCTGTTGACAGTGATGCTGTTAATATGGAGTGAGTGCATGGCCTTCAGAAGGCACATGATACAGTGTCAACTTGTGGACAAACGTACAGCTCATAGAATAAAAGGAACAGTATAGATATGGATGTGAAATTGGATGAGTGACAGGAAACAGAGTATAATGGTGACTTGATGTTTTTCAAATTAGAGAAATGTTTATGGTTGAGATCCCCAGGGGTAGATATTGGAACCCTTACTCTTCCTGATATACATTAATAACCTAAACCTTGATGTGAATGGCACAATGAACCGTGGAAACCCAGTAAACCATGAGGAGGGTTGTTTATAACTTCAAAAAGATCTAAAGAGTTTGTTGGGATAGGTGATAAAGTTGCTGATGAAATCAATGCAATAAAGTGTGAAGTGATTCATATTGGTATGATGAATGTGGAGCTTGAATATTAAATAAATGGTACAGTTCTAAAGGGCATTCAGGAGTAGAGGGACCTGTACATATGTATATAAATCATTGAAGATGGCAGGATAGGTTGAGAGAATGGTTAAAAAATAACGCAGTATTTCTTAATAGGGACACAAGTACAAGACCATGGAAATTATGTGAAGTTCATATAAAACACGAGTTCAGTCTCAACTAGAGTACTGTATCCAGTTCTGGGTATCACACGTTAGCACAGCTCGGGGGTGAATGGGAGGAAGGTAGCATGCTAGCACTGGCACTCACTTTGTTACACTCCCCCCGCCCCCAACTCCAGCTTCAATATCAGCAGCCCCCAACCCTCGCCTCTCCTCCACCTTTCTGTCCAGGCATTTAATGATAGATTTTACAACCACCATATTAGTAAATGCAATCAGAATTCTGCATTCACTGCATCTTGCCTTCCCTCTGTCTCTGATATCACAACATCCACTTGTCCCCAATGCAAAACAAAACTCATGGCAAAAAAGACATTATTAATCAACATGGCTGCCGAGATGTTTCTTTTCCTTTGTTATTTTCTCTTTTTGTGCTTATTTTCTTTCTTTCTTCTTACCTCCGGTCCTTGGGCCACGAGTGAAGTCATCACAGCCTCCTAGCCTCAGCATGGACACCCGGCCTCAGTGTGGACTCCCAGCCTAAATGCAGACTCCCTGCCTCAGCGCGGACTCCCTGCCTCAGCACAGACTCCTGGCCTCAGTGCAGACTCCCGGCCTCAGTGCGGAGTCCTGGCCTCAGCATGGACACCCGGCCTCAGCACGGACACCCGGCCTCAGTGTGGACTCCCAGCCTAAGTGCAGACTTCTGGCCTCAGCATGGACATCCCGGCCTAAGCGCGGACCCCCGGCCTCAGTGCAGACTCCCGGCCTCAGTGCAGACTCCCGGCCTCAGCACGGACATCCCGGCATCAGCGCGGACTCCCGACCTCAGCGCGGATTCCAGCCTCAGCATGAACACCCGATCTCAGCATGGAGTCCCAGTCTCAGCACAGTCTCCCGACCTCAGTGAGAACTCCCGGCCTCAGTGCAAACTCCCGGCCTCAGTGCAGACTCCCGCCCTCAGTGCGGACACCCAGCCTCGGTGTGAACTCCCAGCCTCAGCACGGTCTTACAGCCTCAGCACGGTCCTCCGGCCTCAGCACAGATTCCCAAACTCAGTGTGAACTCCCAGCCTCAGCACAGTCTTCCGGCTTCAGCACAGACTCCCGGCCTCAGTGTGAACTCCTGGTCTCAGCACAGACTCTTGGCCTCAGCACGGACTCCTGGCCTCAGCGCAGACCCAGGCTACAGTGCAGACTCCAGGCCTCAGTGCAGAACCCTGGCCTCAAAGCGGATTCCCGGCCTCAGCGCGGACTCCTGGCCTTAGTGCAGACTCCCGGCCTCAGCGGAGACTCCAGGCCTCAGTGCAGACTCCCGGCCTCAGCACGGTCTTCCAGCCTCAGCACGGACACCAGGCCACAGCACGGACTCCCAGCCGCAGTGTGGACTCCCGGCCTCAGTGTGGACTCCCGGCCTCAGCAGTCTTCCGGCCTCAGCACAGACACCCGGCCTCAGTGTGGACTCCCGGTCTCAGTGTGGATACGTGGTCTCAGTGTGGACTCCCAGCCTCAGTGCAGACTACCGGCTTCAGTGCGGACCCCGGCCTCAGCACGGACTCCCGACCTCAGTGTGGACTCCCGACCTCAGTGTGGACTCCCGACCTCAGCACGGACTCCCGACCTCAGTGTGGACTCCCGACCTCAGCACGGACTCCCGACCTCAGAGCGGACTCCCGGCCTCAGCGCAGACTCCTGGCCTCAGTGCGGACACCTGGCCTCAGCATAAACCTCTGGCATCAGTGTGGAGTCCCAGCCTCAGCACGTTCTTCCAGCCTCAGCACGGACACCTGGGCTCAGCATGGACTCCGGCCTCAGTGTGGACTCCCGGCCTCAGCACAGTCTTCCGGCCTCAGCACAGACACCCGGCTTCAGTGTGGGTTCCCGGCCTCAGTGCGTACTCCCGGCTTCAGTGCGGACTCCTGCCCTCAGCATGGACTCCCGACCTCAGTGTGAACTCCTGGCCTCAGCACGGACTCCAGGCCTCAGTGTGAACTCCTGGCCTCAGTGCGGACTCCCGGCCTCAGCGCAGACTCCTGGCCTCAGTGCGGACCCCGGGCCTCAGCATAGACCCCTGGCCTCAGTGTGGGCTCTTGGCATCAGCATAGACTCCAGGCCTCAGCACGGACTCCCGGCCTCAGAGTGGACTCTCGGCCTCCGTGTGGACTTTCCGGCCTCAGCACAGTCTTCTGGCCTCGGCACAGACACCCAGCTTCAGTGTGGACTCCCGGCCTTAGCATGGACTCCTGGCCTCATTGCGGACTACTGGCCTCAGTGCGGACTACTGGCCTCAGTGCGGACTACTGGCCTCAGTGCGGACTCCCGGCCTCTGCACAGACTCCCGGCCTCAGTGTGGACTCCTAGACTCAGCACGGACACCAGTCCTCGGCATGGACTCCCTGCCTCATGTGGACTCCCGGCCTCAGTGTGGACTCCTAGCCTCAGCACAGTCTTCTGGCCTCAGCACAGACACCCGGCTTCAGTGTGGACTCCCGGTCTCAGTGTGGACGCCCGGCCTCAGTGCAGACTCCTGGCCTCAGTGTAGACATGTGGCCTCAGTGTGGATTCCCGGCCTCAGTGCGGACTGCCGGCTTCAGTGCAGATTCCTGGCCTCTGCACAGACTCCCGGCCTCAGTGTGAACTCCTGGCCTCAGCACGGACTCCTAGACTCAGCACGGACTCCAGGCCTCAGTGCGGATTCCCGGCCTCAGCGCAGACTCCTGGCCTCAGTGCGGTCCCCGGCCTCAGCATAGACCCCTGGCCTCAGTGTGGACTCCAAGCCTCAGCGTGAGTCCCTGGCCTCAGCATGGACACCTATCCTCAGCACGGACTCCTAGCCTCAGCACGAACTCCAGGCCTCAGTGCGGACTCCCGGCCTCAGGGCAGACTCCTGGCCTCAGGGCAGACTCCTGGCCTCAGTGCAGACCCCCGGCCTCAGCATAGACCCCTGGCTTCAGTGCGGATTCCTGGCCTCTGCACAGACTCCCGGCCTCAGAGTGAACACCTGGTCTCAGCATAGACTCCAGGCCTCAGCATGGACTCCAGGCCTCAGAGTGGACTTCCGGCCTCAGCACAAACTTCCAGCCTCGGCACAGACACCCAGCTTCAGTGTGGACTCCCGGCCTTAGCATGGACTCTTGGCCTCAGTGCGGATTCCTGGCCTCTGCACGGACTCCCGGACTCAGTGTGGACTCCAGCCTCAGCACGGTCATCCAGCCTCAGCATGGACGCCAGGCCTCAGCATGGACTCCCGGCCTCAGTGCGGACTCCCGGCCTCAGTGCGGACTCCCGGCTTCAGTGCAGACTCCTGGCCTCAGCACGGACTCCTAGCCTCAGCACGGACTCCAGGCCTGAGTGCAGACTCCCAGCCTCAGCACAGTCTTCCGGCCTCAGCACAGACACCCGGCTTCAGTGTGGACTCCTGGCCTCAGTGCGGACTTTCCAGCTTCAGTGCGGACTCCTAGCTTCAGCACGGACTCCCGAACTCAGTGTGAACTCCTGGCCTCAGCACGGACTCCTAGCCTCAGCACGGACTCCCGACCTCAGTGCGGACTCCCGGCCTCAGTGCAGACTCCTGGCCTCAGTGCGGACACCCAGCCTCAGCATAAACCCCTGGCGTCAGTGTGGACTCCCAGCCTCAGCATGGTCTTCCAGCCTCAGCACGGACACCAGGCCTCAGCACGGACTCCCGGCCTCAGCTCGGACTCCCGGCCTCAGTGCGGACTCCCAGCCTCACTGTGGACTCCCGGCCTCAGCACGGACTCCCAGCCTCAGCACGGACTCCCGACCTCAGTGTGGACTCCCAGCCTCACCACAGTCTCCTGGCCTCAGCACTGTCTCCTGGCTTCAGCAGGGTTTCCCGGTCTCAGCACGGACTCCCGGCCTCAGAACGGACTCCTGGCCACAGCACGAACTCCCAGCCACAGTGTGGATTCCGGCCTCAGCACAGACACCCGGCCTCAGTGTGGACTCCTGGCCTCAGTGCAGACTCCTGGCCTCAGTGTGGACATGCGGCCTCAGTGTGGACTCCCGGCCTCAGCATGGACTCCCGACCTCAGTGCGAACTCCCGGCCTCAGTGCAGACTCCCGGCTTCATTGCGGACCCCGGGCCTCAGCATAAACCCCTGGCCTCAGTGTGGAATCCCAGCCTCAGCACGGTCTTCCAGCCTCAGCACGGACACCAGGCCTCAGCACGGACTCCCGGCCTCAGCACAGACTCCCAGCCTCAACGCGGACTCCCAGCCTCCGCACAGAGTCCCAGCCTCATCACGGTCTTCCAGCCTTAGCACGGACACCAGGCCTCAGCATGGACGCCAGGCCTCAGCATGGACTCCCGGCCTCTGTGTGGACTCCCGGCCTCAGTGCAGACTCCTGGCCTCAGTGTGGACATGCGGCCTCAGTGTGGACTCCCGGCCTCAGTGCGGACTCTCGGCTTCAGTGCAGACTCCTGGCCTCAGCACGGACTCCTAGCCTCAGCACGGACTCCAGGCCTGAGTGCAGACTCCCAGCCTCAGCACAGTCTTCCGGCCTCAGCACAGACACCCGGCTTCAGTGTGGACTCCTGGCCTCAGTGCGGACTCCCAGCTTCAGTGCGGACTCCTAGCTTCAGCACGGACCCCCGAACTCAGTGTGAACTCCTGGCCTCAGCACGGACTCCTAGCCTCAGCACGGACTCCCGACCTCAGTGCGGACTCCCGGCCTCAGTGCAGACTCCAGGCCTCAGTGCGGACACCCAGCCTCAGCATAAATCCCTGGCGTCAGTGTGGACTCCCAGCCTCAGCACGGTCTTCCAGCCTCAGCACGGACACCAGGCCTCAGCACGGACTCCCGGCCTCAGCTCGGACTCCCGACCTCAGTGCGGACTCCCAGCCTCAGCACGGACTCCCGACCTCAGTGTGGACTCCCAGCCTCACCACAGTCTCCTGGCCTCAGCACTGTCTCCTGGCTTCAGCAGGGTTTCCCGGTCTCAGCATGGACTCCTGGCCACAGCACGGACTCCCGGCCTCAGCACGGACTCCTGGCCACAGCACGAACTCCCAGCCACAGTGTGGATTCCGGCCTCAGCACAGACACCCAGCCTCAGTGTGGACTCCCGGCCTCAGTGCGGACTCCTGGCCTCAGTGTGGACATGCGGCCTCAGTGTGGACTCCCGGCCTCAGCATGGACTCCCGACCTCAGTGCGAACTCCCGGCCTCAGTGCAGACTCCCGGCTTCATTGCGGACCCCGGGCCTCAGCATAAACCCCTGGCCTCAGTGTGGAATCCCAGCCTCAGCACGGTCTTCCAGCCTCAGCACGGACACCAGGCCTCAGCACGGACTCCCGGCCTCAGCACAGACTCCCAGCCTCAACGCGGACTCCCAGCCTCCGCACAGGCCTCAGCATGGACTCCAGGCCTCAGTGTGGACTCCCAGCTTCAGTACGGACTCCTGGACTCAGTGTGGACACGTGGCCTCAGTGTGGACTACCGGCCTCAGTGCGGACTCCCGGCCACAGCACAGACTCCTGGCCTCATCACGGACTCCTAGCCTCAGCATGGACTCCTAGCCTCAGCACGGACTCCCGGCCTTAGCACAGTCTTCCGGCCTCAGCGCAGACACCGGGCTTCAGTGTGGACTCCCGGCCTCAGTGTGGAATCCTGGCCTCAGTGTGGACACGTGGCCTCAGTGTGGACTCCCGGCTTCAGTGCGGACTCCTGGCCTCACTGCGGACTCGCGGCCTCTGCACAGACTCCCGGCCTTAGTGTGGCTCCCGACCTCAGCGCAGATTCCTGTCCTCAGCGTGGATTCCCGGCCTCAGCGAGTACCCCTGGCCTCAGCACGGACACCCAGCCTCAGCGTGGACTCCCGGCCTCAGTGCAGACTCCTGCCCTCAGCACGGTCTTCCAGCCTCAGCACAGACACCCGGCTTCAGTGTGGACTCCCGGCCTCAGTTGGACTCCCGGCCTCAGTGCGGACTCTTGGACTCAATGTGGACATGTGGCCTCAGTGTGGACTCCCGGCTTCAGTGCGGATTCCTGGCCTCAGCACGGACTCCTAGCCTCAGCACGGTCTCCAGGCCTCAGTGTGGACTCCCGGCTTCAGTGCAGACTCCTGGCCTCAGCATGGACTCCTAGCCTCAGCACGGACTCCAGGCCTGAGTGCAGACTCCCGGCCTCGGCACAGACTTCCGGCCTCAGCACAGACACCCGGCTTCAATGTGGACTCCCGGCCTCAGTGCAGACTCCTGGCCTCAGTGCGGACTCTCAGCCTCAGTGTGGACACGAGGCCTCAGTGTGGACTCCCGGCCTCAGTGCAGACTCCCGGCCTCAGTGTGGACACAAGGCCTCAGTGTGGACTCCCGGCCTCAGTGCGGACTCCCATCTTCAGTGCGGACACCTGGCCTCAGCACGGACTCCCGAACTCAGTGTGAACTCCTGGCCTCAGCACGGACTCCCGAACTCAGTGTGAACTCCTGGCCTCAGCACGGACTCCCGGCCTCAGCGCGGACTCCCAGCCTCACTGTGGACTCCCGGCCACAGCACAGACTCCCGGCCTCAGCGCGGACTCCCAGCCTCAGCACGGACTCCCGGCCTCAGCGCGGACTCCCAGCCTCAGCACGGACTCCCGGCCTCAGTGTGTACTCCCGGCCACAGCACAGACTCCTGGCCTCAGCACGGACACCCAGCCTCAGTGTGGACTCCCGGCCACAGCACAGACTCCCGGCCACAACACAGACTCCCAGCCTCAGCGCGAACTCCCAGCCTCAGCACGGAATCCCGGCCTCAGCGCGGACTCCCGGCCTCAGCACGGACTCCCGGCCTCAGCGCGGACTCCCAGCCTTACTGTGGACTCCCGGCCTCAGCACGGACTCCCAGCCTCAGCACGGACTCCTGACCTCATTGTGGACTCCTGGCCTCAGCATGGACTCCCGGCCTCAGTGTGTACTCCCGGCCACAGCACAGACTCCCAGCCTCAGCGCGGACTCCTGGCCACAGCACGAACTCCCAGCCACAGTGTGGATTCCGGCCTCAGCACAGACACCCAGCCTCAGTGTGGACTCCCGGCCTCAGTGCGGACTCCTGGCCTCAGTGTGGACATGCGGCCTCAGTGTGGACTCCCGGCCTCAGCATGGACTCCCGACCTCAGTGCGAACTCCCGGCCTCAGTGCAGACTCCCGGCTTCATTGCGGACCCCGGGCCTCAGCATAAACCCCTGGCCTCAGTGTGGAATCCCAGCCTCAGCACGGTCTTCCAGCCTCAGCACGGACACCAGGCCTCAGCACGGACTCCCGGCCTCAGCACAGACTCCCAGCCTCAACGCGGACTCCCAGCCTCCGCACAGGCCTCAGCATGGACTCCAGGCCTCAGTGTGGACTCCCAGCTTCAGTACGGACTCCTGGACTCAGTGTGGACACGTGGCCTCAGTGTGGACTACCGGCCTCAGTGCGGACTCCCGGCCACAGCACAGACTCCTGGCCTCATCACGGACTCCTAGCCTCAGCATGGACTCCTAGCCTCAGCACGGACTCCCGGCCTTAGCACAGTCTTCCGGCCTCAGCGCAGACACCGGGCTTCAGTGTGGACTCCCGGCCTCAGTGTGGAATCCTGGCCTCAGTGTGGACACGTGGCCTCAGTGTGGACTCCCGGCTTCAGTGCGGACTCCTGGCCTCACTGCGGACTCGCGGCCTCTGCACAGACTCCCGGCCTTAGTGTGGCTCCCGACCTCAGCGCAGATTCCTGTCCTCAGCGTGGATTCCCGGCCTCAGCGAGTACCCCTGGCCTCAGCACGGACACCCAGCCTCAGCGTGGACTCCCGGCCTCAGTGCAGACTCCTGCCCTCAGCACGGTCTTCCAGCCTCAGCACAGACACCCGGCTTCAGTGTGGACTCCCGGCCTCAGTTGGACTCCCGGCCTCAGTGCGGACTCTTGGACTCAATGTGGACATGTGGCCTCAGTGTGGACTCCCGGCTTCAGTGCGGATTCCTGGCCTCAGCACGGACTCCTAGCCTCAGCACGGTCTCCAGGCCTCAGTGTGGACTCCCGGCTTCAGTGCAGACTCCTGGCCTCAGCATGGACTCCTAACCTCAGACGGACTCCAGGCCTGAGTGCAGACTCCCGGCCTCGGCACAGACTTCCGGCCTCAGCACAGACACCCGGCTTCAATGTGGACTCCCGGCCTCAGTGCAGACTCCTGGCCTCAGTGCGGACTCTCAGCCTCAGTGTGGACACGAGGCCTCAGTGTGGACTCCCGGCCTCAGTGCAGACTCCCGGCCTCAGTGTGGACACAAGGCCTCAGTGTGGACTCCCGGCCTCAGTGCGGACTCCCATCTTCAGTGCGGACACCTGGCCTCAGCACGGACTCCCGAACGCAGTGTGAACTCCTGGCCTCAGCACGGACTCCCGGCCTCAGCGCGGACTCCCAGCCTCACTGTGGACTCCCGGCCACAGCACAGACTCCTGGCCTCATCACGGACTCCTAGCCTCAGCATGGACTCCTAGCCTCAGCACGGACTCCCGGCCTTAGCACAGTCTTCCGGCCTCAGCGCAGACACCGGGCTTCAGTGTGGACTCCCGGCCTCAGTGTGGAATCCTGGCCTCAGTGTGGACACGTGGCCTCAGTGTGGACTCCCGGCTTCAGTGCGGACTCCTGGCCTCACTGCGGACTCGCGGCCTCTGCACAGACTCCCGGCCTTAGTGTGGCTCCCGACCTCAGCGCAGATTCCTGTCCTCAGCGTGGATTCCCGGCCTCAGCGAGTACCCCTGGCCTCAGCACGGACACCCAGCCTCAGCGTGGACTCCCGGCCTCAGTGCAGACTCCTGCCCTCAGCACGGTCTTCCAGCCTCAGCACAGACACCCGGCTTCAGTGTGGACTCCCGGCCTCAGTTGGACTCCCGGCCTCAGTGCGGACTCTTGGACTCAATGTGGACATGTGGCCTCAGTGTGGACTCCCGGCTTCAGTGCGGATTCCTGGCCTCAGCACGGACTCCTAGCCTCAGCACGGTCTCCAGGCCTCAGTGTGGACTCCCGGCTTCAGTGCAGACTCCTGGCCTCAGCATGGACTCCTAGCCTCAGCACGGACTCCAGGCCTGAGTGCAGACTCCCGGCCTCGGCACAGACTTCCGGCCTCAGCACAGACACCCGGCTTCAATGTGGACTCCCGGCCTCAGTGCAGACTCCTGGCCTCAGTGCGGACTCTCAGCCTCAGTGTGGACACGAGGCCTCAGTGTGGACTCCCGGCCTCAGTGCAGACTCCCGGCCTCAGTGTGGACACAAGGCCTCAGTGTGGACTCCCGGCCTCAGTGCGGACTCCCATCTTCAGTGCGGACACCTGGCCTCAGCACGGACTCCCGAACTCAGTGTGAACTCCTGGCCTCAGCACGGACTCCCGGCCTCAGCGCGGACTCCCAGCCTCACTGTGGACTCCCGGCCACAGCACAGACTCCCGGCCTCAGCGCGGACTCCCAGCCTCAGCACGGACTCCCGGCCTCAGCGCGGACTCCCAGCCTCAGCACGGACTCCCGGCCTCAGTGTGTACTCCCGGCCACAGCACAGACTCCTGGCCTCAGCACGGACACCCAGCCTCAGTGTGGACTCCCGGCCACAGCACAGACTCCCGGCCACAACACAGACTCCCAGCCTCAGCGCGAACTCCCAGCCTCAGCACGGACTCCCGGCCTCAGCGCGGACTCCCGGCCTCAGCACGGACTCCCGGCCTCAGCACGGACTCCCGGCCTCAGCGCGGACTCCCAGCCTTACTGTGGACTCCCGGCCTCAGCACGGACTCCCAGCCTCAGCACGGACTCCTGACCTCATTGTGGACTCCTGGCCTCAGCATGGACTCCCGGCCTCAGTGCGGACAACGGGCCACAGCACAGACTCCCAGCCTCAGCGCGGACTCCCAGCCTCAGCACGGACTCCCAGCCTCAGTGTGGACTCCAGCCACAGCACAGACTCCCAGCCTCAGCGCGGACTCCCAGCCTCAGCACGGACTCCCGGCCTCAGCGCGGACTCCCAGCCTCAGCACGGACTCCCGGCCTCAGCGCGGACTCCCAGCCTTACTGTGGACTCCCGGCCTCAGCACGGACTCCCAGCCTCAGCACGGACTCCCGGCCTCAGCACGGACTCCCAGCCTCAGCACGGACTCCCAGCCTCAGCACGGACTCCTGACCTCATTGTGGACTCCCAGCCTCAGCACAGTCTTCCAGCCTCAGCATGGACACCAGGCCTCGGCATGGACTCCCAGCCTCAGTGTGGACTCCCGGCCTCAGTGCAGACTCCTGGCGTCAGCATGGACTCACAGCCTCAGCACGGACTCCTGACCTCATTGTGGACTCCCGGCCTCAGTGTGTACTCCCGGCCACAGCACAGACTCCCGGCCTCAGCACGGACTCCCAGCCTCAGTGTGGACTCCCGGCCACAGCACAGACTCCCAGCCTCAGCGCGGACTCCCAGCCTCAGCACGGACTCCCGGCCTCAGCGCGGACTCCCAGCCTTACTGTGGACTCCCGGCCTCAGCACGGACTCCCAGCCTCAGCACGGACTCCTGACCTCATTGTGGACTCCCAGCCTCAGCACGGTCTTCCAGCCTCAGCATGGACACCAGGCCTCGGCATGGACTCCCAGCCTCAGTGTGGACTCCCGGCTTCAGTGCAGACTCCTGGCCTCAGCATGGACTCCTAGCCTCAGCACGGACTCCAGGCCTGAGTGCAGACTCCCGGCCTCGGCACAGTCTTCCGGCCTCAGCACAGACACCCGGCTTCAATGTGGACTCCCGGCCTCAGTGCAGACTCCTGGCCTCAGTGTGGACACGAGGCCTCAGTGTGGACTCCCGGCCTCAGTGCAGACTCCCGGCCTCAGTGTGGACACGAGGCCTCAGTGTGGACTCCTGGCCTCAGTGCGGACTCCCATCTTCAGTGCGGACTCCTGGCCTCAGCACGGACTCCTAGCCTCAGCACGGACTCCTGACCTCAGTGCGGACTCCTGGCCTCAGTGCAGACTCCTGGCCTCAGTGCGGACACCCAGCCTCAGCACAGTCTCCCGGCCACAGCGCAGATTCCCAGACTCAGCATGGACTCCCAGCCTCAGCACGGAGTCCCGGCCTCAGTGTGGACTCCAGGCCTCAGCACCGACTCCCGACCTCAGTGTGGACTCCCAGCCTCAGCAGAGTCTCCTGGCCTCAGCAGGGTTTCCAGGCCTCAGCACGGACTCCCGGCCACAGCACGGACACCCGGCCTCAGCACGGACTCCCGGCCTCAGCACGGACTCCCGGCCTCAGCGCGGACTCCCGGCCTCAGCACGGACTCCCGGCCTCAGCGCGGACTCCCGGCCTCAGCACGGACTCCCGACCTCAGTGTGGACTCCCAGCCTCAGCACAGACTCCTGGCCTCAGCACAGTCTCCCGGCCTCAGCCCAGATTCCCAGCCTCAGCACAGTCTCCCAGCCTCACTACCGACACCCGGCCTCAGTGTGCACTCACCTCAGCACGGACTCCAAGCCTCAGTGTGGACTCTCGGCCTCAGTGTGGACTCCCGTCCACAGCACGAACTCCCGTCCACAGCACGGACTCCCGGCCTCAGCACGGACACCCGGCCTCAGTGTGGGCTCGTGTGCACAGCACGGACTCCCGACCTCAGTGTAGACTCCCGGCCTCAGCACAGACACCCGGCTTCAGTGTGGACTCCTGGCCTCAGTGCGGACTCCTGGCCTCAGTGCTGACTCCGGCCTCAGTGCGGACTCCCGGCCTCAGTGCGGACTCCCGGCCTCTGCACAGGCTCCGCTCCTTAGTGTGGACTCGCGGCCTCAGCGCAGACCCCCGGCCTCAGTGCGGACTCCAGGCCCCAGTGCAGACTCCCAGCCTCAGCACGGACATCCTGGCCTCAGCGCAGACTCCCGGCCTCAGCACGGACATCCCGGCCTCAGCGCGGACTCCCGGCCTCAGTGCAGACTCCCGACCTCAGCACAGACAACCCGGCCTCTGCACAGACTCCCAGCCATAGAGTGTACTCCCAACCTCAGCACGGACACCCGGCCTCAGTATGGACTCCCGGCCTCAGAACAGACATCCCGGCCTCTGCACAGACTCCAAGCCTTAGTGTGTACTCCCGGCCTCAGCACAGACACCCGGCTTCAGCGTGGACTCCTGGCCTCAGCGTAGAATCCCGGCCTCAGTGCAGATTCCCGGCTTCAGTGCAGACTCCCGGCCTCAGCGCGGACATCCTGGCCTAAGTGCGGACTCCCGGCCTCAGTGCAGACTTCAGGCCACAGCACAGACATCCCGGTCTCAGCACAGTCTCCTGATCTCAGTGTGGACTCCCGGCCTCAGCACAGACTTCCGGCCTCAGCACGGACTCCTGGCCACAGCACAGACTCCTGGCCTCAGCATGGACTCCCGGCCTGAGCACGGACTCCCGGCCTCAGCACGGACACACGGTCTCAGTGTGGACTCCTGGCCTCAGTGTGGACTCCAGGACACAGCACAGACTCCTGGCCTCAGTGTGGACTCATGCCCTCAGTGCGGACTCCTGGCCTCAGTGCAGACTCCTGGCCTCAGTGCAGACTCCTGGCCTCAGTGCGGACTTCAGGCCTCAGTGTGGTCTCCAGGCCTCAGTGCGGACTCGTGGCCTCAGTGTGTACTCCTGGCCTCAGCATGGACTCCAGGCCTCAGTGTAGACTCCAGGCCTCAGCACAGTCTCACGGCCTCAGCACAGACACCCGGCTTCATTGTGGACTCCTGGCCTCAGTGCGGACCCCCGGCCTCAGCATAGACCCCTGGCCTCAGTGTGGTCTCCCAGCCTCAGCGTGGACGCTCGGCCTCAGCCACGGACACCCGGCCTCAGTGTGGACTCCTGGCCTCAGTGTGGACTCCAGGCTTCAGCATAGACTCCTGGCCTCAGTGTGGACTCCCTGCCTCAGTGTGGACTCCTGGCCTCAGTGCGGACTCCAGGCCTCAGTGCGGACCCCCAGCCTCAGCATAGACCCCTGGCCTCAGTATGGACTCCCAGCCTCAGTGCAGACGCTCGGCCTCAGCCACGGACACCTGGCCTCAGTATGGACTCCTGGCCTCAGTGTGGACTCCAGGCTTCAGCACAGACTCCTGGCCTCAGTGTGGACTCCGTGCCTCAGTGTGGACTCCTGGCCTCAGTGTGGACTCCCTGCCTCAGTGTGGACTCCTGGCCTCAGTGCGGACTCCAGGCCTCAGTGCGGACCCCCAGCCTCAGCATAGACCCCTGGCCTCAGTATGGACTCCCAGCCTCAGTGCAGACGCTCGGCCTCAGCCACGGACACCTGGCCTCAGTATGGACTCCTGGCCTCAGTGTGGACTCCAGGCTTCAGCACAGACTCCTGGCCTCAGTGTGGACTCCCTGCCTCAGCATGGACTCCAGGCCTCAGTGTGGACTCCAGGCCTCAGTGCGGACTCCTGTCCTCAGTGTGTACTCCTGGCCTCAGCACAAACTCCAGGCCCCAGTGTGGAATCCCTGCCTCAGTGTGGAATCCTGGCCTTACTGCAGACTCCTGGCATCAGCGCGGACTCAAGGCCTCAGTGTGGACTCCAGGTCTCAGTGTGGACTCCCAGCCTCAGCGCGGACTCCCGGCCTCAGCGCGGACTCCCGGCCTCAGCACAGACTCCTGGCCTCAGCACAGTCTCCCGGCCTCAGCGCAGATTCCCAGCCTCAGCACAGTCTCCCAGCCTCACTACCGACACCCGGCCTCAGTGTGCACTCACCTCAGCACGGACTCCAAGCCTCAGTGTGGACTCTCGGCCTCAGTGTGGACTCCCGTCCACAGCACGGACTCCCGGCCTCAGCATGGACACCCGGCCTCAGTGTGGACTCGTGTGCACAGCACAGACTCCCGACCTCAGTGTAGACTCCCGGCCTCAGCACAGTCTTCTGGCCTCAGCACAGACACCTGGCCTCAGTGCGGACTCCTGGCCTCAGCACGGACACCTGGCCTCAGTGCGGACTCCTGGCCTCAGTGCAGACTCCGGCCTCAGTGCAGTCTCCCGGCCTCAGCACAGACTCCCGGCCTCAGCATGGAATACTGGCCTCAGCGCAGACTCCAGGCCTCAGTGCAGACTCCCGGCCTCAGTGCAGACTCCCGGCCTCAATGTAGACTCCTGGCCTCAGCACAGTCTTCCGGCCTCAGCACGGACACCCAGCCTCAGTGTGGACTCCCGGCCTCAGCAAGGACTCCTGGCTTCAGTGCGGACTCCTGGCTTCTGCACAGACTCCTGGCCTCAGTGTGAACTCCTAGTCTCAGCATAGACTCCTGGCCTCAGTGCGGACTTCCGGCCTCAGCATGGACTCCTGGCCTCAGCGCAGACTCTAGGCTTCAGTGCAGACTCCAGGCCGCAGCGCAGACTCCTGGCCTCAGTGCGGACAACGGGCCTCTGCACAGACTCCCGTCCTTAGTGTGGACTGCAGGCCTCAACACCGACACTAGGCCTCAGCGCGGACTCCCGGCCTCAGCGCGGACCCGCGGCCTCAGCATGGGCAACCGGCAACAGCACGTACTCCTGGACTCAGCATGGACTCCCGGCCTCAGCACAGACTCCCAGCCTCAGCACGGAATCCCAGCCTCAGCACAGAGTCCCGGCCTCAGCGCAGACTCCCAGCCTCAGCACGGATTCCCGGCCTCAGGGTGGACTTCTGGACTCAGCACACAGTCCCAACCTCTGTGGATTCCCAGCCTCAGCACGGACTCCCGACCTCAGTGTGGATTCCCAGCCTAAGCACGGTCTTCCGGCCTCAGCAAGGTCACCAGGCCTCAGCACAGACACCCGGCTTCAGTGTGGACACCCGGCCTCAGTGTGGACTCCCGGCTTCAGCGCAGATTTCTGGCCTCAGTGCGGACTCCAGGCCTTAGCGCAGACTCCCAGTCTCAGCGTGGATTCCCGGCTGCAGCGCAGATTCCTAGCCTTAGTGCAGACTGCCGTCCTCAGCGCAGACTCCTGGCTTCAGTGCGGACTCCTGGCCATAGCGCAGACTCCCGGTCTCATTGCGGATTCCTGGCCACAGCGCAGACTCCTGGCCTCAGTGCGGACACCTGGCCTCATCACGGACTCCCGGCCTCAGCGCAGAATCCTGGCCTCAGTCTGGATGCCAGGCCTCAGTGTGGACTCCTGGCCTCAGTGTGGACTCTGTACCTCAATGCGATCTCCGGGCCTCAGCACAGACTCCTAGCCTCAGTGCGGACGCCTGGCCTCGGCACAGACTCCTGGAGTCAGTGCGGACTGCAGACATCAGTGTGGATTCCTGGCCTCAGTGCGGAGTGCTGGCCATAGTGCGGACTCCTGGCCTCAGTGTGAATACCTGGCCTTAGCGCAGACTCCCAGTCTCAGCGCGGATTCCAGGTCTCAGTGTGGACTCCAGGTCTCAGTGTGGACTCCCAGCCTCAGCGCGGACTCCCGGCCTCAGCACAGACTCCTGGCCTCAGCACAGTCTCCCGGCCTCAGCGAAGATTCCCAGCCTCAGCACAGTCTCCCAGCCTCACTACCGACACCCGGCCTCAGTGTGCACTCACCTCAGCACGGACTCCAAGCCTCAGTGTGGTCTCTCGGCCTCAGTGTGGACTCCCGTCCACAGCACGGACTCCCGGCCTCAGCACGGACACCCGGCCTCAGCACGGACTCCTAGCCTCAGCACAGACTACCGGTCTCATTGCAGATTCCCGGCCTCAGCGCAGACTCCTGGCCTCAGTGCGGACAACGGGCCTCAGCACAGACATCCCGGCCTCTGCACAAACTCCCAGCCTTAGTGTGTACTCCCAGCCTCAGCACGGACACCCGGACTCAATGTGGACTCCCGGCCTCAGCACTGACATCCCAGCCTCAGCGTGGACTCCTGGCCTCAGTGCAGACTCCCGGCCTCTGCACAGACACCCGGCTTCAGTGTGGACTCCTGGCCTCAGTGCAGATTCCCGGCCTCAATGCAGATTCCTGGCTTCTGTGCAGACTCCTGGCCTCAGCACGGACATCCCGGCCTAAGTGCGGACTCCCGTCCTCAGTGCAGACTTCCGGCCTCAGCACGGACATCCCGGTCTCAGCACAGTCTCCCGATCTCAGTGTGGACTGCCAGCCTGAGCACAGACTCCCGGCCTCAGCACGGACTTCTGGCCACAGCACAGACTCCCGGCCTGAGCACGGACTCCCGGCCTCAGCGCAGACTCCTAGCCTCAGTGCGGACCCCTGGCCTCAGCATAGACCCCTGGCCTCAGTGTGGACTCCCAACCTCAGCGCGAATGCCCGGCCTCAGCACGGACACACGGTCTCAGTGTGGACTCCTGGCCTCAGTGTGGACTCATGCCCTCAGTGCGGACTCCTAGCCTCAGTGCAGACTCCTAGCCTCAGTGCAGACTCCTGGCCTCAATGCGATCTCCCGTCCTCAGTGTGGACTCCGGGCCTCAGTGTGGATTCCAGGCCTCAGTGTGGACTCCTGGCCTCAGTGTGGACTCCAGGACTCAGCACAGACTCCGGGCCTCAGTGTGGAATCCCGGCCTCAGTGTGGACTCATGCCCTCAGTGCGGACTCCTAGCCTCAGTGCAGACTCCTAGCCTCGGTGCAGACTCCTGGCCTCAATGCGATCTCCCGTCCTCAGTGTGGACTCCGGGCCTCAGAGTGGATTCCAGGCCTCAGTGTGGACTCCTGGCCTCAGTGTGGACTCCAGGACTCCTCCCGGCCTCAGTGTGGACTCATGCCCTCAGTGCGGACTCCTAGCCTCAGTGCAGACTCCTGGCCTCAATGCGATCTCCCGTCCTCAGTGTGGACTCCGGGCCTCAGTGTGGATTCCAGGCCTCAGTGTGGACTCCTGGCCTCAGTGCGGACTCCCGGCCTCAGCGCAGACTCCTGGACTCAGTGCGGACTGCTGGCATCAGTGTGGACTCCTGACCTCAGTACAGAGTCCTGGCCACAGTGCGGACTCATGCCCTCAGTGCAGACTCCTAGCCTCAGTGCAGACTCCTGGCCTCAATGCGATCTCCCGTCCTCAGTGTGGACTCCGGGCCTCAGTGTGGATTCCAGGCCTCAGTGTGGACTCCTGGCCTCAGTGCGGACTCCCGGCCTCAGCGCAGACTCCTGGACTCAGTGCGGACTGCTGGCATCAGTGTGGACTCCTGACCTCAGTACAGAGTCCTGGCCACAGTGCGGACTCCTGGCCTCAGCGCAGACTCCTGGCCTCAGTGCGGACACCGGGCCTCAGCACGGACTCCCGGCCTCAACGCAGAATCCTGGCCTCGGTCTGGATGCCTGGACTCAGTGTGGATTCCTGGCCTCAGTGAGGACTCCTGGCCTCAGTGTGGACTCCTGGCCTCAGTATGGACTCCGGGCCTCAATGCGATCTCCCGTCCTCAGTGTGGACTCCGGGCCTCAGTGTGGATTCCAGGCCTCAGTGTGGACTCCCAGCCTCAGTGCGGACTCCCAGTCTCTGTGCGGACTCCAGGCCTCAGTGTGGACTCCAGGCTTCAGCACAGACTCCTGTCCTCAGTGTGTACTCCTGGCCTCAGCACAAACTCCTGGCCTCAGTGTGGAATCCCTGCCTCAGTGTGGACTCCTGGCCTCAGTGTGGACTCCAGGCCTCAGTGTGTACTCCAGGCCTCAGTGTGTACTCCTGGCCTCAGCACAAACTCCTGGCCTCAGTGTGGAATCCCTGCCTCAGTGTGGACTCCTGGCCTCAGTGCAGACTCCTGGCCTCAGCGCGGACTCCAAGCCTCAGTGTGGACACCAGGCCTCAGTGCGGACTCCTGGCCTCAACACAAACTCCTGGCATCAGTGTGCACTCCCTGCCTCAGTGTGGACTCCTGGCCTCAGTGCGGACTCCTGTCCTCCGTGCAGACTCCAGGCCTCAGTGTGGACGCCAGGCCTCAACACAGACTCCTGGCCTCAGTGTGGACTCCTGGCCTCAGTGCGGACTCCCGGACTCAGCACGGACTCTCGGCCTCAGCACAGACTCATGGCCTCAGTGTGGACTCCAGGCCAAAGCACGGACTCCTGGCCTCAGCACCGACACCTGGCCTCAGTGTGGACACATGGCCTCAGTGCGGACTCTGGGCCTCAGCATGGACACCTGGCCTCAGTGCAGACTCCCAGCCTCAGCACAGTCTCCTGGCCTTGGCACAGACCCCCAGCCTCAGCATGGACTCCTGGCCTCAGTGCAGACTCCCGGCCTCAGTGTAGACTCCTGGCCTCAGCACAGTCTTCCGGCCTCAGCACGGACACCCAGCCTCAGTGTGGACTCCCGGCCTCAGCAAGGACTCCTGGCTTCAGTGCGGACTCCTGGCTTCTGCACAGACTCCTGGCCTCAGTGTGAACTCCTAGTCTCAGCATAGACACCTGGCCTCAGTGCGGACTTCCAGCCTCAGCGCGGACTCCAGGCCTCAGTGTGGTCACCAGGCCTCAGTGCGGACTCCTGGCCTCAACACAAACTCCTGGCATCAGTGTGGACTCCCTGCCTCAGTGTGGACTCCTGGCCTCAGTGTGGACTCCTGTCCTCTGTGCAGACTCCAGGCCTCAGTGTGGACACCAGGCCTCAACACAGACTCCTGGCCTCAGTGTGGAATCCTGGCCTCAGTGCGGACTCCCGGACTCAGCACGGACTCTCGGCCTCAGCACAGACTCATGCCCTCAGTGTGGACTCCAGGCCAAAGCACGGACTCCGGCCTCAGCACAGACTCCCAGCCTCAGTGTGGACTCCTGGCCTCAGTGTGGACTCCTGGCCTCAGTGTGGACTCCTGGCCTCAGTGCGGACTCCCGGCCACAGCGCAGACTCCTGGACTCAGTGCGGACTTCCAGTCTCAGTGCGGATTCCAGGTCTCAGTGTGGACTCCAGGCCTCAGTGTGGACTCCTGGCTTCAGTGCGGACTCCTGGCCTCAGCGCAGACTCAAGGCATCAGTGCTGACTCCTGGCCTCAGTGCGAACAACGGGCCTCAGCACGGACTCCCGGCCTCAACGCAGAATCCTGGCCTCAGTCTGTACGACAGGCCTCAGTGTGGACTCCTGGCCTCAGTGTGGACTCCGGGCCTCAATGCGATCTCCGGGTCTCAGTGTGGACTCCGGGCCTCAGTGTGGAGTCCTGGCGTCAGTGTGGACTCCCGGCCTCAGTGTGGACTCCTGGCCTCAGCGCAGACTTCCAGTCTCAGCGTGGATTCCCGGCCACAGTGCGGACTCCTGGCCTTAGTGCAGACTGCTGGCCTCAGTGTGGATTCTGGGCTCAGTGCGGACTCCTGGCCTCAGTGTAGACTCCCAGCCTCAGTGTGGACTCTTGGCCTCAGTGCAGTCTCCTGGCCTCAGCACAGACTCCTGGCCTCAGTGTGGACTCCCAGCCTCAGTGTGGACTCCTGGCCTCAGTGTGAACTCCTGGCCTCAGTGCGAACTCCAGGTCTCAGTGTGGACTCCAGGCCTCAGTGTTGACTCCTGGCCTCAGTGCGGACTCCCGGCCTCAGCACAGCCTCCTGGACTCAGTGCGGACTGCTAGCATCAGTGTGGACTCCTGGCCTCAGTGCGGAGCCCTGGCCTCAGTGCGGAATCCTAGTCTCAGCGCGGATTCCAGGTCTCAGTGTGGACTCCAGGCCTCAGTGTGGACTCCTGGCCTCAGTGCGGACTCCCGGCCTCAGCGCAGACTCCTGGACTCAGTGCGGACTGCTAGCATCAGTGTGGACTCCTGACCTCAGTGCGGAGTCCTGGCCACAGTGCGGACTCCTGGCCTCAGCGCAGACTCCTGGCCTCAGTGCGGACACCGGGCCTCAGCACGGACTCCCGGCCTCAATGCAGAATCCTGGCCTCGGTCTGGATGCCTGGACTCAGTGTGGATTCCTGGCCTCAGTGTGGACTCCTGGCCTCAGTGTGGACTCCTGGCCTCAGTATGGACTCCGGGCCTCAATGCGATCTCCCGTCCTCAGTGTGGACTCCGGGCCTCAGTGTGGATTCCAGGCCTCAGTGTGGACTCCCGGCCTCAGTGCGGACTCCCAGCCTCTGTGCGGACTCCAGGCCTCAGTGTGGACTCCAGGCCTCAGTGCGGACTCCTGGCCTCAACACAAACTCCTGGCATCAGTGTGCACTCCCTGCCTCAGTGTGGACTCCTGGCCTCAGTGCGGACTCCTGGCCTCAGTGCGGACTCCTGGCCTCAGTGCAGACTCCTGGCCTCAGTGTGGACGCCAGGCCTCAACACAGACTCCTGGCCTCAGTGTGGACTCCTGGCCTCAGTGTGGACTCCTGGCCTCAGCGCAGACTTCCAGTCTCAGCGTGGATTCCCGGCCACAGTGTGGACTCCTGGCCTTAGTGCAGACTGCTGGCCTCAGTGTGGATTCTGGGCTCAGTGCGGACTCCTGGCCTCAGCACAGACTCCTGGCCTCAGAGTGGACTCCTGGCCTCAGTATGAACTCCTGGCCTCAGTGCGAACTCCAGGTCTCAGTGTGGACTCCAGGCCTCAGTGTTGACTCCTGGCCTCAGTGCGGACTCCCGGCCTCAGCACAGCCTCCTGGACTCAGTGCGGACTGCTAGCATCAGTGTGGACTCCTGGCCTCAGTGCGGAGCCCTGGCCTCAGTGCGGAATCCTAGTCTCAGCGCGGATTCCAGGTCTCAGTGTGGACTCCAGGCCTCAGTGTGGACTCCTGGCCTCAGTGCGGACTCCCGGCCTCAGCGCAGACTCCTGGACTCAGTGCGGACTGCTGGCATCAGTGTGGACTCCTGACCTCAGTGCGGAGTCCTGGCCACAGTGCGGACTCCTGGCCTCAGCGCAGACTCCTGGCCTCAGTGCGGACACCAGGCCTCAGCACGGACTCCCGGCCTCAATGCAGAATCCTGGCCTCGGTCTGGATGCCTGGACTCAGTGTGGATTCCTGGCCTCAGTGTGGACTCCTGGCCTCAGTGTGGACTCCTGGCCTCAGTATGGACTCCGGGCCTCAATGCGATCTCCCGTCCTCAGTATGGACTCCGGGCCTCAATGCGATCTCCCGTCCTCAGTGTGGACTCCGGGCCTCAGTGTGGATTCCAGGCCTCAGTGTGGACTCCCGGCCTCAGTGCGGACTCCCAGCCTCTGTGCGGACTCCAGGCCTCAGTGTGGACTCCAGGCTTCAGCACGGACTCCTGGCCTCAGTGTGGACTCCCTGCCTCAGTGTGGACTCCAGGCCTCAGTGTGTACTCCTGGCCTCAGCACAAACTCCTGGCCTCAGTGTGGAATCCCTGCCTCAGTATGGACTCCTGGCCTCAGTGCAGACTCCTGGCCTCAGCGCGGACTCCAGGCCTCAGTGTGGACACCAGGCCTCAGTGCGGACTCCTGGCCTCAACACAAACTCCTGGCCTCAGTGTGCACTCCCTGCCTCAGTGTGGACTCCTGGCCTCAGTGCGGACTCCTGGCCTCAGTGCGGACTCCTGTCCTCCGTGCAGACTCCAGGCCTCAGTGTGGACGCCAGGCCTCAACACAGACTCCTGGCCTCAGTGTGGACTCCTGGCCTCAGTGCGGACTCCCGGACTCAGCACGGACTCTCGGCCTCAGCACAGACTCATGGCCTCAGTGTGGACTCCAGGCCAAAGCACGGACTCCTGGCCTCAGTGTGGACACCTGGCCTCAGTGTGGACACCTGGCCTCAGTGCGGACTCTGGGCCTCAGCATGGACACCTGGCCTCAGTGCGGACTCTGGGCCTCAGCACAGTCGCCTGGCCTCGGCACAGACCCCCGGCCTCGGCACAGACCCCCGGCCTCAGCGCAGACTCCAGGCCTCAGTGCAGACTCCCGGCCTCAGTGTAGACTCCTGGCCTCAGCACAGTCTTCCGGCCTCAGCACGGACACCCAGCCTCAGTGTGGACTCCCGGCCTCAGCAAGGACTCCTGGCTTCAGTGCGGACTCCTGGCTTCTGCACAGACTCCTGGCCTCAGTGTGAACTCCTAGTCTCAGCATAGACACCTGCCTCAGTGCGGACTTCCAGCCTCAGCGCAGACTCCTGGCCTCAGTGTGGACTCAAGGACTCAGCACGGACTCCCAGCCTCAGCTTGGACTCCAGGCCACAGCGCAGACTCCTGGCCTCAACACTGTTTCCCGGCCTCAGCACAGACACCCGGCTTCAGTGTGGACTCCGGGCCTCAGTGCGTACCCCTGGCCTCAGCATAGATCCCTGGCCTCAGTGTGGTCTCAAGGCCTCAGCATAGACCCCTGGCCTCAGTGTGGACACCTGGCCTCAGCGCGGACGCCTTGCCTCAGCACTGACTCCTGGCCTCAGTGCAGACTCCCGGCCTCAGTGCGGACTCCCAGCTTCTGCACAGACTCCCGTCCTTAGTGTGGACTGCAGGCCTCAGCACCAACACCCGGCCTCAGCGTGGACCCGAGGCCTCAGCATGGACACCCGGCTACAGTACATACTCCCGGCCTCAACACAGACTCCCAGCCTCAGCACAGAGTCCCGGCCTCAGCACAGATTCCCGGCCTCAGGATGGACTCGTGGACTCAGCACGGAGTCCCGACCTCAGTGTGGATTCCCAGCCTCAGCATGGACTCCCGACCTCAGTGTGGATTCCCAGCCTCAGCACGGTCTTTCGGCCTCAGCAAGGTCACCAGGCCTCAGCTCAGAATCCCGGCCTCAGCACGGACACCCGGCTTCAGTGTGGACTCCCGGCTTCAGTGTGGACTCCCGGCTTCAGCGCAGACTCCTGGCCTCAGTGCGGACTCCTGGCCTTAGCGCAGACTCCCAGTCTCAGCGTGGATTCCCGGCCGCCGTGCAGACTCCTGGCCTTAGTGCAGACTGCCGGCCTCAGCGCAGACTCCTCGCTTCAGTGCGGACTCCTGGCCATAGCGCAGACTCCCGGTCTCATTGCGGATTCCCGGCCACAGCGCAGACTCCTGGCCTCAGTGCGGACACCGGGCCTCAGCACGGACTCCCGGCCTCAGCGCAGAATCCTGGCCTCAGTCTGGACGCCAGGCCTCAGTGTGGACTCCTAGCCTCAGTGTGGACTCCGGACCTCAATGCGATCTCCGGGCCTCAGTGTGGACACCGGGCCTCAGTGTGGACTCCTGGCATCAGTGTGGACTCCCGGCCTCAGCGTGGTTCCAGGCGTCAGCACAGAGTCCTGGCCTCCGTGCAGACTCCAGGCCTCAGTGTGGAGGCCAGGCCTCAACACAGACTCCTGGCCTCAGTGCGGACTCCCGGACTCAGCACGGACTCCTGGCCTCAGCACAGACTCCTGGCCTCAGCACAGACTCCTGGCCTCAGCACAGGCTCCTGGCCTCAGTCGGACTCCAGGTCTCAGTGTGGATTCCTGGCCGCAGTGCGGAGTCCTGGCCACAGTGCGGACTCCTGGACTCAGTGCGGACACCTGGCCTCAGTGCGAACTCCTGGCCTTACCACAGACACCCAGTTTCAGCGCGGATTCCAGGTCTCAGTGTGGACTCCAGGCCTCAGTGCGGACTCCTGGCCTTAGCGCAGACTCCCAGTCTCAGCGCGGATTCCCAGCCACATCACGGACTCCTGGCCTTAGTGCAGACTGCTGGCCTCAGCACAGACTCTTGGCCTCAGTGCAGACCCCTGGCCTCAGTGCGTACTCCAGGCTTCAGTGCGGACGCCAGGCCTTAGCGCAGACTCCCAGTCTCAGCGTGGATTCCCGGCCGCAGCGCAGACTCCTGGCCTTAGTGCAGACTGCCAGCCTCAGCGCAGACTCCTGGCTTCAGTTCGGACTCCTGGCCATAGCGCAGACTCCCGATCTCATTGCGGATTCCCGGCCACAGCGCAGACTCCTGGCCTCAGTGCGGACACCGGGCCTCAGCACGGACTCCCGGCCTCAGCGCAGAATCCTGGCCTCAGTCTGGATGCCAGGCCTCAGTGTGGACTCCTAGTCTCAGTGTGGACTCCGAACCTCAATGTGATCTCCGGGCCTCAGTGTGGACACCGGGCCTCAGTGTGGACTCCTGGCATCAGTGTGGACTCCCAGCCTCAGTGTGGACTCCTGGCCTCAGTACAGACTCCTGGCCTCAGTGTGGATCCAGGCGTCAGCACAGAGTCCTGGCCTCCGTGCAGACTCCAGGCCTCAGTGTGGACGCCAGGCCTCAACACAGACTCCTGGTCTCAGTGCGGACTCCTGGCCTCAGTGCGGACTCCAGGTCTCAGTGTGGACTCCTGGCCTCAGTGCGGAGCCCTGGCCACAGTGCAGACTCCTGGACTCAGTGCGGACTCCTGGCCTCAGTGTGAACTCCTGGCCTTAGCGCAGACACCCAGTCTCAGCGCGAATTCCAGGTCTCAGTGTGGACTCCAGGCCTCAGTGCAGACTCCCGGCCTCAGCGCAGACTCCTGGACTCAGTGCAGACTGCTTGCATCAGTGTGAACTCCTGGCCTCAGTGCGGAGTCCTGGCCACAGTGCGAACTCCTGGACTCAGTGCAGATCCCTGGCCTCAGTGCGGACTCCAGGCCTTAGCGCAGACTCCCAGTCTCAGCGCGGATTCCCAGCCACAGCGCGGACTCCTGGCCTTAGTGCAGACTGCTGGCCTCAGCACAGACTCTTGGCCTCAGTGCAGACCCCTGGCCTCAGTGTGGACTCCAGGCCTTAGCGCAGACTCCCAGTCTCAGCGTGGATTCCCGGCCACAGCACGGACTCCTGGCCTCAGTGTGGAAACTGGGCCTCAGCACGGACTCCCGGCCTCAACGCAGAATCCTGGCCTTGGTCTGGATGCCTGGCCTCAGTGTGGACTCTTGGCCTCAGTATGGACTCCGGGCCTCAATGCGATCTCCCAGCCTCAGTGTGGACTCTGGGCCTCAGTGTGGACTCCCGGCCTCAGTGCGGACTCCCGGCCTCAGTGCGGACTCCAGGCCTCAGTGTGGACTCCAGGCCTCAGTGTGGACTCCTGGCTTCAGTGTGTACTCCTGGCCTCAGTGCTAACTCCGGGCCTCAGTGTGGATTCCAGGCCTCAATGTGTACTCCTGGCCTCAGAGCAGACTCCTGGCCTCAGTGCGGACTCCAAGCCTTCGCGCAGACTCCCAGTCTCAGCATGGATTTCTGGCCACAGCGCAGACTCCTGGCCTTAGTGCAGACTGCTGGCCTCAGCACAGACTCCTGGCCTCAGTACGGACCCCTGGCCTTAGCGCAGACTACCGGTCTCATTGCGGATTCCCGGCCACAGCGCAGACTCCTGGCCTCAGTGCGGACAACGGGCCTCAGCACAGACATCCCGGCCTCTGCACAGACTCCCAGCCTTAGTGTGTACTCCCAGCCTCAGCACCGGCACCCGGCCTCAGCGCAGACTCCCGGCCTCAGCGCGGACCCGCGGCCTCAGCATGGACAACCGGCTACAGTACGTACTCCTGGACTCAGCACGGACTCCCAGCCTCAGCACAGACCCCAAGCCTCAGCACGGACTCCCAGCCTCAGCACAGAGTCCCGGCCTTAGCGCAGACTCCCAGCCTCAGCACGGATTCCCGACCTCAGTGTGGATTCCCAGCCTCAGCACGGACTCCTGATCTCAGTGTGGATTCCCAGCCTCAGCACGGACTCCTGATCTCAGTGTGGATTCCCAGCCTTAGCACGGTCTTCAAGCCTCAGCAAGGTCACCAGGCCTCAGCACGGACTCCCAGCTTCAGTGTGGACTCCTGGCATCAGTGTGGAAGCCCGGCATCAGTGTGGACTCCAGGCCTCAGTGTGGACTCCAGGCCTCAGTGTGGACTCCTGGCCTCAGCACGGACTCCCGGCCTCAGCACAGACTCCCAGCCTCAGCACGGACTCCCAGCCTCAGCACGGACTCCCAGCCTCAGCACAGAGTCCCGGCCTTAGCGCAGACTCCCAGCCTCAGCACGGAATCCCGACCTCAGTGTGGATTCCCAGCCTCAGCACGGACTCCTGATCTCAGTGTGGATTCCCAGCCTCAGCACGGTCTTCAAGCCTCAGCAAGGTCACCAGGCCTCAGCACGGACTCCCAGCTTCAGTGTGGACTCCCGGCATCAGTGTGGAAGCCCGGCCTCAGTGTGGACTCCAGGTCTCAGTGTGGACTCCAGGCCTCAGCGTGGACTCCTGGCCTCAGTGCGGACTCCCGGCCTCAGCACAGACTCCTGGACTCAGTGCGGACTGCTAGCATCAGTGTGGACTCCTGGCCTCAGTGCGGAGCCCTGGCCACAGTGCAGACTCGTGGACTCAGTGCGGACTCCTGGCCTCAGTGCGGACTCTTGGCCTCAGTGCGGACTCCCAGTCTCAGCGCGGATTCCAGGTCTCAGTGTGGGCTCCAGGCCTCAGTGTGGTCTCCTGGCCTCAGTGCGCACTCCCGGCCTCAGCGCAGACTCCTTGACTTAGTGCGGACTCCTGGCCTCAGTGCGGACTCCTGGCCTCAGTGCGGAGTCCTGGCCACAGTGCGGACTCCTGGCCTCAGTGTGGACTCCTGGCCTTCGCGCAGACTCCCAGTCTCAGCGTGGATTCCGGCCACAGCGAGGACTCCTGGCCTTAGTGCAGACTGCCGCCTCAGCACAGACTCCTGGCGTCAGTACGGACCCCCGGCCTCAGCACAGACTCCTGGCCTCAGTACGGACCCCCGGCCTCAGGGCAGACTCCTGGCCTTAGCGCAGACTATCGGTCTCATTGCGGATTCCCGGCCACAGCGCAGACTCCTGGCCTCAGTGCGGACAACGGGCCTCAGCACGGACTCCCGGCCTCAGCGCAAAATCCTGGCCTCAGTCTGGACGCCAGGCCTCAGTGTGGACTCCTGGCCTCAGTGTAGACTCCGGGCCTCAATGCGATCTCCGGGTCTCAGTGTGGACTCCGGGCCTCAGTGTGGAGTCCTGACGTCAGTGTGGACTCCTGGCCTCAGTGTGGACTCCTGGCCTCAGCGCAGACTTCCAGTCTCAGTGTGGATTCCCGGCCACAGCGCAGTCCCCTGGCCTCAGTGCGGACACCGGGCCTCAGCACGGACTCCTGGCCTAAACGCAGAATCCTGGCCTCAGTCTGGATGCCTGGCCTCAGTATGGATTCCTGGCCTCAGTGTGGACTCCTGGCCTCAGTGTGGACTCCTGTCCTCAGTGTGGACTCCGGGCCTCAAATGCGATCTCCCGGCCTCAACACAGAATCCTGGCCTCAGTCTGGATGCCTGGCCTCAGTGCGGGCTCCTGGCCTTAGCGCAGACTCCCAGTCTCAGCGTGGATTCCCGGCCACAGCGCGGACTCCTGGACTCAGTGCAGACTGCCGGCCTCAGCACAGACTCCTGGCCTCAGCGCAGACTCCCGGTCTCATTGCGGATTCCCGGCCACAGCGCAGACTCCTGGCCTCAGTGCGGACACCGGGCCTCAGTACGGACACGCGGCCTCAACGCAGACTCCTGGCCTCAGTGCGGACACCGGGCCTCAGCACGGACTCCCGGTCTCAACACAGAATCCTGGCCTCAGTCTGGACGCCTGGCTTCAGTGTGGATTCCTGGCCTCAGTGTGGACTCCGGGCCTCAATGCGATCTCTGGGCCTCAGTGTGGACTCCGGGCCTCAGTGTGGAGTCCTGGCGTCAGTGTGGACTCTGGGCCTCAATGTGATCTCCCAGCCTCAGCACAGACTCCTGGCCTCAGCGCCGACTCCCGGTCTCATTGCGGATTCCCGGCCACAGCGCAGACTCCTGGCCTCAGTGCGGACACCGGGCCTCAGCACGGACTCCCGGCCTCAACACAGAATCCTGGCCACAGTCTGGATGCCTGGCCTCAGTGTGGATTCCTGGCCTCAGTGTGGACTCCGGGCCTCAATGCGATCTCCGGGCCTCAGTGTGGACTCCGGGCCTCAGTGTGGAGTCCTGGCGTCAGTGTGGACTCCCGGCCTCAGTGTGGACTCCTGGCCTCAGCGCAGACTCCCAGTCTCAGTGTGGATTCCCGGCCACAGCGCGGACTCCTAGCCTTAGTGAAGACTGCTGGTCTCAGTGTGGATTCCGGGCTCAGTGCGGACTCCTGGCCTCAGTGTGGATTGCCAGCCTCAGTGTGGAATCCCAGCCTCAGCGTGGATTCCCGGCCACAGCGCGAACTCCTGGCCTTAGTGCAGACTGCTGGCCTTTGTGCAGACACCCAGTCTCAGCGCGGATTCCCAGCCACAGTGCGGACTCCCAGCCACAGTGCGGACTCCAGGCCTTAGCGCAGACTCACAGCCACAGCGCGGACTCCTGGCCTTAGTGCAGACTGCCGGCCTCAGCTCAGACTCCTGGCTCAGCGCAGACTCCCGGCCTCAGCGCAGACTCCCGGCCACAGCGCAGACTCCTGGCCTCAGTGAGGACACCGGGCCTCAGCATGGACTCCCGGCCTCAATGCAGAATCCTGGCCTCAGTGTGGACTCCGGGACTCAATGCGATCTCCGGGTCTCAGTGTGGACTCCGGGCCTCAGTGTGGAGTCCTGGCGTCAGTGTGGACTCTGGGCCTCAATGTGATCTCCCGGCCTCAGCACAGACTCCTGGCCTCAGCACAGACTCCCAGTCTCAGTGTGGATTCCCGGCCACAGCGCGGACTCCTAGCCTTAGTGAACACTGCTGGTCTCAGTGTGGATTCCGGGCTCAGTGCGGACTCCTGGCCTCAGTGTGGATTGCCAGCCTCAGTGTGGAATCCCAGCCTCAGCATGGATTCCCGGCCACAGCGCGGACTCCTGGCCTTAGTGCAGACTGCTGGCCTTTGTGCAGACACCCAGTCTCAGCGCGGATTCCCAGCCACAGTGCGGACTCCCAGCCACAGTGCGGACTCCAGGCCTTAGCGCAGACTCACAGCCACAGCGCGGACTCCTGGCCTTAGTGCAGACTGCCGGCCTCAGCTCAGACTCCTGGCTCAGCGCAGACTCCCGGCCTCAGCGCAGACTCCCGGCCACAGCGCAGACTCCTGGCCTCAGTGAGGACACCGGGCCTCAGCATGGACTCCCGGCCTCAATGCAGAATCCTGGCCTCAGTGTGGACTCCGGGACTCAATGCGATCTCCGGGTCTCAGTGTGGACTCCGGGCCTCAGTGTGGAGTCCTGGCGTCAGTGTGGACTCCCGGCCTCAGTGTGGACTCCTGGCCTCAGCGCAGACTCCCAGTCTCAGTGTGGATTCCCGGCCACAGCGTGGACTCCTAGCCTTCGTGAAGACTGATGGTCTCAGTGTGGATTCCGGGCTCAGTGCGGACTCCTGGCCTCAGTGTGGACTGCCAGCCTCAGTGTGGAATCCCAGCCTCAGTGTGGACTCCTGGCCTCAGTGTGGACTCCTGGCCTCAGCGCAGACTTCCAGTCTCAGCGTGGATTCCCGGCCACAGCGCGGACTCCTGGCCTTAGTGCAGACTGCTGGCCTCAGTGTGGATTCCGGGCTCAGTGCGGACTACTGGCCTCACTGTGGACTCCCAGCCTCAGTGTGGACTCTTGGCCTCAGCACAGACTCCTGGCCTCAGTGTGGACTCCCAGCCTCAGTATGAACTCCTGGCCTCAGTGCGAACTCCAGGTCTCAGTGTGTACTCCAGGCCTCAGTGTTGACTCCTGGCCTCAGTGCGGACTCCCGGCCTCAGCACAGCCTCCTGGACTCAGTGCGGACTGCTAGCATCAGTGTGGACTCCTGGCCTCAGTGCGGAGCCCTGGCCTCAGTGCGGAATCCCAGTCTCAGCGCGGATTCCAGGTCTCAGTGTGGACGCCTGGCTTCAGTGTGGATTCCTGGCCTCAGTGTGGACTCCGGGCCTCAATGCGATCTCTGGGCCTCAGTGTGGACTCCGGGCCTCAGTGTGGACTCCTGACCTCAGTGCGGACTCCCGGCCTCAGCGCAGACTCCTGGACTCAGTGCGGACTGCTGGCATCAGTGTGGACTCCTGACCTCAGTGCGGAGTCCTGGCCACAGTGCGGACTCCTGGCCTCAGCGCAGACTCCTGGCCTCAGTGCGGACACCGGGCCTCAGCACGGACTCCCGGCCTCAACGCAGAATCTTGGCCTCAGTGTGGATGCCTGGCCTCAGTGTGGACTCCTGGCCTCAGTGTGGACTCCGGGCCTCAATGCGATCTCCGGGCCTCAGTGTGAACTCCGGGCCTCAGTGTGGAGTCCTGGCCTCAGTGCGGACTCCTGGCCTCAGTGCAGACTGCCGGCCACAGCGCAGACTCCTGGCCTCAGTGCGGACACCGGGCCTCAGCACGGACACGCGGCCTCAACGCAGAATCCTGGCCTCAGTGTGGATGCCTGGCCTCAGTGTGGATTCCTGGCCTCAGTGTGGACTCTGGGCCTCAATGCAATCTCCCTGCCTCAGCGCAGACTCCTGGCCTCAGTGCGGACACCGGGCCTCAGCACGGACTCCCGGCCTCAACACAGAATCCTGGCCTCAGTCTGGACGCCTGGCTTCAGTGTGGATTCCTGGCCTCAGTGTGGACTCCGGGCCTCAATGCGATCTCTGGGCCTCAGTGTGGACTCCGGGCCTCAGTGTGGAGTCCTGGCGTCAGTGTGGACTCTGGGCCTCAATGTGATCTCCCGGCCTCAGCACAGACTCCTGGCCTCAGCGCAGACTCCCGGTCTCATTGCGGATTCCCGGCCACAGCGCAGACTCCTGGCCTCAGTGCGGACACCAGGCCTCAGCACGGACTCCCGGCCTCAACACAGAATCCTGGCCTCAGTCTGGATGCCTGGCCTCAGTGTGGATTCCTGGCCTCAGTGTGGACTCCGGGCCTCAATGCGATCTCCGGGCCTCAGTGTGGACTCCGGGCCTCAGTGTGGAGTCCTGGCGTCAGTGTGGACACCCGGCCTCAGTGTGGACTCCTGGCCTCAGCGCAGACTCCCAGTCTCAGTGTGGATTCCCGGCCACAGCGCGGACTCCTAGCCTTAGTGAAGACTGCTGGTCTCAGTGTGGATTCCGGGCTCAGTGCGGACTCCTGGCCTCAGTGTGGACTGCCAGCCTCAGTGTGGAATCCCAGCCTCAGTGTGGACTCCCGGCCTCAGTGTGGACTCCTGACCTCAGCACAGACTCCCAGCCACAGTGTGGAATCCCAGCCTCAGTGTGGACTCCTGGCCTCAGTGTGGACTCCTGGCCTCAGTGCGGACTCCAGGTCTCAGTGCGGACTCCAGGCCTCAGTGTGGACTCCTGGCCTCAGTGCGGACTCCTGGCCTCAGCACAGACTCCTGGCCTCAGTGTGGACTCCCAGCCACAGTGTGGACTCCCAGCCTCAGTGTGGACTCCTTGCCTCAGTGTGGACTCCTGGCCTCAGTGCGGACTCCTGGCCACAGCGCAGACTCCTGGCCTCAGTGCGGACTTCCAGTCTCAGCGCGTATTCCAGGTCTCAGTGTGGACTCCAGGCCTCAGTGTGGACTCCTGGCTTCAGTGCGGACTCCTGGCCTCAGCGCAGACTCAAGGCCTCAGTGCTGACTCCTGGCCTCAGTGCGGACAACGGGCCTCAGCACGGACTCCCGGCCTCAACACAGAATCCTGGCCTCAGTCTGTACGACAGGCCTCAGTGTGGACTCCTGGCCTCAGTGCGGACTCCCGGCCTCAGCACAGCCTCCTGGACTCAGTGCGGACTGCTAGCATCAGTGTGGACTCCTGGCCTCAGTGCGGAGCCCTGGCCTCAGTGCGGAATCCCAGTCTCAGCACGGATTCCAGGTCTCAGTGTGGACTCCAGGCCTCAGTGTGGACTCCTGGCCTCAGTGTGGACTCCGGGCCTCAATGCGATCTCCGGGTCTCAGTGTGGACTCCGGGCCTCAGTGTGGAGTCCGGGCCTCAATGCGATCTCTGGGCCTCAGTGTGGACTCTGGGCCTCAGTGTGGAGTCCTGGCCTCAGTGCAGACTCCTGGCCTCAGCACAGACTCCTGGCCTCAGTGTTGACTCCCAGCCACAGTGTGGACTCCCAGCCTCAGTGTGGAGTCCTGGCCTCAGTGTGGACTCCTGGCCTCAGTGTGGACTCCTGGCCTCAGTGCGGACTCCCGGCCTCATCGCAGACTCCTGGACTCAGTGCGGACTGATGGCATCAGTGCGGACTTCCAGTCTCATCGCGGATTCCAGGTCTCAGTGTGGACTCCAGGCCTCAGTGTGGACTCCTGGCTTCAGTGTGGACTCCTGGCCTCAGTGCTGACTCCTGGCCTCAGTGCGGACAACGGGCGTCAGCACGGACACCCGGCCTCAGCGCAGAATCCTGGCCTCAGTCTGTACGACAGGCCTCAGTGTGGACTCCTGGTCTCAGTGTGTACTCCGGGCCTCAATGCGATCTCCGGGTCTCAGTGTGGACTCCGGGCCTCAGTGTGGAGTCCTGGCGTCAGTGTGGACTCCTGGCGTCAGTGTGGACTCCTGGCCTCAGTGTGGACTCCTGGCCTCAGCGCAGACTTCCAGTCTCAGCGCAGACTCCTGGCCTTAGTGCAGACTGCTGGCCTCAGTGTGGATTCCGGGCTCAGTGCGGACTCCTGGCCTGAGTGTGGACTCCCAGCCTCAGTGTGGACTCTTAGCCTCAGTGCAGACTCCTGGCCTCAGCACAGCGTCCTGGCCTCAGTGTGGACTCCCAGTCTCAGTGTGGACTCCTGGCCTCATATGAACTCCTGGCCTCAGTGCGAACTCCAGGTCTCAGTGTGGACTCCCAGCCTCAGTGTGGACTCCTGGCCTCAGTATGAACTCCTGGCCTCAGTGCGAACTCCAGGTCTCAGTGTGGACTCCAGGCCTCAGTGTTGACCCCTGGCCTCAGTGCGGACTCCCGGCCTCAGCACAGCCTCCTGGACTCAGTGCGGACTGCTAGCATCAGTGTGGACTCCTGGCCTCAGTGCGGAGCCCTGGCCACAGTGCGGACTCCTGGCCTCAGTGCGGAAGCCCAGTCTCAGCGCGGATTCCAGGTCTCAGCGTGGACTCCAGGCCTCAGTGTGGACTCCTGGCCTCAGTGCGGACTCCCGGCCTCAGCGCAGACTCCTGGACTCAGTGCGGACTGCTGGCATCAGTGTTGACTCCTGACCTCAGTGCGGTCTCCTGGCCTCAGCGCAGACTCCTGGCCTCAGTGCGGACACCGGGCCTCAGCACGGACTCCCGGCCTCAACGCAGAATCCTGGCCTCATTGTGGATGCCTGGCCTCAGTGTGGATTCCTGACCTCAGTGTGGACTCCTGGCCTCAGTGTGTACTCTGGGCTTCAATGTGATCTCCCGGCCTCAGCGCAGACTCCTGGCCTTAGTGCGGACACCGGGCCTCAGCACGGACTCCCGGCCTCAATGCAGAATCCAGGCCTCAGTCTGGACGCCTGGCCTCAGTGTGGATTCCTGGCCTCAGTGTGGACTCCGGGCCTCAATGCGATCTCCGGGCCTGTGTGGACTCCGGGCCTCAGTGTGGACTCCTGGCCTCAGTGTGGACTCCTGGCCTCCGTGCGGATCCCTGGCCACAGTGCGGACTCCTGGACTCAGTGCGGACTCCTGGCCTCAGTGCGGACTTCCAGTCTCAGCGCGGATTCCAGGTCTCAGTGTGGACTCCAGGACTCAGTGTGCACTCCTGGCTTCAGTGCGGACTCCTGGCCTCAGCGCAGACTCAAGGCCTCAGTGCTGACTCCTGGCCTCAGTGCGGACTCCCGGCCTCAGCGCAGAATCCTGGCCTCAGTCTGTACAACAGGCCTCAGTGTGGACTCCTGCTCAGTGTAGACTCCGGGCCTCAATGCGATCTCCGGGCCTCAGTGTGGAGTCCTGGCGTCAGTGTGGACTCCCGGCCTCAGTGTGGACTCCTGGCCTCAGCGCAGACTTCCAGTCTCAGCGCAGACTCCTGGCCTTAGTGCAGACTGCTGGCCTCAGTGTGGATTCTGGGCTCAGTGCGGACTCCTGGCCTCAGTGTGGACTCCCAGCCTCAGTGTGGACTCTTAGCCTCAGTGCAGACTCCTGGCCTCAGCACAGACTCCTGGCCTCAGTGTGGACTCCCAGCCTCAGTGTGGACTCCTGGCCTCATATGAACTCCTGGCCTCAGTGCGAACTCCAGGTCTCAGTGTGGACTCCCAGCCTCAGTGTGGACTCCTGGCCTCAGTATGAACTCCTGGCCTCAGTGCGAACTCCAGGTCTCAGTGTGGACTCCAGGCCTCAGTGTTGACCCTGGCCTCAGTGCGGACTCCCGGCCTCAGCACAGCCTCCTGGACACAGTGCGGACTGCTAGCATCAGTGTGGACTCCTGGCCTCAGTGCAGAGCCCTGGCCACAGTGCGGACTCCTGGCCTCAGTGCGGAAGCCCAGTCTCAGCGCGGATTCCAGGTCTCAGCGTGGACTCCAGGCCTCAGTGTGGACTCCTGGCCTCAGTGCGGACTCCCGGCCTCAGCGCAGACTCCTGGACTCAGTGCGGACTGCTGGCATCAGTGTGGACTCCTGACCTCAGTGCGGAGTCCTGGCCTCAGCGCAGACTCCTGGCCTCAGTGCGGACACCGGGCCTCAGCACGGACTCCCGGCCTCAACGCAGAATCCTGGCCTCATTGTGGATGCCTGGCCTCAGTGTGGATTCCTGACCTCAGTGTGGACTCCTGGCCTCAGTGTGTACTCTGGGCCTCAATGTGATCTCCCGGCCTCAGCGCAGACTCCTGGCCTTAGTGCGGACACCGGGCCTCAGCACGGACTCCCGGCCTCAATGCAGAATCCAGGCCTCAGTCTGGACGCCTGGCCTCAGTGTGGATTCCTGGCCTCAGTGTGGACTCCGGGCCTCAATGCGATCTCCGGGCCTGTGTGGACTCCGGGCCTCAGTGTGGACTCCTGGCCTCAGTGTGGACTCCTGGCCTCCGTGCGGATCCCTGGCCACAGTGCGGACTCCTGGACTCAGTGCGGACTCCTGGCCTCAGTGCGGACTTCCAGTCTCAGCGCGGATTCCAGGTCTCAGTGTGGACTCCAGGACTCAGTGTGCACTCCTGGCTTCAGTGCGGACTCCTGGCCTCAGCGCAGACTCAAGGCCTCAGTGCTGACTCCTGGCCTCAGTGCGGACTCCCGGCCTCAGCGCAGAATCCTGGCCTCAGTCTGTACAACAGGCCTCAGTGTGGACTCCTGCTCAGTGTAGACTCCGGGCCTCAATGCGATCTCCGGGCCTCAGTGTGGAGTCCTGGCGTCAGTGTGGACTCCCGGCCTCAGTGTGGACTCCTGGCCTCAGCGCAGACTTCCAGTCTCAGCGCAGACTCCTGGCCTTCGTGCAGACTGCTGGCCTCAGTGTGGATTCTGGGCTCAGTGCGGACTCCTGGCCTCAGTGTGGACTCCCAACCTCAGTGTGGACTCTTAGCCTCAGTGCAGACTCCTGGCCTCAGCAAAGACTCCTGGCCTCAGTGTTGACTCCCAGCCTCAGTGTGGACTCCTGGCCTCAGTATGAACTCCTGGCCTCAGTGCGAACTCCAGGTCTCAGTGTGGACTCCAGGCCTCAGTGTTGACCCTGGCCTCAGTGCGGACTCCCGGCCTCAGCACAGCCTCCTGGACACAGTGCGGACTGCTAGCATCAGTGTCACTCCTGGCCTCAGTGCGGAGCCCTGGCCACAGTGCGGACTCCTGGCCTCAGTGCGGAGCCCTGGCCTCAGTGCGGAATCCCAGTCTCAGCGCGTATTCCAGGTCTCAGCGTGGACTCTAGGCCTCAGTGTGGACTCCTGGCCTCAGTGCGGACTCCCGGGCTCAGCGCAGACTCCTGGAATCAGTGCGGACTGCTGGCATCAGTGTGGACTCCTGACCTCAGTGCGGAGTCCTGGCCACAGTGCGGACTCCTGGCCTCAGCGCAGACTCCTGGCCTCAGTGCGGACACCGGGCCTCAGCACGGACTCCCGGCCTCAACACAGAATCCTGGCCTCAATGTGGATGCCTGGCCTCAGTGTGGATTCCTGGCCTCGGTGTGGACTCCTGGCCTCAGTGTGTACTCTGAGCCTCAATGTGATCTCCCGGCCTCAGCGCAGACTCCTGGCCTTAGTGCGGACACCGGGCCTCAGCACGGACTCCCGGCCTAAATGCAGAATCTAGGCCTCAGTCTGGACGCCTGGCCTCAGTGTTGACCCTGGCCTCAGTGCGGACTCCCGGCCTCAGCACAGCCTCCTGGACACAGTGCGGACTGCTAGCATCAGTGTCACTCCTGGCCTCAGTGCGGAGCCCTGGCCACAGTGCGGACTCCTGGCCTCAGTGCGGAGCCCTGGCCTCAGTGCGGAATCCCAGTCTCAGCGCGTATTCCAGGTCTCAGCGTGGACTCTAGGCCTCAGTGTGGACTCCTGGCCTCAGTGCGGACTCCCGGGCTCAGCGCAGACTCCTGGAATCAGTGCGGACTGCTGGCATCAGTGTGGACTCCTGACCTCAGTGCGGAGTCCTGGCCACAGTGCGGACTCCTGGCCTCAGCGCAGACTCCTGGCCTCAGTGCGGACACCGGGCCTCAGCACGGACTCCCGGCCTCAACACAGAATCCTGGCCTCAATGTGGATGCCTGGCCTCAGTGTGGATTCCTGGCCTCGGTGTGGACTCCTGGCCTCAGTGTGTACTCTGAGCCTCAATGTGATCTCCCGGCCTCAGCGCAGACTCCTGGCCTTAGTGCGGACACCGGGCCTCAGCACGGACTCCCGGCCTAAATGCAGAATCTAGGCCTCAGTCTGGACGCCTGGCCTCAGTGTGGATTCCTGGCCTCAGTGTGGACTCCGGGCCTCAATGCGATCTCCGGGCCTCAGTGTGGACTCCTGGCCTGAGTGCGGACTCCTGGCCTCAGCACAGACTCCCGGCCACAGTGTGGACTCCTGGCCTCAGTGTGGACTCCTGGCCTCAGTGCGGACTCCTGGCCTCAGTGCGGACTCCCGGCCTCAGTGCGGACTCCCGGCCTCAGTGCGGACTCCTGGCCTCAGCGCAGATTCCTGGACTCAGTGCGGACTGCTGGCATCAGTGTGGACTCCAGTCCTCAGTCTGCACGCCTGGCCTCAGTGTGGATTCCTGGCCTCAGTGTGGACTCCGGGCCTCAATGCGATCTCCGGGCCTCAGTGTGGACTCCGGGCCTCAGTGTGGAGTCCTGGTGTCAGTGTGGAATCCCGGCGTCAGTGTGGACTCCTGGCCTCAGCGCAGACTGCCAGTCTCAGCGTGGATTCCCGGCCACAGCGCGGACTCCTAGCCTTAGTGCAGATTGCTGGCCTCAGTGTGGATTCCGGGCTCAGTGCGGACACCTGGCCTCAGTGTGGAATCCCAGCCTTAGTGTGGACTCCTAGCCTCAGTGCGGACTCCTGGCCTCAGCACAGACTCCTGGCCTCAGTGTGGACTCCTGGTCTCAGTGTGGACTCCGGGCCTCAATGCGATCTCCCGGCCTCAACGCAGAATCCTGGCCTCAGTCTGGATGCCTGGCCTCAGTGCGGACTCCTGGCTTTAGCGCAGACTCCCAGTCTCAGCATGGATTCCCGGCCACAGCTCGGAATTCTGGCCTTCGTGCAGACTGCCGGCCTCAGCACAGGCTCCTGGCCTCAGCACGGACTCCCGGCCTCAACGCAGAATCCTGGCCTCAGTGTGGATGCCTGGCCTCAGTGTGGACTCCTGGCCTCAGTGTGGACTCTGGGCCTGAATGCGATCTCCCGGCCTCGGCGCAGACTCCTGGCCTCAGTGCGGACACCGGGCCTCAGCACGGACTCCCAGCTCAACACAGAATCCAGGCCTCAGTCTGGACGCCTGGCCTCAGTGTGGATTTCTGGCCTCAGTGTGGACTCCGGGCCTCAATGCGATCTCCGGGCCTCAGTGTGGACTCCTGGCCTCAGTGCGGACTCCTGGCCTCAGCACAGACTCCTGGCCTCAGCACAGACTCCTGGCCTCAGTGCGGACTCCTGGCCTCAGCACAGACTCCTGGCCTCAGTGTGGACTCCCGGCCTCAGTGTGGACTCCCGGCCTTAGTGTGGACTCCTGGCCTCAGTGTGGACTCCTGGCCTCAGTGTGGACTCCTGGCCTCAGTGTGGACTCCTGGTCTCAGTGCAGACTCCCGGCCTCAGTGCGGACTCCCGGCCTCAGTGCGGACTCCCGGCCTCAGCGCAGACTCCTGGACTCAGTGCGGACTGCTGGCATCAGTGTGGACTCCAGTCCTCAGTCTGGACGCCTGGCCTCAGTGTGGATTCCTGGCCTCAGTGTGGACTCCGGGCCTCAATGCGATCTCCGGGCCTCAGTGTGGACTCCGGGCCTCAGTGTGGAGTCCTGGCGTCAGTGTGGAATCCCGGCGTCAGTGTGGACTCCTGGCCTCAGCGCAGACTGCCAGTCTCAGCGTGGATTCCCGGCCACAGCGCGGACTCCTAGCCTTAGTGCAGATTGCTGGCCTCAGTGTGGATTCCGGGCTCAGTGCGGACACCTGGCCTCAGTGTGGACTCCCAGCCTTAGTGTGGACTCCTAGCCTCAGTGCGGACTCCTGGCCTCAGCACAGACTCCTGGCCTCAGTGTGGACTCCTGGCCTCAGTGTGGACTCCTGGCCTCAGAGTGGACTCCGGGCCTCAATGCGATCTCCCGGCCTCAAGGCAGAATCTTGGCCTCAGTCTGGATGCCTGGCCTCAGTGCGGACTCCTGGCTTTAGCGCAGACTCCCAGTCTCAGCATGGATTCCCGGCCACAGCTCGGAATTCTGGCCTTCGTGCAGACTGCCGGCCTCAGCACAGACTCCTGGCCTCAGCACGGACTCCCGGCCTCAACGCAGAATCCTGGCCTCAGTGTGGATGCCTGGCCTCAGTGTGGATTCCTGGCCTCAGTGTGGACTCCTGGCCTCAGTGTGGACTCTGGGCCTGAATGCGATCTCCCGGCCTCGGCGCAGACTCCTGGCCTCAGTGCGGACACCGGGCCTCAGCACGGACTCCCGGCTCAACACAGAATCCAGGCCTCAGTCTGGACGCCTGGCCTCAGTGTGGATTCCTGGCCTCAGTGTGGACTCCGGGCCTCAATGCGATCTCCGGGCCTCAGTGTGGACTCCTGGCCTCAGTGTGGACTCCTGGCCTCAGCACAGACTCCTGGCCTCAGCACAGACTCCTGGCCTGAGTGCGGACTCCCGGCCTCAGCACAGACTCCCGGCCACAGTGTGGACTCCTGGCCTCAGTGTGGACTCCTGGCCTCAGTGTGGACTCCTGGCCTCAGTGCGGACTCCCGGCCTCAGTGCAGACTCCTGGCCTCAGTGCGGACTCCAAGCCTTAGCGCAGACTCCCAGTCTCAGCGTGAATTCCGGGCCTCAGTGTGGATTCCTGGCCTCAGTGCGGACTCCCGGCCTCAGCACAGACTGATGGCCTCAGTGTGGACTCCAGGCCTCAGTGTGGATTCCTGGCCTCAGTGCGGACTCCCGGCCTCAGCACAGACTGATGGCCTCAGTGTGGACTCCAGGCGTCAGCATGGACTCCTGTACTCAGCACGGACTCCTGGCCTCAGTGTGGACTCCTGGCCTCAGTGCGGACTCACGGCCTCAGCATGGACTCCTGGCCTCAGCACAGACTGATGGCCTCAGTGTGGACTCCTGGCCTCAGCACGGACTCCTGGCCTCAGCACGGACTCCTGTACTCAGCACGGACTCCTGGCCTCAGTGTGGATTCCTGGCCTCAGTGTGGACTCCCAGTCTCAGCACAGTCTTCCGGCCTCAGCACGGACACCCAGCTTCACTGTGGACTCCTGGCCTCTGCACAGTCTCTCGGCCTCAGTGTGTGCTCCTGGTCTCAGCATAGACTCCTGGCCTCAGCACGGACTCCTGGCCTTAGCGCAGACTCCCAGTCTCAGCGTGGATTCCCGGCCAGAGCGCGGACTCCTGGCCTTAGTGCAGACTGCCAGCCTCAGCATAGACTCCTGGCCTCAGTGCAGACTCCTGGCCTCAGCATAGACTCCTGGCCTCAGCATAGACTCCTGGCCTCAGTGCGGACACCGGGCCTCATTGTGAACTCATGGTCTCAGCATAGACTCCTGGCCTCAGTACGGACTCTGGGCCTCAGCATGAACTCCTGGTCTCAGCGCAGACTCCAGGCTTCAGTGCGGACTCCTGGCCTCTGCACAGACTCCCGGCCTCAGTGTGAACTCCTGGTCTCAGCACAGACTCCTGGCCTCAGCACGGACTCCTGGCCTCAGTGCAGACTCCTGGCCTTAGTGCAGACTGCCAGCCTCAGCACAGACTCTTGGCCTCAGTGCAGACTCCTGGCCTCAGTACAGACTCCCGGTCTCAGCGCAGACTTCTGGCCTCAGTGTGGACTTCTGGCCTTAGCGCAGACTACCGGTCTCATTGCAGATACCCGGACTCAGCGCAGACTCCTGGCTTCAGTGCGGACTCCTGGCCATAGCGCAGACTCCCGGTCTCACTTCTGATTCCTGGCCATAGCGCAGACTCCTGGCCTCAGTGCAGAATCCGGGCCTCAGCACGGACTCCCGGCCTCAGCGCAGACTCCTGGCCTCAGTCTGGACGCCTGGCCTCAATGTAGACTCCCGGCTTCAGTGTGGACTCCTGGACTTAGTGCGGACTCTAGGCCTCAGCACAGACTCCTGGCCTCAGTGCGGACTCCCGGCCTCAGTGTGGACTCCTGGCCTCAGTGCGGACTCCTGGTCTCGTTGCAGACTCCTGACCTCAGCGTGGACTCCAGGCCTCAGTGTGGACTCCAGGCCTCAGCGTGGACACCCGGCGTCAGTGTGGACTCCTGGCCTCAGTGTGAACTCCCGGCCTCAGTGCGGACTCCCAGTCTCAGCGCAGACTCCTGGCCTCAGCGCAGACTCTTGGCCTCATTGCGGACTCCTGGCCTCAGTGCGGACTCCGGGCCTCAGTGCAGACTCCCGGCCTCAGCACAGACTCCCAGATTCAGTGTGGACTCCTAGCCTCAGTGCAGACACCCGGACTCAGCACAGACTCCCGGCCTTAGCAAGGACACCTGGTCTCAGTGCGGGCTCCCGGCCTCAGTGCGGACTCCTGGCCTCAGTGCGGACTCCGGACCTCAGTGCAGAATCCCGGCCTCAGCACAGACTCCCGGATTCAGTGTGGACTCCTGGCCTCAGTGCGGACTCCTAGGCTCAGCGCAGACTCCCGGCCTTAGCAAGGACACCTGGTCTCAGTGCGGGCTCCCGGCCTCAGTGCGGACTCCCGGGCCTCTTTGCGGACTCCTGGCCTCAGTGTGGACTCCTGGCTTCAGTGCGGACTCCTGGCCTCAGCGCAGACTCCTGGCCTCAGCGCAGACTCCTGGCCTCAGCACAGGCTCCTGACCTCATTGTGGATTCCTGGCCTCAGCGCAGTCTCCTGGCCTCATTGCAGACTCCTGGCCTCCGTGCGGACTCCTAGGCTCAGCGCAGACTCCTGGCCTTAGCAAGGACACCTGGTCTCAGTGCGGGCTCCCGGCCTCAGTGCGGACTCCTGGCCTCAGTGCGGACTCCGGACCTCAGTGCAGAATCCCGGCCTCAGCACAGACTCCCGGATTCAGTGTGGACTCCTGGCCTCAGTGTGGACTCCTGGCCTCAGTGTGGACTCCTGGTCTCAGTGCAGACTCCCGGCCTCAGTGCGGACTCCCGGCCTCAGTGCGGACTCCCGGCCTCAGCGCAGACTCCTGGACTCAGTGCGGACTGCTGGCATCAGTGTGGACTCCAGTCCTCAGTCTGCACGCCTGGCCTCAGTGTGGATTCCTGGCCTCAGTGTGGACTCCGGGCCTCAATGCGATCTCCGGGCCTCAGTGTGGACTCCGGGCCTCAGTGTGGAGTCCTGGCGTCAGTGTGGAATCCCGGCGTCAGTGTGGACTCCTGGCCTCAGCGCAGACTGCCAGTCTCAGCGTGGATTCCCGGCCACAGCGCGGACTCCTAGCCTTAGTGCAGATTGCTGGCCTCAGTGTGGATTCCGGGCTCAGTGCGGACACCTGGCCTCAGTGTGGACTCCCAGCCTTAGTGTGGACTCCTAGCCTCAGTGCGGACTCCTGGCCTCAGCACAGACTCCTGGCCTCAGTGTGGACTCCTGGCCTCAGTGTGGACTCCTGGCCTCAGAGTGGACTCCGGGCCTCAATGCGATCTCCCGGCCTCAAGGCAGAATCTTGGCCTCAGTCTGGATGCCTGGCCTCAGTGCGGACTCCTGGCTTTAGCGCAGACTCCCAGTCTCAGCATGGATTCCCGGCCACAGCTCGGAATTCTGGCCTTCGTGCAGACTGCCGGCCTCAGCACAGACTCCTGGCCTCAGCACGGACTCCCGGCCTCAACGCAGAATCCTGGCCTCAGTGTGGATGCCTGGCCTCAGTGTGGATTCCTGGCCTCAGTGTGGACTCCTGGCCTCAGTGTGGACTCTGGGCCTGAATGCGATCTCCCGGCCTCGGCGCAGACTCCTGGCCTCAGTGCGGACACCGGGCCTCAGCACGGACTCCCGGCTCAACACAGAATCCAGGCCTCAGTCTGGACGCCTGGCCTCAGTGTGGATTCCTGGCCTCAGTGTGGACTCCGGGCCTCAATGCGATCTCCGGGCCTCAGTGTGGACTCCTGGCCTCAGTGTGGACTCCTGGCCTCAGCACAGACTCCTGGCCTCAGCACAGACTCCTGGCCTGAGTGCGGACTCCCGGCCTCAGCACAGACTCCCGGCCACAGTGTGGACTCCTGGCCTCAGTGTGGACTCCTGGCCTCAGTGTGGACTCCTGGCCTCAGTGCGGACTCCCGGCCTCAGTGCAGACTCCTGGCCTCAGTGCGGACTCCAAGCCTTAGCGCAGACTCCCAGTCTCAGCGTGAATTCCGGGCCTCAGTGTGGATTCCTGGCCTCAGTGCGGACTCCCGGCCTCAGCACAGACTGATGGCCTCAGTGTGGACTCCAGGCCTCAGTGTGGATTCCTGGCCTCAGTGCGGACTCCCGGCCTCAGCACAGACTGATGGCCTCAGTGTGGACTCCAGGCGTCAGCATGGACTCCTGTACTCAGCACGGACTCCTGGCCTCAGTGTGGACTCCTGGCCTCAGTGCGGACTCACGGCCTCAGCATGGACTCCTGGCCTCAGCACAGACTGATGGCCTCAGTGTGGACTCCTGGCCTCAGCACGGACTCCTGGCCTCAGCACGGACTCCTGTACTCAGCACGGACTCCTGGCCTCAGTGTGGATTCCTGGCCTCAGTGTGGACTCCCAGTCTCAGCACAGTCTTCCGGCCTCAGCACGGACACCCAGCTTCACTGTGGACTCCTGGCCTCTGCACAGTCTCTCGGCCTCAGTGTGTGCTCCTGGTCTCAGCATAGACTCCTGGCCTCAGCACGGACTCCTGGCCTTAGCGCAGACTCCCAGTCTCAGCGTGGATTCCCGGCCAGAGCGCGGACTCCTGGCCTTAGTGCAGACTGCCAGCCTCAGCATAGACTCCTGGCCTTAGTGCAGACTGCCAGCCTCAGCATAGACTCCTGGCCTCAGTGCAGACTCCTGGCCTCAGCATAGACTCCTGGCCTCAGCATAGACTCCTGGCCTCAGTGCGGACACCGGGCCTCATTGTGAACTCATGGTCTCAGCATAGACTCCTGGCCTCAGTACGGACTCTGGGCCTCAGCATGAACTCCTGGTCTCAGCGCAGACTCCAGGCTTCAGTGCGGACTCCTGGCCTCTGCACAGACTCCCGGCCTCAGTGTGAACTCCTGGTCTCAGCACAGACTCCTGGCCTCAGCACGGACTCCTGGCCTCAGTGCAGACTCCTGGCCTTAGTGCAGACTGCCAGCCTCAGCACAGACTCTTGGCCTCAGTGCAGACTCCTGGCCTCAGTACAGACTCCCGGTCTCAGCGCAGACTTCTGGCCTCAGTGTGGACTTCTGGCCTTAGCGCAGACTACCGGTCTCATTGCAGATACCCGGACTCAGCGCAGACTCCTGGCCTCAGTACGGACTCTGGGCCTCAGCATGAACTCCTGGTCTCAGCGCAGACTCCAGGCTTCAGTGCGGACTCCTGGCCTCTGCACAGACTCCCGGCCTCAGTGTGAACTCCTGGTCTCAGCACAGACTCCTGGCCTCAGCACGGACTCCTGGCCTCAGTGCAGACTCCTGGCCTTAGTGCAGACTGCCAGCCTCAGCACAGACTCTTGGCCTCAGTGCAGACTCCTGGCCTCAGTACAGACTCCCGGTCTCAGCGCAGACTTCTGGCCTCAGTGTGGACTTCTGGCCTTAGCGCAGACTACCGGTCTCATTGCAGATACCCGGACTCAGCGCAGACTCCTGGCTTCAGTGCGGACTCCTGGCCATAGCGCAGACTCCCGGTCTCACTTCTGATTCCTGGCCATAGCGCAGACTCCTGGCCTCAGTGCAGAATCCGGGCCTCAGCACGGACTCCCGGCCTCAGCGCAGACTCCTGGCCTCAGTCTGGACGCCTGGCCTCAATGTAGACTCCCGGCTTCAGTGTGGACTCCTGGACTTAGTGCGGACTCTAGGCCTCAGCACAGACTCCTGGCCTCAGTGCGGACTCCCGGCCTCAGTGTGGACTCCTGGCCTCAGTGCGGACTCCTGGTCTCGTTGCAGACTCCTGACCTCAGCGTGGACTCCAGGCCTCAGTGTGGACTCCAGGCCTCAGCGTGGACACCCGGCGTCAGTGTGGACTCCTGGCCTCAGTGTGAACTCCCGGCCTCAGTGCGGACTCCCAGTCTCAGCGCAGACTCCTGGCCTCAGCGCAGACTCTTGGCCTCATTGCGGACTCCTGGCCTCAGTGCGGACTCCGGGCCTCAGTGCAGACTCCCGGCCTCAGCACAGACTCCCAGATTCAGTGTGGACTCCTAGCCTCAGTGCAGACACCCGGACTCAGCACAGACTCCCGGCCTTAGCAAGGACACCTGGTCTCAGTGCGGGCTCCCGGCCTCAGTGCGGACTCCTGGCCTCAGTGCGGACTCCGGACCTCAGTGCAGAATCCCGGCCTCAGCACAGACTCCCGGATTCAGTGTGGACTCCTGGCCTCAGTGCGGACTCCTAGGCTCAGCGCAGACTCCCGGCCTTAGCAAGGACACCTGGTCTCAGTGCGGGCTCCCGGCCTCAGTGCGGACTCCCGGCCTCTTTGCGGACTCCTGGCCTCAGTGTGGACTCCTGGCTTCAGTGCGGACTCCTGGCCTCAGCGCAGACTCCTGGCCTCAGCGCAGACTCCTGGCCTCAGCACAGGCTCCTGACCTCATTGTGGATTCCTGGCCTCAGCGCAGTCTCCTGGCCTCATTGCAGACTCCTGGCCTCCGTGCGGACTCCTAGGCTCAGCGCAGACTCCTGGCCTTAGCAAGGACACCTGGTCTCAGTGCGGGCTCCCGGCCTCAGTGCGGACTCCCGGCCTCAGTGTGGACTCCTGGCCTCAGTGTGGACTCCTGGCCTCAGTGTGGACTCCTGGCTTCAGTGCGGACTCCTGGCCTTAGCGCAGACTCCTGGCCTCAGCGCAGACTCCTGGCCTCAGCACAGGCTCCTGACCTCATTGTGGATTCCTGGCCTCAGCGCAGTCTCCTGGCCTCATTGCAGACTCCTGGCCTCAGCACGGACTCCCAGCCTCAGCGCAGACTTCTGGCCTCAATGTGGACTCCCGGCCTCAGTATGGACTCCCAGCCTCAGCGCAGATTCCTGGCCTCAGCATGGACTCCTGGCCTCAGTGCGGACTCCTGGCCTCAGCACAGACTCCTGGCCTCAATGTGGAATCCTGGCCTCAGTGTGTACTCCTGGCCTCAGTGCAGAATCTTGGCCTCAGTGTGGACTCCGGGCCTCAGTATGGACTCCAGGCCTCAGCACAGACTCCTGCCTCAGTGTGGACTCTCGGCTTCAGTGTGGTCTCCTGGCCTGAGTGTGGTCTCCTGGCCTCAGTGTGGACTCGAGGCCTCAGTGTGGACTCCTGGCCTCAGTGCGGACTCTGGGCCTCAGTGTGGAATCCAGGCCTCGGCACATACTCCTGGCCTCAGTGCGGACTCCAGGCCTCAGTGTGGACTCCTGGCCTCAGCACAGACTCCTGGCCTCAGTGCGGACTCCTGGCATCAGTGCGGACTCCTAGTCTCAGTGCGGAGTCCTGGCCTCAGCACAGACTCCCAGCCTCAGCACAGACTCGTGGCGTCAGTGTAGACTCCTGGCCTCAGCACGGACTCCTGGCCTCAGTGCGGACTCCCAGTGAGTCCCAGCCTCAGCACAGACTCCCAGCCTCAGCACCGACTCCCAGCCTCAGCGCAGACTCCTGGCCTCAGTGTGGACTCCTGTTCTCAGTGTGGACTCCAGGTCTCAGTGTGGCCTCCCAGCCTCAGTGTGGACTCCTGGCCTCAGTGTGGACTCCAGGCCTCAGTATGGACATCCGGCCTCAGCACAGACTCCCTGCCTCAGTGTGGACACCCAGCCTCAGCACAGACACACGGCCTCAGTGCGGACTCCTGGCCTCAGTGCAGACTCATGGCCTCAGTGTGAACTCCCAGCCTCAGTGTGGACTCCCGGCCTCAGTGTGGACTCCCGGCCTCAGTGTGGACTCCCGGCCTTGCACGGACTCCTGGCCTCAGTGCAGACTCCTGGCCTCAGCACGGACACCTGGCGTCAGTGTGGACTCCTGGCCTCAGTGTAGACTCCTGGCCTCAGTGTGAACTCCGGCCTCAGAGCGGACTCCCAGTCTCAGTGCAGATTCCTGGCCTCATTGCGGATTCCTGGCCTCAGTGCGGACTCCGGGCCTCAGTGCAGACTTCCAGCCTCAGCACAGACTCTTGGCCTCAGTGCGAACTCTGGGCCTCAGTGCAGACTCTCGGTCTCAGCACAGACTCCCTGATTCAGTGCGGACTCCTGGCCTCAGTGCGGACTCCTAGGCTCAACGCAGATGCCTGGCCTCAGCACGGACGCCCGGCCTCAGCACTGACTCCCGGTCTCAGTGCGGACTCCCGGTCTCAGTGCGGACTCCCGGCCTCAGTGCGGACTCCCAGCCTCAGTGTGGACTCCTGGCCTCAGTGTGGACTCCCGACTTCAGTGCGGACTCCTGGCCTCAGCGCAGACTCCTGGCCTCATTGCGGACTCCCAGCCTCAGCACAGACTCCCGGCCTCAGCACAGACTTCCCGCCTCAGTGCAGACTCTTAGCCTTGAAGTGAAGCCAGAGCAGACTCCTGGCACTCGTGGCCTGGAAGTGAAGCATGGCATGGACTGGAGTGAGGCCTAGAGGCTCAGTGCCAGTGCAGACTGGGTTGAAAGGATTATTACTCTAAGCTCTTGTATTTATGTTTTTCTAATATATTCCTGTGATTTTGTACTTTTGTACCCAAGAAGGTGTGAAAGTCTAATTTGGACTTTTTATTTCTTTATTTTTCTAATTTTGTTCCTAAGAATTTATGGCGCCATAAGTGGCGAGTTGTAAACTTTTCACTGTGAGTACATGTGACAAAAAAGCTAATTCTAATTCAAAATCAAACAGCCATATTGCATGCAGAAGTCAACTCGTTAGCCTTGTGCATTCTCCAGTGCATGCTTTGTGGATGCCTTTGCACCCACCTGTGCACTTTCCCAAAACCACTCCAACGGCTACAGCTTGGCAGATGGAAGGCTGCTGACCTCCGACAGAGCAAGAAAGTCTGAGTTCAGACTGCATCAACTCAATGTGGGTGCAAATAATCTAAGCCAGCTGGGTGACAGCGAACAACAAGGTCAGTTCTGCAAGGACAACTGTTTGCATCTTGAGAAAGGACATCAGATTTGTGGTCCATTGAGCCATATCCTCAGCAATCCTAATAATCTGGTGGAGGGCAGGATGAGACTGAGCATTGGCAGCAGTGTGACCTTGCACAGCATCAGTCTGCACTTCCACTGCAGCATCGATACTTTAGAAGCTTCTGTTTGTGCTGTGATGGAAATTGATACATTTATCATCAGATATTGTATTATTTTTAAAAAAAACTATCTATCTTAGTCTTAAATATAGTCAATGATGGGGCTTCATCTATAATACACCGGGAGTAGAAAATTTCAAAGATTCACAACCATTTGAATGAAAATTCACCTTCATTAGCTTTAGTCATACTGATGATGGTGGTCTCATTAATGGTTTTTCCCATAATGACTGTGCCATTTCCTCTGTGGGGGTTAGATCATGCAGGTATGCCTGAATTCCTCCCATTAAATCCAGCTGCTTTCTGTGAGCCTCATTCTCCTGCATAAGAGTCTGTCAGTGAATATGGTACAATTGAGCTGAAATATGTGTTGCTGGAAAAGCACAGCAGGTCAGGCAGCATCCAAGGAGCAGGAGAATCGACGTTTTGGGCATAAGCCCTTCTTCAGGAATCTTCAGCTTTTCCAGCAACACATTTTTCAGCTCTGATCGCCAGCATCTGCAGTCCTCACTTTCTCCTAATATGGTACAATGTCTGGGTGCTATGGCTCTCATGGTTAGCAGTGTGTACAAACTGGGAAATGTGGGCATGAGGCTTGTAGCTGTGCAAAGTGGTTGAGAATGAGGTGAATCTCTGAATCTTGGAGATCAGTTGAGATTGTTGGTAGGTGAGTGATGGGTGAGTGGTACACTTGGCCCTATTTGTAGGGCTCATAAGATATGGCATTTGGCAAAACAGTTTTTGAGCTGAAACATTTGTGAGGTCATTCTATTTAACTTCATAAAACCTCTTCTTATGATATATACTTCTAAGCTATTTCCTCTTAACCTTCTCTATTATAGTATCAAGAGCTCCAGTTTCTTTAGTTGATCCTCACAACTGAAGCCTTTCATTTTCTGGCAGTATTTTTGTATTCTTTCTGTGGCTCTGATGTCCTTCTGAAAACCCTTTTACATTTATATATGTTACATTCCTCTATACACCTAATCACTACTTCACAAAGTCTTAAAAACACAAATTGCCTCAAACAGATCTGTGCTGAATCTCCTTGACTGAATTTTGCATTTCTAAGTGGTTACTAATTGTGCCTTGTGTTATAGAATTTATATATTAATATGGATATTCTTAATAATGTTATGTATTGAGGATTGTAATTGTTTTCATCAGGTAAGACTTCAATAGAAAGGACTGTTGGCTGAAATGATCTTCTACTCCCTTAGCAAAACTAATTTGAAGTCAAAATATTGTTGTAGATACATTTGGAGAAGAAAATGCAATTTGTTTAATCTCTTAAATTCTATATTTGTTAACCTTCAGCATGAAAACCATTATAAAAATAAGTGGACAGAATGGTATCCTAGATAAAGTGATGTGTTGCTCATGAGAGGTGTACACAGGTTTATTTACTGATGGAACTGTGGTATCTAAATGACTTAAATCTATATACTGATGGTCTGCAGCTAGTTTAAAAAAATCCTTACTCTTTACAACTTACTCAAAAATATTTACTTCAATCCCTATAATATCACTGTCAGAATTTCTTTACGTATAGTTTTAGTTAAACGTGCCACTAAATTTTACTCTCACAGTTGAGTACTGATCCTTATAATATGTAAAGATAAAGTCTTAGAGGACCATTGGGCTGCCCTTTCATTCAAGAGAGGAAATTGGTGGTGGTGTAACCTGCGAGTCACCACGCTTAGCAGAGAAGCTGGCTCACATAACAATGTTACACATGATGTAGCAGTGTCTTCTTAAAACTCTAAGTAAAAAGTCATTTTGTTCAGGGTGGGAACTGACACTTCAGAAATTATAAATTCACTTCTAAACAACTGCATAATTTTGTCAGCAGTCAAAGACCACTTGAGCAGTTTTAGAACTAGATGGTCAATATTAGCCATTGGCAAAAATGAATAACTATCCAATGATAAATCAGCATTTTAAAAATAATAACTTGCATGATTTAAAAATGATAGGCCTCTCCCCTGGGAGTTAATAGTAATGATAGCACATCCACACATTGGCATCAAGGCTTTTCGTTTCATTTGTCCAAATATATACAACAAACTGACCAATTGTCAGGCCTGGTACTGTCTTTTCTTTGGATAAAATAACCAGCAAACTGACTAGGTCTGGTCACTCTGAATTGTTCTATCACACAATGATTCATTTTAAATGTGTGAAGCCACGTCCACAGTTCCTATGCTTTTGCAAGAATAAATAACAAGAGAATGCATTATTAATGGCTTTTGTCCATGTAAATGCTCACTGATATTTTTATGGTGCCTTGGAATATTGCCAAGTTGTTGTTATGAGCCAGGTTATCCAAAAAGGCACAGCACCAACCTATTAATTGCCCTGCCACCACTTTAATTTAGGGCTAAGCAATATTCACTGAATGAATAAATTATTGAAAATTACATAATAAAGGATTATTCTTTCATTGCTTTATATAATATACAAATCAAAAGAACAATTTCAATACATGTGCTTCAGAAAATCTTCCACAAGTTAATGGATATTTACTGGATGGCCTCCATTACATTGAAGAAAAATGATTAATTCCCTAATGATATCCATTTATGCCTGCTCTAACCAAGATCTCATCATTGTGGTTGCCATGGAACATACTGCTTGTAATTGTTCAGAAGTATTCACTAATTTAATATGAAATGTATGACAATAAGTATCTTAGCCACTGAGGAATATTTGATAACAGTGATCATTCATGAATGGTGATAGGTTTGTCTTATAGTTTCAGGTCTTCATTCTGAAACTGTTACAGAATTATTTTTGAATTTTGAATCTTTTTATCTAATATGAAATGATATTAATCTTCTCTTAAGTTTATCCTGGGTTTTTAAGTACTATCATCTTAGTTTTCTTAATCAGCACAATTATCAGGAACGTCATTCCTAGTTTAAACTAGAACTTCTTCCCTTGAGTTCACACCTGGAAGGAGGACTGATCCACAGTGCCACAGCCTCCACCTCAAGGAGGCAGTTCTGCACACAGCCCTGGTGGATCAGGCCTCAAACTCCAAAAATTAGCATGGGTTCTGATCCACACTGGTTGTGTAGTCAACTGAGCCAATCAAAATACCCTTGGCCCAAGGACTCTGAGATGATGTGGTAGCATAAGCTGTTATGTGAATGTTGTAGCCTAGAGCTGTGGTTGAGTCTCCCATTTCTTTCCATCACATGGCAGACCAGAAACCTCTCCCATTCTTTCAGCCTGCCATTGACATCTGTTGGAAAGCTTTACAAGTTGTTATACAATCTGTTTGGTCACATAAGGAATATATTTGTCTTTGAGTAAGATTTAAAGCTGGAGAGCTTCTGGCTCAGAGACAGGGACCACTACCACCGTACTACACATCTCCCCAGTAGCTAGACCGATATTGACAGAAAACAATTTACAGTTAGCAGGTAGTTAGTAGATCACTGATGGAAATACTCACAGTGAGCCTAAGGATTTGCTGTTTTTTTATGAAGGATGTATGATAATACGTGGCAGTCAATGTAGGAAACAAAGATAGCTGTAAATCCATTATTAAATCTAAATTGAGTATCACAAGAAAAGTTCAGCAACTGATGTTGTTCAACAATTGACATACTGAATCTGGATAATGACAGTATTTAACAGGTAGCCAATAACCTTACTGATTACATTGACTTGAGATTAAACGTATCATTGCATAGTGAATTATGAATTTCAAAAAATAATTACATTTCTTCAATTCTTCATTTCTAGATGCATATAAATGGGATTTATTCTGTTTGTTACTTTCATCTACTTCAACAAAGCACTGTCTTCAATCCCCAGAAACTTCATTCTCTGGCCATGAACTCTGTCCATCCATGTGGCAACTGACGACCAACCAGATTGATTGATGACATCTCAAACCCTGAGATAAGTTTCCAGCCTCATATTCGGGTAATTACTAATACCTTCTGATACCACCTCCAGCTGCTGAAACATTCATTTATGCCTTTGAACAAAGAACATTACAGCACAGGAACAGGCCCTTCAGCCCTCCAAGCCTGTGCTGATCCAAATCCTCTATCTAAACCTGCCACCTGATTTCTAAAGATCTGTATCCCTTTACTCCCTGCCCATTCATGTATCTGTCTGGATACATCTTAAATGATGCTATCGTTCCTGCCTCTATCACCTCCACTGGCAATGCATTCCAGCCTCCACCACCCTCTGTGTAAAGAACTTTCTACACATATCTCCCCTAAACCTTTCCCCTCTCACTTTGAACTTGTGACCCATAGTAATTGAGTTTCACACTCTGGGAAAAAGTTTCTTGCTATCCACCCTGTCTATCCATCCTGGTGAACCTCCTCTGCACCATCTCCAAAGCATCCACATCCTTTTGGTAATGTAGAGACCAGAACTGTATGCAGTATTCCAAATGCGGCCGAACCAAAGTCCTATACAATTGTAACATGACCTGCCAACTCTTGTACTCAATACCCCGTCCAATGAAGGAAAGCATGCCGTATGTCTTCTTTACCACTTTATTGACCTGCGTTGCCACCTTCAGGGAACAGTGGACCTGAACACCCAGATCTCTCTGTATGTCAATTTTCCCCAGGACTTTTCCATTTACTATATAGTTCACTCTTGAATTGGATCTTCCAAAATGCATCACCTCGCATTTGCCCAGATTGAAATCCATCTGCCATTTCTCTGCCCAGCTCTCCAAACTATCTATGTTCTGCTGTATTCTCTGACAGTCCCCTTCACTATCTGCTACTCCACCAATCTTGGTGTCATCTGCAAACTTGCTAATCAGGCAACTGAAATCTTCCTCCAAATCATTTATGTATATAACAGACAACAGTGGTCCCAGCACAAATCCCTGAGGAACGCCACTGGTCACAGGTCTCCATTTTGAGAAACTCCCTTCCACTACTTCTCTCTGTCTCCTGTTGCCCAGCCTGTTCTCTATCCATCTAGCTAGTGCACCCTGGACTCCATGTGACTTCACTTTCTCCATCAGCCAACCATGAGGAACCTTAGCAAATGCTTCATTATAGTCCATTTCTGACATCTACAGCCCTTCCCTCGTCAATCAACTTTGTCACCTCCTCAAAGAATTCTACTAGGTTTGTAAGACATGACCTTCCCTGCATAAAACCATGCTGCCCATTATTGATAAGCCCATTTTCTTCCAAATGGGAATAGATCTGAACTCTCAGTATCTTCTCCAGCCATTTCCCTCCACTGATGTCAGGCTCACTGGTCTATAATTATCTGGAGTATCCCTGTCACCCTTCTTGAACAAGGGGACAACATTAGCAATTCGCCAGTCCTCCAGAACCTCACCTGTGTTCAAAGGACGGTGTCATCTCTACGTTTGACCATTCAATTACATTCCGCACTGATTTGCAAAGATCTAGCCTCTGTAAACTTGATTTTTTTTACGAAACTCTGGCCTGTATCTTAACTTTCTACAAGTCCCATTCAGCCATCATCTCTGTGAACTCTGATCTTCATTGTCACCTGGTTAACACACATCAGTTTTAAGACTTCTGCCTCGCTTTCTATGCCCTCTCACCCATCAGTGGAGGTATGTTTCTCTCAAGCTGAGAGCTTTGGTTTGCAAAATGAATCAGCAGGTCTTTCTCCATTCCCCTTTTCATTGATGATGGGGAAGATCCATACAGACCATGTGTAGAAACAAAGTATGTTTGACTAAAACCAGGTAACCTTGACTTCTTAATGCTACCAGTGGTGGCCTATTTCAGTGACCAGATCTACTCAGGATCTGGCTGGAACTGAATTCCTTGGTCCTATTTGCACCTCTTGCATCAGTCAGTCACTTGTTAGGCAGTTACAGATTACAGACTACATCCACTTTACATCAATTTAAAGTCCTACTACCTAATTAGTATCTCATACAGCATTATTCAAACACCCATACTTAACAACTTATAACAACCAGTCATTTGATGGGATTTGGAACTTGTTGGACTGATCAAACTCACTTAACCTTTTGAATTCTCTCAGTCAGTGAATGTGACACCAGTTTGCGTGATATTTGCACCTAAATCCTACAAGTTGATAAAATGATATTCTAAACAGGAGAAAGCAGAGCTGGTGGTCAGCCCCCTTTTTATAATAAACAGCCAACTTGCCTTTATTTCTTGAGGGAACAAGACTTATGATATAATTAAAATAATAACACGCCCATTAATACAAGAGTGCATTCACAATCTTTAGCTAAATTTCACTGCAGTTATGTCATTCTGGATTAATTGATCCCACATAAGTATCTCAAACAATGTCTGTAGCCACAAAATTCATTGCCTGAGATTTGTTAACTGAGGTTATCATGTATTTGAGTTACAATGAATATTTTTAATGGTCATTTTTTAAAGACACTGTGGTTTCTTTGACCGCCAATCCGAGATGGAGGACAGGAAAATTTCTGGCTGTAACAGGCTGCTCCTTCTTTGAAGTATTTTAGGTGTTAGAGGTGATTTCCTCACATTCCAGGGGCAGCAGTTACTTGCATTGTTTTGGACCTTTGGAGAAAGAACGGTCAGAATGACGGTACATTTAAAAGGGAGAGGGACAGACAAAGGCAACACCTGGTCAGTCAGTGCAGAAGAGAGGGAGAGGGAGACGGAGACGGAGAGGGAGACGGAGACACACCGCTAACCGACACACACAGAGCGGACCTGCACAGCTACCGCCGCTGCCGTCCGAAACCATGTAACGCCGGACACCAGAGCGCATCGGAGAAAACCCAAAAACAGAGACAGCCACAACCGACCTTGGAGGAACCAGCGTGGGAGAGGCCACAGCACAGAAACAGATAAGTGAATAGTTATAAGTGTGGCCTTACTGTCAGTCTGCAATAGTGAGTAGAGTGGGTCCGTCCTGAGTATGTTGTATTGAGATATGACTCTTGAGTAAATGTAAAAATATAAGCCATAAGTATTAAGTTAGCCTAGAGCAGTGTTTTCCAGAGGAATAAGGTGGTGGCATTTTCTGGTCTAAGATTGAAAGAAACAAAAATGGCCTTTAGTAGAGTGATATGCTCTTCATGTTGGATGTGGGAATGTAAGGAGAGTTTACATGTCACAGAAAATTATGTCTACAATAAATGCCATTGGTCGCGAGTCCTATCAGATCAAATGGATCTGTTGGAGAGACAGTGAGAGGCAATGAGGAATTTACAAGAGCAAGGGGATGTGATGGATGGCAGTTATAGGAAAGGAGAAAAGTTACAGATACTGTCACATATATGGGTTAACTCCAGGAAAGGTTGGGGAGGTAGGCAGGTAGGGCAGGGGTCTTCTGTGGCTATCACCATTTCATACAAGTATGCTTTTCCGGAAAATGTAGAGAGTGATAGATTCTCAGGGGAATGTCGCACGAACAGCCAAGTTTCTGGTATCGAGACTGACTCTAATGCAATGAGGGGTACATTGGGTTCCAAGAGATCAATTGTGTTCGGGGACTGTCTAGTCCAAGGCGCAGACAGACATTTCTGTGGCCAGCAGTGAAAAATCAGAATGGTGTGTTGTTTCCCTGGTGCCAAGATGAAGGATGTCTCAGAGAGGGTGCAGAATGTTCTCAAGGAGGAGAAAGGCCAGTAGGAGGTTATTGTACACATTGGAATCAACGGCATGGGAAGCGAACAAAATGAGATTCTGAAGAGAGAATACTGAGAATTAGGCAGGAATTTAAAAAAGAGGTCCTCAAGAGTAGTAATATCTGGATTACTCCCAGTGCTGCAAGCTAGTGAGGGGAGGAATAGGAGGATAGAGAGATGAATGCATGGCTGAGGAGCTGGTGTATGCGAGCAGGATTCATATTTTCGGATCATTGGAATCTGTTCTGGGGTAGGAGTACAAGAAGGACAGATTGCACCTAAATTGGAAGGGGACTAATATACGGGCAGGGAAATTTGCTAGAGCTGCTCAGGAGGATTTACACTAGTAAGGTGGGGGGTTGGGACCCAGGGAGATAGTGAGGAAAGAGATCAATCTGAGACAGGTACAGTTGAGAAAGAAAATGAATCAAACAGTCAGGGCAGGCAGGGACAAAGAAGAGAACAAGGTAGGACTGAGAAACTGCATTTATTTAGATGCAAGAGGCCGAACAGGGAAGGCAGATGAACTCAGGGCATGGTTAGGAACATGGAACTGGGATATCATAGCAATTACAGAAACATGGCTCAGGGATGGGCAGGACTGGCAGCTTAATGTTCCAGGATACAAATGCTACGGAAAGGATAGAAAGGGAGGCAAGAGAGGAGAGGGAGTGGCATTTTTGATGAGGGATAGCATTACAGCTGTACTGAGGGAGGATATTCCTGGAAATACATCCAGGGAAGTTATTTGGGTGGAACTGAGAAATAAGAGAGGGATGATCACCTTATTGGGATTGTATTATTGACCCCCTAATAGTCAGAGGGAAATTGAGAAACAAATTTATAAGGAGATCTCAGCTATCTGTAAGAATAATAGGATGGTTTTTGGGGGTACAAGACAATTTTCTGATTCAGTATGTGGGTGTACCTACTAGAGAAAGTACAAAAGTGACCTACTCTTGGGAAATAAGGCAGGGCAGGTGACTGAGGTGTCAGTGGGGGAGCACTTTGGGGCCAGCGACCATAATTTTATTGGTTTTTAATTAGTGATGGAAAAGGATAGACCAGATCTAAAAGTTGAAGTTCTAAATTGGAGGAAGGCCAATTTTGACGGTATTAGGTAAGAACTTTCAAAAGCTGAATGGGAGCAGATGTTCACAGGTAAAGGCTGGAAAATGGAAAGCCTTCAGAAATGAGATAATGAGAGCCCAGAGATAGAATATGCCTGTTAAGTGAAAGGAAAGGCTGGAAGGTTTTGGGAATGCTGGATGACTAAAGAAATTGAGGGTTTGGTTAAGAAAAAGAAGGAAGCATATGTCAGGTATAGACAGGATAGATCGAGTGAATCCTTAGAAGAGTATAAAGGCAGTAGGAGTATACTTAAGAGGGAAATCAGGAGGACAAAAGGAGACATGAGATAGCTTTGGCAAATAGAGTTAAGAAAAATCCAAAGGGGTTTTACAAATACATTAAGGACAAAAGGGTAACTGGGGAGAGAATTGGGCCCTTAAAAAATCAGCAAGGCAGTCTCTGTGTGGAGCCGCAGGAGATGGGGGAGATACTAAACGAGTATTTTGCATCAGTATTTACTGTGGAAAAGGACATGGAAGATATAGAATGTGGAGAAATTAGATTAGATTAGATTAGATTACTTACAGTGTGGAAACAGGCCCTTCGGCCCAACTAGTCCACACCGAACCGCCGAAGCACAATCCACCCAGACCCATTCCCCTACATTTACCCCTTCACCTAACACTACGGGTAATTTAGCATGGCCTCCTTTTCCACCCTCTTCTCCCTGACCTATCACCTTCATCCCCTCCCCCACTCACCCATTGTACTCTATGCTACTTTCTCCCCACCCCCACCCTCCTCTAGCCTATCTCTCCACCCTTCAGACTCTCTGCCTTTATTCCTGATGAAGGGCTTTTGCCCGAAACGTCGATTTCGAAGCTCCTTGGATGCTGCCTGAACTGCTGTGCTCTTCCAGCACCACTAATCCAGAATCTGGTTTCCAGCATCTGCAGTCATTGTTTTTACCTATATGAATAGGAAGTGTTTGGAGGGATATGGGCCAGGTGCTGGCAATTGGGACTAGATTGGGTTGGAATATCTGGTTGGCATGGATAAGTTGGACCGAAGGGTCTGTTTCCATGTTGTACATCTCTATGTCTATATGACTCTACTTACATCTGTATAGTTGGGCATCGATTTTATTAAGAGCACATTTCGATTTTTTAAATTCAGTTATGTGACATAGGCTTTACTCAAGGGCAGCAATTATTGCCAATTTCTGATTGTTATTGAGAAGGTGATGACGAATTACCTTCTTCAATATAACTAAGTAGTTTGGTAAGCTAGTTCAGAAGGTAAGGTAAAAACAATGACTGCAGATGCTGAAAACCAAATACAGGATTAGTGGTGCTGGAAGAGCACAGCAGTTCAGGCAGCATCCTACGAGCAGCGAAATCGATGTTTCGGGCAAAAGCCCGCCTTTATTCCTGATGAAAGGCTTTTGCCCGAAACGTTGATTTCGCTGTTCGTTGGATGCTGCCTGAACTGCTGTGCTCTTCCAGCACCACTAATCCAGTATTTAGTTCAGAAGGTAAGCTAGTGACAGGCATAAAAATGGCTGTAAAAGCTTCCCTAAATATGGAAAAAGGAAAGATTACCGAAGATAAATGTTGGAACAATACAAGCCGAGACAAGAGAATTTATAATGAAGAATAAGGAAATGGCAGAAATACTGAACAAATACCTTGTGTAGAATTTTCCTGGGCTGTGAAATATACGGGCAATGGTGTGAATTGTGGAGAAATACAGCTGGAATGAAAAATACAGATTCCTGATGTTGAAAAAAGGAATTTTAGATTTTTCCTGAAGATCAGAATATCTCTGTTAAACGATGACTACCTTATTCCCATACATTGGCATGTAATTATTAGCTAATCTTATCTTATTTAAGACCTTAACAAATAGGAGCAGGAGTAGACTGTTCAGTCCCTCAAGCCTACTCCACCATTCAATAGCATCATGGCTGATCTGACACTCTTCCCTTCCACCTTCTTGCCCTTTCCCCATAATCTTTGATTCTTCTACTCATCAACAATCTAACTAACTTTGCAGCTTGCAATTCTCTCCACCTCATCCAAGAAACTTAGACGGTGACAATTCCTGACTTGAAATTCAATGTGGTTATCTGGCAGATGCAACTCCTAGCTTGCTTCTTCCGGCCTCGATTTTAACCCTCCTCACCAGCATGTTCTTGAATGTTCCCTGGGTACTGTCCTCTTCTTGGTCTCTCTTGACAAAGGAAACCTCCCCAGGAGCTCTAGAGAACTGGGAGACTAGCAAGAATGAGGAATTGTAAGGAGTTATGTGTGAAACAACATTCCTGGAGATTTTAATGTGATTGAAAATTGATGAATCCGCTGGACCTGATGATTCAAATCCCAAAGGTGAAAGAGGTGACTGTACTTGGTGATTATTGGTGGTCATCTTCCAAAATTCCTTCTATTCTGGAAATGTTCCACAGAATTTAAGGTAGAAATGTTACCACACTATTTAAGAAAGAAGGGAGAGAGAAAATTGATAAATAATTAGATCTTGCCTCATGGTTCTTTGTCTTCTCTGAAAAATCCTTCAGATGACATGCTTCTCAAGTGTGGTCTGGGAGGCTTCTTCTGAGAAAATTCCTTTGTTCTGTCAACTTACCTGAAAATGTGCTCCTTTCCAGAAAGATCTCTGGCACTCAGCAATGAATTGATCAAAGCCTGATCACATTGTTCGATCCCAGCCAATAGAGATTACTGGTAAACAAATCCCAGTTTTTACAGCAAGTCAAAAACAGCGATATTTCATGCTCCGTGTAAGGTAATATGGTGCCAAAATGTCTAGAAACACCATGACACTTGCCTTATTTAGTCAACATAGGAAACTGCAGGTCACAATATGTGTTTAACTGTCTATAGTTTAACTGAGGCCCGAGTTTAAACTAACTTGACCAAAATTCCCAGCATGCTGATTGTAGCTCTTGACCAATGCAGCTGGCCACCTAACTACACCATTTCATTATGATCCACTTACAGTACAGTTCCCATTTCGATGCTGACCAGGCGGGTACTTTTCATTATAATGATGTTGCAACACTGTTTTGTCCACATGGAAAGGCACCCAGCTCATGGATTCAACCAGGTTGTATCTCAGGAAAACTCTCTTGTTCTCATAACACGAAATTAATATGTGCCTACTTCAACACTCATAGTATTGTAGCTTTCCTTTGCCTTTTGGCGCTTTTTTCCATTAAGCACACCTTAAAGGCTCACAGTACTTATTTAGTGCAGATACAAAGCTCGGTAACTTGTCATGGTTGCCAATAGTCATCTACCAAGGAAATGGAATGTTACTGTATGGCACAGTGCTCTGTCATGTTAAGCTTGTGCTCCACCTGCGCATTATGCCCGTTGCACATGTGGCAAACATATTGAATGTACTTCAAGCAAACCACCATGTCTCAAAGTCCAAGGTGAGTCTCAATCAAGTTCAGGAAAACACCATTAAGGCAAGGGATCCTGGCAAATAGATCACGACAGCCTTGATATCAATCCAGGGACTTGGACATGCTCAGTCCACTGCAACCAGTCCAGGGAGTCACAGGAACATGGAGAAGGAGCTGTGCTGGTATCATTCAGGGGTCTGGTCTCTCATCGTTCAGGGCTGGTCGAGTAAATGAATCAAAGTTCATGGTCAGTCCTGGGAATCCATCCACTAAAATTCGAGGGGGTTTATCAGGGGCCACTGCTGTGGGAGAGAGCCTGAGGAACTCACCTGTGGGGCTTGGCATCAGAGTGTTGGGGTGCGATAGAGAGAAGGCAACTCAATATATTAAGGTATGGCTCAGTGGTTAGCACTGCTGCCTCATAGCGCCAGAGACTGGGGTTCGATTCTAGCCTCAAGTGACTGTCTTTGTGGATTTGCACATTCTCCCCGTGTCTGCGTGGGTTTCCTCTGGTGCTCCAGCTTCCTCTCACAATCCAAAGATGTGCAGTTGCTAAATTGCCCAAAGCGTCTAAGGATGTGCCGGCTAGGTGGATTAGCCATGGGAAAGGCAGGATTACAAGGACAAGGTAGGGGGCTTGTGTCTCGTTGGGATGCTCTTTGGAGGGGAGGTGTGGACTAGATGGACCAAATGGCCTATTTTCATGTGGTTGGGATTCTATGAAAGGATATTTAAGGGAAAAGAGTACTGCAGGAAGGGGAAGTTTGTTAATAGTCAGTAGCATCCTGTTTGTTTGGGAGGAACCGTAGTCTAAATTTGCTCGAGAGGAACTCGGGGGTATAAAGGTAAGAATTTAGAGCAGGCGTGAGGAACCTGCAGCCTTCTAGGCCATTGTGTGTGGCCTTTTAAATGAATCCAAAATTTGCAGAACAAATCTTTTATTTTTTATTAATACGTTTTTTTCATCCTTTATTATTTTTATTTTAATCTTAAAATGAATGTATTTAAAATACCAGAGAGTAAAAGAAAATTCAACAAAATAATCCTCACAGGCTGACCAGCACAATTAAAAACTTGGTAAGTTATAAGGGCTATTTCGACACCTGCTATGCTCATGATTTAGTTATAATGCGACTCTAGAATGTACGTTATCTTCCCCGCCTGACTGGCACCACTACCGCTGCATTTCTGTGTGATATCAAGTCAAAGCAAAATGACTTGAATATTTCTTTGCAGGGTAAAACTAGGTCTATGTATGATATGTGGCAAAAACTCCAAGCATTTCAAAAAAAGCTATCTTTTTTCAAAACTCTTTGAAAAGGAAATTTCGAATGAACCTTTTCCTCAGTTAGCAAAGGTCATTGATGAACAGGAGGATTCTTGTGAATCATTTGAAGAATATGCAGCTATTATAGACTTATTAACTGGAGAATACAATGAAAGGTTCTCTGACTTTGAGAATCATGATATCACATTCAAGTTAGCATTTCAACCTCACCTAGTTGATGTCTCCAAGGCTCCTAAAGAACTACAGATGGAATTGATTGAGCTCTCAGAAGATGACATTTTAAAGACCTTACTTGACACTAAGAAAGATCCAACTGAAATATGGAAAAATGCAATAGAATACCCATGCCTTTGGCAACATGCATGAAAAATGCTTTCTTGCTTTTCAACCACTTGTTGCTGCAAATCTACATTCTCCTACTTAACCAAAATCAAGACGCCCTTAAGGTCACAAATGACTGATACCCATCTAGAGGATCAGCTAAAACTGCAGACCTGCATGCTGCAACCAAAATATTTAAATGCTTTCCGACTAAAAGCAGTCACAACAAAGTCATTAAAAGGTTAGTTAACTTTAGAATTAACATTTTTTTCATTTTTTTTGTTAGTTAGTACACAGTAGTTAGATTTTTACAAAATAATGTGAATTTTGAAGAATATATAATTGAAGTTTCTTGGATGCAGCCTTATTAGATTACAACTAACATAATGCAGCCTTCCAACATGAAAAGGTTCTCCATCTTTGATTTAGACAGACGCAATGGGTGGGCACTTAGAGTCAGAGAGTCATAGAAATGTTCAGCACGGAAACAGACCCTTCGGTCCAACTCATCCATACCGACCAGATATCCCAACCCAATCTAGTTCCACCTGCCAGCACTCGGCCCCTATCCCTCCAAACCCTTCCTATTCATATACCCATTCCGATACCTTTTAAATGTTGCAATGTACCAGCCTCCAAAACCAATCGGATTGATGGAGAGGGCTATCAAGTGGGCATTTTGACATTTGGGAGTTCATCAACTCCTGTGCTTGAAATCTGCTGTTTGAGGAGCAAGTCTGTTTTCCTCAAGTGTGTTGAAAATAACAAGACAAAAGTGAGGATTGCAGATGCTGGAAATCAGAGTCAAGATTAGAGTGGTGCTGGAAAAGCACAGCTGGTCAGGCAGCATCCGAGGAGCAGGAAAATTGACATTTCGGGCGTGAGATTAAGTGTTCATTCTGTGAGGGAGGGTGCATTCATTTTGAGGGCCTTCCCAGGGCAACAGCCTTCAACACATACACAGACTGAAGCTAAAACATACCTGCAAACCGTACATGCTATATATGAACCTTAGGCAGCAACCTCATGTGGGAAGAGGGTGTGTGTGTGTGTGTGTGTGTGTGTGGAGAGGGGCTAGATGTGGGGGTGTGTATATATGGGGGTGTGGTTCTGGTTGAGGTGGATGTGGGCGTTTTTTGTGTTTATTTGTATGTGTGGAAATGTGTCTGTGTGGGGGTGGTTTATGTGGGGTATCCTGTCTATGGGGTGGTATGTGTATAGGATGTGTGTGTGGGGAGGTAAGTGTGTTGGTGTGGGGGATATGCATATGTGTGGGTGGTTGTGTGTGTGGGGGGGGAATGAGAATGTGTGTGTAGAGATGTGGATGTGTGTGGGCAGGAATGTGGGTGTGTGAGTGTGGGGAGTGTGTGTGGGTGGTGTGTGTGTGTGTGGGAGGCGTGTGGAGAAGGTGTGTATGGAGTGTGTGTGTGGTGCGGGTGTGTGTGGGTGTGTGTGTGGGGGGTGAGTGTGAGTCTGTGTGGTATGTGGGTTCATATGTGAGGGTGTGTGTTTGTGGGGTGTGTATATGTGTGGTGGATGTGTATGTATGGGTGGTGTGGTTGTGGTGGGGTGGACATGTGTGAGTGTGTGTGCCAGAGATTTGTGTGTGGGGTATGCATGTGGGGATGAAGGCGTATGGGCGTGTGTGTTTGAGATATGTGTGTGAGGTTGCTTGTGTGTGTGGCAGTGTGTGTGAGGGTATTGTGTGTGGGTGTGTGTATGGGGGGGATGGTGTGTGAGTGTGGGAGTGTGTGTCTGGGGTGTGTGTGTGGGGTGTGTAGGTGTGTGTGGTGGGTGTGTGTGGTGGGTGTGTGTGGGGTTGTGTGTGGGGTTGTGTGTGGGGTTGTGTGTGTAGGGTTATGTGTGTGTGGTCTGTGTGTTGTGTGGGGGGGCTTGTGTGTGGGGTTGTGTGTGTGTGGGGTTGTGTGTGTGTGGGGTATGTGTGTGGGGGTTTGTGTGTGTGGGGGTTTGTGTGTGTGGGGGGTTGTGTGTGTGGGGTATGTGTGTGTGGGGGGTTGTGTGTGTGGGGTTGTATGTGTGGGGTTGTGTGTATGTGTGGATGTGTGTGTGGTGTGGGTGTACGTGTGGATGTGTGTGGAGTTGTGTATAGGTGTAGATGTGTGTGGGGTTGTGTGTGTATGGTGAGTGTGGGGTTGTGTGTGGGGTTGTGTGTGTGTGGTGTGTGTGTAGGGTTATGTGTGTGTGGTCTGTGTGTTGTGTGTGTGGGGTTGTGTGTGTGGGGTTGTGTGTGTGGGTGTGGATGTGTGGGTGTGGATGTGTGGGTGTGGATGTGTGTGGGGTTGTGTATAGGTGTGGATGTGTGTGGGGTTGTATGTGTGGGGTTGTGTGTTTGTGGGGTTGTATGTATGGGGTGTGTGTGGTGTGTGTGTGGGGTTGTGTGTGGGGTTATGTGTGGTGCAGAGCCGTCGATGTCCAACGGAGAGTGGTCATTCCATGCCCTCCTGGCATCAACAACCAACTCTTTTGTCTTGTCCACATTCAGAGACAGGAACTTGACTCCGCACCAGTCCGTTAGCCGCTGCACCTCCCCTGTGTATGTTGACTCTGTATGCTATGTAGGGGGAAGGGGGGTGTGTGCGGGATTGTGTGGGGTATGTATGTGTGTGGGGGGTATGTGTGTATGTGCGTGGGGGGGTATGAGTGTGTTTGCGGGGGGCGCGGTGTTTCTGTGGGGGTGTTGTGTGGTGTTTATGTGTGCCTGTGCGTGGGATAAGTGTGTGTATTTGCGTGGGGGGATGTGTGTGTAGGGGGATGGGTGTGTGTGAGGGATGTGGGTGTGGGGGAATGGGTATCTGTGGGAGTGTGTGGGGGGTGATGTGGTTATGGGTGGGGGATCATGGGTGTTTGTGTGTGTAGGGTTGTGTGTGGGGTTGTGTGTGGGGTTGTGTGTGTGGGGTTGTGTGTGGGGTTGTGTGTGTGTGTGAGGGGTGTGTGTATGAAATGTGTGTGTGGTGTGTGTGTGGTGTGTGTGTGGTGTGTGTGTGGGGTTGTGTGTGTGGTGTGTGAGGGATTGTGTGTGTGTGTGTGTGGTGTGTGCGTGGTGTGTGTGTGGGTTTGTGTGTGTGGGTTTGTGTGTGTGGGGTTGTGTGTGTGGGGTGTGCATGTGGATATGTTTGGGGTTTTGTGTGGGGTTGTGTGTGTGTGTGTGGATTTGTGTGGTGTGTGGGGGCTTGTATGTGTGGGGACGTGTGTGTGGGGTTGTATGTATGGGGTGTGTGGGGTTTGTGGTGTGTGTGTGGGGTTTCGTGTAGGGTTGTGTGTGGTGTGTGTGCGGTTGTGTGTGGTGTGGTGTGTGTATGGTGTGTGTGTGTGTGGTGTGTGTGTGGGGTGGTGTGTGTGGGGTGGTGTGTGTGGGGTTGTGTGTGGTGTGTGTGGGGTTGTGTGTAGGATTGTGTGTGGTGTGTGTATGTTGTGTGTGTGTGGTGTGTGTGTGGTGTGTGTGGGGGTGTGTGTGGGGGTGTGTGTGGTGTGTGTGTGGGGTTGCGTGTGGTGTGTGTGTGGTGTGTGTGTGTGGGGGGGTTGTGTGTAGGGTTGTATGTGGTGTGTGTAGGGTTGTGTGTGTGGTGTGGGGTGAGTGTGTAGGGTTGTGTGTGGTGTGGGGTGAGTGTGTAGGGTTGTGTGTGTGTGGTGTGTGGGATGTGTGTGGGGTTGTGTGTAGGGGTGTGGGTGGTATGTGTATGGTGTATGTGTGGGGTTGTGTGTAGGGTTGTATGTGGTGTGTGTGAGGGGTTGTGTGTATGGTGTGCGTGTGGGGTTGTGTGTGTAGGGTTGTGTGTGTGTGGTGTGTGGGGTTGTGTGTGGGTGTGTGTGTGTGTGGGGGGGGAGCGGGGGGAGGGGGGAGGGGTTCCTGGGGAGGGGTTGTGTGAAGTGTAGAGTAGAGTAGATTTTTGTTTGTCATTTCTGCCATATACAACAGGTACAGCAAAAGGGAGACAGCGTTCCTCCAGGACCCTGTTAACTACATGGACAGCACAAACTATTCACTCGTACACAGCATAAAGTGCATAAGAAGTGCAAAACATGCAAGTCACTGTGTAAGAGAAGAATGATGAATAATAGACATTTTGTAGAAGCAATTCAAAGTCTTACAAAGTTTTTCAGATGGGAAAGAATTCGATCATACTGTGTTAAGGAGCCTGATGGCTTGGGGGAAGAAACTGTTGCACAGTCTGGCCCTGAAAGACTGAATCTCTGGTATTTTCTGCCAGATGACAGGAGGGAGAAGAGTTTGTGTGAGGGATGTGTGTGGGGTCTCCCACAATGCTCTTGGCCTCTTGGATGTAGAGTGTGGTGTAAATGTCTGTAATGGAGGGAAGAGCAACCCTGATGATCTCCTCACTATCTGTGTATGGTCTTACAATCCGAGACGGTGCAATTCCCGAACCAGGCAGTGATGCAGCAGCTCAGGGTACTCTCAATGACCCCTCTGTAGAATGTAGTGAGGATGGGGGGAATAGGAGGTGGGGTTTTCTCAGCTAATACAGAAAGTAGAAACACTGCGGGGCTTTCTTGGCTATGGAGCTAGTGATGACGTCTAGGTGAGATTCTCCGCCAAGTGGACACCATGAAATTTGGTACTCTTCACAATCTCCACAGCGGAGTCGTCGATGTCCAACGGAGAGTGGTCACTCCATGCCCTCCTGCCATCAACAACCAACTCTTTTGTCTTGTCCACATTCAGAGACAGGATGTTGACTCCGCACCAGTCCGTTAGCCGCTGCACCTCCCCTGTGTATGTTGACTCTGTATGCTATGTGGGGGGAAGAGGGGTGTGCGCGGGATTGTGTGGGGTATGTATGTGTGTGTGGGGTATGTGTGTATGTGTTTGGGCGGGTTATGAGTGTGTGTGGGGGGGCGTGTTTGTGTGGGGGTGTTGTGTGGTGTTTATGTGTGCATGGAGATGTGTATGGGGGGGTGTGGGGGGATGTGTGTGTGCCTGTGTGTGCGATGGGTATGTGTATTTGCGTGGGGGGATGTGTGTGTAGGGGATGGGTGTGTGCCTGTGTGTGGGAATGGGTGTGTATTTGCGTGGGGGGGATGTGTGCGTAGGGGGATGGATGTGTGCCTGTGTGTGGGATGGGTGTGTATTTGCATGGGGGGGGAATGTGTGTGTAGGGGGATGGGTGTGCGTATTTGTGTAGGGGGGAATGTGTGTAGGGTATGGGTGTGTGCCTGTGTGTGGGATGGGTGCGTGTATTTGTGTGGGGGGAATGTGTGTGTAGGTGGATGGGTGTGTGCCTGAGTGTGGGATGGGTGTGTATTTGCATGGGGGGATGTGTGTGTAGGGGGATTGGTGTGTGTGAGGGATATAGATGTCTGTGGGAATGTGTGGGGGGTGATGTGGTTATGGGTGGGGGATCATGGATGTTTGTGTGTGTGTAGGTTTGTGTGTGGAGGGGGCTTGGATGTTGGTGAGGGTGTGTGTGTGGTTTTGGGTGGAGGGGGCCTGAGTGTTTGTGTTTGTGAGCGTGTGTGAGAGGCGTGTGTGTGGAGGTGTGTGTTTATGGGTGAAGGGGGCTTGGATGTTTGTGTGTGGGGAGATGTGTGGGATGGATGCGTGTGCAGGATGGCTATTTGTGGGCGATAAGTGTGTGGGGGGATGGATGTGTGTGGAGGTGTGAATTGGTTTGTGAGGAGGGGTTGTGGGTATGATTAGATTCCCCTACAGTGTGGAAACAGGCCCTTCGGCCCTACCAGTCCACACCAACCCTCTGAAGAGCAACCCACCCAGATCCATTTCACTCTGACTAATGCACCTAACACTATGGGCAATTTAGCATGGCCAATTGACCTGACCTGCACATCTATGTGACTGTGGGAGGAAACCGGAGCACCCGGAGGAAACCCACGCTGACATAGGGAGAATGTACAAACTCCACACAGACAGTCACCCGAGGCTGGAATTGAACCTCGGACCTTGGTGCTGTGAGGCAGCAGTGCTAACCACTGAGCCCCGTGCTGTCTGGGTGCGTGTGTGTAGGAGTTATGTATGCATGTGGAGGTGGGGGATGGTTGTGTCAAGGTAGGTGAGTGTGTGGGGGGATGTGCAGGTGTATGTGAGGACTGAGTGTGTGTGTGGGGATGTAGAGGTGTGTGTGGGGGTGAATGTTTGTGGGGATGTGTAGGGGTGTGGGGGTGTGTGTGGATGGAGGTGAGTGGGGTGTGTGTGTGTGTGTGTGGGTGTGTGTGTCTGTATGTGTGTGGGGTGGTGTAGATGTGTGTGGGTGTGTATGTATGTGGGGGGATGTGCAGGTGCTTGTGTGGGGTGCTGTGTAGGTGCGTGTGGGGTGATGCTAGGTGTGTTTAGGGGTTGTATGTAAGGGGGTATGTATAGGTATGTATGGTGGTGTGTGTGGGGAAGATTGTGTGGGTGTGTATGTGTAGGGATGTGTAGGTGTGTGGGGGAGGCGTGTGTGGGGGGAATGTGTGGTATGTGTGTGTGAGCGATGTGTGTGTGGGGACGTGTGTTTGTGTAGTGGCGTGTATATGGGGACTGTGTGTGTGGGGATGTGTAGGTGTGTGTGAGGGTGTTCGTGTGTGTGGATGTGTGGTTGTGGGTGGAACTGAGGTGGGTTTTTATGTGTGGAGACGTGTGTTGATGTGTGTGTGTGGGTGTGTGTGTGTGGGTGTGTGTGTGTGTGGGGGAGGGCATGTGGGTGATGTGTGTGTGTGAGAATGTGTATTGGTTTGTGTGTGGGAGGCGTCGTGCGTGTTTGTGTGGGGGGGATGTGGGGATGGGCGTGTGTGTGTGAGTGGAGGGTTCATGTGTGTAGGGGTTGTGTACGCGTGAGGGACGGGTGTAGGTGGGGGATGACTGTGTGTTGGGAGGTGTATGTGGGGGTGTGTGGTGGTGGATGGATGCGTGTGAGTGTGTGTGGGGAATGTTGGGGTGTGTGTGTGTGCGCGAGTGCGCATATGCATAGACATGTGGGTGGGTGCGTGTGTGAATGTGTAGGCGTGTGTGTGGGGGTGGGTTGTGTGTGGGAGAATGTGTAGGTGTGTGTGGAGGGTGTGTGTTTGAGGGGGATGAGTAGGTTTGTGGCGGGGATAGTGTGGGAGTGGGGGGATATGCAGGTGTGAGTGGAGGGTGTGTGTGGGGATGTGTAGGTGAGTGTGGGGTGGGTATGTGTGGGGGATGTGTAGATGTGTGTGGGAATGTATAGGTGTGTGTGCTGTGTGTGTGGGAATGTGCTGATGTGTGTATGTGCGAGGATGTGTGTATGCATGTGTGGGGTTGGGTGTGTGGGGAAGTGTGTGTGTATGGGGAATGTGTGATATGTGTGAGGGGTGTGCATGTGTGGAGGCGTGTGTTTGTGTGGTTGCACACGTGTGGAGGGTGTGTATGTATGGGGATGTGTAAGTGTGTGTGGGGGTGTGTGGTTGTGGGTGGAGCAGGTGTGGGTGTTTGTGTGTGTAGGGTGTATGTGTGGAGAAGTGGGGGTGTGTATGTGTGGGAATGTGTGTATTGGTTTGTGTGGGGGGGTGTGGGTTTGTGTGGGTGAGTGTGTGTTTGTGGGGCGTGTGTTTGTGATGATGTATAGGTATGTGCGGGGGATGTATATGTGTGGGGAGGTGTTGGGATGTGTGTGTTTGTAGGGGGTGGTGTGTGGGGGTTTGTATAGGTGTGTATGGGGGTGAGTGTCAGGGGTTGTGTAGGTGTGTGTGGGGTTGTGTGTGGGAATGTGTAGGTGTCTGTGTGTGTGTGTGTGTAGGGTGATGTGGGGTGCCTGCGTGTTTGTGTGGGGGATGGATGGTTGTGTGTGGGTTATGTGTGTGGGATGGGTGTGTGTGGGGGGTGGGATTGTGTGTGGGGAGTATGTGTGTGGAGGGTGTGTGTATGTGGGGATGAGTAGGTGTGTGTGGAGATGTGTAGGTGTGTGAGGGGTGTATGTGTGCATGGAGATGTGTGTGGGGAGGTATGTGTGTGGGTGGGGTGGGTGTGTGTGGGTGGGGTGTGTGTGTGGGTGTGTGCATGTATGGGGGATGTGTGGGTGTGTGTGGGGGGGAGTTGTGTGTGTGGGTATGTGTGTATGGGGGATATGTGTGTGAGAGTGTGTGTGGGAGGGAGTAGTGTGTGTGGGTGTGTGTATTTATGGGGGATATGTGTGTGTGGGTGTGTGTGGGGGGGGAGTTGTGTGTGTGGGTATATGTTTGTGTATGGGGATATGTGTGTGTGGGGGGGAGTTGTGTGTGTGGATGTGTGTGTGTATGGGGGATATGTGTGTGTGGGTGTGTGTGGGGAGAGTTGTGTGTCTGGGTGTGTGTGTATGGGGGAGTATGTTTGTGTGGGGGGAGTTGTTAGTGTGGGTGTGTGTGTGTGAATGAGGGATATGTGTGTATGTGGGGAGGGAGTTGTGTGTGTGGGTGCATGTGTGTATGGGGGATAAGTGTGTGTGGGTGTATGTGGGGGGAGTTGTGTGTGTGTATGGGGGATATATGTGTGTGAGTGTGTGTGTGTGTGGGGAATTGTGTGTGTTGGGAATTATGTGTGTGTGTATGGGAGATATGTGTGTGAGTGTGTGTGTGTGTGGGGGGAGTTGTGTGTGTGGGTGTGTGTGTATGGGGGATATATGTGTGTGAATGTGTGTGTGGGGGAGTTGTGTGTGGGTGCGTGTGTGTATGGGGAATATGTGTGTGTGGGTGTATGTGGGGGGGAGTTTTGTGTGTGTGTGTGTGTGTGTGTGTGTGTGTGTGTGTGTGTGTGTGTGTGTGTGTGTCAGAATACATGTGTGCATTTGTGCTGTTTTGTAGGATCACCTGGAGTGAGATCAAGGTTCCTTGTCCTTCTGTTGGCTTTCAGTTGGCAGGCATATTTGGAACAAAAAAGTGTGAAAAATCACTAGGTCTCACAGGGAGTAAACCTCCACGACGCTTAATAAAAATGACATTGTTGACGTGTGATAAAATTCAGCCTGCAGACGACTTTATAGATGGTGAGAAATTGAGAAGGGTTGAAGTCCACTGGGTATCCTTGACTTTGTAAATGAAACAATTGTTAATGATGGTATAAAGTAAAATTAAGTTTAAGAGCAGTATGTGTTGAGTCCACAGGAGGCCCAGAGATGTTTGGCTCTGACTCCATTTCCTGGGGATGCACATGACACAGTCAACACAGGCCTTGTATGTCCCAGGACACTGATGGAATGCTGATACCAAATGCTGGAACGAGTCCTGGGTGCAAGAGTGGGAGGCCATCCTCTCCCTGTTGTGTGAACATGGCTGCTGCTCTACATGCCTATGTGACTGGCTTCTTCCAGAGAGAGATGGGTGACCTGTGTGGGATCTGTCCCGCAAAAGAATCAGGACAATGACTGACGCCAAATGGACAAGATCACACCAGTTCATTTCATTCGCCCACACTGAGGTCAGTGCAACAGCCCAGGCAGTTGATGATGGAACATGTGATGGGGCTGTTGAAGATGCAGTTTTACAGCTTGGACTGGGCTCAGTTGCTGGTGTGAGGGAGTGTGGCTATGATCTATGAGCAGTGTGGCTTTGTGGCTTTTGTGCCATAAAGTGAGGGGCAATACCAAATTACAAATGCTTTCTGTGCGTACAGTGGCCTTTAAAGATGATGCAAATACAAAGCATTTCAGTCTTTCAGCAGATATTGCAGTTCTAGGAATACTAAGTTGGGGCCAGAATTGGTTGGGATAGATGCCACAGGGGCTGGGGAGTTAGTTATTGAGGTGAGTTGGTAAAAAATCAGCAAGAAATCTCTCTGGGATTAGCAGAGAAAACCCATCCAAAAAACTTGATTGCAACTTCGCAAAAATAACACAAGATTTGGCCTATTGTGTTGAATTCCTTCCATCTTTTGACTCCATCTACACTTCCCGCTGCCTCGGGAAAGCAACCAACATGAACAAAGCTCCCTCCCACCCCGGTTAAACTCTCTGCTACTCTATTCCATCAGGCAGAAGATATAAAAGGTTGAATACACGCACAAACAGATTCAAGAACAGCTTCTTCCCTGCTGTTATCAGGCTTTTGTACGGACCTCTCAGATGTTAATTCTGATCTCTCTCTCTCTGCAACTTTCTGCAGCTGTAACACCATGTTCTACACTCAGTTCTGTCACCCGATGCACTTTGCACGGTACCATCTGCCTGTACAGCACAAACAACCACTTTTCAATGATCACGGTACATGTGACAACAATAAGTAAGTCAATGAAAAGACTTGTCTGATACCAATAATGCCAGTCATACTCTCTAACCATAGACACCTAACCAATTTCAGATTTTTTTTGCCTCAGTCCCGAGATGAACTTACTATACTGTATTTCATTTCATCCAGTCTTTAATAGCTCTCACATTTCCTGATCTTTATTTAAGCTGTTGATGATAATGTAAAACCCCTGGGTTGCTGGAAGAACACTGAATGAATGAAATGCGAAATGAAATTCAACCATATACAGTACATAATTATAAGTTGCAAAGACATTCTAATTAGTGTCTATGTGCTGGCTAGTCTATAAACTGAGGAAAAGAGCAGTATTACAATGAGAGTTGAAAATTCTGAAGACAAAATCAGAAGTACAAATTCCTAATCAAATACTCCAATCAAAAAAAAAGGGATATGGGAGGTTATTAAATTTATCTTAATCCACTGATGAATTTAATAAAGAAGTAATCAAAGATCATTTGAAGACTTTTGTGCCTGGATGTAGGGATGACAAGCTTGAATAAAAGGCAAGTCTTTGAGGCTTCTGTATCATTTTATTACATGATACATTCAGATTCATATTTAAAAAGGAATGCAAATGAGAGAAAAATGCTTCACAGAAAATAATCATTTGCTTCCTTTGTAAGTATTCATAAATAAAATCACGCTAACAATAGCTTTTTTCCCTGTCATATAATTTCTGCTGTAGAGGCTGTATCTCATTACTGCTGCCAAAGTTACATAGGACTTATTCAAATTTTTAGGATCTAATATTTACAAGCTCTATCACAAATGGTGGATTAATTTGAGCCCACTCTCTCTAAAAAGATCGTCTTGCATGATCCCCATATTTATTGATTCCCTCAGTGTAAAAAAAGCTATCAATCTCCACGGAATCCAGTCGATTCAAAACACTTCTGCAGTCACTTGCTCTCCTTCCTTCAAGCACGAAGACAGGGTTCCCCTTGTTCTCATTTTCCAACTCACCACATTCAAATAATCATCCTTTGCCCTTTCAGCTGCCTCCAACATGAAGCCACTGCCTTTTTATAATTTTGAAGGGAGTGTTCCCTGCTCTAATCTATTCCAGAGGAATCTCCAACACACTGTCCTATTCTCATGGCAGCTTTCTATGCACATTTCATGTAGGTGATGCAAGAAGTGCCCTTCTAGCTCCTCCCATCTCAGCTTTCGAAGTTCCAATTGCATTTTCCAAGTGAAATAATGACCTAATTGTGTCTCTTCAAATTAATATTTGTTATTCATGATGTGGCCCCAATGAAGAACAAAAGCAGACTGATTGACAGCTTTGTAGAAGAACTCCATTTAGGCCTGAGCTCTTGCTTCCAGTTACCTGCCAACTTAGTCCTCTACCTTGCTCCCACTCTGACCTTTCAATCCTTTGCTGCCTGCAGTGATGCACTGTAGTTTAAAATGAGCTCAAGGTACAGAACCTCAGCTTTAGACTGGACATTTCTCAATCTTCCAGACCCACCATTGGGTTCAAGAATTTTAGATAACCTCTGCCCCATTTTGTTTCTTTTCTTGTTGTTGGCTTTATTTGTATTTCCCTTCTGTCCTCTTTTTAAATTTATGTTTAGTTTAAAAGCTAGAAAGTTATTTAGAGCTTTTATAAACATTGTTCGACCAAAGCTAGTGGGGAAAGTGCTGGAGTCAATCATAGGGTCCCTACAGTGTGGAAGCAGGCCATTCAGCCCATCAAGTCCACACTGACCCTCCGAAGAGCATCCCATCCAGACCCATCCGCTACCTATCCCTGTAACTCGCATTTCCCATGGCTAATTCACCTAGCCAGCGCATCCCTGGACCCTATGGGCAATTTAGCATGGTCAATTCACTTAACCTGCACATCTTTGGACTGTGGGATGAAACTGGAGCACCCAGCGGAAACCCAGTCAGACACAGGGACAATGTGTAAACGCCACACAGACAGTTGCCCAAAAGATGGATCGAACTGAGTCCCTGGCCTGTGAGGCAACAGTGCTAACCACTGAACCACCATGCTGCTCTGTATAATATCACATAAGATATAACAACAGAACATTTGGAAAGCATTATTGAGATTGGACAAAGCATATGAAAGGCATATCATGCTTAACAAACCCACTGCAGTTTTTTGAGGAGATAGTTAGTAGATTAGATAAGGGAGAACCAGCAGATGTTGTGCATTTGGATTCTCAAAAGGCTCAAAGTAAGGTCCCGCACAAGTCATTAGTGGACAAGTTAATGCAAATGGGATGAAGGTAAAATATTGGCATGGATTGAGAACTGGTTGACACACTCCAAGCAGAGTGGGAACAAATGGGTCTTTTTCCAAATGGCAGGCAGTGACTAGCGGGGTACCTCAAGTATTAATGCTTGGGTTGCAGCTATTCCCAATTTATGTAAATTGCCTGGATGAGGGAACCAAATGCAACATTTCCAAGCTTGCGGATGAGGCAAAACTGGGCAGGATTATGAGGTGGCTGCAAGGGGGCTCCAAGATGATTTAGACAAATTGAACAAGTGAGCAAACACATGGCAGATGTAAGACAATGTGGCTAAATATGAAGATATAAACTTTGGTGTGAAGATCTCAAAGGCTGAGTATTATTTAAATAGCGATGTACTGGGAAATGTGCACAGAAGGACTCGTATACCAGTCAATGAAACTACCAGGCAAGTGCAGCAAACAATAAAGGAGGCCAATGTTTTATTGTCCTTCATTGCAAGAGGATTTGAGTTCAGAAGTAAGGGTGGTATATTACATTTATGCAAGATCTTAGTGCGACCCACATCTAGTGTGCAGTTTTGGTCTCTTTGCCTAAGAAAGGATATACCTGCTGTAGAGGGAGTGTGATAGAAGTTCATTCAGCTGATATGGGGGATGGCAAGATTTCCTATTGGTTCAACTGGACTTTTATTCATGTGAGTATAGAAGGATGAGCATGTCGAAGAATACCTGTTTAAAATGTATAAATTTCTAACAGGGCTGAACAGATACAGAGCAGATGTTTCCCTGGTTACAACCAGTGGTCACAGTCAGAGTTCCCTCTAATTCTTTTCTGGCAGTGTGAGCCTCCAAGATCTGAGAACAACTATAACTCATGGAACTGGAAGTGAGTGCCACAACCATAGTGTCGATGCCGATTGCTGGATCTGGAACATTACAGCATGCAGTCTCTTAGCTTAGAGAGAACATTTGTCACAGTCTCGTGATAGGAGATAATCCATTTAGGAATGAGAAGAGGAAAGACATCATCACTCACGAGGAGTGAACCTGTGGAAATCTCGACCACAGAAGGCTGTGGAGGCCAGGTCAGTGAATATATTCAAGAAAGGGATTGATTATATTTTAGATTTAAGAAGCATCTCAGAATAAAGAGAGAAAGCAGGAATATGGCATTGAGATAGAACAGCAGGCTTGAGGGCTGAATGAGGGCTTGAGGGCACCTATCATGTTGCATGACCTGCTGTGCTTTTCCAGCATCGTACACTCTCAATTCTGACCTCAAGCATCTGCAGTTCTCACTTTCTCTTTGAGGGCTGAATGTCCTGCACCTAGCTTTTATATTTATATGTACCTAGAGCTTTGTATCCAACTCTGGTCACCATGTTTTAATAAAGATTTCATGAGGATCAACCTGAATGGTTGAGATGGTTCAACCTGAATGGCTCCAGAAATGAGGGACTTTGGCTCCACGATTAGGTTGTAGAATCTGGGAGTTGGCAGATTATGGAGGTCAATGCAGGTTATGCTAGCCCCATGAGCACCAGAATTGGACAGATCATTAGGTGACCCGCGCGCCCCCCCATCCCCCACCAAGTCTTTCTGCCCTTTTCTACCTACACTCCATGGGCAGTAAGTCCAACCAAATTCTTATGTTGCCCACCCACCATATCAACCGGAGACTCCAACTGTCCTCCTTACCAATTGAGCCTTGTCACAACATCTTGCTGATGCCTACCATCATGTTGCATAGATCCTCCATCGAAACAATGGTGCTGCTGGTGGTGACCACCTATCATTTCCTTTCACTGTATCCCATGTCCCCATCACCGTCTTCATCCCCTCTACCCCCAACAATGATTCCCTTAACCTCCTTTTCTCTTACACTGTTCACAATATGCCCCCTCCCCAAGCACATCCTGCCGATGTGCAGGATTGACTATGGCCCCTTCCCTGGAATATATTGAAACAGTCCTCCTGCCTGTGACCGGCCCAAGTGGGCACCTGACCATGCCCAAGCTCCTGAACGGGGTGCAGATGTTGGTCTTGACTGATAACCCAAGGGCCTCCTGACTGACATTTTGACTCCAGTGAAGAATATTCCCCTTCGACTTAGAGATATCATCATTTGGTTGAGGTGCATACAATAGTTTTGTTGTGCAGCCTGCTGGCACATGCTGAGTTTGATAATGCATTGGATCATTGAACAACATGCCAACCTCCTTGACAGGTGACTGTTGACAAGCATGACAAGCTTTCTGTCTTTGAGTCTGCGCTACACTATAAGATATAACAGAAGCAGTGTGCACATCTAAAGCAGGCATTGAGGGGGGCAAGTACTGAAAGATAAGACAAGTGAAACCGTCCTCAGATGCAGCTTGAATCAATCCTTGAGCTGGATGCATCTCCTGTGTGCAAAATATCCTTGCAGAAGCAATACGATGTGAGGGTCTGGTTAAAATGCAGCACCGAACTGCACAAGGGCACTGTAAGTAGATTTAAAATGTGACATGATGATGTGGAGAGATTGGCATATATCAAATGCCAACATCTGTGGAGATGGGATGAATGCAGCCACTGCCCAGGAGTGCATCTGGAGATGTTGGTGCCAGTGGGAAATGGCAGTTGGAAGAGCAAGGGGTGAGCCGGCGTTGACAGGTACCCACTCTGACTTTCATGTTGGGAATTCTTGACACCTCGTTTCTCATGGCAGGTGGTAGAATAGGAAGCTGCATGCAGTCGCTTCTGATGTAACACAATAGTTCAATTCTTGTGTGAAGTAAATCGCAATAGCCGCACCATTTAAACTAATAGGACCGCAATCACGTTATAGCCAATACAGGTAAGAAATGTTCGCATTTTACAAATAATGGTCTAAATTCTTCAATCGTGTTCAAGCCAATTGGCGTTGAAGAAACATGCATTATAGCAGAACTAACTGTATTAACAAGATGAGATTTGATGCTATTGAGGGTGATAACGATCTATAATCCCAATTAAGATGTACCATCTTGCCACTCTCCAGTGAAAATCTTGTATCAACATCTCCAGAAATTATTTGGAAGATGGGACTTGTTGCTCCTCCCATTGAGAACAGCCTCGCTGGACTGCTCACATGAATCTCCCAGATTTCTCACCATTCCATGACTGTCAAGGCTTTACAAGATTTTACCCAAAATGTTTAGGTGCCTGAAAGGTTTTATATCTGACATGCAAGTCCAATAACTAAATTCTGAGCTGTTTATTTTTCATCATAAGGCAAATTACAAACAGAGAGGGTTCTGAAGAAATGTTATATTGGATTTGAAATGTTAACTCTGTTTCCCTATCCATGGATGTTACCAAACCTGCTGAATCTCTCCAATACTTGGTGTGTTTATTGCAAATGACTAACCATTTTCAAAATATATTTTAAAAAGAACAAATTACTCCTACTAACCCACTTAAACAAATGCAGCATTGAGGAGCATGGACAGGATGGTAATAGATGGGTAACCTTGCCTCAATCTGATTTCTAAAGTATATATGCAGAAATATCGAATTCTATTTTACATGTATTTTGATTCAATATTGAATCTGTAGAATTAATGACTACTTTCCTGTTGGAAAAAGCTACCATTGCAAGAGTGGGCTGCTAACTACGTGGGTAGTCAACTTCTAAGTATCCTCTCAACTGCCACTTCAATTGAGTTTGAAAAGCTGGTTGTCAGCCAACAAATTGAATGTAGGTCTGTATGAACTAGATACTGTGCAGATCTGAGTGAGTAAATAATCACAATGAAAAGGAATCTCTGATATTCTCTACCTTGTGAAGTTTCAAACTTCTGTTCTGCACTACTTTTAACTCAATCAGAACACTTAAAAATGGTCAATGTGCACTACTTATGGGACTAGTACTCCATAAGGTAGAGATTACAAGCATGTACTTTCAGCATCGAATTGACTTCACACCATGAATTTGAACAGTTAGATCAACTAACTGTTCAAATTCATCTTTATTGCCTGGAAAATTCTACCCTACCACTGCTTACACCCCTCATGCACCCTCCTGAATTTCCTATGGATGCTCCCAGCAGGCATAGCTCAATTCTGAAAATACAATCTCACAATGGCTTACCTTAATAGTTTGTACTTTAGCTGCAGATATTTAGGGCAATGGGAAGTAGAAAGATACATGGTCCTCAGTCTCGGATCTAGCACAATAGGGATATGGACAAGTTACCTTGTGCATATGTTTTCATACATGGCACAGAAATCAATGGATAATTGATAATCATACTTTAATATCATTAAAAAGCTCACATGACAAATAAATCTTTCCAACATTTGGGAATTCAATATATCAGGTTTCTGAGTGATCCAACAAACCTTTTCAAGTTTCCTTCACATCCTTTGTGGTTATACAATAACAAAGATTTTGATTGGTTATGTAATTTACTCTAGCACATTTCCTCCACTTCCAGCACCACCGCCCTTGAACACCACCCCTCCAACTGCAACAAGGATAGAACCCCTAGTCTTCACCTTCCACCCCACTAATCTCCGGATACAATGCATCATCCTCTGCCATTTCTGCTACCTACAAACAGACCCCACCACCAGAGATATATTTCCCTCCCCACCCCTGTCTGTGTTCCACAGAGATCATTCCCTCTGTGACTTCCTCGTTAGGTCCACGTCCCCCAACAACCACCCAGTACCTTCCCTTGCCACCGCAAGAGGTGTAAAACTTGTGCCCACACCTCCCTGCCACCTCCATCCAAAGCCCCAAAGCATCCTTCCACATCTGGCAGAGATTTTCCTGCACATCCAAACACCTCACCTACTGTGTCTGTTGCTCCCGATGTGGCCTCCTATACATTGGGGACACAGGACGCCAATTTGCGGAATGATTGAGGGAACGTGCACCCAATAACCTAAGAGTCCTGAGGCCAACCACTTCAACTCTCCTTCCCACTCTGCCAAAGACAAGCAAGTCCTTGGCCTCCTCCATCGCCAAATCCAAGCCACCTGACGCCTGGAGAAGAAACGCCTCATCATCCACCTTGGGAACCCCCAACCACACAGCATCAATACCGATTTCATCAGTTTCCACATCTCCTGTCCGCAACCTTTTCCCAGACCCAACCTTCCCACTCAGCACTGCCCTCTTGAACTGAACTACCTGCCCATATTCCTTCACCGATCACCATCACCACCCCCTACCTTCCTCTACCTATCACCTTCCAAGCTATCTCCCCCCCACCCCCACCCCCATTTATCTCTCAGCCCCCTTGGCACCATCCCCCCGCTCCATTCCTGATGAAGAGCTTATGCCCAAAGTGTCAACTCTCCTGCTCCTCAGCTGTGCTTTTCCAGTGCCACACTCTCAACTCTGATCTCCAGCATCTACAGTCCTCACTTTTTTTACAATTAATTCTGATGTTGACTTTTGAGGACATTTGAGAAATTGGTTTCCAAAAGGTTTTTGATAAGGTACTATGCAAAAGCTTACTGCACAAGATGAGAGTTCTTACAACTGAGTTGATGTGAGTATGGAAAAGTCTGACAAATAGGAAACAGAGTTGGGAAAATGGGTCATTTTCAAATTGCAAACTGTAATCAGTGGCGTTCAAAGGGGTCAGTGTTTGTCTTCAATTAGTTACGATAGATATTACTGACTTGGATGAAGGATTGTAGCCACCTTTGTTGATGACACAAAGATAGTACAACAAGTTATGAGGAATCTGCAAAGTGGTGAAGATTGGTTAAGTGAATGGGCAAAAGAAATTGTTATATGAAGTACAATGGGGAAAATATAATATTGTTCATTTTAGCGTAAAGAATAGAAAAGAATTCTTTTGTTTCCTTAATGTCTCCAGTTGTTTTCTACAATCTGGCAGCTTCAATCCATGTGCCATATTTATTGAGTTCTCCAATCCAGCTCTGAAGAGGTCATCAGAAAATGTGGGGCCAGGCTGCAAAGATGCCTCTTCCTTCAATTTTCTCTTACTGTGTTCATACTAAGATAGGAAATTGTATGGATTAAAATAACCATACCTGAACGCTATGTTCCCAAACTCTCCTTCATTGTTCTGGCTTTGTCAGAGTGGTTCTGAGTGCAGAAAAGCAAAGAATATATTATTAAGTCAGCCTGTTCTTCCAAGTGACCTGAATACTACGGAAAATAACTGATTGAAATGTAATTCACTGTTTTGAATGCAGTTCAGTTCCAAAATATATTCAGCCATTGCACAGGCAATTCATGGCAGCAATTTGCAACAAAGAAATAAAGCAGCCAAGTTTATAATAAAATTGCAAAAAAGAACTTTGCAACTCTGATATGGTAACCCCACTAATACATTAAAATGTGACTTGCGTAAATGCCAGTCATGAAGTAGACCTATTTAAAGGAACTTGCTTCTGCTCAAAGTGCTACCTTATGTTTCTTGCTTTTACTGTTATCATGTAGTAATTTCAAATTGCACAGGATGAAAAGATTACAAGTGTAAATGAGGCAACTGCAAAATGTCTCACAATAACTGTGCAAGTGGCCTGTTTTCAGCTTCTGTTGGTCTTCATGGGAGTGCTATTTATGTACAGTTATGAGAAATTACTTTTCAGTACATTCTTGCTTTTAAATTAACTGTGCCCATATAAAAGCACCTTCTTTCATTGGTTTATTTTTAAGTTAAAAAATGGACAATTAATGCTAATCATCTTTCAGAAGAAATGAGAGCAATTTTAAAAATAAAGTTAGCCGCAATGAGCCAATGATAATGATTTTTATAACTGCACATGAAACACACAAATGCGCTCTTTGGCACCAGTACCCTGATGAGATCAAATTATGATCTAAAATAGTGTGTGACTTGATTAACATGTTGCACAAAGTGCAATGTTGATGATTTAACTATTGATAATTTGTGGTAGAAAATGATCTGGGTTATTAGAGTGCAAATGATTTAGTAATTACACTTCTGTAACAAAGTTTAAAAAAGTGTTCGTATTGTTGCTAACACTGGTGGGCTAATTCTTGGTGGCCGATTTCCTGTTGCAATTGGTTTTCCAAGGGTCAATCCATTTTCCAGGGGCAAAACAAGAATAAAGGGGCAGAGTTCTGTTATTCCACATGAGTGTAATGTGCTTATGAGGCCTGAGATTGTTCTCATTTCTTGGAAGCAGCTTTCCCAATGGCAGGCTTTCTCCTGCAATGGCAAGGCATACTGAACTTCTGTTTCAAGCTTTCTCATGTGTACATTTTTGGAGGGAGCCCTAATGCAGCAGATCAATATCCCAAGACTGAAGCATCCGTGCCATTTCTTGCAGCCTACAGGTGTTGGTCACAGGCTTTGATTAGGTACTGAGCAGTGTCAGTTCCAAACTGGTTTGCAAAGCGATATGAAAATATCATTTGTGGTACCAGTGTTGGCTGTTGTTCTTGAAACTAGTAGCATATTTACATTTTGACATCAAAGAACTCTCATGGGATGTCACTGTCTCCATCAAGAGTGTCCTATAAATACAGCTAGTCTGCTGCAGGTTTTTAAAGACTATTTCGGGGCTGTATTTTCCTTCCCTCCCAGCAGATGCATGACGAACATGACTGGCATTGGCGTTACACATCATCCTGTATCACAAATGAGTGGCCTAGGAGGCAACTGCAGTCCACTAGCAGCTGTTTTACACTTGTCTCAGTCCCGTTAACCTAACATCAAAAGGCAAATCCAGTCTAACATACTAAGTGGCCAGGACATCAGTGATCTGTTGGCTCAAGGGAAGTGGTTCAAGCATCAACCTGTGTGAGGGTAACATATTTCCCATCACTCAACAAATGAAAATGTTAATGAGGAATTGTAAGTTCAGCTGGAAAAGATGCAGAATAAGTTTAAAATAGTGCAAAGTCATCTTCAAGAGAAGGGTTTAAAACAGGGCACATTCTTGAAATCTTTGCACCAATCAAGGAGTAGCTGCTTTCAAGAGAATACTTCCTAAGAGAAGCTCTCAGTGGGACAATGAGTCAGGATTTAAGTTTGCTCACTGAGCTAGAAGGTTTGCTTTCATAGGTTTTATCACCATACTAGGTAACATCATCAGTGAGCCAGTGAAGTACTGGTATTAGTGACCCGCTTTCTATTTATGTGTTTAGGGTTCCTTGGGTTGGTGATATCATTTCCTGTAGTGATGTCATTTCCTGTTTCTTTTCACAGAGAAAAAGAACATGAAATGGCATCATCACAGGAAATGACATCACCAACCCAAGGAACCCTAAACACCTAAATAGAAGCGGATCACTAACATCAGTGCTTCACTGGAGGCTTACTGATGATGTTACCTAGTATAGTGACGAACAGTTTGAAAATGAACCTTCCAGCTCAGTGAGCATACTTACATCTAGAACTTCACCCTGAGCTGTAAATCTTCTCAAAACCCGCTAACAATGAGTTAGGAGCTAAAGGGAGTGCTTCAATAAGGTGTAACTAAAGAGATTGCCATAGTTTTCCTCAAAGGAAATATTAGCTAAACTTGCAAAGAATGCACATGTGTCCAATTTGTCTTGTATACTTCAAACGGGAGCCCCAGCAATGAGCAATGTCTTCATTTTCAAGCATTGCTTTGGCATCAGTTTTTTTTTAACTGGTGGTCCCCATAGATTAAGGTTTGGGTTTGAGATAGTGACAGCCAAAACCACAGCTCCAGCAATTAAGATGGGCTGGGAGTTCGCGCAGTTAAGAGTGACTGGGAAATTAAAGCTGAAATCTTAAGGCTGCAGTGGAGTTTATTCAAGTTGTTAGTGGCATCAAGATACTAAAGTACCAGCCTTGAGAAACCAAAAAGAAAAGTTTCTTGAAGTTCGAAGACCCAAAAGAAAGACAGATCAATATGTGTTAGACTTCTGCATCGCATCATATCTCAAATGATGGAAAGTTAAGCTATAGTTTTGGTGAATAATAAAACTTGTTTTTTTTCCCCTGAATTAGTGATTGCCCTTTTTTCCCAGTACGGTCATTTCCTAGAAAGATCTTTAGACTTTGGGATTTAATATGAAACCCAAAAATAAATGTCTCCAAACAATGCATTACTGAAACATTGGTGAGGATTTAATATCTTCCCCCATAGTGAATTTAGCTGGGGTGGGAGTGAAGGAATTTCAACCCTATCAGGGTTATTTCCAGGCTCTTGGAGCTGGTGTGTGACCTTTATTCAAGGGTATTTGTCGCCTGATCAAGGAATGGGGTGTGAAGGAGAGAAGTGGCAGTAAGAGTCATCCCACTACTGAAATGGCTAAAACCCATCCTTTCAGACCCCTGCCCCATGGCTGTCTTTTGTTATCTTTCACCTGGGTCTTGAGTTTCAACAACAACCTCAGGCTTCTGTCCAGAGCAGAACTTGCAGAAGCCACTGCATCTCTGGTTCAAGAGGTCAGCAGCTCTTGGCTGATAACAATTCTGTTCCCTAAAGAAAGATGCAAGAATGCTGGTGTGTGCAATGTTTATGATTGATGGACAATTGGAGCTAAGACAGCACAATAAGAGGAGGTTGTAAGGCTGGCAACATTAATAGTTGTGTGAAGGCGAGGTGAAGTATCCAAATGTTTGGACTGAGACCTGGTTGCTAGAGATTGTGGCTGTGTGCATACTGGGAGTAGGTATTTAGCAGCCCTGGGAATGTGGTGAGTAATTGAATTTCTTTCAGCGTTGTGGCAGGTGTCAGGACAGGTTCTAGAAACTGACCTCTTTGGCCCCTGATTACACTTCATTCTTAGGGTGAAGACCACCCTGGGCCCAAAGGAAACCTGGCCTCTTCTCCACTTCAGAGTATGACTACAAAAATCAAGTCGAACACTCCCTTGCAGTAAAGACAGAGTTCTGCACTGCAGAGGTGCCATCTTTCAGCTGAGACATTAAACCAAATTTTCATCTGTCTTCCTGACTGGGTGTAAACAATTCTGTGGTATTATTTCAAACAAGTGGTATCCTGACCAATAGTCTTTTCTCATTAAACATTGCAAGAACAGATCACTTTGCCATTATTGTATTGCTGTTTGTGGGATCTATTCAGCTGTTGTATTACCTTCATAACAATGTGATGACTCTTTAAATGTCATTCCTTGGCTTTGAGATGTCCATTACTCATGAAAGATGTTATATAATTCCATTCTTCCTTCTTTCCCTTCCTGAATCCATCTGTTTTTCTACTCTTTTATCCATCTATCTGACCATCCATCCAGTGATCCTTTTAAATAGTGCTGATGAGATCATTCCTGAAATTGAATACATTCAGTGTAAGGTCCAATATAAAGTTGGTGGAGTTGTGGACAGTGAAAAAGGATGTTACAGAGGGACATTGATAAGCTGCAGAGTTGGGCTGAGAGGTGGCAAATGTAGCTTAATGCAGAAAAGTGTGAGGTGATTTACTTCAGAAGGAGTGACAGGAATGCAGAGTACTGGGCTAATGGTAAGATTCTTGATAGTGTGGATGAGCAGAGAGATCTCGATGTCCAAGTGCATAGATCCCTGAAAGTTGCCACTCACATTGATAATGTTGTTAAGAAGGTGTATAAAGTGTTAGCTTTTATTGGTAGAGGGATTGAGTTTCAGAGCATGAGGTCATTTTGCAGCTGTAAAAAAACTCTGGTACGGCCAAACTTGGAGTATTGTGTACAGTTCTGGTCGCCGCATTATAGGAAGGATGTGGAAGCTTTGGAATGGGCGCAGAGGAGATTTACCAGGAAGTCACCAGGTATGGATGGAAGGTCTTATAGGAAAGGCTGAGGGACTTGAGACTGTTTTCATTAGAGAGAAGAGGGTTGAGAGGTGATTTAATAGAGACATAGAAAATGATCAGAGGATTAGATAGGATGGACAGTGAGAGCTCAGTCCCTGGGATGGTGATGGCTAGCACGAGGAGACATAGCTTTAAATTGAGGAGTGATAGGTATAGGACAAATGTCAGAGGTAGGTTCTTTACTCAGAGTAGTAAGGGTGTGGAATGCCCTGCCTGCAATAGTAGTAGACTCACCAATATTACGGGCATTTAAATGGTCATTGAATAAACATGTGGATGATAATAGAATAGTGTAGGATAGATAGATTTCAGATTGGTTCCATAGGTCTGTGCTGTAGCGTTCTATGTTCTATGTGCTATGTTCTGCTACTGATGCATCTTTAACTGTTTAAGACTGAGATGAGGAGAAATTACTTCCTTCAAAGAAATGTGAATCTTTGGAATCATCTTCCAAGGTGATTGTAGATCTGCCATTGCTGGATACTTTTAAGTCTGACATAGACTGATTTTTGTCTCAGGGAATCAAGGATTTGTGGAATGGCTAGGAAACGATGCAATGCCGAATGGTGAACCATGAGATGCTTGGTTTGTAAGAAGTGGCACAGTTTAGTGACCACCACCTTTTTGAAAAGCAAGCATCTTCGACACTGCTCCTGGTGGAGTTGGTGATAGAACCTCTCCCTAAACACCCTCAGTAGTAATTTCCTTCTGTTGAATGCTCTCCTCCTCCTCAATGCACTGCTTCTCCTCTTTGCTGCCTGTGCAGAGCCTGAGAGGTGCTACAACTTGAGGGAAGTGATGGCCTAGTGGTATTATTACTAGATTGTTAATTCAGAGACCAAGGTATGTTCTGGGGTTCCTAGTTTGGATCCTGCCATGGCAGACAGTAGAATTTGAATTCAATAAAAATCTAGAGTTAAGAGTCTAATGATGATCACGATGTCAGGTAAAAACCCATCTGGTTTACTAATGTCCTTTAGGGAAGGAATCTGCCTTCAGGATTTGAACCAGGAACCCCAGAACATTACCTAGTCTGCCCTACATGTAACTCCAAGCCTAGAAGCAATGTTGTTGATTCTTACCTGCATTCTGGACAATTAGGGATAACCAATAAATACTGGCCTAGCCAGTGATACCCAAATCTTGTGAATGAATAAAAAAGACTATAGTTCCCAAGGCTGAAGCATACTTTTTCCTGACACATCAAACACTTCTCTGATTTCCCGGTCAGGGTCCAATACCACTCCAATGAAAATCCAGAAAGTTAGCAGTATTCTCCTAATATCACAACAAAGAATGTGTGGTCATTTCTGAGGGCAAAGATGAGTTTGCTCATCGCAAGATCAGTGAATGGAGTCTTTTAATGTCAGCTGACCAGGAAACTCTCCCAATTTTACAACCTGCCCCAGGCATATTGAATATTGATAATCAGCCTGTTGGACCATATTATGACCCACTTTCTTAAGCCATCAAGTCCTGCACTAGGACTGGAGCCCAGAGTCGCTGGCCCAGACAAGACCTCTTGTCAGAACTCAGTACTTTTAAGAATTAGAATCCCTACAGTGTGGAAACAGGCCCTTCGACCCAACAAGTCCACACTAACCCTCTAATGATTAACCCACCCAGGCCATTCCCCTATCCTATATTTGCCTAATGCACCTAACCTACACATCCCTGAATATTATATGCAATTTAGCATGGCCAATTCACCTAACCTGCACATCTTTGGATTGTAGGAGGAAACCAGAACACCCACGCAGACACTAGGAGAATGTGCAAACTCCATACAGACAGTTGAGCAAGCTTGGAATTGAACCCAGGTCCCTGGCGCTGTGAGGCAGCAGTATTAGCCACCGTGCCGCCCTTAACGTTTAATGTTTAATGTTTCACCAGCCAGCGATTGAATGGTCAGCCCTTTAAATGTTGCTAGTGGAGGTCCCTGCACATTATGAGAAGGTGTTAGTTGCTCCTGGGCAATCCAAACTGGCAGATTGTGCATCAACGCTTTAGAGTCTTCTTGATGTCACAGTTCTTCCACTCTGCAGGTATCTGACACTGACCTGGAATGTCAGCACTGATGTCTGGTCTGTCAATGTGTCCTGTGGGCTGAAGTTGGAAATATCCTAGGCAATTTTTTCAGTGATATGTCAGTGACTATATGGAGCTGCATTAAGTCTTTAATCACATCAGAGAATCTACATTCCAATCATCCCTATGATATGCCACTCAATCTTGTCTCCTGTTTAATTGATGATTTTTCTGTCCTTGAACCCATCTGCCTTTGGGAGTTAGAATTCTCCACTTAATTACTAATGTATTTTATTAAGACTGTATCTTCCAGCTCACAGCTATTTGAATACTTAAAAAAAACCAAATCATTGAAACTTGAATTAGAATTAGGTTTTATTGCCATGTGTATTTAAGTACTGAAGGACAAGAGTACAGTGGAAAGCTCCAAAGTTACCATTCTCTGGCACCATCTAAGGCACAAAAGCCCAAATTTTAAAAAAAACCTACCTTAAATACAAAAAGTAAAACAACTAAGATGCAAAAACCAAAATTAAACAAAACGGAAGCAGAATTACAAAAGAAAACAAAACTAAAGGAGAAAGTATCCAGACCTAAAAGTTTTATCTCTTGCTGCCACAGGACCTCGGAACACGTTCCCACTCCCACCTCGTGCCCTTGGAACCTGCTCCCACAGATATATAAACCTGAGCATAGCCATGTGACTTGCAAGCAGAGAGTGCTCCTTTAAATGAGCTGGCTATTGTCCTGTAGTGAGCTGAAAGTTAAAGAAAATCACATTCCAAGTATTATTGAACTACTCAACAACACCCTTTTGATGATTTGGTTCTGAAATAATTACAATTATAATAATAAATTTAGTGGAAGAATTACAGAAAGTAATGCCATGTTATGGTTATAAATTATGTAATTATTGCTCTGGCATAAAATAAATTTATTTGATTAGTGATAAAACTCAAGTTTATAATAAAACTGTTCAAACACTAGAAAAGCAGCACAGGCTACATTGATAAATGGAAGCCAATCTCTGAAGCAATACTTTTTTTGTTGTTTCTACAAATTCAAATGCTACTTCAGAGATCCAATACTACATTAAGAGTTTGTTTTGCTCCTGCAGTTGCAAACTTATATAATGTAATTTATATTTGAAAAAGTCCTCATCCTGTCTTTGGCAAAGTTTACATTAGTCCAGAGTTCAGAGAAATGCAACCCAGTAAGTGCTCAGTGTTTGCTTTGTTCAGATTTTCATAGGAAATAGGAGCACTGACCTGTTGAGGGCTGCCTGAAGCGTGGACAGCCAAGAGTTTGAAATGCAAACTGAATGCACTAGTTGTTATTGTGTTTTAGTGTTTAAAAGCAGACAGTTTTTCTTGGTCATTGCATTTGAGGCTGATTTACTTTGCTCGCTGTTTTCTTTGTTACATAATAGAGTTACTTTTCGGTTATCCTTCAGCAAAACTGATGCCAAAGTTCTCATAATAGCACGCTGAACATTTCTCTGTGATTATCAGAGAAAAGCAGGCTAGCATAAAGGTTGACTGTCTGTATTAGTTGAATCAGGACAGTTTCAATAACTCCACATCTTACCCACATTCACCAAAAATCTTTTTTGCCAGTTGAACAGTGGTGAAAGTATCTACAGACTTCTTTTATTGCTGCTATCAGTTGTTCAAGGTGCATTTTTATGTAGAAATTACTTGGGCTCTCTCACTTAAGGCTTTGATCTGCTTTACTATCATGTTGGCTGAGATTACACGAGACTGCAGAGTACACAAGGCTGTCTGCTCTCGACTCAAATATAAAAGAGGGCTGTTTATACTTAGCAACTGATTAGCCAACTTAGTCAATATTTGCATGATGGGAAGATATTCAGTGCTTTATGTGACACTGGTTTTAATTTAGCCAGGAAGATGGTGGTGCGTTAAACTGTCTTGTCACACAGAGCCAATCTGACAGTAGTAAGGGGGAGAAATCCCTCTTGGTCTGTTCCAGGCCCAAACTGATCAACTCACATGGAAGAACATTGAAGTTTGAGGACAGCATAATATTCAGCCATAAGTTTAACTAATATTATCTAAACATTCTTCTGGTGCTTGTCACAGATACAGAAACAAACTGTTCAGCCATTTGTTTCACTGGTGGAAAGGATGGAGCAACAACAGGAGATGAGGGCTTTGCCTGCTCCTACAGGTTCCACAAGAATGACAATTGAATTTTAAGAAAATAACTTAAAATTGCTGCATAAGTCATAATGGTTCGTGAAGAATCTGAGCATAGATCCGACATTACCCTCCACTTTCGATTCGGGGGTAAATCATATTTTGGTCTCTTTTTATTCATTCACTGGATATATCCATCTGCCAATTCTTCTGTCTTCTTCACAACATATTTTCCTAACTACTTTTGTATCATCTGCAAACTTAGTCGCCATGCTTTCAATCCTCTCAGTTAAGTCATTAATATAAATTGAAGGTGAAGATTGAAGGCCAAGCACAAACCCCACTCATCACACCCTGTCTGTCTGAAAAAGACACATTTCCGCAAATCCTCTGTTTTCTGCCAACTAGCCAATCTTCTATTCAATCTTCTATTCTATTACTTCCCATACCATGAACTCTAACATGCACAATAACCTTTAATGTGAACCTTGTTAAATGCCTTCTGGAATTCCAAGTACAGTTGACTGATGGACTCCCTTTATTCTCAGTGTGTTACTCCTTCAAACAATTCTCATCGGTTGGCTAAACATGCTGTGCCTTTCATAAAAACATGCTGACTCTTCCCATTTTTTGAAGTATCCAGTCATAACCTCCTTATTGATTGATTCTAACAGCTTCTCAATGACATAGGTTAACTTAATTGGTTTGTAGTTTCCTGCCTCCATCGCTTCCATAATAGAGAGGTTATATTTGCCATTTTCCAAACTAATGAAACATAATGAATTTTGGAAAATTAACACTATTGTATTGACTAACTCATTAGTTCCCTCTTGTAAGGATACCTAAGATAAAGCCTATAAGGACCCAAAGACTTATCAACTCACAGCTCCATCAGTTTACTCAGTAAAGCTTCCCTACTAAGGGCGGCACGGTGGCACAGTGGTTAGCACTGCTGCCTCACAGCGCCAGAAACCCGGGTTCAATTCCCGCCTCAGTCGACTGACTGTGTGGAGTTTGCACATTCTCCCCGTGTCTGCGTGGGTTTCCTCCGGGTGCTCCGGTTTCCTCCCACAGTCCAAAGATGTGCAGGGCAGGTGAATTGGCCATGCTAAATTGTCCGTGGTGGGTTGCGCTTCGGCGGGGCGGTGTGGACCTGTTGGGCCGAAGGGCCTGTTTCCACACTGTAAGTAATCTAATCTACTGATTGTAATTTCACCACAGTCCTCGCTTTCTGCAACCTCCTGATTAACAGGTATGATTGGGATGTTTCTGCATCCTATATAGTGAAGACAAAATCAAAATACTTGTGAAGTACACCTGCTACTTCATTATTATCTACGATTGCCATCACATTCTTACTGTCCGGAGGACCAACACCCACTTTACATTCTCTTTTCCTTATAGAGACCAATGGAAACTCTTGCTATCTGCCTTTACATTCCCAGTAGCTTTCTTTTGTGCTGTATTTTATCAATTGGATTACAATGGTTCAAGAAATTAGCTCCTTTCAAGGGCAAATGGGAATGGGTAATAAATGCTGGCCCAGCTAACAATTCCAAATGCCATGAATGAATAAACAAAACCTTTTACCCATTCTCTACCATTCTTTTATTCTAAATGGGTACTGGCCTCATGGTATTGTCACTAGACTATTAATCCAGAAACTCAGCTGATGTTCTGGGGACCCAGGTTTGAATCCCACCATGGCAGATGGTGGGATTTGAATCCAATATAAATAAAAGAAAGAAAAATCTGGAATTAAGAATCCACTGATGATCATAAAATGACAGTTGATTGTCAGGAAAAACCCATCTGGCTCAATAAAATCATTCAGGATAGGAAGTCTGCAATCCTCACCTGGTCTGGCCTACATGTGATTCCAAATGCACAAAAACATAGTTAAATCTTAATTGCTCTCTGAAATGACCTAGCAAGCCATTCAGTTACATCTACTGAAAGTGGAGTCACAAATAGACAGGGCAGTGAAGAAGGCTTTTGGCACATTGGCCTTCATTGGGCAGGGCATTGAGTCTGGAAGTTGGGAAGTTATGTTGCAGTTGTACTGGACGTTGATGAGGCCACACTTGGATTATTGTGTTCAGTTTCAGTCAGCTTGTTATAGGAAGGATGTTATTAAACTGGAAAGAATGCAGAAGAAATTTACAAGGATGTTGCCTGGAATCAAAGGTCCGAGTTATAAAGAGAGGTTGGACAAGCTAGGACATTTTCCTTTTGAGCGCAGGAGACTGAGGGGGGGTGGAACCTGATAGAGCTGTATAAGATCATGAGAGGCATGATTAGAGTGAATGCACTCACTTTTTTTCCCAGGGTTGGGGAATCGAGGACTAGAGGGCATCAGTTTCAGGTTAGAGGGGAAAGAATAAAAGGGAGCCTGAGGGTCAATGTTTTTACACAGAGGGTGGTATGCATATGGAATGAGCTGCCAGCAGAAGTGGTTGAGACAGGTACGTTAACAACATTTAAAAGAAATATCGACAAATACATGGATAGGAAAGGATTAGAAGGATATGGGCCAAGTGCAGAGATGTGGTTAGTGCGGATGAACATTTTGGGCAGCATTGACTAGTTTGGGCCAAAGGACCTGTCTCCATGCTATAGGGTTCTCTGACTCTATGGCTCTATGCTCTAAAATCTTAACAAGAAGATGGAACCCGATGGACCACCTGGCATCAACTGAGGCATCGGAAAAGATAACAGCAGAAACAACCCTGAAGATCCTCCTTACTAACATCCAAAGGCTAGTGTCAAAACTGAGAGAGCTGTTTCACAGACCAGTCAAACAACAGGCTGACATACTCACAGAATTATACTTGACAGACAATGTCCCAGACACCATGATTGAAATCCCTAGATATGTCCTGTCCGACCGGCAGAACAGATCCGGCTGAGGTGGTGGCACAGTGGTATATAGTCGGGAGACAGTTACCCTTAACATTGATTCTGGATCCCTCAAAGTCTCATGGCTTCAGGTTAAACATAGGCAAAGAAACCTCCTGCTGATTACCACGTGCCAACCTCCCACGGCTGATAAATTGGTACTCCTCCATATTGAACAACACTTAGGGAAAGCACTGAGAGTGACAAGGGTACAAGATGTACTCTGGGTGGGGGTTTCAATGTTCACCACCAAGAGTGGCTCAGCATCAGCACTACTGATTGAGCTGGTTGGGTCCTAAAGGACATAGCTGCTAGACTGGGTCTGCGGCAGGTGGTAAGGGAACCAACAAAAGGGAAAAACATCCTTGGCCTCATCTTTATCAATCTGCAGATGCATGACATTATCAGTAAGAGTGACCATGACACAATCCTTGTGGAGAGAAAGGCCTGCCTTCACATTGAGAATATTCTCCGATGTGTTGTGGGGCACCATCGCCGTGCTAAATGGGACATACTTCAAACAGATCTAGCAATTCAAGACTGGACATCCATGAGGTGCTGTGGGCCATCAACAGCAGCAGAATTCTACTCCAGCATACTCTGCAACCTCATGGACTGGCATATCCCCACTCAACCATTACCATCAAGCCAGGGGATTGACCCTAGTTCAATGAAGTGTGTAGAAGGGCATGCCATGTATAGCACCAGGCATACCTGAAAATGAGATGTTAACCTGGTGAAGCTACCAAACAGGAATACTTGTGTGTCAACAGTATAAGCAATAAATGACAGACAGAGCTAAGTGACTTTACAACCAATGGATCAGATCTAAACCCTGCAGTCCTGCCACATCCAATCGTGAATGGTGGTGGACAATCAAACAACTCACCGGAGGAGCAGGATCACAAAAATCCCCATCCTCAACAATGGAAGAGCCAATAAATCAGTGCAAAAGCTAAGGCTGAAGCATTTTCAGCAATCTTCAGCCAGAAGTGCCAAATGGATGATCTATCTTGGTGTTTGTTAGTGTTCCCCAGCATTACAGATTGCAGTCTTCAGCCAATTCGATTCACTGCATGTGATATCAAGAAGCGATTGGAGGCACTCAATACTGCAAAGGTTACAGGCACGGACAACATTCTGGCAAAAGTATTGAAAGCTTGTGCTCCAGAACTCAGCACTCCCCCAGCCAAACTGCAGTTATATCATTGATATCTACCGACAATGTAGAAAATTGTCTAGGTATGTCCTGTACTCAAAAAACAGGACAAATTCAACCCTGCCAATTACCACCCCTTCAGGCTATTCTTGGTAATTGGTAAAGTGATGGAAGGAGACGTTATCAGTGCAATCCAGCAGCATCTGCTCAACAGTAACCTGCTCAATGACACCCAGTTTGGGTGCCACCAGGGCCATTCAGCTCCTGACCTCATCACAGCCTTGGTCAAACATGGTCAAAAGAGCTGAATTCCAGAGCTGAGCTGAGAGTGACAGTCCTTGACATCAAGATTATATTCAACGATGTGTGGCATTAAGGAGATCTAGAAAACCTGGAATCAATGGCAACAGGGGGCAAACTCTATTGTTAGGAGTTATAACTGGCAACGTGTGAAGGCAGTTATTATTGGAGGTCAGTCATGTCAGCTCCATAACATCTGGAATTTCTCAGGATAGTCTCCTAGGCCTAACCATCTTCAACTATTTCATCTATGATCTTCCCTCCATCATAAGATCAGAGTGGGAATGTTTGCCAATGATTTCACAATGTTCAGCACCATTTGGGACTCCTCAGGGACTGAAGCAGTCCATGTTCAAATGCAAGAAGTTACTGAAGCAATCCACGATACAAGATCTGGACAATATTCATGCTTAGGCTTGTAAGTGGCAAGTGACATTTATGCCACACAAAAGGCAGGCAATGACCATCACCAATAAGAGACAATCTAACCACCACCTCTGGACACCATCACTGAATTCCCCCACTATCAATATGTTTGGGGGTACCATTGACCAGAAACTCATCTAGACTTGTCACATAAACACAGTGGCTACACGAGCAGGTCAGAGGCTAGGAAAAGGTAAAAACTAGGCAAGAATACTCACCTCCTGACTCCCCAAAGCCTGTCCACCATCTACAAGGCACTAGACACAAGTCAGGAGCTTGTGCTCAAGAAGCTTGAACCCAACCAGGACAAACCAGCCTGCTTGATTGGCACCACATCCACTCCACTCACTCAGCCTCTCTATAACCATCTGCAACTTCCTTACATCTTCTTCACAATATACTTTCCTACTATATTTGTACCATCTAAAAATTTAGCTACCATGCCTTTGGTTCCCTCGTCTAAGCCTTTGATGTAAAGTGTAAAATGTTGAAGACCTCGCATGTGCCACTGCAGAACTCTACTTCACATCCTGGTAATCAGGTAAAGACTCTATCGTACATGTCCTCAGAAGTTAGGGAACTTTGAGAAATTAACACCAATACATCTACCACCTCATTAGCAACTTAATTTAGAACCCCAGGATGAAGTCCATCTGTACTCCGTCTGCATGCAGCTCCATCTGTTTACTCAGTACCATATCTCTTGTGATTGCTACATTCCTTTCTCCCTTGCGCTGCGGACTTTTAACTATTACTGGAATGTTTTTTGTATCCTCTATAGTACAAGCAGATGCAAAATATTTGTTCACTTTATCTGCTGTTTCCTTCTTATTTACTCACTTACCATTCTCACTCTCTAGAGGACTAGCACTTCATTTATTCACTCTTTTCTTTTTTAAATGCTTGTAGAAACTCTTGCTATACATTTTTACATTCCTAGTTGATTCATCTCATATTCAAATTTCTTCCTCCTGATTAATCTTATAGTCTTTCTCTGCTGTGCTTTCTATTCTGATCAATCATTTGACCTCCCATTCACCTTTGCACAGCTGTATGGTTTTCCTTAAATTTGATGTTTTCTCTAACTTTTTTCGTTACTCATAAATGATGGATCCTCCCTTAAGAATATTTCTTTATAGTACAGTAGTAATATACTTATTCTGAGTGTTCTGAAATATAGCCTTAAATATCTGTCACTGAGTCTTTATTGAGCTTGCTAAGCCTATTTACAGTTAAAAATCACACAACACCAGTTTATAGTCCAACACCAACAACCTGGTGTGTGATTTTTAACTTTGTACACCCCAGGCCAACACCGGCATCTCCAAATCATGCCGATTCACTTCAGCTAGATCAACTTTCATGACCCATGTTTAGGTTTAAAATACAAATCTTCTCCTTTACAAATTGAATGTAAAGTTTAATTATATTGTGATTGCTGCTACCTAAGAGTGCATAACTCTGAGGACATTAGTTAATCCTATCACATTACATTATCTTCCACAACATGTTGATTTGATAAACTATCTGAAAAACATATTCTATGAACTCTTCGTCATGACTATTACTGCCAATCTGAAATTTCCAGTTTATAAGTAGATTGCCAACCTTTTATCACAAGCACCCAATATTTCTTCTTAAATTCTTTGTCCACATTGTGGTTGTTGGTAGCTGGACCTGTAAACCTTAATGATTGCTTTCCCCCTCACTCTTCTACAACTCCAGCCAAACCAATTCTCCATCCTGACCTCCTGAGCCAAGGTCATCTCCAATTATTATTCTTGATTAACAATGTTATTTCTCCATCATTGTCTAGCTTCCCAAATGAATGTCATATACTCTTGATATTCAAGATCCAATACTTGTCATCCTGCAGCCATGTCTTTTTAATGGCTATTAAATCACATGTATTTACATCAAAGTCCCCTATCAACTCATTTATTTTTATGAATGCTATGCATATTCATACACACAATTTGTTTTGATTATTCATGTATTCCTAGGTTTTTTTTCTCTGTTTCTTTCTGCACAACTCTGACTCTCATTTCCCATCTTTCTATTTTCCTCCCTTCCTCATTTCTACAAGCAGTTCCCAGGTTGCAAACAGATTCTGTTCTGAAGTCTGTTCACAAGTTGATATGTACACAAGTGAGAACACAGTGCAGAACAATATAAAGGAGCATTCTTAAGTATAGAAAATGTAATGTTGGTTCTTTAAAATTACATCCCTATATGAGTTGCATTCGTTAGTACAAGTGTTTGTGAGTCAGACATTTGAAAATTGGGGACCCCACTACTCTTAAACATGCCGCATCTTTCTCCATTTGATCCCCTGCCTCCACTATTTGTTTGAAAAGCTCTCCATACCTAGTTGTGCAATCCACTGCACTGAGCATGGTTGAAATGTAGAACAGCTGAATGCTATAGTTCCCACTTTCCCTAGTACTGGTGTCAGTGGATAACAAACCGGAACCCACTTCTTTCACATAGTCTTTGAGCCATGTATTCATCTCTGTACTTTTATGTATCCCAAATAAATTTGCATGTGACTCAAGTAATAATCTAGAGATTATAAGCTTTGTGGTCCTGTATTTTTAATGTAGTGTCTAGTTCCTCATGCTGTCCATGCAAAATCACTTTCTTAGTTCTGCCTAAGTTGTTGATATGTAAATATACCACAACCATTCAAACTTCCCATTCCCTCCCATTCCTTTCCTGATCAGATGTCCCAAACCCCTGGTACTGGGAAGGCCACACAACCATTTGGAGTCTTGGTCTTTCCTGCAATCTGCTTCACTATACTATCACCTACTACTGCTACTGCTACTACTGCTACATTCTTTGTCCATCTCCCGACTTGAATAGTTTCCTGTGCTATGGTGACATGGTCAGTTTGCATATCCTCTTTGCAGTCCCTGCTCTCATCCAGTCAGGCTGAGAGAACCACAATATTGGGCAATTGAAGAGGCGAACACTCCTGCACTCATGGGTTCCTTTATTTGTCCCACTCACAATCACAAACAAAGCTAGTGATGTGTGAAAAACCTTTTTTTAACATAGCAAGGGTATGGAATGCACTGCCTGGAATCTTGGTAGAGGTAGTTTCAATTGAGGCATTCAAAGGGGAATTGGATGTTATTTTAGATAAGTGTTCAGGAAGATGAGGAAAAGGCAGGAAATTGACACTAGTTAGCAGACCCAGACTAGATAGTAGATTAGAGTTGATATAGCACACTGAGCTTAATGACCTCCTTCTGCACTGTAATAACTGTAATATGATACTTGTAGGAATATATAGAATCCCTCCAGTGTAGAACCAGGCCCTTCGGCCCAACAAGTCCACACCAACCCTCTGAAGTGTAACCCACCCTGACCCATTCCCCTACTATCCTATAATCACATAACCTATCTATCCCTGAACACAATAGGCAATTTAGCATGGCCAATTCACTTTGTGGGAGGGAACCGGAGCACCTGGAGGAAACCCACGCAGACATGGGGAGAATGTACAAACTCCACACAGACAGAGGCCCAAGGCTGGAATTGAACCCAGGTCCCTGGAGCTGTGAGACAGCAGTGCTAACCACTGAGCCTCCGGGCTGCCCTAAATGTCCACCAATCAATTCAAAAGCCACGTTTTTGCAATATAAAAAAAAGAGAAATGTTTTTGAAGCCACTTAAAGAGGCAAAGCATGTAGAAGGGAACTGTAGGAGTTAAATAAATGTGTTTATGGATTGAAGAAAGTGTCATGGATATGGTATTTCTTGGTGAAGTGCATGTTCTGGAAATTAGGCTGTACCCAACTGAAACCAGACCCAGCAATGCTCGACTGGAAGACAAACTGTTAGACATCTTTATGACTCAAATTGATGATTTTCTCCAGGGAGGTTCTGTGAGTTTGCGTAATTTGTTACATAAAAGATCAAAGCTGTATTCAGGAATGGAAGTCAGGGTTTAGGAGCCTTTAACTATATAGATTTAGACATTAAGTAGAATAGAGCAGTAATCTTACATTAACAATCAGATCTAAACGTTCTATTCATATCCCAGGTTAGGTCATCACAGAAACATTATCTTACATCTAAAAAGAAACAAAGCAGTTCAGGTGTTTAATTGGACAGTTAAATTGCCTGTATCATCAGACGAGACCCAGCACCAGTTATGATATACTGGAAATAAATCTGTGCTGAAACATGTCAAAATTAGAGTCATAGAGTCATAGAGATGTACAGCACGGAAACAGACCCCTCAGTTCAACTCATCCAGGCTGACCAGATATCCTAAATAAATCTAGTCCTATTTGCTAGCGCCAGGCCCATATCCCTCTAAACCAGACCTGGGCATTTTATGTCCCGCGGGCCATATCCAGCCCTTTGGTCGTTCCTGTCTGGCCCACATGAGGTCAATCTTAAAATAGAACCTAAATGAAAAAGTATTTATACCATGCACGCAATACAACTGTGTTGCTTTTGTTTTGAAAAGGATGCCTATTTTATTTATGTATGGACGCACATGTGCGTGTATGTGCGTGCATGCATGAACAGCTAAAACTGATGCTTGCTGGCTAGCCCTCAAAATGTCAGCTCACGCCAAGACAAGCCGCACCTTCAGCTGATCACCTCCACAGGTACTCATCTATGTCAGAAGCACTGCATGGTGATTTTTTTTAGGCGATTTCAAGACTTTAAAACAGTTGAGAATGAAATGCTCATGATTTTTTTCTCCATTTACATGCAATGTGGAGAATGCACCTGGTGATGTTCAGCTTGAACTCATTGACCTACAGTCTGACATACTTCTGGCAGAGTACTTTAGGTCAGTCTCACTGCTTGATTTTTACTCTTCCCTCAAAGAGGAGAACTTCCCACACATGAGGAGGCATGCTCAGAAGGTTCTAGTCCTCTTTGGATCTACCTATATATGTGAACAGACAAATCCAAATCCCGATCCTCTATCACTGATGATCATCTCTCAGCTGTCCTTCACATATCCACCTCAGACATTCACCCAGATTTCAGTGCACTTGTTCAAGCCCAAAACAGACTGGATTTTTCTCACCAAACAAGTAAAATGAACTGAAAAACATCAAAAGCACTTATTGCTTTTTGTATAGAGCTGTTTGTTGTTTGTAATACTGAACAATAATGAAACAACTTTTCATGATTGGTTTGTGAGATTAACATGTTAAAAATAAAATGAAATACTGAAATTATTGTTTTTACTGTTTATTTCTTCTATATTTGACCTACTCCACAATTTCATAAACAATTCTGTTTATTGTAACAGAATATCCTTATTTTTTGATTATAAGTTTCAGTGCAAAACTATATAATTAAGTACTTTTTACAGTGGGAAAAAATTAATACTGAGCAGAATTATGTTCAACTTATTGTTGGTTCAGCCCTCCAACCCAACTCAGGTTTCTCATGTGGCTGCTTGGAAGAGTTAATTGCCCACCCCTGCTCTAAACCCTTCCTATTCATATACCCATCCAGACGCCTTTTAAATGCTGTAATTGTACCAGTCTCCACCACTTGCTCAGCCGCTTGTTCCATATACACATCACCATCTGCGTGAAATAGATGCCTCTGAGGGTCCCTTTTATATCTTGTTCCTCTCACCATAAACCTATGCCCTGTAGTTTTGGACTCCTCGACATTGGGAAAAAGACTTGGATATTCACCCTATCCAAGACCTTCCCGATTTTATAAACATCGATAAGGTCACCCCTCAGGCTCCAAGGCAAACACCCTCAGCCTATTCAGCCTCTCCCTGTAACTCAAACCCGCCAACCCTGGCAATATTCTTGTAAATCTTATCTGCACCCTTTCAAGGTGAACAACATCTTTTTTATAGCAGAGAGACTAGAATTGAACACCGGATTCCAAAAGTGGCCTAATCAATATCCTGTACAGCTGCAACATGACATCCCAACTTTTATACTCAATGCACTAACCAGTAAAGGCAAGTGAGGAAGTACCAATTGAGGAAATTTTGAAGGCAAATAAAAAAAATAAACTTTAAGTAGAGAGAAATATATACATGTTCAAGTCTTGGATGACCCAAAGGATGTGAAATTTGTCCTTTTTAATGATGTTTACTATATCAATCTTCTGGATGGGTATTTAAATATAGATGTGTTGTAATATTCTTTGTGGGTTTAAATGGGAAATGTTATTCCTGAGCCTGGGAAATTAAATAGAAGCAATAAATGTTGGATTTGCTGACCCAACATTTTATGTAGATTTCTATACAAAGGCACTGTGTTGAGTTTGCTTATTGAATACTATGTAGAAATCATTCACTGAGATAATACACATTCTTCAAAAATGGTACTGAGAAAGAGCTAAGGATTCATTTGCTAATATAAAGGAGATGTTAAGGGGAAAAGAAATCTCAAAGATAAAATGGCTGATGCAAGTTACAAATGATCAGAATGCTTAATTAAAAGGAATACATGCTTGAAGAAACTGTTAGTTATCATGGAAGAGGGAAAGTCTGGTATTATGATTGATCAGATAAAATAAGGAAAATCATTTTTAAAAATTATTTTTGTTTTTGTTTGTGTGTGTTAAAAATAATGAGTCTGTTAATAGTACAGTCAGTTCTGCTATAACAAGGTAATTCCATTCTAATGCAATCCTGTGTTATAATAAAATCATGTAATAGCTGCACCATTTAAACTAATGGAATCACGTTATAACCAATATACGCTTTAAAATTTCACACTTTAGGCACAGTGTCCTCAGTTCATCAATTGTGTTATAGCGAATCTGTGTTAACAAAATGCATGTTAGAGCAGAATGACCTGTATGTAGTTATACTGTCAAGATGCCTGGGTGAAGTGCACTGTTTAATTCAGTTCCACCTACTCTTGGGTGTGAACACACACATCTGAACAACTTGCTTAAAAATATCCTACAGTGCCTAAATTGAGAATGCTGGCACACTGAGGGATTAAATAAGAGACAGGATAAATAAATAAGAGGCCAACGTATGTAATGCTGCATTCGGTAATTAAATCTATATCAAAAAAATGATTGGTATTCAGCTTCACGTTGAATTAATTTAAAGAAATTGTAACAATTATATAATCCATACCCTAGCATTGACACACATCATGTTACTTACCATAAACATGACTTTAAAAATGAAGACTTATGACATGGAGAAAATTTGCTCCTGAAGGATGTTATTAGCAAAAACTGATTCAGAGAGGTTATAGAATGTAGGGGAGAAAGGAACATAGATATTTTTAATCAATCTGCTCAGACGTGTTATGAGACTTGTTTGGAGCAGGTGGGAGCTGAAGTGGGGTTTCTGGGCCAGTGGTAGGGGAGCTACCACTGTGTGAAAGTGAGGACTGCAGATGCTGGAGATCAGAGCTGAAAATGTGTTGCTGGAAAAGCGCAGCAGGTCAGGCAGCATCCAAGGAGCAGGAGAATCGACGTTTCGGGCATGGGCCCTTCTTCAGGAAGGGCTCACAGCTACCACTGTGTCAGAAGATTGCCCTTAAGATTGGAGAAGGGCACCATATTGACTGGTAGAATGTTCTTGAACTCAACTTTATGGAACAGACTAAGTTAGAAGTCAGGATAAATGATGCATACAGAGCATGAAACTACAAATGGATTTAGGTGGATTACTTAAATTGGTAAAACTGTGGCAGATTAAGTACGATGCATTGAAGTGTCAGGTTATCCACTTTGCATTCAAGAAAGACAATTAAGGATTTTCTTTAGTAGTGTGAGACTAGGATCTCTGGGCGAGCAAAAGGATGTAGTTGTCCATGTACAAAAATCGCTAAAAGCTAATACAAAAGATAATTAAAAAGACTAATTGTTATAACCTCAAAAGGGATGAAATACCACAGAGAAGAAGTAACATTGCGGATGTGCAGGGCCTTTGTCAGGCACCATCTGGAGACCCATGTTAGCAAAGGACATTGTACTACAAGGAATTAATAACTTCTAGGGGTCTGAGTGACGTGGCTACAGTGAGATTAATGGCAGAATTGTGTGAGAGGCTTGACGAGGACTATCTCTGTGTCAGGGGTAACTCTTCACATCTATCATGCACTTCACAAGCAGCAAGGTGAGTTTCTCTCCAGGCAATGAAAACTTTCCAGGTAAGAGCGATTATAATTTGTTAAGTGACTAATTCATGCTGTGCCTCACCTCATTAATATTCAACTTCCCATTTTACCAGACATGAGAAATCTCAACATAGGTACCTGGTCACAGCTGGTTGCATCCGGCCTCCATGCCATTTGGTGCTGAGCAACATCCCAGGCACATACCGCTCAAACACGGACATTGACATCTGACATTTGTCAACCTCTCAAGGCCATCATGGCACTTTTCTACTTCATTTACAGACGTAGGAAGCACAGGCATGCGTTGCAGGATGCACCTACCATTAGCATTGAAAGGCTGTTGCAGAGATGTTTTGCAGGCAGGGACAGGCACCCAGATAACGAGTGCAATTCAGGGCTGCTCACTTGATCTCTTAGAGCTCACTCACTTACCACCTACCTGCATGTATTTATGTCTTGCCTTATCTTGTGCCATTTAGTGGAGTTACAGAACTATGTAGCTTGCTTGGCTGATCAGCAGTCCTCTGTCAAGTGGGGGAGCATACATTTTGCTCTATGGCAGTGGGCTGTGCCAATATGCAGCACAGACCAGCAGCTTACACAGCAAACACATTGCCTTAGCAAGCAGCCATGTCTCAAAGTCTTATGGGAGCAGTCCTCACTGAAGTCTATGGAAGCACCTGCCAGCCAGGGGTCCCATCACAGTGAGTCAAGGGCAGCCTCTCAGACCAGTCCAGAGGATTGGCCATGGTCAGGTGTCTGGTCAGTGGGTCTGTGCCTCTGAAGTGTGGGGAGTGGGTCATGGTTAGTCCTAGAGCTCTGTAATGTATAGCACTGGTTGGAGGTGTGGGTGGGGGGAGCGGATGTTGTTGGTATAGGACTAATGCAGAGAACAAGGAGGGCAACTGTGATGGGAAGGGCATAAGCTCTTCAATTCTCCTAGAGGTGGTAGTGGATACAATTAAGAGGAATCTTGACAACTATCTGAATAGGCAGGGAATAGAGGGCTAGTTCAGTGTAGAGCCAAATGGTTTTAGTTTAGAAAGGCATCATGTGTTGGTACAGTCATGGTGGGCCAATTGGCTTGTTCCTATTCTGCACTATTCTTTGTTCTTCCTTTGTTTTTAAATTCATTCACACAGAACCAATGCACTGTCCAGAACACAGTTCTGATCCCTCCTGATCCTAGTTCATTGAACCCTGTTTAATACATACATCCTTGCCCCAGGCATGACTGGCCACCTTGTTCACCCAGCACTATTGGACACACAGACTAAGGATAGAATGGGGATGTTGAACATCAAGGGATAATGATATCAGCATAACTCACAGCCTTATATATGCCATGTCCCTCTTGCTTCCACATAATGCATAATGATCAATCCATGGTACATAGTGTGGCATGAGGTTAGGTACCATGCTGGCACAGTTATGTTTGAGATTACATAGCAACTCAAACATTCAGATGTAGTGCAAAACTTTGCCATTCATATAAACGTAAAGATTTATGTACAATGCATTGTCCCCGTGCCATCAAAGTGCACTCAGAAGGTTTTCTTCCCTGTCTCCTTCCCACTATGTCCGGGGGTGGGGGCGGTGGGGGGGGATGTTGGGGGGTGCGTTTGAGTCTGGGCGGGTCAGACAGGCTGAGAGGCTTCTTGCCACAGACAAGTGAACCCTCCTCGGCTGGGACTTCCGAGGATTGGTGGGGGGCGTAGTCAGGGCGGATGTAGAGGGTCCGGTCATCTCTGGAGTGTCCTGACAGGAGACTTCGGAGGGGGCTGTGTGTGTAGTTCCTGGTCCAGTCCATCGCCTGCTGAGAAAGGGGCACCTGGAGTGCATCCTTCCATTGCCTTGCCTTTGGTCCTGAGGACCCATGGTTGAGGTGATGGAGTAGTGGTTTGTGTGTGTCTCCAGTAGAACCTGAGGGTGCTGGGCCTGGCTCTCCATGGCAGCTGCCAACCTATCCATGGGGGCAGTCAAACAGTCACATGCTCCACTGCCCTGCTGCAACTTCTGAGCAATGAGACCATTTCCTGAGTGCTGCTACTGTTCCTCCCTGTGCACAGGGAAACATCCATGATTACGGACACCGTAGGGCCCTCTCCTGTTTAGAGATAAGCAGGTACCTGGTCCCCAGCTGTCCTCCAAGTGCCAGCTGCCGAGGGTATGTCTTCCTCGACCAGCAGTGGAGCTGGCACAGTGAGATGCCCACTGGATTGTGGCCCCACGTTCTCTTAAAGGTGACATTCCCACCTTGGGGTGTTAGTACCTGGCCTGCTATGGCGTGCAGGAGGCAGCCTTGCTATTGCTTTTTCTGAGGCCTCGGTATTCTGGTCCTCAAAGTTGGAGGAGGTAGCTTTGGGCAGAGCCTGCCATTTCTCTACCCAGGTGGTGAACATCCGGCTGATGCATACATAAGAGAGAGAAGGCACTGTGGCCATTGGGCAGAGTGATACTTAATTAATGAGAATGACACTGGGGTTACTGTGAGAGTTGCAGTGGAATGGAAAATGATACTAGCTTTGTTGCCTGTCTCAACATCCAAGAAGGAGTAATCCCAATCTTCTCCTGTGAGGGCATGGATTTCCTCCTGTTTGGTACTAAGAAGTCTCACATCAAGCAGACTTCTGCCCTTTCTGCCCTGGAAAGGTGGAAAGTAAGGTAGTGAGTGAGCTGTAGGGGTATGGCATGATTGTTAATGTTGTTGGAGGTGAAGGAAAGGTGGTGTGAGAGATTGGAAGGCTAAAAAGTGAGTGGGTTGCAGGTAATAGTGAGCATGGTTTGTTTTCCTACGAATATAGATGGTTGAAGGATTAACATGAAGAAAGGGTTTGATTGATAAGTTACACAGGAACTAATTTCTCTGGTGGGGAATCCAAAGCAAAAGAGCATCCACTGGAAATTAGGGTAAGGTCATTCAGCAGTGGTATCTGGAAACACTTTTTCACACAATCGGTAATTAAATCGAAATTCTCTGCATTAAAGCTCAATACCTGGCAAAATGAAATTTTTGAAACCGATGCTGACAAATTTCTGTAAGTATGGTTTTCAGGTTGAAAGGCATAAAAGCAGATAAATAAAAGTTGAGGTTCAGATCAACCATGGTCAAATTGAATGGCAGAACAAACTTGTGGGGGTGAATGATCTACTTTTCATACAATGTTCCAAAAGATGAGAAGTTCAGAAAACTGAAAATGTGGTCAATTTTAACACTGTAGGTTGAGGGACGAATGCTGACCAGGAAACTGGGAGATCTGCCCCTGCTTTAAATACTGCAGTAGAATCTTTTGAATGCACCTGGTCAGGCAAATGAGGTATCAGTTTAACAATGCTAATTGCAATTTATACTGGGAAAATCTGCTTGGGTTTTTCAGGGGTCCACAACATCAGCATGGGTCAACAACAGAATTCAAATTCTGTAAAAGACTAAGATGAAATGCCACAGCTTGTTACATTAAACAGAAATATTCAAACAGTCATTTATTTTGTACAGTTATTGTGTACTGCAGGCATGATAGTTCAACATTGTTTAAAAAAGTATGGCAACATATTGTCGATAGGTTCCTCTAACTGTTTTCTGTTATATAGTCATTTAAATTCACTTTGTTGCTGGGACCCCGGGACTAATATTTAATCCTGGAATCCTGATTCAATCTCGTTATCATCGTCTGGTTAATGCACTGCAGAGCACAGTCTCCCTAAGTCTCATAAATAAAGGAACAATGAGGTTATCTTATCTCAAGCTTTTTCTTAATGTTATTCGCAGCAATAATTTAGTTTCTTTCTTCCCTGCTTGTAACTCCATGCAGTGGATTTAAAAGGAATGACCTTAAATACAGTTCTGTTTGCACTTTACCTCCTAAGCAGCTGCAATGGAGAACAAGGCAAATAGTGGATTAACAGTGGTACCTTTTGTAAGTCTGACTAGTCTGTAAAATATGCTCATGGGAGACAAAACAAAACCTCTAATTAGTGCAGAAATATAGGCTTTCAGCATACTGTTTTGACTAATATATTTTTCCTTGGCAGGCCAAAGATAATGAGACATTATTCTTTTGATTGAAAGTTTTGCAAATACAGTGCTGTGGAATTGATCAGATACCGGATATAAATTTCTTCATGTCAACAACAGCTCAGTTACAGAAAAAGAGCTTAATAATAGGGGGATTTAGGTGGATCTGATTAAAAAGAGAAATAGCTTTCTTTAAAAAAAATCTGAATACAGATGAAGTACTCTATTTAAAGTGTCATTCAACTTAGTTTTAATTCAGTGCCAGAACAGAAGTTAATAAATATCATTTTATGGGAAGATTTTATGTACACTAAATTATTTGTTAGAAGATCAGAACGTATTGTGTAGGCAATAACTTTACTTTGCGATGTGGTTTTAAAATTATCTTGTCATAACATCCATTATGGGGGATGTAAGTGTGATACAGTTAATTTCTGCTTTCCCTGAGATGTGACCCATGAAGTTTAATTGAGGATCATGTACTGTGCTTGCTAATTAACATTAGGTAATTATAAAATAAAGTTTCCATTGCTTTATATGCACTTTTAAACAAGAGAAGATTGCCAACACTATCACATTGCTTTCCCTGGAAGTATTGAGGCCATTCAAAATTAATCAGGCACTGTATAACAAAATGTTGTCAGTATACCAGTAATGACTTTGGCTTTCCCTCAGAAACTTCTTTAATGTGACTTAAAAGTAATCAAATTTTAATAGTTAATGACAGTCTGATAGTTAAAGACTAGTATTAATTTTGGGGCAGGTGGGAGTGTGGGGCAGAAGGAAACTACAGAGAAGGGCTTGGTGCAAAACTCAAGATAATCACATCTCCTGACCTTATTTGAATAATCTTCCAGCCAAACCCAACCAGGAATGAAGTTACAGCTGAAGGGGAGGAGCCAGTGTGCTTCTAATATGTCTTCCTCTTCACTACTCTGTTTAACGACAATATGAAGCACGCACAGTAGACAAATTGTCCAATTGTCTCTTAAAATTATATTGGGCTTATGCCTTGACTTTCAGGTGTTAATGATTCAGAAATTGGTCTGGTGTATCAAATATAAAACGGTTGTAAATATGGCAGCATTTTAGTTCTGAGGTACTAAGTGATCCATAATGATTTGACTCTCCTAAAGTCATATTACCAAAGAGTGGGCTGAATTTAATCGCCCTTTAGCGCTTAGAGGGTAAAAACCTAATATTATGTCAAAAAGAAAGTTGCAGTGCAAAATTTATATCTTGATGTGACATTAATAAAACTGTTGTTTGTTTTAATGACACCCAAAATTGTTACAATTGTTATTTCTGAAATGATTCTTAACTTCTTATCAGAATTTTGTCTTTCAACTACAAAGTTGTACTGAAAATGGGTAGATAGGGAAACAATGTATTTTGCAAACAAAAGATAGCTGCTAGTTAAACATCTTGGTTAAACAAAGGTTAGAAAAAAATAAACAATTTCAGCTTATCTTTATCTATTAGGAGTAGAAAGTTTATGTTGTATGACTTTTATTGTGTGAAATTGATACACCTATAATGACAATAGCCAATAACTTATTCAAAACAGGTTAATGCTTCCACAAAATTTGTAGTCAGAGGAATTTCATGTGAATGTGCTGACAATGTCATCATTAATAGTTTCAAGGCTTGTAAGTACGTTCAACTGCAATGTGGAACAGACAACTCAAGACGAGGTACAAAGTTTACAAATTAATTCTTAAAACATAAGTCTAAGGATTTTTACACAGTACTACTTTTGATCTCTGTGCTGTTTTAGGAATGCAGGCTTCTACCATGCATTAGTGCTACCCATCCAACTGTATGATTTATTTCCATTAGCCACTTTACTAATGGATGACTAATGGGCAACAGGGTGCAAAGGGGAAAGGTCATGTTAGATTTTTAGAGTATATTAGAGCTGAAAATATCTTACTCACTCATGAACCAGTGTGTGGATGAATCAAATTGAGTGCCATGGGTAAAAGGACAAAGCGTTCCTGAAGCAAACAAATGCTTCAGCCGAACTTTCTATTTTCTTAATATATGATGGAGTGGTGTCAGTGTGGTGTCCATCATTTGATATTTTTAACTAAACTTTAATGATCATTTCCTGCTCAAAACTGATTTGAAAACATTGAATATCGTCTTCTGTGTGAAAAATTCTGATGATACAATTTATAGAATAATTGTGGTCATTGAAACTTGGTTTTCATATGTACTGTACATGTAACAATGATTAACAAACATTTATACAGTATTAACAATGCTGCAAATAACATTAGCAAAAAAATCAGCCACATTAGGGAGATTTAAACAATCCTTAGATAAGTTCATGGATTATTTTGGGATAGTGTAGCAGGACGAGCTGAGAATAGTTCACAGGTTGGCGCAACACTGAGGGCCAAGAGCCTGTTCTGTGCTGTATTGTTCTATGTTTTATGTTCTAAATAGCTCACCATTTAATTTAGAACAATAACTTGCAATTTTGGAGCATTGGGTTTTGTTTAATTGAATCTGATGTGGGTGTTGATGTTGAGGCCATAATTTATTGTTCATCCCCCAGCTGCCCTGAGAAGTTGGTATGAGCTGCTTTCTTGAGCCACTGCAGTCATTGGGGTGTAGGGAAACCCATGATGCAGTTGGGAAGAGAGTTCATGGATTTTGACACAGTGAAAGTGAAGGAATACTCATATGGTCCCAATCAGGACAGTGTGTGGCTCGCAGCTGGTGGTATACCATGCAGCTGTTGACCTTGTCCCTTTAGGTGGTAGAGGCCACAGGTTAGGAAGATGCTGTCAAAGAAGATTTAGTGAATTACTGCAGTGCATCTTGCAGATGGTATACACCATTGTCACTGTGTTGGTGGTGATGGGAGAGATGGGGTGCCAATCAAGAAGACTGTTTTATCTAAATCGGTTTTGAGATCTTTGATTGCTGTTGGACCTGCACCAATCAAAGCAAGTGGAGAGTGTTCCATCACACTCCTGACTTGTACCTTGTGGACAGGCTTCGGGGAGTCGGGTGGTGAGCTACTCAAAGCAGGATTCCAGCCTCTGACCTGCTATTTTAGCCACAGGATTTAATTGCTGGTTCAGTTCGTTTTGGTCAATGATATCCCCCAGGATATTAACACATGGTGATTCAGTGATGGTACTGTTATTGAACATCAATAGCCGGAGGTTAAAATCTCCCTTGTTGGAAGTGATTGTACCTTGGCATTTGGGCAGAATGATTAACATACGCCACTTTTCAGCCCATGCCTAGATACTTTCCATGTCTTGCTGCACATGGATATCAACTGCTTTGGTACCTGAGGAGTTGCAAATGGTGCTGCACATTGTACAATCACCAGCAAATGTCCCCACTTCTGATGGAGGGATGGTCATTGATGAAGCAGCTGAAAATGATTAGGTCTAGATTACTACCGTGAGGAACTCAGGACTCTTGTGGTGCAGTGGTAATATCTCTGGGATAGAAGGCCCAGATTCAAGTTCCACCTGCCTCAGAAGTGTGTCACAACATGCAACAGGTTGATTGGAAATATCTACCCTGAGCAACTCCTTTAGTGATAACCTGGGGCTAAGCTGATTGACCTTCACAGCAATCTTCCTTTGTGCTAGGTAGTAGTCCCACCAAGAGAGAGCTTTCCTCTTGATTCCTAAGGACTCTGGTTTTGCTGGGGCTCCTTGATGTCACACTCAGTTGAAAGCTACCTTGATGTCAAGGGCCATGCACTCTTACCTCACTTCTGCAATTCAGCTCTTTGGTCTATGTTTGAAAGATTGCTGTAATGAGATTAGGAGCCAAGTTCCTAAGTCAAAGTTTCCTTTGAAAGAGTTGCTTGATAGCACTGGAAGAAACCTCTTCATCACATGACCAAAGATTGTGAGTAGACTGATAGGGTGATAATTGGATGGGTTGAATCTGTCCAGATTTGTGTATACAGGATATATCTGGGCAATTTTCAACATTGTTGGATAGATGTCAATATTGTAATTGAACTGAAACAACCTGGTTAGAGATGTAGCTTGTACTCGAGCACAAGTCTTTAGTACAATTGCTGGAATATTGCCAATGCCCATAGCTATTTCAGTATCCAGTGAATTTAGGCAGCTCTCAATATCGCATGGAGTGAATTGATTGGTTGAGTACTGGCATCTGTGGTTCCAGGAAAATCAAAGTGAGGCCAGAATGGATAACTCACCTGACAAGTCGAGCTGAAGAAGAATGTAAATGGTCCAGTTTTGTCTTTTGCTGGTCTTCCATGTTGTTGACAATGGGGATATCTGTCCTCCTTTTCCTATTGGTTATTTAATTGTCCACCACAAATCTTGACTGCATGCAGCAGAACTGCAAAGGCTAGATCTGATCCATTTATTGAGAGATTGCTTAGTCCTATCTATCATTTACTGTTTTCTCTGTTTAACTTTCAAGTAGTCCTGTGTTGTAGCTTCACCAGATTCCCACTTCCTTTTTAGGTGTGCCTGGTACTGCTCCTTGTATAATTTCCTTCAGTCCTCACTATACCAGGATTGATCTCCCAGTCTGATGGTTTTGGTACAGGGTGATAATACTGCACCATGAGGTTATAGTTTGTTTTTGAATATGATTCTGCAGCTGCTGACTCCCACTGTCTCATCAATACCCAGTTTTGAGTTGCAAGGTCTATTCATCCTATTTAGCCTATAATAGCGGGTCATAGTACATGATGCAGGGTATCCTTAATGTGAAGGTGGGACTGGTCTCCGCAATGACTGTTTGATGGTCACTCTTTCGGATACTGTCATGGACAAATGCTGCTATGATAGGTAGATTTAGGTGGAACAAATCAGGAAATGTTTTCCTTCTCGTTGGTTCCCTTATAACCTGCTGCAGGTCCTAGCAAGCAGTTAGATTTTTGAGGACTTTATCAGCTCAGTCAGTGGTGGTACTGTTATATTACATTGAATTTCCCTACCCAGAGTACATTCTATGCCTTTGCCACTCTTAGTGCTTCCTCCAAGTGGGGATTTGTCAACTGAAGTGGAGTATGGGGGGAGGGGGAGAGGGAGGGGGAGGGGGTGGGATGTTAAAAACAACAGTAAATTTCCTTGCCCATGTACAACCTGATGTAGTGAGATTTCTTGGGCAAGTCTCCATCAAATCCAAGCCACCCAACAACTGGAGGAAGAATGCCTCATCTTCTGCCTTGGGACCCTCCAACTACACGGGATCAAAATTGACCTCACCAGTTTCCAAATCTCTCCCCTCACCTCATCCCAGATCCAACCCTCCAACTCAGCACCGCCCTCTTGACCTGACCTATCTGTCCATCTTCCTTCCCACCTATCCACTCCAGCATCCCCACTGACCTATCTCAATTACCTCCCATCTGCATCTACCTTACCCTCAGCCCCAGCCCCAGTCCCAGTCCCAGTCTCCTATTTATCTCTCAGCTCCCTTCCCCCATCCACATTCCTAATCCTCGGATGCTGCCTGGCCTGCTGTGCTTTTCCAGTGCCATACTTTTTGACTCTGGCGTCCATCATCTGCAGTCCTCACTTTCTCATACAAGTCTCCAGATGTTTGGTGTGGAGGGGCATGGGCCAGGAGCATGTGGCACTGGGAATACGGTTGAGATTTATTTAACCCAAATTATCAGATACTCACTCTGTCTGTCTCATTCAGGTGAAGACTCCCTCACTCCCTCACTCCTTCAGATTAATTACATTCGAAGTCAGAGATAAGAATCAACTAAGTCATGGATGACACTGTAGTGGCAGGATTTTGTTATTGAAGAATATTAGGTCATCCCACAAACAAATGGGAACTAGTTTAGTTTGGGATTATGTCTGGCATGTACTGGTTGAACCAAAGATCTGTTTCCATGCCATATGACTCTATGACTCCTATGTTGGTAAAGAGGACTTAACAGAGGCTACAGTATTGTGTTTTCTGGTGCTGTTTATGGTGCCTTATTTGATGCCAGTTGTTTCATTCCTTTGTGTAGACTTTGTAGCAGTTTTGATACAACTGGTGACTTTAGGCCATTTAGGACAGTTGACTACATTGTCATGAGTCTGGAATCACCTGTATGCCAGACCAGGTAAAGATGGCAGATTTTCTTCGCTAAATGACAATATTGAACTCAATAGATTTTAAAGACAATCGAAAATAGATACCATTAAATGATAGAGGAAATTTGAATTCAATGATAATCTATTTGTCATGGTAAGAGTCAAGCCCCATGTCTTCAGAATATCAATAGTCATTAGCTGTTCCAACATAAAGAAACATTTCACCACTTTTATTTGCAGGAACTTACAGCTGAAGCTGAAATATTGTTTACTTAGCCCTGCTACACACTTGCCTGATGTTTTGATACCTGTTCTCGAAATCGGTAATCTCTCTTGCTCCTATTATCAACGCCTTACTGGATGTTGTCACCTAAATCCTATCATGGCCATGCCATCTGTAGCTAGATGTCTGTCTGAGAGCCACCGGCTCGGTTTCCCAGTTTGTGGGATGACCTAATATCCTTCAATAACAAAATCCTGCCACTGCAGTGTTATCCATGACTGAGATGATTCTAATCTCTGATTTAGAATGTAATTAGTCCCAAACTGGAAGATCAGAGCGAGGGAATCTTCACCTGAGTGAGACAGACCGAGTGAGTATCTGATAATTTGGGTTAAATAAATCTCAAAATTATTCTCAGTGCCACATGCTCATGGGCATAAGATCAGGAGGACTGATTGAAAATGCAGTTGGATATAGGATATAGGAGGGAGCAGGTCAGATTTCTGAGGAATTGAGCTCTAAGGCAAGTGGGCCCTGTACCAGCTGGACAGGCTACATCTTGTTGATCAGCTAGTTTTGTTGGATGGGTTTAACCTAGTTTGTAACTGGGGGTTTGGGGGTGGTAGGGAGAGAGGGAGGAGGAACAGCCTGAATGGTAAACCAAATAAAGTTGGTAACTGGAAGTGGAAAATTTGCTTGTGAGCTAAAGACAGGAGAACCAAAGCCAAGTGTCCAGTGTGCTTCAAAATGTCAACATATCCAGTTCTAGTCTCCCAGTTATAGGAAGGATATTATTAAGCTGGAGAGGGTGTAGAAGAGATTTACCAGGATGTTGCCAGGTATGGAGGGTTTAAGATAAAAGGGGAGGATAGATGGGCTGGAACTTTTTCCACTGAAGCATAGGAGGTTGAGGGGTGAACTTGTAGAGGTTTATAAAATCTTGAGAGGCAAAGATAAGGTGAATTGCAGGTGTCTTTTCTGTAGGGTGGGTGACTTCAAGACTGAAGGGCGTATTTTTAAGGTGACAGGAGAAAGATTTTAAAAAGATATGGGGGCAAATGTTTTACACAGTGAATGGTTCATATGTAGAATGAACTTTCAAGGAAATGATGGATGTGGGTACAGTTGCAACATTTAAGAGACATTTAGATAAGTACATCAATAAGAAATGTGTGGAGGGTTATGTGCCAAGCGAAGGAAGGTGGGACTGGATTAGTTTAGGATTATGGTTGGCATGGACTAGTTGAAGGGTTTCTTTCCACGTTGTATGACTCTATGACTATAAGAGACAGTTAAAGGCCCTGTATCTGAATGCATGCAGAATTCACAAAAGATGGCACAATCTAGAGGCACAAATAGAGATACGTGGTGCAATCTAATTGCCATTACTGAAACATGCCTCCGAGCTTACTTTCACAATCAGGATTCCTGCCCACCTTCCGAGGACCCCTTCACCCACCTCTAACACACTGCATCCACCTGGACACCCCGTGCTGGCCTATTACCTGCCCTCGACCTCTTCATTTCAAACTGCTGCCAGGACATTAACCGCCTCAACCTGTCTACCCCCTCCCCCACTCCAACCTCTCACCCTCACAACGCGCAGCCCTCCAATCCCTCTGCTCCAATCCCAACCTCACCATCAAGCCAGTGGATAAAGGGGGCGCAGTGGTAGTCTGGCGCACTGGCCTCTACACCGCTGAAGCCAAACGCCAACTCTAGGACACCTCTTCCTACTGCCCCCTTGACCATGGCCCCACCCCCCATCACCAGACCATACAGAACCTCATCACCTCAGGAGATCTCCCAACCACAGCTTCCAACCTCATAGTCTGGAAACCCCACACTGTCTGGTTCTACCTCCTTCCCAAGATCCACAAGCCTGACCACCCTGGCTGACCCATTGTCTCAGCATGCTCCTGCCCCACTGAACTCATCTCTACCTACCTTGACACTGTCCTATCCCCCCTAGTCCAGGAACTCCCCACATACGTTCGAGACACCACCCACGCCCTCCACTTCCTCCAAGACTTCTGTTTCCTCGGCCCTCAGCGCCTCATCTTCACCATGGATATCCAATCCCTCTACACCTCCATCCGCCATGACCAGGGTCTCCAAGCCCTCCGTTTTTTCCTCTCCAGACGTCCCCAACAGTACCCTTCCACCGACACTCTCATTCGTTTGGCCGAACTGGTCCTCACCCTTAACAATTTCTCCTTTGAATCCTCCCACTTCCTCCAGACCAAAGGGGTAGCCATGGGCACACGTATGGGCCCCAGCTATGCCTGTCTCTTTGTTGGCTATGTAGAACAGTTGATCTTCCGTAATTACACCGGCACCACTCCCCACCTCTTCCTCCGCTACATTGATGACTGCATTGGCGCCACCTCGTGCTCCTGCGAGGAGGTTAAGCAATTCATCAACTTCACCAACACATTCCACCCTGACCTTAAATTTACCTGGACCATCTCTGACACCTCCCTCCCTTCCTGGACCTCTCCATCTCCATTAATGATGACCGACTTGACACTGACATTTTTTACAAACCCATCGACTCCCACAGCTACCTGGATTACACCTCTTCCCACCCTACTTCTTGCAAAAATGCCATCCTGTATTCCCAATTCCTCCACCTCCGCCGGATCTGCTCCCAGGAGGACCAGTTCCACCACAGAACACACTAGATGGCCTCCTCCTTTAGAGACTGCAATTTCCCTTCCCACGTGGTTAAAGATGCCCTCCAACGCATCTCGTCTACATCCCGCACCTCCACCCTCAGACCCCACCTCTCCAACCGTAACAAGGACAGAACGCCCCTGGTGCTCACCTTCCACCCTACCAACCTTCGTATAAACCAAATCATCCGCCGACATTTCTGCCACCTCCAAACAGACCCCACCACCAGGAATATATTTCCCTCCCCACCCCTTTCCGCCTTCCGCAAAGACTACCTGGTCAGGTCCATGCCCCCCTACAACCCACCCTCCCATCCTGGCACTTTCCCCTGCCACCACAGGAACTGTAAAACCTGCGCCCACACCTCCTCCCTCACCTCTATCCAAGGCCCTAAAGGAGCCTTCCACATCCATTAAAGTTTTACTTGCACATCCACTAATATCATTTATTGTATCCGTTGCTCCCGATGCGGTCTCCTCTACATTGGGGAGACTGGGCGCCTCCTAGCAGCGCGCTTTAGGGAACATCTCCGGGACACCCACACCAATCAACCACACCGCCCCATGGCCCAACATTTCAACTCCCCCTCCCACTCTGCCGAGGACATGGAGGTCCTGGGCCTCCTTCACCGCCGTTCCCTCATCACCAGACGCCTGGAGGAAGAATGCCTCATCTTACACCTCGGAACACTTCAACCCCAGGGCATCAATGTGGACTTCAACAATTTTGTCATTTCCCCTTCCCCCACCTCACCCTAGTTCCAAACTTCCAGCTCAACACTGTCCCCATGACTTGTCTGGACTTGTCCTACTTGCCTATCTCCTTTTCCACCTATCCACTCCACCCTCTCCTCCCTGGCCTATCACCTTCATCCCCTCCCCCACTCACCTATTGTACTCTATGCTACTTTCTCCCCACCCCCACCCTCCTCTAGCTTATCTCTCCATGCTTCAGGCTCTCTGCCTTTATTCCTGATGAAGGGCCTTTGCCCGAAACGTTGATTTCGAAGCTCCTTGGATGCTGCCTGAACTGCTGTGCTCTTCCAGCACCACTAATCCAGAATCTGGTTTTCAGCATCTGCAGTCATTGTTTTTATCTCCATGGCTGCATGGTAGTCAAGATCCTGAATATTCAATAGGAAGGAGAAACGAGAACGAAAAGGAGGCGGATTTGCATTGATAATATGGAATAGTGTCAGCATTTTAGTGAGAAAGGATCTCAGTTTGGAAGAACTATATGTGCAATCTGTTTGGGTGAAGTTAAAAAGCAGCAAGGAACAGCAGGACTTGGTTTTAGAATAAGTTATAGTCCACCAAATCGCGGTGGTAGTGTGGAGCATGTTATTAATCAGGAGATGAGAGAAACATGTAGCGTGGGCAATACAATTATCATAGATAACTTCAATCTGCACACAGAGTGGGGTACACCAGTTGAGCACTAAACTGTGAAGGATGAGTTTATGGAGTATTGTATAGATAGTATTCTAGAGCAGGTTGTTAAGGAGTGATGGTCTCTCTCAACTGTGTTACAGCACAAGCTTGCAGCTATTCTGATGTTCCATGCGTGGTGCACAGCATCAGTACACCAACGTGGCAATGTGTTCCATCTCCAGAAATCATAGTCATGCAGAAACCTTAGAGGCCTGCACAGTCATTAAGAAAATTAGAGGGAGTGCTGTTGAGGAGCAGGTTAGAGAACATGTTACTTTAGATCTAGTATTATGTGGTGAAAAGAGCTAATTGACAATCTTGTTGAAAAGAACCGTTAGAGTTGAGTAACCACAATGTGAAAAAATTGTACATTATGTTTGAAAGTGAGGTAGTTCCACTTGGAGTAAGTGTTTTAAATTTGAATAACGGAGGTAATGAAGACATGAGCCACAAAGATGGCAAAATACAATAAAAGACATGACTATACATCGGCAAAGTCTAGTCTTTCAAGAATTATTTACATGCCTTATAGCAAAAGATGCAAAAAAATCCAAGAAACAACAGTCAACTGTGGCTAGCAAAGGAAGGTTCAAGATTGGGTAAGATTTAAAGAAACAATTTATAATGTTTCCAGAAGTATCAGTAAATCTGAGGGCTGGGAGGTTTTTTTCAGAATACAGTAATGGAGGGGCAAGAAACTGAATGAGCTAATAGGGTATGAATGTATTCTAGCAAACAAATAAAAAAACAATAATGGACAGTAAAAGCTTTGATAGGTACATAAAAGGAAATATTTTGATCAAACAATTATAGATCCATTACAGGAGAGTCGGGAGAATCTATAGTTGGGAATAGGAAATGGCAGTGGAACTTAATGATTACTCTGTATTTGTTTTCCCTGAGGAAGGTGCATAAAATCTCTCAGAAATAGCGATTCAAGTGACTAGGCAGAATAAGGAGCAAAATAAATTAGTATTGTTAAGAAGATTTCTCTGAAGGAATTATTGGACTGTGAATTGATAAATTCCCAGAACCTGATTTTATATGTACAAGAGTGTTGAAGGAGGTGGTTATAGCGATAGTCACTCGATTGTGATTATCTTCCAAACTTCATTCTGGAATGATTCCTGTGGATTCAAAGGCAACAAATGTCACCCCACTGTATAAGAAGGGAGTGAGGGAAAATACAGGGAACTCAGACTTGTTAGTCTTTGATCAGTTGCAAGCAAAATGCGAGAATCAATGATTAAAAATGTGATATTAGAAACTTGGTTAATGAAGATTTGAAAGGGCTTAATCAATATGGATTTGCTTTTGATAAACTTACTGAAACTTTTTGAAGATGTTACTGAAGAAAGTTGACAAAGGTGTGTTAATGGACAATGATGTTTTTAAATCAACTGGCCTAGACATCTCTGGAATAGGTGAGTCTTGAACCCAGGCCCTCTGCACCACAAAAGCTCAGTGGGTAACCAATGGGGGGGGGGTAGAATTTTTTTAATCACCCTGTTCAAACATGTTATGATATCATTCTGTGGAGGTAGGATTTGAAGCAGTACCTTCTGGTGGAGAGATAGAGACATTACTGATAGTGAAGCCTTGCTTTAATTGTATAGGAACTTGGTTACACTAAATCTTGAATATGCCGCACAGTTTTGCTCTCTTTATCTCAGGAAAGATATTATCACCATAGAAGGAGTGAAACAAAAGTTCATTGGACTTGTGTCCAGAATGGCAGGACTATCCTATAAAGACAGTTTGGGTAAACTGGGCATTATAATCTGTAAAGTATCAAAGAATGAGAGGCGATCTCATTGAAGCCTACAAATTACTTAAAGAATAGTCAGGGTAGATACAGATAAGAGGTTTCAACTGGTTGAAGATTCTCGAACCAGGAGACACAATTTAAAAAAGAAAGTTATGCCATTTAGGTCTGAAAGCAGAGGATTTCTTTTTGCTTAGAAGGTTGTGAACTTTTGGAAGTTTCTACCACAGAGGGTAGTGGAGACTCATCACTGCCTATATTTAAGCTGAAGATTGATAGATTTCTCATTATTAGTCATGTGCAGGGTTTTGAGATGGGGTGAAAGAAAGACATTGAAATGTTTGATCCACCATGATTAAATTGAATGGCAAGGCAAGTTTGACAGACTGAATGGCCTACTCTTGTTCCTACCCGTGATGAAGCTGCTCCTTTAGCAAGGTTATCCAGTCCTTGGACTTTCTTCAGAGAGGTTGTAAACAACACAGACTCTGAAAAAGTCTGGAGTTGAAGGGTTTTAGGGCCAATTTGATACTAGCTAACGGATACTGCCTCAGGCAGAAGGCTTTCAAAAATAATTTTTAAAAACTTGTAAAATAAAAGAGAACAATTGTACAATGAAAGGAGAGTTCTCCCAGCTCAGCTTTTCTCTGGTTTGGTTTGGTTTGGATTTTTTTTAGCAGTAGTGTGGAAAAAGCTGCTGGACCTAAAAAAGCAGGTCCAGGCTGGTACTCTCTGTGTGACTCCTATCCTGTAAGACCGTGTGTTTGATTTTACCTTTTGTGCCAAGGGGTGTTAATGGGGATTGTTGCAAGTATTTAGAACAACAGCATTAAGTTGGGATGATCTGATGGGTTTTCGGATAGGTTAACGTATTCTTATTCTGTTCTTTCTTGTTTGTGTTTCATCTTTTAAATAAATTCTGTTTTGTTTAAAACTAAGCAGGTTGTCCAGCTGCACCTCTCCTGGAATATCCCCATTACACCTGCTTAAAACAACGAGCAAAGTTAGGATCTGGGCCACTTTCTTGAAATGTTTTGACAGGATCTGACCTGGTCTATAACACTATCCCAGCGGCTGAAACATCATTTCTGGGTTGATAGGTCAGTAGCTGAAATGCTAAACCCTGTCTCCCTCTCAGGTAGACATAGAAGATTTCATGGCACCATTTTGACAAAGAGCAGAAGAGGTTTCCTGGCTGTCTAAGCCAATATTTAATGCCTCAGCCGCAATGACTAAAACAGATTATCTGGTGAGTATTATGCTGCTGTTCGAGGGACACTGCTGTGCCAAGATTGGCTGCATATTTCCTACACCACAACAGTGAGTACATTTCAAATTTATTTCTTTGACTTTAAATGCTTTACAAAGTCCTAAGGTTGTGAAAGGTGCCACATAAATGCAAGTCTTTCGGTTCTTTTCGTTGCCTGGTAATGATTTAGCTCATATTCTATTACTTTCATTCTTCATCCTTACCAGTGTAATCATTCCCTCAGTGACGCTATGCAATGGACCCCCTCCCAGAATTCAGTTGTCTTCTATCTCTGAATGGCATGGACTTCCCCTCCACAGAGGGTGATGCGTGGATGGAATGAGCTGCCAGAAGACGTGATGGAGGCTGGTACAATTATAACATTTAAAAGGCATCTGGAAGGTACATGAATAAAAATATTTTAGTGGGAAATGGGTCAAGTGCTGGCAAATGGGACTAGATTAATTTAGGATATCTTGATGGCATGGACAAGTTGGACTAAATGGTCTGTTTCTGTGCTGTACAACCATGTGACTCTATAAGAGCCCTGACTGTTATTGCTCAAACTTCAAGGACAGACAGTGGCCAAAACTCCTCCATCTCAGACTAACCTGGAAGAATAGCACCTATTGAAGATGACCTACCCTTTAGACTGATGTCTCTACAGTATCCCAACTGATCCACTTGTAAACCTCGGACTGGTTGCTCTTGGTCTACTAGACTTCAAGCACACAAATCCCCAATTTAATTTATTGATAATCCTCTGGACTGGGTGCTGCTCAATCGTGAAATCCTGAAGTCTCTTTTTTTTAAAGGCTTGAGGGGAAAATTGCAAAACAATTTCTAGTCATTGATTCTGATTGTTTTTCCATTCTTGCTATACTTTCCAAACTTGCCATTGATCATCCACAAGGAGGGGAAACCTGCCCTTTTTTAAAATTCAAACATTAAAACAAACTCTAAATATGTTTAAATGGTGAAAATTGAAAAAGAAACAATGGTATAAGTTAGTGTTTTACCACCATTAAGGATGATATCTTATCATGCCTGTCAACAGGAAGCTTTTTATGGACTTGTGCTTGTTCTCCATGTGAATATTGACTTCAGACAGTAACTGAGAGAAATAAAAATCTGCTTCTGAATAGAAAGGGAGTGAAAATTAGAGTAACTAAACCATGGGTCTATTTTATATATCTCCTTATGATGATTTAAAATGTTGTCTAAAGACCAGATGCCCTATCTACCTCTTTAATAGGTGGCTCCTGCAAGCGAAAAAACGAACAAGTAGAAACATGTTTGTGCTTTGAGGAGGAGAACAGCAGTTTATCTAACCAGTCTTTATAGACAATATGGTGATTTCCTTGCAGTGATATAGAACTGGTAGCATTGTAGTCTATTTTTCATAGAATCTCATCCAGTTGTTTTAGAAACCAGCCATGTGTTTCTGCTCCATCCTTCGCTCATACCAATCTGCTTCACTATTCTATTACCATCTTACTAAACTGTTGTTTGTTATCTTCTTTTGACATCATCATTTGGACCTTAGGTCTCAAAGCTTTGCCTGTTCAGGGAGCTTTCCTGGTTTCAAATGTCACATCTATGATAATCCTATGTAGTACTATTAATTTTTCCTGCATCCTCTGACAAATAAAATGATGGAAAAATTGATCCAATATAAATATATAGTAGAAACAGCTATTCCAGTTCAAATGACTCATGTTAAACCTTTATTATTTTTTCAAAGTCAAGTCATCACAATAATTTGACACAAACTAAATTATAGCCATTTATATGTTGTTATACTGCATATTTCAAAGAATTGTCTATTGTGAGTATGTTATTAATAGAGATGTCCTTTCACTTATTAATTTTTTGATATTGTAAAATTTGTAGTTCACAAAATAAAGGAGATATTATACTCATTTTTAAACCTAAGCCAGTCTGGAGACCTCATTTAAAAGTAATACTCTGATATTTTAATTTCATGGTACTTAATTGCAAAATTTTGTGAGGAAAGCATTGTCTTTGATGGATGATGCTAACGGCATTCCAAGTAATTCACTAAAAATGTATGCTCCATAAACACAGAAGTTTTTAATAATGGTTGCCTACTACTTCATTAGCAGTATTTTCTACATACATAATACTGTCACTTCTTTTGAGAACATTTTAACCCCAGGGTTACTTCTCTCGCTGCAGCCTATTGATTCCTTTTGTGTTAGATTGTCAATACTGTGAAATGATTTTGAGGGGAAAAAGCCCATCCACTTCAGATGTGATGTCTCCTGCATTACCTAAACCACAGCAGAACAATGATGGACAACAGAGCTTTTCTACTCTCTGCCAATTCATTCCCCATGGCAACACGGATAAGAACGCTTGTCTGGAAGAGCTTCAAGCTGAGGCCTGGGATAATAAAAAATGGAATAACATCACAACAATACACTGATGAGTGAGAGAGGCCACAGATGCATTCAGACATCCACAACACTGTAGGCTTGATGCATTTAGTGTTTTGCTCAGTGTCTCTTGTATGTTGAGAGCAGGTAAATAGAGATTTTCAAGTGAAACATGTAAGAGATATAATGTAAGAGGCTGCATGCAGTCTTGGTTGGTTTGATACGCATACAAGCAGTTTTCAAATATATTGTCATCTACTTCTCCTAATTTAAGGTAACCTTTGGTTTTGCACTTTATCATCATCATCTAAATGTCTGATTAGTGGTTTACCAGTGCCGATAAGAACAATATATCCAATACAATTCATCAGCCAAAATGCACTCAGTTCCATGAAAGAGAAAAGTATTTCCTTTTTATCTTAAAGTTTGCTAGAATATTATCATGTGGAATTTGAAATTTACAAATAAAGGTGTTATTTGAGTTGCACAATAATAATTTAGAGATACGTATTTAATTTTTATGGCTTGATAAATAAATGATTTTACTACATTAGTCTTCTTAGCATGAGTCAAAACTAAGATTTTGAAAAGATATTTACTGTTGTGCATTCTCAGAACAGTCAGACCTAGTCACCTTGACTGTTCCATCTTATCGTTTTTAACCATGAATATCAGTGTTAAATCGATTCGTGATCTGGACACACTTTATATTTTCTGTGACAATTTGATCTATAAACACATTTCATGTCACTTATGTCTAATCTGCCCCTATTTCTCCCTTGATGTAATATATATCACAGCACCTCACCTTTCAGATGAGCAGACCAAAACTGTTTGCAGTAATCCAGATGCAGTCTAACTAAGGAATTTGCTGAGGATAGAGTATTCTCCTATTCATGTAGTGAATAGTTCTAATAATGGAGTACAATACCCTGTCTCCTTGACTCTATTATGATACATTTCTCTAGTTTGCATGCAAGCAATTGGGGATTGAAATATAACAGTCTTGGGAAATGTTCAGGACTAAGCTAAAAGATCAATCCCTATCTTAAAGGAATCGATATCCACAAATTAACTTTGCTTTAGAGCAGTGGAGGCAAAGTGAATAAGGAATATGTTAAATAATGGAAGAGTCTGTGACCAGGTTATTTCAATTTGACAGTTTGTAAAGGATCAAGGAACACGCATTTTAAAAAAAACCCAAAAGTCAAAGTCAGAATAGTCTAGTGAGCCCCTCGTCACAATCCAGCTAGTCTGGCATTTGCAGACTCACAACATACAACAATTGCAGCATAGGTGGGCGGAGATCACATCAGATAGAATGTCAATGTCTTAACTGTACATTTTTACATGCTCTCTCATATCATGCTCTAGATTCTTGGAACGAGAGACTACAACTATGAGGATAGATTCTCTGTCCGTGGAAGAAGAAGGGGAATCGAAAACAGCACAGCTTTTCACCTTAAACAACATGAAACATTACAAAACTATGATGGAAAGTTACTTAAGTTTTTTAAAAAATGTTAATGACTAAACAATAGGTAAAAAGATTTAAAGTTATGTATAAAGTTGAAAATTAGATCACTCTACATTGTCACAGACAAGCTTGCTTAAAGATGTTTTATCTGGAGTGGTGAATTGAAATTTGAAGTTAGATTCAGCAGCTGCGATGGCTTCTGTAATTGAATAGCCAGGTCTTCCTTTGTAGGTGCACTCTGTAGGCACAGCAGCTGCAGCAGCGAGTAAAGGTCCCTTTTCTTTCCTGTTTCTGTTGACATGACACTTGAAAACAGCCTGAACTTCTTTTCAGCTCAACAAAGTCTTTCTGGGTACTTTTTCTATGCAACTGCTTGTGTCGGAGAGAAAACCCAACTCCCACATGCTGTTTTACAGCTAGCTCAGCCGGAGCTTGTGGTTGGAATTGTTTTCTCAAGGTCATTCTTATACAGATCTAAACTTAAAATGGCTGTCATCCCAAACTGGCAAATTATGACTTCATATCAGTATTGGATTGTCTAGGCTTTGGGCCTAGGCAGTATTCATTGTCTTTTAGTTGAGGTAATTCATTTTAAATCATTTTAGCTATTAGTTTCGGTGGCTTTCATTATCAAGTTTCTTTAATGATGGCAAGAGCTATTCACAACTCCAAGGAAGTCAACGTCAATGAGTTTCTATTTACTTATAACTATCCATCAGGTTTTAAAAAGGCTGTTAGACTTCTTCCTGAGGTGTATATTCTTGTCAAAATATTAGCAGAATTTCACAAGGTTAGTCATGTAACTGCTGGGAGCCAGATTGTAAGATTCTCTGTCCATTTTAAAAACCAATTCATATTTTTAAACATCATGTATAGTATTATAATTATACAGCCATAGAAAAGTTTTCACAATAATAAGTGAATTGTTTGGTTCAACCATATAGTTACATAGGAATCGGTCCCCTTTTGTCAGAATCAGTGTTATCTAGTGTGTAATAAAATGCTCTGCTGTATTAAATAATGTTTCTAGATACTTTTTGAGGAGTGTAGTAAGGATAGATCCCTTCAACAGTGATGCATATTTTACTTCAGCCTGCATAATTTATTTAAACTCAGATGTTTTGTTAAGAGGAAACAGACAAAATGTTTTCATAATCGTGCAGTCTAATATAGTAGCAATACATTACAGATGCTGAAACTCTAAAACAAACACAGGAAATGCTAGAAATGAACAAGTGTAGCAGCATCGACATTGGTAGAACCATGAATAATGTTAACTATTTGTTTTGAATATTTATTTACTACTTTAGTGATAACAAATCATGGGCTACTGACAAGACAGCAAATGAGCTAATTAATATATAATAGTAATAATATAATAGATACTGATAAATATATCAAAAATAAAGATTTAAGATCTTTTGTCTAATGTTCAAAATTTCAACCCTACAAAAATCATTCTTAATTAAGTGGTTTGTTGAGATATTTTCAAAAAAGAAAATTTCATGTTTTTTTGATTGCCCTTCCAATGTATTAAATTTACAGAATTTTATAAAAGTTATATTGAGTGGAAGGTGAATATTATCAATGAACGCAATTTGCAGTTTTTATGGAAAAATAAGATTGAACATTGCAATATGGCTCCCAAAACAGAAAATATATTAAAAATACAATTGACATAATCAGTCACTATGAACTAATGACATTAATGTTAAATGAACAGAAGTGTAGGATGTGACTTTCAAACTCATGTCAAAATCCTTAAATCTCAAAGTTAAAATTTGAATTATCCAACTATTGTGATCCTACAATGTACTTTAGCACACGTCTTTTTGTTCAATCCCAACACGTGATCTTTCAATCATTCCTATTGCATCCACCAAATAAAAATCTGTCTGGAGCTTACTGCAAGGCTCCTCACACCCAGACCAGTCCAAGCATCAGGACATCATTTTCAGGAGGCCTATCATCTGCTCGACAGTGGCTGGTTGATGAATGTACTGTTTTGAATCTACATTCATCCTCAGTCAGGGGGTGTTGCATAATGGCCTCATCAGCCATGGTTGCAGGGGTTAACCCGAGTAACCATGCTTGCTTTTCTTTGGTGATGTGGTTGTGGGAAGACAAGGTATCAGTAATTGTACAGCTTTTATAATCTCCTGCTGTATTTGTGTGACATGACTTGCGCTACATTCATCAGAATAAGTTCCCTATGCCAGAGTTTCAAAAAGGGACTTCAAAGTGCTCTTTGTTGGAATCCTCCATATCCTACTGTATGGAGGACTAGGCTAAACCATCATTTATGAGAGATGTGAATGCTGACTGCTCACATTATTATGGACTTGTTTTGTTTCTTATCTTCCACACTTAGGTTCATTTAGAACTATGACACTCGATCCAGCTACAACTGGGATGATCATTGTTATTACTGAGATGCTATGAAAGCAGTGAGAAATTGAAGAGAAAGAAGTGCTTCAACAAGCCCAAGACCAGTGTCAATCTCCAGCAATGACCAATAGGTATGAAGGAGTCCTAGATGGTCCCCTAAGGATGTGCAGGAAGTACAGAAGGGGCAGAGTCTCTTGTTCTCGATGCCCTTTTCTCCAGAGGTGCATTGCTGCCATATATTGATGTTGTCCTGGGACACTGTCACTGACTTTGCGACTGCTGGAGTAGAAATTATGACCTGGAGGGAAGTGAGTGGTAATCCTATCTCAATAGCTGCCAAGATGAAAGCTGTGTTGAATTTTTATGCAACTGGCTGCATCCATGGAACCACTGGGGACTTGTGTGGGATCTCTCAACCCTCAAGCCAAAAATGCATCAAGGCTGTTATTAATGCAGATTGTGTCCAATCAAACAGCTTCATCTCCTTTCTCCATGACAAGCTCTGTGTGGCAACCAGGGCAGTAGGTTTTGACAACATCACTGGCTTCTCCAGGTGCAGGGCACTATAGCATGTGCATTGAGAATGCCATATTATAACAAGCTGACTTCATTAGTAAAAGCAGATTTCATTCCATCAATGTACAAGCCACTTGGAATCATTGCTATCACATCTTAGAAATCTGTGCCAGATACCTTGGAAGTTGTCATAGTGCATATTCTCATGTTCCTGCTGCATTTCAAAGGTTAGACATTAGATTAGATTCCCTACAGTGTGGAAAAAGACCAATTGGCTGAACAAGTCCACACTGATCCTTTGAAGGACAACCCACCCAGGCCAATTCTTCTACATTTACTCCTGATTAATGCACCTAAAACTATGTGCAATTTAGCATGGCCAATTCACCTCATCTGCACATCTTTGGATTGTGGGAAGAAACCAGAGCACCTGGTGGAAACCCACGCAGACATAAGGAGAATGGGCAAACTCCACATAGACAGTTGCCCGAGGGTGGAATCAAACCCCGGGTCCCTGGCGCTGTGAGGCAGTCATGCTAACCACTAAGCCACCATGCCACACATCTTACAAGGATGGTTACTAGGAGACTAGGGCTACCTTTTGTGACCAGAGCTGATAGCTCCTTTATGCAACACCCCGACTGAGCATAGATCCAGTGCAGCCCATTCTCCCACTTGGGCCACCATACAGCAAATGACAGGTCTCCTGAAGATAAGGTTCCGATGCACCAACCAGTCTGGGGGACCTTGTAATATCCTCCAGATAAAGAGTGCAGCATAGTTCTTATACATTGTGTTCTGCAAACTGAAGCATGCAAACAGGGTTGTGATGAACATTGAAGATCTGAGAGAATGGCGGCAGAGTTCCAAGGAGGAAATTTTGGATATTGAAGAAAAGAAAGGTTACGTTCAGTGTGATAGAGCAATGCAGCATGAGGAGCAGCAGACCAGACAGGACTTAACTGATGCCCAGTTTGTGTGCAGTGAGTATTCATTGACTGTACAATTTTGCTCAAAATGCAAGCAGTCCCTGTCAGTCCCCAGAAGAAAATGTACCTTCTTATTGCATTTTCTTTCTCTTGGCTTTCATTGCTGTTGTTCAATGAAAGTTAATATTTTCAATCATTTGAATGTTTTCCAACATGTGATACCCCTACATTGTTATGCTTTGCTGGCAGTACCTTTGACAATTCTAACATGGTTTGGGTGGTTTGGCTAGCCTGTGTAGGATACTCGTAGCTAGTCATAATAACAGTTGCTCAGACAGGATTGATATAAGAATCAGCCACTAAATGCTGACCCAGCCAGTGATGCACATATCCTACAAGTGAGTAAGAAAAATATGTCTACTAATGTGAGTTTCAATTTACAATGAATTGTCATCCATACCATCTGTGTGATTCAGATTCTTCTCTTTTTGTCATTTCCTGCTCACAATGTGCGTGTAGAAGGCAGGTCCTGGCTGGTAACATTTGACCTTGTGTGTAGCTATGTTTTAAAAAAAATAAGAGGAATCCCAGGAGGTCTTGGCAGTGACAAGTGTTTCCACCACCAGTGAGGTACATGATAGAGGGAGTGGAACACCATAGAGGCACTATATATATATAATGAGGTGAGTTACAGAGAATTGTGAGATAACTCACTCAAGTTCAGAGGGAAACCATGAAAGTTTAGGAAATTGACAACTTTTGCAAGCTTTTGCTAAAATTCACAACTTATTGTCCATCCCTGGTTGCCCTGAGAAGATGCTTGTGAACTGGCTTCCTGAACCACTGCAGTACATTTGACGTAGGTAGACTCACAATATCATTAGGGACAGATTTCCAGGAATTTGACCAAGCAACACTGAAAGGATAGTGATGTATTTCCAACTCGGGATGACAAATGGCTTGGTGGGAAATTTGAAGATGGTAGTGTTCTCATTTACCTGTTGTCATGTCTGTCTAGATGGTAGTGATTATGGGACTGGGAATTTGGGAGCCTTGTTTAATTTCTATAATGTATCCTGTAGATGGTACACACTGCTACTACTGAGTCTTGGTGACAGAGAGAGTGGGTGTTAATGGATGTAGTGCCAATCAAGTAGGCTGCATGGGCTGCTATTGTAGTTGCACATGGCAGAATATGACAAAATGACTATTGTGGGTTTTCTTTTCAACTGAGACAGACAATTGAAGTAAACTTTAACTGATGTAGCATTTCATATAGCTCAACTCATGGTCTTCACAGCCAGACAAGTCTTAGTAAGATGGAACTAGAATGTAAGACACTGATAAAGCAGCTCAAATGAAAACCATCTGATGAGATTTCTGATTTTTAGATGAAATAGATCAGGAAAGCTCGACCTACCTGAGATGAGACTTCTAAAATAATTACAATTACGTATTAGAGTAGACACATAATCGTACAAGAATAGAAGTTTAAATTTATTAGATATGGGAGAATTAAATTTCTGAAGTAACTTAACCTTGGATGCAGAGACGAGTTTCGATAAACACCCTTGAAGAAACTTTTTTCTCCATCAGGATGAAGACTAGATCAACAAAAGGGTACAAACAAGATAACCCCCTAAGAGTACCAAGAGACAAATAATGTAGCAAGAGGTACAGAAACAATTTTGAAAGAAGGTCACAATGACCTCAAGAGAATAAATAACTGCTGCTTCGTAAGACTGATAAGATGTTCTCACATTGTTAGCTTTGCCACAAAATCATAGCATTAGATTTAACTATGTATAACTTTATAAGTAACTGCACATTAGCGTTGATGTTATAAATATTGTAACAATTGATAGAAATTAATATCCTTTTTAATTTTCGGTAAGACCAGCAAGAATGGCCAAATTTGAAAAGTCATTAGTAATAAGCAAGTATACGATGCAGCTGGTAAATGTCTATGAAGGGACATAACAATCAGTGTTGGAATATGATCAGTAATTGCAAGAGTTCCAAGGATAAGGGCAACTTGATGGCTTAGTGGTTAGCACTGCTGCCTCACAATGCCAGGAACTTGGGTTCGATTCTCGCTGCGGGCAACTGTCTGTGTGGAGTTTGCACATTCTCCCTGTGTCTGCGTGGGTTTCCTCCAGGTGCTCTGGTTTCCTCCCACAATCCAAAGGCGTGCAAGCCAGGTGAATTGGCTGTGCTAAATTGTCAGAGGGAAATGGGTTCATGTGGGTTACTCTTCGAAGGGCCAGTGTGGACTTGTTGGGCCACATGGCTTGTTTCCTCACTGTAAGGAATCAAAAAAACAAAGTGATAGCGGGTCTGGCAAACATTGCAAGACGATGGGAGAACCTAACGTAGACTGTGAAGTTGTCTATCATTGATCGTGAATTTGCAGGATTGGATGTATAGGTCAGAGGGAATGTATCAAGCAGTAATGTCAATAGTGCATGTAACTATTATAATGTGGTATGTATAAATATCCTGCACTTTAGTAGGAAAGGTAGAATGTCACTGACCTCGAATCTGAGCTGCAATTAAGAGGGCAACTGGGGGCCCACATGAAAGCCAGACTTGGAGTGGTCTCTGGCCTCTCCCACACATCTGGTAAAGGAGCTCCAAATACAGATTGATTGGTGCTACTGAGCTGAAGGACTCAGACATCTATTTAAAATCCCTCCCTAAGGTTAGATCGCATGGAATACAGGGAGAACTATCCATTTGGATACAGAACTGGCTCAAAGGTAGAAGACAGACAGTGGTGGTGGAGGGTTGTTTTTCAGACTGAAGGCCTGTGACCAGTGGAGTGCCACAAGGATCGGTGCTGGGTCCTCTACTTTTTGTCATTTACATAAATGATTTGGACGCAAGCATAAGAGGTACAGTTAGTAAGTTTGCAGATGGCACCAAAATTGGAGGTGTAGTGGACAGCGAAGAGGGTTACCTCAGGTTACAATAGGATCTGGACCAGATGTGCCAATGGGCTGAGAAGGTGGAGTTTAATTCAGATAAATGCGAGGTGCTGCATTTTGGGAAAACAAATCTTAGCAGGATTTATACACTTAACGGTAAGGTCCTGGGGAGTGTTGCTGAACAAAGAGACCTTGAAGTGCAGGTTCATAGCTCCTTGAAAGTGGAGTCGCAGGTAGATAGGATAGTGAAGAAGGCATTTGGTATACTTTCCTTTATTGGTCAGAGTATTGAGTACAGGAGTTGGGAAGTCATGTTGCGGCTGTACAGGACATTGGTTAGGCCACTGTTGGAATATTGCGTGCAATTCTGGTCTCCTTCCTATCGGAAAGATGTTGTGAAACTTGAAAAGGTTCAGAAAAGATTTACAAGGATGTTGCCAGGGTTGAGCTACAGGGAGAGGCTGAGTAGGCTGGGGCTGTTTTCCCTGGAGGCTACGGGGTGACCTTATAGAGGTTTACAAAATTATGAGGGGCATGGATAGGATAAATAGACAAAGTCTTTTCCCTGGGGTCAGGGAGTCCAGAACTAGAGGGCATAGGTTTAGGGTGAGAGGGGAAAGGTATAAAAGAGACCTAAGGGGTAACTTTTTCACGCAGAGAGTGGTACCTGTATGGAATGAGCTGCCAGAGGAAGTGGTGGAGGCTGGTACAATTGCAACAGTTAAGAGGCATTTGGATGGGTATATGAATAGGAAGGGTTTGGAGGGATATGGGCCGGGTGCTGGCAGGTGGGACTAGATTGGGTTGGGATATCTGGTTGGCATGGACAGCTTGGACCAAAGGGTCTGTTTCCATGCTGTACATCTCTATGACTCTATAACAGTTGCATTTGCCTAGATGGTATCAAGCTTTTGTTTATTAAGCATTGTGGAGCTTCACTCATCCAGTCAAGTGTGGATAATTCCACCATACTTCGGATTTGTGCCTTGTAGATGATTGACATGCTTTGTGGAATCAGTAGGTGAGCTACACACTACAGCTTTCTTGACTTCTGGCCTCCTCTTGTAGCCACTGTACTTATCAGCCTAATCCGGTTCATTTTCTGGTCAACACTAATCACTCAGGATGTTAATAGTGGGGGATTCAGTGATGGTGTATCAAGGGTAGTGGTTAGGTAATCACATGTTGGAAATGATTATTTCCTGGCATTTGTGTGTCATGAATATCACTTGTCAGTCTAAACATGGATATTGCTCGGGTCTTGTTGCATTTCGATATGGACTCCTTCGGTGTCTGAAGAGTTGCGAATAATGCTGAACATTGTGTAATCAGTGAACCAAGACTTCTGTCCTTATGGTACAGGACGATCATTGATGAAACAACTGAAGATGGTTGGATCTAGGACACTACCCTGAGGAACTCCTGCATGCATAAACATCTCCTTTCATCTCATTTCTATGCAGATTTATATTTTCCCATGGACTGATGAAACTAGACTGTCTCAATTCCTTATTTAAAAGTTAAAGCAGTATCCTGGATGATACAAATTGCCAGCATTTACTGCCCATTACTAGTTGCCCTTGAGACGCTGGTAGTGAGCTGCCATCTGGAACCACTGAAGTCCATGTGCTTTTGGTAGACCCAAAATGCCAAAGGGAGAGAATTCCAGAATTTTGACCCATCGGTGATATATGTCCAAGTCAGGATGGTAAGTGGATTTGAGGGGAACTTGCAAATGGTGGTGCTTCCATGTATCTCCTGTCCTTGTCCTGCTCAATGGAAGGTTTGGAAAGTGCTGACTAAGGAGCTTTTGTGGATTTCTGCACAGCATTTAGAGAAAATACACCCTGCTGCCACAGAGTGCCATTAGTGCAGCGACTAGACATTTGTGAATGTGGTGCCAATTAAGCAGATTGCTTTGTCCTGGATGGTGTCAAGCTTCTTGAGCGCTGTTGGAGCTGTATTCATCCAGGCAAGGGAGCAGAATTCCATCACATCCCAAATTTGTGATTTGCAGATTGTGGCTTTGGGAGTCAGGAAATGGATTATTTGCCGCAGTATTCCAAGCTTCTGACCTGCTATTGTAACCATTGTGTTTAGTCCAGTTCAGTTCATGATAATCCACAAGATGTTTATTGTAAGGAATATACTGATGTTAATGTCTTTGAACGTCAAGAGACAGTGGTTGGATTGTCTTTTATGGAGATAATTATTGCCTGGTATTTGTGTGGCATGAATGTCACTTGTCATTTTCAGCCTGCTGTTGCATTTGAACACGGACTCCTTCAGTAACTTAGGAATCACAAATGGGGTTGGAAATCCATCAGCATCTCCATTTCTGACCTTATGAGGATGGTCATTGATGAAGCAGTTGAAGATGTTTGGACCTAAGACACTACCATGAGGAACTCCTGCAGGGATGGCTTCAGGCTAAGATTAATGACCTCCAACAGCCATAATCATCTTCCTATGTGCTAGACATGTCATCAGTCAGCAGATAGTTCTCCCCAATTCCTGTTGACTAAATTTTTTTCTCAGCTCCTCGGATATTGTTCTGGTCACTAAATCATTGGAAAGGGATTAGTGACCAAGAGTGAGGTGGAAAATGGGGGACCAAGATCATTCTATTCACAGAAATGTAAGTTATGATGACATTTTACTGTGGTTATGTATGTTCTCTTTATGAGTGAGGTATTTTTAAAAAAAGAACTAAAATTTTCAAGGTTATGATGGAAATTTGTGAAGTTGATCTAGTCAAGTTCTTTATAACAAAAATCTTTACTACTAGGAAAGAAATGATAAAAGTTGGAAATTTAAAAGTGAGAAGTTTTCACCCAAAGGTGAAAACTTTTATATCAAAAAAACTTCAAATAAGATGTTCAGTTTGACCATTCAATGGCCACTCTCGGCCTTGATGTCAAGGGCAGTGACTCTCATCTCACCTACACCTCACTATTGCACTTTGGAGCTCATCAACACCTACATTTTAATGCTGCTGTGAGGCTGTTTTGCCTGCAGGGATAGGGTTCGTGCAACAGAACATGGTACCTCACAGGGTTCCTAGCTTGCTGCCTTAGAACTCACACATTTTGCACTGACTTGGACTTTCACAGCATCCTCTGCCTTGCCTTGCCTTGTCTTTTAGCACTGAAAAAAGCTCCTTGTGGCATTGCTGCATATTCCTCCACACTGTACTTACCCAGATGACAACTTCAAACCTGAGTGGCTGGCAGCATCTGGTGCCATGGTCTCCTCTGGTAGTCTTTGGGAAAGACAACAACTCTCCTCTCCACCACCCTAATCAATTGGACCACCAGGTTCCATCTACAAAGTGGCTGGTAGACATGCTTCTCTCAGCCATGTCATTTGGAATGCATTAAGAGCAATGCATTGCTTGTGAAATGCAGCTGATGTATGAATACAGGTATTTATTCCACAGTGTGAACACCGTAAGGTCTCAGCACCAGCAAGCAGTAATATGGCCTGCTCAAACAACAGAATATGTGTTCCTTTGCTAATAGATTTAAAAAAGCCCTACCTGGACCTTGTTAGAAAACTCTTGAATCCTGTCTCTCATTGCTCCTATCGCTGGCCCAACCACATGAAAATAAATGTGTGATCAAACTAAGGAGAAAAGACACTATTCCACAAAGAGGAAAGACCAAAAATAGACTATAAGACACCACAATCTCCTACTTTAAACCTCAAACACTATGTGAATGATTGAGAATGTAACGAACTTAATTTAACAATATAACTTTAATACAAAAAGCAGAGAGCAGTGGAGCTTTCGCTTCTATTCTGAAAATCAAGCAGACTGGCATGTTGCAGACCAACATATTACAAAGTTTAGTAATTCTTGTATATTGAAATGATCTTAATTGCAATTCATTTATGATGGGTGTTTTTACTGAGATATCTGACAGTCACTATTTTTGCTGTCACGCATCCAGTTGTACAAATGCCTGGGACTACAAATCTGGTTCCAAATTCTGAAGAGAAGAAGGGCAGCTCTGAAGCATGAAAATAATGAGAGATGTATGATAAAGTAGGTTACGTGTTGAAAAATAGTATCTGTCTGAGGAATTTGTTTCCCCGAGTCCCAAAGGAGCTGAAAATAAACAAGATTTCACTTAGCATGCGTAGTAAGTATTATTTTGGTCACCAAGTCCTTGGAAAGGAATTATTGACCAAGAGTGACATGGAAAAATTTGGAACCAAGGTGATTCTATTCACAGAAATGTAAGTTACGATGATATTTTACTGTAGTTATTTATGTTCTCTTTGTGAAAGAGGTAACTTTGAAAAAATATAACTAAAACCTTCAAGGTTATGATGAAAATTTGCGAAGTTGATCCAGGCAAGTTCTTTTCAACAAAAATCTTTACGACTGGGAAAGAAATGTTAAAATTTGGAAAATTAAAAGTGAGAAGTTTTCGACCAAAGGTTATCTTCACATGACAAAAAACATTTCAACTGAGATGTCCAGTTTGTCCATTAAATGGCTTTCTGAAAAACTGAGTTGAGAAATGAGGTCCTTCCTACAACAGATCTTTACTGCCAACTTGATATAATACACATTGTGGTTTGGGCAATTCTTCATCTTCTCCTTAAGGATCAGATGACCACATTCCTCAAGGCATGTGTACAATGAATGCTGTCCATTGCTTTCAGTGGGAGGTAAAGCCAGGGATGTTGTTGGGTCGGCAATGGGATTTTTAAAATCTATTGTATGCATCATGCAATTCCATTGATAATGAGTTGACATCTTTCATATTAACTGCTGTTTCGCAGAATGGCTGGTGCAATAAAACACATTTCTTACTAGGCTTTTCAAGTTTTCATGAATAGGAATGCGGTGTTGTTTATGACATTTGCCATCTCCAACAGCAGCCACTTAGGTGGAGTCAATGGAAGTGTCCCTGTGTCCACAGTACAGCTTTAGCTGAACATCAATCTTTATCTGGCAGCTGCAAGATCATGAGGTAAAGCCTCTTGAGAGGTTTCCCTCATCAACAGGCATCAGGGAGGGAGTGTAGTGAAAGTAAGCCCCAGTTCACATCCTTGCATTTCATCCCCTTCACCCACCTTTCCAGCGACTCCCACTTCTTAACCCCATCCAATTCACCTATCTGCAGCAGAATAGATGTGGGTTTAAATTGTTCTGGTTCTACTCCCTCAGGATGTTCCCATGCATTTCCAGACTAGGCTGATGATAACCTACACCTGAAACAAGATTTACCTCCTAAGACAGGGGTGACTCCTCTGTAAATGGTGAGAGAACCAATGGGAGACCTGATGTAATTTAAGTGTACTCAGGCATTTAACACGTCAATGCTGAGCTTAGTGCTAATTAGGACCCGGGGGTACAAATCCCAAAAAGCAATTTCCGAGTCTGAAAAGTTTAGGAGTATTGTCTATTGCTAGTCATACTCCAAGGTCCAGCCTGAAAGTTGCCACTGGATCTCTGGATATAGGTGAATATGATTGGAAAAGGATGCCAATCACTGAAGAGGTGGATGAGGGTTTAGAGGCAAGAATGGGAACTAGTGTTTCTTTCAGAGTGTCCCCTTCCTGTTAATGAGGGAAATCTCTCAAGAGACCACGGATAACTTGGCAGGATTTACTGGGCAGCCTTCCAGAGCTGTACAAGTTTTGTTAAATTGTTGCACCCCATTAAATCACGGTAGAATCATGACTCATTAATAAGCCAGACTGACATCCCACATCAGGCAGGGAGGATTTCTGACCCTTACTGATTCCTGTTTAATCATGTATACTTTCCTGACAAGAAGTACTCCCAACTGATTTCCGCAGCTTGCCTCCACCCCACCTAAGCTGGCATCATTAAATTCAGTTTGTCATCTCTCTCTGCACATTCGTTTGTCAAAAAACTGCCAACTAATGCCATCAGAGGATAATTGAAAGCCTGAAAGTGGCCTCCCAATTCGAAAAGCTTAGAACTTGACAAAGGAAATGAAAGAGTTTAGAGGGAAGATCATTTTGTTGCCAAATACAAACAAGCTGTAGAGATGATCAGGAGTTTCTGACAATGAACACATTTAGTGAGGAGCTAAGGGTGCTTTATAAAAATGGAACAAGTCATGAAACACAGAAAGTTGGTGGCAACAGAAAAAGGACACCTGCCCTGTCCAAGTCTCTGTGTCAGCTGAGAAATGAGCCACCTAGCTTCATCCCACTTTCAAGCATGTGGTTCATGTTCTGCAGATTTCAGTTCTTCAGGCATCCCAACCTCCTTTTAAATGAGTTGAGGGTTTCTGCCTGTATAAGCCTTTCAGGCAAAGAGTTCCAAACCCCTATCATCCTCTGCATGAAAAATAACTGTTCCTCATCTTCCTTTTAATCTTTCTACCAATCACTTTAAATCTATGTTCCCTTGTCACCATAGTGGTGTCTCTCAGTCAGTATGAGACATGCTCATGATATCACCATAGAATCATATCACATGACCTGAGGGTATAAAGACATTGTACTCCACCTTACCTCAGATCATGACACTGTACTGAAAGCAAGCTTCTCCGTTGTATGTAGTAGCTTAATATTAGTTCAGACATTTGTGTTTGATGAATATTACAATTTTACATAATTGTTAGTTGGAGTAAAAGTCTGTTGGATTCTTCAGTATCACAATATCTACTCCTGGTTTTTTATGTTGCAAGAGATAGCATAAGCATTGTTGCATCAGGTAAAACACCCAGCTGGAGGTAACTCCCATCAGTCACTGACCTCTCTGCTATAGCCCAGTCCACTCTATCCAGCTCGTCATATTTTTGTATATATCAACCATCTGTTCCAAGAAGAAAAACCTCAGCCTACCTAAACTTTCCTCTTGGCAACATTATTCCAATGTCTATAAATTTCCTGTACACCGTGCCTAATATGATTATATCCTTTCTGTAATGAGGTAACCAGAACAGCATGCAGTACTCAAGTTGTGACCGAACTGCAAATTTAATCAATAATCTCCAGCTCCCTATATCCTGCATATCTTAGTTAATAAAAGAAAGTCTTCCATATACTGTAATCATTTTATTGACCAGTACTGCTACCTTCAGTGATCTGTAGACATTCATGGCAAGGTTTATTTCTTGCACATGTCTCAGTATTGTCCCACTTATTGTGTATTCCTTTGACTTATTTTGACCTCCTCAATGTCTATTGACATACTCTGCAACCTACTCTCTTGCTGTCAGCCAATGTTTTGTGTGCCTTGATTGTGCCCCCTACATTTAAGCCCAAATTTTAATACATAGCATAAACAGTCTTGCAGACCCCAATTGGAAGCAACCTTCCAGTTGGAAAAATAGCCTTCAACAATTACTCTTTATTTCCTGCCACTGAGGCAATTTTGTATCCAGCTTAATTTATTCCTTTGGATCCCACTGACTTTTACTTTTATTAACCAATATGCCACATGGGACCTTGTCAAAAGCCTTGCTAAGATCCATGTAGACTACGTCAACTGTATTACCTTCCTCAATCTTCATTGCTACTTCCTCAGAAAAATCAATTAGGCCAGTCAGGCATGACCTCCTCTTAACAACTCCATGCTCCATCATTAATAAATCCCTGTCTAATTGATAGTTTATCCTGTCTCAAAATTTATTCTGTTAATTTTCCTATTACTGATGTTGGACTGACTAGCCTGTATTGATTTGATCTTTCTCAAGCTTCCTTTTGAAACAAAAAGTCCAACATTAGCAGTCCTCCAATTCTCCAGCGCCATATCTGTATCAAGTGAGCATTGGTCAGATTTTCCAGTGTTTCCTCCCCGATTTCTTTTAATAGCCTGGTTATATTTCATCTGGCCCTGTTTATTGATCAACTTGCAAGAGTGCTAATCTCATTGATATATGTTTGACATTTCCCTATTTTACAACTCTTATGTCTTATATTTGCGAGGGAAGTTAGTACATGGTCAATAAAATAAGATGAAAAGCAAGTGGACAACTTTTCAAACTTTTCATACAACCACTTATGGTTTTGTGTTGCTTTAAGCTGGAATTTAATGCACATCATGTCCTAGATAGTTGTGGGGAGGGATACAATGAGGCATAGAGGTACAGTATCATGCACATATTGCCTTCCTTATTACGAAGGTCAGAGTGGAAAGGGTCAAAGATGGCTTTCCTGCTTTTATTGGTGCAGCCATGTGCTCCTGATGTGGGGCTGCCTGCAGCATGGGGAGTTTGTCCTACTAATTGGGCAATCTATTCTCAAATGATAGGATGCACTGTCAACTACAGTGCCTTCTAGGAAGATTCTTTTACTCAATACACTCTATCCTCATTCACCCAGGCCTTCCCCAGCTAGCCTGCCCCTTGAGATTTGAGGATCAATGACTGTTCTTCATCCTGTGGCCTACTACAGTATCAACAGTGTCCACTATTCTTGGTGATACTGCTAGAACTGAAGAAGAACTAGCCTCTTACCGAATGGCAGCTCTGGAAATCTTGTAGTGACCAGGTAAGTTACTGATTGGGCCAGAAATTTGAGATTGGTCGCAGTGGTGGTTTCTAACCAGCAGACAGACCCATAGTAGGACAAGTAAAAACAGTCCTTTATGTGATATCGAGTTGGTTTGTAATGGAATTTGGCACGACAAGTACTGAGAGGTCTGTATGAATCAATATTGCTACCAGGATCTATAGATACGGTATGCTGCATTTTAATCAATCTTCCTGTCTTGTTCCCTAGACATCATATCCTTGAGTAGATTTTAATGATATTACCTGCTATATGTGTATCAGTTATTTGCCACTTGAGTGTAATTTGTACAGCATTTGTAATGCATCCATTACGTTGTGACATCTTTTTGAATAACATGCAAGTATATTCATGTGCTAACTGCCTGAAATTCAAGTAACATTCAATGCAGTGACATCCATTTATATTTGTATTTACAACATAGTTTTCCTGTAATGCTCTTGTTCTACCTGGTGAGGAGGGGGAGACCAGTTTTCATCTTTGCCTACCTTTGACTGCAATGCAATTTTGAGTTTTTAAAAAGGTGCTAGATTTCAAATCAATATGTACTTGACGGTGTGTAAGAAATAAGCCAGACTGTTATTTTTCTGTTAAACATGTAAGGAGTTAGATTTACTGTTAATATTCACTAAGGCAAAAGGTTTTTTAAAAGTTTTCAAATGTACAAATAGTTAGAAATTCCTACTAATGAGTGGAAACTCACATACACAATGTTACAGATTATCACAGAATCCCTACAGTGTGGAAATAGGCCCTTTGGCCCAACAAGTCCACACCAACCCTCTGAAAAGTAACCCACCCAGACCCATTCCCCGAACCTATTGCTCTACAAATACCCCTGAATAATGCACCAACCCTACACATCCCTGAACACTATGAGCAATTTAGCATGGCCAATTCACCTATCCTGTATATCTTTGGATTGTGAGAGGAAACCGGAGCACCTGGAGGAAACCCATATAGACACGATGAGAATGTCTGTGTGGAGTACACAGTCACCTGAAACTGGAATCGAACCCAGGTTCCTGGTGCTGTGAGCCAGCAGTGCTGACCAATGAGCCACAGTGCTGCCCCGGTGTGGTGGTTAATCAGATGGTTAAATCAAATTCAAATTGCAGTTAAAAAGGAAAGTAAAGATTCACTTGTTGTCCAGATGTTTTCAGCTGAAGGAATCACTTTCCACAATAATGTTTGGGTGTATTCCTTTTTCTCCTAAAGATAGTGGTCTTACTTTAAGATCCTTTGTTTCCAGTGATGAGATTTTTTGGCTGGTTTACAAACCACAAACAGGGCTCAAAGCTTTAAGACAGGTTTCAGAGAGATCACTGAAGGGCCTTACTTTGTCCAAGGGCAATTGAGCTGCCTGATACTCCATTTCCATTCACTGTAAAATGGGCAAGATGGTGGTCAGGCCACGCGTTGGATCAATTTTTGATTGTCATCTGAAAATTGGAAATTTGTATCTGTGTTTGCCTTGAATTTGCAGCTACATTTTTCCAGTGGTCAGCAACTCTAGTTCCTTGGAAAAAGTAAATTCCTCACTAATATTAAAAAATGGATTTGAATGTGGTCTTGCTGAGATTTGCAGTCAGAGAAAATGCAGCACGTGCAGAAAAATGGAAAGCGAGAGTAGGCCAGAAAAAGAAAATAGAATGAGAAAATAGACAGGAGATTCACAAATAGTTCAACTTACTTTAAGAACATCAGGTTTAGATGATTGATGCATGAGGAATAACACATTGAAAGATCTGTTTTGAAAAAAAACCTTTATTTTTGAAGAGGATAATGGTGATAAACACACAGATGAGTCAATTCATGATTGACAATTTTCAGACCTTATCATCTTATGCCATCTCCTAACCTCCGCAGAAAGTAATAAACAGACTTTTGTCTCAGACAGTTCCATTAACCATATCTTTCTTTCAATAAATCATTTGAAAAGTTTGAGTTCTTTCAGAAAAATATTGACTGTGCATCCCATAGGAATACCTGTATGTTCAGACTGAAATCGTCCTTGTGATAAAGACCCCAAAAGAAACTTACACCCATCCAAATGTATCTGAGGGGGTTCCTTTCCTGAGAAACCCATGAATGTTGAAATTCATGAGTGTAAAACTCATTAAAAATTGATTAAAATGGTTGAAAATATTACAGATATGTGATTTTTAATCATGGATGTTGATTTTTGAGGTTACTTATTTTTGGGTGCAGATAGGCGAATTCATGATTTATCAGATACAGAGATTTTATTGCATTTCTCCCGAAAATAGAAAAATACTTCAGAAGAATAATACTGCAATGCATCATGGTGTAGAAGCTATTGTTAGGGCCAGATAAGAAGGGACAAATCAGTTCCCCTCTTTTCACCGACTCAGTTGGTCACAAAAAAGGTTTAAGTTATTTTTGCATAAGACCATACCTCTCCCAATTAAAACCTGATTGACTACTTTTATTGCAAGCAGTAAGGAGCCAATCACAAGGGTTTCCTGAGCTAAAGAAAAAATAAATGTACTTGTTAAACCCAAGCAAGATAATAAAGGCATAATGTCAACTGTATGACCATATACAGTCATGTGAATCCTCATACATGTACAGACAGATACAAAGTTAAATTAGATAGTTTAGAGTACAAAGGATAACAAAAGAATAAAGCCCTTTGGTTGTCGTCAAGGTATTAAGTATTTTAACCTGAGACCATGGTTATTTAGTGTCAAAAATTGTGGTGTTGGAAAAGCACAACAGGTCAGGCAGAATCCAAGTAGCAGGAGAATCGACGTTAAAAGCATAAGCTCTTCATCAGGAATTCCTGTTGACTGTCCTGTTCCTCCGATGCTGCCTGACTGGCTGTGCTTTTCTAGCACCATATCTTTTGACTCTGATCTCCAGCATCTGCAATCCTCACTTTCTCCTATCATGGTTATTTAGATCTTTCCTTGGACAGTCTGAAGAAATGAATGTTGCAGTAATTTTTAATATTCTTAGTTCCCCAAGTGTTTCTTCTCCAGAGCTTTTTGTACAGGAACTAGGTCTGTATGGAGACAGAGAAAGAGATAAGTTGAAATATATACTTCCTTTGTTTGGTCATTTGCCCAATAACAAATTATTTCCAGTGTGTTTTTTCAAGCTGTTATTTTCAGATGGGTCTGTGCATACCCAGTATTTTTCACTTGCTAGTGTCTACTTGAGACAGTAATGGGTTTTAATTGATCTAATTTATAGAGAATCACCATCTGCAACCAACCCTTCCAGTGAGCAATTTGCTGGTTCATTCACCTCCATCTTGGGAAGATTTGCATTTTATTTGCCTCAGTCAAACTTGCAACAGTTCCAACCAGTTTATAGTTCACAAATTATATCTTCAAAAATAAACATTTGTGATACTATGAAAAGGGCCAATCTTCCCAATGTCAGTTGTGGCCAATGTCCTAGAAACTAAAATGTCTTCTGATATTAATGCTCACATAGAAAGACACAGGAAAATGAGAAAATGAGTTTATTAATACCTGACTGGAAAAGATTAGGAAGATAAAGAAAAGAGACTAAGCAGACAGCCCCTGTATGACAAAAGTTGCCAATGAAGAATCCTTTTTATTTACTCATGGGATTTTAACATCACTGGTTGGCCAATGTTTATTGCCTGTCCCTGATTCCCTTCAGAAGTTGGTGATCAGTTGTATTCCTGGGCCACTGCAGTCCACATGCTGGAGGTAGACCCACAATATCTTTAGGGAGGGAATAGCAGGATTTTGACACAGCAACAGTGATGGAAGGCAATATATTTCCAAGTGAGGATGGTGGTATTCCCATCTATTTACTGCTCTTGTCCTTTTAGATGGAAGTGGTCATGGGTTTGGAAGGTGCTCTTTATGGATTTTATGTGTCAGTGGTGGAGGGATTGGATGTTTGTGGATGTGGACCAGTCAAGCAGTTGCTTTGTTTTGGAATGTGTCAAGTGTCCTGAGTGTTGTTGGAGCTGCACTAATCTAGGTAAATGGGGAGTATTCCATCACAGTCCTGATTTATGTCCTGTAAATGGTGGACAGGCTTTGGGGAAATCAGGAAGTAAGTTACTCGCCACTGGAGTCCTAGACACTGATCTGCTCTTATAGCCATTGTATTTATTTAGTGAGTCCGATTGAGTTGCTGGTCAATGGTAACCCCTAGGATGTTAATAGTGGGAGTTTCAGTGATAGTGATGGTGGTTAAATTGTCTCTTATTGAAGATGGCCATTGACTCATGTTGTGTGGTGTGAATATTACTTGCCGCTTGTCAGCCTAAGTCTGAATACTGATTAGATCTTTATCTGAGGAGTCATGACCGGGACTGAACATTGGCAAACATCCCCTCTTCTAACCTTATGCTGGAGCGAATGTCATTGATGAAGAAGCGAAATATGGATTGGCCTAGGACACTACCCTGAGAGACTCCTGCAGAGGTGTACAATAATAGTAATGGCAACCAATTGCCCATTCACTAATGTTCTCACACTTTGCATTCCTTAAGATTTGACCATCATGATATCTACTTGTTCACAATGCAAAAAGAAAACCATTCCAAAATTACAAGTTATAAAATAGACATTGCAGCAGAGCTACTGAGTTCATTGTGATCTCTGCATTGGGGAAATGAGGCATAGATTGGGTGACTGGTTCTCAGAATACCTACATTCTATTTGATCTTCCAGTTGACTGCCACCTCAAAATACCACCTTGTCCCCTGGCCAATATCTCTGCCTCAGGCTTGTTGCAATGCCCCATGAAGCTCAGCGCAAGCTGGAAGAACAGCACCTCATGTTCTGCTTGGGAACACTGCAGCCTCTGGACTCAATACTGAGATCAACCACTTTTGGAGTTGAGGCACTTTCTTCCATGTCCTTATCCCAACCTCCCTCCAACCCGATAAATAAACCACATTGTCCTTAAAGGTAAAGTCTCTCAAGGTAAAGGTACACATTTAATACTTCGTGTGTGGAGTCTCACAATTTACAGAAACCACCTGTAAATATGGTCTAAAATACAATCTTTAGGTTCAATGAAGAGTCCAGAAGAATGCCAGGATCAGCACCAGGTGTACCGAAAAATAAAGGTATCACCCTGGTAAAGCTGTAATACAGGATGACAGGGCTAAGCCATTCCACAATCAACAGATCAGATCAAAGCTCTGCCGTCCTGCTATATCCATCATGAATGTTGGTGATCAATTAGACAACTCACTGGCGGCTCATACAGATATTCGTATCCTCAAGAATGGGAGAGCTCAGCATATCAGTGAAAAACACATCAATTCCCCCCCTCCTAGGAAACTAGAATCCCTGATACTTAATCCTAATCTCTCCCTCCAGGCGCCCAACTCCTTTTGACACCTGGCAGCCTTTTACCCTCTCACCTACTTACCAACTATGCTTGGGATGTGTACTTTTAAATCAAAAGTATCCAACAGGATTGAGTTAATGATAGTAGACAGTTAAGCTACAAATGAGAGGACCAGGCTTCATTTTTATTCACATCTGCAATTCTGGGGGCTTCCACCAGGGCCACTCTAACTCCAAATATGGACAAAAGGGCTAAAGGCAAGAGGGGAAATGAGGATGTCTGCCTTTAACATTAAGGTGGTATTTGACCATGTGTGTCATCAAAAAGTTCTAGCAATACTGAGACCAATGGAATCAATGGAAAACCTGCCATTACTTAGAATTATACTTAGTACAAAAGGAAGGCAGTTGTGATTGTTGGAGATCAATCATCTCTGTCTTAGGATATCTCTGTTCTCCAGCCTGAAGCGGAGGGAGACAGCCAGTGGGCTGGAGGCCCGAGCAGAGCGGGATGGCCAGTGTGCCTGGAGTGGAGCAGGGACAGTTGTTGGATTGGGGACTTGTGTGTGAGTGGTCAGTGGCTTGCGAGCGCAGTCAGACCATGGGTGGAAGCCTTCTACATCGAACTATTGCAGTGTAATATTTATCTGTTTAACTGACTTTAATGTTTATTCTTTTAACTTTATTTCTTATTCTTCTAATTTATGCAATAAATTGCTGTAATGTACTATAACTTTTCTTCTTTATTTCTCTATTTTATATCTATGACTTGTACTGAGGTACTTTGTCCCTAAATTGGCGCTGTGAGGGGCACTATTATAAACTTTTCACTACTCCTGCATTTCTGTACTTGAGTAAACATGACAAGAAACCTAAATCTAATTCTAATTCTAACCTTTGCAGGGGTTCCTTAGGTTACAGTCCAAGGCCCAACCATTTTCAGCTGCTTCATCAATGACTTTCTCTCCATAATAAGATCAGAAGAAGGGATAGTCGCTGATAGTTACTCCATGTTCAATCCTTTTTACAACTTTCAGAAGATTCAGAAAGTCACTGCAGCCAAATGCAGCAAAACCTGCACTTGCCACTCATAGTGACAAGTACATGCATGCTTCACAAGTGTTAGGTAATGACAATCTCCAACAAGAGAGGACCCAACCAATTCCCATTGACATTCAGTGATTACCAATGCTGAATACCTCAACCACTTGGGATTACCATTGGGAAGAAAATAAAATGTGCCAAATAAATACTGTGGCTTAAAAATTATGTCAGTGACTGGAATTCTGTGGCAACTAACGCACCTCCTATCTGACCTGTGCCTATTCACTATCTTCAGGCAAAAAAGTCAGAAGAATGCTAGAATTCTCTCCCCTTTGCCTTAATAACTGCACTTCCAAAAACATTCAACAAGCTTGATGCCATGCTAGAAAAAGCAATCCACATGATCAGATCCACATCCATCACTTTCTCCATTCACTTCCTTCAACACCGACGTACTGTGACAGTGGTGTGCACTATTTGTAAGATGCATTGCAGCAACTGACCAAGGTTCCTTTAACACCTTCCAAACCTATAGCCTCTAACAGCCTGAAAGTGTTACAGTAACAGATGCATGGGGATACCACCACTTGCAAGACACCTTCAAGACGCACAACATTCTGACTTCAAACTATAGCACCCTCTCTTCACTGTTGCATGGTCAAAAGCATGTAACTCTTTTCCAAACAGCACTGTGAGTGTATATACAGCACATGGACTGCAGCATATCAAACAGCTTGTTCAACAGCAACCTCTCAAGGACAATGGCAGATGGACAACAAAATTTGGCCTAGCTAGCAAAGGCTATATCCTGTCGAAGAATTTAAAAAAAGGAAATTTTACTGGACCAAGTTTAGTGCCCAACTTACACTATGATTTGACCTTCCACTGAAGTTGATGGAAAGAAGAATTTTGCAAGGTGTAAAGTAGATTGCTAATGCCATCTGGCAGTTTTCTATCAGATAGACTCGGTTCCTTTTAGATTCATAGATCATAGAGATGTACAGACCCTTCAGTCCAACCCGTCCATGCCGACCAGATATCCCAACCCAATCTAGTCCCACCTGCCAGCACCCAGCCCATATCCCTCCAAACCCTTCCTATTCATATACCCATCCAAATGCCTCTTAAATGTTGCAATTGTACCAGCCTCCACCACTTCCTCTGGCAGCTCATTCCATACAGGTACCACCCTCTGCATGAAAAAGTTACCCCTTAGGTCTCTTTTATATCTTTCCCCTCTCAACCTAAACCTATGCCCTCTAGTTCTGGGCTCCCCAACCTCAGGGAAAAGACTTTGCCTATTTACCCTATCCATGCCCCTCATAATTTTGTAAACCTCTAAGGTCACCCCTCAACCTCCAATGTTCCAGGGAAAACAGCCCCAGCCTGTTCAGCCTCTCCCTATAGGTCAAATCCTCCAACCCTGGCAACATCTTTGTAAATCTTTTCTGAAACCTTTCAAGTTTCACAACATCTTTCCGATAGGAAGGAGACCAGAATTGCACGCAATATTCCAACAGTGGCCTAACCAATGTCCTGTACAGCCGCAACATGACCTCCTAACTCCTGTACTCAATACTCTGACCAATAAAGGAAAGCATACCAAATGCCTTCTTCACTATCCTATCTACCTGCGACTCCCCTTTCAGGAAGTTATGAACCTGCACTAAAGGTCTCTTTGTTCAGCAACACTCCCTAGGACTTACCATTAAGTGTATAATAGCTTTCAGTCTTTGATTGTATGTCATTTCATAAAATGAAAGTTTGATGTAATTTTACTTCCAATTTAAGGGAAGTACACATTTACTAATATACACTATTCAGCATTTAAATTCTTACAGTGACTCCAATTGATTTGGAATTACTGCTAAACTAGTCATGAAACAAGAGAAATATGGTTTAAAACTAGATAAAAATAAACAACATGAATTTGCTTCATGAATCTACCTCTCTGCATTCTGACAATAACACTGACCAGATGGTGGAGCAGTCAGATATCACACAGAGAACGGAGAGAAATTTATGCTCGGCAACTTCTCAATTGAATTTGATGGTGCAGACTAAACAGCCATTCACATCAAAATAAAAATTATTCAAAATATGAGTGTTAGTAGAAGTCCAGTACTGACAGAATGCTGTCCCAACAAGTAGAGATTATTAATGTTCATTCATGAATTAACACTAAATTGTGGTTCATGTCCACTGGATGAAGTTCAAGTCTAAAAATGTATCTGCATAACACGACAATCTGCAAGGATATTTATTCAATTCACATGAAGTATTGCAGTAATATACACTTCATACATTTTTTTTCAAAATTATTTCCTCAATACAAGTTTTGCTAATGAACTAAAATACCTAAAAAAGTCCCAGACTTGGTGAAATATAGCTTCCATTTAATTTAGAGTGCAAAGAATTGTACCTATTTTAAGCATTTAATTGCATGGAGGTCAGTAGGTAAATGAATTAAATAGTAGAAAACAGGTTGGACTATTGCTATTGCATAGTGAATCCCTTCTCTGCAGGTCTCTTTTGCAGTGGTTCCCTCACTCTTTGTCTTTAATTCAATAAAACTGCGGTCCTCTATTCACAATCCCTAGCATGTTGACTTCAATTCTAACTTTTAATCGTTGCCTTGCTGTGTACCAAATGCAAACGCTTCATGATCACTAACACCATATCACTATAATTTGCACTGAGATCTTCACATGCAAAAAAAATCCACTGATTCAGAAATTCCAAGAGAAACCCAGCAGGTCTGGCAGCACCTGAAAGCAGAGTAAAATGTTTCAGATCCAGTGACCCTTCCTTGGAGCTCTGCTGATCTGACGAGTTTCTCCGATAACTTCTGTATTGGTTTCAGATACAACAGCATGTTTTTTTTTCTCGTGTAATAAACAGCACCTTGTTGAAAACAAATGCCTCTTCTCTTTAGACTAGAAAGCGATTTTCCTGTACCAAATTAGGCCAATGGGCTCTATATATCTCTACCCTAAATGAAGATTGTAACAATAAATGTAACCCAGAACAAACAAGAGCATGGATAGCCTTTATAGCATGGTGAACCATGGTGTGCGGATTCCATTTCGCTGCCTCAGACCAAATGCTTGCACCACTGGATATCTGAATGTTTCTTCACAAAGTTTTAAAGAAGCCAAATCATACTTTAAGATCTGTACAGAAACAATAACCTCATGTCAAAATTCAACATTCGATGGAAAAGCATTTCAGACCTGGTAAGAGATATGCAGCAGCAGGAGAATTAGTTACATCAAGACAGGTATTGTCAGTGTGGTCCTGAACCAGGGTCCAGGCAGACAATAAACAAACAATGGAAGCTCTGTGAATATAACCAAGGCCCATAGTGGGCAAGTTCAAACCATTTTTTAAAAAAATGAAGCAATGCATGGGATGTCAGACCCATTGTAAACAGTCAGCTTACTTTGTGTGGTCTGTACTATATCTGTCAGTTGCTGAGTACATCTTATGTGAGATGCATAAAAGGATGCTTTATGCATTGCACAAAATGTCAATTTTGGCATATAATGCACGTTGTGCATTCCTATTGGGATATCTCACTTGGATGGAGGTAAAGGCTTCAGCTTTCCTCACAGTGTCTGTGTAGTGTGTGAGGTGTACTGCATAAGTTATCTGATTGAGGTCTGCAATCGACAATGTTTAGGTTACCTCTCAAAGTTTGTTGACATATTTGTGTGCCATGAGTGCAACTTGGAAAGCTTTGTTGCTTGGAATTATTACTTGGTCAGCCCTTAAAGCTGCTGTGGATCATTGTGTTGCAACTTTATGTTTCTCTGTGCAATTTAACTTGCTGCTCATCTTAGCTTGGAACACCTGTTGCAAAACAGAGCTTCCTTTTATCACAAAATGCTGAACACTATCTTGGTAGTCGAGACATTGCACTACACAAGATATTGGTGAGGCTGCTTTTAGAATATTACATACAATTCTGGTCACCCTTCTATAGGAAGAATGTTGCTAAATGTGAGCCAAAAAAATTTACAAGCATGTTGCCAGGACTAGAGAGTTTGAGTCATAGTGAGAAGTTAAATAGGCTGGGATTTTATCCCTCAAGCTGACAAGTGACCTTATATAAATTTATAAGATCATGAGGACCTTGATTAGGTCGTTTCCCCAGGGCGAGGGAGTCTAAAGCTAGAGGGCATATGATTAAGGTGAGAGGAAAAGATTTAAAAGGGACTGAGGAGGAACTTTTTTAAAGAGAGGATGGTTCGTGTATGGAATGAGCTGCCAGAGGACGTGATAGAGATACGTACAAGGCGTCTGGATGGGTATATGAATAGGAAGGGTTTCGAGGGGTATGGCCTAAATGCTGGCAAATGGGTTGAGGTCAGATTGGGATGATCAGCATGGAAAAGTTGAACCAAAGAGTTTGTTTCCATGTTGCATGATCTATATCAAGGATCAAGGATGTCTCAGAGGGAGTGCAGAACATTCTCAAGGAGGAGAGGAGCCAGCAAGAGATCATTGTACACATTGGAACCAACAACATAGGAAGGTAAAAGGATTCTGAAGGGAGAACATAGAAAGTTAGGCAGGAATTTAAAAAGGAGGCTCTCGAGGGTAATAATATCTGAATTACTCCCGGTGCTACGAGCTAGTGAGGGCAGGAATAGGAGGATAGAGCAGATGAATGCATGGCTGAGGAGCTGGTGTATGGGAGAAGGATTCACATTTTTGGATCATTGGAATCTCTTTTGGGGTAGAAGTGACAGTTGTACCTAAATTGGAAGAGGACTAATATACTGGCAGGGATATTTGCTACAACTGCTCGGGAAGGTTTAAACTAGTAAGGTGGGGGGTGGTGGGAGTGGGACCCAAGGAGATAGTGAGGAAAGAGATAAATCTGAGACTGGTAGAGTTGAGAAAAGAAGCAAGTCAAACAGTTAGGGTAGGCAGGGATAAAGGAGAGAACAAGGTAGAACTGATAAATTAAACTGCATTTATTTCAATGCAAGAGGCCTAAGAGGAAAGGCAGATGAACTCAGGGCATGGTTAGGAACATGGGACTGGGATATTATAGCAATTACAGAAACATTGCTCAGGGATGGACAGAACTGGCAGCTTATTGTTCCAAGATACAAATGCTACAGGAAGGTTGGAAGGGAGGCAAGAGAGGAGGGGAAGTGGTGTTTTTGATAAGGGATAGCATTACAGCTGTACTGAGGGAGGATATTCCTGGAAATACATCCAGGGAAGTTATTTAGGTGGAACTGAGAAATAAGAAAGGGATGATCACCTTATTGGGATTGTATTTATAGACCCCTGAATTGTCAGAGGGAAATTGAGAAACAAATTTGTGAGGAGATCTCAGTTATCTGTAAAAATAATAGAGTGGTTATGGTAGGGGATTTTCAAACATAGACTGGGACTGCATGGTGTTAAAGGTTTAGATGGAGAGGAATGTGTTAGGTGTGTACAAGAAAATTTTCTGATTCAGTCTGTGGATGCAAAATTTGACCTACTCTTGGCAAATAAGGCAAGACAGGTGACTGAGGTGTCAGTGGGGGAGCACTTTGGGGCCAGTGACCATAATTCTATTAGTTTTAAAATAGTGATGGAAAAGAATAGAACAGGTCTAAAAGTTGAAGTTCTAAACTGGAGAAAGGCCAAATTTGACGGTATTAGGCAAAAACTTTCAAAAGCTGATTGGGTGCAGATGTTCGCAGGTAAAGTGACAGCTGGAAAATGGGAAGCCTTCAGGAATGAGATAATGAGAATCCAGAGACAGTATATTCCTATTAGGGTAAAACGAAAGGCTGGTAGGTGTAGAGAATGCTGGATAACTAAATATATTGAGGGTTTGGTAAGAAAAAGAAGGAATCATATGTTATGTATAGATAAGATAGATTGACTGAATCCTTAGAAGAGTATAAAGGCAGTAGGAGGACACTTAAGAGGGAAATCAGGAGGGCAAAAAGGGGACATGAGATAGCTTTGGCAAATAGAGTTAAGAAGAATCCAAAGGGTTTTTTTTACAAATACATTAAGGACAAAATAAGGCCCCTCAAAGATCAGCAAGGTGGGCTTTGTGTGGAGACGCAGGAGATGGGGGAGATACTGAACGAGTATTTTGCATCAGTATTTACTGTGGAAAAGGATATAGAAGACATAGAATGTAGGGAAATAGGTTGTGACATCTTGAAAAAATGTCCATATTACAGAGGAGAAAGTGCTGGATGTCTTGAAATGCATAAAAGTGGATAAATCTTAGCAGGAGATATACACTTAATTGGTAAGGTCCAAGAGAGTGTTGCTGAACAAAGACACCTTGGAATGCAGGATCATAGCTCCTTGAAAGTAGAGTCGCAGGTAGATAGGATAGTGAAGAAGGCGTTTGGTATGCTTTCCTTTATTGGTCAGAGTATTGAGTACAGGAGTTGGGAGGTCATGTTGCGGCTATACAGAACATTGGTTTGGCCATTTTTGGAATATTGTGTGCAGTTCTGGTCTCCTTCCTATCGGAAAGATGTTGTGAAACTTGAAAGATTTCAGAAAAGATTTACAAGGATGTTGCCAGGGTTGGAGATTTGAGCTATAGGGAGAGATTGAATAAGCTGAAGCTGTTTTACCTGGAGCATTGGAAGGTGGGGGGTGACTTTACAGAGGTTTATAAAATCATGAGGTGCATGGATAGGATAAATAGGCAAAGTCGTTTCCCTGGGGTCAGGGAGTCCAGAACTAGAGGGCATAGGTTTAGGGTGAGAGGGGAAAGATATAAAAGAGACCTAAGGGGCAACGTTTTCACACAGAGTGTGGTGCGTTGTGGAATGGGTTGCCAGACGAAGTGGTGGAGGCTGGTACAATTGCAACATTTAAGAGGCATTTGGATGGGTATATGAATAGGAAGGGTTTGGAGGGATATGGGCCGGGTGCTGGCAGGTGGGGCTAGATTGGGTTGGGATATCTGGTCGGCATGGACAAGTTGGGTCTGTTTCCGTGCTGTACATCTCGATGAATCTATGACTCTAAGTACTTTGTTAAAGGATTGATGGATGTGGAGGTAATGACCAGTTCCATCTCAGCTGAACAAAAACCGAAAGAACTGCGGATGCTGAGGAAGCGTCACTCCACCTGAAACAGTAACAGATGCTGAGAGACCTGCTGTGCTTTTCCAGCAATCTTTGTTTTTATTCCATTACAGCTAAATTAGCTTTGGTGAAATCATACTCCATAGCTTTGTATTGACAATTGGTAACACGTTAGTCAATCGTTTCACCTGGCTGTTGCCAATATGACATTAACACAAACCTATGTGTGAGTTAAAATTGACGCAAACTTTCAGTTGGTCTTCTTAAATCTGAAAAACATTTGTCAGCATCTTTGCAATCATCAGTAATACCTGATCATTTTATTCCTCACCTTTTACTGTTCAAAGTGAGAAGATTGACTATCAATTATTCATCAGTTATCTGCAGATCCATAAAATAAAGATTGGTTCATTTTATTTATATAACTTAAATTCTGACAGAACCCATGTCTAGATATTTACTTTCTGTCTCTCTTTTGCAGCCTTATGCTATTGAAAATGGCTGAATTAGAAATTGTACTAGAACCTGGATTACAATTTTGAGTTTTTCTAAGTTTTCGATAGCTTATTGACTTTATAAGAAACGTTACATGTTGCTGTCACAGATTTATTACGATGCAGAAAGAAGTCATTTGCCCATCATGCCTGCTCTGACTGTATTATCTAGTTCCAGTCTCCTGCCTTGGTCCCATATCCCTGCACACCATTACTATCCAAAAAGAAAATCCAGGGCTCTCTTGAATGTCTCAACTGATCCAACCTCTGCTATCTTTCCCAGCAGTGCATTCCAAACTCCAACCATTTGTTAGTGTGAAAAAGTTTATTCTCACATCTCCTTTGCAATATTTACACATCACTGAATCTATACCCTCTTGTACTTGTTTCTTTTACATGCAGAGACAGCTTCACCTTATCCAATCTGTCCAGTCTGCTCTTGCTTTTTAAGACTTCAATCAGATTTCCTGAAAGCTACCTTCGCTCCGGGAAGAATATTCCCACCTTCTTCAATCCATCCTCATAGTTGAAGTTTCTCATACCTGAAACTATTCTAGTAAATCATTCTGGACTTTTTCCAATGCATTAGAGTCATAGAGTCATACAGCATGGAAACAGACCCTTCGGTCTAACTCATCCAAGCTGACAAGTTTCCCAAACTAATTTAGTCCCATTTGCCTGCACTTGGCTCATATTTTTCTAAGCCTTTCTTATTCATGTACCTATCCAAATTTTTCTCAAATGTAACTGTACCTGCATCTACCACTTCCTCTGGCACTCTCCTCAGGTAGTAACTGGGGCAGGATCATAGGATACAATTTATAGTAAAAGACTAAAATGTCATACAACTGATGTAATGTATTAAACAAACCTAAATTGCTGTTAAGTCTTTCATCACTGAGAATGGGGATGCAGGTTTTGATTGATTAATATGTAAATCCAAAACTTGTTTCCAGTCATATTCTCCAGATAACTTAAGGCTTTATTTTGAAAAAAAATGTGATATCTCAGCTCAGACTTTACATTAAAGGAATGAGGTTAAAGTCTGTCTGTATCCCAATCTTGAGTCAGACTAGTTCTACTTCCAAAGTAGGAATTTATAAAATATCATATGGACTGACTGCCTACAGATTGTGTGCTTTTTGAACAAAATAGAGTGTATCTGCAAATACAAATTTGCAAATGGAAATTCACCCCATAGACTTATATGTGCATATGCTCCGAATGCTTGTACTTTCAAATAGATCTGTTGTTGTATAACCTGTTATTGTGTGAGTTTTAACTTTGTCCACCCCAGTCCAACATTCCTCTGGCAGTTCATTCCACATATGAACCACCCTGTGTGAAAATGTTGCCCATCGGGTCCTTTTAAAATCTTTCTCCTCTCGCCTTAAAATTATGACCCCAATTTTTAACTTGCCGGGCTGGAATAAGACCTTTTGTTATTCACCTTATCTATACCCCTCATGATTATATGAGCCTCTATAAAGTCACCCCCTCAACCTCCTATGCTCCAGTGAAAAATCCTTCAGCTAACCCAGCCTCTTCTTATATCTCAAACTGTCTAATCCCGGTAAAATCCTTGTGAATATTTTCTGCACACTCTCCAATTTAATAATATCCTTCCTACAGCAGGGTGACCAGAACTGTGCACAGTACTCCAAAAGTGGCCTCACCAATGTCCTGTACGACTGCAACATGACCTCCCAAATCCTAAACTCAATTATCTGAGCAATGAAGGCACACATTCCAAACTCTTTCTTTACCACCCTGTCTGCCTGTGATGCAACTATAACCCTTGGGTCTCTCTATTCAACAACACTCCCCAGGGCCCGACCATTTACTGTGTAAGTCCTTCCCTTGTTTGTCTTATTGAAATGCAACAACTTGCATTTATCCAAATTAAATTCCATCTGCCGTTTCTCAGCCCTTTGGTCTAATTGATCAAGAATGTCTTTGTGATCTTAGATAATCTTCCTCACTGTCTACTATACCACCAATTTTGATGTCATCCGCAAACTTACTAACCATGCTTCCTATATTCTCATCCAAATCATTTATTAAATGATAAACCAAAGTGGACCTAGCACCAATTCCTGCAGAACACCGCTGCTCATAGGCCTCCATTTAGAAAATCAACCACCACCTTCTGTCTCCCACTGTCAAGCCAATTTTGTTTCCAATTGGCAATCTTTCCTTGAATCCCATGTGATCTACCTTTACTAACTGGTCTACCATATGAAATCTTGTCAAAGGCTTTACAAAAGTCCACTTAGACAATGACAAGTGCTCTGCTTTCATCTATTTTCTTGGCCACATCCTCAAAAAACTCAAAGGAGACACAATTTCAAACACAAAGCCATGCTGGCTATCCCTAATCAGTCCTTGCCTCTCCAAATGCATGTAAATTCTGTTTCTCAGAATCCCCATGCAATAACCTAACCACCACTGATGCGAGACTCACAGGTCCATAGTTCCCAGGCTCTTCTTTGCAGCCTTTTTATAAAAGTACAACATTAGCTGTCCTTCAGTCCTCCAGCACCTCATCCATAGCTAACGATAATACAAATATCTCTGCTATGGCTCCAATGTCTTCCTAACTTCCCACAATGAACTGGGATACACGTGATCAGGTCTTGGAGATTAATCCACTTTTATGCACCCCCTCTTCTGTAATGTGTGCTATTTTCAAGACAGAAATATTTACTTCCTAGTTCCCGAGCTTCCATTTCTTCCTTTACAGTAAATTGTGAATTGAAATATTTGGTTAGTATCTCTCCCATCTGCTGTGGTTCCTAATACAGATGACCTTGTTGATCTTTAAGAGGCGTATTCTCTCCCTATTTGCTCTTTGGCCCTTAATATACTTGTAGATTGTCTTTACGGCAGGTAGTTTTTGGGCTCCAGGTAGGCAGCATCTTTTTCCCTGTGTACTTTTCATCTTTTTCTTTTCTTCTTCTTCACTTCTTCATCTTTGAGGCTGGAGCAGTATCAACAGGGCGGTGGATATTGAACTACAGAAGCAATCATCCCAACACCCACAAATGAAGCTGCATCAGAACATTATTTCAATGAGCCAACACACACTGCAGCACAGAAGAACTATGCAGAGCAGAGGAAAATCACCTATACAGCCAGCGTATTCAAAAAGAATGGATACCCAATGAACACAGTCCTCCGACTTCTCAGCAACAAACACAAACAAGCAGACAAAACACACCCATAAACCCTAGCCACTCTCCCCTACATCAAAGACATCTCTGAAATGACTGCCAGACTACTCAGACCCCTTGGCATCATGTTAGCCCGCAAACCCACCAACACACTAAAACAGCAGCTACTGAACTTGAAAGACCCTATACAGACAATGAGCAAAACTAACGTCATTTACAAAATACCGTGCAAGGACTGTAACAAACACTACATTGGACAAACAGGCAGAAAACTAGCCACCAGGATACATGAACACCAACTAGCCACAAAAAGACATGACCCTCTCTCACTAGTATCCTCACATACAGATGAGGAAGGACACCACTTCGACTGGGACAACACATCCATCCTAGGACAAGCCAAACAAAGACACGCACGAGAATTCCTAGAAGCATGGCATTCCAACCGGAACTCTATCAACAAACACATTGAGTTAGACCCCATCTACCACCCCCTGAGAAAAGGAAAAGGAAGTGTCTTCACCACAGGAAATAACATCACCATGTCAAAGAAACCCAAACATATAAATAGAAAGCAGGAATTTTCAACATTGCTTCGCCTGAGGCCTACCGAAGATGTTACCTTGTAGGGTGATGAAACGTTTGGAAATGAACCTTCCAGCTCAGTGAGCAAACCTACATCCAAAATCTCAACCTGAGCTAAAAATCTTCTCAAAACATGTCAGCAGGGTGGTGGTTACAGGAACAGAATTTCTGCCAGAGGTGGCAGTGCGTAGAGCTTGGACTCTTGGTGACGGTCGGCCTGGAGGCTAGATTCCCTGCAGGTTACAATGTCCAGAGTGGGGGCTCCTAGCATTGGTAGGCCTGGAGTCTGGACTCCCACTGAGTAATAGTGTCCAGTGAATGTCAATGGACTGTGGTTAGATTGTCTTTCATTGGTGACGATCATAGCTTGGCATTTGTGTGGTGTAACTTTACTTGCTACTTGTCACCCCAAACTTGGATATGTCTAGATATTGTTGCATTTGAACATGGATTGCTTCAGTAGCTGAGGAGTCACAAATAGTGATGAATATTGTGCAATCATTGGCAAGCAACCCCACTTCTGACCTTATGATGGAGGTAATATCATTGATGAAGCAGCTTAAGGTGGTAGGGTTCAGGACACTACCCTGAGGAAATCCTGCAGAGATGTTCTGGAACTGAGATGACTGACCTCCAGCAACCACAACCATCTTCCTCCATGTCAGGTATGACTCCAATCACTGGAAAGTTTGTCCTCTGATATCCATTGATTCCAGTTTAGCTGGGGCTCTTTGATGCCATACTCAGTCGAACGTGGCCATGATATCAAGGGCTGTCACTCTCACCTCACCTCCGGAAGTCAGCCCTTTTGTCCATTTTTGAACCAAGGCTGTAATGAGGTCAATAGCTGAGTGGCCGTGACAGAACCTAAACTGGGCATCACTGAGCAGGTTATTGCTGAGCAGGTGCTGCTAATACCACCTTTGATGAGACCTTCCATCACTTTACTGATGATCACGAGTAGACAGGTGGGGTGGTAATTTGTAGGTAATTTTCCACTTTGCCAGGTCAATGCCAGTGTACTGAAGAGCTTGGCTATGGGATTAGCAAATTCTGGAGCACAAATCTTCAGAATATTTTCAGGGATTATATGCTTTGCATTATCCAATGTCTCCAACCATTTCTTGATATCACTTGGAGTGAAATGAATTGGCTGTGACTGGTATCTGCAATGCTGAGGATCATTGGAGGAGTCCAAGATTGTAGAAGATTGCTGGAAATGCTTCAGCCTTAGCTTTGCACTGATGTGTTGGGCTCTTGTGTCATTGAAGCTGGGGATATTTGTGGAACCACTTCTTCAAGTGAGTTGTTTAATTGTCCATCACAATTCATAACTAAATGTGGCAGGGCTGCAGAGCTGTTGAATGTGGGATAGCTTAGCTCTGTCTATTACTTGCTGCTCATGCCGCTTGGCATGCAAGCAATCCTGTTTGGTAGCTTCACCAGATTGACAGCTTTCTTTCAGGCATGTGTGGTACATTCCCTTGCATGCCCTTATGCACTCTCCACTGAAGCAGGGTTGATCCCCTGGGTTGATGGTAATGGTTGAGTGGGGGATGTGCTGGTCCATGACGTTAAAGATTGTGCTGGATTACAATTCTGCTGTTGAAGGCCCACAGCATCCCATGGATGCCCAGTCTTGAGTTGCTGGATCTGATCAAAATCTGTCCCATTTAGCACGGTGATAGAGCCACACAACACAATGGAGGTTATTCTCAATGTGAAGGCAGGACTTCATCTCCACAAGTATTGTGCAGTGGTCACTCCTACTGATATTATAATGGACAGTTGCATCTGCAGCTGGCAGATTGGTAAGGATCAGTTTGAACTTTTTCCTCTTATTGGTTTCCTCACCAGATTCCTCAAACCCAGTCTCACAGTTATGTCCTTTAGGACCTGACCAGCTCAATTAGTAGTGCTGCTGCTGAGCCACTCTTGGTGGTGAACATTGAAATCCATCACCCAGAGCACACATTTTGCTCTTGCCACCTTCAGTGCATCTTCCAAGTGTTGTTCAACATGGAGGAGCACTGATTCATCAAAATGGGAGGATGGTACGTGGTAATCAGCAGGAGGTTTCCTTGTCTATGTTTAATCTGAAGCCATGAAACTTCATGGTGTCTAGCGTCAATGTGGATGATTCCCAGGGCAACTCCCTCCTGACTGTAAACCACTGTGTCACCACTTCGGCTGGGTCTGTCCTGCCAGTGGGACGGGGCATATCCAGGGATAGCAATGGTGGTGGCTGGGACATTGTCTGTAGGTATGATTCTGTGAGTATGTCAGGCTGTTGCTTGACCAGTCTGAGAGACAGCTCTCTCAGTTTTGGCACCAGCCCCCAGATCTTAGTAAGGAGGACTTTGCAGGTTCGACAGAGCTGTTTCTGTCAATGTGTTTTCAGATGGCAGGTGATCAATTTGGTTTCATTTCTTTGTTGAAAGTTTCTAGATGCACCTGAATGGCTTGCTCAGTCATTTCAGAGGGCAATTGAGAGTGAACCACACCGTTGTGGGTCTGAGTCACATGTAGGCCAGACCAAGGGCAGATGGCAGATTTCCTTCGTTGAAGGTAGGACAATAGTGAGCCAGTTTGATTCTTCAAGCAATTGACAACAGTTTTATGGTCATCAGCAAATTTTTAATTCCAGATATTTTAGCATAGCAGGATTTGAATGCAGGTCTCTGGAACATTAGCTGAATTGCTGAACTACTAGTTGAGTGATAACACCACTAGGACCCCACCTCCTCTTGTTAGTGAGGGCTAACAAGTGTGCTTTACAAGTTAAACATTACGTCCTTGCTCATTTACTCTATGCCCCTATTAATAAATCCAAGAACACTGTGTTCTTTATTTACTACTCTCTCTACCTCTTTGACCATCCTCAATGATCTACGCACATATGCACCCAACTGCATCCACTCCTTTAGAATTGTACCATTCATTTCATATTATCTTATAATGTTTTCCAACCAAAGTCATCACTTTTCTGCATTCAATCTTACCTGCCACCTATCCACCACTCCACCAAGTTGACAATGTCCTTTTCAAGTTACACATTATCTTCCTCACAAGTTGCAATTCTTCCAAGTTTATTGTTATCTGCAAATTTGTAAATTGCCCCCTGTTCACCAAGATCCATATTATTCGTATATATCAGAAAAAACAAGTGTTCCAGTACTGATCTCTGTTTCCTATCCCTCTGCAAAATTTGCGCCCACTTTGCCACTGTCCCTTTTATATTATGATTTGCAACTTTCCTCACAAGTTTTTTTGTGAGGCACTATATCAAATGCCTTCTAGAAATCCATGTATACCACCTCATAAGCATTACCATCATCAATCTTTTCAAAATCTCTTAAAAAATTCCAACACATTAATTAAACACCATGTCCCCTTTAAAAATCTAAACTGGCTGTTCCTAATTAGTGCACCTATTCCACATGACCACTGACTCTATCCCATATAATTGATTCCAAAAGACTTCTCACTAATGACATTGAACTAACTGATCTGTCATTACCAGGATTAACTTTCCAACTCATTTTGAACAAGGCCTAATGCTGAAAGTCCTGCAGTCTTCTGACACTTCCCTGGAGTCCAGGGAAAACTAAACTATTATGGCCAGTTCCTGCAATTTTTACCCTCACTTTCTTCAAAATCATTGGATGCATCCTTGTTATGCAGGCTTGGAATAGCAGGCTTTTGCCTGGAAATGGATTCATGCCAAAAATGGAATGATGAGGTTGTGTGGGCTTTTTGTTACTTTCATGCTAATTTGGAAGAAAATTGCAGAATTGTCTGATATCTACATATAGGTAAGCTTTTTTTAAAAATGAAGAAAATTTTGGTTTAGTGCTTTTTAACATATATTCAATTCTAGAAGTGCTATGGAACTGTCCTCTGGAGGTCCACCTATCTGCCACTTTTCTCGAAATGAGATTAGCAGCAACCTCCCATGTTCATTTTTCTTTCTTGTTAAAGAGCAGGAGTGAGGTAGAATACATACTATGCTTTAGTACAGATTTGTAACCTTTGGCTTTCATTATAATTGTTCAGCTCTGAATTCAGAATGTTAGGGAAACATTGTTTTGACAACTGCCACAATGCTGTCATGTTTTCAGATTTTAGTGTCCACTTACTGCCACTAACTAGCTGTTATGACTAACTTTTAGTACTGATGTGCTGTCATCATGATGCTGTTTGTGGTTTTCTTTTTAGGTTGGTCCATATAGCATATACCACAGATTGTCAGTTCTTCTCAAGTCAGTAGCTTATTTCCAACTCAAACAATTAACAAAGCTATGATAGCCAAGACTTACAAACATAGTCTGGGATCTATACTCGCTGATGTTACTGTACATTACACACTCATACAGCTGACTGACTACACTGACTCCATGATTTAGAGAGATTGAAGATGAGGTGGATTCTTTTATACTGCAACACCACATGTTATGATGTCATGTAGCTAGTTTGGCATCTATGCCATATTACAACAGACATGAGAAATGTGACATAAATGCAATTCTTTCATTTTAACTGAAGTATAAATCACTGGGAACCACCATAACATTCTGGGGTAACCATTGATCAGAAACCTAATTAAACAAGACATGAATACTATGCTCACAACAGGAAGTCAAAGCTGATAGTTCTACAATGAATAACTCATCTCTTGACTCCTTAAAACTTGTAAACCATCTACAAGGCAATGACACCATGAGTATTATAATTTGCATGGATCGGTACATGACCAACTACGCTTAAGAGTTGTATCATGCAGATTGAAAAGTGAAAGAACTCCTCGAAGACTTATCTTGTCACCAAGTCATTCTTTAGTGACGTGTGGAGAATCCTCAACACTGATCCAGCTTCCTCAGAGTGAGCAGAATTCCTGACACTCCTGTTTATCTTTTTTTTTTAACCCCTGTTTTTTTTTATTCCCCCACACTACCGCTTAACTGTGGTAGTGCTTACTTTCCCCAGCACCCATGTTGTGCATGTACAGATGTGAGACACAGTGAGAGACACAAGGTGCACAAATCTTTTTTCGGTTTCCACCACGAGGAAGAAAGGAAACACTCGAGTGGCCAGTACCAAGCAGGGCCCTTCACATCGAACAGTGAAGGGGAGGGCAGGGATTAAATCAAAATAGAATTGGAGGGGGAAATAATACACTCCACTCCCTGCGGCGCCCACCTCTCCCTGAACAACTCCAGGGTGTTGGTGGACACCGTATGCTCCCTCTCCAAGGACACCCGGGCTCTAACGTAACCGCGGAAGAGGGGCAGGCAGTCGGCCCTAACGACCCCCTCCATGGCCCGCTGCCTGGACCTGTTGATGGCCAGTTTAGCCAGGCCCAGGAGCAGACCCACGAGGAGGTCCTCGGACCTGCCCTCCCTCCTCCGTACCGGGTGCCCGAAGATCAGGAGCGTGGGACTGAAGTGCAACCAAAAGCAGAGGAGAGGTTTTTTAAGAAAATCAAAAAGGGAGTGCAAACGCCCACACCCAATATATACATGGTCCACGGACTCCAAAGCATCACAGAACAAACAGTTGGGCTGGGAGTCCGTGAACCACCGCAATCTGCGGTTGCAGGGAACTGCTGCGTGCAGCACCCTCCACACCAGATCCCTGAGAGAAAGGGGGAGGACTCCCATGTAGAGAGCCCTCCACTGGGGATCTCCACCGCCCGGTGGCAAATGGGCACGCCTTGGCGTGCCCGGAAGGTGGATGAGGGAGAAGAGGTGGACGGTGTGCAGCAGCAGTCGATACAGGACCTGCCTTTTTACATCCTTAAAAGGGACAAAATTAAAATTCCGGAGGCAGCTCAGGTTGTGGGGCACAGGCTCCCGCGGGAAGTACGGGACCTTGGGGCCAATGGGAAATTCCGTCCGGGCTGGGGTGAGCGCGGACGGGATCCCACCGCACACCTGAGCGTCCTCCAACTGGTGCACTACGTCGGGTCCGAGCACTGCCGTTTTAAGGCGTCGGATAGCGGCGGCCACGTACCGGACGTCTACCGCTGCCCTGCTCGCTATGTCCTGCGGCAGCGTCCAGCCCAGGCCCCCGGCACCCAGCACGTCCCCGACCCTGGTCACCCTCGCCACCACGGCCCTCCTCTCTGAAAGCCACTTGAACCTGTGAGTACGGAGGTGCGGATTCCTGAGCAACGGCTCCCTGACGACAGCCGCTACTCCAGCTGGAGGGTAGGCACGACGCGATTCGACCATGTTCCAGACAGTGATCAGGTCCTGGTAAAAGACAGGCAGCATCTTGAGGGTGACACTCCTGTTTATTTTTTTTTCAGTGGTGGAGGTCCTGGGGAGGGGCCCCAAGGCAAGTCCCAGGCAGCAACAGGGACAATCCCCTTCAAGAAGGAGTCCTTACACGTGCACTCACACTGATCTAATTCTCAAAAGGGAAAACACCTGAGTGGGCAGTGACAAGCAGTGGCCCTTCGCATCAAAAGGCAGTGCTGTGTACACTCTCGTTTATTTTTTTCTTCTTCTTTCTACTGCCTAACTGCGGTAGTGCTTATTTTTTCCCCAGCACCCATGGTGTGTGTGTGTGTGTGTAGGTGTGAGACACAGTGAGAGACACAAGGTGCATGAATCTTTATTCAATTTCCATCACCAGCAAGATAGGAAAACACCCGAGTGGCCAGTGACAGGCACTGCCCTTCAAACCACAGGGCAATGCTGTGTGATCAAAACAGTGAAGGGGAGGGTAGGGACTAAATCAAAATAGAGTTGGAGGGAGAAATAATACACTCCACTCCCTGTGGTGCTCACCTCTCCCTGAACAACTCCAGGGTGTTGGTGGACACCGCGTGCTCCTTCTCCAAGGACACCCGGGCTCTAATGTAACTGCAGAAGAGGAGCAGGCAGTCGGCCCTAACGACCCCCTCCATGGCCCGCTGCCTGGACCTGTTGATGGCCAGTTTGGCCAGGCCCAGGAGTAGACCCATGAGGAGGTCTTCGGACCTGCCCTCCCTCCTCCGTACCAGGTGCCCGAAGATCAGGAGCGTGGGACTAAAGTGCAACCAAAAGCAGAGGAGAAGGTTTTTAAGAAAATCAAAAAGGGAGTGCAAACGCCCACACCCAATATATACATGGTCCACGGACTCCACAGCACCACAGAACAAGCAGTTGGGCTGGGAGTCTGGGAACCACCGCAATCTGCGGTTGCAGGGGACTGCTGCGTGCAGCACCCTCCACCCCAGATCCCCGAGAGAAAGGGGGAGGACTCCCGCGTAGAGAGCCCTCCACTGGGGATCTCCACCGCCCGGTGGCAAATGGGCACGCCAAGGCGTGTCCGGACGGTGGGTGAGGGAGAAGAGGTGGACGGTATGCAGCAGCAGTCTATATAGGGCCTTCCTTTTTATATCCTTTAAGGGGACAAAATTAAAATTCCGGAGGCGGCTCAGGCTGTGGGGCACAGGCTCCCGCGGGAAGTACGGGACCTTGGGGCCAATGGGAAATTCCATCCGGGCTGGGGTGAGCGTGGACGGGATCCCACCGCACACCTGAGCGTCCTCCAACTGGTGCACTACGTCGGGTCCGAGCACCGCCGTTTTAAGGCGTCAGATGGCGGTGGCCACGTACCGGACGTCTACCGCTGCCCTGCTCGCTATGTCCTGCGGCAGCGTCCAGCCCAGGTCCCCGGCACCCAGCACGTCCCCGACCCTGGTCACCCTCGCCACCACGGCCCTCCTCTCTGAAAGCCACTCGAACCCGCGAGTACGGCGGTGCGGATTTCTGAGCAACGGCTCCCTGACGACAGCCGCTACTCCAGCTGGAGGGTAGGCACGACGCGATTCGACCATGTTCCAGACAGTGATCAGGTCCTGGTAAAAGACAGGCAGCATCTTGAGGGCGACACTCCTGTTTTTTTTTCTTTTTCTTTTCTTTTTTTTACCCATGGTGTGTGTGTGCAGGTGTGAGACACAGTGAAAGACACAAAGTGCATGAATCTTTATTCAATTTCCACCACCAGAAGATAGGAAAACACCCAAGTGGCCAGTGACAAGCACTGCCCTTCAAACCAAAGGGCAATGCTGTGTGATCAAAAAGGTGAAAGGGAGGGTAGGGATTAAATCAAAATAGAGTTGGACGGGGAAATAATACAGTCCACTCCCTGCGGCGCCCACCTCTCCCTGAACGACTCCAGGGTGTTGGTGGACACCGCGTGCTCCTTCTCCAAGGACACCCAGGCTCTAACGTAGACACTCCTGTTTATTTTTTTTTCATTTTTTTTCCCATGGTGTGTGTGTGTGTAGGTGTGAGACACAGTGAAAGGCACAAAGTGCACGAATCTTTATTCAATTTCCACCACCAGGAATATATGAAAATCACCCGAGTGGCCAGTGACAAGCACTGCCCTTCACATCAAAGGGCAATGCTGTGTGATCAAAACAGTGAAGGGGAGGGTAGGGACTAAATCAAAATAGAGTTAGAGGGAGAAATAATGCACTCCACTCCCTGCGGTGCCCACCTCTCCCTGAACGACTCCAGGGTGTTGGTGGACACCGCATGCTCCTTCTCCAAGGACACCCAGGCTCTAACGTAGACACTCCTGTTTATTTTTTTGAAGCTTATATGGTGTTTATTTGGATACAAATCAGACTACTTGTAGACATTAGATTTAGTGATGGTGCTTGACAAATCTCAATATTTCCCCTAGAACTCCGTTGCCACTATGCTCCAAAATGTAGTGCTAATTCTGTAAATGCTTGGCAAAACCCAACAAGACACAAAAGCATTAACACTGAAGCATAAACACAGCCTAGAAAACAAGACACATCATGCTTGCAATTGCTGCAAAATTTGTAATGAAAATCATCAAAAGGTCTTTTTGTGTAAGTGTGTGCGTGTGTTTTGTTTTACGAATCTGTGGAATGAAGCTTTGGAACCATCAGGACATTCAATTGTGTACTGTTATCACCAAATGGATGTGGCAGATATCTGAAACAACAAGATGAAGGTTGTGCATGAGGTTCCAGTCAACACTGACAAAAATGCAGTAAATTAGTATTGTGGACAAACAACACTGGCTGCCCGCCAGACAAACATTTACAACACAGTTAGCAGTGAAGCCTATATAATCGCAGTGCAAATAAGTCAAATCCAAAAGATGCCAGTTAAGCCTTTGGCTTTAGTAAACTGCTTTTATGTCATCAGTCCACTCTGGGTGCTGTTGCTTCACAGCACATGCACATTATGGTGGAGGAGGAGCAGGAGGATATGCTGAAGGCTGGGGATGGGCTAGTTGGGATGCTGCACACTGAAGCGCTGGCTGGACTGGCGGAGGTGGTGGTAGTGGCAGCTGAACCACTGTCTGTGTGTTTGGGGAGGGCGGAGGTGTCGGGCGTTTGAATTTGTCAGGGCTGTTGCTTCTTCTTGGGGAAGGCCTCGCAATACCATGTGAAGTTCCCATATGCTGTACATGAAGACCAGGTGATGTGTAATAGGACATTCCAGCATGAGTCAAAGTAGTAGGAGGAGTGAAACCAACACTGTGGCTTGCATAAGATAGTCCAGGAGATATAGGCCTGCTGGAACTCGGAGATGGCGTGTAAGGGATTGGACTGGATACAGTGCGAGGTCCAAGTCCCTGTGCAGACATCTCATTAAAATATCTTTCATCATCCATTTCTAAGCTAGACTCTCTTTCTGACAACTGTGTGCAAAGGGCATCTCTCCTTTCCATTTCTCTCTGGAGTTTTCGCTGGAGCCTCCGATTCTCTTCCCTGACACTCCTGTTTTTTTTTCTTTCTATTGTTTCCTTTTACCCCCACACTACTGCCTAACTGCGGTAGTGCTTATTTTTTCCCCAGCACCCGTGGTGTGTGTCTGTGCAGGTGTGAAACACAGTGAAGGACACAAAGTGCACAAATCTTTATTCAATTTCCACCAACAGGAAGATAGGAAAAACACCCGAGTGGCCAGTGACAAGCACTGCCCTTCACATCAAAGGGCAATGCTGTGTGAGCAAAACAGTGAAGGGGAGGGTAGGGACTAAATCAAAATAGAGTTGGAGGGAGACACTCCTGTTTATTTTTTTAATTTTTTTTTTTCTCTTTTTTATATTTAACCCCCACACTACCGCCTAAGTGCGGTAGTGCTTATTTTTATTCCCCAGCACCCATAGTGTGTGTGTGTGTGCAGGTGTGAGACACAGTGAAAAGACACAAAGTGCACGAATCTTTATTCAATTTCCACCACCAGGAAGATAGGAAAGACACCCGAGTGGCCAGTGACAAGCACTGCCCTTCAAACCACAGGGCAATGCTGTGTGAGCAAAACAGTGAAGGGGAGGGTAGGGACTAAATCAAAATAGAGTTGGAGGGAGACACTCCTGTTTATTTTTTTTTTATTTTTTTTTATTTTTTTTTTAGGTGTGAGACACAGTGAAAGACACAAAGTGCACAAATCTTTATTCAATTTCCACCACCAGGAAGATATGAAAAACACCTGAGTGGCCAGTGACAAGCACTGCCCTTCAAACCACAGGGCAATGCTGTGTGAGCAAAACAGTGAAGGGGAGGGTAGGGACTAAATCAAAATAGAGTTGGAGGGAGACACTCCTGTTTATTTTTTTTTTCTTTTTATTTTATTTTTTTTTTAAATTTTTTTTTCTTTTTTCTTTTTTTTTCTTTTTTTTTCTTTTTCTTTCCTGGTTATTTTTTTTTTTGCTTCTCCTGGTTATATTTTTTTTTTTTTTCTTAAATTAACCCCCACACTACCGCCTAAGTGCGGTAGTGCTTATTTTTTTCCCCAGCACCCATGGTGTGTGTGTGCAGGTGTGAGACACAGTGAAAGACACAAAGTGTACGAATCTTTATTCAATTTCCACCACCAGGAAGATATGAAAAACACCCGAGTGGCCAGTGACAAGCACTGCCCTTCAAACCACAGGGCAATGCTGTGTGAGCAAAACAGTGAAGGGGAGGGTAGGGACTAAATCAAAATAGAGTTGGAGGGAGACACTCCTGTTTATTTTTTATTTTTTTTCTTTTTGTGAGCAAAACAGTGAAGGGGAGGGTAGGGACTAAATCAAAATAGAGTTGGAGGGAGAAATGATGCACTCCACTCCCTGCGGCGCCCACCTCTCCCTGAACAACTCCAGGGTGTCAGTGGACACCGCGTGCTCCTTCTCCAGTTTATTTTTTATTTTTCCCCAGCACCCATGGTGTGTGTGTGCAGGTGTGAGACACAGTGAAAGACACAAAGTGTACGAATCTTTATTCAATTTCCACCACCAGGAAGATATGAAAAACACCCAAGTGGCCAGTGACAAGCACTGCCCTTCAAACCACAGGGCAATGCTGTGTGATCAAAACAGTGAAGGGGAGGGTAGGGACTAAATCAAAATAGAGTTGGAGGGAGACACTCCTGTTTATTTTTTTTTTTTTTTTTTTTTTTTTTTTTTTTTTTTTTTTTTTTTTGGTCCAATCTCTCCAGAAGGGAAGGAAACACTCAAGTGGCCAGTCACAACTCCAGGGTGTCAGTGGACACCCGCGTGCTCCTTCTCCAAGGACACCCGGGCCAGACCCTCCTATTTTTTTTTTTTTTTAAATTAACCCCCACACTACCGCCTAAGTGCGGTAGTGCTTATTTTTTCCCCAGCACCCATGGTGTGTGTGTGTGCAGGTGTGAGACACAGTGAAAGACACAAAGTGCACGAATCTTTATTCAGTTTCCACCACCAGGAAGATAGGAAAGACACCCGAGTGGCCAGTGACAAGCACTGCCCTTCAAACCACAGGGCAATGCTGTGTGATCAAAACAGTGAAGGGGAGGGTAGGGACTAAATCAAAATAGAGTTGGAGGGAGACACTCCTGTTTATTTTTTTTTTTTTTTTTTTTTTTTTTTTTTTTTTTTTTTTTTTTTTTTTGTTTTTTTTTTTTTTTTCTTAGACACACCTCTTGTTTATTTTTTTTTTATTTTTTTTTTTTTTTTTTTTTTTTTTTTTTTTTTTTTTTTTTTTTTTTTTTTTTTTTTTTTTTTTTTTTTTTTTTTTTTTTTTTTTTTTTTTTTTTTTTCCCCACACTACCGCCTAAGTGCGGTAGTGCTTATTTTTTCCCCAGCACCCATGGTGTGTGTGTGCAGGTGTGAGACACAGTGAAAGACACAAAGTGTACGAATCTTTATTCAATTTCCACCACCAGGAAGATATGAAAAACACCCGCGTGGCCAGTGACAAGCACTGCCCTTCAAACCACAGGGCAATGCTGTGTGATCAAAACAGTGAAGGGGAGGGTAGGGACTAAATCAAAATAGAGTTGGAGGGAGACACTCCTGTTTATAATTGTCTGCCAGGATTCCTGATTGGACAAGATTAACAGATCCAGTCAGTGAACTCATATTATGAGGTCCACCTGGCTGACCTCATTAAAATCATTGCAAAAAAGGACAAGATCATGGAGATCTTACTCTCTTCACTGGGAACAGCTAATCTTTTTATGTATTAATAGTGTTGACTTGAGTTTTCACAGCATGAGGCACATGACATAAAATCCAGAAAGACAATTAACAATGCAAAAGATTATTATATGCTTCAGGAAGTCATGACTGCATAATGATTCTGGTTGACATTACCATTGGACAATTAGACCCCAGACTGAAACCTTGTTTAATAGATTATATTTCATTGTTTTGGTTTAACAAGATGGTCTCTGTCTGAAGCATAAGCACAATGTTGTAAATTTTGTTTACTAAAGTTTGTTTACTACTGAAGTTTACTAACCAAAAGAAGAAAAGATAAAATAGAATAAGTCAAAAAAAACTATTTATTTGTAACACAAATTCAAAGATTTATTGAACACACAATAAAAATACAATCCCATTAATCCCAAATGCTACTTCAAAAGTTACAAAAAACCCCACACTTTTCCTTGTATAGTATCCAAAAGAACTCCTTTTACAAAACTCATGTCAGAGAAAATAATTATTTTCCTAACCCAATAGGCTCATGTTAAAAATGACTTCAACTCTTAGGCTGAAAACACTGATAGTTCTTTCTGGAGCTTAAATGTACTCAACTTAGAGAGACTGCTTCAGCATTTTATCCGAACACTTCTGGTACTATCACTAACCTCTTACTCTCAGTTAATCTAGCTTTACTCTGTTCTCCCTTTGTCAGGAACACTGCTCTTTCACAACTATCTTCATCCAAGGACTTCACAGAATTGCCCAAAACAATGTAAACTGAAAAGAAAAATCTCTCTCTCTCTCTCTCTCTCTAACCTATGGGTGCTTGTCTGATGTTTAAAAAAAAGTCATCAGTCACACATCATCAGGTTATAGACCAACAGGTTTTTTTATCAAATCATAAGCTCTCCGAGCGTGGCTCCTTCATAGAGTGAAGGAGCAGCACTGTGAAAGCTTGTGATTTCAAATAAACCTTTTGGACTATAACCTGGTGTTGTGTGACTTCTGACCTTGTCCAACACCAGCACCTCCACATCATACAAAGAAGGGCCTAAGGCATCTTGTTGCACAGGAATAATAACCCTATCTCTGGACCAGCATGCCTAGGTTTAAGTCCCACCTGCTCCAGAGCTGTGTCATTAGATCTCTGATCAGGTTGATTTAAAATATCTTTAAAAATCCCTGCATTTCTAATAGACCTTAAAGCACCTTGCTCAATGTAAATCAGAAAGGTAAACAGGAACCATTAATGCTGTCAAAGAAGCTCTGACAAACTATTTTAAAAGAAATCCCCATAGCTACAGAAATAATTACAAGTTAAATATTAACTTCAGACACACTAATCCAAAATTTGAAACACCCAAATTTAAAATAAATGATTTAAAAATATTACAATATTTTTATTTCAACTGATAAAATGTGAAAACATATGACAGATGTGATTTAATGCATAGAAGTGTGAATTAATGCATTCTAGTGGGAAGAATGAGAACAATCAATATGAAACAAATTGTACAAGTTTAACTGAGATGCAAGAACAGAGGGACCAGAGGCTTATGCACAGATAGCTTTGAGGGTGACATCTTTGTCTTTTAAAAAAAAATGGAGCCATGGAATACAAAAGCGAGAGGCTTATGCTGAATTTTCATAAATTATTGATTTTGGCTCTAATTAGAGCATCTGGACTTGACACAGGATATGAACGTTTCAGAGAAGGGCTGTGGAGATTTGCTACAGTGACATCAGGAATGTAAGATTTATGTGGAGGCACAAGGGAAGCTGGAATTGTTGTCCACAGAACAGAGAACGTTAAGGGGAGATTTGTTAGAAGTGTTCGAGATCAGGAAGTGCACTGATACAGTAAATAAGGAGACATTGTTTCCTGTGGTGGCAGGTTTGGAAACCAGAGAACACAAATATAAACTAATTGTCTAAACAACATAAGGAGGATGTATGCAGTTGTGATCTGATGATCTGAAAAGTGCTGCTGGTAGGAGTGGTGGAAGCAGAAACAATAATAATTTTTGAAAGGGAATCGGACAACTTGAAGGGGAAAATAATTGCAAAAACAACAGGAAATATGCAGGGAAATGGAACTAATTAAATATCTCTTTCATAAAGCCATCACATGAACATGGCCTTTTATAAGTTAATTAGCCTCATCACAATCTATACATTTCAATTGTGATTAAATTAATATTAAACAAAAATTCAAACTAGGCCCTAAGAATTCTGCTATGAACTAAGATACAATTCCCAGGAGCTAACTTTATGTCCTACCCCCAGCACTATGCAAGTGCAGACCTCTAAGGGAATGTGTGCAGTCCCAGGTAACAGTGGTCCATATTATATTAAGACATCAATAATTGCACACTTTGTGACAATAGTATCAGCAAATTTAGTCTACTAACCCGTCATCATGCAAGGCAACTTGCATTCTATCGCTGAATCCGACAAAGTTAACTGTAGAGCACTCATTTCATGTTATGTATTTTTCAGCTTTTGCCTTCTCTGTTCATCGTAAAAAAACATTCACGTTCTTATTCATTCTCAGTCTGTCTTTGTAATCAGACTTCAGCTGCCTGTATTTGTGGCTCAGCCTGTCATCTAAAGCCCTGCTGAAGAGTTTCTTTAATTAACCATTATGCCACAGATGTTATTGATTTTTTTTCAAATGTAGTTGAAACATCGTTCTGTTGGATAATAGCCAATATCAAGGCATGAATTCTTTGTGCTCAGCTTTATCTCCTGAGTACCAACATAGAAACGTAGTATTGAACAGCAAGAACTGTAAAGTGTAACTGTTACAGAATCTATGACATTGATTTTTGAAGCTGTCAACAAGATGGTCTCTTAATTTGGAATTTCAAAAATGTTTGCTACAGCACGTTTCACAGGAGTGAGTTTTTTAAATACGGGATTTGAAAAATGTGCAGTTGTTTAATCAGGGGCAGAAACCTTGCTTGAGCACATTTCATGACTCAAACCAAATTCATGAGCATTGATCCCAGTTGGACCAAGGAAAACCACGAGATTTTAAGGTAATTCTTTTACAATCCTTTCTCTAACTTTAACTTTTCTAATGTAGAGTCATAGAGTCATAGAGACGTACACCACAGAAGCAGACCCTTCGGTCCAACCCGTCCATGTCGACCAGATATCCCAACCCAATCTAGTCCCACCTGCCAGCGCCCGGCCCATATCCCTCCAAACCCTTCCTATTCATATACCCATCCAAATGCCTCTTAAATTTTGCAATTATACCAGCCTCCACCACATCCTCTGGCAGCTCATTCCATACACATATCATCCTCTGCATGAAAAATTGGCCCCTTAGATCTCTTTTATATCTTTCCCCTCTCACCCTAAACTTATGCCCTCTCGTTCTGGACTCCCCCACCCCAGGGAAAAGACTTTGTCTATTTATCCTATCCATGCCCCTCATAATTTTGTAAACCTCTATAAGCTCACCCCTCAGCCTCTGACGCTCCAGGGAAAACAGCCCCAGCCTGTTCAGCCTCTCCCTGTAGCTCAGATCCTCCAACCCTGGCAACATCCTTGTAAATCTTTTTTGAACCTTTTCAAGTTTCACATCTTTCCAATGGGAAGGACCAGAATTGCACGCAATATTCCAACAGTGGCCTAACCAATGTCCTGTACAGCCGCAACATGACCTCCCAACTCCTGTACTCAATACTCTGACCAATAAAGGAAAGCATACCAAACGCCTTCTTCACTATCCTATCTACCTGTGACTCCTCTTTCAAGGAGCTATGAACCTGCACTCCAAGGTCTCTTTGTTCAGCAACACTCCCTAGGACCTTACCATTAAGTGTATAAGTCCTGCTAGGATTTGCTTTCCCAAAATGCAGCACCTTGAATTTATCTGAATTAAACTCTATCTGCCACTTCTCAGCCCATTGGCCCATCTGGTCAAGATCCTGTTAAATTCTGAGGTAACCCTCTTCGCTGTCCACTACACCTCCAATTTTGGTGCCATCTGCAAACTTACTAACTGTACCTCTTATGCTCACATCCAAACATTTATGTAAATGACAAAAAGTAGAGGGTCCAGCACCAATCCATGTGACACTCCACTGGTCATAGGCCTCCAGTCTGAAAAACAACCCTCTTCCAGCACCCTCTGTCTTCTACCTTTGAGCCAATTCTGTATCCAAATTTACATTCTGGCTTTCTAAAAATTCCTTATTGCATGGTACTATTTTTCTAATTGAAAAATTGAAAATTTCTTTCTAAAATTGCAGTATAAGTGTCAAAAATTTAGCTGTAAACCGTGGAGACAGCACTGCAAGTAGTAATGAACCTTTTGTTTTTCTCTGCATGAATAAAGTTTACTGAAGTTACATATTGTACAAAATTCTTTTGCATTATTCGGCATATTTTCAGACCCGAAATGCTGTCTATGCACTCTACTGGTGTAGGCCATGTCTGATGCCATTTTCAGTAGGTTGCTTGTCTGGGCAATGGGAGCCTGTGCCCATGATGTGCAAAGTAGATTCTGGGGTCAGTTCAGCATGTAGTGCTGATTTGACCCTAGCAATGCCCTTTACAATATAAATGCTTCAATACAGACAAACATGTGTTAAACATCAGGGCTATCAAAAGGGATTATCCACTATTTTCAGGTTCAATGCTGATTGATTTTTTTTTTACTAGCTGTTGCTTAGTTAGAAGTATTTGGATGATTGTACTGCAAGGGAGGAAAAACAGAACATCTCTCAGTTGAAGACCATTCACAACCAGGGTCTTCAGGAAACAATTCTCCAACCTCTATCTAAGTGTGGGAGAAATGGCTGTGATGGCCCTGCTTCACCAAAGAGTTGCCCACTGAATCCTGCCAGCTGTGATATACACAACTGCAGTCTCTCTCATGGGAAGAACAGTATTGTCGGTGTCCATAGTCATAGCCATGATATACTTTGGGTTTGACTCCTTTTTAGGCTTGATCAGGTGACATTTCCAACATCTCTCGATTCACCCTCCCCACTTATATGCCTAGTAAGGGCGGTACGGTGGCACAGTGGTTAGCACTGCTGCCTCACAGCGCCAGAGACCCGGGTTCAATTCTCGTCTCAGGCGACTGACTGTGTGGAGTTTGCACATTCTCCCCGTGTCTGCGTGGGTTTCCTCTGGGTGCTCCGGTTTCCTCCCACAGACCAAAGATGTGCAGGTCAGGTGAATTGGCTGTGCTAAATTGCCCGTAGTGTTAGGTGAAGGGGTAAATGTAGGGGTATGGGTGGGTTGTGCTTCGGCGGGTCGGTGTGGACTTGTTGGGCCAAAGGGCCTAGTTTCCACACTGTAAGTAATCTAATCTAAAAGGGGAAATCGATGCTTTTTTTGTTCCAAGCAAAAAAGAAGTTGAATGAGCTTTACCATGGTCAATGACTACTATGTGGTTGACATGTAAATTTAGAATGTACCTCAACCAGACAGAGTTCTACTCCCTCATTGCCTGGCTCATGTATGACTTAATCAGAGCACCATGTCCAAATTTCAACAATAATACTGATGCTGTGCCAGACTGCTGTACCACTAATGTTTTATTCATCATGAGAAACTAGGAGGTGCCTACTGGGTGACAATGGCCATTGCTGACCATATGACTAATGACTCCAACGTGCAACCAAAGCACATGAGTAGCATGATTATAATTGAAAGTCATTCTCTCACACAAAATGTCATTGTACAGATCAGTGCTTCCACGGCCAGACTTGTTCTGGAGAACTCCAGCAGATCACACCAAAGTGTGTGCCATCAGAGTCTGCTGCAGCCTGCAGAATCTGGCCAACATGAGAGAGCAACACTTACTTGTAAATGTACGGCAAGCAGCTGAGGAAGAGAGGAAGAAGATGAGTAAGAGAGGAGGCAGCCAACACATCTGCTTACCAACTAGTTCTTCAATAATGAGGTCATCTGACAGAACTACCACTCAACATATCCACAATCCTCCACTCACCAACAGTTCTCTGCCTTACCATTCCAGTATTGACCATCACAGTATGCTGTCGGCTGTAATGCCGATATAAATGTCACCATAAAGCAAATATTTCAAACTTGCTTTAACAATCAATATGTAATAACAATATTCCATTATAAAAGTCAAATAGTCATTGTTTACTGCTTTAGATTCTGCCCCTTTGTGCCAGTCTGCGTGCTCCTGTTTTGTACTACACCAGATTACAGCATGACTGATGGACCATAGCTAACTTCCAGTGGGAAAGGAATGCCAATGACCCTGCAACGTAATCTTGCTCAGCAGGCCTGGCTTTGAACTGTGCCAAATTGATAGAGCTGCAGCAGTTTGAACTGGTAAAGGAGGATTATCGAGGGCACTGGCAAAGTAGTGGGAGGATTAGTGCTCTTATCCTGAGGGAACACAGCAGTTCTGTGTTTGACAGAATCACTGCCACTCCCCAGAATGGTGCCTCAGAAAACCTCGTCATATGTTGGAGCATTGACATTTGGACTGTTGTATTTCCCTGCAAGCCCTTTGATGGCAGCAGTGGGCGAAGCAGGCTGAAACTGCTCAAACTACAATCCGAGCTTTTAGTGCAGTCCTCAAATGCTAGGTGGCTTCTGTTTGTACTGCAGTCTAACAACAGTCAGTTGCTGAATCATGGTTGGGTTGTTCTCATTCAGCTGGCCGCTACTTCCACACTGAAAGGTCTGGGTTCCAAACTCTGCACTAAACCTTGAGCAAGGTTAGTTGAAATAACTCTACAGAGGGCAGTATCCTGTCACCAAGTCACCATTTATTTACATGCAGAAAATCCTTGATACAATCCAGTTTCCTCCGATCCAGATCTCAAAGTGAACAGGATGCCGAACACTCCGGTTTATATCTGTCAGCCAGGGCTCCCTGGTTGGATCAGGTTAACATGGTCAAACTATGTGGTGCTGGAAAAGCACAGCCAGTCAGGCAGCATCCGAGGAGCAAGAGAATTGATGTTTTGAGCATGACCTCTTCATCAGGAGAGCTTATGGTCAAAGCATCGACTCTCCTGCTCCTCAGATGCTGCCTGACCAGCTGTGCTTTTCCAACACCACACTCTACGACTCTGATCTCCAGTATCTGCTGTCCTCACTTTTTCCCTCAGGTTAACTGGCCCACTCACGGAACTCATTCTATGAGGTCTACCTGGCTGACCTCATTACAATCACTGTATACCTCCTCCTCGGAATCCAAGCATATGGGACAGTTCTTTTATCGTAGCTCCTCCTGGGGCATTTTAGCACTGAATCAGATTCCTCCAACTCTGTCTCTGATATGGATGGTGTGTAATGCACAGTATGTCATCTCTTGCACCCAGAGCGTCTCAGAAGAAATTAATTCTTATTTTCAGGCAGCAAATAGATCAAGGCAGTGATATCTTGGATTCTGATGTAGCTTCAGTGCTTGATGGAGAGGGAGATCCCATGGGTTCCAAAACAGTTGGGAAAGAGTCAAGCAGCTGGTTGTATTCCCACACAGCTTTCATACGTTCCACTTGTTTGTTCAGGACCATTGCACCCACCCAAACTGTACACATTACTGGACCTAACCTTGTGTTGACCATGCCTCTTACCCCTGCAGGGCCATTCCTGTGGTTCCTACACCAAACTTCAGCTTCTGAAATAAATTGTCTCTCTAGTGAAATCTTGTGTCCAACATTGGTGTTAGTGATGTTGTTTTGCCCTCCCACCATCAGGTTGGGGAAGATCAGAGTCTTCTCCCCATTAGCAACTCTGCTGGAGCTATTCCTGTAGTTCCATGAGGGGTGGTCTGTTAATCAAATAGGAATTGGGACAATTTGGTGTCTAGTGAACCTCTAAGCTGTTTCTTTAAGCCTGTCTTCAGAGTTTGGATGGCTCTTTCTGCCAGACCATTGGATGGTGGATGGTATGGAGCTGCCCGTACATGTCGAATACCATTTGACTTTAGGAAATACAGAGAAACCTCGATTATCCAGCATTCAGTTAACCAAATTTCGGATTATCCGAACACAATCACAAGGTTCCGATGCTTGGTTAACTATGTTATCCGGCATCGATTATCTGGCGTTTGATTAACCGAATGAAGTACTCCCCGTCTGTGTCCTTTGGATAATCGAGGTTCCTCTATACTCAATTCCCTGCTGGTAAACAATGTCCTGTTATCTGTGACCAACACTTCTGGGAGTCTGTGTATTGCAAAAGATAAATGCAGTTTTTCTATCATCATCCCTGTGTTTGATGAATGAACTCTTTGCTCATTCAGCCACTTTGAGAGGGTGTTCACAATGACTAATAACATTGAGCCCATGAAAATGCCAGCATAGTCAATATGCAACTGAGTCCAGGGTTTACCCGGCTATTCTCATGAATGTGGGGGAGCTGCTTGGCGTAAATCTTGTCCTTGTTGGCACACTGGGCATTGCCCCACCACCACAACTATGTCAACATCCAATCCTGGCCATCAGACATAACTTCTTGCCAATATCTTCATGTTGGAGACCCCTGGATGACCCTGTGGAGTTTAGCCAGCATCTGGCGGTGACATTTAATTGGAACAATCACTCCATACCATCCTCTACTGTGATCTGGTCTCTCCACGTCTGAAAAGGTTTCAATTCTGGTTGTGACGGCCCTTTGGTTTCCCCCATCACCACCAGCTGTTTCAGTTTTGCCAGGACAGGATCTTTCTGCGACCTAAGTCTGACATTGTCAGCTGTGACTGGAAGTGCGTCCAGAAAATTTAAAACCATTATGAACTGTTCTAGTGGTGTATATCTGCCAGCAGGAGGTGGCTCAATGCACACGCTTTTACTACTTGGCCTCCTGGATGGTGTTTTGACTTGTAATTATACACACTTAGTACTAGAGCCCACTGCTGCATTCGGCCTGAAGCCATGGGCGGCACTGCCTTGCCCTCCTTAAGTAGACCTAGCTGGGTTTGTGGCCCATTATTATTATAAATTTATGTCTGTACAGGTATTGGTGAAACTTCCTGACTCCAAATATAACTGCCAAACCTCCTCCTCTATCTGGACGTATTAACATTCTACATTAGCCAAAGTCCTGGATGCATATGTTATTGGGGTCCCTCTCCCTGGGGCCAATTGTGAGCCAATACTGCCCCAATGCCTATTGAGGGGAGGGCGAGGGTGGGGGGAGGGGGGTGGCATCACATGTCAATACCAGACCTCACTTGGGATCACAGTGTGCCAACACCTTAGTCGATGATAGCTGCTTCTTCATTTCCCTGAAAGGTATGGCTTACTAACAACCATTTCCAAGGCTGACCCTTTTTGAAGAGTTGATGTAAAGGTGCCAGGATGGAGGCTAGGATATCCATAATAGTGCACCAGCCCTAGGAAAGACTGAAGCTCCGGTATAGGCGTGGGAGTCTGGGCATGTTTGATCACCCCCATTTTATCTTTCAACATATGTTATCCGGTCTTGTTGACTCTGCAGCCAAAGTAGGTCACTTGGAATGCACATATTTCCCTTCTAAAGCATACAACCATCTCAGAGAAATATCTAAGGGCTATGTTCATGTTCCCTAAGTGCTCCTAGTTGGTCTCCCCTGTAATTAACATGTCATCTAGATAAATGGCAATCTGGAGTGGACTTTATAAAATGTTCTCCATTGTCCACTGAAATATTGCACAGGCTGACAATTTACAAATGGCAGTCTTGTATATTGGTACAGATCCTTATAGGTATTAGTTGAAGCATACTCTGGGAATTCTCATCTAAATGTAATTGTAATTACACATGGCTAATGTCCAGCTTTGAGAGGGACAGCCCCCTGCCAGCTTTGTGCATAAACCCTCTCGGTGAGGAACTGGGTATTTTTCCAGCTTCAAAAACCTGTTTACCATTAAAATCCCCACAAAAGTGCACTGATCTGTTGGGCTTCATAATCAGCACGACCAGTACCGCCCATTCTGCAAACTGCACTGGTTTGATGATTCCTTTGCTTTCCAGCCTCCCAATTTCTGCCTCAAATTTTGCCCATAAGGCAAACAGCACTGGGAAGGCTTTGCAGAATCGTGGATTTGCTTCCTGGTTAATATGCAAAGTGGCCTTGGCTCCTTTGGTAGCCCCTCGACCCTCCTGAAAAACATCTGAGTATTTCACTAGGACTTCACTGAGGCAGTCATTTTATAATCAAAAATTATTGAGCCAATCCAAGTGAATCTTTCTCAACCAATTTCACACCATTAAGCTTGAGCCCAAGCCTTTTACTATGATCAATAGTAACTGAACCAGCTGCTTCTCATTAGAGACCAGAAGGGAAGCTCGACCCTTAATCTTTAAAGGTTCTGCAGTATAGGTTCTTAGGCTAACTGAGCTCTTGCACATACTTCAGGGTTGGAGTTCACAACAAACTTTCTTAAAGACTGGTCCTGTGATCACTGAAACAGCAATACTGGTATTGACCTCCATTAGAACCAGGTGACCATTTTACCAGGTGTTTATTTTGTTTGATTCTGATTTGATGTTGCTAAACATTTTAATTTTTTCAAACCAAATTTAGGTGGACTCTTGCAACCTGTAACTGATGTGCACTTTCCTGGATACTGGACTAGTGGGACTCTTTTGCTGTTTCAAATCTGAATAATGATAGCATTAACAATGGGTTGCCTGAAGAAGATTTAAATCATTTGGCTGAGGATTGGTTTTGTTTTGGAGTTTTGCTATGAGCTGACCCAGAGAGACCCTCTGTTCAGGATATGTTCTGAGTGAAGCTATGAAATTGCCTTCACTCAAGTAGTGTTCCCCAAGCTCAGTAGGCTTGGCGAGGGTATCCACTTCCATTGGAATATCCTGCAACTCACATGCTTCATCTGCTGCATTTTCCAATGATAAAGCCAGTTGTAGTATGTTTTTGAAGTGCAGTTGGGCTTCAGCTAGTAGGTGCTTTTGCATGGTCACATCATTAATCCCACATACCAAACAATCTCTCAGTATCTCAATTAGAGTTAAACCAAAATCACATGCCCCTGCTAATTGTCTTAAACTAGTCATAAATCCCAAATGTGGATTTTCCTTGTTCTCAAACTGCCAAGTAAACCCGATAGTGTCTCAGAATTAGAGATGGTTTGGGATTGTACTATTCCTTTACTAAACCTGTTAACTCTTAGAGTTTTGTACCTAGTGCCTCAGGGAAAGTTAGGCTCCTAATAATCAAAAAAGCTGCGGGTCCACAAGCTGTCAGGAGAATTACTCATTGCTTTTCATCTTCTCCAATGTTATTTGGCTGGAAAAGATAACACATTCTTTCCACATATGGGGTCCATCTTTGATGGCAGGATCAAACAAGTCAAGCTTTCCAAATAACATGATGCCAGAAATGCTTACCCCAACTCAAAAATGACTGTTGAGTGATTTTCATCAGGAGTGTACTTTTCTCTCATTGCTATTGTAATAACTCCAGAGAGGCCAGGATCCCATCACCAAATCAACCTTTATTTGTGATTTGGAGGTGCCAGTGTTGGACTGGGGTGTACAAATTTAAAAATCACAACACCCAGGTTATAGTCCAACAGGTTTATTTGGAAGCTTCCAGTGCTTCCAAATAAATCTGCTGGACTATAACCTGGTGCCGTGTGATTTTTAACTTTTTTATTTATGCTTGGAAGGTCCTTGACACTTATCCAGCTCCCTCACAGCCAACTCTGTGTGAACAGAACCTCTGACACCATTTTTTTATGCCTTTAACTCGGGGTCCCTGATTGAACCAGGTTAGCAGCCCTAGTCGGGGAATTCACATTCTACGGCAGTTCACCTGGCTGACCTCATTTCAATCACTACATTGGTGCCTGATTCATCCATGCTTCTTGGCATCAACAAGCCAGCCTGCTAGCATTTCATTGTGTACACCCGTCAGTCTTTTTCTGTATGTTACCCTTTTGAAGACTTCAGCTAAGTATTCTGCAGCACAATTTGTGCACAATAGAGCTCTCCCTTTTATAAGCTGATATCTGTGTGACCTTTAGCCCTGCCCTTTCATGTATTGTAGTGCTAGTGGATAAAGATGAGCCTGAGAGGAAATGACTAAGCACTGTATTTCTTCTTCAATATCTCCTTCCTCTTCCATCTCCTGCTCCTCTGATACTGCCTGGCCAGGTTACATGCCTTCAATGCTTGAAAGGAAAAGGCACAATGGTATGGAATGATAAGGGGAAAACAAGAAACACTTTCTTGCTCTATCCTTGTCAGATTGTGGGGTGAAGGTTGAGTGGAATGTGAGAAGGATAATAATGTCTGATCATGCAACATCTTTTATGGTTTGACCATGTTACTGGCTAGGGGCCTCAGTCATTGGCCTCTCCAATCATTTTGAGCACTGTGTTCTTATATTGGGTGAATGTATACTGCTATGCCTGTTCCCTTTTCAGTAAAGTGCTGCTGGCTCTAGTTGTGTGCTTTGTTGTCACTGGGTAATGTGGTACATAGTACGGAGATGCACTGTTCGAGATTGACTCGATAGTTAGTGTGTAGAAGTTAGTGAGATGTTTATCCGAGGCTCACAGCAGTGCTAAATGTGTGAGGATGAGGTAGGGCTATGAATTTGAAGTATTGGATGTGGTTATCAGAGCTTTTTTATGTAATTATAAGAAATAGGAGCAGGTGTCAATAAGATCATGGCTGAATTGGAAATGGCCCTAACTTCACTACCCCCACTACCCCCACCGCCAACCCCACCCCAAATTTATTGATGTCTTTGTAGTAGAATTAAAATTAAATGAATGATTCTGGAATATAAAACTATTCCCATCTGCTTCACTAATGTCCTTTAAGGAATGAAATTAGCATTCCTATCTGGTTCATCCTGCTTGCAACTCCAGACCCATAGTTACATAATTGACTCTTAACTAACCTCTGAAATGGCTTAGCAAGCCACTGTTCAAGGGCAGTTAGGAATTGACAGGTTGCCAACAACATCCACTTCCTATGACAGAATAAAGAAAAATAAACCATTAACATTGATACCTTTTGTGAAGGTTATCTCCAGTGAAGGCTCTTTTTTTTTTGGATAGAGAGTGTCTCTCTTCTCTTCATCCCCCCACACCAAAGGAGCATTGCAGCTTGCTCTGTCGTGCTGTGTTGTTTTTTATAATTTACCAGGTCAACTGTCATAATGGCTTCCAGTCAAAAAGCACTTCCCTTTAAGACATACAGACTGCCTTTGAGTAGTGATGACTAGCTTGAACTCATGCCTGCCTCTCATGATTTTGGGTGTTGTGATGGAGTGTGCATCTGCTTAGCAGCACACTGGCCAATGGCGCAATCATTTAAATGAGAAGCAGCATAAGTTGCATTGGAAGTAATAAAGCAAGTTTCACTTATCATAATTCCCTGACCAGTGTTGAACTGCCATTGAGTCTGCAAAATGGAATCAGAGCCTAGTTGGCCTTTGAAATTGTTTTTATTAGTGTTCTCCCAAATCTCTATCTAAATCATCATTTACTTTGATTTCTATCTGCATTTTGAGGTTTTCTAACCTCCCCAGCATTTACTTGACTCCTTGTGGCAATGAGCTCCATATTCCTATTACATTTTGTGTAACAATGTTTTTTTCCTAAATTCCAAGTTTGATTTATTGTCAACTATATTAATGAAATCTAATTTTGGCCTTCTGACAAGAGAAACCATTTTTGTCATGTCTATTCTATCAAATTCTTCCATAGTCTTTGACCCATCATTCCTCAGCCTTCCCATTTTAAAGAATAGAGAATCAGTTCAGCATTTGCTGTTACGTATTAATCTCTCGGTTCTGGGATTTTCGGAGTGATTTTTATTTTGCATTTTCTTATGATCCCAGCTGATGTCAACATTAGACAAGTTAGATCCAAAGTAAAACCTGACTTATTAAACACTAAGTTTGTTTTTGTTTTGACTGTGGAAGTCAGTTAGAGGAATGATCACTAAGAACGAAATGCTATCTTGTTACCGATTGCCACAGACTGGCTTGTCAGATACTCGATGACTACGTGCATTCACTCAATCAGACCTTGAGCCTGGAGAAATCCAGCAATGGTTGCAAATCCTGTGGCTCTCTCAGCTTGACTCTCTGCATCAGGTTAGAAATTGCTCTGCTAGTTTATCCTTCTGAATAAGGCTTTTGGCGTTATCTTGATGACAGTGATGTGAGGCTGATTAGAAGTCGCTGTAATGGGCCCCTGGAGTGAGCCTGAGGCATAGACCATCAGGGCCACAGGAACCTTGAAGTCAAAGGTATTGGATGACGACCAATGCAACTAGACCTCACCTCCTCTGCCATCAGTGTTGCAGATCAGTCACAGCCTCACGTGAGATACAGACAGCTAAGTCCTATATCTTTTGGCAAAGTGTGCATTGGGTTGAGTTCTTTTGAAGGGGCACTTGTTGCAAGGCCTAGCAGGATGCCATGCTGTACCTTACCAAACTCATCGTATTAACTACTTACCCTGCCTCTATGGTATCCCTCATGTCTGATTCTACCTGAATATTCTCACATGGCATTCCTGGAACATCTTGCAGCTGAAACATTTCTGGCTGTAACAGGCTCCTCCTCTTTTTTGAGGTATTTTAGGTGTGGAGGTGATTTCCTCGAATTCCATGCTGTTGCATTGTTTTGGAACTCTGGAGAAAAAAAAAGTCAAAACAACGACACTTTTAAAAGGGAGAGGAACAGATAAAGACAGCACATGGTCAGGTCAGTGCAGGAAGGAGAGAGAAAGAAACCCATGCTGCGAACTGACACAGCAGTGAACCTGCACAGTTACTGCCTTTGCTGTTGATTCATGTATCGCTAGACTTTGGAATGTGTCTAAGAAAACTTAACAAACAGTGAAATTCACAACTGATCTTGGAGGAACCTGTTTAGGAGAGGTCACAGCACAGGAACAGATAAGTGAATAGTTTCAAGTGTGGCTTTGCTGGAAGTCTGCAGTCATGAGTAGAATGGACTCTTTCTTGATTTTGTTTATTAAGGTATGACTCTTCATTAAACTTAAAAATACAAGCCAGAAGTATTAAGTTAGCCTTCAACAGCATTTTGTAGAGGAATAAGATGGTGCTATTTTCTGGGTCTGTAGATTGGAAGAAGCAAAAATAGCCTTTAGCAGAGTGATATGCTCTTCTTGTCAGATATGGGAGTTAGGGAGTGTTTACATGTTACTGAAGATTATATCTGCAATAAATGCAGTTGGTTGCGAATCATATCAGATTGAATGGATCGGTTGGAGAGACAGTTAGAGGCAATGAGGAATTTACAAGGGCAAGAGGGTGTGATGGATGGCAGTTATAGGAAGAGGGAAAAGCTGCAGATACAGTCACATAGATGGGTTAACTCCAGGAAAAGTAAGCGAAGTAGTCAGTTAGTGCAGGAGTCTTCTGTGGCTATCCCCATTTCAAACAAGTATGCCATTTCAGAAAATATAGGAGGTGATGGATTCTCAGGGGAATGTGGCACAAATGGCCAAGTTTCTGGTATCGAGACTGTGTCTCTAATGCAATGAGGGGTATATCTGGTTCCAAGAGATCAACTGTACGGGGGACTCTCCAGTCAGAGGCTCAGGCGGACGTTTCTGTGGCCAGCAGTGAATCATCAGAACGTTGTGTTGCCTCCCTGGTGCCGTGATCAAGGATGTCTGAGAGGGTGCAGAATGTTCTCGAGAGAGAGGGCCCAACTGGAGGTCATTGTACACATTGGAACCAACAACATAAGAAGGGAAAAGGATGAGATTCTGAAGGGAAATTAGAGAGTTAGGCAGGAATTTAAAAACGAGGTCCTCGAGAGTAGTAATATTTGAATTACTCCTCGTGCTACGAGCTAGTGAGGGTTGGACTAAGGGGATAGAGCAAATGGCTGAGAAGTTGGATCATTGGAATCTCTTCTGGGTTGGAAGTGACCTGTACGAGAAAGTGGATTGCACCTGAATTGGAAGGGGACTAATATACTAGCTGAGAGATTTGCTAGAGCTGCTCAGGAGGATTCAAACAAGCTAGTTGTTGGGGGAGGGAGGATGGGACCACGGGAGGGGAATGAAATCAATCTGAGATGGCTACAGTTGAGAAAAGAAGTGATTCAAACAGTCAGGGCAGGCAGGGACAAAGCAGAGAACCAGGTAGGACTAATAAATTAAACTACAGTTATTTCAATGCAAGAGGTCTAACAGGGAAGGCAGATGAACTCAGGGCATGGTTAGGAACATGGGACTGGGATATCATAGTGATTACAGAAACATGGCTCAGGGATGGGCAGGACTGGTAGCTTAATGTTCCAGGATACAAATGCTACAGGAAGGATAGAAAAAGAGGCAAGAGAGGAGAGGGAGTGGCATTTTTGATAAGGGATAGCATTAAAACTGTACTGAGGGAGGATATTCCTGGAAATATTTGGGTGGAAATGAGAAATAAGAAAAGGATGATCACCTTATTGGGATTGTATTATAGACCCCCTAATAGTCAGAGGGAAATTGAGAAACAAATTTGTAAGGAGATCTCAGTTATCTGTAAGAATTTGGATATGAATATAGTAGGTATAGTTAGTAAGTTTGCAGATGACACCAAAATTGGAGGTATAATGGACAACGAAGATACCTCCGAGTACAAGGGGACCTTGATCAGATGGGCCAATGGGCTAAGGAGTGGCAGATGGAGTTTAATTTAGATAAATGTGAGGTGCTGCATTTTGGGCAATCAAACCTTAGCAGGACTTATACACTTAATGGTAAGGTCCTAGGGAGTGTTGCTGAACAGAGACCTTGGAGTGAAGGTTCATAGCTCCTTGAAAGTGGAGTCGCAGGTAGATAGGATAGTGAAGAAGGTGTTTGGTATGCTTTCCTTTATTGGTCAGAGTATTGAGTACAGGAATTGGGAGGTCATGTTGCGGCTGTACAGGACATTGGTTATCCCACTTTTGGAATATTGCATGCTATTCTGATCTCCTTCCTATCGAAGGGATGTTGTGAAACTTGAAAAAGTTCAGAAAAGATTTACAAGGATGTTGCCAAGATTGGAGAGTTTGAGCTTTAGGGAGAGATTGATAGGCTGGGGCTGTTTTTCCTGGAGCATCGGAGGCTGAGCCTTACAGAGGCTTATAAAATCATGAGGGGCATCGATAGGATAAATAGACAAAGTCTTTTCCCTGGTGTGGGGAGTCCAGAACTAGATGGCACAGGGTTAGGGTGAGAGGGGAAAGATAAAAAAGGAAACTAAAGGGCAACTTTTTCACACAGAAGGTGTTACATGTATGGAATGAGCTGCCAGAAGAAGTGATGGAGGCTAGTACAATTGCAACATTTAAAAGGCATTTGGATGGGTATATGAATAGGAAGGGTTTGCAGGGATATGGACTGGGTGCTGGCAGGTTAGATTAGATTGGGTTGAGATATCTGGTCAGCATGGATGAGTTGGACCAAAGGGTCTGTTTCTGTGCTGTACATCTCTATGACTCTATCCCTGGCACCGTGGCATCTTTAAAAGGCTGCTGTGCACCTGGAAAAGCTCTAGCATTGTAAATCTTCTCTAGTTAGTCAAGGACAGAATTGGAATATGTTGGAGATGGGGAAGGACCACATTGATCCCATGTAGTTGGAATACATTTTTGCTGAGTACTATGAAATATCTACTTAAATGCCAGCCAACAGTCATCCACTGACTATTGCTTTAGTTTATTTTCACAGCCTGCTTTCGACATACCCCTGTAATTGCCTTTATTTAAGGTGAAGACACTGGCTTAGATCTGGGTTGCTCTTTCTTAAAACTGAATTTGAAATTGTAACATGTTGTGATCGCTACACCCTTGAGGATTCTTAACTTGTGATCTCTAATTAATCCTACCTCATTGTGCATTAGTAGATCTAAAGTAGCCTGTGTCAGATAGGCTGGGCAACATTCTGATCTAAGAAAAAAATCCTTGATGTTCTCTGTAAGTTTATGTTACCCTGGGTTATCTAATTTGTCCTGTCAATATGCAGATTAAAATCACCAAAGACAGTTGCAGTGTCCTTCTTACATGCTACCATTATTTCCTAACTTTGATTTTTTTTCCACAGATAGGAAACTGTTCAGGAGCCTGTGGACAATTAATGATTTATTTCCCCTGCCATACCTTTTTCCAACCAAATTGATTCCATGTCATGAACTATTGCATCTAAATCATTAGTCACCACTGTTAACTTTATTAACCATGCCTCTATTTCTGTTTTGCCTGTTTTTTCCAGAACACTAAACGTTGAGTTCCCAGACATGGTCATACTGCAACCATGTTTCTTAACAGCTTTGAAGATATATTCATTTGTTCTATTGCCTGTCTTGTTAAAACTGTTGCATGCTCTCAAATAAAGGGGCTTAAGCTTTTACTTTGTATTGTTATTCTTTATCTGGTTCTAATTCCTGCTGCACCCTTCTGCTTATGTCTTCTTCCCTTCCTGTCCCACCAATGACCATTTCATTCTTCACTACCTTGCACCTCTGCTGTCCAGTTTCTTTTTGAATTTTTAAACTTCCCTTAAATTGTCTCCTTCCCACTATATAGTTTAAAGCTCTTTCTACAAATATAGTTGTATTGTTCAGCAAGACCTGAAAAGCGGCAACGTATTTATAAATATTATATACAATTTACAATGAAGTGGCACCTGTGCCACCTATGTATTCTCTGAAACTTTTCTTTCCTGTTTCCTTCCCACTACATCTACAGTGAAGGTCTACTTGTGGCTGGCAGGATATGACTTGGTGCATAGCTGGCCTTTAAATGTGGTGTTGGTGCACAAAGCCCTGCAGGCCTTGCCAGTATCAAACACTTCTGCTAGTGAGTGCACAATAGCATGAGTGGTGGTAAGCAGCAGAGAACTGAGCTCACGGAGAGAAACCCTCCATGGAACTGCCTCTTCACCGATTTCTGGTAAAATTTACCTCTGTTTTTAAGGTCACTGATCTTTCATCTCCATAATTCCAGACACACAATCACATCAACCTCCTCCATTGAGGCTTTCAGGTCACAACACACCCTAAACTGAGATAATTTCCCTCATCCTCCCTCTATTCTCCCATTTGCTTCACCACTCCCATCTTCATTTCCCAACCCCTCTGTTCCTCTTCACTTTCCCTATTCCTAACCAGCTCGTTCCTTCCCATTTCTGGTTTTGTTTTCTTCCTTCTCTGATTATCCATCTAGCTTGTTCTCCTTCTCTATCTTGATTCTAGTTAAGTCTCACGGTTTGTATATCGTACTCAATGAGAACTCAAACTATTTTAAGTCTGTTTTATCAGAGGGAGGGTCTTACCATATTTTGCTTTAATGCATTGAGGTACAGATCAAGAAGTTGTTATACGATCACTCCCAATGTGCATATGAAACCGTTATACAGTGATGTGCTCTTGAAACATATTGCCTAAATCATGCTATTTTGTCCAAAACAAAATTAAACTGAAAGTTGTTTTTAGTGATTAGATTATTATGCAAAATAATTTTTAGCAAATTTGACTAATGATCCTTAATCCCAGTATGCAGTTCAATTTTGCTCCTCTGTCTAATTCAAAATGAGTATGTGATCAGTGGGAATTCTATCAAAGATTTAAAATTTAGAATTACATTACTTGTAATAATGCAACAAAGCAAATGTTATGAAAGTAAGATTACACATGAGATGTTTAAGGACCTTTTTAGAATATTCTTTTATCATTGGTGAGGCCATGTTTCGAAAACTGTGCTCAATTCTGATCTGCCTGCTATAGGAAGGGTATTGTTAAATTTGAAAGGGTTCAGAAAAGGTCTGCAAGGATATTACTTGGATTGGAGGGTTTGAGCTATCGGGAGAGGCTGACTTAGGTGAGTTTTTTCCCCCTGGAGCATTGGAGGCTGAGGGGTGGCTTTATAGAGGTTTATAAAATCATGAGGAGCATAGATAGGATGAATAGCCAAGGTCTTTTTCCCAAGGCAGTGGAACCCAAAGCTAATTGGCATAAGTTGAAGGTGAGAGGGGAAAGATTTTAAAGGGACCTGAGGGGCAATTTTTTTCATGCAGAGGTTGGTGCTTCTATGTAAAGAACTGCCAGAGGAGAAGATGGAGGTGGGTACATTTGCAACATTTAAAAAGGCATCTGATTGGTACATGAACAGAAAGGATATGGGCCAAATGCTGGCAAATGGGACTAGATCAGTTTAGGCTATCTGGTCGGCATGAATGAATTGGACCGAGGGGTCTGTTTCCGTGCTGTATGACTCTGACTCTATTCCTAGCACTCTCAACATTACTGTTTATAAACTCTGAAAGCTAGTGCTTCCAAATAAACCCGTTGGACTCTAATCAAGTGTTGTGTGATTTTAAAAATTCTTTAATACTGATGGGATTATAGTTAATTTGAGAATTCTAAGTGTTGCGTCTTTTGGGGGGAAGACTACGTCTATTTTCTGTGTTTGGCATTTTCTTGAAATTGTTTTCATAGCTAAAATCTGCAGTTCATCTTCTGAGGGAACCTAATTGTGTGACAGTGTGTGATCACCCACATGTCCTGTGTACGAATTAATCTTGCTGTTCCAGTCGACAAGTGACAATATATATGGGGATACTAGATCCGAACAGCATTCTTTGAGATTTTCTAATCTATTTTTTGCAATAAACCAGAGACCATTCACTTGTCATTATTTTATTCCCTTAGAAAAATTCAAAAGCAGTTTGATTTAATGCAAAGACCATTTTTAACCATTACAAATAAGGCCAACTTTGAAAAATAACATAGAACGTTACACCGCAGTACAGGCTCTTCGACCCTCGATGTTGTGCCGACCTGTCATACCAATCTGAAGCCCATCTAACCTACACTATTCCATGTACGTCCATATGCTTGTCCAATGACAACTTAAATGTACTTAAAGTTGGCGAATCTACTACCGTTGCAGGCAATGCATTCCATACCCTTACTACTGAGTAAAGAAACTACCTCTGACATCTGTCCTATATCTATCACCCCTCAATTTAAAGCTATTCCCCCTCGTGCTCGCCGTCACCATTCTTGGAAAAAGGCTCTCTCTGTCCACCCTATCTAACCCTCTGATTATCTTTATGTCTCTAATAAATCTCCTCTCAACCTTCTTCTCTCTAACAAAAACAGCTTCAAGTCCCTCAGCCTTTCCTCATAAGACCTTCCCTCCATACCAGGCAACATCCTAGTAAATCTCCTCTGCTCCCTTTCCAAAGCTTCCACATCCTCCTTCTTATAATGCGGTGACCAGAACTGTACGCAATACTCCAAGTGCGGCCACACTAGAGTTTTGTACAGCTGTAGCATAACCTCATGGTTCCGGAACTCGATCCCTCTATTAATAAAAGCTAAAACACTGTATGCCTTCTTAACAACCCTGCCAACCCAGATGGCAACTTTCAAGGATCTGTGTACATGGACACCGAGATCTCTCTGCTCATCTACACTGCCAAGAATCTTACCATTAGCCCAATACTTTGCATTCCGGTTACTCTGACCAAAGTGAATCACCTCACACTTGTCCGCATGATACTCCATTTGCCACCTCTCAGCCCAGCTCTGCAGCTTATCTATGTCTCTCTGTAAAATACCACATCCTTCGTCACTATCCACAACTCCACTGACCTTAGTGTCGTCTGCAAATTTACTAACCCACTCTTCTACGCCCTCATCCAGGTCGTTTATAAAAATGATGAACAGCAGTGGACCCAACACCGACCCTTGCAGTACACCACTAGTATCTGGACTCCAGGATGAACATTTCCCATCAACCACCACCCTCTGTCTTCTTTCAGCAAGTCAATTACTGATCCAAACTGCTATATCTCCCACAATCCCATTCCTCCGCATTTTGTACATAAGCCAACTGTGGGGAACCTTATCGAACACCTTGCTGAAATCCATATACACCACATCAACTGGTTTACTCTCATCTACCTGTTTGGTCACCTTCTCAAAGAATTCAATAACGTTTGTGAGGCATGACCTACTCTTCACAAAACCGTGCTGACTATCCCTAATCAAATTATTCTTTTCTAGATGATTACAAATCCTATCTCTTATAACTTTTCCAACACTTTACCAACAACTGAAGTAAGGCTCACTGGTCTATAATTAGCAGGGTTGTCTCTACTCCCCTTCTTGAACGGGAACCACATTTGCTATCGTCCAGTCTTCTGACACTATTCCTGTAGACAATGATGATTTAAAGATCAATGCCAAAGGCTCAGCAATCTCCTCTCTGGCTTCCCAGAGGATCCTAGGATAGATCCCATCCGGCCCAGGGAACTTATCTATTTTCGCACTCTGCAGGATTTCTAATACCTCTTCCTTGTGAACCTCAATCCCACCTAGTCTAGTAGTTGAGAATCAATCATGGAAACTACTTCCCTCAGAAACGAAAAACAGTGTGGAATTAACAGAATCAAATTTTGCATCTAAATTTTGTAATCCACGTTGTAACCTGCACATGGAACTCGCAGACAATATTGAATACAGGTAACAGGCTCCCTCCACCCCCTTCCCCACCTCCCAACCTAATCACACCAGTTGGAGAGCCAGCAGGGGCCCCACACCACTTTTAAGAAAGGCAAACACATTATGGGTAAATCAGCTATTTAACTGGTTAGCAATAGACTTCCTCAAACTGAGATTAGCCAGCAGGACCTTATTGCCTGGCAGCACCACTGGGGTGTGGGTATCTGCTGCTGGCAATATATGCACCCAAAGCTCAGCACTGTCTGAGCAATGGTGGGATGGTGTTTACAGAATTGGGATTGAGAGGCATTGGCACCAAAGCAGTGGGATGGCTATTAGTCGTACCCACTTGCATTTGGAAAGAGAGTCATACATTCATTTGGAAGGACAGTGTTTGATTAGGAGTAGTCAGCATGATTTTGTGTGTGGGAGATCATGCCTCACACATTTGTTAGAGTTCTTTGATGAAGTGAACAGGAAGGTTGACGCGGATAGGACAGTAGATGTAGTCTAAATGGATTTCAGTAAGGCCTTTCATAAGGTTTCACATGGTAGGGTGCTCTGGAAGGTTAGATCGCATGAAATCCAGGAGCTGGCAAGCTGGATACATAATTGGCTTGTTGGTAGGAAGCAGAGGGTAATCGTGGAAGGATGTTTGTCAGATTGGAGGCCTGTGACGAGTGGAGTGCCTCATTGGTTGTTGCTGGGCCCATTACTATTTGTTATCTATATCAATGATTTGTCTGAGAATGTACAAGGCATGAATAGTAAGTTTACAGATGACCTTAAAATAGGCGACATCATGGACAGTGAGGAAAGTTAACAGAAAATGAGTTGAAAAATGGCAAATGGAGTTTAATATAGATAAGTGTGAGGTCTTGCATTTTGCAAAGTTGAATCAAGGTAGGGATTTCATGGTGAATGAAATGGTGGAGGGCTTTAAGGAATATAGTGGAACAGAGGGACCTTGGGGTTCAGGTGCATGGTTTACTGAAAGTGGAGTCACCGCTAGACAGGGCAGTGAAGAAAGCTTTTGGCACACTGGCCTTCATCAGGCAGGGCACTGAGTATAGAAGTTGGGAAGTTATGCTGCAGTTATACACAATGTTGATGAGGTCGCTCTTGGAGTATTGTGTTCAGTTTAAGTCACCTTGTTATAGGAAAGCTGTTATTAAACTGGAAAGAGTGCAGAATAAATTTACAGGGATGTTGCTAGGACTCAACAGTCTGCGTTATAGGGAGAGGTTGGACAAGCTAGGACATTTTTATTTCGTGTGTAGGACACTGAGGGGGATCTTATAGAAGTGTACAAGATCATGGGAGGCATGTTTAGGGGAGTGCACTCAGTCTTTTTCCCAGGGTTAGAGAATGAGAACAAGAGGGATTCAGTTTAACGTTAATGGGGAAAGAATAAAAGGGAACCTGAGGGGCAACTTTTTTACACCGAGGGTAATACACACATATGGAATGAACTGCCAGCAGAAGTGGTTGAGATGGCTACATTAACAACATTTAAAAAGCATTAGGACAAATACATGGATAGGAAAATGTAGAAAATTGGGTTAGCGTGGACAGACATTTTGGTCGGCATGTGCCAGTTTGGGCCAAAGAACCTGTCTCCGTGCTGTAGGACTCGATAAGACTTCTTAATGCCAGATCCCTTGATCAGGTAATAAGTACTTTTGAATGAGGGACACCCTTGAAAGCCTACAAGAAACCCATGAAAGGTTTGCGTTTTCAGCTTCCTGATTGGCAAACATCCACTGCTGAGTGAATACCAGCAGCAACAGCAGTGGAGTGAAGCCCTCAAGTTGGTGTTAGTTGCCCACATAGGGGCCTCAGTTGGCAGCAAGGTGAGAAGACTGTCCATGATTCTTTCTACCCTGGACATGGGGCAAATACAATTAGATGGCAAAGAGTCCCCTGCCATCAGATTCGTTTTAGGCCAAAATATTAAATTTGGTCCCTTGTTTCTCCTTTTATCAATAGCAATGTGAGGAGTGGGAAACGGTTTGGTTCTTACTGCATGATTCATCCTGGAAACTTTGACACTAGGATAAGCGTGTATCTTATCCCTTGGCTTAGTTTCTCTTCATTCTGATTTACACTTGCTCACGATACAGGTCGTTCTGTTATTCCACGCGTTTTGCCAATGCAAATTCACTGTAACGTGATTGGCGAATTCGGGATACTGTTTCTATAACGCAAACTTTTAAACGTGTGTTGGCTGTAATGCGATTACAGTGCCAACATTTTAAGCGCTGTTTCTGAAGTGTAATTTTCCTGTAACATGGGGTTGTACAAGATTGCATCCATCATGTTATAGGAGACCAGGCTGAGCGGCAGAAGAAGACAAGCACAACTGTGAATTTTTAAAGTTACACACTTTAGCTTTATTTTGAGAAAGTATTACAACAAAAACTTAAATGACTCTAATTACAGAATGAATATTTAGTAAACATAATTTTGCACGTGATGAATCAGATACTTCAAATGAAATGTTGCTCATTTTTAGTATATATTTGCAAAACATTCTAAATGGTTAAAGCAGCTGTATTTTTAATGTATAGATGTTTTCAGAGTAAACTGTTGGCAATCAGGGAAGTCAAACATTTAATGTGGGCAGTAAGTGTTGAGCAGCTGGATACTGAATATAAATAAGGAATTTGAGATTTTTATTTAAGAATATTTATTAGCTAGAAATAAAACTAAGCCGCAGAGAGATTTGATAAAGAAGAAAATATTTCAATTTATTAAATATTTTGAGTTCTTTTTGGGTCTGACTATAAAACAAGCAGATGAAGCAGATAGTCATTTTGATGTCTCAAGTAAGTAGTTGTTTTATCCTCTTCCCTCCTGCATGAGACATGTAACCAACTATTTATTTTTTCATAAGAGGCAAGTTATCCAGCTATCTGCAACAAATAAGGTAAGCACTGTTTATTTTCAATCAATAAATACTAGTGCCATATTTTCTGAAAAATCTTTTAGAAACTCATCTAAATCTTTGCAAGTCAATGTGAGTACCATGCCAAGGGATGCTTCATAGTCTATGTAGAAGTTCTGTGATAGATCACGCATGTGAACTGCCAGTGCACTGAAATTGTAATTATTTGCTGAGGAATTCAACCAGTCAAAAGACACTTGTATAACTACCTCACATATTCTCCTTTGGTCACGCTTCCTTTTTTAGCTAAAACTGATTTAAAAAAACGTTTCTTCCATTCTCTCCATTTCCAACCACTCCTTTTCAGTTTTTCTCACTTAAGTTATTGTTTAGTTTGAGCCAACATTTTATCACACTAAAACCTATTTCTTCCCATACCCTTTTATTCCATCTTACTCAATCCAGTTACATTATTTTCCTTTCAACTTGCTGCTCAATATTTTTAGCTGTATTATTATTTTACAGGCTTTTAATTAACTATTTAGTCACTTCCAGTGTATGGAAGGTGACATTTCCAATCTGTGTAGTTTTATGATCAACACATAAACACTTTATCCACAACAGTACTTTTATTGCAAACCAACATACCCCTAATGTATTGTGCAGATAGGACAATGCCAGTTATATACAAAATTTTCAGTGGATATTTCCAGATTTGTATTCTACACAATGTGACAAGATTGGCTCTCTTCAATAGAAAACATTCATATAACTTGCTATCTATTTATCTCCAACAAGCAGAACAGCTATCACTTTGTCTATAATTTGCCAGAATCCACTTACTCACTGGATTTTTATCCAGTGTTTATTTACATTGTAGAAGGAGAAATCCCTACTATTTAGGGGATGAGACTTTTTTTATAATTGGGGAATGATGCATGTTCTTACAATTCTTTCCATAAGAGCATTTTAAACAAGTCTCACAATGACCTACAGCCCATCTTATGCATGAGCGATAAATAACAATGAGGGTTCTTGACAACTCAGACATCAAGTGTGAATTTCAGCAGTTCCGCACACTTGGAAAAGAAGTCATTCAGTAAGCAATTAATTAATGCTCGTTAGCAGTTATCATTTTCGCTCTTTTCGGAAGAGGTTTAGCAGGAAATAAATAAGCCATTTGCAGGTGGTGCTTTCAGCCTCAGTGCAATCAAATAGCTGAAAGAAGCTTCAGAACCCTTAGTTGTACTTCAAATCTCTTAGGGCAAATACTGATGGGAATAGAAGCACAGAAGGGGTCTAAAAGCTTCAGGTGTTAAACGCAGTGTTTGAGATCAGCAAGGGGTAAAATTTTATGGATTCCTCCAAACAGCTTCCCACTTCCAACAGTCACTTCTTGTGCTTTATTGCTGTGACAGTGACAAGTATTCTCTAAACTGGACACTCAAGTGCAAACATGATCTGCAACTTAAACCTGGCAGAGCTACTCATTGCTGGCTGCTGTTTGAACTGAGCCATGACTGCAAATCAAAAAGCGCCTTGTGAAGGTGGTAAACACAGAGGAATGAACATTCTAGATGGCTAATGCATCATTTTTATGACACGTTGTGACTGATGAGTGTAGCTGATGTGGGTTTTTGATAAGTGCCTCATCAGTATCCTCATCATGATCACGCAACTGTGCCATGGTATGTGCCCTGACTTGATTGTAATTGCCTGAATCTGCTCCTGCTGCTCAGAAGCACAGCCCAATATGCAATAAAACAGCAAGAGTTCAAGGTTAACTCTCTGAGCACTGAGGCACTGTATTTCCCCCAAAAAACACCTTGATAATGTATTACTTCAATACCAAAACAACTTGACCGAAAGTAAAGTATGTATTGGATATGTATTTTTCTGTGTGCTTTTGTACTGTTGGTGGTATTTGAAAATAAATGTTAGTTGAATTTTTATTGGTGCCATGAAATTGGCTATCATACTTGGTATCTAAAACTCAAAATCCCTTGCTAAGCAATCTAAACTTTGAGCTCTAATTAAATGCGCAAAGGCAACAATTGAAATAGCTCCAAGGATTCCTTCTGAAGCAGAATTCCCATGAATCTTTCTCTTTTAAAAAAACATTCAAAGTAGTCCAACTGTTGTAGGTCTCCCAACAAAATCCCAAGCTGCACAATTTCAAATTTCGAACATGGAAAGAGGGATATCCAATGAGACTTTTCATGATCTTTTTTTCAGTTCCCGTGACGCTGAAGGAGTGGATGCAAGCTGTAAAAGACATTAAGAACTTAGCAAAGTAATTTTTTTATTTTTAAAATCATTTTTATGTTGTAAAGGGTTTCTTTTCATGCAGTAGCAGCAGTTTTAAAAAAAAAATTACTCAATAGGTGGTCTTTTTATGTTCTTGAGCTTCAACAATCAGAAAAAGCAGGCCACCATGAATGTGTCAGAATCTAATGTTCTAAAGCAGGCAAGGACCATTCACTTTCTTTTGTTAATTGTTAGTTCCTGTAATGCCAGGTATTGTTCAAATCACAAATGTGGGAACATTCTTATTTGACATTTTTCCATAAATAGATGCTGACTGAGAATGACCAGTCAGCGAGGCATCTTGTCAGGAGCAGGGAGGTACTGAAACCCTCTTGAATGAATGACAGTTAGAGTAGCCAAAGAAATTGTGAATGCTTAAATGTCAAATAATTTAATATGGATTACCACTGCCAGATTATCTTTAAATGGACTTAAAGCTTTTATTAAAGTTCAAACATAATTTTCCTTTAGTTATTAATGAATTTTCTAACAGAATACAATAACTTAGCTCTGGTTAGACCACTTTTCATAATATTTGAAAACATTCTACTGTCAATAGAGTCTTTTAAATGCATATACTTATTCATTTCTTTAAACATTTAACTGACTTGCATTTTGTTGAGAATTTAACTTACAATGACAAACTTTGGTTTATTTTATGGTTATTAATTTAAAAATAACTGACTGGAAATATGGAGCAGCATTTTAACTATTTTCAATGTAGTAATGGCAGGAGAAACAATCTGCAGTTACTGATATTCACCCACTTGTACACGTCAATTTTGGGATAAAGGAAAACTACCAAAATTTGATGCAGCAGTGACTTGGGATTTTTCACTGTATTAAAAATTCTATCTTAACACAAATTGCTGTAATATGCAATGGTTCTAATATTCTGCAACTCAGTTACATTTTTGGCATTCTATTTATTTGGTCAGGATTGGATTAGATCTGTTTAACGTACAAAGGATACGGTGGGATGGTCTCACAGTATGCTTCATTTATTAAAGTATTAATTCCTCACCGCTACTTTTCCATTATGTGGCCATCAACTTTTCTATTTTAAATGTTGATTGGGATGATTAGGTGGGACTCAAATTGGATAGTCAAAGTATGCGATTTTGAATGCCATATCCGTTTTGATGCAATGGGAGTTGTTCAGAGCCTTCCACAGCAGTTTGTACCTTGATAGTATCATGAATGTAATTTATTAAACCTAATGAAGAGAGTGCTGGTTAAGGCCTGAGCTAACCAAACAATGCAGGTGCTTTTGGCTTCCATTCATGTGCTGATACTTGACACATATTTACAATAATTTTCTGCAGCTCATTTGGTTTGCCTCTGTCTCTTTGTATGTTCCTGCACTAATGTATGCAACTTACTGTGCCTTAACTTAGTGTCATTTGCAAACTTTTAGCACAACTGTCTATTCCTTTACCCAAGACACTGATATATATGCTGAGCAGCTGAGGCCTCCCTACAAATCCGTGGAGAACACCACTCATCTCATCCTACTAATCAAAATACATGCCCTTTATCCCAACTCTCTGCCTTCTTCTTCCCAAGCAATTACCAACCCATATCACAAGGATATAGCCAATTCTATGCGTTTTTCTTTAGCTAATAATCTCTTGAGACTTGACCTACACTTAACAAATAGATACTGAATCTCTTTGATCAGTTCATGCTTGTCCAAGTGCTTTATCCTGTTGCTGAGGATAGACTGCAATATTTTCCCACATCAATTAAAGGGGAACACTTACAAGGATCACCTATTAAGAAGATACCTTGAATATGAACTAAATAAAAGCAATGGGGCAAAATACATCAAATAAACTTGCATCATACACTGCAGAGATTTTTAAAAACTGGACTGAAAAGATAGCAGAATATGTTCTTAGTATTTATTTGATATTGAGAAGATTAAAGTTGTTGTGGATCTTGGCATTGGCCCTAGCCATATGTCAATGATTTATTTGGCAAGAATACTGGCCTCTGTGGTAAAGGATGTGGTGTGTTAGAGATGTATTTCAGGGTTAGCCAAACTTGCCTGGTCACTCTCATTTCTCTCTGAGGAAGGAAGTCTCTCTGAGTTTATTATTTCTCCTTTTCTGCCCTTTCACACCTGTCTCTTTCACAAGGTAAAGTTATGTAGGTTACAGCAGACAAAAATAATCATGCAGATCTTAACAAGATTTATCACAGTACTGGCATTTTTTTTCTAATTATCGTACTCACTGCTTTTATCATGTCTACCATGCATTATTTATTTCCCCCAACCATCATGTGAAATAAGTTGACTGTCCATGTACATGAAAATTAATTAAGAACAGGGCCTGTCATTTGTGAATTAATTTACATTTATTACATCTTGAGTGTATAGCATTCCATCTAATCTTTTCAGTTAGAAAATTGGTGAGTTTTTAAAAAAATGCTTTTTGTTAGAAACCCCTGTACCTCTTTATATCCCCTTCCAGTTTGTGTGCAACTTTCAAACTTGCACTTCAAATTTTACTTTTCAAACAAAACCTTAACCTTTTATTGATGGTGAAGGTCTGGGAGATCTTGTCCTGCTTTCCGTTTAATTTGTGATCCCTCAACTTGATGTTCGCCTCCACTCATTCTCAGTCACTACCTGCAGAGACCAGCTGTTGCTGTTACCAACAGCTCATGAATTGCTGCTGAGTCTCATCACAGAAACATTTCTTCAGAAAGTCTGGCCCATGTACTGCTGTGTGCAGCTGTTATTTTTGTATCCCTCTTTTATGCACAAGAACCAAACGTCTGTTAGCATAGTGACCCAAGCAAGAAATGAAGTTGATCAGGATTTCTGTGGAGCTAAAAATGTTGAACATATTGAATCTAGTGGGGTGGGCTCACAGTAGGGGTTAATCCGTTAAAGTATTAATTACTCACAGGTACTTTCCCATTTTGAGGCCATGCTACAATCATTAAAAGCAAAACTATGCAGATGCTGGAAATCTGAACCAAACACAGATGTTGCTGAAGAAACTCAACATGTTTGCAGCATCTGTGAGGACAGAAACAGGGTTAATGTTTTTTGTCCAATATGACTCTTATTCAGAATTGGTTCTGATGTTTCTCCAGCATTTTCTGTGCTTACTACAATCACTCGATTTGTGATCTCAATCAAGAATATATTTCTTTGATGGAGAAAGTGGTTCACAGCCAAAAAAAACTTTTAAAATGTCCCTGTTAAGTAAATCACCAGCCAATATGTACACAGCAAAGTCTCACATTCAGCAATTAATTAATAGGCAGATGATGTTTATCAGTGAGATTGGTCAAGGGGTAAATATTTGTCCGGGGTCAGTAGGGAGCATATCACTGATCTTTTGAAAGAATGGCATGGGTGGTTTTACATCTTAGTGAACAGATGGGATTTTGGTTTAATATCTCAACCAAAATACAGCACTTTCAAAAGGGCAGCATTTCCCCAGCACTGCTGAAGTGTAAGTCTGGCTTTTGTACTTCAAATTCGTGAATCATTCTTCAGAGTGACAAAAGCAACAACCTGAGCATGGCAACATTTTATTAGATTGACCTATTTATAGCTGTCTTGCTTCATAATTCTTCAGTTCCTATATGTTTCCTAAATCCCTTTAATGACCTGAAAATTTGGCCTACTGACTGTGAAAGTAGAGGGAATTGGAATCTGTCCTTTCTCCTTTCAGAATATATTCTAAGTGTGGTATGCAATAAAACTTCAAGGCTGCATTATTTCAGATTAAATAAATTCTGCAAGGAATGCTGTGTTAAACCATACATAGTTACCATTCATATTTTACCTCGAGTTCGCCATTTCTAAAGTATCCTCTTTTGCTGAGAAGATCTGTACTCTTATTGTTTGGCCTATTTAAACCTGTTCTATTCAGCCATTCCTTATAGAACCTTTTGGAGCTTCAGTTTAAGGTTATTAATGTGATATGATTTTGAGTACCATCTGAGTACCTAATGTGTCTTTTGTACAGTGAAAGCAAGCTGGAGGTACCACTCTAGTGTATGCATTATACAAATAACAAGAGGTTAGCAGTGATTGATGGTCAAGATTATACTGTGTTTTATTACTCCTACCACCAAGAAATCAAATGCCAGGAAATTTTACTTGCAACTAAAGCAGGCAAAAAATCATGAGTGGTTTCGCACTCATTTCAAACACATGCTGATATTGGACTCAGGCCTCATTTAAGGACAACTGTTGAGCGATGAGCACTCCATTGTAGTGCATGAGTCCTATGAAGTTAATCTTCATGCCCATAATTAACTACCATAGAAATAGTTGACAAAATACCATATCATTTTACCTCAGCGTTATTGAGCTTTTAAACAACCCTACTCCCTACAGGAGTTTTTTTTAAGGACATAACTATTACAATAGATGAGGGAGAACCAGTGGACGGTATTTGAATTTTCAGAAATATTTTGATAATGTGCAAAAGCAAAATTCACAGGATCAGAGGTAATGTACAGGCATGAACTGATAAATGGTTAGCAGACAAGAAACAGAAAATAGGAATAAATGGGTCAATTTCACAGCCGAAGACAGTTACATGTGAAATAATGTCGAGATCAGTGCTTGGACCCCCAGCTATTCACAGGATAGATCAACGATTTGGATCAAGAAATTAAATGTAATATTTCCAAGTTTGCTGACAACACAAAACTAGGGGTGGGGGGGTTATTGTAAGGAGTTTATTGAAAATATAAAGAGGCTTTAGGATGATCTAGACAAGTTGAGTATGTTGGCAAATGTGAAGTAGATGTAGCATAATGCGAAGTGTGGAGTTGTCTACTTTGGGAGGAAAAACAGAAAGGCAGAGTATAATTTAAATAATAGATTGGGGAAGGTAGATGCACAAAGGGACTTGAGTCCTTGGATATAAGCATGCATGTGCAGTGAGCTGTTAGGAAGGCAAATGATATAGAACAAAAATGGGAATTGCTGTAGAGACTCAGCAGGTCTGACAGCATCTGGGGAGAGAAAGCAGAGTCCAGTGTCCCCTCTTCAGAACCCTTTGAGCATCTCCAGCAATTCCTGTTCGTTTCATATTTCCAGCATCTGCAGTTCTTTGTTTTATTTTAAGGCGAATATGATATGTTGGACTTCATTGTTAGATGATGTGAGGAAAGGAGCAAAGAAATCTTACAGCAGTTGTGTAGGGTCTTCCTGCAATTTTGGTTTGCTTGCCGACAAAAAGGTATATAGAGCATACAGAGAGTGCAGTAAAGGTTAACCAGACTGATTCCTAGGAAGACAAGCTTGTCAAATGAGGAGAGATTGGGATGACTGGGCCTGTTGTCACAGGAGTTTAGAAGAATGAGAAGGGACCTCATTGAAATGTATAAAATTCGGACAAGACTGGATAGACAGGACACAGGGATGGTTTGTCCAATGGCTGGAGGGGGCTAGATAAAGGGACCAGAGTCTCAGGATACATGGGAGGCCATTTCAGGCCAAGATTAGAGTCATAGAGATGTACAGCATGGAAACAGACCCATCGGTCCAACCCGTCCATGCCGACCAGATATCCCAACCCAATCTAGTCCCACCTGCCAGCACCTGGCCCATATCCCTCCAAACCCTTCCTATTCATATACTCATCCAAATGCCTCTTAAACGTTGCAAGTGTACCAGCCTCCACCACTTCCTCTGACAGCTCATTCCATACCCATACCACCCTCTGTGTGAAAACGTTGCCCCTTTGGTCTCTTTCATGTCTTTCCCATCTTAACCTAACCCTGTGCCTTCTAATTCTGGACTCCCCGATCCCAGGGAAAAGACTTTGTCTATTTTCCATATCCATGCCCCTCATAATTTTGTAAACCTCTATAAGGTCACCCCTCAGCCTCTGACACTCCAGGGAAAAAGCCCCAACCTGTTTAGCCTCTCCCAATAGCTCAAATCCTCCAACCCTGGCAACATCCTTGTAAATCTTTTCTGAACTCTTTCAAGTTTCACAACATCTTTCTGATAAGGACACCAGATTGCATGCAATATTCCAACAGTGGCCTAACCAATGTCCTGTCCAGCCGCAATATGACCTCCCAACTCCTGTACTCAGTACTCTGACCAATAAAGGAAAGCATACCAAATGCCTCCTTCACTATCCTATCTACCTCCGACTCCACTTTCAAGGAGCTACGAACCTGCATTCCAAGGTCTCTTTGTTCAGCAATACTTCCTAGGACCTTACCATCAATTGTATAAGTCCTGCTAAGATTTGCTTTCCCAAAATGCAGCACCTCGCAATTATCTGAACTAAACTCCATCTGCCACTTCTCAGACCATTGGCCCATCTGGTCAAGATCCTGTTGTAATCGGAGGTAACCCTCTTCGCTGTCCACTACACCTCCAATTTTGGTGTCATCTGCAAACTTATTAACTGTACCTCCTATGCTCACATCCAAATCATTTATGTAAATGACAAAAAGTAGAGCCCAGCACCGATTCTTGTGGCACTCCACTGGTCACAGGCCTCCAGTCTGAAAAACAACCCTCCACCACCACCCTCTGTCTTCTACCTTTGAGCCAGTTCTGTATCCAAATGGCTAGTTCTCCCTGTATTCCATGAGATCTAACCTTGCTAATCAGTCTCCCATATGGAACCCTGTCGAACGCCTTACTGAAGTCCATGTATATCACATCTACCGCTCTGCCCTCATCAATCCTCTTTTGTTACTTCTTCAAAGCCTCAGTCAAGCTTGTGAGACATGATTTCCCATGCATAAACCCATGTTGACTATCCCTAATCAGTCCTTCCTTTTCCAAATACATGGACATCCTGGCCCTCAGGACATGTACATCATGTCCCTCAGGATTCCCTCCAACAACTTGCCCACCACCGAGGGCAGGCTCACTAGTCTATAGTTCCCTGGCTTGTCCTTACCACCCTTCCTAAACAGTGGCATCACGTTTGCCAACCTCCAGTCTTCCGGCACCTCACCTGTGACAATCGATGATACAAATATCTCAGCAAGAGGCCCAGCAATCACTTCTCTAGCTTCCCACAGAGTTCTCGGGTACACCTGATCAGATCCTGGGGATTTATCCACCTTTAACTGTTTCAAGACATCCAGCACTTCCTCCTCTGTAATCTGGACATTTTGCAAGATGTCACCATCTATTTTCCTACAGTCTCTATCTTCCATATCCTTTTCCACAGTAAATACTGATGCAAAATATTCATTTAGTATCTCCCCCGTTTTCTGCGGCTCCACAAAATGGCCACCTTGCTGATCTTTGAGGGGCCCTATTCTCTCCCTGGTTACCCTTTTGTCCTTAATGTATTTGTAAAACCCCTTTGGATTGTCCTTAATTCTATTTGCCAAAGCTATCTCCTTTCCCCTTTTTGCCCTCCTGATTTCCCTCTTAAGTATACTCCTTTTTTTTTATACTCTTCTAAGGATTCACTCGATCTATCCTGTCTATACCTGACATATGCTTCCTTCTTTTTCTTAACCAAACCCTCAATTTCTTTAGTCATCCAGCATTCCCTATAGTTACCAGCCTTCCCTTTCACCCTGCCAGGAATATACTTTCTTTGGATTCTCGTTATCTCATTTCTGAAGGCTTCCCATTTTCCAGCGAACATCTGCCCCCAATGAACTTTCAAAACTTCTTGCCTAATACCATAAAAATTGGCCTTTCTCCAATTTCGAACTTCACCTTTTAGATCTGGTCTATCCTTTTCCATCACTATTTTAAAATGACTAGAATTATGGTCGCTGGCCCCAAAGTGCTCTCCCACTGACACCTCAGTCACCTGCCCTGCTTTATTTCCCAAGAGTAGGTCAAGTTTTGCACCTTCTCTCATCAGTACATCTACATACTGAATCAGAAAATTGTCTTGTATGCAATTAACAAATTCCTCTCCATCTAAACCTTTAACACTATGGCAGTCCCAGTCTATGTTTGGAAAATAAAAATCAACTACCATAACTACCCTAGTATTCTTACAGATAGCTGAGATCTCCTTACAAGTATGTTTCTCAATTTCCCTCTGACTATTAGGGGGTCTATAATATAATCCCAATAAGGTGATCATCCCTTTCTTATTTCTTAGTTCCACCCAAATAAGTTCCCTGGATGTATTTCTGGGAATATCCTCCCTCAGTACAGCTGTAATGCTATCCCTTATCAAAAATGTCACTCCCCCTCCTCTCTTGCCTCCCTTTCTATTCTTCCTGTAGCATTTGTGTCCTGGAACATTAAGCTGCCAGTCCTGTCCATCCCTGAGCCATGTTTCTGTAATTGCTATGATATCCCAGTCCCAGGTTCCTAACCATGCCCTGAGTTCTTTTTCTGTTAGGCCCTTGCATTGAAATAAATGCAGTTTAATTTAATTAGTCCTACCTTGTCCCTGCCTGCCCTGACTGTTTGACTCGCTTCTGTTCTCAACTGTACCCGTCTCAGATTGATCTCTTTGCTCACTATCTCCCTGGGTCCCCTGAGAATCCATCACCCCCTACATTTTCCAAAACCACATACCTGTTTGAAATGGGTATATCCACAAAAGAGTCCTGCACTAGCTGCCTACCTCTTAACTTTCCTCGGGTTAGCCCATCTATGTGATTGTATCTGATGCACTGTCCTCACCATGTGCTTCCTTTGTCTGTTCTTTTTTTTAAACTTTTCAACTTTTCTTTTCCCTAAGTTCCAAAACAATGCAACAGCATATGAAACAGTAATTGCTGCTCTTGGAATTCGAGGTAATCACCTCCAGCACCTAAAATACCTCAAAAAAAGGTACAGCTCTTACAGCCAGAAAAGGAGTACTTTATTCATAAAGAGGGTGATGAACTTGTGGTATTCTCTACCACAGAATCAAATCTACTAAATATATTTAAGAAAGAAATAGGTAAAGGCTAAAGATGTCTGGCATATAAGAGAGTGTGACTGGCATTGAGATATAGGATCGGCCTTGATCTAGTTTAATGACAGAGCAAGCTTGATGCGCCAAATTCCTTTTTTTTCCCTATGTTTCTACATTTGACCCTATTACTTGTAAGTACTCTTCCTAGTTTTTCCATAGATGACCAAGATCTATCCTGTTGGGCAAAAGGGGATGTGATTCACTGAGATTGGAAATGCTATGGAAACTAATTGAAGCTGATTGATCAAGTAAAAAAGGCGTCAGACTTGCATGCAGCAGACCATACACACACAAAAAGCCATATGCACATTAACACTGTGGTCACCACAACATTATAGAGGGTTATTTTTCCTGACAAATTATTTTGAGGCTGCAGAAAGTAAACACTTAATTAAAACCTGCTAAACTAAAAGCAACTCCAGTAAATCAGTGCAGATCAATATGTTCAAGTACACTTGTAATGCATCTTTTCCCATAAGGATTTTTACTAATGCTGCATATCTTTCAGCATTTACATGCTGACATTTGAACCTGTTCTTCCAAAATAAGCATAACATGAACTGTGCGTTTCCAAAACCTAAAGCATATAAAATGAAGCTAGCAATTATAAAGGGAATAAGATTAATTTCAGTAAAGGTGAGAAAAGGCTACTACTGTCTCTACAAATTCAAATTTGTATTGAATTATTTTCGGTAATAATCATTTATTCCATTAGGACTGTCATTGCATTGACCTTTTTTTATTGTCTCCTGTAATCCAATGAGAGTTTTCTGCTACTGTTGTTGCAGTAAGATGTTCTACATAACCCTCTTCCACTCCCTTGTATTTGGCCTTGATGAAATTAGCTGAATAGCTAGTATAAATGCTATGCAGGCGGAAATGAATAATATGTACAATGGATGATACTCCAGAAATCAATTATACTGCCACAAAACTGAAACAGATGTGAATGATTCAGCAGTAGGAATAGGCAGGATTTCAACTCTGAAGCGCATTTTCTCATACTAATAAATGTATCTGAAAGGATTAAGAATAGGAATTAATGAGGAATTTTGCTTTTGAATGCTTCAATATTTGCTCAGATTACAGGATAGCATTTCCACTATGCATCTGAATACATTTAAAGCAGCGTAAAAGGTTGTATGTAGGTCATGTCCAGTGCAAGTCAAGGCCACAGACCTTTTTTGCTTTAAAAAACACACCAGGGTGGAAATCGGCACCACCCAAGTATAGATCATGTTGTGGATTAAAATGAATAAACTTGACAAGTTTCTATCAATTGTATCTATTAGTGTTCCTTCAAGGAAATACTTTAAATAGTATTTTCTTTAAGGCCAAAAGATATTAGCAGTCAACTTTTTAAGATTTTTAAATGTTTTTTAAAAATTATTTTAAAAATTGATCGATCAGTATTGATGAAGCCAGGAATTAATCCTGGTTTTTTAATGTCATTTTCCATTATTTAAATTCAGGTTACTCAACTGAAGAACTAAACACACACACATCCTATATACACATGCTAGTCAATAGATTAAATTTAAAGTTGTGCTAGATCAGATCATCTAAATTCCAATTGCGAAGAAGAGTTCCAGAGAATTACAAACCTACAAATGTAATACCCTTATTCAAAAAGGAGAACATAAAACATGTAACTATAGGCCAGTTAGTTTAACATCTGTCATTGGGAAAATGATAAAGTCTATTATAAATGATGTATCAGTAAACATTGAGAAATAATTAATAAAAGTCAAACAGGATCAGTATAGACTTATGAGAAGTCATAGCCTGACAAATTTATGACCGTTCTTTTGAGAAAGTAACAAGTACTTTTTGAGAAAGCAACAAGTTGAACAGACAAAGGGAACAAGTAGATATATTTGGATTTTCAAAAGGTGTTCACTAAAGTACCACACAAGGCTATTAATAAGGTAAGAACTTCTTGTGTTGGGGAACTTATTAGCATGGATAGAGGATTTGTAAACTAATAGAAGGCAGAGTTGGGATAAACTGGACATTTTCAGAATAGCAACCTGTGACTAGTGGAATGCCACAGGGATCAGTGTTGGGGTCAGAATGATTTACAATAAGCATGAATGATTTGGATAACAGAAGTTAATTACTATCATCAAATTTACACATGACACAAAGGTAAGTGAGAAGGCAAGTAGTGAGGATGATGCAATAAGTCCACAGAGGGATAGTAGGCAAGAATTTGGCAGCTGGACTGTATGTGGGGAAATGTAGAGTTATGCACTTTGGCAGGAAGAATAGAGAAGGTCAATATTATTTAAATGAAAGAATGCAGAAAGCTTTATCAAAGAGGGATATATTGACTTGGAGGCAGTCCAGAAAAACCTTAAGAAGATTGCTCCATACCCAGAAATATGATATTAAAACATACGATTGTTAGGGTAGATGTGGAGAGGTTGTTTCTCTTAGGGGGAAATATAGAACCAGAAGGAAGAACCCCCAAATAGGGAGTTGACAACTTTAGACAAAGTTAAGGAGGATTTTCTTCTCTGAGGGTGGACAGTCTGTGGAATTCTATACTACAAAGGGCTTCCGGTTGAGTCATTAGTATATTCAAGGTGGAGATTGATTTCCTCACTGATTCAAAATCTAAGATTATGGGGATAAAGCAGGAGGTGGAATTGAGAATTACCAGGCCAGCCATGATTTCACCGAATGTTGGAGCTGATTCAATGGGCTGAATGGCTTGCTTCTGTTCCTAAAACATTTGGACTGATAGAGATGTGCTCTGAATGAGGTAAGCAAAAACAGGAAAGGCATGGCAGACATGCTGTGAGCATTCAAGAAGGTGCAAAGTGAATGAGCACTAAAAAAGTAAACTAAGTGCCTGAGATACACAATCAAGCAATTCATGAGATTGGTGTCCCTCTCTGGGTCCAAAACAGCCTGGTAGTAGTATTGTAAAGTGTCAATGAGCTCCAAATTACTGCACTGAAGTGGTGAACTGGAGATGTGGCCTGATGTGATGCTGGTGCTTGTCCAATACCAGCCTCCATGGATGAAAGCTGAAGACAGTCTCTGCCTACAGAGCATACCCTTAGGTGTTGAGGAGTGCTACCGTAGACCGGTATCTAAAGAAAACATTAGCAAGTGAACTGCCAGGTATCAACTTTGTCTAGCTTCTCTCCAATGCCTGGAGAAATAGCAACCTGCACAAAAATAATAATAATATGTTAATACAAGCAAAGGGAACACTGGCTAGGCACAAAAACCGCATGGACAAAATTAGATGTTTTGCTCAATTGAGAAAAGCTCATTTTTCCTATTTCACCATATTTTCCCAACTGGTTCACTGTCAGCTGTGTCATCCAGGGGCTGGAAAAAATCCAGCCCAAAGACTCAATCTTCCAAATATACAACTGGATGAAATTAGGTCTTGTCCAGCACTGAATGTAAGACAAGCATTCAGACAACTTAGGTACAGAGGAGGTGATCACAAAGTGCTAATGGGAACATGTAAATAAAAAATAGTGGGTGGATAATAACTATCATGAAATAAGTGAAGTTCAGTACATAACAGCTTTTTAACTATTAAAAATATGAAAAAGCAAATTATCCCCTTTTAGACCTTGGACTAATTTGCAGGGCCACTTCCCAGATAGTAACTGTTTTGGAGGATCACACCACTGAGGCAAACCACTTGCATTTAAAACAAAATATGTATTATTGCCCAAAAATATGAATTTTCATATAGCTATATTCTCTATTGTGTAAGATAATAAAAATAGAAAATTTAGGTATCTAGGTCTAGGCTTTCAGAATTTTTGTGAAATTTTTCTCCTTACCTCTGTCCTAAATACACTCAATGACTTGACTTCCACAGCCCTCTATGGCAATGAGTTCCACTGATTCACCACCACCACCTGGCTGAAGAAATCCCTCCTCTAAAGGATTGTCCCTTCACCCTGAGGCTGTGCATTCAGGTACTAGCTTCTCCAATGAGTGGAGACATCTCTCCACATCAACTCTATCCAGATCTCTCAGTATCCTGTAAATGTCAATCAGATCCCCCTCATCTTTCAATACTCTATCAAGTACAGACTCAGAGTCCTTAACTGTTCTTCATATGACAAGCCCTTAATCCACAGGATCATTCCTGTAAATCTCTTCTGGATCTCCAACACCAGCACATCCTCCTTTACATAACAGGCCCAAAACTCCTCTCAGTATTCCAATTGTGATCTGACCAGAGCTTTGTCGAGCTTCAACAGTATATCTTTGCTCTTGTTTTCTAGCCCTCTTGAAATAGAGTCATAGAGATGTACAGCATGGAAACAGACCCTTCGGTCCAACCCGTCCATGCGGACCAGATATGCCAATCCAATCTAGTCCCACCTGCAAGCACCCAACCCACATCCCTCCAAACCCTTCCTATTCATATACCCATCCAAATGCCTTTTAAATGTTGCAATTGTACCAGCCTCCACCACATCCTCTGGCAGCTCATTCCATACACATACCACCGTCTGCGTGAAAAAGTATATCTTTCCCCTTTCACCCTCTAGTTCTGGACTCCCTGACCCCAGGGAAAAGACTTTGTCTATTTATTCTATCCATGCCCCTCATAATTTTGTAAACCTCTATAAGGTCTCCCCTCAGCCTCCGCTCCAGGGAAAACAGCCCCAGCCTATTCAGCCTTTCCCTGTAGCTCAGATCCTCCAACCCTGGCAACATCCTTGTAAATCTTTTCTGAACCCTTTCAAGTTTCACAACATCTTTCCGATAAGAAGGAAACCAGAACTGCATGCAATATTCCAACAGTGGCCTAACCAAAGTCCTGTACAGCCACAACATGACCTCCCAACTCCTGTACTCAATACTCTGACCAATAAACGAAAGCATAGCAAACGCCGCCTTCACTATCCTATCTACCTGCAACTCCATTTTCAAGCAGCTATGAACTTGCATTCCAAGGTCTCTTTGTTCAGCAACACTCCCTAGGACCTTACCATTAAGTGTATAAGTCCTGCTAAGATTTGCTTTCCCAAAATGCAGCACCTCTCATTTATCTGGACTAAACTCCATCTGCCGCTTCTCAGCCCACTAGCCCATCTGGTCCAGATCCTGTTGTATTCTGAGGTAACCCTCTTCGCTGTCCACTACACCTTCAATTTTGGTGTCATCTGCAAACTTACTAACTGTACCTCTTATGCTCGCATCCAAATCATTTATGTAAATGACAAAAAGTAGAGGGCCCAGCACCGATTCTTGTGGCACTCCACTGGTCACAGGCCTCCAGTCTGAAAAACAACCCTCTACTACCACCCTCTGTCTTCTAACTTTGAGCCAGTTCTGTATCCAAATGAGTAGTTGTCCCTGTATTCCATGAGATCTAACCTTGCTAATCAGTCAACATTGCATTTGCCTTCCAAAATGAACCGGGTTATTAACCTTAAGAGAATCCTAAACTAGGACTCCCAACTCCTTTTGTACTTCAGATTTGCTAGGCATTTCCCTATTTAGGGAATAGTCTATGCCTCTATTCTTCCTTACAAAATGTATAACCTGACACTTTGTCACACTGTATTCCATCTGTCACTTCTTTGCCCACTTACCTATCATGCCCAAGTCCTTCTGCAATTTCCCTTCTTCCTCAACATGACCTGTCCCTCCATTCAGCAAATTAGCCCTCAGTTCCTTTGTCCAGATCATTAATGTGTAACGTGACTAGTTATGGTCTCAACACTGATCCCAATGGAATTCCATTAGTCACTGGCTACAGTCCTGAAAAATATTGTTTATCTCCACTCTCTGCCTTCTGCCTGTCAGCTAATTCTCTATCCATGCCAGTATCTTGCTCTTAACAGCATGGGCCTTTATCTTATTTAACAACCTCCTGTGCAATGTCTTGTCAAAGGCCTTCTAGAAATCTAAATACATTAGATCCACTGGGTCTCTGCTATCAAACTTAATCATTACATCCTCAAAGAATTCTAAAATTTGTTAGGCATGACCACTCTTTGATGAAGTTGTGCTGACTCCACCCTATTTTGCTATGCATTTCCAAGTAATCTGCAATTTCATCTTAATAGTGAACTCTAACATCTTAACCACTGGAATGAAGGGCTTGAATTGTGGATAAAAGCTGGATGGGAGAGGATAGATTTGGAGATGCCAGTGTTGGACTGGTGTGTACAAAGTTAAAATCACAACACCAGGTTATAGTCCAACAGGTTTAATTGAAAGCACTAGCTTTCGGAGCGCCACTTTTTAACATCCAGTTGAGATATTAAATGGCACCTGTAAATGGCATTCAGTATACCACACATCCATAGTGCACTGTTGTGTTAGCATTAAATCAGAAGCACAGAACAAAGATATAAAGTGAGTTACAGCTGACACCAGAATTAAATGAACATGTTAGAAACAATGAGTAGATGCGATAACAGAGCACTTAGAAAATCATAATATAATTAGGCAGAATCAGTACCAATTTGCAAGAGGGAATGTAAACTTGACAAAGTTTTTAAGGTTGTAACTAACAGTGAGCACAAAAGGAGCGTGTGGATGTAATATTTGAATATTCAAAAACTATTTGAGATGATTGCAGAAGATCCTTACATAATATCAAAGCTCACAGAATTAGGGATAATATATTTAAGATTGAGAATTTTAAACAAAAGTATTACAGAGAAGGAAATTATGAATAATTTTTGGGTTAGCAGGCTGCAATGAGCAGGTATTGGAATAATCAGTTCAATTACTCGGAATATCTATGTGTATGTATCCAGGTGTTCTGATGATGAAACGGAAGATGGGGAACCAAGTTATAAGGACGATGGAAAATGGCTGTACAGATGGAGGCATTTAACTGACAAGTATGAATATGGTAGATGGAACATAATGTATGAAGTGCACGTTAACCACTCTGGAAGGAAAATAGAATATCATTTAAATTGAAAGAGATTGGGTATATTTTAAAATTAAATTTCCCAATGGTTCTCATACATATTATAAAATTTACATGGAGGTAAAGCAATAAATTAAGAAAGCAAATGGTATAGTCACAAAGATGTAAAGTCCTTTACTTTTGAAGAGAAGATTTTTAAAGCTTTCAACAGGTTACAAATGTTGCAAATTTGACTGAGATGAGTTGCTTAAGAATACAACCTATCTCAAATAGAAGTGATAGAGCCGATGGATAACCCTTGGAAAGGGGTGGTGTACAAAAACTCTTACAATCCAGACCCATCAAAACCTACTACTGTCATTCTCTCAGGAAAACATTAGCAAATGATAAATGCTGGACTTTGGCACTGACCTGACCATAGATGGACCCATTGAAAAGTAATTTTTGGAAGTAAATATGGAACTAGTATTTCAAGGGAGATTCTGATAGCTTTAGGGAGATTATTGAAGGGAATGCTACTGTCTCCATAATATTTTCTCTTAAATTACCTGATTCCCACAGAAACAACTCCAAAGGAGGACTATCATGAAAACTTCAAAAATAAGTGCATTATTCATTCCTGCTGTGAAGTAACGGTCAATCAAGTAACCAGAAAAGTAAACCTTGGCCTCAGGTTAAATTTTTAAGCTTCAAAGATGACCAATGGATTGCAAACCTTCATTGTCTTCCTTTTCACTTTGTATGTGTGTGCGCGCGCATGCCCGTGTGCTTTGGGAGGGCAGGGAGGGAGAGACACGCAGGGAGGGAGAGACACACAGGGAGGGAGAGACAGAGACTGCACAAAGGCTGTACGCTCATTGTGATTTCATTAAATTTCTTGGGGAAACCTTGCAATTGGATGCTTATTGCTTACTCTAAACATAGTTAACTACTTTAATTGGAAAGAAGTACAACTTCATTCTAAAAAGAAGATTTGTTGCAATTAACCAAGGAGGCTGAACAGAGGGATGCTAATTCATCACATTCATCTGGTAGTAGTAATATGTCAGACTTTGTTACAAAGGAATTGGGAGTATGAAAGTGTCCATATCTAGATCAGTGCATGCATCTCCTTCTGCAAAAGACATATCTATCTTGAAAGAAGTGCAATAAAAGCTTCACTAGATTGATTCCATATGAAGAGATATTTGTGAGGAGGGATTGATTTAAGTTGGCTGATATTTTGCAGAATTTAAAAGAATGAGAGGCAATCTCACTGAAACAAAATTCTTAAGAGATTTATTAGGGCAGATGTTTTCTTTGGCTGGTTCAGTTTCAGTATAATAATTCAGCTATTTAGATCAGGGTTGAAATACTTGTTTACTCAGTGTTGTGAATCTTTGAATTTTCTCTACCCCAGAGGGCACTGAATGTTTAATCATCGAGCATACACAACACGGGATGATAAGACTTTTTCAGATATAAAGGGGATCAAGGTGTGGCAAGATGGTCAGGAACTTAAAACAACAAGTGATGATTTTACCGAATAGTGAAGCAGGTTCAAAGGACCAAATAGTTTACTCTTGCTGCTATTTTCCTGCAGCTGTACTGAATATGACTGAAATATTCTGAATAGTTAAACTCAGGTCTTAGTTATTTAGTGCATCATCCAAATGAGATAAGCCCTGAATTTCTACTTCAAATTTGAAATAGTTCAAATCTATTTTACCCATGTAGAATATTTACAACAGATGAAGATGAAATAATTTCAAAATACAAAGTTTCATTTGCCACAAAGAAGTATAAACATGCATATAGTAAATTACATGTTTCAAGAAAATCACCTCAAGTTTTGACTTCATGCTAGGTTTTCTTGAAAGCAATGAACAGGTAGGACTTACAACCACAGAATACTGTGAATACTCCGTTTTGCTTTTTGGCTTTTAAAACAGTAACAATGCTCACCCTAACCTCATCTGTAGTTATACTCATCAGACTTAACAGAGGCAGCAATCTCAGACAATGTTGCTACACACTGGGAATTACAGACTTGCATAATCTTAAGACATTGAGCACATTGAAACTTCTGGGAAGTCTCAGTCATCACAGACACCCAGAAACCCAAGGTTCGAACTCTTTTTAAAAAAAACTGCAGTCAGACATCCACTTGAAAACAAAATTGTAGATATTTGAAAGCAATGCTTAAGTTGTGTTAGCATTTTTATATTTTTAAAAAGTATAACAAAGAGGATTGATGAGGACACAGTGGTCGATTGTGATCTATATGAACTTCAGAAAGGCGTTTGACAAGGTGCCCCATGGGAGACTGGTTAGCAAGGTTAGATATCATGGAATACAGGGAGAACTTGCCATTTGGATACAGAACTGGCTGAAAAGGTAGAAGGCAGAGGGTGGTGGTGGAGGGTTGTTTTTCAGACTGGAAGCCTGAAAAAGACTTTGTCGATTTATCCTATTCACGCTCATGATTTTATAAACCTCCAGAAGGTCACCCCTCAGCCTCTGATGCTCCAGGGAAAACAGCCCTAGCCTATTCAACCTCTCCCTGTAGCTCAAATCAAGGATGGTGCTACAACCACTACTTTTCATCATTTGTATAAATGATTTGGATGAAGCATAAGAGATATAGTTAGTAAGTTTGCTGATGAAACCAAAATTGGAGGTGTAGTGGACAACGAAGGTTACCTCAGATTACATTGGGATCTTGATCAGATGGGCCAATGGGCTGAAAAGTGGCAGATGTAGTTTTACATAAATGTGAAGTGCTGCATTTTGGGAAAGCCAATCTTAGCAGGACTTGTACACTTAATGGTAAAGGTCCTAGGGAGTATTGCTGAAGAAAGAGACCTTGGAGTGCAGGTTCATAGCTCCTTGAAAATGGAGTAACAGATAGATAGGATAGTGAAGGTGTTTGGTATGCTTTCTTTTGTTCAGAATATTGAGTACAGGAGTTGGGAGGTCATGTTGCAGCTGTACAGGACATTGGTTAGGCCACTGTTGGAGTTTTGCATGCAATTCTGGTCTTCTTCCTATCAGAAAAATGTTGTGAAACTTGAAAGGGTTCAGAAAAGATTTACAAGGATGTTGCAAGGTTGGAGGAGTTGAGCTATAGGGAGAGGTGAATAGGCTGGGACTGTTTTCCCTGGAGCGTCAGAGGTGGAGGGGTGACCTTATAGAGGTTTATAAAATCATGAGGGGCATGGATAGGATAAATAGGCAAAGTATTTTCCCTGGGGTAGGGAAGTCCTGAACTAGAGGGCATAGGTTTAGGGTGAGGGGAATAAGAGACCCAAAGGGCAACTTTTTCACGCAGAGGGTGGTATGTGTGTGGAATGAGCTGCCAAAGGAAGTGGTGGTGTCTTGTACAATTGCTACAGTTAAAAGACATCTGGATGGATATATGAATAGGAAGGGTTTGGAGGGTTATGGGCCAGGTACTAGCAGGTGGGACTAGATTGGATTGGGATATCTGACATGGAAGAGTTGGACCAAAGGGTCTGTTTCCGTGCTGTACATCTCTATCACTCAATGATGGACAGAGCTAAGCGAGCCCACAAACAACAGAACAGATCTAAACTCTGCAGTTCTGCACAATCATGAATAATGGTGGACAATTAAACAGCTCACTGGAGGTGTAGGCTCCACAAATATCCCCATGCTCAATGATGGAACAGCCCAGCACTAAAGGATAAGGCTGAAGCATTCACAGCAATCTTTAGCCAAATTGCCAAGTGGATGATCCATTAACTGCCTCCGGTATCAGAGACAGCAGTCTTCAGTCAATTCAATTCACTCAACATGACATCAAGAAATGGTTTGGGAGCACTGAATACTGCAAAGGCTCAGGGGCTTAACAACATTCAAGCAGCATTAGTGAAGACTTGTGCTTCAGAACTTGTCACATGCCTAGCCAAACTCATCCAGTACAGGTACAACACAATTCACATGAGAATGGGCAAAATTGCCTAGGAATATCCTGTACAAACAAAGCAAGATAGGTCCAATCCAATCAATTATCACTCCAGTCTAGTCTCGATCAGTGTAAAGTGATGGAGGGTGTCATCAACAGTGCTATCAAACAGCAGCTGCTCAGCAATAACCTGTTCAAGTATTGCCCAGTCTGGGTTCTGCCAGAGTCACTCAGCTCCTGACCTCATTATAGCCTTTGTTCAAACATGGCCAAACAGCTGAATTCCAGAGGTCAGATGAGAGTGACAGCCCTTGATATTAAGGCCACATTCAATCAAATATAGTATCAAGGACACCTAACAAAATTGGATTCAACTGGAATCAGGGGGCAAACTCTCCAGTGATCGGAGTCATATCCGGCACATAGGTTATTGAAGGTCAGTTATTTCAGCTCCAGGACATCTCTGCAAGAGTTAGTCAGGGTAGTGCCTGAGACCCAACTATCTTCAGCTTTATCATCAATGACCTTCCCTCCATCATAAGGTCAGAAGTAGAGATGTTCACTGATGTTTGTACAGTGTTCATCAACATTTGCAACTCCTCAGTTACTGAAGCAATCCAAGTCCAAAAATAATAAGACCATGAAAATATAAAGGCTTGGGCTGAAAAGCAGAAAATACTATTCCCACCACCTAACTGCTAGAGAATGACCATCTTCAAATATGAGACAATCTAACAACTGCCACTCAACATTAAATAGCATTAAAAGTCAGTGAATTCCCACTATCAACAGCCTGGAGGTTACCATTAATAGAAACAGAACTGGACTAGCCACATAAATACAGTGGATACAACAGCTGGTCAGAGGCCAGGAATACTGAGCTAGTAACCCATCTCCCAACTCCCCAAAGTCTGTCCACCTACTACAAGTCAGGAGTTTGATGGAGTACTCCCCACTTGCCAAGATGAATGTAGCTCCCACAACACTCAAGAAGCTTGACACCATTCAGGATAAAGTAGCCCGCTCAATTGGTGCCACATCCACTCCCTCCAACACTGACACTCAGTTATAACAGTGTGTACTATCTAAAAGACACACTTCAGATAATCACCAAAGCTCCTTAGATGGCACTTTCCAAACCCACAACCACTTCCATCTGGAAGGATAAAGGCAACAGATTCAAGGAAATAGCACCACCTGCAAGTTCTTTTGCAAACTACTCACCATCCTGACTTAGAAATATATTGCCATTCAAAGTTCAACTCTTTGCCCTGTGATTGGATCAAAACCATAATGAGTTCAGGAGTAAGGTGGCCCTGCTGGAATCCAAATGAGTGCCAGTGACCAGGGTTTTGTTGAATAAGTGAGACGTAATAGCACTTTCACTGAAATTTTCCTTCACTTTGCTGATGATTAAGAGCAAACTAATCAGGCGATAACAGTCCTGGTTGAATTTTCCTAGTGTTTGTGAATGAAATGTACGCGAAGTTGAAGTTGAAACATATTAGGCAGGATGAACTTAATTCTGAAGCACAGATCTAATTCCAGTATCTCCACATATGCAAGAGTTCAGTTTTTTTTTAAAGCCAAGGCTGTTAATATTGAACATTTCCCAAAACTGGCACTTTATATCTCCAGAAGATAATGTAGGGAAGCAAATTTTAAAATTAATATGAACACTATCAAAGCTTTTATTGCACCATTGTGCATACACAAAATTAACACAATAGTTACATGAACACTGAATGCTTAAAATATGGTTTACTCAAGTTGCTTGTTTGGTCAGCATTTGATACTTTTGACATTAAAGCGACCCGATACCAAAACCCAAAATTTTGTACAAAACACATAATACACATGCTGCCACAACACAAATTCTGTTTATTCTGAGTACTGGGATACAAATATTTCTAAGACTCCACTATTCTGACCACTTCTGAAGAGTAATGGCTGCTTTTCCTATTTATCGGAGAACTAGAACGAGCAAATAACTTTATAAGAGCCAAACTAACATTTTCAATCCAGACTACGGACTTCAGATGACAATTGCATCACTTCAGCAGGCTTTCATTTCCTGAAATAAAAAGTTTTTAAAAATTAGTAATCAACTAATTTGGCTGATTTTAAAGTCAAGTTAAAAAGTCCAATTTTAAAAAGTGTGGCATTACATAGGCATCTTGTCAGCTTCTGTTGGTAGAGTCTGGTCATTTGCTTTCTGCAACAGCACTGCCTTGAGTTCATTAATCTTCTCATCAATTTCTATCAGACTGTAGCCCTGCAACACAGATAATTTAAAGTATTTAAATGTGCAATACACTGGGATAAACAACTGTAATTATGCTTCTCATTTAGAAGCAGCATGATGCAACGCAAACATTTCAAATGAAAAAAAGCAGCCACATTTAGCAGCCTTTTCCATAATATGAGCTCTGTTTATTTGCTTTGGCATTCAGATACCAAGCTGAACTTGATGCAGCAACTAGGTAGGACATTTAGGCATTAAAATCATCTGACTTATTTTAATTAGATCATTCAGATTCTCTTGCTCCCCAAGACTGACAAAGTTGTTTGCTGCTCATCTGCTAATTATAGCAAGTTATGCGCACTTAACGTCATAAAAAGCAAGGTTAGCATTGATCAGTAGTAGTGATACCACAGCATATTAAAGAGCATTCACATCAAGACTTCAGTAGTGACACATTTTGGGTTAGTACAAAGGGAGAGGAGGGGATCGAGAAAATTAGTCTATTCTCTTGACAGTACTGGAAAAATCCAACGCTGACAGAAGACAATGCTAAAGAAGGGGAGATGAAAAAAGAAAGAGAGATGAAGAATGTAAAATAAAAAAAGAAAATTATATTAAATGTACTTTTATAGTGCACTGAAAACTGCTCTAATTTCACTGTAATATAAATAGGAACCATGCTTTTAGTTTGCTGACACATTCCAGAATCCTAAGCATACATATTCAAATCTAAGCACTAAACTATTTGCACACTTTGCTGCAAATAGAAATGAATGAAGAGAGGAAAAAGTACAAGTAGCTGTTTTTAATCACTAAACTGTAACTGAGTTTTTGTATTTCACTTTAAAAGTATTTTCTAACATACTTCGTATAAGCCACCTGTAGTGCAAGCAGATCTGCATTAACAGTGAATTATGCCGAATTAGGCACCCACATTAAAACCAAAAATAAATGCAGCATTCCGGAATTTCAAACCCATTGGTTCAGTAAGGAATGTGTATTTTCCATGCTTAAGATAAACAGGAGTTGGGTGCGCTCAGTCAAAAACAGCAGCCCAGATTTTTATCACTATTTAGCTGCTAAGATTGAAAAAGAGAAAGTGAAGAAGGGGAAGTGACAAAAATATCCCTGTCACTTCATATGGAAGCACTATAAATATAATATCATTAAATGACCACACATCCATGACCTCAGACTATATTGTATAAAATATTGAACATTGATACAAAAAGACATACCTGAATTGTTTCATGAACTTTACGCCTTTTGCTTGGAAAATTCTGCAAAAGATATTTGTTTTTCCATTAGTGATAATTATTGATAATGTGATGGAAACCATTACAAAACTGCAAAATCTAAAACATATCAGCTAAAGACTTCAGCAGCTGATATTTTAACCCCATGAAAACAAAATAATTGGAACAAAGCATTGCTCTATTCTTAACTCCCCCACAAATTATCAGGAAAATTACTATTCACTGTGATATAGTCTAAATGCATCATTCATTAAAGAGGGTTTTAATAAGTTCTAAAGATTCCTCTGACCATCATAACATTTTGAGTCATAGAGATGTACAGTACGGAAACAGACCCTTCCGTCCAAACTGTCCATGCCAACCAGATATCGCAACCCAATCTAGTCCCACCTGCCAGAACCTGGCCCACATCCCTCCAAACCCTTCCTACTCATATACCCATCCAGATACCTTTTAAATGTTGCAATTGTACTAACCTCCACCACTTTCTCTGGCAGCACATTCCGTACACATACCATCCTCTATGTGAAAATGTTGCCCTTAGGTCTCTTTTATTTCTTTCCCCTCTCACCCTAAACCTAGTTCTGGACTCCCCAACCCCCTGAAGAAGGGCTTATGCCCGAAACATCCATTCCGATGCTGCCTGGCCTGCTGTGTTTTTCCAGCACATTTTTCAACTCTGGTCTCCAGCATCTACAGTCCTCACTTTCTCCCACGGAAAACACTGTCTGTTTATCCTATCCATGCCCCTCATGATTTTATAAACTTCTATTAAGATAACCCCTCAGCTTCCGGCATTCCAGGGAAAAACAGCCCTAGCCTAGTCAAATCCTCTTGTATCTTTTCTGAACCCTTTCAAGTTACACAATATCTTTCCGATAAGAAGGAGACCAGAATTGCACACAATATTCCAACAGTGGCCTAACCAATGTTCTGTACAACTGCAACATGATCTCCCAACTCCTGTACTCAATACTCTGACCAATAAAAGAAAGCATACCAAGTACCTTTGTCACTATCCTATCTGCCTGTGACTCCACTTTCAAGGAGCTGTGTACCTCCACTCCAAGGTCTCTTTGTTCAGCAACATTCTCTAGAACTTTACCATTAAGTGTATACATCCTGCTAAGATTTGCTTTCCCAAAATGCAGCACCTCACATTTATCTGAATTAAACTCCATCTGCCACTTCTCAGCCCACTGGCCCATCTGATCAAGATTCCGTTGTAATCTGAGGTAACCTTCTTTGCTGTCCACTACACCTCCAATTTTGGTGTCATCTGCAAACTTATTAACTATACCTCTTAAGCTCATATTTATGTAAAATGAATATAATTTATTGTCTTGCAGAATTTGTAGCAGGATATTTAAAGTGTATACAGGGTGAAATGATTCTGACCACTTCAAATGACGAATTAATGGGAAATTTCGGTTAATCAAAAATGGAAAATAAGAACTTATGTTTATGGAACATATTGGCATGGACAGAAGATTGGCTGCCTAACAGGAAGCAGAGAGTAATAGGTAGCAGGATGTAACGGTGGTGTGCCACAGGGACCAGTGCTGGGAACTCAACTGTTAATGATTTATATAAAAATGCTTGAAATAACAGAGACAGAACGTATGATTGCCAAATTGCTGAGTGGGCAAATATTTGGTTAAAGGAATACAATGACAGAAAATGTGAACTACAAGTTTTTGGCAAGAAGAATAAAATACCATGCACATTATTGAGACACTGCAAAGCTCAGAGATGCAGTGGGATCTGGGTGCCCTTGTACAGGAAGTGTAAGAGGTTGGTAAGCAGGTATAGCAAGTAATTAAGAAAACAAATAGAACGCTATCATTTATTGCAAGGGGAATTTAATACAAAAGGAGGGAGGTTAAGCTTCGGTACTTGCAGGACATTGGTTAGCCTGTATCTGGAGTTTAACTAAGAAAGACAAGGCCAATAAAATAAGGTAATGAAAGTAACTTAAGATAAGCAAAGTTAAGTCTTAAACTAAGGCCTCAAAAGACTTAAATCAAGTAATCTGCAATGGAGCGAGTGTTTGGAGTAAAAGGTCCATAGTATAATTAATATTCTTTATAGAGAATAAATAACAAGCTTAATCCAAAGTGAAATCCTCAGGACCTGATCAGGTGTACCCTAGAACTCTGTGGGAAGCTAGAGAAGTGATTGCTGGGCCTCTTGCTGAGATATTTGTATCATCGATAGTCACAGCTGGGAGTCTGGAGGTTGGCTAACGTGGTGCCACTGTTTTAGAATAGTGGTAAGGGCAAGCCAGGGGACTGTAGACCAGTGAGCCTGATGTCGGTGGTGGGAAAGTTGTTGGAGGGAATCCTGAGGGATAGGATGTCCATGTATTTGGAAAGGCAAGGACTGATTAGGGATAATCAACATGGCTTTGTGCTTGGGAAATCATGCCTCACAAACTTGATTGAGTTTTTTGAGGAAGTAACAAAAGAGGATTGATAAGGGCAGAGCGGTAGATGTGATCTATATGGATTTCAGTTAAGCGTTTGACAAGGTTCCCCATGGGAGATTGATTAGCAAGGTTAGATCTCACGGAATACAGGGAGAACTAGCCATTTGGATACAGAACTAGCTCAAAAGGTAGAACACAGAGTGGTAGTGGAGGGTTGTTTTTCAGACTAGAGGCCTGTAACCAGTGGAGCGCCACAAGGATTGGTGCAGGGTCCTCTACCTTTTGTCATTTACTTAAATGATTTGGATGCGAGCATAAGAGGTACAGTTAGTAAGTTTGCAGATGATACCAAAATCAGAGGTGTAGGGGACAGCGAAAGAGGGTTACCTCAGATTACAACAGGATCTTGATCAGATGGGCAAAATGGCTGAGAAGTGGCAGATGGAGTTTAATTTAGATAAAATGTGAGGTGCTGCATTTTGGGAAAGCACATCTTAGCAGGATTTATACACTTAATGGTAAGGTCCTAGGGAGTATTGCTGAACAAATAGACCTTGGAGTGCAGGTTCATAGCTCCTTGAAAGTGGAGTCACAGGTAGATAGGATAGTGAAGGCGGTGTTTGGTATGCTTTCATTTATTGGTCAGAGTATTGAGTACAGGAGTTGGGAGGTAATGTTGCGGCTGTACAGGACATTGGTTAAGCCACTGTTGGAATATTGCATGCAATTCTGGTCTCCTCTTATCGGAAGGATGTTGTGAAACTTGAAAGGGTTCAGAAAAGATTTACAAGGATGTTGCCAGGGGTGGAGGATTTGAGCTATAGGGAGAGGCTGAACAAGCTGGGGCTGTTTTCCCTGGAGCGTCGGAGGCTGAGGGGTAACCTTATAGAGGTTTACAAAATTATGAGGGGCATGGATAAGGTAAATAGACAAAGTCTTTTCCCTGGAGTTGGGGAGTCCAGAACTAGAGGGTATAGGTTTAGGGTGAGAGGGGAGAGATGTAAGAGACCTAAGGGGCAACTTTTTCACACAGAGCGTGGTACATGTATGGAATGAGCTGCCAGAGGAAGTGGTGGAGGATAGTACAATTGTGACATTTAAAAGGCATTTGGGTGGGTATATGAATAGGAAGGGTTTGGAGGGATATGGGTTGGGTGCTGGCAGGTGGGACCAGATTGGGTTGGGATATTTGGTCGGCATGGACAGGTTGGACCGAAGGGTCTGTATTCATGCTGTACATCTTTACGAGTCTATGTGAAGTCATAGCAACACAGCTCACATCTGTCAGTTGTTCCTCCTATGTTAGACTTCCAATGACCCTGGCAACCAAATATGCAGGAAGTGTGTCCAGCTGCAGCGACTACTAAACCATATTTTGGAAGCATGGGTGGACTTGTTGTGGAACATCTATGATGCCGAGCTGGTCATGGACAGCATGTTCGGTGAGGTGTTAACAACATAGATAAAGACTGAATAGGCAGAAAGGGGATTGGTAACTACCAGAGTACAGCAAGGCAAGTACGTAGGAGTCGGAGAAAGTGAGGACTGCAGATGCTGGAGATCAGAGTCAAGAGTGTGGTGCTGGAAAAGCACAGCAGGTCAGGCAGCATCTAAGGAGCAGGAGAATCAACGTTTCGGGCTTAATTAGGCATCTGTATGTAGGAGTCCCCTCTCACTGTACCCCTCTCTCACAGGGATTTCATTTTGGATATGATTTGGGGTGAAGGGAGAAAATGACTGATCAGGGATAGTAGCAGAAACCATGTGTGGCTCTACCAAATTTATTATCAGGCAAAGAGGATGAAGAATTCCTGAAATGTATCTTAAAGAACTTTCCTGACCAAATGTTTCCAACCTAACAAGGAAACAAGCAATATTGACTGTAGTGCTAGGAATTAAATGCAGGTTAGAGGTGGGAAAGTATTTGGGGAAATGATCGTAATGTCATGCGAATTAAGATTAATAATGGAAAAGGTCAAAAGAAAAGGGTAGACGATATTTACCTGGATGAGCACTAACTTCACTGCATTGAAAAGGCATCTTGCGCAGGTGGACTGCAAATGGAAGATTAATAGGCAGAACAGTATTTGAACAATGGCAAGTTGTTGTTGGAGAAGTGATTCAACTTCTCAATCGTAAATCCATGAAAGGAGAAAAGCAATGGTGTCTAAAGCTTCTAAAGTTCCCTTTGAAATCAAGGTATAGAGGTTAAAATGGAAAACAGAAAAGTTAAGAATATAGGACTCAAAATGCAGTCAAGAACCAAGTTGAATACAAAAAGAGAAAAGGAGAATATCTCAACAAAAAGGAATAAGGAGGGAAAATGAAAAAATGTATGAGAATAAAGAAAAGCTAACGTAGAAGAAACCTAAATGCCTTTTACATACATATAAATATGGTCTACAAAAGGGCGAGACTGACTAGGGACTGAAAAGGAGATTTGTTGTCGAACCAAAGTGAATACATGAGGTACTACTTGAGTACGTTTTATATTTCTGTAAAGAAGGGATGTAGCAGGATTTGTTATGATAAAACAAGATAAAGGGATAGTATTTAAATGCCTGGCAGTCCTGAAAATAGAAATATCACCAGGCCCACATGATGTGTATCCTAGATTAGTGCAGGGTGCAAGGTTGAAACAACCATACAGTTGTTCAGTGCAAGGGTTGGGAAAAACATTGTTTTAACAGTATATTTCATATTCTTTTTTTTTTAACTTTTCCCTGCTATTTGAGAGAGCTTATAAACATTCCTGTCTAGCCCCGACATTCAGGTTTACAACATGGTGAATACAATTTTCAAGGTACATCAAAGAAGTTCTCCAGGTAACCTGAGCAACACTGCTGCCTTAACAAAATATCCTGTTTTTGTTTTCAGGCTAGCCCCATTCTTAGTCATACACCTGGAAGGTGACAAAAGAGAAAGTAAAATGGTTAAATTTCCTTCCCCTTTATTATGATATAGAAGGCCAGACCAGAAGTAGTGATGGAAGTAGAATCCATAAGAACACTTGAAAGGGAAGTTGAGTCATTTACAAAACACACAGTTCTTGTTAAAGAAAAATACTGGGAAAGAGTTGGGAATAGAATTAAGGAGATAGCCCCTTCATAAAGCTAACACAGATGCCATGGATCCTATGATACCTTTCAATTCTGCAGAACACTTATGAGTTTACAATTAACCTGAAAAACATTATACTTTAGGCAATGAGGATGATAAACATACCACATGTTGAAAATATTCTGGAGAAAGACCTTCCAAATGAAGAATTCTATCTTCCAGCCTCTTGATCCTTTGATAAATATCAGTTGGAACTGGACCATCTACAAATAATGCAAACATAAATGATTTCTATTGATTAACAGGTACTTAAGTATTAAAAACATTAGTTCCTCTAAATTTAATCTTTCAAGTTTGGAACAACAACGAATTTCAAAGTTCATGGAGCAGTAAGAATACCATGGTGAGAACCAATTCTCAACAATTACAAGAGTTCACCCAGTAGAAAGATAAAGGATACCTTGGAGGGCTAGAGATCAAATTAAAAAGGAGAATAATGCAGATGGGGTGATAAATCCTGTTGTTATGGTCCAATTTGAAATAAATAACATTGATTAGAATGGGGAGGAGTTTTGGGCAAACAAGAGTATCAGAGATTTGGTTCTAAATTGAAAAGCAGGGTATAGAATTACTGCCCTAGTAATGTCCGAACTGCCAATAGGAAAGACAGATCAGAACAATTAGTATATGCTAAAGTGGCTTGTGTGGAAAAGATGGGTTCCTTTTCATAAGACATTGGTTACACGGTTCTGGGACAGGATGTATGGCTCTTCATGAAATCGGGATGGGACCCTTTCCTGGCACAAAGGATAATTATTGAGATGACAAAGGCTTTGTAATGGGGGAGATTGATGGCAAGAAAATATAGCATTACAGGACTTGCAAAATGATGGTTAAACTTAAAAGTGAGAGGAAATCCCATTAACAATTGAAAGTTATTGTACAGCAATATACTCGGTAATAAAATAAGGGAGCTGGAGGCATTTGTATAACAAAAACCTAAAGAACTGCAGATGCTGGAAATCAGAAATAAAACAGAAACAGATCCCTGAAGGCAGCAAGGCATATTCATAGAGTAGTTGAGGTGCTGTACAAGATATGTCTTGATCAGTTGCTGCACAGATTACAAAGAGCAGGGAGGTACAAAAAAAAACTTTGATTAGGCCACAGCTGCAATACTATGTGCAGTTCCTGTCACTGCATTATAGGAAGGATATGAACACACTGGAGGGGGTGCAGAGGAGATTCACTGGGATGTCACCTGTAGCTATGAAGAGAAGCAGCACAAGTGTGTTTTTTTTAGAAGCAGCAATGAAGATTGAGAGGGTTAAGACTGAGGTTCATCTGTGATTTGCATTAACGCTGTGGCTACCAGAGTTACAAAAAAAAAAGTGAGTTCATAATAGGATGTTGAATATATTTAAGAGATTGAAAATTATAGACAAGTATATAAATATTTAATACATACCTGGAAAAGAAATTATAATTCACTATAAAAGGAGAGATGTTTAAATGCATAAGCAAGTATATACCAAGAGTCAAATACCAATGCAAAGTTAAGCAGGCAAATATAGTTAGAGTTTAAGCAGATTTGCTTCACAAATGCTATAATCTCTCACTCTATCAATACAGGTCAGGAATATTTTATCTGAAAACATAAGGACCAACCAGTTTTCAGATAGTCCATTTAGTCTGTTCGGGCCCTTCACTTAATCTGAACAGACCTGAATGTGCCCAAAAGCAAGGTTTCTTTTCCCAAATGGCTGAACTCTGTCTACAGGTCCCTGAGTTTGGGCCGTTTGGATAAAATCTTCACTTTAAGGTTCACTTGGGTTTCTTCAGGCCAAGCAAAGTTTTTTCTCCCCAAAGGACCAAACTCAGAATGTGTACAGGATCATTCAGAACTACTTCCGAAAAGACCTTCTGGTTTTATGGCTTTTTGGATTTCAGATGTTATGGATACAAAAAAAATTTATTCTCAAATTGTGCTAAACTTTGCTTAATAAGATTTTATGGTCTTATGAAATGTTCATAAGGTAAACTACAACTTGTCTTAGTTAGTCACAATGCATACAAGACATTATAAAGGAAGTTCCAATTTCAGTACATTACAGGGCAAAATGTCTGGCAACTAGCACTGGTAAACAGAACCAAAACAGAACTGGTTCTAATACTAATCCAATCTCGGAGTTCTTCCAGCAGGACTAGAGGAACCAACCAAATATTCCCCTTGCAATTTATGTCCGCATATCAATTTAATTAATTATTTTACAATCATTCCTCTGTACTCTTTATTAAGTTAGCCTTAGGAGAGGTTACAAAATGAACTACACCTGTTGGAAGCTTCAAGTGAGTTTCCATATTGTGAAGCCTCTCTTCAACAGCAGGGTTACCACAATTTTGTGTCACAGTTTCACATTTTTGCAGAGATGCTTCCACACCTTCAGTCCTTGTCTGGGGCCCATACGTATTCACAACTCTTGAAACTGCAATAAAAACAAACAATTTTGAAAAATATAAGTAAAGTGTATAGGATATTTTTTGCTCCTTTATTATAAATGACAGTTTTCACAATGCAGCAACCACTTAAATAATCTACAACGAGCACTTCAAAGTGACTCCAAAACTCAATAGTAATTATCTACAGAATGCAACATTACATCATTATGTGCAAACAATGCTATTTCTCTGGATTACCAAAAGCACAGTCAGTGCTCACACTCAAGTTATAGTTCTGCAGGCTACACAAGGAATAATAATACATAATTAGTGATAAAGTAACCTCGTTGCAATTTTTACAACACCATTTGCTTCAGGATTTGTAATGCTGAAAAATGAAAGACAATTTGTCAAAGCTTTTCATTCTGGGCTCAACATAACAATTCAGAAGAAAATCAATGTAAATGTAAACAAAATTCTTGTGAGAAAAGCATGCTGAATAGTTGGCAAGTGGACTCTGATTGATAGGGGCACTGCCTTGAAAAATATGTGTTAAATGACGACTTACAGTTAACTATCTTGCTTGTTTAAATTTAAACTAGTCAGGGTGACTGTGACTGGTCAAAGCACTGTCTTTAGCAATGACCACATGATTGGCTGTCACCTATTTTGTTCAGGCAAGGTACATATACATGTTATTTCTGTATGTAAAGAACAGGGTCTGCTTTGTTAATTTGTGCAGCATTCAGTAAGTGCAAGTGCATAACATGTTTTGCAATTTGACTTGATAAGTTCAAGATAAAAAGCCTATGCAAGATGTCCTTTGTCAGTAATTCTAAGTGATTATTTATCTGTACTGCTACTGGACCAAATGGAGTACACCTCTAAAAAGAACGAGAGAAATACAACAAAAGGCCAGGTTAATATATCTCCCTCTTATCCATAAAAACTATTAATAAAAATAACCTAATTCTGACAGTCAAATATAAATAAACTCATAGTTTAATCTAATGATTAGTGGAGAATTTACCAAATTATAACAGGGTTTTTTTTAAAAACACAGGAGCAGTTTATTGATGATAGTAGGAGGCCAGCAACCCACAGGTTAGATTAGATTAGTTACAGTGTGGAAACAGGCCCTTCGGCCCAACAAGTCCACACCGCCCCGCCGAAGCGCAACCCACCCATACCCCTACATCTACCCCTTACCCAACACTATGGGCAATTTAGTATGGCCAATTCACCTGACCTGCACATCTTTGGAGTGTGGGAGGAAACCGGAGCACCCGGAGGAAACCCACGCAGACACGGGGAGAATGTGCAAACTCCACACAGAGAGTAGCCTGAGACCCTGAACCCGGGTCTCTGGCGCTGTGAGGCAGCAGTGCTAACCACTGTGCCACCGTGCCGCCCGCTTGTGCATTAGAATCTCAACATGCCAAGTTCTGCAAAGGAATTTAATCTGTTGCCCCTGCTTTGGCTACTTTGACTAATTCATGTATTAAAAACACTTTAGTCAAGTACCCGTCAGTGAGGTAGACAAAGGGACATGAAATGCAAACAGAATTCTAATTCAATTGTATTAATAAAATATTCCTTATTAAAACACTATGTGAGCATTTCCTGAATTCCCACGATAATTATTCTCTATCTAGCACTATCTTACTGAGAAAGGTCATTATATGCAATGATACATATGCTTGAGCTGGGCTTTTGGAATTTCCTTTGTTTTGACAGGGGCTAGCTCTCTTCCACAAAGATGGTATGCAAGACTCAGGCTATTTTCTCTCTCTATTTCCAGATGGTTGGAGCTCTGCTGATGGGCCAGGTTGTGTCTCTGCTCAGTCTTCACTGAGGGTCTGGCATCTAGGTGTGCGCTCTTATCTCCCCTCCTTCCAAAATGTTCTGTGGCCATTAGCCAATGGAATCATGAGCTGAGTTCAAATCATCCAATGGGATCATGCCATCAACCTTCATTGTAGCCATGCCAGTTGGTATAAAGTGCACATATTGAGGCAGCCAAGGTGCCAGAACATCTGGTCAACATTTCTCCAACACACTACACTTGGACTGGTTTTAACAGGTTCCTCTTGAACCTTTGTAATCTCTTCAATCTTGGTTCCACTGTTTTCTATAACTGCTAGCTCCTGTTTAATTTAATCTGGATAATTTTCCATCAGACCTTAGTTCTCTAGTTGTGGGTCAATTTATAATGTCCAACTTTGGGCTGGTGGTCACTTGACTACAAACAGGTTAAAAACCAAGAACAAAAAGAAAAAGACAGACTATGGAAATCATCAGATGTAAAAGCCAAACATGTTCATAAATATCCTTCCAAGAAGGAACTCTATCACACTTGTCCAGATTAGCATAAATGACTCCAGCTCTATGTCTAAAATACAACTCAATAGTTCCTGAACTGCCTAACAAGTCAATTGATTGAAAAGCAACTCCAACTGGTAACTTGGATGAACAATAAATGCAGACTTTATGGCATTGGTCATATTCAAACAGTAAATAATTGATTGAATAATATGTAAATACAAAATCAAATGGAAGATTGAGAAAGGTAATGTCTCACAATCAATGGGAATTTTTTTGGGCAGTTAACAAAGTTTATGGGGATGGCTCTAAGTCTGCTTAGTTTACTAGAATGAAAAGGAGGAATTGAAGGTAGAAAACACTAAGTAGAAAATAATGATGAGATTTGTAAAAAGACTGAAGTTCTTTGCGATACTTACATTTCCAGTCAACATGTACCAAACATTAGATTAATCAATTATTTAGTTGTTTCAAAGAAGATCTAATGAGCCAATTTTGTTCAGATTGCTGAATAGGATAAATTTGAAGAACTGCCTGCAATTTAGAGCAAGCTGTCTTCAAAAGAAGATATTACTGAAAATATAATTGTGAAAACAAGATACTAATTATGAAGACCCATTGGAAGTGGTTGAAACATTGAGCCAGATTTTCCAATGGCCTGAAAGTAGTTTCTACAACACAGATGGGAGTTGCATGTCAGGATCCAGTGAAAACCCTGGTCTAACAGACTCCAATTTCCCATGCAATTCATTTGAAGTTTCCAACAGGCAATTTCCTTGCACTTGGAACCCTCCTATAGAATCCATTTAAAATTGGAAAATTTGGAGAGTTCCATTGCAATTAGTAGTTAGGAAAAGTTAGACAGACAGTCATAAACCTAGCCTGGGTAACTATTAAACCAATCCCCAACCTAACACAAACCCACCCAGTTCAAAGTCTCCCAGGCTGTGACTTGACATCATGCCCCTGCCCAGAGAGCCAAAATTTAACCTCCCATGCCCCACAGAATCTGACAGTGTCCCATTACAAGGCAGGACACCAAAGGTCCTCTCCCTAACAAACCCGCAGCTCCCCCCAAATCATCCCTACCCAGGCTAACCAATACACATCACTTACTTTGGCATTCCTACACACCCACAACAAGTGTTGTCAAAGTTTTTCCCTCTGCTGCTCAGTATTCAAAAGTCACAGAATATGACAAATGCTGCCATGAAAAGGGGAACCTGGTTTCTTTCTTCCTGACTATCCAGCTCTACAATATACTTTTTGGATTTAAAATATTCTCCAAACTGTGATTGGAATCTCTTTACCAAAAATAATTCTTAATGTCTAAAAAGAAATGGTGTAGTAATTTGCCGTGATTGTCCCTCCTTGGAAAATTCGACCCACAATCACTTGGCTTTCATGGATAATGAAAGCAAATAAGTTTAGATTTCAATAGCCAAAGGGATTTTCTAAGATTGTGGTGTTTCCACCTACTTCCCCCTTCCAATTCTTGATTCAAATCTTGTTTAAATGAGGTGATTCTGCAACACGTTTCTCAAATAATCTCAAAATAGGGCTTTATTCTTACCAAAAAAAAGACAGAGGTGTGACTTGATGGATTTCTTCAAAGGTTATGAAAAGTGTTGATTGCGCAGATGTCAGGAAGATATTTCCCGTAATGAATAAGCCCAAAACTAAGGTCCTTGTATAATATTTAGTAACTAATATACCTAATAGGAAATTCAGGAGAAAAAAACTTTAACTCAGCAAGAGCATACAGTATAGAACATCATATCACAAGGAGTAGTGAAAGCAAATAGTACCAATGTATTGAAGGAGAAGCCCCATAAAACACAGGGGAGGAAGGAATAGCAGGCCATGCTGGCCAAGTTACACGAGAATGATAGGTGGTGACTCATCCGAAGCAGAAATATCAGTATGACTTAGTTTGAGAAAATTGTCTGTCACTGTGATTTATGTTCTATGCAAGTGCATGCAAAAACTTTACCTTTATTATGTTGCTCTGGATGACTTATTACATACAAGTGAAAAATCAATAATGACAGATGCACTCAAAATACAATGACAATTTCGAAAATGTAATAAAAATCTACTACATTTAAACAAGTGGTGTAGTGACGAGATATATTTAGAGTTTTCACAAGGTCAAACAGTGAATTTACAATCATACTGAAAATACAATTCAAATTTCTTATGCTGATAGAAGAACAAACACAAATCCTTAGCTTCAAGGAGATATTAGAAAAACAAGTATATCTATGGAATATGAAACTGGCATACCTTTTATATGACTTTTGAAACCAGGGTGCGGTGTGAAGACTGCATCTGTTCTAGCACAGCTATTTTCTGTTAAACGCAGATTTATTCCAAAGATTAATTATGAAAACAGGAATTGTACATTTCACTTTTCAAAGTAAATGAAACAGGTATAAAAGTTGATTCCAGAACAAAATTTTTGAATTTACATCATTAGATATGTTTTACTACATAAAAATGGAGAATCAAATGGACAGGATAAAAAGTTCTAAACTTACTAATATTAAGGACATCATGTAAATTAACATATATTGGTACCTTGGTCTCCATGGTGCACTTTAGAAACTAACCTTGATTACAATTAATAACATTGCAGAATTCACGGATGTTATTTTCATTAATCTCTGCCTGCTTTCTCTCCATGAATGCTGAAATTCGTCTTTCAATCTGAGAGAGAATAAAATTGTATGGTAAACAGTTTCACCTATTTGCACTAAAATAAGCAAACAATATTCAAATAATTAAAATCAATGGACTTTAAGGAAAGTGTAACTACATCTTACTTCATCTCTGTTTGCCTTGATTTGAACCAATTCTGTCTCAGTCTGGGTTTTTGGTTCGTCTTGTCCTTCATACTTGTTTTGAGTATCATTTAGAAGTACTTTTGTTTTTAGATTAATTGGTTTATTTGAAATTTGCTTATGGCCAGTCATTGCTAAATTGGAATAATTATCAGGTTTTGTCAGCAGCATAGTCTCTCCTCTGTTTCCACTCCCAGATAGGTCTTTTCTCGTCATTAATTTCAGCTTATCTGAAACACACTAACAATAAATTATAGTTAGTAAACTATATTGACATTTTAGTTTAATTAATACACAGTTACATGTGTTTTTTTTTGTTCAGCTGGGATGTTTTGACATGAGCTATTTCCAGCATGATTCTCTTTAATAAGCTACGGTTAAATAGATCAGGATCCTATTGCCCCATATGGTTCAAGTATTTTCTTGCCCTGTAAGGATCACCCAACTAATGCAACTTAAGAGTAAATGGTAGTGCCAAAGCTCAAGAGTCAATTTATATTATTGCTGTTTAGCCAACCAGAATCAGACAGTTTCACATCACAAATTACTGATATACTTTCTACTGTCTTTAACCAGACCTCCCTAACCATGGTGTGGAGGTGCCAGTGTTGGACTGGGATGGACAAAGTCAGAAGTCACACGACACCAGGTTATAGTCCAACTTGTTGAACTATAACTTGGTGTCATATGACTTCTGACTTTGTTCCTAACCATGGGACCTTGATTTTCACAGAATTATCTGGAGCAGTGTGTAAAGAATCCCAATGCAAGTGACAGGCTTTCACCTCCAACCCACCCCACCTCAGTGAGCTAATTTACTGGTTTAAATCATTAACAATGCCATGCACTAGCACAGGAGTATCAAATCTGCGAGTGTTGATGTTACTCCATACTTCCATAACTTGGTTTGCGTCATTTTAACCCCAAGAAACCCTTCTCATTTGAAAAGAACTTCACAGAAAATTAATTAGACAACTCCTTTCAAAGCGGTTGAGCCTGTGTTGCACATATAGCAATTACCAAGAACTCCAGAGACACAGCAAATACAAAGTATTCATTTGACACCATTTCTGTTTGAACAATAGTAGTAAAACTTTACAAGCATTTGCTTAACCCTAGATACCACTCGCAAGAATCTAAATGCAAAGGTCTGCAGACACTAAAAAATAGAAACTTTTAAAAAATGCTGACTCATACTGGACTTGAAGTATTAACTGTTTCTCTCTCCACAGATGATCAGCTTAGCCAGCTTTCACTGTTTCTGTTTCAGATCTGCAAGAAACATTTGTTACAAATCTCAGCCTTTCATTTATTGCATATGGAAGTCCAAAAGTTGAAAAATGAAGAGTGAGCTTACAGTGTACCATTTAGATGAGTAATGATATAATAGCTCTTGCTGTCAGAAGTCTTTGTTCTCAGCGTCGACCCACAGAGGTCTCTGTACTCATCCTCAGATTTTTAAGAATTAATTGATAGGATGAGGACGAGGACATCACTGGCCAGGCCCGCATTTATTAGCCATCCCTAATTGCCTAGTTAAGAGTCAACAGCAGCTAGACGGATATGTAGACCAGACCGGGTAAGGATGGCAGTTCCCTTCCCTCAAAGGCATTGTTGAACCAAATGGATTTTTTCAGTTATTTATTGAATTCAAATTCCACTACCTACTGTGGCAGGATTCAAACCCAAGTCCCCAAAACAATACTTGAGTCTCTGGATTAACAATCCAGTAATATTACCACTAGGTCATCACCTCCCCCTAGATTTCTGACATTGCATCTGCACATCACTAATAATACTACTTTATCTTTACTTCAGATGGGCTTTCATGTCCTCTTCCATCATCAATAGAGAGCAATGCTCTGGCCTGCCTCATACACAATACATGGAAAGATTGTATGAATTTATTTCCACATACTACAAGATATCTTGCAATTTAATCATCTTGTAATTTAGTCACGCCATATGCAGGGCTCACTAAGTTAATTTAAATACTTCCAGATAGCCATTAATATAGAGAATAATTTTCTTAAAATCAAACTTATATTTATGCTTACCTGTAAATCAAGGATATGTTGTTGGAGTAAGCTACTAAGGTGCCCTGGGTTGAGATGCGCTGGCAGACTCTGAAGCTTGCGTAGATCGATAGTAATATTTAAAAGATCATCTCCAACATTAAGCTTTAATAATAGAAAGTCATTAAACAAGTTTCAAAATCACTGGTTTCCAACATCAAAGAGCAACAGACTTACTTGCAAGTCATATAAACTGAGCTAAGCAACAAAGGCAAATTTAATTGGCATCAATAGATTGATCATTTCAAAATGTGAGCACTGTCATTCTACACTTCAATTTGCCAGCACAAAAATCACTAACAAATGCGATTGTGCTACAATTATTTGGAGTTATTGCCCTGTATTTCCAGGTCAGACGCAATCACGACTTTTGCATCAGTGCCTTGAACACAATGTTTTTACAACAGCAATTCACCATTCAAATCCCTTCATTATGTTACTCACCACACACTACATAACTGACCAGGGAACTCCCACTCTTACTTCCTGCCACTTCTGTATGTCAGAACGTTACATGGGTTGAAACTCAACCTGTTTGGTCACGTTATGAATGTTTCTTCCTTAGTCATCAAGTCCTGAAGTGGGATGTAAACTCTAAGTTTCTGCTCAGAAGCAGGGATATTATGCACTGTGCCACAAGACCATTCTCACTAAACTGCTAACCATCTACTTCTTCTCCTAGCCCCCACATTAGGCAATGGTGTGAACAGATTTTCCAATGTGGTTCCCCATTCTTTTAAAATATATTGAATTTCTGGAACACTATGGCGCTATTTTCAACTTTCCATTCCTCACCATAATCCTTGAATTTGTTATCACCTCCCAAATCTTTTCCCAGAAATCCAAGATTTAGAGGGCCTCTATTCAGTTTTCCATTAAACCACATTAACCAAAGCAACTCTTATCCAAGTAATAAATACTGACAAAGGTAACTATGTTTTTGTGACTTTGTATGCAACCTTTGACATGGTTCTCTACACCGTGCTCCTCCGATGCTTCTCAGTCATGGCCCAGCAGGTTGGGGCTGCTCTTATCTGGTTTTGTTCTTATCTTAAGTCAGAGAATTACTTGCAATGATGTTTTTTCCTACACCAATATCTTGGATCCCCAAATATGTAGCCATGACATCTTGTTTATCATCTACATTTTTTCCCTAAGGTGGCAATATCCAAAGGCACAGCATTAGTTCTAAATCATAATCTGATGACACCCAACTCTACCTCACCACCACACTAAACTTCACCATTGTTAATAGACTCTCCCCCTAGAAACCCAAAGGCAGATGTTTAGGGTTATCACTCCTCCAAGATACACACCATCCTGACTTGAAACTATGTTGCTGTTCTTTCACTGTTGCCTGGGTCAAAATCCTGAAACTCCATGCTAAATAGCTATGGTTATAACTACACCCCAAAGACTACAGCAGTTAAGAATGCAGCTCACCACCATTTTTTCAAGGTCAATTAATGCTCACTTTGCCAGGAACACCAAGTGGGGGCCGGCGGTGAAAGGAAGAGCGGGCGGGGAAGAGAGAGAGAGAGAGAGAAGATCTGATTGCGGTACAAAGCATTCCAAAGAGTACAGACAGGCAGAATTTTTTCCCTCAGCTGAGCTCCATAACTAGGAAGTAGTTTAAAAATAAGGAGTCAGGAAGTTTAGAGGGGATTGGAGGGAAAGTAATTTCAGAAGGTTATGGGTGTCTGGAACTTAGTACCTGAAACTTAGTACCTGAAAGAGTGGTAGAGCCAGGAACCCTTAAGGTCATTTAAAAATTATTTAGATGAACTCTTGAAATGCCATAGCATATAAGATGATGGGCCAATCGTTGGAAAATAGGATTAAAACAGATGAATTGATGATCGGCATAGACAAAGATGGGCTGAAGGGACTCCTTCCATGCTGTAAAATCTCTACGACTACTCAATGCCAATCACTTATTGCATCAATGTTCGCAGTATATTGGTTCTCAATCAAGCTATGCATTGACTTTTAAAACTCTCATTCTTGTTTTTAAATCCCTTATCATTATAAAGTTCTAAAACCCCACAATTTTGAATGACATACATGCTTTTCTAATTCTGGCTTCTTGAGCACTCCTGATTTTAATTGCTCCACTACCAGAGACCAAACCTTCAGTTTCCTTGGCCCCAAACTCTGGAATTGCCCCTCTCTGCTTAGTTTTGCTCCTTCACAATATTGTTAAAACGTATCCAATAAAGCGAGTGTTCTGTAGGAATTATTGCTAGTTATATTGGGGCAGCAGAGTGGCTCAGCAGTTAGCACTGCTGCCTCGTAGAACCAGGGACCCAGGTTCGATTCCAGTCCCAGGCAACTGTCTGCGTGGAGTTTCCACATTCTCAGTATGTGGGGGTTTCCTCCCACCATTCAAAAATGTGCAGGTTAGGTAAATTGGCTATGCTTAGGTTAGTTGCATTAGTTAGGGGTAAATGTAGAATAATAGGGTAGGGGGAATGGGTCTAGGTGGGTTACTGTTTGAAGAGTTGGGGTGGACTTGTTGGGAAAGAGGGCCTGTTTCCACACTGCAGGGATTCTAGAAAATTGGCTCTACCTATTCTACTGATATGGGATGTGCCGGTGTTGGACTGGGGGTAGACAAAGTTCAAAATCATACAACATCAGGTTATGGACCAACAGGTTTATTTGGAAGTACAGGTACTAGCTTTCAGAGTACTACTCCTGTTGGACTATAACCTGGTGTGTGATTTTTAATTTTATTCTACTGATGTCAATCTGCAAGTGGAGGCAAGAAATTCTATTCTAACTTTTGGACAGAGGAGCTGTATCTATACTAGCTTACTTACTATACTTGCTATCATATGAATAAATGATTTTTTCCCCCTGTAGGTACTCTACACTGATGTTTCCTCTACCACGAGTAACTAGATAGACCCAAAACAAAGCAAAGACAAAAGAGGATTGGTGACAGTGAACTACCTCAGACAATCCCTATCCAATTAGACATTCTGGTAGAAGTCACAAAAACCCACAAGGTAACGTGGAGTGGTCATTTGCAAAAACACCTCAAAATTTGCACTTTCATCTAGATTTTGACACCATATGGTTGTCGCACTTTTATATCACTCCTGCGAAAGGGCTTAGGTTGTTTCATTATTTTGGAGGTGATATATCAACTGTTACTGCTGAAACGTGCAAAGCACAAAATGTATCTCTAATGAAAGCCGGTATCTACCTGAAGCATCAAACAACGTCCAAAAATGCTGCCTGAGGTCACTTTACCATGTCCTGATATTTCTCTCATTTAATTGGAGAACGCGAACTCAAAATGACGGCCCAAATGCTCGGGCAGACATTTGCCGGTGACTGAAAATGGATCTGCCTGAAGTTACCTCGATATCTGGGCCTGCGGCTCAAAGCACAAACTCCCCCCACCCCCCGAGACCTCAGGCGACGTCCGTTTGAACGGGCGCCTCATTGGGGCGTGGCGTCTTACTCCAGGCCCAGGCCGCGGCCCAGGCCTGACTTCCCCAAGGCATCGCGGGTGGGGGCGGGGCAAGAACGAGGGCTTTTTCGAATCGAAGAGAGCGGGAATGCGGTAACGGACCTGCCGGTGGAAGCGGCTGAGCGCCTTGAGCAGCGTGTGCAGGCTCTGGGCCATCTCCTTGTCGGCTGGTCCCGGTCCCAGTTCCACCTCCTCCTCCTCCGCCGCCATGACCGAAGCGAAAGGTGAGCAGCAGCTGCTCACGTTGTGCATTGCACTGCCTTCTCGATCAAAATCTCACCCGCCTTCTGTGGCCATCTCCCTGGGAATAAACATTTCACATCTATCACTGATGTTAGACGCACTCTCTCCTTGACCAGTCTCTTTTTTTAAAAAAAAATCAGTTCGTTAAGTTAGGTATGAAACGATTTTTAAAAAGGACACAAATTAATTTTCTTCGACTGGAGCTGCCTGAGCCGCTGAGTGTTTTCGGCAAATTCTCCTATCCATTGCAGCAATTTCTGTATTGAACGCCCTTCCCCAGTCCAGCTATTAAAATGTCCCATTCACGCAATTTTTTAAAGTCAGCCACGTCAGGGAATACAGTAAAAGGCAGTTTCAGCTAAGGGCACTCACCTCTGAAGTTCAGCTGTTTTGTGCATGTCTGAATTTAGGTTGTAATCCGTGTGGCGCCGCTCTGGAGAACGGTGGAGTATTGGTGAACGCCACTTGTTTGCATTGTTGACTACATCTTTTCTCACCTTGCTGATGACTGAGAGTGGACTTTGTGGGGTGGCCAGTGGCCACATTGCATTTTGTCCATCTTTTTGTGGGCAGTTTTCCACAACATTTGGTAGATGTTCTTCCGTACCTGAACTGACACTTGCCCAGGAGCATGACTTTTGTGAAACGCAAGGGCAGGAAGAATATAAAAGTAGAGTTTTGTTAAACCTAGAATGACTGCAGAATTCTGGGGTGCAGAGGGATTCTAGGTGTTTAGTGCATGAGCCATAAAAGGTTGGTATGCACGTACTGCAGTAATTTAAAAGATTAATGGAATCCTATTCCTTATTACAGGAGGAATTGAACATAAGTAAGGACGTGATACTTGTACTGAACTTTGCGTGACCACGTTCTGGAGGTCAGAAGAGTGAGGGAGTCATATTGAAGAACATAAGATCCTTCATAACCATAACAAGGTGAAAGTGTAAAGTTATGTTTCCTCTTGTGAGTGGGTCCAAAGGTGGGCACTGTTTTTAAAAAAATGTAGTACCCTTTTTAAGGCAGAGATGAGAAAAATTCTTTTTCTCTCATGGGGTTGTGCAAGTTTGGAGTCCTCTGCCTCAGAAGGTGGTTGGACTTTATGAAGTATGAGAAAGACCCTCAAACCCAGTGGACTCAGTGCTGCAAATAAAAACCATGGGTTAAATTCAGACAGTAGCTCAGTGTGAGGGATTCAACATTGTCTAAAACTAAGAACTAGATGATGGAAATCTGATTGTCACTGGATCTGAAACATTGACTTTACTTTCTCTTCACAGATGCAACCAGAGCTACTGAGGCTGTACAGCAATTTCTATTTTTGTTTCAACATTGTTTGACTACTATGACATGACATTGGTGCAGAGAAATGTCACAACCTGCCTGATGCAACCAAGACATTGATCACCTAATACAAGGAACCTGGCCATTGTTACGATGATGAGTTCCCATTGAGGAGGGAAATTAATAATTCAAACCATTATCCATCCAGATTTAGGCACATAATTGGGGTAGAGTGGCAGGATGTAAGGGAACTAAAGTAATCTTCAGACCAATGTTATTCACCTGTGCTAGCTGAAGAAGGGATTACTACTCATGAGATTGCCCCAAAATTCACAACAGATGATGTTCAGTTGAGAAATGAAATATACCCAGATACAATTGAAATCTGAAGACAGATGGATGCCTGTGAGGAGTACCAGCACAGCCAAAGCAGGACAAGAGAGAGAAGAGCCAGCAAATTTATAATCACCATATGACATACTGACCCCATGAGGCTTTCCCACCAATCCTAGTGGAGGCATTGTATAGGGCCAGTTTGTCCAAGCAACGTTCAAAATTATATCTGTGCCTGTCAAAACATGTTATTTTTCATTTTAAGGTCCAAACCTCTTTGGCAACTTCATCTATCTACCTTCTCAAATGAGTTAAAGTACCCTTTGACTCTAATCTTGTTGAATTTAGGCACTAAGCATAGATTCTAAAATCATTTCCCTCATTGGAATCAGAATCATCCTCTGAGCTACTATCTCCTTCTTGCTTTTTTATTCTAAATGTACTTTGGGCCAACTCATGTTCTTTAATTTCCCAATCTGTTTGGAATTCACAAGTCTTTTCAATTCCATCTCCTGTTATTCTTTTACCTCTTTGTTTGTCATTTAATGTTTTCTGAGCACTATCTCCCCGTTTTCTCTCTTTTCACTTTTCATTATGCTCCCGTTTCACTTTCCTCAATTTCAAAGTTTTTTTTCATTTTTCTTTCTCCAGTCGAGTTTTATTTTTCTTTCTAACCATATCATAGCTAATCCCAGTTGTGACTTCCTAATTTCAGATTTCCTATCTTCCGATTCTAAATGTTGTATAATCACTTGAAGCATCTCACCTTTATAGGCCATTGTTTTTAGCTGTACTGTTAATTTATGTGATAACTCTTTGTTTAGATTTTGTCAAAGATTTAAAATATTACAATTTCAAGCCAACATATAGCTAGTACTTGAACAACTCATTTAAAAACTCTATTTAAAAATTCCCAGACAAGCTTCCCCTAGTTATGACCCATCTGAATTTATTACTGGACAAGTCCGATCTTTGTCTGTAATCTGGCTTGATAGATCCATTTGTTTTCTTTTTGTTTTGACAAGATATTCTCTGATAGGAACTTAAGCATGTAATGTTGCAGATTTGTTTTCAATAATAAAATAAGTTTTATTTCACACCAGCCATGCAGATAAAATAAAATAAATCCAAACTGTTTACACAACAGAAGTTTAGAGATTTTGAAACACACAGCAGATACAATCCCACTCTTGTTCAAGTCCCGCAAAACATCCCTTAATCAGTACACAACAGCCTACCTTGTATAGTGCTCGCATCAGCGAAGTATCCCTTCAGTAACACCTTGAAAGGTTTAATTTAACCTTAACTTCACCACCCAGTCTAGAAAATCTGAGCCTTTTGTTGGAGCTTTGTGCAAGGGTTCAAATCCATCATGGAAGCATGTGAAGTTTAAATTCAATTGCATAGGACTTAGGAGTGGATCATTTGGTTCTTTGCACTTGCTCCACCACTTAAGATCCTGGTTGATCTGGTTGTAGTCTCAGCTACACTTTCCTGTATGCACTATGTAATTCTCGACTCTCCTGTCTATCAAAATTTCATCTAACTCATGGCCCAGTTTCACTGCCTTCTTGGGGAGAAAATTTCTCACACTAATGTGCCTGAAGGAAATATTTCTCCTTATTACTGTCTTAAAAGGCAGACCTTTTATTCTTAAATAATGTCCCCTAGTTTTAGTTACCCTAACAAGAGAAATCATTCTTTGAGTATCTTCCTATCACGTTCCCTCTGGATCTCATGCATTTGCCTTATTCTATGGTTGCGTACCTCTGATTAGTCTGTCAAAGCTCTTGATGTAAAATAGACCAGATTTCGTATTGTCAATTTGTATTTGAATAAGGACTACTCATATTCCTGTGAATAATGCCGCTGCTATACGGAAGGAGCCTGGAGTTTAATGTGCTAAAATATTAGTAGAAAGTAGCTTCTCTTTTTAATTCTTTTCAAAAGCTGAAGTCTGTTGCTGACGGCAATACTTTTGTTGGTCCTTTTTCAAAGCTTTTGTATGGGTTAAGTAAAACAGGCTAAGTTGGGAATAGACTCTTACCTGACTTAGCATACCTAAGCAACATTGCTCATTTATGCACATCAATGTGAAAATTCAGGTGATACAAATCCATTCCAAAGGCTTCAACTGATTCTTCCAAATTCTGACAAAAAGTTTTCTTACCACAGCGTCATCGACTATTTGGAAGTATAGCACAAAAAAATTTGCTGACTTGATGACGTTGCTCTTTCACATGTAAGCTTGAACTGTTTTCCTCATTGAAAGCTGTCACTTCCTGGCCATTCACTTTTGATCTCTGTGTGGGTCTCTCATGTTTAACATATGGTTGAGACAATGGCAAAGTCTCCCCTGAAGCTGCCATCCTTGCAGACTACCTTGCTCAGCTGACAGGGATAAGTACTTGGGTTTTTCTACCTTGATTGTTGATGTATTCTGATTCTGTGTTTCTCCCTGTCCAGAGTGTTGCTAATTTGTGGATCGGCTTCTGAGATTCTATTTTCTGCCTGTCAGAGGCTTCTTCTTGCAGCTTTTCTTTTTCTTCAAAGTCTTCTGAGGTCTTGAACTGCCTTTGGAGGTTTCTTGCTTATTCAGCTCCACCTTTGATGTCTTCCAGATCCTGTTCAGTCTGGAGGGTTTTTTTTCCCCTAGTTGCCACTCCAGTTTACCTTGCGGTTTTAGCTAATATTGCTATCGGTAAATTAGTCAGGAGTATCTCAGGCTGTGGACATCTGCTCTTTCTCTGAGGCTGTTTGCTGCCTTTATTTCTAATTAAGCTTCTTCAAACTCTTATACTATAACACTTCTTTTTAACATATGTACCTTCTTGAGGACAATGAGATGGGCAATAATTGCTGACCCAGCCGGCGATGCCCACACCCCATGTATGAATAATGTGAAAAGCATTGTATTTTGTTGGATTATTCACTGTTCATCTAATCATTATAAAAAAAACATAGGTTCTCAAGCACCATGCTCAAGCATGATGTCTAAGACCTCTATCCATGTTTATTTTACATTGATGTCTTCTCTCTTACTGCTATCAATCACTACATCTTGATTTTCATGAATCTCATTATACCATAACCATCCCTGGGTGTGCTATCCATGCCCTATTGCTAGACGTACTATAACAAGTGGCAGAGTATGATGTACTGTGGGGAAGAAGGTGCCTTAGGAGTCTTGACTATTGATTCCAGATCTCATGCAGCCTCGTGACCTCAAGTGAAATATGGCCAATGAAATTTCCTGCTGATTATCACCTGCCCCTGCACCCCCAACCCCCACCAACCCATCTTCACAGCTGAAGAACTGACAAGAGATGACCAAAAGAATAGAGGGAGAAAATAAACTTTAGGGGAAAATTAAAGTAACATAAAGATGGACAGCGAGTTTTTTTTTAAATTGTGAAAAGGAAAAGAGAAGCCAACATGAATACAGACCCCTATAGGACGAGGCTGAGAAAATAATATCAGGAAACCAGGAAATGGTAGAGGAGTTAAACAAATACTTTGTATCAGTCTTCATGGTAGAAGATACTGATAGCATTCCAAAAATTCTAAACCAAGAGCATAAGGTGGAGAGGAAATAATTACAATAACTATCATTAGAGGAAAAGGTACAAAAGAAACTAATGTTGCCAAAAGCTGATAAGTCCCCTAAACCTGATGGAATGCATCTTAGAATATTAAAGGAAGTAGTTACAGTGATAGTGGATTCACTGGTGGCAATGTTCGAAGATTCCATAGATTTTGGGAAAGATTGGAAAATCGCTAATGCAAAAATCAATTCCAAAAGAGAAGGAGATAACAATGACTATAAGCTGGATAGGTAACTATAAGCTAGATAGTTTAAAAGCTGTCGTTGGTAAATTGATGCAATTATAATAAATGATAACTATTATAAATCATCAAATAGAAATATAATCAAGCAGAGTGAGCATGCTTAATGAAGGGGAAATCATGCCAGAATCATGCCAGACAATTTATTGGGATTGTTTGAAGAAGTAACAAGCAAGATAGAAGGGGTAATGGTGAATATAATAAATTTGGAATTCCAAAATGCATTTGATAATGTACCATAAATTACATTATTTAAGGTACAAGCTTTTGGTATTGGGAATAGTATATTAGCATCAATAAAGGATGAGTTAACTAATATTGAGCATTTTAAGGATGGCAACTTGTAACCAGTAGAGTGCCAGGGTTCAGTTTTGGGGCTACAACTGTTTGAAATATATATGTGGTGTGTAACAAATGTCTTGTACATGTTCAATATTACCTCCTTCCTCTGTACTCTATGCCTCAAATAATGACTTGAATGGGGGAAGGGAACATACTATTGCCAACTTTGTAGATGATCCAAAAATAGGTGTGAAGCCAGGTGATAACCATGATTAAGTCTGCAATGGAATATAACCGAGTTATGAGTGGGTCGTAAATGATAGATGAAATATAATGTGAGAAAATGTGAGGTTATGCGTTTTGGCAGGAAGGATAGAGGACATGAATATTATTTAAATTGAGAGACTACATAAAGCTGTGGCACAGAGAGATTTGAGACTCCAAGCATATAAATCATCCAACTTCATCAGTTAATAGTGGAGGCACATGGAATGTTGGCCTTTATTTCACAGGGACAATGGAGTATAAAATAGAGAAGTTTTTATTTTAAATAAAGAAAAAAACAAGGTTCGAGTTAGAACACATTGTATATTATGAACAGTTTGGATCCCTAATCTGAGAACAGCTAAGGTTTGTGCCTGTACTCAATGTTTAGAGGAATGAGAGCCATCCTCATTGAAACATAAAGATTCTTTGGACTTGACAGTAGATACAAAGATTATTTCCCCCTGTGGGAAATTTGAGGACCAGAGAACATAATCTTCACGTTAAGCAGTTGCCCAGTTAGGACAGAGTTGAAGTTGATTTTCTTTTCTGAGGGTGGTGAGTCTGTAGAATTCTTTATTGTAAGAGGTTTGGTCATTAAGCATATTCAAGGCATAGATAGAGAGTCTTTTAATCAGTATGGGAATCGATTGTCATGGAGAAAATACAGGAAAGTGGAGTTGAGGGTTTTCAGTTTAGCCATGATCTTGTTGAATGGAAAAGCAGACTTGATGGCCTGAATAGCATATTTCTGCTCCTGCATCTTAGGATTTTCCATATTGAACATCAATTTGAAGAATAACTGAGGGTGGCAAGGGCACATAATGTACTCTGGGCCGGGACCTTCAATGTAAATAACCAAGATGGAGCTGATCAAATCCTGAGGACATACTGTAAGTCTAGTCTAGCAGTTAAGTGAGGTAACCAACAGAGAGAGAAACATACTTGACCTGATTCTCATCAATCTGTCACAGGAGTAATCACCACAATGTCCTTGTGAAGATGAACTCATTACAAAATTATTATGGTGCAAAAAGAGGCCATGTGCCTACACAGCCTTTTATTATCTAATCCAGCTCTATCATCTGGTGCCAATCTCCTGCCTTTGCCCCATATCTCTGCACAATTGCTATCCAAACAAAAATCCAATGGCCTCTTGAATATCTCAGTTGAACCTGCTTCCACTATATTTCCAGGCAGTGAATTACGTACCCTAACAATGCACTGTGAAAACATTTTTCCTCACATCATTTTAATGCTATGTCCTCTCATTCTTGTTTCTTTTTACAAGCATAATCAGCTGCACCCTATCTACTCTGTCTAGTCTGCTCATTGTTTGAAAACCTCGATCAGATGTTATCTCAGCCTTATCTCCAGGGAGAACAGTCCCAACTTCTTCAATCTATCATAGCTGAAGTTTCTCATACCTGGAACCATCCTTGTAAATTGTTTCTGGAGTTTCTCCAATGCAATTGGGTCTTTCCTATAATGTGGCACCCACAACTGTACACAATACTCCAGATGTGGTGTAACAAATGTCTTCTACAAGTTCAACATTACCACCTTCCTCTCTATGCCTCTAAAATGAAGCTGGAAACTGTTTGGAAGACGGGTCACTAGACCCTAAATGTTAACTCTGCTTTCTCTCCACAGATGCTGCCAGACTTGCTGAGTTTTTCCAGCAATTTCTAATTTTGTTTTTAATCTAATTTGACAGTTGACTAAGCCTGGATTCCAGTATCACTGCCTCACAACTCTGTATAAAGCAGTTTTCCTGTCCTCTGTTGCAAATTGTTCATGTTTACATCTTGTATCTATCTTCCTTGCCATTAATCCTGGAACTATGGGAAGCCATCTGCTCCTACTTTTGCCTCATTCTTTCATGGACAGCATGGTCGCTTAGTGGTTAGCACTGCTGCCTCACAGCACCAGGGTCCTGTGTTCGATCTGGCCTCGGGTGACTGTCTATGTGGAGTTTGCACATTCTCCATGTGTCTGCGTGGATTTCCTCCGGGTGCTCCGGTTTCCTCCCACGCTCGAAAAGACACGCAGGTCAGGTGAATTGGCAAAGCTAAATTGCCCACAGTGTTAGGTGCATTAGTCAGGGTTAAATGTAGCGAAATGAGTCTGGGTGGGTTACGTTTTGGAGGATCTGTGTGGACTTGTTGGGCCAAAGGCCCTATTTCCACACTGCAGGGAATCTAATCTAATCTTTCATAATTTACAAGTGTTCTATGAAATCTCTCCACAATCTATCAAACAAAAACATCTTATTTTTCCAACCCTATATCATATTTGGCTTTCTTCACTAAAGATCCACTATCTCTGTTATAATGCAAAGTCCAATATTTCTCTTGTTATTATAAATGAATCTTTAGATTTTATGCATGGTTTTCATCATGGTTTGGTTTTTACATTCTTTACTCATAAAATAAAGCTTCAAATTTCATTCTTTTTTGGCAGGATTATCTTTCATATTCTATGAACTGATACCTTAGGTTGCTTTGTTCTGTCACAGCACTGAGCCTACATCCACTCAGAATTTAATTACTGCTGTTTTTTGTTTTGTAACAAAAATGTATCACCTCAAACTTATTGAATCTGAATTATATCTGTCACTTTTAGTTAATCTCTTCATGTTATCAATATCACCTTCAAGTTTAATTGTCTTTCTCAAGAATTAGCTTTACCGCTGTTCAGAAAATTTCAACCCTCTTTTAAGTTTATGTCCATGCCATTGACATACTGTGATTAAACGTGAGCCCAGAATACACCCTATGGGATAGCACTCCACAGTTCCAATCAATTAAAATTTATCTTTTAACTTGTACTCCCTGTGATCACCTTCACAACCTGCTTTCTTTATCAGCTGCCTGTCTTCCCCTTTCTTTTTAAATCCATTGTTTAAAATGTAACTTTTTGACAAAACCTTTAACCATCTCTTTCAACGTTTTCTTTGGTTTAACATCTTTTCTTTTACCTAATTAATTAATTTCTGAAAAGCTTTTTGAAACATTGCAGAGTAAAAGTAAATAAGAAAAGGAAAGTGGAGAGAGACCATGAAAAATACTGGTAGGTACATCAAAAATGTTTTGCAAATGCATAAATAGCAAGAGGATAACTCAAAGTATAATGGCAATTAGAGACCAAAACGTTAATTTGCGTGTGAAGGCAGAAGACAAAGGCATAGTTCTTGAATAATACTTTGAGTATGGTTTCACAAAACAGAGGGACAAAGCAGACATTGTATTTCGATTAGATTACTTACAGTGTGGAAACAGGCCCTTCGGCCCAACAAGTCCACACCGACCCTCCAAACAGCAACCCACCCAGACCCACTCCCCTACATTTACCCCTTCACCTAACACTACGGGCAATTTAGCATGGCCAATTCACCTAATCTGCTCATTTTTGGACTGTGAGAGGAAACCAGAGTCTCTGGCACTGTGATGCAGCAGTGCTAACCACTGTGCCACCACACACGGGGGAAGTGTGAAGTATTGAGTTAGGCAAACCTAGTAATGGAGAAAGTATTAGTGTTTCTTGAAAGTGGATGAAACACCAAACCCTGATGAAATGCAACCATGGCCATTCAAGGAAGCAAATGGAAGAAATACAGGAAGTTCTGACCATTCTCTTCTAACCCTCTCTGACTGCAGGCAAAGTGCCAGAGGACTACTAACATTACATAATTGGTTAAAAAGAGAGGTAGATATAGAACTTTTAATTGCAGGCTAATCAGCTGAACCTCAGAAGTGGGCAAATCATTGGGAAAAAAGAATTCAGACAGTAAATATTGTCAGTTGGTGAGTCATGGATTACTGAAAGACAGTAGGCATGAATTTGTTCAGGGAAGGTCATGTCTAAAAAAACTTTTAAAATTTTTGAGCAGATAACAAGGAGATGTGTGTTTAAGGAGATGGATTTTAACAAAGTTTTTGACAAGGTTTGAGTTAGCAGCCTGATCAGAAAAATAAAAGCATGAAGAATCAAAGGGAAAGTGCCAAGCTGGGTCCAAAATTGACTCAGTGTCAGGAAGCAGTGGGTTCTGGCTGGCCAGATGTTTCTGTGGGTGCATGGTGGCTTCCAGTGAGATTCCTCAGGCTTCAGTTTTGGATCCCTTGTTAATTGTGGTAAATATCGATGATTTTGATTTAAATGTGGGGGCCTAGATGATGTAGTTTGCACATGATGTGAAAATTGGCAATGTTGTTTATAGTGAAAAAGAAAACTTTAGATTGTAGATAGATATCAGTGGCATTGTTGACTAGAAGAAGGGCAAGTGGAATTCAATCCAAGGAAGTGTTATTTGGGGAGACAAACAAAGCAAGGGAATACACAAAATTGGTAACATTTTTAAAATATTAGAAAAACAAAGGGACTTTGGAGTCCAAGTCCACTGATCAGTAATGGTAGCTAGACAGGAAGGAAAAATGGTAAAGCAAGCATTCATGATATTTTCCGTCATTGGTCAGAGCTGTTATTTCAGAGTATAAGTATCTGAAAGGGATAATGCTGAGGTATGCATACACAGTGTCCAATATGATAATGTAACATGGACTCTGGGGGACAGCTTTCAATCTCAAAGGAGTTAGATCAAAAATTGAGGTTTCCCCCTCAGTTTTAATGACAAGTGGGCTGAATTGTGTTTTTTTTTTGGCTTATGTCTGATTTGCATCTGTTTTTGGAGGAATTCCTGCTGTGAGGCCTAGCTCGCTGTATTTCTAAATTGGCTTGATTAACAATCTCCCCTACCCGTTTGATATGTGTCACATCTGATTTTTAGCCGCATCTATCGTGCACCATTGCTGTAAAAAAAAAGACCATTTGGCAGATATCCCAGAATTCACTAGTATCCTCTGTGCCCATGCCATCTTTAAAAGGCTGTTGAGCACCAAGACAAACACTTAGACTGGAGCTGCCTTGCACAGTTCCTGACATGTTGCCCCAGGCATAGCAGACAGGAGGAAATTTTACAAACACCTTTTGGGCGTGGACTTGGAAGTTCTGCTGGTCAGGGAGATGCGGATGTGGGTCGTCTTCTTCCTCCAAGGCCAGCAGTTGAGGCCATGACATCAAACCACGCCAGCTTGTCCAAAGGTTGTCATTAGGGTTAAAGCAGTCTTAACTGTTGCCGGGAAGGTAAGTGAACAGTATAAATACTTACCTTTGAAGCTGCAACATTTTTCCTGTCCGGGAGCATTGGGAAACAGAGCGGAGGTGATGTTGGGACCAGGAGGTTGCCAGGAAGTGAAGTGAACAACATATATTTGGGCAGCGGCTAAACCCAAGAAACTACACATGTAGTATCCCCCTCCTGCCCACTGCCCCCCCTCCCACCCATGCCCCACCCATCCCCCCCCCCCAACCAGAAGAAAAGGATGCTGTACGGAAGGGTTTTCTCTATGTTTAAGTGCATTGTTTGGTCTTAGTTAGTTGAGATAAAGCTAAGGCTTACAATGTTAGGGGACTTCATACCTGTGGCACGTCCCTCTTGTTTGATGTGGGAACTCAGGGCTGACGTCCCTGGCTCTTACACTTGCAGGAAGTGTGTTCAGTTGCTGCTCTTGTTTGACCGCATGACAGCTCTGGAGTTGCAGATGGACTCACTGTGGAGCATCCGCGATACTGAGGAGGTCGTGGATAGCACGTTTAGTGAATTGGTCACACCGCAGATTTGAATTGTTGAGGGAGACAGTGAATGTGTGACCAAAAGGCAGAGAAAGAGTAGGAAGGCAGTGCAGGTGTCCCCTGCGGTCATCTCCCTACAAAATAAGTATAGCATTTTGAATAATGTTGGGGGAGATGGCTCACCAAGGGGAGAACAGCAGCTGCCAGGATCATGGCACTGTGGCGGGTTCTGCTGTTCAGAAGGATGGGTAAAAGACTCATAGGGCCATAGTCATAGGGGATTCTGTTGTAAGGGGAGTAGATAGGCGATTCTGTGGCCAAAACAGACTCCCACATGGTATGTTGCCCCCCAGGTGCTCGGGTCAGGGACGTCACCGATTGGCTGCAGACCATTCTGAAAGGGGAGGATGAATAGCCAGTTGTTGTGGTGCATATAGGCACCAATGATATAAGTAAAAAAACAGGTCCTGAAAGCAAAATTCAGGGAGCTAGGAGTGAAGTTAAAGAGGAGGACCTCAAAGGTAGCAATCCTGAGATTGCTACCAGTGCTAGCCAAGCTAGAAATGAAAGCATAGGCAGGATGCACATGTGGCTTGAGGGATGGTGTAGGAGGGAGCAGTCAGATTTGTGGGACATTGGGACCAGATCTGGTGAAGGTGTGACTATTACAAATTGGATGGTCTCCACCTGAAGCAGACTGGAATTAATGTCCTTGGGAAGCTTTTGCTATTGCTGTTGAGGAGGGTTCAAACTAATGTAGCAGGGGGCTGGGAACCAGAAGAGAAGATTAGTAGACAGTGAGGTGGAAACTAGAGACTAAGGAACAGGATCATGAAGTTAGCATTACCAAGGGGAAGAGCAGGCAGAGAGCAGATGAATGCAAAGGAACTGGTGGTCTGAAGTGCATATGCTTTAATGCAAGGAGTATAGTGGGTAAGGCAGATGAACTTAGGGCTTGGATTGGTGCCTGGGAGTATGACGTTATTGCAATCACAGGGACTTGGTTAAAGGAAGGGTATGATTGGCAACTAAACATTCCAGGATATTGATGCTTCAGACAGGACAGGGAAGGAAGTAAAAGGGGGGGGAGGAGTTGCATTGTTGTCAGGGATGATATCACAGCTGTGCTAAAGGTGGACGCTATGGAGGGCTTGAGAAGTGAGGCATTATGGGGAGAGCTGAGATATAAGAAGAGTGCAGTTACATTGTTGGGGCTGTACTACAGGCCTCCCAACAGTGAGCGTGAGGTAGAAGAACAAATAGGTAAACAGATTATGGAAAGATGTAGAGGAAACGGTGGTGGTGATGGGAGATTTTAATTTTCCCAACATTGACTGAGATACACTTAGTGGCTCAGTGCCTCACTGCTGCCTCACAGCGCCAGAGACCCGGGTTCGACTCCAGCCTTGGGTGACTGTGTGGTGTTTGCACATTCTCCCCATGTCTGCGTGGACTTCCTCCGGCTGCTCCGGTTTCCTCCCATAGTCCAAAGATGTGCAGTTTAGGTGAATTGGTCATGCAAAATTGCCCATAGAGTTATATGCATTAGTTAAGAGGGATGGGTCTGGGTGGGTTACTCATTGGAGGGTCGGTGTGGACTAGTTGGGCCAAAGGGCCTGTTTCCACACTGTAGGGAATTTAATCTAATCTAATTGTAATTTAATCTAAGAACAGAACAAGAATATCGGTAGAGTCGGACCAATCTTAAAGGAGGAATCAAGTGGGCTAAAAGGGGTCATGAAATAACTTTAGCGAGCAGAATTAAGGAGAATCCCAAGGCCTTTTATTCATATATAAGAGGCAAGAGAGTAACTAGAGAAAGGGTTGGTCCACTAAAGGATAAGGAAGGAAGGTTGTGTGTTGAACCTGAGAAAATGGGTGAGATTCTCAACGGTTACTTTGCATCAGTGTTCACTGAGAAGAACATGATGCATGTTGCGATTAGAGATAGAAGTTTGTTTACTCTGGATCACGTTAACATAAGGAGGGAGGATGTGTTGGGTAGGCTAAAGGATATTAAGTTGGACAAATCCTGAGGACCTGTTTAAGAAGGATAGTAGGGATATTTCAGGTAACTACAGGCCAGTGAGCCTGACGTCAGTGGTGGGAATGTTGCTGGAGAAGGTCCTTAAATTTTGAAAAGAATGGGCTTGTCAGTGATAAGCAACATGGTTTTGTGCGGGGGAGATCATGCCTTACCAACTTAATAGAGTTCTTTGAGGAAGTGACCAAGTTGATAGATGAAGGAAGGGCTGTAGATGTCATAAACGTGGACTTTAGTAAGGCGTTTGATTAGGTTCCCCATGGTAAACTAATAGAGAAAGTGAAGTCACATGGTATGCAGGGTGTTCTAGCTAGGTGGATAAATAACTGGTTGAGCAACAGGAGACAGAGAGTAGTAGTTGAAGGGAATTTCTCAAAATGGAGAAAGGTGACCAGTGGTGTTCCACAGGGATCAGTGCTGGGGCCACTGTTGTTTGTGATATCCATAAATGATCTGGAAGAGGGCATTAGTGGTCTGATCAGTAAATTTGCAGATGACACATAGATTGGTGGAGTAACAGAAAGCATAGGGGACTATTAAAGAATACAGGAGAACATAGATAGACTGGAGAGTTGGCCGGAGAAGTGGCAGATGGAGTTCAATCCATGAAAATATGAGGTTTTGCATTTTGGAAGGTCTAATACTGTAAACGGAAAAGTCGATGAGCAGAGAGATCTGGGAGTTCAGGTCCATTGTACCCTGAAGGTGGCTGCACAGGTGGATAGAGTGGTCAAGAAGGCGTATGGTGTGCTTGCCTTCATCATACGGGATGTTGAGTTTAAGAGCTGGCAGGTCATGTTAAAAATGTAGAAGACTTTGGTTCAGCCGCATTTAGAATACTGTGATACTGTGTACAGTTCTGATCACTACATTAACAAAAGGATATGGACGTTTTGGAGATGGTGGAGAGAAGGTTTATGAGGATGTTGCCTGGTATGGATGGTGCTAGCTATGAAGAGAGGTTGAATAGGTTAGGGCGGTTTTCATTAGAAAAAAGTGGATTGAGGGGAGACCTGATTGATGTCTACAAAATCATGAAGGGTTTAGACAGGGTGGATAGAGATAAGCTTTTTCAAAGTGTGAGGGATTCAATAACAAGAGGTAATGCATTCAAGGTGAGAGGAAAAATGTTTAAGAGGAATACATGTGGAAAGTACTTTACACAGGGGGTGGTAGGTGCCTGGAACTCATTGCCACTAGAGGTAGGCACAGTAGATTCATTTAAGGTATGTCTGGACAGATGCATGAGTAGGTAGGGATACAGATCCTTAGGAATTGGGCGATAGATTTAGATTGGGAATTTAGATCTGCATAGGCTTGGAGGACCTAAGGGCCTGTTCCTGGGCTGTAAATTTTCTTTGTTCTTTCTTTATTTGGAGGAATGCCTAGTACTATAGGAGTAATTACCTTCAATGCCCACTCTCCTTCACCAATGTAATGCCAACATCTTCTCTCCTACACCTCTCATTCACACTCTCTTTGCTACAGTACCCACCTCCAGCCATGACTCATGCTGTATGTCTCTCTATTGCATGAAACATCTTCCCTCATTTGTTTTCTCTCACCTCAAACCCAACACAACCACTTTTCAATGCCCTCTGGATTGTCTACCCAAGAAGTTGCAGCATCTCCCCTTTGTGTCTGTTGTGCCATCCAATTACATCTCCATTTAATACCTCTCCCACTCTCTCGCTCTCTCTCTCATTTCTGTTGCCCTTGACAGGGCAAAGGTGATGTGCTGCTCATCATTCAGTTCTTCACCCCCTATGACCAAGTGGCTGACTGACAATATCCAAACCATGCAGTCGTAGAGTTTTTACAATACAGAAAGTGTCCATTCAACCCATTGCATCTGTGTCAGTCTTGAAATATCCATCTACTCTAAACCCTATTTGATGTTAGAACATAGAACATCACAGCGCAGTACAGACTCTTCGATGTTGCGCTGACCTGTGGAACCAATCTGAAGCCCATCGAGCCTATACTATTCCATTCTCATCCATATGTCTATCCAATGACCATTTAAATGCCCATAAAGTTGGCGAGTCTACTATTGTTGCAGGCAGCGCGTTCCACTATTACTCTTTGAGTACAGAAACTACCTCTGACTTTTGTCCTATATCTATCACCACTCAATTTAAAGCAATGTCCCCTTGTGCTAGCCATTGCCATCCGAGGAAAAATGCTCTCACTGTCCAACGTATCTAACCCGCTGATTATCATATCTCTCAATTCAGTCACCTCTCAACCTTCTGTCTAATGAAAACAGCCTGAAGTCCCTCAGCCCTTCCTCGTAAGATCTTTCCTCCATACCAGGTGACATCCCAGTAAATCTACTCTGAACCCTTTCCAAAGCTTCCACATCCTTCCTATAATGCGGTGACCAGAACTGTACGCAACACTCGAAATGTGGCCGCACCAGAGTTTTGTACAGTTGCAGCATGATCTCATGGTTCTGAAACTCAATCCCTCCTCCAATAAAAGCTAAGACACCGTCTGCCTTCTTAACCCTATCAACCTGGTTGGCAACTTTCAAGGACCTATCTACCTGGACACCAAGATCTCCCTGCTCATCTACACTACCAAGAATCTTACCATTAGCCCAGTACAATGCATTCCTGTTACTCCTTCCAAAGTGAATCACCTCACACTTTTTCACATTAAACTCCGCTTGCTACCTCTCAGCCCAGCACTGCAGCTAATCTGTGTAACCTACAACATCCTTTGTCACTACCCACAACTCTAGTGACCTTAGTGTCATCTGCAAATTTACTAACCCATCCTTCTATGCCCTCATCCAGGTCATTTGTGAAAATGAAAAACAACAGTGGACACAAAGCAGATCCTTGCAATACCGCACTAGTAACTGAACTCCAAGATGAATATTCCCATCAACCAGTCTTCTTTCAGTTAGCCAATTTCTGAGCCACACCGCTAAATCCCCCTCAATTTCATGCCTCCATACTTTGTGCAATAGCCTACCATGGGGAACCTTATCAAACGCCTTACTGAAATCCATATACACCACATCAACTGCTTTACCCACATCCACCTGTTTGGTCACCTTCTTTAAGAACTCAATAAGGTTTGTGAGGCATGACCTACCCTTCACAAAACCATGTTGACTATCCTGATCAACTTATTCCTCTCCAGATGATTATAAATCCTATCTCTTCTAACCCTTTCCAACACTTTACCTACAAACAAAGTAAGGCTCACAGGTCTATAATTACCATGTTTGTCTCTACACCCCAGCCCCCTTGAAGAAGGAAGCAACATTTGCTATCCTCCAGTCTTCTGGCACTATTTCTGTAGATAATGATGACATAAAGATCAAAGCCAAAGGCACAGCAATCTCCTCCCTGGCTTCCCAGAGAATCCGGCCCAGGGGACTTATCTATTTTCACACTTTCCAGAATTGCTAACACCACCTCTTTATGCTCTTCAATTCCATCTCGTCTAGTCGTCTGTACCTCAGTATTCTTGTCAACCATATTGTCTTTTTCTACTGTGAATATTGACAAAATGTATTCATTTAGTGCTTTCCCCACCTCTTCTGATTCCACGCACAACTTCCCACTCCTATGCTTGATTGTGCTAATCTTTCTTTTATTCCTGATACACCTATAGAAAGCCTTAGGGTTTTCCTTGATCCTATCCACCAACGACTTCTCATGTTCCCTCCTGGATCTTCTTATCTCTTTAGGTTTTTTCTGGTTAACTTGTAACTGTCAAGTGCCCTAACTGAGCCATCACATCTCATCCTAACATAAGCTTACTTCTTCCTCTTGACAAGAGATTCAACTTCCTTAGTAAGCCACGCTTGACACCCTCCTCCCTGCATGACGAGTGCATATCAAGGACACGCAGTAGCTGTTCCTTGAATAAGCTCCATATTTCAATTGTGCCCATCCCCTGCAGTTTCCTTCCCCATCCCATGCATCCTAAATCTTGCCTAATCACATCATAATTGCCTTTCCCCCAGCTATAACTCTTGCCCTGCAGTATATACTATCACTTTCCATCACTAAAGTAAATATAACCGAATTGTGGTCACTATCGCCAAAGTGCTCACCTACCTCCAAGTCTTTAGATTAGATTAGATTAGATTACTTACAGTGTGGAAACAGGCCCTTCGGCCCAACAAGTCCACACCGCCCCGCCGAAGCGCAACCCACCCATACCCCTACATCTTCCCCTTACCTAACACTACGGGCAATTTAGCATGGCCAATTCACCTGACCTGCACATCTTTGGAGTGTGGGAGGAAACCGGAGCACCCGGAGGAAACCCACGCAGACACGGGGAGAATGTGCAAACTCCACACAGAGAGTCGCCTGAGGCGGGAATTGAACCCGGGTCTCTGGCGCTGTGAGGCAGCAGTGCTAACCACTGTGCCACCGTGCCGCCCACTAATACCTGGTCAGGTTCATTACCCAGTACCAAATCTAATCTGGCCTCACCCCTTGTTGGCCTATCTACATACTGTGTCAGGAAACCCTCCTGCACACATTGGACGAAAACTAACCCATTTAAAGTACTTGAACTATAGGGGGGGTGGAGTGGCAGTGTTAGTCAAGGACAGTATTATGGTATTCCCAGTCAATATTTGGAAAGTTAAAATCCTCCGTAGCAACTACCCTGTCACTCTTGCACCTATTGAGGATCATCTTTGCTATCCTTTCTTCTGTATCTCTGGAACTATTTGGAGGCCTATAGAAAACTCCCAACAGGGTAACCTCTCCTTTCTTGTTTCTAATCTCAGCCCATACTACCTCAGTTGACGAGTCCTCAAACTTCCTTTCTATGACCATAATACTGTCCTTGACTAACACTGCCACTCCACCACCATCTTGACTAATAAAGGCAAGTATCCAATATTCTGCCTTCAGACTTGCATTATTCACTTGACATATTGTACCTGGGCCCCCTGAATATAGATTGTCTCTCTTGACTTGGCTGGGGCCTGCCATGACAAGCTTCCTACCTTTGTATCTGCACTAAACGTCAAGGCACGACAGCAGTAATATGAAATTGATGGGCACACAAAAGAGTAAGGCAATGAAAGACAGGGATGCTGAGAGTGTCCAGGTAGGTTCAGGGTGAGAATGCAGTTGCAGTGAGCAAGAGTTCATAGATGAAGCCTGGTCCAGTCCATGAGCTCAGTGCATGTCCCCTGAGTGCACAGTGTTCTTGCAGCAGCATTGCAATATGAATTGCAATGCAGTAGCATCCTGTGGGTGATTTCGAGATGTGCCATGACTTGTTTTGGAAGCTGGTCTTATCATATCTGATGCCAATGTTTGTAGATGTGAGGTGTGTGTGGCAGTGCACAAGGAGTGTACTCTGAGATGTCGATGCCCCATGTCCAAATAGACATCCTTCCAAGCACAATGTGAACTGAATTTGCCAGCTCTGATATCCATGTCAAGTTTTCTTTGTGTAGCTTTTTGTTACATTTGGTAAGTTAGGAAACTGGGTATTAATGACAGATATTGGGCCATTAATAAGGCTTTAACAAACAATAACCCCCTTTAAATGGCAACTTGGTGCAGCCTAGCAAGAAACCGGCCACACTGCTTGCCATAAGCATAAAAGATGGAGTGAGATGCTCCTGATGTCAAGATTAGCTTTGCTGTTCTTCTCATCTGCTTCTACCACAAATTTTGCCATAGCCCACGTCACTCAGACTCCTATATGATTCCAGCTATTGGAAGATAGATAGTGTAACTTGTACCTATTTGCTATCATGTAATTATTTAAGGTGAGATATTCTTGTTTGAATGGCAGGTGGCTTTCTCTTGCACACTAGACCAAGCAGACCCTGCTGATTCCTACCAGGAAAGAGGGTGGTGGCAACAAATCTATCAGATAGACTTTATGCCATGGTGAGTTGTGATGAGGATTCATCTGACAACATGGTGGCAAATATTACAGACTGTATTCAGCTTCAGCATACAAAACATTGGCAGCTACTAAGATCTGAATATTCTTCAGACATGTCTTTAAAAGGCTGCTCGAGCAACTGAAAGAGCTGAACAGAGAACCATACAGAAGAGATCTTTGTGGAGAAATTCTACAAGGCATAATCTACAGTTGATGGTCAAAAACATTTCAGACCTAGTAAAGGACATGCAACAATGTGTATGAGCTGGGGACTCCATGCAATTATTCATACTGAGACAGTTACAGATATAGCAGTCATCCCAAGTCATGGTTTAGCTGGTGAGTGAACAGATGTTAGGGGGTCTATGAATAAGGTTAAAATGCCTGATGGGCAAGGGAGTACTTTGCTTAAAAAAGTGCAGACTTTGAAAGCTGGAAGCAAATGAAGCACTTGAAGCTCAGTTTGAGCATGGCTGAACCCCATGAAACGCATCTATAACCAGGGATATCATGAGCCACAGAAACAGTTTAAATTAGGTTACAAACCTGCCAAAGTCAGAATTAAACGTAAAAATTACAAGTCTAAATGGGAAAAATTGAATGGAAAAAGAAAGTTAGAAGGTGACTGAGGCTATTGAAAAAGCAAATAAGAAAATATGCCTAAAATGGCTTTGGCAGTAGTAACAGTGAGTGAACTCTAGGCAATTGTGCTTTGACCATTTTGAACCTAGACAGAATTGGAGGGGATGAATATTCAGGTAAGTATTGCATGTTATACAGTTTAGTTACATGTGCAAATTCACTGTAGAAGTCACTTTTTTTAAACCAATCTGTTTAATTTGATATCTATAAATCATTGTGTTAAACCACAGATAACAAGACTCTTTTCAGAAGGCAACCATGAAGCAGTGGAGGTTATTAGTGGTGTCACAAACAATAGGAATTGTCCAGAGAAATATTTAAAAGAATGGGATACATCTTATAAAGCAGTGAATAACAGAAGTCATTTACTGAAATTGTGATTTGGAGCAGGCATCATTTGTTAAAAGTTCCAAGCAGCAGGATTCAGTCTGTAAAGCCAGTAAGGAAACAGAAATTATTTGTTATGCCTGTGATTGTAAAAGGTGGATCCCTCCATTTGACTTTACAAACAGAGGAAAATTTTCCCATGCAGTAGTACAAAATAGCAACATTGCTATACTGCATTAATAGCCTTTACAACAAGGAAAATAAATAACTGCATGAGTTATGCAGAGACATGTCAATTAAAAAAAAAACTAGATTTGATATGGTTTGTCACATGAAATATACAATTGTACATGTAGGAGAAAAGAATTCTTAAGATACAGAATTGCTCCCAAAACTGGGACGGCACGGTGGCTCAGTGATTAGCACTGCTGCCTCACAGCACCAGGGTCCTTTGTTCAATTCCATCCTCGGGCGACTGTCGGGGGGAGTTTGCACATTCTCCCCTTGTCTGCGTGGGCTTCCTCCGGGTGCTCCGGTTTCCTCCCACAGTCCAAAGATGTGCAGGCCAGGTGAATTGGCAATGTGAAATTGCCCATAGTGTAAGGTGCATTAGTCAGAGGGGGGGGGGGTGAGTCGGTGTGGACTTGTTGGGCCGAAGGGCCTGTTTCCACACTGTAGGGAATCTAATCTAATCTAATAACTACAGCCTAATCAGAAGTTGAGCAAATAAATACACTTTCATACTTAAGGACTATGGCTGATGATGATATAGCTCACCATTCCAATGGCCCTCCTCTCATTCAATGCAAGCACTGCTCAGATATCCCAGAATAGACCAGCATCTCTGACAGCGGCACCATTTTGTAACCATAGCCAAACACATGGACAAGCATTAGCAGTCTGGAATTGACCTGCAAGGTCAATATAGTGTGACAGCAGCCACAAACACATACCTCTCAGGGTACATGGGGTGGCACGACCTGCACATCTTCACAAATGCAATTCCACTTTCTTACCCCAGTCGCTCTTCAATGTCCAGGCCACACAGCTTATTTTCTTCAGCCACATCCCATCTTGCCACACTGTCTAAGTCACCATAAATCTTTCCTCAATTCACACTGTTGTCCAACATCTTATCATCGTTCAGTTAGAGGACTATCACATACAGGGAAGACATCAAACAAATTTAAAGTGTATCTTTTATTTTACAAACACCAGAAGTAAACAGAAATTGAATTTCTCTCCCAGATTATAAATGGATTGCTTACATGATGACCAATGTAGTTTCCAGCACCTGACTTAGCTGAGCTCTGCCTGGCCTAGCTGAGCTCTGTTCCTCCTCAGTATCTTCTTATTCCTCCTCAGAAGACTACTCCCACTCACCTAATACCTCAGCATCCATCACATCCCCTTGTCTTGCTTGAGCTGTGCTAAGCCAGCTTTGCTTCCGAATCCTATTGCCCAGGTTGCAGCACTGACATTGTCACAGAGGAATGAAGTAAACTGGTTTGGTCTCATACAAATAACATATATCAAGGATGCATTTCTGAATGGATAACCGAGACCTTCATGGCTTCATAGAAGGAACCAGTTGCATCGAAATTCAACATGTCCATCACCTTCACAGCTGCTGGGAGAATGGAAACTGATATCTCAGGTTTGAGGCCCCAGACCAACAGCTGGTAGAGTTTAATCAAGGTCTCCAGGGCAACTCAGAGCCTGTATCAACACTCTGGCTCAGTCATGAAGGAAATGGCTTTGATGACTAAACATGCTAGCTCTCCTGAACCCAGACACATCTTGAGTGGTTCTGTAATGGCAACCTTCTCCTGTGTTGGAGACTCATTGGCTCCATGTCAGTTTGCCACCGCTGCTCCTGTTCCATCTCCTTGTGCTGCCTTTTGCCACACAGCCATTGCAAAGAGCACACTTCCTATAGCTAGATCCAGCACTTATGTTGTTGTGAACCTGTCCTGGGAACATTAGAAACAGAACATGTATTGCCTCTGAGAAGTCAGCTGAACACTCTTCCCCCATATCATAAGATATGGGTAACCCTGACAAGGATGCCCATATTGAATTGTCATGGGACTTTCAGATAGGTATTTAGATTGAAAGGTTACGCCACCGAGAGTGTGGCAAATGCATAACAATATAATGGAAATGATCAATGTGTACTGCACCCTTTCCTTCCAAGCCCCACATCACCTACAAAACTTACCATGAAAAAAGGAGAGTGTTCAATAATCCTTAGTTGAGGTGGAAAGGGACTTAGATCTGTTCTTCACTGCAACCTTAGATGTCTCACAGATAGTGTTTCTATTGTAGCCTACAGTTGCCTCTTTAAATATTGTCTGTGATCTTTGTATCTGCTTCATGGAGATATCTGTGCAATCCGAACATTGTTTCTGACCAACATTTGCATCCCCTACACCTGTATGCTCTACGTATTTCACAGTGGTATGATTGCAAAGATGTGAACCTGCATTCTGCAAGTACATGATTGATGCAACATTGTGAAAGTGCTTCTAAGATGTGCAATGATGGGAGAGAAAGTGAGGACTGCAGATGCTGGAGATCAGAGCTTAAAAATGTGTTGCTGGAAAAGCGCAGCAGGTCAGGCAGCATCAAAAAAGAAGGAGAATCAACGTTTTGGGCATAAGCGCGTATGCCCGAAACGTCGATTCTCCTTCTCCTTTGATGCTGCCTGACCTGCTGCGCTTTTCCAGCAACACATTTTTAAGCAATGATGGGAGAGAGACTATGACCCATGTCAGATGCCAGCATCCAAGAATGTGGGGTGTTTGTGGCTACGGCTTGGGAGTGTACCCTGGGACATTGGTGCTGGATGTCCAAAATAACAGTCTGGAGGAGCAAGCAATGAATTGGCATCACCAGATACCTACTCTGACTTTTGGGAAATCTCAATGTCTCATTCCATCTGTCTTGTGGTACAGTAGGAAGTTGCATATTAATAAGGCCAGATTTGCAATAAATGAGGGTGCTAACAACAAATAATCCCTGTTGGAAAGCCTCTTGCTGCTTGTTAGCAAGAATCTTATCTTGACATTCAGAACTCTGGAACTGCTCCCAACATTGAGAAGTAACACAACTTTTCACAATGCTCCCAAATTTCTTGCCATAGTCCACACTATTAAGGGCTCTAAAAGATTTCATCATGAGAACTCCTTGGAGCAGGAGTACTCAAAATTGTTTACAGGATTAAGACAGTTCATCACTGATTTTAAGGCATTATGTCTCTACATAGCTAGAGATATTCCACATCTTTTGATAAAATATAACATATTTTATGAAGAAATAACTTGAGGAGATAGCCTGAATGGATGTCTTTTCTGTATTCAAGTTTGGTTACTATACCAAAACCTAATGGGTCCATCCAAGTTTATGTTATCTTTGCACAGTTCAGAAGATAATGGTGAGAGAAATCTACTCTATGTCTATGGTTGTGAGTTTAGCCACATTATCCAAATGTAGAGTTTTCACAAAACTCAATGCTAGCCATGGTCTCTGACAGTTGCCATTGGATGAACAATCAATATTGTTTACCATATCTCTAACTGCATTTGGGAGCATTTGCTTTAATAAATTGTGATTTGAGATGGATTTAGCCTCAGATTTTTCACTGGACAATGTCAAGCATTGAATATGATGGATGATATGGAATACACGGAAAAATGATTGAGAAGTATGATCAGAGGGCATATGAAGTTTTAAAATATCTGCAGACCAAAGGACTCATCTTTAATTTGCTTTATTTTTCAAAAAGGCTACCAGTTGCTCCAAGCTAGTTATGATTCTTCCAATAGCATATTATACCAGCACACAGAGGATCTTGTGGTATTTCTTAAATGGCTATCCTGGACTAAACAGTTGTTGTTGCCAAATTGATTCCTGCAAAGAATCTATTCACTTTGTGGAATACATTGTCAGCATTGAAGGAATAGGTGGTAGAAAACAAAAGCCACTGAGGAGTTTTCCATTCCAAAATCAGTTCATGACTTGTAAAGGTGTTTAAGATGGATGGTAGACTAATTAGAGAAACCGAACCCTTGAGGCAATTCCTCAAGAAGATAAAGCTCGAACCCAAATCAGGAGGATTTTTTTCTCCCTGATATCCTAGTCTGCTACAATCCAACTATCATGGTTGCTGATTCTTCAACTCCTGGCTTAGGGGCAAGACACTTTCAGGATCAATATTACAGATTAATTATCCATAAAGTATTTGATAGGGATGAACCCACTGGAGAAACCCGTGACTTAAACGACTTACAGATCACACACCGTGAAGAACAGAATCAAGAGTCTTTAACCCAGTGAGCTACTATCTTCTAAGACCGAAGAGAATGCACTCTGGAAGAATCATGATGACAAAAAAGTGTGACAATTACTTAAGAATTAGGTTCATGAAAATGCTAGTAAATGATTAAAATTATTGGGAAATGTTTGAAAAGTTAAAACATCTTTCAAAGAGAGTTGGATTCCAGAACAAGATATTGATTAAAGCAAGTGTCTTTACTGTGGAAGAAAAATAACTTGCCATATTTAGCAAAGACAAGGTAGTACTTATTACCTATATAAGGAAATACCTTTAATGTAATTTGGCATCAAGATCTGTTTAGTCCAGGGTAGCTATTTAAGAAATACCACAAGGTCCTGTGTATGCTGGTTTAATATGCTATTGCTCGAAACAACTGGTGGCTTTTTTGAAAAACAAAACACAGAGACATATGCTGAAAAAAGTCAAAATGGAACCATGCTATTTATATATTTCTGTGGAATTCCATCACAAGCTTCTGTCATCAAATTCCCATCCAACCTCACTAGTCATTGTGCACTACATGGTTCGGAATCTGATAATATCAAAGTAATGCACAATGCAAAATGCTCTTCTGCACCTCAGTGTGCCACCAGTGTTACTAACACCCCTTCCAAGCATATAGACAAGGGTCTATTTGAGGCAATGCTTCAGTTATCTCACCTGATAAACTGCATCTAGCCTGTGCCACCATACTACTTCAAGATAGCATGACCCCGTCCACATTCTTCTCTGCTTGAATGCAGTACAAAAAACAGTGAGGGTCATTTTCCACATCGACATCTGGTTGGTAACCTGGCAGAATGGATAATCCATTGAATTTCCATTGAAATCAGTGGGAAAAATGCACAGAACTAACAAAAAAACCTGTAATCCACATTTTCTAGGAAAAAAATGAAAAAATCTCGTTACGTTTGTGAGTTTGTCTACCAATGCAACTGCATTCCTCAAAGAGTTAACGTCATTATAACTGAAAAGCTGCTTTCTTTTGCCTTTTGTATTTGGAAGCCAATGTCTTTCAGCCAATGATTGGGAATATTTGTTCACTTTATTGCATGAAACAATACTTGAGCTGTGTTCATTGCCTTTTCCTCCCCAGATCCCATGTATATGTCAGGTCTAGAATATGGAAGTTTGACAGGTCATAATAAACTGTTCCTTTTTCAGGTATCGTGCTTTTTTGGCTTTTATGTATGAATAGGAAATGGCTGAAGGCACCTGTGTTATTGCAGGTCCCACAGGCAGCTGCTTGGCTAATGAATGCCTGATTATGTGTTAACATGCTTTGTCAGATATTGGCAGGATTCATTCTGTTCTCTTTCTTGCCTTTTCAGTAAGGGTGCCATTGACAGACAGGTTACCATTTATAAAAATGTTGTCCATCAAGCTGAGGAAAGACAATGGTGTTTTCTGTGGCCAGTGACTGTGGGAAACTTTCCTTTGGCTATTCAAGCAATTTTAGTGGCTTACATTCGATAGAGCCGAATGATGAGTGCAAAAAAAAACTATAATTAGGATAAACTTATCGTGATAATTATAGCACAGTCATTCTGCTGTTTAAATTTTAAACCTTTGCAAAGCAGCCTGATTTTAAAAGCAATGGCAGAATTTGGCAGAATAGTTACAATAGTAGAGGTGAATTTAGTACCCAAGTCTTATCATGTGTACATGTTTAAGATTACTTTGTTAAGTAGCATTGGGAAGAAATATAACTGTCACTGCCCACTGTGCTCCTGCAAAATGGGCAGCCAGCAGTATAATATAGAGGGGGTGCCTTAGCTACTCTATTGATGCCCTCATCCCACCCAGTACCATATTCAGGAAACCCTGGTGAGCAGCCCACCTGCCGGAAACAGGAGGATAGCTGCACAAACATGCAAATCAGGATCCCCTTCTGCCTGTAAAACAACAAAGAAAATATTCAGGTTAATGGATAGAATGTGTGCCAAACACACACTGGTTGTACCATGCATTGCCTGAATGGACTGTTGGTTGCTGTTTTATAATGGGGCCCAGGATTGTTTTTGTTTGAGGGCCAATGAGAAGTAGAGGCACTTCCCTGGGGACCCACAAAAAAAAATCCAACCTGTTGTCAATTCCACTTGCACTGTCCCCAAATTGTTTTCAGTACCCAAACCCAATTTGTCTGCTGGCTCACCATAGGAAGCAGCCAACGTTTCAGTCTCCCTGTCTGCCAAGCTACAGCAATGAACCTATTACACACAAGCAGCATTTTAATAGGGCCTATCATGAAATCTTAACCCTGACTTAAGGCTGGCAATACATTTTCAGTGCAAGTCCATTTTCCACTCACCATCCCCCCAACTCCCATGATTTCCTATCTGAGTACTTACTATCCGATCAATCATCTAGGATGTTATGATAAGTGTAGATGTAATATATTGTATGTTCTTTCACGTTATATGAGAAGATGGCAGATGTACCTACTTATACTATTTACCAGGAAATCCACATTTTACAATAGCTAAATCCTGACTTTGAATATTAACTGTATATAGTTTTCAATGATTCATGCAAATTGACATTTCACTTAAATTTGTTCAGTTGTATCTGATTCCAATTGTTTTAAGTGTATTTTTGATATCCCTTGAATGTTAAACAAAGACAAAAGTTCTTTAATTTTCTTTTTGATCATTTTAATTTTTGTTGATTATTTCAAGATTATGATGAGTGGTTTAATTTCATTTGTAGTGTTAGAAATGAACACATGGTAAAGTGTTGCTGACTATTAGGGACTAAATCATAAACATATTTTTAATAAGAGCCTGTTTATATATGACATTTGGAAGACCTTTACTGGCTTGACTACAAATACAAAATCAATTTAAATAATTCAAGTGAAGCAACAATGTTTTAAGTGAAGGAAGGAGAAATGTGATGTCATGGGAGATGAAGGGCTGAATTTCCCCAGGTTTTGGAGAGGATAAGAAGGCCAGGATGGATCAAGCAAATGCTGAAAAAAAGAGCTTTGGGCTAGCTTGCCAAGCTCACATCTCTGGCTGCTGTTCCTAGCCTGCGTGATGTACTAACCCGTCACCTGTCAGTGTGGGCTGCTGGTCATTTATGATTGTTGAAAGACTAATGATCAATGGCTTTCACACCACAAGGCAATGCTGGCTGCCTCTGTTATGCTAAATTAATGGAGATGCCTTCACAGATTCTGTTACAGCTAAAGGCGATCTAAATGTTTCCAGGAAGGCATGATAAGGATGCTATATTCTCATGTCACAGCCTTGCTGCAGCAGTCTGGAACGCGTAGAGACAAATGCATCAATCACCATAGCCTCATGAAGTCTGAAGTTTCCTCTGACCTGAGAGGGCTCTGGGTGTTTGGAGCTCAGCAGCAGTCCCACTGTTTATACACTGAGGGCTGCTGTTCTCCCTGGCTGTGGGCCATGCTATCTGCAGCTCCCACCTCCAGAATAATGTGGAAGACCTACTAATTATGTGCCTTCTGTAAAATTCATCCAGAAAATACACTGCTACCTTGAGCAGGGAATTGGCTCCAACATTATGGTAGCTTTTAGCTCAAACTGCTTCCTTGAGCATTGGGGAAAAAGGCAAAAGGAAACAAAAGAAAAAGAGAAAATAAATCATCCTTGTTTACTCATATTTCTTTATTAATAACTATGATGACATCAGCAGAGCTTTGGATTGGGAAATAGTTTCAGCACCTGAGGAGCTCAAGAAAGGTTTGCAAAAGTTAATTTACTTGTAACTTTATAATAATGATGGCAGCTATCAGCAAACGAAGCACACTATGTCTATATTTTTGAGGATGCAAAATGGCAGTGTTCCTTGTCACAACAAAAGGATGCTATTCCAACTTGTCTCAAAGTATGAAAGTTGTTTCACCGCTTGTGTAATTATATGCTAGAAGTTAATGATAAAATCAGAGCTAAGACAAAAAGAGACAATTAGCCATGTAATTTAAATGATATTGTCAAAAGTAAACTTGAGAGGCAGAGAAAAGTGCAGCCCACCTCTTGGAATGATCAGTTATTAGACAATATATCGCGTGGACAGTAAATCTCACTGAATGATGTGACTAAAGTGATTGTTGCTGATGCAATTTTAGGCAGGGTGCTGAATCTGTCATCTATGAATGGTAACACATGCTGGTACATATTACAAAAGGGAAGAAAACAGCTTCAACTGTATGAAATAGCTTCAGCACAGTGGATCAAAATTTATGAATAAGCAATAGAAAATAGATTAACAGTTTAACTTTATTTGTCGCCAATTCATCAGACGATTGCTCATCGTCAAATCATCTAAAAAAAACTCAGATAACGTTCTTTATATTTTAAACAAATACATGCATAAAAATCTGTTACATTTTCTAATTTGTTCCAGGAGAATCTCGTTCAATCAATCAGAAACAATGAAACATTTTGCTTCAAATTTAATTTCAGAATATCACGTTTAAAATATCTTAAGTGATATTGTCATAGTTAATAGGTCAGTAAAGCTATTGACTCTATTCAGAAGGAGTTTCCCATTCCATCAACATAAGGGTGTGATAGTGAATTGACAGTTCACTTTCCACTTTTTATTTCCAATCATGACTCAAGAGATGAAATAGCATAAGTTTTTAGAAAAGACTTGAGCTACCTTTTGCACTAGAGTAGCGTAGATAAGAAGAAATTTAGAAACATAAAAGGAGTAGACCAGCCCCTTGAGCCTGTTCTGCCATGCTGGATCATGGCTGATCGTCGACCTCAATGCCATTTTCCTGTGCTACTCTCATATCTCTTGATATCATCGGTATCTATAAATCTATCAATCTCGGTCTATTTAATGATCCATCTTCCACAACCATCTGGGGTCAAGAATTCCAAAGATTCAATGCCTCTAAGTGAAGAAATTCCTCCTCATCTCAGTTCTAAATTACTTGCTTCTTTATTCTGAGATTGGTTCCCATTGTTCTAGTCCACAATCCAGGTGAAACTTGCTTTCTACATCTACCTTGTCCATCACTTTGAAAATTTTATAAGTTCCGATCAGGTCATGTCTCACTCTAGACATTACAGGTCCATTCCCCTCAACTTCTCCTCACAGGACAACCATTCATCACAAGAATTAACCTCCATTGCACTGCCTCAATGGAAAGGATATATTTTTGAGGTAAGGAGTTCAAAACTGCACACAATACAACAGGTTCGGTTTCACTGAGGTTTTACACAACTGAAACAAGCCATCTTTATTCCTGTACTCATCCTCCTGCAATAAAAGCTGGAATTCTATTTGCCTTCCAAATTGTTTACTGCACCTGCACGTTAAACTTTCAGTGATTTATGAAGAAGGAAACCCAAGTCTATTTGGAATCAACATTTCACAATCACTCACCAATAACAAAATAATCTGCACCTCTGTTTTTCCAACCAAAATGGATAACCTCATACTTATCCACATTACATTCCATCTGTCATAGTCATGCCTACTCATTCAGCCTGTTTCAAGGTCCCTTTAAGCTTCTTTGCTCAGTCTCACAATGCCTGTTTCCACCTAATTTTTGTCATCTGAAAACTTTAAAATTTTATTGATGAATCAGACATAGATTGTGAGCAGCTGCAGCTCAAACTCTGATCCTTGCAGTTTCTCAGCCTGTCAACCTGAGAATGATCCATTTATTTCTACTGTCTGTTTTCTTTCCATTAAACAATCCTCAATCCATGCCAGCACAGTAACCTCCATCCAATGTTCTCTCATTTTGCTTGCGAGCCTCCTATATGGAATCTTATGGAAAGCAGTCTCTAAATCTAAATATACCACAACTGACAGTTTCCCTTTATCTACAGTCAGGAGGAGAAAGTGAGGAATCAGATGCTGGAGATCAGAGTCACAGTGTGTGGTGCTGGAAAAGCACATTCAGTCAGGCAGCATCCGAGGAGCAGGAGTCTTAGCATTTCAAACATAAGCTCTTCATCAGGAATTATGGGGAGGCCCAAGGGGGCTGAGAGATAAATGGGAGGGGAATGGGGCTGGGAATGCAGTAGGTAGATGAAGGTGGGGCTGATGGTGATAGGTTGGACTGGAGGGTGGAGTCAATATATGCAAAAGAAGATAGACAGGTAAGCCAGTTCAAGAGGGCGGTGCCAAGTTGGAAGGTTGGATCTGGGATAAGGTGGGGGAGGGGAGATTAGGAAATGGTGAAATCAACATTGATCCCGTGTGGTTGGAGGGTCCCAAGATGGAAGATGAGGCGTTCTTCCTCCAGGCGTCACGTGACTAGAAACTGGTACTGGAGGACCAGGACTTACATGTCCTTGGAAGAGTCGGGGGGAAATTGAAGTGTTCGGCCACAAGGCAGTGAGGTTATTTAATGCGTGTGTTCCAGAGATGTTCTCTAAAACATTCCGCAAGTTGGCGTCCTGTTTCCCCAATGTAGAGGAGACCACATCGAGAGCAATGGACACAGTAGATGAAGTGTGTGGAAGTGCAGGAAAATCTCTGCCAGCTGTGGAAGGATCCTTTGGGGTCTCAGATGGAGGTGAGGGGGAGGTATGGGCACAGGTTTTACTCCTTACACCCATAGCAAGGGAAGGTGCCAGGAATAGAGGCTGGGTTGGTGGGGGACATGGACTGAACATGGGATTCACAGAGGGAATGGTCTCTGCAGAATGCAGGTAGGGGTGGGGATGGAAATATATCTCTGGTGGTGGAGTCTGTTTGTAGATGGCAGAGATTGGTGAGGTGGAAGGTGAGGACTGGGGGTTCTATCCTTGTTGTGATTGGAGGGGTGTGGCTCAAAGGTGGCAGTGCAGGAAGTGGAGGAGATGTGCTGGAGGGCAGCGGTGACCAAGTAGGAGGGGAAATTGCAGTCCTTGAAGAATGAGGCCATCTGGGATGTTCTATGATGGAATTAGTCCTCTTGGGAGTAGCTGTGGCAGAGGTGGAGGAATTGGGAGTTAGGGATAGCATTTTTACAGGAAGTCAGGTGGGAGTAGGTGTAGTCTAGGTAGCAGTGGGAGTTGGTGGGTTTGAAGTAGATGTCTGTGTTGAGTCGGTCGCTGGAAATGGAGATGGAGAGGTCCAGGAAGTGGAGAGAGGTGTCCGAGATGGTCCAGGTGAACTTGAGGTCAGGGTGGAAGGTGTTCATGAAGCTGATGAACTGTTCAAATTCCTCGTGGGAGTATGAGATGGTGCCAATACAGTCATTGATGTAGCGAAGGAAAAGGTGGAGAATGGTGCCAGCGTTACTGCAGAAGATGGACTCTTCTACATACCCAACGAAGAGGCAGGCATTGCTATGGTCCACGCATGTGTCCATGGCTACCCCTTTGGTCTGAAGGAAGTGGGAGGATTCGAAGGAGAAATTGTTGAGGGTGAGGACCAGTTCAGCCAATCAAATGAGTGTCCCCTTATCTACACTGCTCATAACATATTCAAAAAATATCTAATAGATTTACCAAACACAATTGTTCTCTGCAATGTTGTTGGTGATTTGCTACAGAAATATGTCTCGCAGACAGTTGTGAGCTGAAGTCAATAGGTACCAGCTCTCACTTCCATGTTGAGATTAATTGATGTCTACTTGTTTGGTGCTTTGGTAAAATAAGAAGCTGAGGTGAGTTGCAGCATTAACAAGACATCATTGCTATCTAGCAAAAAACTCTCCTTGCTGTTTCGCAAATGCATGAAAAATTCAGCAAGATCCTCTTGACATCAAGATAGGTTCCACAGGATTTCTCATCCTATTCTGCCTCAAATCTTGTGCAAGCCCACATTCTTCAGACTCCTACAAGATTCTACCCACTATTTCAAAAATCTATGCACCATTGATGTTAAATTTGGCTGGCCTATATTACAAAATATGTCTTTGTAACTCTTCTTGAATAAAAATATCACATTTGCAACCTTTCAATCCTCTGATACCTACCTGCATCTTGGGAAGGTTGGAAGATAATGGTAAGCCTTTCTAAGAATTCCACTCCAATTTCCACTTCCTTTTGCAACCTGGAAGCCCAGCTATCAAGACTGTGATTTATCCAATATAAGTATACTCAGTCTTTCCAATTCATCTTACCTCTCAATTTTCACTTTCATTTTTTTTCAACGTCCCTTTACTTATTAACTACTGTTGCAAAGTACTCATCATATAGTCTTTCCATGCCTTGCATCTCTGAGCATATAGATCCTTTTTGTCCCCATTAAGTATTACTCTGTTTCCTACAAGTGACTTACTATTTACATGTCATTGGAAGATTTTTGGATTTCCATTTGTGTAAATTTCACTTACATTTCCTGTTACCATCTCAACTGTGTTGTTACTTATTGTAATCTCATAATGTATTGGTCTAGTTCTCATTTGAAGAACTCAACTGGTATGGATCATACACCCTCTTTGCTATGTTTCATCATAATATTTAGTTAGTTCATTATCTAATAAGCTCTGAAGCTCTGACTTTCTTTCTTTCCTTTGTCCGATTTCACCTAGCCTGGATCTGAAACCTCTCCTTAAAGATTATCCTATTACAGTTCTTGCTGTTAGTCTTTGGTTTCATTTCACTCTGGCTGAATCCACCCTCATCCCACTGAATTTAGTCCTCCTCTGATTTAGAAGTTTTCCTTAAGGGTGTTCTTTGCTTTACTCTATCATAAAATTTTAATGTAATGTTCCTCTTACTCAAGTATTCCCCTCACATTTGATTCACTTGGTCCACGTCCTCCTCCAGCAGTCATTACAACAGTGCCCAATTCCTGGTTGGAACAAAATCATACTGGTCAAGAAAGTTCTCCAGAACCTCAGTTCTGAAATTTCTCCTCTCCTTAATCTTTATGTTAACATTATCCTATGGATATTTGGGTAAGTCACAAATAATACTCTATAGTATTTGCACATCTCTGATTTTCCTGCTGATTTGCTTCACTATCTTACACCATTTAGGGGACTATCGAGTACAACCACTACTATAATCATCCCCTTTTTGCTTCTTAATTCCAAAGATTACCTCCCAAGCACATCCTTTCTTTCCAATACCATAACACAGCACTTTTCCCTAATCAACCTCAAACCAATTTTACTCTTTTGTCCCTGGAGAAAGTGAGGACTGCAGATGCTGAAGATCAGAGCTGAAAATGTGTTGCTGGAAAAGCGCAGCAGGTCAGGCAGCATCCAAGGAGCAGGAGAATCGACGTTTCGGGCATGAGCCCTTCTTCAGGAGCCATTCCTGAAGAAGGGCTCATGCCCAAAACGTCGATTCTCCTGCACCTTGGATACTCTTTTGGTCCCTCTCTATCTTTTCTGAACACATCTTCGTTCTCAAAATTAAGTACCTATCACTCACCATTTAATGTCATCTGTAACATCATAAGAAATAAAATGAGGCCATTTAGCTTATCAAACCTGCTCAGGGTTGATCTGATTGTCAATTAAACTCCATTTTTATGCCCGTCCTCCAAAATTCTTGATTCCTTTAGTGAACAAAAATCTGTCTAACTCAGCTTTGAATACATTTAATGACATAGACCACATTGCTTACTGTGAAAAAATTTCCAAAGATAAATTCATCTGAGAAGAAATTGCTCCTCTTATCTGTCTTAATTAGATGACCCCCCCTTAACTATGACTCCCAGTTCTAGTCGAACCGACAAATGGAAACATCCTCTTGGCATTTACCGCAGCATCTTATAGGTTTCAATGTGGCCACCTTTCATACTTATATGCTCCAATCAGCTTTGGCCTAATAAGTTCCTAATAAGACAATACTTTCATTCCACAAACTTTCCTCTGAATTGCTTATAATGCAAACATTGAGAAAGGAGATTTAAACTTTACACACTGCTCTTGTTGCAGTTACATCATTGCTCTGTACTGTTATAGTAAACACTTGCCTATATTTATACTTCAGTTTCTTTGTAATAAATATACCACTGACCTTCCTAATTACAGTACTTTCTATGTCTACATGCTACCGTTTTCTGATGCATGTATAAAAACATCCAGATCTCTTTATTCAGCAGTACTCTGCAGTCTCTCTCATTTAAATAATACTTTGCTTTCCTATTCTTCCTCCCAAGGGGGACAGCCTCCCAATTTCCCACAATGGGAAGGTGATGACCTAGTGTTGTCATTGCTAGACTATTAATCCAGAGATGGAGGTAATTACCTAAGGACCTCGGTTCGAATCCTGCCATGGCAGATGATGGAATTTGAATTCAATAAACATCTGGAATTAAGACTCTAATGATGACCATGAATACATTGTCAATTATTGGGAGAAACCCAACTGGTTCACTCATGTCCTTTAGAGAAGGAAACCACCATCCTGACCTGGTCTGGGCCTACAGTAACTCTGGACCCACAGTAATGTGGTTGACACTTACCTGTCCAATGGGCAATAAATGCTAACCTAGCCAGTGACACCATCATCCCATGAATGAATTAAAATTTTAAAAATCCACTGCCAAATTTTTGACCATTCACACAGCTTGTCTCCATCCTTTTCCTGACTCTATACTGACTTCACAACTTGTTTATTACTAACTTCCATAGCATATATGTAACTTCAGAGACTAATCCAATTCATAGATAGTTGAGGATCCAGTACTGAACCCTGTGGTACTCCTCTGGCTTCTGTTTGCCAACTAGAAAGTGATTAATTTATCACATCATTCCGTCTCTGTTATTGACATTATATCATGTTCACACACGTGCTTTTCATGCTTGGAATTTACCAACAGTATCCACAACATTTTTCTGTTCACATAAATGTGTTCTAAATGTATTCTTATAGTCCATCTAGGTACAGTACTATCTAATAAGATACTAAATCCTTCACTAATGTTATCCACCATTCAAACTCTTTTATGTATTTTGTTCCTATTTTTGGGAACCCACCTCCCTTTCAGTTTTGTTTAAACCTTCCCAAAAATATGTCTCCCCACAGTAGTATTAGGCACCTGTGGACTGCTCTTACTAATAACTTTTTTCCTCTCCTGTTCCTCATCTCCATCCAAACAGATCCTACATCTTCATCTGTTGAACTGAGGTCATCTCTGACTATTGTGCAAATGATCCTTGATCAACAGTGCTATCCCTCTACCTTTACCTAGCCCAGGATTAGGGGACCAGCACAAAAGAGTGACATCATAGGTAAACCAAATAGCTACTAATTTGACTATCTAATACAGGCTACTTTCACTTTAAAGGTAAATAGGCAAAATATTTACAGGCTACAAACTAAAAGGCCAATACGATATTTTTTATGAATCAAATTAAGAACTAAGAAATTAAAATCGAGATGCTTATCCAGATGATGTGTTATAACTGTGTGTCACTTCCAGCTATTGCAAACATAACATCTTAAAACAGCGTGACATAATCACTGACACTCTCTTGTAGAACAGAATATAGAATATCCTTTATTCTCACATGTACTCCAATACAGAAGTACAGGAGTACAGTGAAAGTTTTTACAGGATAAGATAGCACTAAATAGAAGGAAACAGATTAGAGATGATAGGGGATACAGATGCCTTCATCTCCTGAGCTTCAAAAGGGGTTATCCTTAGCATCTTGTGGCAGCTGTGACAGGTAAGATGATGGTAGATTCCTACCTTATGCTCTTTCTCAACTCTCAGCACACTTTCACCCTGCTACTTGCTGACAGTGTAATCATGAATTTATTGCTTCCCAGTCTGTTCACTCACATTAATCTTTTCCTTATGATTTCCTGCTTCCAGACACACAAGAACTGTTACCTACCCAGCCTTAGAAGTCCAAGGAAGAGGGGGACAAGAAGTATTAACACTGATGAGCCTCTTTTCACAGCTCAAATGCTAGCATGCATCCTGGATGTGTGAAGTCTCTGCACATAAGTGGCCTACAGCCAGACCTTTGGTAAGGGATGGTTAATTTTCCTGTTAACTGGAAGATGAGGTTGCATAGGATTAAAATAGGATGCATTGCACAGAAAAAGGCCATTTGACAAATTCTATACAAAAGGTTATGCTCCATTAATGCAAGAGATAAAATTGAAGTATTTGCCACCACCTTTGGCCATAATTCTCAAGTGGATGGTCCATCACAGTCTTTTCTGAAAGTCTCCAGCATCACAGGTGCCACTCTTCGGTCAACTGATTATATGGAATATGTTATCAAGAAAGAAACAGCTGAAGTTTCCAAATGCAGCAAAGACTATTAACCTGACAATATCCCAGCAGTAGTACTGAAGACCTGTGATCCACAACCAGTTGTGATTCTAGCCAAGTTGTTCCAGTTCAGCTTTCTGACAATGTGGAAAATTGCCTAGGTTTATCCAAAAAGCAAGGCAAAACAAATAAGACAAATTACCACCCCATCAGTTTTCTTTCAAATATCAGCAAAGTGGTAAAAGGTTTTGCCAACAGTGTTATCAAGTGTATATTACATAGCAATAACCTGCTCTCCAAAACTCAGTGTGTGTTCCACAAGGGCCACTTAGCTTCTGAACTCATTACAGCCTTAATCCAAACATGGCAAAAGGCTGAATTACAGAGATGAGGTAAGAGTGACTTGACATGATGTCAGTTGACACGTCATCTACTGCATCCATTGCACCTGATATGGTCTCCTCTACAGGGGAGACAGGATGCCAACTTGCAGATCATTTCACCTCTGGGACACCTGCACCAACCAACCCCACTGCCCTGTAGCTGAATGCTTTAGTTCTCCCTCCCCCAAGGACATGCAGGGCCTCCTCCATCGCCAAGCACTAACCACCTGACACCTGAAGGAAGAACGCTTCATCTTCCCTCTTGGGACCTTCAAACCACACGGGATCAATGTTGATTTCACTAGTTTTCCCATTTCCCCTCCCCCCACCTTATCCCAGTCCCAACCTCCCAACTCGGCACTGCCCTCTTGAATGGTCCTACCTGTCCATCTTCCTTCCCCCCTATCTGTTCTACCCTCCTCTTCAACCTATCACTTTCGCCCCCACTTTCATCTACCTATCACATTCCCAGCTACCTTCCCTCCCACCCCATTCCCCTCCCATTTATCTCAGCCCCCTTGGCCCACAAGTCTCATTCCTGGTGAAGGGCTTATGCCTGAATCATTGACCTTCCTGCTCCTCGGATGCTACCTGACCGGCTGTGCTTTTCCAGCACCACACTCTTCGACTCTGATCTCCAGCATCTGAAGTCCTTACTTTCTCCTAGAGCATTTCACTAAGTATGGTATCAAGATGCCCTCATAAAATTTAATTTTCTTTTATTCACTCAAATAATGAGGGCATCACTGGCTAGGCCAACATTTATTGCTCATCCCTGAATGCCCAGTTAAAAATCAACCACATGGCTGTGGGTCTGGAGTCATATGTAGGCCAGACCCGAGGTAAGGATGGCAGTTTTTTTCCCTAAAGGACACTAGTAAGCTAGATGAGTTTTTTCTGACAATCAAAAATGGAGTCATGGTCACCATTAGATTCTTAATTCTAGATTTTTAATGAATTCAAATTGTACCATCTGCCATGGTAGGATTCAAACCTGGGTCCCCAGAACATTACATGGGTCACTGGATTAATAGTCGAGTGATTAATACCATTAGGCCATCACCTCTCCAATAACAGTTGATGGGCATCAGATGGAAAACTCTCACTGTTTGAATCATATCTTGTACAAAGAAATATAGTTCTGGTTGTTGAAGGACAGTCAGCTCAATTCTATGAAAAGGATGCGAGGTAGTATCCTAAACTGCTTCATCAACCACCGTCCTTCTATCACTAGGTTAGAAATGGGGATGTTGATGATGACTGCACAATGATCAACATCATTTTCAACACCTCAGATACTGAAGTGATGTTTGAGTGTAACAGAACAACATTCAAGCTTGGATCGTTAAATGATAAATAACATTTGCACAATAGGAGTGTGAGCAAACTCCTTCGATGAGATCATTTAACCATTTCCACTTTACAGTCAATGGCATTACCATTATTGAATGCTCCACAATCAACACTCTAAAAGGATAACATTGACTAAAAGTCTAATTAGTACAGCCACTCTACATGTTATTCAGCATATCCTTTCTGAATGTGTCATAACTGACTATATTTATCTACCAGTCCTGTTATTCAAATAACCAGTTTGAGTTTGGATGCTGTTTGCAAATCTGTTTAAACAATTTAACTTACCAGTAACAGTTGTTCCTTTTATTTTCTGAAGTCACCTTGTATCTGTTTTATAACTATACTTATTCCCTGATTATTTATGTTGCTCTTGTTTCTTACCTTTGTATAACCTTTTATCCTCTGGTCATTTTTTGCCTACAGACTTACAATATTTTCCTCAGATCGCTTCGACCATCTTATTATGCCAGTTCCAATGGCACAATTCCAGTACTGTGTGTCATGAAATAGGAAACCCTCTTCCCACATCGATCTTTCAGCCACACATGTTCCGCCCGATCAACATTTCCCTATTCTAATTGGTATACAACTGTGGTAACAGTCACAAGATTAACTCTCAGGAGATCCTGTTTTTAAAACTTATTTCATACCTACTGATGTTCTCTCAGCACATCCTGCCTTTTCTTTCTGATATTATTCATCTGAACATTAACCTGGACAACTGGTTATTCATCTTCCTTTTCAAGTACTTCCCTAGTTGGCACGAAGGAATTCTTCAGTTTTTCACCAAATATGCTATACAACGTTCTGCATTTCTTTTGCACTGGTGTGTGGGGAATTCCTTCCTTCTTTCCATCCATCCATCCATCCAAATTAATTATTGGCTAAGAATGTTCTATTCTGTCCTTTCCCCACTTTGACCAGCATCCTGATGCATGGTTAGCAAATTGGGTGTCAACAATATCATCTTCACGGGTAGCACAGTGGCTCAGTGGTTAGCACTGCTTGCCTCACAGCACCAGGGACTTGGGTTCAATTCCAGCCTCAGGCGACTGTGTGTGGAATTTGCACATTCTCCCTGTGTCTGTGTGGGTTTCCTCCTACAGTCCAAAAATGTGCAGGCCAGGTGAATTTGCCATGCTAAATCCTAATTCCCCTTCAGAAGGTTGGTATGGATTTGTTGGGCCGAAGGGCCTGTTTCCACACTATAGGGAATCTAATCTTAGAAGCACATTGTAGCTGTTGGACTGGACTAGTGCCTGTGGGATCCTCTGTTGCTCCTTGGTTTCCCTCACCTAAGAGTCACACTTTGTCCTTTTAGTAGCTTTCCTTGCATTTGGTTTTTCAGTACTTCTTGCATTCTTCTCTAATGTTTCTTTTTTGCCTTTAATTATTCATTTACCACAGTAACTAGCTGGTCAGTTTGTGGTCTCTTAGTAAAATATATTTATTTTGAAATCTCTTAATAACCTTTTCAAAAGTTTCCCATTGATTTTTTTTTCTTTCATTCTTGATAGGTTTTCCATTTACATCATCTTCATTTCTTCAAAATCTAAACTTTGCCAATCTCTGATCTTGGTTTTACTCATTGACAATCCTAATAATCTCCTTTACCAAAGTAATAAGAAAGATTTCATATCCATCCAAACAGCCATCAACGGCTCAATGAAGCACTTTGTAAGAAACATGACATCTTCATTTTCCTGCTCTTCGGATGTTGCCTGCCCTGCTGTGCTTTTCCAGCACCACTCTGATCTAAATTCTGGTTTCCAGCATCTGCAGTCCTCACTTTTGCCGATCTACAGTAAAGGAGCAATTCATTCAAACTATAGGGAACTGTTGAAGAGACTGGAGTTTCATGAGGTGGAGGGAAAAAATAAATCTGACAGTGAATCACCCATGCATGTCCTAATCAGCAGCTCCAGAACAGTATTAGTAGAAATAGTAAAACATGTCACTATCCAAACTCTAGTGATGTATGGTATAAAGATTTAAGCTCACAGGGATTACATGTTGTACAGAAACCACAATATTTTCCAGCCATTAGTCTTGATAGGAAGAAGCTGATGGACCACATATCTGTGACTGCCCATTGGTTATTCCTTCTGAGCTACACTTCCCACTGGGATGATAGGAGTATGGATTTAGCTTTATAAAAAGAAGAAAAAGAGTTAAATAATGAAATCAACAAAAAGTTCCTGGTATAAAGCTGATTCCATTCTGATTGTATTCAATGAAAAGTTACATTGAATGTGGCCTTTTGTCATTATAAGTGTGACTTTCATTGCACCTTTGCTTGATCAATCTAACACTGGGGGAAATTGATTTTCTCAGTTGAAATGAAGATCATCTGCTGCTATGAGGATCTGCTAACAGAACATGCCGTGCACAGCAGGAAATCTTTGAAGGGCAGAAAAAGAATGTTTGCTCCACTACGTTAGCAGATTTAAGATCCAATTAGAGAGTCTATTGTGAATCCAAATGCTATTTTCATGCAATTATGTGATCAGAGAAGCATTAATTACTTTGGTAGGAAGGGTATATTGTGTCTTTGTTATATGGTCTTTACAAACATATATTGATATAATTGAGAGTTCCCTTTGAAAACAAACATGTTAGAATAATAATTAATGAACGAATGTAAAGATTTTGTGATTTAAATTAGATGTTGCTTTGGAGTGAAAAAGAATTTGTTTAAAAATGGTTGGAAATAAATGTATCAGTCATCTTAAGTGGGATTATATTTAGATCTTTTACACAGTTTCATAGAAATAAAATGTATTTTTATGTAGTAAATATTTTTAAAAATCATTAAATGCTAATATGGTTAGTTTACCTGTAAAAGGTAATTGATTCTTACACAAAATTTAAAAATAATATTGAGAGATTGTGGGTGGTACAAAAATAATTACAGAATTCTTCCTTATGTTAGGTACACATATCTATGAAAACATTATGAAGATAATTGTGTATTAAAATATTACTGCAACTAAGCTCTATAGAGACAATAGTAAATTTTATTGAAAAGAGCAACTGCAGAATTATAAGAACTTTATTTAACATTTAGGAGTGAAATTTGAGTTGGGCAATAATGGATCAGCTCACTGATTTTCTTCAGTCAAGATTAGAGTGGTGCTGGAAAAGCACAGCAGGTCAGGCAGCATCCAAGGAGTAGGAATGTTGGTCAAATGCTGCCTGACCTGCTGTGCTTTTCCAGCACCATTCTAATCTTGACCCTAATCTTCAGCATCTGCATTCCTCACTTTCGCCTCACCAATTTTCTTCTCCACTGACTTCTTCACTAAGACAGAAGTAAGATGAAAACTCAAGCGTAAAAGTTACCATCATGCTCTCACCATTGTTCCAGTTTGATTGAAATGTTCAGATAGGTATCGAAGGTGCATGCATCTTTATGTGTATATATACAAATATGTGTGGAGTGCATGCTGTGTATGGCCTGCCCTCAAATACTAAAAGTACAACGATTGAAACAGTGACTCTTAAAGGGGGCTTCTGGAATCGACTCCTAAACAGCTCAGGTTTTTCTATTGGCTTTTGTGGAACCAGAAAAGGTTTCAATACAAAGAATGATCCACCCAATGTCCAATTCTCCATGACCAATCTCCTAGTTTGTCGCTCTCTCTTAGCTGGATCAACCTAGCTTTGCAAAGCAGTCTGTAGATTTCCCCCTCAACAACCTGCCAGCCAGTGATTTAAATGCACATTTGAATGATGGACAAACTTAAAAATGGTTCAAACTTCCAACTTGTTGGAAAGGTATTCTCAGTACACCCACCTCCCTCCAGCATGTGCATCTTCAATAATTTACTCCATTGTTAATTAAACAAAGGACAAAATTATTCTGATAGTTCACTGTAGGCAATGGATGGAATCTCACTGAATTATTTCTACAAATGATGGAACTGGATGACTGCCTGTAAAGCTGTGTTTCATGGAGCCTAATTGCTTTCAGCACCTAATTTGTGTTTGTATCATGTGGACTTCAGGATTGGTTAAGTGTGCCTTGTCTGTTCATGCCCAGTATAACAGGGCAGACCTTTGTAGCCTGAGTGCACATTTTGCCTATATTTTCGGCCTGTCCAACGTTGGAAAAGTAGCTTCTGTGCAATGTAATTTCTAAACAGTTAACATAGACCTGCTACAGAAGTGGCTTTATTGGGATTCAAACTTTACAAGACATGGTGCTCTGTGGCTCATAATGTGTCAATTCCTTTTGCACTATTGGCGGTATCTTCCTGTTTTTCAGAAAAGTCTGAAAATGAGAAAGATTGCAGTAGAAAACCCACAGTCTGTCAGGTCTAGCCTGTTACCAACTGCACACACATTACTTTGTGAATGTTGAATGTCAGTTCTGAGATGTACCTCTTCTTCAAGATCCAGATGGTGTATAAGTATACACAGTGTATTGTGAAGGCCAATACTTGTTACTCTGGTGCAAGGCCTTCTGTGTACATATGTCCGCCGTACTATTTGGAATTGCACCAGCAAAATAATCCAACTAAATATTGAGAACACTGAAATCATTGTCTTTGGTCCCCATTCCAAATTTTGTTTTCTGACTCCCAACTCTATCCTTTTCCCTGGCAATAGGCAAAATTAACCACTCTCTTGCAACATTTTATTCCCAGGGAGCTTCCATTGTCATATTGTGTCAGCATTAAAATTGTTTAGTCCCACATTACTTTATCCCTGTTTTGGCTCAGTTGATGCTAGAGACATCATTAATTCTTTAGTTATTTTGAGATCTGACTCTTCCACTGTCCTCCTCTCTGGTTTTCAGTATTCTACCTTATGCAAAACTCACTGATTCTTGGTGAGCAGCAGTTTGATTTTAAAATTTTCATCCTTAGTTTGAAATACCTCCATGGCTACACTCCTCAGTATCTCCATATGGAAGAATATTGCCAATTCAATGGCAAGTGGAATCTGATTGATAGGTGCCTTGCTGTGGAGAATGTACCCATTAATGATGATTGACAGTTAACTACCAGACTTTGTTAACATTTTAAACCAGGCAAGTTGGCCTAACTATCAGCTAACAGCCAAGTATTCTAGCCATTTAGTCCGTTTATAATGAATCATAGCAAAAACACTGGAAAATGAAGGGCCAGTGTCCAATTTAGCAGATTCTGATTTTAACTTTATAAAAGACAGTGACTTTTAAATTTGATTCCTGAGAGAGAAAGTGATGTACTCAATCATTGAAACTTACAACCAACACCGCCCTGACTAGTGATGGGTAAGCTTCACATGCCTGTGTGTTTTGATTTACATCTCTTTGTCCTTTGTTTCTTCATTTGCATGGATATGAGTAGTAAAGATTTCATGAGGCTCAACTGAAGCATTTGAGTGTGATGTCGTTTTTATAACTCTCGGACCTGTTAGGAGCAGAAAATGAATATTTATACCCAATATAAAGGAGCCTGAGTCAAAATAATAAAACACTCAATTCTTAAGGAAAAGACAATGGATGGGTTTATCACAATGTTAGGATGTTGAAAAGGTTGTTAAAAAAGAAAATTGAGGACATGAAGTGTGAAGCAAGTGATTGAGAAGCAGTTGTTAACAAGTTATAAAATAATATGAAAAGGAAAGAGAGTGAAGGTGAACAAAGTCTAGAGAGGGAGTTGGGTGAAATGCAAGTGGTGTAACCAATCTCACCACCTAGAAAGACTGTGTGCAGATAAGTGTCAGGAAAGTGAAGCATGACAAAATGAAGTGTATGTACATATTGAAAATAAGGGAAGAATGAAATCTTGAAGCCAAGACCTGAGGCAGAATTTAAAATAACCATTAAAACAGCCATGGATCAGATCTGTCACAGGGACCATGCTGAATGCCATTGGAAAATTTAGGAATGAAAATATAAATTCCCCAAATGCAGGGTGATAACAGCAGCCCAAATTAAAATTAGAGGTAAAAACAATGATTGCAGACGCTGGAAACCAGATTCTGCATTAGTGGTGCTGGAAGAGCACAGCAGTTCAGGCAGCATCCCAGGAGCTTCGAAATCGATGTTTCGGGCAAAAGCCCTTCATCAGGAATAAAGGCAGTGAGCCTGAAGCGTGGAGAGATAAGCTAGAAGGAGGGTGGGTTGGGGAGAAAGTAGCATAGAGTACAATGGGTGAGTGGGGGAGGGGATGAAGGTGATAGGTCAGGGAGGAGAGGGTGGAGTGGATAGATGGAAAAGGAGATAGACAGGTAGGACAAGTCCGGACAAGTCATGGGGACAGTGCTGAGCTGGAAGTTTGGAACTAGGGTGAGGTGGGGGAAGGGGAAATGAGGAAACTGTTGAAGTGTACATTGATGCCCTGAGGTTGAAGTGTTCCAAGGCGGAAGATGAGGCGTTCTTCCTCCAGACGTCTGGTGGTGAGGGTGCGGTGGTGAAGGAGGCCCAGGACCTCCATGTCCTCAGCAGAGTGGGAGGGGGAGTTGAAATGTTGGGCCACGGGGTGGTTGGATGGTTGATTGGTGCGGGTGTCCCGGAGATGTTCCCTAAAGCGCTCTGCTAGGAGGCGCCCAGTCTCCCCAATGTAGAGGAGACCGCATCGGGAGCAACGGATACAATAAATGATATTAGTGGATGTGCAAATAAAATTTTGATGGATGTAGAAGGCTCCTTTAGGGCCTTGGATAGAGGTGAGGGAGGAGGTGTGGGCACAGGTTTTACAGTTCCTGCGGTGGCAGGGGAAAGTGCCAGGATGGGAGGGTGGGTTGTAGGGGGGCATGGACCTGACCAGGTAGTCACGGAGGGAATGGTCTTTGCGGAAGGCGGAAAAGGGTGGGGAGGGAAATATATTCCTGGTGGTGGAGTCTGTTTGGAGGTGGCGGAAATGTTGGCAGATGATTTGGTTTATGCGAAGGTTGGTAGGGTGGAAGGTGAGCACCAAATTAAAATTAGATCCATTGGAGAATGAATTGTGATCTCTACCAATTGCTCTGTTACCACCAAGTCCCATTCTGGTAACTAAAGCTAACCAATGTTGAGCAAGAGATAGGAAATGAACCACATAGGTATTTTCAGGCAAATGGTAATTGTATTCAGTGAATGAAATGAGAAAAAGAACAAGCTTTTGTTGTATATCTTATGTTCCAAGGTCTTTGCTTGTCTTCCTTCTGTGAGCAGCAGGTGTAAAATGATTTATTAGGAATTAAAACAATAAGTTGGTCAAGTATTCAAACTGGCAAAAGGGAGTCCACAATACCAGCAAGTGTTGTACAAAGAGTTAATGCAGAAGTTGCAATCATGGGTCATGACACCCAGTGCGATCATAGGATAAGAAATTGGAGTTGTGACCTCACCTGTGCTGAAGCAGCAATGATCACCACCAAGACTAATTTAGGCTTTAATGGAACAGATTTTGCAATAGGTCACTTTGAGAAAGCTAGGCAGTGGTGGGTACTGCAGACGCTGGAGATCAGAGTCAAGATTAGAGTGGTGCTGGAAAAGCACAGCTGGTCAGGCATCATCGGAGGAGCACGAAAATCGATATTTCGGGCAAAAGCCTTTCATTAGGGATTCCTGATGAAGGACTTTTGCCCAAAACATCGATTTTCCTGTTCCTTGGATGCTGCCTGATCTGCAGTGCTTTTCCAGCACCACTTTGAGAGAGTTACACTCCCAGTATATGCTCTGTGGCTGATTATCAAGTCATCTGCTAGACCTGGTCTCTATTTTGCTGCCTTAAAATTTGATGCAGTGGTATTCACTAGACAAACACTCGGCTGCTTGTCCTTCTAATGGCCTGCTTGTTGCCTCCCTCCCTCTCACTGTTTCCACTCTAAATCTTCTGCTTGACTACTCCCCAGTCAGCCTAGCTACTTACCAATTCCTATTGCCCACCCTCCTGGTGGTCACCTTCCACCCACACAGCATTTCTTGACTCTCAAGGTGATCATCTCTCCACTACCTTTCACACTGTACGAGGGCTCAAAATACATGGGGACAGCAGCGATATTCGCTGCCTCATTCCTTGAAACACCTGGTACAAATCAATTAGCAGGCAAACATTCAGAGAGAAATCATCTGTAAGCAGAGTGGACTGAGTTTCTGAGTAGCTGCTCCTTCAAACATTGATTCTCTTTTGCATTTGTTGCTGATTAAACCTATCAGTGGTAAAACAGGGAGACAACCAGCTACTGTTGGAAGAAGCAATGAGCAGTTAGGAAAGTAAGTAGTGCAAGTTAGGGAGTAGCCGGGAAACCAGAGCCTTGTTCTGTGGAGACTGACAATGGGATGGGCAGTTTTTGAGGCTGTATCAGGAGGCTGGGGACTGGGGGCTGAGGCCAGAAGTCATGCCATATCCTACGAGTCAGGGGTCACGTGTTTTACTGGGCTCATGCCTTAGACCTGGGACCTTATGCCTGTGGGAAGTCATGTGTCAACTGTCTGGGGTTTGAGGGGATGGAGCAGTGAGGCTGTGGGGTACCTTCCCGTTTAGAAGACGTGGATACAAGAGGGGTTGGGTTGGAGTAAGCTGTTACAGGAGTGGTGGAGAGAGGAGGTGGCTCCAAGAGGGAGGGGGGAAGAAGTTGGGTCCAAGTGTACTGGGGTAAAAAGGAGGCTGCAAAAAAGAAATGGTGGGTGAGGAGGCTGCTGAAGAGTTAGGGGGAGGAGCAGCCTGCACGAAGGTGCCATCATGCATTTCTTCACAGAGGCAGCCACAGGAAGGGTGCCAGGATCAATGTGCCTCCAAGGCAGGTGGAAGAAGGAGAGTGGATAAAGACAGGCAGGAGGAGGTAATTACATGATGGGTTTGGAGGGAGGAAGAGGCTGTAGACAGATGGGGCAGGTGGAAACTCCAATAGGGTAAAGAGGAGCAGGAGCCTTTGAAAGGACTGGATGGAAGAAGAAGCTACAGAAGAGGGGGGCAGAGGGTGAGGGAGGCTGCAAGGGGAGGATGTAAAGGAGAGAGCCATTTCAAAACTGTCAACAAAGAAATACTCAGCTAACTGCAAGATGGCAAAAATTTAAGTCATTGAGGTAGTGCATTCCTTGCAAATGAATAAATTTAAGGCAACAAAAATTTAGGAACAACTACATTTTGAACAATATAGTGAATGCTACTGTAATGAACACAATTTTTGTCAATTGGTAAATTTAAATCTAAGATTGAGATCTGAGATGCAGTAAAAAGAGCAGCAACAGTCTATTTAAAACAGTTCTGTGTATATGTGATGGTAATGCATTAGCTGTGACCTCATCAGTCTGTGGAAGGTGTGCATAGGATAATGGTTTTTTTGTGTGTAAAGATGTGTGTCGGTTAGTTTGAAGAAAACTTCTATTAACTCAAGACTGTACACTTCTTGTCAATTCAACTACTGTGATATCTAGAAAATTAATGCTTTCTTTGCATGTTATGGCTTTCAATTTAATTAATGAGGCTACTGAGGAATTCTCCTCATTGTGAGGAGACGGAGTCTGAGGAAGGGTCACTGACCCAAAATGTTAACTCTGATTTTGCTTCATAGATACTGCCAGACCTGCTGAGCTCTTCCAGCAGCTTCTATTTTTGTTTCTCCTCATTGTGATTTCTGTTAGTCCAGATATTCGATGTGACAATATAAATACAAAATGTATTTTTACTACATGACTTCATCAGCTAATAACTGAGTTAATAAGAATTAAAAAGGGCCTCCGAAAACTGAAAAATCATTCCAGAAAGGATAAAATAGACCTAATGAAAATGTTCAGACTAGCCTTCGAAAATATATGAATTTGTAACCTGTCCTCCTCCCTTCTTCTCAACTTGTACTCACAATGACAATTCAGGAGACAGAAGTGCTAAAACAGGAAGGAGGGTTGGCAAGTGGAAGGGAGGCAGAAAGTGATGTTAATATTAAGTAACTAAGTACATGATTAGGATTAATTAGTTTATTAATTGAGAGAGTAACTTTAAAAGGAGAGCAAGTGGGACTAATGTGTGGATGGTGCTGTAAGAGTGAGTAGTTAATAATCCCCATCTACAAAGAAAGATGTCATGGCTTCTGTCTCACTGACTGGTGACAAAGTTGGGGAAGGAAGCAGCAAGCAGAAGGGAGGTGGCAAATGGGAGGGTTAGAGAGAGATGCAGTGAATGGGAGGAAGGCAACCACTGAAAGTTGGCAATTGGGAGCGAAGCAGCACGTCGGGGAGAGGGTCGGCTGAAAGTGAGAGGTGGCGATCAAGGGGTAAGTTAAAAGAGGTACTAAGTTAAGAGTGAGTAATTTATTAAGAATTTTTAAATTATAAAGTGTTAGTATAAAGAAAGAGGTCAACAATGTACTGACCTTTCTTACATATGGGTCAACTGCTTTCCTAAAAGCACTGTGGGTGCTAATTCTTCCCCAGAACTTTGGCACTGCAAGAAGGCAGCTCAACATCACTTTCTCCAGGGCAATTAGGAATGGGTAATCAATATTGGCCCCGACATAACACCCATATCCCATGAATGAATTATGAATAGCCCCCTATGGAAAATTGATTTTCTTTTGCATGATTTGGTTTAAAAGTTCACTTTTAGAAGTACATTTGGAGTGCTATGGTTGCTGAATAAATGAGGGTTTTTGATATCACAGAGATGGAGAGAAGTTCTCTCTTGTTTACTGGGGATTAATCTGAGAAAAGTGCGGAGCCTTCAAAACAGCATTGCATCTCCTCCTACAACCCCATTCCCACTACTTCATCCTCACCTACCAACAGCTGTAAGAAAGTGACTGTGGACTAACAGCAAATTAACAGAAAGTGTAAAGCTTCATGTGCATCAGGCTTGTGTCTTTGCATCTTTCTTTACAGTAGCTAAGACCGTAAGACAAAAGAGCAGAAGCAGGTTGTTTAACCTCTCAAGTCTGCTCAACCATTCAATGAGCTGATTTCATAATCCTCAAATCCACTTTCTTGCTTTTATCCAATAATCTCTGATTCCCTTGCTGATTAAAAATCTATTCCAGCCGTGAAGATAATTAATGATCCAACCTCTACAGCGCCCCCAATGTGAAAAATTCCATAAATTCACTGAGAGATGAAATTTCTTACCATCTGTCTCAGTAGGGTGGCCTCTTATTCCACGTTTATGCCTGTTTAACTACTTTATCCACCTGTCCCACTACCTTAAGGGACTGATGGATATGCCTGATCATTAATGATTCCCAGGGTCCTATTATTCATTGTGTATTCCTTTCCCTCGGTTGTCCTGCCCATTAACAGAGTGAAAGTGTCATACAGCATGGAAACAAACCCTTCGGACCAACAGTCCATGCCGACCATAATCCCAAACTAAACTAGTCCCACCTGCCTGCGCATGGCCCATATCCCTCCAAACATTTCTTATTCTTGTACTTATCTAAATTTGTTTTAAGTGTTGTAGCTATACCCATATCCTTGGGTATCCTCTGGAAGTCCATTCCACATATTAACCACTAACTGTGTAAAAAATTGCCCCTCATGTCTTTTTTAAATCTTGCTCCTCTCACTTTAAAAATATGTCCCCTAGTCTTGAAATACACCGTCCCAGGGAAAAGACACCTGCCATTCACTTTATCTATAGCCCTTATGATTTTATAAACCTCTATAAGGTCACCCCTCAACCTCCTTCTTCAGTGAAAAGAAGTCCCAGCCTATTCAACCTCTCCTTGTAACTCAAACCTTCCATTCCTGGCAGCATCCTGGTAAATCACTTCTGAATCCTCTCCAGCTTAATAATATCCTTCCTATAACAGGACAACCAGAACACGGCACTGTACTCCAGAAGAGGCCTCACCAATGTCCTAGACAACATAATGCACCAACTCTTACATCCAAAGGTCTGAGCAATGAAAGCAATTGTGTTAAACACCTCCTTAACCACCCTTCTCAAATGTGATGCAAACTTTAAAGAATTATGTACCTGAACCCCTAGATTTGTCTGTTCTACAACACTACCCAATACCCTACTTATAATTGTATATGTCCTGCCCTTGTTCTTTTTTTACCAAAATGCAATACCTTGCATTTGTCCAAATTAAACTCTATCTGTAGTGAATTCTAATTGACACTGATCAGCACATCTGACCAGGCCATCTATATCCTCCAGTTATCTAAGGCCATCCTCCTCACTATTTACCACCTCACTAATTTTCTTATCATTGATGTGGAGAACCAGTCTGGCTCAAGATTGGGATACAGATAGACTCTAACCTCAAACCTTTAATGCATTGTCTGAGCTGAAATGTCATTTTTTAAAATAAAAATTATCTTGAGAATGTAACTGGAAAGAAGTTCTGGGATTTATATATTAATGAACCGAAAACTGCAACTCATTCTAAAAGATGAAAGACTTAACAGCAATCTTGATTTGTTCAATATATCATTTCAGTTATAAATCCTTTGCTATAAATTCTGTGTCTTATGATCCTACTTCACACATACCTGATGAAGGAGCAGTGCTCCAAAGGCTAGTACTTCTAAATACACCTGTTGGACTATAAACCTGGTGTTGTATGATTTTTTTAACTTTTGTATCATTCACAAACTTCCTGATTATCCCTCCAACATTTAATTCAAAATTGTTTACATATACCACAAACAGCAAAGGTGCCAACACTGATCCCTGTGGAACACCACTGGACACAGGGCTTCTAGCATCAAAAACACCTTTCGCTCATCATCTATGGCTTCATACCACTGGGCCAATTCTGTATTCAATGAGTCAAATTTTTTGGGATATTATGGAGTCTCACACTTGCAATGAGTCTTCCATTGGAACCTTATCAAAGCCTTGCTAAAGTCCAAGAAGACTACATTTAAAGCATTGCCTCATCTACACTCCTGGTCACCTCTTTGGAACAATTCAATCAAGTTAGTCAAATATGACCTCACCTGAAAAAAAAAGTGTTGACTGCCTCTCCAAATGCAGATTAATTCTGTCTCTCAGGATTGCTTCCAATAATTTCCCCACCACCAATTTAGACTGATTGGACTGTGGCTTCCTGGTTTATCTCTTGCTCTCTTCTTGAATAATGATATCACATTGACTATCCTCCAGTCCCCTCATACTTCTCCTGTGGCCAGGGAAGAATTAAAAAGTATTATTTCCTCCCTGGCCTCACTTAACAGACTGGGATACATTTCATCCGTCCTTGGAGATTTATCTACTTTTAAGCCTGTTAGACCACTCAGAACCTTCTCTCTGTCTACGTTAATTTCTTTGATTATATCACAGTCATTCTTCCTGATTTCTATATCCACATCATCTCTCTCATGAGTGAACACTGACACTAAGTATTCATTTAGAATGCTACATTCATCCACTGGCTCCATGTACAAATTATCACCAAGTTCTTAACGGGCCCTACATTTTTTTCTAGTTATCTTTTTATCTTTAATGTACTTGTAAAATAACTCGGGATTTTCCTCTATTTTACTGGCCATTATTCTTTCATGCCCCCATTTTGCTCTCCTAATTTCCTTTTTAAGTTTTCTCTTGCATCTTAACTCAAGTCTCTGTCTTCAATTCAACAGCAAATCCTCAATCCATGCTAACATATTACCTCCGACAGCATGGGTTCTTATGTTATTAAGCAGTGTAATGTTTGTGACCTTATCAATATCTAAAGAAAATCTAAGATATTACATCCACTTCTTCCCATTTTTCTAGTCTGCTTTTTAAATCTTCAGAGAATTTTAATAAATTTGTCAGGCATGATTCCCCTTTTGTGAAGCCTTTTTCATCTGCTTGATCATATTATGTTTGATTGATTTGATTTATTATTGCCACATGTACCGAGATACAGTGAAAAGTATTGTTTTGCATACTAACCAGACAAGTCATACCTTACAGATGTACATCAAGGTAATAGAACAGAATGCAGAATAGTGTTACAGCTACAGAGAAGGTGCAGAGAAAGATCAACTCTAATATTTGAGAGGTCGTTTATAAGTCTGAAACAGCAGGAAAGAAGCTGTTCTTTTGTATTTTAAAACATGTTACTTTACGCCCTTTATAATCAAAACAATGGACAAACATATACAAACCAAAACAACCCACTGGACAGCTTCTTTCCTGGCTACCTCAGACAAATATTGGTCATTTCCTTTATAATCAACTCCATTAACTGAGCTATGTGAGCTAAGTGCCAGTGGCACAAGACTAACAGATTGCCCACATCTGTGATGCAAGGCTATCTCCAAATGAGTCCTCAAGTTCACTGGGATTGGAGTAAATCCATGGGAAGTCCTCACTGCTGACCAGGCTGTCTGGGGACAAATAGACAAGAATGGGATGCAAAAAAGAAACAGTCAGATGCAGAAAAGAGAGCTTGGCAGAAGGAATGGACATCAGTTAGCCATCAGAGCCAACAACAGAAGGGATTGCCACTCACAAGTCAGCCTGTATAGCCATGACAGATGATATTCAATCCAGAAATGACATACGCCTTGGGGGCAGTCCATCATCTCCTGAACCAGACAGATGCCTATTGCTACCAATCTGATGCCTGTATGTGATGGTATGTCTTCTTCATCATCATCATCAGCTTATAGATCTTGAATATCAGAAAAGAAGAAGCCTCAAGAGTAAGGTTGTGATGAGCAGTGCTGGGAAAAGAGAAGGGCCATACTTACAACAACTGCACCTTGTAAATCCAAATAGGTTGGGACGAGGGGTAAGTGAGATGTGAGTTGAAGGATTAGATAATGCTGTTAGCTTTGATGGTTTCATATCTACTGTCGACAAAACTCCTCCACTGAGGATTCAGACATCCAGCTGTGCTTCCCATTCTGGATTAGGTCCTGCTATCTCCATTTGTGGGCCACCTTGACCTGCAAGCAAGAAGGAAGTATACCAATGAACCTGATAAAATACCTTTGTATGATGTAGTTGTAGTGGAAAAAATCTTATATTTATATAGCCACTTTCACAACCTCAGGAATTCCCAATACACTTTGTAGCCTGGAGTAATATCACTGTTTTACATCAGCAACTAATGCAGCCAATTTGCTTACCGCAACACACCACAGTGAGGATTTTAAGAGATAATCTGTTTTGTGATGCTGATTGATAGATAAATGTTCCAAGGAAATGGGCATAACTTCCCTGCTTTTCTTTATGGGTCTCTGAGATCTACATGAGAAGCAGGCAATTCCTCCAATTAGAATCGCTACTAAAATACAGCATCCTTGAAAGTGCAGCATTTTCCCCTGAACTGCCACTAGATTTTCTGTGCTCTGTTTCTGGAGTAGAACATTAACTTACAACCTGACAACTCAAAGGCAAAATGTTTCAACTGAACCACAGCTGTCATCATACTGCTGGATGGTTGACTGTTGTAGTGTGTGCAAGCTATGATATTTAGCTGTGACATATACAGAGAATTAAGTTTAAGGGTGAGTTGAAGCTATGAATATTAGCTATCAGAAATGATTGATAGAGATTGTTGATAGGTAAGTAATTGGGGTGTGAGTGGTATGTGAGGTTTGTGAGAAGTTAGAATAAAGCATTTGAAGATACATCCACTGACTTTGATGGCTTATGTAAGGGCATTAAACATTTGTGGCACTGTATCAATCTATGATCTGAAGATTAGACTGCTAGCATTGATCATCATAGTTATGTTATTCCACTGCCTTTGCAAAGTTTGTCTGTTGGGCCCCGATCCCCTGTGAATAGATGGCACGTGTCCATCTCTCTATTTCCTGCACTAAGGCATCCACCACCATATTGAAAATTCTTAGAACCCACTATCAGCCACCATTTTGTCATTGAGTGCTCCAGTTGTTAAAATCACTTTTGGAATGACCTTGGGTTCCTGCTTCAGGTATAATGTATTTCATTTTGAGAGGTGCAGGCTCGCTTTAAAGAGATGCTAGTCTCTTACAGGTTTCCATGCCCTGCTCAGGTGTACATATAATCAAAAGTGTACTAAACACCGGCTGAATGCTACAATCATTTATATTTACAAGTAGTACAAAGTTTTTGTGCTATCCACAAAGAAATCATTGAGAATGTATTTTCCACATCACCGTTCTCTATGACTATTTTTGAGCCACATCCAATGATGTGGCCATAGCCTTGAATGGCAGTCATTGGAAACCTCAGCAAAACATGCTATCACAGCAACTTAAAGCATAGTAACATTTGCAGACTGCAGAGAGTGTTATGTGACCTAACCTCCAGGAGTAGTTCCAAGCAGAGTTGACAATCCTATAAAGCCAAAGAAAGGTTTGCCCATCGGAATTCTCATAGCTGGATGCTGAAAAAAATTCTCTAACAACAGCTGTATAAACAGTCACTGACAAAAGAAACAGTACAGCTTTAAGTAGTTATCAGGAAGGCTCCAACGAGATTCAGTGGCTTCCTTTGTGCAACAAGACTAAAACAGTGCACAAATAATCAGTTGCTAAGAGATAACATTAATAGTAGTAATGTATCTTTAACAACAAAGACTCAACTAAGAGGAACAAGCTTCTGTTTTATGGAAGCATTAAGCCTATTGGATCCTGCTAAAGGCTCCTGTTTGCATTATGGGGGAGTACCTCTCATTAACTTAAAATTGTAGGCTGTAATGAGCCTGGTACACTGTCTGTATGCAGGCTGAAGTGCTTTAAAGCTTTTCAGACATTTTGGAATTTTGTGCTTTGGACATATATTAGGCCTAAGGAGTCTATGTCCAATAAGACAATTTGTCAGTACCTGAGGTGCAGCACCTCTTCTTGCACTGTTTGCTGCAGCATTTCTTGTATGATTAGCTGCAAGTGCACTAGCTGCAAGTGGAACATCTATTTGGTTGTATAAAGATTATTCTGAACCTATGGTTGCTTATCATTCAGCCATTTTTGTATTTTTGTTAGCACAACCACAATACCACAACATTAACGTTTCTGGATGATAAAGCATACAGTCAATCATTTGTCCCCAAAAATGTTATGTTACATTATTTAAAAATATTTTCACTCAGCAAAGTTCACAAAATGCGACCTTCAATATGGATGTGTTCTTTTCATGCATGTTGATATTTGTTAATATCCCACCTCTACTTTTTGCCATAAATTAAATAAATAGATAACATTCTGTTTAAACCCAACAAATTCAGCTTTGTTTTATTTCTAGTTTCAGGGTTATGAATAAAAGTTCATGGTTTGCTGACATAGTTTCAAAAAATACAGGTTTTGTATGAAGCTTACAGCCTTAATTAACTTTATCTAACTTGTTTCTTTGTCAGTGCTGGGTTGATTTTCTGTCAGTGTCCTCACTCCTCATTAAAATACACAGGGAAGCAATCTTAAATGGATCAAGCATTCATTCACAGCCACTCTATAGAATATTCAAGTATTATATCCGACAAAGCCATACTTTGGGTGTGGTGTCTTCAAATGTCACTTCCTCCATTCCCAACACATTCCTATGACTACTTTTAATCAGACCACACCTTCAATCAGATTACATTTTCTTTCAAATACATTATCTCAGAACACTTCTAGAACACAGTGGATCCCCTTCCACTGTTCAATATACATGACTGGCAGCGGACTCACTGGAGCTGTGAGCTGCTGTGCTCCAAATGTCACTGCTCTGCTTAAAAGGAAGGTATTTTGGTGAATGATCATTAACAGGGTTGATGCTGCAAGCATAATATCTTCTTTTACGCTCCCTATTTCTTGGACATTGTATTGATGATGAATTGTCACTCACAATTGACAGTTGCAGAGATGACCTGGATGGCCTATCATGACTGGGCCGATATAGCATCAACTACAGCAAGCAGTTCAATGATCTCTTCTGGGCTACTAATGTTATATTTATATTTACAGATCTGCACAACTCTATCAGAGCTCTACATTAGCAAACCTTGTCTCCCTCACTGCCATCTTTTTTGTAATTATGTCTTCCAATAACAGCTGTACACATCAATGCATCATGCACCAACTGCTTGGAATGCCTTCTAATACATTCAACATTGCTGGTTAACATTGGTGAATTAGAATTAAATTTATTGTCACCTGTATTCACGTACAGCAGGACAGGAGTACAGTAAAAGGTTTACAATGTCGCCCCACACAGTGCCATCTTAGGTACAAAGGACCTAGGTACAAATTTTAGATTCAAAATAGAGAAAGAGAAAGAAAAAGTTACATTATAGAACATAGAACATAGAACAGTACAGCGCAGAACAGGCCCTTCAGCCCACAATGTTGTGCCAACCATTGATCCTCATGTAAGGTACACCTAATGTATGAACCCTCAAATTTCTGTGACCATATGCATGTCCAGCAGTCTCTTAAATATCCCCAACGACCTTGTTTCCACAACTGCTGCTGGCATCGCATTCCATGCTCTCACAACTCTCTGCGTAAAGAACCCACCTCTGACATCCCCTCTATACTTTCCGCCAAACAGCTTAAAACTATGACCCCTCTTGTTAACAATTTCTGCCCTGGGAAAAAGTCTTTGGCTATCAACTCTATCTATGCCTCTCATTATCTTGTACACCTCAATTAGGTCCCCTCTTTTCCTTCTTTTTTCCAATGAAAAAAATCCGAGCTCAGTCAACCTCCCTTCATAAGATAAGCCTTCCATCCTGGTAAACCTCCTCTGAACCGTCTCAAAAGCATCCACATCTTTCCTATAGTAGGGCGACCAGAACTGGACACGGTATTTCAAGTGCGGTCTAACGAAAGTTTTATAGAGCTGCAACAAGATCTCACGGCTCTTAAACTCAAGCCCCCTGTTAATGAAAGCCAAAACACCATATACTTTCTTAACAACCCTGTCCACTTGGGTGGCAATTTTAAGGGATCTATGTGCCTGCACACCAAGATCCCATCCTTCAATCTCCTCATCCAAGTCATTAATAAAAATTACAAAGAGTAGAGGCCCAAGAACAGAACCCTGTGGAATACCACTCACCACTGACTTCCAGGCAGAATACTTTCCTTCCACTACCACTCACTGTCTTCTGTCGACCAGCCAATTCCATATCCAGACAGTTAAATTTTCCTGTATCCCATTCCTCCTGACCTTCTGAACGAGCCTACCGTGGGGAACCTTATCAAATGCCTTGCTGAAGTCCATATACACCACATCCACCGCTCGACCTTCATCAACTTGTCTAGTAACATCCACAAAGAACTCAATAAGATTTGTGAGGCATGACCTGCCCCTCACAAAGCTGTGTTGACTGCATTTAATCAAGTCATGCTCTTCCAGATGGTCATAAATCCTATGCCTCAAAATCCTTTCTAACACCTTGCAGATGACAGACGTGAGACTGACTGGTCTATAATTGCCGGGGATTTCCCTATTTCCTTTCTTAAAGAGAGGAATTACATTTGCTTCCTCCAGTCCTCAGGTATGACTCTGGTAGAGAGTGAGGATGCAAAGATCTTCGCAAGCGGCGAAGCAATCACATTTCTCGCTTCCCAAAGCAGCCGAGGACAAATCTGGTCTGGCCCTGGTGACTTGTCAATCTTAATATTTGTCAAAATTTTCAGCACATCAGCTTCCTCAATCTCTATCCGTTCTAGCATGCTTGCCTGCTCCTCAATGGTTTCATTCACTACAAGGTCCTTTTCTGTAGTAAAGACTGAAGCAAAAAACTCATTTAGGGCTTCCCCCACCTCCTCAGACTCCACACACAAGTTCCCTATGCTATCCCTGATCGACCCTACTCTTTCTTTGATCATTCTCTTATTCCTCACATAAATGTAAAACGCCTTTGGATTCTCCCTAATCCTTCCTGCCAAGCCTTTTTCGTGCCCCTCCTGGCTCTCCTCAGACCATTTTTGAGCTCCTTCCTCGCCTGCCTAGAATCCTCTAGAGCTGAGCTTGACCCTTGCTTCCTCCACCTTACGTAAGCTGCCTTCTTTCTTTTGACGAGAAGCTCCTCCGCTCTCATCATTGAAGGTTCCTTTATCTTACCCCTTCTTGCCTGTCTACACATTTATGCATCACTCGCAACAACTGTTCCTTAAACAGTCTCCACATGTCTCGAGTGCCCTTTCCATGGAGCAATTGCTCCCAGTCCATGCTTCCCAACTCACTTCTGATAGTATCATAGTTTCCTTTTCCCCAATTTAATATCCTCCCATTGTGCCTGCTTCTCTCCTTCTCCATAGCTATGTAGAATGTGACGCAGTTGTGGTCACTATCACCAAAATGCTCTCCCACATAAGATCTGACACCTGCCCCGGCTCATTGTTGAGCACCAAATCCAAAATGGCCTCTCCCCTCGTCGGCCTGTCAATGTACTGAGTTAGGAAACCCTCCTGAACACACCTTACAAAAACAGCTCCTTCCAAACCATCTGCTTGAAGGAGGTTCCAATCAATATTGGGAAAGTTAAAGTCACCCATTACAACAACCCTACTACATTCACACTTTTCCAAAATCTGCCGACCTATGCTTTCTTCAATCTCCCTGCTGCTATTGGGGGGCCCGCAGTAAACCCCTAATGAGGTGACTGCTCCCTTAATATTCCTAATTTCCACCCATACTGACTCGGTAGGCATACCATCCTCAACAATGGTAACTTCTGTAGCTGTGATACCCTCTCTGATTAGCAGTGCTACACCCCCTCCTCTTTGTCCCCCCTCCCTATTCTTTTTAAATGTTCTAAACCCTGAAACATCCAGCAACCATTCCTGCCCCTGAGAAACCCACGTCTCTGTTATGGTCACAACACCATAGCACCAGGTACTGACCCATGCTCTAAGCTCATTATTTTTATTCCTGATACTCCTTGCATTAAAGCAAACACACTTTAACTGATCCCTTGGTTCTTTCCCAGGAAATTCCTTCCCACTGGCTGCGCTACCTCTTGCTATTGCCTCATCTTCATCAACTCTCACCACCGGTATATTGCTCAGGTTCCCACCCCCCTGCCATACTAGTTTAAACCCTCCAGAACCACTTGAGCAAACCTTCCACCCAGGACATTGGTCCCCTTCCAGTTCAGGTGCAACCCGTCCTTCATGTGCAGGTCCCACCTCCCCCAGAAGGCATCCCAATTATCTACATATCTGAAGCCCTCCCTCTTACACCAGCTGCGCAGCCACGTGTTAAGCTGCGCCTGCTCCCTGTTCCTCACCTCGCTATCTCCTGGCACCGGTAGTAAACCCGAGAACACTACTCTGTTCGTCCTGCTCTGCAGCTCCCACCCTAACTCCCTGAAATCACTTCTTATATCCTCAATCCTTTTCCTGGCTATATCATTGGTGCCAATATGTAACACGATTTCTGGCTGTTCACCCTCCCCTTTCAGAATCTTATACACCCGATTGGAGACATCCTGGACCCTGGCACCATTATCTTACAGTTATTCATAGTATAAATTAGAAAATCAAGAACTAATGTTAAATAGATAAACATTACAGGCATTCTATAAAGGGCCTGCAATAGATCAATGCAGGAGGTCTCCATACATTGTCTGACCAGGCGTGCAAGCTGCTGACCGCCCCCATCAGTCCCCAGTTCAACAACTATCCCCACTCTTGGCACACTGGCCATTCCTGCTCCAGTACATGCCTCCAGCTTGCCCTGCTCCGGCCCTCAGCCACTCCAACGATGTTGCCGCCTCTCCAAAAGCACTTTAAAAAGAGAGAAAAAGAAGAATGAGAAAAGAAAAGAAAGAAAGAAAGTGGAAAGAATAGATGAGTGTCAGGCTGAGGAGCCTAGCTGCTGCCTACTCCATCACCGCTATCTTGGAACAGTAGATCAGTTTTCTCTTAAAGGTTGAGCCCTGGATTCAAGCTTTCCCTTTGGAGAAGCGTATCATACATTATCTTTTCTCTTTACCTTCACTCATGATCATCTCTGTTCACTGAATCACCTCGTACAGATCCAACACTGATTCTTGTGTCCATAAGGTAAACCTTACCAACCTGAAAATGACCTGTTTACCCGTACTCTCTTCCTGTAAGGTAACCAATTCTCTTTCCATGTTAATATGTTATCCCTGCACCATGAGCTCTTATTTTGTACAGTGCTCTTTGATGCAGTGTTTAATCAAATCTCTTTTAGAACTTCAAGACTGAGGCCTGTGACCAGTGGAGTGCCACAAGGATCGGTGCTGGGTCCACTACTTTTTGTCATTTCTATAAATGATTTGGATGTGAGTATTGGACATATCATTAGTAAGTTTGCAGATGACATCAAATTTGGAGGTGTAGTGTACAGTGAAGAAGGTTACCTCAGAGTACAACAGGATCTTGATCAGCTGGGCCAATGGGCTGAGGAGTGGCAGATGGAGTTTAATTTAGATAAATGTGAGGTGCTGCACTTTGGGAAAGCAAATCTTAGCAGGACTTTTACACCTAATGGTAAGGTCCTAGAGAGTGTTGCTGAACAAAGAGACTTTGGAGTATAGGTTCATAGCTCCTTGAAAGTGGAGTCAAAGGCAGATAGAATAGTGAAGAAGGCATTTGGTATGCTTTCCTTTATTGGTCAGAGTATTGAGTACAGGAGTTGGGAGGTCATGTTGTGGCTGTACAGGATATTGGTTAGGCCACTTTTGGAATATTGTGTCCAATTCCAGATCTCTTTCTTATTGGGAGGATGTTGTGAAACTTGAAAGGGTTAGAAAAGATTTACAAGGATGTTGCCAGGGTTGGAGGATTTTAGCTATAGGGAGAGGCTGAACAGGCTGGGGATGTTATCCCTGGACCATTAGAGGCTGAGGGGTGACCTGATAGAGGTTAAAAATTCTTGAGGGACATGGATAGGATAAATAGACAATGTCTTCTCCATGGGGCAGGGGAGGATTCCAGAACTCGGGGGCATAGGTTTTAGGTGAGAGGGGAAAGATATAAAAGGGACCTAAGGGGCAACTTTTTCACGCAGAGGGTGGTACGTGTATGGAATGAGATACCAGAGGACGTGGTGGAGGCTAGTAAATGAGTATATGAATAGGAAGGGTTTGGAGGGTTAGGACCAAATACTGGCAAATGGGACTAGATTAGGTTCGGATATCTGGTCAGCATGGATGAGTTGGACCAATGGGTCTGTTTCCATGCTATACATCACTATGACTCTATGACATCTTTATCCACATTGCTTGTTAATCCTCGAACAACTTTTAAGCAATAGTAAAACACAACTTCCCTTTCACAAAACCATGTTGTCTCTGCTGCATTCCACTGAGATTTTCTGAGTGTTCTGCTATGTCTTTTTTAATAATAGATGCTTGTATTTTCCCTATGAAAAATATATTGTTTTCATGTATTCTATCCCCCTTGTTCCTTGAATAGAGGAGTTACAGTTTTCATTTTCTAATCTGATGGGATCTTTCCAGAATCTAGTGAATTTTGGAAAAATATAAACGCTCTCCTACTTATTTTTTAAGATCCAAGGATGCAAGCCATAGTGTCCTGGAAACTTGTCAGATTTAAATTTTAAAAATTTTCTCAGTATTCTTTTCCTGCATGCAATTATTCTTCCCTCCCTTTCACCTCCTGATTTACAATTATTTCTGGAATGTGATTTGATTGAAGGGCTATTTTCTATCACTACATTAAGTGGAAGTAGAAGTTGCAGGAGGTATCCTGAGGTGTTGTGCTGCTGAAGGCTGATTCCTCAGATTTTTGGAGACTGAGTCAGTTGAGTTTTGGCTTGGGATCCAATCTAGTTCTTCCCAGATTATCATTTTGTGTTGGGAACCCCTCAGTTATACTATTAACAGGAAAAGTCTGAAGATATAGGAATGAACTAGTTTGATGGCTCTTAGAGTGCTGCATTACAGGAGATGTCTCACAAACTTGATTGAGTTTTTTGAAGAAGTAACAAAGAAGATTGATGAGGGCAGAGCAGTTGATGTGACCTATATGGACTTCAGTAAGGGGTTCGACAAGGTTCCCCATGGGAGACCGGTTAGCAACGTTAGATCTCATGGAATACAGGGAGAACTAGCCATTGGATACAGAACTGGCTCAAAGGTAGAAGACAGAGGGTGGTGGTGGAGGGTTGTTTTTCAGACTGAAGGCCTGTGACCAGTGGAGTGCCACAAGGATTGGTGCTGGGTCCTCTACTTTTTGTCATTTACATTAATGATTTGGATGCGAGCATAAGAGGTACAGTTAGTAAGTTTGCAGATGACACCAAAATTGGAGGTGTAGTGACAGTAAAGAGGGTTACCTCAGATTACAACGGGATCTGGACCAGATGGGCTAATGGGCTGAGAAGTGGCAGATGGAGTTTAATTCAGATAAATGCGAGGTGCTGCATTTTGGTAAAGCAAATCTTAGCAGGACTTATACACTTAATGGTAAGGTCCTAGGAAGTGTTGCTGAACAAAGAGACCTTGGAGTGCAGGTTCATAGCTCCTTGAAAGTGGAGTCACAGGTAGATAGGATAGTGAAGAAGGCGTTTGGTATGCTTTCCTTTATTGGTCAGAGTATTGAGTACAGGAGTTGGGAGGTCATGTTGCGGCTGTACAGGACATTAGTTAGGCCACTGTTGGAATATTGTGTCCAATTCTGGTCTCCTTCCTATCAGAAAGATGTTGTGAAACTTGAAAGGGTTCAGAAAAGATTTACAAGGATGTTTCCAGGGCTGGACGATTTGAGCTGTAGGGAGAGGCTGAACAGGCTGGTCTGTTTTCCCTGGAGCGTCGGAGGCTGAGGGGTGCCCTTATAGAGGTTGACAAAATTATGAGGGGCATGGATAGGATAAATAGGCAAAGTCTTTTCCCTGGGGTCGGGGAGTCCAGAACTAGAGGGCATAGGTTTAGGGTGAGAGGGGAAAGATATAAAAGAGACCTTAGGGGGAACATTTTCACGCAGAGGGTAGTATGTGTATGGAACGAGCTGCCAGAGGATGTGTGGAGGCTGGTACAATTGCAACATTTAAGAGGCATTTGGATGTGTACATGAATAGGAAGGGTTTGGAGGGATATGGGCCGGGTGCTGGCAGGTGAGACTAGATTGGGTTGGGATATCTGGTCGGCATGGACAGGTTGGATCGAAGGGTCTGTTTCCATGCTGTACATCTCTATGACTCTATGACTGTATGTCATTTTGTTATGTGTTCATACACACTTGTCAGAATCCATTGACAAGGAGGCCATACTTAAGGATAGATTTTGACCTTCAAAATGGAAGAGCCTTCAGATGTGTTTTACATCTTTTCTGATTTTTAACCCCATTGATTCAAGGACATGAGTGTTCCCTAGTTCTTGGCAACCCATGTACTTAATCTCAGGATGTTCAACCCCATCATACTTCCCTGGTTGTTTTTAAGCAGTATTGATTTTAAGCCAACTTTTCCTTCAGAGGGAAAGAAGGAGAAGTTAAGAGCTTGTGAGAGGGATAGACACCTCCACCAGCCCCTGCCCTCCGTAAGTGCATGCATTTCATGATGACAGAATGTGGAAGGTCACAGTCCCATTAAATAAAATATGTTGAAGAATAGCAGTAGCCAATAATGGTAGCCCTTTGTGTCTTGCACCCATCAGTATATGCACATTGTTCTCAGTGATCAGCTCCTTTCATTACTTGTCTGATAAGAAATCTGCCTATGCTAGCCCACATCAGGACTTGGAAAACATTCAGGCCTGGCTTGAGCATTGGCACATAACATTCTTGGAACAGTAGTACCAACTAATGCCAATTTTGAACTAGAGACAATACACCCATTTCTCTCCAAGCTTCAACAAAACCAAACTATAGCATTCCTTGTGTTAACACTGAACATCAGCTTGACTGAACAAGTCAAATTATGACCAATGGCTATATAGCCAAGTGGAGACTGTGTGCTTTACAACACCTGGTTTACTTTATGACCACACAAAGACTCTGTTCTGTCTACAAGTCTTTTTTTAGAAGTCTGAGGAAACATTCACTCAGTTGGCTGGCTACAATTGCAGCAACACTTAATACACACAATGCAAGATAGAGCAATTTGTCCCTCATGGTTGGTTCTAGGGCTAAACACCATATCTGGTGATTGGTTCCATTGCTCAGGTATGAAGGATTGGAGTGTTTTTTAGTCACAGGATGCTGGGTCAGAATTCATTGCCCATCCCTCACTGCCTTTAAAAAGATGGTGGTGAGCTGTCTTCTTGAACCACTGAAGCATGTACCATCTAGAAGATGCACTGCAAAAATTCACCAATGATCCTTAAACAGCATCTTCCAAAGCACAATCACTTCCATCTAGAAGGACAAGGGCACAAATACCTGGGAACTCCACCACAGTACGTTCCCCTCCAAGCCACTCACCATCCTGACTTGGAAATATATCATCATTCCTTCACTTCTGCTGAGTCAAAATCCTGGAATTTCCTCCCTAAGGGCCTTGGAGGTCAACCTACAATAAATGGACTGCAGCAGTCCAAGAAGGCAGTTAAGGATAGGCAAAAAATGCTGGCCATCCAGTGATGCCCATCTTCCATGAAAGAATTTTAAATTTAAAAAAAACTGTAGTTTATGGAAGGGTTCCCATAGTGCTGTTAGGTAGATCCAGAATTTTGACCCAATAACAGTGAAAGAATGGCAATGTGCTGGGGACATGTTAACAGGTGCTAGAATGCACCCTAAGTGCCTATATGCAGCCTTCCTTCTGATGGCCAAACTCTTCCAGAGTCAGTGATGGAGGGCAACATCATGACTCATGCATTTAGGGGTCTAAGTAATTTAATAATTTCTCAGAGGGGTTAGTTGACAAAATAGTGTACATTTGGTTCCCCAATCTGAGTCAGATGAATCATTTTCAACCAGTGTGGCAAGATGTAATGGTTTCAAACTGAGGGTAAAAGCAGTAGAATATCAGTAATTATCCCTCCTCATAATTTTTATCCAAAGATCTCTTCTAGAATGTACACATATATTGATGTCAAGTGAGGACTGGATTTGGCTCAGTCATGATGCTATTCATCTCTATTAACATATAGCCTTGTCAACATTGCTTGGGCAATGTACCAGAGGTTACAGCGTGACCATGAACCATAGACCAACAAGACTGAATTGGATGGCAGAAAACCTGCCAATAAAAGCTTCTTAATAGTACCAATTGTTGCACTGAATGAATTATCATCCATTACAATCCTTAATCAGTTGCATTATACAGTAAATTGACCATTAACAGTGCTTAATAAAACAGTTTAATGCCAAATTACAAGCTATCACTTAGCCTTAAAATATTGTTTGATGTATTGGAGTGAATGCACAAAATTCAGTAATACAAGAAGATATTACAGAAATTATAAATATTATATATGGCTGGTGCCTAATAAATCACAGCATAAGGTGATGATGTAATCCATTTAGAAATGTGAATTGAAAGTATAGAACAACTTAAATCTTACTTGTTAAAGTGTTTCAGAGAATTAGACATTGCTGTAGCTGGCTAAACAATTTAATTGCTAAAACAAATTTAATGTTTATTCCTTTTCATATATTGATTAACAACCAAAACAAAATCTTTAAAAATAATATCGTCTTGCAACAAGAAAATGTTTAATGTCTGAACAGCACTCATCTCACTGACTAGTTTAGTAACACATATCAATGATAGTTTATAATGCTCTCTGGAACTTTTGTAATTGCTTGGGTTATTTCATACATTTACTTAAATGCTCTGACCTTTAGCTTGCAGTCAAATTGCCACTTGCAGATATATTCCAGCATTTCAGGTATGCAGGAACAGAAGTAGAAAATAAATTGGGGTAAAGCCAAGTGATGCAAACTATCAAACCTTACTAAATAAAATAAGGCAATTCAACCCATCATATGTGTGTGAGCTCACTGACCTCCTCTTTCCACATCATCTAGTATCTTACAGTCATAAAGTCATAGAGATGTACACCACGGAAACAGACCCTTCAGTCCAATCATCCATGCTGACCAGATATCCCAACCCAATCTAGTCCCACCTGCCAGCATCCGGCCCATATCCCTCCAAACTCTTCCTATTCATATACCCATCCAAATGCCTTTTAAACGTTGCTATTGTACCAGCCTCCACCACTTCCTCTGGCAGCTCATTCCATACACATGCCACCTTCTGCATAAAAAAGTTGCCCCTTAGATCTTTTTTATATCTTTCCCATCTTACCTTAAATCCATGCCTTCTAGTTCTGAACTCCCCGAACCCATGGAGAAGACATTGTCTATTTATCCTATCATGTTTTTGTAAACCTCCATAAGGTCACCCCTCAGCCTCCAATGGTCCAGGGAAAACAGCCCCAGCCTATTCAACCTCTCCCTATAGCTCAAATCCTCCAACCCTGGCATCATCTTTGTAAATCTTTTCTGAACTCTTTCAAGTTTCACAATATCCTTTCAATAGGAAGGAGACCAGAATTGCATGCAATATTCCAACAGTGGCCTAACCAATGTCCTGTACAGCCACAACATGACCTCCCAATGCCTGTACTCAATACTCTGACCAATAAAGGAAAGCATACCAAAGGCCTTGTCCACTATCCAATCCCTGCACACTCCTGCACCATCACGCACTGCCCTGCACTCTCCCCCAACATCACTCACTCACCTGCACACTCCCCCACCATCACGCTCACTCCCCTCACACTTCCCACCATCATGCTCACTCCTCCACACACTCCCCCACTGTCATACTCACTCACCTGCACACTCACCCACCATCACACTCACTCACCCGCAAACTCCCTCACTGTCACACTCACTCTCCCACACACTCCCCAACTCTACTTTCAAGGAACTATGGACCTGCACTCCAAGGTCTCTTTGTTCAGCAACACTCCCTAGGACCTTAACATAACAAGTATAAGTCCTGCTAAGATTTGCTTTCCCAAAATGCAGCACCTCACATTTATCTAAAGTAAACTTCATCTCCCACTCCTCAGCCCATTGGCCTATCTGATCAAGATCCCATTGTAATCTGAGGTAACCTTCTTCACTGTCCACTACACCTCAAAATTGGTGTCACCTGCAAACTTACCAACTATACTTCTTATACTCACATCTCTTCAAATATTTATCCAATTTTCCTGGACAGTAAGCAATAGTCTTTGCCTCAACCACTTTCTATTTCTAAACAATGTGATGCTTTCAGAAATTTCTCTTAACCTCACACTTGAGTCCCTTAGTGATCATTTTAAACTAATGACCCTATTGATACTAACTCCTCAATAGGGGAAACAGTAATTCTTTTCTCATCGTATCCAGATTTTAATAAGTACCATTCACATTTTCATTTAGCTTTCTTTGCCTTAATCAATATACTCTTTTTCATCTTAAGTCTTTCTTCATGTTTTCCATACTTGCTATCATGCTGATGAAACAAAATCGTATGTTCCCATTGCATTAACATTCTGTGTATAACAGGGTGTGTAAAACTGTAGATGGCTGTTCCGTTTTCTAATCTCTGTTTTTATAATAATAAATAATACTTTGAGGACATATGTTATCATCTTTGGGTTTCAGTTAATCTGTATCCTTTAATCATTACATAAGATCATCTTCTTTTATACTAGAATATACTATGGTAAATATTATACATTTTAAATTACACTTGTCAACTGGTTGTTTATGTCTATGTCTTACCAGCTTTTTTAGAGAAAATCTTTCACTCCATATTTATTTTTAAACTCACTTTCACTTTTCTCCCTTTTTGCAGTCACTTCTTTTCTAAAACTTCTACTTCAATGGTTTCAGGAATTTTTGAGCTGCATTCTCTGCAAACATGTCCAAATCATAATGAGAAACAAAAGTGACCTAACACTGATCTTGACTTACACAACTTTCAATGTTTATCTAGTCTGAGTGCACCAATTTGGCTTCCTGTCTATCAATCAACTTTGCATTCATCGTACAACATCATTCATTAAAATCTTCTCACATACTTCTTGAGAGACACATGGTCTAAATACATGTATACCTATATGTACTGCAGTTAGTTGTCCAGTTAATTCTTCAATCGGTCATATAAGCACATTAAAGATTACAACTTTATTCAATCCATGCCACCAGTTCTAGATTAATTCATGCATACTTATATGCTTACTCACTTTGATTTTGGTTATGGTTTCCACAACCACAAAATTTAGTTGTATAGCACATGTATTTTTTGGCAAACTTTATTGAAGTTTGAACACATGCACAAATAGATTCAGGAACACCTTCTTACCCACTGTTATCAGACTTTTGAACAGACTTGTTAAGTGCTAATTCTGATCTCTCTCTCTCTCACTCTCTGCATCTTCTCTGCAGCTGTAACACTATATTCTGCACTCTGGTCTGTCACCCTGATATACTTTACATGGTATCATCTGCCTGTACAGCACACAAAAGAACACTTTTCACCATATCTTGGTACACATGACAACATGTGACACCAATAAATCAATCAATCAATCACAGATGCTATTTGGGACCCAAAATGACATCCGTGTCTCACACGTACTACTTCTGGTGTGGACTGACCATTCAGGGTAGTTTGCAAGCTCCTTTAAGAGTGGCTGGCTAATTTTATGTAATGCTGGTTAGCTTTAAGTGGTACAAACCTCTCATAAATTTGTGCCCCAGTCAGCAGTGTGTTTGACTCTGATCACAATTTACAAAATTTGTGTGCTGCTTATTTCAAATGGAATCAGTCTGGCTGATTACACATCATGAACCTCATATCAGTTCTCAGGCCTTATTGAATTTTGTGGCAAAATAGGTACTCCTCAACCTGTAGTTTTTCAGTTTACCCTTGTCTCCATTCTTAACTGGGTGTGTGACATTAAAATTACTCTATAATTCCTTGGTACAAATTGTTTCTTTAAAAGTTTGTTCTCAGAAGCATGGCTGTTCTTCAACTGGCTCAGAGGTTTGCCATTAAAGTTTGGTGATCGTCCAACTGAAGTCTCATAGTTTTGAAAGAATGAATGCCTTTGAAAAAGGAAATAATGTGGGTAAATGTGAAGTTGTTTATTTTGGCAGGGAGAATGAAATAATATAATATTGTTTAAATAGAGAAAAACTGCAGAAAACTACAATACAAAGGGGTACACATACACAACACACGAAAAGCTAGCACACAGGTGCAGCAGGTAATCAGTAAGGCTAATAGAATGTTGACCCTTATTTCAAGGAGGTTGGCATTTAAGAGTAGCGAAGCGTTACTGCAAATGTACAGGTGCTGGTGAGATCTTGAGTACTGTGAGCAGTTTTGTTCCCCTTATTTAAGGCAAGATATCATTTCATTGGAGACAACTCATAGAAGGTTCACTAAGAAGGTCCCAGGTATGGAGGGATTGTCTTATGAGCAAAAGGCAAACAGTTTGGGACTCTACTCACTGCAGTTTAGAAGAAAGAGAGGTGATTCTTAAGGCCTTGACAAAGTAAATGCTCAGAGGATGATCCCCTCATGGAATAGTCTAGGACCAGAGGGCATAGTCTCAGAGTAAAGGGAAGCCAATTTAAGACTGAGATGAAGAGGAATTTCTTCCCTCAGAGGGTTGTCAGTCCTTGGAATTCCTCGCCACAGAGATCTGTGGGGCCAGAGTCCTTGTGTATATTTAAGGTTGAGATAGATTCTTGACTAATAGAGGAATCAAGGGTTACAGGGAAGGAGTAGGAAAGTAGATATGAGGAAAGTCAAGCCATGATCCGATTGTATAGTGGAGCAGACTCAAGGGGCCAGAACGGCTAATTCCTGTTCCTTATGGCCTTTTTGATGGTTATCTGTAAGGGTGGAATCATATACACCATTATTTGTAAAAAGATGTGTATTTAGTACTCAAGTAAAAGCAAAGTGTTATGGGTGCTGGAAATCTGAAATAAAATCAGAAAGTCCTGGAGAAACACAAGAAGTCTGGAAACGTCTTCGGAGAAAAACAGAGTAAATGTTTTGAGTTCAATATCACTTCTTCAGAACTCAAGTTACTATTTATATTATCTGCTAGTCTTTTATCCTACTTACTGTTGGTCCTCATCTCTGCTAATCTTCTGATGATACTTTTTATGTTCATTATAATGATCTTTATTAACTCTCTAACTTTATCAATATGCTTCCCTTTGAATTTTCAGTTTAGTTTTAGGCTATTTATCCATAGATCTCTATACTTTGAAGCATAACCTTTTCATCTTATAATAACAGGATTTTGTTTTTTGAGTTTAAATCTCGTTGCATTTCAAATATTGGGTACCTTGTACATTTTGGAAATGTATTTGGGAATGTTTTTAATTTATGCAACAGCAAATACTTCAGCCTCTAATGAAAACAGAAGATATTGAAAATATTCAGCAAAATCTGCACAGAGAGAGAATGAGAAATAGACAGAAAAATGTGTTTGGAGGGTTGATGATCACAGTTACCTCATATAGCAGTCAATGATTTTTTTTACAATTTTCTGATAGTTTATTGGAAACAGAAATTTAATGGTACATTAATTTATTAGAAATTAAAAGGAAATATGACCCATGACAAACGAGAATGCTTTACTTATCCCAGAGCCATTCTATAGAATGGAGGAGTGGAGGCATCACACTCTTACATCCCAGTGGCCTAGGCCCTTTTGTGATGGCCTTTGGTAGTCTTTGGTGTTCTTGGTACCAACAGTTCTTCCCTTAGGCTGATGTTGGGGAATTCCTGGTCATTGAGTATATTTAAGACTAAGATAGATAGGTTCTTGAGCGTCAAGGATATCAACAGTTACAGGGAGAGCTCGGGAGAATGGGGTTGAGAAACGTATCAGCCATGATTGAATGGCAGAGCAGACTTGATGGGCTGAATGGCCTAATTTCTGCTCCTACGTCTTATGGTCTTATGGTCCTATGATCCTGCAAGGAGTGAGGTGTGGCTCATCTCCTTGGATCCTCTTGCCCCTCCCTGTCCTCCTGTCCCTGGTAATACCTCATTTTGGGAGCTGGAGATCAATATAATGTCAATCACCTGTCTAATCACTTCCCACTGTCCCCATCCCCTTAGCTGGTAAGCTGTTGTATTTTTACCCACCTCCATTTGAAGGTTAATTTTAATTTCTTCTAAGACCAAAACTTCCTAATTGTTGATACATTGCACTGATAATGGAGTGGAGTGGTGTGTCAGTCAAGATCTTGATGAATCTTATGACCTCTCCTCTGTTTTCATGTAGAGATTTGTTAATATTACAGAAGTCTTGTTACTAATGTGACATAGTTAGATGAGGTCTCATGCTATGCAGAAAATAACCAAATATGCAATATTGAGTTACCAGTTCAGGTTGATAATCTTTCATGTGTCCTTTACTTCCTGATACTAACAAATCTTTATTTTTGGAGCAAGCTTGCAGTCTTTATTGATTATCTCAATGGAACCCATGTTAATATACAGTCACTGGTATAACTGCAAATTGCCAGCTGCATACCACAGTCCATATTTTACATGGTTCTGAAAGGGTTAATGTTGGGGAGTGCCATAAGCACCACCCAAAATGATGATGCGATGTGGATCGGCAGAATAGTTTTGGATCTCAACAGAATGAGACCTAACATCTGTTTTTCTCGAGATCTCTGGAACAATGCCCATCATATCAATGCAACCTACAACTAGTTCCTATCATGCAATCAAAAGTATTTCATTAACTAAAAGAAATTCTCCTATTTAGACCGAAAAGTGTTCTTCCAGGCTAGATTCCTAATTTTCTACATTGCAAGAGGATGGTGGCAGCAATCTTCATCATGAGCAGTACCTCATAAAGTGTCGCGAGTTCACATGCCCAGACACCTGACCACTGTTACTGACAGTTATAATGGAACTGTACCTATCAAGTTATTTGAATAAGTGGTCACAAGGGATGTCAGTCAAAACAGACAAAACAGATCGCTGTTTAATATGTCATCTAAAAGCCAACCCTTCTCTTAAAGCAGTATTCCCGCTGTGTTTCACTGGAATGGCAACTGAGATAGTGGCATAGGATTCAAACTCAACTCTTTGACTCAAAAACTCTACAAACTAATCCTCACTGACATAACAACCCAAATTTCTTCTAGTAGCATCAACTGACTAATATGGAAGTTGGAGAAGTGTCAGATTTGGACAATAGAAAATATTATTTTCATGGCACATTCCTAGTGCAAAGTAGACAATGCTTTACGTTGTATGAGGCTGATTATTTATTAGTCAGATAATAATTTTAAAAAGTGATGAATGTTAAATAACAATGGTATCTTGGAAAACTGGGAAACTTTGACTTTTGTCTTCTTGGGAGAGGGTCCCATAGGCTGTTTGAAACATGTGTGACACTTCTGCATCCAGCTCCAGTAAATGCCATTGATATTTTAGCACTACACTGGCCCAATCTCTTCTGGAGTGAGGTGTTAAAATAAGGCTATAAAGTTAAGTTTAAGGAATTAAAGGATAAAGTCACAAGCTATTTCTTGTGTTTAAATAAAATATTTCTGTGGGGTAAAATATTCACTGTGACAGTAACATGATGCAGTAAATAAGATCAAACTCTCTGCTGTTCAAAAATATTGGTTTAGTCAAATGTCAATATTTACCTAGATTTAGGCTGATGGGAGAGCATGACATACATCACTACAACTGCCACCAAACTGGCTTTAGCATTGCAAACACATCTTTGGTGTATTTGCACTATAGAAATGATGCTAAGTTGAAGTTGCTTTGCACTAACATTAAACCTGGAGCTTTAACCAGGTAAGCACCAATTTGAAAATGATTCTAATGGAATCATGCTGTACCTATAATCTAGTATCAATGTAAACTGCTTTTGCTTCGTATCAACTTTAAAGTTGTTTGTGAGCGCACCGGTGAGCTATAAACAATAACTGCCAAAGCACATAAAATGCATAGTGTTTATATGATGTATTAAAATATTGAACCTTTCTGTTGTTCAAAGCAAGAGATAATACAGGTCCTTCTGCAATAATACGTGTTTCGTCAGCGCAAAGTGGCTATAATGGGATTGACGAATTGTGGATTTTTTTTGGATAACGCAAACTTTTTACTGAACAGGTATAGCAATTTTCTGTTAATGCTCTTCTACAGCCCGATTTTCAATAGCGCTTTTCCATAGCACAATTTTCTATAACACAGGGTCACAGAGGAACACAACTGTCATGTTATAGCAGAATGACCTGTAATAAAAACTAAGGAAGTGTTCTGATTTGAGATATCCAAGACTGGATTTTCTGACAATAAATTGTACTAAATAGTTACAGAAGTAGCAAAAAAAAAGTTTGGAAAATAATTGTGGTGGTGTGGTGGCTCAGTGGTTCGCATGGCTGCCTCACAGTGCCAGAGTTTGATTCCAGCCTTGGTTGACTGTCTATGTGGAGTTTAAACATTCTTTCCGTGACTGTGTGGGTTTTCTCTGGATGCTCTGGTTTCCTCCCACTGTTCAAAAATGTGCGGCTTAGGTATATTAGCCATGGGAAATACAGGGAAAGAGGAATGGGGATGGTTCCGGGTGGGATGCTCTTCGGAGGGTCAATGGGCCGAACGGCCTGATTCCACACTGTAGGGATTCTATGGAAGTTACTATTGTTTCTTCACCCAATCTTGATATTCTTCTTGCCTCTTCAGGATCACTGCTTTCTCCAAACACCAACATGAAAAGTCCAAAGGAGAGTCAGGGGTCGAAATCATTGTGCATTTTCCTCTAAGCTGCTACCTTAACAGCAAGTGAGACTGAAGGTAAAAATTGACAGTGGGCTCTAGTGGGCACTTACCATTCCAGGCCAAAGTCTCAGATTTTCTTACCTCTTCTGGCCTCTTCGATGATATGTTGGAAGTATTTTGAGCTGCAGCAATTTCCCCATGCAGCATTGACATGAAGACAACATGAAGAATTTGTGTCAGCATGAAGACAATATTGGAACACCTCAGGCACCTGAAGAAAAACTTTCTTTACTATGTCTCAAAATTGTTTTTCCGAAAGGCATCCCTATTGCACTAATATAACTTATGGCTTCTCAGAGATATTAGAGTTAGTAAAGGTTTTGGAAATGTCAACCTTTTATATTTTGAATCCTTGCTGGAACTGAGTCTTTATATTTTCAATTGTTATTTTGTATTAAAAGTCAACTAAATTGCATTTAGATTACTTCATTAGAATAACCAAAATTATTCTGTTAATTTAGACATCAGTTTCTTAAAAGTATTATCTTTCTAGCAATATAGTAATACTGGACAAGTCAGGTTGCAGAATACAGGGCCACCAATGTTCTTTTAACATAAGAAAACAAGTTTATAACACACATGACAATAAAAATAAATTTCTAACTTAGCTGACTCTTTCTAGGTTTCCTTTTTGGACTGCAGAAAATGTGGTAAGTCTTCTTTCTAGTTCTGAGGGCCTAAACCTCCTTTCAGTTCTGACAGCGTGAAAACTTCTAAATAAACTAATATCTAGGTGATCTCACAAACCTTTGCCAAGGTAGAACTGTACTCCTGAATGGCAAATCTAATTCTTCTATTCGAATGAAATTGAAATTTAGTTCTTCCGAACTGAACTCAAACTGTAGAAGAGGCTCTTAATCTCTTTTTCTCTGTACGCCATAAAAGTTCCACTTTGTAATCATTTGATCAGTTAACACCACAGGCAGTCTACTCGGTCTGAATTCACATGCTTTCTGAAATAATGTAATGATTTCAATGTTCCAAATAACTTTCTGACCTCTTTAAAAAAAGCTTAACAGATTTGAAACCACATATCGAGTTTATATCCACTATAAAATCCAAGTTCCAAATGGAAATAATATGTTACGCACCTTTAAATCAGCAGAACAAAATTTTCTTGTCTTCTGGAATATTAAAAATCTTACTCAATGTCAGTGATATTAAGGTATACTTTTGAGTGCTCCATGAAGTGGCAAGTTAACTATGTAAATACATTTATTGATGTTCTTATCTGAAATAGGCTATTAATTTTAAGTCAGTAGAAAATAATACAAACTTTGAACATGGAATATTATGGAGCCTGCAAGATCAGGAAATGTGGAGCTGAACCTTACATTTGTTTGGCTAAGTGTCGGTTTTGTCAAGTTTCATGTCGGGCTTCTATCCACAAGACCTACTGAGTTTTACTGCTGCATATTGCGTCATTAACTACCTACGGCACCCTCCTCATTTGATTCTCACCCTTTTCTACCATCTGCCATAACCAGAACAGCTCACCACTGTCAAGCTATCATAGAAAGAATCATAATCCTGGTGCAAGGGCCATTTTTACAAGGCTGTTGTGCACACAAACAAGTATTGTTAGTCCTGCACAGTTCCTGATATTTACCCTAGACATGAAAGAGAGAGGAAATTTGGTGCTCTGCTTTATGGGCTAGACCTGGATGTCCTACTGGACAGGTTGGTGAAGACACGGAACATGCCCTTCCCCCAGGATTGGCCTGGTTTGAGGTTGCCACCCAGCTCAGTTCGGTCTCAGCCATTTGCAGGAACATATAGAAATGTGCGAAGAAGGACAATGATTTTCTCCACTCTGCAAGTCAGAGTGCCACCAGCTTCTCACCAATATGTCACACTCACTCTATCTCTGGTACTGTACTCAACTCCCACCAAAGGTCATAGTCTACCATCTCACTAATGCCTGCAACATCTTCCACCACACGCTGTCACTCACCCCAACTCTGCATGCCCTCTATGCTGTCTACTCACCTGCTCAGGAAACTTCCTGACCTGCATTAAAAGAAACAGCTGTGCCAACCACTTTCACCTCACTTAATACATGCTCCTCGCTCATTCCAAGAGGAAAACAGCTCTCAATGGGGAAAAAACATAAGATGGACCTGTGCTGTTGACTCCTCACCACTTGTAAGGAGATGGTTCTGACTTTGACAGCCCTGAGTGGCCATGTCCAAGCCCCTGGCCTGATATTGGAGGCTGCCTTTGACCTTCTGTGCCAGATGTCCCTGATTGAAGGCTGTGTTCATTGACTTGACTGAGGACTGCAGACAACCTCGAATATGTTCCCATCTTTGTGTCTGCATTAACCAGCAAGGCAACACAGCAATACTCTGAGCCGATCACTGGCTGAAGGGCAAGGCACAAAAAGACAATATAAGACTAAAAGTGCTGTGAGCACCCAGATAGTCTTAAGGTGTGTGAGCACAAAGAGAACGAGCGAATAGACCAAATATGCAGCCTGGCCCAATCCGTGAGCTGGCTGCATGACCCTCTGTGCAAAGTCTCCTTGCTGTAGCATTGTTATGATAGCCCTGAGGTACAGAACTGAAGTGCAGAGCAAGCTACAAGTGGATCAGGTATGGCCACAAGCATTTTTAGAAGTTGGCACATGTCAGATGTCAATGCCCATGGATGTGAAAGGTGTAGTCCAGTGCCCATAGAGCATTCCCTGTAAGTTTGATGCCTGGTGTCCAGCACAGAGGTCCTTTGTAGAAATTAGCCAGCTGAACTCACCAGATACTTTGACTTCCTTGATGAGAATTCTTAGCATTCAATTTGCTCGAGGTGGGGACTATGTTGGAAAGTTGATCATTAACATATTTGCATGCTATGAATAATCATGATGTAAAATATTTTCTAATTGGATCCTACCTTCAAGATGAAGTCAGCGCTGCATGGAAATCTCAGGATCCCCACTTCACATTTGTTAAAAGGTGTCATGAACCAGTTGGTTTTGTGCAATTGTGAGTGTCAGCAGTGTTTCTTGTTAAACTCTGGGGCATAAGAAGAGAAGGATAATGTCAGCTTGCATGGGATTTTGAGATTGGAAAGGGTATGGAGTTCAGAAGCAGAGGAGGGAAGGACCTTGCATTTGGTTAGGGTAGCACTGTGTGTGGGAGGGAAGGCTACAGGAAAGGATGGTGAGATGAATGAGTGCCTAAAGACTTATGGATGGTCTGGTTGGAATTGAAAGAAGGGAAAAGTCCCAGTCCTGGGAGGGTGTTGGATTCATTAAGGGGAAAGATTGAGTCTCTTAGTACAATCAAGTTTTCTTTTGTTCGTAGGATGTGTGTAGTTCTGGCTGGGTCAGCATTTATTTGCTGTTCCAAATTGCCCTTGAGAAGGTGGTAATGAGCAATATTCCTAAACTGCTGTAGTGCCTCAGAATAGGAACACCCATAGTGTTGTTAGGAAGTTAGATCCAGGATTTTGACTAAGTGACAATAAAGGAGTGGTGATATAATTCCAAACCAGGAGGTGAACTTGCTGAGGGTGATCTCATGCATCTGCTGCCTTGTATTTCTAGTTGGTGGAGGTTGCAGTTTTGGAAGATGCTGTTCAAAGACCCTTGGTGAGATGTTACAGTGCATTTTATAGATGGTACACACAAAGTTAATAATGTGAGATCCGGTAATGGTAATACCACTGAATAATGAGGAATGTTAGTCATGTTCCCTCTTGTTGGAGATGGTCATTGCTTGGCACTTATGAGGCATGATTCTTATTTGGCGCCTATCAGCCCAAAACTGGATATTGTACAGGTGTTTCTGCACATTGACAGGCACAGCTTCAGTGTCTCAGGAGTTGCACGTTGTGCTGAACATCATCAGTGAAAATTTCCATTTCCAAATTTATGATGCAATGATAGTCTCTGATGGAACTGCTAAAGATGATTGAGCCTCAGCCTATTCTGAGGAACTCCTGCAGAGATGATTCAAAATTGAATTGCACCTTCAGATTCAAGAAATCAAAATGGGAGGGGTCCCTGCTGATTGAGTGGAGTTCTCAGTGTGGGCAATTTAATTATTAAAGGTACTCACGGATCATCAGGTCTATGAATGAGAATTATGGGCAAGCATGCTTTATCTCATTGTCTGCCCTCTTAATAAAATGAAATTGCGACAATAGTCATTGGTCTCAGTCACAAACATTCCGGGAGCTTCAGGAACACAACTGCAAGGGTGTGGTGAAAGAATCTCTTGCCCGCCACCATCAGATGTTCCATAGCCAATAGCAGGCAGCACCAAAGCAGGGTGGGAGGTTTTGGTTCAGATGCAGGGAAAGAATAATTGAAAAATGGCTTTGGCTGTTCAGCACATCTTCAGTACAAGAACTAACTACCTGCAGATGTGTGAGAGGTAGTGCCAGATATGACTGAAAATGTTCCAGGAAATAATCACTGCTATATGTTGGAATGTTCCTCAAGATCTACAGCAAGGTTGATTTTTTTGGTAACCCCATGCCAGTGGCCTTCAAGGTCACAGTGATGATCAGTTTCTTTACTAACACTGCAAAGGGCAATGGGTGTCCTGTGTGGTATCTCACAGGCTGCCACACACAAGTGCTCGAAGTACTTGGCCAATGTCCTAAAATTGTGCCACTGACATCACCCATGATGACAGCCAGGGAGCAAGGTTAATGGTCTTCAATGTAATTGCTGAGCCCCCTGGAGTGTACAGGGTCTTCAGCTGAAATCATTTGAGGTCCCTGGGACTAGAAAACTGCATTTAAAAAACGCAAGAGCTATCTCTCCTCGAGTGTGCAACTGCTCTGTGACCACAAGAGAATAATGGAAGATTGTGCTTGTTTCCCAGGGGGCTGTCATAATGCATTCATGTGTTTAAAAGAGACTGGCAAAAGAGGGACTAAATAGAAGGACGAACTGATTTACTAATGCACAAGTGCAGTTGTGGGCATAGTGGCTAAATTGGGTAAGTCAGTGTAAATGATACTGCATGCAAATTACTTTTTTTTAGGAAAGAGTCAATTTTGGATGGAAAAGCAATACTAATATCCTTCCTGCCTTGTTGTAATCATGTGACCTATACCATAAAGCACACTCAGACAGCCATCTTACCAGCAATTCTAATAAAGACAGCATACAATTTGTCCTTGAATCTGTAACACTGCAGGGGGTTTTCATTCTCTCCATAGAAGAAACCTTGCGTTCACATGCCTGAGGCCTGGCAGAACTCATAGTATCCATGGATTCCTCTACACCCATTGCAAAGTTGTGCATAATTCCTGTCACCTCCACTATATTTTCCCTTGCTCTATGTTGCATGTCAAGCAGGCTGCTTGTGATTGCAACCAGCACGGAGCTCAGCAGAGTGGTCCTCTGATGGTCTTGCTGTCACAGCCTCCCTCAGCTGCTGGCTGGTATCTGTGGTGTACTCACCAGACTGTGTTCCTGAAACTAAATGCAATGCCTCAGTAATGTGTGTGAGCGTACCTGCACTGGCAGAGGTTGATAATCAGCCAGATAACAGTGCAGGCTTTGGAGCATAGAGTTCATTAACTTCCAGGTGTAGAGTTGTCTGTCTTCAGGATGTTGTTGTTCGGAGTGGAGAACAAACAGAACCACATAATGGATAATCATAGCATGAGCATTTCTAATTCCATCAGGTACATCCAATGTCCCCTTCTGTCACTACTAAGTGATAATGAAGTCCAATTGCAAGAAAGGGCCAAGATGTTTGTTTTTCTTTGTGAAGAAAGGTAATTGACAAGCTCAATCTTGTAGCTGTCCCAGTTGTCCCTTATTCATATGGGATCAAAGAAAATTAATATCCACCCACCTGTTTCTCTTAACATTAACTACGCAATTTACAAGCCTAACATCATGAGTGACACGTTATTCACACTAGAATGGTTGCCCTATCTCTTTAAACTTGGCAGGTCCAGCTCAGCAAGTGTGAAGGATCTCCCCTCCTCTTACCCAGCAATCACTGGTGTGTTATCGTTGGCTCTGCTAAGGAGACTGAAGTTAGCCATTTCACCACTGGTCTGTCTTCTCTCCCTGGCATTATTTGTCTGCTTGTCCTGCATGGTGATATGTCGAGTGACACTTAAACTCCTTCCCTGTATGGATTCCCATCACATACATTTACATATTATGTCTAAGCAAAATGTCCACATGCTTTTGCCTCAATTAACAACTGGCATGACGGCTGATCACGCATTCATACTTCTAAGAAGACTGCCCACTTACACATATTCATTATTGATGAATTTCAACAATTTCATAATGAACTTGTATTGAAAATGTGATACTTGAACTTAGCCTGGTTGATCATAGAGTCATACAGTCATAGAGATGTACAGCATGGAAACAGACCCTTCAGTCCAACCCGTCCTTGCCAACCAGATATCCCAACCCAATCTAGTCCCACCTGCCAGCACCCGGCCCATAGCCCTCCAAACCCTTCCTATTCATATACCCATCCAAATGCCTCTTAAATGTTGCAATTGTACCAGCCTTCACCACATCCTCTGGCAGCTCATTCCATACACGTACCACCCTCTGCATGAAAAAATTGCCCCTTAGGTCTTTTTTGTATCTTTCCCCTCTAACCCTAAACCTATGCCCTCTAGTTCTGGACTCCCCGACCCCAGGGAAAATACTTTGTCTATTTATCCTATCCATGCTCCTCATAATTTTGTAAACTTCTATAATGTCACCCCTCAGCCTCCAATGGTCCAGGGAAAACAGCCCAGCCTGTTCAGCCTCTCCCTGTAGCTCAAATCCTCCAACCCTGGCAACATCCTTGTAAATCTTTTCTGAACCCTTTCAGGTTTCACAACATCTTTCCGATAGGAAGGAGACCAGAACTGCATGCAATATTCCAAAATTGGCCGAACCAATGTCCTGTACAGCCGCAACATGACCTCCCAACTCCTCTACTCAATACTCTGACCAATAAAGGAAAACATACCAAACACCGCCTTCACTATCCTATCTACCTGCAACTCCACTTTCAAGGAGCTATGAACCTCCACTCCAAGGTCTCTTTGTTCAGCAACACTCCCTAGGACCTTACCATTAAGTGTATAAGTCCTGCTAAGATTTGCTTTACCAAAATGCAGCACCTTGCATTTATCTGAATTAAACTCCATCTGCCACTCCTCAGTCCATTGACCCATCTGGTCCAGATCCTGTTGTAATCTGAGGTAACCCTCTTCGCTGTCCACTACATCTCCAATTTTGGTGTCATCTGCAAACTTACTAACTGTACCTCTTATGCTCACATCCAAATCATTTATGTAAATGACAAAAAGTAGAGGACCCAGCACTGATCCTTGTGGCACTCCACTGGTCACAGGCCTCAGTCTGAAAACAACCCTCCACCACCACCCTCTGCATCCAGTTCTGTATCCAAATGGCTAGTTCTCCCTGTATTCCATGAGATCTAACGTTGCTAATCAGTCTCCCATGGAGAACCTTGTCGAACGCCTTACTGAAGTCCATATAGATCACATCTATTGCTCTGCCCTCATCAATCTTCTTTGTTACTTCTTCAAAAAACTCAATCGAGTTTGTGAGACATGATTTCCCACACACAAAGCCATGTTGACTATCCCGAATCAGTCCTTGCCTTTCCAAATGAATGCAGATCCTGTACCTCAGGATTCCTTCCAACAACTTGCCCACCATGAGGTCAGGTTCACTGGTCTATAGTTCCCTGGCTTGTCTTTACCGCCCTTCTTAAACAGTGGCACCACGTTTGCCAACCTCCGGTCTTCCGGCACCTCACCTGTGACTACCGATGATACAGATATCTCAGCAAGAGGCCCAGCAATCAATTCTCTAGCTTCCCACAGAGTACTCCGGTACATTTGATCAGGTCCTGGGGATTTATCCACCTTTAACCGTTTCAAGACATCCAACACTTCCTCCTCTGTAATCTGAACACTTTGCAAGGTGTCACCATCTATTTCCCTACAGTCTATATCTTCCATATCCTTTTCCACAGTAAAGACTGATGCAAAATATTCATTTAGTATCTCCCCCATTTTCTGTGGCTCCACACAAAGGCCGCCTTGCTGATTTTTGAGGGGCCCTATTCTCTTCCTAGTTACCCTTTTGTCCTTAATACATTTGTAAAACCCCTTTGGATTCTCCTTAATTCTATTTGCCAAAGCTATCTCATGTCCCCATTTTGCCCTCCTGATTTCCCTCTTAAGTATACTCCTTCTTCCTTTATACTCTTCCAAGGATTCACTCAATCTATCCTGTCTATACCTGACATATGCTTCCTTCTTTTTCTTAACCAAACCTCAATTTCTTTAGTCATCCAGCATTCCCTATACCTACAGCCTTCCCTTTCACCCTGACAGGAATATACTTTCTTTGGATTCTTGTTATCTCATTTCTGAAGGCTTCCCATTTTCCAGCTGTCCCTTTACCTGCGAACATCTGCCCCCCAATCTGCTTTCAAACGTTCTTGCCGAATACCGTCAAAATTGGCCTTTCTCCATTTTAGAACTTCAACTTTTAGATCTGGTCTATCCTTTTCCATCACTATTTTAAATCTAATAGAATCATGGTCACTGGCCCCAAAGTGCTCCCCTACTGACACCTCAGTCACCTGCCCTGCCTTATTTCCTAAGAGTAGGTCAAGTTTTGCACCTTCTCTAGTAGGTACATCCACATAATAAATCAGAAAATTGTCTTGTACACACTTAAGAAATTCCTCTCCATTTAAACCTTTAACACTATGGCAGTCCCAGTTGATGGTTGGAAAGTTAAAATCCCCTGCCATAACCACCCTATTATTCTTACAGATAGCTGAGATCTCCTTACAAGTTTGTTTCTTAATTTCCCTCTGACTATTGGGGGGTCTACAATGGAAGTTGTTGATTCAATGCAATAGAGCCAGGTTCTTGCATGGATTCTATGTTTGCTTGCCTCCTCTGTCACCTTCAACAGGCCATCCTTGGTCAGGCCGAGGGCCTTCGTATATCATCCAGAGGAAAAAGGCCATCCCTTCTTTCCCTGATGGCCTGGAGAAGCATCTGTAGGCTGAATCTCACTGAACCATGGGGCTGTTCCATTGTGACAATATGGATAGGATTTTGTTATGTCTATGTCAGCCTTGTAGATAAAAATGTAGAAACTAAGTGTTGAAGCATTTGTCTTCAAGTCTGCTCTAATGTTCAACAAGTGGAAGATTGATATTGGCCCAGCAATTCTATCACTGCTAAGGATGCTAATATATGATCTATAATTCTAAAATCCTCAGCCATGTTTTGAAATTCCTCCAACTCCTCATCCCTCCCTTTTTCTGTGACCTACATCAATCTTACAAGCTTTTGATGTCTCTCCACTCTTCCATTCCTGAATTTAATCAGTCCCTGTTTAGAGACTGTACTTTCAGCTTCCGAGGATCTAAACTCTGGAATTACTTTCGATAACCATTCTGCCCCTCTTTCCTCCTTTTCTGTAGAGACACCCATAGTGCCGTTTGGAATTCTCTTCCTGGTAGCTCTGTATGTGTACCTACACCATACCACACTGGTTCAAAAAGGCAACACTCCATCACCTTCACCAGGGAAATTAGAGATCAGAAATAAGTAAAATCACATCACGTTAACTAGCGAGGGTCCAACTACAAATTTATGTTAAATGGAACTTCAAGATTACTAAGAAACCCGATGAAACCCAGTTTGAAAACACAATGACATTATGTGAAGAACATTTCTATTTTTCAATTTGTTCACACATTAAAATGACCTGACTTTGTACAATAAAAGGCATTGAAAAGTGTTGGAGGTTAGTTTGGGAAAATGTGAGTAATCTTTTTCTGTTTAGCATGCAGACTTTGTACAAGTCCGTCATTGCGCCATTGCAGTCAAACATCTTTTATCTTTCCATGCTGCAGTGCAAAATCTAAAAGCATTTCAATCAGCTTTGTGACTCTAGCTAAGGTGACAGTTAGATTAGTGATTTGGTACTCATTGGACATCCTAGGGTTATCAGGTTGATAATCCTCCTTGGCTATTCACCTTATCTATGCTCCTCATGTTTTTATAAACTTCTAGAAAATCACCCCTCAGCCTCTGACGCTCCAGGGAAAACAGCCCTAGTCTATTCAATGTTTCTCTATAGCTCAAACCTCCAACCCTGGCAACATCCTTGTAAACCTTTTCTGAACCCTTCCAAGTTTCACAGCATCCTTCCTATAACAGGGAGACCAGAATTGAACGCAGTATTCCAAAAGTAGCCTAATCAATGTCCTGTACAGCCAGAACATCACCTCCCAACTCCTGTACTCAATGCAGTCACCAATATAGGTAAGCATAACAAAACACTTTCTTCACTATCCTGTCTATGTGTGACTCTATTTGCAAGGAACTATGAACCTGCGCTCCAAGGTCTTCCTCAGGAAGTTCATTCCACACACAAACCACCTTCTGTGCAAAAATATTGCCTCATGTCTTTTTAAGTCTCTGTCCTCTCACCTTAAAAATGTGCTGAGTCTTGAAATTTCTCCATCCTAGGGAAAAGACAGCTATCATTAACTCTCCATACCTCTCATTATTTTATAAACATCTATCAAGTCGCCTCTTAACCTCCTACGCTCCAGCAAAAAAAAAGTCCTAGCACATCCAGCCTTTCTTTACAACTCAAAACGTCCATACCATATTGACTTCTCCCATCACTTTTTGTGGTTCAAGAGCACAGGAAGCTCACATGGTATATATTTTTTTAAATGGCATTTTTATCAATAGACAATAGACAATAGACAATAGATGCAGGAGTAGGCCATTCAGCCCTTCGAGCCTGCACCGCCATTCAATATGATCATGGCTGATCATTCCCAATCAGTATCCTGTTCCAGCCTTATCTCCATAACCCTTGACTCCACTATCTTTAGGAGCTCTATCCAATTCTTTCTTAAATGAATCCAGAGACTGGGCCTCCACTGTCCTCTGGGGCAGAGCATTCCACACAGCCACCACTCTCTGGATGAAGTAGTTTCTCCTCATCTCTGTCCTAAATGGTCTACCCCGTATTTTTAAGTTGTGTCCTCTGGTTCGGCACTCCCCCATCAGCGGAAATATGTTTCCTCCTGCCAGAGTGTCCAATCCTTTCATAATCCTATACGTTTCAATCAGATCCCCTCTCAGTCTTCTAAACTCAAGGGTATACAAGCCCAGTCGCTTCAGTCTTTCCGTGTAAGGCAATCCTGCCATTCCAGGAATTAACCTCGTGAACCTACGCTGCACTCCTTCAATAGCCAGAATGTCTTTCCTCAAATTTGGAGACCAGAACTGTACACAGTACTCCAGGTGTGGTCTCACCAGGGCCCTGTACAGCTGCAGAAGCACCTCTTTGCTTCTATACTCAATTGTTTAATCTATAATCAGTTGTTTAATCAATCAGGAACAAAATTCATTATCTTTTTGGGTCTTTTCAAAAGAGACATTATCTGCTGGCAGAGCAATGTGCTGCAGTGAACTAACAAGCAAGTTAGATTGTGAACTTAAGTTATGAGACTGGTTGTCAATCAACTACCATAAACATCAGTTTACCCAATTTAGTCAAAAGAAGGTACTCTACTTGATGAATGGGAGGTTTTTACAATTTTCCATTAAAACAGCCTTTTCATTAAATTCTTAATCATTCTACATCATAAGTTTTCTGATTATTTTCTCCCTTGTGTTGGAGATAATCTTAAGCTTTGCTTAACTATCAGTAGAAATATTGAAAGAAAAGAACTAAAGCAAAATTCTAGTTTAACTTTGAGTCTGAAATAAATTTTCTATTGGGGACAGCTAAGTTTTGTAAAAAATCACAACAAAATATTTGAATCATCATCAACTTTGTTTTGTATATCATGACAAGGAAATATTTAAGCTGAAAATCTTTCATCTTTTAAAAATAATCACTTCATAATACACGTAAAGCAGTTTGTTATGTAGGAAGTGACAGGATATATTTTACATAATGTGTTTAAGATTATCACAATCACGACAGCAAAGTTCTTAAAATATCTAAGTCAGTGATGTCGCAGTCAACTGCTTTAGATATTTGAGTTCTATAGTGTTATCATTAACTGGTAAAGTACTTGTTTATCTTCCATTACAATTTGTACAGTTTTAAACCATTAAGAAGAGGAGCATAATTGCTGACAAGCCTGGACCACTGCAGAAATCACTTCCTTGTTGACAGCAATTTTTCTCCTCGACCTAAATGTCACAGATTTCTGATTTGTGCAGATCTGTTATGGACTCATCAGTTGATTTACTGCACCTGTCACCTGTGTGCTAGTATTCTACTCAGGATCAATTTACATAACCTCATTTAATGGTTCACAAATCATGCCCATTAAGCCAAGCTAACAGGAGCTGAGGGTTCTAATTTACTCTGCCTTTCACAGCAGGAAATTGGGAGGCTGGAGTCTGTGGATAAAGAAGCAGGTCTTGGCTTTGATTGTTGATTGTGATGGTAAATGTATGGATGATTAGAACAGATTTTCACTTTATTGATTTCCTGCCAAAATACAGCATGTTATAATGCAAAAGGAGGCCGTTTGCCAGCAATGATAAAGTGACAGTTGTATACTTGCTCCAAGTCAAGATGATACTTGGAGCAACATAAAATGACAAATACTGAAAACATTAACAAACTGGCACTTTTGTTTTCCATAATTGTTGGAAATATGCATGAAAATAACAGTACAATGAGTCGATACTTTATAAAGTTGAATAATTCTTTGACTGCAGTTATATTCCTGTCCTGATATTTCAACTAGCAAAGCCCCTTTTTATTGCGTGTGTGTGATTAAAGAGCTCTGGATATATATGCCTACACACACATTCGTGGTTCGACATCCAGTTTGTATAGAACAAATGTCCGTGTCCTCAAAGTGTTTTATAAAAAGGCTGCTTAGGTTTCTGATGTGTCAGGTGCTCCAATAGGCATCCAAGCACTAGTTATACCCCATTTGTTGTCAAGCCCAAGCAGTGTGATACAGCTTCCTCAGTGGGCTGTCAGATTGTTAGGTTCTGGAGGTAGATAGTGATTGAAGTCTTGTCATCACTGAAATGTTAGCAATAGAAGAATAACTGTAACCAAAACTATCTTCATTCCACATTGCTTTTGCAAAGAAGTTGTCATTCATTTAATTGTATTGAAATCACAGATTTAGGTCAACACATTTTTCATTTTAAAATCATAATCTACGGCAACTGTGTTAGCTAACATATTCATGTAGAAAAAAAATCACTTTTTTGTAAAAACTTGCAAAATAATTTGCAACCTAATACATTTTTATTTTGACCATACTCTACTGAGCCTTTAAAAAAATACAGTTGAGACAAGGTGACTAATGACAGTGAGCAACATTTTATCAGTTTGACCATTGCTCCAATTTGACTCACAATTACAAAATTACATGAACTATCATCATTAGTGCTCTAAACAATTCATATAGCTCTTATGTGATGATTGGATTTCCCTTTTGAATTAAATGCTTTTATTTATAAATCCTTTAAACTTTCCTTGATATTAAGGTATTGTCACACTTGATGAATTATTGTAAGCATGTCACCACATAGTGGAAGTCAAGTACAATTGAATGATACTCAGTTAGAATTAGATTTGGCATGATATTCTAAAAAAAGGGCTCAATTCAGAGTTTCCACTTGCTTCTGTTAAACTTGTCACTTGTAGGTGCTAGAGTGCTTGTTGTGTTAGTTTAATTAGTCAACAAATTGTTCGCTACTTGATTGCATGGTTGATCACATTCTTGATGGAGATATTAACAAGTGACAAGAGTCTCTTACACCACGGTCTAAAAAGATAAGCTCTTCTATATTATTCCATTTGGCACTGCCAATGTTTATTAGATCATGTGCCTCACATGCAGCATGCCTACAAGTGAGAGGCAAGAAAAAATTCACAGGCTTATGCTTGTCGGAGTCTAAAGGGAAGGTCACTGAGCAATTGGTGTGCGAAGAGTGCAAATAAGATAAGTGTTTGCTCCTACGATGCCTTAGAAATTCATTATTTGCTACAGTTCCTTCAGATATCCCTTTGAGCTATTTCACTTAAGGATAATTTATGGCAAGAACAGAGTGGTTCTTGAAAGTACTATAGCAACTGGAGCTGAATGCTTAGTCTACAGGCCGCATACACAGCCAAGAATGGCCTGCAAATTGCTTGTATTTGTATTCAAAATAAAAAAAAAGATGAAAACAAAATTGCTTTAATATTCTATGAAATTAATGGGTTTACTTCAATATAAATACTATAGTTAATTTACCATCACTTTCTGTTTTGCTGGTACAAATTACTATGTTAATAAAACTCTCTGTAGGGCTGTTGAATGAGAATCATCGAGTCAGACTTCACAAAAGGATTTCTCTATTCATGTTTTGGCAAGACTAACAACAAAAGGGAGTGGATCCTTTTCATGTTATAGTTTTTCAAAAGTATCTGTGATGAGCTCACAAAGACATAGATTTTTGTTTTTAGCATTCCTCTCTTTAAATTCAATGAATTCAATTAATCACCAACATTTGCTGCAGATACAGTTTATGAAACAGAAACATCTTTTTCAGAATTTTTATTTCCATTTAAATTTAAAATATGCAGGATATAATTTAGATTCCGTGCACAATATTTTACAAATTTTGGTACATGCATTTTTTAAAATTCGGCTCACTCCAGGGCCCCAGAAAAGCACAGCATTTGGTTGAGTTATATCTTGGCTAAAACACTTTATGAAATCTGCTGTGCCGTCTTATTGTGCGCCAAAGGCTCATGCTAAGTACTTTTGAAGTTTTATGATATTCTTCTGCAGTTTGTTCTTTAGTAGATTTCATTTGAAACAGATCAATTTTTTTTGGTAGCAAATATTTTTTTGTTTGAATAGGCAATGTTTATTGACATTATGAAAATAGCACAGCAGTTTTTTAATTTTACATAATCACATTTTTAGAAAGCATTTGAAGATCTTTGCAAATCAGTTTTAAAATAATCTTGTCCTAAGCAGAAATCTCAGTTTTCCTTTTCTTGTCAGGGAATTGACAACAGAAAGAAATAAACTGTCATTCTTTTCCCTTGTGCAGTTTGATAGCCAGACGCTGCCAGTTGTTGCTAGGGTAGTCATGCTGTTAAATTAGGTTTAATGAACAAGTAATTGCTTTATATATAGTGAACAGTTTCAAAGAAAACAAGGATTCTAATTGATTTGCAATTTGTTTGGCACATTGCATTGTCCAGTGTACTATTGATTAGTCTTCTGTATTTCACACTGCATGTGTTTCTCTTTATTAAGGGAATAACAGGTTACTGATTACTTTCCTCCTGGGTTTAATGTAGCAGTTAATGTCTACTTTGTTCCTGTGTCATGTTGCAGGGCAGGCACGAATAATATGCGAGTGGGTGGCCCTTTGCCACTAAAGTTCCCCACTGGTGTGAGCTGTGTATTCCATGGCATGTTGAAAGGAAGATCACTGAAAAGGGTTAGAATAGCAAGAGTCACAGGTTATGGCCTGTACAAGACCAGCACAGGACTGCAAACTTAGCTTTTCACATAGGGTATCAGTGCAACATGCTATTAGTAAACTTTTTTTTATTGCAGTGGCATAATTTGCAGACATATGTTAAAAGAAAATAATCGGAAACACCAGGAGAAAATATATTCTCAATTAATATACAAAATTAATATATATTGTTAACATGTCAAATGTAAAAATTATATTTAATAATCTGAGTAATTTTAATTTAATATTCTAAAGCTGAATATTTGAACCTCAAAGAAAAATCACTATAGAAATTGCTTTCAATATATTTTTGGGAATAGAATGGTTGGATTCAAGTGCCTGTTGAACGTATGAAATTATTGCTTAATCTTGAAAGAGATGCAAAAGAAATATCTGAATGAAAATAACTAATTGTGTGGAACAATAGCTACCAAATACAATGATTAGATGAAGCAAACTGTAGTCTGTGAACATTGATTTGCACGTTAGCTAATTGTTAATTTTAGCAAATGCTATGGCTAATTACTGTGGCACACATCGGCTATTAGCATGACACCCTACCACCTGCTTTTCCTATGAGCGGATTTCACCATTGCTGGCAGTAAAGCAAGTGGTACAATTATTGGCTATCAGTGGAGCAATTTTTCAGCTATTCTTTTGTGTGAACTGAATAAAACATAATGACATATTTTATTAGAGGGCAAATAGCCATTTGTCACTGACAGGAGGTCCATGTTAGAGAGACACAAAGTAAAGTTATCCTTGGTAGTGGAGATTTAAAGACCTCATGCAAATTCAATATGTTTATTTTTTTATGTATATACGTATGTATATATTGATGACTCCAGTCAACTACTCTAAAATATATTCTCAGCTTTATTTTCTCATACTTATACAGATAATGCAAAACTAAGTCTTAATCAAAATTCCTTTGGGAAAATTTTTAATGTAGAATTACGTGTTTGAAAATCATTAATGACTATGCAGGAAATGTCTACTACTGAGAGAACATATCAGACTGAATTGCTTTATACTCAAATATGACTACATAACTCTCAAAAGCAAAAACTATAAAATCTAAAAGACCCATAAAAGCCTACATTGTTTGCAAAATACAAATTAAATTGCATTGAAGTTCACTATGACTATTCACACTTGAAAATTAAAAGGCAAGCTAAGTTCACAGATATTACAATTAGCTTCTTCATACAGCGTAAGAATAGAACACAGAGATTGTTTTGCATGTTTCAGTGGATTTAGTCAGTTTAATTGACCAGAAAAAATCCAATAAGTCCATGCGTGGGGCATGTAATACACACCAGTCATTGCTTTCAGAGATAAAATCAATGGAGCTCCAGCGATATAAAATTCAGATTTGTCAATTGTTTTTCTTGTCTGGAAGAACACAAACCATTTTGTACATAGTTGACTAGAAATTTAATGTAAACATGACATAGCAGCCATAAGAAATAAAAGGTCAGTTTTTAAAATAGTAATTGTTAAGTAAATGCTTATTCCTATTTATTTATTTGACAATAATACATAGTTGTATATCAGAATTAAATTCTATGAAGACAGAGTACATTGAAAATTTTAATCACTAGAGAAAAACATTAGATATCATTATTAAAGAAAAAGATTGTCAAGAATAAAAAGTTGTCAAACATTGTATTATTTCTGAAATATGGCTACATTTCTCCACCACTGAGGCTAGGAAAAATAAACTAAAATACTTGAAGATTTTGTTACTACACCAGAGAATCGGTGGTAATAGATGTATGCAGTTTTACTACTAGCAAAGATAATTCCAAAGTATTTGCTATTTTCTATCAAGGATAGATGTTTTAATTTCACAATTATGGCAGAATTTAGTTGTTGTACAAATAATAAGGACTGTAAATAAAAAAAGGACATTGCTTCCTATAGCTACAATTTCATTTTATTTGCAGTGTTATGTAAAATTCAATTCCAACCTAAAATGCTTCATTGTGGAATTAAATAAATTTATTCCATCAATATATCATTCACTTTGTAGTGAGTAACAATTATCAAACTGATCCATAAACATGAACATTTCTACTACCAGGGCAAAGGAAATTACTATCTCCATGGGACAGCCTATCTTTTTAAGTATTTACCCCATTCACAAAAGACTTTAGTTATTATTACTGCAATAAACCTACTCAAATACCATGTAGTTTTCTCACTAAGACTAAATAATATTTCTATATGTTCACAAACAAAATGGCAACATCATCCAGTTTATGCTGTACTTAGGTATAAATGACAATATATTAAATAAATAAAATGTGTACAACACAATTTTCAATAGGAAACACTTATGATTAGTGTCTTTTTTCTCTTCAATTTTCTTATATTTTAACTCTTTTCCACCTAATGTAATCAATATATTATAACACTTTGTTTCTCAAAAATTAAACAAAACTTTAATTTACCTATTCCCTTTCTAAATTAGAAGGGACAGAAACTTTTAAAGAATGACTTTTTTGACACATAAAAAAGATCATCAAAGCAGAAGCCATCAATTTAATCTTTAGTATCAAATTCAGAGGCCCTGCTACATGCAAGAAAAATACACTCATGATAGGATGGATGTTCATTTATCACTATTCCTGACCATTACTGGAGGCTTATTCTTAATGTTTTTCATCTTCTATTGCTATTTACATTAAAAATCTAAATACCTCAGTTAAACTGCAGTGTTTCAGTGTACAGCATCTCATATGAGATTTCACAGTTCATATTTTTTCTTATATAGAAAAATGTTGGAAATATAATCGTAGCATGACCAATTTTTTTTATTAATCTAACATATTTAATCAATTGTATTTGTAACATCCAATAGGTGAGACTGTACATCATCTCATTTTGTAAACATTAACTTTCAATTGCATATATTGAGCAATTTTCAAACTTTTACCCTCATCAATACAAAATAACTTGGCATTCGGAACATGAGTACTTAGGTACTATAATATCTGTTTTAATACGATTAAACACTAAAAGTCTCCTCAAATGGTACACTCATTTTTTAAAGTTAAAAATCAAACAACACCAGGTTATAGTCCAACAGGTTTAATTGGAAGCACACTAGCTTTCGGAGTGCCACAGCCACCTGATGAAGGAGCAGTGCTCCGAAAGCTAGTATTTCCAAATAAACCTGTTGGACTATAACCTGGTGTTGTGTGATTTTTAAACTTTGTACATCCCAGTCCAACACCGGTATCTCCAAATCATTCTTATTTTGAAAATAGATCTAAATGATGGTGAAATAGTTAATGCGTGGCAGTTTTACAACTGTGGAACTATAGTAACTTCAAAAGTCTGCACAAATGCAGTTAAATACAAAAATCCAGAAGTTGCTGTCAAGTGATTCCATACGACTCTATATCATACATCATATGCTTTTGAAGGCCTTGTCTCATCAGCAAGTGAGAGAGTTGGTCAAGGATAGAAAGGTGCAAATAGAGTTCAACAAGAACTGCAGTATCAGCAAAAGGAAGAGGAACAGATCTTTGAGGAGTTGTGGGAGAAGGACCAACTTGCCAAAGAGGAGCGGGTAGAAAATTAAATGAAAGAGAAGCATTAGAAACAGCAAGTCGTCCTGGCTGGACTACTGGAAAAAAATGGTAGAAATGAATGCTAAATGCATGGATCAGAAACAGCTGATTAAAAAAAAAGAGGCAAATGACTGAGCAGAGTTTCATGATATTTCACTTCCTTCTTTCTCTTGTTCTTAGCTCAATTATCTGAGATGCTAATTCTCTAACTTAATTTCTAATTCTCAAATTCTTTTGTTCTTCATGTCAATTTGTTTCTTTCCTTGCATTCAAGGTGGTGGCTTAGAAATTTAGTTTGGGCACATTGGAATTGTGGCTTACAGTCCTTTTGTTATATTGAATTATGAAGCCCATACCTTGAAAATTTTTGCTGCCAAATTCCTAGGCCAGTTGCTCCTTTCAGAATACAGTCCATGGATACTGGGTGAACTTTGTTACCTCACCTTAGTAATTTTCATTAAAGACAATTTGACTATTTGAAATATCTATTCCACGTGCATGGTTTTCTGGCTTGATAACATACAGAAATGAATCCATAGCTATGCCTTCCCTTACCTAATTCAGATACGGTGAATATTTTTGCATTACTGCCTTGCTACAGTTAGCTAATTCAGTACAGATCAGGAACTGGACCTCAGATTTTCTGGATTTATCTGACATTATTATTCAGGGTAATCTTATGTATCTTTTACAAAGCAATTTTTATATTTTTAATATCTTGAGCCCTAAAGGAAGATTTTTTTGTTAGACTTGCTGTGTATTTTTATTTGAGCTTTCGTCCATAAATAAAGGAACATGATTTTGTTAAGTATAAGAAATTTATCAACAAGAAACATTTCCACTCACTGTAAATCTGACAAATTGAGGACAATTTACAGCACAGAAACAGATCAGTCAACTTTAAAGGTGAATGTTGCTGCTTTCATTTTCCATAAATATCCTCATTCTTTGATGCTTGTAAGTCATTGCGAGTTTCAAACAACTATTTTGAGAATGAGGTATACTTCAGTGCTAAAAAGAGATTTTGTAGAAGACTTTTGTCTTCTTCAAACTACAGGACAGTTAAAGTCTGACTGCTAAGGGAGCCTGAATTCAAGTGTCACTTAAAAGTGGAACTAAGTTCATGGATTGAATCTTAACAAATACTGACTTAGTTTCATTTTTATCAATTCTTGCAAAGTTTCTCTCCATGATCCTAGCAAGCTTTCCTGTGTGATCATCCCAACCTTGCCGCATTAACTAGGTACCACATCCCTATGGCACCACACTCATCCAATTCTCCCTCTCACTGTAGCTTGATCAGTCCTTTGCCTCATCTCATCTTACAATGCTCTTTCAAGTACTGCTGCCCCAATGTCACTGTAGCCCAGAATGTTATCATGGTTCAATGTGGAACCATCAAATACAGGAAAGCTTTCAACACTACACACCATTTGCTTTCATTCACCAACCCTCAAAGTGAACAGAATTCAGATAAATAGAAGCTTTCAAGCACTAACAATTTTAGTTATTGAATGATCACTGCACCAGCTGTCTTTTACCAAAAGAAGAGTCTGGCTTGTAGTACCTGACATTTCTGCACTCTATCATGGAGGTGTTCCTCCTGCTCAGTACCTTCCTCTTCCTCCTCTTCTGATAACTATTCCCATTCTTCCAGCTCATCGGCCTCCATCAAATCTTCTCTTGTGCTTACTCCGTTGTGCAGAGCACCCTTTGTCTGAATTGAACTGTAAATCAATGCCCCCTCTCCACCCCTCCCCTTTCCCCAAAACTACTAGCAGGCCCACCAGTGGAACCTCATCTGCAACAGGCCTATCATCCATTCTACCATTGAACAATGAGCATATTGTAAGTATGCTCCACTTCATTCAGTCCTGGAGTTATGTAACAGAATCATCAGCCTTGGTCACAGCTTCAGCGACCATCCTTGTCAGGCTTTTGATCCATTGATCGCAGCAGGAACATTTGAGTTCTCATGGTTTTAGTCATCATTGTAGACCCCAGGGATATGGTACACTTTAAGAAAATATAGAATCATAGAATTATACAGTACAGAAGTGTCTGTTCAGTCCATTGAGTCTTTAAATCTATACTATATCCACTTTCCATACTTGGCCCGTAGCCTTGAATGTTATGGTGTTTCAAGTGTTCATTGAAGTATTTTTTCCAAAGGTTATGAATTTTCCCACCTTTACTACTGTCGCAGGCATTGTATTCCATATCTCACCTTTGGGTGAAAAAAATACTTCCTGAAATCCACTCTAAATCTCCTGTCTTTCACCTTAAAATTCTGCCCCCTTGTTAGTGACCCTCAGCTAAGGGGAGCAGCTGCTTTTCATCCACACCGTCTATGCCCTTATAATTTTATACACCTCTATTAGGTCCCCTCACAGTCTTCTCTGTTCCAAAGAAAACCACTCAAGCTTATCCAACCTCTCTTCATAGCTAAACAGCTTCATCCTGGCCAACATACTGCTGCACCCCATCCAATGTAATCATATCCTTCCTATAAAGCATTGACCAGAACTGTACATGTTACACTGTGGTCTAACCAAAATCCTGTACATCTTCAACATAACCTCCCTGCTCTTATAGGCTGTTCAATGTCTCAAAGTCAAGTGTCCCTCATGCTGTCTTAACTATCCTTATTAACATGACCTCCCACTTTTGGGGATCTGTGGACAAGCACCCCAAGATCCCTCTTTTCCTCTGAGCTTCCTCATGGCCTGTTTTTCATTAAGTAATCTCTTGTTTTGTTACTTCTTTCAAAGTGTATTACCATATCAGGGTTAAATACCATCTGCCACAGATCTGCCATCTGACCAATCCATCTATATCTTCCTGTAACCTAAGACCTTCTTCCTCACTCATAAGACTAATCTTTAAATTACTGGCAAACTTACTTATAAAACCTTTTCTTCTATATCACATATATTTATCACAAACCATGAGGGACACCAGCACTGATACCATGGTCAGTTGGGCAACATGGTGGCTCAGTGGTTAACACTGCTGCCTCACAGTACCAGGTGACTGTCTGTGTGGAGTTTGCACATTTTCCCAGTGTCTGCGTGGGTTTCCTTCCGCCGTTCCAGTTTCGTCCCACAATCCAAAGATGTACAGGATAGGTGAATTGGCCATGCTAAATTGCCCACAGTGTTCAGAGATGTATAGGTTAGACGCATGAGTCAGGGAATGGGTCTGGGTGGGATACTCTTCAGAAAGTCAGTGTGGACATGTTGGGTTGAAGGGCCTGTTTCCACACAGTAGGGATTCTAATTCTATCAGCTTTGTGACTCCGGATGTCTCTTCTCAGAACACTGGCAATTACTTCTGTGTTGCAGAGATGAATATCTTCAATCTGCAATAATAAACACAAAGTCAAGAGTGCTTAAGACCAGTATTTGCATCCCTCAAATTTGGGCATTCTATGCATTTCATAAGTACGATAGTATGATTGCAAATGAGTGCGACCTACACTGCAAGTGCACGACTGTGCAATTGCCCTTGAAGGACAGTCTTGTATCGCTCAAGTGGAGCCTGTGTGTTGTGACTGTAAAAAACATGTCTTCTTATTTCACTGTATTTTTGATTGTAGATTGAAATGAGAAAAGTGTCTTAAAAACCAATGATTTCTAAAGTAGAACTGCATGCTTGTGAAAGCAAGTAATCAAGGCAAACACTGATTAAAGATAGTCAACATGACTTTATGTATGGAAAATCATGTCTCACTAACTTGACTGAGTTTTTTTTTGAAGAAGTGACAAAGAAGATTGAAGTCCGAGCAGAGGATGTTGTCTATCTAGACTTCAGCAAAACATGTGACAAAGTTCCACAGGGTGGACAAGTTAGCAAGGTTAGATCACATGGAATCCAGGGAGAACTACCCTTTGGATATAAAATTGGCTTGACTACAGGAGACAGAGGGTTGTGGTGGAGAGTGCTTTTCAAAATAGAAGCCTGTGACCAATGGTGTGCTGTCTGGATCAATACTGGTTCCTTGCTTTTCGTCATTTACATAAATGATATGGATGTGAATATAGGAGATATGGTTAGTAAGTTTGAGGATGCCACCAAAATCGATGGTGCTGTGGACAGTGAAGAAGGTTATCTCAGAGTACAACGGGACCTTAATCAAATGGGTCAAAGGTCCAAAGAGTGGCAGATGAAGTTTAATTTAGTTAAATATGAGGTATTACATTTTGATTGGGCAAATAAGGGAAGGACTTATACATTAATGGCAGGTCCTGGGGAGTGTTGCTGAACAAAGAGACCATGGGGTGCAGGTTCATAGTTCCTTAAAAGTTGAGGCTCAGGTAGATAGGATAGTGAAGGCAGCATTTGGTACACTTGCCTTTATTGTCAGTGCATTGAGTATAGGAGGTGGGATGTCATGTTGCAGCTGTACAAGGCATTGGCTAGGCCACTTTTGTAATACTGTGTTCAATTCTGGCTTTCCTGCTCTAGGAAAGTTGTTGTTAAACTTGAAAGGGTTCAGAAAAGACTTCCAAGGATGTTGCCAGGTTGGACGGTTTGACTTATAGTGAGAGGCTGAATAAGCTGGGGCTACTTTCCCTGGAGTGACAGAGCCAAGGGGTGATTTTATAGAGATTTATAAAATCATAAGGGCATGGCTAGAGTGAATAGCCAAGGTATTTTTTTTCCCTGGGTAGGGGAGTGCAAAACTAGAGGGCATAGGTTCAAGGTGCAAGGGGAAAGATTTAAAAGGGACCTAAGAGGCAACCTTTTCACAAACAATGAAGTGAGCTGCCAGAGGAAGTGGAGACTGGTACAACATTTAAAACATATCTGGATGGGTACATGAACAGGAAGGGTTTAAAGAGATACAGGTACACCCCGCTTTTGAATGTCGTTTTACGCCAATTTGCTTTTACAAAAGGCCTACTTTCGTACCTGTTTTCACTAACTGAAAGAGGACTTCTGCTTTTTATGAAAAGAATGCGCACAGCAAAAGTGGCGCCCCAGGAACTACACTCAGCATCAAGCCATCATAGCTTTGAACTGTGTGTGTGAGCATCTGTGCTTTATCTCCATTTATTTTATGCATCCATTGGCAAAATGTGTCCTAAGGTTTCCTGTATCTCCCACCACCCCAACCTCCACCGGCCTTTCCTATTTGTCAGTGTTAATTTAGGTTTTATGTGTTATTTGACATGACGTGGTAGGTTATTTTCTGGGGCTGGAAATGCTCAAAAGATTTTCCCATATAGCTTGCTTCTTCACTTTACGCCATTTCGGTTTACGAATGGTTTCAGAGGAACGCTCTTCTTTCGGATAGTGGGGGACAACTGTATTCACCAAATGCTGGCAAATGGGACTAGATTAATTTAGGATAGCAGGACTGAATGGACAAGTTGGACCGAAGGGTCCATTACTGTGCTGTACAACTCTATGATTCTCCATGATTCTATACAGCATAGAAGAGGCTCTTCAGTTCATTAAGTCCAGACCGATCTATTTCCATCAGTCCCACCTCCTAACAGTTAGTCTATTGCCTTGAATGTTATGTCATTTGATTTTTAAATGTTGTAAGGTTTTCCATCTTTACGAGCATCCCAGGCAGTACATTCCAGATTTCCATCAGCTTCCGGTTGAATTTCTTTCCTCAGATCCACTGTAAACCTCATGTCCTTCACCTTAAAAAAAGCCCTAAAATTATTGTGTTTACTTAAGGAGAACAGCTGTTTCTTATCCCGCTTGTCCGTACCCTTAATATTTTTATATAACTCAATTAAGTGCCCACTCAGCCTTTGTATAGAAGCTCAGCACTGATAGAAGTACGGTTTATAAAGCTGCTTGGTAAACAAATAGGGGGTGCGTAGTTTGAAGGTGAACTGAAGCCAAGGGCTGTATACGAATGGAGCTTTGGATTCAGAACTTTTTAGAAGTCATTTGAATTAACATGAACATCCTCCTACACACTGTAATTTTAAAAACTCTGAAGAGTTACATCTTGTGAGTGAGCTGTAACTGGGTTTTTAGCTACTTGCTACATCATAATTACTATTGACCAGCTAGCTAGCCTTGAGAAATCTCTTGTTTTGCGTAATGTCATTTTTTTACACTATTGAAAGTTTTTTCTAATAATTAAAGCTATTACTTCATGGAGGTAATTATAATTTGGATTCTACATTATGTCCCAATCATTATTTTGCTCTTTGATCAACCCAAAAGTTTCATAAATTTTTTATTTCATTTTACTTTCTAGTTTGCTGCCCATGAAAATTTATCAATGTATTTGGCTTTCTACCCTACTTGATTATATCGCTATTTCTGACTATTGACATGGTCAATATTCCTTGTGACTGAGGTTTGTATATTCCATGGTTGGACATTGCATATGTTTCACATGCACGATTCTAATATTACTTATAAAGTCATAGAATCATAGAGATGTACAAAATGAAACAGATCTTTCTGACCAACTTATCCATGCCAACCAGATCTCCTAGCCTAATCTAGCCCCATTTGCCAGCACTTGGCCCAGATCTCTCTAAACTCTTCCTCTTCATATAGCCTTTTAAATGTTACAGTTGTACCAGCTTACTCTGGCAGCTCATTCCATACACACACTACTTTTCGCATGAACAGGTTACCCCTTGGGTCCCTTTTAGGTTTTTACCCTCTCACCCTCAACCTATGCCCTCTAATTTTGGACTCCCAGACCCCAGGGAAATGATCTTGTCTATTTACCCTATCCATACCCCTCATGATATTACAAGCCTCTATAAGGTCACCCCTCAGCCTCTGATGCTCCAGGGAAAACAGTCCCACCCTTTTCAGCCTCTACCTATAGCTCAAACCCTCCAACCCTGGCAACATCCTTGTAAATCTTTTATGAACCTTTCAAGTTTCACAACATCCTTCTGACAGGAGGGAGACCAGAACTGCACACAATATTCTAACCAAATGATCTAACCAATGTCCTGTATGTGAAAGTGCCTGATTAATCAATTGCCCATTGAAGGGCCTCCAACAAGTACAACCTGCATCGTCAGACTGAAAAAAAACCCACATACTCATCCCACTGCAGTTGTGGTCAGTGAAAGGGAATGGGGATACAATTTAATATGCTATATGTTTACATTGGTATAAGAAAAAGCAGTAAATACTTGTCTCCATTATTCCCTAAGTAGCATTCATCACAGTAATCAAGTTAACCCATATAGACAATTGATTAAAAACTGTTTATTTTACTTCCCTATCAAGAACATTGATTGATTTTATCAACTGTTTGATCTGCTGCACTTCCAAAGATTTCCATCAAGGTCGAAAAATATACTAACACTAAATGCACCTGATGTACACTGCTTTTTGAAAAGTTTTTAAAAGTATTTTGCCCCTACGGAGGAATCACTTTCAGTTGCCATTGTTTGCGATTGATCTATGAAAGAACAAAATAAAATTGCATTTACGCAGCAACTTTTACAATCTCGCAAAGTCTTTGTTGCAATAAAGTACTTTTGAAGTATAGTCCCTTTTATAATGCAGGGAATATGTTGTAAACAGCAAATATTCCTACAGTAAACTTCCACAAACACCAATTTGTTAGTAACACGATAATCTGTTTTGGCAATGTTGATTGAGGATTAACTAAGTAAACCAAGAAAACCTCCCCTCTTTTCTTTGTAAGAAGTGCTATGGAATTGTGTAATCATCTGGGAGAGTGGGCATATCTTTGGTTTAATGTCTCATCTCAAAGACAGTGCTCTGAATGTTCCCAAAAATAAGGTGCATCAATTTCAGGGAGTCTCACAGAGTATTTCTCTCTGCAAGCACCAGCAAGTTATCTCACACCTGCTCCATTGCCCACAGGAGTAAAGGTACACCACATCTCTATGGCAGTGCCTACCTGCTATCGTTTAGTTACCAGTGGGAAAAGTGTTTGCAGTTAGACAAAATGGGAGGGAAGAAAAAAGCGATTAAAAAAGTAAAGCTTCTGGGCATTGCACACGTAGCCTGGGTGGCACTTCTTTGTAAATAGAATATCACATTTATAAATACATGTGCACTTTAAATCATGTCTACTCGACTGTCATTGTAACATTAAAGAAGGCGCAAAGATGGGCCATCCTTAGTGCCACTACTCTTTCCCTAATGCCCATAGTCACATAACATCATTGTTGAATATGGGAGCATCATGTCATAAAGCCTTCACAAGGAAATCAACTCTATCCTCTTAATTAGCTTACAAGGTCTTGGATTGTTTTTACCAATTGTGGTCCACAGTTGCCATTTTAAAAAAGTCACCTGTGAATACTTCTTCTTCACAGACATGACTAAGTTAAATTTGTAATGACCAATGACAGTGGCAATATTGCTATAGTCAGGATTGTATTCAACATAGTTAGTCACTGCATGTAAATCACCTGCAGAATTCAGTGATTACAGATAATTTTAATCTGTTGTATCTAAGTGCCTGAACAATGTAAATACCTCTTAAAGGGGCCTCATATCACTCACAAGTAGAGCCCACATGCTCAGGGAATGAAAAAAAAACACAATCTGCGCACTGTGGATACGATACAGTTATTTTCATTTCTATTGCACACCTATGATTCACCAAGTCAGTTCTGGGCTCACCCACACCTTAAAGATCCTTTCTTCCTGGCACTCCCTACTGACCCCATCAGGTTTGCACTTCCACATGTCCTCACATAACTCTTTCTATTTAAGTTGTTCATCTCCCCACTTTATCCCGAGCCCCAGGCTAATAATTTGCCAATGACAAACATTGTTATTCATTTCCCTTATCAAAGTTGATGATACCCCACCCTTCAACGATCTATCATTTCCTACGATTGAATGTTGACATGCACCCTCTTCACTGTCATGGTCTCTTCTGCACCCCAGCATGTTGCTGCCATTTCCAACAATTGATTTCTCAAAGTTCCCCACTGCAGCAAAGATCCTCAAATAACACCCCCACCCAATGACTTCAGTGAACAGACCTCCAGGATTGACCATGGACCACTCCTCTGACCAATTTGGAAGAAAAATATCAAATGATCAGTTACTCGACCAACGGCTGATCTCTTTGCAGCTCCCCAACTAAGTTGCTGTTAATTTCAAAACTGGTTGCTCTGGACCTACTCTGTGAGGACTATTGGCCACTCCTCAAACTGTAATGATATGGAACCCCTGAACTGAATCCCCCAAATACCCGATTGATCATGTCCAAGCTCCTGGACTAATATTAGACAATGCTCTTGTCTGGGAGACAGTAAGGACCGCAGATGCTGGATGTCAGAGTCCATTGATGTGAAGCAGGAAGAGCACAGCATCTCAGCCAGCATCCATGGAGCAGGAAAGTCAACATTTCAGGCCGAAACCCTTCGTCAGGACTGGGAAGGGGGAGGGGAGCCTGGAGATGAATGGAGGGAACCGATTGGGGTTGGGGGATGGGTCGGTGGGATGGTGGTAGGTGGATGCAGGTACGGCATTATTGTGATTGTCAGCGGGAGGGGTGGAGCAGATAGGTGATTAGGAAGATGGACAGGTTAGAACAGGTCAGGGAGGTGAGGAGGAGTGGGGCTAGACATGAGATAAGGCTGGGGGAAGGAAAGACTTTGAAGCTGGCGAAGTTGATGTTAAGGCCACTACGCGATAATCTTCCCAGGCAAAACAAAGCGTTATTCCTCCAGTTTCCACTCGGACAGTGGAGGGGCCAAGGATGGACATATTGCCAGGGGAGTGAGAGGGGGAACGAAAGTAAATGGCAACTGGAGGGTCAAGTTGGTTAGTGTATGCAGACCGCAGATGCTCTGTGAACTGGTGCCCAAGTCTGCTTTTGCTCTCCCTGATATAAAGGAGACCACATCAGGAGCAACAGATGCAATAGATGAGGTTAGATTACATATAGGTGAATTGCTGTCAGATTTGGAAGGATTGTTTAGGGTCTTGGACAGAGGCGAGAGGGGAGGTGTGCGGACAGGTGTTGCACCTCTTCCAGTTGCAGGGAAAGGTACCTTGTGTGTTGGAGAAGTTGGTGGGGAGTGTAGTGTTGATGAGGGAAGTGCAGAGTGAGCTTTTCTGTGAAAAGCGGGGAAGGGTAAAGAAAGAAATATCTTTTTGGTGGCGAGATCTCATTGTAGGTGGCAGAAATGTTGGAGGATGATAATGTATTGGATTCAGAGGTTGGTGGGGTGGTATGTGAGGACTAAGTTCAGTATGTGGATGTACCTACTAGAGAAGGTGCAAAACTAGACCTACTCTCAGGAAATAAGGCAGGCCAGGTGACTGAGGTGTCAGTGGGGAGCACTTTGGGGCCAGTGATAGAAAAGGATAGACCAGATCTAAAAGTTGAAGTTCTAAATTGGAGAAAGGCCAATTTTGATGGTATTAGGCAAGAAATTTCGAAAACTGATTGGAGGCAGATCAGTAAAGTAAAGGGACGGCTGGAAAATGGGAAGCCTTCAGAAATGAGATAACAAGAATCCAGAGAAAGTATATTCCTGTCATGGTGAAAGGGAAGGCTGGTAGGTATAGGGAATGCTGGATGACTAAAGAAATTGAGGGTTTGGTTAAGAAAAAGAAGGAAGCATACGTCAGGTATAGACAGGATAGATCGAGTGAATCCTTAGAAGAGTATAAAGAAAGTAGGAGTGTACTTAAGAGGGAAATCAGGAGGGCAAAACGGGGATATGAGATAGCTTTGGCAAATAGAATTAAGGAGAATCCAAAGGGTTTTTACGAATATATTAAGGACAAAAGGGTAACTAGGGAGAGAATAGGGCCCCTCAAAGATCAGCAAGGTGGCCTTTGTGTGGAACCACAGAAAATGGGGGAAAATACTAAATGAATATTTTGCATCAATATTAACTGTGGAAAAGGATATGGAAGATATAGACTGTAGGGAAATAGATGGTGACATCTTGCAAAATGTCCAGATTACAGAAGAGGAAGTGCTGGATGTCTTAAAACGGTTAAAAGTAGATAAATCCCCAGGACCTGATCAGGTGTACCCGAGAACTCTGTGGGAAGCTAGACAAGTGATTGCTGGGCCTCTTGCTGAGATATTTGTAACGTCGATAGTCATAGGTGAGGTGCCGGAAGACTGGAGGTTGGCAAACGTGGTGCCACTGTTTATGAAGGGCAGCAAAGACAAGCCAGGGAACTATAGACCAGTGAGCCTGACCTCTGTGGTGGGCACCTTGTTGGAGGGAATCCTAAGGGACAGGATGTACATGTATTTGGAAAGGCAAGGACTGATTTGGGATAGTCAACATGGCTTTGTGCGTGGGAAATCATGTCTCACAAACTTGATTGAGTTTTTTGAAGAAGTAACAAAGAAGATTGATGAGAGCTAAGCAGTACTTGCGATCTATCTGGACTTCAGTAAGGCGTTCAACACGGTTTCCCATGGGAGACTGATTAGTAAGGTTAGATCTCATGGAATACAGGGAGAACCATCCATTTGGATACAGAACTGGCTGAAAGGTAGAAGACAGAGGGTGGTGGTGGACGGTTGTTTTTCAGACTGGAGGCCTGTGACTAGTGGAGTTCCACAAGGATCGGTGCTGGGCCCTCTACTTTTTGTCATTACATAAATAATTTGAATGCGAGCATAAGAGGTACAGTTAGCAAGCTTACAGATGACACCAAAATTGGAGGTGTAATGGACAGCGAAGAGGGTTACCTCAGATTACAACAGGATCTGGACCAGATGGGCCAATAGGCTGAGAAGTGGCAGATGGAGTTTATTTCAGATAAATGCAAGGTGCTGCATTTTGGGAAAGCAAATCTTAGCAGGACTTATACACTTAATCGTAAGGTCCTAGGAAGTGTTGCTGAACAAACAGACCTTGGAGTGCAGGTTCATAGCTCCTTGAAAGTAGAGTCGCAGGTAGATAGGATAGTGACAAAGGCGTTTGATATGCTTTCCTTTATTGGTCAGAGTATTGAGTACAAGAGTTGGGAGGTCATGTTGCAGCTGTACAGGACATTGGTTAGGCCACTGTTGGAATATTGCGTGCAATTCTGGTCTCCTTCCTATCGGAAAGATGTTGTGAAGCTTGAAAGGGTTCAGAAAAGATTTACAAGGATGTTGCCAGGGTTGGAGGATCTGAGCTACAGGGAAAGGCTGAATAGGCTGGGGCTGTTTTCCTTGGAGCGTCAGAGGCCAAGGAGTGACCTTATAGAGGTTTACAAAATTATGAGGGGCAGGAATAGGATAAATAGACAAAGTCTTTTCCCTGGGGTTGGGAGTCCAGAACTAGAGGGTACAGGTTTAGGGTGAGAGGGGAAAGATATAAAAGAGACCTAAGTGGCAACTGTTTCATGCAAAGGGTAGTACGTGTATAGAATGACCTGCCAGAGGATGTGGTGGAGGCTGGTACAATTGCAACATTTAAGAGGCATTTGGATGTGTATATGAATAGGAAGGGTTTGGAGGGATATGGGCTGGGTGCTGGCAGGTGGGACTAGATTGGATTGGGATATCTGGTCGGCATGGAAGGGTTGGACCGAAGGGTCTATTTCCATTCTGTGCATCTTTATGACTCTAAGTGAACTCTATCCTTGTTGGCGGGGAAAGAAAGTTTGAGGGCAGAAGTGCAGGAGAAGACGGAGATGCAGGTGACAGCATCTTAATTACTGAGGAGGGGAAACTACTGTCCCTAAATTAGGAGGATATCTGGGATGTCCTGGAGTGGAATGCCTCAGCCTGGCAGCAGATGCAGCGGATGTAGAGGAATTGAGAGCATGTCTGATCAATAGTTGCTCTTGACTAAAGAAAATTCCCTCCATATTTTATGATATGGCCATTTGGTGGAGCACATTCAGCGTATCTAGCACGTAAACCACCAGCACTTAGTGTAGCTGTAACATAGATATCATGCAGTACAGTATAGAACATGTCCACCCCCTTGATTGATCATGACTATTGACAAGCATGACAAGTTGCTGACTTTATGTTTGCATTAAAAAAGCAAGGCAAGACATAAGCATTATGAGCCTAAAGTTCTGAATGAGACAGCAATGCACAAAAAGACAAAGCAAGACATTGTCAAGTTGCTGTGAGCATCCAAGTAGGTACAATGTGAGTGAGCACCAAGACAACAAGCTAAGACTTTTCCAATGCATGAGATGGGTGCTTGTCTGTGTGCACAAGCAACCTGCCAGCATCATTGCAATGTAGGGTGTCAGTGAATTTCAAAGTGTATTATCAGTGAGTTTGGGATGGACCATGATGATGAGATGAGGTTGATACTGATCTAATGCCAACCTTCATGGATGGGGGAGATTGGGGGTGGGAGGGGAGAGATGGTTGCCCAAGGAGCATACCACAGAGATGTTGGGGAACACTGGCCAAGATGGGGCCCCAAGAAGATGCCAATGAGTTGCAGCTCAGACCTTCACTTCAGGAATTGTTGCGATCTAGCTTCTTTCTGCTGCCTGGGAAAATAACACTCACATATAAATAAGGTGAGATTAAGTAATGATGACATGTTAATATGTGCAAATAAGCCCTCACTGCTCATTATTGGGAGTTTCACTAGTTGTGAAAACCTTGGGCAGAAAATCAGACAAATTTACTCACTTTTCATTTTTGACCCATGGTCAGTCCTGAGGTCTCATTTTTTTTGTTCTGGCCATGTTTTCCCACTAATTCACCATTGCTCCTGTCATTCAGGATTCAGGAAAATTCCACCCATTATCTCTGACAAGCAACGCTCGGAGTGTATATTTTGTGGCTAATAGTGTTCAAATTGCATAGTTTCTTCTTTAATCTGTTCTAAGGCTTAGATTGGATTCAAACTGCACATATCAAAACTAATCTATGGTAATTCATTGCATTTCTCATTGGTGTCTGATCAATATAAATTTGGTTCACTGATTAACTTTGTGCTGAAATCTTTACTGTTGTTGATTAGGTGAGCTATGCTGATCAATACTTTAAATACTGACCAGTAAACAGCTAGTTAAACAGCTGTCTCATTCTTCTCCCAGTGCGCTGTTCTGAATGTTAATGTTTTTAGTATTCATCCCAGTTTTGATCTGTTTTGGGGGCTAGATCTGGCACATTGAACAAAATGGAATTCACTTCTGACAATTTAAATTGTTGAGTCACTGTTATAATGACTATTTAAGTCACAGTATATATGGAGCACAACTTGTATTCATAAGTGAGTAATGCAATGTCAAGAAATCTATCTCGGTAAAAACAATGACTGCAGATGCTGGAAACCAGATTCTGGATTCGTGGTGCTGGAAGAGCACAGCAGTTCAATAATAAAATGCTTAAACTGGCTTCCATTTTAATTATACTTTACTTATTTGAGTAAATTTAAGGAGATGGGAGGTAAGATAGTTAAAAAGTGTTCAGATTGGTGGGCAAGTAAACTAAATATCAGTTCCATACACTAATGCATGTAGCATAAGAAATAAAACAAATGCATGTCAATCTAAAATGCAGCTCAAAGAGTTCAACACTGTGGCCATTATCAAGAACTGGCCATAAACTTGGATGATTTAGCAGTGAACAATCCAGACCACAGGACATTTAGATTGTTGAAGGAAATTAGGAAACTAGCAATACTGATAAACCACAATGATAGCAGCAACAAGATGGAGTTTAAGTAAAGATGATTAAGCAGTGGAAATCTTTATGGGGAACATCACAAACAGCAAAAAGTTCAAGATATGGTATTTGAAATGAGATGTTAAGCCAAAGCCATGCTCCTTCTCCCATGCAAATGCAACAATGCCAATGCACTGGTTTTTCAGGTGTTCTGGCCAATACTTATATCAAAACTAACACCACTAGAACAGGTTGTCTGATCATTTATCCAATACAGTCTATGAGAATTAATTATGTGTACATTTGCTGTTGTTCTCAGTACATTAAATGATGTACATATTTTCAACACTCAAATAGAAGTGATTCGGTTGGGGATTTATAAATGGACATCAAGAATGTAACAATAAAAATAATTCAGTTATAATGGGAGATGTTAATTTTCACAGATTGAGAAAAGCAGATTAAAGGCAATAACTTCGGGATATATTTGAGGTGATGTATGAGAACACTAGCCCAGAACCTGCATAATAAAAATAGTAAAAATATTAGCACTCATTGTAATTACATTGTGAAACTGACAATGTCTATCATTTGCACATGTCCAGTTAAATGTGGAAAATCAAATGTTCCACCACAGGGTAAACCGTTGAGGTTCTCACAGATAAAAAAAAAATTAGAAATCACTGGAGTATTGCTGCAACATTTCTGATAAAGGAAAAAATTCTCATTACTGAAACATAACTAAGCTTTTAAATGGTGTATTAAATAATAAAAACTAATGAAACTTTAAGATCATAGAAACTTAATTTAATATTTGTGCAATGTTGAAATGTTTAATTATAAAAAAAAGGTCAACAGTTAATCAATTAAAGTAACTTCTAAATTTATGAAATCACAGCTTCTATGTTCTGATCTTTGTTTTCTGGAATATTATATGTTAGTGAGATTCAATACTTTTTATTTTCTACTTTACTTGCTAGACAATCAGCAAGATTGTATGGAATGGTGAAACAAGCTCAAAATCTTGGATGGGCTGCATGTGTTCCTGTTTCTTTTTTCCCTATGGCTTACTGGCTGTGAGAATTCTTTAATCTTATCGTGCGTAAAGGCATCAATGTCACGGATGCACAAAGATGTCATTGACTTAATGGGAGATGCAAGTTAATTATGAAAAGAATTAAAATCCATATTGAAGAGATGGTGAGATCTTGGTGGGAAACAAGGGGGTAAGGCTACATTAGATGTACTGATAAATAATATCAGAATTAGTTAGCCACATCAAATTTTCTTGTAAATAGTGGCCATGATATGATTAGATTTGAAATTAGGTTTGACAAAGAGTGGAGGGGTCTCAGACAAAAGTTTTAGATTCTGTCAAGGCACGCTATGTGGTAATGAGCAACGAATCAGCCATAACAATCTGGCCTGAAGTTTTACCAGGTGAACTTACAGACAAAAGTTCAAAAGTGTAATGAGACTATGCAGAAGTAGCACATACCTGTAAAAATCAAAAACTCCACATGCATAGTTAAACAGCCATGGCCAATAAATGAGGTAAAACCAATGACAATCTAAAAAAATAGGCTTGCAGACATGCAATCCAAAATAGATGGAAAACCTAAAAATGGATGCAAAGATGTGCAAAATTGAATAGGATAAAAAGAAGCCTTGTAAAGCATACTAAAGCTAACAGCAAGAGATTTTACTAATATACCAAGATGTTGTGTGGACACATTAAAAACAGATTCAAACAAGGATTTAATGGACAATATGGAAATGACAAACATGCTGAATTGATCATTTTTAATCCATTTTCTCAGTTAAGCAAAAGAACAAAAGTTTGATGTATAAGAGAATTCCAAATAATTCAGTGGGAAAGTTTAGTGGATTTAATATAACTTTCAAAAAGGTGATGGAGAAAATAACAAGTCTGATCAAAGAAGTAGTGCACATTTGTCCAAATGCTGAATCACTCTGATGCAGAACATAATACAGTGAACAGTAGGTAATACCTGATTAATTCATTATTGAGGAGGTATCAAGTTTTTGAGGAGGTAGATGAGGAATTCCCCATAGACATTTCTATATGGGCTTCCTGAAGACATTTAGTAAGGTTCATCACAAGAGATTTCTAACAAAACTGAAAGCATGAAATTGATGGTAAACCCATGGAATGGGTTGTTAATTGATTAGAATCCAGACAGTAGCAATAGAAGGTACATTCTCTGACAGGATGAAGAAACGTGACAGGATGTGATATTCCAAACGGATGTGTACTTGGTCACCTATAAGAATAAAAATCACACAATACTAGGTTATGGTCCAACAGGTTTATTTGGAAGCACGAGCTTTCAGAGAGCCGCTCCTTCGTCAACAACCTGTTGGACTATAATCTAGTGTTGTGTGATTTTTAACTTTGTCCACCCCAGTCCAACACTGGCACTTCCAAGTCACATCCATAAGAATAACCAAGTTAAAGAAATAAAGAGTTATAAATCTAAGTTTTCAGATAGCATTAAGAGTTCTGAATTAAACAGGTAGGCATTGGGTGTTACTAAGGATCAAAGATACGGTTGGAATAAACTATGTCACATGAGGGTCATAATTGGTATTTTTGAGTCATTGAGGAAAGGTTTCCTGGTCACTAGGGTGATGATGAAAGTAGTAAGGAGCTGCATTTGGATGGTCTTCTGGAGCACACCTCCAGCTGTAGAATTTCTTCACCTAGGCTCTCATCACAGGAGGTGCCACCAGTTCCCACAGCAGACTGGGGACCATCGAACTGAAGACTCCATGTTCAAAGGGCACTGTTGACAAGAAATACAACCCAGGCATCATCAAGCCACCTACAGAAGTTTCTCCACAGTTGAGAAGCCTGCCTAATTGGTGTGTCTGAAGTTTTATTTTAAGCTCAACTCACCAAAGACATCTCCACGTTGAACTAACCTCTTGATCTTGTACTTGCCTTACCAGTGTCCATCTCTTTTTTCGGTGGGGCTGTTGAAGCTTCAGACCTGCTAACTGGAAGCCAAGCATTGAGGCAGCCACAATTGGGAAGATCCTTCCACTAAATTAACTGTTAGCAAGCGTACACTTGAGAATTCCAGTTGGTTCCATCATCAGGATCCCAAAGTCCATAAGAAAAGTTTGCCCATTAATCTTAGAACTGAGAAAGACAACTTGGTAATTTTCATAATGGTTACAGATTAGGAGCTGTGCAGGGATAAAGGGTTGTGTGTATCCACTTGCAGAAACTAGTCAAAGCTAGTGCCCAGCTACAAAGTTTAGTCAACAACATCAATGGTACACTTATCTTTCTTTAAAAAGATTTAGATTTTTTTTTAAAACTCTGCTTCCGTTCAGAGTTGAAATAATGTGTTCAAGATATATTGGCCTTGAAGCTGAACCTCTCTTCCCCAGAAGGATGCATATTCTAGATCAACACATATTTTCAAGACTTAAGATCAATAGGTTTGTTAGGTATTTTGTTATGCTAACTTTAATGGTATTTTGTTCATTTTTTAACATTAGAATTATCTAATTTCAAAATGTACATTAAACATCTTAGTCATTATTAATTTTTAGCTAGGCCAGAAATTAGCAAAGTAACAAAATGTCAGTTTCAAAAAATAATGAGCGATAAGGACAAACTTTGTCCTTAAATGCCATTAATAATCTGGCACCTCGGTTGCAGCTTTTTTCTGTCCCATCTTTCTTGTTATGACATAAAACTTGACCCACCATTTTCTATGACTGTATAATGTGCACATCTGTCAGCCTGTATTAATACAGTACCTCTCAACTTTTACCTCTTTAGCATTACAGTGCAGCAATTGCATGTCAGCTTATCTTTGAATTTATCTCATCTGTTGCAATGATGACATCATAAAATGCACGGTAGAATGCTAATCATGACAGATGGGCACAGCAAGTTGCCAAGCAACAGTTCAATTGGATAGCTCTCATGACATTGGCAAAGTCACTTAAGTCTCATCGTGTTATACGAACTATTAAATTATGGCGTTATTACTCACTCCAATCATTCATAATTTTATACTTTTCAAAGTTCACATCTGACTTTTATACCATTATGTGGCAAGTGCATTAGAGGAAATGTGACATATTTAAAAAAACAAAAATGACAGTGTTGCAGAACCTGACAATGCTGAGCATTACCCAAGGCTAAAATGCCTTCAGCTTCCCTGTCAGAGCACAATTTCAGCCCTCTTCCATCTCAATTCCCTAACTACACCCTGCAGTACATTACAGAAAGTACAGATTTTATATCAAAAATATTAAATTTCTAAATTTGACTTGCTCCTGAAGTTCAGATTATTGCAATTTTAATTTTTACTTTAATTAGTATAACACTTGCAGTTTAGTTATAAAAATATTCTAGTATTCTATACAATTTAATGTAAAGGAAGGGTAATTTTTATCTCAAATCTATTATTATAAATATTATTTACTCTGTATTCCTTTATTCTAATTTGCTTACATTACCCATTTTTTTCAAGAACTAGACAGAACACTGCCTCTGTTCTCATTGCCTCAAGTTCCATGGGGGTTCTTCCAACCTTTAATCTAAAGGTACAATTACACCTTGTCCACAGGAAATGGTGGGAAAGTTGTGAAAAGATGATGAGAGTGAAAAAACTCAAAACCTCAACAAGAAAAAAAATTTTGACTTTATCCTTAAGTCTCAAATGGCAACCTCAGAATCTGGTTGCTGAGCAGCAATGATTATTTCCCAAGCATTTGCACCTCACTATTAGCTCAACTTGTTCATTTCTTTGCCACTTCCAATTCTCCTCTCCTTATCTATAAAACTAGAGAGCACAAATACCCACTATTTAAGCCGGGGTGAGTACATTGCAGCCACAGCTGATAGATTGCTTCTCCTGGCCATCATCTATCTTTCCTTTAATTGAATGTCCGTATGTGCTCCATGGACACCAACCTTCTTGTCCTTTCATTGACACAAGTCAGCAGCAACAAACCACCAGTCTCATCAAATCATTGTGCCTGTGCTGGAACTAACTGAAACAGTTCAGCCTTCAACACTTTGAAGCTCAGGATGTAGCAGGTATACACATTCATTTCCTATATGTGCACAGAATGCATCTGACAGCCCTTAGTTGCTTTTTTCGCACTCATTCACTTTGTGCTTACTTGGGAGGTGCCAGGCCCTGTGGCTTTCATTGTTTTATTTTGCACATAGACTCCTCAGCACTCAGTTTGGAGCGCCAGCCTCTGTGGTTTGCATTTGTTTTTAAGAGCACAGTGATAGGTGGGTAGCTTGTCATGGTGGGGCATAATGAAAGGTCAAGGTGATGGACATGTTACGTTATGGCACTGGGCTACATGAATGTCCTGCCTGCACCTTGTAACAGCAAGTTAGGTGACAAATGCATTGCATGCGCCTCATGCAAATGGTTATAGTCCAACAGGTTTGTTTGGAAGCACTAGCTTTTGGAGTGCTGTTCCTTCATCAGGTGTTGTGGAATACAAGATCATAAGACTCAGAATTTATAGCAAATTTATTGGCTTCTACATGGGTAGATTGTAAGTCCAACAAGGACATGAGAATTTGGAAAACGATGAGCTCTGAGGGTAAAATGGGAACATTAATAATCAACAGAAATGGGGGAGGGTGAAAGGCCATAACAGCCATAGAGAAAGCAACTCAAAAAGAGAAGGCGAAGAATGGGGCAGTCACCTTGTGTCTCAAATCAATCACAAGGACACAAAGTTGGAACTTTGCCAAGTGAAATCAAAATTCAGTTATGCAATAACTGTCCAAAAAGGCTCAGACCACATTGCAAAGTGGGTGAAGTAAATTTTTTCTTTAAAAATTTGAGACCATGCCTTGGACAATTTCAGTAATCATGGATCCAGTGATTCGGTAATGCCACCCTCCTGGCTTCACTGTCAGGCCCATCCAATCTCCAAAAACACCCATTCTTGGCCTCAAGCAACCAAAACTAGTTTATTGTGTGGACTAATTGGCAAATATAATTCAACAAAGATACTTATGAAAAGCTTTATTGACTTTTTTTACACCAGAAATATGTTTCATAGCTAGAATTGGAAGAAAATGCTTCACTGCTGCCACAATTGCACACTGACTGTAAGGATGCAAGCATACATAAGGGTGTTTTTACTCGAGTGGCCAAGGTGGTTCTAATATTTTGACTCAGTGGCAAAATTCTATATTTCCAAAGCAGCATGGAAGCTTTGGTTATTTAACATATACTTGGATAAGGTTACATACTTCAGAGTTCCCTATGCAAGTGTGTCATTGACATCCTTGGGAAGGCTTCATGTCACATTGTTTGAGGGTATACCCAGAGGCTTCACTGTGATGGATGTGAAAGTTATGGAGTTCTTCCAATAAAATTACATTAATTTTCTTATCTTCCCCACAGACTACCCATTCACAGACTCACATGGAAACCATTGCCGCTGGAATCCTTGTGACCTCTGTTCAAATGTGAAGTAGCACAGGAGGAGGCAACAAGTAGAATGTCGTCAGCAAGTCTAGCATGAGAAACTAACCTCGAGCAAATGCTGCACGGCCTCCAGAGGGAGTAGTTGGTGAAGATCCCACAAAGAGACAGAAGGGAATGATGAGTTTCTGGATCTACAGGCTATGCTGTCATGTTGTTCAATTGACTGCCAGACTTGGCTGGCACCAATTAAGGATATCCTGGCCAGCATCACTGAATTGACATCTGCTGGAGATGGACTTGTGTTCAGAACAACTGGGTGGTCATCCCATCTCAGTAATTGTCAATGTCACAATTGCCCTGAACTTTTATGCCAACAGCTCACTTCAAGGAATAACTGGGGACCTGTGCTTTATTTCCCAATCTATAACTGAATCTGGAATGCTACTGATGCCATTTTCTCTAAATTACAGGTGGTCATATCCTTTCCCCATGATGAAAAGAGCCAAGCAACTTGGGCAGTGGGATTCTTTGCCACCGCTGGTTTATCCAGATTCAGGACTCGATGAACTGCACTCAGATTGCCCCATCACCAACTTGCAGAGTTCACTAGCTCCAATGCCTTGCCATTGTTGGTGAGTACCTATGGCTAAAGAGGAGGATGGAACAGCTCCACATGTGCATCTGAAAAGCACAGAACATGCTGAACCTGTGTATCCATGGCAGCTGTCAACCACTCTGAGATAGTCAGGTGCACACATATTGGAGCTAGCATGACACTGATAATGTTGATGGTCTCCTACATTTTTCAATCTAGATAACTGACTGCCTCTGACAAACCTGCTGTGATTGTGCTGATCAATAAAATTGAAGTAAATTACTAATGACCAAAACAGTGGGATAAAGCGGACCCTGTAGTCATACTGTACTTGAATTTCCAGACAGCATTTCCCAAGTTTTCACATCAAAGGTTGTTGTGAAATACAAAAGCACATGGAGTAGAAGTTAACATACTAACATAGAGAGAACACTGTTTGGCTAACAGAAATCAGAGTATTCAGAAATGGATCGTCAGTTGGTAGGATATCATGAGTGGAATTCCATAGGGATCCTGGGACCTTAACCCTTTACAATTTGCATAAATGGCTTAGTAACAGCATAGAAACTAAACTCATAGATGACACAATAGACAGGTGCATGTTGTGAATGACATAAGGAAGTTTCAGATAGATATAGAGAGTTCAAGTGAGTTGGCAAAAATCTGACAAATGTATAACTGAGAAATTGTGAAGCTGCTCACTTTGGTAGGAAATCAAAAGCAGAAGATTACTTAAATGGTGAACAACTGCAGAATTACAAAGTGCAGTCAGTTTTGATCGTTCTGGTGCATAAGTCACAAAAAGGTACAGCAGATCATAAGCAAGGCTGATGGGATGTTATTCTTTTTATCATAAGAGGAACTGAACATAAAAGGTTCTTATGCTTCAGCTATACAAGGTATTGGTGAGACCACATCTTGAATATGGTATGTAGTTTTGGTCTCCTTATTTAAGGAAGAATGTAAATTCATTGGAGATGATTCAAAGAAGGTTTACTAGATATGCATAGAATGTGTGGAGCTATGAAGACAAGCTGAGCTTGTTTCCTCTGGAGTTTAGAAGAGTGAGGGGTAACTCAATTGAAAAGTATATAATATCCTGAAGCGAGGTCTTAACAAGGTGGATGTGGAGTGGATGTTTCTTCTTGTGGGTCAGTCCAGAAATAAAAAATTTAAAACTAGGTATTGTCCTTTTGGGACAGAATGAGATTTTTGTTTCCCTCAGAGGGCTGTGCAACTCATTGTCAGAGAAAGTTGTAAAAGGCAAAATAGCTATAGTCCTATCAGATTGTAAGACTACTCTCACAGAGAGAGAGAGAGAGAGAGAGAGAGAGAGAGAGAGAGAGAGAGAGAGAGAGAGAAAAAAAACTGGTGATGGTTTAACTGGAAGGTTACCATAACTCAGTCGAGGGGAGAAGTTGAGAAGATGACTTCTTTGTGGTGACCTCAGCTGGTATGGGATTATGGGATTTGAATGTGCACTACTGGCATTGCTTTGCCTAACAAACCAAACAGCCGAGTTAAACTATTTCATTCTGAAGGTGGATAGACTCTTATTAGGCAGGGGAATTAAGGGTTATCAGATATAGATGGGAATGTGGAATTCAAAACAAACAAATCAGCCACAATTTTATTGAATAGCAGAGCAGGTTTGAGGGGCTGAATGGTGACAGGACCTCTTTTGGCAGTCTGCAGTAAAAAGAATAGCCCTCAAGTCCATGATTCCAACCTCCAGATCGCTGTCCACTACAGCACAGGTTCACTATGAGGCTAATTTTAACATCTGAAGTGGTGTATAACTAGGGTTTAATGCTGAAAGGTCCCAGCAATGGTGAACAATTCCAAACCTCCTAGTGTGTGATTCCATGGGAAAGGAGTTAGAAGTGCATCATTAATGAGGTGCAGAGCAGAAGACTGCACTAGAAAAGTCACTGAAAGCCATGACAGATTGGATGCCATGAATGTCAAACAACAAAACACTAACTGAAAATGGGAAAACATAGGGGTAGTCCATTCAACCTATCAAGCCTGCTTCACCATTCAACGAGATCCCTCTTACTTGGATAACAGCAGCTTCATCAACACTCAAGGGGCTCACTTTCATCCAGGACTACTTTACTGGCACCTAATCCACCAGGTTAAACATTCACAAACACCATCACAATACATTTGCTCATGCTTGTACAGTCTCTAAGATTCACTACAAGAATTTACAAGAACTACTTTGATAGCACTTTCCAAATGTGATCTGTTAACATTTAAAAGAACAAAAACAGCAAGTGGATGTGAACACTATCACCTCTCTAAGCCACACACTGTCATGACTTAGAAGTATATTGGTTTTCCTTCACCATCACTGGATCAGTATCTTGGATCTCATCCCTAACAGCAATAAGAATATACCTACACCACAGGAATTCCAACCATTGAAGAAAGCAGTTCATTCTTACCTTCTTGGGGTAATGAGAAATGGGCAATAAACCTTACCAATTAGCCTTACCAGCAACACCCACATCCAATAATGGATCCACTTGGGCATCATGGTATGATCTCAATAATTGCCTCATTAAAACAAACCACATATTTCTAAAATCAAAATTAAAGGGCTTTAGACATTGGTATTGAAGCACCTTCTGGCTTCACAATAAAACTGCCAGCCACCATCTTCCAGTCCCCTCATTCCACTTAATTTCATTCTGTCCGAATTCCAGGTTGCTCCAGTCCTTCTATCCTCATTGAATGACATCTTATGCATGACCAGTGAACCTGCTGTCAGAGCATGACTGGCGATCACAGCATGCCTCTTTAAACAGACCAGCAAGAGGACCAAATGTTTTTGATTTCTTGCTCATCAGAATCAGTTCCGTGTTTGGTGCTGGAATTGAACCCAGTTTCTCGGCCAAGTAGACTGCAATTAAAATAAGGAACCATATTCACTGAGATGTTGTGATAAGTAATAATGCTTGACAATAAATGAGGAACAGTTATTTGAATGAGTCATATGTGCCTGTAGAGCTATAACCAAAGAAATTAATGCTTTTGTGGGAATAATGGGAAGAGGTGAGGAAATTGTTTTGCTTTATTTGTTATAATTCTAACCACTATCTTTATGGCTCAGGTATTTCAATCTCAATTTTTCTTCTGAAATCAAACATAAAAGGAAGAAAACCTGCACTACATATCAAATAGCTGTGTTTAGAATAGGATGCTAGAAATAAATCAAACTTCCTAAATTGTTTGCTATGTGCAAACCTGATATGACCATTTCTAATCTTTTACAACATCTACTTCACCAACATAAAACAAAGTTACACAATTACATCTGAACTTTTTCATACATACAAATAATGTATTAATTTGATTTTTAATAAGGCTAGGTGGCATATCATCTACAAAATGCTACACAGAGCTGAAATGTCACTCACTTATTAAAACAGGTAAAAGCCCAAATTGGTTATTCTGTCCTGAAGGCATTTTGTTCAAATGCTTCTTTTGGTTGGTGTCTGTAAATAAGCTGAATATTTAATGCATCTCATAGCTGTAATGGGCTGCTATACCATCACCTGCAGTCTTCTTATTGATAATAGTGCAATGGTCAACAATAAAAGAAAAACAAGGGTCAAGTTGAAAGGTCCTTGAGAGGGAAATTAAAATAAAAAAGATGTTGAAACAATAAAAAGAAATCAGCAAATGTCTAAACCTGCCAGTGGCAAAGTCTGCTGCATAAAGCCAAAGCATAATTAGGCATACACCTACAGTAATTTTCCGGTGCCATACAAAATCTTGTCTAAAATCAGAAATTGCTATTTTTAAACATTTATTCCACCAAATGCTGGCTAATTGCTGCAACGGTCATTACATAATGAATAATTTTCACTCAGAAAAAGAAAGAAGGGAACATTTTCTCTTTTTATTCCACCGGGAAGCTCTATTCAGTGAATGTTGAATGCACAGCGTTTCACTGAAACATTTATTATGCTGAGAGGTCAAGTATTACACAGCATCTTGTATTATGCTTTGCATGCTAAGTATTTCACTTCGCCAATTGACCCTTCGGTGTACTTTGCTATACAACTGGCTAAAATGCAGGACAATTAGCAACACTTTTGTTACCAGTTAACAATCAGAACTGTCAAGGCAAGTGATTGCATTTACAGTACTTTTTCACAAAATTGCTGATTGACATATTCAGCGAGCTAAAAACCACATGGCACCAACAGGTATAAGGAGCTTCCTACGAATAATCTTTGAATGTTCATACAAAATAAACATGGCTGAATAATGTCCAAGTTAGAAGGCAAACTGCACATTTTAGCTAATCTCACAAATTTTAAGAAAAGACAAGTCACATGCTTTGAAAGCATTTGGGCAGTTTAACTTTAATTTACTTTTGTTGTGATATTATATAATCGAATATTTTAGTTTAATTTTTAATTGAAGGGTTACTCAAAGAACAATATTTTCTTGTAATATTTTTTAAACTGAACACCACATTGAATATATTTATATCATACAAAGCATACAAACTAAAAAAGAAATCATCACTCGTTACCATTTTTGTGTAGCTTTGAATAAGGCATTGGAACTCAGGATTTGTTAAATGCTATATTGCCCATTATCTGCTCAGTTGGTCTCCCAGCTATCCATTTGCTAGGATAAATTATTTTATCACAATATCCTTGAACTCAAAGGTTATAGTCTCATAGAGAAGTACAGCATGGAATCAGATGCATTGGTCCAACTTATCCATGCCAACCAGATATCCCAACCCAATCTAGTCCCACTCGCCAGCACCCAGCCCATATTCCTCCAAACCCTTCCTATTCGTACATCCATTCAGATGCCTTAATGTTGCAATTGTACCAGCCTCCACCTCTTCATCTGGCAGCTCGTTCCATACACATACCACCCTCTGCATGAAAAACTTGCTCCTTACGTCTCTTTTATATCTTTCTCCTCTCACCCCAAACCTATGTCCTCCAGTTCTGGACTTCCCTACCCCAGGGAAAAGACTTTGCCTATTTATCATATCCATGCTTCTCATAATTTTATTAACCTCTATAAGATCACCCCTCAGCCTCAGATGCTCCAAGGAAAACAGCCCCAGTCTATTCAACCTCTCCCTGCAGCTCAAATCCTCCAATCCTGGCAACATCCTTGTAAATCATTTCTGAACCATTTCAAGTTTCAGAACAGCCTTCTTCACTATCCTTTCTACCTGTGACTGCACTTTCAAGGAGCTATGAACTTGCACTCCAAAGTCTCTTTGTTCAGCAACACTCCCTAGGACCTTACCGTTAAAGGTATATAAGTCCTGCTGAGATTTGTTTTCCCAAAATGCAGCACAGGTTAGGTCTCATGGAATACAGGGAGAACTAGCCATTTGGATACAGTACTGGCTCATGTTTTTCAGACTGGAGGCCTGTGACCAGTGGAGCGCCATAAGGATCGGTGCTGGGTCCATTATTTTTTGTAATTTATATAAATGATTTGGATGTGAGCATGAGAGGTATAGTTAGTAAGTCTGCAGATGACACCAAAATTGGAGGTGTATCTACTGTTGTCAACAGTAAAAACATGTTATGATACTGTGCTCTACGTTGACTAAGCTAATTAAAATTTCAATAGTTTGCACAATATTCACAGACAAGCTTTTGTAAACTCTGATACTAGTCCTCTTGGTAACTCATGAAAGGCATATAACATCAATAAAATATATCATTTCCTGGTTTTAAACAATATGAACAGCAAACAGATCAATTAAGTAGCAAATGAAAATGTATACATGAATAATAATGAAACATTTATGTTTTACAATTATCTATTTCCCATTCGATAAGACTTCAGGGATGCACAGAAGAAACCAAAGCAGACACAATTTTATTTCAAACAATATCAGGAGACAACATCCTTCTCTCAGTATTTCACCCTCAATTTTTTTTTCCTCTTTATTCACTAACAGGATGAGGGCATCACTGGCCAGGCAGAATTTATTGCCCAGAGGGCAATTTTTCCAACAATTGTCAATGGATTCATGGTCATCATTAGATTCTTTAATTCCAGACATTTATTGAATTCAAATTCCACCATTTGCCATGGTGGGATTCGAACCCAGGTCCCGAGAATATTATCTAGTCTCTGAGTTAACTAGGTCATTGCCTCCCTTTATGAAAACTGTATTTAAATATGAAGAAATAATTCTGTTAATAGGAAAAAAATACCCAAAAGCAAATCAATTTGAATCTTATACACTGCATTCATTTGTATTAATTGATTAATGTCAACTGTAATTTTTGACTAAATACCACCATTTCCTTCCAACTATACACTGCATTATATTTTAATAATAAATAACACTGCTCATATTCTGCCCTCTGTTCCATCTGGCTGGCACATTCAGTTGTCTAACTTTAGGTCTTCTACTAAAACAATACAAACGAACAGTAAAAATAATGCAGTAGTATTAGTAATAACACAAGTATTTTATCTTAAAGCATACTGAAACCTGCAGTCACACAAGTAATATGATTTACTTATTATACAACAAACATTGCTGTTAAAATGGCTACGTGTTTAAAAACAAATTCAGGAAATATGGGTTTTGATGACTGGAACTGCATTTACTACCCAACCCTAGTTTCCCTTGAGAAGGTACAAACGCACTGTTCTTGAACTGCTGCAATGTATTTGGTGTAAGTACACTCAGTGCTGTCGGGGAAGGAGTTCCAGGATTTTGACTTCGCAACAGTGAAGGAATGGCAATATATTTCCACATCAGAATCATTAGTGTCTTGGAGGAAAACAGGCAGGTGGTGGCATTCCCATATAACTGCTGTTCTTGTCCTTCAAAACAGTAGTTATTGAGTGTTTGGGAAGTACTGCCTAAGAAGCCTCAGTGAATTTGCACAGCACAGAGTCAGAGTCATAGTCATACAACATGGAAACAGACCCTTCTGTCCAACTTGTCCACACCCAATCAGACATCCCAATCTCTTGCAGACGACTCGCATTGCTGCCACTCTGTGGATGCCATTTCTGTCATGACGCAGGAACTGAATATTTGTGGAGGTGATGCCAAGCGTGTTAGTGATGGTGTCAAAGTTCTTGAGCATTTTTGGAGTTGCACACAACCAATATCCCATCATCTCCTGACTTGTACCTTTTTACATATGGCACAGTCATTAGGGAGTCAGAAGATGAATTACTTGCTGCAGGATTCCTAGCCTCTGACCTACTTGTGTAGCCACAGTATTTACCATGGCTGCTCAGGTCCAGTTTCAGCTCAATAGTTGATGTTGATAGTTGGTGATGGCGTGCTATATTGAATGACAAGTGTCGATGGTTACATTCCCCTTTGATGTTCATTGCCTGACACTTATTTGATGCAAATGTTACTTGCCACATGTCAGTCCAAGACTCAAAGTTGTTCAAGTCTTGCGACATTTGGACTTGGATTGCTTCAGCCTCTGAGGAATCATGAATGATGCTGAACATTGAGCAAACTTCTGCAAACATCCCCACTTCTGACCTTATGATGGAGGGAAGGTAATTGATAATGCAGCTGAAGATGGTTGGGCCTAAGACACTACCCTAAGGGACTGCTGCGGCAGTGTCCCAGAGCTGGGAGGTCTGACCTTCAACAACTACCAACATTTTCCTCTGTGCTAGATATGACTCCAAACAGTGAAGTGTTTGTCCATGATTTCAATTGACTCTACATTTGCAAGGGTTCCTTAATGCCACACTTGGTCACAAGCCACCATGATGTCAAGGGCTGTCATGCTCACCTCATCTCTGGAATTCAGCTGATCTGTCAGTGTTTAAACCAGGACTGTAGTGAGGTCAGGAGCTAAGTCATTCTGATAGAATTCAAACTGAGCATCAATGAGAAGGTTGGTGCTAAACAAATGTTTGATAGCACTGCTGATTCCCCCTTCTATAATTTTACTAATGGTCAAGAGTAGATTGGTGGAAACAAGGTTGGCCAGGCTGGATTTGTTCTGCATTTTGTGTAGAGGGTATACTTGGGCAATTGTCCACACTGCCAAGTGGATGTCAGTGTTGTCACTGTACTGGAACAGCCAGAATATTATCAAGATCCATAGCCTTTGTAGCATGCAGTGCTTTTAGCCATTTCTTGATATCACATACAGTGAATCGAACTGGCTGAAGACTGGCATCTGAAATGCTGGAGATCCCTGAAGGAGGCCAAAATAGATCAGCCACTTGTCATGTCTCACTGAAAATTATTCAGCCTTACCTCTGCACATCATTGAGAATGGGGATATTTGTCAAGTTTACTCCTCCAGTGAGTTGTTTAACTGTCCAACATGATTCACAACTGGATGTAGCAGGACTGCAAGCTTAGATTTCATCTGTTGGTTGTGGAATTGTTAACCATTTGTTACTTATGCTGTTTATGCACGTAGTCCGGTTTGTGACTTCACTAGGTTGGCATTTCATTTTCAGATGTACTTGGTGTTACACCTGGCATGCCATCCTGCACATTTCTTTGAACAACGGTTGATTTCCTGGCTTGATGGTAATGGTATAGTAATGGGATAAACTAGACCACATGTTTACAGATTTTCAGTACAATTTTACTGCTATCCGATGACCTATATCATCTCATGGATGCTCAGTCTTGAGTTACTCGTTCAGCCAAAATTATTTTGGAAAGAACAAATAAAACATTACATTAAACACAAAGCTTTACAATCAGTTCCAAAAATGAAAATTCTGAAAAGGTGTTGACATAAATCATAACATGCATCCACAGAAGCTCCTCCTCTACTCAGCTATCACTACATAATCGGACTGTCTAAAGGAATACTTTATATCAATGTTGTGGTTCTGCTCACCGAGCTGGGAATTTGTGTTGTGGTATATAAATGCCGGAAGAAACATCACAGAAGTGCTTCACAGGAGACTCCCAAGCACTGAGGATGTCACCTAGACAGGGAACGAAACATCTGCAACACAAATTCCCAGCTCGGCGAACAGAACCACAACAACGAGCACCCGAGCTACAAATCTTCTCACAAACTTTGAACTTTATATCAGTGCTTCCTTCCCATGCAGAAACAGAATGATGAGCTCCCTGCATCCAATGTAGACATTTGCCGTGTATACCCCAGTCAAAAGTGGAATGCACTGATGTATATGTTTTTAAATGAATTAAGCTAACTTCGGAGATAATCTTCTGCGAGGTGGTTGGATTGAGTACATTCAGGAGAATTCATTTTAAGAAAATCAATATTCTATTAGAAAGTGAAAGTGATTTGTTTTACACTAATGGTTCGGGGTTTAATTTTGGTCTATGTCAGCTTTACAAAACAGGCTTGTAAAGAATCAACAGCTGATTTCCTATGTCAATTCACACTTTCTAGTGGCTTAGAAATTAATGCCAAGATCTTTCATATGAAACCAAAAACCAAAACCAAAAATAGGAGTGAGAATACAATGGAGTCTAAAAAAGATGTTTGTTCTGAGTTCTTTAATGGACAGGTCAGGGTTAAAAATTATTGTCAATTCATTCAGAGCCTGTTTTATCCTGCCGACATAGACAAGTTTAATCTGCTGAATATCTCCAGCATTTTCTGTTTTTGCTTCAAATTTCCAGTATTTGCAATGCTCTGCTTTAAAATACTATATGTTGGTACATTTATAAATCCTTAATTTGTAATGCCGATGGTATTAAATACCATTCTCTGCTTACAATTCCATGTTCATGTACTTTATTACTAGGTACATGAATTCTAGTGAGTTTGTTTTTGCTGAAATAATGGAACTGACTGGTTTTTAAAAGAGTAATGAATGATGAAAATTTTAACACTTGAAAAATTCTGTATTTTAACCACCATGAACTGCTCAAATTTATACAAATTATGGTTGACTTTTATCAATGTAGTTTTTGCATTTACATTTAGATAAAAGTGCCAGTTTGAAATAGCTAGTAACACCCTTGTCTCGGAGTCAGAAAATCTTTTGTCAAATTTTTACAGAATCACAGCAGTTCCTAATCTGATACTTCTGTGGAATGCAATTATTTGAGTGAGATTAAAACTAAAATCCTGTATACCTATTAAGGTGGATGTTAATTAGACATATTTTGAAACAGGTAAAAACAATGACTGCAGATGCTGGAAACCAGATTCTGGATTAGTGGTGCTGGAAGAGCACAGCAGTTCAGGCAGCATCCAAGTAGCTATTTTGAAACAGCACATTCTCTGGCCATTTTCTGTCAATCCACACCAAAACATCAACTGACCATTTATTTTCTGGGATTTCACCATACAAACATTGCCTGCTATGGCTGCCACACTCAAATATTATTCATTTGATAAGAGTGATCCTGAAAATGTTATAAAACCTGTTCATGTGCAATGTCTCCCTTTTGAATGTGGATATGGAGTAGGGTAGTTATGTAATTCACATTGTCATGATAAATGGTTTTATCCTTGCAATATGAGCAATTTTGTTTACTGATTTCCATAATTTTAAACAGTCACTTCCTAATGTATAAAAAACTGTATAATATACAATTTTAGAACATTATTCTGATGTTCAATACGTGCACTGATGAACATAAAACTTATAATTTATAATTATTAGGTTCACCTTGCAGTCAAATATACTCAGATTGACTTCACTATGGATGATGTGCAATATGAAGTTATCCCTCTCGAATACTCTGATTAAGTGTCTTAACTTAGAAAAGCAGCCCAGTCATATTGATCAATCCAACCATGCAATTAATCATGGGATTTCACAAAGATTGGCCTTGAATTTGCAGTGAAAATAATGATGAGGGATTCATTGTTATAAAGGAAGCAATATTTAAGGTAACTGTTAATCCAGAAATCTAAAAGATGCTATCAGAGATACCTTGCTTCTCCACATGGTGCACTATTGCAGCTCTCACTAACAGACTGGACATTGAAATGACCGTTTATGACAAACACTACACTCAAAATGTTAACTCTTTCTTCCTCCACAGATGCTGCCAGATCTGCTGAGTTTCTCCAGCACTCTGTTTTTATTTTAGATTTCCAGAATCCAGCGTATTTTGCTTGAAATCAAATAGACAATCTTTTTCTCCCAAATCCTTTGACATTCAATGTAACTTAAGCTCTAAGTTATAATGAACCTAATATGTTCAACAATTGAGAAAACATATTTCTGCCAACCTAATATTCCTCCTGATTATCAAAAAAACTTTGTACAGTGGTCCTTCAAAATGGTTAGCACACCCCTCAGATTAACTCTTTTCTCAACATCTATGATATATTGACATTTATTTAAAACAGTAATTTAACATTTTTAGCATTAAAGGAATTTTTATAACACTAAGTTTGTGGATTAATGAAAAATGGAATTTTGTTGGCTCTTGGTGTATGTTCACCTATACCAACAGCCATGGTGTGCACTGAGCTGAATCCTCTCCCTTACTTGAGTGGGCTATTTATATACAAGAATAAAAAGCCCACTGTGCTTTGACTATGCCATATTTCGTTAGGAAATGCATAGTGCAACAGAACAGCAATTCTCAAATAATGTAATCACAAAAAGAAAAGGGAAACTGTAACAGCAGGAATGTGTAAAAATGGTTAAAATGTTGATAATGGCCCTCTTTGATGTTGTGATTTGAAGGTTTTAGGAGGTGCACCAAAGGAGATTGGCTCTATTTAAAACTGAAGATTACTCTCTGGCAACCATCCACAAATCCAGCTGAATGGAAAAAACTCAGCAGCCAAGTCAGAGCTGTTACCCAGGTCATTTGCACCTGTCTACATTGAGCAAGATGGTCGTTGGTGTCAACAGCAAAGAAAGCATGGTGTTCAGTTTTACAAACATATTTTTGTGAAACCCATCAAACATGATACAAGTCTAAGTTAGGAACTCTTTTGTTGTGCCAAATCTATATGCCATACTTTACCACAAGATCAGGGTGGCAGCTACAGAACAAGTAAATAATTCTGAGGCATCCAGCCAAGTGCTCCTTGCTGTTAGTGGAGATTCTCAGCAAATCAGTAACCTTGGTTGCCAATGGTTGTTTTGTCCTGATAAGAACTATCCACTTAATAATGTTTTTTTCAAATGACATGGGCACAGTAGAACGCCACACAACAAACACATCATCTCTACTACCTGGGTACGGCAACTTGTATTTAATGTATTGCATTTAATGATTGTTCTGTGATCAAATGTCACCTCAGATAACTAAGTGCAAGATTCTTCAGCTTATGAAAGCCATGATAGTTATTTAGAATCTTGATACCCATTGTTCCATCTATTGTGCTGCACTTGTGGGAACCCTGCCATGTGCCATATAAACTGTGTAACCTGCTCAGATGATATTGCTTTTCTTCAGGAAGGATGAATGGAAGTGATACCACTTACCATTTACTTGATTCGTGCATGCATTGCAAGCTGTCTAATGTGCAGTTGACTCCTGGGTGGCTTCAAATGATAGAAAAGCATAAAAGCTTCATGCTGTGGTAATTTTCACTTCTAAAGAAATAACCAACCCTAAGCTAGATGTTGTCTTCAGAAAATTGTGCAGATGTGATGAAGGATCATCCTACAACACGTACTTTTTCCCTCAAATCTTCCACAAAAATACTCCTTGGAAAGATAGACTGCCCATGGTTACACATCTGAAAAGAAAATTTAAACTATAGACTTGAAATCACTGCTTCTTCAGTCATGCAGGAATAACTGAACACTGAATATGTTATGTTATAAAACTATATTTGCAAATGTATTAAACAACTTTGTGTTTCTTCAAAGCAAGGCAATGGGCATCATAACAATATTATAATGATCAGTATATACTACAATATCCTGCACCTGCAGAAGTCCTCTCCAAATAACTCAAGATATTTTATAAGTTTATGATAAGATACTTTTTGAACCATTTAATTTGTTGCTGAAGTAAAGAGTTTGGAAAAGTCATGCTTTGGTTATCAGATGTACAAGGCTGGAGTACAAGAACACTCCAGAAATTTAGTAAATGATAACACATGAAAATGTCAAATAAGGTACATTCAAGAATCCTAACTTGCATGAGAATATTATTTCAAAAAGGAGAGACAACAAACAGAGATCAGGCTGACCACCATTCTTTCCTCAACCAACAATATCATGAGACACATTATCTGGTCATTTATCTCATTACTTTTGTGGATTTTGCTAAGGAAAAAAATGGCTGTTCTTTTTTAACTTTGTGACAATTGAAAATAACTTACTCAAGATTTGATGCTTTGGGATATCCTGAGAGGTTTAGCACGTGAAATATGAACAGAAAATCACCATTCCTTTCAGTGTTTTGCCAACAAACAAATTAATGGAGAGGATATGGAGATTTTTATATCCGGAGAATGAATGTAGTAACCCAAGATCATGATAACAATGCTGACAATAAGGTCATATTTAAACATATTTATGCAGCTTACAGATGTCTATTAAGCATCTTGAGGCTAAGGATCCAGTAATCCAGAGACTGAGAGATCAAATCCAAAATCTGGTAACTTGAGGGGTTAATGCAGTTAAAATAGGCAGAATCTTCCCCTTCTGGAGACAAGTCTGGAAAAGGTGGGATGTGTGTGGTGGGGGCGGGAAGAGGCTGCGGGGAAGAGATAGTTGGGCAGGTTGGCAATGGGAAGATTCCTGTCACCTTCCAGCAACCATAGCAAGCGGGTGTTGACTGGAAGACCCAAGTACCACCTTTCCCTCCCTGTTGCCAATTGAAGCATTTAGGTGATTAATGGATGAACATTTATGGGGCTCTTCATGTCACTGTCACAATTAGCTCTGTTTCTAGGAGGTGAAAGCAGTGGCAGCTGTCTCAACAGGTAAAACAGGGCAGCCTGCCTGACAGACTGGGGGGCATGTCTTGACCTGAATCAATTTTGGGATGATTCGGGACATGGATAGGGTCCGGTCGACATAGAAAATCATCTCCCTACCCTCTTCTCATGCTCCCACCCACCCAAAAATAGCATATCTCGCTGCTCCCAGACTTCAGTATGTCACATCATGGCCAAGAGCTTTAAAGTTACATCCAAGAATGTGATCCAAAAAAAAAAAGTCCACCTGGGTGCCCAATAGGCTCAAACTTTATCTTCAAGCCTAGACACTTCTTTTTCCCCAAGATTATCTTATTTCAAAATCATTATGACTTATAATACATTGGGTACAGAGGTTGTGGCAGTGAGATTTTGTGCACAAGTAGAGTCATAGAGATGTACAGCATGGAAACAGACCCTTCGGTCCAACTCGTCCATACCGACCAGATATCCCAACTCAATCTAGTCCTACCTGCCAGCACCCAGCCCATATCCCTCCAAACCCTTCCTATTCATATATCAATCCAAATGCCTCTTAAATGTTGCAATTGTACCGGCTTCCACCACTTCCTCTGGCAGCTCATTCCATACACGTACCACCCTCTGTGTGAAAAAGTTGTCCCTGAGATCCCTTTTATAGCTTCCCCCTCTCAACTTAAATCTATGGTCTCCAGTTTTAGAATCCACCACCCTGAGAAAAAGACCTGGGTGATTCACCCTATCTAAGTCTCTCATGATTTGGTCACCCCTCAGCCTCTTGCTATAGGTCAAACTCTCCGGTCTTGACAACATCCTTGTAAATCTCTCTGAATCCTTTCAGGTTTAACAACACCTTTCATATAGCAGAGAGACCAGAACTGAATATAGCTTACATTTACTGAAACTTTTTGTAGGAAAAGACCAACAGTCAAAGGCAAGGTGATATTTTAGATTCAAAATTTTTGGACGGAGATATAATACGTGTCCTATTAGATCAAACCCATTCAGTGAATAGGTAACAACTTAGGAACATAGTTAGTAAGTTTGCAGATGACACCCAAATAAGTGGTGTAGTGGGCAGTGAAGAGGATTACCTCAGGGTACAACAGGGCTTTTATCAGATTGGCTAATGGGCCAAGGAGTGGCAGACAGAGTTTAATTTACATAAATATGAGGTGTTGCATTTTGGTAAGGTAAACCAGGACTTATATAGTTAATGGTAGTACCCTGTGGAGTATTACCGAATAGGGTGCAGGTGCATACTTCCTTGTAGGTAGCCAGTGTGCTCAAGAAGGTATTTTGCATGCTTGTCTGCATTGGTCAGAATATGGAGTATAGGAGCTGGGATGTCATGTTGCAGCTTTGCAGAACATCGGTGAGATCACTTTTAGAATACTGTGTACAATTCTGATCACCCGTCTATTGGAGGTATGTTGCTAAATTTGAGAAGGTGCAGAAAAGATTTACAAACATGTTGCCCTGATTAGTCATAGAGTCATAGAGATGCATAGCAAGGAAACATACCCTTCGGTCCAACACGTCCACGCCGACCAGATATGCCAACCCAATCTAGTCCCAACTTCCAGCACCCAGCGCATATCTCTCCAATCCCTTCTTATTCATATAACCATTCAGATGCCTTTTAAATGTGGCAACTGTACTAGCGTCCACCAATGCCTCTGGCAGCTCATTCCATACACGTACCATCCTCAGTGTAAACAAAATTGCCATTTAGGTCTCTTTTATCTTTCCCCTCTCACCCTAAACCTACGCCCTCTAGTTCTGGACTTCCCCACCCCAGGGAAGAGATTTTGTCTATTAATCCTATCCATGCCCCTCATGATTTTATAAACTTCTATAAAAAGGTCACCTCTCAGCCTCCGAAGCTCCAGAGAAAAAACAGCCCGAGCCTATTCAAACTCTCCCTATAGCTCAAATCCTCGAACCCTGACAACAGTCTTGTAAATCTTTTCTGAACCCTTTTAAGTTTCACAACACCTTTCTGATAGGAAGGAGACCAGAATTGCATGCAATATTCCAACAGTGGCCTAACCAATGTCCTGTACAGCCACAACTTAACCTCACAACTCCTGTACTCAATACGCTGACCAATAAAGGAAAGCATACCAAACACCTTCTTCACTATTCTATCTACCTGCGACTCCACTTTCAAGGAGCACTCCAAGGTCACTTTGTCCAGCAACACTTCCTAGGAGCTTACCATTAAGTGTATAAGTCCTGCTACGATTTGCTTTCCCAAAATGCAGCACCTCACATTTATCTACATTAAACTTCATCTGCCACTTCTTAGCTCATTGGCCCATCTGATCAAGATCCCGCTCTAATCTGTAGTAGCCTTCTTCACTGTCCACTACACCACCAATTGTTACAGGGAGGGGCTGAATAGACTGAGGCTTTTTTTCCCTGGAGCAGAGGCTGAGGCATGACCTTATAAAGGTTTATAAAATCATGAACAGCATGGATAGGATGAATAACCAAGCTTTTTTTTCCCCCAAGGGTGGGGAGTCCAAAATTTAAGAGCATAGGTTTAAGGTGAAAGGGGAAAGATTTAAGGGGTCATTCTTTCATGTACAGTGTGGTGCGTGTATGAAATGAGCTGCCAGAGGAAGTGATGAAGGTGAGTGCAATTACAACATTTAAAAGGTACCTGGATAAGTATACGGATAGGATAGGGTTTGGAGGGATAGGGTCCAAGTGCTGGTAAATGGGACCAGGTAAGATTGGGATATCTAGTTAGTGCAGATGAGTTGGACTGAAGGGTCTGTTTCTATGCTGTATGTCTCTATGATTCTGTAACTCCCACTTTATCCTTAGACTCTTCAGGCACATTCTTGACTGTTCTAAAGTCCGCCTATACTTCAGGTTTATATAGACGAGAATATACCATGCACATTGAGTCTCTTCACTTCACCTGTATCTACTTTTCTTGGTCCTTCGCCAATTACAAAGCAAATTATACATTAATCAAAATTGCTGGGAAAAGTTACATTTGGAACTGTCCTATGAAACAGATCATCTTTCACAAGCAAATGAATTTTGCACTTACTATTCCAATGCCAATTATATATCAGAATTATGATTATTGCACACGTGATGACTGAATAGTGTAAGATGGCGCAAGTTGAATTTAAATATCAATTATGCCAACATTACCTATCCCAATAGTGATTCAATGCTTTAGCCTCTGACCAGCCACTTCATTCAGGTATCACTAATGCAGCAATAAAGATTCTAAGAATGCAGTACACACATTTTTCCATCAATAAAACTTGAAACATGGGTAAAGGGCATAAAAGTGGAATTTAAGATTATCAACTCAGCCGTGATCTCATTGAATGTTGGACCAGACTCAATAGAATAAATGGCCAATGTCTGCTCCTATGTTTTACTGTCTTATGGTCTAATATGGAAAGTAATCCCTACAATGGAATGGGTATGCACAATATGTGACTGTCAAACTGCAGGTTGTTTCATTGGCAACTTCACATAAGTAGATCCTGGGAGGGAGAGAAGCAATTGAGAGGAAGGAATGAAATTGGGAGGAAAAAGAAATTGTTGATATGAAATCACATTTGATTGACCTTCTTCGATACATTTCTAACATTAGAAACGACCCATTGTTCTGTATTAACATTACGATTTTACTGGTATTCAATGCTAACTACTGGTTCTTTCTGCACACTTAAGTAAATATGCATAAAATTCAGCTGTTCTTCAACACGAACTGATAAAGTATAGTGGCATAATAGAGACTCTCCCAAAGCATAAACTTGAGCTAAAGCTGCAATTGTAAAGTCTAGGTTATTTAATGCAAGTTAATCTTGAGGGATATTCTAATGTCTACACTATTTAGAATAGGTTCTATTTTCCCTGACAGACAGTCCCAAATCACACTCTCGTTAAAGACTTAATAATAAAGCTTTGTTTTTTCCCCATATCACTGAACAATGCAAAGAAAACTACTTTCATGAGTATACAAAAGAATAATGCATATGACTGATCTAGGTCATAAGTGCCAGAACACTTGTCAAGAATTTTTATTTTACCATTATTGTAATAAGCAATTCCTGTGGGAGGATCAAATTTGTAATAGATACACAACTTAAAACACTAAGAATAGCACTTATGTATGCAGTAGATTCTTTTGGCAATATGTTCTACAAACGCTTGTACTGAAACCTCTGTAATGAGAACAAGCAGAATTTCTAAGAATGTAATAAACTTGAATAATTGGCTCGTGGGCCCAATGTAAAATAATAACTTAAGGATTCTAATATACACACTAAAGTAATGCTTGAATGAGTGTCATCACCATTAACAAACTGAAATTTGGCCAATAGATGTGCATTTTTCATTGGACATTTTGTCTATTTATTGCAAAAGAGAAAAATATGAAACTCAATTTTAAAAGTTGATTAATGGAGTTATAGAGTCACACAGCATGGAATAGACCCCTCGGTCTGACTTGTCCATGCAGACCATAGTCCCAAACTAAACTAGTCCCACTCACCATATCTGCTGCTACTCACCATATCCCTCCAAATCTTTTCTATTCATGTAGTTATCCAAACGTCTTTTAATCATCATAACTGTGCCTGCATCCACCATTTCCTCTGGAAGTTACTTCCACACATGAACCCTTTGTGTAAAAAAATTTGCTCTCATGTCTTTTTTAAAATTTCTCTCCCTTCACAGTAAAAATCTGTCCCTTAGTCTTGAAGTCTCCCATGCCCCCATCTATACCGCTCATTATTTTATAAATTTTGATAAGGTGGCCTCTCAACCTCCTCTGCTCTAGTGAAAGAAGTCCCAGCTTATCCAGACTTACTTTATAACTCAAACCTTCCATGCCCTACAACATTCTGGTGTACCTTTTCTGAAAGTTCATCAGCTTAATATTTCCTTCCTATAACTGGATTGGATGCAGATGGGGGGGGGGGGGGGGGGGAAGGGGGGTTGGTGAGGTGATTGTGGTAAGTCGGTAGAGATGTTGGAGTGGATAGGTGGGAAGCAAGGTAGACAGGTAGGACAGTGCCAAGTTGAATCTGGGATGAGGTGGGGTGAGGGGAGATTTGGAAACTAGTGAAGATGACGTTAATGCCATGTGATTGAAAGGTCCCATGGCGGAAGGTGAGACCTTTTTCCTCCAATTGTCAGGTGGCTTGGATTTAGCAGTGGAGGATCCCCTGGACTTGCATGTCCTTGGTGGAATAGGTGGGAGTGTTGATGTGGGGTTGGGGCAGTGGGGTTGTTAGGTGAGTGTATCCCAGATGTCCCTAAAACACTCCGTAAGTTGGTGTTCTGTCTCCCCAATGTAGAGGAGACCATATCGACAGCAACAGACACAGTAGATGAAGTGGTGGATGTGCAGTAAAATCTCTACCAGATTTGAAAAGATCTTTTGGAGCTTTGGGTGGAAGTGTATGTGGGGGGAGATGTGGGCACAGGTTTCACAGCCCTTGCCATGGCAAGGTAAAGTGGAGGGTGGGCTAGTGGGGCATGGACATAACGTGGGACTCACAGAGGGAATGGGCTCTGCAGAATGCAGATAGGGTTAGGAAAGGATATATATCTCTGATGGTGGAGTCTGATTGTAGGTCACAAAAATGACAGAAGATTAATCCAGAGACTCAGGTAAGGATCCCAGTTCAAATTCAAATTCAATTTGAGTTCAATAAAATAAGTCTGGAATTAAGAGTCGAATGGTGACCATGAATCCGTTATCGAAAACCTCCCAGCTAGTTCACTAATGTCCTTTAGGAAAGGAAACTGCCATCCTTACCTGGTTTGGCCTACACGTAACGCCACACCCACAGCGCTGTTGCTGACTTTTAACTGCCCTCTCTGCATTAGGGGGTGGCAATAAATGTCGGTCTAGCAAGCGACGCCCACATCTCAAGTGAATAAAAAAACGTATCGTTAAAGTTGCAGTGCGCAAGTCTGCAGTAAAGGCTTTACTAAATTCCAGAATATTTTGGATTGACATTTGCTTAAAAGCATGCATCCTGTGCCAAGACATAATCTGTATACAAGTGTGTTCAACTCTGAGAACAACAAATCGACCTCTTTTTTTGTTTAAATAACTGGGGAGCAGAGTAGGTCCTTTTTAAAAAAAAAGACTTTTGAGGTCAATGGGCCAGCACAAAACTCTGCACTAAACAACTGAAGATCCTAGCGACAAGCAATGTACGGACAGTAAGTAGAATTCTACCTGCCTGGAAGTCGTGCTGCAACAACTTGGGCCTTAAACTAGTAAAGGCGCTCACAATCCTATCTCGCATGTCAAAAAAAAGCTTTCTTTCATAAAAAAAAACCTCTTCGTCACAGCTCATTGGATCCTCTTCTATAATCAACTCACTATGACAACCGCCGACATGTCCACGTTCCGCCTTCAGCAACAAAGACTGCAGTAAACTCAGAGGAAAGTGTCAGGCGATACCATGTGCTGTCCCTGCTCATATTGCTCTGACTAGCGTGTGTGTGGACGATACTGGGAGCAGGCGCAGTGAGTGTGCTGGCTGCTGGGTGTGGTGGATACAGTCAATGAAGACAGAGATGAAGTCCAAGACGATCTCTCCTTCAGTCTTTGCACTTGGCAGGGTTTAAGAAGTTTCTGCAACACAAATTCACTGTAATGTGCACTTTGATTTGGTATGTCCTCTTTATTTTGTCACAACTAGGTCCCTATATGATTCTGTCTATAATCGATTTTTTAAAAAGAAAATCTGACCTCCCATTTCTCCCCAACATTTCACCACTTTACTACAGAAACATCTCACCTTTCTCCATAAAGTTTTGGAATCCAACTGGCTTCAGCATAATTACGTTCGACCCATTCAGTCACAATTTGACAAGTTGCAAAGGGAAATGTATAAATCCAAGCTATTCTTTTCTTGAATATATGACATATATTTTATTCAAATCATGAGAAATGTATTGGTTTTACCTTTTCAGTGTTAAATCTTGAGAAAGTATGAGAACATTCATACATATCCTATAACATTATATTTACTGTAGAAAGCCTTCAGGCTTTATTCTTTATGCCGAGGCAATTGGTACATCTTCAGTAATGGAAACATATCATTTATAACCATAATAACCGAAGAGAATATTCTTATTGTTATTTTAAATTTTACATCACTGCAATTTTGAAAACGCTTAAAAAGACGTCAAGATATTTTGTTTTCATTCTAAAATCGAAAACGATGCAAATCTTTTAATGTCTTGCCCACACAACGCCGAAACCTATGTTAACACTTAATTTATCTCTGCTTGACATGCAACAGTTATAATCAAAATATATTTTTAAGGTACGAATTAATGCATGCAGGTATCATCATCTTTCTATATTTCTCTGGAAGATTTTACTGAGCTTATTATTGTACATTATCAAATGTTTATGACTTACTGTAATTTTAAAGTGTTTATTTCAAATCTTATTGAAACCAATTACTCGCGACTTTAAATAAAAATATACTTAGTTATTTAAAATAATGCAATCGTTTTACATGTGCATTAGTTACATATCTGTTGAAGTGTGAAATGATTACTCCTGTAAATTCTTCTTTGCAGAATAGAGTTACCGTGGTACAGCAATGAGCCTTTCTTGTTGTAGATTACATTTACTTGGAAACTAAAATAATATATTCGTCCCAAAATTTGCAACAAAACGTTGGATGTCTGAAAAACTGAAAAACTAATAGAAAATTCGGCTTTGTTTAAATATACTAGGAGATATATCTGGGTAAAATTTCCGTTTAGAACCCCAGGGCATTTGTTTAATGTTACATTAACCAGAGTCACACAGAGTATTTTAATTCGAGATGTACAAACTAGCACTGGCTATACTTAATTATGCGCTATGGTCAAAAATGGTAATTCCATTTAATAATGAAATGACTGAAAGTACTTTTCTCTGATTCAATACTTCATCCGGTAACTTAAAAGTTTGTGCCGTATATATATTTTTTATGAACACTACTTCGAGAACTAAAATAACATACCGTTAGCAAACTGTATCTGAACTTCCCATGAATTGAAATACCTGAAAACATACATACAACAGGACAAGTTGAGATAGCGGAAGCATGCAAAATTATCCTGGGATTTAATTAGATTTTCCCAAATTAGAATTATAAACCACGAAGTTTAACAGTATGTCGTATTTATACAGCATAACTATAATCTGACATTCGATGTTGGCTTGAAGAACGCCAAATAGATAAGGCGAGATAACATTATGATTTGTATGTGATCGTCAATGATGGCGATAAAAATGAACGAGAGCGCTTTCCGAGAATATCAAGTTATGAACCTAATGACTCCTCATAAACTTATGACGCGTTTTGTGCTAATGGAGCCACCTGTCTTCTCTGTTTTGTAGGTGGAATTTGATTGAAATATAATTTGCTTCCATTGATACGCTTATTGGAATATTGGAGTGATACTTACGCGCGTCGGCCTCATTTCTGATAATTGTTCCTGAAACTCTTATGCAAAATTTAAGACTATTAATGGCCGTGACTGTTGAAGTCACTAAACTTTCTCACTTTTACGTAAGAACTGTTGCAAGGTTGCACCTTGAAATATTTCGAACAATCAAATACAAGTGACGGTGGAAAATGTAAACTATTTTACAGCTGACACATCAATGGTGATATCTTAATGAACCGTTATTGTTCGTACATTGACTAAATCACTTGCCATTGTCAAACATTTTTTATTATTTGTTCAGTCAAGGCAGAAATACATTCATTTTTTTCTGGAATTGAATCTCCTCTTGTGTACAAATGTATTTATTTTAAATTTACATATTATTTTGTAAAATATTTCAAATTGACAAGTTTTATTCTGTTTTCTTGGTGCGTAGCTTTTTCAAGTTTCCTCTATTTAAATTTTTAGAAAAGCACAATATCAACATATATTAGTCACTTCCAAACTCAATGTTAATTTCTTCTTAAAGTGGTCATTCCTTCATTTAGTGACATCAACGGCAAATAAATTATGTGCCCGTTGTATAATTTCGCATGGAATTAGAAAAAAGAGAAAACCTATTCAATGCCAAATTTCCTAAATGAATCGTCCCAATCACTGTACATTTTAATAGCTTCCCATGCACCGTGCGATTTGTTTGTCCATTCTTTAAAAATAGCATAAATTGGTCAGGAAGTCATTTTTGCCTATTTTCAAAACCTGTAGTCGCGCTAAAAATTAGTAGGAAAGAAATATTAAAGTATCTGTTTTAATATAAATGATTTCCTTCAACCATCTGTGGAGTTTTAATTAATTATGATTATTACTTTTGGTTTATCAGTTTTCTGTTTAATTAATTGAAGAACAATTGATATTTCACGACAAATTTTCGGTGTATTGAATAATGTTTTCTTTATTACAAACAGTTTAAGATACAAACAATATAATTACCTAATAAACTAGTCAGAATAAGCTCAAAGATGCCACTAAACTTATTTGGTGTTGTTTTAAAGAAACACGCATTTCAATAACATATTGCTGGTAAACACTCTGTAATTTTCTAATCTTGGATTTTCTAATCCTGGTCATGTGTTCATCATTCAAGCAAGAAGATGCAGTAAAGACACTTTTGGTACATTGTCTTGAAGTATTTTGTAACTTCGTAAACTTGCAATGATTAAGGACTGAGCAATTTGCATGAATTATAACTACGGCGAAAACATTCTCTAATTGCTTTCATTTTTGGACATATTTGAAGCAAAAGCTGGATATGCGATTTATCTGCAGACCATCTTGAGTTTTCCACCTCGTCGTTGAAGGAGAGACAGAGATGATGGCACGCACGCTTCCCATAAGTAATTTCCAACAGTTACAAGCTATCCACAAAGACCACACAGAGAGTCTAAAGAGATGCAAATATAATCCGTGGTCATTCTACAAAGCTTGAGCAAAAATGTGCCAACGCCTAATGGAAAAGCAATCATTTCTCAATCATCAACTGCTGTTAAGATACCATTAGAAAATTATAGAAATAGATCTTTTATGGACATGTTAGTGAACGACCTGACAAAATCACAACTTCGGTGTGAGTGTCAATGTTTGATAAACGCTGCCATTTTACCATAAAGGTGGAATGCATTTCCAATAAATGAAAAGAATGTATTAATTTTTGCGCTGAAACGCATGCTGAACACAGTTAAACAGAAAAGCACTACGCCCAATCATTACATTCTGAACGTTCTTATATTTTTAGAAAGATTATCAATAATTGTGGGATAGTGTATGGTATGATATAGCGACTGTATGGTAAAAATGCTGGTCGTGCTTCTCTCCAGCATCTAAGTGAGCAATTATAGTGCACCTTGCACTCTCGATGGTCGGATACGTGCCGAACCAGAGGCTACAGTTAGGGTGAAAGTATTAAAAAACTGCAAAAAGTAATTAATCACTTTCACGGCACCAATTCATTTAAGAACGAAAGAAAAAAAAAACTTCCTAATCCACCCCCAAAATAAAACAACGCATTTTTGTTGTTGCCCGTGTTTAAAAAGTTCGCCAGGCTCGGTTAGAATTTGAACAGAAACTTATCATGGGCTACTGTGCTACGACGGCAAAACGTTGCGAAATGTGGATTTTTTTTAACGCTTGGTTTTGCTTTCGCATTTTTAAACTGAATAAACGGAAAAGGCGATGCAAGTCGTCCAGTTTTTTTTATTGCAGGAAAGGAACCATATTTGTTAATTGACACTTCAGTGTAAAGGGTTCTTGTGCACCGGACAAAGTGTGGTGCTCCAGATTTGTGAAATATGCTCCTCAGACTAAAATATGCATTTCCGCCCAATCTGTCCATATAATTTGAAAATACTAACGAGTTTATATTGAATTAACAAAAAAATCTTCCGTCTTATAAATGAATAGCGTTTTATTTTAATTAATTTTAAACAGTGTATTCTACAATCTATTGCTACTTTAAGTTCGTTAACCAATTACTTAAAATTGAAATGTGTTAACAGGTATAATGAAGGTCTGACGCATCCAAGTAAACCTCGAATCAGCTAGTCGTTAACATACTGTACCAGGCAAATGGAACTGCAGTTCTTATTAACAATTTGGAGACTGCTATGAAGCTAACAATGTGGAGGTACAATGATATATGTGAAAAAAGTCGCCTTTAGAGGAGTAGGGTTGAATGTGGTATCCAAGAGCTTACAACTAATTCGTATTAAAAGACGAAATTCATAAAGGTTTCTATGTTATCGTCTTGGAGGCAGAGTGAGACATGTGGATATTTTTAGTTATAGAACCTTAAGTATATGTTCCCAACGCCTATCACGACTTTCTATTCTGTATTCATTCTGAATCATTCACCATCCAGAGCTTTCATGATTGCAAATGTGCCTGTTTTCAAATGGAAATAAGACACAAACTGATTATGTGTACTGAATCCGAATCAGCCGTGGCAGTCTTCTGAAACCCCGCACTGAAAAGAAGCTGGCTGAAGACCTGTGCAACCCGGCCTTCTTATCTGAGTGGGGTCGATCTATTTTCCAACTTTTGCCATTTGTGAGTGTCTCTGCTAGATAATTACATTGCCATTGTAAATTGCCCAAACAGAACCCAGAGAGTCGTGCTCTTCCACGTCTGGGTCTTGCTACTGATTTTTCCAACAATGGCTTCAATGACTTGCATAGAAACGCCTTATTGAAGTGAACAAATGGGAACGACATGTCTCCGCAGGGGAAAAAAATGATAAATCATGAGTTTGAGTTGTTTGTCACTGCTGCAATCATTATACAAATTTGACTACCATTGATTGTGTTCGAACATTTTATCTGCTGATGGACTTATGGTGTATGATCAGAGAAATAGCTCGGCACTATTCAAGACTGTTATAGGCCAGTTACTGTTACTTATCTCTGCACAGTTGCGCTATCGAAGAAATAAGCGATTTCACAGCAGCTGGACATTCTAACATTAATAAAGCGAATACCCAACCATTGAGATTATTTGCGTATTTTCAATATCAGGTTATTAAAGTTGGAACGTTAATATGAAGTCCAATTAATGTCTGATCCTGGACCTCTGCAGAAACCCTGATCTAAAAGCAATTTTCTGTGCTTGTCTATTAATTGTCTTGTAAATGACGAATATACTGATTAAAGGGTAAGCTTTTATCTGTTTATCTGCGTTTTGAAAGATGTAAACATGACGGCCAATTTACAATCATTTTATTGCATTAACCGTTACCTTTATTATAGGCAAATGTGCATTTATAGGATGATAAAGTTTAGTTATCGCCAGCAACATTTTCTAACATGGCCATGCAATTCCCTTTGAAAGTATTCTTCACGAAGCTACGTGCTAAAGAGGATCTGTTGTACATTATACATTGAGCATAATGTTCAACCTAGTTCCGAAGTAGCAGCAATTTCGTCAGGAATCATTCTAACAATTAAATTCCGACCCAAAGTATCACTCTCCAATACTTGTAGCGAGATGCTTAACTTCGACGACTTCTCGTTTCGTAATTCAAATGGAACGCAAATAATTTGAAACGAAACACTGATGATAAGGATAAAGAGTATTCTTCTGTAGGAGATACTTAACATAAATGAGCAATAACTGATATGAGCGGGATTACAATCACCGAATCCTCAATCTAGTTGATCGTTGAGCCTTGGATAAGCACAAGTAGAGTTCTAATATTAAATTCATACACACGTGCCTACGAAAACCACTTCTACAGCGTAGTCTACCTCCAAACCAGATCATAACTACCGGCAAGAAAACTGGATTCCCTAAAGTCTGTTTTCACACTATCTTGTAGGTTGTCAGTTTTAGACAGTTTCGTTTCCAATCCATACTGGAACACTTGGGCGCCAATGTTTGGATGCCGGTTTTAACATTCGTTTCTCCGCTGTGAAGCGGCGAGGATTGGTAATTTCACCTCGCTTGGTTTACAACATAATCGCATGGAAGATTCTTGGAATTTGTACTCAATTATTTTTTTTCTTGAATAAATAGATTAGAGACAACGAATGTCAATGTTTATTTAAATTTGTATTCACACAAGGCATTATCATAATGAAGTTAACTGTACTTCTCTTTACTCTTTTGCTATTTGTTCTTACAAAATATCGTTTGCAGTTAAATTTGGTCTCCTGCGTGGCCGGCTCGTAAGATTTTCGTCATAGTTTTACTACAACCTTTATTATACACGAAAACGTAAAAGAAAAACATATGAAGAATAACTATTATAATATTTTATTTTAATCAAGCGATATATACAAAATTATTTAGATCTTAGAAGTACACAATATCTACTCGGTATTTGTTTAAATCAAATCTCAGTATAGTTAGAAAGATATAAACAGATTAAGCTAAAAATCAGAATCCATTTGAATTTGCCAGATAAGATCCATCAACAAAAATATGTGTAATGTACGGTATTACCTGTAGCAAAAACGGCTCTGCTTGACAAGTCTAGCGAGAATCTAGCGGCCTACCTACCTGCTTTTCGGAATTCCATTTTAATGCTATTCAGTCAGTAAAGATTATACTGCTGGTAGTACAATTTCTGTTTTGGATAGTTTAAAAAAAACAATTATTCTTTGTCAGACTGATGTATGGTTTCGATAATTATTTTCAAGATTTGACGTAAAATTATTCACTGTCCAGAAACAATTTAAACTGACAATTTAAGGAAGTATGGATATGCTTTTCCGCAATAAGCCGAATATATAAAGATATGTACATGTATAAACTTAAAACGAAAGTAAGAGTAATTAGATATCTTAAACATTTTAAATAAAGGATAAGAAAACAATACCCGGGCTTCGCAATCTGGGAGGATGTCGGTTGGCCATGATGACGGATAATAATTTTCTTTCTGAATCCACGGTCTATCGCTCAGTAACAAACCAAAAGCGCGACATCACTTCAGAGCGTTCCTTTGGAAATAAAATAAACTGCAAGAAAAAAAAAATGATGATCACAAAGAAAGCATCCGAATTACAAAACTGAACTTGAATGCATTGTCTTATTCACATCTATTGTTACGGGTAAACGTGGATACCGCTGGAAAATACATTTTAAATGAAGTGTAACTTTAGTTTCATCATTTAGTTCTGCAAATTAATTCTACTTCGCCTGAGCACCGTTGTACTGCAGTTTTATTCCTCCACTTCAATGTTCTATTCGTACATAGGAAAGAAACAAAGTATTCAAATTGCAATTTTTCGCATTTGTTTTCAAAATCATTATCTCTCCTAAAAGGTATCCGTACTATTGTACCCTGTATTGTGCTAATTTTCTACACAGATAATCGCAAATGATAGGTCATATAATTTTAAAACAGCATTTGCCTTGGGTAAGTATTTCAATCACGTCTAGAAATAGAAGACATTTTCCTGGAGTACAGCAGCGCACCGCAGCATATGTATTGCCTTTCATAAGAACGCCATTAGCTGATTTAACTTAAAGTATAATCCAGAGCATTTTATAGAACGTTTAGAAGTACAAGTAGTCATCAGAATATAAATTCATACTTGAAGCTTGTCAATACTGTTCCTACCTTGAGTAGTGCAATTCTTTCACTAAAGAGATTCATTCGGCCACCTCCATAACATCCTCAAGTGTCTGTTTCGGACTGAAGCGACAACAAGTAATTCTGGAAACACACAGATTTAGCTCCAAATCTAAATTAAACGGCATTAAACTACACAATATTAATGATCGCTTATCACCGTCTGACAACTTACCTTTACTATATTTCATTATTCTTTGCTTAGAAAGGGGATTACATGTCACCACACAAATTAACTGCCTGATCTTAAAACAAAAACGAATTAATACTTCGATTGCCAGTTCTTTCATTTGTTATAAACAATTGCAAATTTGAAGCGCGCTGTAGCCCGATCTTTTCCAGGAATTCGGCATGTATTGACGAAAAGTGTTCGGCACACCTTTTTAACAAACACTGACGCTTTGACCTACCTGATAGCCTCAATTTCCCGAGATCATTCCACAGCACCCAGACAACTGAAAATCTTGAAATAAGCTGTGACCTTAATTTAAACAGCTCCCAGGTCAGCTGCAGTTTTATGCATAGATCGACGTGCAATGGTTAGTGCCAAATAAGACAAAACATTGGTAGTATTTTAACTAACTGTGTACCCGCGGTGTATATAAAACAGTTATCAATGAAGTATTGTCTCAACCTTCTCTTGCAGCATTTCCTGACACAGTGGTTTTTAATGTTCACCCCTTAACTCTTCGTTTATGAATACCATCTATTGGAAGGCCCAGGCCTGAATGATCTCACAGTTTTATACATCGCTCAACAAAATCATGTCGTTTGTGGTTGGCTCTCCCCAGAACTCATTGGTGGTGGATTTGGAATTATTTCGAAGTGTGTAATTTCAAATGAGTTTTCCACTTTTTTCAGCTGATTAAAATGTAACAATGTAAGGGCCAGTTTAAAGGACCCTTAACAAGTTTTAAGATTGTTGGTGTGCAAATTTGAAAGGCGATAACCTGAGCCGTGATAATTACATTTATTTCAGTGAGACTAATAGCAGACAATTTAATTCGAACTAATCATCGCGATAAAAAAAGGCATATGTTCAAAAAATGAGTTAGAGTGTGCTTCGTCCAATCCAACCTTGTAAATATTTGGTCCTCCTTTGATGAAAAGGTGATCATTTGCACTGGGGTTTTTTGTGCAAATATCGATCAGCTCTGCTGTCTGTCATTGAAACAACTCCTGGTTTGCTATAAAATTCGATCCTGTTGTTTGTTAATAATCAAACATGAAACGACTCACGTCATGAGCACAGAGTTTATCTTTTGTGCGAAAGTGCATCTGACCTTTTAACACTGAACAAACTCCGGGCCGCCATAGGCAGGAACATTAAATATAGTTTACAATTCCAATTGGCGAGTTATATTTGCCATTTCCTTACTACGGCCTGTAAATGGCCTCTCTCATTTAGTCTAATCGCTATATTTCCAATCCCGGTGCCGAAAATGATGACAATATTGAAGCTTTTACACTGATTCAAATTGTGTTTTCAAAAAGTTCGACAGTGAGGCTGACTGACGAAATCAGTTACTCAAATTCTTGCTGAGATTAAATCCCAGCACGACTACCACATCTGAATTAAATAATGACAGTGAAGCAGATCACTGGATCGTGTAATCTGAACAGGTTTCAGTCTCATGGAAATGCTCGCAAACTGTCCCGATTTTTGCGAGCTAATTTTTGCATCGGCAGGAGCTGGCCGTGCGACACGGAGATGGTTGCCTTTTACCCACAGCAAACAACTGAGATTTCCTTAATGCCAAAACAAACAGTGTCTTCCATGCAGAAATTATACTTGATCGTTCTAATTGAAATGCACTTTGGCCTCATTAACTACTTTAACTTTAATTCACTCTGTGGAATTAATTCAAAATAAATATCGGAGAAGCGCTCCAAGTGTTTAAATCATCACTGTTCCATTCTGCAGTTTACGGTCAACCAACAAATTGAACTTTCTAACGTTTGACATGTGTGGACTTTGAACTATTGGTTATCATCAGCGCCAGTAAGGGACCAGATTATTCTGTCTGTGTTTAGAATGTGGGGCGATAATTACGTTTCAATGGTAGTAGTGTTCATGACAAAGCATATATACCGGAATCAAATAATTTTCTCAGTAAAATTCTCAGCAGGCCTCTCCGTCCGTAAAACAAAATGCAGCATAGAGCATGGCAAGACAATACCACAAGTCTTTTGTATTTCCAGTTAATGTTAAATCAAATATACCATCGGATTCAAAAGCTTTCATCGAGATAAAGTAGTTAAGCTCTTAGTTACCCACTGTCCCCTAAAAGAAATCCTGGGAAAATCAGTGGAGATTTTGGAGATTACCTGCTGGACTGACTGGAACATATTATCCATTACTTCTTTCCCCAATTTATGTAACTGAAACTATATAATCGTTATAAATACAGTGCGGTGAATTCTAATGGCGCGGCTCGTATAGGTAAATTGTAAGGGTAAGAACTAAGGGAAAGATACAATGATCTTCAATAAAACATTTGTGGTTTTGCGGTTTAGGGTTTCATAATTTATTAGAAGCTCTCAGAACTATATTTATACCAATCATCTATTTTAAGTTACAACAAAAACAACTTTCATACGCCGGCAATAACGAACAAACTATCAAATACTGTACACGCTGAGTCCATCATGAAAACAGTTTTTACAGCATAATATACAAATTCCTAAAAACTATAAATTCGGCCCAGGCATGTGCATTTTACAGAAATATACACCTAAGTTTTATAGTAAAAACTAAGAAAATGCCAAGTCGTGTTAAATAAACCTATTTCTTTTCTTCCCGAGGTGTCATATTTTTGTTAACACTATTATGTTTGCGAAAGCGTCATTCTATAGGAACCCCACAAAAATGTTATATTTCCAGATCTTATACTGTATACGGACAGATCTGTGCTTCATAAGGTTCAGCCTATCTCTGAATATGGAGGAACCGCTTTCACTGTGATATTATAAGTCCAGCCAGCAATGTGTGCATTTCAAGTCTACAAAACAAAATGAATTTACAGCGTTTTGCCTTCACTTCAGCCGGAGCCTCCTTCTATATTGATGCACATCTACGCAAATTAGTACCCGGAACACTTTACCAAAATACAGCAGATATGAATCAATACAACATGGTGTTAAAACACAAGCCAAGTGAATTATTCACCAGGTCCTACCATACAGTAAAGTAGAGCATGACATGGCTGTACCATAATCAGAGCTAGAAGAGTTTAGGTGAGACAAGCTAGTGACGTGGCTTTGGATAGACGAAGGACTTCCTGAGGTTTGTCCTAATTCCGATGTCTGGCCTGTGTTATTAGCTTGCTGGCTTGCGCCGTGAGCAGTGCCATTGGTAGCCACTGTGATTGATGTGTTGGTAGATTGCTGTTGTTGGGTCTGCATGGTCGTGGTTGGGGCATTGACACCCCCTTGACATGGTTTGCCGTCTTTAACCAGGACGGGCACAGCCACTCTTCTCGGAGATTGTTGCTGCTGTTGGCAAGTGCTGTTGTCCTGCTGCATGTGCTGCTGAGCAGCCTTGTCTTTAGCTTGCCGCTTCATCTTGTAGCGGTGGTTCTGGAACCAGATCTTCACCTGAGTGGGCGTGAGATGGATCATGCTGGCTAAATGTTCCCTTTCAGGAGCTGAGAGGTATTTCTGCTGCTTGAAGCGCCTCTCCAGCTCATAAACCTGGGCTTGCGAGAAAAGCACTCTGCGTTTTCTCCTTGGTGTACTTTGAAGTGGAGCCATGGGTTTGCCAACGTCTCCAAGAGAACCCAAAGCGCCCATTCCCCCCATGTTCATTCCTGAGGATGGGGTCATGAAACGGGAAACTAGAGTGAGAATTAAACAGGATAAATTTAGACAAAGGCGTTTCAAACGGAGTATGTATGCAAATTTAATATTACTAAGACAACATATGGGTATGTTCAATCCAGCGTAGTTTTTTCTAAATAAAAGAGCCGAAACACATAGCGGTGTTCCATAAAACTAACCAATTAAATAAGCATTTTAAAGTTTTCTTATCATGATTTTTAAGTGTTCAATATCCATTGAGTGCTTTTTAAATGAAATGGGGTGCTGATATGGATTAGGAGTATCCGATTTTAAGAACTCGATATAACAAAAATTGTCCAAATTGGTAAAGTTTTCTTTGTGGTTAACCGACACTTTTACCGAAATGTTGCGACTGTGCAAGAATATACATCTTAAGTTTGCATATATTTGCCTTTTTAAAAAATAAGTTACATTTATACAACTTTGGGAAAGTGCATTAGATTTGTTTAAACATTTCTCAATAAAGATAACATTATTATTTAAGTGTGCCCTGGGAAAATATTCCCTATTATATTTCGCACAACGCTGATACGCTGTTTAGACAGTTAAAGCCGTTAACCTGGCCTTATTAATACAGCACTTTAAAAATAAATAAAAAGCAGTGTTGCGAGAAACTGCATTGTAAAGGATTACTTCCCCTGCCATGTATTTACATTATAAAATATTCTAAAAAAAGGCACGTGAACTAAATCTACACTAAAGTAATAGTTGTACCATCTATCAAAGCATTTGCGTGCGTCCTCATTAATATAAGATTAAAACCCGCAAAACTCATGATTTGGAAAATACTGATCTCTGAACACTATTTTCACAAAATGGGCACACTTGCAACCTTTTGCAGGTTGGATGTCTTGTCTTTTGACTAGTCTTGTTTATTAGAAACTAATTATTCCACTTACTTGATGAAAAGCGTGGATCGGGATTCGTCCCGTACCAGCCTGTCGCACTTGCACTGTTCCTCATGGTATCTTGGTAAGCAGGGAGCTCGCCCATATTGCCAATATTGCTAATATTGCCGTTGCAGTAGCCTCCCATAGCTGCATGTGAAAGCTGAGGGACCCCGTGTGACATGTGGTAGGTCGCCGCAGGAACCGACGTATTATGTCCGATCGGGTGTTGCTGCATGCCCGGCTGGGAGACCTGTGGCTGCCGGTAACTTGTCAAGTGAGCTCCGAGGTTACCCGCTGCGTCCATGCCAACTTTCTTGTAGCTCTCCTCGATGGGGCTCAAAATATCTGAAACTGAGAAGGGCGTAGTATGCTTGGGGCTCATCGACATGGTTCAGCAGCGAAGTAGGCAAATTTGTTGAACGGATAAACAGTGTTATGTTAGCGCCGATCTTGTGGACGTACACGTAAGAGAATGATTGAAGTCCGCCTTAATTGTATTAAGTCGAGGCTATAGACCTGCGAGCGCCTAGCTTTTGTTTGTTGTAGCCAGGCGCCAGGTTTTAGACAGACAGGAGAGGCGGGGCATGAGCGTAAACGAGCAAACAATAGAGCTCAACATCTTGCTAAGATAATTAGGTAACATGCTGATGGCAAGGTAAATACTTTTCAGTTTGCCTTGCCAATATATTCTACTTTTAGTGAAATATTAAATAACGTAGCATTTGGGGGCTTCCGTTTATCTGTAAAGGATGCAAACTGAGATTTCATTGCATTCTTAATGGTTATGTTTAACGCTGACTTTTGATGTCACAGATAAAGCCTGAGGATAATTGCATTTTTAGGTCTTTTTTTCAGTATGGTTACATTGTACTTAAGCAATGTAAAAGTGCACTTGCTACCTTGGAATAACCAAATATCTTCAGTCAGAGAGACAGCGTAAATGCTTGCTCGCTTTAGGACTGCTCGATATTAATGCGTAAGAATCATTTTGCTTCAATTCAGGGCTCTCATTCAGCAGCCAAGAAGTCTTCCAGGAGAAAGAAGGCTCCCGCATGAGTTAACACCGTTCAAGTGTAAACCTCTGCCCTGATTGTACTTCAGATCTCATGGAGAGGCGAGATTTCCACAAGATATAATGTTAGAGTTTTATTCTTGAAGCCGCAAGTTCCGTGTCCCTTGCAGCGTCGCAGCATCAATTTACCGCATCCATCCCTCTGATAATGTAGCAACATTTAAAATATACCTACAGACGCAAAATCCACGATTTGTAAATTTTCGTTTGACGCATGATAACTTGTAGCAAATCACCAAAAGCATTCTGACTGGAGTCTGTACAATCCTTTGAAACTGTTATCGACACTTAGATAACAGATATTCCGGTCAGAAATCAGATTGACAGTGGGTTTTACAAGTGTTGCATACAGAATGTTTGTTTAACTCGTGGCTTGTAAATTGCCATTCTATTACTAAGAAATATTAACGTATTTGCGAGCAATTTTTGACGAGTTTGCACTAATACGCAAGAGGTACATCTCTATTCTTGGTCTGTTCTATTGGTTCCTATGTTAATGATGATTCCCACCTCTCGCCAGTCACTTGCATCTCCCCAAATATTTGACAATTTGCTACTTAAAATGTAATCATACTATTTATCACAATCACGTTTCTTATATAACAAGCTTCAAACAAAGAATATACTATTTTGCGAAATAATTAGTTTTAAGGCTGTCTTTTATTCACTTTATTCACATTATAACCGTAACCATATGAGAGCCTGTAAAAGAAGGATTATTGTCAGAGCCTAAACTCAATTTTATGTTTGATATGACAAGTTTAAATCTCTCTAATATACACGTTTTTAGCTGTTGGATAATATATTTGTTTGTTGTGAATCGACCTTCGAATTAACAACAGCTAGTCGTTGTAATATTGTACTTAATCTCCGATTTTAAAGCAACGATTGGTTGGTGATTTTGTTAATTGCATTATATTCAGAACATTTTCAACTACTTGATAATCCGCATGGTGATGTGAAAATTGATTCTTTTTTTGCCAATATTAACGCACATTACTGCTTCAACTACTGAAATATTTGTTTATTATTGCAGAAATAACGTACACAATCTTACCCTATTATTGACCCTATTCTTTTCCCGACTGTTATGTATTAACCAAGAAGGGATGATGTGCAATGTGCTGGCTCATAAAATCCTTTTTTAGAATGGTGCAGTCCTTTCTGTGGTTATGCGTACTTCATGGAAGGCTGCATCGAGATTGTTCAATAGCTTCTGACCTTACACAATCCAGTTGATAACACTCGAGATGCCGTACTAGGCTAGATAATATTGTCAATCAAATGGCCCCAAACTTAATGCAAACAGCCCCTCTAAGGCGACGATGTTTTATTGATGGGTGGGACAAGTCGGAAACAAGCTTATTCATATCATGCTACATTTAAAGAATAGATTAATCTAATTTTAAACAGTTATTGGCACACATATGAAATATACATTATTTGGCATACGTGTACTTCGAATAAAAGTTTAGTTTGTCTCGATTTTCTCTGGTCCCACCTTGAGAATTAGTACCACGTAAAGTATAGTCATTTGAAAATGGATTGAACATTTTTTCTAGTAGTTGTTGTCGTATTCAATTTATGGAATATCGCATTTTAATCGTTTTAACTGAATGGCATTGCATTCTCTGTTTCATCCAGCATTAAACGATCGTCACAATGGTCAGATACACAGAACCAAAACCCTTTAATTGCCTTTTTAAGTATAATTAGTGCTATTATAGTGAAAATCATAATAGCGATATAGCAGCGTGTTACGCTAATTTAGGATTTCTGACAAATGAGATATCCAGTGAGCTGCTGTTAATCGCTGAACTATGTTTTGCTGAACTGTGTGAAAGGCTTTCTCCCCTTCTCTGATCACAACAGGCTGAGTACTGAACAGAAGAATTCATGATGTTTGAAAAGTTCAAGATAAGTGTATTAGCTGGTTATGTTCAATTATACCTTTGTAAAGAGTTACAAATGTATTTTCAGATGAAGTTTTTTTTCTCTTTTAACGTCTATAACCTGTTTGTATAAATGTGATTCTTCATCGGTGTAAAATATAAACACATTTTAGCAAAGGCAACCCCCGCTATCAAATTAAGTTTAAGAACATATATTCAAATGTAGTTTGTTTGAAATCTGTTATTCCATGTAAGCGAGGCCAAGTTCGCACAAATAATATTATGTAAATGTGTGTTTATAAACAAATTAACAATTTGCCCGAGATTATCTGAAGGTGGCAAATATTTGAGTTCTTAACCTTCCCACCAGAGCAGATATACACAATGCTTTTGGTGACTTGCTACAAGTTATCATGCACCATTGTGGATAACTGAAGAAATTCAACAATTTCGAAATATAACAAGCAAAATATGTCGTTGAATCAGGTTAGTGATGTAATGCAGGCTCATACATTGGAGTGCCTAAGAACATTGGAATTTCGCGTCTGCGCTAGAACGAAATTCAAATCCAGATGCCATCATCTGGATTTAGTAAACTGGGTTAAACGTGATTTGCAATTGTTTGGAAGTACAAGCATAATCATATGTTAACATTGGTACTTGTTAGCTGTCACACTTGACTTTACCAGCTTGTTAATAAACTCTCAACTCTATTGTAAACGCAAATTGATGCTGAACACATGGATGTACCCAGAAGTTCACAACTTTTAGCACAGATATATATGGAACCACAAGGGAAAGTTGTTTTGATTGTAATGCATACTCGCGACAATTATACATCCTGCACTTGCTCGATGATTAACTCAAGAAAGTAACATCAACAAACAACTGAATTAATTAGCAGAACGCGAAGCCAATAGATACTATACACGACAGCATAGAGCGTTTCCAAATCACAGCACGTCCTACTTCGCGACTTTGTAATTCTCAGCAGCCCAGCAACAATTAGTAACACTGCAGTAGGTCGATAGCAAGTGAGGTATCTCTTTGAGAAATCCCATTTAATGGAAACTGAACGCGAACAGCGGCCTCTGTTGATGGTTTCTACTTGCAATTTATTTAGCGGAGAATGTACGATGTCAACCCAATTCTTTCTCTTCATTTCCAAATTTTATCTGGAGATGTAATTCAGACTTCTTTTGGTAATAAAAGATGAGAGGGTGTTCTGCGGAACCTTCGCTGTAGAAAAATAAAGGTTGTGATCAGACAGCAAGGCCTGAAAACATTCTAATTCTGTCCGGCTTACTGTTTCTTTCTTTAAACCCCATTCAGCTCGAGAATGTTATCAATAGATAACTCCGATATTATTTCCAACACAACAGCGGGAATTTTGCTGTACTCAGACTGCAGGTGCACGCCAGTTGTACGGCAGCCGATGCCCACGTTTAGTATTTTGATCCTCATATACAATTTGAACATTCATATTCGAAATGTAGAAAATGGAGCTTTCCAGGAAATGTACTGCCTCGTTCAGTATTTAAATAATTCAGTTTACATCATGAGTCGATCTGATTTGAATTACATCTTTTATATCATTTTGAAGTACACAGTAAAACTCCTTTCGACTGTTTGTAATGCTTTCGAGAAACTTTAACTCGTACATTAGCTCTTGATAATTTGTGAGAAGTTAAAGTAAATGAAGTTATACATGTATAACATTTAATGTATGGTTAAGTGACAAGATTCAAATTTCTCTGACAAACATTCTCTCTTAAACAAAGTGTAGTATGCTACAGATAATGGCGCATGCTTCATTTTAAAAGTACAAAAACGTTTCACGGAGGGACGTTCAGCAGAACAGAAAACCGAATAATAGAGCAGACGCGGGTAATGCTGTCTGTGCAATTTATCTTGAATTTCAAAAGATCCTCGATCAGATCCTTATATTAGACCAATGCATAAGGTTAGAGAATACGGAATCAGGGAACAAGTGGCAGATTGGATTGCTAGCTGGCTTCAAGATAGAAAGCAGAGAGTGGGAGTAAAGACTAGTTATTCAGTCCCAGAAGGTGCCAAGTGGTTTGCTACAAGAATCAGTACTGGAAACATTGCTATTCATAATCTACATTAATAAGTTAAAGTTTGGAAATCAATTTCTACATTTAAATAATTTATCAATTTGCATATAGCACCAAATGTGGTAGAGGGATAATTAGTAATGACAGGGACTGCATCATATTGTTGGAGAACATTTAATGAACCTCAAGAATGAGTAAATAATCTTGCATATAACATTCAACACAGACAAATGGGAGAAAGCATATTTTAGTGGAATAGAAAAGTCACTTATTACTTGGAAAGTGCAAGTTTAGACAGGGTAGCACAGGTAAGTGAGATTAGTTTAGTTTGGGAACAAGGCCAGTGTTGATTAGTTGGGTACTGAAGGGTCTGTTTCCATGCTATATGACTCCATAATCTGAAATGCTAACTCACTGTGCAGATGCTACTTGACCAGTTAACTATTTCCAGCTTTTTCTGTTCTGATTTTGAATAAGTTTTGACTCAACCCACCATATTAGAGCAAGATGATTTTAACATGTTTGAATGTGCTAAGTGTTTTAATGATTTACAGTATGTGAAAGTTGTATAATGTTACTACACAATACAAAACTGTAAAAATACAGAGGGGTACACTATAACAATACATTCTGTTGATTGTGGTAGCAGCAGTGACAATCAAGCCTTCACTTCACACACTGAATATGGGTCATCGCTAATAATTGTAACTACAATAGGGTTAAAATCTAGTAGTTTCAGACAATATTGTAGAATTTGTCTTGACATTGTAATGAAAATATTTAAGATACTTCAATGTAAGAGTTAAAGTTCAAAAGTATGTTTTTTTCTGTTTAGAAGTCAGAAACGATTTGAGATGTGTACTGTCATCTAGGTCAATGCCAGGCAACCAATATTATTTTTGTGTTATTTTGACAAAACAAACTGCCAATTTAAAAAAGCAAGCAAATATTGTATGCACTGTACATACAAACTTTTGTATTGCAAAGCAATTCAAACATAAACTCCACAGACAGAAGTGCACAACCAACAACCATAGTATGTTGACCACTTGCTGGATGGTAGGATTTTAGATTATATTATATTGTAATAAGTTAAATTAGATTATATATGTGATGACATGAGATGTACAAGAGTACAAGAGTACAGGACTGCAGTGAAACGTGTACAGTCACCACTTTCTGGCACCATCCTAGAATACAATAGTTAGAATTAAAAACAAGAGCAGAAATTAAAGAAACAGAAACAAAAGGAAAAGAAAATATCTATTTCACCCTCACTGCAGCTGCCACAATGAGTTTTTTATTTTGACTCATTAATGCTGCTTGCACTGGACCCACTAATGCTGCAAGGCATTATCGCTGCAATTGCCACTTCGCTGCCAATGCCTGATCCTTGAGTCCTGCATCTCACTGCCACATACAACAGACTGCCAACATCAAAGTTGCCATACTCTGGCACCATCATTCACCACTGGGCCCAGCTCACCAATACCATTGCCATCTTGAAATCAATTGAAGTATCAGAGTCCATAATCTTCCTGAACAAATGCAAAAGAGTAACCTTTTGAACCAATGTTGATATCAGAGTCCCCAACAATGGATTTCAAACTATTGCAAATTATTTGTCCTTTAATAGAATCATAGAGTCATAGAGATGTACAGTACAGAAACAGACCCTTTCGTCCAATTCATCCACGCCAATCAGAGATCCCACCCCAATCTAGTCCCACCTGCCAGCACCCGGCCCATATCCCTCCAAATGCTTCCTATTCATATACCCATCCAGATGTCTTTTAAATGTTGCAATTGTACCAGCCTCCACCACTTCCTCTGGCGGTGCATTCCATACACATTCCACCCTCTGAGTGAAAAAGTTGTCCCTTAGGTCTCTTGTATATCTTTCCCCTCTCACCCTAAATCTATGCCCTCTAGTTCTGGACTCCCCCACCCCCGGGAAGAGACTTTGTCTATTTATCCAATTCATGCCCCTCATGATTTTATAAACCTCTATAAGGTCATCCCTCAGCCTCTGACACTCCAGGGAAAACAGCCCTAGTCTATTCAACCTCTCCCTATAGCTCAAATCCTCCAACCCTGGCAACATCCTTGTAAATCTTTTCTGAACCCTTGCAAATTTCACAACATCTTTCCGATAGGAAGGAGACCAGAATTGCACACAATATTCCAGAGTGGCCTAACCAATGTCCTGTACAGCTGACTTTACATATATTTGTTAGCAAGATACCGGCCTGCAAATAAAGGAACATTAGCCATCCTTTTTAATATAGTCAAGAGGATTTGTTCAATCTGAAAGCTGTGAAGAACTGTACAGACACAGGAGTCCAGCCAAGGCCATTTATAGGATCTTTGATGGATGACAGTTTTTTTAAATTCACGTTTGGGAAATGGTATGTTGAATATTTAGAAATTGTTTAGATATTTGTTGCAATTGTAGCTGGGAAAATAAACATTCACGTGGGAAAGATAAAGCGACAATAAGTTGTTGAGATTGGCTTCTGTTTCCCCTCCAGTCTAGGAAATGATTGTTCATAGACTATAAAACATAGGAACAGGCCCAAATAATTTCTGTTGGTAATTGTACTCTATACGAGCCAAACAATATATTTAAATATATGCATGCTGAATAATTTGTGAACTGGAGGTTATTTCCCTGAATAATTTGCTTCTAGGTTGTGAACTTTGTGCATCTTTATTCAGCACAAACTTTTAAAAATTGGTCCTTTGTTACTTGGTCCAACATTTGAATTTGCTTATTAGCATTTGCCCATCCATAAAGTATTGTTATTGCCTTTTCTTTATTTCACATGTAGTATTTTCAACTATTAATAAACGTTATCTTTCCGATTTCAGAATCAGCTGGATTGGAGCCTTATTCAGTCTATCCATATATATTCTGGTCATGCAGAGTGTGGACAAATAACCACTAAAATATGACAAACAATTTATATTTTGTTAGTCTATTCAGATCATGGTGGATCACAACCTTAAAAGCTAAGCAGGTTATTGCTAAAGTAAATGTCACTTGGTAACATTATGAATGAGATTGTCCATCTTTTGTTGATAACTGAGACAAAAAGGATTCTAGCATTCTCCAACGTCTTTGTGGGCAGGATATTTCTGGACAACGTTTCACATAGTCAGATGGATGCCATTATTACAGCTGCACTGAAGCAACTAGGCAAATCCTGGAATACAAATGTAGCACAGGAATGTTGTGAGGGCCCATAGCTTTTGCAGTATTCCCTGAGCCATTTTATGCTATAACATGGATTGGATCAAATTGGCTGGAGACTGGGATTGTGATGCAGGGGACCTCAGATGGAGAGTGAAATTAATCATCCACTTGGCAATTTTGGCAAACAATTGTTACAAATGTTTCTGCCCTATCTTTTGCACAGATATGCTGGGCTCCTCTATTATTGAGGATAGGGATGATTGTGAAGTGTCCCCTCTAGTGTGTTGTTTGCTGTAGAACACCATTCACGACTGTTTCTGGCATACTGTCCTCCACTTTTATTAGCTTGTTAATAAAGACACAGAAAGGGAAAGACTGAGCCTGGAGGTTACAGGTTCTGGTTAAGCTGCTGCTGGCCTAAGCTTCTCATGAATTTCCAGTTTTTGTGTGCTAGATTGACTTTAAATTTATCTTATGTAGCACTGTGGTATTATCACTCAAAACAATGGAGAGTATCCTCAGTGTGAAAATGGACCTTGGTCTCCACCAGGACAATGCAGTTATCATTTCTACCAATACTGTCTGGATAGATAAATGAGGGTGTTTTTTCCCTTTTTCCCACTTTCTCAAAGTTGGTTTCCTTATCATCTGCCGATGACCCAGTCTGGCAAATATGTCCTTTAGGACTCAGCCAGCTTGGTCAGTGGTGGTGTTACTGAGCCACTTTTGGTCATGCGCATTGAGAAATTCCCTACCAACAATACATTCTGAGCCCTTACTACTCTGCGTACTTCATCAAAATAGTATTCACCATAAAGGAGTGCTAATTCATCAACTAGTTGATGCACTGAGACTTCATGAGGTCCAGAGTCAAAGTTAGTGATAACGAGGTTATCACCACACCTTTGGTTAGACACAGTAATGGTATCCAGTGATGGTGAAAGAGCAATCTAAGATATCGGCTGCAATGCTTGATTTCTTGAGTCTGATTAGCTCAGTCATTCCTTGACTAGGCTATGGGACGGATGTTCTAATTTTGGCATGAGTCCTCAAATGTTAGTGCAGATGAACTTGCAGGGTGGAGTTGACAGGATATGCCTTGGATTTTTTTCCAGTGCCTAGAATAGTGCTGGGTATTCATTCTAGTTCAACCTTTATGTTGGAGTTTGACTAATTTGGTATAATGTCCTTTGGCTGCAGTGGGCCTACACTTCATGTTTAGATTAGATACTTTACAAAGTCTGGATTCAACATTGAGTTCAACAAGTCAAACCATGAATGCTGTCCACTGTTTGATGTGTCAAGCTTTTCTTTTAAGTTAGAGCTGACCTTTACTTTGCTAATCACACTTATTTTTGACCAGTCCTTTGTCTCTTCGCTATTATCATCACCAGACTTTTGTTGCATGTTAGTTTTGACATCCAATCTCCCTCCTGCTCTAAAGGTTCCTGGGCCTTCTATTTTGTTCTGCATGCCATTTCCCCTTTCACAACAGAATAGAACAGATCATATTTCATTTCTCTTCAATATTGAACAAGAATCATGACGGACTGAAAAATTTAACTCTCTTTCTCTCCTTGGATGTTGTCAGGCTTGACCTGTTTATCCACTACTTTCTGATTTCCACCCTCTGAGTATTTTCCTTTTACAATATGCATGCTTGGTACAAGTAGCTGGAAAAGTATAAATATAAGTAAAAGTGTTTCGTTTACCTACTTTGATACCAAACAAAATCTAGTATGAGAAAGCAGCGAAACCTAATTCTTAATTGTTGACGAGATGCCAGTAAACACATATCACACAATTAAAAGTTGACAGAAAGGAGGCAGAATTATAATAGGGCTGTTTCTGCTGCTTAGTATTACACTTAATCCAGACATTTCCCCCCCCAAATTTCCTTACCGTTCCTGAATGTCAGACAAATGGATCCAAGTTATAAGGAAACTTTCGTAAAATGTTGCACCATTAACCATTTAATTTCCAGTGCTTTCCAAACGAAGAGGGGACCTTCCGTGGTTTTTGGGATGGCGCCGAATGGATTGATTGGCATCGGAAAGAGGAACAAAAAACTTCACTCGACGCCTTATTCTGCGGGTACTGATTTGAGGACTCATGCAGAACACTTTTATTGATTCTGCAGTAGCAGAAAATTCTGCTTGGATTTGCAACGTGGCAAGGCTGCCATTTCCCCATCTTTGGGTGAGGAGAAAATGTACATTGCCAAGGACACAAGCCAAAGTCATTGAGAACTCTACAATTACCTCCAATCCACCTGTTCAGGTGGATTATAACACACTTCTGGAGCATGACAACTATTCCACATGACCATTAGAAGGAATACAGTGTTAAACGTTGCCTGTAGGACCGACCAGAGTGGGATACGAACCAACAATGCAGTTGAAAATGAAATGTAGAGAAGCAGGAGGCGTGAAGAACACAGCAAGCAAGGCAGTTTCAGAAGATGGAGAAGTCAGCGTTTCAGGTCATAGAGTCAGAGAGATGTACAGCATGGAAACAGACCCTTCGGTCCAACCCGTCCATGCCGACCAGATATCCCAACCCAATCTAGTCCCACCTGCCAGCACCCGGCCCATATCCCTCCAAACCCTTATTCATATACCCACCCAAATGCCTCTTAAATGTTGCAATTGTACCAGCCTCCACCACCTCATTTAGCAGCTCATTCCATACACGTACCACCCTCTGCGTGAAAAAGTTGCCCCTTAGGTCTCTTTTATATCTTTCCCCTCTCATCCTAAACATAGGCCCTCCAGTTCTGGACTTCCCCACCCCCAGGAAGAGACTTTGTCTAGTTTTCCAATCCATGCCCCTCATAATTTTGTAAACTTCTATAAGGTCACCCCTCATGCTCCGACGCTCAAGGGAAATCAGTCCCAGCCTGTTCAGCCTCTCCCTGTAGCTCAGATCCACCAACTCTGGCAACATCCTTGTAAATCTTTTCTGAACCCTTTCAAGTTTCACAATATCTTTCAGATAGGAAGGAGACCAGAATTGCACACAATATTCCAACAGTGGCCGAACCAAGGTCCTGTACAGCTGCAACATAACCTCCTAACTCCTATACTCAATACTCTGACCAATAAAGGAAAGCATACCATACGCCTTCTTCACTATCCTATCTACCTGCGACTCCACTTTCAAGGAGCTATGAACCTGCACTCCAAGGTCTCTTTGTTCAGCAACACTCCCTAGGACCTTACCATTAAGTGCATAAGTCCTGTTAAGATTTGCTTTCCCAAAATACAGCACCTCTCATTTATCTGAATTAAACTCCATCTGCCACTTCTCAGACCATTGGCCCATCTGGTCAAGATCCTGTTGTAATTTGAAGTAACTCTCTTCGCTGTCCACTACACCTCCAATTTTAGTGTCATCTGCAAACTTACTAACTGTACCTCTTATGCTCACATCCAAATCATTTATGTAAATGACAAAAAGTAGAGGACCTAGCACCGATCCTTGTGGCACTCCACTGGTCACAGGCCTCCAGTCTGAAAAACAACCCTCCACCACCACCCTCTGTCTACTAACTTTGAGCCAGTTCTGCATCCAAATGGCTAGTTCTCCCTGTATTCCATGAGATCTAACCTTGCTAATCAGTCTCTCATGGGGAACCTTGTCGAATGCCTTACTGAAGTCCATATAGATCACATCTACTGCTCTGCCCTCATCAACCTTCTTTGTTACTTCATCAAAAATCTCAATCAAGTTTGTGAGATGTGATTTCCCATGCACAAAGCCATGTTGACTATCCCGAATCAGTCCTTACCTTTCCAAATACATGTACATCCTGTCCCTCAGGATTCCCTCCAACAACTTACCCACCTCCAAGGTCAGGTTCACTGGTCTATAGTTCCCTGGCTTGTCCTTACCACCCTTCTTAAACAGTGGCACCATGTTTGCCAACCTCCGGTCTTCCGGCACCTCACCTGTGACTATCGCTGATACAGATATCTCAGCAAGAGGCCCAGCAATCACTTCTCTAGCTTCCCACAGAGTTCTTGGGTACACCTGATCAGGTCCTGGGGATTTATCCACCTTTAACTGTTTCAAGACATCCAGCACTTCCTCCTCTGTAATCTGGACATTTTGCAAGATGTCACCATCTATTTTCCTACAGTCTATATCTTCCATATCCTTTTCCACAGTAAATACTGATGCAAAATATTCATTTAGTATCTCCCCCATTTTCTGTGGCTCCACACAAAGGCCGCCTTGCTGAAGTTTGAGGGGCCCTATTCTCTCCCTAGTTACCCTTTTGTCCATAATATATTTGTAAAACCCCTTTGAATTCTCCTTAATTCTATTTGCCAAAGCTATCTCATGTCCCCGTTTTGTCATCCTGATTTCCCTCTTAAGTATACTCCTACTTTCTTTATACTCTTCTAAGGATTCACTCAATCTATCCTGTCTGTACCTGACATATGCTTCCTTCTTTTTCTTCACCAAACCCTCAATTTCTTTAGTCATCCAGCCTTCCCTATAGTTACCAGCCTTCCCTTTCACCCTAACAGGAATATACTTTCTCTGGATTCTTGTTATCTCAGTTCTGAAGGCTTCCCATTTTCCAGCCGTCCCTTTACCTGCGAACATCTGACTCCAATCAGATTTTGAAAGTTTTTGCCTAATACTGTCAAAATTGGCCTTTCTCCAATTTAGAACTTCAACTTTTAGATCTGGTCTATCCTTTTCCATCACTATTTTAAAACGAATAGAATTATGGTCACTGGCCCCAAAGTGCTCCCCCACTGACACCTCAGTCACCTGCCCTGCCTTATTTCCTAAGAGTAGATCAAGTTTTGCACCTTCTCTAGTCGGTACATCTTCAAACTGAATCAGAAAATTGTCTTGTACACACTTAAGAAATTCGTCTCCATCTAAACCTTTAACACTATGGCAGTCCCAGTTGATGTTTGGAAAGTTAAAATCCCCTACCATAACCACCCTATTATCCTTACAGATAGCTGAGATCTCCTTACAAGTTTGTTTCTCAATTTCCCTCTGACTGTTGAGGGGTCTATAATACAATCCCAATAAGGTGATCATCCCTTTCTTATTTCTCAGTTCCACCCAAATAACTTCCCTGGATGTATTTCCAGGAATATCCTCCCTTAGCACAGCTGTAATGCTATCCCTTATCAAAAATGCCACTCCCCCTCCACTTTTGCCTCCTTTTTCTATCCTTCCTGTAGCATTTGTATCCTGGAACATTCAGCTGCCAGTCCTGCCCATCCCTAAGACATGTTTCCACAATTGCTATGATATCCTAGTCCCATCTTCCTAACCATGCCCTGAGTTGATCTGCCTTCCCTGTTAGGCCCCTTGCATTGAAATATATGCAGTTTAATTTATTAGTCCTACCTTGTTCCTGCCTGCCCTGACTGTTTGACTCATTTCTGTTCTCAGCTGTACCCGTCTCAGATTGATCTCTTTCCTCACTATCTCCCAGGTCCCAACCACACAACCGCCTTCCCCCACCCCACCCACCCCCCCCCCCCCCCCCCACCCCCACCTTACTAGTTTAAATCCTCCCAAGCAGTTCTAGCAAATTTCCCAGCCAATATATTAGTCCCCTTCCAACTTAGGTGCAATCCGTCCTTCTTGTACAGGTCACTTCTACCCCCAAAAGAGATTCCATTGATCCAAAAATGTGAATCCTTCTCCCATACACCAGCTCCTCAGCCATGCATTCATCTGCTCTATCCTCCTATTCCTGCCCTCACTAGCTCGTAGCACTGGGAGTAATTCAGATATTACTAGCCTTGAGGACCTCCTTTTTAAAATTCTACCTAACTCTCTGTAATCTCCCTTCAGAGTCTCAACCTTTTCCCTTCCAATGTCATTGGTTCCAATGTGGACAATGACCTCCTGCTGACCCCTCTCCCCCATGAGAACATTCTGCACCCTCTCTGAGACATCCTTGATCCTGGCACCAGGGAAACAACACACCATTCTGCTTTTTCTCTGCTGGCCACAGAAATGTCTGTCTGTACCTCAGACTACAGAATCCCCTAACACAATTGATCTCTTGGAAACCGATGTACCCCTCGTTGCATTAGAGCCAGTCTCAATACCAGAAAATGGCTGTTTGTGCTACATTCCCTTGAGAATCCATCACCCCCTGCAATTTCCAAAACAGCATACCTGTATATCCACAAAAGATCCTGCCCTAGGTGCCTACCTCTCTTACCTTTCCTGGAGTTAACCCGTGTATGTGACTGTATCTGAGACTTTCCCCCTTTCTATAACTGCTATCCATCACATACTGTTGCTGTTGCAAATTCCTCATCACTTCTATCTGTCTCTCCAACCGATCCACTCGACCTGATAAGATTCGCAACCAACAGCATTTATGGCAGATATTATCCACAGTAACCCTTAAACTCTCTTTAAACTCCCACATCTGACAAGAAGTACATATCATTGCAAAGGCCATTTTTGCTCCTTCACAATCTACAGACCCAGAAAATAACACCGTCATATTCCTCTACAAACACTATCCCAGGTTGAATTAATAGCTATGGCTTATATTTTAAGTTTAATCAAGAGACTTATCTCCAAAAACATATAATCAAGAAAGAATCCACTGTACCCACTACTGCAGCCTTTCTCTAGGACAGACTTAAAACAACAATTATCTGATTCTGTGTTGTGAACTTCGCCCAACAGTTCCTCCGAGATTAGTTGTGAATTTCACTGTTTGTTAATTTTCCCAGATGCACTCCGATGTCCAGCGATACGCGAATTCAAACAGCAACGGCGGTAACTGTGCAGGTTCTCTCTCTCTCTCTCACACACTCTCACTCTCACTCTCACTCTCTCTCCTGCACTGTCCTCACCACGTGCTTCCTTTATTTGCCCTTCTTCCTTTTAAACTGCTGTTGTTTTGACTTTTTTTTCCCCAAAGTTCCAAAAACAATGCAACAGCATATAAAACAGTAATTGCTGGTCCTGGAATTCGAGGAAATCACCTCCAACACCTAAAATACCTCAAAAAAAGGAGCAGTTCTTACAGCCAGAAATTTTTCCTGTCCTCCATCTTGGATTACCCAGAATCCACTATAACAGTTCTTCAGGACTGGAGGTGAGGGAGCTGCAGATAAAGTGGGGGGGTGGGGTGGCGTTGAGGGGTTTTGGGTGGGGAGAAGGGGCGGAATGGTGAGGTAGTGATAGGTGAGCACAGGTTGGTGGGGGAGAGGGATGAATCTGGTTGTTTGCTGGAAGGAAGGTTCCTTAGGTGGAATAGAAGGGAGGAGAAGGAGCTGGAAAGGGAGTCTGGGGGTGGGTGGAAAGGTTATTTGAAATTGGAGAAGTCAATGTTGATCCTCCAGGCTGTAGGCTGCCCAGGCAGAAGATGAGGTGTTGTTCCTCCAATTTGCGGTTTGGTTCATTGTGGCAATAGAGGAGGCTGAGGATGGTCATGTCGGAGAGGGAGTGGGAAATGGAATTGAACTGGCGGTGACTGGAAAGTCAGGCTGGCCCTTGTGGGCCTCGCTGAGATGCTTGGCGAAACATGCCCTTAGTTTATGTTTGGTCTCACTGACATAGAGAAGACCACACTGGGGGCACCAGATACAGGAAACTAGGTTGGAGGAGAGGCAGGTGAACCTCTGCCTCACTTGGAAAGACTGTTTGGGACCCTGGATGGAGGTGTACCAGCAGGTTTTGCATCTTTTATGGTCACAGGGGAAGGTACTGAGCGGTTGGGATGGGGAGGGTTTGGTGTGGAGAAAGGCACGAATCAAGGAGTAACAAAGGGAATGGTCCCTGCAGATGGTGAGGAGGGGGAAGATTTCTGGGTTTTGATTCTAACCATGCCACCCTCTCTACTTTCCACAAGGACCATTCCCTTCACTACTCCTTGGTTTGTGGTCTTCTCTACATCAGTAAGACCAAACGCAAACTTAGGGAACATTTCGCTGAGCACCTTAGCCTGGCCCGTAAAGCCAGACTAACATCTCAGTCACGGCCCATTCTAATTCCATTCCCATTCCTTCTCCGACATGTCCATCCTCGGCCTCCTCTATTGCCATAGTGAATCAGACTGCAAATTGGAGGAACAGCACCTCATCTTCTGCCAGGACCGCCTACAGCCCAGAAGACTCAGCATTGAGTTCTCCAATTTCAAACAACCTTCTCACCCATCCCTCGACTCCCTTTCCAGCCCCATCTACACCATTCCATTCCACTTAACGACCCTTCCTTCCAGCTACCAACCAGATTAGCCTTCCCATTGACCAAACAGGTTGTACCCACCACCTGTATTCACCTATCACTACCTCACTGTTCTGCCACTCTCCCCACTCAAACACCATGCCCCCTCCTTTGTCTGCAGCTCCCCCTTAAACCCACTTCCATTCCTGAAATGTTGACTTCTCTACCTCCTGATGCTGCCTGGCTTGCTGTGTTCTTCCAGCCTCCTGCCTGTCTACTTTGGATTCCAGCATCTGCAGTTTTTTTTGTCTCTAACTTAGTTATAATGAATTAGCAACTCAGTGCCTTAACCACTTGTCAAGCTGGTACATCGCTAAATGCTTTTCTGAAACTTTCATTATCAGCAATACTTTCACATGTTCAGCCATCAAAATTTCTATGTTTGTTACAGCATTGCTGTGACAAATGTAATATTGCAAATTAAGCCTGAATTTTAGGTATATATTCAGTACACTATCTTGGTGGGTGCTAATGTTCTTGCTGATGTTATACCATTATTTATGAATGCTGGTGAAAATTTGTAACAGGTACCTGACATGGGCAAGTAACCAGACTGTAATGCATTCATTCCTGAGATATACTGCTGACCATCCCTTGCATTGAGATAAATGACAAAAAAGTATGGCACAGTATTTTATTCCTCAGTTAAATTTCCTAAACCCGTGCTGGTGTCATGACATTGTGGCACGGTATTATATACTAAAAGTGCACATATTTATTTTGGAGTAAAATCATATGTTCATTGCACTCTGATAGCACAACTGTTGGGTATGGACTACTGGTGTCGTACCTATAACATTAAAGTACTTTGGTCTGCTCTTTACTAATCTGCTGTATTCCCTACATTTTGGAGCACTCCACTGATATGGATGTGTAGATAGAGTATAAACAGGATACCATATGGCTGGCAGAATGGAGGCACCTCAAGTACTGATTCACTACAGTCAGCAAGTCCATCACTGAGGCGTTTTGGAGTGCTATCAACAGGATGACTTTAAAATTAAGAGCTGTCTTTGGTCTTGTGTGTTTATGAAGGGTCGGATAAGTGTCAAAGTAAGTGCATTGTCATCTCCAATGGTGCCACAAATGTCCAAGGTAATTGGATCAATCACGAAGGTCCCAATACAAATTAGATTTGTTAACACATCTGAAAATTATTTTCTAATAACAATAACTGTGTTTCTATGTTTAATGAAATTTGTAAAACAAATCAATGTTACATCTAGATTTAAATACATTTTAATCTAGATTATTCTAAATTTTGGCATTCCATTTACAATATTATCTTCAGATAGTAATTCCCAAAAAAAAAGAGCAGATCTTTGAGATCAATTTGAATCCCAAGTAGGCTGTAGGACATTCACAACATGATTCATGAGAATAACTTTTAAGCAGCAATTTGATGGCAAATCTAATATGGAAATTCAACATTTAAAAATCTTAATAGCTGATTTGTAAAATCATGATCAGGCAAGGATTTTTTTTGTTCTTATTTACATTGAAACACAGTATGTTAACACAAGATCAGTGCCTCAATAATTCAATTAATATCACTTTCTAGTCATTTTCTCCCTCAAGCTTTTATCTAGTTTTCCTTTACCTGCATTCATGCTATTCATTTCAATTACTTCTTTAATTTTAATTTTATTCTTGGCACCACTGTCATGGTTAATATTTATTGCTCATCCCTTAAGAAGATGATGTTGAGCTGCTTCCTTTGGTTGCTGCTAAAGTTCTTGGGATATAGAGACACCCACAGTACTGTTAGGAAGAGTGCTCAAGGATTCTCATTCAGCCACAATGAAGGAACAGAGATATAGTTTCAAGTCATGGTGCTGTGTGTCTTGGAGGGGAACCTGCAGGAGATTGTCTTCCTTTACGTGTGCTGCCCTGGTCTTTCTGGGCAGTAGAGATCACTGATTTGTAACATGTTGTCGTAAGCTTTGGTGAGTTGCCACAGTGGATTGTATAGATGGTGGACACTGCAACTAATGTCCATTGATGTTGAAGGGATTGGATGTTGAAAAAGTTCAGCATCTTTTTCTTTACCATGTAGCAGACAATAGGTTATTACTAAGGAAGTGCTGCTTGGTAGCACTGTCAAAGACCCCTTCCATCACTTTGCTGCTGATCAACAGTAGGCAGTTGGGGTGAATTGTTCTGACTTTGGTGGATAGGACATGCCTGCGCCATTTTCTGTGTTGTTGTGGAAATGCTGGTGCTGTAGCTGTACAGGAACAACTTGGCTTGGGATGTAGCCATTTCTGGAGTGCAAGTCAATAAGCTACAAATCAATCTCAGGGCATTCTCTTTAATTACTTTGTCTTTATGGTACCAATCTTATAATTTATTACCTTAATTCTGAACTGTTTCATAAGTGGAACATGTTTTTGAGAATTACTTTAACAAGTTCTTTCATAATCTTACTTGTCACTATTATTAATCATAATTAGTCCTCAGTTTTCTCTTTTCAGTCTTGCCACATAGGTGGAAATTCTTTGAGACTCATTTGTTGGTTATAGGTCAAGGTGCAGAGTCAGGGGAAAGCCCAACTCTGCAACACCAACTTTTAAAAATGGCCATCCATCCTTTAGAATTTTGTTTTGGGTGTGGGCTGCATTTAGGAGTTAAGCTAGTCAACACTAGAAGACCTTTAGAGTGTGCCCAGTTTTTGGCAAAAGGCTGGGTGGAAAGCTTGTTTGGCGCCTCCATTGCTCTGTACGGAGTTTCAATATAAAGAGTTAAATAGAAAAACATGGCTTTTGGTCTTATTCCTCATTCCACACACTCTGCTTGCCCCTATTGTCCAGTTTACGGCTCCTATTCTCTGTGCTAACATATGCCTATCTACCCGCCTCCATGGCATCTCATATAGTCTATGGTAACAAATGCCTTTTTCCCCACCCATGGAATCTCATACACAAAGCCAACCTATGCCAACCTACCAATTTTCAATTACTTCTTATGTCAACCTAAGCCCATAGATCCATTCCCCAGGGCCTCTCATACACCCTATGCCAACTATGCCATTGCAAACCTCCCCCTCTCAGACATCCTGTACCATTCAATGCCATGTACCCATTTCTTATGACCTCCAATGGCACCTGTTGCACCCAATGCCCATCTTCATGTGCCACTAATCATCCTCTTGACCCTTTTCAGTCACTATGCAAACTCAGTAGCAATTCATCTCCTACTCACCACCCTTTGCCCCTCTCTTTTCATGCCAACTCACCTCTTATTAATTAGGTGACATTTTGACTGAAAGTAACACTGCCAGTATTTTAGGTATGTCATTATTCTCTAATACAAAACAAACATCTAATAGAGGGAAATTGCAACAAAAAAAAGCACAAAAAGAAACAAACATTTCACTTGTGCTCAATGTCTTATATAAACAAATCTTTCACTTGTGGTTAGTACTTAATGTCAAAAATCTCACCTAAGTACTTAAAAGCCTTATGTCAATAAATGTATCCATTATCCATCAATAGGCACCTCATTATGAAAATGATTGTTTGGGAAAACAATTATGCAGCATAAATCCTAAATTGGTATTATGTAGCCAGATATTCTCAAATACCTACTGCTTTCTTTAATTGCGCACATTTTAAATAGTTGGTTCACAAATTTGCAAGCCCCAGTGAGTTCATACAAATCTTGGTAAGTCAGGAGATGAGATGTTGCCTGCAGAATTCCTAGTCACTGATCCACTCTTGTAGCCATAGTATTTACAAGGCTTGCCTAGTCCAGGTCCTTCTCATGTGTAACACAGTATCTCAACACTGTTAGACAGGTTAACATTCAATGAATCTTGTTGACAGGTCTTGACAAGTTAGGCAGTTCCAATGGGTTTATGCACAACATTCACATAATCTTCTCCATAGTTAACAGTCCCAAAGATACCTGATGCCCCAACCCAAAAAATGACCATCCCCCCCCAACACTCAACAAGGTGTCATATGATCATGTCCGCAGGGGTGCCTCAGCACTCCAAATAGATGCCCTGACTATCCAAATTAACCACACTGAGAATCGGCCTGCTTTTTCCTGGTCTAATCTCCACATCCTGGGTTGCACACTTCAGGGACTCCAAAATCAGAATTCAGTGGAGGCAACTGATCACCTGAATATTCAGCTGACTCCAAAAACTGTACATATACCAAATATGCCCCACACACAATCCTCTCCACATGCAAACTTGAGAAGCTAGGATTTGGAGGAGGACTGTTGGCTCCAAGCAAATCTGGCAATTTTGCCAGGCATTTCAGGTATAATCCTTGAATTGTTTTTTTTGCACCTTTTCCAATGATTCTGTAATCGTTTGATAATATAGGGGCTCGATCTGTCCAGGATGAACAGTGTGGTCTGATCAAACTTTTACATAGGTTTAACATAAATTCTCCACTTTGCGGTTCTATGTAGAAGAGTAAAAAAATGAAGCTTGTTTGCACTGCCTGCTCGATGGCTCAAGTTCATTCCATAATGCAACAAATATAAATTTATAGAAACATAAGTGATATTTCCTACATTACAATATCCAGACAAAGAACAATTGAGAGTTAAATTATCTGTTATTGACTCTTCAGATGTCTGCTTCCACTAGAATATATATGTTCTCCTGATGTCACGTTTTCCATACTGAGAATGACTCGAATTGTCTCGGGTATGCTCCAAAACCAAGACTATGGCAAAATCCACCTATTCATGTATATGTTTGCCACATGCCCCTATACCGGCAATAAAATCGATCCAGGCAGTCTGCAATCAGGCATAGGCCTTGGGTTTTGCTTATCTCCATTTAGCTTAAGTACAAGTTTTTGCTGTGCTTGTTTACTGTTTCCATGGTGATGACAGACTTTGAGAACAATGAATTTTAATTGTAATTAGAATCTATTTTCAGCACCATTTTTCTAATTCCAACACAGAATAAATAAGATAAATGAAAACTATAGTAATTGAATACCATCTTTTAACCGGAAATCTTGATAGTAAACTACATTACAATAAATTTTAATAATGAAAATTAGTAAAAGGCTTTTGTAAGATTTGATTCAAAATTAACAAAAGTTCAAACCATCAGCTCCCCAGATCCAAGGCGATAAACAAAAAGAATTGTAGACATCTCTCTTTCTTTCCTCTCTCTTTTCAAGCAATAATTGTATCGCCTCAATATAAGGCCACATGTGAAGCAAATTTTGATTTTCAATCAACAGCAACAGCTTGTACTTATATCGTACCTTTGATGTAGTAAAAGTGTCCTAATGCACTTCTCAGGAATGCTATTGAATAACATTTCACACTGAGCCACATGAAGTTACAAGAGGAAGAACCAGAATCTTTGTTAAAGGAACAGGTTTCAAGGAACATTTCAAAGAAGAAAAAAGAGGTTTGGAGAAGAAGCTTGAATGCTTAGTCTTACTATCTAAACCTTTTAATAAGATGCTAAATATCTAGGAGTTAAAGGTAACAAGGTAAACTGGTGTGAATAAATTATATGCATTTGAAGACCATTGACGAAAGAAAAAATCTAAAAGGGGACTGGGATTTATGGCATGTGGCTGTTTATGAACTCCAAATTAGAGTGGTGCTGGAAAAGCACAGCAGGTCAGGCAGCATCCGAGGAGCAGGAAAATCGATGTTTCAGGCAAAAGCCCTTCATCAGAAATGAGGCAAGGAGCCTCGAAAGTGGAGAGATAAATAGCAGGGGAGTGGGGCTGGGGAAAAGGTAGCCAAGAGTACAATAGGTGGATGGGGGTGTGGATGAAGGTGATAGGTCAGAGAGGGGGTTGGAGTGGATAGGTGGGAAGAAAGATTGGCAGGTAGGATGGGTCATGAGGATGGTGCTGAGCTGAAAGGATGGAACTGGGGTAAGGTTGGGGGAGGGGAAATGAGGAAACTGGTGAAGTCCACATTGATGCCCTGGGGTTGAAGTGTTCCAAGGCGGAAGATGAGGCTTTCTTCCTCCAGGCATTGGGTGGTGAGGGAGTGTGGTGGTGGAGGAGGCACAGGACCTGCGTGTCCTCAGCAGAGTGGGAGGGAGAATTGACATGTTCAGCCAGAGGGCGGTCAGGTTGATTGGTGCGGGTGTCCTAAAGATGTTGGCTGAAGCACTCTGCGAGAAACTTCAGTTTATGAACTCCAGTTAAGATGTAAAAGTCTGGGATTGCTGAAAAGTATTTACGTTCTTCTTGAATGCAGAATTTAGCACCTAAGCAGTTGAAAACAGTATTAATGAACTGCTTAAAATTCACAATGCTCAAGGGCAAGGAATAGGAGGTGTGTGGATACCTCAGAGGTATTTCGGACCAGAGAAGGCTACAGGAATAAGGAAGGGCTATGATATAGAAGATTTGAAAGCAAGTATGAGAATTTTACGATTAAAACATTTCCAGACCTGAAGCTTATATACAACTGAGGACATGGGTAGCGAATAAACTGGACCTGGTGTGAGTTATGTGGCAGCCAGAATAGTTTTGGATGATTTCAGGCCAGTCATTTTGCATCTGAATTTGCATCTTTAGGGATCAATGGTACAGAAAGGGGTCTCAGCAGTGGATGAGCTGAAGCAGGGGCAGAATTGGCCATGTTACAGAAGTGGAAATGGACAGTCATAGAGATTGCTTGGATATATTAGTGGAAGCTCACCTCAGGGGCAAATATGATACCAAGGTTACAAACCATCTCTGAGTTCAGCCTCAAACATTTGGCAATTTGGAGGTGGAAACCACTGAATGGAGCTATGACAGGCCTGAAGACAAGAAGAAGGATTTTGCATTTTGTGGTTAAGCACAGGTGCTCATTGCTGATTTTGAAGGTTATTGCCTGCCAAGGGTAAAGATAACTCTGTGGGGTGGAATGCCACTCTTCCAATGGTAATTTGTTTTTGGCCCTAGGCTGAGGTGACCTGCAGGCATACAACTGTAACAATGTCATCTAATATGATATACAGTGTGGTGTGGGAAAAGCACAGCAGGTCAGGCAGCATCAAGCATCAAGTAGCAGGAAAATTGACGTTTCAGGCAAAAGCCCTTCATCAGCCTTTCCTGATGAAGGGCTTTTGCCTTAAACATCAATTCTCCTGGTCCTCAGATGCTGCCTAACCTGCTGTCCTTTTCCAGCATCTGCAGTACTCACTTTCGCCTAACATGATATACAACCAACCAGAGTGAAGTATTCTCACAGACAACAAACTGTAAAAAAAAAACTAACTTATACTGCTATAAACTGATTTCCTAGTTTCAGCTAGAATAAAGGTATAAGATAGGACATTCTCACAGGGTAATTGGTCCAGGTATTTCCTGAACAACAAAGCAAGGGCCTGAGCTGCTGACATTGAAGCCTTGCTGAGACAGCTAGTGATCTTTGTCATGACAAGTATAACTTTCACATCATTTAATTAAAGCACTCTGAGCTACTGCAATGTAACCAGCCTATCTAAGCTATGCAGAGTCAGGAAGGAGCGATCAGATCCATAGCGAGACGCAGCTCAAGTAAGTACCTAATTTGGGGACTTTGATTAGATTAGATTACATTACATTACAGTGTGGAAACAGGCCCTTCGGCCCAACAAGTCCACACCGACCCGCCGAAGCGCAACCCACCCATACCCCTAACCTAACACTACGGGCAATTTAGCATGGCCAATTTGCCTGACCTGCACATCTTTGTGACTGTGGGAGGAAACCGGAGCACCCGGAGGAAACCCACGCAGTCACGGGGAGAACATGCAAACTCCACACAGTCAGTTGCCTGAGGCGGGAATTGAACCCAGGTCTCTGGCGCTGTGAGGCAGCAGTGCTAACCGCTGTGCCACCGTGCCACCCCTATGCTGCCCCCTTTGGAGGCAGCATAGAATTTGATGCAGAGGGCAAGGGGTGCTTTTGCTTTTTTTTTGGTTCACAGCTTATAAGGTCTTTTAGCAGACTAAATCAAAGCCCAGGAATAAGGAAGGTGGTGTGGGGGTGGGTGGGAAATGGTGTGAACACAAAAGAAAGAGTGGTAACACAGGAAACCCGTAAGTTCTTGCTAATAGCTTAGTGATAGCTATTAATTTGACTATCAATTAAAGTTACTTTTAGACTGAAAGTAAATAGGGGAAATATTTACAAATTATAAACCAAAAGACCCAGTATGAAATTTAAAAAACAAATTAAGAACTAATTAAATAAAATAGAGATGCAGGGCCAAGTGATGTACCTGCATGATCTGGGAGCTGGTGGCTTAGAAATTTGGTTTGGGGTGATTATATCTATAGAAAGTTTTGGTTGCTTGAGAAACTCCACCAGGCAAAAAGGAGGACTGCAGATGCTGGAAACCAGATAAGAATGATGACTGCAGATGCTGGAAACCAGATTCTGGATTAGTGGTGCTGGAAGAGCACAGCAGTTCAGGCAGCATCCGAGGAGCAGCAAAATTGACGTTTCGGACAAAAGCCCTTCATCAGGAATACAGGCAGAGATCCTGAAGGGTGGAGAGATAAGTGAGAGGAGGGTGGGGGTGGGGAGAAGGTAGCATAGAGTACAATAGGTGAGTGGGGGAGGTGATGAAAGTGATAGGAGGAGGGTGGAGTGGATAGGTGGAAAAGAAGATAGGCAAGTAGGACAAGTCATGGGGAGAGTGCTGAGCTGGAAGTTTGGAACTGGGGTAAGGTGGGGGAAGGGGAGATGAGGAAACTGTTGAAGTCCACATTCTTGCCCTGGGGTTGAAGTGTTTGGAGGCGGAAGAGGAGGCATTCTTCCTCCAGGCGTCTAGTGGTGAGGGAGTGGTGGTGAAGGAGGTCCAGGACCTCCATGTCCTCGTCAGAGTGGGAGGGGGAGTTGAAATATTGGGCCACAGGGCAGTGTGGTTGATTGGTGCAGGTGCTGGAAACCAGAGTCTAGATTAGAGTGGTGCTGGAAAAGCACGGCAGGTCAGGCAGCATCTGAAGAGCAGGAAAATCGATGTTTCGGGCAAAAGCCCTTCATCAGGAATAGAGGCAGGGAGCCTCCAGGGTGGAAAGATAAATGGGGGAGGTGGGGCTGGGGAGAAGGTAGCCAAGAGTGCAATAGGTGAGTGGGGGTAGAGATGGAGGTGATAGGTCAGGGAGAAGGGTGGGGGAAGGTAGCAAAGAGTATAATAGGTGAATGGGGTGGGGATGGAGGTGATAGGAAAGAGAGGAGGGTGGAGCAGACAGATGGGAAGGAAGATTGGCAGGTAAGACAGGTAATGAGGATGGTGCTGAGCTGGAAAGTTGGAACTGGGGTAAGGTGGGAGGGGGGGAAATAAGGAAACTGTTGAAGTCCACATTGAATCCCTGGGGTTGAAGTGTTCCGAGGCGGAAGATGAGGCGTTCTTCCTCCAGGCGTTGAGTGGTGAGAGAGCGGTGGCGGATGAGACCCAGGACCTGCATGTCCTCAGCAGAATGGGAGGGGGAGTTGAAATGATATGCTACGGGGCGGTGGGATTGATTGGTGCAGGTGTCCCGGAGATGTTCCCTAAAGTGCTCTGCTAGGAGGCGTCCAGTCTCCCCAATGTAGAGGAGACCGCATCGGGAGCAACGGATGCAATAAATAACATTGGTGGATGCGCAGGTGAAACGTAGATGGATGTGGAAGGCTCCTTTGGGGCCTTGGATGGAGGTGAGGAAAGAGGTATGGGTGCAGGTTTTGCAATTCCTGCAGTGGCAGGGGAGGGTGCCAGGATGGGGTGGTGGGTTGTTGGGGGGCATAGACCTGACCAGGTAGTCACAGAGGGAGCAGTCTTTGCGGAAAGTGGAATGGGGTGGGGAGGGAAATATATCTCTGGTGGTGGGGTCCGTTTGGAGGTGGTGGAAATATTGGTGGATGATGCAGTTAATGCGAAGGTTGATAGGATGGAAGGTGAGGACCGGGGTGAAGTGGGGGGGGGGTGGATTCTGTCCTTGTTACAGTTGGAGGGGTAGGGTTTGAGGGCAGAGGTGCAGGATGTGGATGAGATGTGTTGGAGGGCATCTTCAGCCATGTGGGAAGGGAAATTGCAATCTCTAAAAAAGGAGGCCATCTGGAGTGTTCTGTGGTAGAACTGGTCCTCCTGGGAGCAGATATGGTGGAGGCGGAGGAATTGGGAATATGGGATGGCATTTTTGCAGAGGAACTCCACCTCAGAGTTGATGAGCTGGAGTCTGAGCTTCAAATACTGATACACCAGGAAGGGGGAAGAGTTACCTGGATATGGTGTTTCAGGAGGCAGTCAGCTTATTAAATTAACCTCGAATTTGGTCAATGGTCTAGGACAGGAGGGTGTGACGATGAGCAAGGCAGGGAGGCATCCAGGAAGTAACAGTGAAGGAACCTTAGACCTTGAGCATTTTCAACAGATTTGAAATTCTCGCTCCCTGTGTGAATGAGAGCGTAGGATGTCTGTCAGAAGGATGAGCAAACTAACCTTGGCACCATGGTATAGGGAGCTATTCAAAAGGGAGGAGTAAAGGGAAATGTAGTTGTAGTCGGGAATAGTACAATTAGGGGAACAGATAGTGTTCTCTGTGATCAGGATCAAGAGGCCCAAAAGTTGTATTTCCTGTCTTGTGCCCGAGTTCAGGATACCTCATCTGGCCTGCAGAGGAACTTAGAGTGGGAGGGGAAAGATCCAGTTGTCATGGTTCATGTAGGTATCGATATAGATATAAAGAAGTAACAGGTTCTATTGAGGGAATATGAGCAACTAGGGGCTAAATTAGAAACCAGAATCAGAAAGGTAATAACTTCTGGGTTACTTCCTTGCAAGACAAGGCAGGGATGCTGTGACCATCCAGTTAGGGTCAGAATGAGTGAGTGCAATGACAGCAAGCAAGGAGTCCAAAGATGCAACCTGGACCAATCTTTGAGCTGGGTGCATGTCCCTGTGCTCAAAGTGTTCTCATTACTATATTACAAGATAACTAGAGGTGAAGCATTAAAGTGCTGAAGTATCCTGTGAGTGGACCTGAGATGTGTTACGGGTGTTCACAGAGGTTGAGAGACATGCAGGATGTCAATGTCTGTGAGCATAGATTGCATGTGGCTGGTGCCTGAGATGCTGGTGCCCAATGTCCAACATGGAGGTCTCTTGGAGCAAATGGCATGTTCAATCTGCCGAGAACCACTCTGCTTTCCATGTTACGTTTTCCCAACCGTTTGTGTGACAGGTTTGGACAGATTGCAACCTGTGGTGAATTGGACTGTTAACAAGCCACTTAACCAGCAACAGAGAGTGTCTCACTGGTAAGAATCTTGCTATGTCAATTGAACAAAGTGGGAACTTGGTGCAAAATGATCTCAACATCAAGGTGACCATCTCACTCAATTCTACCACTCATCATCATCCATGTCACTCAATAACGTTCCATCAAGACTTGGTCACATTCATGACATTCATGAGGGTGGTAAATGAGAAGTTATCGCCAGATTGAACAGTTTTACTGATGTGAGGGATATAGGGAGACACTCCACACAAAAATATCAGAAAAGAAAACTACAAAGAGAAAAAGAGAAAATTGAGAAAAAAACAAAAGCTAACAATGAGAAAGGAAACAATGTGGGGACAGAAATTTCAAACTAAATTCTTGAAGTCTGTTTAGAAGGTTGTCAAGTGTCACATTAAAAGAAGTATAAAAATATCATGTTTTGCTACAATGTACAGGATAATGATGAGACCATGCTAAGTGTACTGCATTATAATAGCACATGCCAAACAATTTTCCAATACAACTCCACTTTAATACTTGAAAATTAATTCAGTCCATGATGCTAACAAAAGCAAAACAGCAATAAAGCACCATAGAAACAGAGTACATAAGTGTTAAAGTTTGCATATTATAGATCAATATATACTTTATCTCATGTGTATGAAAATCTGGAATGAATGTCCTGGACCCTGGGTCATGTACTCCTCTCTCCCAAAGGAGCCAGCAAAATTACCATTCCCCACCACACTGACTGCACATCCTCATATGCCACTCTTCAAACACTTACCACATTAAAACCTCACTGAATTGTTCAAAACTAGCTCATAATTAAATGAAAATTTAACCATACCTTTTCCATCAATTTTAAAATATTCAAAATGTTGGTGAATATGAAACAGTTTCTGTGACCTTAGCATGATGTTATGGCGATTGCCTGGATGCTGAGGCAGAGATTGATTGCTATGTCCAATTTTAACATCAGGCACACATTTCTGGGCACCACACATTAACAAGGATGTGAAGGCATTGGACGAAGTGCAGAAAAGATTCCTGAGAATGGACACTGAACTGAGGAACATCAGATTGGTGAAATTGGGAATGGTTTTCTTGAAGAAAAGTGGGTTGAACAGAGATCTGATCAAGGTATTTAAAATCACTCGAGTAAATAGGCAGAATTTGTTACCACTTGTGACAAGATCAAAATCTAGACATTGTAGTTTTATGATAATTGACAAAAGAAGCAAAGGCAAAGTGAGGAAAAGCTGGTTCACAATATGTATAAGATCTGGAATGCCCTTTCTGAGACCGTGACAGAGACAGATTCAATCGAAGCAATCAAAAGGGAGTTAGGCTATTATTTGAAAAGTAATAATGTGCAAAAGACGTCAGACGGATATTAAGTGGTAAGTCAGTGCCGACACAATTAGTTGAATTGGTCTCCTTCTTCAATCTAATAATTCAGTGATTCTGCTTATACTGTAAGTTTCTTATCCCAGAGCGTGCTTATGGAAGTGTGCTCGTGGACATGTTTAGAAGTCTTCACCCACCAATTAGAGAATCTGAGAAGAGGGCATGACTGTTGAAATATTTAAATCAACTAGGGATCAGTTGAAAAAATTCTGGAAATGATCCAAAGGAGGCTCAGAATATCCTTAAGGCCTGACTAGATATTACAATGGAATCATACTTCAAGGAATGCTAAAGGAAATTATGGGTGGAGATTAGAGATTATTTTTTCTTGGAATTTCATATCACTTTTTCCCGAAGTTAGGCTAGATACAGACTATTAATTTAGCTTTACTGGCAGGAGAAATCCATTTAGCAGTAACACGAAAGCTGCAATGCATATGCACCCTAATTATGTACATCTCACTTGACAGAGGAAAAATCTCATTAAACTAAAAAATGGAGCACGGCCAATAGTGTGGTGAAGACTCTTGGAGAGCGATTGAATGGAAAGTTAATATTATAGTCTAGAGTTTGAGAGGTCAGTTTTCTTGACATTTGCTCCAAGTAACAAAGGTAGATAATTAAGAAGAATTAAAAGGTATTAGAAATTATTTTTAGTATTTTTATTTAAAATATTTTGTGGGAGAGCTAGTTCTGGATTCTGGCACAACTGAGGATTAATTATCATCACAATAACGTATCTATGTGATGTTCTTTATACTCTCATTTTTCAATGCAGACTGCAATACAGATCATATACTTGAATGTTCCAAAATTAAACTTACCTTAAATATAAGTTTGTTGTATGTATTACTATCAAAAACACAAAATAGCAAAAAGGTGCTTACAGTTCATTACAAATCTTGAAGATGCCAATTTATCAATGCCAATTTCCCTGAAGCAACATGAAATAACTCTGAATTAACACATGGACACTTAGTTTATAGTTAAAAATAAACTGCAAAGGACATCAAGTGGTGTACAGAATATGTTGAGATAATGGTTCAAGTTATTGAAGAAAAATGCACAGCATAGATCTGCCACAGAATGAATTCCTCTCTTGAGACATGCAAATCTTAGCACAGAAAAAACAAATTGCAATGAACAGTAAGAAAATGTGCTCAATCACATACACTAGCTTTGTGCAAGAAGATACAAATGCTCTTTGAAAATGAAAATCTTAGAATGAATAAAGAAAGTTTACCATCCAAATGGAACAATGAAAATATTTCCACTGACAGGGGCAAATATTTGCAACTCTGGATCAAATACTACCATGGGGTTATTCAGGTGAAAATGCTGTTTCTGAAATGGCACTAAATGTGATTCCTGGCTGTTAACCTATCAAACAGGCGAACATAGAGTCATCTATAAATAAATTTGAAAAAGTAATCATCACTCTAACATCAGAAAAGATGCAGGGAACTGTGGGATTCCAGCTGGAGTATTGAAATGAGGATGACAGCATGTGTTTAAACATCCTTACAATGTCTTGCCAGCATGTTAGAGGAAGGAAGGAGCACAATGCCAACATAGTTTTATTGGATAAACCCAAAGGGAATTAGAGCAATTGGAGAAACTAAAGGGGTTTACTTTCTCCTATTGATACTGGCAGAATATAAATTAATGGGTCACTGTTAAAACAAAAATCTGTAATGATTTGCTGAATTATTTTTCAATTAAATTTTCTGAAAGCTTTCTGATTTTCATGTCAAGGCAAGGAATCTCCAAAAGTCCAATAATTATGATTCCATCAAGCAGAATAGGACCATTCATAAATATAGACAACAAATCAGAAAGTAAAAGTTGCTATTTTTCTTAATAAAAGTTTTACAGAGTGTGAAATAAATAATTGTGGCATAAACATGTGGTTAAGGTATAAATACCACCACAAGACTTTGTTTTGTAAAATACTATGTTTTATTGTCATCAAGAAATTGAGACATTCTACATATATAATAGTACTTTTTCAGAGCTAGTGAGGCTGTTCAACTTGAGGAACTGATTTGCATTTCATAATGTCTGAAATTGCTCTTGCTGCCATGTTGACTGTGAGCATATACTTGCTGCTTTGCTTCAGGCAGTCCAAAGGAACTTCACAAGATTGATTCAGGCATGGAGGGATTTTCTTATAAGGAGAACTTGAATTGGTTAGTCTCATTACCATTAAAATTTATAAGTATAAGAGATGATCTTACTGAAAAAACATAAGGTCATTCGGGAACTTGACAGGGTAGATAGGAAGATGCGTTTTTCTCCTTGTGTGACAGTGCACAACCAGAAGACATAATCTCAGAATGAAATGTCGTCTATTTAAATAGAAATAAGGAAGTTTTTTTTGTCTCAAAAGGTAGCCAATCCGTGATATTATTTACTGTAGAAGATTATAGATGTTGGGAATTAAGTATTTTCAGGGCTGAATTAGACAGATTTATTATCAGTAAAGGTTATAGGGAAAAGGCAGGAAAATCAGATGAAGATTATTAGATTAATATTGATCCAATTGAAAGGTGGAGTAGATTAGATGGTCAGATTTCCTGCATTGGCAAACACAATGCTCTCTTACATTACATTTCTTCCAAAGGTCTTGCAACACAGGACAGCTTCATGGTGGGTACAGGGCATAGCACTTCCCATGTGGTTCACTTGCTTGCTGTGTCCTCGCTGCATCAAAGCTCCTAGCTTCACCAATGTATGCGGATGGTGTGATCCAGCCACAATGCTTTCACATTTTCTCCTACTTTTAGCAGTGTGTCAAAATCATGATGCTTTTCGACAAACGGTCTTTCTGAGACGCTTTGATTGTGTAAAACTATGAATAGTTCCGTCAGCCATTCAGAGCACTAGGCTGCTGAAAAATTACAATCTGTGTCATTATTGTGACATATTGCTGACAAATTGATTAATTAATTCTTATGGCTGCTGTCTACATGTAATCAGCTCCAACTTACATAGCTGAAAGTTCATCTTTACATGAAATTGATGATTCAAAATGTGCCACAGTTTAACATGGTCCTTCAATCCTTTCCAAACAGACCTGAAGATTTGACTTTGTGTAATTTCTTGTTTCCAATGGTTATTTTTATTCTCACATTTGCTTTTCAAATTCTGTGAGAGACCCTAATGCTCAAAAAAGCATAATTCATCTGTTGTTTAAAAGAACTAAATTTGGATGGAACACCTATGGCCTTCCAATTAATGCTGGCAGATTATTGGGTTATTGCTTTGAAGTTTCCTATCTTTTCCAAATGACAAATTGGCTGTGTAAATAGATATAAATTATAATGATACTGTTATGATATGAAGACATGGCTGCAGGATGACCAAAGAACTGAATATCCAGGAATATTTATTATTTAGGAAGGACATTCAAAAAAGGAAAAATTAGATCTAGAGGCACATACAATTATCATAAAAAAGCAGCAAGCCTGAGCATTGGGAGCATTTCAAAATTCAGTAAAAGAGGACAAATGGCTTGATCAAGAAGTAAATAAAAGTAAGAAACTGAAATTGTAGTACGGATAAAGCTTCTATAAATATGTTAAGAGAGAAAGAATAGTAAAGGCAAATGTAGATCTCTTGCAATCAGAAGCTGGGGAAATTATAATGGAAAATAAATAAATGGCAGAAGATCCAAATGCATACTTTAATTCTGCTTTCACAAAAGATGGCACAATTAACTTTCCAGAAATGTTAGGGAACCAAGAGTGTAGAGAAATGACAGTATCAAAGGAAATCAGTTCGTGTAAGAAAATGGTGCTGAGGAAATTAATGGAGTGAAAGGCTGACAAATCACCAGGGCCTGTTAATCTGCATTTTAGAATGTTAGCGGATATGGCCCTGGAAATATTGAATGCATTGGTGAAGTCTTTCAAAATTCTAGAGACTCTGGAGCAGTTCTTACAGATTAGAGGGTGAAAGATGTTACCAGATTATTTAAAAAGGGAGGAAGAGAAAAAAAAAGCATTACAGATCAGCTAGTCTGAGTTCCGAGGGAGTGTTGCTGAACAAAGAGATCTTGGAGAGCAGGTTCATAGCTCCTTGACAATCGCAGGTGAATATGATAATAAAGAAGGTATTTGTTATTTTAGATTAGATTAAAATAACAATTTGGAAACAGGCCCTTTGGCCCAACCAGTCCACACCAACCCTCCAAAGAGTAACCCACCCAGGCCCAATTCCCTCTGACTAATGCACCTAACACTATGTGCAATTTAGCATGGCCAATTCACCTGACCTGCACATCTTTGGATTGTGGGAGGAAACCCACGCAGACATGGGGAGAATGTGCAAACTCCACACAGACTGTCACCCAAGGCTAGAATCAAACCTGGGCCCCTAGTGCCGTGAGGCAGCAGTGCTAACCACTGAGCTGCTTTCCTTTTTTGGTCAGATTATTATGTATAGGAGTTGGGAGGTCATGTTGAGGCAGTACAGGACATTGGTTAGGCCACTGTTGGAATATTGTGTGCAATTCTGGTCTCCTTCCTATCAGAAAGATGTTGTGAAACTTGAAAGGGTTCAGAAACGATTTACAAGAATGTTGCCAGGGTTGGACGATTTGAGCTATAGGGAGAGGCTGAACAGGCTGGGGCTGTTTTCCCTGAAGCGTCAGAGGCTGAGGGGTGACCTTATAGAGGTTTACAAAATCATAAGAGGCATGGATAGGGTAAATAGACAAAGTATTTCCTCTGGGGTGGGGGAGACCAGAACTAGAGGGCATAGTTTAGAGTGAGAAGGGAAAGATATAAAAGAGACCTAAGAGGCAACTTTTTCATGCAGAGGGTGGTACATGTATGGAATGGACTGCCAGAAGAAGCAGTGGAGGCTGGTACAATTGCAACGTTTAAAAGGCGTCTGGATGGGTATATGAATAGGAAGGGTTTGGAGAGATATGGGCCAGGTGCTGTCAGTTGGGACTCGATTAGGCTGGGGTTACTAGTCAGCATGGACAAGTTGGACTGAAAGGTCTGATTCTGTGCTGTACATCTCTATGACTCTATGAATCTATGACATTAGTAGTGAGGAAAATGCTAGAGTCTATTACAAAGAATGTGGTAGCAGAACATATGGACAGCATTAAAAGAATTGGACAAAGCTAGTTATAAAATGAAAATCATGCTTAGCAAATCTACTGGAGCTTTTTTTAGGATGCAATAGTTAGAATAAATAAAGGAGAACAAATGAATATATTTGGATTTTCAGACAGCTTTTGATAAGGTCCCACATAAGAGATCAGTGAAGAAAGTTAAAGCATATAGGATACGGGACTACATATTAGCATGGATCAATTATTGCTTGGCAGATAAGAAACAGAGGGTGGGAATAAATAAATCTTTTCATGAGTGACAGGCCAGTTATAATGAACTGAGTTTTCAAAAATGAGCAGTAAACTTCTTGAATCATACAAAGTTCTGAGAGAGTTTGAGAAGTTCAATGCTGAGAGCCTCTGCATTTTCCTCTGAGGTATGCCCTTAACGAGGATCATAATTTCTAGATAAAAGTCCACAATTTTTTGAAAACTTTCTTCAAATTGCAAATATTCAAAACTCTGTCTCCCAGTGAGCTGTGAATGTTGAATATATCCAAAATTGAAAATAATAGATCTTTGGACAGTAAGGAAAATCAAAACATATGTGAATGTAGTGGACAGCGAAGAAGGTTATCTCAGATTACAACATGATCTTAATCAGATGGTCCAATGGGCTGAGACGTGGCAGATAGAGTTTAATTCAGAGAAATGCAAGGTGCTGCATTTTGGGAAAGCAAAACTTAGCAGGACTTATACACTTAATGGTAAGGTCCTGGGGAGTGTTGCTGAACAAAGAGATCTTGGTGTGCAGGTTCATAGCTCCTTGAAAGTGGAGTCACAGGTAGATAGGATAGTGAAGAAGGCGTTTGGTATGCTTTCCTTTATTGGTCAGAGTATTGAGTACAGGAGTTGGGAGTTCATGTTGCGGATGTACAGGACATTGGTTAGGCCACTGTTGGAATATTGTGTGCAATTCTGGTCTCCTTCCTATCGGAAAGATGTTGTGAAACTTGAAATGATTCAGAAAGAAATTTTCAAGGATGTTGCCAGGTTTGGAGGATTTGAACTATAGGGAGAGGTTGAATAGGCTAGAGCTGTTTTCTCTGGTATGTGGGAGGCTGAGGGATGACCTTACGGAGGTTTATAAAATCTTGAGGGGCGTGGATAGGATAAATAGACAAAATCTTTACCCTGGGGTGGGGGAGTCCAAAACTAGAGGGCATAGGTTTGGGGTGAGAGGGGAAAGATATAAAAGAGACATAAGGGGCAATCTTTTCATGCAGAGGGTGGTACGTGTATGGAATGAGCTGCCAGAGGAAGTGCTGGAGCTTAGTACAATTGCAACATTTGAAAGGCATCTGGTATATGAATAGGAAGGGTGCTGGGCCAGGTGCTGGCAAGTGGGAATAGCTTGGATTGGGATACCTGGTCATGGACAAGTTGGACCGAAGGGTCTGTTTCTGTGCTGTACATCTCTATGACTCTATAATAGAGCAGGAAAATTTAGTTTATATAAAAGTTAACCACAATTTTATGGGATGGTGGTGAAGGTAATCTGGCTGACTCCTGTGGCTAATTCTAATTTTCTTCGCTAAATGTGAAATGTTTCTGCATTCCGTTACATTGATAATATTTTCAACATGACAGAAAAATCAGAATACAGTTTCCTTACTAGGTAACTATTTTATTTGATTCCTTGAATATTTTCGACAGTTACATCCTTGAGACAATGATATGGTATCCATGTAAGCCTCGATAGTGAAAAAGCAAGTAAATTGACAGGAAGGTGATGGCATAATGGTATTATTAATAGACGACTAATTCACAGATGTAGGTAATGTTCTCGGGATTCAGGCTCAAATCCTGTCATTGTACAGTTTGAATGCAATGCAAGTCTGGAATTAAGAGTCTAATGATAACCACAAAATGATTGCCAGGGAAACGCCCATCTGGTTCACTAATGCTCTTTAGGGAAGTAAACCGCTATCCTTACTTGGTCTGGTCATTTATGCATGAGGACACTTAGATCTTTTTGCACCCTCTCACCATTTAAATAATACAGTTCTTGTTTCTGCTAACATGGACAAGTTAACATTTTCCCACATTATAGTCCAATTACCTGATCTCATTTAGCCCATTTATATCCCTATACAGGCCCCTTATGTTCTCTTCACATTTCACTTTCCTAACTATCATTGTGTTATCAGCAGTTTTAGTTCTCATACCTTTAGTCCAACCATCTGAATCATTTATATAAATTGTAAAGAAATTGAAGGCCCAGCATTGACCGTTGTGGCATACTATTCATGAAATCCTGCCAATCTGAAAAAAATCCCATGTATTTTTACTTTTTGTTTCCTGTTTGCTAGCCAATCTTCTATCTGTGCCTTTATGTTATTTGCTCTGAACCATTAGCTTTTATTTTCCGAAATAACTTTGATGTGACACCTTAGCAAATCTAAGTATAATACATCTACTTGTTCCCCTTTATTTACAGCACAAGTTTCTTCTTAAGGAACTCAAGATGATTTCTGGCTAAAGGTGATTTCTCTTTGACAAGACCATATTGGCTCTTCCTCATTACCTTGAACTTAGCCAAGTACCCTACTCCAAAATTCTTTAATAATAATTTCTGTCATTTTCACTATTACAGAATTTAAGATAATTGAATTGAATCTTGCTTTTTGTCCCCCTCCCTCTTTGAAAAAAGGAGTTACATTAGTTATTTTCAAATCTAAACAATTTTTTCCAGAATCTAATTAGTTTTGGAAAATTGAAACCAATGCGTCAACTATCTCATTGGCTACCTTCTTTTAAGATTCGAGGATGAAATCCATCAGAGCCTGAGGACTTGTCAGCATGCAGTTCCAACAACTGACTCAATACTATTTCCCTAGTGATTGTAATCTTCTGGGTTTACCCCTCTCTTCCAACTTCTGATTTTGATCTGTTTACTGGAATGTTACTTCTATCGTGCCAAAGTGAAATCAAGCCAAAATATCTCTTCAATTCATCTGCCATCTCTCTATCCTGGGTTACTATTTCCCCAGATATACTTTCGACTGGAACAACACTTACTTTGCTAACTCTTCCTTTGTTAAAAAAAACAAAGGTATTGGACCCGGCAATAAAATGATGTCTTTATAAATCTAACAGAACAGCTAATATATTTCGCGCGAGTGTAAAAAAAAATCCGTACGAATGTGAAGTAAATTATTATGTCACTGGATAACTTTTCACTGGCGAGCGAAAACAAATTTTTTAAAAATCATAGTAGTATAGTAAATGGTCTCATTTGCACTCCAGAATACTGAGCTGCGCATCTTTGGAAGTACTGTATAGAGTTACTCAGCACATCGCGGGTCTCCAGGTAGAAACAAATCTAATAAAACAGCGACGCCAACTGCTCACTGTGAAAAAAAGAATCAGTCAGATGTGAACACATTAATCCAGTGTATGTTCGCAGGCTAATAATTTTCCAAAATATTTCAGAGGCTTTTAAAACAAAAATGCTCCCTGCTATTTCCGGAAAGAATACTGAGAAGTTAGTAAATACAGTCTAGTTAATTTTACATTCAATGTGCAGTTTACACTGATTTCATTATTTGGACACAAACAATAAGAAGTACACGAATTATGCCGCTTTACATAAAGTTGTTTGCTATTATAAACAGCAACAAGCCAGCAAGGACATTTTGATACAAACCGGCCGTCCACCAACTGAGCTAACTGACCCCATATGTGCAATCCTAAGAAATTTAGCAGAAACGTTTTACGAACTCATCATCGCCCTCTTCTGGAATGCACTTTTCAATGTTTCTGGGTTGCCTTCAATGTTGAATCATTGTTGCAGTTGCCGAATTACTTAACTTTATTTATGCTGATGCAGAGAAACTATAAATAAGTAGATAAAAGCTCAATTCATCCCTAAAGACAAGATAGGTGAGACTATCTACAAGGGGTACCCAGTAGGACCATTTGCACAACAAGCTTTACTGTCAATTAATCAAGTGGCCCACAAAGCTGACAGTTCAGCTCCCTCTTGGACATTTCCAAAATGGTAGCACCAGCAAGGTAGGCAGCTTCATGCTCCTTGGCCTGTCCGTACCCAGTCCAGCTGCTTCCTCCCTTCTTACCCTTTTTGTCTTCTTTCCTTTTCTGCACCTTTTTCCCGTTATAGAGTCATCGAGTCATAGAGATGGGCAACATGGAAACAGACCCTTCGGTCCAACTCGCCCACATTGACCAGATATCCCAACCCAGTCTAGTCCCACCTGCCAGCACCCATCCCATATCTCTCCAAACCCTTCCTATTCATATACCCATCTGAACGTCTTTTAAATGTTGCAATTGTACCAGCCTCCACTACTTCCTCTGGCAGCTCATTCCATACATGTACCACCCTCTGTGTGAAAAAGTTGCCCTTAGTTCTCTTTTATATTTTTCTCCTTTCACCCTAAACCTTTGCCCTCTAGTTCTGGACTCCTTGACCCCAGGGAAAAGACTTTGTCTATTTATCCTATCGATGCCCCTCATGATTTTATAAACCTCTATAAGGACACCCCTCAGCCTCTGATGCTCCATGGAAAATAGCCCCAGCCTGTTCAACCGCTCCCTGAAACCTTTCAAGTTTCACAACATCTTTCCAATAGGAAGGAGACCAGAATTGCACGCAATATTCCAACAGTGGCCTAACCAATGTCCTGTACAGCTGCAACATGACCTCCCAACTCCTGTACTCAATACTCTGACCAATAAAGGAAAGCATACCAAATGCCTTCTTCATTATCCTGTTGGTGGCAATGAAGAAGGTGGCATCGTGGAGGATGGTAGCTGGAGTGGGATGCTTGGCAAGGTGGCGGCCTAGCCTGGCAGCGGAGCAAGGGATTCTTGGTTGTAGTAGACCTGGAGCTGGTGACTCCTGATTATTAATGAAGAGGTGGCAGTGGCAGCAGAGCAGGGGGCCCCTGGTTGTGTCAGCGAGGCAGACCCAGTGATGAAGAGATGGTGCCTGAAGAGTGGTGACTCTGATGTTAGATGGTCCGGCACAGGCAGTGAAGGGATAGTGACATAGGTGTCTTTGGTCAATTGGCTCAGGGCTCAACACCCATGGCAGTGGCAACGGAATGAAGATGACCTCACTTTCAGCTATAACTTTTTATTCTTTTCATTCTAAACTATTCAAAATGGTGCCTGATTGTGGTGATAGTTGAAGCTCTTCACTGTATTTACTGTGTTGTTTGTTGTAGAATACTAGTGGCAATAAATCATCATTCATTCATTCATAAACCTGATTGCTTTATTGATTTTTAAAATTCATTCATGAGATGAAGGCGTCACTGGCTATGCAGTATTATTGCCTATCCCTAATTGTCCAGAGGGCAGTTAAGAGACAACTGCATTGCTGTGCATCTGGAGTCACATGTATGCCAGACCAGATAAGGATGGCAGTTTCCATCCCTAAAGAACATTAGATGGTCAGTTTTCTCTGATGCTGTGTGATCACAAAATGTCTAAGACATTTGATCCATCATTGCTCATGCAGTCAAAAAGACCCCAGCACTTTTGTGCGCCCAACTTTTTAAATTTTTAACTATTCTGGAAGTTTTGCCTCCCTTTTTCTATTGAAATATACATTGCATGCATTTATCACTCCATATGTGGACAAACTCCCTAAAACTGGATAATAATTTGGTCACAGTAATTTGAACATGTATCCTCTCCACTTACTGCATGGAATATTAACAGGGGAAGTTGTAAGATATGGTGTACTATATACAGTTACAAATTTTGAAGAAACAAAGCCACCTGTCCATGCAAAATGGGAGGCATGCAAAATAGGTGACCCACTGATTTGATTCCACGGGTCCCAACTTGTTAAAGTAAACTCTTAGTGTCAGTAACTGAAACATAAACAGAGAATACTGGAGAAACACATCAAGTTTGGTAGTAAGAATGGAGAGAAAACAAAATTATAATCTTTTGTCAGAGTAGTTGTATTTTTATGTCATTATCTCCTCTCTAATACCTATACTACTCCTTTAAATATGTGCCTCATTGTTATTGCAGCTGTTGTAGTGGTGGGTTGAAGAATACTTTTAGATCCAATTAGATTCCCTACAGTGTGGAAACAGGTCATTCAGCCCCACCAGTCTACACTGACCCACTGAAGAATAACTCACCCAGACCTATTTCCCTCTGACTAATGCACCTGACTCTATGGGGCAATTTAGCTTCGCCAATCCACATGACCTGCACATCTTTGGATTGTGGGAGGAATCTGGAGCAAACCCAGGCAGATACAGGAAGAATGTGCAAACTCCAAACATACAATTGCCCAAGGCTGGAATCAAACTCAGGTCCCAGGCTCTGTGAGACTGCAGTGCTAACCACTGAGCCACCGTTCTCAAATGATTTGATCACATTTTCTCAAATACAATTTTTCATTACATCTGGTTATTTTGCACCTTCACCTTATTATTCTTTAATCGAAATCAAAAGACATTTAAATACCAAGAAGCATTATAGGCTGCAAAATTGAAAGTGTAGATTTAGTAGTTATTCCTAAAATACTCATAATCAACATTTTGCAATATCTAATGTTGGTTATTGAATCATTATGTTTAGAATATGAATAATATCAGTTTCTTGCATTAACAATTTAACTTCAACAATGAGTTACTGTCAATATATTTAAACCTCTTGTATTATTCTGTTCTAGAATTTATTAAAGGTAATGTTGTCATCATCCCAGAGGGCTGCTCTCTTTTCAGAGACGGACAACTGATGGTGGTTTAGATATTTTTAGTCAACCTGTTCAGGGATGCTATAGCACACCCCTGAAATGGGTGGGACTAGAACCTAGATTTTATGGCCCAGAGGTAGAGACAATACCAATGCACCAGAAGAGCCCTTGTGATAGCTTAACCTGAGAGTCACCACACCTCAGGCAAGGGGTGAGATTGAGAAAGTTGGACCTTCATGGTAATCACATCTAGTACAGGAAGTAAACCTGTGTTGTTGGTGTCACTCTTAAGTAAGTGCTTGTACAACCATCAGTATCTATGAAACTAGCATCCATACCACTGTTCAATATTCATGAAACAGTACACAAAAGGTTTATTAAAGTTCAAATCAGCAAAATCAATTTCCTTGTGTTTGCTTTGTGATACATTATTCTACTTTGCAGATTAATACATTTTAGGATTATAAACATACTGTTGCTTTTCAGTCAATATAAAACATTTCATATTGTCTTAGGTGGAGAAATATCCAAGTTTCAGATTTCAGTAAGTTAAAAGACATAGTATGTTGTGCAGATGGAAACAAGACATGGAAAGGAGAAATAGAGTGGTCAAAACTATGACAGATGGAGTTCAATATTAGAAAGTGTGCATTCAACTTCTTCACAATTTAAAGGGACAGAATATTTTCTTAATAGTAAGTGAACAGAACAGTGCAGGAACAGATGTATTTATGTGTCGACATGCACAAGCACACTAAAAGTTAATGATCAGGCAAAAATGTAATTATAAAGGCAAATGGAATGCTGTTTCTTATCTAAAAGGATTGGAATTCAAAACTGTGGAAATTATCCTTCAGTTCACAAGTTAATAAGGACTATACCTTCTGCAGATAATTTAAGCAACAAAAACAAACAATTGTACTTATAGCTTGTCTATAATCAGGAAAATGTATTAAGGAATTTCACAGGAGCTTTACCAAACAAATTTGATACTAAACCATGAAAGGAGATTTGCAGTAACAGTGTTGAAAATCTTGGTCAAAGAGTTAGATTTTATAGAACTTCTTAAAGAGAAGAAGAGATAAAGACAGATTTAGGAAGAGAGAATGCAACATTTATGAGAAATTTGAACATCATAATTCAAGCAATTAAAATCAGGTACCATATGACGTCAGATCTAGAGGAGTAGTGAAATATTAGACTTGTAGGGCTGGAGGAGGTTATAGAGGTACAGAAGGTCAAGGCCAGGCAAAGATATGAAAGCAAGAAAGAAAGTATCAAAATCACAGTAAGGCCAGAAACTTTCTCAAAGATATGGTTGATTAACACTGAACCAATGGGTTCTAATTCATAGCTAAGCCTGTCTATCATTTTGTCATCTTAGAATCACAAGGCAACCAAAATGAATGGAAAAATGCAGATCTGACCTTCAGCTACTAGTGGGAACTGATTGATGTGCACAGTATTCCAGGTGTGATCTATTTATAGTGTTTTTATATTTTAGCATGACTTCCCAATTTTTATATACCTTTTCCTTTGAAATGCGGGCTAACAGTCCATCTGCCTTCTCTATTACCCACTGAACTTGGATGCTGACTTTTTATGATCCATTCAAAAGCAAGATTTTTTACTTTATTAGAGTCATAGAGATGCACAGCATGGAAACAGACCATTCGGTCCAACCCGTCCATGCCGACCAGATATCCCAACCCAATCATGTCCCACCTGCCAGCGCCCATCCCATATCCCTCCAAACCCTTCCTATTCATATACCCATCCAATTGCCTTTTAAATATTGCAATTATAACAGCCTACACCACTTCCTCTGGCAGCTCATTTCATACATGTACTACCCTCTGTGTGAAAAAGTTGCCCCTTAGATCGCTTTTATATCTTTCCCCTCTCACCCTATACCAATGCCCTCCAATTCTGGACTCCCTGACCCCAGAAAAATACTTTGCCTATTTATCCTATCTATGCCCCTCATGATTTTGTAAACTTCTATAAGGTCACCCCTCAACATCCAATGCTCCAGGGAAAACAGCCCCAGCCTGTTCAGCCTCTCCCTACAGCTCAAATCCTCCAACTCTGGCAACATCCTTGTAAATCTTTTCTAAACCCTTTCAAGTTTCACAACATCTTTCTGTTAGGAGGGAAAGCAGAATTGCACACAATATTCCAACAGTGGCCTAACCAATGTCCTGTGCAGCCGCAACATGACCTCCCAACTCCTGCACTCGATACTCTGACCAATAAAGGAAAGCATACCAAACACCTTCTTCACTATCCTATCTACCTGCGACTCCACTTTCAAGGAGCTATGAACCTGTAATCCAAGATCTCTTTGTTCAGCAACACTCCCTAAGACCCTACCATTAAGTGTATAAGTCCTGCTAAGATTTGCTTTCCCAAAATGCAGCACCTTGCATTTATCTGAATTATTCTCCATCTGCTACTTCTCAGACCATTGGCCCATCTGGTCAAGATCCTGTTGTAATCTGAGGTAACCTTCTTCGTTGTCCATTATACCTCCAATTTTGGTGTCATCTGCAAACTTACTAATTATACATCTTATGCTCACATCCAAATCATTTATGTAAATGACAAAAAGTAGAGGACCCAGCACCGATCCTTGTGGCACACCACTGGTCACAGGCCTCCAGTCTGAAATACAACCCTCCACCCCACCTTCTGTCTTCTACCTTTGAGCCATTTATGTATCCAAATGGCTAATTCTCCCTGTATTCCATGAGATCTAACCTTGCTAACCAGTCTCCCATGGGGAATCTTGTCGAACGCCTTACTGAAGTCCGTATAGGTCACATCTACCATTCTGCCCTCATCAATGTAATTTGTTACTTCTTCAAAAAACTCAATCAAATTTGTGAGACATGATTTCCTATGCACAAATCCTGTTGACTATCCCGAATCAGTCTTTACCTTTCCAAATACATGTACATCCTGTCCCTTAGGATTCCCTCCAACAACTTGCCCACCACCGAGGTCAGGTTCACTGGTCTGTATTTCCCTGGTTGTCCTTACCACCCTTCTTAAACAGTGGCACCATGTTTGCCAACCTCCAGTCTTCCGGCACCTCACCTGTGACTATCGCTGATAGAAATATCTCAGCAAGAGGCCCAGCAATCACTTCTCTAGCTTCCCACAGAGTTCTCGGGTACACCTGATCAGGCCCTGGGGATTTATCCACCTTTAACCGTTTCAAGAGATCCAGCACTTCCTCCTCTGTAATCTGGACATTTTGCAAAGTGTCACCATCTATTTCCCTCCATTCTATATCTTCCATATCCTTTTCCACAGTAAATACTGATGTGAAATACACTTCAAAAAATAGCTGGGATGATTCTGGATCTTTACATGTATGGAGATCTCTGGGTGACTGTAATGGATGAGTTATTGGGCATGGCAGCAGACTTGGGCTTCTACTGGTTCTAAAATGGAAACCAAAAGAACAGTGGAAGTTGCAAATCAGAAACAAAAACCGAAGATGCAGGAAAAGCTCAGCAGGTCTGCAGCATTTCGGTCCAGGGATCCTTCCTCAGAATGCTGCCACACCTGCTGAGGTTTTCCAGCAACTTCTGTTTTTGTTTCTATTAGTTCTGTTTGGTTTTGCAATGGGCTTTCTGCTGCCATTCTGAGTCGTGGTTGTGGAAGTGATAAATGTTATCCTGAGGAGTAACTAAACCTATCACTTCAGTTGTGCTACTGTTACCACAGATTTTTTTCCAAAAAATAAATATTGTGCTGAAATTTGCAAAAATACATTATGGTGTATGAAGGATATTGAAAATGTTTTGATCTCCTTCCACAATCTAAAGATGTGCAGATTAGGGTGAATTGTCGTGCTAAATTGCCCATAGTGTAGGTTAGATGTGTTAGTCAGGGGTAAATGCAGAATAATAGGATAGGGGAATGGGTTTGGGTGGGATACTCTTTAGAGGGTCACAGCCTGAGGGGTTTTACAGTTTCTAACCCATTTGTGTATGATGACTGAAAGGTTTTAGAAAGGTTGTTACCTACTGCACCTCTGCAGTAGCTGCATTTTTTGGTGCATTCTCCTGCGTATTGGAATGTACCCATCTCCAGTACTTGGTCAAGAGCAAGTCTTTGCATCAGCAAGTTTTGGGCAGAAGAGACAGTATCTTTCACCTCATTGATTGTCCTCCAGTGCGCATCCCTGAGAATATCCAGAGCTTCTTGGGGTGAACCTCAAAAACACTGCATCTCTTTCCATACATACTTTGCAAAGGCACATCTCACAAAAAGGTGTACAGTAGTCTCTTCCTAACCACATCTGCTTCAAGGGCAATGTATGGAGGGTTGAAACTCCTGATATGTAGGAATGATCTGACAGGAAGTACATTTTCCACCGCTAGCCAAGGTACATCTTGATGTTTTTTCACAATGCAGGTGATGAGGTATTCTTGATTTTGGCAATACACTCAGGAAATCATTCAACAGGACTTGTTGTCCTTTCCAACTGGTCCATGATGTTGCTGTATGCTGACCACTGCCTGATGGACCGGTGGCCAGAGGTATTTATTTTGTGGAAACTTCGCTACAAAGAAAGGCCTGGTCTACCTATTTTGTGTTCTGCAGTAATGTGGCCAGACCCATCTTCATTACAACTTAGCACAGCTTAGTAACAACCTGGTGTCCACATAATAAGGGTCACACACAGAGCAGATGCAAATGCACATAAAAGGATAAGGGTAATGTTGGGCATGCTCCCCCTTTATCTAGGAGGTTTGCACATCATGCGCCTGTGAATACATTCCACTTCATACCTCCTGATAAGCAGAAGATTGCTTGCCATGGTGCAGGACTGAAGAACTATTATACCAATAGTGCAGGTGCAGGTATTCATTGCCAATATACTAGGGGCCACATTATGGAAGAAGCCTATTCATTTAGACCATCAACCATTTCAAGATCAGCATCTGAACCTCGAAGACAGATAGCATCCATTCAGAGAAGATCTATCTATTTCAGATGTAATCCAAGTTTTGAGCTCAAAATTTGTATAACACCATTTCAGCATCCACATAAGCAGCAAACCCTGTTAATAGAATCACCTGTCATATGTGTCACAACTCTGGAGGCAACTACATGTAGGCTGAAAATTGCTAAACCCATGAAAGATGAGATAGAAATAAAATAGTGTTGAAATTTCTTGGCAGGACTTCCAACACCAAAACAAGGAGAATTACTTCTCATTGCATTAGTTTTGTCATTTCTCTGTCCTGTAGGACTAATAGGGAGATTAGTTTATCAATATTAAATTAGTCATAATCACACAAAGTATATTTATTGATGAATCCAATATATTATTTCCTCTCTGTACACTTCGGTACTTTAAATCAAGTTACTCTGTTTAGCCTCATTTGACAAGAATATGTTCTTTGGAATTTTATACAGCTACATAATGACAAGTTGTAACCTTCTACTTGAACACACTTACATCATCTCAATTGTTCCACCTGTTTCAAAAGAAAAACTGTTGTTATGAGGACTAGGAGGAATTTATTGTGAAAAAGAGGAAGAGTAAATAAAGTAGCAGTCCTGTATATTAGATTTATTTTAATTTATAGTGTTGTGGAAAACAAGTGAGGTAATGTTTATATAAATTTGTAACTTGCAGTCCTTTAGACCATATTACTCAAAACTATGTACTGATCGAATGTATAAGGATTTTCATTATGTCATTATTTATAAACCGTTTAGACCATAAACTATAAGACTGTAAGAACTAGGAATAGGAATAGGCCATTTGGCCCCTCAAACCTGCTTCACCATTCACTGCGATCTTGATTGCTCCGACATTCTTCACATTCACTTTCCTGTCTTTTCCCCATAATCCTTGATTTCCCTACCGATTAAGAATCTATTTCGGCCTTAAGGACACACAGTCTCTATGCCCGCAGCTCTCTGAAAGGAGTTCCAAAGACTCTCAATCCTCTGGGAGAAGAAATTGCTTCTATCTCAGTCTTAAATGGGCATCACTTTATTTTGAAACTATGCCCTGTGATCCTGGACTCTTCTATTAAGGGAAATATCCTATCAACATTTATCCTGTCAGCCCCTTAAGAATCTTATATATGTCAAAAAAATCACCTCTCATTTATGTAAACTCAAGTGAGAACCTTTTTAGCCTTTCTTGTTAGACAATCCCTTCATTCCAGAATCATCCTAGTGAATCTTCTCTGAACTGCCTTCAATTAAATGTTATCTTTCCTTAAATAAGGGGACCAAAACTTCTCACAGTACTCCGGATGTGGTCTCACCAGCACCTTGTACAGTTACAGTGATTATTACACTCCAATGCCCGTGAAAAAAGGGCCAACATTCCATTAGCTTCCCTGACTGTGACTCTATGATTGCCTACCGCATCTGTGTGCCAACGTTCTGTGCTTCATGTCCAAGTACCCTCAAGTCTCTTTGTGTTGCAGCTTTCTGCAGTTTTTCTCTATTTAAATAATATACTACACTTTTCTTCTCCCTTCAAAATTTGCAACTTCACATTTGGCCAAATTAAACACCTTTTGCCAACATTTTCCTCACTTAATTAAATTATTGATATCTCTCTGTGACCTGCTTGTATCCTTTTCGCAACTTGCCTTTCCATCTATTTTTGAGGTGTCTGCAAAACTGGCTACAATACATTAACTTCCTTCCTCCAAGTCATAGCTATATATTGTAAACAATTGTGGTGCCATACATGTTTTCACTTTTATGAGGTAATGCTGACTCTGCTTGATTAGATTGTGATTTTACAAATGTTCCGCTATTATTTCCTTCATAATTGATTCCAATAATTTTCCAACATTGGATGTGAGATTAATCAATGTATGGCTACCTGCTTTTGCCTCCCTTTTTGAATGGGGATGTAACGTTAACAGTTTTCCAATTGTCTAGTATGTCTTCAGAATTGAAGGACTTTTGAAAAATTACAGCCAATGCATTCAATATCTTTATAATTACTTTGTTGGGGTGTCTCAGGTACAAACCACTAGGGGCAAGGAACTTACCTGCTTTTTTCCCCATTAGTCTAATACTATTTCTCTTGTAATGGTGGCGGTACTTAATTTGTCCCCTGCATTATGTATTTACACTGTATACTCATTCTGTATAACTTTACTACTCACATTGTAATCTTTTATATTATACTCTGCTAACTTGTAAATTAGTTTCATATGTTTTAAAGTTTGTAAGCACTTTTCCACGATACCCTGTTTTAGAAGTGAAGATACTGGTTCACCCACAACCGCAGCAAGGTAGGCTCTGAAAACAAGCAATAATTAGCTTTAAAAGGCTTTTACTTAATGAGGTACATTAACAATTTAAACAAAAGCTAAGATCATAATCTCAGAATATCAGTTTCAGTGACAGAGACTCATACAGCACAGAAGAGTCCTCGGGGCCTGATGGCCTACATCCCAGGGTACTGAAGGAGGTGGCTCGAGAAATCGTGGATGCGTTGGTGATTATTTTCCAGAGTTCGATAGATTCGGGATCAGTTCCTGCGGATTGGAGGGTGGCTAATGTCGTACCACTTTTCAAGAAAGGTGGGAGAGAGAAAGCAGGAAATTATAGACCAGTTAGTCTGACCTCAGTGGTGGGAAAGATGCTGGAGTCTATTATAAAGGATGAAATTACGACACATCTGGATAGTAGTAACAGGATAGGTCAGAGTCAGCCTGGATTTATGAAAGAGAATCATGCTTGACTAATCTTCTGGAATTTTTTGAGGATGTAACTCTGAAGATGGACGAGGGAAATCCAGTAGATGTAGTATACCTGGACTTTCAGAAAGCTTTTGATAAAGTCCCATATAGGAGGTTAGTGAGCAAAATTAGGGTGCATGGTATTGGGGGCAAGGTACTAACTTGGACTGAAAGTTGGTTGGCTGATAGGAAACAAAGAGTAGTGATAAATGGCTCGATTTCGGAATGGCAGGCAGTGACCAGTGGGGTACCGCAGGGATCAGTGCTGGGACCGCAGCTTTTTACAATATATGTTAATGATATAGAATATGGTATTAGTAATAACATTAGAAATTTGCTGATGATACTAAGCTGGGTGGCAGGGTGAAATGTGAGGAGGATGTTAGGAGATTACAGGGTGACCTGGACAGGTTAGGTGAGTGGTCAGATGCATGGCAGATGCAGTTTAATGTGGATAAATGTATGGTTATCCACTTTGGTGACAAGAACAGGAAGGCAGATTTCTACCTAAATGGAATCAATTTAGGTAAAGGGGCAGTACAAAGAGATCTGGGTGTTCTTGTACACCAGTCAATGAAGGTAAGCATGCAGGTACAGTAGGTAGTGAAGAAGGCTAATAGCATGCTGGCCTTCATAACAAGAGGGATTGAGTATAGAAGCAAAGAGGTTCTTCTGCAGTTGTACAGGGCCCTGGTGAGACCACACCTTGAGTACTGTGTGCAGTTCTGGTCTCCAAATTTGAAGAAAGACATTCTGCCTATTGAGGGAGTGCAGCGTAGGTTCACTAGGTCAGTTCTTAGAATGGCGGGACTACCTTATGCTGAAAGACTGGAGCGACTGGGCTTGTTTACCCTTGAATTTAGAAGACTGAGAGGGGATCTGATTGAGACATATAAGATAATTAAAGGATTGGACATTAGACAGGAAACATGTTTCTGCTGATGGGTGAGTGCCGAACCAGAGGACACTGCTTAAAAATACAGGGTAGACCATTTAGGACAGAGATGAGGAGAAACATCTTCACCCAGAGAGTGGTGGCTGTGTGGAATGCTCTGCCCCAGAGGGCAGTGGAGGCCCATTCTCTGGATTCATTTAAGAAAGAGTTGGATAGAGCTCTCAAGGATAGCGGAATCAAGGGTTATGGAGATAAGGCAGGAACAGGATACTGATTAAGGATGATCAGCCATGATCATATTGAATGGCGGTGCAGGCTCGAAGGACAGAATGGCCTACTCCCGCACCTATTATCTATTGTCTATTGTCTATTGAATTTGTACCAACATGGCAGCATGCAACCCCTTTCCTGAACAAGTGAGGAAGGAAAATGTCACAAAGTAACAAAAACAGACCATAATGAAGGAGATGAGCCCATGGACAAGTGGTACCTTAAAGAACTAAACAGGAGATAGTGAAAGTGACATCAATCAATGCCCATCACTCTCAAGGACCAGTCATGGGTTGATTATGCACCTCCTTGGATATTTAAAAATAGGTTTCGTTTCACCTAATTGGAATTAGAATTAGAATTAGGCTAATTAGAATGTAATGATAATTGATCACACTGTGCTTGTAAAAAAAAGGAAAATAGCCGCGTGGGTTTCCTCCGGATGCTCCGGTTTCCTCCCACAGTCCAAAAATGTGCAGGTCAGGTGAATTGGCCATGCTAAGTTGCCTGTAGTGTTAGGTAAAGGGGTAAATTTAGGGGAATGGGTCTGGGTGGGTTGAGCTTCGGCGGGTCGGTGTGGACTTGTTGGGCCGAAGGGCTGTTTCCACACTGTAAGTAATCTAATCTAATAAATCTAGCTGTCAGTGACCAAAGCACATGTGCCAAGTTTGAAAGTGAAATTCTTCAGGTCTGCTGTCCAGTTGGAAGCAGAAAGCCCTAAAGGTTTGGAGAAAAAGTGAGATCAAGTGTCATCCCAAGTATCAATCCTAAACTAAACCAGAAAGTAAAAAGAGGAAGTGTTACTTTATAACTTAGTGCAGTTTCCAGAGTTACCTCTCCAAATCATCTCCTGTTGCCTGGATGGATAAATTGTCAAGCAGAAAAATAAATATGGGTATTCGAGTTTAGATTGCAACTTATAGCTTACCCTTAGCAACAGAACCAGACCTTGACCACTGAAAATCTGTATAGTAGTCCTTGCAATGAGTCCCGCACACTGGCATTAAATACACTGTATTACCATGTACAGATCCCACCACCTCACTATTTAACACAATCATAGTATCAATCTCTGTACTGGAACTATTGATTATTGAGGAGTGTGATAGTTTTCCTCAAAATGATCCTCCTCTTTTCGGGTGAGGAGATAATGTTATGATTTCAGAAAGACCTAGGGAAAAGAATTAGGATGAGACTAAGAAGCTGCATGATGCAAGATAGCTGCAAGACTTTATAAACTAATACATTTCTCTGAATATGCATCTTCCATTGATTAATGATGTGGTACAAGCAATAGGAAACTCTACATTAAGTACAGGTTTGGGTGATCTACAATTTGTCATTGGTCTTCAGCTGGTTCATTCTCATTCTTGTTCTTCTCATGATTATTCTGCACAGTAAACTATCTTTCAACCTAATCCCTCCCTTCCTGGCTACAATATCAGCTGACTGTCACAGAGTCAGAGAATAGTTTGCAGCACAGAAGGAGGTCATTCAGTCCATTAGTTTTATGCTGGCCGTCCAAGGAGCAATCCAGTCAATCTTATTTCCTTGTTCTACCTCCAGAGTCCTGAAAGTTCTTTTTCTTCTGGTGCCCATCCAATTTCTGCATGAAATCACTTGCTCATTCTTCTGAATTTCAATGATTATAGGCTCAAGTTGCTCAATTCATCCTTACAAGACAACCCCTTCAATCTAAAAATCAGCCAAATGAATCTTCTTTGAACTGCTTCCAATACAGGTATTGGAGGGTTCTTGTGGTACTGTGGTAATGTCCCTAACTCTGAGGCAGAAGGCCTATCTTCAAATCCCAACACCTCTATGAGTTGTGTAATGACATCTCTGAGCAGGTTGATTAGGAAAATAGCTATCCTTGATGAGGTGAATAGCCACAAATGCAGGATTACTTACCCCTTCACCTCCAAATGCCAACTTTTTGAGATTAAGGCTAATGTTCCAATAGTCTTGTAAATTAACTCCTGTCATTTTGTGTTTTAGGAATATGTTTTTTTAAATTTTTCTCCTAGTTTTTCAACATTTAGATAAAGCTCAGAATTAGCTTTTTTCAGTCCAAAAGTCCAAACCTCACACTTCCATCATTGAACCCTTCTGTTTTGATGGCTAATCTACTCTATCCATGACTCATTGTATCTTTCAGTTTCTATCAATGCTACATACTGTGCCATCTTGTTTGGTCTTATCAGGAAACCTGGATGTATAGATCTCTAGTCGTCCATCTAAGACATAAATAAACTGAACAGCTGACCTTGTATAGATCTATAAGGTAAAGAGAAACTAGGAGCAGGAGTAGGCCCTTTGGCCCCTCAAGCCTGTTCCACCATTCAATACAATCATGGCTGATTTTTTTGATTTGATTTGATTTACTATTCTCACATGTACCTAGGTACAGGTGAAAAGTTTTGTTTTGCGTGCAGTACAGGCAGATCATAACAGACAAAGATCATAGAGCAATACAGCTGTAAAGCAGGTGCCCAAAAAGCAAAAACAACATTAGATTTGAAATTTGAAAGGTCCATTCAGAAGTCCAACAACAGCGAGGAAGAAGCTGTTCTTGAACTTGTTGGTATGTGTATTTAAGCTTTTGTATCTTCTGCATGACAGAAGAGTTCAGAAGAGATTATAAGCAGGGTGACAGGGGTCTTTAATGATGTTCGCTGCCTTTCCAAGACAGTGAGAAGCATAGATGGAGACAATGGATGGGAGATTGGCATGTGTGATGAGCTATGTTCACAACTCTCTGTAGTTTCTTCCTGTCCTGGGCAGAGCAGTTGATGTACCAAGCCATATTGCATCCAGACAGAATGCTTTCTATGGTGCATCTGTAAAAGTTGATGAGAGTACTTATGGACACACTGAATTTCCTTAGTCTCCTGAGGAAGAAGAGGCATTATTTGCCTTTTTGACCATTACATCAACATGGGTGGTCCAGGACAGATGTTGAGGCTGGTCCTCTCTCCCAGTGCTGAATTCTTGCTTTTTCACTATGCCCCTTGATGCAATAAATAACAAAAAAATTATCAACCTCTTTCTTGAATATACTCAGCGACCCAGACCCCAAGCCAAGATCATAACCTGTTCAATGGAAGTGCATGCCCATTGTTCCTATTCTCTCACTCCCACCTCCTAGCTATTTATTTATTCATGTGAAAAAAGATACCACTGATTCCATTTTTATTTACTCTTGCTTGTGAAACCTTATTGAATGCCCAGCAGAATAAGAGGTTTGGAGTTAATATATGCTTATTGATAAATAAAATGAAGATGTGTAGGGCTTGGGCTGGCAATGCTAGAGAAGAGGTAACATTAGGAGATATTGAAAAAAGCAAGTGTATAGAATATAAAACGGGGAAGGAGTCATGAAAAATCTTGGCGGTTTTGAAAAGTCTAATAATACAGTACAAAATTGTACCAGTGACCAATGTCAATGGATCAAGAAAGATTTGTTTGTAATAAGATTTGGAGGTGGGCAGTGTGACTTTATACTGGATGATGAATTAAGAATTGCAGAGGATTGAATTATTGAAAGTACTGGAAGGAAAAGATTGCTGTCACTGAAACCAAAGGATAAATAAAGAATAGTACTCACCCTAGTATCTCAGTGAGATAATTGAAATGCTTCCTGCACAGTATTAAGTTCTAGTGGCTAACATTCCTCATTCTTGGAAACAATAACCTTCAAAACCTCTTCCATGCCTAATGGGCAGAGTGTTTAGTAGCCAACCTGGCAGTAGTTTGTCAACCTCCTCATCCTTTTCTCTTTCATAAGTACCACTAGAGAGCATTGAAGGCTTACCAATTACTCATTTCAGAACTTTTTTTTCCCCAGCACTTTGAAAACAAAATAAGCCATAAGGGAGTAGAAGTCTCATCAAGAGGTATATTTCTGCTTTAAGTAGGTCTCTGGCAGATCCATTGCAAATTTCAGCCTGGAGGTGGATATGTTTTTGGTGGGTCCAGATTCAACGGGAAATCTACCAGTGAGATAATGTCGTAGTTTTGAAATTAAAATTAACTCCCACAGGCATTTGATAAAATGCCACACAATTGACTTAAGAACAAAGGTATTGTTCATTTAATAAAAAAAACGCAGACAGACAATATAACAAAAAGGATACAATTCCAAAGAGGATGCAGGAGCAGAGAAACCTAGATTTATAAGTGCATGGGTCAGTAAATGTGGCAGGAAAGGATGATAGCAGTTAAGAACATAAATAGCACCCTAGACTTAATTAATATGTGCACAGAGTATATAAGCAAGACCTTATGTTAAATTTGTTGAGAATACTGGTAAGGGCTCAGTGATGTTTTGTTTCCAGTCTGGGCACTACAACTGAGGAAGGCTGTGGAGATGTAAGAGTGTGAGAGAGAGAGAGAAGAAAGGATTCACCAGAATGGTTTCAGGAATGGGAAATTTTAGATAATTAGACAGATTACATAGACAAGAGAAGTTGGGGCAGTTTTCTTTGCAGAACAGAAGATTGAGAGTAGATTTTAGAGAGGCATTTAAAATCGTGAAAGGTCAGAATACAGTAGGTCATGGAAAGGTTAAGTTCCTGTTAGTAGAAGGAGTGAGAACAGGAGAACACCAAATTATGGTAATTGGCAAAAGAAGCAATGGCACTACGAGGAAACTATTTTTTTCATGCAGTGAGTAGTTTGGATCTGAAATGTGCTGCCTGAGTATTTGGTAAAAGTTGGTTCAATTGAGGCATCAAGAGGAAATTGAGTTGTTAAGTGAAAGGGAAGAATACGCATCGTTACAGGGGCAGCATGGGAGAGTGCTACAAGGTAAATTGCACTTACATTGAGCTGGCACAGACATGACGAGCCAAATACCTTCCTTCTATGCTGTAACACTTCTACTATTCTGCTTAGCGAAATTAAAATTTGAATTTGGACTTTAAAAAAATATATACTTCAAACCTGCTTTTGGCTGAACTGGGTTAATTTTTCATTGAATGAAAATTCAGCAATGCTAAACTGATCCAGAATGAATGTTAAGGTCCTCAATATTTTTTTAGGGAAACCCTGTACAGTTTAGGCCAATAATTCATTGCTAGTTTTTGACAGATTGAATATTAAGGACTATTGCATGAAAGGAAGGAAAAAGGAGATAGGACAAGCAGTTGCTTAGTGCCTCACCAACTGAACATGCTTTGCATTGTTATTTACTGAACTTGTACATCTATTGTTCTATGGGCAAACAATACAGCCATTCTGTACTGTCATATGTGAAATGCATCATCACTTAGTTTAACTTTTCTGACTATTTTAAAGAAAAATAAGTTAGCTCAGATCCTGAAGATTTCCTGGTTTTCTTCAGATTGTTAACATTTACTGGAATAAACACACGGAATCTTGGCTTAGCAGTTGCTGTAGTAGAGATGTTTTAATTTGACAGCAGGCATAATTTAGTCTATGCTAATACTTATGCTTTGCAAGTACCTCCTCCTAATCTCTGCCATCTAAGCCAATCAGCATATCCTTTTATTGTCTTCTATAACATGTACTTATATGTAGCTTTGTTCAAGACATCCATATGATTCAGCACAACCACTTAGCGTTGTGGCAAGTTTTATTTCTACATAAAGAAGTTTCTCCAGAATTCTTAGTTGGATTTACTAAATACTACCTTATATTTAAGATGCATAGATTTGGATAAGCACTTTGGAAACAGATATCTACTTCTACCATATCCAACTCTATTAAGAATAGATTACTCCTCAGCTTTCCTTTTTCTAAATTAGTAACCTAACCTATTCAAACTGTCAGATTTATTATGGTTAATTTTAAATTTGCTATGAGTATGATATAGTTAAACCATTGTATGCATTTACTTAGATATTGTGACTAAAGTAATCAAATCCAAGATTTGGAGATGCTGGTGTTGGACTGGGGTGTACAAAGTTAAGAATCACACAACACCAGGTTATAGTTCAACAGGTTTAATTGGAAGCACACTAGCTTTCGGAGCGACGCTCCTTCATCAGATGATAGTGGAGGGCTCAATCGTAACACAGAATTTATAGCAAAAATTTACAGTGTGAAATTATACATGTATAATTTCAGTTACATCACACTGTAAATTTTTGCTATAAATTCTGTGTTACGATTGAGCCCTCCACTATCACCTGATGAAGGAGCGTCGCTCCGAAAGCTAGTGTGCTTCAATTAAACCTGTTGGACTATAACCTGGTGTGTGATTTTTAATCAAATCCGATGTATCTAGGAAGACGTAGATTGATGTATTTACATTTTTGCTGCATACACCAGATATATTTCCAAGTATTTTGATGCATTGAAAGTACAGTAAAGTTTTCTTACCAAGGAAAATTATTTTGCCATTTTTCTCATATCAAAATCATTAATTTATTAATTGGTACATTGGTGGCAAAAGTTTTAGCTAAAACATCAAGGACATAATTGAATGCTAGCATTGGATTTTTAGCATCTCATATGAAAAATGGTACCTCCAATGATGGACCCCATGTTGAGTTTAAGGCTGCATTGAATTTGCTTCATCAATGGATGTTCCTGCATAATAAATCTGAAGTGAGGACGTTTGCTGATAATTGTATAATATTCTGTACTATTTGCAACTTCTCAGACTCTGAAGCAATCTATGCAAAAGTGAGGACTGCAGATGCTGGAAACCAGAGTCTAGATTAGAGTGGTGCTGGAAAAGCTCTGCAGGTCAGGCAGCATCCCAGGAGCAAGAAAATCGACGTTTTGGGCACAAATCCTTCATCAGGAATGGCACCATTCTTGATGAAGGGTTTGTGCCTGAAACATCGATTTTCCTGCTCCTTGGATGCTGGCTGACTTGTTGTGCTTTTCCAGCACCACTCTAATCTAGACTGAAGCAGTCTATGTCAATATGCAGCAAGATTTGGACAGCATGCTCAGGCTGATAAGAGGGAAGAAATACTTGCACCATACAGCTGACAGGCAATGACAATAAATCTGCTACTTTGAACATTCTGGGGCTTTCCAATGATAAGAAACTAAGCTGGACCTGCTATATAGACACTGTAGCTACAAGAGCAGGTCAGAGGTAAATAATTCTGATTAGATTAGATTTCCTTACAGTGTGGAAACAGGCCCTTTGGCCCAACAAGTCCACACCGACCCTCCGAAGAATAACCCACCCAGACCCATTTGCCTCTAACTAATGCACCTAACACTATGGGCAATTTACCTGACTTGCACATCTTTCAACTGTGGGAGGAAACCCACACAGACACGAGGAGAATGTGCAAACTCCACACAGACAGTTGCCCAAGGCTGGGATTGAACCTGGGCCCCTGGTGCTATGAGGTAGCAGTGCTAACCACTGAGCCACCGTGCCACAATTCTGTCATGATTGACTGACCTTCTGTCTCCCCAGTGTCTGCATGCTATCTACAAAGTACAAATCTGGAGTGTAATGGAATACTCTCCACTGGCCTCAATGAGTCAACCTCCAACAACACTCAAGAAGCTTGATAGCATCCAGAACATAGCTGCATGCTTAACTGACATCCCAACTTTAACATTCACTCTCTTCACCACTGATGTGCTGTGGCAGCAGTGTGTACTCTCTGCAAGATGTATGGCAGTTATTCACCAAGGTTCCTTCAACAGTGCTTTCTAAACCAATCACCTCAACAAGGATAGTAAACATATGGGAAGACCAAACTGGAGGCCTGTGACCAGTGGTGTGCCACAAGGATCGGTGCTGGGTCCTCTACTTTTTGTCATTTACATAAATGATTTGGATGTGAGCATAAGAGGTATAGTTAGTAAGTTTGCAGATGATACCAAAATTGGGGATGTAGTGGACAGCAAAGAAGGTTACCTCAGAGTACAACATGATCTGGACCAGATGGGCCAATGGGCTGAGAAGTGGCAAATGGAGTTTAATTCAGATAAATGCGAGGTGCTGCATTTTGGGAAAGCAAATCTTAGCAGGACTTATACACTTAATGGTAAGGTCTTAGGGAGTGTTGCTGAACAAAGAGACCCTGGAGTGGAGGTTCATAGTTCCTTGAAAGTGGAGTCGCAGGTAGATAGGATAGTGAAGAAGGTGTTTGGTATGCTTTCTTTTATTGGTCAGAGTATTGAGTACAGGAGTTGGGAGGTCATGTTGCGGCTGTACAGGACATTGGTTAGGCCACTTTTGGAATATTGTGTCCAATTCTGGTCTCCTTCCTATCTGAAAGATGTTGTGAAACTTGAAAGGGTTCAGAAAAGATTTACAAGGATGTTGCCTGGGTTGGAGGGTCTGAGCTATAGGGAGAGGCTGAACAGGCTGGGGCTGTTTTCCCTGGAGCGTCGGAGGCTGAGGGGTGACCTTATAGAGGTTTACAAAATTATGAGGGGCATGGATAGGGTAAATAGACAAAGTCTTTTCCTTGGGGTAGGGGAGTCCAGAACTGGAGGGTATAGGTTTAGGTTGAGAGGGGAAAGATATAAAAGAGACCTAAGGGTCAACCTTTTCACACAAAGGATGGTACATGTATTGAATGAGCTGCCAGAGGAAGTGATGGAGGCTGGTACAATTGCAACATTTAAAAGGCATTTGGATGTGTGTATGAATTAGAAGGGTTTGGAAGGCTATGGGTTGGGTTCTGGCAGGTTGGACTAGATTGAGTTGGGATATGTGATTGGAAGGGCCTGTTTCCATGTTTACATCTCTATGACTCTATCACCTGCATGTTCCTCTCTAACTCATTTCTGATCCTAAGTTGCTGCTTCATCGTCACTGAATTAAAATCTTTGAAATGCCTCACAACATTGTGGATAACCCTTCAGTGGTTCAAGAAGGCAGCTCTCCGCAACCTTCTCCAGAGCATTTAAGGATGGGTAATAAACACTGGCCTGACCAGTAATGACCATATCCCATGAAATGGAGGACATTTTCGATAGGGCCCACAATATGCTTGAGATAGAACCTGAAGCATATATCTTTCTGAGAATAAGAGGTCCGCTGCACGTCTGGGAAAGTGTGGCTCTGAGTTGGGGCAAGGCTGACTGCAGGTCGAGTAAGTTGCATGGCTGAAAGCGTGGAGCAGAGGATCCGGAAAGAGAATTGTTGTTGAAGGTTTCGGATTTGTATCGAGCATGTATCCTTCTGAAGATGTAGAAATACAAATCCGAAACCTTCAACAATGATTGTCTTTCCGGATTCTCTGCTCCACGCTATCAGCCGGGCACTGCCATCTACTGGACCTGCAGTCAGTCCTGCCCAGCTCAGAGCCGCACTTTCCCAAACCTGCAGTGGACTTCTGTATTTCTACATCCTCAGAAGGATAAATGTTCGATCTGAACTGTAGAACCGGAAGCGACAGCCTTGCAGAGACCATAGTGCTACCACATTCTTTTATCCAGATTTATTTTTGAAAGTCAAAATCTCTAGTGCTGCATTTCACTTGTGCAGAATCTTCAAACGTTTAATTCCAATTCGTTCCTGGAATCTCCTGTAGAAGAACAGCTATTCAACTGCATGAACACCACAAGGGTCTATTAATCTTCCACATTATCGAATCATTGCCTTGTGTGGACCCTCCCAATGTTTCACACTTTATGAATTCTTGACGGAACTGTGAAATTATGCTTTTTTTCCCAAAGGCAATAATATTTGTTGTATATAATTAATCAAAAGTACATACGTCTGCCTCTCGCTAGCTGGGCATTTGAAAAGCATTACATTTCTTTAGCTTCTCAGGGAAGTTTGAAGCGTCATTGTTTCGTTAAACGATTGTAGGATTGAACAACAGCGACGAACAAATGAGCAATGTAGATAGTGGCAGAGATTTTGAGAATAAAACTCGCAAGAGTTTAGATTATCTACCACGTTCAGTGAAAGAGGGACAGCATTCAATGAAAGACAACTTTACCAATTGCGATTATTTAATACCCAGTTTATAGACACATGCGAAAATCAATCGTGTAAATTCCCGACTGTAACCGTTATCTGAACAAAACTACGTATTTTTTCGTTTCTTCCCACTGTATTATTTGCTATGGTGTAAAGACAACGCTACTATGACATAAGGGCAGTGCGTCAAAAATGATCACACTGCCAATAGGAATAATTGTTTTCTTTGTTTCTTTAAAAGCCATTTGGAGTAACAAATTATTTTAGATGCGTTAAGTTTCTCCAAACACCATAATATCTTAACAAGATCACGGATTTCCAAAATAGTATTGTCAACCCATCAAAATCATGTCCTTTGTCTTCAGGAAAGTTACAATGTTTTAAAAGATGCTATTGTGTCCTCCGTAAACCATAAAATTGTCACCGGGGACTGATTAAAAAGTTCTGAATTGAAACTCTGCGGAATTTGTCTGCATCCTATTCAGACCTGACAATGCGCCTTTCAGCTTAGTTTACAAGAAGGGTTTAATGGTGGTTCTGTTGGAGATTCTCCAAGGCTAACTGCATCCATATGGAATACACGGAGGACATCAGCTGGGACAAAGAGCCCAGGTGACAGCGCCAGCCTCTATCTTTGCCCAGCAGGCAGCAAAGACAACACAGGGTTCAGATCCTCTGCAAGTTTCATCAAAATGCACGCCTCCTACATTTCACTTTCTCATGCCGACAACTTTCCCTTTTCCTGCTCCTTAATGGTCATTGTGCCGATATAAACTGCTTAACTTCCTAATGCATCTCCAGTGAGATTCAAACGCTGCTTTGATTCCTGACGAGATATCATGACAATGGGTCATTTTGCATGATATTGCCATGGTTGTTGCAATGACGTTCGCTCAGTTTGTTTCCTTAGATACTAGTTAAACAACGAAATTATTGATGTGTGCAAAAGTATTTGATAGTACACCGACATAATGCGATCGGTTATTCGGTTTTACTTGTCATCCTTCTCATGATATTATCTTATCCTTTACAGGTATAATGAGGCGATTGTAACAGCAACGTTTCCCTGTACGGAAACACAGACACTCGAGGTGTGGATGGGGAATGGGGATGGGATTAAAACAATCCATAACGTTTAGCCTGAGAGCACTTACCTGAAGTATTCTTGTGTCCAGTTAAGTGCGGAATACGACTTGGGAAAGCAAAGTAAATATGCAGGTGCCCAAAATGGTTCAAATTATGTTCAGAATGCAATGAGCTACAGTCATGAGCGTTTCTCCACCCCCCCCCCCCACCCCCGTAACCTTATTATTAGCACTTCAACATTCACGCTATCACATGTTTACTCTAACATATCACCAGGGTCATCCAATTTCCTGGTTGAATATCCCAAATTGGGTTCAGATGAGGTCTTCAGCAAACAAAACTTGAAGGCCGACGTGAGAGAAGGCTAACCAGGTTATTTTCCAAACAAGCTATCTGGATATCCTGATGGGAAATATTCTTTTTGGAGATCGTTTGAAGCCTCAAATATAAATTTCTCAGTCTCACGCTAGCAGAAGTTTTTAGGATTTCTGAAACACTCGAGAGAAAGAATTATGACAATAGGGAGAAGCAACGTTTTGTAATATAGTGATGGAACGGACGGGGCTCATCCACATTACTGGTCAGCAATCATTTCAAATACCATGCCATTGCATTGCAATCTAAGTACGAGCTACAAAATAATTCGGCATTGTTTCACTTTCTTCCTTTACTTGGACGCATCACCTTCGGGAATCTAACAAAAGTCACCTGTGATAGTGCGCTGTTGTGCTCTGACGAAGATTGTGTTTTGATTTCCTGCAGAGTTAAGTTAATTGAAATGTATACATCATTACGGAATTCTCCTCAATCTATATCTGCCGCGCTAATTGAAGTTTCGGAATCTTTTTAAAATTGCATAATGAACAATGAAATGACGTATTTTGAACTACTGCAAAACTTTTTTCTCATTGTTCCTTATTTCACCTTAAGTTGCCTTCACTAGAAACTTTCATTCAACTACAGTTCTCAGAAGTGAGCGAAATTTACCTTGTGTTATTATACCATAGTTAGACGTTCATAAATCACGGAACAGAACAGAAATACTACATTAAGTATTGCTGGTTGCTTTGTTATCTGTTTAATCACCTTTATTCTACAAATCAATGAAATGTAATGAGCGTTGTTGGCAAATTGTAGAACTGTTTGTCACCATCACAATTCGCGTGAACAAGTTAATCAAATCCTGTTGGAAAGTTCTTTGTTAAAATCTAACAATGAGTGAAGAGATTTAAATGTATCCTCGGTTAATGACCAAATAGAAAAGGAAAGAGAATCCCAGAAAATGCGAGCACATCTTTATCCACCTCCAGCGTATCTTTGGCGTACGATTTCGCCTGCTGGTTCTGTGCAACAAAATTTCAAACATGTTTATGAAGAACGGGTTTATGGTTTATTTCTACAAAACATCTGGGGGAATATATCTCCTCTTGTGCGTCTAAAGTCTTTTAACAATATTTTTTAAACGATAGGATTTTAAATAATGAAAAGTTCAGGAATAAGGTATTATTTTTAAATGTATATATCTGTTGCCAATAAATTAACTGATATTACTGCCACTTCAGAAACAAATTTTTCTAATCTTAGGTAATTTAGTAGTTAAACAGAAGTGCATTGTTTTCTCATAATAAAGTATGAAGGTGGTTTCATGTCTCGAAATTGTGAGCATGTTATTTAGTAATATTTTAAAAGAATGCGCGATTCATAGTAAGAATTGAGTGCAGAAAATTCTCGTCGACAATTATACATACTGACTTCACTGTGACCAGCATTCAAGAAAAAGAATGAAGTTGATATTGGGCAATGCTAATTGCCTTTTTTCATCAGTACATAGCAAGTATGTATTCACAATAATGCGTTTATTTTTAAATCCCAATTCCCAGCAGAATAAGTGATGTGAAGGGTTAAATCTGTTTCAGTTCAGAAAAGAATTTGCTTATTCTCCTTTTAAAAAAAGAGTAAAGATAACTTTGTTGTATATAATCCAACAATTTAAACCATGCATGAAAATTAGGAGATTACATTTCCAGTCGCCAATATAACGGTTGGCATACAGGGCACTCCCCCACCCCGTAAACGTGCCTGCACAATCTTGATTTAAAGGAGAAAGTTAACTTTGTCATATAATTAAATAAAAATCCTAAGGAAAGAAATGCTTTCACTTCCAGGTGGAGCGTCTGTAGGACAACTGTTACACAACAATTTTAAAAATGAACTTCATTCTGGAGAAGAGAATTTAGGTCGAACACATTTATCTCACAAAATTTCCCTCATGAATGCGTTCAAATCATTCAATATTAAAATTAGGACCAATTCTAACAAGACAATTGAAAGTGTTCAGGTCGAATCTCAAAAATATTTCGCATTAGTTTCCAACAGAGGACATGGTGCAACTAATCCATTCATGCACTTTGCCAGAGCGAAGGAGTGAGTTATCGCTAATTTACCTTTTGCACTTTGCATTGAGAAAGTAGAAATATCAGCATTGACATTTATTGGGAATGAATATGGTAAAAAGTCAATTGTTATTATATCTAATACTTTCAAACCAAGGTTTTGTTATATGGAGGATCCGTTTGCATCATTTTCCCCCAGACACAATATGTAGCAAATCAATCTGTGACTACTTACTGTCATTTTATTTTCTCAAGCAGGCAACTACAACTTTTAAAGCACGAGAGCTGCTTTGTTGGCATTTTCTATGCTTGAAGAGGAATAGTTAAGATTTTTCTATCTCACATCCAAGAATTTGTGAACCAGCTACATTGCTTTTGGAGGACGGGTTATGCACGATAGGAAGATATCAGTTACATTTCAAAAGTGGTCAAAAGAAAAATCTGGAAAAGGACCTTGAAATGCTTTTGTGCAGAAAATACCAAAAAATACAATTACAACGGAAAATTCGACCATTCACAAACCCACTGAACTACATAAGCAATTATTTGATACATGGAGTAATAACAGTAATTCACTTTAGTTTAGAATGTCCATGTTTCACCAGGTCCACTGTTGTCTCCGTATTCCAGGATGTGTTAAGTGATGATAGCTGGGAAAGACGCCAAATGGTCCAGTGTGCTGTACCTGCTGAAAACCATGGACTGTGAAAGCAGTGTAGGAATGATTGGGTTGAACAGTGTCGCCGGGCTTGTCCTGGATTTGTACGGAGGCAATGGAGCAAGAATGACAGGGTTTGCCATCTCTGACCAGCACTGGCACTGCCACTCTGCGGAACAGTTGCGGCTGGCTCATATCTATCTGCAGGCTGCTATCCACACGGGCTCTCTTCATTTTATACCTGTGGTTTTGGAACCAGATCTTCACCTGAGTCGGGGTAAGGCTCAAAAGGTGAGCGAAGTGTTCGCGTTCAGGGGCGGATAGGTAACGCTGTTGTTGGAATCTTCGTTCTAACTCAAACGTTTGCGCTTTGGAGAACAGAACTCGCCGTTTTTTCTTCTTCTCAATACTCGTGATGGATGAACAGCCTTTTCTTTGATGACAATCTGCCGGAGCTGTATCCGTGTTGCTGTCAGGGGCTGCAAGGAAACATTTTCCGGTTAAAATTTCTTGCGATACTTCATCAGAGTCCAAGATACTAAATTCGCACGGAAAGCGAAATTTGAATTGGTATACTTACAAATCTTGTCAGAGCCAAGCCACGCCGAAAATGATAGTTTCGAAAAGTGATGGTGTGAGGCTTGGCCTGATTCTTTCTTAATGGCAGTCGATTGTATGGCTTTGCCACTTCCTTGATCCCATTGCTCTAGACGGTCAATTTCATGCTGATCAGGTAAATTTAAAATACTGCGCACAGTGAAACTCGCCCTGCTTAGCGACATGTTGACAAATTGTCAGCGTCCACCGAATTTTTGAGAGAAATGAATTACTTGCAGTTTAAAGCCCTCTCCGTGAATAGGAGGTACGATTATACCTCGCTGCTTAATGGTACAGCAGTAGCGAGTCTTTTACAGAAGCGTCCTGTGTTTATATAAACAGTCCTCTTCACCGCCAACAGTGGCAACCTTCAGATGGTGTCTGACCACAGGATACCAAGTACCTGTATCAGTCAAGTGCCAGAGCATTAATGTGAGTAAGTGTAACCTTACCAGAGAATTACCCGGCACTTCCTGAATGACAGCAGGAAACAGGCTTCATCGTTACATATTCTGCCTGATTAGCAAAGAACGTAGTGAACAGATAATGGTAATTGTGTTAGTGAATTAGTGAATTACATCTTGGGTGGTTAGTGGTGGCCACAACCCTTCCCCCTTCCCCATTATTTGCATACAAAGTAAAGAAGCAGTGACAGATTTCTCCAGTTCATTTAATTACTTATTCATTTGTTAACTAACCCATGAGTGTTATTTAACGTGAACTGGACGCGCTGTATTTACTGCAATTAAATACATAAGGTGCATTTTCCGCCCCTCAGCATCTCCTTTTTGAAACTATGACAAATGGGAATTCCCATGGCAGAATTTACAACCGATATGAAGTATTGGTTTTGCAGGGAACATTACGCCGGATATCGAAACTAGCGAATCAATATCGAGCCACAGACAACTGCGAGGAGTAACAAAATATACAATGTTCAGCTGGTCCCATTTAATGAAGCATTTATTAATCATTTGGATCGAAAATATTCAGACAGATTCATTTATATTTAAAAAGTGAATAGATGCCAATTAAGGAATACTGTACGGTTATAGCAGAACTTTTTGCTCAAGACTACTTGTTTCTCAAAGAAGATCACTACATTTGATAACTTAGTTAAAAACTGAACTTCTTCGATGTTCTTTACACTAAACTCGAGTTGGCCATCTTTCTGATCATTTCTGTTGGGTAATCTTCAGGCAAAGATTCCCATGCCATGCCTATTTGTGGCACCTATCAAGTCTGCTTGTGTGACAGTGCTCCATGCTCCACAAACTCCCTCACAACGTCCTGGGTGGTCGAAAGTGGGAGAACATAAATACATGCCAACTGCTAGGCTGCAAACAATAGAAGAAATGTAGACCATCGTCCCGGACCTGTTGGAAGCATTTGTTCCAGTCAAGATTTTGCATTTGTTCAGTCATCAAATAATAGATGATTGACGCCTCAACACAATGTGCTTTAACTTTTTGGGATAAGTCCGAGTTTGTTCCTTGTTGTCATGGTTTTCAATGGAATTAAAAAGGATTTGGCTGCTATCGACATTGCTTCTCGCCTAATGCTGCCAAGTGCATAAAAATTATTACTTATATCGTTTAGAATCAAATAGGATTTTCTAAAATGTAAAATAATGTAACTTAAAGGATTATTCACTCTGCAGAAAAGATGGACTAACGCATCTATTACCAATATATTTTTCTCATTTTTACCAGTTTAGCACATCTATTGCAGTGGTAATTTTTGGAATTGTACTTTAGAGGGATTGTAGGTAATATTAAATAACAGGACAAAATGTTTGCCTTTATGTTTGAGTAAAATCGTTACAATTGCAGTATCTTGAACATTTCACTCATCGGGTTGCTGGATTTCAATGCACTCTAGTTTCAGCAGAACTTAACACAGTTATTACAATGTTATTGCATGACGGGGAATAGCTCATGTTGCATAACAACATAAAGCGTTGTGATGTTCACAGTTCTTATATTAACATGTTGCTCACGGGAAAGTTGGAAAGCGAGACATGATCATTTTCTGCTGAGGCTGAGTGATGTGGTCGTGTTATTCCATCTCAATTGAAGACCGGCTGATGTAAGCGCCGTTGATACCTTTTTCAAGATTGCAAACCAGTTAGCCCTTGGCCTTAAACGAAAAATCTTCACAGATTGCTTTTATATTCTAGCCGTCAATTACACTGTAGCATAGGTTTACTATCACAGTGCAATGGAAGTGCAGTTTCAAAAAAATCCTCTTCGGTAAAACACATTTACAGCCTCGATGACCTCTTGTAGCCCTTTAATCTATTTAACATCTGAAGAATACAACGAAGTGCAGAAATAAGTAAACAGATACACTTACAAGCTTAAGGACTCTTCACCATCAAATGTTTGCTTTTGATTCTAAAACATCTAGCGGCTGCATGAATATTTGCTACCGCGAAGTTTTTTGAAAGCAAAGAAAACTCAGCCTTTTTAAATATTACTTTTACGTGCTATGTGTTCGCAAACTTAGAGAAAACTTCGAGTAAATAGCTGGATCTGAGAATCAAAAATTATATTCAATTTCAGTTATTTACATAATGGGTTTCATAGGTTCCCTTGACAGGTTAGGGACATTTTAACATCAGATTTCATCCATGTATCCAGAAAAAAAAACTAATTGACCTTTGACTCAGATGTAAACTTTTGCAACATTTACGGATTTGCTTTAATGGTAAACGTACTGGATTACATTTCTATGAACTTTAATTCTGCATGTTTGTATTGTACAAAACAGGTGACAGGTTACTGGAGTTCCACGCGATTCTGAAGATCTAATTCGGTGTGATTAGAAGGGACTAATAGCGCAACACAATCTGGGAACAAACAGTATGAGGGTGTACATTTATTGGAAAATCGATTACTACTTCAATTTGGGCTAGTGAATAAGGAGGCTTGGTGAAAATTTAGTAATGTTCCATTTCTGCGGTGGCAACCAAAGACAACTAGAGCCCTATGTTAAGGAAAAAAGTGCGGTAGGATGCTCCAAGTATACAATCCGCGTTTGCAGGGTTGCCAGTTTTGCTTAGTGAGTGCCTCAGGCTGGTGGCAGCATAATTGGTTCCGACGAAGCAGTGCTTCGTTTATTGGCTCTCATTCCAATTCTCACGCTAGACCAGCTCTCCCTCTCTACAATCGTTTGTAACAAAATCAGACCACTATTCAGTGTCTGTATTGTGATTAAATTTATAGGGCAGCTGAACTTACTAACCATAAGAAGAATAAACTCTTGTACTACAGCTTTTAGGTCTTAATGGTCGCAGCCCGTCGTTGAGTCACAACGTTCGGGATTTAAAAAAAAACAGCCCAGAGATTTAAACGGAGAATCTAAAATCACCGTCCTTTTCTTGAGAGGTGTTGCTTATCGGCGGTGCTGTTAAGAGAAACACAACTTGCCTTCTCAGGTCATGAAAAAAATAAATCCCCAGGCTATATTTGAAGAAATGCGATGTTCTCTGAACCAATAATTGTCCCTCAACGAACATCTCGCACACAAAAATGGTCTGTCGCTTATTTCTTTTCGATTTGGAAGATACATGAGTACAAATTAGCTGCCACGTTTCAGTCCAACAGTAAGTGCGCTTCAATTGTTACACCCGTCAGCTGTGAAGTTTTCGGGACTTTTTATTCATTTACAGGACGAAGGCCAGCATTCGTTGCTCTTCCCTAGCTGCAGTCCGGATAGCAATTTCCTTCCCTGGAGGGCATTAATGAACCCGCTGGCGGTTTCCCGATAAATGATAACGGTTTCATCATTAGACTTTTCATGCCAGACTTTTGTTGACTTCAGATTCCACTATCAAGCCTGGCGGGATTCGAACCGGGGTCCCCAAATCATTACTAGGTCCCTGGATTAATAATCCAGCGATAACACCAATAGGCCATCATCTTATAAAATGCAATGCTCCCTTTAAACGGATAAAAGATTAAGCCGTGCTATTAAATTTAACCTACATTGCAATTTTTGTTTATTTTTAAAATATATATTTAACTTGAAGACTATTACTACTGGGAATAGCAACAAATTTTATCCAACCATTTCACTCTAAAAGTGGTTAGGTCCTGTAGTAAAAAGAAAATCAAAAGTAACCAAGGCAAAATGTAAATCTTGCAAGTTTTAAACAGCAACATTTATTGCATATTTATATAATATGGTGTTAGTCTCCATCTTGGCCATATAACTGAGCAATGATCTGCAGAGAGGGGCTGGTGAATGAAATAAAAAGGTCAAATTTAAACAGTGAGGTGTTTATTGGTATATGCAACTCATGTCTGCTACTGAAAGAAGCAAAAATAAACCATGGATTTGTTCTGTGAAAAGAAGGAAATTCAGAAGTAACTGTGGGCACTGAAGAGAATTAAACAGCTCTTGCCATGATTGAGGGAGATGAATTGTTCAAAACAATGAGAGAGCTTGTGGCTGTTCCAAGAGACTAATGACTTTTCTGTAGAGAATATGTGGAGACTTTTGTGCTTTGTTGCTCATTTCTATGTTTAAAAAAACTCATAAATTATCTGCAACAGGTATGGTTACAAATGGGAAAATTCTTTTTGAAAATGAAATAGTCTCGGACCAGACAAAATTCCTTGGAACAGGTTGATCATGTGCAGTTAGTGCAGTTCCTGTCTCTGAACTTTAGCAAAATGTAAGTGTAGGGCCACGGGGACGTACAGAGAGCTAGCAGAGTTCATGATAGACCTTTCACAGCACATAAATATTGTGAAGAGAAAAGAACTCTTGGTTGGATGCCTCATGTGTAACAAAAGAGTTTGGGAAAAAGTGATTAAAACACCCAACAAAAAAAACATAGCTATTAGAAAGAAGCAGGATAACTACTTTCAGTATTTGCAGCTTTTACTTAAAAAAAGACTCAAACATTTTCTTTCAGTCTCTGAATATGTATGTGAATTTGTGAAGGTTTGCTGCTAGTCTGATTTTTTTTTGTGTTAGCAGTGATACTATAAACTGACAATATTTTCAACAGAAACTGGTGCTGCTTTTTGTTTTGGCTTTTGAACTAATTTGGAGTAATTGACAGACTGAGTGCCTGGTTAAAATATCAAATGATGGAACTGGTTTTCTGTCGAGGAGGACTGCATTGGAGTGCCCACAATGCTGCTAAGGAGAGAATTCCAGAACTTTGACAGAACAATTGAAAATTGTGTGAACAGTTCTTAGCTGCATATTTTGATACTTGTTAAAAAATGATCACTTACAGTTTTAATGAATTACAGAAATCAGTACTACAGTGAATTTATACATGAATTGTTGTTTAAAATTGGAGCCCTCCCATAATGTGAAAGTTAAGGTAATACTGTTAGGAAGAAAATAAAGATGCTTGTTTGAATTTATTTTGACATATTACAAATGAAAATGAAGTACAATATTATTTTTGAAACTACTTACAGAGAAGGGCCTAAAAATGAGCAGAACCCTTGCAGAAGAGTGTGGGGAGGAGCAGGAGTTTGCGCACAATGACATTTTTCTCAGCTCAGTGCGCATTCATGTGTAAGTAAAATGTCAGATTGCATGGGCAGAAGGGCAGAAAGTTCTGTCCCCTACTGTTACCATGCACGATCCAAATTCCAAGTGCTATCATTAACCATATCCAGACAGTACTTCACATTAGGCAACACAGGAGCATCACTCAATTTCTGCTCATCATCTCCGTCCATTCTCCAGATGTCAGAGGCGAGTGAAAAACAGTAGCATAGTTCCATAGAAAGACTCCTTAAGGTTGCGTGGAGAAAAAGAGATGTATTTTTCTCTTGGAATGGTAATAAACAGCTATCTGACAGACAAAAGTAGTCTGGATAGAGATGGCTGTGCAGTTTAGTGCCAAGGATAAATTGGATAATCTGCTAAGTCTTGCCAAAGTATATACCACTGTACATTTAATGACAGTATTTCAAATATGCCATTGCACAGAACTTTCTTATGCAAGATTGGGTGCCAGGCATCTCCAGCAGATGGTTTGTGTGTAATTAATGTCTGTCACTTCATTGTAGCTACCAATGTGTCACTACTTGCAGGGGTGTGATGGCATTGTGCTTTTGCCTGTGGACTAGTTAAACAGAGATCCAGGAAATGCTCTGGGGCCAGGGTTTGAATTCCACAATGGCAGATGGTGAAGTTTGGAACAATACTGTTGTTCCCACAATGTCACTAGGTCAAAGTTCTAGAATTCTCTCATTAGCAGCATTGTGGGCACTCCAATACCAAATGAACTGCAGCTGTTCAAGAAGACCACTCATCGCCACCTTCTCAAAGCCATCTAGGTATGTGCAATGAATGCTTGCCCAGCCAGTAAAGCCTACATCCCATAAATTAGTTTTGTAAAAATGTGCAAATGACTCTACCCATCTTCCAAAGTCTTTTTTTCATTTGTTCATGGGCGTAGGCTTTGCTGACTAAGAATTTATTGCCAATCCTTAATTGCACAGAAGACAGTTAGAAGTGAACTGCATTGTTGTTGGTTCAGAGTTTCATGTTGATCAGAATAAGCAAGAGCAGCAGATTTTGTTCCCTAAAAGACATTATTTAGATTAGATTCCCTACAGTGTGGAAACAGGGCCTTCTGCCCAACAAGTCCACAATGACACTTCGAAGAGCAACCCAGAACCATTCCCCTACATTTACCCCTAACACTACGGGCAATTTTGTTTGACCAATTCACCTAACCTGCACATCTTTGGACTGTGGGGGGAAACTGGAGCACCTGGCAGAAACCCACACAGACACGGGGAGAATGTACAAACTCCACACAGACAGTTGCCTGAGGCAGGAATTGAACCCGGATCCCTGGCGGTGTGAGGCAGCAGTGCTAACCACTGAATCACTGTGCCGCCCAAATGGTTCACACGTAAAATGAAAGGACCTATAATACTCACCGGCTCACTGCCATTTCATCACAACTAAGACAATCCGATAGCTTTTCACAAAAAATGTGCATGGGATAAGGACACAACATGCAGCTTTGGAAGAAATGCCTCACGTATCTGAGGCTCATACATCATACATTGTTCCATCGATTTGTATCAACTTTAGCTCTTCCATGACATTGAGCCATAATTCAAGGATAATCCTTTAACTCCTAACTTCTTCCAAACTACATTTTTTCTGACTAGCAATATGCACAGATTATCACAACTCTAGGATTGACATCTTGATTTCATTGATCACTTCAAGTGAGGTACTCATGCACCCATGTTAAAGTCTCATAATACTCTTCCTTCTTCGGGAGACAAACATACATAACCAGCACAATTGTGCACAGCTTGTGAGATAGGGTAGGGGGAAATTGTTTCCTGTAACATTCCTTATTCTTTCATGGAGTAGGTTGCTAAGAATACAGGAAAGCAAGGGAACTGTACCTGTGCCGAAGGGGAGTTTGGATATCTGTTGAAAGAGCCTTAAGCAGCTACTCTTAATTACACATCAAACAGCTATATCTCACAGAAACTTTGACACTAACAGATCCTTATAGTTTACTACTTAGTCATTCCAAAACAATGCCAAAAAAATTCAGAGACAGAATCCCTAGGCTTACTTTGACCAGCACCTCACTGAAAAAAAAGAGTTGCAAGTCTTGAAGAATACACCATCAAGGTCTTTCTTCCTAGCTTCTATTGGCACAGAAATTATCACTTCAGTGATTAGTCTCTCTAGAGTAGGCTTGGTGTCACAATCTGGTGAGCAGAGCATTGACACAGCTAGAGAAATAAAACCTGACTGAGATTTTTGACTCCTAGAGGACTGCTGGGAGACAGATCCCCACAAAGCTTCGTGCAACAAAGGTCAAATATATTTTTGAAAGGATTCTCTTGAAATTTGCTTGAGGACGAAATTTTGATTTCTGGGGGCTAGCTTTTCATTCTCACCATCCCATTTATGAGGTGTTGCATTCATGTAGTAAAAATTCCTTTTGGAGTTGTGTTGACATATGATACATTTTGACTTGCACAGAAACAGAATCAGGAGAATTCATCAATATCCTCAAAGTTAATGAATTCTCTTTTAAACCCAAAGTTTGCCCCTTTAAGGAAACCACTAATTTCTAGATATCACAGATTTTAAACTGGTACAACACAAATTATCAATAAAATTTTTATCAATATAGCTGAGAAACATCTAGACGCAAGAAGTCATCACTCTGAATGCATCTTCCACAGACTGGTGAATTCTCAGCTAAAGCAGTTCTATTGCACATGGATAAAGATAATGTATGTAAACCAGGCCATTACTATGTTTTTTACTACAGTTTTGATTTCAATTTCAGATTTTAATTTAACAATTAATACGGTATATGTTATAGTTTGATCTATTACATTTTTCCAAATATGGGAGCTCCTTTGCAACCTTAAGCTAGAGATTCCATATTTATTTGCAAGCAATTCATACCTCAGTCATTTAAAGTTTTCCTGGCTCACAGCTGAGTATTCCTTTGGTGACTGGTTTTGAAAAACTGTTTTCTCTCCATTGTGGCCTCTGACACTCCACCAACCAGCTTCTTTCTTCCCCCAATTCCCTCTTGCAGTCTTCTTCTTCCCCTCCTGCCATCTTGCAATCCTCTCTTACCCTCACACTCATCATTTAGCCTTCTCCACTTCCTACAACCCTTTTGAAGCAGCCTCTTCTTCTCTCTCCAAACCTTCCTACCCCCAGCAAATACCTCCACCTTGGCATTTGCAGACAGAACTCTCTGATTAAGCAAAAAGTAGCCCCGAGTTCAGCCTCAACTAAAGCTGGTCTCCAATCTCCAACTAGACTAAAGCCAACTCCTGCCACTTCACTCAATGCTATCACTTACGCTCCTCACTGCTCATTGCCCCTCCATTCACAAGATTGTTTCTTATTCTCATTGCTGATAAGTTCAGCAGCGAGTGAATTTTTTCTGATATACATCCCCATGGTTGAATTTTCATGGTTGAGTTGGGATATTTCTCTCTTTTGATGTACAAAGAATGAGATTGTGGATCACACCATTAATGAGATGATGAAGACGCAGAGGCAAGATGGAGAATGACAGACAAAGGTGCCAGAGATCATGCACATATTGGAGCAAAGGGCAGAGGAGTCTGCCTGTCGTTTCATGGTTTCATAGCAATAGAAGCAGCAGTAGGCCATTGGGCCCATCAAGCCTGCTCCGCCATTCATTAAGATCATGGCTGATCTATGCATTGTCCGAGCTCCTCCTACCTGCATTCTTCCCATAATTCTTAATTACCCTGGCAAAAACCTTGCAAACACCCATCCAACTGTATCTTGAATACATTTAATGAAGCTGCCTCTACTGCTTACTTGGAGAATTTCACAGATTCATTACTGTCTGGGAAAAGCAGTTCCTCCTCATCTCTGCTCTAACTCTACTCCCCCAACCTTGAGGCCATGTCCCCCGGTCCTAGTCTCACCCACCATTGGGAACAACTTGCCTGCCTCTACCTTATAATTTTATGTTTCTATAAGATCCCCTCTCATTCTTCTAAATTCTAGCGAGTAAAGTCCCAGGCAACTCAACCTCTCCTCATAAGGTAATTCCCTCATATCTGGAATCAACCTCGTGAACCTCGTCTGCACCACCTCCAAAGCCAGTATATCCTCCCTTATGTAAGGAGGCCAGAGTTGCGTACAATACTCCAGATATGGCCTCAATAATACCTTGCACAATTCCACTAGAACCTCCCTGGTCTTAAGTTCAATCCCTCTAGCAATGAAAGCCAACATTCTGTTTGCCTTCTCAATTATTTGTTGCACCTGCAAATCAACTTTTAGCGATTCATGTATGAGCACTTCTAAGTGTTTCTGCATACCAACATGCTGGAATCTTTCACCATTTAAATAATACTCTGACCTACTATTTTCACTTCCAAAGTGGATAACCTCACATTTACCAACCTTGTACTCTCTGCCAGACCCTTGCCACTCACTTAACCTATCTCAACCTCTCTGCAGACCATCCACATCCTCTGCACAGTTTGCCTTTCCACTCAATTTAGTGTCATCAGCAAAGTTGGATATGTTACACTCAGTATCCTCTTCCAAATCATTTATATATATCATGAAGAGTTGTGGGCCCAACACCGATCCCCCGTTCACCACTGATCACCAACCAGAGAAATACCTGTTTATCCCAACTCTTTGCTTTTTATTGGTTAACCAGTCCTCTATCCTTCTAGCACATTCCCTGCAACTCCATGCATTATTATCTTATAGATGAATCTTTTATATGGCACCTTATCGAATGCCTCCTGGAAATCCAAATATACAACATCCACCTGTTACCCTCCATCTACGGCACTTGTTACATCCTCAAAGAACTCCAGTAAATTTGTCAAACATGACCTTCCCTTCCTGAATCCATGCTGCGACTGCCTGATGGAACCTTTTCCATCCAGGTGTCTCACTATTTCTTCTTTAATAATAGCCTCCAGCATTTTCCCAAGATGTTAAGCTATAGTTACCTGCCTTTTGCCTACATGCTTTTTTGAACAACAGCATGATATTCGCTGCCCATGTTCTGTCTGATTTCATAGCTTTGGCATATAAATGCTGGACCAGCTAGGATGCACCATGGGCAGCCAGCCTGAGCAGAAAATTCAGCATATGTTGGATATGCACAGAATTCTGCACTGCAGCACTCAAACCCAGATGCATTCACTTACTGGCTAGGTGTGAAAAGCTGAGGGACCTTCCTTCTGGTGTCCCATACTGTCATAGAGTGAGGTAAGTGACATTGCACACTAACAGGAAGGGGGACCGACAGCGAGGCACCAGGGACTGTCATCCTACAACTTCCCAAGGCCTTGTTATACTGCTTCCCCTCAGCCAGAGATCCAAACCCTACATTAAGCCAAAGAGGTTTCTCCTGTCATTAGTAGACTCTCTAAGCCTGGACCACATGTCAAAGTCATCTGAGGCAATGCGGCAAAGCAATCAACTGGTTTCCGCAAGGTGAGTGCCAGTTGCCAATTGACATAACTTTGAATTCACTTCAGATGTCACTGAAATCACTCAAAGACAAATGCAGCATTTTGTATGATAGACCCATGGTTTCTTCCAATCTGTTCAGGTTTCTGACTTTATATGTTTCCCGTATAGGCTACTTTGAGAGGTGATGATCATTCTAGATAATTATACATGCATCATGGGCAGCAGTGCAAGAAATTCTGAGGGTCTCATTCACTGTTGTCCTCTGAGAGGAACATTATGCCCATAAATCAGGAACATAAGCCAGATGCTGGGTTTTGGAATTTAATCAACATAGTTTAGCCTCTCTACATCTCAATGATAGATGATTGCCTCTTACAAATGAAGATTTGAGTTATGTAAGCATATCCCCAATGTAATCCTGCATAATTTCTTACTGATGCCAGAAAGATTATTGGTGCAAAGGAAATAAATTAACTCAATGTAATTCTATGTCAAACAAAATTATGAACAAAGCATTCTTTTGAGGACAGGAACACTATTGGGTCATAATTGGCTTTTAGGTCCGAGTGTCCACATATATGTTAATGCTCCCTCAAACCTCACTACTACCAGATTTTACAGGCTAGTCTGTCTCCTGTCACAATTGTCCAGATCCAATGGTCACAGTCTAAGGCTATGGGGTAAGCCATTAAGACTGAGATGAGGATGCATTTTTTCACTCAGACAGTGGGGAGCCTGTGGAATTCTCTACCACACAAAGTGGTTGAGGCCAATACACTGAATGCTGTCAAGAGGGAGTTAGATATAGTTCTTAGGGCTAAAGGCATCTAAGAGTATGGGAAGAAAATGGGAAGAGGGTACTGAATTGAATGATTAGCCATGATCATATTGAATACCAGACCGGATTCAAAGTGCCAAATTGCTTTCTCCTGCTCATATTTTGTGTGTCTCTATGCCCTGACTTCCTCTGTATCTTAAAAAAAAGCACTAGTTTCCCCAGAGTCTCCATATGATCCTCCTTCTTTGTCAGGGGACTGTGTTGGCTGGTCTTCTAAGTTCACACCCAATCATTTATTTTTATTTATTCATTTGGGAGATGTGGGTGTCACCAGCTTGTCAGCATTTATTGCCTGCCCTTGAGAAGATAATGGTGAGCTGTTTTCTTGAACTGCTGCAGTCCATGTGCTGTATGTTGACTTGCAATGCTTTAGAGAGGGAATTTCAGAGTTTTGACCCAGTGACAGTGAAGGAACAACAAAAAATTTACAAATCAAGATGGTAAGTCGTTTGGAGGGGACTTTGCCAGTGATGGTGTTCCCATGTGTCTCCTGCCCTTATTCTAGATGCAAGTGGTCATATGTTTAGAAGGAGTGTCTCACAATATTTGGTGAATTTCTGCAGTGCATCTTGTAGATAGTATGCAGTGTTGATACTGAGCATTAATGATGAATGGGGTGGGCAATTGTGAATGCAGTACCAATCAAGCATGCTGCTTTGTCCTGGATGGTGTCAAGCTTATTGAGTATTGTTGAAGCTGTACCCAACTAAGCAAGTTGGGAATATAAGTGACCTGTGCCTTGTAGATTGTGGACAGGCTTTGGGGAGTCAGGAGGTGAGTTACTCGCCACTGTATTCCTAGCCACTGATCTGCTTGTGTAGTCAATGTGTTCATGTGGCAAGTCCAGTTGAGCTTCTGGTCAATGGTAACCCTCAGGATGTTGATAATGAAGGATTCAGTGATGGTAATACTGTCAGTGATTGAATGCCACTGAAGGTGATTAGATCATATATTATAGGAGATGGTCATAGCCTTGCCATTTGTCAGCCCAAGCTTGAATATTGTCCAGATTTTGTTGCATTTGAACATGGACTGCTTCATTATCTGAGGAATTGTAAATGGTGCTGAACATTGTGCAATCATTGGTGAACATCCCCACTTCTAACCTAATGATAGAGGGAAGATCATTGATGAAATAGCTGAAGATTGTTGGACCCAGGACACTACCCTGAGGAATTCCTACAGAGATGTGCTGGAGCTGAGATGACTGGCCTCCAACAACCATAACCATCTTCCTCTGTGCCAGGTATGGCTCCAACCAGTGGAAAGTTTGCTCCTGGATGCCCATTGATTCTGAATTTTCCAGGGCTATGATGATACTATGGCTTAAAGAGATACATTTTGTCCTTGTTATTAATGAAGAAAGGTTAAGTCAGAGGTATAAAACAGTCTGCTCAAACCCATTAAAGTAAACAGCTAATGAGGCCTTGGGTTTTTCTTAAAGTAGATACAATAGAAGCAGCCTTGAATGAGTGGGGTCAAACTCCCACAGAACCAGGATTTTTAGTTTTAGTTTTCAGCAGTATTTCCTGGAGACTTGAAGCTGGATGCAGAAGCTCTTATTCCTCACTCTGTTAGGCTAAAAATTGGGGTTCTCTTCCTGCTGCTAGAATTGCTTGTGAGACAATGTGTTTTACTGAATTTACCTTTGCTAAATGTATGTTTATGGGATGCTACTATATTGGGACTGTTAATTAGTGGCAACTGTTATATATAAAATTTTGTTAAGCATTTCAATAGAGTTACAATTAAGCCAATTCTTGTCTTTTCTTTCTATTTTGCCTGTATTTTAACTGTAGTGTAAAAATAAAATGTTATGCTTAAAGTCAATAGTTAGCTGTAGGCAATAGCTGATTGCTGTTATCACTAGATTATTAATCCAGAAATTCAGCTAATGTTCAGAGAACCAGGTTCAAATCCTGCCATGGCAGATGGTGGAATTTGAATTCAGTAAATAAAATCTTGAATTAAGAATCTACTGATCACCGTGAAATCATTGTTGATTGTCAGAAGAACACATTTGGCTCACTAATGTTCTTCAGGGAAGGAAATCTGCATCCTCATCTATTCTGGCCTATATGAGACTCCAGACCAAAGCAATGTGGTTGACTCTCAACTGCCCTCTGTAATAGACTAGCAAGCCATTCAGTTGTACCAATCGCTACAAAGCCTCAAAAAAAACCAGAAAGGATCATCTGCATTGACCTTGGCACCGGAAAAGACAACAGCAGAAACAGCCCTGTCGAACTCTCAAATTCCTCCTCACTAACATCTAGGGACTAGTGCCAAAACTGGGAGAGCTGTCTCATAGAGAAATTAAGCAACAGCCTGACATCATCATACTCTTAGAATCATACCTTACAGACAATATCCCAGACACCATCACCATCCCTGGATATTTCCTGTCTCACCAGCAGGACAGACCCAGCAGAGTAGTATCCCGTCAGGACAGAGTTATTCTGGGAGTCCTCAACATTGACTCTGGGACCCCATGAAGTCTCGTAACTTCCGGTTAAACATGGACAAGGAAACCTCCTGATGATTACCACACACTGTCATCCCTCAACTGATGAATTGGTACTCCTTCATGTTGAACAACACTTGGAGAAAGCACTGAGGAATGCAAGGGCAGAAAACGTACTCTGGGTGGGGAACTTCAATGTCCACCATCAAGAGTGGCTTGGCAGTAGCACTACTGATCGAACTGGTCGGGTCCTGAAGGACATAGCTGTTCGACTGGGTCTGCAGCAGGTGATGAGGGAACCAACAGGAGGGAAAAACATACTTGACCTCATCCCTATAATCTGCCAGCTGCAGATGCATTTGTCCCACCTTCACATTGAGAAAAATCTCCATTGTGTTGTGTGGCACTATCACAGACTTCAAACAAATCTAGCAACGTGATATCAAGAAACGGTTGGAGATATTGGATATTGCAAAAGCTATGGGCCCTGACAATATTCCAGCAATAGTACTGAAGACTTATGCCCCAGAACTTGCCGCTCCCCTTGTCAAGCTGATCCAGTATAATTACAGCACTGGTATCAATCCAACAATGTGCTAATTGCCCAAGCAGGTCCTGTGCATAAAAAACAGGACAAATCCAACCTGGCCAATTACAGCCCTACTCTTAATTATCAGTAAAGTAATGGAAAGTCTCATCAACAGTGCTATCAAGCTGCACCTTCGCAGCAATAACCTGCTCAGTGATGCCCAGCTTGGGTTCTGCCAAGGCCACTCAGCTCCAGACCTCATTACAACCTTGGTTCAAACATGGAAAAAACTGGTGAGGTGGAAGTGACAGTCCTTGATATCAAGGTTGCATTCGCTCAAGTATGGCATCGGCATCAAGGAGACCAAGTCGACCTGGAAATGCACAGCAGGTCAGGCAGCATCCAAGGAGCAGGAGAATTGACATTTTGGGCATAAGCTCTTCATCAGAAATGAGGCTTGTGGGCCAGGGGCCCTGAGAGATAAATGGGAGGGGACTGGATCTGGGGGAAAGGCAGCTGAAAATGCAATAGGTAGATGAAGTTGAGGGAGAAGTTGATAGGTTGGAGAAATGGATAGATGGAAAAAATGATGGACAGGTCAAGAGGGCGATGCTGACTTGGAGGCTTGGGACTGAGATAAGGTGGGGGATGGGGTATTGAGGAAACTGGTGAAATCCACATTAATCCCGTGTGGTTGCAGGGTCCCAAAGCAGAAGGTGACGCGTTCTTCCTCCAGGCGTCAGGTGGTTGGGATTTGGTGATGGAGGAGGCCCAGGGCCTGCACGTCCTTGATGGAATGGGAGGGGGATTTGAAGTGTTCAGACACAGGGCAGTGGGGTTGGTTGGTGTAGGTATCCCAGAGATGTTCTCTGAAATGATCCGCAAGTTGGTGTCCTATCTCCCTGATGTAGAGGAGATTACATCAGGTGCAATGGATACAGTGGATGATATTTGTGGAGGTACAGGATGATATTTGTGGAGGTAATTTCTGTCCCTCCAGATGTGGAAGGAAACCAAGCAAATCAAGGAGACCAAGCAAAACTGGAATCAACGGGTATCAGGCTGCAAACTCTCTGGTTGGAGTCATACCTGGCACATAGGAAGATGATCGTAGTAGTTGGAGGTCAGTCATCTGAGCTCCAGGATATCCCTGCAGGAGTTCCTCAGGGTAATGTTCCTCGGGAAAAAAAGAGTGGAAAGTCTATAGTCATAGGGGATTCTATTATAAGAGTAGATAAGCATTTCTGTGGTCAAAAACGAGACTCCCAACTGGTATGTTGCCTCCCAGGTACACTGGTCAGGGATGTCTTGGATCGATTGCAGAAAATTCTCAAGGGGGAGTGTGAACAGCCAGTTGTCGTGATGCATATAGACACAAATGATATAGGGTAAAAAAAAACAGGATGAGGTCCTACACGAAGAATTTAGGGAGTTAGGAACCAAATTAAAATGTAGGACCTCAGAGTAATCTCAGAATTGCTAACAGTGCCATGTGTGAGTCAGAGTAGGAATATAGAATATTCAGGATGAATGTGTGGCTTGGGAGATGGTGCAAGAGGGAGGGGTTCTGATTTTTGGGACATTGGGACCGGTTCTTGGGGAGGTGGGACTATTACAAATTGGATAGTCTACACCTGGGCAGGACTGGAACCAATGTCCTTGGGGGTGCTTTCGCTAGTGTTGTTGGGGAGAGTTTAAACTAATGCAGCAGAGGGATGGGAACTATATGAGGTTAGTGGACAGGAAGTACGTAGTAATTAAAGCCTGTAAGGAACTAGATAAGTCAGCGTGACTGAGGGGGAGAGTAGGCAGGAAGTGGCGGATGAACGCAGAGGGACTGGTGGTCTGAGGTGCATTTGTTTTAATGCAAGAAGTATAGTAGGTCAGGCAGTTGAAGTTAGGGCTTGGAATAGTACCTGGGAGTATGACGTTATTGCTATTACTGAGACTTGGTTGAGGGAAGGGCATGATTGGCAACTAAATGTCCCAGGATATCGATGCTTCAGGCAGGAAAGAGAGGCAGGTAAGAGAGATGCATTACTGGTCAGAGAGGATATCACAACAGTGCTGAAGGAGGGTATTATTGAGGACTTGAGCAGTGAGGCAATATGGGCAGAGCTCAGAAATAGGAAGGGTGCGGTAACAATGTTGGGACTGTACTATAGGCCTCCCAACAGTGAACATGAGATCGAGGTACAAATATGTAGAGAGATCATAGAAAGATCTAGGAGCAACAGGATGGTGGTGATAGGAGATTTTAATTTTCCCAACATTGACTGGGATTCACTTAGTGTTAAAGGATTGGATGGAGCAGAATTTGTAAGGAACATACAGGATGGTTTTCTAGAGCAGTACATAAGTATTCCAACTCGTGAAGGGGCCATACTGGACTTGGTGTTTGGAAATGAGCCCAGCCAGGTGGTTAAAGTTTCAGTGGGGGATTATTTTGGGAATAGTGATCACAATTCCATACATCTTAGGATATTCATGGTCCTAAAGGAAGCCTGGTAAATTGGGGGAAGGCCAACTATACCAAACTTCGGCAGGAACTGGGGATTTAAGATTGGGAGCAGCTATTTGAAGGGAAATCCACATTCGATATGTGGGATGCTTTTAGAGAGAGGTTGATTAGAGTTCAGGAGAGATATGTTCCTGTGAAAATGAAGGATAGAAATAGCAAGATTAGGGAACCATGGATGGCAGGTGAAATTGTGAGACTAGTTAAGAGGAAAAAGGATACATACATAAGATCTAAGAGACTGAAGTCAGACAAAGTTTGGGAGAATATTGAGAATGTAGGAGCAACCTGAAACGAGGAATTAAGAGGGCTAGAAGAGGTCATCCTTAGCGAGCAGGGTTAAGTAAAACCCCAAAGCCTTTTATTCATAGATAAAGAGCAAGAGGGTAACGAGTGAAATGGTTGGCTCAAGGGCAAAGGAGGAAAGATATGCGTGGAGTCAGAGAAAATATGTGAGATCCTTAATGAGAACTTTGCATCAGTATTCACCAAGGAGAGGGACATGGTGAATGTTGAGGTTAGGGATAGATTTTTGATTACTCGAGTTCAAGTTAGCACAAGGAGGGAGGAAGTGTTGTGTATTCTAAAAGGCATTAAGGTGGACAAGTCCCCAGGACCAGATGGGATCTATCCCAGGTTACTGAGGAAAGCAAGAGGAAATAGCTAGGGCTTTTACAGATATCTTTGCAGCATCCTTGAAAACAGAAAAGGTCCCAGAGGACTGAAGAATTGCTAATGTTGTCCCCTTGTTTAAAAAGCGTAGCAAGGATAATAAGGTAATTACAGCCCTGTGAGCCTGACATCAGTGGTCGGGAAGCTACTGGAGAAGATACTAAAAGATAGGATATATACCCATATAGAAGAAAATGGGCTTATTAGTGAAAGGCAACATGGTTTTGTGCAGGGAAGATCATGTCTCACAAACCTAATAGAATTCTTTGAAGAGGTGCCAAAGTTGATTGATGAGGGAAGGCATGTAGATGTCATATACATAACTTTATTAAGGCTTTTGATAAGGTTCCACATGGTAGGCTGATTGAAAAGGTGAAGTCACATGGGATCCAGGGTGTTCTAGCCAGATGGATAGAGAACTGGTCAGGCAACAGGAGACAGAGAGTAGTAGTGGAAGGGAATTTCTCAAAATGGAGACCTGTGACCAGTGGTGTCCCACAGGGATCCATGCTGGGACCACTATTATTTGTGATAAATGATTTGGAGGAAGGTGGAGGTTGCATCATCAGCAAGTTTGCAGATGACACTAAGATTGGTGGGGTAGCAGTAAGTGAAGGGGATTGTCAGAAAATATAGCAGAATATAGATAGACTGGAGAGCTGTGCAGAGAAATAGCAGATGGATTTCAATCTGGACAAATGCAAAGTGCTGCATTTTGGAAGATGCAATTCCAGAGTGAACTATACTGTAAATGGAAAAGTCCTGGGGAAAATTGATATACAGAGAGATTTGGGTGTTCAGGTCCATTGTTCCCTGAAGGTGGTAATGCAAGTCAGTAGAGTCGTCAAGAAGGCAAACGGCATTCTTTCCTTCATTGGATGGGGTATTGAGTACAAGGGTTGGCAGGTCATGTCACAATTGTATAAGACTTTGATTCGGCCACATTTGGAATGTTGCAGTCAGTTCTGGTTGCCACATTATCAAAAAAGATGTAGATGCTTTGGAGAGGGTGCATAGGAGGTACACCAGAATGTTGCCTGGTATGGAGGGTGCTAGCTATGAGGAGAGGTTGAGTAGATTAGGATAATTTTCATTGGAAAGAAGGCAGTTGAGGGGTGATCCCATTGAGGCCTACAAAGTCATGAGAGGTATGGACAGGGTGGATAGCAAGAAACTTTTTCCCAGAGTGGAGGATTCAATTACTCGGGGTCATGAGTTCAAAGTGAGAGTGGAAATGTTTAAGGGAGATATATGTGGAAAGTTCTTTACGCAGAGGATGTTGGGTGCCCGGAATATGTTGCCAGCAGAGGTGGTAGGGGCGGGAACGATAGCATCATTTAAGACGTATCTCGATAGATATATGAATGGGAGAGCAAAGGGTTACAGATTCTTAGAAAGTAGACAGCTGATGTAGATAGAGGATATGGATTGGTACAGGCTTGAAGGGCTGAAGGGCCTGTTCCTGCACTGTAATGTTCTTTGTTCTTGTTCTTTATAATGTCCTTGGCCCAACCATCTTTAGCTGCTTTGTCAATGACATTCCTGCCATCGTATGGTCAGAAGTAGGGATGTTTGCTGATGATTGCACAATGTTCAGCATCATTTGTAACTCCTCAGACCATAAAGCAGCCCATGTTCAAATGCAATGAGATCTGGATAATATCCAGGCTTGGGCTGACGAGTGGCAAGTAATATTCGCATCACACAAATGTCAGGCTATGACTGTCATGAATAAAAGACAATCTAACCACCTCCCCTTGGCATTCAATGGTGTTACCATCACTGAATCCCCCACTATCAACATCCTGCAGGTTATCATTGACAAGAAACACAACTGGACTCAGCATATAGGCACAGTGGCTACAAGAGTAAAGCCTGTCCACCATCTACAAGACACAAGTCAGGATTGTGATGGAATGCTCCCCACTTGCCTGAATGCGTGCATCTTCAACAACACTCAAGAACCTTGATGCCATCCAGGTCAAAACAGCTGCTTGATTAACACCACATCCACAAGCATTCATTCCCTCCACTACTGATGTTCAGTAGCAGCTGTGTGTACTACCTACAAGATGCACTGCAGAAATTCACCAAAGATCCTCAGAGAGCACCTTCCAAACCAAAGACCACTTCCATCTAGAAGGACAACGATAGCAGATATTTGGGAACACCACAACCTTCAAGTTTCCCTCCATGTCACTCACCATCCTGACTTGGAAATCTATTGTCGTTCCTTCACTTTTGCTGGGTCAAAATCCTGGAATTCCCTCCTTAATGGCATTGTGGGTCAACCCACAGAAGGTGGACTGCAGCGTTCAAGAAGGTAGCTCACTATTACCTTCTCAAGGGCAACTCAGAATGGGCAATAAATGCTGGCCAACCAGCGACGTAGACATCCCACAAAATGAATAAAATTGACCAATTGAATTGCATCAGGAATGTAACACCTCACGCTTACCCCTAAAATAAGAAAACGCTAGGGGCTAGACTATCTTTGTAACATATTTTGAGTGGTTTGGTCTGGTCCACAACAAATTGGGAACTCAAAGTTAGTGAGTGGTCAATGTTAATTTTTTTTAATTTCAGATGTTACATTCAGTTTGTTTAAACAAGGGTTTAACAAAACCTTGTGTTATGGACCAGACAAGACCCCCTCAAAATATATTAAGGAGGTAGGCAAGACTCTAACATTTTCTTATTTTAAAGATAACTGTGATGTGCTGTGCTGCAGATGCAATTTGTTTGGTCAAACTACTCAATGATGAGCAACACACAATTTATTCAAACACTGTAGTTAAAATGCAACAAAGGACGAACTTGGAATAATTTAACTCTATTGGAAAACTTAACAGAATATTAGATTATTCTACCACTAAACAGTAACTGTTCCAATATAGCTAGATTCCATAAACACACCCTTGGCTAAAGGCAAATTCAGGAAACAGAATTATCTTATATGCAATTCCAATCCGGGGGGAACTCATCTGGATAAAACTCAGTTAAAAATCACACAACACCAGCTTATAGTCCAACAGGTTTATTTGCAAGCACTGGCTTTCAGACCACTGCTCCTTCATCAGGTGGTTATGGAGCTTATGATCTTAAACTCCAAAACCACCTGATGAAGGAGCAGCGCTCTGAAAGTATGAAGTTACTCTGGCAGTTATATGGTTAGCTTAGTGTTGCAACGCATGCCCAGATCATGTTACAGGGCTCCAGTAACAGATAATGGTAGTACATTGTGACAGGTTACTTGAATCATTGGTAGATGAACTAATGCTGAAGATGTTGGTGTTATAATGTGATAGGTTAAGTGTAATGGAAGGAACCAGTGTGGCAGACAATGATTAGTTTAGAAAGACAAAGCAAGCCAGCATGATTGGTTATGCTAACATTATCCAATAAGCACAGAAAGAATAGCTGTATAAGTTGCAGGAGAACAAAGGGCCTGCAGGGAGCCAGGAAAGCCATTTTTGCTGGTGTTCACAGCTTTGATTTTGCAAGATTAAAGTTTAATTTCGTGAAGGATTTTCTGGTTCTCCTGGCAATTTTTTATAGAACATGGAGTGATTCTTCCACAACAAATTTTAGTGCTTCCAAATAAACCTGTTGGGCTATAGCCTGGTATTGTGTGCTTTTTAACTTTGTCCACCCCAGTCCAACACCAGCACCTCCAAGAGAGAGTGTCGCAGCAAGGACAGATTCACTGCTTTCCAACCCTGCTGAAAATCCAGCAACAGCTACTGCTGAATAAAGTAAAAATTCTGGCTCTGTGAATCTCAACACACCCATTCAAGCTGCATCTATTGTTCCAACGTAAAAAAAAACACCCAAGGATTTACGAGTTGTTTATCTTCTGATAGACTGCTTGGTACTTGTCCCCCAAACTCTTTCTGAAAGAAACTGTGACAAAACACACCTCTTAAACCCACAGTATTGTCACATTAATGGAATAATGTCATAATGACTCTTTCAGTCACAAAGAGTTTTCTGAAGATGGAAGAAGTCACTTCAGTGTTTTACAGAAAATGAACAAGGCAAAGCTTTTGGAATTTGCCAACAAATTGAAGCTAGAGTTGGCTGTGTTTGTCAGGAAAGCAGAAATAATTACAGCAATAGCTCTATATTTACAATTGCCAGGAATGCAATCAGAGTCATTGGAGGCTGCTAAAATTCAGTTTGTAAATGAAGCAGCTTGAATAAGAGGCATTGACAAGGTAAAAAGAAAAGGAACAAATAACCCTGGCAGAACAAAAAGAAAGATAAAAGGAAATGTAATAGTTTGAATTACAATCACAAACTTGATTGAGTTTTTTGAAGAAGTAACAAAGAGGGCAGAGCAGTGGATATGGTCTATATAGACCTCAGTAAGGCATTTGACAAGATTCCCCATGGGAGACTGGTTAGCAAGGTTAGATCTCATGGAATACAGGGAGAACTAGCCATTTGGACACAGAACTGGCTCAAAGGGAGAAGACAGTGGGTGGTGGTGGAGGGTTGTTTTTCAGACTGGAGGCCTGTGACCAGTGGAGTGCCACAAGGTTTGGTGCTGGGTCCACTACTTTTCATGATTTATATAAATGATTTGGATGTGAGCATAACAAACAACAAAATTAGAGGTGTAGTGGACAGCAAAGAAGGTTATCTCAGCTTACAACGGGATCTTGATCAGCTGGGCCAATGGGCTGAGAAGTGGCAGACGGAGTTTAATTTAGATTAATGTGACGTGCTGCATTTTGGGAAAGCAAATCTTAGCAGGACTATGCACATCGACCTGGACCCAATATACTGACCACTGCAGCGGACAGCTGGAACTGACAACCGGAAGCGGCAGATTCAAACCCTACAAATGCCGGATGAAAGATCACAGAAGCGCTTCACAGGAGGCTCCCAAGCACTGAGGATGTCACCTCGACAGGGGACAAAACGTCTGCAATACAAATTCCAAGCTCGGCGAACAGAACCACAATAGTGAAGAAGGTGTTTGGTATGTTTTCCTTTATTGGTCAGAGAATTGATTATTGATGTTGGGAGGTCATGTTGCAGCTATATAGGACGTTGGTTAGGTCACTGTTGGAATGTTACATGCAATTCTGGTCTCCTTCCTATTGGAAAGATGTTGTGAAACTTGAAAAGGTTCAGACAAGATTTACAAGGACATTGCCAGGGTTGGAGGATTTGAGCTAAAGGGAGCAGTTGAATAGGCTAGGACTGTTTTCTCTGGAGTGTTGGAGGCTGAGGGGTGACATTATAAAGGCTTAATAAAGGATAAATATCCAAAGCTTTTTCCACCTGGGGTAGGGGAGTCCAGAACCAGAGGGTATAGATTTAGAGTGAGAGGAGAAAGATATAAAAGATACCCAAGGGGCAACATTTTCATGCAGAGGGTGGTACGTGTATGGAATGAGCTGCCAGAGGAAGTGTTAGAGGCTAGCACAATTGCAACATTTAAAAGGCATCTGGATGGGTATATGAATAGGAAGTGTTTGGAGGGATATGGGCAGTGCTGACAGGTGGGACTAGATTGGGTTGGGATATCTGGTCAGCATGAAGGGTCAGTTTCCGTGCTGTATATCTCTATGACTCTATGACTCCATAACTAAAAGCAGAAGAAAAGGGAATGGAGAGGATGGCCCTAGTAGAGAAATGGGAGAAAGAGAGAGTTTTTGAACCCCAGAGGTTGGAACTGAAAACTCAAAGTTGACTTAAAATGGTGCAGCGGTGAAAGGTAGGAGCTGTGATGAGGACAGTGATGGAGAGGAATCCCATTGCAGCCAAAGGCCTGGTGGGATCTATTTAAATATGTCCAAGCGCTGCCTAAGTTCAACAAGAAGGATGTAAAAGCCTTTTTTGTTTCATTTAAGAAAGTGGCTAAATAAATGAAATGGCCAATGACCTTGTGGGTATTGTTGATTCAAACAAAAGGAAGGTAGAGCTAGCGAGGTATTGTCAATACTATCAGAGAAGGTATCTGGTGAGTATGTTAAGGTTAAAAAAATTTTTTAAGTGAATATGAGCTAGTATCAAATGCCGACAGACAATATTTTAGAATTTAAGATGGGAACCTGGTCAAATATACATAGAATTTGAAAGGGTCAAATAACATTATTTTGACAGGTGGATAAGGGCATTTAAAATAGATCAAACATGTGATGCCCTTGGAGAGACAATTGTTTTAGAGGAGCTCAAAAATTCATTTCCTGAAGTAGTGAGAACTCATGCAGAAGAGCAGAGATTTAAGACTGCAACATTAGCAGCAGAAATGGCAGAAGACTATGAGTCGATTCATAAATCAAAATTGAGCTTCTGACCTCAATTTCAATCTGTGAGGGATAGAAACTGGGGAAAAGAGAAGTCCTCAGGTGGTAAAGGAAAAGGAGATTTTTAGTGGTTTGGGAAAAGCAGGGGGAAGATGGATGTGGGAAAGCAAGATAAGCCAGTGAGTTTTGTTGAAGTGGTAAAGGAAAGCACAGTGGAAATTAAAAGTTGCAAAAGAATGTACAACCTTATCAGGGTTGGTTGAGAAGAAATTACCAGATGTCTTTAAATCTAAGTGTATTCCAGAATATTACTATCTTAAGACTGAAGTCTTGATGAGAAAATGGAGACTATCACATATTCAGGTGGATGAAAAATGGGCAGAAGTTCATCAAGTTGTATTACTGGTGGATTATATAAAGGAGGTGCTGTCAGTAGCACGTGAATTACTCATAGGAGGTCATTTGGAAGTAAGGAAAACTCAAACGAAAATATAAAAACATTTTTATTGGCCTGGACTGCATAAGGATGCAGTTGACTTTTGCCGAGTGAGTCAGGTAATTGGAAAACCTCAGGCAGTGATAAAACCAGCACCCTTATTACACATTCCTGCATTTTAGGAACCTTTTACCAGAGTCTTAATTGATTGCATTGGACTCCCATCTAAAAGAAAAACTATGAATCAGTATTGGTTGACCATAATAGATATGTCTTCTAGATTTCCAGAGGCCATTCTATTATGCAGTATCGCAGCTAAAAGAATTGTAGAAGAGTTACGTAATTTTTTTTACTTGATACAAACTACCTATAGCAGTACAATCAGATTAAGGGTCAAATTTTGCATCAAAGTTATTCAAGGAAGTTATGGATAGCTTAGGAATAAAACAATTCAAATCCACTGCTTAACATGCAAAATTGCAGGGTGCATTAGAACAGTGACATCAAACTTTAAAGACAATGTTGAGAGCTTACAGTTAAGAATATCCAAAGGGTTGGAATTAAGGAATTCATTTGCATTTTGCAATTAGGGATGCACCTTATGAATCAACTAAATTCAGTCCATTTGAATTAGCTTTTGGGCATGAGGCAAGACGTCCACTAAAATTAATTAATGAAAAATTGGTAAGTCAGAATTCAGAGACCACATATTTATACTATGTGTAAAATTTTAGGAAAAGAGTTAATAAAGCACGTGAATTGGCTAACAGTATTTGAAAGTAACACAGCAAGTGATGAAATAGGAAAAAATAACAATAAATCAAAAATTCTAATTGTGCTTATGGGGATAAAGTTATAAGTGAGCCTTTAAAGACAAAGTTGAATGGGCCTTATCAAATTGAAAGGAAATTGAGTAAGATGAACTATTTGACAAGAGAGAAAAACTCTCACATACAAAGCAATCTTACAGAGTGTGTCATGTGAATATGCTCAAAGGTAATTGTTAGGGAATGAACGCAAAAGGAGAATGTGTTATGAGTTACAACACAAAGTGAAGAACCCAGTGCAGATGATTCTGAATTTGACATTCCTCTAATTAAATTGGACATTGTGGAGGTTCTCAAAAATTATTGTTTTACCTTTCAGAGGAAAATTGAAAGGGTTATTACTATCAAATGGGGAGATAAGTGGAAATAAGCTGGAAGTACTAATCTGATTATGCATGATGTAGATATAGGAAATAACGTTCCAATTAAGCAACATCTTTGTGGACTTAACCCTCTAAAGTTGACACAGGTTCAAGAAGAGATTGTAAACATGGCTCAAGGAAACTATAATTGAAGTGATTTGCAGCAAATGGAGTTCATCCATAGTAATGGTGCCAAAATGAGATAGCACTCAATGAAAAGTCAGTGCAGTTACAAAATCTGATTCATAACCTGTTCTCTGCTTGGAAGACTGTATTGAGAAGATGGGACAAGCAACTTATATTTCTAAATTGGACTTACTCAGAGGATAGCGGCAGGTACCTTTATCTGAAAGAGTGAAAGAAATTTTGGCTTTTGTGATGCTGTATGGACTGTACCAGTATAATGTCATGCCACTTGGTATGAAAGTTATGGCAGCCACATTTCAGAGATTAACCAATAAAGTCATTTTGGGATTACCCAACTGTGGTGAACATTGATGACCGAGTGATTTTTAGTCACACATGGAAAGAGCATTTGCAGCATCTATCGGCACTGTTCAACCGATTTCAGGAGGTGGTGAGTTTGTGAAAGCCATTTTCCTGGGCCATGTCATCGGACTTGAACAGATGGCCCCATGGGATGTGAACACAAATTATTGGGCAGTTTCATACCTCCAAGGAAGAGAGATGTACTCTGATTCCTGGGATTGAGTGTTTTTTGTCAGAAGTTCGTATTGAATTTTAGCAGTGTGGTTGCTCCACTGACTGGCTTGTTGAAGAAGTGCAGAAAATTTCAGTGGACAGAGAAATGTAAGAAGGCATTTGACAGTCTGAAAGCTGCCCCAGTGTTAGACATACCTCATTATGCAAAGCTATTCACGGTGGCTATTGATGCAAGAGATGTGGGTGTTGGTGCTGTGCTCTTACAAGAAGTTGATGAGAAGGTAGAAAGACCTGTTGGGTACTTTACCAGAAAACTGAAAAATCATCAACAGAAATATTCCACAATTGATAAGGAGATCTTCAGAGCTTGGTGTTGGTGTTGTAACATTTTTATCTCCAGTAATGTGTCTGAGACAATTGTACATAATTATCATAACCACTTCAAAGATTTTGGAAAAAAATAAGGATAAAAATTCCAGACTGTTTAAATGGAGCTTATTTTGCAGCCATTCAACTTGAGAATTATGCATGTGGCAGGGCAAGAGATGCATTGCCACAATTTTGATGAAGGTGGTGGTGTTCAGTGGTGGGAGAGAAAACAGACTGAAACGTTGTAGTAGTAGTTGCTGGGGTCTTGAAGCTTCATGTGGAAGCTTTTATTCCTCTCTCTATTACAGCTAAAAGCTGGGGTTCCCTGTCTGCTTCTCGAATTGTTTGTGAGACAACGGTTTTACTAAATTTACCAAGGGTGTGTTTATGGGATATTATTATTTTGGAACATTTAATTAATGGCAGTTAATATATAAATAATTTTGTTAAGCTTTTCAATAGGGTTAAAGTTAAAACAATTCTTTTCTTTTTATTTTGTCTGTATTTTAACTGTGATGTAGAAAACAAGTGTGTTTTGCCTAAAGTTGATAGTTTGACCATTTGAATTGCATCTGGAACACAATACTTTAAAATAAAAGGTGAAAGTTGAGGTTATCTTCTTAATATATTTTGATGGGTATTGGTCTGCTCCTTTATACCTTTTGGATGCCACATTCAATTAAATGCAGATTTGATGTCAAGGGCTGTCACTCTCACCTCACCTCTGGAATTCAGCTGTTTTGTTCATGCTTTGATCCATAAGACCATAAGACATAGGAGGGGAAGTAAGGCCGTACGGCCCATTGAGTCCACTCTGCCATTTAATCATGACTGATGGGTGTTTCAATTCCACTTATCCGCACTCTCCCTGTAGCCCTTAATTCCTTGCAAGATCAAGAATTTATCAATCTCTGCCTTGAAGACACCCAATGTCCCGGCCTCCACTGTGCTCTGTGGCAATGAATTCCACAGGCCCACCAGTCCCTGGCTGAAGAATTGTCTCCTAATGATCCAAGGTTATAATGAGGTCAGGAACTCAGTGGCCCTGACAGAACCCAAACTAAGTATCACTGAGCAGCTATTGCTGAATAGTGGTTGCTTGATAGCACTGCTGATGACACACTCTGTCATTTTTCTGATGATCAAGAGTAGACTGATGGGTTGGATTTGTCCTGCTTTCTATGTGCAGGACATACCCAAGCATGGTAGTACAGTGGATAGGGCGGCATGGTGGTACAGTGGTTAGCACTGCTGCCTCACAGCGCCAGAGACCTGGGTTCAATTCCTGCCTCAGGTGTGGAGTTTGCATGTTCTCCCTGTGTCTGCGTGGGTTTCCTCCGGGTGCTCCGGTTTCCTCCCACAGTCCAAAGATGTGCAGGTCAGGTGAATTGGCCATGCTAAATTGCCCGTAGAGTTAGGTAAGGGGTAAATGTAGGGGTATGGGTGGGTTACGCTTCGGCGGGTCGGTGTGGACTTGTTGGGCTGAAGGGCCTGTTTCCACACTGTAATGTAATCTAATTTTCAACATCATTGGTTTGATGTCAGTTTTATAACAGTACTCAAACAGCTTGGCAAGAGGAACAAAAGGTTCTGGAGTACAAGTGTTCAGTACTATTGCCAGAATTTTGGCAGGGCCCATAGCCTTTGCAGTATCCAGTGCCTCCAACCATTTCTTGATATCACGTGGAGTGAATCAGAATTGCTGAAGAATTGTGATGCCAGGACCACTGGAGGAGGCCAGTGTTCATTGAGTTAGGTCGTGTAGGGTGCAGCAATCAATCACTATTGTGGAGACTCTACCAGGCAAATAGTAGAATGCTCTTCCTGAGCAACCAGGCTGTAGATGCTCCATCCTCAGAAGACCAACTACTCTTCAATAATGCCCCCAGTGAATGCAGAACCAGTATTACTTTACTTTTCAGCTTAAATCTGAGGATTTTAACCTGGGCTCATTACCATGTCTGTGACAATATCCCTCCACATCACAAGACAGTCCTGAAGATAATGTGGGGAGGCATACATTTATAGGACTTTGGAGTTGAGAGCTGTGTAAGCATTGAGATAGCTCCGTGGAAAGTGTGTGCCCATGTAGAGTAATTGCTGCCTGTGGTCACACTCAAGCTGGACACTGAAGAAGTGAGACGTTTTTCTGCTCTGAAAGCTGGATGGACGATGCCACATCCTTGTACTTGATGGACCCTTGGCTCTGTGGGAATTCAAGATGGCTGCCAATCTGACCACTCAAGAAGCTTAGTAAGCTTAGGGTTCATGGTTAACTGGACAAACTGTGCTGCTGGTAACACAGTAAAGGGTAACAGTGAATACATGTACATAGTTGTTGACTACTGATTGGGAGAGGCCACACATGATCCCAGTTGAGGTTAGAAAGGAGTTCATTTATTGTCCTTCCTTAATTGCCCAGAGGACAGTTAAGAGTCAATCATATTGTTGTGGGTCTGGAGTCACATGCATGCCAGACCAGGTAAGGATGTCAGATGCCCTCCCGAAAGGGCGTTAGTAAACATTAGTGTTTGATGAGGCACCACACCTTCAGCTGCTTAATAAGTGCCCATAGTGTTGGAGATAATTGATTACCATGGATAGAAGATTGGCTAACTAATATAATAGAGAGCTCAGATAAAGGGGGGCATTTTCAGGATGGTGTGTCACAGAAGTCAATGCTGGGATCACAATTGTTTACAATATATGTAAATTAATTGAATGAGGAAAATGAACGTATTCAGTCAAATTTGTAGATGACACAAAAATAGGTGGTAAGGCAAAGGTAAGAATAACACAAAGAGTTTGCAGAGGGATATAGGCAGATTAAGGGAATGGGCATAAATTTGGCAGATGGAATATAATGTGGGAAAATGTGTGGAGCTAAATATTATTTAAATGGAGAAAGACTGAAGAAAGATACAGAACAGAGGGATTTGGGCATCCTCATCCATAAACTACAAAAATACTAGACTCCAAGTTTATTGGGTAACAGGAAAGGTCAGTGGACTGCTGGCTTTATTTTAAACTGAATGTAGCATAGAAATAAGGAGGTCTTGCTATAACTATACAAGACACTAGTCAGACAACACCTGGAATACTGTGAATAATTTCTATCCCTTATGTTAAGGAAAGATATACGGGCATTGTCTAGAGAAGGTCCTCTTGGTTGATTCTGGGTGTAGACGGATTTTCATGTGAGGAGTGGTTGAATTGGTTGAGCTTGCACTTATTAGAAGAATCCAAGATGACCTTATTGAAACACATAAGATTGTTAGGGTGCTTGACAGGGTAGATATTTGAAAAAGAAGAATGCGGAATGTTATGGGAAGAAGGCATGAGTTGGGCATTAAGTGGAAAGTCAGCATTGACATAATTGGTTGAAATGGTCCCATTCTTCGATGTAACAATTCTGCAAATCCACTAAACAGTAAGTTTCTTGTTCCAGTGTGTGCACGTAGAAGTGTGCTTATTAACATGTATAGAAGCCTTCACCCACTGATTAGAGAATCTCCCAAGAATGCATGACTGTTGAAAAATTTAAATCAACCAGGGATTAGTTTTTTTAAAAAATCATCAGTAAAGTCTGACCAAAACTCTGATCACCCTTAAAACCTGACTAGAAATTACACCGGAATCATATTCCAAGGAATGCTATAGGAAGTTATGGATGATGGTTAGAGATTATTTTCTCTGTGAATTTCATTTCACTTTTTCCCAAAGCCAGGCTAGACCTAGACCATTAATTTAGATTTTAGGCAAGAGGACTTCATTTTGCAGTGTACATGCATCTTAATTATATACTTCTGACTTGACAGAGCAAGAAGTCATTGAAATAATGGTATGGAGCATAGACAACTATGGGGTGAACAGTCTTGGAGAGTGATTGAATGGAAAGTTAGTATTATTGACTAGAAGTTGAGAGTTCAGTTTTCTTGACATTTCCTCCCTGTAACAATGTTAGAGAATTACAAAGAATCAGAATATATTATGAACATTTTTTAGCTTTTTATTTCAAAAGTTTTGTGGTGGTTTCACATGGGGCATACTCTCTGATGTACCACTGTTTCAAATCTCTCTGTCCCTCCTTAACACACTCACCTTGTCTGTACCTATATTGATATATTTTATTTTATTGCCTCAACTTTTCTCTTTAGATTTCTAAATGTATAATTACCCAAATCCTCGTCTCACTCTGTTAATTAAAAAACATTTTACCCTTCTCTGACAATATTTGCTGGTGTATTCTTATGTTTAGGTGCTCTATTTCTTCTTGTTGATGCTGTTATTTCTTGTTTTGGAGGTAATATTATTACATATAGGAAAACATAATACAATGAAGTGGAGTCAACATGCATTAGTGAAAGGGATATAATATTTTACCAATTTATCATGTTCTTCGAAGAAGTAACAAACAAAGTGGACAAAGGGGAAGCTGTGGATGTGGTACATTTGGACTTTTAAAAGGGAATTGATAGGATGCCACTTCAAAGGTTATTACACAAAATAAGAGCTTACGGTGCATTGACACCAAACTTGGAGGTGTAGTGGACAGCAAAGGAGGTTACCTCAGAGTATAAAAGGATCTTGATCAGATTGTCCAATGGGCTGAGGAGTGGCAGATGGAATTTAATTTAGATAAGTGTGAGTTGCTACATTTTGGAAAGGCTAATTAGGGCAGGATTTACACACTTAATGATAATGTTCTAGGGAGCGTTGTTGAACGAAGAGACCTTTAAAGTGGCATCGCAGGTAGCTAGGATAGTGATGAAGGCGTTTGGTATGCTTTCTTTTAATGGTCAAAGTATTGAGTACATGGGTCGGGAGGTCATGTTGCGGCTGTACAGGACAATTGGTTAGACCACAGTTGGAATATTGCTTGCAACTCTGGTCTCCTTCCCATTCGGAAGGATGTTGTGAAACTTGAAAGGGTTCAGAAAAGATTTACAAGGATGTTGCCAGGGTTGAAGGATTTGAGCTATAGGGTGAGGTTGAATAGGTTAGGGCTGTTTTCCCTGGAGTGTTGAAAGCTGAGGGGTGACCTTATAGAGGTTTAGAAAATCATAAGGGGCATGGATCGAATAAATAGACAAAGTCTTTTCCCTGGGCTGGGGGAGTCCAGAATTGGAGGGCATAGGTTTAGGGTGAGATGGGAAAGATATAAAAGAGACCTAAGGGGCAACATTTTCATGCAGAGGGTGGTAAGTGTATGGAATGAGCTGCTAGACGAAGTGATGGAGGCTAGTACAATTGCAACATTTAAAAGGCATCTGGATGGGTATATGAATAGGAAGGGTTTGGAGGGATTTGGGCCAGGTGCTGGCAGGTGGGACTAGATTGGGTTAGGATATTTGGTTGGCATGAATAAGTTGGACCAAATGGTCAGTTTCTATGCTGTACATCTCTATGACTCTGTGATAGAGAATCAGTTTGTTAATGCAACACAGAGGGTAGGAATAAGTGGGTCATTTTTGTATTACCAATCTGTAGCCAGAGGAGTTCCACAGGGACCTGTGCTGTGGCCTCAACTATTTAGAATCCACACTAATGACTTGGATAAAGGAACTGAATATACGTTTGTTAAATGCATTGATAATACAAAGATAGGTAGGAAAGTAAATTGTCGAGAGGACATAAAGTGTCTACAAAAGATTTAGGCAGATTCATTGAGTAGGTAAAAATAGTGGCAGATGGAATATCTTGGGGGAAAATATAAACTTGCCCATTTTAGAAAGACAAATAAACAAACAGTATGTTATTTAAATGTGAAGAGACAGCAGAACTCTGTAGTACAGAGGAATCTGTGTCTTTCTGCATAATTCATTAAAAAGTATGCAAGTACAGCAAATGGTTCAGACGGTAAATAGAATGTTGGCATTTATGGCAAGGTGAATTGAGTATAAAAGTGAGTAAGTGTTGTTAGTGAATACTAGAGTTACTACAGAGTATACAGAGTCTTAGTAAGACAACATCAGTTTTGGCTATAATATTGGTGCCCTTAGTAAATAAAAATGATAGAATTGCTTTAGAAGGAGATCAGAGAATATTCACAGGATTGATTCCTCGGTTGAAGAAATCAGCTTGTGAGAAAATGTTGAGCAGATTTTGTTTATACCTATTGAATTTTAAAGGCGATGTGATTAAGTGGCTATTGAAAGAATGTTTCCACTTGTAGTAGAGCCTCAAATTATGGCACAAAGATGTAAAAGTTAGGAGTCACCCACTTAACACTGATGTGAGAATTCTTTTTTCAGACCATCATTGGCAATGATCATCCCTGAGATCAGTGGAGGCTGGTTTATTGAATATGTTCAAGGCCGAGTAAGATAGATTTTTGATTAACAAGAGTGTCAAGAATAATGAGGGGCTAATAGGAAAGTGGAAATAAGACCAAAGTCAGATCATCCATGATCAAATGAAATGGTTGAACAGCTCGGAGGGGCTAAATGACCTACTCCTGCTTCTAATTCTCGTGCTTACTCCTAAAAGTGAGGCACTACCAATAACCAAGGATCTTCTGTTTTTTTACCATGATGGATTGCAAGAGGACTAGTACATATTAATCATTAGAAGACTAGTTCTATGAATGTGCATCTTTTTATAAATTAAGAGATAAAATTGTAGATCTATCATATCTTACCATTAAACAACTAAAACAAGACGTTTGATGTAGATATCTTGAAATATGCAATGCCTAGCTTTACAATAACATTTTAACAATTTTTTATTTATTGAAATATTTTTGATGATTGAAAATGTCAAGTGTTGTCGACCATAGCAACTTACATGTGGAATATGGAAAGTCTTTTTGAACAGACTGTATACAGTTTTTACAATCAGAAAGTCTAGCCAGCTAAATTAATCTCACAAGGGAAATTATTAATCAAAAAGGAAAACCATCCAAGGTATTAAGAGGTCAGTGAAATTTCTCATCTACAAAGCCAATCAAGTGGAACTTCAATAATCACGATTTGGCAAACTTGTATTCTGGGTGCAAGTGAGCATAAGTTAATGATTAGACAACAATTCTGGTCTCTCTGACCTATATACCCTTCAATTGCAGCTTCTACAAGGAGTTTCAAATTAATGTATTTATCTTATTAAGTCTGTCCATGTAAAGTGCTAGTTGAGACATAATCCCATGTGGATACTCATGTTGTATGGCACCACCAATGTGTAAAATGGGTTATTTCTGAACTGATCTAGCAACTCAAAAGAAGGCATCTATGAGGCATTGTAGGCTGTCAGCATCAGCAGAATTGTATTGAACCACAATCTGCAACCTCATGGCCTAGCAAATACCTCACATTGTTCAATGAGTAGTGTAGGAGAACATGCAGGGGGCGATCCCAAGCATACCAAAAAATTCAATGTCAACCTAATGAAGTTACAACAAAAAACAGAAATAGCATGCTATAGATGGAGCTAAGTGTTCCCACAACCACTGGATCAGATAAAAAAATCTGCAGTCCTACCTTACCTAGTTGTGAACAGTGGAGGCCATCTAAATGATTAACTGAAGGAGGAGTGTCCAAAAACATTCCCATATCAGTGAAAAATACAAGACTGATGCATTTGCAACCATCTCTACTCAGAAGTACCTACATTGGCCTTCTCCTGAAGTCACCAGCATCACTCAAGCTTTATGATCAATAAATCACTCATAAGATCTTACATTATGACAAGATGGAAATTGAATTGAGAGCCATTAAACTGGAATTGGTGGTCTTATGAGCCAAAGGTGAAACCCAGCATACAGGAAGAATCCATGAGACCAGCTCAGCAATCCAAATCCAGAATTAAGGAAAATATTTGAAGTGAAGCTTGGCACTAGTATAGGTCATCCAGTAATAGATTCGATGATAGCAATCCATGAGTGGACCAAAAATAGGGGATGCATAGAGCATGAATGAACCTTACTGAGAAATGTGAAAGACCCACAGCAACAATTACACTCCCTGGTAGTACAGCTGTGCAAGATACATTCTGGCACAGAGAGATGAAAGGAAGGAAAATTAATTTTAAGTTGGATACCAGAACAATTGTATTGTTTCTTTCAGATGTTACACCATAGTTGAGGCCAAAGATCTTCAGACTGCCTTCATTCACTTTTGAAGCTTGGGAAGGAGTAGAATCAGAATGATGGGTGAGATGTATGGTACATTTTGCACAACGAGCGATCACAGCGATCTTGTTAAGGTTTCCTAATGATTATGGTTGTTTGATGAGCAGGGCTGCTTGTATAGCTTTAAACAGTCTTCACTGAGGGTTAGACAATGAAGACACTGCCCTGAGAGTGGGTTAGACAATTTCTCAGAACAGAAGTGGAAAAGACCCAACCACCAGAGGGCCTTCAGAACCATGGTTTGCTCTTTCGACACATTTACAGAGAAGGAAACAGTCAATCAAGTTGTTCATTTAGTGGAATCTGAAATTGTGGGCCAGCTCCACCGTTAAATTTGGAGGTCACTGTTCTTGAAAACAAAATGGCATTTTTGATGAGAATTAGCTGTCTTTAATGGTATGTAGGAGTAAATTTATCTTTTTATTACACATCACCCACCAAGGAGACACAGCAACAACAGCAGGCACAGTTAATTGAATACATTTTTCCCAGAGTAGAACCATGACTATTCCTGAGAAGCAAGAAAAAAACACTTACACTCAATCACTAATGGAAACATGTGAAGCTACAAATATTTCTACAACCAGTAAGAGACCACAGAATCTGAGATATCTACAATTATGCAGTTAAACAAAGACTTTCAATCATTCAGGCAAGATGCTTTGGAGATTAGAAACAAATTCAGGACCATTGAAGCTTCAAACAGGGTAGATGGTTCCCCATCTGCACAGATAGAAGCTAAGTGTATGTGACATATCTTTGCAATCAGGTACAGAGAACATCAACATGAACTAGGCACATTCAGAGAAAAACCTCAATCCTCAGAAAAGTACCACCAAGAAGTAATGCAACAACACCAAATAACTAATAAAGAGCTATCCAGACAGATAGATGACAGTTGGAGACTGCAGCAGAAACCTATCATCAAGCCATAAATGAACTAGGAAGATTTTTCAGTCTAAACCTACAAGTCCAAATTCACTGAGACCTTGCAAATGCAGAATGCCTTGGTGAGGTTTTAAGTTGTGTAACAAAATAATCTTGAACATATCAAAACTCAGTTCAGTCAGATAAACCACTTCAGTTTGACTGCTAAATTAAAAGTACAGCTGTTAGCAGTCAAATAAAGCAATCAAGTGGAAAAGAGAAGAGAAGAAAAGAGAATGCAATGTCTTGCATTCAGAAAACCAATGATCTCCCCTAAGGGACACAATATATAGATATATATTGATGGAAGAAAAAGCCAGCTGTTGTAGAAATATTCAGAACTGCAAGATCAGTGAATGATTAGCTTAAGAAAATTTTTGTAATGACACAGCCTTTCAAAAGAAAGCCTGGAGAGAGAAGAACTTCTTAAAAATTTTCTCACGGAATACGAGTGTCACCGGCAAGGCTAGAATTTGTTGCCCACTCATAATTGCAATTGAATTGAATGGCATATTAGACCATTTCAGATGGCAATTAAGAATTAACCACATTGCTGTGAGTCTGGAGTCACATGTAGGCCAGACCAGGTAAGGATGATAAAATTTTCTTCCTTGATGGACATTTCTTTTATCCACTCATGGGGCATAGGCATTGCTGCTTGTATCAGCATTTATTGCCAGTCCCACTTGCCCTTGAGAAGGTACCAATGAGCTGCCTTCTTGAACCGCTGCAGCCCTCGTGCTGTAAGTGCATGCACAATTGCGTTGGGCAGGGAATTCCAGGATTTTGTCCCAGTGACAGTGAAGGAATGGCAACATATTTCCAAGGCAGAATGGTGAGTGGCTTAGAGAAGAACTTAGAGGCTTAGAGGAGATCCTATAAAGTGGCTAAGAACAGTGGGAAATCAGAAGATTGGGAAGGATACAAAAGCAAACAGAGGATAACAAAGAGTGTAATAAGAAATGAGAGGATCAAATATGAAGGTAGGCTAGCCAGTAATATTAGAAATAATAGTAAAAGTTTCTTTCAGTACATAAGAAACAAACGACAGGCAAAAGTAGACATTGGGCCACTTCAAACTGATGCAGGAAGCCTAGTGATGGGTGATAAGGAAATAGCAGGAGAACTTAACAAGTACTTTGCGTCAGTTTTCACAGTGGAAGACATGAGTAATATCCCAAAAATTAAAGGGTGTCACGGGGCTGAGTTGAGTATGGTTGCCATTACGAAAGAGATAGTGCTAGAAAAGTTAAAAAGTCTTAAAATTGATAAATCTCCTGGCCCCGATGGGATACACCCTAGAGTTCTGAGAGAGGTGGCTGAGGAAATAGCAGAGACATTGGTTGAGATCTTTCAAGAGTCACTGGAGTCAGGAAAGGTCCCGGATGATTGGAAGATGGCTGTTGTAACCCCCTTGTTCAAGAAAGGATCAAGGCAAAAGATGGAAAATTATAGGCCAATCAGCTTAACCTCGGTTGTTGGTAAAATTCTAGAATCCATCATTAAGGATGAGGTTTCTAAATTCTTGGAAGAGCAGAGTCTGATTAGAACAAGTCAACATGGATTTAGTAAAGGGAGGTCATGCCTGACAAACCTGTTGGAATTTTTTGAAGAGGTAACAAGTAGGTTAGACCAGGGAAACCCAGTGGATGTGATCTATCTAGACTTTCAAAAGGCCTTTGATAAGGTGCCACACGGGAGGCTGCTGAGCAAGGTGAGGGCCCATGGTGTTCGAGGTGAGCTGCTGGGATGGATTGAGGATTGGCTGTCTAACAGAAGGCAGAGAGTTGGGATAAAAGGTTCTTTTTCAGAATGGCAGCCGGTGACGAGCGGTGTCCCGCAGGGTTCGGTGCTGGGGCCACAGCTGTTCGCATTATATATTAATGATTTGGATGAGGGAACCGGGGGCATTCTAGCGAAGTTTGCCGATGATACGAAGTTAGGTGGACAGGCAGGTAGTACTGAGGAAGTGGGAAGGCTACAGAAGGATCTAGATAGGTTGGGAGAGTGGTCCAGGAAATGGCTGATGGAATTTAACATGAGCAAGTGTGAGGTCTTGCACTTTGGCAAAAAGGATAAAAGCATGGACTACTTTCTAAATGGTGAGAAAATTAATAAAGCCAAAGCACAAAGGGATCTGGGAGTGCTAGTCGAGAATTCTCTAAAGGTAAACATGCAGGTTGAGTCCGTGATTAAGAAAGCAAATGCAATGTTGTCTCTTATCTCAAGAGGGTTGGAATATAAAAGCAGAGATGTACTATTAAGACTTTATAAAGCTCTGGTTAGGCCACATTTGGAGTACTGTGTCCAGTTTTGGTCCCCACACCTCAGGAAGGACATACTGGCACTGGAACGTGTCCAGCGGAGATTCACACGGATGATCCCTGGAATGACAGGTCTAGCATATGAGGAACGGCTGAGGATACTGGGATTGTATTCGTTGCAGTTTAGAAGATTAAGGGGAGACTTAATAGAGACGTACAAAATAATGCATGGCTTGGAAAAGGTGGATGCTAGGAAATTGTTTCCATTAGACGAGGAGACTAGGACCCGTGGACACAGCCTTAGAATTAGAGGGGGTCATTTCAGAACAGAAATGCGGAGACATTTCTTCAGCCAGAGAGTGGTGGGCTTGTGGAATTCATTGCCACAGAGTGCAGTGGAAGCCGGGACGCTAAATGTCTTCAAGGCCGAGATCGATAGATTCTTGTTGTCTAGAGGAATTAAGGGCTACGGGGAGAACGCTGGTAAGTGGAGCTGAAATGCGCATCAGCCATGATTGAATGGCGGAGTGGACTCGATGGGCCGAATGGCCTTATTTCCGCTCCTATGCCTTATGGTCTTATGGTAACTTGTTGTTCTCATATATCTGCTGCCCTTATTCATCAAAATGGAAGTAGTCGTGATTTAGAAGGTGCTATCTAAGGATCTTTAGTGAATTTCTGCAGTACATCTTGTAGGTAGTACACACTTCTACTGAGCATTGTTGGTGGAGGGAATGGATGCTTTTGGATGTGGTGCCAGTCAAGCAGCTGCTTTGCTGGAAGGTGTCAAGCTTGAGTGTTGTTGGAGTTGCACTCATCTAGGTAAGTGAAGAGTATTGCTCATCACACTCCTCACTAATGCCTTGTAGATGGTGGACAGGTTTTGAGAAGTCAGGAGGTGAGTTGGTCACTGCAGTATTTCAAGCCTCTGGCCTGCTCTTGTAGTCACTGTGCCTATATGGTGAGTCCAGTTGAGTTTCTGGGCAATGGTAACCCCCAGGATATTTATAGTGGGGCATTCAACAGTAGCACCATTGAATGCCTTTGAAGGTGGTCATTGTCTGGCATTTGTGGGTGCAAAAGTTACTTGCCACTTATCAATCCAATCCTGGATATTGCCCAAATTTTGTTGCATTTGAACATGGATTACTTCAGTAGCTGAGGAGCCGTGAATGGAGCTGAACAATGCAATCATTGATGAGCATTCCCACTTCTTTCTTCTTTCCCTTAGACCAGGCCTAAATGAAATTAGGTGGCAGTTAAACATGAACGTTCCCTCTAAACTCACAGAAATGTTTATGTTGTGTTTAGATCTAATCCAGGCACAATCTCAATTACATAATCTTTGGAAGCTCCGGAAGTTCTTGGTATTTGACCAACATCCACCTTTCCATGATAAAGAAACCTTAGGGCTGGGGAGATTTCTCTTAACTCCCAAATAGCACCCACAATGCAGCACATTCTTTTCCTTTATTCTTTTATGGGATGTCTGCAGTGCTGGCAAGGCCACTATTTGCTGCAACAAAAAAAGAAAAAGTTCTGGCAGCATCTGTGGAGAGAAATCAGAGTTACTGTTTCAGGGCCAGCGACCCTTCTTCAGAATTGATGGCAGCTGAGAAGAGGATGATTTTCATACAGAAGATTTGGTGGTGGGATAGGTGAGGGGGAGGAGTAAATGATAGGTGGAAATAGAGCCCAATGTGAGACCTTGTTCTAACTTGTTCCAGTCCTACATTGGCTCCCACTTACAATTCCTTGTCTGGTATAATGATGACAGAAAAGATCCTAAGCTTCTTGTTACCTGCTACTTCAACACACCACCTGTTCCCTGGCCAACATCTCTGTCTTAGGCTTGTTGCAGTGCTCCAGTGAAGCTCAGTGCAAGCTGGAAGAGCAGTACCTCATTTTTTGGTTGGGAACCTTGCAGCCTTCTGGACGTAATATCGGTTTCAACAATTTTAGGGCTTGAGCATCTTTCCCCATGCTTCCTGCCACCCCCACATACCAGGTCTTGTCATCATATGGCTGCTACCACACACTACTCATTGTCTGCTTCTAATAGATCCCATTAGTAGCTATTCATTATCCAAGGCTGGTCTTTATCCACTCCTTTGTCCAACAGTTTTTCTCTGTTTGGGCTCTATCTCCAACTATTGTTTACTCCTCTCCAACCCCAACCATCTTATTTTCTGTGTAAAACAATTATTTCCTAGCTACCATAAGTTCTGAAGAAGAGCTACTAATTCTACTTTCTCTTCACAGATGCTGCCAGACTTGCTTAGATTTTTCAGCAAGTTCTGCTGTTCAGGTTTCCAGCATCCACAGTTCTTTTGGTTTTTTTGTCCAGTATTTGCGTATATTTGCTGTATATTTGTGAACAATGTGAAGATTGGTGGGGCGGTTGTCAATGAGGAGGAAGGTTACAGGAGGATTTGGATGGATCAGTAAGATGGGAAGATCAGAGGCAGATGGAATTTAACCCTGCTGAACGTGAGATGATGTACTTTGGAAGAAGTAGCAACTTAAGGGAGCACTCATTGAATGGCAAGACACTGGGAACAGGGCAATATTGGGGTGCCTTTCCACAGAATCCTGAAGGTGGCAGGATGGATTAGTAGGGCAGTTAAGAAGGCAATGGGATGCTTGCCTTTATTAGTCAATGGATAGATTAAAAGAACACGGAGGTCAAGTTAAAGTTGTACGGAACTTTGAATTTGGCCATATTTGGATTATTGCATGCTGTTTCAGTCACCATGCTACAGGAAGGAGGTGACAGCACTGGAGAGGGTGCAAAGGAGATTCATCAGGAACTTGCTTGGGTTGGAGCAATTCGGCTATGAAGCAAGGCTGGATTAGCTTGGGTTGTTTCTTTGGAGCAGAAAAGGCCGAGGGAGAACCTGATAGAGGTGTATAAGATTATGAGGGGCATGGGCAAAATGAATAGAAAGCAGCTGTTTCTTCTTAGTCTGAAATTCAAGATCAGGGAGGCCCACTTTTAGAGTGAAAGGCAGAGGTTTAGAGCAAACTTGAAGAAAAACATTTTCTACCAAAGGGTAAGGGGTCAAGAATACACTGCTTGGGAGGGTATATGCTGAAAATGTGTTGCTGGAAAAGCGCAGCAGGTCAGACAGCATCCAAGGAGCAGGAGAATTGACGTTTTGGGCATGAGCCCTTCTTCAGGAAACAGGGCTGAAGTAACAGAGCGCTTTTCCAGCAACACATTTTCAGCTCTGATCTCCAGCATCTGCAGTCCTCACTTTCTCCTTGGGAGGGTATATCACAACTTTTAAAAGTATTTGGATGAGCACTTGAAGTATTATAATATTCAAAACTATCAAACTGGTACAGGAAGATGGGATTAGTGTAGGTAGTGTAGTTTTGGTGGTACAAACCTGATAGGCTGAAGGGCCACTTCTGCACTGTATGAGTCTATGATTCTATGACTTTTAATTTCCATTGATCTGAATATTTTGCTAGGCCAATTCAGAGGGCAGTTAAGAGTTAACTACATTGATGTGGGTCTGCAATCATATGTGACATTATCACTGCACCATCATCACTCTTCTATGTTCTGAAGAAAGGTCATCTCACTCGAAGCATTAACTCTGTTTTCTCTTCACAAGTGCTGCCAGTGCTGCTGAGTTTCTCTTTGTTTCTGTTTGTTTCGGATCTTCATAATCCGCAGTACTTTTATTTAATATTCCCTCTGTGGCTTTTCTACCATCTGCACCTGAAATGCATACAGCAAGCAGTTATTTTTTACAAAGAGTCAGAAATCTGTACACACAAAAGCCAGTGAGAGAGAAAAGGTATGGGAGAAATAGTTGGTGAGAGAATGAGAGTCATGAAGTGGCAGAGAATCAGCATGTCATTGATGTGGGAGCAAAGGGTGGAAGTGAATTAGTGTACTCTTTTATATTGTGTAATGAAGATGCATTATCTGAAAATTAATTGGAACATTATCGACTGGACAAATACCTATATCTTGGGCAGGTTGAACACTGTTTTGCAAAGAAAAGAAGACTAGCTGAAATAAGGAACATGTTGTATTTGCAAAAAACACAAGTTGTTTGCCTGGAGTCACTGCATCTACAATATGTTCAGAGAGAAGTCATGTGACCCAGTTTGTAGGTGACAAAAGTTGCCAGGTAAAATATAACTGGTATGAGAATGATTATGACCTAAGACATGATGGGTGGCAGAATCGAAACAAGGGTGGCGAGGCAAAAATCAACATTAGGAGCAACGCATGCCCTTTTTATACTTTTCACAAGTGGTGTGATGAGATTCTCACTAGAAAGTGGTGAGTTGCCAATTGCTAACTGGAGATTATTCATTGCTAAATGCCTTGTTAAAAGTCCAATTCACATTATTATTCAGCCTCCCATATTCTCAACAAGCTTGACATCTAGAAAACTCAACATGGAAACCAGAGCATGCACATGTCTGCCACTTGCTCCCACTGACCTCTGTGTTGGACACAGGGCAGCATCATCACAGGGTTTACTTCACAGGCACTGGACACACATTCCATATGTACAGTGACATCCTATGTTTGTGTAAAGATTTGTATCTCGGGTGCCAGATGCCGTTGTTGTTCCTCCTGAGCTCTTCCTCAGAACAGCAGCACTTCGCAGGAGGCTCCAAAGCACTGAAGACATCAACTAGTCGGTGGACGAAACATCTGCAAATCAATTTGCCAGCTCAGGAAATACACCAAAACTATGGCAGTGACATCCAACATGTGCCAAATTCTAAACATCTTCATGGCACATCTCCAATCCACTTACAGGATGTTTCAGCACTTCAGTGTTGCACTTTGGGTTGCAACTGGAACAATCCATGCACTGCTGCAACTATCCATGCAATGCTGCAACTATCCTTGTAATGCTATAGCTATCCTTGTAATGCTGCAACTATCCTTCCAATGCTGTGGCTATCCTTGCAATGCTGCAACTATCCTTGCAATGCTGTAGCTATTCTTGCAATACTGTGACTATCCTTGTAATGCTGTGGTTATCCTTGTAATGCTGTGGCTATCCTTGCAATGCTGTGGATATCCTTGTAATGCTGCAACTATCCTTGTAATGCTGTGACTCTTCTTGCAATGCTGTGGCTATCCTTGCAATGCTGTGACTATCCTTGTAATGCTGTAGATATCCTTGCAATACTGTGACTATCCTTGTAATGCTGTGGTTATCCTTGCAATGCTGTGGCTATCCTTGTAATGCTGCAACTATCCTTGCAATGCTGTGGCTACCCTTGTAATGCTGCAACTATCCTTCCAATGCTGTGGCTATCCTTGCAATGCTGCAACTATCCTTGCAATGCTGTAGCTATTCTTGCAATACTGTGACTATCCTTGTAATGCTGTGGTTATCCTTGTAATGCTGTGGCTATCCTTGCAATGCTGTGGATATCCTTGTAATGCTGCAACTATCCTTGTAATGCTGTGACTCTTCTTGCAATGCTGTGGCTATCCTTGCAATGCTGTGACTATCCTTGTAATGCTGTAGATATCCTTGCAATACTGTGACTATCCTTGTAATGCTGTGGTTATCCTTGCAATGCTGTGGCTATCCTTGTAATGCTGCAACTATCCTTGCAATGCTGTGGCTACCCTTGTAATGCTGTGACTATTCTTGCAATGCTGTGGCTATCCTTGCAATGCTGTGACTATCCTTGTAATGCTGCAACTAATCTTGCAATGCTGTGGCTACCCTTGTAATGCTGTGACTATTCTTGCAATGCTGTAGCTATCCTTGCAAGGCTGTGGCTATCCTTGCAACGCTGTGACTATCCTTGTAATGCTGCAACTATCCTTGCACTGCTGCAACTGTCCTTGTAATGCTGTAGCTGTCCTTGCAATGCTGTGACTATCCTTGTAATCTGTGACTATCCTTGTAATGCTGTGGCTATCCTTGTAATGCTGGGACAATCCTTGCAATGCTGTGGCTATCCTTGTAATGCTGTGACTATTCTTGCAATGCTGTGACCATCCTTGTAATGCTGTGACTATCCTTGTAACGCTGCAACTATCCTTGCACTGCCGTAACTATCCTTGCAATGCTGCAACTATCCTTGTAATGCTGTAGCTATCCTTGCAATGCTTTGACTATCCTTGCAATGCTGTGGCTATCCTTGCAATGCTGTGGCTATCCTTGTAATGCTGCAACAATCCTTGCAATGCTGTGGCTATCCTTGTAATGCTGTGACTATCCTTGCAATGCTGTGGCTATCCTTGCAATACTGTGACTATCCTTGCACTGCTGCAACTGTCCTTGTAATGCTGTAGCTATCCTTGCAATGCTGTGGCTATCCTTGCAATGCTGTGACTATCCTTGTAATGCTGTGGCTATCCTTGCAATGCTGTGGCTATCCTTGTAATGCTGCAACGATCCTTGCAATGCTGTGGCTATCCTTGCAATGCTGTGACTATCCTTGTAATGCTGCAACTATCCTTGTAATGTTGTGGTTATCCTTGCAATGCTGTGGCTATCCTTGTAATGCTGCAACGATCCTTGCAATGCTGTGACTATCCTTATAATGCTGTGACTATCCTTGTAATGCTGTGGCTATCCTTGTAATGCTGTGACTATCGTTGCACTGCTGCAACTATCCTTGTAATGCCGCAACTATCCTTGTAATGCTGTGACTATCCTTGTAATGTTGTGACTATCCTTGCACGGCTGCGACCATCCTTGCAATGCTTTGCCTATCCTTGTAATGCTGCAACTATCCTTGCAATGCTGTGGTTATCCTTGCAGTGCTGTGACTATCCTTGCACTGCTGAACTATCCTTGCAATGCTGTTGACTGTCTTTGTAATGCTGTGATTATCGTTGCACTGTTGCAACTTTCCTTATAATGCTGTGGCTATCCTTGCAGTGCTGTGACTATCCTTGTAATGCTGTGACTATCCTTGCAATGCTGTTGACTGTCTTTGTAAAGCTGTGATTATCGTTGCACTGCTGCAACCATCCTTATAATGCTGTGGCTATCCTTGTAATGCTGTGACTATCCTTGTAACGCTGTGATTATCGTTGCACTGCTGCAACTTTCCTTATAATGCTGTGGCTATCCTTGCAGTGCTGTGACTATCCTTGTAATGCTGCGACTATCCTTGTGATGCTGCGACTATCCTGGTAATGCTGTGACTATCCTTGTAATGCTGAAACTATCCTTCCACTGCTGCAACTATCCTTGCAATGCTGTGACTATCCTTGCAATGCTGTGGCTATCCTGGTAATGCTGTGACTATCCTTGTAATGCTGTGACTATTGTTGCACTGCTGCAACTATGCTTGTAATGCCGCAACTATCCTTGCAATGCTACAACTGTCCTTGTAATGCTGTGACTGTCGTTACAATGCTGCAACTATCCTTGCAATGCTGCAACTATCCTTGTAATGCTGCGACTATCCTTGTAATGCTGTGACTATCCTTGTAATGCTGTGACTATCCTTGCAATGCTACAACTGTCCTTGTAATGCTGTGACTATCGTTACAATGCTGCAACTATCCTTGCACTGCTGAAACTATCCTTGCAATGCTGCAACTATCCTTGTAATGCTGTGACTATCGTTACAATGCTGCAACTATCCTTGTAATGCTGTGACTATCGTTACAATGCTGCAACTATCCTTGCACTGCTGAAACTATCCTTGCAATGCTGCAACTATCCTTGTAATGCTGTGACTATCGTTACAATGCTGCAACTATCCTTGCACTGCTGCAACTATCCCTTGTAATGCTGTGACGATCCTTGTAATGTTGCAGCAAGAACATCGTGCTTGAGGACACAAAATCAGCTCATGGACTGGACTAGGATGCATTTCTGGATCCCTCTTTACCGTTATAAGGCTCACTCCGTCTGAGCCTACCTGATGCTCACAACATCCCTGCCATGCATTGCCTGTTCTTGTGTTTTGTGCTTTGTCTTCATGCCATGTCACTTAGCAGAAATTCAAAGCAGGAAGCTTGTCATGGTTGACAGCAGGCTTCAATCAGGTCAAGGGGGATAGCCTTTGATAGTTGTTCCGGATACAGTAAGTCAAGGGCAGCCTCTGATACTAATCCAAGGCTTGATATGGGTTGTCACAATTAGAATTCTCTCTGCATTGATGGATAGCCAGCACCTTTCTAGAGTCTTTCTGCCCTTTTCTGGGCTGTTTTCTTCCTAGAATAAGACAGTCAGGTAGCCCAGACAATGAAAGTGGATGACACAACTGTTACTTCTTGTACAGAAAGAGAAGTAGCTGCATCCAATGAGCAGGCCGTGCAGAGGGCATACAGGTCTGGGATTGCAGTGGGTGACAGCAAAGGAATATTGCAGGCAATAGTGAGAGTCCTAGTGGATGAGTCTTGTTGGGTCGTAGGTACAGTAGGAGAGACTTAATGAATATGAAGTCTTGGTAGAAGATGGTGGCACTTAATCTGGCAGAGTGAAGGACATTGACCTTCTTCCCACATTGCTGTTCATTCCTCCATATGGCTGAGACAGCTTTAACCTGGGTGGCAAACGCAAACCATGATGCCATGCTCTGGTGCCCCTCAGAGAGCAGGAAATCCTGCATCAGTATTGTGCCATCCAACAGGACCTCTTGCGGCAAAGCAGAATGCCAATTCCCCCCATCTGTCAAGTCCAGAGCAAATGTCAGCAATCACATCGGGCAACACTGGGTTGACAGTGTTTGTCTGGTTGCTCCACAGGCTTTCAACGATGGTGCAGATGCACATCTCTATGACTCTATGATTCTATGTGTCGTGGTGATAAACTCTTGACGTACCTCGGACTTAGCCAAACAAGATGTAAGACTCAGCTCACTGGATTTGAAAGCAGGCAAAGACATAACCTACCTGCTGCAATCTTTGACCTCTCACCTCTCTAAAAGTCTGATTGTAGGTTCACCGAATCACAGAATTGTTACAGTGTGGAAGGAACCCATTCAGCTCACTGTTCTAATGAGCATTATGACTAAGTGTCATTCTCGTGCTTTTTCCCAATAAACCCGCATTTACTTCTATTCAAATAAACATCTAATACCCTCTTCAATGCCTCAAATTAATCTGTTTGATGAAACTGCTTGAGCAGTCCAAAAAAAATTGCTTATACATTTGACAAAGGTGACCTATTTGGGCCATACTGTGTGACAAGGCTAAGTAGCATCTAGAAAAACAAAAGTACAAGCTGTTTTGACTTTTCCAGTATCTTAAAGAAAATTTGAATTTTTACATTATGTTGACATAAGTAAATCCTATTGTAATTTTGTTCTGAACTCCTGCACTGTTGTTACACCTTTAACAAACTTGTTGAAAGAAAAACAAAAAAAACTTGAATGAACACAACAGTGTCAAATTGACTTTGAAAATTTGGATGTTGTACTGACAACAGCATCAGTTTTAGACGATCAAATTATGCAAAGTCATTCAAACTGACTGTGACTGCCAGTGACATTAGTGTGGGGTTCTGCTTTGCTTCAGGATAGTACGAGATGGCCTGTGAGCTAATTTTCAAAGAAACTGATTGCATAACAGCAAAAATATTCAACTGTTGAAAAATACACTGAGTCCTGTGCTGGCTCTACATTAGCAGCAATGTGGAAGAAAGTGTTATTTATATGAACCACAATCCTTTGATTTTCCTACAAAAGTGTCAGGACAAGACCTTATAATCATTTCAATAGAACTTAAATCTCCAAGTGTGCAATTTGAAAATCATGTGTCTGGAAAAAAAAATGTCATCACGGATGCTTTACTGGGAGTGCACATGTTAGAGACTATGTGATGTGGAAAAAGATTATTGCAATGTAACTCAGCATATAATTAATGTTAACATGTATATATTATTAGAATGTCATAGAATTAGTGGTAAGATAATAATGAAAATGCCTCTTTAAGGTACGTTTTTATTCTTCTTTAGGAGAAAGCATAATGTAACCTGTGTGATTTATGTCTTTTTAAATATAATTTCATTAATAAACTTCTGTTTGTTTTGATATGCAAACAGTCTGGGTGGAACAAAGAAGCAATAAGGAGTGGAAAACAATAGTTGGAGTTGTTTAGAGACCCCCAAACAATAGAGTCATAGAGTGATGGAGATGTACAGCATGGAAACAGACCCTTCAGTCCAGCTTGTCCATGCTGACCAGATGTACTAAATTAATCTAGTCCCATTTGCTGGCACTTGGCCCTTTTCCCTCTAAACCCTTCCTATTCATATACCCATCCACATGCCTTTTAACTGTTGTAATTGTATCAGCCTCCACCACTTCTTTCAGCAGCTTATTCCACATATGCAGCACTGTCTGCGTGAAAATTACCCCTTAGGTCCCTTTTAAATCTTTCCCCTCTCATCCTAAACTTATGCCCTCTAGTTCTGGACTACACCATCCCAGGGAAAAGACTTAGTGGTGATGTAGGAGATGGCACAAACAGGAAATTTGAGATGAATGCAACAAGAGTACTGCCATAATCATGGATGATTATACCTTACATATAGACTGGGCAAACCACATTAGTGATACACACTGTCATGGAGTAATTCCTAAGTGAATACATGTGTGATTTTTAGACCAGTAAATTGAGGAACTAACTATGGAATAGGCTATCCTAGATATGATATTATGAAATGAGAAATGATCAATTTATTATTTTGTTCAGAGAGGATCTTTAGGAAAACGTGACCACAGAATGACAGAATTCCTCATGGGGATATAAAGTCAAGAAGTCCAATCTAAAACTGGGGTCCTAAATCTAAATAAACTACAAATGTATGAGGCATGCATTGGCTACAATAGACTGGGTAACTTAATTAAAAGGCATGACACTGGATGAGCAACTGTTAATATTTAAGGAATGAATGCATATTTTACCAGACAGGCCCTGGGATGTCAGGTTTGTTGTTATGAAGAGAGACTAAGTCAACTTGACCTGTTTTCACTGGAGTTTGAGGAGGTCTCATTGAAACGTATAAAATTCTGACGGGGTAGAGAGACTGTGGTTGCAGGAATGATGTATTCCTTAGCAGGAAAGTCGAGAACAAAGGGTCACTGTCTTAAGAGATGTGGTAGGTCATTTTGAAGTGAGATAAAGAAAAGTGTCTCCACTCAGAGAGTGGTGAGCCTGTCGAGTTATGTACCATAAAAGGCTGTGGAGATGAAGTTACTGAATATATCTAAGAAAGAAATAGATTGTTAGAAACTAAAGTCATCTAGTGATATGGGGTCAGAGTGGGAGTACATCATTGAGATAAAGGATCAGTTATAATTATATTGCAGAGGGCTCGATGAGCTAAATAGCTTACTCCTGCTCTTATTTTCTTTATATGTATAATGTCTCAACTTACATGGTCTAAACGTTTTAATGGACGTTTTTTTCCTTTCAACAGTAAAGATTCGACAAAACATAACTGATGAAAGATGATTAGCGATAAAAAAATGTAGAATTGAGGTTAAAATCAGATTGAACATTATCTTATTGAATTGTAAAGCCAGCTCAAAGGGCTGAGTGGCTTTCACTTGTTCCTTGTTCCCTGTTGCCATGTAACTATGATATAGGTTATAATGAAAAGTTTGATTCACTTAAAATTGCTTCACTTGAGTTGCACCTTTCATGAATTCAACCACAATTTTACATGACAAATTACTGTATTACAATATTAATTTGATTTTACAAGGCACAGTTGAAGATTATTCAAGGTAAATCATATAAATACACTTATAAGCATAATTATTGCAACAGTACATTCTTATTTGAATAGTCAAATCTATTAGAGCATATTTTTAATCTTCTAGTTTTCTGTTTTTATTTAGCAATGCGCATGTATTTGCATTATCTCACTCACTAGATCATGACCACATTTTGTTTTTATTCATACTGAAAATACAAAACATGTGTGGGCATGTTCTTCCTCTTTGAACACAATTTTAGCCCTTTGTTGTATAGTTATTTTTCCAATTATTTTTCAGGGAAACTTCCATTGAATTTTTCATTGAGTATTTAAGTATTGCACAAGAGAGACACATTTTATCCAAAGTTTTCATCTTGCACTCATCAGAACATTCACAATATGGGATCAGTATTTTATTCTGTAAGAGAAGATAGTTCTGAACGGTTGGCAAGTTGATTCTGATAGGCAGAGGCATTGCCATGGGGAATGCACTCATTAGATGATGATTGACAGTTAGTTTAAATTTGGACAAGACATTGCCTTGAGTAATGAATTAGAGAATGCTGTCACGCCAACTTTGTTAAAATAAAATAGTGCAATATGTTTACATTTTGCTCCTGTCTGCAGTGAACAGGCTCCCGTCTATCAATGAGTTTCAAGAAGATTTGTAGCTCAGGTTGAAGTTCTGGATGCAAGTTTGTTCGCTGAGCTGGAAGGTTTGTTTTCAGATGTTTTGTCACCATACTAGGTAGCATTATCAGTGAGCTTCTGGTGAAGCACTGGTGTTAGTGACCCACTTTCTATTTTCGTGCTTAGGCTTCCTTGGGTTGGTGATGTCATTTCCTGTTGTGATGCCATTTCCTGTTCTTTTTCTCAGAGGATGGTAGATGGGATCCAGTTCGATGTGTTTGTTGGAAGAGTTCTGGTTGGAATGCCATGTTTCTAGAAATTCTCCATCCTCAGACAAGCCAAACAGAGACACTCACGAGAATTCCTAGAAGCATGGCATTCCAACCAGAACTCTATCAACAAACACATCGATCTGGTCCCTATCTGCCACCCTCTGAGAAAAAGGACCGGAAATGACATCACCACTGGAAATGACATCACCAACCCAAGGAAACCTAAACACACAAATAGAAAGTGGGTTACTAACACCAGTGCTTCACCAGAGACTCACTGATGATGTTATCTATTGTGTGGCAAAACATCTGAAAATGAACCTTCCAGCTCAATGAGCAAACTTACATCCAGAACCTATGTATTAATTTATTTAACTTCCAATACATGCAATTGTGCCAGACTGTGAACTTGGCTAACAACATTAACCTGGTTGTCAGCATATTTCTTAGCATATTCACAACTTCTTAGCAAATGTTGTCTAATCACAGAATCCTATCTCATGTTGAACAATGTATTTTGAAGTTTTCAAAAGTGAGCTAATTGAGTACAGTCAGTAACGTGCCTGCTGCAAACAGTCTTTGGAACATATACTCGCATCACACTCATCCTTAAGTTCATTTAACACAGAACTCATTTGTGTAATAGGCAGCATCCTGTCAGTGAAGGGCACCACTCACTGCATAGTAGTTATGTGAAACAGTTCACTGATTGCTCAAATTTATGATATCCTTTACTCTTCCATAGCAATCTGAGGTAGACTAGGCACACTTAAGGATGAAAAGTGGCAGCTAATTAGGCCTGTCTGTGACTTCATGTGATATTTGTCATAAGATGATCTGGATAGCCATTATTATTGTTAACGTCATTATTATCGTTGTAATTATCTAGCCATTTTTAGCAATGTCCACTTTTTATTGGGAAAGCTTCTTCAAATAAACATAGCTGGAAGGTCCCAAAGCTTTTTGTTTGATAGCCACTGAGGTAAGAACGTTTCTAAGATAAATCAATGAGGAGCTGGTGTGACCAAGTGGGTAGGTAAGGGGTTAGGGTTTCAGGTGGATGAGTAGGTAGGATACCAGCAAGTGGTTGAGGAGGTATTTTGATAACTAAGTGGGCAGGATGGCAGATAGATTGATGAGAGGCTAGGGTGGAAGGTAATAGGTTGAGGAGATAACAAAGCAGGTAAATTGTTGAGGGGTAGTGTGGGGTTGTGTAAAATGTATAAAAGTGACCAATGGCGCATAGGTATTGAGAAAGAGTAGTAAATAAGGGGTTAGGAGTTAGGGTAGCAAGAAGGTGGAAAGTTAGATACATGGGCAAGGAGATTCAGGTGGCAGTTATGTGGATCCAGTGTTGGGATCAGTGAGAGTATTGGAGGGGGCAGTATCAATGTGAGTGACTGCGACTCTGTAAGTATATTTAGCTAGGAGTTCAAGCAGGCTTTAATGTTAATCTTTCTTTCACTTTTCCGGTCTAAATATTAAAGTATGTAAATCAGAGACCTCAAAAGTCTTTCACTCCACCTCAAAGTTCAGGATTTGTTTTTAGGATTCCAGATGTTAGGTAATTGTACACCAGATGTTTAATCTTCCTTGGCTCGTACCACACAGTCAGTGCGTCAGAACCTCCAAGGGATCTCAACACATATCTTCCAGCGTACAGTCAGCCTCTAGTTATCCAGAGACTGAGAGGTCTGAATAGTCAATTTATAAATAATTATAGGTGTAACATTTTACGCACAGCTATACATGCAACTGAAGCATCAAATGTCAGCAATTCAATGAGTCTGCTGTTGTGTGTAAGCCCCTGCCTAGTCCACTATTTTTGCACTTTACTTTAAAGATTGCGTGTGTGTGATTTTACCTAAACTATGCATCAGCCTCATTGAAATATTATTGATGGTCATGAGGAAGCCTGTATTATTCCAATCTCTATGCTTTAAAAGTAAAATGTATTTAATTGTATCCTTATGTAAACTGAAGGAGGTTTTTGCTTCTTGGCATTCAGTAGTTATCATTACAGTTTTAGAGTTTGTGTAAGTCACTGCAGTGTATTTACGACTCTGACTTTTGATCTAGTAGAGATTGCCGAATGGGATAGTAAAAGGGATGACATAGCTGTTAAGAGACACTAAATATATATAGGCTAAATATGCTATGCCACCCATCACATAGGGTTGATTACAGCTGCTTGGTTAAAAACAACTTTAAAACTTCATTGTGAACTAATTACAGAATTATGTTGTCCACTGGAAGAAGTTTTGTAAACAAATTCAAAGGGATGGATGTCAAAGTGAACAAATGTTTTCCAGGTGAGTGCAGGGGATCTCAATATCAAATAATGCAATACCCAAAGATGCATCTGACAGAGGACTAATATTTTGTTTATGAGGACTATCCACTTCCTCTGTATTTCCTCTGACATCTTAGCACCAGATTTTTACTTTCCCTAAAGCATAAAGGATGATGGATATAATTTAGACCGTGACCATTTCAGCACCTAACCCACTTAGCAATGACATAGATGAATAGATACTTCAGTGGCTGGTCTGTAACTGCCTACACTTGTACAAGACAATTACGGATGATTTTCAGGCAGCAGCCACAATATGTGTGTTTCATGTCAGACTTCTCTGTCAAGCCTGTTTGAAGATGAACATCTGGGAGTACAGTTTCTCAGACATCAAAAATATTCTCTTCAATTTTAACAAATGATACCCCACAGCAGCTCAGGACATAAGCAGATTTCAGGCACGATTGGCTAAAATAAAGATAGAAAGCAGAGAGTTAGAGAAAAGGATAGTTATTCAGATCAGAGAAATGCAGACAGTGATGTTCTATAAGGATTAGCACTAGAACCATTGTTATTTATAAATTATAATACTGAATTAAACTGAATACCAACATTTACCAGTTATACTAAACCTTAGGATGTAACTAACTCAGAGGAAGAAATACAACAAAAGAAATCCATAAAACAAAAAATCAGTTTGAACAGTTAGGTTTAAATGCATGTATTAACATACATGAGATTTGGTTAAAATAGCCAGAAATATTTACAAAGTAGAGAATATTTTTTTAAATACCGAATGAGATAGGGAGCTATAGATCTAGAAAGACAAGTAAACAAATTGTTTACAGCAGCTTGGAACAAAGCAAATAAAACATCTCACCCAGCACTGGGATTTATTTCTAGAGATATTGAAATCATAGGTTACATATGTAAAAGCTATGCAGAATCGAAAGTAAGTTACATTAAAGTTGGATAGCACCTTTGTCAGGCTTTAGTTCAAGTATTATGGATCATTCTTGTGCTGGATTTTCACTACTCCATCTGCTTCAGGTTGATGTTCCTGGCAATTTTTGCCAGCACAGGTTAAGGGTGCAGATGGCAAACCAAAAACAGTTTGCTTGCCCTTGCCTGCTCCAATCAGAGGGATAAGTATTTCAATTTTTTTGCAATTTTCATGGAGTCAGACCAATTTAGTGCAGAAGAAATGGTTCATGACTCCTCTGAGATGAACTAAGAAGAAAATCTGGTTTGCAGCAGGTAATCAAAGCAAAATCAGACAGTCATATACCCTTTGGAAAACATTCCTCTTCTTACTATCTCACAAAACTGTCAATACAAAATAACCAGTTAAGGTCACACTGAAAGAGCTTTAGCTCTGACCAAATAAACACACAGGTATAGCAAAACCACTTCAAAGAACTGTTATGTTATTAAAAGGTCATAAAACTGCTAATCAAAAAACAAGCATCTATTCCCTTTGCCACTGTGTAAATAACTCTTTTTTGTATGCCCACGCAAATGGCTCATTGTTTTCATCATTCACCTGCTCAACTGAATGTTGGCAATGAGGCCATCTGGCAAAAAATGTCAGGCCATCTCATCATCCTGCTTCTGTTGATATAGTTGTCACACAGAGGGCCCAGCAAGGGAAGTGAAGGTGGAGATATCCAGGCTGCACAGGCCAGGGAGATGCTCCCCATGAGGGGCAGACTATTGGGGGAAAGGGGATCCATGAAGGTGGTATCTCCAATTTTTCACCTAAGGCCCAAGCCTGCATGCCGACTGTCCCTTCTAGCTTTCACTAACCTCCTGCAGTGGCCATTAAATTGTGGTTATAGGATCATAAAACCGTAATATATAGGATTAGAATTAGGCCATTCAGCCCATTGAGTCTGGTCTTCCATTCCATCATGGCTGATATGTTTCTCAACCCCATCCTTCTGCCATCTCTCTGTAACTCTTGATCCCCTTACTAATCAAGAACTTATCTATCTTTGTCTTAAATGCACTCAATGACTTGACCTCCACAGCCCTCTGTGACATTGAGTTCCACAGAATCAATCACTAGCTGAAGAAATTTCTCCTCATCTCAGTTCTAAAGGGTCACTCTAAGGCTGTGCCCTCAGGTCCTAGTCTCTCCCACAAGGAGAAACATCTTCTCATGTCCATACTATCCAGGCCTCTTAGTATCCTGCAAGTTTTAATCAGGTAACCTTCCTTATCCTTCTACACTTCATCGAGTACAGATTCCTCCTAAACTGCTCCTCATATAAAAATCCCTTCATCCCCTGAATCATTCTTGTAAACCTGCTCTGGACCCCCTCCAGTGCAAACACATCCTTCCTTAGATGCGCAGTCCAAAACTGCTCACAATATTTCAAATTCAGTCTGACCAGAGCCTTACACAGCCTCAGCAGTACATCTTTACTTTTATTTCTCACCCTCTTGAATGAATGGCAACATTTTATTTGCCTTTCTAACTGCCACTGCATGTTAATCTTAAAAGAATCCTGAACTAGGACTCCCAAGTCCCTTTGCTTTTTGGATTTCCAAAGCCTTTCACCATTTAGAAAATAGTCTACACCTCTATTCTTCCTACTAAAAAGTACAACCACGTCGTATTTCATCGGCCACTGCTTTGGCCACTTGCCTTTCATGTCCAAGTCTTCCTGCAGCCTCCCTGCTTTCTCAACACGACCTGTCCCTCCACCCTTTTTCTTGTCATCTGCAAATTTAGCACTATATCATCAGTACCTTTGTCTGGATTGTTAATGTTATCATGAATAGTTGTGGGCCCAGACTGACCCCTGTGAGACTCCACTAGTGACCAGATGGTATCCTGAGAAAGACCTCTTTATCCCTACTTTCTTCCTTCTGCCAGTCAGCCAATCATCTATCCAAGCAAATACCTTTCCCTAATAGCATAGGCTCTTACTTTATTTAGCAGCCTCCTTTTTCTTTTCAAAGGCCTTCTTGAAATCCAAATAGATCACAACCACTTGCTTTTCTTTATCCAAATTGCTTGTTATCTTCTCAAAGAATTCTAACAGATGTGTCAGGCATGGCCTTCCTTTGATGAAGCTATGCTGATTCGGCCCTATCTTACCATACATTTCCAAGCACTCCGAAATCTCGTCCTTAATAACAGGCTTCTAAATCCGTCTGAGGTCAGGCTAACCGGCCTATAGTTTCCTATCTTCTGCCTCCCTCCCTACTCAGCAAGGATGTTACATTAGTCATTTTCCAGCCCTTCCTGACACCAGTGATTCCTGAAAGATCAGCTCTGCAATCTCCTCAGCTAGTGCCTTCAGAACTCTGGAGTGTAACCCACCCAGTTCAAGTATTTTATCTGCTTTGAGACTTTTCAGCTCCACCAGAACCTTCTCCTTATTGATGGCCAAACTCACTTGCTTCTGTCCCCCGACTCTCTTGAAGTTCTGGTACATTGTTAGTATCTGCCACTTTGAAAACTGATGCATAGTACCTATTCAGTCCCTCCACCATTTCTTTATTCCTCATTACTACTTCTCCAGTCTCACTTTGTAGCGCTCCAATGTTTCCTTCACCTCTCTGTTATATTTTCAATATCTTAAAAAAATTCTTGCAATCTTCTCTTATATTACTAGCTAGCTTATGAGAGTTTTATCTTCTCCCACCCCACTTTTTTTAGTTATCCTTTGATATTTTTTAAAGACCTTCCAATTCTCTGGCTTCCCACTCATCATTGTACGCCTTTATTTAAATTTTTTTTAAAAATTCTTTTGTTTTGATGCTGTCCCTGACTTCCCATGTAATCCACAATTGCCTCATCCTCCCCGTAACATGTTTCTCTATCCTTGGGATGAATTTCTGCTGTGCCTCCCAAATTATCCCAAGAAACACCTACCACTGCTGCCCTACCGTCTTCCCTGCTAGGCTCCCCCTCTAACCAACTCTGGCCAGCTCCTCCCTCATGTTTTTGCAGTTACCTATACTCAATTGTAATACTTTTATGTCTGATTCTCCCTCTCAAACCATAGGGTGAATTCTGTCATATTGTGGTTACGTCCCCTCGGGGCTCCTTCAACTTAAGCTCGATAATCAAGTCTGTCTCATTACACATCACTAAATCCAGAATTGCCTGTTCCCTAAGGGACTCTACCACAGCTGTTGCAAAAAAACTTCTCGTAGACATTCCACAAATTCCTTTTCTTGAGATCTGTTACCAACCTGATTTTCCCACTCTAGCTGCATATCAAAGTCCCCCATGATTATTGTAATAATGTTTTTCTTATATGCCTTTTCTATATCCTGATTTATTTTCTTTCCCTCATCCTGCTAGAAGGTTTGTACACATTCTATCATGCTCCCTTTACCTTTGCACTTCCTCTACCCTACTCTATATCAACTCTTGCTATTGACTTAATTCCATTTTGTACTAGCAAGGCAACTGTGCCCATTGTGGCCCACTTGCCTGTCTTTTCAGTAGGTTGCATATCCTTGGATATTTAACTCCAAGCTGAGCTCCTGCAGCCATGACTCTGTGATGCCTGCAACATCATCCCTACCAATTTCAATAGGCACTAAAGTTCATTTATCTTGTTTCATACACTGCATGCACTTAAACCAAACACTCCCACTTCTCGCAAAGTCCTCCTTATTAACATAGAACACTTTTTCTAAAATTGGAAGAGTTGACCCACAAGCCAGTCAGCCAATAGTTTGACATTATCATATTCGGGTAACATTTTAGGCTCCTCAATTACCATTTTTGAGCAATATGTGTCTGCTGCCCAATAGAAGTGGCAGTGTAGTGCTATACATTAGAAGATAAACCATCATGCTTTGACATTCTGTAGAGCATTTCTATCGCTGAAGTGCCTCTATCAACATCCTGGGCTTACCATTGACCATAAACTATACAGTGCTAGCCATATACATACTGAAAGCATGAGGGATTCTGTAGGAAGGCTGTCTGTTGGATCCCTACCAGCTCAAATACTGACACCTTTGTGGAAATGTTAGCCTTTGAAACAGTGGGGGCACAATCTGGTGAGCACCTCAATGAGACAGCTCTGCAGATGGCCGAGGAAGTAATGCTTCAGCCAATTGGCATTTGGAGGACTGCCAGAGACCAGGCTTTTGGCAATTCTCAAAATGCACAGACAGCAACAGGAACAGCAGACAGGTATATGGGAGGCAATGGCCTTTGAAATAATTATATAGAGGCCAGTATCCTATCACCAAGTCATCCTTTACTTGCGCATGGAGAGTCCTTTATGGTGATCCACCTCCCTCAGAGCCAGCTCTCGGAATGAACAGAACCTCTGACATTCCTGTTTATAGTCACCGCTCCCTGTTGGCACCAGATTGACATTCCAACCAAGGAACTCATTCTATGGAGGTCCACTTGGCTGACCACATTAAAATCACTACATCCCTGCTCCTCTACATCTGAGGACGTGGGCTGGTTTTGTTTCATAGCTCCTCCTTGGGTGTTTTAGCACTGGGTCAGGTCCTTGCAACTCTGCTACTGGGTCTAACCTGGAGCATCTCGGAAGAAAATTATTCTCCTTTTCAGGTGGCAAAGGCATTTTGTTGGAAACATTCATCATGTCCATCTCAGATTCTGAGGTGTCTGCAATGGCTTGTGGAGAGAATGGACCCACAAAACAGTCAGAACGCAGTCGGGGAGCTAGGCACATTTTGCTCCTGCACCATTTGTGAGTTTGCAGCCTTCATCTGCTCCACATACTTGTTCAGGACTGTTAGACCTACCCAAAACTGTATACATCACTGGACCTGACCTCAATCGTCCACGCCTCTTACCCATGCAGGGCCATTCCCATGGTTCCTATACCAAATTTTGTGCCCTGAAGTAAACTATTTCTGTTGCTTAGCTGAGTCTTGTGTCTGGCATTGGTGTTCCTGATGCCATTTCACCCTCCCCCCAGATCTAGGAAGAGCAGATTTAACTTTGTGCAGAGTCTTCTTCCCATTAGCAACTCTGCTGGACCTATCCCTTGGTTGCATGAGGAGTAGTCCCATAATCGAATAGGTACCAGGACAATTTGGTATCTAGTGAAGCTGTAGGCTATTTCTTTAAGCCTGCATTCAAAGTTTGGACTGCTCTTTCTGCCAGATCAGAGGTTGATGGATGGTGTGGAGTTGTCCTTATATGTTGAATACCATATGATTTTAGGAAATACTCAAATTCCCTGCTGGTAAACGATGGCCTGTTATCTGTGACCAACACTTCCAAGAGCCTGTGTGTATTGCAAAAGATGCGTGCAGTTTGTCTCAGCATCCCAGTGTTTGACGAATGAACTCTAAGCACATCCAACCATTTTCAGTGGGCGTCCACATTGACTCAGAGCATTGAGCCCATGAAAGGACCTGCATAGTCGATGTGTTACTGAGTCCATTCCCATGAATGTGGGGGTGTTGCTGGCAGTAATGTTTGTCCTTGTTGGTTCTCCAGGCACTGCCCATTAGTGTGGCTATGTCTGCATCCAAACCTGGCCACCAGACATAACCTCTCACCAACTTCTGCATTTTGGAAACCCCGGATGATGCTGGTAGAGTTCAGCCACTATCTGGTGGCAACCTTTGCTCAGGGCAATCACTCTTGCTCCCCATAATAATATCCTGTCCTCTACTATGATTTGGTCTTTCTGGGAGGCATCATGTGTCAAGGTTTTAATTCTGGTTGTGATGGTTTTATGGTTTCCCCTGTTACCACCACAGTTCTGCTGGAACTAGATCTTTCTGTGCCCGAAGTCTGATATTGTCAGCTATGACCAGAATTGTGCTCAGAAAATTTGAAACCCATTACGGATCTTCCAATTTTAGTATCACCGCTGGTGTACCTGCTAGCGGGAGGTGGCTTAAGGCATTCACGTTTACTATTTGGCCTCTCAGACTGTGTTCCGACTCATAATTATAGGCACTCAATGTTAGAGCCCACCGATGAATTTGACCTGAAGCTATGGGTGTCACTGCCTTGTCCTGTTTAAGTAAATCTAGTAGAGGTTTGAAGTCCTATTGTTATCACCCAGCGGCTGCAAGGAAGCAGCTATACTATAATGACCCAGCTTCCCACAGCATGTGATCATCTGACTACCTTCATTGGTTAGGTGATCAGCTGCCATGGAAAGTCAGGTCCAGTACCTACACAGGACTAAAGGCATGGTGTCAGGGGGATGATGGCTTAAAAACACTCCAGATGCCTCATCCTCACAAGGAGAGCCAGAGGAGGTACCACAGAGAGGTTACTCAGAAGTCTCCTCTCATGATACTCCAGAAGTAATCTGGTCTTCCAGCTCATTTGACCCACACCCCCTCTGATCCTTAGAAATTGAAGTCCAAGGAGAGTTCACATGCATCTCACAAGAAGAACTTCTGTATGTCTGGGCCATCCAGATACAAATGCCTGGGGTAATCCAATCAAATCTCCAGGACTTGCCACATTGGGATGCACTGCCGAGCAGGCTGTCTCTCCACCCTAGCTGTGGAACCAGGGATTACACTAAGACACAGTGAGATGGAGAGAAAGAAAAATATCTATTGAGGGCACTTTGGTGGCACGGGGGCAACTTTCATGTTTGTGTAGTTTTCATAATACAGGACAAGGTAAATACATACTTTGAGAAAAATAAATTAACATTAGACAGTCAACATGGCTTTGTCAAGGGCAGGCCATGGCTGACATTTAATTGAGTTCTTTGATGAAGTGTCACAGACAGTGAATGATGGTAATGTTATTGATGGTTTTTTTGATCTTTCAGCAGGTATTTGATATCATGCTACATGGCAGGTTGGTTTGCAAATTAGAAATGTTTAGGATTATGAGCAGCAAGGCAAGCTACCTGGTTGTGTGACTTCACTATTTGGCAAGACATGGATGCTGCAAGCATGCAGGGAGGCACTAAGTGAGTAAGCATTGAAAGAGCAATGGAACATCTCTGTGAGGTGGGTAGCCATCCCTTGTGCACAAAATGCCCTTGCAACAATGTTTCAATTCTAGATGCTGGTATGCACTGCAAGTCTGGTTCCTGAGCAGTTTGCAACTGGATTGGAGGGGTGTCATCATGACCATGAGGGGTTGACAATGTCTGTAAATAAGGGATGGATATCATTGGTCCCTGTGGATCATGCCCTGAGATGTTATTTGGTGTTGAGCAACATGGAGGCTAATCACTGCCATGTAGAGATTTCTCAATTTCTAGCTCATTCAGCATGTTTGCCAAGCTAAGAAGCTGAACATTAGTGAGATGGATTCACCATTAATAAGGTGTTTAATAAGCTTTAATCTCCCTTAACTGGCAACTCACCACTGCCTCGCAAGAAATTCAGTTTGTTGCTGAGCAAAAGCATAAATGATGCAGTGAGATTCTCCTGACATCGAGATGGACTTCATCAACCTTCTTGTCTGATTCTGTCTCACATCTTGCATTGGTCCATACTGCTCATACCCCTATAATATTCTATCCCAGTATTCCAGATATGGTCTCAGTACAGTCCAAACTATTAGTAACAAGACATCTGTCCTCTTGTTCTCTAATACCCTTGCAATAAAAACCAACATGCTGTTTACATTCCAATTGCTTGCTTTACCTACATGCTAACTTTGTGTTCCTTGTATAAGCACACCAAAGTGTCTCTGAACACCAACATCTAAATATTTCACATTTTTTATAAATATTCTGCTTTTCTGTTCTTTTTATCAAAGTGGCGAACTAACACTTCCCCTTCCTGTACACTTAATTTATCCAATGCATTTTGATATAAGTTGTTTTTCTTTGCAGACTTTTTCTGACCTCCCTACAGTTTACCTCTAGCTTTGTATCATCAACAAATATATACATTGCTGTCTTTCTATTCTTCTAAGTTATTAATAAAGATTTTAATAGCTCATGCTCCAACATGGATCTTTGCATGCTCTACTAGTCACAGCTTGATAATGTAAAAATGCATTGTTTGTCTTCTATCCAATAACCAGTCCTTTATCTGAGATCATATAATATCCCCAACACCATGCACCCTTATCCTAGGCTCCATGAGTTTTTTTGAGTGGCCCTTATCAAATGCCTTTTGGATATCTAGGTTCATTACATTTATTGGTTTTCCTTTATTCACTCAATTAGTTACATCTTTGAAACACTCTAATAATATTTTCCCTTCAGAAAGCCACATGCACTTGATCTAATCATAATCTAATTTTCCAAGAGACTATGTTAACAATAAATTCCAGAATTTTCCTAACTATCAATCTCAGGCTAATTGGTCTGCCGCTCTTTATTATCTCCCTTCGTCCTATCTTAAACTGCAGTGTTGCTATTTGTCAACTACTAATCTGATGGCACCATTCCAAAATATAAAGGACCTTGGAGAACTACAGCTAACACGTTCACTGTCTCTGCAGGGATTTATCAGATTATCAATCCTTAATTTCTCCAACATTTCTTTGTGACATTAATTAACTTAAATTCCTAACATTTTTAGCTCCTGGGTTACCCTCATTTCTGGAATGCAACTTATTTATTCCACTGCATGACAAGAGACAAAATATTTGTTCAATGCCTCTGCCTAGCCTTATTTCCCATGATAATTTCTATTTCTGCTTCCAAGGGACCAATGTTTATCTTAGCTACTCTCTTCCTCATACTTATAAAAGCTCATATGATCTGTTTTTATATTTCTGGCTTGTTTACCTTCATATCTGTCTTTTCCCTTTTTTATTGACGTTTTCATTTTCTTTGGTTTTTAAAACACTTCCAATCCTCAGAATTGCTACTGTCCTTTGCAAAATTATAAGCTATTTTTTAATATAACTACCTGAATAAGTCACAGATGTGCCTTTCTTAATTCTGAAGTCCCCTTTCTGTGTCATAAAACTTTGAACTGCTGTTAGCACAATAACTTCCTACAAAGCAATATTCTACAACAGTAAAGCAGATGAATGATGATAAACAAGCAGACATAAGTGTCTGCAGTCCTCATTTTCTCCTCGAAGGTTTTAACCTACTGTGAATCCTCTTGCAAGGATGCCTTCCTTGAAGAAGCTCTCTTCCTCCCTCTACAAGGATTTCAGTGAGTCCCTCTCTCACTGCACACCCCAGGTCATCTCCTCTGCCCAGAAGCTCTTCAGCATTCCCAACGCCCCTCCCCCAAGTCCCTCCTCCCTACCTTTTATCTTAGCCTGCTTGCCACATTTTCCTCACTCCTGAAGAAGGGCTCATGCTCAAAACGTCGATTCTCCTGCTCCTTGGATGCTGCCTAACCTGCTGCGCTTTTCCAGCAACACATTTTCAAATCAGACATAAGTCCCAGGTTCACTTTTCAAAATAAAAAAGTCAACTTTCTTTGGTACTTGAACCTTGTAAGAGTTATGCTCTTGGGCCTGGGCTTGGAACTTAATGTTCCTGGCCTTGGACTGAGGCAATTTGAAAAGCCACTCATGCCATACTTGGCTCTGAAGATACTTGCCATGGACAAGCAGCAGTCAGTCCATAGAGAGTAGAATATTTGCCAACATAGTTTGGTTAATTCTATACCCAATTCCACACAAAACGAGCAGTGAACAAAGCTATACTTACCTATTCAACCATTGCATGCAGGATGTGTACACTGCTTAGTCAGGTGGGAAAAGAATTTGCAGTCAAGTATGTTTGACAGATGGGGTGGAGGAGAGGGGATGATGTCTCTTCACCTTCAACATTGCAACAGTGGTGCCATTACAGCACCCAAACTCCTCAGATCTGCACTGTGTTAAACATTCGTAAATGCAGGTTTAAAAAATGCCCATAGACTATTTTAATGTATCATTCTTTTAAGTGTACTAGTGACATTAAAAGTGAATTTACTTCTTTCTTGATGACCACAATCACAGAAAGGGCAGTTTATTCTTGGAAGAGACTAACTAATTGGGCCACTTGAAACCTTCCAACAGTCCCCTTAAGAGTTGGATAGCCATCAATTGATAATCCCTGACTATATTATACAGCCAAAGATGTGCAGTCCAAAGATGTACAAGTTAGGTGGATTGGCTATGCCAAATTGCCCCCTAGTGTCCAGGGATGTGTAGGCTAGGTAAATGTGGGGTTACAGGGATAGGGTTGGGGGTTGAGTCTGTATGGAATGCTCTTCTGAGGGATTCAATAGGCTAAATGGCCTCTATCTACACTGTAGGGATTCCATGATTCTATGATTCTAGTCAGCAGCATAACAGCTCTTCTGCTGCTCCTTAACTTGAACAAAAACATTCAGGATAGAATCTTAGAGGGTTCAGAATGACATGGGCTATGGCAAGACTTGTGGTAGAATTGGATGAGAAGTCCAGCAAAGCCTATCTTGACATAAGGAAGATCTTAGTCCACCTGTTAGATATTTTCTAATCAATCTGTTCAGGGATGTTATGACACACCCCTGAGCAGTTAGGACTTGATACTGGGTTTCCTGAGCTCAGATGCTTTTCACAAATGGTGTGGTGAGTTTATTGGTGGGCAGTGATGAATAGCCAAGTAAGAGGGATTATTATTTGTTAAATGCCTTGTTAATGATCCAACTGATCTGATTGATTTTCAGCTTCCATTCTTATCAAAAATGCCAGTCAAGCTAGATGTGGAGAAATCTCGACACAGAAGTCTGACAAATTTAGTTTACCACTTACTTCAAACGACCTCCAAATTACATAAGACCAAACAGCATTTCAAGGAATAATGTATGAGCACTAGTAACATGCACTGCTTATCCATGGACAGTGGCGTCATTGTCTCTCTTTGATACACTTCCAGGTTGTTTCGGAAACACAGCTTGAATTGCAGGGCACACGGGCAACTAACATAGAAAGACGGCAGCAGGGACCTTTTGTGCACAGGAACAGGCATTCAGTTTACAGATCGGAGAAGACTACAGCTTAGGGCTGCTCATTTGCTCTCTTAGTACTTGTACACTTCATGCCTACCCCCAATATCCCTGCCTTGCTTTGCTGTGCCATACTATGCTTGTTATCAAGTTGGTGCTTCAGTCAGATCTATAGGCTAGCAGCACTGCTGTACTAATATGACCTTTAGCACAGAGACAGGCTGTTTGTCATCGTGTCACTAGTGATCAGTCTAAGGGTGCTGGTGTACATCTTGAGGAATGACAACACCGAGACATCAATCTGATACCGACACGATATGTCAGCTGCTGCACAGCAAACACACTGCATACATTTTCAATCAAATGGCCATGCGAGAAACTCATGTAGGCTAATCCTGAGGTCAGTCAAGTATCTTTTGCACTTTGAGATCCTATTGTTTTGTCTCCTTACCACTTTTCTTTCATTTGACATTAGTCCAATATGAACCAGCATGACAATTTCCTTTATAGAGTCATAGAGTCATAGAGTCATAGAGATGCACAGCATGGAAACAGATCCTTCGGTCCAACCCATCCATGCCAACCAGATATCCCAACCCAATGTAGTCCCACTTGCCAGCACCCAGCCCATATTCCTCCAAACCCTTCCTATTCATATACCCATCCAAATGCCTTTTAAATGTTCAATTGCACCAGTCTCCACCACTTCCTCTGGCAGCTCATTCCATACACATACCAGCCTCTGCGTGAAAAAGTTGCCCCTTAGGTCTCTTTTATATCTTTCCCCTCTCACCCTAAACCTATGACCTCTAGTTATGGACTCCCCCACACCAGGGAAAAGACTTTGTCTATTTATCCTATCCATGCCCCTCATAATTTTGTAAACCTCTATAAGGTCACCCCTCAGCCTCCGACACTCCAGGGAAAACAGCCCCAGCCTGTTCAGCCTCTCCCTATAGTGCAAATCCTCCAACCCTGGCAACATCCTTGTAAATCTTTTCTGAACCCTTTCAAGTTTCACAACATCTTTCCGATAGGAAGGAGACCAGAACTGCATGCAATATTCCAACACTGGCCTAACCAATGTCCTGTACAGCCGCAACATGACCTCCCAACTCCTGTACTCAATACTGTGACCAATAAAGGAAAGCATACCAAATGCCGCCTTCACTATCCTATCTACCTGCGACTCCACTTTCAAGGAGCTATGAACCTGCACTCCAAGGTCTCTTTGTTCAGCAACACTCTCTAGGACCTTACCATTGAGTGTATAGATCCTACTACGATTTGCTTTCCCAAAGTGCAGCATCTCGCATTTATCTGAATTTAAACTCCAACTGCCACTTCTCAGCCCATTGGCCCATCTGGTCCAGATCCTGTTGTAATCTGAGGTAAACCTCTTCGCTGTCCACTACACCTCCAATTTTGGTGTCATCTGCAAACTTACTAACTGTACGTCTTATGTTCACATCCAACTCATTTATGTAAATGACAAAAAGTAGAGGACCCAGCACCGATCATTGTGGCACTCCACTGGTCACAGGCCTCCAGTCTGAGAAACAACCCTCCACCACCACCCTCTGTCTTCTACCTTTGAGCCAGTTCTGTATCCAAATGGCTAGTTCTCCCTGTATTCCATGAGATCTAACTTTGCTAATCAGTCTTCTATGGGGAACCTTGTTGAACACCTTACTGAAGTCCATATAGATCACATCTACCGCTGTGCCCTCATCAATCCTCTTTGTTAACTTCTCCAAAAATCTCAATCAAGTTTGTAAGACATGATTTCCTAAGCACAAAGCCATGTTGACTATCCCTAATCAGTCCTTGCCTTTCCAAATACATGTACATCCTGTCCCTCAGGATTCCCTCCAACAACTTGCCCACCACCGAGGTCAGGCTCACTGGTCTATAGTTCCCTGGCTTGTCTTTACCACCCTTCTTAAACAGTGGCACCACATTTGCCAACCCAATGTCCAGCACATGTTCTTATACCTTTGTATCAGTGAGACAAGACGCTACGCAAGACTTGTGGCTGCATTTGTAGAAATATTTGCTTTTCTTCATGACTATCGAATTGTCTTTGAATTATGCACTGCTTCATTTCACTGTGTCCCATTGTACAGTCCTACAGTGCCACGCATCTTCCACAGACTGAAGTCCCTTGTGATATTATCATCTTCAATGGAGTTTACAGCTTCTACAGAAAATCTCATGGCAGATGGGGAGAATCTCAAAGTAAGTTTTAATGTCATATCTGAAGATATCAGTTCAGTTCCAAAGAAAATGGATTATGGTACACTGGTTCAGAAGTTCAAATTGCATGGAATCAATGGTGAATTGGCAAGTTGGATATAAAATTCACATGCCATAGAAGACAGAGGGCAGTTGTGGAGGGGTGTTTTTTGATTGGAGGTCTGTGACCAGTGATGTTTTGCAAGGGTCAGTGCTGGGACCTCTGTTATTGATATATATAAATGATTTGGATGAAAATGTCAGGGGTCTGATTCGCAATTTAACATATGATACAAAATTTGGTGGAGTTGTGGATAGTGAGTAAGGATACTAAAGGATGCAACAGGATGTAGATCAGCTTGAAAATTGGGCAGAGAAATGGCAGATGGAAATTAATCTGGACAAGTATGAAGGGATGCATTTTGCGAAGTCAAATATAAGAGGAAAACATACTGTAAATGACTGGATTCTTTAGAGTATTGATTTACAGATGGATTTTGGGGTCCAGGTCCATGCCCGCATATAAGTGGAAATGCAAGAGGATAAGGTGGTAAGGAATGTATATGGCATGCTTGCCTTCATTGGTCAGGTAATTGAGTATAAAAGGTGGCAAGTCATATTGCAACTGTATAAGAGCTTGGTCAGGCCACACTTGGAGTACTGTGTGCAGTTCTGGTCACCACACCATAGGAAGAATGTGGAGGTTTTGGAAAAGGTGCAAAAATAGTTTACCGGGATGTTGTCTGGATTGGAATGTATTAGCTATAAGGAGAACTTGGACAAATTTGGATTGTTTTCACTATAGCATTGGAGGCTGAGGGGTGACCTGATATAAAATTATGAGAGACATGCATAGTGTAGATCGTCAGAGTCCTTTTCCCAGTGTAGAAGTGTCAAATTCCAGGGGGAAAATGCTTAAGGTGGGAGGGGGACCGATTAACAGACATGAGTGAGGTAAGATGTTTACACAGAGGTGCAGGTGTCTGGAACATGCTGTCAGTGGAGGTGATAGAAACAGATACAATATCAAAATTAATAGGCAGGTAGACAGCCACATGAACAGGCAGAGAATGGAGAGATGTGGACCATGTACAGGCAGATGGCATTAGTTTAAAATAGCATCCTGGTTGGTACAGGCATAGTAGGCTAAAGGGCCTGGTCCTGTGCTATATAACACTATGTTATATGTAATAATGCCAATAATAAAAATATTGCTTGTCAATAATATTCACTTAGTTAGTTCGTAATGTTGTCATTGTGACCATTATCAAGATTGTAGATTCTTTATCATTATTTGAAATGTAAACAAAGGCATATATATTTAAGTCACATAAATTAGAATATGTGCTTTATCACTGGCCAAGGTTTGTTTAGGAATGATTCATTGTAAAATATAAAACTGTGATCATTCAGTTATGAATTGGACATTCTGATTCTGAATGTGCAGAATAGTGAAAATTACTTCATCCTTATTCAAGAAAGTAATGTTCACCACATTGGTATGTGGTTTAGGCATGATGAGTTCTAAATGTGCACACAATTTCCCCTCTCTGCAATCACAGCCTGTTCCAGAAGTGAAACCTTGGAAATGAGTCATAATATAACTTGGAATTATTCACACACTTTCAATTCAAACAAAATCATTGGTCAAAGACCTATTTAAGTTTGAAAGTCACCTATTTAGACCACTGACATCTGCACAACTGATTCTCTAATATGCATGAAAACCAGGACTAACTAAACTATTCATAACACTTTTTTTCAAACATCGGTAAACTTATTCTTATAATAAACTTAACCAATGTCATTCTACAACTCGTCTACCTCTGTGGGCCTCAGCTGCTGATCCTCATTAAATGTGTGCTTCAGGAAAAAAGCCATGTATCATATGTTTGCTGATATCCCAGGATAGTAATACTAGCAGAAACTAATAAGATTCCCAACAATGCTGCTGAAAATTCATGTTTCATTCCTGCAAGTGTTAGGCATGTTTGCTGATCTAGCAAGTCTCTTTGGACTTAATCACAAGAAAAGAAAGATCTCACCATCCCTTATATTAAGAAAACAATTCACTCCAAAAAAGCTAGATTGAATGTTGGATCTCAAGAGTGCTTAAAAGATTTGGAACTGGCTCAAAGTATGAAAGCCAACCTAACTCCAAAACAGTTCAAAAAAACTAAAGGCTTTATTTCACATATTCAAATGAAAATAACTGATGATTTGAATTGAGCAACTTCCAATTAGGATTAAACTATATATAAAATGATGTCTGACAGTATTTTGTGGTAGTTGTTTCCATGACCAGATGGGCTGGAGTGGTGAGCACAAAGAGGCAAAATGTGGGTAAGGAGAGCTGGAAGAGCTGGGAGTAGGTGAAATTTTCTGTGGGTCCAGGAGGGATATTTCAGTTGCTCTTGGACTTACTCCAAAAAAAAACTTTTCCTGAATCATTTTCTCAGCAGGCTCCTGCAGTCCCTTTAAGGACTGCTAGCTATTTACTACTGGTAAAAGTGAGCAATTCATGCAAATTGCTTGCACCAATGTTTTATACCCCAAAATTACAGTATTACAAGTGATTCCCACCTACTTTGGCTGCCAAAACCAGTACCTTTGTCTCAGATAGCTGTCGCTGAAGTGACAGCATAAATCAGGTAATGAGTAATTTAACACGCCATTTAGAAAGCATCCCTAGGTCCGTACTTTTCATGGACAAATTGCCCTCCAATGATATTCTCCAACAGCATAGCTTCGATTTTCAATACACTGAAGATACCTACCTCTGTGTCACCATGTTAATCTTCCAATGTTACTAAATTATTAGACTGTATTACTAGATGAGGAAAAGCTTCTTCCCATTAAACAGCAGAAAAATCAAAGCCCTTGTTTTCAGTCCCTACTTCAAATTCCATCCCCTAGCTATTGTTGCCATGCCTCTCCATGATAACTGCTTGTGGTTAAAACTATTTATAAACTTAGCAGCATATTTTCAGACATGAATGAATTTCTCACCACATATCTACATTTTGACTAGCTTGCCTGTTTCCACCTTCCTACTGTGGTTTCATACTTAATCATTTTTGTGGATTTGAGTTTGAAGAAATTATTTTACAAAGATCAATGAAAGCATAGTGGAACATATTTTCAACAAGATAGCCACATGTTGCTTGTTGACTGCACACCCTCGGCTGAGTTTAAAACTGTCAGGTTGCAGCTTCTACTTTGCAGATTGTTTGGATTGTTCAGTTGCTTGTCAGCCCAAGGAAGGAAAGGAGCTTCTCAGCACAGCTCTAAAAAACCTTTTATTATAGGTCTAGTATTGTACTTGATGTCTCATTGTAAATCCTGTTTGTTCTCCTGAAGAACATAAGGAAAAATCCTCAAAACTGTGTTTTCTGAGCAAACTGTGTTTCAAAGATCCCAGATACATCTTGCTTGTCTTTGATGACATGAGTCCTTGTGCACCAGAATGTCTGACCAACAGCTGCCTGAACATTCCACACCTTGTCCTTTTTGGCCTTGAAGAGCTACGACGTATTGGTCAAAAATGTTTTTTCTTCCCAAAGTGAATCTCTTCAGAGAAAAGTCAATTATTTTTCCTTTGCAGTGTGTGTGTGTAGGTTTTTTTAGAGGGACAAACATTTACAATATCATACTACATACTCAATGTGTTAACCAGTTTTAAATTGCCATTGAATAAGTTTAGTTTATATTAAATCAATAATTTTGCATTTATTATAAAATCCTGGTTTATTTATCTTTCTAGTTTAAGTCTAATAGAGAAAAAGCACATTTGGAACTAAGTAAAACAATAAATTTATGCTGTGATCTGCATAGTAGCATTAAAAAAAGACAAAGCATTTCTCCCATCTCATTCATAGCATCATAGTGGAGGCACTGATTGGAAGTGGAGTAATAATAATTGGAAAAGCAAGTAAAATAAATACATCAAGTTTCTTGTCCATTACTAAATCAAAATGGCTTTGACAGTTGCTAAGACTTATCTAGATTGGAAGATTTATCTTTAAGGGATGTGCAAAAGGTAACCAAGACACATTAGTGGATAAATTGAAGTTAGAATTAATCATTGAAGCAAGGGAAGGAAAGATAAATGGATTAGTAGCAAAGCATTTTAAACTGGAAGAAGGTAAAAAGCAAAGTAGATGGTAATTCAGGTAAGTAAGCAGGAATTCAGTTGCAGATGAAACCATTTAAACAGGAAAAAGAGTTGGAAATGAAAGGAACCTTAGAAATAAGGAAAAAGAACCAGCTGTTAAAAATTCTGAATTAGAATTGTAATGATAATGACAAAATGGTAAAAGAACGATGAGAAGGGAAATTGGAAAGAAGACAATCTGGCTTAAAAAGGCTGGAACTATAAAAAGGGCTTCTGACTCAGTGGAAAATTCTAAGAAGGAAAGTGTTTGAGAGGGAAAGAACTGAGTCCAATCCATGGCCAAGTAGGGAGCTGTTTGTGCAAGCCCTTTCTAAAACTTGATGAAAGGATGTGGAGGCATTTTTATTTCATTTGACAAAATAACTAAGCAGATTAGGTGGCAGAAAGAGATCTAGACACTGCTCAAGCAAAGCAGGTTGAGAGGCAGAGCTTGTACGGTTTAGGCCTTGCCTTCAGAAGTGGATTCTATAAGGTGACAAAAAATGCTATTCCCAGTGTGCACAATTTGATCCCTGAGGCTTACAGGCAAACATTTCAAAATATTCAGATGCAACCTGGACAGACATGCATGGAGTTTAGGAGGGTAATGCAAAATTATATTGGCCATTGGATGCTCTCATTAAAGGTAAAGACTTTTTTTGATCCCCTTAGGGATATACGTTTTCTGGAAGAATTCAAAAATTCACTTCTTCCAATTGCAATAACTCTTGTAGAAAGCTAGAAGGGTGCAAGAGTCAGTCAGGCAGCCAAGATGGCTGACAAATATGAGCTGACCTTGAAATCCAAATACATATTTCTGTCATTGTCACAAACCTGAGAAAGGTAGAAGGTGGGAGGGTGAAAGAAAGGGATAAGTTTGGATACCTGAGATGCTCCAGGATCTGCATCTCAGGCCAGAAAGGAAGAAAGATAACCAACCATCTGTCCTGGACCTCCCATGTAGATGCAATTGTCAAGAAGGTACAACAATGCCTCTTCTTCCTCAGGAGACTTAGGAAAGGACCCTCACCAATGTTTACAAATGCGCTATTTTCTATCTGGGTGCATAACACCCTGGTACGACAGCTGCTCTGCCCAAGGCCATAAGAAACTACAGAACGTTACGTGCACAGCCGGATCATAATGGAAGCCAACTTCCCATCCATGGACTCCATTTACACCTCTCATTGCGACAGAAAGGTTGCCAACATCATCAAAGACCCCTCCCACCCCAGTAATACAACCTCTTCCAACCTCTTCCATTATTCAGAAGCTGGAACACACACACCAGCAGGTTCAAGAACAGTTTCTTCCCTGCTATTATTAGATTGGTGAATATGCCTCTGTAATTTCAAATCTAATGTTGACCTTGCTTTTGTGTACCTCCTGTGCAGTCATAACTTTATATGCCTCACTATGTTTAAATATCCTATGATCTGTATGTCCTTGTTTGCTATGATCTGTCTGCATTGCTTACAAAACAAAACTTTTCAATGTACTGAAGTACACGTGACAACAATAAATCAAAGCAAAGGTATTGAGGAGGGAAGTGATGCCTGAAGGCCTAAATATTTCCATTGTTACAAAGTAGGACACCGTTGTGAAGTCAAGGGAACAGAGTAACTGGAGGAAAAGATTCTAGAAGTATTTCCTTCATTTGTAGTGATCCAGGTAATGGTTAAACAAAGTCAATTATCAGAGGTCAGGATGGCACCACAGCCATATATTTGGTATCCTGAAACTTTCTTTGGGAATTTCAGTAAACAGAAGGAAATATTCAATTAATTTTCACAAACTGAGTTTCTGCAAGCCAATATGAGTTAAATAATGTAGTCCAATCAGTTCAACCTGAATTTGAAGCTGAGTGAGTTCCAAAATGCTGTTATGTTAAAAGATAGGATTTCATTGAGGAAATCACAGATGAAGAGTGAAGATGATGGTACCACACAAATATCACCAAACACTATCAAGGTGAGTCCACAAAATTCCTATGCTGGGATATGTAAGGAGCGGGAAAACCCAAGCTTGAATATGATTTGGAGATGCCGGTGTTGGACTGGGGTGTACAAAGTATAAAATCACACAACACCAGGTTATAGTCCAACAGGTTTAATTGAAGCACACTAGCTTTCGGAGCGACGCTCCTTCATCAGGTGATAATGGAGGGCTCAATCGTAACACAGAATTTATAGCAAAAATTTACAGTGTGATGTAACTGAAATTATACATTGAAGAATTGATTGTCTGAATAAGTCAACATTTTTTTTACTGCCCATGCTGTCATAAGAATGTGTTACAATTTTGTAATTTGTGTCAGATGTGGCAGATGGTGGGAAAAAAAGGCATGCAATCAAACCAGCATTCTTGCCATACCAGCTTTTAAAGAAGCATTTAGTAGTGTGTTAGCACATCATATGGGACCTTGGTCAAAAACAAAAGCAGCTGCCAGTATATCCTGCTAAATAGCTAACTACAAAGTTCCCAGAAGCTATCATTTTATTTTACTGTACTTTTGATTGTCGACTGAGATGGGATAAGGGCTATTTTAAAAGCCAAGAATTATTGACTACTGTACTTTTTAAAAGCAAGTTACCTGGCACTCATTGTAAGTGCTGTTTACATAGCTGTTGGTTCAAACTGTAGGGGAAGTTTAGGTACAGACTAGCTGGACCCGAAGAGTGTGTACAAATTGAGCTTCAACCAACATAAAGAGGCTAATTTGTCTGTGGTATGGTGACCCAGTTATCAGTGACAAAGACCTTGTGTTTATATCTACCTCCCAGGTTGCTGAACAACTTGGGAGTGTGAATGTTTGAGGGAGAAGCCTCAGATCCTCAAATGGGAAGCTTTTCCCTTTTCTCTGCAGTAAAACCCACCCCAAGCCTCAGGAAAACCAATTTTCTTTTCCCTCATTAGTTGCTGTAAACTGTGGCAATTTAAGCAATATATCAGAGACTTCATAAATGTGACACAGTGAGCCACCCTTTGTCTCCTGTAAGAAAGTGAAAGCACCCAGAGAAAGATGATCAAGGAGCAGCATCCTGAAAAGCCAAAAAAGACCATTTCAATGTACCCTGTGGACACAGACCATTGAACTGCCTTCTCCAGTCATTTTCCTGTCGGTATCATTATGATGCCTGGGAAGAATATATAAGGGTCCAACAGTTTTAAATAATAGAGTTGTATGGTGATGGTTCATAATTGCTCATCTGTAGTGAGAATCTACTTATTTAGAATAAATAGTAATTATAAAGTACAGAAACCTGGTCTGTGCTTTCTGTCACGGCTGAAAAATGTGTTGCTGGAAAAGCGCAGCAGGTCAGGCAGCATCCAAGGAGCAGGGGAATTGACATTTTGGACATGAGCCCTTCTTCAGGCTTATGCCCAAAATGTCGATTCTCCTGCTCCTTGGATGCTGCCTGACCTGCTGCGCTTTTCCAGCAACACATTTTTCCGCTCTGATCTCCAGCATCTACAGTCCTCACTTTCTCCCTGTGCTTTCTGTCATCCTGGATATAAGGGCGCAGTAAACTGGGGAATTGTGTATGTCCTGAGCACTTGAGTAGGTTGGGCAGATGTCATGCCATGTTAGTGGTGTCAGGAATTGGGATGGGGAAAGGTGAGAGGAGATGATGTTGCAGACGCTCGTCAGGATAATAAAGCATGAGTCTTGGTGGGACATGGGTATAGTAGAAGAGATAGAGTTAGTGTGAGGCTTCAAAGTGATGATGGTGGTACTTATGTTGACAAGAGTGAAGAATGTCATTGACCTCTTCCTACATTGTTGTGCATTCTTCCAGACAGCTGAGACTGCACTGGTCTTAGTGGTGACCTTGGACTATGCTGCCATAGTCTGGTATCGTGGCCTCCACCGTCATTCTTAGAGGAAGATGGACATCCACCTCTTCACCACCACATCCAGCAGGATCTCCAAGACCTCATCTACAAAGTGAGTCACCAAATTTTCATTGTCTTCCATGTGTGGGAAAAATATCAGGAATCATGCAGAGCAGCTCCGTACTCACCATGCTTGACTGTGTCTGCAACAGCATTTTAAGGTTTGTGCTGGTGTCAGGGATACATGTCAATTCTGAAATTTCGCAGCTGTGCCAAGCTTTTCTAGGAATAGCTTGTTGTAGGATGGGTTAGAATTGGCCAAGATGGGTGGCATGGTGGTGTGGTAAATAATCACTGAGGTGAGTTTGGTAGGATATGGTGAGAGACCTTGCTAGATCTTGCGGTGAGAAATCTTCTAAGAAATTCAATGAAACTGACACTTAGCCAAAGGAATGTAAGATACAGCCCCATGTCTCCACATTCTAGGAATGGGGCTCACAGGAGTCTGCAAAGCATTTCAAGAACACATTGGAACATCATAAACCAACTAGGAAAGAATGAGCTGAAAAAAGTAACAAATTCCAAATATTTCATCTAAGGATGCGGTGTTAGTATTATTGTCAAAGTGTATTGTTTAGTGGTCCATAAAGGATAGTCAAAAGGAATGAGCAAGTAAGTTGTTTGACTGACTCCCTAAATCAATATGCTAAAGCAATACCACCACATGGAGGGGAAAGGTGCAGGCATGTCAACTAGTAAGGCCTCACAGGCTTACTAAGAATGAGGCAGGAGGAGAAGTAGAGAACTTCCAAATTGTACCTTGCAGGTGTAAGCTGCAGTGAAGGGGTCTGTGGCTCTGAGATTCAGAAGGGAAAGGGGGAGAAGAAGAGAGCGCTAGTTATAGGGGACTCTCTAGTTAGAGGGACGGACAGGCGGTTCTGTGGACATGGGCGAGACTCTCGGATGGTTTGTTGCCTCCCGGGTGCTAGGGTCCGAGACGTCTCGGACCGTGTCTTCAGAATCCTTCAGGGGGAGGGTGTGCAGCCAGAAGTCGTGGTACACATTGGCACCAACGACATAGGTAGGAAGAGGGGCGGGGAGGTCATTCAAGAGCTCAAGGAGTTAGGCTGGAAGCTAAAAGCTAGGACAGACAGAGTCGTCATCTCTGGGTTGTTGCCGGTGCCACGTGACAGAGAGGCAAAGAATAGGGAGAGAGTGCAGTTGAACACGTGGCTGCAAGGATGGTGTAGGAGGGAGGGCTTCAGATATTTGGACAATTGGACTGCATTCTGGGGAAGGTGGGACCTGTATAAACAGGACGGGTTGCACCTGAACCAGAAGGGCACCAATATCCTGGGGGGTAGGTTTGCTAGCACTCTTCGGGGGGGTTTAAACTAATTTGGCAGGGGGATGGGATCCGGACTTGTAGTCCAGCAAGTAAGCTAGCTGTGTGTCAGGATGTCCAAGACTGTAGGGAGGCTGTGGAGAAGGTAGCACTGACAGGGACTACTTACAGACACAGAGATGGGCTCAAGTGCGTATACTTCAATGCAAGGAGTATCAGAAATAAGGTGGGTGAACTTAAGGCATGGATCGGTACCTGGGACTACGATGTTGTAGCCATCACGGAAACATGGATAGATGAGGGACAGGAATGGCTGTTGGAGGTTCCTGGGTACAGATGTTTCAGTAAGATTAGGGAGGGTGGTAAAAAAGGAGGGGGGGTGGCATTGCTAATTAGAAATGGTATAACGGCTGCAGAAAGGAAGTTTGAGGGGGATCTGCCTCTGGAGGTAGTATGGGCTGAAGTCAGAAATAGGAAAGGTGCAGTCACCTTGCTGGGTGTTTATTATAGGCCCCCCAATAGCAGCAGAGATGTGGAGGAACAGATTGGGAAACAGATTTTGGAAAGGTGCAGAAGCCACAGGGTCGTAGTCATGGGCGACTTCAACTTCCCAAATATTGATTGGAAGCTCTTTAGATCAAGTAGATTGGATGGGGCGGTGTTTGTGCAGTGTGTCCAGGAAGCTTTTCTAACGCAGTATGTAGATTGTCCAACCAGAGGGGAGGCCATATTGGATTTGGTACTCGGTAACGAACCGGGACAAGTGGTGGGCTTGTTAGTGGGTGAACATTTTGGTGATGGCGACCACAATTCTGTGACTTTCACCTTGGTTATGGAGAGAGATAGGTGCGCACAACAAGGAAGTTTCTACAATTGGGGGAAGGGAAATTACGATGCTGTAAGACAGGATTTGAGGAGCATACGTTGGGAGCATAGGCTGTCAGGGAAGGATGTGGTGGAAATGTGGGACTTTTTCAAGGAGCAGATACGACGTGTCCTTGATATGTATGTACCGATCAGGCAGGAAAGAAATGGTCGTGTGAGGGAGCCTTGGTTGACGAGGGAGGTTGAATGTCTAGTAAAGAGGAAGAAGGAGGCTTACATAAGGTTGAGGAAACAAGGTTCAGACAGAGCAGTGGAGGGATACAGGATAGCCAGAAGGGACCTGAAGAAAGGGATTAGGAGAGCTAAGAGAGGGCATGAAAAATCCCTGGCGGATAGGATCAAGGATAACCCCAAGGCATTCTATGCTTATGTGAGAAACCTGAGAATGACGAGAACGAGGGTAGGTCCGATCAAGGACAGTGGTGGGAGACTGTGTATTGAGTCGGAAGAGATAGGAGAGGTCTTGAACAAGTACTTCTCTTCAGTATTTACGAACGAGAGGGACTGTATTGTTGAAGAGGAGAGTGTGAAACGGACTGATAAGCTAGAAGAGATATCTGTTAGGAAGGAAGATGTGTTGGACATTTTGAACAACTTGAGGATAGACAAGTCCCCCGGGCCTGACGGGATATATCCTAGGATTATGTGGGAAGCAAGAGAGGAAATTGCAGTACCGTTGGCAATGATCTTCTCGTCTTCACTGGCAACGGGGGTGGTACCAGGGGACTGGAGAGTAGCGAATGTTGTGCCCCTGTTCAAAAAAGGGAATAGGGATAACCCCGGGAATTACAGGCCAGTTAGTCTTACTTCTGTGGTAGGCAAAGTAATGGAAAGGGTACTGAGGGATAGGATTTACGAGTATCTGGAACGGCACTGCTTGATTAGGGACAGCCAGCACGGATTTGTGAAGGGTAGGTCTTGCCTTACAAGTCTTATTGAATTCTTCGAGGAGGTGACCAAGCATGTGGATGAGGGTAGAGCAGTGGATGTAGTGTACATGGATTTTAGTAAGGCATTTGATAAGGTTCCCCATGGTAGGCTTATGCGGAAAGTCAGGAGGCATGGGATAGAGGGAAATTTGGCCAATTGGATAGAAAACTGGCTAACCGGTCGAAGTCAGAGAGTGGTAGTAGATGGTAAATATTCAGCATGGAGTCCAGTTACAAGTGGAGTTCCGCAGGGATCAGTTCTGGGTCCTCTGCTGTTTGTAATTTTTATTAATGACTTAGATGAGGGAGTCGAAGGGTGGGTCAGTAAATTTGCAGATGATACAAAGATAGGTGGAGTTGTGGACAGTGAGGAGGGCTGTTGTCGGCTGCAGAGGGACTTAGATATGATGCAGAGCTGGGCTGAGGAGTGGCAGATGGAGTTCAACCCTGCCAAGTGTGAAGTTGTCCATTTTGGAAGAACAAATAAGAATGCGGAATACAGGGTTAATGGTAGGGTTCTTGGTCAGGTGGAGGAACAGAGGGATCTTGGGGTCTATGTACATAGATCTTTGAAGGTTGCCACTCAGGTGGATAGAGTTTGTAAGAAGGCCTATGGAGTATTATCGTTCATTAGCAGAGGGATTGAATTCAAGAGTCGTGAGGTGATGTTGCAGCTGTACAGGACTTTGGTTAGGCCACATTTGGAGTACTGTGTGCAGTTCTGGTCGCCTCACTTTAGGAAAGATGTGGAAGCTTTGGAGAGGGTGCAGAGAAGATTTACCAGGATGTTGCCTGGAATGGAGAGTAGGTCGTACGAGGATAGGTTGAGAGTTCTCGGCCTTTTCTCGTTGGAACGGCGAAGGATGAGGGGTGACTTGATAGAGGTTTATAAGATGATCAGAGGAATAGATAGAGTAGACAGTCAGAAACTTTTTCCCCGGGTACAACAGAGTGTTACAAGGGGACATAAATTTAAGGTGAAGGGTGGAAGGTATAGGGGAGATGTCAGGGGTGGGTTCTTCACCCAGAGAGTGGTGGGGGCATGGAATGCGCTGCCCGTGGGAGTGGTAGAGTCAGATTCATTGGCGACCTTTAAGCGGCATTTGGATAGGTACATGGATGGGTGCTTAATCTAGGATAGAAGTTCGGCACAACATCGTGGGCCGAAGGGCCTGTTCTGTGCTGTATTGTTCTATGTTCTATGTTCTATGTACTATCAGTTAGCTAGCACTGTACTACTAGGGAGATGAAACACCATGCTTTCATATTTACAGCCAGAAAAATGAAAAGACTGAGCAAGAATACTTAAAAAATTTGCAAAGGTCTGTAGAGAAAAACCTGTCTGTAAAATTTTGGCCATACATGTGGTGAATATAGAAGAATCTTCTTCTATAAAACAGTGCTCTCATTAATTAGGTCCAGAGGAACAGGCCCAGGGAAAAGCAGAAATCCGATATTAATCAGCAAATTAAATCCAGTCAAAGCTGCTGGAGATCCCAAGTCACATTAGTGTCTAAGCCCAGTGGCTCAACCATATTCTGCATTGACTACAGAAAGGGCAATGCACTAACAAAAGCAGATTCTTACCTAAGTCCTTGAATGGAAGATGTATCGATAACGTTGGCAGTGCTAGACTTCCTACCAAAATACATTTGTTACAAGGATAATAGCAGGTTTCCCTATCACTCCAATCTAATGAGATATTGGCCTGTGTCACATCAGATAGGCTTTTCTAACTCTGAATGATGTCATTCAGGCTAAAAAATGGCCCAAACATTTTTCAAAGACTAATAAACCAAGTGATAGCCAGTGTTGCTAACAGTGTTGTTTAATTGATGATGCACTGGTATACTGTATATTGAGACATGGAAAGACCATTTGGATCAATTAGAAACTCTGTTTAGAAAATTACAAACAGCTGATTTCATGACAAGCCTGGTCAAAAATGAGTTTGCAGAAGTGTCAAGTAACCTACTTAAGGCTTATAATAGGGCAAGAACATGTGCTGCCAAGAACAGTAAAATCATAAGCTTGAGTGGAATTCCTTGCCCTTCAAACTAAATGAGAAATAATGCGGTTTTAGCAGATGTTTGGTTCCTATTTGGGATTGGGAGTGTCGGAAAGGTGCAAGCTGTGTTGGCAAAGATTCCAGAGACATCTGCTTGTATTTGATGATATCCATTTTTAAGCGGCAGAACATCAGACCAACATCTGTGAGGGAATTTCATTCTTCACCTTATCTTACTTTATTGCCTTCAAGAACTGAGACTTATCAATCAATAGTGTTTGCTTTTCCAAAATGAATCTCCGTAGAGACAAATCTATACTATTTTACTTTTACTCTGTGTTTGTGCATGCATTTTGTTTTATTTAGAGGGGTAAAAATTTATAAGTTCACACTACAAACCAGGCATGTCAAGTAGTTTTGCATCATTATTGAATAAGTTGCTTTTTATAATAAATCAATAATGTTATGTTTATTAAAGGAACGTGATTGATGGATCACTTTATTTGATGTCCAATAGACAAAAAACATCTGATTGACAATAACAGGATCTGGGTAAAACAGCTAAATTCACTTTGTGACCCATGGAATAGTGAATCGAGATATAAACAGTGTATTCCTCCCATTTTAGTCATAACAGTCTCCGTAATACTCCCTCAGTTTGACTTTACCTTAGCTCACCTGAAACTCTCATTCATTCATCAAAGAGCAAGAGAGAGGAGGACCTTGAGTTTCTGAAACATTGTGAGGGAAAGTGTTAATAGTGTTTGATAAACAGCAGAAGAAAGAATGGGGTCAGCAGTTTCTCAAACCATGTGAGAAAGCTGGGGGTGGGGTGGGGGCTGCAGCTCGGGGCTACATTAAAGGTTTTGAACAGAAAGGTAATAATCTATGGATTACTACCTGAACTAAGTGCAAATTGCTGTAGATTAAATAACAGAAGTAATGAGTACCTCAAAGACTGGTGTTGGAGAAATAGGTTCCAATTCATGGCACACAGGTATCTGTACTGGAGAAAGAGAGAGCTGTTACATTGGGAAGGACTTTATTTGAATGATACTGCAACCAGTATCCCAACTATTTAATTATTAAGGGGCTTTAAACTAACTAATGAGGGGAATTGAGGAGAACTTTTAAAAATCAAAAAGAAATGATAGAACAGAAGTGCAGGGTCGCGAAGAGTTGAAGAGTAATCAACGTGTGACAGGAAGGGATACAAAATATGTTCAGATGAGTATAGCAGAAATGAGAAACAAAGTAATAATGGTAAATGTCAAAATCTAAGTCTCTTTACCTGAATGTGCACATCATTTTTAGAATAAAACATCCTTTACCGTCACATATACTCCATTGTAGAAATACTGTACAGTGAAAAGCTTTTACAATAGCTGCCTCTTATGGCGCCATCTTAGGTACAAGTGCAGCAGAGGATACAATGGATGAATAAAATATAGTTTAAAAAATAAGTTAGAAATAGGACATGGTTAAAGTGCTGACATTACAGTAAGATAGGAAATTTCAAATAAACCTTACATTGCAGCAGCTCAGTGCGGGGCCACCCGTGTCAGACCCTAATCCAACAGCCATCCCTGCTCTGCTCCAAGCCTCCAGTCAGCACCATACCGGCACTCAGTTGCTCCAAGGCAAGTGTAAGGTCTGCCTCCCATCGTGCCGGTCTGCACCTGGGACTCCAGGAATCACAGCCGCCTACCACTGCTTCAGGATTCACCTCCGGGGCTAAGGGGAGAGAATAAGGGAAAAAAAGAGTAAAAGCAAGGAACAGAACAGGCGGAGCATAGGATCTATGCTATCTTGCCAGAAGGGGCAAGGTGGTAAATGAGCTTACAGCTCAACTAGAAACAATTAATACAATTTTGAAGCTAATAAGGAAGAGTGATTACAAGATGGCCGAGATTAGGTACTCAAAATACTAAAGGGTGGCCCATGTTGGTGGCATGTAAATAGAATACTATGATTTCCATGACTGATCTGAATCTGCATATTGACTGACAAATGAGATTGACGAGAGTAGAGTCATAGAGTCATAGAGATGTACAGCAAGGGTAGAGTCATGACTCTTCTAGAAGAAAGTGAGGACTGCAGATGCTGGAGATCAGAGCTGAAAATGTGTTGCTGGATAAACGCAGCAGGGCAGGCAGAATCCAAGGAGCAGGAGAATCGACGTTTCGGGCATGAGCCCTTCTTCCTGAAGAAGGGCTCATGACCGAAACGTCGATTCTCCTGCTCTTTGGATGCTGCCTGACCTGCTGCGCTTTTCCAGCAATACATTTTCAGCTAGAGTCATGAGTCATAGAGATGTACACCCTTCGGTTCAACTCGTCCATGCCAACCAGATATCCTAACCTAATCTAGGCCCATTTGCCAGCACTTACTCCACTTCCCTCTAAACCGTTTCTATTCATATACCCATTCAGGTGCCTTTTAAATGTTGTAATTGTACCAACCTCCACCATTTTCTCTGGCAGCTCATTCCATACAGGCACCACCTTCTGCGTGAAAAAGTTACCCCTTAGGTCTCATTTAAATCTTTTAAGTCTCACCCTAAACCTATGCCCTCTAGTTCTGGACTTCCCCACCCCAGGGAAAAGACCTTGTCTATTTACCCTATTCATTCCCCTCATGATTTTATAAATCTCGAAACATAAATTTAAAATCACCAAGCTTTCGAAGCACTGTTCCTTCATCAGATGACTTTACGATGATTGACTGTCTTTTATTGACTACAGGTAGTTAATCCTGCTCAAGCCAATTACAGTGATGTGAATAAAAGAGATGTCTAAAGCAGTCTGGGAAAATAGACTGAGGGGAAAGTTAGTGAATGAGCAATGGCAGATATTTCATAACGCTCAGCAAAAATTTATTTTTGTCACAACAGGAAGGACTCAATGAGCAGGATGAACTACCTGTAGTTAATAAAAGGCAGTCAATCATAGTAAAGTCACCTGACGAAGAAACAGTGCTTCGAAAGCTTGCTGATTTTAAATAAACCTGTTGAACTACAAACTGATATCATGTGACTTTTGACTTTGTCCACCCCAGTCCAACACCAGCATCTCCAAATCATGTGCAAATTGGCATAGGGCAAATGAGATCAGAGAAATGAATGCATCTCTCAAAGACTGTTCATGGAGCACTGAGGTCAGTACTGGGAAAAGTGGGACTGGGATGGTCTACAACTGAACTCTGCTGCAGCCAGTGGCTAGCAGAGGAGAAGTGAAGAGATTTTTAAAAATAATTAGTGGGAAATCAAAGAGAGGCAAAACAGAATGGTGTTTACAAGGGAAATGATAATACCATGATTATAAAAGATAGAGAGTACAGATCTAAGCATAAATCAAAACATGGCGAAAGCTATAAAAATAATACAATATCAAAAAATACAGGTGCTGTATCTTAACGTATGTAAAATTGAAGATCTGGACCCCCGGCGGGGTCTCTCAGTTCCACAATCAATTAATAAACACTCACAGTCGGTCTGGTTCTTTAAGACTTCATTCTACATTTTTCATACAGCTAGGTACAAAGCATTCGGAAACACAGAGGATGTGCACTTTCGTATTCTCGGAGGAGCTGCACACATGGCTTAAAACAAAGGCATTTTTATACTTTTCTTAAAGAAGGGTACAGACCATGATCACATAGTACATTCAAACAATTACCAATCAATACATGATATTTGTTTTATTGACAGTTACTTGGTTCAATTATATTTCCTAGGAAGCAACTTTATGTTCCAACATTTAGGCTACTTTTATCTCACAAACCGAGCCACCACACCTGCACCTGAAGGTCAGCCAGGACGGTATTACTTTCTTATCTTGTCGAGTTACTTCGATACTCTAAAGGGTGAATTGTGTGCTAATCTCCTTTGGTGCAGACTGTGGTTAGTCACTTATGCAATTCTAGCAGAATTAGCAGTTAGTAACCTAAAAGCTATTTATGCAGCTTTAGCAGAATTGTCAGTTAGCAGCCGAGAAACCATTTTGTTATGTTACTTGCATCAAAAAACCATCTTGTTGCCACCTAAGTTATTAAGGACATCTATTAGGCGGTTGCCCCTGACTACAACTAGGTGCATCAGCCTGTATTCAAGATTCAGATACTCAAAATTTAAAAAAAGATAAATCGCTGTTTCACTCAGAAATAAATAAGTATAGTCTGATAGTAATCCCAGAGAAATGGCTGCTGAGTGACATATATTGGAACTTGGATACTGAAGAGTACATGAAATTTCAGAAGGGAAAGGTGGAGGAATGATTCTGTTAGTAATGGTTAATTAATGTTAAATAATGATGGAATTAGCACAATAGAGTGAGTAAAATGAGTGTTGGCTCACAGAATGTGAATATGGAGAATTAATGGAGATGACAGTTGAATTAAACATTTATTTTGCATCAACTTCATTATAGAGAACAGAAGTAACTTCCCAATAATAGGTGTAAACCTGGAAGTGGAAAGGAGTGAGGAACTAAAGAAAATAACCATCGCCAGGGAAATGTGGGAAATGTTACCAAATAAGTTGTTGGAGCTGCAGGTCCTTGGATCCTAATGGATGCAAAATCAGAAATTGCTGGAAAAACTCAGCAGGTAAGACAGCATCTGTGGAGAGAAAGCAGAGTTAATGGCCCCACTTCAGAACTAATTTTAGGGAAAGGAGTAAATGATAGGTGGATAGGTCGCTTCACTTGCTGCTGTGCAGGCTCAGTCATCTGTTATCAGTTCTCAAAGAACCCCACAGGGTTTGATTGCTGTTCTCTAACATGCTGGCTCAACGGTTAGCACTGCTGCCTCACAGCACCAGGGTCCGAGGTTCAATTCCAGCCTCGGGCGACTGCCCGTGTGGAGTTTGCACATTCTCCCCATGTCTGCATGGGTTTTCTCCCACAGTCCAAAGATGTGCAGGTCAGGTGAATTGGCCATGCTAAATTGCCCATAGTCTTAGGTGCATTAGTCAGAGGGAAATGGGTCTCGGTGGGTTACTCTTCGGTATGGACTGGTTGGGCTGAAGGGTCTGTTTCCACACTGTAGGGAATCTAATCTAATCTAACAGATTACTGAAGTTGCTAGGATGCCACCCAGGAGTTGTAATGACTCCACTGGGCTCAAACCTACTGTTCTCTCTCAAGGGGACAGCATTCACCATCCTTCCACTACCACTCCACTAATGTCTCTACCATTGCCTGTCTGCCAGCAAATCTGAACTGCCAACCAAGTCAAGGTGGTGTAATCTGAAGCCAAGTTTTCTAGAAGTAGAGTTGCTTTGTAGTATCTTGCAATGTTATCTGTAAACTTCCAAACTGACAGTCAACAATTTTCTACTGTGGCGTAACTATTGTGACACATTAGGTCATGCCAACACACCTGTAAGGCAGGCACCGTGAGGAATAAGGGTAATTAGTTGCTTTTACATTGAAAGTCAGATCCTTTATTTGCTAAATTGATTTGGAAGAGTTGTTTTGTGGTGCCTTATATTGCAGCCTTGCAGCAAATGCATCCAGTTATGGTCAATGTCAGAGACAAGGTTAAATGGGACACTCTTATAGAAATAAAAATTGATGTTGATTGGTGTTGACTGGTGCCACAGTCTGGGTTGAGCAGGCAAGGGGATGCACTGGTTTTCTCCTTTCCCTCACAATGGTAGGGTTGCAGAATACAACAAACAGTATATCAATTCATGATCAGCTCTACTGAGTACTGCAGGTCTCTTCCAGAACAGTGGAATCATTGCCTAAGCACCCCAATTGTCTTCCTGTGAGTGGCTGCATGGTGCTCATTAGATACATATGCATACAAATAGTTGGTTTGTGCAATTGAACCAATAACCAGCTGGTCAAGAAACAGTCCTGGTTGCACAGCAGCTTTGATTTGATTTGCTGATTCAAATACAGATAAGACAGAGGACTATTGCAGCATTAAAAAAAACTGTCTGTTATCGAAATATAAACATAATATGCTGAGCATATCACATAACAACTGTAGAGGGAATAATGTTGAGGGAACAGAATAGTTGCAATGCATCTTGGGATTTAGAAATGGTACCCACAAAGTCAAGTATGTGCAGTCAATGGCACCCCATACCTTCCAGATAAATCCCAGTGCATGTGCTGCGTGCTCTTCTTCGGTTAGATAAGATGCAAGGTATTTTGCTCTCTACAGTTTCAGTCAAATCACTTAAACAGCAGTGAATGTAAACAGGGAGGTTTCCCATACTCCAGCTCTAAATAATCCCTGCACAAAGTAGTGTATGTTCAAGTTTAGATTAGATTCCCTACAGTGTGGAAACAGGCCCTTCGACCCAACAGTCCACACCGACCCTCCGAAGAGTAACCCACCCAGACCCATTTCCCTCTGACTAATGCACCTAACACTATGAGCAATTTAGCATGGCCAATTCACCTGACCCGCACATCTTTGGACTGTGGGAGGAAACTGGAGTACCCGGAGGAAACCCGCACAGACACAGGGAGAATGTGCAAACTCCACACAGACAGTCATCCGAGGCTGGAATCGAACCTGGGATCCTAATGCTGTGATGCAGCAGTGCTAACCACTGGGCCACCGTGCCACCCAAATGACGTTGGCTTCATTGTCATCAACTGTCTTTGTCCTAGTACAAGACGACAGATATGCCCGCAAGAGGTGGCAGGTGGCAGTGAGTATCTCCTTTCAAATGTAGACATGTTGCTCCTGGTTTAAGTTCAAATAAAATAAATATTGAAAGTCCTTCACTGCTGCACCAAGAATGGCTTGACCAATAGCATATCAGAGGAGGGCAAGGATGACAGCAACTTTGGTATCGATGATAAATGCATAATTTTAAGTGTAGCCTTGCTGTAAATCTTCAGTAGTGAGTAGAGTGGGTTCTTTCTTGATTATATGTTTTATTCAGATCTGTCTCTTGATTAAATTTTAAAAATATAAGCCACAAGCACTAAGTTAGCCTGGAGCAATTTTTGTTTAGAGGTTTAAGATGGTGCTATTTTCTGGGTCTGTAGATTGTGAAGGGGCAAAAATGGCCTTTAGTAAAGTCAATATGCTCTTCTTGTCGGATGTAGGAGTTTAGGGAGAGTTTATGTGTTACTGAGGATTATAACTGCAATAAATGACTTTGGCTGCAATCCTATCAGATCAAATGAATTGGTTGGAGGGACAATTAGAGGTAATGATGCAATTACAAGAGCAAGGGGGTGTGACAGATGGCAGTTATAGGAAGGAAGAAATGTCGCAGAAACAGTCACATAGATGGGTTAACTCCAGGAAAGGTAGGAGAGGTAGGCACCTAGTGCAGGAGTCTTCTGATGCTATTCCCATTTCAAACAAGTATGCTTTTTTGGAAAATGTAGGGGTGATGGATTCTCAGGGGAATGTAGCATGAACAGCCAATTTTCTGATATCAAGACAGACTCTAATGTAATGAGGGGTGTGTTAGGTTCCAAGCAATAAAATGTGTTAATGGAATCTCTAGTCAGGGGCACAGATAAACATTTCTGTGGCCAGCAGCGAAAAATCAGAATGGTATGTTGCCTCCCTAGTGCCAGGATCAAGGATGTCTCAGAGAGTGTGCAGAATGTTCGCAAGGGGAAGAGGGACCAGCAGGAGGTTTTTGTACACATTTGAACCAATGACATAGGAAGGGAAAAGGATGAGATTCTGAAGAGAGAAGAGAGGAAGTGAGGCAGGAACTTAAAAAGGTGGTCCTCAAGAGTAGTAGTATCTGGATTACTCCCGGTACTACGAGCTAGTGAGGACAGGAATAGGAGGATAGAGCAGATGAATGCATGGCTGAGGAGCAGGTGCATGGAAGAAGGGTTCACATTTTTGGATCATTAGAGTCTCTTCTGGGGTAGAAGGGACCTGTACAAGAAGGATGGATTACACCTGAACTGGAAGGGGACTAAGATACTGGCAGGGAGATTTACTAGAGCTGCTTGGGAGGATTTAAACCAGCATGGTGAGGTGAGGGGTGGGGGGTTGTGGGGGAAACAACCCAGCGAGAGAGTGAGGAAAGAGATCACTCTGAGACTATTACAGCTGAGAAAAGAAGCGAGCCAAACAGCCAAGGCAGGCAGGGACAAAGCAGAGAACAAGGTAGGACTGATAAATTAAACTGTATTTATTTCAATGCCAGGGGCTTAACAGGGAAGGCAGATGAACTCAGGGCATGGTTAGGAATATGGGACTGCGATTTCATAGCAATTACAGAAACATGGCTCAGGGGTGGAAAGGACTGGCAGTTTAATATTCCAGGATACAAATGCTATAGGAAGGATCGAAAGGGAGGCAAGAGAGGAGAGGAGGCTGTTTTTGATAGGGGGTAGCATTACAACTGTACTTAGGGAGAATATTCCTGGAAATATATCCAGAGAAGTCATTTGGATGGAACTGAGAAATAAGAAAGGGATGATCACCTTATTGGGATTGTATTATAGATCCCCTAATTGTCAGTGAGAAGTTGAGAAACAAATTTGTAAGGAGATCTCAGTTATCTGTGAGGATAATAGGATGGTTATGGTAGGGGATTTTAACTTTCCAAACATAGACTCGGACTGCCATAATGTTAAGCATTTAGATGGAGAGGAATTTGTTAAGCATGTACAAGAAAATTTTCTGATTCAGTATGTGGATGTACAGACTAGAGAAGCTGGAAAACGTGACGTACTCTTGGGAAAGAAGGCAGGGCAGGTTACTGAGATGTCAGTGGGAGAGCAATCTGGGGCCAGCGATCTTAATTCTATTAGTTTTAAAATAGTGATGGATAAGGATATACCAATCTAAAAGTTGAAGTTCTAAATTGGAGGATGGCTAATTTTTAAGGTATTAGGCAAGAACTTTCAAAAACTGATGGGGTGCAGATGTTCAGAGGGAAAGAGACAGTTGGACAATGGAAAACTTTCAAAAATGAGACAAGAGTCCAGAGACAGTATGCTCCTGTTAGGGTGAAAGGAAAGACTGGTAGGTGTAGTGAGTGGTGGATGACTAGAGAAATTGAAGGTTTGGTTAAGAAAAAGAAGGAAGCATATGTCAGGGATAGATAGGAGAGATCAAGTGAATCCTTAGAAGAGTATAAAGGCAGTAGGAGTATACTTAAGAGGAGGTATCAGGAGGGCAGAAGGGGGACATGAGATAGCTTTAGCACATAGGGTTAAGGAGTATCCAAAGGGTTTTTACAAATACATTCAGGACAAAAGGGTAACTATGGAGAGAATAGAGACCCTCAAAGATCAGCAAGGCAGCTTTTGTGTGGGGCTGCAGGAGATTGGGGAGATACGAAATGAGTATTTTGCATTAGTATTTATTGTGGAAAAGAACGTGGAAGATATAGAAAGTAGAGAAATAGATGATGACATCTTGAAAAATGTCCATATTACGGAGGAGGTGGTGCAGGATGTCTTTAAATGGATAAAAGTGGATAAATCTCTAGGACCTGATCAGGTGTACCCTAGAACTCTGTGGCAAGCTAGGGAAGTGATTGCTGGGCCCCTTGCTGCAATACTTGTATCATCAATAGTCACAGGTGAGGTGCCGGAACACTGGAGGTAGGCTAACGTGGTACCACTATTTAAGCAAGGTGGTTAGCACATGCTAGGGAACTATAGACCGGTGAGCCTGACATTGCTGGTGGGCAAGTTGTTGGAGAGAAGCCTGCGTGACAGGATGTACATGTATTTGGAAAGGCTATGACCAATTAGGGATAGTCAACATGGCCTTGTGCATGGGAAATCATGTCTCATGAACTTGGTAGAGTTTATTAAAGAAGCAACAAAGAAGATTGATGAGGGCAGAGCAGGTGATGTGATCTATATAGACTTCAGTAAGGCGGGATACTGGTTAGCAAGGTTAGATCTTATGGAATACAGGGAGAACTAGCCGGTTGGATCCAGGACTGGCTCAAAGGTAAAAGACAGAGGGTGGTGGTGGAAAGTTGCTTTTCAGACTGGAGGCCTGCATCCAGTAGAGTGCCACAAGGATCCACTACTTTTTGTCATTTATGTAAATGATTTGGATGTGAACATAGCAGGTATTGTTAGTAAGTTTGTAGACGATACCAACATTGGAAGTGTAGTGGACAGCAAAGAAGGTTACCTCAGATTAAAATGGGATCTTGATCAGATGGTCCAATGGGCTGAGGAGTGGCAGATGGAGTTTAGTTTAGATAAATGTGAGGTGCTGTATTTTGGAAAAGCAAATCCGAGCAGGATTATTACACTAAATGGTAAGGTCCGAGGGAGTGTTGCTGAGCAAAGAGATCTTGGAATGCAGGTTCATAGCTCCTTGAAAGTAGAGACACAGGTGGTTAGGATAGTAAAGAAGGCATTTGGTATGCTTTGAGATGTACAGACCCTTCGATCCAACCCATCCATGCCGACCAGATATCCCAACTCAATCTAGTCCCACCTGCCAGCACCCGGCCCATATCCCTCCAAACCCTTCCTATTCATATACCCATCCAAATGCCTCTTAAATGCTGCAATTGTATCAGCCTCCACCACATCCTCTGGCAGATAATTCCATACACATACCACCCTCTGCATGAAAAAGTTGCCCCTTAGGTCTCTTTTATATCTTTCCCCTCTCACCCTAAACCTATGCCCTCTAGTTCTGGACTCACCGACCTCGGGGTAAAGACTTTGTCTATTTATCCTAGCCATGCCCCTCATAAATTTGTTAACCTCCATAAGGTCACCCCTCAGCCTCCGACACTCCAGGGAAAACAGCCCCAGCCTGTTCAGCCTCTCCCTATAGCGCAAATCCTCCAACCCTGGCAACATCCTTGTAAATCCTTTCTGAACCCTTTCAAGTTTCACAACATCTTTCAGATAGGAAGGAGACCAGAACTGCATGCAATATTCCAACAGTGGCCTAACCAATGTCCTGTACAGCCGCAACATGACCTCCCAACTCCTGTACTCAATACTCTGACCAATAAAAGAAAGCCTTCTTCACTATCCTATCTACCTTCGACTCCACTTTCAAGGAGCTATGAACCTGCACTCCAAGGTCTCTTTGTTCAACAATACTCCCTAGGACCTTACCATTAAGTGTATAAGTCCTGCCAAGATTTGTTTTCCCAAAGTACAGCACCTCGCATTTATCTGAATTATACTCCATCTGCCACTCCTCAGCCCATTGGACCATCTGGTCCAGATCCTGTTGTAATCTGAGGTAACCCTCTTTGCTATCCACAGCACCTCCAATTTTGATGTCATCTGCAAACTTACTAACTATACCTCTTACATTCACATCCAAATCATTTATGTAAATGACAAAACGTAGAGGACCCAGCACCGATCCTTGTGGTACTCCACTGATCACAGACCTACAGTCTGAAAAACAACCCTCCACCACCCCTACCTTTGAGCCAGTTCTGTATCCAAATGGCTAGCTCTCCCTGTATTCCATGATCTAATCTTGCTAACCAGTCTCCCATGGGGAACCTTGTCGAATGTCTTACTGAAGTCCATATAGATCACATCTACTGCTCTGCCCTCATCAATCTTGTTTGTTAATTCTTCAAAAAACTCAATCAAGTTTGTGAGACATGATTTCCAACGCACAAATCCCTCATCAGTCCTTGCCTTTCCAAATACATGTACATCCTGTCCCTCAGGATTCCCTCCAACAACTTGCCCACCACTGAGGTCAGGCTCACTGGTCTATAGTTCCCTGGCTTGTCTTTACCGCCCTTCTTAAACAGTGGCACCATGTTTGCCAACCTCCAATCTTCCGGCACCTCACCTGTGACCATCGATGACACAAATATCTCAGCAAGAGGCCCAGCAATCACTTCTCTAGCTTCCCACAGAGTTCGAGGGTACACCTGATCAGGTCCTGGGGATTTATCCACCTTTAACTGTTTCAAGACATCCAGCACTTCCTCCTCTGTAATCTGGACATTTTGCAAGATGTCACCATCTATTTTCCTACAGTCTATATCTTCCATATCCTTTTCCACAGTAAATACTGATGCAAAATATTCATTTAGTATCTTCCCCATTTTCTGTGGCTCCACACAAAGGCCGCCTTGCTGAACTTTGAGGGCCCCTATTCTCTCCCTAGTTACCCTTTTGTCCTTAATATATTTGTAAAACCCCTTTGAATTCTCCTTAATTCTATTTGCCAAAGCTATCTCATGTCCCCGTTTTGTCATCCTGATTTCCCTCTTCAGTATACTCCTACTTTCTTTATACTCTTCTAAGGATTCACTCAAACTATCCTGTCTGTACCTGACATATGCTTCCTTCTTTTTCTTCACCAAACCCTCAATTTCTTTAGTCATCCACCATTCCCTATAGTTACCAGCCTTCCCTTTCACTCTGACAGGAATATACTTTCTCTAGACCCTCGTTACCTCATTTCTGAAGGCTTCCCATTTTCCAGCCATCCCTTTACCTGCGAACATCTGCCTCCAATCAGCTTTCAAAAGTTCTTGCCTAATACTGTCAAAATTGGCCTTTTTCCAATTTAGAACTTCAACATTTAGATCTGGTCTATCCTTTTCCATCACTATTTTAAAACGAATAGAATTATGGTCGCTGGCCCCAAAGTGCTCCCCCACTGACACCTCAGTCACCTGCCCTGCTTTATTTCCCAAGAGTAGGTCAAGTTTTGCACCTTCTCTAGTTGGTACATCCACATACTGAATCAGAAAATTGTCTTGCGCACACTTAACAAATTCCTCTCCATCTAAACCTTTAAAACTATGGCAGTCCCAGTCGATATTTGGAAAGTTAAAATCCCTTACCATAACCACACTATTATTCTTACAGATAACTGAGGTCTCCTTACAAGTTTGTTTCTCAATTTCCCTCTGACTATTAGGGGGTCTACAATACAATCCCAATAAGGTGATCATCCCTTTCTTATTTCTCAGTTCCACCTAAATAACTTCCCTGGATGTATTTCCAGGAATATCCTCCCTCAGTACAGCTGAAATGCTATCCCTTATCAAAAATGTCACTCCCCCTCCTCTCTTGCCTCCCTTTCTATCGTTCCTGTAGCATTTGTATCCTGGAACATTAAGCTGCCAGTCCTGCCCATCCTGAGCCATGTTTCTGTAATTGCTATGATATCCCAGTCCCATGTTCCTAACCATGCCCTGAGTTCATCTGCCTTCCCTGTTATGCCCCTTGCATTGAAATAAATGCAGTTTAATTTATTAGTCCTACCTTGTCCCTGCCTGCCCTGACTGTTTGACTCACTTCTTTTCTCAACTGTACCAGTCTCAGATTGATCTCATTCCTCACTATCTCCCTGGATAACCCCCCCCACCTCCCCCCACCCCCCCCACCTTACTAGTTTAAATCCTCCCAAGCACTTCGAGCAAATTTCCCTGCCAGTATATTAGTCCCCTTCCAATTTAGGTGCAATCCATCCTTCTTGTTTAGGTCATTTCTACCCCAGAAGAGACTCCAATGATCTGAAACTGTGAATCCTTCTCCCATACACCAGCTCCTCAGCCATGCATTCATCTGCTCAATCCTTATTCCTGCCCTCACTACCTTGTAGCACCTGGAGTAATCCAGATATTACTACTCTCGAGGACCTCCTTTTTAGATTTCTGCCTAACTCTCTGTAATCTCCCTTCAGAATCTCAACCTTTTCCTATATCAATGTGGACAATGACCTCTTGCTGGCTCCTTTCTCCCGTGAGAACATTCTGCACCCTCTCTGAGACATCCTTGATCCTGGCACCAGGGAAACAACACACCATTCTGCTTTTTCTCTGCTGGCCACAGAAACGTCTATCTGTACCTCTGACTACAAAATCCTCTAACACAATTGATCTCTTGGAAGCCGACGTACCCCTTGTTGCATTAGAGCCAGTCTCAATACCAGAAACTTGGCTGTTAGTGCTACATTCCCCTGAGAATCCATCACCCCCTACATTTTCCAAACAACATACCTGTTTGAAATGGGTATATCCACAAAAGACTCCTGCCCTAGGTGCCTACCTCTCTTACCTTCCTGGAGTTAACCCATCTATGTGACTGTATCTGAGACTTTCCCCCCTTCCTATAACTGCCATCCATCACATACTGTTGCTGTTGCAAATCGCACATCACTTCTATCTGTCTCTCCAACCGATCCACTCGATCTGATAAGATTTGCATCCAACAGCATTTATTGCAGGTATAATCCGCAGTAACCCTTAAACTCTCTTTAAACTCCCACATCTGACAAGAAGTACATATCACTACAAAGGCCATTTTTGCTCCTTCACAATCTACAGACCCAGAAATTAACACCGTCTTATTCCTCTATAAAACACTGCCCCAGGTTGAATTAATAGCTATGGCTTATATTTTAAGTTTAATCAAGAGACTTATCTCCAAAAATATATAATCAAGAAAGAACCCACTGTATGCACTAATACAGCCTTTCTCTTGGACAGATTTAAAACAACAATGAACTTATCTGATTCTGTGTTGTGAACTTCGCCCAAACAGGTTCCTCCGTGATTAGCTGTGAAATTCACTGTTTGTTAATTTTCCCAGATGCACTCTGAGATCCAGCGACACATGCATTCAAAAACTGCAAAGGCCGACACTGATCTCTCTCTCACTCTCTCTCTCCTGCACCATGCGCTTCCTTTGTCTGTCCCTTTCCCTTTTGTCTTCCTTTCCCTTTAAAACTGCCGTTATTTTGACTTTTTTTTCCAAAGTTCAAAAACAATGCAACAGCATATAAAGCAGTAATTGCTGCTCCTGGAATTTGAGGAAATCAACTCTAGCACCTAAAATACCTCCAAAAAGGAGCAGCTCTTACAGCCAGGAATTTTTCCCGTCCTTCATCTTGGATTACCCAGAATCCTCTCCTCTTGGAAGGATGTTGTCAAATTTGAAAGGGTTCAGAAAAGATACAAGGATGTTGCCAGGGTTTGAGGACTTGAATCTATAGGGAGAGGCTGAATAGACTGGGGCTGTTTTCCCTAGAGTGTCAGAGGTTTATAGAGGTTTATAAAATCATGAAGGGCATGGATAGGCGAAACAGACAAGGTCTTTTCCGTGGGGTGGGGGAGTCCAGAACTCGAGGGCATAGGTTTAGGGTGAGAGGGGAAAGATTTAAAGAACAAAGAACAAAGAAAATTTACAGCCCAGGAACAGGCCCTTCAGCCCTCCAAGTCTGTGCCGATCCAAATCCACTATCTAAACCTATCGCCCAATTCTCAAGCATCTGTGTCCCTCTGCTTCCCACCTACTCATGCATCTGTCCAGACGGACCTTAAATAAATCTAGCATGCCTGCCTCTACTACCTCCGCTGGTAACACGTTTCAGGCACCTACCACCCACAGTGTAAAGTACTTTCCGTGTGTATCCCCCTTAAACCTTTCTCCTCTCACCTTGAAAACGTGATCTCTCGTTGTTGAATCCCTCACCCTGGGAAAAAGCTTATCTCTATCCATTCTGTCCATACCCTTCATGATTTTGTAGACCTCAATAAGGTCCCCCCTCAATCTCCTTTCTTCTCATGAAAACAATCCTAACCTACTCAACCTTTCTTCATAGCTAGCACCTTCCGTACCAGACAACATCCTCGTAAACCTTTTCTGCATCCTCTCCAAAGTGTCCACATCCTTCTGGTAATGTGACGACCAGAACTATACACAGTATTTTAAATGCAGTCGAACCAAAGTCTTGTGCAATTTTAACATGACTTGCCAGCTCTTATCCTCAATATCCCTTCTGATGAAGGCAAGCATACCACACACCTTCTTGACCACTCTATCCACCTGTGCAGCCACCTACAGGGTACGATGGACCTGAACTCCCAGATCTCTCTGCTTATCAACTTTTTCCAAGGCTCTTCATTTACAGTATAGTTCGTTCTAGAATTAAACCTTCCAAAATGCATCACCTCCCATTTGCCTGCGTTGAACTCCGCCTGCACTTCTCCGCCCAACTCTCCAGTCTATCTATGTTCTCCTTATTCTTTGACAGTCCCTTATGCTTTCTGCTACTCCACCAATCTTCATGTCATCTACAGACCTACTGATGAGACCAACAATGCCCGCTTCCAGATCATTTATGTATATCACAAACAACAATGGCCCCAGCACTGATCCCTATGGAACACCACTGGTCACCTTTCTCCATCTTGAGAAAATCCCTTCAACTATTACTCTCTGTCTCCTGTTGCTCAACCAGTTCTTTATCCACCTAGCTAGAACACCCTGCATACCAGATGACTTCACTTTCTCCAGTAGTTTACCATTGGGAACCTTATCAAACACCTTATTAAAGTCTATGTATATCACATCTACAGCCCTTCCTTCATTTATCAACTTGGTCACTTGCTCAAAGAACTTAATAAAGTTGGTAAGGCACGATCTCCCCTGCACAAAATCATGTTGCCTATCACTGTTAAGTCCATTCTCTTCCAAATATAAATGGATTCTATCCCTTAGTACCTTCTCCAGCAACTTTCCCACCACTGATGCCAGGCTCACTGGTCTGTAGTTACCTGGAATATCTTCACTACCCTTCCTCAACAGGGGAACATTATTGGCAACTCTCCAATCCTCTGACACTTCACCTGTGTTTAAAAATCCTACAAAGATATCTGTCAGGGCTCCAGTTATTTCCTCTCTTGCCTCCTTCAGCAACCTGGGTTAGATCCCACCTGGTCCTGGGGATTTGTCCACCTTAATATCCTTTAGCCTACACAACACATCCTCCCTCCTTATGTCAACGTGATCCAGAGTAAACAAGCTCCTATCTCTAATCTCAACATTCATTGTGTCCCTTTCCTCAGTGAATACTGATGCAAAGTAATCGTTGAGAATCTCACCCATTTTCTCAGGTTCGACACACAACCTTCCTTCTTTATCATTTAGTGGACCAACCCTTTCTCTAGTTATCTTCTTGCCTCTTATATATGAATAAAAAGCGTTGGGATTCTCCTTCATGACTCCTTTTAGCTCGTTTGATTCCCCATTTAAGATTGTTCCTACTCTCCCAATATTCCTGCAGGGCCCATTCTGTTCTTAGCTGCCTGGACCTTATATATACACTTCTCTTTTCCTCTTGGCTAGTCCTGTCATCCACAGTTCTTGAATCTTGCCTTTCCTAACCCTTGCTTTCAATGGGACACACCTATCCTGCACTATCTTCAACCTATGTTTGAAAGCCTCCCATGTATCAAATGTGGACTTCCCTTCAAATAGCTGCCCCAATCCACATTTCCCAGCTTCTGCCAAATTTTGATGTAATTGACCTGGCCTAGTTTAGTACTCTTCCCTTCGGACCACTCTCATCTTTGTCTATGAGTACAGAATTGTGGTCACTATTCCCAAAGAAATCCCCCACTGCAACTTCTACCCCCTGGTATGGCTCATTCCCCAACACCAGGTCCAATAAGGCCCCTTCCCTAGTTGAACTATTGACATACTGTTCTAGAAAACTTTCCTGGATGCCCCTTACAAATTCTGTCCCATCCAAACCTCTGCCACTAATTGTATCCCAGTCAATGTTGGGAAAACTAAAATCTCCCAACACCTGTTGCCTCTTCAACTTTCCACAAGCTGTTCACCTTTTGTTCTTCTACCTCACACTCACTATTGGGAGGCCTGTAGTACAGCCCCAACAATGTAACTGCACCCTTCTTATTTCTCAGCTCTATGCATAATGCCTCACTATTCAAACCCTCCATAGTGTCCTCCTTTAGCACAGCCGATATCATTCCTGACCAGCAAAGCAACTCCTCCCCCCCTTTTATTTCCCTCCCTGTCCTGTCTGAAGCATCTTTATCCCGGAACATTTAGTTGCCAATCATACCCTTCCTTCAACCAAGTCTCTGCAATCACAACAACGTCATACGCCCAGGCACCAACCCAAGCCCTAAGTCTGCCTGCCTTACCCATGATACTCCTTGCATTAAAGCATATGCACTTCAGATCACCAGTTCCTTTGCATTCATCTGCTGTCTGCCTACTCTTCCCCTTGGTAATGCTAACTTCATGATCCTGTTCCTTACAGTCTCTAGTTCCCACCTCACTGTCTACTCGTCTTCTCTTCTGGTTCCCAGCCCCCTGACACATTAGTTTAAACCTTCCCCAACAGCAGTAGCAAAAACTCCCCCAAGGACATTAGTTACAGTCTGGTGCAGGTGTAGACCATCCAATTTGTAATAGTCCCATCTTCCCCAGAACTGGTCCCAATGTCCCACAAATCTGAACCCGTCCCTCCTTCACCATCCTTCAAGCCATGTGTTCATCCTAACTGTTCTTTCATTTCTACCCTGGCTAGCACCTGGCACTGGTAACAATCCTGAGATCACTACCTTTGAGGTCCTTCTCTTTAACTTCTCTCCTAGCTCCCTGAATTCTGCTTTCAGGACTTCATCTCATTTTATTTACTTATATCGTTGGTGCCTATATGCACCACGACAACTGGCTGTTCACCCTCCCCTTTCAGAACGCTCTGCAGCCACTCAGTGACATCCCTGACCTGAGCAACTGGGAGGCAACATACCATCCGGGAGTCTCGTTTTCGGCCAGAGAACCGCCTATCTACTCCCCTTACAACAGAATCCGATATGACTATGGACATATGAGTCTTTTTCCTGCCCTTCTGAACAGCAGAACCCGCCACAGTGCCATGATGCTGGTAACTGCTATCCTCCCCTGGTAAGCTTTCTCCTACAACAGTATTCAAAATGGTATACCTGTTTTGGAGGAAGATGACCACAGGCATCTCCCTCCAAAGGGACCTAAGGGGCAACGTTTTCACGCAGAGGGCGGTGCATGTATGGAATGAGCTGCCAGAGGAAGTGGTGGAGGCTGGTACAATTGCAACATTTAAAAGGCATCTGGATGGGTATATGAATAGGAAGGGTTTAGAAGGATATGGGCTAAGTGCTGGCAAATGGGACAAGACTAGGTTGGGATATCTGGTCGGCATGGACAAGTCGGACTGAAGGGTCTGTTTCCATGCTGTACATCTCTATGAGTATAACTAAGACCAAGTGGCCTCACACAAACCCGAGAAGTCATAATCGAGACCTTTAGCAACTTTTGAAAACTCTCAACACTTTTTCAATCTTTATAGAGAGATGATAGCATAGTGGTATTATTGTAAGACTATTAATCCAGAAATTTAGGAGACCTGACTTTCAATGTCATTATGGCAGATGATGGCATTTGAATTCTATAAATATCAGCAATTAAGAATCTACTGATGACCATGAAGCCACTGACAACTGTCAGAAAAACCCATCGAGATCACTAACGTCCTTTAGGGAAGGGGATCTGCCATTCTTACCTGATCTGGACTACATGTGACTCCAGATCCTCAGCCATGTCATTGACTCTCAACTGCCCTCTGAAATGGCCTAGCAAGCCCCTTGATTGCATCAACCGCTACGAAGTCTCAACCAAGAAATGAAACCAGATAGAATATCTGGCATTGACCCTGGCACCAGAAAGGACAATGCCAAAAAAAGGTCCGTCAACCCTAAATGCTCTCCTCAGCAGAACCCTTCAAGTTAGAGTCAAAATCTTAAGCAACTTTAAAAAGCATTTGAAAATTCTCAGAACTTTTACAAGTTTTATAGGGAGGCAATGACCTAGTGGTATTCTCGTAGGACTATTAATCCACAAAGTCAGTCAATATTCCAGGTTCAAATCCCACCATGGCAGATGGTCAAATTTGAAATCAATTAAAAAGAAAATCTGGAATTAAGAATCTACTGGTGACCATGAAACCATTGTCGATTATTGGAAAAACCCATCTGGCACACTAATACCTGTAAGGGAAAGAAGTTTGCTATCCTCTCCTGATCTAGCAGACCCACAGCAATGTGGTTGACTTTCAACTAACCTCCAAATTGACCTAGCATGACACTCACTTCAAGGGCAGTTAGGAATGGGCAATAAATGCTAGTCAGCTAGTGATGCATACATCTCACAAGTGAATTAAAAAAAACTAAAATCTGGGAGCTGGTGCTAAAATTGGGACAGCTGTCTCACAGATTAGACTCAACAAATATCCACTGGAAAAGCACAGCAGGTCAGGCAACATCTGAGGAGCAAGACAGTCAATGTTTCAGGCATAAGTCTTTCATCCTGTCTCACAGACTAGTCAAGCGACAACCTGACATGCTGTCATAATCATACCTTACTGACAATGTCTCAGACATCACTATCCATACCCTGTCACACCGCAGGGTAGATCCAACAGAAGTGGCGTGACAGTAATATACAGTAAAGGAGTTGTCTGGAAGTCCTCAACATTGACTCCTGGCCTCATGGAATTAGGTCAAAATGGGCAATGCAATGCTGCTGATTACCACATACCATCCTCCCTCACCTGATGAATCTATGCTTCTCCACTTTGAGGAAGACTTCAGCTGGCAAAGGCACAGAATGCATACTGGGTAGGGGACTTCATCTGATACCAAGAATGCCTAGGCAGCAGCACTCCTGATTGAGCAGATCAAGTCTTAAAGGACTTAAATGCTAGACTGGGCATGAGGCAATGGATGAAAAAACCAACAAGTGGGAAAAACATGGTTTGACCTTTTCCTTACCAATCTACCAGCAGTGAATGATTCTATCCAAGACAGTATCGGTAAGAGTGCACAGTCCTTGTGCAGACAAAGTTCTACCTTCACATTGAGAACACTCTCCATCATGGCATTATCACTGTTCTAAATGGGACAGCCTTTGACCAGACTTAGTAACTCAAGGCTGGGCATCCATGAGGCACCATATGGCATAAAAGGCAGTAGAATTGTACTCCAGTAAAATCTACAGCCTTGTGGCCCAGCATATCCCCTACTCAACCATTACCATCAAGCTTCAAGATCAACCCTGGGTCAATGGAGAGTGCAGGAGGGCATGTCAGGAGCAGCATCAGGCATTCCTAAAAATGAGATGTTAACTGGGTGAAGCTACCTGACAGGACTACTTGTGGGCCAAACAGCATAAGCAGCAAGTGAACCCACAACCATCAGATCTAATCTCTGCAGTCCTGCCACATCCAGTCATGAATGGTGGTGGACAATTAAACAACTCACTGGAGGAGGGGACTGAACAAATGTCCACATTCTCATTTATTTTCATCTGATGAAGTAGCAGCACTCTGAAAGCTTGTGATTTTAAAGAAACCTGTTGGATTATAATCTGGCATCAGGTGACTTCTGATTTCATCCACCCCAGTCAACATCAGCATGTCCACATCATCCCTAATGGTGGGAGAGCTCAGCAAATCAGTTAGGGACTGAAACATTCGCAACAATCTTCAAGCGGAAGTGCCAAGTGGATGATCCATCTTGGCCTCCTCCAGTGGTCCTGAGTACCACAGGTGCTGGTCTTAAGCCAATTTGATTCACCCACGTGATATCAAGAAATGGCTGGAGGCGATACATACTGCAAAGACTGTGGGTCCTGATAACATTCCTACAATAGTACTGCAAAGACTTATGCTCCAGAACTCTCCATACTCCATAACTAGTCAAGTTGTTTCAGTACAGTTACAACATTGGCATCGACCTAACAATGTGGAAATTGCCTGGCTATGAAGTAGAATAAATCTAACCTGGCCAATTACACCCTATCAGAATACTCTCGATCATCAGTAAAGTGATGAAAGGTGACTGCTTAGCAGTAACCTGTTCAGTGAAGCACAGTTTGGGTTCTGGCATGGACATTCAGCCTCTGACCTCATTACACCCTTGATTCAACATGACCAAAAGAGATGAGTTCCAGAAGTGAGGTGAGAGTGTCAGCCTTTGACATCAAGGCAGCTATTGACCAAATGGAGCATCAAAAAGCTGGAATTAATAAGAATTGGAGATAAAATCTTCACTTGCTGGAGTTATACCTGGCTTTTAGAAAGATGATTGTGGTTATCAGTTCTGTTAAAGAACATTTCTCCAGGAGTTCCCCAGGCCAATGTCCGAAGCCCAACCATTTTCAGCTGTGTCATCAATGACCTTTCTTCTATCATAAGGTCAAAAGTGGGGATATTCACTGATAATTGCACAATGTTCAGCATCATTCATGACTCCTCACATTGAAGCAGTTCATGTCCAAATGCACTAAGACCTGGACAACATCCAAGCTCTGGCTGAAAAGTGGCAAGTAACATTCACGCACACAAATGCCAGGTAATGACCATTTCCAGTGAGAGAAAATATAACCACCACACCTCAAGATTCTGTGACATTACCAACACTGAGTACCTCACTGTCAACATCCTGAGGGTTGCCATTAACCAGAAGCTCATCTGGAGTCACCATATAAATACAGTGGCCACAAAATTAGGTCTGAGGCTAGGAATATTGCAGCAGGTAAATCACCCGCTGACTCCCCAAAGTCTGTCCACCATCTACAAGGCACAAGTCAGAAGTGTAATAAAATACTTCACGCTTGTCTAGATGGGTGAGCTCCAACAACATTCAGGAAGCTTGGCACATTCTACGACAAAGCAGCTTGCTTGATTGGCACCATATCCACAAGCATCCACTCCCTTCACCACCAACAGTCTGTATCAGCAGTGTGTACTATCAACAAGATGCACTGCAAACATTCGCCCAAGATCATTAGACAGCACGTTCCAAAGCCACACTTGCTACCATTTAGAAGGACAAGGAAGCAGGTACATGTGAACACCACCACCTGCAAGTTCCCCTCTGAGCCACTCACTATCCTGACTTGAAAACATCATTGTTCCTTTAATGCCGTAGGATCAAAGTCCTGGAGTTTCTCCTCTAACCACATTGTGACTACCTACAGCACATGGTCTGTAGTGGGTCAAGAAGTCAGCTCACCAACATCTTCTCAAGCATAACTCAGGATGGGCAACATGTTCTGGCTCAGCCAATGATGTCCATGTTCCATGAGTGAATTAAAAAGAAGAAAGCAACCGGTAACTAAATTGAAAATATTTGATGCTCCCTTTAAGAACTGATGGAGGATCTTCACTGCTACTGAATGCAAATTCAGCTCTGTGTGTTTAAGAATAAGCATTAGTGAGTGAGGTTAAGATGAACATAGTAGTGCTGACATCAATCAAGTTTGTATGGGGAAATAATCCACCTACTCAGAATTCCTACAGTGTGACTCCCTAATGTCTGCATCAAAATAACATCAGCATAAGCTAGATCAGGAGTGTGGTGCATGGAACAAACACTATTTTTGGACTAAAATCACATCAATGGCATCAAATATATGAATGCCACACGGCTAAACTTCCAAGTTTTAATTACTTTATCATTCTGTACATTTTTACGAAAACATTCAACTAATCATAACAGCACTCACCCTTTTTAACCATTCCCATACTATTATTGGTTCAATAGTAATGTGACTATTAGTACAATAGGAATACAGTTTTCTTACATATAACTGCACCTCTTCCATATTATGGAACAGGCACAGAGTTCATCACTTCTTTGATGGCTGAATACCAAAGTATGTTAACAATGAAGGCAAAATATTGTTCAGAGTCTTGTAACAGCAAGCATTGAGACTTCATTATTCAAAAATCACATTTATGTAAATGCTTGAAAACTGTTCTGAGATTTCACAGATGTTCTTCTTCTGATCTTCCAGTAATCAGGCAATCATATATGAAGCAATGGCTTCCTGAGAGACTGGCTAAAACTATTTCCATTTTTTTTGAAATACGGCCAGAACAGATGCATCACCAAAATTCTGTCATTTGTAATTATAAAGTCCTTGGAACATATTTATCATTGTCAAATTCCAACTTTCCTCAGTAACATTCTATTGCAAGTTATATCTAAGAAATGTCAAATTTAGGAATATGGTCACCACCACTGAGATAAACATGTTACTTCTGGATAGGAACTATCAATGAAACAAAACTGGGGTTCATGCCTATAATTAACTCATTAAATTACAACACCATCAGGATTGGGTTTATCTCATATGAAGTCGTTTTTCTTTCAAATTATGGAGGCATGTTTCAGCCGATCTATGGCTGCAGTGCTTTATCTTTGAAAATAAAGTGCTGCTGTAGTGTTTTTTTTTAAAACTCCTTTGCATTAAGATGTTTTTGGAGATCCTTTAACATACCAAAATTCAGTCCAACTTAGAACATATAACTTCAATGAGAACACCCACTGGTCTTGTTGTGGTCGTCTTCTTATTACAATTCAGTTTAATTTCAGGCTTTGAAGCCAGTCTCAGCCTGTCAATAAGGGATATTTGCTCGTAATTATAATGGAAGACAACTGCTTTGTCTGATTTTTGTGTTTTACAATTAGTTTTATATTCCTGAGGATAGACAATGGGAGTGGAATAAGGTTTCTCAGTCCAACATTTTATTTCACATTTTTGATTACATGGTGTTTATCTGAGTCCCAGTCTCCAGTTGAAATCTGGATCATAATTTTGTATTGTCTGTTTCCTATCTACAGAAATCCATAATGGCTTTTTTTCTCAGATTCCTGGTCAGCATCAGTAAAATGGATATTGGATTTTTATTCTCATAAATTCCTCTCAGTGATAGCTAATGATGTTTGTTTGTTTCTGCTTCTAATTTTGAAAGAGTTACTAGCTTCTAGTTCCAATCGGTTCTGCTATAACGTGATAGTTCTTTCTCGTGCAACTCCATGTTATAAGAAAATTACGTAATAGCAGCACCATTTAAACTAAGGGTGTCAGAATACTCTTATAATTAATACATGCTTTAAATGTTCATGCTGTAGAAACAGTCTTCCCAGTTCATCAATAGTGTTATCACAAATTCGCATTCATGAAACACAGTTATAGTAAAATGACCTGTATAGTTAGCTAAACAGCCCAAATTCATGCAGTCGTGGCACACTATCGTCTTGAAAAAAAGATATCAATCCAGATGATTACTGTATATTTACCGCAGATTCAACAAATCTCCAACATGCTTAACAGGAGTTTCCACTCATAATGCTAGCCCAAGAACTCTGGCCAATGGAAAATTAATACAACCTTGGCAGAAGACAAAGTTGCTTTCAAACAGTAGAAATACAGCTATACAATATTGAGAAACCCACCAAATCCCAATTTTTTATGGACAATTTCCTTGGTTTTACCATAAACAGAAAATATGTTTCTTTAATAATGTTTTGCCTCATCTGGCTTCTCATATGCTTGGCTTAAATATGGGGATAAGTGATCAGATTTTTTCATCAATGTGTATGTTGAAAGTTCATAAATGTTAAGAAAAATGTAAACTTTTCCAGTGTCATTGTCAGTTCATTTGCTTTAATATGAAAATGAACAAACCTTAAATGCCTCCTATTTACATACTGTGATGATGCTGCCTTCTTAGCAAGTAATGTTGTGCTTGGTTTTTTTCAAGAGGGCTCGTAAAGGCAGAGGTGCCAATTTGTCTGGAAATGGTTACTTTGAACAATGACAGAGGAGTGGCCAGTTGGCCCAGTTCGGGGTTTTTTTCCCAGTTTGGTTTATTTTAAGCAGAGAGTCAAATAAACTGCTGGGGACCTAAAGAAGCCCCTACAGTGAAACAAGGTTCCATGCTTTAACATGCCAGACACTTCTCTCTAAAACCTCTCCTGCCTGTAAGAACCTGTGTTTGAAATTATCTTTTGTCAAGGGGTATGTTTGTAGGATTGGAGATTGGAACAGAGTCATTAAGTTACTTTAGAATCAGTTTTGGTTATCAAATAAGCTAAGTAATTCTAAATTCTGTTTTCTTTTGTTCATATTTCAATCACAGTGTGTGAATAAATTTTGGATTCCTTGAAGCCGATCAGTTTGTCCAGCTTCACCCACTTTACATCTGCCTTTAAAAAAAAAGTTAGGGTCTGAACTATCTTCTTAAAATATTTTGAGGGGGCCTGGCCTGTTCCATACCAGATTTGGAGCTCTTGGCAGGATTTGTTCTGTAGTTCCAATATGGGACGAGGGTTGGTGAAGTCAGTGAGTGGTAGTTTTAGCGTCTTTTGTTCCGGATTGAATTTGGTTGTTTTAAGCCATGCTTGGTGTAGTAATGGCTCTTTCAGTAAATAAGAGTTTTCTGGGTTTGAAAGAAGTGACTTTGGGGGCTTTACAAAAGATGAACAAGGCAAAGCTACTGGAATTCGCAGTCAACCTGGAGTTGGAGTTACTTTCATCCACGAGAAAAGGACAGATAATGATACTCAGCCATTAAATTTGCTGGAAGCACCATCAGAATCTTGGGAAATGGCTAAAATTCAGTTGAAAATGAAGCAGCTTGAGTTAGAGGCAAAAGAAATGGAAAAAGAAATGAAACAGTTTGAATTACAATTAAAAGCAGAGCCAAAAGAGAAGGGCAAATCGCTTTAGCAAAACAAAAAGAAGAGGAGAGAGAGGAAAGGGAGAAAGAGAGAGTTTGAACTTTGGAAATTGGCTCTCAGACAACAAAGTTGGCTTAAAAGGATGGAGATGAAGGTAGAAGGGAAGTTTAGTGAGAAGGTAGTGAGGATGAGCAAACCTATCGTGGCCAAATACCTGGTAAGGATCTGTTTAAATATATCCAAACATTGTGTAAGTTTGATGAGAAAGATATAGAAGCCTTTTTCATCTCATTTATAAAAGTGGCTAAGCAAATGAAGTGGCCAGTGATCATGTGGGTTTTGTTGATCCAAACAAAGTGATAAGTAGAGCTAGTGAGGTAGTTGCATCACTGTCAGAGGAGGTATCTGGGATATATGATGAGGTAAAGAAAGCCACCTTAAGTGCATATGAGTTTGTGCCAGAAGCCTATAGACAAGTTTTCAGAAATCTACGAGGGACCCTGGTCAAACCTACATTGGGTTTGAAAGGATCGAGCAAAGTAATGTTGATAAATGGATACAGGCATTAAAAATAGAGTAAACATATGACGCTCTTAGACAGATGAATAGTTTGGAGAGAGGAGTTCAAAAATTGACTTCCTGAGGTAGTAAGAACTCATGTGGAAGAGCAGAGAGTTAAAACAGCAAGATTAGCAGCTGAAATAGCCGATGATATGAGTTAATTCATATATCAAAGTGTGGCTTCCAACATCAATTTAAATCCATGAGGAATAGAAATTGGGGAAAAGAGAAATCATCACATGGTAAAGGAAAAGTAAACCTTGGTGAAGATCATGAGGTTAACTTACCACAGGTAAAAAGGAAACCCATAAAGGGGAAAAAGAGGTTAAAAAGCTCCAGTGTTTTCACTGCAATAAAGTAGGCCACATTGAATCACAGTGTCAGTGGGTTAGTAAAAGCTCTGGGAAGACGGATGTAGGAAAACAGGATAAGCCAGTGAGTTTTATTGAAGTGGTAAAGGAAAGCACAGTGAAGGCTAAAAAGTTGCAACACAATGCATTAAGGAGGAAGTGCCAGATCTCTTAAATCATTTAAGTGTGAAGGTAAGGTTTACTCGCATAGGACAGGATCAGCAGGTAAAGAGATTATAGTAGTAAGAGATACAGGATTAAGTCAATCTTTGATGTTGAGAGATGAGGAGATATGGACCATTGCCAGAAAAAGTGGTAGTACATGGAATTCATGGTGAGACAAGATATGCTCAAATATGTAGAGTGAGGTTAGAGTATCCACGGAAAAGTGGAGAAGCGGTGGTAGGACTGGAAGAACACTTGGCTCCAGGAATACAATTTGTCCTAACTAATGAGATAGCGGTTTTGCAGATAGGACTGCTGTCTACTGTGGTTGAAAAGTCAGTGGGAAATCAGGCAACTGAGGTATTAGAGGAAACATATCCTGGAATTATTCCTGACTGTGTGGCAATGGGGTCACAAAGTCACCAGGTGAAATAGGAGGACAAATCAAAGAAACCAGATAAGAACATTGAAGCAGAATTATCAGAGACTATGTTTGATCAAATGGCTGAGACAAAACAGGAACAGATGGAGGACAAAGTGGACATCTTAAGCTCAGCAAAATTAACTGAGTTACAACAGAAAGATGAAAAATTGAAGCAATTGTATCATAAAGCATACACAGAAGAAGAATCATAGTGTATCCCTGAGTGCTACTATCTTAAGCATTATGCCTTCATGAGGAAATAGAGACCATCCCACATTCAAGCAGATGTGAAATGAGTAGAATTTCATCAAGTTGCATTACCAGTGGGTTACAGAAGGTGGTGTTGAGGGTAATGCATGAACTCCCAGTAGGAGGTCATTTAGGGGTAAGAAAAGCTCAAGCTAAAATACAAAGAGATTTTTACTGGCCTGGACTGCACAAGGATGTAGTTGAACTTTGTCAGACATGTCATACATGTCAGGTAATGAGAAAACTGCAGACAGTAATAAAACCCACACTTTAATACCCATTCCTGCATTTGAGAAACCTTCTACAACAGTCTTAATTGATTGCATAGGGCCCCTTCCTAAAACAAAAAGTGGGAATCAGTATTTGTCAACATTACACAATATCACTAATAATAGGATTATAGAAGAGTTAATCAATTTCTTTTACTAGATACGGACCACTCAAAGAGATTCAATCAGATCAACGGTCAAACTTTACATCAAAATTATTCAAGGATGCTATGAATAGCTTAGGAATAAAACAAATCAAATCTATTGCGCAGCCATCCAGAGTTGCACAGAGGACTAGAAAGGTGGCATCAGACATTAGACCATGTTGAGGACTTATAGTCAAGACTATCCAAAAGATTAGGATAAAGGAATTCCATTTATGTTTTTTGCAATCAGAGATGCACCAAATGAATCAACTAAATTCAGTCCATTTGAATTAGGACCACTCAAATTCATTAAGGAGAAATTGGTGAGTCAGAATTCAGAGACCATATATTTGGACTCTGTGTCAGATTTTAAGGAACATTTAAATAGAGCAGGGGGATTTGTGAGAGAGCATTTAAAAGTATCACAGGATACAATGAAATAGGAAGCAGACAAGAAATCAAAAACTCGCAATTTCGGAAACAAACATAAAGTGTTTGTGTTAGCGTTACTTCCAATCATAGGTTGAACATTTAAAAGCAAAGTTTAGTGGACCATATCAAGTCAAAAGGAGATTAAGTGAGGTGAATTATTTTATAAGAACTCCAGACAGAAAGAAAGCCAGACCACTCAAAACATTCTTAAGCAGGCAGCCCAGATCATAACTTTGCAATTTGGTAAGTGTACAGTGAAAATTACCCAGAGTAAGACAGCTAGGTTGACTTGAAAATGTGTTGCTGGAAAAGTGCAGCAGGTCAGGCAGCATCCAAGGAGCAGGAGAATCGACGTTTTGGGCATGAGCCCTTCTTCAGGAATGAGGAAAGTGTGTCTAGCAGGCTAAGATAAAAGGTAGGGAGGAGGGACTTGGGGGAGGGGCGTTGGAAATGCAATAGGTGGAAGGAGGTCAAGGTGAGGGTGATAGGCCAGAGTGGGGGTGTGGGAGGAGAGGTCAGGAAGAAGGTTAGGAAGGCGGTGCTGAGTTCGAGGGATTTAACTGAGACAAGGTGGGGGAGGGGAAATGAGGAAACTGGAGAAATCCGAGTTTATCCCTTGCGGTTGGAGGGTTCCTAGGTGGAAGATGATGCGTTCTTCCTCCAACCGTCGTGTTGCTATGGTCTGGCGATGGAGGAGTCCAAGGACCTGCATGTCCTTGGTGGAGTGGGAGGGGGAGTTGAAATGTTGAGCCACGGGGTGGTTGGGTTGGTTGGTCTGGGTGTCCCAGAGGTGTTCTCTGAAATGTTCCGCAAGTAGGCGGCCTGCCTCCCCAATATAGAGGAGGCCACATCTGGTGCAGCGGATGCAGTAAATGATGTGTGTGTAGGTGCAGGTGAATTTGTGGCGGATATGGAAGGATCCCTTGGGGCCTTGGAGGGAAGTGAGGGGGGAGGTGTGGGCGCAAGTTTTGCATTTCTTGCGGTTGCAGGGGAAGGTGCCGGGAGTGGAGGTTGGGTTGGTGGGGGGTGTGGACCTGACAAGGGAGTCATGGAGGGAGTGGTCTTTTCGGAACACTGATAGGGGAGGGGAGGTAAATATATCCCCGGTGGTGGGGTCCGTTTAGAGGTGGCAGAAATGACGACGGATGATACGATGTATATGGAGGTTGGTGGGGTGGTAGGTGAGGACCAGTGGGGTTCTGTCCTGATGGCAATTGGAGGGGCGGAGCTCAAGGGCGGAGGAGTGGGAAGCAGAGGGGATGTGATGGAGGGCATCGTCGATCACATTTGGGGGGAAATTGCGGTCTTTGAAGAAGGAGGCCATCTGGGTTGTACGTTATTGGAACTGGTCCCCTTGGGAGCAGATGCGGCGGAGACGAGGGAATTGGGAATATGGGATGACATTTTTACAGGGGGCAGGATGGGAGGAGGTGTAGTCTAGGTAGCTGTGGGAGTCGGTCAGTTCATAGTAAATGTCCGTGTTGATTTGGTCGCCTGAGATAGAAATGGAAAGGTCTAGGAAGGGGAAGGAGGAGTCTGAGATGGTCCAGGTGAATTTGAAGTCGGGTGGAAGGTGTTGGTAAAGTGGATGAACTGTTCGACCTCCTCGTGGGAGCACGAGGCAGCGCCGACAGTCATCGATGTAGCAGAGGAAAAGGTGGGGGGTGGTGCCAGTGTAGCTACGGAAGATGGAGTGTTTCACATATCCTACGAAGTGGCAGGCATAGCTGGGGCCCATGTGGGTACCCATGGTGACTCCTTTGGTTTGGAGGAAGTAGGAGGATTGGAAAGAGAAGTTGTTCAGGGTGCAAACCAGTTCAGTCAGTCGAAGGAGGGTGTCAGTGGAAGGGTACTGGTTGGTACGACGGGAAAGGAAGAAGCGGAGAGCTTTGAGTCCTTCGTGATGGGGGATGGGGGTGTACAGGGACTGGATGTCCATGGTGAAGATCAGCATTCCGAAAATACCACTCCCTCCGTGACTCCCTCATCAGGTCCACACCCCCCCACCAACCCAACCTCCACTCCTGGCACCTTCCCCTGCAACCGCAAGAAATGCAAAACTTGCGCCCACACCTCTCCCCTTACTTCCCTCCAAGGCCCCAAGGGCTCCTTCCATATCCGCCACAAATTCACCTGCACCTCCACACACATCATTTACTGCATCCGCTGCACCCGATGTGGCCTCCTCTATATTGGGGAGACAGGCCGCCTACTTGCGGAACATTTCAGAGAACATCTCTGGCACACCCAGACCAACCAACCCAACCACCCCGTGGCTCAACATTTCAACTCCCCCTCCAACTCCACCAAGGACATGCAGGTCCTTGGACTCCTCCATCGCCAGACCATAGCATCACGACGGTTGGAGGAAGAATGCATCATCTTCCGCCTAGGAACCCTCCAACAACAAGGGATGAACTCGGATTTCTCCAGTTTCCTCATTTCCCCTCTCCCCACCTTGTTTCAGTCGAATCCCTCAAAGTCAGCACCGCCTTCCTAACCTGCAATCTTCTTCCTGACCTCTCCGCCACACCCCCACTCCGGCCTATCTCCCTCACCTTGGCCTCCTTCCTCCTATCACATTTCCAACGCCCCTCCCCAAAGTCCCTCCTCCCTACCTTTTATCTGAGCCTGCTGGACACACTTTCCTCATTCCTGAAGAAGGGCTCATGCCCGAAACGTCGATTCTCCTGCTCCTTGGATGCTGCCTGACCTGCTGCGCTTTTCCAGCAACACATTTTCAGCTCTGATCTCCAGCATCTGTTGCCCTCACTTTCCCCAGCTAGGTTGACTTCTATATTTGAAAACAAGCAAACGTCAATTCACAAAATTTCACAATGAAACACAAAGAACAGAATAAAGAACCCCTACAGAACTCAGGCTATCCAGACTAGACCTAATTATGCTGTTCCAAATGTACACAATAGTCCCAATAAGCAAACTCCCTTTAAAAACCAGTAATGATGGAACATATGCTTATACATTGATGTTGAAGGGCTGAAAGAGAGAGAGAAAGTTTCCATACAGTTCACTGTTGAACTCCTCACCAGTTCAAGACTGAACTAAAATGCTCACCTCGAGAGCTGACCACTCCTCTTTCATTATACAGGTCACTTATAAAACGTGACCTCTTTGGCCTGAAGTCTCATCTGTTCACATATAAACAAAAGGCTTCTCAAAATCCTTTTCATGTCTGTACCAAACCAGACTGATCAGAGCCCGGCCTGGTTTATTACCCCTGAAATAAGTCAAGGACAGAGTATCCTTGAGCCAAGGAACAGCATTTAGAAAAAAAAGGGACTAGCTTTGTGACACTATCACATGGGGAGATATGTGGAAACAAGTTGAGAGTACTAATTTAATCATGCGTGATGTAGATATAGGAAATACCATTCCAATTAAGCAACATGCATACAGGCTTAAACCTCTAAAGTTGGCACAGGTTCAAAAGGATTGCATGCTCCAAGATATCTTAATCAAAGTGAGTTGCAGTGACTGGAGCTCACCCATAGTAATGGTGCCAAAATCAGATGATACCCAATGGTTATGTGCGGATTATCACAAAGTTAATGCAGTTACAAAGTCTGATTCATATCTGATTCCATGTTTGGAAGACTATATTGAAAAGGTGGTACAAGCAAATTATACTTCTAAGTTGGACTTGCTCACAGGATACTAGCATGAAAGAGTGAAGATAATTTTGCCTTTCATAATGCCGGATGGACTGTGTCAAATTAAAGTCATGCCACTTGGTATGAAAAATGCGCCAGCCGCACATCAAATGCTAACTAGTAAAGTCATTTCCGGATTACCCAATTGTGTGGTTTACAATGATGACCTGGTGGTTTTTAGTCACATATGGGAAGAACATTTGCAACATTTATCAGAATTATTCAATCAATTTTGGGAGGCAGGCTTGGTTATAAACCTAGCTACGGGTAAATTTGCCAAAGCCCAAGTCATCTTCCTGGGCCATGTTATTGGACATGGACTGATGGAATGCGAAAATTAAGGTAATTGGGGAGTTTCCCATCCCATTGACAAGAAGAGCAGTACTACTATTCCTGGGATTGAGTGGGCTTTATTGGAAATTCATACGGAATTTTAGCAGAGTGGCTGCTCTACTCACTGAATTGCAACAGAAAGGCAAAAGATTTTCGTGCCATTTGACAGGCTGAAAGATGAGTTAACCACTACCGCGGTATTAGCCACGCCTCATTATGCAAAGCCAGTCAAGGTGGCTATTGATGTGAGTGATGTGGGTGTCGGTGCTGTACTCTGACAGGAAGTCAATAAGAAGATAGACCTATTGGATATTTCTCCACAAAAGTGAAATTCGTCAGCAGAAATATTCGACAACTGAGAAGGAGACTTTGAGCTTGGAGTTGGCATTACAACATTTATGTTGCCGGTAATGTGCCTGAGACAATTATATGTGCTGATCATAACCTGTTAAAGTTTTTGGAGAAGTTTAAAGACAAAGATTCTAGACTGGTTAGATGCAGCTTATTATTACAGCTATTCAATTTGAGAATTGTACATGTAGCAGGGTAAAAAATGTGATTGCTGATGGATTGTTGAGACTTAGATGAGAAACAGAGACATTCGGTGGCAGGGGTAAACAGACTGAAATAGAATGTAGTAGTGCATATTTGCATGGTTATAGTCAATGTAATGCATATATATTGTAATGTATTAACAGGGTAAGACTAAGAGGTTTCAAGATGAAGCATTTTGTACATTGATGGTTCATTTTTTAAAGGGGGGAGGTGTGATGATGATGCCCCTTTAGCAAGGATATATTGCGCTTGTTTTTTTCAAGAGGGCTCGTAAAGGCACTGGTGCCGATTTGTCTGAGAAGTGTTACTTTGAACAATGGCAAGGGTGTGGCCAGTTCTCCCAGTTCAAGTTTTTTTGTTCTAGTTTGGTTTAGCTTTAGCAGGGAGTCAAAAACAAAACTGCTGGGGACCTACAGAAGCTGCTACAGTGAAATGAAGTTCCATGCTCTAACAGATGTTTCTTGCCTGACTCTTCTCTCTGAAACCTCTCCTGTCTATAGGAACCTGCATTTGAATTTTGCCAAGGGGTGTATTTATGGGTTGTTGCAAGGGTTGGAACAGCTTCATTAAGTTGTGTTGGTTGGGTTATCAAATAAGTTAAGTTGTTCTAAATTTTGTTTTCTTTTGTTCGTGTTTCAACCTTAGTGTGTAAATAACTTCTGTTTTGCTTGAAGCCGAGCAGTTTGACCAGGTGCATCACTCCTGGAATATCCACTTTACATCCACCTTTAAAAAAATAAAAGTTAGGATCTGAGCTACCTTCTTAAAATATTTTGAATGGCTCTGGCCTGGTCCATAACAATACTATTTGGAGTTCTCCAATTTTCTCAACTGTTGACACTATAACAACTATTACAATGCCCAGGTTGACCAGTACGTAAATAATCAAAATGTCCAATATATGATCTTATGACAATGCATTCTCCTCACTGATATAATGTTAGGCACATTAAACATTCACATCACGTTGTTATGCCATGGCTGCTTTGTTCAACCTATTATGGATTGGCTCCCCCAGTTTTATACACGTCACCCTTTGAATCTCTCAGTTAATTACCAAGTTAACATTAAGTGTGATTAAGTTTGGCTCATTCCATAAACCACTTTATTTTACTGCCAAATGAAATAACCAGAATCATAAATACACATTGTGTCATTTCATTCAAATGATTAATGGCGCACATTGCCCCAAATTGTAACTAATCTAATATAAAATAATCCTTTAGCAATTTCCTTATATCCAAATATTCTTCTTTCAAAGGTTTTTGCAGTCTCACTGTCTAGACAGTTTAGTAGATGAAAGACACATCTACCAATTCAGATGGGTATAAAAGTGGACCGTACCAAAATACGTCCCCATATCGTTACCACCAAACATATATGGACTCATTACTTGTTTCATTGTGTTAGGGATGTCTTGATGTCCTCATAATTACTGCTGAATTTCCTTAAACAACAGCTTAAAATAATTCATCTATGTGACACATGTCGAAATATTTCTGTAAGTTGTTAATAAATATAAATATACAGTTTTCTCACTTTTGTTTGCACTAGATTTACATGTAAGAATAACAGAGTGGGCCCCATATCTGAAAATAGATGACTTTAACCTTGAGAGAGAGATTACAAGATCCTAACACTTTAGACCTTAAGGAAGATGGTTCACAAAATACAATTTCAGTCGATCCAAAACCTCACTTATTTTCTGTAAGGGGGTGAAGCAACAAGGTTTAATAGTTTAAAATAAAATATATTTACTATATGAGAATCAAACTAAGCAATCACTATCATGTTTAACCACCTTTAATTTAAAAATCTCAATGTAAACACACTTCAATTTTAAGTTACACATTAAATAACAAACACAATTAAGACAGATCTTAAATATTAGCTTGACAGTCCGTCTAGCATATATATGTCATCAATCATAGTCACAAAGTCCTTCAAAACTCTCCCTTCCTCACAAAGAATCCTTGCTCCTGCATTCCATGGTTTTAACCTGGCCTGGTTCCCTTGTGCCCATCAACCCATATTCACATGGATGTAGTCTTCACTGAAAATTGCACACATTTGCACAAATTCCTCAACACTGTTTACACAGTGATTCAGGTCTATCGATATTATATTGAAATAATAGATAAAGCTATGTGTTTTATTCTGAACTTCTGGATCTAGCTCTTCCTTCTGCAGCCTACCTGTACTGCATCACTGAGACCATTACCTGAGCTTTGATGACTCACTATTCTTTTTATTTGGTTTCAATCAATTTCATTTGCTCCAGAAATTTCAGTTTCCAATCTCAATTTCAGTTTTAGTTGGATTCCCCTTTTGGTTTTACTTTTAAAATGAGGATCTATCTCAAATAATGCAATCTTTGAAACTACAATCTTTGGGCGGCACAGTGGTTAGCACTGCTGCCTCACAGTGCCAGAGACCTGGGTTCAATTCCCACCTCAGGTGACTGACTGTGGGGAGTTTGCACATTCTCCCCGTGTCTGCGTGGGTTTCCTCCCACAGTCCAAAAATGTGCAGGTTAGGTGAATTGGCGATGCTAAGTTGACCGTACTGTTAGGTGAAGGGGTAAATGTTGGGGAATGGGTCAGTGTGGACTAGTTGGGCTGAAGGGTCTGTTTCCACACTGTAGGTAATCTGATCTACAGATAATACAATATTGTCAGATCCTTTTACACCTGTGGCATCATTTGACTATGTCAACAAAGGCATCCAATATGGTCTTGGAAAGGGCTGCATCAGAACAAATTGGGCAGAGATTAATAAGGCGCAGCAACTATCTGTGCTAGCTTTTCATGAAGAAAATATGCAGTTCTTGAAAACAAAAGGTTTTTTCAATGATTTGGTTTTCTAACAATTATCTTGTTGGAAAATTACTTTTAAAACATCTTTGGGACCATTCTACTGAGACACACTTGGATTTACTTTATATTCTTTTTCACAGGGTTGGATCACTAGAAAATTTCAAGAAACCCCATCAACACAAGGCTTTTCAGGAACTGATATGATATTCCCTTTTGACATTTATTCTCATATTTCACCTAGGTACCACCTGAGGGCCAAGATTGCAGAGATTATGACTATTTATGCATTGCAGAAACCCTTGTGACTGAAGTAGATTTTGTTGTCAGTTTGCTGTTCAGTAGCTTCATGTTGCCTCCCATATCACTGCACAGCAATGCAAAGGGGTTGTTTAAAGGCCATGCTGCGGTCTTAAGTGAAAATAATATGCTGCTTCATTCTCATAATCCACTTTACAATCATTATTGAGTTTGCAGGAAAGAGAGGACAATGGCTGAGTATTATCCTTTGGGATTAGAGACTGAAAAGCAATTTTTGCATGCAGCTCTGAATGTCAAATCACTATGTGTGTTTATGGTCAATAATCTGTGATGAGGGGTTTAAAAGTAACTAGGACTCTAGTTGCCATGTCCTTGGTGGGCATTGTGTTAATTTTATATTAATTGCATGCAAGTTGTTGCTAATAAGTTCAAACCTGTTTCTCTATAAATAGATGCTTGCTGAAACTGTAGTCGTTGGGTTATGAGATGCATGCTTGTAATACAAATATATTTGTAAATGTGGAAAGGCTGGTTCCAGTTACATCCTTCATTAACTAACTTTATGGACTATAACATTGTGCACCAAAAGTCGAAGTGAATCATAATAGGTTAGCAGGGAAAAAGTGATATATTAAGTAACATGGGAGGAATGCACAAGGTAATGTCGGCATGTGAGGATGTTAAGTGGAGGCGAGAGTTTTAGAGTTATGTATTCAAGTGATTGCTGTGACTTTAGTGGGTAACCATAGTAGAAGTTGGTGAGCCAGAGTCCTCTCTGACCAGAGTAATCAAAAAAATTAGCTACGGAATTATTTCTTTAAGATCACTGTGACAGAAACTGTGGTTTCAAAGCTGTGTTTTCTGTATCAGGTCTTAACTAAAGGGAAACTGAACTTTGGATTTGGAGGGAAACTGAGACTAGGACTAAGAACTGAAACTGAAATAGAAGTATCAATTTTTTGGAAGAACTGAAGCTGGTCAAAATCAAGAAAAGGTACAGAGCTATTGGAGATCCGATCATTCAGTGGTGAAATTCAGGCAAGCTGAGGAAAATGAAACCTGGATCTGGGAGAGTAGATAAAGGAAAACAAGATATTGTTTCAGTAATGCTAGAGGAATAACGAGACCAAACCAGCTATTTATTGCACAGGTTAATTTACGAGGGTTCAGGTAATGGTGTTTCTGAAATCCACATTGTTGTGAATGGAGCTGAGGATGTTCTTCCAACTGAGTAAAGACCATACTTGTGGAGCTCAGGTGATTGGATGCTGCTGTGGGATGAGAATAAGAGGCTACACCCTCAAATAAGGGAAGTTGGAATTTACTTGAGGGGGTCCAGAACTTTGAAGAACCTTTTGGCTGAACATAGTGCCATACCTGTTAGGAGGTGTGTGCCCAATATCCACAAGAACTACTTTTGCTTAATCTAGTATGTAATTCATAGGTTATAACGACTGCAATTTGCTGTTGATTCATGTTAAATTTATGTTGACTTTTATTTGATTGTTAAAATAAATGTTATAAATGTTGACCTTTCTCAGTGGGGCTGATTGGTAAACTTTCCTTCAGCTTTGTTTGTCTCCACAGGATCATAATTGCATAAAGAATGAATTGCTGCCCAGGGTGGGAAAGAATTTTTAAAAAAGAGAAGTGCACAGTACAGTTGTCTAATTGAAGATGTGGAGCTTCTTCAGCATTGTCCTGCAAACCTGGTGGTAAGGGAGTTAAGAATCTGCCACTGCTAAGAAGCATGAGCAAAACGTTTGTACCACAGTAGCATCCACACCCAGGAATTGGTCCAACTTCCCTTCAGTGATTTCCTCTCAGCTTAGATGTTTGAATGAGAGAAGTCATATACTCCCTTCCTTCACCTTAAAGCCATCCTCTACTTTATCATATTAGTGTTAAAAATAAAGTACAAATATTGCTAAGACATATAGTGAAATTATTTGAAACTACACTGAAAAAATTATGTACTATTGTTCTCTTTATCTCCAGGTCTTCTGTGAAGGAACTGTCTTTCTGAAAGTTGCACAGAAGGATTAAGCAGTTCAATTGCTTAATTTACATCAGTCCTATTGATATGTAAATGAATAGACCTGAGAAATGTGAGTGCATCCCCCCTCTAGAGACCTCCAATGGGTTCAACACTTTCAAAGCAATATCAATGCAAGTCCACTTCAAAAGCACAATCGACTTTTTTTATATTCATACTAAAATATTTAAAATTATCTTGAGTGAACAAATTTTAGTTTGAACAGTTAGAGTTTGAGAACCTCGCTATAGCCTTAAAACCTATTGCAATTCCTATCATGTTTTTAAAATAGAAAATGTTCCATGTCCACTATTACTGACACACTTCCATCACAAGACAGAATGACAAAAATGTTTTTCAGCAAAGAACAAAGGTGTTCCCTATCCTGAGGGGGCAAGCAGAGAGAGTGGAAGGACAGGCAAAATAGCAGGGAATTGTGCAGACCGGTTCCACAGTGCAGTTTCACTGGTAATGAAGTTTACCAGCAGAAGAACTGGATATGGATTTGTTACCCATTAGACTGCTTCTCAACAAACTCAAATAGCAATTGATTTTGATTCTGTTAATTGCTTTTCAACAGTACCAAGTTTCCCCAGTCAGGCTGCGAAAACATTTGAGCTGCTGATTAGGCTGGTAGTATAAGGGGCCAACCTCAATTGAACAGCAAAATCCAGAGTTACCCAATTAAAAGGCTAAGTCTGGCAAAATTGCCGAGTCTGTCCTGCTGCCAGTAAATCACATTTGGTGATTTGGGAAGGATTTTATTACTGACATCATGCAGAAGAACAATGCGAAGCAAGTATACCATAACCTTCCCAGCCATGAAATCTTTTGTTCAGGAACAGCAGATGTCCAGAATATTTTGAGCAAAATTACTTGTATCTTGTTCCCTTGACCCATCATCAATATTTAATATAGATGAGTAATAGAGTCATACAGCATGGAAACTGACCCTTTGGTCCAATCCAGGGCGAACATAATCCCAATCTAAACTAGACCCACCTGCCTACATTTGGCCGATATTCCTCCAAACCTGTCTTATTCATGCACTTATCCAAATGTCTTTTAAATGTGATAACTAGGCCCACACCTATCACTTCCTCTGGAAGTTCATTCCACAGACAAACCACTCTCTGTGTTAAAAAGATCCCCCTCATGTCTTTTTCCTCTCATTTTAAAAATATGCCCCTAGAGAAATGAAATCCCCAACCATAGGGAAAAACCACCTTCCATTCATCTAGTCTATACTTCTCATGAATTAAAAAAACCTCTATAAGGTCACCTCTCAACCCTCCTATGCTCTAATAACAGAGGTCCCAGCCTATCCAGCCTCAGCCAAAATCCTGTACACCACAACATGATTTCCCAACTCCTACATTCAAAGTTCTGAGCAATGAAGGCAAGAGTGCTAAATGACTTCTTAACCACACTGTCTCCAAATGAATCAAACTTCAAAGAATTGATATGATGTTTTATCACTGCTTTATATTTCAGGTAAATGTTTATATATCTAAGGTGCTTTCAATGATGTTATGATTCACTTTGTGTTAGATATTCTATAATCCAGATATTATAGATATTCTATAATCCAGAAAAATTCAAAATCCAGAAATCACTTGGTCTCAAGCATTTCAAACAGCAAAGGTTACCGTATACAAACATTACTACGAAATACTAAAAAGATACACAATATTTCCTCATATTTACTTATTCATTTCTGGGAATAGGCTGTGCGTCAATGACGACTATAGCTGACTTGATTATAGCTCTGCCCACCCAACTTTCTGCAAGTACTCTGCTCTATTATCTAAGTCTTTTTCATCTTCATCTTATGTGTTCTAATGATGCTGCCTTCTACACAAGCACTTTTCACTTCTGGGTTAAATTTATTCACAGCCATCGTGTTCAAAGTATCCAGCAGCTCATCTTCTAACAGCTGGTTCCACTTCCACTCATTGCAAGCACATTGTGCAAAATTTCCATTGTGCAACATAGGATGCTGTCTGACATCAGGATGTTTTGAACATGATACAATTTGAAGCAAGGGGCACATAACAAACTAAGCTTTATTTTTAAAAAATCAGCAATGAGTTAAATATTTACATAGTATATTAGGACGTGTTATTTGTGAGCCACACCCTTTCACTTCTTCGACTTTAGCATAGATCTGATAGCATTAAAATGCAACATAATAATTAGGATCATTTATGAACTTATATTGTTTTTGCAAACAAAAGAAATAAGGACTTTTGAATTTTATACAAAAACTGATCTGTGGAACTGCGTAGTTAATGTGTTTTTTGTGACAGTAGACCATTACAAAATTTATATTGAGCTCTATTAATGTAGTTTTGAAAAGGGAAGAGACAATTATGTTGGCTGGAGAGAAAGAACCTCTAATTTTGGAAATCTGAACTTTAAAAATATTTTGAAAATACATATCATTTGCTTGAAAAAAATGACACTTATTTTCTATTTACAACAGTTGCCAGACTCTCTGTGACATTTCAGCATCAGCAAAGTCCCTCTCATGCTTTCCCAGCATGAACAAATTCATCACCAAAATATGGACTCAGTTATCCCGCTGCTTGCCCCATTCCCTTGCTCAATATGTCACACATACTCCAGTTCTTTTAACTCTTCTAACTCTTGCTCTTAGCTCTAGTCTCTCTCAACTTCATCCATCTGTTCATTTATCTCTTCCAAGCTCAAATACGGACCCACCACTTGCTCTTGACTCCATTCCAACTGAACCCCTGACCATCCAACTCCCCCTCTGAACCAGATTCCAGTTAATGTTTAAATTTTACCTTCTCAGATAGTGTTCTCTTCCCATGCAAAACTGCCATCCCTCTCTTCTAAACGTGATATCTGGCAGTCCTTGCAAATTACAATCATGTCTAGATTTCTTTGTGTCAGATACTTGAGTAAGTTGTTACCTCCAGGTCTACACTGTCTCTCTGATAAAATTCTGTCTGAATCTCTCCAATTCATGGCCTCACGTTTTCTCAATGGTGTTGCGTCTTCCAGCCCTTTAACATCTTCTCCATGAGTTCTGTTTTTCTAAATTCAGCCATCCTGTATATTCCTCTTCTCCTCATTTCACAAGTGTTAATGATGTGTTTAGTCACCCAGGCTTCATTCTCTGAAATTCCTTCCTCGAACATCGAACAGTACTGCACAGGAATGGGCCCTTTGTCCCAAGATGTCTTGACCAATATTTTAGATGCTTTTTGCGCCGGTCTTTCTCATAACATAGTCAAGGGAATAGTTTAAATAAGAATAAGTACACATTTGACATATAACAAATCATAATGTCATTAATATGAAGCATGTTTTGTGTAAACAGCCTTATTGTTTATGTCAACCTCTCTACCAACCCTAAGTCTAGGAACACCTGAGATTCAGTCTAGGCCCTCGAAATGCTTTACTTTCTTCCTTAGTCCATGGACTGTCTATTTCTTGTCACAACCTCTGAACCACATGCAGTCCTCATGAGGTCCCAGAATAGCTATGTTCCTTGAACCCAGGATTCTTTTGATTTGCACCTTCAGCTTTAAAATGCTTGCAATCATGAATTTGAACACAGGAATGCCTCCATATTACTCAGGCACAATGGTTATTGTTTTCATTTGAGAAAAGGCAGGACTGAATTCTGAATTGGCTTTATTGTCATGTGAACTCGAATGAGTGCAGAGAAACATTTGCAATATTGCCGCTTATGGTGCCATCTTAGATACAAGACACCTAGTTACAGATACTTAAGTATTTGATACAAAATTAAAAGAATAATAAATAAAAGAGTCCAGCATAAGAAAACTAAGGAAAAGAAGTAATCAATTTTCACCCTGTTCCTGCCTCTGGCACGGTTCTATCTCTGTTTCAAGTCCGACCTTGGATCTTATTCCATCATTGCTCTAACTTTACTTTTAATAACAGTCCACTCTCAGACTTATTTTGTGCTGATCATGCATCTCCCTCTTCCCTTCCCTGTACTTCATTCAGTAAATAGCTGCCAAGTTTCTGATCTGTAAATGTTAAATCTGTAAGTATTCATGATATGGGCTTCACTGCTTGCCCATCCTAATTACTTTTGAGAAGGCAATAGTAAACTGCCTTCTTGAATAATTCCAACCCATGAGGTATTAAGTATGCAAACAGCATTGTTGTAAGGAAATTTCAAGATTTTGGCATAGTGACAGCAAAGGAACAGTGTAATAGTTTCAAGTCAGGATGATGTGTGGCTGAGAGGGCGATTTGCAATTGATGGCTCCACATATTTGCTGTCATTTTCTTTTTAAGTGATAGAAGTCACGGATTTAACAGTTACTATCAGAGTAGCCTGGGTTAGTTGCTGCAGTGCCCTTTGTGAATGGTAGACACTACTGCCACTGTGCCTGGTGAAGTGAGTACCAATCCAGTGGGCTGGTTTGTCCTGGATAGTGTTGAGTGACTTAGATAATGGAGCTGCATGAATTCAGCTAAGTAACGAGTATTTCATCACAGTTTTAACTTTTAAATAATAGGCAGGCTTCAGGGAGACAGAAGGTGAGCGACTCATTGAAGAATTCCTAACCTCTGACTGTCATTGTCATTGCATTCATACAGCTGTTCCAGTTCAGTCTTTAGTCAGTGGTAAGCCCAGGATGTTGATAGTGGCAGCTTCCAAGATGGTAATGCCATTAAGTGTCAAGAAGATTAAATAAAAATAACCCAATAGAACTGTAGATGCTAGAAATCAGAAACAAGAAAAGAAATTGCTGGAAAAATTCAGTAGGTCTGGCAGTATCTGTGGAGAGAAAGCAGAGTTAACATTTTGGGTCCAGTGAGTCTTCTTCTGAAATGTTAGCTCTGTTTTAACTCCACAGATGCTGCCAGATCTGATCAGTTTTTCCAGCAATTTCTATTAAGAAGGTTAAATTTTCTCTTCCTGAGGGTGGTCCTTGCTCTACACTTGTGTGGTGCAAATGTTATTTGTTACTTATTCCAAACTAATTGGTTAAAATTAATTAACCAGTTAAAAATATTCTATGCTTTTGTGCATTCCCTTAATTCTTAACATTTCATCTGAATGATTATTATACATAACACTATAACTGTTAAAATAAACATAGAATATAATAGTTGTGTAATAACTCCAAAACTAATCCATTAACATCTGGATATCAGAATGTACTTAAGCATTCTGAGTGGGACCCTTTATCAGAAATGACCGAAGAAAGAAAGTTCATTACTTGGATTAATCAGAGCAAAGAAGGAAAGAAGGCAATGTCACAGCTAGTCACAATCTATATCCAAGGTTTGGATGTGGGAATTAAACATTATTTCCACATTTCCTTATGACACAAAACTAGGTGGGAAAGTGAGTTGTGAGGAGGATGCAAAGAGGGGAATTTAGGCTATGTGAGTAGGCACGACATGACAAATGGAATATGCGCAAAACTATTAAGTTATCCAATTTGGTGGGAAAAACAGAAATGCAGAGTAAACCTTAAATGGTGAGGGATCAAGAACTGTTTCTGTCCAAAGGGACCTGTGTGTTCTTACTCGGAAACAGTTAAAATGCAGGATCAGCAAGCAATTCAAAAGTGAAATGGTATATTGGTCTAAACTGCAAGAGAGCTTGAGAACAGGAGTAGCAACATTTTTCTCCAATTCTGTACAGCTTTGGTAAGACCACATCTGGTGCATTGTGTAGGGTTGCATCTCCTCACCTAAAGAGGTAATACTTGCAATTAAGGTTCAACAGACAGATCCCTGCTATAGTGACATTGTCATATGAGGAAAGAAGAGACTTGGCCTACGTTAGAAGAGTAAGAGTTAATCTTTTTGAAGCATCCACATTTCTCACAAGAGTCATCAGGATCTCTGCAGGAAGTTTGTTTCCTCTTGTTAAGGGGTTGTAGAACCAGGCCACACCATCTCAGAATTAGAGAAATGCCGAGGTTTGAGTTGAGGAGAAATTTATTCACTCAGAGGATGACATATCTTGGAAGTGTCTACCCAACAGGTGTGGAGGTGCATTCATTAAATATACTCAAGAAGCTGACAGATTTCAAGGAATGTGAGAACATGGCGATGGGAACAAAGTAGCGTTCAGGTATATCAACAAAGATGAGTTGACACATCAGCAGATATGATGGGCCAAATAATGTACCCGTGCACCTGTTTCCTATGTACCACTATGGATGCAACAAGTAGAATAACTATTATCACAAAGTTATAGGAAACAAGTTCAACAGAAAGCTGCGGAGTGTTACAAAATGTTGGTGATGAGTAAGAGGTCATCTCAAATACATTGAAAAGACAGAATGAATATGCAATGGCATTCTGGAGGGAGAAGGTGTAATTTGAAATGAGAAAATTAACAGGAAAATTGAGAAGTCAGCAAAGATCCTAAGTTCCTTAAGTCAACGTTAATTGCCCACGGTTGCAGTCGATAAAGAAGAAAAGTGGTCTTGTTCTTCACTCACGAAAATGAAGAATATACTGAAGAACTATCTTGGTATTTCAATGTACTATTTTCCTTTTCATTATTTAAAGCCACCAAAGGTTGTGTATTTTGTTGAGACTTTTTATGTTATTGTGACGTGAAAACTAAACAAAGTGAGAATATTTTCATATGAAGTTTGATTAAAATATATATTTCTCGAGTGATGGGACAAAGTTTACAAGTTTTCACAACTTATTTAATATTATTTTAGACTAAACTGGATCTGATTACACAAGAAAATACAAATGGAAGCTAATTGAAGATTATGAATGAAATATTTATCAACAAAATACTGAACAAAACCTTGGATATTCACATTAAATCCAATTGCGAAGTTTCACAATGACTTTTTCAAGTTGAATTATGTTTACAATATTTAAAGGAATAACAAGCTGTCATTTTTCCTACTCTTCATTGAAAACTTCCCCACAACTATTTTACGATCTTTGAGAAACTAAATTATTAGCTTATTTGAAACATTTATACTGTAATTGTCTTAGCACATTAAGTATGTAAATTTTACTGACAAATGCAAATACTAATGTGACACCACATTTTGTTTATTCTCTAAGGCACTCAATTGACAGTTGAATAATCTAAAATATGCAAAGAAAACAGATTATTTTACATCATGTCTAAAATGCCTCAGAGTTATATTTAATGAAACATATATTTCTTGGACTAATTGAATGTCTGTCATATCTATAAATATGTTAAGCAGGAGGAGGAAAATAAGTTGATTAACTTCACGCAACAGGTGTCACAATGATGCAAATTAAATTCATTGTGGAGTAAAGTTTTTTTTAAAAACAGCAACATTAAAGAGAGGAAGAGAGGTTTGGGAATACCCACCAGACAGCATTCTCGCTCTCTCTCTCTCTCTCTCTCTCTCTCACTCAATCAATAATGTGAAGGTGGCAGTGTTGAACTGGGCGGACAAAGTTAAAAATCACACAACTCCAGGTTATAATCCAACAGGTTTATTTGGAAGCACTAGCTTTTGGACCACTGCTCCTACATGAGGTAGCTTTGGAAGAGGATCATAAGACACAAAATTTATAGCCAAATATTACAGTGTCATGTAACTGAAAAGAGATCCAAAGTAGGAATGTATAAAACATTACATGGATTGACTGCCTGTATTGACACTGACTGTGATTGTTATGTAGTGTCCATTTATCCATTCAACAACAGATGAATGGACACTGTGCAACAACAGCCAGACAGGGGTGTCCCTTCCAGTTGGGGAACACTTCAGCAGTCAGGGACACTTGGCCTCAGATCTTCAGGTGCCCATCGTCCAAGGCAGACTTCGGGATACACAACAATGTAGAGTGGCTGAGCAGAGGCTGATAGTCAAGTTTGGAACCCATGAGGAAGGCCTCAACCAGGATCTTGGGTTCATGTCACACTACAGGTGACCCCACTGCACTACACAGTCTCTCTCTCTCTCACACTCTCACACACACACAAGCACACATAAATATACACTCTTGCATACATACTCATGCAGACCCTTTCTCATACACATGCTCTCTCTCATACACACACATACATACACACCCCACACTTGTACCCACACACATACCCTCTCACAGATGTATACTCCATCACATTCATGCACACACTTTAGCAAGAATACACACATGCAAACACACTCTCTCCCGTGCACTCACACTCACTTGCACACACTCACACTCTCTCTCTCATAGGAGCACATACACATATAAGTTTACGGGGGCGAATTTGCATTTGCAGAATTATATTTGCAGATACATTCTACTTTGCTCACAAAGCTCACAATCTGCAGGCAGTCAATGCAGGCATAAAATTGTAATATTTTATAAATTCCTACTTTGTAAGCAGAACCTGTCTGACTTAAGATTGAGATACGGACAGACTCTAACCTCACACCTTTAGTGCGTTGTCTGAGCTGAGATGTCACCTTTTTTTAAATAAAACTTTAAGTTATCTCGAGAATGTGACTTAAAAGAAGTTCTGGGATTTACATATTAATGAACTGAAACCTGCAACTGATTCTAAAAGATGAAAGACTAAACAACAATCTAAGTTTGTTCAATATATCATTTCAGTTGCATGACGCTGCAAACTTTGCTATAAATTCTGTGTCTTATGATCCTCTTCCAAAGCTACCTGATGAAGGAACAGTGTTCTGGAAGCTAGTGCTTCCAAATAAACCTTGTGTTGTGTGATTTTTAACTCTCTCACTGGGAGGTCACTGATGCTCCGCCAGTTTCTGCGCCTCCAGTTGTGACCCAGCACCAGAACGCAGGGAGAGGGGGGGGAGGGTAGGAGAGGGATCAGGCGTGGGGAGGGGAAAAGACCGGGAGAGATGAAAGAAAGAGAGGGAGAAATCAAAGGAGAGAGGAGGAGCGGAAGGAACGAGAGAGGGGAATGAAGAAGAAGGGAGGAAACTGGGATAAAAGGAGGGGGAAGGAAAAAGGGCGAGGAAGGCAGAAGCTGAGAGTGGAAGTGGGTGAAGCTGAGGGAGTGAGAATTGTGGGATGTTGAAAGATTTTGGGGGAGTTATTTGGGCAGGGAGGGGTAAAGTTGGGAAGGGGAAGGTGTGGAGTCATGCGGGTGTAATGAAGAAATTGGAGAAAGGTAGGGGAAAAGAAGGAGCCTGAGGGAGTAGAAAGAGGGAGAGATAATGTGGAGTGGGATATGAGGCGGTGGAGTAGGAGAGGAGGGAGTAATGTGGGATAGGAGGCTGTGGAGTGGGATAGGAGGTGAGGGAAAGGGAAGAAAGTGAGGAGAGAGTGGAGGAGAGAGAGTGAGGGAGTGGAGTGGCTGAGAAAACAAGAGGGAATGGATGTGGGTGAGAAGAGAAGGGATAAGGGGTATGAGTGAGAAGAGGAGAGATTCGGGGACTGGCTGAGAGGCAAATGAATGGAAGAGTGGGTTGGAGGAGGAGAAGAAGGGAAATGGTTGGGAGGGGGAAGGGGAATGGGTGGGAAGGGGGCAAAAAATAAGTAGGTTGGAATGTTGGAGATGGAGAGTAGGTGAGATTGGGAGATATGGAAACAGGGAGGTAAAGGTGAGTGGGGAGAGCAGGAGTTTAGGGAATGAGAGTGGGTTGGAGTAAGGGGAACAGAAGCAATGGGGAATGGTGTGGAGTGGGAAGAGGGTAAAGAAAATGAGACTTGGCATGGAGGATGTGGGGGAGTTGCTGGGAGAAGGAGCAGAGTGCAGTACAGGCAGGGGAAATAGGAGTGGGTTACAGTGGAGTGGAGTAGGAAGGGAATGGCAGTAGGTATGAGGAAGAAAAAAGGAAAGAGGAGTGAGAGAGGATAAGAGTGAAGGAGAGTGGGTGGGAGGCAGAGGGGAAAGGATAATGGTAAGCTAAATGTGGGAACTAGTTGGGGACAGTGGGAGTGTGACAACCTGGGGGAGACAGGGGTCAGAATGGAAAGGGAGGATTTGGGGAAGGACAGGATAGGGAGAGAGGAAATGGTTGACAACACAGAAATCATGGAAAATTCAGTGGGAACACGGGAGATATGGGCAAAGCAAGTGACCCGCTATGTGTGTGAGGCGGCCTTTTATTGCAATGGTAACATATAGGTGTGTAGTGATACAATCTGCTTCATTAAACATACAGGAAAAGGGAAGGAAACACTTTCTCCATTAACTAACCTTTGTGGTGAATAACTAGTATTGCCAGAATAAAACTACATTACAATTTTAAACTCCAATTAATCATTAAATGCTATAAAATCTTAAATTTTCATTAGTGTTGCATTACCATATTTAAAAGTGTAAACCAGGTCATCAAATTAAATGAGGCCATTCGGCCGAAAGGATCTCTTTCAGAGTACATTAGGGGTTGCAGTTTGATTACTGGTTTTGGATGCAGATCAAAGTGAAAGTGTGAATATCACTCAGAACTAAGCCATGAAACTGGACCACCTCCAGTACAATATTTTGTGTTCAGGTAGCCTATTGGACCTATCTGATTATTATATTGGTGTCAGTGGGAGATTGCTGTTGAAAATTGCTACTTCTGCTACATTAAAATGGTGGCTGCACTTCAGAAGCGTGTCATTGGCTGCAAATGCTTTAGGGCATCACATGGTTGTGGAGAGTGTATAAATGCAAATTGTTTTCTTCAGGAACTACACAAAAGTAGTTTTATTTATGAGAAATGAGTATGCTCTCATAACATTAAAAGAATAATCACTTGAATACGGTATGTGTCAGGAACTGTTGTCAGTGTATTTTCAATATTGATGCAGTTGTTAACATATTTTAAGTCAGCTTACCAGGGAGTTGCAAAGTTAACAAAGTCCAGTATTTATGGTTGCAGATATACAGCCAGTTCCACAAAGGAAAATGATAAATTCACTGCAAGCATAGATTAAAAAATGGCAGTGCAATTTATCAGGCTAAACAATGAACCAGCTAAGAACTTTTAAAACATGTCTTGACACTGTGCTGAAAATGTGTTGCTGGAAAAGCGCAGCAGGTCAGGCAGCATCCAAGGAGCAGGAGAATCAACATTTCGGGCATGAGCCCTTCTTCAGGAATGAGGAAAGTGTGCCCAGCAGGCTAAGATAAAAGGTAGGGAGGAGAGACTTGGGGGAGGGGTGTTGGGAATGCGATAGGTGGAAGGAGGTTAAGGTGAGGGTGATAGGCCAGAGTGGGAGTGGAAGCAGAAAGGTCAGGAAGAAGATTGCAGGTTAGGAAGGTGGTGCTGAGTTCGAGGGTTGGGACTGAGACAAGGTGGGGGGAGGGGAAATAAGGAAACTGGAGAAATCTGACTTCATCCCTTGTGGTTGGAGGGTTCCTAGGTGGAAGATGAGGTGATCTTCCTCCAGCCGTTGTGTTGCTATGGTCTGGCGATGGACGAGTCCAAGGACCTGCATGTCCTTGGTGGAGTGGGAGGGGATGTTGAAGTGTTGAGCCACAGGGTGGTTGGGTTGGTTGGTCCGGGTGTCCCAGAGGTGTTCTCTGAAATGTTCCACAAGTCGGCGGCCTGTCTCCCCAATATAGAGGAGGCTATATCGGGTGCATCGGATGCAGTAAATTATTGCAATGGGGAACCCAGTATGTCCTGGCAGAAGTGAACATTTCCATCACTGGTGAGCAGACAATGGTGAAAAAGTGTAGAATATGATCCATGAGGTAAGCAGTGTAAAATTGTGTATGAAAACTTGCTGATGCTCTTGGAGAGGTACTCTCAATGAAACTCCCTGAAACAGATACAGCTGATTTCTGGACAAGTTCTGCCAAGAATCTTTAATCTTCAGACGTTACACACATAATCTGGCAATAACACAGACTGCAGAACTGACTGAGCACTGCTTCATAGAAGTGTTCCCTTTAAGTTCAATTCTTAAATTACACCTATTTCCATTTATTTCAGATAGATAGTAAAGTTATTGTGCCATTTCTTGAAAGGATGGCATCAAATCTTTCTCAACATCTCATCAACAATCATCCCTCAAACAACATCATCAATGATAGATTAATCAGCGACTATTCTTGCTCCCAATTGTGGGATTTTGTTGTTTGTGCAGCAGATGGTCCCAGATCTTCCAGGACCATCCCTTAATTTTGAAATCATCCCCACTTCCCAGATCAGGATTTTTTTGGAATGTGTTCTGTCTTAGATTTGTTTTTCTGCACATGCCTTGTGTTCAGGGCTGGCCCACATGCTTGCAGAAAGGATCCAAACATCAGAAGCAGTTTGCAGAAATTCCCTTCCTCCCCACCCTGCAACTCTGTGTGGTGACTTCAGGAGCAACCGCTCACCTGTTTTAAGACATGATCAGATCATCTCCCTAATCTTAAGAGTCTGCCAACAATCCCAAAAACCCCACTCCAGGTTCAAGACTTCACCAGCAAATACATCACTCTCTATCCTGTCTCCAGGCTCCACCAGCAATTCCATCACTCCACCTACCACCTCCTCCAGAATCCCTTCTCTAGCAGCTACTCTCATGAATCTCGTGACCCTGCCAGGGACCCTCTTTCTATTCCCCACTAGTCTCACAACCCTGTTAGGAGTCACCCTACCCCCAACATCTCATTCTACGCCAGCACCTCAGACAGTGTCCTCTGTTGTTTTCCCATATACCACTGGTCAACCTACTCATCATGTGCAAAATGTTTGCCAGGTTTTCCTAGAAAGAAAAGAAATGCCTATATTGGAACACTAAATTATTTGCTTTGACAATTTTTTTTAAAAGGTTGCCGCAGGGCTACCACACCATAGGGCTGCTCCCTCGTTAGGGAGCGGTTACTGCTGGTCTTTTAACCTAAGGGTCACCAGGTCTCAGATGAGGGGCAAGGTTGTGAAGCAAAGTTCTTCATGATAACCTCAGCTGAACCCATGCTATTAGGATCTCCCTGCTTCAACTGAGCTAGCCAAACTGCCTGACATATATGGACCACCTAAAACGTGGTTTATAGCAATGCAAATCAAAAAGATTGAGATCAGAATCGAGCTCTTAATATGTTCCAGAATCAATGCTAAATCTCACTTTCTAAGCCCATATCACATCCTTGCCTAGCATCAAATTCAATTCAGGTTTAAGCCAAGTTTACAAATGCTCAATACGCCTGTTAAACCATTTGACTTAACTATAACCTTCAGTCAATCCTTTTAATAAAATTATTTGAGTAGAGATGCACTTTCAGCTATTTCCAGTGCAGAAAAAAGCAGCCAGCGACGGCACTTCCAGTATTGTTCAGGTGTAGTCACTCTGGATGCTCTTTTTTATAGTGCAAAACGGAGAACGGCTGCATGATATAATGAGCCATACATCGAAACGTTTGGCAGACTGTTTTTGCAATATATTGAAACAAAATCCAGGCAGAAAATCGTGTTCAATTATAATCAGTCGCAATCTAAACAAATAATTTACCTAAAATACTCTTAAAAAATAAACATTGAATAATTTCCAAACAACAGGAACGTACACGACGATTTACAATTAACATAATACTGTCAAGACGTGGATTTTTAAAAGAAATATTTATATTCGACGAAACGAACATATGGAAGGACTTAAAATGTGTTTGAAATGCTTTGCAGTGAGCGATAGATGTCTACGTTGGTTTTACTGCCGATTTCAAATCAAAAACACCAGGCACAACATCACGAATTCATCAGCTTTTAAAAATATTCTTTCATTTTTTATCAATACGTGGAGTTCTAAAATAAGTACAATGTGGACAGAACTCCTTGCATACATATATCAGTATTACTTGTTTTAAAAAAAATGTCATGCTAACACGTTTAAATGTATCATTTAACGCATTTTCTAACCAGAAGTCGGTTGCACCAATGCATCCAAGTGAGAGATAGTCACTGAGAAACTTCACATTTAAACATGGACCTGTAGTTCAAACTTCTTCAAAAGTCAATATCTTTGAGTCAAAAATCAATATCAGAATCGTCTTTGCATGAACTTCAAATACATCCTGCAGAAAATTGTATTGCCATCTTCCAATGATTTGTTCGCATTTGTGTTAGGTTCTGAATAAATTCAAAAATAGTACCAATTACCGTTAGCAACTCGGATTCTGTTCAAATCCATACTTAGACTGTAATAAGTAACTGCTGAGACCAAGTTACACAAAGTAACCATCGTCATCGTGTTTAACTTGATACTTTCGAATGGATTGTATCTCATTAACAGTTAATCTTGTTAACATGTAAAGGTAAATTGAAAGAATTTGCCCACGTATTTTAAATGTTGTTAATCTGACATTTTTAAAAGAGGTTATTTTTAAAACAATGCTCGTTGATCAAACTATTGAGCAACGTCATATACAGTGGGAGCTGGAGAAACTTTATTGGGCTGCAATGAATGCAATTTATTTCTAAGGGTTTCAAAATAGAACCGTAGCTTCATCATGTGGTCTCCACATTATACATTCACATACTCAAGACTGTAGAACATGCCAGTTGACAGTTCTTATTGAATGTAACTTCGACGTTCTCATTATTATCGAAGAGAATATTTGAACAAATTTATATTGAGTCAATAAACAAGTCGAGCTCTCGCCCACAAAGTGTAATTGTCAATGACAGCCGATTATGAGATGAAATTCACGGTTTTACAGTTATCTTTTTTTGTATTATGTATTGCAACATTAAATATTTTCAAGAGTAAGTTTCAATCATGGGTGCAAATTATTCCTTGTACTGGAGCAATATTCATACAATTTCTATCTTTGGAACAATTAGCAACACTGCTATCATACTGTGATGTTATAAATTGACAAGTACCATACTGAATGTTGTAAATCATTGACTAGATTGCGAGATCATTTTAGTCAAAGGACGTCAAAACGTATTACGATGTTCACTGATAACCTGAACTCGTTGTTTCTTTTCCCCTTACCTGCCAGCTGTAATCAGGAGGTGGCGCCAGATCCCAACAGGGTTTCTTTCAACTGAAAGTTCGGGTTGGAAACAAGCCAACTCTGTGGTTTTAGAAGAAAATTGACGGTAGAGACGATTTTCAATTTAAAAATGGTACAGTTTATATTCAATAAAGATGCAGCAGACCTCAGACCCGAAAATGACATGCATTAATGTTAGCAGCAGTTTACCAAAATTGTGTTTTAGCAACAATCAGGAAAATAATTGTAATGAATATTAATTTTGGAAATGATTTAAAATACAGTTTATATTCGCAAGTATTATAAAACATTCACTGTTTATACAATATAATTTTAAGACTATATGCTGTTATGCAATAGCAGGTGTGGTGCTTGGTTTGCCGAACAGCAGAATGTTTATATGTTCTGAAAAGGCTGCTCGTTCTCGCCAAGTCCGCCACACCTATAATTTACCCCATAGTAAGCTTCATGCATCCAGATAAAGACATGAATAATCAGAGTCGAAAAAATAGCAATGCAAATATCCAGAGGTGGTGTATTAAATGTAATCCTTTGGTATCGGTGTATCATTCACCAAACACTACCTTGTACCTCCGAATATTTTACGAAATTACAATTTATTCGGGAAATTATTTATACAGCGCACTTAGTTGAGGTGGGATAATCTCTGTTGAGAAGTGTTCTTCCAGAAACAGACTGTTATGTAATACACGAATAATTTTCAATAAATCGGTTTGGGTGTTGCCTGGTTATTTATTTAGTGACCTTGAGCTATTTTGTACGGTGTCATCTTGATTCAGGAGCTCGAAAGGATTATCTCCACAATTGAACACATGCTTACAACGAATTGGCTCTGAGTTCCCTATTAGGAAGGACAATTGTGCGATTGCTTACAATAATACTTTGCTTCATCTTGCATACCCTAACTTTGTAACCCCATTAATTCTCAGCACGAAGTTGTTCCTATATAAGTTTAAATGTCCAAAATATACAAGTGGATGACAGCTATTTCGAACGCTTGATAGAACGTTTTCGTTTTGGTGTCCCTTTCAAGAATGTAACAAAAAAAGCATTTGTTCTAAATTACGACTTGTCTTTCGTTTCAGTATCACGAAATGTAATTTATTCCTTATGAACTATCATTCCGCAAACTTTCAGCTGCATAAACATTCCGGAATTTGTATACAGTATTGGAATTAATATGCTTTTGTTCTTGTTTTATATTTTCATGAATCCTTTTTCTAGAATATAATCTCCATGTGTATTTACATAATTCCTGTTTACACATTGTTCTATATCATTAATATTCAGCCAAAATTACGTACATATGTTAAACATTCTAGATATATTCGTTCTATGCACGATCTTTTTCTTTTATACTATGAAACAGTTTTCAATATTGCAAATATATTTGTTATTTTTGGAAGGACTCTGTAGGGAGATTCGGTTATGCCCATGTAAAGATAAATGATTTTGGAATGATACGTGAACAACGATCTTATTCACAAATTTCACGGAAGTTGTTTAAGTCATGTATTTCCTGCCGTTGTAAAAACAGCCTTACTTTTTTTAAAAAATAAAAGTTTGAAATCTTCAGGAAACAGAAGGCACTTTCTGAAAATTAATATTCATTGGCTAGAAGGAAAGAGATAGAGCATCCAAGATGACAATACTACACATCAAACGAATAAGTTCAGTGTGATCTATTGCACATGAAATTGCACATTCTTCCAAAATCAAAAAAAGACCAGTTTTTCATCGTTGATGCTTTTTCCATCTTCCATTAAACATGACGAGAACTTAAATGTTAAACTTGGTGACATTTTTATTTCCTATTCCATGAATTACACTTTAATGGGAGGAATGTGAGACTCTAAACTTTTGCTGTTGGCCATTAAATTACCTGTGAAAAACGGAATTGCCAACATGCAACATACACACGACTGAGTACGAATATGTTACAAGAATATACGCTACTTTGTTATTTTGCCAGATTTAAAATATCGGCGATAAAACTTTCTCAGCGCTCATTAACAAGGCAAAAAGTGGCTTGCTTCAGAAAGTGTTGTCAGATAGGTCCCCTGGCCTGTTCATTAACTGTGATGTTGAACTTGAAACCTGTGGACATTTTCCACACTTACGACGCTCGCCATTATATTTTATACACATAGACACTGCGTTTGTGCAGTACTGATGGGAGAAATATAAGGCAGACGTTCGAATCTTGACCATATTTCATTACATAGTTCGTATATTCAGAACAACTCTAACTTTATCGAGTCATAGAGCATGGAAATAGACGCTTCAGTGCAACCAGTCCACTCCGATCACGTTCCAAAACTGAACTAGTCCACCTGCCTAGCCTTGGCCAATATCCCTCCAAACCTTTACGATACCTCTATGCACTTTTTAAAATCTTTCTCCTTTCACCTTAAAAACATGTTCCCTACTTTTGAACTCCCTCACTACATGGAAAAGACCATAGTCATTCGCCTTATCGATATCCTTCATCATTTTATAATGTTCAACAAGGTTACCCCCCCTCATTCGCCTGGACTCCAGTGAAAAATGTCCCGGCCTATTCTTGAAACACAAACCGTCCATTCCCGGTAACATCCTGATAAATATTTCCTGAACCCTCTCCATTTTAAAGATGTCTTTCCTATAACAGGGTGACCAGAACTGCACAGAGGAGTCCAGAAGAGGTCTCACGAGGGTCCAGTACAATCTCACAATGAAGTTCCAACTCCTATACTCAAAGGTCTGAACAATGAAGGGAAGTGTGCTAAATGGGTTCTTAAGCACCCTGACTACTTGTGATGCAACTTTCAAAGAACTATGTACCTGAACCCCTGGGGTCTCTCTGTTCCACAACACTAACCAGGGCCCTATCATTAATTGTATATGCCCTATCCGGTTGGTTGTATTACCAAAATGCAATACCTCACATTTATGCAAATTAAACTCCATTTGCCACTCCTCAGCCCATTGACTCATTTGATCAAGATCTCTTTCCCATCATCGGCAAATTAATTAACCATACTTATCCAATATGTGGAGGTGCCAATGTTGGACTGGGGTGGGTAAAGTTACAAATCATACAACACCAGGTTTTAATCCAACAGCTTTATTTGGAAGCACTAGTTTTCAGAGTGCTGCTCCTTCCTCAGGTAGTTGTGGAGCAGGACCATAAGACACAGAATTTATAGCAAAAGATTACAGTGTTATATAACTGAAATGATATATTGAACAAACTTAGATTGCTGTTAAGTCTTTACCTTCTCACAGGCTTATACTCCATCACATTCACACACACACTTTACCAATCATACACACATGCAAACACACACTCTTTCATTCACACTCACATTCACATGCACACACACACTCTCTCTTCCTCTCATACACATACACACATATAAGTTGATGGGGTGAATTTGCATTTGCAGAATTTTATTTGTAGATACATTCTATTTTGCTCAAAAAGTACACAATCTGCAGGCAGTCAATCCATGTAATATGCTCTACATTGTTATTTTGGAAATAGAACTAGTCTGACTCAAGATTGGGATACAGACAGACTCTTCCCTCACACCTTTAATGCATTATTTGAGCTAAGATGTCACTTTTTTTTAATAAAACCTTACATTATCTTGAGAATGTGACTTAAAAGAAGTTCTGGGATTTACATATTAATGAACCGAAACCTGCAACCCATTGTAAAAGATCCCTCCCAGTCAGGGAACACTTCAGTGGTCAGGAAGTTTTGGCATTAGATCTTCGGGTGACCATTCTCCAAGGTGGACTTCAGGATACACAACAATGCAGAGGGACCGAGCAGAGGCTGATAGCCAAGTTCAGTACCCATGAGGATGGCTTCAACCGGGACCTTGGGTTCATGTCACACTACAGGTGACCCCACTACACTGTACTCCCTCTCTCACTCACATACACATGCACAAGCACACATGCACACTCTTACATACACACTCACACAGACCATCTCTCATACACACAATCACTCTCATACACACAACCCACACTCACAACCATGCACACACCCTCTCACAGGCTCCATCACACTCACATACACACTTTACCAAGCATGCACACACACACACTCACACAAACTCACATGCACACACTCACATGCAGACACTTATAATCTCTCTCTCATGTGTGCACACATGCATATAAGTCTATTGGATGAATTTGAATTTGCAGAATTATATTTGCAGATATATTCTATTTTTCTCAAAAAGCACATGACCTGCAGGCAGTCAACCCATATAATATTTCATAAATTCCACATTGGAAATAGTACCAGTCTGACTCAAGATTGGGATACAGACAGACTCTAACCTTACACCTTTAGTGCATTGTCTGAGCTGAGATGTCACTTTTATAAAATAAAACCTTAAGTTATTTAGATTAGATTAGATTACATTACAGTGTGGAAACAGGTCCTTCAGCCCAACAAGTCCACACCAACCCACCCATACCCCTACATTTACCCCTTACCTAACACTACGGGCAATTTAGCATGGCCAATTCACCTGACCTGCACATCTTTGGACTGTGGGAGGAAACCGGAGCACCTGGAGGAAACCCACGCAGACACGGGGAGAACGTGCAAACTCCACACAGTCAGTCGCCTGAGGCGGGAATTGAATCCAGGTCTCTGGCACTGTGAGGCAGCAGTGCTAACCACTGTGCCACTGTGCCGCCCACAAATCTTGAGAATGTGACTTAAAAGAATTCTGGGATTAACATATTAATGAACCAAAACCTGCAACTTGTTCTATAAGATGAAAGATCTAACAACAATCTTGGTTTGTTCAATATATCATTTCAGTTGCAAGACAATGTAATCCTTTGCTACAAAGTCTGTGTCTTATACTCCTGCTCCACAGCTACCTGATGAAGTGGCAGAGCTCCAAAAGCTGGTGCTTCCAAATAAACCTAGTGTTGTGTGATTTTTAACTATGTTCATCCAAATCATTTATATAAATAACAATCAAATTTCCAGTACTGATCCTTGTGGAATGCCACTGCTCACAGGCCTCTGGTCAGAAAAAGGACCCTGAACCTTCTGTCTCCTACCTTCAAGCCAATACTGTATCCAATTGGTAAGCTCATCCTGAATCCCCTGTGATCTAACTCTACAAGTTAGTCTACCATGCAGACTCTTGTCAAAAGGCTTCACTAAAGTCCAACTCTCTGCTCTCATCAATGTTTTTGGTTACTTCATTTTAAAAAAAACTATTAAATCTGAGAGACACGATTTTCCTCGCACAAAACCAGGTTGACTATTCCTAATTAGTCCTCACCTCTCCAAATGCGTGTAAATTCTATATTTCAGAATCACCTCCAATAACTTACCCACTGACTGACTAGTCGGACTCACTGGTCTGTAGTTTCCAGACTTCTCCTTACAGCCTTTCTTAAACAATGGCATACCATTTAGCCACCCTCCGGTCCTCTGGTACTTCACCTATATTTATAGATGATACAAATATTTCTGCTAGAGAACTTGCAATTTAGTCTTAATCTTCCCACAACGTCCTGGGATACGTCCTGGGATCAGGTCCCTAAGAATATAATGTAGAAGTCTAATGTTTTATTGATACATGCTTTAGGAATTTATCTGTTGTCGAATGCTTGCAATAGCCACACTGTTGTTTTGGATATCAGCATAATCTATTATATCCTTTGAATTTTAAACTCGCAGACAGTCGGTTCTTCAATTACTCAAAACAGCCTGGATTTGCAGTTTCGCCCATGAGCTGGGAGGAGATTTTCTGAAATAACCATGATATTCAAAAGGCCGCGCGCTCGAAATATTTTTGGTAATTCACACAAAATCCTGATGCTTCACTTTTAAGCTTGTTACTTTACGAGACAGGCATAGGTTCTGCAGCACGGTTTTAGAAAGGTGTTCATCAGGAAAGTGATTTCAGTTGTTCTTCCCAGAATTTGCCGACTATCAAGCTTCAAATGATTTTGCTCCTGCAAACGATCAAAACAGGGGAATAGAGAAAATATTACGTGTGGTTAATTCATTACCGTCTGTATACTATTTGATTTGGATGTGCATACAGATCACACGAAGAAACATTATGTTTTGCATTATGATTCTTTAATTCTGTTTATAATTAAACAGACAATTTGGTGAACTATGTCCGATGTCTTTAGTTTCGTGCATCATAACATTTTGCTTATCGATTACAGCAGCATTATTTAACATGATGAATTGCGACCTCAAATCTCAATGAAACTGCACCTAGTTTCGAGGTGACAGATAATTTGTAAAACCTAATTAAAGTTGAGATTTTTAAAACCCTAATTTGAAAAACACACCGTGCATATGTTCTGAAATAACATTTGTATTATTAGGAGCGAAATCCATTGGACTGAAAGCACAGCTGCAGCAATTTTCATTTGATAGGATCAATTTCCCGTTCAAGCTACTTGGGCGGTGTAATCTATTTTTGAAATAAGTGTTATCTTATAGGTCAGACCCTAAATAATATCTGATGGATCAGACTCTATCTCGAGCATCGCATTCCGTTTTGGACAATTAACCTCAGGAAATATATATTAATTTTGGGAAGAGCAAATTGCATGTTCGCTAGAATTATACCAGGACATAGAGAATTACGTGATGAAAACAAGCACTATAAAATATCTTCCTTTCATTTTAGACGGTCGAGGGCCATCCAGTCGAAGTGTTCAAATGATAAGGAGAGCCCATGGAGTAGGTTTAAATAAAACAAAGTGCTGGACCTTTCCAGCATGGAGTCAGGAAACATTTATTTACACATGAGGGGTCGTGGGGAATTCATTCCCCGAAATATTACATCTTCAATTCTGAGAGGGAAAGATTTTTTTATTGGGTAAGGACATCAAGGGCAATCATGCAAAAGCCGACAAATTAAGTTGAAATACAAATGAGGCTCGATCTATTTAAATACTGGAACCTGCCCGAGGGACTGCGTTGTCGACTAATAATTGTAACCCACGTTCCCAGTTTGTTGTATTGTGACGTTGTTTGTTCATTTGTTCAAATATGGTATGACGCATTCTCAATAGAATTAACTTTTTACGAAGCTGTAAATTTAATTTACCGTGATAGCATTTTATTCAGACAAAAATGAATTTAATTTTAGAAAGCTCCACATATGTAGGTCAATTAAACATTGTATAACTCATCTATTATGAAATGTACTTTAGAAATATGACTGGGGCTAAACGGTGACTTCAATCCACTTTAATTCGCTTCACAATAGTTGAATAGTCTACTTTAAAAATCTAGCGACACGGTTGCACATGAAAAGCAGAAACAATGGATTTCAGCAGAGGGAGACAGCGAGAAGTCAAATGTCGCTCCGTTTTATCACTCTTCTTTCACACATATTCCTTGAAGGCTAGCGTATTGTGTGAAGATCTCCGCGGTTAGTTACAACTTGCAAACATTTTCCCAATTTATTAATGTCAATTACCCTTTGAAATTTTGCCATCGACAAAGAATTTTAGATTTTGTATTGTTTCCAGCCCAATGAATTTTTTTTTTAAACTTATCTGGCTGCGGCAGTTTTGGTTCGGAAAACGATTTTGTGAACCTCGGCAGTTGCTCGTTCCACTTTACATCCAGGTTACATGTCAAGTGACCTATTCGAAAACCCCTGTCCTTTTCATAATCACCTTTTTATTCTTCCGAGAAAGTACTCAAAAACGTTCAAGGGCTGCATAGTCTGAGACGCTGCGCCTCAATGAAATTTGCTCTAAATGTTTATTTCTAGAATTTCCAGAAATTTCACTGTAGGTATTTGACGTTCAGTAATGTAACTACTTTTTCCATTTATTGGATTGCCCATTGGATTACAGATGAAGGACATTGCTCATTCTGAAAGAAACCGGAAAGTACCCTATTGCAAAGGGAAATTTAAAGTTGACATAAGAGTATAAGTTAAAGAACGCAAATATTAGGAAATCTCCCAAAACTACATTTAAAAAAAAGAAACCTGGTGCGAACTATTAAGATTAGATAATGAGGAAGAACTAAAAATGTTGTAATGAATGCACCCTAGGGCATTTAGTCTAGTAATCTGTATGTTTGGATATTCGAATGTGAATTTCAAAATTGGAAAGTAACTTCCTACTTCTAAATGTATCGAAAAACCCCTTTTGGCCTTTAAAACGTACTCTTCTTAAATGAACTGGCCAAATTCAAAATGATTTACTGCTTGCTTGCAGAAACAATTGAGGATTCATCCCGCTTGTGTTCCCCTGCCCTTTAACGGGCCAGTGTGCTTCTGACCTTTGTCATTTAAGACCACACTCAGCACCTCTATGGAAACAAGTTAAGCACGTTCAGCCCGGGTAAACATTTATGCTTTTTCACTAGAGAGCAGCCCTGTCGACAAGGATTCTTCCCACTGTCCTAAATTCCAGCCTCACACGCGGCCCACAGAAAGAAGGCGAGGGGAACAGAGGGGTCCTACAGTTAGTTCCGAAGGAAAACAGGATGCAGACCCACATAGACAACGAGACAAAGATAGGAACATGTTCAAAAACAATTACAGTAAATCAACAAATGAAGAAAAGAAACGTAAACCGATAGAAAGAAACGAAGGTAGGTCGTCTTATCGAATTACAACATGCCCAACACCCATCAAAACCAAACAGGAGTAAAGAAATGTCACCTGAGAACTTACTGGGATACTTTGCAAAGAATACAAAAGTAAAATACGGCGGAAACTGAAAATCTGAAGTAAACAGGTCTGACAAAAGATCCTGAAACCTTCACACTATATGTTTTTCTTCACCAAGTGCTGCCGGTCTTTTTGAGTATTTCCAGAATTATTTGTTTTTATGATCAGAGATTATTCGGTTGAATTATAAATACCGTAAGAAAACTTTTAATTATATTTTTGTACAGCGATAATTAAAATAAAAAAAAGTTTAAAACGCCATTACCTCAAAGCCATTAAACAGTACAGCGCTCTTGTTAGTGATCTTTAGGTAAGTTATGTTTAAATAATAGACCTTCATTGACAGCAGACCTATTTGGTATCTTAAACATAACATTATCAAATGAACATTGAGATCTAACAAAAATATTTATACAAAATTAAAGTGAAGTATTTTACTTTTACTTTAAAATAAACGTTTAGTACTTTGTAGGTATGCTTCACCTTCAAGAACACAGAATCCACTTCAAAATCCGCGAAATATAAACAGTTGGGTGAACCAATACCACGAAGGTAAATAGACACTCTCAGAAAATTAAAGTCGTAAATTTCTTCTCTTTTAAGAAAAATAGTTCGCAGTAATAACACAGCATCAATTCGGGATTGATGCCCCATTTGGTAATTAAACAAAGGCATTAATTAGTATTTTCACGAAAGAAAGTATTTCACACCAGTCAGCATCTCACAAAGGTTGCTGCATAAGCAAATCTTTTGGCTGAGCTTGAAATGATGGACATTGCGTTTTCATAGACAGCTTGGTGCTAAGCCATTTATCAGTTTTAGATTATGTCATATTTTGATTCAAACTGTATCATGAAACAATACATTCTAATCAACTAATGCAAGAAACATGTTTTTACTAACCAATCAATAATGAATTATTAATGCATGTTATCTTTATTTTTACCAATGTCATTAAATATTAACTCCCAGCGGCTAACTGCAAATTAAGATGGGAGGGTGCATGTAATTATTTACTAACAAATATTTATTACTCTGTTTGCAATGGAAAAATATAAGAACAATCATTCTAATTATTAATTTGCCATGAAAAATGATGTATCCCTTTGTTGATCGACTTTTTAATGAGACATGGCATTCATCAGTAAGTAAAAAAAAGTGGGCTGAAACTTACTTTGGAACAACACACATTTACATGATGGTTTATTTTAAGATGCACTTTTTCAAAAAAATAAAGGTAATCTATAGATTTATAATGTTGCTTTGCGAGGGAAATAGAACTTATAATGGGAACTTACCGGTTGAATGAACTATTCCGTTTTAAATAGCAATATTAGTTTGGTGCAATTTGCAATTAATTGAAATATTTAAGTAATATCTCCTTCATATTAACAGTCCACTGAAAGCCTCAAGTCGTTGGACAACCCGAAAATAATTTGTTATGAGCAACTTCCAGGTAGTATTGCCAGGTCACGGTCAACCACCAATGAGTCAACGGGATTTTCATCCTCCCGCCTCTTCCGTTATTGCCGAGGGTGTGTCCACGGTGATTGACAGACAGAGCGTGTAAAATCCATTTCCCATGCTGTGCTTTGAAATGCAGAACCGAACCACCTCTCCCGAGGAAAAGGGAAGCATTTTTACTCTATACATGTTCTTCTGTAACTTCGAAGGTGAGATCAGTTATTAAGTAGCACTTATAAGTGGAACCCAAAGCATTCTGTACTTCAGGGGATTTGAATTCTATTTGAAACGCTGACATATTCAGCAGGAAGTTTTGAGGATCACTTGAGTCATAATTATCATGGGTAAGTAGACTCTGCATTTTACATTGCTGTCAACAGATGCATAATCGATCAATAAAGCTAGCATTACCAAGCACTAACTTATGTTTCCACCATTCGTATTAATTTTAAAAGTATGCTTTAAGATCGAGTTAGTCACGCCTAGTTAGATGACTACGTGTTGGGATGTTTGTCTTGTATTCAGAGAAGTTCGACTGAGTTTTGTGGAAATGTTATTTTTGGATAATTTACACCTCATAGCCATCTACTGGAGAGCCGATGAGTTTGATGGAATTATGCAGATATGCTTTTTTCGCTGAAAAAGAGGTACAATATTAGCCAAACGAACCAATTAGCGAACACTGCAAACCGAAAGGAGAGCGGAGCGTAACTTTCAAACATCGTCGTTAAATATTCCCGGAGAGTTACCATTCCTCCTCTAAATATGACAGATAAATGCATCCTGAGGGAAATAAAAGCTGGTGTGTCAATTATATCCAAGCTTTGGATTCAATGCATTTTTGTTTTATTTACATCTAAATATTGGAAAAATGAAAACTCAAGGCTTAGGATATCAGAACAGAATGACATTTCGAAAAACAATCTCATGTTCGTGTAAACATTTCTTTGTAAATAAACGACAGAAAATAAAAGTGAAGACCTATCAAACAAACGTGCATAAAATTAAATCAAAAACAAACCTTTTGCATTTTTAGAGCTCTTTCGAATAAAAACTCCTGACGATTGAAAAAAAATTCCCAGAAAGGGTCATACAAAAGCTATCGAGTGCAGATGGCAATCTCAATTTCAACTGTTGTGTCTATTCGTGGTTGACTTCCACTCGGAAATGTCAGGAACTGTGATCGGAGCTAATGTACGACTTTCAGTTGAATACAAGCGTTACACAGTGCAGGCCTACCCTAGCGATACGCCCCATAAACGTAATAAAGTACAGCTTGTCAAAAGTTGGTTAACAGAACACAAATACATCCGCTGTCGGGTTAACGTGTTTCTGTAGTTGACTCTTTTTCTGAATGCGTCTTTTTGTTCTATTCCATACCAGAACCAGCATTTGGAGAAGTAAACCAGTTAGGAGGAGTATTTGTCAATGGCAGACCACTGCCTAATGCCATTAGACTGCGGATAGTCGAACTGGCCCAACTGGGGATTCGACCCTGCGATATCAGTAGACAGCTCAGAGTTTCACACGGTTGTGTCAGTAAAATTCTGGCTCGGTACAACGAGACCGGTTCCATATTGCCCGGTGCGATCGGAGGCAGCAAACCCAGGGTGACGACCCCCACAGTGGTCAAACACATCCGAGCGTACAAACAGAGGGACCCAGGGATTTTTGCGTGGGAGATCCGAGACAGACTCTTGGCTGATGGAGTCTGCGATAAATACAACGTCCCTTCGGTGAGCTCCATCAGCAGAATCCTACGCAACAAGATCGGAAACTTGTCGCAGCAGAACAATTACGAATCGAGTAAAACTCCAGCGCATCCGTCTCCGCAGTCGGCTCTCCAGTACAATGCAATTTATTCGTATTCGAGTCCCATCACAACAGCCGGAGCTAAAATGCCAACGTCGCCCGGTGTGCCCGCAATCCCAGGACACGTGGGAATTCACAGGACCTGGCCTTCATCACACTCTGTCTCTGACATCCTGGGGATTAGGGCAATCATCGAGCAGCAAGGTAAGCAGCAGCAATCCAGTTATCAGTCGTCCAGTGCCAAGGGCCAAGATAAAAGAATTACAACATAAATGTGTTTGTTGGTACCTTATCGTTAAAATCCCCATGAATAATACTGAAATTTACTCTTGTTTAGTGAAAATCTAGCTTTCACTGGTTCATATTTTAGACAACCGTACGTTTTCTGTATTAACCCCACTCACCCACCTTTTCCTCCCAAATAATTTGAATCTAAGCACAAATTTGTAAATTTCAAGTCACCTTGTTCATTGTAACAGTTCATTAATTTCAACTCAGTAGCTGATAAAGTGACAGCTATCAAACCCAAGGCTTCACATTTAATTTCAGCAGTTTCAGAAGTGCGCATTTTACCCAGATGCATTTAAATGTTTTCGTAAGATGAGACAAAGATTTGAAAGCTCCAATCTACCCATTTACAGTCATTAAATACACGTTAATTTCTAACGTATTCACTTTTCACAATCTAGTTAACAAAGCAAAGCCAGGCCGCTTCCCACAAGGAAATGTCCACTCCTGTTGTCAAACGACATAATTATTTCCTCTCTCATGCATCGGCTGATTATAATGGTCTCCTATTTATACCTTACGTTTATGGTAGTTGGTCACCGATTTAGTTTACGTTTTTTCGCGAAGATCTCTGCAATAGAGTTTCTCCAGGCACGCTGTTCCAGATTGATTGCGCAGTTAGTTAATAAATCAATTTTAAAATATTATTTTGGATTTTTTGCTGTTTCTGTGACACAAACAAGCATTTTTTCGGATCAGGTCATTGGAGTCCCCTCTCTGTTGCACCTCCTAAATCACAGTATCATTTCCACATTTCCATGAAACATGTAACAAATCACTTTGTTGGAAAGTTGCATCAAACAATGACATGGGTATCCGGGAATCGCCCAGGGGTTTATTTAAAACAGATTGAGCAGTTGTGTCGTTTTAACCCTACAATGTAAAGAGATGACAACTGCTTACATTTACGATAGTGCTACCTGGAAAAATTATTATCGGCTTTAACTGCCAACATCACTTTTCCTTTTTGAAACCATCACAATAACACATCTTGTTCTGGGACTAAGAGGAAATATATAATTAAAGCTCCAATTGCATTTCCTACATAATATATAGCTCTAGGCTACAACCAAATACATGAACATAAATTGCATTTAAAATGAATTCTGTATTTATGATTTTGGGGAAATCAAGTGAGGTTTCGGTAAAATAATTTAATGGCTTACTATCACGGCAAGAGCCATGAACAGAGACCTGATACAAGATCTATGTAAACGATACCAGCAATTCTCAATATTTGTCGAAAAACTGAACGCTCGTATATATCCATAGATTTGAAAACTATCTATTTACAATAATTGACGATCAAATAAAGTATGTAAATATTTGTACAATGTACCTTCCAAGAACGCAGGTTATGAGTATGTTTCAAAAATAATGTTTCGAAATGCACTGTTGGGAAGCTAACGTGCATCTGAAATAATATTCAAACTCTAATTGCGAAACAATTTGTGGAAACGTATGATATTCAACTGCTGCGTCTCGATTTATTAACTTATACCATATTGGATAATGATCCAGACTGCTAAAAAGTGCAAACCGGACTCGACCAAATCCGCTAAGTTTAGCAGTAAATAAGCGGAATGGTACCCCAGTAAACTTCATCTGGCCGCCCGCACCAAATTAAAACAAAATGCCGGAATCATAAGGGCGGAAAAGAGACACAAATATGATGGCTGCTACAAGGCTATGATTCAAGTCATGTCATATAAATATTTTTATTGTTAGGTGCTATTCCCATTAGTGACAGTTCTTCCTATCCTACTAAAGTGGAGGAGTGGAACAGTATAAACAGGAGCCACTTCCAGTCCTCAAACCAGGCTGCAGTGAATGGACTGGACAAGTCCCCATTGGAGCAGGAAGTCAAGTACACTCAGGTAATTGTTGCTTGCCTTTCCTCTCAACTGGACAGATTACAGCGTTTACAGAACTCAGAACAACAAAAATAAATACTTTTGAGCAATTATATCCTCAGTGTAATTAGTGCTTTAAATTCCAATGACTTGTACATAATAGGAACATTCTAATTAGTTTGTAAAATCATGTAATATGTAGTAAACGTTTTTAATCAGAAAGAGGGAAATATAAGAACAAGGTTTAGTTGATGTTTTAAATGGCATTAGATACGTCGCTGATAAATCGAAATAGTAATTAAGCCTGGCACAGATGGAAGTGCCAAATCGCAGAACGAGAACGAAAACTTGTGATACAGACCTTCAAGGGGGCGGGGAGAATCCGAGTTACTACTGTACATAATCGATAATTTTATTGCTATACGTAAGATCATATGACATTTCCACGATACTAGCCACCGTAACAAGATAAATCCGCAATGAACTCTCTAAATATGAATTTACAATTTGCACTAATTTACAATTAATATCTATTACGGTGGAATGAGTATAAAACCGAAAATGCTTGGGAGCGAAGAAGCGCAAATTATACCAAGATTAAACCACAAGCACAATTTGTTTTCCAAGTAACATTACCACCTTTTCTCAAAATGTCTCTCCAGAAAATGTTAGCAAGCCTGCCAATTAATCGTCCAAAACACAACGAAAATCGACTGATAAAGTATAGGTGTATACACAACGTCTGGGTAGGCGAGGAGGGGTGGAGAAACGTGGTGAAATGTCAAAGAAGCATTAATTGCTCAAGCATGCACATTTATTCATGACTTTTAGTTTTTTATTACAAGTTTTCGCAAAAAATGTGGCACAAAGGCTTTTCACTAATTAAAAAACATTATAGCCCAAATCTGCTTTTGCTCTACTGAAATAATTTAAATAATTGAATAAGGTCAATGACTCTCACCCCGGCCCACAAGCCTCATTCCGAATGAAGGGTTTGTGCCCGAAACGTCGATTCTCCAGTTCCTCGGATGCTGTCTGACCGGCTGTGTTTTTCCAGCACCACATGCTCGACTCTAATCTCCAGCAGCGAAATCGACGTTTCGGGCAAAAGCCCTTCATCAGGAATAAGGGCTCACTGCCTTTATTCCTGATGAAGGGCTTTTGCCCGAAACGTCGATTTCGCTGCTCGTTGGATGCTGCCTGAACTGCTGTGCTCTTCCAGCACCACTAATCCAGTATTTGGTTTTCAGCATCTGCAGTCATTGTTTTTACCCTATCTAATCTCCAGCATATGCAGTCCTCACTTTCTCCCACAAGAAAATGCCGACAATTTAAAAAATATGTGGACAGAAATAATTCTAACAAAGGCACTGGCACCACCGAGACACAACAAAATGCATTCTATGATGGAGGAAAGAACCATTAAAACAGCGACCCGCCTCAACATTTTTTAAAAATTAAAATTAAAAGAGGCAGAAAGCTCGCTCCCCTACTTTCATTTGATTGTGTCCAGTAGTTTTAGCAATATCTAATGTTAGGCAAGATCATTGACATTTATACATTAAAACTAATTACAATGGATACAGCTATTAAAACGAACGACATTATAGGTATTTCGCATGGCGTTTTTCAAATATATGTCGGGGTGAAAACCTATATTTCACATCGCTGCGTTATGAAAGGTAAAAATGCGCTTTTTAGGTGATCACGCGGCTTGTATTATTCTGCGGTTTTATTGTACTATTGTCAATAGTATTTATGTAACAGCATATATCACACACTTACTCTTATACAAGTGACAGCAAAATTATGCTCGGTTTCGCATTTTTGTTCAACGACACTGCATGAGGAACCATTGTGTGAGAACAATTATCACTGTGACGTTCGCCTCGTCTTTAACTGACCCTCATTTGGCCATTATTTTCATTAATATAATTACACGAGTCAACTGTTATGATTCACCAAAAACCTCAAACATTAATTACACATAAGCACAGAATCCAACACATTTATGACTTTTAAATCGGGGATCTCGTGACGAACATTTTAAATACTAACATAATTTAATCTATTTCCTATTACAATTCCCACATTTTAGCAGTCTCTTAATTTTTGAATATTCACATATATTTAACATCCCGAAATGTCATTTTTCATAAGCCAATCGAGATTGTGAATTGTACATTGATTTCACTTAAAATATTCCATCCATTTTTGTATTGGTAATGTTACCTAATACTTCCAGATGACAGTAGATATTTCTGCATTGCATGAAGAAATACAGTAATATATAAAATAAATAGGCACTAAGTGCAGACTTGTCTAAGTTATAAACATACTTTACTTAATATTTCACGAATTAGTCTTGTGATTTTGTTACATACTGCTAACAATAATGAAAGAAAAGAAAGTAATTACAATTGGCTATTTTACTCTTCATTAAAGATAATTTAACTTTGTTTTTAAATCTTCTAGGGTCCTAATGGTCTGCCTACAGCTAGCAGCTTTGTGTCTGTTCCAAGTATGGCTCCTTACCCTCCACCTACACAAGTATCTCCCTATATGACATATAGTGCAGCTGCCTCCAGTTACATGGCAACCCACGGCTGGCAACATGCAAGTGGCAGCACACTACCAACTCACAGTTGTGACCTTCCCACACCATTGCCATTCAAAAGTGTTCAAGCAACCAGAGAAGGTAGCCACTCCATTGTAGCCTCTGCATTGTAGTAATTAATTACAATACAAAGCAGTTTAGTGCCAGCATAACATTAAATAAAGTATTTTGGTACAGACATGCATGTTTTATGGAAATTCAAAAACTTCAATTTTTTTTGTTCAATGGACTTTGAATCTCCATGAAATACTAGCCCCACCCCTCACTTTATCACTGGAACCCAGACTTTTGTAGGACACAGGTAATAACATAATTGGCATTTAAAGAATATGAATGCCAGGATGAATGCATAATTATGTTCCAGGCTAGAGATGAAAAATACAAGAGAAACCTATTAAGTCACTATATGCCTGAGATGATGGTTGGAATTTTGAAAAGTCAGCGTTTTCATTTGAGTAAGAAAACTCAGTGTTCCATCTGATCTTCTCTTAGACCGCACTTTTAACATTTGATCACAGAACGGCATCACCTGTAGCTATAAACCATGTATGGCTTGAAAATCTCAAATTTGTGCATTAGCAGGGAAATGTGGTGGCAAGTGTCACGTAAAGGGAAGGTGGCAATATAACTGAAAATGTGTGGAAATTTGTAATAATAGATTAAGTGTAAAATATCAGAGCATCAGATTTTCAAAATGTCATGCTGTTATGGATACAAATACAATTGACTGATTAGTTAAGCTTGTCACAAGTACCCCAGGTCATTTACAATTTTATTTTCTTAATTCAAGCTCAGTTTTTAAAAACACTAGCATATCTAAAACACTTTGCATAAAACATGCTGATTATTGGGAAAATATCCAATGTATCTATTATTCATTCAGATTATTTTATGAGAACAATTCAATAAAGTGCTGCATTGTTTATGAGATATTTGGAGGGAAACACTGTCAAGGGTTTTGAAGAAAATCCTCATGAACCTTAGCACCATGACTTACAATTCAATTGAAAATTTGAACCCAAGTGGTTCACTCTGCAAAACTAAAAATGAATATGTATGTTTTATGTAGATAGTACTACCTTCTGTTAATGAAGTAACATTTAAGTAATTGGACTTACAGAATGAGGCAAAGCATTGTAATTTAATTAATTCGCAAGGCAATAATTGATTGTGGGAGAATTAATTACAGAATAGAGGCATTCTTCTTTGTAAATACAAATAAAATGGCAAAATTTATTTTTGTAATATTGTGTAAGACTTTTCTCCCTGACTGTAACTGTTGGGTTTCTGGAAAACACATTATCGATGGCAAAATGCCCAGACACTTGAAAAACTGGACTATTTTATTACTTTATGTACTTACAGTAGAAGGTTCGCATGTTTTATGAAGGACATTTTCTTTCTTCAGCAGAGGATACAAAGTCAACCAGCCCTCCAAGTAAATCTACAGGATCCTATGCAGGCTCACAGGGTCAAATACAGCTAGGGTATAAAGTTAGTTATTTGAAGACCTGAACAAAATCTTTAAGAAGTTGATCAGAAAGTTCAAGCTTCATGTGAAAGCTTTAAATGGACTCAAATCATGGACTTGTAGCATAACCACTGTGAAAAGCAACTTCTGCTCTAGCTGATGGCTACAGCATTGACCCTACAATTCAGGTGAAAATGTTAACATATTTTCCTGATAACTTCAAAAATGTTTCTGTTTGAAATGAATGTACATCAGCTTGCTGTGAAGTTTACATCCATGTAAATAATCATTTTTATTTGTGAGGACAATGGTAGTGGTAAAAAGAATGCCTATAAAATGTATTTAATTATAATTATCACTTAATCTAGGAAAAGTCAGTAAATTAGGTCATAACTGCTAATTGTGCAGCAAAAAAAATCTGCAATCCTCATAAAGCATAAATAATCTGTCATCAATTTATGTTGAAACCTTAACTTTTTTAAAGTATGCTAATTATCATGTTTCTGTAAAGAAATAGGTTCAGCTATTTTCTCAGTCTCATCAAAACCTTCTATAAAACCTGTTCCGGAATAAAGTTCAAGATGGATGTAAAAAAAAATTTAAAGGGTGTAAATCATTAGGCTTTACCTGTATATATGTGTAATAAAGCCTTTTATTTTTATATCATATCTAAATTAAAAATTGTGAATTACAAAGTATTTGTTTTATTTAGATGTAAAAATTGTACTTTTCAGTTAATCATGTTCGATTAATTTATTGACATGATAAAATACTTTACAATGATATAATTTTGTTTGCTTTGAATGCAGATTCTGATAAATGTCCACTAAAAATGCATGTTTATTAAAATTTATTGAGGGCTGTAACATGAGGTTTCATAAGAAAATACAAATGTTTCAGCAATATTTTGTTCTGTTTGAATCAGAAGTTTTCCTGAAGCCAAGCAAATGAATATTCATAAACCAAGAGCATAACTGCACCTCCTGCAGATAGAGAGGGATGAAAAAGAAAAAAAAGATTAATTTAAATTAGTCAAGGATTTTAAAAGTGCAACAGTACAAGCAGGCATAGATCTTTATTGCTAACATTTCTGATTAGATCACATATAAATAATATGTTTGGGATTACCTGGTCCTAGGCGCATGATCTTAGGTACCAAGCCTTTATACAATGCGAAGAATCTATTGAATGGAAAATGCAAAGTTTTGTTAATCTAGCGAACAAAATACTCCAATGATCAGTGAGAAATTATGTTAAATGTGTGAATATATTCTTCAGCTAATACTTTTCCCATTTTGAAATATAAGGTGTATTTCCACTTTGCATTTAGTTCTGCTTTTAATATGATCTGTAAAACGAGAGGATTCTCTAAATAAGTAAATGAAAGCATGATGTTGAAAGTTATGATTTAACATATTTTTTCAAATTTACTTTTACATAATTCCTATTCAATTTTACATTCAATAGCTGAACAATGTACCATGACAGGATTTTCACACATTAAATATATTTCTGGAAAATGTGAGTAATTTGATCAGAAATAATTGCATTTATTCCAGTGATTTAATGTGATTTTCATAAGTTCATTTATTTTCTTCAGCCAAGGAGCAATTAAATTACATAGATGTAGTGGAGCGCATCACACTGGAAGTGCAAGGATGTGAATCCTAGGAATTCTCACCAGTGTTTCTAAAGAGTTCTTGGGGATAAGGGAAGATCCTTAATTTACGTGCTATAGATAAGCACCGACACCTCTTACGATAGATCTTATGCACATGTTTACCAAGCAGGCCAGAAAATTTAACTTAACAGCATCCCCTCACTTGGTGGAGGAAGAGTGTCATGTCCCCATTCTGAATTGATAATTTTTCACTTCTTCACTAATTTGTAGGTGAGCATCTTTTATAGTTAAAAAAGCTGAAGGAAGGCCAAGTTTCTGGTGGATTTCTGCCAAAGTTATGGAAGAGATTTTCTAGACCATTCTTTTTACTAGCTTGCAATTGCATGAAAACTTACTAAGAGTGACAATGCCAACATTATTCAACCTTCAGACTAAAAGGATTTCTTACCCTTCTTCCCTATAGATAGTACTGATGGTATTAATACAGGTTTTGTATTTTATCACTCCTGGTTTAGGCTGTGGTCCTTGGATTCTGCTCTTTGCAACATCGAAAGGTATATTAACACAAGAAGCAAACGTTCCAGACAAGAATCCAATTCCAAGTTTCCTCAAGAACTCCATTGCTGGGTCCTAAAAGAAAACATAAACATAAGATTGTTTAAGGGGAAAGAAAAGAATTACAATTAATCAAAAATCTACATGGCACTCTGTTTTGTTATTCTACCTAAACACATTAAGATTTCCCATACTCAAGCTGACTTTTTTGACAATCATATTGCCTGTGTTTTTACACATGTTCTAAATTGCTGAAACACACATTTCCTCACACAGGATTTATAAACAAAGTTTCTAAAAAAGACTGGCTAGGCATATGGGGATGATTTGTATAATTAGGCCTTACAATATACTTAGTATTACTGTATCAAAACATAAGAAATCCAAGCAACTATATTAGCTAATTGACCAGAATACCTTACAAATGACAGCAACTTCCACCATGAAATCTACCAAAATACTGATTTGTATATGAGATCTCCATATGTTAAAAAAAATTTGATGCAGTGTCCTGTGTTTTTGTTCTCTTTCCTGCATGCTTTTCTCTTCAGATTTGCTTTCATGTTTAAGTTATCCAAGTCTATCAAGAAGTAGAAGTTTCCTGTTATTAACAATCCACATTAGTTCAATTATAGCAGTGACTGAAGTCTCTTGTATTTTTGGAAACCAGCAGCAACTAATTTAATTGACCTAAAGGATTTTTACAGTACATTGCTACTCCAAAATAATGCTAGTTTTAGATTTTTGCTGTATGCAGTGTTATATTTGCACTTTTGTCGGCATTTCATTGTTGCCTTATGTTGATATAATACAATTACCACTTTATTATGGTTAGTGTTAGCTATTATTTATATAGGCCTGTCATTTACTACATTTTTATGGACAATTAAATGTAATGGTGTGTAATAATTTACACTTGCAAATAGTCACATTTCAGTGTAATGTCAGTAATGGCAACTTCTTGGAAGATTAGAATACGAAATGATTGATACAGAAAAGCTATGACAGATAGACAAATGATACTTCTTCCAGAAAGCTAGTGTAATTGGGACAATGTAACAGATGTATTGCCTTAGTTTGAATAAAATATTTGCATGTGGAAGTGAGCTGGACTAGAGTAAAAAGAACATGAAAATATATTGCTCATTTCTATGCTAACAATAATGAGTTTCTGATTTTTCTTTCAACACTGATATTGATTAGGGATTTGGATCAAATAGTTACCTTATTTACAGGAATAATACTTTTCACATTGAAGTAAAATCCAAAATAGATCATGTTAAAAACACCATGACGACCCAATGTTGCTGTCAGTCCCTTGTTCAGGCCCCTGAGTCCAAAACCCTGAGATCGAATTATTTCACGTGCATAAGCAAATGTGGATGGTTGCTGTATTGAAACAAAATATGAAGTTGCTTTTAGGTAAAATAAATAGTATAAAGTACTAGTTCTTCATTTTTTTTGTCATTACGTGGCAAAACCAATGTCGATTGTGATCCAAATGTAAGATGCAAGCTTTCTAATCTGAGAAAATCTTCTGCTGTGTAGCTCATTGTGCCAACTGAAGATGAGAAATAGATTGGGGCCTGAGCTCAGAGAATGGAAATTGGAATATTCATAATTATTCTAAGTAGGAGGAACTGAAAGTAGCTGGGGTCTGCAGGAGTAATAATAGGTGGCTGAGCAATTAGGGAGGGGGACCAGATTCAGTAGAAGTGGAGGCCAAGCTAAATACCAAAGGATTCGGGGACTAACAATAGCAGTCTAAAAAATCTGATTCCTTAGTGTGAACAATAGTAGTGGGTTACTGCAATTCTAATATCATTATAAACAAAAGGTTTCTATTCATTTTAACTGTATAAACACCAAGTTACACTGTAGAACATTAGTGTAAATTTATTTGAAGATCATCTTTTCTGTTAAATTAATACAATAATTCATTTTATAATAAACACATCTATGCCTCAAGTAAAGTAACAGGGAGTCAATTTGAGTACATTAAGTATTACGCTGGGATTCCACATAGAACAGCAGAACTACGATTGCAAGTTCTGGGAATTTCCACAGAAATTCTCCTGATCATCATAAATAAAATCAAATTGCGACATCAGCTACTTACATCAGTCTTACATGACTTTACCAATCTTCTATTTAAATTACAATGGGAGATCAGGTAAACTATACACATTTTAAGGGTGAAATGTCCTGCTTTCAGTATATCTGAGTTGACGGCAGAATACATTTTGTGTTCCATCTGCAATGACCTGAACCACCTGCATTTTTGAGTTTAGATATCTACCCTAAATATGGCCCAGAACAGTCATACTCTGATAGAGCATTGCACTTAAAATTACATCTGCTGCAGTAAGCCTTAGAGGCATGCAGCAGCAGGAATAGCCACTGCCTTCCAACCTTCTGGCATTTATCCAAAAACAACAGTCAGCAAGCTACATGCTGAAGATACATGCAAAGCTGAGAAAAACAAATTCTTCCACTTTTTGATCTTCCTTGTCTTTCTGACTACACGATTCGATTTGAATGTGAAAGTGGGCGAGAATCACAATCTACCATTAATTTTATTCTCAGCCCTTTCAGTCGATTTGAAGGAAGATGAGATGGAAAGGCCATTGCCATTTCTTCCCACTTTTGTTCCATGGACTCTTTGCTTGTGTCTGTTATAGATAGAGCGACAAGGCTTCTCTCTTTGACAGAGCTGTAGAAATCCTAGGTCAATGTAAAAGGACCAGAGACCCAGGTTCATGGGCCCTTTTCTAAGTAACTATTAAGTATTCACTAATACATTAGAATGAAAGGTTTAGGCTCTTAAATTGTGCAATTGAATAAGTAATATGAATTCTGTCATGACTTTATGATCAGACAAGCAACCTGAAGTCATACTGAACAGCGACATCCTAGGTTTAATCTTAGTGCTATAAATTGGGACTTGGAAATTCTATATCTGCAGGTTTAGAAGAGAAACATCAATTTTTAAACATTTTTAATTCAGTTACATTTATTGATTTCTGCACATGTTGGATTGGCTTAACTGTTTATTGCTACAGTCATGTTTAACCAATGTGAAAAGGTTGTCAGATTTACCAGTGATTAACCAATTCAATAAACATTCCAATTCATTCATGGCCCAATGATATTTATTGTAATGGCTGAGGACAGTAAAGTACAGAGTAAGAAACTATTGGTCTTTCTGGGAAACTCTATGGAATCCTTTGGATTTCGTTAGGCAATTTAACAAGTTCCAGGAAAGTATGGATGTCCAAGAAGTGTTATAAATCAATGGGGAGGTGATGGCCTAGTGGTATCGCTGGACTATTAATCTAGAAACTCGGCTAATATTCTGGGGATCTGGGTTCAAATCCCACCACAGAAGATGGTGGAATTTGAATTCAATTAAAAGAAAATTTGGAATTAAGAATCTACTGATGACCATGTAACCATTATTGACTGTTGGAAGAAAACCCATTTGGTTCACTCTTATCCTTCACGAAAGAAATCTGCCATTTCACCTGGTCTGGTCTACCCACAGCAATGTGGCTCACTCTCAAATGCCCTCTGAAATGGCCTAACAAGCCACTTGTTATAAAGTCCCAAGAAGGAAATCAAACCACCCAGCATCAACCTAGGTACCGGAAAAGACAATGGCAAAACAGCCCTGTAGACCCTGCAAGGTCCTCCTTACTAACATTGGGGACTTGTGCCAAAATTGGAAGACTTGTCATACAGACTAGACAAGCTGCAGTCCTGACATACTTATGGAATCACAGTTGACAGACAATATCTTAGATACCACCACTGTTATCCCTTGATATTTCCTGTTCCACTGACAGACCAAACAGAGATAGTAGCACAGTGGTATACTGTTGGCAGGGAGTTGCCCTTGGAGTCCTCAACATTGGTTCCAGACCCAATGAAGTCTCATGTGTTCAGGTGAAACATGGGCAAGGAAACCTCTTGCTGATGACCACGTACTGTCCAATCTCACCTGATGAATCAGTACTCCTCCATATTGAACAACATTTGGAGGAATTAGTTAGGGTGGCAAGGGCAGAAAATGTACTCTGGGTGGAGGATTGCAATGTCCACCGCCAAGAGTGGCTCAGCAGCAGCCCTACTGATTGAGCTGGTTGGGTCTTAAAGGACATACCTGCTAGACTGGGTCTGTGATAGGTGGTGAAGGAGCCAATAAGAGGGAAAAGGCATACTTGACTTCATCCTTAACAATGTACTAGCTGCAGATGCATCTGTCTATAATAGTATTGGTAAGAGTGACCACTGCACAGTTCTTCAAGGTCCCACTTTCAACTGAGAACACTGAGGCAGCCAGGTGGCTCTGTGGTTAGCACTCACAGTGCCAGAGATCTGGGTTCAATTCCACCCTTGGGCAACTGTCTGCATTGGTTTCATTTGAGTGCTCTGGTTTCCTCCAAAGGTGTGCAGGTTAGGGTGGATTGGCCATGGTAAATTGCCCAAAGTATCCAGAGATGTCAAGGCCAGGTAGATTATGGGAAATGCAGGGTTACAGGGATAGAGTCGTGTTGACCAACTGGCCAAGGTATTCACTGATACCTTCAACCTCTCCCTCCTACAAGCCGAAGTCTCCACCTGCTTCAAGAAGACCACCATCATTCCTGTACCTAAGAAAACACATGCAATGTACCTTAATGACTACTGGCTAGTGGCTCTGACCTCAATAATCATGAAGTGCTTCAAGAGGCTAGTGATAGCCCACATCAATTCCAGTCTCCCAGCCTTCCTCAGGCCCTACAGTTTGCCCACCAATGTAACAGATCCACAGTGAAAGTCATATTACTAACCTTGCACTCATCCCTGCAACATCTTGTCAAGAAGGACACCTATATCAGAATCCTGCTCATTGACTACAGTTCTGCCAATCCTGGGATACACTATTACTCCTCCAGACTTATCTCAAAACTCTGAGACCTACGTCCTGGCTCCGCACACTGAAACTGGATCTTCAGCTTCCTGACCCACAGACCGCAATCAGTGAAGATAGGTAACTGCACCTGCTCCACAATAACACTCAACACTGGTGGCCCACAAGGATGCATTTTCAGTCCTCTACTGCACTCCCTGCACACCCACAACTGTGTTGCCAAATTCTGAATGAACACCATCTACAAGTTCACTGATGATACCACCATAGCAGGATGGACATCTATCAACAACAAATCAAAATAGAGAAGGGAGATTGAGGGCTTGGTGATGTGGTGCAATGAGGACAGCCCCTGTCTCAACATCGGCAAAACTAAAGAACCGATCATTGACTTCAGGAAAAAAGGAGGAGAACACACCCCCATCTGCATCAATAGAACTAAGGTTGAGAGATTTGAGAGTGTCAAGTCCCTCAGAGTGACAATAACTGACAACCTTTCATGGACTTCCTGTGTAGATGTGATGATCAAGTTGGCATAATAATGCCTCTTCTCCCTCAGGCAGCTCAAGAAATTTGGTATGTTCATAAGAACCCTCATCAACTTCTACATATGCATCATAGAAACCATACTGCCTGGGTGTATAATGGCTTGGTATGGCAACTGCTTTGCCCAGGACTGTAAGAAACCACAGAAGGAGGTGTGCACAGCCCAGACTATCACAGAAGCCAACCTTCCATTTATGGACTCCATTTAGACAATTTGCTGCTGCAGAAAGGCTGCCAACTTCATCAAAAACCTATTGTACCCTGGTAATGATCCCCTACAATGTCTTCTGTCAGGCAGAAGATACAGAGGCCTAATCCTAGGCACCAGCAAGTTCAGGAACAGCTTCTTCCTGGCTATTATTAGACTGATGATTGACTCTCTAGCCTCAAATGATGCTGAGTTTGCTAACATTGATCTCACCTCGTGCACACCCTGTATGCCCGTCTAAGTTTTCCTTCAACTTCTGACGTGTTCTCCTTTGCTTATTGTAATCTACCTCTACTGCTCTTAAACAATGCTTTTCACTAGTTTGCCACACGTGACAATCAATCAACTACCAAACAGGAATACTTGCATGCCAAATAGCATAAGCAGTAAGTGATAGACAGAGCTGAGTGATCTCACAACCAATGGATCAGGTCTAAGCTCTGACGTCTGGTCACATCCAGTCATAAATGGTGGTGGATAATTGAACAACTCACTGGAGGAGGAGGTTCCACTAATATCCCCCTCCTCAATGATGGGAGAGCCCAACACATAAGTGCAAAAGATAAGGCTGAAGCATTGTCACCAATCTTCAGCCAGAAGTGCCAAGTGGATGATCCATCTCAGTTTCCTCCATTGGCCCCCGGCATTACAGATATCAGTCTTCAGTCATTCAATTCACTCCACCTTATATCAAGAAACTGTTGGAGGCACTGAGCACTGCAAAGGCTTTGGGTCCTGACAACATTTCAGCAATGGTACTGAAGACTTGTGCACCAAAATTTGCTGCTCCTCTAGCCAAGCTCTTCCAGTACAGTTACAACACTGACATCTACCCCAACCATGTGGAAAATTACCCAAGTATGTTCTATAAACAAAAAGCAGGACAAATCCAACCCAGCTACCAACCCATCAGTCTACTCTTGATCATCAGTGAAATGATGGAAGGTTTAGCCAACAGTGTTATCAAGCAGCACCTGCTCAGTGACGCCCAATTTGGGTTTTGCCAGGGCCACTCAGCCCCTGGCCTCATTACAGTTTTCGTCCAAACATGGACAAAATAGCTGAATTTCAGAGATAAGATGAGAGTGACAGCTCTTGACATAAAGGCCACATTCGACAGAGTGTAGCATCAAGGAACCCTAGCAAAACTGGAATCAATGGGTATCAGGGGGTAAACTCTTCACTGGTTAAAGTCATACCTGGCACAGAGAAAGGTGGTTGTGGTTGTCAGAGGTCAATCATCTCAGCTCCAGGACATTTCTTTGGGAGTTCCTCAGGGCAGTATCCTCGGCCCAACCATTTTCAATTGCTTCATCAATGACCTCCCTCCATCATAAGGTCAGAAGTGGGATGTTTGTCAATGATTTTACAATATTCAGTACCATTCGTGACCCCTCAATTATTGAAGCAGTCCATGTTCAAATGCAACAAGATCTACACAATATCCAGCCTTGGGCTGAAAAGTGGCAAATAACATTTGTATCACACAATTGCCAAGCAATGACCATTGCCAATAAGAGACAAGTTAATCACCACCCCTATTGCTATTACCATCATCGGATGCCCTATTATCAACATCCATAGGGTTACCATTGACTATAAACTCAAACGGATTTGTCACATACACACAGTGGTTACAACAGCAAATCAGAAGCGAAGAATACTGTGGTGATCAACTCACCTCCTGACTTCCCAAAGCCTGTCCACCATCTACAAAGCACAAATCATGAGTGTGACAGAATGCCTGGATGGATGCAACTCCAACAACTCAAGAAGCTTGACACTATCTAGAACAAGCAACCCGCTTGATTGTCACTGCATTCATAAGCATCCACTCCCGCCACCACTGAAACTCAGCAGCAGCACTTTGTATTACCGAGAAGATGCACTGCAGTATTTCACCAAAAATCCCTGGGTACATCCCCCAACCCACAACCACTTGTATCTAGAGAACAATGGCAGCAGATACATGGGAACACCACCACCTGCAAGTCTCCCTTCAAATCATTCACCATCCTGATTTGGAAATATATCATTGTTCCTTCACTGTCATTGGATTAAAATCCTGGAATTCCATCACATTGTGGGTCTATTTACAGCATACGGACAGCAGCAATTCAAGAAGGCAGCTCACTATCATCTTCTGAAGGGTGACTAGGGATGGCTAATAAATGCTGGTCCCATGCCCATGTCCCACGTGTGAATAAAATAACTTAATTAATGTTCCCTGAAAAAAGCACACCATCCTAGTGAAAAATCAATGCTTCCTCGCTTTATCACGGGTAAATTGTTTATTGCTGAAAGACTGCATACATGCTGTCTCGTGTGCTGGACTACCAGCTCTGCTGTGAAGGATGAATCTTTCAACATCACCTATATCATTTTGGACCCTCCTCAATTCCAAAGACAACCCATTTGCTCCCTCACAATAAATAATCACTCGCAATCTATCAAGTAACTGACCATTTTTTAATGTTTTCTAGTTACAAATGTGATGCCAGAGGACTAGAGGACACCTAACATTGTACCATTGTTCAAAAAGGGACAAAGGGATAGACCACACAATTACATACTAGTCAGCCTAATGTCAATGGGGGAAAAGAAAGGAATGTCTTCTGAGGGATACAATAAATCTTCATTTCAAAAGTTGAGGATTAATCAAAGATAGTTTGCACAGATTTGTTGATTTATCACATTTTCAAGGAGGCAACAAAGAAGGTCAATGACTGTGGTGTATCTGTTATAATGTGTATTGATCTGAGCAAAGCTTTTGATGAATTCCCACATGGCAGACTTGTCATAAAAATAAAAACTCACTGGATCCAAGATGAAGTGGCAAGTCCAATGTAAAATTATCTCAAAGGTAAGAAACAAAGTTTGAGGAATGCTGTGCTCAGTGGAGTTCTGCAGATTAGATCCTTTGCTTTTTGTGATGTATAGCAATGATTTGGACTTGAAGGCAGGAGGCATGATTAAGTTGTTTAAAGCTGATACAAAAATTATATTGTGCTGTGTAATAAATAAGATAGTTATTGACTGCAGAAAGAAATCAATGAACTTGTAAAGGGCAAAACAATGGCAATTGAAATTCAGCAGAGAGACATGTTGTGTATTATTTAGAGTCATAGAGTCCTGCAGTATGGAGACAGGCCCTTTGGCTCAAACTGGTCCAAAATGTCCATCCATACTAACCCTATTTCCCTGCACTTGGCCTATATCCTTCTAAACCTTTCCCATTCATGTATTTGTCTAAAGGCCTTTTAAATGTTGTTAATGTACCCACCTCAATCATTTCTTCTGACAGCTTATTCCATATACATAGCACCCTTTGTGTAAAAAACGTTGTCTCTCAGGTTTCCTTTTATTCTTTTCCCTGTAACCTTAAACTGATGCCCCCTAGGCCTTGATTACCCTGGGCAAAAGACTGATTACATTCATTCTATCCATGCCTCTCATGATCCTGTAGATTTGCACAAGATCTGCCCTCAGTCACCTAAGCTCTAAAGAAAAAGTCCTAGCTCGTCTAACCTCTCCCAATAACTCAGACCCTTGAGTCCTAGGAATAGCCTTGGAAATGTCTTCTAGTTTAATAACAGCCTTCCTACAGCAAGATGATCAAAACTGAACACAATGCTCAAAGTGCGGCCTCACTAACATCCTGTACAACTGCAACATAACTTCCCAACTTCTGTACTCAATGTCCTGACTGATGAAGGCCAGTATGTCAAAAGCCTTCTTCACTGCCCTGTCTACCTGTGACTCCACTTTCAGAGAACTGTGAACCTCCAAGATTCCTCCGCTCCACTACACTCCTTAAGGCCCTACTGTTCACCATGAAACACCTACTTTGATTCGACTTTCCAAAGTGCAAGACATCACACTTATCTATAATAAACTCCATTTGCCATTTCTCAGCCCACTTCCCCAGTTGATCAAGGTCCTACTGCAATTTCTGATAGTCTTCCTCACTGTCCATGATACTGCCCATTTTAGTGTCATCTGCAAACTTACTGATCATGCCTTGTACATTCTCATCCAAATCATTGATATATATATAACAAACAGTAATGGGCCCAGCACCAACCCCCGAGACACACCACTAATCACAGGCTTCCAGACCAACAAGCACTCTTCCACAATTACCCTCTGCTTCCTACTATCAAGCCAATTGTGCATCCTATTTTCCAGCTCTCCCTGGATTCCATGCAATCTAACCTTTGAGAGCAGCCTATCATGTGGAACCTTATCAAAGGCCTTACTGAAATCTATATAGACTATGTCTACCAGCCTGCCCTCATCAACCTTCCTGGTCACTTCATACACAAACTCTAACAAACTTGTGAGGCATGATATCCCATGCACAAAGCCATGCTGACTACTCCTAATCAAACCCTGTCTTTTCAAATGCATGTACATCTGATCTCTCAGAATCTTCTCGAGTAACTTACCTGCCTTTAGACTTTGGGGAAGGATGAAAAGGCAAGGTAACACATAATCAATGAGGACACTGAGAAGGGGAGAAAATCAGAGGCTCATTAGAGTGTATACCCTCAAATTCCTGAAGATAGCTGGACAGGATGGATAAGGCACTGAAGGTGACACAGATGGTACACATCTTTATTTACTAAGGAATAAAATATAAGGGCTCAGAAATTATGCTGGAATTGTACAAAGCACTATTTTGGCCATGCCAGAGGTAATACATGCTGTGCTCCATACCTTTGGAAAGATGTGACTGCAATAGAAGAAACACAGAAGGAATTTCTAATGATGTTGCCTGGACTGGAGAATTTTAATAAGGAATTAAGATTGAATAGCTAGTTTTCTTTGGAACAGTATTGAGGGAAGACCCAGTTGAAATACATAAATTACAAGAAGCTGAAATTGCATAGATGGGATATCTTATTTGGTGTGGTTGATAGGTCCAGAACCAAAGGGTGTACATTTAGGAATAAAACACATTTAGAGCCTTAGAGGTGTGTCAGGTTGGTGCAGCTCAGGAACTAATTGCCAGAAAGAGTGATAGAAGCACAACCCCTCATAAATCGCACTTCAATATGATGTTAAAGCAATAAAAACCGTGGAACAAGAGTGATAAAGTCCAGTTAGACTGAATAGTTTCTTATCATCTGACAAGGAAATGATGAACCGAATGGCCTCCTTCAATGCTGTAAATTATGATTTAATGCATCCAGGAAATGAACAGTCTGTGTGACCTTGCTGGGAAAGAACTATTATGGGTAATGTGTAAAGCAACATATATAACAATACAATATATACATACATTTCCATTATCTTCCTGGCAACAGTAGGAACATACAAATACCAGATTTGAAGACATTTTCATAAAATAGAGCGATGGAGCTTCTAAGTGCAAATATTTGCTTCTGTAAAAATGGCTTCCTATTCAAGACAGTGATTATGGTGTTACAGCAGCACAATAGTATGTTAATAAACTAGCAACTCAGAGGTAAAGACTAATACTCCAGAGACATAAGCTCAAATCCCACCACAACATTAAACATTAAAAGGGTAGCAATAGTGACCATGAAACTAGTGGATAGTTAAGAAAATCCCCATCTGGTTCACTAATATCTAGTATAGAAGGAAATTCTTGTTGTTACCAGTTTGTATAAAACTATAGCTTCAACCACCAAATGGAAAGCATCAGGAGCAGTTGCACATATACTTTCAGCTGCACTGCAACTGCCAGCACATGCACAGATGTCCTCCACACCTTTCTGTTTGGAGGTATCAAGACAATTGGTGAAGTTTAAACAAGTTGCTTTAAAATTTACAAAGACTGGGGAATGTTGCTGAACAAAGAGACGTGGGAGTGCAGGTTCATAGTTCCTTGAAAGTAGAGTTGCATGTAGATAGGACAGCAAAGAATGCGTTTGGTATGCTTTCCTGTATTGGTCTGCCAGGGAACTATACACCAGTGAGCCTGACATTGGTGGTGGGCAAATTGTTGGAAGGAATCTTGAGAGACAGGGTGTACATGTATTTGGAGAGGTAAGGACTGATTAGGAATAGTCAACCTGGCTTTGTGCATGGGAAATCAGGTCTCACAAACTTGATTGAGTTTTTTGAAGAATTAACAAAGAGGATTGGTGAGGACAGAGCGGTAGACGTGATCTATATGGACTTCAGTAAGACGTTCGACAAGGTTCCTCATGGGAGACTGGTTAGCAAGGTTAGATCTCATGGAATACAGGGAGAACTAGCTATTTGGATACAGAACTGGCTCAAAGGTAGAAGATCGAGGGTGGTGGTGGAGGATTGTTTTTCAGACTGGAGGCTTGTGACCAGTGGAATGCCACAAGGATCGGTGCTGGGTCCACTACTTTTCATTATTCATGTAAATGATTTGGATGTGAGCAGGAGAGGTATAGTTAGTAAGTTTGCAGATAACACCAAAATTGGAGGTGTAGTGGACATCGAAGAAGGTTACCCAGATTACAACTGGATCTTGATCAGATGGGCTATTGGGCTGAGGAGTGGCAGCTGGAGTTTAATTTAGATAAATGTGAGGTGCTGCACTTTGGGAAAGCAAATCTTAGCAGGACTTAAACACTGAATGGTAAGGTCCTAGGGAGTGTTGCTGAACAAAGAGACCTTGGAGTGCAGGTTCATAGCTCCTTGGAAGTGGAGTCGCAGGTAGATAGGATAGTGAAGATGATGTTTGGTATGCTTTTCTTTATTGGTCAGAGTTTTGAATACAGGAGTTGGGAGGTCATGTTGTGGCTGTACAGGACATTGATTAGGCCACTTTTGGAATATTGTGTGCAATTCTGGTCTCTTTCCTATTGGAAAGATGTGAGGAAACATGAAAGGGTTCAGAAAAGATTTACAAGAATGTTGCCAGGATTGGAGGATTTGAGTTATAGGGAGAGGTGAATAGGCTAGCGCTGTTTTCCCTGGAGCATCAGAGGCTGAGAGGGGACTTTATAGAGGTTTATAAAATCATAAGGGGCATGGATAGGATAAATAGACAAGGTCTTTTCTCTGGGGTAGGGTAGTCCAGATCTAGAGGGTGCAGGTTTAGGGTGAGAGGGAAAAAATGTAAAAGGGACCTAAGGGGCAACATTTTCACGCAGAGGATGGTGCGTGTATGGAATGAGCTGCCAGAGGAAGTTGTGGAGGCTGGTATAATTACAATATTTAAAGGCGTCTGGATGAGTATATGAACAGGAAGGGTTTAGAAGGATATGGGTCAAGTGCTGGCTAACGGGACTAGATTAGGTTAGGACCTGGTCGGCATGGACGAATTGGACAAAAGGGTCTGTTTCTGTGCTGTACATCTCTATGACTACTTTTAAAAAATTTGGGCTGTGAGTTGTGGAGCTGTCAAGGCTTTGTGGAGCAAATTTCTGCACAACTCAATTTACTCAATTGGTCGTTAATGGGGTTTGTCATTTGAGTATCAAGACTTTGGGACCCATGTTGGGTGACGATTTTTTGTTAACATATTACTTGGGAAGGTAATAACTTGTGTTCAATTAATTGAGCAAGGAATTTTACAATTGGTAGTTTAAGCACAGTTCTTTGGTAAATCTGACCTATGAAATGTGGCCATTATGAAATGCTGCAGCTGATAACATTCATTAAAAAAAATCTGGATTTAGCACCAAGGGAACCTGTCATTGTTACTGGCATTGCTGTTATTTCTCATTGGCATTTCTCACTCTGTCGTGGCGTTGCTACCTTCATTTTCAGGCATGCTTTTAGGATGGAGCATACGTTAGATGCAATAAACCTTTGCCTATATGTGTATACACACACACATGATTGATCCTCAACCATCCTCTGAACTGGATTAATAAATCACTAGGGTGTATTTGAAAAGGTACCTCCTCAGTATCACAATCTCCAGGGCAATTATGAACTGAAATTATGAAATTCTGACTTTTCCAGCTGACATTCCATAAATTAATTTTTAAAAAACTTTGGACTGAAGAACATATAGTATCATACACAGCATCCGAATAACTGAACCAATTTTAACTAATCCAAATCCATGCATTTGCACTGAGTTAAATCTGAACTCAACGCTGACCATAGCTGACAAACTAATCCAGATTCCGTATTAATTACATAATGAATATTTGTTTTTAACATGGGAGAAACAATTATTCAAGAAGAGTATAATGTGCCAGACAGCTTGTTGATCTGGATGCCCTCGTCCTATATGATGTACCATAGTTGAATTGTTTAGCACATATTAAAGCCCATAGCTGTTAGCCTGCATAGGGAATGTATATTTCACTGATGTCTTGCACACACATGACAACCTTCCAAAAGAAGGATTCTGCTATGTATTAACTCTGTACCTGATGGTGGTCTTAATAAACAAACAGTGAGCTCAAATTACCAGACACCCACTCAAACTTCCACGTTGAGAGCTCTTGGCATCTTTCCTCACAGCATGTGGAAGGATAGGAGGTTGATTATTAATGAGGCAAAGTGTGTAGTTAATGTGGCCAAGAAGCAATAATCACCCTAAAAGGCATCTTGCTGATGCCTCATGAGAACCTTGGAACTCTATTGGAAAATGACGCTAGCTGTTCCCAACTTTGAAAAAGGCCTCACAGGAATTCCTGCATGTTTCTCCCAGATTTCTCACCAAATCCCATATTGTTCAGGACCTAGTAAGATTCCACCTTTTGCTTTGCAATCTATTGACCTAGCAATACTCAAAAAAGAACACTAATTGTTTTCTCTGTCGCCACCTCAAATTGCATATGAACTTTCAGTGATAACACAATGGCAAAACGTCATAGCAGCTCCTTGATCAGTTATTTAAACATAGGGCCTCTAAATAGAATAGCCTTGCTTTGACCTCCTAGTTCATTGATACAATTCATTTAATGCAGTAAAGCATCTCAAACTGTTTATTAAGAATTATATCAATAAGAATGTTTTGATAGCAAGTCACTTAAGGAGTAATCACAAAAGATGAACAAAATCATGATCAAAGCAGCAGTTTTTTTTAAAGAACTATTAAGGTCAAGAGACACAGAGGTTTCAGAAAGGAAATCCTGAGGAGAGGGTCAAGGCAGCTCAAACACAACCATCAATAGTGGAGCAATTAAAATCAGAGAATATAAAGGGGGTCAGATTTGGAGAAGTGGTCAAATATTTATAGGGGGTCAGATTTGGAGAAGTGCTCAAATATTTATAGGGATAAAAAAAAGGCCACATGTGAATGCAAAGATGAACATTTTAAAATTGAGGTATTGTTAGACTGGGAGTCAGTGCCAGACAGCAAGTATGGGGTACTGGCTGATTGAAATTCAAGAGAGTTTAGATACAGGCAACACAGTGTATAATGAGTTAGCATGAAAGGATTCAGATACATACTATTTTCTTTCTTCTCCTCTTCCTTTAATGGTTGAAAGGAAATTTTCAGGTGAAATCTCAACTCTATTGATAGTACACATTGCTGTCATTAGTGCATTGGCACTGGATCAAGTGAAAGTTAAAGGTGTTGAATGGTCTGCTAATGAATTGAAATGTTTTTTCCTGATTGGTGTTGTGCTTCTTAAGTTTGTTGGTGTTGCACTCACCAAAACAATTGGAAAGTATTCTAGCACACTCCTGACATGTGCGTTGTAGATATTGAACAGGCTTTGGAGGTGCAGGAATCATTACATGCCACAAAATTTCCAGTTTCTGAATTTCTCGTGTAGCCACTGTATTAATACTGCTAGCCCATGCATATTGCTGATTATGGTTGATTCAGTAATCATAATGTTATTGTTTTTCGAGGGAAGATGATCAGATTCTCTTTCATTGGAGACATTCACTGCTAGCACTAGTGTAGCACAATTGTTTCTCACCATTTATTAGTCCAATCCAAATATGTCTAAGTCCTTCTGCAGATATACATGGATTGCTTCAGTATCTGAGGAATTACAAATGGACAACAGCTGCAGGCAGATTGCTGAACTGCTGTGAAAATCTGCGGTTCTCAGAGTACTGGCATTCATGTGGCTACCTGGAATCAACTTGAGCTTACATGGCAACAAGTGTGAGTCTCAGTACCTCATTTGAGAATTCCATTGCAGCATTGAGATCTGTCTTTGTCATAATGGAAGCAGAGTCATCAATCAAAAGACATTGCACCAATGCTGGACGCACAAGTGTTTTTATGAATGTTCTACTTCCAAACTTTTGCACACTTTTATATTTAGCTAAGAGTTGCACACATTGCAATCGTGCACCTCCTCATCTATCAAGACTGTGTATTTGTTTATAGTGGTTCAAGAGAAGTCATGTCTTAAAAATACAATTAACAATGAAGTGGGCTATGACTGAAAAGCTAGGCTCCAAGCTCCAAGTTGGAGCTAGACTATAATGACAGGAATTTTGGCGATAAGTTTACAAATACACCTAGCATCTTTACATGCATAGCCAACAAGCAGATCATCTCATGAATATCCCCATGATTGGGACAAATCTCTGGATTTTTCTTTTGTTTACTATCCAGCATTCAACTAATGAGTAAACCTGTTTTAGTCAACTTATTTTATGGACATGAGCTAAGAGATCCTCTGAAACTAGTCAAATAGCAGTTCTTTAAAACAGAGGGACAAATCTTCCATAAAACAAAAAAAAAACAAAGAACTGTGGATTCTGGAAATCAGAGACAAAAATAGAAATTGCTGTAAAAACTCAGCAGGTCTAGCAGCATCTGTGGAGAGAAATCAGCAATTTCTGTTTTTGTTTCTTGTGACTAATCATCCATGTTAGTTTATGTATCATTGTTAAATAATCAGCTCAAAAGTGCCTGCAAAATGGCTCACCAGCACCTTATAGCTTCACAAATAACCATAAAAAATTAGGCTAATAGCATGACAACATCCCAGTCAGGGATAAAGTGTTAGAATCATTGAGTTTACAAGGTTAATGACTGAAAGTACAATTCATTGGTCCATATCGGGTATTCAAAAACAATTGGTAAGTAAATTATTTGATTGATATCGCATATCACTAGAAAAAGAAATGCAGTGTCACATCAAAGTGTTGAAGGAATATCATTGCCTAGAGGAGTATAAGCAAGCACAGGTATGCCAGGCAGCAAGGAAAGTGCAGGCTGAAGATGTAATGAAAATCAGGTGGGAGGCAGCCATGACAATTCTGAAATTGAACATTCTACCATCTGGTTTGCAGACACTGAATTATTCGCAAGATTGGATGTCAAGCTTTCATACTTAGAGGCAAAGTCACGAGGAGACCTAACAAGGCTACTAAAGGAATTCAAAGGACTAAAATCTGTGTGTACTATCTTAGTCATACATGGTGTGGTGTAGGGGAATGTCCTTCGAAAAAGCAACATCCATTCTGTTTAGGTACGGTGAAATGATCCAGGTGAAAGCAGAAATGCAATATATTCTGGAAAACCCCCATAGTAAACCTATTCAGAGCAGGTGGAGGTCTCCAATTAATTAGGGTGATTCTGGTAAACCAGGTTCTGCACGAATTACAGAAAGTCAATACAGTAGGAAAAACAGACTCTGACCCAATTCCTTGCAGGAAGACTGCACGGTTAGTATCATATTTGTCACCAAAACACATCTGACAAAGAACATACCGGTATGTTCTTTCAACAGCCAGAGCTAAAGAAATGTCAAAATTAAATTACAAATTGCTGGAAAATGTCAGCAAGTCTGGCAGCACCTATGGAGAGAAGGCAGAGTTAATGCTTCAGGTCTAGTGACCCTTCTTCATAACTGAAAGTAGCTGAGAAAAGGATCGTATAAATGCTAGGTGGGGGGAGGTGGAAGGAGTAAAAGGTAAGCCTAGGAGAATGAATAGCTGCTAATGGGGGTTGTTAGAGGCTGACAGTGGGTTGGTAGCAGCCGATGTGATGACAGGGCCTAGTGTGTGGGGGTTGGGGTAAGGGCATGGGAGAAGGTGCTCAGGCCCAAATATTATTGAAGTTGATATTGAGTCCAGAAGGTTACAGAGCTCCCAGGTGAAAAATGAGGTCTTGTTCTTCTAGCTTGCATTGACTTCACTAGAACTCTGTTGCAAGCCTGAGACAGAGATGTTGGCCAGGAAATCAGGCAGGCAACTAGAAGCTTAGGGTCATTTCTACAGACAGAATGTAGGCGTTCAGCAAAGCTGCTCATCTCGTCTGCGCTTCATCTCCCCAGTGTAGATGAAACCACATTGTAAGCAGCGAATACAGTACACTAGATTGAGTGAAGTGCAGGTAAATTGCAGTGGCACTTGAAAGGTGTGTCTGGGGTCTTAGATAGTGAGGATAGAGGTAGCTATTACACCTTCTGCAATTGTTTGGGAAGGTGTCCTGGGGCTGTGGCAGGGTGTTGGCAATGGAAGAGTAGTGCACCAGGGTGTCCCAGAGGGAACAATCCCCATGGCAAGCTAACAAGGGAGGGAGAGGGAATATGTGCCTGGTGGAAGCATCCTGCTGGAGATGGCAGAAATGGTGTCTGATGATCTTTTGGATATGGATGCTGGTGGGATGGTAGGTGAGGAGAAAGGGGATCGCTAAAGTGTTGGGTACCGTGTTTCCTGACCAGCAATTTCTGATTTGTTTCTGATTTCCAGCATTTGCAATTCCTTGCTTTCTTGTTAAAGAAATATCAGATTTAGTCAAAAAGAACGGCCTTGTCTAATGATGAGTGATGCCACTCAGGCGAGAAAGTGTCCTAGCAGTTTTCTAGAGACTGATAAACTAAGTAGTAATCAATGTTCCTAACTATTAATCACTTAACTTGATGTCTATTTGACATTGATACCTTTAAGGACCACTTGGAACAACTGTTGGCTCTGCTTATAATATTAGTCTACTGATTTGGTGTTAAATCTTACAAAAGTATATTTACAAATGCATGGGCTTCCTAACCTTGGGAATATAGTAGAGGAGGGACAAAAACTGCTAACATAGTAAAAGTAGAAATATTAGCAGAGTTCCCTAGCCTGTAAGACTAAATAGGGAATCATAGTGTTTCTGGGTGCGTGCCATTACTACCTGATATACAAAATTTCAGCACCCAATGTCTGCTATGCCTGATATTTCTTTAACAAGAAAACAAACAATTGCAGATGCTGGAAATCAGAAACAAATCAGAAATTGCTGGCCAGGGTGGCACAGTGGCTCAGTGGTTAGCACTGCTGTCTCACAGTGCCAGGGCACCCGGGTTCGATTCCAACCATGGGTGACTGTCTGTGTAGAGTTTGCACATTCTCCCTGTGTCCACATGGGTTTCTTCTGGGTGCTCCGGTTTCCTCCAACAGTCCAAAGATGTGCAGGTCAGGTGAATTGGCCATGCTAAATGGCCCATAGTGTTGGATGCATTAGTCAGAGGGAAATTGGTCTGGATGGGTTACTCTTCGGAGGGTTGGTGTGGACTTGTTGGGCTGAAACAGTGTTTCCACACTGTAGGGAATCTAATCTAATCTAATCACAGAATTGCTGGAAAAGAAAGTCAAGATGCTAGAGAAGTGCCATGTATCTTTTAAGAGAGTGAAAACAATTTTGCCAATGAATCAGTGTTCATTGCCTTAAATTTCACTAAGGCTTTCAAGGAAGCAATTGATGCTGATCATAGGAATCTGGGTAGGTCTGCAGAAGCAAGTTGGATACTTTTCTAAAATACAAAGTTAACACCAAAAAAGTAGAAAAAGAAACTCTGGAATTGCTACTGGCTCTTAAATATTTTGAAGTGTGTGTTCATCATTGCTACAGGGAGACACTTATACCAATGATGATCAATTTACTTTTGCAGAAATAAAATCAAAATATCAGAATGTCAGACTTTATTGATAGAGTTTACTAATACAACCACAACATTTAAAAATTGTCCACTGTGTGAGCAAAACTGATGTAATTGCTGATACTTTGAATTACCTGACTCTAAAGATGGTACCTGGCACAATATGATTTAAAGAGTGAATGACTGAATGTGAATGTCACTTTTTTCATATTTTGGTCAATTAAAACTTTGTAATGAAACACATTTAAAAATAGTGTTATATTTCTTTATAGATGGTGGTGTTATGAAGTCACTTCATTATTAATAGTTCTTGAGGATTTAGGTAAAGATAGAGGTTCATTTGGATATCTCAACTGACGTTTTTTAAAAGGGGTTCCTGAAGAGACATTGGGACATTTCTTTTAAAGACATTTCTTGAAAGTCATATTGTTTGGCTTAATTGCTTGGACTTATTCATTGGAAATCAATACCATAACCACCAAGTAAGGGTCAACCCTGTTCAATGATGATGAATGAAGAGTACACCTGTAGCTGAAGAGGCAGCAGCAGGCACACCAAAACTGAGGTGCCAAACTGGTGAAGCTACAAACACAGGAATACACGGATGCTAAACAATGGAAACAGCATTTCAGAACTTACTAGTCGAATAACAACAGGTTAAAGTTTTGCAGTGCTGAAACATCCAGTTGTGACTGATGCTGAATTTTAAACAACGGAGGAAGAGGTTCACAAATGCCCACATTTTCATTATTCAGGAGCGCAGGATGTTAGCGCAAAAGACAAGGCTGGAGTGTTTGCAAACATTATCTGCCAGAAATGCTAAATGGATGATCCACTACGACATCCCTGCCATCACAGTCAGAATTCATCTAGTCAATACACTCCATGCAATATCAAGGAAGAAAAAAGACCTTGATCGAGACTGCAAAAGCTAGAGTTCCTGACAAAGTTTTGGCTACCTTGATTTTGATTTCAAATCCATCTTGATCTCTTTTCTTTCTCCACAGATGCTGCCAGAGCTGCTGAATTTTTCCAGCACTTTGTGTTTTTATTTTAGACCTCCAGCATCTGTAGTATTTTGGTTTTGCATATAAAATCTTGGCTATGCTCTGAAGACTTGGGTTTGAGAACTAGTCGTGTGTCAAGCTATGCTGTTACAGCATTGATGCAATACTGGGCTCTAAACAACAACATGGAAAATTTTCCAGCTATATTCTGTCCAAAAATGCAGGATAAATGTGACCAATTGTCTTCTTATCAGCCTATAGACACTCATAAACAAAGAAATAGAAGTTACTGTTGATAATGTTGTCAAGAAGCAATTACTCACCAAGAACCTGACCAATGATGCTCTGTTTCAGCTTAGGTAAGACAAAATCATTCAGGCCTATATTGCTGAAAACATGAACGAGAGTGTTATATCCTAGTTGTTGGATGAGATTGACTGCCCTCATTGGTCAGTGCATTGAATATAGGAATTGAGATGTCATGTTGTGGTTGCACAGGACATTGTTGAGGCCACTTTTGGAGTATTGCTTACAGTTCTGGTTGCCCTGTTATAGGAAGGATGTTATTAAATTGGAAAGGTGCAGAATAGATTTACAAGGATGTTACCAGGGCTGGATGGTTTTAAGTATCAGGATAGGCTGGATAGGCTGAGACTTTTTTCCTTGGAGTGTAGAAGGTTGAGGTAAACCTTATAGAGGTTTATAAAGTCATGAGAAGCATGGATAACATGAATTGCAAAGATCTTTGCCCTGGGATTGGGAATTCAAAACCAGAAGTTACAGGTTTAAGGTGAGAGGGTAAAGATTAAAAAGGACTTGAGGGATAACGTTTTCATGCAGGGGATGGTGCATGTATGGAACAAGCTGTCAGACGAAGTGGTGGAGGCAAGTACAATTACAAGATTTAAAAGACATCTGGATGGGTATATGAATACGAAGGGTTTAAAGGTATATGAGCCAAATGAGACTAGGTCAGATTGGAAAACCTGATCAGCATGGATGAGTTGGACCAAAGGGTCTGTTTCTGTGCTGTATGACTCTATGACTATGAGAGGGGAAAAATTTAAAAAGGGATCTAAGAGGCAACTTTTTCACACAGAAGGTGATGCATATATGGAATAAAATGCCAGAGGAAGTGGTAAAAACAGGTACAGTTACAACATTTAAAAGACATTTGGACTGGTACATGGAAAGGAAAGGTTTAGAGAGATGTGGGCCAAATGCAGGCAAATGGTGCTAGTTTAATTCTACAGTGGAACAGACTGCAAAAGGAAACAGTCACAACACTAAAACTTGAAATCTTCAAAATTCATTTCTGGGTTATTCCAACTTTAAGTTTTTCATTACCAAGATCACTATATCACCAGCCATATCTTGCAGAGAAAAAAACTTACAGGTAAGGTGGCACAGTGGCTCAGTGGTTAGCACTGCTGCCTCACAGCACCTGAGTCCCAGGTTCAATTCCAGCCTCGGGTGACTGTCTGTGTGGAGTTTGCACATTCGCCCTGTGTCTGTGTGGGTTTCCTCCGGGTGCTCCGGTTTCCTCCCACAGTCACAAAGATGTGCAGGCCAGGTGAATTGGCCATGTTAAATTGCCCATAGTGTTAGGTGCATTAGTCAGAGGGAAATGGATCTCGATGGGTTACTCTTTGGAGGGTTGGTGTGGACTTGTTGGGCTGAAGGACCTGTTTCCACACTGTAGGGAATCTAATATAATAAAAAGCAGTGAGCATTAATTGGGTATCTTTACCAAAGTATAAACACAATAGGACAAATAAAACCTTGCTCTATGATCGTACTAAAAAAAATCACATTCAGTCCATCAACATTGGTTAACACCATCTCATTTTATTTCCAATTTACGAATTTTATCTTGCATTAATCTTACAACAACAAGACTACTAACGGGCATTCAAAAGTGACAAACAAAATAATTTGGAGCCATGAGCCATTTCTTCATACTCCTTTATAAGCTGTCCGACAATATCTTGTAATGATTTTTTTTCCTTAATTGCTCACTATCCCTAACATAACTTTAAAAATATAATTACTGGCATTGCCTTCCACCAACCTTTCTGCAATTCCAAATTTATTTTACATTAGCTATACCTCCCGCATGACATTGATCTTTAGGATTGAAAACTGGAAGTCTGCTGATGAACCTTATCCTTAAATAAGCAAAACAGGAGAAAATTTTGGATGGAAAGATATGTGATAAAAATGCTCTTCTTCTTCAAAAATGTATATTCATTTCCTTATTCAAATACCAACTTTAATATATTTCTATCAAATACGAAGATAACAGCTGGTCACTGAATGCAGCTTGAAACAGAGTGAGGATTTGGCAATCTGAAAGAATTTAATCTAATAAGGGAGAAGGTGCAGTTGTGACCTTTATAAAAAGCAGGTAGGCTGAGAGAGGGGCACAGTGACCAACAGTGGGATCTAAGAGCTGAAGCTCAGAGGCATTAATTAGATGGTCAACTAAGTGAGTAGTTTGAGAGTTTTCTGTTTTCTTTTGGACTCTAAACAGGGAATCTCATCCTGATGCCTGGACTTAGTTCGAAAATGTAGCTAGTTGCTTCCGAATTGGGGAAGGCTTCACTGCACATCTCACGCAATTTTCCCAAATTCCTCAACATAGCCAGGGAATATATTACAGAGAGGAAGATAAATTGCAAGAGGGAAAATAAAGCATCCATGGCTAAGCAAAGAGGTTAAAGATAACATTAAGACTAAGGTACACCATACTGCAAAGACCAGTGGTAGGCCAAAAGATTGGGAAACTTGTAAAGATCAACAAAAGGTTACTAAAAAGAATAAAGATAAACTATAAAAGTAAACTGGTGCAGAAAATCAAAATGATTCGCAATATGTAAGGCCCCTTCCAGTCATGGCTGACCATGGTTTGCATCCTCGTTGTTCTGGCTTTCTGCTTCCCTGAAGCAATGCCATTTATGACTGAAGAAACCAATGCTGGAGTGACAGTCCCAGTCGCAGAGGTTGTATCTGTATGTGGTCATTGATCTGCTTGAGTTGCTGCACTCCTTCCTTCATGCCCACTTGTCTGCTGCAGCACTCATCAGCTTCTTTCCCCTGTTTTGAGGTGTTGGTTCAGGGTGCTTCTCCATCTTGTGCGGTCAGCTGCAAGCCTTTCCCAGGATTCTGCAACGATATCAAGCGCTTTCATGTACCTCTTGCAGATGTCCTTGTAGCGCAGCTGGGGACACCCAGTGGGTCTCTGTCCAGATGCAAGTTCTCCATAGAGGATATCCTTTGGGGTGTGGCCATCCTCCATGTGGTGCATGTGGCCCAGCCAGCGCAGTCTCTGGTGCCTGAGCAGAGTGTACACACTCGGAAGGCCAGTGCAAAATAGGACCACTGCACTGGACACTCTGTCTTACCAGGATATGCCCAGGATATGGTTGATACCCCTCAAGTGCAAGGTGTTTAGTCTTCTCTCCTGTCTGGCATATGTAGTCCATGTTTCACTGCCGTACAGCAGTGTGCTTATGACGCAGGCATTGTAGACTAACATTTTTGTCTTCACTGTCAGCTTGGGATTTGTCCAAGCCATTATAGCTTCTATAAGTACAGAAAAGGGAAGAGAGTAGCTAAAGTGAATGTTGGTCTATTGGAGTGTGAGACTGGGAAGTTAATAGTGGGGAACATAGAAATAGAGGAGAAATTAAATCAATATTTTGCCTCAGATTTCACAGTGGAGGACATGAGTACCATCACAATTGCATCAGGCAGAGATTATAGAAAGGGAGGCAATTAGAACAATTATCATCAAAACAAAAGAAGTACTGAGCAAACCATTGGAATTGAAAGTAGACAAGTCCCCAGAGTCTGATGGCCTACATCCTAGATCTTAAAAAAAGTGGCAGTAGAGATAGTGGAACCATTGGTTACAATGTTCTAAAATTCTCTGGATTAGAGGATTGGAGAAATGCGAATACAATTCAAAAAGGGAGGGAAGAAAATGGTAGGAAACTGTAGATCAGTTAGTTTAACACCTGTCATAGGGAAATTGTTAGAATCCATTATTAAGGGTACTAACAGGACATGTGTGAATTTAAAATACGACCATCAGAGTCAGCATGGTTTTATGAAGGGTAGGTCATGTTTGACTAATTTGCTTCAGTTCTTTGAAGACATAGCAAACAATGTGGATGATTTGGATCCCATAGATGTAGCATATCTGGACTTCCAGAATACGTTTGATAAGGTGCTGCATAAAAGGTCAATACACAATGTAAGATCACATAGTGTCAATAGAAAGCTGGAATAAATAGCTGTTTCTGGTTTGCAATATTTAGCTTGTGGATGTTCAGTCCTCAAGCCCCAACTATTGACAATCTAGATGAATGACTTGGATACAGGAATAGAAGGTACTATAGCCAGATTTGCAGATGACCCTAAAATAGGTGGGAAAGGAAGTTGCAATAAAGAAACAATAAATTTACAATTGAGTATGGATAGGTTAGGTGAATAGTCCAATTAATTAATAACAGATTGAAGGATTATGGAGAGTAGGCAAGAAAGTGGAATTTAGATCAGCCATAATCGTACTGAATGGCTTAGCAGGTTCAAGGGCTGAATTGCTTAATCCTGGTCCTAGTTCTATGTTCTTACTTGTTACTAAGTTCTTACTATGTTATTTTCTTAGAATAATGTTAGACTGCAACACGTCGCAGGCAGATTGTTGGATTTAACAAATTAATGAAATTTAATGCAGAGAAATGTGAAGTGGGACATTTTGGTAGGAAGACTGGGAATAAGCAATAAATATTAAAGGATCCAATTAAGCAGAGGATACAAGAGCAGAGAGACTTGGTTGCATTTGTGCAAAAAATTGTTGAAGGTGGCAGGGCTGTTTGAGCAAGCAGTTAATAAGGCATAATGGATCCTAGACTTTACATTGGAGGCATAAAATATAAAGCAAGGAGGTTTAAGTGAATCTTTCTAAAACACTGGTCCAGTGTCAACTGGAATATCATGTTCAATTGTGCGCGCTTGTGAAGGTAGATTCAAATGTTGTTTTCAAAAGGGAATGGGACAAATACCTAGCGAGTAGTGCTTAAATAAAGCTGGCATGGACATGACTGGCTGAATGGCCTGTGTCTTTCTGTAATCATTCTGTAGTTCATGCCATTGCAAAATAATACTACAAAATACTTATAAATGTAGAACTTTATATGTCACATGCAATATTGTAAAGTATGATAATAAAATGGAAGTCACTGTTCTAAAACACAAAAAATTAAAATGACACCAACCTCTGAAAAAGAATTCCGTTGAGCTTGTAAGCTCACTTTGACCACTTCAAAAGGGTTGACAACAATACCTTCGGTGAGTCCAGATCCAAGTCCAGCAACTGTAAAAATCTGAAAAGTTGTTAAATAGTACATTGGTAAAAAAAATACAATACAATATTCCTTGAAATTAAATTTTGGTTTTGGCTTAGTGGCAGTACTCTTGTTTTTGATTCAGGTGATCATTGATTCAAATCCCACTTCACAATCTTGAATGCAGACACTTTATTGCTGTACAGGGACATTACATTGGAAGACTGTGTTGTCTTTTGGATAAGACAAATTAGACATCCTGGCAAACATGGGAGAATGTGGAACAAAGAAATGCAGAGCCACAGAGTATGAGACTTCTCTCAGCTTCATCCTTATGATGCTTCCCCATACTGTCAATCACTTCTCTCATCCTCCCAACTGCTCATCTGTGTCCCAATGGACATCTTCTTTCTTAAGCACTTCCCATTGTCTCACAGGATTTGCTATGGTCGTATAACCCAAATATTTAAAATCTCTTCATTGATATTGCAGTCACCAAGCATGTGCCTACTGTTTCCAGATAAATGAGGTCAAAGCTCCAATATGAAGTCAATCTACAAAAGGTAAAGCTTGCCCACCCATTTTGAAGTATGTATTGTTCACGTCAGTTAATCTGGACAAACAGTGTGAATCAATTTCAAGCTGTTGCATCTCTAATAATATTTAGGAAGGTTTTCCCATTAATCAAATATCACACATTTGGGTTAAGGAACTTGCAGCTGAATTGACCTCTTCCTTACACAGATCCCAAAATCTCAAGTAACACCACAAAGCTCCCTCATCCTGCTGTCACGTGACAATCCAGATAACTGACTAACTTGCTATATTTCCAAAAGTCGAGAGTGTGGTGCTGGAAAAGCACAACCGGTCAGGCAGCATCCGAGGAGTAGGAGAATTGATGTTTTGGGTACAAGCCCTTTATCAAGAATGATGATGAAGGGCTTATGCCCGAAACATCGATTCTCCTTCTCCTCAGATGCTGCCTGACCTGGTGTACTTTTCCAGCACCACACTTTCAACTCTGATGTCCAGCATCTGCAATCCTCACTTTCTCCTATATTTCCAAAAGTCTTAAGTTTAAATCATTTGAGTGCATTCCACAATTCCTTAATACTTCACTAATTCCCTTACCTAATAAATATATTTCATATCCACCCCACTTCATCTACTTCAAAGTGGATTTTAAAACATTTTAAATTCTTTTCTGGGGAAATATACATATTGCTTATTCTAAATTGTCCTGAGACCATAAGGTTTACCAACATAGAATGAGGGTGATAATTAAATGTAGACCAGAGCAGGTAATGAGATGTATCCTTATCTGATGAAAACAAAAGAAACAATTGGGCTTTTACTGTAGCTTTCACCATTACTTCCTTAGTGAAAAAGTTATTGAATTTAATTTCACAACTTGCTGAGGTGAAATTTGAACTTGGAATCTCTAAACTATTACCATAAGTAGTAGCGTACTTTAGCTCAGTCTTTTCCTAGGGTTAATAGTTCCCTTATACATGAGAGGACAATGATTAGTTTTTTTGTACACTTGATTAAGGTTCATTTCCCATGGTTAATTGGGACTGATTACAACTTAAGAATTGGAGAGGATGATAGAAGGTGATAAGGCACCTGAAACTCTCATAATCATGTACTTCATGCTAACTGTTCTGAGGAGCAGAATATGATAGATCTGTGCTAGATGGTAGTAGACTGAATTATCATGACACCCCCCATAGACTAATACCATCCAAAGGCACATTGCATAAAATAGGCACTTGGGTGACACATGTTCCTGAAAGGTCCAGCAAATAGAGGGTTGCGACTATCATGAGATTTTTATGAAATGCTATTGGCAAGCTTTAAAGTTTGATAAATGTTCAAGATGATGGCAAAAAACATGAGGTCCATGAACTGGCAGAATAGAAGTGTGGAAATTAAGAAAGCATTGTGCAAATTCTATTATTGGTTCTGCAAGTGACTTTTATTTGAAAACAATCACATACCAGAGAACTGTCTGTAGCTGATAATCATTGAAGTATATGCAAAAACTGCAGATTGTACTAATTATACAATGTCCGGAGAGCTACAGAAGCATCTTAAAATACAATGGAAGTAGAAAACCTTATAATTTTGGTGGTGGCAAGGAGAGTAAAGGACAAACTAGTCAAATGGGTAAAACAAAAAAATTAGATATTTAGAAGGAATTTAGAGTTTACTCTGAAGTACCAGATAAGGGACAGCTAGCCTTGTCGCATAGATAGACTTGTGTAAAAAGTTTCTTGCAATGGAGTACGGAGCAAAGTGAGACTAGTTGCTTGGGTTTGAAGAGCAGCTGGATAATGTGTAAGTGTTTCTGAAACTGCATAAAAAGCAAGTGATATGGAACTTTAAACAAATGTGTTCATGATTTGAATGATGCTTGGAATGGGTGGTATTTTTTGGTGAGAATTACTTTGAAGAAAGTTGGTTGCATTCAATTACATCAGATTTCACAATATCTTATTTAGACCAAAAAGGGATGCTTTATCTGGCATATTCCTGAAATGTATTTGTGATTTCTCATGAGGTGGTGTCATGGATTTGAGAAATGTGTACTTATTAAGCCTTTAGAGTTGAATCAAAGTTAGAAATCAAGCTTACGCAAAACGGTTCTGGAATAATTTTGATACAGCAATCCTAATGAGATACTGTTGCTGCTATCCTGGTTAATTGTGCTAGGACATTAGAGAAAATGATATGCACCTCAAGAAGAAATAGATTCATGTGAAGCTTAATTGGAAATTTTGTGGTTCTAGAAAATCACAGCTGGTCAGGCAGCATCCGAGGAGCAGTAAAATCAATGTTCTTTCTAATCTTTGATTCTATTCAGAACGTTGATTCTCCTGCATCTCAGATGCTGCTTGACCTGCTGTGATTTTCCAGCGCCACACTTTTCGACTCTGATCTCCAGGCATCTACAATCGTCACTTTCTTCCTGTGAAACTTGATTGGTTAGTTGAATTGGTTTTGCACCCATATAAGCAAGACAAGATGCAAGTTTTGATGTATTGAAACAAAGTACCATGATTAAACACTCAAATTGTGAATGTTTTAAGGGAAAATCATTTTTAATTCTGCACTGAATATGGACAAATACATGTTTAAGTGTTCACCCACAGGTGAATAAAAAAACGTGAACTTAGTTACTTTTAGTGATGCGTCTTATGTCAGTCTTCCTGATAAGTGTTTGAGTGTCATAACATTTTATGGGTGAAAATAGATAATGTTCCCCTTTACTCTGGGTAGTTAAGAAACCTTTTAAGGATTGCTAGAAATGCTTTAACTGTAGTGTTGGGTGATTTAATAGCTGGAAAGGTCGAAAAAATCCTTTCATCCAATCAAGGAAGCTTTTGTGTCTTATGACAGGAAAGATAAAAAAGATAGCAAATCGAATTGTGGAACACAAGAAAGGGAGGACAACAGTCAATTATGTAAGAGACTTTGTAAGAGGCAAGGATACTTGAAAAGAAAATTCTCCTAAATTCAATCTGCACTAACATTATGAAGCAATCTGAACAGGCATATTTGATAGTGGTAATTTGAGGATAACTTTCCCTTCTATGAACTGAAATGGAAAAGGAAATGAAAAGAATGTATGACTATATGTGTGGTGTCAGCAAGAAGGATTCTACTTTCTTGGGCACCGTTACAAGTTCTGAGTCAACTGGCAATAGACTTCATTTGGTTACATTGAAACAGCCAGGTTTCTGAAGTATTGGTCCAATAATTAAATAGAGAAAGAATTAAAATTAAAAGTGTCATGGTGGGAGTGAGGATGGAGACCTAGTTAGAAAAGTAAAACCAGCTAGAATCATTAATAAGACAGGAGAGTCGGTTTGAATTATGTACCGCAGAAAACAAGTTAGCAAAAAGATATGATGTAAAGAAATAAAAGCAAATGGCTTAATTATGAATTGAAAAGACATGCATAGGCTGATGGCAACAGACAATGGGGAGAGGAGTTATGTTTGAATAAAGGTTTTAAAAAACTAAAATGAATGTATCACAATTTACAGTGTGGGAAATAAACTATGGAAACTGGAAGCAATTAATTGCATGGAAAGATCCAGACGTAATAACATTCACAGAAGTCTGGCAGCAAACTACACAAACATAAACATGCAATAGTATACAATGAAACAAATTTTGTTCTCAGCATTAAATGATTGTGCTCAATCATTCATTACACAGGCACACAGATGATTCGAAGGGACCAGTTTACTGTAAATCAGAAAGCCAAAATAGCATGGCGCCCTCTACAGTGCACCTGGGACCTGGATGAACAAGACAAGTAACTATATCTCATTAAAGAATCAGATTGAAGAATTGTCAATGAACAGTAGAGCATTTGAATCAAGAAATTCTCAGTTCAAACTTCAAACACTAAGTTACATCAGGACCAAGTGAAAGTGATGTAGAGAGGAAACAAAAATGAGATTCAGAGAGAGGGAAATTGAAGAATCATAAAGGAAAAGAATGTATCACTTTTATTTAAGATTTGGAGATGCCGGTGTTGGACTGGTGTGTACAAAGTTAAAAATCACACAACACCAAGTTATAGTCCAACAGGTTTAATTGGAAGCACTAACTTTTGGAGCGCTGCTCCTTCATCAGGTGGTTATGGAGGACACAATTGTAAGACACAGAATTTATAGCAAAAGTTTACAGTGTGATGTAACTGAAATTATACATTGAAAAATACCTTGATTGTTTGTTGAGTCTTTCATTTGTTCGAATACCATGATAGTTTCACTTCTTTCATATGTAAATTACAAAACTATAACAATTGGTGTTAGCCAGATAATATGTTGAAGGTGTCAGCCCCCTATGTCCTCTGTCTGTGTCGTAATATTTAGACTGATTCTCGTCTAAAAAGTGAGTTAACAGTCTTACATGAACTCATGCAGTTTTTGAGCAAAGTACAATGTAACTCTACAGGTTCACCCCACAAATGTATATGTATATGTTTGCATGTAGGTTTGTGTGTGTGTGTGTGTGTGTGTCTGACTGTCTGGGGTGGGGGTTATGAGTGTGAGAGAGAGTGTATATGTGTGCATATGTGAGTGTAGAGTGTCTAAGACTGTGAGGGGGTGCATGTGTGACACTCTACACTAACATACACTCTCTCTCACACTCACAACCCCCCACCCCGGACAGACAGACAGACAGACACAGACACACACACACACACACACACACACACAGCAGCTAGGAAATGCAAACATGTAATAAGATTGGATAATATATGGATAATATTGGCAAAATACATGTATAAAATTGGAAGAAATGGCCGTATGTGAAAACTTGAAATGTTGGCCATTCAAACACAGCTGAGTAGAGATATGGGTGAGTTCATGTGTAAACCTTTGACTAGAAACTTATTATCTGTCAAAATGGTACGGAACTTCTGTTCTTATCGTAGAGTCATTAGGTCATAGAGCACTGAAACAGACCCTTTGGTCCAAGTCGTCCATCCTGACCAAAGTTTTGCAAACTAAACTAGACCCGCTGACCTGCATGTGGCCCATATCCCTCTAAACCCTTCCTATTCATGTACCTGTCCAAATGTCTTTTAAATGTTGTAACTGTACCCACATCCACCACTTCCCCTGGCAATTTATTCCACATACAAACCACCTTCTGAGTGAATAAGTTGCCCCCAGCTCCCTTTTAAACCTTTCTCCTCTCACCTTAGGCCCCCTAGTTTTGAATTCCCCCATCTGAGGGAAAAGACTTTGCTATTCACCTTAACTATGCCCCTCATGATTTTATAAATCTCTATATGTTCCAGTGGAAAAAGTCTTAGCCTGTCCAGCCTCTTCCTATAACTCAAACTCTCCTGTCCTGGCAACATCTTTGAGCTGCACGGCATTTTTTAGATTAGATGACTTACAGTGTGGAAACAGGCCCTTCGGCCCAACAAGTCCACACCGCCCTGCCGAAGCGCAACCCACCCATACCCCTACATTTACCCCTTACCTAACACTACGGACAATTTAGCATGGCCAATTCACCTGACCTGCACATCTTTGGACTGTGGGAGGAAACCGGAGCACCTGGAGGAAACCCACGCAGACACAGGGAGAATGTGCAAACTCCACACAGTCAGTCGCCTGAGGCGGGAATTGAACCCAGGTCTCTGGCGCTGTCTTACCTAGTCAAAGAAGGAAATAAAGTGCTCAATTCACACTTTGATGCTATTGCAACTGACCACAATAAGTTATTGGGTGGCAAGTGCCTAATTCACAAGGGTTTGGGCGTTTTGAGTGAAATGCAGAGGGAGGTGGTGATTGTTTATCCATTGGAAGAGTCAATAGAGTAAACAGTGGAAATGGGACTACAAGGAAAGGCATTTGGCAAGATTCATCTTCAGTGAGCCCACTAGGAAGGAAAATCAACAGATCAAGAAATTGGGCAATTTGGATTACCGCTCTTCAGGAACAGGGGAGGTTTAAAAAAAACTGGAAACCTTTTACATGTTGATTGGGGGAGGACAATGAAAAGTTACAATGAATGAGACCGAGTTTTGAAAGAGTAGAGGGCACAGCAATGTTCTGATCATTTTGCAGAGCTTTCCTGTTTACTCAGTCGATTCTTTTAGGTGAGTGAATATGTGAATAATCTCAGTACTGCTTGGGCATGTGACAGTGTGGCCTGAGTGAGCATGTGAGAAATGGAGATGTAGGCAGACAAGGTGGTCTTGTGTTACATGATATGTCACTAACGTTACACATTCTCATGGAGAACAATCCCATAATGTGAGAGAGAAGTCAAGGACTGCAGTTGACAACATTAATGCTGCTCAGGTATGCAGAGGAAGAGGCAATGCAGATTGTAGAAGTGGTGGATGAATGGGCTGGAGTGAGGGTGGGAATAGAAGGAGTGGAGAACTGGGTAATCACAGCTGATAAGGGTGGAATGACCAAACATAAATGTGAACAGCCAGCAAACCTGCTGCTGGCAAATAGTCACACACAGCGACAAGAAGAAATGTGATGCATTCATGAACTATACAGCTCCTTAATGTAGCTCTTTTCTTCCTCTCTGCAAACCCTCACAATCAGCCCTCAGTCAACAGCGGATACCTGATGAGTGCAGATCTGGAGGATGTCACTGTAGAAGCCCCTGTCACTCAGAGCTCTGCTGGGGCAAGGTCCCTGCTGAGTCTCACACTGAACACAGACCTCTGATCACGGCCACAAAAAGCCTGCCAAACACATAACACCAGTTAGTGAGAATATGGTGGGGATGCCAGTGTTCATGCACAAAGTTGTATAAGTGACAGAGGAGTCTACACAAGCTATTAATTCTGCCGTGCCTCAGTATATGAGTGCATAGCTTCCTCCCATGGACAGGTTCAGGTGAAACACTTGCCCCATATTTGCTCTGAGCTGCATTCATCACTCTAGCTATAGTCACCTTACAGCAGAGGCTAGCTGAGAGGGGGTTGAGGACTTGGGCATCCCTGAAAGAGCCTTTTCCACTCAGGGAAACAGAGAGGTACCATTATACACAGACAGGAAGGATGAACATATGCCAGCTGCCCCAAGAACTTCCTCTCCAGACATCACCAGGGTGAGTGAACTTTCTTCATCCCCTCTGCCAGCAACTCCATTACACCAGCCAGTGATGCAGTGGAAGATGTCACTACAGCACTGCAGGAGACTCAAAAGGCCAGAACTCTCAAGATGTTCTTCCAGTGAATGCCTGCCACAGCCAACAAAAGCAACTTGTTAGTGAATGGAAAGCTTTAATCTCAGCTGGGGTTACATGAAGGCATATTGGCATAGGAAAAAGGTTAATACTTTACGAAAGCCAAGTAAATTTAATATGTTAAATTTGTCACATGAATATTGCGCAATATGTTGACTTCACTTAATTCACACATGCATTTTTGCCATATCTTGGGTTGAGCTTAGTCAGACAGCTAAATTTCAAAGCTCACCTCATGGTTAGTACTCATTGATGGCTACAGGAGTTAGGAGCATTTACTTTAGTGTGGAGTAAATTATGTATGTTTGCATTCAATTACATTCAATGTTCATTTCACCATTTTATAAGGACTATGTCTTTTTAAAAATTGGTGACTCAAATGAGAATGGGTTGCTTCAAAATCCACTGTTTGATAGAGTGACTGCAATTTTGAAAGTGAGTGATGTGATGCCCATGTGAGGACTGTAAACAATTGTTTGAACAAGCAGTAATCAAAGTACGGATTGTGGATGATCCAATGCCTGGGGAGTGTATTGATGCAGCTCTTGTTGGCAACAGGAAGCTGATTAGGCTTGGGCTAGTGACAATTAGATATAGAGAGAAAGAAATATAAATATGAGAGAGAGAGAGAGAGAAAAAAAGAGAGATGCACAGATCTTCTCCCAGCCCAGAAGCTGCCTGTTCTCTGCAATCAAAAACTCAATTTAAACTTGAAGAAAAGCAGTTTTCTTTCCTGCTGCAGTTGCTGTAAGCTGTGACATTTCAATTCATAAGTCAAAGACAATTTAGAAGTGAATCAGCCACTCTGTATTTCTTATGAGTCAGAGAAAAACATCTGAATAACAAGGGTCTGGCCAACTGAAGAAGAACAATTTCAACATTGGAAAAATCTAAACGAAAATAAGGGAAGTGTTTCAGTTTTACTCAAGGCCCTGCAACGAAGGTGAAAGATCTGAATTTTCAGATATTCAGATTTTCAGACTGACATATGTCCAAGTGCAAAACAGATATCTTGAAGGATCAATGCTCATGTGTATAACAATGATCCATTCCTTTCATTCTTCTCAATGGCAGAGAATACAGTTTCAGATGTATCTCTGGTGGGGGGGGGGGGAAACGCTGGTAGAGGTTCGTTGACATCCTGAACAGGCAATGAAGATCCCACAATGGGACTATGTTCAGATACTTACCTCAATCTTGAGGCAAATTGAATATGCATGAGGGTAGCCTATACATCCCTTGCACATATCCCCATGGCCCTGGGACTCAGGTTCATGTCATTCATTGTCATCTGAGGAGAAGGCTTACTTCTTTCATGTATCCTATTATAACAACATGTTATAAATAGCCAAGTTGTTCAGTTTACAGCAGACCATAACTATTCATGTTACTCTAATTTATGCAAAAATCAGAGCCCATGCACACTGAGGACAGTAAACATATACCATTGCTGTGCTGATGCTTTGTTCATTGATGGTTCCAGTGGAGGCATTTGCTGCATTAGATTGCTTTTCTGCTGCACAGTCAGGATACCTTATGTGTGTGATCAACCAGGCTCTGTGGGAAAAGCCTGTGACATCCAAGTTCCAGCAATCAAAAGGCCTCAAAGTTTTGAGACTTGTGAATTGTGTAAAATGAATGAGTCATGAGAACTTTCTGGAACCAAGCACAGACATTAATGATTCTTTGCCTGTGGTAGCAGACCAGTTGCATGTTTAAAAACTGAAAACCATTGCTTCACAAATGTCTTGAACTGATTCCAGGCAGCTCTAATTGCCATGAGTGCACTTGCTGACCTCTTGCCCTCTAGGAAAACAGTGATGGCCCCAAGTCCCAATGTGCTTATCCACATCAGTGGATAAATTATTCACACAACAAAAGATGGCATAGGTCACCTGTTTATCCACCATGTGGGGAAACTTGTGAAATGCCACACATCATCTATGAAGTCCTGGAAACCACTGGCATACATTGAGCAAGACCAGTCATCCTGAAGCTCACTGGCATGGGGTTCCCACCAAATCCATAGGCCAAAGGCCTTGTTCAGGACCTTCATATCTCTAAGACTGTTTTCCCAAATACCCTCAGTTGTCTCTGGCATTGCCTCCTGAACATTTGTAGATAGTTAGTTCTGAAGATGTGGTGATGTGCTTGTGTTCGCTTATAATGCCTTATTAGAATTCTTCCTGAACAATAAGGCTTTTGAATCTACCCAGGGGCAACTTTCACTATTGGTTTGCAGTAATGGTTGAGAAAGAATCACCTTCCATCTGGAACTAGTCAGCCTCCAACTTTTTGACTTTGAGCCCATTATTCCTGACCCTCCAAACGTCATTGAGTGCTTTGAAATCTCCCATCATAATTTTTTATGCTGTGACAAGCAACAGTAATCAGGCCATCTCTCCATCTTGATCCTACCCCAAAGACATTGTCCTCTGATCCTAGACCCTCTCCCTGGCATCCTGGACATACTTTTGCAATGCCTTGATCTTCAATAGTCCGATGAGACCTTGCAGCATCCCTACTTCTCCTGGATTGTACAGACCTTCCTCCATAATTGTGAATTTCCCGATGATAGGGTCCTCCTGTTGATATCTAGGTCCTGATGTTGAAAAGCACTTTAGGCCCCTCATTTCAGTTTGGTGACTACCAATAACTATCCTCTCCTCTGACGATAACAAAACAATGCTTCCAAATCAAAAACCCACACCTTGCCTTGACCATCTCATTCCAATTCAAGCCATGGACACTTCCTTGTTTAATTATCTGACAATCCTCTTCATGGTCCAATGCCTCCCTTTGATTACCTTTTGACCCCCTCTTTGCCTAATCCAAATATCTTCCCTCAACACTCTTCCCCAATTCATCAATGCTCCTGGCACTCAATCTCAACTGACAGTCTCCTGCTCCAGGCCTCTGTGCTGCAGATTTCCACAAAAGCAATTGCTCTAGTCAATCAAAATGGACAAACTCAACTGAGACATGCTATTTTTAAATGATAGGGAAAGTGCATGGTGCTATGAATTTTCCATGTGGTGTTGATGGAATCTTGAAGTTAAGACTTAATTTCAAAAGGTTTTAAGATAATCATGAGATGCAAATCAATTGAAAATAGGAAAGTGCCATTACCACATGGCATGAGGTCACATCTGTAGCTGCAATGCCATTGACTTAAACTCTAACCCACCATCAAGAAGCCAATCCTCCTTAAATAAATCACCCTGCCAACAAAAAATCCCAAGACTATAGGTCTCACTAAATATTGCCTTGTAAAATAGATTAAACTGGATATTTTATCTTGTTCACTAAATAATTTCTGCTTTGGTTGTGTCGGATCACAGACTAATCGTCAAATTTGATTAATTTTTACATGTGTAGTTAACCATGTAATAATGACAGATAAACTGCTTTTATCTGCTTCGATTGAGGGACAGATGTTTTGGAAATAGCTCCTCTGATCTTCTTTGAATTGTGCCAACTACCTGAACAGACAGATGGATCCTTGATTTAATGTCTTATCTGAAAGACAGCACATCCAACAGTAGTCATTTGGTACAGCACTGAAGTACTTTATTTACTGTATCTCCTGCCAAAGGCACTGGAATAGGAAGTGTAGTGCCACTGATGACATCACTTTGTACCCATACTACATTGAAAGCAGAAGTTCATGCCAGGCTTATCATTGTTGGGCATTTGTTTTGTCTCTTGCTTGCTATCCTGCTCACCATCCCATTGTCTGCTTTACCCACCTTGCTTGTTGCCATACTTGCCACTACATTAATCACCACTGCGCTTTCTCACTTCTCTGTTCACCACTTTTCTTGCTACCCCAATCACATCTTACTTGCTGTACCCCTTCATCTCAATACATGCTGCCTGCCGCCCACAATCGCTATGGAGTCGGAACAAGGTGAGTAGTAAACGGGAGCTGAGTGACGTGGCAAAAGAGGAGTTGGGAATTGGGCAGCAATTTGCAAAATCATTGAAGTTTGATGAAGAAAACTACCTGCAGTGTGGCTAGCAATGACGTCCCAGGCACTGTCACTGCATGTGTGGCAAGTACCTCGTCTGTAGTTGCACAGAGGTAAATATAACCCCGTTTTTATGTGCTCAAGCCCTGGAGTGCAACTTAAACCAAAACCTTCTCATTGGGATGTGTGACTGCTACCAAGTGAGTTATAGTTGAGACAAAATGGCTTATAATTTTGTACATACCAGTACATAGGTATTAACTCAGCAATTCTATCTGAAGGAATGAAGATCAGATTTAAATTTCATGAGTTGTCGTCACTTATTTTATCATTCATTCTTAATTTACACATAACATTTAAACATTCCTGCAGCAATATACTCTTGGATTCCTGTAACTTTGTGAGGCCCCTTCAGACTATGATACATGCCCTGGGTGCTTAAAAAACAGAACCTTTTTCCTGAAAGCCTGCACACAAACCTAGTGATTGATCAGTCAGCAATCTTACTACAAAACAATTTGGCTTTGTGCCATGACTTAGCTGCTGAGCAGGTTTTCCCATAAAATTTCTCCTCACCTAACTCTGTTCAGCACCTATGTACACACCCACAGGTAAACAGGAAGATGAAAGCAGGAATGCAAGAAACAAAGATACTAATCCCAGTACTGAGTGACAACTCATGAGCAAACCTACAGTGAAATAAATCCAGCAGACAACATTTTACTGGACTATTACAAAACTTAACAGTATACAGAGATTTGGTTGACCTGAAAGTAACTTAAATAACATGAAAATGTCTTTAATTGAAGTCTTTAGAAGGGAAATGACATTTAACTAATAATAACAAAGGGATTTAAATGAAACCATGTGTTGCGTCAAAGAACCATTTATTGTTGAACACTGTAACAATAAATTATTCACATTTGTGTCAACATCTTTAGGGAAATGCCTATTAATAAAATGTTTATCACTACCTTAACTGGATGTATTAATAATAGAAAGAACTGCAATCTGTGTACTTACCACACCAGAAGGCAATGAGGCATAACTTAATATCTTCTTGTATTGTTCAAAAGTTAGAAACTGGAAACCAAATCATAAGGACATAACCATCAGTTTGAGAAACTTGGATCTCTTACCTTTCTTAAAAAAAAATCATGATATCTAGCTAATGACTAAAATAAGATGTAAGTATAGTAAGTCGAATACACAATGTGAAATCTCTCATAATAAATAAATAGTATTTCACAAATGCCATATTTTCAAAAACATATATTCAACATATATAGCAGATGCAATTTGTTGCGTGTCTTTAGTAATGCACTGAAAAATGAACAATTAACTTGAAAAATATAAACAAGAGGTGATTGCATATCTTCATCTAAAAAGGAAGCAATTAGTGTCAATATTTAATAGCCACTTTCTCACAAACAGAATGCAATTCAGTCACATATTCAGTTAACATCTTTTAAAAGAAACTTCAACTTAAAATCTATCCATTTATATTGTTGGCCAACTCGAGGTATTCAGACTGGCAGGCACAAAGGCATGTTAGGCAGTTAAAATAAAAACATAAGCTCTGCATTTTCCACCTATAGTCAGTGAATAGACAGAAAATCCAGAGTGAGTAAAAGACACTTGCCTACTTAAGCTTTTTATTCTATCTGAGCTCTTTCCTCTCATGCTTCTCAATCTATTCTTTCCACATCAGCAGTGCTTTCCATTCGACATTTCTCAATTCCTTTTTCTCAACAAATATTGATTCAGCTGCCTTTTAAAGGTGTCGATTGACTTTAAGTCATTAATAACTGGACTAGTGTTAATTCGTAAAAGGATTCACAGGCTGATTAATAGCTTGACAGAAGCTGTGACGTGGCTCTCAGACAGAGTTCATCTGAATTTTATTAGCAAATTTTTCCACATTTTCCACATTTTTTTTGTGGAAAACTGTAGTAAACAAAAGTCATTGACAGAGAAAGCAGAATGGAATTCCACAAGGCATTGTGCTAGCAGTAATGTTGTTCATTATTCCGATGACAAACCCATCCACTCTGGTATGAGAAAATTCCTATGTGCAGCTGATTTTCTGTAATGGCTTTAAGCAGACTTCTCCAGGTTGGAGGGTTTGAACCATAGGGAGAGGCTGAACAGGTTGGGGCTTTTTTCCCTGGAGCATTGAAGGATGAAGAGACCTTATAGAGGTTTATAAAAGCATGAGGGGCATGGATAGGGTAAATAGTCAAGGTCTTTTCCCTGGGGTGGGGAAGTTAGAGGGCATAGGTTTAGGGTGAGTAAGAAAAAAATTAAAAGGGACCTAAGGGGCAATCTTTTCACACAGACAGTGGTGCATGTATGGATTAAGCTGCCAGAGGAAGTGATGGAGGCTGGTATTACAACATTTAAGAGGAATCTGAATTTGAAGGATTTACAGGAATATGGGCCAAATGCTGGCAAATAGGAATAGATCAATTTAGAATATCTGGTCAGCATGAATGAGTTGGACTGAAGGGTCTGTTTCCGTGCTGTACATCTCTATGACTCTGTTGAGGTAACCCTGAGTGATGTCTGGCTGACCTGACACAATTCTATATCACAAATGTCTATTGACATTATGGGTCAGTTGATAAGTTGCATAATGAGCTAGACATAATTAAAATGTACAACAAACAGTCCACTATACAACAAAATTAGGGCCAATCCAATCAAAAGCATAGGTCCACATGTTCAATTTAAGACTAGAAAAGCCAAATAGAAATTATATTGAGAGGTATGGGAAAGATACCTCATTAGTGCTTCAATCCATCTACCCAAAAAGACCACAAGACATAGCTAAAGTTGGAGCTAGGAACAGTATCCCACAAAATCGGACAAACTCAAGCGGGGAAGTGATCCAAACAATATCAAGTCTACAGCTCTGGGTCTCTTCCTCTGCTACTAATTACTTATGTATTGCATAAAATATGTAAAGAAATTGAACTCAGTTTTTAATTCTGTACCTAAAGCCTACCAAAATAGATAACCCATCAACTGTTAGGTAATGCCATTCAACACACACACAAAGAGCAGACACAGCTTTAAGAAAAAGATAATCTAATGATCTTTGTTCCAGCATCATTCTGCTCTGCAACTAGCTGCAATCTGTCAACCTTCTTAACTCAGGTGTAAAGCAGTGTAAACCCTTCTACCACGTGCTTTGATCCTATCTATAGAGTGAGCTATGTAATTCTGTATACTTAATTCAAGGGCCACAGAAACATAGAAACAAGGAGGAGTTATGATCATGGCTGATCCTCTAATCTCAATGCAATATTCCTGCTTTCTCCCCATACTCCTTAATGCCTTTAAAATCTAAAAATATATCATTGACTTCCTTGAATATACTCATGAATTTGGAAACCATAGCTTTTCGTGATGGAGAATTCCCTACCCCTACTGTAGGTTCACTCCCCCTTCAGTGAAGAACTTTCTTGTCAACTCAGTCCTAAATGACCTACCCCATATCCTGAAACTGTTTTTGAACTCCATTTTTGAATTCCCAACCCGGGAAAATATTCTCCCTGTATATAGTGTGTCCAGATCTGTTAGAATTTTATATTCCCACTATTTTTACTAAACTTTAGTGAATACAGGCTCAGTTGAACCAATTTCTCCTCATACGATAGACCTGCCATCCTCAGTATCAGCCTAGTGAACCTGTGCTATACACACTCTACAGTGTATTCTTCCTTAGGTATGGAGACCAAAACTGCACATAATACTTTAGGCATGGTCTCACCCAGGCCATATATAACTATAGTGAAGCACCCCTACTTTTGAATTCAAATCCTCTTGTAATGAAGGCCAATATTTTATTTGCCTTCCTAAATGCTTGCTGCACCTGTCTACCTTCATGACTGGTATATGAGGACATCCAGAGCCCCTTTGCAAATCCACATTTTCCAATACATCACCAGTGAAACAGTACTCTGCCCTTCTGTCTTTCATATGAAGTGTACAATTTAGCCATGTTGCACTGTATCTTCCTTGTGTTTGGCTACTCACTCAACTTTGACTTTACCTGGTGAATGAGCAGCGCTCTGAAAGCTTGTGATTTCAAATAGACCTGTTGGACTATAACCTGGTGTTGCATGACTTCTGACTTTGTCAACCCTAGTCGAACACTAGCAACTCCACATCATCAATTCATGTCAATATATTATCCCTATACTATATGCCTTAATGCTGCACAATAAGTTCTTATTGAGGACTTTATCAAAAGTCAAATTCAAATAAAGCACATCCATTGGTTCTTCCATATTTATTTTACTAGTTATATCCTCAAGAACTCCAGTGGGTTTGTTAAGCATAATTTTCCTTTCATAACCAATGCTGGCCTTGTCCAATCCTGTAAATGATTTTCCAGTCCTTTGCTATTATGTTTTTATGATGGACTAACATTTTTCCTATTAATAATGTGATTATTAATTCTCTGTCTTTTCTCTCCTGAACTTTTTAAATTTGTGGGGTTATATTTGCCAACTTCCAATCTGCACAACTACTGCAGAATCTATACAATTTTGGAAAATGATTGCCAATGCACTCAATATTCCTTTAGCATTCTGGGATGTAGATTATCAGGCTCTGGTGATTTGTCAGCCTTTAATGCACTATTTTCTTACTAATACTGATTTCCTTCAACTCTGCTCTTTCACAAACATTTCTGGGAGGGTATTTGTGCTCTCTTTTGTGAATACTTACCAACATATGTGTTTAATTTTCTGCCATTTCTTTGTTCCCCATTATAATTTCACAGTCAGTTTTTATATTCCCTGCATTTTTACTCATGTATTCTACTTTAACCCTCTTGGTCAAGCTTTCTGTCCTCTTCTGCTGAATTCTAAACTGCTCCCAATTCTCAGGCTTGCTGCTTTTTCTGGCAATTTTATATGCCTAACACTAGCCCTAATTTCTTTTGCAAGCTATAGTTCAGCCACCTTTTCTCTTTTTTGTGTTAGGAAGAATAAATAATTGCTGTAATTCATATATACATTCTTCCAACCCTTTTTAGACGGTTCCCCAATCCATCCTTGCCAATTCACATCTCAAACCTTCATAGTTCCCTTTATTTAGATCCTCCCAGGAGGAGTCTCTGCACTATGGCTAATTTTCCAATCACTTATGCACTGGTTCTACTCATTCAAAACAATATTTCAATGAATGAACAGTCAATCTATGGACCAGGCTCCTTGGGGAGAAATCAGAAGTAATTACTTCAAATGTAAGTTAGATATATTTCATTAATGCATGTTAAAATTACATCTGATTGCATCATGCACACTATAAAGATCTGCAATCCTGGGTGCATGACTGAACTATCCATATTTTAGTAGCTAACTACAAGCAGCAGCAGCAAACATTCCTGTTACCCACAATACTCCTATTTCGTTCTCATCTTATCTGTAAATACTCATCATGGGAACATACTAAAAAACAGCCACTTTGGTATTTACCTCCACTATCAACTGAATTGCTTGACTACATGTTAAAGAATGCTTGTTTTTTTTCCAACAGAGGTAAAACAATATATGTCATAACTGGAGTGTTTGATAGTGCAAGGAGTTTGTTATGTTCATTGGACATGATGATGGAAAGAAAATCATTAGGGATGTTTAACAGTTGATCAATCTGAATCGTTCAAAACTGAAATTGCTTCCCAAAGTGACACACTAACAGAGAAAGTGAATTGCCAATACTTATCATTTACAAATAAATAAATACAACTTCAGTAGAGACAGCCAGACTTGGGCAACTGGTTATTACCACTGAACTGCCCAGCTCTATTTCACAGGATTATTTCTTTCCTCAAGCATCAGTAAAAACGCATACTAGAGTTTGTGCATGTGTGCAAGTTTACTTTTCCAATATAATGAATTAATTCTAGTTAAAATTTAGCAATTGAGATTTCAAATTACAATTGGTAAAGAAACATTGTTCTGAGTTCCATTATCTTCCAGTAGAAATTCCAGCACAGTTAACACATACACATATGGAGTATTTCTTAGCTGAGGGGGATGTCTGACTTTCCTGAGTCTCATTCACGAGACAAAAGATGTTAATCAGTGACTTTGCTGATCCATAATGGTCTTCAATCCTGGGGACACATTTCTACTATTCACTTTGCAGCTGTGATACTGAGTGAAAAGTACACAATGCAGGAAGGAATGTATCATGTTACAACTTCTGGTTAACTTGTGGCCTGCCAAAAGGCCATTTCCCGAGCAGTCTTTTTTAAGCAGTCATGGCTTACCATTGCCTAACATTCTCAGGGGAAGGAAAAGGAGGCAGGTCCCAATTCCACATCAGCTGGAACTGAAATCAAACCCATGTTGTTGGCATTATTCTGAACAACATGTTAGCTATCTTGCCAGACTAATATAAAACAAAGAACAAGGGATGCTGGAGCTCTGAAACAGGTTGGCTTGTTCGAAGGTCTGCTGCAGATCTCTGAAACTTCATTCAAGTTGTATTAAAGGATCATAAGCCCTCCAGGTCTCAACTCTGCCATCAGCTTCCTCTTCCCAACCTCCAGTCCTAACGTCCTTATCCTGCTTCTCAGACCCAAGCTTATCTCATGCCCTGAATGCTCTCATGTGACTTTATTTGCCCATGTACCCTCCATGATCGTTTGCATCCTCCATATTCACTAATCTAGTATTCACTGCAGAACCAATGAGCCCAGTATAACAATGTCAAAATTTGAAGTGATTTGGAGGTGCCAGTGTTGGACTGGGATGGACAAAGTTAAAAATCACACAACATAGTCCAACAGATTTATTTGGAAGCACTCGCTTTCGAGGTGCTAACTCTTCATCAGGTGGTTGTGGAACATGACCATATAATACAGAACTTATAGCAAAAGAGTTACAGTGTCATGGAGATGTAATGATATTAAACAACTTTAGTTAAAAATCACACAACACCAGGTTACAGTTCTTAAACAAGTTTAGATTAAGTCTTCCATCTTTTAGAATGGGATATGGTGGTTTAGGTTCTAATATGTAAATCCCAGAATTACATTCTCTAGGTGGCATCAACTTATCTAATAATAGGTGTTATGTCAGCTCAGACAATGTATTGAATGTGTGATGGTAAAGTCTGTACCAATGTTGAGTCAATTCTATTTCTAAAGTGAGGTTTACAGTATCTTACGTGGATTTATGCAGTTTTTGGGCAAAATAAAATGTAATTCTGCAAATACAAATTACTATTTGACACATATTATTAGACAAGCTGACGCCACCTTGAGAACGTATGCAAATGCAATGTTCCATTTGCCTTCCTAATTAACTGCTGAACTTGGATGCTAGATTTTTTATGATTCAGGAACAATCCCTCTGTTCTATAACTTTTGCAGCTTTTCTCCATTTAAATAATATTTAGCCTCTCTATTCTTCCTGCCAAAGTGTAAAATCTCATATTTCTTACATTAAATTCCATTTGCGAAGTTTTTGCCCACTCATTTAATCTGGGTATATTTGCTGATGATTACACAATATATACGACCATTCATGACATGAAGCAGTCCACGTCCATGTCCAAAAACATCAAGACCTGGATATAATTCAGGTTTGGGGTGACAAGAAGCAAATAGCATTTGCCTCAGACAAGTGGTAGGCAATGACCATCTCTAATCTAACCTTCACTCTTTGACATTCAATCACTCCTTGGCATCACTATCATAGGATTCTCGCCCTATTACTATCTTGGGGGTTACACTGAACTAAAACAGCCACATAAATACTCTGCCTACAAGATCAGGTCAGAGATGTGAGATCCCCCTGTCTCCTCGAAGATTGTCTTTCATTCCCAAAGCCAAGCTAGGAGTGCAATTAATTACTCTCCACCATCTTGGATTGTGCAACTGCAACAACATTCAAGAAGATTGACACCATTTGGGACAATGCAGCCTGTTTGTTTGGCACATCATTCGTCATTCATTCCCTTCACTACCAATGCACAATGGCAGCATTGTGTACCATCAACAAGATGCACTGCAGTAACTCACCAAGGCTCATCTGACAGCACTTTTCAGATGCCCAACATTTACTGCCAGAAGAAATATGTCAGCAAAATCATGGGAACACTGCCACCTGCAATTTCTCTTCCAAGCTACATATCAACTTGACTTGGAACTAAAATAACACAAAGAACCGCGGATGCTGGAGGTATGAAACAAACAGAAACATAAATTGCTTGGAAAACTCAGCAGGTCTGGCAGTATCTGTGGAGAGAAAACAGAGTTAACATTTTGAGTCCAGTGACCCTTCTTAGAACTCTCTACCTAAAAGCACTGTGGGGTCCTTACATTCCAAGGACTGCAGCTTACCACTATGAATGGAGAATAAAGATTAGCCTAATCAGCAAAACACAGATATCATAAACAAATAAAAAAGTTAGGCTTATTAGCAGAAGAAGGAGGCTTATGTGTTGATGAGGCAAAAATGGTTCAGATGAGGCGATGGAGAGTTACAGATCAGCTAGGAAGGATTTAAAGAGAGAGTTAAGAAGAGCAAAGAGAGGACACGAGCAGTCTTTAGCAAATAGAATAAAGGAGAACCCTAAAACTATCTATAGGGATGTGAGGAATAAAAGGATGACTAGGGTAGAAATAGGGCCAGTCAAAGACAGAAGTGGGAAGTTGAGTGTGGATCCTGTGGAGATCGGAGAGGTGCTAAACGGACATTTCTCATTGGTTTTCACTCAGGAGAAGGAGAATATTGTAGAGGAGAAGAATGAGGGATGAGATATTAGACTAGAAAGGATCAAGGTTAGTTAGCAACAGGTATTATCAATTCTTGAAGGAGTGAATGTAGACAAGTCCCCTGGGCCGGATGGGATTTATCCGAGGATTCTCTGGGAAGCTAGGGAGGAGATAGCAGAGCCTTTAGCTTCGATATTTGAGTCGTCATTGTCTACAGGTTTAGTACCAGAGGACTAGAGGATTGCAAATGTTGTGCCCTTGTTCAAGAAGGGCAGTAGAGATGACCCAGATAATTATAGATCAGTGAGCCTTACTTCTGTTGTAGGAAAGGTTTTGGAAAGGATTATAAGAGATAAGATTTATAATCATCTAGCAAACAACAATTTGATTTCAGATAGTCAACACGGTTTTGTCAAAGGCAGATCGTTTCTCACAAACCTCAATGAGTTTTTTGAGAAGGTGATCAAGCATGTAGATGAGGGTAGGGCAGTTGGCGTGGTATACATGGACTTCAGTAAAGCCTTTGATAAGGTTCCGTATGGTAGGCTATGGGAGAAAATGCAGAGGCATGGGATTGAAGGTGATTTAGCAGTTTGGATTAGAAACTGGCTTTCTGAAAGAAGGCAGCGAGTGATGGTTGATGGAAAATATTCAGCCTGGAGTCCAGTTACGAGTGGTGTGCTACAAGGATCTGTTTTGGGACCACTGCTGTTTGTCATTTTTATAAATGACTTAGACATAGGCATAGGTGGATGGATTAGTAAATTTGCAGATGACACTAAAGTCAGTGGAGAAGTGGACAGTTTGGAAGAATGTTACAGGTTGCAGGGGAACTTGGATAAACTGTAGAATTGGGCTGAGGGGTGGTAAATGGAATTCAATGCAGATAAATGCGAGGTGACGCACTTTGGGTAGAATAACAGGAAGGCAGAGTACTGGGTCAATGGAAAGATTCTTGGTAGTGTGGATGTGCAGAGGGATCTTGGAGTCCATGTACATAGATCCCTGAACGTTGCCACCCAGGTTGATAGTGCTGTTAAGAAGGCATATGGTGTGTCAGATTTCATTGGTAGAGGGATTGAGTTCCGGAGCTGCAATAACATGCTGCAACTATACAAAATGCTAGTGCGGTCTCACTTGGAATATTGCGTACAGTTCTGGTCGCCATATTTCGGGAACGATGTGGAAGCATTGGAAAAGGTACAGACGAGATTTACCAGAATGTTGCCTAATCTGGAGGGAAGATCTTATCAGGAAAGGCTGAGAGATTTGGGTCTGTTTTCATTGGAAAGAAGAAAGCTAAGAGGTGATTCGATAGAGACATACAAGATGATCAGAGGATTAGATAGGATAGACAGTAAACGTCTTTTTCCTGGGATGATGCTGCTAGCTTGTACGAGGGGGCATAACTACAAATTGAGGGGTGATAGATTTAAGACAGATGTCAGAGGCAGCTTCTTTACTCAGAGAGTGGTAAGGGCATGGAATGTCCTACTTGCCAATGTAGTTAACTCAGCCACATTAGGGAGATTTAAATAATCCTTGGATAAGCACATGGATGATGACGAGATAGTGTAGGGGGACGAGCTGAGAATAGTTCACAGGTCGGCGGAACATCGAGGGCCGAAGGGCCTGTTTTGCATTGTATTGTTCTATGTTCTATGTTCTCTCTATATGGATTCTAATATATCCTATGTAAAGTTTATCTTCTATTGTGATTTCTGTTGGTCGGCTGACCAACGGTTGCTCTCAACAGCAACTCATCAAACACTCAGTCTAGGAGTGTCTGCCCATCAGCATGGACTCAATTATGCTAATAGCCTTTTCTTTTAAGATGTTCTGGGGATTGTATAAGGGTTAAGAGTCTTAAAGTATCCTTTTCTGATCTACTCATGATAACTCATAAGGAGTAGTGAGAGAATAGTTTCAGTTCTCAAATGAATAAGACATAACATCTGGGTTCTCCTCTTAGTCTCTGTAACAATGTTTATCATATCAATATAACATCAATATCTTGTTTAAGACAAGAGGCTCTCTCATTAGACGAGGAAATGTTTTTCCTCAACCATGCCAGACCAAGTGAGCCCTGTAATTCCTTACCCTAAAACAGCACCTGAAGGTGGAGCAAGGCTCCGAAAACATGTGGTTTCAAATAAACCCCTTGGACTATAACCTGTTGTGGTGTGATTTTTGACCTTGTTCAACCCAGTTCAGCACCTCTACATGGCTAAAAGACGGTGGTGTCAGCAAACTTACCAGAGGGCAGCCATCATGGTGATCAGCAGTGAGGATTGCTCATACAACTGGGGAAGGGATATCTTCCAGAAAAGAATGGATCCCAGTGTATTCAGAATATATTACATTAGTACCACTCCATCGCAACTCTGCTGTATGAATGGCAGGAGCTGTTACCTCACAATTTTCATTATGTTACAACCTATAGAAAAATACATTGCACTTACCTTCACTGCCCTTTTTGGTGTCTCTGCTAGGATGGGTGGTAAGATTCCTTTGTAAAAGCCAAGAATCCTAAAATAAGAAAAAGACATATTTCTTCTCAAAGTTTCAAATAATACAATGTAACTCGATGTTAGCAGTATTATTCTGTGATTTACTAACTTGAGTTTCTGACAACAACATTAATTTTTCTGCTACCTTATAATTGTAGAAATCTCCATGACCAGTTTGATGACAATCCACAATTGTTATAACTTATTACGGCAGGCAATGGTTAGAAATTATTTTCCTATCTTCCCAACAAAGCAAATAGTGCAACATAAATCAGTTTCTAAGGTAAGTTAAATTTTATTTTTTGAGAAATGCTTCCTTCAGTGTCTACAATTTTTGTTAATCTCTCAAAAGTGATTAGAAGTAAAGGTAAGGGAAAATGAGTTTAGTGAAGTACGTTGTTGTTCGGAAAACAATGCATTTATCTTTTCTCTCAAGGATATACCTTGATTACTGGGCAGTTTTGGTAGAGAAGTCGACTTTGGTATGTGGTTCAGACAGATTTGGTGATGGACGGGTAAGCTCTAGATAAGTTCAAAACTGCTCTTCTTGGACTTTAGAGAGCAAAGATGGAAGACCACAGGGGAAATGAGCAAGATAGGAAACAGTGGTAGGAACAAGACCACTAATTGGAGAGATGAAAGACTGAGTATCATCAATGAAAGAACTTAAGGGTGAAATTGGAAGTAACTTGTGAATTTCTTTTTCCCAGGAGAAAGTAAATGATTTTGGGAGGTGGGCAGCAATATGTGGAATTTAGCAAATACAAGAAATGGCTTTCCCAGATGATTAATGTCACAAGGTTAGAGAGGGGACAAGAATCTGTGAGGTAGAATTGGTGGTGACAAGAAAGGATTTTTTTAGTGAAGCCATGGTGGCAGTGAATTAAGGAGAGAGATTAAAAGGGAGTTGATATACTGTCAAAGAGTCATAGAGATGTATAGCATGGAAACAGAACCTCTAGTCCAACTCATTCATGCCAACCAGATATCCTAAGTTAATCTAGTCCCATTTGGCAGCATTTTGGTCATATCCGTCTAAACCCTTCTTATTCATACACTCATCCAGATACTTCTAAATGCTGCAATTGTACCAGCCTCCATCACCTCCCCTGGCAGCTCATTCCATACACAGACCACCCTCTGTGTGAGGAATTTGCCCCTTAGGTCGCTTTTAAATCTTTCCCCTCTCACCTTAAACCTATGCCCCCTAGTTTTGTACTCTCCTACCCTGGGGTAAAAAAATCATTGACTATTCACCCTACCCATGCTTCTCATGACTTGATAAACCTCTATAAGGTCACCCCTCAGCTTCTGACATTCCAGGAAAAACAGCCCCAACTTATTCAGCCTCTCCCTCTAGCTCAAGCCCTCCAACCCTGGCAACATCCTTGTAAGTCTTTTCTGAACCCTTCCAAGTTTCACAATGTCTTTCCGATAGCTGGGAGACTAGACATGAATGCAGTACTCCAAAACTGGCCTAACCAATAGACAATAGACAATAGGTGCAGGAGTAGGCCATTCTGCCCTTCAAGCCTGCACCACCATTCAATAGGATCATGGCTGATCATCCTCAATCAGTATCTTGTTCCTGCCTTATCTCCATAACCCTTGATTCCACTATCCTTGAGAGCTCTATCCAACTCTTTCTTAAATGAATCCAGAGTCTGGGCCTCCACTGCCTTCTGGGGCAGAGCATTCCACACACCCACCACTCTCTAGGTAAAGAAGTTTCTCCTCATTTCTGCCCTAAATGGCCTACCCCTCATTTTTAAGCTGTGTCCTCTGGTTCACCCATCAGCAGAAACATGTTTCCTGCCTCCAGAGCGTCCAATCCTTTAATAATCTTATTCGTCTCAATCATATCCCCTCTCAGTCTTCCAAACTCAAGGGTATACAAGCCCAGTCACTCCAATCTTTCAACATAAGATAGTCTCGCCATTCCAGGAATTGACCTCGTGAACCTACACTGCACTCTCTCAGAATGTCTTTCCTCAAAGTTGGAGACCAGAACTGCCACAATATTCCAGGTGCGGTCTCACCAGGGCCCTGTACAGCTGCAGAAGAACTTCTTTGCTTCTATACTCAATCCCTCTTGTTATGAAGGCCAGCATGCTATTAGCTTTCTTCACGACCTGCTGTACCTGCACGCTTGCCTTCATTGACTGGTGTACAAGAACACCCAGATCTCTTTGTACTGCCCCTTTACCTAACTTGACTCCATTTAGATAGTAATCCGCCTTCCTGTTCTTGCCACCAAAGTGGATAACCATACATTTATCCACATTAAACTGCATCTACCATACATCTGTCCACTCACCTAACCTGTCCAGGTCACCCTGTAATCCCCTAACATCCTCCTCACATTTCACCCTGCCACCCAGCTTTGTATCATCAGCAAATTTGCTAATGTTACTATTAATACCATATCATTAATATTAATACCATATCACTGTTCTATATCATTAATATATATTGTAAAAAGCTGCGGTCCCAGCACGGATCCCTGAGGTACCCCACTTGTCACTGCCTGCCAATCCGAAAGTTTATCACTACTCTTTGTTTCCTGTTCGCCAACCAATTTTCAATCCAAGTCAGTACTTTGCCCCCAATACCATTCAGCCTAATTTTGCTCACTAACCTCCAATGTGGGACTTCATCAAAGGCTTTCTGAAAGTCCAGGTACACTACATCCACTGGATCTCCCTTGTCCATCTTCAAAGTTACATCTCAAAAAATTCCAGAAGATTAGTCAAGCATGATTTCCCCTTCATAAATCCATGCTGACTCTGACCTACCCTTTTACTGCTATCCAGATGTGTCATAATTTCATCCTTTATAATTGACTCCAGCATCTTTCCCACCACTGAGGTCAGACTAACTGGTCTATGATTTCCTGCTTTCTCTCTCGCTCCTTTCTTAAAATGTGGTACATTAGCCTCCCTCCAATCCGCAAGAACTGATCCTGAATCTATCGAACTCTGGAAAATAATCACCAACGCATCCACGATTTCTACAGCCACCTCCTTCAGTACCCTGGGATGTAGACCATCAAGCCCCGGGGATTTATCAGCCTTCAGACCTAACAGTGTCTCCAACACCAATTCCTGGCAAATATAAATTCCCTTTAGTTCAGGTCCTTCGGCCACTGTTACCTCAGGGAGATTGTTTGTGTCTTCCCCAGTGAACACAGATCTGAAGTTCCAATTCAACTCTTCTGCCATTTCTTTGTTCCCCGTAATATATTCCCCTGTTTCTGTCTTCAAGGGCCCAATTTTAGTCTTAACCATCCTTCTCCCTTTCACATACCTAAAAAAGCTTTTACTGTCCTCCTTTATATTTTTGGCCAGTTTACCTTCGTACCTCATTTTTTCTCTGCGTGTTTCCTTCTTAGTAATCCCCTGTTGTTCTTAAAAAAGTTTCCCAGTCCTCCGTTTTCCCACTCATCTTTCCTATGTTATACTTTTTCTCTTTTGACTTTATATGCTTCTTAACTTCCCTCGTCAACCACAGGCACCCCTGCCTCCTCATAGGATCTTTCTTCCTTTTTGGAATGAACTGATCCTGCATCTTCTGCATTATACCCAGAAATATCTGCCATTGTTCCTCCACTGTCATTCCTGCTAAGGTATTGCACCATTGAACTTTGGCCAGCTCCTCTCTCATAGCTCCATAGTTCCCTTTATTCAACTGAAATATTGTCACTACCAATTGTACCCTCTCCCTTTCAAATTGCAGATTGAAGCTTATTGTATTATGGTCACTACCTCCTAATGTCTCCTTCACTTCGATATCATTTACAGCTGCAACATGACCTCCCGACTCCAAAATCAATGCACTGACCAACACAGGCAAGCACACCAAATGCTGCCTTCACTATCCTACCTATCTGAGACTCCACTTTCAAGGAGCTATGATCCTGCATTCCAAAGTCTCTTTGTTCAGCAACACTCCTTTGGACCTTACCATTAAATGTATATGTCCTGCACTGATTTGCCCTACCAAAATGAAGCATCTCATATTTATCTAAATTAAACTCCAACTGCCACTCCTTGGCCCATCAGCCCATCTGATCCATGTCCTGTTGTAATCTGAGATAACCTTCTTGGCTGTCCACTACACCACCAATTATAGTGTCATTTGCAAACTTACTAATCACACCTCCTATATTCACATCCAAATCATTTCTATAAATGACAAAAAGCAAGGAACCCAGCATCGATCCTTGTGGCACACTGCTGGTTACAGACCTCCAGTCTGAAAAGCAATCCTCCTCCACCACCCTCTGTCTCCTACCTTGAAACCAATTATGTACCCAAAATCCTTAGATGTTTCTTCCAGGCAGGCATGCACCTTAGAAGGGAAAAATGCAAGTTCCAGGTACCCTAAGTAACCTAATTAGATTGCACACTCACCAAATTGGGTTATACCCGCTGGAAGATAAAGTGAAGGTGATCAAAGGTGCCCCAGCTCCTACTTCGGTACCAGACCTTACTTCTCTTCTTGAGCTGATGGAAGGTTCATACATAACCTGGCCTCCATCCTGGCACTTTTGCATCAATTCTTAAATTAGTGTCACGGTGAAAATGGTCAGGTAGCTAAGTCAAAGCTTTCATGGAAGTGAAGAAATAGTTATCATCCTCTAAAGTTTAGGCACACTATGATCCAAGAGAGATCAGGTATTGGCATGCAGTGCCTCCCCATAGAGCATCAGGATAGCATTAGCTCATAGGTGGCCCAATCGAGAGGAATGCCCAATAGTGTATGAATCCAGGACCTTCGCTAATGCAGAGAATAAATATGCCCAGATAGAGAAGGGAGGTTTTGCAGTCATATTTGGAGTTAGGAACTTCGACCAATACCTTTACGGACATAAATTTGTAATAAAGGACCACAAATCCCTGCTAAGTCTGCTTAAAGAGGACAAGGCAGTGCACCCATTGCTTCAGGCCAAATTCAGTGGCAGGGTCTAATATTAAGTGTATATAATTACAAGTTGGAACACAGCATAGTGGGGGGAGTGACAAATGTGGATACACCACCATTGGGAGTGCCATTATCACATCCTTCCAATAGTGTGGTGACCGGAACAGCACACAGATTTCCATCTGTGGCCTAGCCAATGTTTGTAAAATTGCATTAAGACTTCTTTGCTCCTATATTCTACTCCCTGGCTAATGAAGACAAGCATTCTGTATCGAGAATGTGCTGCTGAAAAAGCACAGCAGGTCAGGCAGCATCCGAGGAGCAGGAGAATCAACATTTCGGGCAAAAGCCCTTCATCAGGAATGAGGCTTGTGAGCCAAGGGGGTGGAGAGATAAATGGGAGAGGGGTAGGGCTGGAGGGAAGGTAGCTGAGAGTGCATCAGGTACATAGAACATAGAACAATACAGCGCAGAACAAACCCTTCGGCCCTCGATGTTGCACTGACCTGTGAACTAATCTAAGCCCATCACCCTACACTATCCTATCATCATCCATATGCTTATCCAAGAATTGGTTAAATGCTCCTAATGTGGCTGAGTTGATTACATTGGCATGCAGGGCATTCCATGCCCCTACCACTCTCTGAGTAAAGAACCTGCCTCTAACATCTGTCTTATATCTATCACCCCTCAATTTTCAGATATGCCCCCTCGTATAAGCAGATGTCATCATCTTAGGAAAGAAACTCTCACTGTCCACACTATTTAATCCTCTGATCATCTTGTATGTCTCTATCAAAGACACTCTTAGCCTTCTTCTCTCCAGTGAGAACAAACCCAAGTCCCTCAGCCTTTCCTCATAAGACCTATGCTCCATACCAGGCAACATTCTGATAAATCTCGTCTGTACCTTTTCCAATGCTGCAACGATACAAAACGCCAGTGCGGCCTCACTTGGAATATTGCATACAATTCTGGTCGCCATATTGCTGAGATATTTGTATCATCGATAGTCACAGGTGAGGTGCCGGAAGATTGGAGGTTGGCAAACGTGGTGCCACTGTTTAAGAAGGGCGGTAAAGACAAGCCAGGGAACTATAGACCAGTGAGCCTGACCTCAATGGTGGGCAAGTTCTTGGAGGAATCCTGAGGGACAGGATGTGCATGTATTTGGAAAGACAAGGATTGATTCGGGATAGTCAACATGGCTTTGTGCATGGGAAATCATGTCTCAAAAACTTGATTGAGTTTTTTGAAGAAGTAACAAAGAAGATTGATGAGGGCAGAGCAGTAGATGTGATCTATACAGTAAGGCGTTTGACAAGGTTCCCCATGGGAGACTGATAAGCAAGGTTAGATCGCATGGAATACAGGGAGAACTAGCCATTTGGATACAGAACTGGCTCAAAAGTAGAAGTCGGAGGGTGGTGGTGGAGGGTTGTTTTTCAGACTGGAGGCCACAAGGATTGATGCTGGGCCCTCTACTTTTTGTCATTTACATAAATGATTTGGATGTGAGCATAAGAGGTACAGTTAGTAAGTTTGCAGATGACACCAAAATTGGAGGTATAGTGGACAGCGAAGAGGGTTATCTCAGATTACAACAGGATCTGGAGCAGATGGGCCAATGGGCTGAGAAGTGGCAGATAGAGTCTAATTCAGATAAATGCGAGGTGCTGCATTTTGGGAAAGCAAATCTTAGCAGGACTTATACACTTAATGGTAAGGTCCTAGGGAGTATTGCTGAACAAAGAGATCTTGGATTGGAGGTTCATAGCTCCTTGAAAGTGGAGTCGCAGGTAGATAGGATAGTGAAGAAGGCATTTGGTATGTCTTCCTTTATTGGTCAGAGTATTGAGTACAGGAGTTGGGAGGTCATGTTGCGGCTTTTCAGGACATTGGTTAGGCCACTGTTAGAATATTGTGTGCAATTCTGGTCTCCTTCCTATCGGAAAGACGTTGTGAAACTTGAAAGGGTTCAGAAAAGATTTACAAGGATGTTGCCAGGGTTGGAGGATCTGAGCTACAGGGAGAGGCTGAACAGGCTGGGGCTGTTTTCCCTGCAGCGTCGGAGGCTGAGGGGTGACCTTATAGAATTTTACAAAATTATGAGTGGTATGGATAGGATAAATAGACAAAGTCTTCTCCCTGGGGTCAGGGAGTCCAGAGCTAGAGGGCATAGATTTAGGGTGAGAGGGGAAAGATATAAAAGAGACCTTAGGGGCAACTTTTTCACGCAGAGGGTGGTACGTGTATGGAATGAGCTGCCAGAGGATGTGGTGGAGGCTGGTACAATTGCAACATTTAAGAGGCATTTGGATGGGTATATGAATAGGAAGGGTTTGGAGGGATATGGGCCAGGTGCTGGCAGGTGGGACTAGATTGGGTTGGGATATGTGGTTGGCATGGATGGGTTGGACCGAAGGGTCTGTTTCCATGCTGTACACCTCTATGACTCTATGACTCTATTAGCATCTTGTATAGTTGCAGGATAACATCACGGCTCCACAACTCAATTCCTCTACCAATAAAACCTAACACACCATATGCCTTATTAATAGCACTATCTACCTGGGTGGCAACTTAAGGGATCTCTGTGTAGTTGGACACCAAGATCCCTTTGCACATCCACACTACCAAGAATCTTTCCATTGACCCAGTATTCTGCTTTCTTGTTATCCTTCCCAAAGTGAATCACCTCACATTTATTTGCATTGAACTCCATTTGCTACCTTTCAGCCCAATTCTGCAGCTTATCCAAGTCTCCCTACAACCAGCAACATTCTTCCACACTGTCCCCCACTTCGCTGACTTTTGTATCATCTGCAAACTTACTGAACCATCCACCTATGCCTGTGTCCAAGTTGTTTATAAAAAATGCAAACAGCAATGGTCCCAAAACAGATCCTTGTAGTAGATCAAGGTGGGGGGGAGGGGTAATGGTGATAGGTCAGAGAGGAAGGTGGAGCGGAAACGTGGGAAGGAAGATGGACAGGTAGGACAGATCATGAGGGAGGTGCCGAGTTGGAAGGTTGGATCTGGGATAATGTGGGGGGAGGGGAAGTGAGGAAACTGGTGAAATCCACATTGATCCTGTGTGGTTGGAGGGTCCCAAGGCGGAAGATGAGGCGTTCTTCCTCTAGGCGTTAGGCGTTTCAGGTTTGGCAATGGAGGAGGCCCAGGATCTGCACATCCTTGGTGGAGTGGGAGGGGTAGTTGATGTGCATGCCTTCTTCGCTCTCCTGCCTAGCTATGGACTTGTGCACAAAGGTTTCTTTGTTTCTCAGAACTCCTCAAGGAGTTCATTGTGTATGCCCTTCCCTTATTAACCCTCACTTTGCACTTATTAGGATTAAACTCCAACTGCCATTGCTCTATGCAATTTACCTACTTATCAATTTCAGACTGTGGCCTGAGACCATCCATGACAGTATCAACAAATTTAGAGAATCACATACTTCTATACATTGACCTTGGTGAAAAGCTTATTATAACAAATCAGGGTCAGATCAAACCAAGATTAAAGTTGTATATTGTTTGAGTAATGAACAGACACTTATTGAATTCTGCAAATAGTAAGAAAATAGTAAGTAACTAAGGGCTGATTTTACTTAGCCTCTAAGACAGCCTGGGATTTGATAAAATGTTGATAAAATGGCATGGGTACTGTGCCTGGTTTTGATACTAACAGTTTCTTTGCCACCAGTGGGAAAAATGGCAGATTGCTTGCCTCAAGAGCAAATGAATATTTAGTCAATTAAAAGCCACTTACCAACTCCACAAACATTTTGATAGCAGCAAGAAGGCTTATCTCCCTCGGGGATTGGCTACTGAAACCTACAGGTCTCCCAGTGGATTTAACATGGGGAGTGCTTTCAATTTGAATACAAGGAGGGGCCTCACAGCAACTGTGGCAATGGTGCTGTCTGACAACCAAGGTCCTCTCCCACTCTCCCACCTCTGAATGTCTGTCTCCCCAACTCTCTTTGAGGGTACTGGCCATTGAAGTACTCTCATTCTGCAGGTTTAGCCCAGCAATGGCCACCAATAGCAGTGATATTACTAAGCTGATTGGGGCCATTGGGGCCGAGTCCTTAACATGAACTATTGCATTTGCGCCGTGACCTTTACAATTCTGAAATAGTGACAGTTTAACACCTGGGTCCTATTCTACTCCAGTTCCTAATAAGAGTGATGTGAAACCTGCAGGAGGGGGTACAACAATACATGGGATTATCAATGCTCTGAAGTTAATTTCACTGTACTGTGTAAAGTTGGGTTTAAACAGTGCTTCAAATGATTTCATTCAATTTAATTCAGGGCAGCTAGTTAAAGATTTAAATGCTGGGTAACACTATGAACACACAAATTGAGTGTGGATGCAAACTCTTTCTTGTCAAGGAGAATTCAAATCAAAACCTATAAATATTGTATTGCCTGACAATCTAAAATAGTGCAACCCCAATCCTTTTTTCGGTATACTCTGAATGTAACTATTCAAAGAATTTATGTCAGAGTCAGTGAAATATTTAATAAAATGTGATTTAACTATTTTGTTAAAATTTGGTTCAACACTCATATCTACAATTTATAAAACTTGATTGTTTGAAGGTGTTGAAAAGTAGCATGGCTATTTTGTTTTATGTTTATGACATGAGAAAGAAGGAACATTATTAACAAACATTTGAACACAGTAAAAATCTGAGGTTATCAAATAATATGAGAAAATATAACTTAATTCTTCAATAAAATAATAATGAGACGAAGATAAGAACATACAAATTGGGACCAGGAGTAGATGATTGGGCCTCAACCGCACTTTCCTGCTTGCTTTCCATAAACTTTCAACCCATTATTAATTAAAAGTCTAGCTCCTTCTTAAAAAAAATTCAAATTCCCAGCAACTACTGTACTCTGGGATAGTAATTTGCAGAGATTCTCAACCCTTTGCAAGAAATAATTTTGCCTCATCCTTGTTTTAAATCTGCTAACCCTTATCCTACAACTATGACCTCTCATTTAACTTGCTCCGCATGAGGGAACATCACTTCTATGTCTAAAGAAACATACAAATATTAGAGTTTTATAACTGAAGCAGTTCTATCAACAGTTTCTCAAAAACCCAAGCTGGTATTTGGTTAAAGAATGGTACACACTTTAAAGTGGCATTTCTTTGTATTCCATTGATTTTGTAACTTTTATCACATCACCTTTGATGAGAGTGGGAAATGTGTTAACCATTCACTGTGAAAATGATCTTAGATTTCATAAATTGAATACATAGGCTTTGTAGGTTTTCTTTATCCTCAGTGCATTAGGTTTAATGTTGTAGAAAAGGTTCTGCTAAATGATTGCTTAGCCAGAACTGGTATTTCTAGTACTCAAGAGTGCAAAGGTCATTTTTCACAATGCAGTTTCACCTAAAGATCTTTTTCAGTGCAAGAATGTTGACTGCTAAGGAATGAGTAACAGTTGCGAAGAAAAAAAGTCTGACACAGAATGGCTGTGATCCATGAATCCATTAGTGAGTTAAACAAATGGTGCTGCTGTTCTTGACAATTCTGCAGTACTCAACCGTTTCCAAGACATCTGAACAGATATTCAATAGTATAAAATAGAATACAATTCATTTATATAGAATACAAGATGGGAAATAAAGGGAAAGGTTGGTTTATGGCAAATTAAGCCAGTTGACCTTGTAATGCTAACTTAAACTGATTACAAGGTATAAACTTTGTACAACGTCGTGTCACATAAGTATAAACACTTGAAGGGAAGAAGACACATCCCAAAATTTCTGGGTTGAACTGAAGAGTTGACAAGTGTGGCACTGGAAAACCACAGCTGGCCAGGCAGAAGAGCAGGAGAGGCAACATTTTGGACATATTCCTGATGAAGGACTTATGCCTGAAACATCGACTCTCCAGCTCTCCGGATGCTGCCTGACCAGTTGCGTTTCCAATGCTACACTTTTTGACTCTTGATTCTCCAGCATCTGCAGTCCTCACTTTCTCCCCATTGAACTCAAGAGGCGAAGCAAGAGTGACAAGCCTTGACATTGACTGTGGCATCAAGGAATCCAAGCAAAGCTGGAATCAATGGGAATTGGAGAAAGTCTCTACTGGTCAGAGTCATATTTAGCATAAAGAGACTATGGCTGCTGGAAGCCAATCATCTCAGTCCCAGGACATCACAACAGGAATTCCTCAGGATAATGACCTATACCAACCATCTTCAGATGCTTTATCAATCACAATGCTTTCATCTTGCCTTCCTTGCTCAGTCCTTTGAATGTAGGTGGGAAGACATGTTAAGGTTGGACAGGATATTGGTGAGACCTCTTCTGGTCCAGTTCTGGTTGGCCTGTTCTTGGTACGATATTATTAAGCTAGAGAGGATTCAGAAGAGATGTTCCAGGATGTTGCTAGGTTTGGAAGGTTTGAGTTATAGAGAGGAGCTGGATAGGCTGGGGTCTTTCTCATTGGAGCATAGGGGATTTAGAGGTGACCTTGTAGAGGTTTATAAAAATCATGAGGGATGTAGATAGTGTTAGTAGTAAGTATCTTTTCTCTAGAATGGGGTTTTCAAGGCTGGGGGGCATATTTTTAAGATGAGAGGAAAGAGATTTAAAAAAGACATGAAGGGCAACTTGTTTACACAGAGGGTGGTTCATGTGTGGAATGAACTTCCTGAAGAAGTGATGGATGCAAGCACAGTTACAATGTGTAAAGGACACTGATAAGGAGGGACATGGGTTAGATGCAGGTAGGTGGGACTAGTTTAGTTTGGGATTATTTTTAGCATGAACTGGTTGGACCAAACTGTCTGTTTCTGTGCTGTATGACTCTGTGCAATCATCAGAGAATTGATTAGAGTCAATGTTCAGCACCATTTGTGACTCTCAGACACTGAAGTAATATGTGTCCATACGCAGTAAGACCTGGACAACATCAGGCTTGGGTTGAAAAGTGGCAAGTAACACCAATCAAGTGCCAGGCAATGACCATCTCCAACAAAAGAGAATCTAACCTTCATTCCTTGACATTCAATGGGATTACCATCATGAACCCCCACTGTGAACATCCTGGGCATTGATTGACAAGAAACTGACCTAGATCAGTTATATGAATACAAGAGCAATCAGAGGCTGGGAATTCTGTGGCAAGTAATACATCATGACTCCCTGAAGCCTGACCACCATCTGGAAGGTACAAGTCAGGAGTGGGATAGAAGGCTGTCCATTTGGCTGGATGAATGCAGCTTCAACACTTAACTTGCTCAACATTACCAGGATAAAGCAGCCCACTTGACTGACACCCTAGCCACCACTTTAACCATTCAGAAACCTCCACCACCAATGCACATGAGCAACAGTGTGCGCCCTTCAAAGATGTCATGCACCAACTTACCAAGGCTCCTCTGGCAGCATCTTTCAAACTCAAGGTTTCTACTAGCTAGAAGAACAAGGGCAGAGATTAACCTCCTGAACTGACAGGGTCTGCAAGTTTCCATCTATGCCACACACTATCCTGGCCTGGAATTATCATTTTTCTTTCACTGAGTCCAAATACTGGAACTCTGAAATGACAATGTGGGTGTATACACATGAGTTTTAGCAGTTCAAGAAGACAAATCACTCTCACCTTTGAAGGGGAAACTGATAATAAATTTTGGCCGAGCTAATCATGCCCACATCCTTTGAAAGCATGAAAAGAATTTTGTTCACTCATTATGACAAGGTTGCTCTGATATGCATTAGGGCACAATGCAAATGGAGGCCCTATTCCTCTTCCTTCCCCTCGTCGTCCTTCTTCAAACAAAGTTTGTCCTTTTCCCTTTCATTCTACAGGCCAAGAAGGATATAAATGACTGCACCAGCATCAAAACGTTCGACCTGAGCCAGAAAGCTTATATCTGACCCAGTCAGATAAGAAATTATATAAGCATCTTCCTTTGAAATTGTGGACGTGACTTCTGATGCAGGTTCTAATTAAAATGCAGCGCAACAAACCAAGCAGGCAGCATCGGAGTGAATTTTCCCAGAAAGCTCACCTCCTTTTATAGTACCAGTTACCAAATTATGGAAAGTTGACAAAGTTTACAAATTCCAAAGATACTTTGAAAAGCACTGGCAGGAAGATAATGGGTGAGGCAAGTGGTTGAGGGGTCAGTGGGACACCTGGGTGAGGGAGGTTGGGTGTCAGGGGAATGAAAATGGGTGGCAAGAGGGTAGGGGAGCATGGCAATAAGTGGGTGAAGGCCAGGTTGGCAAGTCCATGGCTAAGGGGACAGGGTGGCAGGTGATAGGACCAGATTGGCAGGTAAGCAGGGGAGATAGTAGAGTATCAGGTGGACAAGAGTATATCTTGGCAAGTGGGCAAGACAGTAGGGTGGAGATGGCTTGAGGGAGGGGTAGGTGTCCATTGGGTAAGGGAATAATTGCCAGTTGGCTGGTGGCGAAATAGGATTAGGTGCCAGATAGGTGAAATGTTATTTCAGCATGTTCAACTTCCCCCATGGCAGATGATGGAATTTGAATCCAATAAATAATCTGGAATTAAGGGTCTAAGGACAACCATGTTGATTATCAGAAAAACCCATCTGATTCATGAATGTCCTTGTCTAACTTGAATCTTTGTTTTTTTTCTTAATTTGTTTAGTGAATAGTTTAAAGTTCTATTGCTACAATAAACTTAAAATCTATTACATTTATTTTAGTATAAACATTCTTCACAATAAACACAAATGTGTTTTGTTTTACAAGAGCAGTATATTTTCTATTGCTCATTAACTCTTTTTCTGAACATGCAAGAAGTATATTCCCGATTTCTAAATAAGCAGTTGCCTTTTAAAGTACAAGTATAGTAGCCTTCATCTCGCACGTTAAGTTGACAAAGCTGTAATTTGAGATATAACAAATATTACAAGCTGAATGGCTGATGCCCATTATTAATGAGGCTTCCTTACCATTGATAGGAGGCTGTCACTGAAGGATTGCTGTGCAAATAGAGTGACTTGAAACTTGCACACAACAGTCTGTCACACTACCTATGAAAGGAAGCATTACCTGGGAAAACTGGCTGTTATCTAAGGGATAACTTGCTGCAACTGCTTTTAATACACAACAAAAACCTGTCAAGGCTCCTTGGTATGTCACGATAACTTGATAGTGGTTTAGCAACCCTATATCTCATTCCATTTGACAAGTCAGCTGAGACCAAACAGTATACACGCTTTGGAAAATATGATGCAGACTCTTCATAAGAGGCTAGTGACAACGAGTAACAAATTGTTCTGTTTTGTGTAACAAGCCACTGAACCATTTTAATCTAAAACAGGCACAATAAATTTAAATCTGCTCATTGTTTGATTAATTAATTGTCAAAATTAGAATGAATGATTTTTACTTGTTCAATGGTAAACATAGATAAATTGATATTTTATTGTCTATTGGTGTAAATGTCTACGGTTATCCAACAACATCAAGATTAGTTCTCTTGTTCTGCTTCAGCCACATGCAAAAAGAACTGTATGTCCAATAAATAATATAAATAAATTGTACCCTACATACTAACAGAGAAAAATTCCAACTGCTAGTGCTCTATGTACAACCAAAGAGTGTGCACAATTGACATGAGCTAAGAATCAGACTCAGCTCAGCTTGTCTTAAAAGTCCAGTATATTGGTAGCTAGGTTGTCACTGCATGCCCAGTCTCATATCCGAGACATTGCCAATTTGGTCTCTGTGGAATCACATACTGGCAATGTAGTAGATTCAGGAAGACATGGGAGGAGGAAAAGGTTTAAACCAAGGGTCTGAATCCAATCCCAAGTAAAAGTATATCATGAATAAAATACGGGCCCAGATATCTGCAGCCATTCTGAACTTGCACAATAATTTTGTCAAAGCATAACAGTCAGGCAATCATTTCTAAGACAGACTTACAGACAGAAGAGGGAGCTTCTGCTCACAAATAAAGGTATGGACAGTGTTATGGCTGTGTAATTATAACATACATATTTTATAAAGGCTGAATTGAAACGTCTAATAAATGGCCAGTAGTCATGTGGTTGATTCACGTTGATTCGCTTCAAATAGAAAAAGCCGACAGCTGATGTGTAATCTCAATCACAAAGGAAATCATTTAGAATGTGATTAAATGTTGGAAAAGACCTTGAGTTTTTGAACACCACTTGGAGGAAGTACTGAGGGTAGCAGGTACATGGAATGTACTGTGGGTGGAAACTTCAGTGTCCGTCACCCAGGCTGGTTCGGCAGTACCACTACTGGTTTGGTTGGCTGAGTACCAAAGAACATACCTATTGGATTGGATCATGGCAACTGGTGAGGGAACCAAGAGGGACAATCTATTTGACTTATCTGCTGAATTTAGAAGGTTCATGATCACAATGATCTAATATAGGCAATCAACAATTTGTAGCAATTTTCTGATAGTTTGTTGAGATTGTTAAGAAGCAGTTTAAATATGATACATTAGTTAATTAGCCAAAAAAAGTATCTGACCATGACAGATGAGAATGCTTCACCAATTCCAAAATTGTTCTGTATAGTGGAGAAGTAGGGGCAGTATTTCAAAGTGGTCGACTGTTTTCTCTGATATAACACAGTCTTTGGTGGTAACAGTCTTTCCCTCAGGCTGATGCAGGGGAACTTCTGGTCTTCTCCTATGAAATTGGTGGCTCATTCCCCTGGATCCTTTCTGTCTGTCTGCCTATCTCTCTCTCTCACACCCTACTGATCTCTGTCGATATAGCTTATTTTGGGGGCTTGTAATCTATGTGTAATGATCACCTATCTAAACCTTCTTGACAATTGAGTGTCAGCTGAACATGATGCCAGAGTGATCAATGTCCCATTGACTATCTCCATTTGAAGGTTAGTTACCATTCCTTCCAAGAACAAAACCTTAGTTTCTAAAACACTGCATTCAAAACAGGTTATAGTAGTACCCACTAAATCCTTTGTTTATGCTTGTAGAAGACTAGTTACTACAATAACACAGTTAAATGATGGCTCATGCTGCACAGGAAATACTAAATACTGAATATTTATAAAATTCCGTTCTAAACTGGACCCCAATTTCCACATACCAGTTGGAAATATATCCATCCATGACAGTATCAGCAGAAGTGCCAAATGCACTTGTGGAGATGAAGTCCCATTTCACAATGAGGGTATGCTCCATCATGTAATGAAACTTACCAATGGGCTAAATTTGAAAACTTCGAATAGATATCACAATTTATTGGGGAGGGCCGTTAACTCAGTTGGCTGACAGCAGCATGGATTCCTTCCTGCACTGGCTGAGGTTACCATGAAGGATATTCCTTTTCAAACTCTCCTGTCTCCTGAGGTTTGGTGACCTCAGGTTAAACATCGGGTGAGCATCCTCTAAGGCGGACTTCGGGATACGCAACAAATCTCTTAAATCCTCTGCATAACCAACTTCCAACTATTGTATCTGCTGAATTCTGATTCTAAGCTTTGAACTTTTCTTTTACCTTTGGAAAGAGAATCTCTTGCAACAGGCCTGCAACAATAATGGATTGATTCTTCTTTCACATGTTATCCATATTTACATTTTCTCTTTGTACAGTATTTTATGTAATGACTGCATTATTTCTTACTTAGTAATTTTCAGTCATGGTTGTATCATAAACTAATCTTTGTTCTTATTTAAAACTAAAGTTGTACTGCTGGTTGTTTTTCAGTTGAAACACACACACAAAAAAACAAGCTACATGAATCCACAGTTCACAGGCCATACTTCAGACAAGCCTGACAATCATGATAGACATAAGTGAGAAGTAACATTGGTAGGGCTCCAAATTTTGAAGATTATAATCCCCCAAGCCTTCTTTGTGACTCTGATTTGATTGGTGAAGATTTTGCAGACTGGTGAGCATTGGCTTTCTGACTGACAAGAGACAGATGTGATGCTCATCACAGATTCAGCCTGACATTGTGATCTGGTGTCACGAAGATGTAACTGTGTGTTTCTTCCTAAGTGGGATTCCATCTTTACCTGTCCCAGGAAACTTGGTGAAATTTTTTAATTGTTTCAATGGACGGACAGGCATATTGTCTATGAACATACCAGCCTGCTAAATTCCAGAACTTCTATCTGAACTTTAACCAAGTGAACCTCTGCAAAATTTTTAATGGATCTTCATTAAGCCACCTTGTAGATTTTCTGGTTTTTCAAATTTGTGAGTGACTACAATCTAAGGCAACAGTTCAAAAGAAAAATTCAAAAGCATTTTGAAATCTTTGACTTAATTGTCCTTGAAGCAATTACAATTTTATATTTATCTGCTTTAGACATAGCCATAGCAACGAAAATCATCTAAGTATCTAAGAGTTAAAGTAGTAGATCTACTATCAAAGATAAAAAATTATGAAGCAATTGGATAAGTGATTAGCTGAATTCTTGAATCACTATACTTTGGTGAAGGTACACTTATTGCAAGGAAGCATCATGATTTTTATACAACAGTGAAGGAATAGCGATATTGTTCCAAATAAGGATGGTGGGTAATGTCATTTGCTCTTGTTTTTCTAGGTGGTATTGTCAAAGAAGGATTGATGAGTTGCTGGAGTGAGTCTTATTGAAGTCTTCATTGCTGTCACTGTGGGCTAACGATGGACAAAGTGAATGTGGTGGATAGGGTGTCAATCAAACCAGTTACTTTGTCCTGGATGGTGTCGTATTTCAAATATTTGGAGCCAAACTCGTTCAGACAACTGGATAGTATTTCATCACACTGCTAAATTATGCTTTGTAGATGGTGGACAGGCTTGGAGGAGACTGGAGTTAGGTGATCTGCTCTTATAGATACAATACTTATGAGGCTGGTACAGTCCACGTGATAGAAATGGATAATCTCCAGCAACGTTGATAATGGGGAATTCAGCAATGGTAATGCTGCTGATTTCTCTCTTTTTGGAGATCATAGAATCCCTACAGTGTGGAAGCAGGCCATTTGGCCCACCAAGTCCATACTGACTCTCTGAAGAGCATCCTACCCAGACACCACCACCCCACCCCAATCCTATCCAAATCACCCACAATTTACCATGGCTAGCCCACCTAGCCTGCACATCACTGGACACTATGGGCAACTTAGCATGGCCAATCCAGTTAACCTGCATATCGTTGGACTGTGGAAAGAAGCCAGAGGACCCAGAGGAAACCCGCACAGACAGAGACAGTCACCTCAGGCTGGAATTGAACACAGGTCCCTGGAAATGTGAGGCAACAATGCTAACCACTGAACCACCATGCCATCTAATATTTTTAGATTAGCCTAAACAGTTTTGACTTCCCTACTTTTAAATATATAAGCATATACACTCTGCATACACACACTATTAAAGTGTTACATTAACATTTGAAATGAATGAAACAGCACCATGTGTGAGTTCATCTTCATATATGCATCTTAAATAAGTTATTTCTACATTTGCATACAAGTTGTCATTTCATTTTTAAGAGTACAAAATGCAATATCTTGTCTGGATTCCAGATACAAAAAATATACATCAACTCATTTACTTTGCTTCTGAGTCATGTTGTCACATCCTTCACTCTTTTTGAATAATCAGTTATAATGGGGAGTGGTTATGTCATTGGACAAAAAATATAGAATACCAAATCAATATGCTGTGGCGACGGGCTTGAACCTGACAATGGTTAGAGATGAAAAAAACTTGTAGATACTGGAATCTAAAGTAGACAGGCAGGTCTGACAATGGCACATTTCATTTCAATAAAAATCTTGAGTAAGAAGTTAGTCAATGGCAACCATGCAACAATTGCTGATTGTCATAAAAACCCATCTGGTTCACTAATGTCGTTAAGGAAAAGAAACCTGCTGTCTTTCCTCAGTCTGGCCTACATGAGACTCCAGATCCACAACAACATAGTTGATTCTTAACTGTCCTCTTGGCAATTAGGGATGAGCAATAAATGCTGACCTAGTTAGCAAGCCCTCATCCCATGAACAAATTAGAAAAAAAACCTTTCATTTCTGGTATCTCATTCTCTCCTTCCTCTACACATTTATTCACTGGTGTGGAAATTCATGTAGCTCAAGACTAATGAGAATTAGACAACCTGTTGTAATCCATGCCTAGTAGTTCCATTGACTTCATTAGAACTGAGCACAAACCAGGATTATAACAAATTTTGATATAAGGCTTTTGAATATATAATATCCTGGGGCAAGTCGAATTTCTCTTCCTGTTGTCTTTGTTTTCAATCTCTTTACATACCTTTTTTTTTGCAGCTGGTCCAGTGGAAGAAGTGTTCATATACCTGTATGATATTTTACTGCCCTTAACTTTAGTGGAATTATTTACATAATTAAAGTAGGAGCAACTGCACTAAAATTGAACATACAAAAATATTACAGAAATACAGTTAGTATTGGTTCATTAATGCTGCCATAAATAATTTCCATACTCTAACTTTCTTTTTATTGGCCCATATTTCCCACTGGTCAGACAGTCGCTACTCCATGGTAGAGACTTAGGAGGGTTCTGATTGGATTAGGTAAAGGTAAGCAAGCTACTCAGGAAATGTTAGTCAGTTAAATAAACAGTCAAACTCGCAAATAACTATTGAACTGACCCCACACTTGCCTCACACACTCACACTATCAGAAGTCCTGATCAAAATCTCCTCTCAAATGCAGAGCTCCCTTCTTTCATACAAAAGAAAGGCTGGAATGCACAAGATGTCACTCCTTGCAAAATATGGACCAGTACGTTTTTTGTTTCCATCATTCTCTCTGTAGGTTTTCTTTGCTCTTGTTTCAATTGTCTTCCTCTTAAGTGAAATCAGCTTGTGTATATAAAAATGTTGACCAGATTTATGGGTCACTTCTAAATAACCAGCATAAATAACTATATGTTTCATATTGGTTCACAAATCATTCACTGAATTTGAGATTGATTTCAGGGTGTGTATAGTGCTCATAAATCCAAGGCAATTTAAGATAAGCTGGAAGCCTCATTAGCAGATACCATAAGGATGGTTGGTGTTAGAAATGAAAATTATTATGAAGCTGGGTGAATCAGTTTACAATCCCATGCACAATAAATCGAATCTGGGAGTATTTGATGTCCAAAACTGATGAACCAAAAAAAAACTGTGCATCCCTGCTGTCCCGCATAAATATCTTATTGTACTGATAAAAATTTAATAATTTCACTGGGTTATATAGATCTGTAATCACATAAGAAAATAAAAATAAAACTACATATTTTGCTCCAGAATTAAATTTTATAATGATTGCCTTTATTCATGGAGAAATAATCATATAAGCCCTGCTATTATTTTGTATCTATGACTCTTCATATCAAGTACTTTCTGACAGATGATGCTGAGATTAAATCACCTACGGTCATTTTAAAATTTTTGAGATGATGAATAAATCTTTGAGAAAACTTTTATTATCTATTATTGCTCCCTGTGATTGAAATTCTCTGTGTGGAATTACAATATGCTTCTAAACATCAGAGTTTAATTTAGCCTAATGATACAAACATGAACTTCTAACTGAGTGAAGAGAGGTGGGGGAGGGTTGATCTGTGATACTATTAAAACTTCAGAGCATAAGATATCCCATAAATCAATTTAAAGGAGACATACTTCAAATTTCAGGTCAACCAATGGTATGTTGAACTGTAATTGGCTTCCTGAACATTGACTCGTCACACTCAGCAGCTAACTGAAAGCTGATCACTCTCCTGAGAACAACATAAGGTAAGCACTTTAATGCTTTGCACAAGCCACAATGGCTAGGCAAAATAAAACTATACAGTTATTGAGAAAAGTGAATGACCATATTAAAAAACATGAATGTAAAACAAGATACATGACCAAGAATGATAACTTAATCTGCAAACTCTGCATTATAGGTTTTGTAAAATATGGTGTTCTTTATACTTTTCTGTGATTAGCTTTCTATTAATTTTAAAATGTAAAATAGCCAATCAAAACACAATTTGTAACATCATCTATTTCAATTATTCCACAGATTCTGCCACACTACAATGAGACTTGATCCTGGACCATCTGGCCCAGGCGTAGGAACTGTTTCATCACAAGATCAGCAATGCTACTAATGTGAAAAACTGATACTTTCTTTTTTTTATTCACTGTTGCCTAAGTAACAATTAATTACACCCAATCTCATGCAGAAGTCAATAAGACCTGCAACTTAAAAGCAAATTTTCAATATTCCTCAGAAAAATGTTGAAAAGTATAGGTTTCGAAGGCAATCCCTGGTTGCTGGGTGAAAGGACACAATATCATCCATTCTGAGCTCAGTAGCAGCTTTGTTTAGAGTTCAGAGAAAAAAAGCTGTTCTTGCTAAAGCTTTTCATTTCCAGTTGATGAAAGTTTTTTATTCAATGGAAATATTAACTTAAGTGAAGAAGGTCATCAGGAAGGGAAATGGAATGCTGGCCCTTATTTCAAGTGGTTTGGAGGAAAAGAGTAGGAACGTCATACTGCAACAGTACAAGGTGTTAGTGAGGCCATATCTGGAGTGTTTTGAACAGCTTTGGTCCCTTTATTTAAGAAAATATATTATTTTATTGGAGGCAGTTCAGAGAAAGTCCATAGAATGATCTCTGGTATGGAGGGATTGTCTTATGAGTAAAGTTTAAACACCGCTCATTGGAATTTAGAAGAATGAGGGGTGATCACATTGAAATATATAGGATTCTTAATGAACTTGACAGGGTAAAACTAGGAGGATATTTCCACTCCCAGACTGTGATTAGGAGGCACTTCTTCGCTCAGATATTTCAGAGTCTTTGAAATTCTTTGCCAGAGAGTTCCAGGCAGAGTCCTTACATATATTTAAGGCTGGATAGATAGATTATTGATCAGTAGGGAATTAAGTCATGGGAAAGGTCAGGAAATTGGGCATGAAGAGAGTCATCTCAGCAACTTTTGTGAACAGGAACCACTGGTTAAGCAGTCAATTCCATGTGTGAACCGTGCAGGTTTAGCGGTTTAGCTCCAGCAGTGCGGCTCTGCCAGTTTTAGCTTATTTAGCTTCAGTAATGCTCCTCTGCACACCTGGGAGTTCTTAATCTTTGACTCTGTTAACCTCCACCTCAGCTGAGTGCAAACTCTGTTTTGGAAAAATAAAACCCATTGAGTGCAGATTTCCAGCTAGCTTGATTTAGAGACTTGTAAACATGGTTTTGGGCTTCTGCATATTAGACACCACAATGAAAAGAAAATAAATACTTCCAAAATGCAAGAAAATAAATGCATTACAAAGCTGCTTACTCTACTTCCACGAATGTCTGTAAAGTTCAATTTAGTAGTTTCCCCCACCCCCACCTGACAGCTTGAGAGTATAACAATCTAGCTAAAAGGTAAAGGTTCAGAAGTCAGTCAGAACTGTCTTGTCAATTACCTTTTCTTATACAGTTATTTAATTCGAAAAACAACTATTTACAAAAATAATTGATCTTAAACGCAGTTATTTAAGTTTATAGATGCCAGTAAGATACTGTCCTACAGAGATAATAAAATAACCCACTAATCACCCTTATATTGCCACATGCACACAATCATCTTTGCTCCTAGTACTAGCACAAGAACAAGTTTATGCAGACTATAAAACTGTCAGCTCTCAATAAACAAATGTATCCCCAGTGGGTTCACTTTTGCTGTCTACAAACTTACTACAGTATCTAATCACCATTTATCATCTACAAAGTAACTATAGTATACAAGCACCACTTATCAAGACTAGAATACATAAGATTTTACTATCAATGAAATAGAAAAATGTATTAAATGGATGGATTTAGAGAGTTAAGAATAATTAATTCCTCATCTAAACAGTGTTGGCAGTAAGGTGATTGAGTAACGTAGCATTTTCTTAACAGATAACTCAGTGCCTTTTTATGAATTAAATGCAGACAGAATGTTTTCTTTTATTTTCTAGTGTTAGTGTGGTCAACCTGTAAACTGCAAATCTGCCTATAGCACGTCCATTATAAGTGAACATTCAAATGATGAGCAAAAAGAAGAGCACCATATAAATGCTCTGTTAATGCAATGTTAAACTACATTATCCACATTTTGCCAAAGAATGATCAAGCTTTTCAGTTGAAGGACAAGAATTAACCATTGCACATATATCACTGAAAAGAAATCTCAGCTGGTATCTTATACATTTTCCCAGAAGATGGAATTAATGAGAAATGGGAGACGGAAAAAATAAATATAGGATGTCAATATCCTTTAACATTTTGCAAGATCATTAAATGTATAGAACAAGAGAATTCAGAGATATTACTTTCCAAAATTAGTAATTAAAATGAATGAATTAAAGATTGGTTATTAGTTAATAATATAATTTGTTGAACATTTAAAAGCCAATGGTAAAACCCAACTATGTAGATAATTCTAATTCAAGTGGATACTCAAATGAAACTGGATATAGGTATAATTATAGCTCCAAAAATCAAAGACATCTTCACAAGACAAATCTACTGCAAGTCCAATAAAGCATAATTGGATTAACAGTACAGAATTTAATGTTGGACATGATGTATGTAGAATATTCCTACATGCTGGCTCAGAATGGATGCTTTATCTATTACTTTATCTTGGCTTGATTTAAAACATTTGTGATAAGAGTGTCACGGTGAACATCTACTTAGATGTCAGTAAAAAGAACTTTTAGGTCCCAGTGAATTTAAATTGGCAATACAAATCATGGTGCAGGGCCTGACTTGACTTGAGGCAAGTGGAGTCAAGTTCAAGGCAAGTATTTGTCTCACACTTTCATGGTGCAATACAGAGATCGCCTGTTCACTTCTTCACCTATTTAGCCTCAATTTAACTGTCTAACTTTAGGGAAACAGTTTTGTCTATGCTTGAATTCAGGTGCAGGTAGTGCCTTCTCCTATACAGTTCAGTTAAAGTTAGCGTAAAGAAGAAATTAAAGAGAGAGAAAAAAATTAACATTTCAAGTCAGTAAACCTTCATCAGAACTGGGAATATGTGGGGATTCAACAGTTCAAAGGTGAGACAGGAAAAGGCCAGTCAGACAGTAAAGAATAAAAGGCAAGTTATATGATGGAACAGAAGGCAGTAGAGACTAAATGGCAAAGTAATGATATAAGGAAAAAGAGAGGAAAAAAGCTATGTATCATCAAAAGAAACCTTTCCCTCCGCAGTACTCTAGTCCACTCCTCAATCACCCCAATCCAATCTCCTTCCTTTGGCACCTTACTATGCAAACACAGGAGTTGAAACATCTGCTCTTGGACATCTTCCCTTGTCAGTGCCTAAGGCCCCCACATATTTTCCATGTACAACTGTGATTTACTCACGCCTGTACTTCTTTCAGTTTAGTAGACTGGATTCACTATTCATCCACAACTTCATGGCATGTTGACATGCTCATTCTGTTAAAAGAATGATTTCTAATTAAAGGACCCACACAATGATTCAGCAAACCTAACAAGTAGGTGGATTTCTCAGGCAGTACGAAATGCAAGAAAGGAAGGGAGACCTGGAAAGGCTGAACCACTTAGTGTCTCACTCTTACTTGGAGATCCTGTTGTGGAATTTGAGAAGCTACTGAAGGAAGAGGACAACCGCTCCAACCAAGCAGGCATGTTGAAGTGGCGAGAGAAATCATCAACAAGAGTGTAATCTTTCCAACCTGGAGACAGAACACCTAGAGAATCCAGGATTTCAGAAGGTCGTGATACTTTTGGATGGCAAGCCACTCATTCTGACTAGCTCAACACTCCACAGGACTACACATCTTGCAGCGCCAGACCCTGTGTTGAGGATGCTACCTCCTTCGAACTCAATCTCAGTGTTCATCACCTCTGTCCTATGGATAGGCTGAGAAGAAAGTAGCTGGTGGTCTTACGACTGCTGCTGGAGCAGTTGTGGTCTTGTAACTCTGTTTTTGACCCTCAGTGGAAAGGCAAAAGCTGTTCCCATGCTGCAGTGACATTTGGCTGCAGAAGGCAAATAAGTACCAGACAGCTGAAGTGCTTTCCAAGACATTGACAATTATCTGACCAGAGAAAACATTTGGAACAACAGTTTTTTGAATGCCATGACTGAAGTTCCTCAATTTTGCTGCTCAATACCTTCATAGTTTTTTTTTCATGGTTTCACTTAAAATGACCTTCTAATGTCCTATCAATTTGCTGGCTGTGAAGGATTGCCAATATATCGGGGAATGGGTCCCATAGCTGGGAAATCCAGATTTCAAGATTAATGGACATCATAACTGACTTCTAGACAACTTCAAAAGCTACTCTGTCAATAGCCAGAAGAGATAGGATCATGTTATAATTGCCTCCTGATGCCAATTTGATGTTTTTTCCCAATCCATCAAACATGAATCACATCGAACAGTTTGAGAGAATCCTGCCCAATTAGCTCTGTTCCTCTCTCTGTACAGATGCTGCCAGACTGACTGAATATTTGCAGTATCTTCTGTTCTTACTTTAGATTCTCAGTGTCCATAGTGGTTTTCTCCCACAGAATCAAATGGCTCTACTTGACAAGATATGATCTACATCTTCTCGTCTCAGTTGGCAGGTCAGGCAGCATTTGGACTGAGACCAATAAATGCAGCAATTTTAAGCACATTGATTTTCATTGAATGATCAATGCACATCAATGATCAACTAATCTCTGAAATTTGGGCCACATGAGTTTTTAGTCTTCATCAGCTACACAGTACATGCAATATGCAATGGGCAGCTTGTGTTGTTTAAATAGTTGTTCTAATTAATTTGCATTAATTGTAGGCTAATAGTCTACAGAACTTGAAGTTCCAGTGTGTAAATTACAGAAGTACAAAGATTATATTTTTCTACAATTCTACAATCACAATTTAAGACAGAATTTGGGTCACATAAACTGCCGAAATGAATATGATACCTGCTCGCATAGTAATCAATGGAATGCCAAACACAACTATTCTTGAAATGAATTAAACTGCTATTTTCCTGACCCACCAGCAGCCACTCCTTGAATTCCTTTGTTAAAGTTATCTCCTTTATATCTGTGAATTGTCCTTAGTGTTTTTCATTGAACTTGAAGTAATCAGAGTATTTTGCAGCTTCCCTTCTCGAAATTTGATTCCAATTGTCCTGCTAAAATGCATTTTTGAGTGGTCCATTCTGTCCTGCTAATTTAACATAAATAAGATCCTGTCAAATCTATCGCATTCTTTGTTTCATGAACTCAAATCAGACTGCCAGTTCTAATTGTACACCCCTTTACTCTCAAGGTATGCGTCTTCAAACTTTTCCTGACCTGTGTTATGTTATCATAACAATTTATCTTACTCCAGATCAAACATTCCTATAACATGAAAGTTTGCCTCACTCACAATATCACACCAGATGGTCCTGTTATCCTTTTAGCAAGACTTAAGGTTATAGAAGCTAAGATTAATTGTCAAGTTATTATCACCTTTAAAATTTACACCGAACCATCAATGATGAAACTCACCTTGGCCATTTCACATGCAGATCTGGTTGTCCATGTCGCAATCTATAGTTGTGCCCCCCTAGCAAATCATTTGGTCTTGTCTTGAGCATCTCCAAAGTTTTCACATGAATGTGTGCAAAATCATGTACTTTAAAATGGATTGATATTATGATATATCACCAAAATTACACCTAGGGCTATCCGCCTCTCTAGTGTCTAATTACATTGTAATTGATGCCTGAAAATCTTTCCATTTTCTCACAAATTCCTCATAGTTTTGACATCTACCCAGTCACTTACTTTGCGTAAACATCCTTTCCAGAATTATTCAAATTTATGCTCTAATATATGGGTGATTATGAGATGAGCAGTAAAACTTCCATTGCACTATTCTGAAGTAGTTCTGGTGAGTTATCCCCAAGTGTCCTGACAAATATTTTTCTCAATCATTATTATACCAATCAGATTATCTGGTCACTATCACATTGTTATAAGATGTGCATTTGCTGAGCACAAATGAGTTTTGTCTTTCCTACATTGCAAAAGTGACTGCATTTCAAAACATACTTTTTTGGTTGTGGAGTGCCTTCAGCAGTGATCATGAAGAGATCTATAAATGCAACTCTTTTTTTTGCCTTTTTGTTTTAACAAAGTTTTCATAGTCCAGCTAGACCATAGAGCTGCTCTCTCATTAGAGAGAGATGATTGGTGGTGGTTTAACCTGAGGGTAACCACACCTTAAGCAAGGGATGGATTTGAGAAGGAGAATCTTTCATGATAGCCATAACTGGTGCAGGAATTGAATCCACGCTGTTGGTATCACTCTGCATCTCAGAACACTCATCCAGCCAGCTGAGCTAACTGATCCCCTTGTATTAATATAAATTACATGGCAAAATACATGTTTTGGAGGCTTGGCATTATACAAGAAAATTAAGATTGGAATAACTTTTTAACATTTTTCAATTGCTCTTGGTTTATTTATAAACTTCTTTCAGATCACATGCCCTCAATCTTCAAAAGTTTCATAGTCACAAATCAACCTCTTGAATAATTACTGGGCAGCACGGTGGCACAGTGGTTAGCACTGCTGCCTCACAGCGCCAGAGACCTGGATTCAATTCCCGCCTCAGGCGACTGACTGTGTGGAGTTTGCACATTCTCCCCGTGTCTGCGTGGGTTTCCTCCGGGTGGTCTGGTTTCCTCCCACAGTCCAAAGATGTGCAGGTCAGGTGAATTGGCCATGCTAAATTGCCCGTAGTGTTAGGTAAGGGGTAGATGTAGGGGTATGGGTGGGTTGTGCTTCGGCGGGGCGGTGTGGACTTGTTGGGCCGAAGGGCCTGTTTCCACACTGTAAGTAGTCTAATCTAAAAAAAAATTAGAATCAAATGCTGTACCCTTCCTGATGAAACATTGTTTTAAAGCAGTGGCCAAGACTCCTGTAACTGGTGGCATCAGCTTGCCCTCTTTGAATTTGGAACCTAGGAATAAAAGAAAATGAATTTTAGTAAATCCAGCTAAAAAAATGAGTTAAGTACAAGCTATCTCCATTCATTGTTGCCATAAAATAGCTAAAGCATGCCAGGCAAAAATGTATTTCCAAAGACAAACATGAAGTTGAAGTTCATTGATATGTACTCATCTAGACCGAAAAAAATCAATTCATAAAGAAAATACCAATTTAAACAGTATGACAAGAAGGTGCTAAGTGGTGGGTTATGTTGGCATGGAGTCAGTATCTAATACAAGCAAAATGTATTTGCATAGGTACTGTGTAGCAGCAAATAAACATCCTATTGTTTGCTCTCCAGATAAACAAAATCATGACTGTATAAATCTAGGCATGGAGAATTGAGATATTATTCTTTTAATTTCTAAAAATGGCTTACGGAATCCAGTAATCATAAATGAAAATGTTTATCCTTGTTTGATTTAGATTATAAAATGCATTAAAATTCTAGATTTTTTAAAGAACAAGTATTTTGTTTAATGTCACAAAAAGTTCTGTAACTGGTCAATGAATACGTATCACAACTCAGTATTCCCATCGTCTCCAATTCAGGAGGAGGAGTTAACTCATGAAATACATTTTTGGACTTAAGTCAATTGGCTAGCGGTAGTTGGCACCAAGGATTGCTAGTTGTAAAGTTCACACAGCATTTTTCACACTATAACTGAGTCGAGATGTGGAATGATGTACTGTGGCTGCTGCTTGGCTGATACCAGCCTCCATGGACAGAGAATAACAAGGGACATGCACTGAGATCATGGTGTCCAATATAGAGATCCTTTGGAGTGAGTGGAAGCTGGAGTCACCAGGTACCCACTCTGATTTCCATGTCGAGATTGCTTGATGTCTCGCTTTTTTGGCTAGGTATGACAGGAAGCTGAGCATTAGTGAGGTGAGCTGGACCACTAATAGGTGTTTGTCATGCTATAAGTTCCTTAATTCGCAATTCACTATTGACTGGCGAGGAACTTGCCATGCTGCTTGTCAAAAAAATTATAAGACGATGTGAGATGTTTCAAATTTTGAACTAGGCCTCACCAGACTCTTTGTCCAATTCTGCCCCAAATCTCAACATTGCCCACATCACTTAGACATTTACAAGACTCTACCATTAATAGGCAACATTTAGAAACAAATCTTATAGATCAAAGAGAACTGATTGTAAAACAAAATACAGAATGCTTTTGTGGAAGGAGTACCTGCAAAAATGAAAACAATTTGCATTTTTCAGATTTGTCAACTGAAAAGTGATACTTCATTATTTGCCTTCAACCTGAATCAAATCATAAATCAATACATTAATGAATTACATTTCAGACCAAGTTCAGTATATATTGAATGAAAATGCAAACAAACTAGGCAGCTTGAATTTGCATGTTTGTGTTTTAAATGCCAGTATAGAGAAAATAAAATGACATGATTGAAAAAAATAAACCAAGTCAATTTTAACACCACAACTTTGATCCATTCTTAAAATCTTTCAATTTAGCAATAGTTGAAAGCAATTCTTTAAAATAGTGAATAAAGCAGGGTTAAAACAAAGAATGCTTAGTTCCTATAAATAATGGGGAGGGTAAAAAGGTTCTTTTGATGAATAGGGTGAATAGATTGGTGAAAGGGGTCAGGATTGATTTGAGCCAGTTACTGTAAAGGACAGTTAATTTTCCAGAATATTTCAAATTCACACCACTAGGAGAAGAGTATTTTGACACCAGCACAGCTGTCAAAATTGCATATATTTACTTAATTTCCGCATGATCATTATTACATTTGGTACTTAGTTCTTCAACTGATTCCTTTCAAAGTATGGAAAAGTTGAAATTAATCTGTTTCCCTAGTATGGCATTGGTCAATAGAAACCATAATCCAAAAGGTTTGTTTTTATAAATACTGCAGACAAGTACTACTTTTACTGTGGTTGGAAAGGAGCCATTTTTTGAAGAGTCTAATTAACTCCATAAATAGTGAACTAAGGCTGACCAAAATTGTTTACAGAACCCACAGGGGAATCTGTTGGTTCCTGAAGATTTATCATTTTGCATGTTGTAAAAGGTTCCTTTGACAATTGTACTCAAAGCTTCAAATCATCCAATAATTAGTGAAATACTTTCAATGACAAACAAATTAAACATGAGTAAGATTAATTGCAGAAATATGTTGTCTGGTTCAAAATTTGTTCACTAGCATGTCACTCAGTTTCCTATCTAAACAAATATCTATTTATTAAATATCTCACGTTCAAAAAGGATTAACAATTGCATTGAGAAGTATAAATCTTCTGTTCACTTTATAAATTATTTATTTCTCACATGAACTGTTTATGTATTATGGTTTCTGCTACCAAACTTCCTCATTCCTCATGTATACAATTAATCATCAACAAGCCTTACTGAGATGCAGAATGTATATAAGATTCAGAGTAGCTCATTTAACTGCCAACACAAAAGAAATAGCCAAAACCTCCTCCTCACCAAAATGTAGATGTTTAGTTAACTGCAACAAACTTAACAGGCTAGTTTATGCAATTTGAGTTGATACATAGTGATTTTAGCATTCAGTTAACATTGCTCTGCATATCGTCTACAAAATCATCTGTAGTACTCTGCAGATTTTCAATTTCAATCTGTTCCGAGCAACAAGTTACATGCACACTGAAATATGTTCATGCATGGGATGCTAAAGTCTCACAACCTGGATTGCAGTTGTCTTGGAATGCCTTTGCCATTGGACCAAGGCCATTCTCTGTTGAGCCCATATGCAAGGCTTGTGCAAGAATTAGCCCATATTGAAAAAAATGCACAAAGATCTTCCACTCATCAAACTGAACAATGGGACTTGGAACATCAGCACGTTCATGGACAACTTTAAGAGATACAGATATCACATTGACATCATAGCTCAAAGTCCCTATGAAAAAAGCATGGCAGCAACATTACAATGTAAAGTGTTGGGTAATTGAGTCCAGTTTCTGTTATGCCATATATTCCCAAATAGACCATGTCACCATGCAATCCCCTCTAGACCTAGCTTTCACTAACATCTTTGTCACTTTCCATGAGTAGTGTGTTTTAAACAGAATAACCGCTAACCTCCTAACCATTGCATGATCTGACATGTCGATGCAGCTACATCTAAGGATTTCCCGACATACCATAACAGATTTCATCTTACACTCAGATTCACCTTTGAAATGCAGCAGTCAAATCAATTTCCTTGATGTGCTGGTTGAGAAATCTGTTCACTACCACCTACCACAAACCTATGAGCCCTGGTCAATAAATGCCTTGGGGCTCCTACAGTTCCATGCATTACAGCATCAACCTTAGTGGCACCTCATGTTTGGAATCATGTACTCAACATGTAAACCTGATACTGAGATAGTGCGATTCTGTGTAATGACTATACTGATCAAATCTTCCATGAATTTGCACTGTGTATTGAACAAACTCACAGAAGGGCCATTTTCATGCCTGGAAAGCCTACTACCCTGAAAAGGGAAATGTCTCAAAAATTTGAGCAAAAGATACAGTTAACTGTCTTTCACTGAAACTTTGCAGTAAAGACACAAGTGATATTTGCCACTAATAGGATGCTGCTATCAAGCTAAAAGGATGTCCAGCCCACCATACAAATTTGTGCTAGTTTGATGCCAGGAATGTATGCCATAGTTCGCAATAACTGGCAGGTCACATCAAACAACATCTCCCTTTGACTGTCACAGTAAGCATGTGCCAACCATGCTCATCCAGTCCCTGTATGCAAAATTCAAACACAGCGTCCAACATGAGATGTGATTATACCATTCGCAACATTTACTAAATATTTAAACTCACCAAGAATTATTCAAGAAATCAGTTTCAGATTATCAGTTGTGCTTGTAATTTGATTCACATACTTGTGGTGTAAGGTACATTTAGTTACACAAAGGATTCTGTCCTTTTTCGGCAAAAGAATATGTCCAAATATTGTACATTTTCACTGAGGACAGAGCTTAGAGACAGGAAATCCTTGTTGTATCCCCGTACTGATGTCTGTCTTATCATGACTTGCCTTGTTTGAATTTTAGTCATTAAGTAAACAAGTTAAGAAGGCATGCTGCATCTCCATGCCAACCACAATACAAGCAAACAGCATTCTCTTCTCATGCTATATAAGTTATTGTTTCCTTTCTAAAGTTGGTTTTCTTGAACTGCAATCCTGCTCAGTGCGTGACAAAATATTCTGATATCATGCCTCTTTTCAGCAATGCTTTAAGTACTGTACAATCAAACAATTATTGACAGTGTGTTCAGTTGTGGGACCACACTTTATGAAGAATTGTAAAGTCTTAGGTGGAGTGCAGAAGAGATTTGCCAGAATGGTGCCGGAGATGAGGGACATCAATCACATGCAGAGACTGGAGAGAATGTGGCTTTTCCTTCTTAGGACAGAGAAGAGGAAATTTAACAGGGATGTTTAAAATCATGAACAGTTGTGATAGAATAATTAAGGAGGATCTGTTCAATGGCAGAACAGTCAGTACCAGAGAGAACAGATTTAAGGCGATTGGCAAAAGATAAAAAGAAGGGAAAAAGTGAGGACTGCAAATGCTGGAGATCAAAGTTCAAAAGTCTGGTGCTGGAGAAGCACAGCAGGTCAGGCAGCATCTGAGGAGCAGTCGAGTCTGTGATTTGGGCATAAGCCCTTCAACATGAAAGTTGGTAGGGGGAAGAGGCTGAGAGATAAATAGGGGGGTGGGGTGGGGGTGGGTGCAAGCTGGGAAGGCGATAGGTAGGTGCAGGGGGATGATTGTGATAGGTCGGTGCGGAGGAAGATGGAAAGGTAGGACAGGTCAAGAGGGCAGTGCTGAGTTGGAGGGTTGGATCTGCGATGAGGTGGGGGGAGGGAAGATTAGGAAACTAGTGATGTTGATATTGATGTTGTGCAGTTGAGAGGTTCCAAGGTAGAAGATGAAGCATTCTTCCTCTAGTTGTCGGGAGGCTAGGATTTGGCGGTGGAGGAGGCCCAGGACTTGCATGTCCTTGGCAGAGTGGGAGGGCCAGTTGAAGTGGTCGGCCACAGCATGGTGGGGTTGTTTGGTGCATGTGTCCCAGAGACATTCCCTAAAATGTTCTGCAACCTGGCATCCTGCCTCCCTGATGTAGAGGAGACCACATTGAAAGCAATGGACACAAACCTGATTGGCCCGGCCGAACTATTGTCTCAGCCTGCTTGTGCCCCACTGAACTTATCTCCTCATACCTTCATACTGTCCTGTCTCCCTTGGTGCAGGAACATCCCACGTGCATTCAGGACACTACACACACCCTCTATCTCCTCCATGGCTTTCGTTTCCCTGGCCCCCAACATCTAATCTTCACCATGGACATCCAGTCCCTATATACATCCATCCTCTATGGCAAAAGCCTTAAAGCCTGCCAATTCTTCCTCTCCCACCGACACAACCAGTCCCTCTCCACCAACACACTCATTCAATTGGTGGTACTGGTCCTCAACCTCAAACATTCTCCTTCAAATACTCCCACTTCCCTCAGAGCAAAGGGGTAAACATGAGCACCTACATGGGGCCCAGATATGCCTGCCTCTTCGTTGGGTATGTGGAACAGTCCATCTTCGGCAGTTACACCGGCATCATTCTCCACCTTTTCCTCTGCTACATTGATGACTGTATCGGAGCCACCTCCCATAGGAGGTTGAACAGTTCATCAACTTCACTAACACCTTCCACCCTGACCTTAAGTTCAGCTGAACCATCTTGGACACCTCCCTCTCCTTCCTGGACCTCTCCATCCCCATCTCCGCCAACTGACTCAACCTGGAAATTTCTTCCAAACCCACCAACTCCCACAGCTGCTTTGACTATACCTCTTCCCAACCCCCCATAAAAATGCAATCCCTTACTTGCATTTCCTCTGCCACTGCCATATCTGTTCCAAGGAGGAGCAATTCCACTCCAGAACATCCCAGATGGCCTCCTATTTTAAGAACTGCAATTTCCCCACCCAAGTGATCAACAATGCCCTTCAGCGCTTCTCTTCCACTTCCCTGGACCCCATTATCCTTAGCCATTTCTGCCACCTACAATCAGACTCCATCACCACAGATATATTTCCCTCCCCACCCCTGTCTGCGTTCTGCAGAGGCCATTCCCTCTGTGACTCCCTCGTGACGTCCACATCTTCCACCAGCACACCCTCCACTCCTGGCACCTTCTATTGTCACCACAGGAGGTGTCAAACTTGCAACCACACCTCCCTCCTCACCTCCATCCAAGGTACCAAAGGATCCTTTCACATCCAACAGAGATTTTCTTACACATCCAAACACCTCATCTACTGTGTCTGTTGCTCTTGTTGTGGTCTCCTCTACATTGGGGAGACAGGACGCCAACTTGCGGAATGTTTCATGGAACATCTCTAAGACACATGCACCAAACAACCCCACTGCCTTGTGGCTGACCACTTCAACTCGCCCTCCCATTCCACCAAGGTCATGCAAGTCCTGGGATGCCTCCATTGCCAAATCCAAGCCACCTGAAGACTGGAGGAAGAACATCTCATCTTCTGCCTTGGGACCCTTCAACCACACAACATCAACATCGACTTCACTAGTTTCCTGATCTCTTCTCCCCCCACCTCAGCCCAGATCCAACCCTCCAACTCGACATTGCCCTCTTGACCTACTTGTCCATCTTCCTTCCCATCAACTGCTCCACCCTCCCCACTGCTCTATCATAATCACCCCCACCTGCATCTATCTTTCATCTTCCCAGCCACCTTCTCCCCAGCCCTACCCCAACCGCCCTATTTATCTCTCAGCCCCCTTCACCCCACTACCTCCACCCCCACAGTCCTGATGAAGAGCTTATACCCAAAATGACAACTCCCCTGTTCCTCAGATGCTGCCTGACCTCTTGTGCTTTTCAAGTGCCACACTTTTCGACAAAAGATATATAGAGACCAAAATGAAGAAATAACTTTAACAATATTGTAATTTGGAGGGCTCAGCCTGAAATATTGTTGAGAGCATATTCAATGGTAATATTCAAAAGGAGCTTTATAAAACATCAAGTGAAAACTATTTGTGAAGCTTCGGGAAAAAAGCAGGAGAATAGAAATAGGTGGATAAATGATACAAGATGAGTCTAATATCCTTCTCACTTATGTACTTGATAAAGCAGCTAACTCACTGCTTTCCTCCCTCAGCTTCTGCACCGAGCAGATGACTTCAATTGCCATCTCAATCGATCATGCTTCCTTTCCTCTGATTTCACTGCCCGTTTATCCTCCCTATAACTCTCTAGACACAGAAATTCCAAATCCTTATTCATCACCATTCCCTCAATCATGTCACTAAAGGTGATCTCATTATTTCCATAAAACTAATCATAGATAAGGCTATCCTTGATGTTACTTACTGGTAGTCATACAATCCTCCAATCACACCAACACACAGATGGCACAAAGTATGATTCCACGCTCTGCAACAACATTTGGCATCCCACCAAATGCCTCTGGAAATCCAAGCATAACATTTCTAGAGGACACACTCATCCAAAGCATGTTGCCCCTTTGAAGAACTCCAATAAAACAGCCAGACATTATTTTCCCCGACAAAACATTCCAACTTCTCCTGACCACCTCAAGCTCCTTCAAGTACACAGTCACGATCCCTCTAACAATCAATTCAAAAACCATGTTAAATATCTATTTAATTCTGTTCGTTTTAAATGTAAATGTTCTGTTCTCTCCCAAATTGTCCTAAGGTGCAGCATTTGTAGGTTGTTTTTGTCTCTTAAGTTGGTAGTGGTCAGTCAAATGTTTGAAATGTTGTAGTCTGCCTTGGATAGGTGCAGTCAGTGATGCTAGGAAGGGGAGTCCCAAGATTTGACTCAGAAACAGTTCAGGAAAAGCAATGCAGTTCTAAGTAGTCATTGATAGTGTAGAACTTGAGTCTTGCTGAATGAAGAGACACCCCGTTGCAGAGGGTTCAAATATATAATGTGGGGGGTAGTGTGTTGGTATGGTCGGAGGATTGGCTGACTGGAAGTATATAATATCAAGGATAGACTTGTCTGATTGATTAGAGTCTAGATTAGAGTGGTGCTGGAAAAGCACAGCAGATCCGGCAGCATCCGAGGAGCAGAAAAATTGACGTTTCAAGCAAAATCTACAAGCCTGACCACCCTGGCCGACCCATTGTCTCAGGCTGCTCCTGCCCCACTGAACTCATCTCCACCTACCTCGATACTGTCCTATTCCCCCTAGTCCAGGAACTTAAAAACAAGGACAGCACCTCCGGTCCTCACCTTCCACCCTACCAACCTTTATATAAACTGCATCATCCGCCGATATTTCAGCCACTTCCAAACGGACCTACCACCATGGATATATTTCCCTCCCCACCCCTTTCTAATTTCTGCAAAGACCATTCCCTGCGTAAGTACCTGGTCAGGTCCATGTCCCCCCAACAACTCACCCTGCCCTCCTGGCACCTTCCCCTGCCACCACAGGAATGGCAAAATCTGCACCCACACCACTCCCCCCCCCCCCCCGCCCCCACCTCCATCCAATGCCCCAAAGGAGCCTTTCACATCCATCAAAGTTGCACCTGCACTTCCACCAATGTCATTTATTGTAGCCGTTGCTCCCAATGCGGTCTCCATTACATCGGGGAGACTGGACGCCTTCTCACAGAGCACTTCAGGGAACATCTCCGGGACACCTGCACCAATCAACCCCACCGTCCCATGGCCCAACATTTCAACTCCCCCTCCCACTCTGCCGAGGACATGTAGGTCCTGGGCCTCCTCCACCACCACTCCCTCACTACCCAACGCCTGGAGGAAGAATGCCTCATCTTCTGCCTCGGAACACTTCCACTCCAGAGCATCAATGTAGACTTCACCCGTTTCTTCATTTCCCCTCCTCCCACCTTAACCCAGTTTCAACCTTCCAGCTCAGCACCATCCTCATGACCTGTCCTACCTGCCGATCTTCCTTCCCACCTATCTGCTCCACCCTCCTCTCTGACATATCACCTTCATCCCCACCTCCATCCACCTATTGTACTCTTGGCTAACTTCTCCCCAGCCCCACTCCCCTCCCATTTATCTCCCTGCCTTCATTCCTGATGAAGGGCTTTTGCCTGAAACATCGATTTTCCTGCTCCTCGGATGCTGCCTGACCTGCTGTGCTTTTCCATCATCACTCTAATCTAGACTCTGATCTTCAGCATCTGCAGTCCTCACTTTTGCCTTATCTGTGAATGACATGATGGAAATAATGAAATCACTCCTGGTGACATGGCCAAAGGGATGACGATGAATAAGGATTTGTTGTTAAAGCTTTGCATTTTGTAATCATCAGGACAGAATTGCAAAAATACTGAAGCTCAAAGTGACCAATAATTTATACTTCATGAGAAGGGGGTGCTGATTGGTAGAGTTTCACCAAAGGCATGTGATAGAACTTTAATGGACATGCTCATCATCGTGTTTCATAGCAGATACCTCATGGTATATAGTAGTCAATATCCATCTTACTGAGCTATATACCCATGCAGTAGGACACACAAAGAAAAATCTACATGCAAGAGGTGTATTTTGTCCTTTTTTTGAAGAGAGATTTTGAACCATAGGTGATGAGCTGCCTCTTCCAAGCCAATAAAGTAAACTGCTTGTGAGGCCTTGGGTTTTTTAAAATATAAGTTGGAACAATAGTAGCAGTATGAAGGGTGGAGTCAGGCTCCCACTGAATAAGTGCTTTTAGTAGTGGGTTGGGGTTTTGAAGCTGGTTGTGGAAGGTGCTACATCCCTCTCTGTTGCAGCTGAAAGCTTAGGTTCGTGCTCTCTGCTGCCAGAATCACATTTGAAACAATCTGTTTTACTGTCTATGCCTATGCGTTTATGAGATGTCATTGTATTAGAACAATTGCTGTTTAGTAGTTAAATGATGTATCATTCTGTTATGTTTTCCAATAGAGTCAAAGTTATACCAATTCTTCTTTCTTTTATTTGTACATTAACAGTAGGGTAAGAATAAAGTGTGTTCTGCTTCAAGCCGAATAGTTTAACCTATGCAACATAACACCTTACACTTGCCTTTAAACAGATAAAAGTTAGGGTGTAGGCTATTGCCTTGATAAATTTAAAGGGGATTTGGTTTGCTCCATAACATACAGCATATCATAATTGATAACGATCCCAGGCACACAAGTGTCATTGATTGTAGCACGCATGTGCACCTATCATGTGTTGGAAGAAAAATTCAATAAATTCTTCAGCACCCATGTCTCATCCTTATGTATTGGGAGTAGCAGATCATCAGTATTCATACGATTTCGTATCATGGTGACAGTGCAGAAATAAATGACAGTGCAGAAATAAAACTAGTAACTGCTTATAAAAGAATCCTCACTGAAGATTAGACAGCCCTAGAACATAAAGCATTTGGGCAACCACAATAACTTTGCTGAGTTCTTGCCTCTAAATTAGAATAGCCAGAAAGCAAACTTACCTCCCCTCTACTTAAAGTTCAGAAACTCTCTATCTCTACTCATAAAACAAAAAGATGACATTTCAGCCAGTTTCCTGAAATAAAAGCTAAGATGCACCAGTCAAATTTCTCTGCAGAAAAGACAATGAGTCCCGACGGTTAGGTTACCTCCTCAGTGCTAAAGTTAAGGGCATCTCTTCTGGGCTGGAAAAACTTGGAGTGTGAGTGAAAAGGTCCAGTTGTGGGTGGTTGTAAAAGTACCAACAGCAAGGGCAGGTCTAGAAAAGAGGTTCTGCCTTGAGAATATGAGCCGATCAGGGTGAAATGAAAAAGCAGAGGGTGATCTGAACCATGTGAAAATTGACATTTTGTAAATAAGATTAGAGGGTAAATGCATGGCACAGTGGGAGAAATGGATTCCAATTCATGAGGCATTGGCTCCACTGGAAAAAGAGAGAACTATTCCCTTGGTACAGGTTTTATTTGAACTATGCTGGGACCAGTGTCCTGTTGAATTCTATAACAACAATTGGAGACTGCGCTTTAAAATAATTAGGGGGTGGGTGGAGATTCAACTGAAGGGAAGTTTTAAAAAATCAAAAAACAAAGTGGAGATACAAGGTGTTGAAGAGGTGAGAAATAATCAAAGCATGACTGAAAGGGGCTGAAAATATAACCAGAAAGATGCAACAGGAATTAAAAGCAGAATAAATAATAATGGTAAAATCTCAAAGTTTAAGGTTTGTTACCTGAATACACACAGCACTTGTAATAAGATAGAAGGGTTTACAGTGCAAATCGAAATAAATGAATATGACTTGATAGATATTGCATAGTTATAAGGTGACGAAGAGTGAGAACTGAATCTTCAAGAGTATTTGAAAATATAGGCAATAAGGAAAAGGTGGAGAGGTGGCTTTATTCATAAACAAAGGCATAAGTGCAGGGGTGAGTAGGGATAAAGTTGCCAGTAGGACTCATCGACTCGCCTCAAAGTGCTGTCTCACTGTGAGACAAAGTATAAATTGGGAAACAATGTAGACATGTGAGTAGACATCATTTCCATAATTTGCATATTGACTCAGATTGGCAAAGCTGACGTTGAAGATGAATTTCCAGAGCTCACTGGAGATTGTTTCTTAGAGTAATATGTTGACTTAAGCCCTGATCTCATTCAATAGCAGAGCAGATTTGATGGGCTGATTGACCTAATTCTGCTCCTATGTCTTATGGCCTTAGGGGCTAACTTGAATTGAAATTAATATTGCAAAAATTACATAATTTCTGCTCAAGCAAGCAGCTTTAAAATAAACTTTAACAAATAGGTCAAGATTTCAATAACTAATGATCACATAATTCTGATCATATCCAGGATTTTAATTTTATTTGTACTGCATTTAAAATCTGAAGATGAATATTGCAACTTGTCTCTAGTTACTCCTTTTTGATATTTAGCCTATAAAAACCTTTGATTTGTGTATAAAAGGATATTCTGTACAATCCAGCTATTTACTCTCATAATAGTTAACACATCAAACAGCACATAAACAAACCTGATTCATATATAAGTGGAGTTGATTATATTTAGTTTTGAAATTGTTTAAGTTTTTACAGTAACAAAAATCAATTCTTTGATGTAGACTTTAATCTTAACTTGTGCAGATTGACTTTCTGTTTATTATGTAAAGTAGTTCTCATATTTACTTTCTACAACTTTTGTACTACAGCATAGCATAAATGAAAATGTCACAATTTGTTTTCATTAAACTAAAAGGGGGGTGTTATGTTGACATAGAAGTAAAAGAGGAGATTTAGAAATTACATCAATATTTGTTAAATAATAAATAATGCACCTGCATATACTATCCAATCCTATGTATATTTAACGCTTACCCACATCATATAGGACTGATCCCTTGCAAAGTTTTGAAGTGAGCCCAAATAATGAGTCAGTGCAGGCTGTAGCCCATGTTGAATCTGGTGCTTGTGAGGCATCAAGATGATATGGGGGAAGCAAGAAATGGTGCATATCAGCAGTTCAATAGGTAAAATTTAAAGGAATGTGGCCATTTGAAGGTAAAAAGCAGAATAGGAGGTAAAAAACTGTTGCAATTTTTTATTTATACAAATTAAGCTTTTTAAACTGGGACAAAAAATGTGAAGTCAGGAAACAGAAAATTCAGGCAAACGATGCAGTAGAGCAGCATCTGATCTCCTTATTTGATGGCTAATTAAATACAGATGCTCCTACATTTTGTGAATGTAAGAAGAGTTTCCCGTTTGACATCCTAAGGCACTTTCGAGAAGGCAGCAGAGTGTACAGCTGTCAGAAGATATAGATATGGCCCATATCTTAACTAACAGTACCGTTTAACAGATAGTTGACCCAAGTTTGCATGTCACAAAATTTTATCTTTCAATCTACTTGATATTTAACTTAATATTTGCTGTAATATGCTAAACTCTCACACAAGCTGACAGGTCTGAATTCATAATTCGGAAACACATTCAAGGTACAGCTGATGCTCTTGTCACATTCACACCGAATGGCACTTAGCAAAGTTAATGCCAGAGAAATGCAATTCAGACACCGACTTTCGGATATTCAGATGGAAAAACACATCTGTTCTTCATCTAAAATTGAACTCCATTTACACATACATGACAGTGAGCACCACTAATCTTGCCATTAGTTTGATGGCAAATGCTGCCTCAAATTTATTCCTCTTTTAAATTTTGTTGATAAAATATTTACACTTAAATTGACAAATATAAAAGAAATTTAAAGAGAGGTGGTCAACTCTTATCCTTCACCAAACTTTGATACTCAATATTATGGATCAAATTTAACTTTTAATGGCAGGCAGATTGGTGAGGGTGAGATTAAATTTGTTTTTCTCCCTATACTTCCATCACCACCTAATGCAAACCCAGTTTAGCAAGGTTTTTAGGACTTGACCAGTTTGATCACTAGTGCTACTGCTAAGCCCCTCTTTGTGGTGGACACTGAAATTGCCCACCCAGCATATATTCTGCACCTTGTTATCCTCAGGGCTTCCTCCAAGTAGTGCTGAACATACAGAACATGGATTCATCAGCCAAGGCAGGGAGGATGATGGGAATCAGCAGATTTCCTTGCCCATGTTTGACCAGAGTCAGTGTTGAGGACTCCAAGGAAATTCCCTTCTGACCGTAAATCATTGTGCCTCCACCTCTGCTGGGTATGCCCCACCAACAGGACAAACCAAGGGATGGTAATGGTAATGTCTGAGGCATTGTCTGTAAAAAATGATACTGTGAGTATGATTATATTAGGCTGTTGCATAACTAGTTCAGAAAAGAGCTCTCCTGATTTTGGGAACTAGCCTCAAGAAGGATTTCATTGAAAGGCACAAGCCCCAAAATGAGGACGACTTTGCAGCTCAGCAGGGTGTTATTTGCCATTGTTGTTTCCAATGTCTGGGTCAATATGAAATGGACTGTTTAGTTCATTCCTTTTTGAGACTTGCAGCAATTGCGGGAATTTCAGAGGGTAGTTAAAAGTCGATGCTGTGGGTCTGGAGTCACATGTAAGCCAGTCCAGATAAGGATGGCAGTTTTCTTCCCTAAAGGACATGAGTGAACCAGATGGATTTTTCCAACAATTGACAATGGTATTCTTAATTTTTTAACCTCAAACTCCAGTCTTAATTTCAGATTTGTTTTCAACTGCATTTAAATACAATTATCTGCCGTGATGAGATTCAAACCTGGGTTCCCATAATGTTACCAGGCTCCCTGGATTGCTAGTGTATGCATAATATGAATAGTAGACTAGATTGAAGCTGATGGTATATGATTATGTGTTCCTTGCATTCTGGGTACTTACCATTCACAGAAATAAGCAACAGAAGCTCGCAGCAAATGCACTTCAGAACTTAAGCCAAACTGCATTCCACGATAAACCTTCAGGTTGCATGTATACATAGTAATTTAACAGCACTATTTCAGCCAGACAAAAATCTGGTGCCTTGAGGTACCTTACATGACTCCCTTCTTTCAAAAGTTTTTAATTATAATGATTCCTTACTATAATTATTATGAAAAATCTGTGGGTGGGAGGGGGAGGTAATTGGTACAGGGGGTCTCCATGCCTGTCGCACTTTCCAGCTGACGGGACAGATAAATAGCCATCTCTGACTTTGACATCTGCCAATTCTTTCTGTAACCAGATGGGAAGAGGGACACATGAATGCCTACAATGATTCCTTCAAAAATTGAGGAAATATGATTTACAAACTTTCAGTCAATAGTTTAAGAAATTGAACACAAACATGTTGTTAAGATGGCTGCTGCAAATCGCATGGCATGTCATTTGGACTACAGACAGTTACTGGCGAACATTTAATTAATTATGGACGTAAGTAAGGATAACTCCCAGCTATCTGTCAAATTCACATAGTTCTTTGTTTGAGGATGAGCAAAAATAAAAAGATTTTGGAGTTTCCAGATCACCTGTCTTCACGTTTCGTAATAGATAAAATGTAAATTCAATTTGTTACAAATGCAAGAGAACAGCCATTGTATTATGATGGCCTGCTCCATCGAAACTAGACTGGGTTGGCTGCACTGGTGCTAAATCAACACACAGAATGTGGAATCAATATGAACATAACATTGTTTGGAAATGACACTGGACATGTAAAAAGCCACATGGAGTGACAGCTATAATTTTATATCTGTTTAAAAGATAAGGTTACAAGATGCAGCAAATGCATCAAATCTATTAGTCATCAGTTCGAGAACTAGATTCCAAAATGAGCTGCCAATAATCAAGCCAAGTAGTTAACCTACTCTGTTTTCAAAGTTCACCTGAGATTTTTGACTACTAAAAAATACATAATCTGCTGTGAACACTTTATTTTAAAATACCCTCACCTCAATTTCAATCCATCAAATCCATTGAAGAAATCATAGGTCCAGCATGTGGGAAACAAGACATCATAAATCAGAGATTGAATTAACCATAATCTATAAAGGTTTACAGTTTTCACGTGATAAATCTTTTGAGATAGTCCAAATGGGAACCCAAAGGTTGAATCTTAGATATTTTTTGACTAAATCAGAGTTATGTCATTTTTATTTTGAATGATTTTCATCATGAGGCCAAACAAGTTCCTTCACCATGTCTTACTAAACTCACCTCATCAGGATGTGCATGCATTTGGAAAGGCAAGGACTGATTAGGGATAATCAACATGGCTTTATGTGTGGGAAATCATGTCTAACAAACTTGATTGAGTTTTTTGAAGAAGTAACAAAGAGGATTGATGAGGGCAGAGCAGTAGATGTGATCAAAATGGACTTCGGTAAGGCATTTTGAAGAAGTAACAAAGAGGATTGATGAGGGCAGAGCAGTAGATGTGATCTATATGGACTTCGGTAAGGCATTTGACAAGGTTCCCCATGGGAGATGATTTGCAAGGTTAGCTCTCATGGAATATAGGGAAAACTCACCATTTGGATACAGAACTGGCTCAAAGGTAGAAGACAGAGGGTGGTGGTGGAGGGTTGTTTTTCAGAGTGGAGACCTGTGACCAGTGGAGTGCCACAAGGATCGGTGCTGGGTCTACTACTTTTCATCATTTATATAAATGATTTGAATGTGAGCATAAGAGGCATAGTTTGTAAGTTTTCTGATGACACCAAATTTGGAGGTGTAGTGGACAGCAAAGAAGTTTACCTCAGATTCCAACAGGATCTTGATCAGCTGGGCCAATGGGCTGAGAAGTGGCAGATGGAGTTTAATTCAGATAAATGGGAGGTGCTGCATTTTGGGAAAGCAAATCTTAGCAGGACTTATACACTTAATGGTAAGGTCCTAGGGAGTGTTGCTGAACAAAGAGACCTTGGAGTGCAGGTTCATAGCTCCTTGAAAGTGGAGTCGCAGGTAGATAGGATAGTGAAGAAGGCATTTGATATGCTTTCCTTTTTTGGTCAGATTATTGAATACAGGAGTTGGGAGGTCATGTTGCGGTTGTACAGGACATTGGTTAGGCCACTGTTGGAATATTGCATGCAATTTTGGTCTCCATCCTATCGGAAAGATGTTGTGAAACTTGAAAGGGTTGGAGTGAAAATGCTCCTGGCTTATGAATGATGCTGGCTGTCCCAAAGGAGCTCTCACCATCACATGCAAGCAATCAGTGGCCCCTTGGATCTGGGTAAATCCAGTTCACTGTTCTCCCTGATGGTATCCTTGTGCAACATGGAACATCAGTAGTCTCTTAACTTTTTTTATCTTCACTTAGATAGCCTCCATTGAGATTTTCAGAATCTCTGGCACAATATCTGGCTCACCCTTGCTGAATAGAAATAAGATTCCTCTTGCTTTCATTTCTTGTACCTTCAAATTATGAACCAACTAAGACTCCTGTTGGTTTTCAGCTCTCTGGATAACTATCCTGTTTCTTTCTTGGTTCTTTACATAAATCTTTTCTCCTTCCATCAGCTTTGGGGGGTGGGGATGGAGGGCTCTCCGTATGGTATCCCTAGATATAGTTGGAAGCCTGTCATTTTCAATGAGGCTATTCACAGTCTGGAACTATTCGATCATTTTGAATGGCAGACTTTGAAATAATGTCTTGGATGAGATGGGAACCTCCGTCATCAATACTGCTGACAGCGTCAACCCACAATGAAGCCAGTGGATCTGTAATTTAGGATCTGCAGTAGTGAGAAGATCTTCATTCTTCAACAGTGCTTTGGTGGTTTGTCTGCATCCACCAGGTTCAAAGCATTGCCGAGTATCCAGGATGGAAGCAGAGACTGAAAATATACTAATGGCTTTTGTTTTGCTTTGATAATTCCACAGCAGGTGATGGAATTAGAATTCAATAAATATCTGGAATTAAGAATCTAATGACAACCATTGTTGATTGTCGAAAAAAAAATCCATCTGGTTCACTATTGTTCTTTAGGGAAGGAAACTACAATCCTTATCTAGACTGGCCTACATGTGACTCCAGACCCATGACAATTTGGTTGACTCTTAAATGCTCTCTAGGTAATTATGGATGGGCAAAAAATGGCCTAGCCATGCCCTCATCCCATGAACGAAAAAAATGCCTGTTTTTTCCTTGTACTAGATGTTGCCTGTAAGTTTCCTTCGACTAGTAGTTAAATCCCTCCTGGATCATGCAACTGAGTTTCAATTGACTGCAACCAAAATATTGATAACCATTGTTCATCATCAGATAAAACTATCTCCATTTGGTCTAGTATTTAGTTTCAAGTTGATGATATGTTTGTTGATGTATAGTTTGCATTCCAGAATGCATGACTGGGATCACTAATCACACCAAAAAAGTATTTGTTGGTGGAAAACTTTCAACTTCAATAACCTTGCATATGAAGAAGTTTCCTTTGGAACCTCTAACAATAGAGGTATTACTCCAGCACATCTTCCCAAAATGGCCAATTTCTCTGCAAAGCAAGCACTCTGAAACATTAGCAGAACACCATTTTCTTTTTAGTGCTACAGCACTGGCAAAGTTCTATGTGTCTTACACTTTCTCTCCCAAGTGTAATTTATTTGCTGATGCTTCTTTTACCATGCTGCAGGAAAAGCATGGTAACTTGAAGTTTCCTGAGCTAAGGGCTTCCTTAATCTCTGAGTATGGCTTTGTTCTTTTTAGGAATGTTTGTGTCTCACCAGCTATATTGCTTTTTCTAATGTAAAGTCTCCCTTAAATTGCATTAAGTCTGATGGACATTCATTGGTAATACCAAATGTACTCATTAATTTTACACTTTGGTCTCCACTCAAAGCCTTCAACCAGCCTGCAAAGGACATTACTAACTGGTGCACCAGGTTTCTGGAACCTTCAGTTGAATTTGCTCCTTTGCACAGTCATATTACCCATCGGTTGAAATAGTTGTTGACAGTAGTTAAGACTTCAAATTTACCTGAAGACACATTTATGCCCTCTCTAGCAATAGTATTGAGTTGACCTGTTCAGCTTTAGACTTACTGTACAGACCTGAAGCATTCTAAATCTGAAGAATTTCCTGCTTCAAAGTGTCCAGATCTGAGTTTGATTTGGTATTTCCATGTATCCAAATCTTTCAGGTTGTATAAACGTAGGATCCACAGCTTTCTATCTTGGAAAAGATTTACCTGAAATTTAAAAACTTCTCATCCAATATCTTATACTTTGCTGTCCTGCTCTGCACCTCTCTGTGGGCGTTGTTTCTCCCATGCAAATCCTCAACTAGGTGTGATTTTTATTTCTTATGAAGTGCAAAACTATTGAAACCTATTTTGCTTTAAGTTATTTCAATAACCTCTTCATTTCGTCCCTGGAGCATCGAATATTTGCAGCCAATTTGTTTTGATTTTGTTTCTTTTTTTTAAGGTCCAAATGCTGACCAGCTTTTACTTTTGCTGCCCTTGCTACAAATCCTGTTTTTCCTGTCTCCTGCCTAGTGTGCTGTTCAAATGTACTCTTTTTAAGAGTTTATTAACCAGATCTACAATCTTTGCTTTGTATTCCAGCTCAATGTCCGCAATTGCTGGATTGGGATTTTCTTCACAGACCACCGATCTACTGTTGTACAGCCTTGAATGACTCTGGAAGTTGAATCTCTGACTCTGGCTGCCTCTATTCTGCCAAAGGAGCAGCTTCAAAGTTCAATCATATCTTACCAAATTCCATGATTTTTGTGCTAGTTCTACAGGTCTAAAGAATAGCCTTCTTTTAAAGTTGAATTTTCAATGTTTATGGGTCCATCACTGCTGTCACCATGTATTATACTGATTAGTCCAGCTTCAGAATGACTACTGAGTAATTAATCAGACAACAATTTGTTTATTTTACATTAAAGAACTATATCCAGTTCCATGTGACCATGTCTTCCTCTGCTGAAGCCATGATCATTCTGCCCCAGAATCCATCAGTTACATGTTCTCACCATCATCATTATGGGAGATGCTATTTACATCCTCCCAAATTCTAATGATTAAAACCCTAAAATGACACATGACATGCTAATGGATTAAAAATAATTTCCAGACAACTGCCAACTTAAAATGCAACTTTAATGTTGACATTGGGAAGTTAACATTTCACCTCCCATACAATTAAATTCCTGCCTTGTTTCCTGCTCCCAGATTCCATTCCTTGAGCTTTCTGCTGCTAGATCATCAATGTGAATTAACAAGCTAAACTTCATGTCTCTGCCCAGTTTCTAGTACTATAAAATTTGCAGCTTAGACAAGGCATTTAGCCAGCTTGATCTGTACCATCTCTTCGCTGTACTAATCAAACTAAACCTCATTGTCATGTTGTCTTTCTATAAACTTCTGTTTCAAATTTTTGTCCAATTTTCCTAAACAGATGCAATTGACTTTACCACAACTATTCCACATGGCAAAACATTCTTTGCTCTACATCTTCTGTCTAAACAAATTTCTCTTAATCACCCTTTACACTAATTTAGCGATTTTTAAAAAATTTAAACTCTTCATTACTCATTTCTCAATCAGAAGAAATAGTCTTTTTCAATTCACTCTGTCAAAATCTTTCAAAATCTTAGCAACCATGGATATAAAGCTAACTGAAATTGACAGTGAATAGGAAGGGTTTGCAGGGATATGGGCTGGGTGCTGGCAGGTGGGACTAGATTGGGTTGGGATATCTGGTCGGCATGGATGAGTTGGACCAACACCTCTGCTTCCATGCTGTACATCTCTATGACTCCATCTCAGGAGACAGAGTGTAGTGGATAATGGAGGTTTTGCAGGATAAAGGAAAATTTATACTGGAGTTCTTCAGGAATTAGTGTTGCATTACCTGCAAACATATGAACATTCAAATGAAGAGCAAAAGTAGATCATTTGACATCTTAAGCCTACATTCAATAAAATCATGACTGAATGATTTGTGTTCCAAAATTCACAATCACAACCTTTTAATTTTTGATCCCCTTACCTAATAAAGATCTATTTATTTCCAATTTAAAAATATTCAATGATACCATCTTCCAATATATATTAATCCAGGTATATATTAATGACTAAGAACTTGGAGTGTGTAGGGTACAATTTCAAAATCTGTTGTTTGATACAAAACATGGAAACATTGTGAACTCTAAGGAGTGCCACATGGATTGGTGCGGGTCCACCTGTTTTCTTTATTTATATAAATGATTTGGATGTGAAAATAGGAGGGAAGGTGAGTAAGTTTGCAGATGACACCAAAATTGGAGGTGTATTGGACAGCAAAGAAAGTTACTCAGAGGACAACAGAATCTTGATCAGAGAGGCCAATGGGCCAAGGAGTAGCAAATGAGGTTTAAATTAGATAAATGTGAGGTGCTGCATTTTGAAAAGGCAAATCAGGGCAGGACTTACACACTTAATGGTAAGCTCCTGAGGAGTGTTAGTGAACAAAGAGATCATGATTTGCAGGTTCATAGTTCCTTGAAAGTGGAGTTTCAGGTAGATAGGATAGTGAAGAAGGTGTTTAGTATGCTTTCCTTTATTGGTCAGTGCATCGAATATAGGAATTGGGAGGTCATATTGCGGCCGTACAGGACATTGGTTAGGCCACTTTGGAATATTGTGTGCAATTCTGGTCTCCCTGCCATAGGAAGGATGCTGATAAACTTGAAAAGGTTCAGAAAAGATTTTCATTGATGTTGCCAGGGTTGGAGGATTTGAGTTATAGGGAGAGGCTGAACAGGCTGGGGCTGTTTTCCCTTGAGCGTCGGAGGCAGCGGGGTGACCTTACAGAGGTTTATAAAATCATAGGATAAACATTGTCTTTTCCCTGGCTCGGGTGAGCACAGAACAACAATTGAAACAATTGGAGTACTTAAGCAGTTCTGGGTGCCACACTTCAGGAAACATATGAATGTGATAGACAATGCAGAAAAGATTCAATTAAATGGCCCCGGGAAGATAAATTTCAGTTCCATCAAGAGATTGTTGAAGTTTGGATTGCCTTAATAAAAAAAGAGAAGATTGTGAGGAGATTTGATCAAGATCTTCAAACACAAGACAAAGTTGATAGGGAGAAGAATCAAGAACAAGACAATTGAGGTTGAAGGTGCCGTGAGAAAATAAACATCTCCACTCGACGAGTGGCTAGGTTGTGGAATATACTGATTAAGTGTATTGGAAGTAGATTCGATCAAAGCATTCGAAAGAAAATTGAATTGATACCAGAAAAGTGAAAATGCATGGTGGCAACAGGAAACGCCAAGGAAAAAGCATGGAATGGCACTAAGCAAGTTGTTCCTGATGAAGGGCTTTTGCCCGAAATGTCAATTTTCCTGCTCCTCGGATGTTGCTGTGCTTTTCTAGCACCACACTCTGGACTCTAATCTCCAGCATATGCAATACTCACTATTGCCAAGTTGTTCTGAACGGACAGCCAGCACAGCTACTACAGGCTAAATAGACTCCCTCTGCACTGCAATAATTCTGTGTAAAATGCTCTTATTTTTCCCTATTCCAATGGGATAATCCTATTAACTCAATTATCGTGTTATAACTTTAATTTCTTAACACGAGCACCATGAGTCAATTTACACAGTAAATTCACCATCATTGTAGTGGATGTTTGCAATGCTGTAATGATGTACTAACTGCTGTTTTGCACAAATTTATTGTTAGTGCATGACTCCTGCGATCTATGCATTTTAGTTGGCTTCATTACAACTTAATTTACTCTTCAGATTTATGCTGCTAATAATTGTTTTACACAACTCTTGATCTCTGTTTCTCCACACAATTCTAGGTAGACAGGCAGGAGGCTGGAAGAATATAGCAAGCCGGGCAGCATCAGGAGGTGCAGAAGCCGATGTTTTGGATGTAACCTTTCTTCAGGACTGGGGTGGGTGTGGGGGGGGGGGGGGGGGGGGGGGTAACTGTAGATAAAGGGGGAGGCAGGGGCAGGTGGTGAATTGGGGATAGGTGAAGACAGGTAGAGTGGTACAACCTAGTGGGTCAATGGTTGGAATGAATCTGGTTGGCGGCTGGAGCAGTGGGAGGGAGCAGGAGGGGCTGGAAAGGGATTGGGATAGAGATTATTTGAAATTAGAGAACTCAGTGTTGAGTCCTCCAGGTGTAGGGTGCCCAGGTGAAAGATAAGGTGTTTGTCTCTCTCCACACCATTTGGCAGCTTTCCATTAAATATCTACTTGCTTTTATTATTTTTCTTCCTGAAATGTATCTCACACTGAATCACATTAGATGGCATCTGTCAACTGTCTGCCCTTTCTAATAAGTAATCTGGCTTCCTGAAACCTTCAAGTCATCCTGCTGAGTGCCATTCTCCCTATCATAAACACGTTTTCAGACAGTATTCTGTGTATCTGTGTTCTGATTCATCTAATGCACAAAGAAAAATGTGGACCTAATACTGACCCTGGGGGTACATCATTTTCAATCCAATCAACTCATATTTAACCATACTGTTTTTTTCTGTGCATCAACCAATATTCTACTCTATTTTATACTTTTCATCCAGAACATTTTTCATACCAATCTTCTTTTGAGAACCCAAATGCTTTCTAAATATTGATATATTTTCAATATATTTTTCAACCCAATCACTTTTTCAAACAAATAAACTTAACTTTCCTTTATTAGCTGTATGTCTGCTGTCTTTTGACATACTATTTTTTGATGTAGTTATCAAATTTCCTTTGACTTTTTTTTATTGTCCCTCGGTAGCCACTGGGAGAAAAGCAAAAGAGGGTTCTTAAAATCCTCAATTTTAAATCAAGTTATCTTATCAAGCATTTAAAAAAAACTAATTATTTTGACTTATTTTTCTCAAAAATATCATGTTTTGTCTTTGCACTGAATTTGTTTTCCCAATCTGCTAAACTTCCACCAGTACATACAAAGAAAACATTCCCTTCATCTGCATATAGATAAGAATTGTCATTTTTGTCAATTCCAATTATGTCCTCTGTAATGTTGAACTTATTCAAAACACTACTACTTGTACATCAACTTGCATCAAGTTCCATTGGTCCCTGTTCTTAATGGACTACATTGGTTTTAATTGGATAACAATTAGATTTTGAAATGTTTGTTCTTGTTTTCAAATTCTCTGTGGCCTCATCCCATCCTATCTTTGTAAGCTCCTCAATCCAAAAATCCTTCAAGATTTCTGCTCTACACAAATTCTAGCCTCTTGTGAATTTTCAGTTCCCTTTACTTCCACTTTGGCAATCAGACCTTTAGTTCTGGTGTTCCTAAGCTTTGGAATGTCTTTCCTAAGTAACTTTGTTACTGTATTTCCTTCCTTTCAAGATACTGCTTATAACATACATCTTTGATTAAGTTTTTGTTCAGCGTTCTGAATATTACTTTGAGAGATTTGGTTGCAATTCTGTTTGAGCATTTTCCATAACAAGTTTGCCATTCTTCAAATTTGACATTAAACTTCAAGACTATTCCAGCTGTGCCTATATCTTAATCATTTGTATAAATGAAACTCAATACAGTGCTCAAATGCAAAAACAAAAACAGAAATTGCTGGAAAAGCTCAGCAGGTCTGGCAGCATTTTTGTAGAGAAATCAAAGTTAACCTTTCCGGTTGAGTGACCCTTACTCAGAACAGTTTTGAGGAAGGTCACTCCTCCTGAAATGTTAACTCTGCTTTCTCTCGACAAATGTTGCAAGAACTGCTGAGTTTTTCAAGGACTTTCTTGTTTTGTTTCTGATTTACAGCATCCACAGTTTTTCGGTCCTAACTGTGCTCCAATAGCTACCTTGAATAGCACTCCCATCAAAATAGTAAAATCTTCGAGGAACCAGACCAGAGTACTATTTCTTACCCCTCTGCACCTGTTAACACTATTCCTTGGGATGACTTGGCAAAGATTTTAGGGAATAGTGTTAACAGTTCCACAATATAAAAGTGGAAGTAGAGAATTAAGTAAAAGCCTCTTTTTTCCGTATTCATTTGTCTTTGTCTCTGTGTTGATTTATAAACCTTCAGCTCTTGCCTCCTTCAGAGCTTTTCTGCCTTATTTGCCCTCCTTTGCAAATTGTAAGTTCTACTGGGATACCTTTGCTGCAGAAACCGCTTGCTCTCCCTTTGTTTTAGCTAATTCCTGCTAAGTGTCAGCAATCTTTGGGAAATCTCCTCTGAATGGATAGTAGTCAGAGAAATTGGTTACGTTTTGGCAAAGTCTGTGTAGAAGCCCTCCAACCCATACAAGAAGGAAAGTCCAGTCAAAGGAATTTACCGAATGCTAGCTAAGATTAACTGGCCCATAATTTGTGAGCTTATTATCTTTCCCTTATCATGAACAAATTTGCAATGTATTCTACCTTCCGGACATTTGCCCCAATTATCATTTCCAAAGAGTTTTGTACAATTAAAGCATGTCTGCTATCTTCTCAATCTCATTCAATAATCTCAGCTTAATGCCCTCTGGTCCTGACAAATTTGCATTTTTAGTCTTATTAACTTTTCAATATAGCAGCCTTTTAACATTTATCTCTAGCGTTCACTGCATCCTGTTCAAGTATTTCTGCAATCTAATTTTTATTCTTCAAAAGCTGTTGTGAAATATTTAAGAAGTATCTTAGCTATTCTCAGTCTCGAGTCCAAAGTACTTCTCGTCCCAATGCATCATTCTATGTTGATTATTAAACACCTTACTATTTCCCTTTACTGTTTGCTAGTCATCCTTTACATTCTTTTAGTTGCCCCTTTGCTAACTTTCTGTGCCTTTTTCTTCTAAAGTGCATTGGCATTACAGTTACTTAAAATAGTTACTTATAATGCTAGCCACTACCAAATTTTGAATGTGAACCTATTATTGCTGAAGACACCTAGTTTCCAAATAGTTTAAGAAATAGAGTGCCCTGTTTGGAAATTGCTGGTTAATGCTCAAATTCCTAGCCCAGCAGATTTGAAACTTTAAATACTGATACTACTTCATAAATGCTCAACTCTAGTTGTTACAGAAATCAAGCTTTGGCAACTGTAATGCATTGTGTTGACATAATAGTGATGCTTTTATAGAGTTAGGGTGTTGAATGACAGTGAAAGACATCAGGAGGGAAAGCTAAGGTGTTCAATTGCGAAGCAGAGCTTTCCAAAATGTTCCTAATGTGATCCCATGTCAAGACTTGAAAAGTGCTGTGACATCACCTCCCCCAACCAATGAAAACTGAGAAGTAGAGGGGGTTTGTGGGGAGGGCTGGTGAAGATCATAGATAGAGTAGGGTAGAGAGGGCATGTGAAGAAGAGCATGGTGGCGATGAAATACTGCGGTGGCTATTGCTGCTTGAAGCTCACTCTGCCAATACTTTCGCTCCTGACCCTAACTGGGGTTCTGGCCCTTGCTTTGGGAAACTCTGCATCAGGAGTTATTTCAAGTTGTGGGAATGTCAGAAGCTCAGCCACCTGCTGATTGACAGTAGGTGGTCAATTCATTGGCCTATTGAAGTTCATTTTACTTGGCTGCTGTCTTTATGCCAGTGTAGAAATGACGTAATAGAGAGTGCACCAACTGCATTAATGCAGCCTCCCAGTAGCTTCCTGGAGGATCAAAGCAGGATTCCTTTCCACAGGTTCTATGGTTCAAGATGGCATCCTCTGGTGGCATTGATTATTTATGTGGTTCAACATCACTGTTGGCATGATCATCCCTCATTCCCAGTACACCCATTCTTCCCAGTTGCAGGCTCAGCAGTGGCCATCTTTACCAAAGCTGCAGACCTAGTGCATCTCTGATTTGGTTGGCCAGTCAGAAGGCCAGCCATCCATCCTTAATTGGACAGTGGTCCTGGAGCTGACCTCTTAATCGGCTGCCATTAGGAATGTTGCAGCCATGGTCCTACTGTCCTCCCATGCAGGGCAGGTGTCCTACTGTCAGGATGAACCTCATTGTGGCAAAATCCGAGCCGGTGATGCACTGGGACAGGAGTTTTCTTTCAACCCCAATATTGACTATTGTGAACTATCTGATTAAGGATCATTTTTGTATTTTGGAGGAAATTAGTAGCATTTCCACACCAAAAGAACCTGACAGTAATTTGAGTGTCTCCATTTTGCAGAATACTTAAACATAATTTATAGAATCACAGAATAATACAAAACGAAACAGACGCTTCAGTTAAACCTATCCACGCTGACCAGACACCCCAGTCTGAACTAGTATCATTTACAGGTATTTGGTCCATATCCCTCCTCACCCTTCCTATTCATATACCCATCCAAATGCCCCTTAAATGTTGTATTTGAACCTACCTCCACCAGTTCTTCTGGCAGCTCGTTCCATTTACTTACCACTCTGTGTGAAAAAAGTTACCTCTCAGGCCTTTTTAAGTCTTTCTGCTCTTACCTTAAACCTATGCCTCTAGTTTTGGACTTTCCAGTCTCGGAAAAAGACCTTGGCTATTCACCCCATCCTTGCCTTTCACGACTTTCTAAACCTCTAGAAGGTAACTGCTCAGCCTTTGACACTCCAGGGAAAAAAAGCCTCAGTCTATTTAGTCTCTCCCTCTAACTCAAATGCTCCAGTCCCAGCAATATCCTTGTAAATCTTTTCTGCACACTCTCAAGTTTAGCAATATCCTTCCTATAGCAGGGTGACCAGAATTGCATACAGTATTCTAAAAGTGGCCTCACCAATGTCCTGTACAGGCACCATATGATGTCCCAACTCCTATACTCAAGTGTTCTGAACAATGAAGGGAAACATTCCAAATGCCTTCTTCACCATCCTGTCTACCTGCAACTCCACTTTCAAGGAACTATGCATCTGTACCCCTAGGTCTTTTTGTTCAGCAACACTCACCAGGACCTTACCATTAAGTGGATAAGTCCTGCCCTGGTTTGCCTTACCAAAATGGAACACTTCACATTTATCTAAACTAATCGCCATCTGGCATTCCTCAGCCCATTGGCCATCTAATACAGGTCTCATATTCTGAGATAATCTTCACTGTCCACTACATTCTGATTTTGGGGTCATCTGCAAATTTACTAACTATATTTCCGACATTCACATCCAAATCATTTGGATAAATGATGAAAAGCAGTGGACCCAGCACTAATCCTTGAGGCACTCTGCTGGTCACAGGCCTCCAGTCTGAAAAGCAGCCATCCACTACCACCCTCTGTCTCCAATTGGCTAGCTCCCCCTGGAACCCATGCGATCTCACCTTACTACCAGTCTGGATACTTTTCTGAAGTCCAGAAGCAACCTAAAGATTCTAACAATGGAGGATTGAAATCACCTTTGAGGAGGCTTATTCTCCGAAAAATGGTGTTAGGTTAAGCATTTTTCAGTTGCATTGAACATCATGGAAGGCTACAATGCCATAGTATGCCCACAGATTGTACATTAAGTAGTTGATTGTATATGGATATTTTATTGTAAAAGGATCCATGTTCCTAACCTTGAACATTTCCAACAGGTGACAATAGTATAAGTGAGCATCAACAGAGATAATATTAAACTAATGCATTAATATTGTATTTTAAGATCATCTCATTCACAGTAAGGTACAAGACAACAGAGAATGTGTGTAATTTGAAAACCATTAAGATCATTGAGCTACAAATTCAACAAATGAAAAGTCTCCTTTTGTAAACAGTAATTATAAATGTCCAGTTGGATTTTATGAAGAGATCAGTGTTCATAGCTTAAGGTGGAATTTCCCCAGCCCCTGATTAACGTGGACAAGTGAGTCAGTTTGTAAACATGATGAGAACAGAAAAATGAGTCTTGATGCCGAGAAAAGAAAAATCTGATTTTTCATTAGAAGAATATCTCACTAGTAGACAGCTAGATACAGGCCAATTTGCTTACATTGACATGTCATTATTACCTATTCCCACAACATTTACATACAATTTCCTGTGAAGTTTTACCTTCCATCCTCATCCAAATCACAAGTACGCGCACAGGTAAAAAGGCTGGGAGAAATCATTACACTGAGGGAGTAAGCTTTTCTTGTGATTGATGTGAGGCCCAGCAAGGGGTAAACAGACACTTACACAGTAGATTCTAGATTAGTGGTGCTGGAAGAGCACAGCAGTTCAGGCAGCATCCAACGAGCAGCAAAATCGACGTTTCGGGCAAAAGCCCTTCATCAGGAATAAAGGAGGGCTTTTGCCCAAAACGTTGATTTCGCTGCTCGTTGGATGCTGCCTGAACTGCTGTGCTCTTCCAGCACCACTAATCCAGAATCTGGTTTCCAGCATCTGCAGTCATTGTTTTTACCTCACTTACACAGTAGAGGTTACAGGCATTGGTTATCACATAATCCTCTATGTGGCCATCATGTATTGACCAATTGTCTTGACAAAAATTCTTGGCCACAGGCAATCTTGACTATATCATTTAACATTATAAATTAAATCTAGTGTAAAGCTAAATAAGTTGTAAAGAACTAAATAAATTCCAACAGTCACAATCATCTTCCAAGGTTTATTAGCCCACACAATGTTCAGGAGCTACTTAATTCACACCATGAACTGCAAAACATCCACACCATTTTCATATATGCAATGCTGACTTTCCTGGGGAGTGTAGGGTTGGAGGTTGAGGGGGCATGATGTGGGAAAGATGAGTTGTTCATCTTCTGAGAAAGTCTGTGCTGTTTATAGAGGGACACTGGCACTACACTGTCTAGAAATGGCAGTCAGATCACTATGTCACAATGTCATGCAGATCTCCAATATAATCCTTTCTTCAACAAATTTCTGGTTGATGAGGGTCACTTCCACATCAAGTTCCCACGCAGATCAGGTCTGGGGGTTTGTTGCAGCGCAGTATTGATAGATGACATGATTAACCCTTGGATTCTTTCCTTTGGACAACTGGAGAACACAATAAAGCCTTGTATGAGGATTCCTGAAGGCTGCGGCATTGTACTGAATAGGAAATTTAGGATGTATCTTGGAAGGAACATCATCTTCAGCATCCTACAGTGCACCAGTATCAGCCAAAGCAACACAGGCAGGACTTTTTTGCCATCTTTTATTGTCTGTAAATGTACTGATGCTCAGAAACCAGCATCCCTGTGAAATTCCAACGACTACTGTTGCTTACTGCTTTGACTCTTCTCATTCACTTCCTGTTGTTTAATAAAGCTATTAGTTACAAACTGATGGAAGCCTTTCACAACATCCTGATGCTTCCTCATTCAGGCATGACAAAGTTTCATGGTAGCATGGGTGTAACACAAAAGACAACTATTATTGAGACAGTGTTGCAAAATTGTTTGATGCTAATGATTGCTCGTCTCTCTACTTTCATTTTTGTACCTGCAGCTATAATAACAGTTGTTCATGCAGCTGATGATGTAAAGTGGACATTTAAAAATGCAATGATGCATTTACAATCAACTTCCACCAGTGCCACCTATGTGCCCCTAGAAGGTTTTCTTTTTCCTTTCCTTTCCACTACTTATATTACAGCCCTGAAGCCCAAGGTAGGGTGGAGGTAGCCTGTCCTGTACCAATGAGGCCTGTTGGCTTTGGAGTTTTGGATGGATAATGCTTTGGGCCTTTGTCATTAGACGGCCCAGGCATAATGAGAGTTTTCTGCCACAATGCAAGTTCACCCTCCTTGAACTGCCACATGGTTGTGGATAGCAGATGTCGTGGAAGTGGCAATCCTGGTCATCTCTGGAGTATCCTGAGAGGAGACATCTTGGGGGCTGCATGTGTTTCCTCATCTGGGTGGCTGCCAACTGGCACTAGCTTGTCTCCTTGTGAGAAAAGAGCCCTACAATGTGGTTAAGTGAGGTCCCTCACTCTCCTGTTGCCTTGCCATTAGTGTTGAGCACCACTGGCTCCAGTGATGGAGCACAGATCAATGTGGATATCCAGCTGGACCTGGGACTGCATGGCACATGCCAACCTGACAAAAAGGCAGCCAAATACATACATGCTGGACATAGCACAGAACAGAAGGCATTAGTGAACTCCTCTAACCTTTGACAAATCTGCCTGCTGCACCTGAGCCTGTTTGTGCATTTGAATGAAGTATTTGATGGCTGACACGGTGAGATCTCTCCTGTCTGTGGCTGAGCATGTGCCTGATCTCCGATGGTCCAGAGTGTCAGTGACCTGGGCATTTCTTCCTTTGCTAACAGTGACATGCCAGTAGAATGTGCTCCTGCCTCTAACCCAGCTAATATAGCCATGAGATATCAGGATCTGAGCTGGTGGAGTATGTTGGAGACAGATGTTTCATCTGAGGCATCTACCTTTTCTTCCTCAGCACTGGAGGAGGAGCTCGTCTTTTCAGGATAGGGTCTGTGCAGATGCCACTGGAACTTGAAAAAACAAGACAGGAGATGAGTTACAAAATAGGGAAGAAGTTTGGGGATGTTAAGGATGCACTTAGAGTGCAGGTAATGGAAGATCAGTACAGCACTTGGCAGTGCATCTTACTCATTGCCAGGACAAGGATGTCTGATCATAACTACGAGTGGTCCCTATCCTCTCCTGCTCAGAAAAGAATTCTCTGCTATTGGGCTGAGGAAATATAAGAAGAAATGCCTTGTTTGAGCATGAAACACTTTTAATGGAGCATGGAACACTGAGACTGTTTGAGGCTGAAATGATTCTGCCTTTCTGGAGAGGAGACCTTGAATATTTGAAGCAGAGGAAGATACTGCAATGGAGGAAAAGAGCTGGACTATGACTTAGCATTGAATTGGTCCCAAGATATTGGGGCAGTGCCAGAGATCATAAATTCACAACATATATAAAACATTAGAATCTGGAGAAGTGGGTGTACTTAATGGGTATGTTTTAGAAGTAACACATATTTTAATGCAGACCCAATCATTTAACTCAGCAGTACTTTGTTCCATTTGTCCATGGGGGAGAACGATTTCTTCTACACCAAGGTTTAATTTTCTGGTAGGAAAATAAAATATCCAGTTAGGTTAAGAACAAAACATTCGATTGCATTGATGCGGGAACTACTGCCACATCTGGAATTTCCTTATATGTGCCCGATTGCTCAGTAGTTCATAGGTCAGGTGAAACAGCAGGGATGATTCTATTTGTATTTTATAGACGTAGTAGGGTTTGTAAGAGTTAAAGCCATTTTCTGTAATTTCACTGTTATGTGTGCCTTAATTACAGTTCTGAATTCCATGGTGAAGAAATATTACTAATAAGGACTAAACATTTCCCATTTTCTCATGAATAATATGATTATTTTATACATCTGCCAATATTTATTACCAAAACACAGAATTATAAATAATAAAAGAAACATGATGAATACTGAAGACATTGTAGCAATCAGTAGATCAGATTGTAACAGATTTTACAGCCCACATGAATTTTAATGCCTTTTTAAACATTATTTTTAAATGCCACCAGTAAAGGATTGTTGGTATCCATATAAGGTGATACCAACATCTATTGTAAAACACTACTTGTTGTGTTACACATTATATTAACACCAGTTGCCCAACTTCTTACTGTATTATGTGGTCTCTCAACATTTCCCATTGAAAATCAATAGGATCCACAGCCAAAAATCCTGTTATAATTTAGCAAAGTTTTTTATGTTGTAAATAATGCAGTTAAACATGATGAAATATAAAACTTAACATTAATATAGGAAATACCAAGCAAAAAGGAAGGCAGCTGTAGTTATTGTAGGTCAATTAGATCTAGGACATTTCTGCACAAGATCCTCAGGGTCCAATCATGTTCAGATAATTCATCAAAAGCCTTCCCTCCATCTTAAAATCAGAAGCAGGGATATTTGTTGATGATTGCTCAGTGTTCAGCATCATTTGCAACTCCTCAGAAACTGGAGTAGTCCATGTCCAAATGGACACGTTACGCTTGGGCTAATGAGTGACAAGTAAAATGTGCGTTAATAAAGTTTCAGGCAATAGCTTTCTCCAACAAGAGACAATCCAAACATCATCCTTGCCACTCAACGTCATTTCTATAACTAAATCCCCTACTAACAACATATGGGGGTTACGACTTACAAGAAACTAAACTGGACTAACCATCTAGAATAATCACAGAATCCCTACCATACGGAAGTAGGCAATACAACCCATTGAGTCCACACTGGCCTTCTGAACAGTGTTGCAACCAGACCCACCAGCGTACCCTATACCTGTAACCCTACTTTTTCAATGGCTAATTCACCTAACCTACATATCCCTGAACACTAGCATGGCCAATGTACCTAACCTGCACGGCTTTGGATTGTGGGAGGAAACTGGAGCACCCAGGGGAAATCCATGCAGACACGGGGAAAATGTGAAAACTCCACGCAGTCACCCAGTTCCCTAGTGCTGTGAGGCAGCTGTATTAACCACTGACCACCGTGCTACTTGAAATACGGTGGCAACAGAGCAGATCACAAGCTAGGGAATGTTGTAGTAAATAACTCACATACTGGATCCTCAAAGACTATCCATCATTTATAAGGCACAATTCATGAGTGCGATGGAAGAGTGTTCCTATAGCTTATGGTCCATCTGATGAATTTCAACATCTAGAAGGACAAGGGCAACAGATGTATGGATTGACTACTCTTCTGTGAAAGAGTGTGTTTTCAATAACACTCAAAAGATGTGATGCAATCCAGGTCAAAGCAGCCCAATATATTGCCACCCATCTAATACTTTCAGTATTCACTCCCTTTGCCACTGATGCAGTGTGTACTATCCACTAGATGCACAGCAAAAAAACTACGAAAGTTTCCAAACTCAAACAAAAAGCGAGCTCATAATTTGAGCAGGTAATAGAGAAGGCAATTAGAAAGTGGCCTTTATTTCAAAGTGAATGGAGAATAAAAATAGGAAACATTGGCTAAACCTATACTAGGCACTATTTAGACCACACATGGAATATTGTGAACAATTTTGGACTGCTTATCTAAAAGATAGACTGGTGTTAGAGGTGGTTCAGAGTTGGTTCACTAGATTGATCCAGGGTATGGCCTTATAAGGTGAGGTTAAATAGGTTGGGCCTGCACATATTTTAATTTGTGTGAACAAGAGTTCATTTTGTTGAAACATACAAGCTTCTTAAAGGACTGGACACATTTTTTGCAGAAAGGTTGTTTCCCTTTGTGGGAGAGTCTAGTCAGGTGGGCGGCACAGTGGCACAGTGGTAAGCACTGTTGCCTCACAGCGCCAGAGACCCAGGCTCAATTCCTGCCTCAGGCAACTGTCTGTGTGGTGTTTGCACATTCTCCCCGCATCTGCATGGGTTTCCTCTGGGTGCTCCGGTTTCCTCCCACAGTCCAAAAATGTGCAGGTTAGGTGAATTGGCCATGCTAAATTGCCCGTAGTGTTAGGTGAAGGGGTAAATGTAGGGGAATGGGTCTGGGTGGGTTGCTCTTTGGCGGGTTGATGTGGACTTGTTGGGCCGAAGGGCCTGTTTCCACACTGTAAGTAATCTAATAATCTCAAGTATGGGGTCACCCATTTATAACACAGACAAGGAGGAATTTCTTCTCCTACAGAGTAGATATTCTGTGGAATGTTTTATTGCAGAGGGTTGTAGAAGTTTAGTTATTAAGGATATTCATGGTTGAGATTTTTAATCAGTTAGAGAATTGAGGATTGTGGGGAAAGGCAGGAAAGTGGAGTTGAGGATTGACAGATCAGTCATGTTCACATGATCTACTTCTGTTCCTATATCTTATGGTCCATCTAATGAATTTCAACATCTGGAAGGACAAGGGCAACAGATGTAGGGCCACTATTAATAATTTTCTCTCGAAGCTACACACTATCGCAATTTGGAACTATATTGCTGTTTCTTCAGTATCATTGGGTCAAAAAAACCCTATAACTCCTTCCTTAAAGGCACTGTGAGTGTATCTATGCCATGTAATTGCTAAGGAAGGCAGCTCACTGCCATTTCTAAGGGTAGTTAGGTATTGGCAAAAAAAAATTGACTAAGCTAATGATGACCATATTCCATGAAGAATGAAAGAATCTCTGGAGCCCAGAAACAGGAGCAGATCACTTAGCAGTCAAGTCTATTCTACCAGTAAGTTAATGTTGTTCGAGATCTCAACATCTTCCATCCATTTTTGCTCCACATCCAATTAAACCAACATTAAATCATATCTATCTGAAACAGTTGTGAAAATTTTAACTTATCCAGCATCTACAAGATATTTTCATATTTGCAATACCCTTTGAAGGAAAATGTGCTTTCAGTCCACGTGGCCTTTTAATTTTTAAGACTCTGACCATTAGTCAACTCAATTAGAGGAAATAGTTACTTTGGACTGAATCTTACATTTTGTTAGCCTAGTTTAAGCTGCATCTGATTTTTTGGAAGGATTTTTGCCAAGAGGCCTCACATGTTTTCTCACACTATTAAATCAGGCTAACCAAATTAATTATTTACCCTAGTCCATTGGCATCTCATATTCAATTTCCACCCATCTTATCGCACACAAAACGCATAGGAACTGCGACTCAGTGGAGATCTGTCCAAAGATGAGCATCCTATGGACCTTAACAATCCTGTAAAGGTTGCTATCCATCTGGATAAGCATTGGGAGGCTGGCGTTTCCCCTCATCTGCAGCTTAGTGGCACAACAGCCATAAGGCCATGCTGTTAATGGCCCAAAGCTGACATGGCTGACATGCCTTTGCACATACAACTGCCTTCTCTTACCCTCATAACTGTTTGACCACCACACCACACATCTTACTTGTTCCTAACTGCATCCCATATGATGAACCTCTAAGTCAGTGTTACTCAATCCCCTCCATCCACTAGGCGGAGGTGGATACTGCAGATGCTAGAGATTAAGAATCAAGGTTACAGCGGTCCTGGAAAAGCACAGCAGGCCAGGCAGCATCCGAGGAGCAGGACATTCAACATGTCACGCAAAAGCCCTTCATCAGGAATCACTGTCCATTGTCAACCTGGCATCTTGCTGTTGCTGGCCAGTAGGAACCATCACATATAGGCAAATACTTGAACCACTTCAAACACAAGCATGAGCTTATATTGACAGAAATGAAAAGGTAACAGAAATGAAATCAACTGAAGCTGAACTATGCCCCCACATTGCCAACCAAATTTCAGCAGACGATTAAAAAATGTTACAGTCAATAATTGTTTGCTGCACCTAAATCTTATCTACGGGAACCAGGCATAAATGAGGTTTTGTCTCATGTCATGGACCACAACAGATCCCATCAAAATATATTAAGAACGTAGTCTAGACCCTAATTTTTCATATTTTAAAGGTAAATGTCAAGTGCTGTGTTCCAGATGGAATTCACTTGGTCAAAAATCTCAATGTTACTCAATTTATTCAAACACTGTAGTTAAAATACAACAAAAGAATGAAGAACTTGGAATAACTTAACTTCATTGAAAAATTTGGCAGAATAATATAAAAAGTAGCTACTACTAATTAACTGTTCCAAAAAAGCAACATCCCATAGATACACCCTTGGCAAGAAGACAAATTCAGAAAACAAATGGTCTCACAAAGAGTTCTCCAGTCTAAGAGGAAAGAACATCAAAAGACAAATCTGAGAGAAACTCAGAGAGAGAATGAGAGAGAGAGAGAGAGAGAGAGAGAGAGAGAGAGAGAGAGAATAGCAGTCAGGAGAGATTCACTGCCTTCCAACCCTGCCAAGACCTCAGCAACAACTGTTGAAAGTCCTGGAGCTGTGAGAGCTTGACCACAGCCACTCAGGCTGCTTCTAATGTTCCAACTTTCCTTTGAAAACACAAAGTTTCACAATTTGTTTATCTCCTCATAGACTGCTTGGTACCTGTCCTCAATCTCTCAGAAACCAGAGCAAAACACACCTCTTAAAGCCACAGCATCATCACACTGGTTTGTAACATCCATCATAATTGAGCTCTTTTATGGACAATGTCAATTTCCTCCATCCCAATGTCCTCATTCTCCTCCTTGGAAGATAATTTCTATCCCCTCCTCCAGTCCATCTGGACATTGCTCCACTATCAGCCCTAATTGTGCAGAGTACAGACCACCAAGTTTATGGGACACACTCTGTCCAGAGTATATTGGAGGTCACTGTGCAGCTGCATTTCAGGGTGTACAACAAAGAGATCCCACAAAGATATCTTGTTGCTCCCTGGAAGGAACGAATCATGTAAAGGTTTAGCAATACAACAACCTTCACAATGAGCAGAAGAAGACTGTCTCCCATTCCTGCAGATCTAGGTTCCATTCCAACATCTGGTACAGTTTCATCACAGAGCCCTGGGACATACAGATTCAGCATCTTGCTCAGGCCCAGGAAATACAGTAGGGTTAGTAAACGACTGAGCATTCTACTCATCTCAGCATCCTGCGGGGATTTGCATCTGCAACCTCTCCCTGAGCTGGGTGTTCCTCATCCACTTCTAGGGTCTGCTGCTGCTCCTGGGTTTGCCATTGGTCTTGTTCCATCTACTTCCATTTATTACTTCGTTAGGTAGGCAGCTACAGTGACCACCAGGCAGCAGTGCCCATTACTCTTACTGGAAGTGGGCCAAACTTAGATACAGAAGAAGCTCTCAGAACCATATTTAGTGCTGCAGCTTTCACATGTGGGCTGAGCAAAATCCTTCACACAATGAGATATGTGACAGTGGATAATGGGAGACATGTTCACAATTTGCCTCAGCATATGTAGTTACTTGATAAAGATGCTGTACTGACTGAGTGATCCAATATGTCAGCGAAAAGGGGCTGCCTGTGAGGCAACACTACCCTCCAATTTCCATACTCATATTAACACTGACCCTCACGCTGCATTCTGCACAGACAATCATTATGCTTATGTGATAGATCAGGAGGTGGAATTAATAGTGGTTTCTCTTCAGTCAGCACAGGCCTTTTGTACAGTCATTGCTGATCACTGCAACATGATTGAGGTGCCAAGTTGCACTTGTCGCCCAATTCTGTCACACAATGGACCATAGGCCATGTCATGCAGACCCCCATAAGATTCTGCTCTTCATGTCCATACAATCAAAACCTTATACCATTTTAAACAGTTTAATTGACTCAAACCTTCAAAATGACCAGGGTATACAACTACTATTTATTCAAAATCAGAAACTGCTGGCAAAACTCAGCAGATCTGGTAGTATCTGTGGAGAGGAAGCAGAGTTTAAGTTTTGGATTCAATGACCCTTCTTCAGAATGTTTTCAGCACTTTCTGATTTTGTTTCTGATTTCCAGCATCCACAGTTCTTTGTTTTTTTTAAATTATTTATTCAACCGCCTTATAATTTAATCCTTTGAGGCCTGCTCTCTTCCTACCTGTCTGAAACATGGTGCCCAAAATTAAGACCCAAAATAATTCATTCATTTACAATTATTCCCAGGTTACTTTTTTAGTGTTTAATGTGACAAATGTCAATCACAAACCAACATTTTAAATGTTAATGTAGTCCTTTTAGGTCTGACTTGAAGCAGTAAAGCATCATTTTGGAGAGAGTATTACTAATTCCCTGATGACCATGATGTAGACTTCATTTAATTTCTTTGTAGTTTTAAGTAGTACATTTTAATAAATAATTAAGTTTCTCTTTAACTCCTTCTCACTCAGAAATGTCAAGAATCAAATTACTTTCAAACTAGCGAGACAGAAGATTTGGTTGCTTTGGAAATCGTTAAAATATCTTTCACCCAATCTGCAATATTTGAGAGTTAAAAATACAGCCAATATTTTCCAAGGCTGCAAACTATATCCATTCATATTCTTGGTTTACATAATAAGTATGCTTGTCAGCAGTCTTGTAGTTATAAAGAGTAATTTTAGGATGTAAGGGTACATTTCACTCTTCACAGTAGACCTAGTTTTGCCTTAGGCACTGTAGATAATGAACTGTTTGGGATCAGCAAGGAAACACTTGTGTTTTTACAAAACTTTGTATACTTCCTTTCCTAGTTAAATTAATGCTATCTACAACAGTAACAAAGAATTGTGTTGCCTCAGCCCACCTTTCAAGTACACATGAGCAAATCTGAACCTATGTGGGATCAGCTGATATTTCCCGTTCTACCTAAGACTAGAAAAAATGTCAGGAACATTGTTCACTCTAGCAAACAAGGAACCGTGCTTCTTATCATTTTTTTAAAGGACTACATTAGTAAATAAGGACATGTCATTGTTTTGGAATGTGAAATCCACAAAGAGTGTCTCCCTCAGCCTAACAGTTCTACATTCAGCATTATAAAATGTTTTAAATGTCAAAGGCAAAGCACCACTTACACACTGCTATCCGTCATCAACACTAAGTCTCTGTAGCAGACTGACGTTAGCCTGAGTACATGTTCTACCCTCAGTGAGTGACACATCTAATTTATTAACGCTGTTCTACTTAATTTACTCCATTCTCTCGACCTGTAACAAATACAAGTTTCTCAAAAAACTCAACTTAACATTCTTAACTAAAGGACAAACAGTAAGGTTTCTACAAAAAATAATCAGCTACCTAATGTCTGGAACAAGCTTGAGCTCTGTAATATGATCCTTACATGAACCATAATCTCCTGTTTATTTCCCCTAATGAGGCAGGAGTTAAAACAGTTGACCTGATCAGATTCAGATGGCAGCCCTAAAGGAGTGAGCCCCCTGCTGCATTTTGGGTCCGACACCCTTTGTTACCTCCAAGTGAGCTGAGACCAGGCTGTGAACCATGTAAATAGGAGGTTTCCAGGTTAATGAAAAGCCATAACTTCATCCCACTGCTGCTGCGGACTTCACTCCAAGTTTAGAACAATCTTTCCACAACCTACTATTAATGCATAACAAATGTGTTTGAGAAATGAAATGAGTTTTGTGATAATATATTTTTGATTAAATGGAGAACTTAAAATGCCATGGCTTCATGTTAAAAATATATTATCTTAACATTCAATAGAGTCAAATGTCAATGACAAAATCAAACCAAAATGGCTTGTAATCTCAAAGTTTAAGTTCCTAACAATTGTAATTAAACTTAGTCTTGCAACCCTATGATAGAAATAATGTAGAGATTAAATTATGGAATTCAAGATTTAATTCAATCTTCAAATTCAATTTCAAATGCAAAATAATCTCCAAATATATTCATGGTAGCAGTCCTTCTATTTTTAACTTACATAAATGTGTCAAAGTTTCTTAATACATCAATGCCAGAATACTATCCTTTTGGATGTAACGTGAAATAACCTATGTGCTGGACTGAAAGCAAAATGCAACACAATAGAAAGTGAGAATTTCAAATGTTCCTTTTTCAACTGAAACTGATTTAACTTGGAAACCAAACTCTTTTTCATGTATGCTGGCAAATTGCATTAATTTAAGAATACCAGCCTTAGCATTCCCATATTATGTTACAGTGTCTTTCATTCAACTGCTGTTTTCTGCTGTACTCAATTACAAGTCAAGAATGAAAAATATGATGTGATGTGAATCTGTGGTCAGGTCATTCATATGCTGCACTACCATATAAACTATAACCAGAATCTGTTTGAACAAGTCAAGAAGTTGGAATGAAATGAGTTAATGTACAAGAAATGGTTGAACAGCTTCTCAGCTTAATGATCAAACAGGATTGAATGATTTAATGTGTATGATAATATGCAGCAAAGTTCACATTTTGTTTTAACGTCTGATCAAAATATGGGACAGAATTGCCTCATGCTTTCCCTAATCCATTAATCTGCCCTCTCACTGCCAATCCCTAATGCTCTTCACAACCCCAACTCAGCACTGGTACTAAGAGAAAGGAAAATTTTGTTCTGATTAAAGCATGTAGAATACAGTAGATCTGAATCATATACTCTTTCTGCATCAGTTTGCAAGTAAACTACAGGTTGTCAATGGGAATAGTTAAACAAGACTCATTTGTTTGGCTTGCTAAATCCCTGAAGTAAAACCAGTTTGAAAAGTTACTTTTTTTAAAAAAAAGAAGGAAGTAAACAACATAGCTATAGAGATTCTAGACAGTAAACACAGCAATAAATTGTAAATTGAAATCCAAACTCAAAAATAATTACAAGAATGTAATTCTATTAGCTGTTTTAGCCCTGATAGGACTTCTTTGATATTTGTCTCCTTTAAAAGGAATGGCTCATGTTTTTTCACAGAATGAAAGATTATCAGTTTGCCAAGTTATCTCCATTGCAGAATGACATTAAAATACCAATTACACAGGCAAGCTCTGACATTTTAAATCACCAGTTGACAGCCCGCATTCTGGATGACTTCCAGTATCAATAAAACTTGCTCAAGCAAAGCCTTACCTGGTTTTCACCACGTCGAGGGGATGCATCAGACAAATTTCCACAAGACCTAAACAGGTGAAGAAAAGAAACATCCAGTAAATATTAGCACAAATGATGGTTATGCTTCACTGCAGGAATGTGAAAATTACTATTGTATGAAAGATTAAATATGATAACTGAGGCAAGATGGAGCAACTAAATAGGACAAAAAAAAGTGCGTGGAAGAAAATAACTCAGTAATTTTATATTAATTCAGTATATGCATCTAAACCACTAGTATGACTCATTGAATAATTATTTTCACCACATTTTGGAATATAGTAATACCAAGCCCATTTTGAGATTAATTGGGGTTGGACCAAACCATCTGCTATGTATAAGTTTATTTTGACTAAAACAAAATTATATTAGTAACTCACTTTAAACATTCCTTATCACAACAAGAGTAGTGCATTCAGTCTGGACAAGACTTCAAAAGTGATACAAAGGTTACGTGAGCAGAAAGGATTTACAAGAATAGTTCCAAGTGTTGGATTTTACCTACAAGGTTAGATTGTGAAAGCTAACCAGGAGCATAGGAGTTTCAGAATTCGAACATAAGAACCTAGAAACAGGAATAGGTCATTTAAATTATTCAGGCTACTTTTCCAATCAGTAACATCATGATTGTTCCCACCTCCAAGTGGAGGGCCATAACTCCACTTTTCTGCCCATAACTCAACTCCGTTGGAGTTCAAAATTCAGTCTAGCCAGTCTTGATTATATTTATTGGTCCAAACTCCATTGTCCTTGAAGGAAGAGAATTCCAAAGATTTAAAGTGATCTGAGAGAAGAAATTTCTCCTTATCCTCATTGTAAATGGGAGACCCTTCATTTTTAAAATGTGGTCTCTAGTTCTCAATTTCCTTATGAGGAGAAACATCCTCTCAGCACTCAAATTGTCAAAATGCCTCAGAACCTTATAAGTAATAACTTCACCTCCTAATCTTTTAAATCCCAAGGATTTTAGGTCTAACCTGCCCAATCTTTCTTATAAGCCAACACCATCATTTCAAGATTCAGACTCGTGAACCTTCTCAGGACTGCCTCCAATATGAGCATTTCCAGAAACAATTTGCACCCATGTTCCTAATACCCCAGTTATTTCAGAAGCTATAACTTTTCTTACAAGTCTGTTGTGAGGCATTGTTTAGAATGTCCTATTTGAAATCCATACACATCATATCTACAGCATTATCCTCCTCAACTTTGTTTCTTGATCAAAAATCTCCATAAAGTTAGTCCAACATGATTTTCCCTTAAGAAATTCATGGAGCTCTTCCCAATTAATATTTTTCTATCAATATAGCTATTAATTCTATTTTGAACAATTGTTTCCAGTAATTTCCCCACCACTGAAATCAAACTGGTTGTAATTTCTAAGTTTATCTTTACAACCTTTTTTGTTTAAGGGAATAAACTTATAATTCTCTTCCACTCCACCCCAAGTTTAGGGAAGGTTGAAAGATTATTCCCAATGCCTCTGCAATTTCTACGCTTGATTCCTTCAATATTTTTGAACGCATCTTATCTGATCTCAGTGCTTTATCGATGTTAAGTACCAATGCCTCTCCAATACCATCGTTTAAATCGGTCCGGTGTCCAAGTTTCCTCCTCTGTCACCATGGACTGTGCAGCATCTCCTCCCTTAGAACAGACAAATGTGAATTATTCATTCAACACATCTCAGCTAAGTCCATTGCCTCTACTGCTTCTATAGCTTCTTGTCTTGTAACCTATTTCCCCAAAGCACATCTGCCAAAGTGGTCTTTCATACTCCTGTACAAGGTCACGGCTGTTGAAGGCAAAGTAAATAAATAAAATGATACTAGATGGTACTGGAACTAAGGGACACAGATTTGATGCTTTAGGCAATTGATGGAAGGATAAGTGAAGAACATTTTATGCAGTGAATGCAACAACCGGGAACTTGCTGCCTATGAGGTGGTAGGAAATAGAGATGAGGAATAATTTCAAAAGGAAATTGGATGGGCACTTAAGAGAAATAACTTTACAGGGCAAGTGAATTAGAACACAGAAATAAGACCGATTGGATTACTCTTCAGATTTTGAAGGCTGAACAGTCTCCTTCAGTGCCATAATTACTGTGACATATGAATCTACTCTTTTAAATATTCAAAGGACTTTTGGGACCTATGTGGCCCACTTTAAGGTTATAAATACAAAATCACTTGACATACTGTGCAGCATTACCAACTGGATCAGCAATATACTAAAGGCAGTGATGGATGGATAGAATCCAGTGCTGATTTATAAAACTTTCAGAAAACATATTTTTATGTTATATATACTGACAGAAAAGTAATCTTCAGTATTGTTTAGCATGTTGTCAGCAAGACATTTGCAAAACAACAGTTTGTCTTTATACAGTATCTTTAATGTAGAAAACTTCTCATGAAACACTTCACATTGGAAAGGAGTGGTCAGAAGCCTGGTCAAAGAAATGACATTTTTTCATAAAGGACAAAGTGTGGTTGCAAAGTAGACGGGTTTAGGGAGGAAGTGCTGAAGAAAATAAAAGTGACTGTGAAAGACGGTGACACTAAAGGTGGAACAAAAAGAGGAGGAAGGCACAGGAGGTCAGACTTAAGGTACAAGAGAGTTTGACACATTGTAGGTTTTATGAAGATGAGCAGTGATGAAATTCAAATATGACCAAGAATTTTGAGTTTGAAATGGTAGGGATAAAATTGGTTAGCATTTAAAGGTATATAAGTTAATTTTTGACAGCCAGCATAAATTTGTTAAAGACAAATTACATTAACAGATTACAAATTTACTGGGGGAGCAGGAGGGAATGTTGCCGAGATATCCCTGAGGCAATAGCATCATATCACTGCTTCTTAGACGTTTAAAATGATCATGTTTAAGTGGCATTCAAAACTCTATCTCATCCAAAACCAAACCTCTTTTAGTTGTCTTGTTGTGCAGCACAAAACAAATAACCACAATATGAGACATCATAGCAGGCTTGTACTGAAGGGCACCATCTCATTTGCAAAAGCATCAGGAAACCATCTTGAAGATGTCAACAGTTTTCAAAGTTTGTGATAAGATTTGTGGCTCGGGTGCTCGTTGTTGTGGTTCTGTTCGCCGAGTTGGGAATTTGTGTTGCAGATGTTTCGTCCCCTGTCTAGGTGACATCCTCAGTGCTTGGGAGCCTCCTGTGAAGCGCTTCTGTGATCTTTCCTCCGGCATTTGTAGTGGTTTGAATCTGCCGCTTCCGGTTGTCAATTCCAGCTGTCCGCTGCAGTGGTCAGTATATTGGGTCCAGGTCGATGTGCTTATTGATTGAAGCTGTGGATGAGTGCCATGCCTCTAGGAATTCCCTGGCTGTTCTCTGTTTGGCTTGACCTATAATAGTACTGTTATCCCAGTCAAATTCATGTTGCTTGTCATCTGCGAGTGTGGCTACTAAGGATAGCTGGTCGTGTCGTTTCGTGGCTAATTGGTGTTCATGGATGCGGATCATTAGCTATCTTCCTGTTTGCCCTATGTAGTGTTTTGTGCAGTCCTTGCATGGGATTTTGTACACTACATTGGTTTTGCTCATGCTGGGTATTGGATCCTTCGTTCTGGTGAGTTGTTGTCTGAGAGTGGCTGTTGGTTTGTGTGCTGTTATGAGTCCTAGTGGTCGCAGTAGTCTGGCTGTCAGTTCGGAAATGCTCTTGATGTGTATGGTAGTGTGGCTAGTCCTTTGGGCTGCTGCATGTCCTCATTCCGTTGTCTTTCCCTTAGGCATCTGTTGATGAGATTGCGTGGGTATCCGTTTTTGGCGAATACATTGTATAGGTGTTAAGACCATAAGACCATAAGACATAGGAGTGGAAGTAAGGCCATTCGGCCCATCAAGTCCACTCCGCCATTCAATCATGGCTGATGGGCATTTCAACTCCACTTACCCGCATTCTCCCTGTAGCCCTTAATTCCTTGTAACATCAAGAATTTATCAATTTCTGCTTTGAAGATATTTAGCGTCCCAGCCTCCACTACACTCTGCGGCAATGAATTCCACAGGCCCACCACTCTCTAGCTGAAGAAATGTCTCCGCATTTCTGTTCTAAGTTTATCCCCTCTAATTATAAGGCTGTGTCCACAGGTCCAAGTCTCCTCGCCTAACGGAAACAATTTTCCAGCGTCCACCCTCTCCAAGCCATGTATTATCTTGTAAGTTTCTATTAGATCTCCCCTTAATCTTCTAAACTCCAATTAATACAATCCCAGAATCCTCAATCGTTCCTCATATGTTAGACCTACCATTCCAGGGATCTTCTTCCTCTTTTTGCAGTTCTGGTATATTGCAGCACTGTGACCACTAGGACTCATAACAGCACACAAACCAACAGCCACTCTCAGACAACAACTCACCAGAACGAAGGACCCGATTCCCAGCATGAGCAAAACCAATGTAGTGTACAAAATCCCATGCAAGGACTGCACAAAACACCACATTGGACAAACAGGAAGACAGCTAACGATCCACATCCATGAACACCAACTAGCCACGAAACGACACGACCAGCTATCCTTAGTAGTCACACACGTAGATGACAAGCAACATGAATTTGACTGGGACAACAGTACTATTATAGGACAAGCCAAACAGAGAACAGCCAGGGAATTCCTAGAGGCATGGCACTCATCCACAGATTCAATCAATAAGCACATTGTCCTGGACCCAATATACCGACCACTGCAGCGGACAGCTGGAACTGACAACCAGAAGCGGCAGATTCAAACCACGACAAATGCCAGAGGAAAGATCACAGAAGTGCTTCGCAGGAGGCTCCCAAGCACTGAGGATGTCACCCAGACAGGGGACGAAACGTCTGCAACACAAATTCCCAGCTCGGCGAACAGAACCATGTCAACAGTTTGTTCAATGCAGGTTCATGTAATTAGATTACTTTGGTTTTAGCATCTCTCAGCTTCTGTGACCACATACCACAGGAGATGTCAGGAGATATCTCTTCAGTGGATAACTTTTATTCCCCACCAGCCACTCAAAGAGTTTGGATGGTGTTCTGAGGAGATGTGGTACATTAAATTCTCCAAGAATAAAGGCATCATTACAACATTGCCAAGAATTTGCACTCAGCTTTGCAAAATGCACTTGCTGTGGTTGCAAACCAGCTGTACAAGCAATGAATGGAAGCCTTTTCTTTTCTGAAATATGGTTGGCACATCAGTTGTTATCTTGATCAGTTGGCACAACATCCAGAACATGAGGGAGAACATTGCTCGTGATTTCTCTGCTTACACTGTCCCATCTATCTCAAAGTTAGTGTTCTTCCCCATTTGGATAGCGTGATGATTCATTAGCTATGAGATTCCACCCACTCTTCAATGGAATGACCTGACTACATAAGACTTAAGTGCCTCAGTGACACTTAGAGCTTCATAAAAGAGGCTGTTGTGGAGAGCAATGATGCATCAGGTCATTATGGACCAAAGAACAAATACCCAAAACCAACAACAGTTTCCTAAACTCGGCCATTTGAAGGTAACTGACACTGTACTGATACAGCCAATGTTTTGGGTAGCACCCTTGTCCCCTTGTCACCCCTTGCTCCACTCCTCTAGCCTCCTCTTGACCAACAGGATGCATATGTCAAAGTTCCTCCTCACTATTCAGTGCAATGTCAGTGTTGCCTGCTCTCATTTCAATTTATTCATCTTTGACTTTTTGGTTCACCAGGACTTTCTGTAGCTATCTCTGATGCCCAAGTGATTCCAAAAGTCTCACAGACCTCTTGAGAGTCTAACCATTCACTGCTCACAAAACCAAGCTTCTCATCACCAGGAATGATAGTTCAGTGCCACTGAGCAGCTGGGTTTATCTGCCATCTCTTACAACAGTTGACCATTAGCACTCATGACTCCCTGCTCTTTATACGACATCCATTCTATAATGTGTCCCAGACCTTCAATTTTCCCCCATACGATGAGATGAAACTGCTGCTCTAAATACTGTTAATAAGCTCCACAACAAGCGTAATAATCTGTTAATTGGAGACATGCGGATTGCCGGCTCCTGCCCTCCCTTTGAAAATCTCAGCACGTTTTGGGGGCATTGGGATCCACAGACTTTCAAAGTATGCTCACACCCAATCTGAAACTCATCAGCTTTTGAAAAATCTAGCCAATAATGCAACAGGACCTCCAGCCTATTTGTGAAGAATACGCTATAATTTGTATACTACGGTAGTTTAGGATATTTTTTCGAGCTTTCATCTCTACATTGAACAATATCTTCTATTGTTGCTGGCTGTTCTTTATCTGAGTACTTACTTAGGAAACCAAGTTTGACAAAATCAAATCAAATGAAAGTAAGACAGCCCCTTAGGGAAACTCTAAATTAAATCAAAATTAGAGAAATTTAAATCAGTACATGTCTTTAATCAATCTGTTCAGACATATTATGACACATCTCTGCTTTAGGTTGGACTTAAACAAGGACCTTCACGATAAGAGACAGGGATATTATCACTGCACCATAATATTCCCCCCACCCCTACATTGTGTTTGAGAAAGCAAAACTAAAAATTTAACTGAATTAAAAAGCACTCAAAGAGCTGCTTAAGTGCTGGAGTTAAAAAGAATTTGGAGGAGCGATAAACTTAAAATGTAATAGGTGGGATATGCCCATCATCACAACGCCACCATCCTCAACTCCCATGCCCAATCAGTGCCCAACATTTTCGAAAAGTTTCTAGTATGTCGTCAGACACCACACACTCCCTCTCCAAGGACACGCAGGCATACACATAACCATGAAAGAGAAGCAGGGAATTACGACCCCTCTGCCTGGACCTGTTAATGGCTACCTTAGTCAGGCTCATAAGCAGACTTTGTCATGAGGTTCCCTGACCTGTCTGCACCCCCACACAATGGGTGCACAAAGATCAGTTACGTGGGGGCTGAAGTGCAAACAAAAATTTAACTATTCCAATCTCCTATAACCAATGCACATTAAGTTCACAGTATCATTGAATATGCAGTTATACTACTATAAGACCATGAGAAATAGGAGCAACTTGGCTCCCTGAATCTGCTCTACCATTAATAGGGTCATGGCTGATCCAACATTCCTCCAACATTCCAACATTTCCTGCCCCATGCCCATAAATCTTGATATCCTTACTCATCAAGAATCTATCTATTTCAGCTTTAAATATAAACAAGGATTTTGTCCTCACAGCTTTCTGTAGAAAGGAGTTCCAAAGACTCTCAACTTTCTGAGAGAAGGAATTCCTCTATCTCAGTCTAAATCGGTGCCACTTTATTCTGAGACTATGTGTGGCAGTTGGCTCAGGTGTCCATGAACCACCTACGTCTATGGTTTTAAGGGATTGCCCTATATAACACCCTTTATCCCAGGTCCTGATTGCAAGTGAGAGGACTCCTGCATGGAAAGCCCTCACTCACGGTAGAAAGCTTGCTAACTTAACATGGAGCTATACTCATGCAACAGAAGGTGCAACTCTTGTCTTTGAAAGGCTTAGTGAGAAGGTAAAACGCAGTGAATGAATCAACAACACAGTGAGAGAATCTCTGTGTTAATAGGATGTGCTGCTACAGGTGTTAGCAACAAAGAGTGTTATATCCAGATACGAGACGAGATTCCCAAATTTATTCTAGGTCTAGATGGGATACCCAAACTTTTAAGCTCCCAGATGAACAGGCAGAAACTGGCTCCCATTCTTTATTAACTGACCACCTCAGTTGGTTGCAACATGGAATCATTTTAAAATAATCCATTCCTTTGTGAATTTGTTTCTGCCAAAACTCAAATGAACTTCTTGATTTAAAAAGCAGCCAATCTAACCCGGCTTTTCTTTTCATTAACAAAGATTGAGTTCATTAATTACTGAATGCAAAAAAAATTAGTAATGCAACACAACTACACAAAGATTAAAAATAATAGGTGAGGCTAAGAGGATAAAAGTTAAAATACAAAATCACCCCAGTCTCTGAATTATTCTCTAAAATTGAATTATTGAACATTGCAGACACTAGTTACTGATAGTATAGATAGAGGTCATTAAAGAGCTGATTTCATGATCTCAAGTTTTGTAGAGAGAGTCTAGCCATCACACTGGCATTATCATCCCTGAATCCACTATTACCAATAACTAGGGGGTGCCATTCACCAGAAACTGAACTAAATCAGCCATATAAATGCTGTGGTTACAACAGCAGATTATAGGTTGGAAATTCTGCTTGACTAATCTAACTCCAGTCTCCTCAAGACTTGCCCATCATCTACAAAGCACAGGTCAGGAGTGTGACATGCACTCTCCACTTGCATTGATGAGTATAGCTTCAACAACAAACATGAAGCTTAACACCATTTTGGACAAAATACACTACCTGATTTTCAGCATGAACATCTTCAGCATGTATTCCCTTCACCACCAACACAGAGTGGCAGCAGAGTGCACCATTTACATGAGGACGGCCAAGGTTCCAATGCTCGTTAGAAAGCAATCCCATGGTTTCTACCATTGAGAAAGACAAGGATACATAGGAACAGCACACTTGCAAGTTCCTCTTCAAAACACACACCATCCTGAACTATATCAGTATTCCTTCACTGCTACAGGGTCAAAAAATCCTGGTATTTCTTTATGAACAAAACTGTGGTATAGCTAAATGACATGGATTGCAGAAGTTAAAGAAGGCAGCTCACTACCACCTTCTCAAGGCCAATTATAAGGGGCAATAAATGTTAGTCTGGCCAGCAAATCCCACATTCTACAAATGAATTTTAAGAAACACAAAAAAAATTAGTTCTATTGTCATTCCCTGCATTTTGGCACATTAAATTTAATGAAGATTAACTTGTCTCCTATCCTACTGTTCTCAATACTGGCTGCCATTTTCCCTCAGTTAGGTTTTAATAAGGGAAATAAAATCTAACATATTCTTTAGTTTCCCTTTTTTACTTCTGTTTAAATGGCACTATCATACTCCGAATATTCAATTTAAGTTATTACAAGCTCCTGGTTCAAGAAATTCACTTTAATCCCAATTCAGGATGACAGGCTTAAAAGTAATTCCATCAAACACTCCTAAATCTAAATTCACAATCATCAGGAGTAGCATTACAAAATGGCTTGGCTGCCAGACTGCAATTTGCATGTTACCAACTCAGCACAAGTTCTGTAAGTTACTGTATGTTATTCACACAAGGCTATTAACAGCGAATGATAAGCTGTGTGGTCCAGATGACTATGTACAATCCAGCTGAGGGAGTCATGTGCAATACTATTGGATTTTTAACACAAAAGTAGTACATTTTTTATTTGAAGTGATTAAAAGTCAAAGTAGTAATTTCAAATTAATACAGACTGATGACTATATGGCAAAATCATAAAATAAGTTTGTATTAATTAATTTGCAAATATAAAGTCATTTGTAAAATGTTTGTATGATGGTTTATTACAAAGCAATAAACTATAACTATCAGATCCAAAATGCAAACTATTTGAATACTGCTATTGTTGTACAGAACATAGTTATTATCTTGCACTGATCTGTATTATTAAAATGTCAACATTTCTGAACTCATAAAACAATTTCAGACTCACGAGTACAAAGAAGATAATAACAGCATACTGAATTTTATAGCAATATAGTATTAATGCCATGAAATACAATAAATTACATCAGCATTATCATAGGAGTAGATTAACTGATTATTGAAGGATACTATTCTTTCTTTATGACGTATTACATTAATTCTAATATAGTATAATTAATAAAAATTATTGACATTTACACTTTATAATTAGTTATAGGGATGCACAAAATTACTAAAGCCCAAACTACAATGATCAAGCTAGAGACAGTATTATTGCACACCTGAGGCCACTTTGGATATTGGTATTTGCCAATAAAACATGAAGAATAACAACGAAAGCAACATGACTAATTTCAATACAAAATGTTCGGAGAGCAAGAAAGTTCAATTGGGAATAAACTAGCATCCCTAAAGCATTAGAGCCAATTATACCCAATAAGATAGAGAGATCAGACTTACTCAAGTTACTGATTGAGCATTTCTGGTCCAAGTTCAGATTTGGATCAGATACAGAAGAATCAGAACCTGAAGCTGATCAGTGTATGCTACTCATGGTTGAATAGATAAGATTAAAGCTCAAGTTTAAGGGAAATAAACAAGTGAGAGGCATGAAAGCAGAACAATATGAGAGGGAAAGAGCTTTCCACAAAGTGGAGATGAAAATTGCAGCACAGTGAAAGTGAGACCTAAAATAACTTGAAGCAGCTAGGGACAATATAACTCTGCCAAATTTCCATGACACATAAACATGTGTTAAATATCTAAAACTCTCTACATTCATTCCAGAGTTTGAAGAGAGTAATGTATAATCCATTTTTTGCTACTTCTGAGAAGTTAGCAGATCAGCTATAATGGTCACAAAAAGTATGAAAGTGAAGGTACCTGATGAAGGAGCGGCACTCTGAAAGCTTGGGATTTCAAGTAAACCTGTTGGACTATAACCTGGTGTCATGTGACCTCTACATCACAAGAAGTATGTACCCTAGAGATACAGGCTCTGTTGCATGAAATGACCATGTGATTTCTGCTGTATCCTGAAATGTGGACCAGTTATGAACAGACTAAGGCTCCTATTCTCACTACCAGTAGGTTACTCCAGGATGCCTAACATCAACAATGTGAAATACTATGAGACATACCTATATACAATTTGAAAAACTGGCACAAATATCCTCCAATTGGTGGGTTTACACCTTTAAAATAGAATGCACTTGCAACAATATATAAAATCAACTGCTTGGTAAGTTTAAAAACTGCCTTCCCTCCAAGCAAAGGATGCACATGGAAAGTCAAAGGGTTACCCCAGTCAGGGCAGCAGGAATTATTACTGATAATTAATCTCTCTATAATTCTAGGAATTCAAACAACCCATCTTGAATCATGCCAAGAATATTTGGAGAGATAAAAGGGACAGAAGTAGGTCCAGGAGAAAGGAGGGTAGAGAAAACCAGGCAAACCAATCCATAACTTTTAAAACAAAGCTCTTAGCCAGAAAAGTCATGGGGAACGTTATAGCAGTCAATGTCTGACTTTATGGAAGTTGTAATTCTCTGTACATGCGCAGGAGGCAAAACAGATACTCATTGGAATTTTAAGCACAAGATCAAGTTGGCCCTCATGGTTTCCAAGGGGCCAGAGAAGATCAGCATTTTCTTACCCACCAGTGCGTTTTCATGCCCCATCTTATTTCTCCTCATTATTTCCTTAAGATTCCCTTGCACTTTCTATATCCCACTAGGGCCTCTACTTAACTTTCTCCCTTGTAACGGTTGATAAACAGCCCTTTTCCTTCTTAAGCAGTTTTGAATACTCCTAGATATCCAGGGTTCTCTGGCTTTAATGCTCCTACATTACACTCCAAAAGGGCCTGTACTCTTGTCAATTTCATTTTCAATGCTCCCACTGTTCTGGTGTCCATTTACCCAGAAGCAGCTGCTCCCAGTCTAGTTTGGCCAAACCCAGTCTTATTTTAATTAAATCTGCCTTCCCCCAATCCAAAACAATTTTTTTGCATAATAACTTTCTCCTTTTATATAACAAATGTAAAACAAACAGTTTTGCAGCCACTATCACCAAAATTCACGCCCAGAATTAGGTCCAGCATGACAATCTTGTTGGACATTCTGTATGTTGATATAAAAAGCTGTCCTGAATACATTTCAAGAAATCTGTCCCCTTTTTATTCTGGCTTAAGACAATTAACTTTGGGAACATTGAAATCTCCTAACATAATTACTTTATTATTGTTTTTACTTCGAATTGTTTTATTGTGAATTGTCTACATATCTGATCCTCTATTGCCCACTTATAATCTGAGGTCTGTAAGACACTCCCATTAGTGTAACTGTCCCCTTGATGAGTGCAAGACACAAAACTTTGTCAAAATATGCTTTTTACAGTAGTATTCAAGTTCTGCACTACTGAGCAACTATTCAAGTAGATTCCATGGATATCTGGTTTAGATATGGCGAGAACAGATGAATTAAATGTCAGGCTGAAATGTCAGGATCATCCTGAATACATAGATGAAAGTGGGTAATACAAATGCAGGAGATTAGAGGCAAGATTAGAGTGGTGCTGGAAAAGCACAGCTAGTCAGACAGCATCTGAGGAACAGGAAAATCGATGTTTCAGGCAAAAGCCCTTCATCACAAATGCTGAAGGGCTTACCACTACATTCTGAAAGCCAATTTGGAATAGGCAATAAATACTAGCCCAGCCAGTGATGTCCACAGTCCCAGAAATGAATAAAAGTATCATTTTGCTTCATTCTTTCATAGGATATGGGTATAGCTACCAAGGCTAGAATTTGTTCCTCGTTCTTAATTTCATTTGAAATCAATGGCTTGTTAGGTAATTTCAGAGGACAGCTAAGGTCAGTTGCACTTTTGGATCTGGAGACACACACAGACCAGACCAGGTAAGGATGGCACATTTCCTTCCCTAAAAGTCCATCACGAATCAGATGGGCTTTCGTTACAATCACTGGTAGTTTCATAAGCATTCTGAAGCTAGCTTTCAATTTCTGATTTATCAGTTGGATTTAATTCCAGCAGCTACCATGGTGAGACTTGAAATTCTGACACCATGGTATTAGTCTGGGCCTATGGGTTGCTAGTCCAGTGGCATCACCACAATGCTACCTTCACCTCCATTAAAACATAAAGTATGGAAGGCGACAACCAGTGTCCCTGGTCTCTGCCACAAACTCCATTCTCCTATCACCAGCTGTATCCCATCTCCTTGACGACTGTCTGGGGATAAACTAAACTGCTCACAACATTAACCCTAAGATAAATTTTTCAACCATATATCCGCTATCTCGAAGAGTAACTACTTCCAACTTTGTAGCATCACCTGGTTTTGCCTCTCAGCTCACCTGGTGGTAAAACCCTTTTTCTATAACTTTGTCACCTCCAGACATAGTGACTTGGTGTACTTCTCCCATATTCCCAGAGGGAAAAAAAGTTAAAAAATACTGAGAAATAAATGTACTTGTCATAGTGATCTTCCATTTTGAAGAGTGCAAGATGAACTAATCCAGTGATCACTCATTCATTCACCTTTTTTTTTCTGGTTTTCCCTTCTGTAATCTGTAAACTCGAGACTGTAGAAAAATCTGCTGGCTATATTTTAACATGTACCTAACCTGCTTGCCTGTTAACCTAGCTAAGCGATGTCTCAATGCTAAAAATCTCATCCTTGATTTGAAATCTCTCCATGCTCTGGCCTCACCCTATCTCTGTAATTTCTTGAAGGCCTCCAACCCTCTGAGATATCTGGACTTTGCTGACTCTGGCCCTTTGTCCTTCTTGGATTGTTTTGTTGCAGCATGATAGCCAGGCTATTAGTTGCTTATACCCTTGGCTTTAGACTTTGTTTCCTCCTAGACCTCTCTGCTTCTAATTACTTCCTCTATTATGATGTTTCTTAAAATCTACCTCTTTGACCAAACTTTGCCATCTTCCCTATTATCTCTTCTCTGGTCTAACCTCATATTTGTTTTTTAATGTCTCCGTGAAACACTGGGGAATGCTTTATTACAGTCAAAAAATGTGGCGCTAGAAAAGCACGGCAGATCAGGCAGCATCTGAGGAGCTGGAGAATCGCTGTTTCGGGTATAAGCCCTTCATCAGGAATGTTGTGGGGGGAGGGGGGGAAAGGGAGCTGAAAGATAAATAGGAGGGTGGTGGTAGTGGTGGGGGTGAGGCAGCTAGGAGGGTGATACATAAATGCAGGTGGGATGGGTTGATGATGATAGGTTGGAGTGGAGGGTGGGGCAGATAGGTGGGAAGGAAGATGGACAGGTAGGACAGTTCAAGAGGACAGTGCTGAGTTGGAGGGTTGGATCTAGAATGAGATGGGGGAGGGGAGATAAGGAAACTGGTGAAATTGATGTTGATGCCATGTGGTGGGAGAGTCCAAAGGCAGAAGATGAGGTGTTCTTCCTCCAGGCGTTGGGCATCTTGGATTTGGTAGTGGAGGAGGCCCAGGACTCGCATGTCCCTGGCAGAGTGGGAGGCGATGGTGAAGTGGTCAGCCGCAGGGAGGTAGGGCTGTTTGGTGCGCGTGTCCCAGAGATGCTCCCTGAAACATTCCCTGCAAGTTGGCATCCTGTCGCCCCAATGTAGAGGAGACCACATTGAGAGCAACGGACAAAGTAGGTGAGGTGTTTGGATGTGCATGAAAATCTCTGCCAGATGTGGAAGGAGCCTTTGGGGCCTTGGACAGAGGTAATGTCTGCATGTTTTACACCTCTTGTGGCAGCAAGAGAAGGTGCCTGGAGTAGAGGGTGGGTTGGTGGGTGGTGTGTGGACCTATTGAGGGAGTCGCAGATGGAATGGTCTCTCTGCTGCCATCTTGCAACATGAAGTGCATTGTTTCATTCCTACCTTTCTCACTAATATTTAAAAATGTCGGAAATTTTGAAATTTTGTGTCATTAACAAGCTAAAAGAGCTGTGGTGTAAAGGTACAATGCTGAATTCATTAAATATATTGCATCTGTGCCGATGATGTAGTTCAAACTAAACATTGTAGCTGGGTTTGCCTGTGCTGCTGGGAGGAAATTAAACTAGTTTGCTGGAGAACACACTCAGAATTATTAAAATAGAGACACTGCATACTTTAGTCAAGGTAGAGGCAGTTCAGCCATATTAAGTTTCAAGGGAGTAATGTGAGACTGATGGCCTCTCCTCTAACGCTAGGAATATTATAGGTAAAGTGAGTGGATTGACACATGGAATTGGGATGTTGTTATCACCTCAGAGTCACAGATTAAAGGGGGCAGGACTGGCAACTCAACATTTTGGGGTATAGGATGTTCAAGTAGGATGGGGAAGTATTAAAAAGGAAATGGTGTTACAATATTAATTGAGAGACAGTTACAATTGTAAAGAGATTTATATTGGAAGGGTCTTCAATTTAGGCGTTGTAGGTAGATTTTAGAAATAATAGAGGATAGTCACACTGCTGGGAGTGTTTTATAGACCTTCAAATAGTAAGTGAGCAACAGAGAAACAAATATGTGGACAACTCACAATAAAACAATTCACAGTAAGAACAGTAAGAGAGTAATTATATTAGGAGATTTCAACATCCCAAAAATTAATTGTGATAGTTCCTAGTATAAGGGGGACAGATTTCTTGAAATATATTCAGGACAGCTTTTCATATCAGCATATAGAAGGTCCAACAAGAGTGTATTTCTCGGGAGCAAATCCGGATAGGTGCTATTCAAATTACTTGACTGTGCAAAGAGCTATGCTAAAACTAATTTAAGATGGTCAGTTGGGTTCACAGTGGACTGCATGCTTTGAAAGCTACATTTATTAATACACAGGGCCGATTCTTTGCAGACAGAACAAACATGTAAATGCACTACACCTGTTATAACTCAACAAAAAAGGTGGCAGCCATTTGATGGTTCACTTCTCAGGACAACGTCTTGTCCAATAAGAGTCAGCGTGCCTGGTTTAACATTAAAACACCTTGGCCAGTAACTGTCAATCAGCATTAATGAATACTTTCTCCACATCAACGCCTTTACCAATCACAGTCTACTTGCCAAACAATCAGCATATTCCTCTCGTGTTATATAAATTTTGTTTTCCCCTTATCTGTATTCTTGCAAACTATCCTGATGCGTAAGATGTAATATTTTGACAAATATGTCTTTTTTCAGGAATAATTATTTGAGTCTGCATCATTTGGACTCATGGAGTGCACATAATGGTGTACCAATGGGAATGCTTCATTAAGTAAAGGTAAGAGAGTGTCATGGTTTTCATGGGGTTGAGGGTAGAGAAGGTGGAGATCAGGATGTGATCGGCAGCTGCAGAAATGTCATGATCAATGAAGGGCCAAAGGCTAGATAATGGCTAAAAGGCCAGAAACCACAGGGCAACATATCATCACTTTTACATTTAAATACTTGTGAAGGGCACAGTGAAGAAAGGAAAGGCAGCACGGTGGCACAGTGGTTAGCACTGCTGCCTCACAGTGCCAGAGACCTGGGTTCAATTCCCGACTCAGGTGACTGACTGTGTGGAGTTTGCACATTCTCCCCGTGTCTGCGTGGGTTTCCTCCGGGTGCTCCGGTTTCCTCCCACAGTCCAAAGATGTGCGGTTAGGTGAATTGGTCATACTAAATTGCCCGTAGTGTTAGGTAAAGGGGTAAATGTAGGGGAATGGGTGGGTTGCGGGTCGGTGTGGACTTGTTGGGCCAAAGGGCCTGTTTCCACACTGTAAGTAATCTAATCTAATCTAAAAAGTCACCAACTAGAATTCATATTTTAAAAGACGATTCCTGAAACAATCTATGAACCAAATCAATAAACACTCATAACCCAGATTATAAAATATTCCTGGTAGTTATACCATGGGTCACAGAAAGATTTTCAATTAATATTTGTAGGAATACTTCCGTTTTAGTATAAATATGTATATGAAAATAAAACTACATTTGCATAGGCAACATTTTCAAACTGTTTCAAGAAAATTCACATTGGAGTCATTCCTCATTTAACCATTGTGGCAGTTGCACAAAGATCTAGTACATTCTTCAGAATGCCAGCCTGAAAAATGGAATGTACAATACTTGGTCTCAGTCAAAAATGTTTTAGCTGTCAAAAACTATTAAGTTTCAGGCAACCCAAAGAACATTTTCACCAAGTTGATGGCTTTCCAGCAACAGACACTTAGTATCTTTGTGTGAGTTCCTGGGATCAGGCCATAGAGCACTATAACTGTGTTTTGGAAATTTTGGAGTCAAACATTGATAGAACTGCCAGACTTCACTGCTGATTTGCTTTACAGACATGAATTTCAGAAGGTGGTGTGAAATAAGCTCGTCGTTGCCAGAGCTGTCTCAAGAACAACTCGTGGTATTGCCGGCACTGGTGGAAGATGAAAGATCTGACAAAAACATAATTCGTCACGTTAAATCTGGAATTATACATCATGTTTGTTCCACAAGAGACCTTGATCATGAGGCATTCTGCCAAGTGTTTTGAGCTTATCTGCTCAGAACCTTCATAAAGAGAATCCATCACCTCTGTTTTTTGGGAAAATCTGAAGAGCACTTTTAGATTGGAGCATGGCTAATTGCATATTTTATTTATTTAAAAAAGCTTTTTATCCGCATTGATTGGTTAGGACTGCATCCTGCCAGCAAACATTTAATTCCAAATAACTACGTGCACTAGCAGCAGCTACAACCATAGCATTATATTGAAATTTGAGCAGAAATTGCACTGTTCCCCAAACAGCTTGTATTTTAATTGTAGAGTATGCAGCATTTCAGCTCACTTTAAAATGTGGCCAAGGCGAGACTGTAGATAGCACTTCACTAACATTGTAAGCATCAGAAAATAGCAATTGGATTTAGCCAGTAAAACTTTGAGAAACTTTCAACATTTAGTAACATTTTAAAATATATTTATGTGTGCTTTTAAAGTTAAGCATGCTGGAACATGCTGATTACTGTGTTGTCTTAAATTGACACACTCACTTCCTGGTGGAAACAGGGCTGTAACATGGCAATGACTATAAAATAAAATAATTATAAGAAATATGCAGCTAATCTCATTAGTTTTAATGAGTGTACAACCTTGTGCATTGAATTCATTGAACAGAGTTTTCAGTATGAAGGATAACTCCAGGAAGAAACTCAAAAACTATATGATAGAGAGTAAATATACGGTTCCATAAATAATGCTTTTAAAGAGCAAAATGCAGATATGAATCAAATAAAATTTAATACAAAAAGCAAAATCATGCAAACTAAAAGTAATAAAGTTACATAATGTATAACATTTGTGGCAGGCTATAATTAATTTACCAGCTCACCTCATTATTGGCCTTGATCACTACTACCTTCACTATTGTAGCCTTAAGCACTCAGTTGCCCCTCATTGCCCCTACATGAAATGATCAATTCTCTTGCTCTAGGCTCCAGGCTGTTAGAAATATAGTTTAGATCAGGACTTGATGGCGGTGGTGGAGTCAAAAGATTGATTGACTGGATGAAGCTTGCTTTCAGTCACATGCTTTAATTGAAAGTGCAATTAATTCTAACAAAAACATTCTTTAGGTCAAGTCTTATGAATGCTTTCAATATAAAGAGTTGTCTCAATGAATTCACTGCTTCCTAAAGTGTAGTGTTTCAATTTACTTAAACATGCACTTTAAAATGGTCAGAAGGTTGCATACTCACATCTTTCACATTCACTTTTAACAAAGGTAAAATACAGCACTCTCATGGGAACATAGTATTAAACATACCTTCCAGTGTTTAGATGGAATGTATTAATGTTGCACAGATTAGAAGCATCAAATAACATTTTTTATTTGGTGGATGAGTGAAAAGGTTGTTCAATTGGTATCAATCTGTGTTGGTGATCCACAGGCAAATTCATTCAATCTGAGCGACATGGAGAATGTTTACCTATCACTTATGCTGAGTTAGTTGGCAATTTTGGGCTATAAAAGTAGATCAGCAATCTACTTCTGATACATTCAACCTGAAGTATGATTGTCAGCTCAGGAAAATATTAGGTTCAACCCTGATGGTCCTCAGTTGAATAGTGACCCGACACTGAGGAGTTGATTTTCAAACTAGGGTCAATATCTCTTTTAAATTCTCTAACAGGATGCGGGCATCGCTGGCTAGGCAGCATTTATTGCCCATCCCTAATTGCCCAGATGGCAATTGAGGGTCAACCACATTGCTGTGGGTCTGGAGTCACATGTAGGTCAGACCATGTAAGGGTTTGGAGATGCCGGTGTTGGACTGGGGTGTACAAAGTTAAAATCACACAACACTAGGTGATAGTCCAACAAGTTTAATTGGAAGCACTAGTTTTCGGAATGCTGTTCCTTCATCAGATAATGGAGCATCGCTCTGAAAGCTAGTGCTTCCAATTAAACCTATCAGGTAAGGATGGCAGTTTCCTTCCCTAAAGGTCGTGAGTGAATCAGATTTTTTTTCCAACAATTGGCAATGGATTAATAGTAGCCATTAGGCTCTTATTTCCAGATATTTATTGAATTCAATTTCCACCATCTGCCATGGTGGAATTCGAACCCAGTCCCCAGAACATTACCTGGCTCTCTGGATTAACAGTCCAGTAATAATACCACTAGACCAGTGCCTGGATCATTTCTAAGTCATGACCCCACACTGTCTTTGTGTAACTGACATAACCCTATTTTTAAATATAGATCCTAATGTGGTGGAAACAAACTCAGCACCTATGTGTTTGTGGGAGAACACAGACGATCAGAGGATCAACAATCTTGCATCTTATGTGTGGACATGCGGCCAAACAATCAACAAGAAGGTAGTCAACCCATTCTGAGAGAATAACCCATTTTACAAACTTCTTTTTCTTCTTATTTATGCCTTCTGTCATTTATTCGGGTGCTGAGGTATGGCAACTTAGAGAACTTTTCAACTTCCTTTTTGTAAAAATACACGTGACAATAAATTGCTATTCTATTTGTTCCCAATATTCCAAGCCTCACATTTTTAAGTGAATAGAAAAATCTTGTCCTTTTGTAATATTTGATTTACTTAATAATAATAAGACCATAAAACCAAAAGCCATAGCAGCAGACATTAGGCCATTTGGCCCATTGGGTCTGCTTCACCATTCATTCATGGCTGATAGGTTTCTCAACCTTACTCTCCTGCTTTCTCCCTGTAATCTTTGATCGCCTTGACAATCAAGAACCTATCTATTTCTGCATAAAATATACTCAATGACCAGGCCTCCACAGCCTTCTGTGGCAACAAATTCCATAGATTCACCACTCTGTGATTGAAGAAGTTTCTCCTTCTCTCCATTCCAAAGGGTCTTCCTTTTACTCTAAGGCTGTGCCCTTGGGTATTAGTCTCTCCTGCTAATGGAAACATCTTCCCAACATTCACTATATCTGTATTCTGCAAGTTTCAATTAGATCCCCCATCATCCTTCTCAACTCTAGTATAGACTCAGAGTCCTCAAACATTCCTCATATGTTAAGCTTTTCCTTCCTGGGATCAGTCTCGTGAACCTCGTCTCGACCTGCTCCAGGAGAAAGTGAGGTCTGCAGATGCTGGAGATCAGAGCTGAAAATAGAACATAGAACATAGAACATAGAAGAATACAGCGCAGTACAGGCCCTTCAGCCCTCGATGTTGCGCCGATCAAAGCCCACCTAACCTACACTAACCCACTATCCTCCATATACCTATCCAATGCCCGCTTAAATACCCATAAAGAGGGAGAGTCCACTACTGCTACTGGCAGGGCATTCCATGAACTTACGACTCGCTGAGTGAAGAACCTACCCCTAACATCAGTCCTATATCTACCCCCCCTTAATTTAAAGCTATGTCCCCTTGTAATAGCTGACTCCATACGTGGAAAAAGGTTCTCACTGTCAACCCTATCTAACCCCCTAATCATCTTGTACACCTCTATCAAATCACCCCTAAACCTTCTTTTCTCCAATGAAAACAACCCCAAGTGCCTCAGCCTTTCCTCATAGGATTTTCCTACCATACCAGGCAACATCCTGGTAAACTTCCTCTGCACCCGTTCCAGTGCCTCCACATCCTTCCTATAGTATGGCGACCAAAACTGCACACAATATTCCAGATGCGGCCGCACCAGAGTCTTATACAACTGCAGCATGACCTCAGGACTCCGGAACTCAATTCCTCTACCAATAAAAGCCAGTACGCCATATGCCTTCTTCACTGCACTATTTACCTGGGTGGCAACTTTCAGAGATCTGTGTACATGGACACCAAGATCCCTCTGCTCTTCCACACTACCAAGTAGTCTACCATTAGCCCAGTAATCCATCTTTTTATTACTCTTACCAAAGTGAATCACTTCACACTTAGCTACATTGAACTCCATTTGCCACCTTTCTGCCCAGCTCTGCAGCTTCTCTATATCCCGCTGTAACCTGCCATATCCTTCCTCACTGTCTACAACTCCTCCGACTTTCGTATCATCCGCAAACTTGCTCACCCAACCTTCTAACCCTTCCTCCAGGTCATTTATAAAAATGACAAACAGCAATGGTCCCAAAACAGATCCTTGCGGAACACCGCTAGTGACGGCACTCCAAGATGAACCTTTGCCATCAACTACTACCCTCTGTCTTCTTCCAGAGAGCCAATTCCTAATCCAAACCTCCAACTCACCCTCAATGCCATATCTCTGTATTTTCTGCAGTAGCCTACCATGGGGGACCTTATCAAACGCCTTACTAAAATCCATATATACCACATCTACCGCTTTCCCCTCATCTACCTCCTTAGTCACCTTCTCAAAGAATTCAATAAGGTTTGTGAGGCACGACCTGCCCTTCACAAAACCATGCTGACTATCCTTGATCACATTATTCTTATCCAGATGTGCATAAATCCTATCCCTTACAATTCTCTCTAAGACTTTGCCCACAACAGAAGTGAGACTCACTGGCCTATAGTTACTAGGATTATCCCTACTCCCCTTCTTGAACAAGGGAACCACGTTTGCTAGCCTCCAGTCCTCTGGCACTACTCCTGTCGACAAAGAGGACACAAAAATCAAGGCCAATGTCTCTGCAATCTCCTCCCTTGCTTCCCAGAGAATCCTAGGATAAATGCCATCAGGCCCAGGGGACTTATCTATTTTCACTCTTGCCAGAATTTCCAACACCTCTTCTCTACATATCTCAAAGCCATCCATTCTACTTATTCGTGCCTCAGTATTCATATCGACAACAATGTCCTGTTCCTGAGTGAATACTGACGAAAAGTATTCATTCAGCGCCTCCCCAATCTCTTCAGCCTCCACACGCAACTTCCCATTACTATCCTTGATTGGACCTATTCCTTCCCTAGTCATTCTTTTATTCCTAACATACCTATAGAAAGCCTTAGGGTTTTCCCTAATCCTACCAACTAAGGACCTTTCATGTCCCCTCCTTGCTGCTCTTAGCTCTCTCTTCAGGTCCTTCCGGGCTACCTTATAACTCTCAATTGCCCCTATTGAACCTTCACGCCTCATCTTTACAAAGGCCGCCCTCTTCCATTTAACAAGGGATTCCAACTCCTTATTAAACCACGGTTCCCTCACACGACCCTTTCCTCCCTGCCTGATAGGTACGTACTTATCAACGACACTCAATAGTTGCTCCTTGAACAAGTTCCACATATCAATTACACTCTTGCCTTGGAATCTACTTTTCCAATCCACACATCCTAAGTCATGCCTCAACGCATCATAATTTCCCTGCCCCCAGCTATAACTCTTGCCCTGTAGTACACACTTATCCCTCTCCATCACTAGAGTAAAAATCACCGAATTGTGGTCACTGTCCCCAAAGTGCTCACCTACCTCTAGTTCTAATACCTGGCCTGGTTCGTTACCCAGAACCAAATCCAGTATGGCCTCACCTCTTGTTGGCTTATCTACATATTGTGTCAGGAAACTCTCCTGCACACATTGCACAAACACTGACCCATCTAACGAACTTGAGCTATAGCTTTCCCAATCAATATCAGGAAAGTTAAAGTCTCCCATAACAATCACCCTATTACTGTCGCTCTTCTCCTGAATCATCTTCGCAATCCTTTCTTCAACGATTCTAGGACTATTAGGAGGCCTGTAAAAGACTCCTAACAGGGTGACCTCACCTCTCCTATTCCTAACCTCAACCCAAACTACCTCAGATGGCAAATCTTCGTCCATCTTCCTTTCCACTGCTGTAATACTATCTTTGACAAGCAAAGCCACACCCCCCCCTCTTTTGCCCCCACCTCTGACCCTACTAAAACATTTAAACCCTGGAACCTGCAACAGCCAATCCTGTCCCTGATCTAGCCACGTCTCCGTAATAGCCACAACATCGAAGTCCCAGGTACCAACCCACGCTGCGAGTTCACCTACCTTATTTCGTATACTTCTGGCATTAAAGTATACACACTTCAAGCCACTCTTCTGTTTACAGGCACCCTCCTTTAAGATTGATGCCATATTCCTAACCTCCCTACACTCCAGGTCCTGCACCCTAAAGCTACAGTCTGGGTTCCCATGCCCCTGCAGAGTTAGTTTAAACCCCCCCCAAAGAGCACTAGCAAACCTCCCCCCAAGGATACTGATGCCCCTCAGGTTCAGGTGCAGACCATCCTGTTTATAGAGGTCCCACCTTCCCCAGAAAGAACCCCAGTTATCCAAGTACCGAAATCCCTCCCTCCTGCACCATCCCTGTAGCCACGCATTTAACTCTTCTCTCTCCCTATTCCTCGACTCTCTATCACGTGGCACGGGTAACAAACCAGAGACAACAACTCTGTTCGTTCTAACTCTGAGCTTCTAACCTAGCTCCCTAAAAGCCTGTCTAACATCCTCAGCACTCCTCCTACCTATGTCATTGGTGCCAATATGGACCACGACTTCAGGCTGCTCCCCCTCCCCCTTAAGGACCCGGAAAACACGATCAGAGACATCACGTACCCTTGCACCTGGGAGGCAACATACCAAACGTGAGTCTCTCTCGTTCCCACAAAACCGCCTATCTGTGCCCCGAACTATTGAGTCCCCAATTATTATTGCTCTGCTCTTCTCCACCCTTCCCTTCTGAGTAAATGTGTTGCTGGAAAAGCGCAGCAGGTCAGGCAGCATCCAAGGAACAGGAGAATCGACGTTTTGGGCATAAGCCCTTCTTCAGGAATGGCCAGTACATTCTTCCTGATGTATGGGGCCCATAATTGCTCCATATTCTAAATATTCTATTTAGAATATTCTAAATCTGGTCTGACCAGAGTCTTATGAAGCCTCAGAAGTACATCCTTGCTTTTATATTCCAGTCCTCGCAAAATAAATGCCAAAATTGTATTTGCCTTCTAAACTACCAACTCAACCTGTAAGTTTACCTTAAGAGTATCCTGGACTAGAACTCACAAGTCCCTTTGCATTTCAGATTTCTGAATTTTCTCTGCATTTCGAGAATAATCTATGCCTCTATTCTTCCTACCAAAGCGCATAACCTTACATTTTCCCACATTATATTCCATTGCAACTTCTTTGCCCACTCTCCTCATCTGTCCAATTCCTTCTGTGGCCTCCCCATCTCCTCAATACTACCTGTCTCTCCATGTAGCTTTGTATCATCTGAAAACGTAGTCAGAAGGTCCTCAGTTTCTTCATCCAGATCATTAATGTATAAAGTAAAAAGTTGTGACTCCAATACTGACCCTTGTGGAACATAACAGCCACCAGCTGCTATCCTGAGAAAGATCTTTTTATCCCCACTCTCTGCTTTCTACCAGTCAGCCAATCTTTTATCCATGCTAGCACCTTGCCTCTAACACCATGGGCTTCTATCTTACTCAGCAGCCTCCTGTGCGGCATCTTGTCAAAGACCTTTTGTAAGTCCAAGTTGATAACATCCATTGGCTCTCCTTGGTCTAACCTGCTCATTACTTTCTCAAAGAATTCGAGCAAATTTGTCAGGCATGACCTCCCCTTGATGAAACCATACTGACTTTGCCCTATTTTACCATACACTTGCAAGTATTCAGAAATCTCATCCTTCACAATGGACACAAACTCTTACCAATGGCCGAGATCAGGCTAATCAGCCTGTAATTCCCCATCTTTTGCCTTACTCCCTTTTTAAACAGAGGGGTTACATTAGTGATTTTCCAGTCTCTGAGACCTTCCCTGACTCCAGTGACTCCTGAAAGATCACCACTAATGCCTCCACTATCAATGTGGCTGTTTAATATTGCATTATCAATGATGTGCTGTGAGGTTTGGAACCATAACAATTGGGACACCTACAGCCCTCAATATTCTTGTAAGAGTTTCTAAGGAATTACAAGAAAATTGTGATAAAATAATCTTGATCCAAAGAAATAAACAGGAAATATTTTTAAAATGACCAACAAAAACAGGTCTTCTAATATTTCAAACCAAACATTTACCTACTGGGTAACGTAGACCTTGTTGACCAGTGGAATATTATTTTATTAGTCAATCTTTGATATAAGTTGAAAAGTGTGGTGCTGGAAAAGCACAGTCAGTCAGGCAGTATCCAAGGAGCAGGAGAGTTGACATTTCAGGCATAAACTCTTTATCAGAAATGAGGGCAGGGGGCCCAAAGAGGCTGACAGATAAATGGGAGGAGGTAGGGCTGGGAATGCAATAGGCAGATGAAGTCAGGGGTTGAAGGTATAGGTGGGAGAGGAGGATGGAGCGGATAGGTGGGAAGGGAGATGGACAGGCAGGACAGTTCAAGAGGGTGGTGCCGAGTTATAGGATCTGGGATAAGGTGGGGCAGGGGAAATGAAGAAACCGGTGAAATCAGCATTGATTCTGTGTGGTTGGAGGGTCTTGATGTGGTCTCCTCTACATTGGGGAGACAGGACATCTCTGGGACACATGCACCAAACAATGCCGTCGCCCTGTGGCCAAACACTTCAACTCACCCCCCAACTCTGCCAAGGAGATGCAAGTCATTGGCCTCTTCCACTGCCAAATTCTAGCCACCTGACTCTTGGAGGAATAACACTTCTCCTTCTGACTTGGGACCCTCCAACCATACAGAATGAATGTTGATTTCACCAGTTTCCTCATTTCCCCTGCCCCTACATTATCCTAGATCCAACCCTCGAATTCGGCACCGCCCTTCTGAACTGTCCTACCTATCTATCTCCCTTCCCACCTATCTGTTTCACCCTGCTCTCCGACCTATCACCTTCACCCCTAACTTTATCTACCTATTGCATTCCCAGCTACCTCCCCCCAGCCCCGACCCCCCTCTCATTTATCTCTCAGTCCCCTTCCCTCCTCCCCATCCTCACACCCCCCATTCACCTCCCCCATTTTTGATGAAGGGCTTATGCTCGAAATGTTGATTCTCCTGATCCTTGGATGCTGCCTGATCAGCTATGCTTTTCCAGCACCACACTTTTCAACTCTGATCTCCAGCATCTGCAGTCCTCACTTTCTCCAAATCTTGATGTAATCTTGTTTAAAAACAGTAATTTAAATACCATGCAATAAAGAGAGTTGTATCTTTTAAGGTGCAGTAAGTTTCTCTTCAGCTTGTTTGTTTTTAAACAGCAACAAATACAAAATCTATTGGTTTCCACTGCCTTGTCTGTAGGAACCTGCAATAAGTAACTGTTTTGGATGGTGCTGATTCTTCTTCCTATTGAAGAGTACACCTTGACTATTAACAAATTCAACAAAAGCAGCTTTTGTCTTCTGATCCAATCACAGCTATCACAACTGCTATATCAAGACTACGTTTGTTGATCCACAAGTATACTTCCTAGCCTACTCCTACTTTTTTTATATCCTCTCAGTAATATCATTTGTAAATCAGTCAGTTCCAGACAAAATGTCACACCAGTGCTTGTCAACTCCAACTTACTTCACCTTCTACTGTCCACTTCTTCAAGAACCAGCACAGGATTAGCATAAATTTCCTCCAATTAAATATGGGAAAACCAAAATCATTGTGTTCAGACTCCACCACGAATGCTACTCCTTAGTCACAAACTCCATCCCTCTCCCTAAGAACTGTTTGAGGCTAAACCAGACTTTTGCTCAGACCTAATGGTTTATTTGATCCCCAGACAGTGCATAACCACACCATCATTGAGGCTGTACATTTCTGCTTTCCAGCCTTATTTTACTCTTGTCTCATCTATACCATTTTTATCTCTCGACTGGACTAACTAAATATGTAATAACTTTATCCCCTGTAAATAGTCAAAACCTCTTCGTATTCCAAACTGCACTAAATAGGAACAAAAAAAAGGAGTAGATCTTGAGGTCCATCAAGCGCACGCTGGCAGTCTAGATCAACTACCACATGATCTTCTACCACAACATCATTTTCTTGTGGCATCTGTACATACCCTTCTGTCACTAGCATCTAGAAATCTATTGATCTGGGTCTTGAACATACTCAATGACAGGGCACAAAATAATGTATTTTTTCAAAGGCTATTCTTGAGAGGTTTGGGAAGGACACTTACTGATTTTCAGAGCCTACTTTTTGGGTTTTCAGAAGCTTCACTCTTTCACTGTCACTAAATCATTTATTCGGTGGTGCAGCCAAACAGTAACATTACCTTCTGTATTTGTGTTGAGGTATGGATATTTAAACTCATACAGAAACAGAATGTTAATTATAATCGCTGTAATCTCTCCAAACTTCAAATTTTTTGAAATATCTGCACTCCTCTAAAACTGCCTTTTGTGTATTGCCATTTTTATTTGATCCTTCATTGGTAGCTACGTGTTCAACTGACAAGGATCTAAGCTTGAATATTGAACTATCACTGCATTTATACCTCTCTATATTACTTTCCTCCTTTAAGGCAGTCCTTAAAAATAGAACTCTTTGACCCACGTTTTGTCCTTTACCCTCATACCTTTTCATGTGCTTGTCTGAAATACCTTGGGATATCTTATCTTAAAGTCACTACATAAACACAAATCATAACTTTTCTTGTTGAAAAATACCCCCGTCCATTTAAAACAAATAATATGCTTTTTTTAAAGTAAAAATTGGTTGAGGGTGATGAGGATGTAGGTGAAGAGAAGGCAGGTGGCAACCTGGCCATACAGCTTTGTTGACTGGCTACTTTATTATATAGAGTCATAGTTTCATGGAGATGTACAACATGGAAACATACCCTTTGGTTCAACTTATCCATGTTGACCGGATATCCTAAATTAATTTAGTCCCATTTGCACTTGGACAATCTCTCTCTAAACCATTCCTATTCATATACTCACCCAGATGCCTTTTCATAGATCCCTACTTGTGGAAACAGGCCCTTCAGCCCTACAAGTCCACACCGAGCCTCCGAAGAGTATCCAACCCAAACCCATTCCCCATTACTCTACCTTTACCCCTGACCTACACATCCCTGAACACTATGGGCAATTTAGCATGGCCAATTCACCTAACCTGCACATCCTTGGACTGTGGGAGGAAACCAAAGCACATGCAGGAAACCCACGCAGAGGGAGAAGGTGCAAACTCCACACAGACAGTCATCTGAGGCTTCACAATCCCTGGCACTGTAAAGCTCTAGTGCTAACCACTGAGCCATCGTGCCACCCTGAAATGTTGTAATTGTACCAGCCTCTACCACTTCCTCTGGCAGCTCATTCCATACATGCCCCTCCCTCTGCATTAAAAAGTTGCCCCTTACATTCCTTTTAAACCTTTCCCCTCTCACGCTAAACCTATGCCCTCTAATTCTGGACTCTCCCACCCCAGGGAAAAGACTTGGTCTATTTACCCTATCCATGCCCCTCATAATTTTATAAACTTCTGTAAGGTCACCCCTCAGTCTCCAATGCTCCAAGGAAAACAGCCTGAGCCTATTCAACCTCTTCCTATAGCTCAAACTCTCCAGCCTTGGCAACATCCTTGTAAGTCTTTTCTGTTTCACCTTTCAAGTTTCACAACATCCTACTGATAGGAAGAAGACCAGAATTGCACACAATATTCCAGAAGTAGCCTAACCAATGTCCTCTACAGCCGCAACATGTCCTCCAACTCCTGTACTCAATACTCTGACCAATAAAGGAAAGCATACCAAATGCCTTCTTCACTATCCTATCCATTTGGGACTCTATTTTCAAGGAACTATGAACCTGTCCTCCAAAGTCTCTTTGTTCAGCAACACACCCCAAGACCTTACCATTAAGTGTATAAGTCCTTCCCTGATTTGCCTTTCCAAAATGCAGCACATCTCATTTATCTAAATTAAATTCCATCCTTGGCCCATTGATCCATCTGATTAAGATCTTGTTGGGAACCTTGTTCTCTGTCCACAAAACCTCCAATGTTGGTGTCATCTGCAAACCACCTAACCATACCTACTATGTTCATATCTAAAACATTTATGTAAGCAACAAAAAGCAGTGGACCCAGCACCGACCCTTGTAGCACTCCACTGGTCATAGGCCTCCAGTCTGAAAGGCAACCCTCCCCAACCACCCTCTGTCTTCTACCTTCTCCCTGTATTCCAAGTGATCTAACCTTGCTAACCAGTCTACCATGTCCAGCGCCTTACTGAAGTCCATATAGATCATGTCCACCTCTCTGCCCTCATCAATCCTCTTTGTTACTTCTTCAAAAAACTCAGTCAAGTTGGTGAGACATGATTTCACAAGTACAAAGCCAGGTTAACTATCCATGTATAATATGCATAAATAAGGACATATGTGAAGACATTATATGGCACCTTGGTGAGAAAATAATTATTACAGTTGTATTAATGCGTCTTTTTGATGGTTTACTCAGTAGTTTGTTGTTTATATAGTAGTTTCCTACTCCAAACATAGGAACAGAAATAGGCCATTCTGCATTGAGTCTTGCCCCTCAATAATTTGGTCATTGTTGATCTTCTCCTCAGTGCCAGTTCCCCGTACTATCTCATATACATTTCAGGAATTCGTCCTCCACAGCACAAGCTCTGACATAGTTAAGCTAATCTAAATGCAAGTTGAAGTCAGCCATTACGACTGAATTACCTACATTACATCCATCTCTAATGTCTTATTTATAGTGTGATCAACATTTCAGTTTGGCAGTCTTTAAAAAAACTCACACCATTTCTTGCTTCCTCTTACTATTTCTTAGCTTCACTGAAATCAATTCTATATCTTAAACCATTCATCTAAGATCATCTCTTAGTAACGTACTGATCTCATTCCTTACCCAAGTGCTACCCCCTCCTCATTTTCCTTTTTCACTATCTCTCCTCATCGTAGAATATTCATGAATATCCAGTTTCCAAACTTGGTTTCCTTGTGGCAATCTCTGTAATAGCAAGTAAATCATACTTATTCATGTCAATTTCTGTACTTAAATCATGAGCCTTTTTGTGAATGCTATGTGCGTTCAGATAGATTTATTGCTCTGAATCTCCAATTCTGAACAGAACAATTTTTAATACTGTGAGATGAATTCTTTGCTAGTTGCCCAGAGCTAGTTCAAGACCATTCATTAAATCCACAGGCATTATGGCACAAATAAGAATCATTCAGTTCATCATGTCTGTACAAGCTGAATAAACTGGTCACCCATTCCAGCATCACCTTCTGCACCTAGATCACAGACTTTCAAGTTACAGCAATGCAGGTACAGATGCAGACTCCTTCTAAATAAGTTGAGAATTTCTCCTCAACCAACAAACTGGACAATGACTTCCAGATAACCACAAGCTATTGGGTGAAAGGTTCTTTTCATGTCTCCTCTAATCCTTCCACTGATCACCTCAAATCTGTGACGTCTGGCAATTGGTTTTTTTGTTAGGGGTAATAGGACTTCTCAGATCATTCTATCCAAGTCTTTCATTATTTTGACACTCCTCAGCCTTTCGATTAGAATCTAAACAACCTTAGTCTAACCAATCTTTCCTTGCAGCTGCAACTTTCAAGACCTGGCAACATTCTTGTAAATCTTCTCTGTACTCTCTATAGAGTAATTATGTACTTTTTGTAATGTGATGACAAAAACTGTTCAGAAAGTTCCAGCTGTTGGCTAACCAGAACCTTCTATAATATCAGCATTACCTTGCTGCTGTATTCAGTATCTCATCCATTGAAGAAAAATATTCTAAATACATTCTTTATTACCTTGTCCAGCTATTCTGGCACCTTCAGGAATCTTTGAACATCCAGTCAAAAGTCTCTCACTTTCTCTACTACTCTCAAAATCATCTTGTTTATTGTGTGTTCTCTGAACTTTGTTCTCACCTTACACTTGATCTGGGTTTAATTTGCCCATTCAACCTAACAAAGGATATCATCCTGGAGTAAATGACCATCCTCCTCGCTATCAGCTATATAGTCAATTTTTGTGACTAATTCTAAATCCTTAATACAGACCACAACAGCATGGGATCCAACACTGAGGCCTGCGGAACACCAGTGGCAACTAATTTCCATTTGGAAAAATATTGATTGACAATTACTCATGTTTTTTCAGTCACTGAACCAAATTTAGGTCCAACTTGCCACATTGTTTGATGTATTCCATAGTCTTTAATTTTTCTAAAGTCTGCCATGAGAACTTGTGAAGTGCCTCACTAAAATCATGTAGACTGCATCAACTATCTCATCAATTCCTCTTTTCACATCCTCAAAAATTTCAACTGAAGTTGGTAGGACGGAGAAAAAAAAACATGCTGACTATCCATGATTGACACCATGCCTTTCTAAGTAATAGCTAGAAAGTACTAATTCTAGCAATGTACCAACCATGAGGTCAAAATGACTAGCCTATAATTATTTGGTCTAACCCTCACACCCTTTTTGGATAATGATACAACATTCAGAGACTTCCTACCCTTGATACCTTGCTTATATGAATTGAGGAGTGGAAAATAATTCTCAGAGATTCTGCTATTTGCTTTCAGGTATTCTTAAACAGCCTAGGGCACAATTCATTCGAACCTTGGGGAATTATCTACCTTTGAGGAGCAAAGTCCCTCAAGTGTTTTCCATCTCATTATCCTTATTTTACTGAATATTTCACAATCTTCTTTAACTAGAATGTCTGCATGAACCTTTTCCTTTGTGAGGATAGATAAAGTGCTCATTAAGAACCCTGTCCACATATTCTACATTCGCACACAAGGTATCATGTACATCTGATTATCCTTCCTTTTCCTTTGTCACTTTCTAGCTCTTAATGTACTTAAAAAAGATATTTAGATTTTCCTCGAGTTTATCTGCTAATGGAATGGAATTTAAGAGAGAAATGACAAAGGTATAATGTTATTACAGGAAAACAATGATTACTCAGTAAACCCTGCCTAAATTAACTATTGCCAAAATATTATGGCTAGAGACAATCTCTGGGTCACTTCAAATCATTCACTATCTTTTTTATCATTAGAGTCCTTCACCATACTGTATCTTCTTGTCCAAAGGCAGCTTTTTATCATGACGGTCCCACTGCACAGCAAAGGTATGCAGTGCCCTTAAGTCACTATTGTAGGGGAGAGTAGATGAATAGTGTTTTGAAAATACCATCAAATCTCTATGAATGAGAATTGTTGCTCAAGTTATGCCACTGGTTTGCTTACCAGGGGCTCAACTTGACCCATGGCCCTCAGTTCAACACAGTCCAGTGTTGAACAGGGGTTTTTGAAAGGAGTCATCAGTCAAACACACAGAATTTAATTCTTGCCCAAACATCCTCTCATTTGTTTTGTAGTGGTGAAAGTTGGTGGTGGGTGGGGGTTGAACTTTAACTTAACAAAACTGTATTGTTTGGGTCTAGTGTGGAGAGCAAGGCTAAAGTCTATAAAAATCTATAAAAGTCTATAAAGTCTATAAGTCTCCTGATAAAATATGTTCACTTCCATCTTTAAAGGATGCTAGAATTTAGGCAGCCAGACAACCTGTTTCTAGATTGTGAGTTTTCCTGCACTAACATGCAGAGAGTGTGTGCGTAAAGATTGCATCATAGCCAATACTGGCTGCCATGACCAATTAAACAACCTTTCCACATATTCTCTGTTAAGTCCCTTAAAAATCTTGTATGTTTCAAACTCTCATTCTTCTAAACTCCAACGAGTACAGGCCCACCCAACTTAATCTCTCTTCATAAGATAGTCCTTCTATGGGTGGATCAATCTAATCAACTTTCTCTGGACTGCACCCAATATTAGCATATCTTTCCTTAAATAAGAAACCGAAACTGTTCACAGTATTCCAGCTATAGTTTGACGAGTGTTTTGTATGGTTTTAAATAAAAATCTCCCATTTCCTTTGAAATAATGGCCAGTTTCCTTTTGCCTTCTCTGTTACTTGCTGAACTTGTATGCTAGCTTTTTTTGTGATTTATGCATGAAGATTCCCAAAGTTTTCTCTTTTGTAGCTTTCTCCATGTAAATAATATTCAGCTCTTCTATTCTTCCTGCCAAAGTGGAACCTCACATTTACCACATTATATTCCATCTGTCAAGTTTTTGCCTACTCACTTAACCTATCTATATCCCTCTGCAGATCTTTAAATTCATTTTCATTATTTGCATTCCTTCCTATTATTGTGCCATCTGCAATTTGGCATTAATAAATTCACTTTCCTCATCCAAATCATGGATAAATAAGATAAGTAAATGTGGTCCCAGCACTTATCCCTGTGATACTCAGACTGCCATGCTGAAAATATCCCTCATCCCAACTTTCTGTCTTCAACTGGTTAGAAGTCCTCTGATTGTGCTTGATTTTATTATGTATTTCTAAATGATTTGCTATTATTCTCAATAATACTCTATTCTCCCAAAAACAGATTATATTAGATTCCTTACAGTGTGGAAACAGGCCCTTCGGCCCAACAAGTCCAGACCGACCCACCGAAGCGCAACCCACCCAGACCCATTCCCCTACATTTACCCCTTCACCTAACACTACGGGCAATTTTGCAAGGCCAATTCACCTAACCTGCACATTTTTGGACTGTGAGAGGAAACCTCCACAGACACAGGAAGAATGTGCAAACTCCACACAGTCAGTCGCCTGAGGTGGGAATTGAACCCAGGTCTCTGGCACTGTGAGGCAGCAGTGCTAACCACTGTGCCACCATGCCACCCACATGTTAGATGTTAAACTAATTTGCCTGATTTCCTTGTTATCTACTTAATGTTAATAATAATCAGGTAAATGCATGGCTCAAAGATTGGTGTGGGAGAAATGGGTTTAAATTCATGGGACATTGGCACCAATATGGGGAAGAAAGGACCTATTCCAATGAGACGGTCTTCATCTGAATTGTGCTGGTATTAGGGAATTGCATAATTAGGGTGACAGTCAGGGCTTTCAAATAAATGGTGGGGTGGTATGGGTTCTGTTATGGGGAAATTAGAAAACCCAACTGGAAGGAGGAGGTAAGAGTGCAGGTTAGCGATATGATAGATGGTTACCAGACAGAACAGGTGAATATCTTTATGCACCAAGAAATTAGAAAAAAGTAGGGGAATTTAACAGTGGAACAAATTTAAAAGCTTTGTATATAAATGCACAAAGAATTTGAAGCAAAATTAATGAATTAATAGTGTAAATAGAAACAAAAGGGTATGATCTGATAGTAAAAACTGAGGCATGGTTACAAGGAGACCAGGTCTGAGAATTGAATATCCACGCGTACTCAGCATTTTGGAAATATAGACTGAAAGGAAAAGGAGGTGATGTGGCCTTCCTCATATAGAAAGGGATCAGTTGTGTAATGAGAAATGACAAGTATGGCAGATCAAGATGTGGACTCATTCTGGGAGATATAAGAAATAACAAAGGGAAGGAGTACTTGGTAGAAGTAGTCTTTAGGTCTCCAAACAGTAGTTCTACAATGGGGTACAGTATAAACCATGAAATATTAGAGGCTTGCAAGAAAGGTATGGCAATAATCATGGGTGATTTTAACATGCACATAGAGTGGAAGAATCAAATTGGCAAGGGTAGACTGGAGGCAGAGCTCATTGAATGCATTAGAGATTGTTTCTTGGAGCAGTATTTTGTGGAAGCAACCAGGGAGCAGGCTACTCTGGATTTGATATTGTGAAATGAGGAGACATTAATTGATGATATCATAGTTAAAGATCCTCTAGGGATCATAGTATGATAGAATTCAAAATTCAGTTTGGAGGTGAGAAAGTGGAGTCCCACAGTAGTGTTCTAGAACGAAACAAAGGAAATTATATTGGCATGAGGACAAATTTGGCCTGAGTAGATTGGACTGCAAGGCAAAATGGTAGAACGGTGGCTGAGCAGTGGCAGATGTTTAAGGGGCTACTCAATTCCTCACAAATAAAATATATCCCAGTGAGAAAGAAAGATGAATGGGGCGGGGGGGGGGGGGGGGGGGGTGGGGGGTGGGGAGCTGGTAAAAAAGATGAGACTAAACAAGGTGGTCGATGTCAATATAAAGTCAAAAACTAAGGTATAACATATTGCAAAGGCCAGTGGCAGGATGGAAGATTGGGAAACTTTCAAGCATAAATATTGGACGGCATGGTGAATCAGTGGTTAGCACTGCTGCCTCACAGCACCAGGGACCCAGGGGTGATCAAATCCCGCCCTGGGGACTTTCTATGTGAAGTTTGCACATTCTCCCCAAGTCTGCGTGGGTTTCCTCCAAGCACTCCAGTTTCCTCCCACAATTCAAAAATGTGCAGGTTAAGGTTAATTGGCCGTGCTAAATTACACATTGTGATTGGTGCATTAGTCAGGAGTAAATATAGGGTAGGTGTGGGTTACTCTTTGGGGGGTTGGTGTGGGCTTGTTTGGCCAAAGGGCCTGTTTCCAAAGTGTTCGGAATCTAATCTAAAGTGATACTAAAAAGTTAGTAAAAAAAGCTAAGGTAAATTGCAAAAGAAAACTAACATGAAATATCAAAAAAGACAGCAAAAGCTTCTATAGGCATATAAAAGGAAAGCGAGTCATTAATGTGAATGTTGGTCCCTTGGAAGGTGAACAAAGAGAGTTAATAGAGGGGAACACTGAGATGGCAGAGATGATGAATCAATAATTTGCCTCAGTTTTCACAGTGGAGGACAATAGTACCATTTCTGTTGGTACTGGCAATAGATAAGGTAGAACTTAGAACAATCAACATCGATAGGGAAAAGGGACTAAGCAAAATACTAGATGGAGGACAGAGCACCTACATTGTAGGGTATTAAAGGAAGAGGCAGCAGAGACAACTGATCCATTGGTTACAATATTCCAAAATTCCCTGGACACAGAAAGGCTCCAATGGATTGGTAAATGGTTAATATAATACCGTTATTCAAAAAGGGAGAGATACAAAAGGTGGGAAATTACAGACCAGTTCATTTAACATTTGTTGTTGGGAAAGTGTTAGAATCAATTATCAGGAAAGCAATATCAGGACATTTGGAAAGTCAAAATGCTACCCATCCAAGTCAGCATGGTTTTATGAAGGGCAAATCATGTTGGACTAATTTGCTTAAGTTCTTCAAAGAAGTAATAAGCCACATGGATAATGGAGATGCTGTAAATGTAATTTATCTGGGCTTCTGGAAGGCATTTGACGAGGTGCCGCACAAAAGATTAAATCACAAAGTTGGATCATATGGGATTAGGGATAATTTATTAGCCTGGATAGATAACTGGCTGGTGGATAGAAGACAGAGAGTCAGGATAATTTTTTTTTTCTCTGGATGGCAAGATATAACAAGTGGGGTGCCATAGGCTTCAGTCCTTTGACCCCAGCTATTTACAATCTACATTAATTACTTGGATACAGGGATAGAAGGCTCTAAAGACAAATTTGTAGATGATCCAAAAATAGTGGGGTGATAAATTGCAATGAGGAAACACAGATAGGTTAGGAGAATGGGCCAAAATGTGGCAGATGGAGTTTAATGTGGATTAGTGCAAGGTCGAAAAAATGGGAAGGTGACCTATTATCTTAATGTGGAGAGACTTTGTTGTGCTCTGGTGCAGAAGGATCTAGGTGTACTCGTTATGAGTCACAGAAAACTAGCATGCAGGTACAGCAGATAATAAAGAAAGCAAATGGAATATTAAGGTACAGAATTTTTGTTGCAACTATACAAGATATTGGTGAGATAACACCTGGAGTATTGTGCACAGTTTTGATCCCTTTATTTGATGAAAAATGTAGCATTGAAGGCAGTTCAGAAGAGGTTCACTAGATTGATCCCAGACGTAGTGATTTATTGGGACAGTGAGTAAATTTAAGAAGGAGTTAGACAGATTTTTAATTGGTAATGGGTTGAAGGGGAGAAAGTGAGGACTGCAGATGCTGGAGATCGATTTGGAGAGAAGGCAGGAAAATAGGGGTGAGGAGCATATCATCCATGATCGAATGGCAAAGCAGACTCAATGGGCAGAATGGCCTAATTCTGCTTCTATATCTTATGAACTTATAATTAGATTAGATTAGATTAGATTAGATTAGATTAGATTAGATTAGATAGATTAGATTAGATTAGATTACTTACAGTGTGGAAACAGGCCCTTCGGCCCAACAAGTCCACACCGCCCCGCCGAAGCGTAACCCACCCATACCCCTACATCTACATTTACCCCTTACCTAACACTATGGGCAATTTAGCATGGCCAATTCACCTGGCCTGCACATCTTTGGACTGTGGGAGGAAACCGGAGCACCCGGAGGAAACCCACGCAGACACGGGGAGAACGTGCAAACTCCACACAGTCAGTCGCCTGAGGCGGGAATTGAACCCAGGTCTCAGGCGCTGTGAGGCAGCAGTGCTAACCACTGTGCCACCGTGCCGCCCACAAACGAAGGACGGAGCGCGCGAGCGACTCTGCACCTGCCGAAACCCGGTTTATAATGTTGTTGGTTAATTCATCAATGTTGTTCCAAATACTATGTGTATTCAACAGTCATTAATTTTGCATTTTTATCATTTTATCATTAGTTTAAAGCCCTCTTGACAGGCTTAGTTACTCGATTTGCCAGTATGCTGATCCCAGCACATTTCAATTGAAGTCCATCCACCCGGAACAATTCACTTGGCCCCAGTATTGGTACAAGTGTTCCATGACCTAAAATCCATTCCATACACACTAGTCATTTAGTTATGCATAGTGGTCCTTAACTTTATTTAGAGCTGAAAATGTGTTGCTGGAAAAGCGCAGCAGGTCAGGCAGCATCCAAGGAGCAGGAGAATCGACGTTTCGGGCAGTAAGGGCTTCTTCAGTAAGGGCTTATGCCCGAAACGTCGATTCTCCTGCTCCTTGGATGCTGCCTGACCTGCTGCGCTTTTCCAGCAACACATTTTCAACTCTGATCTCCAGCATCTGCAGTCCTCACTTTCTCCTTAACTTTATTTACCTTTGTCAGCTTTCCCTTGGGTCAGGTAAAAATCCCAAGATTGATACATTGGAGGTTCTGATTTCTAGTTTAATGTCTAACTGTTCAAAATCTTGAAGGAGAACCCAATTCCCAGCCCTACAAATATTGATGGTGTGAATGTGGACAAAAGCAAACTAGATCCTTCCCCTCTGTCTCAAGTTCTTATCTCGCTCAGAAGACATGTCCTTAACCTTGGCACTGGCAGGCAACACAGCTGCAAGACTACCACTCACAGTTGCGGAAAATAGTACCATAAGTATACTGTCCCCTACTACTACTAAATCCTCTTCACTGACACCCCTCCCCCAACACTTGAATGACTCCCCAAACTAAATGGCCCATTCGCTCTGCAATTCCCATTCTGGTTTGCAAAACCTGCAGGAACATTGTGACTAGTGGACAATTGCAGGGGCTGAGGCTACTCAAATGTAACCTCCTGGGTCCTCATACCTGCCTCACCTGAAATCACACCCTCCTGTCCCTGATCACAGACCAATTTTGAATGACTTACTTTGAAGAGTATGATCACATTCTGGTGCTGAGGTAACTTGCCCCTTCCCTGGCGTGGTGCAATGTCTGCACCCCTCAGAATCCATCTCCTCAACTCAGATCTGAATTTACTCAAGCTGCAAACACTACAGATGTTTTTGCTCTGGATCACCTTGGTGTCCAGCACTTCCACATGTTGCAGCAGCAACACATCATCCACCCTGTCGTCACTATCACATTTGATTTAATTTATAAGTTAATAACTCTTGATTCTGTTACCTTTACACTTTACTGAAGTGATATTGCACTTCCACAAAATATAAATACAATTAGTCCCAGTGTCAATCTATTTTTCATCAGATTTGTTTTAAGAAAAGAGAGAAATAAACCCAAACTGAAGACTTTACTTTTACTTCAATATTCACCAGTCCTACTCACCAAACAGCTTCTCTCACTGCACCTACCTCATGCTGTGGTTTGTGTTGCCACTCTTCTGTTTATCTCATTGCAGGTCACCTTTTATTCTCTCCCACTCATCTCTCAGTCTGGAGATTATACTTCCAGTTAAAAAGTCTCTGTTCTCCTTTGTACAAATTTCAATATCTCATTTAGACAAAGGAACTCAGATTCTTAAATTCCAACAGCCAGGATCAGACAACTATCTCCATTAATCAGGTTATTTAGCAACTTAAAGGATACTGTCCTAATCTGAACTTGGAAAGGACATACAGTACTAACTGAATTTCCACTTTGAACCAAATTTTCAACAGTATAGTCAGTAATTCACTCAGTCTTCATCTCACTCTACCCCTCAATACTGATCATGCTCAAAGAAGAAGCTATGATTGCTGATTTTCTGCTTAATCCAGGGTACCAGTAGGGACTAGCTGACTGGCCCCAATAAGGGTATGCAGCTGGGTTTGAAATGCAGAAGGTGGGTTAAAGGAAGGTGTTGGTACTTCAGATAAGCACGAAATCTCTCAAATGAAGTTTACCTCTCCTGTCTGACCCCAAATCTCCCAGGAAGAGCTGAAGGGCTGTCTTCACACCCAACATCATTAAATCAGTCACTTGAGAGCCCCAGTTGAACTTAAGCATGGGTGGGCAGTCCAGCACATTTAGTGTCCCCTTCACTGGGAGATGTAATAAGTTGAGTGGGTAAATGGCTGGCAAGCCGCTTGCTGTATTTTAAACCTGCCAGCAGGAAAACTGGAAAGTTCTGCCCCATTGCTAAGGTACTGTACAAAAGGAGTAGAAGGTTCAAGATTTCTCTTTGCAATATATTGGCATAATTGATACATACCTATCTGTAGGTATAATACTAAATCAGTGGAGAGGGGGATGGACTGTCAGGTGAACGTAGCACTGGCAGCCATGTTTCTGGTATTGAGACTTACTCTACTGCAATAATGGATATTTCAGGTTCCAAGCTATTGTTTGCGTTGGTGACTCTCTAGTCAGAGGCACAGATAGATGTTTCCACAGCAGACAGCGAGACATCAGAGTGGTGTGTTGCCTCCCTGGTGCCAGGGTCAATGATGTCTCAGAGAGAGTGCAGAATATTCTCAAAGGGGAGAGTAACCAGGAAGAGGTCATTGGTACTAAAAACACACAAAGAGAAAGGGTTGAGGTTCTGAAAGGAGAATATAGGAAATGAGGCAGGAGGTTACAAGGTAGGTCCCCAAGGATAGTAACATCTGGATTACTCCCAGTACCACGTGTGAATGAGAGTAGCAATAGGAGGATAGATCAGATCAGCACAGGGCTGAGGAGCTGTTGAAAGGCATGGGGATTCATATTTGTGGATCATTGGTATCTCTTCTGGGTCAACGTGACCTGTATAAGAAGGAGGGTTTGCACCTGAATTGAAAGGAGACTAATATCCTGGTAGGAGATTTGCTCATGATACTTGGGAGGCTTTAAAACAGCATGGGGGTGCAAGGTGAACCCAAAGAGATAGTGAGAAAAGTGTTAAGTCTGAGGCTGCTACAGTTGAGAAGCCAAATAGTCAAGGCAGGCAACAGCAAGGCATAAAACAAGGTAAGACGATGAATGAAACTGCATTTATTTCAATGCAACCGGACTGACAGGTTATGCAGAAAAACTCAGGGCGTGGTTGGGAACATGGGAACTGGGGATATCAGAGCTATTACAGAAACGTAGCTCAGGGAAAGGTAGGACAGGCAGCTTAATGTTTCAGGGTATAGATGCTAAAGGAAGAATAGAAAGGGAGGTGGGGAGCAAGAGAGGAGGGGGAGTGAACTTTTGGATATGGATAATATTACAGCTGTACTTATGGAGGACATACCTGGGAGTGAGTTCAATGAAAATATTTGTGTGGAACTGAGAAATAAGAAAGGGATGATCACCTGATTGGGATTGTCCTGTAGGCCCCCAGTAGTCAGCAGGAAATTGAGAAGCACATTTGTAAGGACAGCTTAGATATCTGTAAGAATGACAGGCTTGTAATGGTAGGGCACTTTAATTTTCCAAGCAGAGACCAGGACTGCCTTAATGCTGAGGGCTTGAATGGAGAGGAATTTGATAAGTGTGTACAAGAAAATTTTCCAGTTCAGTATGTGGATGTACCCACTGGAGAAGGAGCAAAACCTGACCTACTCTTGGGAAATAAGGCAGGGCAAGTGACTGAGGTGGCAGTGGGTGAGCACTTTGGGGCCAGTGATTATAATTCTATTAGTTTTAAAATAGTTACGGAAAAGGCTGTGACCCAATCTAAAAGTTAAAGTTCTAATTTGGAGTAAGATCAATTTTGATGGTATTAGGCAAGAACTTTTAAAAATTGACTGGGAGAGGGTATTCGCAGGTAAAGGAATGGTTGGAAAGTGGGAGTTTTTCAAAAATGAGATAACGAGAGTCTCGAGGTAGTATGTTCCTATTGATGTGAAGGGTAAGGCTGACAGGTGTAGAGAATACTGGATGACTCGAGAAATTGAGGTGCTATCAAGGAAAAGGAGGAGGAACATGGCAGGTATAGACATCTGGGATTAAGTGACTCCCTCTGAGTATAAGGGCAGAAGAAGTATACTCAAGAGGGAAATTTAAAAGGGCGAAAACTGGACATGAGATAGTTTTGACAAATAGGGTTAAGGAGAATCCAAGGAGATTCTATAAATATGCTAAAGGCAAAAGAATAACTGAGGAGAGAATTGGGCTTCTTAAAACTCAACAAGACAGTACATATGGAACCTCAGAAGATGGGTGAGATATTAAATGAGTATTATGCATTAATTTACTGTGGAGAAGGGTGTGGAAATTAGTAAAATTTTGAAAAATAAAGATATCTTGAAAAGTGTTCATATTACAAACGTGATGGTACTTGATGTCTTAAAATGCATAAAAGTGCATATATCAAAGGGACCCAATCATGTGTATCCCAGACCTTTGTGGGAAGCTAGGAAAATGATTGCTGAGACCTTTGCTGAGATATTTGTATCACTGATTGCCACAGATGAGATCCCAGAAGACTGCATGGAGGCTTATATGGTGTCATTATTTAAGAAAGGTAGAAAGGAAAAGCCAGGGAACTATAGACCAGTGAACCTGATGTCAGTGGTGGGTGAGTTGTTGGAAGGGATTCTGACGGACAGGACTTACATGTATTCAGAAAGGCAAGGACAGTTTAGGGATAGTCCACATGGCTTTGCATGTGGGAAACTGTGTTTCACAAACTTAGTTAACTTTCTTGAAGAAGTGACAAATAAAATTGATGAAGGTAGAGCAGTGGATGTTGTCTATGTGGACCTCAGCAAGGTGTTGGACAAGGTTCCACATGATAGACTGTTTGGCAAGGTTAGATCACATGAATCCAGGGGGAGCTAGCCATTTGGATACAAAATTGGCTTGAAGATAGTGGTGGTGAAGGGTTGTTTTTCAGACTGGTGACCAGTATGCCGTAAGGATCGATACTGGGGCCACTGTTTTTAATCATTTATATAAATGATTTGGATGTGAATGTAAGAGGAATGGTTAGTAAGTTTGCAGATGACACTGAAATTGGTGGCGTAGTGAGTAGTGAAGAAGGTTACCTCTGGGTATAATTGGACCTTGATCAGATGGACTGATGGGTTGTGGAGTGACAGATGATGTTTAATTTAGATAAATGAAAGGTGCTGCATTTTGGAAAGGCAAATCAGGGAAAGATTTATACAGGTAATGGTAAGGTTCTGGAGAGTGTTGCCAAACAAAGAGTCCTTGGGATGCAGGTTCACAATTCGTTGAAGGTTCATAAGTATACAGGGTAGTGAAGAATGTGTTTGTAATGCTTGTCTTTATTGGTTAGTGCATTGAGTGTAGGAGTAGGAAAGTCATGTTGTATCTGTACAGGACTTTGGTTAGGCTACTTTTGGAATACTGTGTACATTTCTGGTCTCCCCTCTATAAGAAAAATGTTGTTATGATTGAAAGGGTGCAGAAAAGATTTACAAGGATGTTGCAAGGGTCGAAGGGTTTGAGCGACAGGGAGAGGCTGAGTAGCTGGGGCTATTTTCCCTGGAGCATCAGAGGGTGAAGGGTGACCTTACAGAGGTTTATAAAATCATGAGGGGCATGGATAGGATGAATATCCAAAGTCTTTTTCCCAGGAGAGGGGAGTCCAAAACTAAACGGCATAGGTTTAAGGTGAGAATGGTAAAGATATAAAAGGAAACTAAGGGCAACGTTTTCACACAGACGGCGGTGCATATATGGAATGAGCTACTAGAAGAAGTGGTGGACACTGGTACAATTACAACATTTAAAAGGCATCTGGATGGGTACATGAATATGAAAGGTTTACAGGCATATGGACCAAATGCTGGCAAATGTGACTAGATTAATTTAGGAGATCTGATCAGCATGAATGAGTTGAACCAAAGGGTCTCTTTCTGTGCTGTAGAATTCTATGACTTACAAGTTTTGTGAATTGCTTTTGTACATTTTTGATCCTTTGAAAATTTCATGATTGAACAACCAAAAATTTGTCCAGCTATTGTAGAGTATTCTGAACTTTTAAGTGTCTTTTAGCAAACATCCTAATGCCTCTTATTTTACAGTTTTCATGTTGATTTTATAAAGTGAAAGTTCTCTGTCGGAAGCTCACTGGGCTGTAGTTTTATTTACTGGACCTGCTGGGAGCCAATGGGATCCATATGGCATGGGTACCCCAGAAACTGCAACTTCACAAATGCCCACAGTGGGCAAGTGACACCTTCTACTGGTTCTCCTGATTGGTAGACTTTGTTTCCAGTTAATGACGTAGGATGATTTAATAAACTGTCAGGGTGGGGGCACAATGTTGATGCTGGCAGAAGAGAAAGGGTCAATTGTATGAGCTGTTTCTAGGATAGTTGGAAGCAGAGATTGGAAACCTAGTGAAATCAGAAGCCTCACCGAGGGTGGGGTGTTAGAGCTCAGGTCGAGGGTGACCTCAAAAATCTCATGTGGAATATTACTGGGTGATGGTGGCTGATTGCAGGGATTGCTGAGGAAGGTACACCAGATCCAGGAGTAAATATATTGGTGAAACATCCTAGATGCCATCTGCAATGGAATCAAACCCACATTTAATTACTTTCTAAATGCGCATTATATTTATATGTTTGTGGAGACTGTACAATTAGTTGGGACCTATTGCACATTAAATATTATACAGTTACAGAAGCAAATCATTTCTAAAAGTAAGGGAAAATAAAGCCTTTAGGAAATAGGAACAGGACGAGGTCATTCAGCTTTTTGAGCTTGCTTCGTTAGTCAAGATAACAATGCCTGATCCTCTATCTCAGTCATATTCCTGCTTTCGCCCCATACCTTCTGCCATTAAACTCTAAAAAGATGTTTATTTCTTTCTTGAATTTCTTCAGTGACTTGGCCTCCATAGCCTTCTGTGAGAATGAATCCCAAAGGCTCCCCCCATTTGAGTGAAGAAACTTTGCTTACCTCAGTCCTGAATGATTTACACCCTAACCTGAAAATCAAGCAATGGTCTGGAAACTGAAAATGAGAGCCATTTTACCACACTTTCCCAATATTCCCTGATTAAACAACAGTTAACTCCTGACCTCACCCGTGATTGTGAACAACAATTATACCTGGTGGTATTAAAATGATACACTTTGCTGACAGCAGCAGAATAATACTCTATTCTTTTAAAATATTTTAAAAACTACATTATTTTCTATGTTAAGCAGCATTTCACTTAGCTTGTAAGGAAATATAAAAAGAGGGTGCACAATTTTTCCTCTTGGTTATGTACCTAGTATTGTGACCACTTCCATGTCTTGTCTCACTCAATAGCAATAAGTAGTCACAGCACAAGATTCCCATTGGGAAATTGGTCCTGGCATAGAGGTGCCAGTTTGGGTACTAGTTTCAATGCAGGAACACTGTCCACCACAGAGCACAGATGGTATCTCGAGAATCCTCAGATGGCACCAGTGAAAGGCTTCCTCATCCTCATGAATATTATGAAGTTGAAGGTTTGAACTGGACCTTTGAGAGAGAGAATGTTCTTCTGAACTGAGAGCTTGCATTACGTGTGTATATGACTAGATGGCAGTCCCAGAGTGTACTGGAAAATTGAAAATATGTAATATTTGGCTGCGAAATGGATACCTGAGTTTTGTTTGCTGTTTTGAATACAATTTGAATTTAACCAATCAGTTTAAATTATACCCCAGGATATTAAAACCCAATCAAGTTTGAATTCATTGTTTTGCGAACATCGAACCAATGAGATGATCTGATGTTGGGAGTTATAAAAATGCAGATATTTTGAAAATTGGTCAGAGAGCAACCGAGTAGAGAGAGAAACTAGAGAGCTAATTGCCCATCTAACATCTTGCTCTCCAGGAAATTAGGAAACACTGTCTATAAAAGATACCTTTTCATGTGAAACATACTCGCAGTAAAAAGAAAGACAACGGACCAGGGAAATTACCAAATGGAAGAGAAATGACACAGAAGAAAAAATTACACAACACCAGGTTATAGTCCAACAGGTTTAATTGGAAGCACACTAGCTTTCAGAGCGACGCTCCTTCATCAGGTGATAGGGGATGGCTCAATCCTAGCACACAGAATTTATAGCAAAAATTTACAGTGTGATGTAACTGAAATTATACATTGAAAAATTGATTGTCTGATAAGCCTTTCATCTGTTAGAATACAGTGATAGTTTCACTTCTTTCACGTGTAAATCACAAATTTTTTTTTAAAGTTGCATTCTCAGGTTAGCTGTTAACAATGGTGATAGCTAGACAATATGTTGAAGGTGTTGGCCCCCTATGTTCTCTTTTATCTGAGACTGCTTGGCACACTTTCCTCATTCCTGAAGAAGGGCTCATGCCCGAAACGTCGATTCTCCTGTCCCTTGGATGCTGCCTGACCTGCTGCGCTTTTCCAGCAACACATTTTCAGCTCTGATTTCCAGCATCTGCAGTCCTCACTTTCCCCTGTGTTCTCTGTCTATGCCATGATGTTTAGATTGATTCTGATCTAAAAAGTGAGATAAGAGTTTTACATAAATTCATGCAGTTTTTGAGCTCAGAGTTCTACATGAATGCATGCAGTTTTTGAGCAAAGTACAATGTAACTCTGCAAGTACAAATTTCACCCCACAAATTTATGTGTGCATGTGGGTCTTTGTCTGTCTGTGTGTGTGTGTGTCTGTCTGTTTGTCTGGGGTGGGGGGTGTGAGTGTGAGAAAGTGTGTGTGTGTGTGTAGTGAGTGCAGAGTGTCTTAAGTCTGTGAGGGGGTGCATATGTGAGTGTGGGAGTGTGTGTGTCTATAAGGGTGTATGTGGGTGTCTGTGTGCGCGTCTGTGTGTACCTGTGTCTGTGTGTATGTGAGTGTGTGTGTGTGTAGGAATATCTGTGTGTGTGTGTAGTGCAATGGTGATCACCTGTAATGTGACATGAACCCAAGGTCTCGGTTGAGGCCCTCCCTATGGGTACCGAACTTAGCTATCAGCCTCTGCTCGGCCACTTTCCTCTGCTGCCTGTCTCAAAGTCTACCTTGGAGCATGGTCACCCAAAGGTCCGAGGCTGAATGTCCTGGACCACTGAAGTGTTCCCCAACTGGGAGGGAACACTCCTGTCTGTTGATTGCTGTGCGGTGCCCATTCATCTGTTGTCATAGCCTTTGCTCGGTTTCCCCAATGTACCATGCCTCCGGGCATCCTTGCCTGCAACGTATTTGATAGACAACGTTGGCTGAGTCACATGAGTACCTGCCATGTACAAGGTGGGAGGTGTTCCCACGCGTAATAGTGGCATCTATGTCCACAATCTGACACATCTTGCAGCGTCCACCGTGACAGGGTTGCATGGAGTTGTCCATACGTTGCAGGCAAGGATGCCTAGAGGCATGGTACATTGGGGAAACCGAGCAAAGGCTACGACAACAGATGAATGGGCACCGCACAACAATCAACAGACAGGAGTGTTCCCTCCCAGTTGGGGAACACTTCACTGGTCCAGGACATTCAGCCTCGGACCTTCGGGTGACCATCCTCCAAGGTGGACTTCGGGACAGGCAGCAGAGAAAAGTGGCTGAGCAGAGGCTGATAGCTAAGTTTGGTACCCATAGGGAGGGCCTCAACCAGGACCTTGGGTTCATGTCACATTACAGGTGACCACCATTGCACTACACACACACACACACACACACACACACACACACTCCCACATGCATCCCTTCACAGACTTAAGACACTCTGCACTCACTACACACACACACACTTTCTCATACTCTCAACCCCCACCCCAGACAGACACACACACACACACACACAGACAGACAAAGACCCACATGCACACACAAATTTTGTGGGGTGAATTTGTACTTGCAGAGTTACATTGTACTTTGCTCAAAAACTGCATGCATTCATGTAGAACTCTGAGCTCAAAAACTGCATGAATTTATGTAAAACTCTGTTATCTCACTTTTTAGATTAGAATCAATCTAAACATCATGACATGGACAGAGAACACAGGGGGCCAACACCTTCAACATACTGTCTAGCTATCACCATTGTTAACAGCTAACCCAAGAATGCAACTTAAAAAAAAGGTTTTGTGATTGACACATGAAAGAAGTGAAACTCTCACTGTATTCTAACAGATGAAAGGCTTAACAGACAATCAATTTTTCAATGTGTAATTTCAGTTACATCACACTGTAAATTTTTGCTATAAATTCTGTGTTACATTCGAGCCCTCCACTATCACCTGATGAAGGAGCATCGCTCCGAAAGCTAGTGTGCTTCCAATTAAACCTGTTGGACTATAACCTGGTGTTGTGTGATTTTTAACTTTGTACACCCCAATCCAACACCGGCATCTCCAAATCATGACACAGAAGAAAACAGCGAATGTGTGGTTTTGAAATTAAGCTGATGTAATGTTAATAAGTGTCTTATTGGAACAGCATATTGTATAGAGTTGGAGGCAGATAATATGCAGAGAAAGGGGGCTTAGAGTTATGAATAGTTGTTTAATGTTCACTTTTAGAGTTAAAAAAATTGATATCATTTTATTTAAATAGTGGAATTTGAGAGTTGCCTGTCACTCATATTTTAACAGATTATATGAGGCGAGGTGAGCTTTTCTGGGTGTTTGGTTTAATTATCAGAGGGGTTCACCTCAGTGTCGTAACATGAGTGCAAAATCCTTTGGTGCTCTGAATTAAGGATGGCAGCCATTATTTGGGGTGCAAATGGAATCCACTCCATTCACCTTTATGTCACCAATGCCAATGACCAATGGTACTCATCAGAGCTTTGCCTGCATGCACTCCCAGTACTGCCACATATAAAGTCAGCCATTCCCTCAACTGCATAGCTCATGCACTCAATTGTTAGAAGTACAACAGCACATGAGCTGAACAGATTGCTCCAATCATTACTCAAGAATCAGCCCTGCTTCAGAGAACACTAACATCCTGAAGTGGAATATGGCACAGGACAGGGTAACACTAAGCACATAGACACACAAGATGGCCGGTGAGCCGTAAGTTGGCCACTGGACCACAATATAGAGATAGACAGCAGAGCAAATACAGTCACTGCCTGGGGCCACCAGAATGCCAGCAACAATGCACTCACAGCCTCATTGATTAGTTTAAGGTGGGTGGAGGAGAGAATGAGGCTCTAGATTAGAGTGGTGCTGGAAAAGCACAGCAGTTCAGACAGCATCCGAGGAGCAGGAAAATCGACGTTTTTGGTTTCCAGCATCTGCAGTCCTTGTTTTTACCGGGGAAGAGAATGCACATGAGTAGCATGTACCATCCACCGAAATGTCTGAGTGCAGCCAACACCTTTGATAGAAATGCTAACAATTTGATACAGACTCAATACAGAGTGACAATAGCCAGGGCTGCAGTAGAACTCCTCTAATATTTGGTGACCAATCTTTGAATTTGTTAACATAATCAATCTTATCCAAATTACACATTGGACAATGGGGACCCAGTAGATATGATGTATCTAGATTTCCAAAAACATTCGACAAGGTGATGCACAGAAGGCTTCTGCATAAGATAAAGATGCAAGGTGTTATGGTAATGTATTAGCATGGTGTTATGGTAATGTATTAGCATGGATAGAGGATTAGTTAATTAACAGGAAGCAATGAGTAGGGATAAATTAGTACTTTTCTGGTTGGCGATCAGTGACTAGTGATCCCCCAGGTATCAGTGTTGAGATCACAATTATTCATAATTTACATAGATGATTTGAAGTTGGGAACCACATGTTGTGTGTCAAATTTGCAGATGACACTAAGATAAGTGGTGGAGCAAAGTGTGCAAAGGACTGTGAAACTTAGCAGAGGAATATAGATAGTTTGAGTGAGTGGGCAAAGGTCTGGCAGATGGAGTACAATTCTAATAAATGTGAAGTCATCCATTTTGGTAGGAATAACAGTAAAAAGGACTATTACTTGACTGGTAAAAAATTGCAGCATACTGCTGTCCAGGGGACCTGGGTGTCCTTGTGCATGAATCACAGACGGTTGGTCTGCAGGTGCAACAGGTAATTAAGAAGGCAAATGGAATTTTGTCCTTCATTGCTAAAAGGATTGTGTTTAAAAGCAGGGAGGTTCTGCAGCAGCTGTGTAAGGTGCTGGTGAGGCCACATCTGGAGTAGTGCATGCAGTTTTGTTCTCCTTACTTGAGAAAGGATACATTGGCACTAGATGCAGTGCAGAGGAGGTTCACTAGATTGATTCTGGAGTTGAAGGGGTTGGCTTATGAGGAGAGACTGAGTAGACTGGGATTATATTCATTGGAATTTAGAAGAATGACTGGTGGATATTATAGAAATATATAAAATTATGAAGAGAATAGATAAAATAGAAGTAGAGAGGATGTTTCCACTGGCAGGTGAAACTATGTCAAAAGGCCATAGCTTCAAAATTAGGATTTAGGATTGAATTGAGAAGGAATTTCTTCATCCAGAGAGTTGTGAATCTGTGGAATTCCATGCTCAGTGAAGTAATTGAGGCTTCCTCATTGAACTTTTTAATTGAAGATAGGTAATCTTTTGAACAGTAAAGGAATTATGGACAGAGGCCTGGTGAAGTGGAGCTGAGGCCATGAAAAGATCAGCCATAAGTTTATCGAACGCCAGAGCAAAGGGTCATATGGTCTACTCCTGCTCCTAGTTCATATGTTCATATGTTCAAATTAGGAATATTGGCAATCCAACAGCCAGTTAGAGTATGACTTCAGAACCTCTGGTTCATATCATATCAGGAATGCCCTTGCCCAACTCCAAGAATATGTCTCAAATCATGCAGATACTAGCCAGTGACACAAAGCAGACCCAGACAGCAGCAGTAGGCATCCATAACCTATTTCAAGCCATCCTATAAAACCTAACTTTACAACTTACATGTTTGCTTTGATATTCAGCTGACTTTGCATACAATTCAATTCTTTGCATTTATGGTTTTCAATATCTCTCCAAGATCTCAGTTCTGTGTAGTTTTGAAAACATTCCAAATCAGTTATTACATTTAAGTTCAAACAATTTTATCTGGTATTTTGTTTAAAGGGAAAATAACTCTATTTTCTGAAAGTAAACACTTTTTCTCAAAAAGAAATCAAGTCATAGGAATAGCAATCAGACAAAATCAAACAACTCCATTACATTGACATTTGAAATGTTTATGAACCATTGATCTTCTGTTCATGTAAGAGCCAACAATGACCACAACTTACACTGTTGCAATAGAAAAGATTTCCAGGTATAAGTATTCTTAAAATGAATGCATTTGTATTTCTCCCAACAGCACATTAAGGCAGGCAATTATGAAGATTTCACTCATCATTCTAACAGGTTATACACAGCAAAATAATCATCATGACCTTGAATGGAATGTGATAATTCTAAATCATTCATGTGCCCCATGCAGATTAGAAAATTAAATATCAATCTGTGTAATCGCTCCAACAATTGATATTGATTTTCAACCATATTTGTTGAGGCACCAATAATCATTTTACAGTATCATGCTACAGATCTTCTAAATGGAAACAAGCATTTCAAAGGCATTAAATACAACACTGCACAAGCTAAATGACACATCCCTTCTATCAATGAGCACTGAAGAGGGCATTTTCTAAATGTAATTGAAGAAACTGCAAAGGTCAACATTAGGTTACACAGTGTTAGTGCCATCACAGCTGTAGCCGATTCCATCCATATTGAACCAATCTTCCTGCAATGAAAACGTGTAAGTAATATTTTTTCCCTGCATACTTAAAAACAGCTTGATAAAAACCTTTCCCTAAAAAAGCTGATCAGCCATGTGTCCCTAAGCTGTTGTAATTCTTGTTACTTGGTTGATCTGCATTTGTGGATATCTTTCTTTCAGTAGACATGTTTAAGATTCTCTAATAAATAGAGCTAACAGCTTACGGCTGCTTCAATTGTCATCCCTTTATCTTTCTGTCACTTGTTTGCCCTTAAGGGCCCTAATGTCTTTAAAATAGGCCTCCTGGCTAGAATTTAACTGCCTTGTCCAAAGGGGTCTGAAGGGTACAGCAGATCAAAGGTGTGCTTTCGACATAAAAAAACAGCTGTCCTTCATTTACATTTAATTAAGTACATCTGACCATTGAAGTTTTTGGGCCTTTTTCGTTCTTTCATCCATTTAATATCACAAACTTATCTTAGAATATAATTTATTAAAATACTATTTTAGGTTGGTATTATAGTTAGTTCTAAAAAGCATAAACTGAGAAAATAATATTTTCAATAATGGAAGATCACCCAGTACAAATGCATGTTTTCCCACCTGGAAGCAATGACGACTATATTTTGGTTTAGTTTCAAGCATGTTGTTTGAGACACAATTTCTCATTTACAATTAAGAAAAATTAATATTCAATGAACTGACAAAACTGCAGAAGCTAAGTCAATTAATAATTTCAAACCTGAGATTGATATACTTTTGGTGATCAAAGGTTCAAACAAAAATGGAGCTAAGGTAGATTAACCATGTTTCACAGAATTCAGAAGAAGCTTGAGGACTGAATAGTCTCAGTTAGAGACAAACACCCACAACTTCTCATTAATACAGCAGTATCATGTTTAGGCATAGCACTTATTTATTTCCTGTCTATTTCAAACAATCTGTATTAAAATATAATTATCATGTACTATAACTATGGTGCAGGATTCAATTTATTACCTAGAAATAAAACTGTTGCAGATTGGCCAACCCTTCTTTATCTTTTTATTTTTCTAATCTGTACCTAAGATTTTGTACCTAGGCAACTTTGCACCCAAGATGGCACCAGAAGTGGCAATTTTGTGCACTTTTCGATGTACTCACATATCTCTGGAGTACATGTGACAATAAACCTAATTCTAATTCTAAACGCATCGAGACAATGAGCTAGAAGTACACCTATGTGCACAAACTACAAAAGTAAGTGGATGAATCATGTGATCAATAGTTAGTCAATATTACTGCCATTGAAACTGTTTACCATATTATGAAAACCTACTTAAGAAGGCATTACGAAATGTCACAACTAATAAAAGTAAGAATAACAGTAATCTTTTCTGGTTAGAATTTATTTTGGTATTCTGAAATTTTACAATTAAATATTCAGAAATCTTATTATTTTTTAACTGCAAGTTTTTAAAATCATTAGCTGAAATTAAGGAAAGTAGGACAATATTTTTTAAACTTACAAATGACAACATTTCTGAAGATTGTTTACATTCTAGCTCATTTCAAAATGCAAAACTTGTCTGAAACAAAATTTGAATCTATTATGTCAGATACCATTGATTACAAATTTTATAGAGGGTTCCAATGTAATTTGGAACATTTTGTTCATGAATTGTGATGAAATCATTTTGAAATTAGCAGTCATGTATTCAAGATGCTACTTGTCAGCCATTTAGTTCATTATCACTTCATGCAGCTCAAATTACTTTACAAGCCTCTATATGTCAACTGTCATATTATATTGTCTTAAGCAAAAATAAAATAAACCAACATTCCTACTTTTTAATATACGGACTATGCTTTGAAAATGTTGTGTCAACTATGTGTTGTGTTTAGATACATGCCTCAAAAGATTACTTGAGACAACTGAAAATAAATTATTTAACTTAAAGTAATCAAAATAATCTCACAACAAAATATTAAATGTTGTAAAGTCAAAATTCTTAGAAATTTCTTTCGATTTAATTTCAAATTTCCTGGCAGCACTCCTTACTTAACGGTATTTTATCCATGAACAAAATTATTAACCAAAATTCTAAACTTTCATTTAACCACATAAATCCTATCAAATTGGTTAAGTACATAGTATGTTGAAAACACATACATATTCACATATCATTACATATTATTATGTAATCAAGTAATTTAAAAAATAGGTCATTGGTTTAGCTTTGCCTAGCTCCAGGAGAAAGGAAAATAATTTGTATGGAGTAGTGTACAAGCAGATATCTTTTAACCTTTGTGACCCAGATTTTAATCCAGCATAATGGAATAGGGTAGATCCATCCTTCTTTTGCTGACAATAAGCATATAATTTGACAGCAAAAAGGAATAGTAATTGAAAATCCCTTTCTAAGATATATTGGTGCGTTATTTTCAATTAAAGTTAAGTCACATTGCTGAAATAGTGTGGCCAGAAGATTAATTGTGTTGCAGGTATCTAATGCTTAATGCTGTTATGAGGGTTCATTTTATGAATTAAAGTTTTCAGCATGTAGTTTCACTTTTCACAGTATAAATTGAGAACGTGTCAAAATATATTTGATAATTTTCCGTCCAACTCATTGTTGGCACATAACCAAAAGTCCCAGAATGCACTCTTGATTGGTGAGAGTGCAAATGTGACATTCCTCAACATAATATGTATTTAAACAACTGGATTGGATTTATGTGGTTAGATGAATATTTAGAATTAGGGCCAATAATTTTGTTAATGGATAAAATATCATTAAGTTAAAATAAGGAGTGCTGCATAACCAGGAAATCTGAAATTAAATAGAAAGAACATTCTAAGAATTTTGATTTTACAGCATTTAATTAAAACAACAATGCTTAAATTGCATAAAACAAGGCTTGTATTTTCAATGTCAAAAACAAAAACAGAAATTGCTGGAAAAGCTCAGCAGGTCTGGCAGCATCTGTGCAGAGAAAGCAGAGTTAATGTTTCAGGTCTTGTGACCCTTCCTGGACCCAAAACATCAACTGTAACTTTTCTTCACAGATGCTGTCAGACCCGCTGAGCTTTTCCAGCAAATTCTGATTTTGTTTCTGATTTACAGCATTTACAGTTCTTTTGGTTTTTATTTTATATTTCCAATGTAATGGTTCTGGCTGCATGTTCCACCACCTGCAGCATGATATTTCACACACTTGGCAAAGATGAAGATGTATTGATCTTATTAACTTGCTTGTAAATGTATAGCAGCTGGTATCAGTACTGTATCTTAGAAGGCTGAGCTCAGGACTTACTAATTTGAAGCTAGTCTAAAAATAATTCTAAAAGTTGATCTTAGCAGAATGAGAGAAATCTGTGAAACAAAAGATTTCTGAACATCCCACACAAACCTTAGTCATACATAACAGATATGTGGAAACCGCTACTTGAGAGTTCCATTCTAAGATATACACCATCCTGATTTGTAACTATATCATCGCTCATTCACTGTTATTTAGTTAAGACTCTGGAACTTTTTCCCCAATAACACAAGGGGTTGAATTTCCCTTTTTTTCCTGAACTGTTTTTTCTTTAAGTGAGATACCTGGTACCCCAGTAGCCATGGTCCATTTCAACTTTTCTGATACAATTGTCCTCTCTTCATCTCATTAATTATGTAACTGACCTCTCTGACACACTTCTCACTTGTTTGAAGAGGTGAAAACATTTGCCGGTGCCTGGACTGTGAGATTTTGATGCCACTTGACACCATAGCTCCATAGCACTTCAGGCACTGCAAGATAAGAATGGTCCCTTGCATTTTTAATGGGGCCGCATAGTGGCTTATTGATTAGCACTGTTGCCTCACAGCACCAGGAACCCAGGTTCGATTCCAGCCTTGGGCGACCGTCTCTATGGAGTTTGCACATTCTGTCCATGTCTCTGTGGGTTCCCTCTGGGTGCTCCAGTTTCCTCCCACAGTCCAAAGATGTGCAGGTTAGGTGAAATGGCCATGCTAAATTGCTCATAGTGTTCAGAGATGTGTATGTTAGGTGCATCAGTCAGGGGAAATGTAAAGTAATGGGGTAGGGGAATCGGCCTGAGTGGAATATTCTTTGGAGGGTCGGTGTGAACTTGTTGGGCTAAATGGCCTGTTTCTACACTGTAGGGATTCTATGATTCTGTGATCATTGTGATCAGGAGTATATCTCCAAGTAAATGATCAAAAAAGGCAAGTTAGTGCCTTGATTAGCCTACAGGCACCTAGAATTGCTGGTGGACAGCATGATGAAAAGAATGGCAATGCTTTTTCCTGCTGACTGGCAAAGGAGGCCACAATCCACAAATCCAGTTAACTTGGAGCAAGACGGATGTCTAAGTCAGAGCAGTGTGCTGGGTGAGTTTCAACGCACAGCAGTGCAAGAAGAAGATTAACGATCATCTATGCTCCATAAGTGCAAGTCTGCCATTTTCACTCTGCTACCTCTTAGCATTATGACTGTCTAATTCTGCCACAGCAAACACAACTCACCAAGGCTCATGGATAATATCTCTCGTTATTCCATGCATCATGCCTACTCAGTGGCTCTCACCCACTTCAACCTCCCAAATTATGAACCCTTTCTCCTCTCTGCACTTCCTACTCATTCACCGAGGACACATTATCACTTTCTTAGCTCATACATCACACTATCCTCCTCTTCCATCCATTTTCAACATATTTAATCCCTCTCTTTCTCTTACTATGGGTCACCTCCAGAGCATCCTGACTGGCACACCTGTATTCCCCCAACGGTGGTACCAGACCTGGAAAACTGACTACAGCTAAGCTCTGCTCTGGAATCAGACAAGCGTTATGACTGACTTATGGTGGTATCCTCTGACTGACTGTAGTCTCACTGGACCCCACTAAGATCTGCTTTTTTACAGGTTGTCTGTTTGAAGCACATGTAGTATTTTGCTGTATAAGCTGCTGGTAGTTACTGTAAGTATGATGCTGGTGAAGTATGGTACTGTACAACAATATGGCCACCCTCTTGACTATTCGGTGTTCCAGACAGTGACAAGTTGCTGCAAATGCTCATGCACTAAAAAGCAATGCAAGCCACAGAGGTTGACAATCTTCAAGTAAGCACTAATTGTATGTACACTAAGAAATAAAGCTAAGAGGCATGAGATGAATCCTGTGTAGATGCCTATGTCCCTATGTGCAAAGGGACCTGGCAGAAGCATGCAAATCATAGGTTGTTCAACATGTTGCCTGTCTAACATCTAGAAAGCCAATGGACAGAACTGGCGCCAATGTTTCCTCATTTTACCTTACAGAGATACACGATGCAGTTATGTACCTCCAAACTCAACAACCACAGTTTCAGTCTGTCCCTATTTATTGGAGCACGGAATCTCCAGCTATTGCCAAACAGCTGTACACAATTAGGAGAAAGTGAGAACTGAAGATGCTGGAAATCAGAGTCAAAGAGTGTGGTGCTGGAAAAGCACAGCTGGTCAGGCAGCATCCGAGGAGCAGGACAATTGACATTTCGGGCATAAGCCCTTCATCAGGGATGAGGCTTTTGGGCCAGGGGGGTCAGAGATAAATGAGATGGGGGGTGGGCTGGGGGCAAGGTAGCTGGGAATGCGATAGGTAGATGAAGGTGGGGGTGAAGGTGATAGGTCGGAAGGAGGGTGGAGCAGATAGGTGGGAAGGAAGATGGATAGGCTGAATCATTCAAGAGGACGGTCCCAGTTTTAAGTTTGGAACTGAGATAAGGTGGAGGGAGGGGAAATGGGGAAACTGGTGAAATTCACATTGATCCCGTGTGGTTGGAGGGTCCCAAGGTGGAAGATGAGGCATTCTTCCTCCAGGCATCGTGTGGTTAGGGTTTGGTGATGGAGGAGGCCCAGGTCCTGCATGGCCTTGGCAGAGTAGGAGGGCATCCTTCCACATCTGACAGAAATTCACCTATACTTCCACACACATCATCTCCTATATCGATTACACCTGATATGGTCACTTCTACATTGGGGAGACAGTATGCCAATTTGCAGATCATTTCAGAGAATATCTATGGGACACCTGCAGTAACCAACCCCACTGTCCTGTGGCTGAACCATGTAACCCCTCCCATTTATCTCTCAGGTCCCTTGGCCCACAAGCCTCATTCCTGACGAAGGGCTTATGCCCGAAACGCCGATTTTCCTGCTCCTCGGATGCTGCCTGACTGGCTGTGCTTTGCCAGCACCACACTGTTCGACCTGTACACAATTAAACAAGGTGAATATACACTTAACATTGGCTAAGCAGAAACCTCCTCCAAGAAAGTAATGAAAAGATTGGAACCATTGGCTTCAGCTCTACTACTTTGTCTGTTTCCTAACTAGGTTTCAATTAATCTGGAGGGATATGGGCTGGGTGCTGGCAGGCGGGACTAGATTGGGTTGGGATATTTGGTTGGCATGGATGGGTTGGACCGAAGGGTCTGTTTCCATGCTGTACATCTCTATGACTCTATGACTCTATAATCTCTCCAGCAATAGTTGTGATTTAACTAGACCTTTGATCCCACAATGATACACACAAACTTCATTCATTCAAACTCCATTACTAAGCTTGTCTACTTTCACTTCCAAAAAATCATCCAACCTTGTCCTATCCTCAGCTCTGAAACTCTCATCCATGCCTTTTGTTATGTCTAAACCTGTCTACTGTAATCTTTCATGACTGGACTCCCATTTTCTACTTGACAGAAACTAAGCTAATCAAAACTTCTACTGCTAAATTTTTGTCAGATCAACTCCTGCTCATCCATCATTCATGCTCACTGACCCACATTGGCTCCAGTCCAACAATGCTTCAAATTTAAAATTGTCATTCCTATTTTCAAGTTCCCATATGGTTTCACCAATCCCTTTTTCTGTGATCTCCTCCTGCCTTACAGTTCTTTGTGGTATTTGCATTCCTGCAAATCTAGCATCTTGTGTACCTCCAATTTTATTAGTTCTACCATTGGCTCTTGTACCTTCAGCTGCCTAGGACCATAACTTTTGAAATTCCTTACTAATACACTCCACATTTTTCTCTCTCTCTTCAGAAATTACCTCTTTGACTGAACTTTTTGTCTTCTGCCCTGATATCTTTTTCTGAGACTCGGTGTCAAGTTGGTTAATAATATTAATGTGAAGTTTGGGATCTTTACCAACATTAAGGATGCTACACCAATACAAATTGTTTTGTCAACAGAAGCAAATTGAAATGGTCTGCAGGTTTTTATTTGTTGGTTGTCTCTATGACAACTGGTGAATGATCTTGAGACAACATTAAGTTGTTCAGATATCAAACATGAAATGTATCTTGGAGTATGTAAAACAAAAGCTTCAGAAAGTGAACTAAAATCACTATTTAGTACATGTAAATGTTTAGGCTTGATTTAAGATTCTGCAAAATCTAAGACTTAGAATAAATGTTCATCAAAAATATTAATGTGTGAGGTATGATTCTATAATATTTGCAAATAATGTAGAATTGCATTCCAATGGCATTCCCAACTGGCAACTTGCAAACATAGCTTGCCCCCTCACATTTACTGGTAAGATGACAAACATATAGAGGAGCTGTAACAAGTGCGCAAAAGGAATGCAAACAAAATGTAATAGCAAGTTTGATCATAAAATCCCTACATTGTGGAAGCAGACCATTAGAGTGAACACCTATCCTCTGAAGAGCATCCCATCCAGACTCACCCCATCCCTGTAACTCTGCATTTCCAATGGCTAATCCACCTAGCTTGCACATCCCCAGACACTATGGGCAATTTAGCATGACCAATCCACCTAACTTACACATTTTTGGACTATAAGAAGACTATGTTTTTTTGGGAGTGGAATAGATTTGATTCGTGTCACTAGAATTGACTAGTTCCTAAATTTTATAATAGACTTCTATTCATGAATATTAGACTACTGTACTAAAATACAATTGCAAATGAGTTGTTTTATGCTGTACTTGTCCATATCTTCCATAATTTTCCAATTTTGTTTTGATGAAAATAATTTTTTCCAGGCTGCTGAATTTAATTTACGAGTTTGCCATCACCATTAAGCAACCATAGTTGAACTGCTGCAAGGATATCTCTTCCAACATTGTTACACTTCCCAATGAGATCAGATGGAACAAACATAGAAATTGCTGGAGAATCGCCAGTATTGCTCGTAGCATTCGTGGAGAGAGAAACAGAGATGATATTTCAAGTTCAACATGACTCTTCTTTGGAATGGTTGTAAAGAAATGTCATATCGAACTCAAAAGGTTCCTCTCTACACAGATGCTGTCATATCTGCTGAGTTTCGCCAGCATTTTCTGTGCTTGATTCATATTTCCAGCATCTGTCTTTATTTGAAATCGCAACTGCTTCAACCCAGTCCACAGATCCAAATATGGCACATACTCCAACAATGAGGAAAGTCCAGGCTATGGATTCTTTTTCATCAACACCTTTGGTGCAGGATGATCAATTAATGTATATGATTTTAATCTTTGTGAGTCACCAAGCAGTGCACTTTTACATAGATTTTCTTGTAAATAGATTTTTTTGGCGACATATAGAATGAGAGAGATAAAACAACTTCAATCTGTTGGTTTAACACTGAACAGGAAACTCATAGATCAGTCATTGATAAGAATCTGAAAATTAATTTAAATAGTTGCATGCAATTTCTTTGGCCATATGAAATATCCTACTTTGTGTGCCATAATATCTGAAAACACAGCATTTGGACATAGACTCTGCGCTATTGCTGTTTCTGCATTCTGACTGGATTTATTGCCCATAGAAACAGCAGGTAGACCTAGAAACCATGTATTGATTTATTTTTTGTCCCCTGGGTAGGTAAGAAAGGGACACATTTTAAAGTAGGGAAGAGTGACAACATCCAGCATACCCCATATTGATCTGTAGAATCCTTTGTATTTTGTGATGTTTAATTTTGTTAATTCAAAGTAAAGAACCAATTTCTGCTGAAGATATTCATAGAGGTCTCTTTAGGACCTCACTAGGCAACATGGGTACCATTAATTGCACTCTGGACTTTGTCCAGAATATCCAAAGTTCACCATCATTCAAAATGGTGGTCCTATCTCACCGTTATTTTAATATCAAAAGTGATGAATTCCATGGTCACCTGCCACAGAAATGACAGAATTACACAGAGGTTGGTAATGTTATGTGCTTAATTGAAATTTACCTGTGCTGTGAAAACTAATTGCAGTCATCATGTGCATTAGGAAGGAGAACAGTACGGGAAGATGATTATAGTTCTCCATCTTCATGTAAGACGTAACACGGCTTACCAATATCCTCTTTGGTGAAATGCAATTCCTATGCACATCCCCAAATTAAGGTTTTATGTGAATTCTGTTGGCTGTTTACTCTGTGGTTCAGAGATATTAGTAATAGCTGTGAGATCCATACTTTTTAAATGCAGCCTCACTTTCCTTTACCCTTTGATGTGCTGTTCCAGTCTTTTTCCATATCAATAGCTGGTCCATATAGAATGTTAGCCTTTTCAAGAGAAGCCAGAACCATGCGTATACATTGGAGGAAAAGCACAAATCAAAATTTGTGAATTAAAATCAGAATGCACTGGAGAAACTAAGTCAGTTGGGCAGCATCTGTAGAGAGAGAAAGAGAGTTAAAAGTTTTGAATCTAGATTGACAGTCATTGGATGTGAAACTTGAACTATGTTTCCCTCTCCACAAGTGCTGCCTGATGTGCTGAGGTTCTGCAGCACATTCTTTCTTTATATTGCAGGTCTCCAGCATCTGCAGTATTTTACTTTTTAATAACATTTCTGCTTGTGTATGTCCTCAGAAACAACCTGGTTTGGATGCTGATGCTATTCCCAGCTAGAGCAATTATTATAGAAACACGTCATTCAGGCTCATAAAATTGCCTTTTTTTCTTTTTCAGCTGGCCCTGGTAGTTTTCTGCCTTCTAGTTTTCTTTCTAATTAACCCAGACTAGAATATCAGTATAGAGACAGGAGAGGGAGAGCTGCAGTTCCATTTGTACTCACTAACTATAGCCCCTAGAAGAAGCATACTCAGAACTTAGTAACTAAACGGTTTGAATGGTCAAGTTGTACAATTTTGCTGCCAAAACAATGTTATCTGCTGAAATTATAATTAAAATGATGCAGAATTTCTGAGCCTATAACTTGTACATTATGTGTAAAATCTGGAGAAGAAATCAGGGCACACAAGATATTGACACCATATTTTCTGAAAATGACAATTCATGCAACACGGAGGGGAATTTAAGGACTGAATCAGTATCTGACCTTCCAGGATTTGAATCTTGGACCACATTTTTAGAACAGGTTAAGAAATCTAAAAATAGTTTTCAGTAAATCCAAAATTATCTGGTGTCCATAAATTAAACATATTGCTCACGGTGTAGTTTTGGTAGTACCTTTCAACTGAAAAAAGTGGAAAAGTGCTGGATGGACATGGACAATGACCACACACCCTTAGCCCCTCCAAATCCACATATATTGAGAGAGGAGAATTCAAACTGCTTACAATCTTAGTATGGTACTTGTTCAGGGCATAACTAAACAACATGGGTTATTTTGTGTTTAAACAGGAAAGCATTTCTAAAGTTTTAAGGCAATATTTTTCATCAAAATTTTCCCACACATATGCTTCACTCTCAAATGTGTTTTCAAAACACTCAGTGCTTACTTCAGAAATGCTACTAGCTTTTTAAATTCCTTGCCGATATATGAATAGGAATTATGTGGGATTGAGATTGTACTTTTTGAAAGCAAAGCAAGAACTGCAAATATATTTTCTAAGGTTTTTTTCAACAATATATCTCACATTAGCCTTAATTTTTAACGTGCTCACTTACAGCAGAACTGTATCAAACATACTTTATATTTTGATTGTCCAGTTGTTTGATGTGTTGGTAAATCCATCACCAAAGTTTAGAGCTTTCACATAAAACTAAAATACCTGCATGTACAGGTTTTGCTTCATATGAAGTGCAAGCTCTCTCCTCAAGCAATAATACCCTAGACTGAGTGAATTTAGGGTTAGATTGGGTGTTAGGGCTGTGTGTGTGGAGAGATATTTCCAAACATTGACCTGCTAAAATCAGGACAGCATAGCAGTACAGGATGCTACTAAATCTCTAGCTAGGACCACCCTACCTGCTAAGGCATTGACTTGCAAGATTATTTAAAGCCAAGTGTGAAAAATCCTGGCTCTCTAGGTTCTGTCAATGAACTAGGCTGCCCAGTCAATAATCAACAGCACCCTGAAGCTTTAAGACTTACCTAACTCATATATCCAAATATAAAGTCTGCCAGAAAGAATCAGCTTCGTTCCAATCTCCCACTGCCAAGCATGTTATCTTGGTGGCAACTTGATCACAAAGAGAACCTACTTTCCTCCCCCCTTCACCCCAGGGGACAGTTACAAAAGAGATTAATGTTTTTCTTCCAATACTCGACTTTCAAACTCTCTCACATATGTGGCAAGCATTTTTCATTTCCCCAGTGGAGACTTTTCCATGAAAGGCTATCAGTCGTCAACATTTTGCCTGAAGTTAGGAACTCCATTGTACAATCTATAAATTTAATCAGCTTCTGTTCATGAAATGTCACCATGCTGCAGACATTCAACTGCACTGGTACTGTGTGCAGTTGAAGAAAACAGAGTCATAGAACTATGGACATTCAGCCAGCAGTACTCTGACACACAAGTTGCTTTCCGATTATGATTTATTGGACAGAAACACATATGCTGTCTGTAAATTAAGAACTTTAGATGTTTAACTTTTGGACCAGTGCAGAAAATAGTCACGGAAGTTCTGTCAGAAAATAAGAAATGTAAACTTGCTTTCTGTCTTTCTGTCGCTGTCATACACTGAAACACATGAAGCAATAAACCACAGAAATGTAGGGGAAAAGTCCTAGAAAAAATTCAAAGAGAATTTAATATTTATTATGGTGCCAAAATGGTATCAGCAGTGCATGTCAAGTTGAAGCAGCTGGTTTGTTTAAATAAGTTTTATACAAAAATTAAAACACTTATGTTTTTCCACATGGGTTACCTGCCTTCCTCCAGACACACTTTTATCTCCTCCCCAATATATGGGAGTCATTTAGCTAGATGTTTAGAGTATGATGCAGAATGACAACTAACAGAAATTTCAAAATCTGTACTGGTTGTGGTAGTTCATACAAGCTTGCCTATTTGCATTGCTCCATGCTTGATGTGGAGTGATGCTGTTCAGCCACATAACCAATTCTCTAACTGATGGTCATTTTTGGAGTACTTATTCTTACCAACTTATCCAAACTACTCTGGAAGATTCTGTGTTCCCTCTGGTTCCTCTCCTGTTTTCTATCCTCTTATTTGAAATCTATTCACTCCTGAACTCCAACTCAGTCTACCTGATTTTATGAATCTTCTGCTCATTTACTACCAATTTAACTATTTCCGAATCTCTGCCCCAATGGTTGCATTTTTATATCAACTCACTATCTCAACATCCCTACACCTTGATGCTCTATAGGTCAAGTGTTTCCTTCATCAGTAGAGTTCAACAATATCCATCCATCACACTCTACTCCACCTGGCTAAGCTTCTTTTACATTACAAGTAATTTCTCTCTCAAACTCAATAATCTTGTGCACATAAGAAGTTACACAATGGGATACAAAAGAAGTACTACTGTATCTCCTACAGGTTGAAGGAAATTCTGGGGTCCATTGTATCTTTCCAAACCCCAGCTCTTCTGTTCAAGTTCCAGGGTTGCATCACCAGTTGCAACAATTGCAGCATACCATGGACTTTGGGAATCCAAAAAAACCCAGAAAAGTTTGAAAATATCCAGCACATTTGCCAACACCTGTGGCGTGAGAAACATCAAGAATGTTTCATGTCATTATCTTTGGGTGAAATTATACAACTCACCATCCTGCCCTCCCCCTAGGGAGGAGTCAAGGAAATGGAAAATCAGACAGAATGGGTAGTGACTTTGCAGGTTGTTACTAGCCTCCATTATTATTTTATGAATAGAGGGTAGATAATGGGCAGCCCACCATTGAGATAATTGAGGCATAATAAGACTGCGGAGGGGTGGGGATTTGTTCAGGCACATTACCTCCTAGTGACATCAGAAATGACATCTTTTGCACAGGTATTATTCTGTTTCTTTTCAAGACCAACCATTGACCCTATTTTTCCCTTTCCAATCATCTTCACTCACTTAACTGCATTTGCTACCCACAGTTCATATATACCTTCCTAAATCAGAGTTACTAGTACCATCCTCTTTGACTGTAACTTGGTGCATCATGGGTACTATCCTCTTGAACCATGCCACATTACACTACCTCAGGCAAAAGTCCAACAGGTTTATTTGAAATAACAAGCTTTTGAAGCGCTGCTCTTTCGTGAAGACTTCACCTGATGAAGGAACAGCACTCTGAAAGCTTGTGTATTCAAATAAATGTGTTGGACTATAACCTGGTGTCATGTGACATCTGATCTTGTCCATTCCAGCCCAACACCGGCATCTCCACATCATGTTACATCCTGCTCCACTGTTCCTCCTCGAAGACCAACTGTGCAATGCTGATTTGGTTCCTATCTTACCTATCCCAACAGAATAAGGAACTTTCAAACTCATTGACTCTATTCCTACCTGTACATGATAAACTCCAATATATGTGAAGGTTCCATCCTCAGCACCACCTCACTTATGTGTTTACATGTTCTCACTTATTTTTTGTTCTTTTGCTACACTAACTGTATCTGAGGGAATACAGCAATTTCTTTAAAGTTTTTCAATATCAACTCAATTCAATAATCATTTCGTTGTTGTCAGTTTGCCTATCTGACATCGGTGAAGTTTATTCCATAACTGTCATGAACTAAAAATGAGTAAAACTGAAGTTATTTATTTCACTTGTGCCAAAAACTATTCATTCATGTTCATGTTGACAATCCTCGTCCCTACTATTCATTTGCTAATGGTCTGTTTATTGACTTCCTCAGTTCCCCTCTGTGTAACTCCACTGCTCACATTCCACCTCATACAAAGACACTTTCAACCATCAGCCCTGTCCACAGTAACGTCTATATTTCCTAACTAAGGAAGGAGTTGAATTATAACAACAATTTATTCTGTGATAATTCTGCTTGGAAGTATACAACATGCAGAGTTGCATAGTCTCTAACCAGTTGGAATAAGACTGCTTGTAAGAAGTGTGGAAGAAGGCCTCCCCTGCCTTGGATTTCATCCTTGTACCACTGGCAACTTGACTTCTCTAAACCTTCCACTCCAGTCTGTCAGTATTGTCATCATTCTCAATGACTGCTTGTAGGATACAGTGTTAAGGTTTGAAAGTGAGGGCAGTGGGGATGGAAGGTAAAGACTGGTCACTGAACTGATCAGCTGTTCCATCCTTTTAATTGTTTATTCCATTAACAGTCCCAGTTTTTATAACTCAATTTTGTTAACTTTGTGTTATATGAATTACATTTGGACATTAAAGTTTAGTTAATTATACTTGAAAATGATGGTTAAAGAAGGGATGGAAATAACTTTGGAATTGATCAATGGAGGAAAGTCTTTAAAAGCTGAATGACCTTTTCTTGATCGAGGTTTAAATGTTTTTTAAAATCACTGCATTAACAATAAAGAAATTCTAAAGTATTGACCCAGATCTTTTGCAAAGTGACAATCGTTGTCTGACTAGCATTGGGCTGCATGGTTTGCAGCTGAGTCTGCTTTACACTTCTGGATGAGTCTTCCGATTCAACTTCTTCAAAAATTAGATTGATAGTCCAACGGAAAATTCCTTCATAGCAAAGTAGCGTTGGAAGATAAGCCAAGCCAAGCCAACTATTTTTTAAGTCAGATGTCACATGACACCAGGTTATAGTCCAACAGGTTTATTTGAAGTCACAAGCTTTCCAGGCACTGCTTCTTAGACAGTTTTTAGAAACCTTGGAGTGCAGGTTCAATCTCAGGTAGATAGCATAGTGAAGGCGGCATTTGGTATGGCTTTCCCTTATTGTCAGAGCATTGTGTATAGGAGCAATTCTGGTATCCCTCCTATAGGAAGGATGCTGTGAAACTTGAAGTGGGTCAGAAAAGATTTACAAGGAGGTTGCCAGGGTTGGAGGGATTGAGCTATAGGGAGAGGCCGAATCGGCTGGGGCTGTTTTCCCTGGAGTGTCTGACATGAGGGGGGATGGGGGGGGTGACCTTTTCGAAGTTTACAAAATCATGAGGGGCATGGATAGGATAAAAAGACAAGATCTTTTCCCTGGGGTGGGGAGTCCAGAACTAGGTTTAAGTTGAGAAGGGAAAGATTTAAAAGGGACCTAAAGGACAAATTTTAGAGGGTGGTGAGTGCATGGAATGAGCTGCCACAGGAAGTGGTGGAGGCTAGTACAACATTTAAAAGACCTTTGGATGGATATTTGAATAGGAAGGATTTGAAGGGATATGGGCCAAGTGCTGGCAAATGGGACTAGGTTAATTTAGGATATCTAGTCTGTATGGATGTGTTGGACCAAAGGGTCTGTTTCCATGCTGTACATCTCTATCACTCTATAACTCTAGGACTTGTTGCAATGTTAGTTTAAATGTCCATTTTAATTGTGATTGAATGGTAAATGGGATGATTGAATGATTGAGTAGGTGAGTGAGTTCAGAGGGTAGGATGCAATGTGGGCAAGATGTTAGGTGGGTGAGGTAATAGTTTGGAAAATGGGTAGGTGAGTAGGGTGGTAAGTAGTTAAGGAAAGCAGGTGGCTTAATGGTGGCAGATGTGGTTGACGGGTCAGAGTGTGATTGTGGAGTAAGGAGATGCTGCTGGCTAGTCAATATGACTTGATAGGGGGAGGCAGGTTGGGCCGAAAAAGGGCCGTTGGATGGTAGAGGAAATTCACATCAGGTCAGGTGAAGGGGCTATTTGTGTCGGGTCAGGTCAGGAGGGATTGTCAGGTTAGGGACTAGTCAGCTTGGGCTAGGTGGGGACACAGGGAAGTTGAGGTAAAGTCAGAGTGTCAGTGTGAATGATTTGCAGGCCAATTGTAAAGTTACTCAAGCACCAGATTTGGATTTTTCTGTTTAACTCTTTTCAGATAGCTATTTGGCTAAGAACCCAAAAGTTTGTCACTCTGACTCAGGAACGGAAATTTTTAAGGAGGGTCCTAGAAAGTTGGAGAATTGCACACCATAAGATCAAATTTCCCAAGGTATTCCCATGGAGGTCAGCATGTTTGGATTTCAGCAGGGTCCCAATGCAGGCCTTAAGTCATGCATCCAGATTTTCACAATCCAAATGCAGGAAGATCTGAGCCAACATGTTTTTGATTTTGCACTAAAGAAGCTCTCCTGCAGCTCTATAGATTGAATGCTGAATTGATAAAGCAAGTGTAAGAGTGTCCCAGTGATCTAAGGGCTCATTATTTCAACACAGTGTAGTGCAGAGTGAAGTTTATGGAGTTCCAGCAGTCTTAATCTCATAAAAGATGTTAACCTGAGATTCTGAATGCAAACTTGCTTTAAAATGTCATCCCAGAAGTATATCAAATGTCTGATTTTCTATAGCAGAGTTTAAAACAATATTTCTGAAGGGATGAGATGATAACAGTGCATCATGAAAAAAAATCATACTCTGATAGTGTTAACTGAAATATGATCCAAATCAAAAGGGTTTCAATTTTGTAATATTCATAAAATCCGTCATTTAAATTTTTATTTTTATTTAAAAGTACACATTCAAAGATGCATGGTTTTATCATGGACAAGTGTTGAATGGAAACTATCAAACAGACTTAAATCAAGCTACTCATTACATATGAAGGTAAGTATCCCACTCCAACTTGTCATGGTGAATGTAATAAAGATGGTCAAAATTCACTGCTGTATGCCAGATGTTACTGCATATCTAAAAGTTATACATAGACAATTGATGTGATTCTTTGCATATCTTTTTCAAAATAATGTGTGTATCAATTGTTGCCTAGCAACAGTCTTCTAATTTGCTAGAACTCACCGGTCATTCTGCTATTATGTGTGTTTTCTAACACAAATTCGCAGTAATGTGATTGACGAATTGGGGATACTGTTTCTAAAGCTTGGAATTCTAAAACGTGCATTGGCTGTAATGTGATTATATTGCCAACACTTTAAATACTGTTTCTAAAGCATGACTTTTCTATATTGCAGAGTTGCACATGAACACATTACATAGGAACTACCTATTACCGAGCAAATCAGACAACTAATCAAATTAAAGTCATGTTTTTGTTAATAAACATTCCGTTAATATAAATCCAAAATTTGCTCTAAGTGGTTGAGTTATTATCAGTTGCCAGTGCTAAGTCACTTCAGATCCTAGCATTTCTAACAGCAGGAATCTAATAATGGGATTCTTATAGGGGGAAGTGTTTATAACAATTTGTGGAGGGATACATTACTGATACGAGCTGTTTTAAACATATTTGTGGTCAAATTTTTAATATTTGTCCCTTTCTGCTCTTTTTGTATGAGTGGCTGATGGCAACTCACGTGATTTGCAGTGGGCTACTAGATCTGTCCTTGAAAGAGTACAGAATTGTGTCTTGACTTATTGGTTTTCCAATCTTCCTCACCAGAGTGATTGGAAAGAACAGTTTTAATGATGTGGTGAACCATGTATGTTGAAATTGTTGTATCAATGTGTCTGTCTTCCTTGCTTCTTGGCAGTTAAAGAAGGGGTCAATAACTCAAAGGACAAGTAAATTGAAGTAATAATGCTACTTGCAGAAAAATTTTATTGTCAGTTTTAAGAGTGACTGAGCTTAATATAAAGAAAAGTATTTAGTCAAATTTATGTATCCAGCATTATCATTTTAAGAGATTACAACATCAAAATAATAGTAATTAATTGAAAATTGAATGGTTGTTTCATATATTCTAAGAGACCACCAGAGCTTGCAATAACGAGGTAACAAGTAGTTTGCTGCTTTGTATTAATGTGTAACTTGCATCATATTCAAGTTTAATTACAGAAGAATAACATTTTTCTTTAAACTTATGTGAGAGGATTATGGTTGCAAAGTTCTCACCTCCTTTTCCATGTTGCTGTAACCAATTGTGGGTGCAAGTGTACAAGGTCATAATAACCATTTTTAATGGGGGTGGAACACTATTTTCTGCGTTGGGAACTCAAGCTCTGTACACAGATGACTATGTCTGAGGGTACAACAACAGCAACAATCTTTATGAGCAGTAGGCTGGGACATGTTTCCCTGGAGCATAGGCAATTAAGGGGTGACCTTAAAGAGGTTTATAAAATCACGAGGGCCATAGATTAGGTGAATAGCCAAAGCCTTTTCCACAGTGTAAGAAGACCAAAAACGAGAGGGCACAGGTTTAAGGTGAGAGCAGAAAGATTTTAAAGAGACCTGTGGGACAATTTTTCCACATAGAAGGTGGTGCATATACAGAAAGAGGTGTAAAAGAACGTGGTAATGATGAGTACAATTACAATATTACAACAGGTACATGGGCCAAATGCAGGCAAATGGGACTAGATGAGTTTAGGAAACCTGGTCAGCATGGACGAGTTGCGCTAAAGGGTCTATTTCCATGCTGTGTGACAATGTGACTCAAAGGAATACCAAGGCAAAGGAAGGAGGAAACAGAAGGAAGGCAATATCAACTTCTTGCAGCCATTAATGCAAAATGAAAGCAAGCTAATGAACTTTAATGATTACCACTCATTGTCATAAATCAGCACAGTAAAAGCAATCATCTGTTACACTCTAAAGGATCCCTGCTGTCTGACACATATTGGATATGTTCACCGTTTGAGACAAACTGTCTGACCTAGTTTATTTTAAACCCCCCTCAGAAAAGTAACCAATTGTATATACCATTGCTTTAAAATTCACACTCTGAGAAATATTTAATATAAACCATACACATTTCATCACACCACACATTGTTGTCGCAACTGGATAGCTTATTGGCTTGTACACTGTATATTCTAGATGAACGGATAAGGAAAATCTATAAATTGGTATAAGATGCAACACTGGGGACATTAGGGATATGGAAAGATCTCAGGAAATGAGTAAGACTAGGGATCCAAGTAACTTTTATCAAAGGCTGTTCTCAAGATTTCTCAAGGACTACATTTGATATTCGTGAGCTATATTTTTAATATTCAGGATTAATTTATTCTCACTAATTACTTCATTAGGTGAGTTGTAGTCACACAGTAACATTATCTTTTATATTTAGTGTATTGTAATGGATGGAGTAATGTATGGAATATATGGACTCCAAGAAGCAGAATTCAATATCATCAATAATCATCTTCCATTCAACTTAAAGGCATCAACACAGGAAAGCTCAATTTTCTAAATTGGTACAGGACAACAGGTATGTTTGTATCAAAAGCATAATTTTACCAATAACTAAAATTTTCATAAAAAGCAGATTTAATTCATTAACTGTGATTTCAGATTTTCCTCACTTCCATACAGCTAAGTATTTTTTCTTTTGGCAGGTTCCTCTTGGCAATCTCCCTCCCTCCCTATATTCCTTTGCAGCCAATGGCCTCTTCCCCACTCTCCTTTTGAACCCTTCATCTTATCCTCTTCTGTAGCCACTAGCTTCTCCCATATCTCCTTTACTTGTATTTCCCCCCTGAGCCCACTCCACTTCTTTGCAGCCACTCACTTCTTGCCTCACAGGCAGATTCTAGTGCTCCAGCCCAATACTCTAGCCTCTTTTGAGTATTCATTGACTTATACTTAGCTCACCTTTCTCACTGCCAGTGCTCAACTTCTCCATTACAGGCTTTTGGCCTCCCATATATCAAGTACCATGCTGAAGAGAGGAGCAATTTATGATTGGAGAAGCAATTCCTTTCAGAATTTCTCAGTCCACACAACAAAGTGCTTGGAGAGGGATTTTTTTCTGATTGAATCTGAGGTGATCTGGCCACTTTTTGGGCAAATTCACCTGTTTCCTTCCTGTACTTTCAGCATTCAGTAAGACCATTCAACCTTTACTTTTAAAACGTTTGCAAAACCAAACTATGTTTCATGACACCTCTGAGATGCCAAGCATCATGAGTCATGGAGAAGCTGACCCAACTTTATGAAAACTGGAGGGGGCTCGGCAAAGTCTATCCCATAAGTGAGCCATCCAGATTGGAAACAAAGAGCGTGTGCTCATTACTGTGCCAGGCAAAATTGGGTAAGTTGGGAATGGGGTGGGAATCCCAGAAACACTTCACTCCCATTTTAAATGTTTCCATTAGTTGTTACTATTTGCTAAAAATCCAAGCCAGATTTTCAGGTTAGTGACTTTCAATCACACATAATTCATGATCTCCTAATCGTTTCAGCATTTTCTGTCCTTTTACTTAATTTACAATTGAGAAAAAAATGAAAGATAGGTCTCTCAAGTCATCTGAAGAACTGTAAAGCTGAGACCTACTAGAGCAACTATGTTTGATTGGAAAAGGTAATTTCTTATGAGGGTCCAAGTCTTGAGGATAGGGAGGGGTACTTAGTGATTGGTGGTCCTGATTGGAGGTGGGAGGTTTGATGATGCTCAACTGGGGTGAAGGACAGTCTAATATGGTCAAGGTTCAGTGATTTCAGGGGTCTAATGCTGATTTTAGAAAGTAATTGATGACCAGAGTAAGGAGTCTGATGGTAGTCAGGGGTTCTAATGGAACAGATGACAAAGGGATTTCAGATGATGGAGACACTGGATGGTCTATTAGGCTGGATGAAACACACCTGCTCCTTTTGGCCCACAAGCAGTGCTGTAAAAGCAAATTACCTTATGATTTCACTCCTTTCACTCTTTACAATCTGCCAAATCCTAAAATTAGCATGATATTAAAATGAAGATCAACAGTCTCATAATATTTAAATGACCAAACACAATGTCAGCTAACCTCCATTTAAACCAGAACTGGGCAAGTTGAAAGCAGATTTAGTATCAGTTCCATATTTTTTACATTTTAACCTCTGACATGACTCTAACTCATCTGTTTGTGGGAGTTAAAATATTCTGATAGTCTCAGCTGACTTTTTTTTTGAGAAAGCAAAAACATTTAAAAAAGGAAATGTTAGACAAAATAATGACAGATTATTTCATTTCTCTACCTTAGGTATTGACAACAGCTGGAGATAGCTGCAGGGTCTTAAACAGGTGAGAAAATAAAGTTGACCAGAATTATGGTGCTTTGCATAGCGAGCTCATGTGCCAGTACTCCGAGCACATCTTTATTTGAATGTTGGCCTGTATTACTTATACCAGACTATATGTTTATGTTTTAACAAACCTCAGCTACAATGGCTGATTTGTTTACTCATGCACGCAACAACATATGTACAAATATTAAAAAATATCAGTTTATCTTCCTCTGCTATAAGTTCCTTTTTTTATGCAAATAATTTAAACAGGATCAACATCAGGTTGTTCAACACCTGTGCAGGAAGTTATGAAAATTAAGCAGTTTCATAATGTGATGAAAAAATGATCAAATGATCAGCAAAAGTTGTATAAAGCAGCATCTTGCTTTGACATTGTGACTGCATGTTTACTGAATGAACCGGAATGTCACTTGCCTTCCTGTTTTGGGATAACTATTGCATTTCCACTTCAACAGGTTAAATGGCTGCACTGGTAGATGAATCGAAACTGGATAATACTTTGAAATGAACTGAAACATCTCCTGCAGCAATGAGCCAATACATAACACATAAACGTACACACTCGCAACAGTAACCTGATCAAGTGCCTCATTCAAAAGCCTCAGTAAAACAACACCTGACAACTGCAACAAAGTTCATATCAAACCTCAAAAGGTTTGGAAATGCATTGCTTTTCTTCATATGTTAGAAGCAAAATAGTGTTCAAACTTACGTCAGTCAGTTTCTTTAATCAAAATTATAAATGCAATCTGGATTGCTTCACTTAAACAATTAAATAACACAATAATTAATTTTGAACTAATTTTGAATTAATTTTCAAGCATTTGCAACTTGAGTGATTTGGCTATTACCAGAAAACCAAGGTTATTTAAGTAAAGAATGTGATGGAATATTGTGATCATACAAGTACATCAGATCTCTTCAGCAAAACTCCTTTAATAGATATCTCAGTGCATGTCAATGTCAAGACACAAAACTGGGTGGAAGTGATAGTTGTGAGCAGGATTTAAGGTATTTTAGACAAGTTGAATGAGTGAGCAAACACATGGCATATGCAGTACAATATGGCTAAATGTAAAGCTATATATTTTGATGTGGAAAACAGAAAGGCAGAACATTATTACAAAGGGACTTGGTATACTTGTACATAAGTCAATGACATTAAACAGGTAGGTGCAGCAAGCAATTGTCCAACTGCACCGTATTCTATGCTCCACTGACCTTAAATGTTACAGCTGCTCAGTTCAAAATGTATAAACATGATACAATACAGATCCTTCAGTCTGGAATATTCAAATTCTACAATATGCAGTGCAGGTAAAAGAAGGCAGAGAGATAATGGCCCACATCATCTGATTGGAAGATTGTCACTTACAGCAGTGTGGACAGAAGTTGCATGTCAGAACATGCAGAAGACCCAATGTGCCTTATGCTGCAGGAGTTGCCTGGGAGCTTGAAACTTCTGATTAGCAATTACTTGCTGTCTGGAATCCTCTGAAACAGTCCATGCTCTAAGTTAGATATGAAAATTTGCGAGGGTTTTAACTGTCACAACATTGACAGGCACTGAGATATCTATAAAGGAGTTTTTCTGAAGAGGTCTGATGTACCTGTATGATCACAATGTTCTATCACTTTCTTTACTTAACTAAACTTGGTTTTCGGGCAATAGCCAAATCACTCAAGTTGCAAATACTTAGCTACATATGGGACATTGAATGTTCTACATGTAGGAAACTTTAAATTACTCCCCAAATCTCTGATTAGCTTACAAACAGTAGCACAATTAAAACCCATTCCAACTCATCACCAACCATAAAAAATGATTCCACCCCAATTCACAGCTATCCCTGTCAACAGCACTCCAGACCCAGCACAACCCTCCCCAACATCCTGGATTCAAAATCCCCAACCAAAACCCTCAACTCTCTCCCAATCCTACCAACCCATGACTCCTCCACCCTCTCAGACTTGACTTCATCCACAGCACTTTCAAGCCCACCAAGTCCCCCCCCCCACACCCCCCACACCCCCCACCCAATTCCTCCAGCTGGGGGCCTATACTGTCATGCCACTTAGCCCCTCACCCACCTGGCACAGCCTCCACCACTTCCTCTGGCAGCTCATTCCATACACGTACCACCCTCTGTGTGAAAATGTTGCCCCTTAGATCTCTTTTTATATCTTTCCCCTCTCACCCTAAACCTATGCCCTCTAGTTCTGGGTTCCCCAGCCCTAGGGAAAAGACATTGTCTATTTATCCTATCCATGTCTCCCTCATAATTTTATAAACCTCTATAAGGTCACCCCTCAGCCTCAGATGCTCCAGGGAAAACAGCCCCAGCCTGTTCAGCCTCTTCCTGTAGCTCAAATCCTCCAACCCTAGCAACATCCTTGTAAATCTTTTCTGAACCCTTTCAAGTTTCACAACATCTTTCCGGTAGGAAGGAGACCAGAATTGCATGCAATATTCCAACAGTGGCTGAACCAATGTCATGTACAGCCGCAACATGACCTCCCAACTCCTGTAATCAATACTCTGACCAATAAAGGAAAACATACCAAACGCCGCCTTCACTATCCTATCTACCTGCGACTCCACTTTCAAGGAGCTATGAACCTGTACTCCAATGTCTCTTTGTTCAGCAACACTCCCTAGGACTTTACCATTAAGTACATAAGTCCTGCTAAGAGTTGCTTTCCCAAAATGAAGCACCTCGCATTTATCTGAATTAAACCCCATCTGCCACTTCTCGGCCCATTGTAATCTGAGGTAACCTTCTTCGCTGTCCACGACACCTCCAATTTTGGTGTCATCTGCAAACTTACTAACTTTACCTCTTATGCCCGCATCCAAATCATTTATGTAAATGACAAAAAGTAGTGGGCCCAGCACCGATCCTTGTGGCACTCCACTGTCACAGGCCTCCAGTCTGAAAAACAAACCTCCACCACCACCCTCTGCTGTCTTCTACCTTTGAGCCAGTTCTGTATCCAAATGCTAGTTCTTCCTTTATTCCGTGAGATCTAACCTTGCTAATCAGTCTCCCATGGGGAACCTTGCGAACGCCTTACTGAAGTCCATACAGATCACATCTACTGTTCTGCCCTCATCAATCCTCTTTGATACTTCTTCAAAAAACTCAATCAAGTTTGTGAGACATGATTTCCTATACATAAAGCCTTGTTGACTATCCTTAAATAGTCCTTGCTTTTCCAAATACATGTATATCCTGTCCCTCATGATTCCCTCAAACATCTTGCCCACCACCAATGTCAGGCTCACTAGTCTATAGTTCTTTTGCTTGTCCTTACCACACTTCTTAAAGAGTGGCACCACGTTTGCCAACCTCCAGTCTTCCGGCACCTCACCTGTGACTATTGATGATACAAATATCTGAGTAAGAGGCCCAGCAATCACTTCTCTAGCTTCCCACAGAGTTCTAGGGTATACCTGATCAGGTCCTGGGGATTTATTCACTTTTATGCGTTTCAAGACATCCAGCACTTCCTCCTCTGTAATATGGAAATGTTGTAAGGTGTCACCACCTATTTTGCTACTTTCTATATCTTCCATATGCTGTTGCACAGTAAATACTGATACAAAATACTCAGTTAGTATCTTCCCCATTTTCTGCGGCTCCACACAAAGGCTGCCTTGCTGATCTTTGAGGGGCCCTATTCTCTCTCTCGTTATCCTTTTGTCCTTAATGTATTTGTAAAAACCCTTTGGATTCTCCTTAACTCTATTTACCAAAGCTATCTCATGTCCCCTTTTGGGCCTCCTGATTTCCCTCTTAAGTCTACTCCTACTTCCTTTGTACTCTTCTAAGGATTCACGTGGTCTATCCTGTCTATACCTGACATATTTTCCTTCTTTTTCTTAACCAAACCCTCAATTTCTTTAGTCATCCAGCATTCCCTATACCTACCAGCCTTCCCTTTCACCCTGACAGGAATATACTTTCTCTGGATTCTCGTTATCTCATTTCTGAAGGCTTCCCATTTTCCAACAGTCCCTTTACCTGCAAACATCTGCCCCCAATCAAAAGTTCTTGCCTAATACCGTCAAAATTGGCTTTTCTCCAATTTAGAACTTCAACTTTTAGATCTGGTCTATCCTTTTCCATCACTATTTTAAATCTATTAGAATTATGGTCGCTGGCCCCAAAGTGCTCCCCCATTGACACCTCAGTCACCTGCCCTGCCTTATTTCACAAGAGTAGGTCACATTTTGCATCTTCTTTCGTAGGTACATCCACATACTGAATCAGAAAATTTTCATGTACACATTCCTCTCCATCTAACCCCTTAACACTATGGCAGTCCCAATCTATGTTTGGAAAGTTAAAATCCCCTACCATAACCACCCTATTATTCTTGCAGATAGCTGAGATCTCCTTACAAGTTTGTTTCTCAATTTCCCTCTGACTATTAGGGGTCTATAATACAATCCCAATAAGGTGATCATCCCTTTCTTATTTCTCAGTTCCACCCAAATAACTTCCCTGGATGTATTTCCAGGAATATCCTCCCTCAGCACAGCTGTAATGCTATCCCTTATCAAAAACATCACTTCCCCTCCTCTCTTGCCTCCCTTTCTATCTTTCCTGTCGCATTTGTATCCTGAAACATTAAACTGCCAGTCCTGCCCATCCCTGAGCCATGTTTCTGTAATTGCTATGATATCCCAGTCCCATGTTCCTAACCATGCCCTGAGTTCATCTGCCTTCCCTGTTAGGCCCCTTACATTGAAATAAATGCAGTTTAATTTATTAGTCCTACCTTGTCCCTGCCTGCCCTGACTGTTTGACTCACATCTTTTCTCAACTGTATCAGTCTCAGATCGATCTCTTTCCTCACTATATCCCTGGGTCCCACACCCCATCTTACTAGTTTAAATCCTCCCAAGTAGCTCTAGCAAATCTCCCTGCGAGTATATTAGTCCCCTTCCAAGTTAGGTGCAATCCATCCTACTTGTACAGGTCACTTCTACCCCAAAAGAGATTCCAATGATCCAAAAATGTGAATCCTTCTCCCATACACCAGCTCCTCAGCCATGCATTCATCTGCTCTATCCTCCTATTCCTGCCCTCACTAGCTCGTAGCACCGGGAGTAATTCAGATATTATACTCTCAAGGACCTCCTTTTTAAATTTCTGCCTAACTCTCTGTGATCTCCCTTCAGAATCTCAACCTTTTCCCTTCCTATGTCATTGGTTCCAAAGTGGACAATGACCTCTTGCTGGACCCTCTGCCCCTTGAGAACATTTTGCATCCTCTCTGAGACATCCTTGATCCTGGCACCAGGGAAGCAACACAACATTCAGATTTTTCGCTGCTGGCCACAGAAACGTCTATGTGTACCTTGGACTAGAGAATCCCCTAACACAATTGATCTCTTGGAACCCGAGGTACCACTTGTTGCATTAGAGCCAGTCTCAATATCAGAAACTTGGCTGTTCGTGCTACGTTCCCCTGAGAATCCATCACCCCCTATATTTTTCAAAACAGCATATTTGTTTGAAATGGGTATAGCCACTGAAGGCTCCTGCACTAGCTGCCTACCTCTCTTACCTTTCCTGGAGTTAACCCATCTGTGTGACTGTATCTAAGACTTTCCCCCCTTCCTATAACTGCCATCCATCACACACTGTAGCTCATTGCAACATTGCCTCGAACTGTCTCTCCAACTGATCCATTTGATCTGATAAGATTCACAACCAACAGTAATTATTGCAGATATAATCCGCATTAACCCTTAAACTCTAGCTCCCACATCTGACAAGAAGTGCATATCACTCTAGTGAAGGCCATTTTTGAGCCTTCACAATCTACAGACCCAGAAAATAACACCCTCTTATTCTTCTACAAAACACTGCCCCAGGTTAAATTCATAGTTATGGCTTATATTTTAAGTTTAACCAAGCTTAAGTGTTCTTGAACCTTCTCACACCCACACAAATGGACAGTACTCCTTCATATTCTTGACTTCCGTTTTGTAGCTGGTGGACAGTCACTGGGGATACAGGAGACAAGTTACTTGCCAGAAAATTCTTAACTTCTGACCTGCTCTTGTAGCAACAGTATTTACGTGGTTAGCCCAGTTTGGTTCCTGGTCCATGATAACTCCCAGGTGATTTACTGGTTGCAAGCAACCGTCCTGGAGATGCTACTTGCAACAGAGAGGACTTAGCAGCTGAATGGCTGGCAACCTTCCGGTGGTGAAATTTCAGTCCTCCAGGGTCTTTAATTGCATGGAAGGCTTTACACTGGCCAGATAGGTACTTAGTTGAAGAGATGCAGGATTCCCAATAGTTCTTCAACTAGCAGGTGAGTGACAGGAATCCTGCATTGCCAGAATAAAATTACGTAAAGTGTCCCTGTATCCACTTCATCAAAACTTACTTAATATTAAAGACCTCTGTTAGTTCACCTTTAAGTTTTTTTCAAAGATACAAGAGACGAGTCTGTTAGTTTTTTACAATGTGATCAACCACACATTTCTGGTATCATCTTTTTTTTGCAACCTGTTCATTGATTCTATATCTTTTTCACAATACAGAAATCATAACTACAGATAGTTCTGATATAACATACATTTCGCCTGTGCGATTCGGCTATAATGGCACTGAAGAGTTAAGCAAAGACATTTTCTAGAATACTGACCTCTGTTTGCAATAGCGCAATTCCAGCACGGTCCAAGCGCTTCGTTCTGTGCATGCGCTCATGTCAATGCCAAAATCTCTATGCTGTTCTGCGCAAGCGCCGATGTCTACACTGTTCTGCACATGCACCAATGTCAACTGCCGACAGAGCAGCTTTCTGAGAGGTACTGTACAGACAGCAGATTCTTACATTTTTTTAAATGTGCTGTGTTAAATTTACTTTGTTTCATTGATAAATATAATTTATACCTTAATTCAGGCTGTGCTAGACGTTTGGGTGATTTTTGAGCGATTGCGAATGATATTTTTTGCTGGTCTGCTCCAAACCCACTTTTCCCATAGGGTCCATTACTTATATTAACCAATTTTCTATTTAGCGAGCTTTCACTGAAACCACAACTATCAAGTTTTAGGGGAACTACTTGTACATACAGTACTCAAGTGTGGTTTAACAAAGGTCCAATACACACTTAGCGTAAAATGCCCTATTTTTCCATTGTATCTCTCTAAAAATGAAGCTTAGAGCTGTGTTTGTTCCCTTCGTGGCTTTGCTACTCTGCGATGTAATCTTCAGTGTGTTCGTACACAAAGGCCCCTTTGCTCCTTAGCAGCACTGAGATTTGCGCCTGTCAAGTAATTAGTAACCTCAAATAAAAGGCAGTGCTAAAGAAACTTTATCAGAGTTTTAATGTTTTTCATCATTTATCTCTTCACAGATGCTGCTAGGTGAACTGAGTTTCTCCAGCACTTGAAGTTTGTGACAAAAGACCTTGTTATTCTTCCAACAAAAATATACTACCTCGTGTTTATTTTGTGTTAAACTTCATTTACCAATTAACTTCCCATTCTGCAAGTTTATTAATTTCTTCCTGTAATTTGTTGCAGTCACCTCAAAAATAACTAGCCTCATCATGGGTTTCATTCATATTTGTAATCGTGAACAAAGATAACTGCAGAATCCCCTCTTCCAGTTAATCTGTAATTGTCTATGACTATATATTACAGCACAGTATTGTCTATGAGTAAGTGATCAGACATCAGTCGTGGTTTAGTTGGTAGCACTCTTGTATTTGAGTCAGGAAAGTTATAGGTTCAAGTCTTACATCAAAGATTTGAGTATAAGATCCAGGCAGACAATCCAATACAATATAGATGGAGAGCTGGACTGCTGGATGTGCATTCTTTTGACTGAGACGTCAACCAAGGTCCCACATGTCCTTTTAAACGTCAAGAGTCAAATGGCACTATTTCAAAGAATAGCAACAGAGTTCACCAGGCCTAATTTCATTCATAAACTATAAACCCATTAAAATAGATTGCTTGGTGATGACTACATACAGTAATTGTAGATGTTTGCTATGTGTAAATCAGCTGCCATATTTCCTACAAGGTAAAAACAATGACTGAAGATGCTGGAAACCAAATTCTGGATTAGTGGTGCTGGAAGAGCACAGCAGTTCAGGCAGCATCCAAGGAGCAGCAAAATCGAAGTTTCGGGCAAAAGTCCTTCATCAGGAATAAAATAACATATTTCCTACAATACAATAGTGACTAAACTTCAGAAATTGTATAATTGCCTGTAAAGTACTTTGGGACACCCTGGAAATATGAGTGCACTATATAAATGGAGGTTTCAGGCCTAAAAGGATTTAGACTTCAGCGTGAATAGCAGTATCATACTAATGTTTGTTGACCTTAGACTTTCTACGCAGAAAACTGTTAAGTAATTATACAGATATTTTGCTTTTTTGTTGAAAAATACCAATTTGACTTTAACGTAAATGTGGGTAGACCAAGTTACAAATGAATTCTGGATTAGTGGTGCTGGAAGAGCACAGCAGTTCAGGCAGCATCCAAGTAGCTTCGAAATCGACGTTTCGGGCAAAAGCCCTTCATCAGGAATAAAGGCAGTGAGCCTGAAGCGTGGAGGGACTCCCTGAGATTCTTGTAGAGAGAGGAGGAAAACTTCTTCAAGTCAAGCATCCTTGCAAGAGGATTCGCAGTAGGGTTAAAATCAATGAGGTAAAAACAATGACTGCAAATGCTGGAAACCAGATTCTGGATTAGCGGTGCTGGAAGGGCACAGCAGTTCAGGCAGCATCCAAGGAGCTTCGAAATCAACATTTCGGGCAAAGTCAACCAATTTTAATGGTTATAATTTTTAAATAAGGAGATTATTGTTAATCGTCTTGAAATTGTTCTTTCAGAGACAATCCAGGCACAATTGATTAAATGACCTCTACTATACTTTAAGTTTCTATGTAAAGCATTCGAATCACAAGCATCTAATGGCATTGTTATTTTCTTCAACAGGCATCTCAGTGTTGTTATGTTTAAGCATTTTTATTTCCTTTGGTCATCGGTAATTATAGAACATAGAACATAGAACATAGAACATAGAACATAGAACAATACAGCACAGAACAGGCCCTTCGGCCCACGATGTTGTGCCGAACTTCTATCCTAGATTAAGCACCCATCCATGTACCTATCCAAATGCCGCTTAAAGGTCGCCAATGATTCTGACTCTACCACTCCCACGGGCAGCGCATTCCATGGCCCCACCACTCTCTGGGTAAAGAACCCACCCCTGACATCTCCCCTATACCTTCCACCCTTCACCTTAAATTTATGTCCCCTTGTAACACTCTGTTGTACCCGGGGAAAAAGTTTCTGACTGTCTACTCTATCTATTCCGCTGATCATCTTATAAACCTCTATCAAGTCACCCCTCATCCTTCGCCGTTCCAATGAGAAAAGGCCGAGAACTCTCAACCTATCCTCGTACGACCTACTCTCCATTCCAGGCAACATCCTGGTAAATCTTCTCTGCACCCTCTCCAAAGCTTCCACATCTTTCCTAAAGTGAGGCGACCAGAACTGCACACAGTACTCCAACTGTGGCCTAACCAAAGTCCTGTACAGCTGCAACATCACTTCACGACTCTTGAATTCAATCCCTCTGCTAATGAACGATAATACTCCATAGGCCTTCTTACAAACTCTATCCACCTGAGTGGCAACCTTCAAAGATCTATGTACATAGACCCCAAGATCCCTCTGTTCCTCCACCTGACCAAGAACCCTACCATTAACCCTGTATTCCGCATTCTTATTTGTTCTTCCAAAATGGACAACCTCACACTTGGCAGGGTTGAACTCCATCTGCCACTCCTCAGCCCAGCTCTGCATCATATCTAAGTCCCTATGCAGCCGACAACAGCCCTCCTCACTGTCCACAACTCCACCTATCTTTGTATCATCTGCAAATTTACTGACCCACCCTTCGACTCCCTCATCTAAGTCATTAATAAAAATTACAAACAGCAGAGGACCCAGAACTGATCCCTGCGGAACTCCACTTGTAACTGGGCTCCATGCTGAATATTTACCATCTACCACCACTCTCTGACTTCGACCGGTTAGCCAGTTTTCTATCCAATTGGCCAAATTTCCCTCTATCCCATGCCTCCTGACTTTCCGCATAAGCCTACCATGGGGAACCTTATCAAATGCCTTACTAAAATCCATGTACACTACATCCACTGCTCTACCCTCATCCACATGCTTGGTCACCTCCTCGAAGAATTCAATAAGACTTGTAAGGCAAGACCTACCCTTCACAAATCCGTGCTGGCTGTCCCTAATCAAGCAGTGTCTTTCCAGATACTCGTAAATCCTATCCCTCAGTACCCTTTCCATTACTTTGCCTACCACAGAAGTAAGACTAACTGGCCTGTAATTCCCGGGGTTATCCCTATTCCCTTTTTTGAACAGGGGCACAACATTCGCTACTCTCCAGTCCCCTGGTACCACCCCCGTTCCAGTGAAGACGAGAAGATCATTGCCAACGGTACTGCAATTTCCTCTCTTGCTTCTCACATAATCCTAGGATATATCCCGTCAGGCCCGGGGGACTTGTCTATCCTCAAGTTGTTCAAAATGTCCAACACATCTTCCTTCCTAACAGGTATCTCTTCTAGCTTATCAGTCCGTTTCACACTCTCCTCTTCAACAATACGGTCCCTCTCGTTCGTAAATACTGAAGAGAAATACTAATTGATTCAAATAAATGACAAGTAGAACAAAGATTTCAATTTAAACTATTGTTACTAAACTTAAAAGCTAAACCCAATGACTATTTCACATTTGACCTCAACAAACAGAGTTATAAACATACCCCACTAACACACCTATGCCCTTCTATCAAGTTCTTTACTTCGAGTCATAGAGACGTACAGCACGCAAACAGACCCTTCCATGCCGACCAGATATCCCAACCCATCTAGTCCCACCTGCTAGCACCTGACCCATATCCCTCTAAACCCTTCCTCGTCAGATGCCTTTTAAATGCTGTAATTGTACCAGCCTCCACCACTTCCTCTGGCAGTTTATTCCATACACATACCACCCTCTGTGTGAAAAAGCTGCTCCTTAGGTCCCTTTTATACCATTCCCCTCTCACCTAAACCTATGCCCTCTACTTCTGGACTCCCCCACCCCAGGGAGTCTATTTACCCTATCCATGCCCCTCATGATTTTGTAAATCTCTATAAGGTCCCCCCTCAGACTCCGACGCTCTAGGGAAAACAGCCCCAACCTATTCAACCTCTCCCTATAGCTCAAATCTTCGAACCCTGGCAACATCTTTGTAAATCGTTTTTGAACCCTTTCAAGTTTCACAACATCCTTCCAAACACTTGTTGGAGCTTGATTTCTGAAGTTAACACACATTGTAAAAACAGAAAATATGATCAACAAATTAGAACAAAATCCTTTTCATGGTCACTGTCTTCCTTTTTGGTAAGCTGCTGCATGTCCATACTGTATGTTGCTGTTTTGAAAGATACGGAGATAATGTTTGTAAAAGGAAAATAATCCACAAGAATGTCAAGTGAACTTATAAATGAGATACTGAATATTAAAGCACTTTTGAGGTTATCAAACTCAAATAAAAACATAAATCAACCAGAAAAGATAAAATTATTTATTTGAACAGCTGGTTAACCCTTCATTTCAATGCATGATGAAAAGCGATCAACATTTTTCTTTGCACTTCCAGCTCACTGTAGAAAACAAAACATTCTTTATGAAAACTCAAAATGCAAACATCATAAAGAATGTAAACATGAGATTGGAAAGCAAGTATTTCCTGAATGTATTCTACAGTCATCTTAAGAAACTGTCCAAATCAGAATTTGAGCTGTTGGATCGCTTAAATTAGCTCAGCACTAGAATTTAATAGATTAAAGGCAGAGTAATAAATTTGGTGCAGGCATCAAAACTAGCCATATTATCAAACAACTCCATGTACATAATTGCAACAGTGTAAAATTTTTACTTCATAAAACATTGAACAGATTGCAATGCTTTCTCACAATAAAATGGAAAATTTCATTTGACAAATTTAAATATTACATATTCTATATTCACTATTCTTTTAAAGAATTATTAGTTTCAAAAGACAAGGTCAGACACTTCCCAAGAAAGTTAGATATTCTGTTCAATGGAATACTGAGAATACAGCATTAAGTGCTTACAAATTATGAATCTGCTGCCACAACTTTAGACCACTTTGATTTCATCCTCAACATAGCAACCAACAACCACCCATCTATGTGGCCAAAGGGATACAGGGTCATTTTAAAGACAAGAACTGCTATTCATTTGATTTAGAAAATATGTACATTTTGATCAAGATACTACAATAAAAACAGAAATTCAGAGGGTCAAAGAAAGTTAAGGATAGAGCGAGAAAAAGAATGGGGAACATAAGCAGAGAGATGTACACAGAGACAGAACATGAGACTGAGAAATGCAGGAAAAGTGAAGACAGAGACAGACAGAGAGGTATGCTTCCAGAAACCAATTACAACACATCAAATTCAATCCTTACAGAAAGTTACAAAGCCCACACTTCAGTGCTGCCAAAACACAGGGACCTTAGGAAGTGAATTTGACTTGGGAAACAGTGAGAATGGCACAGCATGAAACAAATGAACTCCAATGATTGTACTGCATTGGAGGTCTTGGTGGAGCAAGTTGGAAAGATGTTATATTGTCACAGAAAGTGAGAAAGCTGTCCAAAAACACATTTAAAAGACATGGGGATGAATAGTTATGGAGGTCAATGACAGGAGTCAAGCCCCGAGGACCTGGATGCACTGATACAAGCAGTTAACTGGCTTCACAAGGTAATCAAGGTCAGTGAATGCATTTTTATATGCCATGTCCTATCAACTGCACCATTTGCCCTCTACACTCTACAATTTATTACACCACCATGACTGACCTATCAACTAGCTCTATCAATCAGATTTGTAACTATAATTCAGTTGTTTCACCTCACTTTCACATCGCTAATTCTGCTACAAGCGTCATAACCATATCTCAACTTGCACAAACTGCTAGCTATTCAATTATGAGGCCTACTGCTGCATTGATGCTTAGATTGCAGTCCAGACAAGTTGTACATTTAAGATAGTTACCTGACATGATGATATGTGACATTTTAGTATAAAGGTATCGATCTTGCCTTCTATCACCTTGTGACTGCGCAGTTTGTTCAATCAGACAGCAACATGTATGTAATGTACAGTAACATTAGTAAGCACAGAATTCAGGTCGAATCTTTCTACCAAAATATAATGAAGGTCTGTAAAATAATTAGACCCTCTCCGTGCCTCAAAATGAATAAGTAAAAAATGCCTTTTTTTTGCAACAGTTGAGGAGCTCTGAAAAATGTCAATATCCCAATGTTTTGTTTGTTTTTTTCCCTCCAAAGGCTGTACATAACTTATTTAGAACCTTTGTATGTATTTACAGTTTTTTTTATGAATAAAGTATATTTTTGAAATTTAAAAAACCCAGGCATTAGGAGCAAGCGCAATATTGTATTGTTGTACATAGTCAATGTTTTATTAAACAACAAGAACGCGGATGGTTTATGTTATGTGAGCTATCATACAGAAAACCACAAAGTACATCAGCAGCATAAATAAAAACAGCTTTTGCTATACTCAATAATCCATATCCATTTCTCTTGCATGACAAGATGCAGTAAAACAGGGACAAACCAGCTGGATGACAATTGACTATTATTGGGACTCCTATGGGATCATGGTCAGCATCAGTGCTGAAAATATTAAAAATGGTGTTTCATCATATCTAAAGCCTATTCTCACATCTCACTCATCCCATATTCCCTTCTGACAATCTTCAGGTGGTGTAGCATTCGCTTCTTACTTTTACTCCTCCCGGGATCAGAACCATTACTTTGTGTCTTTTTTCTATCAGATACCCAAGAGGTGGAAATTTGACTAGAAAGAACAATAGGAAATCAGTGATGATCAATCCCTAATATTTGATTTCACACTTGGCAACTATCAGATCAGATAGAGGTGCAGCATGTATTTAAAAGCGAGGGAATGACTGACTGCAAAGATAGTGAAAATGCCAGTTCATGAAGGGCAATGTTACACATGACTTCCATCGTAGAGAACTCATTTCAGCATTGAATGAAGCACTCAACAGAAGAATGTGGACACATACCATAAATTAGCCATTGATAGTACTTAACTTACATGTTGGTGAAATGAGAGAAATGTTGCAAAACTTTTCATTTTGCATTCATTAGGACTAATGTGAGAATGACAAATTTAAAATGGTTATAACAACTTATACTGCAGGAGAAACCATGCTGCATGGTTGACAATTTAACTGATTAGTTGAGGCATTGCCATGGAGAAAGTAATGGGAAGCTATCAGCTCTCCAAGCTTCTAGTTAATTCAAACACAACAGTTAAAGAAAAGTAAGAACTGTGGATGCTGGAATTCTGAAAGAAAAACAGAAATTGCTGGAAAATATCAGCTATTCTGAAGAAGGGTCACAGAAACATCAACTCTGATTTCTTTCCATAGATGCTGCCAATCCTGCTGAGATTTTCCAGCAATTTCTATCTTAATTCAAAGCAAGGTTTGAACATACTACTACACTGAAAGTTCACAGTCATCTCCAGTCAAGCCCTATCAAAGTACAAAAGCCGAGGAAGAGAGGACCAACAAAGACAAATGAAAGAGAACCACAAAGAGAATGCACAAGGATAATTCAATTGCCTATGCATGCAATATGACATGATTTCCCCTTGCCGTTTTTGTTTGGAATTATTATTATTTAGAGATTTTTATTTTTGTAACTTGGCAATGCAGAAATTATGATGGTCAGTGCTATTTCAGAAGATAAAATATGGGACTGTTAATGAATGAGGAATTGGAATTATAGTTACTTGTATAACATCAGGGTGAGTTTATGATGAAAAGGTCAGGCACAAAGAGGCGGTATAGGTTGTCTCACTTAAGCTCCTCCTTATTCTCTTCTTCCTCTCTCTTACAGTTCTGTTTCTCAACTGTTCACCACATTGCTGATGGCAAGGGCTGTTCCCAAGAGTAAGATTGCGAATCGTCTAATGGCCACTAGGAATACTGAACTCAATGTACCAAATACTGCAGGATCTCGCCACTGTGGTGCAGAAACCTTAAATTTTGTTGGAGCATGCCAAATATCCAATGCATCTCATTTCATATGATAGCATAGTTTCTATTATATGCATGTTGCATATGTATGTGGATTGTGTTACTGAATCAGAGAATCAAGGACTGATTTGTAAGGGATTTGCCACCTTACTTAGAGCATGATAAAACATAATGATAAAGTTCAGTTCTGGGCCAACTCTATGAAGGGAAAGACAATGAAATTCATTCAACATCTGCAGGAAAGCCTTTCCATTATAAGGCATTAGATCTTTCCCATTCCTCTGAGTATGGCAACTTGTAGTTTTGGAAGTACTACAAACCAGTTATTGGTCTTGACCTCACCCTATGCTGGCCAAGGTGGTCACTAGGACCAATACTTGGTCTAACTTCTCAACCATAGACGGGTTGGGAGTTTGTTATAACATGTGAAATTTACACCCTTGTTAGTGAACATTAAGAAGTTGTATTGAACATAACCATTTATAAAGCATGATAAGAGAAGACTTCCTTCTTGGAACTTTATCAATTCAGGCTCCAGTCGCGTGTGATATGACATTAGAATAACATAACTCCTTTTGCATATGCTCAATAGCTGTTCTAAAATGTATAAATAACTCTCTACACTCAATCTCAACCACTCCTCCCCAAACAAGTTATTTTACGGTAGATTCACTTAACCATTAACATGTAAATCTCCAACCCCATGCTACAATTATCCTTATCTTAATGCACTAATCTCAATTTGTTGGAAGACACACAGACTTGTTTGTCATTAGCGGGCAGGTGAGCATTATGTTACGTTGGGCTAACAGTTTCTTTTCAAACAAGAATATTCTGGAACTACCTCATCAGTGAGAAAACAGCCCTTTGGATCAGGATCAATCACAACTGACAGTGTAGCACATTGGTCTGCAGATTGGACAGCAATTTTGGTTACTTCCCCATGTGTTTCTAATCATTTATTAAAAAATAAATCAGCAATAATCTGCCATTTATCTGCATGTTGCTCCATGATAGTCTCCTGTGAACTTTTCTTCTTTCCTCAGGAACATTTTTCTTAAACATAAGATTGTTAATTTTTAATTGCAGGCAAACTTGTTCCTGTCCTAATAGCTAACAGCAATCATAGAGATCAGAACAGTTCCAACCAGGAAAGACTTTTTCCTCCACCAATTATTGTGTTGGTCCATTGGCTGCCTCTGTCGGGAATTTCTGGAATTCTGTTTAAGATTTTCTCTTTCAGTTTCCAAGGCTTCATTGTGTTGTGTGACTGCTAATAGCATGAAGTTTTTAACAGTGTTCTCCATGTGTGATCATGAAAATGGAATACGCATAATTGGCTTCTGGAACCTTGCTGGAAGTTTCAAAGTTTATGAATCTATTTTGGAGTTAGGAAACCTCTTTCTTGCACATTTAAAGATCTTAGCCCATGATTATAAATATTGTGGACACTTTTGTAGATACAGAATTATTTGAAGGTTCACTTGCTTGGTAGTTGAATTTGTGTAAGATTTCATTCCTGCTTCCCTGACGTGATCCACCCTTCACACAGAGAGGAAGGTCTTCATCTGACCATGGTTGCAGCTTCTATTTTTGGATTTCTTTAGTAGATTCCTTGAAATAAGCCCGGAACTGTTATTGTAGCCATAACATTTATACAGCTGCTACAGGTCAATGGTAATCCCCAGGATGTCAATAATGGAAGATTCAGTGATGGTAATGTTATGAAATATCAAGGGGCAATGGTTAGATTTTTGTTTGTTGGAGATGGTCAATGCTGAGCACTTGTGTGGCACAAATATTACTTCCAACTTGTCAGCCCAAACCTGGGTATTGTCCAGGTCTTGTCGCATTTGAGCATGGATGGCTTCAGTACCTAGGGATACTCAGGTGCAGAAAACTGCAATCATTGGCAAACAATCCCACTTCTGATCTTGTGATGTACAAGTTCTTGTGATGAAGCAGGTGAAGATGGTTGGGCTGAGGACATTACCCTGAGGACCTTCTGCAGAGATGTCTTACAGCTGGGATGACTGATGTCCAACAACCACAATCAGATTCCTTTGTGCCAAGTGTGACTCCAACCAGAGAGAGACATTTCCCTGATTCCCAATTATGCATAAAGAATGGGAACATAATTTTATGTATTGAAATCTATTTTGTTTAGCTGAATGATTCACTTCCTAAAGTTACAAATGCAATCCTTATCTTGTCACCATACTTTATTTGAAATCCTAAAATGTTTAACTAAAATAGTTTGCTTTTATGAAACATTCAAAAGCAGAACAAAAACAGAAGTTGCTGGAAAAGCTCAGCAGGTCTGGCAGCATCTGTGAAGAGAAATCAGACTTAACGGTTTGGGTCCAATGACATTTCCTCCTCAACCTTCCTCTGAGGAAGGGTCACCGGGCCTGAAACACTAACTCTGATTTTTCTTCACAGATGCTGTTGAGTTTTTGCAGCAACTTATGTCTTTGTTTCTGATTTACAGCACCCGCAGTTCTTCTAGCTTTTGTTCAAAAACATAATATGGGTAATGTTCCTACAGCTCTAATCAAAGAAAACACATTTACGCTGTTGATAAACACTTATTTTCTTATTGATTTCATCCAACCAGTGAAGTGAAACTTCTGTAAGCAATCTGGAAACTGAGCAAAGGTTTATTATGTTTTGCCTTTTTGTCAACACCAGCTCATCCAGTAAAAGCAGTTGAGTTCTGCATTTGGCCTGGATGTCCTCTTCAGCAGAAGCAGAATGTGGGATTTAAATGGTCATTACTTGACCACTTTAGGTGCTCAGTAGGTCCAATGGAGAACAGATCATGCAATGCTGCCACCACTGCCTAAAAATGGGAGATTGCTCTCAGTCTTCCATACCTTGCTGTGCTGCTAACAGTTCTTCAATATTTTAGTCTTATTATGTCACCTGCGTTTTTATATTGATTGATTTAGTCATTGTGATGAATGACAAACAAATGTGAAAAATATCTTAATGATGTTAAAAATATAGTTTATGCTTGTGTTGTTAAGTAATATTTTGAAAAACTGAACTGTACAAATGCTTGCACCGAGTACACCATCAATGGAATTAAGTTTTTAACAGCATTTTAGGTTGTTACTATTTTTGGGTTTTCTTGCCAGAATCTATAACTGCTATATAAATTTTCAAAATAATGTAATTAAATACAACAGAAATCTTGACAATACACAATGACGGCTGGTATTAAGGATCTGTGTAATGCTTATTGATGTCATACCACTCATTAGTCAAAAAACTAGTGTTATTTCTGTTGTTTTAGCTAAACAAATAATTTCTAGTCAAATATATATTGATCTGTACATTTTGCCCTTTATACTTCAGGCATTAGTTTTTATCTTTTCTTTAATTAATTGTTTCAACTTGTTTTAGGCCTACAATGTAAATTGTATTATCTTTCTATAATACAAAAAAGGCAGAAGAGTTGTACTGTCACCTAGTGGGCAAATATATGCAGCCATTAATTGAGCATAGCAGACACAAGTGCACTGAGTCATTTGTAATGGAAAGAGACCCTTCGATCCAACTAGTCCATGCCAACCATAATCCCAAAATAAACTAGTCTCACCTGCCTGCTCCTGGCCCACATCCTTCCAAATCTTTCCTATTCACATATCTATAAAAATGTCTTTTAAAAGTTGTAATTGTACCCACTTTCTCAGGAAATGAAGTTCATGTGACACATTGAAAGAAACCTTTGGCACCACAGTGCAATTTACACTTCACAAGTGGCAGAATCATGACCAAGTAGCATGGTGTGGCACAGGTTACAATTTTCGAAGGGCCTGCCGAAAGAGGCTTGGTCAATAGCCATACTTGTAACAGTACACTGCACTGGTAGAGAGAGTGAATGCTTCAGGTCAGGGATGAAGTAATAATCATGAGGTTGCTTTGAACTAAATGTGACTGAATTTCTTGAGTGGTATTGGATATGTGCTCGTCCAGAGTTTGTTCTTGCCTTATGCCTTGTAGGTGATAGACAACATTCAGGGATTTGGGAGATGAGTTACACCATTGCTTCTAATTTTCTTAATGGCTGTGCTGGCCTTTGAGGCCTGAGCACTGCATTTATTGCCCATCCTCAACTGATTTATAGATATTTACAGCACAGAAAGGAGGCCACATGGTCTATCATGTCCATCCTGGTCAACAAAGATCTGACTACATAAATCTCATTTTGGCTGATAAATCTAGGGGCTATAGCAACACAAGTGAAAATCTAAATGCTACTTAAATCTTTCAAAGGTTTCTGATTCAACCATCCTTTCCTGGCATGAGTTCCAGACTCTTACCACCCTCTGGGTGAAAACATATTCTCAATTCTCTTTTAGCCTTCTACCCCAACCTTAAATTTACACCCCTGATTCTAGAGACTTCTATCAATGGGGTTAGTTAGCTCAGCTGGTTGGATGGCTGGTTTGCAATGCAAAGTGATACAAACAGCATGGGTTCAATTGCTCCACTGGCTGAGGTCACCATGAAGATCCTACCTTCTCAAAATTGCACCTCGCTTGAGGTGTGGTGACACTCAGAGTACACAACATGGAAACAGACTTTTCAGTCCAACTTGTCCAGGCCAAAGAAGTTTCCCAAAATTAAATGAGTCCTACTTGCGTGCATTTGTCCCATATCCCTCGAAAGCTTGCCTTTCATATACCTATGCAAATGTCTTTTAAATTGTAACTATAACTTGCACTTCTTCTAACAGTTCATTCTACATATGAACTATCCTCTGCATGAAAATGTTGCCTCTCAGAGAAAGTAGCCATCTGAAACTATAGAGACTTTTACAAACTGAGTGCCATCCTATTCATCCTATATACTTCTCATAAACTTATGGACCACTGTCAGGTTTCTTGAGAGTATCGTGTAAACTGCCTTCTTGAATCAGGTGATGTGATATATAGACACCCACAGTGCTTTTCTTCCACAGTGGCTTGCTAATTCTTAAATGGCCGAGGAAGCTACTAGGCCTCTAGTGTCAATCACTAGATTGGGAGTCACATATTGGGAAGACTGGTTAAAGATGGCAGATCTCCTCCCATGAACAACATTAATAAACTAGATTTGATTTTACTACAATCCAGCAATTTCATAATCAGCATTATGTAGATTAATGCCCTAATTCTGTCTTGCTAATGAAACTTATGTTCTCGCAGCTACCATGATTGGATCTGAACACCTCATTCTGGAACATTAGTTGTGATCTTTGCATTATTAGTCTCTAACATGACCACTATGCCACATCTCTTCCTCTGTCTTAATATTTCTTTCCACTATTTATTTTTCTTTCTGTCCCTGATTTGATTTCAAATCAATCTAATTCCCAGTCATTCCTTGCTTTTTTAATCTATACATTGCGTTAGTTAAGAAGATAGGCTGCTGACCTCACTATCTGCTGGCGCCTGAGATACTCTGTTATTCTTGAGACATCATTGTCATCCTAGATTTCCAGTAAGTTACAGTAGAAAAAGTTTGTCAGCAGAAGGGTTATAAAAAAAATTATGAGAGGCTCCTTTTCAACAAGATCTGACTTAATAAAAATTGATTAAGTACACCACAGCATTCAGAATATTACATTTTGTACAACTGCAAATTAACTTAATCCATAAAATAGGATTAATGACTAACTTGGTCCAAGATGTTGCAAGGCTTTATGAGAGTGTCAGTGAGAAAGGAAAGGGTTTTAATATTAATTTTATGGAGAGCATCAATTTAGAATGATATACTGGAATTCACATAAGAACAATGAGGAATTACTTCAAAGATGTTCACATATTGCTAGCTTCTCCTTCAACTTCCTCCCTGTTAACATCAGTTCAGAACATCATAGTTTCAGATTCATAAAGTGGATCAGTAGTTAACAACCAGACTCTTCATTAAAGCAGGAAAAACTTGAAATGACTAGATAATGGAGTTTTAAAATACCTTTGAAGATGCTTTGTCAGATTATATTGGCAAGGATATGGTTCGCTCTCTACTCAATTAATTCTGAATATTTCATTGCAAATTCAGGGAACTTGTTTAAAGTCTAAAGTATGTTGTCAAACGTGTTTACATTTAGCATGCTGGACTTTGTAGTCTCAAGGGAGAGTTTTTCACTCTTATCACTTTGTATTGTACAAGCATGGAATCTGATGTTCAGCCTTGAAAAATTGTTTATGATTTACAATTTATTGCAGTGAGCCCAACAAACCATGCCAACAAATTATTAAAGGATTAGTATCTGTGTTCACTAACAACAAAAACATAATTAAGTTTAAGAGAATGAGTATACGGACAAGTAGCTTCTACCAGCTTACGCAGTTTAAAGCTGGTATTCACATTGTAACTGAACAACTGCAAACATTTTAACCACCTGATAACAGTCAATTATTGGCACAGAAGAGCCATAAAAAGTTTAGTGGACTTGTAAATATTTAATTAGTTGTTTAAACTGTGCTACCTTACATATTTTCACACATTTATGAAAAGTGTACTTTGATAAAGGAAAGATGTACTACTGCACATGGTTTATAGAAGTAGAGGAGCTAAAAAAGAGGCGATAATGAGGTATAAATCCTGCTGACATGCAAATCAAATATTGAATGGCATGAAATAATGAGTATGAGATTTAATAACACGTTGAAGCAAAATAAGAAGTATTTAGCCAAAGGAAAACCTCGACAATTTTAAAATGAGAGGAATATTAAAAAAGTCTCAGACACACAGCTTGTTTTTCATACTACTGTCTGGTAGACATTAAAAACAAGGGGCAACATCCAGAAGTCTTGGATAAATAAACAGTTGCCTTATAGCACAGTTGCATATTTGAGGCAAGTTACATGGTCTGATCTGCTTTAGTTAAGACAAAATATCTGAACCTACAATCTTAGATATGCAGATTTATTTCTTCACAACATATTCTGTAAAATAAGATAATTCTAGAAGCAATTAATTTAGCTCATGTCTTTGAAAACAAAGGTGTTAAATTGATCATTTCGCTTTTCTGTCAAAATACAGACATCAGAAATAGCATAAAATCTTTGTAAATTAAAAGTTAGATGTCAATGCAAACTAAATTTAAAAATTAGCTAGTTGATGGTGAGTAAACGTCAAAGACATATGAACAATTATGATTCATAAATATACACAGAACAATTAAGCATCAAATGTATTAATCTTGATATTTGCAATGAATATTTAAAGTAAAACTGATGGTATATCCACAAACCTGAAACACTGCCACATGTCTCATGTCTCACAAACACTCGTCCATGCATCACTTTATTAATCTTATCCAAATCACTCCAAAGCTGACACTCTCATTTGTTTGGCCGAACTGGTCCTCACCCTTAACAATTTCTCCTTCGAATCCTCCCACTTCCTCCAGACCAAAGGGGTAGCCATGGGCACACGTATGGGCCCCAGCTATGCCTGTCTCTTTGTTGCCCAGTTAGAGCAGTTGATCTTCTAAATTAAACCGGCACCACTCCCCACCTCTTCCTCCCCTACATTGATGACTGCATTGGCGCCACCTCGTGCTCTCGCGAAGAGGTAGAGCAATTCATCAACTTCACCAACACATTCCACCCTGACCTTAAATTTACCTGGATCATCTCTGACACCTCCCTCCCCTTCCTGGACCTCTCCATCTCCATTAATGACAACCGACTTGACACTGACATTTTTTACAAACCCACCGACTCCCACAGCTACCTGGATTACACCTCTTCCCACCCTACTTCTTGCAAAAATGCCATCCCATATTCCCAATTCCTCTGCCTCCACCGGATCTGCTCCCAGGAGGACCAGTTCCACCACAGAACACACCAGATGGCTTTCTTCTTTAGAGACTGCAATTTCCCTTCCCACGCGGTTAAAGATGCCCTCCAACGCATCTCATCTACATCCCGCACCTCCACCCTCAGACCCCACCCCTCCAATCATAACAAGGACAGAACGCCCCTGGTGCTCATCTTCCACCCTACCAACCTTCACATAAACCAAATCATCCACCGACATTTCTGTCACCTCCAAACACACCCCACCACCAGGAATATATTTCCCTCCCCACCCCTTTCCGCCTTCCGCAAAGACCATTCCCTCCGTGACTACCTGGTCAGGTCCATGCCCCCCTACAACCCACCCTCCCATCCTGGCACTTTCCCCTGCCACCACAGGAACTGTAAAACCTGCACCCACACCTCCTTCTTACCTCCATCCAAGGCCCTAAAGGAGCCTTCCACATCCATTAAAGTTTTACTTGCACATCCACTAATATCATTTATTGTATCCGTTGCTCCCGATGCGGTCTCCTCTACATTGGGGAGACTGGGCGCCTCCTAGCAGAGCGCTTTAGGGAACATCTCCGGGACACCCGCACCAATCAACCACACCACCTGTGGCCCAACATTTCAACTCCCCCTCCCATTCTGCCGAGGACATTGAGGTCCTGGGCCTCCTTCACTGCCACTCCCTCACCACCAGACGCCTGGAGGAAGAATGCCTCATCTTCCGCCTCGGAACACTTCAACCCCAGGGCATCAATGTGGACTTCAACAGTTTCCTCATTTCCCCTTCCCCCACCTCACCCTAGTTCCAAACTTCCAGCTCAGCACTGTCCCCATGACTTGTCCGGACTTGTCCTACCTGCCTATCTCTTTTTCCACCTATCCACTCCACCCTCTCCTCCCTGACTTACCACCTTCATCCCCTCCCCCACTCACCCATTGTACTCTATGCTACTTTCTCCCCACCCCCACCCTTCTCTAGCTTATCTCTCCATGCTCCAGACTCTCTGCCTTTATTCCTGATGAAGGGCTTTTGCCCAAAACATCGATTTCGCTGCTCCTTGGATGCTGCCTGAACTGCTGTGCTCTTCCAGCACCACTAATCCAGAATCTGGTTTCCAGCATCGGCAGTCATTGTTTTTACCACTCCAAAACTTTGCCCACTGAGCTCAACCACTAGTTTCTTCATTCTCAACATATAGTTTTCAACCACCTGAACAGCACCCTAAACGTCCTTCTGAAAACCTCTCTCATTCTAACTCCTTAAAAAACTTTATCAAAAATTCACAGACATTGAGATGAAGCATAGACTCCTATAGGGCTCTGAGCGATGTGGGCTTTGGCATGATTTGTAGCAGAACCAGATGAGGAGTCTTGTGATGCCAATCTCAGCAGCATGTCTCTCCATCTTTTGACAAGTGGCGTAATGGGTTTTTTGTGAGACAGCAGTGAGTTACCAATAGTTGCCTATTAAATGCCTTGTTAACAGCCTAAATCACTTCATTAATGTCCAGCTTCCTAATGTAGCTAACTTGCTAAAGAAACTTGATGCCAAGACATCTTGACATGGAATTTAGAACAGGTGCCTAGTAAATTCAGCTCACTGCTTATTCTGAGTGAATACCATGTTGGATACCAGCCACCAAAATCTTTAGGCACTCTCCATGGACACAAGCCACTACACCCCACATTCATCAACATTGGCATCCAATATGTGCCAGCATCAAAGAACCCTCACTGTACATCTTTAATCCACCTAAATGATACTTCTGCACTTCAATGCTGTACCTAGGCCAGACTATTTACAGACTGTCATAGACTCACTCACTTTGAGCCTACATAGATGCTCATAGAATCTCTTTCTTTTCCTGTATTTTTGGCCTTGGCTCCCTTAGCTACAGATATCAGGTTTGTATTATTTCTGTCTTGACTTGTACAGATACAAAACCAGATTTTCTGCTGTCCTCCGTAAAGTCAAGAGAGGTAGCCTTCAGTCAGGGGTCCCAGTACATTAGGTCAAAGGCAGCCTCTTATACTAGTCAGGGGTTTAGACACAGTCAGAGAACCACACAAGGCAAACAGAGTCAGGATTCTCTCCACCTAAGGGTTGAGGAGCCAAATGTCAGGCATGCCACCACCTGTCTTGACCCTTTCTGCCCTAATGTGATGTGCATTCCTCCTGGAATGAGGGACAAGAGAATTTTAAGGGAGATGAAACCTGTTACTTTGGTACCGGTGGCAAGATATCCCGGGCTGCACAGAGGGCACACAGGATTAGTGCAGTTGGGGATTAGGGTGGAAGAGATTAATTGAGGAAAGTTGTTGCAGGTATTAGTGAAAGTCACAGAACATGCGCCTTGGTGAGAGGTCAGTACAGCTAAAGAATGAATTTAACATCTGCAGGAATAATGGTGAAGGTCAGTGACCCTTCCTTCTATAGTATTGAGTATTTCTTCAGGCAGCTGAGAGGGCTTTAACAGAGGTGGCAACCTCTGACCCGGTAGGCATGATCTGGTGTCATTGCCTTGACTGTTAGGCCTGGGGGAACGATGAAATCCTGCTTCTGCACCACCCCATCCAGCAAGACCTCCAGGTTTCTACCCATGAAGTAGATTGACGATTTCTGCTGGTCTGCCAAGACCAGGGCCAATGTCAGGAACCATGCAGGGCAGCTGTGGCCTGACGGTGCTGTCTGGGTGCACAGTGGGGCTTTCAAAGATGGTGTAACACAAGGATTTCAGTGAATTCCAGAATGTGTGCTGAGTGGGGGGTTGCTCCCAGCAAAGGTCCCTCCACGAAACACAAAATAGCTCAGCCAAAAAGTATATGAGTCAGCCCATAACCTCTGTGCAAAACTTGTTACACAGTTGAAACTGAAAGTGCGCAAAACACTTACTACAAAAACATAACTTGTTAAGTATTCGATGAAATGTTCTTCTTAGCTAAAGAGCTTGAAAAATAGATTGTAATTTTAAAAAAACATCAAAAATTGAATATAGAGAAACCTTTAGCACATATAGACATAAAACAATAATGCAGGACACTGCCAACATGTTAGGAAAATAGCTGGTGTGCAGTCAGGATGTTATTGTTTGGGCACAAGATATGCTATGACAGATGTTCCTTGTGAACTACTGATACAAACTTACTTACCAGGTCCAGATCTCCCAGTCTCACGTGTCTCTCTTCTGATTTAACTATGCCCTTGGTATTTTACCATTCTACCTGATATCATGGGCATCAAATTCCAATAATCAAAAAATAAACCCAAGACAGGTCATGAGTCAAATCAAGACGTGCAATTTGGTATAAATATATGTGTAGGTCATAAGTCAACTGAGCAAGTTCAACTTTCAAGTTGATTTTGCATTTATGAAAGAATATATACATATTTGTCCTGACACAAACTTATGAAAACGTTGAAGAAAAGAGGATTTAAACAACTGAATATCATCTGGGGGTAGTCCAAGAGTGAAATTTTTAAACATATTTTCAAATTCTGGAGTTGTTACAGCTTAATGGTATTGAGGGAGAACATTGAATTTTGACTACCAACATAGCAATTAGTATTGAACTTATTTTGCTTTTGAATCTGCCAACCACAAACTTGCTTAAAATGAATTATAAAGACTCTGCCATTGACACCTATAGCATTTTTGTATAATATACAGCACTATATTTACAGTTCAAGTAAGAAGATTGGACAAGTCATTGTGAAAAATATTTTAAAATCAGTGTCCTAAATTGCCAAGTCAGGGGTAAACATAAGATAGGTTACTTTTCGGAGGGCCAGTGTGGATTTGTTGGACCGAAGGGCCTGTTTCTATCCTGGAGGGAATGTAACCTAATCTGTAGTGCCTTGTTCCTAGAAAACAAAGTAAATATTTTTGGGGCAGCACGGTGGCTCAGTGGTTAGCACTGCTGTCTCACAGCACCAGGGTCCCAGGTTCGATTCCAGAGACCTAGGTCTTCTGTGAGGAGTTTGCACATTCTCCCCATGTCTGCATGGGCTTCCTCCAGGTGCTCTGGTTTACTCACACAGTCCAAAAATGTTCAGGTCAGGTGAATTGGCCATGGAAAATTGCCCATAGTGTTAAGTGCATTAGTCAGAGGGAAATGGGTATGGGTGGGTTCCTCTTCGAAGGGTCGGTGTGGGACAGTTGGGCCTAAGGGCCTGTTTCCACACTGTAGGGAATCTAATCTCATCTCATCTAAATCTAAAATACTCCATGTCCATAAAATACAGCTAAATCATTTCTTCCTTCACTGGGGCACCTGTTGTGCCCTCAAAGGATCTCTCTGTGACTCATATCTATTGACACCTATTGTGAATCTATCTGAGGTCTTCTGAAGACTGCAAACATTACCACAATCTAGCATCAGAATAGCTCTAGTGAGAGCTAAATTTTTAAATTCAGGCTAGTTATGGATTGAAGGGTTTGGGAAGCAGGTTTTGGAAAGGTGGGTGGGAGGGTTGGTCTTCCATTTGTGCAGCTGGGCACAACTCTGCCACATATGGGTGGATTGAGCAAGGCAAGGTCCAACACCATCCATGCACTCTTGCAAGTGTCGGCTTCCAACTCTTACATTTACAAGATTCACAAAGAATAATACAGCACTGGAACAAGCCCTTCCAGCCCAGAAAGCCTGTGCCATCTTTCTGAATTAAAAACCTTTTGCCTCTATACAGTCCGTATCCATCTATCCTCTGCCTATTCATGCATCTGTCAAGATGCCTCTTAAACACTACTGTTGTATCTGCTTCTACTACCTTATCTTGCAGTGAATTCTAGGCACTTACCACCCTCTGAGTAAAAAAACGCGACTCTCACATCTCCTTTAAACTTTCCCCTTTCACCTTAAATCTATGTCCCTTAGTAATTGATATTTCTACTCTGGAAAGACTCCAACTATCCATTCGATCCAAGCCTCTCATACTTTTGAAAAATTCTATCAGATCACTTTTCAACCTCTGATGTTCAAGTGAAACTAAACCAATCTCTCCTCATAGCTCATAACCTTCAAATCAGGCAACATTCTGGTAAATCTTTTCAGTACCTTCTCCAAAGCTTCCACATCATTCTGGTAATGTAGTGACCAGAACTGTAAGTAAGATTCCAAATGTGGCCTAACTAAAGTAATTGACAGCTGTAACATGACTTGTCAATCTTTATTAGTATTAGATTTTATTGCACTCAAGTATAGGAATAAACAGTGAAAAGTGTACTGAGTCACTATTTTCTGGCACCATCTTGGTTACAAAACAAAATGTAAGGTTGAGTGAAAATAGGGGTTGATGGGAAGGGTGAGGGCAGTAACAAATTAAAAATACTACACATGAATGCACGAAGCATTAGACATAAGATGGATGAGCTTGAGGCTCTTTTGGAAATTGGCAGATACGATACTGTGGGGATAACTGAGACGTGGCTTCAAGTGGACAGGGCCTGGGAAATGAATATTCAAGGCTACACGTGCTATCGTAAGGACAGACTGACGGGCAGGGGGGTGGGGTGGCCTCGTTGGTAAGGGAGGATATTCAGTCCCTTGCGTGGGGGGACCTAGAGTCAGGGGATGTAGAGTCAGTGTGGATAGAGCTGCGAAATACTAAGGGTAAAAAGACCCTCTTGGGAGTCATCTACAGGCCCCCAAACAGTAGTCTGGATGTCGGATGTAAGTTGAATCAGGAGCTGAAATTGGCCTGTCGCAAAGATGTTAATACAGTTGTTATGGGGGATTTTAACATGCAGGTAGACTGGGAGAATCAGGATGGTATTGGACCTCAAGAAAGAGACTTTGTGGAGTCCCTCAGAGATGGATTCTTAGAGCAGCAGGTGCTGGAGCCGACCAGGGAGAAGACAATTCTGGATCTGGTATTGTGTAATGAACCAGAATTGGTCAGAGACCTCGAAGTGAAGGAGCCATTGGGAAGTAGTGACCATAATACATTAAGCTTCAATCTGCGATTTGACAGGGAGGGTACAGTCTGAAGTGACAGTACTTCTATTGAATAAGGGGATCTATGGAGCTATGAGGGAGGAGCTGGCCAAAGTTCAATGGTGCAATACCTTAGCAGGGATGACCATGGAGGAACAATGGTGGATATTTCTTTGTATAATGCAGAAGTTACAGGATCAGTTCACTCCTAAAAGGAAGAAAGATCCCAGGAGGAGGCCGTGGCTGACAAGGGAAGTTAAGAAACATATAAAGTTAAAAGAGAAAAAGTATAAAATAGCAAAGATAATTGGGAAAACTGAGGACTGGGAAGCTTTTGAAGAGCAACACAGGATTACCAAGAAGGAAATACGCAGAGGAAAAATGAGGTATGAAGGTAAACTGGCCAATAATATAAAGGAGGATAGTAAAAGCTTTTTTAGGTATGTGCAAGGCAAAAAAATGGTTAGGACTAAAATTGGGCCCTTGAAGACAGAAACAGGGGAATATATTACGGGGAACAAAGAAATGGCAGAAGAATTAAATGGGTACTTCAGATCTGTGTTCACTGGGGAAGACACAAGCAATCTCCCTGAGGTAACAGTGGCTGAAGGACCTGAACTTACGGGAATTTATATTTGCCAGGATTTGGTGTTGAAGAGGCTGTTAGGTCTGAAGGTTGATAAGTCTCCGGGGCCTGATGGTCTACATCCCAGGGTACTGAAGGAGGTGGCTCGGGAAATCGTGGATGCGTTGGTGATTATTTTCCAGAGTTTGATCGATTCGGGGTCAGTTCCTGAGGATTGGAGTGTGGCTAATGTTATACCACCTTTTAAGAAAGGTGGGAGAGAGAAAGCAGGAAATTATAGACCAGTTAGTCTGACCTCAGTGGTGGGAAAGATGCTGGAGTCTATTATAAAGGATGAAATTATGGCACATCTGGATAGTAGTAACAGGATAGGTCAGAGTCAGCATGGATTTATGAAGGTGAAATCATGCTTGACTAATCTTCTTGATTTTTTTGAGGATGTAACTCTGAAGATGGACGAGGGAGATCCAGTAGATGTAGTGTACCTGGACTTTCAGAAAGCTTTTGATAAAGTCCCACACAGGAGGTTAGTGAGTAAAATTAGGGCACATGGTATTGGGGGCAAAGTACTAGATTAGATTGAAAATTGGTTGGCTGATAGGAAACAAAGGGTAGTGATAAACGGCTCCATTTCGGAATGGCAGGCAGTGACCAGTGGGGTACCGCAGGGATCCGTGCTGGGACCGCAGCTTTTTACAATATATGTCAATGATATAGAAGATGGTATCAGCAATAACATTAGCAAATTTGCTGATGATACAAAGCTGGGTGGCAGGGTGAAATGTGATGAGGATGTTAGGAGATTACAGGGTGACCTGGACAAGTTAGGTGAGTGGGCAGATGCATGGCAGATGCAGTTTAATGTGGATAAATGTATGGTTATCCACTTTGGTGGCAAGAACAGAAAGGCAGATTACTACCTAAATGGAATCAATTTAGGTAAAGGGGTAGTACAGAGAGATCTGGATGTTCTTGTACACCAGTCAATGAAGGCAAGCATGTAGGTACAGCAGGTAGTGAAGAAGGCTAATAGCATGCTGGCCTTCATAACAAGAGGAATTGAGTATAGAAGCAAAGAGGTGCTTCTGCAGCTGTACAGGGCCCTGGTGAGACCACACCTGGAGTACTGTGTGCAGTTCTGGTCTCCAAATTTGAGGAAAGACATTCTGGCTATTGAGGGAGTCCAGCGTAGGTTCACGAGGTCAATTCCTGGAATGGCGGGATTACCTTACACTGAAAGACTGAAGTGACTGGGCTTGTATACCCTTGAGTTTAGAAGACTGAGAGGGGATCTGATTGAGACATATAAGATTATGAAAGGATTGGACACTCTGACAGCAGGAAACATGTTTCCGCTGATGGGTGAGTGCCGAACCAGAGGACACATTTAAGGGGTAGACCATTTAGGACAGAGATGAGGAGAAACTTCTTCACCCAGAGAGTGGTGGTTGTGTGGAATGCTCTGCCCCAGAGGGCAGTGGAGGCCCAGTCTCTGGATTCATTTAAGAAAGAGTTGGATAGAGCTCTCAAAGATAGTGGAATCAAGGGTTATGGAGATAAGGCAGGAAGAGGATACTGATTAGGAATGATCAGCCATGATCATATTGAATGGCGGTGCAGGCTCGAAGGGCTGAATGGCCTACTCCTGCACCTACTGTCTATTGTCTGTTATTTAAAAAAACAGCAAAAAGAAGGCCAAAAGGTAAGAAGAATGTCCAGATTTTAAATTCTAAACCTTACCTCTATATAGGTGTTTGGAACCACTGACCAAGCCATGGCCAGAAATCTTGGTCAGCCTGCGAGTCTTGCATCGATTGAGGGGAGGAGCCCTGTTTTTGCTGCTGCTGATACTGCCACCACTGTCTCTGCCTCTGTCTCCAATGACGGAGGAGTTTTGCTATTCCTGCCGCTGGCCTTGAACGCTGAGAGGAACTGAATTCTTGCTGTTGCTATCACTGTCATCTCCAATTGCCAGGTGGAGTCACATCTGCCACCTCCAACCACCACGATGCTCCACCGGGAGGAACCAAATCCGCTGTCATTGCCTCCGATCACGAGGAGGAATCATGTCACCTGCCACCACCACCTCAGACCGCCTGGAAGCTGCTGTCAATCCGCACATGGCAAACCCACCACAACCCTACCACTATGTCACTATTCTTTTTTTTATTATGCCCCTACTGATTTTTATTATGCCCCTACTGATGTAGGCAACCATGCCACATATATTCGTGATTACCTTATCCACTCGTATCGCCACTATCAGGGCACTGTGGACCTAGACACCTAGATCCCTCTGTACCTTAATGCTGCTAAGGTTCTGCCATTTACTGTATACATCTCTTGTGCATTAGACTTTCCAAAATGCATCACCTCACATTTGTTGGATTAAATTCCATTTGCCATTTCTCCATCCAAATCTCCAGCCAAGTTATATCCTGCGATATTTTCTGACAATCCTCCTCATTAACTGCAGCTCCCGCAATCTTCATGTCATTCACAATCTTACCAATCAGACCATCTACATTCTCCTCTAAATCATTTATGTGTATTGCAAACAACAGGGGTTCCAGCAGTGATCCTTGCAGAACAATACTGGTCACAAATCTCCAATCTGAAAAGCACCCTTCTCATGCTACTCTCCGTCTTCTATGACCAAGCAGTTCTGTATCCATCTTACAAGCTCAACGCCAATCCCACCTTTTATCTTCACCTTTATCAGCCTGTCAAAATGGACCTTGTCAAAGGCCTGGCTAAAATCCATGTAGAGAGTATCCAGCAACCTGCCCGCGTCAATCGTCTCCGTCATTTCCTCAAAAAAACTCAACCTCGCTTGTGAGACAAAGCCATGCTGCCTATCAGTGATACGACTATATTTTTCCAAATAACAGTAAATTTTGTCCCTAAGAATCTCCCTACCACTGCCTATAATTTCCAGGATTATCCCAGTTACCCTTCTGAAAAGAAAAAGGAACAATATTGGCTACCCTCCAGTCTTCGGGAACCTTTCCTGTGATTAAAGAGCACACAGCACAAAGATTTCATACAGGGCCCCAGTAATTTCTTTCCTTAACTCCTTCCGTATTCTAGGATGGATTCCATCAGGCCTGAGCATTTGATAACCTGATGCTTTTCAAAATATCCGACACCTCCTCCTTTTTTATCTAGACATGCACGAGTTGAACAACCTACTGCTCTCTAGACTCATCATTCTCCATGTCCTTCTCCGCTGTGAATATCGATGCAAAGCATTTGTCAAGGACCTAACCAACTTCTTTTGGCTCCATGCATAAATTTTCTCTTTCATCCATGACTGGACCTAACCTTTTCCTTGCTACCCTCTTGCTCCTTATATATGTATAAAATGTCTTGATATTTTCCTTAATCCTGTTTGTCAAGGACATTTCATGGCCCATTTTAGCCCTCCTAATTACTTGTTTAAGTTCTTTCCTGCTTCCTTTATATTCTTTGAGGGCCCAGACTAACTTTAGTCTCCTAAATCTTACATGTGCCTCCTTTACATTTTTGACCAAGCTCACAATTTCTCTTGTCATCCAAAGTTCCTGGATCTTGCCATTCTTCTCTTTTATTTTCACAGGAATGTGCTGGTCCTGAACTCTAATCAACTGACCTTTAAAAGACTCCCACATGACAGATGCGAATTAACCTTCAAACAGCCACCCCCAATCTATATTCTTCAGTTCGTTGTCCACTACGTTTTGTCATTTTTATAAATGATTTTGATGTGAACATAGAAGGTATAGTTAGTGCGTTTGCAGATGACATAAAAATTGGAGATGTAGTGGACAGCGAAGAAGGTTACTTCAGAGTACAATGGGATCTTGATCAGATGGGCCATTGCACTGATGAGTGGCAGATGGAGTTTAATTTAGACAAATGTGAGGTGCTGCATTTTAGAAAAGTGAATCATAGCCGGACTTTAATACTTAATGGTAAGGTCCTGGGGAGTGTTGCTGAAGAAAGAGACCTTGCAGTGTAGGTTCATAGTTCCTTGAAAGTAGGGTCACAGGTAGACAACACAGTGAAGAAGGCATTTGGTATGCTTTCCTTTATTGGTCAGAGTATTGAGTAGAAGAGTTGGAAGGTCATGCTTTGGCTATACAGGATGTTGGTTAGGCCACTTTTGGAATATTGTGTGCAATTCTGGTCTCCTTCCTATTGGAAAGATGTTGTGAATCTTGAAAGGGTTCAGAAAAGATTTATAACAATGTTGCCAGGTTCGGAGGATTTGAGCTGTAGGGAGGTTCAGAGAGATGTACAGCATGGAAACAGACCCTTTGGTCCGATTCATCATGCCAACCTGATATCCCAACACAATCTAGTCCCAAGTGCCAGCAACTGGCTCATATCCCTCTAAACTCCTCCTATTCATATATCCATCCAGATGACTTTTAAATGTTGTAATTGTACCAGCCGCCACCACATCTTCTGGCAGATCATTCCATACACATACCACCCTCTGAGTGAAAAGGTTGTCCCTTCGGTCTCTTTTACATGTTTCCTCTCTCACCCTAAACCAATGCCCTCTAGTTCTGGACACCCCAGCCCAGGGAAAAGACCTGTCTATTTATCTTATCCATGCCTCTCATGATTTTGTAAACCTCCATAAGTTCACCCTTCAGCCTCCGACACTCCAGGGAAAACAGCCCCAGCCTGTTCAGCCTCTCCCTGTAGCTCAGATCCTCCAACCGTGGCAACATCCTTGTAAATCTTTTCTGAAATCTTTCAAATTTCACAACATCTTTCTGATAGGAAGGAGACCAGAATTGCACACAATATTCCAACAGTGGCCTAACCAACATCCTGTATAGCCAAAGCATGACCTTCCAACTCTTCTACTCAATACTCTGACCAATAAAGGAAAGCATACCAAATGTCTTCTTCACTATCCTATCTACCTGCGACCCCACGTTCAAGGAGCTATAAACCTGCACTCCAAGGTCTCTTTGTTCAGCAACACTCCCTAGGACCTTACCATTAAGTGTGTATGTCCTGCTAAGATTTGCTTTCCCAAAATGCAGCACCTTGCATTTATCTAAATTAAACTCATCTGCCACTCCTCAGCCCATTGGCCCAGCTGATCAAGATCTAGTTGTAAGCTGAGATAACCTTCTTCACTGAGGTAAAAACAATGACTACAGATGCTGGAAACCAGATTCTGGATTAGTGGTGCTGGAAGAGCACAGCAGTTCAGGCAGCATCCAAGGAGCAGCGAAATCGATGTTTTGGGCAAAAGCCCTTCATCAGGAATAAAGGCACAGAGCCTGAAGCATGAAGAGATAAGCTAGAGAAGGGTGGGGGTGGGGAGAAAGTAGCATAGAGTACAATGGGTGAGTGGGGGAGGGGATGAAGGTGATAGGTCAGGGAGGAGAGGGTGGAGTGGAAAGGTGGAAAAGGAGATAGGCAGGTAGGACAAGTCCGGACAAGTCATGGGGACAGTGCTGATCTGGAAGTTTGGAAGTAGGGTGAGGTGGGGGAAGGGGAAATGAGGAAACTGTTGAAGTCCACATTGATGCCCTGGGGTTGAAGTGTTCCGAGGCGGAAGATGAGGCGTTCTTCCTCCAGGCATCTGGTGGTGAGGGAGCGGCGGTGAAGGAGGCCCAGGATATCCATGTCCACGGCAGAGTGGGAGGGGGAGTTGAAATGTTGGGCCACGGGGTGGTGTGGTTGATTGGTGCAGGTGTCCCGGAGATGTTCCCTAAAGCACTCTGCTAGGAGGCACCCAGAGGAGACCGCATCAGGAGCAATGGATACAATAAATGATATTAGTGGATGTGCAAGTAAAACTTTGATGGATGAGGAAGGCTCCTTTAGGGCCTCGGAGGGAGGTGAGGGAGGAGGTGTGGGCGCAGGTTTTACAGTTCCTGCGGTGGCAGGGGAAAGTGCCAGGATGGGAGGGTGGGTTGTAGGGGGGCATGGACCTGACCAGGTAGTCACGGAGGGAACGGTCTTTGCGGAAGGCGGAAAGGGGTGGGGAGGGAAATATATTCCTGGTGGTGGGGTCTGTTTGGAGGTGGCGGAAATGTTGGCAGATGATTTGGTTTATGCGAAGGTTGGTAGGGTGGAAGATGAGCACCAGGGGCGTTCTGTCCTTGTTATGGTTCGAGGGGTGGGGTCTGAGGGTGGAGGTGCGGGATGTAGACGAGATGCGTTGGAGGGCATCTTTAACCACGTGGGAAGGGAAATTGCGGTCTCTAAAGAAGGAGGCCATCTGGTGTGTTCTGTGGTGGAACTGGTCCTCCTGGGAGCAGATCCGGTGGAGGCGGAGGAATTGGGAATATGGGATGGCATTTTTGCAAGAGGTAGGTTGGGAAGAGGTGTAATCCAGGTATCTGTGGGATTTGGTGGGTTTGTAAAAAATGTCAGTGTCAAGTCGATCGTCATTAATGGGAGATGGAGAGGTCCAGGAAGGGGAGGGAGGTGTCAGAAATGGTCCAGGTAAATTTAAGGTCAGGGTGGAATGTGTTGGTGAAGTTGATGAATTGCTCAACCTCCTCGCGGGAGCACGAGGTGGCGCCAATGCAGTCATCAATGTAGCGGAGGAAGAGGTGGGCAGTCGTGCCGGTGTAATTACGGAAGATCAACTGCTCTACGTAGCCAACAAAGAAACAGGCATAGCTGGGGCCCATACGTGTGCCCATGGCTACGCCTTTGGTCTGGAGCAAGTGGGAGGATTCAAAGAAGAAATTGTTAAGGGTGAGGACCAGTTCGGCCAAACGAATGAGAGTGTCGGTGGAAGGGTACTGTTGAGGACGTCTGGAGAGGAAAAAACGGAGGGTTTGGAGGTCCTGGTCATGGCGGATGGAGGTGTAGAGGGATTGGATATCCATGATGAAGATGAGGCGTTGAGGGCCGGGGAAACGGAAGTCTTGGAGGAGGTGGACGGCGTGGGTGGTGTCTCGAACGTATGTGGGGAGTTCCTGGACTAGGGGGGATAGGACAGTGTTGAGGTAGGTAGGGATGAGTTCAGTGGGGCAGGAGCATGCTGAGACAATGGGTCGGCCAGGGCGGTCAGGCTTGTGGATCTTGGGAAGGAGGTAGAACCGGGCAGTGCGGGGTTCCCAAACTATGAGGTTGGAAGCTGTGGGTGGGAGATGTCCTGAGGTGATGAGGTTCTGTATGGTCTGGGAGATGATGGTTTGGTGATGGGGGTTGGGGTCATGGTCGAGGGGGCAGTAGGAAGAGGTGTTCTCGAGTTGGCGTTTGGCTTCAGCGGTGTAGAGATCAGACTACCACTGCGCCCCCTTTATCTGCTGGCTTGATGGTGAGGTTGGGATTGGAGCAGAGGGATTGGAGGGCTGCGCGTTGTGAGGGTGAGAGGTTGGAGTGGGGGAGGGAGGTAGACAGGTTGAGCCGGTTAATGTCCCGGCGGCAGTTGGAAATGAAGAGGTCGAGGGCAGGTAATAGGCCAGCGCGGGGTGTCCAGGTGGATGGAGTGTGTTGGAGGAGGATGAAGGGGTCCTCGGAAGGTGGGCGGGAATCCTGATTGTGAAAGTAAGCTCGGAGGTGATGGAAGAGTTGTTCAACGTCACGGCGTGTATTAAATTCATTGATGCGTGGATGGAGGGGGATGAAGGTGAGTGCTGAGGACTGATCGTTCGTCCTCAGTGAGGGGGAGGTCTGGGGGGATGGTGAAATCTCGGCAGGGCTGGGAGCTGGGATCTGGTGTGAGTGTAGAGCTGGGAGTGGGGGCGGAACCTGTAACTGGAGTGGATGTGATGGTGGGGGGAATGGGAGTGGAGTTATGAGCAGGGGTAGTGTTCCCCTCGGAGTTCTGGGGGGTGGGGATAGTGACAGTGGGGTCTGCGGGGGGCATGTCAGCAGAATGCAGGTGAGTGGCGCTGGTGGGGGCAGAAGTGGTGGCAAACATGGCAGTAGGGGTGGAGGAAGTCACTGAGCGTATGACATCAGCGATGATGTGAGGGGTGTAAGTGATGTCATGTATGATGCATGAGTAATTGTGAAGGGTGGAAGTGGTTATGGGAGTGGCCATGATGGGGGTGGAAGTGACATCATCAGTCAGCGTGGGGGCGGCAGCTGCATCAGCCGCATGGCTAATTGCATCTGAGTACATTCCAAGACCAGGGGAACTTCTGGAATGTTTAAGGAGCGCTGGTTATAGAGGTTGGTAGATAAAAGTTTGTTGTACGTCCAGTTTTTGATGTTTGAGTGTCATCAGCAAACTTACTTACTATACCTCTTTTGCTTATATCCAAATCATTTATATAAACGATGAAAAGTCGTGGACCCACTACGCACTAACTATACCTTCTATGTTCATATCCAAATCATTTATGTAAATGACAAAAGGTAGGGGACAACAAACTGGGAAATATAGATTGGGGGTGGCTGTTTGAAGGTTAATTCGCATCTGTCATGTGGCACTCCACTGGTCACAGGCCTCCAGTCTGAAAAACTACCCTCCACCACCACCCTCTGTCTTCTACCTTTGAGCCAGTTCTGAATCCAAATGGCTAGTTCTCCCTGTATTCCATGAGATCTAACCTTGCTAACCAGACTCCCACGGGGTACTTTTGAATGCCTTTCTGAAGATCACGTCCACCATTCTGCCCTCATCAATTCTTTTGTTACTTCTTCAAAAAACTCAATCAAGTTTGTGAGACATAATTTCCAAAGCACAAAGCCATGTTGACTAACCCGAATCAGTCTTTGCCTTTCCAAAAACATGTACATCCTATTCCTCAGGATTCCCTCCAATAACTTGCCCACCACCGAGGGCAGGCTCACTTGTCTATAGTTCCCTGGCTTGTCCTTAGCACCTTTCTTAAACAGTGGCAAAATATTAGCCAACCTCCAGTCTTCTGGCACCTCACCAGTGACTATAGATGATGTAAATATCCCAACAAGAGCCCCAGCAATCACTTTCCTAGCTTCCCACAGAGTTCTCAGGTACACATGATCAGGTCCTGGGGAATTATCCACCTTTACCCGTTTCAAGACATCCAGCACTTCCTCCTCTGTAATGTGGACATTTTGCAAGATGTCACCATCTATTTCCCTACAGTTTATATCTTCCATATCCTGATGCAAAATACTCATTTAGTATCTCCCCCATTTTCTGCGGCTCCACACAAAGGCCGCCTTTGTTGAGGGGCCCTATTCTTTCCCTAGTTATCCTTTCGTCCTTAATATATTTGTAAAATCTCTTTGGATTCTCCTTAATTCTATTTGCCAAAGCGATCTCATGTCCCCTTTTTGTCCTCCTGATTTCTCTCTTAAGTATATTCCTACTTCCTTTATACTCTTCTAAGGATTCACTCGATTTATCCTGTCTATACCTTACATATTCTTCCTTCTTTTTCTTAACCAAACCCTCAATTTCTTTAGTCATCCAGCATTCCATATCCCTACCAACCTTTCCTTTCACCCTGACAGGAATATACTTTTTCTGGATTCTCGTTATCTCATTTCTAAAGGCTTCCCATTTTCCAGCCGTTCCTTTATCTGTGAACATCTGCCCCCCTCCACCAATCAGCTTTCATAAGTTCTTGCCTAATACCATCAAAATTGGCCTTTCTCCAATTTAGAACTTCAACAGTCACCTGCCCTGCCTTATTTCCCAAGAGTAGGTCACGTTTTGCACCTTCTCTAGTAGGTACATCCACATATTGAATCAGAAAATGTTCTTGTACACACTTCAAAATTCCTCTCCATCTAAACCCTTAACACTATGTCATTCCCAGTCTATGTTTGGGAAGTTAAAATCCCCTACCAAACCACCCTATTATTCTTACAGATAACTGAGATCTCCGTACAAATCTGTTTCTCAATTTCCCTCTGACGATGAGGGGTCTAGAATACAATCCCAATAAGGTGATCACCCCTTTCTTATTTCCCAGTTCCACCCAAATAACTTCCCTGGATGTATTTCCGGGAATATCCTCCCACAGTCCAGCTGTAATGCTATCCCTTATCAAAAACACCACTCCCCCTCCTCTCTTGCCTCCCTTTCTATCCTTCCTGTCACATTTGTATTCTGGAACATTAAGCTGCCAGTCCTGTCCATCCCTGAGCCATGTTTCTGTAATTGCTATGATATCCCAGCCCCATGTTCCTAACCATGCCCTGAGTTCATTTGCCTTCCCTTTTAGGCCCCTTGCATTGAAATAAATGCAGTTTTATTTATTAGTCCTACCTTGTCCCTCCCTGTCCTGACTGTTTGACTCACTTCTTTTCTCAACTGTACCAGTCTCAGATTGAAATCTTTCCTCACTATCTCCCTGGGTCCCAACCACCAATTACTATTTTAAATCCTCCCAAGCAGCTCTAACAAATCTCCCTGCCAGTATATTAGTCCCCTTCCAATTTCGGTGCAATCCGTCCTTCTTGTACAAGTAATTTCTTTCCCAAAACAACTTGCAATGATCCAAAAATGTGAATCCTTCTCCCATACACCAGCTCCTCAGTCATGCATTCATCTGCTCTGTCCTCCTATCCCTGCCCTCACCAGGTCGTAGCACTGGGAGTAATCCAGATATTACTACTCTCGAGGACCTCCTTTTTAAATTCCTGCCTAAATCTCTGTAATCCTCCTTCAGAATTTCAACCTTTTCCCTTCCTATGTTGGTTGCAATTTGCACAATGACCTCCTGCTGGCCCCTCTCTCCTTTGAGAACATTTTGCACTCACTCTGAAACACCCTTGATCCTGGCACCAGGGAAGCAACACACCATTCTGATTTTTTTGCTGCTGGCCACAGAAATGTCTGTCTGTACCTCGGACAGAAAGTCCTCTAACACAATCAATTGCTTCGAACCCAATGTACCTCTCATTACATTAGAGCCACTCTCAATAGCAAAAACTTGGATGTTCGTGCTACGTTGACCTGAGAATCCATCACCCCCTACAATTTCCAAAACAGCATACTTGTTTGAAATGGGGATAGCCACAGAGACTCTTGCACTACCTGCCTACCTGTCTTACCTATCGTGGAGTTAACCCATCTATGTGACTGTATCTGAGACATTCCCTCCCCTTCCTATAACTGCCATCTATCACATCCCTTTGCTCTTGTAAATGCCTCAGTGCCTCTAACTGCCTCTCCAACCGATCCTTTCGATCTAATAGGATTCACAACCAATGGCATTTATTGCAGATATAATCCTCAGTAACCCGTAAACTCACCCTAAACTCCCACATCCGACAAAAAGAGCATATCACTCTACTAAAGGCTATTTCTGCTTCTTTCAATCTACAGACCCAGAAAATAGCACTGTCTTATTCCTCTATAAATCACTGCTGCAGGTTAAGTTAATGCTTATGGCTTATATTTTCAGTTTCATCAAGAGACATAGCTTAATAGAACATATAATCAAGAAAGAACCCACTCTACTCACTACTGCAGTCTTATTTTTAAAAATAACACTTGTCTGTTTCTGTACTGTGACCTCTCCCAACAGATTCCTCCAAGATCAGTTGTGAATTTACTGTTTTTCAATTTTCTCAGACGCACTCCAATGTCCAGTGATCTCCTGCACTGACCTCACCATGTACTTCCTTTGTCTGAATATGCTGGGGATTATTTTCCCTGGAGCATTGGAGGCTGAGAGGTGACCTGATAGAGGTTTATAAAATCATGAGGGACATAGATAGGATAAATAGACTAGGTCTTTTCCCTGGGGTGGGGGAGTCCAGAACTAGAGGGCATAAGTTTAGGGTGAGAGGGGAAAGATGTAAAAGGGACCTAAGGGGCAGTTTTTTCATGCAGAGAGTGGTGCATGCATGGAATGAGTTGGCAGAGAAAGTGGTGGAAGCAGGTATAATTACAGCATTAAAAAGGCATCTGAATGGCTATATGAACAGAAACGGTTTAAAGGGAAATGGGCTAAATGCTGGCAAATGGGACTACATTTGGTTAGAATATCTGATCAGCATGGATGAGTTGGAGTGAAGGGTCTGTTTTCGTGCTGTACATCTCTATGATTCTAACTAGCTTTTCCTAAGTTTAGTATTTTCATCCAAGGACTTGTCTTATCCTGAAAGCACGGTGGCTCAGTGGTTAGCACTGCTGCCTCACAGCGCCAGGGACCTGGGTTCGATGCCAGCCTCGGGAAAAGTTTGCACATTCTCCCTGTGTCTGCATGGGTTTCCTCTGGGTGCTCTGGTTTCCTCCCACAGTCCAAAGATGTGCAGGTTATGTGAATTGGCCAAGCTAAATTGTCCATAGCATTCAGGGATGCTCAGGTTAGGTGCATTGGTCAGGGGTAAATATAGGATAATAAGGTAGGGGATCTGGGTAGGTTACTCTTTGGAGGGTTGGTGTGGACTTGTTGGGCCAAAGAGCCTGTTTCCACACTGTAGGGATTCTATGATTCTTATTGGTAAGTAACTTAGAGAATTATGATTACTATTCCTAAAATAGTGTCCCACTGAAACCTTGATCACCTGGCCAGGCTCATTCCCCAATACCCAGGTCTATTATAGCCCTTTCACTAGTTGTACTATTTACATCCTCCTGGACACATATAACAAATTCCTCCTCATCCAAGCCCCTGACACGAAGAGAGTTCCAATCAATATAGGGAAAGTTAAATTCACGCATTACAACAACCCTGTTAATTTTACATTTTTCCATAATCTGTCCACGTATATGTTCCTCTACCTTCTGCTGACTGTTGAGAGAGCTACAGTAAAATCCCAAAGTGATTGCACCATTCCTATTCCTGAACAATACTCCTTTGGCCTCGCTGGATGAAATCTTCAAGGTGTCCTCCCTCAGTACAGCTGTGATATTCTCCCTAATCAGTAACGCTACTCCCCCATCTCTTTTAAATACCTCTCTATCTTGTCTGAAAAAAATTAAATCCCGGAAGGTTAAACTGCCAGTCTGGTCCCTCTCTCAACCAAATCTCTCTAATAGTTACAACGTCATAGTTATATGCAGCAATCCAAGCTCTAAGTTCATCTGCCTAACTTGTCGTACTCCTTGCACTAAAATAAATACACTTCACATCACCAGTTCCACTGTGTTCTCACTGTTCATTCTTCTCTTAGCCTTACTGATCTCATTCTCTAATTCCTCCTCAGTCATTTCACTTGTTGATCTACTGCTCTGCTTCCCACTCCCTGCCACACTAGTGTTAACCTTCCCAAGTGACACTAGCAAACCTGCCTGCCAATATATTGGTGCTTGTCCACTTTAGGTGTTACCCATCCTTCCTGTACAGGTCCCACCTTCCCTGGAAGACATCCTAATGATCGACATATCTAAAACTCTCTTCTACACTAGCTCTTTTGCCACATATTTATCTGTACGATACTCCTATTCCTAGCCTGACTGGCATGTCGCACAGAGAGTAATCCTGAGATTACAACCCAAGAGGTCCTGTTTATCAATTTACTACATAATTCCATGAACTCCCTTTGCTGCTCACCCTCCCTTTGAGAATATCCCACATCCACTCGGACATCCTTGACCCCGGCACAAGGGAGGCAACACACTATCCTGGAGTCTCCTTTCCTGCCACAGGAATGCTTAGCAGTGCCCTGATGATAGAGTCTCCTATTACGACTGCTCTAATGCATTTTGACTCTCTTTGCTGTATAACAAAGCCAGCGATGGTACCACCACTCTGGCTGCTGCTGTCACAACCCTGACAGGCAATTCCCCCCAACAGTGTCCAAAACGGTACATTTGTTAGACGGGGAAGCCACAGGGGACTCCTGCACTGTCTGCTTGTCCCTTCCAGTGGCCACCTGTCTATTTGCCTGAACCTTGTGACCATGTTTTTAAAACTCCTACCTACGATGCTTTCTGCCTCCTGTATGCTCCTGTGTGTCCAACTGTCACTCCAACCAATCCAAGTAGTCTGACAGGAGCTGCAATCGGACACACTTACTGCAGATGAACTCGTTAGAGACATTCAAACTGTTAAGATGTGTTGTTTAGGCTTTCGACTGGGTCGTTCTTCTCTGCTCCTGGACTGGGGCCTAAGAAATTTCCAACCAATGGCTTTCTGTAAGCATTTAATGCCACATTCATATTTGCATTAGAACATGCCAGTGACATTGATTCTAACGCAATTCAACTTGATACACTACTATCCGCATAGTATTTCAAGGTTTTTCACAGATTTGTTTTGAAATATTAGAAAAATGAAATTTCTATTAATAACCCTGCTTTAGAATGATATCCTTCAGATTTTATACCAGTAATATTACAGATAAATTTTTAAACTGTCCATTTGCCACACTCACTATTTAAATAATGCTTTCAGCGTTCAAATTGTCACGTTTTATGCAGAAGAGAACAGCTATGAATTGAGCTGCATGTTGTGACATCTAATAATGTAATTGTATAGTACTGTATTGTAGAAAATACAATCTTACAACCATTTATAAGTTCCAATAATATAACATTTTGGTCAGATTTTTTATCACACATTATGAAAATAATCTAATCCCACAACATGTGGCTCAATTATGTAAATGAAAGCGTTTTAAAGCCATAGCACATTAGATATATTTGTTTTAACTGACCCCACTCCCACACTTTCCAGGATACAAATAGTATATTTACATAACTTGAAATGCCCAAATTAATTATTTATAGGGAGAAAGTTGGAAGAAGTAGCAAAGAAATTATATTTTCAAGTGCCTCTTACACCTTCAAGGTGATCTTAAATTCCACCTAACCTCTCCCTCCACACATGAAAGAATGTTTTAAGATCAAGACATTTAAAATTATTTCACCAGCAATGTACATAATGACGTACAGTAATTTTGCAGTTTAGGCAGTGTGCCTACCTCAAGATCATGTGATCACAAAGATACGATTGGGTGCTCACAATATTAGGGATGTAATTTGCTATCCAGATTATCTGGGGGAAACAGTGTCTTATTTATTCCTCTGGAATGTTGAAAATAGGGGTAAGATGGTTGCTTAAATGCAACTTCAGTGAGAGACTGAAAGGGCAGAGTGCATTAACCATTTGTTCCACTCCCGAATTGATTTACATTTCCAGTGATCTTAAGTGGTAGCCACATACTGATACTTAGGATTTCCATGATCATTTTACATTTAACATGAGGGTAAGTCATTGACCCCATTTATAGCAAAACTCAAGATCCCAGGCACTTCTTGGTGTAATTTCAAATATCTCAGCTTGCTTTGATAGGTATGGACATTACATTTCAGATCATGAGAGCTTGGTATATTCATTAGAAAAGACACAATACTGCATAGAAAACTTATCAAAGGCTTTCCCTTTATCTTGTCCGACCATAGTCATTAAATTGAGATAGTAAAATGATAGCAAACAATAAACATAACTCAATATTGCATTACCGTCAAAGCGGTATCTTTGGACCATAGTAATTCAAAGGTTTTAAACAATGTGCTTTCATATATACCAATTTATTAGAGTTGGTGTCTGTAGGCAATGTAAATAAAAATGCCTACATTTCAAAATAAGCAGAACATGAAACAAATTTGTTCAGCACGTGGTAGTCAGTGTAAACACTAAGTGACAGCATCCAACCATGAACTATATTTGAGATAGCCTGACAAGTGAACTGTTGTCCTGAAGTCCACAAAAGTGACCAAGATGATAATACAATAATTATTTAATATAATATTATTCAATGCATAACTTCTGTAGCCTCAAGGAAGGCACTCTGCAATGTTTTCTACTTTGCTCAATGCATGAGCAGGCCATTTAACTAATAAGTTACAACATCACAATATAATGCAACATTTTTCTGCACAATGACATTGCCAGGCAGTGCGAATTAGCATCAACCACTTGTTAATATATAATAACTTCAGCAAAAATATGCCTAATACTTTGGTCCACAGGTGTTCCTATTATAGACAACAACTGTTGACAGACAGTGGGGTGTTGCAGCTCTTTGTAAAAATGAAATATGGAGAATATACTTATGGAAAAATATTTACTAACATCATTTGCGCTTCTACCTTCACCAAGGTAACTCAGGATGAGCAACAAATGTTATTTGCCAGAAATACTCTCAACACTTAAGCCTTTATCTTGCTCTTTTCCATTAAGAATTTGAATGTTCAATACACATTTTCTCCCACTATTATCCAAAACATTTGACACAACATCTGGCACATATCTTCTATTATAGTCTATATCCTTTTGCAGATTTTCATGATCCTTGTCACCAATTTTCTTTATGCCTTTCCCCATTCAACAGAGTGTCATTAGAAATTTGCAATATTGTTCTCTCAATTCCCATGTGAAAAGCTCTGAAAAACATTACTTAGGACAATTTTACGGTCTAAGAAACCTCTTGGAAGTTATTTTGGAGAACAATTAAAAACAAACAGTACGTGGGTACTGCACGAATAAAATGCGCCTGTTTCCAAGTCTGGATTTGGCCTGCAATCTTGGGCTAGTCACTGACGATTACATTTAACTGTGCCTGGAGGCACTAAGCAAAGAACTGTCAGTTTCACCTCCATGCATAACCTTCCACTGATGGGTGAATGTACACTGGCCGACAGTGGAATTGAAGCAGCAGGACAATTCATGAGGTGATAGCCAGCAGTATCGTCACTGGACTTTTACTTCAGAGACTCAGGCAATGTCCTGGGCACCTTGATTTGAATCCTACCAAGACAGATGGAATTTGAACTCAATAATAATCTGGAATTAAGAATTTAATGGTGAGGATAAAACAGTAGCTGATTGTTGCAAATACCCATCTCATTCACTAATGGCCTTTACAGAAGGAAATAAGACCATAAGACATAGGAGTGGAAATAAGTCTGCCCATCGAGTTCACTCCACCATTCAATCATGGCTGATGGGCATTTCAACTCCACCTACCCACATTCTCCCCATAGCCCTTAATTCCTTGTGACATCAAGAATTTATCAATTTCTGCCTTGAAGACATTTAGCGTCCCAGCCTCCACTGCACTCTGCGGCAATGAATTCCACAGGCCCACCACTCTCTGGCTGAAGAAATGTCTCAGCATTTCTGTTCTGAATTTACCCCCTCTAATTCTAAGGCTGTGTCCACAGGTCCTAGTCTCCTCGCCTAACGGAAACAATTTCCTAGCTTCCACCCTCTCCAAGCCATGTATTATCTTGTAAGTTTCTATTAGATCTCCCCTTAATCTGGCATTCATACCTGGTTTGAGCTACATTTGACTCCAGACCCACAGCAATACGGTTGACTCATAACTGCCCTCTGGGCAATTAGCGCTGGCCAAGTCATCGATGTCCATGTCCTGTGAAATAATGGACATATTTCAGGATGGATGGACAATCAAAGGTAAGGGTTCTTAGAGGCAGCGCTTAGGGTCCTGATTGAGATGGTACAGATGTGGAAGCATGTCCTGTAACCATAGCTGAGAAGGAAGCCACAGTAAAAACTAATGTAGCAAATGTGGAAGGAAAATGTGGAGGAGGTCACAGCCTGGATCTCTATCCTTAGGGCATGGCTCCAGTGACCAACAAAAAAATTAATGTCTTGAAATGAGTGGTCTCACCCCTCAAACACTTTTCAATAATTCAATATTCTAACTTTACAACCTCAACACATTGAATGAACCATCTGGTTATACAATGACATTCACTTAATCTACATTACTACATTTTTCACAGTGACAATTACATGGCAGACCTTTAGAGTCATAGAATCATAGAATTTTACAGTAAAGAATGAGGCCATTCATAGCATCACGCAGCATAGTAATAGGCTCCTTGGCCCACCATATCTGTGCCAACCAACAAACACCAAACTACGTTAATCCCCTTTACCTTCACTTTGTCTATAGCCTACTGTGCCCTGGCATTTTAAATGCTCATTCAGATGCTTCTGAAATATTGTGAAAGTATTTGCCTCTACCACACTCTCAGGCAACAGGTTCCAGATATTTATCACTCTCTGGGTGAATTTTTTTTTTCGCTGATCTCCTCTAAACTATTTGTTCCTCACCTTAAACGTATGTCCTCTGGTCTAAGACAATCTGCCATTCGGAAGAGATTCTCACAATGTACTCTGTCAATGTATTCATAATTTTGTAATTTCAATCAGATCCCCTCTCAGCCTCTTGTGGTCCAGGGAAAACAAACTCTGCCTATCCAGTCTCTCCACATAATTGAGACTTTTCATCTCGGACAATATCCTGTGAACGTCCTCTGCAGCCTGTCTGGTGTAATCATGTCCTTCTGGTAATGTGGCAACCAAAACTGTGCACAGTATTCTATCTATTTGAGGCCTAATGAATGTTTTATTAAGTTGCAACAAGATTTCCTTATTCCTGAATGCAATACTCTGGCTAATGAAAGCAATTCTCCCATATGCCTTCTTCACCACCCTGTCTATCTATGCTGGTACTTTCAGGGATTTAGTGACTTGCACACCAAGGTTCCCTTGTTCCTCAGTTCTCTCCAGGGACCTTCCATTCATTGTGTATATCCTTGCCTTATTAGACCTCCCGAAATGTATAACTTCACACTTATCAGAATTAAATTCTATCTGCATTGCTCTGCCAGCTGAGCAATAATAAACTGCAGTCTGCAACTATCCTCCTTGCTATCAACAACACTCTCAATTTTCATGTAATCATAGTCAATCTTAAAATCCCTACAGTGTGAAAACAGGCCCTTCGACCCAACAAGCCCACACTGACCCTTCGAACAGTAACCAACCCAGAGGCATTCCCCCAGTTACTCTACATTTACCCCATGACTAATGCACCTAACCTACACATCCCTGAACACTATAGGTAATCTAGAATAACCAATTCCTCTAGCTTGCACATTTTTGGACTTTGGACTGAGCACCCGGAGGAAACCCACAGAGACACGGGGAGAACGTGGAAACTCCACACAGGGTGGAATTGAAGCAGGGGCCCTGTCACTGTGAGGCAGCAGTGCTAACCGCTGAGCCACCATGCTGCCCAAATCTGCAAATTTACTAAATTTACATCTATGTCATTAATGTACAACAAGGGTACCAGCACTAATCCCTTTGGTATACTGCTGGTCATAGGCTTCCAATTACAAAAACAACCCTCCATCATTACCTTTTGTCTCCTATTTGTAAGCCAATTTTGGGTGCAGTGTGTCAACTTGCCATGGACTCTTAGCTTTTGACCAGCCTTCCATGTGGGAGCCTTCCATGTCAAAGGCCTTCTCACAACTCATCAACCCTGATAGGGATCTCTAATATATGTACACACACACAAACACATTATGAGTCACCCTGCTTTGTTACAGGACAAGACAGTATATAACAGATAGCAGCAAGACATGACCAGGGTGACAAAGCATAACTGCACGATATCATTTCCATTCACAAGGCATTACAGATCGTGATATAGTAGCTGCTGTGGTCACAAGCTCATAGAGGAAATATTGAGAGATATGTGGCCATTCGCTTCCTTACATTCGCATGTATTCCTGATTCCTAATTCCCACACTATCCTCAATCACAAGCTTCAAACAGTCTCCTTATTCATGCATACATATAGTGGCCACATGTACTGAAACTTAGCCCTTCCAGCTTCATCGTGAAGAAGAAGATTCACAAGCGGAGGAACTGGGAGGAAAATCCACCATGCCTCCTCAGAAAATGTAAGCAGAGAGTAAGGAAGGAGGCACCATGGCAATTGCTATCACAATCAGTTCAGAGGCAGCATTCTACAAAGCATGAAGAATCATGTTGAAGGGGGATCATCATGGTTAAATGTCCAGGCAATAGTGGGTAGTGGCCACAGCAGGTGAAGGGGACATCACTCATGTCAAAAGGTAAGGTCATGTAACTCTTTCTTTTGCAAAGATATCAGTTAAAGATCTTAAAGAGTCAAACTTCAGAAAAAAGCTTTGAAAAAATGAATGTTGTTTCTCCTAAAGCTTATGCAGCTTGATCCTTCACTTGATGCAGAGCCTGTAACCCATTCTTTCCAGTGTAAAGAGGCTGCCTCATTCCATCCAGTGATCTGTGCGACTCAGTACTAATGACCGAGGTCTCAGCTCCATGAAACAGCAAAGTGCTGAAATGGCAGCTGCATTAGTGACTTCAGGCACCGAGAGCTGTCCAGAAAGTCCATGCTGTACATCTCTATGACTCTATGACTCTAAATCTGTCCTCCAGCATATTATTGCATTGGTCAAATAGGTGCACAAGGTAGTAGCATAGGAATCATGAAGGTTCGCCATTAAGGGTAAGCACCAGGGTGAACAGTTTAATATTTATAAGTTCAGTTGTTTATTAAACATTTTTCATTGTTTGCCTTTGGTGTACACTGTGATTATGGGGAATTTGCAGTTGCGAATATGAGTTTTTTACAATTTTACTCATCAGGAAAGGGTTATATGAATTGATTATAGATGATAGAGCTCTTAATGAATCTCAGCTTTAGGAGGAAAGACATTTGACAAAGGTACAGGATGTTTCTCAAAAGCAGGCTTTAATAGTGACAGCCAACAGCCCTCCCATGGTGGCACAGTGGCTCAGTAATTAACACTGCTCCCTCACAGCTTTAGAGACCTGGGAGAGCCTTGGGTGACTGTCTATGTGGAGTTTGCAAATTCTCCCTGCCTCTGCATGGGTTTCTGCTGGGTGCTCTGGTTTCCTCACACAGTCCAAAGGTGTGTAAGTTAGGTCAATTGGCCATGCTAAATTGACCATAGTGCTTTTCCAGCACCACACTTTTTGACTATAGTGTGCAGGCTAAGTGGGTTAGCCATGGGGAATGCAGGGGTGGGGGTAGATCTGGGTGGGATTCTCTTCAGAATGTTGGTGTGGATTCAATGGGCCAAATGGTCTGCTTCCACACTGGAGGGATTCTTTAAAACATGAATCCCTGTCTATATTACAAAGTCCCCGTGGATATTACATGCATGCAGGGACAATGTCTGACCCTTGCCCAAGTCTTCCTTCTCCTGAAGCTGACTCTCTGGCATAACTGATGATGATAATATTTGGTCCCTCATGATGACTAGCTTGTTGAGCAACTTAACAAATCAGCATAAAAGTGGAAACACTCTCAGCTGTGTAGTGCAGGGAACTTCTTGACCAGTCAAGGAATGTATTTCAGCTTAAAGCTTCCATTAAGTTATATTCGTGGTGTCAGAGTTGTTCTCACTATAGGAGTATCCAATAGTTGGTTGGTGTGATCAGCAATGAATGGCCTCCTGCGCAGTAACAATTCTGAGAGGCATTCAGCAGCATGATACCTTGCTGGGAGTGCACAAAAGCTGGGCATAGAGGAAAGGAATTCTTTCTGGTGACTGAGCTTAAATGAGGGTCTTGCATCGTCATATATGCAGTTTGTGACTTCTGAATCACAGGAATTCTGATAAGCCTGTCAAATTCTCGAGCTCTTTGCTTCTAATCTTTTCTGACAATAAGAAATAATATATTGTCATAACTAAGAGTGACAAAGCCTCAGCAATTTACTTTAGTGCCTAGAGTGTTGTGATATGTGTATGATATCACCTAGAACATTAGGAAAATTCCATTAATATAAATGGGAGTGTTACTGTAGCAATGACTGCAGATTTCTGTTAACTACCGCCTTATTACTGCAGCCTCTTTTCTTACCGTCCATCAGTGAGATCAAGGGAAGTGTAGGTCTTGTTAAAGATTCTGAGTGGAAGGGCCCTCATCCTGCAAGTCCTCCTGTGCCTTCACCTAAAATAATTAGGGCTGCTCTGCCTTGTCTCTTCCTTCAGACCAGGATAGTGAGTGGGTGTCAGGTGATGGTAGGTGGGTAGATGTGTGTTAGGGGACAGGAATGAACTCCAATTAGTTTCCATTACCAACTGTTATTTCTTCTTGAGCTGTGTTGAGTTCATTACGAAGGATGAATTTAGAAAGTTGGATTCTTCTCCAAAGAGAGCAATCAAAACCTGAGGATAGATTTGAAACTCCCAAGCATCCCTTAAATTTGGTTTCAAAGTCGCATGATTAAAAGCATAGGACTAGACCATCTACTGTTAGTGTAGATCTAAGTTTTATGGACAGCTAGTAAAGATTTTAACAGTCAAAACAGCTGAAATTAAATTATTGCAAAGTTGAATGTTGTCTAATAAAAACACAATTTTAAAATTAGCCTTGTGGCTAATAATGCAATCAGTAATGCATCATCACCTCAATAAAAACAGTGTCTCTTTCAGAGTTATTTCAGATCAATTCTTTGAGTTTAAATCTATTATTGTGCAAATTGTGGAAGAAATAGATAATAAAGCTCTTTGCAAATTGGGTAATGCTCAAATTACTGGTTTTGACACTTGGCCCATTGAATTCAAACAAATAATAGAAATGAGGTGCATACAGGCCATTATCATGGTGCCAGTCCAAATATTATACCACAAGCTGAAACTTCTATTAATCTACTTTTAAATGAAAATACTTTTCAAACAAGTTTATATTGCTTCTGTCATGCAATGTGCATAACATAGCATTGACTGACAACATTATAATTGGCATCATTGCACATTAACTAACTTTTATAGTACAGAAAAGTACTTTTTTTCTTAAATATGCACATTTGCTAAGTACAGATGCATGCTACTATGCTTTGTTCAAACAGCACTATGCATGGACTGATTTTATATGGGAACAGTGCAAAGCTATATTTTTTTCCTTTGCAATATGGCATTGTTGAAGTTTACAGGGACAATAACTTTTCTAAAAGGATAAACATAACCTCTCAGTTACCTCAGCTGAGGTTAATAGTTATTATATCTGCTCTTGATCTTCATTGTGCTGCCTCTCTTTTTACTGTGTGAACATGGCATATGTATTATCTTTATTATTATTCTCAGCAGGTTCAGATCAGGATGAACTACAGCATGGGCATAACAGCAACAAAGTGGATCACAACCAATAATTATAAAAGCTGGTTGCTGGAAGGGTTCATTGTATCTACACTTTCATACAATAGGTATGCACGCAATTTTCTTTGTGAACAAGGGTTCATAATGGATTCAAGCATTTTCATATAAGATGTTAAACAAATAAATCATTGAAAAATCAAATTTCTTCACGATGAAAGTAACTCATAACTTAAATATTTATAAATAATCTATTTTCAAAACACTGAATTGAGAAATAGCCTCTGGTTTTCATACATTCATAAATTTACCAAACACATCGCATATGATGCCTCAAGTTTACTGAAGATTAATAAGCAAAAAAGGAGCTCTTGCTCTTACAATAATTTCTGAAGAATTATGAAGATGACATGCATCACAGTGACCTAGGCAGGTGGAAAACTGGCCAGCTCCCATGTTGAGTAGACCAATATGTCAGACCTAGAGATGAGGACAATTCCATGGGTAGAAGGTCTCAATCACAAGGGTCTTGGCCTGGAGTAGCTGCTCATGATCAGTCTCTGGTACAAATGTACAGAACATAATTTGTGGATCGCAGAATTGTTATGGTGCAGGAGGAGGCCATTTGGCCATAATCTAAGCTGGGCCTCATGAACTTGATGTGTCGGAGTTCTACCTATAGGTAGAAAGCCAGTAGATGCTCCTTTCTTTTATGCTGATCTTATCCCTTATTTTCAATATTGTCTTTTTCATTAAAAAATCACTCTGAAACCGTTCTTCTCCCTACTTTTAAAGAGCCAAAATCTTCATCTAATTTTCATAGAATGCCTCTCAAATCCTGAAATAACTCTATAAAGGCAGGTATCCTGTTACCAAGTCACCCTTTATTAACAGGTGAATCATAAATGATACTGACCCAGCTAGCACAGAGCCAGCTCCTGGACTGAATAGAACTCCTGACATTCCTGTTTATATCTGTCAGCCTTGGGCCCCTGATTGGATCAGGTTAACAGACCCAGGAAACTCATTCTATGAGGTCCACCTGGCTGACTTCATTCCAGTTACAATATCCCTTTCTCGCTATCTCTCTCTCTCTCTACATACTGGGACTTAGGCCCATTCATCTCCAGGGGTGTTTTGCAACAGGTCCAATTCCGCCGACTCTGCCTCGGATATTGGTGGCCTGTACCAGACCATAGTCCACCTCTTATGCCTGGAACATCTTCTTCTTCTTTAGGCAGTAACAACATGGAGGCTGCAACATTTGCTATGTCCATCTCATCCTCAGAGGTTTCTTTGGCACAAGGTGGAGGAAAATCCATGGATTTGGGCAACCTTGCTGAGAATTTTTAAGGGCCGGGTATGTTTTGCTGATGCCCTGCTTTCAAGGCTGCAGTTTTCATGTGGTTCACATGCTTGTGCAGGATCGCTCCTCCTACCCAAAGTCTGGACGTCACGGGACCTGACCCTGCATCGATCATGCCTCTTAGCCAGGCAGGGCCATTCACATAGTTTGGAAACCAAATCTGGTCCTTTGAAGTAAACTGCTTCTCTAATATTGGTGTTCCTGGTGCCGGTTCCCCCTCCCTACCATGTTCGGGAAGATTGGGTTTAACCTAGTGTGGAGTCTTCTCCCCATTAGCAACTCTGCTGGAGCTGCCCCTGTAGTTGCATGAGTGGTGGTCCTATAAACTGGCACAGTTTGGTATCGAGTGAGGCTGTAGGCTGTTTCTTTCAGATCGCCTTCCAGGTTTGGACTGCTGTTTCCACCAGACCAATGGATGGTAAGGAGCTGTCCTTATATACCAAATACCATTCAACTTTAGGATTCCGTGCTGGTAAATGATGGCCTGTTGTCTGTAACCAACACCTCTGGGAGTCTGCATATTGCGAAAGATGCTCGCAACATTTCAATCATCATCTCCCATTTGACAAATGAGCTCTATGCATATCCAATCACTTTGAATGGGTGTCCAAAATGACTAAAAACATTGAAACCATGAAAGTATTTGCATAATTGATGTTATCTGAATCCAGGGTTTACCCGACCATTCGTACGAAATGGGTGTGCTTCTGGCGGTAAGTCCTGTCCTTGTTGGCATTCTGGGCCCTGCTCCACAAATGCAGCTTTGTCAGCATCTGACCCTAACGATCAGAGATAACATTTTGCCAACATCTTCATTTTGGAAACCCCTGGGTTACCTGGTGGAGAACAGCCAGTATCTGGTAATGACCTTTGCTGGGAACAATATGTTGTCCTCAATGGTGATCTAGTTTCACTGTGTCCAGAATGATTTCAATTCTTGTCGTGATAGCCTTTTTGATTCCCTCATCACCACCAACTATTTTAGTTTTGACAGGACAAGATCCGTTTGTGTCCACATTCTGATAATGTCAGTAGTAATTCTCATCTAATTGCAATTGCAGGTACTCTTGGCTTTGCTGATTTCTGCCTCTACTTTTGCACATAAGGCAAATAGCACTGGGTGGGACTTGCAGGATCATGGAATTGCTTCCTGGTCAACATGCCTGTTTGACAATCCCTGGACCTTCCTGAATATTTAAATAGAACTTCACTCAGACATCAATTTTCTAAATGAAAAATGCTGCACTTTCAAGTTGAATCTTTCTCAACCAGTTTCACCCCATCAAGCTTGGGCCTGTGCTTTTACTACAAGCAGTGATAACTGATTCAGTTGCTCATAAGAGACCATTACCCTTAACTTGTTGTACCTTTAATCTGTAGGGTTTCCTCAGTATAGGTTCTCAGCCTGGCTGAGGCATTTGTTTAAATTTAAGGGCTAAAGCAAATATTAGTAAAGACTGGTCCTGCAATCACTGATACAACCAGGTCAGTATCGACCTCCATTAGAATTAGGTGATCATTTAACCAAACATTTATTTTGATTGATTCCGATTTGGACATTGCTAGGTAATTTAACTGTTCCAAGCCAGATGTAGGTGGACTTGCCAGAGGGTACACTCTCCTGGATAATGGCTATGCATTCTTTTGCTCAATTCAGGTCTCGTGGGACTGTTTTGCTGTCTCTAGTCTGCAAACTGGCAGCAACTACAAAGAGAAAGTGAGGACTGCTGATGCTGGAGATCAGAGCTGAAAATGTATTGCTGGAAAAGCACAGCAGGTCAGGCAGCATCCAAGGAACAGGAGAATCGACGTTTCGGGCATCAGCCCTTCTTCAGGTCTGATGCCCGAAACGTCGATTCTCCTGTTCCTTGGATGCTGCCTGACCTGCTGCGCTTTTCCAGCAACACATTTTCAGCAACTACAGAGACCTGCCAGCCCAGATCTTACATCCAGGCACTGCACTCTAAATCCTAAACCTCCAGTCAAAAAATGTTTCTACTCAAGTCATCATTGCTTCTTTTGTTTCTTGTAGATTATGGGGACATTTCACATAACTTCAAGTATTCATCTACGTAGCTTAATGAGAGGAGTAAGTTAAGACCAACTGGGAAAGAAACTGAAACCACTCAAGCTGGGATCAAACTGCTGGTAAGGTACTGGAACCTCAGATCAGCCTCAATAAAATATGAGATACAATCTCCTATGAAAATTAGCAGTCAGTCATGAAAGCATAATTCTAATATCTTTGAAAGAAAAAGAAAGAAATGACTCGATGGTGGATTTTCATAAAGCCAAATATGTAATACTTACTGTTGTGATCCCAATTTTGAGAACGTTGGACAAATTGTATATTTGTTCTGATTTGCTTGATGTATCATAATCACAACAAGAATATAAATTTTGGCAGAAGCAAGGATAATAAAATAAGCAGAACTCCAAGATTAAATTAAAACACCACACAAACTTGAACAAAACACAAATATTACTGAAAAGAGATAAGCGGTTAAAGCTTTTTTTCGAGAATAAATTTCAAGAAAAAGAAATAAAGAAAAGAAAGGAACAATTTATACAGCATACAAAAGTTACAGTTGGTTAAGTTGCTTGGTTAAGTTACAGTTGGCACCGAGATGCAGCAGGAACCATATCTGTCTTAGTTGAGTACTGAAAGTTAAACCAGATAGTTTGACTCTGATTGGTCAGAGTATTGCCATGGGGATGTAGGAGGGATTGGTTTCCTTCAAAGTCATTTGCTCAGTGAGAAAAGCACAATGTGTGGACATAATCATTTTGCTGAGAAAGCAAGGGTTTTGCCTGTATGTGGATACTGTTAAGTGAACACTAAAGGGTTTTCTGATGAAAGTAATAGCATATCTGGATCTCTTCCTTTTTTTTTCACTAAATCCAGATAGAAAATATTCCAGAGAGTCTGTAAAGCATCGATTACTTTATCAATTTGATTGCTTATTGACACTGCACAAACTTTCAGAATTTCGGTTGGGTATAAGTTCATATATTTGTCATTACACAATACCTTAACTCAGCCTAACATAAACATTTTTCTGGAGTTGATTAAGAACAGAAGTTATGGCTTTACTGTACTGTGATTTAACCAGGAAATAGACAAAATGCTTCACATTGAGTACAGGTCATTTTCACTCAGTCAACAGACATTTATAACTTATTTGCATTTTTTTATAAACTATAGCTCTGTATTTGTGAAGGAAATGCCATAATTCATCACCACTAACGAGACAGACTGAATACAGTCAATATAAATAGAAATTGTTTCCATGGATAATTACAATCAAAAGACTGTAAGGCAGTAAAATGGAAACATGTCTTATTTAACAAGGAAAAATATATAAGTACAGAACTTTCATTGGCTGTTTGATTCAAACAGTTAAAGTTAGTTTACATTAATTGGGACTGTTGCATAAAATATATTCTTTATATTCCTAATTTCATTCATTAACAATGTGAACAATGAGGTGCCCAAAAGCTACAACATTCATTTTGAGTAATAATTGGAAATGAATGAAGTCATACCTTCTTTGAAGTGGGGTTCCAAAAATAACTTTGTAAAACAATTGATGCATGCATATTCATCAAAATATTTGACCTTTCTCATTAGATTTCACAGAATCTCAAATTGTCATGGTACAGAGAAGACCATTCAGCCTATCATGTCTGTGCTGACTTTCCAAAAGTTTTAGTGACATTCTTCCCCACTTTCCCTGTAACCCTGCATGGTATTTCTAATTAAATAACCATCTAATACTCCCTAAATGCCTCGGTGGCTCTCTTCACTGCACTTCCAGGCAGTGTATTATAGTTCCAACCACTTGCATTGTGAAAATGTTTTTTTCTCACATCACATTTACTTCTTTTGAAAATCACTCTAAATCTATGCTTTCTTGTTCTTGATTCTTTTGGAAATGGGAAGAGTTTCTTCATGCCTCTTCTGTCCAGACATCCCCATGATTTAGAGTCACAGAGACATAAAACTGTACAGCATGTTGGTCCTACTCGTCCATGCCAACCAGATATCCTAAATTAATCCACTCACATTTGCCAGCATTTTCCATCTAAATCCTTCCTTTTTGTATACCATCCAGATGCCTTTAAATGTTATAATTGTACCAGCTCCACTTCCTCTGGCAGCTCATTCTATACATGCAGCACTCTCTGTGTGAAAATGATGCCCCTTTGGTCCCTTTTAAAATTTTCCCCTCTCACTTTAAACCTATGCCCTCTAGTTTTGGACTCCCCCACCCAGGGAAAAGACCTTGTCTATTTAACCTAACCATGCCTCTCATGAATTTATAACTTTAATAAGCTCATCCCTCAGCATCTGATGCTCCAAGGGAAATAGTCCTAACCTATTCAGCCTCTCCCTATAACCAAGAAGCCCTGAAGAAGGGCTTATGCCCGAAACGTTGATTCTCCTGTTCCTTTGATGCTGCCTGACCTGCTGCGCTTTTCCAGCAACACATTTTTAAGCTCTCCCTATAACCAACCCTGACAACATCCTTGTAAATCTCTTCTGAACCCTTTCAAGTTTCACAACATCCTTCCTATAGCAGGGACACCAGAACTGAACGCAGCATTCCAAAACTGGCCAACCAATGTCCTGTACAGCCTCAACATAACCTCCCAACCATTATACTTAATGCCCTGACCAATAAAGGCAAGCATATCAAACACCTTCTTCACTATCCTGTCTGTCTGCGACTCTACTTTCAAGGAACTATGAACCTACACTCCAAAGTCTCTTTGTTCAGTAACATTCCCCTGGACGTTACTATTAAGTTTATAAGTCCTGCCCTGATTTGCCTTTCCAAAACGCAGCACATCACATTTATCTAAACTGAACTCTATGTGCCACTCCTCAGCCCACCGGCCCATCTGTTCAAGGTCCCGTTGTACTCTGAGGTAACCTTCTTGGCTGTCCACCACACACTAATTTTGGTGTCATCTACAAACCTACTGTACCTCCTTTGTTCACATCCAAATCATTAGTATTAGTGACAAAAAGCAGTTGATTTGCAAAACTTCAATTAAATCTCCTCAGCCTTTCCTTTTCCAATCTATCTTCATAACTGAAGTTTCTCATTGCTGGACCAATTCTTATAAACCTCCTGTGCATTTGCTCCAATATGTTCTCATCTATTCCTAAAGTTTGGCACCAGAACTGTACACAATACTCAGACAGAGGTTAAACAATCAACTTTTACCTGTTCAGCACAATTTATTAATAAAGCCTGAAATACAGTATGTTTTATTAACCTCTAACCTCACCTGTCCTGTCACATTTAATGATCTATGTACGTATATATCCAAGTCTCTCTGCTCTTGCAAATCCTTTGAAGTAGACCCCTTTAGTTTATACTGTCTTACGATGTTCTTCCCACCAAAATGTCACAGTCTTCTCCACATGGAATTTCAAATGTCACCCATCCATTCACTCTGCCAGCTTCTCAATGTTCTTTTGTAGTTTTACATTGGGAGCTTACAATGCTCCCAACTCTTGTATTTTCTTCAAACTTTGAAATTGTCTCCTGCAATCCAAGGTTAGAACATTATTATAAATCAGGGAAAGTAAGGTTCTCAATATTGAGTCCTGGGGTGCTCCACCCTAAGCCTTCTGCCAGCTTGATAAGTTTCCAATAACCATTATTACTCTTTACTTACTATCACTCAGATACAGTGACAGTTATAGAGGTAATTTTGTTTTGTGACTATGTCTTTAAGTTAGGATAAAATGAAAAGAACCATGTGACCTGTTCTGAAGTCTGCTTGACAACAAGCAAATGTGATGCAGCTTTTAAAGATAAAACTGATGCCAGGGTAATGTAAGATGATCACACCTGAAAACAATAAAACTGCTCATCTCCAAATCCCCAGGAGTGTGTTAAGAATGTAGAGTTGTAAACAGTTATGCTTTAATTGCAGTTTCCTCTACATCGGAAAGATGAAACACAGACTGGATGACTGGTTTTGTAACACCAATATTCTGTCCTTGAAAATAACTCTGAACTTCTAGTTGCCTGCCACCTCAATAGATCACCGGTGTTCCCCATTCCAACATTTCTATCTCGGGTTTGCTCCAGTGTTCCAATGAAGCTCAATGCAAGCTGGAGGAACACCACCTCATCTCCCACTTAAGCACCTTACAGCCCTCAAGACTCAACATCGAACATAGAACAGTCGAACATATAACAGTACAGGCCCTTCGGCCCTTGATGCTGTGCTGATCTTTTATCCTACTCTAAGATCAAAGTAACCTACACAGCCTTCATTTTACCAGCATCCATGTGCACATCCAAGAGTCGCTTAAATGTCCCTAATGTATCTGACTCCAAAACCACCGTTGGCAGCACATTCCATGCACCCATCACGCTCTGACCAACCTCTGACATCTCCCCTCAACCTTCCTCCAAGCACCTTAAAATTATGCCCCCATGTGACAGCATCTCTGCCCTGGGAAAATAACTCTGACTATTCACTCTATCTATGCCTGTCATCATCTTGTACACCTGTGTCAAGTCACTTCTCGCTCTTCTTCATCTCAATGAGAAAAGCACCAGCTCCCTCAATCTTTCCTCAAAAGACATGCCCTCCAGTCCAGCCTAGTAAGTCTCCTCTCACCCTCTCCAGAGCTTCCACATCCTTCCTATAATGAGATGACCAAGAACTGAACACAATATACCAAGTGTGGTCTAACCAGGGCTCTTTAGAGCTGCAGCGTAACCTCATGGCTCTTAAACTCAATTCTCCCTGCTAATGAAAGTGAACACACCATATGCCTTCTTAAAACTTGGATGGCAACTTTGAGGGATCTATGGACATGGACCCTAAGATCCCTCTGTTCCTGCACACTGCCAAGAATCCTGCCTTTAACCCTGTATTCTGCATTCAAATTCAACCTTTCAAAATGAATCACTTCATATATTTCCAGGTTGAACTCCATCTGCCACTTCTCAACCCAGTTCTGCATCCTGTCAATGTCCCATTGCAACCTACAACAGCCTTCTACACTATCTGCCACTCCACCAACTTTTGTGTCATTGGCTAACCCACCTTTCCACTTCCGCATCCAAGTCATTTATAAAAATCACAAAGAGCAGAAGTCCCAGAACAGATCCCTGCAGAATATCACTGGTCACTGAGCTCCAGGCTGAATACTATCCATCTAATACCACCCGCTATCTTCTATGGGCCAGCCAATTCTGTATCCAGTCAGCCAAATTGCCTGGTATCCCATGCCTCCTTACTTTCTGAATAAGCCTACCATGAGAAACCTTATCAAATGCCTTGCTAAAATCCACGTACACCAAATCCATTTCTTTACCTTCATCAATGTGTTTTGTCACATCCTCAAAAAATTCAGTAAGACTTGAGGCATGACAAATACCAGCATCTACGATGCTGGCGGCTAAGGTGAATCATCCACTTGACACATCAGGCAAAAGCTTCAGCCTTGATTTCCTTGATGTGCTGGGCATCCCCCATCATTGAAGGTGGGGCTATTTGTTAGAAGCCTCACCTCCTGTTAGTTTTTTCATTATCCACCACCATTCATGACTGGATGTGGCAAGACTCAAGAACTTAGATCTGTTGATTGAGAATCCGTTTCCACTGTTTCATGTGCAAGTCGTCTTGCTTTGTAGCTTCATGAGGTTGACACTTCATTTTTAGGTGCTGCTGCTGTCATGTTGCTTCTGCACTCCCATTGAATCAAGGTTGGACCCATGGTTTAATGTTAATGGTAAAGTAGGTTACAGGTTATGATCGAATACCATTCTGCTGTTACTGATAGTGCATAATGTCGCATCGATGCCTATTTTTGAGTTGCTACATGTGTTTGAAGTCTGTTCCCTTCAGCACAGCAAAGCCATACAACACAATGGTGGGTATAGTCAACATGAAGAAATTGGCTCCACAATGATTGTGCAGTGATCACTCCTGCTGAAATTGTCATGGATGGGTGCATCTTTGATAGGTAAACTGGTGAGGATGAGGTCAACTACATTATTCCCTCTTGTTCATTCTCTCACCACCTACTGCAGGCCTCGTCTGGCAGCTATGTCCTTTAGGACTCTGCCAGTTCAGTCAGTGGCGGTGCTACCAATCCATTCTTGATAGTGGACACTGAAATCCCCACCCTGATTATGTGCCCCTGCCACACTCTGTGCTTCCTCCAAGTAATACTCAGCATGAAAGAGTCCAGATTCATCAGCGAAGATGTGGGGGATTGGTGCTAGTGGTATTTGATGACAACCAACATTTTTAACCTGATGCCATGAGAGTTCATGCAGTTCAGAATCAATGTTGAGGATTGCCAGGACATCTCCTTCCAGACTAGATACCACTGTGCTACCAGCCCTACTGTATCTGTTCTGCTGAAGGGACAGGTCATCCAGGGATGGTGATGGTGATGCCTCAGACAGAGTCATACTCAGTCATATCTTACAGACAATGTCAAGTAGTTCCTCTAATGATCTGTCGAACAGCTCTCCCAATTTTGGCACCAGCTCACAGATTTTATTGACACGACTGTGTTTGCTATTGTTATTTCCTGTACCTTGGTCAACCTCAAATGTTCCATCTCGTTTCATTCCTTTCTATAACCTTCACAGCAAGTTTGATGCAACTGAGTGCCTTGCTGGGCAACCACATCACTTTGGGTCTGGAGTCACAAACAGGTGAGACCAGGCAAAGATGGCAAAATTCCTTCCCTGAAGGGCATTAGTGAACCAAAATTGACAATCTGAGGAGTTGACAAGTTACATAGTCTCATTAGGTCAGCTTTAAAAAAAAATTGACGTTTTCGTGATTGAATTTAAATTTCATCATTTACCATGATGAAAGTTAAACCTACTTCCCCTGAACATTAGCCAGTATAGTCAACGAGTTTCTATAATATTAGTCCAGTAACTTTACCATGATGCCACTGCTTCCCTAGCTTAGGGACAACTTATATTTCAAATCATAAGCAGAACCATTTTACCTTTTATCACAATTGAAATACATGTCACATTACACTTTACACTGTCCTTTTAGCAGAAATTAAATTCTACTGAACAAAGCCAACATTATTCTTTAGTTCTGAGGGTTTATTTCTGTTCTATTCTTTTCTCAATCTGGGAACTTAAAATCTCAGACCTGTTTTTCACAGAAGGGTTCTGCCTCTGAAAATACTTCCTTAAGCACACACTAGACAAATCTCTAGCTTCATTTTATTTCCTTATGAATTTGGTTTTATCAATCTTAGTGCAAACTCCATCAGCATTCCTGTGTGATGATCTACAATGTCTCACTGTCTATTGCTGCTTTCCTTCTCCTAGATGCTAACAGACTCATTTTATCTGTCATCTTTCAGGGATGGCTGATACCTTTCTCAGCTTAATGCCCACCTCCATGGCAGCATGAATCATATGGGCCTTCTTTTCAGGCATAAATGCTCATTGGGTCTACTCAATAGCACAATTCTCTTTTATTTTGGAAAAAAATAGACAGTTTAAAGCACAGCTTTCTACAACCCAACATTCTCAGCACTTTTTCTACCACTTTAGAGACACTCTCATCTATCTACTGTTAGCACAGAGGCTTATTGTTATTGTCCCCAAGAGAAAACAGCTTGTGTGTCCATCTTGGTAAAACAATTTGGGCCCTCTTTAATCTCTCTCAATCACACCACCCAAGCAGACCTCAGAACAGGTCATATAACTCCTTTCATTTTTCCTTAAATTAAAGATGCAGTCGCAAAACATAATAATCTAATAAACCACATAATTGTAACAATGTGCTTTGATCAACAAAGCTCACTTATCACTCGCCACTGAAATATGTTAGTTGATAAAGTTGCAGAATGGTGACTTTAATGTGGAAACCTTGAAATTGTAGCAGCTGGAGGAAATCGTAATCAGTACAGAAGAATGAAATAATTAGGTCTACAGTGACCAGCTATAATGAGCAAAAAAAAGACAGTATAATGCTAGATAGCAATGAGGCAAACATCTGACAGGCAGCTGGTATCATGATCTGTAGAGGAGCTACCCAAATCCTTTGGCAACAATGCATTGCAGGTGTGTGGATCAAACACAAAATGCTTAAAATGAACTGTTTACTCAAACAATACACATATTAAATAGGAACTAAGCGTAAATTTTCCTTAACTTATATTCTTTTGGTAATGTTGATCATGCAATGTGGGTTTGGAAAGGCTAACGATTTATGATTATTCAGTGTTCTTGCCTCTTGATATATGCACAATAGACTGAACTAGAACCATACATATTACATGAAATTGCAAGCTCTGTACTGAATCTCAGTACATGACAGAGTACTATGGAGAAGGCTGTTTTTCCATTCTACAGGAGTAGTTGAAGGGCAACTAACAGTTCTTTCTAATTAAACAATCTTGCTGTGTTACAGTGATCATGAATATACATGCAAAATACATTCAAAGTTGTAAGGGTTAGCCAAATAGCAAAATAAATTTTCCTTGAATTACGACCATAAAATAATAAATGATTTCATGAAGTAGTCTTCCGTTTGGGGAAATGAATGATCTCATCCAGGAGACTGGTAGAAAACTGAGCACAAGTATAGAATACCACTAGAATCAGCAACAAATGATCTCATACACACAGGCTTAAAAAAGAATGAAACACTAATTTTAGCCTTTAACCTTGTGTTGAGATCTGTACTCTTGACCTGACAACCAGAAACCTGCCAAAGTTATGTTGAACAGGATGCAAAACTTAAATATTTTGAAGAAGAATCACTTGAAGTGCTGATGAAAACATCAAAATGAAGCTTCCAGGAAGTCCTCTCACTTTTGTAATATCTTCCTTCATGAAGGGAAGCCACAGAAGTGAAAAAACCTTATCCACTTCATCATGGTATATGGAGTCTGGCTTTGAAGCAGCAGCTGCCCACCATAAATTTCACTGACCCACAAAGACATTTGCTATACTTTCCAACTGCTTTCTCCATGGAACTGCAGCTCAGCATTACATCCAAGTAACAACACCTGACAAAACTAAGCAGCCTTAAAATGTGAGAATTTAAAGGCATCATTGTTGTTATTTTTCTCCTACTGCAATGGCAGAGAAGCATGAAGGTACACCACAAAGGAATAACAAAGCACTACTTGGATTCAAATCCTCAGCAGTTTGTGAAAAGAAATTACTTTAAATATGAAATCATTTCTCTATCAATTGAAGAAAGACTGTTATAAAAATACTTCGGAAAGCCAAATATTCAATAATTTGATTTTTTAAAAATTCCTAAACACTGAATAAACTGATTAATATTTATGATTGATAGCAAAATTTTTGATTCTTTCAGTATATATAAAATTATAACATAACAAAGCACTTCAAAATGCACTTCAAAGGCTGAATTTATTTCTGTGGGTGCAAACATCTCCCATGATGCCTGCTTTGCTCTCAAGTCATTCATGTTATCCTCCAAACATGTTAATTATATTACAGCCTTATAGTCACGATCTCCAAATAAATTCCATGGATGAAAACACCGTTTAAAAATTAGAATAATTACTCCAAATTATGAGCATTTACATTTTGAAGCGTTACATTTTTAAAGAAACAAGTTCTGTAACAACAATAAAGCAATTTATATCAGCCATTCAACCGTACAAACAGTGAGATTTTCTTTTTCATGCTGTTCAAACCCTTAAGTTAGATAGTTAGATGAGAGATGTGCAAGTCTGTTTTTTTGTCTGAATAATCTATACTGGTAGGAGCCCAAGAAATTTAGTACTGAAGGGATGCAGGTTTACTGCAATTATGTTGCCATTCAGTTTTCAGTGTAGACGAATAATGCTGAAGAAAATTAGCTATTAGACTTAATGCTTTTGTTCCCTTAAGTGAAATTTTAAAATAATATTTTTTTAAATTTCACTTAAGGGAACAAAAGCATTCTTTTAAAAATGTCTTCACCCTCTCTGTAAAGTCACAGGCTTCATGGGTACCAGCATAGGCAGCAAGTAAGAAGTCAACCACAGTAAATGTTAACAGTTGAGAAATGGAGCAGAAAAGGGAAGATGGGTAAGGGCAGCATTGTTACTTGTGGCCATCTTCACATCCACAACTTCAAAAATGAATGATGAACTACAATCTTTTAAATTGATGCCCATTTTGCTGCAGCTCCATTAACAAGTTTATGTTGTCATTGGTTTTTTTTCAAAAAATGTTTTATGACACAGATTCTGAAATGTCTGGCTTGATCTACTTGAAAAAGCATTTAAGTTTAAAAAAAACACTTGCACAATGAAAGGGGAATGGCCAGTTCTCCCAGCTCAGCTTTTCTCTGGTTTGATTTGATTTGGTTTGGTTTGGGTTGGTTTGGGTTTTAGCAGTCTGGCTATTCAGAGAAAGTAGTCAGTCCGTTTTGAGGCTGCTAGTCAAAGAAACAGCTACATGGAAGAAGGTGTTCAATGCTGAATCTCTCTGCCATCTCCCCTGCAAACCCTGTGTTTGATTTTACCTTGTTTTGCCAAGGGATCAGAGGCTAGGGATTCTGCAGCGAGTCACTCACTTCCTGACTCCACAACGTCTCTCCACCATCTTCAAGGCAGAAGTCAGGAGTGTGATGGAATACTCCCCACCTGCAGCTCAAACAACACTCAAGAAGCTTGACAGCATACAGGACAAAGTAGCCCACTTGATTGGCATTGCATCCGCAAGTATCCCGTCCCTCTACCACCGACATTCAGTATCAGCAGCAAGTACGATCTGCAAGATGCACTGGAGAAATTCAGCAAAAGTCCTCAGATAACACCTTCCAAACCTATGACCACTTCCATCTGAAAGGACAAGGGCAGCAGATATATCGGAACACAATACTTTCAAGTTCCCTTCCAAGTCATTCACCATCCTGACTTGGAAATATATCACGGTTTCTTCATTGCCACTGGGTCAAAATTCTGAAATTCCCTACCTAATGGCATTGCGGGTCAACCTGAAGCAGGCGGACTGCAACAGTTCAAGGCGGCAGCTCACCACCACCTTCTTAGGCGAACTAGGAATGAGCAATACATGCTGGCCAGCCAGAAACACCCACATCCCATAAATGAATTTAAAAACCCTTTAAGGATTGTAATGAAATCTCATCCAGTTCCTAAGTAAGAAGAAAACAAACTCAGCTGGTCAGGCAACATCTATGGATGAAAGATTAGAGTGGTGCTGACAAAGCACAGCAGGTCAGGCAGCATCCGAGGCACAGGAAAATCGACGTTTCGGGCAAAGGCCCTTCATCAGGGATGAGGCTGGGAGCCTGGGGGTTTCAGAGATAAATGGGAGGGGGTAGGGTTGGGGACAAGGTAGCTGAGAGTGCAATAGGCAGATTGAAGTGGGGGTGAAGGTGATAGGTCAGAGAGGAGGGTGGAGCGGATAGGTGGGAAGGAAGATTGACAGGTGGGACAGGTCATGAGGACAGTGCTGAGCTGGAAGGTTGGTGGGGTGGAAGGTGAGTACTCCTCACCTCCGCTACAATGATAACTGCATCAGTGCCACTTCATGCCCCCACAAGAAGGTTAAACAGTTCATCAATTTCACCAACACATTCCACCCTGACCTTAAATTCACCTGGACCATCTCTGACACCTCCCTCCTCTTCTTGAACCTCTCGATCTCCGTCGATGATGACGAACTCAACACTGACATTTTTTACAAGTCTGGACCTCGCCTTCCACCCACCAACCTCCGCATAAATCGCATCAGCTGCTGACATTTCCACCAGCTTCAAACAGACCCCAGGGATATATTCCCCTCCCCACACCAATCTGCTTTCCGCAAAGACCGTTCCCTCTGCGACTACCGGGTCAGGTCCACGCCCTCCAACAACCCACCCTCCCCACACTCTTGACTCTGATCTGCAGCATCTGCTGTGCTCACTTTCTGACAGTGGGACCAGCTTTCTGCCACAAGGAGGCAGGAAGCAAATTGAAAATTATCAGGTAGCCGACTAAGGACACTTTTATCAAGTTATTGGCCTTTTGTCAATGATAGATTTACCTTCCACCCACCACCACGACTATCATCATTCCCGGCCTCCCAGCAGCAGCTTGGGCAGAGAAGCATCTTTTATTCCAAAACGAAACCGGGAAGGCAACCCCTTTGACATAATCATTTGCCTGATTTTCCCTCCACAAATAAAATTCTGAAGTTTTACTTGAGTTTCTTTGGCCTCGCTTGAGTAGGCAGCAGAACATTTTTTTTCTTTTTCAGCAGTAGCCATGTCTTGGTGATGTTTAAGCTGCTGACTGAGGGAGTGGGCAGATGAGTGGCTGTGCTGCATTGGACAGCAAGCTCAGTGGCAGCTTATTTATGAGCTGTGTTGCAAGTTACCAAAACACATCTCCAGATGCTACTGGGACTCTTGACTGTTTTCCACAAAATTCTACCAGCATTTCATATTATCAGAACCAACAAAAGATAGAAAGTTAACAATTTCTGAGCAACTGATAATAGGGGTGTATGGATGGACAAAGATGATTACCTATGGCACAGTGAAGGTGTCTGACATTAAACAACAGAAGTTTTTAACAGTATAAAAGACAAAGTGAGTATCACTGGATATAGTAATATGATTAAAGATGTTGCCAGATGAGGTATGAGTAGCTGTACAGTGATTAATAGCATGCAACAGGAAGGAAGTGAAACAAAAGCAAATCAACAAAATATTGTAACAAAATGGAGAAAGAGGTTATCATTCAAAATTGTTGAATCCAATATTTAGGTCAGAAGGCTATAGATTGTTGAGTTGAAGAATGAGGTGTTGTTCCTTGGGTTTTGTTAATCTTCACTCATACATCACAGCAGGCCAAGGCTAGAAGATTTGGGAGCAAGGAGGAGAACTGAAAATACAAGCAAATCATCACAATATCCCTCTCCCCAGCACTTTTCCATAAAAGCACAGGAAATACAAATCAGAACTGATAGAATCACACGTCCAAGGATTTAAAGTACTCCATCCAAAGGAAGTAATGATGAATTTTTACTTCTTTCTGTGTACTATATCATATTCACTGCTGATAATGTAGTCTCCGCTACACTGGGGTGAAGGTCTCCATTCAGTTTGCAAGCATACTGAACTTTCATCGCTTGTTGTTTCGATTCTTCAAACTTGCTCCAAATCTGACCATTCTGCCTTTGGTCAGTGACAGTCTTCCAAAGAACATGAAAACTAACTTGAAGAACTTCATCTTATGATTCAGTGCTCTACAGATCTGTGGACTTAACACTGACTCCAATACTTTCAGATCATGATCTCTGCTTCCATTTTGCTTCTTTTTAGCTCAATCAATGTTGTCTCTTTTTTTCTTTATGGTTAACAATACTATTCACAGTAGGCTACTATGCAGTTACTCGCACCTTAACTAAAAACATCTTTGTTTCATGACTGTTCCATTGTATGTTATTCCAATATCCTTTAGGATCTATACATTCAAGTGTATGTATACATAAGTACTCAATGTTACACACCCTACATTAGTGCATGGAAATCTGTGTATTGAACTGACAATGCATCACTCTGCCACACATGGTATATTCTGAGAAAGACACATGACAAATGTTTATAGTTAAACCTGGAAAGTGTGACTATTTCAAACTTCTGGGAATCACAAGACATAACATAGTGGCAGGTGTCTGGGGATAAAGCACAAACAGTTAAACATGTTCGCATCAAATGCTAATTAGAGTGAGAAAAATCAGCCCAAATTAATGTCTTAGAGAGAGAGAGAGAAAATGTGAATCAAGCAAAAATTAAATGGCCATCGATACAGTAATTAACCCACAGCTATAGTTCAGGACGAATTGAGAGGTTGATAAAAGTCATAGAGGCATTTGAGAAGACTGAACACAAGTTCAGTTCAGTAGTTTTCTAACACGTGTTGGTAAAGATGAAAGGATCAAAACAATCTTTTCTGAGCAGGTTACAAAGGTTTATATCTATTTAACGACGGGGAGATCAGTAAGCAAGACAGTAAAACCCAGACAGCATTTTTGAGGAATTCAGCACACATTCCCTGCCAAAGACAAACCTTCAGCTCTGCCAATATGAATTTCAAACCCTAAGGCAGGTGCGTCTGTTGACAATTTCTTAATGAAATTGAATTTACACTCATTGGCTTCAATTCTTGAAGAAATTGAATAAAGGCTGGTAGCTCAGTTCACTGGGGCTCTGTACACGCTGAAGTATAGAAAGATCTGATTGGAAAGGACAAGCTTACATTATGCAAGGTATAAACATTGCCAGAGCACATGAAGCCAAGGGTAAACAGACAAAAAAGCTTACTATCTAAATGGCTAACCTTCAGTTACGTCAATGGAAAGGCAGAAGGATTGATTCAATGAAACAGCAAGTAAAGAATTCATATCAGAAAGAAAAACATGGAAGAGCTAGATGTCACAATTTCAAGATTGTCATCAAGAGATCTAGGAGTGAGATGAGAAACCTTTTTACACAGGACATGATTAGGATTGGGAATGCACTACCTGGGAGAGTGATCCAGATTCCATAGGAGGTTTCAAATGAGAGCTGGATATATATTTGAAAGTGGTGAATTTAGGTAATGGAAATAGGGCTAGAGAATGGGACCAGCTGAATAGCTCTTTGAGGAGTTAATACAAATTTGATTGGTTGAATGGCCTCTTTCTGTACTATAAAATTCTATTCTATGGCACAAGCTATGGATGATGATAAGTTCAAAACAGAAGGAAGTGTCCTGCATACAGATCAAACTGCACCGCTGACAGAAAGCCTAATTATTGTGAAAAGTTATTTTGGAATAAAAGAAAAAAGATGGTGAAGGAGTTGCCAAAAGTAGAGGAATATGGTAAATTTAAAAATAAATCACACTCTGGAAGTTGATGAAGAGTTTCAGAATTCAATAAATTTTGGAACAATATAATTGTTATCATCAAATATGGTCTGATAGGAAGCCTGGTACCTAATGGTATGAGAAAACATGGATGAGTGAGTCGTACGGAGTGTGTTTAACCGAAAAAGAAAGCTCTCACTGAATATGTGGACTCGGAGACTGTCTAAAAACAATTATCTTCTAATGTATAACAATAACTGCATGAAATATCTGGCTACAACATTAAATACACACAACCAGTCAGGTTAGAATGTGGGTGAAAGGTAAATGCAGAAACAGTATTCTGAAGCTAAAGCTTGATATCAGAGCGCAGAGAAGCATCATTCTGTTCAGACTATACGAGACCAGTCTTCCTGAAAATCTGGAGGAAAATAGCTATGCCAAGGATGCTGCTCAGAACCTGAGCAACTCAATTCTGAAAATATATGGTGGAATTCAGAGTCATCCAGTGGAAACAATCCAAATCTGAGGAATGCACAAAGGAAGAATTGTTCATTGCAGATTCTGCAGTTATGACAAGTGCAGCTAATCTAAGCAAACCATAAGATGAAGGAGGAATTAGTGACTGAAGACACTGTACCTGATACAGCAACCTTAAATCACAAAAAATAAAAATCTGACCAGAATGTATTAGACTGTTTTCATGAGACAGTGGATGGTTTGAAGGTTTTGAGTATTATTGATCCAATGAAGAGGCCAACAATCCATCCCCCACATAAAGTACCAATAAAGATCGAGAAGGAAAGCTTGAAGAAGAGCTCCAATAGATGGGAGGTGATCACCAGAGTGATGGGGCCGACAGAGTAAGTGAATTTGATTGTTATGAGAACATAGAACATAGAACAATACTGCGCAGAACAGGCCCTTCGGCCCTCAATGTTGGGCCGACCTGTGAACTACTCTCAGCTCGTCCCCCTACACTATCCCATCATCATCCATGTGCTTATGCAAAAATTGGGCACTACTAATTTGCCTGGATCCCAAATTAATTAATTAATGTCTTAAATAATGAGAAATTATTATGCTTTTCAAATACTGAAAGTAATAACACCAGCAATCAATGGTGCAAAGATTTTCAACAATCCTGCTGCAGGAAATGGGTAGTGAAGGCAAAGCCTGACTATGAATCTTCACTATTGATAATACTTAACACGCTATTTCAGTGATACAAATACGTTTTGGCCTTAGAAAGAGACAAGATATAATCCACAGAAAAGAGGTGAGAAACACAAGTTATACGAAGAAGCATTTGCCAAAGCTGATGATATCGAGATCCATGGCGTCGATGAAAAAGAGCGTAACTGCTATATGTATGAAGTTAACTGAATGGTGCACAGAACTGAGCAAGTTGAGCAGAATCACGAAAAATTCATAGTGGGCGGCACAGTGGTTAGCACTACTGCCTCACAGCGCCAGAGACCTGGGTTCAATTCCCGACTCAGGCGACTGACTGTGGAGCTTGCACATTCTCCCCGTGTCTGCGTGGGTTTCCTCCGGGTGCTCCGGTTTCCTCCTACAGTCCAAAAATGTGCAGGTCAGGTGAATTGACTATGCTAAATTGCCCGTAGTGTAAGGGGCAGGGGTAAAATGTAGGGGAATGGGTCTGGGTGGGTTTCGCGTCAGTGTGGACATGTTGGGCCGAAGGGCCTGTTCCCACTCTGTAAGTAATCTAATCTAATCCTTACAGCAGAAGTTCCAAGAAAAAAGAACTGAGAAGTTTCCATGGCTTGATCCAGTACATGAGTTCTTTCGTGCATCACAGCAAAATCACATGAATTGATGAGGCTGAATGTTGAGTGACAGTGGTCAGAGTTACACAAAAGGAGTACCAGTAATTTTACACAAGTAGTATGCAAGTAGACCAGTCTAGAATACTACTACACAGAAAAACTGGTCACTCTGCAAAGCCATGTTTCTATAAAAGAATTGTGAGCATCCCTGGTACAGGTTGGACAATTGATAGCATTCACATCCAATTTGCATTCACACAGAAATACAGGCCAACAAAATGAAAGGTGCCAGAAGATGCCCAACCTATCTGTCACCACATGAAAAATCTGAGATAGAAGAGGTGTAGATCCATAACCAATTGAAATTACATCACCAATATGAATCAAATTAGAAATGAGATTGGCAGAGACAGAGTTACAGATGCTGTCTCAACAAATGATCAAGGGTTGTCGGGATAAGTTACCACAAATAAAGCTAGCAACAGAGCAGCCTTAATCAATCAGAGATAACATCTCACCAGAAGATGGTGTTCTTCTGGCTGGATTCAGAATCTTCATACTCAAAACAATGCATAAAGTCACCAGAAGATGTATAGAAAAGTCACATGAGAATAGACAAGTGTAAGTTCTGAGCCAAATTAGCTATATACTGGATAGGCATTTATCTACATGCCAAAAGTATTAAAATACACAGCAGAAAGAGATGATTGATACTGAATGCATTCATGATAAAATGTGGGAACCAATCTACTCACATAGTCATGAGTGATATCACACACTTGATGACTATTACTCAAAGTTCCATTTTATTAGAAAGGTGAAAGATTGGACAGTTACAATAATCAACTCAGTAGGATGATTTCTGCTTGCTGAGCAAGCGATTCATGAAAGAGTAATAAATGACAATGGAACCCAATTTACCTCCAGCAAGTTTAAGGATGTTGCAGATAACATGGATTAAACATTATCACATTATTGGACAGAAATAGAAAGACGGTCATTAAATCCAACTCCTGGCTTATTGTGCTACACCTCTCAAGACTGACATTAAATTGACTCCCAGGAAGTTAAAGAAATGTTTGCTAAACAAGGCACACCCTCAAATAATCAGAAAAACGAAAAACAACAGCTGGTTGATGCATAGACAGAAAGAGATCAACACTTTAACAAGCTTGTCAAATCCTTTCCAAGTAGTTATGAGAACAAAAATATGTACAGTCCTGGATCAAACCTGGATCCTTTGTGGTTTCAAGATCATTCATTTTCAAGTCTGAAACTGGTAAGAAAATGAAAATGAAATGGCCCTTATTGGTCTAAATCTAAGCTGGAGAAGTAGTAAAATCACCCAACAAAGTCAATAACACTTCTAACAAGCGAGACAACATCACTCACATGATCAAATGTGATCAATGTCAATGGCAAGTGATTCAACTTTAAGCATAAAGGGAGAGGCTGAATAGTCTGGGGCTGTTTTCCCGGAACGTGGAGGCTGAGATTATAGAGATTTATAAAATTATGAGGGACATGGATAGGATAAATAGACAAAGTCTTTTCCCTGGGGTGTGGGAGTCCAGAACTAGAGGGCATAGGTTTAGGGTGAGAGGGGAAAGATATAAAAGGAACTTAAGGGACAACTTTTTCACGCAGGGGGTGGTGTTTGTATGGAATGAGCTGCCAGAGGAAGAGGTGGAGGAAAGTAGAATTGCAACATTCAAAAGGCATCTGGATGGGTATATGAATAGGAAGGGCTTAGAGGGAAATGGGCCAAGTACTGGACTAGATTAGGTTGGGATATCTGGTCGGCACAGACGAGTTGGATTGAAGGGTCTGTTTCTGTACTGCACATCTGTATGACTCTATGACTAGCACAACATCAGGAGCAAAAGGACAAGTGACTCATCACTGAGACCGATAGCTACCAAATCCACAAATGAAAGCAAACCATCTTATTACTAAGGAAAGTCTATAAATAAACTTTCATAAGAAGGAAAATAAGCCAAAAGAAAAACATCTTAAGGGTGCTCAGATTAATTATTAAATTAACGACAAATCATTTTTAGGTTAGGCATGAAGGTTGTGTGACAGATGTTACATTCTTCTTCCAGACATAATATTAAACAAGGATAGATGAAGCAATAATATGGGTTCCTTACATCAGGATAAGATTATAGCTAGGCCACGTTCAGTGGGGGAACGGTGTAACACATTTTGCTTCTATTACTGCCACTTCAGACTGTCACAATCATGGAATATTTGTCTTAATCTCAAGGTAAATAATAATTAACAGCAGTCTAAGATGCTACCTTCTTAAAGTTTTGTGGTCTGAATGTAATTTAACACACATCAATAAATTACAAATTTCTAAAGATTATTGGCAGTTGGCTTATTTGTCCAACTTTAGTTATGGCATTCCTCACTGGAGGCAACTATAAGTTTTCAGAATATTTTTTCTGGATATTTTGTTTGTGTTGCATCTAGGTGCAATTGGAAAAGGTAATGCTTCTGGTTGTGGTGTTGTTCTGATTTGGCATCTGTTTTGTTGCACAGTCATGCTGTTTGATGTTCATACTTGATGCAATATTGATTCTGGGCATATGTTGATGATTTCTGCTGGATTCCAGGTGCCAACAGTTGGATATTATTCTTGTGTAAATGAAGTGACCCATTTAATGAAGAAATTGAGGTGTTAATTAAATTAAAATAAAAGTAAAAAGCAAACCATATTATGCAGCATTTGAATCATTGCCAAGAAGCTGGTTAACACGGTACACAGAGATCACAAGAACCTATAAAAATCCTTGAATGCCTTACTGTTGGAAGACAGCCAAACACCTTTAAGAAGCCAGACAATAAACAGTGTGACCCAAATGGATTCAATGGGAAAAGCTAAGAAAATAAGTGATAAGATTAAAAAAAACACAGACTTGTTCCTGACAGCTAAAATAAAACTCCATGCAATGCACAATAGCATCTTGGTTTGTAACAGCTACAGGGACAAGATCATTTGTTAAAAGTCAACAACAGATCGAGGCACACATGTCAGAATCATCCAAGCCTCTGAATGATGTGGGCAGATGTAAAACCGTTGGGAAACATCAGGTATCAGTAACAGTAATGAGACTCTTCCTTTGAGATCAAATATGCCTATTCTCCAAGTATTGAACATGAGATGAGAATCTGGTTAGTCAGCAATGAGAGAGCTATTTACATTAAGTTGCATGCATTAACAGTTCCCCATGACTTAACCTTGCCTCTTGTATATGCAGTCTCCAATTCTCCCTCCGGCTAGACAGAAATTAGACAGTGACAATTCCTGATGTGAAAGTTGGAGCTGGTGCCTGACAACATAGCTTGCTCCTCCGGCTTTCTAACTTGAACACCATGCACCATATGTCGGATTGCAATACCTTGGCATCAATTACCTGCACTACCAACCAAATCCCACTGTGTCCCTGTGCTCCCCGCTACCCCACCTCTACCCCCCACCCCCGCCATCCCCCCCACCCCCACCAAACTTCTTGCAGCTCTGTTGAGCATTAATCCTGGTAGCAACCTTGGACCAAGCTGGCAGGGTCTGGTGGGGTGCTCTCCTCTGATAGTCCTGAGCAAAAAGGATGGCCCTCCTCTGTGCTACCTCATTCAACAACACCTCCAAATTTCTGTCAAAGCAGGGTACCTGTTTGCCATGTCTTGCTCAATTCTCAGGATGAGAAAACCATACCAGGCATTTTCAAATTGAGTTTCAATATTTGAATTGGGTGAACAACTGCATTTTAAGTATTGCACTGGTACCAAGAAACCCAGGATGTCCGAGCAGCTGGGTGCACTTCTGCCTTTGACAAGAGGAAGGGTGTCATGAGAAGGGTTTAACAGAGGCATGGTGGATAGCTAATGAGCTGAGTTTTGGAAAATAACATGAGAAATCTTGCTTGGGCTCATGGAGAGAAACCTTCAATGAAACTCACCAAAGCTGATACCTAGCTAATTTCTGATAAAATACAGCCCACTGACATAGCTCAGCTACCTTGCAGGAAAAATGAAAGGGTTGCATTCTAAGAGAATTCCCATTAAAGATTGAAACATGGAAATTCCACACTGTTAAGAAATTATACTGGATTGTGAATATAATCTGTCATGTGTTTGTTTGAAATCCAATTGCTTCTTCAGGCAGATTTCAACATTCTTTGTAATTTGAAAGCAGAATTTCCCTGTTCGAACTATCTCTAATATCTGTATACTTTATGGTATAGTAGTCATTGCTCCAGAATTGTAATCCAGAAGTGATTCGTATAATACAGGTAGACTACCCTTTATCCGAAATCCAAAAATGTCCAAACTCCGAAGGTTTTTGTGAAGTTTTTATCTCATTAACAAAGTTGTTTGGCATGCAAACAGTTAACCCAACTCCATACCCATTTGATGCATGTCATTCAGATGTGATGTGCAGGGGGCATGGCCCAGCACTGGCAGGCCTCAATTCTATCTTAGGGTGTGTTACTCACACTGACTCTGCTGTTTGCTAAGATTTTTTACAAATTTCACTGTTGAGCTGTCACTTATTCTGAAATTCAAAAAACTCAAAATTCCGAAAACCAGCTGGTCCCAAGCATTTCGGATAAAGGATTGTGTACCTGTACATACTTGTGAAAAACATTAACAGGTTATAGTCTCATATTTAGATTAGATTAGATTACTTACAGTGTGGAAACAGGCCCTTCGGCCCAACAAGTCCACACCGCACCTGCCGAAGCGCAACCCACCCATACCCCTACATCTACCCCTTACCTAACACTGCGGGCAATTTAGCATGGCCAATTCACCTGACCTGCACATCTTTGGACTGTGGGAGGAAACCGGAGCACCCGGAGGAAACCCACGCAGACACAGGGAGAACGTGCAAACTCCACACAGAGAGTCGCCTGAGGCGGGAATTGAACCCAGATCTCTGGCACTGTGAGGCAGCAGTGCTAACCACTGTGCCACCGTGCCGCCAAACCCCTGGAAACCACAAAAGATAATGATTCTATGTGCTGATATTGGTTAACTTAGACAAACTTTCCCAAAGCTTATATCTCTACACATATTCAATCCCGAGACAAATTTGCTAGCCTGGAAACTCCTTGGGGAAAGGATATTTTATTTCAGATAACAATCAATAGTTAACAATGCTAACTAAATCTTTTAATAATCTGAATATTCTTTTCGCTGTTGTTTTAGATAACACAACTTTTGACTGTATAATTTTACATTGTTGCCAGGGTGGGTGGCAGGTAAAGACTGGAGAACCATTGCCACTGAACGTTCTGTCCAACATTCATTTGGGCAATTTATAACTTATGTGCTCATCAAAGGAATGTTTCATCTTCCTCTGTTTTTCAATCAATGAGTGACACTTGTGATTATTTCTATGCACTGGTCAATAACAATTCGAAATTGGTTCTACAGAGTGATAAAGTGTGCAGCTTTCAAATGGTTACAGCAATTTGATTCAAACTGTACCGCTCAAACTATGATAATCTGTATTGCAAAACTAGATGTTCTTCTCCCCACGTAAACACAGATTTTCCAACGCCAATCCTTCTGGTCTGTAAACCTCACCAGTGTCTTGATGATACTCATGATTGATGCTCAACAACATGTTGTCACTTGCCAGGAGACCAAACAATCATTGCAAACATTGAAAAGAATGAATTTTTATAACAAGTTTTAAATGTTATGGATCCTAGAAATGGAATTTCAGAGTTTTTGTATGCATTGTGTTTAGTATTGATGCAGAGGGTGGTGCGTGTCCTGAATGGGTTGCCAGAGGACAAGGTTGCGGCTGATAAAATTTTAACATTTAAAACGCATCTGTACCGGTATATGAATAGGAAAGGTTTAGAGGGATATGGGCCAAATGCTGGCAAATGGGACTAGATTAATTTAGGATATCTAGTCACCATGGACGAGTTGGTCCGAAGGGTCTGTTTCCATGCTGTACATCCCTATAACTCACTACTTGTCACATATATTTCAGTGTTCAACGTAGAAGGGCATCCTTACATGTATTAATGCCCAGCATTGCATTTAGATTATTCTGATTCCTCATATATGGGCATATAGCATATATAGTGGCAAAGGTTTCTGTTGGTGCCACTGTGTAAAAATATTGTTTGAAGTTCACCATACTGAATGTTTGCTCACTTTGTGGGTGTCAACATGCTCGTTATTCTGATTAACAGACTTAACTGCTTGCCTCAAAATTTTGTGGATCTTGTCTTGAAGCTTTTGGTATGCGATGTTCATTGTTTGAAATGCTGATCTGTCTGACTTTTGATTATGACTTTTCAACATGCTGAACCACTTGCTTTGGTCTTTTGCTTTCTGCACTTGTGCTTCTACATCTTGTTTATAGCATTAAAAGCTGGGCAATATTGGAGTGCATGTATAAGGCCACATTGTCCGCAGTGCTTTCTACACTTTGCTGCTGTGCCAGTGGTAGAGAAATTACACATAGCCTGCAGACTTTGCAGTATCTTGTGCTTACTTTGCAATAGCACCTCCATGTTACAAACTTTGGATTCATGCAAGAGGACATTTCGCAATCTTTCAAGTGGGATAAATACTATTACATGGTTGATTATTCTGTCAGCTAGCTAAGCTGTAAACAAGTTGCAATGATGTCCTTTGTCTTGCATAAACTATAAATTCATCAATTACCTCTGTCCACTGTTGTCTGAAAAAACAAACTTCAGACAGTATATTCTGAAGATGCATGGTGACTCAGTGGTTAGCATTGCTCCCTCACAGAGCCACAGACGTAGGTCTTCTGTGTGGAGTTTGCACATTCTCCCTGTGTCAGTGTGGGTTTCCTCCCACAGTTCAAAAATGCGCAGGTCAGGTGGATTGGCCGTGCTAAATTGTTCAGGATTAGTGCCTTCCATTTGAATGCAGGAAATGTAATGATTTTACAGCTTCTTCCTCAATCTGTGGTCTCTGGAGTTTGACAGTTATTCAATTGTCTTCCAGATTTTCTATAACCAAATTAACCCTGAGTTGCAATATCTATCATGGCCACTGCATTAGCTGTCAATCTCTCTTGCTTGATTGAGATGGGACACAGTTGATTCTTATTGCTTTTTCCAAGTTTCCATTCTTAAGCTCTTCCCATGAAGTGATTTTTGGCTCGAAATGAAGCAGGGTACTTGAAAGTGTAAGTGAAACAGTGAAAAATATTTTTCTTGTCAAACTTCTTTCAATGGTTAGAAAATGTTACTGCTCAGAACTATTGTTGCTGGCCCAGTCTGAGTTTTCAACATTAAGAACATTTCCACAGACAAGAGAAATTGTTAAAGTGAAACAGGAGTCTGTTGTTTAGTCTCTGTTCTTGTATAAATGGTTAGCAAATGGAAAATAGTATTTAAACTCTCCTAGATTTGAACAATCTTATTGGGGTCCAATATCTACTGACTTGAACAAGGTGAGATCCCAAAATGAAGGAATGTTGTGTAGAATGGCATGTACAGAGCTGCAGAATCAATTAAACATAATGAGATTTTGATGTCTGGTTATCTCTTGCACACTGGCTATTTTCCTTTATTGCTTGAGAAGGCTGAATTTTGTATCCTGCTCAGTCAAATCTTCAAAACTATGCTGCCATCATGTTAAGGACAATATTTTCAGAAACTGCCAGCGTCATATGTTACATTCCTCTTCCAAACACAAATGTACCAATCACAGAGGGGGAATAGCAAAGCAATAATGTTGGTTCTATATCTGAAGTCAACACTTACATTTTGAGGCAAAGCATACATCTGTCACTGCTTCATACTTCAAGCCATAACACACCAAGGTAGATACAGAAATGACTGATTTAAGATACATTTCTCTCATCATATCAAAATTTTTCAACTTTGAGTCATAGAGCCATGGAGATGTACAGCATGGAAACAGATCCTTCAGTCCAACTCATCCATGCTGACCAGAAATGCTAAATTAATCTAGTCCCTTTTGTCAGTACTTGGCCCATATCCCTCTAAACCCTTCCTATTCAGATACCCATCCAGATGCCTGTTAAATATTGTAGTCATACCAGTCTCCACCACTTCCTCTGGTAGCTCATTCCATTCATGCACTACACTTTGTGTGAAAATGTTGCCCCTTAGGTCCTTTTCAAATCTTTCCCCTCTCAGTCTAAACCTGTACACTGTAGTTCTGGACTACCCCACCTCAGGGAAAAGGCTTTGTCTATTTACACTAGCCATATCCCTCAAGATTTTCTAAACCTCTATAAGGTCACCCCTCAGCGTCCAACACTCCAGGGAAAATAGTCCCACCGTTTTCACCTTCTCCCTATAGCTCAAACCCTTGAACCTTGACAACATCCGAATATAAATCTTTTCTGAACCTTTACAAATTTCACATCTTTATTGTGATATGAAGAAGTATTTTCCTTAAACTAAATTTAGAAACTAGATGCTCATACATATTGAGACATAAATATTCAAAGTGCCACATTATTCAATGTATTTACCAGACTGCATTATAAGCTGCTGATTGAAGTAACAATGTATCAGTCCTCAGCACATGGTCTGATCTCAGGAATATATGAATTGAATATATTAATCAGCATTTGAGTATAAAAATGTGACTGTTCCAACTTCTCAAAACAATAAGACTGCTTAGGTTTTGTTTAATTTATTTCTTTATTCTCTCACACCGCATTTATATGTCTGCAATGCAGCCATTCACACCTCATCTAGACACATCCTTTCTTTCCTTAACCCTAACTAATACCTCTCTTGGCCTTGTGTATTCTGAAACTTTATGTCATTTCATCTTTCCTGCCCTCAACCCTATCAACCCTATCATAGGCTTTCCCTTTTGTTCTTCCATACCCTCCTCTCTTCTTCATTTCCATCTTTTCTCAATTCTAATGAAGGGTCACCTCAAACTTGAGCATCAATTCTGTTTACTTACAGCATTTTTTTGGTTTTAGTACATATTCAGATTCTAGTCAGTGACATCTCAAGTGGGAAATATCACCTTGGGCAATTTTATACAAATTACAGATTCAGTTTGTAGAAGTCCATTACAGGAAGGCAAGAAGAGAAGCAAAAATATCTTCTTTAATCATGAAAATAATTAACACAAAAGAGTAAGGGCTTGATTGTGAAAAAGAAACAATAAACTTATGAATATGTGATATATTTATTTCATGAACTTTCTGTTACAGTAATGGGCAAACCATTGTTTTATTTAGGTTGTAGCAAGACTTTTACAAAAATCAGAAACCGCACTTCAGGCCATGGAGCATCTGTGAGCAATTACTTGGGGAATCTACTAACGTATTACATACATCACCTATATTTGTTCATTGGAAGAGGGGAAAAAAAAACTCGTGTTATTCTGTAATACAGTATAAATTAAAGCTGAGCTCATTACTTAATCAATTTTGTCTTTTAATTTTATGAAAATTAAATTCAGTTAACTATCAATAAAAAGCTGCCAAAGTATTCATAAGAAGTTAGATATATTATAAAAGAATTATCTGTTGTAGCCACTTTTTCTGCATTTTGTGGTTTACATGTTCTATTACCTTCTTAACTGGTGATAATCCCAAAAGCAAGTACTAAAGCTAATTAGACGTACTCAGAGCAATAAGAAACACTGGTTACAAATCAGCCTTTTCCCAAACATTTTTACCTTGGGTTCACTGCTATAGGGTTTTCCAATGCAGGTTAAGTTTTAAGGAAAATTTGCAAATTTGTAAATGGTTTGTTTGGGTATATTGAATTAAACATAATCTTTAATTGCAGTATATCAATTATTGTGAAATATGGTATACAGGACAACCACCTTAGACCAATTGGAGAGTGGAAAAGGACACAATTAAACTAATGTGTACATGCTAAACAACTCATCATATTTATTTATGGGCTAGATAACATACAGCAAAACATCAGAACAGCACGAGATTGACTACAGAATAAAAATGTATTCCATTTACAAAAGGTTAATGGAACCTTTATAATAACATTTTTCTTACAGCACCTGTCAAACATCAAATCTTTTGGATTTGAAACAGACAGTTTTGTCTCTTGGTAGATTGTCCATGATGCCATGTTACACAAATTCCAGACAATCCACTGATTTTGGTATTTTGTGAGATCTAAAGATAAGCGATTATTGGTCAATGTCTTTTATATGACAATCATTTTCTTAATGTAAGCAAGCATACAGACTAAAATTCATGTACCTCAATCTCTGAAATGTTTGCTACTGTCCAAATACAATTCTTCCCACCCACATATGTCACTTAATAGTTCAGTCTTCGAAGAAAGTTAAATAATCTGTTTTACCTCCTGTCAACTACATCCATTAATGTTCCACAGCAACTGTTTCAGCCACAGTGTAACTGCTTGATTTAATTTGTTTCTGTACAAAGACAGTGAAAAAAACAAAGAACATGTTTAAGGCAGATATTTTGCAATGAGTGGAATGACTAAAGCAGATTGCATGCTACCAGTTGCATGTACTTGCCACTGAAAAATGTTAGCCTCCCAGAGACACAGCTTCTGAAGTACTTTTAAAGTGTATTTATTGCATTTGATATCAGAAACAATGTGCATTGCAACCTAATTATCTCAACTCTGCTCTAGCCTACCTTTGGGGAACTTATGCAACTAATCACAGTTGAACACCTTAAACTGTTACAGGTTGTTAGTCTCTATAAACAAGCTGAATGGATAACTAAATTAATTAGATTAGATTTTTATTGTCACATGTACTCAAGCAGAGCGATACAGGAATACTTCTAACAGTTTATGGTGCTCAACTGTGATTAGTTGCATTTGTTCCCTAAAGGTAATCTAGAGTAGGGTTGGGATAATAAGGTTGCAATGCATATGAAAAGTTTGCAATGCAGCCATTCACGGCACCATCTTAGGCACAAGATACCTAGGTATGAAATCTTAGGTAAAACTCAGAAAAATAAAGAAATAAGTTGAACAGTACAATTGTTTTCAATATAAAGTAATAAATAAGAAATAAAGTTAAAATTCCAAATTACAGTCCTTCTTTAGCCATGGGCCTGCAGTCACTCCATACTTGGCTTCTCCAGATGGCTCAATCTCTCGATCCCCACACATTCACACTGCTATCTTGCCACCGACTGCTATCCTCCCTCTCCCACACTGGGCTCAATCTCTCGATCCCCATGCCTTCGTCTTGTTGACAGGCTCACCAACGCCCTGTTACTGGCTGCCAGAGCCCAGCTCTGGTACTGCTCCAGGCCTCCAGCTGCTTCTATGGCCGACTCATGGCCATCTCATGGCCGACTGCCAAGTCCTATAGCTACTGCCATCGCCGCCGTTGCTTCCACTAAGTAGAGGAAAACAGAAACTAAAAAAAAAAGGCTAAACAAGGAAAGAAAGAAGCGAAAAAAGAGAGGAAAGCAGTCAGAGTGGATAAGCTCCAGCTCAGGAGCCCTACTCTGCCACTGTATAATTACAGGAGATGAACAACAACTGTAAAACTCACAGAGGCTCAGGTGACCCTATTATTGGATAAGACATTAGAACAGCAAGTCATTATTTGTGACAGAATGTCCCTGCCTGCACTATCAACTTGGAAGAGAGCCTGAATAGATGAAAAAAGAAACATGATTAGAAATGCCCAAGTACATCAAATGCTTTGGAAAATCAGAAAAACATAAAACCACATTTGCTCCCCTCATTTTCAAACTGATCAAACCCAATCTTTTGAATCATTAATTTCCACCAGTTATTTTCCAACTTGCTGCTGTTTTCTCCAAGCACCTTCCTTGTTGAAATTGAACAGCCTCACTTCAGAATGTAGTACTTAAAGAATATGCCGAAAAATTAACTAGTATGAGCTCTGCACCAGCTATTAGCCTTCCATAAGACATAGGAGTGGAAGTAAGGCCATTCGGCCCATCGAGTCCACTCCGCCATTCAATCATGGCTGATGCGCATTTCAGCTCCACTTACCAGCGTTCTCCCCGTAGCCCTTAATTCCTCTAGACAACAAGAATCTATCAATCTCGGCCTTGAAGACATTTAGCGTCCCGGCTTCCACTGCACTCCGTGGCAATGAATTCCACAGGCCCACCACTCTCTGGCTGAAGAAATGTCTCCGCATTTCTGTTCTGAAATGACCCCCTCTAATTCTAAGGCTGTGTCCACGGGTCCTAGTCTCCTCGTCTAACGGAAACAATTTCCTAGCATCCACCTTTTCCAAGCCATGTATTATTTTGTACATCTCTATTAAGTCTCCCCTTAATCTTCTAAACTCCAACAAATACAATCCCAGTATCCTCAGCCGTTCCTCATATGCTAGACCTGTCATTCCAGGGATCATCCGTGTGAATCTCCGCTGGACACGTTCCAGTGCCAGTATGTCCTTCCTGAGGTGTGGGGACCAAAGCTGGACACAGTACTCCAAATGGGGCCTAACCAGAGCTTTATAAAGTCTTAGTAGTACATCTTTGCTTTTATATTCCAACCCTCTTGAGATAAGAGACAACATTGCATTCGCTTTCTTAATCACGGACTCAACCTGCATGTTTACCTTTAGAGAATCCTCGACGAGCACTCCCAGATCCCTTTGTGCTTTGGCTTTATTAATTTTCTCACCATTTAGAAAGTAGTCCATGCTTTTATTCTTTTTGCCAAAGTGCAAGACCTCGCACTTGCTCACGTTAAATTCCATCAGCCATTTCCTGGACCACTCTCCCAACCTGTCTAGATCCTTCTGTAGCCTCCCCACTTCCTCAGTACTACCTGCCTGTCCACCTAACTTCGTATCATCGGCAAACTTCGCTAGAATGCCCCCGGTTCCCTCATCCAAATCATTAATATATAATGCGAACAGCTGTGGCCCCAGCACCGAACCCTGCGGGACACCGCTCGTCACTGGCTGCCATTCTGAAAAAGAACCTTTTATCCCAACTCTCTGCCTTCTGTTAGACAGCCAATCCTCAATCCATCCCAGCAGCTCACCTCGAACACCATGGGCTCTCACCTTGCTCAGCAGCCTCCCGTGTGGCACCTTATCAAAGGCCTTTTGAAAGTCTAGATAGACCACATCCATTGGGTTTCCCTGGTCTAACCTACTTGTTACCTCTTCAAAAAATTCCAACAGGTTTGTCAGGCATGACCTCCCTTTACTAAATCCATGTTGACTTGTTCTAATCAGACTCTGCTCTTCCAAGAATTTAGAAACCTCATCCTTAATGATGGATTCTAGAATTTTACCAACAACCGAGGTTAAGCTGATTGGCCTATAATTTTCCATCTTTTGCCTTGATCCTTTCTTGAACAAGGGGGTTACAACAGCCATCTTCCAATTATCCGGGACCTTTCCTGACTCCAGTGACTCTTGAAAGATCTCAACCAATGCCTCTGTTATTTCCTCAGCCACGTCTCTCAGAACTCTAGGGTGTATCTCATCGGGGCCAGGAGATTTATCAATTTTAAGACTTTTTAACTTTTCTAGCACTATCTCTTTCGTAATGGCAACCATACTCAACTCAGCCCCGTGACACCCTTTAATTTTTGGGATATTACTCCTGTCTTCCACTGTGAAAACTGACGCAAAGTACTTGTTAAGTTCTCCTGCTATTTCCTTATCTCCCATCACTAGGCTTCCTGCATCAGTTTGAAGTGGCCCAATGTCTACTTTTGCCTGTCGTTTGTTTCTTATGTACTGAAAGAAACTTTTACTATTATTTCTAATATTACTGGCTAGCCTACCTTCATATTTGATCCTCTCATTTCTTATTACACTCTTTGTTATCCTCTGTTTGCTTTTGTATCCTTCCCAATCTTCTGATTTCCCACTGTTCTTAGCCACTTTATAGGATCTCTCTTTTTCTTTAATACATTTCCTGACTTCCTTTGTCAGCCAAGGTTGTCTAATCCCTCCCCGGTTAATCTTTCTTTTCTTGGGAATGAACCTCTGTACAGTGTCCTCAATTATACCTACAAACTCCTGCCATTTTTGCTCTACTGTCTTCCCGGTTAGCCTCTGCTTCCAGTCTATTTTAGTCAGTTCCTCTCTCATGCCCTCATAATTACCTTTATTCAACTATAACACCATTACATCCGATTTTGCCTTCTCCCTTTCAAACTCCAGACTGAACTCTACCATATTATGGTCGCTACTTCCTAAGGGTTCCCTTACTTTAAGATCTTTTATAGAGTCTGGTTCATTGCAAAGCACTAGGTCCAGAATAGCCTGCTCTCTTGTGGGCTCCATGACAAGCTGTTCCAAAAAGCCATCCTGTAAGCATTCCATGAATTCCCTTTCTTTAGATCCACTAGCAACATTATTTACCCAGTCCACCTGCATATTGAAGTCTCCCATGATCAATGTAACCTTGCCTTTCTGACATGCCTTCTCTATTTCCTGGTACATGTTGCGTCCCTAGTCCTGACCACTGTTAGGAGGTCTATACACAACTCCAATTATGGTTTTTTTGCCTTTGTGGTTCCTACTACCAAATTGGTTGCCTTCCAAATTCCTACTACCAAAAAGCACAAGAGAAAAAGAGGATCAATGTAAACTTAAGTAGAGCATTTCTTAAACGGAGGCCACACAGCCACATTTTGTGACATTGTGTTTTGACCTCAAAGGAATTTGGGTACGGCCAGTGACTTCAACTGCATCATCGATTCGACTGGACAATCTTGAGGCACTGACAGCAAACTGGATGCCATGTCCAGTTCCTGATGAAAAGTTCAAGATACCAAGCTGCACAATGTCTTCAGCACCCCCTGCAGACATAGCGCAGCACAGTTACAGCAGGGATGCAGCCAGACGGGTTTATCTGCTCAAAGATAAGATTTCCTGTTTGTATGCCAAGTGCTCTCAGTCAGGTTCACCAACATTAAGCCTGTGTTTGTCTCTGACCACTGCTTCCCGCTGGCTGATCGTCACCTGCAAAATGATGAGTGGGCCGGCAAAGGAACGTGAAAGTTCAATATGAGACTGTTGACCCTAAAACACATAGAGGAGATGAGGAGTACACCAGTTGGAGAAGCGTGAAACAATTCTGAGTCTTCAACAGATTGGTGATAGTTAAGGGGAATACCAAGAGTTTCTTTATTCTCAAAGGTGTTCAGAGGTGGGGGGTGGGGAGATTAGCTAAACTCAGGAAAACCTGCAGGTCCTACTCCTGTTGCACACAAATGGGGTTGGGGCAGCATGGTGGATCAGTGGTTAGCACTGCTGCCTCACAGCACCAGAGACCTGGGTTCAATTCCAGCCTCGGGCAACATTGTGTGTGGAGTGTGTACATCCTCCCTGTGTCTGCATGGTGCCCCTCTCTGGATGTTCCAGTTTCCCCCCACAGTCCAAATATATGCAGTTTAGGTGGATTGACCATGTTAAATTGCCCTTAGTGTTCAGGGATGTGTAAGGTGGTCGATTAGCCATAGGAAATGCAGGGTTACAGGGACAGGGTGAGTCTAGGTGGGATGCTGTTCAGTGAGTTGGTATGGATTTGTTCAGCCAAATGGCCTGTTCCCACATTGTAGGGATTCTACAATGTCATAGGTTCCAAGTGATCAATTGTGATAGGGAACTCTCTAGTCAGAGGCACAGTCACAAATTTCCGCAGCTGAATGGAAGGATCCATTGGGGCCTTGGAGGGAGGTGAGTGGGGAGATGTGGGCACAAGTTTTGCACTTCTTGCAGTTGCAGGGGAAGGTGCCGGGAGTGGAGGTTGGGTTGGTAGGGGGTGTGGACCTGACGAGGGAGTCGCAGAGGGAGTGGTCTCTCCGGAATGTCGGTGGTAGATAAAAGCTCTGAAACTCAGACATTTTCGCAAGGGGATAACGTGTTAGTACTGTTACCAGTGATAGGAGATCCCTTCAAAGCCAGGTTTAGTGGTCACTTTCAAATTGATGAAAAAAAAGTTGAGTCAAGTGAACTATCTAGTAAAGATGCCAGATAGAAAGAAATGTATCGGATAGGTCATGTGAACATGTTGGAACCGTATTATACTGGAGGGAAAGAACTGGAGAAACGTGTTAGTTACTGCCCCGCAGACTGAGGAATCAAATCCAGATGATATGGATTTTGATGTGCCTTAAAGTAGATTAAAAAATGAAGTCGTCCTTGAGGAGTGGGAAAGGTTAATAAGTTATCTGCCTCAGGAGCACAGAACACAACTGAAATATTTGTTACTGCAGTATAAGGGGATATATAGGAATCAGATGGGGAAGACTAATATTATGAGACATGAAGTAGACATAGTGAATACGGCTTCTGATAAACAACACCCCTATCAGCTTAATCCTTTCAAACCAGACAGGTCCAGGTGGAGGTGGAGAACATGCTCAACAAGGACATCATTGAACCAAGCCAGAGTGAGTGGAGTTTGCTGATCGTCTTAGTTCCCAAACCAACTGGGACTCAACGATTCTGCGTGGATTATCGTAAGGTCAATGCTGTTACAAAATCAGACTCATATCTAATTCCTAGGTTGGAGGACTGTACCAAGAAAGTTGGACAAGCCAGTTGCATCACCAAATTGGACTTAATGCATATTTACTGGCAGGTACCTTTATCAGAGACAGTGAAAGAAATTTCTGTGTTTATAACCCCAAATGGGCTATATCAATTTAAAGTGATTCCCTTTGGAATGAAGAATGCATCCGCCACATTCCAAAGGCTCATGAACAGAGTTGTGCCTGGGTTAACAAACAATGCAGTCTATTTGGATGATATAGCGATCTTTAGTAAGTCTTGGAAAGGTCACATGGTACAGTTGGCAGAGCTCTTTGAACGACTATGAGAAGCAAAACTGGTGATAAACTTAAAAAAAACTGAATTTGTGGAAGCAGAGGTGACGTTCTTGGGACATAACATCGGTCATGGAAGGTTGACCCCCATGGAACACAAAGACAAAGGCCATCAAGGAATTTGCACAACCAACCTTCAATTCTTAGCACTCAGCAGATTCTATCGGAAGCTGTTCCAAACTTCAGCAGGGTAGTGGCACCATTGCTGAAGAAGAACAGTAAGCTTCGATGGACAGAACAATGCCAGGAGGTATTCAACCATCTGAAAGCCAATATTAACTTCCAAACCAGTTTTAGCTACGCCAAACTTTCAAAAGCTTTTAAGGTTGCCCTTGATGCTAGTGATATGGGAGTTGGAGCTATACTCCTATAGGAAGATAATGATGGGATGGAACTGCCAGTTGGTTACATTTCGAAGAAGATCAACATTTTTCAGAGGTAATACTCCACAATCGAAAAGGAACTATTGAGTTTGGTACTGGCCCTACAACGTTTTAATGTAGATATCACGAACAATGTGTCAGAGATGGTTGTGTACACGGATTACAATCTGCTTACATTCATAGAATGCTTTAAAGACAAGAATATGAGACTATTTCATTGAAGTCTTATGCAACAGACTTTTAATTTAAAAATCATACATGTTGCAGGCCATAGATATAATTGCAGGTACATTGTCGCGGATTTGACCGATAGAGTTTAGATGAGATTTGTATTTATTTAATGTCATATATATATATAGGTAAATGGGAAGAAGTTAAGGTGAATTCATATTAAAGTTATCTGTACGTTAGGGTAAACTGTTTAAAAAAATTGAAAAAAAACAAATGAAGCCAGCTTTTTATTATGATGGTTCATTTTTTCTTAATGGGGGAGGTGTTATGAAGATGTGAGTGTATTGTATCTTTAAGTGAGCTAGAAGTAACAGAACTACCTGACAGAACCAAGTGTTCTGAAAGAAAAGTAACATTTGGTTGAACAACTAGATTAGCTAATTGCCTGGAAACAACAAAATAAATTCGACTTGGGCCAATCAGTTTAAGTTATACCCCAAAAAATACCAAACTCCAATCCACTTTGAATTTAGTATATTGACAATCTTAAAAGCCAATGACACAATCCGATGCTTTTGGGGGTGGGGGGGTGGGTGGGTATAAGACCGGGGGAAATTGAACAGTTAAGAGGAGAACTGCCAAGCTACCAGCATGTGAAGACTGTCTGAAACATAGCTCTCTTAGAGGTACCTTTATTGATCAGTAGCCTGTGAAATAGAATCCTCAAGAAGAAGAAAACAAGACAGGAATACAGAGAAAACTGAAAGCTGCCTGGTTTTGAGATAAGAAGATTTGTTTTGTAAATCTTAGTTGGGAGTTTTATCAGACTAGTATTGTGGAAGGAGAAGGTAAAAGGTAAGTTAGAGGAAGGAGTTGTAAATAGTTGTTAGATAATTATTCTCTGTTATACTTTAAGAAACAAAGTTGTTAATTTTTACTTTAAATAGTTCTTGGCCTCTCAAATTTTCATAGACTACTGCATGGGATAAACCTTTTCTGTGTTGCTGCTTTAAATTAAGCAGAAGCATTTACCTCATGTCATAACAATAGTGAGAAAAGAGATCAGTCTGAGACTGGTACAGTTGGGAAAAGGAGAAAGTCAAACATGGTTAGGAAAATGGGACTGGGATATCGTAGCAATTACAGAGACATGGGTCAGGAATGGACAGGACTGGCAGCTTAATGTTCCAGGATACAAATGCTCCAGAATGGATAGAAAGGGAGGCAAGAGAGAAGGTGGAGTGGCATTTTAATAAGGGATAACATTATGGCTGTACTTTGGGAGAATATTCCTGTTATACATCCAGGGAAGTTATTTGGGTGGAACTGAGAAATAAGAAATGGATGAATGCCTTACTGGGATTGTACAATAGTCAGCAGGAAATTGAGAAATGAATTTGTAAGGAGATTTCAGTTATCTGTAAGAATAACAGGGTGGTAATGGTAGGGAATTTTATCTTTCCAAACAGACTGGGACTGCAATAATATGAAGGGTTTAGATGGAGAAGAATTTGTTCAGTGTGTACAAGAAAATCTTCTGATTCATTATGTGGATATATCAACTAGAGAAAGAGCAAAACTTGACCTACTCTTGGGAAATAAGGCAGTGCAAGTGACTGAGGTGTCAGTGGGAGAGCACTTTGGGTCCAGCGACCATAATTCCATTAGTTTTGAAATAGTAATGGAAAAGGATAGACAGGATCTAAAAGTTGAAGTTCTAAATTGGAGGTAGGCCAATTTTGATGGTATTAGGCAAGAACATTCATAAGTTGATTGGCTGCGGATGTTTGCAGGTAAAGGGACAGTTGGAAAATGACAAACCTTCAAAAATGAGACGAGAGTCCAGAGACAGTATATTCCTGTTAGGGTGTAAGGAAAGGCTGATAGGTGTCGGGAATGCTGGATGAATACAGAAATTGAGCTTTTGGTCAAGAAAAAGGAAGCATCGGTCAGGTACACACGGGAGAGATCGAGTGAATCCTTAGAAGAGTATAACGGCAGTAGGAGTATACTTAAGAGGGAAATCTTTGGCAAATAGTGTTAAAGAGAATCCAAAGGGATTTTATAAATGCATTAATGACAAAAAGGGTAACTATGGAGAGAATAGATCAATAAAGGTCAAAAGGCAGCCTATGTGTGGAACTGTAGAAGATGGGGGAGGTACTAAATGAATATTTTGCATCAGTGTTTACTGTGGAGAAGGACATGGAAGATAGAGAATGTGAGGAAATAGATGGCAACATCTTGAAAAATGTCCATTTTACACTGCTGGATGTCTTAATCCACATAAAGGAGGATAAATCTCTAGGACCTGGTCAGGTGTACCTCAAACTCTGTGGGAAGTTGGTGAAGTGATTGCTGGGCCCCTTGCTGAGATATTTGGATCATCAATATCACAGGTGATGTGCTGGAATAGTGGAGGTTGGCTAGGGTGGTGCACTATTTCAGTAAGGTGGTATGGAAAAGTTAGGGAACTATAGACTGGTGAGTCTGACATTGATGGTGGGCATGTTGTTGGAGGGAATCCTGATGGACAGGATTTACATGTATTTGAACAGGCAAGGACTCATTAGGGATAGTCAACATAGCTTTGTGAGTGGGAAAACATGTCTTATTAACTTGATTGAGTATTTTGAAGAAATAACAAAGAGGATTGATGAGGACAAAGCAATGGATGTGATCTAGATGGAGTTCAGTTAGGCATTCGACAAGGTTCCTCGTTGTAAACTGGCTCGCAAGGTTAGATCACATGGAATCCAGGGAGAAATAGCCATGTAGATACAGGACTGGCTTGTAGAAAGATAATGGTGGAGGGTTGTTTTTCAGACTGGAGGCTTGTGACCAGTGGTGTGCCACAAGGGTTAATGCTGGGTCCACTGCTCTTCTTCATTTATATAAATGATTTGGATGTGAATATAGGAGGTAGAGTTTGTAAGTTTGCAGATGACACCAAAATTGGAGATGTAGTGGACAGTGAAGATTATCTCGGAGTATAACGGGAGTTTGATCAGATGGATCAATGGGCCAAGGAGAGGCAGATAGAGTTTCATTTAGATAAATTTGAGGTGCTGCATGTTGAAAAGACAAATCATAGGCTTAATGGTAAGGTCCTGGGTAGTGCTACTGAACAAAGAGACCTTGGATTGCAGGTTCACAGTTCCTTGACAGTAGATAGTAGGTAGACAGGATAGTGAATAAGGTGTTTATTATGCTTTCCTTAATTGGTCAAAACATTGAGTACAGGAGTTGGGAGGTCATTTTGTAGCAAGGACATTGGTTAAGTCACTTTTGAAATACTGTGTGCAATTCTGATCTCCCTGCTATCGGAAGGATGTTGTGAAACTTGAAAGGGTTCAGAAAAGATTTACAAGTATGTTGCCAGGATCGAGGGTTTGAGCTATAGGGAGAGGCTGAATAGGCTGGGTGGGTTTCTCTGGAGCGTCAAAAGGTGACAAGTGACCATACAAAGATTTATAAAATCATGAAGGGCATGGAGAGGGTAAATATACAAGGTCTTTTCCCTGATGTAGGGGAGTCCAGAACCAGAGGGCATAGGTTTAGGGTGACAGAGGAAGGAATAAGAAGGGAGCTAACAGGCAACTTTTTCATGCAAAGGATAGTGCATGAATGAAACAAGCTGTCAGAGAAAGTGGTGGAGGCTGAAACAATTGCAACATCTAAAAGGCATCTGGATGGGTATATGAATGGGAAGGATTTAGAGGAATATGGGCCAAGTGCTGACAAATAGGACAAGATTAGGTTAGGATATCTAGTTGGTATGAATGAGTCGGACCGAAGGGTGTGTTTCCATGCTGTACATCTCTGTGACTCTAAGATGCCTATTAAAAACAAATTCTTCAACCAAATTTGGCTCTGTATCCTGATGTGTTTTTAAGCAGTTTGTTGTCTAGTTTTACTTGATGCAGCTCCTGCCAAGTACCTTAGCACATGTTACATTAGAAAAAGTATTTTCTGAAATGGATGACACTTTGATCAGAGGCCCTGCTGCCTGTCAGGTAGACATAAAAGATCACATGGCACCACTTCAAAGAAGATCAGAGTTATGACATCTGTGACCAGTTTGAACTGGTCTCAGGAGCCAAGGTAAATTGAGGGAAGAGTCTGGCTATGTTCTTTGGGAACTTGGCCAACCGATCCTTTGGCCCGTTCGCCATCAACTCAGAACTTCTGAAGATGCTGGGTATATTGGTTGTACAGGCCAAGACTTGCACCAAAACATCAGAGGAGCATATTGCCAAAGTGAGACAGAAACTGAGCACATCGGAGCACCACTCCCTCTCCACTGCAGGTAAAAGGTATGAAGTATTCTCTGTGTTGCAATATATGATGCAGGTCTGACCTATTCCTGGTTATGTGCCAGTGCAGTCACCTGAGCCACCTTTAACTTCATCTGGTGAACAAAGATGGAACGGGTCCATGGGGACACCATCTACAAAGCTCTGGATAAGTGGAGGAAGATGATATCCAATGCCACCCTCATCCTGATGGCCATCTTTTTGTGTGGCTGCATTAAGCTGTATATAAACCCTCGGTACATATATACCAAGTGTCACTATATACTAAGGTTCTATGTGTCTCTGGTGTTACAAAGGGTAGGCATGGCCCTGTGGCCATAGAACATTCCAAGTAGTTGGATCGTTCCACAATACCTGCCCCTCAAGGAGAAATTTATAAAAGAAAAATATCTTTGGCCACAAGTCTATCTGGCAGTTATCAACATGTGACGTTCTCATGACTTGGTGGGAAAAAGAGATGGCTGATCCTGTCATGTGGTTCCCTGAGCAGACCATCAAAGTCACTTGGCAGAATGCCTCAATAACAGAACATTCTAACAAGCACTGAGACATTGCTTGGCTGGTGGTGAGACAGGGTACTTCCTTAGAGATCCTTTGTGTCTGTCCGGACTTTCTCTGCCACCTCATGGTGCCTTTGAAGCAGCTGCACTGACAAAGAGACTGTCACACATCTCTTTCTGGAATGTACTTTTTCAAAGATGGCGTTGAGAGAAATGCAATAGTTTTTGCTGAGGTTCATCTGGAGCAGCTCTGTGACACAGGTCTCTGTGTTCTACTGTTTGTTCCCTGGAATGTGCACCATGACCAACATCGACTGCGTCTGGAAGATCATCAATTCAATGAACGATCCTCTTTGGTCTGCCCGAAACTTGTTGATATTCCAGTGTAAAGAGTTGACCTCAATTGTGTGTTGTAAACTGACATATTCCAAGGTCCAGGACTCTGTGCTAAAGGACACACACCTGGGACATCTGCTGACAAGACGCAGTGAGGAAAGACCACCATTTAAGGTCTTTGTGCCAAAGTATAATGGGGATTCATTCAGTTATCAGAGCCTCTTGGTGCCTCAAATGGACGGAAATATGGTCTTGCATGACTAAGAAATGCCTTTTTTTAAACTGCAGAGAATGCCATTTCCTAATGTTTATTTGTTCTTCATGTACAGTACTGATTCAGTAACTGTATATGTACATAAAAGTTTTTTTTAAAAGAATAAATTACATTTTGCAACAAGAAAAAGTCTGGGAGGTGGTCGTAATGGCCTGCCCAATATTAATTACTCACTCACCATCACAACATCAGATTACATTGTGATTATTACATTACTGTTTGTGGAGGCATGTTGTGCAGTATTTGGCTGAGAAGTTTCCTACCTTAAATCAGTGACTACATTTTAAAATATTTTGTTTGCTGTCAAAGCACTTTGAGAAGTTAGATGGTTGTGAAAGATGCTCGAGAAATGACTCTTATTCCATTTACACAAACGTATACATTTTTGCTCGTGTTCAGCATTACATTCTTTCAAGGTTCCATCTCAGAAACTAATGCAACGAAGAAGAATGACTAAAAGATTAATCTAGAGAAATAAATTAACTTATGAGAGAAGGCTAGCAACAAGTATAAAAACAGTTTGGAAGAGTTTCAAGAGGTATTCAGAAGGCAAGAGTAAATAGTGATTGTTGGTCCACCAAAGTGAGAGAATCAGGACTGTATTGTAGATAATAAAGAAATAGCAACTGAAATGAACGAATATTTAGCTTCTATCTTTATTATAAGAAATACAAAAACATTCCCGCAAATCAAGAGATGGAAGGGAGAGAGGAACTCAGTAAAATTACAATCACCAATGCTGAACATATAGACAAAGAGGTACTGATATTGTAACTGATCTAATAATCCAGACCCAGGACCTAATTCCACTGTGACAAATGATGTAATCTGGAATTTCATAAAGCAGGAAATGAATTTAAATTTAAAAATCTGGAACTAAAAAGTCCAATGATAACCTGAAACCATTGTTGATTGTCATAAAGCCCATGTGGTTTACTAATGTCCTGTTAGGAAGGAAATCTGCCTTAAATAGACTGCCGAAATGTGACTCCAGAGCCACAGCAACATAGTTTACTCTTATCTGCCCTCTGAAATGGTATACAAGCCACTCAGTTATATCAAATCACTAAAAAGGCTCAAAGGAATGACCTGGACAAACCACCTGGTATCAATCAAAGCACAAAAAATGACAAGGACAAATATGGCTCAGTCGATCCCGCAAAGTCCTTTTGCTAATATCTGGGTGCTTGTACCAAAGTTTGTACATGTCTCACAGACCAGTCAAACAACAGTCTAACACAGTGGAACTCTTGGAATTGTACCTTACAGACATTATCCGGACACAGCCATCATCTTCTCTGGGTATTTCCTATCCCAACGACAAGACAGAACCAGTTGAGCTGGCAGTATCACAGTGGCACAGAATTGGGAGGAAATGCTCTGGGATTTCTCAACATTGACTCTAGACCCTATGAAGTCTCATGGAATCAGGACAAACATGGCAAGGAAAATTCCAGTGACTACCATGTATGCCTTATCTCAGCTGATGAATGAGTACTTCTCCATATTGAATATCACATGTGGTAAGGGCACAGTACATACTCTGGGTAGCGACATCAATGCCCATTACCAAGAATAATGCAGCAGCACCACCTCTGACCAAGATAGTAAAATTCTAAAGGACACTGCTGCTAAGCTGGGTCTGCAGCAGCTGGTCAAGGTACTTAAAAGAAAAAGAGAAAAACGTACTTGACTTCAATCTCACCAATCTGCCAGCCACTGGTGTATCTGTCCATCATGGTATCTGCAGGGGCACTTTAGTCACTTGTGGATACAATGCTTCATGATGTCGTGTGGCATCATCACCATGCTGAATGGGACAGATTTTGAACAGATTTAGTAATTCAAGACTGACATCTATGAGATTTAACCGACCATTAATACCTGCAGAATTGTACTCAAACACAATCTGCAACCTCAGGGTCCAGCATAGTCTCAACTCAACCATTACCATCAAGCAAGGGATCGATCCTGGATCAATGAAGAGTGTAAAGGGCATGACAGGAGCAGCACCAGGCATAACTAAACAAAATGAGAGGTAAGAGCCAAAGCAATGTTTTGGGCAAGACCCCTTCACCAGGACTTCCCTCTTGCCCAAAACATTGATTCTCCTGCTCCTTGGATGCTGCCTGACCTGCTGTGCTTTTCCAGGACTTAGGAAGGATTCAAGGTAATCCATGATGGAGGACAGGAAAAATTTCTGGCTGTAACAGGCTGCTTCTTTTTTGAGGTATTTTAGGTATTGGAGGTGATTTCTTCAAATTCCAGGAGCAGCAATTACTGTTTTATATGCTGTTGCAATTGTATTGGAACTTTGAAAAACAACAGCATTTTTAAAAAGGAAAAGGACTGACAAAGGCAGTGAGCACATGGTCTGTAAGGGAGAGAGAGAAAAAGAAACCCACACTGCTACCTGACACAGTAGTGAATCTGCACAGTTACTGCCTTTGCTGTTTGAATTCATGTATCACTGGAGATCGGAGTGTGTCTAGGAAAACGTAAACAGCAAAATTCACAAATGATCTTGGATGAACCTGTTTGGGAGAGGTCACAGCACAGAAACAGATAACTAAGTAGTTTTAAGTATAGCCTTGCTGTATATCTACAATACTGAGTAGAGTGGGTTCTTTCTTGATTATATTTTTTATTAGGATCTGTCTCTTGATTAAATTTTAAAAATATAAGCCATAAATATTAAGTTAGCCTGGAGCAGTGTTTTGTTGAGCAATAAGACGGTGCTATTTTCTGGGTCTGTAGATTGGAAGGAGCAAAATGGCCTTTCGTAGAGTGATATGCACTTCCTGTTGGATGTGGGAGTTTCAGGAGAGTTTAAGGGTTACTGAGGATTATATCTGCAATAAATGTCATTAGTTGTGAATCCTGTCAGAGCAAATGGATTGGTTAGAATGATAGAGGCAATGAGGAATTTGCCAGAGCTGGGATGTATGATGGATGACAATTATAGGAAGGGAGAAAAGCTGTAGATACAGTCAGGTAGATGGGTTAACTCCAAGAAAGGGAGAAGAGGTAGGTGGGTAATGCAGGATTCTTCTGTGGCTATTACCATTTCAAACAAGCATGCTGTTTTGGAAGGTGTAATGGTGATGGACTTTCTGGGGAATGTAGCATGAACAGCCAAGTTTCTGGTATCAAGACTGATCTAATGTAATGAGGGGTACATTGGGTTCCAAGTGATCGATTGTGTTTGAGGACTCTCAAGTCAGGGGTACAGATAGACATTGCTATGGCCAGCAGCAAAACATCAGAATGGTGTGTTGCCTCCCTGATGCCAGCAGAAAAGATTTCTAAGAGAGGGTGCAGAATGCTCTCAAAGGGGAGAGGGACCAGCAGGAGGTCATTGTACACCTTGTTACCAATGGCATAGGAAGGGAAAAGGATAAGATACTGAAGGGAGAATATAGAAGGTTATGCAGAATTTAAAAAGGTCCTCAAGGGTAATAATATCTGGATTACTCCCGGTGCTACAAGCTACTGAGGGTAGGAATAGGAGGATAGAACAGATGAATGCGTAGTTGAAGAGCTGGTTTATGGGAGAAGGATTCACATTTTTGGATTATAGGAATCTCTTCTAGGGTAGAAGTGACCTGTATAAGAAGGACAGATTGCACCTGAATTGGAAGGAGACGAACATACTGGCAGGGATATTTGCTAGAGCTGCTCAGAAGGATTAAACTAGTAAGGAGGGTGGGGGAGGGGGGGGGGGGGGAACCCAGGGAAATACTGAGGAAAGAGATCAATCTGAGACTGGTACAGTTGAGAAGACATGTAAGTCAAATAGTCAGGGCAGGCAGGAACAAAGCAGAGGACAAGGTAGGACTGATCAATTAAACTGCATTTATTTCAATGCAAGAGGCCGAACAATGAAGGCAGATGAACTCAGGGCATGGTTAGGAAAGTGGGACTGGGATATCATAGCAATTACAGAAACAGGGCTCAGGGATGGAAAGGACTGGCAGCTTCATGTTCCAGGATGCACATATAATAGGAAGGATAGAAAGGGAGACAACAGAGGAGGGGATGTGGCATTTTTGATAAGGGATAGCATTACAGCTGAACTTAGGGAGGATATTCCTGGAAATACATCCAGGGAAGATATTTGTGTGAAACTGAGAAAAAAGGGATGATCACCTTATTGAGATTGTATTATAGGCCCCCTAATAGTCAGTGGAAAATTCAGAAACAAATTTGTAAGGAAATTTATGTTATGTGTAAGAATAATAGGGTGGTTATGGGAGAGGATTTTAACTTTCCAAACTTGGACTAGGACTGCCATAATGTTAAGGGTTTAAATGGAGAGGAATTTGTTCCGAGTGTACAAGAAAATTTTCTGAATCAGTATGTGGATATATCAACCAGAGAATGTGCAAAACTTGACCTACTGTTGAGAAATAAGGTGTCAGTGGGGGAGAATTTGGGGCAGCGACCATAATTCTATTAGTTTTAAAATAGTGATGGAAAAGAGTCCAACAGTTGAAGTTCTAAATTGGAGAAAGGCTAATTTTGATCGTATTGGGCAAGAACTTACAAAAGCTGATTGGGTGCAGATGTTCATGGGTAAAGGGACGGCTGGAAAATGGGAAGCCTTCAAAAATGAGATAACTAGAGTCCAGAGATAGTTTATTCCTTTTAAGGTGAAAAGAAAGGCTGATAGGTGTAGGGAATGCTGGATGACTAAAGAAATTGAGGGTTTGGTTAAGAAAAAGAAGGAAGCATATGTCAGGTATAGACAGGAGAGATTGAGTGAATGCTTAGAAGAGTATAAAGGCAGTAGGAATCTACTTAACAGGGAAATCAGGAGGGCAAAAAGGGGACAGGAGATAGCTTTGGCAAATAGGGTTAAGAAGAATCCAAAGGGTTTTGACAAATAGATTAAGGACAAAAGGGTAACTAGGGAGCGAATAGGACCCCTCAAAGATCAGCAAGGCAGCCTTTGTGTGGAATCGCAGGAGATAGGGGAGATACTAAATGAGCATTTTGCATCAGTGTTTACTGTGGAGAAGGACATAGAAGATTTGGAGGTGGGGAAATAGATGGTGGCATCTTGAAAAAGTCCATATTACAGAGGAGGCAGTGCTGGATGTCTTGAAACGGTTAAAGGTAGATAAATCCCCAGGACTTGATAAAGTGTACCCGAGCACACTGTGGGAAGCTAGGAAAATGATTGCTGGGCCCTTTGCTGAGATATTTGTATCATTGACAGTCATAGGTGAGGTGCCGGAAGACTGGACATTGGCTAATGTGATAGCATTATTTAAGAAAGGTGATAAGGTCCTACATACCTACAGGGAACTACAGACCTGTGAGCCTGACGTCAGTGGTGGGCAAGTTGTTGGAAGGAATCCTGAGGGACAGGATTCATACATATTTGGAAAGGCAAGGACTGAGGGATAGTCAACATGGCTTTGTGTGGGAGAAATCATGTCTCATGAATTTGATTTAGTTTTTTGAACAAATAACAAAGATGATTGATGAGGCCAGAGCGCTAGGCAAGATCTACATGGACTTCAGTAAGGCGTTTGACAAGGTAACCCATAGGAGATTGCTTAGCAAGGTTAGATCTCATGGAATACAGGGAGAACTAGCCATTTAGATACAGAACTGGCTTGAAGGTAGAAGACAGAGGGTGGTGGTGGAGGGTTGTTTTTCAGACTGGAGGCCTGTGACCAGTGGAGTGCCACAAGGATCAGTGCTGGGTCCACTACTTTTTGTTGTTTATATAAATGATTTGAATATAAACATAGGAGGTACAGTTAGTAAGTTTGCAGATGACACCAAAATGGGAGATGTAGTGGACAGCAAAAAAGGTCACCTCAGATTACTACTGGAGCATGATCAGATGGTTTAAGGGTCTGAGGAGTGGCAGACGGAGTTCAATTTAGATAAATGTGAGGTGCTGCATTTTGGGAACGCAAATTTTAGCAGGACATATACACTGAATGGCCATGTCCTTGGGAGTGCTGCTGAACAAAGAGACCTTGGAGTGCAAGTCCACAGCTCCTCGAAAGTACAGTCACAGGTAGATAGGACAGTGAAGAAGGTATTTGATATGCTTGCCTTTATTGGTCAGAGCACTGAGTACAGGAGTTGGGAGGTCATATTGCAGCTGTACAGAACATTGGTTAGACCACTTTTGGAATATTGCGTGCAATTCTGGTCTCCTTCCTATTGGAAAGATGTTGCAAAACTTGAAAGGGTTCAAAAAAGATTTACAAGAATGTTGTCAGAGTTGGAGGATTTTAGCTAAAGGGAGAGGCTAAATCGGCTGGGGCTGTTTTCCCTGGAGCATCAAATGCTTGGGGCGACCTCATAGAGGTTTATAAAATCATGAGGGGTATGGATAGGATAAATAGGCAATGTCTTTTCCCCGGGGTGGGAGAATCCAGAACTGGAGGGCATAGGTTTAGGGTAAGAGGGGAAAGATATAAAAGAGACCCAAGGGGCAACATTTTCACACAAATGGTGATACATGTATGGAATGAGCTGCCAGAGGAAGTGGTGGAGGCTGGTACAATTGCAACATTTAAAAGACATCTGGATGGGTATTTGAATAGAGTTTAGAGGAACATGGGCCAAGTGCTGGTGAATGGGACCAGATTAGATTGGGCTATCTGGTTGGCATGGCCGAGTTGGATCGAAGGGTCTGTTTCCACGCTGTACATCTCTCTGACTCCAAGATTAGTTGTGAATTTCCCTGTTTGTTAATTTTCCCAGATGCACTCCGATGTCCAGCGATACACAAATTCAAACAGCAAAGGCCGTAACTGTGCAGGTTTTCTCTCTCTCTCTCCTGCACTGTACATCATTTTGGAAAGGCAAGGACTGATTTGGGATAGTCAACATGGCTTTGTGCGTGGGAAATCATGTCTCACAAACTTGATTGAGTTTTTTGATGAAGATTGATGAGGGCAGAGCAGTAGATGTGATCTATATGGACTTCAGTAAGGCGTTCGACAAGGTTCCCCACGGGAGACTGATTAGCAAGGTTAGATCTCATGGAATACAGGGAGAACTAGCCATTTGGATACAGAACTGGCTCAAAGGTAGAAGACAGAGGGAGGTGGTGGAGGGTTGTTTTTCAGACTGGAGGCCTGTGAGCAGTGGAGTGCCTCAAGGATCAGTGCTGGGCCCTCTACTTTTTGTCATTTACATAAATGATTTGGATGCGGGCATAAGAGGTAAAGTTAGTAAGTTTGCAGATGACACCAAAATTGGAGGTGTAGTGGACAGCGAAGAGGGTTACCTCAGATTACAACAGGATTTGGACCAGATGGGCCAATGGGCTGAGAAGTGGCAGATGGAGTTTAATTCAGATAAATGCGAGGTGCTGCATTTTGGGAAAGCAAATCTTAGCAGGATCTATACACTTAATGGTAAGGTCCTAGGGAGTGTTGCTGAACAAAGAGACCTTGGAGTACAGGTTCATAGCTCCTCGAAAGTGGAGTCGCAGGTAGATAGGATAGTGAAGAAGGCGTTTAGTATGCTCTCCTTTATTGGTCAGAATATTGAGTACAGGAGTTGGGAGGTCATGTTGCGGCTGTACAGGACATTGGTTAGGCCACTGTTGGAATATTGCGTGCAATTCTGGTTTCCTTCCTATCGGAAAGATGTTGTGAAACTTGAAAGGGTTCAGAAAAGATTTACAAGGATGTTGCCAGGGTTGGAGGATCTGAGCTACAGGGAGAGGCTGAACAGGCTGGGGCTGCTTTCCCTGGAGCGTCGGAGGCTGAGGGGTGACCTTATAGAGGTTTACAAAATTATGAGGGGCATGGATAGGATAAATAGACAAAGTCTTTTCCCTGGGGTCGGGGAGTTCAGAACTAGATGGCATTAGGGTGAGAGGGGAAAGATATAAAAGAGACCTAAGGGGCAATGTTTTCACGCAGAGGGTGGTATGTGTATGGTACGTGGTGGAGGCTGGTAAAATTGCAACATTTTAGAGGTATTTGGATGGGTATATGATTGGAAGGGTTTGGAGGGATATGGGCTGGATGCTGGCAGGTGGGACTAGATTGGGTTGGGATATCTGGTTGGCATGTATGGGTTGGACTGAAGGGTCTGTTTCCATGCTGTACATCTCTATGACTCTATGACACTCTCAACTCTGATCTCCAGCATCTGCAATCCTCACTTTCACAGAAGAAAAGGCCCTCAACAATCTGTACTGGACCTCAATGTTTGCAATTGACATTAATAACGAAGATGAAGGATGTGAAGGTCTGGTGACTAAATTTATAGCTGATGCAAAGACAGGTGCGAACATATGTCATGATCAGACAGAAAAGGATATCAACAGATAGAGAGAGGTTGAGTGAGTAATCAGAATCTAGCAGATGATGCATAATGTGCGAACTCATTCAAGTTGGCAGGCAAAATAAAAAAAAATTAAATGGAGAACACCTGCAGAATTCCAAGATGCAGAGAGATCCAGATGTTCTAGTCAGAGTCAAAAAAAGTTTAGAATACAGTTACAGCAAGTAATTAAGACCAATGGAATGCTACCCTTTATTACAAGAAGAATTGAAATAAGGATGTTATGCTTCAGTTATGCAGAGTATTGGGGAAAAACACCTTGAATACTGTGTGTAACTTTGGTCTCCATATTCAAAGAAGAGCATAAATGTGTTGACAGCAATTCAGGAGGTTTGTTATATTAATACCTGGAGTTAGCAAGCTGTTTATAAGGAAATGTTGGACAGATTGGTCTTGTTTCCACCGGACTTCGGAAGAGTGAGGGCCATTTGTTGAAGTATATATGATCATGAAAGGTCTTGACAAGGTGACTGAAAAGGTGAATGACATTTGTAAGCTGGAAAAATAATGTAAAAGTTAAAAGTTAAGATTAAATTTAAGTTTAAAAACTGGCATTGGCCTGTTAGGACAAAGAGGGAAGAGCTTTGCATGACTTTGGAACTCTCTCCATCAGAAGGTGTTGCAGGCGGAATCATTGAATATCTTTAAAGTGGAATTAGATTGATTCCCTTGACTAATCAGAATCTAAATTCTCAGGGATAGATGAAATGTGGAATTTGAAACACAAAAGGATTAGCCATGAGCTTATTGAATGGCAAAGCCAAATAGCTTATTCCTTCCCCCAATTCTTTTATTTAATATGTTCATATATAACCATTTGATGTTAAAATTGTGAGCTTCTCTTTGATATGTAGTGTTGCATTGATGCAACAACTTGAACATCTAAGGTTAATATAATAGAGTTAAGGACTGACAAAGTTGAGGAGAGAAAGATTTAAAAGGAACCTGACAAGCAACTTTTTGACAGAGCGTTGGTCGTAAATAGAATGAACTACTAGAGGAAGTGGTACATGCAAGTACAATTGTAACATTTTAAAAACATTGTGGACAGGTACATGAATAGGAAAGGTTCAGAGGGATATGGGCCAAACACAGACAAATGGGACAAGCTTAGTTTGAGAAATTTGGTTGGCATGGACAATTTGGACCGAAGGGTCTCTTTATACTGTGTGTCTCTATGATTCTGTATACATTAACCCACTTATTGCAAGATTCTACAGAGCCTCCATGGTAGAAAATAATACAGAAAATGAAAAATACTCATTTCCATTGGTTTAACAATTATGTTACCAATCAGTTTTGCATTCAAGTTCAAGATTATGAATTTCAGCTTTTTGACTTTGATGAGGTTTGTGTTTTATTTTCACATCCAATTGGCATATCAAATAATTTGGTACTGTAAACAACTCTTTGGGACTTTTATATGTCTGTAAGCCTGATTTGCAATCAACATTTCAAAGCCAAGAAAGTAATTCTGTTCAAAACAATATGTTGTGGCTAATCTCCAGTAAATTGGCTGCAAATAATTTCCCCTCAATCTCCTTTCGATCAGGTGCAAAGCAAACCAGAATTCCTTTCATAGAGTGACAAACTAAAGTCATGACAAAACAGTCAATTTAAAATTTCAAATGCGTAGAATTTATTTGATTTTTGTGATCCAACATAAGATGAAGTTGTGGGCGGCACGGTGGCACAGTGGTTAGCACTGCTGCCTCACAGCGCCAGAGAACCGGGTTCAATTCCCGCCTCAGGTGACTCTCTGTGTGGAGTTTGCAGATTCTCCCCGTGTCTGCGTGGGTTTCCTCCGGGTGCTCCGGTTTCCTCCCACAGTCCAAAGATGTGCAGGTCAGGTGAATTGGCCATGCTAAATTGCCCCTAGTGTTAGGTAAGGGGTAGATGTAGTGGTATGGGTGGGTTGCGCTTCGGTGGGGCGGTGTGGACTTGTTGGGCCGAAGGGCCTGTTTCCACACTGTAAGTAATCTAATCTAATCTAATGAAGTTCTGCCTCCATTGCACACACCAGATTTTAACCATCCTCAACTTTCAGATATACTATTCGTGAAGATTTGGATAACAGGGCAGGTCTTGAGGTCTAGGAATGGGTGGGCTTAGAGGTCGGGACAATTCTGAAATGAAACAGAATTGGTAAGTGATTTCTAAATAAATAAGCATTCTTAGAAACTTGAGATAAGTGATACAAGTCAGCATGTGACAGAGTCATTGGAACAGTGTTGATCAGCAGATAACATGTGAATGTAAAGCTATCTTGGAATCCGGTTATTCCTCAATAAAGAACCTTTTTGATTTACAGTACCAATAATTGGTATAATAGATAATAGAGTTATGTTAAGAACAAATAACACAACATAATGACAGCTATGCACTATATGGTGTCAGTGATTTGCATTTAATGAGGATCACAAAGTGGTGATATTGCTGGGAATTGGACAAGCCATAAAAGCTAGGAAATGCTGCCAAATGACTGAAAAGCAAATAGCCATGTTCACTTGAAATCCATTCTGAAAATCACCCTCACGGATTGTACTCTGAAAGAGTGAGTAATTGAAAAGGGAGGTATATTAGAATGGTGCTTGACCAAGTGTGCTGGAATTAAGCCAGATAATTTAATGTGCAGGACAGCAAACTTGTTCAGCATTGAGAGGTTTCGTGCCATGGAATCTCCCAATGCAAAGGCCAAAAACCTCCACACAGACATTGAACTCAGGACATGGCAGAGGATTATGCTGCATGTGCAGTACACCTGCACTGTTTTCATTACTGTCAAAGAAAAGTCATTTCAGGGGAATGTCTTGGGAATTAAAATTCTTGAGAAGCAAGAAATGATGTCATGACAACTAAAATTATGAATTGACCATTTTAAACAAATTCAAATTGTTTAGAGATCATGTGGAATTGTGCTCTTAAAATTAGTAGGGCTTTGCAGTAAAGATAAGGAATGTAAATGAAAACCTTCATCGCATCTACACCCCCGGACTGTCAGAAACAGACATAAAGACCAGTCTAATCTCTGGACAACACTGGAGGATCAGTTGAGTATGAAAATTAACTTCAGAATCTATCAGCTCGAACTAATAGCCAATAGAGGCCAGTTCAAATAAACTGTTATGCATTTTTTGTTTAGTAGTCTTCAGGCAAAAGTGAGAGATTATCAATTTGACCCCAACAGGAAATGGTCAGTTGAGCAGCAACAATAAGAATATGTTTGTCAAGTACCATATTAAGCATTCACATGTCCACAATGTAGGCAGAGATTTGGTAAAGAAGACACAGAGAAAGACAAATAATTTTGTAAATCAGCAAACTTGCCATATAATGACTGTCATGCAGCATGTAGATTCAATCAACCAACTGGGAGTTTTCATCACAGTTGAGGCTGTGTGTGGAATCATCTGTTCTTGCAAGTGGTGAGTTTGAAAGCAGGAAGGGTATTTAATGTGATAAGGTGTTGGTGTAAATTCATACCTGCCAGTTAATCCACTGGAATTAACATCTGAGTGCAAAGGTCCAATATCAAGCTTCCTGCTCTGTTGCCAATTGTGGCCCTTTAAGTGGCCAATTAATGAACACTAAAGGGCCTTAACCCACCACCAATGTGATTAATACAGCTACAGGAATGCCTGATACCATACAACATGCTTGGCAGGTGAAATTGTACAGGCATCTTGGCACAATCTGGGGACTGGGCAGTCCCTACCTCAAAAGCAATCAGTGTCTGTTCAAGGGACTGAACATCAGCAAGTGAAGTTACAGAGAGTCACACTATTGACCTACAGTAAATACTCAGAAGTTTACTCAATGAAGTCAGAGTATTCAATCTAGCTAAAAAGAGGTAGGCTCACTGAACAAACAATCTACTATATAGGAGTAATCATGTTGAAGTCTCAATATGGAAGTTTTGCATGGTTGTCACAAGGCTTTCTATGTTTCATAGTACGGAATTTGTGTATTACTTTTATAATGTGGAAAGCTTGTTTGCCTTCTGGTTCAAAGTTCTTCCTAGTACGTGCAAGTGCTGTTCTTTGGCTACAATGGCTTGTATTTTTTGCCAACTGTTAGCACTGAATCGATGCTGTGACCTATTTTTGCTCCTTGTGGTCTTTTAGATAGGTTGAGGCATTATCTACTCCAACAGTTCAGACTCTGAAAAATTGCATTCATTTTCCTGTGTACAGCATCTACTAACAAATTAATCTATTGATTCTTGTGGGCTCTTGGATATAGGATGTAATTCTAAGCAATGCATTCTAAAGTTAACTCTTACTTCCATATCATTTCAGGAGCCCTCTCGGCCTCTCCACATTAAATTGAAGTATTGCCTCCCTCATTTACAACCATTATCAGCATTTTCATGGCCTGTTTAAGCAATTCTGCAACTGCTTGATTTATGAAGCACAGATGCATACTTTGTTTAAAAAGTTTCATCTCGGGGGGATCCAAGATGGCGGCGACCCAGCAAGTCTGAGTCTATAGTGCTCCTCCCAAGACTTGGGTAAAGTAGGTCACCCACCCCCACCACACTCACCATATCATTTATAATAGCTGTTTAATTTAATTAGTTGTTTAATATTAAATTTAAACAATCTAATATTTAGTAAAAATGACCAAAGGGAAGGGAGCCCGCAGCTCTCAGCAAGCAGGAACCCCGCCCCCAACCTCTCCAGCTGCAACAGAGGCGTCCACAGCCGCCCCGGGGGACTTACCTACAGTGACAAGCCTTGTAGAAATGACCTCCAAACTAGATACGAAGATCGACGCTTTTATTGAAAAATCCCGAAATTGATGGGATTCACTCTCGGCCGCACTGCAGAAGCACGACCGAGACATCCAGGAAATCGAGCGCTGAGTTGGAGGGGCGGAGCTAAAGGATGCGACCTCCGAAACTACAGCAAAATCAGCTGTGGATCGGGTCCGGACTCTCGAACAGTGAGTCCAGACCTTAGAGAATTATATGAATGACCTCGATAATCGAGGTCGTCGAAAAAATATTCATTTGCTGGGCCTTCCCGAACAGGAAGACGAAGGCCAGCTTACAGCGTTCCTCGAACAGTGGCTGCCACAGCTTTTAAATCTGGAAGCTGGATCAGGCCAGGTGAGGGTAGAATGGGCCTACTGGGTCGCAATACACGGGCCCGGCTCGAACCAGCGCCCACGCCCAATCCTGTTCCGGCTGCAGAGCTATAGGGAGAGGCAGATACTCCTAGAAGCTTCTAGAAATCTTGGAAAAGACCCCCAAGCTATGATCTATAAAGGATCCAAGATCATGTTATTCCAGGACTTTTCTCCAGTTCTGGTCCATAAGATGAAGGCATTCGACGAGACGAAGAAGCGTTTAAGGGACTTAAATGTTCAGTACTCCTTACACTACCCAGCAACGCTATGTTTTAACCATGAAGGATCGGTGTATAACTTCGGATCGCCAGAAAAGGCTAAGGAATTATTGGACTCTCTTAGGTAAACTGTAAGAGATAATGGATGTTGGTTTGCCTTCCCCCCGGCTTTGGTTTATATCCCCCCCCTTTTTTTTCTTTTTTCTTACCTTATTATTTAATATTATCATGGGGGGTGGGGAGAGGGATTTGATTTTCTCCCCCCCCCCTCCACCTTGGGGTTGTTTTCTTTTATTATTTTATGTATATATGTGGATTTGTATGTATGTGTGTGTGTGTATATGTATGTATGTATGTGTGTGTATATATGTGTATGTGTATAAGCTGGGGGGTTTGGTTAGTGTTGGTGGGGGGAGGTGGTTACCTTATTCTATTTTACCTCTGTCTTTAGGAGCGGGGTTGTTTCTCCCTTGTTATTTTGTATTATTATATTTAATTATTATTTGTTGAGGTTGTAATTTTATAGTTATATGTTTATATATGGTATTAACATTACCAAATATATCCAGGTGTTGGTATGGGTGGGGGTAGGGTGCTCACTGTTAACTCTAGCTTTGTATTATATCTGAATTCTCCTCATTTTATTGAGGAGCGCCTGGGTCAAGGGTGGGGCATTGGTTGGGAGAGGATACGATGGACCTTTGGAAAGGAAGTGACACCCCCTGGGAACAAGGGGGAAAATCTCCACTTAGATACATTTTTTTTTAAATTTAGAAATAGTTTTTTATTATACTGTTGTGAGTGTATTAGAGAGCCTTTATTTTTGTAAATTTTATATACTCTTTGCTCGGGATGTTCTGCATAGGGTTTCCCCTCCCGAGGGGTCGCTGATTTGCCCGGATGATTATGGTTGATCAGTCGGTTAAGTGGTGCACCTGGAATGTGAAGGGGAGTAATTCGCCAGTCAAAAGGAAGAAAATATTATCAAATCTTAAGAAAGAAAGAGTTGATATAGCTCTCCTACAGGAGACACACCTGTCGGATAAAGAACACTTGAAATTACAACAGGGTGGATTTGATCAGGCCTTTTTTTCTTCTTTTAGCTCAAAAAGCAGGGGAGTTGTTATTCTTGTTCGGAAGAATTTCCCTTTCAAAATCCTAAATCAGATAAAAGACTAATCTGGACGATATATTTTGATTAAAGCCCTCATAAATGGAGAGGAATATGGGATTTTAAATTTGTACTGCCCCCGGCACACCCCTTTAAATTTATAACGGAAGCCTTTCCAAAATTGATGGCTTTTGGTGCCCGTTGTACAATTATAGGGGGAGACTTTAATTGTATTATGGATCCGGAAATAGATAGGATTCCCAAGAGTACTGTAGGAGTATCTCCCAGATCTAGACAATTGGTGGATCTGAACAAAGAATTAGGATTAGTAGATGTATAGAGATGTCTTCATCCACAGGGCAGAGATTTTTCTTTCTACTCCAATCCACATAAATGTCATACCAGAATTGATATGTTTTTTGTCCCCTCAATTTTTTAAAATTCCATATCATCCTGTAAAATCGGTAGTATAGCAATTTCCACCACTGCTGTATATATGGAAACTAAGGCGAGGAACAATGGGACATCCCCTCGGCATTGGCGTATGGATCCCTTCCTAATGAAAGATAGTAAATTTGTAAAGTACTTCTCTCAAGAATTTAAAACACTTTTAGAAATTAATTTAGGTACGGCTAGCAACCCACCAATGATGTGGGAGATCATCAAAGCTTACACGCGAAGTTTGATCATCTCCTACTCAGCGACCCAGAAAAAATTGAAGGGAGAACAACAGCGTCTGCTTGAAGCTCGCTTAAAAGCAGCTGAAACAGCATACCCTGACAGACCTTTAATTATTAAATTGCAAAGGATTACGGCTCTTAGGACAGCTCGAAACACTACGCTTACTCAAACGGCTAAGAGGGAAATATTATTTGCAAAACAAAGGTTATATGAATTTGGCGACAAACCGGGTAGATACTTAGCATTTCTTGCAAAGAAAAAAAAGGCCCCTCAGACTATTACGTCTATCAAGGACAGTACAGGTATTTTGACTCATGGTCATAAAAAGATTAATGCGATCTTTAGAGAATTTTATTCTGAGTTATATAAATCGCAGGATTGTGAAGATAGGACCAGGAGGATGCAGTCATTTTTTAAAAATTTGACCTTTCCGGGCCTAACTCCGGAACAGGTATCGGTCCTAACTGCTCCCCTAACAGTCCAAAAATACTTGATGCAATTAGGCAACTTCAGAGCGGTGAGGCACTGGGCCCAGATGGTTTTCAAGCTGAATTCTATAAAGAATTTACAGAAGAATTGGCTGGTCCACTTATGGACATGTATAACTATGCATATAGTCAGGGCTGTCTCCCGCCTTCGCTGAAAGAGGCAAATATCTCTCTTATCCTTAAAAAAGGAAAGGATCCAGAAGATTGTACGTCATACAGACAATATCCTTGCTAAATGTAGATTTTAAAATCCTTTCTAAAACGTTAGCACTGAGACTAGAAAGGGTACTGCCACATATTATAAAGGAGGATCAGATGGGGTTTATTAAGGGCCGTAGATCATCCAATAATATTAGAAGGGTTTTGAATATGATTCAAGCCTGTCATCAGGGAAAGATACCAGGAGTAGTAGTTTCATTAGACGCGGAAAAGGCATTTGATAGGGTTGAATGGTCATATTTGTTTTACACATTGGAAAGGTTTGGCGTTGGACAAGTGTTTACCAAATGGGTCTCAACATTGTCTCGTGATCCCAAAGCAGTTGTGGTTACCAATGGATTAGGTTCAGATAGCTTCAGTGTGGGTAGGGGCTGCTGTCAAGGATGTCCTCTCTCGCCATTGTTATTTACGCTAATAATTGAACCACTAACAGAAGCTATATAGGCTGATCCTAATATAACAGCCCAGAGGATTGGTACAGGTAAACATAAAATTACCCTTTATGCAGATGATGTTCTTCTGTTCCTCAGTAGTCCTCTGATGTCCATACCTCGCCTAATCCAAGTTATTAATACATTCTCAGGCTATAAAATTAATTTTTCAAAATCAGAAGCTATACCAATGGGTGGCCTTGCTAGGATACCCCACTTAGTGGACGGATCCCTTTTTCCCTTTCGTTGGTCCCTGGAGGGCTTCTTATATTTAGGCATTTTTATTACTCCAGTATTTGGTCAGTTGTATAAGGCTAATTTTGTGCATTTACTGGAAAGGATAAGGCAGGACCTCCAGCGATGGGGAGACCTTCCAAATTCCTGGCTGGGTAGAATAGCACTAATTAAAATGAATGTCCTGCCAGTCTCCTATACCTTATGAGAATGCATCCGGTGATGCTGCCGAGGATGGCTCTACGTAAATTACATGGCTGGCTGGGTTCCTTTATCTGGAATCATAGGCGGCCCCTCATTAAGCTGAAGAAGCTACAGCTTCCAAAGACAAGGGGAGGATTGGATTTCCCAGATTTTAGGAAATATCAGTTAAGTTCTCTATTAAGTTACATAGCTGATTGGGTCTTGTCTGATCCACAATCAATCTGGTTGGACATCGAGGCCTCTCAAGTAAAATACCCACTTATTAACCTTTTATTTTCAGACAAGAGGAAAATCATTACAGATCACTGTAAAAACCCTATAATACTAAACACAATTAAGGCTTGGAATATAATGTGGCAAAATGAGGGTAATTCACAAAAACATCCCCCTATACACCGATAGTGGGAGCATGGGGATTCCAACCGGGGTTTACAGATGCCACTTTTAAACTCTGGAGATCCAGGGGTATCTCATGTCTAGGGGACCTATTTAAGGATGGGGTCCTGATGTCTTTTGAACAGCTGTGTCAGAAATTCAGATTACCTAATGGAGACCTCTTTCGATACTTCCAAATTCAAGACTATATACAGAAGAAGACTACGTTATTAGATAGTCTTTATAAATCAGATAAAGAATGTAGTGTCCTACGACCAGTGGGGGTATCTTCCGTCAGTACTATTTATCATTTACTACATGATGAAGTATCGGGAGATATAGACAATCTGCTTAAAACATGGGATCAGGATTTGGGACTAGAAATCTCTATAGAAACGTGGAATGATATTTGGGGAAACACTAGAAGAATTACTATCTGTAACAGAACTCAGGCTATCCAGTTGAAGATACTTCATAGGGCCCATATAGCACCGGATCGATTGGCAAAATTTAAGGCAGGAGCATCTCCAATGTGTCCCAAATGTAAAATAGAGGTGGGCACTCTTGTACATTGCTTATGGACCTGTCATAAGATCCGTAGATATTGGACTAAAGTAGCAAGTACCCGGACAGAAATTTTAGGAACGGAAATTAAAGTGGACCATGTATCTCTCCTTTTGGGCTTTTCGAACTTTCCCTCCCTGGACATGTACGGGAAGAGACTATTTTCTATTCTCTCTTTCTGTGCAAGGAAAAATATTTTGGTGAACTGGATGGCTGAGGGCCCCCCTGGACTTTCAAATTGGCACAGATTAATTATGAAATGTATTCCCCTTGACTTCCTTACAAATATGGTGCACCGAAAGACCGAATTATTTTTATAAAATATGGCAGCCCTTCTTGAATTACATAAATACAGATATTTCGGCTATCCTAACAAGGGCTTTTTTTTAATTGAGATTACAAACCTGGCTGGTCCGGGGCCCCTTAGGAGAGGAATCCCGCACGAATACGGGTTTTATTACATCTAATGTTAACACATTCCGAGCATGTAAGAGATTTAAATATACACTCTGGTTAGTTGTAGGTTAGATTAGTAGACAGTTGAGTTTTGTTTTTTTTTCTTTTTCGGTATTTTTTCTTTTGTTAAATTTTGGCTATTGTATATTTGATTTAATTGTATATCAATGTTTGTATATGAGAGTTTTGTTTATTTTTGTAAACTTGTAAAAATGTTAAATTTCTAATAAAAATATCTATTAAAAAAAAAAGCTTCATCTCAAATAAGACATTGGTGGCCTTCTAGTTCCTGCTGGGTATTTTGTATATCCTTTTGCCTTTTTCAGACACTTCCGTTTTAGCAATCCAATTCTAATGGGGACACTGTATGTAACTTCAGTGGTGTTTCTGCTGTGCTCCCTCCATTACGTTTTATGTCATTTTGCAATATAGTTTACTTTGTGTCCCCCATGTGTGTCTTCAGCACTGTAATTTGACCTACTTTTCTATTTATGACTTAAAACATGTTGATTCTTAATCTGTTACTTTTGCACTGTTCCACATTGCAGCCTGCTCTGGTTTTCCCTTTGTTTGAGTGTAGGTTAGTTTGTTCTTTATTTAGTGCATACTGACTCCTAAAGGCCTGTTAAGTTGTAAAGTAAGTTCACCCTAGTCCCAGAGAACCATTGAGTTGCTCTCTCATTAGAGAGACAATTGGTGCTAGATTAACCTTAGGGTCAACATGCCTCAAGCGAGAAAGGTTGAGAAGGACAGTCCTTCATGGTAACCACTATTAGTGTAGGATTTGGACCCACACTGTTGGCATCACTCTGTATTGCAAGCTAGCCATCTTACCAACTGAACTAATCAGCCTCCTGTTAAATTGTAAGTCACTTTTAAACTGCGTGATTTTCAGCTGCAGGACTGCCTGATTTTGTCCAACTTCGTGCAGTCACAGTTTGTCAGTTGAACCTTGTTTTCTGTACTTATTTTCTTCTGTTCTCTGTACTGTGGGAACTTTTCTCTTCTGAAGTGCAAATCTTCCGTTTGACCCCATAGTTTTCAAGTTTGTATAACCACCTCTATTATTTTTAATTTTAAACAGAACAATTACTGCTGTACAACATTTGGTATGCTCTTGTTCTCTTGAAATGTAATACAAATGATGCACATGGTTCAATTTCCTTAAATTTCTGGGAGATTAATTTACAACTAAATGAATATAGACAGTACAGAGTAATCTCTAGATGTAGCCTTTGTCTAGGGTATTGCAATTTTTAAAAAAAATTATTCATTCCTGGGATGTGGGTGCCACTGTATAGACACCAGCATTTATTGACCAACCATAATTGACAAGAGGAGAGCTAAAAATCAATCACACTGTTGTGAATCTGGAACTATATGTAGGCCAGCTCAGATAAGGACAGATTTCCTTCTGTAAAGGAGATTAGTGAACCGGATGGGTTTTTACAACAACTGCCCTTAGGCTGCCTTTTTAAAAATATAATTCAAACTTTTATTTAATTCAAATTTCAACATCTGTTGTGGTGGGATTCAAACTCATGTTCCTTGACCATTTCCCTGGGTTTTTTGGATTATTTGTCCAGTGACATTACCACTACATCACTGTCTCCCCCTAAATGAGAGATGGTTCTTGATCATATGATACTTGGTTCATTTGCATGATAAGCCTCTTGAAAATACATCACTATTAAAGCAATAAAACAAGTCAGAATATTTATGAGGTAAAGCCCAAATCTCTCAAATAGAGACTTTTAGCTGAAAACATTAGTGACAATATTAAAGACCAGGGGGAGAAAAAAATATTTCAGTGGCATATTTAGTTATATTATTTTGATTTATGTAATATTTAGAATTTCTATGTTTTGAGAAAAAGCATGTAATATGTTGAGAAACTACATGCCAGATGGAATACTTTTAGTAATGCATACACATCCCAAATAATTTATTTTGTCCTCTACATTCTATATGTCGAATTTCATGTTCCAGAATAATGCACAGGGAATTATAGTGTGCATATTTTATAAGTATGAACTTACATTGCTGGGAATGCTGGTATTAATGATGTATGCCTGCACACCATTCCCTGTGTTATTTACAAACTGGAATTTAGATTCTTGGATAGAATATAGAATTCTAAAAGACATTTGTCATTCGAGCTGTTTGGGAGAAGTAGAGAGAGAAAACCTACTGGCAGTGACTTATTACCCATCTCATACAGATTAAGAAATGAAATGAAACGAACCTACAGCACAGAAGGATGCTTACTGATATCAATTATTTGTGCTGGTTTGTACATCATATGAGAACCATTTTGGGCAGCCACCATACTATTCCTCATTTCCTGTATTCCTTTCACCCTCATGTATGCATCAAGCTTTTCCTTGAATATAATAATGCCTTTTGCTTCAACTACTACATGTGATAGTAAGGTAAAGTGAGCAAGAGTCATTTAATATCAAAGACCTTTTAAAATATTTTGAGAAACCATCCAATTTTCTCCTATACTTTTTTTGATAATTGTCATTATGATAAGAATAACAATTATTTGAATTTAGTTAGTTGCTGGAACATTAACTTGAGAAGCAAGGAAAAAAAACTGCTATAAATCATGGGCCCCTCCTATGTTAAATATCCCAGTTAAGATTGATTAAACATGTTTTATTTGGAATTCAGATTGAAATTAGGGAGATTTAGTTGAAAGTCCACTCCTTGCTTCTAGGCCACCCAAGGTTTTTTTTATGCTTTAAACAGTGTATAATAAAGTTCTTTTCGATCTCTGAGGTCATGCACTTTTTGTTATAGGAACCACAAGTTCAGTTAAAGCAAGTGAACTGCACTAAGGGTTCAATAGATACTCAAAGCACTAATAGAAGAGTTGTCAAAATGTATAAATTAACACAGTTGAAATGTTTCTACTTGTTACTTCATCATGCCCTATAACAACTGTAAGTTGTACGACAAAGTTATAATTTGACACAAGGCAGAAAAACATGATTTTAAATCACTCAATAGTTCTTAGTGGGTAAATATATCAGATGCCAAATATACCAAAAATAGTTCACATATTCAAAATAGAAATTCAACCAATGCCACTTTCACTTTTATATTATACACTTTAAGAAAAAGATAGTGGATTTCATGCAACATTAAAATTTTTTGAAGACCACAGTTTTTAAAATTAATGTTTGTTACTATCTGAGATATAGCTTTTACCAGACCATGAACTGTCAACTTCCAAACATGATCTGCATCAAAGATGGCATGAACATATTCCCCAGGTACCATTAATATCAAGTTTTGATCAACCAAAAAATATTGGACTTTGTGAATGCATGAAAAATTCTTCACAGAAAAGAACCTAAAAGATACTCTGCTCAGAAGTTACAACGTTGTATTCAGTAATCTAAATCATCAAAGTATCCCTGATCAATGAATAGCAACGTTTTTATGAGTCAAAACATTGTGAGCCAACAAAAAGCCTGGACAAAGCTCTATCAGCTAACTACATTTGGTTTCCCTCAAAATACATACCAATTAAGCATCTGATATCACATTTATGAAAATAATAAAAGACATATAACATTTCAAAAAGGGGTAGTGAAAGGATTAAAGCAACTCAGTTGTATTTCCAAATGTAACGTTGTTGGAAACTGAAGTATGCAATTCTTGAACAACAATCCTTGACACACAATGTGCTCAAATAAATCCCAGGACTAGATGATGAAACCTAACATTCTTTCTTGTTTGTTCTTTTTCCTTTTCTAACCACCTTTTTTCATCCTCTTTGGATTATTGATAATGCACAAGCCTCCAATAGGGCCTGTTGTTAGCCATCTTGTGTTATTAATGCAAAACGTTTTCAAGTCTCCTTTGTAAACATGTTAAACCTGAGGTTGTGTCAATACCCTTAGCATCTGTTAGTTCTCTATTAAAAAAAAGTATAAGATCTGACATTTATCTGACATAAACGAACAAACCACTGGAGAAATCTGTGGCTGAAAAAGGTTATCACTATTGGCAACTTGGCCTATTCTAACTACTTTGATACCTGAAACTTTCTTTTCTAACTCATTATTTAGAATATGGTGGATATAAGGGTTTAATCTTTTCAAGCTTCCTGTGTATAGTTCATGTTTCACAAGCGTACAGTGGAATAGCCATATACTTGGTCGATCCACAATGGAGTCCTAATTTTTTTTCAATTCACTTGTTATCCTGTGGCTGGGATCAAAAATAGTGCCTGCGCTCTTTCAAACAAGCAGCAGCACCCTGGGCAGGGTTTTACAGGTAGCAGTCAATTAAAGGGCCACTGCTGGGAGTATTGTTATTTGAGGATGGTGGTCTGCCTCTCAGAGCTACTGGCTCAAACAACAAAACAGTGTCACTGATAGGGGTAGAGGTTACAAAAGAAAGAATGCTCAGGGGCCATCGAAATATAGCTGAGGTTTTCTCCTGACTGTTCTAGTGCCAGGCAGGCTGGCCTCAGTGATCAGAAGGATGGACTCTTCATTACAGCAGCAACAGCTGCAGTCTCTTTTGGTCATTGATGGAATGCTCCCTCCCAAATGAAAGCTCTCGTCTTTCCAGAACCAAGTGGGAAGCTACCTCATTACATCTTCTGCCATTTGCAGGCAGTAGGATCCATCTGGTGCTAGTGAGTGAGTTGTTTGGCTTGGGCTTGAGTGGGGTGGAGATGATGGGGAGAAGAGGAAAAGACGGTGACGATTGTATACCTCAGGTCAACCATGCCACTGCCTTTCTCACTTCAGAATATTCTGTGGCAATTGTTGAGCAACCTTCCTGATGTTTTTAACTGCCATTTTACTGGCCCACATGCCTTCACAGACAATGTCCAGAAGGCAGATATCCTGAGCCTTGCTGTTCACTGATAATATTCTATTTATGATACCACACATATTTAGCTCCCTGTTGACACTGCTATGAATTTGAAAACAACAAGCTGAACCAAAGGGTCTGTTTCCATGTTGTATGACTATGACTCTGATTGTTGCTGTGGGGTGGGGTAAGGATGGCACAGCTAACTACCTAATACTTTCTCCACAATGCATTTGGCTCCAAATCTTATTTAACTAAAACCTGTTGCAATGTACAATTCCTGACTAATTATATTCTAGTAGGATCATTTCAGGCCACCAAATGCAGCTTACTTCTGCCAATTGACAATCCACCTCTCAGCCTTGCACTTCCGAGATCACCACCCAACCTGTGCTCACATACATTGGCAATAACTACTATCTGAAGTTATACATTATAAACCACACAAATACTTCACTTATTTGTCACAATGATAGAGACATAAGTAGTTCCAAATCAAAGTCACTAGTTAGCGTTTGGATGAAAGGTCATCGGACCTGAAACATTGAATCTGCTTTCTCTCCACAGATACTGCCAACCTTGCTGAGTTTCTCAAGCACTTTTTGTTTTTGTTTCACTAGTTAGGCCTGGAAGTCAAGTAGTTCTGTCACATGGCAGAAAATCTCAAGGCTGTTCGAAACAGGATAAATATTTCTGTGAGACATTATAAAATTGCAATGAATTAGTTAATCCCTTGTGGTACTGCATGACTAGTTTCTTTAATGATTGGATATAATTGGATCAGAACGTGAAATATTATTTCAAATACTATTTAAAAATCATATGTTCTATTTTAATATTTGTAGTCTAAATTTTAATGTGTGTGTACATTCTAACATTGATTGGTACATCTTCGAAGTACACTGCTTAGTGGTAAGAGTCTACAGAAAGCTTGCCTTTTTTCCTAATGAGTTATCCCGTTGTCACATAGCTTTTCCATACTTGCTCTTCTTATGGGCCTGTGACCATTTTTCACTCTCTGTGTACCTCATGACTCATGGCATGTATCACCTGAGCTTTCAACAGAGTCTCTTCAGGAGAGGTGAGTTCACTTCCAATTTGACATCAGGGAGAAGGCTAGTAAGTTGTTTGAGGAGAAAAATCAATGGTTTTGGCTAGTTCTCTCATCCAATCAGTACTATGTGTTAAAATAGAGCAAGAAAATGTGGCAGAAGTAAAAGCTGTGTGCCCATCGCTGACCATAACTTTAAATTCACTAAATTTCTAGCCTGCCTTTAATCTCAATGATTCAGTGAGACACAAAAAAAAGCTAGTAAATCATTTACATTAGCCAATGAAATTGCTAGAAAGCAATGCCTCACTTAAATAAGCACTTTTGGACAATGAGTTCATGAATATGTGACTCTTACTATAATATATAAAATATTAATATATCATACAATAAGGTAATCTCTTCATATTGACATTACTAATAAAATCTCTTCATTTTAAATTAATTTATTGGTGAAATGATTGTCACTAAGCCACTACTGAATGGATTGTTGAAGGAAGCTAGGGATTTTGTTTAATGAAGTACAATTACTCCTTCAGTACCTCTTGCTCCAAATTTTAATATATTTGTAAACTAAACCAATAACTTCAACAGATGATCATAACTGTACTTGACGCTTTAAAAAGTGCATTAAAAATAATATAGTATCTCTAATTACTGAACCTTTGCTTACAGAGCCACATTAAAAAAAACTTAACAGCAGTTGCTTGTAAGCTGGTGTAAAGACATGGTATATGTTGAGAAGGGGCAAATCTTACTCAACAGGGCATTCTTCAATTCCCAAGGTACTCATAAACGACTCATAGACTGATGACCTTTTCAGAGCTATCCAGGAAAATACCTAACCATGTAAAAATGCCTGTCTAATTTATTGATTCATTCTGGACCATCATGAGAAACTCTTGAGGCCTGCAGTTCCTTACCCTGAGGCATTGTGGCCATATTTGACATTTACTGAAAGTGCCTGACTACATGGAGGCCCTTGGTACCCGCTGGTGCAATTCTCTAGCACAATGTTTATCTTGGATCAGCCTTCCAGCCAACTGTTTGTAATTGACCCTCTACAGGGACAAGTTAGGATATGAACATGAACGTTTTTTCTTAAACTCTATCAGTATTTATTTCCAGCCCCCTTCATTCCCATCCACTTTGGCCCAGACCCAAGCTGCTGTCATGATGCAAAGCAGTTTTAAAAGCAGCTCCTGAAAAAGTTCAGGCTCGCAGTTTATGAAGCCATGCAATGTCTGTGCTTACAATAGTCACCGTTCCACCTTGTATGACAGAAAGCACACCTAATTATTACATCAGTAATTTCTGCAAGCAAAATGTCAAACTGACATTTATCTCCAGATCAGTCATCAGTCAATTTGACATACAAAGCACATATACAATCACAAAATTGAAACTGCGGATGTGCAAACTTTCAAAGGTTCTCTTCCTAAGGGCAAGTAATGCCAGATCCACATTTACCAAATTCAGCACCACATTGAAACTTGCTTTCAATTCTCTGGACAATGAAAGTTAAGATTGATTCAGTAAATTCATCTTAATTTAGAGAGGATGAAGGCTTTCACATGGAACACACCAGGATTTAATCATTCCAAACCTAAATAATGCTCACAGAAAACCCCCTCTGTTACTCAAGCATTGTTTATTTTTCTTTAACTTTCAGTTTGAACAGTACAATTAGTGTACATTTTGATTCTGATTTTCAGCTTTCTGATTAAAACTGGCACAAATCCCTGGGTATTCAGGATTAATCCAAGCAAGCATCAAATTTTTACTGAAAACAAGCTAACTTGGACTCCTTCTGGTAACATGGATTAAGATGGAAATATTGGCAGCTGATAGCACATTTTTTCTTAAAAGCAAGCCAAACTGACATTAAAAAAATTAAACAAGTAAATTAGCCTGCTAAAGATCTGCATATGCTTAAAATAATAGGATTGGCAAGCTAATCAGCCACTCAAAAGAGAGGCTTGGCTGAGCTCTCAATTACAACACTGTAAAGTTAGCTTCTGTCAGCCTTTTAAGGTAGTCTGTACAGTATATTTTCATTTGCAAACACTCATATAGTTACGGGCAAAGCCATAACAGTATTAAATTAATTGGGTACATTCCAGAAGAAACTAAAAATTATTAGATTTTAAAGATGGAACATTGTTCCTTTTATTAAAAAAAGCAAAATATTTACATACCCTCATTTAAACTCAAGGTCATAAAAATAAATTGAATCGGTGCCAATTTGTAGTAAGGCCTGCCCATACAGGTCCAATTTACCTTCTTTCTCCACAAGGGAAACAAATCTTCATCTAATGGAAGAGTGAGTCTTTTAATTTTTCCTTTTTTCAATGTTAATGTAAACCTATTACTTATGTAGGCTTCTTAAATTTCATATTGAAATAATTATGGAATCAATCTTCAAATCTGGCCGTCCCATCGTATTTTGCCTGTTCTCCAGGTCAACTGGAGCAATAGACATGATCGTGAGTCTGCTACATCTGTCACCATACCATATGCTGTCTGGGAAATGGGGTCACGCTGCAGGTGGGCAAGAATATACAGCTGCACTCTACACAGCCCACCCATGTGCAAAAGTGGCACTAAGCAGGTACAACTACTTGTGTTATTTCACATTCCATAATTAGTAAGTTAGAAATAAAAACTCTTACATTTTTGTTTATTGTTGGTGGAACTGCAGAATCAGTAATACTACTATTAGCACCACCAAGTTAAGACTAAAGTTCAATTCTTATTACTGTCACTCACATTAGTAAAGTAGTTAACTGCAAATACAGATCCAAGAGAAACACTAGCTGCATCTGCTGCAGGTGTACTTCAACAGATTGTATGTGCAGAAAAGGTAATGTATATAAATTTATGTGAGGAAATGAAACATATTCCAATCACCATGATCAAGGAATTTCAGGTGGACAGTAGCATTGCTACCTTCCTCAGTTCTCCTTTGCAACTGACTTCAACACCACTTCACAAAAGAATCCATTGAACAATAATAAACTTTCTCCTTCAACTTCCAAAATTCAGATACTTGAAAGGTTTAAAATCGATAAGTAAGAGGTATTAAATAAGCTCCCTGTATTTACAGTTGTTAAGGTACAAGCGTCAGTTGAGAAAAGTGAGAGTGGAAATTGCAGAGGAACTGGCCATAATTTTCCTCAGACTTGAGTGGTGGCAGAGGAACGAAGAATTCCAGATCCTCTGCCTGTGTTCATAATAGGGCATAAAAATAAGCCCAGCAGCAAGAGACCAATCCGTTTATCTTTGGTGGTGGGAAGTTTTTAAAAACAATGGGTGAAAGTTTTTGAGGCCTTGAATGATGTGGGAAAAGGCAAGACAGTTGGGAAATTACAATGAGAACAGAAAAATGAGAATCAAGAAAATCTTCAATTTTCTGTGCAAGGTTTTAATGCTTAGAGAATCTCACCAGTGAGAGACCTATTTGCACACACTTATATTTCATTATGACATAAACCCCCCTCATTCATATACATCTTGCTTTTTTTTCAAAAAGCAGTGAGAAACTAGATGCTGCCAACAGCCAACATGAAAATTACAGCTGCAGTTCACTGGCATCACTTCTGGGCATCAATTTTAGCCAGCATCTTCAGGTTTGTTCCATGCACAGTCACTGTCTGCATCTTGCATACACAGAGGTTGGTGTCGAGTAAGCACCTGCCTCATCATCTTTGACTCAGTTATAATGCAGTTCAATACCTCAGTATTGCACTGTGGAGCTCACCAACACCTTCCATTGCAGTGCTGCTGCCAAGCTGAATTGCACAGTGGGACAAACATCACTGCGCTAAAACAGAGTGCATTTCGGGGCTTTTAGCTTTCATTTTAGTGTTTGCTCATAGTATCTTTGCCTCCTTGACCAGCTGCAGAGAGGGGACTGTGGTATGCTCACCAGATTGTGCTCCCAAATTTAATCTAATCTATAGCACCAAAGTGTCAGTACCTTAGCGGGTGGAGAGTGCAGGATACACCCCTGGTCATGGTTTCCTCTGTCACGTCTTTCTCAAAGGTGGGAGAAATGGTTTTAGGTGGAGATAGTTAAAGGTTGGAGTTTGTATGGATGCCATTCCTGGCTGTAGAAGTCAAGAGAAGAAATGAGTTGCAAAATAGGGAAAGAAGTTTGCTGTACAGCAGCACATTACTTGACAATTAAGCTTATTTGGGTGTTAGGATGTGGAGGTTTGGCATCACCACATGAGCAGCCACCATCTCTCCTGTCTAGGCAAGGATTTTCTCCACTAGGGAGTGAGCAGACAAATGTTGGGCACCCTGTCACCCATCGTTATCTTCTCTTTCCTCCGTTAGCTTTGTAGTGGCTGTTTATTCCTGCAATGAGATAAGGACATGGATGAAATGAGGTGAAGTGGCTGGCACAATATTACTTATAGTGCTGGTGGAGGAAAGATGATGAAGTTTCCTAAGTGAATGAGTAAGAAATGCAGAAAGTAGGGAATGAGAGACATGTGGTGGCTGAGTGAGAGTGATGGAAGATGCTGCACGCAACATTGAAAGTGGTAGATGATGAGCTTAGAGGGTGATGAGTATAGTAGTAGAGTGAGCATGAGGTAGCAGAGAGAAGATGGCAGCACCTGTCTTTGTAAATAAGAATTACTTAACTGGCACTGCTTGGTCTTCCTCCAAATTCTAGACACTGAAGTGACCTGGGTGGCGAAGTCAAGCTGGTATGATCTGGTGCCATGTCTTCTCTTGTACCCCTGAGGAATCAGAATGGCTTTTCTGTCCACCACTCCATTTTGATTCAATATGCCATCTCTGTATCAATTTTTCACAAAGTGGACATTTGAATTCTAATTCCTGGCTTCTGTGATTGACCTTGCATTGAGCTGGGCTTTAAAATACCTCAGCAGCCAGAAACCTGATGATTGAGGAGCATTCCCACCACTGATGACTTCAAGATAGTGCAACAGCAGCACTTGGAGGCTTGGTGCAAAGTTAACCATAAAAGTGTGAGAAAAACTCACTAGCAAAGTCCAATAATTCAGACCAAAAATTCAAACCAAAACTAATATTCATTCAGGCAACAGTCAGCTAATTAAGGAAAGTCAGGATGGATGTGTTAAGGCAAAACACTCTAACAAACTTGAAGTTTTTTGATGAGGTAACAGAAAGCGTTGATAAGGATAATGCTGTAAACAAGGTGCACAGTATATGGACTTCCACATGGTAAGTGGTTCAATGCCACACAACAAACTTGACAGTAAAACTCATGGAACAAAAAGGATAGTCACAACATGGACACAAAATTGGCTGAGTGACAGGGAGCTAAAAACAAGGACTGCAGATGCTGGAAACCAGAGTCTAGATTAGAGTGGTGCTGGAAAAGCACAGCAGGTCAGGCAGCATCTGAGAAGCAGGAAAATTGAAGTTTTGTGCAAAAGCCCTTCATTAGGGAACAGGAGGGGGATAAAGGTGAGGCCTTTGCTGAGGACTAATCGTTCATCCTCAGTGAGGGAGAGGTCAGGGGGAATAGTGAAAACTCGGCAGGGCTAGGAGCTAGGACCTGGTGTAGGTGTGGAGCTGGGAGTGGGGGCCGAGTCAGTAACTGGAGTGGGCGTGGTTTTAGGGGGAATGGGGTGGAGTCCTGAGCAGGGGTGGTGTTCCACTCAGGGTTCTCGGGGGGTCGGGGAAGGTGACAATGTGATCTGTGGGGGGCCTGTCAGCAGAATGCAGAAGAGTGGCGTTGGTGGGTGCGGAAGTGGTGGCGACCATGGCAGTGGTGGGGGGGGGGCAGAAATCACTGAGTGTGAGACATCAGCGATGATGTGAGGGGCGGAAGTGATGTCACATGTGGTGTATGAGGAATTGAGGGGCAGAAGTGTCTGTGGAAGTGGCCAAGATGGAGGCAGAAGTGATGTCATCAATCACCGTAGTGATGGCACTGCAGCAGCCGCATGGCTAATGGCGTCCGAGCAATTCCAGAGGCCGAGGGAATCTTCTGGAATGTTTGACGAGTGCTGGTTATGGAGGTGGGTATATAAAAGTTTGTTGTACTTACAGTTTTTGATGTTTGAGATGGTGTTGAAATACTGTTTGTTGAGAGTATGAATTATCCTGACAATATAGTACAGAAGGAGTCTTTTTCAATTCTAAGAGAATGTGGCCCTCAGCTGTGGCAGGGCTGACTGTAGAGAGGTTAGGTGCCGGCGCATGGCTTTGAGTGTGGAGCGAAGGATCTTTAAGGAGAACCGTTGTTGGTGTTTTTGAATCTGTAGTCTGTACTGTTTGTCCTTTTCGGTTCAGAATTCTGCTGGTTTAAAGGTGGTCCGGAGTCTGTGTGGGATGAGTTGGTTTTGGAGGTAGGCACTGAGAAAGCAAATGTGGCTGTGGTAGTGAGTCTGTTCAGGACATGGTTGAAGAGCTTCAGGGCAGAGGAGATGACCTGGGGGTTGCAGTGAGAGAGAGAGAGACTCTCTTGTAGAGAGAGGAGGAAAACTTCTTCAAGGCAGGCATCCTTGCAAGAGGATTCGCAGTAGAGTTAAAATCAACTAGGTAAAAACAAGGACTGTGGATGCTGGAAACCAGAGTCCAGTTTAGAGTGGTGTTGGAAAAGCAAAGCAGGTCAGGCAGCATCTGAGGAGCAGGAAAATCGACGTTTCGGGCAAAAGCCCTTCATCAGGAATAGAATCACAGGGAACAGAGTTGAGGTTATTGATTATTTTTAGACTGCAGGAAGGTGTAGTTGGCACAACTGTTCTTTCTGATATTTATTACTGTAATCACCAAGACCTGGGTCTACAGGACACAACTTCAAAATTAATGCATGATATGAAATTTGGATGTAATGTGAGGGTGATGTGTATTGACGATAAAGTTCAATGCAAACATGTGAAGTGATTCATTTTGATAGGAAGAACATAGGGAAACAATAGGGATTAAAACATTCAATTCTGAAAGTGATGAACGAGCTGAAGAAGCTGGATGCATATGTGCATAATTCATTGATCGTGACAAAACAGGTTGATAAAATGGTTAATAAAGTAGACAGTATCTTCAATTTTACTAATATTTGTGTAGAGTACAAGACAAAGGAGTTTACACTAAACTTCTTAAAAAGAGTCGCTTGGTCTCAGCTGGAGTTTTGCATTGAGTTCATGATACCACACCATAGAAAAGACATGAAGGGATTAGAGAGATTGCAGAAAAACTTAATGAGAATGGTTCCAGGATTGAGAAACTTAGTTCCGTAGATAGATTAGAGAAGTTGGGACTGTTTTCCTCAAAGAGGAGATATGAAACAAAGTCAAAAATCATTAAACATCTGGATGGAGAAGACATGGAAAGCCAGTTCCAGTTGCTAAAAGAATTGAGATTTTGAGGCCACATTATTGGTAATTGTCTAACGAAGCCATCGTGAGATGAAGAAATTATTTTTCAAAAAGCAGATGTTTAGGGATCTGGAATGGACTGTCTGAGAGTGTGGGTTCATTTAAGGATTTAAAAATGAATGGGATTATCTAAGAAGGAAAAATGTTCAGGATTATGGGGAGAAAGTGGAGCAATGGTTTTAGGTGTATTGGTAATTTGGAGATCAGACATGGATATGAGAGGTGAATGGTTTCCTGCTCTGCGATTGTCTGCTTACAGTTAATCTGAACATAATTGTAGAATGTGGAATATAACAAGTTGTTTTCAAAATCGCATTCTACTTTTTACCTTTCTGCAGACATAAAGTAATGGAATAGTTCACAAAGAACAGAACACATCTTTAATATATTACTAATATACTTCAGGAGACAATTGTTGACAATTACCTTTTATTTTAAAAAAAGTGCTAGTGTTCTGCTGAGAAATAAATCAACTTATCTTTTTCCCATTTCTCCCAAGCCCCAGTCCTTGGTCTATTTCTTTCCCTGTGCCAAATTCCAGACTCCATGCTCTAGCCACCCCCTCACATCCCATACCCCCATGTCTAAAAACTCGTACTCTCCAATCTGACTCCCTCCTCACTCTAACAACTCTATCTCAACTCCAGATTTGCCAGCATACCAGCCAGTTTTGGATCTCTGTGGCAGTACAGGAAAGTGGCATCAGTCAGCCAGAGGCTTCACAACAGCAGCTGCCATTGCAACAATGTGAAAACTCAGACCATTAACTATGATCCATTTCAGGAAAGTCAAGGGCAAATCCAGGAAAGGAAGTGATAGTTGATGTTGCCTGTACTCATAGTATTCTCAGTTTCTATCACTGTGATCTTACTTTTCAGCTAGTAATTACAAGTACTGATTTAGTATAATAATGTGTTGCATCTCTGAACCCTAAATTTTAAACTTTAAATGTAACAAATTATAGAATAATGTGTACATTTCAAATTATGACCTCACACAAATAGGTTTAAGCAGATAAAATGGAATAACTTAAAACTTGTTTTTGATTAATTTTATTTAAATTATAAAATGGATGATTAAAACCAAGCTATATAGTCTGCCAAATTTCATACATGCGTTGCATTTTTGCTCTCAAGCATTTTTGCTCCCATTATGAAAACTAATTAGAAATGACAGCTTTCAGCAATATTCAATAAGGAATTTCAAATAATTTCATTTGGAAGGTTTGTACTCTATGAAGGTGAACAAAATCTGAATAGGAACTCAAGTCATTTCAATTCAAATTATTAAAAAATTAAGTTCATAAGTTATGTTTATAAAAAGTTTACAATTTCTTCACTCCAAAGAAGGAATTTCAATCTTTCCAAGTAAGAAACCATCTGCTGGAGACATGCCATACTAGATCTCCCAGACAGAAGACATGCTCGGGTGATGAATGCAGTGGGCCTAACTTCGGAAAGCTCTCATTATGTTCAGCAATAATTGGCACACTTCCCAGTTCTTTATCCCAGTGCTCTATAGCAGCTAAAAAGTTCAGCACCACTTCTGACTTGTGTAAATAAGGTGGGTTTCTGGCAGACCTATTTCTTACTGGGAAACGTTTTCAATTCTTTCAGATAGCATATATGGTCAAAGCACAGATTAAATCCACTTTACACATAATTCTCATATGGTCACAGTGACTGCAAAAGTGCTAAAACTGGTTGGTTAAAAAGCACACCTAGGTTCCTTGAGGTAAAAGCAGAAAGTGCAGGAGAAATGCAACAGATATGGCAGCATCTGTGAAAAGAGAAATAAAGTTTGAGCAAGACATTACTCATGTTCAGTATTTTCACCATGCTAACATGAAATGAAAGTCTAAACACCTATTACAGAGCTCAATATACAAAAAGACATCCCATTCCATTAAATTAATTCAAGTCCCCTCAGGTATGGATTCCCTTACAAAAACAAATATTTTTATTCATAACTCTGATCACAGACAGCTAATTGCTGAACAAAGCCTTTGCAATGTCAATAAAACTGTGAACGTGCATTGTGATAATGATAAGCTTTGGAAAGCAGTCAAGCAGTAAGAATGCTATAATCATGATGCTTTGGTTACAACTACCAACCACACATTAAAAATGATTTTCTTTCATTTTAACAGGCACAGACAGGCAATATTTTTGCCAAGTATTAAAGGGGAGGTGATTTAAATAAATTGATAGTTTAATTAATCTATATATCATTCACCTTTCAACAGCATTTCCATTTCCATCATAAAATTGGAGAAAACACATTATGTATTAAGGTCAGAGAGAAAATTGGGTCTGCTTGCTCCATACACTGAGTTTAAACAGCCCAACCCAACACTTTAATGTGCATCTGTGCACTTTAGACTCCAACTGCTTTCTATTATTAGTGAAAATAGACCTGCAGAAATACAGCTAGACTTCAGATCTGAGTCCCATTAGCAATTCTAAACACTTGCAGATCCAGCCGTTCCTTTGTACATCGAGGTATAGATGGAGTTAATAGTAGTTGTCTTTTCCCTAGGATGGGGGATTTCAAGATGAGGGATCACATTTTTAAAGTGACAGGAGAGAGATTTAAAAAAGACATGAGGCAAACTTTTTACACTGAGGGTGGTTCGCGTGTGGAATTAACTTCCTGAGAAAGTGGTGGATGCAGGTACAATTACAATGTTTAAAAGACATTTGGGTAGATATATGAATAGAAAGTGTTTGGAGGGATATGGGCCAGGAGTGGGCAGGTGGGACTAGTTTGTTTTAGGATTATGTTTGGCATGGACTGGTTGGACCGAAGGGTCTGTTTCCTTACTATGATTCTATGATCCCTGAACACGATGGACAATTGAGCATGGTCAATCCACCTAACCTGCCCATCTGTAGATTGTGCGAGGAAACAGGAGTACCCAGAGGAAATCCATGCAAACACGGGGAGAATGTCAAAATTCCACACAGACAATCCCTTGAGGCTTGAATCGAACTCTGGTCCCGGGCACTGCAAGGCAGTGTTGCTAACCCAGTGGGATAACAATGGTTGTTTTTTCCATGGCTACGTAGAGTCATAGAGGTGTAAGGCAAGGAAACAGACTCTTCGGTCCAACTCGTTCATGCCGACCATATATCCTAACCTAATCTAGTCCCATTTGCCAGCTCTTGGGCCATATCCCTCTGAACTCTTCCTATTCATATACCCATCCGGATGCCTTTTCAATGCTGTAATTGTACCAGTCTCCACCACTTCCTCCACACATGCACCAAACTTTGTGTGAAAAATTTGCCCCTTAGGTCTCTTTCATATCATATCTTTCCCCTCTCACCCTAAACCAATGCCCTCTAGTTCTGGACTCCCCCACCCCGGGGAAAAGACCTTTGTTGATTTATCCTATCCATGCCCCTCATGATTTTATAAAACTCCAAAAGGTGAGCCCTCAGCCTCTGAGATTCCAGGGAAAATAGCCCCAGCCTATTCAGGCTCTCCCTGCAGCTCAAATCCTCCAACCCTGGCTACATACTTGTAAATCTTTTCTGAACCCTTTTAAGTTTCACAACATCCTTCCGATAGGAAGGAGACCAGAATTGCACACAATATTCCAAAAGTTGCCTAACCAATGTCCTGTACAGCCGCAGCATGACCTCCCAACTCATATATACAATATTCTGACCAAGAAAGGAAAGCAGACCAAACATCTTCACTATCCTATCTACCTGTGCCTCTATTGTCAAGGAACTATGAACTTGCACTCCAAGGTCTCTTTGTTCAAAAACACTCTCCAGGATTTTAACATTTAGTGTATAAGTCCTGCTCTGATTTGCTTTTCCAAAATGCAGCACCTCGCATTTACATAAACACCATCTGCCACTCCTTGGCCCATTGGCCCATCAGATCAAGGTCCCATTGTACTTTGAGGTAACCTTCTTCACTATTCACTACACCTCCAATTTTGATGTCACCTGCAAACTTACTAACTATACCTACTACGTTCACATCCAAATCATTTATATAAATGATGAAAAGTAGTGAACCCAGCACCAATTTTTGTGGCACTCCACTGGTCACAGGCCTCCAGTCTGAAAAGGAACCCTCCACCACTACCCTGTCTTCTACCTTCAAACGAGTTCTGTATCCAAATGGCTAGTTGCTTCTGTATTCCGTGTGATCTAACCTTGCTCACCAGTCTCACTGCTCTGCCCTCACCAATCCTCTTTGTTACTTCTTCAAAAAAACTAAAGCACAAAATCAGGTTGCCAATCAATCAGCACCTTTTTCTCCTGAAATATTAATTTTTGTGTTTGTTTGAAATTAGGCATCTTGCATTTGTCCTCATGAATGTAGGATGAAAAGTTTTTTCAACAGGCATGTCTTTCCAACATAATTCTAAGTCCTGTAATACAAAACTACCATTTTTTCCTCCAAGTTATCATTGCTAAAAGCTTCTCCACCCCCAAGGTTAAACTAACTGACTCAAATATTGGACTTACCTCTACACCATTTCTTGAACAAGGATGAATCATTTAGAGTTCTCTAATCCTCTATTAGCACCCCAAAGTTTAAGATGTGAAGATTATGAATAGTACTTCGACAACATCTAATCTCACTTCCCTCCATTTCCTTGCACAGTCCTGTCATCTTAATAACTTTAGTAAAGGCAGCCTATCTAGAACTTCTTTCTCGTCAATTTTAAAACATTCCTCTCACCATCACCTAGGTGGAATTTTTCTTTCCCAATGTACCTCAGCATTGGACAGCTTTTCACTGCCCTGATTAGCTAGTCTGGCAGATTTCAGTCAGATTGGATAAGCAGAGATTCTAAGGACTTGTTTAGATTCAAGATTGAAGCCACAGCAAAAGAAATCTCCAACTGAAACAGTAGATAGGATAAGGCAGGCATCACTTTCATACTGCTGCAAAGTGGCTAGAAGAGTGTCCTCAAGGAGAGGAGATAAACCTTGATACGGAGCTGCAGCATTGCCAAGTATTTTTCAGCACAGAACACATAATGTTGCTGTTCTCCCAGGCACAATTTTTTTTTTGTTTTCTAAGGAGCCAATTCAAACAGGATTTCTTGAATTGAGACTGATAATTACTAAATGCAAGAATTAGTAACACAACACACATGCATGCAAAGATTAGAAAGAGAAGGCGAGGTGAGTTCAAAAAAATTAGTCACTGAATTGTTCATGAAGAGCGGATAGTTAACATTGTGGCTGTTATGGTAGAGATTGATATTGGTTGTGTTGATGTTGTTTGAAGTCTTTTTTCCACTTGGTTTAGTGGGATGATTAAAGTAATAGATATAAAACAACAGACACATTCACACAGTCATTCTCTTGGCCTTGGTCAATATTGCCATTTCAATTCTAACTGGGTCTCCTGGTTCAACAGCCTTTGAAAGGTGACTGTTGGGTAAACGTATCTTGGAAATGTAGGTGACTTTACCTACTCTATCTATGCAATGTTTCAGCTGAGGTATAGGGTAGAAGTCAGTTCTGGTCACAGCATTTACTTTTGGCTTTTCAATGTCAAACCTTGGGGATTTATCTGATTGGAAATAAGCACAACAAGGGACCTCTGGCTTCTGCTGCTAGCCCTATTATTAGTTGGTGTTTCAGCATGTAGTTACTCTCCTTCCAAACCTTTTCTGGATCTGGTTGATAGGGTTGTTACCTTATGTTATCGTCTCCCACATCTATATCAAATAGAGCAAGGCTAGTACATCCTGCCTTGTCCCTTAAATGCAGTAAGCAGCTTTGTCAAGTTTGCATGTATTCTGCACCGAATAAGGAATCTAAGTTTGCTAGTATTTGGTGCTGGTTAGCCACATAGTAGTTGGTGGACCTCCAATTTGTTAGCTCTGCTACCATTATTCTCTAGGTTGGTGGTATTCCTTTATTATATTGAAATGACACAACTTCTGGCCTCGATTTGGGGTCTCAATCAGATAATTCACTTGCCTGAGTTTCTTGGCTACTCTGTATTTACAGCTGCATTGGGCCCTTAAAGGTTCACCTTATGTGGGTAGTAGCACCAACACAGTGAAAGGTTGGCCCATGACATAATTGTCTGCTTTTTGTTTCACCATTGTTTGTCAGATTTGCAAGTGCTCTCAGGCCACTTCTCAACATTGTGAGAGTCGCCCTCAGAACACCACATAGTCTAAAAAATATACTTCCTTCTTCTGTTCCATAAACCTCTCCCTGGTTAGATTCAGAAACCCTTGCACTTCGTGCCCAGAAACTATTTCAGATGGAGTAAACCTGCTAGACTTATTGAGTGAGCCCTTGGAGGCAAATCAAAGAAAATCTTTATCCCAGTCATGTAGCTACTCATAGGATACTCTGATCATGGTGTTTAGAGACTGATGGTACAGTTCGAGCACTCTGTGACTGTGGATAATATGCTGTGGACCTGGCACAGGTCACACATGGCTTCCTGAAATATTTGGGACATGAAATTTGAGCATTGATCTAACTAGATCTTAATGTGAAGACTATACTGTGTGAAGCATTGGGTCAATTCCCTCACCACTGTTTTAGGTGGAGATGGTTCTCAAAGGTACAGCTTCTGGAAAGAAAAAGAACAGCTTCATCTATGATGAAAAGGATTGAATCTTATTGTTATGGGCAGAGGTCCCACACAGTCCACACATTTTGCATAGTGATTTACAAGAAAGTCCAGGAATAATAGGTCCAGGTCATGTTATAAATTGAGATTTTCCCACAACCTGTCCAATATGTGGGACTCTGCAAAGTTTTATGATATCCTTATGCAGCTACGTCTAGCAAAAAAGGTGGATTACTGTCCACCCCTCATTGACATATCTGTGAGAGGATCTCCATTTCCTCATTGGTACCACATTTTGAATGTAACAGCATTCAGAGACTGTTTCTGCCTCAGCTTCAATATGAGCAGTCTGAGCTAGCTTTTTAACAGAGGGTCAGTTTATTGGGATGCTACCAAAGACGACATATTTATTACCTCCTTGGAGTCTCCAAGATTACCAAAAAAAGGCTTTGGATATCCAAACTAAACCTTCTGTGGCAGTGCCATTGCAGTTTTCACAGGCTAAACTTGTCTGACCAAAGACATAGTGACCACACACTCAGGAATAACCAGGCACATTTCCTTGGAGCTATTCAGTCTGCTTGACTTGAATGGGCTTTTCACACACCAGTGGGATATTAACTTTGATCTTCCCAGGTTATTGACAAGAAGTAGGTCAAACTTGTTCGCTGGCAAAGTAGGCACAAACTCCCATGTTGACTGGTCCCTATGTGAAGTCACATTCTAGATACACCTGACAACGGGGGATTGTCATGCACCCTCCTTCAATTCTTTTTACAAGCACCTTGGCACCTATTGTATTCTCTGCTGAGAATGTCATGCCTACTTCTAACAGTAGAGATTGGCTGACCTTGGTGTCTCTCAGTATCGCTACAAACTTATTTGCCTTACCCTGGGAAAATGTAGATATCCTTCCTTGACATACAAAATCCCAGTCACTCTCAGGGAATTGTCTATTCATATCAACAATCTTGGGAGTGCTTTTCCAGGGATTTTCAGCTACAGTCAGAGCCTCAACCCACTCTGCTATGCTCTATGTGACTTTAACTCTCTCTACGAGGTTTCTGTGCTCCACTGGTTTTTCCCACAACTTCCAGCAGTTTCCCAGACCAGCCCTATGGTTTAGAAATTGAAACACTGAGGCATCTTGCCCTCATTTTTCATGGCACTTACCTCATTCAAGAGGGAGTAAAGCTCAAGCATTTGTCCTAGAAGCTAACTCTATAGTAATAAGAATCAAGATGAATCAGACCTCTTTAACTGCTAGTGACACCTGCTCAAAAGAGATTTCAAACAATGTTCCAACTCCACCTCCTCAAATTGAGGAATTAAATGAACAAACTGAGTTGCTTCTGCCCTCTAATCTGAACTAGTGCTGTCTTCATAGGACACAGTTTGTTTCTTACCTCTCAATTCAAGCTGTCTTGTTTGAGACTATGTTTCCTGCGGCTTTCTCATTTCTCTGTTTTTCAATATTCTAATGTCTGCTGCTCTAATTTTCATTCCTCTTCAGCCATTCTATCTATTTCATTATTCCTGGTTTCCATCTGTAACCATTGGCCACCACTTTTAAAAATTGAGGTTATGCTTCTGACTGTTTGAGGGAGAGTAAATTTAAATTCTCAAAAAAAAATCATTCCTAATTTACGAGAAATGCTTTGATTTCAAATGCAGATATTTCTTTACTATAGCAAGCAAATTCAAGAAAGCCCTGTGCAACATTTTTCTTTCAAATTTATTTCAAAGTGTACATTTACCCATCATCATTCTTTTTGCCTGTGGGTTCAAATTCTGACAGAAGTCCCCAGTTTGTGACAAACATACCCCTAAAAAGAAAAAGTGGGATGTGGGCATCACTAGTTGGCCAGAATTTACTGCCTGTCCCTAGTTGCCCTTGAGAAGGCAGTGGTGGTGCATTGCCTTCTTGAACTGCTACAGATCACCTGTTCTGGGTTGATCCATAATGCCATTAGTGGGGAAATTCCAGGATTTTGACTCAGTAAGATGACAAAATGGACATTACTGACCTTCCAATTAGTGCAAAGGCATTCCAGTGAAATCAGAATATCAGAGATTGGAATAACATGCAGGATGCATGGGTCTCTGAACTCTACAGAGTTATTAAGTAGCTGGACTCAGGCATCCAAACTAATATTATTGAATCAGTAACTGGAGCACATTCAACGAAGGAACATCACATGTTGGAAAGCCTTTACACAGTTGAAAATATTAACTTTTGTTGAACAACAGGAAAAGTGAAGTAAAAACAGACAAAAGCTGAATTTGCTTCTGGGCATAAACAGGGGCTGATTGTCTTTCGAACAAGAACAAACTTACAGTCAGTGAATGATGACCTCACCAAATCCACAACTATTGGAAGCAGATGTCAATTAAATTATGTCTGGCTTGTTGTGCTCCACACTGCAGCACTCTATGATAGTGAAGGTAACATTTCCCCTGTTCACTGTTGTCATCTTCCTCTTTGGAAGATTTCTGCTGATCTCCCAGCTCTTCAACATTCATCACATCCCTCCTTGTATTCTCCAAATGTGCAGCACACAGCATGCAGGGTTTATGTTATATACTCTGTTGCACTGCAAGAATCCACATTCTAATCAAAGCATCTGAACCTCTCCTTCAGGAGGCTTGTCATCTGTAGCACGTGGCCCTGATGAAAGAATGGGCTGCACTGTATCTAGGTTCAGCCTTGTTCTATTCCAAAAATGGAGTGATTTTCTTATGAGTAGAGGTTGAGTAGTTTGTACGTATACTCATTGAACATTAGAAGAATGAGAGGTGACCTTATTAAAATGCATTAGATCGGTAGGGGCTTGACAGGATAGATGCAGTGAGGTTGTTTCTCCTGTGGGAGAATCAAAGATCAGAGGGAAGCCATTTTTATTTGCATTATGAATTTGAGATTTGATGAAGATGGAAGGCAGCACAGGTCTTATTTCACTGATATGAGTTGCAATCTTATTCAGTTAATCTCTGTGATGCATCTCTCTCCCACCTTCAAAATCTCATGTTCCTTTCTTCCTTGTCTTTCCTGCTGATCACATCATTTCTGAACTATCACACATTCCTACTCATTAAGACTCCATTTTCTAAAATTTATTTCTGAACTCTGGGCTTACAGTTTAGGCATGTCAACCATCAAGATAGAATGCCCCCTGCTGAAGGCAAGGTGGTGGTGACCATTGATGATCCCTCCTCCCACATGTCCTCGGATGCACTATTATCTCTCACCATTGGATTCCAACTTGTCCTATGTAAGAATTATGGCTCCTTCTGTGTCCAGCGCGTTGCCTCCAATCCCTACAATTAAATTTCTAACTTGTCCACCACAGCAGTGCCTGTGACAAACCATCTTAATCTTCAGTGAACAGAACACAGGACTGACTGTGGCTCACCCCAATGATGTGAAAGTACAGCCCTGACTGCTGAGTGACCAGAGATCTGAGTGACCTCCATGCAGCTTCCCAAATGATGACATTTGGATGAGAGAAGATTAGATAATAATGAGGTGCTCACAAGCAAGATTCCCATCTACCATTAAAACCTTGGATGGAAAATTGAACTTCTTTTTCTTCACCATCAAGAATCTCATTTTTCCAGTCTTGCCATATTTGACCAACTGATTCACCATTGTCTACATTGATCAGGGCTTGAATAATTTTGCATCTAAATGGTTTCTTTGCAGGACAGACTGGAACAAAACAAGAGGCAACAGGAACTAACTAGTGCTAATAGAAAAGGTTTTGTGTTCAAAAAGGGAATGGTGCCATCCATGTTTGGAACTGTAATTTCTCAGTCCATAGTTAGCATGAAAGTGAAACCAAATTTGACGATATATACAACACGTAATTTTTCTACACACATCCCAACTCCCTGGCAAACCATGATCTTTTTAGATTTAAAAAAACCACAGATGTTGGCATATTTCCTCCCTATTGCTTCTGAAAAATAATGTAAACACAGTCAATAGCATCCTGAACCATGGGGATGGCTCCATTGTAGTAAATTCATATATTTGCTCTGCCTGCTTATCTCTAGCAGTGACAGAATGAAATGTACTTCATTCATTCTCTTTGAATAGATAAACTCAGTAACCTCTCTGAAATAACACTGTACAGAAAGCTTTGAGATGTTATAAGAATATCCAGCTCCAGCCTGGGTGGAACCAGATGCATATAAGTTCATTGCAAAAGGTACCTTCACAGCCACTGTTAACGCAGTCTTTACCCCTGATCTGGTATGGCAGTTATGGTTGCAACAGGAGCAGAATTCATTGAGGATGCCTTTAATAAAGCATTCTTGCCTTACACACTGGACCACAGAGGTTCCAGTTGGGGTTATTGCTCACTGAAATCTCCTACACTGACATATCTCCTAGTGAAAACCTTTTCTCTTTTATCCTCTTTCTTTATCAAAACCTGTCCTATTTTATATGGTGTCAGCTCATTCTCCAAGTCATGTTACAATCCAAGGGAAATATTTAGTTATGTCAAGAATAACAGATTTGTGCACAAAACTTGAAATGAACAAAAGCCTCTTTAGCACCCACTGCACTACTCTCTATGGATATTTGCACCTTGAAATAACTACAGGAAACACATGAACCATGGAAGTGACCAGAAGAGATTAACGTATGATTTGTCTGTAAGTCGATGATCATCCTTTTAAATAATATTGTTAAACAACAGTTATGTAAATTTAAGAGATATGTAAGCTAGATCTTTGAGCTCCAAAATGGAGGCCTCAAATTGTTGTTTCTCATTAATTGATATTCTGACCTCCGTACTCTACGACTTTCAATAGATGGTTACTGGTCACGCACCAATACCCACTCTAGCATAATTTACCAACAAATGGATGCCATTTTGTAGATCTAAAGGCAGGTTCAGAGCCCAAAGACCTAGCAATGCCTAGTTCAATTTCTCCCCAGCAGAGTCGATAGAAAATAAGTTAAAGTGTAGATTATATTTAAATTATTTGCAGAACACAGAATAAAGTTGTGTAAGACAGATAATATCACAGTGTTATAAGAGACAGAAAAAAAGTTTGAAAAAAATCTTCAAATCTTGAACATAAGTTAATCTCTTATGGACTGAGTCTCTACATTTATAAAATTACACTTTCAGGGAAAGAGAGTTTAATTGGAATAACTAGGCATACAATCAGATTTTAGTTATGGCAAGTATGTTGTCTCGAGTACTTATAAACCTCACTGGGTCAGCTTTGAATAGAGCAAGCGATCATTTAGGTTCATGGCATCTTGATTTAATAGGAGTAATTTTGCAACACCAGTCTTTTGGCACAAAGCTTCACCAGTGGTGAGCTAAGTTGGAAAATAAAGGCTGTTGTGTCACAAGCTAATCACAGCTTCCATATTTGTTTCTGGTGAGGCTCTGATACCAAGGCACAGTCCTACCACAAATGAGGTTGTCCATTTTGGAAGGACAAATAAGAATGCAGAATACAGGGTTAACAGTAGGGTTCTCAGTAAGGTGGAGGAGCAGAGGGATCTTGGGGTCTATGTTCATATATCTTTGAAAGTTGCCACTCAGGTGGATAGAGCTTGTGAGACAACCTATGGTGTATTAGCGTTCATTAGCAGAGGGATTGAATTCAAGAGTTGTGAAGTGATGTTGCAGCTGTACAGGACCTTGGTTAGTCCACATTTGGAGTACTGTGTGCAGTTCTGGTCGCCTCACTTTAGGAAAGATGTGGAAGCTTTGGAGAGGGTGTAGGGAAGATTTAGCATGATGTTGTCTGGAATGGAGAATAGGTCGTACAAGGATAGGTTGAGAGTGCTAGGCCTTTTCTCATTGGAATGGCGAAGGATGAGGGGTGACTTGATCGAGGTTTATAAGATGATCAGAGGAATAGATAAAGTAGACAGTCAGAAACCTTTTCCCCGGGTACAACAGAGTGTTACAAGGGGACATAAATTTAAGGTGAACGGTGGAAGGTATGGGGGGGGGATGTCAGGGATAGGTTCTTTACCCAGAGAGTGGTGGGGGCATGGAATGCGCTGCCTGTGGGAGTGGCAGAGTCAGAATCATTGGTGACCTTTAAGTGGCAATTGGATAGGTATATGGATGGGTGCTTAAGGTAGGACAAATGTTCGCACAACATCGTGGGCCAAAGGGCCTGTTCTGTGCTGTATTGTTCTATGTTCTATGTTCTACTCCCTATTAACTCATCCAAAATGTTGACACCTTTAACACTGCAGCACTCTGAGTTCTTCAGCGGATTGCTAACCAAGTGTATGCATGAAATCCAAGGGTTTGATAAACATGCAATCTTTCTAAACTGGTGTCATCTGAATGAAAAGGTCCTCATATATATAGTTAAGGTTGATGAAAAGAAGTCTAATTCTGACAAGGACTTTCCTATTAAATTAAATGATAGAGTTATCTATAGTTTAATAATAACATTAAAATTATAATGCCGTTTTTGCACAATGTCTCCTCAAATGTAATCTCAGATAAATCACTGGAATTTAGAACATCTTAACTCAGCTGATCTGCAAATGTCCAAAATCATCCCAAGTCAGAATATAGAACAGGTTATCATTGGGTGTGGCAAGAATAGCAATGAAAACAAAACAAAACTCATTTAGAAGTCAGTTCAGAAAAACACAGTCTAACATTAACTTGAAACATATTTGAAGTATAATTACAACCACTTTAAGTAAAAGATTATTTATCTGTGATTCATCAAACCCTTGTAAACTTCATGGGAAACTGCTGCTGTTGATTCTCAGTAAATGCTACCAAAGAATACAAAATCTACAATATTCATGGTTTAATGGAAGATTATATTTCATGACTGAAGTTAAAACAAAACCTCACATTTGAATTCAGATGTACATTTGATTGTGACATTATCTATTGCTTTTTGTAGGAACCTGAAGCAACAAATTAGTTTTCTGGACCTCAGATTTATATCAATATTTAAAAGAAAAATAACAAGACATAGTTCTTACAAAGCCAAAAGCAAATTTTCATCAACACATTTTTATTAGGTGCTCAAGGACTCAAGTCTTCAACTTCTTGAGTTTATGCAGTCTGAGAAATATTCCAGCATTAGGAATTGAACTCCTTCCATGGCTCAGAGGCAATAATTTGTTACAAGAAAAAGGGTCATATGTCTGCGTTATCATTTTTAAGAATCGAAAAACTACATGAGAAGGCAGAATGTTTAAATATAGGCATAATTACTGCAATCATTTTTCTTTGGTTTCCTCCAGACAATCCCATCTCTTAGTGTTGGTAAAACCTGACAGTTGCATGACAAGGAATGTTTCCCTTTGTAAAAGCCAACTTCCTTTCTGTGTAGTTTTAGCCTAATTGAAATGTTTCCTATTGAGCTCAATCAAGACAGCAATTATCTAATTACTCACTTATGCTTTTTCAGCCAAAAAATGCGTAGTCAAGCATACTGGAAGCACCAGACAAAGGTTTTTTTTTATTGGCAGAGGTGGGGGGCAGGGGAAAGTGGCGTTGTTACTATTGATGTCTAAAAAACATTTGTCTGGTTCTGTGCTTATAGTTCTGAATATTTAGTTCAGGATCCTTTTCTTAATTGTACCAAAAAGAGCATTACGTTAAGATATGTATGGATTCCATATTTATGCAGACACAACCAAATAAGAAGAATGACTAAATAATCCTTTTCAAAAATTCATGAACAATAACTTAATCCGAGAGTTAAGATAAATAGTAAAGACAACTATGGTAGCATATGTTCTTCAGCGAAAATCCTAATCAACCTCCCACAAACATGTAATTACTTTCTGATGTGTACTAGTTATATGCTATAGTTGGGAAAACTGTGCTTCTGGTGGTTCTACTGTTATTAGAAAAAAACTGAAACAAATCCCCATCCCAAATTGATAGATTATAATCTCCAAATCATGTCAGTATTCCTAAATTGACAATTACATAATGTCTAAATATCTTATACAGATAAAACTGTGATTCTCCACAGTCCATTTTATGCAATCATGCATGTGAGCACTGAGACAGATTGATACTTTGATTTTTTAAAGATTAATGACAAATATTAGGTGACAAACAATACCACAGTGACAATTAACTTTGCGCTACAACACATATCAAGAGATAGCTTCATCTCATCATTCCTTGGTGGTGAGTACCCAGCTAAAGAACAAAAGAAATAACAGGAGTCAGTTGGCTGGATGGCTGGTTTGTGATGCAGAGTGACACCAACAAGTTCAATACCTGCACCAACTGAGATTACCATGAAGATCCTGCCTTCTCAGCTTCACCCTTTGCCTGTGGTGTGATGACCATCAGAATAAACTCACCACCAACTGTTTCTCTTTAGTGGAATAAAATTAGAAACAGTAGCAGAGAAGACCATATGGCCCATCAAGTCTGTTTGGCCATTCAATATGATCATATCTCAGCTCCACTTTCCATTACATTTCCCATATCATCATTGTGCCATTAAGGAAAAACATAGGAGTAAAGATAAAAGCTTCATGACAGCAAAACAGAGGTTAAAAACATATCCTTTAATAGCTCAATATCGAGTGTGCCACTGGAAAAGCACAGCAGGTCAGGCAGCATCCAAGGAGCAGGAGAATCGATGTTTTAGGCAAACACCCTCACCAGGAATGAGGCTTGTGAGCCAAGGGGGTGGTGAAATAAATGGGAGGGGGGTGGGGCTGAATGAAAGGTAGCTGAGAGTGCGATAAGTAAATGAAGGTGAGGATAATGGTGACAGGTCAGAGAGGAGGGTGGAGTGAATCGTTGGGACAGAAGATGAACAGGTAGGACAGGTCATAAGGGCGGTGCTGATTTGGAAGGTTAGACCTGGGATAAGGTGGACGAAGGGGAAATGGGGAAACTAGTGAAATCCACATTGACCCTTGCAGAAAGGATGTTTGGGGACTCGTTAACTGAGGTAGTATGGGCTGAAGTTAGAAACAGGAAAGGAGAAGTCACCCTGTTGGGAGTTTTCTATAGGCCTCCAAATAGTTCCAGAGATGTAGAGGAAAGGATAGCAAAGATGATTCTCGCCAGGGGTGAGAGAGACAGGGTAGTTATCATGGGGGACTTCAACTTTCCAAATATTGACTGGGAACACTATAGTACGAGTACTATAGATGGGTCAGTTTTTGTCCAGTGTGTGCAGGAGGGCTTCCTGATACAGTATGTAGACAGGCTAGCAAGGGGCTAAGCCACATTAGATTTGGTACTGGATAATGAGCCCGACCAGGTGTTAGACTTGGAAGTAGGTGAGCACTTTGGTGATAGCGATCACAATTCTGTTATGTTTACTTTAGTGATAGAAAGGGATAGGTGTATACCACTGGGCAGGAGTTACAGCTGGGGGAAAGGCAATTACAATGCAATTAGGCAAGATTTAGGAAGCATAGGATAGAGAAGGAAACTGCAGGGGATAGGCATATTAGAAATGTGGAGCCTATTCAAGGAAAAGCTACCGTGTGTCCTAGATAAGTATGTACCTGTCAGGCAGGGAGGAAGCTGTAGACCGCGGGAGCCGTGGTTTATGAAGGAAGTGGAATCTCTGGCCAAGAGGAAGAAGGCGGCTTATGTTAGGATGAGATGTGAAGGCTCAGTTAGGGCACTTGAGGGTTACAGGTAGCCAGGAAAGACCTAAAGAAAGAGCTCAAAAGAGCCAGGAGGAGACATGAGAAGTTGTTGGTGGATAGGATCAGGGTAAACCCTAAGACTTTCTATAAGTATTTAAGGAATAAAAGAATGACGAGAGTAAGATTAGGGCCAATCAGGGAGAGTAGTGGGAAGTTGTGAGTGGAGTAAGAGAAGATAGGGGAAGCACTAAATGAATACTTTTCAACAGTATTCACTCTAGAAAACGACAATGTTGTCGAGGAGATTACTGAGATACAGGCTACTAGACTAGGTGTGATTGAGGTTCACAAGGAAGAGGTATTAGAAATCCTGCAGAGTGTGAAAATAGATAAGTCTCCTGGGCAGGATGGGATTTATCCTAGGATCCTCTGGGAAGCCAGGGAGGAGATTGCCGAGCCTTTGGCATTGATCTTTAAATCGTCATTGTCTATAGGAATAGTGTCAGAAGACTGGAAGATAGCAAGTGTGGTTCCCCTGTTCAAGAAGGGGAGTAGAGACAATCCTGGTAATTATAGACCAGGGAGCCCCACTTTAGTTGTTGGTAAAGTGTTGGAAAAGGTTATGGGATAGGATTTATAATCATTTAGAAAAGAATAATTTGATTAGGGATAGTCAGCATGGTTTTGTGAAGGGTAGGTTTGTCTCACAAACCTTATCAAGTTCTTTGAGAAGGTGACCAAACAAGTAGATGAGAGTAAACCAGTTGATGTGGTGTATATGGATTTCAGCAAGGCGTTCGATAAGGTTCCCCACAGTACAAAATGTGGAGGAATGGGATTGTGGGAGATATAGCAGTTTGGATCAATAATTGGCTCGCTGAAAGAAGACAGAGGGTGGTGGTTGATGGGAAATGTTCATTCTGGAGTCCAGTTACCAGTGGTGTACCATAAGGGTCGGTGTTGGGTCTACTGCTGTTTTCAATTTTTATAAATGACCTGGATGAGGGCGTAGAAGGATGGGTTAGTAAATTTGCAGACGACACAAAGGTCAGCAGAGTTGTGGATAGTGACGAAGGATGTAGTAGGTTACAGAGAGACATAGATAAGCTGCAGAGCTGGGCTGAGAGGTGGCAAATGGAGTTTAATGCAGACAAGTGTGAGGTGATTCATTTTGGTCAGAGTAACTGAATGCAAAGTACTGGGCTAATGGTAAGATTCTTGGCAGTGTAGATGAGCAGAGAGATCTCGGTGTCCAGGTACACAGATCCTTGAAAGTCGCCACCCAGGTTGACAGGGTTGTTAAGAAAGCATACAGTGTTTTAGCTTTTACTAATTGAGGGATCGAGTTCCGGAACCATGAGGTAATGTTACAGCTGTACAAAACTCTAGTGCGGCTGCACTTGGAGTATTGTGTACATTTCTGGTCACCGCTTTATAAAAAGATGTGGAAGCTTTGGAAAGGGTGCAGAGGAGATTTACTAGGGTGTTGCCTGGTATGGAGGGAAGGTCTTACGAGGAAAGGCTGAGGGACTTGGGGCTGTTTTCATTAGAGAGAAGAAGGTTGAGAGGTGACTTAATAGAGACAAATAAGATAATCAGAGGGTTAGATAGGGTAGACAGAGAGAGCCTCTCTTCCAAGTATGGTGACGGCGAGCACGAGGGAGCATAGCTTTAAATTGAGGGGTGATAGATATAGGACAGATGTCAGAGGTAGTTTCTTTACTCAGAGAGTAGTAAAGGTATGGAATGCTTTGCCTGCAACGGTAGTAGATTTTCCAACTTTAAGTCGTCATTGGACAAGCATACGGACGTACATGGAATAGTGTAGGTTAGATGGGCTTCAGATTGGTATGACAGGTCGGCGCAACATCGAGGGCCGAAGGGCCTGTACTGCGCTGCAAAGTTCTATGTTCTATGATCCAGTGTGGGTGGAGGGTCCCAAGGCGGAAGATGAGGCGTTCTTCCTCCAGGCGTCAGGTGGTTAGAGTTTGGTGATGGAGGAGGCCCAGGACCTGTACGTCCTTGGCAGAGTGGGAGGGGGAGTCGAAGTGTTCGGCCATGGGGCAGTGGGGTTGGTTGGTGTGGGTGTCCCAGAAATGTTCTCTGAAGCATTCTGCAAGTAGGTATTCTGTCTCAAGCAGAGGATACAGTAAATGATGTGTGGAAGTGCAGGTATTGATGTGAAGGCTCCTTTGGGGCATTGGATAGAGGTGAGGGGGCAGGTGTGAGCGCAGGTTTTGCAATTCCTGTGGTGGCAGGGGATGGTGCCAAGGGGGTAGGGTCGGTTTAATAACTTTAAACATGACAAAGCTTGGTATGAAAGAGCCCTAGCAAAACAGAAGTCAATGGAAATCAGGGGGAAATACACTTCACTGATTGAATTATACTCTTCATAACAAAACATGCCTTTGGCTGTTGGAGATCAACCATCTCAGCTCCAGGACATCTCTGCAGGAGTTCCTCAGAGTAATGTCCTTGGCTCAATCACCTTCAGTTGCTGCATCAATGGCCTTCCCTCCGTCAAAAAGTTAGAAGTGGTGATGGGCAATTATGATTGCCCAATACCAAGCACCATTTGCAACTCCTCAGATACTGAAGCAGTCAGTGTTCAGTGACAAAATCCAAGCTTGAGCCGATACGTACTACGCAAGTGACACGCAAGCCATTAAAGTGCCAGGCAATGGTTGTCTCCAGCAAGCAAACTTCTAACCATATTTCCTTGATTTTCAATGACATTACTGTTGTTGAATCACCCAATTATTAACTTTTCATGAGTGACTATTGGCCAGAAACTGAATTGATCCAGCCATGTAAGTAACATAGTTACAGAACAGGTCAGAGTTTAAGAATTCTGCAGCGAGTAACTCACTTGTTGTTTCAGCAAAATCAGTCTATCACCCACCAGGCACAAATCTGCAGCGTGATGGAATACTCTCTACCCACCTGCATGGGTGCAGCTCAACATCATTGACGACAATCCAACTGACTTGACACCCCATCCATTGCTTTCAATTTTCAGTCCTCCACCATTGATACACAGTGGCAGCAATGTATACCATAAACAAGATGCACTGCAGATACTCACCAAGGCACCTTTGGCAGCAGCTTCCAAAGCTGAAATCTCCACCATCTGGAAGGACAACAGCACTGGATACATGGAATGTCACCACCTGCAAATTCCTCTCCAAGCCACACACCATCATAGCTTGAAGCTATAATATTGTTCCTTCATGATGGCTCAGTCAAAATCCTGGAACTCCCACCATAACATTGTGGATGTAGCTATGCACCAAGAACTGCAGTGATTCTAGACTGCAACTCACCACTACCTTCGCAATAAATTGTAGCCTAGCCTAGCCTTGCTTATGGTGCAAATAGAACATAAAAGGCCAGTGACGACGATGAACTAGTTGCCTATGAATAAATTAGGAATTATGGAGAAAGCAGTTGCAGGTTGGTTTAATACTTAGCCACTTTAAAAAAATAAGTTTTCAGTTTCTTTAGCATTCATTCATCTCAGATGTTTCAAAAACAAATGCTTTCATGAGAATTAAATTACAAACATTTTCAATAACAGACTGTAGTTATGATACATTTCCTGAGATTCAGCAATCTGTAATATAGTTTCATCTTAATTTGGATTTTTTTTAAACACATGTAGATACAGCTGGAATTGAGCAGCTTAGTACCAGTGAACAGCGCTGCAAAATCAATATAACTCATTTATATATACGTTATACATCAGTGGAAGAAATTGAACAATGCACCAACAATGAAAACAGAGGACCTTATTATTATGATTTGCCTTATTCTTTCTTCATCCAATAAAAGAAACTAAAATATTGATGTGTGTGATAATAGCAATATTTTGTAGTTAAGAAAGTAAGTCTTGATGTATTACATTTTTACCACAATATATTGAATGTGAAAGCTTATACGGAAATAATATGTTTAGTTCTGGGTAGCGTAATATAGAGCTAACTATGTTCATTTGTGCCAAGATCTGTAAATAGTTGACCATGACCTATTTCTGAATTAGAAAAAGAGTCAAAGTTGATCATTGCCCGTAAATAAGTCAATGAGATTGTGGTTGACTTTAATCTTTACACTGATAGTATAATTAATTAAATCTTTTAAAAACACACCTAAGCCTTAAAAACAGTCCTGTGAAACAATGATCTGGAAATTGAAAGGGACAGGTAGTTTATAACATTCTAATATTTCACTAAAATCACTGCGGCAGATCAATATTGGAGCTGTTATCAGTTTCAATTAGGCAACAGGCAAGCACACTGTAGTCGAGTCATTATAGATTTGATGCAAACTCTTGAGTGAAATGTTATCCCTTAGGCAAGGTATCTTAAGGCAGAAATTACTAATAACATGATTATAATGCTAACAATCTGCCAAGTTAAAACCATTAGTTTTAAGTCCCCATCACTTAACAGAATAACAAATTAAAAGCAGAAATACTTTTTCTCCTTCATGCATCTTAGCAATGATTCACGTGACATTAGCATAATACACATGGAAATCTTATGTACTATTTTGATAGGAAATGGCACGTTACATTATGTATCTCAGCAGTATTTGATTATTTGACTAGATCTAAGTCGGCAGTTATCCCGTACCAATATTGAAAACAACCTTACGAGTAATGGCCTGGAAATAAAAAGTGCTACAAAGACATATGAAGTTTCTGTTTTGCAATTACCAGGACCAACTGAGAAAGGCAGCAACAGTTTATACAATTTGAAGACAGGGTGTTGATTGGTGTAAAGGTGCAGTAGAAACTGTTAACTGTCTTAGTTAACTGGTTAAATTCAAACCAAGCAAAGTAGATCTGATTAGTGCAAGCATTTCCATAAGGATTCAGCAGCAAGTAACTTTCTCCATAGTCCTTCCCTCAGTAAATAATATGTAATCTGTGGACATAATCTTTTATGTTTTGAAAGAAGAGTGCCCTATGTATAAATAAATATTGCTTTTAGGGGCACAGGTGAATTAACTGCAAGCCTGATTCATTACGTAAACATTTTTTCTCGTGTATTTCTTAATAGGGCTAGAAATCTTTGGGAAATATTTTGCCATTGCAGAATATTTAATGCTGGACACTATGTTCTGAGTTTTGCAAGAAATGGCTTTTGGAACATGGTTTGCCTGCTGAGGATAGTCAAAGGGCTGTAGTGTTTGATATGGTTTACCAGTTGTTGGGATCGATGGCATACATTTGTCATCATTTCTGCACTGAAACTCATGCACCACATTGTTTAGTTCCCTCTTTTCAAGTTGTACAAATTGTTGCTTTCTTTCCAATATCTTTTTCATGCATTTCAGTCCTGATGAGCACAAAACAAAAATCTTCAACTTCATGTCTCATTTAAACAACATCTAAATTGGGTAAGAAAGAAATGTAGCAAGCAAATAGATGGAAGGGGTTTTTAAAACTCAGTCATGGGATATGGGTATCAATTGGCCAGTCAACATTTATTATTTATCCATAATTGCCCTTGAGAAGGTTATAGTGAGCTGCTGTTTGGAACTTTTGTAGACCATTAGATATATGAAGATCCATGATGCTGTTCGGAAAGGAATTACAAGATTTTGACTGACCTACAATAAAGCAGCAATGTAGTTCCAAATCAGGATGGTGTATGGCTTGGAGGGAACCTGCAACTATTGGTGATCCCAGAAATCAGCTTTCCTTGCCCTTCCTGGTGGTCAAGGTCACCGATTTGGAAGTTGCTGTTGAAGGAAGTTTGGTGCATTTCTATACTGCATCTTCCACATGGTCTACATTGTGCTACTATGTATCTTTAATGGGAGGAATATTCAAGGTGGTGGCAGAGGTGCCAGTTGTCTCCTGGCTCAAGTCAAGCTTCTTGAGTGACTTTGGAATTGCACTCATCCAAGGCCAACAAATCATTTGACTTTCATTTTGTTAAAACTTTTTGTCTTGCTCACAACAGTACATTTTAAAGACAGACTTGATTACAATGCTTAATGGTTTTAATGTTCATCATTTACTATATATTTTTGAATTTCTAATTTGTGGATGATTCAGCAATTCAAGCAAATACCTACGTTCAGTAGAACAACCAGTAAATAAAGTATTTAAATAAGCTACATGGAGGCCATTAGAACATAGGAAATTGACAGCCATTTGGCCCCTTAATCACAATTCAACTGGATCAAAGCTGACCTTCTATTTTGACACTATTTTTGTGCATAATTCCTTTATCCCTTCTTTATCAGTGTTATGTGGAAATCTATCAATTTCCTTTTTGAATATACTCAACGTCTGAAGTTCCACAGCTCTCCTCGAGTAGAGAATTTGAAAGATTCATCACCTCTGACTGAAGAAATTCATCCTCATCAAAATCCTGGATGGTTGAGCTTTTATTATGCGACTGTGTCCCTCTACATCAGAACACCCTACCCCCAACGAGTTACAGCAAATATCCTTCCTATATCTACCCTATTGCAACCTATAACAATTGTGTAAGCTTTCATGAGATCATCTTTTATTCCTATAAAAGCGAGAGAACTCAGATCTATTTTCCTCAAACTTCCTTCATTGGACAATCCTTCCATTGTAGTGATTAGACTGATGAATTATTGTTGTACTCAGTCTGTGGCAAATATATCATTCCTCGGCAAGACAACCAACTCTGTATATTATACTTCAGATGCCATCTCACCAAGCATCTATACAATGGTACTCAAATCCTCATGCAATACAAAACAACAAACAATTAATCTTTCTAGGATTGCTGAAAATAAACACATTTTACTAAAGTGTTTTATCTTACAATCATCAGGACCTTTACATGAACCAAAGTAAAGGGGATAATACTTTCATATTGGATAAGAAAAGTGTGCTGATGGTGATTGGTATGTAGACTCTGATTGGAAGAGGTTTCACCATGGAGAATTAACCAGTTAGATGATGACTGACAGTTGACCATCTTTACTGTTTAAGTTATGTTGACTCTGACATATCCAAGCATTAGCCTTAGGAATGCACCAGTGAATGGCTGTCACACATTTTGTTTTTTTGAAACTGGTGCATGTTCATTCTGCTTAAAAAAAAGCTTTGAGTATTGATATGTTGTTTAACATACATGCAAATACATTGACACTGCGAACATGACTGTAATATTTAAAATATGTTTTGCTTTCAATAATTCTCACATTGTGTAATGCAAAATGATTTTGTTTTTGTAATTTTACTGCAGCTGCTGTTATTCCTTAACCACTAAATTTAAGGGCAGCAAAGCCCCTTTGAACTTCAAGAATTCCTAAACTTTTGCCATTTAAGAAATACTCTGCCTTTTTTATCTTGTCAAATGGATTACATTTTTCCATGTATTTCATCTGCCATGTTCTTGCACACTATTTTCACATGCCAAAATCCCCTTAAAGTCTCTTTGCATTCTCTTCAAATTCTCACACCCACCTAGTTTTGTGTGTTCAATAAACTTGGAAATATTACATTTGGTCTCCATGGCCAAGTCATTGATACGGATTGAGAATAGGTGGGGCACAAGCTCTGATCATTGAGATACCCTGCTAGTCACACTCCATCAGCTTAAAAATGACCCATTTTATTTCTACTCTCTGTTTTTTGACCATTAACCAATTCTCAATTCATGTCAGTACACCATATCTAATTCCTCACTGTCTAATTTTGCTTCTGAACCTCTTGTGTGGGGCCTTATTGGAAGTCATCCACTCTAACTCCACTACACACATTGGCACATCCCCATCTATTCTGTTCACTGTCTGCTCAGAAAACATGATCTCGCTTTCATCGATGCATGTTGACTCAATCCTACTATTATTTTCTAAGTTTCCAATTATGGTGTGCTGTACTAGATTGTAACATTTTCATAATTATTGGCATCAGATTAACTTCTCTTATTTTCCTTTTTCTATCTCGTCTCTATCCTTAAACAGTGGCTCTAGATTTCCTACCATGTAACATGCAGGAACCATTCTAGAATCTACACAATTTTGGAAAATGACCACTAAAGGCATCTACCAACTCTATAGTACTTCTTTCAACACTGAGTTTAGATCATCAGGTCCAGGAAAATTAGCAACATTCAATCTAATTAATTTCTACAGTCCTATTTTCTGACTAACACGAATTTCTTTCAGTTCTGCATTTTCACTAGTTTATGGGGGATTTTTTGTTCATTCATCATTTGAAGACAGAGGCTGAGGACTGAATCTTATGTTCTTGGCTTGGTATGACTTGCATTAACTTTTTTGGAGACATTCATCACAGGCCCCAGCAAAATTTCTCTCATCTTTCCAAATGTAGCTCATTATTTACATAACCCACCCTATGATATCCCTCACATCAGATTCTATCTCTATCTTACCACGTGCTGTTCCCAGAATAACTCACTACTCAATGGATGTCTGCTGACCACCAGCATCCTTTACACTACAATCTTTAAAAGCACAAGATTGTGCATTGAGTCAAGCAGTGACAGTACGATGCTGTCTTGCACAGTACCTATCATTTCACCCAGACATAGAAGGCGGGGGAAATGGATGCCTCACTTCCAGACAGGGATTTGGAGGACCTGCTGTACAGGGTGGTGTAGAGATGACACTTCCGTCTTCCCCCTCGATCACCAGTGGAGGCCATCAAACCAGACCATTTCAGCCTAGGTTGCCACAACAATCTATAGGAATGCATAACAATATACAAAGAATGTCAATTACCTTTTTCACTTTGCCAGTGTAAATGTCACCACCTTTTCTGTGAAACTGCACACTCACTTCATCTCGGCTACTGTTGCGACCACACATAAAGGCTCATATTCTACCATGCTTACAACTACCCGCAACATAGAGTGATAGAGATGTACAGCATGGAAACAGGCCCTTCGGCATGGTGGCACAGTGGTTAGCACTGCTGCCTCACAGCGCCAGAGACCCAGGTTCAATTCCCGCCTCAGGTGACTGACTGTGTGGAGTTTGCACATTCTCCCCATGTCTGCGTGAGTGTCCTCCGGGTGCTCCGGTTTCCTCCCACAGTCCAAAAATGTGCAGGTTAGGTGAATTGGCCACACGAAATTGCCTGTAGCGTTAGGTGTAGGGGAATGGGTCTGGGTGGGTGCACTTCGGTGGGTCGGTGTGGACTTGTTGGGCTGAAGGGCCTGTTTCCACACTAAGTAATCTAATCTAATCTAATCTAAAACATCCATGCCGACCAGATATCCCAAACCAATCTCGTCCCACCTGCCAGCACCCGGCCCTTATCCCTCCAAACCCTTCCTATTTATATACCCATCCAAATGCCTCTTAAATGTTATAATTGTACCAGCCTCCACCACTTCCTCTGGCAGCTCATTCCATACACGTACCACCCTCTATGCGAAAAAGCTGCCCCTTAGGACTCTTTTATATCTTTCCCCTCTCATCCTAAACCTATGCCCTCCAGTTCTGGACTCCACCACCCCAGGGAAAAGACTTTGTCCATTTACCCTATCCATGCCCCTCATAATTTTGTAAACCTCTATAAGGTCACCCCTCAGCCTCCGATGCTCCAGGGAAAACAGGCCCAGCCTGTTCAGCCTCTCCCTATACCTCAAATCCTCCAACTCTGACAACATCCTTGTAAATCTTTTTTAAACCCTTTCAAGTTTCACAACATCTTTCCGATAGAAAGGAGGCCAGAATTGCACACAATATTCCAACAGTGGCCTAACCAATGTCCTGTACAGCCGCAACATGACCTCCCAACTCCTGTACTCAATACTCTGACCAATAAAAGAAAGCATACAAAACGCCTTCTTCACCATCCTACCTACCTGCAACTCCACTTTCAAGGAGCTATGAACCTCCACTCCAAGGTGTCTTTGTTCAGCAACACTCCCTAGGACCTTACCATTAAGTGTATAAGTCTTGCTACAATTTGCTTTCCCAAAATGCAGCATCTCACATTTATCTGAATTAAACTCCATCTGCCACTTCTCAGCCCATTGGCCCATCTTGTAAAGATCCTGATGTAATCTGAGGTAACCCTCTTCACTGTCCACTACACCTTCAATTTTGGTATCATCTGCAAACTTACTAACTGTACCTCTTATGCTGGCATCCAAATCATTTATGTAAATGACAAAAAGTATAGGACCCATTACCAATCCTTGTGGCACTCCACTGGTCACAGGCCTCCAGTCTGAAAAACATCTTCATTCGTTTTCTGTCATGCACACAAACACACTCATGCCCACCTCTAATTCTGCATGCCCTGTGTGATGCATCGGGAGACCTCCACATTTGCGCCAAAATGAACAGCTGTGCCACCCACAGCTTTAATACTTGCCTTTCTCTCATTTCAGGAGAGAAATATCTCAAAGATACAGAAGAATAAAGATGGGTGTTGGACTTTCTGACTTTCAGTTTCTCGTCCATAATGAGGAGAGGACTCTGGGCTGAAGCTTAAATTTTTTTTGACTGTCCCAATTGTGTTGATTTTTGGAGGGTTTTTCACTGTGGGTCTTGTAGGTTCTCAGGCTGTATCTTTCTAAATCTGTCTCATTAACTATGCACCACATCCCATAGCATCTCTGACATCTAATTCCCAGATCAACTTGTCACTAAGTGGACATCTGCTGAAAGATGGTCATCCCCATGCACCATCTTAAAAGGCTGCTGTGCATTCGAAGAAGCACTGACATTTCAAAGCTGCCAAAAACATTTCCACCAGATGTCGGAGAAGGGAAGATGGCATCACAGTTCACAGTCCTACTCAAAGGATAAGTGCAAAGGAGAGGAGTCATCTTCCTGAAGGACTGGCAGCGAAGGTCACGATACCAGACTCCAGCAACCTGTTCAGAGGTCACCAACTGGGTCATTGCATGACTAGTGTGCGGAGGAATTGCCATCAGTGCTGTAAGAAGGTCAGTGATCTTCTCCACTCTGCTAGGATAAATGCCACACTCTTCCCTCTGCTATCGCATATTCAATCTCTCTGCACTGCTTCACCCACCTTCCACCAAGGTTCATGGTCTGCCACTCTCACTGTTGCCTGCAACATCCTCCTTCACTCATACTCATCCCCTATAACCTCCCACAGTTCTAATCATACTTACATTATGCACAGTTGCTCAATCCCTCAGGATACCCCACCAACTTTTGACCAACTGCAAACAGCAATGTCATCCACTTTCATTTCATTCAACACTTCCCCTTCTCTTATTACAAGAGAAGACAGATCATACAAGCTGAAGAGGTGCCTGACATTTGGCTCCTCACCCTTTATGAGGAAAGAATCATACTCTTACAGAAGACCATGAACACTCCAACGAAGCTGCTGAGGCATCCATGCCCCTCCCTCTCCCCTCTCTCCAACACAATGCAAGTACTACTCTTTCCACTGAAATTCTCATACAAACATTGCTATCAGGATTATTTATTGCACACTACTTCTAATCAATAGCCTCAATGTCTTCCCTCTCTTTCATTTTGTAGTACCATCAGCATCTCCACCAGTGCTGTGGAGAAATGGCCCAGAAGCCAATCCTTGATCCTTGAGCATGACAGCATCAAGGACTTGGAGGAAATATCAGAAATGCCTCCTGCATTTCCCATGCTCCAGTCAAGAAACACCCCAGGTCACTGCCACATATCAGGCAGTTGCTCAGCCCCAGGCAAAAGAGACCCTGTCATGTCGGCAAACAGGGGCTTCAACCACGTGCACAGGGAGGAACAGGAGCTGCATGTAGGTACATGAGACACAATGGTTATTGTTGTCCAAAGCTGCAACCTACGCACTATGTCGTGCGACCATCTGGCTGCCTCCATGGAGAGCCAGATACAGTGTTCTTGGGGTCTGCTTGAGAGTTGTGCATACCTGCACTCAAACATCCTTCAGGTCCAAAGGTATGGTGACTGTAGCAGAGGAAACTGGTGAGCACTCCAGGTGTCTCTTTCTCACAAGCAGACAGGGTATCAAGCCAGAAAATGAAGCACACACAGACTGCTCATCATTCTCCACTCTGGACACTTCAGAGATGGTCAGGATCTGCCACCCTTGGAAGTTCCAATCATCAGGTCACTACTATTTTTGCCAACATTATAAGCCTCTTCCTTTGATCAAATATAATCTTTATCTTCTCTTGTTAAGGATTGTATCACTTTTCCTGCTGCATTTTAGTGTTTTAAAGGAATTTGAATTTGTTGTAAGGCATGTATTAATTGCTTGAATGCTTGCCATTGCTTACCTACTGTCATAACTTTTCAGGTACTTTTGTGATCCACCATAACCATATTTTTGAATACAACTTGAAGCAAATGTGAGAAATGCAGAAGACAACATCATGGGAAAAATGTGTAACTTTAGTACTGACCTCATTTAAATATTTGGCTGCAGCTCATCATTTAGGGAGGCTAAGAAAACATTTAAGTTACAAAAGTAAAGTTGGTTGAGAAGTTGAACTGACCGACAGATCAGAGGTTTTCAACAGTTGCAAATTTGGAAGCTCCTGTTTTTTTCTGAAGTTTGTAGATAGTACACACTGTTGATATGGTGGACGCAGTAAACATTTTAGATAGTGGATGGATTGCTCATGAAGTGGGTTGCTTTGTCTTGGAATGGTGTCAAACTTCTTGAATGTTGTTATTGCTGTACTCCTTCAGGCAAGTGGATAGTGTTCCATCATATATGTAATTATACCTGACTAATGGTGGACAGGCTCTGGAGGGGTCAGCAGGGGCAGATCTCCTGACCTTTGACCCGTTCTTTAGCCACTGTATTTAAATGGTAGATCTCGTTCGGTTTCTCCAGGATGTCGAAGCAGTAATGATAATGTCATTGGATGTCAAGGGGAATTGGTCAATGCCTGGTATTTGTGTGGTATAAATGGTACATTTATCATTCCAGGACTTTTAGATTTTGAACGTGGAATGCTTCAGTATAGTGGAATTGTGAATGGTGCTGAACACTGTTCAATTATTGCCAAACATCCTCACTTCTGCCCTTACTAACAAGGGAACATCATTGGTGAAGTAGCTGAAGATTGTTCGGTCTAGAGTGCTGCTCTCAGAAATTCCAGAAACAATTTCCAAAGAATTAGATAATGCACATCCAACAATCATAACATCTTCCTTTAGCCAGGTATGACTCCAACCAGGGCAAAGATTTCTTCCAATTCCCCATTAACTTCAATTTAGCAAGAACTGCTTGATCCATTCAGCCAATTGCTGAAGTTATGTCAAGGACAACTGCTCTCATATCATTAGAGCGAGTTGTGAAGAGGATGTAAGTAGTTTGCAAAGGGATTTAGATAGGTTAAGTGATTGGGACAAAATTGGCAGGAGTATAAATGTGGACAAATGTGAACTTGTCTATTTGGCAGGAAAACTAGTAAAGTAGCACATAATTTCAACTACAGATATTGCAGTACTCTGCCATACAGAGGCATGTGAGAGTGCCCTTTTACATGAATCCCAAAGGTTGCTTTACTGGTACAGCAAGTGTTAGGAAGATAAATACAATGTTGCCATTTATTGCAAGAAGGTTGGAATATAAAAGTAGGGAAGCTTTGCTCAAGTTGCACAAGGCATTGCTGAAACTACAACTAGAGTACAGTGTACAGTTTTCATCGCCGTATTTCAGAAAGGACCCAACTACATTAGAAACAGTTCAGAGAAGGTTCACTTGAATGATTTGTGGAATGAAAGACTTGACTTATGTGCAAAGTTTAAACAAATTGTTTCTGTATCTATTGGAGTTTAGAAGAATGAAAGGTGACTGATGAAAGACATATGATCTTGAGGTTAGTGAAAAGTTTGGATTCTGAAAGGATCTTTCCCCTTGTAGAGGAGATTAGAACTAAGGGAAACAGTTTAGAAAATAAGGCGTTTCCCATTTAACGTGGAGATGAAGAGAAATATTTTTTTCAGGAGACTGAGAGTATGTAGTAATCTCATTCTCAAGTAGCTATGAAACCCAGGGACATTGAATATTCTTAAGGCTAAACCAGACAGATTATTGATTGTCGAGGTAGTCAAAGGATATAGGGGTAGCCAGGACAGTGGGTTGATGTCACAATCAAATCATAAACTCATGTCATGCTTATCATGTGATGTAATAACTTGCACCTTCACAAATCTTAGTCACATAACATGAAAACAAACTCAAGACTGGATAGTTGAATTAATGATATTGGAAAAATCCCAGTGAACAATTGGAGAAAAAAAAACATAATTTTACAAACGAACGAAGGTTCTTTTTCGGATTGGCAGCCGGTGACCAGTGGTATCCCAGAGGGTTCAGTGTTGGGGCCGCAGCATTTCACTTTATATATTAATGATCTGGTCGATGGGGCCATTCTGGCGAAGTTTGCCAATGATACAAAGTTAGATGGACAGGCAGGTAGTTCTAAGGAGGTGTGGAGGCTACAGAAAGATTTAGACAGTTTAGGAGAATGAATTTCATCAGCCATTTCTTGAATCAATGTGAACAAATGCAAGGGCTTGCACTTTGGAAAAAAAAGAACACAGGCATGGGCTATTTTACAAATGGTGAGAAAATTCATAAAGCCAAAGTACAAAGGGATCTGGGAATGCTAGTACAGGATACTCTAAAGGTTGACTTCAGGTCGAGTCTGTGGTTATGAAAGCAAGAGTAATGTTGGCATTTACCTCAAAAGGGTTGGAATGTAAAAGCAGTGATGTGCTACTGAGACTTTATAAAGCTCTGGTTAGTCCCTGTTTAGAATACTGTGTCCTGTTTTGGGTCCCACACCTCAGGAAGGACATACTAGCACTGGAGCGTGTCCAGCGGAGATTCACACGGCTGATCCCTGGAATGGTAGGCCTAACATATGATAAATTGCTGAGGATCCTGGGATTGTATTCATTAGAGTTTAGAAGGTTGAGGGGAGATCTAATAGAAATTTATAAGTTAATGAATGGCTTAGAAAGGGTGGACGTTGGGAAATTATTTCCGTCAGGCAGGGATACTAGGACTAGTGGGCACAGCCTTACAATTACAGGGGGTCAATTTAGAGCAGAAATGAGGAAACATTTCTTCAGCTAGAGAGTAGTGGGCCTGTGGAATTCATTGCCATGCAGCGCAGTGGAGGCCAGGACGTTAAAGGTCTTCAAGGCAGACATTGATAAATTCTTAATCTCACAAGGAATTAAGGGATACAGGGAGAGTGCGGGTAAGTGGTATTGAAATGCCCATCAGCCATGATTGAATGACGGAGTGGACTCAATGGGCTGAATGGCCTTACTTCCACTCCTATTTCTTATGATCTCATGGTCTTATTTTGTGCTCAGCAAAGCAAATAAGAAGCACAAAAGCAACTTAGTCTTCTATGTATAATCATTGCAACCAAAAACTGCTTATATACTTCACTCGTTAGAACACATATTAAAGTAGATTGAATGATGGAACAGGAAACTCTGGATTTACATTCATCATTTCTAAACTTGTTAATGGTGTTATATTAAGAATACAATACCTTAATAAGGCAGATTCTTTACAAAATATATGTCTTGATTCGTCTTGAACACCTTTTAATGGAGTTCTCCTTAAATGAGCTTCATCTTGCATCATCATTACTAATTATTGCTATTACATTGCAGTTCCACTTCATGCATTAGAAAGTTACATTTTAGACAGTAAATGAGAGAATCAGAATTGGGCTAAGAAGAAAGTTAAGAAATAATTCAGATTACTGAGCAACATACACAGTTATATCTGTAATTTAATATAACAGTAAAATTATTTTTATCCAATTAGATTAAATTAAATATCTATTTTACATACATCACTTCGTTGTCAACTAGGTCAACAAAATAATTTATTCTTGTTTATTCAGTTAGTTTTTTCAGTCAATATGAATATCAAACAGTCATTTCAAAAGAAACACAGATCAACTTGGGCTGATTTACCCTCAAATGAAAAAGTTTGGAAGTCAAATTAACATAAAAGACAATCATTTGTTGTCTTGACTGCTTGATTTAGGAGGAAAAGCAGACTACTTCTTAGTGGTAACCATAGGTTAAATAAAAGGAGGAAGTACTAGTTAATTGGGTTTGGTCTAAATAAATGTTTCTGCGTACAAATCTAAAGCATATTATTTGGATTCCGGTTTAAGTTTCTGTATTTCCTGAACCCAGACGTTTCCTATGGTCATCTATTTTTGGTAACCACTAAATGATCAGTGGAAGAAATTATTCAATGTGAATGCTTGTAATCACTTTAACCATCATTTATGTATCACTCTGCATTCTTTTTTAAAAATTGTATTAAGTGCTTGTCTATGAATAGTTCTTGAATTCGGTAATTCAACAGTAAAATGAAATTGAAGAATATTTAATAAAGACAGTCAAAAACAGACTGGGTGACCAGAATGAGGGACCTCCATTTAGTTTACAAACGCAGCAGCAAGCTTCTGTCTATTTCATTGACCACTTAGCTGTCAATCTGGCATCTCCATCCTCAACCTCCTAATAGTATTCCAACAAAGTTGAAATGTGACCTCAAGGAACAGAACCTCATCTTCTACATTATGCACTTTACTGCCTTTCAGAATAGGAAAGTTTAACAAATTCATATCACAATCTCTGCCCCCATTTCATTTCCTTTATTGGGTTATTTTTGTGACTTTTTTTTCAGTTCTATTTCTATTTTGCTTTCAACTGATAGCTGTGTGTGATCTTGCCATTCACAACATCTCCACCGTATCTTTTGCACCTTTAAATGTCCCTTACCATTTTCTTGTCTTCGGTCCAAGAATCATTTTGCCAATTAATCTATCCTGTCTTTCTTTTTCTCACCCATCCTTTTCTCACTTATTGAAAACCTAGATTTCTTACTTTTCTCAATTCAGAACTTTCAGTTAATTCCATTTCTCTTTACACTTATGCAGCAAAACCTGCCATTTGAGCATTTTCTATTTTTAATTCATCCACCAAATTTTAACTTTATATTGTTCTATATTGGGCTATGATGATAAAGTGAGGAAAATGGCTGAGTTTTGGATTGATCTAACAAAGGCTCAGCATAGACACAATTGGCAAGCAGCTTTCTATGGTTTAGTTTTTCAAAGGAACCAAAATTAACAATTGTATACATCATAACAGTTCTGATATGTGTATAAGGACCAGGTGACTAGAGATAGATTGGTTATCCTCTTTTCTCACAACTATGTTCTGTGCTCTCTGCTCAAATCCAAACTCAAATATTCACACTAAAAGACTGCATTAACGGACCCCTCATTATTTGGATTGTATGTTCTAAAAGACAGCCGATGTGCTCATATTTGGCCCAGATTCTTCTTAGCCACTGAGATAGTCAAGGCAAGTAATGTTTAATGATCCAATAATTAACTCCTGAATGGTCCATTCTCCACCTTGGTGAGACAGGAAGGAGCTATACACACCTCCGGGTGGCTGTCTTGTGCTGTAATTTAACTGTGGATGATCATATTCTACCATACTAGGTTATGGCCTTGAGCCACATGTCAATGATCATCTGGTCTTTTTCTTCTAGTGGTCCCAGGGGTGTCTTCTCTTCTCGGTGATTGGTCTCGAGTTACTGCTCCTGAGGGTGGTGCCGCGGTGATTCTTATACTTCAAAGATTTCGCACCCTTTTATGAGGGTCTTTGATGTCCACCAATAGATTGATCAGGGCTCGATCACACTGATCGATCCGTCCCAACCAGGCATTAGTATGCCGATGGCAAGGTGGCCGTTGGGCATCCACTCCTAGAGGTGTTGGGAGCACGCAGGTCAGGTAGCCTTCTCCAAATTAAGGGATGAGGTGTTCCCGTGTCTGGTAAACAACTCGATGCTTCCAATTGTCCTGAGGATAGCATTCAGGTCAATTCCATTCAATCCAACTTCAAGTTTATATTGTATTGTCTGCAGCTGCTAAGTCAATTGCATACTATCTGTTGTAGTTGCAGCCTGTCTGGATTCTGCAGCTTGTTTATTTCAGAGTCTTTGAGTACACAGTCACTTTGGCTGAGGGTTGCCTCAATTTTATCTCAGTTCCTTTTTTCAGAAATCCATAATTTTGAGCGGCCTGTCCAGTCACAGCAGGACATTGAAGGGACAAATAAGTAAAGCATGTGTTTACAAACTCCAGTTACATTTCATCTATAAATATTTCTCTGCACATATACAATGCATGCAGAGTGAATGTGTTGATGGGTCAACTGCTATTTAAAGGCAGATTGCACCATTCTATTGGTGCCAGCTAAACTAACATGGTAATCTCAGTGATACAGATGTTAGTAGAAATAACTTAAAAGGAGGGAAATGCTGGCCAAAAGCATCCCTTTATTTGGAACCTCCAAGGGTACTGAGAAAAAAGAACATGTCATGAATGATTGTAATGAAAAGTGGAATGGTCAAGGAGTGTTTTGGATTATATGGGGGTTGGAACACAGCAGGGACTCCCTTTTAAATGTAAATTGTTGATCATTCAGCTCAAGTGGCACCTTTGGTAGTTGATGCCCATGCTTCAACCAGGGACATGGTGGTGCAGATGAGAGGGCAGCTGGACATCTGATTTTACAGTTTACAGTGGTCTGGGGGCCCATCCAGGATAGTCTAGACAGAGCGCCACACCATTTTACCATACTGTATTCTGTATAGTGACAAAAGGCAACAAGGCAATGTGACAATGACAAGATGCAGGTTACCACTAGGCATTGGGAAGAATATTGAGAACTCAAGAGAAGGTTCTCAGATGGGATGTATATAAGAACAAGAAAATTATGTGGTTAAACAGCAACAAGGGTTAGAGAATGGAGTTGCACATGTGAGGGTGAATCAGCCATGTGCACTGTGTGCCTTGGGCAATATGGCTTTATCTGCTGTGCCATTACACTGCCTGTGTGAGGCAGTACCAAATTTACAACACTTGTTGGGGTGAACAACAAAATACTCATGGTGCAGCGATGTTCCCCTTGTTCCACAGCATCCTCAGAAACTCCGTAAATAATGGGTTGCTTTTTCCCAGCATTTGCCTACTTTTCAGCTCTGCATCACAAATAAGAATGCTAATTTACCCAGCACCCAATGGCACAAAAGCATATTTTTTCTGCATGCACTGCATACAAAGTAGCTGGAGTTTGTAAATCCAGGTGTTTGCCCCTTTAGTATCTTCACGTCCAAAGATCTGAATTAATGGGTAAACAATGGCCTCTCAAAGATGACACGTGAACAAGGAATGCCAATCTTTTGATGTACATCTGAGTGGCAAGTTGTTTTGGGAACGATGTATGCTAAGATGGGAATAGAATTGGATGTTATGAACACACGGGGTGGGGTAAAATATGGTGAGAAATCTTGATAGACTGCATAGCAAGAATCCATCCAAAACACTTGGCATAACTCAGATTGAGCAAAAAATACACAAGAGTCAGCCCATTGTCTTTGTTGTAGTCTCTATCAATTTTGTGCTTCCAGGGGAAATGTGTACACAAGTCAGAACACAATGTAAAGTAGCCATTCATAAACAGAGGTAATATTCATATGATAAATCTTTAAAATTACATCTCTATATGGACTCATGTTCATAGGGTGGATATTTGTAATTTGGTGAGCCCTTGTAATATAATTTTTACTGGAAGAAAGCATTGATACCTAGAATGTGAAATTCACTAGTTAGATATGATCATCATATCTAAAGGTTTAGAACCCAATTTTGCAATATACTAAGAAAAATAATGGGTACACCTGATTTCTAAATAGGGATTTTGTACACAGAAATAATAAAAAAGATAAATGAATCATACCATACCAGTAATAATGGTTCTTCAATTAAGAAACTTTTTCCTTTAGCAGAGGGATCAATAACCAGAGGGCATAGATTTAAAAGAAAGGATGGGAGATTTATAGGCATTTAAGGAAGAATTATTTGATCCAGAGGGTGGTGAGTAACTGAAAATAGGGCTACAGTAAACAGTTATAGAGTCATAGAGATGTACAGCACAGAAACAGACCCTTCTGTTCAACTTGTAAGATGCCGACAAGACATCCCAACCCAATCTAGTGCCACCTACCAGCACCTGACCCATATCCCTCCAAATCCTTCCTAATCATATACCCATCCTTTTAAATGTAGCAATTGTACCAGCCTCCACCACTTCCTCTGGCAACTCATTCCATGCATGTACCACCCTCTGCGTGAAAAAGTTGCCCTTTAGGTTTCTTTTATATCTTTCCCCTCTCACCCTAAACCAATGCCCTCTAGTTCTGGACTCCCCCACCCCCGGGAAAAGACTTTGTCTATTTATCCTATCTATGCCTCTCATGATTTTATAAACCTCCATAAGGTCACCCCTCAGCCTCCGATGCTCCAGGGAAAACAGTCCCAGCCTATTCAGCCTCTCCCTATAGCTCAAATCTTCCCACCCTGGCAACATCCTTGTAAATCTTTTCTGAACCCTTTCAAGTTTCACAATATCTTTCCGATAGGAAGGGGACCAGAATTGCATGCAATATTCCAACAGTGGTCTAACTAATGTCCTGTACAGATAGGTGCTTCCTGACCAGTATGGACACAACGAGCATCTTTCCATGCTGCAGAACTCTATAATCTATGATGTGTGTACAACTGCATCAATGTAAGCATCTGGCAGTCTGTTTACGGGCTGTTGGTTTAGTTGCTTAATGTTTGGAGCAGAAAAAGGGAGAAGAGAATCCAGAGATTTTGACATACATTGTAGCCATAACTTCAGGGAGTGCATCAACAACTTCAAAATTAACGCAGCACATGATCTTATATGTTTTGTGTGGATTGGTCAGGGACAGTGCATTTGTCCATCGAATTGAGAAGGTAATAGAAACTCCTACTTCTGGGAACATTCACATCCACAGGACCTCAGAAATTTGCCATTATTTTCAGTATCAATGAATCCAAGAAAACGAGAAGTAACAAGATGGTGGTGGGAGTACGGGTCAAGTTTTAATGGCCTGGGCAGTAACAATTTAAGGACAGCACTTGGAAACAAGTTTGGGAAACATCCCCATCAGTTCAAAATGGTCATACTTTTAGAATGAAGGTGAGGATGATTCATGGAAAGTGTTTTTCACAGCTCTCATGTGTCCGATGGATTGATACATTGTTACTGCCTGACACCTGGCTGAAGGGTATCAGGTACCTGGGTATACATGTGCATGACAATGACTTCCCAATTCTTTATATGAATATTAAAAATATAACATTATCAACTTACAAAGGGGCCACGACAGCATCATTGCTTTAAACATTCTGCGGGGCCCAGAAATCAGACTGTCATAACCAAGCACCATTCTGCAGCAGTTTAGAGCTTTCAGGCAGAGGTGGATATCAAAATGTGTCATTGCACAATCACTAGTCTTTGCAATAAAAATTAATAAACCTCCCCTTGGTTTTGCAAATTGTGGCAGTAAAGACAAAGGTGATCATGAACAGCTCCCTCTCAATAACTTCCCAGCATGTCTCTCAGAACATCTAGTGGGTTCAATAACAGCATGCCCAGAAGCAGTAGGAATCCAACTGTGGAAATTTACAAGGTTGCAAGAGACAGCGTGTGGAATCCTTGCTATGCAAGGAGCTCAAAAATAAATCACAGGGGCTTCATAGCAGAAGGCCGAAGCTGTGACTCATTTGAGGACGTAAATAGACTGGGAATCACTTACTTGCAAGAGAGATCTGGAGACTGACATCCAACTAATGTTTGCCTTGATTCAATGCCAAGTGCTTCCTTCTCTTAAAGGTGCTGCTTTTGTACCTGTTGATGGCCAGGCATTGTCCACAATGTGAAGCTACCTGATAACCCTCCATACCGACCACAATGATTGGACATCCCAACACTGGAGCCCATTCACAAACGAACAAAGCACTTGAATGCAGTTTCTTAATGGCTGCCTCCAGGAAGCCTGTCTTTGTTATTCCACCATAACTATTTGCAGGTTTCTGATTAAGAGCACATCCTGTCATCAGTATTGCAACCACCCTGGAAAATTAATCCCTGGTTACTAAAAATGAAGCTGACTGTCAAATTAGTGTGGTCATTTTATGGAGCATTCCAATCACGATGCAGCTCTCCATGACAGTATTGATAAAAACTTTGTTCAGCATCAATAACACTGCCAGCTCTACCAATCATCATGGAACTAATTACTTGCATCAAACTTTTTTTTAAAAACATCAGCATCTAACAACTGAATCTATGATTGTTTCCTGATAAATAAAACAAGGTTTCATTTTCTGTTCTTTTAATGTCTACTGTCACTTTGTTTCCTTCTTCCTCATACAATAAATACTCTCTGAACCAAAGAGTACAAATACCATTTTGCAATGTAATTTGCTGCATATAACTCAGCAGGACCCCACAGACACGAAATTGGAGGAAGAACAATTTTGACAGCATTAGGCAAAAAATTTTCAAAAGTCGATGGGGGTGTTGTTTGCGGATGTTTACAGGTAAAGTGATATGGCAAGCCTTCAAAAATGAGAGAATGAGTGTCAGGGACAGTATGTATCTGTTAAGGTGAAGGGCAAGGCTAGTACATGTAGGGAATGCTGGATGACAGCAGAAATTGAAGTTTTGGTCAAAAAAAAGAAGGAAGCATATGTCAGGTATAGACAGCAGAGATCAAGTAAATCCTTAGAATTGTGCAAAGGCAGAAGGAGTATACTTAAGAGGGAAATCAGGAGGGCAATAAGGAAATATCAGATGGCTTTAGCAAATAGGATTAAGGAGAATCCAAATGGATTTTATAAATACATTAAGGACAAAAGGGTAACCAGTGAGAGAATAAGGCCCCTTAAAGATCAGCAAGGCAGCTTATGTGTGGAACCACAGGAGATAGGGGAAATACTAAACAAGCATTTTGCATCAGTGTTTATTGTGGAGAAGGGTATGGAAGTTATAGAACACGGGCAAATAAATAGTGACAACTTGAAAAATGTCCATATTACAGAGGAGGTGGTGATAGATGTCTTAAAACACAAAGGTGAATAAGTCCTGGGGATGTGATCAAATGTACCCTCAAACTCTGTGGGAAGCTATGGAAGTGATTGCTGGGCTCCTTTCTCAGATATTTATATCATTGATAGCCACAGGTGAGGTGCCCAAAGACTGGAGGTTGGCTAACGTGGTGCCACTATCTAAGAAAGGTGGCAAGGAAAAGCTAGGAAACTATAGAGCAGTGAGCCTTACATTGAGAATCCTGAGGGACAGGAATTACATGTATTTGAAAGACAAGGACTAATTAGGGATAGTCAACATGGCTTTGTGTAGGAAGTGACGTCTCACTAATTTGATTGAAATTTGTGAAGAAGTAATGAAGACAACTGATGAGGCCAGAGTGGTGGACATGATCTATGTGGACTTCAATAAGGTGTTCAACAATGTTCCTCATGGTAGACTGGTCAGCAAGGTTAGATCACATGGAATACAGGGAGAACTAGTCATATGCATATAGAACTGGCTCAAAAATAGAAGACAGAGGATGGTGGTGGGTTGCTTTCCAGACTGGAGGCCTGTGACCAGTGGGTTTCCACAAAGATTGGTGCTGGGTCCATTGCATTTTTGTCATTTATATAAATGATTTGGGATTGAGCACAAGAGGTATAATTAGTAATTTTGCAGATGACATCAAAATTTGATGTGTAATGGATAGTGAACAAGGTTGTCTCAGATTACAATGGCATCTTGGTCAGATGGATTAATAGGCCAAGGAGTGGCAGATGGAGTTTAATTTATATAAATGTGGGGTGCTGCATTTTGGAAAGGCAAATCAGGGCAGGACTTATACACTTAATGGTAAGGTCCTGGGGAGTGTTACTGAACAAAGAGACATTGGAGTGCAAGGTTCATAGTTCTTTGAAATTAGAGTTGCAGGTAGGTAGGATAGTGAAGAAGGAGAAAGTGGCCTCATTTCTGATGAAGGTCTTTTGCTCAAAACATTGACTCTCCTGCTCCTCGGATGTTGCGTGACCTACTGTGCTTTTCCAGTACCACACTCTTGACTAGTGAAGGTGGTGTTTGGTATGCTTGCCTTTATTGGTCAGTGCATTGAGTATAGGAGTTGGGAGATCATGTTGCGGCTGTACAGAATGTTGGTTAGGCCACTGTTGAATTTTGCTTATAATTCTGGTCTGTTTCCTATTCAGAAGGACGCTGTGAAACTTGCAAGGGTTCAGAAAAGATTTACAAGGATGTTGCCAGGGTTGGAGGATTTGAGATTGGGAGAGGCTGAACAGGATGGGGCTATTTTCCCTGGAACGCAGAGGCTCCAATTATAGACGTTTATAAAATCATGAGGGACATGGAGTCGATAAATAGACAAGGATTTTTTTCCTGGAATAGGAGAGTCCAGAACCAGAGGGCATAGGTTTTGGTGAGAGGGGAATTATATAAAAGGGACCTAAGCGGCAACTTTTTCAGGCAGAGGATGGTGTGTTTATGGAATGGAGAGGAAGTGGTGGAGGCTCGTACAACTGCAACATTTAAACGGCATCTGGATGAGTATATGAATAGGAAAGGTTTATTAGAGGCATATGGGCCAAATGCTGGCAAATGGGACTAGATTTATCAAGGATATCTGGTCGGCATGGACGAATTGAACTGAAGGGTCTGTTTTCATGCTGTACAGCTGTGAGACTCTATAACTCAATAACAGCTTGATGTGGAATAAAAAAAAAACGGATAAAACAAGTAATAGTGTGAATAATCATATGTTTTCTTTCTCTCCACTTCTCTCTTTGACATATTAAATTTAGTTAGGGGATTGATCAAACCATCGCCAGTTTAGATCAGAGTGGTGCTGGAAAAGCACAGCAGGTCAGGCAGCATCCGAGGAGCAGGAAAATCAACGTTTCAGGAATAAGCCCTTCATCAAGAATGGAAGCCAGGAGCCTCCAGGGTGGAGAGATAAATAGGAGTTGTGGGGGGGGGGGGGGGGGGGGGGAAGAGATGCTGGGGAGGCTGGGGAGAAGGTAGCATAGGTGAATGGGGATGGGAATGGCGGTGATAGGTCAGAGGGGAGGGTGCAGCAGAAAGGTGGGAAGGGAGATTGGCAGGTAGGACAGGTCATGGGGCCAGTGCTGAGCTGGAAGGTTGGAACTGGGGGGAGGGGAAATAAAGAAACTGGTAAAGTCCATATTGATGCCCTGGGGCTGAAGTGTTCCGAGGTGGAAGATGAGGCGTTCAAACCATCTAGTCCAGATCTGTTTTGTGTTCTTCCCTCTCACCTAGCAATTTTCCTCTTAAAGTAATACTACAAAATCCAGCCATTTGTTAAAATTACTAATGCCAAATCTACAGGCTAAGATAAAAGGTAGGGAGGTGGAACTTGGGGGAGGGGAGTCGAAATGCGATAGGTGGAAGGAGGTCAAGGTCACCCTCACCTTGACAACCTTCCACCTATCGCATTTCCAACTCCCCTCCCCCAAGTCCCTCCTCCCTTTTATCTTAGCCTGCTGAACACACTTTCCTCATTCCTGAAGAAGCACTCATGCCCGAAAACGTCGATTCTCCTGCTCCTTGGATGCTGCCTGACCTGCTGCGCTTTTCCAGCAACACATTTTCAGCTCTGATCTCCAGCATCTGCAGTCCTCACTTTCTCCTCCTAATGCCAAATCTAACCTGGATATCAAAACTCAGTTTTAATATATTTTCTGATTCCTTCTCTTGAGTTTCCACCTAATTGTACATCATTTGTTCCACTTCATTATTTTCCTTTATTTACTGAACTCCATTTTTTAGATAGGTCTTCATAGCGACACTAAATGTGGACTAATAGTCTAACGGTGTGTTCCATCTGCAGTGCACTGTTTTGTAGTGAAAATACAAATGATAGCAATTATACAGGTGCTTTTGAATTCTTCTTTTGAATTCAACTAGGATTAATTCTGTAGCAAAAGTCCGACATAAAAAGCATTTGAATGCCTTTGATTATCTATTTAAATAAACTTGATTTGCAGTATAAATCCAACGTGTCATGCATCCAAGTTTAAATCTGCAAGAATTGTACTCAAAGCAGAGTTCCTTTATAAATGTTTTAACTCTGGCCATTGAACAAAGTGAAAATGATGAGGACCAGTGATATTCTATACATCTCGTTTTATTTATTTCAATTTGTTTATACTGCATAGAAGAATAAAGAATCAAATAACATTGCGCTATACCACAAAGTCTTGACAGACCAATTAAGGGCTCATGCAAGCCAGCTTACAGCACAATGTTGCAATTCATATATGGAAGAACAAAAACTGCGCGAAGAATGGAAGAAAATTGAAAATTCAAGAAGCAGTTACTCCACCAACATGTTACTTACACGTTTATGTCAATTCAGGTACTGGAATATGTCAAGTTTTCTTCAGACAAACAGATTTCTTTGCCAGAATGCCCTTTTCCCACCACAAGGCTGCCTGACCCATAAAACCTACTATGAGCTGTATCTGTCTCGCCCTTCATTCCCAACATTATATGTTTTCAAAAAAAGAGGGAGGGACGGAATGACTTTCCTGTTTCATCCCCCTTATTTGATTATAACAGGTTCATTTAAAATATAGAAGATGGACTTGTGACTCAAGTGGCACTTACATGTTTATATGGCTATTATAAAGAATTAGTCAAACAGGTCAAATAGTTTTGAAACAAAAAAGGAATCAAGTTCATTGTTTTGAAACTGACCTGGGTAAAAACATGAAGTTGTTGCCAAAGTATTGTGGGTCTACCTACAGCATATAGACCTCAACGGTTCATTGCCAACTTTTCAAGGGCAACCAGTGATGGCCTGACCCAGCCCAGCACATCAATTAAAGTCTCGAACCACAATGCAGACACTCAAAATCCATGCAGACAATTGCAGATTAAAAACAGAGGCAAGTAGGTTTGGATAAATATTCAAGGTTTTAGAAACTCACAGTTGATGGCTGCTATCCTGGGTTGATATGATTCAAATGCTTTTTTGGTTCTTTGGTACGACATTGTTTTAGTCTCTACTCCTGTTTGGCAAGAAGTCCTTGAAGTATTTTGCACATTTATACATTCAGTGAAACTATCCATGGTTAACATTGCTGCCTCAGAGTGCCAGGGACCCGGGTTCAATTCTAGCCTTGGGTGACTGTCTGTGTGGAGTTTGCACATTCTCCCTGTGTCTGTGGATTTCCTCCTGGTGTTCCAGTTTCCTTCCACAGTCCAAAGATGTGCAAGTTAAGTGTATTGGCCATGCTAAATTGATCATACTTCAGGGGTGTGCAGGTCAGGTGCATTAGTCAGGGGAAATGTAGAATAATAGGGTAGGAGAATGGGTCTGGGTGGGATACTCTTCGGAGGTTCAGTGACTTGCTGTGCAAGTTGGGCTGTTTCCACACAGTAGGGATTCTATCTATTCTATAGTCACTGCTTCAAAACAGGTAATTGCATGTGAGTATCACCTCAAAGATCTGGCAAGTTTTAGAGTGGTGTGTATGGATAGATGTGGTTTTTCACATTCCCTAAACATCTAACTTTCTGTTTTCATCCCATTTGGGGGAATGCAAATTCACAACATAGCAAATGCTAAGCAATTTATTTCCTCCCCATGAAGAAAAACAGTAAATGTAGCATTGTGGATCTATCCATCTACAGCATATATGTTGTAACAGTTCAAGAGGCCAACACATCTACAACTCTCAAGAGTAATTAGGAATAGGCAATAAATGTTGGAGTAATCAGAAACAACCACATCCAAATGACTGAATCTTAAAATCCTGACATCCTGTTTGCAAAGGGAGCTGAAATATCCTTTCCTTTCTGGAAATATTGCTGTTTAGGTTTGGTGGCCTGAAGTTTTGAAGCAAATTGGTTCATCAGAAACTTTGACAGATGTTGTGGAAATATAGGGATAATATAAAGCATCATTTGCAATTCAACAACTTGGCCCAATTACGACCATCTCTTCCATTCATTAGACATGACCATAGTTGTTAAGCTGCTGACATTGTTGGTATCACTAATGCCCTTGATCCCAAATCCCAACACCATTGCTGAAGTTTCTTCTAAGTCATTCAATTACTTCTTTTGTAACAAACACATCTTTCACCCTCAACAATTCTAAACTCTCCATAAAATCCAACTTCATTCAACTTGTATTCCCATATCTGGGAAAACTTTTGTAATATTCCTTTTTTACAGGTTATCACAAAATACAAAGAACATCAGATGATCTGGTATACAATTTTAATTAATCTCTAATCTTCAAATTTCTGATCATAATCTATTTCATGGGTATTCCCAGCATGAGTAATCCTTTGGAGTTTCTCTTCTGTCCCTTCTGGGCACAAAATACATCTACTTACACATTTTCTTCTCCTTGCATACTAATAATATTGACACTGTCAACTGCATTGTTTTCAAGAGTAATTTATCCTTTCAAAAGTCAAAGAACAGTGAGGTCCTTGGGATGAATTTTACCAAAAATTGGCTAATTGTCAATTTCAGGGAATTTCACGGAGGGACAAGCTGAAAAAATAGCACCTCATTTTCAGCTTGGGAACTTTCTTCTGTAGGAGAAAGTGGGGACTGCAGATGCTGGAGATCAGAGCTGAAAATGTGTTGCTGGAAAAGCGCAGCAGGTCAGGTAGCATCCAAGGAACAGGAGAATCGACGTTTCGGGCATAAGCCCTTCTTCAGGAAGATTCCTCAAGAAGGGCTTATGCCAGAAACGCCGATTCTCCTGTTCCTTGGATGCTACCTGACCTGCTGCGCTTTTCCAGCAACACATTTTCAGCAACTTTCTTCTGTATTCAATATCAAGTTCAACAAACTTAGTTCTTAAGGCACCCTCTTCCATGTCCTTATCCCACCCCCATACACCAGGCCTTGTTCACCTGCTCTACCATTACACACAATCCATTGTTAGCCACTAACAGTCATCATTAGTAGTTATTGATTCTCCTAGGCTGATTGGTAATCATTCCTTTGTCTGTCCAACTGTTCTTCTCTCTCTTTTAGCTTTTATCACCACATCTCATTTACTCCCTATTCCACCCCCCACCCACCTTCCCCACCCCCCCCACTCCCCACCCCCCCCTCCCCCACTCCCCACCCCCCCTCCCCCAAACCCCCCCCACCCTATCTTCTTCCTAAAAAACAACTTTTTCCTGGCTACCATCAGTTCTGAGAAAGGGTCACTGGACCAGATACAATAACTCTGACTTTTCTCTACAGATACTGTCAGACCTGCTGAGCTTTTCCCAGAAAATTCTGTGTTTTTTTTAGTTTCATTCAAGGTTTCTCTCTGAGTTCTGTTGAATTGCCATGTGCAATCATCCACAGCTCAACTCATTCAACTCTGTGGTACCACTCTTGCATTATCTCATGCTCACCAGCAGCAGTACTCCCCATTTCCAGGACCTCGCAGGACTTTCACCACTAGTGCCTTATTTAAAACCCAGATGGGCAGTAGATCAACCTGATAAAAGGCTTTTTGCCCGAAATGTCGATTCTCCAGCTCCTTGAATGCTGTCTGACCTGCTGTGCTTTTCCAACACCACGCTCTCGACTCTAACCTCCAGCATCTGCAGCTCTTACTTTCGCCTAGTAAATCAACCATAGCAAGCTACAAATAGCCCTTCACAGCATAGATGGCATGGATGACAGTTCATTACAAATAAAAGCACATATTTGTACACACAGCAAACTTTGTTTTAACTGGCACCTTCTCAACCAGCATTCTTAATAATTGGCAAAAAATATATACCTAAAATTCCAGGATGACCGAATATTTATGCTGTAAATGAAGTAATGTGTATACACCCTACATTATGTTTAAATTCCTTACTGTGTTTTTACATGGATTATAGATGTGTTGATGTTTTGGCATGGATGTTTTGTGGAATGTTGTTGTCTCAAAGTTTCTTTTGGCCAGGATTTACTGTGGTTGTGTATATCTCTTCATTATCCAAAATATTTGAACAACTGGCACACTCCTGGTCCCATAGATGCTGGTTAATAAAAAGTTCACTGTATATACATATATTGCTATTTTATATCATGACTTATCTGATTAACCGTCAAAGCAACTGAAGTTACAAAATTCAAGCGACAGAGGTTGCCCTTCCATACTGCCATACCATGTCTGAACCCTGTGTCAAGAAGTAATAATCATTCCCTATTGCACACCATAACATAACATCTCATCATTGTTCAGAACTGACTGTGGCCTGCCTTTTAATCTTTTTATTTATTTAGTTACGGGATGTGGATTTCACCCCAATATGATGGGCCAGCATTGATTGCTCATTGCTTGTTGCCCTTGAGAAGGTGAATGAGTTAGCCTTCTTGAGTTGTTGCAGTCTAACTGCTAGAGGTTGACTCACAATTAGGAAGGAATTTTGATCTATCGACAGTGAAGGAACTGTGAAATATTTCCAAGTCAGGATGGTGAGTGTATTGAAGGTATATGTGCAGATGATGGTTTCCCCATGTATTTGTTGCCCTCATCCTTCAGGATGGTAGTAGTCATGAGTGTGAAAGATTGGACCTCAGCAGCGTTTGTTATTCTCTTGAAAACAGCACACACTGCTCCTAAGCACTGGTGTCAGAGGGACTGAGTGTTTGTGGATATGGTAGCAATTGAACAGACTGCTTTGTCCTAAATGGTGTTAAGCTTCTTAGAATCACAATCAGCCAGGCAAGTGCAAAGTATTCACTCAGACTCCTTTCCTGTGCTTTGTAAACAGTGGACAGGCTATTCCTAGCCTATGATCTGCTCTTGTAGCTACAATACCTATGTGACTAGTCCAATTCAGCTTCTGGACAAGGAAATGCCCACAATGGTTGGTGTGTGTGGGGGGGGGGGGGGGGGGGGGGGGGGGGAAGAAAGAGGGTGAGCGGTGCTGGGGGAGAGGAGAGAATTGGTGATGGCTATGCCATTAAATGCCAAGTAGTAATCGTTGGATTCTTTCTACTTGTAGATGGCCATTACTCAGCACTTGGACTGCTTCTGTGACGGAGTTGTCACAAATATGCCGAACATGAGGTCACTGATGAAGCAGCTGAAGGTGATTGGGCCTAAGATACTAGCTTGAAGAACTCCTGCAGAGATATCCCAGAGCTGAGAGGACTGATCTACAACAACCACAAACACCTTCCTTTTTGCGGAGTACAAATCCAGCCAGCAGACAGTTACCTCTGATTCCCACTGAATCCAATTTTGCTTGAGATCCTCAATGTCACAATCAGTCAAATACAGCCTTGATGTCATGAATAGTCACTCTCATCTCACCTCCAGAATTCAGCTCTTTTGCTCATACCTATCGGGGCTGTGAAAATTTAGCTAATTTCCTTTGGTCTTTCCCATCCTGTGCTGTTATGACTTTTCAAGTCAAATCCTAGAATTACATTAACACTACCACATGATTCACCATGTCTACTTTTTGCTCATTCTCCTGAGTGTTGAGCAGTTATGCAAACATTTCATGAGGAACTTGAACGCTAGATGTATAAATGTAGCAACAAATTTCAGTGACATTGGCAATATAGGTGACATACCACCAGATTTATAATTCACATCATAATACACCAATGTTTCTTTTTGGTATGTTTCAGCATTTCTAGCATTTGTCCAAACTGCCATAGGTGTACTCTGAAACAAAGAAAAAATTATTAGACTTATCTTGAGTAATAAATACTAATTGCATTACTCTACATCTTGCAGCATTAACAAAGTTCCTTTGCAACAATAAAGTAATTGATCCTTAGATAATACCATTGACAGCAGAACATCCCAAGGTGCTTCGGTGAGGTGTTACAACAAAATGACACCAAGTTATGTCAGAAGATAGCAGACGTCAGATAATGAAAGGTCAACAAAATAGGTTTAAATATGTATCTTAAAGGGAGCAAGAGAAATAGAAAGACAAAGAGATTTACTAAGAACCAAATGGAAACTATTAACATCAGGAATTCTCAACAGACAAGAACTGGAAGCATGGATGCATCAGAATATTATTAGGTTAGAGGAGATTACAATGACAAAGAAGTAAAAGATCACAGAGGGATTTCTTGTTCAAATGACAAAATGCTTGAAAAAGGTTCTTTTTTTTGCTGAATATGCCAATTCTGCTAATTGTATTGATAAAAACATTTTGTGTGGTCCTTGAATCCAAAAAAACCTTCACAACAGGTTAACAGAAATAGATAAAAATTAGCTTATTAAGGTAGGTTAGCGAAGGGAAGCAGATCTACATTATTGAATAAAATACTGTCAAAATTACACGCAGATGAAAACCTTTGAGTGGCAATGAACACTGTTTAGAAAAGGAATTGTGAGTGTATAAACATCCTTTGGCAACAGATTTTATAATAAAGAAAGATTTAAGGCATTGCATGCCATCTGTGTAATGGCCAGCTCTTATATTATTTATGTTGGCTTTAAACTTTAAAGCACATTTAATGTAATCATATAGCAACCAATTAAACTTCAGATAAATATCATTATACATAGAATTCACCAAAAATCTCAAAATAACAAAGGATTATAGATAGGGATAATGCAGCCTGCAACATTTCAACACATTTTCTAATCACTTACAGAATCCTTACAAAGTTAAAAATCACAACACCAGGTTATAGTCCAACAGGTTTAATTGGAAACACTCTAGCTTTCGGAGAGACACTCCTTCATCAGGTGATAGAACGTTACTCCGAAAGCTAGTGTGCTTCCAATTAAACCTGTTGGACTATAACCTGGTGTTGTGTGATTTTTAACTTTGTACACCCCAGTCCAACACCGGCATCTCCAAATCAAGAATCCTTACAGTGTGGGAGCAGGAAATTTGGCCCATCAAGTCCACACCAACCCTCCAAAGAGCATCCCACCCCAAAAGTATCCCTGTAACCCTGCATTCCCCATGGCTAATCCACCTAATCTACACAGACAGCCACCTGAGGTTGGAATTGAATCCAGATCCCTGGCACTGTGAGGAAGCAGTGCTAATCACTAAGCCACCATGTCTCTCCAATGCAACAATAGAAGTGAGAGGTTATTTAAGAATGATTAAAATGATAAAATTATCTCCATGTTGCAGTGACTAAGTACATTAACTTTGTTTGTTCATGTAATCTTGTGTACAATTTACATATATGAACAGCTGAAATGATATATTAGGCTAAGTGAATGGGTAAAACTTGGGCAGATAGAATATAATGTGAGAAAACATGAGGTTATCCACACTGTCAAGGAGAAATTCTCAAAACTGTTGAGCAGCACCGGAGGTTAATTGTCTTACGAGAATATGTGACAGTAAGAGTGATGTTAAGAGATTGAAATTCATTCAAAATATGATTGACAAAGAATAAATTAACATAATATCTGAAGATCAAAACCTATGCAAAGTTATTGTGAGAAAATCATTCCTGAATGAAACTTTATTCTGATTTTAAAAAATAGTATATCTTAACTGTGACGATAACCTCTTTCAGCAGAAAATATAAACATCCTAGGATTTCTTCTTTGGGGGTAACACAATGGCTCAGTGGTTAGCACTGCTGTCTCACAGCACCAGAGCCTGGGTTCGATTCCTCCCTTGGGCGGCTATATGAAATTTGCCCATCCTCTGTTTGTCTTTGTGGGTTTTGTCTTGGTGCTCTGGTTTCCTCCCACTCCAAAGATATGCAGGTTATGTGGATTGGCCATGCTAAATTTCCCATAATGTCCAGGGATGTGCAAGCTAGTTGGATTAGCCATGGGAAATTCAGGGTTACAGGAACGGGGTGGGTCTGGATGGGACTCTCTTCAGAGGTAGTGCAAACTTGGTGGGCTGAATGGTCTGATTCTACCCTGGAGAGTCATAGAACCTCTTCCTTAAGAAAGGGCATGGTTACATTGAAAGAAACTCAGAGGAGATTCACTAGGCTGATTCCGAGGAGGCTGATTCCGAGGAGGAAGAGATTATCTTATGAGGAAAGATTGAGTAGGCTGGATCTGTACTTTTTGGAATTTAGAAAAACGAGGGGTGGCCTTATGTAATCAAAGATGTTTTTGACGGAACTGTTGAAGAGCTGTTTCTTCTCATGGGGGAAAATCAAGAAGGAGAGGCAGAAAAATAATTCAAATAAGGTTCGACCTTTTAACACAGTCATGTGGAGGAATTTCTTCTCTCACAGGGCCATTTGGAATTTTCTCATCCAGTAGGCAACAGAGGCTAGGTCATTTGAAAGTATACAAGATGCAGCTCAACACATTGTTGATTAAGGGAATTCTAACCTTTGTGTCATATTTTCTATTCCACCCATCCTCTTCCAGCAGAAAATATAAACATCCCATCTCTAGTGCTGCTCTACGTCAACACAAAATAGGCCACATTTATGGAGGATATGGATGATTTTTGCCATATTTTCATTTCCTTTAATGAATTATCCACAATGATAAAACAAATTTTATTCTTTGCAGATATTCAAGCTTGATTATTACTGAAAGTTAGGAAATGAACCCCAGATGACGACATAACTGATGTACCTTTCTTTCTCAAAACTTTCTCAGGAGCTCTGGAGAGTAATGATTTTATGAGAATGTGTGACAGTAATAGTGATGCTGAAAGATTGAAATTCATTCAAAATATGATTGACAAAAAATTAACAATATCTGAAGATCAAAATCTATGTAAATTGATTGAAAAAAATCATTCCTGAATGTAATTTTGTTCTGTTTTGAAAAACATATATCTTTGATCACAACTAAAACATGCCTATCCTTAGAACAGTGTTATGAAAAAATAATCCACACATTTCCAATACCTCAATGCAATGTATTCTGGGAGGATGATATCATCTTGCTGGCTAGTTTTCTATCACTACATCATAAAATTCTATACCGTAGTTCTACAATAAATCTTTCCACAGAACTTTGGCGCAGAGAAAAATAACAAATATCCAGTTTATTTATGAGCCAAAATTCTCTGGAAAATTTTACAACATAGCTCCACGGTGCAAGCTGGCCTCAATTATATCATCTTCCCCCAAAAAACTTGCATGAAGGAGAAGCAATAGCATCTCCTGCTGAAATATTACAAGTTGCATTGCTTTTGAAAGTGCAACAGTATTCACTTCAAATGACATGAAAGGAAATTTGTTCAAGAAGTAAATCACTTCAATTTAAAACAATGACTAACTTCTAAAATGCTTTTGCAACTTACCAATATATTGAGTTGCTTAAATGATTAAACATTGAACAAACTAGTTTTCTTGTGTTCACCTTCATGGAAGACCTGCTGGAATCTTAAATTTAACATACTTGGAAATCTATTCATGAAACCTTCCAGTAACGTGACTTAGTACAACAGTCCAAGTGTACTTCCACGGAAATGATTAAAAATCACATAACGTCAGGTTATAGTCCAACAGGTTTGTTTTGAAGCACTAGCTTTTGAAGCGCTGCTTCTTCATCAGGTGAAAAAGAAGCAGCACTCCAAAAGCTAGTGCTTCCAAATAAATCTGTTGGACTATAACCTGATGTGGTGTGATTTTTAACTTCGTCCACCCCAGTCCAACACTGGCTCTTCCAATCCATGGAAACTGTAACCATCAAATTTGATCACGGCATAATCATTTAAGTATATAATGTTATGCATTCCTTCTATAAAAAATAGTGGATGATGATACTGAAGTTATTGCAAAGCATTTTGCTGGTTAGTTTTCTATCTGCTCAGCGAAAGTGAGTACTACCGATGCTGGAGTTATCAGAGTCAAGAGTGTGGTGCTAGAAAAGTGCAGTAGGTCAGGCAGCATCAGAGAAGCAGGAAAATTGATGTTTCAGGCATTTGCCCTTCATCAGGAATGAGGCTGGGAGTCTGGGGGGGGTGGAGAGATAAATGGGAGGGGGGGTGGGGCTGGGAGGGAAGGTAGTTGAGAGTGCAATAGATGGATGGAGGTGGGGGTAAAGGTGATAGGTCAGAGGGAAGGGTGGAGCAGATAGGTGGGAAGGAAGATGGACAGAGGGCAGGTCATGAAGACGGTGCTGAATTGGAAGTTTGGAACTGGGGTAAGGTGGGGGGAGGGGAAATGAGGAAACTGGTGAAATCCATATTGATGCTATGGGGTTGGAGGGTCCTGAGGCAGAAGATGAGGCATTCTTCCTCCAGGTGTCAGGTGGTAAGGGGGAGGAATTCCCTGGCTGTTCTCTGTTTGGCTTGTCTGATAATAGTAGTGTTGTCCCAGTCGAACCCATGTTGCTTGTCATCTGAGTGTGTAGCTACTAAGGATAGCTGGTCATGTCATTTTTTGGCTAGTTGGTGTTCATGGGTGCGGATCCATTCCTAGAGGCATGGCACTCATCCACTGATTCAATCAACAAGCACATTGACCTGGACCCAATATACTGGCCACTGCAGCGGACAGCTGGAACTGACAACCGGAAGCAGCAGATACAAATCACTATAAATGCAGGAGGAAACATCACAGAAGCACTTCACAGGAGGCTCCCAAGCACTGAGGATGTCACCTCGACAGGAGACGAAACGTCTGCAACACAAATTCCCAGCTCGGCGAACAGAACCACAACAATGAGCACCCGAGCTACAAATCTTCTCCCAAACTATGGCTCTGAATTCTAGGGAGGCCACAGAATTCACTGTCCACAGAGATTTAATTATAGTCATGTCATTGCCTGATTTAGGGCAGGACATACATCCCCATCTGGGAGGATATTACCAGACAGAGTTTCTGGCTTATCAAATAACCAACAGCTCTTCAATCTCAGGAGTGCCACAGAAAGAGAGGAGGCCATTGATTAGATTACTTACAGTGTGGAAACAGCCCTTTGGCCCAACAAGTCCACACCGACCCGCCGAAGCGTATACCACCCAGACCCATACTCCTACATTTACCCCTTCACCTAACACTAAGGGCAATTTAGCATGGCCAATTCACCTAACCTGCACATTTTTGGATTGCGGGAGGAAACCGGAGCACCCGTAGGAAACCCATGCTGAAAGTACAGACAGGACCCCAGTGAAGAGGCTGACATAGAGCCAGGTCCATTTTGGGGCTGTGGAAAGCAGTTTGAAAGAATCAGGATCTGTAGTACAGGGATGGGAAACACACAGAACTACCTCTGTAGAAGGGACTGTCCATTAAAAAATGAGTGACTATTAGTTTGCCAGTTTTATTTTTAGCAGGGTGGGTGTGTGGGGTTGAGGCGGGGGGGGGGGGTGGATTTGGGACGAAATGGTGGTGTTGACAGGCAAGACAATTCCATCCAATAGAACTGTAAACAAAAGGCCTACCGAGAAATGACAGCCTGTCCAAAAAAAAAATGCTTTGAACAAAATGCATTAACATTCTAATGTTAAACAAAAGGAAAATAAACAGGTAACCTCAAACAATAACATCTCTTTTAGAACCATCCAACCATACTTGAGCAGACCTGGTCTTATGTTAATTGCATTCATTTGATGCAAGTCCAAACTATAAAAAAGACTGAAATTTTGTGGAAGCAGTGGGGACCTGGGCTTGTTGCAGAAGATATAGAGATTGGTAATTGTCCTCCACAACTGCAAACTGGTCATTGTAGGGGGCATATGATACTGCCCTCAGTAGGATTATAATTTTGGCACACTGACCTCTACACTGCTGAAGCCAAACGCCAACTCGAGGACACCTCTTCCTACTGCCCCCTTGACCATGACCCCACCCCCCATCACCAAACCATCATCTCCAAGACCATACAGAACCTCATCACCTCAGGAGATCTCCCACCCACAGCTTCCAACCTCATAGTCCGGGAACCCTGCACTGCCCGGTTCTACCTCCTTCCCAAGATCCACAAGCCTGACCACCCTGGCCGACCCATTGTCTCAGCATGCTCCTGCCCCACTGAACTCATCTCTACCGAACTCGACACTGTCCTATCCCCCCTAGTCCAGGAACTCCCCACATACGTTTGAGACACCACCACGCCCTCCACCTCCTCCAAGACTTCCGTTTCCCCGGCCCCCAACGCCTCATCTTCACCATGGATATCCAATTCCTCTACACCTCCATCCGCCATGACCAGGGCCTCCAAGTCCTCAGTTTTTTCCTCTCCAGACGTCCCCAACAGTACCCTTCCACCAACACTCTCATTCGTTTGGCCGAACTGGTCCTCACCCTTAACAATTTCTCCTTTGAATCCTCCCACTTCCTCCAGACCAAAGTGTAGCCATGGGCACACGTACGGGCCCCAGATATGCCTGTCTCTTTGTTGGCGACGTAGAGCAGTTGATCTTCCGTAATTACACCGGCACCACTCCCCACCTCTTCCTCCGCTACATCGATGACTGCATGGGCGCCACCTCGTGCTCCCGCGAGGAGGTTGAGCAATTCATCAACTTCACCAACACACTACACCCTGACCTTAAATTTACCTGGACCATCTCTGACACCTCCCTCCCCTTCCTGGACCTCTCGATCTCCATCAATGATGACCGACTTGACACTGACATTTTTTACAAACCCTTCAAATCCCACAGCTACCTGGATTACACCTCTTCCCACCCTACCTCTTGCAAAAATGCCATCCCGTATTCCCAATTCCTCCACCTCCGCCGGATCTGCTCCCAGGAGGACCAGTTCCCACTACAGAACACACCAGATGGCCTCCTTCTTTAGAGACTGCAATTACCCTTCCCACATGGTTAAAGATGCCCTCCAACGCATCTCGTCTACATCCCGCACCTCCGCCCTCAGACCTCACCCCTCCAACCATAACAAGGACAGAACGCCCCTGGTGCTCACCTTCCACCCTACAAACTTTCGCATAAAGCAAATCATCCGCTGACATTTCCGCCACCTCCAAACAGACCCCACCACCAGGAATATATTTCCCTCCCCACCCCTTTCCGCCTTCCACAAAGACCGTTCCCACCGTGACTACCTGGTCAGGTCCACGCCCCCCTACAACCCACCCTCCCAACCTGCGCCCACACCTCCTCCCTCACCTCTATCCAAGGCCCTAAAGGGGCCTTCCACATACATCAAAGTTTTACTTGCACATCCACTAATATCATTTATTGTATCTGTTGCTCCCGATGCAGCCTACTAGCAGAGCGCTTTAGGGAACATCTCCAGGACACCCGCACCAATCAACCACACTGCCCCGTGGCCCAACATTTCAACTCCCCCTCCCACTCTGCCGAGGACATGGAGGTCCTGGGCCTCCTTCACCGCTGCTCCCTCACCACCTGACGCATGGAGGAAGAACACCTCATCTTCCGCCTCGGAACACTTTAACTCCAGGGCATCAATGTGGACTTCAACAGTTTCCTCATTTCCCCTTCCCCCACCTCACCCTAGTTCCAAACTTCCAGCTCAACACTGTCCCCATGACTTGTCCGGACTTGTCCTACCTGCCTAACTCCTTTTCCACCTATCCACTCCACCCTCTCCTCCCTGACCTATCACCTTCATCACCTCCCGCACTCACCTCTTGTACCCTATGCTACTTTCTCCCCACCCCCACCCTCCTCTAGCTTATCTCTCCACGCTTCAAGCTCACTGCCTTTATTCCTGAAGGGCTTTTGCCCGAAATGTCGATTTCAAAGCTCCTTGGATGCTGCCTGAACTGCTGTGCTCTTCCAGCACCGCTAATCCAGAATTATAATTTTAATACATGCAAGTTAAAAGTTGGTAAAGCTTATGGTGTGACCTCTGTTCTACAAGACTGCTTATTACAATATCAAGCATGCTGTGAGAGACCATGGATCTCATTTCATGCCACATTCCTCCACAGCAAACAAGTTCCATCCTCCTAAACCTTAATTGCATAAATCCACAATCTTGGTTCAGCTTATTGTAAAAATGGAATACATGTGATATTCCTAAGGTTTTAAGTAGCACAGGAAATGTGGGAAGGTTAATTATATATATATATATATATAAAAAAGAAAAAAACTAACGAATAACATAAATAAGTAGCTCATTAAAACACATAAATGGTGACAAAGTAACAATGTGTTGCTACCACAGAATGCGGGAGCTCATGACAACAGTGCAATCTAGACAAACCGTTTTGAAGTCATAGTTTGCAGCTCCAGAAGCTGCAGCTGAGAGTTCAGAAGCTGTAGACAGAACTGCAGATATTGTGACCCATGAGGGAGTGGGACAATTATCTGTACATTTTATTTTTGATGGCAGCCACACTTTAGCACAGAGTCTTCTGATTTAGTCACTGGTCAGGCAAAGGAAGGTGTAAATACAAGTGAGGCAAGTCAGATGACCCAGAGGGCAGGAGTGCAGGCAGCTCAGCTCTTGAAATTTTTCAACAAGCTTGAGATTCTTTCAGTTTGTTTTGAGAGAGTGAAAGCTGGATGAGCTAACTTGTATTGGTGTTGTGGTGCAGGAAGTTATTCAAGTGAGAGGAGCAAAACAAATGTACAAGTGGTACAAGTGAGAGGAGTTGACATCATTCTCTGCAGTAAAGAACAAGAGTCCAGAAGGCTATATGGCTTGGCTACTGCCAGGATTTTGGACCTGTTCAGAGGATGTAGGGTGAGAAAGGAAAGTTATCATTACCACATAGATCCCAACCACATAGGCTGGACATAGAAATGGTTCTTCATAGCAATTTGAGGATTAGGCCCTTAGGCCCAACAAGTCCACACTGACCCACCGAAGCGCAACCCACCCAGACCCATTCCCCTACATTTACCTCTTCACCTAACACTACGGGCAATTTAGCATGGCCAATTCACCTAACCTGCACATTTTTTGGATTGTGGGAGGAAACCGGAGCACCCGGAGGAAACCCACGCAGACACTGAGAGAATGTGCAAACTCCACACAGAGAGTCGCCAGAGGCGGGAATTGAACCCGGGTCTCTGGCGCTGTGAGGCAGCAGTGCTAACCACTGTGCCACCCACAGGAATGAGACACCAGATTAAGAAGCAGAACCTCAAAACATATTACTTAAGTCATGAGTAAATTCTCATTGAGCATAATAAGGGAAATGTATGTGTGTTTCAGAATCTGTTGTGGGGAAAAATGTGGACTCTGGGTGGTAAAGCACAAGAATTGGAGGAAGTGGGACATGTATTAGTGAAATAGTCTCCACTGAAACCATTGTGGAGCTGGTGTTCGAGTGAGCTATACTTCTAGTGAGAATTACAGAGGGTCATAGACTAAATAATGGTGGGCAGGCAGGGGGAACAAAGAGTCCAATTTTGGAAGAAAAGACTGTAGAAAGCTACAGAAAATGATTTGGGAATCCTTGTGCATGAATCACAAAAAGCTAGCATCCAAGTTTAACACGTACTATGCAAGGCAAATGGCATGTTGACCTTCATTTCAAAGGGAATGGAATACAAAAGTAGGGATTGCTTTGTTAAAACTATTCAAGACACTAGTTAGACCAGATAGAATAGAGCATAGAATAGTACAGCCCAGTACCAGCTCTTCAGCTCTCAATGTTGTGCCGGCCTTCTATCCAACTCTGATATCAGACTAACCTACATATCCTTCATTGTGCTAAATTCCATGTGCCTATCGAAGAGTCGCTTCAATGTCCCTAATGTATCTGACTTTCCACCCGCTGCTAACAGTGCATTCCATGCACTCACCATTCTCCGAGTAAAGAACCTATCTCTGACATCTCCCCTAAACCTCTCTTCAATTACCTTAAAATTATGTCCCTCATGACAGACATTTCTGCCATGGGAAAGAGTCTCTGGCTATCCATTCTATCTGTGTCCTTCAACATCCTGTACACCTCTATCAAGTCATCTCTCATCCTTCTTCACTCCAATGAGAAAAGCCGTAGATCCCTCAACCATTCTTCAAAAGACATGTCCTCCAGTCCAGGCAACATCCTGGTACATCTCCTCTGCATCCTCTCTAAAGCTTCCATATATTTCCTACAGTGAGGTGACCAAAACTGAACACAATATTCCAAGTGTGGTTGAACCAAGACTCTATAGAGCTGCAGCATAACCTCATGGCTCTTAAATTCAATCCCCTGCTAATGAAAGCCAACACACCATTTCTTAACAACCCTGTCAATTTGGGTGAAAACTTTGAGGGTTCTATGGACATGGTCCCAAGATCCTTCTGTTCCTCCACATTGCCAAGAATCCTGCCTTTAACCCTGTATTCTACACTCAAATTCGATCTTCCAAAGTGAATGACTCCACACTTTTTCAGGTTGAATGCCATCTGCACTTATCAGCCCAATTCTGCATTCTGTCAATGTCTCATTGCAACCTACAACCTCCCTCCACATTATCCATCACTCCACTGACCTTTGTGTCAACGGCAAACCCACTACCCACCCTTCCACTTCCTTATCCAAGTCATTCATAAAAATCACAAAGAGCAGAGGTCCCAGAACTGATCCCTGTGGAATACCACTGGTCACTGAGCTCCAGGCTGAATACTTTCCATCTACCACCATCCTCTGTCTTCAATGGGCAAGCCAATTCTGTATCTAGACAGACAGGTTTCCCTGTCTGCTTACTTTCTGAATGAGCCTACCATGATGAAAGATCGCAGAGCTTTACTTTATGGACAAAATTGAGTTTCCTAGTGAATGAACACAGAAGCTTGGTATGTAATGCTATGATCACAGCTTTTGGTAATACTGGACAAGCCAGAAACTAGAGTAATACCTGACTTGACAGACCAATAGCTTGTTTTTGTCATTTTGTTTCTGTGCTGATCAGTCACTGAATGTATGAACAAGAGAATGTCAATGTACTTTTAAAATAAGAACAAAGTTCATTATACACAAAAAAAACCAAAATATTTTACACCATTCAAAGCTGGCGGAAATGGCCTTATTACAAATATCAGAACTAAAGATTCAACCTTTTTGCACTCAAGAACAATCTTATATACTCATTCGCTCAATATTAGCTTCTTCAGTTAATGAAGCTTCACAAAATACTAAACTGCTAGTCTCTCAACATTGACTCCTTAACCTCCTCTTCCAGAGCCTTCAGTTTCTCTGCTTTCTCATAATTACATCAAACCACTTGGGACTCATTTATTCCTACTCTGACTGTCCTGGAGATTGCAGACTGCACTTCCCTTGAAGACTTTCCCATCCTGAATGACTTGCTTCTATCAGAAAGAAACGTGCACACTCAATGAGCATTTGGAGGGGTCTGTATTTATAAAAATAAACTGTTGCTGCCTCTATCATTCTTTATCATAGGACATCTTGCTATTGGGAGACAGTCTAATATGTTCACATCTACCCCTTTTTAACATGCTGAATTATTCGCCACACGGGTTATTTTAAAGGGCTCATTTAATTCCATGCAAACACAACTCCCAATATCCTTTCACAAAGCTTAATGGAAGGACTTAATTAGGGTGTTAAATATGAAACTAAGAAAATCAAATTAAGTTTTAAGCTATACATGGTTCTGACCACATTTGAACCAAAGTTGCCAAATAATCACACCATGATCCTTCATCGCATAAGTAATTCGGAAAGTTAATAGAATGCAGTCATTTATTAATCAGAGAATCCAATAAAGAAGCAGGGAGGTAATCCTTCCAATAGGAGGTAAAAGTTTACATTATATAAGTAACATATCTGGAGAATTGTATACTGTATTAGTCTCCTTAAAGAAAGAATGTAAATGCATTGAGGTAGTTCAGAGGTTTCATATCTGGAATTAATGATTTCTTTTACGATAAATAATTGGATAGGCTGGGCTTATATCTGAAGCTTAAAAGAATTAGAGGTAGCATAACTGAAACATACAAGATCTCAATGAGTCTTGACACAGTGCATGAAGAAAGGATGTTTCCCCTTATAGGCAAAAGTGAGGACTACAGATGCTGAAAACCAGAGTTTAGATTAGAGTGGTGCTGGAAAAACTCAGCAGGTCAGGCAGCATCCAAGGAGCAGCAAAATTGACGTTTCAGGCAAAAGCCCTTCATCAGGAACTCTTATAGTCATAGAGTTACAGAGCATGGACACAGATACTTTGGTCCCATTTGTTCATGCCGACCAGATGTCCTAAATTGATCTAGTTCCACTTGCTAGCATTTGGCCATATCCATCTAAATTCTTCCTATTCAGTACCCATCCAGATGCCTTTTAAATATTGTAATTGTACCCACCTCCTCTCGCAACTCCTTCCACACACACACCACCTTTTGAATGAAAAGGTTACCTCTCAGGTCTCTTAAACGTTTCTTCTCTCACCTTAAACCTGCTAATTTTGGCCTCACCTACCCTGGAAAAAAGACCTTGGCCATTTACTGTTGGGTGATGCAGGGACTCAATCGTTAGCACTGCTGCCTCACAGTTCCAGGGACCTGGGTTCGATTCCAGCCTTGGGCAACTGTCTGTTTGGAATTTGCACATTCTCCATATGTCTGTGTGGGTTTCGTCAAGGTGCTCCAATTTCCTCTCACAGTCCAAAGATGTGCAGGTTAGGCAGACTGGCCATGCTAAATTGCCCGTAGTGTCCAGAAATGTACAGGTTAAGTGGATTATCCATGGGAAATTCAGGATGACAGGGACAGGGTATGAGGGATAGGGTCAGGGTGGGATGCTGTTCAGAGCGTTGGTGTGAACTCAGTGGGCTTCCAGATTATAGGTATCCAATGATTCTATATTGATTCTATAAAAGCCTACTATCTGCTTGGAGAAGCACTGACATCTGCCTTGTTCAAGACCGGTGACTGGATGGAAATGGCTGAGAAGGGCAAGTTGGCACAAGGTTCTCAGGCAGGAACCTAAAGGTCCAGTGTGACATGGTATTGCATACTAAGTCCATCGCCGATCTGCAAGACAGATAGAGGGTGCTGTGTCACCACACCATGTCTGCGGGATTGCCACTTAGGTCAGTGCTCTTTCCAGGGTGTGAAGGATCAGGCAGCATTGCTGCTATCCACTAGTTGAACATACATATTCTTTCACTCTCATAGACGTGTCTTGCCATCTCTCTCAACTGTTGCATTCATCTCCCACCAAGACGTCTGTTCAGACATCCCATCTGTTGCATGTAGCATTCTCCCTCACTCCCTCATCCCTCCATACACTAACCTTTCATCCCCTTCATGCTGCTTGTTTACTCCCCACAGAACATGCCCTGAAATGTTAGTGGTGGTATCCAAAATCAAGGTCCTTTAGAGTAAACAGAAAGTTGATGTTTCCATGTACATACAACAGGAAATGAAAAGCAGCATCGTAAGAATCGGTGAAGATCAAGTGGCAAAAGGGAGGAAGAAACTTTGATCAGTCACTATCACTCGAGGAAATACAATGTAAATATTAATGTGATTAAAGGTTGACATGTCCACTTGGACCTGCTGATCAACATTTTGAAACTGGTAGCTGCAGAGGTATTTGATGTATTGTTGTAATCTTTCAAAACTTCCAGATCTGTAAATGCCACAATGGCTAGGAAACCTACAGGAAAGGGGGTAGCAGAATGCAATAGATTTTGGGCCAGATAGATTATGTCTGTCATTTGGAATATATGAAAATCCTGGATGTAAGTTTGCTTGCTGAGCTGAAAGGTTCATTTTCAGACGTTTCGTCACCATACTAGGTAACATCATTAGCGAGTCTCCAGTGAAGCACTGGTGTTATGACCCACTTTCTATTTGTGTGTTTAGGTTTCCTTGGGTAGGTGATGTCATTTATAGAAAGCGGGTCATTTCATCAGCGTTTCACCGGAGGCTCACTGATGATGTTACCTAGTATGGTGATGGCACGTCTGAAAATGAACCTTCCAGCTCAGCAAGGAAACTTACATCCAGAACCTCAACCTGAGCTACAAATCTTCCAAACTCCCTAATATAAAGATCCATTAAGTAGTTAAGGGATATTTAGAAAATTATAATATGGTCATATGAAGTTAACTGACCTTTATGAAAGGATATGATGCTTGTTATTACAGCTCTTTGAGGGAGGATAAATGGGAAGCAGTAGATGTAGTGCATTGGATTTTTAAAAGGTGTTTGATGAAATGTCACATAAAAGATCATTACACAAGATATAAGGTCATGGCATTGGGCTAATATATTAGTATGGATAGAGGATTGGCTATCCTACAGAAAACAGATTTGGGATAAGTCAAAGATTTTCAGTTTGACAAACATCAACTAATGGAATGCCACAGGAATCAATTTCAAGACTTCAAATATTTATGACCTAAAATTTTGATTTGATGGAGAGACCGACTGTATTGAACCAAATTTGCTAAAGGTACAAATATAGGTAGGAAAACAAGTTTTGAGGAAAGAAAGAGTATGCAAAGGGACAGAAATGGGTTAGATAAGCAAGCAAAAATTTGGCAGATGGATTATAATGAAGGTAAGCACAAGGTTATCTAAATTGTCAGATGGAAATTTTTTGCAGATTGCTACAGCACAGAATGACTTTGGTGTCCATGTACATGTACCACAGAAAAGTGGTATGCAGATATAGCAAGTAATTAAGACAAATTGAATATTATTGCAAATATTTATTGCAAAAGCACCAAAATATGAGATTAAATCTTGTTACAAATGAACAGGGCATTGACAAGAGTGTACCTAGGGTAACCCACGCAATTTTAGTTATGTTACTTAAGGAGGCGCATACTATTTTGGTAGCAATACAGAAAAGGTTCACTGGGCAGATTCTTGGATTGAAGGGATTTCTTTAAACGAGGAAAGGTCAGCCAATTTAGGCCTATATATATCAGAAATTAGAATGTGGCCAAGTGATCCCATTGGAACATATAAAGTCTGAGGAGATAACAATGAGAAGATTTTCTCAACATCATATCACTCCATCCAATACAGGAATCTGGAACGAGGGCCACAACTTCAAAATTAGGTATTTTTTATTCAAGGCAGAGATGAAGAGAAATTTGTTCTCTCAGAGGGTCATTTGTGTTTCCAATACTCACCCCCAGTGAACCATGGAGGCTGAAATATTGAATAAATGGAAGGTTGAGTTCGAGAGTTAATTGGTTGACAAATGTCTCAAACAGTATGGAAGACATTGAGAAAAGCAGAATTAAGGCCATATCAGATCATTCATGATCTTATTGACTGGAAGAGCAGGCTCAAGAAGCTAAATATCTAATCTTACACCTATTTCTGCTGCTCTTCAGTGAAGTTTTGCATCTCATTGAGAAAAATTTCAAAGATGCAGAAAACTGATCAAAACTTCTGACTGTGTCAATAATAATGCAAAAAAAAAAGGTTAATTGCAATGCCTGCTTGTGGTGAACTGAACTAGCATCATGGAATAAATCAGAAAGATCCAGTCATTTGATGTCAGATTCAAAACACAGGCTGCAGGATCCTTAAAAAAAGTATATTTCCTGAACACTCATGTAATACAGTGAAACCAAAGTTAAGCAATCATGATAAATTTGAAGGTCTGGCCTTTATAAAGTTAAATTTGTGTGTCATGTTTACCTTTATTAAGCCACAAAAATATTCCATGCTGATGCAAGGAAAATCAAAGGTTTATTCTGCATACAGTAATTTGAAAGCCACATGGTCACTTCATCCTTTTGCGTTTGATTAAAAACAGTTGCATAATTCTGTTTACAGAAGACCACAGCTATGTGTCTACAAGATAGCTTTACTATATCTATGAAGAGGTTAGAAACTAGCATAATCTTTTCACATCTCGAATTTTTTAAAGCCATCCATCTAACTAGGACCCTACCGTATTTCAACACAAATTTACATTTTTGGATGATATTGAGGCATTGTCAGCCAGAAATACATTAAAATTGGGCACTTTCAATCCATTGAAATGACAACATTGTTTTCAATGAAAATATGCTAAAGACCTTCTGCAATGCCATACCTACCAGTAAACTCTGAGGAATTTGTCCCATGACATTGTTGTATGTGAAGAGACATAGACCTGCAGCTAATTTGATCAGAGGACCAAAGGGGTGTTCTGAATTGCAAATAATTTATTTCACACTTTTTTGCATTATAACTGTCCGTACGTTTCTCAGTGTTTGCTTATATTGGACACCATTATTGCAAGTTTCATTTGAGTGGTGAAACATGGAGTACAAACATTAATAACAAAAATATGGCAATGTATGGAATCACATGTCAGCAAAGCATCAGTTACATTTGATAATGAGGTGCCAACTGCTGCTACTTCAACACAGTACAAAGGAAAAGAACTGTGGAAATCCAAAACAAAAACACAAATTGCTGGAGAAACTCCGCAGGCCTGGCAGCATCAGTGGAGAAAAAGCACAGTTAATGCTTCAGGTCCAGTGACCCTTCCTGAGAACACAGTACAACGTGCTGCACTTTGGATAGACCATAATAACCGTACAATTAACACATAAGAACAAAGCTACACTGTGCTACTGCATTCAATTGCAAATCCAGCAATGGGAAATTAAACAACAAACAGGAAGAGGAAGCTGTATGCATATTCTTGTCCTTTCAGATGGAGTAGTGCAGCATGTGAATACACAATACAGTGTGAACGCATCTCCAACCATCTTTAGCCAGAAGTAAAAAGTGAATAGCACTTCTCAACCTCCTCCTAAGATCTACATCTACACAGATGCCATCTTCACCCAATTCAATTTTCCCCCATGTGATATTAAGAAAGGTTTGAGTCATTGACAGCAAAGACAACACTGACATCTACTTGGAAATATCAAAATCTTCCCAGCTATGTCCTGTCTACAAAAGCGGGGCAAATCCAATTCGGCTAGTTACCATTTCATTCACTGATTTATAACCATTAGCCAAGTGAGGAATCATTGAGAGTGCTAGCAAGCAGCATTTGTTCACCTTTCAGCTGTTCACACACACTCAGTTTTTATTTCATTTGAATGATATGAATGTAAACCTCAGTACAACCTTAGTCTAAAGATGGACAAAATGGTAAATTTCAAAAGAAAGATGTTTGGTCTTGATATCAGGACAGCATGTTATGGTATGGGCCAAAGAAGACCGAGCAAAACTAATGTTAACATGCATCAGCAGGAAATCACTTCAGTGGTGGGAGTTTTCTGTGCACACATTGTTTGCTACACTTCCAATGACAGTGATAGTACTTCAAAACGTACTTCATAAGCTTTTATGCATTTTGGGATATAATGAGATTGTGAGAAATGCTTTAGAAACAAGAGCCGTTTTCTCCTTTTGTACCAAGCACAAAAGGAAGGTGAATGTAGTTCTTTAATGATGCAAGTGATTGGCTCCATCTGCAGTTCCACAGATAACAATGTCTCTTCATTATGCACTAAGGCTTGGATAACATCCAGACCTGAGCTGACAAGTGATATTCTACTATCGAAATAGTAAACATGGATCATTTCCAAAACAGGAGAGATTAACTACTGTTCGATATCCCAACGATAATACCATTGACAAACACCCAGCATCAAAATCCCATTGACAAGACACGCAACTGGACTAGCTATGAAACATCTGGACAATGAAGACACCTATATCAGACTCCTGCTCATCAACTACAGCTCCACCTTCAACACCATTATCCCTTTCAGACTGATCTCTGAGACCTAGGTTTCGGTTCCACCCTCTGCATATAGATCTTCAACTTCCTGACCCATTGACGGCAATCAGTGAAGATAAACAACTGCACCTCCTCTATGATAACACTCAACACTGGAGCCCCCCAAGGAAGCATTCTCAGCCCACTACTGTACTCCCTGTATAGCCACATGTAGTCACATTCTGAATGAATGCCATCTACAAGATTGCTGATGACACCATGATGACGTCATGGGTAGCAAACAATGATGAGTCAGAATAGAGAAAGGAGATAGAAGGCTTAGTGACATGGTGCAATGATAACAAACTCTGCTTCAATGTCGACCAAACTAAAGAGCTGATCATTGACTTCAGAAAGAAAGCTGGAGAACATACCCCCATTTACATTAATGGAGCAGAGATTGAGAGAGTTGAGAGCCTCTTTTTCCTCAGGCAGCTCAGGAAATTTGGCATGTCCATAAAGACCCTCACCGACTTTTACAGATGTAAGATATTGTCCAGATGCATAACAGCCTGATGTGGCAATTGCTCTGCCCAGGATCATAAGAAATTACAGAAGGTTATGTGCACAGCACAGACCATCATGGAAGCCAACCTTCCATCTTTGGACTCTATTTACATGTTTCATTGACATAAAAAGGCTACCAACATCATCAAAGACTTATTCCACCCTGGTAATGCTCTTCTACAAATTCTTCTGTCAGGCACAAGATACAGAAGCTTGAACACACACCAGCAGGTTCAGGAACAGATTCTTCCCTACTATTATTAAATCAGCTGTTTCCATATTGGTCTCTTTTAGAAAAGATTTTAACTAAAAATATTTTTAAGACATTAGAGAGGTTGGATAACATTTATTTTATACAAGGAGTGTTGTAAGACAGATAAGTTGAGGGTGCTGAATAACAGATAGCTTATGACATCAGTGTTATAATGGAAGCGTGGTTCAGAGAGGGGCAGGACTGGAAACTAAATATTGTGGAGTCATAATCTTCAGGTGAGATGATGGGGTGGGGGGAGGATATTCTAAAAGAAGAAGTGGTGCCACACTATAATTAAGAAATCAATTACGAATATCTTGGAAGATATTTCATTTGAGGCTACACAGGTAGAATTTGATAACAAAAAACGGCACAATTACATAGCTGGGAGTGCATGAGACCCCCAGACAACCAGAAAGAGGTAGAAGGTCAGATATGTAAGCCAATTTAAGAGAAGTATGAAAATAATAGGATAATAATGATGCAGAATGTCAACTTCCCAATATTAAACATCACACCACACCGGGTTATAGTCAAACAGGTTTATTTGGAAGTACAAGCTTTTGGAGTGCTGCTTCTTCTTCAGGTAGCTACCTGGTGTTGCGTGATTTTTAACTTTGTCCACTCCAGTCCAATACCAGTACCTCCACATCATTTTTCCCAATATTAACAGGGACAGACAAAGCATGGAAGGTTTAGAAGGTGGAGTTCTTAAAATGTATCTAGGAGAGCATTGTAAACCAGAATGTAGAAAAGTCCTGCAAGAGATGGGCAGCACTGAATCTAACTTTGGGAAATGAAACTGGGCAAGTGGGGTAAGTGTCAGTGGGAGAGCATTTCAGTGATAGTGACCATAGCTTGTTAAGATTTAAGGTAGTCATGGAAAATGACACAGATAGACCAGAAATATAGGTTTTCAATTGAGGAAAGATGGTCTTAAGACAAGACAGGATGTGGTCAAAGTGGACTAGAAGCAGGTAATTGTAATAAAAATTACATGGAACAGAGGGAGTCTTTCTAAAAGAAAATAGTGAAGTTCAGATGAACATGTTCCTGTAAAGGTGAAGAGTTGGACCAAAAATTTCAGAGAATCCTGGACATCAAGGAGTGTACAAGATGTGATAAGTTAAAAAAAGGGAAACTATGATAGATACTGAGGGCTTAGAACATTAGACGTCTAGAGACACACAGAAAGTGCAGTGGGTTATTTGAAACGAAATCAGGAAAGTGAAGAATGGGTATGAAAAATTACAGGTGGGTTCTGGAAGGATAATCCAAAGACATTTAAAGTATTTTACTGGCAAGAGGAAAAACAAGGAAGAGTGGGGTACATTAGGGACCTATGTAATAAGCGGTGGGTGGAGCCGGAAAAGTTTAAATGAGCACTTTACACCTGTATTCATGATGTAGGTACAGAAATCAGGGAAGAAAACTATGTTGTACTTGAACAAATTACAAATGAGAGAAAGAGATATTAGTGGTTTTAGTGGACTTCAAATTGAATGTCCCCAGGCCCAAATGAAGTAAATCTCAGGCTGTTGTGGGAGGCAAGGGAGGAGGTGGCAGGGACTCTGACATAAATGTTCAAATCCTCTCTGAACACAGCAGATATACCAGTGAACTGGAGAATATCGAATGAGATACCATTTTTCACAAAGTGTGAGGATAAATCAGGGAACTACAGGCCAGTGAATCCAACAATGATTGGTAAACTATTTGAAAAGGTTCTAAGCAATAGAATTAATCTCAACTTGGAAAAGCAAGGGTTAGTCAGGGGTAGGGGGTCACAGCATGGCTTTGTCAAAGGGGATCATGTCTGACAGATTTGATTGAGCTTTTCAAGATGACAACTAATGCGAGAGTGAGGGCACTACAGTGGATGTAATCCATGCAGACTTCAGTGAGGCTTTTGACAAGGTCTTGCATGGGAAATTGGTCAAGAAGGTAAGAATCCATGGGATCCAGGAAAATTTGCAACTTAGAGCCAATATTTGCTTAGAGATGGGAGGCAAAGGGGAACAGCCTTGTTAATCACTTTGTTTTGAGATTGAAAACTTGTGTCCAGCACAGGATTTGATGCTGGGTCCCTTGTTATTTGTAGTGTACATTAATGATCTGGAGTGGAGGTGGTTTAAATCAGTAAGTAAGTTCACAGATGACACGAAAACTTGTGGTGTGGTAAATAGCAAGAATGGAATCCTCGAACCATACGGTATGGATGGGCTGATCAGATGGCAGAACAATGTTAAATGGAAGTTTCTCCTGAAAAGTGCACGGTGATGCATTTTGAAAGGCTAATAAGGCAAGAGAATACATGATAAATGGTAGGACCTCAGGATACTCAAAGGATTAGAAGGACTTTGGTGTGCAGATTCATGCACATGGTGCACATGTTCTTGAGGCAACAGATAGATGGAAAAAGTGGTTAACAAGGCATATGGGATACCTATCTTGATCAGAATAGGGTCAGAATACAAGAGCAGGGAGGTTATGATGCAGCTTTACAAGTCATTAATTATATCACAATGGGGATACTGTGTGTACTTCTGGTTGTCACATTGTACAAAGGATATGATTGAACTGGAGAGGGTGTTGCCTGAGATGCACCATTTCAGCTATGAGTGTCTGGATAGGCTGTGATTCTTTACCTTATATCATTATGGGGGGGGCGGGTGTGGGGGGGTGGGGGAGGAACCTCAAGAGGGTCCTAGATTGAGTCGATAGAAAGAAGCATTTTTCTATAGTACAGGAATTAATAAACATTTAAAGTGAAGGGCAGGAGGTGTACAGTGGATTTCAGGAAGATCACCTGAGAGGGTGGTACATTTCTGAAAGGGTTGTAGTGGTGGAAACCATTGCAATATTTTAAAAAAGTTTTCACATAATCACTTGAATCATCATAACATACAGGTCTCCTGATCTATATGCTGCAAAATAGGACCAGAGTCAATTGTGCTTAATAGCTGATGTGGACACAATGAGCCATGGGCACTTACATGGGCCCTGGCTACGCCTGCTTCTTTGTCGGTTATGTTGAACAGTTCCTCTTCAGTATGTACACCAATACTGTTTCCCAACTCTTCTGCCATTATGTAGATGACTGCATTAGTGCTGCATTCTGCACCCAGACTGAATTGGAGCAGTTCATCAGATTCGCTAACAATGTCCACCGCACCCTCAAATTCACTTGGTCTATCTCGGCACCTCCCTTCCCTTTCTTGACCTCTCTATTTCTATCTCGAGCAACGGTTTACAGGCCAACATTTACTATAAACCCACAGACTCTGATATCTACCTGGACTGCACCTCCCCCCACCCCATATCCTGCAAAAACTCCATCCAATGGAGACGTTCCACTCCCAAGCATCCCAGATGTCCTCTTATTTCAAACAATGTTTTTTTCTCCCCTCTGTCATCCTGACAGCCCTCCACCACAATTCCTCCATTCTCCACTCCACTGCTCTAAACCACCCCTGCCAACGTAAGCAAGATAGGGTCCCCCTTTGTCCTCACTTTCCACCCTACCAGTTCCCACATCTAATGGATCTTCCTCAAACTCCAAGTAGACCTCACCACCAAGAATATCTTCCCCTCCCTACCTTCCACAAGGACCGTTCCCTTCATCACTTCCTGGTTCATGCTACATTCCCCACCCAAACCGCCAGTACCTTATCCTGCAAATGAAAAAGATGCAATACCTGCTCATAGACTATTTCCCTCCCCTCCATCCAGGGCCCCAAACAGTCCTTCCAGGTGAGACAAAGGTTCACCTGCACCTCCTCCAACCTAGTTCACTGTATCCGGTGCTCCCGATGTGGTCTTCTCTACTTCAGGGAAACCCAACCTAGACTAGGTCCATTTTGAAGAGCCTCTTTGCCACGCCTGAAAAGACCAGCTTGACCTCGTGGTCACCGCCCATTCCAATTCCCTTCCCATTCCCCTCTCCTACATGCCCACAGTGAATCAGACCACAAATTGGAAGAGCAACATCTTATCTTCCATCTGGGCAGCCTTAACATTGAATTCTCCAATTTCAAATAATCTTCCCACCTCAACTTCCTTTGCTGCCCAGCCTCCTCCCTTCCATTCCACCTACTGATCCTGCCTTCCAGTTACCAACCAGATTCACCCCTCCCATCAACCATTCGGGTTGTACCTGTGTTCACCTATCACTACCTCACCATTGCGCCCCTCTCCCCACCCCACCTCCCCCTCCTTATCTGTAGCTCTCCCACCCCACCTCCATTCCTGAAGAAGGGTTATACCTGAAATGTTGACTTCTCCACCTCCTGATGCTCCTGGCTTGCTATGTTCTTCTGGCCTCCTGTTTGTTTACTTTGGATGCCAGTATTTGCAGTTTTTTTTGTCTCTAACAATGAGTCAAAAGGCCTCTTCCCGTGACGTAAAACAATGGCTCAATTTATTGAGACAAAGAACATGAGCTGAAATTTAGGATGGCTGAAACTAATTTGCATCACCGAGACACAGAACATTTCCTTGGAACAGAGATGGAGACCCTCTACAGATGTAAAGATATCGTAAAGTGTGCAGTGACTCTTTGATGTTTCATCAAGATGGAAGATGGTTCATTGAAACATAGCGACTGGGACATTAAAAAGAAATCAACCACTGGAGCTATCACATGATGTCCAAAGAAATACTATACAAGATATTTTTGTAACATAGGACCAACTTGGAGAGTGATCACGTGACCAGTTGTGCGTGTGAATGATGAATTTGAATTTGTAGTGATTGATACAGGACAGCATGGGTTTATAGCAACCCTCTTCCTTTCAAAGGCATAAATCAGCCAGAAAACCTCTTGCTGCAAGCAGAGAATTTTAAAGAAATATTTTCAATCCAGCAACAGAGATTCCAGGAGAAGGGAATCTATCACTAATCTGCAAACCAACTCCTTTCATCTGAGCCAAAACATCTGAGCACTGGACCTCTATCAACTTCAATTTTTAATCTGTAGTTTCCATTTGGTCAAGCAACCTCCAATATCCTCCACTGTTCTATTTTTCTCCAGGTTTGGGTTTTTATGAAGTTATTTGTGTGTTAGCAGGATGTACAGCTGGTTTGTGGTATTTTCTACTTAAAGAAGGTTTTAGCAATACAAATAACTCTCGTCATATTTAACTCAAGAATGTCTACCTGGCTTAATTTTTACAAGTTGCACCCAACAAACTACACACTGAATTGACAATTCAACATCCTATATTGAAATTCAAACATTTGTTACAATCAATCAAGGAAGTAGGAAAATAAGAAAACCAGGCACTCCTCCTTGTTGGCAGCAACACTTTCTTGATTTGGTTTAATATATTATTGCCACATATACTGAATAGAGTGAAAAGTATATTTGGGTAACAGAACAGAGTGCAGAATATAATGTTATAGCTACAGAGAAGGTGCAGAGAAAGATCAGATCAAATCTATGAGAGGTCTATTCATAAATCTGATAATAGTGGGGAAGAAGTGGTTCTGATTTCTGTTCGTACATGTTTTTCAAACTTCTGTACCTTCTGTCCGATTGAAAAGGTAGAAAAGAGTGTCATCAGAGTGGGAGTGGTCATCAATAATGTTGGCTGTTTTCCCGAGGCAACAGGAATGATAGACAGAGTCATTGGAAGAAAGGCTGGTTTTCATGATGGACCGGGCTTGTTCACAATTCTCTATAATTTCTTGCACTCTTAGGCAGAGCAGTTGCCATACCAAGCTGTGATGCATCTGGTTAGAATGCTTTCTATGGTGCAGCTTCAAAAATTGGTAAGTCATTGTAGACATGCCAAACTTCTTTAACCTTCTGAGGAAGTAGAAGCACTGATGTGCTTTCTTGATAGTAGCATCAACATGGAAAAAATAGACAAAAATCCATCCACCACCTTAAATTTTCACTCCTTTCATGACCTGAGCACAGGCATAGAGACAATATCTTCACCATATGTATCACTGACCCTTCAACGTACCTGGGTCAAAACTCTGGAATCCCTATCTAACATTATGGAAATACCTTCAGACGCAGATGACAGTGATTCAAGAAGGTCACATCACATGCCAACACTATTCAAAGTGTTTGATGACAAAGACTTTTTTTTGAAAGGTAATTCTTTCATGGGATATAAATGTCACCAGCAAGGCCAGAATTTGTAGCTCATTCCTTTGTACGTAGTGAACTTGAACTTGCCTCATTGATTACCTATTTTGCCCTCTTGTCAGATTACATCCCCACATTACACTGTGCTGCTCCTTGAATATCTTGCCACTGAGCAGATCTCTGCCAAACGTCTAGCATTCCTTGTGCCCATGTCACTTTTGAAAGGTTGTTGTGCACCTGGACAAGCACTTACTCTGGAGCTGCCCTGCACAATTCCTGACATATGCCCTGCATATGAAAAGGAAATTGGCACACTGCTTCACAGACAAGATCCTGGAGAACCTACTGGATGGTGTAGTGTAGACACAATGTTCTCTTCCTCCAATACTAGCACACCACCAGACCATGCCAATGAGGTCAGAGGTTGTTAGTTCAGTGCAGTCTCTACCATGTGGAAGAATATAAAGTAGTGTAGGAAGAATGATCTCTTCCACTTTGCCAGCATAAGTTCCACCACCTTCTCTCCAACATCACACACTCACTTCACCATCCTGGAGCCTTGGAGGGGAACTTGCAGGCAGTGGTATTCCCACCACCGAATCGAATCTTATCCAGGAGCTTATGTGCAACCTATTTATGCACAATTATTTACTTATATACAAATAGATTTCATCAATTTATAACAGCAGCAATAACAAACTTCCAAAGACACTGCGTATTGAATTCACCAAGTAACATTTTCCCTTTAAAACCACACTATTAACACATTCATTAACACTTGCAAAGTTCATCCATAGAAACGAAAAGTTGCCAACAAAATAAGACATTTCTAATAATCACTACCTTTATAGTATTGCACTATAGAAACGAAGTAGCACACTATAAGCAGAAACAATGGGCTGAATCTTATGTTTTTGGTTAAGTCATAGATTTGTCAAGTTTCATGGAGGGCTTCTCTGAGTTAGGCCAGTGAGGTTTCTTCTTGTATCTCACTTCTCCATTAACTATCTACCTACCCTATGGTGTCTCTCTTCACCAATTCAAGTCCCACCCTGTCACTTACCATTCCTAGAAGAAGTTATCAATCAGCATATGTCCCAGATTAGACCATAATCCCTGGTACTGGCACCAGCACCTTCTTTAAAAGACCATTTATGGATCCAGAAAAGCATCATTGGTCCAGAGCTGCCCTGCATGTTCCTGACATTTCCCCATGGACATGTTAGATAAAGAAAATTGTCTGGGGATTGCATGGATGACAGAGAGAGGAAGAATGTTACACGCAATAATGAGGTTGGTAGAAAATGAGCCTTATGAGAGGTGGATACCGTGGCAGAGAGATCCTGGTGGATAAGGTGGTGCAGAGATAGGACAGTCACTAACCGAAGGACTGGCAGAGAAAGCCATGACACCACACCCATGGCACCCAGGTCAGCAGAGTCACAGCCATCTGGAGCAATTTCCATTATCATAGGAAGAATGTCAATGTCTTTTCTCCACTCCACCAGTATAAATGTTGCTACCTTCTCTCTGATACCACACACAAGTCTATCCCTGCCACTGTACCCACCTCTCACCATGCTCATGTTCTACCATCCTCATTAGTGCATGTAACACCTTCATTCACTCTCTGTCACCTACCCAACCCAAGAACTCATAGGCAGGCAGATTCTGGAAAAATGCAGATGTAGCAGGGTTGTTGTTATGACTGGAACCTCATAAGTGCAGATGGTTTGGATGGAGCCATTTTTGTCAGATGTGTTCGGGAGGGTTTCCTTACTCAGTATGTAGATAGACCGACGAGGGGAGAGGCCATTTTGGATTTGGTACTCGGCAATGAGCCAGGACAGGTGTCAGATCTCACGAAGGGAAAACAGGGTTAGCACTGCTGCCTCACAGCGCCAGAGACCCGGGTTCAATTCCTGCCTCAGGCAACTGTCTGTGTGGAGTTTGCACATTCTCCCCGTGTCTGCGTGGGTTTCCTCCGGGTGCTCCGGTTTCCTCCCACAGTCCAAAAATGTGCAGGTTAGGGGAATTGGCCTTGCTAAATTGCCCGTAGTGTTAGGTGAAGGGGTAAATGTAGGGGAATGGGTCTGGGTGGGTTGCTCTTTGGAGGGTCGGGGTGGACTTGTTGGGCCGAAGGGTCTGTTTCCACACTGTAAGTAATCTAAATCTAAAAACACTTTGGTGACAGTGATTACAATTGCCTCACATTTACCATAGCCTTGGAGAGGGAAAGGAGCAGTTACAGAAGATACTTAATTGGGGAAAAGGAAATTATGACGCTGTCAGCCAGGAGTTGGAAAATACAGACTGGGAGCAATTGTTCCACAGAAAGGGCACAGCAGACATGTGGAGACTATTTCAGGAGCAGTTGTTGCGCGCAATGCACGAATTTGTTCCTCTGAGACAAGTAAGAAGGGGTAAGATTAAGGAACCTTGGACGATGAGAACAGAGGAGCTTTTCGTCAAAAGGAAGAAGGCAGCTTACTTAAGGTGGAGGAAGCAAGGATCTAGCACAGCTTTAGAGGATTACAGGCTTGCTAGAAAGGTGCTCAGAAATGGACTGAGGAGAGCCAGGAGGGGGTACGAAACGGCTTGGCAAGAAAGATTAGGGAGAACCCAAAGGCATTTTACTCATATGCGAGGAATAAGAGAATGATCAGGGAGAAGGTAGGGCTGATTAGGGATAGAGTAGGCAACTTGTGCGTGGAGTCTGAGCAGATAGGGGAAGCCCTAAATGAGCTTTTTGCTTTGGTTTTCACTAAGGAAAGGGACCTTATTGTGAATGAGAACTTTGAGGAGCTGGGAGATACAGGCTTGACCAGATCAAGATTGATAAAGTTGATGTGCTAGAAATTTTGGAAAACATTAATATTGATAAGTCCCCAGGGCCAAACTAGATTTATCCCAGGGTGCTCCGAGAAGCGAGAAAGGAGGTTGCTAGACCACTGGTGAAGATCTTTGCCTCCTCACTATCCATGGGAGTCATACTGGAGGATTGGAAGGAGGCGAATGCTGTTCCTCTTTTCAACAAGGGTAATAGGGAAATCCCTGGCAATTCGAAACCAGTCAGTCAGTCTTATGTCTGTGGTCAGCAAGGTTTTGGAAAGAATTCGGAGGGATAGGATTTATGACTACTTGGCAAAACATAGTGTGATTAAAGGCAGTTAGCATGGCTTTGTGAGGGGCAGGTCATGTCTCACAAATCTTATTGAGTTCTTGGAGGTGGTGACAAGACAGGTCGACGAGGTTAGAGCAGTGGATGTGGTGTATATGGACTTCAGCAAGGCATTTGATAAGGTTCCCTATGGTAGGCTCATTCATAAAGTCAGGAAGTATGGGATACAGGGAGATTTGTCTATCTGGATTCAGAATTGGTTGGCTGACAGAAGGCAGAGAGGCGTTGTAGATGGGAAGTATTCTGCCTGGAGGTCAGTGTTGAGTGGGGTCCCACAGGGCTCTGTTCTTGGGCCTCTACTCTTTGTAGTGTTTATAAATGGCTTGGATGAAGAGGTTGAGGGGTGGGTTAGTAAATTTACAGATGATACAAAGGTTGGAGGTGCCGTCGATAGTTTCGAGGGCTATTGCAGGCTGCAGCATGACATAGACAAGATGCAGAGCTGGGCTGAGAAATGGCAGATGGAGTTCAACCTGGATAAATGCGAAGTGATGCATTTTGGAAGGTCGAACTCGAATGCTTAATATAGGATTAAAGACAGGATTCTTGGCAGTGTGGAGGAACAGAGGGATCTTGGTGTGCAAGTATGCATCAAAGTTGTCACCCAAGTGGATAGGGTTGTTAACGAAGCCTACAAAGGCTTTCATTAACAGGGGGATTGAGGTTAAGAGCCACGAGTTTTTGCTACAGCTCTACAAGTCCCTGGTGTGACCATACTTGGAATATTGTGTCCAGTTCTCGTTGCCCTACTATAGGAAAGATACAGAGGCTTTGGAGAGGGTGCAAAGAAGGTTGAATAAACTCTGACTTTTTTCTCTGGACAGAAGGAGGAAGAGAGGTGACCTGATCGAAGTATACAAGATAATGAGAGGAATAGATAGAGTCAATAGCCAGAGACATTTCCCCAGGGCAGGATTGACTGGTACGAAGGATCATAGTTTTAATATATTAGGACAAAGATATAGAGGGGATGTCAGAGGAAGGTTCTTTAAGCAGAGAGTTGTGAATGCATGGAGTGTGTTGCCAGCGGTTGTGTTGGAAGCAGAGTCATTAGGGACGTTTAGCGACTGCTGGGCACGCACATGGATAGCAATGGGTTGAGGGGAGCATAGGTTAAGTTATTTTATTTTACATTAGGATTAATCCTCGGCACAACATCGTAGGCCAAGAGGCCTGTTCTATGCTGTACTTTTCTAACACCTTGCATGACCCATACTTTGCCTACTCACTTGCTTGGGACATGTCCACACCCACAGCTAAGAAGGGGCGGCACGGTGGCACAGTGGCTAACACTGCTGCCTCACAGCGCCAGAGACCCGGGTTCAATTCCTGCCTCGGGCAACTGTCTGTGTGGAGTTTGCACGTTCTCCCCGTGTCTGCGTGGGTTTCCTCCGGGTGCTCCGGTTTCCTCCCACAGTCCAAAGAAGTGCGGATTAGGTGAATTGGCCATGCTAAATTGCCCGTAGTGTTAGGTGAAGGGATAAGTGTAGGGGAATGGGTCTGGGTGGGTTGCTCTTCGGAGGGTCGGTATGGATTTGTTGGGCCGAAGGGCCTGTTTCCACACTGTAGGGAATCTAATCTAATGTAATCTAAAAAAGTAACAGCTATGCCAAATCATTTTCATCTCTCTTCCTCCCTCATTCCAAAAGGAAAACAATCTATAGTAATGTAGAAGAGAAAAGATGGGATTGAGTTGTTGGATATTCAGCTCCTTATCTCTAACTCTGACCACTTCCAGCAGCTGACGGATCATGGCTCTGGATTCATATTGAAGGCTCTAACCAAAGGCAATATCCCTTGACCTGACTGAAGAGTTCTTACAATGAAGACAAGCTTCCTAGCTTTATGTCTGCACTGAACAGCAAGGCAAGACAGCAATGCTGTGAGCCTGCTACCTCTGGCTAAGGAACAAGATACAAAATGGCTAGGCAAAGCAAGACAGAATGCTATGTTCATCAAGACAGGCTTGAAATGAGTGATTGCTTGATCCAGTCCATGAACTGGATGCATAGCTAAGAGCAAAGTTCTTGCTGCAGCATTGCAATGACAATTTACGTTGCAATATTGCAATGCAGTAGCACACCAAATGAATTGGTGATTGCTAGGAGTGCTCTTAGAGGCTAGATGGCAAATGTTTATGCCCAATGTCTAACATGGAGGTCCTCTGGGGTAAACAGCAAGCTGCAGTCACCAGGAATCCACTCTGACTTCCATGTCAAAACTTTCAACATCTAATTTGTTTGTCAGGGATGACAGAATAGCGAGCTGTACGTTAACAAGGTGAGGTGTGCATTGATATGGTCATTTACAAACAATGATCCTCCCTAACAAGTTGTCTGGTAGAAGCCTCATCTCAATTCCAAAAACTCAGTTAAAAAAATACAAGTTGCTCTCAACGTTGAAACAGGCCTCATGTGATTGTGCCACATTTCTCACTATATACCATGTCATTGAAACTACTTTCAAAAAGGTTCCTCCCAAGGTTACTGAAAATGTGTGAAACAAAGTAATTTACTGCTTATATTAGCATTCATTTACTTAGCATTCAGATTAAATATTTATTATTTTAAAATAAATAGCCGAATGAAACACGATGTTTTCAAACAAATCAATCTCCACCTTGAAGTTATCAATCTTTGCCTTGAAGACATTTAGCGTAAAAAAAATTGATAATTTCTTGATGTCACAAGGAATTAAGGGCTACAGGGAGAATGCGGGTAAGTGGAGTTGAAATGCCCATCAGCCATGATTGAATGGCGGAGTGGACTTGATGGGCCGAATGGCCTTACTTCCACTCCTATGTCTTATGGTCTTATTTTCAATTTTAAGTGATATTATGTAGAAAATCAGTAGCAATTTGCAAAATAGCCCAAGGTATGTCAAAAATCCCTCGTGTCTGGCATGAAATTTATTTTGTTCAATGAATTAATAAGCTGAAAAACTCTTCATCTGTATATCTAGCTTCTCCTCATTCTTCCAATGCCTGAAATTCTTTACTTACTATCCATATAAGGAGGATTGTAGGTTTCACTTATATCCTCCATAGCTGGTTCCAGAATTTCTTCTGCCCCATTTAGTATAGTGGAATGTCAATGAGTCTTCTATTGTCAGTATCGCCGTTTCATCACCTTAACATTTTTGAAGAATTGGGTGCATGGAAGGGTGAGTGTAATAACCTCCAAAAGATGACATTTTAACAAGGTTGTTAAAAAGGTGAAAAGCAGAACACTAAAAAATAGCTATATTTACCAAAACAGAAATAATGGATGTAAGTTCAAAGAACAGGCCATAACAATGGAGGTAAAAATTGAAAAAGACTCGTGAAAATTTAAATAATTTGTTTCATTCCTGCCTCTTATTTCATTTAATTCTAAATAATCCAGAATATACCTTATTCAAAAAATAAGTATTAAATGAATTCCATTATTAGTGTTCAGAAAAGACATATCTACATTGTTAAAATAAATTCTCTCAAAAATGCAGTCACACTTCATTTGCCGTCAAGAATTATCAAAAGATAAAGTAACAGCTATGCATTTTGTCAGGTCTAAATTCAGCTTCCAGATTGGCTCTACCACACGACTTGGGGTTGATGTATTGTGGAATTTAATTTGTGTCGTAACAGACACTCTTAAAAAGTATGCACAGTTTAAAAAGATTTTACAGACAGATTGTAAGATATATTATTCATTCAAGAAGTATTTCTTAAAATATTCTGATGAAGCAGTGACTGAGCACACACATTTTTCATGTGCTTTCAAAGGAATAGCCACTTGCAAATGTGAATAAGCAGACTTACATATTCCTGATCAGGGAATTGAGATTTAAAAGATTTTCAGCCTGCAGTATATTTAGAATGTAACTGCATTCCATATTTACTGTTCCTAAACTGACAGTACACTAAACTAGAGCACAAATGTCACTGGTTTTGGCTTATGATGCCTCTCTTTCACTTCCAAGTTTACAATGTGGATATTTTGTAAGATCGGTCAGTTTGCCAAAATTCTCGGGTGCTGTTTTAGTAATTTTTGTGTAACGAGCAGTTTTAACTGAAAAACACTGAATTTTATTGGAATGGTTTTATTTTTAAAAACAGTAACCATAAAGTTATTCCATGAAGTAATTCAAAAGTGCATATGTAAAAACAAAATTAAGTCAGTCAACTACTTGAAGTGAATTCAATCAAGAAAAATGGCATCAGAACCTTGAATGTTATTTTTCCATGCTGGCAAAGGATAGCAAAAGGATAGATGCAGGCTATCAATACTCTTAATCATGAGTTTAGTATCACTAGTATTACCACACAACCTAATTGAGTACAAACGTAATGAAGAATAACAAACAATAGTTGATTAAACACTTGATATTGTGGGTTAATCAAACATTCTAAATAGACTAATCTAAACCCGAGGAACAGCATCAGTTTCTGTTATGATTAACTTTATACAACCAGCCAGCTCATGACCTGGAATAATTTACTCCCTTGAGAAACTATAGAAAAGTTCTGTGGTTGACCAGAGCAGAGTTCTGATTAAAGTACATCAGTATTTTCAAATCTGTATAGATAAACACTTACATAGATCTGTATGAGGCTTTACAATATTACTTGCATGCAACAAGTCATAATGCAAAACATAAAGAATCAATTCCTTATTGAAAATGGAAAGTTACTATACATAAGCTTCGCCCAACATAAGCAGCTTAAATTATTTTTAGAAGCTCCCCAGGCTCATTTTCCATATGTGGATATGCTGGGTCATTTAAATGATATTCTAGATAATATTAATATACTAGATTTTTTACTTCAAGTCACTGCTTATGGTGAAATACTTTAGGTTCTGCAAAGTAACATTAATCATACTAATCATAGGCTGGATTTTACAGTCAGTGTTGATTTCACTGACTTCCAATTCTGGAAGGTGGGTGACAGCAGGTAGCTGTCTACAGACTACATGTGGAGGAACAATGAATGACAGATTGCAGCTTCAGGTAAATCTTTGCTTTCACTAAATCTTTAGTTACAGTCAGGTAGAGGAATCATAATGGAGAACACTGGAAGTCTGCTGTAAGAACTCCTGTATGTTCTGGACAGATGTATAGTAAACATTCAGCTCCAAGTGAGACTTTCACATAAAGAAAATAAGTTCCAGGGAAAAAAATAAACCACACAGCAAAGAGATATAGCAACACAAGAGTGGGCATTCATGAGGCACTGTAGGCCATCAACAGCAGCAGAATTGTACTCCAACCTAATTTGCAACCTCATGGCCCAGCATATCCCCCACTCAACCATTAGCATCGAGCCAGGGAGCAACCCTGGTTCAATGCAGATTGCAAGAGGGCATGCCAGGAGTAGTAGCAGGCATTCCCGATAATGAGATGTCAACCTGCTAAAGCTACTAAACGGCATAAGCAGCAAGTGACAGATAAAGCAAAGCAATCCCATAATTAACGGATCGGATCTAACCTCTGCAGTCCTGTCACACTGAATTATGAATGACAGTAGACAAAAAAAACAACTCACTGGAGGTGGTGGCTCCACAAGTATCCCCATTCTCAAAAAGATGGAAAAGCCCAGATCATTAGTGCAAAAAGATAAGGCTAAAGAATTTGCATCAATCTTCATCCAGAAGTGCCATGTGGATGATCCATATTGGCCTCCTCCAGTATTTCCTGACATCACAGATGTCAATCTTCAGCAAATTGTAATTACTGCACTTGATATCAAAAAATGGTTAGATGCACTGGATACTGCAAAGGCTGTGGGCCCTGACAACATTCTGGCAATAGTACTGAAGACTTGTGCTCCAGAACGTGCCGCACCCCAATCAAGCTCTCTCTGCAAGACTGGCACCCACCTGACAATATGCAAGATTGCCTAGGTATGTCCTGTACACAAAAAAAACAGGATAAATCCAACCCGGTCAATTACTACTGCATCACTATCAGTAAAGTGATGGAAGGTGTCATCAGTGTTGCCAATAACTGCTCAGTGATGTCCAGTTTGGGTTCCACTAGGGCCACTTAGCTCCTGACTTCATGACAGTCTTTCTTCAAACACAGACAAGAGAGCTGAATTCCAGAGGTGAGATGAGAGTAACAGTCCCTGATATCAAGGCTGCATTTGACCGAGAGTGACATCTATGGGTCCTAGCAAAACTGGAATCAATGGCTATCAGAGGGAAAACTCTTTGCTGGTTGGAGTTATGCCTGGCACTAGGGAGGTGGTTGTGGTTGTTGGAAGTCAGTCATCTCAGCTCTGGTACATCTCTGCAAGAGTTCCTCAACCTGGTTTCTTACACCCAATCATCTTCAGCTGCTTCAACTATGCCCTTCTCTCGATCAGAAGGTCAGAAATGGGGACGTTTGCTGCTGATTTCACAATGTTCAGCACTATTCATGTCTTCTTAGATACTGGAACAGACCATGTTCAAATGCAACAAGACTTGGACAAGATCTAGGCTTGGGGTAACAGGTAACATTCATGCAATAAATACCAGGCATGACCAACCAAATAAAGAGACTAATTAACCACCATTCCTTAACATTCTATGGCATTATCATCACTGAATCCCCCAATATCAACATCCTGGAGGTTATCACTGACCAGAAGCTCGATTGGACTTGTCATTTAAACACAATGCTGGCAAGAGCAGGTCAGAGCTAAGAATCCTGAGTAACTCGCTTCTTACTCCCCAAAGCCTGTCCACCATTGGCAAAGCACAAGTCAACAGTGTGACAGAATACTCCCCTCCTGTCTGGATCAGAGCAGATCCAACAACCCTCAACAAGCTTGATACCATCTAGGACAAAACAGTCCACTTCATTGGCACCAAATCCACAAGCATCCACTTCCCCAGCAGCAGTAGCAGCAGTACATATAAGATGCGCTGCAAAGTTTACCGAAGATTCTTAGAAAAACACCTTCCAAACTCCTGACTAGTCCCACCTAGAAGAACAAGGGCACCAGATGCATAGGAACACTATCACAAGCAAATTTCCTTCCAAGTCACTCACCATCCTGACTTGCAAATATATCGCTGTTCCTTCCCTTGTGCACAAAATTTTTCCTGCACAAAATTCTTGAATTCCCTCCAAATGGCATTGTGGGTTTATCTACAGTACAGCTCAAGGTGGAAGCTCACCACTATCTTCTAGTAATAAATACTGGCTCGCAAGTACAAAGAACAAAGAACATTTACTGCCTGGAAACAGGCCCTTCGGCCCTCTAAGCCTGAGCCAATATAATAAAAATAAATAAAAGAGAACATTGTAAAGAGGTTACTTTTGAGGACTGACATGTATTTAAGGTACCATTATGTTATGAATTTATGCAAAGCATGCTTGATGACTTTCCTGTTAATTAACTGCACAGCAACCTTTGACTTAATCACTTCAATGTAAAGGGGAACGACCTATAATTTTAAATTGCTGGTTAACTCTCTCAATTTGAAATTTCAACCTTAAAGTACAGTTATAAATCAAATTCAATGTTGAAGTACTGTTATAACATGCACAGATGCATTATTCTAACTGCTCTCCATTCTACATTGGAATTTCTTACACAGAAATATGGGTATAGGTCACCAGATTCAAAATGCTCACTCTGTTTTCTCCCCACAGTTGCCATCAGACCTGCTGAGTTTTGCCAGCAATTTCCATTTTTGATGAAGGAAATATTTAAGTTTGTACAGATCATACCAAATTTTGAGGAAAGGGATGTGAGGACATTCTTTATGTCATTTGAGAAAATGGTGACCCTAATGAAATGTAGAAGGAAAACTGGACTGAAATCAACAAATTTTGGAGATCAAAGCGGGTCATCTAGATTCACAATTTTAGCGTGTTATCTCACCATGGATGCTGCCTGACCAGCTGTGACCTCCAGCATTTGTTGTTTCAGCACAAGTTTCAGCATTGGCAGTAATTTGCTTCAACAAGGAAAATTGGACATTGCTTGTAGAGAACAAGTTGACGAGTAGAGCACAGAAAATTCATGCTGTACCGTCAGAGGCAGTTTCTGTGGATTATGACACTGTATGAAAGAGTTATTCTGGGTGCATAAGCATAAGGTTCTGAAGCATGCAGAAATGAACAGAAACAGCCTGAATCAGTTTGAAAGAGTTAAGCAGAATAATTTTGACTGCTGAATACAAGCACTAGGACTTGAACCCATATATAAAAATCTTCGAGAGATTTTCTTTGAAGAATTTAAAAACTCGCTTCAACAGCCAATGTTGAACACCAAAGGGCTGCAATTGCAAGACAGATAGCAGTAATTGCTGATGAGTTGATTCATAATATTAGAAGCATTTTTTTTCCTTCACTCCATAAATTTAGAAGGACAGAAAGTAAGAGAATGAAAGGAAGGCATGTAGCCACTATAAAGAAAGGATAGCTGGATATGCCTCAAGATCTCAAAAACCAAAGGTATATGTGTTTCCATTATTATAAAATGGGACAAATTCATTTGGAATGCTGGAAGTTGCACAGCACGTCTATGGACCTTACTGGGATTTTTAAGAAAGTCAGAAAAGTAAAATCATAGGGAAATTAACACTTTTGCTACAACTAAGAGGTTGGAGGTAAACACTGCTATGTATGAGAAGGGATGAATTGAATCATTGAGGCATAAAAATCATTTTTGGAAAATGGAAAGATAACCCGTTTTTCTTCAAATGGTGTTGCTAAACCAGTAAAACAATATTAAAGGAATGCAGGAGTAACCCAAATGTTTTTGCTGGAGAAGGATCGAGTTTTCTTTCCAGGATGAGATGAGATGAAAGCCAAAATGCTAATAAATGGGATTAGTGCAGAGTACACCCCAGTTCCATTTTATGAAGTTCCATTGCACTGTGACTTGTGGTCTGGAACAAAGGTAGAAGGAATTGTTAAGAAATTACCCATCGACGGGTTATGATTCAACTGTAGTGAAAGTCACAGCCAGCCAGTTTCTCACATGAGAAACTAGGTGCTCTCACTATTCCTGCACATATCTGTGGTTCTCTGTCTCTCTGTGTCAGTGATTTGTGCTTTTTTTCTCTCTGATTTTGCGGAGTTTCATTGATAGAAAAAATAAGGAATGTTTCTTTGGAAACATGCAAAAGTGAAGAAGAGAAAAATACAACACCTTAAAATATTCAGAAGATGCATGACCTGAAACGTCAACTAAACATTATTTTCAAATAACTGGTTGAAAGACAACTGTGATCAGATATGTCTGAATTTAGTCTGCAAAAATATATATAACTTTTCAATTCGAAATAACTGGTAAAGTAACCTATTGAAAAATTTAGCATTAAACAGATTCTCCAACTGCCCCATTCTCTATCCCATCTTGTGCCTTTACAGAATACACAGAAGTATCAGATTGGGGGGGGGGGGGGGGGGGAACCCTTTGCAGAATGCAAAGTGAATAATCTTCAGATTAGCCTTTGAATCCTCCCAGCAATTGCTTTGAAAGCTTCACAGCTATGGGTCGCCCAGATCATTCTGCTTGACGTTGAGGAAAATCTTGCCATAGCAGAGCTCAGCCACTTGGCGATGTCGTAATGGGGTGATTTTTAAATTTGAGAATATGCAACTGTACATCTTAGGAACAACAGCCATTTTAAGCTTATGAGTTTCAAAAAATAAAAATAAAAACCATGACAATTATTATCAGGGTTCTCAATTTTACCAGAACACGTAATGCATGTCATTTTGGCTACAAGATATTTCCATGGTCTTTTAAGTTTTAACGCAAAAGACATGAAAATTATAATCTATTTAAAAAAAGTTTGTCATCTCACTAAAACCTGTCACCTGTGCTAACAACTACAGGTTGTTGATGTTAGTTTTCTTTATTTCAGCTAGTCATTGAGTATCAATTAGAATAACTATGTCACAATTGATTTGCATGTGATCTTTTTCAAAGTGCATGCTAGCGACAGTCACTAACCTTGCACTCACCCTTTTCAGATGATATCAAGTTACTGTCATTTTATTCACTTTAATGACAACTGCATATAACACAAAGACAGTTGTGGGTTTCTCCCCTTCTGTGTTCAAATTGTAAGCTTAAGTAGTGGCAGGAACTAAAATCACAAACTATTCAGTTAAAGCTTTTAAACCAACAAAGCATCCCAGGACTTGTGGCTTTAAATATCCAGCATATTTTAAAACTGCTGGTTCAGAAAAATGTTAATTTCTGAAAAAAAAATCGCTGTATGAATGTTCTATACAATTGGCACGTAAAGCTTTGTGTCATTAATGTAAGAAATAAACTCAATTCTGCAATTAAATGTCAAAACTATATTATCATTTTCTATATTCCACCAATTTCAAGCATAAAATGAAAACATTTATGCTTGCATCTACCTCCCCAATGTCAATAATATCCTACTATCACAACTTATTAACTGTTTTAACATGGAAAAAAATCAGAATATTTCAGTCACGAAATCAACTTTTTTTTCTTTATTTTCTCTGTTCCCTTTCACATCACAATTAATTAAACAAAGGATCTAATCTGAGCTCTAAACCAGGAGATCAATGCAAAACAAGAATTCAGCTGTCAAACAAAATAGTTCACATCATGTAAAATAATACACTGCCGTGTTACTGGGCAAAATCTGTTCTGTCCAGTTATAGGTGTTCCCATTAGCTGTTTTAGACAACATGGTATTTGACCTTTGACAACAGCACAGTTGTTTCCCACAAGCCAGAGCCTGGACAATAGATTGCTTTATTCCTGTGGCTCAGGCTACAGTATTTCTTCAGGAAGACCTCAAGCAGAAAAGCCAACATCCCTGACAAGCACTAGAGAAGGCACCGAGGGTCCAAGTGGTAAATGTTGGAAAACAAATGGAAAAGCACACAAAACGACATCTGGAATCCTAATGGCCCACCAATGATTCTCAATCCAAAATGGAATTAATTCTGTTTTTTCACCATCCCTTGTGTTAACTTCACTGTTTATAGACAGTAATAAATGATTTTTAAAAACATATTTAGGTCATGATGTCATATACCACCAGCACTTGCGTTGTTTTATTGTGCTTGCAGTCAAAATATACCTCCATACCCACATGCAAGGAAATCTGGCTCTTCCATTACTCCTGGATCCACATTTGTTGGAAAAATACTTTCAGATTTTAAAAGGGAAGCTCAGTTTTTCTTTATGGCCAATGAACCCTCATCATAGTAAAATTGTCTTCCTCTACTAGTGCCTTCCTACTTATTATTTGTGAATTAGGAAACCAAATGGCCAAAGTTTCCTGACCACCTAAAAAGTACACCAGGAGCACAAGTGGTGGAATTAAAGTAAAAACATTTCTCCAAATCTAGCAATGATCTGATCATTACTGTCCTACTAAATATTCGTCAATTTTCATTAGTGACGTGTTGAGGGTAATCTGAATTTTTATTTAATAATGAACCCATGTGCAGTCATTTGCCTCTGGGAATGTATCAGAAGATAGGATAGTGGGAGGTTAGTCCCAGAGTCTGAAAATGATCTTTGATAGAGTACAAAACAGACCGAAACAGGCAAATTAGGAACCTGTTTGACAATCGACTGATATTCTTTTCCATTGAGATCAATGGGAATCAAGATCAGGTATGTGTCGAATTGGCTACCATTTCATTTTGCATTAACAATACAATCAAATTTCAACCTCTATCTTGATGATATCAGTTGGGCGACATGGTGTCACAGTGGTTAGCACTGCTGCCTAACAGCGCCAGAGACCCGGGTTCAATTCCCGCCTCAGGCAACTGTCTGTGTGGAGTTTGCACATTCTCCCCGTGTCTGCGTGGGTTTCCTCCGGGTGCTCCGGTTTCCTCCCACAGTCCAAAAACAAATGTGCAGGCTAGGTGAATTGGCCATGCTAAATTGCCCGTAGTGTTAGGTGAAGGGGTAAATGTAGGGGAATGGGTCTGGGTGGGTTGCTCTTTGGAGGGTTGGTGTGAACTTGTTGGGCCAAAGGGCCTGTTTCCACACTGAGTAATGTAATAAGTTCAGAGGTGTACTTAAAGAATATTTATTACTGCATGATTAGCACTTGATACAACACCAAGCAATTTGGTTGATCTTAATTATCCATATTTCACATCTTTATCGAAATGAACAAGATTGAGACACGTTGATCTTGTTCACTGAATGTTTCCTTGCCCTACAGTATGTGCTAGAATAAATGCAGATGAAAAGTAACGTGATGAAATCTATTACTTTCACTTCAAAGCTCTTGCTGCACTGTCTGCATTTTTGAAAGGAATCTTTACATTTAAAACTTGGCACCTGTGTTGCAACTTCAAGCAACAAAAATGCTTTACCTCATTCATGAAACTTTTCCTCAAAGCCATTCTGAACTTTGATGCAGGATTTAGCATTCCTCTATGTATTCCCTTCTTTGGTTTCTTACTTTCTTTTGGGTACATTTTCCTACCAATACTGCACAGTACCATTATATGGAGCTGAATTTTACCAAAAGCAGAGCAGTGTCAGTTTTGGGGAGTTTAATGGAGGTTATGTTGTATTGAGTTCTCTCACATATTCTCTGTAGCTTGCCTTTACTGTACTTGTTTGTGCTATCGCATGCTTAGCAATGGTAGACGCACTCACCACTGCTGGGACTTCTTGAAGTTTCTGACGGCAGCACCATTGTTAAAGTTCAGCCGCACACCGTGAAAAGTATTGCGAGCTTGGAACTGCCCATCAAAGTGCACATAGTGGGAGCTGAATAAAAAAGAAGCACTGCTAAAGGCAAATACAAGCTAATATTCATGAACGTTTGCGATGTTTTATCATCACCTGTCTGACCAACTGTTTTAACTGCACCTACAGGAATCAAACTGCACAGGCTATCCATCCTTTCGAGTCAGAGATGTACAGCACAAAACAGACCCTTCGGTCCAATTCATCCATGCCGATCATATATCCTAATTTAATTTAGTCCCATTTGCCAGCATTTCGAGCATGTCCTTCTAAGCCCTTCCTATTCATATACCCATTCAGATGCCAGTTAAGTGTTGTAATTATACCAGCCTCAAATATTTCCTCTGGCAGCTCATTCCATACACGCACCATCCTCTGCATGAAAAAGGTGCCCCTTCGGCTCCTTTTAAATCTTTCCTCTCTCACCATTAACTTATGCCTTCTAGTTTTGGACTTACCCACTCTTTGGAGAAGACATTGTTTAGTCACCCTACCCTGCCCCTTCAGGGTTTTATAAATCTCTATATGGTCATCCCTAAGCTTCCAACACTCCTGGGAAAATAGGCCCAGCCTATTCAACCTCTACCTACAGTTCAAACCCTCCAAATCTAACAATGTCCTTGTGAATCTTTTCTGATTCATTTCAAGTTTAACAACATATTTATTGTGGCAGGAAGACCAGATTTGTGCCATTACACATCACCAAAGGGAGCGCAGCTACTCTTGCCTTAATGCCCACTGTAGCATAACTTCTCATTGTTCGTGTAATCATTACATATTTTGGAAACATACTTTGAATTGTTGAAAATGGCCACTTTTATCCAACAACAGCAAAAACAAAAGAAAAAATAAAGATCAAACAACATAATTTGCTCTGGGAATAAACAAGGATGGCTTGTCTTCAAAAAGATAAAACTACAGTCAATGATTGATTGTAGCAAGCAGAACAGTGACAAGAACCCCTGCTGTGGCTGGATCAATTGCTCACATTTCCAATAAACTTGAGAAGGGAATATCAGAAACAGAACAAGTCCTTAGTAATGTTAGTAGTTAGCGTTCGCATCACACACAAATTACTTGCTATTGTTCTCCATAGAGTGGCACATGGAGGACTCTGACTTCAGTTCAATATTCACAGCACAAGCTATAGCACACAAATACAGTACAAGGTTGAAAATATACTGGGATTACTGTTGTCTTGCAATACCTTGTCAGTGCCCCCTGACAGACAACCCTTCACTTTCATTAAGCAAACCCTCAGGACTAACCATGGCTTACCTCCTTGACCACCTTATAAGGTGAGCCTTTGCTGATGTGACCAGATTCCTGACTGACCTCTGTGTAGGCCCTGAGTAATTTACTATGAATCCCCTGATGGGTGAATTGGACATGCAGGACTGCAGCCTACTCCTTGCACTGTAGTGATACATAACCCCTGACACTTACTGCATCGAGTGGCTGACTGTTTCCATGCCCCTAGACGTAGATCAGACATTGCTCTTGACTGACTGTGGCAAGGTGCCCCTCTCTGCCGAAAGATGACAGTTTCATTGAACTTGACTCAGAACTACCTTAGACTTGAGATTTGGTGAAAATCCATTCGGTGTATTTGCTCAGTTGGCTGCTGGCACATGATATAAGTGCGACATTGATGTAGCATGTTGCTATGAGCAACATACAGCGACTGACCACTGTTGATACCATGAGAAGCTGCCTGGCTTTGTTTTTGTACTAATCAGCAAGGCAACATAAAAGTACTGTAAGCCTTTAAATTCTGAATGAGACAGCAAGCACAACAATACAAGGCAAGCCGAAGATGCTGTCAGCAACCAGATAGGCACAATGTGAGTGCTAACAGAGCAACCCCGGAGCCATGAAACACACCCTGGTCTAGTCCATTAGATACTTGTCATTGTGTGCACATCAACGTGGAAACATTACAATGGCAGGTGCTAGTGTTCTCCAACAAGAAGATTGAAATGCAAAACCATATGACAAGTGGGTCACTAATGTTGCAAATGTGGCTGGTACATGTGTGATGCTAACTTCCATGTATGAAATGTGTTGGCACTCACTGTCAGTGGAGTGTAACCTGAAATGCTAACGACTGATGGAGACTCAGAGGAGCAAGCGGCAAGCTGGAGCTATCAGGTAACAGCTTTGACTTTTATTTCAGGAATTGTCACTATCTAGTTTCTATCTGGCACACAGGAGTATAGGAAGCTGTGCATGAATGTAGTAAGATTAAGCACTAATGGGATGCAAACACTTGGAAATAGGCATTTTACTGACCATAGGTTTGTCTTGCTGTTGAAAATTTAGTTGCAGAATCAATCTACCTCCCACAATGTTGAGAATCACATTTTTATGAGTTCATCTTTTGTTCCCACCTGATTTTTCATTTCCTACCTCCCTGTCCCCAACCTCCCCTCCCTCACTCAGGGGCTGGAAACTTTCCATTGAGTTCATGGAGCTTTCACCATGATACACTACAATGAAAATTCATTCGGTATTTTTTTAAAATTAATTTTCCAGTTTATTTTAATGCCTCAAACAATGTGTGAACAAAATCTCTAATATTGTCAGAAGCACATCCTAGTTTTTGACTTATTTTCTATGACCAGAAACAAAACAATTTCAGTTTTCATACATATTAAGAATGTTGTTCACCACGATTGAACAAACAATTTGCTACCTGGAAAATAAAAACTAAATCTTTCCAAAAGTAGAAATTTCAACTCCCAGTTGTGTAAATAAGTTAAATGAGCAAAATTGGTCTCACACAATAGGCTGTGCCAGAAACATATCATAATATATCAGTTTCTTAATAAGTTCAATTATAAAATGATCATATCCAAATAATTCGTAGCACAACGGATAATTAAAAGCCACTGATCACCCATGTCTGTGTGGGTTTCCTTCGGGTGGTCAGGTTTCCTCCCACAGTCCAAAGATGTGCAGGTTAGGTGAATTGGCCATGCTAAATTGCCATAGTGTTAGGTGCATTAGTCAGAGGGGGGTGGGTTGCTCTTCGGAGGGTCGGTGTGGACTTGTGGGGCCAAAGGGCCTGTTTCCACACTGTAGGGAATCTAATCAAAAAAAAAGGTTGGACGGTAACTCTCCATCCTTCAAGAATTATTTATATAAGCAAAATGTTATGTGAAAAATCTCTCCGCATAGTCAGTTAACTTATTGAAACTAAATTATTGACTGCATATAACTTTTGTAAATTAGAATAAAATCTCCAACATGTGCTAACAGCAGGTAGATTAAGGAAACACCAGAGTGCACTCATCCCTGCTGTGCAATGTTTTCTAAATGTGGGATAAAAGAAATTCACATTCCTGAAAAAGTATTACTGGGAGCAATCAGCTACGATAATTTATCACCATATACATAAATTAGTGGCTAGACCACACAAATTCAATTTTATACAATCTTGGTGAGCCTAAACTAATGAAAATGCACACATGGAAGCTTATAATCCTCGAGTTAGCTTCCTGATTAACTCTTAGAAGTACACTAATGGATACTATTGCCTAAGTTATGATCTGCCCAGGAGACCACCATAAAGTACCCATTTGGTCACATATCCGGATTTTATTCTGATATTACAATGGCAATATCAATTAGCAAATCTCTTTCCCCATTATGATCACCTAAATTCTTTGGTACATTTCATCTGTCTTCTTTTATTCTGTTCTCTCATTCCTTGTACTTTCCTGTTAATGAATTCTATCATTTAAATGGACAATGGACCACTGGTGAATACTAAACAATTTGAAAAGAATTGCTTTGATGTCATTGATCTTATTTGCTGTAGCCTCAGCATTTCCCAGAAATTTAAAACTAATCCACAAAAACTATTAAAACATGTACACTGTGAAAAATATTGCATCTCCTGCAAAAGAAATGTTATCCATTTCTTAGAATGTGTAACTGTCGTAATTTTAAATTTAGCATCAGGTCAATTTTACGTAGTGAGGCAAGTTATAAACTCATCTGCTGAACCAGATATTAGGTCAGGATTGACATAAATCCTGAAGGCAGACTCTCCACTTGCTACAGCTGGAAAGGTAGTGGGGAAAAAAAAAATCACATGGCCCACTACCTTGACTCCAAGTAACATTTAAAAATTACATGCTTGGGCATGTTCTGGTCCTAATGCCATTTCTTATCATCTTTGTCTGACAAGAAATGCATGACAGCATCCCACTCAGCCTGTGAAGTTAAATGTTCAGCTGGATTTTAAAGGTTTGGACAGGTGTTCCCATCAACTTAGCTAAGCATATTAAAATTCTGTACTTTCAGCTCCAGTATCTTGTAAAATAGTTCAATAATCTATGCAATTATAACTGACCTCCACCCAATTTTCAGCAGTTGGGTGGGGTTAAAATTATCCCTCTTTTAAGTTATTACATATTAGAATTTATAGTTAGTACTAAATATTGAGGCCACAAACTTTGAGATAAAACTATTATTGAATGTTTTTCTAAAGAGTTTAATTGATTGAATTTTTGCACTACTTTTGTAAATTATGTGAAGCTTGTGAGTGAAATAAAAAGAATCTGGACTACTGGAGAAAATTTCTTCAATAATTACTTGTGTGAATTAATACTGGAAATGTTTAACACTTCCTGCATTATTTTTGCAAAGCTTGCTGTTTGTAGAGTTTTCAGAATTAGTATTTTCCCAACATGATTTTTGACAATCATTTACCCAGTATTTTCAGAATATTTTACTGTCAAATACTTATTCAATTTAACAGTTTCTCAACCAAAAGCAGTATTAATAAATAAAAATACAAAATTCTGTTCTGAGCTTTTTTTTTCCCCAAACCATATACGTTCTTCAAAAATATAAGTGAAAAATACATGGAAACTGATGTTCTCATCAAACAAGGATCTCTAATTTAACAAACAAATGTTCTAAAACTAGCTTAGTGCATGTATTCTGAAAAATAAATAACCATTTGAAGTTCTTTGGTGGAACAATAAAACAATCATTTTTAATTATTAGTTGAGATCTTTTACTGAACAAAAAGACAGTCAATGCAAGCAACTTGTCCAGGCAACTATGTAACCCCATTGCATTACTGACAGTGACATAAGTGAACTGTAGGATATTGGTATTAGCCAAGTCTCCATTTCAGTTATTACAGGATATGCCTAATCAGCAATTTAATTGAGTAATAATAAGTGTGTAGTTACAATAGAATTTAGCACTCAGAATTTGAGCTGAGAGGAAACCTTATGTGGTAATTTCATGATTAACGTTTTTGCTGGACCAAAGTAATAACTTCCAGTTTGGCAAATATGCCTAGAAAAACATCAGCAGCATCCTCATATCACATGGAAAAAATCTTTAATAAAAAGTTTGATACTTGAACCTTTTGAAAGGCAAAAAATGGTTTGATGAGAGATAACTTTTTCTCTGTGAAAACGATAAAGTTATGGCAAACACCGTATCACAAGTTTTTAAACATGAATCCTGGTGTAGTCAGTCAAGTCAGTGAGCTTACAAATAAAAGGGTGGAATTATGGAATACAAATCCCAAAATATTGGTTAAAAAAAATCCTGTAAGATAGAACTGGACTGATTTTATCGCTCCAAAGTAGTAGCCTTGCTTACATGAAGGTTTTCACAATAACAATTTCTTTACTAATAGTTAGAGCAGAAAAATAGTCAACTCTCACATTAACCTTCCAAAAACTTGAAACTGAAATACAACATTACTGATATATGCACATACTAAATCTCAAACATATCTGAACTTTAAACTGTCTTTCAGAATACCAATTATATGTAGTGTATTATAAAGTAATCACTGTAATCTACTCTTCAGTACTTTACATCATTCTGTACCTCTTTCTTAGTCACAGGCATCAGTGCAGAATTACCAGCAATGAAAAAGAATGCGCACTCTGGTAAAACAACAAATCTATGCCATGAATTCTCCGTTAATTAGGTAACCATTCTATCTTTTGTTCTCTGATTTTAAAATGTTGATGCAATATGCGTACAGATCAGTAAAATGACATGGTTAATGAAATTACAAATATCAGTGAATCTTAAAATAAATAGCACAAATCACATGTACGATATCACACTAATGTTGACAGCAGCTTGGCAATGCGAGAAAGAGAATGCTGTTTCCAGGACACAAAGTTAATAAAAAGTGTTTTCTTTTTTGGTGACACACCTCCTGAGATAAATCCTGCAACATTCTGGTGGTGTTACGAATATTTGGACTTTCCCCTTCCCAGTGTATCATCTGAATAATTACAACACAAATCTGTCATTAAAAGGCTGAAAGATTAAAGTTTGTGGACATTTTTCCCATATATCTTCTGCGCTACTATGGGCAGTGAAAACTTCAGTGAAAACTTTTTTAAAGACAGCTTTTCAACTGTGTATGCTATATCAGTGCAATGAGAAGTGATTTTGTTGCTTTAGACAACGTAAGTAACAAAACACTTCTTGAAGCTGATTTGTAATATAAATATACCACTAGATACATACATACATACATACAATGTTGTGACCCATATTAACATTGACTATTTTAAGCAAAGTCATCCATATCATCAGAACTACAAGTTGTCCAGTTTAGTTTCCTTCAAAGCAGATGGAAATGTTATAATTCAAGTATTTCACTAACAAGAACAATGTTTAATTGTACAATATATAATGCAAAGTAGAGAAGAAACTAGACTTTACAAAGGAAAGCACCTTATTTTAAGATATGTCCATATATAAGACCATAAGATGTTGGAGCAGAGTCAGGCCATTTAGCCTATAAAGTGTGCTCCACCATTTAATCATGGCTAATATGTTTCTCAACACCATTCTCCTGCCTTCCTCCTGTAACCTTGATCTCTTTACTAATCAAGAACCTATCTGTCTGTCTTAAATACAGTCAATGACTTGGTCTCCACAGCAGTCTGCAGTACTGTTCAACAGATTCATCTAGCCTGGCTGAAGTTCTTCATCTCAATTCTAAATGTTCGTCCCTTCGTTCTGAGGCTACACCCTTGAGTCCTCGTCTCTCCTACCAGTGAAAACATCTTTTCCATATCCATTCTATGCAAGCCTCTTATCATTCTGTATGTCCCATCATCCTTCAAATATCCATCGAGAACAGACCCAAGAGTACTCAACTGCTCCTCATATATTCAAGCCCTTCACCCTAGATCATTCTTGTAAACCTCCTTTGGAACTCCTCCGGAACTCCTCCAAGGCTAGCACATCTATTCTTAGATGTTGGACCAGAAATGCTCAAAATATTACAAATACAGACTGACCACTGTCTTATACAGCCTCAGCAACACATCTCTATTCTTGTATTCTAATCCTCTTGAAATTTGCCTTCCTAACTAAAAGGTGAACCTGAACATTAACCTCAAGAGAAGCTGGAATTAGGAATCCCAAGAGCCTTGTGCTTCAGATTTTCAAAGCCTTTCCCAATTTAGAAAATAGTCGATGCTTCTATTCTTCCTACCAAAGTGCATAACCTCACACTTTCCCACAGTGTATTCCATCTGTCACTTCTTTGCCCACTCTCCTAGCCTGTCCAAGTCCTTCTGCAGTCTCCCCACTTTCTTAACACTATCCCTCCAACTATTTTGTGTCATCTGCTACCTTAGCCACAAAGCTCTCAGTTCCTTCATCCAGATCATTAATGATGTGGAGATGCCGGTGTTGGACTGGAGTGGACAACACCAGGTTATAGTCCACCAGGTTGATTTGGAAGTACTAGTTTTCATAGCACCACTCCTTTCTCAGGTAGCTCTAGTGGGTCAGGATCATACGACAGAATTTATTGCAAAAGATCATAGTGTCATACAACTGATGTGATTATTGAATAAATTTAGATTGCTGTTAAGTCTTTCATCTTTTAGAATGGATTGCAGGTTTTGATTCATTGATATGTAAACCCTAGAACTTCTTTCAAATCGTATTTTTGCGGTAACTTAATGTAACCAGATCATTAATGTAAAATGTTTGATGATACTGCCTCTTTAACAAGGTTATTTTGCCCTTGTTTTTTTCAAGAGTCATTGTAAAGGCACAGGTCCGATATGTCTGGAAATATCTACTTGAAAAGGCTTTTAAGTTTCTTTTTTAAAACACTTGTACAATAAAAGGGAAGTGGCCAGTTTTCCCAGTTCAGGGTTATTCTGGTTTGGTTTTGGTTTGGTTTTAGCAAGCAGTCTGTTTGAAGCTGCTGGTCAAAGAAAGCTACTGGAGGAGAAGGTTCCCTGATTCAACAGAGGTTTTTTGGCTGACTCTTTCTCTCTCTCTCTCTCTGCAGTCTCTATTCTGTAAGAACCTATGTTTGAATTTACCTTTTTGCCAAGGGATATGTTGCGGGACAGTGCAGGAAATCAGAACGGCTCTTTGTTAAGTTGCATTTGTATGTTAGTTGGGTTTTCAAATAGTTATGTTATTCTAAATTCGGTTTTCTTTTGTTGCTGTATAAACAAATCCTGTTTTGTTTAAAACTGAGAGGTTTGATCAGCTGCATTACTCCTGGAATGTTCATCTTACATTTGCTTAAAACAACCAGAAAAGTTAGGTTCTGGGCTACCTTCTTAAAATGTTTCGAAGGGTCTGGCGTGGTCCATAGCAATGTGAACATTTGTAGTCCTAACACTGACTCTTGCCGGACCCTACTAGTCACCAGCTGCCATCCTGACAGAGATCCTTTTTAACCCTACTCTCCATCTTCTGCTAGCCAATCCTCTATCTATGCCAATGTCTTGCCCCAAACACCATGGGCTCTTATTCAGGGATATATGTCCAGATGTGTCACAATTGTAAGCTGTCCTGGGTTATAGATTTTTAGATTTAGATTTAATAGGTTTAATTTAGCTATTCATAGAAGGTTTTATTTTAATAATACATGTACATTTCTCGTCTAACAAAGATGCCAATTTGTGTGATCACACCATTTAACACAGTTTAAAAAAAAAGAGCCATTATTATTAATTTCCACAAATCACAACACTGCCATTTTAAAAAAATTGAAAGTGACTGTGGGGAACACTTCCAGGATCTTACCAACAGTACTGCCCTTGGGTCTTCAAGCTACTAATGAATAATCATTTGTTCTTTTAAATGCAAGGTAAACATTCTAAATACTTCATTATTGTTTGGTTTATGGTAATGTACTTGCACAGATACATCAAACTGAAGTGACCATTACAACATCATTAATTAATTAGAAGTGAACAACAACCTTTAATTAGTCATACTCGTAAAGTCAGACAGATGTACAGCACGGAAACAGGCCCTTTGGTCCAACTCTTCCATGCTGACCAGATATCCAACCTAATCTAGTCCAATTTGTCAGCACTTGGCCCCTACCCCTCTGAAACCTTCCTATTTATATACCCATCCAGATACCTTTGGAATGGTATAAATGCTATAACCAGCCTCCACCACTTCCTCTGCTATCTCATTCCATACACGCTCTGTGTGAAAATGTTGTCTCTTAGGTCCTTTTTATATCTTTCCCCTCTCATCCTAAACCTATGCCCTCTAGTTCTGGATTCTCCCACCCCAGGGAAAAGACCTTGTATATCTGTCCTATCCATACCTCTCATGATTTTATAAACCTCTATAAGATCACCCCTCAGCCTCCGATGCTCCAGGGAAAACAACCCCAGCCTATTCAGCCTCTCCCTGTTGCTCAAATCCTCTAACCCTAGCTACATCCTTGTAAACCTTTTCTGAACCCTTTCAAGTTTCACAACATCTTTCAGATAGGAAGGAGACCAGAGTTGCACACAATATTCCAAAAGTGGCCTAACCAATGTCTCGTACAGCCACAACATGATCTCCCAACTCCAATACGCAATGCTCTGTCAAATAAATGAAAACATACCAAACGCCTCCTTCACTATTCTGTTTATCTGCGACTCCACTTTTAAGGAACTATGAACTTGCACTAGGAGGTCTCTTTGGTCAGAAACACTCCCTAAGACCTTACCATTAAGCGCACAAGTCCTACTCTGATTTGCTTTTCCAAAATGCAGTACCTCGATTTATCTAAATTAAACTCCATCTGCCACACCTTGGCCCACTGGCCCATCTGATCAAGATCCCATTATACTCTGAGGTAACCTTCGTTGCTGTCCACGACACTCCAATTTTGCTATCATCTGCAAACTTACTAATTATACTTTCTATGTTCACATTCAAGCCATTTATATAAATGATGAAAAGCAGTGGACCCAGCACCAATCCTTGTGGCACTTCACTAGTCACAGGCCTCCAGTCTGAAAAGGAACCCTCCACCACCACCTTCTGTCTTCTACCTCTGAGCCAGTTTTGTATCCAAATGGCTAGTTCTCTCTGTATTCCATGCGATCTAATCTTGCTAACAAGTCTCCCACGAGGAACCTTGTCGAGTGCCTTACTCAAGTCCATTTGATCACATCTACCACTCTGTCCTCATCAATCCTCTTTATTACTTCTTCAAAAAACTCAATCAAGTTTGTGAGACATGATTTCCCATGCACAAAGCCATGTTGACGATCCCTAATCAGTTCTTGCCTTTCCAAATACATGTAAATCCTGTCCCTCAGGAGTCCCTCCAACAACTTGCCCACCACTGACATCAGGCTCACTGGTCTATAGTCCCCTTGCTTGTCCTTATCACCTTTCTTAAACAGTGGCACCACGCTAGCCAACCTCCAGTCCTCTAGCACCTCACCTGTGACTACTGATGACACAAACATCTCATTAAGAGGCCCAGCAATCACTTCCCTAGCTTTCCACAGAGTTCTAGGTATGACTCTATAACTCTATAACCTGGGGATTTATCCACTTTTATGCGTTTCAAGACACCCAGCACTTCATCCTCTGTAATATGGACATTTTTTTAAGATGTCACCATCTATTTCCCTACATTCTATATCTTCAATGTCCTTTTCCACAGTAAACACTGATGTAAAATACTCGTTTAGTATCTGCCCCATCTCCTGCAGCTCCACACAAAGGCTGTCTTGCTGATCTTTGAGGGGCCCTATTCTCTCCTTAGTTACCATAGATAATTGAAATATCCTTACAAATTTGTTTCTCAATTTCCCACTGACTATTAGGGGGTCTGTAATACAATCCCAATAAGGTGCTCATCCTTTTCATATTTCTCAATTCCAGCCAAATAACTTCCCTGGATGTAATTAAGTAGAATTAATCCAAAAACTAAATACAAAAACAAAGTTCCAAGAGCCATTTCCTTGAATATTTCATTTTTCAATAGGCAGTGGAGGGATTCCCATCTTAGGGTGGGATTGGAATTAATTCCTAGTTATTGGTGACAGTTCTCAGAACAGATACTGTGCATCTGTCTACAAATCAGGTCCCTGTCAGTGTGAGAAGTGGAGGCATTTAATCTTAAGGAAAGATCTCTGGTCCATAATGCTGATTCTGAATTAGCCATCCAGTTTAAAGTTTGGTAGGTATTTCATATGACTTATTTGAATAATTTTTTAGTCAATTAAACAGTTATTAATAAATATTATTCTGTTTGACTACTCATTAATAAAATTTGTTATTCATTAACAATATGTCCTGTCCTGTTCTGCTTAGTAGATAACATTGACATCAAATTTGATGCACCTGAACTGAACAGTCTGAAGGGGTTAATTTGAGACTTTCATTAGGCCTGCCTGGACAACAAAAGTGAATTAACTAACACCCTTTCCAAACTTACACCACTGAAAACAACTTTTTGTTTTATTTATTACATCACACAGCAAACTCAAATAAATATACAAGGGTTTGTTTATTTTGGATTCCTGTTGTGAACTTATCTTCATTTTTTGTATTATATTACTGAATGATAAAAAAAGACTGAATGGGAAAAGCATAATTGAACGAATAACAAAGGTAGTTAACTGATTACATTATTCTCGCAGCATTTGTTTTGTTTTTGCAGTCTTAGTATTGATAGTTGACACAGGCACAAAGAATAGTATTGCATAACTAGAAATATTGATTTTCATTAGCACACAGAGCTCCTGCAAAACTACATCAGCAAAATTATAGAAGTTGAAATCGCTGAACACATTCCCCAACCCTCATCTCCACCTACAGGAAAATTATAAAAGTACAGGTGCCATTTGCTTTATTTCACATTTCTTACAATTAAACTCAATGAAAAGCAGGAACCTGCTTGAATTAAGTGCATTTCTGGTTTATTCCAAACCCAGAATTTTGAAGATAAATCTGAATATCGAGAAAGAAGAATTTCTTGCATTGTGTTTATATCTGATCACGCAACCAACAAAAGTAAATTTGCCAAAGATTGCTCTCTCATTAGAAAAGATGACTGGTGGTGTTTAACATGAGGGCATGATGCCTCAGGTCAGGGGAGGGATTGAGGAGGACGGTCCTTGATGTTAATCTCAGTCAGTGCGGGAATTGAACCCACACTGTTGGCATCACTAAGCATCATAAATTTGCCAACCAGCTAACTGACCCCTGCAACCAGTAGTTGTACAATAATTAGTACCATAAAAATTGACAAAGATATCATGCGATTTTCACAAAACTTCAAGAACAAAAATTAAAATATCAGCGCTGACTTCTATAATTCAAATGTATCATACTCCTTGAGGTGAGTCAATAGCATTTGCCAAAGTATGTTTAACCTTTATTATTGCCATATTTAAATGAAATTACAGGTCAACTATTTTACCATCTATAGACACAAATGCAATGTTTAGACAGCACAGAAAAATTGTGCCTGAAATCAGTGCTTTATGCCCAATTTCCTGTTGAATTAGCAACATGTGATGGACATTACGTGAGGAGATGTAGTCATGAAGCCACATGAGATTGATGGACACATGACAACACAAGAGGTTGAAGTGTTCCTGCAAATCATTAGTAATCTTAAAGAGCTAGTATACCTTGGACCCTGAAGTGAGGCTATGGAGAGAATAGGAAAGCCTCAGCTGCTCTGAATAATGCAGATTCTAACAAGTTTCCTTGGTTTGAACTTTCCCATAACAGGTTCAGTGAAAAGCCGATTGTTGTAGCACAATATTCATGCTTTTGCATGCTGCACACCTGTCATTTTTGCCATTGCAAATCATAAGATCATCTTGAATTCCATGGTTGTTTTAAAGGTGAAACATGGAACCAAAAAAATATGCTACAATGTGAATACATTGAGTGTGATGGATATACTACAAGCTATTTAAAACATAGAGGTATGCACACTGCAAGAGACTGAAGACTCCTTCAAACAAAAAGAGTCCTTAAAATGGGATAAAATGTTTTAGAAAGTTTTAAAAACAGGGCTCTAGATGAAAATCTTGGACAGAATTTGGTGATCCAATATTGTATAATCGATGGTGTAGATTTCAATTTCATCCCCGGAGTCAAATTTCTAAAAGGAATTACAACCTATGACTTCACCCTTCAAAAGTAAATCATTAAAAATCCTTTAAGCTGAGTTTCCCAAACATCCTTGATTAGAGACAGCATGTATGCCCAGATTTTGCATTGAGGCAATCAGTATTCAATGTCCTACCCTATCACAGCCCTTCCTTTTGTTCTTGTCCCACCCACCTCTTACTCAAAATGTAGTACATGTTAAATTTCATATGTTCTGAAGAAAGGTCCTTAACTTGAAATGTTAGCTTGCCTCACCTGCTGAAGATTTCAAGCATTTTCTATTTTATTTCTGATTTGCACAAACCATCATATTCTACTTTTCAACAAATGTTTGTTCACTGCCACTTCTAATCAAGGCATGCCCACCTTCTGTTGTCATCTCCAATAGGATTTCCACTTGTCTTGATCTGGTCCATCCTATTGCAAACCTTCTTATTTTCTTTGTCCCACTCTTCTAGGTCAAAACCTATTCTATCTCCAATGTGTCTTTGTATTGATAAAAGGTTCTTGATCTGAGCCGTTAATTGTTTCTCTCCCCACAGATGCTCCCCCACCCATTAAATGTTTCCATGGTTTTCCGCTTTTGTTTATGAACTTGTTGTCCTAAAGATTGTCCATTCAAATATCAATCTTCATTCCAGCTAAAATGCCTTTTAGGGATTTGGGTGGTTAAGATAGAGTTGCTATCAATCCTCCTGTCTGCTCTTTTTAAATAAACATTGAACAGATTTGACAATCCCCAGTGTGGCACTGTCACAAAGAAAAATCAAACGGTGAAAAGGAAACACAAAAGTGGAGCACTGTCATAGAAACAAATTTTAATGGTCAAAAGAAACTTACAAAACTAGAATGGAAATTTATAAAAATCAAATCAAAATCTGTAAGTGGTGATGCATCCCTGCCCTTGTGGCACCCACCAATCTCTAAAGGCCTCTATTTTGCAGGTGAATGCCATATGCTCCCCCACAATGGACACATGAACATAATCATGGAAGTGAGGTACTGGGGACAGCTGACTGGGACTTGTTAATGGCCGCTGAGGTCTGATCCAGGAGCAGGCCCCTGAGAAGGCCTTCCAATTTGTCCTCAATCCCCCATCACAAATGGAATACCAATAGATCAGAAACATGGGCCTGAAGCACAACGAGAAATTTAGAAATAGCCCCTTCAAAAAATTAAATCAAGATTGCAAACTAAACAATCAACATAAACATAGAATATCAGCTCCCCCAGGCCACAAAAGCGACATATGACCTGGCATCACAGCACAAACACAGCTAAATAGTTAACAAAACCCTAAAGAAATGAATGAAAACTTAGGTGATGTCTCCAGCCCCTATCAGGCCTTACTCCTTTCGATGCTCAATTTAAGGGTCTCTCGAACTATCAGTGTCAGAGGATACACTATGGATAAGTCTTAAAAAAAAGGCACATTTCCTACATAACTACATTAGTACATAATGGCAATAGGGACAAATTACATTACTAGTTAGATATAATTAAGTCTGTCACTTGGACCTCTTTGGAATTTTGTGCAATATGCCAAATTCTCCAACCAAAGACTGTGACAGCAGATTGGATGGAGTTTAATGGAACATCAACACAAATACATTGATTAGAGTGCAGGACAGGCATGTCCCTGTGAAAATTAAGAACAGGAATGGTAGGATTCGTGAACCTTCAGTGAGAGGGGAAATTGTCAGCTTAGTCAAAAAATATGGAAGCAGAGCAGAGGTCTGAGCATTAGGAACAAGAGAGTAGCTAGGGAAAGAGAAGGCCTACTCATGGATGAAGGAGGAAGATTATATGTGGAGCCAGAAGAAATTCACCTTAATGAATACTTTATATCAATACTCACCAAAGAGAGTGATGCAAAGGATGTTGAGGTCAGTGAAAGGTGAGTGAATACTCTCAGGCAGGTCAACATAATGAAGGAGGAAGTGTTGGGTGTCTTGAAGTACATTAAGGTAAACAAGTCCCCAGGGCTAGATTGGATCTATCCCAGGATACTGTGGGAGGCAAGGGAGGAAACAGCTGCGACCTTAAATGATATCTTTGCATCCTCTTTGGCTCGGGTGAAGTTCTACAGCACTGGAGAATGGCCAAAGTTGTTTCTTTGTTCAAGAAGGGATACAGAGATAATCCAGGTATTACAGATCGGTGAGCCTGATGTCAGTGGTGGGGAAGCTGTTGGAGAAGATACTGAGAGGCAGCACTTATTCACATTTGGAAGTGAATAGAGTTATTGGTGGGTTTGTGCACGAAAGGTCATGTCTCATCAACTTACTGAGTTTTTTGAGGAGGTGACAAGATTGATTGATAAGGAAATGGCAGTGGATGTTGTCTACGTGGATTATACTAAGGCATATGATAAGGTACGTCAGGTATAGAAGGTAGAGTCTCATGGGTTCCAGGGTCAGCTGGCCAGATAGATACAAACTGGCTTGGTCATAATAAACAGAAAGTAGGGGGTGAAAGATGCTTTTCGTAATGGAGACTAGGAACTAGCGGAGTTCCACAGGGATCAGTGTTGGGACCTTTGTTGTTTGTGATGTATATAATGACCTGGAGGAATATCTGATTAGTAATTTTGTAGATGACACAAAAATTGATGGAATTCCAGATAATGAGGAGATTTGTGAAAAGGATACAGCAGGATATGGATACATCGATTTGAACAGAGAAATGGCAGATGGAATTTAATCTGGACAAATGCAAGGTAAGGCATTTTGGAAGATCAAAATCATGTGTGAATTATATAATAAATGGCAGAACCCTGAGGAGCACTGACACAGAGGGGTCCTGAAAGTGGCAACATAGGTGGATCAGACAGTCAAGAAGGCATACGGCCTTCGTCAGCCAGGGCAACCAATACAAAAGTTGGTCAGTTATTACAGCTGTACAAAACTTTAAGTAGGCAAAATTTGGAATATTGCATGCATTTCTGCCTGCCACACAATCAGACGGACATGGATGCTTTGAAGAGGATGCAGAGAAGGTTCATCAGATGCTGCCAGTCTGGAGAGTTTTAGTTATGAGGAGAGATTGGATAAACTCAGATTGTTTTCACTGGAGAGATGGAGGCTAAGGAGTGACCTGATAGAGGATCACAAAATTATGAGATGCATAGAAAAGATGGATATTCAGAGTCTTATACCCCAGGTGGAAAGATCAACTACAAGAGGGTATAGGTTCAGGTGAGAAAGTTTAGGGGAGAAGCGTGGGGAAAATTTTTCACACAGTGTGTGGTGGGTGCCTGGAACACAGTGCCAGTGGAGATGATGGAAGTAGGCACATTAGCAACGGTTAAAATGGGTCTTGATAGATACATGATCGGGAGGGATTTATTATTATTAACAATGGATCTGAAAGAGTTACAGCTAAGATAAACCCCTACACAGTTAATAAACTTTTAATAAGTTCAAAAGCATGTCATGGACCAGGCCAGGCCCCTCAAAACATTTTTAAGTAGGTAGTCCAGACTGTAACTTTGCTATTTGTTTTAGCTAAGTATACAGTGGATACTCCTGGAGTAAATTAGCTGGTTCAACTGCCAAGTTTAAAACAAACACAATTTATTAACAAAATTATGGAATGAAATACAAAAAACAGAAAACAGAATACCGGATAACTCATCCTATCCAAAACTGACTTAACGATGCTGTTCTGAAAATACATGCAATAGTTCCAAAATGCACATCCCTTAGCACAAAGAGTAAAAATGACACAGACAGCTTAGTTGGTGAAATCAGAGAGAGCGTTCAGCGCTTTTTTGACACATCCTCTGCTGCAACTGAACTAACTTACTAAAGTTCTGAATTGAATCAAAATAAAACTCTAATCTACACAAAGGCTAGCTACACAGCTAGCTGGCCACTCCCCTTTGATTACACTAAGGTTTTAAAAACATGGAAGTCTTGGGCCGAAGGCATTACCTGTTCGGGGTAAACACCCAATAAACCTTTCAAACCTAACCTAGTTAGAGCCTGGCCAATTACCACCTCTCTGAAAAAAATCTCAAGAGCATAGTTAGCTTCTAAAAAGAACCAGTATTGTGATACCCCCCCCCTTAAAAAAACCCATAAATATCCTAAGATGCCTTCATTTTCCAAATCCCCCCCAAAATAAAAAGAGTTAATACTTTAAACACACGTAATAGTTCACTAACTATAAACATGCAAACATGAACTAGTACACTCAGATTCAGTCTGTGACACTCCCACCAATGAACTCTTCTGTTTCTCATTCAAGTCTCGACAACGCATCGGTGAGCATATTTTCTCGACCTGCCACATGCACAATTTTCAAACTAAATGGCTGTAATAACAAGCTCCATGCAAACAGTCTGGCATTTTTGTCCTTAAATGTCTCTACAAACTTCAATGAGTTATGATCAGTTTATGCATTGTATCATTGTAACTGCATTGACTTTGTGATAGTCCGCACATAACCATTGGGTACCATTTGGCTTTGGCACCATTACTATGGGTGAGAGCTCCAGTCGCTGTAACTCACTTTGATTATACCATCTTGGAGCATGTTTTCTATCTCCTTCTGAACCTGTGCCAGATTTAGAGGGTTATGCCTAAAAGGATGTTGCTTAATCAGAATAGCATCTCCTATATCTACATCATGCATAATTAGTTTATTTAGCTTATTTCCACATATCTCCTCATGTGATAGCAATAACTCTTTCAAGTCATTTCAATTTTCATCTGGAATGTAACTCAATAATTTATCCCAAGTTTTGACAACTTCCTTCATGTCCAATACAGAATCCCTTGAACTTGATTCTTCACTCTGTGTTGTAATCATTACCAACTTCTCCTCTTGCTTTCCTTCCCTGTCAAAATACCTTTTGAGCATATTCACATGACACATAGATTTCTTCCTGACTGGAGTTCCGATCAAGTAGTTCACCTCATTCTATTTCCTTTCGATTTGATAAGGTCCACTAAACCTTGCTTTTAAAGGTTCACTTATCACTGGAAGTAACACTGACACCTTATTCCCAATGGCAAAACTGCGAATTTGTGATTTCTTATCAGCTTCTTGTTTCATTATATGCTGCGATACTTTTAAATGTTATCTAGCCAACTCCTCAGTTTTAGTTAATCGTTCTCTAAAATTTGACAAGTAATCCAAATGTGTGGTCTCTGAATTCTGACTTAAATTTGTAAGGAGACCTCGGTTATCTGTAAGAATAATAGAGTGGTTATAGTAAGGGGTTTTAACTTTCCAAACATAGACTGGGACTGACAGTGTTAAGGGTTTAGATGGACAGGAATTTGTTAAGTGTGTACAAGAACATTTCCTGTTTCAGTATGTGGATGTACCCACTAGAGAAGGCGCAAAACCTGACCTACCCTTGGGAAATAAGGCAGGGCAGGTGACTGAGGTGTCAGTGGGGGAGCACTTTGGGGCCAGTGACCATAATTCTATTTGTTTTAAAATAGTGGTGGAAAAGGATAGACCAGATCTAAAAGTTGAAGTTCTAAATTGGAGAAAGGCCAATTTTGATGGTATTGAGCAAGAACTTTCAAAAGCTGATTGGGCGCAGATGTTCACAGGTAAAGGGATGGCTGGAAAATGGGAAGCCTTCAGAAATGAGATGAGAACCCAGTGAAAGTATATTCCTGTCAGGGTGAAAGAAAAGGCTGGTAGGTATCAGTATTTACTGTGCTCAAGGACATGAGTGGCACGGTGGCACAGTGGTTAGCACTGCTACCTCACAGCGCCAGAGACCCGAGTTCAGTTCCCACCTAAAGCGACTGACTGTGTGGAGTTTGCAAATTCTCCCAGTGTCTGCATGGGTTTCCTCCGGGTGCTTCAGTTTCCTCCCAGGGTCCAAAAATGTGCAGGTTAGATTAATTGGCCTTGCTAAATTGCCCATAGTGTTAGGTGAAGGGGTAAATGTAGGGGAATGGGTCTGGGTGGGTTGTGCTTCGGCAGGTCGGTGTGGACTTGTTGGGCTGAAGGGCCTGCTTCCACACTGTTAGTAATCTAATCTAATCAAAAAAATATAGAGAATGTAGGGAAATAGAGGGTGACATCCTGAAACATGTCCATATTACATAGGAGGAAGTGCTGAATGTCTTGAAACGCACAAAAGTGGATAAATCCCCAGGACCTGATCAGGTGAAGTGATTGCTGGGCCTCTTACGGAGATATTTTTATCATCACTAGTCACAGATGAGGTGCCAGAAGACGGGAGGTTGGCTAACATGGTGCCACTATTTCAGAAAGTGGTTAGGACAAGCCAACGAACGAGAGACCAGTGAGCCTGACGTCGGTGGTGGGCAAGTTGTTAGAGGGAATCCTGAGGGACAGGATGTATATTTATTTGGATTTGGAAAGGCAAGGCCTGATTAGGGATAGTCGTGGGAAATCATGCCTCACAAACTTGACTAAGTTTTTTGAAGTAACAAAGAGGATTGATGAGGGCAGAGGAACAGATGTGATCTATATGGACTTCAGTGAGGTGTTTGACAAGGTTCCCCGTGGGAGACTGGTTAGCAAGGTTAGATCTCATGAAATACAGGGAGAACTCACCATTTGGATACAGACTGGTTCAAAAGGTAGAAGGTAGTGTTGGAGGGTTGTTTTTCAGACTGGAGGCCTGTGACCAGTGGAGTGCCACAAGGATCGGTGCTGGGTCCACTACTTTTCATCATTTTTATAAATGATTCAGATGTGAGCATAAGAGGTTTAGTTCGTAAGTTTGCAGATGACACAAAATTTGAGGTGTAGTGGACAACGAAGAAAGTTACCTCAGATTACAATGGGATCTTGATCAGATGGGCCAATGGGCTGAGAAGTCGCAGATGGAATTTAATTTAGATAAATGTGAGATGCTGCATTTTGGGAAAACAAATCTTAGCAAGACTTATACATTTAATGGTAAGGTCCTAGGGAGTGTTGCTGAACAAAGAGACCTTGGAGTGCAGGTTCATAGCTCCTTGAAAGTGGAGTCACAGGTAGATAGGATAGTGAAGAAGGCGTTTGGTATGCTCTCTTTTATTGGCCAGAGTATTGAGTATAGGAGTTGGGAGTTCATGTTGCGGCTGTACAGGACATTCGTTCGGCCACTCTTGGAATATTGTGTGCAATTCTGGTCTCCTTCCTATTGGAAGGATGTTGTGAAACTTGGAAGGTTTCAGAAAAGATTTACAAAGCTGTTGCCAGGGTTGGAAGATTTGAGCTATAGGGAGAGGTTGAATAGGCTAGGGCTGTTTTCCTGGAGCGTCAGAGGCTCAGGGGTGACTTTATAGAGGTTTATAAAATTATGAGGGGATGGATAGAATAAATAGACAAGGTCTTTTCCTTGGGGAGGGGGAGTCCAGAACTAGAGGCCATAAGTTTAGGGTGACAGGGGAAAAATATAAAAGAGACCTAAGAAACAACTTTTTCACTTAGAGGGTGGCACATGTATGAAATGAGCTGCCAGAAGAAGTCGTGGAGGCTAGTACGATTGCAACATTTAAAAGGCATCTGGATTGGTATAGGAATAGGAAGGGTTTGGAGGGATATAGGCCAGGAGCTCGCAGGTGAGATTAGATTGGGATATCTGGTTGGCATGAACGAGTTGGACTGAAGGGTCAGTTTCCAGCTGTACATCTCTATGACTCAATGACACTACTAACTTCCCAATCGATTTTAACGGTCCTCTCACTTCATGCCCAAAAACTAATTCAAATGGACTGAATTTGGTTGATTCAACAGTGCATCTCTAATCGCAAAAAGTAGAAATGGAATTCGCTTATCCCAATCATCTGGATAGTCCTCACTATAAGCCCTCAAAATAGTCTTTAGTGTTTGATGCCACCTTTCTAACACTCCCTGCGAATATGGATGTACACAGTAGATTTGAATTGTTTTCTACCTAAGCTGTCCATAATTTGTATGAATAGTTTGGATGTGGAGTTTGACTCTTGATCTGACTGTATCTCTATTGGTAATCCATATTTAGTAAAAAAATTTGAGTAAATCCTGTACAATCCTTTTAGCTATGATACTGCGTAATGTGACAGCCTCTGGAAATCTCATCCATTATTGTTAACACATACTGATTCTCACTTTTTGTTTGAGGTAGGGGACCTACACAATCAATTAAGACTCTTGTAAAAGGTTCTTAAAATGTTGGAATAGGTATTAAAGGTTCAGGTTTTATTACTGTCCTTGGTTTTCCAATTAGCTGATAAGTATTACATGTCTGGCAAAACTCAACTACATCCTTGTGTCGTCCAGGCCACTAAAAATGCCCTTGTATATTAGCCTGTGTTCTCCTCACTCCTGAATGACCTCCAAGTGGTAGCTCATGCAGCACTCGCAACACCTCCTTTCTATACCCCACTGGCAATACAATTTGATCAATTTCTGCCCATTTCTCATCTGCCTGAACATGTGATGGTCTCCACTTCCTCATTAAAACATAATTTTTCAGGTAATAACACACAGGGATATATTCAGATTCCATCTCTGTATGTGTCTTTTGATGCAACTGCTTTAAATTTTTATTTTTCTACTGCAGCTCAATGAGTTTTGCAGAGCCAAAGATATTTGCATGATCACCTATTTGCTCCTGTTTTATCTGAACAAACTGATCAAACACACAGTCTCTGCTGATGCCACTTTAGCTTCCTTACCTATACCCTTTGATCTCTCCTCCTTCAACTGGGGACTCTGTGACCTCATTACTACACAATCAGGGAAGTTTCCCAGATAAGAATCCTGCATTGCTTCAGTTGTCTCCACTGGCTTTTCAACTAGAGTATAAAAATGTGTTGCTGGAAAAGCGCAGCAGGTCAGGCAGCATCAAAGGAACAGGAGAATCTACGTTTCGGGCATAAGCCCTTCTTCAGGAAAGAAGAATTCTTTCCTGAATTTGATTCCTGAAGAAGGGCTTATGCCCGAAACATCGATTCTCCTGTTCCTTTGATGCTGCCTGACCTGCTGCACTTTTCCAGCAACACATTTTTAAGCTCTGATCTGCAGTCCTCACTTTCTCCTTTTTTTCCAACTAGAGTAGGCAGCATGCCTACCAGTGAATCAACTATATCATTCGCAAGGACAAATTGTATTCCTGAAGCTGAGAGTTTGTCCAGTATTCCTACCACAAATTCTCCACTCTTTTTGGACACTCTAACCGTACTTTACATAATTGAGCACTTTTTGTCTCACCATGAATTCCTGTTACCAGTACCTTTTCTGGCAATAGTCCTTCAGGAGTACATATCTCCTTACCTTTCAGCATCACAGACTTTGAGGATCCTGTGTCCCTTAAATTTGTAACGTCTTTACCTGCTACTCCTGACCTATGCAAATGAATTTTACCTTTGCAGATATAGTTTTTAAGCAGATCTGCTGAACCAACCGTTGATCAGCCTGTATATTCTGATGTAGCTTTCTAGCTTCCACTGTACTTTCTGTTTTCATTCCAATAAAACTCCCAGACTTATCCTGTTTCCCTACACCTGGCTTTTTCCTAGGCCACCACCACTGTGATTTCATGTGGCCTATTTTATTGCAGTGAAATAACCTTCTACTTCCACTTCAAGGGTTTCCTCTTTACCCTGTGGTAAGTTCTCCTCATGATCTTCACCAAGATCTACCTTTCCCTTTTCACGTGAGGATTTCTCTTTTTCCCCAATTTCTATCCCTCATTGATTCACTAAGCCAAACATGTTTTAGGGACCAGCTCATAATCATCAACCACTTCACTTGCTGTTTTAACCCTCTGCTCTTCCACTTAAGTTCGCACCACGTCAAGCAGTGAATTTTTGAACTCTTCCAAAATAACTGTCTCTCGAACAAAGGTTGCTTTCTTTTTAAAGCTCTTATCTACCGATCAAAATTACTTTGTTTGATCCTTTCAAACTCAATATAGGTTTGACCAGGGCCCTTCCTTAGATTCCTGAAACGTTGTCTATAGGCTTCTGGTACAATCTCATATGTCCTTAAGATGGCTTTCTTCACCTCCTCATTTGCCCCAATACCTCCTCTAATAGTTATGAAAATATCTTACTTGCTTGACCCACAAGTTTGGTTTGGATCAACAAAACCCACAGGGTCACTGGCCAGTGCATTTGTTTAGCCACTTTTTCAAACGAGATGAAAAAAGGCTTGCACATCCTTTTCATCAAATTTAGGCAATGCTTGAACATGTTTCTCATCAGGCTTTTAACTACCAGGTGCTTGCTCATCCTCACTCTCTTCCTTTCTAAGCTTATCTTTAGCCTTTATCTCTAGGCTTTTAAGCTGACTTTCATTTCTGAGTGTCAATTTCTGAAGTTCAAACTCTTTTCCTTTCACTTCTGCAAAAGCCCTTCATTTGTTATTTTCTCTTCTGCTTTTAATCGTAACTCAAACTGTTTCATTTCTGCTTCTAACTGAAGCTTCTTCATTTGGCATTGAAGTTTAGCTCTCTCTACAGATCCTGATGGGGTTTCCAGCAAATGTAAATGCAGACCTACTATTGCAATCATCTCATCTTTCCTCACACTAGGAGGTAACTTCGACTCCAACTTGTCTACTAATTCCACAGCTTGGTCTTATTTGCCTTTTGTAAAACCCCTAAGGTCACTTCTTCCACCTCCAGAACCTCCTTTGTGACCGTTTAAACCACCCAAATCAATACTCGAAACAAAAGACACTAACACCTACCACTCACTGTTTAAATCATGGACAAGCCCCCTGTCTGTTATGGACTAGGCCAGACCCCTCAAAACATTTTAAAGCAGGTAGCCCACACCGTAACATTGTTATTTATTTTAGCTAAGTGTACAGTGGATATTCCTGGAGTAAATTAGCTGGCTTGACTGCCAAGTTTTAAACTAACAATTTATTTACAAAATTACAGAATGAAATACAAAGAACAGGAAACAGAATACCAGATAACTTATATCCAAACCCAACATAATGATGCTGTTCTGAAAATACGTGCAACAGTCCCAATATACACACCTCTTAGCACAAAGAATAAAAATGACACAGCCAGCTTACAGCTTGCAAAGTCAGAGAGAGTTCAGCAGCCTCTTTCACATATCCCCTGCTGCAACTGAACTCACTAAAGGTCTGAATTAAATAAAAAAAGCTCTAATCTAAACGAAGGCGAACCACATACCTAGCTGGCCACTCACCTTTGATTTTTTAAAGACATGAAATTCCTAGTCTGGAGGTACCGTTAGGGTAAACAAACAGTGACCGAATAAACCTTTCAAACCTAGCCTAGTTGGAGTTTGGCCAATTACCCCCCTCTCTGGAAAAAAACACAAGGGCATAGTAACCTTGTAAAAAGGGCCAGTATTGTGACAAGCATTATACCAAAGTTATTGGCCTGCCAAATTTTACAGAATACAGAGGGACCCTCTTGTAGCACAATAGTAGTGCCCCTGCCTCTGGACCAGAGAGGCTTAGATTCAATAACACCTCTAAACTGATTGATTAGAAAAATGGGTGAATTTTAAAAATTACAGGGTAAACTACAAAGTACTCACACCTCCTATCATCTTGTGGTTCTTTGTTCAATATCCAGTTGCTAGTCACTCCTTCACTCTTTAAATTCCAATTCCATCTGATATTTGAATGGTACTCTCACATGTGAACATTTTTCCAGTGCAATTCGCACTGCTTGTACACAGGACAAAGTCAGTTGTAGATCAGATTCATAACACATAGAAAGAGACCCTTTGATTCAATTCGTCTATGCTGACTAAACATCGCAAAGTGAACTAGTCCCGTTTGCCAGCATTTGGGCTTATATCCATCTGAACACTTCCTATTCTATCAAGCCAGCCAAATTTCCCTGTGGTTACTTCAATGCCTTTTCTACTTGCACAGACTATAGCAGTAACATGGTTTTTGCTTTGCTTTCCACCATATGTTTCGTCTTTAAAAGTCGAAGGGCAATATGGTAAACAGTCTATCTTCATATGTATTTTGCTACATATTTACTCAGGACATTGGTGAGACTTTTGTGGGTAATCCTCTGTTATTTCTGCTAAAATTTACATACCCTCACTGCTTACCACATTGATAACTATGCCATACCTTGTCTTGAACCAGTTCAGTGATCCATAGTGGCCCAGTTTCTTTGGCAAGGTGACTCCCTTTCCTGTGTGATTGGACTAGAGGGTTGAATGTTCTTTGTTCAAGCTGTCTTGAACCAAATTAGCAGAGTTTTCTTGACATCAGTATAGACACCTGTACTCATCTCTGTCCTTGCTGGTAACAGTACTATTTGTCGAACTATTCTAAAATGTTCTCCTTGAGCTTCAAAATAGTTGACTAACTCCTTGGAAGAATCTCTTACTCCTTAGTAATGTCTGTTTTTTGCTTCACACCATGGTTTTCGACTTGTATCAAATTCATTTGATCTCTCATCAATTACACTTAACTTTCTCACACTTTCAGCCATACTTGCAAAGTTTGAACAAAGGGAATATATTAGAATTTCAGCCATGCACAGAGATTAAGAGTTATTAAAATGATCATCATTTTGTTCTTGAGCTGTCAAAATTTAAAGTTATATTGATGCACAATTTATTTTCATGCTACCTACTTTGCAGGCTGGTGATTCTTTTGGCACTGTGTCACAACTTGTATTTTAAGTAATTTGATTTTGCTGATTACTTCGGATAATTCAAAGCTCTTTTATGCATGAAAGCAATATGATATACCAACCTATTTGAATTAAAGGAAAAAAATGTCTTTATTTCACACATTTAATCAGAGCTGAAAAGTGATACACATCTATTCTAGAGGGAAAAGTGGATGACAGCTGAAAGAGGGGGCAACCTTACCACAGCTGCACAGTGTTAGAGCATAAGAACTAGGAGCAGGAGTAGGCCATCTGGCTGATCATTTTGAGGACTCAGCTCCACTTACCTGCAATCTCACCATATCCTTTAACTTCTTTATTGTTCAAATAATATGTCTTAGCTTTAAAAACATTTTCTGAAGTAGAGTAAACTACTTCACTGAGCAAGGAATTCCATCAACTTACAACCCTTTGGGTGAAGACATTCCTTCTCAATTCATCCTAAATCTGCTCCCCCTAAACTTGAGGCTACGTCCTCTTGTCCTAGTTTCACCTGCCAGTGGAAACATCCTCTCTACTTCTATTTTACCTATTCCCTTCATTATTGTATATGTTTCTTTTAAGATCGCCCTCATTCTTCTAAATTCCAATGAATATAATCCCAGTCTACTCAGTCACTCCTCATAAGCCAACACCCTCAACTCCAGAACCAACCTGGTGAACCTCTTCTGCACCCCCTCTAGTGCCAGTACCTCCTTTCTCAAGTAAGGAGACCAATACTACATGGCAGTACTCCAGGTGAATCAAGGGGGTGGGGTCGAGGGGAGCAGGGAACACAGGGAGGGGGGTGTGCTGGAGAGAGGGAGAGTTTGGGGGAAGAGTGGGTTGGGGGGGTGAGGGGGGTGGCAGTAGGAGAGGGAGGGTGTTACTGGATAGTACATGCTGGGTGCTCTTTAAATGGACCCTTTCATCCAACTTATCCATGCCGACCAGATACCGGAACTTAATCTGGTCCTATTTGCCAGCACTTGGCCCATATCCCTCCAAACCCTTCCTATTCATATACCCATCCAGATGCCTGTTAAATGTTGTAATTACACCAGCCTCCACCACTTCCTCTGGCAGCTCATTCCACACACACACCACCTTTTGTGTGAAAAAGTTGCCCCTTAGGTCGCTTTTAAATTTTTACCCTCTCACCTAAACCTATGCTCTCTAGTTCTGGACTCCCCCATCCCAGGTAAAATACCTTGTTTATTTATGCTATCCGTGCCCCTCATGATTTTATAAACCTCTACAAAGTCATCCCTCAGCCTCTGACACTCCAGGGAAAACAGCCCTAGCCTATTCAGCCTCTCCCTGTAGTTCAAATCCTCCAACCCTGACAACATCCTTGAAAATCTTTTCAGAACCCTTTCAAGATTCACAACATCCTTCCGTTAGGAGGGAGGCCAGAACTGCACACAATATTCCAAAAGTGGCCTAAACCAAAGTCCTATAGAGCTGCAATATGACCTCCCAACTCCTGTACTCAATGCTTTGACCAAGGTAGGTCAGATCAAGGTACTTCTTTAGGTGCTCATATCCAAGAAGCCACTATACAATGTCAAGATATTGTCTACACAGCAGGAGCCTAACAAAAACAATTGATAACTTCCAGTATTTTGAGACATAGATCAGAAAAGTGAATAAAATGTATCAATAGAAAAAAAAATCATTACAGTCAACTGTATGCACACCTTCACATTGCGAACCTTAAGGGCATTCAGCTGAAACTGTCTCCCAGCATCACATGTAAACTCTAGCTAATGGATCAGGGAGTAATTAGGAACCTAAAATTCATATAACCTTAATAAGTAAGAACAGAAGTAGGCCATATGGCCCCTCAAACCTGCTCCATCATTCAACAGGATCATGGCTGAGCTGACATTTCACGCATCCAATTTCCAGCTCTTTCTCCATAAGTCAATCAATTACCAATGACAGCTAATTTCTGAGGTAATTGAGAATAATTAACACAAAAGAGTGCAACCCAAACTGTTCCAGAGGCCACATTTATGATGAAGGGGCTGTGAAAGATGGCGATGGAAGCCAAAATTGGCAACTAGCAAATGCTTCTGCCACTCAAATGGGCTATAACTGCACAAGATGCCAAGATGAAGTAAAGCAGACATCGGATCATGAGGTTCTAATCATTCACCTATGGAAGGCCAGCATGGACATTCCCAGAAGACAACCATAGAAACTTACAGCAGGATGGATATTTCTGTATGCTGCACAAAGAAACTGACGGAGGAGATCACTGTAAATGCATCTGAGGAGGCCAACGAGGCTGATGACCATGAAGAGTCCGATGAATGATGAATGCCTTCCCTTTCATCAACTAGTTTCCCAATCTGATGCGACAAAGTCTTCATGCGCCAGCACAAAAACTCAGAAAACATCTGTGATTGCATTAACAATATGGCAGACTATATCATATTTGTCTGAAGTCAGCACCCCAGAGGAAAATGACTGAGCTTTTTCAGACCTAACTCCTAATATTTTTCAAAATGCACTTCATTGTGCAGTATCAAACCATTGCAAGGTTTGAGCAAAATGAAAATATAGACAATTCTCACAAATCTATGATGTCATGGTTCTCATTTTTTAAATGTACAGCACATTTGATGAGAAATTGGATTGTGTTGGCACTTCTTCAGCTATCTAGAAGGTCTGCTTAACACGTGTTTGTTGGTGGGCAGCTTGAGATTAATCTTATTGCAATTTTGCTGTATTGGAAAATGGGTGTAAATTTTGAAAACCAAATAAGCATCTTATCACTTGATGTTATCTCTTTAAAAGTAATCAATAACTGGAAAATTGATCTAATTTCATTTTTTAGTTTCTTACTGATTTTCTGTCCTGTGATTTATCACAGAAATATGTCAATATTTCAACAGCTAATTTTTGCATGGAAGTTCAATAATGATTTTAATCACTTCCACTGTATTAACAGCTTTTAACAAAACCACATTAAATAAGGATTGTCACAACTGAGGTTAGAGAGTTTGGCAGTATCTGTGGAGACTGAAACTAAGTTAACATTTTAAGGTCATCTTCAGCACTGGACTCAACACAATAACTCAGTTTCTCTCTCCACAGATACTGCCAGACCTGCTGAGTTTGCGCGGTGTTTATTTCACATTTCCAGCATCACTGCATTGTGCTTTGATTTGAGATGATAGAGTGCACTGCCACTCTCTAGTCCCACCATTCTACTCATTGCAATACAAACCAGCTACTGAGACATATTTGGAAAAAAAAATCATCCGAATTCTTTAACAGGCAAATGCATTATTGATTTCTAGAAAATAAGACTTATTTGACAAAGTTGCAAAGCTGATTGCCACATAGCTTAAAATATTTTAGCAAATCATTGTTAGCTTGAGGGGAAAAAAAGAAGGGAACATATGAAATACTCAAGATGGCTTTTAGTTGGCATCCTGCACATACAGAGAGGTGCTACTGAACACATAATTGTTACTGGCAGATATGAAGATGCAGTTCATTCAAGAAACATTGAGAAGAACCCTTTTAGAGGCTTTACAGGAGAGCGGCTGGGTCAGTGTTTTATTTACCCCACTGAACCCTAAAAAGTGTTTTCTGATAAAGACAGAAAGCGTACGGAATACCTCCTCTCTCAGTAGACTGTACCCCAACTGAACACCAAGCAATATCCATGATAAAAACTAACTCCTGACAAACATGTGATTTCTAGTAAATAAATTCAAGCAATTATCTTAATTCATGAGACTTTCAAGTAATGTATTTTAAAAGAAACACGTCCCAATATGTCCTTTGAGTGAGCCCGCTTTTAGGAGAAAATATGCCAGCTAATCGTCAGACCTTTCAAATGAACCATTGTTCGCAATCTTTTCAACCATAATCTTTAAAAAGGATACTAATAACAAAGTATCTTTATAACAGCACTGATTTCTCAATTTTGCACCACCAGGATGCTGTTAAATTCAAAGTTGATTTGATTTGCTTTGATTTATTACTTTAATATGTACGGAGGTCCAGTAAAAAAGTGTTGTTTTCTGTGTTTTATAGGCAGATCATACTACACAAGTGCAAAGTAACAGAATAGAGTGAAGGCTACAATGTTACAGCTGCCGAGAAAGTGCAGAGAGAGATCAATATTAACACTAAAGAGGTCCATTCAAAAGTCTGATAACATTCGGTAAGAAGCTGTTCATAAATCTATTTGTATATGTATACAAACTTTTATACCTTCTACCTAATGCAAGAGGATGGAAAAGACTATAACCAAGGTAGGAAGAGTCTTGATAATGTTGGTTGCTTTCCTGAGGCGGCGAAAGTGTAGATGAAGTCAATGGATTCGTGGCTGGTTTGTGTGAAGGACTGGGCTGTGATCATGACTCTCTGTAGTTTCTTGCGGTCTTGGTAAGAGCAGTTGCCATAGCATGCTGTGATGTGTCCAGATAGAATGCTTTCTATAGTGCAACTCCATAAATTGATAAGACTACTTGTGGACATTCTGAATTTCCTTAGCCTCCTGAGGAAGTAGCAGCATTGCTGTGCTTTCTTGACTGTGATGTCAACAGGATGGACCAGGTCAGATTGTCTGTGTTCCTCACTCTGAGGAACTTGACACTCTTGGCCATCTCCACTTCAGTACCATTGATTCAGATGGGCACGTCCTACACTCTGCTTCCTAAAGGTCAATGTCCAGCTCTTTCAATTTGATGACATTGCTGTCTCTACACCATGATACAAAGCACTCAAATCTTTCTTGTACTCTGTCTTATCATTGTTTAAGGCTCAACCTACAGTGGTCGTGCTGTCACCAAACTTGTAAATGGAGTTCGTGTGGAATTTGGCCACATAGTCATGTGTTAATAAGAAGTTTAGGATGGGGCTGAGCACACAGCCTTGCAGGGCACTGGTGTTGAGGATTATCATGAAGGAAGTATTGTCGCCTATCCTAACTGTCTGTAGTCTGTTGGTCAGGAAGTCAAGAATTAAGTTAGAGAGGTGGGAGCAGAGACCTAGATTCCAAAGTTTTGAGAAGAGGGTGTTTAGAATTATGGTGTTGAAGACAGAACTGTAGTCAGTGAGCAGAAGCCTGATGTAAGTATCCTTGTTGTCCAGATGTTTCAGGGATGAGTGTAGGGCCAGGGATATAGTGTCTGCTGTGGACCTGTTGTGCCAGGAAGTGAATTGCAAGGGACCAAGACAATCTGGGAGGCTGGATATGAGCCATGACCAACCTCGCAAAGCACTTCATTATTATGAATGTCAGAGCCATCAGCGGTAGTCATTGAGGCATGTTGCATGATTTTTATTTTGGAACTGGGATGATAGTGGTCTTCGTGAAATAGGTGTGGACTTCAGATCGTTATAAGGAGAGGTTGAAGATGTCTGCAAATACTCCCGCTAGCTGGTTCACAGGAGCTGAGTGCATGGCTGGGACTCCACTTGGAAAGGTCATTTTCTGCAGGTTCACTCTTAAGAAGGCTGATCTAATGTCTGCAGCGGTGACAGAGTTCAGGTACATTGAAGACTGATGGAACAGGTGATATTGTTTCTCTGCCCTTCTGTTCTATGCAAGCATAGAATGCATCGAGTTCATCAGTTAGGCATAAACTGTTGTCCGCAATTCTGTTCAACTTCGCTTTGTAGCCCATTATGTCGTGTAACAGGCACAAACAGCGGGTGTTCCTGTGCTGCACTTCTACATTCTACATACAGCATTTTCAACTCACTAACAAATTTAATCAATGCAGTTTTCTAAACCAAATGTGATACTATTCCTTTTACAGGCAATGATCATGAGGTGTTTATGTATATTAAAATTAGGGATTCAACTTTGATGCAAAACTAGACATACAACAGAGGACAACATGGAAAGATGGGAAACAGATGTTACATTTAATTATTCATCTTGGTAATAACATCTTATGCAGACTGGGGCAAACAAATAATATTATTATTTGTTTAAGAAATTAAGAGAGCAACTATTAACTATTGGCCTATTTCTGGAACAACATTGCAATGTTCTGCAAGTTACAGAAAAAAATCTATTACTTATCTTTCAGTTCTGACAAAAGAGCATTGATCTGAAATGTCGTTTCCTTCTCCACAGATGTTGCCAGACCTGAGTATTTCTAGTATTTTCTGTTTTTATTCCAGATTGAGCATCTGCAATTGTTTTGCTTTTGTATAACTTCTCCCTCACCAGTAACTTTGATCTCAGAGCTAATTTTATGCCAGAATTCATCCTTCTGAACATTAGTGGGATTGGTGGCCAGACGATCAATTCTCCACAATATTATGATTTGTGCAGGACCACAAGAATTTGTACTGCACTATTAGCCATTACTTACTGAAACCAGACTAACGAAACATGCATTATGTTGGGACGCTTCTCCCCAATGGCATACAGTAGCAGTTATTGTTCTTTTTCTTGTCAGCTGCATTCCATGCCTTTGTGGCTAAGAGTGGTCATAGAATTTCTGGAGGGCTAGAATAAACAGGACAAGCTGATGATATCTGTGTTTTGTTTTTTGCTTTCACTTTTTTCTAATAGAATAGATAATTAGCAGTCTAATGCCCAGACTGGCAGGAACCAATGGAACTTGCCAACCAACACAAGGGTATTACATAATCAACAATCCTAGGTCAGAAACCTGTCTTGATTGCACTAAAAATATTGCCAACATCCTGTTGACTTAAAATACCTGTCTCATTTAACTGTTGGGTCAAAATTATCAAATGCAAATAAACAAATTTGCTTTCTGTAGAATTTTAGGGCAAGTTTAAGTATGATTTGGAGGTGCCAGTGTTGGACTGGGGTGTACAAAGTTAAAAATCACACATTAGGTCATAGGACAACAGGTTTATTAGGAACACTAGCTTTTGGAGCGCTGTGCCTTCATCAGGTGATTGTAGAGTACATGATCATAAGACACAGAATTTACAGCATAAGTTTACACTACAAACTTACGCTATAAATTCTGTGCCTTACGATCTTGTACTCCACAACCACTTGTTGAAGGTGCAACACTCCGAAAGCTAGCGCTTCTAAATAAACCTGTTGGACTATAACCTGCTGTTGCGTGATTTTAAGTTGAAATAGAATTTCGAAACAAAATCAAGTTGAATGAAAGTTCCTTTCCCATTGCATTGTAGACAGGTAGTCAATTTCAAATGCAATTTTTAGGTCAATGGATCGAGGGAGGATCATTCGAGTGGGGGAGCATGTTAAGGAAGAGGAGGCAGGAAATGAAATAGAGTGAAAAGGAACACGGAGGGAAAAAAATGAGGTAATGAAAGAGAAGGTAAGAAGAGAGAGAAAACAGTGAGAGGCTAAGACAAAAGGGGGGAGAGAGAGGAGGACAAAACAAAATGAGAAATGGTAAATAACAGAGTGAAGAGGAAAGATAAGGGAGTACAGTGACAGAGAAGAGGGGTGTGGGATGAAGAGATTAGACTGTTGGGTAGGGGTAGGTGGGATAAAAACATGGAAATAATGAAGAGAAAAAATAGGTAGGGCAAAGGAGAAGAGGAAGGGTGGATGTAAGAGGAAAGAAAAATAGAATATACAGCAAAATGCACAAACATGACAGAATAACTCTAATATTTCTATTCACCTCCACCTTTTTGCATCATCCTTCATCTATATCTATTATCCTACCCTCTTGCCCTCACTCGTCCATCCTCTAACACTTGACTTGCTCTCAAAGTTAAAATTCTACCCAATATTTAGTGAATGACCCATTGGGGATGGGTAAGGAGGTGGGAAACTGTTCTGATGAATGTCTGCCAGGTAAGAGGAGATGGTTGGAGCAGGGGTGGTGTTGAATTGCAGCTCTATGTTCCAAATTTGTACAATGGGTGTCTGAGGTCAGTTTGGTGTCAACGTTTTTGGTTCCTGTTTGCATCCATTAATATTATTTACATTTTATTAATTGACTGGCTAAAAAACAAAATGACATGTTTGACAGCCACGAAAGTCAACTCCTTTACAGTCTTTATCACTTGAGCTGGGATTCAAAGGTGTAACTATCCTATTGTTTGTGCAAGTATTTTTAACCATGTCGTTACTGGCATCAATTATGAATTTATTTAGTAGTTAGTATACATGCTACTTCAATAAGTTATTGATTTTTGTTTCTAAGTGGTTAAAATGAATTTAAGTTTTATTTGGGAATTTCTTGATACAACATTATTTCAATGGAGGAGGATTATAATTGGCACATCGGTATTCCTGAAGGATGGCTCCAAGAATCCAGTGGCTGGTCACCTAAGTCTGAATATTCAGATCTGAGTCATAGAGGTTCTGACTCAGATCAAATAAAACAAATATTATCCAGTTTAAACTCAAGGGATTTTTTGGACCAAGTTCTAGGACAGGAGCCTTCCCAACCAAAACAATCTAGTCTGGCAGTAGCAGAAACTACACACCATTTTACCCACAGTATCTGCTGCATTTCATGGTTTACCAAGGTCCTAACATCACGTTGACAACTACAAAACAAAGTTTACTGCTTAAAGTATGTTAGGTATTATGGTGCGAGGTGTTTGGGATAAGAAGGGTTCCAGGTGGCTGTGTCAGGCAAGGTGCCAGTTGGATAGGGGGTGTAGTGTGTAAGTAGGCAGAGGGTGTAAGCATCAGGTAGGTGATACAGACATCTTGGTAACTAAGTATGAGAAGACGTGGGCTAGTCATGTTGGTGAGGTAGATGTGCAGTGTTGGAACAGGTCTGGTCTGGGGGTGCATGGGAATGTGGGGTTTGGGTGGAGATGTTGGTAAGGGAAAAATTTGTTCTGGAGGAAGTACGGAGTGGACAATTGGTTGGAGAGGAGTCAGCACATGGGGTAAAGGGGTTTTGTGTGAGAATTGCACAAGTCATTGGAAGGGGAGGTCAGGGGGTCGGCAGAGGGTGGTTCGGTAGTGAGTGAAGAGGAGGATGAGATATCAGCTCTAAAGCTGGCCAAAAAAGTTAAATCAGGTTTTAGTGCCTCTCCCTTTTCCTAAGTAAGTGGAAATCCTCTGAAAAAATTCAATTCTAACTGAGAGACGGGATTTTTTTTTTAAAAGAGTTCCAGACACTAGACACCTGTCCATTAGATGCTTCAACTTCCTGGGCAATTCCCATGAAGTCAGCTGCAATGCAACTTCTACATCACCCTGACACACCGGTATACAGTCTTTGCTGAAGCTTCCATCTGAAGATCTGGCCATACTTTTTTTTAAAACACAAAGGTCTCATTCCGTTTAATGGGTTATGTAAAATTATACTCACACCACCACTTACAGGTTCAATGCTACTGCAATGTTGAGATCACTTATAAACGTGTTTCCAAAATATATTTCACTGAACACCCCCACAGAAACAGTATTTAAACAATACACGAAGTACACAAGTTATGAAAAATGTTTGAAAAAAATGGAAGGTTGGTGGGAAGTATACACTCATGGAGAAGTATTTTGCAAAATTTCTTAAGCTGGATGGAGATGTAATAAACATATAAAAGGTCTTAGAATAGAGTTCCCTTAAAAAAGCACTGTAAGAAATTGATTTGAGGAACATTTTAAGATATAAACTCTTTCAGAAAATAAACTAGTCAATATTGAAATCCAAAGTCATGTCCTTTCAAGTATCATTGTTCAACGACAGTGCTTCCAAGAAAAGGAGGCAGAAATTGACAGCATAAGTTGACAGGTGTGAACAGTGAAAATTCGAGCAGTGCATAATCAGTTAAAATAGTCTGTGAAATTGAGATGGTTTATTAAAACTGAACAGGGGTTCAAATAAAGTTCAAAAACTCAGGCATTTTTGCTTTAATTTATTGAAAATAATTAGGCCTCCTCAAAGTTAAATTTGCAAAGAGACAAGAATTGATAAGGGTAGAGTGGTGTATGTGATATATATGGACTTCAATAAAGCATTCAACAAGGTTCCTCATGGTAAACTGATTAACAAAATTAGATCACATGAAATGCAGGGAGAACTAGCCACTTGGATATAGAACTGGCTCGAAGGTAGAAGACAGAAGTTGGTGGTGGAGAGTTGCCTTTCAGCATCGAGGCTTGTGACCAGTGGTGTGCCACAAGGATTGGTGCAGGGTTTACTGAATTTTGTCATTTATATGTTTGCAGATGACACCAAAATTGGAGATGTAGTGGACAGCAAAGAATATTACCTCAGAGTACAACAGGATCTTGATCAGATGGGCCAAGGAGTGTCAGATTAAGTTAAACCTAGATAAATGAGAGGTGCTGCATTTTGGAAAGGCAAATCAGGGCAGGACTTCTGCATTTAATGAAAAGGTACTGGGGAGTGTTACTGAACAAAGAGACCTTGGAGTGCATGTTTACAGTTCCTTAAAAGTGGAGTTTATAGGTAGATAGGATAGCGAAAAAGGCAGTAGAAAGTGAGGACTGCAAATGCTAGAGATCAGAATCTAGAGTTTGGTGCTGGAAAAGCACAGCAGGTCAGGCAGCATTTGAGAAGCAGGAGAATTGATGTTTCGGACATAAGCCCTACATCAGGAGAAGGCTGATGAAGGGTTTGTGCCTGAAACGTCGATTCTCTTGCTCCTCGGATGCAGCCTGACCAGCTTTGCTTTTCCAGCACCACACTCTCAATAGTGAAGGAGACGTTTGCTTGCCTTTATCAGTCAGAGCATTGAGTATAGGAGCTGGGAGGTCATGCTGCAGCTGCACAGGACATTATTTAGGCCACTTTTGGAATACTGTGTACAATGCTGGTCTCCTTCCTATTGGAAGGATTTTGTGAAACTTGAAAGGTTTCAGAAAAGATATAGAAAGATGTTGCCATGGTTGAAGGGTTTGAGCTATAGGGAGAGGCTGAACAGGCTGGGGCTGTTTTCCCTGGTGCATCAGAGGCTGAGGAGTGACCTGATAGTTTAAAAACCATGAGGGGAATGGATAGTGTAAATAAAAAAAGGTCTTTTCCCTGGGGTGGGGGAGTCCAGAACTAGAGGATACAGGTTTAGGGTGAGAAGAGAAAGATTCCGTGCTGTACATTTCTGTAAGTCTATGAACTGACTGAATCAATGTTAAATTCCTTATGGTATCCATTCAGCTGAATACTTGATTTGCGTTATGTTCTTATTTGCCATTAGTCAATTGTATATTTTTTTTATTTCATGAAACCTTTACTAGTGTAGAAATGAATGAGGTTACATGAAGTGGAACAGTGCAAGTACTCAGTTTAACATACTTCCTTAATGCAGACAAAAGCTAAGTTCTTTAAGCTCACTTACATATCTGTTCATTCTGTAAGTTAAACAAGGGATGATAAAATTTCTGAACAGATACTATCAACAAAATAAACAAGGTACTTTGAATTACATCAAAGCTTATTTATAATGTGTTTAGCAAACTGCAGTGGAAACAGGAAAATAATGCCTGATTTTCTAAACTGTTCAACATCTGCTTTTACTTAATGTCAATTTTTGATAACATTGAGAAGCTTCCAAACATTTTTGTGGAAAAATTCTATATACTTTCCCCATAGTTTAACGTCTCAAAAATTATTTGTACAAACATTTTATACACTTGATGTAGACCATTCAACATTTATGATCTAATGATAATTCTACCAGATACTGGATATTTGACAAAATACTGTGCTGAATTCTAAACAGTCTAAATCAAGACTTAAGAACACACAATTAGTACAATCATTAGCATCTGAAATTTTTGCTTAATATAAAAGCTGAAAATGGCTCAGTATATTGATGATTATTCAATCTCAAAAGTCACCTAAAGCCTTTAAGCTAACTGGCCATATGCTGACACTCATCCATCAAATCTCAAGTCCACTAATAAATGCCAATTATGGGTCAAATATTCACAAACGTGGATAGCATAAACCATAGGATCATTTCCTTCCATGGAAATTACTGATCAGTGAAACACCCAGGCAGTGTAAACTGCACAGACTGCCCTACAGCAAACATGCTGCTCCTTCCCGGTTGTTAACGAGCAGCATTTTACCCTCCTCCATTGGTGCTGAAGGGAACTGCAGAGTGGCTGTGTTTGGGTTCATCCATATTTTCCCTTATTTCTGTGCAGTTAAAAAAACTTTGGGAACTTGTCATTTAGCCTTAACAAAAATGAAACTCTTCAGCAGACTTTCATTTTGCTTCAGAAGAGAAGCTCGCATTTCACCTCACCATTTCAATTTAAAATCATGTTGTTTCTTTTCATTTTCCAGAAGCACATAAATGTATTCCAGATTCTCTTTAGTGTACAGTTAATTCATATTTTTTTTAAATTTTGGATATTCTCGTGGAATTTTTTGAAAAGACTCTCAAAATAGTAGCGATACGATATGCCCAGTTCAGAGGCATTTTAGCTTCTGAATCATTGCACAAACTAGTGATTTCAGCATTTTACAACAAATTAAGTACAAAACATATAGAAATGGTATAATCCTGTTTGTTGTCCTACCCAATTTGTCATATTGTAACATCTTCCAACAGACAGACTGCCCATGTTACAGTAATTTATTTCCGTCCTGCCCAAAATTATGATGAATGGTCAGAACTCAATTCAATTATTTAAAAAGTGCAAAGAAACACTAAAACAATAAAACTGGCAATGTGAACTGCATTCTTAGGAACAATTTAAGCTAATTAGCATCAAATTCTCCCCCCATTCATCATACTCCTTAAGAAATATAAACAAACTGTCAGGTCTAACGTAACAAACAGATCACTGAGCTACTTAGCACAAATTATTCTTACATGAAAGCTCCTTCTCAGGCAATATTCTCCTCAAGGGCATTTGGGGAACTGAACTATTAAAATTGAAGACATATGTTTCAGTCAAACTCAACTCACAGATTATAATGATCACTGTTGTGACAGTTTTCAGCCACCATGTATGATGTTAGAAACGCTGCATAAATGGATTGGATAACCCACTTTAGAATATCCTTAACAAAAATGTCAATAAACTTTGCATACTAATAACCATGAACAAAAACATTCAACCCCCAAAGACAGGCTGATAAATCGCATGACATAAATTTCAAAACAATGAAAACTAACTTCTATTGAAAAGGTTAATGCAATATACTTCTAAAATATATGACAAATTTTGTGATTGAGTCACTAATTTAGATATATTTCAATAGGTAGCTCTTGGTCAACAATAATTAATTCATCTCACAAAATCATGCTACGTCATCATTTTCTCGGATACACCAAAATTATCTTCAGGGATTTATAAAAAATTCTACAGAGATAAATTTATGCATGATTGCTGTATGTGAGCTTACATTAAATTCGTGAATTAATTGGTTCATGATCCACAGCAGACTGGATTAAAAACTAAACTGATTGAGACATAAGTTTGAGCTAAGAAGTATTTTTATTTGAAAACTAAAGCACAAGAATGATGATTAAATATTAAACATACAGTCTGATATGCAATTCACCCTTATACTTTCTGAACTAAAAGAAGCTCATCATTTTTTCCCCGAAATTAAGCTATACATTTACTTACTTAACCAGAGTAACCTAGCTTTGAATATATAGCTGACATGGAACTTCTAAACCAGAAAGGTTTGCAACTCTTAAGTACCCAAACACTGTTACCCACTCACCCCAGCCTCTTCCTCAAAAAGAGATTGAGATGGAGATTGAGATTATCTCTGCCCACTGAGCTGTCAGAGGGCTCCAAACAATCAAGGGAAATAGCTTAATTCCAAAGGACTTAAGTTACTTGAAACGTCCACTGGAGTGTGCCAATCCCTTGTCATTACTCTGGGAAAACTCTTATTTTGTCTATCAAAGGTTTTTGCTAATTTTCCATCACAGTTACAGAATCTGATTGGGGAACCCCAAGGAAACAACATAATCTAAGTTCTGAAATTAATATTGACAGCTGCGAGAATCAGATTTTTATGAGTTGTTTGGAAAGTACAGTCCATAAGAAGTACAAGAAATATAGATGGAAACAATATGCTTCAATGTGATAGAAAAGCTTAACACATGTATTTGTGTTAAAATATTGTATATGTAACAATGGTTGACACAAGCAATTGTTACGCTTCTCGACAATATTTTTACATATAAATATACAATACACATTCATTTTTTATGTATCATGCACATTCAAAAAAAGCAAACTTTGAAAGAAAAATACATTTCTTGCTCCAGCTGAAACCAAATATGCCAAGCCTTAATACTGCTTGCTTATTGACTGACAAATAGCTGACTCCAATTCACACCATGTCAATTCAGTTTAGTGATGGCTGCAGCTTCAGTCAATTATGGGAACTGATTAGTCTTACCTTACCGAGTGAACTTACTGATGCCAGTCTGATACGCACGGCATGGTCAAAGGAAAGGAGAATTGGATGGAGATGGGCAGATTTCATCAAGCTTGCATAGGTGTGATGAGCCACATTTTCACCCTGGCAGTCATCAATTCCCACAAGTCATGCACCTATAGTTCAGTTTCTGACTAGCCCTCATGCTGCTGTGAGTTTACAACCTCCATTAAAATAAATGGATTAACTCAAGAATCAGGAAAGTTGAGCATTTTGGAGAAAAAAAAATCCAACATTCTGGGATTTAACAACAGCAAGAAATTTGACATTCATTCTGCATGGGGAATGTTCAATTAATGATATAAACTGGAAGCTACAAATGTATTCTTTGTCAGAAATTAGATTTTTTACATGAAATTAACAAAAGAGCTGGTATTTCTTCTAAAGAGGATTTTCAGATCCAGTGATAAATATCATTGTTTGGGAAGAACAGAGCAATTATTGTGTAGCTGTGTGCAGCATTTATTACAACTCACCAGCTGCCTTTGCTCTTACCTTTGAAGGACATTTTTTATAAAAAGGGCTTAATTAAAATGAGTTCAACCAAGATATCAGATAGTCATAATCAATCCGAACACATCAGAGCAGCAACAAAAATATATTTGAATATGAACACCGATGTTACTTTCCAAACACTAATATATGACATCATTGTTAACAAAACACACATTTAGGGTTTGTCATAAGCTATTTTTTCCATGAATCTTTTAAGATTTAGGATTCCTTGGCCCATTTATTAACTAAATCTACGTGTCTTGAGGGGATGGTAGTAAGCTTCCTGCTTTACCACTGTAGTGCATTCTGTGCTCACAGAAAGTTGAAAGATTAATATTGAACTGGACTCACAAAGTCCAGACCAACTAAGAACAGCAGGTTTTGTTCCCTAAGGGGCATGCGATATTATAAAAAGAAAGCTTCATACCTGATAACATCTCCTATTTTTAGCTCCTTGAAAATTACCATAGTAGCTTTAGAGCTCAAATTGTCTAGATTAAGAGTACAGGTTCAGTGAAGTAACCAAGACATTGCATTAATATATCAAATCAAGTGCACGTACACATGTGTGTATATTTGAGTGTATGTAAATGAGAGAGTGTGCATTTGTACACATGCAAGGAAGAGACTGTGAGTGAGAGAGAGAGAGAGAGAGATGTGAACTGAGAGATTTGACCAGTAAAGGATTTCACAACTTCACTGCCTACATTTAAGGATTACTGCTACTCCATATAAAACAATCTTTGCTCCTTGCTTTTTGTTCTTTTCTATTATTTCAAAGTATGTATTTTTCTCTATAATTTATTTAATACAAATGTCCTAAAATTAATAATCAAAATAATCACAAGAATAACTGCTCATAAAAATTACATTGATTGCATCTCATTTTAAATAAAACATTAAATTTATTCTAAAAATGGATTTTATAGTTTCCTTAATGGAATAAAATTGTAACAAATGGAAACGTTAAAACAGAGTTCACAACAATGAGAGCAAATCTTAGCAGGATTTATACACTTAATGGTAAGGTCTTAGGGAGTGTTGCTGAACAAAGAGACCTTGGAGTGCAGGTTCATAGCTCCTTGAAAGTGGAGTCGCAGGTAGATAGGATAGTGAAGAAGGCGTTTGCTATGCTTTCCTTTATTGGTCAGAGTAGTGAGTACAGGAGTTGGGAGGTCATGTTGCAGCTGTACAGGACATTGGTTAGGCCACTGTTGGAATATTGTGTGCAATTCTGGTCTCCTTCCTATCGGAAAGATGTTGTGAAACTTGAAGTGGTTCAGAAAAGATTTACAAGGATGTTGCCAGAGTTGGAGGATTTGAGCTACAGGGAGAGGCTGAACAGGCTGGGGTTGTTTTCCCTGGAGCGTCAGAGGCTGAGGGGTAACCTTATAGAGGTTTACAAAATTATGAGGGGCATGGATAGGATAAATAGACAAAGTCTTTTCCCTGAGGTCGGGGAGTCAAAAACGAGAGGGCATAGGTTTAGGGTGAGAGGGGAAAGATATGAAAGAGACCTAAGGGGCAACTTTTTCACGCAGAGGGTGGTACGTGTATGGAATGAGCTGTCAGAGGAAGTGGTGGAGGCTGGTATAATTGCAACATTTAAAATGCATTTGGATGGGTATATGAATAGGAAGGGTTTGGAGGGATATGGGCCGGGTGCTGGGTTGGGTTAGATTGGGTTAAGATATCTGGTCGGCATGGACAGGTTGGACTGAAGGGTCTGTTTTCATGCTGTACATCTCTATGACTCTAAGTTGCTGGAAAATTATAGGACAAGCCAAACAGAGAACAGCCAGGGAATTCCTAGAGGCATGGCACTCATCCACAGATTCAAATCAATAAGCACATCGACCTGGACCCAATATACCGGCCACTGCAGTGGACAGCTGGAACTGACAACCGGAAGCGGCAGGTACAAATCACTATAAATGCCGGAGGAAACATCACAGAAGCGCTTCACAGGAGGCTCCCAAGTACTGACGATGTCACCTAGACAGGGGACGAAACATCTGCAACACAAATTCCCAGCTCGGCGAACAGAACCACAACAACGAACACCCAAGCTACAAATCTTCTCCAAAACTTTGCTGGAAAATCTCAATGGGTCTGGCAGCATCTATGATAATGTTTCAAGTCTTGTAACTTCCCCAGACTGATAGTATGCATGAAAATGTTGCATGAAAATAGCGTGGGAGTAGGGGGTATGGAATAAGTGAGAGCTGAAGATAGAGCCTAAAGAAACAGAAGAATAATTGGACAGGCAAAGGAGTGGATAACAATCCCGTAGGAAAATGAATAGCTACTAATGGAGACTATTAGAGACTATTACATAGGAACCTCAATTATCCGAATACTAATTATCCGAAAATCGGATTATACAAAGGAGATCTCGAGGTCCCGATGGAAACATTACATTAAGGACGTATTTCCAACAGTGATCGCGTCTTTTGATTACAGTGATTAAGCAGGCACCGTCGCCAAATGACTGAGTGCCCGCCCTCCCTCTCTCCCCACACTTTCCCTGGAGTTCTACACAGGGGTGAACCTAAACCTTCCTTCCCCACATAATCTCTCCAACATTGTCCTGTACAAGGCAAAGGTGGAAACTGTCAAAAAGTTATAGTAAAAAGTTGTGTGTGTGGCTGTGGCTGCATATGTGTGTGTGTGCGCGCGTTATTTGGAGACTTACCCCACAAAGGCAAGTGCAGCAGTCTTGTTATTGGTGTCCAGTTCGGCTGCCCCGGAGAGGTGGTCAGTGTTGGACAGGGTTTGGGGCTGGGGGAGGTTTCGGGGACGGGAGGTGGTGCTGCACAGGGTGGGGGGGGGTGGTGTTGGGGGTAGGGGGAGGTGTTGCACAGGGTGGTGGGGTGGAGGGGAGGTGTTGCATGATGTTGGGGGCTAGGGGACGGTGTTGGGGGCGGGGAGAGGTGTTGGGGGCAGGGTCTCATGCACTGTGCACTGCAGCAGTCTCCTGAACGAGGAGCAGACTTTACAAACTCCGAGCGCCAAAGGAAAGGCATTTAATTGATTATCTAAATGAAATAGTGTCTGTCCATCACTTTTGGATAATCGAGGTTACCCTGTAATGGGTTTTGTGTAAGAGCAAAACACCTGATAACAAGCCCTGATGAGTGGGGGTTGGGAATTGCAGAATTACTTACATTTTACTTTGCTCAAAAACTGCATGAATCCACGTAAGATTCTGCAAATCCATTTCTTAGGTTAGAATCACTCCGACCATTGTGGCACAGACAGTCTCACACAGGGCAGCTCACACCTTCAATGCATTATCTGGGCCGACATGACACCAATTGTTACAGTTCACTTGAGAAGGTAACTTTTATATGTTCTGCGATTTACATATGAAAGAACTGAAACCAACATGTTCATTTTAAAAGATGAGAGAATTAACAAAAATGCCAGGTCTTTTTCAATATATAATTCAGTTACATCACACTGTAAACTTTTGCTATAAATTCTGTGTCTTATAATCTTATGCTTCACAACCACCTGATGAAGGAGCAGCGCTTCAAAAGCTTGAGCTTCCAAATAAACTTGTACTATAACCTGATATTGTGTGATTTTTAACTCAGTTCCAAGCAAATGAATGGCATGTCTGACTCCCAGACTAGTGGTGAGACCTTGAGACTCATCCACAACTGGTAGCCTCCCGCTCTGAGCTGTTCCCTCATAAGTCTGATTCTTCGTGCACATTCTGTGCTACCTACAAAAAGCAGGACACCTCCAATCGATCTAATTCCTGCCCCATTAGTAGAGACCCAATTCTTGGGAAATTGCCATCCAACAGCGGTATCTCAAGCAACTTTTAGTCAAAAAAAACCTGCTCAGTTTGGCTTTGGCTTTGTCGGGATAACCTGGCTTCATATCTGAATAGCGTATTTTCAAAACAGGTGAATTCCATTGGTGAAAGTACAATGATTTCCCTTGATACAAAAGCAACATTTGATGGAGAATGTTAACAAGGTGTAAAATTGAAACAAACGGGAATTGAAGGAATATTCTCTACTGGCTGAAGTACTACCTGGCACAAAATTGTTACTGCAGTAATTATATCATTTCAGATGGTATGTCAATGAGGTTGCCTACATCATTAAGTTAGAAGTGATGATACTTGCTCAAGAAGGCCTGAAGAAGGGCTTATGCCCGAAACGTCGATTCTCCTGTTCCTTGGATGCTGCCTGACTTGCTGCACTTTTCCAGCAACACATTTTCAGCTCTGATCTCCAGCATCTGCTGTCCTCACTTTCTCCTCAATTTTATATAATGCTTGTTTCCATCACAACTCCCCAGAAAGTGAAGCAGCCCTTGTTCACAGCAAGATCATTCAAATCCAACAGCAACAAGATCATTCAAATTTCAACTGTTGTTAAATGGTAAAAGACAGTTAAGACTCTCAAGTATCAGCTAATGACTGATTCCAAGAAAGGTTTTATCCTTGACAGTTAAAAGCATTATCATTATTAAATTTCCCATCATTAATATCTTGAGGCTCAGTGAATAGAAACCTAAAGCAGTCACATAAATATCACTGCGACAAGAGCAGGTGAGATGCTTTGCATTCTGCATTAAGTAACTGAACACTCTTAGTTGCTTTAATGTGTCGAACACCAAGGAGAAGTTCAACAAGGTTTACGACACAGTGACCCACTTGATGAACACTTCATTCACCATTTCAAACAGTTACTCCTTCTCCAACCAGCACATCATAGCTGCAGTTTTTCTCATTTACTTGCATCGCACCAAGCACGGTGGCACAGTGGTTAGCACTGCTGCCTCACAGCGCCTGAGACCCGGGTTCAATTCCCGCCTCAGGCGACTGACTGTGTGGAGTTTGCACGTTCTCCCCGTGTCTGCGTGGGTTTCCTCCGGGTGCTCCGGTTTCCTCCCACAGTCCAAAGATGTGCCAGCCAGGTGAATTGGCCATGCTAAATTGCCCGTAGTGTTAGGTAAGGGGTAGATGTAGGGGTATGGGTGGGTTACGCTTCAGCGGGGCGGTGTGGTCTTGTTGGGCCGAAGGGCCTGTTTCCACACTGTAAGTAATCTAATCTAATCTAACAAGCTAAGGCTTTCCTCACAACACCTGCAAATGCACAACTGTTATCTTCTCAAAGCGCAGGGAGACACCACCAAAATCAAGCTTCCCTCTAAGCTACACACCTTTTTTGACTTGAAAATACATTGCAATTTTTTGCCATTGCTGAATCAAAATCATGCATATGCCTACCTTAATATGAAATAGGCTTAACTTGACCACACAGGTGCAGCAGTTAAAAGGTAATTAATAGGTGAAAGGTAACCTATAGAGGTAATTTATGATGGGCAACAAAGACAATGCCAATCTGGACAACAATGCTCATTCCATGAATTAATACATAGAAAAATACAAATACTTGCTTCTTCTTTATTGTGGCCCAGCACCTCCTTTAACTCCTTTAGTGTCTGTGTTGTCAAAATGTTTATTTGACATCGGATACTGATGCACAATAGATTGCTCCAACTAATAAATTATGAAAAAATTCTGAAGCCATTCAGCACTCATCAATAACTTGGAAGCATATTCCAAATTCCATACTATTCAATTATTCTAACACTCTCCTGTGGCCCTTGTAAATTTCAGCTTCACAAAAACTCTGCTGCCTCTATCCTATCCCATTTCATATTCCACTCATCTTACCCTTGTCTCCTTGAACCTAAAACAAGTACAGCAACTTCTCATAAAGGCCACAGAGATGCATAATAGGACCATTATTAAATAGAATTTGACAGCAAGCCATTGAAGGAGACATTGTCCAAAACTTAGTCAAAGATGTAGATTTTAAGCAGCATTTTAGAGTGGCAGAAAGTGATAGGGAGTGTTGGATACTGTCTTTTTCTACTTCGAATAACCATTCAGCAAAAGATAAAAATTTGAGAATTTTTATTAAGAAGCAGTGATAGTTACATTCTGGTTGCTGAGAATTAGCATGTAATTGCGTCGATTCTAAGTTCAGCTTACATTTTAAACATTAAGACACTGATAGGTTTATCGAATTACATTTCATTTTGTATATGCTTAGATAAGTTGTTTAACACTCTGTTCGTCACATAAACCTATCAGCAGCAGAAACAAACTTAATTGTTATACAATATTAACTCAATCAGATAAACTGTTTTCTGATATCTTTAACTGTTATACGACATTGGCTCAAATGTACTGTTTTCTTATGTCCTCACAGGAGTCACAGAAGTTTATACAGGGAATTTCAGAAATGGAGCTTGAACTGGATCTGTCAGGTACAGGAATGTACAGGAGCCTACAAATACAAGAGTGAAGAGATCTGTGACTTCTTTGGGCAGAGATTAAAGACATGACTGGGGTGGGGGAGGAGGTGACATCATGGTGGATTTGTAAGGGTGAAAATGTTCACATCAGTCATTGCTGAACTAGGAGCACAAAGATGATAAGTGAAAACGATTTTGCATGAATTGGATTCTAGCCACAGTTGAGCTTGTTTTTGAAGAATTAACTGTAATGAGTCAGATAGAACAGCATTTTAAAAGTTACATCTAACAGAGACAAAAGCAGAGACAAGGGTTTCAGCAACTGATAAAGAGAGGCAGGATTATAGTTGCAATGATGGAAGTAAAACTTTGATGGCATGGATATCAAATCAGAAGCTTATCACATGGTGAAATATGACACCAGAGTTGTGAATAGTCTGGTTCAGTTCCAGACAGTTGACAGGGAGAGGAATGGAGTTGGTGACTGGTAACAGATTTTGATGGACACTGAAGAAAATTGCTTCAATTTCCCAAATGTATAACTGAAGGAAATTTCTTATTATCCAGTAGGATGTTTGACAAAGGATTTGGCAATTTAAAGACAATAAGGGATTAAGGGAAACATTGGTAAGACAATGCTGAGTATTATTTGTGGAAATGTGAACCAAACATTGTGCTTTCAGATGAAATCACTAAGGTTGACGAGAAGCAGGACAGTCTCAGGAATAACTAGAGTTGAAGAGGCTGCAAGTACATTCACTGGTTATGATAAGATTAGAAAAAAAGAAAATCAATTCAGTCTCACCCAGTTGTATTGACAGAAGAAGCATTGGAGATCAGCATTATGGTTAACCATGTCAAAGGATGCAAATATTCAAGAGAAGTGGTAATTTACCATAGGCACTGACACCTCAAGTTCACCTGGACTGTCTCAGACTCCTCCCTCCCCTTCCTAGACTTTTCCATTTCCATCTCTGGCTACCGAATCAACATGGACATTTACTATAAACCGACCGACTCCCACAGCTACCTAGACTACATCTCCTCCCACCCTGCCCCCTGTAAAAACGCCATCCCATATTCCCAATTCCTTAGTCTCCGCCGCATCTGCTCCTAGGAGGACCAGTTCCAAAACCGTACAACCCAGATGGCCTCCTTCTTCAAGGACCGCAATTTCCCCCCAGACGTGGTCGACGATGCCCTCCACCGCATCTCTTCCACTTCCCGCTCCTCCGCCCTTGAGCCCCGCCCCTCCAACCGCCACCAGGACAGAAACCCACTGGTCCTCACCTACCACCCCAACAACCTCCATGTACAGCGTATCATCCGCCGTCATTTCCGCTACCTCCAAACGGACCCCACCACCAGGGATATATTTCCCTCCCCTCCCCTATCAGTGTTCCAAAAAGACCACTCCCTCCGTGACTCCTTCGTCAGGTCCACACCCCCCACCAACCCAACCTCCACTCCCAGCACCTTTCCCTGCAACCGCAAGAAATGCAAAACTTGCGCCCACACCTCCCCCCTTACTTCCCTCCAAGGCCACAAGGGATACTTCCATATCCGCCACAAATTCACCTGCACCTCTACACACATCATCTATTGCATCCGCTGCACCCGATGTGGTCTCCTCTACATTGGGGAGACAGGCCGCCTACTTGCGGAACGTTTCAGTGAACACCTCTGGGACACCCAGACCAACCAACCCAACCACCCCGTGGCTCAACACTTCAACTCCCCCTCCCACTCCACCAAGGACATGCAGGTCCTTGGACTCCTCCATCACCAGACCATAGCAACACGACGGTTGGAGGAAGAGCGCCTCATCTTCCGCCTAGGAACCCTCCAACCACAAGGGATGAACTCAGATTTCTCCAGTTTCCTCATTTCCCCTCCCCCCACCTTGTCTCAGTCAAATCCCTCGAACTCAGCACCGCCTTCCTAACCTGCAATCTTCTTCCTGACCTGTCCGCCCCCACCCCACTCCGGCCTATCACCCCCACCTTGACCTCCTTCCACCTATCGTATTTCCAACGCCCCTCCCCCAAGTCCCTCCTCCCTACCTATTATCTTAGCCTACTGGACACACTTTCCTCATTCCTGAAGAAGGGCTTATGCCCGAAACGTCGATTCTCCTGTTCCTTGGATGCTGCCTGACCTGCTGCGCTTTTCCAGCAACACATTTTCTGCTCTGATCTCCAGCATCTGCAGTCCTCACTTTCTCCTCATAGGCACTGACACACAATGTCATTTGTGAGTCTGCTGCTTGCTGTACCTGGGGTGGAAATCTGACTGGAATGAAAGGAACTTGGAGTTCCAGCTAAGATAAGCATAGATATTGGAGGTAACAACACTTCCTTCAGACTTTGTAAGGGAAAGAGAGACAGGGCAACCATGTGTGCTGTGAAGAGGATTTTTTTTTTAAATGTTGAAAGCATACAGGCAGGAAAGCTGATAAATCTTTGGGGCCTGATAATAGATATCCCAGAAAACTAAAGGAGGTGAACATAGAACAGTGAAAACTGTCAGCTTCCAAAATTCTGTAGATTTTGAAACAGACACAGCAGACTTGAGGGTGGCAAATGTAACACCACTATTAAAAAAGGAGGGGGAAGAAAACAGAATATTACAGAACAGTCAAGACTAGCATCAGTGGTAGGGATATACTAACCTCTTATAAAGAATATGATGGTTAAAACACGACAAAGTAACTGTTTTTGAAGTGAGTCCAAGTCCATAGTTTTACTGAGAACTTTATTTTAGTTAACCACACAACATAAAACTCAAATTGATTTTAAGCTACCCATTCCTTAACCAATTCCCACACAATGAATTCTTAATTAATGTATACAAACCATGCTCCCCCATTTCATTAGGTCTTAGATGTTTCTTCAGACTATATTAAAATGATGACAGATCTACTTTTTAAAATCATTTAAAATAAACAAATATATAATAAAGAATACAAAATGACATTATATTCTGATTTTTTTTCTCTTCTACATTGTGTCTGCAAAAAATTGACTCCTAACTTCCAGTTGCCTGCTACTTCAACACACCACTGTGCTACCTGGCCAACATCTGTCTCTCAGGCTTGCTGCATTGCTCCAGCAAAGATCAACGCAAGTTTGAAGAACAGCATCTCATTTATTGTTTGGAGACCCTACAGCCTGCAGTGCTGTAGTTTGGTAGGGCAAATCAGGGAAGGTCTTATATACTTAATAGTAAGATCCTGGAGAGTGTTTCTGAACAAAAAGACCTTGGAATACAGGTTCATAGTTCATAGGTACACAGGGTAATAAAGAAGGCATTTGGTATTCTTGGCTTTATTAGTCAGTGCATTGATTAGGGGAGTTGGGAGGTCATGTTGCGGCTTTACATGACATTGGTTTGGTCACTTTTGCAATACTGTGTGCAATTCTGGTCTCCCTGCTATAGGAATGATGTTGTGAAACTTAAGGGTTCACAAAAGATTTACAAAGGATGTTGCCAGGGTTGGAGGGTTTGACCTACAGGTTGAATATACTGGAGCTATTTTCCCTGGAGCATCCGAGGCCGAGGGATGACCTTATACAAGTTAAATGAAATCACGATGGACATGGATCGACTGAATTAGCCGAGGTCCTTTCCCTAGGGTAAGGGAGTTCAAAACTACAGGGAGAGAGGAGAGTTTTTTAAAAGGGGCCTAAGTGGCAATTTTATGCAGAGGGTGGTGCAACGCATGGAATGAGCTTCCAGAAGAAGTAGTGGAGGCTGGTACAATAACAACATTTGAAAGGCATCTGGATGGGTATATCAGTGGGAAGGGTTTACAGGGATATGGGCGAAATACTGGCAAATGAAACTAGATTAATTTAGAATATCTGGTCAGCCTGGGCAAGTTGGACCAAAAAGGTCAGTTTCCATATTGTACATCCCTATGACCCTAAATCCACATTTCTGCATATCCTTTACAATCTTTCACTGAAAAGTTCGTTCTATCGCCATCCTCAATGAAAGACCCCCTTATTTTCAAACCAGCACATGGGGAAACATCCTTTCAGCATTCACCATGTCAAGATCCCTCAGGGTTTTATTTGGTTCAACAACATCACCTCATTCTTCTAAACTCCAACAGGTATTGGTCTAACCTGTCCAATGTTTCCTTCTAAGATAACTTTCCCATCCCAAATATCAGTAGAGTGAAGCTTCTCTGAACTGCTTCTTATCTGTATACATCCATTCTTAAATAAGAAACCAAATCACTTCACAGTGTTCCAGTTGTGGCCTCAATTAATGCTTGATCTAATTGTAGCATCACATCTTTATAAGTATATTCAATAAACAATAACATTCCATTTGCCTTCCTCATTATTTCCTATACATGCATACTTTCTTATTGTGCTTCATACACCGGAACATCAAGATCCCTCTTTACCTCAGTCATAGAGATGTACAGCACGGAAACACATCCTTCGGTCCAACTCGTCCAGGCCAACCAGATATCCTAAATTAATCTTGTCCCATTTGCCAGCACTTGGTCAATATCCCTCTGAACCCTGCCTATGCATGTACCCATCCAGATGCCATTTAAATGTTGTCATTGTACCAGCCTCCATCAATTCCTCTGGCAACTCATTCCATACATGCACCACCCTCTGCATGAAAACAATGTCCCTTCGGTCCCTTTTGAATCTTGCCTCTCTCATCTTAAAGCTATGCCCTCTGGCTTTGGACTCCTCCATCCCAGGAAAAAGACCTCGTCTATTTACCCTATCCATGTTCCTCATGATTTTATGAATCTCTATAAGGTCACCGCTCAGCCTTGGACGGTACAGGGAAAACACCCCCAGTGTATTCAGCCTCTCCCTATAGCTCTAATCCTTAGAAGTCTTTTCTGAATCCTCACAAGTTTTAGGGCGGCACGGTGGCACAGTGGTTAGCACTGCTGCCTCACAGCGCCAGAGACTCGGGTCAATTCCCGCCTCAGGCGACTGACTGTGTGGAGTTTGCACGTTCTCCCCGTGTCTGCGTGGGTTTCCTCCGGGTGCTCCGGTTTCCTCCCACAGTCCAAAGATGTGCAGGTCAGGTGAATTAGCTATGCTAAATTGCCCATAGTGTTAGGTTAGGGGTATGGGTGGGTTGCGCTTCGGCGGGGCGGTGTGGACTTGTTGGGCCGAAGGGCCTGTTTCCACACTGTAAGTAATCTAAATCTAATCATCTAATCTTTTACAATATCCTACCTATAGCAGGGAGGCCAGAATTGTGGTCTGTCATGTATGGCCATAACATGATCTCCCAACTCTGATATTCAATGCACTGACCAATAAAGAAAAGCATACCAAAAGCTTTCTTCACTATCGTATCCACCTGTGACTCGACTTTCAAGGAAATATGAAGCTGCACTCCACTTTGTTCAGCAACACTCCCCAGGACCTTACCATTAAGTGTATAAGTCCTGCTCTGATTTGCTTTTCCAAAATGCAGCACCTCGCATTTATCTAAATTAAACTCCATCTGCCATTCCTCAGCCCATTGGGATCTCGATCAGATGGGCCATTGTAATCTGAGGTAACCTTCTTCACTGTCCACTACACTTCCGATGTTGGTGTCACCTGCAAATGTACTAACCATATCTTCTATATTCACAGAGAAATCATTTATATAAATGACAAAAAGCATAGATGCAGTACCAAACCTCATGACACACTGCTGGTCACAAACCATGTAATGTTAAAAGATTAAATGGGAATTTCTCTCTGGACATTAAAGTAATATTAAAAGGTTAAATTGCTCTGACTGAATGTTCTGGAAGTGGGTGGGACGACAGTCAGGCAGGAAAGCAAATGACTCCCACTCCAATTTGACAGTCATTTGCTACTACTTCTACTATTATCGAATTAAACTCTCATTTAATCTCTTCCACAGCATCCCCAGCCAATGAGGTTTACTTGCATGATCATTCCCGATGCGGAGACCTATCACACCTACATTGTTGGAGGAAGGAGCAAAGCCAGAACTCATTAGCAGGGCTACCCCAAAGCTAGGACACATCACACCTACATTGTCTTGGAGAATCCTACCGAGTCAGGAAGTCATCTGCATAACGATTCCCCAGGATTAGGGCAATAGCATTTGCGATCTCCGAGGATGCTCTCATCCTACTATTGTACCTGGGGTAACATGTGGTTTTGGGGTAGGGGAGGAGTGGGCAGAGCATCTGTAAGCATTGCCAACTGACCTGTATAAAGGGGAATATATTTTCTTTGTACGTCGTCTCTCTTCTGACTCAACTTCGCATACCTGCGAAGAGTATCACAGGGGTCACCTGGCTCACACAAGTTTTATTAAACTTTAACTGTTTGCAGAATTTGGTGTGCACAAATTACATCTTGTGTATGAAACCTCCTGAAAAGAGCCTAACATATGGCGGCAGCGGTGGGATTCCAACATACATGGAGCTTCCACGTGGACTGAATAAGTGATCGTCTAAGTGTCGGTTGCGTGAAATGGATGAGCCGACAAGGTAAACTTCACCTTGATCTCTCTCTCTCTATAAATTTAACAGTCAGTCAACGCCTTGTTGAGGAGAGATCCTCCACGCAAAGGTCAGGACGCTGAAGTGGGTGCTGAGGCTGCCAGTACAATTCCATAAAAGTCAGTTAGAGAAAGAAAAAAAATTAATAACATAGACAAGCGTCAGATAAGTCAGGGGCTGGAATCCCTTTGTATTGATTATGCTGAAATGACACCCCAGAACGTGGAACATTTCAGGCATCTCTCAGGATGTTTAAAAAAGAAATTGGGCAATGAAATCTGGTCACAAGGAAGGACATGGGACACTGAGAAATGTTTAAAGGCCGAAGAGGCAATCTGGAAGTGCAATGTGGGCACTCAGCGGAAAACTTTAATAACAACAACGTGGTGAAAAGTGCCAGAGGAATTAAAAGACAAATCTAAACAGAGCAGCTAGGAGAACAACACGCCCCAGACAGGGATTAGATTATGTGATAACGAGGGTAACCCTAAACCTTGGGCAGTGTTGAAGACTCAATGTGAGATCTATGATCTAAATGAGAGAAACCAAGGAAAGCTAAAAGACAGACTGACGAACCAGGGTTAAAATTCCAAACACAGCTACTGGCCGAGTTCAAACAAAAGGTACCTCCAGACATGTCTAGTCTGCCAATGTTGTTCCAAATTGATTACACTAATGAGCAAGAGGAGGATTGGCAAATCCTGGCTAGCGCCCCTCCCCCCACATATCAGCTGCTACACCCTACGACCCCTGCTAGCGCCATGACACCCCAATCTCAATCCACCAGCCTGCGACCACCACCTCCACTGCTACCTGTTTCCCTGTGCTCTATCCCTCGGTCACAGGGAAGTTCCGACCCTCCACGTCCTGACCAGAACCAGGCTCCTGAAAGTTTTGCTGACCCAGTCGCTTTCAGGATGCAATCCAACATTAAAAAAGACAAAGACACACACAGAACAGGACACATCGTCCTTAAACCCAGACACAGACAGCAGTAGCGAGTGTGACGGGCCCCACTAATATGACCCCGAGAGCAATGACTGGACCCGAAAGGTCGCAAATGGAACAGGTAACTCCAGCCCGCCTAACCAAAACAAACAGGCAACACTGCCATAAATGCGAAGAGGCAGTTCCCTACTCGGACAGTCCCTAAGCCAAACCCTGGTGCAGTGGGAGAGGCCACTATACACAGCCTGGAAATCCCATGAGATGTGCTTGATCATGCCCAACCTAAAGATGAATCCAGAGGCTTTCATAGATTATGTTACAGGCACAATTCAAATATATCAAGCCACACCTCAGGACCTCTTCAGTCTGTGCTGCATGGCTTTGACCCCAAGTGAGGGTTCTATTTGGAAAATCTAGTTAGCAGGGTGACAATGGCCTTTTCCAGAGCCTTTCCCCAGCCAGGGGACCATTAGGGGGGGCTCGCCAGAGAACCCTGCAACAACTGGTAGATATAATTCGGTATTATAGTGCTGCCCAAAGCAGGAGGAGGCCAGTTCAGACTTTTGGGATTGGTTTTGCTCCACATACTCCACCTATGCAGGGGACACCACTTATGATGCAGGAAATCCCTCACCCCAGTTTAATGCCCTACTAATACAATGTATCCCAGAGGGAGTAGCTGCTGCTATTAGAACCAACAATACGGATTGGCCGGATAACACCTGTCAACAAATGAGAACAGTGCTCACTTATTACTGGCAAAGTCATAACGACCCCAACTCGGCAACAGTGAAGCATGAAATGATACAGTCCACCCCCTCCTCAACAAGTCCGTACATTACCTTATCTGTAAGAGAAGTCCTGGGGGTTTTAGCACACCAGTTATAACAACAGTCAGACTCCAGTATCATTGACCAGATCTAAAATGTTGTCCAATGGGAAGTTAACTTATTTCTCTCGTCCTTACACTGTGGCGGGTTTACTTTTCTACAACCAAACCCGACACGACCCCTCAGAAGAACCCTCTCCTGACCTATGGTTGGCCTCTAAGCATGAAGTCGGTTACACCTCTGTGGATCCTATCAAGATCCAAATTACATCAGGAGCAGAACTGCCTTCGATACTCAAAACCCCCAAGAGCAGAAGCCATAGAAGGGATATCAGCTTTGATAGACTCATTCCTCCAACAAGGAGTTCTCGTCCCCTGCCAATTGCTCTGTAACACTGCCATTTTACCGGTCCCGAAGCCAGGACGCCCAGATTGGAGGTTAGTATAGGATCTCTGACAGACCAACAGAACAGTACAGCCACTACACCTGGTCGTGCTGAGCCTTGTGACCATTCTCAAGAACATCTCTGCCAGCACCTGTATTTTCACCATTGTTGACCTGCAGCATAATTTCTTTGCTGTCCCCCTGGCACCGGAGTCTCAATATTTGTTTGCTTTCATCTTGTCCATTTGCCCACTCTATTCACCCAGGTATTGCACGAGCAGCTCTCTGAGCTTCAGCTCTTAGACGGCTCCACGGTCATCCAGTATGTGGATGACTTACTCCTAGCTAGCCCCTTGGAATCTGCTAACGTTGCAGATACTTACTGTCTCTGAAATGCCCTCCACTCTTGGAGATACGTGACACCATTCAACAAGGTTCAGTGCACCCAGCAAGAAGTTACATTCCTGGGGACATTGCTCAGTGCTTCAGAATGGCAGTTCACCCCGGACCGCATCCGCCCATCCTGGCAACCCCTCCACCTATGACTGTTAAGCAGATGCATGCCTTTCCAAGCTTGGTTAACTACTATCAGCAGTGTCTCCCCAATATATGTGTGTGTGTGTGTGCGCGCGTGCGCGAGAGAGACAGACAGAGAGACAGAGAAAAAAACGCACATTCCCAAACTTTGCTGCTTGAATTCATGTATCGCTGGACATCGGAAAACTTAAACAGTGAAATTCACAACTAGTCTTGGGAGAGGAACCTGTTTGGGAGAGGTCACAGCACAAAAACAGATAAGTGGATGTTTTAAGCGTAGCCTTACAATAAGCCTGCAGTAGTGAGTAGAGTTGGTTCTTTCTTGAATATATGTTTTAATGAGATATGTCTCTTGATAAAACTTAAAATATAAGCCCTCGGTATTAATTTAACCTGGAGCAGTGTTTTGTAGAGGAATACAACAGTGCTATTTTCTAGGTCTATAGATTGAAAGAAGCAAAAATGGGCTTCAGTAGAGTGATATGCTCTTCTTGTCAGATGTGGGAGTTTAGGGAGAATTTACAGGTTACTGAGGATTACATTTGCAATAAATGCCGTTGGTTGTGAATCCTATCGGATCAAATGCATTGGTTGGAGAGACAGTTAGAGTCCATGAGGAATTTACAAGAGCAAGAGGATGTGATAATGGTAGTTATAGGAAGGGAGAAAAGTCGCAGATATAGTCACATAGATGGGTTAACTCTAGGGAAGAGAGATAGGCAGAGAGTGCAGGAGTCTTCTGTGGCTATGCCCATTTCAAACTAGTATGTGGTTTTGGAAAATATAGGGGGTGATGGATTCTCAGGGGAACATAACACAAACTGCCAGGTTTCTGGTATCGAGACAGACTCTAATGCAGTGAGGGGTACGTCGGGTTCCAATAAATCAAGTGTGTTAGGGGACTCTCTAGTTCAAGGTACAGACAGACGTTTCTGTGGCCAGCAGCGAAAAATCAGAATGGTGCGTTGCTTCCCTGATGCCAGGATCAAGGATGTCTCAGAGAGGGTGCAGAATGTTTTCAAGGGGGAGAGGGACCTGCAGGAGGTCATTGTACACATTGGAACCAACAACATAGGAAGGGAAAAGGTTGAGATTCTGATGGGCGATTATAGAGAGTTAGGCAGGAGTTTAAAAAGAGAACCTCGACAGTAATAATATCTGGATTACTCCCGGTGCTACGAGCAGGAATAGGAGGATAGAGCAGATGAATGCAAGTCTGAGGAGCTGGTGTATGGGAGAATGATTCACATTTTTGGATCATTGGAAGTCTTTTGGGTTAGAAGTGACCTGTATAAGAAGGATAGATTGCACCTGAATTGGAAGGGGACTAATATACTGGCAGGGAGATTTACTAGAGCTGCTCAGGAGGATTTAAACTAGTATGGTGGGGAGATAGGGATGGTAGGGAGTTGGGACTCAGGGAGATAGTGAAGAAAGAGATCAATCTGAGACTGGTACAGTTGAGAACAAAGGCAAGTCAAACAGTCAGGACGGGCAGGGACAAAGCAGTGAACAAGGTAGGATTGATAAATTTAACAGTATTTATTTCAATGCAAGAGGCCTAACAGGGAAGGCAGATGAACTCGGGGCATGGTTAGGAATATGGAACTGGGAAAATGTAGCAAGTACAGAAACATGGCTCATGGATGGACAGGATTGGCAGCTTAATGTTCCAGGATACAAATGCTACAGGAAGTACAGAAAGGAAGGGCGGCAAGAGAGGAGGGGGAGTGGTGTTTTTGATTAGGGATAGCATTACAGCTGTACTGAGAGGGGATATTCCTGGAAATACATCCAGTGAAGTTATTTGGGTGGAGCTGAGAAATGAGAAAGGAATGATCACCTTATTGAGATTATACTATAGACCCCCTAATATTCAGATGGAAATTGAGAAACAAATTTGGAAGGAGATCTCAGTTATCAGTCAGAACAATAGGATGGCTATGGTAGGGGATTTTAAGTTTCCAAACACAGACTGGGACTGCCATAGTGTGAAGGGTTTAGATAGAGAGGAATTTGTTAAGTGTGTACAAGAAAATTTTCTGATTCAGTATGTGGATGTACCTACTAGAGAAGGTGCAAAACTTGATCTACTTATGGGAAATAAAGCAGGGCAGGTGACTGAGGTGTCAGTGGGGGAGCACTTTGGGGCCAGTGACCATAATTCTATTAGTTTTAAAAATCAGTAATGGAAAAAGATAGACCAGATCTAAAAGTTGAAGTTCTAAATTGGAGAAAGGCCAATTTTGAAGGTATTAGGCAAGAACATTCAAAAGCTGACTGGGAGCAGATGTTTGCAGGTAAAGGGACGGCTGGAAAATGGGAAGCCTTCAGAAATGAGATAATGAGGAGACCAGAGATGGCATATTCCTGTTAGGGTGAAAAGGAAAGGCTGGTAGGTATAGGGAATGTTGGATGACTAAAGAAATTGAGGGTTTGGTTAAGAAAAAGAAGGCAGCAAATGTCAGGTTAGACAGAAGAGTATAAAGGTAGTAGGGAGTACACTTATGAAAGAAATCAGGAGGGCAAAAAGGGGACATGAGATAGCTTTGGTAAATAGAGGTAAGGAGAATCCAAAGGTTTTTTACAAAGACATTAAGGTCAAATGGTAACTAGGGAGAGAATAGGGCCCCTCAAAGATCAGCTGGGTGTGCAGCCGCAGGAGGTGGGGGAGATACTAAACAAGTATTTTGCATCAGTATTTATTGTGGAAAAGGGCATGGAAGATATAGAATGCAGGGAATTAAATGGTGACATCTTGAAAAATGTCTATAATACAGAAGAGGAAGTGCTGGATGTCTTGAAATGCATAAAAGTCGATAAATCCCCAGAACCTGATCAGGTGTACCCTAGAATTCTGTGGAAAGCTAGGGAAGTGATTGCTGGGCCTCTAACTGAGATATTTTTATCATCACTAGTCACAGGTGAGCTGCCAGAAGACTGGAGGATGGCTAACATGGTGCCACTGTATAAGAAAGGTGGTAAGGACAAGCCAGTGAACTATAGACCAGTGAACCTGACATCGGTGATGGGCAAGTTATTGGAGGGAATCCTGAGGGACAGGATGTACATGTATTTGGAAAGGCAAGGACTGTTTAGGGATAGGCAACATGGCTTTGTGCATGGGATATCATGTCTCACAAACATGACTGAGTTTTTTGAAGTAGTAACAAAGACGATCGATGAGGACAGAGTGGTAGATGTGATCAAATGGACTTGAGTAAGGCACTCGACAAGATTCCTCATGGGAGACTGATTAGCCAGGTTAGGTCTCATGGGATACAGGAAGAATTAGTCATTTGGATACAGCACTGGCTCAAAAGTAGAAGACAGTGGGTGGTGGTGGAGGGTTGTTTTTCAGACTGGAGTGCCACATGAATCGGTGCTTGGTCTACTACTTTTCATCATTTATATAATGATTTGGATATGAGCATAAGAGGTATAGGTAGTACATTTGCTGATGACACCAAAATTGGAGGTGTAGTGGACAAAGAAAGTTACCTCAGATTACAATGGGATCTTGATCAGATGGGCTAATGGGCTGAGAAGTGGCAGATGGAGTTTAATTTAGGTAAATGTGAGGAGCTGCATTTTGGAAAATCAAATCTTATCAGGACTTATACATTTAATGGTAAGGGCCTAGGGAGTGCTGCTGTACAAAGAGACCTTGGAATGCAAGTTCATAGCTCCTTGAAAGTGGAATCACAGGTAGATAGGATAGTGAAGAAGGCTTTTAGTATGCTTTCCTTTATTAGTTAAGAGTATTGAGTACAGGAGTTGGAAAGTCATGTTGCAGGCACATTGTGTGCAATTCTGGTCTCTTTCCAATTGGAAGGATGTTGTCAAACTTGAAATGGTTAGAAAAGATTTCCAAGGATGTTGCCAGAATTAGAGGATTTGAGCTAAAGGGAGAGGCCGAATAGGCTAGGGCTGTTTTCCCTGGAGTGTCGGAGGTTGAGGGGTGACCTTGTAAAGGTTTTTAAATCATGAGGGGCTTGGATAGGATAAATAGAGAAAGTCTTATCCTGAGGGTGGTGGAGTCCAGAACTCAAGGACATAGCTTTCGGGTAAGAGGGGAAAGCTATAAAAGATACCTAAGGGGCAACTTTTTCACGCAGAGGGTGGTACATGTATGGAATGAGCTGCCAGAGGAAGTGATGGAGGCTAGTACAATTGCAACATTTAAAAGGCATCTGAATGGTTATATGAATAGGAAGGGTTTGGAGGGATATGGGCTGGCTGCTGGCAGGTGGGACTAGATTGGGTTGGAATATCTGGTTGGCATGGACAAGTTGGACCGAAGGGTCCGTTTCTGTGCTGTACATCTTTATGATTATGACTATGACTATGACTATAACTGCGCAATCGCTGTTTTAACCTAGACCCACAGAGATCGCAGTGGCCTCTTACTCAACTTGCCTTGACCCGGTCACCATGTGCCTCCTGCCTTGCCCACAAATTCTGCTGGCTATCTACTCTCTTGTGACAGCTGCGTCAAATATACTCTTGACCATTTATTCATCACACGCAATCGTAGCCCTCCTGACTTCCCACCAGACCCAACACCTTACACAGGCTCGACATAGCTGTTACGAAATAGCCCTTAACACCCCTTCTGACCTTTTCCTACTGCTTGACTGTTAACCCGGTGACTTTCCTTCATGCCCCTCCAGAGAAGCGTCCCCAACCTTCCCATGACTGCCTTTTGCACAACCACTTCTTGACATCCCCCAACCAGATCTCTCAGATGCTCCATTGCCCACACCGGATTCAACCCTCTTTGTAGATGGTAGCTCATTAACATCACCCTGAGGAGTGTCTCTTTCAGGATATGAAATCGTAAACCTCACGGACACATTAGAAGCCTCCTCCCTTGACCTACCCGGTTTCCATCCAGAAAGTAAAACATTTTGCCTTGCCACTACCCTGTATCCTGGCCACAGGGAAAACGGTTAATCCAAACACAGATTCATGGTATGCCTTTAGCGTGGCCCGCGACTTTGGCCACCTTTGGTCTCAGCGAGGATTTCTGACCTCTTCAGGCACCCCTGCTCATAACACATTGTATATCCAAAATCTCCTTAAGGCCTTACTCCTCCCCAAGCAATTGGCCACAATCAACTGTGTTGCCATGTCACGGACAATACAGAGGTCAGCCATAGCAATGCCAGAGCTGACCGAGATGCCAAGGATGCGGCAAGGGCTCACAATTCAAACGTCTCCACGCGTAATGGGCAGGCACCCAACCAAAAACTTGCCTCAAGAACAAAAGGCATTCCAGACGTTGTCACAGTGCAGCATTTACAGGGGGATGCCCCTGATTCAGAAAAGCAGATATGGAAGACACTTGGGAGCTTGCACTCTGCATCAAGAGGCCTATGGATCACTCCAGTCGGTCAAGTTTGTATATCTGATAGGCAAAAATGAGGACTGCAGATGCTAGAGATCAGAGTCTAGATTAGAGTGGTGTTGGAAAAACACAGCAGGTCAGGTGGCATCCGAGGGGCAGGAAAATCGACCTTTCGGGCTGGAACCCTTCATCAGGAATGATGGCCTTTCCAAACTGTGCTGGTTTGAATGTAGTCCGGAGTCCATTTGGGATCAGTTGGTTGTGGAGGCAGGCACTGAGGAAGCAGATGTGGCTGTAGTAGTGAGTCTGTTTCAGGACATGGTTGAAGAGCTTCATGACAGAGGAGATGACCTGGGGGGTTGCAGTGAGAGACAGAGACTCACTGAGATTCTTGTAGAGAGAGGAGAACTCCTTTAAGGTCGACATCCTTGCAAGTGGATTCACAGTAAGGTTAAAATCAAGTAGGCAAAAGTGAGGACTGCAGATGCTGGAGATCAGAGACTAGATTAGAGTGGTGCTGGAAAAGCACAACAAGTCAGACAGCATCGGAGGGGCAGGAAAATCGACGTTTTAGGCTGGAGCCCTTCATCAGGAATGAAGGCCTTCCCACTTTGTAGGAGAAGTTAACACAGAGCTGTATGAAGCACAAGGTATCCAGCAGCAATTCCATTGCACCTACCACTCCCAGGTGTCAGACATAGTGGAGGGGGAAAACAGGACTCTTAAAACCAAACTGTCTGAGCTAACATGTGAAACAGACTTGAACTGGTTGAAGGTCTTATCTGTGGCCCTGTATCACATGAGGATTACCCCACACTCGACCACTGAACCGTTTGCAGCTGAGATAATCTACAGCAGACCCAGTAGGACCCCTTGGGATGCAGATACAAACCCACTCACTTGCATAGACCTAAATATTAAAGGGAGAGGAAATGCAGGCATACTTTCAGCAGCTAACCGCATCTCTAAAGTTCCTTCACTCACTGGTCAGGAACATGTTTGGATTACCACCAGAAGCAGTGAACCAGGATTCAAATGAACTTACCAACCTGCAGACAGGACAGCTCATTGACCAAAAACTGGACCACCCCAAGCTCAGACATATGTGGAAAGGAGCGTGCCAGATGCTCCTCCAAAAGCTGACTGCAGTCAAAGTCCAACGACAAAGCAGCTGGGTTCATTTAAGTGACTGTAAACAATGGTCCCCTCAAATAGCCTGACAACTGTACTCGCAATGTATGGTACCATAGCCACCATTGCAGCATTCAGCTGAGAGGACAATTTGTTTTCTAAGACTCATGTGTTTGCACAGTAATTGGACTGTATGTTACCCATTCCCTCAGTCAGTAGATGCGCTGTTTGTTGTCATTTCCAAGTGGGATCCTCTTAATCTATATCTGGTAGATACCTCAGATGTGCCCCGTGTAGGTCAGAGCAGGAAGCTTAGAAGGATGGCTTCAGGTCGGTGTGTAGAGCTGATAAATTCGGATAACACTCAGTCCCCCGACTACACTGGAGCCCAGGTAAAAGAAGGTA